>NC_047085.1:10891349-20891349 GCF_902459505.1 Geotrypetes seraphini
GGGAAAGAAAGAGAGAGAGAGAGAAAGGGAGAGAGAGAGAAATAGTGAGAGAGAGAGAGAGCGATAGAAAGAAAGGGAGAGAGACAGAAATAGAGAGAGAGAGAGAGAGAGAAAGATTGGAGAAACTTGGTCTCTTTTCCCTGGAGAAGAGGAGACTTAGAGGGGATATGATAGAGACTTACAAGATCATGAAGGGCATAGAGAGAGTAGAGAGGGACAGAAAGAGAGAGAGAGAAAGGGAGACAGAGAGAAATAGTGAGAGAGAGAGAGCAATAGAAAGAAAGGGAGAGAGACAGAAATAGAGAGAGATAGAGAAAGATTGGAGAAACTGGGTCTCTTTTCCCTGGAGAAGAGGAGACTTAGAAGGGATATGATAGAGACTTACAAGATCATGAAGGGCATAGAGAGAGTAGAGAGGGAAAGAAAGAGAGAGAGAGAAAGGGAGACAGAGAGAAATAGTGAGAGAGAGAGAGAGCGATAGAAAGAAAGGGAGAGAGACAGAAATAGAGAGAGAGAGAGAGAGAGAGATAGAGAAAGATTGGAGAAACTGGGTCTCTTTTCCCTGGAGAAGAGGAGACTTAGAGGGGATATGATAGAGACTTACAAGATCATGAAGGGCATAGAGAGAGTAGAGAGGGACAGATTCTTCAAACTTTCAAAAAATAAAAGAACAAGAGGGCATTTGGAAAAGTTGAAAGGGGACAGATTCAAAACGAATGCTAGGAAGTTCTTCTTTACCCAACGTGTGGTGGACACCTGGAATGTGCTTCCAGAGGACGTTATAGGGCAGAGTACGGTACTGGGGTTCAAGAAAGGATTGGACAATTTCCTGCTGGAAAAGGGGATAGAGGGGTATAGATAGAGGATTACTGCACAGGGCCTGGACCTGTTGGGCCGCCGTGTGAGAGGACTGCTGGGCGCGATGGACCTCGGGTCTGACCCAGTGGAGGCATTGCTTATGTTCTTATGTTTAATTTCCTCTCCACACATCCCAGAGAATGGGAAAGCTAGGATGTGCCCCATGGAATTCTTCCAGAAGTATCCTAAAAAGTTATGCAGCTTCTTGAAAGGTTATGAATCCTGGCCCGCTTCGAAAAATGATGGTGCGACAAATGAAGGATCCCAAGACGGGAAAAAACCATTTAACCAAATACCTGACCTATCCCAGCTGCCGAATGTCAAGGAGAACATACCGGTAAGTGCTGTCAGACCTTCTTGGGTTTACGTGTATACCGCCGTTCTTTGGTGAGAATGGCACCAGTGCTAGGAGCTCAGAATTCAAATGAGCTCATCTCCAAAATTAAAAATTGTCTGTCTGCAGAACTCAGACTGTTTCACCAGAGATCATGTCAGAGACACCGGTATTAATGCTATTTTGATTATTTCAGAGACAATCCTATAGACTTGGAATGGGAGGGGTTACTGAAGATCTCAAATATTCCTCTGCTGAAAAAAAGCCAGACTGCCCTGAATAAGGAGAACTATCTCAGAGGCAGTGAGGTTCTTTAGCTGGCAGTTGAATTATATCCCTAAAAGTGCAGATAAGACCTGGGCTCGTGGTCTGTAAGTGGGAATGGGGGATGTCTATGAGGTACTGCCTTTTTGTGGCTTTGATATTTCAAAGCAGTGGACACTGGAGGATTAAGTCACAATGAGCAGCGCTGGGATTTGACCTCACAACCTCTGGATGCAGTGAGCCACACCTTCCCCTGGCAGATGAGAATAACGGAGCTGATTAGATGAGCTGGTCAGTCACTTCCATCATTTTTTTTATGTTATCATAGTCAGTGACCGAGCCAGGATTAGAGCTCAGGCTTAGGAAGACAAAATGACTCACCCAGGGTCACAAAGAGAGTTACTGCTAGAGTTAGGATAAGACCTGAGGCAAAGGAGGTAAAGTGACTCATGAAGCATTGCATAGAGCAGAGGTTCTCAATATGCGATATGCATACCCCAGGGGGTACGTGCACCATTGTCAGGGGTATGCGGCACTGCCACTGTATATCTCCCAACTGCCTTCTGTCATCGCGTTTCTCCCGTCTTCCTCATCTTCTCTCCCCAGCCTCCCTCCTCATTCCCCCCGGACCAGCAGCAGCAGCTCACTGTGTACTTTTAAATTCCCCACACAGCTACCGTTAGTTTAGCCGGCGCTTCCATCAGGCAGCCTCGGGCCTTTTCTAGGCTGGCCCACCTCCAACGAAAGAGGAAATTGCATCATCAGAGGCAGGTCGGCCTAGCAAAGGCCCTGAGGCTGCCTGACGGAATCACGGCTAAACTAATGCCTAGCGGCAGATGTGTGGAGAAGTTAAAAGCACACAGTGAGCTGCCGCTAGGGAGAGGAGAGGAGAGGTATTGCTGGACAGGGAGAAGAGGTGCTACTGGACATTAGGGCTGGAGAATGGGAGACTAGGTACTGCTGGACATGGGGAGAAGTAAAGATGCTGCTGGACAAGGGGGAGGGAAAGGGAAGGGAGAAGAGGTGCCGCTGGACTTGGCAGAAGGGGAGGGAGAGGGAAAGGTGTTGGACTTGAAGGGGAAGGAAAAAAAGGTGCTGCATGCTGGAGGGGACGGTGAGAAGGTGCATGGGGAGAGAACATATTAGTTGTGAGTGAGGTTAGGAGAGGGAAGGAAGGAAAATTGTTGCAGGATGAGTGAGAGTGATGAGCGAGGGAGAAATGGACAAGGTGAGGAAGAGAGGGAAAATGGGGAGAGAAAATGTTGTGAGTGGGGTTGGGAAGAGATGGACTGGGGGGTGGGAAGGAGGGATGCCACACTTGAGGGAAGGGGCAAGGAGAGAGAAAGTGTGCAGGAGGCAGAAAGTGGACTCGTGGAAAGAGGGAGAGATGGATGGGGAGGGCAGAAAGGAGGGAAGGAGAAATGTCGAAGGGGGAGAGGGCAGAGAGTAGAAGGTTGGACTTATGGAAGGAGAGAGAGAGATGTTGGTTGGGGAAGGAATGAGGACTGGAGGAGAAGAAGTGTGCAGGAGGCAGAAATAAATAAATATTGGACTGGTGGAATGGAGGGAGAAATGTTGGATGTGGCAAGAGAGGGACTGGGAGAGATGCACCCTGGATCTCTCTCTCTCTTTCCCCACTCCCTTTGCAGCAAGGGAGGGAATGAGAGAAGGACTGAGAGAGAGAGGGAGACATGTTGTCAATGGGGGTGGAAGAGAGAGGAAGAAAGTTGGACTCAAGGAGGGACAGAGAGAGATGTTGATTGGGGAAGGGAATGAGGTCTGGAGGAGAGGAAGCATGCAGGAGGCAAAAAGAAAGAAATATTGGATGCACAGTCAGAAGGAAGTGCAACCAGAGACTCATGACTCATGACTGGCTGGCCTGGAACTTCCTCTCCAACATCAGAATTGATGTCGGGAAGAAGGATTGTGGACCGGCGCCTGGACCTTCTTTTGCTTTAGTTATGGTGGGCGGCAGCAGAAGCGGCAGTCCAGGGGGGTGTTTGAAGTGGCAGTAGGCCAGGCAGGTAGGTAGCTGTAGTGGGGGTCAGTCTATAGGGCTGCAGTGATCTTCTGTGGTGCTAATACTGGGTGACAATATGAAATTGCTGGAACTAAATTTTTCCCCAGAAAAGTAAGTTTGTTTAGATTGATGATTTCATGCTGGGGTTGCCCGCATGGAAGTGATGGCCCAATGAGAAATGCATGGACTTGGGAGAGCATAAGGCAAAATCCCGGAACTTCTGGAGTAAGTGTTTAGTTTTATGATTCTTGAACTTATTCATGAAGGTGAGCAGGGGAGGAGAAAATGTGGGAGTAATATAGCGTAGCTGGTTTTAAGACAGGTTTGGACAAGATTCTGGAGGAAAAGTCCATAGTCTGTTATTGAAAAAGACATAGGGAACATGTCAGTAAGAGTGCGCATGCGCACTTAGGGTTTTATTATAGTAGATAGTAGACTCTCAGTTAACCGGCACTTTCAACCAACCAGCATAAAAATTGTCTCCCCCGTTCCTCAGATAATGTCCAAAGACATGCTCCTGGCCCAATAGCTCCCTCCATCCCTCCCTTCAGCCCCAGAGGCATCAGCAGCAAATGAAAGGCCCTGCTAGAGCTGGCCAGAAGCTGCCTGTTTACTGGCGCTTTCTCTGCTCGCTGGCTGCCGCTACTTTTTCAGGGGAGTGAGGGGGAGGGGGGTTGTCAGGACTGGCTCTGCTGCTTCGGGAATGGTTTTAAAAGTATTTCCCTGTAACTTCTTGGGGAAATATTTCATCTTGGCATTTCCATTTTAAGAGTTCTCTGCGCTGTGAGCCACAAGTTACATATGTATGGTTGTTGTCTTGAGCTTTTGTGTGTCATTTGTGCCTGTTTCTGAGATTATTAAAAATTGTATATTAAAAAATAGTTAGGAGGAATCTTTTTTTTCTTAAGTTTCCCTGCAAATGTTTGGTTTACATATGAAAACAGTTCTTATATTTGTATAAATCCTAACCACTTGGACAAGTTATCTTATTGTTAGTGAATTCAGATTCAAGTAAAGCTGGCTACGAAAAACCCTTGAGAAAGTGTCTGTGTTTTCTGAGAGAGACAATTTTCATAATGGGGTGGAGATCAATAATCTAGTTTGCATATTCCACAAACTCCCTAATCTAGTTTGGTCCTTGGTAGAAGTGAGGGAACCAGAAGGTTCTAGAAGTATAAGGACTGGTCTCTTACCCAAAGAAAGAGGGTGTCAGACAGAAGGAGGTCCAGCTAAAGGAAGTTTTGAAGTCACCCTGAGTGTACAGGGGACAGGGAAAGAGGACTACCGGAGTAAAAGCAGTGTCTAGACATTTGGACCTAGATTCTGTATACTATGTTTAACTTTAGGCGTGGTTTAGATGTCCTCGAAGTACAAGTGCCAATCAGCATCACTTAGGCATTGTAGAGACGTCCGTTCTCTGCGTCCAGCGTGTACTAGATGCGGGTTCTTAAAACCTCATATAGACGTCCCCATATAAATGTCCCTATGATGTTACATATAAAAAGGTGTTTTTTACTGATTATTTCAGGACTTTTTAACTTTAACACAATTAACCCAAAGTATACCATCATTAAAAGGCTAATAAAAACACAGTATACCATGTTTAAAAGGATATTTATAATATATTAGTTTCAGTGGGAGTTGATCTGGGAACATCAGCATGGAATGGGGGAAGCTTCACTCCTGTGCTACACAGAAACTTGTAAAGCAATATAAGCTCCTATAAGAAGTGTAAAAGATAGGACTTTGAGCTCCATATAGGCTTCAGATAGATGTGGTTTAAGCTCCAGAAAGGTATTAGCAGGATACATGGTATTTAGGTCATCCAATGAGCTTTCTCTTGGCATCCCACAGACGTTATTTGAGAGAGGTGTTTAGAAGCGATTCCTTGCTCTAAATAACACTTTCTTTGTCATGAAACATTGCTACAATCAGCTCATTCCTCAAAGCAAACAGAAAGCCCATAACTTCAATTGGCCAAGCTTAAAAACAGAATAAAACACAGAATAGACCTGAATGTGGCTTCTAGTTCATTGGAAATGAAGGTATGCTGCTGCACAATGATGACCTCATTGTGACATCATCAATGTGCACCAGCAAAGTAGAATGCTACAAGTAAAAGACAGGCTGGGAGTTGAACTCACAACCTCTGGAAAATCAGTACAGCACTTTTACTCATTGAGCTATAGCACCTTCCGCTCCAGTTTCTCTGACTCCTCTGTCATATTTCGCTTAGTGATCTGCTAAGGTAAAATCTGCTTAGCTATCATCTCACAGTTAGCTTAGATAAAAGACTGGTAGCTCAATGGCTTAAAGAACTGCTTTCATTGTCCCAAAAGCCAGAATCTCAAGTTGGGTTCAATAAATGTGACATAGATTCAAAACTGCTGATTTTATCAAATGCAAACTGAACTTTTGGAATAGATTGTTTCTAGTATTGCTAATGTTGTGCTGTTTGAGATGAAAATTAGATGTGATTGGTGTGTAGCTTGTCATTTTTATTAAAATGAGTATTTTGTCAGCTTAAAGACATGAGGGAGTCAGACCCAGACCAGGCTCACACCCCAACCTTTATTCTAACCACTGTCCTACAGAATCAGCCATAAAATCATAGCAATTCTAATTGGATTATACTGTGCTATTTAGGCGTCCTTTGGGGTGTAACATCGGCGTGCTTGCAGTTCAGTAACGTAGCGCCGGAAGCATGTCAAATTAGCTGCAATCAGCTGCAGTTCAGCATATCTCAAGCTATCAGGGAAGGAAACTAACTGAAAGAAGCCAGCCAAGTTAAGGCACCTAGTTCATCCTCTCCACCTCTCATCTAATCTTATGTTCTCAAATATGCTGGTTGCAGGCAGTGAGGCAGGAAACATACCAGCTACCCTGTTTGCTATCCCCCCACCCCTTTGCAGCCTGGGCCTCATGGAACACTTGATAAGACAAAGGTCAATGTGACCAAGTAGCTGAAGTGGTGTTTATTAAGGAAACACTAATGCCTGGCTGCTACTCAATATAAATAAGCACAAGGTGAAAATGGTATAACATTTTTATTGCACAGTCCAGGAAAGCAGCATGCAAGTGTAATATCAGGCAACTGCAGTTCGATGAGATGGATGACAGTTATGCAGAGTAAGGCACTCGTAGGTCCAAGTTGTTACTGTGGTAGAATTGGTAAGGTCCCAGAATCTGCTCCTGGTATGAGAAGGCAGGCTGACGAAAAAGGAAGATGGATTGAGACTAATTAAGAGTTGATTGGTAAGTTTTAGGGTATCTTTTACAAAGGTGCACTAAATCCACGCATGCGCTAACTACTAACGCGTGCATAGGATAACATGCACACGTTAACTTTTAGCACACAGTAACGGCACCTAAACGGTGCAGGTTCAGTGTGCGGTAAAACGTAACGCATGCACGCGTTAGTAGTTAGCACATGCGAGGATTTAGTGCATCTTTGTAAAAAGCTCACCAATTGACTGTTTTCTATGAAAATCTTCTATAAGTACACCCTTCTGAAGGAAAAAAAAAAGTGTGAAACATGTTAGTATTCTGAAAATGTAGATAATTCATCATAAGGGCAAAGAAAGGTTTCAGTACATCATTCTCACCTATTCTTTCTGTTTTGGGATTTGAGCTTTGTCCAGGTGCAAGCTGTGCTGAACCCAGTTTGAACAGACCTGCTCTGGCCTGAAATCAGGAGATAAAGGGGGAAAAAGTTAAGACAAAAATAAACAGAAGCCTTGGGAAAATGTCACACCACAGTCTCAGAATAACAGCTAGCATGAACATAAGCAAAAAAACACACTGTTCCTTTTTTATAATAAGGATACCTAACAATTATGACTCAAAAGATTTACCTTCAGCTCTATGACGAAAAGCACTGCTATGGGTTCCACATATTCATGTAACTTCCATATCCTTTTTGCTGTCACCAAAGTTTCAAACAGCATGGGGGGGTTTCAGCCAAGACTCCTAGAACCAAATTTTATTATCACATTCTCAGACCTGCTAATGACCCTGTGGAATGGAGAGAATTGTGGCAGATTTCAGGGAAAGAAATAGTTAATGGAGAATCACCATAAGCAGAATGGGAATCCAAAAGAACAAATTGGTTCTGCCTGAGCTTTTATCTAATAAAGACACTAAGTAGGTAGCAATATATCATTCTCACCTAGATTTGTTCCTGGAAAGATGAAAAAGGTTAGACAAATATCAAAATTGCAAATTACTATAGCTGCTAATGGTCCTATGAAATGGAGAGTTGTGGCAGATTTAGGAAAGAAAAGGTTAAAAGATAATTCAGAAAGGTAAAGTCTAAGAAATCAGCATAAGTAATAACACAGAATAGGAGTCATAAGAACATAAACATAAGAACATAAGCAATGCCTCTGCTGGGTCAGACCTGAGGTCCATCATGCCCAGCAGTCCGCTCACGCGGCGGCCCAACAGGTCCAGGACCTGTGCAGTAATCCTCTATTTATACCCCTCTATCCCCTTTTCCAGCAGGAAATTGTCCAATCCTTTCTTAAACCCCTGTACTGTACTCTGCCCTATTACTCCCTCTGGAAGCGCATTCCAGGTGTCCACCACTCGTTGGGTAAAGAAGAACTTCCTAGCATTCGTTTTAAATCTGTCCCCTTTCAACTTTTCCAAGTGTCCTCTTGTTCTTTTATTTTTCGAAAGTTTGAAGAATCTGTCCTTCTCTACTCTCTCTATGCCCTTCATGATCTTATAAGTCTCTATCATATCCCCTCTAAGTCTCCTCTTCTCCAGGGAAAAGAGACCCAGTTTCTCCAATCTCTCAGCGTATGAGAGGTTTTCCATCCCTTTTATCAAGCGTGTCGCTCTCCTCTGAACCCTCTCGAGAAACGCCATATCCTTCCTAAGGTACGGAGACCAATATTGGACGCAGTATTCCAGATGCGGGCGCACCATCGCCCGATACAATGGCAGGATAACTTCTTTTGTCCTTGTTGTAATACCCTTCTTGATTATGCCTAGCATTCTATTTGCTTTCTTAGCGGCTGTTGCGCACTGTGCCGTCGGCTTCATTGTCATGTCCACCATTACCCCCAAGTCCCTTTCTTGGTTGCTCTCATTCAATAATATCCCTCCCATCGTATAGTTGTACCTCGGGTTTCTGTTTCCAACATGCAATACTTTACATTTCTCAACGTTGAACTTCATCTGCCATCTCGCCGCCCATTCCCCCAATTTGTTCAAGTCCCTTTGCAATTCTTCGCATTCCTCTTTAGTCCCAGCTCCACTAAATAGTTTTGTATCGTCCGCAAATTTTATTATCTCACACTTCGTGCCTGTTTCTAGATCATTTATGAATATATTAAATAGCAGCGGCCCGAGCACTGAGCCCTGCGGAACACCACTCGTGACCCCCATCCAGTCCGAGTAGTGGCCCTTCACCCCTACCCTCTGTTTCCTACCCGCCAACCAGTTTCTGATCCATCTATGTACGTCTCCGTCCACTCCATGGTTCTTCAGTTTCCGGAGTAGACGTTCGTGAGGCACTGCTGCGATGGACCTTCTTATACTAAGGATGCCTAAGTAGCGTCTGATGTCATAGGCACCGTTTGGACTTCCCGCCAGAAAACTTTCAAATTTGATTGGGCGTATTTTAGGTGTGGTTTGGACAAACAGACCTGTACTGACTTTTAATCAATTCCTTCACTTCTCAAGGCTTTTACTAGAAGCCATTTGTCAAAGTTACCTCTATAGCTCTATGCCTTAAAGTGCTGCTTTCATCTTCCATACATCAACGGTTGAAGTCTTGAGTGCAGTTAGCAAATATTTGATATTCATTTTTCTACCAGAAAACCTTCAAACTCTTTGCCCTTTCCTTTGCTTAAACATATTTGAGTTGATCTTTAAAATGATCTGCAGCAATTCTCAGATGTCTAAAGCAGCCTGTTCTCTCTCATCCTAAACCCCCTCCCCCACCCCAACAAACACTCCTGCAGCTTGAAACCACAACCAGCCAAGCTGAACAGGAATGTCTCTAGGGTACATCTCAAAAACATTACCTTCCTTCAATACCTGTCCAAGCCCTCAGAAGTTTTAGTAAACTCTTCTATCTGCTGCCCTGTGTGGATATTGCATAGAAGGAAATCCATCCCTACCACAATGGCTTGTAGCAGAGCGAAGATGAACTAAACCTGCAAACTTTAGAATGCTGATGAAAAACAGCCAAGTCCACCACTTATGAGAGCTGTTAGGATGCTGTTAAAATGAGTGAAGGTGAGGGTGGGATTTGAACCCAGGAACTTCAAAAGATGAACAAGGTGCAACAAGACACATTAACCTGGTGAGCCACAAATGGCATCTTTCTGTCAGAAGAGAAGTTTCCTCCCATGACAGCTTAGGATGTCCTAGCCATGGGAAGGAGAAAATAAGTTTGCCTGGAAAGGGAAATGTGCTGCTAAAAATGGCAAAGTCCACCATCTGTCTAGACCCTCTTAAGACAGCTAATAGGAAGCTATTAGAATGAGCAACGGTGGGATTTGAACTGGGGTACTTGAGAAGATAGACAAGGCACATTAACCTGGTGAGCCACAAATGCTTTCTTTGTGGTGGTTGTGATATGATAGCTAATCAGATGATACATAGGCAGGTCAGTCAGCTATGATATGAAAGGGCAGTGAGATCCACCTGAGTAGAAGCTGATGTAGCTCTATGGGTTAAACTCCAGCGCTATCATACAGAGGTTGTGAGTTCAACACCCAGCGCTTCTTTTAATTGTGGCATACTACCTTGAAGGTGCAGCTTGATGATGTCACAATGAGGTCAGCTTTGTGAAGCTGAAGAGCTCCATTTTGCAATGAGGGAAAATGCATGTTAAGGTCTGTATCTGGTTTTTCTCTTTTTAAGCGCTGAGAAATGAAGTAATGTGTGCAATAATGATATGTTTTTCATGTTCTTTCTTTGCTCTCAAGAAAGAGCCGATTGCAGCACTGTTTGTTGAGAAAAAAGGGGGTTCTTTGTAAGCAGGAAAGCCAAAGGTTGTAATGAGTAAATGATATTACTGTTTGGGCAGAAAAGTACTATGTTTTCCATGCAATATGTTTATATTGATGTGCTCTATTGATATGGTGGCTTATTAAATCTATTAGGAGGGAGAAAGAAGAAAAAAAAAAAAAACATATTCAAACTCACTATAAGAAATATCATTGCCGAAGCAGAAAGAACGCCTAACTTGCGTCTATAGGAAGTCTCCGGCTACCAAAGCTGAAACTGCATTGAAATGAAGCAAAAACTACACTTAGACCAGCTTTTCCTACATGGTCTGCTGCCTAACTAGCGTCTAACTGGTGCCTACTGTAACCACACCCAGATTACGCACACGTCTGCAAAGTTAGATGTGATTTTTCCCTCAACTCACGTCTACCTCGCGTCTATCTTCTAAGAACGCTTACCTGATGCCTACCTCCGTCTAAGTCCCAATTAACACTTGTTAAGACAATTAAATGTCTCATTATCCACTTCAATCGGACGTCTAAAGCACGCCTAGAGTTAGGGGCAGTTTTGAGAATCTAGGCCTTGCTGTCTGAGCATTTTCTTAGAGACTGTTGCTCTGTAGACCTTTAGACTAAGGCCCTTGTCTTCATTTGGTGGCTGTGGTCACTACTGGCCAAAGAATCTTATCACAATATTGGGGTTTTTTTTTGGGGGGGGTGAAAATTTGTTACTTCTAATTTCCTATATTGCTTGATCTATTGAATTCCTTCTTATTGGTCTTGAATGAATGGGTTCTTTCCTATTTGAATTTTCTCACTCTTTTCTTCCTTTATTCATTGTTATAGTAAAAACCGCTTCAATCTGTGAGTTAACATTAAGGCAGGATAGCAAGCTTGAATAACCCATAAACCAATGTGGGCTTGAATTAATTGCTCAAACTTTTGTCTTTCCTTATATTATTTATTTTTTATTCTTACCATTTGGCCTTTATCTGCCATCATGTTTCTATGTTTATTAGTAAGGTTTGAAAAAAAATATTACATTACATTAGTGACTTTTATTCTGCCATTACCTTGCGGTTCTAGGCGGATTACAAAAGAGGTATCCTGGACATATCCAGGAGAATTATTTTAGTCTTTCTTTGTTTTTTTAATTTTCTCAACTATGGAAGGAACTTCCTTTAACCTTGCGATGTCCTAGTCCTTTCCAAGTCTTCCACAAATCTTTAAAAACTTTCCTATTTGCAAAATATTTTAAAAATTAATTCCCTTGCAACTTTTGGTATATTTTTATTAATTATTATTAACCGAGTCGAGCTTCCTTTGGTTGATGACCTGGTATATAAAGCTAAGTTTTAGTTTAGTTAGTTTAGAATTACAAGATTGATATTTAGTTGGAAAGTTATAGGATACAGGATAGATTGAAATGATCAGTTTTGACAATAGCTTGTCTTGATGAATTTCCTGAATAACAGGGTTTTTATTTCTCTTTTGAAGGTTTGTCGTCTGGTGTTGTGATGAGTAGGTTGGAGAGGTGGTGGTCTCGTTTTGCTGCCTGAATGGCAAGTAGGCCATCGTACATTTTCTTGCGCTGTGTGCCTCTGATTGGGGGGTGAGTAAAAGGTGTCTGTGCTCTCCTTGGTCGGGTTGTGTTGTTCCAGGTTAGGCGATCATTCAAGGAGGTTGGGCCGTCACCATTCAGGGCTTTGAATAGTAGAAATTAGAATTTAAAAAGTATTCATGCTTGTATTGGGAGCCAGCGTATGTCTAAGAAAAGTATACAACACGGGGTATTTACTGTATTGCAGATTTAGGTATCATCCGTGAAATGGTGTGGTGGCCATGCTAGTCCACTTTTCAAGGTTATATAAAAAAGTGAAACAAAAAACCAAAGGAAATATGGTAATACCTTTTTTATTGGACTAACTCAATGCATTTTAAGACATGGAATGGCAAACATTGTATGGCAAACATAGTAAGGCAAGTATGAAGTATAGTAGGACAGAGTGTGGTAAAACATTGTATGATGGCCAATACATTGTGCGACAGTATATGGCATGGCAGGATGAAGCACATCAGCATTTGAGACTCAAGACAGCAGAGGGTCGGGGCCCTTTCTCAGAAGGTCCAGGGAATTTGGATTGGTGCACTCTCATTAAGGGTCAGGAGAAGAGGTGAGTTTTTATGGTCTTCCTGTAGTTCAGTAGACCTTCTAATGATCTTATTTGGGTAGGTAGTTGCTTCCAGAGGCACAGTAAGTAGCGTGAGTAAGATCCTTTTCAGGCATTCTCAAGGTGGAGGGCATGTGTAATCACTTTTCTTCTTGCAAGTGAAGCAGTCGATATGGGATGGAAGGTGGAAGTTTGGAGGCCATATAGGCCAGTATCATGTCTTGGAAGAGTTTAGAGGCCATTGCTAGGTCTTTGAATATACATTTGTTGATTGGCAGGCAGTGGGCAGCATGAAACACTGGAGCGATCGAGTCTCATATGTGAACATTCTTTAGGAGTCGGGTGGCAGCATTTTGTACTCGTAGATGGAGGATTTTTGTAGTGAGCCTGTTTAGGAGCGCAGTGCAGTACTCCATATGGGAGAAGACGACGGCATAGAGTAGTTGAGAGAACTCCAGTCCCGAGAAATATTGTCTGAATTTCTGTTGTTGCTGAAGATAGTGGAATGAGGCAGATACTACTTGGGAGATATGGTCAGAGAGCAAAAGGTCGCTATCACCCCTAGGCTACGTACTTTGGCTATCAGGGTGGCAGATTCCCATGAGATTGACGGGCGGGTGAGTTTGTTTTAATAATTAAAATGATTGAAATAAAGGAAGGCTCAGGTTGTCAAGTTTTCACATTAAATATGTACAATATAGTAATTCTGTTTTATAAGTAATATGAAACCATTATTAAGGCTGTTGTGTTGCAGTGTGAAACTACACAGTGAAACGGTTGAGTAAACGTCAGGCTTAAGTGCTTCTTCTTGTATATTTTGATGCACAGAACTGTTTGTGTTACAGCCTTAAATTGAATGCACCATCCCAGTAAAGGCATAAACGCAATTTGAGTAATGTCCTGGGTGTATGAAGTCTGAGTAGTTCGATTATATTGTGTTAGGTTGCTCTCTTTATTTTTTGCATTTATGATTTATTTTTGAGTGAACTAGATTTTCAACTTTTGATTGTTGTAAGAAGCAGTTTATACACAATTCAGTACTTTATAGGAAACCAGTGAGCGTTTTTCAAGAATGAGGATATATGATCAAATTTACAGAGATTGTGGATCACTCAAATAGCTGTGTTCTGTATGATCTGTAATCTTTGGATGTCCTTCTGACATAATCCAGCATAAAGAGAGTTGCAAAAATCCATTTGCTGAATAATGAAAGAATGTACTAGGACAGTGATCTCCAACTCAAAGCCTTTGCAGGGCCACATTTTGGATTTGTAGGTACTTGGGGGGCCTCAGAAAAAATGACAATTTTGCATGAGGTAAAACTCTTTATAGCTTATAAATCTTTATAGCTAAAGAGACATACGATCAAGAAACTGTTATTTTACTTTTGTGATTATGATAAACATACCGAGGGCCTCAAAATAGTACCTGGCGGGACGCGAGTTTGAGACCACTGTATTAGGATGTTCAAAGCCTCTGGAAATAACAGAGAACTTGTCTCTTTCTGCATTGTCCTAATCATGATTTTCCTTTTTTTCTCCACTTTTTGTAGATGAGCACACAATATCAGAAGCGATTAAAGAGATGAAACAGAATGCTACAGAGAGATGAACAACTTTACTGGAAATGATGGGAGAAGAGAATGAGTAAGAGAAGCAAAACCTTAGAAATCAAAAGGCAGTAGAAATGTGGAAAAAAGGAAAACTTATTAATAAAGGCTAGAGACATAAAAATGAGTTCCTTTATTTAAATGTATCTATTCTTATCATCTTCCTTTAATTTTTTTAGAGAGAGAGAGAGAGTGTAATATTCAACCCACCCTAAAACTCCTAGGAGTGACGATAGACAGATGCTGGACCATGCAACAACAGAGTAGAGTAGTTTTCTTTAGATCAGTGTCTCTCAAACTTTCTCGAGCCGGGGCAAACTAAAGGTAGTGGCCACGGCTCAAGGCACCCGGAAGTGCACAGACATCGCCATGATAACATCACGCGCACGTGTCATATCATCACATTGACATCCCCGCATACATAGAGGCGCTCTAGACCCCCTGAGACGCCAGTAGAGGGTGCCAGCAAGGAAGAGGGCCTGAGAGGAGGAGAGGCACTGGTGCCAGCTGATTGCCTACAGCAGTGCTTCTCAACTACTTCAAGCTAAGTATCTCCTAAGTCTAACAAATATCAACTGAGTACCCCAACCACAGACCTCCCAAGCTCTGCCCCAGATCCCACCCCCTTTACTAATTGCAATGCAAATTTTCCCATTCATTTTTCATATACACAGCAGATATAAATTCTCAAAACTGACACATTTCAATCACTATATTGAAAATAAAATCATTTTCCCTACCTTTGTTGCCTGGTGACTTTATTTTTCTGTGTTTTTAACTATGTTTCCAGGGTCTTTTTATCCATTGGCTGTTTTTCTCTCATTTCTGCCTTGCATCCATCTTTGGCAATAATTTAACATTCAATTTTTCAGCTTTCTTCTCCGCAGCATGTTCCTTCTGCCGCAGTCCTGCTCCTCCTGTGACATTAGGGGTGGGACCATGGCAGAGGGAACATGCTATGGAGGCCGACGGCAGCCTGCTAGGATCGCTATAGCACCGGTGATCTTCTGCAGGCTGTCATAATTAGCTTTGAAGGTGAGACCGGAAGGCCAGGGGGAAAGCCAGAAGACACTAGAGATAAGGGGGGAAACATGCCAACTTTCAAGGGGACCCCCTAAATCCGCGAAGTTGAGGGTACCCAGCGCTGGCACCTATGCAGCACTTCCTGACTGACCCTTCCCCTCATCCCTTAAAGCAGAAGCAGCAGTGGCAATGGACAACCAGCAAGAGGCAGCATTTAGGACAAGCTGTTCACTGCCAGAGCACTGCCGCTCCTTCTGTAGAAGGGTTGGTCACCGAATCAGCGAGCCCAATTTTTGTAGTAAACGAATCTGTTCAAATCTATTCACCAAAGTGAATCGATTCAAATCAGCGAATCAAATCAACCTGCAAGCGCCCCTATCTCACTCTTTCTACCTCTTCACTACTCCATGATTGCTTACTACTCTCCTTCCCCTTCTCTCCCCTCTATCCTTCCGTTATATGGTTAACATGTCCTGCCATTTTGATGATGGCATCTAGAAGCAGAAATAAGGGGGCATGCTCCTGCCTCCCTTTGTTTCAGGTACAGGAGGGCTTAGGGCTGGGGTAGGGGCACTAGACTGCCATGGTGGTCTTTCTTATGAGTTTGGAGAGTTCTAGACCACCAGAGAGGAAACAGGACCTGGGGATCTTTTATCTGCTATAATAAAACCCTTAGTGCGCATGCGCACTTCAAACTCCGTACGTCCATGATCTGTGACTCCGTGCCGTGCATACGCAGTACCTGCCATAGCTGATTTCCTGCCGTGAACTCCAACGCCGGATGACTTTCTGCCGCTGCAGGGACGCCTCTTCTTCTCACCCCCGGACCAGCAGCAGCGGTTTCATCAAGCAGACACGGGGCATTTGCTAGGCCAGCCCACTTCGATAATGCAAGGCGGGCCGGCCTAGCAAAAGCCCCGAGGCTGCCCGGGCTAGCGGATGCTGGACAGGGGGAGCAGGGAAGGGAGAAGGGGTACTACTGGACAGGAAGGAGGTAAAAGGAAGGGAGAAGGGCTACTGCTGGACAGGGGGAGCAGGGAAGGGGTGCTGCTGGAAAGCGGGGAGGTAAAAGGAAGGGAGAAGGGCTACTGCTGGACAGGGGGAGCAGGGAAGGGGTACTGCTGGACGGGGGGAGAGAGAAACAAAGACAGACAGTGGGATCAGGGAGAGAAATTGAAAGAAAGACAGACAGAAAGAAAGAAAGAAAGGTGGCAGGGAGAAAGACAGACATACAGAAAGAGAAAGAAAGAAATGTCTAAGTCTACACATCTATTCTAGCACCTGTTAATGTAACGGGCTAAAGAACTAGTTATATTATATTATATTGGACACAGTTGTGTTGGGTCAGGTCCAGCAGCTCGGGAGGGGTTGTAGAAAGCAGTTGGGTTGGAACGAAAGAAGTGCTTATGCAGCTAGAGACACCTGCTCCTCTCAACAAACCCTTCTATGCCACAGGGGAACTTTGTTATCCTTAAGTAACAAAGTATGCGCTAATCTGGTGCTATCCCCCTTTGAGCGCTGGCATAATCACAAAGTGTCTGAGGCTTGAGAGGAGAAGGCATTGAAAATGCTCGAATTCTCTGTGTTAAGCGTTGCTACGACAATGTTATCAATCCCCACTTCTGACAGACCCAGAGAGCAGGTAGCATGGAGCGAAATGTGTTAGATGCAGCCTGCAGATGTAATTTCATTGAATATTTTCCTTTTTTCGGTGTTTAACTATGATTGCAAAGATAGAGCAGTTGGCGGGGGACGGGGGGACGGGCAGCTTAATCATCAAATCAGAATGCTCAATAGGAAATCAGTGACATGAAACAAAGTTCAACAAAGGAATTTATCTTCAGTGAAGTTTCATTTCATTATACTGTGTTGTCAGCATGGATTAGTGTAAATAAATGAAAAATGACAGAAATCATCCAGGGTATATAATTACTGCCTATAGAAATTATTATTATTTTTTAAAATTCTTTATTCATTTTCAAATTTACAATAAGTGTAACAATATATCCAAACAAATTAACAATAAATATAACACTTAATAATCATCAATGGTACAAATAATATGCTCTTATCTCCCACCCTTTCTTATCATATAATCAATACCTGGAGGGTGTTTTCCTCTATAACAGCCTCCGGAAGAGCGTTCCAGCTTTCCACCACTCTCTGGGTGAAGAAGAACTTCCTTACATTTGTATGGAATCTATCTCCTTTCTACTTTAGAGTGTCCTCTCGTTCTCTCTACATAATTGGTATTTTCACGCAGAATTTGTGATGTGTTCCGCTATTGGCTGCTTCAGAAGACCAAGACTATCACAGTTCCCTAACTCTTACTCACACCATCTCTCCTAATGAAACATTCTAATGTTAGAGAGCTGTGGTAGTCAGGATCTTCTGAAGCAGCCAATAGCGGAAAGCGTCAGGACCCCAGACCTGCAATATGTTACAGCGCAATGAAGCTAAGATTTTCTTTTTCACACTTTTAAACAGCGTTTAACACTGTGTCAAGTAAAAATCATTAGCACTCACAAAGGAAGCACATAATGGTGGGCTCCCTAGCTCATCATATGGTCTCTAATTGTCAACAGTTCTCTGAGCACACATACGTGACTTTTGCCAGTAGAAGTGAAGTGTGCAAGCATATCCAAAGTGTATAGATGTGGTATCTAGTCTATAGTGCGATTCACTGGGTCTATAATATTAGAAAATCCCGTTATTGTCCTTTGGGAAACCTCTCTCTTAATCCCACCACTCTCTCATTGGCATCCTGAATCCCCTCCTTTGCCCACATGGTCTGGCATCTCTCTCTCCCTCAGATAAGAATCTCTTTCTTCCCTTTCCACCCCCACCCCCACCCCTCAACCCCCACTTGCGGGTCCAGCAACCATGTTCTCTCACCTCACCCACCATGTCTCTCACGTGTAACCTGAATTCCTTCCCTACTCCTCATGATCTGACATCTCATCCCCTTTCCCCTCTACTTACAGGTCTAGCATCTAGGTCCCCTCCTCTCCACACTATTTCTAGTGCCAGATCTATGTACTCTCCTCTCCACCATCACATCCATGCGTCCTCCTTTCCCCCCAAATTGTGGTCCAGTATCCATGTCTCCATCCTTGCCCCTTCCCTTGTGGGGTCTGGCCTCTCTTCCTCCCTCCAATCGAACTCTCCCATGAGATCAGACATACCTGGGGCCTCCCAGATAGTTGAGGCAGCACTGTGAACAGGCTAGGAATTCTGCTAGGAGTAGTGCTTCCTTATAGGCATCCAAATACCACGTTCTGAGCATTAATTCCTCAACAGCATTTGTGTGCCAAGAATCTGTTATAGAACATTGAATTGGAGCATAAATTTAGAGATAACCATTTATACCAGGTCAAGGCATGTAACATGACATAGTATGTTATAAGTTACTAATATTAGCTGGAGATATATCCATAGTGTGCCCTGCTCTACTACATATAAATCCACCTCAGAGCATCTAGTGGACTTACACATATTGGTCTAGGCACCAGGTTATACAATTGCCTGTTTTGGATCTGACCCTGAGCTGCCATAATTCTCCCAGACACTAGGTGGTGTCTCAGATGTTTGAGAGGTTTATTCCTGATGAGGTGCCCATCTCTTTTCCAAAGGGTTATCACCTCATTGATGACTTGATGGTTATAAAAGAAGCAGTGGCAAGCATCTTCTACTTTCTTCATTGGGGTATGAGGGGTTTTATTGTGTCTTATAAGATAATAAAGCTGGTATTAAAGGGGATCTTTTCAAAAGATACACTCACTTAAATGAAAAGTGGAAGTTTTTGTTATTTTGGGAATTTTAAAATTTGTCTCATTAATGGCTGAGAAAGTGGGGAAAAAGAATTTTCCTCCCCCCCCCAAGAAAAGAGTTTTTAAAATACCAGGGTTTTATTTTAAAAAAAAAAAAAAAAAGAGTTTTTGATTCTAATGGCTACAATGGGTTAGACTGATGGTGTGGAAATAAATACTAGCTTGTGCTTAGTTTAACAATTGTTTATTAATGCGAACACATAAGTCTTAAAGGCAGACATAGTATGTTCTAAATTCTGGCCAAAAGCCAGCCCCTTCTATAGAGAATTTGGCATCTTAAACACAAAGGGATCGCATGAATACATAAAAAGGGATTTATTAGTACAGGTACATAAATTAGTTTACTCTTCCTTGATACTCCCCTTCACCTCTTTGACCATCTGGAGGCCTAGTATTTATTAGGATTATAAACTACCCAAAATACAAGTGACTTAGGTTTTTTCTTTCCAGAAGGGCAGTGAAATGCAGATTCAGCAAAGAGGTCATATAAAGGGCATGTAGTTAATGCTCTTACCATTTCCAGAAGAATCCTAGCATACAGTAACATGGTAGCATAGTAAATGACGGCAGATAAAGACCTGAATGGTCCATCCAGTCTGCCCATTAAAAAATACATGATTAAATTAACTTGTCTCTTCTTTGATATTTCCTGGCTGTAGACTGTAAAGTCTGGTATTGTCCTAGGTTCCAAATGCTGAAGTTGCCATCCAAGCTCACTCTAGCCTATCCAATCATCTCGTTGTTTGTAGGACATCTGGCCAGTAACATTCTCATGTTCCAAGTTAGTGGAGTTCCCATTGATGCCCATCCCATACCAAATCACCATATATGGGACATAAACCGTGCAGGTCTGTCCAATACTGGCCTTAGTTCTTTAATTTACATCCTTTGTTTTCTAATTAAAGATCCTCTTTTTATCCCACACACTTTTTTGAATTCCATTACTGTTTTCCTCTCTACCACTTCCCTCGGGAGAACATTTCAGGCATCTACCACCCTCTCCATGAAGAAGAATTTCCTAACATTGCTCCTAAGTCTTCCTTCCTGTAACCTCAAATTATGCCCTCTAGTTTTACTATTTTTTCTTCTCTGGAAAATATTTGGTTTTATATTAATACCTTTCAAGTATTTAAATTTATATCATATCTCCCCTGTTCCTCCTCTTCTCCAGTCTCATCTTATACTTTTGGTTTAAACCCCTTACCATTTTTATCACCTTCCTCTGGACTGCTTCACATCTTTTCATATCCTTCCCCAGATACAGCCTCCAAAACCGAACACAATACTCAAAGTGCGGCCTCACCAATGATCTATACAGGGGCATCAACACCACCCTTCTTCTGCTAGCTACTCCTCTTTCTATACAGCCTAGTATCCTTCTGGCTACAGCCACCACCTTATCACACTGTTTAGATGTCTTTAGATCCTCAGAAAAAATCATCCCAAGGTCCTTCTCTCCATCTGTGCTTATCAGCCTCTCACCTGCTATCCCATTCTAACTTTTGAAGATCCTTTTTCATGTTTTCCACTTCCTCCGGGGTGTCCACTCTATTACAAATCTTGGTATCATCCACAAAATGGCTAACCTTACCTTCTAACCTTCAGCAATGTTGCTCACAAACATAGTGAACAGAATCAATCCCAGTACCGATCCTTCACTACTCACCTGACCCTCCTCTGAACGAATTCCATTTACCACTACCCTCTGGCGTCTGTCCGTCAACCAGTTTCTAATCCAGTTCACCACTTCAGCCCACGGAGTTTAAGAGCCTCCTATGAGGAACCATGTCAAAGGCTTTGCTGAAATTAAATTATATCTAGTACACATCCTTGATCCAATTCTCTGGTCACCCAGTCAAAGAATTCAATCAGATTTGTTTGGCACGATTTACCTTTAGTAAACCAAATGTTGCTTCGGATCTTGTAATCCATTAGATCTAAGAATTTCACTATCCTTTCCTTCAGCAACGTTTCCATTATGTTTCCAATAACTGAAGTGAGGCTTACCGGTCTGTAGTTTCCTGCTTCATCTCTGCAACCACTTTGTGAAGAGGGACCACAACCGCTCTTCTCCAGTCCCAGTTTTGTTTTTTTTTATTTTGCCAACATTGTTTTATTCAATGCATTTTGTAATTGTGCGAAGCTCTTTTTGGTTTACCAAAGCCCAACAAAATTTTCTAATATAATAAAATGATAGGCCGTGCATGAAACATAGAAATAGACGGCAGATAAGGGCCACGGCCCATCAAGTCTGCCCACTCCGGTAACCCTCCCTATCTATCTTTGCGGATAGATCCCACATGTCTATCCCATCTGGCCTTAAAATCAGGCACACTGCTGGCCTCAATAACCTGAAGTGGAAGACTATTCCAGCGATCAACCACCCTTTCAGTGAAGAACTTCCTAGTGTCACTGTGCAGTTTCCCGCCCCTGATTTTCCACGAATGCCCCCTTGTTGCCGCTGGACCCTTGAAGAAGAAGATGTTTTCTTCCACCTTGATGCGGCCTGTGAGATATTTGAATGTCTCAATCATATCTCCCCTCTCTCGACGTTCCTCGAGTGAGTAGAGCTGCAATTTCCCCAACCGCTCCTCGTACGGGAGCTCCTTGAGTCCCGAGACCATCCTGGTGGCCATTCTCTGGACCGATTCCAGTCTCAGCACATCCTTGCGGTAATGCGGCCTCCAGAATTGCACACAGTACTCCAGGTGCGGTCTCACCATGGATCTATACAGTGGCATAATGACTTCAGGTTTACGGCTGACGAAACTCCTGCGTATGCAACCTATGATTTGCCTTGCTTTGGATGAAGCTTGCTCCACTTGGTTTGCAGACTTCATATCTTCCCTGACAATCACCCCTAAGTCTCTTTCTGCTTCAGTTCTTGTCAGGATCTCGCCATTTAGGGTGTAAATCTTGCATGGATTTTGGCTTCCCAGGTGCATGACTTTGCATTTTTTGGCATTGAAACTGAGTTGCCAGGACCTAGACCAGTGCTCCAGCAGAAGTAAGTCATGCACCATATCGTCTGCCATTGCTTTTTTGTCTGTTGAGCTTTTGCTCACTACATTGCTCAGTTTGGCATCATCAGCGAATAATGTTATTCTACCTCGGAGCCCTTCTGTCAAGTCTCTTATATAGATGTTGAACAAGATCGGTCCCAGGACGGAGCCCTGTGGCACTCCACTTATC
Organism: Geotrypetes seraphini; assembly: GCF_902459505.1. Taxonomy (NCBI): domain Eukaryota; kingdom Metazoa; phylum Chordata; class Amphibia; order Gymnophiona; family Dermophiidae; genus Geotrypetes; species Geotrypetes seraphini. Next base: position 10,913,616 of record NC_047085.1, read on the forward strand.
ACCTCTGACATTTCGAGGGGGTGCCATTCACTATCACCCTCTGAAGCCTACCTCCAAGCCAGTTCCCAACCCATTTGGTTAATGTGTCGCCCAAACCTAAAGAACTCATCTTGTTCAGCAACCTGCGGTGTGGCACGCTATCAAATGCTTTGCTGAAATCCAGGTAGACGATGTCCAGGGACTCACCAACATCCAGCTTCTTCGTCACCCAGTCAAAGAAGCTGATCAGGTTGGATTGGCAGGATCTCCCCTTAGTAAATCCATGTTGGCGGGGATCCTGTAGATTCTCCTTGTCCATGATCCTATCCAATTGGCATTTGATTAGGGTTTCCATTAGTTTGCTCACTATTGAAGTGAGACTCACTGGTCTGTAGTTTGCCATCTCCATCCTGGAGCCTTTCTTGTGTAGTGGAATGACGTTAGCCGTCTTCCAGTCCATCGGGACGTTACCTGTACTAAGGGAGAGATTGAAGAGCGCGGATAGTGGTTCCGCCAAGACATCACCCAACTCCCTGAGTACCCTGGGGTGTAGGTTGTCAGGCCCCATTGCCTTGTTGACCTTGATTTTTGACAGCTCGCAGTAGACGCTGCTGGGTGTAAATTTGAAATTACTAAACGGGTCAACTGATTTGATCCTTGTCTGTGGCTGAGGGCCGATTCCCGGCGCCACGCGGGTGAAGACTGAACAGAAGTATTCATTTAACAGTTGGGCTTTTTACATGGTCTCCGTCTGGTTTTCTGAGTCGTACTACCCCGCCCGAGTTCTTTTTTCTGTCACTAATATACCTGAAGAAGGATTTATCTCCCTTCTGGATGTTCTTTGCACACTAAAAAAAGTGTTCCCTGATCCGTCGCGAAAACACGAGTGCGCATGCGCGGGTTTTACGTCACCACCTGCTCACTTATTACGTCACAGCTTCCCTGCTCTCCACAAGCCGGACCGCAGCCAGACGACGATCTCCGTTCCTCCTGCCGCCGCCAATCTCCGTTCCTCCTTTGACACCCACCCCATTCTCTTCCCGCGGGCCCGAATGGCGATTCCAGCAGCGTGTGCATCAGTCTTCACACGCTGCTTCGGGCCCTTTTACTGCCCTGATTTGCTCTGCCGCATCTCTGATGATGTCATCAGGGACGTGCCAGAGTAAATCAGGGCAGTAGAAGGACCCGAAGCAGCGTGTGGAGACTGATGCAAGTCCTGCTGTAATCACCACGTTTGTAGTCCGGACCGCAGGAAGGGAAAGGGGGGGTAGAGGAAACGCTAATGCTGCTGCACAGGGAACTGGTGGGAGGGGGAAGGGAAATGGAGGTGGAGGGAATGCTGCTTTGGACAGACAGACAGAGGGAGAAATAAGAAAGACACAGGGGCAGGGAGATACACAGAAAGACAGATAGGCAAAGGGGGACAGAGACAGACAGAAAGGACAGCGGGAGCCGCATCAGGAGGGGTACGGGATGCGGCAGTGGGAACTTTTCCAATGGGTGCCAACTGGGCAGCTGTCGGGAACCTCTGATCAGGGACAGAGCAAGGTAAGAGTATCATAGGGATAAGAAGGAGGAGGGGGGATAAAAAAGGAAGGGATGCCTACTGCTGGACAGGGGGAGAAGGAAAGAGATGCTGATGGACAGGGGGGGGTGAAGAAAAAGGAACAGAGGACAGCCAAGGAAAAATAAAGGCAGAAAGAAAGAAAGCGGCTAAGGAGAGAGAGAGAGAAAGAAATAAAGACAGACACACACACATATGTTCTAGCACCCGTTAATGTAACGGGCTTAAAGACTAGTATATATATAATGTATACAGATAGTAATTTACTTTGTGAAAAAATTGCATACTCTAAGGCAGAGCAGGAGCACAAACTTGACAGAGAAAGAGGGGCATGAACTTTGGACACAGAATAGAGAGAGGAGGGAGGCACTAACTTGGGACAGGAGGGAATAGAAAGGGAGTTTTGTTGGCCATCAGTTTCAATGACTCCATCTCTTCCACTATCTACCAAAACTATGGAGTCCCCCAAGGCTCAATTCTTTCTCCCCTTCTTTTTAATATATTCCTGGCTCCACTACTCACCCTGGCCCAATCTATAGGTTTCACCGTATTTACATATGCCGACGATATTCAATTCCTTCACCCCCATAAATCCTACATCCCCTAACGAAATAACAGAAATTAATCACAAACTACAGAAAAACAGATTTTATACATAAACCTTAGATTATAGTAATGGATGAGGATTCAGTTTTTACAAGACAATGAAGCTTTTCAAACCAATGAACAATCTTGTTTTGTTTCCTTTCCCATTAGAAGAGGTTAGTGTCTGTGTTTGGTGGAATAGTCTTTCGGGGCCACCACCAAACCTCGGCCTTTCCGGGCTCCTCTGTAAACCGTCTCCACGATGTCGATCATCTCTTGCTCGTCCTCCACGGCCCAGTTGATTTTGTGGTTGTTGCCGGTCCCTAAATCGATCATGATGTGCTTGTTCCGGAAAAAAAACATGACGGTGCAAGGGTCGTACAATTCATACATCCGATTGAAGTCCGGCACTTCGCTAATATCCACCAGATAAATAACAGCGAAATGGTTCACCTTCTCGGCGACGCTGTACAAAACCTCGTCCATCCTCATGCACGTGGGATCCCAGTCGTGGCCGAAGCGTTTGACCACCACGCGCTCTTCCTCCCAAAGGATGGCCTGGTCCACCTGCCAGCCGTTGTGCAAATGAGGCAGCAGATACGACATCGTCTCGGCTCTCTTATCTGCTACGCCTCGTCTCCCCTTCACGAAAGAGCAACGGTTGCCGGAAACAGGAAGTTGCGTCAGAAAAAGACGCCACGCTTAGGAAATAATTCCGGCTCGGTGTCTAAGTTCCGCCCTCCCCCCCCCCCCCGAATTCATGCCTGTTCCCTGCCTTCCAACACCAAATGCGTGCCCCTCCCGTGTCCATGCTCCTGCCTTCCCCCCCCCCTTAATTATCCCTTTGTCCCCTCTCTCCCTTACTTGCTCGCTCCGGGGGGGTTCGTAGACAAAACCGCCGAAGACGAAAGGCGCGCGCCAACAGCTGAGCGCAAGACGGAAGCGCGAGCCGAAGAAAAAGAGAGTTTTTACGGGCTCCGCCCCCCCCCCCACACCATACTTAATACAGATCGCGGCGGCGTGGTGGGGGGTTTGGGGGGGTTGTAACCCTCCCCTCATTTTATTACAAACTTAACTGTTTCCCTGTTTTATTAAGGAAAAAGTGAAGTTTTCAGTAAAATGTGGGGGGTTACAACGCGGCGCGATCTGTGTAAAGTGAGGAGGGGGGGACACCCCCCGTCGGAGCCCCTAAAAACAGTTGAAACAGTAGGATGATGGTCCATAATTAAATCTTCAAGCGGCTCCATACAGGAAATATAGGCACTGAGCACTTCACCCGACCAGTGATTCTGCCCATCTAAGGCTCTTAACACTTGCATTGTGAGGTCATAAAGCATTAGGGTTATAGAAACATGATGGCAGATAAAGGACAAATGGCCCATCCTGTCTGCCCATCCACAGCACCCATTATCGCCTCCCCTCCCTATTGGCTAAGGCTCTTTACACCTGCATTGTGAGGTCATAAAGCATTATGGTTATAGAAACATGATGGCAGATAAAGGACAAATGGCCCATCCTGTCTGCCCATCCACAGCACCCATTATCGCCTCCTCTCCCTATTGGCTAAGGCTCTTTACACCTGCATTGTGAGGTCATAAAGCATTATGGTTATAGAAACATGATGGCAGATAAAGGACAAATGGCCCATCCTGTCTGCCCATCCACAGCACCCATTATCTCCTCCCCTCCCTATTGGCTAAGGCTCTTTACACCTGCATTGTGAGGTCATAAAGCATTATGGTTATAGAAACATGATGGCAGATAAAGGACAAATGGCCCATCCTGTCTTCCCATCCACAGCACCCATTATCGCCTCCCCTCCCTATTGGCTAAGGCTCTTTACACCTGCATTGTGAGGTCATAAAGCATTATGGTTATAGAAACATGATGGCAGATAAAGGACAAATGGCCCATCCTGTCTGCCCATCCACAGCACCCATTATCGCCTCCTCTCCCTATTGGCTAAGGCTCTTTACACCTGCATTGTGAGGTCATAAAGCATTATGGTTATAGAAACATGATGGCAGATAAAGGACAAATGGCCCATCCTGTCTGCCCATCCACAGCACCCATTATCTCCTCCCCTCCCTATTGGCTAAGGCTCTTTACACCTGCATTGTGAGGTCATAAAGCATTATGGTTATAGAAACATGATGGCAGATAAAGGACAAATGGCCCATCCTGTCTGCCCATCCACAGCACCCATTATCTCCTCCCTCCCTATTGGCTAAGGCTCTTTACACCTGCATTGTGAGGTCATAAAGCATTATGGTTATAGAAACATGATGGCAGATAAAGGACAAATGGCCCATCCTGTCTGCCCATCCACAGCACCCATTATCGCCTCCCCTCCCTATTGGCTAAGGCTCTTTACACCTGCATTGTGAGGTCATAAAGCATTATGGTTATAGAAACATGATGGCAGATAAAGGACAAATGGCCCATCCTGTCTGCCCATCCACAGCACCCATTATCGCCTCCTCTCCCTATTGGCTAAGGCTCTTTACACCTGCATTGTGAGGTCATAAAGCATTATGGTTATAGAAACATGATGGCAGATAAAGGACAAATGGCCCATCCTGTCTGCCCATCCACAGCACCCATTATCTCCTCCCCTCCCTATTGGCTAAGGCTCTTTACACCTGCATTGTGAGGTCATAAAGCATTATGGTTATAGAAACATGATGGCAGATAAAGGACAAATGGCCCATCCTGTCTGCCCATCCACAGCACCCATTATCGCCTCCCCTCCCTATTGGCTAAGGCTCTTTACACCTGCATTGTGAGGTCATAAAGCATTATGGTTATAGAAACATGATGGCAGATAAAGGACAAATGGCCCATCCTGTCTGCCCATCCACAGCACCCATTATCGCCTCCTCTCCCTATTGGCTAAGGCTCTTTACACCTGCATTGTGAGGTCATAAAGCATTATGGTTATAGAAACATGATGGCAGATAAAGGACAAATGGCCCATCCTGTCTGCCCATCCACAGCACCCATTATCTCCTCCCCTCCCTATTGGCTAAGGCTCTTTACACCTGCATTGTGAGGTCATAAAGCATTATGGTTATAGAAACATGATGGCAGATAAAGGACAAATGGCCCATCCTGTCTGCCCATCCACAGCACCCATTATCTCCTCCCCTCCCTATTGGCTAAGGCTCTTTACACCTGCATTGTGAGGTCATAGAGCTTTATGGTTATAAAAACATAGATAACTACTTTTAAATCACAATACAAAGTTTTGAATATAAATATATTCATATAAATAATTAAATAGTGCTCAGACCCACAACCTTAAGTGTTTAAGTGTATAAAACCAAACACAGGCTGCCATCAGACCATCATAGCACCGTCGTTGTCTGCACCACCTGATATCTTTATACATACATCGCTTTAGAAAAACAAAATGAACTTATCTTTTATGGTGGTAAATTAGCATTTGAAGGTCACGTGACAGGCAGCTCCGTGTTATAAAGTGCTCATACCAATCATAAAAGACTCCTGGAAACTATAAAATACAAGTCCTCCCTTCTACTCGAGTTTCGCAATATGTGCTTCCTCAGGATGGGATATCTTAGTTTAGCCACCAGGAAGGAGCTAACCCATACTGCTCTAATGTAATCTAATCTAATCCTTAGGTTTGTATAAAGCATCATCTCCACGTTCGTAGAGCTCGACGCGGTTTACAGTAGGAAAAATAGGAAGGAACTACAACAGAGGGTTAGGGATAGAAGTGTGAAGAAAATTTAGAGGACTTGGGATGCCAAGATATAAGAGTTTCCTTGATTCCTAAGTTGGAGGGAGACTTACATTTTTTGAGAAAAGCCAGGTTTTCAGATGTTTGCGGAAAACTTGGAGAGAGCTCAAGTTCCGAAGAGCGGAGGTAAGGTTGTTCCAGAGCTCAGTGATTTTGAAGTGAAGGGAGGTCCCGAGCTTTCCTGTGTGGGAAATGCCTTTTAGCGAGGGGAAGGATAGTTTTAATTTGTGGGAGGATCTGGTGGTATTAGGGTTTGAGGAATTCCAAGAAAGAGGGATAAAGGGAGGGAGGATACCATATAGGATTTTGAAAGTTAAACAGGCGCATTTACTAACATAGAAAAACATAGAAACATGATGGCAAATAAAGGCCAAGTGACCCATCCGCAGCATCCACTATCTCTTCCTCTCCCTATTGGCTAAGGTTCTTAACATTTGCATCTCCTCTTCCAATTGGCTAAGGCTCTTCACACCTGCATTGTGAGGTCATAGAAACATGATGGCAGATAAAGGCCAAATGGCCCATCCACAGCATCCACTATCTCCTCCTCTCCCTATTGGCTAAGGTTCTTAACATTTGCATCTCCTCTTCCAATTGGCTAAGGCTCTTCACACCTGCATTGTGAGGTCATAGAAACATGATGGCAGATAAAGGCCAAATGGCCCATCCACAGCATCCACTATCTCCTCCTCTCCCTATTGGCTAAGGTTCTTAACATTTGCATCTCCTCTTCCAATTGGCTAAGGCTCTTCACACCTGCATTGTGAGGTCATAGAAACATGATGGCAGATAAAGGCCAAATGGCCCGTCCACAGCATCCACTATTTCCTCCTCTCCATAAGAGATCCCACGTGCCTGTCCCACAATTTCTTGAATTCAAACTACTACTACTATTTATCACTTATATAGCACTGAAAGGCTTACGCAGACTGTCCCTACTCAGAATCCCAGAGAGTAACAAGATTCTAGAATTCCAAAGACTAGCAACATTCCATGCTACCAATCCACAGCAAGCAGTGGCTTCCCCCATGTCTTTCTCAATAACAGACTATGGACTTTTCCTCCAGGAACCTGTCCAAACCTTTCTTAAAACCAGCTATGCTATCCACTTTTACCACAACCTCTGCCACAGTATACTGTACACAGATCACCTCTCACCTTTATATTAATCGCAGATCATCTCACCCCTCTAGGAACAAGGATGTCTCCAGCAACTTACCGTCCGGAATGGAGAGAAATTCAGCCCCAGTGAAAACAATTAGGGCACAAAAGACCAGGAGGCGCTCCATCTCCGCAGGCCTGTGAGGACAACAATCTCAAATTCAAAGGACAATGAGGAAAAGCTTGAGACAGAGTTGAGGGGTTTCCATATTTATAGCACCCAGAGGAAGTGACATTGACTGGAGAAACTACCTGGACCCAATTGGATAATCCCAACATCTGAGGGTGTGGTCATCTCCAGTGTGTTCCTCAGGCATGAAAACCATTTCCGTAACTGACGTGACCTTTTCTAATACCCTGGCATCCTGAATACTTCATTGTTTTAAAGACAATGAAGTTCCTGACCTAGAGAGGACATTTGAGGAATTGGCATTTGCTAATATGTAAGGGCAGGAAAACATTGTACATCAAGTACATCCTGAGGGTGTTGTGGCGGAGACTACTCTTCGGGGTTTTAAGCACAAGTTGGATATACACCTTCTTGCAAATCAGTGAAGGCATTTCTTATGTTCTTATTGTGGTTGTCCTCCAAAGAAAGGTCATTGCCTTGAACGTTTCCATTAAAGAAACAGATTAGACAGTCCCGTGGATCAGAACCAGTGCCAAGAGGTTCAACCTGCTCATTGGAAAACTAGGATTAATGCAGAGGGTGGGGAAGGATGTAGAGCTGGGGGCTAAGGTAAGAGGGTGCAAGACAGGACAGAGAGATAGAGAGAGTCTTTTGATTTAAAAACGGCCAGTTGTGAAAACAATAACAAACCTTCTCTGAAGTCCAAAGAGAATCATTTCCAACTCATCTTTATTACATTGCAATAATCGAACCCTTTGTGAAGAGATTAGCGTTTGGATGTCAGAAAATCAGCTGCTGAAACCAGAGAAAACATTTCCCCTTTCCTTCTCTACTCTTGCAGGCACGATATTTGCACGTAGCTCATAAAGAGTGTCAGTTACCTGTCTATCTTAATTATAAAACGAACTGCTTAATTGACACTAATTTGCAATTATGCTTATAACTGCGCTTTGTATTGATCATAGTGTGCAAATTCTAAGGCCCATAACTGCAAGGGAGGGGTGGAGATGGGAAAATATATTAGAGAATGACACAGGGACAAATTTTTCCCCATCCCCGCACGGATTCAATTTTCCCGTCCCGCCCCCCTGAGTTTTGTCGCTGTCCCTGCCCCCTTCCTGTAAGCTCTGCCTTAACCGCACAAGCCTCGAACACGTATAATTTTAAAATGTTTGACGCTTGTTCAGGTGAGGAAGGAGCTTGCAGGAATGGGGCAGTGACAGGAAAAGAACTCGCGAGGACAGGAGAGGAAAATGAGTGCTTGGATCGCTCTATGGTATGGCCACAACTTGAATACTGTGTGCTGTTCTGGTCGCCATATCTCAAAAAAGATATAGCAAAATTAGAAAAGGTACAGAAAAGAATAAGAAAAATGAGAAAAGGTTTGGGATGACTTCTGTATGAGGAGAGGCTAAAGTGGCTAGGGCTTTTCAGCTTAGAGAAGAGACAGCTCAGGGGTGATACGACCGAGGTCTATAAAATACTGAGCAGAGTCGAAAGGGGAGATGTGAATCGCTTGTTGACTCTTTCCAAAAATACTAGGACTAGGAGACATGCGATGAAGCTACTAAGTAGTAGATTTAAAACAAACCAGAGAAAATATTTCTTCACACAATGTGTAATTAAACTCTGGAATTCACTGCCGGAGAATGTGGTGAAATCAGTTAGCTTAGCAGGGTTTAAAAAAGGTTTGGATACTTTTCTAAAAGAGAAGTCCATAGGTTATTATTGAGATGGGTTAGGGAAATCCACTTCTTATTCCTAGGATAAGCAGCATAAAATTTTACTACTTGGGATCTAGCTAGGTATTTGGGACCTGGGTTGGCCACTGGTTGGTTTGATGGACCTTTGGTCTGTCCCAGTATGTCAGTTTTTACGTTATGTTCTTAAAGATGCAGCATGATGGCTGAAACATCGGTTCTACCTGACCAGACACAGTGAGACCCGAAAAATTGCAACAAACATGATGCCAACCATGGAAGCCTAAGAGAAAATGTCTATGCAAAGATTTTTCAGTTCAACCTTCTCCCCCCTGGAAAACATCCTTATTTTATCAGATCAAAGTCATTAATAATGCAGACAGATGCCAGATCCTGGTGCCACTTTCCTCTGGGTATAATATGATGCTTTGTGGCAACTCTTATGTTCTTATGAGCAGGGCAGGATTAATTTGTCGAGGGCCCCTAGGCACACAAGTACACTGGGCCCCCTGCCCCGCCCCCACCCAACCATGCGCCCTGGCGGAAACAGGAAGCTGCGTCAGAGGGAAGCTTTGGGCAAGCAGCACCACTTGCACAATTACAGTTCCCGTTGCCTTTCTTATCCACGTTGTTTGCTTGTCTTACTTTCCGTCAATGGGGGGGGGGCTGCGTTGCCAATCGGGGGGGGCCCACATTACCTATCGATGCTGGAGGGGCCCATCGCTGTTTGGAAAAAACAGTGTTGATGCCCTCCTTCATCGGGCCCCCCTGATCATTTCGGGCCCTAGGCACATGCCTACTTGGTCTATTGGTTAATTCTGCCCTGCTTATGAGAGGCTCCTACTTCCTTAAATCACTTCTGGCCAACTAACTGCCAATATTCAGTGGCATTTAATTAGGCGGTCTCACTGAATATCTTCTCTGACTGGCCATGTTTGAAGTGGCCACATTAGGGGCAGTAGAGGAAGTGGAGATGGTCCAGAGCTAGTACTAATATTTATCATTTCTATAGCACTGAAAGGCGTAATATCTGTGCCCTTCTCCTTCACTGCAAATTCCAGGCTGTCTTGCTGCGCCATATGCCTGGGACAAACTGCCCGAATCCCTAAGGTGGGTTCCGTCTCCGGCAGTGCTCAAGTCCACCTCTTTGAGACCGCTTTCAGCTAGGGTTACCATATGGCTCCAGAAAAAGGAGGACGGATTGAGACATCCGGGTTTTACTTCCAGAGGTTTTATCCCCTCTTCTGAAAAACCCCGATCTTGACCCTTCCTCACCATCGAACTATCGCCCCATAGCAAACATCCCTCTTTTAACAAAACTTCTAGAGACCATAGTCGCCACTCAGCTCTCCTCTTACCTAGAGAGATTCTCCATTCTCCAACACTACCAATACGGATTTAGGCCCAATTTCAGCACCGAGTCCCTCCTAGTTTCCCTAATCTCAAAGGTGCAACAACTACACGCCCGAAACAAATTTGCTGTTCTCCTACAGTTTGATCTCTCCGCGGCTTTTGACGTCGTGCATCACGATATACTAATCTACCAACTTTCTGAGATTGGGATAGACTCTTCTGTCCTAAAGTGGTTCTCAAACTTCCTTCGCGATCGTTCCTACATTGTCAACACAAACGGCTCCAAATCCGCTTCATGGACACCATCCTGTGGTGTTCCACAGGGCTCTCCCCTATCCCCTATTCTCTTCAACATATATATGACCTCCCTGAAGCTCCTTAAACTATCCCCCCTTGAAACAATTTACACATATGCAGACGATATCCTCATCCTCCTCGAAACAGATCCAAACCTTACAAACCTCCAAGAGAACATCACATCATGCATAATGAGACTTCACGCCTGGTCCCTCTCAGTACAGATGAAATTAAATGAATCAAAAACAAAATTACTCTAGCTCGGCCCAAAATTAGCTCACCTGCCCACCCTCTTCACCCTACCCACAGGCCCTGCTCTACACCTTGAGTTCTCAAGCAAGGTCCTTGGCATCACTATCGACTCCTCCCTTTCCCTCAACGATCACCTGAATTCCCTGGCAAAATCTTGTTTTTTCAGCCTCCACATGCTGAGGAAAGTTAGATCCTATTTTCACCAAAAGCATTTCACCGTCCTTGTACAATCCATCATCCTATCCAAACTTGATTATTGTAACGCCATCTACTTAGGCCTAACGAAAAAAAGTCTTCGCAGACTCCAGCTTATTCAGAACACTGCGGCTAAGCTGATTTTTGCTAAACGCAAATATGACCACGTCTCCCCTCTACTTACCAATCTTCACTGGCTCCCAGTACTTTCCAGAATTCATTTCAAATGCTCCTGCCTGGCTTTCAAGATCATTCACGGCATCCTTCCGCCCCTAATCCCTCTATCCTTCCTCACCCCGACACCAACTACCACCAGATCTGCCCACAGACATAAACTATCCTTCCCCTCTCTACACAGCATCCTCCACGCAGGTAAACTGGGTAGATCCCTCCTCTCCAAAATCACTGGCCTCTGGAACGACCTCACTGTCCCGCTGCGGAACCTGGACTCCCTCCAACTATTCCGAAAACAACTGAAAACCTGGCTTTTCTCTAGCATATAATAATCTCTTCTCCTGATTACATCCCCTCTTTTTATGCTTTGTAAACTCTTTCTCTTCTCTCTTCCCATATTTTTTAAACTCTGTAAACCGTGTCGAGCTCCACTTCAGTGGAGAAGATGCGGTATATAAACCTAAGGCTTAGTTTAGTTTAGATGTGTCAATCTGTCCTCCTTTCTCTGGAACCATATGGTAACCCTACTCAGCTCCTAACTCTTTTCCCCTTGGGTTCTGCATTGCCAACCCTTTGTCATGTCTGTCTGTCCAAGTTAGACTGTAAGCTCTTCCGAGCAGGGACTGTCTATTTAATGTGTAGCGCTGCATATGCCTTTCAGCGCGCTATAGAAGTGATAAATAGTTGTTGTAGTAGTATGCAGCGCTGTACATTTATCATGCAATAGACGGTCCCTGTTCGGAAGAGCTTACAGTCTAATTTGGAGAGACAGACAGGACATATAGGGGTTGGGGAGTTTCTTGCAGAGAAAATGATAGGGTGGACATAGATAGTTTTACAGTGAGTAGGAGTTAGGATTTGAAAGGAGCCTCAAAAAAATGGGCCTTTAGCTTAGATTTGAATACTGTATCGCAGGGGTGTCAAAGTCCCTCCTCGAGGGCTGCAATCCAGTTGGGTTTTCAGGATTTCCCCAATGACTATGCATGAGATCTATTTGCATGCACTGCTTTCATTGTATGCTAATAGATCTCATGCATATTCATTGGGGAAATCCTGAAAACCCGACTGGATTGCGGCCCTCGAGGAGGGACTTTGACATCCCTGGTATAGGGGGAGTTAAGAGCGGAGAGATATTGAGGGGCTGTAGAGTGAGGGCACTTGTAGGTCAGTAAGGGGAGTTTGAACTGTATTCAAAAATGGGTGGGGAGCCAGTGACATGACAGTTTTTCTTTTTTTTCAGGATTATCGTCTCCATTGTACAGTATAGGATTCCATTTCAGTCAGTTCTTTTTCCTTTTTTCTATAAAGCTGTTTTTGCTTTTATTAAGTTGGTTTTCTTTTCCTTTAATGGTGGGCTTCATGGTGATGATTTTTTTCAGACTATTTTTTCTCTTGCAAGCTATTTGTAAGTAAGGCTGGACCTTATGTGGATACCGGCAATGTTCCGTGCTATCAAAGTACAGCGAGACTGCCACTAGAGGTCAGGGCAGCCATTTTGTAGAAGGAAATTGTGGGAGCTGACAGGATCAAAAGAAGATACAATCTTTATTATGGTAGATTAAAATACTGCTGGAAACAGCTGTGTTTCACCCTGCACAGGCTGCTTCAGGGGTGTAAACTGTACTGTAAAAATACAATCAAAGAAATATCAGTGATGGGTCGCAAACCTTAACAAACTGAAAACCCACCTGTACGACAGACCTCGACAACCTGTAAATTAATCACCGCTGCTATCACCAGTATCACACCAATACATTATCAGACCAATGGCACAGTAAGGGGGAGTGGGGGGATGGACCGCCTTGACCACCGTGTTGGTGAGGACATAGGCACCCCCCAAGCTCCTTCCCCACCCCTCCCACTTGTATGCGCCACTTCCATTCCCCCCCCACCTCTGTAACTTTCCTGGTGTGAGCAACCCCCAACTGCTATTGTGCCAGTATTGGCTCTTCCTCTGATGTCACTTCTTGGACCTGCACCAAGGAAATGATGTCGGAGAGAGAGCCGACGCTGGCGTGACCGCAGCTTTGGGGGGTTGCTGCTCATGCCAGGAACGTTACAGAGGTACAGGGGAAGTGAAATAGAGCATGTATGGCAGGAGGGGGGAGGGAAAGAGCATGTGGAGGTGGGGGGAGTGGAGAAGAGGGTGAGGGAGGGGCACCACCACAACCACGGGTACCTCTCACCCTCGCTACACCATAAGAACATAAGCATCGCCTCTGCCGAATCAGACCATAGGTCCATCGTGCCCAGCAGTCCACTCCCGCGGCGGCCCCCCAGGTCAGGAACCTGTATGTGATCCTTTACTTAAGACATTTTGTCCTGTATAGTACCTCTCTAACTATACCCTCCAATCCCCTTTTCCTTCAGGAACTTATCCAACCCCTTTTTGAACCCCAAAATCGTACTCTGCTCTACCACCTCCTCTGGAAGCGCATTCCAGGTATCCACCACCCTCTGAGTGAAGAAGAACTGCCTAGCATTTGTTCTAAATCTGTCTCCCTTCAATTTTCTTGAGTGCCCTCTTGTTTTTGTTTCCCCCGCCAGTCTGAAGAATCTGCCCCTCTCTACCTTCTCTCTACCCTTTATGATCTTGTAGGTTTCTATCATGTCCCCTCTAAGTCTCCATTTTTCCAGGGAAAAGAGCCCCAGTTTCTCCAGCCTCTCAGCATATGGCACGTTTTCCATGCCCTTTATCATCTTTGTTGCTCTTCTCTGGACTCTCTCGAGTGTCGCCATATCCTTCTTAAGGTATGGCGACCAGTATTGAACGCAGTATTCCAGATGCGGGCGCACCATTGCCTGATATAGCAGTAGGATAACTTCTTTGGTTCTGGTAGTGATTCCTTTTTTGATAATGCCCAACATTCTGTTCGCCTCTTTTACAAAAGCCGCGCGGGAACAGCCCCGAAGCCCTTTAAATCTCTATGGGCTTTGGGGCCGCTAGCGCGGCTTTGTAAAAGAGACCGTTTATATACACCATGGAAATCCTTAAAAAAATAATTGCAATTTACATATCAGACCTTCTCTTCGTTATAAAAAATTTGTAATCAAAATGTCACAGTCATTGTCATTCCCTATCTATTAAATGGGCCTCTTTATTTGTAAATCTCCCAGGAGAGCTCATTTTTCCCTGTCTGTCCCACATTCTGTCTAATGTACCTGGGGCAATGGGAGGATTGAGTGACTTGCCCAGGGTCACAGGGAGAGTGGGGGGGTTGAACCCACCACCGATGGCTGCTGAGGCTGTAGCTTTAGAGAAAACCAAAAAAGCTCTGTGGAGCGACGATGTTCCAAAATGGACTTTATTTGAAAGTGTCAAAGTTCCAAAGATACACTGAAATCATCCACATAAAATAAATTCATCCACATAAAAATAGGTTATCCACATAAAAGCCTTAAAGGACCTAGTCCACTAGGGATAAGCAAGCAGTGTCTCGCTTCTGGTTCACCACACAATTGTTTCCCACGTACTCACCTTTATAGGACCCCCAGGGACCCCTGAAGAAGACTTTTTGTCGAAACGCGGACCGTGTTGGGTCTAGGTCCTTTAAGGCTCTTATGTGGATGATTTACTTTTATGTGGATGGAATTATTTTATGTGGATGATTTCAGTGTATCTTTGGAACTTTGACACTTTCAAATAAAGTCCATTTTGGAACATCGTCACTCCACAGAGCTTTTTTGGTTTTCTCTGGATTTTCTTCTCTGTGGATATTTCGGGGGGTCAATTCCTTTTGTTTTTTGCTTGAGGCTGTAGCTTTAACCACTGTGCCAAACTCTCCTGCCTTCTTTGTCAGACAAAATAAGCCCTAATTCTGTTAAGACGTTCACATCTATCTTGTCAGAAGGGCTTGTTTTCTTATAATTAACATAGTTTTAATTGAGGGAGCACGAACCTTCCTGGGCAGATAAAGGCTTGAATGGCAAAAGAATGGTAGTAATCTCACTGGTATAATGCACCTGATTTTCCTCCAAATGTCCCTTCCTTCTGTGCCTGATTAAATTAGGCTTGACTGTAGTTTTGGGTTCAGCTTTGTTACATCACAAATAGCTGCAAATTGCCTCTCAGTTTGACCCTTCATTGTTCTCCACTTTGCTGGTCCACTCTCTGGCCCTGCCCAGTAAAGCCGATCAGTTGTATAGATATCAGCTACTTCAGTTTACTCAGATTAGATGAATCCTCTTACATTTCCCTGTACGTCATTCGGTCATTCCAAAATCGATGTTTGTATTAGCAGGTTCCTACGGAATTATATGAGTATACAGACACATCACTAAGATTTAATGCTAATAAAATTCAGGGTCATGCACTTGGGCTGCAAAAATCCAGGAAAACTGTATAGTATAGGAGGGGAAGAACTTCTGTGTGCGGAAGAAGAGCGGGACGGAGGGGAGGGGGGTGGCGATTGTGTCTGATGATCTCAAGGTAGCAAAAGCGACAGGCAAATGCAGGAGGATGCTCGGGCGCAGAGGAATGGCCAGTAGGAAAAAGGAGGCGATAATGCCATTATATAAGTTGCTGGTGAGGCTCCATTTGGAGTACACTTCCCCCTCCCTATTCGCGGTTTTGACGTTTCAATTATTCGCTAATTTTTTTCCCCAGGCCACCCCTTGAGAATCGCAAGTTGGCAGCCCTTATCGGAAAAAAACAGCCCTGGGACTTGGATCGGGGCGAGGAGGGAGGTGATCGGAGGAGAAGGAGGCGATCGGAGGCAGATGGGGGGCAATAGGAGGCGGAGGGGGGAAGAGCAGTTGCGGAGGGGGCGAGCAGCCGCCCCAGGGAGTTCCTGTTGTAGTCTCGTGAGACCACGGGAACTCACAGAACAGCTCTGCATGGGGCAGAAGTGTAGGAAGATTGTTCCTGCCCTGTGTCACCGCTAGACTACCAGGTAAGGAATGGGGGTGGGTCAGAGCCGGCCCAAAAGTTATTCGCAAATTTTCCCTATTCACGGGCCAGCTCTGCCCTTAACCCCCGTGAATAGGGAGGGAGAAGGGTCTGGAGAGCTGCTACAAAGTTGGTTAGTGGCCTTTGTCACAAACTGAATAGGGACAGACTTAGAGAACTTAATATGTATATTCTAGAGCAGGGGATCTCCAAACTTTTTGCCACACGGGCCACGTTGAATACTTCAGCACTTTTCAGCGGGCCGTAGTAAAAGAGTATAACTTTATAAATAATTATGGAATTCATAAAATCACGAGAACTCCGTACAAGCAAATATGTGAATAAGTAAATACGCACCTTTAAATATAAATTTATGCAACTACAAATTGAGTATTCCACTGCAAGTATTCTTATAGACAATTAACCATAATGACTAGTAACAAACTTCCAGATTCAATTTAAAGATTAGTCACAACACCGCGAATTGACACTGTCGATCAAGGCCGAACAAGTACGAAGAAATACCGCGAAGTATACAATTACGATTCAGTATTAAATAAAGTTGTGAATAATATTAACATAATATGGAATATCAATATATTTTTGAACAGAATTTTAATTAATGCATTTGAAATCTATCAATACCGTAGGTATTTTATTTTTTGCGGATTCTCATTGGAAAATTAGTCCAATTGGTGCATTTTTGGACAATCCTTCCGCGGGCTGGATAAAATCATATCACGGGCCATACTTCGGAGACCCCTTCTCTAGAGGAAAGATGGGAGAAAGGGGATATGATAGAGATGTTTAAATATATCCATGGCGTTAATATACAGGAGGTGAGTCCTTATCAAATGAAGGAAAATTCCGGAAGGAGAGGGGATAGAATTAAGTTAAGAGTAATGTAAGAAAATAGTTCTTTACAGAAAGAGTGGAAGATGCATGGAACAATCTCCCGATGGAGGTGGTGAAAATGAAGCCGGTATCTGAATTCAAGATAGCATGGGACAGGCATGTGGGATCTCTTAGGGAGAAGAGGACAAAATGGATGGTGGGGAAGGGCTGACAGGTGGGCCGTTTGGCCTTTATCTTCCATCTTCTATTCATTTATTTAGCCCGTCCTCCCAAAGGAGCCCAGAATGTATTATGGGAGTACGTTCATATTATGGGTAGGACAAACTTTAGTGGGAAATACAGACTTTACAGCATTTACAGTGAAGATATGACATATAGACTTAAACATACAGACTTAGTAGGCATGGGGTGGATTAAATTGCAGCATTTCATTGTCGATGTAACATGGAGGTAACATAGCTTTCCTAGCAGGTGGGTGTATCTTTGTTGTTGGAGAATATGGTGGTTATTCAGGTTATATTTGCGGCAGCCTGCGAGTTTAGAGATGCCGTTTGGTGTATCAGGCAGTGCCTTTGAGATCCATCCGTCCGGAGTGTAGACGCGGGTCGTTAAGGAGCTGGGTTTGTAAAGAGAAAGGCTTTCACGGCTTTCCTGAAGTTCCAAAGACTGTCTAGTGATCTAAGGGATGGGGGGATGATGTGCCATAATCTGGGTATGTAATGAGAATAAGAGTGAGCGAGCGGCCAGGAGGCAGGATCAGTTGTTTTTCTGTTTGAGATCTCAGTGATCGGTTGGGGACATAAGTTTGTAGTTTGGTGTCATCTTGTGGAAAGTTTTGAAGGCTAACACCAAGGCTTTGAAGGCGCATCGTTTTTGGATAGGCAGCCAGTACATGGAAGTTAGTGCAGGGGTGACGTGGTCGCGGAAGCCCAGGTTTTTTAGGAGTCGGATTGTGGCGTTTTGCACCCCTTGGAGATAGGAGAGTGTTTTTGCTGGTAGGCCCACTAGTAGAGCATTGCAGTAATCTAGTCGGGATAACACAAATGCGTATAGTAGCTGAGCAAAATCGCTTTCTGAAAAATAGGCACGGATACACTTTATTTGGCGGAGGTAATATAAAGAGGAAGACACTATTTTTTGATACATGGTCTGAGAGCGACCTAGGCTGCGGACGTTGTCTTTGGCTGTGAGGGTGTCATTTCCCCAAGAAAGAGATGGGCGGGGATAGGCGCAAGTATGTGTATCCAGAGCAGTGTTCCCGCTAAGCTGCGTTGGCCTGCGCTCACGCACAAAATATTATATCGCAGCGCACAAGTTTCTCTTCACAGCGCACACACGCGTCGCAAAGGTAAGGGGAGGCTATAACAGCTCCTGCAGCTCTGCACTTCCCCACAATTGCCATGCTTCGGTTCCTCTTCTTCCTTCCTTCCTCCCCCCCCCCCCCCCCCCGCGGGACCCTGCGGCACCATCAACTCTTACTCCCTCTAATGTCGGCCCTGCAGCTCCAGACTTCCTCGCACCTTCTCCCCTCCCCCTTTGGATCGCTATTATTTTAAATGTTATAGCCGCAGAGCTGTATCCATCAGTGGAGATGTCTAACCTCGGCCTGCCCCGGAACTCTTACTGCAACAGTGACTTCCTGTTCCTGCCTAGACGGGCGGCTGCTGCAGTAAGAGTTCCGGGGCAGGCCGAGGTTAGACATCTCCACTGATGGATACAGCTCTGCGGCTATAACATTTAAAATAATAGCGATCCAAAGGGGGAGGGGAGAAGGTGCGAGGAAGTCTGGAGCTGCAGGGCCGACATTAGAGGGAGTAAGAGTTGATGGTGCCGCAGGGTCCCGCGGGGGGGGGGGGGGAGGAAGGAAGGAAGAAGAGGAACCGAAGCATGGCAATTGTGGGGAAGTGCAGAGCTGCAGGGAAGAGTGTTGCGGTACCCAGCTGGAGGGAGAAGGAAGATGAGGGAGGGAATTAAAGGAGATGCCAGGGCTTGGAGCATAGGAGGAAGGTATGCCAGTCTAAGGGAAAAGGAAGGGGGAGATGTGAGAGCATGGAGGGGGAACGAAAGATGGAAGAAAAGGAAAGGAGAGAGATGCCAGAGAATCAGGGAAGGGGAGATACCAGACTATGAGGAGAGGTGTGGGAGAGGGAAGGCGAGGAGAGAGATGCCAGACCAATGGGGTGAAAGGAGAGATGGAAGGGGGAGGCATACAGTTTCTGGAAGGGGCATAGAAGGAGAGAAGATGCCATATAGGGGAAGAGAGACGGCAGACAGTGGATGGAAGGAAGAGAGTTACAAGAAGATGAGGAAAGGAGAAACCACAGAAGACAAAGGTAGAAAAAAATTTCTATTTATTTATTGCTTTAGGAGACATGTGTCACTGTTTCTGTGAAGCATTGTATGCAGAGTCCAGCTTCTTGCTGGTTCAATTTAACCTTTGTCTATGTATTTTTATTTTATCCCCCCTTTTACAAAACTGTGAAGCGTTTTTAGCACCAGCCTTGGTGGTAGCAGCTCTGATGCTCAGAATTTTATGAGCATCAGAGCTGTTACCTCCGTAGCTAAAATCCACACTACAGTTTTGTAAAAGAGGGAGGGGTTAGTTTGTGATTACATATTCCTTACTAGGCGAAGGTGTTTTCTGTGTTCTGTGTGTTTTCTGTTAGGATTGACGGTGTAGGATTGATCTGTGCTGGTCTGGCTTGTTTAGTTTTACAATGGGTGTATTGATGTACTGCTCACTGCAATATGTAAGATGCTGCCTTTTCCTAGGTACTCATGTGTGACGTGTGGTTTGTTACTAAAAATCATGTTTTTCTTACAGATGGGGGGGGTGCCAAAAAATGATGGGCCCCGGATGTTACATATGCTAGGTACGCCACTGTATGTAAAGATACCAGAAAGCTGGCGTAGCAAAAACTTCTAAGTTTTGAGTATTTAACCCTCCCACAATCTCACGGGCACTCGTTTCAAGTTTATTGAGATTTTGATTTAAACGCAATATCAAATATTTTCAATGCGTATAACAAAAATAAATTTGGGGAAATAAATAAAACCATTTGAACCAGTGTTCCCGCTAAGCTGCGCTGGCGCACAAAATATTACATCGCAGCGCACACGTTTCTCGTCACAGCGCACAATCGGAAGAGGCGTACGGCAGATGGCAGGGCGGCGAGAGGAGAATCGGGCGAGTTGGCTCATAACTTGCTGGCGCCCGATATTTTTGGCTCACGGTGAAAAAAGTTTGCTCACAACACCCGCCCGCTTAGAGGGAACACTGATCCAGAGAAGTTCTGGTTTAGCTGAAGTTTATTTGCAGTCATCCAGTTTTTTATTTCTGTTAGGCAGCAGTGAAGTTTTTCTAGTTGTGCATCTCGGTGTTGAGCTAGGGGGAGGTAAAGTTGTATGTCTTCTGCATAAGAGTGAATTTTGATTTGGTATTTTTCTGTGATATCAAGTACTGGTTTGACATATAGGTTGAAGAGGAGTGGGGATAGTAATGCACCCTAGGGCACTCCGTAGCAGAGAGGTTTTGGTTCTGATAAGGAGGGTTCCAGTAGTACGTTCTATAACCATAAAGCTCTATGACCTTACAATGCAGGTGTAAAGAGCCTTAGCCAATAGGAAGAGGAGATGTAAATGTTAAGAGCCTTAGCCAATAGGGAGAGGAGGAGATAGTGGATGCTCTGGATGGTCCATTTAGCCTTTATCTGCAATCAGGTTTCTATAATCATAAAGCTCTATGACCTCACAATGCAGGTGTAAAGAGCCTTAGCCTATAGGAAGAGGAGATGCAAATGTTAAGAGCCTTAGCCAATAGGGAGAGGAGAAGATAGTGGATGCTCTGGATGGTCCATTTAGCCTTTATCTGCAATCAGGTTTCTATAATCATAAAGCTCTATGACCTTACAATGCAGGTGTAAAGAGCCTTAGCCAATAGGAAGAGGAGATGTAAATGTTAAGAGCCTTAGCCAATAGGGAGAGGAGGAGATAGTGGATGCTCTGGATGGTCCATTTAGCCTTTATCTGCAATCAGGTTTCTATAATCATAAAGCTCTATGACCTCACAATGCAGGGGTAAAGAGCCTTAGCCTATAGGAAGAGGAGATGCAAATGTTAAGAGCCTTAGCCAATAGGGAGAGGAGAAGATAGTGGATGCTCTGGATGGTCCATTTAGCCTTTATCTGCAATCAGGTTTCTATAATCATAAAGCTCTATGACCTCACAATGCAGGTGTAAAGAGCCTAAGCCAATAGGAAGAGGAGGAGACAGTGGATGTTGTATCTATAACCATAAAGCTCTATGACCTCACAATGTAAATACAGTGGAACCTTTGTTTATGAGCATAATTTGTTCCAGAAGCATGCTTGTAAACCAAATTGCTCATATAATAAAGCGAGTTTCCCCATCGGAAGTAAGGGAAACTCGATTGATTGGTTCCCACCCACCCCCGATGCCACCGGCGCTGCTCCCCCCTCCCCCCCCCCCCCCCGCTTGCAAATGCCCCCCGCGCAAACTGACATCCCCCACCCGCCCAAACAGAAGCCTTACCCCCATCTGGCACTGGCATGCAGCCCACAGGACGTGCCGGTGCAAGTAAACGAAGATCCTTCCTGTTGCCTGGGCCTTGAGCAACTGCGCATGCTCAAGGCCTTGTAGCTCTCGCTCTCTCAGAGATCTCCGAGAATCTCGGAGAGAGCGAGAACCAGAAGGCCTTGAGCATGAGCAGATGCTCAAGGCCCAGGCAACAGGAAGGATCTTCGTTCACCGGCTGCGTGCCGGTGCTAGATGGAGTAAGGCTTCTGTTTGTGCGGGGGATGCCGGTTCGCGGGGGGGGGGAGCGATGCTCGCAAATCAAGTCAATGCTCGGTTTGTGAGAATGTTTTGCTCGTCTTGCAAAACATTCGCAAACCGAGGTTTGACTGTATTAAGAGCCTTAGCTTATAACAATAACGCTCTATGACCTCACAATGCAGGTGCAAAGAGCTTTAGCCAATAGGGAGAGGAGGAAATAGTGGATGTTGCGGATGGGCAGACTGGAGGAGCCATTTGGCCTTTATCTGCCGTCATGTTTCGGTGTCAGGTCAAAAGCGCGCCAGGACAAAGGCGCGCCCAGACAATTGAGTGCAGCGCGGAGGCGCGCGCCGCTCAAAATTACTGTTTTTAGGGCTCCGACGGGGGGGGGCATGGGGGGGAACCCCCCCACTTTACTTAATAGAGATCGCGCCGTGTTGTGGGGGCGTTGTGGGGGTTGTAACCCCCCCAATTTTACTGAAAACTTCACTTTTTCCCTGTTTTTAGGGAAAAAGTTAAGTTTACAGTAAAATGTAGAGGGTTACAACCCTCCAAACCCCCCATAATGCCGGCGCGATGTCTATTAAGTGGGGGGGGGTTCCCCAACAAAACCCCCCGTCAGAGCCCCTAAAAACTGTAATTTTCTTCGGCGCGCGCCTCCGTCTTGCGCTCAGTTGTCGGCACGCGCCTTTTGTCTTTTGCGCCGTTGTCTATGAACCCATGTTTCTATCACTCTCTTGCTAAATGTCATCTTAGTATATTAATTTATATTCCATGCCCATAGGTATGTTTATGTAGCAATGATAGTGGATTTGACAAATGGGTGAGTGTAGCTAAAATAGAGCAAGATCTTCACAGGTAGGAATAAAGTGAAGGGATAGGGGTCACCTCTGTTTATTTGTCAGTCATAAGGAAGGCAAATGCACGGAAAGGGAATGGGACTTGTATATGGCTTTTTTGCGGCTACGCATTCAAAGCGTCCAGAGCAATGGCGGTTTAAAGCCAGGACTCTATAAATGGTGCCGTCATCATCAGCCATGTATATAACCGCCGCAGATCGCGTGTTTATAGAATCGCGGCTTTGTGAAAGGTAGGCGCTGGAAATGTAAGCCAGTCGCGTGACTTGTGGCTCCAAAGGCGCTTGACGACGCCTAATGCCACGTCTGGCGTGGGCCATGCCTCCAGTGGCATTAGGCGTTGTAAACCGCCTCCATAGCTATAATGGGATTTGAGCCCACAACCTCAGGGTCAATCCTCACCGCTTCTACCTTTTGGCCATGGATCTCCCTGTTCTTCACCTCGCTTTATTCCTGCAAAGCAGCTCTAGACCATAAGCCCCAAAATGAAACTTCACTAAGAGCCCTTTTCCTAAGCTGCCGTAACCACTAACGCGTGCTTACCGCGGCAAAAAGAAGGGCTTAGCGCGAGGCACACTCGGGTATCCTGCGGTAATTTCAGCATGTGCGTGCACTACCCACGCACAAAAAAATACAATTTTGGGGCAGAAAGTGGGCATGTCCTGCATTGCTACATGCTAACTATTTATACTATGATCCAGAAAACAATTAGTTATAAATCAAAGTGTGACACGAATGTGCAAGAAATTTTTATAGAAATACTGTGTGAATTATCCGAAATACCCCCCTATTTTTTTGATTGATAACTGTTTATACTATACCATACCATTAGAGACATGGATATTATATAGAAAATGCATGGAAGATATCATGCAGGGGACTGCGTGGGAATGGGTCAGTGCATTGGGGGAGAAAAGGTGTGTTTTCAGTGCTTTCCTGAATTGGGACATAAGAAGAGCAATGGTCCATCTAGCCCAGTATCCCGTCTTCACAGAGACCAATCCAAGTCACAAGCACCTGGCAGAAACCCAAAGAGTAGAAGCACTCCATGCTACTGTCCCATGACCGTCTCAACAGCAGATGAAGAGCCTTGCTGGGTCAGACCAATGGTCCATCTAGCCTATGGGTGTTTGTCGAAAGCTGCCCGGAAGGTTGTTCCAGATTCTGGGCCCCTGGAACTCGAAGGTGGTCTCAAAGAGAGCCTTCCTTAGAACATGGAGGGCAGAGGGGGGAGTGGTAGTTAGTCCTCGAGTTGAAGGATTGTGTGATTTGGATGGCGAATGTGCCACAGCAAATGCACCAAAGCCCATAGGAACTGAATGGGTCTGGTGCATTTGTAAATGGGGCCCTTAAGGCTGACCTTTATCTACCAATAGTCGTGTAAGGTAATGTGAGAAGGCGTGTTCTATCATAGGTCTACATTTGTCGAATTTTTCAACCCATTGAGCTTAGACTTGAGAAGGAGCCAATGGATTTTTGAAGGAAAATGTTCTCTGCTGTTTAAAGAACTGCTTCAGAGCTGATGACACTATGAAATACTCTATATGACAAAATAGTTTGTATAAGGAATTTTAATTTAAAATTGACACATATTCAAAGAAGATTACAATAGATACATTTTTATTAAAATCGTTTTATGGAATTTGATGTCATTTTAACAGCTACAGATTATTTTGAATTCATTTACAAGAGAATATAAATTTTATGAAATAAAAAAAACTAACAACTTAGGACTCTTTTAACAAAGCCGCGGGCAGCTGCAGTAATTGCTACGACGCCCGTAGGTATGTGAGCGTTTGTCGCGCGGCAGCTGCTGCCACGGCTTTGTCAAAGGGGGTGGGATGAGTTAAATGGCCACATCTGACTTGCTTTCTCTTTTCATTGTTCAGGAAGCCACATCTGAGCGGTTCAGTCATCCTTTTCGGAATTTCTCACCCCCCACCCTCCATCTTGCTGCAGAACGTTACTGGGCCGAGCTATTGAGCCCATAGGGCGGGGGTGTCAAAGTCCCTCCTCGAGGGCCGCAGTCCAGTCGGGTTTTCAGGATTTCCCCAATGAATATGCATGAGATCTATTTGCATGCACTGCTTTCAGTGTATGCTAATAGATCTCATGCATCATTATTTCCCTCGGGTGGGGGGAGCTGCTGCTTTCATTAAATGGACTATTTGAGTGGCCCTGAAATGTATTTTGCTGCACTGGCTTGAGGATGATGCTCCAGATTACTCTCTTTGGAGATGTCGGATGATTACCCTCTTGATGTAGGAACGGAGGGATGTGAACGACCTTTCTCCTCTCCCAGGTCGTATTTTTCAACGCACTTGGGAACCATTTTGGACAACTCTGACCCCGCTGGCTCGAAGCCGCTTGCTGAACTGTTGAATTTCTGTATTCTGTTCAAGATCATGAGGGGCATAGAGAGGGTGGATAGGGACAGATTCTTCAGGCTGAAGGGGACAACATGTACGAGGGGGCATTCGGAGAAACTGAAGGGAGATAGGTTCAAAACGAATGCAAGGAAGTTTTTTTTCACCCAGAGGGTCGTGGACACTTGGAATGCGCTACCGGAGGAAGTGATCAGGCAGAGTACGGTACAGGGATTCAAACAGAGACTGGATGGATTCCTGAGGGATAAAGGGATCGTGGGATACTGAGAAAGCTAACCAGAAAATAAATGTAGAAACCCAACCAGGTCGTGCAGGTGCAAGACCGGAGGGCTAGGACTTTGATAGGAAGATAGGACTCAATTAGGAAACCAAGGAGGCATGGGGGCACCTTCTGGTGATTTAGACAGGTCGTGACCTGTTTGGGCCGCCGCGGGAGCGGACTGCTGGGCAGGATGGACCTATGGTCTGACCCAGCGGAGGCACTGCTTATGTTCTTATGTTTTGTTATATCTGGTTTGCCTAACCATTGTTTGTTTTATCTGACTGAGCTGTACTTGGAAGGAGGACCCTGGGGGAGGGGGTTACTTCTTTTGGGTAGGGTTGTGTTGGGCAGGGGGGGGTTTCTTGGAGGGCTGTGATCTGTGGGGATTGGGTGTTGTTATTTAAAATGCTGAGCTTGCTTGTCCTTGGTTTGTTTCTTGTTTGCAGGTTTTGTTGAGCGCAATAAAATATATTTGAACATAGATCTCATGCATATTCATTGGGGAAATCCGACTGGATTACGGCCCTCGAGGAGGGACTTTGACACCCCTGCCATAGGAGGTGGCAGATACCGAGGTCCGGACGGCCGCAGGCAGCAATTAACCAAAATATTCACAGCCAGGCCTAAACCAGACATTAGCGAATATCCAGGCCCCCAGAAGTTAGCTCAGCAACAAAGACTGCCCTAACTTTATCCAGGCGCCCGGTTAGTGGGCTAAAAAAATAATTCCTATCCGGGGTCAGTCCCAGCTCCATCTTGGCTTTGCCATGCTGCTACTTGATAGAAACCAAAATCTAAGTAAAGGATCTATAGTCATCAAAAATTGTGCTAAATCATTTTTGGGACACTATTTGGTGGATTTTCACTGGACTTTATCTGGGGAACTGAAGAGATTGGTAATCGTCATCACCTCCAGCTGCGCCCACATTGCGGATTCTATCAGGACGCCAATTTGGATAAGTTTTTCTTTTTTTACTTGCTTTTGAGAACAGTTTCTTTTGGGTTCTGGTAGGGCGGTGGTGCTGTGATGTGGCAGATGGTGTATATCATTTACCGAGCACTTTCTTATTATTTAATACCATTTTTTATGAATATAGATCCTTTACATAGGGCTCCTTTTACAAAGGTGCGTTAGGGCCTTAACGCACAGAATAGCACGTGCTAAATGGCCCCGCGCGCTAGACCTTAACGCCAGCACTGAGCTGGCGTTAGTTCCAGATGCGTAGCGCATGCTAAAACCCTGCATATGCTAAAAACGCTAGAGCACCTTAGTAAAAGGAGCCTATAGTTTTTTGTTTTGGTCTCAATGGAGGGATCTGGAATAGTTTTTTTGAATTATTGCTACTTGATAGAGCCATTATCCAATGAAATGCTGCTGAAGTTATCAGCGGCAGAGCCAGCCAATGAATTAACCAGGTCAGAGCTTTCCAACCCAGCTAGATCCCTCTCAAAAGTTTGTCCCTAAACCGCTCAGGCCACAGAAAGTCAGTGAAACAAGAAACACAGGTCAGGCAGGTTTTACATAAAGAAGCAATTATCACAAAACCACAGAACTCCATAAAGAAGGCTGCAACGTACCGATCATCAGGGGGGGGGGGGGGAATGCACAACAGATCCAAAAGCATGACTTCCACCAGGGAACATTAAAAGTATAAACTGTGCTGAGTACAGCCCTGGCACAAGGCAAAAGTCGAACAAAGCCTAGACTGTAGGCCGTGACAGCTGGAGAGGAGGTTTCCAGCTGTAGCTGAACAGAAATCTGGAAACCCCACTTCTTTTCCAGAGACAGTCCTGGCTCCCCGTATGCATGACCTCCCCCCCTCCCCCCACACGCTACCCTCAAGTGGTGGAAGCCCAGTCTGCCATCCCAGAAATACAACTGGACCTCCCTGTCAGAAGGTAGAGGCTGTATTGTCCAGGAGTCACTGGCATAGCGTGAAGGATGTCACTTATGGCATAACAGATGCCAGCTGGCCCAGGATGGGGACAGACAGGACCTACTCAAACCCCTCTCCCCCGCTTAGAGACATTTCACACTGTTCTTCTGGGGATTTGCCTTAATATGGGATTTCACGGGCCACTTACACATTCCTATTCCATGGTGAGCAAAGCTTATAGGTACTAGGAGTAGGGAGAAACCTCTCAGGAGGCTCCGCGTGAGATAAGATGTCACCTCATAGAGAATTTAGGGCAGACAGAACCTGGCTGAGTCTTCTACCCCAAACCTGCCTTAGGGTCAATCTCCCAAAGCACTCCAGAATACCTCTCAAGGTCAATCACAGCTGAAACATTAACATCAAATTGGATTTGAAAGGAAGGCTTCAGAAGCATTCATTAACCCTTCACTGCCAGCAGTTGGGGCATGGAAAAAAGGACAGCCACATTCTAGATTCTACCATATTTAAAGGGTTATATGGAGCACTCTGGGAATAGTTCACTTCTTTTAATATTTGAAAATGGACCATTAATCAAAGTTATATTTTGCAACCACAAAAGCCAAGCTCAGTTCCATGCATGAATCAGTAAAGAAAACATGAATCCATGGCAGGGCACTTCAGCTCTGTCCCTTCCCTCAAACACAGAACATACAGGAGATAGTGTCAAGTATTTCACATTAAGAAAAAAAAAACACAAAACTAGGTTAATATAGATTTTTTAAAAACATTGTTGCTCTGAAAGACATACCTGTTTGGAAGGATTAGAGCAGTGGTTCCCAACCCTGTCCTGGAGGACCGCCAAGCCAATCAGGTTTTCAGACTAGCCCTAATGAATATGCATGGAGCAGATTTGCATGCCTGTCACTTCCATTATATGCAAATCTCTCTCATGCATATTCATTAGGGCTAGCCTGAAAACCTGATTGGCCTGGCGGTCCTCCAGGACAGGGTTGGGAACCACTGGATTAGAGAATGACACGGGGACAAATTTTTCCCCATCCCCCGTCCTCGTAAGTTTTGTGGCTGCCCCATTCCTTTAAGCTCTGCCTTAACTGCACAGGCCTCGAACACTTATGATTTTAAAGGGTTTGAGGCTTGTGCAGATGAGGACGGAGCTTGCAGGAATGGGACAGGGACAGGAAAAGAACTCGCAGGGACGGGAAAATGAGTTCCCGTGGGGACGGGGGAAAATTTGTCCCCGCGTCATTCTCTAGGAAGGATCTCAAGGGCTGATACTGCTTAATGCTTACATACTTCAAAGACACCATACCATAGTACATAACAGGAGAATGACAGAGAGGTCCATGTTAAAAAAAAAAAGATAAAATCAAATCAAGTAGGGAAACCTGACAGATTCACACGCAAGTTCCCAGTCAGGAAAAGTAATCCCTAAAATTCCAGATTGGGGCTAAACTAAACTAAACTAAACTAAGCCTTAAGTTTATATACCGCATCATCTCCACGGAAGCGGAGCTCGACACGGTTTACAAAGCTTAAAAATACAAGAAGAGAGGGGAGAGAGAGTTTACAAGAGCATATGAAAAAGGGGGGAAGTAAGCAGGAGATGTTATATATTAGAGAAAAGCCAGGTTTTCAGTTGTTTTCGGAACAGTTGGAGGGAGCCCAGGTTCCGCAGCGGGATAGTGAGATCGTTCCAAAGGCCCGTGATTTTGGAGAGGAGGGATCTTCCCAGTTTGCCTGCGTGGGGGATGCCATGTAGAGAGGGGAAGGATAGTTTATGTCTGTGGGCGGATCTGGTGGTAGCAGGCGTTTGGGCGAGGAAGGATAGAGGGATTAGTGGCGGAAGGATGCCGTGAATTATCTTGAAAGCCAGACAGGAACATTTGAAGTGAATTCTGGAAAGTACAGGGAGCCAGTGAAGATTGGTAAGTAAGGGGGAGACGTGATCAAATTTGCATTTAGCAAAAATCAATTTGGCTGCAGTATTCTGGCTATGCAGTATTCTGGCTATCCAGATCTAGACCAGTAGCTCCCAAACTTGTCCTGGGGGACCACCAGCTGTTGCGTGCACATCTGCCATGCATATTCATTGTGGATATCCTAAAAACACAGCTGGTCCCCAGGACAAGTTTGGGAACCGCTAATCTAAATACCACAGAGTTGAGCAAACACACACACACAGTCCGCCAAGATCAGACCAAGTCAAAGGAAGGGGGCCGCAAAAACCAAGAGTATAACTCTCTGGTTCAATTCAGGGAGGATTTTGGTTCCTTCACCATCACACACACAAAGATGCACACAAATATATTCATATACAAAGGCTAAAATCTTAAAAGGCTCAAACTTCTCAGCCCCATTTTAAGGCACTTTTCTTCCTAACATCACTCAACTCTATCCATACGTAGGGTTACCAGACGTACAGATTTACCCGATCATGTCCAGACGTCCTGATGGCTTTTCAAAACCCAGCACTTGGTCGGGGTTTTGAAAAGCTCCCAGCTCGGGATCGCAACGGCGTATGCGCGGAGGAATCGCGGCGACGTCACGTGCATGCATAGAAGCCCTTCCAACGTGGCTCCAAGCACGAGAACAGGTTGGGGGGGGGGGGCAGGGCGGAACTGGGCAGGCCTGGGGGTGGGGCCATGGGTCCGGATTTTACAGGAGTCAAATCTGGTAACCCTATCCATATATTAAATACAAACCGAGATTCATCAGGAGAGCGCGCGCACATGCACACACAAAATGAACGAAAAAATATTTATGAAGTACAGAAGAGAATCCAGCCCTTAGCACTAGACTCAACAAGTCAGCTGTCCTTTCATTTCTATTTGCCCCTCTGACCTCGACCCCTGGGGTCAGCCATTAGGATCAATCAGCCATTTGAGCCAAAAGGGACAACAGTCATACATAAAAATTGCCTTTTATTTCTCACTTTTTCAGTTTTCATCCCCCTCCCGCCAATTCTCTTCTTCTCAGGCTCCTCAGCCCTTCTCCTCATCACACCTAGATTCCAGCTCCTTTTCCCAAGAGAAACTACTGTTAATAGTTGCAATTGTGCGAGCCATGTTATTGCATAAAAGTTTATTTTTCTTCTCAACTCTCGTAGGTTTTTTTTGAAATGCATAGTATAAAGCCACCATAACGAAGTAGGTCATGTGAATGGGGATTGTCAAATCAGAATAAGCTCACGAAAACAATTTCCATTCATTAGAGTCTCTCAGCTGAGAAGGTACACAGTAGACGCATACAATGTTGGAATGAGAGAATGACACGGGGACAAATTTATCCCTGTCCCCACAGAAACTCATTTCTCCTAGGACAAGCAGGATGAGTCAGCCACATATGGGTGTTGTCCCAACAGCTCCCAATTTGCAGATAAGCTCTCCAATAGCTCAGAGAGATTTTTTTTTTTTTTTCTCTCTGAGCACGTGCAGTGCCCGGGCCCCACTGGGCATTCCCGAGCCCTTCCCATTTCCCCCTGCTTTCCCCTAATCCCCAGTCTTTAGTTTCCACCCGTTCCCATCGGTCGGATTTTCTACAGCTCTCCATTACAACTTTTCTACTTATCACCTTGAAGATGCCTGAATCATCTAAAGAAACGACTGGGATGCAGGAGGAGGATGAATACACTGGATCCTCATGAATTGTGCGCCCACTGATTGGATCCGGCGCGCGAGGTTTCCGTGTTGCTTGCATTGTGCGCACATGTCACCACGTGCACGCAAGCTAAGGAAGAGGGCACTGAGAGACTTCATGAAGAGAAGTGAGGCCCGAGAATCTCCCTCCAGCAGCCATCCTCATCGGAATGCAGCAGCGGGGGATCCACAAGCTACAGCGGATGCCCTGGCTCAGCTAATCCCCCCGCCTGCATCCTGTCCCTGCCCCCATTCCTGCAAACTTCATCCTCATCTGCACAAGCCTCAAACACTTTACAATTGTAAGTGTTCAAGGCTTGTGCGGTTAAGGCAGAGTTTTCAGGAATGGGTCAGCGACTAAACTCACGGGGACGGGGTGGAGAAATTGAGTTCCTGCAGAGATGGGAGCAAATTTGTCCCCGTGTCATTCTCTAGTTGGAACTCTCCAAGCTTACTCAGAAGCGCCGTGCCAGGAAGCTCCCGCCAGGCTACAATAGCTGAATTGTGTGTTTATTTCATATGAAATGTTTTAGTCAGAGTGCAATTACCTTCCACGGCACACACAATTGCAAGCTCTCATTGCAAATTCCTTTCACGCCCACCACTATGTTATGAGAAGAGATTTGTCCTCTGTTGCCACAATGAGCATTATAAATTCAGTCAACCTTTACAATCTCTGTTGGAAGATGTCAGGGGTCCAGGAAGTGCCCATCCCCTCTCTTCCTACCAATATTTAGACTGGATTATTCCCATTCATAGTTGAATTGCTAGTTAACAAATTTTGAGTGAAGTACACTGGGTGCAAAATGTCTCCTGGGTGACTTGACCAGACGTCAAAGACGCTTTTATTGGGTGGGATGGCCTGCAACATGCTGTCCAAGTCCATGAAAATAGGAGGCTGGAGAGACTGCTGTCCAGGAATGGGTGGACCTGGTATTAATCCCCAATACGATGGGCTGATGTACCTGGCTGGACTATAGCTATAATAAGGCAAGCTTGGCATGCTGCTGATTGTGAAGAAAGGATTTAGGTTCGATGGGGCCACGACATTGGGAGGCACAGACTTGGTGTAAGATGTCGGCAATTCCCATGGCATTAACGGGACCCTCTTTGAAGGCTCTGGGGTAAAATCTCCAGTATCCTCAGAGTCTGAGCTGGAACTGCCTTTCTCGTGGTCTAGTCTTGGATATTTTGATGGTTGTTTTTGGACCTCTGTTCGCTGTCGTTGGTTTCTGCAGTCCTTTTCATCATCAGAAGAGGTGTTGGAGATGCTTGAAGAGGAAGCCGATGAAGTTAGATTCATTGAAGCTCTGATTGAACAGCCTAGACTGCAAGAGGGTCCCCAGGGAGCATACACCATGGAATCCACAGGAGCACTAGAAGAAATCATAGCACTGCATGGAGGTCTCCATGGAACTGGAAGGGCTCTGGAAGAGATAGAATGTGGTGGAGGTGGTGGTGCTAGGTTCTGGAAACTGCTGTTCCTGAGAAGGCACCATTCGGTGGACCGATTCGAAAGAGATTCGTTAACTTGGGTACTCCTCTCTGGGGTTTTGGGTTTTCCCGGGAAGCTCATGCCCTGCAGATTATCAAGCAATGAGTCAATCATGAAAGAGTTATGGAGTTTGGTCCCATTGCTTCCCCGGAAACCATTTTCACTCTGGGGATTGGAGCCAACTGATGGACTTTTGATCCCTGCCTTCCAACCTACTGAATCCTCACAGTGGTATTTCAGCCCTTGAAGAATGTAAGGAGCAAGGTCAAAGGCAAAGAGGGTATTGCTCTGCCGGGCAATGGAGGTGTTTTGCAGTTTCAGAGCCTCTGGGGGGATACGGGTCACATCCACCATCCAGAAGTTTCCTTTCGACTGAGGCTTCCCTGGATCTTTGAGCACCTGAAAGAGAAAGAATTGGTATTACGGGCAGAGGGGATCACATATGTTAAGGATGTTACAATGGAAGCCCCTCAAGAGGCCATTATAACAACTTAGAGGAGATGCTCCCCCCCCCCCTTTATTCTAAGAGGTTTTTGTTCAGGTTAGACAGTGTCAGTTACAGGAAGAGCAATGTCCAAAGATCTGTTCTAATCCATCTTCCAACTGCAAGAGGACATAATAGAGATCTTTGGACAGTGTCCCTTCTGTTATAAATAATAATAATAGCTTTATTTACATCTGTGCTGGGAGAGTACATAATCTGGTAAGGCTGTTTACATAAGAACATAAGAATAGCCTTACTGGGTCAAACCAATGGTTCATCTAGCCCAGTAGCTCATCCTCACGGTGGCCAATCCAGGTCCCTCATACCTGGCCAAAACACAAACAGGAGCAACATTCCAGAATCTCAAAGAGTAAACAATATTCCGGAACCCCAAAGAGTAGCAACATTCCATGTGGAATCCCCAAATAGTAGCGACATTCCATGCTACCAATCCAGGGCAAGCAGTGGCTTCCCACATGTCTGTCTCAATAACAGACTATGGCTTTTTTCTCCAGGAAACTGTCCAAACCTTTCTTAACACCAGCTATGTTAACCACTCTTACCACAACTTCTAGCAACGCATTCCAGAGCTTAACTGATCTCTATGTGAAAAAATAGTTTCTCCTATTGTTATAAAAATATTTCACTGTGACTTCATTGAATGTCCCCTAGTCTTTGTAATTTTTGACGGAGTGAAAAATCAATCTATTTGTATCCGTTCTACTCCACTCAGGATTTTGTAGACTTCAATCATATCTCCCCTCAGCTGTCTCTTTTCCAAGCTGAAGAGCCCTAACCATTTTAGTCTCTCCTCATACGAGAGGAGTTCCATCCCCTTTACCATCTTGGTCGCTCTTCTTTGAACCTTTTCTAGTTCCACTATATCTTTCTTGAGATAAGGCAACCAGAATTGAACACAATACTTAAGGTGAGATCACACCATGGAGCAATACAGAGGCATTATAACATTCTTAGTTTTATTAACCATCACTGTTTTAATAATTCCTAGCATCTTGGTTTTTTTGGCCATTGCCACACATTGGGTGGAAGGTTTCAGCGTATTGTCTACAATGACACCTAGATCCTTTTCTTGGGCGCTAACTCCCAAGGTTGGCCCTTGCATCCGGTAATTATGATTTGGATTATTCTTTCCAATGTGCATCACTTTGCATTTGTCCACATTAAATTTCATCTACCATTTGGACACCCAGTCTTCCAATTTCTTAAGGTCCGCCTTCAATTTTTAACAACTTTGAACAGTTTAGTGTCATCTGCAAATTTAATCACCTCACTCGTCCTTCCAATTTCCAGATCATTTCTAAATAAGTTAAATAGCACCGGTCCCAGTACAGACCCCTGCGGCACTCCACTGTTTACTCTCCTCCATTAAGAAAAATGACCATTTAACCCGTACCCTCTATTTTCTATCCGCTAACTAATCCCTATGTTCTCTGGGCTTCAGTAGCAGGTTTCCGGGTCTTGCCGCATCTGTGTAGAAAGAACCGACGTTTCAGTCATCATACTGTGGCTTTCTTCATGGCATACCATAAAAACTTGCATTGAAAAATCTTGCATTGTAACTATGGCAAATTGTAACCTGTTAACTGTATATTGTGTATGTTGTTTTTAAAAAAAAATATTTTTTTTATTATTATTATTTTTAATATTTTATTAATTTTCCAAAAAAGCTTAACTGTGCAATATACATATTAACAATCAGAGAATAAAGCACAAAATGCACATCCATGTTATAAATATATACATACAGTATGTTTATCTAACCCACCCTTCTATTAAATAATCAATAAATCAATAATAAATACATATTTATACTTTCAAACTCCTTATCTTATATAAGGACGCACACAACTTTCGGGTAAAAGGGGTTCACATATAAAAGCACAGGCAACTTGGAGGATGCAACAGGTTCTGAGCACCCACGGAAGCCATAGGACGAACTTTCCAGTCTTCTGCACCGGCTGCAGTATGTATGACTACCTCCCCTCAGGGACTACGGCATACATTTGCAGTAGGTGCAGGGAGCTGGAAAGCCTGAAACAGCAAGTCTGGCTGCTAGAGGGAACCGTGAAGGAACTTGAAGAACTTCTCAGTCATAAGGAGGAAAAACACAAGCAGGAGAGGTTGATTGTGGAGTCCAGTACCAGTGAAGTGATTGAGGAATTGGAGAGATACATAGAAGATGCCCACCAACAGATTGTGGAAATCCCAGGGCTTGAGATCAGAAACCAAACAACCCAGGAGGATGAAGTAATTGATACAGAAGGAGGCACCAATCCAATCAGAAGAGTAGATAGACCATCTGGGGATGAGCCACAGAAGACGGAAGACACGATTTACACCATGGATACGGACTTAAGACCCCAGAGGAACTTCAAACTAAAGAAGATTGGGATCATAGTTGGTGATTCCATCATAAGAAGTGTGGACAGCCACACTGCGGGAGGAAGAGAGGATAGAATTGTTACCTGCCTGCCTGGTGCAAGAGTGAGGGACGTGGTCAGCAGGATCACCAGGATCATAGACAGAGCAGGAGGAAAGGATACTGCCGTACTTATCCACGTGGGCACCAACGATATTAGCGGACGGAAATACAATAGGGAAATAATGAAGGACCAGCTCCGATCACTTGGGAGGCAATTGAAGGTCAGAGATGTGAAGGTGGCTTTCTCGGAAATCCTCCCGGTGCCGAGAGCGGACGCAATGCGACAGGAAGAACTGAGAGAAGTAAACGCCTGGATGAGGCGATGGTGTGATGAAGAGGGTTTCGACTTCGTGCGAAACTGGACAACATTCTGGGGAAAAAGCAGGTACTTTAGAAAAGACGGTCTACACCTCACCAAGCAGGGAGCGAGAGTCCTAGCTGAGAACATGAAGAAGTTCATTGAGAAGGCTTTAAACTAAAGATCAGGGGAGAGCCGACAGTCGACAACCAGTCGATGGCCCAGACACTAGGATATCCGAAAGAAGAAACTTCAAAAAACCACACAGCTATAGGGGAAGAACATGATGAAACTACGGGAGGCGACGAAAATGAAAAAGATCAAGTGGATACAAAAAGTGGTGGGAGAACCACTAAATCCAGGAAATTAGCACAAACAGATCTTAAATGTATGTATACAAATGCTAGAAGCTTAAGAAACAAAATGGGCGAACTGGAAGAACTAGCAAGAAATAAACAACTGGATATCATAGGAATAACAGAAACGTGGTGGAATGAAGAAAATGTATGGGACACGGCATTGCAAGGATATAAACTATACAGAAGAGATAGGATTGGGCAAAAAGGGGGAGGCATTGCCCTGTACGTCCAGGAAGAAATAAAGTCTGTTAGAGAGGGGGGGATGAATGCAAATAGTAAACTAGAGTCCCTCTGGATAAAGATTCCTGGACAAAAAGAAGCAGATACACAAATTGGCCTCTATTATCGACCACCAGGTCAGACTGAAGAAGCAGACAAAGAAATGATGGAGGAAATTCACAGTGGATGTAAATCAGGAAATGTAACGATCATGGGGGACTTCAACTTTCCGG
This sequence comes from Geotrypetes seraphini, assembly GCF_902459505.1. NCBI lineage: Eukaryota > Metazoa > Chordata > Amphibia > Gymnophiona > Dermophiidae > Geotrypetes > Geotrypetes seraphini. Next base: position 10,949,876 of record NC_047085.1, read on the forward strand.
GGATAGACTGGAAACTGGGAACATCAAACTGCGGCAGAGAGACAAAATTCCTGGAGGGGATAGGAGATCGTTTCCTTGAACAAATGGTGGGAGAACCGACAAGAGGAAACGCAATCCTGGACTTGGTTATAAATGGCATTACTGGAAGGACAGCAGATGTAGAAGTTACAGCCCCGCTGGGGACAAGTGATCACAATATGATCAATTTTACCATTGGCATCGGAAAAGGGAAACCAATCAAGATTAAAACCACAACCTTTAACTTCAAAAAAGGAAATTACGACAGTATGAGAACCATGGTTAAAAAACGGCTCAAGAAGGGCAAAGCAGAAATCCATTCAGTTGAACAAGCATGGTCTCTACTGAAAAACACCATCATTGAAGCTCAGAATCTTTACATACCGAAGATATCCAAAGGAAGGCGAAAAAAGAACAAAGGAGAACCAGCTTGGTTATCCAAAGAGGTGAAGGTTGCAGTAAGGGAGAAGAGGAACTCGTTTAAAAAATGGAAACAGGAAAAAACAACGGAGGCCTGGAACTGTCACAAAATCGACCAGAAAAAGTGTCATAAAGCGGTTATACAAAAAAGACTATGAAGAAAAGATTGTGCAAGAAAACAAAAACTTTAAGCCCTTTTTTAGATATATAAAAGGGAAGAAACCAGCAAGAGAAACTGTGGGCCCTCTCAACGACCAAGGAATGATAGGGTCAATCAAAGAAGATAAACAGGTTGCTGATAGGTTAAATTCATTCTTTGCCTCTGTCTTCACAAACGAGGACACTACAACAATGCCAGACACTGGGAGGGTATTCACCGGAGACATAGAGGAGAGCTTAACATCAATAAATGTGGAGTTGGACCAGATTTACTTTCAGATTGACAAACTAAAAAGTGATAAATCCCCTGGACCGGACGGGATTCACCCGAGAGTTTTAAAGGAACTTAAGATAGAAATTGGGGAACTACTACAATCTTTAGCTAACATGTCAATCAGAACCGGGCAAGTACTAGATGACTGGAGGACAGCAAATGTCATCCCAATTTTCAAAAAAGGATCAAGAGGTGAACCAGGAAACTACAGACCGGTGAGTCTCACATCGGTTCCTGGGAAGATAATCGAAACACTAATTAAGGACCACATTGTACAACACTTGGATAAGCACAACCTAATGAGAGATAGTCAACACGGCTTCAGGAAAGGGAGGTCATGTTTGACAAATTTACTTCAATTTTTTGAGAAGGTTAACAAGCAAATAGATAGTGGAGATCCAGTGGACATAATTTACTTGGACTTCCAAAAAGCGTTTGACAAAGTTCCACACGCAAGGCTTCTGAGTATACTATTAAGTCATGGAATAGGAGGAGAAGTGCACGGATGGATCGGAAATTGGTTAGAGAACAGAACGCAGAGGGTAACCATAAATGGGAAATTCTCAGAATGGGAAAAGGTGACCAGCGGCGTGCCCCAGGGCTCGGTTCTTGGTCCCATTTTGTTCAATATTTTTATAAATGACCTGGATGAAGAAATAACCTGTAATATAATCAAGTTTGCGGATGATACGAAACTATGTCGGGCGGTTGGCTCTCAAAGGGACTGTGAGGATCTTCAGAAAGATCTAAATCAGCTGGAAACATGGGCGACAAAGTGGCAGATGAGTTTTAACATAGACAAATGTAAGGTGATGCATCTGGGAAGGAAAAACAAAGAACATGAATACAAGATGTCGGGGGTGACATTAGCCAAATGCGAACAAGAAAGGGATTTGGGGGTGCTGATAGACAGAACCCTGAAGCCATCGGCTCAATGCGCGGCGGCGGCGAAGAAAGCAAATAGGATGTTAGGCATGATTAAGAAGGGGATCACGAGTAGGTCGGAAGATGTTATAATGCCACTTTACAGAACAATGGTCAGACCACACTTAGAATACTGTGTCCAACACTGGTCTCCATACCTTAAGAAGGACAAAATTCTGTTGGAGAGGGTACAGAGACGAGCTACGAAATTAGTCAAAGGCATGGAGAATTTAAGCTACATGGAACGCCTCGGAAAACTAGGACTGTTCACCCTCGAAAAGAGAAGACTGCGTGGGGATCTAATAGAGATTTTTAAAATATTAAAGGGATTTGATCAAATTGACCAGGAAGCAGCATTACTGACAATTTTCAGATGTGACGCGGACAAGAGGTCATAGCTTAAAACTGAATGGCAGCAGGTTCAGGACAAATGTCAGGAAGTTCTGTTTCACACAAAGAGTGGTGGGCGCTTGGAATGCTCTCCCGGAGGAGGTGGTGGCAGAAAATACTGTGCTGGGTTTCAGATGCAGTCTCCCTTCCCCTCTCCGCAATTTGAGCCCCCTTCTACCATTCCGTAAGCATCTGAAGACCTGGCTCTTCTCCAGAACGTAACCCCGTCCCGCTCCTGGCACTCTCACACCAACCTCTCTTCTCTCATACTTATATAATTCCACTGGAGTTCCGTTCCTTCCCTAACCATGTAAACCGTGTCGAGCTCCATCTGCGGAGATGATGCGGTATATAAACCCAAGATTTAGATTAGATTAGATTAGATTAGATGCATGTTGGATGCACACCTCCTTGCAGATCATATTGAGGGATACGGGAAAACCGGGTCTCCAAAAAGGAGCACCTAAATGGGCCTCCGCGTGTGCGGATCGCCGGACTAGATGGACCTTGGTCTGATCCGGTGAAGGCGTTTCTTATGTTCTTATTTCCTCCCTCCCTCCCTGGATGTGAATAGAAGTAAACCAAATTAAAGCAACCAGTTATGTTGCATTCATAAAAGATGTCAATGGTTCCCAAACCAATTTAAATATATGACCATCCTCCTCTATAATAAAACCCTAAGCGCGCAAGCGCACTTAGGGTTTTATGATTCCTGCAACGTGTTGTGTCCTTCCGTGGCCGTATTCTATTTACGGTGTACGGCAGCTTGAGGCGGCTGTTGGCTTGAAGCGCGCGCAGGCAGTTGAGCCGTGGCGAAAAGTGTTGTGCGGGTGCTGACAGGAGGGCAGACGCGAACAGATAGGAAACCGAATGCTGGATAGGGGGAGCAGGGAAGAGGTGCTACTGGACGGGGGGGGGGGGAGGTAAAAGGAAGGGAGAAGGGCTGCTGCTGGACAGGGGGAGCAGGCAAGGGGTGGTGGTGGACAGTCGAGGAAAGAGAGAGACAGAAAGAAAGACAGACAGACAGACAGACAGAAAGCAGCCAAGGAGAGAGAGAGAAAGAAAGACAGACAGACACACACATCTATTCTAGCACCCGTTAATGTAACTTAAAGACTAGTGTCCTAATAATTTCGCATTCATTTTCTCATTCTTATATGCGGAGCATAAATTTGCCCACCAAAAAGAGAAATTAAGACGATCATGATTTTTCCAGTTGTGTATTGTGTTTGTTGACCTGTAATCCGTCCTGGGTTCTTTGGGTAGGACGGGATAGAGAACGAATTAACTAAATAAAGTGAGAGATCTGACTATCCGCTGTGCCAACATATGTTGGGTGGAGAATCCCTCTGTCTCCAGCTGCTGACCTACTATACAAGTCACTTTTCCACCCCAATGGGATTGAACTCTCCTTGGGAAAGATCTTCTCTCTCTGTTACGTCGTGTACTGCATTATTCTATGGCTCCCTGGCAGCACGAATGGTGTCTCAGGCCCCACAAAAGTATGTAAGTTTCCAGGGTTGTCCCTTCTCACTAGCAGAGCTGAGGAACCATGTCTAGTTTAGCCTAGGCAGAGACCCACAGCACTAAAGGATGCTTACCTCTCTGTACCATCGATGCCAGTACCATGCACCACGCCTCCCACTGCTCCAGCTCCCTCTTTTCCACTCCTGATCACCTGCTCTTCCTCCAATATCTCTCCAGCATCTCCCACCACCCCAAAGTTACCGATGAAAGGAGCAGAATGTGCTTTTTTCCTGTCTTATGAGAACGCCATCCAGCATTGGCCTCACATAGCCCAAGAAGGGTGTGCCACGGCCACTGAGCTCTGCCCCTTCAAGCGGACTCCACCACAGAGCCTTTCTTTTGGCAGCTTCGGATGACAATCACTGGTGCCTGGGTAAGATATTCTGTTGTCCACAGAGAATCCTTGTTACAGATAAGTTACTTCACTTACTGGAAAGTTGCTATTATTTGGGTTTCTGCCTGGTACTTGTGACCTGGATTGGGCACTGTGAAAACAGGAAACTGGGATCAATGGACCTTTGGTCTGTCTCAGTATGGCAAATCTTACGTGAGCCAAGTATAGGAGAATCCAGCCATTGTGACATCACCGATGAGGCTGGTTCTCAGGCACTGGTGGAATGAGGCATTATGACATCACAATCTCAGCTCTGGAATGTTGCTACTCTTTGGGTTTCTGCCAAGGAGTTGGGACCTGGGTTGGCCACTGTTGGAAACAAGAGACTGGGCTTGATGGACCTTCGGTCTGTCCCAGTACGCCAGTTCTTATGTGAGCCAAGTATGAGACAGTCCAGCCATTGTGACATCACTGCTGAGGTTGGCTCTTAGGCATTATGACATCACAATCTCAGCTCTGGAATGTTGCTACTCTTTGGGTTTCTGCCAGGAAGTTGGGACCTGGGTTGGCCACTGTTGGAAACAGGATACTGGGCTTGATGGACCTTTGGCCTATCCCAGTATGGCTATTCTTATGTACTGGAAAAAAGGGAAATAATTATGAGAAAGAAAATAGATTTGGTCCCAAGGAGATTAATTTAAATTACGCACCTCACTCTTGCACTACACCAACCCTTGTTATTCCGGTAAGGAACCTCCCCCCCCCCCAATTCTGGTAATGCACCTCACTCCTACCCTAGTAAAGGTGAGCGGCACCCAAGGAGGTGGCATCCCTTCCCCGCCTCCCCTGCTGAACCCCCCCCTTCCCTTTCCCTGTACCTTTTAAACTTCTCCGGCGTGAGCAGCGTGCTGCCCACATCGGTGTTGGCTCCCTTTGACGTCACTTCCTAGGTGCGGGTCCCGAAAGTGATGTCGGACAGAGCACCAAAAAGGTACGGGGAAGGCGAGCGAGTGGGGTGGAGAGGAGGAACGGTACCGCTGCACCCTTAGGCACCCCGCTCCCGGGGTGTACCGCAACCCCCCTCACTGCGCCACTGCATAGCGCTCTCTGCAGTGGCAATACTGAGACACCCCCCCCCCCCCAAACCCACACAACTTTGTCAACGAAGCTCACTCGTAAGCAGAAATTGAGAGTTATACCACATGAATGGTGGTGGGGAGGAGGGGGCTGGTGAAAGTCCTAACTCTTTGCCCTCTTCTCGCCCAGTTTGCGGGTAACAATCCCTTACCTTTTGGAAACAGTCATTGGAGGATAAATTATGTCGTATGGAGTCTTTCCAGCCCTGATAATCTCCTTTAAAGAAAGGAAAGAGGGTGCTGATCTCTTTCAGAATCTGAAAAGAAAGGAGAGATTGTCAGTTCCCCCCCCCCCCAGCACAAGCAGCAAGTTTCAAGGCACGATAGTAAGGTTCGCACTAGGGGCACAATGTCTGTCATATGTCAAGCCATGGGTTTGCTGGATACTTGTCTCGACCTTGTCCTTGTGACCCCGGGCAAGTCACTTAAACTTCCATTGCCCGAAGAACAAAAAAATTAGACTGTGAGCCCACCAAGGACAGAGAAAGTACCTGCATATAATATATATATATATATATATGTATAAACTGTTTTGGTTGTACCACAGAAAGGTGATCTATCAGCTGCAGCATGCCCGACAGAGGTTCTGCAAGAGGTGTGACCACATCACACTCTTCCTGCACTGACTACCAGGGTTAAATTTAAATCCGTTTGATTTTCAAGATCCTCATACAGTGGCATTGTCTTATGATACTATATTATTTGGCATGATTATGAGAGCTAAGAGCCAAATATCACCTAAGAACAAGTTTTTGTTAGTAATGACAGGAGTCGCCATACAACAAATTACAAGCAATTGGAAGAATTGGAAAAGGCTTAATTATAGTTTTTGGTGGAATTCATTGTCGTATGTATAAAATGGAAAGGACATTGGCCATTCAGAAAGGGAATTTTAAGAGGTTTCAGGAGATTTGGGAGCCATTAGCAAAATATTGTGACGTTTAAATAGTGTTTTCCCCTTTAAATTTGAACATCCGGGAGGGGAAGGTTAATGGATTTTGAATAATTGATATGGGATGATAATAGATATTTTATGTATGGACATGGTATTTGATAAGGGGGGAGCGGGATTCAATTCTGAAATGGTTATTACAAGAATATTAAGTGTGATATTTGAGTATAAAATGTTGTATTTATTGCTACACTTATTGTAAGTATTGAAATTAATAAAGAATTAGAAAAAAGATCCTCATACAAAATGGGCCAGAATACTTAAAAGAACAAGCTAGCCCTTTATACACCGTCGAGACCTCAGAGGTCCTCTCAAGAAGCAAAGCCATCTGTACCTTCTTCAAAAGAAATTGTACGATGTGATCACCAGCGAGCCTTCTCAGGAGTCGGCCCCCACGCTCTGGAATTGAGTCACAGAAGGGCTACGTCTAACTCCAGGCTACCTCTACTTCAGGAAGCAGGTGAAAGCTTGGCTCTTCACCTAAGCCTTTAATTCATAGGGTAATTAGAAACATAGAACATGACGGCAGAAAAGGGCCACGGCCCATCTAGTCTGCCCACACTAATGGCCCACCCCCTAACTACCTCCATGAAGAGATCCCACATGCCAATCCCATCTTTTCTTAAAATCTGGCACACTGCTGGCCTCAATCACCTGTTGTGGAAGATTATTCCAGCGATCAACCACCCTTTCGGTGAAGAAATATTTTCTAGTGTCGCCATGAAATTTCCCACCCCTGATTTTCAACGGATGCCCTCTTGTTGCCGTGGGTCCTTTAAGGAAAAAGAGATCCTCTTCCACCTCAATACGGCCTGTGACATATTTGACTAGACACTCATTCTGCCAGGACTATCTTGCCACACATACTAACTAAATCAGTTCCTTGCGCCTTGTTTAGCCTCCCAAACAGACAGCCAACCTCCTCTCTGCTGCATCCCGCCTAGGCAAAAAAACTCCCAAACAAACCAGAAGTTGTGACAGAGGGGTGGGGGATGCAGCAGAGGGGAGGCTTCCAGGTTAGCGGCAGGCAGCATGTAGAAATCGCTATTTGGTGCTGGCTGAAGGTGGCAGGAAAGTCCCCGGCTCTGCCCCAGCTCAGGGCCACGTCTGGAGGGCATCCACACATGATCGGAAACAATCCAGATGCATCCCCGAGCTGAAGCAGAGCTGGGGACTTTCTTGACACCTCCAGCCAGCACCAAATAAGCCTCTAGTGGCTCGCAACCTACCTCTGGACCACCAGTACCGGCGGTGGGACCATGATTGAAGTGGCTGTCACAAGAGGTACCCATCCTGTGTGGAGGGAAGGGAGGAAGAGAAGGAGAGAGAAGATGAGGTGGCTTGGATGCAGGGCTGGGGACACATGTCCTCTTTATTAACTTGAGAAATATGGTAACCCTAGCCTAAGGAAAATTGGAAATTGTTAAGGGTCAAATGGAAAAAAAACAAAACCAAAATTGATTTGATAGGGATCAGTGAACTCACATTTTCAGTCAAACGAGCATTGGATCTACTCTGGTCATCCTCAATAATAAGCTTTCCAAGACAAGCACTAAAGTACGACGTTATCAGTGATAGAGTCATAGTAGATGACGGCGGCAGATAAAGACCCGCATGGTCCATCCAGCCTGCCCAGCCATGTCAATCCGTCTACAGGGAAATCCGATCAATGTCACCTTGATCCAAGTATATGCTCCGACAGACGCGGAAAGAGATAGAATTGCTCTGCAAACAACTAATGATGGGCTGCATCCGTAGGGGTTTTGTCAGCAGAAAACCTGAAGTCATAATGCCACTATACAGATCCATGGTGAGACCTCATCTCGAGTATTGTGTTCAATTCTGGAGACCACACTACCGGAAAGATGTGTTGAGAGTTGAGTCGGTTCAGCGAATGGCTACCAGGATGGTCTTGGGGCTCAGGGAACTCACGTACGAAGAAAGGCTAAAAAAACTGCGGATGTACTCACTGGAAGAACGAAGAGAGAGGGGACATGATTGAGACCTTTAAGTATATCACGGGGCGTATAGAGGTGAAAGACGATATCTTCAGTCTTACAGGGCCCTCGGTCACCAGAGGACACTCGCTGAAAATCAGGGGAGGGAAATTTCGGGGTGATGCTAGGAAGTACTTCTTCACTGAAAGGATGGTCGATCATTGGAATGAGCTGCCTCAGCGGGTGATTGAGGCCAACAGCGTGTCAGATTTTAAGAGAAAATGGGATATTCACGTGGGATCTATAGGGGAGTAAAAGTCAGGGAGTAGGTCATTGGTATGGGCAGACTCGATGGGCTATGGCCCTTTTCTGCTGTCATTTTCTATGTTTCTAACTTCAAAATGAAATCGATCAAACGCCAAAGCAAGATCTACTGATCATTATGGGGGACTTCGATGCAAAAGTAGAAAGTACCCCTGAAATGCGATGGGCTACAGAGAAACGGCACTCTGGCATCCCCAAACAGGCTACGTCAAATGCAAAATCATTTTAAAAAGTTTCTGAATAACTAGGACTGTGGTCCAGTGCCAACAAATGCACAGAAGGGCCCTCGTTTTTCAATACAGCTGGGCATGGAATTCTCCGTTTTGGGCCCTGCGTGAGACGAAGCCTTTCAACTCAACACCAAGGATTTGCCACTAAAATTGCTGTGACAACCACAAAGTGCACATTGGCACAAACTCCTGAATATGCCGGTGCCAAATCTCAAATTGTACAGGGTTTTATCTCATATTTTATCATCTTAATATACTGTGCTGCAGGAAGCATCATGCATTTCATATACTGCCTACCTATGGTGCAACCAAATTGGTATTTTCTCTGTCCCTAGTGGGCTCACAACCCAAGTCCTTGTACCCGGAGCAGTGGAGGGTTACGAGGAGCTGCAAAGGGAATTGAACCCCAGATTCTCTGTTGGGCTACTCGTCCACGCCAATGTAACAGTTTCAACATTCATTCAATTTTCTAGGAGAGCTCAGAACAGTTTACATGAATTTATTCAGGTCCTCAAGCATTTTTCCCTGTCTATCCTGGTGGGCTCACAATCTATCTAATGTACCTGGGGCAATGGAGGGATTAAGTGACTTGTCCAGGGTCACAGGGAGCAGCGTGGGATTTGAACCCCCAACCTCAGGGTGCCGAGGCTGTAGCTTTAACCACTGCACCACTCTAGAAATCAAAATGTAGCAAAAGGGATCCAAGTGTAGGACAATCCAGCCATTGTGACATCACTGATGAGGTTGGCTCTTATTGGTGGAATGAGGCATTATGACATCACAATAGCAACTCTGCCTATCAGAGGCTGAAACTTTTCACACTATTTATTCAGGTTTTATATACCATTCTCCCAGGGGAGCTCAAAACAGTTTACATTAATTAATTCAGGTGCTCAAGCATTTTTCCCTGTCTGTCCCAGTGGGATCACAGTCTATCTAATGGGGGCACTGGGGGGATTAAGTGACTTGCCCAGGGTCACAAGGAGCAGTGTGGATTTGAACCCACAACCCCAGGGTGCAGAGGCTATAGCTTTAGCCACCGTGCCACACAACAGCCGGCATAATCATAAACTGAGATGCAAGACAGAAAAATAGGTTGAGGTGTTCTCGGTTTTCTATTCGTGTCACTTGGCACTTAGAAAGAGCTATCGATTAACAGCACAATTGAGGCATGAAAACATGAAGCACCAAATGCCCGCGTCCTGTGACAGAGACGGGTGTAAGCTGCGCGGCTTCCAAAGATGGGAAAAACAAACTTTACCATATTGCTTAAGCAGGAAACAATAATAAAGCAACGGAATTTGGGGGGTGGGGAGAGTAGATGACGAAGAGTGGCTCCCCCATCTTGTCTGGGGGGGGTGGGGGGGGATCAGATTCCCTTGGGCTGTTACATTTCTGGCATTGAAGTGAAGACAAGGAACCAGTGCAGCCATTCGTTGGATCTGGACATCGGTTCCTTGTCTTCACTTCAATGCCAGAAATGTGACTGTAGGAAGATCGGTGTGTTTTTGGATCGCGGTCCTGGCTGTGAAGATAAGTGTAACCTTCCTGAAGGTTCTTTTTCCTGTTCCCTGTGCACAGTGGTGAAATATTTTCCTATTTTGAAAGATTTCATTTAGAGAAGTAGTGGAGTTTTTTTTTTTTTGCCTATGATACAGATTAAGAACGGCTAAAAAACTCATTGGGTTGCCGTCTGCATATACCGTATTTTCGCGCATATAACGCGCGCGCTATACAAGATTTTACAAACCGCGGAAGAAGATGCACGCAATATCCGTGAGCGCGTTATACATTTTTTTTTTTACACCCATTCGGCGACACCCATACCTCGGAGACGGCGTTTGCCACCCCGATAATGGCGTCCCTGCCGTATGGGTAATTTCGGCCCTTCCAAGTCCCCGCTGATTGATCCTTCTATTGGTTTGATCGGTGGGCCGACTTTATGAATGTAAACGCCCCTATTCACGCGGTCGAACTCAAATTGCAGTCCAATTGGGTTGGTGGGAGAATGCGCGGTATACGTATGGGCGTGCTATAACAAAATTTTCTTACATAAATGCCTTGTTCCTGCGTGCTATCTGCGTGTGCGCGTTATAGGCGTGAAAATACGGTAAAACTAGTTGAGGCTTTTTTCTCCACTTTACTTTAATGGTTTTTCAAAGGCTATTTCCACCACTTGGCTTATAACATTTTTGCAACATTTTTTGCTGCAGTTATTTATCTATTTAGATCACAGGTGTCGAAGTCGGTCCTCGAGGGCCGCAATCCAGTGGGGTTTTCAGGATTTCCCCAATGAATATGCATTGAAAGCAGTGCATGCACATAGATCTCATGCATATTCATTGGGGAAATCTTGAAAACCCGACTGGATTGCGGCCCTCGAGGACCGACTTCGACACCCCTGATTTAGATTGTTATTGCTAGTATTGTTTCTAGAGAGACATTTAAATACCTACATAATATAAATGCGCATGAGTCGGGCCTCTTTAATTTGAAAGGAAACTCTGCAATGAGAAGACATAGGATGAAGTTAAGAGGTAAAAAGCTCCGGAGTAATCTGAGGAAATACGTTTTTACGGAAAGGGTGGTAGATATGTGGAACAATCTCCCTGAAGAGGTGGTGGAGACAGAGACTGCGTCTGAATTCAAGAGGGGCTGGGATATCTCTCCGAGAGAGAAAGTTAGATCATGGTTACTGCGGATGGGCAGACTGGATGGGCCATTTTGGCCTTTATCCGCCATCATGTTTCTATGGGCTAGATTCACTAAGCAAACTGATCGGTTTGCGAAAACTTTGCGACCCGATTTCCCTCCGACCCGATTCACTAACCTCTGCTGTGATCCAATCCCGATCCGTGCATGCAAATGAGGGGGATCGGCATGCAAAGCAGGAAAGACGTGATTCACTAAACTTATAGACTGGCTGGCCAATCAAAAAACTAGCGACTGGTGAGGACCAGTCGCTTGTGCTAAAAAAAACCCGATTCTCCTGCTCTGGCCGCCCTACTCTCTGCCCCGATTCTCCTGCCTGCCCTGATCTCCTGCTCTCAGCCCCGACTCTCCTTCCCTTCCCCGTAGTGCAAGCCGGTGGTTTTAACCCACAGGCTTAAAGCGGGTTAAAACCACAGGCATGCAAAAAAAAAAAAAAAAGTTTCCTACTGAGAGCATGCGCAGACTATCTACAGGCAAGGAAGATGGTCTGCGCATGCTCAAGGATCGCTTTCTAGCGATCCGTGCGGTGGGTGGGGGGGGGGGCGTACCAACGATCGTCCTCATTTGCATGCAGGTCTTTAGTGAATTTGTCGGCCTGCATGCAATTGGGCACGGATCGGACACGGAAAGGAGGTTAGTGAATCCAGCCCTATGTTTGTGAGAGGTAGGAACAGGGAAGAGGGAGCGACAACTGCTCTTGTACTGAAGGAAGAGGAAGATCCTGACATACGGGCCTGATGAGGTGACAAGAGTGGGTTAAGGACTGCACCGCATGTGGACTATCAGGTCTTTGGTAAGAGACTAGTGCTGTGAACAGGGCGAGAACGGGGTGAGCAACAGAAAGTGATGAAAGCAGTGGCCACTGGATTACGTTGGCGTTTGGGGCTGGTTCTGTCCCGTTTCTTTCGCAGCACAATAAGTAATCATTTTACAGACACAAAAGCCCTCAATACACAGGAAAGAAGTGACACTCCTATCGACGCATACTTATTGCAATTGTCCAGGTCTCGCCATATCTGGTCAGGTCAAACTGACCTTTCAGCCATCATGCTGTGGCTTTCTTCAGGGTTTGCTTTGAGGCCCGCAGTTTGTCTTTATATATAGTAGGTCCTCAAACCCGATTGGTTGGGGCCTGAGGTGAATGAGGCAGGAAAGTCCGTTGGTCACTGATTTGAATTTTGGCGGGAAAATCTATTGGTCTCTTTTCCCCACAGAATAGAAACCTCTCTGGAGAGTTCAAAGATGTTATCCCCATGAAGCTTGGTTATATGTTTTCTTAGGCTTCCGTGGATAGTAACATAAACATAAGAAAATAATAGCCTTACTGGGTCAGACCAATGGTCCATCAAGCCCAGTAGCCCGTTCTCACGGTGGCCAATCCAGGTCCCTAATACCTGGCCAAAACCAAAGGAGTAGCAAGATTCTGGAATCCCAGAGAGTAACAAGATTCTAGAATCTCAAAGAATAGCAAGATTCTGGAACTCCAAATAGTACCAGCATTCCATGTGGAATCCCCAGAGACTAGCAACATTCCATGCCACCGATCCAGGGCAAGCAGCGGCTTCCCCCCATGTCTTTCTCAATAACAGACTATGGACTTTTCCTCCAGGAACTTGTCCAAACCTTTCTTAAAACCAGCTATGCTATCTGCTCTTACCACAACCTTTGGCAATGCGTTCCAGAGCTAACTAATCTCCGAGTAAAAAAAAAAAAAAGATTCCTCCTATTGGTTTTAAAAGTATTTCCCTGTAACTTCATGCTTGTTGCAATTTTCTGGGTTTCGTAGAACCAATGGACTATCCCACCAAAATTCAAATTGGTGATCCACAGACTTTCCTGCCTCATTCACCTCAAACTCCAATCAATCACATTTGAGCACCCACTAAAGACACACTGCAGCATACCCTGAAGAAAGCACTTCTCTGAAAGGGTGAATGAACTTATGGATAAAGGCGAGCCGGTCGATATGGTGGAATTGGATTTTCAAAAGGCATTTGACACAGCACCTCAAGAAAGACTTCGGAGGAAATGAGAAAGACATGGGATAGGAGGTAACGTCCTCTTATGGATTGAGAACTGGTTGAAAGACAGAAAACAGAGAGTGGGTTTAAATGGTCCATATTCTCAATGGAGAAGGGTAAATAGTGGAGTTCCCCAGGGTCCGCTTCTTTTTAACATATTTATCAATGCTATAGAGTACAGAATGACATGGGGACAAATTTTTCCCAGTCCCTGAGGGAACTCATTTTCCCATTCCAGAGAATTCTGTTCCTGTCCCTGCCCCATTCCTGCAAGCTCTGTCCTCATCTGCACAAGCCTCAAACACTTTCAAATCATAAGTGTTGTGCGGTTAAGGCAGAGTTTACAGGAATGGGACAGCAACAAAAATCATAGGGACGGGATGGAGAAAAATCTAATCTAGAGATGAGAATACAGTACTCCCCCAAAATTCACAGGAGTTCCATTCCAGGAACCTCTGCGAATTAACCCCCCCCCCCCCCACGAATACAGGTTTTCGCCTGTCAAAAGGTAGGGGAGGCAGAAGAAGGCAGCTGGAGGAGCCGGCAGGTGAAGGAAATCACTCGCAGTCTGCTCCGACCTGTAGTAAAGTTGGGCTCCACCAATCAGGAGCTGCTTTGACACGCAGCTTCCGATTGGTGTAACCCGACCTTACTACAGGAAGAGGCGGTCGGAGCAGACCGCGAATGATTGAGTCCGTGAACCAGAAATTCGCAAGGGGAACACTGTAACTAGCGAGATAATTAAATTTACTAATGACACAAAGTTATTCAAAGTTGTTAAATTGCAAGAGGAATTGTGAAAAATGATAAGAGGACCTTGTGAGACTGGGCGTCAAAATGGCAGCAAGGGCAAAGTGATGCACGTGGGAAAGAGGAACCCGAACTATAGCTACGTGATGCTGGGTTCGGTGTTAGGAGTCACTGCCCAGGAAAAGGATCTGGGTGTCTTTGTTGAGGACATGTTGAAACCCTCAGCACGGCAGATGATAGGTTGTATCAAGAGAAGCTTCGTCAACAGGAAACCTGAAGTCATGATGCCATTGTACAGAGCCATGGTGAGACCTCATCTGGAGTACTGTGTGCAATTCTGGAGGCCACATTACCGTAAGGATGTGCTCAGAATTGAGTCGGTTCAGCGGATGGCCACCAGGATGGTCTCGGGGCTAAAGGGTCTCCCGTACGAGGAAAGACTGAGCAAATTGCAGCTCTACACTCTTGAAGAGCGTAGGGAGAGGGGAGACATGATTGAGACATTTAAGTACATCACGGGACGGGTCGAGGTGGAAGAGGATATCTTTCTTCTCAAGGGACCCTCGACCACAAGAGGACATCCGCTCAAACTCAGGGGAGGGAAGTTTCGTGGAGATGCAAGGAAGTACTTCTTCACGGAGAGAGTGATCGAGCATTGGAACAAGCTTCCAGTGCAGGTGGTCGAGGCACGCAGCATCCCAGACTTCAAGAACAAATGGGATACCCATGTGGGATCCCTACGGGGTCATGCCAAGGGATAGGGTCACTAGGACTTGAATGAGCGGGTCAGTAGAGTGACAGTATAATTACAATTATACTTAAGGGGTCAGAAGACTTAAGGGGGTGGGTAAATAGTGTGGGCAGACTTGATGGGCTATATGGCCCTTATCTGCCGTCATCTTTCTATGTTTCTATGTTTCTAATGTGCGACAGCTGTGAAGAAAGCAAATAGAATGTTAGGTATTATCAGGAAAGGAATGGAAAACAAAGATGAAAATATGCACCTTGAAGACTGTGTGCAGTTCTAGTCGCTGTATCTCGAAAAAGATATAGCAGAATTAGAAAACGAAGAGAGCTCTTCTGCTTGGAGAAGAGAGAGCTCAGGGGAGATATGATAAAGGTCTGTAAAAAACTGAGTGGAGTGGAAAGGGGAGATGTGAATCGCTTTCCAGAATTACTAGGACTAGGGGACATGCGATGAAGCTACTAAGTAGTAGATTTAAAACAAACTGGAGAAAATATTTCTTCATACAATGTGTAATTAAACTCTAAAATTTGTTGGCAGATAATGTGGTGAAATCAGTTAGCTTAGCAGGGTTTAAAAAAGGTTTGGCCCATTATTGAGATGGTTCCATTGCTTATTCCTAGGATAAGCAGCATAAAATCTGTCTCACTACTTGGGATCTAGTTAGGTACTAGGGACCTGGATTGGCCACCATGAGAACAGGCTAATGGGCTTGACGGACCATTGGTCTGATCCAGTAAGGTTATTCTTATGTTTTTATGTTATGTAAGAGCAGGCTGTGCAAAACATGTGTTGTAGCACTTTGCGCACGATAATCTGCTTTATCCGGCTAACATCTTAGGACTTGCAAGCGCTAACTGGATAACGCAGGGATAATGTGGAGGACTATGGGCCGATTCTATAAATGGTGCCTACATTGGCTGGCACCTAGAAAAATGGCGCTTGTCGTGTATCAATCACACTTAAGCACTGACAGAATCACAGCCAGTGGCGCTATATAAAAACTTAGCCAGGGTTTTAAAGGCGCCTAAGTTTTTGGAGAATTGAAAATAGTGGTGTCCAAGTCACGCTCCGCCCATAGAAACGCCCACTTGGGCGTTAGGTATCGCTAAGTGCATTGCAATAGGCGCCTATCATTTACAGAATCGGATAAGTGCCTATCGCCCATTTCTTATTAATTTGTATTTGCCAATTAAATGACTACTACTATGAATTATTTCTAGAGCGCTACCAGACGTACGCAGCGCTGTACAGTGTCACAAAGAAGACAGTCCCTGCTCCAAAGAGCTTACAGTCTAAACAATTAGGCACCCTTTATAGAATCAGCTCCTGTAAGAGGGAGAAGGGTAATGAGCGTTGACAGAACACCTTTCTGTGGTACAATCAAAGCAACGTAATAGATCTGTAATATGCGTAAGCGGATATCAAATGTTAATAAACATTAAGCATACTATGCAGGTACTGTGTGCTAATGACATTAGTGAAAAACGGGCTTTAAAATATTTTTTTAATCCACCCCCACCCCCCGAGTGCACCTTAAATCTGGGCTTAGATAGATTGTGAGCCCACCGGGACAGACGGGGAAAAATGCTCCCCTGGGAGAATGGTACAGACAATTGAAAAATAAATAGTGTGACAAGTTTCAGCCTCCGATAGCCAGAGCTGGTATTGTGACATCATAATGCCTCATTCCACCAATAAGAGCCAACCTCATCAGTGATGTCACAATGGCTGGATTGTCCTACACTTGGATCACTTTTGCTACATTTTGATTTCTAGAGTGATGCAGTGGTTGGAGCTCCAGCCTCAGCATACTGAGGTTGTGGATTCAAACCCACGCTGCTCCTTGTGACCCTGGGAAAGTCACTTAATCCCCCCATTGCCCCAGGGACATTAGAGCCCACCAAAACAGATCTGAGTTCCCCTGGGAGAACAGTGTGGAAAATTAATAAATAAACAAACAAACACACTAACCCCCTCTTCTACGAAACCGTGCTAGCGGTTTGTAGCGCAGAGAGCCGCGCTTAATGGCCCGCTCTGTTCCTGATGCTCATTGAGTTCCTATGAGCGTCGGGAGCAGTGCGGGCCATTCAGTGCAGCTCTCTGCGCTAAAAACCGCTAGCACGGTTTCGTAGAAGGGGTAAGGCCAAGCTTTACTGCTGCTTAGTAAAAGGGTCTCTTAGATTATAAGTCCTCTGGAGAGAAGGAGATACCTAGGGCGACTGATGCAGTGGTTAACGCTACAGCCTCAGCACACTGAGTTTCTGGGTTCAGACCCACACTGCTCCCCGCGACACTGGGCAAGTCACTTAGGCCTAGATCCGTGGCAGGCCGACTAATTCACAAATGGGGGCGATCGGAGGCATGCCCCCCACCGACCGCACGGATCGCTGGAGAGCGATCCTTGAGCATGCGCAGACCATCTTCTATGCCTGTAGATGGTCTGCGCATGCTCACTGCAAAGGAAGAGCTGGAGACTTTTTTTTTTTTTTTTTTTTTAAAGCTGGAAACTTTTGTGAGCCCAAAGTTTTAACCCACGGGTTGAAAGAGGGGCTGCAGCGTGGATTAAAACCATGGAGTCAGGGCAGAGAGCAGGGTTGTTGCACAAGCAACTTGTCCTTCAGCAGTCGCTTGTTTTTGATTGGGCAGCCCAGTCGGTGTTCTTGAAATTGTTTAGTGAATCGCATCCTTCCTACTTTGCATGCCGTTCCCCCGGATTGGAGGATGATCGGCACAGAGGTTAGTGAATCGGGTCAGAGGAAAATCGGGTCTAGCCCTTAATCCCCCCCATTACCCCAGGTACATTAGAGCCCACCAAAACAGATAGGGAATATGCTTGAGAACCTGAATCAATTCATGTAAACCTTTCTGAGCTCCCCTGGGAGAACAGTAGAGAAAAACTGAATAAATAGTGTGACAAGTTTCAGCCTCTGATAGCCAGAGCTGAGATTGTGACATCATAATGCCTCATTCCACCAATAAGAGCCAATCTCATCAGTGATGTCACAATGGCTGGATTGTCCTACACTTGGCTCACTTTTGCTACCTTTTGATTTCTAGAGTGGTGCAGTGGTTAAAGTTACAGCCTCAGCACCCTGAGGTTGGGGGTTCAAACCCTGGGAAAGTCACTTAATCCCCCCATTGCCCCAGGTACATTAGAGCCCACCAAAACAGATAGGGAATATGCTTGAGAACCTGAATCAATTCATGTAAACCTTTCTGAGCTCCCCTGGGAGAACAGTAGAGAAAATTGAATAAATAAATAGTGAACTGGATACACAACTGTAGTCTCCTCGTACTGTCTTTTTTGGTTTTATTTTGCTCAAAGACCCCTGAGAAAGGCAAAAGTTTGTCGAAACCCGGCCCATGTAGGGTCTGGTCTTCTATTCCTTGGAGCAATTTGTGTATTGCGTGAACATTTTGTTTATGTCTTTTCTGCATTATAGGTTTTTTTAAAATTTTTGATGTTTTTTTTACATGAGCATTTTACCTTAATAAAACTTTACATCCAAACGCCTCCTGTTGCATGCAGGGACTTTCGTTCCACGTTTGTTGTGTTAAATAAATACTGTAGTGTACCTGAATATAACTCACCTTCAGCTAATTCCGAAAAGATGCGAGCTAAATGCAAATAAAAAAATATCTGAGAATTGTCCAAAAGATGCAACGTGATCCTGGAGCTGGTTTGCCATGGGGCATTAATTATAGCAGACTCATCACCCAGGAGGTTTGGGCTGCACCAGTTTCACAGCAGAAAGCTTTAAAATGTTTGTTCTTTTAACACGAGACAAAGTCTTATTTGCACATTTTGCGTCTTTGGTAAGCAGGAAAAACTTCAAAAGCTCAACCAACCACAGAGATCGTAAAGAAAAGGGCGGTCTCTAGAGAAGCCCAGACCAAGGCTCACTTACCTGGGACAGCTTGAGCTTCTTCTCAGGCGAGTTCTGGATCACCAGGGCAATCATGGCCAGGTAGGAGTAGGGGGGTTTGGCGTAGCGGTGATAATTTTTCTTCTTGCTCTTCCTCTTCTCCTTGCTGGAGTCCTCCTCTTGGCTCTCTGGTCCCTTGTCTTCCTCCTCTCCAGCATCATCTGTCCGCTCCTTCTTAGGGTCCAGGGCCAGTTTGTCTGCAATGGCCAAGCCATGCCCCTGCTCCATGCTGCTGCTGTAGGAGAGACCCCTCACCCTCTTTCAGGCCGGAGGATGGAGGTCCAGGGTGGGTCAGATGGAATCAATGGGAGCAGGCACCAGGAGCGGTCCCAGACTCCTGGAGATGCAGAGTGGGCTGTGCTCCTAAAGCCGGAGGCTCTCTGAAGTTGAAGGTGGGCTCCAGGCAGGAATCTGGGGAGTCTGGAGAGTTGATGGGTCTTTTGTCTTCTCACTGATCTTTCAGAGTTTTATCAGAGACATCAAAGCTCCGCTCCACTGGAGTCACAGACAGCTGGCACCAAGGTGGCAGGAGGTTGCAGGGCAAACAGCCATTTTTCGGAGGAAGCACCTATAAGAGTGATCAGGTTAAATGCAGAGTCAGACCCTGAGCGAAGAGGGTTGAGGGGGAGGGGATAAAGCTCAAAGAAGCCATAGAGCAGTACTTTAGTGTCCAGGACCTGTCTCTTGCTTCAATCTCTTTATACCATGCAAGGAATGCTTAATTCCAGGACACGGTGGAAAGGACTAAAGATAACGGCATCCATATTCAGCAGCACTTCTCTGGGTAGGAGTGACTCCGACCCACAAAAACACTGCCTACTGGGATCAACCACTGAAAAACAACCAGTTACTGTCACAGTGCGGGGGATGGGGGGAGCTGAACTACCTTATCCAGGCACTGGAAAAGTTCCAGTGGCGCCACTCTACACCCAGGGCCAGATTCTCAAAACGCACCATGCATTTAACGATCGACGCTAAACCAGTCCAAGTATTGTACCAGTCGATTCTCTCAGAACCGCTCACCATTCTCTTGGCCCGGCTTCCTCTGATTGTACTATGCAAATCTAATACAACGAGGTCCTTAATATTAAAACAAGCACTCCGGGCGATTCTCTAACCTTGTTGCACTACATTTGCATGCAAATATTTCCGACAGGGCCGTACCTTTACTTTCTGGTCAGTGCCTGAAAATGCCGATTGGCTCAGGCACTGACAGGAAAGTAAGGCTTGACAGCTCAGACCCCACCACAAAAAAATCCAGTTAAAATTCCTCCCTCCCACCAATCCCCTCCTGGGCTGTTCGATGCCCCCCCACCAAGGGCCGGAAGCAGGGATGCCCACTCCCTCCTGCTGCCAGGGATCCCTGCTCTATCCCTGACAACCCCCTGTGCCCCTTCTATCCCTTAAAGGTGAAAGACAGCGGGAGGGATGCCCACTTCCTCTTGCCTGCAGGCTGCCGGGATGACCAGACAATCCCCCGGTCCCCATACCTTAACGCTGAAGAACAGCATGAGGGATGCCAACTCCCTCCAGCCGGAAGGCCCGGCTCTTCAAAATGGTGGGCCTTCCCCTTCCTGGTGCATCCTGTGATGCACTGGGAGGGGTCTAAGGCCCCGATTGGCTCTTGTGCCTAAGGCTCCTCCTTTGGGGCCTTACAACCTGCTCAAGTTTGGGAGAGGTCTTAGGCCCCAGCGCCAATCAGGGCCTTAGGCCACTCCTAGTGTATCCCAGGATGGAGGAGCAGCTCAAGGCAATCTGCCACCTGAAGCGAGGGATGAGCTGGCGCTCCCCCCTTCATCTAACCCTTTCACTATTCTCTCCCCCAATCGGCATATTTCTCATTCCCCCCACCCCCCAACGCATCTACATTCAATTTGCCCTAAAAATTGTTGCAGGGTGGTGGTAGTGAGTCACATAGCTACCCTGCACGGGTCCCGGTGTCTTCTTTCCACTGTGGCCCTGTCAGAGTGGGTGGGCCACCGTGGAGAGAAGGCTCCAGGACTGGTGCAGGGTAGCTATATGACTCGCTACTGCTGTTTGGCAACAACTTTTAGGACAAATTGAAGGTAGATGCGTGGGGGGGGGAAAGGATTAGATGCTGGGAAGGGGAGCGGCAGAGAGAGCCGACCAGCAAGGTAGGCTGGCCGGAAGCAAGATGCCGCTCCCTCAACAGTGCCGCCTCAGTTGGCCTCATTATAGAGCCGCCCCTGTCATGATGCACTGGGAAGGAGAAGGCCCGCCATTTTGAAGAGGTGGACCTGCCGGCCGGAGGGAGTGGACAACCCTCCAGCCGTTCTTCATCATTAAGGTACCGAGGGGAGGGGGGGTCTGGACAGCAGTGACCAAGGCAAAACGAAGTAAGCATCCCTCCTGATGACCTTTTAAAGGGTATGGGGGAGGGTGGGCAGCGGCAGGCGAGTGGGAGTGTTGGCGGGAGCGGGCCTTTCCCTTCTACTGCTCTCCCTGCCGGTCAATCAGCTGAGCCGGAAGGACTTGGAGAGTCCTGTGGTTCAATTGATTGGGGCAGGGAGAGCAGCCTTGACAGGAGGAGCTGTACCTAGCGATTACCCTTCTGAGCAAGCCCCTCCCCCTTTACCGGCAATTCTCCACACAAATAGCACGCATATAATTTGCATGTTATTATGCCGAGAATCACCCCTAAAAGTCAAATCACTCCCACTACGGCCACTATACCAACTTGCCAAATTTTACCGGCCAAGTTTTGAGAATCCGGCCCCCCCAGTATCCAGACATTATATGGTCAGCGTTTTGAAATTCACACCAACGGGCATGTTTAAATATATAGGGGGGGAAGAGAATGGGGGCTGTGTCAATTTTTTTCAAAATTCCAGTTTCACAGGAGGTCACAAATAAGGATTCACACCCCTCCTACGTAACCTATGGCTTTCTCTTGTAAGCACATCATGTATTTCCAGAACACACACACACAGATTCCATATGTACACACGGGAAGCACGTGATGGGAGAAAGGCAGTGATCAGCGATGAATGAAAGCCCACCCTGAATTGGAAATTCTTCCATTGTAACTGTATATCGTGTATATTGTCAAGTTAGGATGAAAACTGGTGCTGAAATTATGTATCTGTAACAGAAAATGAATTAATTCATAAATAAATTTGGCTCTGATCGCTGTAGATTAGCGGTCTCAAACTCGTGGCCCAGGGGCCACATGCGGCCTGCCAGATACTATCTTGATGCCCTCATAAGAACATGGGTCAGACCAGTGGTCCGCCGCGGTCCTTAGGTCAAAGGCCAGTGCTCTATTTAAGTCTAGCCTTACCTGCATACGTTCTGGTTCAGCAGGAACTTGTCTAACTTTGTTTATCATAATCACAAAAGTAAAATAAAACAGTTTCTTGATCATATGTCTCTTTAGCTATAAATGACCATATTATTAGTTAGACTTAGCCAAAAGGAAAGATTTATAAACTAGAAAGAGTTTGACCTCATGCATTAACTATTTTTTTTCTGAGGCCCTCCAAGTACCTACAAATCCAAAATGTGGCCCTGGAAAGGGTTCGAGTTTGAGACCACTGGCTTAACTGTAACCATACTATACTCAAATCCCTTAGTGAGAATAATATTCACAATAATAAAGACCCCTAATTTCCCACTGAATATGAAAGAGTGCAAAAAATATCATTAACTAACTGGAAGGGCCTCAGTAATAGAACCTACGCAAGTCATAGACTCTGACCGGCATGGTTTGAAGCAGTTTGCTGGGGATATATTATTTGAAAGCTAAGTAATTTCAATGGATATTGGATGTTTAAATTAAGTCTCTCATAAGGAAATAGTGCATCTATTTATAGAATTTAGATTTTTAGAAAGCTGATATTTTAGAATAAGTTATTCGAAATAAATTTAAATAAAAAGATAAAAAATTTTTTTAGGATTTCACTTGCAATAAATTTAAAATCCTTTTAGTTGAGGTAAGGGACTGGAAGGTTGCCGATGATTGGAGCTAAAGAGCCGGGGAAGCACGCAGACTTGTATGGTCAGAGTCTATGACTTGCGTAGGCTCTATTACTGAGGCCCTTCCAGTTAGTTAATGATATTTGTTGCACTCTTTCATATTCAGTGGGAAATTAGGGGTCTTTATTATTGTTAACTGTAACCATGACATCCTGTTTGCCTTTGGGAAGCAGATCTGAGATTGTGATGTCATAATGCCTCATTCCACCAATAAGAGCCAGCCTCATCAGTGATGTCACAATGGCTGGATTGTCCTGTTCTCCCCTCTGCCCAACCCAACCAGCAGATTAACTGTTCCCCTTAACTCAGTGGTCTCAAACTCGCTGCCCGCCAGGTCCTATTTTGAGGCCCTCGGTCTGTTTATCATAATCACAAAAGTAAAATAAAAACGTTTCTTGATCATATGTCTCTTTAGTCTTAAATTACAATATTATTATTAAGACTTAGCCAAAAGGAAAGATTTATAAACTATGCATTCACTATTTTTTTTCTGAGGCCCTCTCAGGGCCCCTTTTACAAAGCTGCGTTAGGGCTTTGCCGCGCACGCTAGACCTTAACGCCAGCATTCAGCTGGCGTCAGTTCTAGCCGTGTAGTGCGCAGTAATATCCCGCGTGCGCTAAAAACGCCAACACACCTTAGTAAAAGGAGCCCTAAGTACCTACAAATCCGAAATGTGGCCCTGCAAAGGCTTTGAGACGGGACTTTGAACTGGCCCCAGCTGTAATGCAGAGGGTGGGGGGAACAAATGTGGCTACCAACCAGGTGGGCTGTGGGGGGGGGGGTAAAGCTAGATGGCCCTTAGGGAGCTTACTGTGTCTGCTATAGCCCCCCCTCGCCCTTGAACTTCTGCCAGCGGACATAGGAGCCAAGGAATTTGTTCAATATTGGGGGGGGGGGCTCAAGCACCTCCCCTCCCCCCGCCCCAGACAACCTTCCACACTGGTCTAACACCGCCCGGTCCAATCTCATCACAAGAATTACATCGAAAAGGCACAGGACGTCCCAGGTTTAGCCTTAATGCAGACTAAATCCTAATCCGACCCCCCCCCCAAAGAAAAAGCCCATCCACCCCGAATCCCCCGCACACACTAGCACCCCTAATTCGAGCAAAGGGCCCCTTCCGCACTTTTATACGGATTTCAATCACCGGAGGATTAGACTCGAGTTTAAGGCTCGGATTAAAATCTGTCGCAGCTTCGACCGGAGCCGGGTTCGAAGCCGTTGCGCGTCTAGAGAGCGCAAATGATCTGTTGAGCGTGCAAAACCCAATCTGCGAGCTATGGGTCAGCTTTGTAAAGCGTTAAACATCTTTAGACAAGAGTTTAGGCGGGCTTGAGCGCTGTTTTTAGAGGGAGGGGGACAAAAAGGAGACCCCCCCCCTTGAGAGACCTAAGAAACCAGGCTAGAGGGTTGGCATTACCTGAAGTGGTCTAGATGCTTCGGGATGAGGAGCTGTGGGCAAGCCTAGCCCAGAGGGGAGAGGGTGGCAAAGCCAAGTCCATGCCGGCTGCTCTGCTGGTGGGAGTCAGACACCTCTGGATTACTCTGATAATAGGCCAACACAAAAGTCAATTCCCCCCTCCCCCAAGAGCCACTTCCTTGCTGCAGGGCACCACGGGTCCTTGTGGGCCCATCAACGACTCTTAAAGGCTTTCTTTTCTCATGCTGACGAGGTGTTTATGGGCCCCTCCAAGAGCTGGATGGAGTCGGTTCACTCATACACATGTTGATGAGAGTGTCGGCCAAGTTAACAGCTCATCGGGGCTGGGAGGGTCAATGACTTACTTCTAAAGACTTGGTAATAATGTCCAAAACACTAGAATGTTGGCCAAGGCTTGATCCCAAGTGATGAGCTGAGCAGCTCCTTCCAGGGAGGGGTATGTTAGATGGTGGTTTTGCCCCCTCCCCCTTCATCAGTTTGGGAAATGGTATCTGCGGATGAGGGCAGAATGTGTAGGGTTACCCTATGGCTCCAGAGAAAGGAGCCTGGATTGAACCACGGGCTTTACTTGCACTGAAAGCAATGGAAGTAAAACCCGGATGTCTGATTCCATCCTCCTTTTGCTGGAGTCATATGGTGTGAGAGGCAGACTTCAGGACTGGCTGGATATATGGCGGAGCGCATGGCACGGTGGTTAAAGCCACAGCCTCAGCGCCCTGAGGTTGTGGGTTCAAACTCCACACTGCTCCTTGTGACCCTGGGCAAGTCACTTAATCCCCCCTTTGCCCAGGTACATTAGATGGATTGTGAGCCCACCAGGACAGACAGGGACAAATGCTTGAGTACCTGAATAAATTAATGTAAACCATTCTGAGCTCCCTTGGGAGAATGGTGTGAACAGTTTGAGCCTCTGTTAACCAGAGCTGGTATTGTGACATCATAATGCCTCATTCCACCAATAAGAGCCAACCTCATCAGTGATGTCACAATGACTGGATTGTCCTAAACTTGGCTCACTTTTGCTACATTTTGGTTTCTAGAGTGGTGCAGTGGTTAAAGCTACAGCCTCAGCACCCTGAGGTTGGGGGTTCAAACCCACGCTGCTCCTTGTGACCCTGGACAAGTCACTTAATCCCCCCATTGCCCCAGGTACATTAGATAGATTGTGAGCCCACCAGGACAGACAAGGAAAATGCTTGAGGACCTGAATAAATTCATGTAAACTGTTCTGAGCTCCCCAAGGAGAACAGTAGAGAAAATTGAATAAATAGTGTGAAAAGTTTCAGCCTCTGATAACCAAAGCTGCTACTGTGACATCATAATGCCTCATTCCACCAATAAGAGCCAACCTCATCAGTGATGTCACAATGGCTGGATTGTCCTAAACTTGGCTCACTTTTGCTACATTTTGATTTCTAGAACGGTGCAGTGGTTAAAGTTACAGCCTCCGCATCCTGAGGCTGCGGATTCAATCCCACACTGTTCCTTGTGACCCTGGACAAGTCACTTAATCCCCCCATTACCCCAGTTACATTAGATAGATTGGGAGCCCACCGGGACAGACAGGGGAAAATGTTTGACTGAGTACCTGAATTTAGACTATAAGTGGTATATAATAATTTTGCCATCAGTCTAACACCAAGAATTCTAGGCTACTGAGTCTCCCAGCGATCCTTAAGTCCTGAAGCTCGACTCTACTTATTTATTTTGCCCCCTTAAAAGTATTCTCCTGCTGTGTACTTGTGTAGCAATTAATTTGCAAGACTTTGCTTTTGTAGGCAGGATGGCCAACCAGTTGTGAGCGAACAGACATCAAAGCAAGGTCTTGACGCCCTCAATGGCGAAACCACTTGGACTGGAGCCATCCCAGAGCTCGGATGAGAGAAATCATGGGACAGCTTCTATTAGAAGTCATTTTCAGCTACTTTCCCCCCCATTAGAGAAAATCCTGTTCAGGTGTCTGCAGAGGGCTTTTGGAGAGATTTAGGGACACCTCAAGGGCGCTCGTTCCATGAAGCTCACTTATGATAATAGGAGAGCAAAGCCATTCTGGCATCAAAGTGAAAATAACTTTAAGGAAGGCAAGGTGTGAAAGTTAAAGGTTGTTTTGTCCAAAATAACAACAAAACCTTGTGCAGAGGTAAATACAACAGGGAGTTGATTTTTTTTCAATTTATCAAGTTACCCATTCCAGGATGGAGACTGTTTGTCACTCCCTCTGTAGTAGAGGAAGGTATGGCCTCTGCACCCTGAGGTTGTGGGTTCAAATCCCATGCTGCTCCCTGTGACCCTGGGCAAGTCACTCAATCTGCCATTGCCCACTGGGCAGATAGGGAAAAATGCGTGAATACCTGATTGTAAACGACTTAGATAACTTTGAACGGGTACAAGTGGGTTGATTTTTCACTCCGTCAAAAATTACAAAGACTAGGGAATAGGAGGAAATATTTTATCACTTAAGAGAATAGTAAACTCTGGAACGCGTTGCCAGAGGTTGTGGTAAGAGCAGATAGCGTAGCTGGTTTTAAGAAAGGTTTGGACAAGTTCCTGGAGGAAAAGTCCATAGTCTGTTATTTTTTTTTTAACTTTATTGATTTTCCAAACTACCATTGTGCAAACAAACAATTCCAAAATACATAATATTACAAGAAAAGCACTTATAGACATTAATGAACAATTATTTTCCCCAACCCCCAACAAATAGTCAGAAAGAAGATACCTACAAGAAACTATCCATATGTTCCCTGAATTAAACTCCAATGCACCCTGGATGTGAATGTTGAAAGGTCAACAAAATTAAATAAGTTAACATCCATAAATTTCTTGTCCCGTCCCTGTCCTATGGCCATTGAGCGTTCCATTTTGAAAGTATAACACAGAGATTCCCACCAGAAAGTATAATTCAACCTATCCCAGTTCTTCCAATTCTTCATAATGAGTTGTATGGCAACCCCTGTCATTATAAAGAGAAGCTTATTATTCTGTTATTGAGAAAGACACGGGGGAAGCCACTGCATGAAATGTACTCTTTGGGGATTCTAGAATCTTGGTACTCCTTGGGATTCTATATGGAATGTTGCTACTCCTTGGGTTTTGGCCAGGTACTGGTGACCTGGATTTGCCACCTTGAGAATGGGCTACTGGGCTTGATGGACCATTGGTCTTACCCACTAAGGCTATTCTTATGTTCTTAAATAAATAAATAAATAAATAGTCCCCTAGGGCCTAACTTATCTGCCTCATCGGTCCCCTTGTAATTTCCCACCTGAGCAGCTTGTATAGATTTGTCCTTGGTGTCTGTCATAATTAGATTGTAAGCTCTTTTGAGCATGGACCATCTTGCATGTTTAATGTATAGTGCTACGTGCGTCTGCTAGCACTATAGAAATAATAAATAGTAGTGGTAGACTTTCTGGCTGGTCCTGGATTTCTGCCAACCTCATCCTGGTGCATTATGGGACCTGCAGTACTGGTTTCAATGCACAGAATCATGGACTACAAATTCTTTGGGAATCAGTGGCATAGTAAAGGGGGTAGATCACCTTGGGAAGTGCCGGTGCTTTGTCTCCTTTTTGCCCTTCCCCCCCCCCCCCCCCCCCGCGTACCTCTTGAAATTTTTCCAGTGCAAGCAGCATCTTCCGCCTGCCGCTCACGCCAGACTTGGCTCATTTCTTTTTCTTTTCAATATTTTTATTGAAATTTTTCAATGAACAAGACATACATAACATAATGTAAGATTGAAACAATTATACAGAAACATAGAAACATAGAAATAGACGGCAGATAAGGGCCCACGGCCCATCCAGTCTGCCCACCTTAATGTCCCTCCCCTACCTTTGCCCTGTGAATAGATCCCATGTGCCGATCCCATTTGGCCTTAAAATCAGGCACGCTGCTGGCCTCAATCACCTGTAGTGGAAGACTATTCCAGCGATCAACCACTCTTTCAGTGAAAAAGAATTTCCTGGTGTCACCTCGTAGTTTCCCGCCCCTGATTTTCAACGGATGCCCTCTTGTTGTCGTGGGACCCTTGAAAAAGAAGATATCTTCCTCCGCCTCGATGCGGCCCGTAAGATACTTGAACGTCTCGATCATGTCCCCCCTCTCTCTGCGCTCCTCGAGCGAGTATAGCTGTAATTTGTCAAGCCGTTTTTCGTATGGTAGATCCTTGAGTCCCGAGACCATCCGGGTGGCCATTCTTTGCACCGACTCCAGTCTCAGCACATCCTTGCGATAATGCGGCCTCCAGAATTGCACACAGTATTCCAGGTGGGGCCTCACCATGGATCTATACAATGGCATAATGACTTCCGCCTTACGACTGACGAAACCCCTTCGTATGCAGCCCATGATTTGTCTTGCTTTGGACGAAGCCTGCTCCACTTGATTGGCAGACTTCATGTCCTCACTGACGATTACCCCCAAGTCTCGTTCTGCTACCGTTTTTGCTAGGATCTCGCCATTAAGGGTATAAGACTTGCATGGATTCTGGCTGCCCAGGTGCATAACTTTGCATTTTTTGGCATTGAAGTTGAGTTGCCATGTCCTAGACCATCGCTCCAGTAGGAATAGGTCGTGCATCATGTTGTCGGGCACAGCATGGTAGAACGGTCATATACAGAGCACAATGGATCCAGCATAAAAGAAGAAGCAAAATAAACATGACATTTCGTATGGTTAACAATTGCAGATAAGGTCTAAAGATGTAGATCAAAGATAGTATCTGTGTGGTAAATTTATACAAATTTACTAAGTGTCACAGTATTTAGCTAAAGGCGCCCAAATAGTCCTAAAGCTAGCTGGGGAACCAGATCTTTCAGCTATTAATTTCTCATATTTACTTATTATACATAATGAGTTCCACCAGGCATGAAACTCTACTTGTGACAAATCTTTCCAACAATGGAGCACCGTTTGGATTGCTATTGATAGCATAATAGTTAGTAATCTGCCACCTGAAACGTCTAAGGAGCTATTTAAACCTTTGTCCATGAGTATAAGAATCTGGAATGAAAAGGGATCAGGGATATGTAATATTTCACCTATTACTTCCCATACTCTATTCCAATATGTAGTGAGGTGGGAACAAGAGTATAGCATATGTTCAAGCGAACCTGAGTGAAGCCCACATGACCAACAGGAGGAAGAGGCAGATGGATCAATTTTATGTGATAGTATGGGAGTCCAAACAGCCCTATGCATGAGAAAAAACATGGATTGTAACAAGGAAGCAGAGCGAATGGATTTGAATAGCAGAGCCCAGACTCCAGGCCAGTCAATGGCATCCGATGGGAGGTTCAGTTCCACGTTCCATTTGTTTTCAGTTGTAACAGCAGGTCTACAATCAGAATATAAAACTGATCTATACCAAGTAGAAGCTCTGTTGTTCCGTGTGATCACTTTTTGAATTAACATATACAGACTAGGTAAAGGCGAGGAAACGAGAACATTAGGCAGAGCTGACTTCACACAATGTAGTAGTTGCATCCATTGGTATCTTTGCGTGTTTGGAAGATTCCATTTTAGCATCAGGTTATCAAAAGACAGCCAGTCCTCGCCCTCCATCAGATCTTGGAAAGAGCGTATACTACATCTCTGCCAGCTGCTCCATGATATGGTGGAGTCTTGAATTTTGAGCATAGGGTTATTCCACAATGGGATCAGACTAGAATCAATCCATCTAATCGACAAGGATGATTCAGCCAGAGAAAGCGCTTTCATGTATGACGAGATAATTGGGTCAGACTTTTCTTTCTTGGACAAGATGGACCCTGGTAAGAGCGACAAGCGGGATTCACCATATAGAGTATGCTCCAGATGAAGCCAGGCTGGTATGTCTGCATTCCTGTTTATGTTGTATGTTTGAAACCATTGACGCAATAGGAAAGCATTATGATATCGCAGGAAATCTGGAAATCCAGCTCCACCGTCTTCCCTGGAGGCTTTCAATTTCAATAAAGCAATACGGGGTTGCTTCTTGTTCCATAGGAATTTAGACAGGATAACATCAATAGCCTTGTAGAATGTGGGTGGTAAATGAAATGGAAGCATGCTTAAAACATAGGTGATCTTTGGCTGGATCAACATTCTGATCGTTTCCAGTCGACCCCACCAAGACAGATTTAGCGGGGACCAGGTACTCGTGACGTTTTTAGTTAGTTCCAGCAGGTAAGTTACATTAAGCTGTGTTGTTTCCTCAATCGTGGGCCCAAACATCACTCCCAAATATTTCATACTAGATCTCGACCATTTCACCCCATATGCAGTAATCTCATGCTCTACGCTGGGGCAGTTGAGAGGCATGACTTCTGTTTTAGAGGTATTCAATTTGTAGCCTGAAATGGCAGCGTACTCCTTTATGACTGACAACATAGCAGGAAAGGAGGAAGGCGTAATGTAGAGCAAGATGTCATCAGCGTAAGCCGAGACCTTTATTTCCTTATTGAAGAGATTAAATCCATGAATGTCCGGGTTGTTCCGTAGAGCTATTATAAGAGGTTCCAGAGCTAAGTTGAACAGTAGGGGAGACAGGGGACACCCCTGTCTGGTACCTCTGGTCGGATGAAACGTTTGTGAGAGTGAACCGTTGATCGATGTTCTGGTGGAAGGTGAGGAATAAAGTACCCTCGCTTTTCGTATAAAGTCTTCCGAAAAGCCAAACCAAGACAGCGTTCTAAACAGAAAAGGCCATTCAATTCTGTCGAATGCCTTCTCAGCATCGATTCCTACTGCAAGTAAATCTTGAGGCTGAGTTTGTGCATGAGCAATAATATGAGTAAAAATACGAGTGTTATCCTCAGAGTAGCGACCAGTGATAAACCCGCATTGATCATTCTGTATGAGTTTGGAAATGACTGTCTGTAGTCTAGTGGATAATAGTTTCGCAAATATTTTCGCATCCACGTTTATAAGTGACAAAGGTCTATAATTAGTGATGAGTCTCGGATCCTTGCCGGGTTTCGGTAGCACAATGATGGTTGCTTCTGTAAAAGTGCCTTCCACCTCCCCCGATGACACAATATGCTCCAGAAAGGACAAAAAGTATGGAAGCAGTTCATCCTGGAAAGCTTTGTAGAATTCTACCGAAAGACCATCTGGTCCTGGAGCTTTATTGCAAGCCATATCGTGGATTGTAAGAGACAGTTCCTCCAATGTGAAAGAGCGAGAAAGACTGCTATTATCCTCATCAGTCAATATGGAGTGGGGAAGCTCATCCTAAAAAGTTGAGTCTATGGATCCGGTGGATTGTTGCGTAGAAAATAGCTCGCGTTAATATTCCATGAAAACATTTTAGATTTCATACGGGTCTGTAATTTCTTTACCGTCAGGTAATTGAATGTTAGCAATATTTGTTTTATCCAATTTCTTCTTCAGATATGTGGCCAACAGTCTGCCTGCTTTATTATTTTCCGAAAAATAAGTGGCCGAACGCTGCAAGATAGAATGTGATGCTTGGTGGCTTAGGGAAGCATTATATTAAAAACGACACTTGGCAAGTTGACGTAGAATATTGATGTCCAATGGTGTCTGTTGATGTAGAGACTCCAACCTTTTAATTTCTTTTTCCAGTCTATCCGTTACTTACCTCTTCAGTTTGTGTTTATTGGCAGCATAGGCAATGATGGATCCTCTAATGGTAGCCTTAAAAGCGTCCCACCAACAACACCAGGAAGTTTGATCAAGTGTATTAAAGCTGAAATATTCCTTGATTGCGTTGCGAATGTGTTCTTTGAAGGAGAGATCTTGAAGTAAAACTGCATTAAATCTCCATTTTTTTCCCAGTTGGCTGAGGAGTGGTAAGAGTCAATTTCAACGATATAGCTCCATAATCTGAAACCAGGATAGTTGTATCAAGGATGGAGGAACGCAGAGTGTTGCTCACTAGAAAAAAATCAATACGTGAATATGAAAGATGTGGATAGGAAAAGAAAGTAAAGGCTTCATCTGTTGGATGAGTAGACCTCCATATGTCTTGTAGATGAAGTGTGGAGATGAGATTCTGTAGCGCAAACCATGATTTGGGTTTCCTATAGACAACCGATGATTTTCTGTCCTTTGATCCATCAAGCACTATATTGAAGTCACCACCAATAACTAGTTGAGAGTCATCATCTTCCAAGATAGAAGTTGTAATGGCATGAAAGAAGTCCGGGACATCTAAGTTAGGACCATATAGATTAAGTAGTGTGTGTCTTTGTTCATTGCACCTCAGTGTTACCTTGACCCATCTTCCATTAAGGTCTGACAGTTAAATCCTGCCTCTTTCTCAAAATAGTAATTACCCCTGCTTTCTTATCTACAGCAGGCGAAAAATATGGTTTTAAAGCCCAGGCAGGGTGAAGCTTTTCAGAGGCTAGTTTGTCTAAGTGGGATTCTTGTAACATGTAACATGTATTCAATATCTTTCTATCTCCCCTCTTAACCCTAGCACAATCTATAGGATTTACGATCTTTGCCTATGCAGACGACATTCAACTACTTCACCCAATCAATATTTCCAAAACGTCTGACATAAAAGATATAAACAATAAACTGGATTCCATAAACGATTGGCTACATTCTAATAAACTTTCTCTTAACATAGATAAATCTCGTGGTCTTCTATTCTCAATCAAAAATCCTGAATTTCTACCAGATAAAATTTCTATCAAATCTATCCCAATTCAAATGGAGACAAAAATCAAACTCTTAGGAGTTATCATTGATAAAGATCTATCATTTCATGATCATATTAGTTCGGTAGTTAAAACATGTTTCTATAAACTACGCATAATTCGTTCATTGACCTCAATTCTAGAAACCGAATCCATCAAAATTCTTATTCACTCTCTAATAATCTCTCACCTAAATTACTGTAATTCCCTACTCAACGGCCTCCCACAAAAAGAAATTCGCCGCCTTCAACTTATACAAAACACAGCAATAAAACTCATCTACAACCTAGGTAAATATGATCATGTTACGCCAGCTTTGAAAGATGCTCACTGGTTACCCGTGACGCACCGAATCACCTACAAAATCATCCTTTTGTCATTCAAAATAAAATCTTCTCATCTGCCATCATATCTTCACAAACTTCTTATCCCTCAGTGCTCTACTCGAACTCTGAGATCTTCAAATCAAAATCTCTTATTGATTCCGTCTATAAAAGAATTTTATTACACACGCAAAATAAACTTGCAGTAACTGCCCCAACATTGTGGAACTCCCTTCCACAACCACTCCGTGACGAACAAAACCTTGACAAATTTAAGAAAAACTTAAAAACTTTTTTATTTCGAGATGCATTTTCTTCCACTTAATTTCTATCCTCTTAAATTCTTTTCTATTTAATTTTGCACTTTTATAAACATTCAATATATCTTATCCCCATCCCACATGTTTTTTTCCCTAACCCCTCTTTCTTTTCTCCTACTTACAATGTAACTTTACCCATCCATTCCCTCTCTCCTCACTGTCAAGTCTGTCTTGTTATTGTTTTTAATGTTCACTATATATTATTTAAACTATTTAATACTTTTTGTTTTCAATTGTTTCTACTCTTATCTGTCAATTTTTTAAATCTAATGTAAACCGTCCAAATATTTGCTTGATGGTCGGTATATTAAAATCTAATAAACTTGAACTTGAAACTATGATTACATCTGGATGCAATTGTTCTAAATAATCCATCGTTTTTTGTAGTTTCACTTTGTTGTTGAGCCCTTTAGCATTTAAAGAAATGATGTTAAGGGACATGAAATATGAAAGAATAGAGACC
The DNA here is from genome assembly GCF_902459505.1 of Geotrypetes seraphini. Classification (NCBI taxonomy): domain Eukaryota; kingdom Metazoa; phylum Chordata; class Amphibia; order Gymnophiona; family Dermophiidae; genus Geotrypetes; species Geotrypetes seraphini. The sequence goes on from NC_047085.1 coordinate 10,983,856, forward strand.
TAGGACAATAGAGTCAGACCATAGACATGTCATGCATAAGCACATTATATATAAGTGTCTGTTAATGCACAGAAGACACAGCATATGTACCCCTGAAAAGAATAAAACTTTAAGTATACCATGTGTATATAGAAGTGATCTTAAATCACACTGTATGCTAACCAATGTGAGTGCAGCAGGAGAGCAAAGAACAGCAGCCAACACACACAGAACAGCCGCACCTCAGGATCATATATATGAGACAAATGCAGAAAAAAGTGAAAGAATCGCTTTGATATAACAGTGAAACATTAGACATATTGCAGTAATACTTTTGACACTGGCAATGACAAAAAGTAGAGCATAGCAAACATGGCATGGAAAACGAGGGACATAGTTCATCCAGCCCTTCAAACCTGATGAATCGGAGTGGGTGCTTGCTGTTCAATGAACACAGCAAGATCTTCAGGCTTAAGGAAATCTTTAGTCTGGTTATTGAAGGTCACTCTCACCCGTCCTGGGTAAAGCATGCCAAATTTTGCATTAAGTTGCTTCAGCTGAGGCCTGTAGGAAAGCAATTGTCTGCGTCGTGCCGCTGTAGTTTTGCTGAGGTCAGGAAGGAATAAAATGGTGGCACCCTCGTGTGTTACTGGTGATTTTATTTTTGCGCGGTGCATTATATCCAGGACGTGTTGGTATCTAAGTACTTTCAGCACAATCGGTCGTGGATATCTTCCGTTGGTGTTACGAGCTGCCGGGACACGATGTGCACGCTCTATTTCAAAATCTCTATCAAAGGTGAGATCAAGTATTTTGGGTATCAGAGATTCTAGATATTTGATCAAATCACGATCATGTGCACCTTCTGCTATTCCTAAGAGCCGTATGTTGGAACGACGAGAACGGTTGTTGCTCTCCTCCAGGTCTCTTTCTAGCAGGGAAATGCGAGATACTTGCTTCCGCATGTCAGCCACATGGTTCGCGGTGGCCTCTGATTTCCCTTCCAGGTCCGTCACCCTCGTCTGGAGCAGCGCAAAATCGGCAGACATGCCGGAGAATTTTTCATTAATTTCCTCCGACGTCTGTTTCAAGTCGGAAACTATTTCCTTCACTGCCCTGAGTTCAGCCAGTATCTCCTTGTTGAGATCTGTATCGGAGGAGGGTAGCGGGGCCTTAGAAGGCGAGACTGGCTCAGGTTTGTGCCTCTTGTTAACTTTCTTGTCGGCCATCGCACACCCGAAAGAAGCGAAATAGATCCGGGCAACGTTTATTAATAAAACTGGGTACTTAGCTGCAATACAGCACACGGTTTTGTTAGCGATTCTGCGATTTTTGTTATCGAGGTGTAGGAGCGTGTCTGTTACGCCGCCATTCCTCACGGGCTCAGCAGCGCCCCCCCTCGACTTGGCTCATTTCTGATGTCACATCCTGGTTCTACGACCAGGAAGCGGCATAAGAATTGCCACACTGGGACAGACCGAAGGTCCATCGATCCCAGGATTCTGTTCCCAACAGTGGCCAATCCAAGTACCTGGCAGAAACCCAAAGAGTAGCAACATTCCAGAGCTGAGATTGTGATGTCATAATGCCTCATTCCACCAATGCTTAAGAGCCAACCTCAGCAGTGATGTCACAATGGCTGGATTGTCCTATACTTGGCTCACATAAGAACATAAGAGTTGCCATACTGGGACAGACTGAAGTTCCATCAAGTCCAGTCTCCTGTTTCCAATAGTGGCCAACCCAGGTCCCAAGTACCTGGCAGAAACCCAAAGAGTAGCAACATTCCAGAGCTGAGATTGTGATATCATAATGTTTCATTCCACCAATGCCTAAGAGATGTCACAATGGCTTCATTCAGCTAACATAAGAATTGCTGTACTGGGACAGAATGAAGATCCATCAAACCTAGTACCATGTTTCCAACAGTGGCCAAACTAGGTTCCAAGTACCTCGAAAGATCCTCTTCGGAGGGATTGAGTTATTGCCATATTAACATGCAGAGAAGGTAAAATAGTCATATTTGGAATGAATGGCAATATTCATACTAATCTAATCTAATATTTGTGTGTCACGCACATATAAACAGGCTGTAGGCGACTTGCAGAAAGGAAAGGGAAATGAGGGAGGGGGAGGAGGAGGAGGAGGGGGGACAGGATTACTAAATAATCAAAAACTCCATTATGCTTTATTTGCAGACTTTTTAGTTTTTCTGTTTCACCTTATTTTCGGTTTGGAAAACAACAAAACAAGTGAACTGCACAATAGACCAAATTTTACAAAATATACTTCTCCCTCCATGTTTGCGGGTTCAGCACTCAAGACTTCAATTATTCATGGTTTTTCATCTTACTGACTCCGACCCCCAAATAACCACATCCTGGAGTGCTGAGAAAAGAGTCCAGCGCTTTTTTGTCAGCGTTGTCAGGCAAGCAGCGGCATTTGGGGGATGAAGCGAGAAAAGGCCATCACTGGTCTGTATATGAACCATGCAATATAGTAACTTGGTTTTTTAAAACAATGGCAAATACTAATGATAAGTTTTATTCACGATTTCACGGGATTCACGAGGGCTATACCACAAACCCCGTGAATATTATAACCTAAGTGGTTTCCATTCAGGTACTTAGGCTTTTGCCCTGTCTATCCTTGCAGGCTCACAATCTATCTAATGTATCAGGGGCAGTAGGGGATTAAACGACTTGCCCAGAGTCACATGGATCACCGTGGGTTTGACCCCCAACCTCAGGGTGCTGAAGCTGTAGCTTTAGGAAAGGGAAAAAGAAGGTACCAAGCCTCGAAGCAAACAAAATCCAAACAAAAAGATGCACTGGAGATGTCAGATAGAGAATGACACGGGGACCGTTTACTGCGGTAAACCGTGGTCACTGCAGTAAATCCGCAGGAATGGAGACACTTGCAACTAGTTTACCGCAGGAATGGGGACAAGACCTTATACCGCCCCGTGGGAACGGTGAAAAGTCTTACTCCTGTGGTAAAAAAAATTGCGCCCATGTCAGACTCGGCATCTTCTCCCCAGCTCCTCTTGCGCCTATTTTACCTTCAGGAGCCAGCCATGCCACGATGAAGACAGAAGGAACCTAAAACCAAAGCCTGAGACCAATGTGATTGGAAGAATAAAATTACCATAGAAGATGAAGATGAAGATGACGGCAGAAAAGGGCCATAGCCCATCAAGTCTGCCCACTCTAACGACCCCACCCCCTTGAATTTACCCCCCTAAAGATACCACATGTGTATCCCATTTCCATTTTTACCCCCCTAGAGATCCCACATATGTATCCCATTTCCTTTTAAAATCTGGCACCCTGCTGGCCTTAATCACCTGCAGTGGAAGTTCATTCCAACGATCGACCACCCTTTCGGTGAAGAAGAGCTTCCTGGTGTCGCCATGAAATTTCCCACCTCTGATTTTTAGCGGATATCCTCTTGTGGCTGAGGGACCTTTAAGAAAGAAGATATCATCCTCCACCTCAATACGGCCCGTGATATATTTAAACGTCTCTATCATGTCTCCTCTCTCTCTACGTTCCTCGAGTGAGTATAGCTGCAATTTATTCAGCCTTTCCTCATACGGGAGGTCTTTGAGTCCCGAGACCATCCTGATGGCCATTCGTTGAATCGACTCAACTCTCAACACATCTTTTCGGTAATGTGGCCTCCAGAATTGTACACAATATTCCAGATGAGGCCTCACCATGGATCTGTACAACGGCATTATAACTTCGGGCTTCCGGCTGATAAAACTTCTACGGATACAACCCATCATTTGTCTTGCCTTTGATAAAGCCTTCTCCACTTGATTGGCAGTCTTCATGTCTTCGCTAATGATCACCCCCAAATCACGTTCCGCCTTGGTCCTAACTAAGGTCTCACCAGACAACAAAAAGAAAAAAAAAAAAATTTATTTTACATTTTGTGATTAGAATATTTCAGATTTGAAATATGTATCCTGCTAGAGCTGGTATTAGACATAACTAGGAACCGCAAAGCCCAGGCTGTGCTTCTTTAGCTTCCAGCTGGCTTAGGGCTCTCTCTCTGACCAGGGGGCAGTTGCCCTAGTTGCTCTCCCCTAACACTATTCCTGCCATGTGTGACTAAAGTATTCTGCTAGCTTGATTTTTCTATGTAGCATTCTGTAGTAATTTGGTCTGTTCAGTTTTCACATTAGTGGATGGGGATATTTGTGAAAGGGAGAAGAGACAGGGGTTTTGTTGATCCTTGCTCTGTATTATTTGTGTTTATATAATGGCAATTGTACAGAATATTGTCTCTTTTTATACTTTAATAAAATAAGTTCAGTATAAAATCATAACTATTCGAGGCTTGTGCAGGTGGGATCTGACAGTTTGCAAGGCGGAGACAGAGACTGAGCTCGCGGGGACGGGGAGGGAACAGTGATAATTTTTTTCCCCGTGTCATTCTCTAATGTCAAATCCAACCAGGTGGTCAATCCTCCTTTATTAACAGTTTGTATCAAGGTTAAAAAACAAGAAAAATGCCCAAAGGCAGAGTCCCGACTAGGATCCGAGTTCAGCGAAAACATCGCCTTCCTCAGGGGACAATTGTAAACTGAAACGACATAGTAACATTCAAATTAAACAACGTTTGAGCAATAAAAATATAGACAAAATAACAAATTGATACACATTGCAAATGCAGCATAAATAAACCAAAACATGTTCCCTGAGGAAGGTGATGTTTTTGCCGAAACTCGGATCCTAGTTGGGACTCTCTGCCTTCGGGCATTTTGCTTGTTTTTTTAACCTTGATACAAACTAGAATATCGCCTAGATTATAGATTTAGGCGATTAATCAAACTGTATAATAAACTTGGAAACTTGGAAACTGTTAATAAAGGAACATTGACCACCTGGTTGGATTTGACATCTCCAGTGCCTCTTTTTGTTTGGAAGCTGTAGCTTTAACCACTGCACCAAAAGTAGGACAATCCAGCATTGTGACATCACTGATGAGGTTGGCTCTTATTGGTGGAATGAGGCATTATGATGTCACAATACCAGCTCTGGTTATCAGAGGCTGAAATTTGTCACACTAGTTATTCATTCAATTTTCTATATCGTTCTCCCAAAGGAGCTCAGAATGGTTTACATGAATTATTCAGGTACTCAAGCATTTTTTCCTAACTGTCCTGGTGGGCTCACAATCTGCCTAAGGTACCTGGGACAATGGGGGGATTAAGTGACTTGCCCAGGGTCACAAGGAGCAGCTGTCGCTCTAACCACTACGCCACACACTCCCCCTAACCCATGTGAGTATGGGGGGGGAGAAGCGTACATAAAAAGAAAAGAAGAAGACATCAAATTCACTTGTCTGCAAAACCAAAGTCATTCCTAACCAGTAGAGGTCAAACTACATCAAAACCTTTAGAACTTTGCACCAGGAGGTTGCCACTCTCCACCAGTGGTGTAGTGAGAGTGAGGGGTGCCCCTCCCCCGCTCTCTTCTCCGACCAGCCGCGCACGCCCCCGTCCTTTTTCATTTTCCCTGTGTGCGCAGTATTACGAACTTGCTGCCCTCGTCATGTTGTCTATCCATTTCATGTCACTTCCTAGGTGCGGGGCCTGAAAGTGACATCAGAGAGAGGCAACACCGACGAGGGCAGCAAGCTCGTAACGCTGCTCACGCAGAGAAAGTGAAAGAGATATGAAGGAATGGATGAACGCATGCGGCAGGGGCGGTCAGAAAGGAGCGGGGGAGGGGGCCCTACCAAGACCATGCCTGGGGCGCATCTACCTCCTGCACCCCCCTTTATTATTCCCCTGCTCTTGACATAACCAAGCTGGTATGATTCATAAGAACTAGATAATCCCTGCAGAATTCTAGGGAGAGCACAGCACAGTGGCAGGGCATAATATGGAGCTTCCAAGTTACCCATTCCATCAGGGAGACTTTTGGGCCGACCCAGAATTTCTAACAAACTCATCCTGGTGCATTATGGGACCTGCAGCACTTAGTTCAATGGACAAGCCACTGCTTGCCCTGGATCGGTAGCATTGAATCTTGCTAATCTTTGGGGATTCCGGAATCTTGCTACTCTTTGGGGTTTGGCCAGATACTAGTGACCTGGATTGGCCACCGTGAGAATGGGCTACTGACCCAGTAAGGATATTCTTATGTTCCTACGACAGAATCATGAACTACAAACACTACATTGCTTTGGGTTGTAAGTTTAAAACCAGGGCTAAACTAAACTAAACCTTAAGTTTGTATACCGCATCATCTCCATAAAGATAGAGCTCGCCACGGTTTACAGGTAATTCAATAAATGAGGGAAGGACATAATAAGAAATTAGAGGTTATGAAGAGGATAGCTAGCTTTATGTTTTGGAGAAAAGCCAGGTTTTCAGATGCTTTCGGAATAATTGGAATGAGCCTAGGGAGGGTCAGGGAGGTTGTTCCAAAGCTCAGTGAATTTGAAGAAAAGGGATTTCCCTAATTTACCTGCATACATGATGCCTTTTTACGAGGGGAAAGATAGTTTGAGTATGTGGGCGGATCTGGTAGTGTCAGGTCTCGAAGAATTCCAGGATAGTGGATAGGGCTGGCTAAAATGTCTTCTTTCTGGGATGGGTAACTTGGAAGCTCTGATATCACCACTGTGCCCACACACTCCCAGTTTCAGGCTGGAGATTTTTGGACAGTCCTTCATTTCAGACCATCCCATCTGGTGTATTGAGACTTGCCGTACTGCCTTCAATGGGCTGGATCAGGCAGTACAAATCCCACACTGCTTTGGGATTTCAGTTCAGAACCAGGACTGGCTAAAAAGTCTCCAAGCCTGGACCTGGGTAACTTGGCAGCTCTGAAATACAAAGCCCCTTTTCCTTGCAAAATGAAGGGTCCCTTTTACAAAGCCACAGTAGCCATTCCCAGCATGGGAAATGCAATATAGCCTATTCCAGGGGTAGGCAATTCCGGTCCTCAAGAGCCGGAGCCAGGTAAGGTTTTCAGGATATCCACAATAAATATGCATGAGATGGATTTGCATCTCAAGAAGGCAGTGCACGCAAATCCATCTCATACATATTCATTGTGGATATCCTGAAAACTGACCTGGCTCCAGTTCTCAAGGACCGGAATTGCCTACCCCTGGCCTATTCGATTCCTATGGGTTCTGTTGCATTTACCAAGCCAGGACTTACTACTGTGACTTGTAAAGGGGGCCCTAAATGTTGGCTCTGAAGCTCCAATAAATCTTTTTGTCATAGCTGGTCTTAAAAAAGGTTTGGGCAAGTTCCTGGAGGAAAAGTCCATAATCTGCTCTTGAGACAGCCATGGGGGAATGTTGCTACTCTTTGGGATTCCAGAACATTGCTACTCTTTGGGTTTTTGCCAAGTACTTGTGGCCTGGATTGGCCACCATGAAGATGGGCTACTGGGCCATTGGTCTGACCCAGAAAGGCTATTCATATGTTCTCATATCAGCAGAATGATTACCAGGGACCCACAGTTTTAAAAACTGCAACCTGGCTGTAGGTACATCTGTTTTAAGGCCAGGGGTGATGTGATAATGAAGCTTTAAGTCTAACATGATAGATTTTATTGTATTAAAGTGTTAACTAAACACTTTTTTCTTCCACACAGGCTTTATGCTTGAACATAATCACCCTTTTCACCCTCTGCAGGAGTTTGCCATCATCCATTCTGCCTCTGGGAAGACCCCCTGCCTGCCACAGGGGTGGGATTTAGCTTCTGAAGACTCACCTGGGTTGTAAGTGGAGATGCTTTTGTGTATTTCTTGTAGATTGGTCCCTTGCATTAGAGCCTAAATTGTTACAGTGGGTGCGAAGCATTCTCGGTCACTAACACTGCAGATCGAGAAATTCAAATTCAATCTCTGCAGTGAATGACAGATTAAAGAAGGCAGTCGCACCAAGAGATGGTATGTAACCTCACCAGGCCGGCCCAACTACTGCATTAGGCAAGATGAAGCAGCCACTCAGGGTGGTAGCTTCTCGGGGCAGCCACAGTCAAAGCCAGACAAACTTAGGAAACCATCAGAGCGGGTTGCAGGTTTCCGGGTCTCACGGCGTCATTGTCACCACCATACTGTGGCTTTCTTCAAGGTACGCTCTGAAGTCTGCAGTGTGACTTTGGAAATATTGGGTTCACTGAACTGACTGGGAACAGGGCAGTCCACCAATCTGAATTTTGGAGGGAAAGTCAGTTGGTCAGAAATTTGAATTTTGTTGTGGTAGGTTTAAAGATGTTCTCCCCATGGAGCTGGGTTAGACGTTCTCTCAGGGTTTCCGGGACTCACTGCGTCTTTGTCAGGTAGAAACCAACGTTTCAGCCACCATGCTGTAGCTTTCTTCAGGGTCTCTCTGAAGTCTGCAGTGTGACTTTGGAAATAGTGGGTTCACTGACCTGAGTGGGAACAGGGCATTCCACCAATTTGAATTTTGGCGGGAAAGTCAGTTGGTCAGAAATTTGACTTTTGTTGTGAAAGTCCATAGAATGGAAAAGTCTCTGGTAGGTTGAAAGATGTTCTCCCCGTGGAGCTGGGTTAGATGTTCTCTCAGGGTTGCCGTAGCTGGCATTGTGCTTGTTGCAGGTTTCCGGGTCTCGCTGCATCTTTGTCAGGTAGAAACCGACGTTTCAGCCACCATGCTGTAGCTTTCTTCAGGGTCTCTCTGAAGTCTGCAGTGTGACTTTGGAAATAGTGGGTTCACTGACCTGAGTGGGAACAGGGCAGTCCACCAATTTGAATTTTGGCGGGAAAGTCAGTTGGTCAGAAATTTGACTTTTGTTGTGAAAGTCCATAGAATGGAAAAGTCTCTGGTAGGTTGAAAGATGTTCTCCCCGTGGAGCTGGGTTAGATGTTCTCTCAGGGTTGCCGTAGCTGGCATTGTGCTTGTTGCAGGTTTCCGGGTCTCGCTGCATCTTTGTCAGGTAGAAACCGACGTTTCAGCCACCATACTGTGGCTTTCTTCAGGGTCTCTCTGAAGTCTGCAGTGTGACTTTGGAAATAGTGGGTTCACTGACCTGAGTGGGAACAGGGCATTCCACCAATTTGAATTTTGGCGGGAAAGTCAGTTGGTCAGAAATTTGACTTTTGTTGTGAAAGTCCATAGAATGGAAAAGTCTCTGGTAGGTTGAAAGATGTTCTCCCCGTGGAGCTGGGTTAGATGTTCTCTCAGGGTTGCCGTAGCTGGCATTGTGCTTGTTGCAGGTTTCCGGGTCTCGCTGCATCTTTGTCAGGTAGAAACCGACGTTTCAGCCACCATACTGTGGCTTTCTTCAGGGTCTCTCTGAAGTCTGCAGTGTGACTTTGGAAATAGTGGGTTCACTGACCTGAGTGGGAACAGGGCATTCCACCAATTTGAATTTTGGCGGGAAAGTCAGTTGGTCAGAAATTTGACTTTTGTTGTGAAAGTCCATAGAATGGAAAAGTCTCTGGTAGGTTGAAAGATGTTCTCCCCGTGGAGCTGGGTTAGATGTTCTCTCAGGGTTGCCGTAGCTGGCATTGTGCTTGTTGCAGGTTTCCGGGTCTCGCTGCATCTTTGTCAGGTAGAAACCGACGTTTCAGCCACCATACTGTGGCTTTCTTCAGGGTCTCTCTGAAGTCTGCAGTGTGACTTTGGAAATAGTGGGTTCACTGACCTGAGTGGGAACAGGGCAGTCCACCAATTTGAATTTTGGCGGGAAAGTCAGTTGGTCAGAAATTTGACTTTTGTTGTGAAAGTCCATAGAATGGAAAAGTCTCTGGTAGGTTGAAAGATGTTCTCCCCGTGGAGCTGGGTTAGATGTTCTCTCAGGGTTGCCGTAGCTGGCATTGTGCTTGTTGCAGGTTTCCGGGTCTCGCTGCATCTTTGTCAGGTAGAAACCGACGTTTCAGCCACCATACTGTGGCTTTCTTCAGGGTCTCTCTGAAGTCTGCAGTGTGACTTTGGAAATAGTGGGTTCACTGACCTGAGTGGGAACAGGGCAGTCCACCAATTTGAATTTTGGCGGGAAAGTCAGTTGGTCAGAAATTTGACTTTTGTTGTGAAAGTCCATAGAATGGAAAAGTCTCTGGTAGGTTGAAAGATGTTCTCCCCGTGGAGCTGGGTTAGATGTTCTCTCAGGGTTGCCGTAGCTGGCATTGTGCTTGTTGCAGGTTTCCGGGTCTCGCTGCATCTTTGTCAGGTAGAAACCGACGTTTCAGCCACCATACTGTGGCTTTCTTCAGGGTCTCTCTGAAGTCTGCAGTGTGACTTTGGAAATAGTGGGTTCACTGACCTGAGTGGGAACAGGGCAGTCCACCAATTTGAATTTTGGCGGGAAAGTCAGTTGGTCAGAAATTTGACTTTTGTTGTGAAAGTCCATAGAATGGAAAAGTCTCTGGTAGGTTGAAAGATGTTCTCCCCGTGGAGCTGGGTTAGATGTTCTCTCAGGGTTGCCGTAGCTGGCATTGTGCTTGTTGCAGGTTTCCGGGTCTCGCTGCATCTTTGTCAGGTAGAAACCGACGTTTCAGCCACCATACTGTGGCTTTCTTCAGGGTCTCTCTGAAGTCTGCAGTGTGACTTTGGAAATAGTGGGTTCACTGACCTGAGTGGGAACAGGGCAGTCCACCAATTTGAATTTTGGCGGGAAAGTCAGTTGGTCAGAAATTTGACTTTTGTTGTGAAAGTCCATAGAATGGAAAAGTCTCTGGTAGGTTGAAAGATGTTCTCCCCGTGGAGCTGGGTTAGATGTTCTCTCAGGGTTGCCGTAGCTGGCATTGTGCTTGTTGCAGGTTTCCGGGTCTCGCTGCATCTTTGTCAGGTAGAAACCGACGTTTCAGCCACCATACTGTGGCTTTCTTCAGGGTCTCTCTGAAGTCTGCAGTGTGACTTTGGAAATAGTGGGTTCACTGACCTGAGTGGGAACAGGGCATTCCACCAATTTGAATTTTGGCGGGAAAGTCAGTTGGTCAGAAATTTGACTTTTGTTGTGAAAGTCCATAGAATGGAAAAGTCTCTGGTAGGTTGAAAGATGTTCTCCCCGTGGAGCTGGGTTAGATGTTCTCTCAGGGTTGCCGTAGCTGGCATTGTGCTTGTTGCAGGTTTCCGGGTCTCGCTGCATCTTTGTCAGGTAGAAACCGACGTTTCAGCCACCATACTGTGGCTTTCTTCAGGGTCTCTCTGAAGTCTGCAGTGTGACTTTGGAAATAGTGGGTTCACTGACCTGAGTGGGAACAGGGCAGTCCACCAATTTGAATTTTGGCGGGAAAGTCAGTTGGTCAGAAATTTGACTTTTGTTGTGAAAGTCCATAGAATGGAAAAGTCTCTGGTAGGTTGAAAGATGTTCTCCCCGTGGAGCTGGGTTAGATGTTCTCTCAGGGTTGCCGTAGCTGGCATTGTGCTTGTTGCAGGTTTCCGGGTCTCGCTGCATCTTTGTCAGGTAGAAACCGACGTTTCAGCCACCATACTGTGGCTTTCTTCAGGGTCTCTCTGAAGTCTGCAGTGTGACTTTGGAAATAGTGGGTTCACTGACCTGAGTGGGAACAGGGCAGTCCACCAATTTGAATTTTGGCGGGAAAGTCAGTTGGTCAGAAATTTGACTTTTGTTGTGAAAGTCCATAGAATGGAAAAGTCTCTGGTAGGTTGAAAGATGTTCTCCCCGTGGAGCTGGGTTAGATGTTCTCTCAGGGTTGCCGTAGCTGGCATTGTGCTTGTTGCAGGTTTCCGGGTCTCGCTGCATCTTTGTCAGGTAGAAACCGACGTTTCAGCCACCATACTGTGGCTTTCTTCAGGGTCTCTCTGAAGTCTGCAGTGTGACTTTGGAAATAGTGGGTTCACTGACCTGAGTGGGAACAGGGCAGTCCACCAATTTGAATTTTGGCGGGAAAGTCAGTTGGTCAGAAATTTGACTTTTGTTGTGAAAGTCCATAGAATGGAAAAGTCTCTGGTAGGTTGAAAGATGTTCTCCCCGTGGAGCTGGGTTAGATGTTCTCTCAGGGTTGCCGTAGCTGGCATTGTGCTTGTTGCAGGTTTCCGGGTCTCGCTGCATCTTTGTCAGGTAGAAACCGACGTTTCAGCCACCATACTGTGGCTTTCTTCAGGGTCTCTCTGAAGTCTGCAGTGTGACTTTGGAAATAGTGGGTTCACTGACCTGAGTGGGAACAGGGCAGTCCACCAATTTGAATTTTGGCGGGAAAGTCAGTTGGTCAGAAATTTGACTTTTGTTGTGAAAGTCCATAGAATGGAAAAGTCTCTGGTAGGTTGAAAGATGTTCTCCCCGTGGAGCTGGGTTAGATGTTCTCTCAGGGTTGCCGTAGCTGGCATTGTGCTTGTTGCAGGTTTCCGGGTCTCGCTGCATCTTTGTCAGGTAGAAACCGACGTTTCAGCCACCATACTGTGGCTTTCTTCAGGGTCTCTCTGAAGTCTGCAGTGTGACTTTGGAAATAGTGGGTTCACTGACCTGAGTGGGAACAGGGCATTCCACCAATTTGAATTTTGGCGGGAAAGTCAGTTGGTCAGAAATTTGACTTTTGTTGTGAAAGTCCATAGAATGGAAAAGTCTCTGGTGGGTTTAGACATGTTCTTCCCGTGGAGCCACAGCATGATGGCTGAAGTGTCGGTTTCTACCTGACAAAGACGCAGCGAGACCCAGAAACCTGCAACAAGCACAATGCCAGCTACGGCAACCCTGAGAGAACTTCAGAGTGGGTCATTTTAACTGAGGAAATGGGTTTTTGATCATTGCCCTGATTATATGTGCTTGGTACGCCTCTCCCTGGAAATGTCCAGCTAACCTTTTATGTAATCCGCCTAGAACTGCGAGGTTAAAGCGGAATAAACATCATTAATATAATGCCCAAACAGACTTTCCAAAACCCAGCAATTTTTCCAGGTTTTGGAAAGCCCCGAGCTCCGGCTGCATCTGGAGGGCCTCTGAGCGTACACGGATGACATCACATGCATCCATGCATGCATGGAGGCCCTCCAGATGCAGCTCGGAGATCGGGAAAGAAGAGATGAGGCTTTTTGGGGGTGGAGCTGGGAGTAGAATGGGGCGGGGTGGGGCGGGGCTGAAGGTTAAAGGGGACAGAGCTGGGGATGGGATGGGGCAGGGCCATGCATCGGGGATTCTACGTTGCTAAATATGGCAATCCTGTTGATGGGCAAATTAGGATCCTGAGTTATTTGAGGGGCGGGGGACTTAAGACCAAAGGATCACCTAGGGTAGTATTTCCCAACTCAGTCCTGGAGTACCCTCCTTACCAGTCCACCTTACCAGGATATCCACAATGAATATGCATGAGATTTATTTGCATGTACTGCCTCTACTGTATGCAAATCTCTATCATGCATATTCATTGTGGATATCTTGAAAACCCGAATAAGAGGGTACTCCAGGACCGACTCGGGAATCACCTATGGTGCCCAGTACACTTCCACTAGCCCTGTGTACCATCAACCTTCCTAGTTTTATAGAAACATAGAAACATGATGGCAGATAAAGGCCAAATGGTCCATCCGTAGCATCCACTATCTCCTCCTCTCCCTATTGGCTAAGGCTCTTAACATTTGCATCTCCTCTTCCTATTGGCTAAGGCTCTTTACACCTGCATTGTGAGGTCATAGAGCTTTATGGTTATAGAAACATGATGGCAGATAAAGGCCAAATGGCCCATCCGCAGCATCCACTATCTCCTTCTCTCCCTATTGGCTAAAGCTCTTAACATTTGCATCTCCTCTTCCTATAGGCTAAGGCTCTTTACACTTGCATTGTGAGGTCATAGAGCTTTATGGTTATAGAAACATAGAAACCTGATGGTAGATAAAAGGCCAAATGGCCCATCCACAGCATCCACTATCTCCTCCTCTCCCTATTGGCTAAGGCTCTTAACATTTGCATCTCCTCTTCCTATAGGCTAAGGCTCTTTACACCTGCATTGTGAGGTCATATAACTTTATGGTTATAGAAACATAGTCTAGGAATCCCGCTGCCCTTTCTTTGTCGGTGGTTCAGGGTCAGAAAATACTGCAAATGACTGGGGCCGCGAATGACCGGGGAAACACTGTACAGCTTTTTAATTATATAAAAAATGTTATTGTTTTTATAATTATATAGTGCTCAGACCCACAAGGCTTGTGTTTCACTGCGTCAGGAGTGTTTTAATGGTGTAACACTGGCACTCTCACATATAGCTGCCTTTTTCGTGACCAGCCACTGTGACCACCGCCAGCAGATAAGTGGACATTTATTGTTATTCTGCTTGTGAATAAGATTTTGATTGTGCTGGTACAGACAATATACCGTAGGTGCGATAATGGTCTGATGGCAGCCGCTGTATGGTTCACTTCATGTTTGAACAATTGATAGATTGTGGGACTGAGCACTACATAATTTAAAAAAAACAACCAAACAAACCATTTTTTATATAATTAAAAAGCTGTGATCTAGATGTTTATATATAGAAACAGAGAAACATGATGGCAGATAAAGGCCAAATGGCCCATCCGCAGTAACCATGATCTCTTCCTCTCTCTGAGAGATCCCACGTGCCTATCCCGGGCCCTCTTGAATTCAGACACAGTCTCTGTCTCCACCACCTCTTCCGGGAGACTGTTCCACGCATCTACCACCCTTTCTGTAAAAAAGTATTTCCTTCGATTACTCCGGAGCCTATCACCTCTTAACTTCATCTTATGTCCTCTCATTGCAGAGTTTCCTTTCAAATGAAAGAGACTTGACTTATGCACATTTATATTACGTAGGTATTTAAACGTCTCTATCATATCTCCCCTTTCCCGTCTTTCCTCCAAAGTATACAGAATACTTATCCCCCCTCCCCCCTCCCCCCTACCACCACTACTACACACAGACAATTCTTCTTTTGACCCTAGGCAAGTCATCTGTCTCCCACCGCCTTTGGTACCCACTTAGCTTGTAAGTTCTCAGAGTCCTGTAAGCAACCTTGAGCATTATTTGGAAAAGTAACTAAAGATCCCCAATTATCGTAGAGGGCTAGTAGTAGCCTAAAGCCCAACTAATCTTTGATTTGGAGTGTCACATTTAACACAGAAGTCCTCCTTACTCATCAGGCCTTTCAGTGACAATGTAGATCTTGTATAAGTTGTGGATCTCCTGGCTCGTATGCTTTCTTTGGAGACCCCCATCCCCAACCCCGTGGGATCTCTCTATTCCTGTCCCATCCCTTCTCCACAAGCTCTGTCCTCATCTACACAAGCCTCAAACATTTTAAAATCACAAGTGTTTGAAGTTTGTGCGGCTAAGGCAGGAAGGGGACAGGGTCAGAACTCACGGGGATGAAACAAGGACATTGAGATCCCACTGGGACGGGGACAAATTTGTCCCTGTGTCATTCTCTAATCCAGATGCTCTCAGGAAGGAGGCCCGTTTGAAGAGTTTCAAAGGTCCAGTTGTCCAGCAGTTTGGGAGATCAATTACTTCTGCGCATTTCCTTCTCATCCTTTGGAAAAAAATTTAAAGTCACACCTTTATCCATTCATGTGACCAGCTATGAATTCAGCTCTTGTGTCTTCCAGCCTCCAATGCTATCCATTTGCCCCCGGGGTGGGCAAGCGTGGTCTTCAAGATCCACAACCTAGTCAGGTTTTTAAGATTTCCATAATGAATATATTTGCATACAAGTCACATTTTACATGCAAATCAACCTTGTACATATTTATTGTTGAAATCTTGACAACCCATCTGGTGATGGCCCTCAGGGAATGTGGTTGCTCACCCCCAATTTATCTAATTCCAGGACAGAGACATTTTATCCATTCCTGATTCTGTCCATTGAAATCAGTGCCTCAGGACCCAGAATGCTTCAGGATGAGGTTATCAGAAATCCAGAAATCTGGAATTCATTGCCAGAGATGTGGTGAAATAAGTTAGCTTAGCGGGGTTTAAAAAAGGTTTGGATATTTTCCTAAAAGAGAAGTCCATGGCTTGGGGAAATCCACTGCTTATTCCTAGGATAAGCAGCATAAAATCTGTTTTACTACTTGGGATCTAGTTAGGTACTTGGGACCTGGGTTGGCCACTGTTGGAAACAGGATCTTTGGTCTGTCCCTCTATGGCAGTTCTTATGTGGTCCAAGTTTAGGACAATCCGGCCATTGTGACATCACTGATGAGGTCGGTTCTTATACATTGGTGGAATGAGGCATTATGACATCACAATCTGAGCTCTGGAATGTTGCTACTGTTTGGATTTCTGTCTGGTACTTGGGACCTGGGTTGGCCACTGTTGGAAACAGGATCCTGGGCTTGATGGACCTTTGGTCTGTCCCAGTAAGGCTATTCTTATGTCTCAGTATGTTTGAAGAAAATTAACCTTATAGGGTTACATAATGGTTCCAGAAAAAGGAGGATCCATTGAGACCTCCGGGTTTTACTTCCATTGAGAGCAACACAAGTAAAACCCGGATGCCTCAATCCATCCTCCTTTTTCTGGAGCCACATGGTAACCCTACTTTACCAACAACCAGTAGCTTTTTTTATGTATCTCACTGAGCTGGTTTCTGGGTTCAGATGATTTAAAAACCATGATAGCTAATGGCAAAACAGGCATTTCAGTTTCTGGAATGAACCATTTGGCTTTTTGATGGTTCCCCCACCTTCAATTGCATTATGATCCCTATAGAGCTGATGAAATCAATAGGACTACAAATTCCATGATGCATTGTTGCATGGATGTTTAAAACCAGGAAGTGTCCAACACTTTTCTTCTGGCAATTGGTCGTTTTCTGCTCTGCCCATGTGCTGTCCATTGTAGCAGGTTGGATTACTAATGGGATCAGCTGAGGTTTTTTTTTTTTTGGGGGGGGGTTGTTTTTTTTTGTGACAACTAGTCCAGTTCTGGTTTTATCCCACATCATACATAGAAACATGATGGCAGATAAAGGCCACATGGCCCATCCAGTCTGCCCATCCACAATAACAATTATCTCTTCCTCTCTAGTCTTAAGAGATCCCACATGACTATCCTAGGCCCTTTTGAATTCAGACACAGTCTCTGTCTCCACCACCTCTTCCAGGAGACTGTTCCACGCATCTACCATCCTTTCTGTAAAAAAGTATTTCCTTAGATTACTCTTAACTTCATCCTATGCCCTGTCATTGCAGAGTTTCCTTTCAAATGAAAGAGACCTGACTCATGCACATTATATTATGTAGGTATTTAAACATCTCTCTCATTTTCCACCTTTCCTCCAAAGTATACAGATTGAGATCTTTAAGTCAGTCCCCATATGCCTTATGACGAAGACCACCCACCATTTTAGTAGCCTTCCTCTGGACCGACTCCATCCTTTTTATATCTTTTTGAACGTGAGGCCTCCAGAATTGTACACAATATTCTAAATGAGGTCTCACCAAAGTCTTATACAGGGGCATCAATACCTCCTTTTTCCTACTGGCCATACCTCTCCCTAAGGAACTTAGCATCCTTCTAGCTTTCGTCGTCACCTTTTCAACCTGTTTGGCCACCTTAAGATCATCACATACAATCACACCCAAATCCCGCTCTTCTGTCGTGCACATGGTACCAAAAAGCAAGGCTAAAGCTGTCTTGGTTGCAGGGTGGGGTGGGGTAACACTAACAGTAGGTGATTTTCAAAGATAATACTCATTCTGCAGCTTTATAGTTACAGGTTGGTCTCATGGCACTGAGAGGATGGCTAAGATAGGGTGACGGCCCAGCTCCAAGGCACAAAGCAATCTGGTTATGATACACAGAGCGATAGTTTTGGACTCCCAAAGGGGGAGGAGCAAGAGCGAAGCCCACCCCATTTCGTCATATGCTACTTGTGAAACTAGTTCCCAAATCCCAGTGTTTATTAAAGTCTTACATACTCAGAACATGTGACTGTTACTGGGGCTTCTAAGCAGTGGCTTAGCGAGGATGAGAGGCACCTGATGGGGGAGGGTTGGTGCACCTCCTCCCCCTCTTATCTGCCCCACCCTCTCCTGCCCTTCCCCTGTGCCTCTTTAACATTCCTGCTGCTTGCACCCGCGTTGGCTCTTCCTATGATGTCACTTCCTAGGTGTGGGTACAGGAAGTGACGTGAGCAGCAGGTTGAGGGTTGCTGCTCATGCCCAGAATCTTAAAGAGGAAGGGAAGGGGCATGCAGGCACGGTAGTGGGGGAGCAGGGAAGAAGTGTGTGTGTGGGGGGTGCCAGTGCCCCCCCCCACCAAGACAGCATCTGGGGTGGACTGCCACCCCTTACTAAACCTAAGTATGGTGCTGTCAAAGAGGTTCAGGCTGGAGATTTCTAGGACAGTCCTGGATTTCATTCTGACCACCCCATCCTGGTGCCTGGTGGATTGGACACTACAAATCGCACACCCCTTAAAACCAGAACTGTCCCAAAATTTCTAATCTAATCTAGGATCTGTGGATCGCAAGAGTTACCCTCTGGCTTCAGAAAAAGGAGGACGGGTTTTACTTCCATTGCTATAATGGAAGTAAAACCCGGATGTCTCAATTTGGCCTCCTTACTTGCACAGCCGTCTTTTTTCAAGCTGAAGAGCCCTAACCATTTTAGTCTCATATGAGGAAAAACTAAAATGGTTAGGGCTCTTCAGCTTGGAAAAGAGACGGCTGAGGGGAGATAGGATTGAAGTCTACAAAATCCTGAGTGGAGTAGAACGGGTACAAGTGGATCGATTTTTCACTCCGTCAAAAATTACAAAGATTAGGGGACACTCGATGAAGTTCCAGGGAAATACTCTTAAAACCAATAGGAGGAATTTTTTTCCACTCAGAGATTAGTTACGGTAAAATCTGGAACGCATTGCCAGAGGATGTGGTATGAGCGGATAGCGTAGCTGGTTTTATGAAAGGTTTGGACAAATTCCTGGAGGAGAATTCCTGTTATTGAGAAAGACATGGGAAAAGCCACTGCTTGCGCTGGATTGGTAGCATGGAATGTTGCTACTCTCTGGGGATTCTAGAATCTTGTTACTCTCTGGGATTCCGGAATCTTGCTATTCTTTGAGATTCTGAATGGAATGTTGCTACTCTTTGGGTTTTGGCCAGGTACTAGTGACCTGGATTGGCCACCGTGAGAACGGGCTACTGGGCTTGATGGACCATTGGTCTAACCCAGTAAAGCTATTCCCAGTGGGAGTTTGCTGCAGGAGTAGTCAGCTTCCCTGTTGGTGATATAACGTGAGGGAATGGATGAGGGACTCTGAGGAATGAGTGAGTGAAACTACAGGACAAAGAGAGGGGACCAGGAAGAATGAATATCAGAGTGAGCTCTGGGGAATAGTGAGACGCAGAGGAATGGAGGAAGGGAATTGGGTAACAAGAAAGGAGAGCATAGGGAATAGACCTCCACTTCAGAATCGTTCAGTTATGGAATAGTTTCCCTTCCCCTCTCCGCAACTTGAGCTCCCTTCTACCATTCCGTAAGCTTCTGAAGACCTGGCTCTTCTCCAAAACGTAACCTCATCCCCTCCCTAGTATTATCACACCTATCCTCTCTTCTTACCTACTTCTATAAATCTATTGGAGTTCCGTTCCTTCCCTAACCATGTAAACCGTGTCGAGCTCCACCTGTGGAGATGTTGCGGTATATAAACCCAAGATTTAGTTTAGTTTAGTTTAGTTTAGACCTAGAGGCGGGAATCAAGTGTGAGGTCATTAAATTTGCAGATGACACCAAACTATGCAGCAGGGCTCAAACCAGGGAAGACTGCGAAGATCTTCAAAAGGATCTAACACAGCTGGAAAAGTGGGCCGAAAAATGGCAGATGAGCTTCAACGTGGGGAAATGCAAGGTCATGCACGTGGGGAAAAAGAACCCGATGTTCACATACAAAATGGGGGGAACATCACTAGGGGTCAGCAACCTGGAGAGAGACCTGGGAGTGATGGTAGATGAAACACTGAAGGCATCAGCACAATGCGCCACGGCCTCAAGGAAAGCAAACAGAATGTTGGGTATCATTAAGAAGGGTATTACAACTAGGACGAAAGAAGTCATCATGCCGCTATATCGTGCAATGGTGCGGCCGCACCTGGAGTACTGCGTCCAGTACTGGTCGCCGTACCTCAAGAAAGACATGGCGGTACTTGAGGGAGTACAAAGAAGAGCAACTAGACTGATAAAGGGAATGGAAAAACTTCCATATACCGAAAGATTGAAGCAGTTGGGACTTTTCTCCCTGGAGAAGCGAAGACTTAGAGGAGACATGATAGAAACCTTTAAGATCCTGAAGGGCATAGAAAAAGTAGACAGGGACAGATTTTTCAAATTAAGGGGCGCCACAAGTACAAGGGGGTACTCGGAGAAATTGAAAGGGGACAGGTTTAGAACAAACGCTAGGAAGTTCTTTTTCACTCAGAGGGTGGTGGATACGTGGAACGCGCTTCCAGAGGCTGTTGTAGACAAGAAAACATTAAATGGTTTCAAAGAAGGTTTGGATAGATTCCTAGAAGAAAAAGGGATTGAGGGGTATAGATAGGTATAGACCATTGCTCAGGAAATGGGCCTGATGGGCCGCCGCGGGAGCGGACCGCTGAGCAGGATGGACCTAGGGTCTGCCTCAGCGGAGGCAACTTCTTATGTTCTTAGCACTGGAGAATACTAAGGCATAGGAAAATGGAGGAGGGGGACCGGGTAACAAGGGGAAGGGAGCATGGGAATGAGTAACACCGAAGCACTGGGGAGGAAAATGGAGGAAGGGGACTGGGTAACAAGAGGCTTGTTGAGTTATCTCTCTTTTCCAGTCAGTTGGATTGCTTCTCATTTTCGGCATTCTTTAAAGCTTAGGTATCCATAAGCCTTTAATAAATAATTCTTTTCATGTATGGGAGAGCCTGGGGAAAGAGGCTGGGAGGATCTGGAGTAGGAAGGGCACTGTAAATGAGCTGAAAGATACCAGGCAGTGAGTGAAAGAGCCCCTCCCTGACCCCCCACCAGGCCAAGAATCCACAACATTTGCAAGGTATGCAGAGGTGAGATCCCAGCAGCAGAGGAAGAATGTCTTTGGTCTCCAGCTGCATCTGTTATGGGCAGTGGCGTACCTAGGGTATGTGGCACCCGGGGCCCATCATTTTTTGACACCCCCCCCATGTAAAAAAATATTTTTTGTAATAACCATGAAAAATAAATGGTCATAATAGAAACAGGCAGTGAAAATTTTCTTATATTCCAAACATAACATAACATAAATTATGTCTGAATTGTCATGACATCAGAAGTACATATGGAGTAGTTGCAGGTGATGCTTGGGACAGTTCTGATTGTGTTAGTTCGGTTTTATGTGTTTTTTGAATAGAAGGGTTTTTATTTCTTTTTTGAAGGTTTTGTAGTCTGTGGTCGAGGTCAATAGGTTGTAGAGTTGGGGGTCGAGTGTTAGGAGGTTGTCGAACAGTTTTTTTTCTTTTGACGTTTTTGGTTGGAGGGTGTGTGAATGGTGCATGAGTTCTCCTATGTCTGGTTGAGGTGGATTGAATTATTTAGCTGAAGAAATTAGATACCCCCCCCCCCATTCCACACACATTAATTCTCTTCCATTTTTGTTCCCATTATAAAAAACACTGATAAGTTCCCAGAAAAAAAATACATTAAAATAAGAAGTGAAAACAAAGGCCCCTACAGATGAGAACATAACATAAGAATAGCCTAACTGAGTCAGACCAATGGTCCATCATGCCCAGAAGCCCATTCTCATGGTAACCAATCCAGGTCACTAGTACCTGGTCAAAACCCAAATAGTAGCAACATTCCATGCCACCGATCCAGGGCAAGCAGACACTTCCCCCATGTCTTAATAACAGACTATGGACTTTTCCTCCAGGAATTTGTCCAAACCTTTCTTAAAATCAGCAATGCTATCTGCTTTTACCATAATTTCTGGCCACTTCATTTTTAAGCTTAGATCTTTCCTTCCAAACAGAGACCTTGCTAGATGTCAAATACAGAAAGAACAAGGTAACTTCACAAGGACTTAGCTGTGCAGGAAATGTGAATCTCCTCATACACCCACCATATAGTGCAAAAATGTGCAAAGGTCTGTGTTTTTCTTTCGATCACTACATAGCCTAATGCCACACAAGCAGCGCTGTTACAAACATATTCTGAAGGTCAATGCTAAGGTTAACAAAGTTTCCTTCCTTGGACCACAAGGAGATACTGACAAACCACTGGAAGAGATCCCAAAACAACTACCCAGGCACAACACCCAAAGACGTGGCCCCCCTCCTGAAGGCCTGTCCCCCCCTTAAAGGTCTGCATCCCACCTCTGAAGGCCTGTACTCCCCTCCCAAAGGCCTGCACTCCCCCCCGAAGGCCTGCACCCCCCCAAAGGCCTGCACCCCCCCTTGAAGGCCTGCCTGCCCCCCCTTGAAGGCCTGTCCCTCCCTTGAAAGCCTGCCTGCCTGCCTGTCCCCCCCCTTGAAAGCCTGCCTGCCTGCCTGTCCCCCCTTGAAGGCCTGTCCCCCCCCTTGAAGGCCTACCTGCCTGTCTGTCACCCCCCCCTTGAAGGCCTGCCTGCCTGCCCGCCCCACCCCGAAGGACCGCTCGCCCCCCTGCCCTCCCTGCACCACCTATGAAGCAGCCCGCAGCGGGATCGCGATGTCAGCGATCCCTGCGCTGCTTCAGAGCTGCTTCCTCCGCCATGGTCCCGTCCCTCCTCTGACATCAGAGGAGGGGCGGGACCGCGGCGCAGGAAGCAGCGCCGAAGCAGCTCAGGGATCGCTGACATTGCGATCCCTCTGCGGGCTGCTTCATAGGTGGTGCAGGGAGGGCAGGGGGGCGAGCGGTCCTTCGGGGTGGGGCGGGCAGGCAGGCAGGCCTTCAAGGGTCCTTCGGGGGTGGGGGGACTGAATGGCAAGGCTTGCACCTGGGGCGGAGCGCCCCCCCCCCCCTGCACTCCCCTTAGTACGCTACTGGTTATGGGCTGATGCTCAAAACCTAACACCTGTGCTAGAGGGATTTAGCGCCAGACTAGCTCTGGCATTAATGTGTGCGGAATGTTTGGCCCAGATACTCTAAAAATGGTTGCTCTAGATGACTGGGTCGATTCCTTGACCGATTTTAAAACGGCAATCGATTTTCCAATGAATTTGCATGCAAATTAATTTTTCAGAGGTCTGCCGGGAAGGGAAGTCTGAACAGCTGAGCTGCAGGGGAAGCCATGAAACAGCCTCCTGCTGCTCAGGGCAGAAAGACCTGTTGTTTTTTTTTTAATGGCCACAGGTACTGAGCAATACCTGGCCTCTCCAATGCAGGCTGCCCCAATGATGGCCCCTGAAAAAAAAAAGAGATGCAGGAGGGATGCCAACTCCCTCCTGCCTCGTCCACCCAGACCCACTCACACACACCCCGACCTCCCCATGACGATGGCCCCCTCTCCAACTTTAAAAAAAAAAGTCAGAAGGAGGGATACCCACTCCCTTCTTCCTCAGCCACCCCCATACCCATGACTGACCAAAACCTGAACCCCCACCCCCCCGTACACCAAGGCCCCCCTTTCCTTCCCCTTTCACCACCCCACAACTAAGTCCCCAAGAGAAAGCCCTGGTGGTCAGGTCAACCCCCCCCCAGCTCAAGCACACACCCCAAACCCCTCTCATACATTGTAGAAAGCTGGCAAAAGGGTTGCACTGGGGAGGGGCCTGACTCAAATTTGTCTAATAGGAGGGACCCTAGGTATCTGAACCAATCGGAATCTTAGGTCCCTTCCCAGTGCATCCCAGGATGTACAGGGAAGAGGGGCCCTGACTAGGAAGGGCCTTAGGTATCTGGGCCAATCAGAATCTTAGGTCCCTTCCTGGTGCATCCTGGGAAGAGGAAGGCCTGCCATTTTGAAGAGGCAAGCCTGCTGGCACAGTGGGCATCCCTCTTGTTGGCTTTCTACAATAAGATATGAAGGGGAGGGTCAACTTACTTGACTCCCCTCAGCTCACCAGGGCTCTTGGGGATTTGTTGCTGGGATGGATCAGAAGACGAATCATGTTAGGAGGAGGGGGGGTCCAGGTTTTGATCAGTCAGGGGTGTGGGGGTGGCTGAGGCAGGAGGGAATGGACATCCCACCTGATTTTTTTAAAGTTGTTTTGGAAGGGGCCATCATGGGGGGTTGGTATGTGTGTGTGAGGGGGATCTGGGGGGCTGATGATGTGGTTCGTTTGAAGACCAGGCCTTCTCTTTTTCTTGGATTTGCTGTTATTTGTTCAGAGATGATTGTCACCGTTGCTTGATATATATTTGCAAAACCCATGAAAGACAATGATTTAAAGTTAGAAATAAACTAGACCTTTAATAAACACTGGAATTTTGTACTCGGTTAATTCTACTATAAGAATTCTAGGAGTTATTTTAGATCAAAATCTCACTACATTTTGATTTCTAAAGTGGCCCAGTGGTTAAAGCTACAGCCTCCGCACCCTGAGGTTGTGGGTTCAAACCCACGTTGCTCCTTGTGACCCTGGGCAAGACACTTAATCCCTCCATTGCCCCAGGTTCATTAGATAGATTGTGAGCCCACGAGGACATACAGGGGAAAATGCTTGAGTACCTGAAAAAAATTTTTGTAAACCGTTCTGAACTCCCTGGGAGAACGATATAGAAAATTGAATTAATAAATAAAAGAAACTAAAGTGCTTGAACTTGTTTTTGACTGCAAATTAACTCAAAATGCTACTCGATGGTTGACAAGCAACAGACATTTCATCATCCACCATCTGCAGTTGTTCTTTTTTTATTTAATTTCTGTCCGAGCTGAAAATCCAAGTTTGCAAAGATAAGAAGATCCAAAGGGTAACAAAGCCTTGATTGCTTTGTTGCTCGTTAGGATAACTACTGCATAAAAAATAAAGATAAAACAAAAATTACTTGCCGTTTGTTTTCAAGGACCAGTCGCGTCAAAGAATGGCGCTTGTCTGGGCGTTTGTATCCTTACAGACACAGATACTCATAACACCAACAGACTCTTGTGTACGCGACATACATGGCATCTATTATCTATATATATAAAATCGGATGTATGTATGTATGTGCCGCGATCACGCAAAAACGGCTTGACCGATTTGAACGACACTTGGTATGCAGATCCCTCACTACCTGGGGTGATATGTTCTGGGGGTCTCGCGGCCCACCTGCACACGTGGGCAGAGCTACAAACAGAAAATCGGATTTCACCCATTCATGTCAATGGAAAAAATGTAAAGAGCTGCCTCCGCATAACCGGCTTGCCCGATTTGAACGAAACTTGGTATACCGATCCCTCACTACCTGGGGTGATATGTTCTGGGGGTCTCGCGGCCCACCTGCACACGTGGGAAGGGTGGGTTCACCCAAGAATGTATATGTTCTTGCTCCTGGAGGTGAAACTAAAAATGTTGTTTATAATCAATTTTTGTGTTAGTTGAATTGTATTCATTTTGTCAAATATTTCACATTATACTTTGAATATTTTACTTTTTATAAAGCTGTAACAAAATTATTTCATTCACCACTATAAAGTATCTTTATTTAAATCCATTTACAGTGTTATTGCTATAATTAAATACCCGTGCAACGCCGGGGCATCAGCTAGTAGTGTATACTTATAAAGGGAATTTTTAAAAAAAAATTAAGTAAAATTCTGGAATCTCTTTGGGGCACACCATTGTGCCTTGGCTTGGATACAATTACTGCCACTTTTGTCTTTGTTACATAGAAACATAGAAATAGACGGCAGATAAGGCCCATCCAGTCTGCCCACCTTAATGACCCTCCCCTACCTTTCTCTGTGAAGAGAACCCACGTGACGATCCCATTTTGTCTTAAAATCAGGCACGCTGCTTGTTGAACCAAGAGCAAAATTACAGATGGAGGACTGATTAGTTTGAGCCCAGGAAAGCAACACTTCCCCAACCTGTATAGACAGAAGAACTTCAATATGTCCTTTGAACATTTCATCTGCCTCCTGCTGTGTTACTCCTGAAGCCTAGGATATCTCAGAAGTATTAATGCTGTACACTTCTCCCTCCGTATTCGCTGTGATAGGGGATTAGCAGAACCGCAAACACAGAAAAACCGCAAACAACTTTTTCATAAGTTATTCACTGTTTTCTATTAAGAACCTTCGTGAATTTGGTGAATCCGCGAATAACATGGTGGGAGACCTGGCCTGTTCCTGAAGGAGAGGCAAAACACGGTGAAGAAAGGGCTGGGAATCAGCAATTTTTTTTTCTGTAAATCCTTGAAATCAGCGATTTCTCTATGCAAGTTAAAGTAATTTGGGGGAGGAGCCAGCAAGCTAAAAACCGTGAATAAACGAAACCACGAATACGGAGGGAGAAATGTAGCTGCTGAACATGAAAAACCCATGAACAAGTCCATGAGGTGGCTAGCACCGACTGCAGGCGCGTGAGACCAAGCTGATCGCGTTGAATCTGCTTATCTTTTCCCAGGTTTATCTTTGCAGCTGTGTTTTCTGATGCCTGTACATATTTTTTTTTTTTTTTCAAAGTGTCTTCTAGTGGTGAGGGGGAAGCACCAAAGAACAAGATTTTAAGACATCGCTGATAGAGCTGTTCTTCAGGGGAGGGGGGGTGCTATGCAGATTTTAATACTGTTTTCCTGTCAGATAGTACACATAAGCACATAAGCAGTGCCTCCGCTAGGTCAGACCAGAGGTCCATCATGCCCAGCAGTCCGCACACGCAGAGGCCAATCAGGTCCAGGACCTGTGCAGTAGTCCTCTATCCATACTCTTCTATCCCCCTTTCTTCAGAAAGTTGCCCAATCCCTTCTTGAACCCCAATACTGTACTAGAAACGCCTTTACCGGATCAGACTTTAGGTCCATCTATTCCGACGACCCGCACACGCGGAGGCCAAGCCAGGTGCTCCCAGATGGAGACCCTGATTACCCATATCCCTCAATGTGATTTGCAAGGAGGTGTGCATCCAACTCACGCTTGAAACCCAGAATGGCAGACTCCGTCACCACCTCCTCTGGGAGAGCATTCCAAGCGTTCACCACTCGCTGTGCGAAACAGAACTTCCTGACATTTGTCCTGAGCCTGCTGCCCCTCAGCCTCAGTCCATGACCTCTTGTCTGTGTCACTTTTGACAATGTGAACAACGATGTTTCTTGCTCAATTTTATCGAATCCATTCAGTATTTTAAAAGTCTCAATCATATCCCCTCACAGTCTCCTCATCTCGAGAGTGAACAGTCCCAGTCTTCCGAGGCGTTCTTTATAGCTCAAATTTTCCATACCTTTTACTAGCTTCGTGGCTCGCCTCTGCACCCTTTCCAGCAGGGTTATATCCTTTTTTAGGTATGGAGACCAGTGTTGGACACAGTATTCCAAGTGTGGTCTGACCATTGCTCTGTAAAGCGGCATTATAACGGCTGCCAATCTACTCGTGATCCCCTTCTTTATCATACCTAACATTCTGTTTGCTTTCTTTGCCGCCGACGGCTTCAGGTTCCTGTCTATCAGTACCCCCAGGTCCCTTTCTTGATCGGATTTGGCCAATGTTACACCTAACATTTTATATTCATGTTCCTTATTTTTCTTACCCAGGTGCATCACCTTGCATTTGTCTATGTTAAACCTCATCTGCCTCCCACCCCCCACCCAACTTTTACACAATAGTAATTCCCACAAAGTAGTCCCAAATACCCACTTATCAAATTGATACCTTACAAGGGCAGAGTCCTGTGGTATAAAGTCTAGCCAGGCTTTCTCAAAGGGGTCCTATGACTGCTACCCTGGACCAGCCAGTCGGGGCCAGTAACTGCTGCTGCGCTTCTTGGCCTACTGACCAGCACATACATCACAACTGCCAATTTTTCAGAATGATTAGGGGTGCTACATCCATCATACGTTACTGTTCTTTGGGTAAAGTAACTTCGTAAATAACAGCAGATAAAGACATGAATGCAAAAAAAACAAAACCAGGGGGAAGGGAAAATGGGATGGAAGGAGGGAGGAGGGGAAAGAGGGAGAAGGGAAAGGGAGAGAGGGGGTGAT
The DNA here is from genome assembly GCF_902459505.1 of Geotrypetes seraphini. Lineage (NCBI taxonomy): Eukaryota > Metazoa > Chordata > Amphibia > Gymnophiona > Dermophiidae > Geotrypetes > Geotrypetes seraphini. The sequence continues at coordinate 11,011,802 of NC_047085.1, forward strand.
AATGAGGGATTATGGTTTATAATATAAAATGATTGAAGGAATGATATTATTTGATAATATGTATTACAGTGTTCCCCCGGTCAGTCGCGGTTGGCAGTCCTGGTCATTCGCAGTATTTTCTGACAGCAAACCGCCGACCAGCAGAGGACAGCTGGAGAGGCAGGAGAGAGCAGCCGGAGTGCCAGTGAGTGAAGGAAATCACTCATTGTATACTCCGACCGCCTCTTCCTGCACTAGTCGGGCCTTACCATTGTTCCCCCAGTCATTCACGGTCGGTGGTTCGTGGTCCCGGTCATTCGTGGTATTTTCCGACCGCCAACCAGGAGAGGACAACTGGAGAGGCAGGAGAGAGCAGCCAGAGCGCCGGCAAGTGAAGGAAATCACGCTTTGACACGCAACTCCTGATTGGTAAGGCCCGACTTTAGTGCAGAAAGAGGTGGTCGGCGCATAGAGCGAGTGATTTCCTTCACTCGCCGGCGCTCCGGCTGCTCTCTCCTGCCTCTCCCGTTGCCCTCTCTAGTCTCCCCCACAAAAAAAAACGATATTCGCGGAACCCCCGCGAATATCGGGGGAATACTCTATATGGAATGGAATTTTTAAATGTGAATTCATTTGTAAGGAATATCTTTATATATTATCTGGATGTCTTTTCTTTTGTTCCTTCAATAAAAATGTTTAAACATAAAGACATGAATGGTCCATCCAGTCCGCCCAATACTTACATGCTTTATAAATTCATGAATAAATTGTCTTTCTTTCTTTGATATTTCTGGGCCTTAGATTATAAAGTCTGCTTGGTTCCAGCTACTGGAGTTGCCGCCAAAGCTCACTCCAGTCTTTCCAAACCATTTCATCATTTGTAAGACAGAGACCGTAAAAGTCTTCATGTCCCAAATTACTGGAGTTCCTGTCAAAGCCCTCTCCCAGCCCATCCTAAGCCAAATTGCTATATACAGGACAGACCGTGCAAGTCTGCCCAGTACCGGCCTTAGGTATTGGGGGTGCTCAACCACTCGCAGAGCTGGCATCAATGACTCACGTACCCTACCTCTTATTCAAGTTTCCTTTTACTATGGAAACCAATGGTGCTACCATTACTATTTATTATTTCTACAGCGCTGAAAGGCGGAGGCAGCGCTGTACATTTTAACATACAATAGACAGTCTCTGCTCAGAAGAGCTTGCAATTAATTTAGACAGGACATTTCTGGATTGGGGATAGGTATCTGACAGCAGTGAGGGGGAGTTAAGAGTTAAACGCAGTTTCCAAAAAGTGGGCCTTTAGCTTGGATTTGAACACTGCCAAGGACGGAGCCCGACGCTTTGATTCGGGCAACCTGTTCCAGTGGAAGAGAAGGGTACAGATAAGAAGGGCTTGCCCGATGAGCAGAGACCAGGGGGGAGCATAGGGGCAAAATATAAAAGGTGTCTGTGATCATAAGGCAGTATACAAGCCCCACATTACCTTTCCCACTGTTGAGACTGTTGCAGAGCCCCTGATCAAAGAAGAGCAACCAAGATGGTAAAGGGGCTGGAACTCCTCTCGTATGAGGAAAGTCTAAAACGGTTAGGGCTCTTCAGCTTGGAAAAGAGACGGCTGAGGGGAGATAGGATTGAAGTCTACAAAATCCTGAGTGGAGTAGAATGGGTACAAGTGGATCGATTTTTCACTCCGTCAAAAATTACAAAGACTAGGGGACACTCTTATGAAGTTACAAGGAAATACTGTTAAAACCAATAGGAGGAAATACTTTTTCACTCAGAGAATAAACTCTGGAATGCGTTGGCAGAGGATGTGGTGAGAACGGATAGCGTAGCTTGTTTTAAGAAAGGTTTGGACAAGTTCCTGGAGGAAAAGTCCATAGTCTTGTTACTAAGAAAGACAAGGGGGAAGCCACTGCTTGCCCTGGATCGGTAGCATGGAATGTTGCTACTCCTTGCTTTTTGGCCAGGTACTAGTGACCTGGATTGGCCACCCAGTAAAGCTATTCTTATATCTGAATTCTGCTGCCTTATTGCAGTCTTTCACTGGCTTTGGTACAAAACACAGCAGTAAGAATGATCTACGGCTTGAAGAAGTACGATCATGTCACTCCTTACTATGGTGAGTTGCACTGGCTCCCAGTAGAGGCTCGGGTGATTTTTAAATTGGGCTGTTTATATTACAAAGTAGCTTTTGGTGCTGCTCCTTTAGATCTTGCTGAAAGATTTGTTATCATGATTAATAAGAGGAGTAGGAAGACTCATGCCTTATTTACGTTCCCATCTGCAAAGGGTTGTAAAAGAAAGAGATTATCTTGGGCATTGCCTTTCTTATCAGGCTGCTTTCATGATAAAGATTTTCATTCATTATTGATTAGATCTATATCTTATAAACACTACTGAAAATTTTTGAAGACCAACTAAATCTTCACATCCCATCAACATTGTATTTTCTTATAGCATAAGTTTTTGGAAACCGCATTGAACTCTCGGTTATGCAGTCTAGAAATCTGTTATTACGTTATCTTCCACAGCTCCACGTCAACCGTAGCATGTGTGTACCAAACATTTTGCTTCGTGCATAAATTGCACACACAAGTTACAGAATGAGTTGCATAACATCAATTATCAGCTCATTATATTACTTTAACTAGTACTAATTTGCATGCAACCGACCTTCGCGAGCATCCTATAACATGAGCATCAAAATCCATGAAAAGACACTGAAGGAGATAGAGATTTCTTGAATCCCCTAAAGAATCAGACCATGAAACAGGTCCCCATTGGGATCAGGACCAAGTTTTAAGTTAAGTGCCACATTACAGACATAACTCCCCCCCCCCCCTTTACAACTCCGTGATAGTGGTTTTGAGCGCAGGCCGGCACGCTGAATGCTCTGCGCTGCTCCCAACGCTCATAGGAACTCTATGATCATTGGAAACAATGCAGAGCATTCAGCGCGCCAGCCTGCGCTCAAAAACCACTATAGTGGTTTTGTAAAAAAAAAAAAAAAAAAAAAAGGGGGGGGGGATGTGTGGAGGCCATTATCAGGCTATTGTAAAGAATAAGTATATATTTTTCTTCCCTGTTTAGTACAAATGAAAAATAGGGCGGAGGAGGGGGGATTTTATTATTGAAGAAAATGATTTTATGAAATATAAAATGAAGGGAGGGGGATAAATTTAAATTGATAAAGATCAATTGTAAAATCTCAAGTGAATTATCTGTTACAATGTTAATATTAATATTGATGTACTTGATGTAAGTTATAAAATGATTAAAGAATTTTTTAAAGAAAGGGGGGGGAATAGTTTGTAAACTTTTTGGATTGCCATCCAGTTTATTTAAATACTTTATCATTTAAATTATGAACAATATATAATGAGAAGTTTGAGAAGTATTTTTAGACCAGTGATGATAAGAATCGCCTCTTAGAGGCAGTTACCACTGAGGGCAGTCTGAGGTCTCTTTTCCTCCTTTTATTAGGCTGACAACCATTTGAGACATTTTAGAAATTACTGAAGACGTATCCCCTCTATAGGAATGGTTGTTTAAAAATGTATAGGTTATGCTCTCTCTCAAAAGTGTTCCACCTCATATCAGGTAAACACAAACTCAGAAACAGTGGGGTTGTATTATTCTCTAAATTTTGTACTAAGGTAAACAAGGTCACACAGCTATGGTCAGCCAGGAAATAGAGGCCCTCTTTTGCTAAGCCACGGTAGATGTTTCTACCGCGGCCTGGAGCGTTAAATGCCCAGACGCTGCCCTGACGCTCATAGAATTCCTAAGCGCGTCGGAGCATTTAGCATTCTGGGCTGTGGTAGAAATCTAATCGCACAAACCTAAAACAGGCTCAAGGCGACCTATAGTGGGAGAGGGAGTCTATAGGCATATAGGGAGGGAAAGGGGGAAGGACCTAATCGTACCAAGCAAGAGAAACAAGGTACATGTGGAGGTCATGTAGATATTAGCTAAAGAGAGTAGAGCTTTCAGTTTTTCTTTCTGTGGAGATCATGTTGGCATTAAAGAAGAGTTTTCAGTTTCCTTCGGAATAGGGCATAGTTGGGTTCTGTTCTGTCTCTATGAGGTTAACATAGAAACATAGAAATAGACGGCAGATAAGGGCCCACGGCCCATCTAGTCTGCCCACCTTAATGTCCCTCCCCTACCTTTGCCCTGTGAATAGATCCCATGTGCCGATCCCATTTGGCCTTAAAATCAGGCACGCTGCTGGCCTCAATCACCTGTAGTGGAAGACTATTCCAGCGATCAACCACTCTTTCAGTGAAAAAGAATTTCCTGGTGTCACCTCGTAGTTTCCCGCCCCTGATTTTCAACGGATGCCCTCTTGTTGTCGTGGGACCCTTGAAAAAGAAGATATCTTCCTCCGCCTCGATGCGGCCCGTAAGATACTTGAACGTCTCGATCATGTCCCCCCTCTCTCTGCGCTCCTCGAGCGAGTATAGCTGTAATTTGTCAAGCCATTTTTCGTACGGTAGATCCTTGAGTCCCGAGACCATCCGGGTGGCCATTCTTTGCACCGACTCCAGTCTCAGCACATCCTTGCGATAATGCGGCCTCCAGAATTGCACACAGTATTCCAGGTGGGGCCTCACCATGGATCTATACAATGGCATAATGAGGTTATTCCACTTTTTTTTTTTGGGGGGGGGAGGAGAGTTAGGATTCCTCCCTTCAGCAGTTTCAGTGTCTCCAATACAGCATCCGCCTGTCTCTCTCTAGCCCCCTCCCTACAGGATGTGGAATAGCATAGGGGAGACAATATTTTTGTGCTTATTGGCATTTAGAGACCACCTTATCTTGGTGAAGTTCAGGGCAGTGTACAATCTTTTTTTCTATCAGGTACTCCAAGTATTTTCCCCATCTGTCCCAGCAGGCTCACAATCTAACTATGTTACCTGGGGCAATGGAGGTTTAAGGGACTTCCCCAATGGCATAGCATTGCCCCTTTGTGTTTGGCACCCCTTGAGGTTGCACACTCCAAAAGCAAGCGCCGCCTAAAGTGAATCACTCAGGCTAACAGGCGGTGAAAAAAGGTGGGATTATAAACATTTCTTGGATGGTCTTGCACAGAGATTTTCCTGCTTGCCTCAAATCTGGATTTCAGCACCATGGAGAGTACCCTACTACTTCAGAGGATCAGGGAGACCATTGGCTACACGGCAACTGAAGAGGCAACCAGAGGATTGGATCCAGAGAGAATCCCTGAAAGGTGTCCCTGTTGATAGCATTAAATTTAGTAATGTATGTCAATGGTATCTTAATATAGAAAGAAAGAAAACCTATTTCACTTCCTAGTATATCTACACTGAAAATGCTGCAATTTAAAACACCATATGTCCACTAAGTCTGTATTTGTAAGTCTGCATGTTATGTCTATACTGTAATTGCTGTAATCTAAACCCCTTTGTCCACGCTGTAAAGTTTATGTCTCACTAAAATTTTTCCTAACCATACTATGAATGTACTCCTGTAACCCGTTCTGGGCTTCTTTGGGAGGAGGGGCTAAATAAATGACAAAATAAATAAACCGAAACATGATGGCAGATAAAGGCCAAAAGGCCCATCCAGTCTGCACATCCGCAGTAACCATTATCTCTTCCTCTCCCTAAGAAATCTCATGTGCCTATCCCCAGGCTTTCTTGAAATTAGAGTCTCTGTCTCCACCACATCTTCGGGGAGACTATTCCATGCATCTACCACCCTTTCTGTAAAAAAATAATTCCTTAGATTACTCCGGAACCTTTCACCTCTTAACTTCATCCTCTGCCCTCTCATTCCAGAGCTTCCTTTCAAATGAATGAGACTCAACTCATGCGCAACTCAACTCAACTCCCCTCTCCTACCTTTCCTCCAAAGTACTGAGATCTTTGTCTGTCTTATTGACGATCCTTCTCCGTTCCTTTTTAGGGTCTATGATTGAAATCTGGAACTGATAAGTCTCAGACTTAAATCTTTTGATTTCCATCAGTCTCTGAGCAGGTTTCAGAGACTATTTTTCCTCTCATATGATTAATATCTGTTTCTTGGTTTAGAAGAAGCCATTTTTAGTACAAGTGTAAGTTTATTGTTGGCTTTTCATTCCATCTCCAGACATATTGCTAATCTTTAAGTCTGTCCCCATACGCCTTATGACATAAGAACATAAGAATTGCCACTGCTGGGTCAGACCAGTGGTCCATCGTGCCCAGCAGTCCGCTCACACAGCGGCCCTTAGGTCAAAGACCAGTGCCCTAACTGAATCTAGCCTTACCTGCGTATGTTCTGGTTCAGCAGGAACTTGTCTAACTTTGTCTTAAATCCCTGGAGGGTATTTTCCCCTATAATAGCCTCTGGAAGAGTGTTCCAGTTTTCTACCACTCTCTGGATGAAGAACTTCCTTATGTTCGTAAGGAATCTATCCCCTTTCAATTTTAGAGAGTGCTCTCTCATTCTTCCTACCTTGGAGAGGGTGAACAGCCTGTCCTTATCTACTAAAAGTCTATTCCCTTCAGTACCTTGAATGTTTCGATCATGTCCCCTCTCAATCTCCTCTGTTCGAGGGAGAAGAGGCCCAGTTTCTCTAATCTTTCGCTGTACGGCAACTCCTCCAGCCCCTTAACCATTTTAGTCGCTCTTTTCTGGATCCTTTTGAGTAATACTATCCTCCTTCATATACGGCAACCAGTGCTGGACGCAGTATTCCAGGTGAGGGCATACCATAGCCTGGTACAGTGGCATGATAACCTTCTTCGATCTGTTTGTAATCCCCTTCTTAATCATTCCTAGCATTCTGTTCGCCCTTTTCGCTGCTGCCTTGCATTGCACGGAAGGCTTCATTGATTTGTCGTTCAGTACTCCCAAGTCTCTTTCCTGGGGGGTCTTTCAGAGTACTGCACTGGACATCTTGTATTCGTGTATAAGAGTTTTGTTACCGACATGCATCACCTTACACTTATCCACGTTAAACCTCATTTGCCATGTTGCGGCCCATTTCTCGAGCGTGTTTATGTTACATTGCAGGTCTTCGCAATCCTTCTGTGTCTTCACTATCCTTCTGTGTCTTCACTACTCTGAATAACTTCGTATCATCTGCAAATTTAATCACCTCACTCGTCATACCAATTTCCAGGTCGTTTATAAATATGTTGAAGAGCATGAGTCCAAGCACCGAACCCTGCAGCACTCCACTCATGATGCTTTTCCAGTCCGAGTATTGTCCATTTACCCCGACTCTGCTTCCTATCTGCCAACCAGTTTTTAATCCACGTATTTCACTCTCGATTCCAAGGCTCGCAATTTTCTGAAGTAGTCGTTCATGCTCTGGACTGAATCCATCCTTTTTATATCTTTTTGAAGGTGCGGCCTCCAGAATTGTACACAATATTTTAAATGAGGTCTCACCAGAGTCTTATACAGAGGCATCAATACCTCCTTTTTCTTACTGGCCATACCACTCCCTATGCAATCTAGCATCCTTCTAGCTTTCGATGTCACCTTTTCAACCTGTTTGGCCACCTTACGATCATCGCACACAATCACACCCAAGTCCTGCTCTTCCGTCGTGCCCATAAATTCTTCACCCCCTAAACTGTACCGTTCCCTCTGGTTTTTGCAGCCCAAATGCAAGACCTTGCAGTTCTTAGCATTAAATTTTAGCTGCCAAATTTCAGACCATTCTTCAAGTTTCGCCAGGTCTTTCTTCATGTTATTCACACCATCTGGCATGTCTACTCTATTGCAGATTTTGATATCATCCACAACGAGGCAAATCTTACCTGGCAGCCCTTCAGCAATATCGTTTATACAAATGTTAAAAGTACCTCCTTTGTAGTATGGATAAAACAGAGTGGTAGCTGTGTCATTTCACTTTTAAAATGCAATAAACAGAAATAAAATGAAAGAGAAAAAGACGACAAATTGCTAACATTTTATTAGATTAACTTTGTACATATTTTGTGTAACTTTCAAAGGTAATACCTTCTTCGGGTCAGAAATGAGCAAAAGACAAATATCAAAATACATAAGTGAAATATAAAAGCATTCCCAGTGAAAAGGTGTAGGGGTGGGGGTGGGGCGAGAAACAGGGAGAGATGGATGGGTGATCAGAGGGGACAGAGCCATATAATTTTATGCTTTATGAAGTGATAATGAGACAAGAAGTGGAATTGGCCTATACAGACTGGTGGATTCAAAAAGATGGTAAAAATATCCTTTATTTCATCCAGCAACAACTCAATGACTCGATATGTACATGTTTCGGCCAGAACGGCCTGACGCAGGCATCTTAAAAAGTCACATAGTGGATATGAATAAATTGGTCCACAATGGAACATACATTCAAATCATGATTGCTGAATCAAAAATGGCTAAATAAATGATGCCACACAAAAACTCTGAAGTAAATGCTGGAGCTGAAATAACATTCGTCCACGTTCCAGAAAAACGCAGACGAATGTTATTTCGGCTCCAGCATTTACTTCAGAATTTTGTGTGGCTTCATTTATTTAGCCATTTTTGATTCAGCAATCATGATTTGAATGTATGTTCCATTGTGGACCAATTTATTCATATCCACTATGTGACTTTTTAAGATTCCTGAGGCAGGCCATTCTGGCTGAAACATGTACATGTCAAGTCATTGAGTTATTGCTGTATGAAATAAAGGCATTTGAGAAGGTTCCACATGAACGACTACTTCGGAAAATTGCAAGCCATGGAATCAAGGGTGAAATACTCACGTGGATTAAAAACTGGTTCAAGCATAGTAAACAAAGAGTGGGGGTAAATGGACAATACTTGGACTGGAAGAGCATCACCAGTGGGGTGCCGCAGGGCTCGGCAATTGGACCCGTGCTCTTCAACCTCTTTATAAATGATGTGGACATTGGTACGATGAGTGAGGTGATTAAATTTGCGGACGATACGAAGTTATTCAGACAGGGAGATTGCGAAGATCTGCAACGTGACATAATCAGGCTCGAGGAATGGGCTGCGATATGGCAGATGAGGTTCAACGTGGATAAGTGTAAGTTGATGCATGTTGGTAACAAAAATCTCATGCACAAATACAGGATGTCTGGGGCGGTACTTGGAGAGACCTCCCAGGAAAGAGACTTGGGAGTTCTGATCGATAAGTCGATAGTTTGTATAGGACAATTCCACTTCTTGTCTCACGATCTTTCATTTGTGGATTTGATTCTCCTGTTTTATACTACATTATAAAGTGATAAGACATTCAGCTCTTTATTAAGAGCTGGCTAGTGGGCGTCAAAATATTTCATCATTTTAACTTCAAAAGTCTTATTTTAAAACAATCCAGTAAAGTGTCATTTTAGTATTCTCACCATAAAATCATTGATGCCGTGCTCTGACATTACCTTCAAAAGCTAGGCAAAAAGTTTATTATGTTAGTTCAATGAAAAATATATTATCTTTTCTTTTTTAAAAAAATTTCTATTTATCTCCAGTGATTTTAAATACTGATCCAGAGACTATTCTTGGTACCATCATAACAATCTACTACAATACAGAGAAAAGAACATATAAGCCAGCTTCAAGGGGAGAACATCTCTAAACCCACCAGAGACTTTTCCATTCTGTTGGAAAAAGAGACCAACTGACTTTCCCGCTAAAATTCAAATTGGTGACCAATGGACTTTCCTGCCTCATTCACCTCAAGCCCTAACCAATCGGGTTTGAGGACCTACTATATATAAAGACAAGCTGCAAAGCTCACAGCCTACCCTGAAGAAAGCCACAGCATGATGGCTCAAACGTCGGGTCCTCCTAAGAAGTCACAGTGAGACCCAGAAACCTGCAACATGCAACCGTGGCTGATGGCTGTTGGCCCTTATTACCATACATCCAAATGGGCTAACGCAAGTAGAGTTATATCAGTGATAAACTTTTGAACATTATCCTCTCTCAAGATCACTGCAACACCTCCCATTATTCTTGTACTAAAACACCCTCCTCCACCTCCTTCCTTCCCAGCAGCACCAGTATTTCCTTTAAGCTGTGCCCACATGAACACACTGGGAACGCCTTTTTGCAGCAGTGCACAGGTACCCCACCTCCTTGAGGCGGCACCTGGAAAGGAAAGCAATACTTGCTGAGAGCAGCTCGGACCCCGGCAGCCCAGCTCTAGCATCACGTCCCCTCCACCCTCTCTCTCAACCCTTCTCCCACTTGGGTCTACTTTCAAAACTGTCTTTAGCACCATGGCTGGACCCAGAGCCTTCCCTCTAGAAACAAGAAGTTACCTCAGAGAGGGTGGGATGTGGCAGAGGGAAGGCTCCAGGGTTAATTGCATATAGTGTGTGTGAATCACTGTCACTGCTCATAACCTCTGGTACTAAAGACAAGTTTGAAGGTAGATCCAGGGGAGGGGTTGAGAAAAGGGAGAGATGCCGGAAATGGGCAGGAGGGAAGAGGAGTGGAGGAGTAATGCTGGACCTGGGGGCAAGGGGTAGAAGATAGATGCCACAGGATGGAGGGAGGAAACAAAGAAAGAGGGTGAGATGTTGGATCATAGGGGCAGGGAGGAACCACGGATATAAGTGTGGAGTGACTGACTCTTGGGGCTCCTTTTACGAAGGTGTACTAGCGGTTTTAGCGCATGCGCTAGACCAGGGGTCTCAAAGTCCCTCCTTGAGGGCCGCAATCCAGTCGGGTTTTCAGGATTTCCGCAATGAATATGCATGAGATCTATTTGCATGCACTGCTTTCAATGCATATTCATTGGGGAAATCCTGAAAACCCGACTGGATTGCGGCCCTCAAGGAGAGACTTTGAGATCCCTGCGATAGACGCTAACGTCTCCATAGAGCTGGCGTATTTTCCGTGTAGCCTTCGTAAAAGGAGCCCTTGGTTTTTAGGATAAGTGTGTTTGTTTCAAGTGCATAAGGAGAGTGTTAAACAATCGTGGGATAGGAGGCAATGTTCTGTTATGGATTAGGAACTGGTTATTAGACAGAAATCAGAGGGTGAAAAAGTGGAACCGGTGCTATTTAATATAATTTAGAAATGATCTGGAGTGAGTGGCACAGGAGTTAGAGCCACAGCCTCAGCACCTTGAAGTTCAAATCCCATGCTGATCCTTGTAACCCTGAGCAAGTCACTTAATCCCCCACTGCCCCGGGTACATTAGATAAGAGTGTGAGCCTCTTCCCTTGTTTAAAAGCAGACTGAAAACCCACCTTTTTGATATAGCTTTCAATCTTTAACCCTACTCCTCTGCCCTCCAACCCAGCCCTCTTAACTGTATCCATGACATCCTGTTTGTCTGTCTTGCCTGTTTAGATTATAAGCTCTTTCGAGCAGGGACTTACTCTTTGTGACTCTGTACAGCGCTGCGTGCGGCTAGTAGCACTATAGAAATATCCACTGGGACAGATAGTGGTATATAAATAGTAAAAATAAATACAGAAATAAATACAGTATAAGTTTCTTCTAAGGCTGTATATATATTTTAGGCTGAGGCTGTCAGCTCCTCAGGACAGGAAGGAAAAGGCACAAAAGATCCCACTTTCAAACAGGTCTTAAAAAGAGACAGGAAGATAGAGCATAAGGGAAAACCTGGAGGCAGGAGCCTTACATCCCTTTCCCACCAGAGCAGCTGATAATTACATTACATTACATTACGTTAGTGATTTCTATTCCGCTTGTACCTTGCGGTTCAAAGCGGATTACATAAGAAGAAGCTGGACATTTCCAGGAGGGTACGTGACATTTAGGGTAAGACATAGTAACAGAATGAGTATAGACTTGGTAACATTGGATGAAAGCAGTTATATTACATTACATATCAAATCTTTTTCCAGGCGTTGGTAGGTAATAAATCGGTAGGAAGAATTAGGTTTTTTGTTTTTTTTTTTTTGTTTTGTTTTTTTTGGTCGGTTGAGGATGTGGTGTCAGGGAGTGGGTAACCTGGTCGGTGTATGTGGAAGAGGAGATTAGGTGTTTTGAATATGCTTTTTGAAAAGTAGCGTTTTGAGTTCTTTGCGGAATGCTTTGAAGTCAGATGTTGAGGTTAACAATCTGGTTATGGAGGGTTCGAGTTTTGCTGCATGCGTTGCTATGAGGTTATCGTAAAGCTTTACCCTTTGTCCATTCTGTCAAGTATTCGAGTCCTAGTGACTTGGTGAACATTCTATTAGGGCACTTTATATCCTGCCCTGTACATGTGGTTTGAGAGCGGTTTATAATCAATTACAACCCATCTTTAATTTCACATAGGACAATATCTGAATAATATGTAGAAAAGGAAGAATCCCATAAGAAATGTACTTAATAACTAAACAATAATACTGAAAATAGAAAGAAAACCCCACTATTTGTCTTCAAAGATTTAGGCAGTGTAAACCCCGACACAAGCTAAGCAGAGGAAAGGGGAATTAATCAGTGTGTTTCAGATTCCTAATCAGGGAGGCCTGTGTGGCCATGGGGAAAAAAGAAGGAAAGAAAGAAAAAGAAGGAAGGAAGGAAAGAAAGAGAAGGGATTAATATCTGGTATTTGTTAAACATAAATGATCTGGAAATCAGAACAACAAGTGAGGCGATTAAATTTGCAGATGGACAAAAAATTATTCAAAGCTGTTAAATAAAACACACAGAGACTGAAAAATTGAAGCAAGACCTTAGGAAATTAGAAGACTGGGCATCCGAATGACAATGAAATTTAATGTGGACAAATGCATAGTGAGGCCCATTGGGAAGAATAATCCAAATCACAGTTATCTGATGCTAGAGTCCCCCCTTAGGAGTCTGCACCCATGAAAAATAAGATCTAAGTGTCACCGTAGATAGTATGCTGAAACACAGCCAAGAAAGATGTTCAAGATTTCATTCATTTGTAGTTGGTCGTCTTGGTCGATGTGGAGGTCTACTTTTGCTGCTCTGGTGGCTAGTAGATCGTCGTATATTTTTTGCTCATCGTGTCTCTCTACAATTTCCTTCCTTTGGGACCTAGCAGACCTGTTTTTTGGGACACTCCAAAAGTAGATACAGTGTCTAGGTGAGGCAAGAGAAAGAGAGATGGTGCACGACAGTTCCTTGATGGAAGAAGGTTGGTATAATCATGGCTTCCTCGTGGAATGGCGTTTGGGAGAGGTCATATTAGCGATACACCAGACACACCCGAGTAGTGAAGTATGAGACATTTTATTAACAATATTATTGCAATGTTTGTCTATTCTAGGTTCTGAGACCCAAGTCCTCAAGGCCTAGTAAATGTTTGAGAAGTAGCAGGTTCTTTCCCCCCACCAGGCCATCAAACCACCTCTTCCTCCCTCATCAACCTCTCATACCATCTGTCTTCTCCTAAAATCACCTCCTCCATCCCACCATCCTTTCACACCACTTCTTCTGTCCCTATCAATCTACCATGTTGCCTTCTTCACCCCATGAGCTCCTCACCTCCTCCTCTAGTGCACTCACGCTCACTCCCTTATCTCCTCTACACTGTTGCCTCGGGCTCTCTCACAGTAGCTTTTTACAATCGCGTCCATCATCATCCCGGCTCCTGCTACCTTCAAACCATGCTCACCAACCTCTCACACCATATCTTCCACCCCCCTGGCCCTTACACTTCCTCCTTAACCACTACTGCACCCTTCTACTATCATCATCTCCACCTCCCACTCCACCCTTACGTTGCCACCTGCACCCCTTCCATGCTCCCTCCCCCACTGTCCTTTACACAGTCTCCTGTGTCATACGGTATTCATACACACTGCCTCTCTCTGTGAAGCATCTTTCCGATTTCCGCTTGAGCACAGCGTTGCTTTCCTCAATTGGGGAGGCCTCTGTCCCATTGCTCTTGCCAAATCCACCACCTCCAGGGGTCTGCAGGCAAAACACATCCTATGGAGATGGTGATAAGAAAAAAGACTCACACCGGTCACTGATCATATGAAAGCAGGACAGTACTACAGCATTCACTTAGAGCAAGGGTGTCAAAGTCCCTGTTTTCATTGTATGCTAATAGATCTCGTGCATATTCATTGAGGAAATCCTGAAAACCCGACTGGATTGCAGCTGTCGAGGAGGAACTTTGACACCCCTGTCTTAGAGAGAGGAAGAGAGAATGGTTACTGCGGATGGGCAGGCTGGATGGGCCATTTGGCCTTTATCTGCCATCATGTTACAATGTTTCTATAATCATAAAGCTCTATGACGGGGGTGTCAAAGTCGGTCCTCGAGGACCGCAATCCAGTCGGGTTTTCAGGATTTCCCCAATGAATATGCATGCGATCTATTTGCATGCACTGCTTTCATTGTATGCTAATAGATCTCATGCACATTCACTGGGGAAATCCTGATAACCCGACTGGATTGTGGCCCTCGAGGAGGGTCTTTGACATCCCTGACTTACAGTGTCTCCTCTCTAACACATGGAGATTCCCAAAATACTCCAAAAATAATAATAATAATTTTATTCTTATATACCGCCAAAACCATGATAGTTCGAGGTGGTTTACAACAAGAAGCGCTGGACAATCAGCGAAATGGTCACAATACAAAGCCATCGAATACAAGCTTACAGGATGGAAGAAGTGAAAAACTGTAAGATTCTTAGGTTACAAATCGATTAAACAAATTCATTTTTACTGATTTTCTAAAACTGAAGTAGGATGAGGAATGCATGATAATGATAAAAAAAACCTCCTTATATCCCTCCTCCTCCCCTTCACCCGGCCCAGACAGGACTACCGTTTTATCTCAAACTGCTGGCAGGCCACCGAGGTATACCGGGTGCAAAGTTTGGGCCAGAAGCCTGCATGAGGCTGGCGTGTTTTGATCTTCAAGGGTGAATTTGAGCACTTTCAGGATCCTGTTCGTGGCCTGTGTGAGCAGCAGTGGCCTACGAGGGGCTGCAGGGCCAGGTACTAAAAGTCGCCAAATAGTAGGTCCAGCCCTTCTGCTTGTTTCCTTTAAGCTGAGTGGAAGACCGTGCAGTACTGCGCAGACTTGCACGGTCTGTGTCTGTGTATGGCCGTTTGGTGGAGGATGGGCTGGGGAGGGCTTCAAAGGCTGGGAGGGTGTAGATGGGCTGGAGTAAGTCTTAACAGAGATTTCGGCAGTTGGAACCCAAGCACAGTACTGGGTAAAGCTAAGAAGAAAAAAAATTTAAAATTTAAATTGAATCAGGTTGGGCAGACTGGATGGACCATTCGGGTCTTTATCTGCCGTCATCTACTATGTTACCTACTGTCCTGACCCCGGGGGGGGGGGAGGCTGCTTCACTCTCATATTTTCTATAGTAAAGAACAGGCAACCTCTGGGGAACCTGCCTGTCCCTAGCAATTGAAAACACAATATTGAAGTATCACCCCCTACTGGTAGCAATATGGTTGGAGGACTCCCGCTCAGCTTACAGAGAACGGTGAGTGTAAGCAGTGAACAGTGCTTTCAGGCAGCAACTGTCATGATCCAGATTTGGACTTGTGGCACGTTGGCGCCTTGGTGCGTTCCCAGGGACCTGCAGCCACTGGCTCTGCTTACCAAATGGAAAGAAAACAGACCAGGGCCAAGAAGGCTGGCCTGGTGGAGCCTCCGTTTTGCGCTTTCCAGCGTGATCAGGCAGCGAGGCTGAGACGTGTTCTGGAGACAAGAACATCATCACAATGGGCAGCAGAGGCAGAAGAAGAAAATCCAGATGTTTGGAGCTCCAGCGGCTCACCTCTTCTTGCTAATTTGTGCTCGGAACTAGTTTTCATCCCGTAAGGGAATTTTTTCAGTTGTTTGAGAGCATCAGAAAGGTCCTTCCATTATTCTGGTAGCAAACTTCAGTGGATAACTGCAGGTTCTGAGCAGCGCAATCAGTGGAGTAGGAAGCTGGGGGGTGGGACAGCCCCGGCCGTAGTCTTCCCCTCCGCGCCACACACCCCTTGCATTCCCCTGTACCTTTTTTATTTCACTGGCGCAAGGTTGCTGCCTACGTCAGCATCGGCGCGCTCTCTCTGACGTCTGCGCCTAGGAAGTGGCATCATAGGGCAGGCCGACACCAATGTGAGCATGCTGCTCACGACAGAGAAGTTCAAAAGGGAAGGAGGGGCAAGAAGGAGTGCCACTGCCTTGAGCGCCACTCACCCGTACTATGCCACTGAGTGCAATGGCTACCGAGGGGCTTTCTGTGAGTAAGTGACGGGCTAAGAAATACATTCAGTTATCTAGTAGACAGCAGAGAAAAGTATGACCAGCACATGTAGCATGTCCAGTTCTTCCTGCCCATATTAAAGCTGCTGCCGGTCAGAGTGTCACTTCTTACTGGAGACCATTTGCTTTTTTCCCTTTTCCTTCTCTCTTATAGTCTTATTTTTTAAGAAACAACGTTTTCTTCCTCTGTACTGCTGCCTCTACCAGACCAGGACGGAACTACAGAGATAGAGAGAGAGAGAGAGAGAGACAGACAGAGTCACAGAGAGAGAGAGAGACACACAGACATAGAGAGAGAGACACTCAGACACAGAGAGACAGAGACAGAGAGAGACACACAGACACAGAGATAGAGAGAGACACACACAGACACAGAGAGAGAGACAGAGTCACACAGACACGGAGAGATATAGAGAGAGACACACACAGACACAGAGAGAGAGAGAGATAGAGTCACAGAGAGAGAGACACACACACAGACAGAGAGAGACAGACATAGAAAGAGACACACAGACACAGAGAGACACGCAGAGAAAGACACAGAGACACACACACAGACACAGGGAGAGACACGCAGAGAGAGACAGAGACACACAAAGAGAGACACACACACACAAAGAGACACACATACACACAAAAAGAGACACACACACGCAGAGAGACAGAGACACAGAGAGAGACAGAGACACACACACACAAAGACACAGAAAGGGAGAGACAGAGACACAGAGAGAGAGAGACAGAGACACACAGAGAGAGACAGAGACACACACACAAAGAGACAGAGACACAGAGAGGGAGAGACAGAGACACAGAGAGGGAGAGACACAGAGAGACAAAGAGAGAGAGACACACACAGAGACACAGAGAGAGAGTCACAGAAAGAGAGACACAGACACAGAGAGAGACACAGACACACAAAGAGACACAGAGAGAGAGACAAAGACAGAGAGAGAGAGACACACAAACAGAGAGAGACACACACGTGCAGAGAGACAGAGACATACAGAGAGAGACACAGAGAGAGAGACACAGACACAGAGAGAGAGAGAGACACACAGAGAGAGAGAGAGACAGACACAGAGAGAGAGAGACACCAGAGAGACAGAGACACAGAGAGAGAGATACACACACGCAGAGAAGAGACACACAGAGAAAGAGACACACACACAAAGACAGAGAGAGAGAGAGACAGATAGAGAGATACACAAACATAGAGCCACAGACACAGAGACAGAGAGACACACACAGACACAGAGAGACACACGCAGAGAGAAACAGAGACACAGAGAGAGAGAGAGTCACAGAGAGAGAGACAGAGAAAGACACATAGACACAGAGAGACAGAGAGAGAGACACACAGACACGGAGAGAGATAGAGAGAGACACACACAGACACAGAGAGAGAGAGACAGAGTCACAGAGAGAGAGACACACACACAGACATAGAGAGAGAGACAGAGACACAGAAAGAGACACACAGACAAAGACACAGAGACACACACACAGACACACAGAGAGAGAAAGAGACACAGAGAGACACACAGACACAGGAAGAGGCACGCAGAGAGAGACAGAGACACACAAAGAGAGACACGCAGAGAGACAGAAACACAGAGAGAGGCAGAGACACACAGAGGGAGAGACAGAGACACACACACACACAGAGAGAGACAGAGACACACACACACAGAGACACAGAAAGAGAGAGACACACAAGCACAGAGACACACACGCAGAGAGACAGAGACACAAAGATAGAGAGAGTGAGTCACAGAGAGAGACACACACAGAGACAGAAACACGCAGAGAGACACAGACAGAGAGAGAGAGAGACACATACACATGCAGAGAGAGACAGAGCACAGAGAGACACACAGACAGACATAGAGAGAGACACACATGCAGAGAGAGAGACAGAGTCACAGAGAGAGACAGAGACAGAGAGAGAGACAGAGAGCGAGAGAAAGACAGCGACACGGAGAGAGAGAGACAGAGACACAGACAGACAGAGAGAGAGAGAGAGAGACCACAGATGAGGAATAAACAAGAGAGTGAAGAAAGTGAGCCCATAGGCACAGAAAACCTTAGACTGTGCACCCCAAGAGACAGAGAAAAGCACCTTTATGTAATATGTAAACCTCTTTCATTGTATCACAAAAGTGGTATATCAAATGAATGACCCATGACCACCATTCCAGACAAATGCGCAAAACTGCATGCGCCCAGTTATAGAGCCGTCCTGAAAGTAACGGGCACAAAAAGGAAAACTTCTTACCCCAGGGTGGATGAGAACTGATGTCTTTCCTCCTAAGTTGATGGTTCGCCCATTTCTACGGGTCAGAAGATTTAGGCCTGGAGTCCCATCCTCTCCCCCTAAGAAAATAGAAGGAAGGATCCTAAAGTTAGATCACCATAAAGCAATCAGAAGCTGGTAAGAGAATGGATAAGAGGTTTAGACAAAGACACATATTAAAAAAAAACCAAAAAAAACTTGGAAAAAGCCTGCAAGCAAGTGAGGGGCGAACCCAAGAGAGAAGTGAATCCATAAGGTGAACCTGCAGACGAGGTATAACATGGGGGAAGATAAAGACCATTAGCCCTCTTCAGAAATCTGTGCACCAAAAGGTTCTTCTGACCAGATTAATAAAAGTAGCTTAACGACCTCACAAAACACAGAGAAATTAACAGACTGGAAAAAAAAAATAGAAAGGCTTTCTTAACCAAACCGAAAAAGGATTTAGCAAGCTAACTTTTTAAGAGCCAGCAGTCTTAGGCAAGAGAGCATTTAGCAGAAAACATGCTAGGGGACTGTTATTTAAGTCATTATGTAGAGGGCACATAAGGGAAGAGGATATCCACTGGCACCTCAAAGCTGTTTCTTTGGAAACTTGGGATTCTGTTATCGACTTTAGGGGCCAATGAGTGGCTGGAAATTCAACTGGTGTTTTAGTGTGTTACTGTAATTTAGGGAACAAGCTCAGGCATCCGACACAGACCACTGCGTTTTCAGAGCTATTACCTGGTCAAGGGCTTGAACCTATTGCCAACTTGAATCCGTGACTCAAAACCTGCTGCGGAAGCTGTGAAAGACAAAGATTTAGGCCACCTGCGCAAATCAAAGATCCCTGCAAAGTTTGGTAAGGCAGCAGATGCAAATTAAGTTATTGCAGTTAGGAGCCGTCGACTCGTGGTCGAATCCTAGCGACTTGATGAATTGCAGATCTAAAAAAAAATCGGTTTGTGCTAGTCCGGAAAGGTCCTCCAGCATCATCCCCATGGCTGTTTTCAACGTGTCCAGCCATCTAATTACAGGTCGCCCTCTTGGCCTGGTTCCTTCAATCTTCCCAAACATAATGTCCTCCTCCAGTGATCTCTCTTCTGCAGCTTGAATTCTCATGCAAGGTCCTTGGCATCATTATCGATTCTTCTCTCTCCCTCAATGACCACCTCAACTCCTTGGCAAAATCATGTTTCTTCAACCTCCACATGCTGAGAAAAGTAAGATCCTACTTCCGCCAACAACATTTTGTCCAATCCATCATCCTCTCCAAACTAGATTACTGCAATGCCATCTACTTAAGCCTATCAAAAAAAAGTCTTCAAAGACTCCAGCTAATCCAGAATACTGCAGCCAAATTGATCTTTACAAAACGCAAATCTGACCATGTCTCCCCACTCCTTGCCAAACTTCATTGGCTCCCAATGATCTCCAGAATCCATTTCAAATGTTCCTGCCTGGCTTTTAAGATCATTCACGGCATCCTACCTCCCTTTATTCCACTATCTTACAAATCCTCAAGTCTCGACTCCTCCAGAACCGCCCAAAGGTATAAACTTGCCTTCCCCTCTCTATTCTTCCCCTCTCTACACTATGCAGGTAAACTGGGAAAATCCCTTCTCTTCAAAATCACAGGACTTTGGAACGACCTCACCATCCCGCTGCGGAACCTGGACTCCCTCCAATTATTCCGCAAACAACTGAAAACTTGGCTTTTCACCAAATTGTAATTCTATCCTCCCCCCTTTTTCTTCCCTTCTACATATAAGTTCATGTAAACCTTTTCCTTCTCTATCTATATTTTAAGTTCTTGTAAACCGTGTCGAGCTTCATATTCGTGGAGATGATGCGGTATATAAACTTAAGGTTTAGATTAGATTAGAAGATCATCATAACTTCATCGTTTGGGCTTTGAGTAACATAGCCGGTTGGATCTCTTCCAGAATCAATTCGTTAGTTTTTCTGGCAGCCCACGGCACACCTAAAACCCTTCTCCAACAGCAAAGCTAAAATGAGTCAATCTTCTTTCTGTCTTGTTTCCGTAGTGTCCAGCTTTCGCATCTGTTAACTGACCACTGAGAAAATGAGTGCGTGAACAAGTCTGATTTTCGTTTGGAGAGTTATCTCCTTGCCTCAGAATACCTGTATATAATATGTAACCCACTTTGAATGTGACCACAGAAAAGTAGTATACTGTATTAAGGCCTATGTTCTTTCCAAAATGAAAGATTTCGCAGGCTTGGCACATTGAGCGAGAATGGGAGTAGACCAGGGCTTGTAATTAAACTAAACTACACTAAACCTTAGGTTTGTATACCGCATCTTCTCCACAATCGTAGAGCTCAGCACGGTTTACAGGGTTAAGGTAGAAAGGAACTCCAAAGGAGGGTTATAGGATTAACTGTAAGGAAGATAAATGGGGTATTAGGGTACCAGAGAGGGGGGGATGTTACATTTTTGAGAAAAGCCAAGTTTTCAGATGTTTTCAGAGGAGTTGGAGGGAGCTCGAGTTTCGGAGGGGGGATGTAAGGTTGTTCCAGAGCTCAGTGATTCTAAAGGGGAGGGATGTCCCTAGTTTTCCAACATGGGATATACCTTTTATAGAATATATATAATTACATGTGGTTTGAACTTCCTCATATTTTCCAGACTATAAGATGCTTTGTTGTTTTTTCAGGGGGAGGCAGGTCTTCCAAAAACTTCAAACGATGCAACTAGTGTAAGAAACTTACATAAAATCTGCCTACCCAACGGACCTAGTAATAGATGTATTAACTGGACAAACAAACAAAAGATGTAGGTCTAATTATGTTCGTTTGTCGTAAATCTAGTCAGAAGATAAGATAAATGAACTCATCCTATGCTTGACAGCGGTCAGAAAATTCTGGACTGTTTGAAGGTGACAATGAGGATGAGGACTCTAGCTAATTTCATTCATATGAAAAGGCATCAATCATTGATTTCCGCATGCATTAAAACACTCTCCGACTATAATAAACGACCGTTATCTGAGATAAATTTGCTTCCTAATATGTTTTACTATTTGTGATCTACTTTCAATCGCATACATTGGTGACAGTCAGCATAGTTTGGGCCTGATCTCAGCTACACTGGCTCATTGCGCGGGTCCTCCTGGAGCGCAGCCTACAAGTTCATATTGGAGCAAGTTTTACAGTTTCTTTGGACCATTTTTAAACACTGCAACTTTATGGGAAGCCCGGATGGCAGAAGGCTATCCCAAACGACGGAAAAGACTTTTACTCGCCTGGAATGCCCCAAGAGGGCGTGGTTTGATGTTGAATATGTTCTTTTGTAGAACTTTATAATTAAGTGGCGAACCTTGACCCTGAGGAAGATATAGTGAAACATGGACATGTTGGGAGAGGGGACCCTCACAATGATTTAAAGAACAGAGAAGTGATTTTGTACTGCTATATCATTTAGAAGTTAATATATTGTTAAAAAAAAAAAAATATTATATATATAAGATCGTGATTAAGTTCAAATGTGATCCTAGGAATTTGGTGGCTATATCAATAAGTACACAAATGGCTCATAATAGCATACTGAAGATCCATTATATATAAGAACATAAGAATAGCCTTATTGGGTCAGACCAATGGTTCATTAAGCCCAGTAGCTTGTTCTCATGGTGACCAATCCAGGTCCCTAGTACCAAAACCCAAAGAGTAGCAACATTCCATGCTACCGATCCAGGGCAAGCAGTGGCTTCCTCCACGTCTTTCTCAATAATCGACTATGGACTTTTCCTCCAGGAAATTGTCCAAACCCTTCTTAAAACCAGCTACGTTATCCGCTCTTACCACAACCTCTGGCAACACGTTTCAGAGCTTAACTATTCTCTAAGTGAAAAAATATTTCCTCCAGTTGGTTTTACAAGTATTTCCCTGTAACTTCATCGAGTGTCCCCTAGTCTTTGTAATTTTTGACGGAGTGAAAAATCGATCCACTTGTACCCGTTCTACTCCACTCAGGATTTTGTAGACTTCAATCCTATCTCCCCTCAGCCATCTCTTTTCTAAGCTGACGAGCCGTAACATTTTTAGTCTTTCCTCATACGCCTTTTCTAGTGCCACTCTATCTTTTTTTTCCTGCCGCTCTATCTTTCTTGAGATAAGGAGACCAGAATTGAACACAGTACCATGGAGTGATACAGGGGCATTATAACATTCTTAGTCTTGTTAACCATACCTTTTAAAATAATTCCTAGCATCCTGTTTGCTTTTTTGACTGCTGCCGCCACACATTGGGTGGAAGATTTCATCGTATTGTCTACGATGACACCCAGATCCTTTTCTTGGCGCTAACCCCCAAGGTGGACCCTAGCATCCATTAACTGTGATTTGTTTTATTCTTCCCAATATGCATCACTTTGCATTTGTCCATATTAAATTTAATCTGTCACTTGGATGCCCAGTCTTCCAACTGGGTAGAATTTGTTAGAATATGTTATGATGGTACTTTAATCGACATAGGTTAGTCATTTCCAATGCTGATGTTATTATTTATCTGGGGGGGGGGGAGCTGAAGATACTCCTACTAGTTGCCCAGGTATGAATTAGCCCTCTGTACTGTCATGCTGCTATAACTGAACAAATAGGGGATTTATCCATATCCATAAAGCAATAGGAAGAGGATTAGACACACCAAGGCAGGAGAAGGAGGCAGCAGCTTGGAGAAGGGAGGGGAACAAATATGTTGGACTGAGGGAGGCAACAGGAGAAGGGTACAGGAAAGGAGCTAGGAATTATGAAGTGCTTACCCTTCAGTCCATAAGGACGAAATGCCCGTCGCTCTGTCAAGACAGAGAGAATGACCTCTTCTCGGAACTGCAACTCCCGGATAACTCCATCCCCTCCACAGAAATACCCTTTTCCGCCTGTGCCAGGGTTAAGCTGGAAGCACTTCAGGATGACGGGATACCTGAGGAAGACAAAGAGTTGTCCAAGTCAGTGCCTAGGTTCACATTAGCTTCTCCAGGGCAAGCAATAACAGGCTCAAAATCCCAACAGCTATGTTAACAACTGAGCCAAAAGGGGTAGGGGGGAGTACAGATTACTCCTGCCCCCACTATACCACCAATGATCTTAAGGTAATCCCTGAGGTGGGGGATCTGGCCTTACAGGCAGTGGGGGGTTCTGGGGAGAGCCTTACCTTGGAGGTGAGATGCTCTGGATTGGGGGGAGGGAGGTGGTGTAGAACGGTTTAGTTTATGGATGCTGTTTAAGTCTAAACCAAGTGACAAAATTTGGTCACAGGTTCAGTTTTGGCTGAAACAGAAAACAATGATTTTGGTCGGCCTCTTAACTATAACATAAACATAACATAAAACTTTATTTATAGCCTGCTGAGACTTATAGTTCACAGCGGCTTACCAAAGTGTCGAGCTGTACATAAACAGAAAAAATATAAATCTGACAACATTAAGTACAGCGCTGCGTGCGTCTGGTAGCACTACAGAAATAATTCATAGTAGTAGTACATCAATATACAATCACCGATTCCCCAGAAATTTAGTAGAAAGATTTACCTGATAATTTTCTTTCTTGTCAATAAGAACATAAGAAGCTGCCTCCGCTGGGTCAGACCAGAGGTTCATCGCGCCCAGCAGTCTGTTCCCGCGGCGGCCCATAAGGTGATCCTTGTCTAAAACCCTTTCATAACCTATCTCTACCTCTATCTGTATCCCTCTATCTGTATCCCTCAATCCCCGTACCCTTCAGGAATTTATCCAATCCCTCTTTGAATCCCCTTAATGTACTCTGTCCTATCACAACCTCCGGAAGTGCATTCCAGGTATCCACCACCCTCTGAGTGAAAAAGAATTTCCTAGCATTGGTTCTAAACCCGTCCCCTTTCAATTTCTCCGAGTGCCCCCTTGTTCTTGTGGTTCTCAATAGGCTGAAGAATCTGTCCCTTTCTACCTTCTCTATGCCTTTCATGATCTTGAAAGTCTCTATCATGTCTCCTCTGAGTCTCCACTTTTCCATGGAGAAGAGCCCCAGCCTTTCTAACCTGTCTGCGTATGAAAGGTTTTCCATACTTTTTATCATTTTCGTCGCTCTTCTCTGAACCCTCTCAAGTATCGCCATGTCTTTCTTGAGGTGCGGTGACCAATACTGGACACAGTACTCCAGATGTGGGTGCACTATAGCGCGATACAGCGGCAGGATGACTTCCTTCGTCCTTGTTGTAATACCCTTCTTAATAACACCCAACATTCGGTTTGCTTTCTTTAAGGCTGCCGTGCATTGTGCCGTTGATTTCATTGTTGTGTCCACCAGCACACCCAGGTCTTTTTCAAGGGTACTTTCCCCTAGCACTGATCCCCCCATTTTGTAGCTGAACATCGGATTCTTTTTCCCTATATGCATGACCTTGCATTTCTCTATACTGAAGCTCATTTGCCATTTTTTTGCCCACTCTTCTAGTTTGTTTAGGTCCCTTTGTAGGTCTTCACAATCTTCAGCGGTTCTAACCCTGCTACATAGTTTCGTGTCATCAGCAAATTTTATGACTTCACACTTTGTCCCCGTTTCTAGGTCGTTTATAAACACATTGAACAGCAGCGGTCCGAGCACCGACCCCTGCGGGACACCACTCGTGATCCTCCTCCAGTCCGAGTAGTGGCCCTTCACACCAACCCTTTGCTTTCTGCCTGCCAACCAGTGTTTAATCCATCTGTATATGTCCCCTTCCACCCCGTGGTTCCACAACTTCCTAAGTAGCCGCTCATGAGGTACCTTGTCAAAGGCTTTTTAGAAGTCGAGATAAATGATGTCTATGGGTTCCCCTTTGTCCATCTGGCTGTTTATCCCTTCAAAGAAGTGTAGTAAGTTTGTTTGGCATGATCTTCCTTTGCAGAACCATGCTGGCTCGCTTTCGGTTGTCCATTTTTTTCTATGTGCTCACAGATGCTGTCTTTTATCAGTGCTTCTACCATCTTGCCTGGAACTGAAGTCAAGCTTACCGGCCTGTAGTTCCCCGGGTCACCCCTCGATCCCTTTTTGAAGATAGGTGTGATGTTTGCAATTTTCCAGTCCTCCGGAATCTCCCCAGTTTTCAAGGATAGGTTACAAATTTGTCGGAATGTTTCCGCTATCTCGTTTCACTAAGCCCACCGATCAAGTCCCAACCACTTAGCGACCCCTTTGCGACCCGATTTTCCTCTGACCCAATCCGATCTGTGCATGCAAATGAGGGGGAACGGCATTCAAATGTAGGCAGGCAGCGATTCACTAAACAAATCTGGAACACCGACTGGGCTGGCCGATCAACAAAAGAAGCGACTGCTGAGGACCAATTGCTCACTGCTTTCCGACTGCATCTCCTGCTCTCCTGTGCTGACTTGCCGCCCTGCTCTCGCCCCAAATCTCTCCTGCCACCCCGACTTGCCACCCTGAATCTCTCCTGCCACCCCGAATCTCCTCCTCTTGCCGCCCCGACTCTCCTGCCCTTCCCCGCACTGCAAGCCTGTGTTTTTAACCCGTGGGTTTAAAGCAGGTTAAAACCATGGGCTCATAAGAACATAAGAAATGCCTCCACTGGGTCAGACCAGAGGTCCATCGTGCCCAGCAGTCCGCCCACGCGGTGGCCCAACAGGTCTAGGACCTGTGCAGAAGCCCTCTATCTATACCCCTCTATCCCTTTTTCCAGTAGGAAATTGTCCAATCCTTTCTTGAACCCCAGTACCGTACTCTGCCCTATTACGCCCTCTGGAAGCGCATTCCAGGTGTCCACAACACGCTGGGTAAAGAAAAACTTCCTAGCATTCATTTTGAATCTGTCCCCTTTCAGCTTTTCCAAATGCCCTCTTGTTCTTTTATGTTCTGAAAGTTTGAAGAATCTGTCCCTCTCTACTCTCTCTATGCCCTTCATGATCTTGTAGGTTTCTATCATGTCCCCTCTAAGTCTCCGCTTTTCCAGGGAGAAGAGCCCCATTAAGAAAAGCTCATTAAAAAAAAAGAGAAGTAAAAAAAAAGGTTGCTGCTCTGCATTTACAGATGGTCTGTGCATGCGTCAGGATCACTATTCAGCAATCCCTGCAGTCAGTTGGGGGCATGATTCCAATCGTCCTCATTTGCATGAGGACGTGTCATGAATCAGCCCCCCCCCGGACCCGGATCGGTAGGTCCGATTAGTGAATCTAGCCCTAAGGCCAGACTGTACTTTCTTACGTATTTTTTTCAGCTTATCTGAGAGACAGAGAAGTCTCCAAATATAGACTGATCTGAGGCAGAATGCAGGTGAAGCCCACTTACAGGGCGAGGTTTAAGGACTTTAGTACTCCCCCGAAATTCGCAGGGGTTCAATTCCAGCGACATTCTCCCTGGAGGGTTTTTGTCACAAGAACATTTACAAAGTTTAGCAATCATCGACAAATACAAGACTGCCATCTACTGGATACTTTTTTACCCCCGAGGCAGGTTTCAATGCCAAAACACGGACCGTGTCAGGTCTGCAACACAGACTGAGCTTGAGATTTGATATAGACTTTTTAAGAAATATTCATTTTATCTCTGGTTGATGTGTACAGTTCCATCCTCACTCCTTTATTGTTTGATCATTCCTCCTGAGATTGTTCTCGCTTTTTTTGTTGTGCGATTTACTAAACTTAAATCATGCATTACAGGCAAACAGGTTAAGAATTGGACACGGAAAATTCTGCATGTAGGGTCATAGCACCCCCTCCCCCACTAAAGCCTCCTCCATCTCTGAGTACGGGAGCTTGAATTACATTTTTGTATTTATTCAACCAAGCTACATACCGAAATCCTTCTTTTAATCCATATCTAATCCAGGATTACACTTTTGAAAACTGACCCCTTTGTATCAAGAAGCATAACGTACACAGTGCAGCATTGTACTCCAGCTCATGCAAGGCAGGGAGGATAAGGAATGAATCTCAGGTCTCCAGGATCACAGCTCTGTACAGGAATCATAGGATACAGGGAAAGACTCTGAAGCAACTGGAGGAAATACTTCTTCACAGAAAGAGCGGTGAATTCATGGAGTGGCCTCCCAGTGGAGGAGGCGGAGAGAAAAAGTGTATCTGAATTCAAGAAAGCTTGGGACAGGTATGTTGGATCTCTAAGGAAGAGAAGGGGATAGTAGATAGGCTATATCAGTGGTCTCAAACTCGCGGCCCGGGGGCCACATGCGGCCCCCCAGGTACTATTTTGAGGCCCTCGGTATGTTTATCGTAATCACAAAAGTAAAATAAAAGTTTCTTGATTATATGTCTCTTCAGCTATAAATGACAATATTATTATTAAGACTTAGCCAAAAGGAAAGATTTATAAACTATAAAGAGTTTTACCTCATGCAAAATTGTTATTTCTTTAATAAGATATTAACTATTTTTTTTGCAGCCCTCCATGTACCTACAAATTCAAAATGTGGCCCTGCAAAGGGTTTGAGTTTGAGACCACTGGGCTATATGGTCTTTATCTGCCTTCAGGAATTCTCTGTTTCTAGGAATGCATCCTTGATTTCCAAGGGTTCAAGAATGGCCAAGAGAGCGGAGGGTTCTCTCAACGACACACAAAATCAATCAGGTTTTCAAGATATCCACAATGAATATGCAAGAGATAAATTTGCATATGCAAATCTCTCTCATGCATGCTCATTGTGGGTATTCTGGCTGCATATATCCTGAGGACTGGATTGAGACCCTGTGGCCTGGAAGTTGCAGCAATGGGCTGAGAAGCGAGGATTAAAATGGCACTCCCCCCACTAAAACCTCTGGTGACAATGAAAAAAACCTTTTTTCTCCCATTTTGGCCTCAGGTATCCACTTCGATTGTAAACTCTTGGGAGAAGGGGCTTATTTGACCCGAATTTTAATACTTTAAGCTGCCTTGACCATCAGCTGAAAAAGCAAAAAAATGTATCAAAGTAAAAGTGAGAATGAAGTCGCATGTCACACACTCAACAGATTACACACAGCCTTCAAGATGTCAGCGAGTATTTGGGTACCGTTTCTCCAGGATCTCGGGGTCCGTGATCCGTGTGTTGGTCATGTGAGTGTGAATGCCACTCCGCCCGTGCCAGTGGGGTCCTGCCCCGGCACCTCCAGCCACTGTTTCATAGTAACCAACCCGATCGTTGCCGAAAGTGATGTTGTTCATGCAGCCCTATGGCAAAGAGCAGGGTGTCAGTGGCTGCCCAGACAGGAAGTAGAATTAACAGTGCCCCAGAGACTCAGCAAAGAGGAAACGAGCTAAGGAGAGAAAAGCAGGGCAGCATCACAGCTCAGTCCTGGGGTCCCTCCCCCTTTGCCAGTCAGGTTTTCAGGATATCCACAATGAATATGCATGAACTTCATTTGCATGCACTGCCTCCATTATATGCAAATGTCTTTCTTGCATATTCATTGTGGATATCCTAAAAACCTGACTGGCAAGAGGGGACTCCAGGACTGAGTTGAGAAACCCTGATCTAGACTAGAGAGTTGCATGGGGACAGAAATCCCACCCATCCCGCCAGGATCCTCTCTGTCCCCACCCGTCCCCGCCAGGATCCTCTCCGACCCCACCAGGATCCTCTCCGTCCCCACCCGTCACCGTCAGGATCCTCTCCGTCCCCACCCATCCCCGCAAGGAATTACCTCCATCCCCGCCCGTCCCCATAAAAAGCAGCAATTACTTCTGACAGGATCATCAATTCCACAGTTTCTTTTGCTGTTTTGCTTGTGGAATCTCTTTGGTGGAACCCTTTTTTTGTTTTCTGTTCAGGTAATTCACTTATAAACCCCCCTCTATTACTAAGGCTGACGTGTCCATTATATTATATATACGAACCCTGCTTCCAAAGCCTTCCGTCCCCGTGGGAGTCCCGTGGGTTATAGGGGGATTCCCGCGATCCCTGTTCCCATGCAGACCTCTACTCTAGACCAGGACTAACGAATGTTCCTGTGTTCAGCGTCACCTCATTCAAACTCACTTAGGGTTACCAGACGTCCCTTTTCGAGGACATGTCCGGAGGGGGGGGAGGGGGGGTCCAGACGGCTTTTCAAAACCTGCCACTTTGTCGGGGTTTTGAAAAGCTTCCCATCAAAATTGCATCGGAATAGGGCAACCGCGCATGTGTGGACGCAACACGGTGACTTCACGCACACACATCGTTGCGTAGCATCCGCGTATGGACGGATGTCATCTGGGGGGGAGAAAAATCTGGTAACCCTAAACTCACTTGACATTTGTGCCTCAAGTTCTTGTTCCAGAAGGTTCTTTATCACCCCAATACAGCCCCAGTATATACTGTATAGACAAGTGGGCCAGTCCTCGGGACCCAGGTCATTGATTGATTTTATCCTATTAATATGCTTTTATTTTTTGTTCCCTTATGTACCTTTCCTTTTTTATTCTACTTTCCTATATTAAATTGTATTTCATTATCCCTTTTTTACCTTATGTTATGAATTTGATGAGTTAATTTTTAACCTATTGCATTGTCTTAAGTTTAGAAACATAGAAACATAGAAAGATGACGGCAGATAAGGGCCATATAGCCCATCAAGTCTGCCCACACTATTTACCCACCCTTTTAAGTCTACTGACCCCCTTAAGTATAATTGTAATTATACTGTCACTCTACTGACCCGCTCATTTAAGTCCTAGTGACCCTATCCTTGGCATGACCTCGTAGGGATCCCACATGGGTATCCCATTTGTTCTTGAAGTCTGGGATGCTGCGTGCCTCGACCACCTGCACTGGAAGCTTGTTCCAATGCTCGATCACTCTCTCCGTGAAGAAGTATTTCCTGGTGTCTCCACGAAACTTCCCTCCCCTGAGCTTGAGCGGATGTCCCCTTGTGGTCGAGGGTCCCCTGAGAAGAAAGATATCATCTTCCACCTCTGCCCATCCCGTGATGTACTTAAATGTCTCAATCATGTCTCCCCTCTCCCTACGCTCTTCAAGAGTGTAGAGCTGCAATTTGCTCAGTCTTTCCTCGTATGGGAGACCCTTTGTATTGTATTGTTTTGTATTGTTCCCCTTTGTATGTATTTTAAATTGTTCATCGCTTAGAACCATGATTAAGCGATTAATCAAAAGAATTAATAAACTTGAAACTTGACACACCTAGTCCCATCGAGTTTTCAGGATATCTACATATCTCCCTCGTTATTCGCGGGGGATAAGGGCAGAGCCGGACCGCGAATAGGGAAATACCGCGAATATCCAGCTCTGACCCACCCCCGCCTCCCTCCTGCCTTCCCCCCGGCATCCCGGCCTTACCTGGTGGTCTAGCAGGCTTTCGGGGCTCTCAAGACTACGACGGGAACTCCCCACAGCCATTTCCTATTGGCGATCTACACGAGGCAGGAGCGCAGGAAGATCGCTCCTGCCCCGAAAGCCCGCTAGACCACCAAGTAAGGCCAGGATGACGGGGGAAGGCAAAAATATGGGTTTGTTTTTTTTCCCCCTCCCCCCAAAAAAATTGTGATTATGTGAAATCGCGAGTGCGGAAACTGCGAATGGGGAGGGGGAAGTGTACAGTCAATGTTTAGGAGTTAGATCTGTATGTTTCAAATTTCAAGTTTATTATTTATTAGATATATCGTCTATCATAACGTCTAAGCGGTTTACAATAAATTTGAAAAAAAAAAAGCATATACAGTAAAACCTTGGTTTACGAGCATAATTCATTCCGAAAACAGGCTTGTAATCCAAAACACTCGTATATCAAAGCGAATTTCCCCATAAGAAATAATGGAAACTCAAGACGATTCATTCCACAACCCCAAAACTTTAATACCAAATACTATACGTACTTGTATTGCAGGTCCTCGCTCATTTAGAACAGTCACTAAACTCCCGCAGCGTCAGAGAGAGAAGAGCCATCGGCTGTTGTGATGATGTGATGTATACTGTATGTACTCATATTGCAAGAATTTGCTTGTATATCAAGTTAAAATTTAATAAAATGTTTTGCTTGTCTTGCAAAACACTTGCAAACCAAGGTTGTACTGTATATTTAAACAGGGAATTAAAAAAACAACAACAACAACAAAAAAAAAATAGAATCATTACAGGAATGCACAAAGAGAGACAATGACCGGAGACAAATAGGGGGGGTGGGGGTTTGAAAAATACAATATTCACAAAAGAAAAAAGGCCACACAAATAGGGGGAAGGGGGGTAAAACAAATGTTCTGTCCTGATAGTGATCAGATCTTCTTAGATAGCATATGCTTCCTTAAACAGAAAGGTTTTTAGTTTCAACTTACCATATATACTTGAATATAAGTCCACCCGAATATAAGTCGAGACCCCCATTTCACCCCCAAAAGGAGGAAAAATGGTTGACTCAAATATAAGTCAGGCGGCTTAATATTCAAGTGCCTTGTCAGGCTCTGCACCCAGCCCCCTTCCTTCCCTCCTTCCATCCCCTGTCAGGCTTTGCACCCTGCACCCCCCTCCTCTCCCTGCCCTGTCTGTCGTATCTCCTCTGCCGATCCCTGGTGGCCCAGAGGTGCAGCAGGCAGGAGCGAGCTTTCTGCACTCCTGCCCCGCTGCTAACCCGGTCAGTCGGTTGCTGCCGTGACAATTCACGAGAGCCAGTCAGGAAGCCATTCAGCGCTGAGCAGCAGCGCCAACATGCACTCTTGCTTGGTGCCACTCAGCAGCTGAAGAACCAGAACTCAGGGCAGCCACCGACCGGGTTAGCAGCGGGGAAGGAGTGTGGAAAGCTCTCTCCTGCCCACTGCACCTTTGGACCACCAGGGATCGGCAAAGGATGTACGACGGACAAGGCAGTAAGGAGGGCAGGGGGCAGAGCTTGGTGGCGGCCTGCAATAAGTCTGAGAGGGGTGTACTGACCCGAATATAAACCTAGACCGTCATTTTTGGCCCAATTTTTTGGCCCACAAATCCCAGTTTATACTCGAGTATATACGATATATATTGGTAAGGATGTTTTCTGTCCAAGATGGCTTGGAAGGAACAACAACAGAAAAAAATGGTATGCAATTGAGGAAGCACATGCAAATCTCTCTCATGCATATTCATTGTGGATATCCTGAAAACCTGATGGGACTAGGTGTGCCCTAGTGGTTACAGCAACACACTGAGAACCAGGGAAGCCAGGGATCTTGTCAGCTTGTACAAGTCACATAACCTTCCATTGTGCCAGGTACAAGCTTACATTGTAAGCTCTCTGGGGCAGGTAGTATTATTATCCCTGATTAAATATCACCACCATAGAGCAGTGTTTGTTCAGCAGCGATTTTAAAATGTCAAATAGTATTCCCATTCACCAGCCCCAGCACTGTGTCACTCCTCCACTTAGCCCTCCCTTGTCCCCCACTTTCTCTCTTCATTCTCTCTCTCTCTTTTTTATATTTATCAACTTTTAAAATTATACATCAATAAAAATAAAATGCAGGCAATAAGAGAGAAAAACATACACAAAGAACTGAAATCAAATAAATGACAGTAATCATCTTTATCCCACAATAATTGGAGAGAAGCCCTCATAAGAAATAAAGAAACATACATCTCAAACAAAGACAAATAAGATTCAAATATTCTCACGCGATCCTCTCTAAAACCTCACCTTCCCCTTTTCCTCACCTGTGATGCAGCACAAACCCCAAAAGCTTTGAAGATCACATCCACGATTCTCTGGGACGTCAGCACGTTGCCTCCCACCACAGCGGCTTCTGGGGACGGATCCAAGATAGATCCCTTGGGAATAACAACTGTGATAGGGACCAAACAACCCTGAAATGGGAACGAGGAACAGGGCAACATGGTGAGATAGAGATTGGGCTGTACAACTGGACCCAAATGCAAGGCAAGGCGACAATTATCACTCGAAGCACCTGAATAGGGTTTTCAATAATGAACTGATCCTCAAGTCCACAGCAGTCACCTTAAAAAAAAATGATGCACCTATTTAAAGGGGAAGCAGCAAATCCAATGTCTCAGAATATGAGAAACCACAGAAACCAAAATTCTTCCATACCACAGGTGCAAAAGGTTTATTAAAAATATAAAACCTAAAATATAAAAGAATAGAAACATTTTGGGACTAGCTGGTGCAAATGTTCACATTGCACTGCAAATATCAGCTTTGGCAATTTGCCATATGGACCATTATCCAACAGAGACGATCAGTTTCGGCATTTATTTGATATTATTTATTGTATTTGTTTTATATTTTAGGTTTTACATTTTTAATAAACCTATTCATATCCAGCTCACCAACTCCACTTTTTCTTGCACATGTGATGTGAAAGAATTTGGGGTTTTGGGGTTTCTCCTTTGAGTGGAGTATTTTTTTTTTTTAGTTGTGTCTCAGAATACGAGTCAGTTTAAACCCTCTTAAATCTTACTGTAAATTTGGCTGGTTAGTGTCACAGTCAAGGCCATAGCAAAATTTGTTTTATGTACAGCTAGAAAATTTATTGCAAGAATTCTAACTATAAATATTTTGAAGGAAACAATTGGGTTTTACCTGCTAATTTCCTTTCCACGAGTCCTCCAGACTAGTTCAGAACCAGTGCAATACATCCACCAACCAGCAGATGGTGACAGAGAATAACTTGCAAATTCTGCTTATTGGTATCTTTGCCAACAAAGCAAGATAGGTAAACCAATTCACCAAACCCCCAGAAGGGAAAAAAATCCCAGGTAACTAACCAGAGCACAACCATGAACTTGAAAGAACCATATATTTCTCAGATTCCTCTCAGAACAAGGATACAAATGCAAACAGTATAACAGGGGTGAACTCTGGACTGGTCTGGAGGACTCGCTTGCTGTTTAGTCAGAACATCTATTCTGGCTGACTTTTTTTTTTTTTTTATTTATTTATACAGTTTTAAAATTTTAACAAGCATACCATCTTGTACAGAAAAGTACAATCAAGAAAACATATCTTTGATTATTCTCAAAATGAAAATAAACCAAAATTACATAAAAGGTAATAATTCCAACTTAATCATACACTAGTCCTCAATACTGGATCCAAAATTCAGGAATTAGGAGTGAAATTAATACAATAACAAAATTAACCAAAACACGTCATCTGTGCTGAAAGAGAGCTTAAATAATTAAGACGCCGATGTTACTCTTTTTCAAGGCGCTTCATGGAGAGGAAAGCAGTCAAATGAGACGGTTCAAAGAAAATATATTTAAGGGAATTATACCTTATTACACACTTACAAGGGTATCTAAGAAAAAATAATCCCCCCATCTGGGTCACACCTGGTTTTAACAATAAAAATTCCCTCCTTCTTTTCTGTGTTTCTCTCGAAACATCAGGAAAAACTTGAATATGGAAGCCAAGGAAATCTCTGGATCTATTTTTAAAGTAAAGTTTAAGAATCCAATCTCTGTCCGGAGCCAAGGCTACAGTCAGTAAGAGAGTGGCTGGACTAGCCACCTCTCTATCAGATTGTTCCAATAAAGCGGTAACGTCCAAGAGATTTTCCTGTGGACTACCATCGTCATCTATTTTTTGAGAGTCCTGATTTTTTTTAGTAGGCAAATAATACACTCTTGACAATGGTGGCAATGAACTCTCAGGAATTTTTAAATTTTCCAAGAAGTACCGTTTTATCATTTCTCCTGGAGGAATTGAAGCAATCTTTGGAAAGTTTATCAGGCGTAAATTGTTAAACCGACTATTGTTTTCAAGTGCTTCTAATTTTCTTCTCAAACTAAGATTATCTTTCACAATCAAATCTTGATTGCTCTTAAACATTTTTAAGTCCTTCTTTTCTTCTTGTATCTCAGTTTTTATAACTACAATATCCTGTTTCACATTTTTAATTTCTTCCTTCTGAAATTCTATTTCTTTTTCCAAGTTCTTTATCTGGGGATTGAGGGAATTACCCAGACTAGATACTAGGTCCCATAAAGATTCCAGTGTAACCTCTGGAGGTCGGATAGGGGTAAAGGAGAATATTGGTGCACTGTTAATTAGTTCATCCGATTGCTTTACCTCCCCTGTGCCTTGTAAACCCTTAAGCACAGCTGTTCCAGTCGCTGGTTCTTTTACAGGGAGAAGTTCCCCCTGTGCTGTTCCCTGCATCGAGCCCTCCACTTCACTGGCCTCTCGAGACGAAAACTCTGCCTCTTCGGACAAGCTCTCATCCCTTGGAGAGCTGGCTCCCAGCGGCAGTGGCTGTAAGGGAGGCGTCCTGACGTCGGGGCTCAGCGTGACGTCCAGCCCAGGGATATCCGCCGAAACACTCCCATCAGCCGGCGCTCCCAACGGGCGATTCCCCAAACGACTCGACTCACTTTGGAGACGCCGGAAAATGTCGTCGACTGTTAGAACTGCAGGGCTCGAGCGCTGGGAGGCTCCACCAGCGCTCCTGCCTCTTCTCTTCGGCATTTTCGGTGAGTTTAGGAAAGACACTCTCTGGCGTCTTATCAGCAACAGATAGCGGCAGCCATCTTGGATCCTCCCTATTCTGGCTGACTTATATCTCAACCTTTTCTAAAGCCCTTCTTGAAAAGGGATAGAATATGAGAAACTGAAGCCTGAAATGGCAAATACACCTATGGGATACACCAGGACTCTTAGAACTCTCCAGATTCAAGTATACATCAAGAAGGTAGGCCTTTCATGGGGCTGGATCAAAGTCATAATGACTTCTTCTGCATAGCTTTGCCACTTTAGACATGACTGCTCAAGAGCTAAGTGGTAAGACAAAACCAACATAGATTGTCCATTAGAATGAGGCCTTTTGTGGGAGATAAATGCCTTCCCCTGACACCACCAGGCCTGCGTATTATTGCCTTCTGGGTCAATCTGCACTACGAAGATGACCGCCCCAAGTATAGTCCCTGTCCTCTGCATCACCCAATCCAGAAGCGGCAAAGAGGAAAACACAAAGCGTGGTGAAGTAGTTAAAGCTACAGCCTCAGCACTCTGAGGTTGGGGGTTCAAACCCAGGCTGCTCCTTATGACCCTGGGCAAGTCATGTAATTCCCCCATTGCCCCCAGGTACATTAGATAGATTATGAGCCCGCAGGGACAGACAGTGCAAAATGCTTGAGTACCTGAATAAATTCATGTAAACCATTCTGGCCCAGAAGGCAATAGTACAAGTTCTTTTTGGGTTATTCCTTTATATAGTGCATTGCAATAGTCTAGTCTAGAAATGCAGCTCCTGCGCCTTCCACTTTCTCTACACAGCCTGAATGGCCGTTCCCGTCTCTTTATCTACCAAAGCCAGGTGCTTCTTAAAGGTCTCAGGATGCCTCTCTGCCAAAGTGCTGGCTTTGCAACTCACCACCTTCCACTGCTCAGCATCGTTCCAGAAGCCGTCACAGCGGAAGCAGCACTTCACTTACTCTAATGGAGCGTCCATTAGCGGCTCTGTCTGCGTGACAGGGAGCTGCCACTGGTGCCGCTATTGCAGGATGTCTTTGGGCCTGTGGCTGCATCTATAGACGCTGCTCTTGGCTTGCTACCTACCTGCCTGAAGTCTTTAGCAGAGTGGCAAGCCGATGCTTCCCCCTGCTGCTCTGAGCTCAACAATGGCTTGCTGCTGCAACTTCTTCCCCCAAATTCCTGTCTTTTATATTTTTTTATTTTGTTTAAAAGTATTTTATGTGGCTGGGGGAGGGTGAGAGACTGCAACACCCATGATCTGACACAGGCAGGAGATAAAGGAGTGGCATCCTCCAGGTATCCCCCCTACCAAGTCAGGCAGGGCTCACCGTCTCCATCTGCTAGCTGGAACACAACCCACTAGTTCAGGATTGGTCTGAGGGACACTAGGGAATATTCAATTATTACTTCCAAACAAAAGTAACTAATTAACTTCACTGCTCAGTTGCCCTTTAAAAAATTTACCGCATAGAAAATGAGCAAATACCATTCTGTGCTTAACCCCTGGATTCATCTTCTCAGGACTGATCTCATGTAAAGATTTGTAGGATTACATTCCACAGAATAAGCAAAACTATAAATCAGCACCAGAGGCAGGACAAAAGCAAAACTAGAACAGCCCACCCTGAATGCACAGGGCTCATAGATCACCCTAAGGGCATCTCACGTTTGAGAGGTCAGCCTCCTTCACCCACAGTCCCTGTCGACTACTGCAAATCGATCCTTTATCTGTCTGCACTACCAGATGAGTTTCCCGTGGGTGGGGGGGAATCCCAGACACTGCCTCTCTAGCAGACGGCCGCATGACGAGGAGCCGGGTGCACCGGGGGGAGAAGCACAGAAAGCTACAGGTCCACTTACCTGGTTCAGAGGGATGTCCTTTCCCACCATGCAACGTAAGCAATAGATAAGGGCTGAGAGAGCGATTGCGCGGGGGGCGTTGCAGTTGCCGATCACCTCCGGACCAGTGCCGGTGAAATCAAACAATGCACTGCCCTGCAAGAAAGAAAGACGGAGAGCGGCATTGAGGACCCATCAAACCTCCCTCCTTCTCTGATGTACAGACGGGGGCATCGTTCAATCTTTTTCTCCAGATTGTATGCCTTGTATTCAGCCCAACTTCGCTCTCCCCATCCAGAGTTCAGCAGTTTCATTAAAGACCCAAGACCTACGGTCCCTCTAAGTGGAGAGCGTGAGCAATTGCTCATACACAGAAACATGATGGCAGATAAAGGCCAAATGGCCCATCTACCGTGTTTCCACAAAAATAAGACAGTGTCTTATATTCATTTTGGTACGTCCCGCTTGATGATGTCATCAGTAACAGGGCAGATTGAATTCCCCGACGGACAAGGCCAAGCAACCTGTTTAGAGTGCTGTCGGCCTGACGCTGCTTTGGATCAAGGTAAGGCTCACTCGTGGTTAGTGGGTAGGGAATGATGGTCAGCAGGGGTTCAGCTGCGCAGTGGGGGCAGCGGCAGTGGGGTGGGTTGAATAGTTGCTGCCAGCAAATCCCGGAACTAGGGCTTATTTTGGGGGTAGGGTTTATAGTGGATAGCATAGCTGGTTTTAAGAAAGGTTTGGACAAGTTCCTGGAGGAAAAGTCCATAGTCTGTTATTGAGAAAAACATGGGGGGAAGCCACTGCTTGTCCTGTATCGGTAGTATGGAATATTGCTACTCCTTGGGTTTTGGCCAAGTACTAGTGACCTGGATTGGCCACCATGAGAACAAGCTACTGGGCTTGATGGACCATTAGTCCAACCCAGTAAGGCTATTCTTATGCTCTTATGTTCTTTAAGACCTACCCCCAAAATGATGCTAGGGCTTATTTTGGGGGAAACATAGTAGTCTAGGAGTGCCACTCACAGATTTTACAATGGTCACTCACAAACCTAGTTTTCAGAACTTGATGCCGATTCAAAAAGAATTTCTTTGAACTTGTCGCTCACTCGGGAAAAAAAAATGTGCCTGCACCCAGCCAAGTCTTAGAGGGAGTATTGCCCAAGACGAGACTCTTACCTTCTTTCCTCAGTATGCTTCCCCTTGATTTTTAGTGGCTCTGCAACCTTGAACACCCTCAAATACCCTTTCCTTCTATAAAGAATGGTACTATTGTCAATAAAACAATCCTCTTTCAAATGCGTCTAACCCAGACCACCCAAAATCTGGTAACCCTATTTCTCTGGCTCCACCCTTCCCATGTCACTTCCCCTAGGGAAGGACTATGTAGATTAAGGTGGCTCTGGCACTGTGAGGGGGGAACGGTAGCATCTTATTGACTCCCTTACACAAGTTTTAGGCAATGTCAACTAGTCCCCTAGAACAGTGATTCCCAACCCTGTCCTGGAGGAACACCAGGCCAATCGGGTTTTCAGGCTAGCCCTAATGAATATGCATGAGAGAGATTTGCATATGACGGAAGTGATAGGCATGCAAATTTGCTTCATGCATATTCATTAGGGCTAGCCTGAAAACCCAATTGGCCTGGTGTTCCTCCAGGACAGGGTTGGGAACCACTGCCCTAGAAAACCTGCAGAGCTCAGACGACCTCCTCACTTCCCTGGAAGGGTTTCTTCCAAGTCTTAGACAGCAACTGAACTCTAGAAGACCTAATCTCTTTCCTGGATGACCTCCCC
This sequence comes from Geotrypetes seraphini, assembly GCF_902459505.1. Classification (NCBI taxonomy): domain Eukaryota; kingdom Metazoa; phylum Chordata; class Amphibia; order Gymnophiona; family Dermophiidae; genus Geotrypetes; species Geotrypetes seraphini. Next base: position 11,051,243 of record NC_047085.1, read on the forward strand.
ATCCAGAGTTCAGCCATCCCACAAGTCTTCAGCATGCTTCATTCACCCCCAACCCAACAGTCCTTGACAAACTCACCTTTTCTTTGTTGATCTGCACCCGCAACCTGATTGGTGATCCATCATCCATGTGATCTTCAGATTTCACCTCCAAAGAGCCGGTCTGTTGCTGCCAGCGTTCAGCAAATTCCCGCAGCATATCCCTGACTGCAATCTCGGCATTTGCCTGCGAGGAGGAGAAATGGCGTCAGGGAGGTAAGCAGGCTCGCTCTGAACGGGGCTCCTTACAAGTCTGCTTCTGGAAAAGGTAAACAGACTTCCATATCCATAAGCCATCCCACATTTTCCATTTTGCTGCATTAAGGGCTCCGGGTTATCAGGGACAGAGTGAACCGATACCTGGGTTTAAAAAAAGGTTTGGACAAGTTCCTGGAGGAAAAGTTTATAGTCTGCTATCGAGACAGACATGAGGGAAGCCAATGCTTGCCCTGGATCGGTGGCAGAGAATACTGCTACTATTTGGATTTCTGCCAGGTCCTTGCGACCTGCATTAGCTACTGTGGACACAGGATACTGGGCTTGATGGGCCTTTGGTCTGACCAAGTATAGCTAGTCTTATATTCATATGATTTTGCCTCTGTGTCCGAGGTGTTGTAATTCTGTTTTTCTTAAAAACACAAATTCCATACACATAAGAGGGCCAACCAGGATTGGCTCACCCTGTCCCCAGTGAACCACGGCGAGAAGTGGTGTACCCCAGATAGTGATAAAGTATTAGAGAGATAAACCCACATTAGATCAGTTTAGTTTTATTTTTCACTCTACTGTAACTCATTTGTTTTCAGCTGACACTCCTCCTGAAGAAGCCTAGGAGGCGAAACTGAGGACTGAGTTGGGGAGTTATTCACACACATTAACACGAGGTGGAGGATTTCTGCGGAGCCACCACGGCTGGAATGAAAAAGATAACTGTTATTCAAATATAATAGAGACTATAAGAGAGAGTTTAGTTCCTGCCTTGATTATTAGCGTAACAGCAACAGAGACAAGAATATATGTACCAGCTAAAGGGACACATAAGTGTTATGATGATCCTGAAATGGTCTTGCTGTGGCTCCAGTGCAGGAGATTGGGCACTGAACACAAAAGGAAACATTTTTCAATATTATTCTTATTTATATTGAGGGAGAAGACCCTCATGAGACCCTCAGAAGAGAGACATTGTGCTGCTGAATTGGACTTACACAAGATTTATGAACAGTGTAAAAAGTACCTATTTCCCTGTCAGCACAAACAACATGTTTTGGAGAGAATTTCATCTTTGCCCTAGAAGCTGGCAAACATCTGTTGACTCTGACTAGCATTGGATATTCTGTTCTGGGACTTTCCAAGAAATTCTTGGGTCACCAAACCACATAACTCCAGGTCAGGACGACATGGCCAAAGTGACATTAACCACAGGTGAAAATAGCTGACAATCTACAATCAAGCCTAGGAGGGAGGGGGACTCACTCTCAGGGATCATTGACCTTAGTATTGAGAAGTCAATTGCCAGGATGTATACCATCCAATCAACAAAAATCACAAGTGCCACAATCCAATAGAAACTAAGTATGTAATTAGTAACCAGGCAGCACTCTTAACCCTAGGCTACTAGACTAGGGTATAAAATATAACATAACATTACACTTATAGACCGCATTACCAAACATAATTGTCTATTTGAATGAGTCAGCTAGTCAGGTATTTGGAGAAAAGATAGGTTTTTAGCTGTTTTCTAAAATGGCTGTAAGCAACAGTGATCGAAATTCTTTTTCATGAAACAAACAATAGCATTACAACAGGGAAATATTCATAATTTTAAGAAAATTTGGGAACCATTGACCCGCTATTCCAATGATCAGATTTCATAGCACATTAGTAATAGTTATATTAGCATGGGGAGGGGAATGTATATTATGTGGAAATAAGAAATGAAAAAAGGGGAGGGTTATATTTTATATGATAAGATGAATTATTTAGAATCATAATTTTTCATGTATTAATTTAAGCTTTATGTACAATTAAATTATTGTAAGAATGAAAAATTTATAAATAAAATATAAAAAAAACAAACAAACCAACAAATATCAAAACAGTAACATGGTAAACATCACTTGATATTCTTACTATTGTATCGTATAATACATATATTTAACCCTCTCCCTTCCTGTTAATATTTTCTAAAATGAACAATAAAATATAATACCCTCCCCCCTCCCTACAATAACTATTTTATTTACAATAACTATTTTTCTTTTTGTTGTAAAATGTATTGCGATAGTTGTGCAGTATGTGTTATATATCAATAAAGAAATTTGAAAAAAAAAAAGAATACACTTTAAAACTGTTTTGAGTGATATTGAATAATATTAAAATAAGGAAATTTTTGTATCCAAGAAAGAAAATACAGTATATTAAAGATATTTCAAGTGATGTTGTATTATATTTGGTTGATATTTACTGTACACTTGATGTAAGTTTAAAAATGAATAAAAAAATTATAAAAAAAAAAAAAGATATTTCAATTGGAGCAAAGGATCAATGACAATGAGCTCATACGAGGCGCTGCTGAAGAATATAAAGTCTGGGGTATTTCAGTATGTTTAATTATGATTTAATGCATGTTTCTAAGTTTACATTCCAAAATTTTTTTGTCTGTGCCACCATGAGTCTGATTTGTTTTACAGAAGCACCATGTAATCATATTACCGGTATATTTATGCATGCATGTTCACTTTCTTATGGCTTTCATAATTAAACTCCATTTATATCAGAAAAAAAAAAAAAAAAAAAGACATTCTTTTTCATGAGAAGCCGCCTGAGATGCTACAGAGTGATTTAGGAATTTCTTGCTTTTACAACCTTTTACAGAAGGGAAATTGAACAGAGCAGGAGTTTTTCTACTGCATTTGTGCCTAGCTATGGAAAAACTATTAGCCAGATTAAAGTGGCATACCTGATGACTTAAGCTTTAGAACAGATCACGTGTAACAGATTGCCGGCACTCTGTATGTTACCATCCGTTGGCCTAACTGCTGTACTTTTGTTTAGTACTATTAAATATATACAGTGGTACCTCAGTTTACAAGTGCACCAGTTTGCGAGTGTTTTGCAAGACGAGCAAAACATTTGCAAAATTGGCGCCTCGGAAACCGAGCATGGCTCAATTTACGAGCGCCTCCCCGCGATCCGGCACCCTCCCCCCCGCGATCCAGCACCCTCCCGCCGCTTCTTACAGTCATCTGGGCACCGGCACCTGGGCATGTCCTGTGCTTGGTGCCGGTGCCCGAAGATCAGCCTCCTCTTCTGCTGGGCCTTGAGCATCTGCGAACGTGAACTCGCAGGCCTTGAGCATGCGCAGATGCTCAAGGCCCAGCAGAAGAGGAGGCCGATCTTCGGGCACCGGCACCAAGCACAGGACATGCCGGTGCCGGTGCCCAGATGATGGTAAGAAGCGGCAGGGGGGTGCCGGATCGCGGCGGTGGGGGGTGCTGAATCAAAGGGGGGGAGGGATGCCGGATCGCAGGGGGGCCTTCGGGGGGAGGAATGCCGGTTCTCGTGGGGGGGGGAAGTATCAAAGCTTTGATAAACGAGCATTATGGATTACGAGAATGCTCCTGGAACGGATTATGCTCATAATCCAAGGTACCACTGTATTATATACAGCAGTTGGGTTGTCAGTGTGAGGTCATTCAAAATACATTGGAGGGGCTAACAGCGGCTTCTCCAATATTCATTTATTTATATTCACTTTTATATTTTCAAGTTTATTAGGATTTTATATACTGCCTATCAAGGTTATCTAAGCGGTTTGACAATCAGGCACTCAAGCATTTTCCCTATCTGTCCCGGCGGGTTCACAATCTATCTAATGTACCTGGGCCTATGGAGGATTGAATGACTTGCCCCAGGGTCACAAGGAGCAGTGCGGGGTTTGAACCCACAACCCCAGGGTGCTGAGGCTGTAGCTCCAACCACCACGCCACACGCTCCTCCAGCATAAAATAACAGACCAGTGATTTGTATTAACAGGTACTCCAGTTAACCAACAGCCAGCCAGTACAACAGGACCAAAACAGAGGAAATGGATTTAGCTCACACATTTTCTGTAGCAGCTCAAGGCAGGTTACAACAACTCATCCATTTAGGCACACCATATACGGAATAATGGCATACACCTGAACTGGCGTACCTAGGGTTTAGGGGAAACAATTTATGCCAAGTGTAAATGTGGGCACCTAAGCCCGCAAAGACCTCTGAAATCAATAAGCGTAGTTGGAAAAAGAAAAAGGATGACCTCACAACTTATACATTCAATCTGGTGTGGTCAGATGAGGCCAGAGAACGAAGTTCAACAAAGGAATCGGTTCACAAAAAAAAGAAACAAACAACAGAATGTAGGATTGGACAAAGGAGCCCCAATGCAGAGCCAGGAGAGTAGGTGAATCAACCAGTTTATTAGGTTCAAACCTGGCACCATGGTTCGGTGTTACACACGCCTGCTTCAAGGGTCACATACACTCTGGGTAAAAGCTCATACATAAAACAACTAACAATGAGAGCAGGATATCAATGATCCTTGTGGATCTCGCGAGCAAAAGCTGAATTGTGATGACTGATTTCTACTACTATGAATTATTTCTATAGTGCTATCAAACGTACACAGCACTGTACCGAGTCACAAAGAAGAAAGTTCCTGCTCGAAAGACCTTACAATCTAAACAGCCAAGACAGACAAACAGGATGTGATGGATAAAGTTAAGGGGAAAGGTTAATCTTCTGGCTGGGTTAGAGGGCAGAGGGTGTACAGGACAATCAAGCCATTGTGACATCACTGATGAGGTTGGCTCTTATTGGTGGAATGAGGCATTATGACATCACAAGCTCAGCTCTGCTTCCCAAAGACTGAAACTCTTTACACTACTACTATGAATTATTTCTATAGTAGTACCAGATGTACGCAGCGCTGTACAGAGTCACAAAGAAGACCATCCCTGCTCCAAAGAGCTTACAAGCTAAACAGACAAGACAGACAAATAGGATGTCATGGATATTGCTGCTGAACAGCTAACACATAACCAGCAAGGTTAGGGATGGGGAGGGGCAGACACAGGGTGAAATATGGACCTAGCCAGTTAGCGGAAACAGCTAGGAAAGCAACCAGCTCGGTAAGGACAAAAAAAAAAAGCACCCTAACTTTATGCACCAAGTTTAACCAGGCACCTGTCTAGATTATTGGTGAGTGCCTGGTTAAACTCACCTAAGGTCTGGCAGACCCTCCACACCTTACAATTCACCCTCCCACTCCCTGAAAGAAATAGAAGGCTCTCCCAGTCCCCAGCCCCCCCAGGCCTACCCGGAGAAGTTCCCTGTGGTCCAGGGGGAAATCAGGCAAGAGAAGTGCCCGGTTTCTCCTATTAGGCTTCGACCTGCATTCCAAAATGGCTGTTGCAACCTCTAGCAGCAGCCTCGTGGTATTGTATACTTCATACCTGCACAATTTCCCCCTAGGCCCTTGGGAACCTCTCTAGGTAGGCCCCGGGAGGGGGGTGAAGGCAGCCTTCCATTTCCTTCATAGGTGGGTGATTTCCTGTTCTCATTGTTCTTTCTTTTATGTATGAGCTTTTACCCAGAGTGTATGTGACCCCTGAAGTCGGCGTGTGTGATGCTGAAACATGGTGCCGGGTCTGAACTTTTGGGTTTGAAGCTTTGTGGTCTTCACATAATAAACTGATTGATTCACCTACTCTCCTGCCTCTGATGAACGGTTAAGTGGCACACAAGGGTAAGTGCCAATTTATAGAACTGCTCTTTAAGTTTGTACTAGAGACAATGGGAGGATGACGTGACTTTGTCCAAGGTCACAAGGAGCCGCGGTGGGATTCGAAAGCTGCTCTAGCCACTAGGCAACTCCTCCTTTTCCCATCTCCTTTTTTTTGTGTGCGAAATGAGTAGGGCTGTCTTTCCACTCAAAGAATAGTTAAGTTCTGGAACATATTGCCAGAGGTTGTGGTAAGAGAAGATAGTGTAGCTGGTTTTAAGAAAGCTTTGGACAATTTCCTGGAGGAAAAGCCCATAGTCTGTTATTAAGAAATATAGAAATATTAAATGCTGCCAAGAAAGACAAAAATCTAAATTATAAAGGATCCAGAATATGGTTTTTGCCGGACTTTGCTAAAAATACAGCAAATAAAAGAAAGAGACTATTAGACATGAGACCACAATTAAAAGAAAAAGGATATAAATATGGACTGTATTATCCGGCAAAAATGAGAGTATCATCAGGAGATAAATCCTTATATTTCGAGGATCCAGAAAAACTAAAAGCCTTTCTTTCTAAATCAGAACCTATGACATTTTAACATAAAACATTAAGATTGGTTTTGATGACATAGTGGAAAATTATAAAAATATGAGATATTGAAATACTGAAGTAAGAAAAATATGATCTAAAGAAAAGACAATAAAAATACAAAGAGAGAAAGAATAAGAAATAGAAAAAATATTAATACCATATTAAATATATGTTTAAGATAAAATTTTATGATGTAAAATATAATACTAGGGAAATATAAATTAAAAATTGATAAATGGATAAAGATACAGTAATGAAATGTTAGAAGTAAAAAATGACTAAAGATATTAAAGGTTAATATAGATAGATAGAAGGAGATGTTGATTGAATATTGGTTGCCTAGAGGGGAGGAGAATGTTCGGGTTGCAGTTCCAATGTGTATCCTTAAGCAGTCATTATATTGGGTGGGAAAGGGAGGGAAAAAGAGGGTATTTACTAGAATGATTAAGGAAAAAATAAATAAGGGGTTGGATACTTCAAGGGTAAATATGTGTGTCATAGAAAACATTTTTTGGATTCTAAATATGAAAGAAGAGGGGAAGAAGATTATACTGATAAGCTTTAAAATATATAATGTCTTTTAAGATATACTCTATTAATGTCAATGGCCTGAATCATGTAATCAAAAGAAAAAAGGTATTAGCATTTTTAAAAAAGCAAAATGCGGTTATTTACTGTCTGCAGGAGACTCATCTTAATACAAAAGAATCACTGAAATTAACGGGTGGGTGGGTAAAAGAATGTTTTTTTGCTCCAGCAGAGGGTAAAAAAGCAGGGGTAGCAATTCTTATAAATAAAAAATGTATGGCCAAGATTAAGGTAATAAATTCAGACCCACATGGAAGATGGATACATGTTGATATAGGTATGGGAAATAATGCCCTGACGTTGTTTAATATATATGCCCCTAATTCGAATCAATCAGAATTTTTTAAAAAATTACAGAATATGTTGTTACCACTGGCTACTTCTAATTTAGTGGTGGCTGGAGATTTTAATGCTGTAATGGATCCATTATTGGATAAAAAACCAAGTAAAAATATAAAATCTTTAGGTTTAGATAATCTGGCTCAATCATGTGATTTGAAGGATATATGGCGTATTCTTCATTTTAATGATCAGGAGTTTTCATTTTGTTCACAGGTTCATAAATCATTTTCAAGAATAGATTATATTTTTGTTTCAACAAATGAAGTGCAACAGGTGATTAAAGCTTCCATAGATCCTATTATTATTTCGGATCATGCAGGAATATGGATAGAATTACAATTGGATAAATTGGAAAAGGGTAGACCTCTTTGGAGATTTGATAATGCACTGCTTATGGATGATAAATTTTTGGAAAATTTTAAAACACAAATTAATGATTTCTTTCAAATCAATTTAGTGGAGGATACATCTATTGAGAATGTATGGGATGCATTTAAAGCAACTATGAGGGGTAATATTATATCATATTCAGCTTTTATTAGGAAACAGAATAAAATGCAATATATAGAATTAGAAAAAGAAATTAAAATATTAGAAGCTAAATTGATAAACAAATGGGAAAATGAGATATTGCAAGCTCTTTTGAAAGCAAAAGGTAAATATAATGAATTAACTTCAAAAATGATAAGAAAGGATTTGTTTTCCAAACAAGCAGTGTATTATGGAAATTCTAATAAGGCGGGGAGATTATTGGCAAATTATCTTAAAGCAAAAAAAAGGAAAACTAATGTTAATGGGATAAAAGATGATAATGGTATAATAACAAATCAAACAGATATAATTTTAAAACAATTTCTAAAATTTTATAAAGATCTCTATTCTTCTGAGCCTTATTTGGAGAGACAAAAAGATGGTAAAAGTTTTTTAGATTTAATTAATGGACCTAAGGTTCCTGATCATATAAAACGGAGTTTAGATGAACCTATATCATTAAAAGAATTAGAAACAGCATTGAGATCTCTTAGAGTTGGATCCGCTCCAGGTGGTGATGGTTATACAGTAGAATTTTATAAAACATTTCAAAATATCCTTTCCCCACATTTACTAAATTTATATCAAACACAACTTATAAAAGGTGATATTAAAGGTACTATGGCTGAATCAATAATAATTGTTCTGCCTAAGCCAAATAAAGATCCTACTTTGGTTTCGAACTACAGGCCTATATCTTTAATAAATGTGGATAATAAACTTTTGGCGAAAATTTTGGCTTTGAGATTAGCCAAAGCTCTCCCACATATTATAGATATGCATCAGACGGGTTTCGTTGCTAAAAGACATTCCTCTAATAACTCTAAATTATTATTTCATATGTTAAATTTATCAAAAAAAATAGATGAACCAACTTTTACAGTTTCCTTGGATGCAGAAAAAGCGTTTGATAGGGTAGAATGGAATTTTATGTATCAAGCTTTAGAATGGTTTGGTATAGGTTCTGGATTTATACAAATGGTAAAAACTTTGTATAGCTTCCCGATTGCAAGATTAAATATTAATAATATGATATCTGATGGATTTCAATTGCGGAGGGGAGTTAGACAGGGTTGTCCTTTATCTCCTTTGTTATTTGATGTTATATTAGAACCCTTATTGTTAGCAATACAACAAACGGGGAAGATACAGGGTATTCCATATTCAGATATGGAATATAAAATTTCGGCTTATGCTGATGATATTTTGCTTTATTTGAAAAATCCAGAATCTACCTTATCTTCTTTATTGGAATTAATTAATAAATTTGGCAAATTTTCAGGTTATAAAATTAATTGGAATAAATCTGAAATTATACCATTAAATGTTCATTGTGTAAAAGGATTATTTGACGCTTTTCCGTTCATATGGAAAGAAGAAGGATTTAAATATCTTGGCATTCAAGTTAAAAATACAATTGAAGATACCGTAAAAGAAAATGAAAAATTTGTATTAAAAAAAGTTACGGAGTTATGTGAGCAATGGAACCCCTTACATATTTCTTGGTGGGGGAGAGTTCAAACTATTAAAATGATGATTTTGCCTGTAGTTTGCTACCAAATGAGTATGATACCTATTTATTTTCAGGGGTCCTTTTATAAAAAGCTTAATAGTATTTTAATGAAATTTCTTTGGCTTGGTAAAACACCTAGAATAGCCTTAGTAACTTTGCAAAAATCAATTAAGGAGGGAGGGGTAAATTTTCCAAATTTTTATAGGTACCATCAAGCCTATATTCTACGTCAGGGTATGTATTGGATCCTCCCAGAACTTATAGATAATGCACCAGATTGGTTATATTTGGAATGGCGCCTTATGTTTCCCCTAAATTTAGTTCACCTTCCAAGTATTAACATGCCTAGAAGATACAGAGAAAATAAAATTTTAATGGATACTTGGAAAACGTTGAGATTTATAAGTAAATTAACACCTATCCCAATAAACAAATCAACTAATCAATCTCTATGGATAAACTCCAAGATCAAAATTGGCGGAGCTCAAATCCTTTGGAAGAACTGGATTATTGCAGGCATTAGATCTTTAGATGACGTTATTTCAGAAGGTAAACTGCTAGATTTTTCACAATTGCAACATAGATTTGGTCTTAATAAAACACAAAGTTTTAAATGGTTGCAATTGAAGCAGGCCATTCAGGTTGGGTTCCCTGAATGGAAAACATTGAATAATCAATATAGTTTAAAGTTCTTATGTTTTCAAGCAGACTTCCTAGGACATCAAGCCGCACTGTGGTATAAATTAATATCTGGATATTTGAATAAAAAACCAAAAAATGGTCTAAGAGATATTTGGAGCATTGAGATTAAGCATCAAATTAATGCATCTCAATGGCCACTAATTTGGTCTTGGAGAATGAGATGTACAGTGTCAGCATCTATGAGACAAACTTGGTTCTTTTTATTACATAGAGCTTTTTGGACCCCTACACGTTTGCAAAAATTAGACAGTTCTAAGTCCAATAAATGCTGGCACTGTAATCTGGAACCAGGGACATTAGATCACTTACTGTATCATTGTCCCTACATTAAAATTTTTTGGAATTCAATTTGGCCACAAATTAATAAATTGATGGAAAATCATATAGCAATATCATATGATACGATATTATTTGGAATGATGATGAGGAAAAAAAGTCAAATTTCACCAGAAAATAACAAGCTTTTATTAATTATGACAGGGGTGGCCATTCAGCATATAACCAATTGGAAAAATTATAATAACCTAAATTATACATTTTGGTGGAATACAATATGTCATGTATTTAAAATGGAAAGAACAATAGCAATACAAAGAGGGACATATAAAGCACAGTTACTTACCGTAACAGGTGTTATCCAGGGACAGCAGGCAGATATTCTTAACACATGGGTGACGTCACCGACGGAGCCCTCGGTACGGACCTTTTTAACTAGAAGTTTCTAGTTGGCCGCACCGCGCGTGCGCGAGTGCCTTCCCGCCCGACGGAGGAGTGCGTGGTCCCCAGTTAGGATAAGCCAGCTAAGAAGCCAACCCGGGGAGGTGGGTGGGACGTAAGAATATCTGCCTGCTGTCCCTGGATAACACCTGTTACGGTAAGTAACTGTGCTTTATCCCAGGACAAGCAGGCAGCATATTCTTAACACATGGGTGACCTCCAAGCTAACAAAGAGGGAGGTGGGATGGTTTGCCATTAGGAAAATAAATTTTGTAACACAGATTGGCCGAAGTGCCCATCCCGTCTGGAGAACGCATCCAGACAGTAGTGAGTAGTGAATGTGTGAACTAAGGACCAAGTGGCCGCCTTGCAGATTTCCTCGATGGGCGTGGAACGGAGGAAAGCTACAGAAGCAGCCATAGCTCGGACTCTGTGGGCCGTGACAGTTCCTTCCAGTGAGAGACCGGCCCGAGCATAGCAGAATGCAATACAGGCAGCAAGCCAATTGGAAAGTGTCCGTTTGGAGACAGGACGACCCAAACGGTTGGGATCGAAAGACAAAAATAGCTGAGGGGATGTTCGGTGAGCTCTGGTACGATCAAGATAGTAAGCAAGGGCACGCTTACAATCCAGCGTGTGCAACGCCTGTTCCCCAGGATGCGAGTGAGACTTAGGGAAGAAGACGGGCAGCACAATGGACTGGTTGAGGTGAAAAGCTGAGACCACCTTGGGAAGGAATTTAGGGTGGGTACGCAGAACAACCTTGTCATGGTGAAAAACAGTGAACGGTGGGTCGGCAACCAGTGCATGCAGTTCACTAACCCTCCTGGCAGAGGTGATGGCAATCAGGAAAAGCACCTTCCAGGTAAGGAGTCTAAGTGAAGTTGTGGCAAGAGGCTCGAATGGAGGTTTCATGAGAGCTGAGAGTACCACATTCAGGTCCCAGACGACTGGAGGAGGCTTGAGGGGTGGTTTGATATTGAAGAGCCCTCGCATAAATCTGGAAACCAGAGGATGAGCCGTGAGGGGTTTTCCGAGAATGGGCTCATGAAACGCAGTGATGGCACTGAGGTGGACTCTGATGGAGGTAGTTTTGAGGCCAGCATTGGACAGCGAGAGCAAATATTCCAATACAGTTTCCACCGCTAAGGAGGTGGGTTCCTGATGATGCCGGAGACACCACGAGGAGAATCTGGTCCATTTCTGATGGTAACATTGGAGGGTGGCCGGCTTCCTGGAGGCGTTCAAGATGAGGCGGACCGGCTGAGATAGGTTCTCTGGAGAGGTCAGCCCGAGAGAAACCAAGCTGTCAGGTGGAGCGAAGACAGATTGGGATGCAGTAGAGACTGATGCTGCTGCGTAAGTAGAGTAGGAAACACAGGAAGGAGAATGGGTTCCCTGGAGCTGAGTTGGAGCAGGAGTGAGAACCAGTGTTGGCGAGGCCACCGAGGTGCGATAAGAATCATGGTGGCGTTGTCCTTGCGGAGTTTGGACAAGGTCCGCAACATCAGAGGAAGTGGAGGGAAGGCATACAGGAACCGATCCCTCCAGTCGAGCAGGAATGCATTCGGAGCCAGACGGTGAGGAGAGAAGAGTCTGGAACAGAATTGGGGCAGCTGATGGTTGTGAGGTGCTGCAAAGAGGTCCACCTGCGGAGTGCCCCATCGAGCAAAGATGGAGAGCAGAGTCGGAGGGTCCAACGTCCACTCGTGAGGTTGAAGGATGCGGCTGAGATTGTCGGCCAGAGAGTTCTGTTCGCCCTGGATATAGACCGCCCTGAGAAAGAGATTGCGGTCCGTGGCCCAGGTCCAGATGCGCAGAGCCTCCAAACAAAGGGGGCGAGATCCGGTGCCGCCTTGCTTGTTTATGTAGTACATGGCGACTTGATTGTCTGTGCACAGGAGGAGGACTTGAGGACAGAGAAGATGTTGGAAAGCCTTGAGGGCGTAGAACATGGCTCTGAGTTCCAGGAAATTTATGTGATGACGACGCTCCTGTGGGGTCCAAAGTCCCTGGGTGCGTAGATCTCCTAGGTGAGCTCCCCACGCGTAGGGGGACACATCTGTGGTGATGATCATAGAGTGGGGGGGCAGATGAAAAAGTAGACCCCTGGAAAGATTTGAGGAGTTCAACCACCATTGGAGAGATTGCTGAAGAGATGATGTCACAGAGATGGGATGAGAAAGAAGATCCGTAGTCTGTGACCATTGGTTGGCGAGAGTCCACTGAGGCGTACGAAGGTGGAGACGTGCCAGAGGAAGGACATGCACAGTCGAGGCCATGTGACCCAGGAGGACCATCATCTGTCGGGCAGGAATGGAGGGATGCATGAGTACCTGACGGCAGAGATGGAGCAGGGTCCGCTGGCGATCGGAGGGGAGAAAGGCCCTCATCAGCGTGGTGTCCAGAACTGCTCCAATGAATTGAAGTCGCTGGGTGGGAAGCAGATGCGACTTGGGGTAGTTGATCTCGAACCCCAGGAGGTGGAGGAGAGAGATGGTGTGATGAGTAGCTTGTAGCACGAGTTGAGATGAAGGTGCTTTCACCAACCAATCGTCCAAGTAGGGGAACACCTGGAGGTTGTGAGACCTGAGGAAGGCCGCCACCACTATAAGGCACTTGGTGAAGACCCTGGGGGAGGAAGCGAGGCCAAACGGTAGCACTTTGTACTGATAGTGGTGGTGTAGCACCTGGAACCGCAGGTAGCGGCGAGAATTCTGATTGATGGAGATGTGAGTGTAGGCCTCTTTGAGGTCCAGGGAACATAGCCAGTCGTGTTGAGAAAGAAGAGGGTAAAGCGTGGCAAGGGAGAGCATTCTGAACTTTTCCTTGACCAGACACTTGTTGAGGTCCCTGAGATCGAGAATGGGACGGAGGTCTCCCGTCTTTTTGGGAACCAGGAAGTAGCGGGAGTAGAATCCCTGACCCCTTTGATCTGGAGGTACTTCTTCGATGGCATTGAGAAGGAGGAGGGATTGAACCTCCCTCAGGAGGAGGGGGGTTTGAGATGAGTGTGAAGCAGACTCTACGGGAAGGTTGTCCGGTGGAAGAGTCTGGAAGTTGAGAGAGTAGCCGTGGCGGATGATGTTGAGGACCCACTGGTCCGACGTGATGACTTCCCAACGGCTGGAGAAAATGGTGAGACGACCCCCGATAGGCTGTGGAAGAGGTAGCAAGGGTGGATGACTGGCTATGCCCTGGAGAGAAGAGTCAAAAGGGCTGAGATTGTTTAGCAGGCTGAGGAGGCTTAGAGGGTTGAGTGGCCTGAGATCGAGCCTGGGCATGGTGCTGCTGTTGACGGGGTCGCCGAGATTGTTGGGGAGGCGGATTGAGTGGCCTGGCTGAGAACCTCCGCTGGTAAGATGATTGAGGTCGATAGGGTCGGGCAGGCGGAGCCTTCTTTTTCGGCTTGATCAGGGTGTCCCACCTGGTCTCATGGGCCGAGAGTTTCTGGGTGGTGGAATCCAGTGACTCTCCAAAGAGTTCATCCCCGAGACAGGGGGCGTTGGCCAGACGATCCTGGTGGTTGATGTCCAGGTCGGAGACTCTGAGCCAGGCTAAGCGACGCATGGCTACGGCCATGGCAGAGGCCCGAGAGGTGAGCTCGAAGGAGTCGTATATCGAGCGGACCATATATTTGCGCATTTGGAGAAGGCCAGAGATGTGTTGTTGGAATAGCGGGACCTTGCGCTCAGGAAGGTACTTCTGGAGGGCAGACAGTTGTTGGACCAAATGTTTCAGATAGAAAGAAAAATGGAAGGAATAGTTGTTTGCCCTGTTGGCAAGCATGGCATTCTGGTAAAGCCTCTTGCCAAACTTGTCCATGGTCTTACCTTCTCTGCCAGGAGGGGTAGAGGCATAGACACTGGAGCCCTGAGTCTTTTTTAAGGTGGATTCAACCAGAAGGGACTCATGGGGCAATTGAGATTTGTCGAATCCAGGAATAGGGATGACACGGTAAAGGTTGTCCAGTTTACGGGGGGCTCCCGGTACCGTGAGGGGATTTTCCAAGTTTTTGTAGAACGTTTCCCGTAGGATGTCATGCACGGGAAGCTTGAGGAACTCCTTAGGAGGTTGCTCAAAGTCTAAAGCCTCTAGAAAGGCTTGAGACTTTTTTGAGTTAGATTCTAGGGGAAGGGACAGGGCAGCAGACATTTCTCTCAGAAATTTAGAAAATGAGGACTGCTCTGGTTTAGAGGTGGCATCGGGTGCCGATGGTTCCTCATCAGATGAGGAGGGATCCTCCTCGGTACCGAGAGGAGTTTCCTCCCATAAGTCAGGGTCCCTGACCTCTGGTGCATGTCGAGACACCGGGGTGGAGGGCGCGGTATGGCGAGTCTTGGACAAAGACTTTCCAGAGCGCACCGAAACGGTACCAGGAGAGGACGACCGGCGTCAATCTCGGTCCCGGGAAGAATGCCGTACCGCCTGGTGCCGAGGAGGATCCAATGTGGCCTGGGAATGAACCACCGGATCGACATGGAGTTGTTGGGCCGAAAGGATCGGCATGGAGGTGTTCACAGGTACCGAAGGGGTGGACACCGGGGGCTCGGTACGGGGCTCGGGCCGGTCTGGTACCGGAAGGAGCGGTGCCAGGATAGTGGGCAACAGGTGTTCAAGTTGTTTCTTTAACTGCTCCTGGAGTTGAGCCTTTAAGATGGCTGAGATACGGTCATCTAGGGGTGGCATCGGAACCGCTTTCTTTTTCTTCGGTTCCTTGGATGCCGCTCCACGCCCCGGCGATGAGGAGGCCGATGACGAGGCACTCACCGAGATCGGGGCGGAGCGTTTGCGGGACCGGTGCGATGCCGGTAGGGATGGTGTCGCCACCGTAGCTGGAGGGCACTCGAGGGAAGAGGAAGGCTTCTTAGCCGGCTTACCTGGCGCCAGCGACGCCGATGTGGGGTCGGTCGGTGTCGAGGTCGACGGTGCCGATTTTTGAGGTACCGCCGTTGAAGTTGAGGAGTCCATCGCCGACTCGGTGCCGAAGAGAAGAGTTTGTTGAATTCTTCGGTTTTTAAGGGTTCTCTTTTGAAGAGTGGCACAGCGGGTGCAGGAGTCCGCCCGATGCTCCGGACCCAGACACTGCAAACACCAATTGTGTGGGTCAGTTATGGAGATCGGGCGTGCACACCGCTGGCACTTCTTAAAACCGACCTGCGGGGGCATGAAGGGGAAGATAGCCTCCGCAAAATCGAAGCCCGAGGCCTGTATACTGGCAACAGGCCCCGCCGGGGCAAAAACGAAAAAAAAGGGGAAAAAAGCAAAGTTTTTTTTTTTTTTTTTTTGCTAAATCAAAGTAAAATAAACCCGAAGGTAAAGAAAGAAAAAATAAGGAAAAAAAGCGCGAGCGGGAAGGCAAAAAGTGGTTTCAACGGCCGTTGAAAAAACACACGCGTCTTCTTCGCTCCGCAGAAACGAAGAAACTGGGGACCACGCACTCCTCCGTCGGGCGGGAAGGCACTCGCGCACGCGCGGTGCGGCCAACTAGAAACTTCTAGTTAAAAAGGTCCGTACCGAGGGCTCCGTCGGTGACGTCACCCATGTGTTAAGAATATGCTGCCTGCTTGTCCTGGGATAATAAATTTATAAAAATATGGGGGCCATTGACAAAATACTGCAATGAATAAATAGCAGGATTTTTCTTCTTCTTTTCTTCTTTTAAATATCTTTTTTATGACGCACATAGAGGGGGGGTAATGAAAATAATTTATACATAATATGTTATAATATGTTATACAATATGTAAAGTATGAATGAAAAGTAATAGAAGGATGGGGGAGGGAGAAGGGATAAAAATATATTTAGAATATGATGTATTAGATATATAAATAATATTGTGTATTTATCAATTATATTTCAATATTTTGAACACTTAATGTAAAATTTGAAAATTAAAAATAATATATGAAAAGTAATAGAAGGGTGGGGGGAGGGTGAGGGGGAAAAATATATTTAGAAATATGATGTATTAGATATAAAAGTGATATTCTGTATTTATCAATTGTATTTTAGTATTTTGTACACTTTATGTAAAATTTGAAAATAAAAAATAATAAGGAAAAAAAAAAAAAGACATGGGGGAAAGCTTCTGCTTGCCTTGGGATCGGTAACATGGAATGTTGCTACTCTCTGGGATTCTGGAATCCTATTACTCTCTGGGATTCTGGAATCCTATTACTCTCTGGGATTCTGGAATCTTTCTACTCCTTGGGATTCTGCATGGAATATTGCTACTCCTTGGGTTTTGGCCAGGTACTAGGGACCTGGATTGGCCACCATGAGAATGGGCTACTGGGCTTGATAGATCATTGGTCTGACCCAGTATGGCTATTCTTATGTACTTACTAACTGCGATATGGAACAGTCTACCTCCTCAAATTAGATCGCGTTTATCTCTACAGATCTTTCACAAAACCTTAAAAACCACTAAGTTTCATCGCTTTTTAGGCAATAGCTCCATTGAATGTTAAGGAGAAATTAGGTTCTTACCTGCTAATTTACTTTCTTTTAGCTTCTCCAGACCAGTAGAGGTTAACTTTACGAATGGGTATATATCTAATCATGACCAGCAGGTGGAGACTGAAAACAAAACTTTGGGACAGTATATCCTAGCCCCTCCTCTCTATTTCCCTCAGTCTGCCGAATAGCCAAGCAGAACCAAGAACTGGAAAACAACAGAGAGAAAAAACAATACTCCGAAAGGAGTAACAAATAACATACCCAAAATGCTGTTGGAAAATGCAGAGGAGAAATTCCCGAAGGAAGAATGTCCCCACAGCTCGCCAGCTAAGCCAGCCGAGCCACAGCCGCTGTTCTTCACTTCTCCCCGGCCCTAGAAAAATACTAGAACCCGCAGCAAAAACCAAAAACTGCCCGCGCAACAGCCCCAACAACAACAACAACAACAGACAGGGTGGGGACCTCTACTGGTCTGGAGAAGCTAAAAGAAAGTAAATTAGCAGGTAAGAACCTAATTTCTCCTTCTTTAGCACTCTCCAGACCAGTAGAGGTTAACTTTACGAATGGGACGTACCAAAGCAGTCCCTCTCACGGGCGGGACCCCCGAAGGGCCGATACCAGTACACGCTCACCGAACACCGCGTCCCGACGCGCCTGCACATCAACCCGATAATGACGAACAAAGGAATGCAAGGAGGACCAAACCGCAGCCTTACAAATATCCACTGGAGGCACGAGCGACGACTCAGCCCAAGAAGCCGCCTGACCCCGAGTGGAATGAGCCTTGAGAAACTCCGGAACAGGCTGCTGGTTCAGAAGATAAGCGGAAGCAATCGTCTCCTTGATCCAGCGCGCAATAGTAGCCTTAGAAGCGCCAGCTCCCCGACGAGGACCCGCCAGGAGGACAAAGAGATGATCGGACTTCCGGAATTCCTGGGTCCGCTGCACATAAGAGCGAAGGACCCGACCGACATCCAACTTGCGCAGCTGCCGTTGCTCAGAAGAGCCCTCCCGACCACCCAAGACCGGGAGAACCACCGATTGATTGACATGAAAAGGAGAAACAACCTTCGGCAGAAAGGAAGGAACAGGCCGCAAGACGACCCGCTCCCTAGAAAACTCCAAGAAGGGAGCCCTACAAGAGAAAGCCTGCAGCTCAGAAACACGCCTAGCAGAAGTAATGGCCACCAAAAAGACCGCCTTCAAAGTAAGGTCCTTCAAAGAACAGTCGTCCAAGGGCTCGAAAGGCGGACGCACCAAAACAGAGAGAACCAGATTAAGATCCCAAGAGGGAACCGAGGGCCGTAGGGGAGGCCTAAGCAACTTGGCCGCCCGCAAAAACCGAATCACATCAGGAAGAGCCGATAAACGCTGACCTGACACCAACCCTCGAAAAGCCGACAGGGCCGCAAGATGAACCCGGAGAGAAGACCAAGCCAGGCCTCTATCCAGGCCATCCTGCAAGAACTCCAGAATGTTAGGCAGAGAAGCGCGAAAAGAGGTCACTCCCCGCGCCCGACACCATTCCTCAAAGAGACGCCAAACCCGCACATAAGCCCGAGAGGTAGAAAGCCTCCGGGACCCCAACAGTGTAGAGATCACCTTGTCTGAATATCCCTTCTTGCTAAGGCGACCCCTTTCAAGAGCCACGCCGTAAGACAGAAGGGAGACGGGTCGAACATGGGAATGGGACCCTGCATCAGAAGGTCGTCCGAGAGAGGCAGAGGAAGAGGATCCGCTACCAGGTGCCTCACCAGATCCGCATACCACGGACGGCGAGGCCAATCCGGCGCCACCAGCACCACCAAACCCGGATGGTGAACAATGCGAAGAAGCACCCTGCCCACCAGCGGCCAAGGAGGGAACACATACAACAGCCCCTCCATTGGCCACTGCTGGACCAGAGCATCCAGACCCTCGGCCAGACCGTCCCTGCGACGACTGAAGAAGCGGGGCACTTTGGCGTTGCCACCCGTGGCCATCAGGTCCATCAGGGGCTGCCCCCAAGCCTGCACTATCAACTGAAACGCCTCGGCGCCGAGACACCACTCTCCTGGATCTAGGAAGTGACGACTGAGGAAGTCTGCCTGAACATTTTCTACCCCGGCTATATGAGAGGCCGAGAGGTCCAGCAGATGGGATTCCGCCCAAACCATGAGCAGAGCCGCCTCCTGCGCCACCTGAGTGCTCTTGGTGCCCCCCTGACGATTGACATAAGCCACCGCCGTGGCATTGTCCGACAGCACTCTGACCGACTTGCCCAGCAACAGGGAGTGGAAAGCCAACAGCGCCAGACGGACCGCTCTGGTCTCCAACACGTTGATCGACCAGGCGGCCTCCTCCGCGGACCAGGTGCCCTGAGCTGAGTGACCCAAACACTGAGCCCCCCAACCCAGGAGACTCGCATCCGTCAGGAGCACCGTCCACTGCGGGAGATCCAGACCCACCCCCTGAACTAGGTGAGGGGTCTGGAGCCACCAACGCAGACTGCAGCGCGCCAAGCCTCGCAGGGGAACCGGAACATCCATCCCGTGCCTCTGGGGAGACCACCTCCGGAGCAGAGCATACTGGAGAGGACGCATGTGGGCCCGCGCCCACCTCACCACGTCCAGGGACGCCGCCATCGACCCCAAGACCCGGAGGAAATCTCGCGCCCGAGGACGCCGGGACGCCAAAAGCAGGCGAATCTGAGATTGCAATTTGCTCACCCGGCCCTCTGGGAGGAAGACCCTCCCCAAGGAGGTGTCGAACAGCACCCCTAGGTACTCCAGACGCTGAGCCGGGACCAACCGACTCTTGGAAAGGTTGACCACCCAGCCCAGCGACCGGAGAAACTCCACCACCCGAGCAGTAACCCGGGAGCTTTCCTGCAACGACTTTGCCCAAATTAACCAGTCGTCCAGGTAGGGGTGTACCAGGATACCCTCCGACCGCAAGGCTGCCGCGACGACCACCATCACCTTGGTGAACGTCCGAGGAGCCGTGGCCAGCCCAAAGGGAAGCGCACAGAACTGAAAGTGCCGACCCAAGATCGCAAAGCGCAGGAAACGCTGATGAGAGGCCCGAATGGGAACATGCAAGTAGGCCTCCGTCAGATCGAGAGAAGTGAGAAACTCCCCCGGCTGAACCGCCAGAATGACCGACCGCAGAGTTTCCATACGGAAAGAGGGAATCTTGAGAGCCCTGTTGACCCCTTTTAAATCGAGGATGGGCCGAAAAGTCCCCTCCTTTTTGGGCACCACAAAGTAAATGGAGTACCTGCCCGTGCCCCACTCCGGAGGGGGCACCGGAACAACTGCCCTGAGATCTAGCAAGCGCCGAAGGGTCTGGCGAAAAGCCTGCGTCTTCCCCGGAGTCTGACACGGAGAAGCGAGGAAAAAATCCGGCAGAGAGCGGGCGAACTCCAGGGCATAACCGTCCCGCACCACCTCCAGGACCCACTGATCGGACGTGATCTCGGCCCATTTGGGGAAAAATTCGCGCAGCCGAGCCCCCACCGGAACCAAAGGGGGCGCCGGCAAGGCGTCATTGTGCAGGACGGGAAGCGGGGGAACCGGCGGAGGGATTCCCTGCCCCCCGACGGGCCCCCCGAAAGGGCTGCATGCGCTGGAAGAACCGACCCCGGGAAAATCCCGGAGACTGGAAAGAAGCAGCCCCACGCCCAGGGCGATACTTGCGAAAATCCCGCAAACGCCCCCGGGCCGCACCCCCCCGAGACGCCGGGCGGGCACGGTCCTCCGGCAGACGGGGAACTTTCGAGTCCGACAGAGTCTGAATCAACTTATCCAAGTCCTCTCCAAACAAAAACGACCCCCGAAAGGGAAATTTAGTAAGCTTAGCTTTGGACGCAGCATCCGCCGCCCAAGCGCGCAGCCACAACACACGCCTTGCGGCCACGCCAAAAGCCATAGACTTAGCCGATATCCGCACCAAGTCATATAGAGCATCTGAGAGGAATGAGGCCGCCATCTCAATCTTCGCAACCTCCTGATCCACCAGAGACCAGTCGTCAGACTCTCGATCCAAGACCCGCTCCGCCCACCGAAACACGGCGCGAGCGACCAGTCCCCCACAAATAGCCGCCTGGACCCCAAAGGCAGAGACCTGAAAATTTTGCTTAAGGATGCTCTCCAATTTGCGCTCCTCAGGGTCCCGCAAGGCAGAACCGCCCTCAACAGGCACGGTATGCCGCTTGGAAATTGCCGAGACCACCGCATCCACGACTGGCGAAGCTAACGTAGCCCGATCCCCTTCAGGAATGGGATACAGGCGAGCCATGCTGCGCGCCAGCCGAAACGGCGCCTCCGGCGTTTTCCACTGCTCCAGAATAATATCCCGAATATCCTGATGCATAGGAAAAGAGCGGGAAACGGAACGGATCCCCCGTAACAGGGGGTCCCCCACACGCGGAGTCTCCGGCGGCGCGTCCTCAAAACGCAAAACCGTAGAAACCTGTTGAATAAGGTCAGGCAGCTCATCTTTCTGAAAAAGGCGCACCACGGACGCCTCGTCACTGGAGAACGGGAAATCCGACAACCCGCCGCCAGCTTCCGTCCCCTCCAGAGAGTCCTGGAACTCCTCAGAAGGGTCCAGGTCCTCCTCCAGACCGACCCGTTCCTCCGACCACAAATTCTCGTCCCACGACACCCGCGGACGCTTGGACAAGGGAGGCGGCGGAGGGGACGTCACGCCAGACGAAAGAGGCAAAGCCGCAGGGAGCGCGGAGGAAAACCCACCCCCCGAAACCCCCTGGGCGCAACCGGGACCCCCAGCCGCCTGAAAATAGGCTCTGCATAAAGAAAAGAAAAATTCAGGAGAAAAACCCCCGAGGGTCCCAAGGGACTCCCTGCCACAGCAGGGGACCCAGCAGAACCTTGCCCCTGCATAGTCAAAACAGGGGGAAGGTCACCTGAGGTGGAAGACAAAATGGAGGGGCCAGACAGAGAAGATGGCGGTTTTCCCGCCAAAAAAGCTCCCTCCATAGCCTGAAGCGGCTGAGAAACCTGAATAGTCTCAGCCGCTAAAGCAGGCAAGCCGGCATCAGCTGTCAAAAAATCAGCTGAGAGGGAATCCGTCGGGGAATCCCTCCGTGGGCGGTTGTGGAAGACCGGGCTTCCCCACTGCTCCAAGCCGACTCGCGAGGCACCATCGGCGGGGAGCTCTGGGCGCCTGCAGCCGCTGCCGACGGAGCTCCACCACCTCACCGACCCAAACCGCCGAGTTCAGGCCGGCCGCGAGTGCCTCGCGGCTGGACTAAAATTGTGGCCTACTCCCCCGGAGAAGGGCACAATTGCTCCATACGCGACCTAGCTATAAAAAAGTGCTGGTTACATGAAAAAATACAGTAAAATACAGTTTTCTTAAAGGGAAACAACCCTTCAGACCAGCACTACCTCAGGATTTTTTTTTTTTTTTTTTTTTTTTACAGAACAGACTCCACAGGCTCTCGAAGCAATATGCCTTGCTTGACTTAGGGGGCAAGGCTTACTGCTGAGGCTCCTCTAAAAAAATGTGGGGAGGTGGAGGAAGTGGGGGGAGGGACCCCGCTCGTGACCCGCCGGGTTTGACACCCCCGAGGTCGGACGAACCCCCAAACAGAGTCCGCCCAAGCTCCGTCCGGCTAAAAACAGGGACAATAAACCCCCTAAACAAATTCCAACAGCCCTACCAAGAGAGATGGGTACAGATCACATCAACACCTGCTGGAGACTGAAAGAAGACTGGGGGAAATAGAGAGGAGGGGCTAGGATATACTGTCCCAAAGTTTTGTTTTCAGTCTCCACCTGCTGGTCATGATTAGATATATACCCATTCGTAAAGTTAACCTCTACTGGTCTGGAGAGTGCTAAAGAATGGATCTTTCTTGTGATTATTTATTCAATTCAATTCAATTTTATTTATTCAATTTTCTATACCATTCTTCCAGGAGAGCTCAGAACAGTTTACATGAATTTATTCAGGTACTCCAGCATTTTTCCCTGTCTGTCCCTGTGGCTCACAATCTATCTAATGTACCTGGGGCAATGGGGGGATTAAGTGACTTGCCCAGGGTCACAAGGAGCAGCGTGGGATTGAACCCACAACCTCAGGGTGACGAGGCTGTAGCTTTAACCACTGCGCCACACTCTCCTCCCAATAAACAGTGGAGGACCTACCTTCAACCAGTGGTGTACCGAGGGTGAGTTGCGCCCGGGGCGGTGGTGTCCCTTACCTCCCCCCCAGCTGAATATGCAACCCCCTTCTCTCGTACCTTTTTAATTTTTCAGGCGGGAGCAACATCACGAACTTGCTTGCCGCATCATGTCGTCTATTCCTCCAACGTCACTTCCTAGGCGCAGAGCCCAGGATTAACTTCAGAGGCGACACCGACGCGGGCAGCAAGTTTGCAATGCTACTTGCACAGGGAAAATTAAGGTAGTACAATGGAAGAGGTGAACGCGCGCAGCAGGAGGAGGGACAAGAAGGAGCTGGGAGTGGTGGAGAAGGGAACGGGTGCCACCACTTCTACCAAGACCAAGTCCGGGGCAGACCACCCCCTCCCTGCCCCTACCCCTCACTTCACACAGGGACATACATAGTTTCAAAAGAGGGAACTCATGCCAAGTGTACTTACCAGAAGGCAACCTATCTACAACACATAGGAGCAGAGCAATAGGCACAACAGGCCGCATACATTGGTTAATCATGGGGAATACAGTGTTCCCCCGCTCATTTGCGGTCTGCTCCAACTGCCTCTTCCTGTAGTAAAGTTGGGCTACACCAATCAGGAGCTGCGTGTCAAAGCAGCTCCTGAATGGTGTAGCCCAACTTTACTACAGGAAAAAGTGGTCGGAACAGACCGTGAGTGATTTTCTTCACCCGCCGGTGCTCAAGCTGCCCTCTCCTGCCTCTTGACAGGCGAAAAACCACATTTGTGGTTTTTCAAAATTCTCAGAACGGAAACCCCGTGAATTTGGGGGGGGGGGGAGTACAGTACATGCTAGCTGAGTCAGTTCACATAGAGGTCTTTAGTCCATATATAGAGGACCAGGACAGTGGTTGGGTCTTTGAAGAGGAAGGTTTTTACTGCTTTCCAGAAGTCCATTAGGCTGTCCAGAGACCTAATCTGTGTGGGCAGCAAGTTTCATTGTTTAGGGAGGAAATGAGAATGGGAGCGCTTGCGTTCTGTTTCCCGTAGGAGGGATCCTTGGGGGGAGGGGGTGCTGTTCTTGCCATTGTAATGTGAATTTATTTTGTACCGATTTCCTTATATTGTTGGCGTTCATCTACCTTTCGCCTTGACGAGGGGCGAATCAGAAGAAAATGAATTACCTGGATGTGCGCCATGTAGGCCTGCACTACTTCAAGCCCATAGACGTCAATTAGCTCGTTCACCAGCTGAATCCCTTTCTGATTGGCCGCTACCTGCGCCCGTAGGTCAGACAGGTTGTCGTGGAGATTGCGGGTCCCACTGCTTCCTGGGATGAGGCCTGGAGCAAGTAAGGCCTCCGTCACGGCTAAAAATGGGAATTTAAAAAGAAAACACAAGGCAGGGACTGGTCAGTAATGGAGAAAATACTATGAGGGAAAAAAAGAAACAGTGATCGAGAAATAAGAAAGAGAAATTATAGGAAGGGAAGATGAAAGGAGAAGGGCCATGGTGCGTCCTCACCTGGAGTGCTGCGTCCAGCCGTACATGAAGAAGGACACGGTACTACTCGAAAGGGTCCAGAGAAGAGCGACTAAGATGGTTAAGGGGCTGGAGGAGCTGCATTACAGCGAAAGATTAGAGAAACTGGGCCTCTTCTCCCTTGAAAAGAGGAGACTGAGAGGGGACATGATCGAAACATTCAAGGTGCTGAAGGGGATAGACTTAGTAGATAAGGACAGGTTGTTCACCCTCTCCAAGGTAGGGAGAACGAGAGGGCACTCTCTAAAGTTGAAAGGAGATAGATTCCGTACAAACGTAAGGAAGTTCTTCTTCACCCAGAGAGTGGTGAAAAGCTGGAACGCTCTTCCAGAGGCTGTTATAGGGGAAAACACCCTCCAAGGATTCAAGACAAAGTTTCTGCTGAACAAGAATGTGCGCTGGTAGGGCTAGTCTCAGTTAGGGTGCTGGTCTTAGACCAGAGGGCCGCCGCGTGAGCGGACTGCTGGGCATGATGGACCACTGGTCTGACTCAGCAGTGGCAATTCTTATGTTCTTATGGTCCAGAATACCTGGCAGCTAAAACTGAGGGAAGGATTGCAAGCACTGATGTCAAGTTATCTAGTTCCCGCCTACTTTCAGCTCCTTGGGTCTATGACAGGTAGGGGTACCATAAGAAAGACCCCTACGAGACTTTTGCAGAGGGCACTGTAGTCTCACTGACCTCCCTGAACTCATAAACACAAGACCCAACTTCCACTCTCCTGGGCCTTACATAAGCATCTTACTTGGTGGGACAGCTTAGATAACGGGTAAGCAATTCCGGTCCTCAAGAGCCGGAGCCAGGTCAGGTTTTCAGGATATCCACAATAAATATGCACGAGATCGATTTGCATCTCAAGGAGGCAGTGCATACAAATCCATCTCCTACATATTCATTGTGGAGATCCTGAAAACCTGACCTAGCTCCGGCTCTCGAGGACCGGAATTGCCTACTCCTGGCCTAGATCATCTTCTCAAAAGGGTCCCTCCCCCCCCCCCCCCCCCGAGATCAAGTGTCAGTCACCACCAATGCAACTCTATAGGGTTGGAGACCTAGGGCCTTGGTCGACTTGTGCAAGGCCAGTGGTCACAGCAGGAGGTCCTACAGTGACGTGAAAGCTGCAGGTCAGCAGCGGGAAGAACCCTCCCCGGCCTCACATGGACTGCTGGCGCTGTAGATCTTCTTTCAATAGGACACACAGCTGTTTTATAGAACAGAAAAAGGCAGCAGACGGCATCATTTGATATGTCCAGTCACAGGCCTATTCCCCTTGTCTTATTATTTTCTTTTCATTGTTCCTCCTTCCAAAGAAAGGATTTATCCCCTGCCTTTTACTGACCGAGTCTTCATAATGTAACAGCACTCTTATATACCGCTACAACCTCGCAGCTCTGTGCAGTTTATAAATGAAGACGACTGCGCAAACGCAGGACTATGACAACTCAGCAAGAG
This sequence comes from Geotrypetes seraphini, assembly GCF_902459505.1. Lineage (NCBI taxonomy): Eukaryota > Metazoa > Chordata > Amphibia > Gymnophiona > Dermophiidae > Geotrypetes > Geotrypetes seraphini. The sequence continues at coordinate 11,077,614 of NC_047085.1, forward strand.
TTTTTCTAATAAAGAGAAAGGTTTTTAACATCTCAGTAACTCACTCCCTCTTTTACTAAGGGGCGCTATGCTTTTTAGCGAGCACTAAACACGTGCTAAACGCTAACGCGTGCATGTTATCCTATGGTTAGCGCACCTTAGTAAAAGAGGGCTTAAAAGTTTTTCATCATTTCCTAAAATTAAACTAGGAATTGGAGCTGGAAATCAACTTACCAAAGCTCATTTCAGCCTTTGCTTATTTAGCTGCTTGTCTGACCCCTCCCCCCACCCCGCCCGCTTCAGTTTCTATTTTCTGAATGATATTTTCGTTAGTATTCAAGTTTTCTCCTCCTAGCGGTCTCTTTATTCAGCTCCTCTTAAGGACAATTTTTCCAATGACTACCCCCCCATGCCCCACCAGAGTCAAAGAGCACAGAAACATCACCCCAGAAAGAGAAGGGGTCTTCTAGAGCAGTGTTTTTCAACCTTTTTTGGGCAAAGGCACACTTGTTTCATGAAAAAAATCACGAGGCACACCACCATTAGAAAATGTTAAAAAATTTAACTCTCTGCCTATATTGACTATATATAAAGTAATTCTCTTGAATAGGAATCAAATAAACACAAAGAAAGTATTTTATAATGCTGCCACCGCCAACAACACCGTTGGCGGCGGTGGCACTCAATGGCTAAAGAGCCGCAGTTTGCCGGCCTAGGGACAACACTGGAGGGTGGCCAGCTGTGCACCCCCTTGGGACGTAAACCCGGGGTGGGGCAGACCGCCCCCCCCCCAACCTGGTATGCCACTATCTGTACCTCACTCCCTCCCTATGACCAAAAATTCTCCTTTCTTCTATTCCCCGTGTACACAACCATCTCTTTCCCTCCCTTCCTCTCTCCAAAGTCCATGCCTTCTGTGTCCAAACACTCATTCCCTCCCCCACCTCAGCATCTCTTTCCCTCCCTTCCTCTCTCCCAAGTCCATTTCTTCTGTGTCCAAAAACGCATTCCCTCCCCCACCTCAGCATCTCTTTCCCTCCCTTCCTCTCTCCCAAGTCCATGCCTTCTGTGTCCAAAAACCCATTCCCTCCCCCACCTCAGCATCTCTTTCCCTCCCTTCCTCTCTCCCAAGTCCATTTCTTCTGTGTCCAAAAACGCATTCCCTCCCCCACCTCAGCATCTCTTTCCCTCCCTTCCTCTCTCCCAAGTTCATGCCTTGTGTCCAAAACGCACTCCCTCCCCCCTTTTGTGTTCCGTGTTTGCCTCCCAGCCCATCTTTGCAACTTTCTCAGCAAAACAAAGCTCAAGCCGCGAGGCTTGTCTTCTGCTTCCTGCCTGCCCTGCCGCGCACAAATAGCCGAACGGAAGTATTCTCCGACGTCAGCGCTGACGTCGGAGGGCAGGCTTTGCTTAAGCCCTCCCTCCGACGTCAGCGCTGACATCGGGGAACGCTTGCGATCGGCTATATGTTAGCTGCAGGGCAGGCAGGAACAGAAGACGAGCCTCACGGCTCGAGATGTATTGAACTCCGCGGGTCCCCCGTCCAGCTCTCTCCTGTCCACGTGGGGCGGACCGCCCCTCTCCCTAGACTGGTGGTACTGCCCTGATGGCGGCCCTGACCGTACGGCACACCAGGCAACATCTCGCGGCACACTAGTGTGCCGCGGAACAGCGGTTGAAAAACACTGTTCTAGAGAGAAAGAGACCAGTCGTCTCTGGACTAAAAGCCACCTAAAGAGGAGAAACTCTCACAGAGAACTCACCGTCCTCTTGGAAGATTCCATCCTTCACCAGTTTGAAGGAAATGAAGACGGCGCCCTCTTGCTGCAGTGCTGTGGAATGAGGGGGCATGGAGCCTGGCGTTATCCCACCAATATCCGCATGGTGCCCACGGCTCGCCACAAAGAAGACTGGTCTGGGAACTTCCTTACGAAATACCTGCCCCACCCCAGGGAAAGAAAGCTTCATAATACACAGAGGAAACCAAAGAGCTCAGTTTCGTAACACAGGTGCGAGAGCCGAGTGTACTGAAGAGCAGCGTAATGGAGCTGCCCAGCAATTTATCCGCTAAGGAGGCATGCACGTGCAGAAGACAGTTCCCCCTAGGGGAGAGGGAGAAGGGATTGAAACACAGGTTTCCCTGCTAAGAAATATAAAACGCATGGGGGCTTGGGGAAAGCGGCCATGCCGAAGAACCTCAGTTCACATATTACAGAACTTGATTATCTTGTTTCTAGTTTTGAGCAGGTAGGTTTTTCCTGCTCTTTGCCACTTCCAGGGCTCAGATCTGGCACCCTGACCCTTCACTCCCAGCTACACAGGGAGGAAAGTACATGGGTTAAATCTGCGATGAGTAGGCTTGGGGATTTGAAAATAAAACCTCAGTGATCTCACACACTTCCCCACAGAAGGCCTGGGACAATTTCCAAAGGACCTTTTAAACATCAGTTCACCCGGAGAATGTGGTGAAATCAATTAGCTTAGCGGGGTTTAAAAAACCCCTAAAAGAAGAAATCCATAGGCCAATTATTCAGATGGTTTGGGGAAATCCACTGCTTATTCCTAGCATAAAATCTGTTTTACTACTTGGGATCTAGCTTATTCCCTTAGTGACTTGTCCGGAGTCACTCAGAACTGGGACTGGAACTGAGGCACAGTGAGGGGCAGGACTTGACCAGTGAAAGAGATGCTCAGCATAAAGTTAGTGATCCATCCATGCACTCATGGGAGGAAAAGGAGGTCAGTGAGGCACTCAGGGGAGGGGGGACAGGGAAGAACTTACTGGGGTAATAACTGTGAGGTCTGGGAGATGGCTGCCACCGGCACGAGGGTGGTTACTTAGAATCACATCTCCTTCTTTCAGGTCATCGCCGAGGTTAAGGATCTGAAAAAAAAAAAACCCGATCATGTAACGAACTACTATCAGATTTTGCACTGGCTTCCGATTGAAGCAAGGATTCTTTTTAAAATGGGTTGCATTTGTTATAAGCAAGAAACAACAACAAAGGTGAAGATCTGAGATTATTCCTCTATAAACCAACACGTTTGTAAAGGTCTAGTTTGTCGTATTCTGTGCAGGTTATTGGCGGTTGATAAATTTTTTAAATAAACAAACAATTGGTGCTCAATCCTTTTTATTGTATTAAATTCAAACTCGACAAGATTGTGTTTCGGCCCAAAAAGGGCCTGCCTCAGGAATCTAATCTAATCTAATCTTTGGTTTGTTTACATAGAAACATAGAAATAGATGGCAGATAAGGGCCCACGGCCCATCTAGTCTGCCCACCTTAATGTCCCTCCCCTACCTTTGCCCTGTGAAGAGATCCCATGTGCCGATCCCATTTGGCCTTAAAATCAGGCACGCTGCTGGCCTCAATCACCTGTAGTGGAAGACTATTCCAGCGATCAACCACTCTTTCAGTGAAAAAGAATTTCCTGGTGTCACCTCGTAGTTTCCCGCCCCTGATTTTCAACGGATGCCCTCTTGTTGTCGTGGGACCCTTGAAAAAGAAGATATCTTCCTCCGCCTCGATGCGGCCCGTAAGATACCGTAAGTTTACCGGGTCATCTCCCAGAGGAGCTCGACTCGGTTCACATATCATGAAGACTAGAGTACAGAGCAGAAAACATAGGAGAAGGAGAACTAATTAAAATCTAAAGTACATAAGAAAAATAACTATAATATTATCATTTCGTTGAGGCTGTAGTTAAACCATTTAAAAATTGTGAGAACAACAAAGTTTTCAGGAATTTACAAAATAATTGCAGCCTAAAAGCCTAATGGAGTCGGGAAGTTCATTCCAGATCTCTACAAACTTGAAGACAAAAGATCGACTGAGCTTCCCAGCAGATTTAATTCCCTTAAAGGAAGGGAAGGCTAATTTTTATCTTTGTGTGTTTCTCAAATGGCGAAGTCTGAGGTTATTCCAACATAAGGGGACAAAAGGATCAAATATTCCATAGAGAAGCTTGAAGATTATGCACGCGCATTTGAACTGGATCCTAAAGTGAATTGGGAGCCAGTGAAGCTTTATCAACAAAGGGGAAATGTGATCATACTTTCGTTTCCCAAAAATGAGCTGAGCTGCAGTATTCTGTATGAACTGAAGTCGTTTTCGACTGCTCTGCTTAATGCCCAGATAAACTGAGTTACAATAATCTAGCTGAGAAAGCCCAGTGGATTGTACCAACGTGAGGGATAAGATATACAAGTTCACATGCTCATATTTTCATATTGAGCCTTGGAAACACCGTCACTTGCAGAAACAGTCGAGTTTGGGTTTAATACAATAAAGAGGACTGAGCACCAATTGGTCACCTTCATAGTAACACAGTAACAGAGTAGATGACGGCAGATAAAGAACTGAAAGGTATGACCAATCCAATCCAATCTTTAGTCTTATATACCGGGTCATTCTCCCAAGGGACTCGAACTGGTTAACAAAACATAACTTAAGGAGAAATTAATGAACAAGAATAGGACAGGAGAAAGTCAGTAAATATCACCATTCAATTATCAACTAGAAAATTCTTAACAGATACACTTCTCCCTCGGTATTCACGGGGGATAGGGGCAGAGCCGGACCACGAATAGGGAAAAATCGCGAATATCTTCTGATCTGGCTCTGACCCACCTCCGCCTCCCTCCCGGCATCCTGTGGGCTTTCGGGGCAGGAGCGATCTTCCTATGTTCCTGCCCCGTGCAGATCGCCAATAGGAAATGACTGCCGTAAGTTCCCGTAGTCTCTCGAGACTACGACGGGAGCTCACGGCAGCCATTGGCGATCTACACGGGCAGGAGCGTAGGAAGATCGCTCCTGCCCCAAAAGCACACTAGACCATCAGGTAACATACATAATAACATAGTAGATGACAGCAGATAAAGACACGAATGTAAGGTAAGGCCAGGATGCCGGGGGGGGGGGGGGGGAAGGCTGGAGAGAGGCGGGAATGTGCTATACTATGGGGGGTTTCCCCCTCCCCCCAAAAAAACCACAAATATGTGAAATCACGAGTGTCGAAACTGCGAATGGGGAGGGGGAAGTGTACATCACCTTCCAGTTATCAGTTAGAAATTTCTTAAACAGATGCATTTTCAGGGTTTTTCTAAAGCAAGTCAGCGAAGAGAGAGTTCTAATATCTGAAGGGAGATCATTCCAGATTTTCACCATAGTAAATGCCAAAGAGTGTGAGAGCCTGCCTAAAGTTTGAATCCCTCTAATAGAAGACAATATTAATCTGAATTTATGTAGACCGGAGACGATAAGAATTAAAAGAAAGAGGAAACAGTGGGGAAAAAAAAAGACGGGATATTATTATTATTACTAGGGACCTGGATTGGCCACCGGGCTTGATGGACCATTGGTCTGACCCAGTAAGGCTATTCTTATGTTCTTAAAGTCCCCACGCCTGATCTTCCTAAGATGTGAATGACTGTCCACAGCATGAGGATTCTAATTAAAAACAAAGAAGAAACTGCATCTCCCACCCAGGAAAACTGGGGACTTCCCTCCTCTTCAGATTCACCGAGCTCTGGAATAACCTCACCTCCCCCCTTCGGAACCTGAGTGCTCTCCAACCCTTCCGCAAACATCTGAAAACCTGGCTTTTCTCTAAAATCTAACCTCTCCCCCTCTCCCACATCCTATCTTTCTACCATTCTTCTCCCCTCCGATCTTCATCTAACCCTTTCCCTGGAGTTCCTTTCTTATCACCATCCCTGTAAACCGTGCCGAGCTCCACGACCATGGAGATGGTGCGGTATAAAAAACCTAAGGTTTAGTTTAGTTTAAATGTCCTTGATGCAGGATTTTATTCAGTTGTAGACCCAAACTTTAACAAAAATGTGGATTCTTTGATTGTGACACGCTTTGACCGACTGAATAAAATCTCCGCAGTTTCTTCTTTGGTTGCAACTCTTTACTGCGAAACTGTTGGGTTCTTCTTTGTTGTAATCTTCTCTAAACAAACATACCTGAAACTGGACGGTCTCCTGCATGGCCCCAAGGTGCACGGGGATATGGGGTGCATTGGACACCAGGCCTCCATCTGGCCCAAACAGGGCACAAGAGAAGTCCAACCTCTCCTTGATGTTGGTAGAGATAGCCGTTCTCTGCAGAATCCGGCCCATTTGCTCTGTTGGTAGAAAAGAACAGCTAGAGATGGGCTCCCGAGACTCCAAAATAATGAAGCTTAGCATTTAGATATTTAAAAAAAAAAAAAAAAAATTGATGTAGTACAAAACTCTAGCAGGGCCAGCTCAGAATACATGGAATGGGCTTCAAGGTCACTGGGGTTTACGCGGCGGTCAGAGGATTGTTTTTTTTCCAACGCTTACAATTGTTGGCTGATTTAGCCCCCAGTATTCAGTGCAAGGCCATTTCCAGGGATTGGAAAGGACTGGAGATGGCATGAACGAGGGTTTATGTACCTGCAATACTCATGAAGCGATGGGAGAAGATGGAGAGCTGAATGGTGTCCAGCTCAGGGCCGACGGTGTGAGGTTTCCCGCTACCAATGGAAATCTTCACATCCCCAAATTCAGTGATTGAAGCCGTACAGTTTGGCTCCACCAGGATAGTGCTGAAAGGGAAGAGACATAAAGGATTACAAAAAGCCTACAACAAAGAGAAGGAGAGGAAACAGCGACACAGGGAGCGAGAGAAGACATGGAATGGAGGGGGGGACACATGGAGTTAGGAACAGGGAACAGAAGGATCTTTGCTCTGTCACTCTACCTCGATCCTCAGATTTCCACAACCTCCTTCACCTATCTCAGCTCCAGACTCCTCAGCACTTCTATCTTGCCCTCACCTAACTCTTAAATTGTGCTGCCAGTCTGATGCTGCTCCTATGGAAGGGGCCTTAGGCGTCTGGGCCAATCAGAGCCTTAGGCTCCTCCCTGGCGGATCCCAGGATGCACCAGGGAGGGATTTTGAAGAGGTGGGCCTGCTAGCTGGAGGGAGTAGGCATACCTCTAACCAGCCATTGTAAACAAGGTAAGGGGGAGGGGCGGGTGGTTGTCAGAGGCATGGGGGGTGTCGGGGGGAGGTTACATGATAGTGGGAGGAAGTGGGCATCTCTCCCGCTACCTGGGAGGTGTTGGGGGTGGGCATTGCTTGGTGGCAGGAGGGAGTGGGCATCTCTCCCACTGCCCGGGGGGGGGGGGGGGCGGTTGCTTGACGGTGGCTATCATGCCATACTTTCCTGTCAGTGTCTGAGCCAATCAGCGCTCAGGCACTGATCAGAAAGTAAGGCAATGAGAGCTCAAACTTGTCTGCAAATTTTAGCTGCAAATGTGGCACAATGAGGTTAGGGAATCACGCAACGATTATAGAGAATTGCCGTCATTTCCTATGCGCGGCACCCGGCTGGAACCGGTTTAGCGAGCGCGTTAAAAGGCATATTTTTAGTTTTGAGAATCCGCCCCTCAGTCACTCCTTCTGGTACCCCAGGTGGCACTAATTAATTGAACGAACCACACAGTGCTTTGTATCTATGGCGTGTAGCATAGATAATCTGCTGAGAGAAGCGTCAGTGTCCAGGTTCACAGTGTGAGTCAGCTCGCTGTTCTCCGTTGTACTTACGCAATGCTTAGAGCTACTGAGGCCGCAGGTGCGCACAGGCCAGACTTATGCAAACAAGGATGAAAACCGTCAGACCCTGCAGAATTTTATCAGCCATTCTTGTAGTAGTTTCAGTGGTGTAGCGAGGGTGCCCCTCCCCCGCTGCTTCCCTGATCCCCCCCCCTGCCGCGCGTGCCTCCCTTCCCTTCTAGTTGTTCACCGCTGTGAGTAACAAGTTCAACGTGCTCTTCGCTACCCTGGCGTCTCTCCCTCTGATGTCATTTCCTATGCGCGGCACCCGGAAGGGATGTCGGCGGAAGAGGAGGAGTGGGAAGAGGCGGAGGGGGCGGACAGGAGGAGGGATGCCTGCGCCCGGGGTGGACCGCCCCCTCCCCCCTACTAGGCCACTGAGCAGTTCTTACACTGGTACAAAGCCACAAGGTCATGTCACTTACTCTGATTCTCCACAATGACTAGAGACCGACAACTTGTTGAGCAAAAAGGTTCAGAGGGTGATCAGTGTCCGCTTTCTCTAGTTCACCCGGGATCAACCACCACGCCAACTGAGGGACATGATTATGATCCAGACAAAAAGGGAAATTTGGAAACTTCCCGAGTAAAGACTGATCTGATTCTCTCCTCCCCCCCAGTCCTGCCTGCTCTGCCATGTTCATGACACCACCTCTCCCCGAGGCCCCCAATTCTAGTTACACTCTAATAAAGGAAGAGCATACCCTCCCCCATTCCACCGTGTTGCCCATTTCCGCCCTTCTCTCCTATTACGATTGTGGTTCAGGCCTCCTTCCCATTTGTTCCAGTACATCATGTTATGCTTTTTGGTCTCAGTTATATCCCCCCAAAGATTTTATCATTTTATTTTCTAAGTATTGTACATCGCTTAGGCATCAAATTTTAATAAACATGAAACTTCGTGGAACCCACAAGGATCCTTAACTGTAGGATAATCTGCGCTTCCAATGTAAACATGATTTCTGGAGCATCAACAAGCAATTCTATATGTCCATTTTCCATACAAAAGGAGAGGTTTTATAACTTGTAATTGTAGATTATAGTAAAATAATACAGATTAGAGACCCTTTGTTATAACTAAACTTGGCTCCCCGAGTTGGAGGTTTGGTTCCTTCTCCAAGGACAGTCAGGCTTCCTCCTTACCTGTTCTTGTCAATGATAATGGCTGGGCCAGCGATGGCGTGGTCATACGACAAGTCTTCCAGGAGGTACACACTAGTGTCCAGGTAGCCATCCTCAAAATAGCAGCGAGTGACCTGAGGGGCAGAAGAAGAGTCACAGAGCTGGTGCTATGGAGACCTATAAGATCCAGACCACACCTAATATTCAGGCGGCAGCGATCAGTATTTTGTTTTTAAGCGCTGACCATCTAAGCAGCTAATTCAATTCCCGAGTCTCCTCTCCAGATGCTGGGCCCTCTTCCCCCTCACCCTCTAAACTAAACTAAACCTTAAGTTTATATACCGCATCATCTCCATGGTTAAGAAGAGAAAGGAAAAGGTTTACACGGGGTTCTTGATCTCACCCTTAGGTGTGCACGACACACAAATAGAAGATTAGATGAGATGAATTTATTCAATTTTCTATACCGTTCTCTGAACACAGTTTACATGAGTTTATTCAGGTACTCGGGCACTTTTCCCTGTCTGTCCCGTCGGGCTCACAATCGATTTTAAGAAAAAAATGGGATAAGCCTGGGGGTTCACTTTGAGGAAGTGCTTAGGGGGGAGGGTTCTTAGAGTGAGCAGACTTGTTGGGCCGATGGCCCTTTTCTGCCGTCATATTCTATGTTTCTAATGTGACTGGGGCAATGGGGGGGATTAAGTGACTTGCCCAGGGTCACGAGGATCAGCGTGGGTTTGAACCCAGAACCCCAGGGTGCCGAGGCTGTAGATTTAGCCTCTGCGCCACACACTCCCCCTTATTCATCCCTCCCTCTTCCCCACCTTAATCCCTTTCCCTCTCACTCTTGCAATCCCCCGTTATCCACCCAATCAGCCCCCTTCCCACGTTCTCACAGCTGGCAAGAAGTGCTTTATACCCACATCTGTCTCCTCCGCTAGGCGAGCGCAATCTCACAAGATCTACGAGACGCCATGCGATTCGTATCCTAACACTGGACCTGTGCGATAGAAACGGTTAATTGATGCTCATCTCCTGATGGCTGGATAGGACAAGGGCCCAGATTGAGGGGTGGGGGGGGGGGGGGAGGATGGATGAGTTATCAGTGACAGAGCGGCTGATCAGGACTCGGGCACAATGAGACTCTATTAAAAAGAAGGGCAGACGCTAGATTAGCATTCAGGTCCAGGGAGTTTTCCTGCCCTCCATTTCGGCGCTTGGGCCGTGAGATCATGCCCCGCCTCCCTAAACAGGGCTCACCCTCTCCACACGTGCAGGATGCCCAAAGGGTTTGATTTTCGTTTCACATCGAATCCCGGTGCTGCCGGTCCCTCGCACTCGGATGTCATCCACCATAATTCTGCGCTGAGGAATGGTGAATCCAAATTCCTTCAGGTACCTACAAACAAAAGCAATTTCAAAGTCTGCGACTTGTTTCACTCAAGTAGAAGGGAATGGCCAAAGCCCTGACAGCTTAGCAAGTACCCCAATCCCGTCTACCTCATCACTACCAGTACACGAGGTACCCCCAACTCAACCCATTCCCCAGCACTGCCGTGACAACTTCAACCTCAAGCCCCACCTGCTACCCATCACTGCCAGCTCAGCACACACCCTAATCCCACCCCACCTGCTACCCATCACTGCCACCGTAATTCAGTGAATCACCACTGTGTGCCACCAGAGACTGAAGGACACATGACATATACTGAGTGTCACTTCTGGTGTTCACACCTCTCCTCCCCCCACACAAATCTCGTCTCATTTTCCCCGAGCTTGGAGCCATGTCTGGAGCACCTCTGAGCATGTGCAGATATCGACATGATGATGCCGTGTGTATGCGTTCGAGCTCAGGGAAAATGAGACGAGGTTCAGGTGTGCGTGAACGGGATTATTGGGATGCCTCAAAAATCATTTGCTCTGTTAGTGCAAAGTGATGCACATTGGGAAGAATAACCTGAATCACATTTACTGGATGCTAAGGTCCACCTTGGGGATTAGCACCCAAGGAAAGGATCTGGGTATCATCGTAGGCAATACGATGAAACCTTCCGCCCGATGTGCGGCTGTGGCCAAAAAAGCAAACAGGATGCTGGGAAATATTAAAAAAGGGATGTTTAACAAGACTAAGAATGTCATAATGTCCCTGTATCGCTCCATGGTGCAACCTCATCTGGAGTATTGCGTTCAGTTCTGGTCTCCTTATCTCAAGAAAAATATAGTGGTGCTAGAAAAGGTTCAAAGAAGAGCGACCAAGATGGTAAAGGGGTTGGAACTCCTCTCGTATGAGGAAAGACTAAAACGGTTAGGGCTCTTCAGCTTGGAAAAGAGACGGCTGAGGGGAGATAGGATTGAAGTCTATAAAATCCTGAGCGGAGTAGAACGGATACAAGTGGATCGATTTTTCACTCTGTCAAAAATTACAAAGACTAGGGGACACTCGATGAAGTTACAGGGAAATACTTTTAAAACCAATAGGAGGACATTTTTTTTCACTCAGAGAATAGTTAAGCTCTGGAACATGTTGCCAGAGGATGTGATAAGAGTGGATAGTGTAGCTGGTTTTAAGAAAGGTTTGGATGAGTTCCTGGAGGAAAAGTCCATAGTTTGTTATTGAGAAAGACATGGGAGAAGCCACTGCTTGCCCTGAATCAGTAGCATGGAATGTTGCTACTCTCTGGGGATTCTAGAATCTTGTTACTCTCTGGGATTCCGGAATCTTGCGATTCTTTGAGATTCTATATGGAATGTTGCTACTCTCTGGGGATTCTAGAATCTTGTTATTCTCTGGGATTCCGGAATCTTGCGATTCTTTGAGATTCTATATGGAATGTTGCTATTCTCTGGGGATTCTAGAATCTTGTTACTCTCTGGGATTCCAGAATCTTGCTATTCTTTGACATTCTGAATGGAATGTTGCTACTCTTTGGGTTTTGGCCAGGTACTAGAGACCTGGATTGGCCACCTTGAGAACGGGCTACTCGGCTAGATAGACCAATTGGTTTGATCCAGTAAGGCTATTCTTATGTTAAGTGTGCTAGAGCAAAAAAAATATTGGTGGGACACTGCCCTAAGTCCACCTCACTGCATGCATCCCGATCCCACAGTACTACCCATCACTGCCTCCTTTGATTGCCACCTCAGAACATACCCTAAACCCACCCCACTACAAGCTCAGCCTGTGCTCCAGTCCCACCCCAGTTCGGCATAGACCCTGAAATCATCCCATCACTGTAGGCTCAGCAAATGCCCCAATCCCAGCACTCACAGCTCAGCATGCACCCTGATCCCACCTCATCCCCCAGCACTGGCACCTCAACACATGCCCTGTTTCCAGCCCACACCCCAGCACTGCCAACTCAGCCTCCCCCCCCCCCCCCCCGTGTCTCTTGCTTGCTCACCTAATAGTAAAAGTCTCCTTGAAGTCTCCAGCCTGGCAAGTGTCTTTGGTAGCCAGGCGGTCCCTAGCGGAGCACATGAGGGCACAGTCCGTCCGTTCGTAGCGCATGTGTAGGAAGGCTTCCGTGTTGATCTGGGACCTGCAGCAGGAGTTTATGCAAAGGGCTTCATTTAACTCAGTTTGCCTGTATAGTGCTCGAAACTGCAAAGCCGATCGGACACAGAGAATTACCTAAGAAATCCCTCTCGCTCCAGTGCCGCCACGCAGCGCTCCTGCAGTGCCACCACGCGCTCATCCAGCAGCGGGTAGGATTCCTGCTCATAGACCAGTGAGCAGGGCTCTTGTGCCTCGTGTACCACATCTGCCAGAGCCATACCATAGGCAGACAGGATCCCGCTGTGCCTGCAGGAACAGGAGAGAGAACTCAGGGGCTACGATTGGAGGGGGGGGGGAGGAAACAGGAAACCTGGGATCAAATTCTGCCACAGCACAGTTTATTACACTATGTGGGAGGATAGTGCAGCGGCCTGAGAGCCAGAGGACCTGGGTTCGATTCCCACCGCAGCTCCTTGTGACCCTGAGCAAGTCACTCACCCCTCCTCATTGCCCCAGGTACAAAAACTTAGATTGTGAGACCACTAGGAACAGACAAAGAACCTGTATGTAGTATGGAAACTGCTTTGATTGTAGCCCATGAAGGCAATACAGGCGTAGGCCTTCCTGCTGATTACAGCGGCCTGGCCCCCCACTGAAATCACTTCCAGGTCGCTGGGCCAGGAAGTGACATCAGAAGGAAAACCAATGCGGATGTGAGCAGCAGTTTCAAATTTATGGAACCATATGCCACGAGAGTTGAGACTAGAGGCAAATTTAAAATCTTTCAAAATTATGTTTAAAAAAAACAGAAGAAATTATCTGAATTATTGTGGTTTGTTTCTTTTTTTTAAAGAAGCATTCGGACAAGATTTAAATCAATCCCATATTACTCGCATTTTCTAAATGTTCTAGATCTTGTCAGCAGTCCGGTGAAATTTTAAAGCTCAATAGTGTTTTTATGATTTTATTTAGGAGTGAATGCTTTTTGATACGGTTGTTGTTTGTATGATTAGACTACAACGGCAACTCACGGCAGCCATTTTGATGACAGTTCTCCACGGGGCAGGAGCATAGAAAGATCGCTCCTGCCCCACATCACCGCTAGACCAGCGGTAAGGTCTGGGAGCAAAAAAAATCCAGCACAAAAAAATTGCGAATAACCAAATTCGCGAGATGGGAAACTGTGAATCGGGAGTGGGAGCTGTACATACTGTTCCCACACACTTCAATAACAGCACACAATAACATATACAAAAGAAGCAAAATCCTCAAACTTAACTTTACTATTGGCTAAAAATCTTCCAGCTAGAATCCTACACTCAACATATGTTTACAATTATCTATTAAGCAGGATTTGCTGAAAGCAGACCTGTAGAAAAGCTCTGCCATTTCCACGAGCGAGTGAACGTCCTGTTTGGCAAGGGGAATCAGAGTGCGCTCTGAGCAGACTGCAGGTAGCCTCAGAAATCGCTGTTGCAGCTCTGAAGCTACTTTTTGGGACGTAGCGGTATAAAGGGAGTGCAGTGGGGAGAGGAGGGTGAGAGAGCAAATTTCCACCAGAGGTGGAAGGGAGGGAGAGAGAGGTGCTGGCCCAGGTAAGACGATCCTGTGTTTAAGTGCTTTTTTGTGCAGAATTTCTTAACTTATAGTCAAGTATATACAGTTTAGCAGTGAGTGACCTGAGGGGCAGAAGAAGAGTCACAGAGCTGGTGACAGTATATGAAGACAGCGTGTGGCGTAATGGATACAGCTACAGCCTCAGCAGCCTGAGGTTGTGGGTTCAAATCCCACGTTGCTCCTTGTGACCCTGAGCAAGTCACCTAACCCCCTATTTGCCCAAGGTGCATTAGGTAGAGTGTTAGCCCACCGGGACAGACAAGGAAAAATGCTTGAGTGCCTGAATAAATTCATGTAAACCATTTTGAGTTCCCATAGGAGAATGGTATAGAAAACTGAATAAATAAATAGTGTGAAAAGTTTCAGCCTCTGATAGCCAGAGCTGGAATTGTGACATCATAATGCCTCAATCCACCAATAAGAGCCAACCTCATCAGTGATGTCACAGTGGCTGGATTGTCCTATGCTTGGATCACTTTTGCTACATTTTGATTTCTAGAGTGATGCAGTGGTTAGAGCTACAGCCTTGACACCCTGAGGTTGGGGGTTCAAACCCACGCTGCTCCTTGCGACTTTGGACAGGTCACTTAATACCCCCATTGCTCCAGATACATTAGATAGATTGTGAGCCCAAAGAGACAGGGAAAAATGCTTGTGTACCTGAATGTAAACCACTTAGACTATAAGTGGTATATAAATACATTAAAAGAAATAAAATAAAAAGAAATTATCTGAATTATTGTGGTTTCAGAAGCCTGAAGCTATGCATACTTATGGATGAAAACGGTCTTCATTCCCAGGGCCCGAGCAATAGCACAGGCATGCTGGCCCCCTGCACCGCCAAAACATGCCAAGATGTGACGTGAAGTGTCATGACCTTTAGCCTGAAGAGAAGAAAGAAAAAAAAAAGAGTAAGAAAAATGAGATTAGCTAACAAAACCTGAGGAATCTTTCAACATGCACTGAAACCATGATGCTCAAAGCTCTCCTCCTTTATTTAGCACTCACCCCATCACCTCTTGGTACTCCAGCTTAGACTGTAAGCTCTCTGGGGAAGGGACGGTAACCCCCATAAGGAACCCCGCTCAGTGATGAATAGCTGAAAGCAATTGATAAACAGAGGATGCCAATAATGGCATAAATAGTCAACCAGCCTACAGTTGGACTTTTTTGTGACTGTTGTGGTTTTTATATTTAAGATAGCCAAGGACCCCATGAGACCACTGAGGAAGGCACTTTTATTTTGCTCAAACACGGCCCATGTTGGGTCATTTGTATTTCATACATGATTTGTTTGTTTTTTTCTTGTGGATCACTTGCGACAGTATACATGAAAAAAAACATCCTAAGTCCAACTTGGATGTTTCCAGATGAACGTCCAAAGTTGGAGGGTCAAGAATGGCCATTTTCGAATGGCAAACTGCTGAACGTCCAGATATATAGAGATTTGGAAAATCATCTACTTAGATATCTTGGCCACTGGGCCATCTAACTTGATACCCCTTTTTCGATCAGAAAAACATCAGGTTGAAAATGTCCTAAACCTGACCATCTGGACAGGCCACGTAGACATCCTGACCTTAGAGGGCACTGCTGTGAACTTCACATAAAGGGTGCCAGCTGTATATTAGAGAATGACACAGGGAAAAAATCCCCGTCACCGGACCACCGTCCCCTTCACCGCCCTGTCCCCAAACCTGCCGTCCCTTTCACTGCTCCATCCCCGTCCCCACCGTCCCCTTCATTGCCCTGTCCCCGTAAAGAAACTTAAGGGAGGGAAGGCACGCGTGGCCCCTTCCCTCCCTCCAGTGAAATCTTTCTCCCTCCCCCTTTCCTTTGCGGCGCTTTAGAAAAGAAACTGATGACAGCGAAGCCTGCCCGTGCTACCCTGCAGTCGCGTGTGTATGGGCGGAAGCTTCTCCTCTGATGTAACTACCACCGTGTCATTCTCTCACCATAACTCCCTTATAACAGGGCTAGTCCCCCAAAACCCACTATACCCTCCTATGTACCACCCCAATAGCACTTATGGCTGTAGGTGGCACCTATTTGGCAGTATAGTAGGGTTTGGGTGGGCTGACACATTTTACCATAAATGCAGTGGTTCGAGTGGCTTATGGGCCTGGGTTCTCTCTATGGCTCATTAGCCCACCCACCAAGCTACTTAAGACACCTGTGTGCAGCTCTAGTAGGCTTCTCCATACCAGATGCTGCTGTTTTAGAGACAGGTATGTACCTTTTAGTTCTAAAACAACTTAACGCCACAAGAACCACCTCATCTCTAAGAACCAAGTTGACTACTCTCTAACCATTCTATAATTCCTCTGGAAATGGCCAGATAGATCCTTTTTGTAATCCGCCTTGAACCGCAAGGTAACGGCAGAATAGAAATCACTAATGTAATGTGGTGGAAGGGGGTCAGTGAGCACGGGGGGAGTGATGTATGTAGTGGTCACCTGGTCAATTTAGGCACCTTTGTGGCACTCAGACCCTTCTAAAACAGGTCTAGTTCCAAACGCATAAGTTCTGTCCAGGATGTCTTGCAAAATGTTATCGCTGCAAGGCATCCATGTCTAATCCACCCTTGACACCGCCCAAAGCCCGCCCGTAACACGCCTCTACCACGACCATTTCCTGGTTTGGATGCACAGAGGCTAGAACACCTCGCTAGACGTACAGAAAAGCAGTTTCGATTACACTGCGCAACAAATTTTAACTTTTTTTTCTGGGGTAAGAAGAAAATAAAGTTCACTTTATGGAATTTGACCTCCTCTGTATGAAAATAGCCTCAGTTTTCTCCGTCACGTCTAGTTTTTGAGACAATCGCACATATTTATAGCATGAGAAGTCATAATGTAACGCATTGCGCCGATTTAAGAGTTCCTATAAATATTATTTCCTAGAATCGTTTTGCTGTTGGAAGTGCGTTTATAAATGAGATTAGGAGCATCTCTAATTAATGTCCAACAAGAGTCGGCCAGCGTTGATGAATTCCATATGCCCTGATATCATTTCTCCATTGTAGCAATGTCCTGGTGAAATCTTTCCCCATGTTCATAACTAACACTACCGAGATTATCGGAGGGGGGGGGGGAAGGGGGGAATCCAGATGTGAGTGGAGAAAATGAATTTGTAGTGACATGTTGCATTTGAGATCACAGAATGCTTTAAGCATCTTCTCCACCATTTGGATATAATTTGGTGCCTTCCTATTCTTCAATGCTATCATTAAAATTAATACTTTAGCTTACAAATCTAATTTGAGGCAAACTGAATATTTCAGAGATTGTTGTAACATTTATTCCAAGCATTAGAAAACATCAAAATGTTAAATTTTGCATTATAATGCTCTTTTGCCAAAAATCAGAGGGTTTTACTGATAAATTAAGGTCAGTTTTGAATTCAGCAACCCCCAAACCTCTGTTGCAGTGTTATTGGCACTTGGAAATCCTGGCAATTAGGACATCCAAGTGCTGACTTGGGATGCTTTATGGATGCCTATGTTTTTTGATTATGAGCCTAACACTATGTGGATTGTTTTCACGATGATTGTTTTAAAGTGATTTGTATGCTTATTAAACTACAACCTGGTCCATCCGATCATCTGTTCCACAATCTTTCTTGTTTTGCTGCTTCATTTCTTTTGTGGATCTTTTTTGTGCTATAAAATTCAACTAGCACCGAGTGTTTTGATGACCACCGCCAGCGTTAGTCACACATATTCAATGCCAAGCCACGTCTGGGTTTCAGCACTGAATATTCAGACAGAGCTGGTTAACCCTTTCAGGACCATAAGGATCGTAGGCCAATTTTTGTGGTTTTGACGACATTTTTATGGTAAAAAGGGCTTGCAGATGCCAAAAAATTGATTTTTTTTGTGAAATATCATTATTTTTTTTTTTTTTTTAAATCAAACTTCTGGCTTATGGACAGTGTGGCAAGTGAATCTTCTCGTCAATCTGGCAACGACGCTAATGAATGAATGTCGGAACCAGTTTGTTTACATAAAGGCAGTATCATATGGAATCCGTACATATCAAATTTAGAACTGTAGACTATCCCAATCAAAATTTATAGGATTTTAAAGTTATGGGACAAATATGTCCCTTGGTCCTGAAAGGGTTAAATCGATATTCAGAACTTAAGCAGAAAAGTTACCATATAACCCTCCCTCCACCCTTTTTTTTACAAAGCCACACTAGCGGCTGTTGCTGCTGTGTTAACTGCCCCGAACCCCAGAGGGATTTAAAGGGCTTCGGGGCTTTTACTGCGTGGCTTTGTAAAAGAGGAGGAAAGACAGGAGTAACCTTTTGCGATGGTTCACTGCAGTTGGTGAATCCCGACGTGGCTAATACTTTGCTGCTACTCTACAATTTTTTGTGACTTTTTTCTGTTATCCCATTTTTACCATGGACCCCTGACGAAGGTTTGTCCGAAACACGGACCGTGTCGGGTCCCTTGATTGGTAAAAGGGTTTGCATATAATTATTTTGTCACAATAAATTTTGCCTACGTCTTGTACAGATCTGCAGTTTTGTTTTGTTTGCTCTCGGTTTGGATTTTTAATAATAATAATAATAACTTTATTCTTATATACCGCCAACAATCTTGCGACTTCTAGGCGGTTTACAATAAAGAGAAGTGGTTTACAATAAAGAGAAACTGTAAATACAATAAAGAGAAACTGTACATACAGCGAATTAAAGGGTATAGCATTGTACATCTGGTAATTCCAACATTAATAATATTAACAACAGTTTTACTGCAGTTTAGGTTGGGATCACCCTTTTCTCCTTGTTTTGTTGCTTTGTAACTTTTTTTCCCCCAACTGTAGCAATTTTTGTTTATGTATTGAGTAACATAACAGGGAAAAATCTAGGAAAAAGAAAGATCTTCAAGAAAAACTCCTGCAAAGTTTCAGTCGCACCTGGGTGAGTGATCGAATTGGTCGGCACATGGCTTCGTTGGCAACCCGTATGAAGCCCATGGCCACCTCCTCCACGGTCAGCGGGGCTCTCCCTCCATCCAGAAAGGCATTCACTTGCGCCGTAAGCTTGTGGAATGCGCTCAGAGTATCTTGAGTGGAGAGCGGTTGATCTTCCACGGGACCGAAGATCCTGGGGAAGTAGTCTGGCAGCAGGCGACCCAGGCAGAGGTTGGCATCGGTTACTGTCAGAGGACCCCCTGCGATGGAAAACACGGGTCATCCTGATTTCCAGGAGCAGCACAGAAGTTCCAGCTCGCATTTTCCCCTTTTTCTAGATCGCTCAACATAAAAACACTTTTTGCATTCCCCCCTCAAAACAACTGCAAGTGTACATCGATTTATTAATGTTAAAAGAATTTGTATTTGGACAGACTGAAACCACAGTGTGAATGACCAAGAAGAAGAAAAAAAAAAAAAAAGCTCTCAAAAAATGAAAAAGGAAAAGAAAGAGCAAACCACCCTCCTTCTGTGCCCCCACCCCCCTGGCGGGGTTGTAAGACACAAAGCAGAGTGAAACTACCGTTCCCTGGTCAAGGGAGCAAGCCACAGTGAGAGGCCACCCTTCCCCCAGCCCTCACCCCCACAAGGTTGAGAGTAGAAAATGACACGGGGGACAAATTTTTCCCCGTCTCCGCGGGAACTCAATTTTCCTGTCCCTCCCCCTCAAGTTTTGTCGCTTTCCCTGCCCCATTCCTCTAAGCTCTGCCTTAACCGTGACTCTGTACAGCGCTGCATACGTCTGGTAGCGCTACAGAAATAACTAATACTAACAGTAGTGACACCAAAGCCTGGAAGTGGGCATGTTTAAGGGCGGCGCCAGACTTCAGCGTCACTAGGCGCCGCTGGCTACGATTCTGACAGGACCCTAGGTGCTGGAAATGAAGGCCTGTTAAACCCTGGCCTACATTTTTGGGGCCTACAGACCCTGTTCACCGCAATTCTGGCAGCAGCGGCCGCTTTCAGAATCAGCCCCTTAATGGTTTTTGAGAACCTGATGAAACTGGGCCACGTCCTGTCTCTTTTCAATAAATTAGACTGTGCGACTACTCTGGCTGGTCCTCCTTCCCTGTACCACCTCTGCCCTTGTTGGTTGTTCCACCAGCATCCCAGCATACCTCCCAGCAGAACTGGAAACAGATAAGACCTGAACTATGGCCCCAGCAAAGACTTCCCAGCTCAGTGGCTACAGCTAAACTCCTCCTTGAAGTCTCTGAAACCCCAACCAGACCCCGAGTAAAGAATAAATGCATAAAATGAAAAAGCAAAGATTGTTTTGTCACGTTGCATGTAGGGACTTCCTTCTCAACTTGCCCCTGAAGCCCTGAGTCAGACGCTGACCCAAATATCAGGGCTCTTTGTATCTGTGAAAAACAATTCTGCTCTGGGGAGAGAGGGGCTTCTCATCTGTAGTACTGCTAGTGCACTCGTGGCTTTCTATTGATGCCCCAAACTCCAATGTGCTCTTACCCTTTCTGTAACAGGCAGGGCCTGGATGGGCTCCTGCAGACTCTGGGCCAACCACGAACATGCCTGACCTGGAAAAGGAAAATATGTCACAGGGGACTCTGATCATATGAAGATCTCCGGCTACAGTCAAGTGATGCGTCCCACATCTAAATATAGTTAGGAAAATCACTCCCCCCCACCTCAAAATTCTGAAACCTTGCTGTTCAAACAACGAACGTCTAGAAACTAATTCCATATCTGCAAGAGTAAGATGTCAAGATAAACCAATTGTATTTAAAAGTCGCTTATGCAGCAGCGCTCAAGGGTGGCAGAGACCCATCTGAAGAACAGCACGGAGCAACCAGCTAGAGACCCACTTGAAAGAGCATCAAGCCTCCCCTCTTCCTTCTGGAAACCAGGGTCAGCTACAGACCCACCTGAAAAATAGCATGGAGCCCCCTCCTGCCGCCACCGTGTTGATGTCCAGCTGTGGCGCCTGAATGCTTATCCCAGCAGTCGTGGCTTCGAAGACGTGCTCATATTCCCCTGCGTAACGGCTAACGTCTGTGGATGTTCCTGTGGAAGTGAAGGTAGAGGGTCAGCAATCTCTTCCTTTGATGGATAGATGGATCAAGCAGTTGGGTAAAAAAAACTTATCTCAGCCGTTTTGTGCCACCACCATGGGATGGTAATTAGTGGCTAGAAAATTAGGTCCTCACCCTAGGGATTTAATAATAATAACAGTTTATATACCGCAGGACTGTGAAGTTCTATGCGGTTTACAATGCTTAGAAATGCTACAGATTGAATGAACAAACAAAGTACAGATTTAGCGACAGGTGATTCTTGCGCTCGGTTATTAAGGACTAAGATTGAATGGGTTGGTCTCCTAAGTATTTCAGGAATAGATGTGCTTTCAGACGTTTCCTGAATTCTCCATAGGTAGTAAATCAAGATTACAGAGTGCCAACTTATCATAGGTCAGTCGCATCTCACTATAGATTCTGTGGCCTACGAATCAACCCACCTTCCTTTACCACATTCTCTTCAAAACACCATTACACAACTTCCTTCAACATTACTATGACCACGTAGGTTCCGTTTTACTATCTCATGCTAATCTGCAACCTAATCTCAGGAATCAAATGAGATGAAGTTTTCCTACTCTTAAAGGGATCAAGTCCCCCAAACATGCTTATTCTTCATTCATGCATTGAATAATCTTGATTTAGAATTCTCTTCCTGTAGAAATCAGGGGCTAAATAGACTATTTGTCACTTAGAAGACCAGTTAAAACCTTTGGGGCTCATAATCGAAACAGAAAAATGTCTAAAAACTGGCCTAAATCGGCACTTGGACGATCAGTGAGACAAGTTGTCCAAGTGCCGATAATCGAACAGGGTTTTAGATGTATTTAAAAATGACCTAGGCCTGCTGAACGACCAGAGCTAAAAGGGGCATGTCAGGAGGAGTGTCGAGGGCGGGATTTGGGCGGGATGTGGGCTGTCCTAGACTTAGTCATACTGCATGTATAACCGAAAGTTATACAACACTGCCTAGATGGGACCTGGATGTTGTGACTTAGGCCATCTAAAACCAGGTCTAAGTCACAAGAAGGCATCCAAAGTGACCAGATAAGCACTGCAGACTAAAAGTACAGCCCCCAACACACTGCCCCAGTGATCACTGACCTCCCCCCCCCCACCCCCATAAACATTGTAATAACAACTTTACATATCTGCCTCCAGAACATCAGCATCTGGCAGCCTGGTATGGAAAAGTTGGCACATAGAGCTGCACAGAGGTGGCTTAAGTGGTCTTGGGGGTGGGTTAGTGAACCATGGAGAGGAGGACCCAAGCCCATAAGCTTCATGGTGAAAAATGTGCACACCCCAAAACCCCCCTAACCCATATAAGTGGCTTCTGCAGCCATAAGTGCTATTGGGGTGGTAGATAGGTGGGTCTAGTAGGTTTTGGGGGGGGCTCTCCATGACCTATAAGGGAGCTGTAGTGAGATGTTTATGTGGGACCCTTTTTGTGATGTTCACAGCAGTGCCCTGTAAGGTACCCCACTATTCTGGTGCCATGTCTGGGTGTCCAGTCCATCACTTTTGGCCCCTCCCACACCCAAAAGGTCTTTTTCTAGGCATTTGTGACTTGGACGAATTTTTGGATGAAAATGGGGTATAAAGATGGATGACTTAGCGGTCTGGGTGATCAGATGGCTGGACGTACAGTTGGACGATTTTCAAAAAAAATTAAATGTTGGATGTATTTTTCGAAAATGGACCTTTTCCCGTGTCTGACTTTGGGCGACTTGCAACTTAGGCCCAAAACAGACTTAGATGTTTCTTTTGATTATGCCCCTCCACCTGTTTAGAGAATGTTGAATTATTCACTAATTATTAATTAATGTTATTTTTTCTACATTTCCTGAGGAATTCCCAGCTTTCTTTTTACGTGACCCGCTGCGAGTTGAGCAGGTATCTGCGGGCTATCAAAATGTCAAGTAACGCCTCTCCAAATCAATGGTCAAAAGAATTTAGACTAAAATTAAACTAATAAAACTAAGATTTTTTTGGCATGTCCAGCTAATAAGATTAAAGAAAATTCTTTAACGTTGGATGGAATTAATTATCCTATCAGTCCAGTTATTAAAATCTTTTTTGATTGAAACTTCTTGTTCGATGCTCAACTTGATGCTTTAGTAAAGAAAATTTGACTGTACGTTACTGTGTGATATAACAAATAGATTACAGTTAGAGTACAAATAAGATTACGTTACATTTCAGGGATCTGAATACTTGGTTGGTGTTTTGGGGAGGAAGAGATTATTTAAGTGAAGGTTTTGGGGGAGAATTTATCTAGGAGGAGGGGGAAGGGTTGGGTTAAGATATCTGGATACATTTTTTGAAAAGTAGGGTTTTGATTTATTTTCGAAAAGTTTTGAAGTCGCCCGTTGCCGTCAACAGGTTGGAGATGGAGTGGTTAAGTTTTGCTGCTTGCGTCGCCAGAAGGTTATCAAACATCTTTTTGCGCTGAGTGCCCTTGAGTGGAGGGAAGGCAAAAGGGTTCGGAGCTCTTCTTTGTCTTGAGGTGAGGATCTGGTTTAGGCGGTTGTTTAGATAGGGGGGGGGCGGAGCCATTTAATGCTTTTAATAATAGACAATAAAATGATAAATAATGGTAGTAATTGGATCTCGTTCTGGCTACAGATGGGAGATACATAGTCATATGCGCACAAGACAAATGCGCACAGACATTCGGGTGCAGGACAAACGATAGCCGTACATTTGTCATGTGCGCGATTGTCTGCGTGCAATTGTGTTGTGAGCATTTGACCGTGCATGCAATTGTTTTGCGCGCTACTGTGTTGTGCGTGATCGTCTGTGTGCATCTGTCTTGCGTGAATTTGACCAGCCACCAAGCTGGGGAGGAGGACATGCCTGCAGTCTCACATACAGGGGGGTAATTCTCTACAGATCACCTGAAGGACGATGCAGGCTAAGCATGGATTCCATAATAGCAATTGTCATTTACAACTGCAATTATTCTGTAACCCCTGTGCACCATTACTAGGCCCACCCAACGTGCCCCTCCCACAAAGCTACTCCCTCTTCTCACCTCCCATGTCAAAGCCGATGACTGGCTGCTTGTCCTCCTGCTGGGATGTGGTGATGGCGTAGCCCACCACGCCCCCCGCCGGGCCTGAAAGGATGGCTCTGGAACCACTGAAGCTCTCCATGGGCGTCAGCCCACCGTCTGAGCGCATGAATAGCACACGAACATCCTGAAGGGAGGGAAAGGAAGCACAGAGCAAGAGTTGGCTATGAAAAAGGGATTACGCTATAAGCGTCAATTTAGCTCTCTGTTACGCTATTAGAACAGAACCGGGCTATTTAAGCATTCATAGGAAACGGAAACATTTTTTATTTGATAAATGTCATTAACTCTTATGATTATTTGGTCTTTTTTTTTTTAATTTACTGTTTAAGATGTTGTAATTCTCCATGTTTGACATACTGGGTTCTTTTATTGTAAATCGCCTTGAATCTCTAGCTGGTATCAGTTTGGTAGATTGTGGGTACGTTGCCAGAGGATGTGGTAAGAGCGGATAGCGTAGCTGGTTTTAAGAAAGGTTTGAACAAGATCCTGGAGGAAAAGTCCATAGTCTGTTATTGAGAAAGACATGGGGGGAGCCACTGCTTGCGCTGTATCAGTAGCATGGAATGTTGTTACTCTTTGGGTTTTGGCCAGGTACTAGTGACCTGGATTGGCCACCATGAGAATGGGCTACTGGGCTTGATGGATCATTGGTCTGACCCAGTAAGGCTATTCTTATATCTTTGATCAGAATGTTTAACCCTTCCACCCAGCTGCTTTTTTTTGTTTGTTTGTTTGTTTTTAAAGAGGGTGACAAATGTTTCAGACCAGATATGTTGAAAATACAAGGAAAAAAAATCTTAAATTTATCATTAGGTCAGTGGCCAACTCAGTGCCCCTGCCAGCCAGCAGAATTTTTTGCTCTGATGCAGCAAGATACAAAGAGGATTTGGTCCTCTCTACCCTGGCCCAGTGAAAGCTGTTCAGATGAACAGTGTGAGAAGAACCTATTCAGGGACAAACCAGGAGGAAATTCTATCCAGAGACATCAACACTTTGGCCTGGGACGAAGCAGTGTTAGTGGAAACTTTGAATGTTCTGTGGCTACCATCTGAAATTCTCTGCAGCAGACTGGGCCTGATCTATCCTGGACCTGTAAATGCCAAAGTAACTTAGCCATAGGTATTTCATCCCTAGAGTTAATTTGATTCAAAACATTTTTATTCCGCTTCAAAGCTAAGCGGATTACATATAAAACAAACATGTCCAAAAGTTCACAAATTTAACGGACTTCTGTATCATTAATAACTGACTTTTGCCACTGGCATCACCACAGACCCAGTGCAGCGTGAGGCCTTGTTGCAAGGAGTTCAATAGCATCGAAGGCCTCATCCTGACTGTCTCAAGAAGACATCGAACGCTTGAGTGTTTGGAACACCTTTGGTAGATGATTACACCAAAAGTGTACGTGTTTAGGTATTAGCAAAGTATGTTAGATTCAGGAAATCACTAAAGACCTTCTGGTGGAATTTGTTGTGCCACAGTTACAAAATGGAAAGAACAAATGCCATACAAAGAGGGAATTATAACAATTTTAAGAAGATTTGGGGGCCATTGACAGTTATTGCAATGATTAAACACCATTATCCACTGAAAGTACTCTCATACATAGGGGGGAGGGTATAAAGTTATATTAAAGATTTGATCAATAGTTAAGAATATTTATATGATATTTTTGAATAAAATAATTGTGGGAAGGGTATAAATTTATGTTTTTAAGATGATGTTAGAAGAAATACAAGTGATGTTTATAAGGTTTAAATGATGTAATATTGTGTTCTTGATGTAAAATGGAAAAATGAATAAAGAATTTGGAAAAAAAAAAGGAAATCACTGAAGACGCATCTATACTCACTGTAACCAAGGACTTGAACTTTATTTATTTATTTATTTATTTTATTTATTTATTTAGATTTATATCCCGTTCTCCCAGTAGCTCAGAACGGTCTACAAGTAAACATACACAGTAGAAGTAATTAGGCAAATAAGGTGTACAATAGGTTTAGATGCTTGGACATACAAGATTGTGCAGTATTTATCAGGGTACAAACAATTTATCAGAGTACAGACAATTTATCAGAGTACAGACTAAGAGAGGACAATACTGAAATTTAGGAGAAGTTAAATAGGGGAGAGAAGAGAGAGGTGGGGTTTAAGGGGGGGTGTAGACTGAGGGAGACCTTTAGTTGAAGAGGAGGGTCTTTACCATTTTACGGAATGTCAATAAAGAGTTCTGTTGCCTGAGTTGGGGGGGAGTTTATTCCAGAGATGTGGGATGAAGTGGCTGTAGGATCGTTTGCGGGCAGTTTCTGAGAGGAGGGACCTTCCAGGGGGAATGCATAGGCGTATTTCCGATTTTGAGCGGAGGGAGCGAGTGGGGGTGTAGATGGGAAGCTTAGATTTTATGTAGGAGGGGGTGGTGGCATAAATTCTCTTGTGGGCTACTGCTAGGGCCTTGAAAGCACAGCGCTGGCTAATTGGGAGCCAGTGTTCAGCGCGGAGTGCTGGGGAGACGGGATCATGGTAGTTGAGGTTGTGTAGGAGGCGGATAGCTGCATTTTGGACACGTTGGAGGCGTTTGAGATTATTTTTGGTTAGTCCATTAAATAGGGAGTTACAGTAATCCATTCTGGAGAGGACATATGCGTAGAGGAGTTGGGCGAGGTCAGGTGTGGAGATGTAGGGTTTGATCCTTTTCAGTTGGCGGAGGTAGTAGAAGGAGGTGGAGATTACTTGGGATATGTGGGCAGATAGGGATAGGTGTCCATCTAAGGTTACTCCTAGGCTGCGTACCTGATCTGTTGCCGTTAGTAGAGTGGAGTCCCATGCTAGGGTAGGACGTGTGAATTTGGTGCTTTTTTTCCTGATCCATAAGAGTTCTGTTTTAGTGGCGTTTAGTTTATGGTTCTCTTTTACAAAGGTGCAGTAAGCGTTTTAGCGCGTGTTTAGCACATGCTAATCTAATCTAATCTAGTCCTTAGGTTTGTATACCGCATCATCTCCACGTTTGTAGAGCTCGACGCGGTTTACAGTAGGAGAAATAGGAAGGAACTACAACAGAGGGTTAGAGGTAGAAGTGTGAAGAAAATTTAGAGGATTGGGATGCCAAGATATAAGACTTTCTTTGATTCCTAAGTTGGAGGGAGACTTACATTTTTTTGAGAAAAGCCAGGTTTTCAGATGTTTGCATGCTAGATCAACACATGCGCTAACCACTAACGCGTCCTTAGGATAACATGCAGACGTTAGCGTTTAGTGCGTGATTAGCACCTTTGTAAAAGAAGGGGTTAGTGTTGTCTGTTCCGTGATGTTACCGTTATGAATCCTTATCGATCTTATTGGAAGCCGTAATGATTCTTTGCCAATAATTGCGGGGCATAAGAGATGGTTAAATTTCTGCTATTTCCATAATAAAATTCAGATATTAAAGGTTATTTTAATAAAGTACTACTAGATTTTTTTTTGTATAAAATGTCTTTTTTTTTTATCATCAATTGATGACAGGAGAACGTTTTCCTATTTTTTTGTGGTTGTTACACTATATTAGTGGGATTCTAAGGGATCCGAGCATATTGGAGACTCCGTAGTGTTATTACTGTACTGATTTATCGTTCTTTTTCAATAAAACAGACAACATAAAATGTCTTTTTATCAATCTATCATTGCTTTATGTGAAAACATATCGGGGTCCTTTTACTAAGCACGCGCTAAAATGGCAGCAAATTTTAAGAAAAGCAGAGCTTTATGTAATCAGTGGCTTTGAGCAACCCCAGGATGGGCTTTAAACATTTTTTAAAAAATTTATTTTCTGATCAAGCACAGTCAAATTCATGGGAACTTCAATTTGCACGTTAGGGTTTTCTGAACAACCTTATCACCCCGGGCCGAGACCATCTAGGCGATTTACAAAGAAAAGGTGTAATTCATTAAAATTAAAAAAATCGATAGATAGTAATAAAATAAATGAGAGTTGGCTAATCCACAGGGTCTCCATGCCTAGAACAGGGTGTATCTTAAGAGAAGGCTAATTAAATATATCAATTATAGAATGCATCTCTGAATAAGTAAATTTTGAGGTCTGCTTGGCATTCCAAGTATGATGGTTTTGATCCAATATCTAGCGGTAAAGAATTCCACAGTGCGAGTCCGATAATGCTGAATATACTTGAGCGCATGGAATCATAACAAATCTGACGAAGAGGTGGAATATATAGATTGCGAGGAACGTAGGAATCTTGATGATAACTATGGCGCAAAATGAGTTCCCAAAAATAATTAGGGAGGACCCAAATATTCCCCCTCCCCCTGGCCACCCAACGCAATACTACCTTTGCTGACGGGGGTGCCAAGCAGAGAATGACACGGTGGTTGTTACCTGCGGCTAGCCGTGGATAACCCGCCGAAAAGGTGACAAATAAAAGGTCACCGTGAGATCGGGGACAAGGCCATTCACCGCCCCGTGGAGCGGTGAATGGTGAGCATGCGTGACGAATGAGCGTGCGGTCCGGCAGCCCCCTCTCTCCCGCCAGCTGTGCATCTCCCTCCCTTTCCCTTACCTTCTCTTTGTGGTGAAGCTGGTGATTTCTAAAAGGCTATGCACTGTATTACAGCCGGAGCCTTGAAGTCGCGTTGCGTTGCCTGCTGGAAAAGTCTCCTCTGACGCAACATAGAAACATAGAAAGATGACGGCAGAAAAGGGCTATAGCCCATCAAGTCTGCCCACTCTACTGACCCACCCCGATAAGTCTAGATGCTAGTGATTCGTCCTACATAGGGATCCCACGTACATGTCCCATTTACTTTTAAAGTCAAGCACGCCGGTGGCCTCGACCACCTGCACCGGAAGCTTATTCCAGTGATCTACCACCCTTTCCGTGAAAAAATACTTCCTGGTGTCACTACTAAACTTCCCTCCGGATGCCCTCTTGTGGTCGAGGGTCCCCTGGGGAAGAGGATGACATCTTCCACCTCGACACGTCCTGTGATGTATTTAAATGTCTCAATCATGTCCCCTCTCTCCCTGCGTTCCTCTAGAGTGTAGAGCCGCAGTCTGCTCAGTCTCTCTTCGTATGAGAGACCCTTGAACCCCAAGATCATCCTAGTGGCCATCCGCTGAACCGACTCGATTCTAATCACGTCTTTATGGTAATGTGGCCTCCAGAACTGCACACAGTACTCCAGATGAGGTCTCACCATGGTTTTGTACAGCGGCATTATGACTTCTGGTTTCCGACTGACGAAACTTCTATTGATACATCCCATCATTTGCCTTGCCTTGGATGTGGCCTTCTCTACCTGCTTGGCAGCCTTCATGTCTGCACTGATGATTACTCCCAAATCTCTTCCTGCTTCCGGTTGCATTGAAGGAGACTTATAGAAATCACCAGTTTTGCCACAAAGAGAAGGTAAGGGAAAGGGAGGGAGATGCACGGCTGGCCTGCGGGAGGGAGCTGCTGGACCGTGCGAAGGGTGCTGGGGGTGGAGGGATGGAAAGGTGAAAACGCTGAAGCAGCCTGAGCTGAAGCAGCCTGAAAGGAACTGGGGAAGAAAAAGAGGGGAGAAGACGCTGGGAAATGGGGAAGAGAGAGTGGGGAGAAGACGCTAAAGGGAAATGGGGATGACAGAATGAGAAGAAGATGCTGAAGGGAATGGGGAAGAGAGAGTGGGGAGAAGACACTGGAAGGGAAGAAGACAGAGATGCCAGACTATGGGGGAGCAGAGGGAAGAAGATGGGTGCCAGACCAATTGGGGGTGAAGGGAGAGGCACAGTAACAGAGCAAATGGAAGACACAGAGAGAAGACAGACAGTGGATGGAAGGAATTGAATGAGAAGATGAGGGAAGCAGAAACCAGACAACAAAGGTAGAAAAAAAATTTCTATTTATTTTCACTTTAGGATAAAGTAATATTAGTTGTGTTGATAAAAATTTATAAACAAAACCCTGCCAGCTGAACATCTCTTTCTCTAGTTCAGCAGCCAGGAAGGAATAAGCTAAATATTGCAGTACTGAGGCTTGTATTGATGCTGTGGGGACAGGGCAGTGAAAAGGATGGTGGTCCGGGGACGGGGCAGTAACAGGGACAGAATTTTTCCCCGTGTCATTCTCTAGTGCCAAGCCTTCCAGCTGAAGACATCTCCAGCACTTAATTTACTCAGGCGCACTTCAGCCGCTAATGCTGGCTCTCCCACGCATACTCTGTTAGGCCTGAGCTGAGCATGCATGGGACAGCCGGCATTAGCAGCTGAGTGAATTAAGTGCTGCTGCAGGTACATATCAGGTATGCAACGTCTTCAGCAGAGGGGTCCTGAGCCAAAGGTAATGGGGCCCAGGTCCCTGTGGCTACACCACTAGTCAGAAGCAATTTATCCTATTAAATATGGGAATATTAGCACTTGCCCAACCCTTTCCCCCACTTAAAACTATGCACAAAAATCAATCACACAGGCACTTTCAGTAGGTGTTCTCTTAGGGTTTCCGCAGCTGGAGTTGTGCTTGATGCAGGTTTCTGGGTCTCGCTGCGTCTTTTTCAGGTAGAAATTGACTTTTCAGCCACCATGCTGTGGCTTTCTTCAGTGTATACTCTGAAATCTGCAGTGTGATGCAGTGAGACCCGGAAACTTGCAATTGACTTTCCCTGCCCTGGTCCCAATCAGGTACGTGAACCCACACTGCAGACTTCA
Organism: Geotrypetes seraphini; assembly: GCF_902459505.1. NCBI lineage: Eukaryota > Metazoa > Chordata > Amphibia > Gymnophiona > Dermophiidae > Geotrypetes > Geotrypetes seraphini. The sequence continues at coordinate 11,108,201 of NC_047085.1, forward strand.
GAGCGTACCCTGAAGAACGCCACAGCATGGTGGCTGAAACGTTGGTTTCTACCTGACAAAGACGCAGCGAGACCCAGAAACCTGAAAAAAGCACTTTCAGCAGGCGTTCCTGATGGCAAACTTAAGTTAGTTTGGGAGAAGGGGGGATATAATTGCGCAGAGACTGTATTTTTAAATTAATGTACATTATCCTCAAGAGAAAAGGTAACTGTAGAAAAAGCAGGCGCAAACCTCACTCTCCCTGATCTGTTTTCAAAGGCCATGGTGGGTATGTCTGAAAGTTCGGATAACTGCCAGGAAATAGGCAAACTATATCCAGTCAGAAACTGTTATCTACAGTGGGGTCCAGTCAAGAGAGGTTTACACAGACATGGTGAATATTTCCTTGCCAGGACCCCCATCCTGCAGCCACTCAGTGGCGCAGCAAGGTAGAAAGCGCCCGGGGCGGTGTCACCCCCTCGCGCATTCCTCTCCACCGCCCGCCATACTAGCGCACACCCTTCCCCCTCGTGCCTCCAAATCTTCACCCACGTGAGCAGCTTCTCCAGCCTTCTGCTTGCGTCAGCATTGGTTTTCCCTCTGACATCATTTCCTGGCCCCGTGACCAGGAAGTGATTTCAGAGGGAAGCCAAGCAGGTGCAAGCAGAGGGCTGGAGAAGTTGCTCACTCTGGTGAAGATTTAAAGAGGTAAGTGGGGGAAGGGAGGGCACGATCATGGTGTGGGAGGGGCAGAGAGGTGCCAGTGCCACCACCAAGACAGCGCCCGGGGCAGTCCGCTCCTCCCCTCCTCCTCTTACTACCCCACTGCAGCCACTTACCTGTAACTGGTTCTGGAACCCAGCCCGAAATCCATCCAAGTACCTCCGAATGCAGGGGGTAAGGTAGGCATCAGCACAGGCGGTGTAACCGCGAGGAACAATGCGTACCATTGGCATCACCTCTGAAGACAAGGACACATGATCAAACCCCAGTTCCTGGGCCAGTTTGCCAATCTGTTGCTCATGGACTGACCACCTGCCAGGCAAGCACAGAATATGCAGGTTAGCCGAGACCCTCCCCCCCCAATACAGAATAGCAAGGGATAAACAGTGCAATCACACATACACACAAGAAAAAATACAGGATAACCGAGACCCTCTGCCATGTAAATGTGCGCGAGTCGAGTCTCTTTCATTTGAAAGGAAGCTCTGGAATGAGAGGGCATTAAGAGGAGATAGGCTCAGGAGTAATCTACTCTTTGACAGAAAAGGTGGTAGATGCTTGGAACAGTCTCCCGGTAGAGATGGTGGAGACAGAGACTGTGTCTGATTTCAAGAAAACCTGGGATAGTCACGTGGGATCTCTTAGAGAGAGGAAGAGACAATGGTTAGACTGGATGGGCCATTTGGCCTTTAGCTGCCATCATGTTTCTATGTTTCTATCCAGAACCACAGAGACCCCTACCCTCAGGACAGAGCACTGCATGTTAGATGAGGACCCTCCCAATACAAAATAGCAAAGGATAGGAGATACCTGCAAATCACACACACAAAGACTACAGGACAACAGAGGCACCCTGTCGCCATTATCCCCCCCTCCGGCCAGTTCCCTCCTCCCTGTTCTGAGCTTTCCTGGGAGAACTGTATAGAAAATTAAATACATAATAAGATTGTGATGATTTGCAATTCCAGTCTTTCAAGGATAGGTTGACCGTTCCATCACCCCAAAAGATCTTTGCGCTCTGAAAATTCAGCTTTGCTGAGAGGCAATCTTAATCCGAAATATGTAGAAACTTGTCTAATGACCTTTTGTTGTGCTGGGGTAAAGCTATGGAACTTGCTGGTAGGACAGTTAAGGAAATGCACTGATAGAGAGAATTCTTTAAAAACACAATTGTTTGTTACTGCTTTTTTAGAGGGTCTGATTCACCTTGATCGAAGATTTATTGCGAGTTTAAATCCTGATATTTTGTCTGTCTCTTTGCATTGTTTTAATCATTACGTATGTTTGATTTTATGTAAACCTCCAAGGGTTAGACCAGGGGTGTCCAACCTGCGGCCCGAGTGCTGCATGCGGCCCCAGTCGAGGGCGATGCAGTGTTTTCCTCTGCTGCCCCCGGGTGTTTACCATCTTGCTGGCTCCCTCCTGTGTCTAGCTGCAGCGTTTGAAAGTTTGTGCGGCCCCAGAAACATTTTTTTCAGCCAATGCGGCCCAGTGAAGCCAAAAGGTTGGACACTCCTGGGTTAGACGGTATAGAAATCTTAAAAATAAATAAATATTAGGTGAGACACTCCCCACCCCCACCCCACTACTCGAACACAAAATAGCAAAAGATAAGAAAGACCTGAAAATCACTCGCACAAAAGCCACAGCACAATTTAGTTGAAAATAATTAGAGCCAGATTAATGAAAATTAGTAAAAGGGAGGTTTTTACACCGAGTGAGCTGTGGGGTACATTTTATTTATTTGTTCAAATTTCTATACCGTTCTCCCCAGGGAGCTCAGAACAGTTTACATCAGGGGTGTCCAACCTTTTGGCTTCCCTGGGCCGCATTGGCCTGGGGCCGCACAAACGAGCAAACGCTGCAGCAAGACAGAGGACGGAGCCGGCAAGTTTCAAGTTTATTTATTCTTGATGAATCGCCTATTTAAATTACTAGGCGATGTACAATAATAATAACATATATTAATAAATTAAACAAGTAAAATGTTAATGGTGACATAAAAACAAATTTGTTGTTAGTTAAAATTTAACACACTTAACAAACTGAGTGTAGGCATAAGTTTAAAATAATTTTGTGGGTAAGACATGTGTGGTTAAGAGGGGGAATAGTTACAATTTTTGATAGAAGAGAAGAAAAAACATAAAAGGGAAGAACAAGAAGGGGGGTTATAATAGCTGTTTAAAAAAAAAAAAAAAAACAGGTAACGGTTAAAAAATAATCGATTTTTTAGAGTCCTAAGATCCATACACATCTTTAAAGAGAAAGGTTTTTAACGTTTTTTTAAACAGTGTTAGGTCTTTTAGTTCTCTAATGTATTGTGGTAAAAGATTCCATGAATATATTAAATATATGTAGGGGGGAGGAGGGATGGGTGGGTTTTATGACATTATGAGGGGTAATATATGGAAAGGGAGGGAGGGGAGATAGTTTATGGTATAAAATGAATGTAGAGTTTCAAGTGAAGAATGTATAGTATGACTTGAATTATTGTACACTTGTTTGCATAATGTAAAAACGAATAAAGATATTAAAAAAAAAAAAAAAAAGATTCCATGAATGTGGGGCCATAACTGAGAACATGTCGTGCAAGACAGTAAACACCCCAGGCAGAGGAAAACACTGCATCACTCTCAACTGGGGCCACACAAAATACTTCACTGGGCCGCAGGTTGGACACCCCTGGTTTACATGATTTATTCAGGTACTCAAGCATTTTCCCCTGTCTGTCCCACTGGGCTCACAATCTATCTAATGTACCTGGGGTAATGGGGGGGGGGGGGGAGGGATTAAGTGACTTGCCCAGGGTCACATGGAGAGACGTGGGATTTGAACCCACAACCCCAGGGTGCTGAGGCTGTAGCTTTAACCACTGTGCCACTTTCCCCATCATTATACATTATATAGAGACCTATTTAAGACCCCTGTGATTCTGAGGCTTTTCCTCTCCTTTGATAGAAACAGCTCTAAAACAATTGAAGACACTAGGGGGCCTATGTGTTTAGGTGTCACTAATAGCCAGTTGGGACCCAGTCTGAAGCCACTTAAATATTGCCCCCCCCCTCCCTTGTCAAGGGCCTGAGCCCAGCTTGTGTGATTCAGGGTTAGGAGTGCTTAAGTAGGTTACGTGACTCACGTGTAGGAGTGCATGAGCACCACAGCTATGCTGCGGATCCCTCTCGCTAGCACCCCCTCCAGATCCTTCTTCAGGCTCGTCAGGTCCGGGGGTTGCCACACCTCCAGGGAATCCCCCGTGGAACCTAAATGAACGAAAACGAAAAGGAACAGAAACTCATCCGAGGAGCAACCAAGGAAGGAGAAGTCCCAGACAGAGAAGTGTCATTTTCAAAATCCTAGATGGTATTTTTTCTCCTTTGGTTCCTGCCTCAAGTTCAAGTTCAAGTTGATTGATTTTAATATACCGACCATCAACAAGTATCTAGCCGGTTTACAATAAAAGTTAAAATCAAGGTAAAATTATATTTATAAATTATAAAATTAATAAAAGAGAAAGAGTAATGGGAAAGTGAACATTAAAAACATTAGACAATGACAGACATAAAAGTGAGGTTAACAAGAAAGGAAGGGGAAAGGTTACATTATAGTGATGAAGAGAGAAGAAAAAAAATAAATAAAAAAATAAGGTTTGAATGTGAGAGGGATGGGGAGGGAAGGAACAGAGGGAGGGGGGCGCTTCTTTAAAGCGGTTAGGTGAATGGTGAAAGAAGAATCAAGAGTACCGTATTTTCACTCATATACCGCGCACCCATGTAAAACGCACACACGGGTATAGCGCGCGGGGAACTGTAATTTATGTAAATAAATTTTTATATACCGCGCACACCTGTATACCGCGCATGCCGCCCCGACTCTCCCGTCGCTGCCCGACTCTCCTTTCGCCTGCCCCGACTCTCCTCTGGCCAGCCCACTCTCCTTTAACCCGCCCCGACTCTCCTCTCCCCCTTGAAGTCCTGTCCCCACCCTGATGCCCCCCCGACGTCCGATTCACCCCCCCCGCAGGACCGCTCGCACCCCCACCCCGAAGGACCGCTCGCGCTCGAACACGCACCCGCACCCCCACAGCCTCCACACCCCCCATCATGTAGAAGTTTCCTACCGTCGTCCTGCTGCTTCCTCTGCCGGCAGTCCTGCCCCTTCTCTTAGCCCTGCGTCTACGCTGCTTCCTCTTCCGGCGGTCCCGCCCTTTCTCTGACCATACACTAAAAGGGGATCATGGTGAAATGTGTACCTGGCACCCTTTATGTGAAGCTCACAGCAGTGACTCCCTGCTCTGTCGGCATGTCTGTGTGGCCAGTCCATTAAAATGCTGGCACCTCCCACATCTATACGGGCTTGTTTTGGATGGGTATTTTTTTTTCCCAAAAGTTTATTGAGAAAATGCACAAAAATACAAGCCAACAAGAAACACACACAAAAGCTGGACAATCCCACCAACCTCCCCAGCCATCCCAACCCACCCCTACAGTCTTACATACAAATCAAACCAAAACTCTAGGCCAGGGTGTCCAACCTTTTGGCTTCACTGGGCCGCATTGGCCGAAAAAAATGTTTCTGGAGCCACACAAACACGCAAACGCTGCAGCAAGACAGAGGAAGGAGCCGGCAAGATGGTAAATACCCAGGGGCAGCAAAGGAAAACACTGCATCGCCCTTGACCGGGGCTGCACAAAATACTTCACTGGGCCGCAGGTTGGACACCCCTTCTCTAGGCCAAAGGAAAGAATGTGCATTACCCCTGCTGGGTCTTCTAGGCAGTATAAACATCCCAGATTTTACTGTAAGCTGGCAGGGTTACATGGCTTATTGCAGTCAATTTGGACATCAGCTGAAGATAGTCCAATTTAGCATACAACAAGGAGAGTCCATGAGCGGTGGGTAGCTTCCACTGTGCGGCCACCCCCAGTCGACCAGCTGTAAAAATAAAGGCCACCAAATGCTGCTCAGCCCTGTTATAACCAGGTACAGGGTTTTGCATATTTTGATTCTCGAAAATGGCCAAAAAAGATAGACAACCTAAGAGCCAGAATGTGTAGATGACTCATTTGGGGGGAAAAATAAATATATATAAACATCTCTCTGTAGCATCTCGCCTCCTCTGACAGAACTTCCTGTTTCTGGATGGGACGTTACAGAAAGGCTTCCGGCAGTGACCGAGGTGGCATGCCTTTGGCAGCGCAGCAATATCAAGGAAGGAAAGGTTTGGAGGGCAGAGCTGGGCCGGTGGGGAGGGTGCTAACCACGAGCATGGAGATCTTTAAGTGAAATTATAAAGGACCGTCGGGTCCGTGTGTTGGCGATTCCAGCCACAAAAGGACAAATCGCCAGCCAGCACTTGTGCGTGACATTTCTTCAAGCAGACTTGAAGGCGAAATGTGGCCATGTCAGGCTAGTTTTTATCTATATTTGTACATTAAAGCTTTTATTCTCTGGCTCTTCTGATATCTGCTGCTACTCCTAGCGCCACAGATGCTTGCTTCCCATTTGGTTCCCATTTATGGGATATAGCAAGTTTCAAACACAGGGAGCAAGGTGAGACTTCCTGGCCCTCTCTTCCACCCCCACCCCCCAGGCCCTGCCTATGCGCAGCCATCCCCCCCCCCATGCTTATGTTCAGAATGTGTACAGACCTCTTGCAGTCTGTCTGGAGCCCGTCTCAGAAAGCTGGCAGTCGCTGTGGGTAAGCACGACCCTCTCATCCACCTCTATCACCTCCTCATACAGCAGCTCAGGCATTGTGATCTCCTAAAAAAAATATTAAGAATTAGAAGCCGGATAAAGAGCTCTCTCCCTACAGGCATCAGGTTCTCTAGCAAAGCTGGGAAGCAGAGCTTTCTTTTGGGGGACTAAGGGTCACCTTCAAAAGCTAATCAAACAGTGTTAGTCCAATAAAAAGGTACTACCTTTATGGTTTTTCTTTGTTTTAATTCTATATATTATCTCAAATAGTGGACTATTGTGGCTACCACAGCATGAATTTTCTTGAGTGGCACAGTCAAATCTCAGACTTGAATCCAATACTGAATCTGTGGCAAGACTTAAAACTGCAGCCACAGAGGAACTCTCTTTTAACTCCTAACTCTCGCTCGCTTGTGAAGTACCCATGTTTGTTTTTATCATTCCCTCTGTAATTCCCTAACCCAGGGGTGTCCAATGTCGGTCCTCGAGGGCCGCAATCCAGTCGGGTTTTCAGGATTTCCCCAATGAATATGCATTGAAAGCAGTGCATGCAAATAGATCTCATGCAGATTCATTGGGGAAATCCTGAAAACCCGACTGGATTGCGGCCCTCGAGGACCGACATTGGACACCCCTGCTCCTAACCCCTATTTGTTTGTTTTAATTAGAATGTAAGCATTATGGAGCAGGGATTGTCTCTTACATGTTAATGTATAGCACTGCATACGTCTAGGGGGCTGTAAAAACATTTTTTAACCCGTGTCAAACCTCAGGAAGGGGACAGAGCTAGGACATATCAACCCTACCAGCTGGTGATGTGGAAGGGGAAGGAGACTTGGACGCCTCCAAGTATCCTCCCAAGATGTGTAAATCTTTGACACAAACATCCCTAGAAAGGAAGACAAACCTCGAGAGACTAAGAGCTGGATCCTCAAAACTTGCCAGTAAAATCCAGCGAGTCGATATAGTGCCCGTAGTGGGAGAGACTTATTTTACCAGCAATTTTTGGCATTACAGCATGCAAATTATATGCACGCCAGTAAAGAGCATTGCTCAGAAGACAGCGGCGGCGGCTCTTCAGTTTAGGATGGGCTGGGGAGGGTTTCAACGTGAACTTCAGTAATTTGGGATGGTTTGGATGGGCTGGAGTGAGCTTTGACAGCAATTCCAGTAATTGGAACCTAAGCACAGTACCGGGCAGACCTCTAGGGTCTCAGGCCCAAAAATAACCAAAGGAAAAAGACAAATTTAACTAAGCGGTTCACAACACTAGAAACAATACATACGGAGAAAATTTTGGCTTTACAACAAGGAAATATTAAAAATTTTAAGAAAATATGGGATCCATTGACTAATTATTCTAGAGATCAGATATCTTAACACATTGATAATAGTAATATAGGGTTAGGGTGGGAAATATAGATATTAATATGAAAGAAAAATGGAAAAACAATTAATAGGGGAAAGAGATGAATATTTATGATATGAATTTGTACATACATATATATTTTATTATACATTTTATAATATGTGATTCATGTATTGAAAGAATGAAAATTCTATAAATAAAAATTTAAAAAAAATAAATAAATAAATAAAAAAAAAAAAAAGAAACAATACATACGATTCCATCAAAGTATCCTGGTGAAATACAACAAGGAGCTATACATACATTTCAATAATACATCAGAGTAAAAGCATACCATATAGATAGAAATACAAGTGATAAAAACCTAATTAAGTTAAAAGAAAACCATTAAGATATCAGCTTATTAAATAAATAAGTCTTTAACAATTTCCTAAAATCATGCATTGGGCAGACTGGATGGTCCAGTCAGGTCTTTATCTGCTGTCATTACTATGTTACTATGAAAAGGGTACAGGGCACAATTGCCAGACTAAAGGGAGGCACAAAGAACTATTGAAAGCGCTGACCCAAAATCGCAAAGCAAAGGAATCGCTGATGACTTGGATAAATGGGAATATAATGATAGATAGGCCTCTGTCAAATCTAGGGAGGCGAGAAACTGTTTGGGCCGAACTGCAACAACGACCAAGCAGACCTGATTCATGCCCATGAGAGGGAGAAAGGTCTTCTTTGAAATGACAAAACAGATGAAATACCGATCTGATCCTCTCTTGCTGTGGGAAACTGAACAGACAGCTTTGAGATCCAACAAACTTTGTGGCTTTTCCTCGACGTCACCTGCTTATCATCAAGACCAACATGGGGACTCCACAAAGATATCCTGTAGTGGAAGTCTGAACTCCAAGGCATACATTGTGGATGACTTCAAGGACTCCACCAGTCCAAGGTACTGTGGGCCCACCTTCAGTAGAAGTCTTGCAACCAAGCTCCAATTGCCACCGAAGGCTGGGCCTCAACACCTTTAATGGGAGCTGCAACCTGGCCCAGCCCTACCTCATGCCAGCCTCTACAAAACAAAAATGATGGCCTCTACCGACTCTCCCTAGACAATAACAATGAGTGTCCCTAAGATGTCCCCTGGCTGCAGACCCAAACCTGAGAACCTTCAGGTGATCCTCCAAGCACTTTGCATTCTCCTAGACTCTTCACCAAGTTGTCCAATTCCTCGCCAAAAGAGATCTTACCATTAAAAGGAAATCTGCTGAGCTTCAATTTGCAGGCTGCATCTGCTATCCAGTCCCAAATTCATAAGGCTCTCCTGGAAGCCACTCCCCCCCCCCCCAGCACCACGGACTTCACCAAGGTACAAAGTAAATTGTACAAGGCATCAGTGAGAAAGGAAGCACCCGTCTCAATCTTAGTCAATTCTTGATCCATAAGAGAGAAATCATCTGAGGTTCTATCTAGAATTTTCTCTGTCCAGCAAAAACATACTTGAGTTACCAAGCTCCCACAGATTGCCGCCTATACCACAAGGGCAGAAAAATCAAAGCTCTGCTTAAGATACTCAATTCTATGATCCTTCAGTGTTACATTGCCATCCACCAGAAGATTATTCTTCTTTGTAATCACCCAAACAACGGAATCCATGAGAAGCAGAAGCAAAGTGTCTCTATCCTGTTCAGGGATGGGGTAGAGATGCACCACAGAACGAGCCAATAGGAAGGGGGCAACAGAAGCACGTGTCTGACTCGCATCTCGGATGTCCTGATGTGCAGGGACGGACCAGCCAGCCTTCTTGATGCCCTTTATTAACAGATCCGCCTTTCATGATGCCAAGACCTTCCATTGCCTTAGTCTTCTGTTCCTTGTTATTAATTGTCTTATTGCTAACTGTTATGTATGTTACCAATGCCACCCATTCTGGGCTCCTTGGGGAGGACAGGATATAAATCGAATTTAATTAATTAATTTTCTTCCTCAAACATGAGCACTGATGAGACTTTGACGGAGGTCCCACTTGAGGAGTATTGTGTTCAATTTTGGAGACCTTATCTTTTGAACGATATAAGAAGACTTGAAGCGGTCCAGAGAAAGGTGACGAAAATGGTAGGGGGCTTATATCAAAAGATGCACAAGAAGAGACTGGAAGACCTAAATATGTCTACTCTGGAGGAGAGGAGGGACAGGGGAGAATTGGTACAGATGTTTAAATACTTGAAAAGGTACTAATATAGAACCAAATCTTTTCTAGAGAAGAAAAAATGGTAAAACTAGAGGGCATGAATTCAGGTTGTGGGGTGGCAGACTTAGGAGCAATATTAGGAAATTATTTTTCACAGAGAGTGTGGTGGATGCCTGGAATGCCCTCCCGAGGGAGGATGTGGAGATAAAATCAGTGATGGAATTCAAACATAGTAACATAGTAGATGATGGCAGATAAAGACCTGAATGGTCCATCCAGTCTGCCCAACCTGATTCAATTTAAATTTTTTTTCTTCTTAGCTATTTTTTTTTTGCCCACAATTAAATATGCACGGACGGGGAGAGGGACCTTGGGGTGATAGTGTCCGAAGATCTAAAGGCGAAAAAACAGTGTGACAAGGCAGTGGCTGCTGCCAGAAGGATGCTGGGCTGTATAAAGAGAGGCGTAGTCAGTAGAAGGAAGAAGGTGTTGATGCCCACAAAAGATTCTACAACATTACCCCTACACACATAGCTTCCAAACTACACCAGTACACCCCCAATCGCCCCCTACGCTCAACCGCGGAAAGATGACTGTGCATCCCCCATGGAAAATCCCTCCAGATGGAAGCGGCCCGGAAACGCTCATACAGTCATTTCATTCCCCAGCTCTGGAACAAGTTGCCTAATCAGATAAGATCCCAGAACTCACTGATGACATTCCAAAGAGCAGTGAAGACCATACTTTCAGCTGATCTGCGAAAAGTAGCAAAGACCATTCTTTTCATCTAAACAGACTCTGACAGATTACCCCCCCTTTTCTATAACCTGCCTTTGTACCCCTGTATTTAATGATCCAACCTCTAACTTAGTCTCTGTGAAATTTTTTTTTCCCAATAAAAGTTTTATTTATTAAGACAGCAACAACAGTGAAATCACAAAACCTCATAAAGGAAGCGCCAGAGGCACTACCAACATAATAAACAAGAACAAAATCCCAAACTATACATTCAGAAGCTAAAGAACCCCCACAACACAGCGAAATCCCCCCACCCCCCACAGGGACAAAGCAGTGAACCCAAACCACAGAAAAGAAGAAGAGGGTCTCCATATATCAACAAAGAAGAAAGGGGAAGCATAACACCCAAACTCAACCCCCCCCCAGGTCCCGATCACAACTCCTAACACCAAACCCACCAATATCCCTCACAAGATAGACTCCCGGAAGCGGCGCCAAATACGCGCATAATCATGTAATTTACCATGCTGCATAGTCGTCAGATGATACATAAGCTGCCAGTTGAGCAAGCGCTGCTCCACCAAAGGCCACGAGGGAGTCTGCACTTGATTCCAAGAGGAAGCCAAGACCAACCGGGCTGCAGTGAAAGTCAACTTACAGAACAGGGAATCCCCCCAGTCAAGATCTAATTGGTGCCAATACAAAAGGGCATGGCGCCAGTCCACCGGTACCTGTGTGCCTAGAATTTGAGAGACCCGAGCAAACACCTCCACCCAGAAACCGCTCACAATCCCACCCGCCACCACATATGCAGATAAGTACCCACTTCCCCGCAGCCCCTCCAACACAAGCCCCTCCCTGTTCCCCGCCATCTAGCCAATACCTGAGGGGTATAGTACCAGCGAAAGAGGACCTTATATCCATTTTCAACCAAAAAGGCTGCAATACCCACTGACGACACCTCTCTCCAGATGTCCTCCCACGTGTCCAGAGATATAGCAGATTCCCAATCCCCCTCCCAAGCTTTCATGTAAGGAAGGAGGGCATCCCCCCTAACATTGAGGCACCGGTACAGAGCAGACAGGGTCCCCCGTCGAAGCACCGGGCCCAACAACATCTCTAAGGGGGTCTTGACACCCCGCAAGTCCCCCACCACTCCCGAGGTCTGAAGATAATGAACAACCTGTAAATAGGGGAAAAGATCACCAGCAAGAAGGCCATAACGTCCCTGTAAATCCGCAAAAGGCCGTATCCGACCTAAAATCGGATCCCACAATTGACCCACATACACCAATCCTCGATTTTCCCAACCTGCGAACACTCCAGCTCCCCGACCAGGAATAAAATCCGGATTATAATGCAACGGAGTGTACCAAGAGTGACGCTTTCCCAACAATAAACCCTTCCGTACCACATTCCACACCCGCAAGGAAGTATCTACTGAGGTCAAAACCCCCCCAGTCTTCGCTCTCCCAGGCACCCAAGGCCGATGCAGCAACGGCACCCCAACAGAAAGGCTCTGCTCAATCACCACCCACGATTTTGGATCTTGCGTCTGCCACTCCAAAAGAGCACGCAGCTGAGCCGCCTGGTAATACTTCACCACGTTAGGAACCACCAGCCCCCCGGCACTCCGACTCAAATAGAGGACCTTCCTACTCACCCGAGATCTACGTCCCGCCCAAATAAAAGCAAAAATATGCCGTTGCACCTCCTCTAACTGCCGTCTACTCACCCAAAGTGGCAAAACCTGAAATAAGAACAAAAGACGAGGCAATACCATCATTTTAACAATCTCCACCCTACCCAGCCAGGAGAAATAATGATCCCTCCAGCTGTCCAAGTCCTGCCGAATACGTCGAAAGAGCGGGGGAAAGTTAATTGCATAGGTATCCACTCCCGGCGGGCCAAAATAAACCCCAAGATAGCGCAATGAGTTCGGAACCCAACGAAACGAAAAAAGGCTCCGGAGAAGAGCCACCCTGTCAGGGGGTAAATTGATATTAAGAATCTCGGACTTCCCAACCTGGTGGAATGACGAAAACAAATGGGATACAGTACTTCAGGGATACAAACTGTACAGAAGAGATAGAGTGGGGCAGAAAGGTGGAGGTGTTGCACTATATGTTCGTGAAGAAATAGAATCCGTGAGAGAGACTATGACAGAAGAGAAAGAGAAGCTGGAATCCCTCTGGATAAAGATTCCCAGACACAACGGAGCTGACACAAAGATTGGCCTTTACTATCGACCGCCAGGACAAATGGAAGAAACAGACGTGGAAATGATAGAGGAAATTAAACACGAATGTAAGACAGGTAATGTCATAATCTTGGGGGATTTCAATTTTCCTGGAATAGACTGGAACCTGGGAATTTCAAATTGTGGCAAGGAGGCAATGTTCCTGGAAGTGCTAGGGGACTGCTTTCTGGAACAATTGGTGGGAGAGCCGACAAGAGGAAACGTCACCTTGGACTTGGTCCTAAACGGCATTACGGGGCCAGCAAAGGAAGTAGAAGTCACGGTCCCGCTGGGGACAAGCGATCACAACATGATCAACTTCAGACTCGATGTCAGGAAGGGGAAAAGTACCAAAACCTCAACCACAACTTTAAACTTCAAAAGGGGAAGATATGATAGCATGAGAGCCATGGTGAAACAACGGATCAAGAAAAAAATGGGCAAAGTCAAAATAGTAGAACAGGCATGGTCCCTTCTGAAAAATACTATCACGGAAGCACAAAGCCTCTACATTCCGAGGATATCCAAAGCAAAGAAAACCAAAGGCAAAAGAGAGCCGGTGTGGCTTACTAAAGAGGTGAAGGAAGCCATAAAAGAAAAGAAGGACTCCTTCAAAGCATGGAAACGCACGAAAACAATCGAAACTTGGAACAAACACAAGGGTGATCAGAAGAAGTGTCACAGGGCAGTGAGGGAAGCCAAAAAGGACTATGAGGAGAAAATAGCGCAGGAGGCCAAAAACTTCAAGCCCTTCTTCAAGTACGTGAAAGGGAGAAAACCCGCAAATGAGTCGGTGGGACCGCTGGACGACCAGGGAAGGAAAGGGTACATCAAGGAAGACAAACAAATCGCAGACAGACTAAATTCATTCTTTGCGTCTGTTTTTACAAAGGAAGACACTGCAACAATTCCAGAAGCAGTGAAAGTGTTCAAAGGAGTAACACAGGACAGCCTTACCACAGTAGACGTGGACTTGGACCAGATATACCGCCAGATCGACAAACTCAAAAGCGACAAATCCCCTGGACCGGATGGAATTCATCCGAGAGTCTTGAAAGAGCTAAAAGTGGAAATCGGAGAACTATTCCAAAAACTTGCCAATCTGTCAATCAAAACAGGGCAGATACCAGATGACTGGAAAATAGCAAACGTCACGCCGATATTCAAAAAAGGATCAAGAGGAGTACCGGGCAACTATAGACCTGTGAGTCTCATGTCGGTCCCTGGGAAGATGGTTGAGGCGCTGATCAAGGATAGCATAACCCGGCACCTAGACACACACGACCTGATGAAAGCCAGCCAACATGGATTCAGGAAAGGGAAGTCATGCTTGACGAACCTACTTCAATTTTTTGAGACAGTGAACAGACAAATTGATAATGGAGAACCGGTGGATATTATATACTTGGATTTTCAGAAAGTGTTCGACAAAGTTCCACATGTAAGGCTCCTCAGGAAACTGCAGGGCCATGGAATAGAAGGAGATATACTAAGATGGATAGGCAAATGGCTGGAGAACAGAAGGCAGAGAGTGGGCATAAATGGGAAGTTCTCGGACTGGGAAAATGTGACTAGCGGTGTGCCCCAGGGCTCGGTACTTGGGCCCATCTTATTTAATATCTTCATCAATGACCTAGAGGATGGAACATCCAGTGAGATCATCAAGTTTGCAGATGACACAAAGCTATGCCGGGCCATCAAATCGCAGAAGGACAGTGAAGAACTCCAGAGTGACTTGAGCCGATTGGAGAATTGGGCAGATAAATGGCAGATGAAGTTTAATGTAGAAAAATGCAAAGTGATGCACTTAGGCAGAAAAAATAAGGAACACAAGTATAGTATGTCAGGTGCAACTCTGGGAAAATCTGAACAGGAAAAGGACCTGGGAGTATTAATCGATAGGACACTGAAGCTGTTGGTGCAATGTGCGGCGGCAGCGAAGAACGCGAATAGAATGCTAGGCATGATAAAGAAGGGAATCACGAGTAGATCGGAGAAAGTCATAATGCCGCTTTATAGAGCGATGGTCAGACCACACTTGGAATACTGCGTCCAGCATTGGTCTCTATACCTAAAGAAGGATATCATACTGCTAGAGAGGGTGCAGAGACGAGCAACAAAGCTGGTGAAAGGTATGGAGAACCTGGATTACGAGGAAAGACTTAAGAGACTGGGGTTGTTCTCCCTTGAGAAAAGGAGACTACGAGGGGATATGATCGAGACATTCAAAATACTGAAAGGAATCGACAAAATAGAGCAGAAAAAAACGTTATTTACAATGTCCAATGTGGCACGGACAAGAGGACATGGGCTGAAGCTAAGGGGGGACAAGTTCAAGACAAATATCAGGAAGTTCTGCTTCACACAACGAGTGGTGGACACCTGGAATGCTCTCCCAGAAGAGGTAATTGCGGAATCCACCATTCTAGGATTTAAGGGTAAGTTAGATGTACATCTCCTTATGAGTGGCATGAAGTGACATGGGTAGGGGTAGGCTAGATGCACTTCTCTTTACGAAAAGCTTGGAGCGATATGGGGACCAAAACTATGCCAGGGTACACCTGGCGGGGCCTCCGCGTGTGCGGATCGCCGGACTTGATGGACCTAGGGTCTGTTCCGGAGATGGCGCTTCTTATGTTCTTATGCGAAACCCCGACACCACCCTGAAAGCTTCCAACTCCCGCAAAATAGCTGGCAAGGAATCCTCCGGATCCTCAACCGTAAAAAGGAGGTCGTCAGCAAAGAGAGTCAACTTGTATTCACCCCCCGGTACAGACACCCCCTTAATGTCCCGGTTCACCCGAACCCGCCGCGCAAAGGGCTCCACCGTCAGAGCAAAGAGAAGCGGGGAAAGAGGACACCCCTGGCGCGTGCCCCGCGCGAGGGAGAAAATGTCAGAGTAGTCCCCATTCACCTTAACACAGCTGATAGGGCAGGTATAGAGAATTCGAATCCATTCTCGCAGACGCGGACCCACACCAATAGAGTCCAGAACCCGAAACAAGAAAGGCCAGGAGACCCTGTCAAAGGCCTTTTCAGCGTCAATGGACAAAAAGAGCGTCTCCCTCGCTCAGCTCCTGGCCCTTTCAAACAGGTTATAAACCCAACGGGTATTGTCGCCCACCTGACGGCCCACCACAAAGCCCGATTGGTCGGGATGTATCAACCGTGGAATCCAACTCATCAACCTATCTGCCAATATCCGCGTAAAGATTTTAGTATCCATCCCCAACAGAGAGATCGGTCGTTAAGAAGTGCACTGGAGAGGGTCCTTCCCTTCCTTTGCCAAAACTGTAACCCCCGCCAATCGCATAAAATAGGGAAGCATTTTATCCCCTTCCAAAGAGTTCAGGAAACTTAACAGAGGAGGTAACAACCAGTCCTGAAAACGCTTATAATACCGGACGGTAAAGCCATCCAGCCCCGGGGACTTTCCAAGTTTCATAGAGCGCAGAGCCCCACGAGCTTCAATCAGCATGAGAGGGCGATCCAATCTGTCAACATCATCAACAGCGATCTTAGGCATCGCCGCCGATGCGAGATAACTATCCATGTCCAATATGGACCCTTCAGCCTCCGGAGTGTAGAGATGGGAGTAAAACTCCACAAAACGCGCTCGAATATCGTCATCCTTCCTCAGGAGCGCTCCAGAAGCCGCCCGGATCGAGAGGATCTGATTGCGCGTGTGGCGTACCTTCAACCGATGGGCTACCAATCTATTAGCCTTATTGGAGAACTCAAAATACCTCTGTTGCAATAACTGCAAGTTAAGGTGCAAACGTTCCAAGTCCAAAGCCTGCAGATCACGACTCGTCTGTCGTAGCTGCCTACTCAACTCCATATCTCAAGGCCGGCGTTTATGTAGCCCCTCTAACCTGCCAATCAAATGTAACAATGCAGCAATGGCTTCCCGACGTTGGCGCTGCCGAGCAGACGCCAACGCAATTAATCTGCCCCGTAGCGTAGCCTTCAACCCCTCCCATACCGCTTCCGACGAAGCACCACACTCCAAGTTGAAATCTAAATACTCCTGTAGCCACCCTTCTATCTGAACGACCACCTCCGGATCATCTAAGAGACTATCATTAAAGCGCCAGAATTTCCTGCCCGTACCACCTCCCTCTCCCATAAAGCGTACCCAAACAGGAGCATGGTCCGACCACGTTATCGATTCGATCCCTGCCGACTCCACGTGGCGGAGCAACCCACACTCTACAAATACATAATCAATTCAAGAGTAGGAGGAATGCGTTCGAGAGAAATAAGTATAGTCCCTATCCAACGGATACAACCAACGCCAGCTATCAACAACATTCAAATCAGAGAGCACCTCCCGCAACATCTTGCGATCCCGCCTCCCATACCGATCTGCCCTCCCCAAATTGTCTAAATGAGGGGTCACAGTGAGGTTAAAATCCCCGCCTAAAATTAAAGCACCCCCCTTAAACTGTAGGATCCTAGACACCAACTCGCAAAAGAACTCCCCCTGGCCTTCATTAGGGGCATAAATGTTAACCAGAGAGTACAGACGCCCCTCTATCAGAGCCTCAAGCATAATATATTGACCTCAAGGATCCCTGACCACCCTATGAACCTCACAATGAAGCCCTTTACCTATAAGGATCCCCACCCCGCCCCTCTTAGAGGTGCCTACCCTGGAGGCCCAAAAGGCCTGAGGGAATCGAGAATCCTTAACAAGGTGCTCATGGGTCTGTACCAGGTGCGTTTCTTGCACAAAACAAACAGCGGCTCTCAACCGAAGCAGTTCCTGGTAAAAAGCCCTCCGCTTATTAGGGGAGTTGAGACCCCGGATATTATAAGATATCAACTTAAACCCCCCCATAACCCTGAGAAAACATTGTAAGAGATGACCCCTTCCACACAAACCTGTCCCTGTGCCCCACTCCCTCCCCCACCATCCCTCCTTCCCCCCCTTCCCCCAAAGTGAGAGCCCGCAGACCTCCCACAGACATACAAGGAAGTGAACAATCCCCTGTGCCCGTGACTCAAGCACTTACAACCAAACACTAACCATCCCTCCCGCAATCACAACAACCCCAGAGCCCAAGTCCCCCAGCTCAACAGCCCCCAACATCCAACCCTTCTACCGACCCACCACCAGATACCCACACAGCCCCAAACACCGTTCCAATCACCCCCCCACCCCACCCTCAAGATCCAGTCCAAGGAGTCCCACCCCCAGTAATCCCCACATAGTCAAAAGCTCAGAGTCACAAGGGGGCTAAAGGAAAACACCCTCTGGAAGCGAAGTAATCAAAGGGTAGTGGGGCTTGCAGACAGCACAAAAACAAACACCATCCAAGAGCCATCAGGGAAGACCATTCGAAGAGGTTGCTGTCGCCATGTGGGGGGATCCCCCCCCACGGCCCCCTCGGGCACTCCGCTCCACTCGCTGCCACCGGAAAGAAGCTGGAGTCCCTTCTCGACGTGAAGCATCACCCACAGGTTGGTCAGGAACATCCAGAATCTCAATCCCCGCCTTTTGCAGCAAAAGACGGGCCTCTCGAACAGTGGTGACCTTGGTATGGACCCCATTGATGGAAATCACCACTCCAAAGGGAAAGGTCCAGCGATAGCACAGATTAGCACTCTGCAGCGCCTTGGTCACCTCTCGGAACGCACGCCTCTTCTGCAATGTGCTGGCCGCCAGATCTTGAAAGAACTCCAACCGGTGGCCCTCCCAGGTCACTGTACCCAGCTCCCTGGCTCTGCGTAGAATCTGTTCCTTCAGCATAAAGCTCTGGAGGCAGAGGACAATGTCCTTAGGTTGATCAGTGACCCGGGGTCCCAAAGCTCTATGGGCCCTCTTGAGGCCCGGTTCAAGAGTATCATTTTGAAGCAACCAGCGGATCAAAGTAATAGTGGTAGCACGAACATCTTTATACTCCGGCAGGTCCGGCAGGCCCCGCACCCGCAAGTTATTGCGCCGGGTGCGGTTCTCCGGATCCTCCATCTTATCCAGGAGCAGTTGGTAATCCACCGAAACACCCTCCAGAGACCGTTGGACTCCCGTCACATTCTCCTCACAACTGTCCAGTCTCATCTCCACCACCTACACGCGCGTGCCCACCTCCACCAGGTCAATGCGGAGCTTCTGCACTGCCTCCCGGACCTGCACTGCCACAGCTGAAATCTCTGATTTTACCTCTAAGATCCACTGTTGCATGTCAGCTTTTGTTAGTGGCTCAGGCAGGGAGCTTGCCGATGCTGGATCGCTCAGCATATCAGCCACCGCGGCGACGGTGCCTCCCAACTTTTCAGCCTCGCTGGTGCTCGTCTCCGACAGAGGAGAGCCGCGTGCGCTGCGGCCCAACGCCTGTTCCAGCGTGCGTTGACCCGGTTTGTCCCCCGGGAGCTTCCGTCAAGTCGCCATTCGGTCTCCGCTCCTCTCGCACACCACGAGCTGGCAAGGGGAGAGAAAATCAGCGCACTGACACAGCGAAAAGCTCAATAGTATGCAGGGCCTGAACGGAGCTTACCGGCTTAAGCTGCCATTCAGAGCGGTGACGTCACTTCCTTCCTTCGTCTCTGTGAAATTTCAACAATTTCCCCCTTTGTACCCTCTTCCCTAAGACCTGTCAAGTCCCGACTTTTGTATAATGTCTGCATTGTGAATGTCTTGATGTAATCCGTTCTGAGCTTCGGGGAGGACGGGCTAAAAATCAAAATAAATAAACACAGAGGCTCTCTAATTAGAAAATGAATGGTATAAAACAAACAAATGCCAGTACTGGGCAATCCTGCACGATCTGTGTCCTGCATATGGTGATTTGGTTTAGGATTTGCTGGGAAGGGCCTTGATAGAAGTTCCAGCGACAGGATGGTTAGGATAAGCTGGAGAGGCCTTTGATGGCAACTCCGGCAGTGGGAACCTAAAGACAGTACCGGGCAGACTTCTATGGTCTATTGCCCAGAAATATTAAAGAAAAGACAATTTAACCATGAATATACTGCATAATGAGTGTAACTGTTGGGAAGACTAAATGGACCATTCAGGTCTTTATCATGTTACTATGCAACGTACGTTTCCTCGGTTACAGGCTATTCCACTTCTACATGTTTTTCACTGCAATTACACGCACGAGATGCGTCGTCACTGCAGACACGCAGTTATAGAATCATCTTTATGTGACCCACACAGAGAACTTATTATATCAGACAACAGGTATGGACGGGATGCTCCCATCTCCTCCACCATAGCAGCCATCTTGCTGCTGCTACTGTTATTAATTCATTTCTGGAAACACATTTTCTCGATCCAGGGCAAGCAGTGGCTGCCCCCATGTCTGTCTCAATAGCAGACTCTGGACTTTTCCTCCAGGAACTTGTCAAACCTTTTTTTAAACTCAGCTGCGCTAACCACCGTTTCCACATCCTCTGGCAATGAGTTCCAGAGCTTAACTATTCTCCGAGTGAAAAAAAATATTTCCTCCTATTGATTTTAAAAGAATTTTCCTGTAAAATCATATTTTATAAACATATCTGGTTGCCACAACTTCTGCAAACTGTTGTCTGACCTCAAGATAACACGTGCAGGTAGAGATGAAGGCAATGTGCTTGTACTCACACTTAAATTCTTGGGAGAAGGTGGGTTTGGAATGTGAATTATCAGTAGCAGAGTGGAATGGGAAGGACTGAACTCACCAAGTCAAATATCTTGGGCCGGGCCTGGTTTCCAATGTGCAGCAGGTCCCGAAAGCCCCGAGTGATCAGCAGCGCCATCCTCTCCCCCTTTCGCTCCAGCAGTGCGTTTGTAGCTACCGTCGTTCCCATTCGGATCCACTCGATGAAGGAAGTATCCAGGGGACAGTCCCGAGGGAATGGTACGCCGCACTCCTAGAAACATAAAACCAGAAAAAAACCTCATAGTCCTGGACTTCCCGCTGCCACAAAAGGTTTCTGAGGCATCAGTTCAAGGTCACGTGCCCTGCTCAGAGTAGCTAATAATCTCCTTTCACCAGATTCATACACTGAGAATCAACAAAAATACATAAACATTCAGAAAAAAAGCCTTAGAGATCAGTCAGCAGCAAGACCTCCAGCAAGAAGTGGATTCCACATAAAGGGGCCACAAGGGACAATTGAGAAAGATCTAGTCTTCTTTGGAAGAAAGGGAAGCAAAGCGGGAGAGGAGAGATATGACAGAGAAGTTTTAAAACAGAGAATAATGAAGTCTGAGGCAACATGGATTCACTAGAGGTAGGTCTTGTCAGACAAATTTCAACACTTTCTTTGACTGGATGACCAGAGAATTGGATGGTTCATAGACAACGGCGCGAAAGACAAAAGTGCGCGCCGACAATTGAGCGCAGCGCACGCCACCGCGCCGCTCTAAATTACAGTTTTTAGGGGCTCCGATGGGGGGTTTTGTTGGGGAACCCCCCCAGTTTACTTAATAGACATCGCACCGGCGTTATGGGGGGCTTGGGGGGTTGTAACAGTGGAGACATTTTACTGTAAACTGAACTTTTTCCCTAAAAACAGGGAAAAAGTGAAGTTTTCAGTAAAATGTGGGGGGTTACAACCCCCCACACCCCCTCAATGCCCCCACAACGCGGTGCGATGTCTATTAAGTAAAGTGGGGGGTTCCCCCCCACGCCCCCCCCGTCGGAGCGCTAAAAACAGTAATTTAGAGTGGTGCGCTCAATTGTTTGGGCGCGCCTTTGTCCTGGCGCGCTTTTGACCTGACACCGAATTGGATAGAGGGAGAGCACTAGATGTGGTGTATTTAGATTGTAGCAAAACCTTTGACAGTGTTCCACACAGATGTCTAATAAATAAACCTGAGTGCCCTTTGGATGGGCCCCAAAGTGGCAGACTGGGTCAGGAACTGGTTGTGTGGACGGTGACAGAGGGTAGTGGTCAATGGAGATTGTTGTGAGGAAAGGGATGTTACCAATTGGGTGCTTCAGAGTTCGGTTCTTGGGCCTGACTTTTTTTTTTTACATTTTTATAAGCGATATTGCTGAAGGGCCCTCTGGTACGATTTGCCTTTTTTGCAGATTATATCAAAATCTACAATTGAGACCCCTGATGGTGTTGATAATATGAGGAAGGACCTAGTGAAGCTTGAGGAATGGTCTGAAATTTGGCAGCCAGGGTTTAATGCTAAGAAATGCAAGGTCATTCATTTAGTCAGAAAAAACCTAAAGGGCACAAAAGAGGAGTGAAACTTGGGTGTGATAATATGTGATGTAAAGAGGCCAAACAGGTCAAAAAGGTGATGGCGAAAGTTAGAAGGATGCTTGGGTGCTTAGGGAGAGGAATTGCCAGTAGGAAATTTGTCAATTTGGTTTGAATGTGTGTACAGGCTAAGTAGGCCTCTGCCTCCAGAGACTCTGCTGGGCTACTAAGTCTTCCTAAAGTACAAGGGTGGTTTGAAGTTTGTTAAAAAAAAATATATATATATATTAAAAAGTCATATTGCTCAACATAGTATAGTGGGTGTCCAGATTTTCCATTCCATTGGAAAAATAGGTGTTCTCAAATTTTAAAAAATATTTGTTTAACTTGGGGGGTTTTTTCCCCAAACTTTTAAAACAACCTTCATAGGCCCGGAGAAGGCCTACCAGTGAGATGGGGGTAAGGGTGTGAGAGGAGTCAATGTTGGGTTTCAGTTGAAAATGCAGTTTTGGCCAAAACCCAAACCCAGATTTCAACCCAGTTTCAGTGCCAAATTCAAAACTGAAATTCAGTTGGCCTCTATTTCCCAGTTAGATGTACGGTTTATAGAATACTATGAACTACAGCTGTACTGAATAGCATATTTTACTATTTGGCAGAATATGAATAAGGAAAAATATCATTAGGCCAAATACTGAATATGAATCGAGCTTTCACAAAACAAATAATAAAAGGAGTAACATGAAATCAGAGATTAAAATGTTTATTTCAGTAGGATTTGGCACAGTAGCGTCCCAGATGATTCATATTTAAATCACTATTCTGCCATATACGAATAATGTATTTGGGGCCGAGTCGAATAAGATATTTGGTGTAGGTATGTCTGCTATTCACATGACATAAGAGGGCGGGCCTACTCATGGACGCATCAATGTCAACCTTACGCTACTATTCTATAATGGAATCTTGGCACCGAGAGGCTGTTCTAGATTTGGCACTAGGCCAGGCATTGAGGGGCTTAAATTAAGGCATCCTTTATAGAACTGCCCTTCAAACAACTTAAAAGCTCTCACAGTCCTCAGGGAATCCCCTGTGGAGGCTCCAGTAACATGGTGCTCACATACCTCCTCGAGTATCCGCCGAATTCCTTCGGTGGGGGCGTCCCTGTAATTCTCCGGGTCCTCTGAAAGCAGCTTCAGCACCCTGACTTTGCCACCGGGACAGTAGGCGAAGACATCTGTGAACGTGCCTCCTCGATCTATGGCAAACTGAAACATTCTCGGGACGGCCATCTTTCCTGAAGCCACCTGCAGAGGGAGGCAATGTGAGGTGGGACCGACGTACAAGACAGATGGACAGCGAGACATGGGGAGTAAATATGAAGCACATGCTCGAACAAAGGAATGGATGGGAAGAGACACAAAGCCTTGTTGCCTGCTCTTAAGAGACAAAAAAAGACAGACAAAAAGTGAACACTGCGTGTAAAGTCTACAGCTTACATTTCTAGATTATGGCCTAATCTACAGCTCTAGGCCTCACAGTATGATAAAACAGACTTTGTTTAAAATTTTGCAAAAACATAGCTGGTAAAAAGTGTAGCCCCAGGCCAGAAACAGCACCAAACTTCAAATCTGGAGTTCACTCTAGAATTAGGGAAAGTGGCGAGGCAGGCTCTCGCTGCTCCTCTCCCCAATCTGCTCTCACCCTGGAGGGCCACGGAGGGAGAAAGTGATGAGGCTGGGCTGACTGCAGCACCGCCTGTCACAGATAGGAGCAGGTGATCAGTCCCCTGTAGTGGTCATGGAGGAGTCTCATGAAGCTCCAGGCTCTATTTTGGAGGCTGCACCTCTCCTCCGCTACCCCAGATTGTGAGCAGACTAGGGACAGAAAAAGTATATGTACAACCCAAAATGGCCAGGGTGGCAGGGATAAAATGCAGCTGAACCCTCTCTTTTGCACACCAAGATCTGACAACTTTGCGCCCACCCCCTCCAATGCTACTTACCCACCAACCAGATTCTCCACAGCTACAATGCCAGAGACAGCACTAAAGGCTGCCTCCTCTCGTCAACGGGATCTTATCCTCTGCCACATCCTGCCCACAGGATGTCTGGCCAGAGGGGACAGCCTTTAGTGCTGTCTCTGACGCTGTAGCTGTGGTGGATCTGGGAGGTGGGTAAGTAGCTAAGCACAGAAGGGTAGGTGCCAGACTTGGGGAGGAGGGAACATACACACATGCTATCTCAATCCTCCCACTCAAGGCCCTTCGAGTCCAAGCTAAACCACTATTCGGCTGATTATAAATAGAAAAAGGATGGAGTCGGTCCAGAGGAAGGCTACTACAATGGTGTGTGGTCTTCGTGATAAGGCATATGGGGACAGACTTAAAGATCTCAGTCTGTATACTTTGGAGGAAAGGCGGGAGAGGGGAGATATGATAGAGACGTTAAAATACCTACATGATGTAAATGTGCATCAGTTGAGACTCTTTCATTTGAAAGGAAGCTCTGCAATGAGAGGGCATAGGATGAAGTTAAGAGGTGATAGGCTCTGGAGTAATCGAAGGAAATACTTTTTTACGGAAAGGGTGGTAGATGTGTGAACAGTCTCCCGGAAAAGGTGGTAGAGACAGAGACTGTGTCTGAATTCAAAAGGGCCTGGGATAGGCACGTGGGATTTCTCAGAGAGAGAAAGAGATAATGGTTACTGCGGATGGGCCATTTGGCCTTTATCTGCCATCATGTTTCTATGCATTTGGGCCTCATCTCTTTTAGATCCACCCTGAGTCTACTCTTAAATAGGGTTGGTAGACTTTTTTTTTTTTTAAAAAAGGAAAAGGCCATGGCCCCACCCCATTCCACTTCTAATCTCACCCCCACACAAACCTCCCCGAGCTTGGGGTTGCGTCTGGCGACCCTCTTCACATGCGTTGATATGTCACATGAATGCGTGTGATGTCATCACATCAATGTCTGCACATGTGCAGAGGCCCTGGACACCCGGACAGTCCTCTAAAAAGGAAAACGCGTCTGGATTTTCCCAAATATCTGGTAACCTTACCTTTGAACCACCCTGGGCAGTGGCATGATCTTAGGTCCTTCAGGGGATTCACTGAATCCCCGGCCCTAAGAACATGCTTGCTTTTTTTTTTTTTTTTTTTTAATCAGATCGGTCCCTTCCCTTGGCAGCAACAGAGCAGACAGAACAATTGGCGCAAAAGAGTAATCCTGCTTCAGAGGAGTACAGCCAAATGTGCTCTGGAATGCCAAACGTCTGGATTTTTTTCAGGATTCTAAGGATTCAGGATTGTACATTACCTGTCTCAGAGCCAGAAGATTGGTTAAATGTATTGATATTTTTCAGAGTTTTCAGCACTTGGGACCTGGATTGGTCATTGTTGGAAACAGGATACTGGTCTTGATGGACCTTCGGTCTGTCCTAAAGAATGACACGGGGAAAAAATCTGTCCCTGTCACTGCCCCGTCATCAGACCACCGTCCCCTTCACCGCCCCATCCCCATAGCATCCACCCTTCCCTCTCGCCACCTCAATGTCCTTCGGCACCCCTCGCGCGGTCCGTGCATCTCCCTCCCCCTTACTTTTGCGGCGCGTTTTAAGGTTTGAGTAATTTGTTGAAAGCCGCTGGAGTGTTCATGCAGTCACGTGTGTGGACAGCTTTTCCTCTGACAGCTTTCAACAAGTCTCAAACCTTAAAACGTGCTTCACAGGTAAGGAGGAGGGAGGGAGGGAGAAGGCCGTATGCGTTCCCTCCCTTAACTGCGGGGACAAGGCCATTCACCGCTCCTCGGGGCAGTGGATGGCCTTGTCCCCATACCTGCGGTGAGCACCTTTCCCCCCTCCACCATTTTGGCAGGTTACCCACGGCTACTCATGAGTAACATCCACCGTGTCATTCTTTAGTCTGTCCCAGTGTAGCAATTCTTATGTTCATACTCCCCTCCTCCCCTTCTATTGTAGAACCTGTGGAATGCTCCAGCCAATGGAAAGGCTTCTCGAGTCACAGGGAGGGGCTGAGCTGCAAGGGCTGTGGGGGAAACAGATCTGTGCATTGAATCACTGGAAGTGAGAGGTCTGGGGAGGGAAGATCCAGCCCCGCTGCGGAACCTAGGCTCATTCCAATTATTCCGAAAGCATCTGAAAACCTGGCTTTTCTCCAAAACGTAAAGCTAGCGATCCTCTTCATAACCTCTAATTTCTTAATATGTCCTTCCCCCATTTATTGAATTACCTGTAAACCGTGCTGAACTCTATCTTTATGGAGATGATGCGCTATACAAACTTAAGGTTTAGTTTAGTTTCTCTTCCTCTCTTTTTTTTCTCTCTTCTTTTTTTCTCTCTTTTTCTTCTCTCTTTCTCATTAAAAGGAGTCATGTATGCAGGTAAATTAGGGAAATCCCTTTTCTTCAAATTCACTGAGCTTTGGAACAACCTCTCTGCCCCACTGCGGAACCTAGGCTCATTCAAATTATTCCGAAAGCATCTGAAAACCTGGCTTTTCTCCAAAACGTAAAGCTATCTATTGAAAATGTAAAGCTAGCTATCCTCTTCATAACCTCTAATTTCTTATTATGTCCTTCCCTCATTTATTGAATTACCTGTAAACTATGTCGAGCTCTATCTTTATGGAGATGATGCGGTATACAAACTTAAGGTTTAGTTTAGTAGGATGCAGCCAATGGAAAGGCTGCTTAAGTCACAGGGAGGGGCTGAGCTTTAAGAGTTGTGGAGGGAGCAGATCTCTGCACTCAGTCAATGGAACTATTGAGGGGTCTGGGAATGGGGGCAGTTGAATAGGACTGAAGAATGGAGGAAAATGTGAAGGGTCTGCTGGCAGCAGATGGTGGTCAGACCTGGGAGCATATGAGCAACAGGACAGCACTTGAAAAGAGAGCTAGAGAGTGTATGCACTTTTATATTTTTTTGTGTCTCTAGAGAGGACAGTCTCGTATAAATTAAGCATTCCTCTGAAAATCTGGTCTAGAACGGAAAGGTTCATTAGTGCCTGGAGGGAGGTTTTCAGCCCAAGAAACTTACCCTGTTAACTATTAAATCACTTGGGCAAATTTCTCAAACAATGACTTAATACTGCCTCCTTTCAGAAGCATTAAATCCCCAACACTAAATATTTTATTTTGCTTTTTCCATTTGTGAATCTTTTTTCACGTGTAAAACTTTGCAAATTTATATCTTGTACACATTGGCCTGGATCAGTAATATGGAACGTCGCTACTATTTAGGTTTTGGCCAGGTATGTGTGACCTGGATTGGCCACCGTGAGGATGGGCTACTGGGCTATTCTTATGTTATGTAAATGCAAAACAAAAAGAAAATCCAACACAATTTGCAGTGAGGAGAAAACAAAGAAAAAAGCAATGTTACTTACCGTAACAGTTGTTATCCAGGGACAGCAGGCAGCTATTCTCACTAGTGGGTGATGTCATCCGACAGAGCCCTGATACGGACATCTTGCAAGCATGTCTTGCTTGAAGAAACTCAGAAGTTTCGAGATGCCCGCACCGCGCATGCGCCAGTGCCTTCCCGCCCGATGCTCCGGGCGTGTCTCCTCAGTTCAGGTAGCTAGCCGAGAAGCCAACCCAGGGGAGGTGGGTGGGACGTGAGAATAGCTGCCTGCTGTCCCTGGATAACAACTGTTACGGTAAGTAACATTGCTTTATCCCAGGACAAGCAGGCAGGTATTCTCACTAGTGGGTGACCTCCAAGCTAACCTCAATGGGATGGTGGGAGAGTTGGCAACTTAGGAGAACAAATTTTGTAACACTGTTTGGCCAAACTGTCCATCCCTTCTGGAGAAAGTATCCAGACAATAATGAGAGGTGAATGTATGAACCGAGGACCAAGTGGCAGCCTTACAAATCTCCTCAATCGGTGTCGATCTGAGGAAGGCTCAGAGGCTGCCATTGCTCTGACCTTATGGGCTGTGACCTTACAGGGAAGGGGTAATCCAGCCTGGGCATAGCAGAAAGAGATACAAGCCGCCATCCAGTTGGAGATGGTGCGCTTCGATACAGGTCGTCCCAACTTGTTTGGATCAAAGGAGACGAAAAGTTGAGGAGCCGTTCTGTGTGGTTTGGTGCGATCCAAGTAGAAAGCCAAAGCACGTTTACAGTCCAGAGTGTGCAGAGCCGATTCTCCAGGATGAGAATGAGGCTTTGGAAAAAACACTGGAAGCACGATGGATTGATTGAGATGAAATTCAGAAACCACCTTAGGTAGGAATTTCGGATGAGTGCGGAGGACCACCTTGTCATGATGGAAAACAGTGAAAGGTGGGTCCGCCACCAAGGCCTGAAGCTCACTGATCCTGCGAGCAGATGTGAGGGCCACCAGAAAAACCACTTTCCAAGTGAGAAACTTTAGTGGAGCCTTGCTCAGAGGCTCAAAAGGAGGTTTCATAAGCTGAGAAAGGACAACATTTAGATCCCAAACCACTGGAGGCGGTTTGAGAGGAGGATTGACATGAAAAAGTCCTTTCATAAATCTGGAAACCACAGGATGAGAAGAGAGAGGTTTCCCTTGTAGAGGCTGATGGAAAGCCGCAATAGCACTCAGGTGGACTCGTATAGATGTCGACTTGAGACCGGACTGAGACAGGTGTAGAAGATAATCCAACACAGAGGATAGGGAGGCTCATTGAGGCTCCTTAGAATTGGAAATACACCATGAAGAAAATCTAGTCCATTTCTGGGAGTAGCATTGACGAGTAGCAGGCTTCCTGGAAGCCTCCAAGACATCCCTCACCGCCTGGGAAAACTGGTGGGGAGTTATGTTGAGAGGAACCAAGCTGTCAGGTGGAGAGACTGCAGGTTGGGATGAAGTAGAGATCCCTGATGCTGAGTAAGCAGTGAAGGAAACACTGGAAGAAGGAATGGCTCCCTGCTGCTGAGTTGAAGTAGAAGGGAGAACCAAGGTTGCCTGGGCCACCGAGGAGCTATTAGAATCATGGTGGCTTGGTCTGATTTCAACTTGACCAGAGTCTTCTGAATGAGAGGAAATGGAGGAAACGCATACAGAAATCGATTCCCCCAATCCAGCAGAAAGGCATCTGCCTCGAGTCGATGAGGAGTGTAGATCCTGGAGCAAAACTGAGGCAGCTTGAAGTTGTGGGGAGCCGCAAAGAGGTCTATTTGAGGCGTCCCCCAATGTGCAAATATCTGATGAAGGGGGTTGGAATGGAGAGTCCATTCGTGAGGCTGGAGGAGACGACTCAAGTTGTCTGCCAAGACATTGTCCTTCCCCTGAATGTAGACAGCCTTGAGGAAGGCATTGTGGCGAACTGCCCAATCCCAGACTCTGAGAGCTTCCTGGCAGAGGGAGGCCGATCCCTGCTTGTTCACATAATACATGGCGACCTGGTTCTCTGTACGGATGAGGACCACCATGTCGTGAAGCAGATGTTGAAAAGCTTGAAGAGCATAGAAGATGGCTCTGAGCTCCAGAAGATTGATCTGATGGAGGCGGTCCGCACTGGTCCAGAATCCCTGAGTGCGAAGCCCATCCAGATGAGCCCCCAGGCATAGGTCGAGGAATCGGTTGTGAGAACCTTCTGATGAGGAGTGTGAAACAGCAAACCTCTGGATAGATTTGAAGAGGTCATCCACCAAAGTAGAGACTGCCGAAGAGCAGGAGTGACTATGATGTGTCGAGCCAACGGGTCTGACACTTGAGTCCATTGAGAAGCTAGGGTCCACTGAGGAATTCTGAGATGGAGCCTGGCAAAGGGTGTCACATGCACTGTAGAGGCCATGTGGCCCAGGAGGACCATCATATGTCTCGCTGAGATGGACTGGCGAGAAGACACAGACTGGCAGAGACGAAGAAGAGCATCCATGAGCTGAGGAGGAAGGAATGCTCGAAGCTGAATGGTGTCCAGTACCGCCCCGATGAAGGGAAGGGACTGGGTAGGCTGCAGATGAGATTTGGGAAAATTGATCTCGAAGCCCAGGCTCTGCAGGAAGCAGATCGATGTCAAGGTCGCCGAAATGACCTTTGGAGCTGACGGGGCCTTGATGAGCCAGTCGTCGAGGTATGGAAATACCTGAAGACCCATGGTCCGGAGTGCAGCGGCCACCACCACCAGACACTTCGTGAAGACTCTGGGAGACGAGGACAGGCCGAATGGAAGCACCCGATACTGCAGATGTAGATGTCCCACCCGAAATCTGAGGAACTTGCGGGAGGCCGGATGAATGGGAATGTGAGTGTAGGCCTCCTTGAGATCCAGAGAGCATAACCAGTCGTTCTGCTCAAGGAGAGGGTAGAGAGAAGCAAGTGTCAGCATGCGAAACCTCTCTCTGACTAGGAATTTGTTGAGGGCCCTGAGGTCCAAAATGGGTCGCAGGTCGCCTGTCTTCTTCAGAACAAGGAAGTACCGGGAGTAAAACCCCTGGTTCAGTTGGTCCGCCGGGACCGGCTCCACGGCACGAAGCAGGAGCAAAGCCTGAGCTTCCTGAAGAAGAAGGGCGGTCTGAGTCAAGTTGGAAGGATACTCTCTTGGAGGGTGGTCCGGAGGGACCCGATGGAAATGAAGAGAGTATCCTTCCTTGATGATAGTAAGGACCCAGAGGTCGGTTGTTATGGCCTCCCAGCGATGATAAAAATGATGGAGGCGCCCTCCGATGGGAAAAACAGGGGGAGGCAGAACGAGGTT
Source organism: Geotrypetes seraphini (assembly GCF_902459505.1). Classification (NCBI taxonomy): domain Eukaryota; kingdom Metazoa; phylum Chordata; class Amphibia; order Gymnophiona; family Dermophiidae; genus Geotrypetes; species Geotrypetes seraphini. Next base: position 11,138,964 of record NC_047085.1, read on the forward strand.
GGTTATGCCCTCGACGAGACAGTCAAAAAGGCTGAGTGGTCTTAGGGACAGCAGGCGACTGAGACTTAGGCTGACCCTTCTGGGGAGGCTGACGCTTCGCCGGTTGCCTCGCAGGTGGAGTTTGCCTCGGCTGATAACGTCTCTGATAAATCAACGGCGGACGAGAAGGTCGAGACTGCCGAGGCTTAGGCTTCGGCCAAAGGATAGATTGGAATGACTTTTCGTGGTCAGACAACTTCTTCGTGACAGTTTCGATGGATTCGTCAAAAAGATCCACCCCAGCACACGGGACGTTCGCCAGGCGGTCCTGAAGATTCGGGTCCATATCAATGGTCCGCAACCAGGCCAACCGGCGCATCGCCACCGAGCAGGCCGCCGCTCGGGCGGAGAGCTCGAACGCATCATAGGCAGATTGCATCAACTGAAGCCGAAGTTGGGACAGCGAAGCAACCACTTCCTCAAACTCAAACCGAGCCTGGGATTCGATGTATGGTGTGAACTTCCGAAGCACAGGTAGAAAAAATTCCAAGTAGGCTGCAAAGTGGAAATTGTAATTCAGGACTCGAGACGCCATCATCGAATTCTGATAGATGCGTCGACCAAACTTATCCATGGTTCTGCCCTCGCGGCCCGGAGGCACTGAAGCATAGACCTGGCCAGGATGAGACCGCTTGAGCGAGGATTCGACCAGGAGGGACTGGTGAGAAAGCTGAGGACCCTCGAAGCCTTTATGATGCACCGTGCGGTACCGCACATCCAATTTGCCAGGGACCGCAGGGATAGAGTAAGGAGACTCGAAGCATCGCATGAAGGTCTGATCGAGGAGCTTGTGCAGGGGAAGCCACAAGGACTCTGCCGGAGGACGAGGCAAGTGCATGGTATCAAGGCACTCTTTGGAATATCGAGACCCAGCATCGAGAGTAATGTCCATGTCATCCGCCATCTGCCTGAGGAACGATGAAAAGGACAGTTGGTCTGCCGTCGCCGGTCTTCGAGACGGACTAGAAGAAGAAGCTTCAGGCTCCAGAGAGGCCTGTGAGCAACAGGACGAGTAGAAAACCTCGGGGTCCTCGAACTCCGGGCCCGGAGGAGACCCAGTCGAAGCAGCATACCCCAACCGAGGCAATTTCTTCTGAGGCGAGACGGTCGAGTGTCGAGAGGAATGCTTCAAAGAATGTCTGGATCGATGCCCCTCCCGATGCCTGGAAGGGGATCGAGCCCGTCTGTGAGAAACTGGGTCAGACGCCTCCAAGGAGCATATTGGACTCGATGCCGTCGATCGCATAGGCGGCAGAGTCGTAGGCTCCCCCGACGCCGCCCAGGTTTGATAGGGGGTTCGGAAGAACTCGTCCTGCTTCCTGCTATGCCCAGGACTGGGAGGCCCCGAAGGTGGACGCCACACTGAGTCATAGGGCGGAGTAATCGGTTCCAAGGGAGGCAGGTCACTAAACGAGGCTTTCTTCGACGGGATGGGCTCTAAGGGAGGCATATCACTAAGGGAGGCCCCCCTCGAGGGAATCGGTTCCAAAGGAGGTACAGCACTAACGGAGGACCTCCTCGAGGACCCGGACACCGCTCGCCGCTCCTCCTCGCCGAGCAACGAGGTCGTGCGGCAAGGAGGAGGGGGCGGACCGCCCCTCGAAGCCGAAGCTGGAAGGTCACCCTGGATGGTGGCAATCAGCCGAGGCCCCATGGTCTGCATGAGCTCCACGAACTGAGACTCCAGGATGGACCGCAACGAAGCCGATATGGAGGGATCCGCACCAAAAGGGGGCCCTTCCGCACGGTCTCCGCACTCTTTGGGTGCTACGTGCTTCTGCTTGCCAGTCTTCGGCACCTTGAGCACCACCGGAGGAACTGTCGGGGTCGATACCTGCTCCGAGGAGACGGATGAAGGCACCGGCGCCGAAGCCGGGGCCAAAACCGGTGTGAACGACGCCGGTTTCAGGAGGCCTGAAGCAGCCGGGGAGGCAGAGGGCTTCGCAGAAGGAGTCGAAGCACCTGTCGATGTCGAAGCTGCAGGATCCGATGAAGCTTCCATCTTGAACATGGACTCCCACAGCAGACAGCGACGCTTAAACGCTCTCGCCGTCAGAGTGGAGCAAAGCCGGCACGATTTCGGGAAGTGATCCGGTCCCAGACACTGTAAGCAGCGTCGATGAAGGTCTGTGAGCGAAATCGCGCGCTGGCACTTGCTACACTTTTTAAAACCGGTGATCGGCCGGGACATAGGCCAGAAAAGCTCCGCCGCAAGGTCGAAGGCGCGGGGCCCCAGCCACGCGGCCGACCCGGTAGGAAAAATTGTTTTTTTTTTTTTTTTAAAAGAAATCAAAGAAAGAAATAAATGTACAGGAGAGCCAAAAGAACTCAACCCGCGGCAAAAAAGAAGGCAAAAAAAGAGATTCAATGGGCGCAAATTGAAGATAGACTTCTCAGCTCCGCTGAAGAAAAAGAACTGAGGAGACACGCCCGGGGCATCGGGCGGGAAGGCACTGGCGCATGCGCGGTGTGGGCATCTCGAAACTTCTGAGTTTCTTCAAGCAAGACATGCTTGCAAGATGTACGTATCGGGGCTCTGTCGGATGACATCACCCACTAGTGAGAATACCTGCCTGCTTGTCCTGGGATAACTGCAGGCTATGTTGATTATACCAAAAATGGAATACTGTTAATGTTACCCCCTTTAAACAAACCAAGGGACCAAGCATTACCTTTGTTTATTTCCTTGTGGGCAAATGAAAGTGGTGTCCTTCAGGGTTCACCACTCTCGCCAACTTATTTAGCATCATTGGGTTATTTATCATACAGTTTCCAAGTAAAATTTTACATTTACGCAGAAGTGTTGAATCAATTGCTTTCATTCCTACTCAAGTGGAAAACTGGACTTCCACATTTAAACTGAAACGAAGTTTTTCCTTGCGAGCCCAAATGACAAACTTACTGAAACAACGCTCCTCTTAAATGGTCAAAATTATCCCATACTTTCTACCTTAAAAGTATTAGGTGTTACATTAGACCATTCTTTATCTTTTAAAGCTCACACAGATTTACTGGTCAAGAGATGTTTTACTACCCTTTGGAAGTTGCGTACCATTAGGAAATATTTTGATTTTACAGCCTTTAAAATTTTGGTTCAATCGCCAATTCTTTCCATATTAGATTACTGCAATATCATTTACTTAGGTTCCTATAAAAAAAAAAAATCACTCGATTGAGAATACAAAATACAGCAATTTGTTTGATTTTTAATTAAGAAAACATGATCATATCAGTTTATATTATCAAAAGCTTCACTGGTTGCCCTTTGAAGCCAGAGTGTTATTCAAATTTGGTTGTTAGCTGTTTTAAAATTTTATTTGGTTTAGCACCAACGTATCTCTCTTCCCATTTTAGATTTGATACTATTAAGAAAAATACCCGAAGCTCAGGTTGATTCTCTTTCCCCTCAATCAAAGCATGCCGTTATGAAAAATTCTTGGCTAGACCTTGGCATTCCAGGCAGGAGTAATGAATTAATGTTTGAACACTCTTATCTCTCCATCCTTCACCTATTATCAATTCCAGAAAGATCTTAACACTTATCTATTCAAAAAATATGAACTACAAAATTGATTTTATTTTTTAAATTTATTAAGGTATTAAGCTTCCAATCAATTTATGATTATTCGTACAATCATAGTAACATAACATAGTAGCATAATAGATGACGGCAGATAAAGACCCGAATGGTCCATCCAGTCTGCCCAACCTGATTCAATTTAAATTTTTTCTTCTTAGCTATTTCTGGGCAAGAATCCAAAGCTCTACCCGCTTCTGTGCTTGGGTTCCTACTGCCGAAATCTCTGTTAAAACCTACTCCAGCCCATCTACACCCTCCCAGCCATTGAAGCCCTCCCCAGCCCATCCTCCACCAAACGGCCATACACAGACACAGACCGTGCAAGTCTGCCCAGTACTGGCCTTAGTTCAATTTTTAATATTATTTTCTGATTCTAGATCCTCTGTATTCATCCCACGCTTCTTTGAACTCAGTCACAGTTTTACTCTCCACCACCTCTTGTCACAAACCCTCCTCAGAGCGTAGCTTCACAGTGACAAAACTGGGATTCTATAACAAAGGGTATCTTCAGGACTTCTAGTTAGCCCTAGGTGAATGCCTAGGCTTGGGAGGCAAGGGTAAATATTGGCTCCAAGTTATTACCACTCAGACAGCGTTCTTTAATAAAGAATCAAAGTTTTATTCTGACCTTGGTGGTCCCAGAAAGGTGAAACATAAAAGGCAAATATTGGCAAAACAAATCCAGTTGTAAAAAGGATAATCAAAATACACAAGCAAAAATCCCATATAGGTTATCTTGCCAGAGTTCTTGACCTCTGATTCAGCAATATATTTTATAATGGTATTCAAACATAACTCAAAACTTCCTCTCAGCATTATTTGTTAGAGGCATGAAACATAGATAACTTCCAGCAGTCAGGTAAAGGACTAAACAAACTTGTGTCACAGAAAATGTTAGAAACTTGGTTTGGCAGCAAGCCCCAGCACAGCTTTGCAAAGAACCCCGGTCTTTCCAGCTACCTCCAGGAAGGCAAGGCAGCTGTGGAGATTAGGTGATTAGCTGCCAACAAACCGTAGCCACAGTATGTTTGCAAAACTTCAAACAAACTCATTCACACAGTTCTCAGGTTCTATAACTTCAACCTTTACTTTTAGGAAAAATCAGTTGCCAGCATTTAGGTAGGCAAATTTCTGAAACCAAACTAATAGCTTCAAAGGCAAACCGCAAATTCTTCAGGCATTTCTTGCACAAAAGGAAAGGCATAAAAAAACCCACACTCACTGCTTTCCAGCTACTCACTGCCTGGTTCAATTTATGTCCATAAGATCTGTCTGGTTCTCAAGTACAGGACCAGCAACTTGTACCTCCATGTTGTCCATAAAATCAGGAATCTGGAAGTCTGAGGTGGGGAGGATTTCTTCCACCTCCTGCATGGGCCAATCTGCCACTTCTGGCTCTGCTTCCTGGCTCCACGGCTCCTGCACTGCCTTGGGCTGAAGTGACTTCCCTTGGTCACTTGCTCCTCCCCCTGCTGTATGCTTCAGCCTGCTATTGAACAGCTCAGAACCAATCCCCTTCAGGCTGTAGAGGGGATGGGCTTTGGTTCCCTTGCAGGGTTTTCTAAGTGCAGCCGCTCTCTCACTGGCTTTCCTAGCTACTTTATAGACCGGCTGCTGCTGTGGCCAGTCTGCCTGCCTCTGTTCCACCTTACTCCTGCTCTGGTCATATGAACAAGAGAGGTCAGCCTCAAGTTGCTCCCTAGAATCAATCTGGTCAGCTCTTTTGCACCGGATCCTCATAGGGGCAAAACTAGTATTGGTGCTAGGTTTGTCACACTCTCTCGGGAGCGCATTCCAGGCATCCACCACCCTCTCCGTAAAGTAGAATTTCCTAAAATTGCCTTTGAATCTACCACTCCCTCAACCTCAAATTATGTCCTCTGGTTTTGAACGTCTGAATCATATCTCCCCTGTCTCTCCTTTTCTCTAGGGTATACATATTCAGGGCTTCCAGTCTCTCCTCATACGTCTTCTGGCGCAAGCCTCCTATCATTTTCGTCGCCCTCCTCTGGGCCTCTTCAAGTCTTCTTATGTCCTTCGCCAGATAAGGTCCCCAAAACTGAACACAATACTCCAAGTGGGGCCTTACCAATGACCTGAACAGGGGCATCAACACCTTCTTCCTTCTACTGGCTATGCCTCTCTTTATAAAGCCCAGCATCCTTGTGGCAGCAGCCACTGCCTTGTCACACTCTTTTTTCACCTTTAGATCTTTGGACACTATCACCCCAAGGTCCCTCTCCCCGTCTGTGCATATCAGCTTCTCTCCTCCCAGCATATATGGTTTCTTCCGATTATTAATCCCCAAATGCATTACTCTGCATTTCTTTGCATTGAATTTTATTTGCCAGGCATTAGACCATTCCTCTAACTTTTGCAGATCCTTTTTCATATTTTGCACTTCTTCTTCAGTGTCTACTCTTACAAATCTTGGTATCATCTGCAAAAAGGCACACTTTTCCTTCTAACCCTTCAGCAATCCTTCAACCACTCACAAACATATTGAACAGGATTGGCCCCAGCACCGAACCCTGAGGGACTCCACTCCTCACCTTTCGTTCCTCCGAGCGACTTCCATTAACCACTACCCTCTGGCGTCTGTCCGACAGCCAGTTTCTAATCCAGTTCACCACTTTAGGTCGTAACTTCAGTCCTTCAAGTTTGTTCAACAGCCTCCTATGAGGAACTGAATCAAAGGTTTTGCTGAAATCTAAGTAAATTACATCTAGCATATGCCCTCGATCCAGCTCTCTAGTCACCAATCAAAAAATTCAAGTGAGGCTCACCGGCCTGCAGTTTCCTGCTTCATCCCTGTGACCACTTTTATGAATAGGGACCACATCCACTCTCCTCCAATCCCCAGGAATCACTCCCGTCTCCAGAGATTTGTTGAACAAGTCTTTAATAGGACTCGCCAGAACCTCTCTGAGCTCCCTTAGTATCCTGGGATGGATCCCGTCTGGTCCCATCGCTTTGTCCACCTTCAGTTTTTCAAGTTGCTCAAAAACACTCTCCTCCGTGAAAGGCGCAGAATCTACTTCGTTTTCTCGTGTAACTTTGCCAGACAATCTCGGTCCTTCTCCAGGATTTTCTTCTGTGAACACAGAATAGAAGTATTTGTTTAGCACATTTGCTTTTTCCTCATCACTCTCCACATATCGGTTCCCAGCATCTTTTAGTTTAGCAATTCCATTATTCATCTTCCTCCTTTCACTAATATATCTGAAAATAATTTTTATCTCCCTTTTTTATATTTTTAGCCATTTGTTCTGCCTGTGCTTTCGCCAGATGTATCTCTCTCTTGGCTTCTTTCAGTTTCACCCTGTGGTCCTTTCTGCACTCCTCTTCTTGGTTTTTTTTATATTTCACGAATGCCAACTCTTTCGCCTTTATTTTCTCCGCCATTAGTTTGGAGAACCATATCGGCTTCCTTTTTCTCTTGTTTTTATTGATTTTCTTCACATAAAGGTCCGTAGCCATTTTTATCGCTCCTTTCAGCTTAGACCATGTCTTTCCACTTTTCTTATGTCCTCCCATCCTAACAGCTCTTTCTTCAGTTACTTTCCCATTGCATTAAAGTCCGTACGTTTGAAATCTAGGACTTTAAGTATCGTGTGGCCGCTCTCCACTTTAGCCATTATATCAAACCAAAACGTTTGATGATCGCTACTTCCCAGGTGAGCACCCACTCGAACATTAGATACTCTCTCCATTTGTGAGGACCAGATCCAATATCGCTTTTTCCCTTGTGGGTTCCGTCACCATTTGTCTGAGCAGAGCCTCTTGAAAGGCATCCACAATCTCTCTAATTCTTTCCGATTCCGCAGACGGAACATTCCAATCCGCATCCGGCAGGTTGAAATCTCCCAACAGCAGAACTTCCACTTTCTTTCCAAACTTTTGGATATTCACAATCAGATCCTTATCAATTTGCTGTGATTGAGTCAGAGGTCTGTAGACTAAACTGTAGACTAGCAAAGTTCTGGGAATCATCATTGACTCTACATTGTCCTTTAACGACCACATCAACTCCCTAGTAAAAAAATGCTTTTTCAATCTTCATATGCTAAGGAAAGTCAGATCCTGCTTCAACCAGCAACATTTTGCTGTCCTTGTCCAATCCATCATTCTTTCCAGATTTGATTATTGCAACTCCATCTACCTAAGCCTAACAAAGAAAAGTCTTATCAGACTTCAACAGATTCAGAACACCGCAGCTAAACTAATCTTCGCAAAAGGCAAATTCGACCATGTCTCCCCGCTTCTGTCTAAGCTTCATTGGCTCCCAGTCTTCCTCAGGGTTCGCTACAAATGCGCCTGTCTTACCTTCAAATCTCTTCACGGCATCCTTCCTCCCCTCTTTCCTCTATCTTGGCTCTCGAGTACTCATTCCACCAGATCCACTCAGAAATTCAAACTATCCTTCCCTTCTCTAAATGGCATTTCCTATACAGGAAAACTTGGAACATCCCTCCTCTTCAGGATCACCGAGCTGTGGAACAGCTTTACTGCCCATCTTCGGAGTTCGACCTCCCTCCAACACTTCAGAAAACATCTGAAAACCTGGCTTTTCTCCAAAATGTAATTACCCCCTCCCTCCTTCCCGCTTACCAAGCCCTCCTTCCTTCCATTGGAGTTCCTTTCTTTGTTTTTTAATTCCTGTAAACCGTGTCGATCTCCACTTCTGTGGAGATGACGCGGTATATAAACTTAAGGTTTAGTTTAGTTTAAACTAAACTAAACCTTAAGTTTGTATACCGCATCATCTCCACACTCGTAGAGCTCGGCATGGTTTACAGGGAATGGAATAGAGAAGGAACTCCAATGAGGGATACAGGACAGTATAGAGAAAGTTTAGAGGGACTTAGTATAATAAAGGGGAGGAAATATTAAATTTTTTGAGAATAGCCAAGTTTTCAGATGTTTTCGGAAACGTTGGAGGGTGCCCAGATTCCTAAATGGGGTAGAAAGGTTATTCCAGAGCTTTGTAATTCTGAAGGAGAGGGATGTCCCTAGTTTTCCTGGATGGGATATGCCTTTTAATGAGGGGAAGGATAGTTTGAATTTTTGGGTGGATCTGGTGTTGTTAGGATTCAAGGAATTCCAAGATAGTGGGATGAGGGGAGGAAGGATGCTGTATAGGATCTTGAAAGTTAGGCAAGCACATTTAAAGTGGACCCTAGAGACTACTGGAAGCCAGTGAAGTTTGGACATGAGGGGGAGACATGGTCAAATTTACTTTTTGCGAAGATTAATTTAGCCGCGGTATTCTGAATCTGCTGAAGTCTTTGAAGGCTTTTCTTTGTTAGGCATAAGTAGATGGAATTACAATAGTCCAGTCTGGAAAGGATGATGGATTGTACGAGGGCAGCAAAGTGTTGTTGATGGAAGCAGGATCTTGCTTTCCTCAGCATGTGAAGGCTGAAAAAGCATTTTTTTACCAAGGAGTTGAGGTGATCATGGAAGGATAGTGTAGAGTCAATGATAAGAAGTTGCCTCTGCTGGGTCAGACCAGAGGTCCATCGCACCCAGCAGTCTGCACCCACGGTGGCCCATCAGGTCCATGACCTGTCAGTGGTCCCTGAACTCATCCTATAACCTATCACTACTTCTATCTGTACCCCTTAATTCCCTTATCCTTCAGGAATTTATCCAAACCCTGAACTTTGCTAGAGAACTCAAGCTGCAATGTGGTGCCAGAGGACAGTGGGATGAGGGTGGGTAGCTGATCTAATTTTGGGTCGAGCCAAAGTAGTTTTGTTTTGGACTCATTCAGTTTCATTTGTACGGTGAGGGCCCAGGATTGGAGGTTTGTTATACGTGGTCGGTCTCGAGAACAAGGATGTCATCAGCATAGGTGTAAAGTGTTTCCAGGGGGGGAGGATGGAGGAGTTTAAGAGAGGACATATAGATGTTGAAGAGAATAGGGGATAGAGGTGAGCCCTGCGGGACTCCACAAGTCGGTTTCCAAGGAGAGGATGAGGTGCCATTCATATTAACAGTGTAAGAGCGGGAGCGTAAGAATTTCGAGAACCAGTCTAGGACTGTAGAGTTAATGCCAATCTCAGAAAGTTGGAAAATAAGAATATCATGATGGATGTCAAATGCTGCAGAAAGGTCGAATTGTAGAAGAACTGCAAACTTATTACGAGAATGAAGTTGTTAAACCTTTGAGATTAATGAGGCCAATAGGGTTTTGGTGCTGAAGTTTGGTCTAAAGTCATATTGGTAAGGAAGGAGAATAGAGAATCTCTTTAAGTAGGATGAGAGTTGATGTTAAGTAGGATGAGAGTTGATGATATGATGGACTCTAGCATCTTGGTCAGGAGAGGAATATTTGCTATTGGGCTGTAGTTGGAAAGTGAGGAGGGGTCTAGATCTAGACTACACCCATGTAGATAGAAGTTCCATCTTCTCTTTTCAGAGCAATCCATATCGCTTCTTCCTCTCCCTCTTCCAACTGTATTGTGTAATTTCGATTTACTATATTGTAATTAATTGTACTGTGTAATCACTATTTTCAACAGTCTTACAAGGTTATATCTTTTGCCTAGTGCTTTTATTCTGAATCGTGTTTTCTTCTATTTTAATAATTGTTTTATGACTTTGTATTTCTATTCCCTGAAGTGTAATATCATTGTGATCATTGTTTAAACCGCCATGAACTGATGGACTGGTGGTATATAAAAATAAAATTGTTATTATTATTGTTGTTGGTTCCTGTCATTACATTCTTCATCATGTTTATAATCTACACCATACACATATGTACAATTTGCCCTGCAGTTTCACAACTTGGTAGTTTTCAACCACACTTCACTGTTTTTATTATCATGCCTATTATCTATATCACATACATATGCACTATAATTTATCTTGTTTTCTCATATACTTGTCACCCTACATCACTTGGGTTTGTCTTCTTTTGTTGTCCTCATTTTCACCGTTTTGTATTTCTCTCTCCGTGCACACCACTCTTCAAGTATTTAAGTATATATATCTGTTTATGCATATCTTTAGCTATTTCTATTTCTTTTTGTTAGGACCCCTGATGAAGGCGTGTTAACCAAAACCCAGACCGTGGTTTGTTTAAAGGTGGTAACATTAACCGCATTCATTTCTTTTTGTTAGGACCCCTGATGAAGGCGTGTTAACCGAAACCCAGACCGTGGTTTGTTTAAAGGTGGTAACATTAACCGCATTCAATTTTTGATATAATCAACATAGCCTGCATCTTGTATCCATGTCTGTAGTTTTTCTTTATGTAAATGCTCCAACGCTCATAGAATTCCTTTGAGTCTGAGCACTTACCTCGCCGGCCCAAGCTTAAAACCTCTAATGCACCTTGATAAAAGAGGGGGTAATTTACCAACACCCAGACAACGTAGCCAGTGACACCAATGGTGTGTAGATGTAGTCTTGAAGGTCAACTTTAGTGATATCATTTATGCAGGAAAAAGGGGAAAATTCTTAAGTGATAAAAAGGGTATGTCCAAAACAAAAGAAAGTGTGGAGTCTGATGTTGCTGATGCAGGCTTTATTCAGACAAGAAGATAATCCTCAGTGAGAGATTAGAGAAACTGGGCCTCTTCTCCCTTTAAAAGAGGAGACTGCGAGGGGACACGATAGAAACATTCAAAATAATGAAGGGAATAAACTTTGTAGATAAAAACAGGTTGTTCACCTTCTCCAAGGTAGAGAGAACGAGAAGGCATTCTCTAAAGTTAAAAGGGGATAGATTCACCCAGAGAATGGTAGAAAACTGGAACGCTCTTCTGGAGTCTGTCATAGGGGAAAACACCCTCCAGGGATTCAAGACAAAGTTGGACAAGTTCCTGCTGAACCAGAACGTACGCAGGGCACTGGTCTTTGACCTAAGGGCTGCCGCGTGAGCGGACTGCTGGGCACAATGAACCACTGGTCTGACCCAGCAGCGACAATTCTTATTTTCTTAAAATCAATGGCAAATATCTACAACCGAGTCAATGAAGAGGACCCAACATGGCCAGTGTTTCAACTAAAAAGGTCTTCTTCAGGGGTCCCGATTGGTCTCCTCAGAAAGTTTTGTGGATATGGCAACCTATGCCCAGCATGGGCGAGTATAATCCTCAAGTGTGCGGGACCCCTGAAAGAGACCTTCTTGTCTGAATAAAACCTGCATCAGCAACATCAGACTTCACAGTTTCTTTAATTAAAGTCTAAAGCAAACTAAAAGACCAAGTGTAAAAATACAGAAGACTTAGAGGAACGAAAAGCTTAATGACAGCAGCCTTTATTTATATAATTTTTCCATACTATTTATACCTTTTATAACACGGTTTTTTGAGCCCCCCTAAAACACTTTTTAGCATCGTACATCTCTCCATTTTTTGAATTGACTTTTTTTAAATCGCATAATACGCATGACTTGTTTTACCGTACCAGTTCCCACTCGCAATGTTTTTGACATAACCTTTTAATAATTGATGATTTCTGTTCATTTCTCTGAGACGGGTGTTCCTTCCCCAAAATATACACATTATATAACTATTTAACTGTGTCGAGCTTTACGAATGTAGAGATGATGCGGTATACAAATCTAAGGTTTAGATTAGATTAGATTATTGTATTCGTTTATGTCTTTAATTAGGCATCCTTTTATCAAGGCGCGGTAGGGGGGTTTAACATGCGGAATACCACGTGTTAAACCGCCTGCCGCGCTAGTCACTAATGCCTCCATTGATGAGGCATTAGTTTTTTGTCTTACCGCAGGGGTTAGCACGTTAACCCGCTAGCGCAGCTTGATAAAAAGACCCCTTAGTTCTCAACACTTACTATACCATCCATTTTTCATCTATACTGCAAATTTCAGCTAGGATTCAATGCGGTTTACAACAAGATTAAGAACGGAGGACATGAACATTGAATGAAGGATAGGAGGTAGGCTCCTGAGATTTCGTTATAGGTCCGAGAAAAGGTGGGCTTAAGCTTCTTTCTTCATACACACTACTTAACCAAGAGCCCTTATTCATATCACTCAACTTTTTCATGCATAAAATACACTTTGGCCTAGATTCTGTACCCGGCAAAGAGACATTCTGTATCCCTGTATAATTCTTTCCAACATCCATTGGATTGCAAAGAAAAAAAAAAAGCTGAAACAGAGGGGGAATAGACAGAAAAAATGATTCATACATTCAAAAGCCAGATTATCATCAAATAATTTTGCAGAATAAATAACGCAAATTTCATACTGTGGAAGCAGAGGGCTGGCTGTGTGTTTTGTGCCTGATTCGACTCTGAAGCCAACATCCTGCCAGCCTTTGCTATTATTTCCAAAAAGTAGGGAAAACAGGCTGCTGGTGTTTACAATGTCACCTTCACACCTTCCACGGACTTTCAAAAGGTCAAAGTCTCCAACAGAATTGAAAAGGAAAGGACTGGAGTCTGCAGCAAGATGCTGGAAGGTCAGACAGTCCAGCAGAAAATCGGGGGCCCCAGCAAACCACAGATTACCCATTTTAAGGTACACGAGGTGGAGGCATTCGTTCCGTGCATACCCCCCTCTCTAGTTACTGTACACAATGCAATGCCATGATGTAGATTCAATGAATAGTGCTTTGCTCCCTATCCCTAAGAGTCTGCAATCCAAGCATACCAAGTGTGGAAGGAGCTCATGGCTGCCAAAAGCATAGGTGCAGCTTGCCTTCCTAATTTGACAGAAAAAGGGAAGATGTGCAGGCAAACAGCAAGGAAGCCTGCGACATTTGGTGGAGGGGGAGCTCCCCCCCCTCTATGCCCAACCCAAAATGTACCTATGGCCAACAGTCTATGAATAAAAGGCCTCTTTTCTTACCGCCTCCTTGTTTTGGTGAATATCCACATCCATCTTTGGATTTCACTGAAATGCTTTGAATGTTTTTCTTACGTATTACAAACAAAGCAAAGTGGGATCAGACAATGAGCACTCCAAGAACAAAAAATTGTAAAAACAATCTTGTTTATTCCAAAACAGACGGATGAACATCAACTGTGGACCCGACACAGTACTGTGTTTTGGCGACACAAGTCGCCTGCATCAGGGGTCACTGAGATGAAGTAATGCACTGGTGAACAAGTCCTTTGTTAATCCAACACTGAGACACGAGAACATATGAAAAGTCGGGCACTGAAGATCTGACCAAGCAATTAAACAGGGTGCCCACAAAAACACTCCTTGATTTTAAATGGTCACAAAACCAAAATTTATTGGAATATTCTTTCATCTTTGAGGCTACAGTTTCATCAACTCAAAGTTTCATATGGTCTGGTCTAGTCTAGGGTTTATATACCGGGTCATCTCCTAACAGAGCTGGACTCGGTTCACAAATAATTAAGACCAGAATATATAAAAGAATACGAACCTGAGAAAATGAATGTGAAAATGCTATCAATTCGTCACTTCAGTAGGTAAACCGTTACGATATTGTGTTAACAACAAAGTTTTTAGGGCTTTACGAAATTGTTGTAGCTGACCTATCAGGGAGTTTGTTCCAAATTTCTACCAGTTTGAACGCGAGAGATTGGCTAAGCTTCCCAACAGATTTAATTCTTCTAAAAGAGGGGAACGATAATTTATATTTCTGTGTAATCCTCGAGTGGCAAGATCTAGTAGCATTCCAATATAAGGGAACTAAAGGGTCAAATATTCCATAGAGAAACTTAAAGATAACACATGCACACTTAAACTGGATCCTAAAATGAACTGGGAGCCAGTGAAGCTTTCTCAACAAAGGAGAGACATGGTCGTACTTTCTTTTCCCGAAAATAAATTTAGTTGCCATGTTTTGTATTAACTGTAGTTGATTTAGACTACCCTGCTTGATGCCCATATAAACAGAATTACAATAATCCAGCTGGGCAAGCTGGACTATACCAACACTGAATAATGTTTTTGAAGAAATAATGATCTAACTTTTCTCAACATAGGCAGACTAAAAAAGCACTTTTTTGCCAGAGTTTATCTGATCATGAAATGTAAGTGATGAGTCCAGGATAATGCCCAGGATTCTGGAAGAGAAATCTGTGTGTAATGAAATACCTGTTTTCAGTGTGACAGCGGCAGGGAGGTTTTCCAATCTAGGCCCAATCCAAAGCAATTTAGTTTTTGCAGTGTTCAATTTCATTTGAATTGGGAATGCTCACATCTGAAGTTTGAAAATGCAACAATCTATACTTGTATCTGTTGATAACATACACTCGATGTGCGCCCCACCTGTTAATCAGCAAACATCGATGTGATAATCGAGCTCGGCCCAGACTCTCCAAAGCATATCCGGCGTGATCGCATTTATAGTTTCAGTGATGTGTTCCTGCAGATCATCCATAGTTGCGGGTAGAAGAGGTATGTACACTGTCTTTCACGTGCCCCCCAAAAGAAAAAGTCACAAACAGTAATGTCTGGTAATCTCGGGGGCCACTTGAGGATCACCTGGTCATTTTATCACGTTGCATTGTCTGAAGGTTGAAAATTCTGCACCAACTGCAGTTTATAAGGGTGAAAGTGCAAGCAATTGTGTAAGATCTTGCCAACTGTGCTTTTTGGGACTTGTATTTGTGTCATCTTAATTAGAAACATTTTGTAACCATTTAAAATCAAGGAGAACATAGGGCTCCTTTTATCAAGGTACACTACAGGGGTTAGCGCGTCAGACATTTCATCATGCGCTAACCCCCACGGCAAGCCAAAATAACTAAATTTGCTTACACTTTAAATAAGATCTAAGTGATTTATGGAGCTATCTTAAAAGAAAACAGGGAAGCAATATTATATCATGAGTAGACAGTAAAGTAGGGGGATAGAAACATAGAAACATGACGGCAGAAAAGGGCTATAGCCCATCAAGTCTGCCCACTCTACTGACCCACCCCATCAAGTCTGAGTACTAATGACCTAGTTCCTCAACTCGACCCTCGTAAGGATCCTACTAGGGCATCCCATTTATTCTTAAAGTCAATAACGCTGGTGGCCTTGATCACCTGCTCTGGAAGCTTGTTCCAGTGATCTACAACCCTTTCTGTGAAGAAATACTTCCTTATGTCACTATCGAATTTCCCTCCTCTGAGTTTGAACGGATGCCCCCTTGTGACCGAGGGTCCCATGAGAAAGAAGATGTCTTCTTCCACCTCGACACGTCCCGTGATGTATTTAAATGTCTCAATCATGTCCCCCCTCTCCCTGCGCTCCTCTAGAGTGTAGAGCTGCAATTTGTTTAGTCTTTCTTCGTACGAGAGACCCTTGAGTCCCGAGATCATCCTAGTGGCTGTCTGCTGAACCGACTCAACTCTAAGCACGTCTTTACGGTAATGTGGCCTCCAGAATTGTACACAGTACTCCAGATGAGGTCTCACCATGGTTCTGTACAGTGGCATTATGACTTCAGATTTGCGGCTAACGAAGCTTCTGTTGATACATCCCATAAGTTGCCTTGCTTTGGATGAAGCACTTCTGTGCACAAAAGAAAGGGACTTGGAGGTGATTGTATCTGATGATCTTAAGGTTGTTAAACAGAAGCCAAGAAGATATGTATTTGGAATTTTGGATGCAAGACAGAAGAA
This sequence comes from Geotrypetes seraphini, assembly GCF_902459505.1. Classification (NCBI taxonomy): domain Eukaryota; kingdom Metazoa; phylum Chordata; class Amphibia; order Gymnophiona; family Dermophiidae; genus Geotrypetes; species Geotrypetes seraphini. The sequence goes on from NC_047085.1 coordinate 11,155,159, forward strand.
TGTCCCAGTAGGAATCCCGATGAGAGCTCATTTAAGGGCACAGGCCCAAATTCACTAAGCAAACCGATCGTGTACTGATCGGTTTGCGACCCCGGCTCAATTCACTTACCTGTCTTCCACCATCCTCCGATCTGCGCATGCAAATGAGGGCAACAGCATGCAAAGTAGGCAGGGACACGATTCACTAAACAAAACCCTGCAACACTGTCTGGGCTGGCTGATTAAAAAACGCGACTTCTGAGGACCAGTCGCGGAAACCCTTTGCGACTGCCCTGCCTTCTGCAGCCCTGCTCTCTGCCGTGTCAGCCCCGAAGTCCTGCCCCAAACTCCTGCAGCTCAATCTCTCCTGCCGCCCCGATTCTCCCACCCTTCCCTGTGTGCGCACAAAACCCTTCCCTTAAGAGGGAACAGTAGTGTTCCGGTGAGTGTCCTACACCCGTCTCGCGGTCTCTCTCAAGCCCCTCATCCCGCTCCAGCACCGCCAAAATCTTAGGGCTACATTCCCTGTAGTGCAAGCCTGTGGTTTTAACCCACGGGCTTAAGAGGGTTAAAACCACAGTCTCCAAGTGTCCTATTCCCTTTCCCTCTATCCTAGGAAAAAAAAATGGCCCTGGCTCGAATGGGCATGTGCAGACCATCTACAGATGGTCTGCGCATGCGCACGGATTGCACAACAGCGATCAGTGCAGGCAGATGGAGGCGTTCCTCCGATTGCCCCCATCTGCATATTTTTCCTTTCAGAATTTGTTGGACCTGCCCAGATCAGGCCCGATCGGGCAGGTTAGTGAATCCTGGCCATAGTGATTCAATGTGGGATACAGTTAACATGTTTTATTTTACTGGCAAGTAGCTTTGCTGTCTTCATTGAATTGTGTAATTCAACTCTAGAATTTGCTGCCAGATAATGTGATGAAAGCAGTTAGTTTAGCAGAGTTTAAAAAATGTTTGGATAAGTCCCTAAAGAAAAGTCCATAAGTCATTATCAAGATGGACTTAGGAAAATCCACTGCTTATTCCTAGCATAAGCAGCAAAAAAAAAATAAAAAATCTGTTTTATTATTATTTGGCATCTTGCCAGGTACTTGTGACCTGAGTTAGCCATTGTTAGAAACAGGATACTGGGCTTGATGGACCTTCGATCTGTCCCAGTATGGCAACTCGTATGTTCTTATGATCTAAGAGACAGAGACAGCAGAACTGAGCAGTTGATGTGCAAGACCTGGTTAGATAGGGCAGAATACTTCTTAAACAGTTTGTCAATTGTAGGTCTTATGTTAAAAACAGGGATTCTGTCTTACGTGTTTAATGTACAGCATTGCTTAGGTTTGGCATCACTACGGAAATGAGTAGTGGTAGATTTTCTGTCACAAAGTAAACCGGAAGAATTAGCACTGCAGTAGTCTCCAGCATTAGTCTCCCATCTCATTTTAGCTCCCAACCCGGGCAAGGGAGATGTGTTTGCCATTTTAAGCGTTAATGATTCTATTGTTGAAGGATTGGCATGCCACTCCCACACTTCCATATACCCAGTGGCAGTAACAATTTAGACTTGTTTTTCTAGTTTAGAATTATTTTTTTTTTAAATGACAAACATTGAATATGAGATTATATCCGTCTCTTCTCCGTCTCTAGCAGCTGCTAATGTCATCAGCCAGGCAAATAGGCTTTGGAGAGTCAAATTTTAGCATTTTAAATAGTTTTTCCACATGATATGCAGTGGTATTAGGCAATTTTTTAAAATATTTTATTAGAAAATATTGTGTGGATGGAGTGGGGGGATTTTGGTGTGTAATCCACCTCAAACCATGTGGGATAGAAGGGGCTGTAAGTGGCAAGCTTACATCACGTTCAGATTCAAATCTTTTATGCCGTTGTCCATATTAGATTCACACTTTACAAAGTGAGCAGAGCAGGACAGCAAAACAGTAAGATGTATGAGTCTCCCAGTGTTGCTAGAAACAAGGACAGTATCTGAATTCAAGGAAACCCAGGATAAATGCAGAGGCTCATTAGATGAGGAAAGGATAGAGATTTGGAGCTGCTAGGCCTGGCAGACTGGACAGGATATGAAATTTATCTGCCACTATTTTCTCTGTTCCAGCATGCAGTCCCAAACAAATGATTAATGGCTTCTAAGTTACTTTAATAATAATTTGACATATGAACTCATAGTACACCCAGAAGATTCAACACAACAGTGGTAGGAGCTACGGTGTTTTCCAAAATACTGTAATAGTCTCACAGGATCCCAAGAAAGAAGTTGCTCTTCCTAGGGATTCTATCAGCTGGTTGAACACAGTATTACGAAGGGACTCAGATGTGTCATTTACAATCCAAAAATAATAATAATAACTTTATTTTTATATACCTCCATACCACAAACAGTTCCAAGCGGTTTACAAGGGAAGAGACTGTCTACAGACATTACAGCGAATTTTCGAATTTACATTGGCATGTTAAGTTTAGTCAAGTGTTTCTGGAAGTGTTTTGGAAGTACATCAGGTTGAATTGGGGTCAGAGAAATTTATCAAAGAGATAAGTTTTTTATTGATGTCCTAAATGTTTGGTACGAAAGCGCGTTTGAGATGAAGTTGGTTAAACATTTGCTCCATTTGCCTGCTTGGAATGATAGTGTTCTATCGAGGTATCTCTTGTAGGTGCAGCCCTTTAGGGATGGAAAAGCAAACAAGTAACAAACCATCTAAAATGAACCAGCACTGATGGCTGTTGCTACAGCCCTAATAGTATGCAGGGGTGTCCAACCTGGGCCTGAGGGCTGCATGCGGCCCCGGTCGATGCAGTGTTTTCCTCTGCTACCCCTGGGAGTTTACTGTCTTGCCGGCTCCCTCCTCTGTCTTGCTGCAGTGTTTGCATGTTTGTGCGGCACCCCAAAAATGTTTTTAAGCCAATGCGGCCCAGGGAAGCCAAAAGGTTGGACACCCCTGGTATAGAGAATGCCTCTTACACCCTGCTTTCAGTCCAGAGCCTCCACTTGCAACCAGTTCTCAGCCCAGGACTTCTTCTGGAGTCCCATGGGAGGACGGTCCACCTCTCTTCGTTCGCCATCTCAAAGCAGGCAGGCGGAGCTGCAACGTTTGGTTTCTGCCTTTCAGGAGCACAGAAATTGAAGCGGAGGAGTCGCTTTTGTGGTACTGGCCCAGGCTGGCCTGGCTCAATTGAGGACATAGAATGAGAAGCTGACTTGAGGGTCATGAGAATGACTGGGATTTATTTTTATTGGGCTTGTTTAATTTTGCTATTTTTTCCCCTGCTTTTATTTTTGGATTTTTCTTTGGGTTCTTTGATATTGAAGTTTTCCCTTCCATGGGCCTTTTACGCACCTATAGTATTGAATTTATTATATTGTCTTCTCCCTCTTCCTGCTCTTCATATAGGTAAATATAAGTAATTATTTATTTCATAGGTACTATATAGATTGTGAACCCATTGGAACAGAGAGGGAAATTCAAAATACCTGATTAGATTTTTGACCATTACTTAAGTCAATTTCATTGTTTTGTAAACCACTTCCAATCCTTTGGGAGATCTAGCAGTATATAAGACATCATATTAAAGTCAATTAACCAAGCGGGGGAATTTACAAGCCCTGAGTTTAAATTTCTACAAGACAGAGAAAGGCCATCTAGCCTTTTTAAATGTGATTTATTTGTTTTAAGTTTTCAAGTTTTATTAAGGGCTCCTTTTATTAAGCTGCGATAGCGGTTTTATCGCATGCAGAATTGCCCAGCATTGAGCTGGCGTTAGTTCTAGCCGTGTAGCGCGGGTTTAACGTGCGCTAAAACACTGTCGCAGCTTAGTAAAAGGAGCCCTAAGTCTTGATATACCACTTGACCTTCCTAAACGGTTTACATAATATAATTTTTTAAATGATAGAAAATTAAAAAGGGATATGACATACATGATTAAAATATTTAAAAAGGAAAACTGCACAGACATAATGGAAGAGGGTGGGATTACATTGCCTAAAATAAGCAAATCGAAGGGGGAGGATAAAACAGAAGGGCACTTGGGTTAGATGGGTCTAAGGAAGGTTTTTGAGGTTAGACTTGCATTAGAGTTGTTGTCAAGCTGAAGTGGTGTACCTAAGGTATGTGGCACCCGGGGCCCATCATTTTTGACACCCCCCATGTAAAATAATATTTTTTGTAATAACCATGAAACGGAATAAATAGTCAGAATAGAATCAGGCAGTAAAAATTTTCTTTTATTGAACCTCATATATGTAACCATTATTCCAAACATAACATAACATAAATCAAATGGAGTAGTTGCAGGTGATGCTTGGGACAGTTCCGATTGTGTTAGTTCGGTTTTATGTTTTATTTCTTTTTTGAAGGTTTTGTAGCCTGTGGTCAAAGTCAATAGGTTGTAGAGTTGGAGGTCGAGAGTTACAGCTCGAATGGTTAGGAGGTTGTCGTACAGTTTTTTTCTTTTGACGTTTTTGGTTGGAGGGTGTGTGAATGGTACGCGAGTTCTCCTATGTCTGGTTGAGGTGGATTGAATTAGTCGATTGTTCCAATAGGCTGGGCTGTCTCCGTTTATTGTTTTAAATAGTAGGCAGTAAAATTTGAAGTGTATTCTCGCTTGTATTGGGAGCCAATGTGAGTCGTGGTATGCCTCTATGATGTGGTCAAATTTCTTCAGTGAGTAGACCAGTCTTAGGGCTGTGTTTTGTATTGTTTGTAGTTGTTTTATCATGGTTGTGGAATCTTGACTGTTTTTCCTTCATTTTCTTTCTAGTTGTCTGCATTGTCTTTTTAGGAGTAGTTCATTGTCGAACCATTTGTCAGATTTTCTATGGATTCTGGCTTTGGTTTGTACAATAAAAGGGAAAAAGTAATAGGATTAATACTTTTTAATCCATGTATTTTTTGAAAAATACAGGGAAAACCCATATGTTCATATTGATCTTTCACAGTAATGAATATTACAGTTTCTGTTATCAAGTCTTAACTTCAGCAAATTTGTCAATGATTTCATCAAAATTGATCTTCCTTGCATATTCATGTTCAATGGACAGTATAGCCAGATTTGTCAATCTATCATTGCTCATAGTTGATTGAATAACACTTTTTATTAATTTTAATTTTGAAAAGTCTCTTTCACATGAACCAACAGATATACAAATAGTTAGGAAAAGTCTTAAACATAAGGATAAGTTTGGCACAGATTCATAAAAATCCCATTTCACAATAAATTCTAGAAACTGCAAAACTGTCCACGACTTTGTTTCTTTGGGATTCATTCCAGCAGCCTTTAAATGTCTCCGCAGTCGAAAAATTTCCAGTAAGATATCTTCACCAGAAAATTCATCATAAATTTCAGTTATATTTGGTAAAATCATGCGAAGGTTTTCTTCTTCTGCAAACATTAGAGAGAATGGCTGAATGATAGCAAACACTGACATTATTTGATCCATTGCTTTAGAACGAGTCTCCAGTTCTTGGTGAAAACGATCAAGACATTCAAACATAGCCCTTGTGGTTTTTTCTGTCAAAGTAAGACCAGCATCTTTTGTTGTTTCTCCAGGCATTCTTCTTCGAAATTTGATTCTTTCTTCTATGCCAATGTCCATGTCCTTACATTTTGTTGTTCCATAGTTAATGGCCTTCTCCACAATTTTTGTGCGCTGGTTTTCAAGGAACAATTTTAAAGCTTTAAGTTTCACTGTACATTGTTCAAGGCTGGTCCTGGCTGTTTGCAAGTATTTTTGTGTCCGATTAACTTCATGTAAAACTTCACACCAGAAAAAGAGATAACACAGAAAAGAAAAATCACATACAGCAGAGAGCAAAATCTGAGCTGATCCTCTTGTATCCACATTTTCTTTTGAATCACACAGTGCTTCAAGGATTGAAATTAACTTTTCAAAATGTGTCTTTCCTGCATGCACTGCTTCATAATAAGCACTCCATCTTGTCTGGGAAAGTCTTTTCACTGTTATACCTACATTCTGCAGCATTTGCCATCGATGAGTTGAGACTGAAAAGAATGAATACATTTTTTCCAAAGCTCCAAAAAAAGTCACACATGAAGAAACACTTGCAAAAGAGTGAACTCCACAAAGGTTCAGAGAATGATTTGCACAAGGCACAAATAAAGCCTTGGGATTAATTTCTTTGATTTTTGCCTGAACATCACCGTGAATGCCAGCCATCGTTGCAGCATTGTCATAGCCTTGACCACGACAGAGGTTTATATCCAGTCCATCACTATTCAGTTGTTTCAAGATCTGTCCCGTGAGTTCGGCAGCAGACTTCCCAGAAATAGGAAAGAAGCCCAAGAATGATTCCTTTATTTCAACTTTATTATCTTCAATAGAGATATATCTGATCACTTCACACATTTGATCAGTGTGTGAAACATCAGGGGTGCTATCAAAAAGAATGCCAAAGTATTTTGCTTTTTTAATATCTGCCACTATTTTTTGTTTGACATAATTTCCCAGAAGATGAATGAATTCATTTTGAATTTTTGGAGATAAGTATGAATTCAATCTGCTTTCAGAAGGAATAGCGTGTTTGATTTTTACTAAATGTTCCTTCAAAATTGGGTCATAATTTGATAGTAATTCTATCAACTCCAAAAAATTTCCTTTGTTTGTTGATAACATATCCTCTCTGTGACCACGGAAAGGAAGGTTTTTTTTAGCCAAAAACATAATTACATCCAAAACACGATGTAAAATGTCTCTGCAGTATTTTCTCTCTTTATCCATTTCCACTTTATGAATTCTATCAATAGTTTTTGGGAGTTGCAGTCTCATTGCCAAGGTCTTCCATTGTTCTAAGCAGAAGAGATGTTGTTCTGATCGCTCATGTTCAGGGACTTTAGGATTTAATTTCCACCAGTTTTTAAAGCCAGTTACAAAGACAGATGTTCCAGCTTTTATCTCACTAACCGCAAACAGTCTGCAGCAAAAACAAAACAAGCAGTTTTTTGATTTTGAATAAACCATCCAGGTTCTCAAAACTTTTTCGCCCTTTGGTAAAGATTTATAGAACCATGAAGTTGTTAAGTGTCGACTGAATCCTTTGCTCTTTTTTCCTTCTCGCTGACTAGCAGAGAAAGGTCCATCTTTATTCTGAAAAGGTTCACTTCCCTTCCTAACCAGGTTAACTCTCAAGTCTTCTGGAACTGGTACTGGCCAAGCAGCGATATCGCAATAAAGTAAAATTTCATGCATTATTTCTTCAAACTCTTGGTCTTTACTAGCATCCCCTTCTTCTCCACTGTTATTTTTATGCTGTTGGTGTTGACTCTTGCTATCAATTGTATTCTCTTCCTTAATGACAATGCTTATACATGATGATTCATTGTCATCTTTCAGCCCAGTGTCATCTGAATCTTGCGTTTTTACTAAAGGTATTTTGGATGTGCCAGCTTGCACTTCCTCAGAATCTTCAATTATATTCTCTTCTTTAATGACAATGCTTATACATGATGATTCATTGTCATCTTTCAGTCCAGTGTCATCTGAATCTTGCGTTTTTACTAAAGGTATTTCAGATGTGCCAGCTTGCACTTCTTCAGAATCTTCAATTATATTCTCTTCTTTAATGACAATGCTTATACATGATGATTCATTGTCATCTTTCGGTCCAGTGTCATCTGAATCTTGCATTTTTACTAAAGGTATTTCGGATGTGCCAGCTTGCACTTCTTCAGAATCTTCAATTATATTCTCTTCTTTAATTATATTCTCTTCTTTAATGACAATGCTTATACATGATGATTCATTGTCATCTTTCAGTCCAGTGTCATCTGAATCTTGCGTTTTTACTAAAGGTATTTCGGATGTGCCAGCTTGCACTTCTTCAGAATCTTCAATTATATTCTCTTCCTTAATGACAATGCTCATAGATGATGATTCATTGTCATCCGAATCTTGCGTTTCTACTAAAGGTATTTTGGATGTGCCAGCTTGCACTTCTTCAGAATCTTCTTCATTACCTTTATGCGATGCTGAAAGCATTACATATTTCAACATAGATCCAGATATTGATTCAATCACCTCCCATTTTGCTTTTTTAATTTTTCTTTGTTCAGCTCCACTAGATCGATGTCGTTTCATGTTAGTACAGGGTCTGTATGTCAGTTGCTGGCTTCACAATAATCCAAATGACTGTGATTCTGCGAGTTCTTGCAGTGGTGTTCAGCAGCACTGTCAAAGAAAGGGGGGAAAATCCACAATGTATGTTAGGAAGAAATCACTTAATTGACAGAGTTGGTTAACATAGTGTTTGAGAAGAGATGAAGCAGTGGTGGAGAGTACAAGGGTCAAATAGCCTGAACATTCCTAAATGAATTGGTAAATACTGAACAGGAAGGAGGGGGGCGGGGGGTGATTAAGTGTGAAAGTTATTAGATGATCAGAGAGGGGAAGAAGTAAAGGAGGAAAAATTAAAGTGAACAGTTGGAGAAGTTGACAAGATCAAGGCAGTGGCCATTCTGGTTAGTAGGGATAGTGGAGCATATCTGGAGACTGAGTAAGAAGGTTAAAACAACAAACTTAGAAGCATGAGTTAGGGGAAATGGGGGGGCGGGAGGGGGGTCCTTAGCATGAATGTTAAAATCCCCAAGAATGAAGGCTGGAGAGAATGGTTCAAGAAAGAAGGAAAGCCAGGAATAAAAAACTGTGAGAAAGAAAGAGAGGGACTTCTCTGCTACCCAGAGAAGTAGTGGACAGACAGTGAGCTTTAGAGGAAGAGAAGCAGCGAGACTGAGGTGGAAGAAGAGGTTGAAATCTACAAGAAGGTGAGAGTAGTAGTCCAACACCACTACCATGGACAATCAGGCAAGGTGAGAAAAAGCACAGTTACTTACCGTAACAGGTGTTATCCAGGGACAGCAGGCATATATTCTCACATGTGGGTGATGTCATCTACGGAGCCCCGATGCGGAAGCATTTTCAAGCAAACTTGATTGAAGATTTAAGTTTGCTCTGCTGCTCCACGCATGCGTGCCTTCCTGCTCCACTAGGGGCGCATCCCCTCGTGGTCTCCAGTTCACTTAACTAGCAAAGAAGCCAACCTTGGGGAGGTGGGCGGGTTGTGAGAATATATGCCTGCTGTCCCTGGATAACACCTGTTACGGTAAGTAACTGTGCTTTATCCCAGGACAAGCAGGCATGATATTCTCACATGTGGGTGACCTCCAAGCTAACTGAAAAGGGATGGAGGGAAGTTGGCAACTTAAGCAAATAGATTTCGCAAAACCGATTGGCCGAACCGGCCATCGCTTCTGGACAGTGAGTCCAGACAGTAGTGGGAGGTGAAAGTATGAACCGAAGACCACGTGGCAGCCTTGCAGATTTCCTCAATGGGTGTGGACTTGAGGAACGCTACGGAAGCTGCCATCGCTCGGACCTTGTGTCCCGTTACTCGACCATGCAGCGCGAGACCAGCCTGAGTGTAGCAAAAGGTGATGCAATCGGCCAACCAGTTGGATAAGGTGCGCTTGGAAACTGGGTGGCCTAACCGGTTTGGGTCGAAGGACAAAAACAATTGTGAGACTTTCCGGTGTGGTTGGGTGCGTTGGAGGTAAAAGGCCAACGCTCTCTTACAGTCAAGAGTGTGAAGCGCCACCTCTCCGGGGTGAGAGTGGGGCTTGGGAAAAACACAGGTAAGACGATGGACTGATTGAGGTGAAAATCAGACACTACTTTAGGCAAGAACTTTGGATGTGTGCGGAGTACCACCTTGTCATGGTGGAACACAGGGTGGGTCCGCTACCAGAGCCTGTAGCTCACTAACTCGCCGGGCGGAAGTGAGTGCAAGCAGGAAAATCGCCTTCCACGTGAGGAATTTAGGATGGCATTTGTCTAGGGGCTCGAATGGAGGTTTCATTAGTTGAGCCAGAACCACGTTAAGGTCCCAAACCACCGGAGGGGGTTTGAGAGGGGGGTGGACATTCAGAAGACCCTTCATGAAGCGAGAGACTAGGGGGTGGAGCGAGAGGGCTTTTCCTTCCAGGGGCTGATGAAAGGCCGCAATCGCACTGAGATGTACTCTAATGGAGTTGGTCTTTAGGCCGGAGTGAGGTAAATGAAGTAAATAGTCAAGGACCAGGGGGACGGTCCTGGCTGTGAGAGGAGCACCAGGCTGAGAATCTGGTCCACTTTTGAGAGTAGCAGGTTCTCGTCGAGGTCTTTCTAGAGGCCTCCAATACCTCCTTGACTGATTGGGACACAGGGAGAGAAGTCAGGGGGAAAGAAACCAAGCATTCAGATGCAGAGATTGAAGATTGGGATGTAACAGTGAACCCTGACTCTGTGATAGTAGAGAGGGAAACAGAGGCAGAGGCAGTGGATCTCTGACACTGAGTTGAAGTAGAAGGGAGAACCAAGGCTGGCGTGGCCAGCGAGGGGAGATCAGGATCAGGGTGGCTTTCACCGTTTTCAGGTGGACCAGCGTCCGCAGGATCAGGGGAAATGGCGGAAACGCGTACAGAAACCTTCCCTCCCAGTCGAGGAGGAAGACGTCTGCCTCGAGTCGGTCCGGGGAGTGTATCCGGGAGCAGAAGAGGGGCAGTTTGTGATTGTGGGGGGATGCGAACAGGTCTATTTGAGGCGTCCCCCACCTTTCGAACACCTGTCGTAGGGTCTGAGAGTGCAGTGACCACTCGTGTGGCTGGAGGAGGCGGCTGAGTCTGTCCACCAGACAGTTTTGTTCTCCTTGTATGTACACCGCTCGAAGAAAGGTGTTGTTGGAGATTGCCCATTTCCAGAGGCGTATGGCTTCCCGACAGAGGGACCAAGACCCTGTCCCCCCTTGTTTGTTTACGTAGTACATTGCTACCTGGTTGTCGGTACGGATGAGGACCACCCGGTCGTGAAGCAGATGTTGAAAAGCTGCAGCTGCGAGGTAGATGGCCCGAAGTTCTAGCACGTTGATGTGACAGCGGCGGTCTTCTGCTGTCCACATCCCCTGGGTGCGGAGGCCGTCCAGGTGGGCTCCCCAAGCGTACTCCGACGAGTCCGTGGCGAGTACCTTGCTGTGAGGAGGGGCGAGGAAGAGCAAACCTTTGGAAAGATTTGAAGAGTCGGCCCACCAGCGGAGCGATCATTGCAAGGAGGGAGTCACTGTCACGGGACGATCGATCAGGTCCCGGTCTTGACGCCATTGAGAGGCCAGGGTCCATTGAGGGATTCTCAGATGGAGACGGGCGAAGGGTGTGACGTGGACGGTGGAGGCCATGTGGCCCAGGAGAGTCATCATCTGTCGAGCTGATACCGAGGTCAGCAGTGAGATCCTTCGGCTCAGGCTTACCAACGCCTCTCGACGCGGAGGGGGGAGAAAGGAACGGAGGCGAACCGTGTCCAGCGTGGCCCCGATGAATTGTAGGGACTGCGAGGGGCATAGTTGGGATTTTGGGAAGTTTATCTCGAACCCCAGACTCTGTAGGTAGATAATAGTCTGCTGGGTCGCTGAGATAACCCCTTCCCTGGATGGGGCTTTGATCAGCCAGTCGTCCAGGTAGGGGAATACCTGAAGGCCTTGGGAGCGTAAGGTAGCTGCGACCACTACGAGGCACTTGGTGAAGACCCGAGGTGACGATGCTAGGCCGAAGGGGAGGACTCGGTGGTGCAGGTCTCCCACCTGGAAATGCAAGAACTTGCGGTGAGCGGGGTGTACTGGAACATGTGTGTACGCCTCCTTCAGATCGAGGGAGCAGAGCCAGTCGCCCTCGTCGATCAGAGGGTAGAGGGTCGGTAGGGAAAGCATCCGAAATTTTTCCCGTACCAAAAATTTGTTGAGGCGTCTCAAGTCTAGTATTGGGCGAAGGTCTCCCGTTTTTTTCGGTACCAGGAAGTAACGGGAGTAGAAGCCCTTCCCCCGTTGGTCGGGGGGAACCTCCTCCACTGCTCTCAGGTGAAGCAGATCTCGAGCTTCGGAGAGGAGTAGGGGTAGCTGCGTCCAGTTTGGAGGGCAATTCCTTGGGGGGTTGTCTGGAGGAAAGGCCCGAAAGTTGAGAGAGTATCCTGATGAGATCACGCCAAGGACCCATGTGTCCGACGTGATTTGTTCCCATCGAGGGTAAAAGGCTTTGGAGGCGACACCCCGATGGGAAGGAGGCCTGGGACTATGGCGGAGGGGGCCCACCCCCTTCCGCGTATCCCGTCAAAAGGACGGGGATGGTTTGGTAGTCGCAGGCGGTTGGGACTTTGGCAGAGCCCGATGGTGGGCTTGCAGGCGTCTGGGCAGAGGCCGTGAGAAGGCAGGAGTGGATTTTTGTGGGTAGCGGCGCGGAGAGGCCCTGAACGGCCTGGACGCGGGCGGTTTAGGCTTTTGCCGCACGAGGGAGGCAAACGAGCGTTCGTGTTCGGAGAGGCGTTTTGTAGTCGCCTCGATAGTGTCATCGAACAGTTCTTTACCCACGCAGGGAAGGTTTGCCAACCGGTCCTGTAAGTTTGGGTCCATGTCGACCAGGCGCAGCCAAGCTAGTCGGCGCATGGCGATAGCAAAGGCTGCCTCTCTGGAGGAGAGCTCGAAGCCATCGTAGGCCGCGTGGAATAGATGGAGGCGTAGGCTGGAGAGGGACTCTAAAAGCAGGCTAAACGCTCCTTGGCGGGAGGCTGGTAAGTCAGTCTCAAAGGCTCTCAGTAGTCCAATGAGGTGTTTGAGGTAGGATGTGAAGGTGAAAGTGTAGCTTTGCACCCTAGAGGCCATCATCGCATTTTGATATAGTCTCCTGCCAAACTTGTCTAGGGTTCGGCCCTCTCGGCCTGGTGGGACCGCCGCTGAGACCCTGGAGGATTCTACTAGCAGCGACTGGTGGGAGAGCTGCGGTTGTTCAAATCCTGGGAAGGGTACTGTGCGATACTTGGCCTCCATTTTGGAGGGTACTGCTGTGACCAGGTTCCTGAAGAAAGCCTGTTGGAGTGCCGGGTTAGGCGGTAAGCGCAGGGACTCTCTGGGCAGTGATGGCATATCCAGCTCCGCTAAGTACTCCTTAGAGTAGCTGGAGTCGGACTGGAGGTCTAAGTCTAAGGCGTAGCCCATGTCCTGGACGAAGCGGGAGAAGGATGGGCGGGATGTTCCCGAGGCCCCGTGTGGGGTCGGTGAACGAGACCTCCGTCGGGTGGAGAAGGATGGGGAGGCTTCCCTCGAATATCGAGGCTCCTGCTCTGATCCCCGCTCCGAGACCGGGGAAGCACTGTGAAAGTGTTCCGGGGTTGTGGATCTCCTGCGTCTCGAGGAGCCCCTCGGAGACGATGCCGGGGTTCGGGGTACCGATCGATGTCGAGTCGGTGACCTCGACCCGGACTCCCTCGGTGAAAGTATGAAACCTCGGATCGGAGCCCCGGTCCGAGGGGGAGTTCATAGGATGCGCGGGTTGGAGAGTGATAGCTCCGCCACCCTCAGCGGTCCCGTACGAGGTGTAGGTGAACGGCCTCATGGAGTGGGGGAACCCCGGACCTTCTTGGAGGTGCGGCGGTTCGAGGTTTCTGTCGTTTTTGCACGACGTTTTGCTCCGCGGCGGTCTGTGGAGGGAGAGCGCCTCGGGCGTCCTGGCGAGGAGTCCGAGGATGATGGGATGCGGTGAAGCTTGCGCGCTTTTCCCCGATGTGGCTCGACGCGAGGCTCAGGCTGGTCTGGCACATGCGGGGTCGAGGTCGAGGCCGGTTGTAGATGGGCCATTGCAGCGGACAGCTCCGATGAGATCATCGCTCGGAGTAGGTCCTGGAAAACGGGCACGGACAGCATCGAGGGCATGTCCATTGCCTCGGTGCGCTCCACCGGGGGCGACCTCGTATCAGAGTATTCCCGTGTGGTGGAGGCATGGCCCGAAGGCTTGGAGGACTTCGGCGGGGCTGTAAGCATGGGACTTCCGCCATGCGTCGCCGGTGTCCCCGAGGCTGGCTTCTTCGTTGTTACGGGACCTGAAGAGGGAAGAGGGGACTTACCCGGAGCCGAGGCTTTCTGTTGTCCCGAGGACTTCGGATTCGAGTCTCGAGGCGATGTCGATGTATTCGGGGCCGGGGCCAACCTTGAGGCCGAGGTAGAGGGTTGGTCGGCGGCGAAAGATCCGCCATGCGGGCTTTTCTTCGACGGAGGGCCCGGTTCTGGAAAGTAGCACACTGGGGGCAGGAGTCGGTTGGATGAGCAGCCCCCAGGCAGAGGATGCACCGGCGATGCGGGTCTGTGATGGAAAGAAGCCGCTCGCACCGGGTGCACTTTTTAAAGCCGGTCAAAGGCCGGGACATAGAATCGAAACTGGCCGCGGCTCGAGTAGCCACGCGGCCACGGGGACCCGGAAGCCTCCGGGTCGGTCAAAACGAAGCAGGAAAAAATTCGCGCACAGCGACTTAATCGAGAAAATAAGAAAAAATTGCGGTGCTAGAAGGCAGTTGGGGCAGAACCAGAAAAAACACGACTTCTAGGCTCAGCGGAAAATTTTGAACTGGAGACCACGAGGGGATGCGCCCCTAGTGGAGCAGGAAGGCACGCATGCGTGGAGCAGCAGAGCAAACTTAAATCTTCAATCAAGTTTGCTTGAAAATGCTTCCGCATCGGGGCTCCGTAGATGACGTCACCCACATGTGAGAATATCATGCCTGCTTGTCCTGGGATAACATTACTTCAGGTACTGTCTCTGTCAAAGAAGTTGAGTCTTTGGGGGAAATTCAAACTTCTTGCTCTGGGAGTTAGTAAGTATGAGAGAGAAAGATGAATGTAGGCAAACTTGTTGGAGACAAAAGACTTTTCACAGGATACATGAGAAAGAGAGGAGGACTAAGAATAAGATTGGAAAGGTGGCAATTTGAACCAATGGGGTAAGAGTTTAAAGAGTTAGGATTGGGACCGATAGCCCAAGCAGAGGAGAACAAACAAGAGAGAGAGTATGGAGAACAGAACGGAGATAGATGGCTGAATGAAAAGACCAGTAAAAGCCATCACATTGTTTCAGATCAACTGTGAAAAATATGATGTACTCTTTGGTATTTGCCAGCTACTTGTGATGCAGACTGCCCAAGGAACTTGACTTGACATATCTTAAGAGCATGTGAGGAAAGTGGATACTGGGAGGGGTGAAAGAAAGAGGAAGATAGGTAAAAAAAAGGAGACATTAAAAAGTTTGGGAACCTCTATTCTAGGGATCCTATACTGTTAGTATATCCATTTTTAATGGCCTGCCATCTGAACACCAAAGTAAACTTATTTAGCTGAAGAATTAGTTATCCCCCCATTCCACACACATTAATTCTCTTCCATTTTTGTTCCCATTATAAAAAACACTGATAAGTTCCCAGAAAAAAAATACATTAAAATAAGAAGTGAAAACAAAGGCCCCTACAGATAAGAACATAACATAAGAATAGCCTAACTGGGTCAGACCAATGGTCCATCATGCCCGGTAGCCCATTCTCATGGTAGCCAATCCAGGTCACTAGTACCTGGTCAAAACCCAAAGAGTAGCAACATTCCATGCTACCGATCCAGGGCAAGGAGACGCTTCCCCAATGTCTTAATAACAGACTATGGGCTTTTCCTCCAGGAATTTGTCCAAACCTTTCTTAAAACCAGCTACGCTATCTGCTTTTACCATAACTTTTGGCCACTTCATTTTAAGTTTAGATCTTTCCTTCCAAACAGAGACCTTGCTAGATGTCAAATACAGCACAAGGTAACTTCACATGGACTTAGCTGTGCAGGAAATGTGAATCTCCTCATACACACACCATATAGTGCAAAAATGTGCAAAGGTCTGGGTTGTTTTTTTTTTCTTTTCATCACTACATAGCCTAATAAATAACATAGTAGATGACGGCAGATAAAGACCTGAATGGTCCATCCGGTCTGCCCAACCTGATTCAATTTAAATTTTTTTTCTTAGCTATTTCTGAGCACGAATCCAAAGCTCTATCTGGTACTGTGCTTGAGTTCCAATTGTCGAAATCTCTGTTAAAACTTACTATAGCCCATCTACACCCTCCCAGCCATTGAAGCCTTCTCTAGCCCATCCTCCCCCAAACGGCATATACAGACTGTGCAAGTCTGCCCAGTACTGGCCTTAGTTCAATATTTAATATTATTTTCTGATTCTAGATCCTCTGTGTTCATCCCACGCTTCTTTGAACTCAGTCACCGTTTTCCTCTCCACCACCTCTCTCGGGAGCGTATTCCAAGCATCCACCACCCTCTCCGTAAAGTAGAATTTCCTAACATTGCTCTTGAATCTACCACCCATCATTGCTCTTGAATCTACCACCTCAAATTATGTTCTCTGGTTTTACCATTTTCCTTTCTCTGGAAAAGATTATGTTCTACGTTAATACCCTTAAAGTATTTGAACGTCAATCATATCTCCCCTGTCCCTCCTTTCCTCTAAAGCAGCACTGTTACAAACATATTCTGAAGGTCAATGCTTAGGTTAACAAAGTTTCCTTCCTTGGACCACAAGGAGATACTGACAAACCACTGGAAGAGATCCCAAAACAACTACCCAGGCACAACACCCAAAGACCCACTCAGTGTGTGAACCAGTTGAGTGGAGTGGACTAACTGGGGGGTGGAAATGGGCCCGGAGTTTGCTCAGCAGAATTTCCCAGACCACCTCTTCCTCTCAACACATTGACACGCTGTCGCCACCACCACCATTAGGAACACCTCACCGGGTAGGACAGCAATGCTTATAAACTTTAGAAAACACATTATATTTTCTTATAAAGCACAAATTTTAATTGAACTCTCTGACATCTTCAGCCTTGGCATTCACAAAAATAGAAGGAAGAAAAGTTCCCATTTCCTGCTGTCTCATGTCCCCAGCCTATACAATATTTTTCTTCTGCAGACCCTTCAAAAGTCTGACCAAATCCTCGTTTCACTTGCATTATAAAAGTACTGAGGATGCCATCTCTCCCCAATCCCAGGTCCTAAAGTCTAAGACAGTAGCGCAAACTAGTGCTGTCCGATTCAGGAAAAATTTCAATTTGATTCAGCCTATTGAATTGTTTTTTTGATTCAATTTTCCTGCCAAATTGGGTGTTTTTTTTTATTTTTTTTCCAAACATCCTGGTGGGTTTATTTTATAGCTTTTTCACCCCATTTGGCTTCTCCTATCCACACTGGTTCTGTGGTGTAAATAAAATAAAGAAACATAAAGGACTTTTTCTCTCTCTGTTAAATCCTAGGTCAGGTTTGTGGTCTAACACCAGCTCTGGCAGGATACACTTCAAATCTGACATATTGTAATCACAAAACAGAAAATAAAATTATTTTTTTTCTTCCTTTTGTTGTCTGGTCAATATTCAAATCTTGTTGGTCCCGGGCTCTGGTTGTCTTGCTTGCCAGGGTCTCCTTCTTTCTCCGTGCTAACCATCCATCTTCTATCTCCGTCTTCTCCTTCCGTTTACCTTCCCTCTCCCGGAGGTCTAGTATCTTTCCTTTTTTTTCGTCTCCGTTCACAAACCCACCTTTTTCAACTACCCTTTCATCCAGCATCTCTCCCTACCTTCCCACCACCCCAGGGTCCACCATCTCTCCCCAACTACCCTCCTATTCAGTATCTCTCTCTATCCCCCCTCCACACCATCCCTTGTGTCCAACTTCTCTCCCTAAATCCCATTATCCACCATCTCTCTCCCACTCCTGGTTTTAAACCCATTATTTCTTTCCCCCAAAGTCCGACATACGCACGTATCTTTGACCCCCCCCCTTCCCTCCATGTACTTCTATACCAGGATCCCCTCCCCTGAAGGCCTGTCCCCCCCCCCCCAAGAACTGCATCTCCGCCCTAAAGGCCTGTGTGTTCCCCTCTGGCCTCCCTCGCCTGCCTTTACCTGATCGCGGCAGAAAGGATCCCAGGTCGCCATAGGCCTCCGGAGCTGTTGTCCTTCTGCCGCGGTCCTGCCCCTCCTTTGGCATCAGAGGCAGGATCGCGGCAGAGGGACGACTGCTCCGGAGGCCTCTGGCGACCTGGGATCCTTTCTGCCGCGATCAGGTAAAGGCAGGCGAGGGAGGCCAGAGGGGAACACACAGGCCTTTAGGGCGGAGATGCAGTTCTTGGGGGGGGGGGGGGACAGGCCTTCAGGGGAGGGGATCCTGGTATAGAAGTACAGGTAAAGGCAGGCGCGGGAGGCCTATGGCGGACACCGCAGCACTTCCCGACTGACCCTCCCCCCCCCGCCTCGCCCTATAAAGCAGGAGCGGCAGCGCTGCCGATGCTGCTTTAGGGGCCGAGGGTGGGATGGTGGATCGGGCAGCACAAGCGGGAACGCCACAAAGCACCGCCAATAGCGAAGAGAGCGGCTCAGCAGCCATACTTTACCTTCGGTGAAGCGGAAAAACTGCTCCGTCGCACGCGGCTCCCTCTCCGGCTTCTGCCTCTGTCGCGATCCAACCGGGCGGAAACAGGAAGTTGCGTCAATAGCAGCCGGGTGACGAAAGCGCGCGGAGGTTAAAGCGCGAGACGAAAGTTTAACGAAGCTCCGACAAGGGGGGGGGAGGGGAGAACGGAATGGAAAGGAAGGAGAGAAGGTCGGGGGCTGCCGAAAGCCTCGTAGACTAAAGTATAAAACTAGTTAGTGAGTTGGCGCTACACTTCTGACTAGAAAATGTCCTCTCCTTCTGGCAGGATGCACGGAGCCTTCGCTTACCTTGGCCTTCGTCCGCTTCGCCCGAGGAGCAAGAATGTGAGGTCAGGAGCGCGACAGACTGGCGTGTGCTCGCGCCCCCCCCGCGAGCTTCCCGCCTTCCAAGGCCCCGCCCCCACCTCCGGCCGCAACCAATCACGGGCCATTGGAGATTTACATTGAAAGAAGCCTATAATTGAAAGATTATAAATACTCATTCTTATTGACCTTTTTTTCGGCCTCTCATTGTATCCCCTTATCTTCCCAATATGTTTCCCTTTTATGTAATCTTTTAACAAATATTGTATTTCCTCCCCACCTTCCCATTGTTACCAGTTGTCTTTCTGTCCAATGTTGTTACCCAGTTCGTTTAGAAGAATAGTAATTGTATAAGTGAGTCCATTTTAAACTCTATTTTATTTATGTAAAACGCTTTGAAATTGGAAAAGCGTTTAATCAAACAATATAATAAACTTGAAACTTGAAACATTCCTCGCCCCGCCTTATTTCATGCGATGGAACGGGGACGAAAAGCCCCGTTTGCCGCTGAATGAGAAGCGAGTCTGTCTGTCTGGACACCCTTAAGCGAACCGGGCCGCCTGACCCATCGGGACGTTAGAAACTACCTTTCCCGGCAAGCAGCCCTCTGGCTTCGCGGCGCCGCACGGTGAGCCGGGAAAGGTAGTTTCGCGTGAGAAGGGAGCGCTCGCTGTTTCCCGTTGGCTCTTCCGTCAGGGGAAGTGACGTCGGGCGCAGGCCGGGAGTTGTAGTTTTCCTACCCCAGCTTCGCGCGAGCCTCCCGCCTTCCAAAGTCCCACCCCACCGCCGGCCGCAGCCAATCACAGGCCATTGGAGCGGCTCGAGGAGATTTGCATGCCTCGCCCCGCCTTCTTTCAGGCCCGGCCGATGGGGCAAGGACGAAAAGCCCCGCCTATCTGTCTGCACATCCTTAAGAGAACCGGGCCGCCTGACCCAACGGGAGGTTAGAAACTACCTTTCCGGCTTCGTGGCGCCGCACGGTGAGCCGGGAAAGGTAGTTTCGCGTGAGAAGGGCGCGCTCGTTTTTTCCCGTTGGCTCTTTCCGTCAGGGGAAGTGACGTCGGGCGCAGGCCGGGAGTTGTAGTTTTCCCGCTCCAGCTTCGCGTGGGGCGAGCGGCCGTGGCCGATGGCGGGACTCGAGCTCTTGTCGGACCAGGGCTACCGGCTGGACGGCAGGAAAGCGGTGGAGCTGCGCAAGATCCGGGCCCGCATGGGGGTGTTCGCGCAGGCCGACGGCTCGGCCTACATCGAGCAGGGCAACACCAAAGCCTTGGCGGTCGTGTACGGGCCGCACGAGGTGAGCGCTCAACGCCTCGTTGCTTTCAATTCTGAGAGTGGGAACAAAGGGCCAAGTATTTCCCCGTCCCCGCAAACTCCGTCCTCAACTGCTTACAGGAATGGGGCAGGGACAGCGACAAAACCCACGGGGATGGGGACAAATTTGTCATTCTGTACACTGCACCACTCTAGAAATCCAAGTGGAGGACAATCCAGCATTGTGACATCATTGATGCGGTTGGCTCCTATTGGTGTAAAGAGGCACTATGACGTCACAGTAGCAGCTCTGGTTATCAGAGGCTGAAGCTTTTCACACTATTTATTCAGTTTTCTATACTGTTCTCACAAGTAGAGAAAGACAAGGGGGAAAAATTTTCCCCATCCCCGCCAGTTCTTTTCCTGTCCCTGCCCCATTCCTGCAAACTGTCCTCAACTGTACTTTAAAATCATAAGTGTTCGAGATTTGTGCAGTTAAGACAGAGCTTACAGGAATGGGGCAGGGACAGAGACAGAACCCACGGGGGTGGGAAAATTGAGTTCCTGCGGGGATGGGGACAAATTTGTCCCCCTGTCATTCTCTACACTGCACCACTCTAGAAATCCAAGTGGAGGACAATCCAGCCATTGTGACATCACTGATGAAGTTGACTCTTAGGCATTGGTGTCACAATACCAGCTCTGCTTATCAGAGGCTAAAACTTTTCACACTATTTATTCAGTTTTCTCTATTGTTCTCACAAGTAGAGAATGACACAGGGACAAATTTTCCCCCATCCCCGCCAGAACTCATTACCATCCCGGCGAGTTATTTTCCTCTTCCTGCCCGTCCTCATCTGCACAAGCCTCAAACACTTTAAAATCATTAGTGTTTGAGGCTTGTGCAGTTAAGGATTACAAGAATGGGGCAAGCACAATCACAAAACTTGCAGGAACTGGAAAATTGAGTTCTTGCAGGGACAAATTTGTCCCTGTGTCATTCTCTACTGTGACCCTAGTGTTTTTGAATTTTTTTTCTTTTAATTATTTCTCTCTGGTTTGGATGGGATTATACTGTAGTTTATCAACTATTCACATTGGGTTTTTTTTAAACATACATTTTTCTCCGCTCTGGTGGAATATTTTTACTGTTCTTTTTTCCTTGGGGGGGGAGAGTTATGAAGCCAATGATGGTATGTTTAAACTCCATTCTAAGAAACACACTTCTAGCAGTTTTGCTTCTTGCTGCAGGAGCTTTGAGGCTTTGTTGATCATTTCCTATAATAGACTGAAGCAATCCTGTTCTAGCTCAGAGTTTTTGCAAATGCTACTTTTGAAAAGATTTTTAATGCTAAGGTTTTTTGTTCCTTTATTTTTCCCAGATTCGGGGCTCACGCAGTAAAGCTTTGCATGACCGGGCCGTGGTGAACTGCCAGTATAGCATGGCTACCTTCAGCACAGGTGAGAGGAAACGCCGCCCACACGGAGACCGCAAGTCCAGCGAGATGACCCTGCACCTGAAGCAGACCTTTGAAGCAGCCATTCTCACCCAACTGTATCCTCGCTCTCAGATTGACATCTATGTACAGGTGGGCTGGGTCTAGAACTAGCACTTGCCTAAAGTACAGGTGGGCCATGTTCAGCTAGAGGGAAGGTGGTATGTTTTGGGAATGCTATTCTTCCTCCCTGCACCTTATTTGGCCCAAAATAGTTATGGGGCCCACTAGCCCTGTGCCTTCATAGAAACATGATAGCAGATAAAGATCAAATGGCCCTTCCAGTCTGCTCATCCGCAATTGTGTGGCTTTAATATGATCTTTAACATATAACACCACTCCCCCTCATTTTCGTCCTACCCTGTCTTTCATGAACAGATTATAGCCCGGAATAGCGGCATCCCAGTCATTGTTCTCTGTGAACCATGTCTCTGTGATCGCCACTATATCCAACTCCTCTTCTTCCATCACATCTTCTAGATCCAAAATCTTGTTTCCCATACTTTGAGCATCAGTATATGCTGCTTTCCAGGCACTGCCCCCTTTTCCCATCCGTGTAGAGGTATTCAGTGATTTACTTGCCTGAGGGCTTATACTCACCCTGCCATCACAGTGTTCTCCCCAGAAATTTTTTCCAGCTGGGTGGCATGAAAAAGTAGCCGGGTGGGGCGGGATGGGGAAATTTGGTGGTGGGGGAAAATTAACCCCCTCTTTTACTAAAGTGCACTAGCATTTTTAGCGTGCGCAAATCCCCGCTCTACGTGGGAAAACTAACGCCAGATCAATGCTGGCGTTACCGTCTAGCGCGCGTGGCAATTCTGCGCGCGCTAAGCACACGCTAAAACCACTATCGCAACTTATTAAAAGGAGCCCTAAATGTGTACTATTTTTATTAGTTAATTATTATTATTTTCCAGTGCTCAATATGACTTCCTTTTTTAAGGTTTGACAGTTGCGCCAGAATATTTTTACTAAATTTAAGAAGTATCCAATTCTAGAAGGGAATAATTAGATATTTGCCCTCTTTCAAATGGTATAGAGGTTTAAAAAAGGGAAAGGCGTTAATGAGATCATTAGGTTCAATCTAGCCATTTATTTCTGCAAGAATTTAAACAACTAAAAAGAAAAGATAAATATAGCTCATCCAGTCATACAAGAAATGGCTCTATAGCAGGGGTGCCCACACTTTTTGGGGTTGTGAGCTACTTTTAAAATGACCAAGTCAGAAATGATCTACCAACAATAAAATTTTTTAAAAAACACAAAGCACACTGTATGCAGAGAAAATATTAATTATTTATATTCCGCGGGTTTTCAAAGAGATCAAGGCAGATGACTTTATGCAATGTCGCCTCAGGAACAACTATACAAAAATAGACAAATATACCCCCTCCCTTTTTACTAAACCGCAATAGCGTTTTTTAGCGCAGGGAGATGCGCTGAATGCCCTGCGCGAGCCAGGCCAGCCACGTACAAGCACCAGACTTACAAGACTTCACCTCTGACATCAATTTTAACATCGGAGAGGAAGTTCCAGGCCAGCCAAGCAGCGATTGGCTGGCCCAGAACTTCCTCTCCGACGTCAAAATTGATGTTGGAGGTGAAGTCTTGTGAGTCCGGCGCTTGTACTGGCTTGGCTCAGGGAAGCAGCAGGGAGAAATCGGTGTGGTGACCAGTGTTCCCGCTAAGCTGCGCTGGCGTGTGCTTGCGCACAAAATATTACCTCGCAGCGCACAAGTTTCTCGTCACAGCGCACACAGTGTAGAGCACAGTTCTTCAACCGGCGGACCGGTGCCGGTCCGCAAACAAAATCTTGCCGGTCCGCGAAGGATTCGGTCCCCGCCGCAACGAAAGGCCGGCGTCAGCTGACTTGCAACTTCCTGTTGCAGTCGCTGTGCCGGGACTCCTGCCTTCGCCGGGACTCCTGCCTTCCACCGCGTTTGCCTCCTGCCTTGTCTCCGCACCTCCAGACCAGCAGCGGCAGCTGTGTATGCTTTTAACTTCGGCACAGAGCTGCCCCTAATCAATAGTTTAGCGCGGTTTCATAAGGCAGCCTCGGGGCCTTTGCTAGGCCGGCCCACATCGCATCATCGAAGCGGGCCGGCTATCAAAGGCCCCGAGGCTGCCTCATGAAACCGCGCTAAACTATTGATTAGGGGCAGCTCTGTGCCGAAGTTAAAAGCATACACAGCTGCCGCTGCTGGTCTGAACTCTTGGGCCGCTGAAGGAGGGCAAAAAGCAGCTGTCCTGGAGGTTTCCCTTCCTCTCGCCTTTACAGGTTCCTTTTTTCCACCTTTTTTTTTTTTCCTTCAAACGGCAACGGGCCCCAGCATCGACATCAATCAAGTAAGTTCCACTGTCAATCAAGCGGTTCTGCTCGGCCAAAGCTTCCCCTGTGACATGAGCCACCCTCAGGGGAAAGAAAGTGACCCACAAAGGTGAGGGGAAGGGGGGCAGATGATGGAAGTTGGGGGGGGGGGAGAGAGAGAGAGAGAAGGGGCAGATGATGGAATGGAGGAGATGAGAGAGAGAGAGAAGGGGACAGATGATGGAAGTGAGAAGAAGGGAGAGAGAGCAGAAGGCAGATGGATGTCAGTTGAGAGGGGAGAGCAGATGCTGAATGGAAGTGGGGAAAGAACACATACTGGATGGAAGGAGGAGATAAATAAAGGGGGAAGAAAATAGTAAGATAATGGAGGGGTGAGGGAAAGGGGTGACAAGCTGTGTGTAGACACAGTGAAAAGAGGGAAACGGGACTAAATAGTAAGAAAGAATTTAATTTAGATGGAGGCAGAAAATAGAGAAGGAAGACCAGAGAAGAAAAGGGAAGAGAGAGTAGAGAATGATCAGATCTGAGTGGAGGAAATGAGAAGAGAGATATGCTAAAAACCACAGGGGGGAGGGAAGGATAGAGATGCCAGACCATGAGGGGAACAGAAGGAAGATGATGGATGCTAGACCAAATTGGGGGGTGGGGGGGGGCAGGAGGAGAGATGGCAGTGCTTCTTTAGCTTCCAGCTGGCTTAGGGCTCTCTCTGACCAGGGGGCAGTTGCCCTAGTTCCACTCCCCTAACACCATTCCTGTCATGTGTGACTGTGATATTCTGTTACTTGATATTTGTGTAGCATTCTGTAATAATTTGGCTTATTCAGTTTTCTTGATAGTAGAGGGGATATATGTGAAGGGGAGGGGAGACAGGGGTTTTGTTGATTTTGCCCTGTATTATTTGTATTTATAAAATGACAATTGTATAGAATATTGTTTCTTTTTATACTTTAATAAAATATGTTCAATATAAAATTATAACTATTTGAGGCTTGTGCGGATGGGATCAGATGGTTTTTGGGACCGAGCTTGCGGGGACGGGGCGGCGATGGTTTTTAAAAAAAAATTTCAGTCTTAGTAGTTTGCCGGTCCACGAAATAATTATTTTATTTCCGCCGGTCCATAGGTGTAAAAAGGTTGAAGAACACTGCCTTAGAGAGTTTCCCTTTGTAAATTTTCCTGTTACACTATACGGACTAGAGTATGTCCCCATGAACCTACAAATCTTAAATTCAGTTCCATAACTGGCCTGGAACTTAAGCTGGCCTGATGCCTTGACAACATATTTATTTGGCTCATAACTTGCTGGCGCCCGATATTTTTAGCTCACAGTGAAAAAAGTTTGCTCACAACACCCGCCCGCTTAGAGGGAACACTGGAGGGGGAGGGAAAGAATCAGGGAAGTGGAGAAATCAGCACGATGGCTTGGGGGGCAGGGGAGAGATAATCAAGACAGTTACAATACTACTTGATTCTACATAAAGCAACAAAAAATTTTTCTATCTTTTTTTGTTTCTGCTTTAATCATCTTCTCTTTGTTCTCTTCTTTCTATTCAGCGTTTGTCCTCACTCCCTTCCATGCAACATCTGTCCTCTCTTTGCCCCTTCCACCCAGCCTCTGCCCTCTCTCTCTACCCCTTGCATCCACTGTCCACCCTCTCTCTGCCTCTTGCATCCACTGTCCACTCTCTCTGCCCTTTCCATCCAGTGTTCACCCTCTCTCTGTTCCATATGGCATCTTCCCTCTTTCTATGTCCCTTCAATAAACTGTATATCCTGTGCTCTTTCTCTCCTTTGTACATGATTCATTTCAGCTTCACCCCCTCCCCTATGCTCTGGCATCTCTTTCTTCTCCTTTCCTTCCTTCCCACTCCACCCCATGGTCTGACATCTCTATCTTCTTCCCTTCTCTCCCCCCATGCCCTGGCATCTCCCTCCTCCCCCCATATGTGCTGACATCCCCCCCCCTCCATGGTCTGGTAGCTCCTTTCCTTTCCCTCCCTCCCATGGTCTTGTCATCTTTTATATCCTCTCCCTTCCCTGGTCTTCCATCTCCCCACTCTCTCCCCAATTGGGTGCAGCAGCTTTTCTCTTCCCATCCCTCCCATCTCACACACCCGTGGGTAGAGTCACTAGGCAAGTTGCAAGCTTCCCTCCATGGCTGACCTATCTTCCATAGGTCAGCGACGGAGGGAAGCTTACAACTTGCTGGTTTTACTTGCTTCGGGCCTTCCTCGTTGCCGGGTCCTGCCTACTTTCTGTTTCCGCAAAGGCAGGACTCGGCAGCGAGGAAGGCCCGAAGCAAGTAAAAGCAGCAAGTTGTAAGCTTCCCTCCGGGGCTTTAACGTGTGCGTGCCGGCTTCCCTTCTTTTCCCTCTGAAACCGGAAGTTACTTCCCGGGGGAGGGGGGGAAGAGAAGATTCTGTCAATCTGATAATGTCAAAGAATGTATGCACCAAATTTAAAAGTTCTTAATCTCTGGCCATCTCGTGCTGTAATGTACCCCAAAAGTGGCAGGCATCACTTGGTTAAATGAGAGGGCAATCAGCTTATGATAGAGTAACAGCTGCCCCTTAGACCTGCTCCACACAAGTTCTAGGCAACTACCGTATTTTGGAAAGGTCAGGGCAAGCTATGGGTTTACACTGAAAACAACCCTTTCTGCCAAACTCACTGAAAGCTCTGAACCCCCACCCCCAAGAAAAGGCCAGTTAGAGAGAGGGCAGAGAGTCCCTCACCTCGTTTGTTCTTCGTGCCGTGCTTTCGGCTGTCGCCAGCTCCTGCTCAATCTTTTTCCCAAGTATTCATTCCTGTTTCTTGGCCAACGTTTTCTCGGTCTCCCACAGTCGGCCCAAAGCCTCCTGCGGCGTCAGAGCCCCGCGGCTCCGGGAAGAGCCTCCAGTGCCCTTGAAAAGTTTCATCAGTTTACTCATCTCTCCTCAGCATCGTTGCCGGTATTAACCACAGATGTTACGGAATCCGAACGCAGAGAATACAAGTCCGTTCCCGCCTGGACTGTAACACAAACCCACTGAGGAGAACCCGAACGGTTAAGTGACTTCCGGAACAGAAGTAACACCTGTGTGGCCATACGGTGATGTCAGACAAGAAGCAGGTTCTGCCCGGTTGCGCGCCACAACTTGAGCGGGAGGGGTGTGCTGGCTCTCTCTCAGCGCTAAATTACTCACGCGCTGCATCAACCTGTCAAGCGCGGTTTTCACGGTATTGCTGCTTAATATTAGTGAAATTCCGGTCCAAACATTGGATTCTCAAGATTTTCCAGAGGAATTAAATCATCTTTATTTATTTCCGCTGCTGCTAGCCGGGCGGTCATCTAAATTAGCTGGGCGGAGCGCCCGGCTAAAAGGCCCTGGGGA
Organism: Geotrypetes seraphini; assembly: GCF_902459505.1. Taxonomy (NCBI): domain Eukaryota; kingdom Metazoa; phylum Chordata; class Amphibia; order Gymnophiona; family Dermophiidae; genus Geotrypetes; species Geotrypetes seraphini. The sequence goes on from NC_047085.1 coordinate 11,182,249, forward strand.
GAACACTGCATCACTTCTAGTTTAAAGCCCTCTTCAGTAGATTAGCCAGTAGAGTCACAGTTCAATCCGATAGAGAAGGCAGTAGATGCATGGAACAGTCACCCAGAAGATGTGGTGGAGACAGAGACTGTGTCTGAATTCAAGAGGACCTGGGATAGACACGTGGGATCTCTTAGAGAGAGAAAGAGATAATGGTTACTACGGATGGGCAGACTGGATGGGCCAATTGGCCTTTATCTGCCATCATGTTTCTATATTTGCAGTAGGCAGAGGGAAAAGATGGAGAAAATGTATGTACAGCTGGTTTTGGCATGTGTTGAGTCTTGGATTTTAGAGTGAATAAGTTTGAATTGAAGAACACAGAGCACATGTCATTTGGTGAACAGCGCATGTGCAGGTGAAGAGTATCCGATATCCCTTCATAGCGTTTTGAGCTATTCTGATCTTTACAGTCAACCCAAACAAAACAAAAATGTAGAAACCAACAATGTTCAAAATCTTTGTTTTATTTCTTCAGAGAGAGAGCTAAAAGCACTATCCACATTTGTATTGCACGGACCCAACACAGTAAAACACCTTCCTCAGGGGTCCTAAAATATTAATGAGCAAATAGTAAATAAATAAACAAAAATGAGAACTTTGTGTTAGTAAATGTTGTGTGACAAGACCATGTGATGTTTGAAAGGAAATGAATGTTTAAAAGATGAATGCAAAAGGGATACAAAGCAAAATAATAAAGGACATGAAAAAGACATGACACAAGGAATGCTGAAAAAACATAAATGTGCTTTACATCAACCAGACCATGAAAAGATCGCATGAATACATACCCATTGCTATTTTGTCATCTTTTCATGGTCTGGTTGATGGAATGCAAATGTGGATAGTGTTTTTAGCGTTCTGTTTGGGTTGCCATTTTATCTGTGGAAATGTGGGTCATGTTCTTTGCTTTTTGTTGATTTCACTGATCTTTACTGTGAAATGAGCAGAGCACGTGTGCTTTTCACCGGGCCTAGGAGAGGAAGAATTCCAAGTGCTAAGTGCTGTGGAAGTCGTCTGGTAAGAGGCAGCCGATTAAACCTGTCTTTTTTCTGCAGATCCTCCAGGCAGACGGTGGGAACTACTGCGCATGTGTGAACGCTGCCACGCTGGCCATCATGGATGCCGGCATCCCCATGAGGGACTACGTGTGCGCCTGTTCTACAGGCTTCATCGAGGACACACCTCTAGTAGACCTGAGCTATATAGAAGAGGCGGCGGGGGGCCCTCAGCTTGCCCTGGCCCTGCTGCCCAAGTCTGAGCAGATAGCGTTGCTGGAGATGAACTCGCGCCTCCATGAGGACCATCTGGAGAAAGTCTTGGATGCTGCCAGCAAGGCCTGCCGGGACGTGTATGCCGTGCTGGACCGGGTGGTAAGGGACCACGTGCAGGAGGTGTGCACGCTGTTGGGAGAGTGAGCTGTGTCGGAGTCCTGCAGCTTTTTGTAACAAAGGGTGTCGGGAAGCTCCAAGTCCCTGAAAACAGGCTGAACCCGGCTGGTCTTTAACTCGTAGCATCTGCGACAACTCAAGAGCTACATTAGGGGTGGAACCCAGCCAGGTTCACCCTGCCCCTGGTGACTTGGAGCCTTCACATTACTGTACCCTCCAAGTGCTGACGATCTAAAAGCAGACATGGTGTATAGGCCCCATCTGGCCAATTATCCTACTCCCTTAAAGCATTGGTCTTCCAAAATAAAGCAGAGAAACTTCAAAGAGCTAGCATTGGCAACATGCCAGTGGAGGGAGGCTGGGATGAGGTATTGAAAACTAAGTTAGTTATGGGAAACTCGGAGGTCAGACGGCAGCTTCATATCTCCTGGGGTGTCTGAGTGTGAAAATCGCTGGACCAGATGATTTTCAACCTGGCAGGTTACAGAGAAACAAAGGTCAGAAAATAAGCCGGAGGTGAGATGGGGGCCAGGAAGGGAGTAACTGAAAAGCTTGTTAGGGAGACAGAATTAGGCCAGTGAAAAGGTATTGCTTTTAACTGTAATTTTCTTCCTTTGCATCTAAGTGGGCCAACCCACTGCAGCCATAATTTGTTCAAGGGTGGCAGTTCTGGAAAAGTTTACGAATCGGCAGGATGGAGGGAGATTTAGTGTGAGCTACTGGGAATTTCAGGAAGAAAAAAAGGGTGGAAAACAGAGCAGAGGGCCAGAGGGTGGCTGTTTGGGCAGTCTGATTTCCAGGGCTTTGAGGTTTTCAGCACTCCTCTGAATGGGTTTGTTTTTAGGTTATCTTTTTCCTACCTCTTTTCAGCTGCAAAACTGGGAGAGTGGGGCCTTGGCCTTATAAGATTACTGAACAGTTCCGGCCCCTTAGAAATACAGTGGAACCTCGGTTTGCGAGTAACCCGGTTTGCAAGTGTTTTGCAAGACGAGCAAAACACTTAGCAAACTTTTGTCTCGCAAACCGAGCATGTTCCGCTATACGAGTACCTCCCCCCCCCCCCGCTCTAACCGGCATCGCACCCCCCCTGCGAGAACCGCATTGCACCCCCATGCTGAAAGCGGCATCCGCCCGCCCTTCCTCCCAAACATGCTCCTTATCCCATATGATGGTTGTGCGACTGAAAGAAATCTCCCGCCTCTTGCCTGGGCTGGGCCTTGAGCATCTGCGCATGCTCAAGGCCTTCTGGATCTCGTTCTCTCTGAGATCTCGGAGAGAATGAGAGCCAGAATGCCTTGAGCATGCGCAGATGCTCAAAGCCCAGGCAAGAGGCAAGAGATTTATTTCAGTCGCACAACCGGCAGATGGGGTAAGGAGCATGTTTGGGAGGAAGGGCGGGCGGATGCCGCTTTCTGCGTGGGGGGGGTGTTCGCGGGGGTGTGTGTGTGATACCAGTTCTCGCGGGGGGGGATGCTGGTTTGGGGGGTGGGTTGCCGGTTAGAGTGGGGGAGGGAGTGATGGAGCAGCGCCGGTAGTCTCGGGAGGGGGGGGAGGAGGAGGTAGAACGAATCAAAGCAAGTTTCCATTCATTCCTATGGGGAAACTCGCTTTGATATACGAGTAACTTGATTTACGAGCATGCTTCTGGAACGAATTATGCTCGTAAACCAAGGTTCCACTGTATATTGTCAGGGCTGTGTGGCTATTATTTTCTTGCGAAGTGGAACTACATATTCCTTCACATACTGGGTTCAGCCTGGATCTGACAGCTTTAAAAAGGAGAGTGTGAGCTGGGGCCACATGTCCCAACTCTCACATTTCCTAAAGAGCTGCCCCCAAGAAGGCTAAATTATGGGCAACCTAAAATTACAGAGCTTGGGGTAATATTTCTGTGGACTGTAATAGTCTTTAGTGGGAGGGGTCGGGATTCCCATCTGTGATTCCTGCATCTGCTTGTACACATTTGCCTGATTCCACACGGCTTGTTTTATAACTCTTTTCTCTTATCTTTTTGGAATACTGTACTTTAGATCTCTTTCTGTAAATAAATGTGACAGGTGGAAGTGTGTTTCTTTGATTTTTGTTTATATACAGCTCTCATAAATTATCCAATCCAAGTTGCCTATATTAAACATTGCCAGCTTGAAAGTTTCTGAGTAGGACTGGGAGGGTGGAGCTTATTTCAGGTCAGAAGTGAGAGTCTGAAATAGAGAATGGCACATAAAAATAAAAGACAAGACGATATAAACAGTCTAAGATAGAAACTGGACATAACAACACTGAATTTTTTTCATACTTGAAAGGAATTCCACCAGAAGTTGCATTTGTAGATTTCTGGGAAATATAATGTAAGGATAAAACCATAGTGCAGATTCCCTTTGTAAGAAACAAACGCAAAGTAGAAGTTTATTGCAAGAAAATATTACATTTGCATATATACTATTCCTATTTATCACTTATCTAATGAGTTCTATTGAGTTAAGCTGATTGACTCTGTAATTCAGGTGATCTTTAGTTCCTAAAAGAAAAATGGTGTTTGTTAATTAATTATTATTGTTAATTAATCTTTAAACAGCAAGTTCACTGAAATAGAAAAAGAAAAAAAAGTTTTCAGTTGTGGTCTCTTTTACCAAAAAGAAAACATTTGTAAACACTCAGTGACATCCGGGGCCCATCATTTTTTGGCAACCCCCCCCCACACCCTCCATCTGTACGAAAAACATGATTTTTTGTAACAAGCCACACGTCACACATGAGCACCTAGGAAAAGGCAGCATCTTACATATTGCAGTGAGCAGTACATCAATGCACCCATTGTAAAACTAAACAAGCCAGACCAACACAGATCAATCCTACACTTCAATCCTAACAGAAAACCATGTCTTTCGAACACACAGAACACAGAAAACACCTTCGTCTAGTATGGAATATGTCATTACAAACTAACCCCTCCCCCTTTTACTAAACTGTAGTGTGGATTTTAGCCACGGTGGTAACAGCTCTGACGCTCATAGAATTCTGAGCATCGGAGCTGCTACCACCACGGCTGGCGCTAAAAAACGCTCCACAGTTTTGTAAAAGGGGGGATAAAATAGAAATACATAGACAAAGGTTAAATTGAACCAGCAAGAAGCTGGACTCTGCATAAAATGCAACAACAGTGACATATGTCTCCTAAAGCAATAAATAAATAGAAAATTTTTTCTACCTTTGTCTTCTGTGGTTTCTGCTTTCCTCATCTTCTTGTTACTCTCTTCCTTCCATCCACTGTCTGCTGTCTCTCTGCCCCTATATGGCATCTTCTCTCCTTCAATGCCCCTTCCAGAAACTGTATGCCTCCCCCTTTCATCTCTCCTTTCACCCCCATTGGTCTGGCATCTCTCTCCTCTCCTTCCCTCTCCCACACCTCTCTTTTGAAATCTCTTCCTTCCCTCATTTTCCTTTTCAATTTATTTTCTGCATCCATCTACATTACGTTCTTACTACCCTCTCATCAATTTCCTTTTTTACTGTCTACCTACAGCTCGCCACCTCTTTCCCTCACCCCCTCCAGTATTTCCCTAACTCAATCCTTTTCCCCCATCATGTGCCCTCCTTTTATTTATCCCCTCCTTCCATCATCTGCCCTCTTCTCTCTCCCCACTTCCATCATCTGCCTCTTCTCTCTTTTTCCCCCCACTTCCATCATCTGCCCTCTTCTCTCCACTTCCATCATCTTCCCCTTCTCTCTCTTTCCCCCTCCTTCCATCATCTGCCCTCTTCTCTCTTTCCCCCTCCTTCCATCATCTGCCCTCTTCTCTCTCCCCAGTTTCATCATCTGCCCCTTCTCTCTCTTCCCCCCACTTCCATCAGTATCTGCCCCCTTTCGCTCCCTACAACCCAATTCCATGCAGTATCGTTCCCCCTTATGTCTCTTTCCCTGCAATTCCTTCAGCATCTGCCCCTTTCTCTCCCTCCACCATGCATCCATACCACCCTGACCCCCTTTGTCACCCTCCACCATGCATCCATACCACCCTGACCCCCTTTGTCACCCTTTACCATGTTTCCATAGCACCCTGACCCCCCCTTTGTCACCCTTCACCATGTTTCCATAGCACCCTGACCCCCCTTTTGTCACTCTTCACCATGTTTAAATAGCACCCTGACCCCCCCTTTGTCACCCTTCACCATGTTTCCATAGCACCCTGACCCCCCTTTGTCACCCTTTACCATGTTTCCATAGCACCCTGACCCCCCCTTTGTCACCCTTCACCATGTTTCCATAGCACCCTGACCCCCCTTTGTCACCCTCCATACCCTTTCATGCCACCCTGACCTCCTTTCTTTCTCCGTCCCAAAGATCCCGTGATGACTGCTTTTGCTCTGATGGAAGAGGTAAGTGATGTTAGAGGGGGCTTGGCCGGCAGATGCAGTTAGTTGCGGCAAGATCCCGCAATGACTGCGCCGCCGGTCCCCCCCCCCCCCCCCGACATCACTGACCTCTTCCCAGTCATCGTGGTACCTTCTTCACTTCAGCGCGGCTGCCGACACTGCTCTAAGTAGGGCAGCCGCACTGAAGTGCGGTTTGAAGCAGCGCGGGAGGTTCCGGATCCGGCCGGCTGTGCACCCCCTTGGTGCGTGCACCCGGGGTGGACCGCCCCCCCCCCCCCTTGGTACGCCACTGTAAACACTGGAATAAAACGTCACAATTTTTTTTTCCTAAAGGAAAACTTTCTCAATTACAAGAGTGATTTACTTTAATAAGCAATAGTTAAGTTTTAAACTAAGCATGCAGTATTCAAATCCATCATGTCTGAGGTATCATGCACTTGATCAGACTGTGATACGCCAAGGTAATTTGTAGAAAGTGCCTGCATGGGAGTGCTGATGCCTAGCCGTATGATAGGGATGGAGTGGGAATGGAAAAGAATTGACTGGAGACTGGTAGGGATGGGGGACGACCTCTAATCATTTCTGTAGTGCAGGGGTGTCAAAGTCCCTCCTCGAGGGCCGCAATCCAGTCGGGTTTTCAGGATTTCCCCAATGAATATGCATGAGATCTATTTGCATGCACTGCTTTCATCGTATGCTAATATATCTCATGTATATTCATTGGGGAAATCCTGAAAACCCGACTGGATTGCGACCCTCGAGGAGGGACTTTGACATCCATGCTGTAGTGGGCTCACAATCTAAGTTTTATACCTGGGACAATAGAGGGTTAGGTGACCTGAGTAAGGATGGATAGATGCTTCCACTTGGGATCACAAGATATTAAAAAAGTTAACTCATAAAAAACAGTTCCCGTACAGTATAAAACAGACATGGGCAACTCTGGTCCTCGAGGGCCAGAATCCAATCGGGTTTTCAGGATTTCCCCAATGAATATGCATTGAAAGCAGTGCATGCAAATAGATCTCATGTATCTTCATTGGGGAAATCCTGAAAACCCTATTGGATTCTGGCCCTTGAGGACTAGAGTTGCCCATGTCTGGAACACCTATTTCAAAGACTGTTTGTGGTTTTTGTACTTTGAACTGCAGGTGTGAAAAATCAGACTTGTTAAAAAAGGCACTTTCCAGCAGTGGCGTAGCGAGGGAGGTTGGTGCTTGGACCAGTGGTGACTGGCATTGCTGTGCTGTGCTGTCCCCCCCCCCATGTACTTCTTGAAATGTTGTTGGTGTGAGCGTATCTTCCACTTGTTCCTCACCCCAGCCTCAGCACCCGTCTGATGTCATGTCCGGGTCCTGCAACAAGGAAGTGATAGAAGGAAGCTGAGATTGGCAGGAGCAGCAAGTAGAAGATGTTGCTTGCACCGGCAAACATTTAAAAAGGCGTGCGGGAGGGCAAAGAGGAGGAGAGGCACTAGTGTCCCCTGTGAAGTCTGCCTGGGGCAGTCTGCCTCCAGTGCTGAAACACTAGTACTACTTATTATGCAGTGATATACATTAAACATGCAAGAGATGGTCCCTGCTCAAAAGAGCTTACAATCTAATTATGACAGACACATAGGACAAATTATGGATCTCTATGTGTTTAGGTCGGGAATTACAGAGGTAATGATGAGGTAGAGGATAAGGGCTGTTTAGAATCCATTCACCTGTTGCATATATAGGAGCCAGCTCTGTGGGTGCTTGAGCATCCCAAATATTGAGCAAACAGCTTGACTGTAAGTGTGGCAATTTGTTTTGAGTTTACCACCCCTAATCATTTTCAAAAGTCGGCTCCTATGGTTGCATACACATGAAGAAACTTTTTTTTTTGATATCTTGTAATCCAGAGTGGAGGTATCTATCTGTCCCTACTCTTATTTTTCATGTTGGGATTATTCCCCATTTGTTCAAGTTCAGGGGTAAGCAATTCTGGTCCTCAAGAGCCGGAGCCAGGTCAGGTTTTCAGGATCTCCACAATGAATATGTATGAGATAGATTTGCATGCACTGCCTCCTTGAGATGCAAATCTATCTCATGCATATTTATTGTGGAGATCCTGAAAACCTGACCTGCCTGTAGCTCTCGAGGACTGGAATTGCCTACACCTGCTCTAGTTAGATGACTTGCCCAGGGTTTCAAGTTTATTATTTATTTGATATACGGCCTATCATTACCACTAGGCGAATTATAGACCGGTGAGTCTCACATCAATAGTGTGCAAACTCATGGAAACACTAATTAAAAGCAAATTGGACACGATCTTGAATGAAGGGAATCTTCGGGATCCCAGTCAGCATGGATTCACCAAGGGTAGGTCCTGCCAATCCAATCTCATCAGCTTCTTTGACTGGGTAACAAGAAAGTTGGACTTAGGAGAGTCTTTGGACGTCGTGTACCTGGACTTCAGGAAAGCTTTTGACAGTGTCCCACACCGCAGGCTGCTAAGCAAGATGGAATCGATGGGGTTAGGAGAGACACTAACTGCATGGGTCAATGATTGGCTGAGTGGCAGACTTCAAAGGGTGGTGGTTAATGGTACCCTCTCTAAAACATCGGAGGTGACCAGTGGAGTGCCTCAGGGCTCGGTCCTGGGTCCACTCCTTTTCAACATATTCATAGGGGATCTGACTCAAGGGCTTCAAGGTAAAATAACACTATTCGCCGATGACACCAAACTATGTAATATAGTAAGTGAATGCAGTTTACAGAATTATATGGCGCAGGACCTGCTTACATTGGAAAGTTGGTCCTCAACCTGGCAACTAGGCTTCAATGCTAAGAAATGTAAGGTCATGCACCTCGGAAGCGGAAATCCATGCAGGACATACTTCTTGAACGGAGAAACTTTAACTAGGACTTCAGCAGAACGAGATTTAGGAGTAATCATCAGTGCAGACATGAAAACTGCCAATCAAGTGGAGAAGGCTTCATCTAAGGCAAGGCAGATATTGGGTTGTATCAATAGAAGTTTCGTCAGCCGAAAGCCTGAAGTCATAATGCCGTTGTACAGGGCCATGGTGAGACCTCATCTGAAGTACTGTGCAATTCTGGAGGCCACATTACAGTAAAGATGTGCGCAGAATTGAATCGGTTCAACGGACGGCCACTAGGATGATCTCGGGGCTCAAGGGTCTCTCGTACGAAGAGAGACTGAACAAATTGCAGCTCTACACTCTTGAGGAACGTAGGAAGAGGGGAGACATGATCGAAACATTTAAGTACCTCACGGGACGTGTCGAAGTGGAAGATGATATTTTCTTTCTCAAGGGACCCTCGGCCACAAGAGGGTGGTTGATCATTGGAACAAGCTTCCAGTGCAGGTGATCGAGGCAGACAGCGTGCCAGACTTTAAGAATAAATGGGATCCCCATGTGGGATCCCTACGAGGGTCAAGATAAGGAAATTGGGTCATTAGGGCATAGACAGGGGGTGGGTAAGCAGAGTGGGCAGACTTGATGGGCTGGAGCCCTTTTCTGCCGTCATCTAATATGTTTCTATGTTTACAATGAATTCAAAACAAAACACCATATCTAATAAAACGGGATTAACAGAAAACATCATTAATTCAATACACAGCCAAAAAGAGACTTTGCCCAGAGCCAAAAGGAGGGGGTGGGGATACAATAATCTAAAAGAGAGGAGGGGGTTCCTGAGGAAGTGCAGTGGGGAATTGAACCCATGTGACAGATGGGGCAGCGTGCAGTACTCCCCGGAGCCGCTAGGTGACGCCGCAGTCTGCCGAGAACGAAATGCTCGGCCGAGGCCCCGCTTGCCCGGCTCCCTGTGTAGAAACGGACGTTTGTTCAAGAAAATAAATTACGCAAAATGCTAAATCTTCTAACAGCAACGTTAGACCCCGCAGACCGAGAAAGGGCGTGAAAAGAGACGTTTGGAGGAGGGAGGCTGAGGTCGGACCTGTCGCCGTCGTGTGACGTCATCCAGGCGCGCCTGACTCGCCCCGGGCTCAATCGTTGCTTGCCGGTGAGTTTGGGGGGTTGGGTTTTCTTTGCTGGGCCTTCTCGGGATGGCCTGATTCTGGTCTCGGGGATTGGAGGGCGGGAGCTCATCACTCCTCGCTCCCTCCACTTACTAAACCAATTCTCAGGAAGGAAGGAAGGGTGGATGCTCCCCTCTGGGCTGGAGGATAAGAATTGCCACGCTGGCACAGACCGAAGGTCCATCCAGCCCAGGCCCCTGTTTCCAACAGAGGCCAACCCAGGTCCCAACACAAACCCAAAGAGCAGCAACAGTCCAGAGCTGAGATTGTGACGTCATAATGCCTCATTCCACCAATGCCTAAGAGCCAACCTCAGCAGTGATGTCACAATGGCTGGAATGTTCTATTGGCTCCCACTGGGACAGACCGAAGGTCCACCAGGCCCAGGATCCTGTTTCCAACAGTGGCCAAACCAGGTCTCAAGTACCCAACAGAAACCCAAAGAGTAGCAACATTCCAGAGCCTAGACTGTGATGTCATATTGCCTCATTCCACCAATGCCTAAGAGCCAACCTCAGCAATGATGTCACAATGGCTGGAATGTTCTATTGGCTCCCACTGGGACAGACCGAAGGTCCACCAGGCCCAGGATCCTGTTTCCAACAGTGGCCAAACCAGGTCTCAAGTACCCAACAGAAACCCAAAGAGTAGCAACATTCCAGAGCCTAGACTGTGATGTCATACTGCCTCATTCCACCAATGCCTAAGAGCCAACCTCAGCAATGATGTCACAATGGCTGGAATGTTCTATTGACTCCCACTGGGACAGACCGAAGGTCCACCAGGCCCAGGATCCTGTTTCCAACAGTGGCCAAACCAGGTCTCAAGTACCCAACAGAAACCCAAAGAGTAGCAACATTCCAGAGCCTAGACTGTGATGTCATACTGCCTCATTCCACCAATGCCTAAGAGCCAACTTCCCTAGTGATGTCACAAAGGCTCACATGAGAACACAAGAGTTGCCATACTGGGACAGACCAAAAGTCCACCAGGCCCAGTATCCTGTTAGAAACCCAAAAAGTAGCAACATTCCAGAACTGAGATTTTGACGTCATAATGCCTCATTCCACCGGTGCCTAAGAGCCAACCTCGTCAGTGGTGTCATAATGGCTTGATTGTCCTGGTCCCAGGTCCCTAGCTAGATCCCAAGTAATAAAACAGATTCATGCTGCTTATCCTAGGAATAAGCAGTGAAGTTTATGCTCTATGCACAATATTTTATTGAAAATCCCCCCCTTTCGGTTGTTCCGGTTAGAGGCTTATTGAAAATCTTTGTTTAGGGTCATTGGACCTAAATTGGCTGGAACCTTTTACCAGCCGCGGTCTCTGCTTTGTCTAGCTTTGATCAGTTTAAGGAACAGCGGAAAACAATCCTATTTATGCATACATATGGTGCCACTTTTTCACTTTAAGATTTCTGTAAAATATGGTATTGAGAATGCTAGTTTTGCTTCTAATTCACTAGATATGTTTTTGTATTATGTTTATTTGTGGTTTTTGTCCTGAAATTATGAATATTTTTTGGTAACCTGCTAAGAACTTTGGATTATGTGGGATAGATATTTAATAAATAAATAAAGTAGTTTGAGATAGGGGATAACCAGACTTTAGTGAGACCTCATTTAGAATATTGTATACAATTCTGAAGGCTACACCTTCAAAAAGATATAAAAAGGATGGAAGGCTACTAAAATGGTATGTGGTCTTCATCATAAGGCATATGGGAACAGACTTAAAGATCTCAATCTGTATACTTTGGAGGGAGAGGGATAGGGAGAGGGGAAAATATAATAAAGATGTTTAAATATCTTCGTGATGTAACTGCACACAAGTCAAGTCTCTTTCATTTGAAAGGAAGCTCTGGAACGAGAGGGCATAGGATAAAGTTAAGAGGTGATAGGCTCCGGAGTAATCTAAGGAAATGTTATTTTCTTTTTACAGAAAGGGTGGTAGATGCATGGAACAGTCTCTCGGTAGAAGTGGTGGAGACAGAGACTGTGTCTGAATTCAAGAAAGCCTGGGATAGGCATGTGGATCTCTTAGAGAGAGGAAGAGATAATGGTTACTGTGGATGGGCAGACTGGATGGGCCATTTGGCCTTTATCTGCCAACATGTTTCTAAACTGCTTAATAGCTAAAGGAGTCCTCTAAAATGTTCTTGAAATGTGTCCTAGAGAAAGAAGGAAAAAGTAAAATACCATCCTAACAGGCCAAGCTGATCAAGTTTATTCAAGTTTATTAGATTTTAATATACCGACCATCAAGCAAATATCTGGACGGTTTACATTGGATTTAAAAAATTTACAGATAAGAGTAGAAACAATTGAGAAAAAATAAAAAACAAAAGATGTTAAGTAAATTAAATAATGTATGGTGAACATTAACGACAATAACAAGACAGACTTGACAGTGAGGAGAGAGGGAATGGATGGGTAAAGTTACATTGTAAGTAAGAAAAGGAGAAAGAGGGATTAGGAAGAAACATGTTGGATGGGGATATTGAATGTTTAAAAGAGCAAAATTAGATAGAAAAGAATTTAAGAGGATAGATATTAAGTGGAAGAGAATGCATCTCGAAATAAGAAAGTTTTTAAGTTTTTCTTAAATTTGTCAAGGTTTTGTTCGTCACGAATTGGTTGTGGAAGGGAGTTCCACAATGTCGGAGCAGTTACTGCAAATAAAAGAAAAATAAAATACATCAGGTCGAAATTTAAGAAACTAATAATATAATATTAAGAACTAAAGCAGAAAGTATTAAGATACCAACCTATCGAAAAGTTGTGTCTTTTAACAATTTTCTAAAATCAAAGTAGGAGGAGGCCTCTAACATAATTTTTCCAAGCCATAAATTCAGTTTGGCGGCCTAAAATGCGAGGGTTCTCTCAAGGAACTTTCTATAACGACATAATTTTATGGAAGGATATGTAAATAAGTGTACTCTGTGAGTAGTCTTAACGTGATTCAAGGAAAAATGAGGCACAAGATAACCTGGTGATAAATGACAAGAAAATTGAAACAAGATTCTAGACCCTAAGGGCTCCTTTTATGAAGCCGTGTGCAACTTTTAATCACACGCTAGCCGGAAAACTACTGCCTGCTCAAGAGGAGGCGGTAGCGGCTAGCGCGGCCGGCAGTTTAGCGTGCGCTATTACGCGCTTTAAACCACTAATGCGCCTTCGTAAAAGGAGCCCTAACTATAGCCAATGGAGTTTCAAATGAAAAGGCGTAATATGCTTCCATTTTTTTTAAACCAAAAACGAGACGAACAGCAGTATTCTGAATTACTCTCAATTTTTTAAGAATTTTCTTCTAAACACCTAAATATATAATGTTACAGTAATCGAGAATACTTAAGATAAGCGAAAAGAAGTTCCATCAAAATACTTCTTTGATTGTAACCACATTAAGGCTGTGTTTCGGATCCTACCCCCTTGAGTCACTTAACCCCCCCATTGCCCCAGGTGCAAAATAAGGACCTGAATATATTGAGCCGCTTTGATTGTAACTGTAGAAACATAGAAACATAGAAATAGACGGCAGATAAGGGCCACGGCCCATCTAGTCTGCCCACCCTAATGTCCCTCCCCTACCTTTGCCCTGTGAATAGATCCCATGTGCCGATCCCATTTGGCCTTAAAATCAGGCACGCTGCTGGCCTCAATCACCTGTAGTGGAAGACTGTTCCAGCGATCAACCACTCTTTCAGTGAAAAAGAATTTCCTGGTGTCACCTCGCAGTTTCCCGCCCCTGATTTTCCACGGATGCCCTCTTGTTGTCGTGGGACCCTTGAAAAAGAAGATATCTTCCTCCGCCTCGATGCGGCCCGTAAGATACTTGAACGTCTCGATCATGTCTCCCCTCTCTCTGCGCTCCTCGAGCGAGTATAGCTGTAATTTGTCAAGCCGTTCTTCATATGGAAGATCCTTGAGTCCCGAGACCATCCGGGTGGCCATTCTCTGCACCGACTCCAGTCTCAGCACATCCTTGCAATAATGCGGCCTCCAGAATTGCACACAGTATTCCAGGTGGGGCCTCACCATGGATCTATACAATGGCATAATGACTTCCTCCTTACGGCTGACGAAACCCCTTCGTATGCAACCCATTATTTGTCTTGCCTTGGACGAAGCCTGCTCCACTTGATTGGCAGACTTCATGTCCTCACTGACGATTACCCCCAAGTCTCGTTCTGCTACCGTTTTTGCTAGGATCTCGCCATTAAGGGTATAAGACTTGCATGGATTTTGGCTGCCCAGGTGCATAATTTTGCATTTTTTGGCATTGAAGTTGAGTTGCCATGTCCTAGACCATCGCTCCAGCAGGAGTAGGTCGTGCATCATGTTGTCGGGCATTGAATCTTCGTCTGTTGTGCATTTGCCCACTACATTACTTAGTTTGGCGTCATCGGCGAATAATGTTATTTTACCTCGAAGCCCTTCTGCCAAGTCCCTTATAAAGATGTTGAATAGGATTGGGCCCAAGACTGAGCCCTGTGGCACTCCACTGATCACCTCTGTCATTTCGGAGGGCGGTATATCATTTCCCTTTCCCCTTTTCAAACACGCTTTCTTACTAGCTCAGAGAGGGTGGAGAGGGACAGGTTCTTCAGCGTAATGGGAACTACAAGAACAAGAGGACATCCGGAGAAATTGAAAGGGGACAGGTTTAGAACCAATGGTAGGAAATTCTTCTTCACACAGAGGGTGGTGGATACCTGGAATGCGCTTCTGGAGGGTGTAATAGGTTGGACTACATTATGGGATTTCAAAGAGGGACTAGATAAATTCCTGAAGGATAAGGGGATTGAAGGTTACAGATAAAGGAGAAAGAAAGGGTATAGATAAAAAAGAAAAGGGGTTTGAAGGATATAAAGGATTAGGGAAGAACAGGTTCTAGACAAAAGATCACTTTATAGGTCATGGACCTGATGGGCTGCCGCGGGAACGGACCGCTGGGCGCGATGGACCTCTGGTCTGACCCAGCGGAGGCAAATTCTTATGAAGAGAGAGAGAGAAGGTTCGCTCTTAAATCAGGGTATGTGGTGTATGATGTTTGCCGTTTTTGTTCATGGAGCTGGTGCTGGTTGCCCCCCACTTCACCTGCTGACTGTTTTAATTTCTCTCATCAGTTCTGCTCCTGTGCCTCTCTCCTGGAAAGAAACAAGAGCCATGGGACTTCTCTCTGATCCCAACCGAAGGCGAGCCTTGTCTCGGCTCATCACTCGACTTAACACTCCACTCTGGTGAGTAGAGAGGGAGAAGGTAGACACTTCCCACACTTGCCACCTCCTCCCAGCCATAGACAAGCCCTTGTGCCAGCTCATCATCTTTCTCGGGGAGAGGAGATACTGCCCAATGTTCTGTACTCCTTGGTGTATATCTCAGCTGTAGTTGGGCCCATCACCCCACTCAACAACACTAGTCCGGTATGTAAAGAAGGCCTCTTCATCACTGTGGCCTGTGCAGACACTCTCCATCCTTGTGGCCTTTAGTTTAGCAAATGCTCTTCAGATGTTCTGTTGTCGAGACATGGGTTTAAATAGTTTACATTCTGTCTTATTTTGCTGGGAATGTTGGCAGTGCCCAGCAACTGTTATATCATAAGTGCTCAATAGGTAAGATTCACAGTATCTGTTAACAATTAACAGCACGGAATAAGCATTAGTATTTTTCTGGGCTCCAGAATAGGATGTGGCTGGGTTTGCTCCCTGTAACCTATTCTCGTATCCCTGCAGTATCATGAGTTACATCGTGGGGCTTTCCTGGTTCCTTGGCCTGTCTTTCCAGCCCTTCACGCTTCGCACCTACATTTCAGAGAATGCTATGGGCTCCACCATGGTGGAGGAGCAGTTCACGCATGGAGACAGAGCACTTTCTTACGCTCGAGAGTTTGCAAGTGTCAAGAAGAAGGTGAGGTGAGTCATACCTACCTCTTCATCATTGTCGTTGCCTGCAGTTCTCTCGCCATCACCACCACTGCCTTCCTAAAAGGCCTCCTTTTCCCCACTATATCCCTTCTGCAGTCACTTGCCACACCTCTCTCACATATCTCTGGCATACCCCCCCCCTCAGCCCACTACTGACGGGGGTGTCCAAGTGGAGGAGTGTGCAGCCTTTTCAGTTTCAACAGAAAATGGACAAGCATTTTGAGCCGAAACGCCAAAATTGGTCGATTTCAGCACCAAAACCAAATTCAGTCGGCCTCTATGTTTGGCTGGTGGAGATTTGACAACCAGTCTATAAGCATGGTAACTGGGGTCTATACAGACGGGGGTGGGGCATGGCTCTGGCCACTTTGTTGGGCAGACTGGATGGACCGTGCGGGTCTTTCTCTGCTGTCATTTACTGTATGACTGTTTTTGCCTCTTGCCCCAGGGGAATGCCCGTGGCTTGGTTGGAGAAGACCATGCGGACCCTGGGCCTGGAAGTTTACACTCAGAGCTTCACCCGCACCCTGCCCTTCCCCGATGAAACCACGGAGAGATACGTAAGCACCACTGCGCCACCCTTCCCAGCCATTTTTTTCTGTTTCTCATTTGGGATCAAATGCTTAAATTCATGCTGTTCCATGAGCATCCCGAAGGACAGTTCCAGTAAGCATTGTATTCTTTTTCCTTTGTGTAGTAACTTGCATGGCTTAAACACTACTTTTTCCTTTTCTAAGTCCATAGTTGAGCATATGGCTTTTGCAAGAAGTTTATCCTGCCTTGGTCATTATTTGAACCCAAGTAAATTAATGGCATCTTTACTGGTGCTTATGAGAAAGGTGGGGGTAATATAACGCAGAGTTGATGGAATCCCAGGCCAACTGGTGCCTAGCAAATGATTCTAATGGAGGTTGGGGGGGGGGGGGGGGGGGAGAAAAAGCCGTTGCTATTACTATTTAATAATTCTGGAGCCTAGTGCTTGATGCTGCCATAGATCTCCAGGGACTGGCAAATGATCCTAATGGAGGAAAGAGAGAGAGGGAGCACGTGTCGCTATGAATACCACGGGCCTAAGAATAGGGGAAAGGTTCAGTAAGGGTAGTGGAGCCTAAAAGAGTAGAGGTGTAAAGGCTGAAGGATGCAAGGGAAAACAAAAAGTAACATTAGGAACATAAGAATAGCTTTACTGGGTCAGACCAATGGTCCATCAAGCCCAGTATCCCGTCTTCACGGAGGCCAATCCAAGTCACAAATAGTAGAAACATTCCAGAGCTGATACTGTGATGTCATAATGCCTCATTCCACCAATGCCTGAGTCAACCTCATCAGTGATGTCACAATGGCTCGACTGTCCTATAATTGGCTCATATAAGAGCATAAGAATAGCCTTCCTGGGTCAGACCAATGGTCCATCTAGCCCAGTATTCCGTCTTCACGGAGGCCAATCTAAGTCACAAGTACCTGGCAAAAACCCAAATAGTGAAACTCAGACTACATCCACGGATCAATCTGTAGATTATCCACCCCACACTTAAATGTATATAGACTAACACAATGGGTTTTTTTTGGATAGTTTATGAATACCTAAATTTAACAATTTTATTTTTGCACATAAGGTGTTTTAAATCAGTGTTTTTCAACCTTTTTACACCTATGGACCGGCAGAAATAAAAGAATTATTCTGTGGACCGGCGGTTGAAGAACACGGGGCTAAGTCGTGGGCCAGACCTCGCCCATCTCTACCCAATCTCCACCCCAGACCCCGCCCCCATAATAGTGCTAATTGCACCTTGCACGTTCCATGCCTCATCTGGAAGCCTTCCCTCTGACGTTGCAATGTCAGAGAGAAGGCTTCCGGTTCAGGCGCAGGATGCCCGTAGGAGCCACTGCCCGTGGCTTTGTGCACTGAATCAGTTAGGAAGAGGGAGCTGGCTCGAAGATAACGCCGCATCGATCGCACCGTGGACCGGCGGTTGAAGAATATTGTTTTGGGCCTGATGCACGTACTGGCCCTGTGGACCGGCAAGAAATTTCTGTGGACCGACACTGGTCCATGGACCGGTGGTTGAAGAACACTGCTTTAAATTATTAAAAATTAATATTTGTATTCATTTATTTTAAACATATAAACCGTTATAAGAGGTCTCTTTACTGAGAATTATGCATATTTATGATACTTCAACCTCATTATCAATTATAGGGATGAGTTCTATTTTTTAATCAGGTGACGGTTTATATGTTTAAAATAAATGAATTAAAATATTAATTTTTAATAATTTAAAGCACCCTAAGTGCAAAAGTAAAATTGTTAAATTTAGGTATTCATAAACTATCCAAAAAAAACCCCATTGTGTTAGTCTAAAAACCCAAATAGTAGCAGCATTCCATGCCACCGATCCAGGATAAGCAGTGACTTCCCCCATGTCTATCTCAACAGCAGACTGTGGTCTTTTCCTCCAGGAACTTGTCCAAACCTTTTTTTAAACCAGCTACATTAACTGCTCTCACCACATCCTCTGGCAATGCGTTCCAGAGCTTAACTATTCAAGATAAATTAACTTCTCCTGGTTTCTAAAATATTTTAGCTGGCACGCAAGTGTTCAAAAATATTTTTTCATCCCAGATACTTTGGGGAAAGAGACGGCAGGGCCTTGACACAGCCAGAGTGTGACTACTTCCAGGGAGGCTGTGCTGCTGCTAGATTTCTGATCACAGTGCTTGAAAACGTAAGAATGAATTGTTTGGAGAGATGAGGAAGGAGACCCTGAGCAGCACCACAGAGAGAGAGAGCTGTGGGGACCACAGAATAGGAGGGCTTTGGCTCAAGGATATCGGTGGGCTCTTTCTGCTACTAATAGATGTGCTTTTACCAAGTTTGCAAGTTCTATTCAAATTTGTTATCCTGCTTATCAGATTTCTAAGCGGTTTTACAATAAAATTTTAAAATGTGGGCTACCCCAGTGGTTCCTAACCATGTCCTGGAGGGCCACCAGGCCAGTCGGGTTTTCAGTATAGCCCTAATGAATATGCATGGAGCAGATTTGCATGCCTGGAACCTCCATTATATGCAGATCTCTCTCATGCATATTCATATAAGGCTATCCTGAAAACCCGACTGGCCTGGTGGTCCTCCAGGACAGGGTTGGGAACCACTGGGCTATACAAACATTTGTCATTAAACAAGACAATATATATGTTTACATGGACATTATGGACTGACATGATTACTGGAGGTTAAGAGTGAAGAAATACAATTTTGAATAGGATAGGAAGACATAGAAGGTTAATACAAGTAGGAAGAATAATTAACGTCTGAGATAGAGGATGGAAACAAATTGTCAGAAGTTATAAGTCAAGTGCATCTTTGAATAGAAGAGGCTAGGTTTGATTCTTCCCGAAGGTGATCAGACATTGAGTTCCATAGTGCAGAATATAGATGAATGTATGGTGACATGTATTGTCTTTCACTTGATGCCTTTCCTTTCTTGTAGATGGTAAAAGGTACAAATGTCTATGGGATTCTGCGTGCTCCTAGAGCAGCCAGCACTGAGTCACTGGTGCTGAGTGTGCCATGCAGCGAGGGAGATCACAATAACCAGGCGCTGGGGCTGGCACTAGCCCTGGCGTCCTACTTCCGAGGTAACGCAATCTCTCCTTGGCTTCTGTGGTTAGGGATTTTAGCCCTGCATGAAGCCTGTGTGGAACACAGTGAGACACTAGAGATTGTTTTATTTAAAACATTTCTTTTCCACACTATCCTACAATTGTAGGTGGATTACTACATCGCATGCATGATAATTAAAGACCTGGTAATAGTGGCAGCATCTAACCAGGATGGATAAAAATCAATGATTTTGTTGATTTTAAATTAGATTCTTTTTTAATTAAATGCTTTTTTTGAAGACGAAACTATAGTTTTCTATTTAAGATTCATTATAGTCTGAAGGTTATTCATCATGAAATAAGGATTAGTTTTTAATTAGGTAGCATGAGGCTGTATATTCATGCAATTTTTAAATTTTTTGGTACATCTTGATGGGTGGAGTAACGTCCAGAATAATCCTGTTGTATGTGCTTGTATGGAATGTCTTTCTTGCACAAACAATACCTCGGGAAATGCACATAAAGCAGAATACTTACAGGAAGTAAATCACTTCAAATCACATCACTGACTCCCTATCTGCCATCACATACAGTTCAAGCTCCTATTGCTGACCTACAAGTGGGTTCATTCTGCTGCCCCAATATCTCTCCTCTCTTCTCTCTCCTTACACACCTTCCAGAGAACTCCATTCCTCAGATAAGCCGCTCTTAGCTTTACCCTTCTCCACTGCCAATTCCAGACTTCGTTTCTTTCTTCTGGCTGCCCCCTATGCCTGGAATAAATTACCCGAGTTTGTCCACCAAGCCTCTTCCTTTTCCTTGTTTAAAAGCAGACTGAAAACCCACCTTTTTGATATAGCCTTCAATCCATAACCCTACTCCCCTCTGCGCAGCAACCCAACCAGCAGATTAACTATTCCCCTTAACTGTATCCATGACATCCTGTTTGTCTGTTTAGATTGTAAGCTCTTTCGAGCAGGGACTGTTTTCTTCTTCTTTGTGACTGTTCAGTGCTGTGTACATCTGGTAGCGCTATAGAAATAATTCATAGTTCTAGAATCAATCTGAGAGAGCAAGTACTTTACTCTTCCAATCATCTTCAATTTAAAGACCTGAATATTTGGAAGCTAGTATCCAGATACTAAACTAAACTAAACCTTAAGTTTGTATACCGCATTATCTCCATAAAGATAGAGCTCGGCACGGTTTATAGGTAATTCAATAAATGAGGGAAGGACATCATAAAAAATTAGAGATTATGAAGAGGATAGCTAGCTTTACATTTTAAATAGATAGCTTTACGTTTTGGAGAAAATCCAGGTTTTCAGATGCTTTCAGAATAATTGAAATGAGCCTAGGTTCTGCAGCGGGGCAGGGAGGTTATTCCAAGGCTCAGTGAATTTGAAGAAAAGGGATTTCCCTAATTTACCTGCATACATGACACCTTTTAACGAGGGGAAAGATAGTTTGATATGTGGGCAGATCTGGTAGTGTCAAGTCTCAAAGAATTCCTAGATAGTGGGATTAGGGGAGGAAGAATGCCATGTAGGATCATGAAAATTAGGCAGGTACATTTAAAGTGAATCCTAGAAATCACCGGAAGCCAGTGAAGTTTTGACAGAAGCGGGGAAACATGATCGAATTTGCTTTTTGCGAAGATCAACCTAGCCACAGTGTTCTGGATCTGCTGAAGTCTTTGAAGATTGTTCTTGGTTAGACTTAGATAGATGGAATTACAATAGTCCAGTCTGGAAAGAATGATCGATTGTACAAGGACAGCAAAATGTTGTTGGCGGAAGCAGGATCTCACTTTCCTCAGCATGTGAAGACTAAAAAAACATTTTTTAACCAGAGAGTTGAGATGATCATTAAAGGAAAGTGTAGAGTCAATAATGATGCCCAAAACTTTGCTTGAGAATTCGATCTGCAGTGAGGGACCAGAAGGTAGTGGAATGAGCATGGGTAACTGATCTAACTTTGGGCCAAGCCAGAGTAGTTTTGTAGATACCAAGATATTTCACAATGGAAACAACTGGTATTTTTAAGGAGTCTATATTAAAAGCTTCTGGAACCTCTGAAGGAGCAACCTTATTTAAAAAAAAAAAACCCCCAATGAATTGAGGGATGGGAGGGGGGAAAACCTTGTAAATCATTTGCATAAAGTCTAAATTGCACATGTTAACAGCATAAAACTAGACAGATAGGTCTCATATAGATATTAAATTAAAAGGCAGAACACCTGAGGACAACTCTATCCAGTCTGAATACCTATGGCCCGGTTGTACACAACATTGTCTTTGTGAAAGGAATGAATCAAACCACTGGAGAACCTTCTGTGATCTCTAAAGCTTCTAAACAGCCCAAGAGTATCTAATCTAATCTTCTATTTGTGCGTCGCTCATACCTATACAGGCTCAAGGCAACTGTAAAGAGAGGTAAGAGGAGGGAGAGAGAGGAGGTGGATAGGTAAGAGGGAGAGGAAGGGGAGAGAGGAGGAAGGGAAAGAGAGAGAAGAGAGGGTAAAGGAGATTAAGTATCAAACAGATGGGTTTTCAGTTTTCTTCGGAAGATGATATGGCAAGGTTCAGTAAGGCTATTCCAGGTTTTGACTCCTAGGAAGGTAAGCATGGAGTGAAAAACTCGTTTATAGTGAAGATCTTTAGTGGATGGGAGATTTAGTAGCATCTGGTTGAGGGTTCTACGAGAAGTAGACCATGCTATTGAGAAGAGCTGGATGAGTGGGCCGTAGAGTTTCCATAAAGTATGCGGTGAATGATGCAAGATATTTTGAAATGTTATTCGTGATGGGATGGGTAGCCAGTACATTTGTTTGATGAAGGTTGTGACTGAGTCGTATTTTCTCAGGTTGAAGGTAAGTCTTACGGCAGAGTTTTGGATGAGTTGCAGTTTGTGAATTAGAGCAGTGTTAATTCCCATGTAGATGGAGTTACAGTAGTCCAGTTGTGGTAGGACCATCAGTTGTACGATTAAGGCAAAATGGTAATGATGATTAGTCTTAATTGTCTCAGGGTGTAGAGGGATTTATTTCGGAGACTAGATATTTGGGATTCCATGGTTAGAGTGGAGTCCAGTATGCAACCTAGGATTTTGCAGGACTCATCTATGGAGAGGGTTTTGCCTGATTGAAGGGTGATCTTTGTAGGTGCCGTTTGCTGGGCCATGTGGAAGAATAGAACTTTGGTATAGTATAGTATCTCATGGTGTACCATATCAAATAAGAACATAAGAATTGCCGCTGCTGGGTCAGACCAGTGGTCCATCGTGCCCAGCAGTCTGCTCACGCGGCGGCCCTCTGGTCAAAGACCAGCACCCTAACTGAGACTACCCCTACCTACGTACGTTCCGGTTCAGCAGGAACTTGTCTAACTTTGTCTTGAATCCCTAGAGGGTGTTTTCCCCTATGACAGACTCCGGAAGAGCATTCAGTTTTCCATCACTCTCTGGGTGAAGAAGAACTTCCTTACATTCGTACAGAATCTATCCCCTTTCAACTTTAGAGAGTGCCCCCTTGTTCTCCCCACCTTGGAGAGGGTGAACAACCTGTCCTTATCTACTAAGTCTATACCCTTGAATGTTTCGATCATGTCCCCTCTCAATCTTCTCTGCTCGAGGAAGAAAAGGCCCAGTTTCTCTAATCTTTCACTATACGGCAACTCCTCCAGCCCCTTAACCATCTTAGTTGCTCTTTTTTTGGACCCTTTCGAGTAGTATCGTGTCCTTCTTCATGTACGGTGACCAGTGCTGGACGCACTACTCCAGGTGAGGACGCACCATGGCCCAGTACAACGGCATGATAACCTTCTCCGATCTGTTCGTGATCCCCTTCTTTATCATTCCTAGCATTCTGATCGCCCTTTTTGCCGCCGCCACAGATTGCGTGGACAGCTTCATCGACTTATTGATCAGAACTCCCAAGTCTCTTTCCTGGGAGGTCTCTCCCAGTACCGCCCTAGACATTCTGTATTCGTGCATAAGATTTTTGTTACCGACATGCATCACTTTACACTTATCCACGTTGAACCTCATCTGCCATGTCGATGCCCATTTCTCGAGCCTGATTATGTCACGTTGCAAATCTTCGCAATCCCCCTGCGTCTTCACTACTCAGAATAACTTCGTATCGTCTGCAAATTTAATCACCTCACTCATCGTACCTATGTCCAGATCGTTTATAAAGATGTTGAAGAGCACGGGTCCAAGCACCGAGCCCTGTGGCACCCCACTGGTGACGCTCTTCCAGTCCGAGTATTGTCCATTTACCCCCCACTCTCTGTTTCCTATGCTCCAGCCAGTTTTTTATCCACGTGAGTATTTCACCCTCGATTCCATGACTCGTAATTTTCCGAAGTAGTCGTTCATGCGGAACCTTGTCAAACGCCTTCTGGACTGGGTCGCCCTTGCTATCTGCTTGTTTACTCCCTCTAAGAAGTGCAGCAAGTTTGTCAAACATGATCTGCCTTTGCTGAAACCATGGTGGCTGGCCCTCATCAGACCGTGTCCGTCAAGGTGATCAATGATGCGGTCTTTTATCAGCGCCTCTACCATTTTTCCCGGTACCGATGTCAGATTCACCGGTCTGTAGAAATGCGGCAGAAATGTCAAAATGAGAGACTCAATCTCTCTATCAAAGCCAGATCTAATGAAATCAAGAATGTTTTGATTTGAAACCAAATTCTAGTGCAATGTGCCTTGTGGTCCTGAAACGCTAGGCAGGGTCTTGTATCTGAACTAGCAAGTTGCTTGCAGAAAACTGTCAATCATGTTTCCCAACTCCACCTCCTATTCCCTCAGTTTCTTTCTGCAAGTAAGATTCTCAGAAGTGTTTTTGATCTGCTCTGTGCTTTTATTATTTTCAGGTATTTCTTCTCAGTATTCTTTGGAGGCTTGGTGCCCGGAGGTTCCCACTTGGTAGGACCTCTACCTGGGATAAGACCCAGGCTCACATGGTAGAAGTCAGCAGGATCAGCCCTTGGGGACATCTAGCTAGCCAGCCTGCTTTTATATATTTTTGAGCTCAGGGGCTGTCCCCGGCGGAGCTGCCTGCATCCCTTATTTACTCAAGAGTTTGAGCGCATGCTGTTTGGCTCCTTCCCGGCTACTTGGTCCTCCCCCCTTTTGCGGCATGGTTTTCCGGGGCTTGAGGTTCAGTCTAACAGCGCTATAGAAATGTCCAGGCCTTTTTTGATCAATGGTTTGCAGTACAGTGTTTATTGAGGTCAGGAAGATGGCTGTATTGAGAGCTCAGGAAAAGAGAATGACATGGGAGAAAAAATTGTCCCTGTCCCCATAAACCATCTGATCCCATCCACACAAGCCTTAAATAGTTTTATACTGAACTTATTTTATTAAAATATAAAAAGAAACAGTATTCTGTACAATTGTCATTTTAAGAACATAAGAATAGCCTTACTGGGTCACCCAATGGTCCATCAATCACAGTAGCCTGTTCTCATGGTGGCCAATCTAGGTCACTAGTACCTGGCAAAACCCAAGGAGTAGCAACATTCCATTCAGAATCCTACAGAATAGCAAGATTCTGGAATCCCAAAGAGTAACAAAAGATTCTGGAACTACAAAGAGTAACAACATTCCATGCTACCAATCCAGGGCAAGCAGAGGCTTCCCCCATGTCTTAATAACAGACCTTTCCTCCAGGAATTTGTCCGAACCTTTCTTAAAACCAGCTACGCTATCCACTTTTACCACAATCTCTGGCTACCAAACTAGAGGAAAAGATCTTCAGCTGACACAGGGCTTTGTTTATAAATGTTTATCAACACAGCTACAATACTACTTTATTCTAAAGCAAAAAAAGAAAAGAAATAGAATTTTTTTCTACCTTTGTTGTCTGGTTTCTGCTTTCCTCATCTCATCATTTTCTTCCTTCCATTCACTGTCTGCCTCTTCCATATGACATCTACTTTGTTTCTGTGCCTCTAGCAGAAACTGTCTGCCTCTCCCTTCCATCTCCTTCCCTCCTCCAAAATTGGTCTGGCACCCATCTTCTTCCCTGTACTCCTCCCATGGCCTGGCATCTCTGTCTTCTTCCCTTCCATCTCTCACTCCCTCTCCCAGGTGGTTTTTAGCATCTCTCTCCTCCTTTCCTCCCTTCAGGTCTGGTATCTGCCTCCTTCCCTTCCCCCAATGTTCTGGTATCTCTCTCTCCTCTCCTTTTCCCTTCCTTTTCTGCTCTTCCTTCTCAATTTGTTTTCTATCTCTTGTCTATTTCCAGTCGTCAATTTCCTTTTCATTGTGTCTACCTACAGCTTGCCACCTCTTTCCCTCACCCCTTCCAGTATATCACTAACTCTATCATTTTCCCTCAATCCAGCATTTGCCCTTTTTTTTTATTCTCTCCTTCCATCCAGTATGTGCTCTCCTTTCTCTCTCCCTTCCCCACTTCCATCTAGCGTATCTTCCCCTCTCTCCCTTCCCCACTTCCATCCAGCATCTGTTCCCCTCCCTCTCCTCCCCCCTCCTCCCCATTTCCTTTTGGTGTCTGTTCCTCTCTCCCCTCTCCCTCTCTCTCTGCTTCCCTTCAGTGTCTGTTCCCCTATCTCCCCTTCCCACTTCCATCCAGCATCTGCTCCTCCCTCTCCACTTCCCTTGGGCGTTTTCTCCCCTCTCTCTCCTCCCCACTTCCATGCGGCATCTGCTCCCTCCTCTCTCCTCCTCTTTTCCCTTCAGCGTCTGTGCCTCTCTCCCCTCCCCTTTGGCGCCACTTGACCTCTTCCCCTCGTGGGGCCATCTTCCTCCCTTCCCGTCACCTTTGCGGGTGCTTTTCAGAATTGAGGTTTTCTCTATGCAAGTGGCCCGGATGCCATAGCCTTTTCACAGGTTGCACGCGACTGACCCGAAACTTTTCTGACGTGAGCTGCCCAGGTGAAAACAGGAAGTTGCATCAGAGGAGAAGCTTTGGGGCAGTCGCGTGCGACCTGTGAGAAGGCTATGGCATCCGAGCCGCTTGGAGAGAGAGTACCTCAATTCTGAAAAGTGACCGTGAAGATGACAGGAAGGGAGGGAGATGGCCCGACGAGGGGATAAGATGCCCGGACCTTGGTGATCGGGAGAGAGGGGACTGCTGTACCACGCGATTACAAGGAAGGCTGCTGACCGGGGGGGTGGGTAGGGAGGCAACGTGAGGCAGATATTTTACTGCAGGGATAAGGCCATTCACTGCTCCATGGGGTGGTGAATGGCCTTGTCCCCGTACCCGCGGCTACCAATCTTTTTATTGCTTGATTCCTGTGGGTAGCAGTCACTGTGTCATTTTCTACTCAGAAATTTATGTATTATGTAGGAGTTCCAATCTGTGAAGTAGTCTTTTAAATTTATTTATTTAGTTGATTTTTTTCGCTGTCCTCCCAGAAGAGCCCAGAACATGTTCCAACTTTACATACATCATAAAAGTTGGCGATGAGAAAGTCAGGAGTATTTCCTGGTAGCATTAGGTAGAAAGAGTGTAACGACGTCTAATAGTTTTCTTGCTTCTGTTATAAAATAACATTCGGTATGCTTCCGAGTTATGTAAACTCTCTTTTTAATCTGAGTTATACAAACAAGAGTTCTCGAAGATTACATCTGTTTGCCTATCCCTCAGTAAAATTTTGCCAGTATAAAAGGTTTTGTGAAAGAATCTTTGCCTTTCAGGCAGCTAAATTAAATATTTGGCTTGCCTGGTGTGTGTTAGAAGCCTCTTCTCACCTGGATTTTAGAAAACAGATAAAAACTCAATTATTTAATAGGCCAGGGTCTTAATACTTTTTTATATTTTTATCTTGCTTTGTAAAATTCTCCACATTCTTTTATACTGCTTGCATTTTATAATTTATGTATTTCTTCCACTAGATGCCTTCAATTGCTGTCTTTTTAAATACTGTAATTTGTATTATTTGTATCTTATCTAATTGTTATGAACCGCTTAGAACTCTCGGGTATGACGGTATATAAAAATGAATTTATTATTATAATAGAGTGAGCACAGTATTCTTGTAGTGAAATGAATGATTCCTTATACAGAAGGACAAATCTGACATAGGTGTAAGGATAATTAACAGTAGTATGACAGTTTGGACAATTACAATTGCTACTTAGGTGTTGGGACTATTTACAGTAACAAGGCAGTTTTGGCAGACTCGCAAGTCTGGTCACCATTGGTCTAGGGATAGGAGTGGTCTTTGTGGACAGTACTAGATAAAACGGTGGGTTTTTACTGCCTTTCTGAAGTTGTGTTCCTGTTAGTGATCTGAAAGAGTGTGGGATTCCATACCATAGAAAACAAATTAAATAAATGCATTTGCGTGCTGGCAGGGCGGAAAGTCTTCTCTCAGCTTAACATAGAAACATAGAATATGATGGCAGAAAAGGGCTATAGTCCATCAAGTCTGCCCACTCTAATGACCCACCCCCCTGACTTTATTCCCTTAGAGATCCCACGTGAATGTCCCATTTTCTCTTAAAATCTGACATGCTGCTGGCCTCAATCACCTGCAGAGGTAGACTGTTCCAATGATCGACCACCCTTTCTGTGAAGAAGTATTTCCTGGAATCACCACGAAATTTCCCTCCCCTGATTTTCAGCGGATGCCCTCTGGTGGTCGAAGGACCTATAAGACAGAAGATATCATCTTCCACCTCGATACGGCGATGTTAGAGGACGGTTAGGGAAATATGTTGATAGTTTTCTTGACATGTTGGTTGGGATCATATTCTCAAAAAATTTGAAAGGTAGTGTCAGGGTTTTAAAGATACAGCGGTTTCGAATGGGTAACCCGTGTACAGCAGCCAGAGCTGGAGTGATAGGGTTGCAGATGTTCAGTTTTTTTTGAGTAGGTGAACTGCATTTTGGACACGTTGCAGTAATCCATCTGAGGCAGTTTGATAGCTCTTACCACTGTTTGAAAACTGTCTTAAAGATAAAGCAGAACTTTTGCCCGTAATTGGCTCAAATGAAAAAACTCTCTTTACCAATCCATTTATTTGATTCTCAAATGTCAAACCACAATCCAAAATAATTCCCCAAACCCTAGATTTTCCTTTAATTGTAAGAATTTCTCCAGATCATCTTTAATTCTGAAATGTTCTTTCTATTTCTAGGTCAGATTTACTGGGCCAAGGATATTATCTTCCTAGTGAATGAATATGATCTGATAGGGATGGAAGCCTGGCTGGAGGCCTACCACGATGTCAACATCACAGGTAAGGGGCAAGCAGGGAACATGGTTGGAGAATGTATCCATGTAAAGAGAGAGGATTGATAATAGCTACCAGTGGAGGATGCAGTAAAAAAGACCCTGTGCCACCTATGTTCCCTCTAAGCTGAGCACATGAACAATCACTTATATATTCTAGGAGCATTGCTCGCAAAATACTTGCAAATCTGGAAAATTCTTGCTTTTTAGAACTTGTTGCTCACACAAAATTTTTTTTTTAAGAACTTGTCACTTACATGAGATGCTGAGATGATAAAAAATTTGCACGCACCCGGCCAATCCAGCATTGGATACCATTTGTGGAAAAGCTTGTGCTACTACTGTTTGAGTGACACAAGTCAAAAAACCCCTCAAACTATCACAGATACCATATTTTTTGCTCCATAAGATGCACTTTTTCCACCCTCAAAAAGGAGGTGGAAATAAGGGTGTGTCTTATGGAGTGAATACCCAAACCACACCCCTGTTGCCTTATCTCAATTCCACTGCCTTCCCTCGCTGGACGCCGCTGCCTCTCTGGCAGCAGAGCAGCGCATGGGGCTGCCTGCCTGGTCGGCTGACGCGGCCGCCTCCTCTTCTTTAGCGGCAGAGCAGTGCGCAGGGTTGCCTGCCCGGTCCTGCCCTGCTTCCCGCGAGAACTCAGTTCTCATGGGAGGTGGCGTGGGACCGGGCAGGCAGCCTTGTGCGCCGCTGGAGAGGATGAGGCAGCCGCATCAGCCGACCAGGCAGGCAGCGCCCCTCTGCCGCCAGAGAGGCAGCCGCATTCAGCGAGGGAGGGCAGTGGAATTGAGATAAGGTAATAGGGGCTGGGGCCTGCCGAATTAAAAATAGGTATGGGGGTTTAGGTATGAGGGGGCCACCCGAATTAAAAATAGGTACGGGGGGGCCTGCTGAATTAAAAATAGGTACAGGGGGATTTAGGTACAAGGGGGCCACCCGAATTAAAAATAGGTATGGAGGGAATTAGGTACGGGGGGGTGGGGCCTGCTGAATTAAAAATAGGTACAGGGGGGTGAGGCTGGGACCTGCCTGCCTGCGATGGGGAGGCCTGCCTGCCCTGTCCCTACTTGCCTGCCAGCCACTAGACCACCAGAAGGGGGACAATGTCCAGAGCCTGGCAGAGAGGGGGGACAGGGTGCAGAGACTAGCAGGGAGAATTTGGTTCAGAATGTATTTTTTCTTGTTTTCCTCCTCTAAATTTAGGGTGCGTCTTATGGTCAGGTGCGTTTTATGGAGCGAAAAATACGGTACTTAAAAGTTTCAAAAAATGTAGCAAACGTCCTTATCTGCAAAAAAAAAAAAAAATAAAAATCTGTGGAGTGACGATGTTCCTAAATGGACTTTATTTGAAAGTGTCAAAGTTTCATAGGTAAACTGAGATCATCCACATAAAATAATTTCATCCACATAAAAAGCCTTAAAGGACTTAGTCCGCTAGGGATACAGGACCCAACACGGTCCGCGTTTCAACAAAAAGTCTTCTTCAGGGGTCCCTGGGGGTCCTATAAAGGTGAATATGTGGGAAACAATTGTGTGGTGAGCCGGAAGTGAGACACACAATTGTTTCCCACGTATTCACCTTTATAGGACCCCCAGGGACTCCTGAAGAAGACTTTTTGTCAAAACGTGGACCGTGTTGGGACTAGGTCCTTTAAGGCTTTTTATGTGGATGATTTATTTTTATGTGGATGAAATTATTTTATGTGGATGATTTCAGTGTATCTTTGGAACTTTGACACTTTCAAATAAAGTCCATTTAGGAACATCGTCACTCCACAGAGTTTTTTTGGTTTTCTCTGGATTTTCTTCTTTGTGGATATTTTGGGGTCAATTCCTTTTGTTTTTTGCTTATCTGCAAAAAACACCACAATTGTCATTATAAATTTAATTAGTATAGTGTATCTTCAGTGTGAGGTAGTAAGCTCTAAGGAGCTCAGTTCAAAACGAGAACCATGGCTCCATTGCAGGGACTTTCCGTATTTTCTGGAAATACATTGTAATTTCAGTCTGGCTCTTCTGTTTCTTCGTTTATTTTTATATATTCGTGTTTGTAGACATTGCAGCTTATGCTAACTCCTTTACCTTCAAGGCACGTACCATTGATGGGTAGATGTCATAAAAACAGACCATTAAAGCATTGGACCTCAGCAATATTGTCCAATGTAAACTTGTCTTCTAGCACTTGTTGTTGTTCTTCTCCATCCTCTTCTTCATCTGGTATTGCCTCTCCTTCAGGAACAGTCAGATCAAGAAGGTCATCTTCTGTTAGTTCGTCGGATCTGGTGTCTATTAAGTCTTGAATATCCCCCAGATCCATATTGTCAAAGCCTTCCCCATCCACCTTCTTTGCCAAATCCATGATGTTTTGCATACTTTCGTGGACTGGCTCTGTGGTAATGACAGTGAACTTCTAGTTTTACACATTCAAGCCAAAGATTCTTCCAGCATAAGTTCATTGTCTCTGGCTTGACAGCTTTCAGCGCTCTTTCAATAACATTGATGGCATTGGCGATAGTGAAGTCCGTCCACATTTTCATGATGTTCTACACGTTGGTGTCTTCTTCCATAGCATGGACAATCCTCTCCTTTGAATACTATTTGTAATGTGCCTTGAATGTCCTTATTACTCCCTGGTCTAGAGGCTGGATGAGAGCTGAGGTGCTGGGTGGCATGTAGATGCCCTTAACACCCTCAGTGTGGAGCTCATGTCATTCTGGGTGTCCAGGGGCATTGTCCAATACCAGCAGAACCTTGAATTCCTTTCCCTTACTGGCAAGGTATTTTCTTACTTCAGACACAAAAAATTGATGAAACTACTCGAGAAAAAGCGTTCTTGTTGTCCAAGTCTTCTTGTGCATCCAGTAAACAGGCAGCTGGAGCTTAGCTTTTCCCTTCAAGGCTTGGGAGTTTGTGGCTTTATAAATCAGTGTAGGCTTTATCATATGGCCTACTACGTTTGCACAAGGCAGCATTGAAGCCTGGTGCTCACTTATCCTCTTTGCTAATGAAAGTCCTCAGTATATTTCTGCATCTCGATGGCCACAAATTTGGACTTGGAGGTTGAAATGTACAGCGTCAGCATCTATGAAACAAACTTGTTTTTTCTTGTTGCATAGGATTTTTTGGACCCCAGTTTATTTGCAAAAGTTAGACAGTTCTAAATCTTTTTTTTTTTTTTTTTTTTTTTTTTAATTCTTTATTCATTTTAAATCTTAAACAAGTGTACAATAAAATATCCATTAAACTTTCAATATAACATTTGAAATTCTTAATCATATCATCTAGAACAAAAATATACATCCCCACCCTCCACTCACCCTTCTTAAAGTAACTAAATTTCTTGAGTCTAATCTAATCTAATCCTTAGGTTTGTATACCGCATCATCTCCACGTTCGTAGAGCTCAACGCGGTTTACAGTAGGAGAAATAGGAAGGAACTACAACAGAGGGTTAGGGATAGAAGTGTGAAGAAAATTTAGAGGATTGGGATGCCAAGATATAAGAGTTTCCTTGATTCCTAAGTTGGAGGGAGAGTTACATTTTTTGAGAAAAGCCAGGTTTTCAGATGTTTGCGGAAAACTTGGAGAGAGCTCAAGTTCCGAAGAGGGGAGGTAAGGTTGTTCCAGAGCTCAGTGATTTTGAAGTGGAGGGAGGTCCCTAGCTTTCCTGTGTGGGAAATGTCTTTTAGCGAGGGGGAGTCATATTAAAACAGACAATAAGTGTACATAAATATATCCATTATAATTTCAATACAGCACTTAAAATTCTTAATCAAATCCTCATAAACAAAAATAGAAATCCCCTCCCTCCCACCCTTCTTAAAGTAAGTAAAACAAACTTTCAAATAAAAATTATATCGCCCCCCCCCCCACCCCCCAATGTGTAAATATAATCTCCCTTAAAAAAATGATGTCTACTCATTACAATACTTTTCCATTGGTCCCCAGATCTTTATAAACTTATTGTAAGTCCCTTTCTGCGTAGCAATAGCTCTTTCCATCTTATAAATATGGCATAATGAATTCCACCAAAATGTATAGTTAAGATTAGAGTAGTTTTTCCAATTGTTGATAATATGCTGAATGGCGACCCCTGTCATTATTAACAAAAGTTTATTATTGCATGACGAAATTTGACTTTTTTTCCTCATAGATATACCAAACAAAACGGTGTCATAGGATAACGCAACATGGTTCTCTAGAAGACAGTTAACTTGAGTCCAAATTGAATTCCAAAATGACATAATATAGGGACAAAAAAAATCTAATAGATGCTGGCATATTGATATAGGAACTTTGGATCATCTGTTTTATTGTCCTTTGATACTTAATTTTTGGAAGTAGATATAGGGCCAAACTAATGTTATACTTGGGTCAACGATACCATTGACTTATGAAGCCATAATTTGTGGTACTTTACTACATGTTAAACTTTCTTTGGATCGTTATAAAAGCCGGCTTTTCTTAATAATGGGAATAGCAATGCAGATGATTACACGCAATTGGAAGAGTTATGATAGACTTGATTATACTTTTTGGTGGGCGAACTTATGTTGCAGTTACAAATATGAAAGAATGAACGCTGAATTTTTGGGATATAGTAATGCATTTAGAAGGGTGTGGAGCCCGTTGACATCATTTGTTGAATCACATCGGTTGTCATGGACCTTTTATTTTTAGTTAATTCCTTACACATCCAGGGTGGGAGGGAGGCGGGAAGGCATCATTATTTCTTGTATTTAGTTTATTGAAATTCTATATGTGGTTATACTTTTATGGATGAAGGGGGGGGAGAAAATGATTGTTTTCAGAATGTTTGTATATTTAAAGTGCTTTTCCTTTTATGTTTTAAATTTTTGCAATGCACTGTTAATATTTGGAAAATTAATAAAGATTTTTTTTAAAAAGGTCCTCTGTAGTATTCTCATCCAAAACAGCAGCTTCATCGGCATTGAATGCCTGCTCAGGTTCATATCCCTTCTCTTCAAAGTAGCAGGGAACTCTCTGTGTGCCTCACTTTCACATTACGTAGGCCAAATCTGTGCCGGAATTTAATCCAACCACCCTTTACTGGCCAGAAAGACCGTAGATTGCGACAACCCACCTTCCCTTTTCTTCAAGTTATCATACAAAGACTTTGCCTTTCCTTTTACCAACACAGAGCCTACAGGAATCCTGCAGTTTCCACACGAGAGAGATTGCTATCTGTCTTCACAGCTGCAGCTGCAGCAACAGCTTCACGGATTGGCTTTTCCTGTTTCTTTACGCATTTAATGGTAGAACATAAGAATTGGCGCTGCTGGATCAGACCAGTGGTCCATTGTGCCCAGCAGTCCGCTCCCGTGGTGGCCCGTAGGTCAAAGACCAGTGCCCTGAATGAGTCTAGCCTTATCTGCAGGATGCAGAGGAATCATTTGTCTTTTCAGAAACGGTTAAAAGCTTTCTTCTTTGGTAGATTCATTAATGCCATAATGCTGAGCAGCAGCGGAGGCTGACTTTGCCCTACGAAGCATATCCAATAATTCTACCTTTTCTGAAAAGGCCTTCACTTTCTTTTCCTTCTTGGGAGTGCTTTTGGTAGCACTAGGAGCCTTACGCTTTGTAGCCGTACTGCAAATATCGAGCGAGACCTGACCTGTTTCTGAAGGAGAGGCAATACTGAAGCAAGGGCTAAAATTTTCTCTCTGCACGCTTTTCTCCAACGCTGCCGTTTGCCCAATCAAGCTGAAAAAAAAAAAAGCACTGAACTTTCAGCACTCCAGGATGACTTCATTTGGGGGGGCGGAGCCATCAAGACAAAAGCCGCAAATAACCGAAGTTGCGAATATGGAGGGAAAAGTGTATTGCTAAAGACCCACTGGAAGGAATCGTTATGAGATTTCTTCATACATCCCTGGTTGGTGTTTTCTTTTTTCCCTCCATTTGTGTATTCTGGGTGTTCATAGGTTTTATTGTGAAAGTTATAAACAGTCCAAAACACAGCTGATTTGGAGGTCATTGGTTACCAGTAGAAACTGGGGTCAAGTTTAAAGTTTGTGTTTTAAAATTTTCTGTGGTTTGACTCCAGCATATTATGTTATACCTCACTAGTGAGATTCGCCTTCGAAATTGAGTGTATTTACAGTTTCAGGAGAAATCCCATAAGCATTTGTCGTTGTCAGCATATTATGTTATACCTCACTAGTGAGATTCGCCTTCGAAATTGAGTGTATTTACAGTTTCAGGAGAAATCCCATAAGCATTTGTCGTTGTCTTTTGCATATTAGGGTGTGTGGCTTTGGGATGTTCTTCCATTGGCAAGGAATTCTTTGGGATGTTCTTCCATTGCAGAGGAATTATTTGTCTTTTCAGAAACGGTTAAAAGCTTTCTTTGGTTTGGTTTATTTATAATCCGTCTTATACAAGGCGAAGTACATCAACACATTCATACATGGACATAAATAACATTTCAATTATTTTACAAAGATAAAAATGACAACTCCAAATTACATTATCGGACTGACATATCAACATTAACATTGTCGTCATCGTGTCTAAATTAGTATTTTCTAAGCAGTAATGTGACTAGGTATATTGTTTTATTTTTTATTTCTATGTATAATTATTGGTTTTCCTAGGAATGTCCTGGAATTTTTTTTTTTTTTTAATCTTTATTCATTTTTAATCTTTCAACAAGTGTACAAATTAAAATCATATATATTCTTAAAAATATCACTTGTAAATCTATCAAGAAAAACAACAATTGTATATATATAAACCCATAACCCACCCCCCCTTCCCTCTATTATTAATAAAATACACAATATAATAAGAACCCTTCCCCCTCTCTATTATTCATGGTGTATATTTCAATAGAATAAATGGTGTTTAATCATCACAAAAAGATGTCAATGGCCCCCATATTTTAGAAAAGGTCTTATAATTTCCATTTTGTACAGCTATTGATCTTTTTTTTTTTTTGTCCTGGAATTCTTATTATTGTGACCCTGATTGAACTGAGAAGTCTTTGTAGACAATAAGTAAAGGGATGTTAAAAGTAAGGACAGTTTTGTTGGGATGAGCGAAGTTCAGGCAGCCTCGTTTTCTCTTGCATATAGCAAGCAGACAGCTTTTTTAATTCTCTCAACTCTGGAATGATCTCCCCCTTTTTTTTTTTTTTTTAGGAGTTCCAGTTCGTTTCAATTTTTCCGTAAATCTTTAAAAACTACTCTATTTGCCAAACATTTTGAAAAGTAATTCTTTTGAAATTTTGCTCTTTATCTTCTATTTATCATTTGTAAATCATTCCCTGTTTATTGAATTGCTGTAAACCGAGTCGAGCCTTCTCAGAATGACGACTCGGTAGACAAAATTAAGCTTTAGTTTAATTACCTTTCTCTGGCTTCCTGTCTTGACCACCATCCTAGAGCCTGCCACGGGAGGTGCTGAAATTGACGTGACAGCTGTAGGTGCATAGACGACCTCCGTAATGTAGCTGGGACATAAGAACATAAGCAGTGCCTCTGCCGGGTCAGACCAGAGGTCCATCCCGCCCAGCAGTCCGCCCCCGCGGCGGCCCAACAGGTCATGACTTGACTTAATCACCAGAAGGGGCCCCCTTGCCCCCTAGGTTTCTCATCGAAGTCCTATCTTCCCATCAATGTCCTAACCCTCCGGCCTTGCACCTGCACGACCTGGTGAGCTGTCTATACTTATGCAACACCCCAGCACCTCCCTCAGTACCCCACGATCCCCTTTTCCCTCAGGAATCTGTCCAATCCCTGTTTGAATGATTTCAGGGATTTGAATGTCTGGTACTGGAATTATTACAGCGCACAGGCTATTTCCAAGACACCTGTACTGACACTTTCCCATGTTCCCTCCCACCCCAGGCATGGAGTCTTCGGTGATGATGGGACGAGCGGGTGCAATTCAGGCTGCTGTCTCACTAGAGATTAGCAGTGATGTGATCACCAGCCTAGATATTGCTGTGGAGGGTTTGAATGGACAGCTGCCCAACTTGGACATGGTGAATCTCTTCTACGCCTTTTGCCAGAAGAATGGACTTCTCTGCACCATTCAGGGCAAGGTAAGTGGCCCCGAGACCCCAGATGGAGGGGGGCCCACTCCGTTTAACCTAAGGCTGCCAACTAGATCCAGATTGGCAGGACAGGGTTGATCCAGTTTAACCCAGTGCAAGCTGAGACTCATATTCTTGCTTTTCTTAGGGAACGCAATGGAGAAATTAGAACTAAAAGTCCCTGCATGCACTGGAGTAAACCCAAGGAATTTGGATCCAGTTAGCTGTCTTAGTTTAACAATTCAGGTCATAATTAGTGGCTCTGAGACCCCAGAAAAGGGCTACCCAATGGCCTGCCTGTGAACCTCGGCCAGAACTGAGTAGTACTTTCGCATGGGGGACCCTTACCGTGCACCTTGCAGAACAAAGTAAAGATCCCAGAGATTCATAGGGCAAGGTAAGGGGCCCTAAGATCCCAGAAGGCTATAGAAAGCTTCTGTTTTTCGTCATCCAGGGCACAAGGTAACGAGGCATAGATATCTAGTGAGAGAGAGAAAAGGGTATCCAATCCAGGACAGCAGAGTCTTGAAGGGATACTGAGGGGGGGCACAGTTCAAGGCAAGGCAGCAGCCCTCTTTTTTTACCATTCAAAGATAGGGGAATGGGTTTCCAGGAGGATAAGGGGAGGAGAATCGGCTCTACACCCTCTAGGATTGGATGTGAGATCCTAGCTCAACACCATGCAGAAGAAGAGTGGAAGAATGATATAATGAAGAGGCCCTGCTCTATACTAGTTGGGAGAAGGTGAGGGTTTGGGTGTTCCTCCTGAAGATTTGGGAACTGAGAGCATATGTCAAGAAGTCCTTATGTTGTGGTGATGGGGGTTGGGGGGTCTCTGCTTTTCTTGAAGATATGGAGAAGTCTTCCTAGCATTAGTAAGATGACTAGATTACAGCTAAATAGGTGTCTATCTGTCCCTCAGCTTCATCAGGGAATGAGACTCCATAGTATAATGGATGCTATAGGGGTGATTAATGAGCTGAAATAAATACATTAAAAATCTTCTTTATGCATATCTGTCTCTCAGCTGCAGCGAGGAGACTGGGATTCTTTTCCCGCATATCTGCACAGCCTAGAGACCACCATGCTGATGGTACTGAAGCAGGGCTCGGGTCGGCCACAGGGGGATCATGGCTTGTTCCTGCGTTACCACATTGAGGCCATTACCATGCGTGGCATCAACAGCTTCCGCCAGTACAAGTACGACATGAGCACCATTGGCAAGTAAGTATGATGTGGACTGTCGAGGGGGTGGGGGAGCGGTGTCCTATCAGTCTGAGATCTTGCCAGCTCCCTCCTCTGTTTTGCTGCAGCGTTTGCGCATTTGTGCGACCCCAGAAACATGTTTTTTGGCCAATGTGGCCCAGGGAAGCCAAAAGGTTGGACACCCCTGTAGGAGTCACTAGTGATAAATTTGCCTTCTCTTCTTAAACTCTTCTGCATTTTCAGGACACTGGAAGGAATGTTTCGGAAACTGAACAACCTGCTGGAGCGCCTCCACCAGTCGTATTTCTTCTACCTGCTACCATCGCTCTCCCGCTTCGTCTCCATCGGAATGTACATGCCAGTCTTTGGCTGTCTCATCCTCATCCTTGTACTCAAAATATCCTTTTTTGTGTTGTGGAGAAGCAGAGCTCAGACGATGTTTAACACCTTACTTACAGTAGTGTCTCTCAAACTGTGTGCCTGGAAGAGATTCTGGGTGTGCCACAAGATACTCCAGAATTTTACTTTCTTTTCAAAAATTCCCTTCATATGAATTCTCTGATATTTGGCAGCTAAAATGTAATGCTAAAAAAGGGAAGGTTATGCCTTTGGGCTGCAAGAACCTGAGGAAACCGTGCAGTTTAGAGCAGAGAACTCAGTCCCTCCTTGAGGGCCGCAATCCAGTTGGGTTTTCAGGATTTCCCCAATGAATATGCATTGAAAGCAGTACATGCACATAGGTCTCATGCAGATTCATTGAGACCCCCGGTTTAGAGGGTGAAGAATTTTTGTGCACAAAAGAAGAAGCAGGATGGGTGTGATAGTATGTGATGATAATAATAGTTTAGTTTTACATACAGCCAAACCATTCATTGCGGTTTACACAATAATAATTTGTTTCAAGTTTATTTTAAAAAATTTTAAACCGCTTAATCAGGTTTCTAAGCGGTGTACAATATAAAATTTACATAAAAATGGATTAAAAATCGGGAAACTAGACAAAACCAAAGTGACTTAATAAAACACATAATAAGACATATGGACTTACTTCAAACAATAGGAAAGAAAGGGAAGAACTACAATCGTGAAAGGAAAAGGCAAAACAAAAAAGGAAAAAACAATAGGTTAGGGTAAAAAAATTGTTTCTTTTGTCCTTAAGAGGACAGTTATTGTCCAAAGGCATCCTGGAACAAAAAAGTTTTTAGTTTGGATTTGAATTGTTTTATTTCAGATTCGCTGTGCAAATGATTGGGCAGTGAGTTCCAGAGAATAGGGGCAGTGACAGCAAAGTTATTGGAACGCAACGTGTGAATTAATTTTTTTTTTTAATTCTTTATTCATTTTTCCATCTTACAACAAGTGTATAAATAATTAAACATTTGAAATTGAATACATCACTTGAATTTCTTTCTTTTATAACATTAATACATAAAGTTTACTCCCTTCCTTAACTAATTCAATCAAATATATCATATAAATTTTCTTTTCTATTGATCTAAACAATTAATAAAATTTAGAACCCCTACCCATCCCCACATTTGCAATTGTACTTGCAATGGAAAATGGTATCTATTCATTACAATAATTTGTCAAT
The DNA here is from genome assembly GCF_902459505.1 of Geotrypetes seraphini. NCBI lineage: Eukaryota > Metazoa > Chordata > Amphibia > Gymnophiona > Dermophiidae > Geotrypetes > Geotrypetes seraphini. The sequence continues at coordinate 11,221,711 of NC_047085.1, forward strand.
GGCCTCCAGAGCTCTTTAAATTTATTATAATTCCCCTTTTGTATAGCTATTGTTCTTTCCATTTTATAAATGTGACACAACGAATTCCACCAGAAATTATAATTGAGTCTACTTCAATTCTTCCAATTACTTGTAATATGTTGTATGGTGACTCCTGTCATAATCAATAAAAGCTTATTATTGTTTGATGAAATTTGGCTCTTTGTTCTCATTGACATACCAAATAGAATTGTATTATATGATAAAGCCAAATGATTCTCCAATAAACAATTTATTTGGGTCCAAATTGATTTCCAAAAGGCCAAGATAAAGGGACAATAGTATAACAAATGATCTAGAGTCCCTATCTCAAGATTACAATGCCAGCATCTATTAGACTTAGAGCTATTTAACTTCTGTAATCTAACTGGGTCCAAAATGCTCTATGTAAGAGCATCTCATAGATGCGAACACTGTACACCTCATCCTCCAAGACCAAATTCGTGGCCATTGAGACGCGGAAATTTGATGTTTAATCTCAATACTTCAAATATCCCTAAGACCAGTTTTTGGCTTTTTATTTATAAATCCGTTTATCAATTTATATGGCCTTTTGGAAATCAATCTGGTCTCAAATTAATTGTTTATTAGAGAACCATGTAGCTCTGTCATATGATACAATTTTATTCGGTACCTCAATGAAAATTAAAAGTCAAATTTCATCAAGCAATAATAAACTTTTATTGATAACGACAGGAGTCGCCATTCAACATATCACCAGGAATTGGAAAAATTACACAAGTCTTAATTACACCTTCTGGTGGAATTCGTTGTGTCACATATACAAAATGGAAAGAACAATTGCCATACAAAAAGGGAATTATAATAATTTTAAAAAGATTTGGGAGCCATAGGATGAAATTAAGAGATGATAGGCTCCGGAGTATTGTGAGGAAATACTTTTTTACAGAAAGGGTTGTAGATGCAAGGAACAGTCTTCCGGAAGAGGTGGTGGAAACAGAGATTGTGTCTGAATTCAAGAAAGGGTGGGATCTTTTAAAGAGAGGCGATAGTGGATGCTGTGGATTAGCCAGTTAATAATAATAATAATAATTTATTTCTTATATACTGCTATATCAGAAGTTCGAAGTGGTTCACAACAAAAAAATGCATACAGTCAATGTTTTAAGACACACAATAAAATAGTCAGTCTGAAGTACAATAAAATCAATAAATTAGATTAGTTAATATCTGAAAGAAGTTAAAAGTTAAAACAGTGGCATAATTAAGAATATGGACAGCTGTAGAAATTCATAAATGTTAAGACAGTGACATGATTTAAGATTTAAAACTTGTCAAACAGACGAGTCTTCAATGATTTTGTGAAGTCAACGCGAGAGGTAGCCTCGAGTATAGATTTTCCAAGCCATGTTTTTAGTTTAGCTGCCTGGAATGTTAAGATTCTGTCAAAAAAACTTCTTATATTGACATGATTGGGATAATTAAATAGATTTATTCTACGAGTACTCTTGTTGGAACAATTCAAAATAAACTGAGAAACGAGGTAATCTGGTAGCATCCCAAAAACGGCTTTGTAGCTAAAACAGGCAGAGAACCAGTGGAGTTTTTAAACCAAAGATAAGGCGAACTTACAGGTCCCTGACCTGGGGGGCCGCCACGGGAGCGGACTGCTGGGTGCGATGGACCTATGGTCTGACTCGGCAGAGGCGATGCTTATGTTCTTATGTTATTCTGAATTAGTCTCAGTTTTTTTGAGAATTGTTTTGTAAGCTCCTAGATATATAATATTACAATAATCCAAAATACTCAAGATGGATGATTGCACCAGTAAACGAAAAGACGATTCGTCAAAGAATTTTTTGATGGTGCGAAGCGTCATAAGACCGATATACATTTCTTAAACAGTAGGTCTGTATGTTTTTCCAGGGTTAGATGTTTGTCGAGAGCTACACCTAATATTTTTATAGTATGTTCACATGAATCAAATTTTCTTTTATCTTTTCATTGGGAGTTGCCAAAAAGAATTTAGTTTTTTCTTTATTTAATTTCAATTTGAAAGCTATCATCCAAAGCTCAATTTGATTTAAGATGTTGGCTAAGAGATTAATAAAGTCTGACAACAGGCAGGTTAGAGGGATCACATTTGGTCTTGTTTCTATATAAGTATTTAAAAACAAAAATCAGCCACTGAAAGAATGATACAAAACTTTTGGTTCCAAAAGACTCCTTAGCATTCCTAATGAAGGTGCGTCAAATTTCAACATTGGCATTTTTGGGGCAATGTGGATATTTTTTTTCCTCATGATTTTTGGAGTGCTTGTTGAGTGTGTACTTCTGGGAGTGCACTAGCTATGGTATACCAATTATTTTTTAACACAAACTGAGCACCCCCACTTGCATTTGGTATGGTTATCATCCTTACCCATTTAGACAGCGATTGCATTTCCATGTGTCGATCATGTTTACATGCAAAGTTGCGTGAGTGAATGCCTGTACAGGTACCCACGCTGAGAGACATATTTCAGGGATGGTGTTGAAAAACACATACATAACACGCACATATGAGGGATCTTCAAAATGTTTCTGCACTTTTATTTTTTTAAACACTGTTTATTAAATATCTCAATTACATTACATTACTTTTCCCCATGATCACCCTGTTTTTGTAATATATTTTTCCCGGCATCCTACTAACACGTCCTCTTAACCACTTCTCCCAACCCAACCGTTTCCCACCAAAATATGAAAGTGCGGAAGCTTTTTTGGAAAAACCCTCGTATTTGCATCAACCTTGGAGTGGGTATAACTTTGTGTGTAAGCATTTGTGTATGATTGGAAATTGTTCGAAATGCCATCCATGTTGCTTTTAGAAAATGGTCAAGTCATAAAATTGCCCCACTCCTCCAGGTCTTTGTGCTGTTTGCCATGGATGATTTTCTTTAACTGGCTTACTCGCTGGATTTGTGGATGAAACTGACTAGGTCTGAGAGTGTGGAAGAGGATGGGGTTTCGGACACAGAGCAGGTAATGTGCATTAGAAATTGTTTCACAGAAAGACAAACTCCTACCGTACCATATTGTTCGTTATAGCCTTCAAATTTCTGCTAAGAAGCTGTGTAGCTCATAATAAGAATTAGGTCAAGATCAGACAATTATAGTATATTTCCTGAGCCGTTGCGGATGCTTAGAGGAGAGAGATTAAAAACAGATGCTGCATTTGACAAGACGTGAGGCAAAAGTTAGAAAGAGAAGAGAAACGTCTTTAACATCTTCCTGAAGTGGTAGCAGGTGGTTGCTTTGCTTCTGGAGCTTTATAGAAATAGTGAAACATCTGCAGAAAAGAGCCCTTGTATGCCTGCCTATTCTGCTATCGCAGGTCTTAACAATTTGTGATCTACTCCTTCCCTCAGTCATAAGGAATAAAGTTTTGGATAAGGATCAATGCTAGGGGTAAAGTAAAGGTTGGGATAAGAGCAGTGGATTCTTAGTTATGGGGGAAGGGGGAATGAGAGGTAAAGCCTGGGATACACACAGAAGATCCTTAACTGTGTATGGGGGGGGGTGAGGGGAAAAGCTGGAGATGAGCAAAGAGGATCCTTAGCTAGGAGTGAGGTATAAAGGCTGGAATAAGAGTAGATCCTTAGCTAAGGGGGAATGAGAGGTAAACATAAGAACATAAGCAGTGCCTCCGCCGGGTCAGACCATAGGTCCATCCTGCCCAGCAGTCCGCTCCCGCGGCGGCCCAAACAGGTCACGACCTGTCTGAATCACCAGAAGGGGCCCCCTTGCCACCTTGGTTTCCCATTGAGTCCTATCTTCCCATCGAAGTCCTAACCCTCCGGTCTTGCACATGCACGACCTGGTTGGGTTTCTATACTTATTACCTGGTTAGCTTTCTATACCTGTGTTACATCCCAGCACCTCTCTCAGTATCCCACGATCCCTTTATCCCTCAGGAATCCGTCCAATCCCTGTTTGAATCCCTGTACCGTACTCTGCCTGATCACTTCCTCCGGTAGCGCATTCCAGGTGTCCACGACCCTTTGGGTGAAAAAAAACTTCCTTGCATTTGTTTTGAACCTATCTCCCTTCAGTTTCTCCGAATGCCCCCTCGTACCTGTTGTCCCCTTCAGCCTGAAGAATCTGTCCCTATCCACCCTCTCTATGCCCCTCATGATCCTGAAGGTCTCTATCATATCTCCCCTGAGCCTCCTTTTTTCCAGAGAGAAGAGCCCCAGCCTATCCAACCTCTCGGCGTATGGGCAGTGTTCCAGCCCTCTTACCAGTTTCGTTGCTCTCCTTTGGACTCTCTCAAGTACTGCCATGTCCTTCTTGAAGTACGGCGACCAATATTGAACGCAGTATTCCAGATGTGGATGCACCATCGCTCGATACAATGGCATGATGACTTCCCGCGTCCTGGTTGTTATGCCCCTCTTTATGATGCCCAGCATCCTGTTGGCTTTTTTCGAGGCTGCTGCGCACTGCACAGATGGCTTCAGTGATGCATCCACCAGCACACCCAAGTCTCTCTCTAGACTGCTGTCTCCCAGCAATGCCCCCCCAATTTGTAGTTGAACAATGGGTTCTTTTTCCCTATATGCATGACCTTGCATTTTTCCACGTTAAAGCGCATTTGCCATTTGTTTGCCCAGTCTTCCAGCTTGTCCAGGTCCCTTTGCAGGTCCTCACACTCCTCCCTGGATCTAACTCTGCCGCACAGTTTGGTATCGTCTGCAAATTTTATAACCTCGCACTTTGCCTCCTTTTCCAGGTCATTGATAAATATGTTGAAGAGTAACGGCCCCAGCACCGATCCCTGTGGCACACCGCTTGTGACTCCCCGCCAGTCAGAATATTGTCCCTTTACTCCGACCCTCTGCAGTCTACCCGACAACCAGTGCTTGATCCATCTGTGCACATCCCCTCCCACCCCGTGGTTCCACAGCTTCCTAAGCAGCCTTTCTTGTGGCACCTTGTCGAAAGCCTTTTGAAAATCGAGGTAAATGATGTCTATGGGTTCCCCATTGTCCACCCGACTGCTTATTCCCTCAAAGAAGTACAAAAGGTTCATTAAGCATGACCTTCCCTTACAGAATCCGTGCTGGCTTGTTCTCAGTAGGCCATTTCTCTCGATGTGCTCGCAAATACCATCCTTGATCATAGCTTCCACCATCTTCCCTATAATTGAAGTCAGGCTCACCGGCCTGTAGCTCCCGGGGTCACCCCTCGATCCCTTCTTGAAGATAGGTGTGACATTCGCCAGTTTCCAGTCCTCTGGTACCTCTCCAGTTTTCAAGGATAGGTTGCAAACATGCTGGAATGTGCCCGCTATTTCTTGTTTTAGTTCCTTCAGAACCCTTGGGTGGATCCCGTCTGGGCCCGGCGATTTGCCGCATTTTAACCTGTCTATCTGTTTGAGGACATCCTCCTTACTTACCTCTACGTGTTCCAATATTTCAGCTTGTTCCCCACTTATGAGCTCCTCTGAATCCGGTATGTTAGATGTGTCTTCTCTCGTGAAAACCGACAAGAAGAACGTGTTCAACCTCTCAGCTACCTCTTTATCCTCCTTAATCACTCCCTTCCTAACCCCATCGTCCAACGGCCCCACCTCCTCTCTCGCTGGTCGCTTCCCCTTTACGTAACTGAAGAATGCCTTGAAGTTCTTCGCCTCCCTGGCCAGCCCCTCTTCGTAGTTCCCTTTTGCTTTTCTAACTTCCCGGTGGCATTCCTTTTGGCATTTCCTGTGCGCCTGGTGATTTTCCTCCGTTGGGTCCTTTTTCCATCTCCGGAAGGATACTTTTTTGTCATTTATTGCCCTCTTTGCTTCTGTTGAGATCCAAACCGGGTCCTTTGATCGCTTGTTCTTGCCGCCTTTCCTGAAACCGGGGACGTACATTCTTTGTGCTTCCTGCAGGGTGTCCCTGAATAGGGTCCAGGCGCTTCCTACAGTCTCCATCCTAAGGATGTTTCTGAGCTTCCTCCCCACCATTTCCCTCATAGCAGCATAGTTCCCTTTCCTGAAGTTGAGCGCAGTTGTTGCGGTTCTCCTTACTGTGGGTGTCCCCCTTTCTAATGTGAATCTGATCGCATTGTGGTCACTGTTGCCTAGTGGTCCTCCCACTTCTACCCCTCTTGCAGGCCCCCCTGGGATACGCACAGAAGATCCTTAACTGGGGGGGGGGGGGGTGAGGAGTAAAGCTGGAGATGAGCAGAGGATCCTTAGCTAGGAGGTATAAAGGCTGGAATAAGAGCAGTAGATCCTTAGCTAAGGGGGAATGAGAGGTAAAGTCTGCGATACACACAGAGGATCCTTAGCTGTAGAGGAGTGAGGGGTAATGATTAGATTCTGAGGTTTAGATGAATTTCTTTGGAGGTTTAAATTGAATTTATGTGTACATATCTCCGAGTTTTCACAAATGTAATCATCCAGAGTTGATTGTAAGCATTAGTGAGCAGATAGTAGCTGAAGGAGCTGCTTCCCCCCCCCCCCCCCATCAGCTCACCACAAGGAACATCATTCCCCCTGCCACTGAGCAGAAATAACATGCCCTGGTTGGGGCTTAGGAGGTGAGAAGATCTTCTTAGCCTCTTATCAGAGATGGTATGGAGAGGGAAGGAAGATCATCTTCCATCCCAGTGTGTGGAAAAGGAGAGTAGGATGACTGCAGAGGTGGGGACGGAGACATTCATAATGAGTGCTTGTCATCTTGGTGAGAAAATCCTAGAGAATCTTTCAATCTTTGTACACAGGGCTGTAGCAAGCTATAACTGTGCCGTGTGCACACCCCTCGCGGAGTGCCCCCTATTACCCTCCTTCCTTACCCAAACACATAATACAGCATGTCCATCTGTCCCCCCTCCCCCAAAATCCACCCCTCTCCAAATCCCTCACCCGCAGCAAAAGTCTCTGCTCAGCAAGCACAGCAACCCTCGAGGAGCCTTCCGCTCAAGCATGTCCAAGCATTGCCAGGTCCTGACTACACAGGAAGAGGAAGTGCGCATCAGAGAGGGTGGGTCTCATCAGTGCCTGGAAAGTGCCCGAGCAGGAGGCTCCACAGAGCACTGCTGCGCCCGCAGAACATGGTCCCTCACCCAGAAAGGGAAGTCTAGAAGAGAAGGGGACCCCTGCCTCTCTTGCGCCCTGTGCAACCGCACTGCCCACGCATACCTTGCTATGGTCCTGTCTGAAAATATATATCATGACAAGCAAGTTTAATGGCTAAGAGATTGGCTTGTGAGAGAAGGAGCGGAAACCCTTTTAAAATCTTCCAAATTAAAGGGTTGATGCAGAAAGCTACCACAGGAAGAAACGCATGGTTAACAAGCGATCTGTGTGCTCAGCGATATACTGGTTGAGGCAAGAAAAGTAATCCCTTAGACATTTTTTGCTGTTTTGTCTGCAACTGCTTTAAATTTCAAAGAGACATTTTAAAAAGCCCTTTTATTTATATAAGTTTTCATCAGCAAAAGTCAAAAAGAAACTTTCCCATACAAATAAGTATCAAATAATGTCTATACACATGATAAAGTCAGAATAACAGATACAACTTTGTGGGTCTCGCTTTGTCTGGGTAGGTAGAACTGACATTTCAGCCATCATACTGTGGTTTTCTTTGGGGGATGCTGTGAGGTCTGCACTCTGGTGCTTGATGGCTGAAACATCGGTTCTACCTACCCAAACATTGTGAAAAACTGCAACAAACATGACGCCAGCCACAGAAGCCTAAAAGAACATTCTAGTGCAAATGGTACAATAGTCTTGACAAGTGGGTTTCTTCCCTTCAGCCACAAGGATTGCAGAAAGCATCATCTACATTTTTCAACTCTGTCTCCTTGTGTCACTGGGCAATGCCTCGGCTCCTCAGTTTTTTCCTTCAGCAAGCGAGCTGAGAAGGTATCTCTTTTTTCTGCTTTGCATCTGTTTTATTATTTTGGGGTTTACATTAGAGAATGACACGGTGGTTGTTAGCCGCGAGTAACCCGCCAAAACGGTGACCAAAAAAAAAGGTCACCGCGAGATTGGGGATGAGGCCATTCACCGCCCCGTGGAGCGGTGAATGGTGAGCACGCGTGGTGAACAAGCGTGCAGTCTGGCAGCCCCCTTTCTCCCACTGGCCGTGCATCTCCCTCCCTCCCTTTCCCTTACCTTCTCTTATGGCGAAACTGGCGATTTCTATAAGGCTATGCGCTGTATTACAGCCAGAGCCTTGAAATTGCATCGCATTGCCTGCTGGAAAAGTCTCCTCTGACGCAACTTCCTGTTTCCGGTTGCATCGGAGGAGACTTTTCCAGCAGACAACGTGACGCGACTTTAAGGCTCCGGCTGTAATACAGCACACACAAGAGAAGGTAAGGGAGGGAGGGAGGGAGATGCATGGCTGGCCGGCGGGAAGGAACTGCTGGACCGCACAAAGGGTGCAGGAAGTGGGGAGATGGAGAGGAGAAGACGCTGAAGGGAACTGGGAAAAAAAGAGAGGGAAGAAGATGCTGGGAAGCTTCCTGGTGCTACAGAGGTTCCCAGAAATCCTGTGTACTGATGTCTACCAGGTGACCACAATGTCAAAAATGTACTGCCATGTATGAGGCAGCATGAAAGGTTAAAGAGAGCCCCTCCCCAGCTTCAACTTGCTACACCCCACGTAGCTCTTTGCATTGACCCCATCCCTTCCACCTCCTTAACAAAAAACACATTCTCCGATATCTAATGGTACCTTCCCTATAAACCATGAATTATTTTTTTCTGGCTGGGTAAGGGAGTCAGACTGGGGAGAGGAAGACTGTAGATTAGCAGAGAAAGGGGCCAATGCAGAAAGCTACAGTATTGGGAGGGGGTGGGGTCAGATCGGGGGCCACTGGATGATGTTGGGGGGGTTAATGCAGACTCAGTGACTTTATTATTATTTTTTTAATATCTCTTTTCCTGTCACTATATGAGCCAATTGCATTTTTGTAATAAGTTGCAGATTACAGCATTCAGTGCTCACTGCATGCTCATGGTTTATTTTGGAGTAGAAGCCACATGTTAAGCCACTGGCTTTCAGCTCTTCCTCTGGCTTTCTGCATCAGTCCTTAAATAATAATAGTTCAGCTGTTAGGGGCATGGGAGTGCCAGCAGAATATAACCGGCCAGAAGGGCCGTCTTGCAGACAGCAGAATTCAGCGAGATGTTCTTTTCATCTGTCTGATTTCTCTCGTTTACCTGCCTTGTCTTTAGGAATTGAAGCCTGGGATCCTCTCGCTAGTGGCCCCCATCCTTATCTGTCATGTGACTGGACTGAGCCTTTATTATTTGCCAGTCATGGGCCAGCACCTGGCCATAGAACATTTTCCAGTGTCAGAATCGGAAGCTGTGGTCCTGACGGTCATTGCCATATATGTAGCTGGACTCGCTCTCCCGCATAACACACACAGGTAGAGTAACAGAAAAAAATATCCAAAGGCTAAAATTTCCTTGTGCAGGAGCATTGGGTGTGGAAGTTGTGGGAGGGGTTTTTTTTTTCCAATTCCTGCAAGCTCAGCATCTCCAGGTAAAATAAGATGTTTGGCACTGAGTCTCATGATTTAGCTTGATCTTTCATTCTTCTGGTTGATGGAGCTGGAGGTGCTGCAGTGGCTGTAGAGCAGGGATCTCAAAGTCCCTTCTTGAGGGCCGCAATCCAGTCGGGTAAGTCAGGGGAGGGTATATGCACAAACAACATACCAGGCTAACTAAATTGCCAAAACTTTTTTGAGGCTAAGGTAAGTAGTCACCGAAATTCTGGGTCAGGGGCAAGTACACACACTTTCGAGTCGGGGGGTGGTTCACATCATATTTATGGGTCACATTGTAATTCCGGGTCTAGGGGAAGTACACATTGTAATTCTGGGTATATGGGGAGTGCACATTGTAGTTCTGGGTCTATGGAGAGCACAAATAACGCAAATAATGCTAAAGGTGTTCAAGTAGCTCAAGCAGGAATATCCCCATTAAGACGTAACACAAACACAACATGGAGGGCTATGTACGTCAACGCACACAGTTTAGGAAACAAAATCCTGGAATTGGAAACAAATAAGGAATGCCGACCTAGATCTGGTCGCGATAACTGAGACCTGGCTCACAGACTCCCACGGGTGGGACATGGTCATACCGGGTTACAACTTGCTTCGTCGGGACAGGGAGGGCAGAATGGGAGAAGGTGTAGCACTATACACTAAAGATGACATTAAGGTCACAAGAATCTCAGATGTCCAGTACACTGGGGAATCCCTTTGGGTTAATTTGGCCAGAGGGAAGGACAAATGCTTGTATCTTGGCGTAATCTATAGACCCCCAAGACAACAGGATGACCTGGATATGGAAATAATCGGAGATATAGAAAATATCACCTTGCGTGGGGACACAGTATTGCTAGGTGACTTCAACATGCCTGATGTGGATTGGGTTACACTTACCTCTGCTTCCGGCAGCAGCAGGAGGCTCTTAAACTCTATGAAAGGAGCTGGTCTCAAGCAACTGGTATTAGTCCCAACAAGGGATCAGGCAATACTGGACCTACTACTTACCAATGGAGAAAGTGTCACAGAGGTCTCGGTGGGCGAGACATTGGCCTCCAGTGACCACAACATGGTATGGTTCAATCTTAGGAAAGGTTTTACTAAATCTACCACACTGACCAGGGTCCTCAAATTCAAGGACACAAACTTCCAATACATGGGTTCCTTTGTTCACCAGGCGCTACAAAGCCAAGCAGAAACCAATAGCGTGGAAGGAATGTGGTCGTCTCTGAAAGCCACCATACAGGAAGCAACAAACCGCTATGTTAAATCAGTAAGTAAAAGGCGAAGGATCAACAAGCCGCAGTGGTTTACTGAGGAGATCTCGGACCTCATCAAGGAGAAGAAAAAAGCATTCATCTCTTACAAACAATCGGGGAAACAGGACTCTAGAGCAGAATACCTGACCAAGTCAAAAGCCGTCACAACAGCAGTCAGGGAGGCTAAATTCCACATGGAAGAGTCTCTAGCAAAGAACATCCAGAAGGGAGATAAATCCTTCTTCAGGTATATCAGTGACAGAAATAAAAACTCAGGCGGGATAGTACGTCTCAGGAATCCACTAGGAGACTATGTGGAAAAGGATTTGGAAAAAGCCCAACTATTAAATGAATACTTCTGCTCAGTATTCACCCGAGAAGCGCCGGGACTAGGCCCTCAGCTACAGACAAGGGTTGGCTCAGTTGACCCGTTTAGAAACTTTGAGTTTACGCCCAGCAGTGTCTATGATGAGCTGTCAAGGCTTAAGGTTAACAAAGCAATGGGGCCTGACAACTTACACCCCAGGGTGCTTAGGGAGCTGAGTGATGTCTTGGCAGAGCCACTGTCCGAGCTCTTCAACCTCTCCCTTAGTACAAGCACTGTCCCGTTAGACTGGAGGACGGCTAACGTCATTCCACTCCACAAGAAAGGCTCAAAGCTGGAGACAGCAAACTACAGACCAGTGAGTCTAACATCGATAGTGAGCAAACTAATGGAAACCCTAATCAAACGCCAATTGGATAAGATCCTGGATGAGGAGAATCTACGGGATCCCCGTCAACATGGATTTACTAAGGGGAGATCATGCCAATCCAACCTGATCAGCTTCTTTGACTGGGTGACAGGGAAGCTAGATATTGGGGAGTCCCTGGACATCGTGTACCTGGACTTTAGCAAAGCATTCGATAGCGTACCACACCGCAGGTTGCTGAGCAAGATGAGTTCTATAGAATTAGGTGACACATTGACGAAATGGGTTGGGAACTGGCTCGGAGGTAGGCTTCAAAGGGTAATGGTAAACGGCACCCCCTCCGAAATGACAGAGGTGATCAGTGGAGTGCCACAGGGCTCAGTCTTGGGCCCGATCCTATTCAACATCTTTATAAGGGACCTGGCAGAAGGGCTTCGAGGTAAGATAACATTATTCGCCGATGACGCCAAACTAAGTAATGTAGTGGGCAAATGCACAACGGACGAAGATTCAATGCCCGACAACATGATGCACGACCTACTCCTACTGGAGCGCTGGTCTAGGACCTGGCAACTCAACTTCAATGCCAAAAAATGCAAAGTTATGCACCTGGGCAGCCAAAATCCATGCAAGTCCTATACCCTTAATGGCGAGATCCTAGCAAAAACGGTAGCAGAACGAGACTTGGGGGTAATCGTCAGTGGGGACATGAAGTCTGCCAATCAAGTGGAGCAAGCTTCATCCAAGGCAAGACAAATCATGGGTTGCATACGAAGGGGTTTTGTCAGCCGTAAGGCGGAAGTCATTATGCCATTGTATAGATCCATGGTGAGGCCCCACCTGGAATACTGTGTGCAATTCTGGAGGCCGCATTATCGAAAGGATGTACTGAGGCTGGAGTCCGTGCAGAGAATGGCCACCCGGATGGTCTCAGGACTCAAGGATCTCCCATACGAGGAAAGGCTTGACAAATTGCAGCTTTACTCGCTCGAGGAACGCAGGGAGAGGGGGGACATGATCGAGACGTTCAAGTATCTTACGGGCCGCATCGAGACGGAGTAAGATTTCTTCTTTTTCAGGGGCCCCACGACAACAAGAGGGCATCCATGGAAAATCAGGGGCGGGAAACTACGAGGTGACACCAGGAAATTCTTTTTCACTGAAAGGGTGGTTGATCGTTGGAATAGTCTTCCACTACAGGTGATTGAGGCCAGCAGCGTGCCTGATTTTAAGGCCAAATGGGATAGACACATGGGATCTATTCACAGGGCAAAGGTAGGGGAGGGACATTAGGGTGGGCAGACTGGATGGGCCGTGGCCCTTATCTGCCGTCTATTTTCTATGTTTCTATGTTTTCAGGATTTCCCCAATGAATATGCATTGAAAGCAGTGCATGCACATAGATCTCATGCATATTCATTGGGGAAATCCTGAAAACCCGACAAGGAGAGACTTTGAGACTCCTGCACTAGGCCAACTCTTATGTTCTTATGTGAGCCAAGTATGAGACAGTCCAGCCATTGTGACATCACTGGTGAGGTTGGCTCTTAGGCATTGGTGGAATGAGGCATTATGACATCACAATCTCAGCTCTGGAATGTTGCTACTCTTTGGGTTTCTCTCTGGTACTTGGGACCTGGGTTTCCCACTGTTGGAAACAGGATCCTGGGATTGATGGACCTTCGGTCTGTCCCACTATGGCAGGGATCTCAAAGTCCCTCCTTGAGGGCCGCAATCCAGTCGGGTTTTCAGGATTTCCCCAATGAATATGCATTGAAAGCAGTACATGCACATAGATCTCATGCATATTCATTGGGGAAATCTTGAAAACCCGTCTGGATTGCGGCTCTCAAGGAGGGACTTTGAGATCCCTGCTGTAGAGGGAAAGAGCTGTGGCTCTTGCTGATGAGTGACACCCAGATACTGGATTGTTGGGTCCTTGAAGGATCCCTGGTGCACAGCCTCTGGCACTGGATTGCCACTGCAGTAATCAGACTGGATTCATTGGGAAGTGGGCTTCTTATCAACATAAGGGGGGGGGGAATTCCCAGGTGATTTACAAATGAAGGCTCATGGGCCCTGCTCCAACTGAGCTGGAAGTCAAAAAGAAAAATCTGTTCATGCAGACATATAACACATACACATACAACACATGTATAATACAATGTTTTGCTTAGTCACATTTCAGAAGATTGCATTTTTTTTTCTGGGCCTCGCCATCAGTATTTCTTTTGCAATTCTTCTCTGTTTCTTCCCTGCAGGGTCCTGACAGGGGCAGGTACCGAGCAAGGCTGGATGATGCTAAAGCTCATTTCCCTGTTGTATCTGGCTGTGCAGCTGGGGTGCATCGCACTGATTAACTTCTCCCTGGGATTCCTATTGGCTATCACCATGGTACCTGTGGCGGCAGTTGTTCAACCAGTAGGGCCCAGGTAGGCCTCAGCCTCTGCTTGCACCTTCGCAAGACATTTGGGAAAAGGAAGGAGATTTGACAACTGTTGCAGGGAATGAATTGGATCACTGGTAAAGGAAGAGATCCCATGGGCAATTATAGGATTGACATTCTTTAATTGGTTCCCCAAAGAATTAGATACGGGTTGAGTGCCAAATTTAGCTGGATATGGGTTTCAATGAGTCCTTTGATACCATTTCGTATACGGGACCAGATTAGCATAGGGATAGGTCATAAGGTGAAGATTGGTGAGAGGCTGGTAAAGGGCACTCATTTTAAGACATGAACGTGTGATCAGTAGTGTGCCTCTGGGTTCTCTTCAGTTTTATAAGTGATAATATAGAAGGGCTAAAGGGGACGATTTGCTTTCTTTCAAATTTCTTTGTAAAAATTTCTCTGTCAGTCACCCAAAGCAGTTGTCTCATCACAACAAAAAATAGACATACGTAGTAACATAACATAGTAAATGACGGCAGAGAAAGACCCGAATGGTCCAAATATGATTGAGTAAAGGAAAATGGTAAAACCAGAGGACATAATTTGAGGTTGAGGGGTGGTAGATTCAGGGGCAATGTTAGGAAATTCTACTTTATGGAGAGGGTAGTGGATGCCTGGAATGCGCTCCCGAGAGAGGTGGTGGAGAGTAAAACGGTGACTGAGTTCAAAGAAGCGTGGGATGAACACAGAAGATTTAGAATCAGAAAATAATATTAAATATTGAACTAGGCCAGTTACTGGGCAGACTTGCACGGTCTGTGTCTGTGTATGGCCGTTTGGAGGAGGATGGGCAGGGGAGGGCTTCAATGGCTGGGAGGGTGTAGATGGGCTGGAGTAGGTTTTAACAGAGATTTCGGCAGTAGGAATCCAAGCACAGAAGCGGGTAGAGCTTTGGATTCTTGCCCAGAAATAGCTAAGAAGAAAAAAATTAAAAAAAAAAAAAATTTAAATTGAATCAGGTTGGGCAGACTGGATGGACCATTCGGGTCTTTATCTGCTGTCATCTACTATTTTAGTGATCACACTCAGCAAATACATAAGAACATAAGAATTGCTGCTGCTGGGTCAGACCAGTGGTCCATCATGCCCAGCAGTCCGCTCACGCGGCAGCCCTTTTGGTCAAAGACCAGCGCCCTAACTGAGACTAGCCCTACCAGCGCCCGTTCTTGTTCAGCAGAAACTTGTCTAACTTTGTCTTGAATCCCTGGAGGGTGTTTTCTCCTCTAACAGCCTCCGGAAGAGCGTTCCAATTTTCCACCACTCTCTGGGTGAAGAAGAACTTCCTTATGTTTGTATGAAATCTATCCCCTTTCAATTTTAGAGAGTGCCCTCTCGTTCTCTCTACCTTGGAGAGGGTAAACAGCCTGTCCTTCTTTAGCACTCTCCAGACCAGTAGAGGTTAATCTTTACGAATGGTATATATCCAATCATGACCAGCAGGTGAAGACTGAAAACAAAACTGTGGGACAGTATATAATATACTCCCTTCTCTATTTACATCAGTCTTCTTTCAGTCTCCAGCAGGTGTTGATGTGATCTGTACCCATCTCCCTTGGTAGGGCTGTTGGAATTTGTTTAGGGGGTTTATAGTCCCTGTTTTTGGCCGGACGGAGCTTGGGCGGACCCTGTTTGGGGGTTCGTCCAACCTCGGGAGTGTCAAACCCGGCGGGTCTCGAGCGGGGTCCCTCCCTCCACTTCCTCCACCTCCCCACATTTTTTTAGGGGAGCCTCAGCAGTAAGCCTTGCCCCCTAAATCAAGCAAGGCATATTGCTTCGAGAGCCTGTTGAGTCTGTTCTGTAAAAAAAAAAAAAAATCCTGAGGTAGTGCTGGTCTGGAGGGTTGTTTCCCTTTAAGAAAACTGTATTTTACTGTATTTTTTCATCTAACCGGCACTTTTTTATAGCTAGGTCACGTATGGAGCAATGAGCACTTCTAAAGGGAAAAAGTGCTCATTGTGCTCCAGACGCGAGGCACTCGCGGCCGGCCTGTGCAAGCGGTGTTCAGGCCGGTGCGGTGGAGGAGCTCCGTCGGCAGCGGCTGCAGGCGCCCAGAGCTCCCCGCCGATGGTGCCTCACGAGTCGGCTGGGAGCAGTGGGGAAGCCCGGTCTTCCCCAACCGCCCACGGAGGGATTCCCCGAGCCGCCGACGGTCGGGTTGTTGGGGATTCCCTCTCAGCTGATATTTTGACAGCTGATGCCGACTTGCCTGTTTTAGCGGCTGAGACTGTTCAGGCTTCTCAGCCGCTACAGGCTATGGAGGGAGCATTTTTGGCGGGAAAGTCGCCATCTTCTCAGTCTGGCCCCTCCATTTTGTCTTCCACCTCAGGTGACCTTCCCCCTGTATTGGAAAAACAGGGGCAGGTTTCTGCTGGGTCCCCTGCTGTGGCAGGGAGTCCCTTGGGACCCTCGGGGGGGTTTTCTCCTGATTTATTTTTTTCCTTGTGCAGAGCCTATTTTCAGGCGGCTGGGGGTCCCGGATGCGTTCAGGGGGTTTCGGGGAGTGGGGTTTCCTCTGCGCTCCCTGCGGCTTTGCCTCTCTCGTCTGTTGTGGCGTCCCCTCCTCCTCCTCCCTTGTCCAAGCGTCCGCGGGTGTCATGGGACGAGGATTTATGGTCGGAGGAGCGTGTCGGTCTGGATGAGGACCTGGACCTTTCTGAGGATTTCCAGGACCCTCTCGAGGGGACGGCTGCTGGCGGCGGGTTGTCGGTTTCCCGTCCTCCGGCGAAGAGTCGTCAGTGGTGCGCCTTTTTCAGAGAGATGAGCTGCCGGACCTGATTCAACAGGTTTCTTCGGTGTTGCATTTTGAGGATGCGCCGCCGGAGACTCCGCGTGTGGGGGACCTTCTGCTACGGGGGATCCGTTCCGTTTCCCGCTCTTTTCCTATGCATCAGGATATTCGGGATATTATTCTGGAACAGTGGAAAACGCCGGAGGCGCTGTTTCGTTTGGCGCGCAGCATGGCTCGTTTGTATCCCATCCCAGAGGGGGATCGGGCTACTTTAGCATCGCCAGTTGTAGACGCGGTGGTCTCGGCGATTTCTAAGCGGCATACCGTGCCTGTTGAGGGCGGTTCTGCCTTGCGGGACTCTGAGGAGCGCAAGTTGGAGAACATCCTTAAGCAAAATTTTCAGGTCTCTGCCTTTGGGGTCCAGGCGGCTGGTCGCTTGCGCCGTGTTTCAGTGGGCTGAGCGTGTCCTGGATCGGGAGTCTGATGACTGGTCTCTGGTGGATCAGGAGGTGGCGAAGATTGAGATGGCTGCCTCGTTCCTCTCAGATGCTCTATATGACTTGGTGCGGATCTCGGCTAAGTCTATGGCCTTTGGTGTGGCCGCGCGGTGTATTTTGTGGCTGCGCGCTTGGGCGGCGGATGCTGCGTCCAAAGCTAAGCTTACTAAATTTCCCTTTCGGGGGTCCTTTTTGTTTGGGGAGGAATTGGATAAGTTGATTCAGACTCTGACAGACTCAAAGGTGCCCCGTCTGCCTGAGGACCGTGCCCGCCCTGCATCTCGGGGTGGCGCTGCCCGGGGGCGTTTGAGGGAGTTTCGCAAGTATCGCCCTGGGCGTGGGGCTGCTTCTTTCCTGGCTCCAGGTTTTTCCCGGGGTCGGTTCTTCCAGCGCATGCAGCCCTTTCGGGGGGCCCGTCGGGGGCAGGGAATCCCTCCGCCGGTTCCCCCGCTTCCCGTCCTGCACAATGACTCCTTGCCGGCGCCCTCTTTAGTTCCGGTTGGGGCATGGCTGCGCGACTTTTTCCCCAAATGGGCCGAGATCACGTCCGATCAGTGGGTCCTGGAGGTGGTGCGGGACGGTTATGCCCTGGAGTTCGCCCGCTCTCTGCCGGACCTTTTCCTCGCCTCACCATGTCAGACTCCTTGGAAGACGCAGGCTTTTCGCCAGACCCTTCAGCGCTTGCTAGATCTCAAGGCAGTTGTTCCAGTGCCCCCTCCGGAGTGGGGCACGGGCAGGTACTCCATTTACTTTGTGGTGCCCAAGAAAGAGGGGACCTTTCGGCCCATCCTGGATTTGAAAGGGGTCAACAGGGCTCTTAAGATTCCTTCTTTCCGCATGGAAACTCTGCGGTCGGTCATTCTGGCGGTTCAGCCGGGGGAGTTTCTCACTTCTCTCGATCTGACGGAGGCCTACTTGCATGTTTCAATTCGGGCCTCTCATTAGCGCTTCCTTCGCTTTGCGATCTTGGGTCGGCACTATCAGTTCTGTGCGCTTCCCTTTGGTCTGGCCACGGCTCCCCGGACGTTCACCAAGGTGATGGTGGTCGCCGCGGCAGCCTTGCGGTCGGAGGGCATCCTGGTACACCCCTACCTGGACGACTGGTTGATTCGGGCAAAGTCGTTGCAGGAGAGCTCCCGGGTTACGGCTCGGGTGGTGGAGTTTCTCCTGTCGCTGGGCTGGGTGGTCAACCTTTCCAAGAGTCGGTTGGTCCCGGCTCAGCGTCTGGAGTACCTTGGGGTTCTGTTCGAAACCTCCTTGGGGAAGGTCTTCCCTTCCAGAGGCCCGGGTGAGCAAGTTGCAATCTCAGATTCGCCTGCTTTTGGCGTCCCGGTGTCCTCGGGCGCGAGATTTCCTCCAAGTCTTGGGGTCGATGGCGGCGTCCCTGGACGTGGTGAGGTGGGCGCGGGCCCACATGCGTCCTCTTCAGTATGCTCTGCTCCGGAGGTGGTCTCCCCAGAGGCATGGTTTGGATGTTCATGTTCCCCTGCGAGGCATGGCGCGCTGCAGTCTGCGCTGGTGGCTCCGGACCCCTCACCTGGTTCAGGGGGTGGGTCTGGATCTCCCGCAGTGGACGGTGCTCCTTACGGATGCGAGTCTCCTCGGTTGGGGGGCTCAGTGTTTGGGTCACTCAGCTCAGGGCACCTGGTCCACGGAGGAGGCCTCCTGGTCGATCAACGTGTTGGAGACCAGAGTGGTCCGGCTGGCGCTGTTAGCTTTCCACTCCCTTTTGTTGGGCAAGTCGGTCAGAGTCCTGTCGGACAATGCCACGGCGGTGGCTTATGTCAATCGTCAGGGGGGCACCAAGAGCACTCAGGTGGCGCAGGAGGCGGCTCATGGTTTGGGCGGAGTCCCATCTTCTGGATCTCTCGGCCTCTCACATAGCCGGGGTAGAAAATGTTCAGGCGGACTTCCTCAGTCGTCACTTCCTGGATCCAGGAGAGTGGTGTCTCGGCGCCATGGCGTTTCAGTTGATAGTGCAGGCTTGGGGGCAGCCCCTGATGGACCTGATGGCCACGAGTGGCAACGCCAAAGTGCCCCGCTTCTTCAGTCGTCGCAGGGACGGTCTGGCCGAGGGTCTGGATGCTCTGGTCCAACCGTGGCCAACGGAGGGGCTGTTGTATGTGTTCCCTCCTTGGCCATTAGTGGGCAGAGTACTGCTTCGCATTGTTCACCATCCGGGGCTGGTGGTTCTGGTGGCTCCGGATTGGCCTCGACGTCCGTGGTATGCGGATCTGGTGAGGCATCTGGTGGCGGATCCTCTTCCTCTGCCTCTCTTGGGCGATCTTCTGACACAGGGTCCCATTCCCATGTTCGACCCATCTCCCTTTTGTCTTACGGCTTGGCTCTTGAAAGGGGTCGCCTTAGTAAGAAGGGATATTCAGATAAGGTGATCTCTACACTCTTGGGGTCCCGGAGGCTTTCTACCTCTCGGGCTTATGTGCGGGTTTGGCGTCTTTTTGAGGGATGGTGCCGGGCACGGGGAGTGGTCTCTTTTCGCGCTTCCCTGCCTCACATTCTAGAGTTCTTGCAGGATGGCCTGGATAGAGGCCTGGCTTGGTCTTCTCTCCGGGTTCAACTTGCGGCCCTGTCGGCTTTTCGAGGGTTGGTGACAGGTCAGCGTTTGTTGGCCATTCCTGATGTTATTCGCTTTTTGCGGGCGGCCAAGTTGCTCAGGCCTCCCCTACGGCCCTCGGTTCCCTCTTGGGATCTCAATCTGGTTCTCTCTGTTTTGGTGTGCCCGCCTTTCGAGCAGTTGGATGGCTGTTCTTTGAAGGACCTTACTCTGAAGGCGGTCTTTTTGGTGGCCATTACTTCCGCTAGGCGTGTTTCTGAGCTACAGGCTTTCTCTTGTAGGGCTCCCTTCTTGGAGTTTTCTAGGGAGCGGGTTGTCTTGCGGCCTGTTCCTTCCTTTCTGCCGAAAGTAGTTTCTCCTTTTCATGTCAATCAGTCGGTGGTCCTCCGGGTCTTGGGTGGTCGGGAGGGCTCTTCTGAGCAAAGGCAGCTGCGCAAGTTGGATGTCGGTCGGGTCCTCCGCTCTTATGTGCAGCGGACCCAGGAGTTCCGGAAATCCGATCATCTCTTTGTCCTTCTGGCGGGTCCTCGTCGGGGGGCTGGCGCTTCTAAGGCTACTATTGCGCGCTGGATCAAGGAGACGATTGCTTCCGCTTATCTTCTGAGACAGAAGCCTGTTCCGGAGTTTCTCAAGGCTCATTCCACTCGGGGTCAGGCAGCTTCTTGGGCTGAGTCGTCGCTCGTGCTTCCAGTGGATATTTGTAAGGCTGCGGTTTGGTCCTCCTTACATTCCTTTGTTCGACATTATCGGGTAGATGTTCAGGCGCGTCGGGACGCGGTGTTCGGTGAGCGTGTTCTGGTATCGGCCCTTCGGGGGTCCCGCCCGTGAGAGGGACTGCTTTGGTACGTCCCATTCGTAAAGATTAACCTCTACTGGTCTGGAGAGTGCTAAAGAAGGAGAAATTAGGTTCTTACCTGCTAATTTACTTTCTTTTAGCTTCTCCAGACCAGTAGAGGTCCCCACCCTGTCTGTTGTTGTTGTTGTTGTTGGGGCTGTTTCGCGGGCAGTTTTTGTTTTTTGCTGCGGGTTCTAGTATTTTTCTAGGGCCGGGGAGAATTAAAGTACAGCGGCTGTGGCTCGGCTGGCTTAGCTGGCGAGCTGTGGGGACATTTTCCTTCTGGTATTTCTCCTCTGCATTTTCCAACAGCATTTGGGTATGTTAGTTGTTACTCCTGTTCGGAGTATTGTTTTCTTTCTGTTTTCCAGTTCTTAGTTCTGCTTGGCTATTCGGCAGACTGATGTAAATAGAGAAGGGAGTATAGTATATACTGTCCCACAGTTTTGTTTTCAGTCTCCACCTGCTGGTCATGATTGGATATATACCCATTCGTAAAGATTAACCTCTACTGGTCTGAAGAAGCTAAAAGAAAGTAAATTAGCAGGTAAGAACCTAATTTATCCTTATCTATTAAGTCTATTCCCTTCAGTACCTTGAACTAAAGTAGCCCACTTGGAATCAGCAGGTTATAAATGGCAGAAATAAACTACTGTACTCAGTTGCAGTGCCAAGTCAGGAGCCTACTTGAGAAAGTATGGCCAAGTGCTTGGAATTATATGTAGGTTTTAGGAATGATGGCTGCCACTTTGGAACTGGTTCCATGAGCCATGTGTTCAAATCTGGAAATTGGAACAACAAGTAAAGTAATTAAATTTGCACATAAAACTATTCAAAGTTGTTAACACAGAGCCATAAATGGTATTCAATGCTGAGAAGTCGGATAAACTGTAACAAATCTCTGTAACACTGGAAGATGTAATGGGACAATTTGACAAATTGAAGAATAGCAAATCACCTGGACCGGATGGTACACAGCCCAGAGTGCTGATAGAATTGAAAAATGAACTTGCAGGGCTATTATTTATGCAGTTGTCCAGATTTCGCTGCGTCTGGGAAGGTAGAACTGACATTTCAGCCATCAGGCTGTGACTTTCTTTAAGGTATGCTGTGAGGTCTGCAGTTTGTTTGCAGAGTAATTGTTAGTAATTTGCCATTTATCTTTAAAATCTGGCGAGGTACCAGAAGACTGGAGGGTGGCCAGCATAGTGCCATTTTTTAAATAAGGGTTCAATATATTTTGATATATTTAATGATTACCAAATGTAATATATTTTTTGATATTTATATTAATGAAAGTGACACCTAGAGAATGACATGGGGACAAAAGTTTGTTCTCACCCTGTCCCCACGAATTCTCTCTGATCCCATCCACACGGGCCTCAAAAGCTTTGATTTTATATTGAAATCTTTTTATTAAAGTATAAAACCAAACAATATTCTGTACAACTGTAATTTTATAAATCACAAATACAGAACAAAGATCAACAAAACCCGTCTACTCCCCCCCCTCACAAATATCCCCTCCACTAACGAGACAACTGAACAAACCAAATTACTACAAAATGTTGCATAGGAAAATCATGCTAACAGAATACCTCAGTCACACACAGAACACAAATGCCAAACCCGTAATAGCTGAACAAAAATGATAAACATAAATTAAACCAAAATCCCAAGAAGCCACACCCTGTATGTATGCAACACCTATATGGATATATAAATAAAGGAGTCATAAATAAAGGAGTTGACATCGAAGGTTTTATGTACCGACTCCACAACCCTGCATAATAACTTATATAGCATCTAATAAGCACAAATCAGAACATTCAAATAACATAAATAAAATAAAAAAAATAACATAATAACCGCAAGGTACAAGCGGAATAGAAATCACTAAAGTAATGTAATAAATATGACGCTAATGCTTTTCTATAATAAAGCTTATCCTATAGCAAGTGTCTCTAATGAGCAAAGTCATTAAAACCTTGTTATGAGGATCTCGTGAGGCTCAAAAGTAGGAGGTCTGCAGTGTGACTTTGGAAATAGTGGGTTCACTATTTATTTAAGATGGAGGTGCAAACCCTTGAATTCAGCTGCAAGATTAATTGTGGGTATCGCTGGGACTGAACATATTACTCCGGTTTTGAAGTCCGCAGCGGATATATTGCAAGGTGTTGTCGGTTGTTCACCAAGTATTATATTCTTCTGCTGCTTTGTTTTTGAACTTTGTGGGAGATTTACCGACCAGTGAGAGATCTGAGGGTGGAATGCAATTGATCAGTCTGAAGGAAGATGGGGGTTCATTATGTCAGGGAAATAACTGTGGACCTCCCTTCCCGGAGTTCTGAGGGTATGTAGGGATCAATTTAGAAACTCCTAAAAACACTACTACTGTATTTGTAGATGCTTTTTTGTAAACTCCCTGGAATTTAATTCTCCAGGTTTTGATGGTTTTCAGATTTAAGGGCAGATTAAGGTTAAGGAGGAATGATTTAAATTTATGATAGCATTTTAAAATGTTACTACCAACTATAAACATTTCATATTTTTGTATTATTTGTTATTCGGCCTCTTTTACAAAGCCGCGCTGCGTTAACGGCCCTGAAGCCCATAAAGATTTAAAGCACTTTGGGGCTGTTGCCACGTGGCTTTGTAAAAGAGGCCGATTGTGTTGTTTGTTTTTACAATTGTGTACGTTGATATGTACACCACTTAGATTTAAGCAGTTTATACATTTCAAAAATAATGAACTTCTGGTATTTGGCACACTTCACTTTTTTTTGTTCTAACTCTCTCTTTTTGGGCAGGGTTCTCTACGCTGTGCTGTTGATTCTGGTCACACCAGCCACCACCCTCTTCTTCAGTATTTTCCTCTACAAAGAGCTGGACGAACATCCGCTGGGCTTACTCGAGTGCTGGCAGCTCTTCCTGCAGGCCATAGCTGGAGGCCTGCTGGACCACTACCTCTACGGCTCGATTGTCTTCCCCTTCATCGCCTTCTTCATCTACCCTTGCTGGCTTCAGCTCTGGAACATCGTCTTCTGGAAATGAGCAGGGTCTGTGC
Source organism: Geotrypetes seraphini (assembly GCF_902459505.1). Classification (NCBI taxonomy): domain Eukaryota; kingdom Metazoa; phylum Chordata; class Amphibia; order Gymnophiona; family Dermophiidae; genus Geotrypetes; species Geotrypetes seraphini. The sequence continues at coordinate 11,245,356 of NC_047085.1, forward strand.
GCGTCACAGTCTGGGGCTTAGCCCTTGCGGAATCTCAGGGGGGCAGCGGCGGTGCCAGGAGGAGAGCCTGGTTGGTTGGGTTCTGGGGATGGAATAGGTCAGGTATGGTGAGGTGGGCATCTTAATGTCTGCTGAATGAAATACACTGATCTCTGCGTTCCATTGGCAGCACTTCCATATGGATTTGAGAAGCTGCAAGGCCGAAGCTTTTCCTGTACCAGAGGAGCAACACTGGAAGGAATGAAACAGCTCTTTTGTCTGGACAGGAATGGTGGTTTTGTTAACTGTTCAGTTAGGTCTGCTTACTGGTACTGAAAATGTGTTTTTATATATATATATATTTTATTTTTTAAGAAAGGCAAGTGTGACTTGACATTAAATGTTGCCTCTGCCAAAAGTGGTCCTGTGGCTGACCTGCATGGATAAAAAAAGATGATTGGCTCATGAAAGGAGGAAGAGGAAATAAAGATGGGATTTATATCATGTGATTGGCACAGGGAGAGAGTTTTGTGTGTGTTCTGGTGCTGTCTTCCATTCTTCAGATAGTCTTTAACCTTTAAGATCTTATTCGGCATTTGTTCTAAAAACTTAAATTGTCTTTCCCTTCTCTGAAAGGTATAGTCTCTACTGGCAAACTGGGGAAATCTCTTTCATTCAAAATAACTAAATTATGGAGTGATATCCCTCTGTGGCTGAGAGAATTAGGTTCTCTTCAAATTTAAAAACTTGGCTCTTTTCAAAATTGTAAAGTCTTGTTTCTTTTCTATTTTATTTACTGTAAACCGAGTTGAGCTTTATTTTTATAGAGATGACATAGTCTATAAACTCAAGTTTTAGTTTAGTTTAGTCTTTGTAGAAGAGATTGGGCCTAGAGAAAGAGAAGTTGTAACACCACCTTCTGGTGTCTAATCATGAGGCAAAGTTGTCTCAATATAATAAAAATCTTTATTCTTGTATACCGCCCAGGCAGTTCACATCAAAGAAGGACTGTACAATCAGTGAAACTTACATATAGGCAGAGATACAACAATATTCAAGTTACAAACTTATCAGACAGATAAGTTTTTAACAAGTTCCTAAAAACATAATATGATTGTGCTTGTGGAATCAGAGTACTTAAGCAGGAATTCATTTTTCCTAACTGAAATGCAAAAGTCTTGTCCAGAAATCTCGTATAGTGACATGCTTTTAAAGATGGGGTTGAAGCGGAGGGGGAGGGATTTCTTGTAACAGAGACAAGAGCCTAAAATTCATCTTGCTGGGGTATTGTTGGTTACGTATTAGGGAAATGCAGGTGGCTTTTGGAGTTCAAAATGCCTGTGGAATTAGGTCTGAAACCGCTGTCCTGTTTTAAATTGATTAGTAGTCAGTGCAGACAGTTAGATGCCAAATGGGTCAGCTGGAGAAGCAGCTCAAGTCTTTCATCCTGTCAGTGGTCTGACCACTTCCTTGGGACCTTCCGCCTCCCCATTTTCATGTCGCACCTCGGGACCCCTCCCCACTCCACTAATTCCATCACTTTTCGCAAAAAAATTTCAAGCAACCTGTTCTGGACAAAATTCCTCAAAAAATTCTCCTCTGCACCTCAGCATGCAGACCCTGAATCCAACTGGCATAACTGGACCGCCCTCTCTGAATCCACCTTCCTCTCCCTCGCCCCCCTTCTCCGAATCCACCTTCCTCTCCCTTGCCCCCCTTTCAACCAAATTTATCTCCTATCCTCACAAAGCCCCCTGGTACCTCCCTTATCACAGAGAACTAAAGCAGAAATGTCGCGCCCTGGAGCGCAAATGGAAAAAATCTAACTCCCCCATAGATAGACAAGCCTGGAGAGCCAACATTAAGCTCTACAATTCAGCACTAAAAAAAGCAAGGATGAACTTCTACGGCGAGAAAATCTCCAGATCTAATAACCAGAGTAGCACACTTTTCAAAATCTGGCGCTCTCTAACCTCCAAAACGGACTCCACTTCTCTCCCCTCCTCTCCCTCAGCCGAAGTCCTAGCAAAATTCTTTAATGAAAAGGTCACTTCCCTACGATGCTCCTTCCCACCCGTAGTCTCCTACAACTCCCTGGTGTTCACGGACCCCAACCCCACTCCAATAGCCACTCCAATGTCCTCTAGCGCTATCCCAGCCGACAGACTCTGGACTACCTTTGAGCACGTATCCGAATCCCTCATCCTTAAAATCTGTCTCAAACTGAAATCTTGCAATTGTTCTTTAGACCCATTTCCCTCTTACCTCTACGAGGAAATACCCTCTCAGGCCATCTCTTCCATCACCAAACTCTTAAACTCCGCCCTACATTCGGGCCTATTCTCCCCAGAAATGGGCCATATCGTCTTATCCCCTCTATTGAAAAAACCCGACCTCGACCCCTCTTTACCAGCCAGCTATCGCCCAATAGCAAATATCCCTCTCCTAACTAAGATGCTTGAGTCCATCATATCGACCCAACTTTCATCCTACCTTGAGAAATTCTCCATTCTCCTACCTTACCAATATGGCTTTCGCCCTAATTTCAGTACCGAATCCCTATTGACCTCCCTAATCTCCAAGATTCAACAACTTCACTCCCACAACAAGTTCGCCGTCCTCCTGCAATTCGATCTTTCTGCCGCTTTCGACGTCATTCACCACGATATTCTAATTCACCAACTCTCTGAGATTGGCATCACCTCTACAGTCCTCGAATGGTTCTCAAAATTCCTCCGTTCCCGATCCTACATTGTCAACATGAATGGCACCTCATCCTCTCCCTGGATACCAACCTGTGGAGTCCCGCAAGGCTCTCCTCTATCTCCTATCCTCTTCAACATCTATATGTCTTCTCTAAAACTCCTCAGACTATGCCCCCTTGAAACAATTTATACCTATGCTGATGACATCCTTGTCCTTCTTGAGACTGACTCAAACCTCACCAATCTCTCAGAAAACATTTCCGCTTGTGTCTCGAACCTCCAATCTTGGGCCCACACCGTCCAAATGAAATTGAATGAATCCAAGACAAAACTGCTTTGGCTCGGCCCAAACTTAGCTCAGCTACCCACCTCAATCCCACTGTCCTCTGGCTCCACACTGCAGCTCGAATTCTCCAGCAAGGTCCTGGGTGTCATTATCGATTCTACACTGTCCTTCAATGACCACCTCAACTCCCTGGTAAAAAAATGTTATTTCAGCCTCCACATGCTGAGGAAAGTAAGATCTTGTTTCCACCAAAATCATTTTGCCGTTCTTGTCCAATCCATCATCCTATCCAGACTGGACTATTGCAATTCTATCTTCATAAGCCTAACAAAGAAAAACCTTCACAGACTCCAACGGATTCAAAATGCCGCAGCCAAGCTTATCTTTGCAAAAAGTAAATATGATCATGTCTCACCGCTCCTTCTCAAGCTTCACTGGCTTCCGATAATTCCCAGAGTCCATTTCAAATGCATTTGCCTAACTTTCAAGATCATCCATGGCATCCTCCCTCCATTAATTCCACTTTCTTGGAACTCATCAAATCCTAATACCACCAGACCCACCCAAAAACTGAAGCTATCCTTCCCCTCACTAAAAGGCATTTCCCTCCCAGGAATACTAGGAACTTCCCTCCACTTCAGACTCACCGAGCTCTGGAACAACCTTACCTCCCCCCTTCGGAACCTGAGTGCTCTCCAACCCTTCCGTAAACATCTGAAAACCTGGTTATTCTCAAAAATCTAACACTTCCCTCCTCTTTGACATCCTAGCCCTCTAACTTCCTTCTTTCCTCTGATCCTCTTCTAACCCTTTCCTTGTAGTTCCTTTCTCTTTACAATTCCTGTAAACCGTGCCGAGCTCCACAACCTTGGAGATGGTGCGGTATATAAACCTAAGGTTTAGTTTAGTTTAGTTTAGATACCTTGAAGCTGCTGGGGTGATAGTCTATGATGGGCTTTAGACTCAATTTGCAGGGCTTGTATGTTAGTTCTAAAAGATATGAGGTCTGCAGTGTTCAGAATGCCTTGGGCGAGAATCAGCTGAGACTTTTTTATTCACAGGGTGGCTCAGTTCCTTGGAAAGGGAAATAAATTAAAATTTAAAACACTCGTACATAAAAAGCATAAAATGTTTAAATGTGGGTTTTGACGGAGATTTTGGCAGTTGGAGCCCAAGCTCAGTACCGGGTAGAGCTTTGGATTCATGCCCAGAAATAGCTAAGAAGAAAAAATTTTTAAAAAAAGGAAAAATTATGTTCTTACCTGTTAATTTTCTTTCCCTTAGACGCAGCAGATGAATCCAGAGACCAATGGGGGATAGCACACATCTACCAGCAGGCAGAGATAGAGAAACTGATTAACAGGTGGTCCCATTGGCTGCCACTCCTCCTGTATCTCCAGTATAGCTCCTTGCCCAAGAAACCATAACCAATAGGCATAGCATGTAAAAAAACTTCTTTCCCATAACAAATCTCAAAAGGCAATAATACAGAATACAACCCTCAATAATAACAAACTTCGAAAGTTGCAAAAGAAAAAACCAACAGACAATATCCACAAAGGGTGGGGCTCTGGATTCATCTGCTGCGTCTAAGGGAAAGAAAATTAACAGGTAAGAACATAAATTTTCCTTCCCTAGCAACAGCAGCAGATGAATCCAGAGACCAATGGGATGTAGCAAAGCAATCCTCAATCTGGGTGGGAAGTAAACGCTGCCTCCGCAACAACCGCCGCACTAAATGCATCTACCGCATGCGCCCCCACATCCAACCAGTAATGCTGAGAGAAAGCACTCTTTGGACGCCGCCATATGTTTGAGGCGTCCCTTGAAGAATACAAAGAGGTGATCTAAACAACTAAAAGTCATTAGAAACCTTGCTCGCGGAGAACGCTACGCACTTTCAAAAAATGCAGTGAATAAAAGCACGGCTCCCCATTTCTCCTCCCAGGAAGAAGGAAGGAAAAGTGAGCGTGTCATAAAAGAAAGGATGACACCTCCTTAGAAAGAATTGTGGTACCGTCTGAACTGATACCCCAGATTTTGGAAATCAGAAATAGGAATACCTGCTGAACAAGGCCTGCAACTCGGAAAACTGCAGAGCCGAAGCCATGGCCACAAGAAACCCCGTGTTCAACAGCACAAGGAGGAAATGAAGCCTTTCGAAAACTGCGAAGAAGTACCTTAAGACTGTATTCCGGACCGGGCTTTCTAAGAGATATACGAATATACCGTACTCCGTTTAGGAACTGAACTACATGAAGCTGAGTAGTAATCAAAGAGCAATATACCTAGCCCTTGTAACAAGCTAAGAATGGCACTTGAAGCTGAAGGGAATTGAACGCTAAGCCCTTGGCAATACACCTGTGCCAAAAGGGAACTCTGGAAGGGTGCAAATGTTGAGAAGTATCCAAGAAAGGAAAAACCTCCAAAAGGAAGCAGAAGCCACAGGTGAAGACGTCTGTAGCGCCTGGATAAGAGAAGAAACAATCTGATTCGCATAACCCTTACACGTCAATCATGACTTCTCAAAAACTAGGTCGTAATACCAAAGTAGTACGAATATCATGTTGATCAGACCCTAGGTGAGCAAATCCGGAGATACCAGGAAACTTCTTAGTCCAGCTGTCGAAAGACTCATCAGATCCGCATAGCAAGGGTGGCGCAGCCAGCCAGAGATTCTACAAATACTATGCCCGGAAAGCGAGCTTGAGATGGCAAATCCAAGCCATCATCAGCCAGGGGAAAACACTGAAAAAGAGAAACCAGAGGTGAGAAAGAAGCCACGCTGTTACCCCCTCTAACTCCCACTCCCTGTGCCCGCCGAAGAAGCTAGGAAGCATTGAATTGTGAGACGAGGCCATGAGGTCTAGTTCCAGGAGATCTTACGTCCATAAAAAGAGCTGGAACATCTGAGCCAAAATTCCCAATATCCAGGATGTAGAAGATTTCACTATTACTAACATTTACACTTTCTAGAGCGTACACAGTGCTGTACACTGTAACATACAATAAATGGGCCATGCTCAGATTTCGCGGAGAGAAAGTCTATCCAAACTCTTTTCCTGACCCTTAAAATGATCTGCCAACAGAAGAGAAAGATGAGGGAGTACAGCAGGAACACAGACATAGACATATAAATCTGCCCAAGCTTGTCCCAAAGCTGGGGAAACACATACAACTTGTCTGAATCAGAAAGGAGAGAAGCTCCGGCATACCCTGACCAAAGTCAGCTGGAAACAAACTACCGGAATGCTGCAGCTCTCCCGCCATCGCCGGAGACCCAAGTGCACGCCTGATTCTCACTGACACATGGCTGCTGCATCAACGCTCCTAGAAACATAGTCGGATTCAAGCCCCGCAAAATTTACCCTGCCGTGGCTTGCATAGAAAGAAAATCAGACTCGGGGAATAACCAGAAGAACGGCCCACAGTGCTGGAAAAAAACATGTCCCATCTCATGCGCACTGCTATAAACCGGCACCTGCACAATCAGCTGCACATGGCCGTGACAAACACCGATGAAAGAGAGCCTCAGAATAAACAGGACTACTACTGCTGCACTGAAACCCAACAATGAGAACAAGTGCGAGCATGAAATCGCACCGCTACTGCCGCACTGTAACCAACAAGGAAACCAAGCGCGTGCATGCAAAGGGCGGGAAGTCCCGGCTCCCTCCACGGATTTCTAGTCATAAAACTTAGCCTCAATAAAATATCCATTCCTTAAACATACGTTGACTGAACCCACATTACTAAGACTCCCAAACAGAACCTGAAGTTCAACCAACAGTAAAAAACAGAGACATACTCACAAGCTTGTTGTTAGGGCCGGTTGAAGCCAGTTAAAGCTGGTTGAGCAGCAGTAACAGAGCAGAATGTAGCAGTCAGACCATCTAGCAATGGAGGGAAGGTGAGGCAGGGACCTGGGGGGGCCCAGGTGTAACCCCTAAAGCCGGCACCGTTCAGCCGGACACCCCTGTCTCAATGAAGAGAAAATCTCAACAAGAGAAATAGCATTGCCAGCTCACTGAAGAGAAACCTCAACAGGAGAAAATAAAGTTCCAGTCACAGCCAGAATTCAGGAGCTAGTTGAATAGCGACCATTTCCTGCTGGGAGATAGAGAATACTGGAGATACAGGAGGAGTGCCAGCCAATGGGCTACCTGTTAATCAGTTTCTCTATCTCCGCCTGCTGGTAGATGTGTGCTATCCCACTGGTCTCTGGATTCATCTGCTGCTGTTGCTAGGGAATTTAAATTGAATCAGGTTGAGCAGACTGGATGAACCATTCGGGTCTTTATCTACCATCATCTACTATGTTACTATGTATCACATGAAGAGAATATACTGAATGCAGAGCTCCACATCATAATAGGTTGGTTTTACCGGATGAAAGCAAGACACTTTATTGGTTAAAGGAGATGGGATTTATAGACCAATTTCTGTGGAGGGTTAAGCTGCAGTGGAGATCAAACTCAGCTCCTCTGGTTCTCAGGCCGCCACCCTAACCATTAGGCGGCTACTCTGCTTCAGGTTCCAGCTTGTCAGACACAATTTGCTCATCAGAATGGACTAATTACTAGCGTTGATCCCCCTTCAGTTGTCAAGGAAGATTGGGCAAAAAGTCAAGTGGCTTTGTGCCTCTGTATGCCGCCTCTTCATCATACCGGTGGTAATGAGTAGAAAACATATGTTGTCAACTGAAGGCCCTTTGACAAAAAGCTATGGTAAATGTTAAGGAGTGGAGGAAACTCAAGACAAACAGTAACTGGAACCTCTCCCCTAAAATGCTTGACTCCAACCAGAGCGAACACTACCTTATAGCAGAGAAAGAAAAAGCCTCAGATCTATCGGTGAGCCAACAACAACGGCTCAACCCCACAACTGTTGTGACAACCTTCTCATTTACAACCCCCAATGTAGCAATGTATAATTTATTTATTTAATTTGTTTTTTATCCCATTTTCCCCAGAAAGCTCATAAGAATAGCCTTACTGGGTCAGACCAATGGTCTATCAAGCCCAGTAGCCCGTACTCACGGTGGCCAATCCAAGTCCCTAGTACCTGGCCAAAACCCAAGGAGTAGCAACATTCCATACAGAATCTCAAAGAATAGCAAGATTCCGGAATCTCAGAGAGCAACAAGATTCTAGAATCCCCAGAGAGTAGCAACATTCCATACAGAATCTCAAAGAATCACAATATTCCGGAATCCCAGAGAGCAACAAGATTCTAGAAACCCCAGAGAGTAGCAACATTCCATGCTATCGATCCAGGGCAAGTAGTGGCTTCCCCAATGTCTTTCTCGTTAACAGACTATGGACTTTTAGCAGGTTACAATTTGACATTACAGTACAAGTTTATGATACAAGGCTGTATCCTAACTCGATACATACTAGGGGTCTAATACCAATAAACATAATATGGATTTTACGGGTTACACTTTGCCATATTTATCCTTAACAGTGCAAGTTTTTTCAATACAAGTTTTCATCCTAACTAGACAGACTGGGGATCTAATACCAATATACATAATGTACAGTTACAGGTTGAATAGGCCAATTACAGTGGAAGATTTCTCAATACAAGTTCTTATCCCAACGTGATGCATACTGGGATCTAGTACCAATATACATTTCTTTGTAATCCATCGGTCAAGGGAAGGGGAGTTAGAAGAAGAGGTATGTTTCAATTGCTTTCCTAAAGCTGAGGAGTCCTTTGTGGGATCTGATCTGCGGGGGCAGTTGGTTCCAGTGGCTCGGTAGAAAGTGGCGGTTTTCAGTTAAAGGGCACGACCAGTCCCCTAACAATGGCCAGCATTTCATGTAAGGTTACCAGATTTATCAATTAAAAAGAGAGGACACCTGGTCTCGCCCCATTCTGTCCCCACATAAACGTCGTCTCTTCTTCGCCGAGTCTGGGCAGCATCTGGAAGGCTTCCGAGCATGCGTGGATGCGACACAATGATGTCATACTTTGGCTGACCTGTTTTGATTGCCACCAATTCTGTGTCACTTATAAAAAATAAAGGTCTGCTAAGGAGCAGATGCAGGTCAAAAGTTCTCCCTGTTTCAGGCCCAGGCTCTGAATTCTGCAGGAAATGTATTAAGCTTGGTTGAAAATTTATATGCAGGCGTTTAACCCTTAAAAGGTTGCACCACTTTTTCTGATAATATTCTTTATTTGAACCAACTTCCTTTGGAGAGTCCTACTATGTGGACTTAATTATTCTGAACTTAATATTACTTACTAATTTTTTTTGTTTTATAAATTCTGTTATTTCAGCTATTCCTTTCAAACTTTGTTATCTGATGTATCATATGTGACAAGATATTGATGAACAAGTAAGTTTTTATTATTGTTGACACCTAGTATAATAGAATTAAGCACAGGAATTTCAAAGCCCTCAATAAGTAGAGCAGAAGATAAAAATGGTGGTCCTTTCCATCATATGATAACTCAGCAAAGAGCAAAGCTGCTTGGGTACTTGAATAAATGCATGTAAAACCGTTCTGTATAGAAAATCAAATCAATCAATAAATAAAGTTTGTTTGATAATTGCCAGTGTGAGTAGCTGGGAACTAAGACCAAAGCTGGGCAAACTTCTGTTGTCTGTGTCCCTCAAGTGGCAAATGACATGAATTGATTGGAATAAACACAGAAATGAAGTCACCTGTTAATTACCCAATAGCATAGGCACCAGCTCTGTGGGGGCCCGAGCACCCCCAATATTTTGAGGACCTCACATGACCGCAGACGCACTAGTTGCCCTCGGCTTCGCGGCTTTAAGAGCCCCTCCTTGTCTCCACCCTCGTCTGGCGTTAAGCTTAAAAAGTAATTACGATCTGCAGAGGATCGCTGGCCCTGCAGCGTTTCTATCAGGCTGCCCACGGCCTCCACTTTCCCTCTGCTGCAGTCCAACCGCCCCACTGATATAACATCCTGTTTCGGTCTGGGACAGAGGGAAAATGCAGCAGAGGCCAAGGGCAGCCTGTTAGAAATGCTGCCGCACCGGCGATCCTCTGCAGACCGTAATTACTTTTTAAAGTTAGACCGGTAAGGCCAAGGGGACGGCGGACGAGGGTGGAGACAAGGGGGAAGTATGCCAACCTTTGTGGGGGGCTACTTTAAAACCGTGGGGCTGAGGGCAACTGCCCTCTTTGGCCTAAAGGTTCTTCTTAAAGTACTCTTATCCAAAAAGAATTGGTACAATTTTCCTTGCTAAGCCAACGCTAGGATGATAGTTGCACCATGAATTCAATTATCAAATGAACTCAACAATTAAATAAAGGAGTCTCAGTACGGGCTCAATTATCCCTACGACTAACCAAAAGCCCCAGGCAGTATTCATAAGTGACTAGCACTAGACCAAAGGTCTAAATAAATCCTGCCCAGTACATCATGATACCCTTATATTCTTAAACTAGTCATTAAGCCCGTTACATTAACGGGTGCTAGAATATATGTCTGTCTGTCTGTCTTTCTTTATTTCTGTCTCTTTCTCCCTCCCGCTATCTTTCTTTCTGTCTGTCTCTCTCACTGGCCCCCTTTGTCTTTCTGTCTCTCCCTGCCCCTGTGTCTTTCTTCTTTTCTTTCTGTCTCCCTTCTTCCCGCTGTCTCTTTCTTTCTATCTGTCTGTCTCTCTCCCAGCCTCCTATGCAGCAGCATTTCTCTCCCCCCCCCACTTCCCTGTGCAGCCACAGCAGCATTCCCTCCCTCTCCATTTCCCTCCCTCCACACCTCTTCCCTGTGCAGCAGCAGCGTTTTCCCTTCCCCCCCTTTCCCTTCTCACGGTCTATCCAGCTTCTTTAGTCCGTTGCTGCCCCCCCCTTCCCTTTCCTTCCCGCAGTCCCGACAAACCTGCCGACTCCAGCCTGCAGCACTCTGCACACGCTGCTTCGGGGCCTTCTACTGCCCTGATTTACTCTGCCGCGTCTCTGATGATGTCATCAGAGACATGCCAGAGTAAATCAGGGCAGTAGAAGGGCCCGAAGCAGCGTGTGCAGAGTACTGCAGGCTGCTGGAGTAGGCAGGTTTGGAGTCGGGACCACGGAAAGTGGGAGGGGCGGCAAGACGTCGGGAGAACTGAGTTACCGAAGAGCAGGGAGTCCAGCAATGGCGGCCAGTGCTGCGAGTGTAGCAGGTTTGGAGTCAGGACCACGGGAAGGGGGAGGGGCGGCAAGACGTCGGGAGAACTGAGTTACCGAAGAGCAGGGAGTCCAGCAATGGCGGCCAGTGCTGCGAGTGTAGCAGGTTTGGGGTCGGGACCATGGGAAGGGGGAGGGGCGGCAAGACGTCGGGAGAACTGAGTTACCAAAGAGCAGGGAGTCCAGCAATGGTGGCCAGTGCTGCGAGTGTAGCAGGTTTGGAGTCGGGACCACGGGAAGGGGGAGGGGCGGCAAGACGTCGGGAGAACTGAGTTACCGAAGAGCAGGGAGTCCAGCAATGGCGGCCAGTGCTGCGAGTGTAGCAGGTTTGGAGTCGGGACCACGGGAAGGGGGAGGGGCGGCAAGACGTCGGGAGAACTGAGTTACCGAAGAGCAGGGAGTCCAGCAATGGCGGCCAGTGTTGTGAGTGTAGGTAGGAGCTGGGGACTCGCACATGCGCACTCCTGCTTGGCCATGGACCTACAGAACATGGAACAGGGAATACAGAACACGAAAGTTGGAGTGCGCATGCACGGCTAGCGTTTCATTATATAGGATATAGTTCTAATGAATAAATATAAAGTGCAAACGTGCATCCAGAATTGGGTACAAGGAAAATGTAAGTGTTTAGAAAAATCCAAGAGATCCAAAAAAAATTTAAAAAAAACAAAAAATTCAAAAACTATCAAAAAGATATAATCCTCAAATCCATGAACAAATAAATACATAGATTATATCAAAAATTTCAAAAAAATCATATAAAAATTCCATATCGGGCGTCGCATGCGCGCGACCAAGATGGCTGCTTAGCTCTCACGCTCCGCTCCAGCACCGCCGATTTCGCGCCATTACAGCCCTGCAGAGCACGTTTTTAAGGCAGCGATCGCCACCAGCACACCCCGAAATGGCTTCTAAAGCTAGTAAGTCGGATCCCGCGCCCGCCACAGCCTCTGTCTCCTCACACCCCGCATCCAAGCGCTCCAAGCATGAGCCTCCGTCTCCCGCCAAGGCCCCACCCGCCGGAGCCGTCGATCACGGCGCTTCTATTTCGGGCGACCTACAAATCTTGCGTGAACTCATGCAAGAAAACCTTGCTGCCACCGCCGACATAAAAACTGAAATGAGTAACATCATGCTGCAGCTCAAACAGCACAACGCTCGCATAGACCTCGTGGAAGAGAGGTTAGCAGCTCATGACACCCAATACCTTTCGGTGCAATGTGACCTCCTAAAAATCTCCTCCTTACAACTTGAACTTGAGGATATCTCCAACCGTATGCGCCGTAGCAATGTGCGCCTAATTGGTCTCCCAGAATCTTCGGAGGGATCAGACATGATGTCATTTCTGCACTCTTTTATCCCCAAAGCTCTGAATATACAATTTTCTCCTCTGCTGGAGATAGAACGAGCGCACAGGGTTCCTTCGGGCCCTCCCTCACCATCCAAACCTCCGAGACCTGTTGTAATGAAACTTCTACGCTACCCACAGGCTATTCAAATCCTGCAATCTGCAAAATCCATCTCTGATCTAAATGTGGATGGCAAGCGCATCATGTTTGTCCCTGACGTCTCCAAAGCCACGGCACAAAAAAGAAAGGCCTTTTTGTCCATGCGCCCTCAACTCAAGAGCATTGGTGCGAAATACGGGCTCTTTTATCCTGCCCGGATGAGAGTGACCTACCATAATGTCACCAAAAACTTTGACTCTCCAACTGACTTACAAAAATACTTGGATGAATCAGTGGGTGCAATGCAATGACCTGCATCACCAGCCTTGAAACTCCATTCTCATTACACCAAAGGGCTGTATTTTATCAGTTTCCTGACTCAACATGTGGCGGGCTGTGGCGTGGCTAGCTGAGCTCCTCTAGTCATCATGCGACCCCATCTCATGAGCTTCGTTTGTTATATTACTCCAGTTTCCAATAAGCATGAAGCTGCTGTTTTTCCTTCCTTTTTCTTTTTTAATTTATTTTTGTACAGTGGTCTACCGTCTCTTTTCTCTTGCCTGTCTCAATTAACTGCCACCAGTTACACCTGGATTCCATCACTCCTCGCCATACCTTATGGTTAAAATCCACCTTGTATCTCTTAATGTTAAAGGGATAAACAACCCAATCAAAAGAAAAAAGATCTTACATTACTTCAAACATTTAGATGCGGACATTTGTCTCCTTCAAGAAACCCACCTATCTCTTGAGGAAGCACAGAAGCTTTCCGGAGGTTGGGTCCAACACTGCTTTGCTGCACCTGCCCAGGGCAAAAAAAATGGTGTCATTACACTAATGAAAAAATCCCTCAATTTCCAACTTAACTCTCATAAATTTGACCCTAACGGCCGATGGTCTCTAGTGGAAGGCTCTATTGCAGGACATCCTCTCAACATCTTCAACATCTATGCACCAAATACTGATGATCCCTCCTTTTTTCTCACCTTCCAGACCGTGAGTACAACTCCACTGACGTCTCACACAATCTTCGCTGGGGACTTCAACTTTCCCATTGATCCTTTCATTGACCGATCCTCCACCTGTCGCCCAGCTAAACTGGGTGTTCGAAATGCAGTTCTCAAATTAATGGATCACTTCGGGTGGTCTGACATCTGGAGAATCTTTCACCCATCCACAAAGGATTACACCTTCTACTCTGCTCCACATCAATCCCACTCTAGGATCGACTATATTTTGGGATCCAAGGATGTTTTGAACCTTGTTTCTTCGTCTCAAATCCATGATATTACAATCTCGGATCATGCAGCTGTTTCCTGTACGTTCCAGTGGTCAGCGACCTCCTCCTCTCGTCAATGGAGACTAAACAATTTTCTTCTTCATGATACTGATTTCATCTCACATATCAATAAAGAATCTCAATCTTTCTTTGATACGAACATTAACTCAGTTTCGGATTTCTCCATTGTCTGGGAGTCTTACAAGGCCTGGCTCAGAGGGGAAATAATCAGCTATTCTGCTTTTCAGCTTAAAAAGCGCAAATCCACTCTATCCCAACTTGAGTCTGACATTCACTCATATGAAACCTCGCTATATCAACGCCATGACTCCTCCACATACAAAAAACTACAACTTCTTAAATTCCAATACAATGAAATTTTCAGTTCTCTTGCCTCAGCTTCAATATTTCGACGTTCAGCTACATACTATTCTTCAGCTAATAAAGCAGGCCGTTTGTTGGCTACATACCTTAAAGGAAAACATTCCAAGCAAAGAATCACCCACATCAAAACCTCCAATGGTCTTCTCTACACTTCCACTAAGGATATTCTGAATGAATTCCACACATTCTACGAAGACTTATATACGTCTGAAACCTCTTCAATTAGCAACTCAATTCCTGACTTCTTTCGTTCTCTGGACTTGCCTACTCTCACTGATCCTCAACGTCAATTTCTACAACAATCACTTTCTTCAGAAGAAATTCAACGTGCCATTGCCTCCTTACCTTCTGCCAAGGCTCCGGGCCCAGATGGATTGACCTCAGAATTCTTCAAGTCATTCTCCACCCTCCTGACTCCGCACTTACTCTCTTACTTCCAAGGCCTAATCTTGAACCCTCAGGGACTTCATCGCTTCCTTGAGGCGAACATCATTGTTCTTCCAAAACCTAACAGAGACCCTCAACTTGTGAAAAACTACCGACCTATCTCACTGCTGAATTTGGACTATAAAATTTTTGCTAAAATTCTAGTGTTTCGTTTAGAAAAAGTTCTGCCTTGTCTGATTCACAGAGACCAAGTAGGATTCATGAAGGGTCGCTTTGGAGCAGACAATACAAGATTATTGTGTCATATACTCCACTCCACCGTATCGGACCCTGACCCTAAAGCTCTTGTTTCATTGGATGCTGAAAAGGCGTTTGATAGGGTGGAGTGGCATTATCTTTTTGCTGTTCTCTCTAAATTTGGTCTGCCTCCTTCCTTCATTCATATGATCTCCCTTCTCTACCATGACCCCACAGCTAGACTGATTGTAAATGATGAAGCCTCCTCCCCTTTCACTTTACACAGAGGGACCCGTCAAGGATGCCCTATATCCCCCCTTTTGTTTAACCTAGCCCTGGAGCCCCTCCTCGTAGCTATCAGATCAACATCATCCATTAAGGGCATCTCAATAGCGGGCATTGAATTTAAAATTTCAGCTTATTATACCTCTCTGATCCAGAGTCATCACTGTCCTCTTTAATGCAACTTATATCTTCTTTTTCCCTAATCTCAGGCTATAAAATCAACTGGGATAAAACCGAAATTATGCCACTAACTGAGTCATGCACTCCTTTCACCATCTCCAGTCAACCTCTTACTTGGGTCACTGAAGGGATCAAATATCTGGGTCTTACATTTGGCAGAGACATCCGTTCATCCATACAATTAATCACCTCTAAGATTCTTACCCAACTTTCGCATACTCTCTCTTCCTGGTCACCTCTACATCTCTCATGGTGGGGTAGATTAGATACCATAAAAATGATGGTGGTCCCTAAGATCACCTATATCTTCAATATGTTTCCTCTCCTGTTCCCGGCCTCGATATACAAACAACTCGAATCAAAAATGTCTAGATTCCTTTGGAATGATAAGCCTCACAGAATCTCTCTCTGCAAACTAAAGGCCCCCACTTGTCAGGGAGGTGTTAATTTTCCAGATCTTCTATGTTACCACAGAGCTTTCATATTGAAACAAGGGGCGATGTGGCTCTCCTCTCCTACCTTGCAGGATACGCCCAATTGGCTTCACTTGGAGTCGTCCCTTGCTAACCCACTCCCCCTTCTTCGCCTTATGGGCGCTTCGGGCTTCCCCAATCTTCTCAATAACCCCATCATATCGTCCACCCATAGAGCTCTCACAATGATTGACTCCCACCTTGACGTTCCCTGGAGTCAATCATCTCTATGCCCTTTATGGTATAATAAAAAGATTTCCATTGATAAAAAACCCATATTATGGCCCCATTGGTCTTCCCACCATATTTGGGACATAGGTTCTGTGTGCCACCCTGATGGCACCTTTCGCTCATTCAATGAGCTCATGGAAGCTTTCTCCATTGATGCATCGCATTTTTATAAATGGCTTCAATTAAGATCCTCCCTTAAAAAATCTGGTCTCCTTCCTGTCGCTTCTATGTCCGCTCCATCCTTATACACGTTTTCTCGACAATTCCTAGCCTTAGGCCATTCCGCTTCTCATTTTTATAAACTTCTCAAATCCCTATTATGCGTACCATCATTCCACCTTCACACTTCCTGGGAGTCAGACCTTGAGATCTCCATTTCTGATGAAGCATGGTCCCACATATTTCATTCCACCTTCCATACTTCTCGCTCTGCATCGATTCTCCAACCCATGGTCTTTTTGCTACATAGAGCGATATGGACCCCGATTAGATCACATAAAATTAACGCTTCCTTCTCCAACAAATGTTGGACCTGTCAATCAGAACTAGGCTCCTTAAAACACCTTCTTTTCTCTTGCCCTTCAATCTCCTCATACTGGTCCTCCACATGGGATACCATTTGCTCTGTCTTCAGCATTAACGTCCCTCTAACCTACCAAATGCTCTTGTTGAAATCCTTCCAGGCTTCCCCACTGATCTCTGAGCCAGATCATTATCTGTTTGACATACTACTTTCCTTGGCTTTAAAAATCCTTCTTACACATTGGAAAGATCTATCCAAGGCCTCTCACTGCCAATGGTGGAATTTAGTATGCCTTACTTACAGAACGGAAGCTTACCTGGCAAAATCCTCCAACAGATATCTTTCCTTTCAAAAGAAATGGTTACGATTAAAAACCTACCTGCACTCTGTTTCTTCCCCCTGAGTAGACCGCTCCCTACCTTCTGTTTTTCACTTCCTACTTAATTTCTTTTTCTTTTCTCTCCAGATTTCACATTTTTGCATATTTTCCTTATGTTCATTCACTGTTATTTTCATGCTTATGATTGTAACTCGGATGTTCTCTACTTTTATAGGAGACATACTTTGCTCTCACTACTGTTACTTATTTGAGCTATTGTTGGTTTTAAGCATGATAGCATTAACGTTCTGCAAGCATACATGTCTCTTATTGACAGTTTTTCATGTCTGTTTTAATCCATGCTTTGTATTTAAAACTTTAATAAACAAACCTTGACTAAAAAAAAAAAATTCCATATCAAAATTCTTATCCAAGCACCATTGTGTCTCCAATTATGAACAAGTAGAAAATCAATAAAAAAATCATAAAGAACAACAATGGAAAAAATCATGAAACAAACGTGAAGTCAGTCAACCTGCTCAGCTGAATAAACTAAATTTTCAATTCATCTGTTTAAATTCATGGTGATACTGTATCTCCGTTCATTGAAATCAATCAGGAGTCAAAAAAGATCATGAAAAAACATACAAAGTCAATTAAAGTACTTAACTGAAACAGCTGCACTCTCCATTCCATTCCATGTATACAGATTCCAGTCAATCGCTACATCTTTGCTCGACAGGCCCTTATCCGGGAGTTAACATCAAAATTTTTTTACAGTCCTATAAGTCCTACTCCGTTCCCAGCGGCTCAATCACGCTGAGTTCATGGTGCAACTACCATCCTAGCGTTGGCTTAGCAAGGAAAATTGTACCAATTCTTTTTGGATAAGAGTTTTAATATTATTGGTATTTTGAAGCCTCTTCTTAAAGTATACAGAGGAAGGGGGATATTCTGGACTGAAGGGGGGGATGAAAAGGAAGAAATAATGGGCCTGGAAACAGAAGAGAGGGAGAGAGATGGTGGACAGTGGATGGAGGGAAAAGGAAGGGAGAGAAGTTGGACCCAAGGGGTGGTGTGGAAAGAGGGGGTATAGAGATACTAGATAGGAGGGTAATTGGGAAGAGAAAGGAAGAGATTGTGGATTCTGGGGTGGTGGGGAGAGAGATGCTGGATGAAAGGGTAGATGAGAAGAGAAAGGAGAGATTGCGGATCTGGTAATAATCAATCTTTGGCTTGTCATCTGGCTACCTTCTTTCCCATTTTTCTTTGAGCCACTCAAATAAGTCCACACATAGTTTGTTTGTTTACATTTCCTTCTGTTAAATTATGTTGTCATAAAAGATTTCTTGAGCGAACTCTCTCTTTTCAGGTTGCTAAATTGAATGGTAGGTTTGGAAAAATTCTGCTAGGAGCTTCCTCTCTTGATTTTAGAAAATTATCGAAGACCCAATTATTTGATAAATTTGTATCCTAATTGTATTCTGTCGTCTTTTTTAAATTTTATGCATTTCTTGTTTTATTATCTGATGTATTTCCATTTTAAATTGTATTCTTCGCTGTATGATCAGTTTTTATTTGTTGTGAACCACCTAGAACAGCGGTCTCAAAACACGCAGCCCATAGGTCACATGTGGCTCTCCAGGTGTTATTTGCGGCCCGCGGTCTGGACACGATCAACAGCATTTCTCTTCCCTTCCTTTTGGAGCAGCAGCGTGTCTGGCCGGCTCGTTCCGTTCAAAGCCGCGAGTTGGCGGCTCCTTGCGCTATCCACTCCTGCATCGGAAGCCTCTCTGATGTTACATCAGAGAGGCTTCAAATGCAGGCGCGGATCTCGCAAGGAGCCGCCACCCGTGGCTTTGAACGGAACGAGCCGGCCAGACACGCTGCTGCTCCACAAGGAAGAGAACGGAAGGGGAGGGGAAAGAGAAATGCTTCTGCTACATAGGAAAGGGGGACCCTAGGGTAATGCTGCTGTAAAGGGAGAGGGAGGAAAAGGGGAAGAGAAATGCCTCTCCTGCACAGGAAAGGGGGAAGGGAAATGCTGCTTCTGTTGCTGCTGCACCCAATTGGGGAAAGAGAGGGAAGGAAGGAGAAGGGAGAGGAGAGGAACAAGAGAAGAAGCCAAGTTCATGGGAGGGAGGGAAGGAAAGGAGATATCAGACCATGGAGGGGGAGGGAGAGATGCCAGGGCATGGGGGAAGGGAAGGAGACAGATGCAGACCAGAGGAAAGGAAGGAAGGAGGGAGAGAAAGGAAGGAAAGAGATGCCAGACCATGGAATTAAGACGGAAGAAGAGAGAGATAGGAAGGGAAGGTAAGACATGGAAATGTAGATTTTGAAAAGAAAGCAGAAAAATTGAACATTAAGTTAATGCCAAAGATGGATGTAAGGCAGAAAGTGAAGACGGAGAGAAATACAGTCAAAGGACAAGAAGGCCCTGGAAATATAGTTGAAAGCACAGAAAAATAAAGTCACCAGACAACAAAGGTAGGGAAAATGATTTTATTTTCAATATAGTGACTGAAATGTGCCAGTTTTGAGAAAGAAAAGATATTAAACTTTAAATGTGAGGGCTGCAGAAAAAATAGAGTACTTGGAGGGCCGCAGAAAAAATAGTTAATGCCTTATTAAAGAAATGACAATTTTGCATGAGGTAAAACTCTTTATAGTTTATATATCTTTCCTTTTAACTGTTAAAGGAAAGTTTTATAAACTATAAAGAGTTTTACCTCATGCAAAATTGTCATTTCTTTAATAAGACATTAACTTTTTTTCTGCGGCCCTTCAAGTACCTACAAATCCAAAATGTGGCCCCGCAAAGGGTTTGAGTTTAAGACCACTGACCTAGAACCATTCCTGGTTAGGCAGTATATAAAAAATAAAATGACTATTATTATTATTATTATTAATAATGGGATCCATCATTGCAGCTGCTCTTTTACTCCCTGAGACACTGACAGCGTGAGTGAATTAAACACGCTGCCTGCTACTGCTTCCTGTCCCCACTTAGGCGCAAAGCAGTAGCAGAGGGAAAGCTTTCAGGTCGCCAAAGGCAGTGTGTTTACTTCACTCACACTGCCGGCGGCCCAAAGAGTGCAAGAGTAACTGCCTTATCCGATCCCATGGAGGAGAGGAATGCAGGGAGGTCGCTGGGGCATCGTGTGTGTGTGTGTGTGTGGGGGGGGGTCATTACAGAAATGCTGGACTGTGGGGGATGGAGAGGAAAAAAAAAGAGATGCCAGACATCCGGGTGAGGGAAGTGGAGGACAAAGATACCAGACAATGGTGAGGAGGAGGAGGAAAGAGAAGAGGAGACACCAGACCACAAGAAGGGAGAAAGGGAAGGAAAGAGCAATGCTAGACTAAGAAATGGGAAGAAGGAGAGATGCGAGACCACAAAGGGTGAGGAGGGAAGGAGAGGAGAGAGATGATAGGCTGTGGGAAGAAGAGGAGAAAGACAAAGGAGGAGAGAGAGGAAGGAGATACACAGGGATGGAGAGAGGAGGAGATGGTGCATAGGGAAAGGTAAGAGAGATGCAAGAAATGTTTTTAAGAAAAGATGGGAATAAGAAGAAAGAGGGAGGAGATTATACACATTGATGGAGGGAAGGGCAGAGTGAGGGAGGAGATGGTGCACATGGATAGATGGGAAGGGAAGACATGGAACAGTAGATTTGAGAAGGAAGCAGCCAGCTGATTAACCGTTCCCCTTAATTGTATCGATGACGTGTGTCTTGGGTGTTTAGATTGTAAGCTCTTTCGAGCAGAGACTGTTTTCTTCTTTGTGACTCTGTACAGCACTGCATGTGTCTGGTAGCGTTATAGAAATAATTAATAGTAGTATTATTAAAAGTTAATGCCAATGATGATTTAGGACAGAATGTGAAGAAGGAGAGAAAAAGCGCAAATAGATAAGAAGGTCCTGGAAACACAGGTAAGAGCACAGGAAGAAGGAAGTTCAACCAGAGTCTGGGAAAAGATAATTTAAAAAAATAAAATCACCAGACAACAAAGGTAGTTCTTCTTCACCCAGAGAGTGGTAGAAAGCTGGAACACATTGGCTGAGGATGTGGTAAGAGTAACATGACCATTTATTTTTTTCATCAAAATGGGACATCTATTAATATTCAGCCCCGCCCCAATCCTGCTATAGCCCCTCCCCCAATTTATTCCATTCATTTTTCATGAACACGCAATATCTTATTCATTCATAATGGTAAACAAAATTAAAAAACCACAAAGTGTACGCAGTGAAAATGTTAATTATTTACGAGTTTCAGGTTTTTTTCAAAGATGTCAAGGCAGATTACTTTAAAATACGCAATTTTATTAGGATTTTTATATACCGCCTATCAAGGTTATCTAAGCGGTTTTCACAATCAGGTACTCAAGCATTTTCCCTATCTGTCCCGGCGGGCTTACAATCTATCTAACGTACCTGGGGCTATGGAGGATTAAGTGACTTGCCCAGGGTCACAAGGAGCAGCGGCGGGGTTTGAACCCACAACCGCAGGGTGCTGAGGCTGTAGATCCAACCACTGCGCCACACACTCCTCCGATGTCAGTAACTATAGAAAAATAAACAGATATAGTGCAAAATATAGACAGAAAATATAAATTCTCAAAACTGACACATTTTGATCACTCAATTTAAAATAAAATCATTTTTCCTACCTTTGTTGTCTGGTGATTTCATGAGTCTCTGGTTGCACTTCCTTCTGACTGTGCATCCAATCTTTCTTTCTTTCGCATCCAACATTTCTTTCACAATCCAGCCCCATCCCCTTTGGGTCCAGTTCTCTCTCTGTTTTCCCTCTGTTACCCTTCCTAGATCCAGTGTCAGTTCTCATTTGTACCTTTGTTCAAGGTCTCCCTCTTTCTCCGTCCTCTGTTATGATCTTAAATCTCCCTGTTCTCCCCCTCTGTCTGAACCTCCCATAGTCCTGTATCTGCCTCCTGTCTTTCCCCTTTTGTACAGGCCTTTCTCTCTCTAGTCTTTATAATCTGCTTACAACGCCCCCCCCTTTCTCTGCCTCTTTCTCGCCTTCCTTCCTCCCTCCCTCCCAGCAGATTTTAGCATATCTCTCTCCTCCTTTTCTCCCCTTAGATCTGGTATCTTGTCTCCTCCCCTTCCCCCCTGCTCAGGCATCTCTCTCTCCACTCCCTTCCTCTTGTTCTTCCCTCTCAATTTATTTTCTGCCTGTCTAAATTCTTTCTTACTATTCAGTCCTCAATTTCCCTCTTTCATTGTGTCTACCTATAGCTTGCCACCTCTTTCCCTCACCCCTTGCAGTATCTAACTCTGTCCTCTTCCCTCAATCCAGCATGTGCTCTTTTTTTATTTCTCCTCCCCACTTCCTTCGTCTGCTCCCCCTCTCCTCCCACTTCCATTCAGTCAGCCCCCTCTCCCCCACACTTCCAGTGTCTGTCCCTCCTCTCCCCCACACTTCCATTCAGTGTCTGTCCCTCTTCTCCCCCACACTTCCATTCAGTGTCTGTCCCTCCTCTCTTCCACGCTTCCATTCAGTGTCTGTCCCCCTCTCTCTACCCCTTCCATCTACTGCTCACCCTCTGTCTCGCCCCTTCCATTCTCTGCCCTTTCTATTCAGTGTCCACCCTCTCTCTCTTCCATATGCTATCTTCCCTCTTTCTATGCTCCTTCCATAAACTGTCTCCTTTGTACATGATTCATTTCAGCTTCACCCCTCTCTCCATTTTTCTGTCTCCCTATGCTTTGGAATCTCTCTCTTCTCTTTTCCTTCCTTCCCATGTCACCTCATGGTCTGGCATTTCTATCTACTTCCCTCCCCTCCCCCATGCCCTGGCATCTCTCTCCCTCCATGCTCTGGCACCTCCTCTCCCTCCTTTCCCTTTGGTCTTGCATTTGTTTCCTGTCTATCCCCCCCATGCCCTGGCATATTTCTCCTCTCCTTCCAACTCCCCCTCTATTATCTGGCATCTCCTCTCCTTCCTTCCTTCCCCATGGTCTGGCATCTGTCTCCTCCCCCCCCCCATGCCCTGGCATCTCTCTCTCCCCCTCCATCTCTTTTCCTTTCCCTCCCTCCCATGGACTTGGCATCTCTCGTTCCTCTCCCTTTTCCTTCTCTGTCAGCATGCCCCATGTTCAGCATCTCTCACCTGACTTCCTACTCATGTCAAGTCTGGTTTTTTCCCTTCACCCTACTACTACTACTACTAATAATAATAACTTTATTTTTATATACCGCCAGCTATCTTGCGACTTCTAGGCGGTTTACAATAAAAGAAACTGTGAATACAATGAAGGAAATGTAAATACAATAAAGAGAAACTTTACGTACAATGAATTAAAGAGTATAGCAGTGTACATCTCAATACAATAAAGGGAAATTTTACGTACAATGGATTAAAGAGTATAGCAGTATACATCTCGTACAATGGATAAAGAGTATAGCAGTATACATCTGATAATATTAATAATGTTAGCAACAGTTTGTGTGTTGCAAGGCCAGGAAGTGCCAAGCTGTTTGCACAGAAGTAGAAATGTTCCGTAAATTGAATAGAGTGTTCATAGTTAGTGGTCCATGTCCAGCATCTTCCTGTTTTTGTTCCTTATCTGATTTAGCAGCTTTCTCCCCTTTCCTGAGCCAGCCAACCCACCATCTTCCCACATCCCATTCCAGTACCTCCCCTCTTTTCCCCAACTTAATAGGCTGGGATAGTATAGAAGTCCTTCAGGGAATAAGCCCTCAGCTTAATTTAGAGGCGAGTGTTCCAGTGCTGCTGAGACTGGAGGTGATTCTTAGCTACCATTAGCTCTGCCGGTAATGATAAACTGGACGGTAAAAACAAAGACAGAAGCCATTGGACTTTTCCTCTTGCCTGCATCGCTCTAAGTTCTGTTACTCTCGATCCCGCCCCTCAAAAACAGGAAGTCACTTCAGAGGGGGACGGGTCGAGAGCGACAGAACTTGGAGAGATGCAGGTTAAGTGGAAAAGTCCCGTGGCTTCTCTCTTTGGTTTTACCATCCAGTTTAGCTTTACCAGCGCAGCCGAAGGCAGGGCTAATGGCAGCAATGTGGATCGCGGGGCCCCCTTGCCATCCTCTAATGCTGGCCCTGAGACTAGGGAGGGTGATTCCGGACCTGGCGGCTCCCCCTCCCGACCATTTCTGCGTTGTAGGGAGGGAGGCAGGCTTTAGTGTGGGAGGGGAAGCGATCGCCCGTCCATTGTCCCTGCGCACAGCTTCAGGACGCTGTCCCTGAAAACGGGACATTTTGGCGTCCCGAAGTGGTGGGTCAGGACAATGGGACGTAGGGTCACCTTAGGTAAGAGCGTAGCTGGTTTTAAGAAAGGTTTGGACAATTCTCTGGAGGAAAAGTCCATAGTCTGTTAGTGAGAAAGACACAGGGGAAGCCACTATTTGCCCTGGATCGGTAGCATAGAATGTTGCTACTCTGGGGATTCCGGAATCTTGTTACTCCTTGGGATTCTGTATGGAATGTTGCTACTCTGGGGATTCCGGAATCTTGTTACTCCTTGGGATTCTGTATGGAATGTTGCTACTCTGGGGATTCCGGAATCTTGTTACTCCTTGGGATTCTGTATGGAATGTTGCTACTCTGGGGTTCTGGAATTTTGCTCTTCTTTGGGATTCTGTATGGAATGTTTTGACCTGGATTGGCCACCGTGAGAACGAGCTACTGGACCACTGGTCAGACCCAGCGAGGCTATTAGCTTCTCGTATCTTCTTAATGACGTCTGGGAGCGCACGCGCAGCTCTTCCGCCCTGTGACGCGCTAACGTACGCGTCCACCAGGCCCCGCCTCCTTCTCCTCAGGAAACGGGCGGTCCGGAAGCAGCCGCGAGCGCGCGGTGCCGACGTCACAGGGCGGCTGTTCAAGATGGCGGCGCTGTGCCTGGGCCTGCGGGCCTCGCTGCGGAGGGGCCTCTTGGAGCCAGCGCGGGCCACCTGGCCGGCTGGGCCGCGGGTGAGTGGCGCGCAGAGGCCGCGGAGGGCGGGCTTGGCGCCGCGCGGGCCCCGGGCCGCCGGCCGTGGCCCGGACGAGGCTGAAGGTCACCGGGGAGAGGGCGGCCTGAGGAGCCGGGGGGGGGGGGGGGGAGGAGGAAGAGCGGGGTCTCCCGAGGCGGCGAATACGTTGGCAAGCGTCGCTGCCGAGCGGGGAGTCCGGCCTTCCTGAGCGCCTCCCCCCCCCCCCTCCATTCCTTTCACTTGACCTTTTGACCCGCCTTCTAAAGAGGAAGCCGGGCTGGTCCTTCACGCCTGCAACTTGGGCAGAAAAGGGCCCAGACTCTGCCCCCCCCCCCGTGACCTTGATAGGTTTCAACACAATGCAATTTCATGCAACGCTTCTTGCAACTCCTGCTTCCCCCCTTCGTTGTTTATTGGTTTCAATAAAAGCTTGATAGGTGAAGGCTGCACACTTTGCTTTGCTCTGTTTCTCTTCATCAGACACCCCAGGTAGCAAAGCCTTCAACAGCTCTTTTGGCTTTGAGAGAGAGAAAGAAAGCACAATGCATTAAAAGTTCTTTGTAACATTTGGGATTGAAATAAAAGGCTCCCCTATGTGTCGGAAATGGGTACTTTGGCCCCGATTCACTAAAGTCAGCGGTTGGCGCTGCCCAAAACGGCCCACCACGTGTTTTTCCCTTCGATCACCCATTTTGCGATCCAGCCTTGCAAAATAGCCAAGCAACTGATTCACTTGGCCGTTTTACGATCCTAAAACCCAACTGCTGTAGACCTGTCAGTGTATTACCAACTGGTCTGCCTGGGGGAGGGGGTGTTGTCCTTTTTTCCATGGCACACAAAATATCTATGCCCAATAAAAAAAGAAAAAAATCATCCCAACAAAGCGCCCCCTTCCCTGAACCCAAAAAAATGGCAGGAGGGATGCCCACTCCCTCATGCCACCATCTGTTGGGAGCAGGAGGAAGCACAAACACCTCCTCTGCCTGGCTAGCTAAGCCACTGAGCCTTAAGCCCCTCCCCAGTGTATCATGTGGGGTCTTAGACACTGATTGGCTATTGTTAATGAATCTACCTCTTTGTGTTTATCCCAGGTTGTCTTCCACACTCTCTGGGAGCTAACCTATGTTTTGGGCTAATGAGTGCTTAATGTAGGAAAAAGACTAATTGTAAAATGTGTTAAAAGTATTTTGCGGTAATTTGTCTGTTAGCATGTGATTATTTTTCAGCTACTTTTTTTTTTGTAGAGCATGGGGTGTGGGCATAGAAGTGTTATCCAGCTAACTCATTCACGTTAGCATGCGCTAACTGGATATAGCAGAGTTAACAAGGGAGCACCTCTTAAATAGGAGGTAGTAAGTCCTCCCACATTAATATTTTTGTAGGTGTTGTGCACGAATGGAATATTTACACTCTTTTTACAAAACCGTAGTGGTTTTTACCACCAGCCAAGGCGGTAACAGCTCCTGTGCTCATAGGAATTCTATGAGCATCAGACCTATTACCACTGCGGCCGGCGCTAAAAACCATGTTATAATTTTGTAAAAAGAGGGAGGCTAGGGTGGGATTTGCAATAAAATGCCCAATTTTCAAGCCATGTTAGAAATGTGCTTAGCTCACGAGAATGTCCCACATTAAAACATTATTTCTGACATTTTTTTTAGTAAAAGGGCTCTTTACTGTGCAGTGGTCATGAAGTTGGGTAGCAACTCCTAAATGGGACCTAACCATGGGCCCCTTTTACGAAGCCGCTATAGGCTTTTTTATTACCGGTCGCAGTGGTATTATTCTGAGTGTCAGAGTTAATACTGCTGCGGCCAGTGATTAAAAAAAACCTAACGCAGCTTCGTAAAATGAATTCTATGCCTATGAATATCTGAGCTAATACCACTGCAGCCTGCGATTTAAAAAAAAGCCTAACATGGCTTCATAAAAGTCTGGGGGAGGGAGCATATAAGCTGTTGTTGTTAAGTGCCATCGACTCGGGCTCGAGTCATAGTGATTGATGAATTGCAGATCTCAAAAAGAAATCGGTTTTGTGCTAGCCCGGTAAGGTCCTCCAGCATCATCCCCATGATGTCCAGCCATCTGATTGCAGGCTGCCCTATTCCTCACCAGCAGCAAAGAAGACATGCTGCATCTTCTGTATGCAGAGAGCTTAAATCTGCCACTTTGTGTAGACTTCAGAACCTGAGCATTAGAGATGATGTTTTCAGTAAGCCTGCAGAGAAGAGGAGGGAGCTTCCTAATTCATTCCCTCTACTCTTTCTGCTCCTGCCTCTCGCCTTTTCCATATCTGCGGCTCCACTTCCTTTTGGTCTACAAATTGTGCCCTGCCTAAGTTCATCACTTTGCATTTGGCCATGTTGGAAATCTGCCACTTGGATACCTAGTCTTAACAATGTCCTTCTGCAACTTTTGAATAATCTTGAGAACCTGCCAGGACAGACAGGGAAAATGCTTGAAGTACCTGTATATAAACCGCTTTGAGTGTGGTTGTAAAACTACAAAAAGGTGGTATACAAGTCCCTTTCCCTTTACAAATCTGGTACTGTACTGTTTGTACATTTCCAGATCACTCTTAAATATGTTGAAAAGCACTGGTCTCTCTACAGAACCCTTGAGACACTCCACTATTCATAAGTGAGAAAATTGACTATTTAACCCTGCCTGCTCCGTTTTCTATTTTTCAGTCTGGCCTCAATGCACAAGAGGACATTGCCTCCTTTTCTGTTGCTTTCAGTTCTCTCAAGAGCCTTTGTGTGAGGATTTAAGTCTTCTGAAAATTTAGATACACCGTGTCAACCAGTTCACCTTTATCCATATGTTTACTCTCACTTTTAAAAGAATGTATCCATGTTGACCTTGTCCCATTAAACCATGACCATTCAGCTATTTTATTGTTTCATTTAGCTCGCCATTTTCCCCTCAAATCAGACTCTTCCAAAAGTTTATCAAGGCTTCAGGACCCCTGAAGAAGGCTGAATGTAGCTGAAACACGGACCGTGTAGGGTCTGAGTCTCACTTTGTTGAGCACTAAACATCAGTGACACATAATATTGTACCTGATATAAATCTTGAGATTGTTTTTATTTCATTCATTTGAATAAACTTATATTTCCTGGACCTCCAAAGACTTGTGTTCCTCTTTATGCTTTCTTCCATTAAACCATGATCATTAAGCTATTTTATTGATAGTAATGTAGATGATGACAGATAAGAACCTATATGGTTCATCCAGTCTGCTCACCAAGATAAACTCATAAGGTATGATACTACATATGTATACTTGATTTATCCTTGCCAAGTTCAGGGCACAGACTGAAGAAGTCTGCCCAGCACTAGCTTTGCTTCTTAGTTACTAACATAATAAATGATGGTATACAAAGTCCTGAACGGTCCATCCAATCTGCCTATTAGTTATTCTCATTAAAAATACATGATTAAATTAACTTCTTTGATATTTCTGAGCCATAGACTAAAGTCCACCTGGTTTTGTCTTAGGTTCCAACTGCTGAAGTTGCCGTCTAAGCTCACTCCAGCCTATCCAGCCATCCCGTTGTTTGCAGGATATTTACCATAAAGTCTGGCCAGTAATGTCCTCATGTTCCAAGTTAGTGGAGTTCCCACTGATGCCCTCCCCAGCCCATCTTGTTAGTGTTGCCATCTAATCACTACTAAGCTTGTTTGGTTCCATGCCTTCCATATACAGTAGGATTCCTTTGTTTCTCCCATGCATCTTTGAGTTACATTACCATTTTCATCTCCACTATCTCCCGCAGGAAGGCATTTCAGGCATCTACCACCCTGTCCGTGAAAAAGTACGTCCTGAGTATTTCTGAGTTGGCTCCCCTGCAATTTAAATTCATGTCCTCTAATTCTATCTCTTTCCCTCCTCTAGAAGAGCGATGAAAATGATAAAGGGGATGGAGGTAAGGTGAAAAAGACTAAGGCTCTTCAGCTTGAAGAAGAGACAGTTCAGGGGAGATATATTATAGGTCAATAAAATACTGAATGGAGTGGAACAGGTAGATCACTTGTTTACTGCTTCCAAAAATACTAAGAATTAAAGGACATGCAATGAAGCTACTAAGTAGTAAATTTAAAACAAACTGGAGAAAATATTTCTTCACTCGGCATGTAATTTAAACTCTGGAATTCATTGCTAGAGAATGTTGTGATAGCATTTAGCTTGGCATGGTTTAAAAAAGGTTGGATAACTTCTGAAAAAAAAGTCCATAAACCATTATTGAGATGGTGTGGGACAACCCACTGCTTATTTCTAGGATAAGCAACATAAAATCCGTTTTTCTCTTTGAGATCTTGCCAGGTACTTGTGACCTAGATTGGCCACTGTTGGAAACAGGATACTGGACTTGGTAGACCTTTGTTCTGTACCAGTATAGCAGCTCTTATGTTTTCCTGAAAAGGTTTGTTTATTAATACATTTCAAATACCCGAATGTCTGTATCATATCGCCCCTGTATCTCCTTTCCTCCAGGGTGTGCATTTTGAGGTCATCAAGTCTCTCCTCATACATCTTAAGGAGCAAACCCCCATTCCATTTTCGTAGCTTTTCTTGAACTGCTTCAAGGTTTTTTACATCTTTAGCAAAAGACGGCCTCCAAAACTGAACACAATCGTCCAAGTGGGGTCTCACCAATGACTTGTATAGGGGCATCAATACCTCCTTTCTTCTGCTGCTTATACCCCTCTTTTGTCCAGTTCAGCATCCTTCTGGCTGGCTATCGCCTTGTTACATTGTTTCATCACCTTGGACGCCATCACCTCAAGGTCCCTTTCCTGAACTGTGCTTATCAATCTCTCACCTTCTATCTCATATGTATTCTTTTAGTTTCTTCAGTAACATGGAGCTCATTAGTCTGTAGTTCCCCACAATCCATGTTAAAGAATTGATGTTAGGTTTATCATACACAACGCTTCAGGTACTGTAGATTGTTTTAATGATAGAATTGAAATACGAGCATAGCAGTTGAAAATCCCCTACAAATTCCATCAGCAAAATTAAGACTGAATACAGCTAGGTGAATTAGTTATGTTAATCAGGTTTTCTATTCTGTCTTTACCTATTCAGTTCAAGGTCGGATTACATAAAAGAGGTTGGGTCAGTTACCCAAGAAGTTACAAAGGAGAGTTTGACACGGACATTCAATAGGGTTACTAGTACAGGTAGATCAGTACAGCTATTAAGATGGTTAGGTCTTAATTTCAACTAAATAGTTACAATTGTGTTTAAAGTGTTTGGTCTTGATTTTCCAGGCAGTTAATCAGGGCATACCTTGGTACCTGTCATGAGACTTGACTGTGTGTCGTTTGCTGTAGTCTTTGAGATCTGAGACTGGTATGCACCTTTCAACTTATAATCCTGAATCAAGGGCCCTAGCCATATCTTTGTTGTAGTCTATCAGATATTTAAACGTCTCGATCATATCTCCCCTCTCCCACCTTTCCTCCAAAGTATACAGATTGAGATCTTAAGTCTGGCCTCATACGCCTTTTGATGAAGACGACTGACAATTTTAGTAGCCTTCCTCTGGACCAACTCCATCCTGTTTATATCTTTTTGAAGGTGTGGTTTCCAGAATTGCACACAATATTCTAAGTCTCACCAGTCTTATACAGGGGCATCAATACCTCCTTTTTCCTACGGACCATACCTATGCACCCTAGCATCCTTCTAGCTCTTGTTATCACCTTTTCAACCTATTTGGCTACCTTAAGATCATCACATACTATCATGAATCCCACTCCTTTTTTGTGTACAAAAGTTCGTCACCCCTAAACTGTACCTTTCCTTCTGATTTTTGCAAACCGTTTGCATGACCTTGCATTTCTTAGTATTAAATCTTAGCTGCCAAATTTCAGAGCATTCTTCAAGCTTTACTAGGTCATAAGAACATAACATAAGAGTTGCCATACTGGGACAGACCAAAGGTCCATCAAGCCCAGTATCCTGTTTCCAACAGTGGCCAACTCAGTTCTCAAGTACCTAGCTAGATCCCAAGTAGTAAAACATATTTTATGCTGCTTATCCTGTGTCTCCTCTATAAGCTTAAGAACCCTAGCTACTTTAGCCTTTCCTCAGGGAAGTTGTCCCAAACCCTTTATCATTTTTGTCTCCCTTCTCTGTACCAAAATTGCACACAGTATTCGAGGTGCGGCCATACCATAGAGCGATACATGGGCATTATAACATTTTCATCTTTGTTTTCCTTTCCTTTCCTGATAATTCCTGAGTGAAAAGGTGTAGTGGCCGTGTTAGTCTACTCTTCAGGGTAATATGTAGAAATAAAACAAAAACGTAAAGGAAAAAAAATACCTTTTTTTATTGGACTAACGTATGATTAGCTTTTGAAGGTAATCCCTTCTTCCTCAGATCAGAAATAAACAAATTTTGGCAAAATCAGTGTATATAAGGGAAACAGGAAAGCATTTCAGGGGTAGTTGGAGACAGGTGACAAAGCAGTTTCAATTCCTTTGTGGTGGGAAAGAAAGCCAAGGTCCTTGTTAAGTCCTGTCCAGTAGGTATAAAAATATTTTATTGTTTTGATTTCAAAAGTTTTACGTTCTTGGATTGTCTTAAAATTTCCTTTCTGTATTCTCTTTTTTATTATTAATATTATTTATTGATTGATTTTTATAGTACATAATTGTTGCTTAACAGGAAATATACAGAAATTACTACATCCAGTTAACTATTGGATTTGGAAATTATAATTCAAGCCAAAGCTGGCTTAAGAAACAATTATACCTTAATACATAGTCCTCAAATAAAGGAGGAAAGAGACAAGAAAGAAATTCTTACTGTATTCTAACCATAAAAATCACTGGAGCAGTGGTCAGTTTTTCCAAAGTGCTGTCCGGCAGAGGTGACATCCTGGTTGACACTGTCTTTACCATCTGGCCTGTTTCACCTATGTAGCATCCTTCTTTGCACTTTTTGCATTGAATGATATGTATCACATTGGAAGATCCCCTTATGTTGAATGGTTTCCCATATCAGTGACTGGGACCCTTTGAGATGTGCTCGCACAGTTTGCAGCTTGCCACACTGCGAGGATGTGCGCCATTCTCTTCTTTGTGGGTTTGGGTAGGGAGTTTGCTTCTTACCAGTTTCGGTTTCAGATTAGGTGGCTGACGGAAGGTCAGCACAGGTGGAGCTTGGGATATTTTTTAGTAATTCAGCTGAAGACTAGGATCAACTTACATAGATATCATAACAAAAATTAGGATGCCAACCAGATTGTCATCTTTGTCGGGCAGCAGCTTGGAAAAAGACCTTGGCTTTCTTTGCCACTAAGAAAGAAATTCAACTTTCTCAAAAGCTTTTTGCTTATAGTATCATTCCTTCTCTCTCCTAATGAGGACTATACAAGAGTACTGATATGGTGAAAGAAATTGTTGATTTATTTGTTTATAACTTCTTTTATTTTAATGTGCAAGACTGGTTTTTTGTTCAATTTGTATCTTATTGAAATATGAATAAAGTGATAAGTAAAAAAAAATAAAAATTCAACTTTTCTTATCTCTTTGTCTCCAACTACCACTGAAATGCTTTCATGTTTCTGTTTGAGGAAGAAAGGGTTACTTTCAAAAGCTAATCGTAGAGTACATTAAGGGCTCCTTTTACTAAGGTGCAGTAGTGTTTTTAGCACACGCACAAGATTAGCACACGCTAGCTGAAAAATTACCGCCTGCTTAAAAGGAGGCGGTAGCGGCTAGCACACACGGCAATTTAGCACGTGCTAGTCCGCACGATAAGGCCCTAACGTACCTTTGTAAAAGGAGCCCTAAGTTAGTCCAATAAAAAAGGTATTATTTTCTTTCCTTTGTTTTTATTTCTACATATTTATGCTGACAATTTCTGTGAGAACTCACGGCAACCAATCAGCCAGCGGCCTCGAACGGAGCAGGAGGGCAGGAAGATCGGTCCTGCTCTGTGCACCGGCTGGCTACCAGGGACCCGAAAGGTACGTGGGGGAGGATGAAGGGAGGTGTGGTTGTCAATTTCAGGAGGCAGAAGAGATTCCTCCTGTCCTGTCCACTGCGAAGCTGCCGAGGAGGTAGGGGGGTGGGGTGTGTGTGTGTGTCGGGTTTGTTTTAGAGAGTTGCGCGGGGACAGAAATCCCACCCGTCCCCGTTAGGACTCCCACCCGTCCCCTCGAGGAATCCCTCCGTCCCCGCGAGGAATCCCCTTCGTCCCTGCCCGTCCCCACGAGGAATCCCCTACGTCCCCTACGTCTCTATAAACTTCAGAAATAGTTATTTCAGTTAATTATGCTACTGAATTAAAGGCTCTGGTAGAAACCCATTTAAAAATAAGCAAAAAGACTATATTAATTGGGAAGAATACATACTTTGTAAACGGGTTTCTACCAGAGCCTCTAATGTTTATAAATTTTTATCAACACAACTAATGTACTACTTTATTCTGAAGCAAAAAAAAAAAAAAAAGAATTTTTTTTCCTACCTTTGTTGCCTGGTTTCTGCTTTCCTCATGTTCTCATTCAATTCCTTCCATCCACTGTCTCTCTTCTCTCTGCGTTTTCCATTTGCTCTGTTACTGTGCCTCTCCCTTTTTCCCCCCTTCCAAATTGGTCTGGCACCCATCTTCTTCCCTCCGCTCCCCCCATAGTCTGGCATCTCTGTCTTCTTCCCTGCTACCGTCTTCTCCCCACTCTCTCTTCCCCATTTCCTTTCAGCGTCCTTCTCCCCCCCATCTTCCCCATGTCCTGTCAGCATCCTTCTCCCCCCTCTGTCTTCCACATGTGCTTTCAGTGTCCTCCCCCCTGTCTTCCCCATGTCCTTTCAGCGTCCTTCTCCCCCCCTCCCATCCTCCCCATGTTCTTTCAACGTCCTTCTCCACCCCTTTATCTTCCCCATGTCCTTTCAGCGACCTTCTCTCCCTCTGTCTTCCCCATGTGCTTTCAGGGTCCTTCTCCCCCCTCTGTCTTCCCCATGTGCTTTCAGCATCCTTCTCCTCCCCGTCCTCCCCATGTCCTTTCAGCATCCTTCTCCACCCCTTTGTCTTCCCCAGTGCTTTCAGCGTCCTTCTCCCCCCTCAGTTTTACCCATTTCCCTTAAGCGTCTTTTCTTCTCCACTCCACCTTTCCTCCCTTTCTCCCTCCCTGCCCCTTACTTTTGTGGCGCTTCCCCACCCGACCGACAACAGAACAGGCCCGGTTGGACAAACCTCCCTGCCCTGTAGCCGCAGATCTAAATTACCTTCTTACAGCAGCCGGAGTATTGAAGCTGCTGTAAGAAGGTAATTTAGATTCGCGGCTACAGGGCAGGGAGGTTTGTCGGCCGGGCCTGTTGTCGGTCGATCGGGGGAAGTGCCACAAAGGTAAGAGGACCTGTCCTGCTGTACACACTCTCCCCCCATGGCTGCTCCCAGAGCTGACCGCCCCCCACCCCCCCGCTTTGGTACACTACTGCCCTGCCGCACATAGCCAACCGGAAGTCTTCCCGATGTCGGCGATGACGTCGGAGGAAGGGAGGGCTTTGCTTAAGCCCTCCCTCCGACGTCAGCGCTGACATCGGGGAAGACTTCCGATTGGCTATGTGTGCTGCAGCAGGGCAGGCAGAAAATGGAAGACGAGGCCTTGCAGCAGGGCAGGTAGGAAAGGCATTGAACCCGCGGGATCCCCGAGAGCACGAGGGGCGTCCCCACGGGATCCCCGTGACCCGAAGGGTAACTATGAGCATTATTTGATATTTGTGGATCATGCTCTTATAATAAAATATGCAAACCCATCCCCAGCTGTGCTTTTTTTTGAGTTACACTGCCAATGAAAGGATCACCTACAACAGCATATTCTAAAACTGTTATTGCATATTATCCGATAGATTTGCCTTTGGGACCGAATACAGAAAAGCAGACATCAAAGATTTTCTCATCTTCTATAAAATGCTTTTCGTACCAGGGATGTTCTCTAAAACATTTCTTTTTCAATAGGAAAAGAGCTTCAGTCTTCAGTTTGATAGAGAGCTGGAAGTTGCATTGGCACTTCGATCTCTGCTAACCCTCTGGCTTTTCCGTACAATTAAAATTAAATTCCTTAAGCGGGATGTAGAGAGACCTTGAGCTGCGAGTTATACACACTTTCTCTGGCTGCTGAATGACTGCAGTCCTCTGTTGTCTTATAGGCTAGTATGTCCTTCTCCAGCCTATCGCGTGGCAGGAAGATGGCGCTGTCCACCCTGGGAGTGCTGGTAGCTGGAGGTGCTGGTCTGGCTTTTGCCCTCCAGAGGTCCGTTGAAGCCAGTGAGTTAGAGCTGCATCCACCCAATTATCCGTGGAGTCATGGCGGGTTGCTGTCTTCCCTGGATCACAGTAGGTATGCATAAGCTGGTGGTGAAGCGGGACTCTGAAAGGGCTGTTCAGAAGTGTATGGGGCTCATAATCAAAACTTAAACACGTCTAAAAACCTGCCCGAGTCGGAACTGGGATGACCTAAAAGATAGGTCATCCAAGTACCGATAAACCAATTTTAACCCAGGACAAGCAGGCAGCATATTCTCACATGTGGGTGGGTGATGTCATCCACAGAGCCCCGACGCTGACAGCTTTTCAAGCTAACTTGAAAGAAAGTTCAAGATTGCTGTGCTGCACCACGCATGTGCATGCCTTCCCGCTCCACTAGAGGGCGCATCCCCACCTCGTGGTCCTCAGTTCTAAAGTTTCCGCGGAGCCAGAAGCCCTGTTTTTGTCTCTTTCCGTGTTACTTGCCTTCTAGCACCGCGGCTTTGTTATTTTATTCAGAGTCGCTGTGCGCTTTCGTGTTTCTTTTCATTTTGTGTTGCTTTCTAAAAAAAAAAAAAATTTTTTTTGTTTTTTCGTACTCGGCAAATGGGGGCTCCCGGTTTGCCGTGGCCTCGTTCGGTCGCGGCCGTTGTTATTCATGTCCCGGCCCTTGTCTGGGTTTAAAAAGTGCACCTGTTGTGATCGCCTGTTGTCGATCACCGACCCCCATCGGTGGTGCATCCTCTGCCTGGGGGCTGATCACCCCACCGATTCGTGCCCTAGGTGTGCGACTTTCCAGGTTCGGGCTCTCCGCCATCGCCGTGCTCGTATGGCGGATTTGTTTGTGGTGGAGCCGTCGGTGGGCCAGGCCTCGACGTCGGCCTTGGCCCCGGCCTTGACCTCGGCCCCGCCCCGGCTGTCCTCGGCCTCGAAACCCTCGTCTTTGGGCTCGAAGTCTTCACAGGGTAAGTCCCCGCTTCTCTCCTCAGGTGCCACTCCGGTGTAAAAGCCATCTTCGGGGACCTCGATGGGGCATGGTGGGATGCCCTCTGCCCCGGCCCGGTCCTCCAAGTCGGCGCCTGTATCCACTCCTAGGGACTACTCGGTACTGAGGTTGCCCTCTGTGGAGTGTACCACTGCCCCCGATATGCCGTCCATGATGGCGGTCCCGGTCTTTCAGGACATGCTCCGGGCGTTAATTTCTTCGGAGCTGTTCTCGGCTTTGGCCCACTTGCAGCCTTCCTCGACTTCGACCTCGGACCAGCCTGAGCGGGGCATTGGGGTGACTCAGAGCAAGGTGCACCGGACCCGGCGGCTCTCTCGGGGGGTTTTTCGCCCTTGGGCCTGCCTCGATCGAAGCTCCGCACTAAGCGTACTTCTTCCCCGCTTTGTCGGGGTGCTTAGCGCTCTCGGGGTTCCCCTCCAAGGCGGGGTCGCTCCCCGCCGGCCCGGGCAGTCGGGGCACTCTGGGTCTCTGATCTTTCTCTTACGAACCCGCAGTTGCTTCGGTCTCCTCCTCGCTCCGAGGTTCTCGGGACCCCTCTCCGAGGCGTCGGAGAAGTTCGGTGCCCCGTACCCCGAGGTCATCCCCGAGGGGTTCCTCAGGACCTCGGCGGTCCTCGACCCCGGCACACTCTTGGGGGTCGGGGCGTGGTACTGGCCGTGAGCCCCGGTATTCCCGCGAGGCCTCGCCCTCGTTTTCGGCGGCTTGCTGTTCTCGCTTGCCTACCCCGGAGGATGATCGGTCCGGGGTGCGGCCTTCCTCATTTTCAAGGTTTGTCTTAAATATGGGGCAGGCGTTGGATTTGGACCTTAAATCTGGTTCCAAATATATGAAGGAGTTCCTGGCGGAGATGGATTTGCTTTCCCCGCACAGGGAATCTCCCCGCCTCCCCTTAAATCCGGTGCTTCGCCAGGCCTTTTTGAGGAATCTTGAAACCCCGTACGCGGTTACGGCGATTCCCTCTAAAATGGAGTCCAAGTACCGTACCGTGCCCTGTCCGGGATTTGAGCGGGCCCAGTTATCCCACCAGTCGTTGCTGGTGGAGTCCTCGCTGAAAAAAATCTCACCCTTCCAGGGTTTCCGCGGCGGTCCTGCCGGGGCGAGAGGGCCACACGCTTGATAAGTTTGGCCGGAGGCTGTATCAGAACTCGATGATGGCAAATCGGGTTCTGAATTATTCCTTCACTTATACGTCCTACCTCCGACAGTTGGTGAAGTCTTTGCCGGCCTTCCATGGGGTCTTGCCGGACTCGCATCGGGACGACTTTGGACGGCTGATCGAGACCCTCTCTCAGCTCCGTCTTTATCTGTTCAATGCTATATACGACGCCTTCGAGCTCACCTCCAGGGTATCCGCGTTCACTGTGGCTGGTGTGGCTCAGGATCGTGGATATGGATCCTAATCTTCAGGATCGCCTCGCTAATCTACCCTGTGTGGGCTCTGAGCTCTTCGACGACTATCGAAGCGGCCACAAAGCGCCTCTCGGAGCACGAAAGATCTTTCGCTTCCCTGGTACGTCCTAAGGCAAAGCCCGCCGCTCCTAAGACCTACCGGGCTCCGCCTTGGCGCTACCCTCAAAAGACTACTCCGGCCTTCTCGAGACCACCTCCTCGAAGGCCGCCTCAGCAGTCCCCGGGCGCAGCAGAAACCACAGACCCAGGCGGCGTCTAAGCCCGCTCTGTCTTTTTGACGGTCTGAGCGGTTGGGGGCGGGCCCCCTCCGCACTGTCGTCGACCCCGCTTCCCATCGGGGGTCGTCTCCGAGCATTTTATTCCGCTTGGACCCTTATCACCTCAGACGCTTGGGTCCTCAAAGTCGTGTCTGAGGGTTACTCCCTTAACTTCCTAGAGGTTCCCCCCAACTGTCCGCCAGGCGCGTGTCCTTCCAACCGGTCACAGCTGCCGCTCCTGTTGTCGGAGGCCGGGGCTCTCTTGCACCTCCATGCGATGGAGCATGTCCCTCCTCGTCAGCGGTGCCGGGGGTTCTATTCCCGATACTTCTTGGTTCCCAAGAAGACCGGGGACCTTCGTCCCATCTTGGACCTCCGGCGGCTCAACAAGTACCTTGTCCGGGAGAGGTTCCGAATGCTCTCCCTTCCGGTTCTGTACCCGCTGCTCAACTGCGGAGATTGGATGTGCTCCCTCGACCTGAAGGAGGCTTACACCCATGTTCCGGTGCATCCAGCCTTTTGCAAGTTCCTACACTTTCAGGTAGGGGAGTTGCACCTCCAATATCGGGTCCTCCCCTTTGGACTGGCTTCGTCCCCTCGAGTCTTCACGAAGTGCCTAGTGGTTGTCACGGCGGCCCTGAGATCCCGGGGCCTTCAGGTCTTCCCTTACCTCGACGAATGGTTGATAAAGGCGCCATCGAGGGAGGGGCTTATTGCAGCGACCCGACAGACTATTACTTATCTTCAGGGTCTGGGGTTTGAGGTGAACTTTCCCAAGTCCCAGTTGTGCCCCTCGCAGTCTCTGCAGTTCATTGGAGCCGTGCTGGACAGGGTTCAACTTCGCTCGTTCCTGCCCCGGCCCCGTCGGGAGGCTCTAGTCAGACTGTGCGAGCAGCTTTCCCTGTGGTCCTGGGTCTCGGCCAAGCAGATGATGGTCCTCTTGGGTCACATGGCCTCCACCATTCATGTCACGCCGTTCGCCCGGTTGCACCTTCGAGTTCCTCAGTGGATCTTGGCGTCCCAATGGCGGCAGGATCGGGACCCGGTTTCCTGTCTCATTGCCGTGACTCTTTCTTTGAGACGCTCGCTCCGTTGGTGGACCGTCTCTTCCAATCTTTCCAGGGTTTGCTCTTTCTCGCTCCTCCGCATCACAAGGTCCTGACCACGGACTCCTCAGAGTATGCGTGGGGGGCGCACCTCAATGGTCTTCGGACCCAGGGCGCTTGGTCGGCGTCGGAATGCCTTTGCCACATCAATCTGCTGGAGCTTTGAGCCATTTATTTGGCAGTGGTGGCTTTTTGTCATCTGCTTTGAGACAAGGTGGTCCTCGTGCGCACGGACAATCAGGTGGCAATGTATTATGTCAACAAGCAGGGGGGTACGGGGTCCCTGTCTCTTTGCAGGGAGGCCCTTCGCCTGTGGGATTGGGCGTTTTGCCACAACATCTTTTTGCGGGCGGTTTACATTCAGGGAGGCCAAAATTGTTTTGCGGACAAACTGAGTCGTCTTCTTCAACCGCACGAATGGTCTCTTCATTCTCAGACTTTACGTCGGGTGTTCGAGCACTGAGGGACTCCTCAGATAGATCTGTTTGCTTCCCCCCTAAATCACAAGTTGCCTCTTTTCTGTTCCCGGATATACTCTCCGGATCGTCTCGAGGCAGATGCTTTCCTCCTGGCTTGGGAGGGGAAGTTCCTTTACGCGTTCCCGCCTTTTCCTCTTATTTTGAGAACGCTGGTACATCTCAAGTCGACTCATGCCAATCTGATTCTGATTGCGCCTCGGTGGCCTCGGCAGCCCTGGTTCTCCCTGCTTCTTCAGCTCAGTGTCCGGGAGCCGCTTCTTCTGCCTGTTTTTCCTTCTCTGCTGTCTCAGAGTCGGGGGTCGCTATTGCATCCCAATCTGCAGTCTCTGCATCTGACGGCTTGGTTCCTTTCCACCTGATTCCTTCTTTTCAGTTGTCCCAGTCGGTGAGGGATGTTTTGGAGGCCTCTCGTAAGGCCTCTACGAGGCAATGTTATTCCCAGAAGTGGACTAGGTTCACTTCCTGGTGTGCTTTGCATTCTGTTCATCCTTCGTCAGCTACTTTGTCTTCCGTTTTGGACTATTTGCTTCATTTGTTCCGTTCTGGCCTTAAGACAAATTC
The DNA here is from genome assembly GCF_902459505.1 of Geotrypetes seraphini. Lineage (NCBI taxonomy): Eukaryota > Metazoa > Chordata > Amphibia > Gymnophiona > Dermophiidae > Geotrypetes > Geotrypetes seraphini. The sequence continues at coordinate 11,285,277 of NC_047085.1, forward strand.
TGTTCGGTCCATCTTAGTGCGATTGCTGCTTTTCATCAGCAGCTTGATGGCAAACCTATTTCGGTTCATCCTTTGGTTTCTCGCTTTATGAGAGGGCTCTTGAATGTCCATCCTCCTCTCAAGCCTCCTCCAGTGGTTTGGGATCTCAACGTGGTTCTTGCTCAGCTGATGAAGCCACCGTTTGAGCCTCTGGATAAGTCTCACCTGAAGTTTCTTACTTGGAAGGTGATCTTTTTGCTTCTGCTTACTTCTGCCCGTAGGATTAGTGAGCTGCAGGCTTTGGTGGCGGATCCACCTTTTACTGTATTCCATCATGATAAGGTGGTTCTCCGCACTCATCCTAAATTTTTGCCCAAGGTGATATCTGATTTTCATCTCAATCAGTCCATTGTGCTTCCTGTCTTTTTTCCCAAGCCACATTCTCATCCTGGAGAGGTGGCGTTGCATACTCTTGACTGTAAGAGGGCGTTGGCGTTCTATCTTCAACGCACTCAGTCTCATCGGAAGGTTCCTCAATTGTTTTTGTCCTTTGATCCCAATAGATTGGGTCGGCCGGTTTCCAAGCGCACCTTGTCCAATTGGTTGGCGGCTTGTATTTCCTTCTGCTACGTTCAGGCTGGTCTCGCGCTGCAGGGTCGGGTCACGGGACATAAGGTCCGAGCGATGGCGGCTTCGGTCGCTTTCCTCAGGTCTACGCCTATCGAGGAGATCTGCAAGGCTGCCACTTGGTCTTCGGTTCATACCTTTACCTCACACTACTGTCTGGATTCTTTGTCCAGGAGCGACGGCCGTTTTGGCCAGTCGGTTTTGCGTAATCTGTTTTCCTAACTTGCCATCCTCCCACCTTCCCTTTTTTGGTTGGCTTGGAGGTCACCCACATGTGAGAATATGCTGCCTGCTTGTCCTGGGATAAAGCACAGTTACTTACCGTAACAGGTGTTATCCAGGGACAGCAGGCAGATATTCTCGCAACCCTCCCTCCTCCCCGGGGATGGCTTCTTTGCTGGCTATGTGAACTGAGGACCACAAGGTGGGGATGCGCCCTCTAGTGGAGCAGAAAGGCATGCACATGCGTGGTGCAGCACAGCAATCTTGAACTTTCTTTCAAGTTTGCTTGAAAAGCTGTCCGCGTCGGGGCTCTGTGGATGACGTCACCCACCCACATGTGAGAATATCTGCCTGCTGTCCCTGGATAACACCTGTTACGGTAAGTAACTGTGCTTTCTGGACGTATCTAGAGGAGTGGTTAGGGCAGGAAGTGGGCCGACCTAGACTTGGTCATCCTGCAGGGATAATCAAAGGTTTTACTAGACATCCTGGACGAAACTTAAACATTGTGAGTTAGGTGATGTATAAGTGCCAAAGAGGTATCCAAAGTGACCAGATAACCACTGCAGAGACAAAGTAAAGACCCCCCCACACTCCCCCTCCCCCTCAAAGATCAGAATAAAAACATACATACCTGTCTCCAGAACATCAGCACCTGGTATAGGAAAGCCTAGTAGCACACAGGTCTCTTAAATAGCCTGGGGGTGGGCTATTGAACCATAGAGAGGAGGACCCAGGCCCATAAGCTACTCTAACCACTGCATTCATGATGGAAAATGTGAGTCCACCAAAACCCTACTGTATTGCCATATAGGTGGCATCTGCAACCATAAGGGCTATTGAGTTATGTTATGTTTATTATCATTTGTTATACTGCATCACCATATTACAGACCTCAGCGGTTTACATTCTGAATTATATTAAATAATAATAATGAGAACTTTATACAAATAAAAGAAAAAAGAACAGACAAGGTTGTAGACAGGTGGCTATAGTGGGTTTGGGGGGCAGTTCTGGTGAAGTTTACAATAGTGCCCTGTAAGGTGCCCCACTGCTCTGTTGCCATGTTTGGGTGGCCAATCCATTAGAAGATTGGCCCCTCCCATGTCCAAATAGTCTTGTTCTGGGTGTTTGGGACTTGTAAGAAATTTTGGCTGAAAATGTATAAAGATAATCATACAGGCGGTCTGGACGAACAATAGGCTGGACATCCAAATGGATGATTTTTGGGAAAAAAAATATTCTAGACATATTTTTTGAAAATGGGCATTTTCCTACTGCCAACTTTGGTAAATTTTTTATTATTTTTCCAATATGAACAGTACAATACAAATGTATACATTTGAAAGATATCAACCATAAAAACACACCTTTGAACAACAAATTTTAAAAGATCATCATTATCCCCCCAACCCTTTACAAACCTGAAATATAGACATATTCCAATACATTGCTATGAAATACCCCCCTCCCTCCCTGGATGTGTATGGAACCAAACCTAACTTAACTTGAAAAGGAACTACACTAATTTAAATACCTTATTCTTCCCTAATAATTCTGCATTCATCTTTTCACATTTATACATAGATTTTGCCTGTGGTTTGTTACCAAATGAGAAAAACTTTAATAAAATACGTTCAATATAAAATCATAATTGCGGCTTGTGCAGATGGGATCAGATGGTTTGTGGGGACCGAGCTCACGGAGATGGGGCGTAAACGGGATTTTTAAATTTTAGTCCTAGTAGTTTGCCGGTCCACAAAATAATTCTTTTATTTCTGCCAGTCCACGGGTGTAAAAATGTTGAAGAACACTGCTTTAGATGATGTTATATCTCATGGAAAATTGCTTAAGTTTTCACAATTGCAATAGTCCTTTGGTATCTCTAAGACTCAAATTTATAAATGGTTGCAATTGAAGCAAGCCACTCAGAAAGGGTTCTCTGAATGGAGAAATTTCCAAAATTATTTTAGTTTGCAGATCCTATGCTTTCAGACAGAATCCTTAGGGCATCAGACCTCTCTGTGGTATAAATTGATATCTGACTTATTGAATAAAAAACCAAAGACCAATCTAAAGGACATTTGGAGCATTGAGATTAAACATCATATTTCTGTAGCTCAATGGCCACGAATTTGGACTTGGAGGATGAAATGTACAATGTCTGCATCTATGAGACAAACTTATTTTTTTCTGTTACAGAGAATCTTTTGGACCCCTGTGCGTTTACGAAAAATAGATAGTTCTAGTTCTAATAGATGCTGGCATTGTCCATACAGACATTGAGACATTGGATCATCTGCTGTTTTTTGTCCTCTGATACTCAGATTCTAGAAATCGATATGGGGACAGATCAATGAAATTCTTGATTCAACATTTCCGCTGACATATGAAATGATCATATGCGGTACCTTATTGCATGTTAAGCTCCCATTAGATCGTTATAAAAGCCGGCTTTTATTGATAATGACAGGGAGAGCCATCCAAATGATAACGAGAAATTGGAAGAGTTCTGACAGTCTCAGCTTCCCTTTCCTACTGCCAACTTTGGGCATCTAGCAATACGCCCAAATCGGACTTTGACATGTGTTTTGATTATGCCCCTCCACGTTTCCAGGCTGTCTTTTGGGAAATTAACCCTCAAATTAGCAGAGCCACCTCGAGTAGTGTTTTAAGGTGTTGGTATTGATTTTTCAAGTAATTTACTGAGGGAAACCATGATATCTTTCACATGCTGTGTGACGTTGCATCGGCTCCGTCGATCCTTAAGATCAGAGAACACAATACGTTCATCTGTTGATGAGTTACAGGATGTGAGATATGCTTGTATTAGAGCTACAGCTATTTCAGTGGCAGGGGTGAAGCTCTGGAATAATCTGATTAGACAACTGAGAATGAATAATAACTTTCAGAGTTTTAAAAATTATTTAAAACATCTCTTTCTTATTGAAGTTTTTTAAGTAAATAAGAAGCAGTGACTGAAAGAATGACGTGATTAATGGAAGTGTTATTGTATTTTATATTTTTTTTGTGGTTTTATCTTATGATTATGTTTCTAGTGCAATGTGTCTAGTGATCCTGAACGCTAGGTCTTGTATCTGAACTAGCAAGTTGCTTGCAGAAAACTGTTAGTCATGTTTTCCAACTCCATCTCCTTCCCAAGGAGCTGCTCCTTCCCCTCAGTTTGTTTTCTGCAAGCAAGTTGCTCAGAAGTGTTATTGATCTGTGCTGCGGTTTTATTATTTTGGGGTATTTTTGCTCGGTGTTCTTTGAAGGCTCAGTGCCTGGAAGTTCTCACTTGGTGGGATCTCTGCCTAGGAAAAGACGCAGACTCATAAGGTGGCGATCTGCTGCTAGCAAGACCAGCCCCTTGGGGCTGCTGGAATTTTTTAGAGCTTAATTTAATTTAATCAGGAGCTTGAACACAGGCTTTGTGGGCTCCTTCCCAGCTCGGCTGGGACTTACATTTGGGCTGGCTGCATGAATGATATTTCCTTTGTTTGTTACAGAGCAGAACAAAATTGTAGTGTCAGGGATTTTCTCCTTTTTCTGTTATGTCTTTTGTTACAGTGCTACTTGATTGCTTTGGTACAAACTGAGGGGTCAGCAGAAGCATCCTGGGAAGGAGGTGGAGTTGGAAAACATGACTGACAGTTTTCTGCAAGCAACTTATAAGACCCTAGTGTTCAAGACCACTAGACACACCTACAAGAAAAAAAGATTACCAAGCTTTCAATCCATAACTCTGCTCCTCTGCCCATCATCCCAGCCAGCTGATGATCCGTTCCCCTTAACTGTATCCATGACATCCTGTTTGTTTGTCTTGTCTGTTTAGATTGTAAGCTCTTCCAAGCAGGGACTGTTTTCTTCTTCTTTGTGACTCTGTACAGCGCTGCATGTCTGGTAGCGCTATAGAAATAGTTAATAGTACTAGTAGTAAGGTAAGAACCTAATATTTCTTTGTTTTGGGGTTTTTTTTTTTAATCCATTTAGGTATAAGCGGAATATAAGTTTTACGTTACATTACTTTTATTGACTTCTAGTCTGCCTTAACCTTTCAGCTCTAGGCGGATTACAATAAGAGGTATCTGAACATTTCAGAGAATTACATTTTTAAAATCTATCTAACAATTTATATATACCGCATAAAACTATGCGGTTTACACATTGCTTACTTATTATCCTTTAGTCGCTGAACATAATAGATGATTGCCACACTCACTATCCACATCAAAGTAACTTATTAGATTCAATCTTGTTCAGTTCCTCAAAATATAATAAGTAGAAGAAATACACGGATGACCGATGAGGAGGCTGGCTACGGTATGGCTCTAATTTTACATGAAATATGATGCGAGTGTAGCCGCTGAGGTTAGTCTATAAATCTTATGAATTAGAACACTCGTTGAAGCATGGATAAGTGAACAACTTTTGAGGAATTGAACAAGATTGAATCTAATAAGTTACTTTGATGTGGCTAGTGAGTGTGGCAATCATCTATTATAGTTATATTATAGCTTCACTCAGAAGAAAACATCTTTTCTTCATTACTCCATAGGCCAATATAGACTGTGACAAACAATAGGCAAACATCAGTACAGAGAATATCAAATCATAATTTCAACAATTAGAATGCAGAAAAGCATTGAATGTTAAGTTCAAGGCAAAAATATTCTTTAACACTATATCTTAAAACTGAAGAGACTACTGAAACATTAGCATAGGAAAGCATAACGTATATACTCAAATATAAGATGAGATTTTTGGGCCAAAAAAATAGCCCCAAAATAGGGGTCTCGTCTTAAAGTTTGGATCAGATCCCACCCGCCCCCCTTCCGGACTTGTTGCAGGCCTCCACTGGCCTACCGTGTGACCTAGTGAGCCGGGACAGGAGGGATCCCTCCTGTCCTGGCCAACTCTGATCATTTTTTATCCCAGGACAAGCAGGCAGCATATTCTTGACTGATGGGTTACGGCACCGACGGAGCCCCGGTACGGACAATTTTAGAGTGATTGCACTCTAAGAACTTTGAAAGTTCTAGTAGGCCGCACCGCGCACGCGCGAGTGCCTTCCCGCCCGACAGAGGCGCGCGGTCCCCAGTTTCTTAGTTTCCGCGGAGCTAAGAAGACGCGTGTTCCAACTGCTGTTGGAAAATTTTTTCAAATTTTTCTCGCCTTCCCGCTCGCGCGTTATTTTCTTGTCGTGATTTATTCACCTTATCGTTTCTTTCTTTTATTTTTAAAAAAAAAAAAGTCCATTTTTTTTCGACTTTTTTCCGGTCAGCCCCGGCGGGGCCTGTTGGCACCATCGAAGCCTCGGGCTTCGATTTTGCTACGGCCGTTTTTCCCTTCATGCCCCCTTCACCGGGTTTTAAGAAGTGTCAGCGGTGTGCACGTCCTATTTCTCTTTCCGACCCGCACAAGTGGTGCCTTCAGTGTCTGGGTCCGGACCATAGGGCAGAAACGTGCACCCGCTGCAGTTCTCTCCAAAAGAGAACTCTAAAGAATCGCCAAATTCAACAGCAAATTCTTTTCGGTGCCGCCATGGAAGTTCCCCCGGCATCGACACCGTCATCTTCCTCCAAATCGGCACCGGTGACTTCGACACCGCAAGATCCATCCTCGGTGTCGCACCCTGTAGGTAAGCCGGCTAAGAAGCCATCCCCTACTGTCCTTAGCCCGCCAGTCGAACAAGCAGTGAGCCAAGTCCTGCAGACTGCGCGCCGGCCTCGCAAACGCTCCGCTCCTATTGAAGTCACTGCCTCTTCATCGGCATCGACTTCGCCTGAGCGTCGAGCTGCACCGCAGGTACCGAGCAAGAAAAAAGCGGTACCGGTGCCATCGGGACCGTCTCTGGATGAGAGAATAGCATCCATCCTTCAGATCCAGCTTAAGGAGCAGTTACAACACTTGCTCCCGGCTCTGCTGACTCCGAGCCTTCCAGTGTCGGTACCTACTGAGCATTCGGTGCCGATCGTCGAACAGCCTGTTTTGTCGGCATCGACGTTGTCGGCACCGCAAAAATCTGTTTCTATGCCTGTTCTCTCGGCGGAACCGAAGTCTCTTCGACGCACTGCTTACTCTACTTCGGAGCCGGTGCCGTTCTCTGATACCCGTACTGCTGTACAGTCACCCGGTACGGTGTCCATGAGGTCTGGTAAATCGGTACGCAAAACCAAGCATACCGAACCTTCTACCCCACTTTCTCAGGGCCGTCTGTCATCGGTACGGGACCCTGATTTGTGGGATGATTCTGATGACCCCCTCGGTACCGAGGCAGATTATTCCTCGGAGGAGGATGTTACATCGGTGCAGGATCCTGCTGGTAAGCCAGAGCACTCGTCCTTCACCAAGTTTCTTAAGGAGATGTCAGACACCCTTTCCATCCCTCTAGAGTCTGACTCTAAAAAATCCAAAGCATTTCTTGATGCTTTGGATTTTGACCAGCCTCCGAAAGAATTTTTAAAGTTACCCCTCCATGACATCTTGAGGGAAACTTTTTACAAAAATTTAGAAACTCCTCTCACCATTCCAGGAGCCCCTAGGAAGCTGGAATCGCTTTACAAGGTGATTCCTATTCCAGGGTTTGACAAACCCCAGCTGCCCCATGAATCTCTGCTGGTGGAGTCCACCCTCAAAAAATCGGCAGGCTCTAGTGTATATGCCTCTGTCCCTCCTGGCAGAGAGGGCAAGGCCATGGATAAATTTGGTAAAAGACTTTACCAAAATACAATGCTGGCCAACCGTTCAGGTAACTATGCGTTTCACTTCTCTTTTTACCTGAAACATTTGATTCAGCAAGTCTCTTCTTTTCAAAAGTATCTTCCTGACCGTAAGCTTCCTGCATTCCAACAATGCTCCCTGCCTGGGTGATGAGCTCTTTGGAGAATCTATGGATACCACCACTCAAAAGCTCTCTGCCCATGAGACAAGGTGGGATACTTTGCTGAAAAATAAAAAGAAGCCTCCTCCTCCTCGTCCATTTAGACAGCAGCCATCATATCAGAGGCGGTTTTCTGCTCGGCCAGTTCAGCCTCAACCTCCACAACCTCGGAGGCAGCGGCAACAGCACCAACAAGCACGTCAGCAACAGCCGCCTACCATAAAGCCTGTCACTCAGACTAAGCCGACTCAGCCCTTTTGACTCCCTTCTCCTGGGCATTGCCAGTCTCCCTCCCTCCTGTCCTCTTCCACAGCCCATAGGAGGTCGATTAAACATTTTTCACTCTCGATGGGAGGTAATCACCACCGACCAGTGGGTGCTCTCGATCATAGCCCATGGCTACTCCCTCAATTTTCAGACTCCTCCACCGTTAGGCCTGCCAAAAGAGTCTGCTTCCAACAAGTCTCAGTCCCTCCTTCTCGTTCAAGAGGTTCAATCCCTCCTTCTTCTCAATGCCATCGAAGAAGTTCCTCAAGATCAGCGAGGTCAGGGTTTTTACTCCCGGTACTTTCTAGTTCCCAAAAAGACCGGAGACCTCAGACCCATCTTAGATCTCAGAGATCTCAACAAATGTTTGGTCAAGGAGAAGTTCAAAATGCTCTCTCTTGCCACCCTCTACCCTCTTCTCGCTCAGGGCGACTGGCTATGCTCCCTCGATCTCAAAGAGGCTTACACACACATTCCTATCCATCTGACGTCCAGGCAATATCTGCGCTTTCTTATCAATCAACTTCATTATCAGTACAAAGTGCTACCCTTCGGCCTGGCCTCCTCTCCCAGGGTATTCACCAAATGTCTGATTGTGGTAGCGGCCTATCTCCGCTCTCACAACTTTCAAGTCTTCCCTTATCTGGACGACTGGTTGATCAAACCTCATTCCCCTCAGGCGGTTCTGCTTGCCACCAATCAGACCATTCACTTCCTTCGACTATTAGGGTTCGAAATCAATCTACCCAAGTCTCACCTCATTCCGACCCAGCGACTTCAATTTATTGGAGCCGTTCTGGACACTGTTCTGATGAGGGCGTTTCTTTCATCCAACCGCCTTCACGCCATCCTCCATCTCTGTCAGCAGGTGTTTCAACAGATTACCATTTCTGCGAATCACATGATGGTGCTATTGGGGCACATGGCTTCGACAGTACATGTCACACCCTTCGCACGTCTCCACCTGCGTACTCCTCAATGGACCTTAGCGAACCAATGGTCCCAAGCGACGGATCCTTGTTCACAACACATATCTGTGACCTCGTCTCTTCGACAGTCGCTTCTTTGGTGGTTGACATCTTCAAATCTATCCAGAGGTCTGCTGTTCCATCTACCTCCTCATCAACTAGTAATCACCACAGATTCCTCCCTCTACGCCTGTGGAGCTTACTTGAACGAATTCCAAACTCAAGGATTTTGGACTGCCCAGGAAAAGAAACACCACATCAATTTCCTGGAACTCCGAGCGATGTTCTATGCCCTCAAGGCGTTTCAACATCTTCTCTTTCCTCAAGTACTACTCATTTGCACAGACAATCAAGTTGCAATGTACTACATCAACAAACAGGGAGGAACGGGCTCTCGCCTGTTGTGTCAGAAAGCCCAACGGATTTGGTCTTGGGCGACAGCTCGTCACTTATTCCTGAAGGCTATCTACATTCAAGGGGAACAGAATTCCTTAGCGGACAATCTCAGCAGAATTCTCCAACCTCACGAATGGACTCTCGATCCTTCGACTCTTCAGACCATTTTCGCTCAATGGGGCACTCCTCAAGTGGACCTTTTTGCAGCTCCCCACAACCATCAGCTGCCCCTGTTTTGCTCCAGACTCTACTCTCCTCACCGTCTGGCGCCCAATGCATTTCTCCTGGATTGGACCAGTCTCTTCCTATATGCTTTTCCCCCTCTACCGCTCATGCTGCAAACACTGTTCAAGCTAAAGAGGGAACAAGCCACCATGATTCTCATCGCTCCACGGTGGCCCAGGCAACATTGGTTCTCCCTTCTACTTCAACTCAGTTCCAGGGAACCCATACCTCTTCCACTGTTTCCTTCTCTGCTTTCTCAGCATCAGCAGACCCTACTGCATCCCAACCTACAGTCTCTGCACCTGACAGCTTGGTATCTCTCGGGCTGACTTCGGCTCACTCACTCCTTTCTCAGCCTGTCCGCTCTATCATTGATGCTTCCAGGAAACCGGCCACGCTCCAGTGTTATCAACAGAAGTGGTCTCGGTTTTCTTCCTGGTGCCTCTTACATCACCATGATTCCATGTCTCTAGCAGTGGGACTGGTGTTGGACTATCTTCTTTCCTTGTCTGACTCTGGTCTTAAATCTACTTCTATCAGAGTTCACCTTAGTGCAATTGCTGCCTTTCATGAGCCAATTCATGGAAAACCCCTCTCGGCTCATCCTTTGGTTTCTCGGTTCATGAGGGGCCTTTTCAATGTGAAACCACCTCTCAAGCCTCCTCCTGTGGTCTGGGATCTCAATGTGGTTCTTTCCGCTTTAATGAAGCCTCCTTTTGAACCTTTGGCCACAGCGCATTTCAAATTTCTTACCTGGAAAGTGGTCTTCCTTATAGCTCTCACTTCTGCCAGGAGGGTCAGTGAACTGCATGCACTAGTGGCCGATCCACCTTTCACTGTTTTTCACCATGATAAGGTGGTTCTCCGTACACACCCCAAATTTCTTCCTAAAGTTGTGTCTGACTTTCATCTTAACCAGTCCATAGTCCTACCTGTATTTTTTCCAAAGCCTCATTCTCATCCAGGTGAACAGGCTTTGCATACCTTGGACTGTAAACGTGCTCTGGCTTACTATCTTGAACGTACTAAGCCCCACAGATCATCTCCTCAACTATTTTTGTCCTTTGATCCTAATAAGTTGGGTCATCCTGTATCTAAACGCACTCTCTCCAATTGGCTTGCTGCTTGCGTTTCTTTCTGTTATGCTCAGTCGGGCCTGACACTGGAAGGTTCTGTCACGGGCCACAAAGTTAGAGCTATGGCAGCGTCTGTAGCTTTCCTCCGATCTACTTCCATTGAGGAAATCTGCAAGGCTGCTACTTGGTCCTCAGTTCACACTTTTACATCACATTATTATCTGGATGCATTCTCCAGACGGGATGGATACTTCGGCCAATCTGTTTTACAAAATTTATTTTCCTAATGGCCAACCTTCCCTCCATCCCTCTTTTTGTTAGCTTGGAGGTCACCCATCAGTCAAGAATATGCTGCCTGCTTGTCCTGGGATAAAGCACAGTTACTTACCGTAACAGGTGTTATCCAGGGACAGCAGGCAGATATTCTTGCGTCCCTCCCACCTTCCCGGGTTGGCTTCTTAGCTGGCTTATCCTAACTGGGGACCGCGCGCCTCTGTCGGGCGGGAAGGCACTCGCACGTGCGCGGTGCGGCCTACTAGAACTTTCAAAGTTCTTAGAGTGCAATCACTCTAAAATTGTCCGTACTGGGGCTCCGTAGGTGCCGTCACCCATCAGTCAAGAATATCTGCCTGCTGTCCCTGGATAACACCTGTTACGGTAAGTAACTGTGCTTAACCTCCCTCCCACCTCCCCCCGCGGTGTACCGGGTAGGAGTGAGCTTTCCGCACTCTTGCCCCATACTGAGCCCCTCTGAATGGCTGCTGCGAGTTCTTGCAGTCCAGAAATTACCGGGCAGGAGAGAGATTTTTGTACTCCTGTCCGGTGCTGAGCTGCTCACTGAATGGCTGCCACCAGTTCTCGTGGGACTCGTGAGAACTGGCGGCAGCCATTCAGAGAGCAGCTCAAGCCCGCGCAGGAGCATTAAAAACTCACTCATGCCTGGTACGCCATTGGTCCATGAGAACTTAAGGCAGTCATTCAGGGAGGAGCTCACTCATGCCCAGTACACCGCTGGACCACCAGGGATTCAAAAAGGTACATGGGGAAAGGTGAGAGGGAAGTAAAAAAATTTGTCAAAAGTCGGCTGGGACAGGAGATGGGAGAGATCCCTCTTGCCCCGGCCTACCACTGGACCACCAGGTCATAGAGCAGGCTCAGTGGAGGCCTGCAGGACATTGGGAGAGAGAGGGTGGACAGGGTGAAGAGCCTGGCAGGGCAGGGAGTGAGGGGGGCTGGGTGCAAATCCTGGCAGGGCATGGCACATGAATATTAACCACCACCACCATCCTCCCCTCCACGGCTTATATTCAAATCAACCGTTTTTACCTCCTTTTTTGGGAAAAAGGTACCTTGACTTATATTCAGATAGTCTTATATTTGAGTATTTATGGTATTATTAGACAGACTTTGGATTAGCATTGCAGTTCTTATGATGATTTAAATTTGTTGCTTTTGTGAGTGGGTTTTCAGCTTTTGTTATGTAGATTTTGTACTTTTTGTGATTTTGTCCTGTTTTTTCATTGTGTATGTACTTTTGGAACCTGCTTAGCATTGTTGGATTTGTGGGCTATAACTATTTTAAATAAATTTCTATGGGCTTCGGAGCATCACTACCTCAGCTTTGTAAAAAGGGCCCTAGAAGTTCTAAGCAAGTCACAACATAATAAAACATTAAACAAGCTAGTAAGAGAAATGAAATGTTTATATTGTTAAAAATGAAATATTTGGATGCAAGGAGAGGGTCTCCTCAAATGTAGAAATGGTATAAAGAAATGTGGTCACCTATGTGGGATGGCTTGTGTCATAGAGCACATAATTTGCTGTTAAATTCACCATGTGGGAGCTCTCAGGGGGTTGTGTTTTGGGTTTGTTTGTTTTTTTTTGGGGGGGCTATTTTTTCACAGTTCGGGGACACATTCCTTTAAGCTACCATGAAGAAACCATGCGGATGATGGTGTTCTTTGTATATCTCTGAATGGGATCCTTTGTTAAGGATTTAGCATGTGCTAAATGCGAAGACAGCCATTATATTCCTATTCTTCTTAGCATTTAGCATACGCTAAATTGGTTAGCGCACCTTAATAAAAGGACCCCTATATATTTTATGGTGTTTGCCACTGGAAAATTAATTTTAAAAAATATTTTAAAAAACCAAGCTAGTAAACTAAAACAAAATAGATACAAATAAAATTTTTCAAAATGAAAATGCAATGAGCAGATGACAGTCTGGAGTACTGCATCCAGCACTTGTCACCATACTACTCGAAAGGATCCAGAGAAGAGTGACTAAGATGCTTAAAGGGCTGGAGGAGTTGCCATACAGTGAAAGATTGGAGAAACTGAGCTTCTTCTCCCTTGAAAAGAGGAGACTGAGAGGGGACATGATCGAAACATTCAAGATAATGAAGGGAATAGACTTAGCAGATAAAGACAGGTTGTTCACCCTCTCTAAGGTAGAGAGAACGAGAGGACAGTCTCTAAAGTTGAAAGGGGATAGATTCTGTACAAACATAAGGAAGTTCTTCTTCACTCAGAGAGTGGTAGAAAACTGGAACACTCTTCCGGAGTCTGTTGTAGGGGAAAACACCCTCCAGGGATTCAAGACAAAGTTAGACAAATTCCTGCTGAACCAGAACGTACGCAGGAAAGGCTAGACTCAGTTAGGGCTCAGGTCCTTGACCTGGGGGCCGCCGTGGGAGCGGACTGCTGCTCATGATGGACTACTGGGCTGACCCAGCAGCGCCAGTTCTTATGTTCTGACAACCTAATACTGTTACTGCTTCCTAATAAGTTGCATGAGGCCTTTTTACTAAGCTGCACTAAGAAATGGTCTCTTTTTTTTTCTTCTAGTTGAACATAGTTGTTCTCATAAGTTTCCATACCCCGGCAGAATTTGTGGAAATATAACATAACATAAATTTTTAATTATATATCGCATAAGCCTTGCAGTTCTGTGCGGTTTACAAAAGAGGCAAAACTGACCGGTATCAGGAATGTTGGTGAAGCTGTTTATCATCACAGAATTAAGAACATAAAATAAGAACATAAGCAGTGCCTCTGCCGGGTCAGACCAGAGGTCCATCCCGCCCAGCAGTCCGCCCCCGCGGCGGCCCAACAGGTCATGCATGACCTGCCTTAATCACCAGAAGGGGCCCCCTAGGTTTCTCATCGAAGTCCTATCTTCCCATCAATGTCCTAACCCTCCGGCCTTGCACCTGCATGACCTGGTGAGCTGTCTATACTTATGCAACACCCCAGCACCTCCCTCAGTACCCCACGATCCCCTTTTCCCTCAGGAATCTGTCCAATCCCTGTTTGAATTCCTGTACTGTACTCTGCCGGATCACTTCCTCCGGGAGCGCATTCCATCTGTCCACGACCCTTTGGGTGAAGAAAAGCTTCCTTTCATTTGATTTGAACCTATCTCCCTTCAGTTTCTCTGAGTGCCCCCTCATACCTGTCGTCCCTTTTAGTCTGAAGAACCTGTCCCTGTCCACCCTCTCTATGCCCCTAAGTATTTTGAAGGTCTCTATCATATCCCCCCTGAGCCTCCTCTTTTCCAGAGAGAAGAGCCCCAGTTTATCCAGCCTCTCAACATATGGGAAGTTTTCCAGCCCTCTTACCAGTTTCGTTGCCCTCCTTTGGACTCTCTCAAGAACTGCCATGTCCTTCTTGAGGTGCGGCGACCAATATTGAACGCAGTATTCCAGATGTGGGCGCACCATCGCTCGATACAGCGGCATGATGACTTCCCGCGTCCTGGTTGATATGCCCCTCTTGATGATGCCCAGCATCCTGTTGGCTTTCTTCGAGGCTGCTGCACACTGTGCGGATGGTTTCATAGATGGATTCACTAGCACACCCAAGTCTCTCTCAAGTCCGGTGTCTTCCAGCAATCTCCCCCCCATTTTATACTCGAACAACGGGTTCTTTTTCCCTATGTGCATGACCTTGCATTTATCTACGTTAAAGCGCATTTGCCATTTGTTTGCCCAGTCCTCCAGCTTATCGAGGTCCCTTTGCAGTTCCTCACACTCCTCCCTGGTCCTAACTCTGGCGCAGAGCTTGGTATCGTCTGCAAATTTTATAACCTCACACTTTGCCTCCGTTTCCAGATCATTGATAAATATGTTGAAGAGTAGCGGCCCCAGTATCGATCCTTGCGGCACACCGCTCGTGACTCCCCGCCAGTCAGAATATTGGCCCTTTACTCCGACCCTCTGTAGTCTACCTGACAGCCAGTGCTTGATCCATCTGTGTACATCCCCGCCCACCCCGTGGTTCCACAGCTTCCTAAGCAGCCTTTCATGTGGCACCTTGTCAAGGGCCTTTTGAAAATCGAGGTAAATGATGTCTATGGGTTCCCCTTTGTCCACCTGACTGCTTATTCCCTCAAAGAAGTACAGAAGGTTTGTCAGGCACGACCTTCCCTTACAGAATCCGTGCTGGCTTGTCCGCAGTAGGCCATTTTTCTCGATGTGCTCGCAAATACTGTCCTTGATCATTGCTTCCACCATCTTCCCTATAACTGAAATCAGGCTCACCGGCCTGTAGTTCCCGGGGTCACCTCTCGATCCCTTCTTAAAGATAGGTGTGACATTCGCCAGTTTCCAGTCCTCTGGTACCTCTCCAGTTTTCAAGGATAGGTTGCAAACATGCTGGATTGCGCCCGCTATTTCCTGACTTAGTTCCTTTAGAACCCTTGGGTGGATCCTGTCCGGTCCCGGTGATTTGCCGCTTTTCAGTCTGTCAATCTGCTTGAGGACATCCTCCCGACTTACCTCTATATGCCCCAATCTTTTGGCCTGCTCCCCACTCATGAGCTCCTCTGAGTCCGGTATATTGGACGTGTCATCGCTCGTGAAGACCGACGAGAAGAACGTGTTCAACCTCTCAGCTACCTCTTTATTCTCCTTAATCACTCCCTTCCTATCCCCATCGTCCAATGGCCCCACCTCCTCTCTCACTGGTTGCTTCCCCTTTACGTAACTGAAGAATGCCTTGAAGTTTTTCGCCTCCCTGGCCAGCCCCTCCTCGTATTTCCCTTTTGCTTTTCTAATCTCTCGGTGGCATTCCTTTTGGCATTTCCTGTGCTCCTGGTGATTTTCCTCCGTTGGATCCCTTTTTCCATTTCCGGAAGGACACTTTCTTGTCACTGATTACCCTCTTTACTTCAGGTGTCATCCAAACCGGGTCTTTTGACCGCTTGTTCTTGCGGCCTTTCCTGAAACTGGGGATGTACAGTTTTTGCGCTTCCTGCAGTGTGTCCCTGAGAAGGGTCCAGGCGCTCCCTACAGTCTCCATCCGAAAGCCGTTCCTGAGCTTCCTCCCCACCATTTTCCTCATAGCAACATAGTTCCCTTTCCTGAAGTTGAGCGCAGTCGTTGCGGTCCTCCCCACTATGGGTGACCCCCTTTCTAATGTGAATCTGATCACGTTGTGATCACTGTTGCCTAGTGTTCCTCCCACTTCTACCCCTCTTGCAGGCCCCCCTAATCCGTTAAGGATGAGGTCAATAGTACCATCCCCTCGCGTCGGTTCCTTGACTAGTTGCTCCATGAAGCAGTCCCTCACAGCTTCTACGAATCCTGCTTCCCTCGTGGAGTTGGAGTGTCCCGTACTCCAGTCTATCCCCGGGTAGTTGAAGTCCCCCATCACTGTTACACTTCCAGTCCTGCATTCCTGTCTCAGTTCTGCTTCCAAGTCTTGTCCTATTGTTTCTGACGCACCAGGCGGGCGATAATACAGCCCCAGTTTTATGTCTGCACTCTTCTTTCCCGGCAATTTGACCCATAGCGATTCTAGCTCCTCTGCCTTTGTTGCCGTATCGATCCCAATCGAGTAGATATAGTCCTTTATATACAGCGCTATGCCTCCCCCCTTATTGTGGGTCCTGTCCCTCCTGTAGAGCTTGTACCCTGGCAGCGCCACATCCCATTGATTTTCCTCTGTCCACCAGGTTTCTGTAATTCCTATTATATCCAGGTCCTCCCCCTTGGCCATGACTTCCAGTTCACCCATCTTAGCCATGAGGCTTCTTGCATTTGCGTATAAGCACTGTAGGTCCCGGTGTTTGTCCTCCACCTCTGCCTTTACCTGGGCCGCCTTCCCTTGGGTCTCGGGCCGTTTTCCCGCTCCCGGTGCCTCTGCTGTGCCCTCCGCCTTTACCCTCGCAACTCTCTTCCTCCCCATGTCCCCTCCACCCCACCTCCCCGCTTTTCCCTGGGGAGTACCAGCCCCCTCCTGTGCTATCGTCCCCTGGGCCTTGGTTTGTTCCCCCTTGCCTTGTGTCTCCCCTTTGCCCTGTGGCTCCACCTTATTGCCTTCTGTTTGCACCCTGGTGCCATCTTGTCCTCCTGAATCCCCTGTTTTCCCCTTTCCCTTAGACTTCTCCCAGCAAGTTGCTGTTACCTGGTATTTCCCTCGCTGTCTGATCGCGAGTTCCATCGGACCCCCGTCCTCCTCCCTGCAGTCAGCCCATTCAGCATCTTTTCTTGATACTGCTGTCCGAAGCGTCATCAGGTCAGCTGTCGGCTTTCCCCCTTTCTGTAGTTTAAAGCCCTCTCGATCTCCTTCTTTACGTTGGCTGCTAGTATTCTTGTTCCCGCCGTGCTCAGGTGCAGGCCATCCCGCCTGTAGAGCTTGCTCTTTCCCCAGAAGGACGACCAGTTCCTCACAAAGTGGAAGCCCTCCTCCTTGCACCACCTCCTCAGCCACGCATTCACCTCCTGGAGCTCGGCCTGCCTCCTTGCATCTGCCCTCGGGACCGGCAGGATCTCCGAGAATGCTATCCTCTGTGACCTCCGTTTCAGCTTCCTTCCCAGGACCCTGAACTGGTCTGTTAGCGCAGGCATGCTGAAATTCCTCCGGCTCACATCATTTGTTCCGATGTGGACAATTACTGCTGTCTCCTCCGTTTCGGCTCCGTCCAAGATCCTCTCGATTCTGTCGGCAATGTCCTTTGTCCTGGCCCCAGGGAGACATGTCACCAGCCGGTCCTCTCGATCTCCGGCTTTAGTGTCTTTAGTAATTGTCATGTGAACTGAACTCACAGATTGCCCTGATCAAAAGTTTACATCTCCTGATTGAGGTGGCAGTGAAGGGCAAGGACCTAATTCTTGTCTGTGTATAAATAGTCAATGAGCTCTTGAGAAACCCTTGTGCATATCATCCAGGGCTGTACTTGGGTTCTTCTGCCTGTCCCCATGTTGATTTCCATTTTTCCTCTAGGAGCCTTCTTTCCACTAGAAGATGCACTCTTTTATTACAGCATAGCCTCATTTTGTTCCAGAAGAACTTTTTACGGACGAATAATTGATTAATATTTCAATGAACTATTAAAAAAAGAATAAAGACCCCTCCTCTACATCCCATCCTCCTTACAAACCCACCCTACGGGATGCAGTTGCAGGCATGTTTCGGTAGCACATGTTAGACATCCCTTAAAACAAATCTCTAACGTGAGTTTGAGTGATCTGGCATTTAAGAACTATAAGTAACATTTTAGGTGTGGATTGCCCCTATGAGATGCATACCAGTTCCTTTTCCCTTGGAACCTGCTGCTTTGGTCTGTTGGCTGAGCAGACGGGGGCTTTGTGCAGAGGCTTCTAGCCTTGTTTTTCAGCGCTAAAGATAGCTCTGAGGATTAGCATTTATATCAAGATATTATCCTGTCCATTGCAGTGACAGACTAAATAGTTTGGTCGGGTACACTTGACATGCAGAGTGTTTTCATGCAGTGGGAGAAATGGTTCACTTGAATTCTCCATTGTTTTCCCCTACAGTGTGCGTCGTGGGTATCAGGTGTACAAACAGGTGTGTGCGGCCTGCCATACCATGGAGTACCTTGCCTTCCGTCACCTCGTTGGCGTTTCACATACAGAAGCTGAGGCCAAGGCCATAGCTGAGGAGGTAATATTGGCACAGAGCGATGTCAGGAGTGACACACACAAGATGGAAACTCGTTATCTGTTACTTAAGGGGGTGGGGCGGAGGGATGCTGCTCCATAAGTACTCGGGTTCAAGTATTAGTGTAGAATACCAGTACTGGATCCACTCTCACATAGTTGTGGGACATATATTACCAATTGAATTTAATTTATTTATCATTTTTTCTTTTTTGCATGAACTTTCAGAATACAGCCAGGCACAACATACTTCTGGTTGTTTCTGTCTCCATCGGTCCAAATTGTATTGAATTCTTATATGTATATTCTTTTCATAACTCTTAAAACGACTTTCACTTAGCTTTTAAAGTAATTCTTCAGTGCATTAGTTGTGTTTCATTGGAAACTTCCTTCAGGGTCGAGGGGAACTAGAACGGATGGTGGCTCCTGCAAATGCTTTAGTTCCCCTCGACCCTAGTGATGAGCTGGAGCTGGTGGAGCCACCCCTGAGAACATTGTTTTCCTGACACTTTTGTATTTGATGTATTTAATGTAGGAAAGAATAAACTGAACCAAGCTGTATGAGAAGAAAAAAAAAAGCTTGTTTACAATATTTATTAGCAGTGTGATAAAAGGAAAGACATCGCATACCTGCTTAGCAGAAAAAACTCAGAATCTCTGGGGTAACTTTGTGCTTCTTCTGGCTTCGCTCTTATCTTCTAAAAAAATAGTGGTTCTTAACACGTCCAGCCATGGGAGCAGGAGCCCAGGGTTCCTGCTTGCCACTGAGTTACAAGGGGGTGCTGAAAAGTTAAATTTTGAGTGTTATTCTGAAAAGAGGGTTATCTCTTAAGTGCTCATTTGCAGAAACGAAATTCTCCATTTTGACATTGTTTCAGATCATTGATTGAACCGTATCCAGGTCCTTCTCTTGGTTGGGCTGAGAACTTTTCAGCACCCCCTCATAGCAACATTCCAGAGCTGAGATTGTGATGTCATAAGGCCTCATTCCACCAATGCCTAAGAGCTAACCTCATCAGTGATGTCACAATGGCTGGATTGTCCTATACTTGGCTCACATAAGAACTTAAGAATAGCCATACTGGGTCAGACCGCAGGTCCATCTAGCCCAGTATCCTGTTTCCAGCAGTGGCCAGCTCAGATCCCAAGTACCTGGCAGAAACCCAAAGAGTAGCAACATTCCAGAGCTGAGGTTGTGATGTCCTAATGCCTCATTCCACCAATAAGAGCCAGCCTCATCAGTGATGTCACAGTGGTTTCATCGTCCTATACGTGACTCACATAAGAACAGCCCACTATCCTGTCTCCAATTGTGACCAAGTACCTGGCAGAAACTCAAAGAGTAGAAGGGAGTGTTGAAAATTTCTCAGCAACTTCCTAAATTCTGAGCGTTATTCTGCCAGCGTAGCTGAAAAGAGTGTTATCTTATTTCATAAAGTGCCAATTTCCAGAAACAAAATTCTGGGTTTTGACATAGTTTCAGATCATTGATTGAACCATATTCACATCCTTCTCTTCTTGGTTAGGCTGAGAACTTTTCAACACCCCCTCGTTCCACATCAGCTCCTGAGTGGAGACTCTCCAGCCTGAACAAACAGCAATAAAGTGTGCCTGGGTGGATCCTACTCAACATGTTTCAGGTTAATGGAAAAAAGGGTCAGGTCTCACTGCTTTAGGAATTGGGAAAGGCTTTCTTGTATTTGTGCTCATTCTGAGAATGCAGAGAAATGGCCACTAGTTGGTCGCAATTTTGATAGGATCCTATTCAACTTTGCAGCATGGGGAGGATTCAGGAATAGTCGTGAAGTGGAGTTTGAGGTTCTAAGAAAAGAGTGGGGTGTAGGTATGTTCTCTGCATACCAAGCTCTAATGCGGTCTTCCTGTTAGTGGTGAGGCTTTGTAAGCTCTGATAACTCTGGTGTACAGTTTGCTTGGAGATTTGCTGCCTATATTGTTCATTCTGTTTTCTTCTTGCCACAGTATGATGTGCTGGATGGTCCTAACGAGGAAGGAGAGATGTTCACCCGTCCCGGCAAGCTCTCAGATTACTTCCCCAAACCCTATGCGAACACTGAGGCAGCGCGTGCGGCCAACAATGGGGCATTGCCCCCTGACCTCAGCTACATCGTCAATGCCAGGTACTGCTTCCTGTCTGTAACCCTGGCCACTTGCCCCTATTAATCTCAGCTATATCATCCAGATGGTACCAAATATAGCATCAGCCTATCCAGTCTGCCAAGTTATTGCTACCAGCTAGAAGACTGGTACGACCTCTCTCCTTCAGGACAGCTCTTGTTACCTTCCTTTTTTTGCAGGACCCTGCTTAATTCACACCCATCACCCTTCCTTTTCCTTTGTCTAAACACAATAAACTAAAGGAACTCTTAAAAGTAGGTTCTCTGATGGCAATGCAGGGAGTTCTTATTCTGCATTGGAATAGCTTAAACCTACATGGCACTCTTTAATGTAAACCTAGAATGTGCCAAAAAATCAAATGTCTAACTACAAAAAATTGGCAACAGTCTTCAAAGAGGGAATAAACCCTTCCCCCCAAGACCCAGCTCACCTATAACTGTTGTAAAAGATAAGAGAGACCTCAGTATTAAGAACATAAGAATAGCCTTACTGGGTCAGACTAGCGGTCCATCAAGCCCGGTAGCCCGTTCTCACGGTAGCCAATCCAGGTCACTAGTACCTGGCCAAAACCCAAGGTGTAGCAATATTCCATGCTACCACCTCACTGCTGTAACCTCACGCAAGCGCTTTCCTGCACAATTATGAGGTGGAGCGGAGAGGGCAATCTCGCACAGATGCAGGAAAGCGCTTGCATGAGGTTAAAGCAGTGAGGCAGGCAACGCTCCAGAAAGTAAGGTAACCATTAGAGGCAGTGCAGCTTGTGCGTGTGTACGTAATCTCGTGAACTCTTGCAAAATTCAGCACCTCTCCTGGCGGTGACGGCTTTATGTAAGATGGCGGTTGTGTCCGGTGCTGGAGGAGGTGAGAGCTGGAGGCGGTTACGCATGCAACCCCCGGACACTTAAGGCACAAGTTTTCCAGGCACAAGTCAGATATTGATTCTGCCCTCTACAAAAAAGCCTAGAAGACTACCCCAAAATCTTGTTTATAAATCTTTCCTTAATTGCTTCTGATATGTGTATAGCTGAAATTATCCCAGGACAAGCAGGCAGCATATTCTTAACACATGGGTGACGTCACCGACGGAGCCCTCGGTACGGACCTTTTAACTAGAAGTTTCTAGTTGGCCGCACCGCGCGTGCGCGAGTGCCTTCCCGCCCGACGGAGGAGTGCGTGGTCCCCAGTTTCTTCGTTTCCGCGGAGCGAAGAAGACGCGTGTATTTTTTCAACGGCCGTTGAAATCACTTTTTGCCTTCCCGCTCGCGCTTTTGTTCTAAATTTTTCTTCCTCTACCTTCGGGTTTCCTTTTTCTTTGAATTGCAAAAAAAAAAAAAAAAAAAAACTTTGATTTTTCTTGTTTCTTTCGTTTTTGCCCCGGCGGGGCCTGTTGCCATTATACAGGCCTCGGACTTCGATTTTGCGGAGGCTATCTTCCCCTTCATGCCCCCGCAGGTCGGTTTTAAGAAGTGCCAGCGGTGTGCACGCCCGATCTCCGTTTCTGACCCACACAATTGGTGTTTGCAGTGCCTGGGTCCGGAGCATCGGGCAGATTCCTGCACCCGCTGTGCCACTTTACAAAAACGTACTCTTAAAAACCGAAGAATCCAGCAAACCCTGCTCTTCGGCTCCGAGTCGGCGATGGATTCATCACCTTCAACGGCGGTACCGCAGAAATCGGCACCGTCAAGCTCGACACCGACCGATCCCGCATCGGCGCCACTGGCGCCAGGTAAGCCGGCTAAGAAGCCTTCCTCTTCCCTCGAGCGCCCTCCAGCTACGGTGTCGACACCGTCCATACCGGCATCGCACCGGTCCCGTAAACGCTCCGCCCCGATAACGGTGAGTGCCTCGTCATCGGCCTCCTCATCACCGGGGCGTGGAGCGGCATCCAAGGAACCGAAGAAAAAGAAAGCAGTTCCGATGCCACCCCTAGATGACCGTATTTCGGCCATTCTACAAACTCAGCTTCAGGAGCAGTTGAAGAAACAGCTTGAACAACTGCTACCCTCTATCCTGGCACCGCTCCTTCCGGTACCAGACCGGCCCGAGCCCCGCACCGAGCCCCCGGTGTCCACTCCTTCGGTACCGGTAAACACCTCGATGCCGATCCTTTCGGCCCAACAACTTCCTGATGATCCTGTGGTTCATTCTCAACCCACAGTGGATCCTACTCGGCACCAGGCGGTACGGCACTCTTCTCGGGACCGAGAACGACGCCGATCGTCCTCCCCTGGTACCGTTTCGGTGCGCTCTGGTAAATCTTTGTCCAAGACTCGCCACACCGCACCCTCCACCCCGGTGTCCCGACACGCACCAGAGGTCAGGGATCCTGATTTATGGGAGGAGACTCCTCTCGGTACCGAGGAGGATCCCTCCTCATCTGATGAGGAACCATCGGCACCTGATGCCACCTCTAAACCTGAGCAATCCTCTTTTTCTAAATTTCTGAGGGAAATGTCTGCTGCTCTGTCACTTCCCCTTGAATCTGACTCCAAAAAGTCCCAAGCCTTTTTAGAAGCCTTAGACTTTGAGCAACCTCCTAAAGAGTTCCTCAAGCTTCCCGTACATGACATCTTACGGGAGACATTCTACAAAAACTTGGAAAATCCCCTCACGGTACCGGGAGCTCCCCGTAAACTGGACAACCTTTACCGTGTCATCCCTATTCCAGGATTCGACAAATCTCAATTGCCCCATGAGTCCCTTCTGGTGGAATCCACCTTAAAAAAGACTCAGGGCTCCAGTGTCTATGCCTCTACCCCTCCTGGCAGAGAAGGTAAGACCATGGACAAGTTTGGCAAGAGACTTTACCAAAATGCCATGCTTGCCAACAGGGCAAACAACTATTCCTTCCATTTTTCCTTTTATCTCAAACACTTGGTCCAACAGCTGTCTGCCCTCCAGAAGTACCTACCTGAGCGCAAGGTCCCACTATTCCAGCAGCACATATCTGGCCTTCTCCAAATGCGCAAGTATATGGTCCGCTCGATATACGACTCCTTCGAGCTCACCTCTCGGGCCTCTGCCATGGCTGTAGCCATGCGTCGCTTGGCCTGGCTCAGAGTCTCCGACCTGGACATCAACCACCAGGACCGCCTGGCCAACGCCCCCTGTCTCGGGGATGAGCTTTTTGGAGAGTCACTGGATTCCACCACTCAGAAACTCTCTGCCCATGAGACCAGGTGGGACACCCTGATCAAGCCGAAAAAGAAGGCCCCGCCTGCTCGACCCTATCGGCCTCAATCATCTTACCAGCGGAGGTTCTCAGCCAGGCCACTCAATCCGCCTCCCCAACAATCTCGGCGACCCCGTCAACAGCAGCACCATGCCCAGGCTCGGTCTCAGGCCACTCAACCCTCCAAGCCTCCTCAGCCTGCTAAACAATCTCAGCCCTTTTGACTCTTCTCTCCAGGGCATAGCCAGTCATCCACCCTCGCTGCCTCTTCCACAGCCTATCGGGGGTCGTCTCACCATCTTCTCAAGCCGTTGGGAAGTCATCACGTCGGACCAGTGGGTCCTCAACATCATCCGCCACGGCTACTCTCTCAACTTCCAGACTCTGCCTCCGGACAACCTTCCCGTAGAGTCTGCTTCAACCTCATCTCAAACCCCCCTCCTCCTGAGGGAGGTTCAATCCCTCCTCCTTCTCAATGCCATCGAAGAAGTACCTCCAGATCAAAGGGGGCAGGGATTCTACTCCCGCTACTTCCTGGTACCCAAAAAGACGGGAGACCTCCGTCCCATTCTCGATCTCAGGGACCTCAACAAGTGTCTGGTCAAGGAGAAGTTCAGAATGCTCTCCCTTGCCACGCTCTACCCTCTTCTTTCTCAACACGACTGGCTATGTTCCCTGGACCTCAAAGAGGCCTACACTCACATCTCCATCAATCAACATTCTCGCCGCTACCTGCGTTTCCAGGTACTGCACCACCACTATCAGTACAAGGTGCTACCGTTCGGCCTCGCCTCCTCACCCAGGGTCTTCACCAAGTGCCTTATAGTGGTAGCGGCCTTCCTCAGGTCTCACAACCTCCAGGTGTTCCCCTATTTGGACGATTGGTTGGTGAAAGCACCTACGTCTCCACTTGTGCTACAGGCTACTCATCACACCATCTCTCTCCTCCACCTCCTGGGGTTCGAGATCAACTACCCCAAGTCGCATCTGCTTCCCACCCAGCGACTTCAATTCATTGGAGCAGTTCTGGACACCACGCTAATGAGGGCTTTTCTCCCCTCCGATCGCAAGCAGACCCTGCTCCATCTCTGCCGTCAGGTACTCATGCATCCCTCCATTCCTGCTCGACAGATGATGGTCCTCCTGGGTCACATGGCCTCGACAGTGCATGTCCTTCCTCTGGCTCGTCTCCACCTTCGTACACCTCAGTGGACGCTCGCCAACCAGTGGTCACAGACTACGGATCTTCTTTCTCATCCCATCTCTGTGACATCATCTCTTCAGCAATCTCTCCAATGGTGGTTGAACTCCTCAAATCTTTCCAGGGGTCTTCTTTTCCATCTGCCCCCCCACTCTATGATCATCACCACAGATGCGTCCCCCTACGCGTGGGGAGCTCACCTGGGAGATCTACGCACCCAGGGACTTTGGACCCCACAGGAGCGTCGTCATCACATCAATTTCCTGGAACTCAGAGCCATGTTCTACGCCCTCAAGGCTTTCCAACATCTTCTCTGTCCTCAAGTCCTCCTCCTATGCACAGACAATCAAGTCGCCATGTACTACATAAACAAGCAAGGCGGCACCGGATCTCGCCCCCTTTGTCTGGAGGCTCTGCGCATCTGGACCTGGGCCACGGACCGCAATCTCTTTCTCAGGGCGGTCTATATCCAGGGCGAACAGAACTCTCTGGCCGACAATCTCAGCCGCATCCTTCAACCTCACGAGTGGACGTTGGACCCTCCGATTCTACTCTCCATCTTTGCTCGATGGGGCACTCCGCAGGTGGACCTCTTTGCAGCACCTCACAACCATCAGCTGCCCCAATTCTGTTCCAGACTCTTCTCTCCTCACCGTCTGGCCCCGGATGCATTCCTGCTCAACTGGAGGGATCGGTTCCTCTATGCCTTCCCTCCACTTCCTTTGATGTTGCGGACCTTGTCCAAACTCCGCAAGGACAATGCCACCATGATCCTCATCGCCCCTCGGTGGCCTCGTCAACACTGGTTCTCCCTTCTGCTTCAACTCAGCTCCAGGGAGCCCATTCCTCTTCCTGTGTTTCCTACTCTACTTACACAGCAGAATCAGTCTCTACTACATCCCAACCTGTCTTCCCTCCACCTGACAGCTTGGTTTCTCTCGGGCTGACCTCTCCGGAGAATCTATCTCAACCGGTCCGCCTCATTTTGGACGCCTCCAGGAAACCGGCCACTCTCCAATGTTACCATCAGAAGTGGACCAGATTCTCCTCGTGGTGTCTCCGGCATCAGCAAGAACCCACCTCTTTGGCGGTGGAAACTGTCTTGGAATATTTGCTCTCGCTGTCCAACGCTGGCCTCAAAACCACCTCCATCAGAGTCCACCTCAGTGCCATCACTGCGTTTCACGAGCCTATTCTCGGAAAACCCCTCACGGCTCATCCTCTGGTTTCAAGATTTATGAGAGGGCTCTTCAACATCAAACCGCCTCTCAAGCCTCCTCCCGTCGTCTGGGACCTGAATGTGGTTCTCTCTGCTCTCATGAAACCTCCGTTTGAGCCTCTTGCCACAGCTTCATTCAGGCTTCTTACCTGGAAAGTGCTTTTCCTAATTGCCATCACCTCTGCCAGGAGGGTTAGCGAACTGCATGCACTGGTTGCCGACCCACCGTTCACTGTTTTTCACCATGACAAGGTTGTTCTGCGTACCCACCCTAAATTCCTTCCCAAGGTGGTCTCAGCTTTTCACCTCAACCAGTCCATTGTGCTTCCCGTCTTCTTCCCTAAGCCTCACTCGCATCCTGGAGAACAGGCGTTGCACACGCTGGATTGTAAGCGTGCCCTTGCTTACTACCTTGATCGTACCAGAGCTCACCGAACATCCCCTCAGCTCTTTTTGTCTTTCGATCCCAACCGTTTGGGCCGTCCTGTCTCCAAACGGACACTTTCAAATTGGCTTGCTGCCTGTATTGCCTTCTGTTATGCTCGGGCCGGTCTCTCTCTGGAAGGATCTGTCACGGCCCACAGAGTCCGAGCTATGGCTGCTTCTGTGGCTTTCCTCCGTTCCACGCCCATCGAGGAAATCTGCAAGGCGGCCACTTGGTCCTCAGTTCACACGTTCACTACTCACTACTGTCTGGATGCGTTCTCCAGACGGGATGGACACTTCGGCCAATCTGTGTTACAAAATTTATTTTCCTAATGGCCAACCATCCCTCCTCCCTCTCTGTTAGCTTGGAGGTCACCCATGTGTTAAGAATATGCTGCCTGCTTGTCCTGGGATAAAGCACAGTTACTTACCGTAACAGGTGTTATCCAGGGACAGCAGGCAGATATTCTTAAGTCCCACCCACCTCCCCGGGTTGGCTTCTTAGCTGGCTTATCCTAACTGGGGACCACGCACTCCTCCGTCGGGCGGGAAGGCACTCGCGCACGCGCGGTGCGGCCAACTAGAAACTTCTAGTTAAAAGGTCCGTACCGAGGGCTCCGTCGGTGACGTCACCCATGTGTTAAGAATATCTGCCTGCTGTCCCTGGATAACACCTGTTACGGTAAGTAACTGTGCTTTATTAGAAGCAATTAAGGAAAGATTTATAAACTATAGTTTTACCTCATTTCTTTAATAAGACATTAACTATTTTTTTCTGCGGCCCTCCAAGTTCCTACAAATCCAAAATGTGGCCCTGCAAAGGGTTTGAGTTGGAGACTGCTATTCTAGTTGCTTTGGTGGTACTTGTGCGTTATCCCAGGACAAGCAGGCAGCATATTCTTAATGCATGGGTGATGTCACCAACGGAGCCCCGGTACGGACACTTTTTACTAGAAAGTTCTAGTTGGCCGCACCGCGCAAGCGCGAGTGTCTTCCCACCCGACGGAGGAGTGCGTGGTCCCCAGTTTCTTCGTTTCCGCGGAGCGAAGAAGACGCATGTGGTTTCAACGGCCGTTGAAAACATCCTTCTTGCCTTCCCGCTCGCGTTTTTTTTCTCGTTTTTTCCCTCTTCGGGTTCTCTTTTTTTCTTCGATTCAAAAAAAAAAAAAAAATCTCTCGATTTTCTCTATTTTTTGAAACCGGCCCCAGCGGGGCCTGTTGTCACCATACAGGCCTCCGGTTTTGATTTTGCGGAGGCCGTGTTTCCCTTCATGCCCCCTCAACCGGGCTTTAAGAAGTGCCAGCGGTGTGCACGCCCGATCTCCCTCACTGACCCACACAATTGGTGCTTACAGTGTTTGGGTCCAGAGCATCGGGCTGACACCTGCACCTGCTGTGCCACTCTTAAGAAACGTACTTTAAAAAATTGGCAGATCCAACAGAACATCCTTTTCGGTACCGGATCTGCTATGGAACCTGCTGCGACGTCGACGGTACCGCAAAAGACGGCACCGACCACTTCGACGACGCCCGATCCTTCTTCGGGGTCGCTGGCA
Organism: Geotrypetes seraphini; assembly: GCF_902459505.1. NCBI lineage: Eukaryota > Metazoa > Chordata > Amphibia > Gymnophiona > Dermophiidae > Geotrypetes > Geotrypetes seraphini. Next base: position 11,313,540 of record NC_047085.1, read on the forward strand.
CCAGGTAAGCCGGCTAAGAAGCCTTCCACCTCCCTTGAGCGCCCACCTGCCACAGTGGCGACGCCGGTCCTCCCAGCCTCACGCCGATCCCGCAAATGCTCCGCCCCAATCTCGGTGAGTGCCTCATCATCGGCCTCCTCATCGCCGGGGCGTGGAGCAGCACCTATGGAACCGAAAAAGAAAAAAGCGGTACCGGTGCCAGCCCTGGATGACCGCATCGCGGCCATACTCCAAGACAAATTGCAGGAACAGCTACAGCAGCAACTCCAGCACCTGTTACCGACCCTCTTGGCACCACTTCTTTCAGTACCAGACCGGCCCGAGCCTCGCACCATCCCGCCGGTGTCCACCCCCTCGGTGCCACTCAACACTTCCATGCCAGTCCTCTCGGCTGAACCACCCCGTTCTCATCCTGTGGTACAGACCCGCTCTGAGGTCGATCCTCCTCGGGACCAGGAAGGGCACCGGTCTCCCCGGGACCCAGAACGGTACCGCTCTTCCCGGGACCAGGATCAGCACCGATCTTCCTCTCCCGGTACCGTCTCGATGTGCTCTGGCAAGTCTCTTTCTAAGACCCGCCACACCGAGCCTCCCACCCCGACATCTCGGCGTGCGCACACTGATATCAGGGACCCGGACTTATGGGAAGAATCCCCACCCGGTACCGAGGAGGACGCATCGTCCACAGACGAGGAACCCTCAGTAACCGATACCGCTTCCAAACCTGAGCAATCCTCTTTCACCAAATTCCTCAGGGAGATGTCGGCGGCTCTTTCTATTCCTTTAGAGTCCGACTCCAAAAAGTCCCAGGCCTTTCTGGATGCCTTAGACTTTGAACAACCTCCCAAAGAATTCCTCAAGTTACCCGTCCACGACATACTGCAGGAAACTTTTTATAAAAATTGGGAGAATCCACTCACTGTCCCCGGAGCTCCTCGTAAACTTGACAGCCTATACAGGGTCATCCCAATTCCGGGTTTTGACAAACCTCAATTGCCCCATGAGTCTCTCCTAGTTGAGTTTACATTAAAGAAAACTCAGGGCTCCAGTGTTTATGCCTCCACCCTTCCTGGCAGAGAAGGCAAAACGATGGATAAGTTTGGCAAACACCTTTATCAAAATGCAATGCTAGCCAACCGGGCGAATAATTACACATTTCACTTCTCATTTTATATGAAGTATCTCGTACAACAACTATCCGCCCTATAAAAATACATCCCTGAGCGCAAAGTCCCACTCTTTCAACAACAAATTTCCAGCCTCCTTCAACTGCGGAAATTCATGGTGCGCTCTATTTATGATTCATTTGAGCTGACCTCCCGAGCGTCTACCATAGCTGTTGCCATGCGACGTCTGGCCTGGTTGAGGGTATCTGATCTTGACATCAACCACCAAGACCGCCTAGCTAACGCACCCTGTCTTGGGGACGAACTTTTTGGGGGTCCCTGGATTCAACCACCCAGAAGCTCTCAGCACATGAGACCAGATGGGACACTCTGGTAAAACCTAAAAAGAAGGCTCCACCTGCTCGTCCTTATAGACCACAGTCCTCTTACCAGCGCAGGTTCTCGGCCAGACCTCTCAACCCGCCCCAACAGCAGCCTCGCAGACCTCGTCAACAACAACACACTCAGGCTCGCTCTCAATCTCACCAACCTGCCAAGCCTCTCCCTCTGTCAAAACCTTCTCAGCCCTTTTGACTCTTTTCTCCAGGGCATAGCCAGTCTCCCACCATCATTACCTCTTCCTCAGCCAATCGGAGGACGTCTCCAACTCTTCCTCAACCGTTGGGAGGTCATCACATCAGACCTGTGGGTCCTCAACATCATCCGCCACGGCTACTCTCTCAGTTTCCAGACTCTCCCACCAGACAATCTTCCAATAGAGTCTGCGTCTCACTCCTCCCAATCCCGTCTCCTCCTAAGGGAGGTCCAATCCCTCCTTCTTCTCAATGCCATCGAAGAGGTTCCCCCAGACCAAAGGTGTCAGGGATTCTACTCCCGCTACTTCCTGGTTCCCAAGAAGACAGGAGACCTTCGTCCCATCCTAGATCTCCGGGACTTCAACAAGTGTCTGGTCAAGGAAAAGTTCAGAATGCTCTCCCTGGCCACGCTTTATCCTCTTCTCTCTCAACACGACTGGCTATGTTCCCTGGACCTCAAAGAGGCCTACACTCACATTCCAATCCATCTGAATTCACGTCGCTACCTCCGATTTCAGATACAGCACCGTCACTATCAGTACAAAGTGCTACCTTTTGGCCTCGCTTCATTGCCCAGGGTGTTCACCAAGTGCCTTATTGTGGTGGCGGCCTTCCTCAGGTCTCACAACCTCCAGGTGTTCCCCTACTTGGACGATTGGTTGGTGAAAGCGCCTACGTCTCCGCTTGTGCTACAAGCCACTCATCACACCATCTCTTTCCTCCATCTCCTAGGGTTCGAGATCAACTACCCCAAGTCGCATCTGCTTCCCACACAGCGACTTCAATTCATTGGAGCAATTCTCGACACCACTCTGATGAGGGCATTTCTCCCCTCCGACCGACAATGGACCCTGCTCCACCTCTGTCGTCAAGTGCTCCTTCATCACTCCATCCCAGCCTGACAGATGATGGTCCTCCTGGGCCACATGGCCTCGACGGTCCATGTGCTTCCTCTGGCGCGACTCCACCTCAGGACACCTCAATGGACTCTTGCCAACCAATGGTCACAGACCTCAGATCTTCTTTCTCATCCCATCTCTGTGACATCGTCTCTTCAGCAATCTCTTCAATGGTGGTTGAACTCCTCAAATCTTTCCAGGGGTCTACTCTTTCATCTACCCCCTCACTCCATGATCATAACCACAGATGCCTCCCCCTATGCGTGGGGAGCTCACCTGGGGGATCTTCGCACCCAGGGACTCTGGACCCTTCAGGAGCGTCAACATCACATCAATTTCCTGGAACTCAGAGCCATGTTCTATGCTCTCAAAGCCTTCCAGCACCTTCTCTACCCTCAGGTTCTCCTGTGCACAGACAACCAAGTCGCCATGTACTATATAAACAAGCAAGGCGGCACCGGATCACCCCTCCTCTGTCAGGAGGCCATCCGCATCTGGACCTGGGCCACGGCCCACAGTCTCTTCCTCAAGGCTGTCTATATCCAGGGCGAACAGAACTCCCTGGCCGACAATCTCAGCCGCATCCTTCAGCCTCACGAGTGGACTCTGGACCCTCCCACACTCCGCTCCATCTTTGCTCAGTGGGGCACTCCTCAGGTGGACCTCTTTGCAGCTCCTCACAACCATCAGCTGCCCCAGTTCTGTTCCAGACTTTTCTCTCCTCATCGTCTGGCCCCGGATGCATTCCTGCTCAACTGGACGGATCGGTTCCTCTATGCCTTTCCTCCTCTTCCTCTGATGTTGCGGACGTTATTCAAACTCCGCAGGGACAAAGCCACCATGATTCTCATCGCCCCTCGATGGCCTCGCCAACACTGGTTCTCCCTCCTGCTCCAGCTCAGCTCCAGGGAGCCCATTCCTCTTCCTGTGTTTCCTACTCTACTTACACAGCAGCATCAATCTCTACTACATCCCAATCTGTCCTCGCTCCACCTGACAGCTTGGTTTCTCTCGGGCTGACCTCTCCAGAGAACCTGTCTCAGCCTGTTCGTCGTATTCTGGATGCCTCCAGGAAACCAGCCACCCTCCAATGTTACCATCAGAAGTGGACCCGGTTCTCCTCTTGGTGTCTGCTTCATCATCACGATCCCACTTCATTGGCGGTGGAAACTGTGCTGGACTATTTGCTCTCGCTCTCCGACGCTGGCCTCAAGTCGACCTCAATCATAGTACACCTCAGTGCCATCACTGCGTTTCATGAGCCTATCCTCGGAAAACCTCTTACGGCTCATCCCCTGGTTTCCCGGTTCATGAGAGGCCTCTTCAATGTCAAACCACCTCTGAAGCCTCCTCCAGTCGTCTGGGACCTGAATGTGGTTTTATCAGCACTCATGAAACCTCCGTTTGAGCCTCTTGCCACAACTTCACTCAAATTTCTTACATGGAAGGTGCTTTTCCTCATTGCCATCACCTCTGCCAGGAGGGTTAGTGAGCTGCATGCACTGGTTGCCGAACCACCTTTCACTGTTTTTCACCATGACAAGGTGGTTCTGCGTATCCATCCTAAATTCCTTCCCAAGGTGGTCTCGGACTTCCACCTCAACCAGTCCATTGTGTTGCCTGTCTTTTTCCCTAAGCCCCATTCTCATCCTGGGGAACAGGCGTTGCACACGCTGGACTGTAAGCGTGCCCTTGCTTACTACCTTGACCGTACCAGGGCTCACCGCTCGTCTCCTCAGCTCCTTTTGTCCTTCGACCCTAACCGTCTAGGTCGTCCTGTCTCCAAACGGACGCTTTCCAACTGGCTTGCTGTTATGCTTGGGCCGGTCTCTCACTGGAAGGTGCTGTCACGGCCCACAGGGTCAGAGCTATGGCTGCTTCTGTGGCTTTCCTCCGTTCCACACCCATCGAGGAAATCTGCAAGGCTGCCACTTGGTCCTCAGTTCACACATTCACTACTCACTACTGTCTGGATACCTTCTCCAGACGGGATGGGCACTTCGGCCAATCTGTGTTACACAATTTATTTTCCTAATGGCCAACCATCCCCCCTCCCTCTCTGTTAGCTTGGAGGTCACCCATGCATTAAGAATATGCTGCCTGCTTGTCCTGGGATAAAGCACAGTTACTTACCGTAACAGGTGTTATCCCAGGACAAGCAGGCAGCATATTCTTAACGTATGGGTGACGTCACCGACGGAGCCCCGGTACGGACCTTTTTAACTAGAAAGTTCTAGTTGGCCGCACCGCGCATGCGCGAGTGCCTTCCCGCCCGACGGAGGAGTGCGTGGTCTCCAGTTTCTTCGTTTCCGCGGAGCGAAGAAGACGCATGTGCTTTCAACGGCCGTTGAAAACTCGATTTTTTGCCTTCCCGCTCGCGATTTTTGATCCCTTTTTGTTTTAATTTCTCTTGTCTTTCGACTAAGTTTCCTAAAAAAAAAAAAAAAAAAAAAAAACCTCGTGTCTTTTTTCCTTCGTTTTTGCAGCCGGCCCCGGCGGGGCCTGTTGTAATCATCCAAGCCTCCGGGTTTGATTTCGCGGAGGCCGTGTTTCCCTTCATGCCCCCTCAACCGGGCTTCAAGAAGTGCCAGCGGTGTGCACGCCCGATCTCTCTCACTGACCCACACAACTGGTGCCTTCAGTGTTTGGGTCCAGAGCATCGGGCGGACTCTTGCACCCGCTGTGCTACCCTAAAGAAACGCACTCTCAAGAACCGGCAAATACAGCAAAATATTCTTTTCGGTACTGGTTCTACCATGGACCAGGCCCCGACGTCGACGGCACCGCCGAAATCGGCACCGACCACATCGACGACGCCTGATCTTCCTTCGGGGTCGACATCGCAAGGTAAGCCGGCTAAGAAGCCTCCCACTTCCCTTGAGCGACCTCCAGTTACCGCGGTGACCCCGGTCCTTCCGGCGTCCCGCCGACCCCGTAAACGCTCCGCTCCGATCTCGGTGAGTGCCTCGTCATCGGCCTCCTCATCGCCGGAGCGTCGAGCAGCACCAGTGGTACCGAAGAAAACTAAAATGGTACCGGTGCCCCCATTGGAGGACCGCATCTCGGCCATCCTCCAGGACAAACTCCAGGAGCAGCTTCAACAGCAACTCAAACAGCTCCTTCCGACCCTACTGGCACCGCTCCTTCCGGTACCGGTCCAGCCCGAGCCTCGCACCGCTCCACCGGTGTCCACCCCCTCGGTACCGATGGACACTTCCATGCCGGTCTTATCTGCCCAGCCTGCACTTCAGACTTGCGCTGCAGAGGACCCCTCCCAGTCCCAAGATCGACACCGGTCGTCTCGGGATCGGCACCACTCTTCCCATGACAGGGATCGACGCCGGTCTTCATCTCCCGGCACCGTATCCATGCGATCTGGCAAGTCCCTTTCTAAAACCCGCCATACTGAGCCGGCCATCAGGGACCCAGACTTATGGGAGCAATCCCCACTCGGTACCGAGGAGGATGCCTCTTCTACAGATGAAGAACCCTCCATGGCTGAATCCACCTCCAAACCCGAGCAATCCTCCTTCACTAAATTCCTTCGGGAGATGTCGGCGGCTCTTTCCATACCACTTGAGTCCGACTCCAAGAAGTCCCAGGCCTTTTTAGAAGCCTTGGACTTCGACCAACCTCCCAAGGAATTTCTTAAACTTCCCGTACATGATATCCTACGGGAAACCTTTTATAAAAATTTGGAGAATCCCCTTACTGTTCCAGGTGCCCCTAGAAAACTGGACAGTTTATACCGGGTCATCCCTATTCCGGGATTTGATAAACCCCAATTGCCCCATGAGAGTCTCTTGGTTGAATCCACTCTCAAAAAATCTCAAGGCTCCAGTGTTTATGCCTCCACCCCTCCTGGCAGAGAGGGGAAAACAATGGATAAATTTGGAAAGCGCCTATACCAGAATGCCATGCTGGCTAACAGAGCCAACAACTACACCTTTCATTTTTCATTTCATATGAAACACCTGGTGCAACAACTTTCTGCTCTACAAAAGTATATACCTGAATGCAAGGTTCCACTGTTTCAACAGCAAATTTCCAACCTCCTCCAGCTCAGAAAGTTCATGGTGCGCTCCATTTATGATTCCTTCGAGCTCACTTCCCGAGCTTCGGCTCTGGCAGTAGCCATGCGACGCCTTGCCTGGCTGAGGGTGTCTGATCTTGATGTGAATCACCAAGACCGCCTCGCCAACGCGCCCTGTCTTGGCGATGAACTTTTTGGGGAGTCTCTGGATACCACAACACAAAAACTTTCGGCTCATGAGACTAGATGGGACACCCTCATTAAGCCTAAAAAGAAGACTCCGCCTGCACGTCCATACAGACCTCAGTCCTCTTACCAACGTCGTTTTTCTGCTAGGCAGCTTAACCCTCCTCAACAACAATCTCGTCGGCCTCGCCAACAACAGCACACTCAGGCTCGATCTCAGTCTCACCAGACAACCAAGCCTCCCCCTCAGACTAAACCCCCGCAGCCCTTTTGACTCCGTTCTCCAGGGCATAGCCAGTCTCCAACCGTCGATGCCTCTTCCTCAACCTATCGGAGGCCGCCTCACCATCTTTCTTCAACGCTGGGAGGCCATCACATCAGACCTGTGGGTTCTCAACATCATCCGTCACGGATACTCACTAAGGTTCCAGACTCTTCCTGTAGACCATCCTCCCGTAGAGTCTGCTTCTCACTCCTCCCAAACTCCGCTCCTCCTCAGGGAGGTCCAATCCCTCCTCCTCCTCAATGCCATCGAAGAAGTTCCTCCAGACCAAAGAGGCCAGGGATTTTACTCCCGCTACTTCCTGGTACCCAAAAAAATGGGAGATCTTCGTCCCATCCTAGACCTCAGGAACCTCAACAAGTGTCTGGTCAAGGAAAAGTTCAAAATGCTCTCCCTTGCCACACTTTACCCTCTTCTATCTCAACACGACTGGCTATGTTCCCTGGACCTCAAGGAGGCCTACACTCACATTCCAATCCATCAGACTTCACGTCGCTACCTTCGATTCCAGATACAGAATCACCACTATCAGTACAAGGTACTGCCTTTTGGTCTAGCATCATCACCCAGGGTGTTCACCAAATGCCTGATTGTGGTAGCGGCTTTTCTCAGGTCTCACACCCTACAGGTGTTCCCCTACTTGGACGATTGGTTGGTAAAAGCGACAACATCTCCACTTGTGCTCCAAGCCACTCATCAAACCATCTCTTTCCTCCATCTCTTGGGATTCGAGATCAATTATCCCAAGTCGCATCTGCTTCCCACACAACGCCTTCAGTTCATCGGAGCGGTTCTCGATACCAACCAGATGAGGGCGTTCCTTCCTGCCGACCGGCACTGCACCCTCCTTCACCTTTGTCGACAGGTGCTTCTCCATCCATCCATCCCTGCTCGGCAGATGATGGTCCTTCTGGGTCACATGGCCTCGACAGTCCATGTGATTCCTCTGGCACGACTCCACCTCAGGATACTTCAATGGACCCTTGCCAACCAATGGTCACAGACCACGAATCTTCTTTCTCATCCCGTCTCTGTGACATCATCTCTTCAGCAATCTCTTCAATGGTGGTTGAACTCCTCAAATCTTTCCAGGGGACTTCTCTTTCATCCACCCCCCCCCACTCCATGGTCATAACCACGGATGCTTCCCCCTATGCATGGGGGGCTCACTTGGGCGATCTCCGCACCCAGGGACTCTGGACCCCTCAGGAGCGTCAACATCACATCAACTTCCTGGAGCTCAGAGCCATGTTTTATGCTCTCAAGGCTTTCCAGCATCTCCTCTACCCCCAGGTTCTTCTCCTGTGCACGGACAATCAAGTCGCCATGTACTACATCAACAAGCAAGGCGGCACCGGATCTCGTCCCCTTTGTCAGGAGGCCCTCCGAATCTGGACTTGGGCCACGGCCCACAATCTTTCCCTCAAAGCTGTCTATATCCAGGGCGAACAGAACTCCCTGGCCGACAATCTCAGCCGCATCCTTCAACCTCACGAGTGGACTCTGGATCCTCCCACACTCCACTCCATCTTTGCTCGCTGGGGCACCCCGCAGGTGGATCTATTTGCAGCTCCTCACAACCATCAGCTGCCCCAGTTCTGTTCCAGACTCTTCTCTCTGCATCGTCTGGCCCCGGATGCATTCCTGCTCGACTGGACGGATCGGTTCCTCTATGCCTTCCCTCCACTTCCTCTGATGCTGCGGACCTTGTTCAAACTCCGCAAGGACAGGGCCACCATGATTCTCATCGCCCCTCGGTGGCCCAGACAGCACTGGTTCTCCCTCCTGCTTCAGCTCAGCTCCAGGGAGCCCATTCCTCTTCCTGTATTTCCTACTCTGCTTACTCAGCAGCATCAGTCTCTACTGCATCCCAATCTGTCTTCCCTCCACCTGACAGCTTGGTTTCTCTCAGGCTGACCTCTCCAGAGAACCTATCTCAGCCTGTCCGTCGCATTTTGGATGCCTCCAGGAAACCCACAACACTCCAATGTTACCAACAGAAGTGGACCCGGTTTTCCTCTTGGTGCCTCCTGCACCATCACAACCCCACCTCATTGGCGGTGGAGACCGTACTGGACTATTTGCTCTCTCTGTCTAATGCTGGCCTCAAGTCCACCTCAATCAGAGTCCACCTCAGTGCCATCACTGCTTTTCATGAGCCTATCCTCGGAAAACCTCTCACGGCTCATCCTCTGGTTTCCCGGTTCATGCGAGGCCTCTTCAATATCAAACCACCTCTACAGCCTCCTCCGGTCGTCTGGGACCTCAATGTGGTTTTGTCAGCCCTCATGAAACCTCCCTTTGAGCCTCTTGCTACCACTTCACTCAAACTTCTCACATGGAAGGTGCTTTTCCTCATTGCCATCACCTCTGCCAGGAGGGTCAGTGAGCTGCATGCTCTGGTCGCCGATCCACCGTTCACTGTTTTTCACCATGACAAGGTGGTTATGCGCACCCATCCTAAATTCCTCCCCAAGGTGGTTTCAGCCTTTCACCTCAACCAGTCCATTGTGCTGCCTGTCTTCTTCCCAAAACCCCATTCTCATCCTGGGGAACAGGCATTACACACGCTGGATTGTAAGCGTGCCCTTGCTTACTACCTTGACCGTACCAGGGCTCACCGCTCCTCTCCTCAGCTTTTTCTGACCTTCGATCCTAACCGTCTGGGTCATCCTGTCTCTAAACGAACGCTGTCCAATTGGCTTGCTGCCTGTATTGCGTTCTGTTATGCTCGGGCCGGCCTATCACTGGAAGGAGCTGTCACGGCCCATAGGGTCAGAGCTATGGCTGCTTCTGTGGCTTTCCTCCGTTCCACGCCTATTGAGGAAATCTGCAAGGCGGCCACTTGGTCTTCAGTTCACACATTCACTACTCACTACTGTCTGGATACCTTCTCCAGACTGGATGGACACTTTGGTCAATCTGTGTTACAGAATTTATTTTCCTAATGGCCAACCATCCCTCCTCCCTCTCTGTTAGCTTGGAGGTCACCCATACGTTAAGAATATGCTGCCTGCTTGTCCTGGGATAAAGCACAGTTACTTACCGTAACAGGTGTTATCCAGGGACAGCAGGCAGATATTCTTACGACCCTCCCACCTCCCCGGGTTGGCTTCTTAGCTGGCTTATCTTAACTGGAGACCACGCACTCCTCCGTCGGGCGGGAAGGCACTCGCGCATGCGCGGTGCGGCCAACTAGAACTTTCTAGTTAAAAAGGTCCGTACCGGGGCTCCGTCGGTGACGTCACCCATACGTTAAGAATATCTGCCTGCTGTCCCTGGATAACACCTGTTACGGTAAGTAACTGTGCTTTATCCAGGGACAGCAGGCAGATATTCTTACGACCCACCCACCTCCCCGGGTTGGTTTCTTAGCTGGCTTATCTTAACTGGGGACCACACACTCCTCCGTCGGGCGGGAAGGCACTCGCGCATGCGCGGTGCGGCCAACTAGAACTTTCTAGTTAAAAAGGTCCGTACCGGGGCTCCGTCGGTGACGTCACCCATACGTTAAGAATATCTGCCTGCTGTCCCTGGATAACACCTGTTACGGTAAGTAACTGTGCTTTATCCAGGGACAGCAGGCAGATATTCTTACGACCCACCCACCTCCCCGGGTTGGTTTCTTAGCTGGCTTATCTTAACTGGGGACCACACACTCCTCCGTCGGGCGGGAAGGCACTCGCGCATGCGCGGTGCGGCCAACTAGAACTTTCTAGTAAAAAGTGTCCGTACCGGGGCTCCGTCGGTGACGTTACCCATGCGTTAAGAATATCTGCCTGCTGTCCCTGGATAACACCTGTTACGGTAAGTAACTGTGCTGTACAGCAGAACTTCGGCATAGAGTGCTCCGATTGGGCACTGCAGAATATGCACTCGCATAGAGAAGGCTTAATGCTATAGTAATTCGTCATGGTTCCTGCATGGAGCATTCTTCTGTCGGTGCATGTGCACGGATTGGTTTGCAGACTGAAAATACAATTCCCTGCTAATTCACCATGCCCTGGACTCCTTTTCCTGCACCTTTCACACAAGGAATTTTTGACCGTGGAGACTCTGTGCCCAAGTCAGGGGTCTTGGGAGCATCTGCGGTGAGGTGCTGCACTTTACCTTGGAAGACCTTTGCTCCCACACTGCATCTGAGGGCTGGAGAATACTCAAAGCGATGTAGGTTTTTAATTGATAGCCTTTATGGATTCAGCCTCTCTGCATGCCCTTCCTATGTGAGATTAGTACAGGCAAATTGAAAGTAAGCCTTCATGCTAAAGCAGTGAAGCCGCAGTGCACTAAACATGGTGGCTGCGGCTTGAGAGCATCTGGAAGTGTACGGACGTTAACACGATGACATCACGCACATGTGTGACATCATCACATCAAAGTCTGCACATGCACGAAAGCCCTGAGCCACCAGTGGGGGGTGCTGGTGCTGGCTGACTGCCTACAGGTTATGCATGTCCTGTGGACAGTCAGCGAACACCTCTTCTCCCAAGTGTCTTTGCAGCCCACACTTTGCTAAAGGATGCAAAGTTTGATTATGACATCCCTTAGCAGCCAAATTATCTCATCTTCAGACTGACAAACCCCTCGCAACTTGGTCTCTGCACTCCCACCCAGGCAGTGCGAGCTAGCTGCTTCCTTCCTGCAACAATATTCATCTACTTCTCACCATGTTGCTGCATGGGCCTCTTCGCCTGTAAATCGCCTTGAACCTGTGCTGGATAAGTGCTATTTAATCAGTATTTTTCTTACTGTGCCTTTCTTTCCCCTCTAGGCATGGTGGTGAAGATTACGTGTTCTCCCTCCTTACTGGCTATTGCGACCCTCCTGTAGGGGTGAGCATCAGGGAGGGACTCTACTTTAACCCCTACTTTCCTGGGCAGGCTGTGGCAATGGCCCCACCCATTTACGATGAAATCCTGGAGTATGATGATGGTAAGATCAAGTGGCTTGGGAAAGGGGACGTTATGGCCCTCTCATGGGGCTACCTGATGTGCACGAATGCTGTCTCATTAGTGGCCAGGGCCTAAAACAATGGCATCTTTTTTTTTTGTCTCATTGCTAATCAGCTTTTTCACTTGCATTACTATTTCTCTGTAACTAGTTTGCTTTTCTTGAAAGGTGAAATGGTGATGCGTCAAAACCGCGCGAGACAAAGCCGGGCTGACAATCATGCGCAGGACATCTGTGTGCTGGGTTTAAACTCAATTTGAAAGCGTTCCAAGGGTGGGTGACCCCCCCACACACACACACACTTAGTAGTGTTGGCGCTGCTGTTGGGGGACGTGGGGGGTGTCACAACCCTAGCCGTGAAGCCAAGTTGTTTTCCGATAAAGCCCCGCCTAATCCAAGCCTTACCCTTAAAAGGGCTAATCAATGCAATAGGTTTGACACAAATAGGAAGAAAGGTTCTGAGTTCCAATTCAAACCCCATGTTGCAGAGCCCTGGGGAGGAGAGGTTGGACGTGAGAACAGCCTGGAACAGAGGGAGGTGCCTTATGCAAAGGAACAGCCTAAGAGCCAAACCACAAGCACAGGTAGTTCACAGCTGCGGGGTCTGATTAAAGCTCAGAAGAAAACCCAGCAAAAGCAACAGGCTGCCCTTCCCCCTTTCAGGACAGGGCGTGGTCACCTTGGGTGGGATTGTGGGGCCATTGATGGCAAGCTTATGTGAAAGTGGATTCGGCTACTCCCCTCCCCCACCAACTACTTGCTGAGTTGGCGGGGCCAGGCCTGTTACTAGCCAGGCCTAAGCAATCTGGTGTGCCACATTGTCACAAGACTGATAAGACTGAGGCATTGTAGCAGCCTTATTTTTGCCCTGTTTGGACGGCAAGATTATTAGGGCTGGGCTACTACGGACTATTGGTGCACTTACCTGATTGTACCTGCAAGGGAGGTGTGGGCTTTTGTTTTACATTACATTACATTACATTAGTGATTTCTATTCCGCCTGTGCCTTGCGGTTCTAGGCGGATTACAAATTATAAGAGATCTGGACATTACCGAGAGAATTGCAAAACAAAGATTATCCAGAGAAATTACATAACAGATTATCTAGAGAAATTACTTAATAGATTATCTAGAGATATTGCAGCCCGGATGGTTTTGTTCATGGAGTTAATGGACTAACCCCTGTCTAGGGGCTGTGCACTCAATAAAGGGAGACTGGAGTGTATAAGAAACTTTGTTGATCCTGACATTTTTTTCTTTTTCTTCTTACTAAGAACCAGCAGGGCTTCCAGCTTCTTCTGGAGGCACGTCCAGTTCGGTCTTTTCTGAGCGCTGACCGGGGGCCATTGTTAAAGCCGGCACCAGCAACGCCACAGGGGGAAACCCCTACACACACATTACAGAGGAAACAATAATAGGGGTGTCCCCCCCACAACCCCCCTCAGAGCACTTTCAAATTGAGTTTAATTCTGGCGCTCTGATGTCTGCGCGATTGTCAACGTGGCTTTGTCAGCACGCAGTTGTCTCATGCGGTTTTAACTCTGAACCAGTGAAATAGTGTCTGTGTATGTTAGTCATGTTATGTCTCTCTCTCCCCATCTACACTCAACTTCAGGCACCCCAGCCACTATGTCCCAAGTTGCCAAGGATGTCTGCACATTCCTGAGGTGGGCGGCTGAGCCAGAACATGACACTCGCAAACGCATGGGGCTAAAGGTGAGTGATAGAGGGAGTGCTCCCATTGTGCCCATGGCAGAAGCTGTTTTGGGATTCCTGGGGCTACTCTTAAAATGGAAAATTCTTTAGCACTCTCCAGACCAGTAGAGGTTAATCTTTACGAATGGGTATATATCCAATCATGACCAGCAGGTGGAGACTGAAAACAAAACTGTGGGACAGTATATAATATACTCCCTTCTCTATTTACATCAGTCTTCTTTCAGTCTCCAGCAGGTGTTGAGTGATCTGTACCCATCTCCCTTGGTAGGGCTGTTGGAATTTGTTTAGGGGGTTTCTTGTCCCTGTTTTTGGCCAGACAGAGCTTGGGCGGGCCCTGTTTGGGGGTCCGTCCGACCTCGGGGGTGTCAAACCCGGCGGGTCTCGAGCGGGGTCCGTCCCCCCACTTCCTCCACCTCCCCACATTTTTTTAGAGGAGCCTCAGCAGTAAGCCTTGCCCCCTAAATCAAGCAAGGCATATTGCTTCGAGAGCCTGTGGAGTCTGTTCTGTAAAAAAAAAAAAAAAATCCTGAGGTAGTGCCGGTCTGAAGGGATGCTTCCCTGTCAGTTTAATGTTTTTTACTGTATTTTTTCATCTAACCGGCACTTTGTTTCTAGCTAGGTCGCGTATGGAGCAATTGTGCCCTTCTCCGGGGGAGTGGGACACAATTAGGTCCAGCCACGAGGCACTCGCGGCCGGACTGAAATCAGTAGTTTGGCCCAGTGAGGTGGTGGAGCTCCGTCGGCAGCGGCTGCAGGCGCCCAGAGCTCCCCGCCGATGGTGCCTCGCGAGTCGGCTGGGAGCAGTGGAGAAGCCCGGTCTTCCCCAACCGCCCACGGAGGGATTCCCCGAAGGATTCCCTCTCAGCTGATTTTTTGACAGCTGATGCCGACTTGCCTGTTTTAGCGGCTGGGACTGTTCAGCCTTCTCAGCCGCTACAGGCCATGGAGGGAGCATTTTTGGCGGGAACTTCGCCATTTTCTCTGTCTGGCCCCTCCATTTTATCTGCAACCTCAGGTGACCTTCCCCCTGTATTGCAAACACAGGGGCAGGTTTCAGCAGGGACCCCTGCTAGGGCAGGGAGTCCCTGGGGACCCCCAGGGTTTTTTTGTCCCCAATTTAATTTCTTTCTTTGTGCAGGCAATTGGGGGTCCCACGTGCACCTGGGGGGTTTCGGGGGTGGTTTCCCTCCGCGCCTCCTATGGCTTTGCCTCCCTCTTTTCGTTTGGCGTCCCCTCTTCCTCCTCCCTCATCCAAGCGCCCGCGGGGGGACTTGGATTGCGAATTGGTGGTCGGAGGAGCGTGTTGACATGGTTGAGGACCTGGCTGCTTTGGCAGGCTTCCAGGATCCTCTAGAGGTGACGCCCGCTGGCAGCGGGGCGGTGGGTTTCCCGTCTTCCAGAGCAGATGCGTCCGTGGTGCGCTTTTTATTCAGAGGGATGAGTTTTTAGACCTGATGTAGCAGGTCTCCTTGGTGCTGCATTTTTGAAGTTGCGCCACCGGAGATCATAGAAACATAGAAACATAGAAATAGACGGCAGATAAGGGCCCACGGCCCATCCAGTCTGCCCACCTTAATGTCCCTCCCCTACCTTTGCCCTGTGAATAGATCCCATGTGCCGATCCCATTTGGCCTTAAAATCAGGCATGCTGCTGGCCTCAATCACCTGTAGTGGAAGACTATTCCAGCGATCAACCACTCTTTCAGTGAAAAAGAATTTCCTGGTGTCACCTCGTAGTTTCCCGCCCCTGATTTTCAACGGATGCCCTCTTGTTGTCGTGGGACCCTTGAAAAAGAAGATATCTTCCTCCGCCTCAATGCGGCCCGTAAGATACTTGAACGTCTCGATCATGTCCCCCCTCTCTCTGCGCTCCTCGAGCGAGTATAGCTGTAATTTGTCAAGCCGTTTTTCGTATGGTAGATCCTTGAGTCCCGAGACCATCCGGGTGGCCATTCTTTGCACCGACTCCAGTCTCAGCACATCCTTGCGATAATGCGGCCTCCAGAATTGCACACAGTATTCCAGGTGGGGCCTCACCATGGATCTATACAATGGCATAATGACTTCCGCCTTACGACTGACGAAACCCCTTCGTATGCAGCCCATGATTTGTCTTGCCTTGGACGAAGCCTGCTCCACTTGATTGGCAGACTTCATGTCCTCACTGACGATTACCCCCAAGTCTCGTTCTGCTACCGTTTTTGCTAGGATCTCGCCATTAAGGGTATAAGACTTGCATGGATTCTGGCTGCCCAGGTGCATAACTTTGCATTTTTTGGCATTGAAGTTGAGTTGCCATGTCCTAGACCATCGCTCCAGTAGGAGTAGGTCGTGCATCATGTTGTCGGGCACCGACGAAGCCCCGGTACGGACACTTTTAGAGTGATTGCACTCTAAGAACTTTCCAGCTCAAACAACTCCTTCCAGCTCTCCTGACACCGAGCCCTCCGGTATCGGTCCCCACTGAGCAACCGGTACCGATCGTGGAACAATCCGTATTGTCACCATCCACTCCTTCGGTACCGGTACACTTGACCTCATCGGCATCGATGCCTGTCCTCGCACCGGAGCCTAGGTCTCATCACCAATCGGTACAGACATCGGCTCCGGTGCGACCGATAACATCGCCCGGTACCGCGTCGGTGAGGTCGGGTAAGTCGGTACAGAAGTCCCGACACCGAGAACCATCCACCCCTGAGTCTCGGGACCGTGGTCCCCATGTTCGAGACCCTGATCTGTGGGGCGACTCTGAAGAACCTCTTCAGTCAGAATCTTCGTCTGTTGTGCATTTGCCCACTACATTACTCAGTTTGGCGTCATCGGCGAATAATGTTATTTTACCTCGAAGCCCTTCTGCCAAGTCTCTTATAAAGATGTTGAATAGGATTGGGCCCAAGACTGAGCCCTGTGGTACTCCACTAATCACCTCCGTCATTTCGGATCCCGCGTATGGGGGCCCCTCTGCTTCAGGGGGTCTGTCCTGTTTCCCGCTCTTTTCCTCTGCGTCAGGATTTTCGGGATTTTATGCTGGCGCAGTGGCCTACGTGCGCCATTTCGTTTGGTGTGCGCCTTGGCTCATGGGTATCCCATCCCGGAGGGGGATAGGGCTGCCTTAATTTTGCCAATGGGGGACGCGGTGGTCTCGGCACTTACTAAGCGGCATACTGTGCCTGTTATGGACGGTTCTGCTCTTAGGGTCTCTGAGGAGCGTACGTTAGAGACACTTCTAAGTATAATTTTGATGTCTCTGCCTTGGGGGTATTTGTGTGGGGCTGGTGGCTCGCACCGTGATTCGGTGGTCTGAGCATGTCCTGGATCGTGAGTCTGATGACTGGTCCTTAGTGGATCAGGAGGTGGTGAAGATTGAGATGACTGCCTCGTTCCTCTCGGTTGTTCTTTGTGACTTGGTGCAGCTAAGTCTGGGACTTTTGGTGGCCGCACGCTGTACCTTGTGGCTTCGCGCTTGGTCGGCAGTTGCCGCGTCCAGAACTGAACTTCCCAAAATTTCCCTTTCGGGGGTTGTTTTTGTTTGGAGAGGACTTAGATCCGGTGGTTCAGACTCTGACGGACTCTGAGGTGCCCCGTCTGCCTGAGGACCGTGCCCGCCCGGCGTCTCGGGTTGACATTGCCCAGGGGTGTCTGCGGGAATTTTGCAAGTTTCGCCTGGGGCATGGGACTGCTTCTTTCCTGGCTTCCGGTTTTTCCCCGGGGTCGGTTGGCTTAGCGCATGCAGTCCTTTTAGGGGGCCCGTCGGGGGGCTGGGAGTTCCCCCCCCGGTTCCCCTGCTGCCCGTCCTGCGCGATGGCTCTTTGCCGGCGCCCCCTTTGGTTCCCGTGGGTGCCCGGCTTCGCAACTTGTTTCCCAAGTGGGCCGAGATCACGTACGATCAGTGGGTCCTGGTGGTGGTGCGGGACGGTAATGTACTTGAATTTTGCCTGCTCTCTGCCGGATCATATCTAGCCTCTCCATGTCAAGTGGCATGAGAGACGCTAGCCTTTCGCCAGACCCTTCAGCGCTTGCTAGATCTCAAAGCAGTTGTCCAGTGTCCCCTCAGGAGTGCAGTATCGGCTGGTACGCCATTTCCTTTGTGGGGCCCTAAAGGGAGGGGACCTTTCAGCCCATCCTTGGTTTGAACCGAGGTCAACAGGACTCTCAGAATTCCCTTTTATTCGCATGGACACACTGCAGTCTGTCCTTCTGGCGGTTCAGCCGGGGGAGTTCCTGACTTCTCTCGCTCTGGCGGAGGCCTACTTGCCTTTTTCCATTCGGACCTCTCCTCAGCTCTTTCTTTGCTTTGCGATGTTGGGTCTGCACTATCAGTTCTGTGTGCTCCCTTGGGCCTGGCCACGACTCCCCGGACGTTCACCAAGTTGATGGTATTCGTCACTGCGGCATTGCAGTCGGAGGGCATTCTGGTGCACCCCTACTGGGATGACTGGTTGATTCGGGCGAAGTCGTTGCAGGAGAGCGCCCGAGTTACGGCTCGGTGGTTGAGTTTCTTCGGTCACTGGGCTGGGTGGTCAACCTTTCCAAGCATCTGGAGTACCTTGGGGTTCTGTTCGACACCTCCTTGGGGAAGGTCTTCCTTCCAGAGGCTTGGGTAATTCCCCAAATCAGGTAATTGAGGTAAAACCCCTTGATTTGCTCCTGGTATTTCACTCCTTGACTTCTTATAGCTGCAGGTATATAGCAAATTTTGTTCAAAGGAGGAATGAGATCGGGGGCGAATTCAAGGATTTGTACCAAATAGTTCTTAAATAGTTCAAATGAGGATACTTCTGACATCTTTGGGAAGTTCAGTAATCTCAGGTTTAAACGTCTATTATAGTTCTCCAATTGCTCTATCTTCCTATGTACCAATAGTTTATCTTTTATTAAACCAGCATTTGCAGTTTTTAGAGCAGTAATTTCTTCATTTACAACTCGAATTTTGATTTCATTTTCCTTTTTTTACATCTTCAACTGTTTTTGTCAAAGAGTACCTTTTTCACCAAGGAAGCCATTTTGTCCGCTGTTCTCCGCACGGTTCCATCCATTCTCTGGATTGCTTTCCAGATGTCAAGCAGGGTCACCTCCGGGGGGTGGTGGGGGGGAGAGAGGTTGAAAGAGCCAAAAGGCTAACTTCTTCCCTTGCTTGTATTGTATTCCCCGCTGCTACTCCTTCTTCCGTCCTGCTCCCCTCACTAGAGATCATTCCCGCAGCCACTTCGGCATCGGGAGCACCCTCGAGAATGGGCGGATTGGCTGCAGGGCACGGAGGTGCTACCGGATCAGGAGGCGAGAGAGAGACTTCCGGCTCAGGATAAGCGCCCAAGTCCTGGGACGCTGACTCCAGTGAGCCTCGCACTCCAGCCTTGGAGTCCTTGGGGTGAAATCTAGCTGGTGGGGGAACGGAACAGACCTGACCTTTTCTTTTGGTATGCGGCATTTTGCAAGGAAAAAAGACAGAGACTCGCTAGCGACACCAGTTTATGCTGCCATCTTCCAATTCATGCTGCCATCTTGGACCGCCCAAGATTTTGTTTTATTTTATTATAATATTTTTTGATAATTATAAACCATTCAGGTATGTTTTTGATAAACGATATATCAAAGATTAAATAAACTTGGAAACTTGTATCTGGCAGCCTCACACCAGGCACATGTCTGAAGTTTTTGGGAGATCTGGAGTCAGTCTTTTAGTGCAAATAATCATGGAAACTTGAAATTGATCCAAAAAAATGTTACCTAAAGGTTTCTTAAGGGTAGCAGAGATTTTTAAGCCATAAATGGCTCTCTTTGTTAAAACTGGAACTGAGGTGGTCATATAATGATACTGACAAAGGGAGTGCCTGGAAAACTTGGAAAATGCCTGAGCTTTGGATCTTGCCACTTGTGAAGCCTGCTATCCTACTTGTCCTCAATGAATTACCATATTTTTCGTACTATAAGATGTACCTAGATTTAAAGGAGCAAAACAAGAAAAAAAATATTCTGAATCAAATGGTGTACTAATATATTTAATAAAATAGACCAGGCTCTGCACCCTGTCCACCACCCTGCCCTTTACCCTGTCCCTCCACTGGTCTAGTGGTAAGCCAGGTCAGGAGAGATCCATCCCAGCCGACAATTTTTTACAACCCCCAACCCTGGAGGTTGTAAAATCCTGGTGGTCCAGCAGTGTATCGGCAGGAGCGAGCTTTTTATGCTCCAGCTTGGCCCTGCGCCGCTCCCTGAATGGCTGCCATCAGTTCTCGCGAGTCCCGCAAAAAGTTTGCTCCTGTCTTGTACAGATCAGAGGCAGCCATTCTGCGAGGGAGGGGCAGGAGCATGGAAAGCTGGCTCCTGCAGATACACCGCTGGTCCACCAGGATTTTAAAAGGTACTGGGGGGAGGTGTGTAAAAAATTGTTATATTCGCTCCATAAGACACACAGACATTTCTACCCACTTTTTTTTTTTTTTTTGGGGGGGGGGAAGTGTGTCTTATGGAGCAAAAAATACAGTAAAATCTCCTTTCTCACAAAAGCCAAGTCTGCGTCTTAGGGAGCTCTATGCATGTGGGGAAAGCTTTGCTATGAGGGACTGCCTATATCGCTGTAGCCCCCAGTGATTGTAACCATCTCTTTTCAATGTGTTTTTTTTGCCAGGTAATTATGATCTCATCCATTATAATCCCCTTAGTGTACTATATGAAGAGACACAGGTGGAGTGTATTAAAGAGCCGGAAGATTGCTTTTAGACCACCCAAATAAACACATCATGGTATAACAGCTCCTCGTGTGGAGCCATCGCAGTCCACGCTCACTGGCAGGGGCCAATGTGCACACTTACGATTAGTAAAACCCTGCACAGCTGGACAAACGGAACATTTCTTCTGTTCTCCTTGGTTCTGAGATTATCATTTATTTTTATTCATGTGTCATCCTCATTGGTGTCATTTGCAGAATTCAATTCCCTTACTCCAGGGAAAAAAGGAACTATGGGAAGAACCTGGTAGGGTTTGAAGACGGCTGTTATCCTTTTTTGATTTGTCAGAGAGAAATAAATTAAGTTTCTTTTAAACCTAAGTGGCTGAAAAGTGTTCTCATTTCTAGGCTGGATCTCCTGGGGCTTTGGTTCTGACTTTTTGGGTGAAACAAGTGGCCTAGTGGTTACAGCAAAATTCCAGTGTAGTCAATTCCATGCCCTCAGCACGCAGTGTGGTGGACGAAGCATAGAGCTCTGAAATAACTACCCTGTCACCAAAACACATGTGCAGCCCAACTCCAAGGCCCCCAGGTTCTAGCCCCTTCCCCAACAGAATCAATAGGTCTTGACCTTACCCAAGATGGAATGGCTTGGAATGCCAAAATGTTTCTCCTTTCTTCCCCAACCTAAAAGCAAGTCCCAGTTGAACGTCAGCACTAGAGGCTAGGAACAAAATGCAAAGTGAAGCCAGGGATCAGCTGCTATTATTTGTGAACTTTGGTGTTGGTGAAACAGCAGCAATTAAGTAATGCGCCCACTGCTGAAGACCAAGACTTCACCTTAGAAGGTTAGGCAGAGCCTTGGACTCCCAAAATGTTGATTTGGGATGGGGTGGAGCATGTTACTCCTTTGAGGGATCCACAGTTAAGTTATCCACAGGGCTTTTGCTAGGGCTATGTGCTCTTCTTAAAGACTAAGCAATGTTCTTACTTCCCATGTGTGGTGTGAGAAGCATGAATATATTCTACCCTATGTGGGGGAGAGGCACAAGGTTCTATTTATTTAGCCCGTCCTCCCAAAGTGGCATAGAACGGGTTACAAAAGTACATTCACAGTATAGACAGGACGGACTTAAGTGAAAAGTACATACTTGGCAGACATAGCTTAGTTGATATTGCAGCTTTCACAGTACAGGGAAATGCTTTTAAAACCAATAGGAGGAAATTTTTTTCATTAGGAGAATAGTTAAGCTCTGGAACACATTGCCAGAGGTCGAGGTAAAAGCGGATAGTTGGTTTTAAGAGGAAGACCAGGAGGAAGCCACTGCTTGCCCTGGATCGATAGCATGGAATATTGCTACTCCTTGGGTTTTGGCCAGGTCCTAATGACCTGGATTGGCCACTGTGAAAACAGGCTACTGAATTTGATGGACCATTGGTCTGACCCAGTAAAGCTATTCTTATGTTCTTACGTTGCAGGAGAGTACATGCATTTGGGTCCCAGCAAGTAGTACAGATGAGTTTTACTGGGAATAACATTTGAATTTTTGTATGTGGTACAGTTTGGTTATGCTTGGAGCGTTTGATAGGATTAGTGACTGTTTAAGTTATATCTTAGTGGCATTTGAGTTACTGTGGGAGTCCATTTGTTGTACAGAAGATGCCTTTGAGTTCCATTTAGCCAGGAGTGGAGGCATTGGTCGTTAAGGAGCTGGATTTTTAAAGAGGAAGGTTTTAATAGCCTTCCTGAAGTTCCATAGACTGTCTAGCGATCTAATGGATGTGGGGACGATGTGCCATAAACTGTGAATAGGAGCGACATCAGAAGCCATTACCTGATCTACTGGCATGTGGTAGACCAGATGATGGGGCCGAGCAAGTACAGCTGTGCTGAATTATTGAAACATGGACTTGTTGCAGTGCTCAACTTGGATCCTAGTTAGGATTTGGGATTTATTCAATAAAGACTTTGCTGTAAAGATAAGATGTGACTTCTCAGTAGCTCTCCTTTTTTTGGATTTGTGCATCCTTGTAGGACTAGTTTTCCTCTTTTTCGTGTTTGGCTGTTGCTTTATAAACATATCCCACAGTGTGGAGGTTAGCATCAACCTGTTTGTGACTTGTGATAAGAAGTACCGTATTTTTTGCTCCATAAGACGCACCTAACTATAAGATGCATCCTAGATTTAGAGGAAAACAAGAAAAAAAAACATTCTGAACCAAATTCTTCCTGCCAGGCTTTGCACCCTGTCCCCCCCCCCTCTAGTGGTAGGCTGTGGCAGGCACCCCCCCTCCCCCCCCCCCGATACCTGTTTTTAATCCCTGCGCTTCCCTTGCTGGGTGGCTGTGGCAGCAAGGGAAACAAGGCAGGCGCTAGCTTTTCACATGCCTGCCTGGTCCCACACCACTACCTGAATGACTGCCGTCAGTTCTCACAAGGAAGAGAGAGGGGGGAGATGCATCTTCCCTTTCCCTTCTCCACCCCCACACCCTTCCCTCCCAATGGTGCCGCAAGACTACTACCCTCTCCACTAGGCATCCCTAAACTACTGGCCAGCTTCAGCAGCATTTAAGAAAACAAATACCATGCAAATCTGTCAACATTCACACTCGGATGCAGGCAGCACTAGAAAACCTTACTTGCTCCCCAGCACCGCAGCATAAATGAAGTACCGCTCCCTTAGTAAACAGCTCCTGGAGGACTGTGGAAAGGCCAAATGCTTTCATATTTCCAATTATTGGTGGGGTTTCTGAAATATTTAGCCACTTACATGGAAGCTGACATGTTTTTCCTGCGGCTGCACAAATGGCTAATTCGTTAGCGGAAGTCGGTGGCTGGGTCCAGTCGGTAGTTGGCACTGAGCCGGAAGCGGAGGAATAGTGCTGGTGCTGAACCGGTTGTGGCGTGGCAGTGTCTGCGTGGTGGGCATTGAGTGTTCCACTTTGGGTGTGCGGGACAGGACATGCTTGCTACATGGATCCTACTGGGACTGGGGAGTCCTGAGTGCCACAGAGTCGTGCGTACTTTAACCCTGCTAGCTGCTGATCACCTTTGCACAGGACACGGTGCTCCCCCCCCCCCCTCACATAAAAGGAGAGTTTTCTCTCTGGATCCCAGTACTGGCCTCGGTTCTGTGAGCAGGGCTGGACCGTCGCAAGCACCTCGCTGCTGCAGTCGTCCAGCAAGGGAAGTGCCGCGATTAAAAACAGGTACAAGGGGGAGGGGGACCTGCTGTGATTAAAAAGAGGTATGGGGGGGTTGTGGTATCGCTCCATAAGACACATCCTTATTTCTACCCACTTTTTTGGGGTAAAGTGTCTTATGGAGTGAAAAATACAGTATATGAACACTTTCACACCCTGCTTCTTTTCTGCTCATCTATGGACTGGGTAAAGCAGTGGTCTCCAACACATGGCCCCCAAAGTCCATCATTGGATAGAGGGAGTGCGCTAGATGTCTATATTTTTTTGCAAAGCCATGACAGTGTTCCACACAGGCGTCTAATAAACTGGGTGCCCTTGGGATGGGCCCCAACGTGACACTGGGTCAGGAACTGGTTGAGTGGAAGGCGACAGAGCACAGTGGTCACTGGAGACCTCTCTGAGGAAAGGGATGTTACCTGTGAAGTGCCTCAAGGTTCCATTCTTAGGCCTTTTCTTAACATTTTTGTAAGTGATATTGCTGAAGGGGCTGTTGGGTAAGATTTGCCTCTTTGCAAATGATACCAAAATCTGCAATAGAGTAGACACTCCTGATGGTGTGAATAACATGAGGAAGGACTTAGCGAAGCTTGAAGAATGTTTCAAGTTTATTTAAAATTTCTTATACCGCCTAATCAGGCTTCTAAGCGGTGCACAATAATCATAAAAACATACATTGGTCTGAAATTTGGCCGCTAAGAAATGTAAGTTGGGCTGCAAAAACCTGAGGGAATGGTACAGTTTAGGGGGTGACAAACTTATGTGCACGACAGAAAAGTGGGACTTGGGTGTGATTGTATGTGATGATCTTTTTTTTTTCTCTTTTTTTTTTTTAACTTTATTTAGTTTTAAATGCCAACAAAAAGTGCAATACAATTTACATACAAATAATAATAATCAAATAAGCACTTATAAACAATCAGAATCTATACAAAAGATAAAAATTCCCTCCCCCATCCATCATTACCATCAGGAATAATACCATAACAAAAGATATACCCCCCTCCCGTTCCCAACCCCTCTGATTTATTATTTTTATTGATTTTTTCATATAACAAGTGTCATAGATTTTCATACAATTATTTTAACAATACACTTGATATTTTTATTAATGTATTTTATATAAAACATATCTTATATTATTTTTATTATGATTTTACATATCATATATCTGTAATTATTTTTCTTATGAATTTATATGACATATATGTTGTTATGATTTTATCAATTATTGTTTAATTATAAACCTTTTCCCTTCTCTTTATTACGTTGTTTTTATTTAAGAGTATCATCTATTATAATATTTTATTTATAATTTATGATAAAAAAAATAAAAAGCCCTCCCTATTCCTTCCCTCCCTCCCTTCTTCAACCATTGTTTTATTATGGGAAAAATGAAAATCAGTCATTGCAAAAGTTTGTTAATGGTCCCCAAATTTTCTTGAATTTATCCATATATCCTTTTTGTGTTGCAAATGTACGCTCCATCTTATATATATGGCAAACTGAGTTCCACCAAAAATTATAGTTCAATCTGTCACAATTTTTCCAATTATGTGTAATTTGCTGTACTGCTATTCCAGTCAATATAAATAAAAGTTTGTTGTTATTTGATGAAATTTGACTTTGTGTTCTCATTGCAGTACCAAATAAAATTGTATCATATGTTAAGGCTACTGGATTTTCTAACATCCTATTAATTTGAGGCCAAATTGATTTCCAAAATATTAATATGAATGGACAATAGAATAAAAGATGATCTAATGTCCCTGGTTCAAGATGACAATGCCAGCATCTATTAGACTTAGAGCTATCAATTCTATGTAAACGTGTGGGGGTCCATAAAGCTCTATGTAAAATAAAAAACCAAGTTTGTCTCATAGAGGCTGACAATGTGCATTTTAACCTCCAAGACCAAAGTCGTGGCCATTGAGATGCATTAATCTGATGCTTGATCTCAATGCTCCAAATATCTCTAAGACCATTTTTTTTCTTTTTATGTACGAATCCAGATATCAATTTATACCATCTTGCGGCCTGGTGACCCATGGAATCTATCTGAAAACATAAGAATTCTATATTATGATAATTATTAAGATTTTTCCATTCAGGGAACCCTACCTGAATGGCCTGCTTCAATTGCATCCATCTGAAATATTGTGATTTATTCAAACCAAATTTATTTTGCAATTGTAAAAATTCAAGCAGTTTACCTTTATTTATTACATCTTCTAAAATCCGAATTCCAGCAATCATCCAATGTTTCCAGATAATTTTAAAACCACCAACTTTGATCTTTGGATTAAGCCATATTGTTTGAGTTGTTGATTTAGTTATTGGAATAGGAGTTAGATTACTTATATATCTTATAGTTTTCCAAGTATCAATCAATATTTTGTGATCCTTATATAACCTTAATAATAAGTAGGAGACTGACTATGTTGATACTATATACCAGTGGGAAGAGAGCAAATGACTCCTAAAAACGCTCAGAGAAGTGAAACTCTGAAGGGGAGGTGGATACCTTCCCTTGGGACAAGAGTTTACCGTCCAGTCATTGCATTTTACTTTACAGAACTTCACTTTCTAGCCACTGGTAAAATTGTGAACAGTTATATATATATATTTAAACTGTTCACAATTTTACCAGTGGCTAGAAAGTGAAGTTCTGTAAAGTAAAATGCAATGACTGGACGGTAAACTCTTGTCCCAAGGGAAGGTATCCACCTCCCCTTCAGAGTTTCACTTCTCTGAGCGTTTTTAGGAGTCATTTGCTCTCTTCCCACTGGTATATAGTATCAACATAGTCAGTCTCCTACTTATTATTTCATCTAATTTACTGACTAGTATTCACATATGAGTCCCTGTATGTTTTTCTAACGAAGTTGTACCTTATATAACCTTGGCATTTGAATACTGATAACATGACTCAGACGTAAAGGAAACATTAATCTCCATTCTAACCAGAACCAATCTGGTATATGTTCAGTGGGCTCTGGGAGGATCCGTATGTGATGATCTTAATGTGGCCAAACAGGTTAAAAAGGTGACAGCAAAAGCTAGAAGTTTGCTAGGTTGCATAGGGAGAGAAATGGCCACTTATTGATTGGTTAGCCCTCATTTAGAATATTGTGTACAATTCTGGAGGCCGCGCTATGAAAAAGATATAAAAAGGATGGAGTCGGTCCAGAGGAAGGCTAATAAAATTGTGTATGGTCTTCATCATAAGTTGTATGGGGACAGACTTAAAGATCTCAATCTGTATTCTTTGGAGGAGAGAGGGGAGATGCAATAAAGACGTTTAAAAACCTACGTGGTGTAAATGCGCATGAGGCGAGTCTTTCATTTCTAAGGAAGCTCCGGAATGAGAGGGCATAGGATGTTGTTAAGAAGTGATAGGCTCAGGAGTAATCTAAGGAAATACTTTTTTAAAGAAAGGGTGTTGATCTATGGAATAGACTCCCGGTAGAGGGGGAGATGAGAGACTGTGTCTGAATTCAATAAAGCGAGGGACTGGCACGTAGGATCTCATAGTGAGAGGACAAGAGAGTGGATGCTATAGATGGGCCATTTGGCCTTTATCTGCCATTATGTTTTTATATTTCTCTGTTTCTATTGTGGCTCTAATACAGTTGGCTGAAATGCTCTTCAAATCCTGTAAATATATTAATTTTGATCTTGCCCAATTGATATAGTAACTGCAATCTGTTAAGTGTGTTATTCAGGTGTCTCATTTATGTAATTTGCTACTGTTGACAATTCAAAATAAAGTGAGTTTTAAAATATATCCTTGAACTGTTGTAGAATTAATACAGTCTGAATAAGCAAATCTAGGCAGTTTAATCTGTTTGAGCTTGACTCAGAGAGATTTACTATTAAATGATTTAATATTATTATTATTATTATTATTCTTTATTCTTATATACCGCCATACCCAGTGAGTTCTAGGCGGTTTACATCAATTAGCAAATGATCTGCATTGAATAGCAGATTTACAACAAAATTAGAGGTAGATTTACAAAATTAGAAGCAGATTTACAGCGTTGGATAGCAGATTTACAACAGAATTAGCAGTAGGTTTACAAAATTAGAAGCAGATTTACAGCATAATTGGAAGAATTTTTGACAGAAAATTGCAGGCTGAATTACGATAAATTACAGTGATTTGCCACAGTCAGCCGTGAAGTTACAGCGATTCTTAACTGTCTGCAAGGAGGGCAGGTTTACATCAATATTACAGAAATTGCAGGTTTGACCGAGCTAGGTAGGGGAGGTAGAGAGTGGGGGAGGGAGGGACTGGTGAAGGAGGAAGGGGGCAGCGGTGGGGTAAGTGTCATGTGAGGTGAATGGGTTATTAAGGGTCGTGTTTGCTGAAAAGGTACGTTTTTAGTAGTTTTCTGAATGATAGGTAAGTGGGGGCCTCGAGTATCATCTGAGCTAGCCATGGGTTCGACTTGGCTGCTTGGAAGGCAAAAGTTCTATCCAGGAATCTTTTGAGAGGGCAATGTTTAGGCGAAGGGAAGGCGAACAATTGAGTTCTCCGTGATGTCCTGTTGCTGCAGTAGAGGTTAAAGTGTGTGTTTATGTAACTTGGGGAGGAGCCGTTAACCGATTTGTAGCAGAAGCATGCAAATTTAAAAAGAATTCTAGATTCAAATGGTAGCCAGTGTAGTTGGTGATAGAAAGGGGTGACATGTTCCCATTTCTTTAGGCCAAAGATGAGGCGCACCGCGGTATTTTGGACTGTTTTTAGTCTTCTGGTAGTTTTCTTAGTGGCGTTAAGGTAGATGATATTGCAATAGTCGAGGATGCTGAGGATGGAGGATTGTACAAGTAGGCGGAATGCATTGTCATAGAAGTGTTTTTTTATGGTGCGGAGTTTCCAAAGTACCGAGAAGCTTTTCCTAATTATGAGGTCGGTATGGTTATCTAGAGATAAGTTTTTGTCCAGCGTGACTCCCAGAATTTTTATGGTCGGATCAAGGGGGAAGGTCTTTCCTTTTAGTTGAATTGTGGTTTCCTTAATTTTATCTTTGGGGGAGGCTAGAAAAAATTTTGTTTTGTCTGGGTTTAATTTCAGTCTGAATGAAAGCATCCAGAGTTCTATCTGGTTGAGAGTGTTAGAGATGTGGTCGAGTAGTTCTTGTGAAAAGTTGGTTAATGGAATGGTTATTGTGATATCGTCTGCATAAATGAAGAATTTGAGATTTAGGTTGTGTAGGAGTTTACCTAGTGAGGCAAGGTAAATGTTGAATAGGATGGGGGATAGGGGGGAGCCCTGTGGGACCCCGCAGGTGTTGTCCCAGCAGTATGAGAAAGAGTTATTCTTGAGTACCTTGTATGTTCTATTTTGTAGGAACCCCTGAAACCAATTGAGGACCTGGTCTGAGATGCCTATGTGCGCTAGGCATTCCAGGAGAATGGTGTGGTCGACCAGGTCAAAAGCACTGCTCAGGTCGAGTTGTATGATCAGGGCACTTGAGCCTTGACTGAAGAGTGTGAGGAGGTGGTCGAGAAGGGAGGCTATGATGGTTTCAGTGCTGTGGTCCGCCCGAAATCCTGATTGGTTGTCACTTAGAATGTTAAATTTTTCAAGGTATGCGGAAAGTTCCGCTTTTACCAGCCCTTCCGCTATTTTGGTAAATAGGGGGATACTGGCGATCGGCCTATAATTAGAAGGGGAGTTTGGTGGTTCTTTCTCATTTTTTAAAATTGGGGTGATCATTATTTGACCCTGCTCCGATGGGAAGTTACCTTTGGATAATAGGTAATTAACCCATGTCATCATTTTTGCTTTAAAATGGGGGGGGGCCGTTCTCATGATTTTTGGTGGGCATGTGTCCAGCTGGCAATAGGAGTGAGTATACTTATTATAGTAAGTATTGAAGGTTTGCCAATCGGTTATAGCGAACTGTTTCCAACTAAGGTCGACTTTGGCTCCCGGGTCTGGGTTTGGTGGATTCATGTCTGTGAGGATGGGGAAGAGCTCGAGGGGGTTGGGGCTGGCTGGTAGAGTTGTTCTTATTTTTTGGATCTTGGTATTGAAGAAGTCAGCCAGGGTGTTGGCGGTTAAGGTGGCTTCTTCGTGTAGGTTTGTGTAGGTTTCTATGTTGTAAAGATCATTGACCAATCTGAAGAGGTTATTGCTATTGGTATTAGGATTACCGATTTTGTTGGAGTAGAATTTTTTTCTTTTTTCACTAGTGAGGGTTTTGTACTGTTTTAATTTTTGTCTCCATGCCAGTCTGTGTTCTAGCGTTCCGGTTTTTTGCCATGATCTTTCGGCTTTTCTGAGGTCCTTCTTGCATTGCAGCAGTTCAGAATCGAACCAGCCTTCTTGGTTGGGGGTTCTTATTCTGCGGGTTTTTTTGGGGGCAATCTCGTTTAGTATATTGGTACTATCTTGTATCCAGGAGGTCATGATTTGTTCCGTATCTTCTATTGGATTGGTGTTGATTTCGAAGTGGGACCAGAATTCCATTGGGTCAATCTTTCCTCTGGTATTGTGGGTTTTGACTGTTCTTGTTTTTTCGCTTTTAGGGGGTTTAAGTTGGCATCCAATGGTGAAGCTGCATAGGCGGTGATCGGACCAAAGGGAGTCTGACCAGTTGCCTTGTTTCCAATAAAAAGTGGGATTGGTCTGTTCCTTGGAGGATAGAGTTACCAGGTCTAACTGGTGTCCTCTTTGGTGGGTTTTGATCGGGGGTTAATATGATCTTTAACATACTTTTCTTCCTACCCTGTCTTTCCTGAACAGATTATAGCCCAGTATAACTACATCCCAGTCATGATTCACTGAACCACGTCTCTGTAATTGCCACTATATTCATCTCTTCTTCCATCACAGCTGCTAGATCCAGAATCTGGTTTCCCATACTTTCCAGACACTGCCCCCTTTTCCCATCCATGTAGAAGAATTCAGTGATTTACTTACCTCAGGGCTTATACTCATCCGGGAACTTTGATCACCCTGCCCCATTACTTGTAATTTAAAACCCTCTTCAGCAGATTAGCCAGCCTGCTGGCAAAGACACTTCTTCCCTTCTTTGATAGATGCACA
Organism: Geotrypetes seraphini; assembly: GCF_902459505.1. Classification (NCBI taxonomy): domain Eukaryota; kingdom Metazoa; phylum Chordata; class Amphibia; order Gymnophiona; family Dermophiidae; genus Geotrypetes; species Geotrypetes seraphini. Next base: position 11,344,240 of record NC_047085.1, read on the forward strand.
CCATCCCTGCACAGCAGTCCTTGGAAAATCATCCCATGGTCCAGGAAGCCAAAACGCTCTTAACACCATCCATGTAGCCACACATTCATCTCCAACATGCAAGCTTCTCTGCCCTGGCCTTTACCCTCGACAGGGACAATGGACAAGAATAGCACCTGCGCACCTGACAGCTTCACCTTCTCTTCCAGAGCCACAGTCACTTTTGACATGTTCGCAGGGGTACAGATGGATGCTTCTGTACCCCTCAGAAGGGAATCGGCAACCACCACTACCTTATACCTCCTAGTGGTCATGGATCCAGTAATTTTTGGGATTTCAAACTTTGGTCCTTCCTCTCCTTGGGATGCTCTCATCTCCTCTACTTCCAGGACACCATACTTGTTCTTCAGTTCCAATCACAATACCATTGGAAGACTGGGCATCTAAGTGGCAGATGAAATTTAATGTGGACAAATGCAAAGTGATGCACATTGTGAATAATAACCCAAATCACAGTTACCGGATGCTAGGGTCCACCTTGGAGGTTAGCACCCAAGAAAAGGCTCTGGGTATCATTGTAGATAATACAATGAAACCTTCCACCTAATGTGCGGTGGTGGCCAAAAAAGCAAAGAGGATGCTAGGAATTATTTTAAAAGGGATGATTAACAAGACTAAGAATGTTATAATGCCCTGTATCGCTCCATGGTGCGACCTCATCTGAAGTATTGCAGTCACGTCTGGTCTCTTTATCTCAAGAAAGATATAGTGGTACTAGAAAAGGTTCAAAGAAGAGCGACCAAGAAGATAAAGGGGATGGAACTCCTCTCTCGTATGAGGAAAGACTAAAAAGGTTAGGGCTCTTCAGCTTGGAAAAGAGACGGCTGAGGGGAGATAGGATTGAAGTCTACAAAATCTTGAGTGGTGTAGAACAGGTACAAGGGATTGATTTTCACTCTGTCATAAATGGAAGACTAGGGGATACTCGAAGATACAGGAAAATACTTTTAAAACCAATAGGTGGAAATTTTTTTAATTCAGAGAATAGTTAAACTCTGAAACAAATTGCCAAAGGTTGTGGTAAGAGTGCATAGTATAGCTAGTTTTAAGAAAGATTTGGACAATGTCCTGGAGAAAAAGTCAATAGTCTGTTGAGAAAAACATGGGGGAAGCCACTATTTGCCCTGGATTGGTAGCATAGATTATCCCAGGACAAGCAGGCAGGTATTCTCACTAGTGGGTGATGTCATCCAACGGAGCCCCGATACGGACATCTCACAAGCATACTTGCTTGTAGAAACTTCAGAAGTTTCGAGTCGCCCACACCGTGCATGCGCGAGTGCGTTCCCGCCTGATGCACCGGGCGTGTCTCCTCAGTTCTTACTTTTCCGCGGAGCCGAGAAGTCCATCTTCGACTCTCTGCGTGAAGTAACTTCACTTGTGCCTTCTAGGTCCGCGTTTTTGGGTTCTTTTCACTCATAATCGTTGATTTTCGTCGTGTTTTCTTGTTTAAAAAAAAATAAAAAAAATTTTCCTTCCGTTTGACCGGGCAGGCCACGTGGCCACAGCCCCGCGGCTTCGATCTAGCGGCGGAGCTTTTTCGGCCTATGTCCCGGCCTATCACCGGTTTTAAAAAGTGTGTCAAGTGCCAGCGCGCGATTTCAATGATGGACTCTCATCGACGCTGTCTTCAGTGTCTCAGGCCTCAATACCTTCCGAAATCGTGCCGGCCTTGCTCCACACTTACAGCAAGTGCGTTCAAGCGTCGCTGCATTCTGTGGGAGTCGCTATTCAGCATGGAGGCTTCGTCGGAGTTGACCTCATCGAAGAGCGCCAAGCCTTCGACTTCCGCCTTGACTCTTCCATCTTCCACCTCTGCGGCCCCGAGTCTCTTCAAGCCTGCTTCATTTGTGCCGGCTTCGACTTCGCCGCCTGCTGTGGTGCCTTCCTCTGCCTCCTCAGGTCAGGTAGCAAAGCAGCCCATTCCCCCTGTGGTGCTCAAGGTGCCTAAGGCATCTAAGTCCAAGCACCTGGGCGCCAGGGATCCCGATGTCCATGCAGGAGGTTCCATTTCGGAGGCGGATCCCTCCTTGCTGGCTTCGTTCCAGGCCTTTGCTGGAGAAGCAGTTCATCGAGCTCTTTACCACTATGGGGCCGAAGCTTCTCTCCCAAATCCAGCCTGGGCATGCGGAGGCCTCCCACGAGGTCGAGCCGCCTCCGGTGCCTCCACGACATACACTCTCGCTGCAGGGAGCCGAGTCTCTGCGAGTGTCTAGTCTGGCATCGATGCATGCATCGCAAGGAGCAAAGTCTTTGCCCATGCCTCCATTAGAACTGATTCACTCGATGCAAGGAGCAGAGTCTTTGCGAGTGCCTCCGTTGGAACCGATTCCCTCGATACCAGGAGCCGAGTCTATGCGAGGGTCTCCTCCGGACCCGTTGCCCTCGATGCCGAGCCTCGAGGCTTGGCGGGTGCCTCGAGGTGCTTCTACCCAACCACCTCTGCTTTGATCCACCGCCTCCAGCCCCATCCACTCGCTGGAAGCCTCGACAGTGCCTCGCTCGCCTCGACGGTCGAGTCCTGCTTCCAGGCACAGTTCTGGCCATCACTCGAGGCATTCTTCGAGGCATTCATCGAGGCATGCCTCACCTCGTCGGAAGCAGCCTTTCCTCGACTATTTGCCTCCGGAGTTTTCACCTCCTCCTATGCCGGAGCTCGAGGACACCTTGGGATCTTTTTCTCCCTGCCGATCCCCGGCCTTGTTGGGGATCGAGTTCTTCTCGAGGCCCTGCTCTGGCTGACCAGCTGTCTTTCTCCTCTTTCCTCCGACAGATGGCTGTGGATCTGGACATTACCCTGGACACGGGGTCCAAATTTTCCAAGGAATATCTGGAGACGATGCATCTACCTCAACCGCCTGCTGAGTCCCTCTGGCTTCCTCTGCATAAGCTGCTGGACCAGACCTTCATGCGCTGTTTTGAAACACCTTACTCCATCCCAGCTGTTCCGGGGATATTGGATGCCAGGTACCGCACGGTCCACGATAAGGGATTCGATGGGGTCCAGTTCTCTCATCAGTCTCTCCTGGTGGAATCCTCATTGAAGTGGTCTCACCCCTCCTAGGTCTATGCCATCGTTCCACCTGGCTGGGAGGGCAAGACCATGGATAGATTTGGCAGGTGCATCTACCAGAACTCGATGATGGCCTCTCAAGTCCTGAATTACAGTTTTCATTTTGCCACCTACTTCGAGTTTTTCCTCTCAGTTCTGCAAAAGTTTCTGCCCTATTTGGACTCGCAAGCTTGCTTCGAGTACCAGGAGGTTCTAGCTTCACTGTCCCAACTGAGGCTCCAGATGATGCAGTCTTCTTACGACGCTTTTGAGCTCTCGGCGAGGGCTGCTGCTTGTTCGGTGGCCATGCGACGCCTGACGTGGCTTAGGACCATCGATATGGACCCGAATCTTCAGGACAGGCTGACTGTGCTGGAGCCGACCTCTTCGATGAGTTCATTGAGGCGGCGACCAAGAAGCTGTCAGACCACGAGAAGTCCTTCCAGTCAATTCTCCGTCCGAAGCCCAAGCCTGCTCCTCCTCGTCCATCATGCCCGCCTTTGATCTACCAGCGGCATTACCCACCGAAACAGGCACCTACCATCCATCAGCCTGTTAAGAGACAGCACACGCCGAAGCAGCAGCAAAAATCTTCCACTTCTGCTGTCCCCAAGGCTCCTCAGCCTTTTTGACTGTCTCGTAGAGAGCATAACTGCCATCGTTCTGCCCTCCCCTGTTTTTCCCCATCGGAGGTCATCTCCATCATTTTTACCATCGATGGACGACTATCACCACTGACCTCTGGGTCCTTTCCATCGTAAGGGAGGGATACTCTCTTCAGTTCCATCAAGTTCCAACGGAACATCCTCCAAGAGAGTATCCTTCTAACTTAACCCAGACCGCCCTTCTTCTTCAGGAAGCTCAGGCTTTGCTCCGGCTTTGGGCTGTCGAACCGGTCCCTTTGGATCAACAGAACAAGGGTTTTTACTCCCGGTACTTCCTTGTTCCGAAGAAGACGGGCGATCTGTGTCCTATTTTGGACCTCAGGGTGCTCAACAAGTTTCTGGTCAAAGAGAAGTTTCGCATGTTAACTTTGGCTTCTCTCTATCCCCATCTCGAGCAGAACGACTGGTTATGCTCTCTGGATCTCAAGGAGGCCTACACTCATATTCCCATCCATCCGGCCTCCCATCACTACCACAGATTTCGGGTGGGACATCTTCATCTTCAATACCGAGTGCTTCCTTTCGGCCTGGCTTTGTCTCCCAGAGTCTTCACCAAGTGCCTGGTTGTAGTGGCCGCAGAACTCAGGAACCACGGTCTCCAGGTGTTTCCCTACCTCGACGACTGTCTCATCAAGGATTCCACGTCTCAGGGAATCGTCCAGGCGACCCAAAGGACGATCTGGTTCCTGCAGAGTCTGGGGTTTGAGATCAACTTTCCAAAATCCCATCTGCAACCCTCCCAGACTTCCCTTCATCGGATCTGTTCTGGATACAGTGCAACTCAGAGCGTTCCTCCCTCCACAACGTCTGGATGCACTTCTCCGTCTCTGTCATTCAGTGTCCTCTCGCCCGTCCATCTCGGCGAGACACATGATGATTCTTCTAGGCCATATGGCCTCTACAGTTCACGTGACTCCTTTTGCCAGACTTCACCTCAGAATTCCTCAGTGGACCCTGGCATCTCATTGGACGCAGGTATCCGACCCTCTGACTCGCCACATCCAGGTCACTCCTGCTCTCTTCATTGGTGGATGATCTCTTCCAATCTCTCCAAAGGTTTGCTGTTTCACATGCCTCCCCATCAGAAGGTTCACATGACCGACTCCTCGACCTATGCTTGTGGGGCTCATCTGGATGGTCTGCGCACTCAAGGCTATTGGACCAGTGCGGACCGTCTGTGTCACATCAATCTACTGGAACTCAGAGCGATTTTCAATGCTCTCAATGCTTTTCAGCATCTTCTTCACAACATGGTGGTTCTCATTCTGAGCAAGGGACATCGACGCCTCTTTGAAAGCTTCGGTTTGAAAATAATAACACATGCAAAATGACACCAGCGCAAGGTTTCAAAAATTATAACCAAGATTTATTGAATTATTGTTTCTATTTTTCCATTATGAGATCAAAAGAATCAAGCATAATTGCTTAACAGTTGCGCTAATGGAAGATCGCCATAGTTGCCAAATGTTGGCCTTCTCATAACGATCTCGTCTTCATATCTCATTTCATTCTATTATATAACTTTTGGCTCAGTGACATCATCAAGTTTGACAACCAATAACATTTCACAAAAGAGGTGGTCTTAAAAGTTGGACAAAGTAAAAAATTCCTCCATGTTTCAAAGTTAGACAGTTTTAGAAAATTACTTTTGATTTCTGAATTAACATTATAACATTATAACATATTCAAGAGAATCTACAATTGTTAATAGGGTGCTGAGAAGTTCTCAGCTTGCATGTCAGCTAAGTTTTATCCACAACACAGAGCAGGAATCTCTGACTTAATTACTTCCAGATGTTGGTTTAGGATTTCTTTAGGTTGCAAATATATATTATGTTTTTTCAAAACCTATGCTTTTGTTCAAAATACACAGCCATACACACACTCCAGCACTTGCTTGGGCCCAAGCATTCCATTCAATAAATCATAATTTTCATTCAAAACTATATCTAATTCAGTTTGGGACACGTTTTCCTTCTCCACCAGTCCAAAGCAAGCACATGTGGTATTAATCAACACCATGCTGCTGGGAACAAAGACTGGGACACAAAATGGATTCCGAAGGACAGAAAATATAGCAAAGACAGAGAACTCAAAATGAATTCCTTTGGTTTCCTTTCTGATCTGACCCAACAGCAAAATACATAAAAAACACCATTCTTTCCCTTATTTTAATCTGTAGTGTGTTTTTCTCTGGCCTTAGCTACATTATATTTAGATTTTTATTCACCCTTTTTCGTACGTTTCCACTGAGCATGTCCCTAACTGACACGTTTGTCTAACTAGAATTACCCAGAATCATATGAAAAACTGGCGCTTTTGTAGAAAAACTCCACAAAAAATACTGCACTTATGTCCCATAAACATCACCCCCTGCTGGCCACGAGCCACTACTCCTCAATTCGCACGGACAACCAGGTCGCCATGTATTATGTCAACAAACAGGGAGGCACGGGATTGGCCTCCCTCTGTCAGGAAGCTCTGAAAGTCTGGGTTTGGGCAATTTGCCACAACACCTTCCTCAAAGCAGTCTACATTCAGGGGGCGGACAATGCCTTGGCGGACAACTTAAGTCTTCTTCTCCAGCCTCACAAATGGACTTTCCATTCCACGCCCCTTCATAACATCTTCTCTCTGTGGGGAACGCCTCAGATAGACCTCTTTGCAGCCCCCCACAACTTCAAATTGCCTCAGTTCTGCTCCAGGATATACACTCCTCACCGCCTCGAGGCAGATGCTTTTCTGGACTGGAGGAATCTCTTTCTGTATGCATTTCCTCCGTTTCCTCTCATTCAAAAGACTCTGGTCAAGCTCAGGTCCGACCGGGCCACCATGATTCTGATTGCTCCTCGGTGGCCCAGATAACCCTGGTACTCCCTTCTACTTCAGCTGAGCAGCAGGGAGCCCTTCCTTCTACCAGTATTTCCATCTCTGCTTACGCAGTATCAGGGATCTCTGCTTCATCCCAACCTGCAGTCGCTACACCTGACAGCTTGGTTCCTCTCAACGTAACTCCCCTTCAGTTTTCACAAGCTGTGCGGGATGTTTTGAAAGCTTCCCGGAAGCCTGCTACCAGACAATGCTACTCCCAAAAATGGACTAGATTTTCTGCTTGGTGTTTTTCGCATAATATGGAGCCTAAACATGCCTCCTTATCCTCTGTTTTGGACTATCTTTTGCACTTATCTCATTCTGGCTTCAAGTCTACATTGATCCGAGTCCATTTGAGTGCAATTGCTGCTTTCCATCAGCCTCTTCAAGGGAAACCTCCTATGGTTTCCAGATTCATGAAAGGACTTTTCCATATCAACCCTCCCCTCAAACCGCCTCCAGTGGTTTGGGACCTCAATGTTGTTCTTTCTCAGCTTATGAAGCCTCCATTTGAACCTCTTAACAAGGCTCCTCTGAAGTATCTCCCTTGGAAAGTGGTGTTTCTCATTGGCCTCACTTCTGCTCGTCGAGTCAGTGAGCTTCAAGCATTGGTTGCGGATCCACCTTTTATAGTGTTCCATCATGACAAGGTGGTCCTTCGCACTCATCCTAAATTCCTCCCCAAAGTGGTCTTGGAATTTCATCTGAATCAATCCATTGTTCTTCCAGTGTTTTTTCCAAAGCCTCATTCTCATCCTGGAGAATCAGCTCTTCATACTCTGGACTGTAAACGTGCCTTGGCCTTCTACCTGGAACACACCAAGCCACACAGAACTGCTCCTCAACTTTTCATCTCCTTTGATCCGAACAAGTTGGGACGCCCTATCTCTAAGCGCACCATCTCCAACTGGATGGCGGCTTGAATCTCTTTCTGCTATGCCCAAGCTGGATTGCCCCTTCACAGTAAAGTCACAGCCCATAAGGTCAGAGCAATGGCAGCCTCTGTAGCCTTCCTTAGATCGACACCGATTGAGGAGATTTGTAAGGCTGCCACTTGGTCCTTGGTTCATACCTTCACTTCTTATTATTGTCTGGATACTTTCTCCAGACGGGATGGACAGTTTGGCCAAACAGTATTACAAAATTTATTCTCCTCAGTTGCCATCTCTCCCACCATCCTATTTGGGTTAGCTTGGAGGCCACCCACTAGTGAGAATACCTGCCTGCTTGTCCTAGGATAAAGCAGTGTTACTTACCATAACAGTTGTTATCCAGGGACAGCAGGCAGCTATTTTCACGTCCCAACCACCTCCCCTGGGTTGGCTTCTCTGCTAGCTATCTGAACTGAGGAGACACGCCCGGTGCATCGGGTGGGAAGGCACTTGCGCATGCGCGGTGTGGGCGACTCAAAATTTCTGAAGTTTCTACAAGCAAGTATGCTTGTGAGACGTCCGCATCGGGGCTCTGTCGGATGACGTCACCCACTAGTGAGAATAGCTGCCTGCTGTCCCTGGATAACAACTGTTACGGTAACATTGCTATATTGCTACTCCTTGGTTTTTGACCAGATTCTAGTGACCTGGCTTGGCCACTGTGAATGGGTGTCTGGGCTTAATGGACCATTGGTCTGACCCAGTAAGGCTATTCTTATGAGAGAGATTTGCATACAATGGAGGTAGTACAAGCAAATCTATCTCATCTAATCTAATCCTTAGGTTTGTATACTGCATCATCTCCATGTTCGTAGAGCTCGACGCGGTTTACAGTAGGAAAAATGTATATTCATTTTAGGTAGTCTGGAAGCTTAACTGGCTGGGTGTGTCACGAGGACTATGTTATGAACCCCTGTTCTAGACTTAAAGGAAAATCTTAAAAGCAGGCATATCCAACCTTGCCAGGTTGGGTTTTCAGGATTTCCCAAATGAATATGCATGAGATCTATTTGCATACAATGGAAACAATGAATGGAAATAGATTTCATGCAAATTCACTGGGGAAATCCTAAAAACTCAACTGGATTTTGGCCCTTGAAGATTGATGTTGGACAACCGTGACCTAAAGCAACATGCAGCAGCTATTCAAAAGCAGTTTGGGGAAAAATGTACAATCTCTACAAACATTTACCGAGTGCTTGTTTCAGTTGCCTCTGGTGAATGGGGGCAGCTGAGGTCTAACTAGCCTCTGCTCATCATGTCTTAATACACTGGAAAGCCAATGGAGTACACCTCTAGGAGTGAGAACAGTAGGCTGAAGATCAGGGAAGCCAGAGTTCACCCACTGACATTCCTTAGGATTGTGGGTTAATCACATCACCCTTCATTGCCTCAGGTACAAACTTAAGGACCAATGCAACAAGCTAAGCATCGAGGTTTTGCAGCTGTGTTCTATGACAAGTCCTGAATACAGCCTACTCTCAATCCAGTAAACCAGGGCTGCCCAAGTCCAGTCCTCGAGATCTACTGGCAGGCCAGGTTTTCAGGATATCCACAATGAATATTCATAAGAGAGATTTGCCTGCACTGCCTTCTTGGTATGCAAATCTCTCTCATGCATGTTCATTGTGGATATCCTGAAAACCTGGCCCGCCAGTAGGTCTCGAGGAACGGACTTGGGCAGCCCTGCAGTAAATTAATGCAGTACTTCTCAACCCCCTGGGAAGGCAGTTTTTCAGGACCATCACATGAATACGCATGAGATATTTGCATACGAGTCTCTCTTGCGTGCACATTTGTCATAAATCTTCAACAGAGTCGGTATGACTTCAGAAAAGGTTTGAGAAGCACTGAACTGCAGGTAGAGAATGACCTGGTGACAAAATTCAGCACCATTCCTGTCCCTGCTGATAGCAGGAAACCATCTCCACGTCATAGTTTACGGAGAGAGGGAAGAATCAGAGTATGACTGGGCACAGCCGTAGACCCTCAAGCTTTACATTGAAGAATATTGGTATAGAACGAGTGAAGTTGAGATTAACACGAAAGAAAAACACAGGATAATTTCCACCCTCAAGCTCTGCATTGAAGAATGCTGGTGTAGAAGGACTGGAGTTGAGATAGTCACTAAAGAATGACATGGGATGGTTTCCTGCAGTTATCCATGGGGACAGGAACAGCGATTAATTTTGTCACCATGTCATTCTCTAATTGCAGGCAGATTACTGCAGCATTAAAAAAATGTACACCTGAGTACTTTCTCCATCAGGGGTAGTCTTTTTTTCTCCTCCTATCAGTGCATGAGCCTCTCTCTCTAGAGACTCCTCCACTAGGGCTAGCTCATCCAATCAAGCCCAGGCACAGGAACCCAACCCAAGCTTCAATCAGTGTGCTTCCAAAACTGGCCTGGCAGTACTTACATGGTCCTATGAAAGCATATTCATGGACTGCACAGCATCTGATATCAGCGCTGACAGCTGGTCGATCTCCCTGCCAAATCAGGGAATGCGTCTCTCCTATGGCACTGGAATGTAGCACTAGGGGCAGGAGCAAGTAGGCATTACTGCCGCCTCTTGAGCAAAGGTAGGATCGAGGAAAGGGTGGCCTTTCAAGCCCATGCTAGAATCTGTATTCCAGCAACCCAGATTCAATGCTACGAGAAAAGTTTTTAAAAAGTGCAGTCTAGCATTTTTTAAACTCAGCAGCTGTTTTCCTGCCCATCGCACAGTGGTTTTATGGCAGTGAGTCCTTTGGGGACATCTTAAACTACTAACAGACTAAATCTAAAGAATTGAAAGAAAGCCAAACTGAAGCAACACAACACTGGCAGAACATTTGTTTATTCAAATATGTAGTTGAAGTCTGTAGCATTGGCTATGGTTGTACCAGACTCAAGTCCTCAACAGGGTCTGGGTTTGGGGCAGGGCATCATCTCCCCATGTTATAAAGATTCTATGGCCCGCAGTCCTGAAATCAAGCCCTACTCTATAGGCATTATTGAACGCTTACTGTACTGTATAATCTAATACCACACTTAAGCTCAGGATGATCATCGGTATGGTCTTGTTCTATTATCTGGCTGTATCTGCCGCCGGTACTCTGATTATATAGACCTGGTTTGGGCTCACAGGGCATCCAATTCAGGTCGGTTTTGACAGCTCATGTTTCACAGGTTGAAGCATCCAATCCATCTGATCATCCTGCCACTGATCTCCAATCTTTTCTGATTGTTTTTTGCTTGTGTGGCTGGTTCGGCTCTGGTTTTGTGTGTTCTGAATTCTCTTATCATGGGATAGCTGCACACACTTTTCTTTGAGTGAAATAAATGGCAGACGTACACAGGTAAACCATGATAATTGTATTCTAACAGAAGTGTAAGCTCTTCTCTGACTCCACTGCATCTTCCCCCTTCACCACATTTTTCTTTTGCTATTTTCACACTCCTTCCTTCTTGACTCACTGCTCCGCCTTTTCTCTCACCTCCATATCTCTTCCACTTCAGCTCGGTCAACAGGCAGCAAAAAGCAGGGGCTGGCTCTCAAGCTATCCTGCTCTTGCATTTTTTGTGCTGCCACCAGTGGATAAGAAGCAGCATTAATGCAATCTTGGATCGCCTTATGCCCCTGGCTTAAGAAATGCTAACTGAACTCTAAATAATGCTTTTTGATAGGACTGTTGCTTTAAAAACATGATACAGTCTTGCTGGTCTCACAATGAGGTGTACATCTGCCTTGTTATGACCATGTCCATATGCGCAATTCAAAGCTAATTAGCATCTAGAACAGTGGTCTCAAACTCGCAGCCTGCCAGGTACTATTTTGAGGCCCTCGGTATTATAAAGAGTGACTCTATGGAAAACCTGTGCCTCAAGTGTCTGGCAGTCGTGGTACCCGTCTCACTGCTGTAACCTCACGCAAGCGCTTTCCTGTGATTGTCCTCTCCACTCCACCTCACACTTGGGTGAGGCGGGCAACGTTCCAGAACATAAGGTAACCATTGGAGGCAGTGCAGCTTGTGCGTGTGTCTGGTGCTGGAGGACACTTAAGGCACAAGTTTTCCATAAAGAATCAATCATCCTTTATAATACCGAGGGCCTCAAAATAGTTGGTCCAAAATCTTGTCTCTTGCAGTTGATACTTTGATAGTTTTTCACTTTCTTCATGTTGCACTGCTTTCTGCTGTGTATAGCTGAAATTATCAGAAGCAATTAAGGAAAGATCTAGAAACTAATTTCAGATAATCCACATTTTGGATCATGCAAAGTTGTCATTTCTTTAATAAGACATTAACTATTTTTTTCTGCGGCCCTCCAAGTACCTACAAATCCAAAATGTGGCCCTGCAAAGGGTTGGAGTTGGAGACCACTGATCTAGAAGAAACCCCAGTGACTAATTTCTTCACTCCATCCAGTCACTTTACTTTTGAATGACTTGGGAGGAAAAATGAGACATCTTTGGACTTCCATCTGCACCAGCAAAGCATCAAAAGACTCAAGGACCATATAGTGTCTGATCGGAGGAAGGAAGAGAGCTAAACAATCATCTCCTAACCGATCTGCCTACGTTCACCTGCTCCTCTCACTGCTGTGCAATATTCAGGAGCTGCCTTTCTAGCAAATATTCAAAATGCAACCTGGGCGACAGTTTCACAATCCTGAATTCCTTGTTCCACCCTAGCACTAAGTGTACAAACAGCTGGCAAAATGCAGATTCAGTACTACTCGTTCTATGGAAGCGACATCTTTAAACACAGCAGCTAGCAATTAGAACTAATGCCGACTGCGGCATTTGAACATTTACCCGTCTTTTCTCTTTGCTGTATCCAAAAGTGCTCACAATAAGCAGAGCGCTTTTCTTTCTATTCACCCTCAGTCCTTTTCAGTTGAACACAGTTTTTCTCAGGTTCCCTTGTAAACAGTTAACAACATTTCAAAAGGACAGGTATATTTTTTTTGAAACCTCAGCCACTTATGAGCTTTTCTACTCTGGGTCTCCTGAGGGGGTTCGACAGAGGCTTCTAAGGTCATCTTTATCTTATGGCTTTTTGGTGACTTTTTAAAGTCAGTTTTACACAGCATTTTTCTGTATTCTTGCTTTTTCCGCAAATGTAAACTAGGAGATTTGTTGAACTCGCCATTTTCTCTTTTCCTTGGCTGCTTTGCTTCTTTTCCTCATCCTGAACCTGTGATGATGGAAATGTTCTAACAATAACAAAATAATACAAATAAACTGGATATGAAGTTGACAACCATCCTACTGAGGTTTTGCATGAGGGGATCAGCGCTAAGCACTCTCGTCTTCTAGAAAAGGATGAATGAGCATCTTCTAGTGCAGCTTAGAAATGTTAGTGAACTTGTGCCACACTTGGTGGTTCTTCCACTGGCTACAGGAGGTCACACACACATGCAGAGCTGTGAATCTGACAATGACAGCAACATGGAGAAGAGAACTCAGAGTTTTAATGACAGTTCTGACACTGGGGATGACATCTCCTCCCACTGACATTACAGCGGCATCCTCCACTGATATCTCCAGGACCCTGTAGAAAGAGAGGAGGATAACAGGTAAGAAATTCTGTTTACTTGTATTTTATTTATTAGGATTTATTAACCACTTTTTCATGAAGAGATTCACCCCAAGTGCTTTACAATACATTGACTAGTAGATTTAAAACAAACCAGAGAAAATATTTTTTCACTCAACTGGTAATTAAACTCTGGAATTTGTTGCTCGAGAATGTATTGAAAGCAGTTAGCTTAGCAGGGTTTAAAAAAGGTTTGGATAATTTCCTATAAGAGAAGTCTATAAACCAATATTAAGATGGACATGGGTAAATCTGCTTATTCCTAGGATCAGCAGCATAAAATCAGTTTTTCTCCTTGGGATCTTGCCAGGTACTTGTGACCTGGGTTGGCCACTGTTGGAAAAAGAATACTGGGCTTGATGGGCCTTTGTTCTGTCCCAGTATGGCAACTTATATATTCTTAGGTATTTTCCATGCAGGCTTACGTTGTAATTAACTTCAAACTCAGAGGAGAGGGGAAGGATATGCAAATGGGAAAGAAGCATGTAAGAGGAGAGGCACGGAAAGAAGAGAAATATTGGGGTAAATCTCAGAGGAAGGATTATGGAAGGTGGACTGTAATAGCAAAGATTAAGGGGAGATTCCTAGAAAAATGAGACTTGCAAAATGAAGACAGGGGAAAGGTTGGCAAATGCTGTTTGAGGAAAGAAAAACGCCAGGGAGGTTGAAGAAAGCTGAAGATGGAGAGGGATGGTTGTGTAAGACAGAGAATAGTAAGGATTCTGGAATCCAATGTATTGCAGGACACAAGATGGCATAGTTTTATTAGAGGTGGGTCTTGTTAGGCAAATCATGAATTTCTTTTACTGGGTGACCAGATCAAGGGAAAGTGCTTCGATTTTAGCAAAGCTTTAACATGGTGTCTTAGTGCCCCAACGTGACTGCTTGAGGGGAAGACTGCAAAGGAAAGGGATGTTACTAATAGCGGGCCTCACGGATCAGTACTTTTGAATAGTTATACAACAGTGCCGATGGTGTATCTGGCAAAGTTTGCCTCTTTATGGATTATATCAAAATCTGCAATAGTGTAGACATCTCAGATGGTGTGGATAACATGAGGAGGGATCTAGAGTTTGGCAACCAAGGTTTAATGATACAAAATGCATGGTTATACGTTTGGGATGCAAAAATTCAAGGGAGTTGTACTACTGAATAATATAAGAACTGCCAGACCCGGTCAGACCAAAGGTCCATCTATCCCATTCTGCTGCTTCTAACAGTGGCAAATCAGATCACAAATAGCTGGCAAGATCCAAGTAGCAACAAGAATCCATGCTTAGTATATCCTCTAGCAATGAAAGTGTGGGAAACTAGCATGGTCTGGCAGGCTGGCCTGGCTTGCTAGGAGCAATTAGCACACAAACACCTTTCACAGACACAAAAAACACTTTGCTTTATTGTTTGCCTCACACTAACCAAAAAATATAGCTGTGGCTTACCTCAGCCAGCTGCTACAGGCATCAGTCTGTTTTCCGAAAGCCTGCCTCTGCCTATTCTAGGGAAAACATGAGAGTTCCTCTTTCTCCCTCAGCGACCTCTCTAGAATGAACCCAGTCTAGGGCAGAAGCCCCTATGACTCAGCAACTGTTCCACCTCCTCTGAGGTAACTCAGCTGTAAGCTGCTGAGCCCAATGCATCCTGGGATCCATAGTTTTTTTTTCTTTCTGATTAGCACCTCTTGCTGCCTGGGGGTATAAATTTAAAGGACAACTTAAAACATTTCTCTTCAAAACGGCCTTTAATCTCTAAAGCTTTTCTGTCTTATCATCTTGACCCCTTCTTGTTCTGCTTTTAGTTGAGAATCCCCTTCCTTTTGTATTTTCCCTTGCTTGGATTCTATTTTAAGATGGATTTCCTACCTCCAGTTTGTCAACCCCTTTTTTTTAAATGATTTTCATTGGCTTCCAGTCCATCTTAGGATACAGTTTAAGTGTGCAAGTGTTGTTTTCAAATTCCTTTACGGAATATTTGACTCTTTAATTCCCCTGTATTGGAATACTACTAGAACTTGTTATTCAAGGAGCACACAGATTTACAAATTATCATTTCCCTCCACAAGAGGACTTAAATCCGTTGGGAAGCTTAGTAAATCTATGGCGTTCAAATTAGCAGAAATTTGGAATAAACTCCCTGACTCTGTAAGATTGACAGGTCAGCTACAACAGTTTCGAAAAGGTCTAAAAACTTGGCTGTTTACACAATAACTTAGAGGTTCGTCTAACTGAAATGTCGTATTAACAGTATATTTTCTAACTCTTTTTTAAGTTTATATTTTATTATATATTCTAATCTAACTACTTGTAAACCGAGTCAAGCTCCTTCCGGAGAGGACCCAGTATATAAACCGAAGATTAGAGTAATTGTTTTACAATGTAAAACCGCCTAGAAGTACAATAGGCAGTATATCAAGTTGCAGGTAACAAAAACTATTCAAGCTTATTTTGCACAGATGCATTTCTTGCATCGATTAAATCCAATGCTAGCACTGTATGATTTTCGAACTGTGGTTCAGACTATGGTCTTGTCGAGACTTGATTACTTTAATGCCCTTTATCTTGGCATAACAAAGGTTAGATGTAAGGCGCTGCAGGTTGCACTATCACTTCTGATCTCCATGGACAAGGTTTATATTGTCTTTTCATCATAATTGATTTCTCGGGCGCAACAACATTCAAAGCATTAATCATGCCACTTGGCAACCATTTCATCTAAAGAATCATTTTCATCTATATTTACACTCGGTAGCAATTCCTTCTCTAAATCCTTTCTGTCAAAGTGAGGTCTTAGCAATCACATTTCATTTTTCCCCTCACTCTTTTATATTGGGCCAAACATAAATGACAACAAATTAGGATCAGACCAAACTACCTGTTCAACCTGTAGAGTATTTTCCAAAAGATTTCTACAATCAAAGGACATAAAAATTAAATCTAAAACATGACCAGCTTGATGTGTACTTTCTTGCACTACCTGCTCTAACTTTAAAGCAGAAAACGTTACAAAACCAACATGATCCGGGTCAGTCTCGCAAACTTCATGATGATTTAAAGGAATATTTAAATCACCTAAAATGCAAAGATTACTAAAATCAATATTTAAACCCATTAAGAAATCTAAACATGGGAACCCATGATTAGCAGCTACGTCTGGAAGGAGGTAGACCAAACATATTACATAAGATTCATTACACCCCCCCCCCCCAATTCACACACCATATTACCAATCATTCTCAGACCCCCCCTCTTCTTCCCTTTCGACATGTCCATTCCCAACCAAACCCAAGTGGACAACACTGTCTAATCAAGGTTAAATCAGACTCTAAAAACCAAGATTCTATTATATATAATAAATCATATCCACTCTCACTCAATAAATCATAACTTAAAACTATCTTATTTCTGGCTGATCTAACATTTATATATCCACATTTAATCCTAGGTTGACATCCTAGGTTGACATTCGTTCAACAACTCTACCTTCTTCAAATCTGTTACGCCAGGTATATCTCTTTTACAAAAGGGCATATTCCACAAACTCCCATATCTCCCCTGTCCTACCAACACAGTAATCGGCTCAATATCCATATCCCTTAAATATACCAATACCCAAAGTCTCACCAAAGGAGCACCCCAAGGAGCATGCTCCTTTGTCGGCGCAACAGAGGCATCCATGCCTTCGATGCTCTGCATCTCCGGTGTTGAGCTTGGGGTGTTTAAAACTGCGCACCCTTGAGAAACGTCAGCAAAAGGGGCATGGCTAGCAGTAGTCGGCTCAGCTGTTCTCAGGGCAAATTTCTACTGTAGGGTAATTGAATGATGTTGCCAGTCCTTTCCAGGCGCACAGCTCAGCAGTGTGTAGGATGTCAAAGTCCTTCCAGGCTCTCCCCACAGCGGCACTAGTAAGATGTTATCTTGTACCTCCGGCGCTGAGCTTGGGGTGTTTAAAACCATGCGTCCTGGGGTCACGTGACGCTATGAGCTGTTGAGGACGTGTTCCTGCTCAGCGGCGGTGTCCGTGCTAGTCGACACTGCTATTGCAGACATCAAGAAGGCAGAGGCACAGGTGCTCGGGCCGCAACTTGAAACTTTAACAACCCAAATGAATCGCCTGGAGCACCTTTTTATAGACACTGCGGCGCACACTACAAAGTTGGAGCAGCGGGTGTCTGCGGCGGAAGACTCCGTAAATTCCTATGAGTTGGACTTAGCGGCCCTGCAGGAAACGGTGCGCCTACAGGCTGATAAGCTGGACGACCTGGAAAATCGGTCGCGCCGGAATAATTTACGGTTTTTGGGTGTACCCGAAATAATTCCGGATGCGCGCCTTTTAGCTGAATTGGAGGGTTGGCTTGAGCTGGAGTTTCCAGATGCTGTGTCGCCTGGCTCTCTCTGTCTGGAGCGGGCCCATCGCTTAGGCGTGCGGCCTACCCGTGAATCCAGACCACGTGTGGTAATTGCAAAATTTCTAAACTACTGGCACAAGATGGATATATTGCGGCAATCCCGGGCCAAGAAGAACTCATTAAAATTACGGGGTTCTGTTATACGTCTTAGCCAAGACTACTCTTCTGCACTTACTGACCAGCGAAAGGCATTTTATCCTTTATGTTCCAGATTGGGGGAGCTTAAGCAGCGCTTCCTCTTTGTCTATCCAGCTCTGCTGAAGATCCAGCACGATGGTACTTGGCACCCCTTCTCGGTGGCTTCGGAGGCTGTGGACTTTATTAACCAACATCTTGGCTCCCCCTCGGCCCCACCTTGACTTTTTACATCACAGTCTGGTTACTTCATGGCCAGGGTGGACTTTTCTGAACCTTGATGGTTACTGTTCACTGTGTTGAAGCTCGAGTTATGCTTCCTTGTTTTTTCTTTTGAGATTAGGTGGATTGGGGCCCTGTAAGGTGTCTTCACGGTCCTCTTGCATATTCCTAGGGATATGCTGTTTGGGTTATTTGGGGGATGGGGGGGGTTGGTTGTTTGGATGGGAACAGTATACAGGGCTGCTTGTATGGTTGTTGTTCTTTTTCTGGCTTACTTTGCTTTTTTCTGTTCTTGCTTCTTGCTATTTTTTCTTTTGTTGCTTGCAGGGTGTTACCAGGGGTATCAGGTGGAGGGCACTTGGGTGAGGCTGGCCACCTGGGTGCGGAACTTGCTTATTACTTGTTGTATGTTGCCTGTGTCAGTGGATCCTGGGTGACAGCTCACTCCGTATTGTTTCCTGGAACGTGTCTGGAATTAAGTCCCTGGTGAAGCGTTCAAAGCTGCTAAAACAGTTGAAACACCATCGTGCTGATTTAGCTTGTTTGCAGGAAACTAAACTGACGGTAGAGGAGCATAAAAAACTACAACGGGGATGGGTTGGTTCTGTGTTTTATGCTTCTTCTTCGGGCAAAAGGGCTGGGGTATGCTTGCTGATCCGTAAGGATCTGAAGTGTGCTGTCACAGTGTGTCACCAGGACCCTCAGGGTAGAAATTTATTGTTGCATGTATCCTTGCAGGGTACAGAATTCCGCTTACTGATTACCTATGGGCCTAATTTCTATTCTCACTCCTATTTCACTACTTTGATCTCTCTGGGCCTCTTGGATTCTTCCTTTCCTCTTATTGTGGCTGGGGACCTTAACCAAGTTTTAGATTCCTCTTTGGATCGATCTACTGTTTCCCCTTTGTCAGCCTGTGCATCCACAAAGGGAGTATCATTTCTCTGTAAGTCCCTGGGTTTGGTCGATCCCTGGCGGCTTCTCCACCCTTTTGAAAGGGACTATACTCACCAGTCTAGAGCACATGGGTCCTTTTCCCGCTTAGATTATCTTCTGGTTTCGGAACATTTCTTTTCTCGTTTCACTGAGGCCGCTATTGGACCCTTGGAGGTATCCGATCACTGCCCTATATGGATAGATGTGGCTTGGGGTGTTCCTCCCCAGGGATCCCTCCGATGGCGCTTTCCTTCCTATTTACAGGATGATCCGGACTTTTTGACCTATTTACGTAAACGATGGGATGATTTTCTTCTTACTAATGGTCAGCATCAATCTACCCCTGCCCTCTTTTGGGAGACGGCCAAAGTAGTTCTTCGGGGGGAAATTATATCGTATGTTTCTGCTCGTCGTAAACGGATTTCGTCTGGCATCCTTAGATTGGAAAAACAATATTCCCAATTGAAAGCTAAATTTCTTCGTCATCCCACTAGCGCACTGAGGGAGGAACTTCACGCGGCTCAGGTGGTCCTTAACGCTTTATTGCACGATCGTACCAAACGCTCTCTCTTTTATAGGAAATATCGTTTCTACTTGGCAGGATGATCGATATATCTCTAAACTTCGGGCGGACAAGGAGAAACTAGGTTCTTACCTGCTAATTTACTTTCTTTTAGCTTCTCCAGACCAGTAGAGGTTAATCTTTACGAATAGGTATATATCCAATCATGACCAGCAGGTGGAGACTGAAAACAAAACTGTGGGACAGTATATAATATACTCCCTTCTCTATTTCCCTCAGTCTGCCGAATAGCCAAGCAGAACCAAGAACTGGAAAACAGAAAGAAAACAATACTCCGAACAGGAATAACAAATAACATACCCAAATGCTGTTGGAAAATGCAGAGGAGAAATACCAGAAGGAAAATGTCCCCACAGCTCGCCAGCTAAGCCAGCCGAGCCACAGCCGCTGTTCTTTAATTCTCCCCAGCCCTAGAAAAATACTAGAACCCAGTGACCGGAGAAACTCAACCACCCGAGCCGTAACTCGGGCGCTCTCCTGCAACGACTTTGCCCGAAACAACCAGTCATCCCAGAAGGGGTGCACCAGAATGCCCTCTGACTGCAATGCCGCCGTGACGACCACCATCAACTTGACGAATGTCCGGGGAGTCGTGGCCAGGCCCAAGGGAAGCACACAGAACTGATAGTGCAGACCCAATATCGCAAAGCAAAGAAAGAGCTGAGGAGAGGCCTGAATGGAAACAGGCAAGTAGGCTTCCGCCAGAGCGAGAGAAGTCAGGAACTCCCCCGGCTGAACCGCTAGAAGGACAGACTGCAGTGTGTCCATGCGAGTAAAAGGGAATTCTGAGAGTCCTGTTGACCTCAGTTTAAACCAAGGATGGGCCGAAAGGTCCCCTCCCTTTAGGGCCCCATAAAGGAAATGGCGTACCAGCCGATACCGCAGTCCTGAGGGGACACTGGACAACTGCTTTGAGATCTAGCAAGCGCTGAAGGACTGGCGAAAGGCTAGCGTCTCCATGCGCAGCAGACTATTGAATTGATATGTTGGCCTTTGGAGTAACTGTTCCCATGGGATGGGGTTGGGTGGGGGGGGGGTTTGTTGGGGACTCCTGATTGTATTTGGTGGATGTTTTTCTTGTATATATTTTGAAAATAATAAACAGATTTAAACATAAAACCATGCGTCCTTGAGAAACGTCAGCAAAAGGGGCGTGGCTAGCTCAGCTGTTTTCGGGGCAAATTACTAGCTTGGTGTAATGAATGATGTTGCCAGTCCTTTCCAGGCGCACAGATCAGCCTTACTGGATAGGTGCCCCCAGAAGGAGGAAGGTAAACACTGTGTTAGATCATTCCTAGACTGATTGGGTAAGGTATGGAACTTACCGCAGGTCCCCAGCGTGATCCCTTGGTGACCCAGCAGATCTCTGTCTGACAGACAGTACAGCGAATCCAGTCACAGCCATCCTTTTTCTGGACTATAATCTGGCACTTTGGACAGTTCATGGCTTCTCCCATCTGTACTAGTGTCTGAGAAAGAGAAACAAGAAATAAAACAAAACCAAAAAACTTTACTAAAATTCTAAGAGAACATTTCACTAGTGAAGGCTGCTCAAGCAGTAGAAGAGTACAGAAAGTAATAATCCGTCATTAATCTAGTCTACATATACTGCATAAACGAGCTCAGGGTGGAGTCAAGGACATTTACCTTGGATTACCACAGTATTATTAAAACAAACTAAGATGCGATACAAATCATTCTATTTTCCTAGTTACGTATTGCAAGAACAAAACTGTCTTTAATCCCTTCCTAAAAAGAAAATAATTTCTAGACAAAGCATTCCACGTTTTTGCTGCCAGATAGGAAATGGAAGAGGCAAAAGTCTTCCAATATCTCTTACCTCTTGGGTTTGGAAAGGTCTAGGAGACTTTGAGCAAATCCTTCATAGAAGCAGAGAGGGACATTACCTGTAATGTGGGTTCTCCATAGACAGCAGGAGAATGCAGCCACAGTTGGTGGTGAATTCCTAGACCGATCCTGTGTATCGGTGCTCTCCCCTAGCCATAGCAAGCGTTTGGCTTACTGTCATCTCCTGAGGCTCCTCCCCTTGCCCATCAGTTTTATCCTTAGCTGAAGCTATACCCAGGTGAACCTAGAGGGGATGTGTGGCTGAATTCCCCTGCTGGCTACAGAGAACCCACATTACAAGTAAGCAGCTCCACTTTCTCCAGAGACAAGTAGGGGAAATGCAGGCACATTTCTTGGTGAGTCCCGAACTATAATGTTTAACAGAGTGGTGGTAATAGTTTATGGCGCTGTCCAAATCGAATGTCTGGCGCTGTGCTCTGGTCTAAACAGTAATGCTCTGTGAAAGTGTAAATTGAGGTCCAGGTTGCAGCTTTGCAGATGTCTTGCATCGGTACAGCTCGGAAGTTTGCTAATGAAGAAGCCGTTGAACGCAATTCTGCCAGGACTAAGTTAATTCACCTTATTGTAGCAGAAGTTAATGCAACGAGAAATCCACATGACAATGGTTCATTTGGAAGCTGGTCAACCTGGGTTGGCCGCACCTTAAGTGACAAAAAGTTGATTAGTATGACATTAAGGGCCTAAGAGTACTGCCCTTCTTCAATCCACTTGAAGAACCTCTCCCCAGCTTTTATTGCCAAAATTCTGATTCCATATAATCCAATAATCCCTTCTATACATGAATTTGTACAACCATCTTCTCCGTCAGTGCCCCCTCCCTCTTTGTGGAATGCCCTCCCATTAGATCTCTGTCTAGAAAACTCCCTGGAAAAATTAAAGTCCAACCTTAAGACATTTCTTTTCAAAGATGCTTACAATCTCTGACCTCAACTCCTTCAAACAGAATCCATGTTGCTCCTTCAAGGACTTCTCCATAACGCTTCTCTTGAACGAACATAAGAACATAAGAAATGCCTGCACCGGATCAGACCTTGGGTCCATCTAGTCCGGCGATCCGCACACGTGGCGGCCCAGCCAGGCCTACCCTGGCAAATACCTTAGTTACTCGTATCCCTCAATGTGTCTTTCAAAAAGATGTGCATCCAACTTGCCCTTAAATCCTTGAATGGTGGTTTCCTCCACAAACTCTTCCGGGAGAGCGTTCCAGGCGTTCACTACTCGCTGTGTGAAGCAGAACTTTCTGACATTTGTCCTGGCCCTGTCCCCCCACAGCTTCAGTCCATGACCTCTTGTCTGAGTCACCTTTGACAATGTGAATAAAGTTGTTTCCTGCTCTATTTTGTCGAATCCTTTCAGTATTTTAAAAGTCTCTATCAGATCCCCTCGCAGTCTCCTCTTCTCGAGGGTGAATAATCCTAGTTTTCTGAGGCGATCTTTGTAGCTCAAGTTCTCTATACATTTTACAAGCTTCGTCACTCGCCTCTGCACCCTCTCCAGTAGTATTATATCCTTCTTTAGGTAGGGAGACCAATGTTGGACACAGTATTCCAAATGTTACCGTCGCTCTGTAAAGCGGCATTATGACATCTTCAGATCTACTCGTGATACCTTTCTTTATCATGCCCAACATCCTGTTTGCTTTTTTTGCCGCCGCTGCGCATTGAGCCGACGACTTCAGGGTCCTGTCTATCATTACCCCCCAGGTCCTTTTCTTGTTCGCTTTTGCCCAAAGTTACATCAAACAAGGTATACTGGTGCTCCTTGTTTTTCCTGCCCAGGTGCATCACTTTGCATTTTTCAACTTTAAACTTCATTTACCACTTCTTTGCCCATTTCTCTAGTTGCCTCAAATCTCTCTGGAGATCCTCGCTGTCTGTCTGTGACCTGATTGCCCGACACAGCTTTGTGTCATCCGCAAACTTGATGATTTCACTGGTCGTTTCTTCTTCCAGGTCATTTATGAAAATATTGAATAAGATGGGCCCAAGAACCGAAACCTGAGGCACTCCGCTAGTAACTTTCTCCCAGTCCGAGAACTTCCCATTTACGCTCACCCTCTGTCTTCAGCCATTTTCCTATCCATCTTAGTATGTCCCCTTCTTTTCCATGACTTTGTAGTTTTCTGTGAAGTCTCTCATGTGGAACTTTGTCGAACGCCTTCTGGAAGTCCAAGTATATTATATCCACCGGTTCTCCGCTATCAACATGTTTGTTCACAGTCTCGAAAAACTGAAGTAAATTCGTCAAACATGACTTCCCCTTCCTGAAGCCATGTTGACTAGCTCTTATTAGGTCATGAGTATCCAGATGTTGGACTATGCTATCCTTAATCAATGCTTCAACCTTACCACATTGTATTTACCCCCCACACACACCTCTTTCCTCCCTTTATTTTTATTTTCTATCTCGATGTATTTATTAACTTACTACGTCCCTCCATCCCTTTGCTTCCAGTTTGTCATGTACTCCTCTTTACTGTTTTTTTCTACATTTTAATTTTAATCTTTTTAGAAATATTCCATTGTAAACAGTTTAGGTACCTGTTTGATAAATGGTATATCAAAGAATAAAGAAACATAGAAGCATAGAACATGACGGCAGAAAAGGGCCACGGCCCATCTAGTCTGCCCACACTAATGGCCCACCCCCTAACTACCTCCATGAAGAGATCCCACATGCCAATCCCATCTTTTCTTAAAATCTGGCATGCTGCTTGCCTCAATTACCTGTTGTGGAAGATTATTCCAGTGGTCAACTACCCTTTCGGTGAAGAAATATTTTCTGGTGTCGCCATGAAATTTCCCACCCCTGATTTTCAACGGATGCCCTCTTGTTGCCATGGGTCCTTTAAGGAAAAAAAGATCCTCTTCCACCTCGATACGGCCTGTGACATATTTGAATGTCTCGATCATATCTCCCCTCTCTCTGCATTCCTCGAGTGAGTACAGCTGCAACTTACCCAGTCGTTCCTCATACAGGAGATCCGTGAGTCCTGAGACCATCCTGGTGGCCATTCGCTGAACCGACTCAACTCTCCGCACATCTTTTTGATAATGCGGCCTCCAGAATTGTACACAGTATTCCAGATGGGGTCTCACCATGGATCTGTACAACGTCATTATGACCGCGGACTTACGGCTGACGAAACTTCTATGGATACAGCCCATGATTTGTCTAGCCCTGGATGAAGCTTTCTCCACTTGATTGGCAGTCTTCATGTCTTCGCTAATGATCACTTCTCAAATAGGATCTTGAATTTCGCTTCAGGTCTTCTGAACAATCTTAAAAACCATGTTATGTCCACGTTTTTAAACAATAATTTTTAAGGACCATAATGTTATCCCTTTTGTAAACCAAGTTGAACTCTATTTTTTAGATTAGATTAGCCTTACTCACTGTGACCTGTGCTGGCAACGTGCTGCAGCCAGACACAGAGAAGAAATCACTGTCTCAAACAGAACAACCTTCCAGCACTGAAGGCTGCCAGTCTGACCAGTGTCTGACTGAGCCGCCAACCCCTGCGAACCACGAACATGTAAAAAAAGAAAAAAGGGGGAGGGAGGAGAAACATAGCTGGCACCCTGTGAGACCCCGCTGAACCCCCTACAGATGCCTAACAGCCTGCACTCAAACCCCTGCAATGCAGTAGGTAAGCAATGCTATCAGGGGACTGCCCTGTGCTCCAAAAAGGCTTCTGCAGGCTGGCTAACACGTACCACAAGGGATTGGCCTGTCAGTTCTCCTTCATGCAGGCAGAGCTGGACCCTCGACTAGCACCAAAAGATGATGAAGATACGTGAAAGAAACAACCAAAAATAAAGAAATAAGCAGAGCCGATCAGAAACACTCCTTGCAGAAAGGAAAAACTGTAGGGGGCAGCAGAGCCCTCTGTGAAGTAGGAGAGCCTTAGAAAAAAAAAATCCAGAGTGGATTCCTTCTGCTAGGCTTGTGAGCACTGGGATATAACCCACTCATCCAGAATGACACACCTATTGCACTAGAAATAAACTTGGAAACTTGGTTGGATACATTTGCATACAAATCTCTCTTGAACGTTCATTAGGGATATCCTGAAAACATGTCTGCTCCCAGCCATTAAGGACTGAACTTGGATAAGCCTGGATTAAAATATTTGACTGGATGTTCCATGAGAGATCAGGCTTGCTCGTTCATTAGCATGAGGCCAATCACTGTTTAAGGCAGTGGTCTCAAACTCGTAGCCTGGGGGCCACATGCAGCCCGCCAGGTCCTATTTTGAGGCCCTGGGTATGTTTATCATAATCACAAAAGTAAAATAAAACAGTTTCTTGATCTTATGTCTCTTTAGCTATAAATGACAATATTATTATTAAGATTTAGCCAAAAGGAAAGATTTATAAACTAGAAAGAGTTTGACCTCATGCAAAATTGACATTTTTAAAAATAAGACATTAACTATTTTTTCTGCGGCCCTCCAAAATGTGGCCCTGCAAAGGGTTTGCGTTTGAGACCAGTGGTTTAAGGCAACCTGCTTTAAACAATACCTAGGAAAGTCTTCATGCATCTCTTACCTTCAACATGTCATTGGTTTGCCGGGCAGCAGCATCATTCTGAGCTCGCACTTGCAAGTCGTCCTGATACTGACGGCAGTTCATTCCCTCATGGATTGCCTGTAAGAAACAAGATCAAATGCACCCGTTTTGAGGCAGAAAAGAAGGAGGAGGCAAAATATGAGTCAAACAGGCGGGTGAATACTAATATTTCCTATTCAACTGGAGGTTGAAAGGGAATAAAAATGGGCATATAAATTGGCACTTTATATCTAATACTCAGTGTTTCAGCTGTCTCATTTTTATCATTTTATATTTTTTAATTCATCATTTTTACTGCACATATGAAATATCAAATGCACTTAAAACCATAAAGGAGCACAGGTTTTCTTCTGTTCTTCCTCCCCCAAGCTTCAAACCACCAAAGTTGTTTCCAGCGCTCAAAGCAATGCCAAATAACGGCCATACAAAACATATCAATCTACCCTGGGCTGCGGCAATCGCCACGAAGTGGCCAACACCAGTCGAGCAGAAGGGAGCAGCAATTCATACAATGTCACCTCTGCCTCCTGTTGCCATGTAAATTTAACCTGGGGCACATTCAGACACCCTGTATGGGATGAGTTTAAACAGCTTTACAATAAGTATGTCCACGTTCGCCAGTGATTATGAAATCAGCTCCACCAAAATGTCAATTAACAGGAGGTCATATTATTATTACTCCTATTCTCCCAAATCCCTCGGTAGCCAATTACAGACCCATTGCGTCCATTCCATTTTTTGTAAAAATTATGGAAGGTCTGGTATATAAACAGCTGTTGAATTATTTGGCTCATTTCTCCATTCTTCATAAATCACAATCGGGTTTCAGGCCACTGTATAGTACAGAGACAGTTTTAGCCTCAATTTTGGATTTTTTTTTTTTTTTTTTTTGTAAATCTTTATTGATTTTCAAACTAAAACAGTGCAATACAAACAAAAGAACAATAATTACTACATACATTGCACTATTAACTGTACAGGTAACATATATATCATTCAAAATTCTCCCATTTTTCCTATTTTTATTAGTAACATAACATAGGACATAATATGTAATGATAAAATTAAATTACCCAAGTGTAACCATCAAGATTTATTTCCCTCCCTCCAACCCCCCGCCCTGGATGTGTAAAGGTAAATGAGATAAAGAAAAGATAAATAAACATTATTATAAATTCACACTTTCTTAAATGCACTACTAAATTCCCCACACTCTGCATTCATTCTTTCATATCTGTACGTAATACACACATTCACCCACCAAAAAGTGTAACTTAGTCTGTCATGGTTTTTCCCAGTTACTTGTGATCAATTGGATAGCTATACCTGACGACTCTTATATTTGTCTAAAGTGGGTTTAACATGTAGTATCATTCCACATATTATGGCGTCATATGTTAGTGGCACATTTGATTCAAGAACAAGATTTATTTGTCCCCAAATTGACTTCCAAAATATAAACATCAAAGAACAAAAATATAACAGATGATCCAAAGTCCCTACATTAATATGACAATGCCAGCATCTATTAAACTTAGAGTTATCTATTTTATTTAAACGAACTGGGGTCCAGAAAATCCTATGCAATAAAAATAATCATGTTTGTCTCATAGATGCTGACGCTGTGCATTTCAATCTCCCAAGTCCAAATTCGTGGCCAACGAGACACAGAAATATACTGTTTTATCTCGATACTCCAAAGGTCTCTAAGACAATTTTGGATAATCTTTGAAATTTCTTCAGTAAGGGTACTAGTGTACTAATACTGCAATTGAATTTGAGTAATGCTTTTGATCTAGTCGACCATAAAAAAGACTATTGGAGTGTTTGGATGCTATTGGAGTACATGGTAAGGTCCTTAAATGGTTTGAAGGTCTAATGTCTTGTACATATCAAGTAAAACTGAATAATGAACTCTCTCACAGCTGGAGTAACCCTTGTGGTGTTCCCTAGGGCTTACCACTGTCCCCTTTTCTATTTAATGTCTATTTAGCATCTCTAGGAGATAGATTGTCCAACTTTAAGATTAAACTATTCAGTTATGCAGATGACATTACGATTTTGGTTCCTATCTTTACCTCTTTCTCCCAGATTAACCGAATGGTGTCTGACATTTTGACGGCCATTAAATTATGGATAGTAGAATTTAATTTAAAACTCAATACTGAGAAGACTAAATTTTTCTACGCTTCACCAAATTTGAAGGAAGATGTTTCATCAATTATCTTAAATGCTAAAACCTATATAGTTTCAAGTTTTTTATTTTTGATATACCCTTTATCACACAGGTATCTAAACGGTTTACAATAAAATGTAATATAAAATTTAAAAAAGAAATAAAAACTTATCTAAACTAAAAAAGGGGAAACATTTACGCATGGACATACATGATACATTAGGAGAGGATAGGAAGGAGAGATTAATAAATACATCGAGATAAAAATAAAAAAGGAAAATGGGAAAGGGAGGTACAATTTGGCTGGGGAGGTCACTTCTAAAAAAAGTGTTTTGGTTGCCTTAAAAATGTCTGCAGAGAATAATCAGATTTCAAAGTAAAAGCATCTTTAAAGAGGAACGTTTTAGGATTTGAATTTATCTAAAGAGTTTTCTAGACAAAGGTCAATGGGAAGAGCATTCCACAGTGTGGGAGCTGTGACAGAGAAGATGGATTTGCATGTAGTGTCATAAAAGAGTTCTCTTATTGGAGGAATGGTGAGCAGTCCTAAAAGTTTATCAATGAAGGCTGGTTGATGTGTGTTCATTTTTCCATCAAGATTGTTGGTGTGATTTTGGATCGGATCCCAACAATGAAAAACCAGGTTGACTCTAGGGTACGTAAGGGTTTCCACACATTGTGGAAATTGAGAACCATAAGAGCTTATTTTGACAAACTCATTTCGATTGTTAGTGCAAGCTCTGGTTTTGAGTCAACTTGACTACTGTAAAATCGTGCATCTTGCTGGATCCCAAAAAAACCTACAGAGACTGCGCATTATTCAGAATGCAGCGGTTCGCTTGATTTACAATCTGAAGTATGATCATATTACACCTTATTATCGTCAATGGCATTGGTTGCCGATTGAAGTGCGGATTAAGTTCCAGTTTGGTTGCTTCTGCTTTAAGGTATTAGCAGGTTTAATTCCAGAATATCTCTTGGAATCATTTGCATTCAATAACTCTAAACATTCCAGGAAATCACATGCACTATTCTCTTTTCCATCTGCCAAGGGTTGTAAATTTTAAAAGATTTCAACTCATAGATGCTGACTTTGTAGATCTTAATCTCCAGGACCAAAATCGTGGCCATTGAGATTCAGAAATTGTCTGACCAATCTCAATACTCCAAATATCTCTAAGTTCAGTTTTCTTTTTTTTGTTTAAAAATCCATTTAACAATTTATACCATTTTGCGGCTTGGTGACCCAAAAAATCCGCCTGGAAACATAGAACCTGCAGACTATATTGAGTATTAAGAGCTTTCCTGCCTGAATAGCTTGCTTCAATTGCAACCATTTAAAATATTGTGTTTTATTTAATCCAAATTTATGTTGCAATTGTGAAAAACTAAGCATTGCTCCTTCTGAAATAACATCATTCAATGTTCGTATACCTGCAATTATCCATTGTTTCCAGACGATTTTGTATCTGCCAATCTTGATCCTGGAGTTTACCCAAATTGATTGATTTAATGACTTGGTTGTTTTTGTTACAAAGAACTTTATGGACCCCTACGCGTTTACAAAAAATAGATAGTACTAGATCTAATAGATGCTGGCATTGCAGAGTAGAAGTCGGGACATTAGATCATTTAATTTTTTTTTGTCCCTGTATAAATGCATTTTGGAAACTAATTTGGCCCCAAATTAATGAACTACTAGAAAATCATGTAGGACTCTCATATGATACTATACTATTTGGCACAGCAATGAGAACTCAGAGTCCGATTTCAGCAAACAATAACAAACTATTATTGATATTGACAGGGGTCGCCATGCAACAAATAACTCAAAATTGGAAGGATTATACCAAATTAAACTATACATTTTGGTGGAATTCAGTCTGTCATATATACAAAATGGAAAAAACAATAGCATTACAACAGGGAAATATTCATAATTTTAAGAAAATTTGGGAACCATTGACACGATATTCCAATGATCAGGTTTCATAGCACATTAGTAATGGATATATTAGATTGGGGAAGGGTGGGAATGTATATTATATGGATTTAAGAAATGAAGAAAGGGGAGGGTTATATTTTATGTGATAAGATGAATTACTTGTAATCACAATTTTTCATGTATTAATTGAAGTTTATGTAAAATTAATTTATTGTAAGAATGAAAAATTTATAAATAAAATATTTAAAAAAAAAAAAGATTTCAACGTCTGCTATCCTGGAATAAGGATTTGACTTTCTTAATTATTTCAACTGACTCTCATCTTCAAGTTTGACATGTCTTAAAAACAAATCTTTTTACTGAAATTTTTGAAAATTAGGCATGCTCTGCCTTTCTTCTCATCTTTTGTATACATAATCTTTTGATGAACCGCATAGAACTTAGCGGTATTTGTGGTATAAAAGGGAGTTTTATGTTATGTTATGGACAGGAGCCCAAAACTGCCCAACATAGACCAACCCTTTATGCGCCCATCTCGCAAACACAGTCCCATCTCTTCCTGGGCCAAAGTCTTTATTAAAAAGCAGCGGAGTATACCGGGTTCAACCCTCCAATAAATTCATCCTAATCACACACCAAACCCGCAGGGTCGTTCGCATAGGAGCCAACTTCCCCTACCGAGAATCCCCCATTCAGACCCAAGGGAGGTGAAGCAGATCATCACAACCCATACTTGCTTGTTCAATAGCGACCCACGGTTTACACTCTTGAGCCTGCCATTCCAACAGCGCTTGCAACTGGGCAGCTTGGTAATACCAGTGCAAATGGAGAACCACCAGCCCCCCCCCCCACTTCTGAGTACTAAGATACAAGGTCCATCTAGGTCAGTGGTCTCGAACTCACGGCCCGGGGGCCACATGCGACCCGCCAGGTACTATTTTGAGGCCCTTGGTATGTTTATCATAATCACAAAAGTAAAATAAAACAGTTTCTTGATCATATGTCTCTTTAGCTATAAATTACAATATTATTATTAAGACTTAATTACGACTTAGCCAAAAGGAAAGATTTATAAACTATAAAGAGTTTTACTTCATGCAAAATTGTCATTTCTTTAATAAGACATTAACTATTTTTTCTGAGGCCCTCCAAGTACCTACAAATTCAAAATGTGGCCCTCCAAAGGGTTTGAGTTTGAGACGAACTGATCTAGGTGATTCTAGGCAGTTCCCCCACTCCCAAACAAAATGCCAAATCATCTTCTGCACCCTACTGAATGCCTTCTTATCCACCCAAATGGGGAGAGCCTGGTAAAGAAACAAAAAAATGGGGTAAAATCATCATCTTAACAATTGCTATCCTACCTAGCCATGAAAAGCAAAGGCCCTGCCATCTATTCAGGTCCCTCTGCACCCACCAAATAACAGGAGAATTAAGGTCAAATAAAGAGGTTCTCACAAGGGGGGCCCTAGATAAATGCCGTACGTATCCAACAAAATGGAAAACAGCGGCACAAAATCTCCACTCGATCAGGTAGAATATGCATTTTATGCACCTCAGACTGATGCATATTTATTTGGAAATCCGACAACTGCCCATACCTGGGCAACTCCTCCACCACCCATGCCAGAGATTGTTCCAGAGTAGTCAAAGTAAAAAGAATATCTTCTGCAAATAGGCTCATCTTGTATAATTGCCCCTGAACCTCCACACCCTTAATGTCCACATTATCCCTAATTTGAGCCAACGGTTCAAGGGTCAACGCAAACAAAACTGGAGATAAGGGGCACCCCTTTTTTTTTTGTTTTAAGTTTTTTATTGATTTTTTCACATATCAACAAGTGTTATAAATTTTTCATACATTTATCTTAACAATACACTTGATATCTCTATAATGTATTTTTTATAAACCATATTTTATATTATTTTTCTTATGAATTTATATAACATATATATTGTAATGATTTTATCAATTATTATTTAATTATGAACCCTTTTCCCTCCCTTTATCACATTAATTTCTCATAAGACTATCATTCATTCATTATGATATATTTTTTATAATGTATAATAAAGAGAGTAAATTATTTACCCCTTCCCTCCCTCCCTTCTTTAACCATTATCTTATTATGGGAAAAAATTAAAATCAGTCATTGCAAAAATCTGTTAATGGTCCCCAAATCTTCTTGAACTTATCCATATATCCTTTTTGTGTTGCAAATGTACGCTCCATCTTATATATATGGCAAACTGAGTTCCACCAAAAATTATAGTTCAATCTGTCATAATTTTTCCAATTATGTGTAATTTGCTGTACTGCTACTCCAGTCAATATAAATAAAAGTTTATTGTTATTTGATGAAATTTGACTTCGAGCTCTCATTGCAGTACCAAACAAAATCGTATCATATGTCAAGGCTACCGGATTTTCTAACATCCTATTAATTTGAGGCCAAATTGATTTCCAAAATATTAATATGAATGGACAATAAAATAAAAGATGATCTAATGTCCCTGCTTCTAGATGACAATGCCAGCATCTATTAGACTTAGAGCTATCAATTCTATGTAAACGTGTAGGGGTCCATAAAGCTCTATGTAAAATAAAAAACCAAGTTTGTCTCATAGAAGCTGACAATGTACACCTTAATCTCCAAGACCAAAGTCGTGGCCATTGAGATGCATTAATCTGATGCTAAATCTCAATGCTCCAAATATCTCTAAGACCATTTTTTTTCTTTTTATGTACGAATCCAGATATTAATTTATATCACATTGCGGCCTGGTGACCCATGGAATCTATCTGAAAACATAAGAATTCCATACTATGATAGTTATTAAGATTTTTCCATTCAGGGAACCCTACCTGAATGGCCTGCTTCAATTGCATCCATCTGAAATATTGTGATTTATTCAAACCGAATTTATTTTGCAATTGTGAAAATTCAAGCAGTTTACCTTTATTTATTACATCTTCTAAAATCCGAATTCCAGCAATCATCCAATGTTTCCAGATAATTTTAAAACCGCCAATTTTGATCTTTGGATTGAGCCATATTGTTTGAGTCGTTGATTTAGTTATTGGAATAGGAGTTAGATTACTTATATATCTTATAGTTTTCCAAGTATCAACAAATATTTTGTGATCCTTATATAACCTTGGCATTTGAATACTGATAACATGACTCAGACGTAAAGGAAACATTAATCTCCATTCTAACCAGAACCAATCTGGTATATTTTCAATGGGCTCTGGGAGGATCCAATACATACCCTGACACATAATATAGGCTTGATGGTACCTATAAAAATTTGGAAAATTTACCCCTCCCTCCACAATTGGTCTTTGTAAAGATACTAGAGCAATTCTGGGGTTTTTTCCAAGCCAAATAAATTTTGTTAACATCTTATCCAATTTTTTGTAAA
This sequence comes from Geotrypetes seraphini, assembly GCF_902459505.1. Lineage (NCBI taxonomy): Eukaryota > Metazoa > Chordata > Amphibia > Gymnophiona > Dermophiidae > Geotrypetes > Geotrypetes seraphini. The sequence continues at coordinate 11,377,647 of NC_047085.1, forward strand.
ATGACCCCTGAAAAAAAATTGGTATCATACCCATTTGGTAACAAACTACTGGTAATATCATCATTTTTACAGTTTGTATTCTCCCCCACCAAGATATGCATAAAGGATTCCATTGTTCACACATTTCTGACACTTTTTGTAATAAATTTTTTTCATTAATTTTCATAGTCTCATCCACAGTTTTTGTAATCCAAATTCCTAAGTATTTTAATCCTTCTTCTTTCCAAATAAAAGAAAATGAGTCAAATAAACTTTTTGTACAATGTACATTGAGTGGAAGCACTTCTGATTTATTCCAGTTTATTTTATAACCTGAAAATTTTCCAAATTTTTCAATTAATTCAAGCAAATTTGGAATAGTTGTTTCCGGATTTCTCAAATAAAGTAAAATATCATCCGCATATGCTGATAACTTATATTCTCTATCTGAATGCGGAATACCCTGTATCTCCCTTACCTGTTCTATAGCTAATAATAAGGGTTCTAAAACGATATCAAAAAGCAAAGGAGATAGTGGGCATCCTTGTCTAACCCCCCTTTGTAGAATAAATCTTTCTGAAAAATTGTTATTGATATATAATCTAGCAGCAGGGGAGCTATACAATGCTTTTATTATTTGTATAAATCCGGATCCTATTCCAAACCATTCCATTGCCTGAAACATGAAGATCCATTCCACTCTATCAAAAGCTTTTTCAGCATCTAATGAAATAGAGAATGCTGGGTCATTAATGGATTTTGTCAAATATAACATGTGATGTGCCAGTCTAGTATTATGAGATGAGTGTCTTTGAGCAACGAAACCTGTCTGATGCATATCTATAATGAAAGGGAGAGCTTTAGCCAATCTTAATGCTAATGCCTTAGTTAAAATTTTTCCATCCACATTTATTAAAGAAATTGGTCTATAATTTGAAACCAAAGTGGGATCTTTATTTGGCTTAGGTAAAACTATAGTTATTGATTCAGCCATAGTACCTGTAATACAACCTTTATTTAGTTGTGTCTGATACAAGTTTAATAAATAGGGCATTATAATGTTTTGAAATGATTTATAAAACTCCACTGTATAACCATCTCTACCTGGAGCGGATCCAACCCTAAGGGATTTCAAAGCTGTATCTAATTCTTTTAAGGATATTGGTTCTTCTAAACTTCGTTTTATATGTTCAGGAATTTTTGGTCCTTTTATTAACTTTAAAAAATCTAAACCATCCTTTTCCTTTTTCGAATAAGGCTCAGAAGAATACAAATCTTTATAATATTTTAAAAATTGTTTTATAATGGGATCAATTTGAGATAAAATTTCACCATTCTCATTTTGAATAGCAATTATTTTTGTTTTTCTTTTTTTCGCTTTAAGATAATTTGCTAGCATTCTTCCTGCCTTATTCGAATTTCCATAATACAAAGCTTGCTGTACAAATAAATCTTTTCTAATAATTTTTGAAGAAATTTCATTATATTTACCTTTAGCTTTTAAAAGTTCTTGTTGTGTCAAATAATCCCATTTTTCAATTAATTTTGATTCTAGAGACTTCACCACTTTTTCCAATTCTGTAAATTGTTTTTTTTCTTTTTTTATTTGCAATGCTGAATAAGAAATAATTTGTCCTCTAATATATGCTTTAAAAGCATCCCACAAAGTCTCTATTGAAATTTCTTCTGTATCATTAATTTGAAAATAATCTTTTATTTTTTCTAAAAGATTTTCATAAAAATCAGTATCTGTGAGCAATGTATTATTTAATCTCCATATAGGTCTATTTCCATTCTGATCTATTATTTTAATTTCAATCCACACTCCGGCATGATCAGATAGTATAATTGGATCAATGACAGCCTGTGTGACTTGATTTACTAATTGATTAGAAACAAAAATGTAATCTATTCTAGAAAAAGAATTATGAACCTGTGAGCAAAACGAAAATTCCCGACCATCAAAATGAAGAATACGCCAAATATCTTTTAAATCACAAGATTGTACCAAATTATCAAGGCCTAATGATTTTATAAATCTTCTCGGACTTTTATCCATCAGTGGATCCATAACAGCATTGAAATCCCCTGCTACTACTAGATTTGAAGTAGCAAGTGGAAGAATTAATTGTTGCAGAGTTTTAAAAAATTCATTCTGGTTCGAATTAGGGGCATATATATTGAAGAGCGTCATGGTGGTATTTCCCATGTCCATTTCCACATATATCCATCTTCCAAGAGGATCAGCTGCCTTAAATTTAAATGAAGCAGAACATTTTTTATTTATTAATATAGCAACACCAGCTTTTTTTCCTATTGCTGAAGAAAAGTAACATTGTTTGACCCAATCACCTTTTAGCTTTATAGATTCGTTATTTGAAAGATGGGTCTCTTGTATGCAGCATATATCAGCGTTCTGTCTTTTTAAAAATAATAATGCTTTTTTTCTTTTAATCGGGTGATTGAGACCATTAACGTTTAAAGATAATTTCTTAAGGCCCATTATGCATTAATATAATTTGTAATGTAACATCCCAATCTTCAATATTTTTTTAAATCTTTTTTTTCCCACATATAAGATAAAATAAAGAATTACCTATTGTACACAGACCCTTGAAATTTAATACCCCCCTATTTCCTCCCTCCCCACCCCATACATATACGAATACTTGGAAACGCAAAATTAGATCAGGTTTAACATCACTCCTTACAAGCTATAAAATACTTTAATATCACAAGCTCCATAGTAATAATATAAATACTACTATTAAAATTCAACAATTTATATATCTTTGTTTTCTTATTTATATAAATACTTTTATTTATTTATCCAAATTTTGTTATGTTCAGCTAAATTAAATATATATAAGATATTTTGAATTTATAAAAAGGATAAGATTATTAGAATACTTTAAGCAAACATTTTATCTTTTATAACTTCAATCATTCATCTCATTCATTATAATTTCTATTCTATGAGATACATCCATCTAAAATTAAAGGGTAAAAATTGTGAAAAAAAAAAAATAATAAAATTAAAATCTATCATAACCCATTCTCTTACTCATTCTTATTCCTATTTTAATAGGTCAATTGAAAACTTTAATGATTCCTATCCATAAACCTTTTTCTCTATATCCGGTAAAGAACTGTATCTTATAGAGAATGGATTCAGCTTATATCTGAATCATAAAACATATTCTTACTATGAAGTTATTATTATTTTCTTTGTAAATACAGTTTATTTCATTCTATATTTTATATCTAATATTAAATATATTTTCATTCCGTATAGTTCCGTTGGTATGAATGCCTTTTTTTTTTTTCCTTCAAGTTTCCTCTTCTTCCTCCGTAGACGTGATGACGTGAAAACAACCTTTTTTTTTTTTTTTTCTTTTTTCATTTCCGGTGTAGTTCATTGGTTGAATAGAGATTTCCTGTAAATGCATGCTTCTTCGTGTTTTTGTTCGGCAGTGTCATAGCAACCATCATACCTCGGGTATTTCTGTGTCTCTGAGGGACTATATGGCAGGGAGACATTCACCTCGCAATCCTCTCAGTCTATTTGAAATCCGACTCAATCCTCCAACTCCCTGAGTCGTGCAGCGACACACAGCATGAAGTCAACATTCCGCCCCTCCCCCATGTCAGCCACTCATCCATGCTCTCACCGAGCCAAGTTCCGTGCTCGTGTCATCGATCTTTCTCTTTTTTAAAAGTAAGTTGGAAGATTCTATATATTCGAATCAGTTAATTCAAACTGGTTTTTTTCAAAGTCTATTTTCAGTAACGATTTAAAATAATATGAAATATAAACACATTCATTTGAAAAAAAAAAAAATATCAATCTTGATAAACTTACTCAGCGTTTTATTTAAGAAGTCATTGGTTGTTCACATTGTTCTATATATTCTGCTAATTTCTTGTAATCTGTGAAGTTTTGTGTTTTATTTCCCAAAGTTACTTTCATAATCGCTGGATATAGAAGTCCATATCTTGCTCCTAGTGCTCTTAATTGAGGTCTTAAATCCAGTAGTTGTTTTCTTTTTAAGGCAGTTTCTCTGGCAAAATCCGGTACAATGTGTATACGTGCATCTTGACATCGTAAATTTTTATTTTCTTTAGCCAGTTGACATATTTCAGCAACATGTTGGTATCTTAATAGTTTAAATATTAAAGTTCTTGGACCTTTTTGTAATGTTGTTTTTTGTCCTGGTATTCTGTGTGCTCTTTCAATTTCGAGAGGCACTTTGGATTTAAGAGGCAGGATTTTTGGAAGAAATTGTTCCAGGAAAGTGATGGGATCATTTTTTTCCACTCCTTCAGGCATCCCTATAATTCTTAAATTATTTCTTTTTTCCCTATCTAAACAATCTTCCAAGTCTCTCTTCATTATTTCCATTTCTTTCCAAGCTTTTTTATTTTGCATGACTTCAGTAGGTACCTCTTCCGATTTTTCTTCTAAGTGAGTTATTTTGTTATCTATTAGGTCCACTCTTTTTGTAAGCATGGCTACGTCGTCAATTGCCTTTTGAAGTTGTTTTTTGATTTCTAAAACGATATCTTTGATCTGTCTTATTTCCACCATCATGTCTGTTTCTCCTTCTGAAGGCAGCAGAACCTTTGAAGGTGTCCCTGGTTCAGGCTTTGATCTTTTATTACTGCTTGTTCCTGATCCTCCGGCTCCTGTATCGTTTTTATTTTGTTTGCCCGATGCCATTTCTTCTTATCCACCGTTTTTTTCAGTGAAAAAATCAATTTTGGAGCTTTTAAATTTGAAATATTAGCTTGTCTGGCATGGAGCACAGCTATTACCCGACCATTTGCTTGCGTGTCCAAGCCACGCCCCATATAAGGGGCACCCCTGTCGCATACCCTGAAAAAGCTGAAAGAAAGTGGAGTAGCTGCCATTTAACTTGATACAGCTCAACAGACCATTATATAACACCTGAATCCAAATTCAACAATCAAAGTCCTAGCCCAAACCGTGCCAGGTATTTCAAGGACACCCGATTGAAGGCCTTCTCAGCATCTACGGAAAGCATCAACATATCCTGCCCCTTTTTCAATGCTCATTCTTATAAATTAACCACTTGCCGAATGTTATCTCCTACCTGACGACCCATGATGAACCCTGATTGGATCAGGATGAATAAGCTTAGGAACCAAGCTCTTTAGCCAACTAACCAGAATCCATGCAAAAAGTTTAGTATCTACCCCCAAAAAAGATATGGGCCAATAGGACGCACAAGAAAAAGGATCCTTACCCACCTTATGCAAACTGTAATTCTTGCCAGCCGCTTAAAATAGGGAAGCTGCGCACCCTCTCCCAAAGAGTTAAACAACTGTAACAATGATGGGAGCAATGACTCTTGAAATAGCTTATAGAACTTTGCCTAAAGCCATCCAAACCATGTTCATTGTTCCAAGGGCTTGTCTAGCTTCTATCAGAGTAATAGGCTGATCCAAAAGCAAAGCATCAGAGACATAAGATCCCAAATGTAGAATCTAAGGAAAAGTCCTAACCAGGATTCAGGTTTCGGCAACTAACGTCACCTTCCTCAGGGGACAACAAATGAACTAAAATCGAATAGAACAATCTTTCAAGATCAATGTCTTGTGTTGGTATATTAATGTGGTTTCAATAAATGTAACTGGTGGTGTTCTTCAACCGTCAGTCCGCAGAAATTTCCTGCTGGACCAGCGAGATCAGAGGGATCCGATGAGCTCCAAAGTTTTGCTTCCTAGTCTCTGACAGTGGCTTCCTCCCAGCAGCTCTCAGTACTTGCCTACAGCAGTGATTCACTTAGGCAGCCTTGGGGCATTTGCTGAGTCACGGCCTGCCTCTGATGATGCAACTTCCTCAGAGGCGGGCACGACCCATCAAAGGACCCAAGGCTGCCTAATTGAATCATTGCGCTGATGCTATTGGCACTGCTGCAGACAAGTACTGAGAACTGCTGGGAGGGAGGGAGAAGGAGAGATGCTGCTGGGAGGGGAGGAAGGAAAGGGAAGGGAAGAGAATTACTGTTGGATAGGGGAAGGGAGAAGGGGTACTGTTAGACAGGGGAGGAGGAAAAAAGGAAGGAAACAGCTGGCAGAGAGATTAGAGGCGGGGAAGGGGTCAGGGTGGATTGGAGAGATCAGATGAGGGAAAGGGGAGAGACAGAGGAATGAAAGATTGATGCTGGGAAGGGGGTCAGCAGAGAAATAAGGAGAGAGGGAGAAAGATGCTAGATCTGGTGTAGGAGAGATAAAAATGAAGAGAGCAGTGAAGCTGGAATGAATGATGTAAAAAGGAGAGAGAGGGCGCAGGCTGGATGGAAAGGGGAGAGGGGCATTGTAAGAAGACAGATACCATATGGAAGGGGGAGAGGGCAGACTGGATAGAAGGGACAAATGCTGGACTTAAGAGACAGAGAGGGCAGATGCTGGAAGGAAGAGAGTGAAAAGAAGATGAAAGCAGAAACTAGAGACAACAAAAGGCAGAAAAAATAATAATTTTATTTCTATTTTGTGATTAGAATATATCCGATTTGAAATATGTATCTTGCTAGAGCTGATGATAGACATAACTGGGGACTGCAAATCCAGGCAGTGCTTCTTTAGCTTCCAGCTGGCTTAGGGCTCTCTCTGACCAGGGGGCAGTTGCATTCCCCTAACACTATTCCTGTCATGTGTGACTGTGATATTCTGTTAGCATGATATTTCTGTATAGCATTCTGTAATACTTTGGCTTATTCAGTTTTCTTGATAGTAAAGGGGATATATGTGAAGGGGAGTCAGGAGTTTTGTTGATCCTTGCTCTGTATTATTTGTATTTATAAAATGACAATTGTACAGAATATTGTTTCTTTTTATACTTAATAAAATATGTTCAATATAAAATCATAACAGGCTTGTACGGATGGGATCAGATGCGGAAACAGGTTTTTTAAAATTTCAGTCTTAGTAGTTTGCTGGTCCACAAAATAATTCTTTTATTTCCACCGGTCCATAGATATAAAAAGGTTAAAGAACACTGGTATAGACATCTCTCTTTTGTACTGATTATGCTATAAACCTGCATGCACAGTTTCTAACTGTAAAGCCATACAGAAGAAAAATATTTCAAGAATAATTGAGAGCCATATTCTGCCGAGAAAAGAGAAAAAGTGGGCATTACCTTGCAGAGCAGACAGTTAACCTTCCAGCATATGGGGCACTGGAACTCGTTGACAGAGTCTTCATAGATGCACCAGCCTCTGCAGTCCACTGTTTTGCAGTGATAACTGTTCTCACTCTGTCTCTCTGCGACCGTCAGCCCTCGCTCCAGGAACTTCTTGTATTCTTCTGCAGATACCAGCTGCAGGTCACCCAAAAAGAACAATTGGTTACCAGAAACAGCCCAATGTTAAGATGCTTTCAAATATAATCTCTGAATAAAGCTACAGATGAAAAATAATCAAAATAAACAGGGAACAGCAATTATGAAAAATGACATTTCTTTTTGTGGCCCAGGGCATTTAAAAAAATATATATAAAGGCTAGTTAGATACTTATAAGGAAAAATTTTATGTACTCTTAAAATAAGAGTCTGTAGATGAGTTAACTTTATGGACAGAATTACCGTATTTTCTCGCATATAACGCGCGTGTTATACGTGGTTTTTACATACCGCGCATACCCTTGCGCTTTATACGCGTGAGCGTGTTGTACAAATTTTTTTTTACATAGTCCCTCCCCGATGTCCGATTCACCCCCCCGCAGGACCGCTCGCACCCCCACCCCGAAGGACCGCTCGCACGCACCCGCATCCCCACGCCGAAGGACTGCTCGCACCCCCACAGCCTCCCGACCCCCCCCCCATCATGTAGAAGCTCTTACCGGTGTCCTGCTGCTTCCTCTTGGCGGTCCCGACACCCGACACGATCGGGGCAAGAGGGAGCTCAAGCCCTCTTGCCCCAGCCAACCGCGGCACCCCCGACACGATCGGGGCAAGAGGGAGCTCAAGCCCTCTTGCCCCCCCGACTCCCCGACACGATCGGGGCAAAAGGGAGCCCAAGCCCTCTTGCCCCGCCGACTCCCCAACTCCCCGACAATATCGGGCCAGGAGAGAGCCCAAGTCCTCCTGGCCCTGGCGACCCCCCCCCCCCCGCTAGTTGTTCGGGCCAGGAGGGAGCCCAAACCCTCCTGGCCACGGCGACCCCCTACCCCCACCCCGCACTACATTACGGGCAGGAGGGATCCCAGGCCCTCCTGCCCTCGACACAAACCCCCCTCCCCCCAACGACCGCCCCCCCCCAAGAACCTCCGACAGCCCCCCAGTCGACCCGCGACCCTCCTGGCCGACCCCCACGCCCCCCCCCACCCCCCTTCCCCGTACCTTTCTGTAGTTGGACGGACAGACGGGAGCCAAACCCGCCTGTCCGGCAGGCAGCCAACGACGGAATGAGGCCGGATTGGCCCATCCGTCCCAAAGCTCCGCCTACTGGTGGGGCCTAAGGGGCCTGGGCCAATCAGAATAGGCCCAGGAGCCTTAGGTCCCACCTGGGGGCGGGGCCTGAGGCACATGGGCCCAACCCGTTGGGGGGAGGGGGGTTTGCGTCGAGGGCAGGAGGGCCTGGGATCCCTCCTGCCCGTAATGTAGTGCGGGGTGGGGGTAGGGGGTTGCCGTGGCCAGGAGGGTTTGGGCTCCCTCCTGGCCCGAACAACTAGCGGGGGGGGGGGGTCGCCAGGGCCAGGAGGACTTGGGCTCCCTCCTGGCCCGATATTGTCGAGGAGTTGGGGAGTCGGCGGGGCAAGAGGGCTTGGGCTCCCTTTTGCCCCGATCGTGTCGGGGAGTCGGGGGGGGCAAGAGGGCTTGAGCTCCCTCTTGCCCCGATCGTGTCGGGGAGTCGGGGGGGCAAGAGGGCTTGAGCTCCCTCTTGCCCCTATCGTGTCGGAGGTGCCACGGTTGGCTGGGGCAAGAGGGCTTGAGCTCCCTCTTGCCCCGATCGTGTCGGGGAGTCGGGGGGGAAAGAGGCCTTGAGCTCCCTCTTGCCCCGATCGTGTCGGGGGTGCCGCGGTTGGCTGGGGCAAGAGGGCTTGAGCTCCCTCTTGCCCCGATCGTGTCAGGGAGTCGGGGGGGGGGGCAAGAGGGCTTGAGCTCCCTCTTGCCCCGATCGTGTCGGGGGTGCCGCAGTTGGCTGGGGCAAGAGGGCTTGAGCTCCCTCTTGCCCCGATCGTGTCGGGGAGTCGGGACCGCCAAGAGGAAGCAGCAGGACACCGGTAGGAGCTTGTACATGATGGGGGGGGGGTCGGGAGGCTGTGGGGGTGCGAGCGGTCCTTCAGGGTGGGGGTGCGGGTGGGAGTGTGTGCGAGCGGTCCTTCGGGGTGGGGGTGCAAGCGGTCCTGTGGGAGGGGTGAATCGGACGTTGGGGGGGGCATCAGGCTTTCAGGGTGGGGACAGGACTTCAAGGGGGAGAGGAGAGTCGGGGCGGGCGAAAGGAGAGTCGGGCAGCATGCGCGGTATACGGGTGTGCGCGGTATATAAAAATTTCTGTACATAAATTTGTGTTTTTCGCGCGCTATACCCGTGTGCGCGTTTTACACGGGTGCGCGTTATCTATGTGAAAATACTGTACCTCTAAGCTTGCAAGGAGAGTGTGACGCAGTGGTTAAAGTTACAGCCTCAGCATACTGAGGTTGTGGGTTCAAACCAAAGCTGCTCCTTGTGACCCTGGGCAAGTCACTTAATCCCCCCATTGCCCCAGATACATTAGATAGATTGTGACCCCACCAGGACAGACAGGGGAAAATGCTTGTACCTGAATCAATTCATGTAAACTGTTCTGAGCTCCCATGGGAGAACGGTATAGAAAATGGAATAAATAAATAAATATATGATGCTGCTATTTCCCAAATAGCTTTATTTTTAACCCAGAGACTTGATATGTTTTCATAGTTTTTTGTTATTCCACAAATATATAAGCAAAATTTTAAGGGCCTCATTGCAACTTCCCAGGCCACTGTGCCATAGAGGTTTGGCTCTGCCAGACCTTTGCAGATGCGTCACTTACTTGGTGAGACACATAGTGGACTGGACAAAGCACTTTACTCCTACAGGGGTGGAAGTTCGAGTAGTACCACCAATGCATTTGTTATACTTAGTTGCTCATATCATTTTATCTTCAAAATACCACCCTATTTTGGGGTCAACAAGATAGTGCTAGTAGTACCTGACCATAAGACGCAACCTAGATTTAGAGGAGAAAACCAAGAAAAAAAATCATTCTGAATCAAATTTTCCCTGCCAGGCTCTGCACCCTGTCTCCCCTCTGGTGGTCTAGTGGTAGGCCAGGGCAGGCAGGACATATGAGGCATATGAGAACCCTGTAGAAGACCAACGCAGCAACCTCCAATTTACTCTGAACACTTGAGGTTAAGCACGTTGACCCACGAGTGCTTGCGGTGGTGGATGAGCCACAGGGACAGCGTTTACAAGCTCTGCTGCGAGTTGCTCAGCTCCGAGAGCTTCTTCTCCAGTGCTGCCTCGGAGAAGGCCGACACCCCTGGATAGTGGAGCGAAAAAAACAAACTGGCCAAGGACAGTCGCCGATATCCACCTCCTCCGCCACCATAACCACAAGCACGACCACGGCCAGGCAATGGTCCCAAGCACCCGCAGCCCCTATTCCCTCCAGCGCACATGCATGAGGCCTCCAAAGCGATTAAAAACAAGTACAACGGGGAGGTGTTGTGGTATTCGATCCATAAGATGCACCCTTATTTCCACCCACTTTTTGGGAGGAAAAAGTGTGTCTTATGGAGCGCAAAATATGGTAACTAGTTGCTGATAGACCATTACTAGCTATTCTTCACTAAATGTAAACAGTTACTTTACTAGTTACTACTAAAATTAACTAGGTAGTTAACAGTTACTATGTTTATTAATTATAACTATATGAACATTATGAGTACAGTGGAACCTCGGTTTGCGAGTAACCCGGTTTGCGAGTGTTTTGCAAGACGAGCAAAACACTCAGCAAACTTTTGACTCGCAAACCGAGTACTGCCCCGATAAATGAGCACTTACAGCCCAGGAAGCGCCGCTTCGGGGGATTCTTCTGCTGTCTTCCGGTCAACCTTCCACATCGGGTGCCTTACGCAGGTTGGAGGACCTCTGTCTGGGCCTGTGCGGTCGGGTGCCGTCCCGCCTGCACGTTGCGTGTGACGCTCACAGCTTCAATCATCGGCGTTGTGCGTGTAGTACGCGGCATGAGGATGGAGCGGCGTTCGGCTGCGTGGGCTCAGGTGGGGGCTCTCCAGCATACGGGGGGCATCCAACGTGGAGGGCTGGCCGGCAGATGGAGGAGGCATCCCTCTGAAGCGGCACTGTGGGGTTCTTCTTCGGATGATGGACGGAGGAGACGGCGCTGCAGCACCCGGCACCCGACAGGTACAGACCCCGGGTTCTGGAACGAATCGTCGGTGTTGCCACTATTTTCTATGGGGAATTTTGCTTTGATTAAACAAGCATTTTGGAACGGATTATGCTCGAAATCCAAGGTACCACTGTACTTTATTTTCAAATGAGTTTCTTATTGGCTCTGAGCATTAAATAAATTTAAAAATGCTCATCAGTTAAACTGTTCCTGTGTGGTGTAAGAATGTGTCCACCGATGCTGAAGAGTCTCTGCACTGGTATGTTTGATGGAAGGTTCATATTCTTCAGAACAAACACTTCCTTCACAATTGGATAGCGCCTGAATATATCACATGCAGCATCATTCAAGAAGAGGTCTAGTTCCGACTACTCAGTGTTGTCCCCTTTATTTGATTCATAAAAACAGAAGAAGCTGGTGTTGCATTAGGAGTTATGTTTGCAGAATCAGCCTGAGCCTGCATCGTTTGCATCAGCAAGTATTTGGCCCGAGCTCTGGCAGCATCTGACTGGATCCAGCGCAGCTCGACTTATGGATGTGAAACACTTGCTACTAGAAATCATCCTTAGCTTCAAGTGGCCCAAAATGCTTAATGATTCCATTCATTAGAACATGAACAAGTGAACTGGCAAATCTGAGCGAAGGCCTGATGGAGGGAAGAAATCATTGGCATGAAACACTGGGCTTCAGCCTGCAGCGTGTCCAATGCCATAGCAATTGGTTTCACCACCTTAATATTCGCAGCCATGAAAGCAGTTTCATTTGAGTGGAAAGCTTCTCACAGATATCAGTGAGCAGTTTATTTATTTAATTTTTCTATCCCGTTGTCCCCAAAGAGCTCAGAATGGATTACAGGTTAAACATACATAATTTCAGTACAAGTTTACGATACAAGTTTTTATCCTAACCTAACATTACATTGTCTTCTATCCTTCCAATACCTTTCAGTTCTAGACGGTTTACAAGATATTAGCCTGGGCATTCCCATGAAGATTACAAGGTTGATAGCTATAGTATGCGTCGGGATCTGGGAATGGTCGATACGGTTTGGTTAGATCATTTGACAAATTTCTTGAATAGTATGGTTTTCAGTTTACCGGTATAATAAACAGTTTCAGACTTCTCCTCCACAACAGAATACATTTTGCCAACTGCATAATAGAATGAATTCCATCTAGTAACATTAGGTACAGCAAGTGTGGTTTCCGAAGTTTTGTATACTATTTCAGCTGTCTGTGGACTTTTACTGCACTTGTTCCAGAAGGCACTGCATTTCACCAAGGGTCTACGGCACTGGTGTCAAGGGCCGCAATCCAGCTGGGTTTTCAGGATTTCCCCAGTGAATGTGCATGAGATCTATTAGCATACAATGAAAGCAGTGCATGCAAATAGATCGCATTCATATTCATTGGGGAAATCCTGAAAACCCGACTGGATTGCGGTCCTCGAGGACCGACTTTGATACCCCCGTCATAGAGCTTTATGATTATAGAAACATTGTAACATGATGGCAGATAAAGGCCAAATGGCCCATCCAGCCTGCCCATCCGCAGTAACCATTCTCTCTTCCTCTCTCTAAGACAGGGGTGTCAAAGTTCCTCCTCGACAGCTGCAATCCAGTTGGGTTTTCAGGATTTCCCCAATGAATATGCATGAGATCTATAAGCATACAATGAAAGCAGTGCATGTAAATAGATCTCATGCACATTCATTGGGGAAATCCTGAAAACCCAACTGAATTGCGGCCCTCGAAGACCGACTGTGACACCCATGGTCTACGGCTTAACTTCTTGTAATTTGCATCTTCATTGGCCCCTTCTGAATCAGACACAGCAATCAAGTTCATTGTGTGAGTACTAGCACAATGGTGAGATAGAAGTGCAAACTCTGTTGCATCTGTTTGGTTGTCTAGGAAGTCTGCAATGTTTTGAAGGTCACCTCTCTATTGTCGATTTGTGAGGGCACAACTTGTTTCTGCCTCTGAGAATGAAGAACAGCCAGGTGGACATTTTGTAACTGCTTCTTAAGATTTGCTGTAATACTGATTGCATAGGTGTAGGTCTGCTTAGAAGCTGGCAGATAAAGTTTGCAACATACACAGCTCATGGTCCAGTCCCTAGTCCTCGGTCTCCTAGACTACTGCAACATCCTCTATCTCCCCTGTCCCGCAACAATGATAAAACAACTACAAACAGTACAAAACACAGTCCTGAGACTAAGCTATTCACTAAGAAAACACGACCACATCACCGAGGCATACCTCAACTCACACTGGCTCCCAATTCAAGCAAGAATACTATTTCATTTCTACTGTCTATTATTTAAATCCACAAATGATGACAGCCCAGCCTACTTGAACAACCGCCTAATCCAAACTACCACAACCAGACGGTGTCAGGTCAAAAGCGCGCTGGGACAAAGGCGCGAGCAGACAACTGAGCGCAGTGCGGACGCGCGCACCGAAGAAAAAGACTGTTTTTAGGGGCTACGATGGGGGGTTACTTTATACAGATTGCGCCGCATTGTGGGGGTGTTTGGGGGGTTGTAACCCCCCACATTTTAGTTAAAACTTAACTTTTTCCCTGTTTTTAGGGAAAAAGTTACGTTTTCACTAAAATGTGGGGGGGTAACAACCCCCCAAACTCCCCACAATGCCGCCGCGATCTGTATTAAGTAAAGTGGGGGGGCTCCCCAATAAAAAACCCCATCGCAGCCCCTAAAAACAGTCTTTTTCTTCGGCGCGCGCCTCCGTCTTGTGCTCAGTTGTCGGCGCGCGGCTTTGTCTTCCGCGTTATTGTCTATGAACCCAACCAGACACAGGAGAACCCAGACACCATTCACATACCCTCCAATCAGAGACATCAAATGGAAAAAACTGTATGATGGCCTTCTAGCCACACAGGCAGCAAAACTAGACCTCCAACTCTCCAATCTACTAATCGCGACCCCAGACTACAAAACTTTCAGAAAAGAAAAAAAAACAAAACCCTCTGTTATTCAAGAAATCCATGAAGACAAATTAACACCGTATGAAACATTTCAATCCTCTGAAGCAACCCGCTCTACTCTGTGACGCCTCAGGACATGTCCAGAAATCCTCTTCTGTAATCCGCAAGGTAATGGCGGAATAAAAATCACTAATGTAATGTAATATTTCTGCAATCTGACCCTACCAGCATAAAAAAATTTCAGTGAAGACTGAATGCTCAAATGAGCTTGTGTTGTGATTCTTATTTTTCTCCATTGTGGGCTTACTGAGGTCGCCCAGAGAGTCCCAGTTCCCCAGGACTCTGACAAGGTGCTTGTCCAGTTCACAGGTCTTTTTATCTCAGGATGAGAATATTTTATGTCAACAGTAGTCCTTCTTGGAGGCTTCCTTTGAGAAGGGGGGTACTCCCCCTCCCTTTTGGGGGTTGTCTCCCCAGTGTTTAGGACCTCTTAGCCACTTCAGATACCCTTTTTATTACTAATAACAGTACATGCAAATGAGCTTGCAAATCAGTGCCTTTAAGTATGCAAAAACAGTGAAGCAATTTTTTCAATTCAGTAGAGCTGTCGCCATATAGAGCTGGTTCATGGGTAGTTACTGTATTGCACTGTGGCAAAGCAAGAGAAATGAGTTGGAGGCACAAATAGCCCCGCTTCTATAAATGGTGCCTAACTTCTAGGGGCCGTTGAGCGCACTTGTCAATCATCCACCAGATGCCATTTCGAGAATTGTGCCTAGTAGACCTAAGGAGGTGTTAAGGCTAGGGGTTTTCTTGGCTTAAATGAGTGTGTCTAAACCAAACCACACCCAAATCTGCCCTAACTTCTGTGCCCTGGCATAGACATCCGCCTTGAAGTGGTAGGCACCTACCAGCCGGTTAATTTTTAATGATCAACGTCATTTAAGCCAATTAAGAAAATTAAATTAGGTGCGTCACTAACTTTATAGAATTGAGCAAAATGTCCTAATGTCAGGTTACTCCTGAGGATGGAAGGGAGGGTTGTTGGTGGGGGCCTGGGTTTTGCCTTTTATTGCTGTGAAGGAACAACGCGGTGCAATCCTGTTAGCTCATATACTGCCAGAGGTGGGGTGGGGGGGTCTTATTGTAAAAATAAACAAATGTAACTGGATCTGGTGGATGGTTGTTTTACTGTTTATCGGTGCTACTATTTGCTACTGTTGTCTGGTTCAACTGAATAAATATTATTTTTTTAAAAAAGGGAAAGACAAAATAAGGAAGTGAAGCTTGAACCTTGGTGACTCTTTCAACACTTACAGCTTTGATTTCCCGCTCCTGCAGTTTACTGCTGCAGGCGTATGAGTCATCCCGAAATGGGCAGGAAACCTCCGGTTCTTCACAGCAATTTATCACTTGCCTCAAGCATTCTCTATAGGGAAGAAAAAGCAAGAACTAAACTGAAAATAAGTTATCACCCAGAGACATCCCCTCAAAGAATCTATCCCTGAAAACTCTGCAACCACTTTTTATTGGATAAATATCCAAAGGTAACTACTACACGACAAATAGGGATTAGGGAATGATAAAACAGACATGAGTTTAGGACTTAAAAGCAGCCTCAAAAAAGGAGAGGGAAAGGGAAGTGTATATTAAAGCCTTTTTGTGGTTACACATTCAAAGCAGATTACATATACAGTCAAACCTCGGTTTGCAAGTAACGCGCTTTGCGAGTGTTTTGCAAGATGAGAAAACCATTCTCGCAAATTGTGACTTCCCCCCCAATGAACTGGCATCCCCCGCCCGCTAAAACAGAAGCCTTACTCCATCTGGCACCGGCACGCAGCACACAAGACATGTCGTGTCCAGGCAAGAGGAAGTATTTTTTTCACCGGCACATCCTGTGGGCTGCCTGACGGTGCCAGAGGGGTAAGGTTTCTGCTTGGGCGGGCGGGGAATGCCGGTTCGAGGGGGAGGGGAGCGATGCCAGTTTGAACGGGGGGGGGGGAGCAATGCCAGTTTGAACGGGGGGAGGGGAGCGAGCGATGCCAGTTCGAACAGGGGGGAGCGATGCTGGTTTGCGGGGGGAACCAGCACTGCTGCCCCTGCCTGCAAACACCCCCACCCCCCGCTCAAACTGGAATCCCCCACCCGCCCAAACAGAAGCCTTACCCCATTTGGCACTGGCACGCAGTCCACAAGATGTGCCAGTGTCCAGGCAAGAGGAAGTATTTTTGTTCACCGGCACATCCTGTGGGCTGCCTGCCGGTGCCAGAGGGGTAAGGTTTCTGTTTTGGCGGGCGGGGGATGCCAGTTCGAGGGGGGGAACGATAACAGTTTGAACGGGGGGGGAGCAATGCCAGTTCGAAAGGGGGGGGAGCAATGCTGGTTCACAGGGGGGAGCGATGCTGGTTCGTGGCAGGGATGGGGGAACCAGCATTGCTCCCCCCACCTGCGAACGCCCCCACCCCCCGCTCGAACTGGCATCCCCCACCCGCCCAAACAGAAGCCTTATCCCTTCTGGTGGAGCAGCGCCGGTGGCTTCGGGTGTGTGTGTGGGGGAAACCAATCAAGTGAGTTTCCCTTACTTCCTATGGGGAAACTCGCTTTGATATACAAGAAATTTGGTTGAGCATGCTTCTGGAACAAATTATGCTCGTAAACCAAGGTTCCACTGTATACAGGTATTTATTTTGTATCCACTGCAATGAAGGATTAAGGGACTTGCCCAGGGTCATAAGCAGCAGTGCTGAGTTTCAATCCCAGAACCTTAGGATGCTGAGGCAGCAGTAATACCACTAGGCCACTCACCTCTTTTAGCCTAGATTTGAATACTGCTAGAGAGCTTGACACACTACTCAGACAGTCTGTTCCAGGCATACAGTGCAGCAAGATAGAAGGGACGGAGTCTGGAGTTGGCAGAAGAGGAGGGTACAGATAACAGTCGGACTATGGGTGACTGGCACTTCATCTGCTCCCACAGTGGCCCCTTCTTTATGCTCTACACCAATGAGACTAGTTGACACCTTGAATTATTTCGGGATTTATACTGACACATCTCTGACTATCCACCCACATATTTCATCTGTGCTAAAATTGTTTTTATTCATTATGTCAGATCCATTCTATTCATCCCTTCATGATACCCCCCCAGTTGTGCTACATCCTCAATGGTTTAGTAGCATCAAAACTTGACTACTGCAATATCATCTACAATGGTCTCCCTGCATCTTCATTACAGAAAATACAGACAGTCCTAAACACAGTAATTAGGCTATCGACTCATGCCCGTTGCTTTGATCACATTTCCCAACTTCTAAAAGACCACCACTGGTTACCTATTAAATATCGCATTATACACAAAACCCTAACTCTTGCTTTTAAAATCCTTCACACGGGATTTCCTTATTACCTACTCATTCCTTACAGACCTACCCGAAGGAAGAAGTAGGAAACCAGTGGGCAAAACAAACCGAAAGACAGTATTGTAAGGGCAACAAATTATTTTGTAAGGAAAGTAAGAAAGAAGAAAAGAAGGCCGCTTTGGTTCTCAAAAGTAGTAGCTGAGAAGGTAAAGAATAAGAGGTTAGCTTTCATAAATTAGAAAAGATCACAGAAAGAGGAAGACAGGCAAAAATATCTAGAAAAGTTAAGAGAGGCTGGTCAAGTACTCAGGAAAGCAAAGATACAAATGGAAGAAAAAATAGCAGATATGGTAAAACGGGATGACAAATTTTTTTTAGACATATTAGTGATAGGAAGAAGTACAAAAATGGCTTTGTGAGACTCAGAAGAGGAGAAATATGTAGAAGCTGATAAAGAGAAGGCTGAATTGCTTAATAAATATTTCTGTTCTCGCACAATTGAAGTGCCAGGAGTGAGACCGCAGAAGACATACACATATAGGGCTGGAGGTGTGGTACACCTTCATTGATTTTCAGAGGATTGAGTTCATGAGGAGTTAGCTAAACAAAAAGTAGACAAAGCGATGGGGCCGGATGGTGTACATCCAAGGGTACTGAAGGAATTTAAGGAAGTTCTGGTGGCTCCAAGGCTGACCTTTCTAATGCTTCTCTAGAGTTGGGAGTGGTACTGGAGGACTGGAGAAGGGAAGATGTGGTCCCTCTACACAAAAGTGGAAGTAAGGAAGAAGTAGAGATTTCTGTGGTAAGTAAATAAACGAAAATGCTTTTAAAACAGAGAATAGTAACATTTCTGGTGGATTACAGGACCTGAGGCAACATGGATTCACTAGAGACTGGTCTTGTCTGTCAAATTTGATCAATTTCTTTGACTGAGTAACCAGAGAATTGGATAGAGGAAGCACGCTAGATGTGGTTTATTTAGATTTTAGCAAAGCCTTTAACACAGGTGTTTAATAAACTGAGTGCCCTCCATATGGGCCCCTAAGTAATGGACTGGGTCAGGAACTTGTTGAATGGTGGAAGACAGAGGATAGTTGTCAATGGAAATCTCTCTGAGAAAAGAGATGTTACCAGTAGTGCTTTCAATGCATATTCATTGGGGAAATCCTGAAAACCTGACTGGATTCGGCCCTCGAGGAGGGACTTTGGAGACCCCTGGGCTAGATTCACTAAGCCCACCAATCAAGTTCCGACCCGATTCACTAACCTCTGTCCCTATCATCCTCTGATCCGTGCATGCAAATGAGGGGGAACGGCATTCAAATGTAGGCACGCAGCGTTCACTAAAAAAAAATGAGGGACCCGGACTGGGTTGACCGATCCAAAAATAAGCGACTGCTGAGGACCAGTCGCTCAGGTCCTTTCCAACTGCCCCGACTCTCCCGCCCTTCCCTGCAGTGCAAGCCCGTGGTTTAAAGTAGGTTAAAACCACAGGCTCGCGAAGCAAAAAAAAGTTTCAAGCACGGTGAGCATAAACAGACCATCTACAGGCAAAGTGGATGGTCTGCGCATACGTCGAGATTGCAGGAGAGCGATCCGGGAGTCTGTTGGGGGCATGATTCTGAATGCCCTCATTTATATGAAGGTGCTTTGTGAATCAGCCCCCCGGCCATGGATTGGCTCCGATCCAATCCATGGCCTTAGTGAATCTAGCCTAATCTCCTTTCCTTCAGCAGCTTTTCCATTACCTTCTTCATAGGGCTCCCCTCCATCCCCTATTCTATTTAAGTGCTTTCAGTAAAAAAATTAGGAATGTAGAGATGTCATATTTCATTTATGCTGATAATGTTCAGATCATTTTACCGTGCGATATCCCAATATCTAAGCCCTATGACCTGCTGAATGTTTGTTTAAATAGAAACAGGTTGGATGGGATCTTATTCACTGAATTGAATGTGTTAAGACTGTATTGTCATGGACTAGTGGTTAAGGATCATCCTCTGCTAGTAGAACATCCTATCACTGATGGGAAAGTTTTTCCATCAAAGATCATTAGGAGTCTAAGAGTACTTAATGATGCCTCTTTTACGGTAGAACCTCAGGTCTGACTAGTGAAATCCACATTTTTCTATCTACATAAACTATATTAGATTAGGGATTACTTTTCACTAAATGATCTTCAGTCCATAGACCATGCTATTATAGCTTCTAGATTAGACTACTGTAATATTCTTTACCTTGATATCAAATACCCAATAACCGTGCTTCAACTACTTCAAGATACTGCAGCTAAAATAATACTTTATAAAAAATAAAATTGAAAGAGTTATTTCTAATCTGATCAGGACTTCTTAGTTGCACTTATCCAGTACAGCTTGAAGGCAATTTACAAGACAAGAGGCCCATGCAGCATCATGGTAAAAAGGCTACATCATGTCATAAGGACAAAAACTAGTAAGCTTTATCGCTTTTAACCCTAACCTTTTGGTTTTTTCCCTTTTACTGTGCTCTTTTTCTCACGATTGTAGTTCTCCCCTTTCTTCCCTATTGTTTGAAGTTAGTCCATACGTCATTATGTGTCTCACTAATCCATTTTGATATTGTTTAGTATCCCTAACTTTTTTAATTTGTTTTTATGTAATTTTTATATTGTACACCGCTTAGAAACCTGATTAAGCGGTTTAAAATTTTTTTTTAATAAACTTGAAACTTGATAGGGGAAAACGTTACAACACATTATAGAGGAAGGTTCTATGTTAAAATTGCTCCACTGGCTTCCAAGTCTCTATTAAAACTGAATTTTAGATCAGTGTTGTAGTAAGGAGGGGGAGCGCCCCGGGAACAGGCACCTCTTCGTCCCCCCAAGCCATGCTTGTGCCCTCCCTTCCCTGCCCCCCCCTTTACCTCTTTAAAATCTTTACCAGCAACAAGCAACTTCTCTAGTCTGCTGCTTGCGCCGGCCTCCCTCTGAAATCACTTCTGGGTTGCGGGACCAGGAAGTGACATCAGAGGGAAAGCCAATGCCAGTGTGAGCAGCAGATATGGTTTGGAAAGGGAGGGCGTGAGTTTGGTGTAGGGGTACAGAAGGGGCAGAGAGGAGGGTGTGGGGGGGCGCCTCCTATTCTCGCTGTGCCATTCTTTAAGATGCTTTATTTTTTTGTTCAAAATTCTTTATGGGCTTAGTCCTAATTATCTTTCATCTTATTACAATTCGAGCGAAGATCCTGCTCATCTTAGTCTACATTTGATAACATAATTCAACTTCAATTATTAGGAAACAGATATTGGCAGCGATTGTGGAAATTATTCTCTACCTCAAGAAAAAGGAATTACTGGAATTTTAGGAAAAACTTAAAAACGTGGTTATTGTCTAAATATTTATGTTAAATTTTATTTTATTCTCTTGCATTGTATCTGTTGTTGTTGCTGCAATATTACTTATTTTAAACCACCCCATTTGGTGGGTCTATAAAAAAATGGTTAAATGGACTGATATTACTTGATTCACTAACAGTTACGCCAAAAATTAAGAAAATAGTTTGAGATGAAAAGCCTATTTAAGGCTTTTCTAACTTTTCTAAGTAGGAGAAGTGGCAGCTCCAAGGTAGATCAAATGCCAAAAAAGTAATTTAGATGCAAGAAAAGATTACTGACTTGGACTCTGCAAAAGAAAGGACCGAGGAAGGCCTACATGACAACACAAACATAGGAAGGCCTACATTGGATGGCATCACCCTGCCATTCAGAATACATACATTCAAAGAAGAAACCAGCACATTATTTTTGCCCTCCCTTCCCCTTGCACAAACAGCTGTGTAAAGTATACACATAATTTGAACTTGTTAATTTTCAAAAAGAAAATGTACATGGTGGTTCCTTGAAAATTTGAATTAAGTACTCATAGTTTTCAGGCTACATAGAGAAAAAGTTTCTCCCAGAAGTATCTTTCTCAGACACATTAAATTACACAACATTGTGTTTTTTTGTGATAGCAATTAGAGAATGACACAGGGACAAATTTGTGCCCATCCCCGCAGGAACTCAAGTTCCCTGTCTCGTCCCCACAAGTTTTGTCGCTGTCCTTGTCCCTTTCCTGTGAGCTCTGCTTTAACTGCACAAACCTCAAACACTTATTAATATTAAAGTTATTTGAGGCTTGTGCAGATGAGGACAGAGCTTGCAGGAATGGGGCAGGGACAGGAAAAGAATTCACGGGGACGGGACGGAAAAATGAGTCCCCGCAGGTACGGGGAAAAATTTGTCCCCATGTCATTCTCTATAAGCAATATATCAGCTTATTGTACCCTAATAAGTTTAAATGTATGCACTGATACAAGTTACCTGCAGAAACTATGAAGGCACTCACGAAGCAGCACCCCATCTCCTGGGAGCACTTCTGTGAAACAAATTCGACACTCAATATCCTCTTGATTGGGCACCAATACCTCATCATCCAGCTGGAGTAAGTGCATGAAGTTCTGGGCTCTCTCTTCCTCCAGGGCCTGGACCAACCCAAAGACAAATGCTTTAGCTCCTCTCTTAGCTAAATATTAGAACTACTGTAATTCCAGCATTCCTTTCATAACAGACTTACTAAGAAAATAGCAAATTAGAGTCCCTTTTACAAAGCCATGGAAGCGATTTTCTCGCAGCAAATGCACCGAAGCCCATTCAGTCCCATTTGCTGTGGAAGAATTGCTACTGTAAAAGGGATCCTTAGGAAGGCAACAGTCTCTGGTGGCAATTTTTTAAATAAACTTTATCAATTCTAATTATTCAGCAAATAACCACAGCTAGTTATATACCAAATGCATGCACACTTATTACGATGATCCTGCAAACAGAGCATACAGTTCCAAAGTTTGATGCACACTGGAGCGTTGCTGCTATGCCTTAATCTGGGTCCACCTTTTATTCTCCAATGCCAGCCCTGGAGTGGTAGCAGTAAATTCTTAAGTGAGAATTTACCATAATGACTGCCTACCCTTGCACTCTCCCAAAGATTTCCATGGTAAAGGGAAGCTCCTGCAGAAAGATTACCAGGGTTGGTGCAAGGGTTAGAAGGTGCCCTAGATATAGTCTACAACACATAATGTCTTCTCCCTCCCTCCACCCCCCCCAGCCAGGAATTTTGATAATTACACTCAACACCATTTCTCCCAGAACAATCTTTTAAAAACACATAATTGATCACCTTACTTTTAAATATTAAATGCTGGTTTCATATGTACCTATATAATGACTGCAACTTCCAAAAGCCATTTAGCTGCTTAAATGGGCTATTTGAAAACTGCCTGTCCTCCCTATAGGTAAAAGTATGTGTTGATGCTTGAGTTTGTGTGGCTATTGAAACTTATTGTCTTGTTTGGAAAGCAGCTACTCTTTGCTATTTCCTAGAAGCTCCCATCCAAGCAGCCTAATGGTTATGCTGGTCCTGCATATGAAAAAGAGTTGAGGGGGGAATGGGTTTGATGAGGAGACTAGCTGTAAAACGGAGTACTGAAAGAAGAACTCTTGGCTGATAAGAGGATGAAAACAAGGCAAATAGTGCGGCTGTGGAAGGGTTGGAAGAGATCAACTTTGGCTGTGAGAAGCGTGACCAATGACCATACCCTGAAATTTAAGATTACTCTGGATCTCTCGGATCAATGGATCCAAGGTCGTAAACACAAGAGAAGGGGATAAGGGGCACCCCTGATGTGTTCCTCTTCTTATAGGAAACAGGTTTGAGAGAATATCGTTACCCAAATATGCGTCCAAGGGTCCCTATAGTGAGTACGAATCGCCTGAATGAACCAAGGCCCCATCCCATATACTTGTAAGGCATTAAATAAGAAGCCCCAATCCATCTGGTCAAAAGCTTTCTCAGCGTCAAAACTGATCAGAAGGGAGGGAGGATGATCATGTGCCTTTTCCAAAGCTGCTAATATGCAACACATATTTTGCAAAAGTCTTACCTTTTACGAACCCAAATTGTTGATCTGAAATGAATGAAAATAAAATGGTAGCAAGTCTATTTGCTAAAACTTTCACAAATAATTTTGCCTCAAATCATAACAGCAAAATTGGTTGGTAAGATTCAGGTTTATTCGCCTCTTTGCCCGGCTTTAATAAAACTATAATTTGCGCTAAATTCTGATGCTTGTGAAGCATTTCATTCTGCACAGCCTCATTAAACACTGAAGTTGAGATTGGGGCTATTTCAGCTCGCAGAAGCTTATAAAATTCATTCCAGAGATCATCTGGGCCCGGCGATTTCCCCAAAGCACTCTGCTGAATAGTCATCAGAAGAAAAGGGGTGAATCTAATTTAGCTCATGCCAAGACCAAAAGAGTGGGCAGATTTTGGCTAGACGAATAGACATCACCTGCCAGAAGGGGTCTCCTAGGGAGAGCATACAAAGACTCATAAAAAGAGCTTAAGCTATCATTAATAGAGTAGTTCAACAAGGTAGCAACATAGCTGTTCCCTCTCTGTTTCACTGATTTTGCCAGGAGCTTGCTGCTTTTGTTAGCAAACCTATACAGGTGAAATGTATAATATTCAATTTTTTTGCCCGCTGGTACAGTAAGGTATTCAATGAGCTATGTACCTCCAGAATCTGGGTCTTATCAACCAAGGAATGAGTGAAGCCATATTGCCGCCTCAGGGAGGAAACAAGCCACTCCAGTCTTGATTTCTAGTTGATGGGTCTTATGCTGAAAACTGACATAAATTATGATTTCCCCACATAGCAATTTCCCAATAGAGGGATGGGTTAGCCAAATGTGCTCTATTATTCTCCTGATATAGATGCTACTTGTCCAACAGATAATCATAAAATTTACTAGCTTTACAGAGGTGAAAAGGAAATCTACAGCAAGAGCCTGCCAATGATATGGGCGACTGTACCCACTCTACTGTCACCCATGCATGGTCAGATATTTCAATGGAACCAAGGTGAGCATTTGAAACCTCAGAGAAGAATGGGAGAAATCAAGATGTAATCTAAGCGAGACCTGGTAGCATGAGTCCTAGATAAGTGAGTGAAATCCCTCTGCAGGGGATGTAATTCCCTCCAGGAGTTCTAATGAGGAACACAAGAGGGAGACTCCAGTGATTGTTTTAATAGATTCTCTCCCAAGTCTAGATCTGTCCCGGGAAGGGTCAGCCATCTCATTAAGGTCGCCCCCCAACAATATGGGAGTATTCTTAAACGTGATTAAAAGGTCTGCTAAGTGATGAAAAGAATCCCAACCCTGGATTACTTGAGGCATAAATGTTGCAAAGCACGTGGAGGGGCATAATAAAAAAAAAAACATCTAAGTCCCCTTTTGGCCTAAGGCCTTAAACTTTGAAAGTAGAAGCAGGGAAAATGTCCATTATCAAAAAAAAAAGTCCAAAAGGAGGGGGTTTTTTTTGATAATGGCCTGCTTCTACGTTCAGCTGTTTAAACGCCCAGACAACCACTACGTCTAAACTTATACCATATAATCAACCTAAAAAAAAGGCTAAGCCCCAAACGTCCAAAACAAGAGCTTTTAGGTGGAGGAGCCAGTCCTTCGCCTAAAAGCTGGATTCTGTAACCGGTGTCTGTCAAAAACAACACCGGATACAGAATCCACCCCCCCCCCGACATCGGGGCAAGAGGGAGCCCAAGCCCTCTTGCCCCGCGATCCCCAACCCCCCCCCCCCCGGAAGACATTGGGACGAGAGGGAGTCCAAGCCCTCTTGCCCCGCGGCACCCCCGACCTCCCCGACACTATCGGGGCAGGAGGGAGCCCAAGCCTTCCTGCCCCGCGGCACCCCTGACCTCCCCGACACTATCGGGGCAGGAGGGAGCCCAAGCCTTCCTGCCCCGCGGTCCCCAACCCCACCTCCCCACCGAGTCTAATGGAGCCAGGAGGGAGCCCTCCTGGCCCTGCAATTTCCAACCACCCTCACCCCCGCACGATCCAGCCAAGAGGGAGCCCAAGCCTTCCTGGCCCGGCGACACCCCCTAACCCCCACTGAGGATCATCTTCAAATTTGCCTGCCTCTGCTTCAAAACCCTAGCAGGCTCTTCTCCAATCTACCTATCCGAGCACCTTGAAATTGCTAGCCCCTCTTGTACACGAAACACCTACCTGTTCTCCTTTCCTTCCCTGAAAGGCTGCCTCTCGACAGATCCCTTGCATTCCAAGCGGGCAAATGGAACAAATGCCTCACAGCACTCATCTCCAATTCCCCCCCCTACCAAATGTTCAGGAAGTCAATCAAAACCTATCTTTTTGATAAATTCCTCTAACTTCTCCCCCCCTCTTCCTTGCCTCCTCCTCGGACCTTGACTTACCTCAGACTCTCGACTCCTCCTTTCCTGTCAGCCACCAAATGGCTTAACAAAATGGATCACCCTTTCCAACTTACCACCCCTTCTTCGTTACCTCCCTTACTAAATGCCTCTGCTCTGCTTTATTGAACTCCGCAGTATATAGCACCACCGTATATAACACTACTGTATGAACTCCGCTATATATATGCAACTTACAACAAATGTAACTTCTCTGCAATAGTAACCGACCTGAATAATAACTTCACTGTAAATGTAGCGTCGCCGAAAATGTAAATGTAGCTATGCCAAAAAAAAAAACAAACAAAAAGTGTAACTTCGCTGTAATGTACAGTCTCTTCATCCGTTAACCGCATAGAACTTCCATGGTAATGTGGTATACAAAAATAAAGTTATTATTATTATTAAAAAAATACGGCAGAAGGTATCCCAGGCCCTCCTGCCCTCGATGCAACCCCCCCACAACCGGCCCCACCCGAACCCCCGATCGCCCCCCCCCCCCCCGCCGAACCCCCCATCCCCCATACCTTGAAATTGTTGGACGGATGGACGGGTGCCAAGCCTGCCCGTCCGGCAGGCCAGCCAGCTCAGGAATAGGGCCGGATTGGCCTAGGTGGCTCAAGCCCTGCCCACAGGTGGGGCCTGAGGCGCCTGGGTCAACCAGAATAGGCCCAGGAGCCTTAGGCCTCTCTTGTGGGCGGGGCCTTAAGCACATGGGCAGGGTTGGGTCCATGTGCCTAAGGCCCCGCTCACAGGAGGGGCCTAAGGCTCCTCAGCCTATTCTGGTTGGCCCAGGCGCCTCAGGCCCCACCTAAGGGCAGGGTTTGAGCCGCCTGGGCCAATCTGGCCCCATTCCTGAGCTGGCTGGCCTGGCTTGGCACCCGTCCGTCCATCCAACAATTTCAAGGTATGGGGGGTGGGATTGGGGGTGGGGGGAGTAGCAAGTCGCCAGGGGGGGGCGATCAGGGGTTGAGTCGTGGGGGGTAGGGTGTCCGCCTGGGCAGGAGGGGTTGGGCTACCTCCTGCCCGATCTTGAGGGGGTGAGGTCGCGTGGCCAGGAGGGCTTGGGCTCCCTCCTGGCTCGATAGAGTCGGGGCTCCCTCTTGCCCCAATCGTAGTCGGGGAATGTCGGGCTGTCGACGGGGCAAGAAGGCTTGGGCTCCCTCTTGCCTCGATGTTGTCGGGGGGGGGGGGGAGGAGAGGGTGATCTATCATGGCAGGAGAGATTGGCCATCTCCCCTGCCGCGATGCGATCACTCCTCTACACGAACTGCCACAACCCGCGGCAGGAGAGATTGGGCATTTCTCCTGCTGCGGGTCGCAGCAGTTCGGGTAGAAGGGTGATCGCATCGCGATAGGGGAGATAAGGCATCTCTCCTGCCGCAATGGTTGCGGTGAGGGGGGGTAGGTTGCTGGGCCGCTGAACTGATCGCGCCAGTCACCATCAGCCCAGCGGCCCCTTTTTCGGCACTTATATCTCTTTTGACTTGGTCTAAGTCAAAACATATAAGTGCCGACTAGGCAACCTGCCTAAAGTTTTGGTTATACCTGCTGCACGCATAGGTGTAGGTCGGCCCAACGCCCGCCCTTTCCCCTCCTCTAAAAACGCCTCTTTTCTCTCTGTGCATTTAGAGGCAGGGGAAAGGCCTAAGCTGGTTTTAGATACGTCTAAAACTAGCTTTGATTATGGGTACTTGGACGATCAGGCTTTTTGATCGTCCAAGTAGCCATTTAGGCCACTTTTTAGACCTTTTTTTTTTTTTTGATTATGAGCCCCATAGTGTTTAGAATTTAAGCTTACCAAAGCAATAATGAATCTCCCTATGATATCCTGGATTTCTTTATGTACTGTGACCTGTATATTTTTCCTAACAAGAATGATCACCCCAGCTTTCTTCCCTTGGGCCGGGGATTCAAAAGAAGTCCCCACCTATCTGGTATGAAGTTTGTCATGTTCTGTGGAGCTCAAGTGGGTTTCCTGCAAGAAAGCTATATCAGTATGATTCCTGTTCAAAAACTGGAGGTTGTTTGTTTTTGCACAAGTTTATGCATATGGTTTTGTAGTGGAGGGATTGTGTGTTGACCTCACTCTGGTGACATCACAGCTTGAATCTAATTTTAGTGTGTCACATCAGAAAGATTTTAAAAATTTTTGTAAAATCTGTTATAGCAGACATGTGTGATCAGGTTTAAATTATATTTTCAGATAAGGAATCTTTTAGCTGAATCTGATAAATTAAAAAAATCTTTAAAAGTGTTTGAAATCATTAAAATATTTGACATACCAACCATGATATAGAAATTCATTTTCATATGCATCTGAAGGCATTACTTGCTAATGAGAGCAGCCAACAGCCTTTCCTTGGGCTTCAGTCTCAACGTATAACATTTAGGACTGAATTCTATATATGGCACCTGAAAAAATCCTAGCGTGGTCTTCTATAAACTGTGCTTGAAGTTTAAAGCGTCTGCCCGGGACTCTCAATTAACTTTAGGTACCTCCATTTGCGCCAACTGAAACATTCTGCAAATCCTCGTGCTGAAAGTTAGCTGTGGATGCCCCTTAGTCTTAAATTACATGCATAAATTTGAGGAATGCCCCAATCCACCTGCCCATATCACACTTAAAGTTTTAGGTATGGATCCTGTGCCTAAATTTAAATTAAAACCAATTAAAGCTAATAAATGCCTAAGAAGCCAATTATCAGCACAACTCAAAGCACCAAATATAGAATTCAGGGGGTTAATGCACTGCAAGAAAGCCTCCCTCACTGACCTCCAGTTTCACTTACTCAAGTGGCACGTCACTTTTCTGGATGGGCCACCCTTGGTATCTCCAGCAAATTCCTTCTCTCCACTACCCTTGTGTCCAGCAGTTTCCTTACTCCCTCCCTGCTTGCAGTTTGAGCAACCGGATATCCATGAAGAACCCGTTTACCTTTCAATCTCACGAGACAGCAAAATCAACAGGCTCTGAGGATGGGAGCAGAGGGGAAAGATATTTATGTGTGAGAGGGGACAGACAAATGGGTGGCATGTGAGAGAGAAAGAGGGGCAGACTGGCTGCAGGCAAGTGGAAGAGGTGAGAGAGAAGGCCATCTACTGAAACTTTTTTTAATTCACTTTAATTTGGTTGTCTAAGAAATATATATATATTTACTCAAGTTTGCATTATTCAAAAAAATTATTCTTCAGCATTTGATACCTTTTTTAAAATTTATCAAGTTTATCAAGTTTATTAACACAATTTGATAAATCGCCTATTATAATCACTAAGCGATGTACATTACAAAAAATATTTCAAGTGCAAAGGGGTTGACATTTTAACATAAGAACATTTAACTTGAACAAACATACAGTGGGAAGGAAAAGATAAAAGTTACAATTTTTGTTTGGGGTAGAATAAGGAAATAACAGTAGGTAAGGGAAGTAATAACCTCAGCAATATTAAATTTATTATACTTTAAACATTAAAAGCATCTCTAAATAAATAAGATTTTAAAAGTTTTTTAAATATTAAAATATCTTTTTCGTTACGAATGTATTGGGGAAGGGCGTTCCACCATAGGGGACCAGTCACCGAAAAGATGTCAGCCCTTCTAGTACCGATGATTTTTAGGGAAGGAACTGAAAGAAGATTCTGGTTGGAAGAGCGGAGTGAACGTTGTGTGTTATAAGGTATCAAAAGTCTGGAAATGAATTGTGGTTCGCCGCATGCTAAAGTTTTAAAGATAAGTATTATTATTTTAAATGTGATTCTATGGCTAATAGGTAACCAATGAGAGTCTATTAACAACGGGGAAACATGATCATATTTCTTTGCATTGTATATTAAGATATATATTATCTGCAGCTATTTTGCAGACTTTTAAAATAAGTTTTTATTAAAAACAGGCATACTTTCAAAGCAAAACAAAAGGTTTATAGTTCTTATATAATTCTGAATTCACTTCATAATACAACAATCCCCCACCAACCCTTCCTTGTTCCTGAAACCTATGTAACTATTTCCCAACTAGGGCCTAGATTCTTAAAAAAAACATGTTATAAAATGATAGGCTGCTACTGCAGCCGTTCTGGTAGCAAATAAAAACAACTAGTCACTCTCCAAAAATTGCTCATGTAAATGAGGTTGGTGGAGAGTAACGAAGATTCACTAAATTTGCATGTGCCCATCGTTGGTGATAGCGATGGGCACATGCACAGGAAAAAACCACAAAACATAACAGCAGCAGGAGAGATGCCCATTCTGCCACACAACCCCCCCCCTGGCAGCTAGAAAGATGCTCACTCTCTCTGCTCAGAAGAGCTTACAATCTACATAGAAATAGACGGCAGATAAGGGCCACGGCCCATCAAGTCTGCCCACTCTAATGACCCACCCTATTTATCTTTGCGGATAGATCCCACATGTCTATCCCATCTGGCCTTAAAATCAGGCACGTTGCTGGCCTCAATAACCTGGAGTGGAAGACTATTCCAGCGATCAACCACCCTTTCAGTGAAAAAGAATTTCCTGGTGTCCCCGTGCAGTTTCCCGCCCCTGATTTTCCACGGATGCCCCCTTGTTGCCGTGGGACCCTTGAAAAAGAAGATATCTTCCTCCACCTCGATGCGGCCCGTGAGATACTTGAATGTCTCGATCATATCTCCCCTCTCTCGACGTTCCTCAAGTGAGTAGAGCTGCAATTTCCCCAACCGCTCCTCGTATGGGAGCTCCTTGAGTCCCGAGACCATCCGGGTGGCCATTCTCTGGACCGATTCCAGTCTCAGCACATCCTTGCGGTAATGCGGCCTCCAGAATTGCACACAGTACTCCAGGTGCGGTCTCACCATGGATCAGACATGACATATAGGGTTGGGGATGCAGAGCCCAAGGTGAGAGGAGTCGAAAGCACTCTCCAAGAGGTGGGCTGACATTTATAGACAGTCCCTGCTCAGAAGAGCTTACAATCTAACTTGGACAGACAGACATGACATATAGGGTTGGGGATGCAGAACCCAAGGTGAGAGGAGTCGAAAGCACTCTCCAAGAGGTGGGCTGACATTTATAGACGGTCCCTGCTCAGAAGAGCTTACAATCTAACTTGGACAGACAGACATGACATATAGGGTTGGGGATGCAGAACCCAAGGTGAGAGGAGTCGAAAGCACTCTCCAAGAGGTGGGCTGACATTTATAGACGGTCCCTGCTCAGAAGAGCTTACAATCTAACTTGGACAGAAAGACATGACATTTAGGGTTGGGGATGTAGAACCCAAGGTGAGAGGAGCTGAAAGCACTCTCAATGTCATCTGGTCAGCAAATACTATCGGTTGCTAGTGACGCCTGTTAGATGATCGGAGGCTTTAGTGCATCTAGCCCTGAGATTCTACTGTAGCTATCGAGTGCACAGCCCTACCACGTGGCTTTCTGTACTTGCTCTTCAGAGTGAATTATGCAACTGAAAAAAATGCTAAGTAAATAGGACACTTATCAGATTAGAATAAAGACTGGTTCAAAAAGGTGTCATAGCAGAAAGTAAGTGCTCAGAAAGAGGAGTGTGTTAGTCCACATTTGGGTGAGGTAGAGCCATACCCAGTCAAGGGGAGTTGACTTTAAGAAATCATTCACGGTCATATTAACACATGTCCTTCAGAAATACAGGGTTCTTTTGGTTATTTACATTTAGGCCTGATGGCAGAAATTACAGAGGGGTCTGGAGCCTTAATGGCAGCCTTTCCTTCCAAAAAACTGCAAATGTTCTGGTTCATAGAAGATATATTTGTTCGCCTGATAAGTAATGCAACATTTACAAGGAAATCTACGTTGATAGGTTGCTCCCAAACCCAGAACTAATTGATGGAGCGTCAGAAATGGTATTAGTAATAGGAGCGAAGGTTTCACCCCTTTTTCTTCTGTTTTGATAATCATTTCTTCAATGTATATTTAATTTCCTTTATCAAAGTATTTTTTTGTTTTTTTTGATGTGAAAATGAATAAATAATAAAAAAGGAAGAGGAGTGTGTTAGAGAAATACCTTTATTTTGTTTTCTGCTTTTCATCTACACATAAATCTTACATTCTTTTTCTCAACAGTTGTTAGTTTGTCTTACTGAAGAGCTTTAATTCAACATATTTGCAGAGAAATATACAACAAGAAGAGACAAAGTAATGGAAGAAGAAATTAAATGTATACAAATATCTGCTGGCAACCAAAATTTGAAGACTATCAAATATCCTCGTCACTTCTCTCCTCCTTACATTTTAGGAACACAAGGTAAACGCAAAGCCTTGGGATAATATTGCAAAAGTTTCACTTCCATTACACTTCTCCCTCGTTATTCGCGGGGGATAGGGGCAGAGCCGGACTGCGAATGGCGAAAAACTGCAAATATCCAGCTCTTGACCCACCCCCGCCTCCCTTCCGCCTTCCCCTGGCATCCCAGCCTTACCTGGTGGTCTAGCTGGTTTTTGGGGCAGGAGCTGTGGGGAGTTCCCGTAATCTCTCGAGAGACTACGGGAACTCCTCACAGCCATTTCTTAATGGCTATCTGCATGGGGCAGGAGCGTAGGAAGATTGCTCCTGCCCCAAAAACCAGCTAGACCACCAGGTAAGGCCAGGATGCCGGGGGGGAAGACAAAAATATGGGGGTTTTTTCCCTCCTCCCCCTCCAAAAAAATCACGATTATTTGAAATCGCGAGTAGGGAAACCGCGAATGGGGAGGGGGAAGTGTACAAAGACGGGCAAAGGATGAGCACAAAAAAATAAAATTACTGTTTTCAAGATCCAGGCGCTTAGGGCTCCTTTTACTAAGCTGCAATAGCGTTTTTAGCACGGGCTAAACTTGCACTACATGGCTAAAACTAACGCCAGCTCAATGCTGGCGTTAGCGTCTAGCGCCCAGGGCAATTTAGCACGCGCTAAAACCGCTAGCACAGCTTTGTAAATGGAGCCCTTAATCTGCAAACTATGTGACCATCTTACCACATTATACAGAATTTAGTCAGAACTCAACTTTATCTGTTGCTAATTTTACCTTGTCTGTTGCACTTTTTTTAAATAAAAAGTTAAATATTTTGTGCTTTAAAAACAGATTTTGTTTTGCTTTGAGAACTGAGTGTTTCACAGTAATAAATCATCAAGGAGTAAATCTAGACTCCAGGCCAGAGTTATTATTTGGTGATTTCAGCATAGAACATTAATCGATCGCCTACACCGTAACCTTCCACCCAGAATAAGAAGAACACTGACACCATTCTCATACTCACCACTCAACGGCACTCATCGTAAAAAGCTTTACGATAACCTCATAGCAACGCATGCAGCAAA
The DNA here is from genome assembly GCF_902459505.1 of Geotrypetes seraphini. Taxonomy (NCBI): domain Eukaryota; kingdom Metazoa; phylum Chordata; class Amphibia; order Gymnophiona; family Dermophiidae; genus Geotrypetes; species Geotrypetes seraphini. The sequence continues at coordinate 11,410,962 of NC_047085.1, forward strand.
ACTCGAACCCTCCATAACCAGATTGTTAACCTCAACATCTGACTTCAAAGCATTCCGCAAAGAAATCAAAACGCTACTTTTCAAAAAGCATATTCAAAACACCTAATCTCCTCTTCCACATACACCGACCAGGTTTACCCACTCCCTAACACCATATCCTCAACCGACCAAAAAAAAAACAAACAAACCCTAATTCATCCTACCGATTCATATTACCTACCAACGCCTGGAAAAAGATTTGATATGTAATTTAATATAACTGCTTTCATCCAATGTTACCAAGTCTATACTCATTCTGTTACTATGTCTTACCCTAAATGTCACGTACCCTCCTGGAAATGTCCAGCTTCTTCTTATGTAATCCGCTTTGAACCGCAAGGTACAAGCGGAATAGAAATCACTAATGTAATGTAATGTAACATTTATTTGCAGAAAATCGCCACCACCACCTTTAAGCGTGATCTTTCACAGATATACTTGTGACAGCTTTCTTCTGTAGCTTCACGATTTCAGACCACCAGGTTTTGTACTCTTTCCTCTTTTCTAGATCAGCGTCGGAGTGCATGACCTCACTTTCCTTTTGGTCAGGTCTTCTACCAGGGATTTTCCATAACCCAGTTACTCTTCAGTATTCTATACCACCATATTAAAAACAAATGTACTTTTTGTGTCCTTTTTACTCAAGTCCACGCTTTACTTTTGTATCCTTCTTCTTAGTGGATGAACTCTGTAGCGTTTTCTTCAGCTTTAAATCTAAGGTCCTCCTAGGAAATGCCTTATAGTCCCAAAAGTCATTTATTGCATTTCCAGTTTTATTTTTAGACTTCTCTTAGACATTTTCATTGTTTTATCTGTAAACCGTCTAGGGCTTACATGGTATGTACATTTTTAAAATAAATAATGTTCAGCTATTCCTATATTTATCAAATTTATAGCTGGTTCTCCCAATTCCACCAGATATGCCCAGAGTGGTGTGCAGAGCAAACATTTAAACTGTTTACAAAATATACATGTTCTTTAGGGAGGAATTCATCAAGAGGTGCCAACCGATTTGGCAAGTGCTAAATGCTAAGACGCCCATAGGAAAATAATGGACGTCATAGCATTTTGCATGTTCCAGTTTATTACCTAACCAACTATTTCTTCTCTAGAAATGACCAGAGATCTTCTTTTGAACTTCAAGGTAATGGCAGAATAGAAATCTCTAATGTAATGTAATATTTCTAGAGCACTAGTATTTGATGACTAACATAATTTTTGTCTTCTTGGTATTCAAGCTCATTCCAAGAAACTACAAAGTTTATTTTATTCTCTTTACTATTAAAATATTGTAGTTCTATCCTTTTATCTTATTTTAATTTTAGTTTTATTAGATTTATATGTAAACCACATAGATGTTTTTCCAATGCAGTATATCAAATGCTGATTAAACTTGGATTATAAAAGCAAAGTTGCTTACCTGTAACAGGTGTTCTCTGAAGAAAGTAGCTCAATCACATACAAAAAGGTGGCATCATCCTGATTGCATACTGTACACTGGAGCACAATTTCCAGAGCCAGCTATAAAATTCCTAGAACTGAGTTTCAGGGGGCCTTTCAATACCCTAAACCAGGGATGCCCACACTTTTTTGGCTTGCGAGCAACTTTTAAAATGACCAAGTTAAAATGATCTATCAACAAAATTTTAAAAACACACTGTACGCACAGAAAATGTTAATTATCATTTATATTTGGGGGTTTTTCAAAGAGGTCAAGGCAAATGACTTTAAAACGTGCAATGTCACTCAGGAACAACTATAGAAAAATAGACAAATATAGTGCAAAATATAGACAGCAGATATAAATTCTCATAACTGACACATTTTGATCACTAAACTGAAAATAAAATCATTTTTCCTACTTTTGTTGTTTGGTGATTTCATAAGTCTCTGGTTGCACTTCCTTCTGACTGTGCATCCAATATTTCTTCCCTTCTTTCTGCCTCCTGCATGCTTCCTCTCCTCCAGACCTCAGCCAACATCTCTCTCTCTTTCCCTCCATGAGTACAACTTTTTCTTTCTAACTCCTTGCCCCCTCCTTTCTTTCTTTCTTTTCTGTCTTTCTTTCTCTCCCCCCCAGCCATTACCACTGATTTCGCCAAGCCACCACCGATTTCTCCCTGCTTCGCTGACCCAGCAACAGGCCAGGTGCATGCAGCAACTGCACAAGCCTTCCCCCCCCCCCCCCCGACGTCAATCGCTGTTTGGCTGGCCCTGAACTTCCTCTCAGATGTCAGAATGGACGTTGGGAGGGGGGAAGGCTTGTGCAGTCACTGCACACACCTGGCCTGTTGCTGTGTCGGTGAAGCAGGCAGAAATCCTGGGCTCCATGATCGACTCGCGTTGCCTTCGCATTCTGAGGAAATTTATATTTCAATAATCCAAGCACATGCTTTCTCTTAGCTGATTACAAGATATATATAAAAAAATAAATTAATTTTGCACTGAGTACAGAAACAATTCAAAATGCTAAGTCAAACTGACAAAACACAACACAGTTGAAATATGTGCCCACAGTCTGTCTTTTTCACAGTAATAACAAGGCAACCTCCAAATTAAAATACCCTGGTTTGTTATTCGGGTCAACTATTGAAGAAACAATGTCATTGAACGAAGAAGCTCTTATTAAATCTACACTCGATTTGACAAAAAAAAAAAAAAAAGTCACCGTTGCGACTTTCTTGGTGGGGAAAGTTGGATCAAAAACAAAAAATTGACCCTTGGAGATCAACAGAGAAGAAAACCCAAAAAACACTGTAGCGTGACGATGTTCCTGAAATGAACTTTATTAAAAATTTCAAAGTTCCAGCTGGGACTCAAAGGGAGAACCATTCCTTCTACCTAACACTCCGAACCAGTCATCAAAAATGAAGCTCTCCTTGCATACACACACACTAGCCACCCTTTTGATAATCCTCCTCATTTCTAGTTGGAAAGCAGCAGCAAACAACTTACCCACCACAACCACATCCTCCAGTACAACCAACTTCCAACTTCCCAACAGAAGAATAATCACATCAAGAAACTCAAACCACCACGCCAGCACTCAACACTCCATCACTGTTACCTGGAGAAGAAGATCAACACTTCCGAAAACAAAATCTCATCCATCTCCCACAACACTCATATATCCGGAAACAACACACATTCCCCAGACTGACACGACCTCCCTTACATGTGCCTATGTTAACATCAGAGCACTAGGACCCAAAGCAGAAAACATAAAAAATTGGATAAAAACAGAAAAACTTGACTGCCTATTCCTCACTGAAACCTGGTTAACCTCAGACACAGACCCAAGAATAAAAGAAGTATGCCCGCCGGGATACAAAATAACAGTAACCTGCAGAGAAAAAAAAAGAGGAGGAGGACTAGCAATAATAATCAAGAACTCCCTAACTCTAAACATACTTGAAAAAACATCCACCCCGCAAATGGATTTCCTAGCGTGTCATCTCACAAACCCAACACTAAAAAAATCACTAAACTGCTTGCTCTGCTACATAACACCAGGAAACTGGACCACAGTGAGACCTGAATTTGAAAACTTCATCTACCAAAACTCATTAACAGCAGAATATAACCTCATCCTAGGAGACCTAAACCTACACCTAGAAGACACAACCTCCACACCAGCAAATAACTGTCTATCCTTCCTCAATGCCTTATCCTTCCAGATCCTAAACCCACAAACCACCCATGAAAAAGGTCATCAACTGGACATTGCTGCATTCATGACTCACCAACCATCCAATCCAGCAATCCAAACTCCTAACGGAACATGGTCCCCATCCCTATGGTCAGACCACTACACATACAACTTCAACATCAACTGGACCATGACCAAACACACACCTCAATCAAAAAAAACCACATATACCACACGCAAACATATCGACCCAACCATTTTTTGGTCAAATGTAGACGAAACTATCCAAGACTGCGACCCAAAAAACTTCATCTCCCACTGGAAAAATGTGTCCACCAACATCCTTGATGATCTGGCCCCCCTACAAACCAAAACCAGAACCAGCAGGAAATCAGACCAATGGTTTGATAATGAATTACTCCAACTCAAAAGACAGTGTAGAAGATTAGAAAGAAAATGGAGAAAAAAGAACCAAGATCAAACAAAAACCGAATGGAAAAAAATCAACAAACAATACAAAAATCAACTAAGGGATAAGAGGAAAAGCTACTATACTAATCTCATAGGCACGGAAACCCAAGATTCCAAAAAAATATTCCAAATCCTGAAAGAATTAACAGACACCAAACCATACACAACCACCACGAACACCCCTCCACCATCACCCACCCTCTTAGCAGAACACTTCAAGAACAAAATTACCAATACCAGAGCCACTCTCATCCTTAACCCATCCCATCAAAACCCAATCACAATCCACCCTTCAGGAAAAGAGGCAACTGCAGCAGACAGAATTTGGACTCAATTCCCCAACATACAATGGTCAGAATTCAACAAATTCTACAAAAAATACAGCCATGCCTCCTGTGACCTCAACCATTGCCCCTCATATCTCCTTACCACCTCTAGTGTAAAATTCCGCACCATAATTCTACAATGGATTCAATTCACGCTCACAGAAGGCACATTCCCTGCTGACCTCAGCGAAATCGTCATCACCCCAATCCAAAAAGACCCAAAAGCACCACAAAACCACCCATCTAACTTTAGACCTATAGCCTCAATTCCGCTATATGTCAAAATTATAGAAGGCCTAGTAGCCAAACTCCTCACCAATTACATAGATGACCACAACCTACTCCACCCCATGCAATCAGGCTTCAGAACAAACTTCAGTACAGAGACACTACTAGGCTCCCTTATGGATACCGTCAGACAACACCTTAGTACAGGGAAAAAAATGCTTCTCATACAACTGGACCTAACTGCGGCATTCGACTTAGTGGATCACAACATCCTTCTACAGATCTTAGACGCAATAGGCATCTCAGATAAAGTATACTCTTGGTTTGAAGGATTCCTAAAACTCAGAACCTACAGTGTAAAATCAAACAAAGAAAAGTCAGAATCCTGGTCAAACCCCTGCGGCGTACCACAAGGATCTCCACTATCCCCCACCCTCTTCAATCTCTACACTGCTTCTCTAGGAACGCATCTGGACAATCTGGGCATAACCACCTATAGTTATGCTGATGACATCACCATCCTCATCCCATACGATCATTCTAAACCTACCATGACAGACAAACTTCACCAAACACTTGAAACAGTCACAACCTGGATGAAAAATCACAAACTTAAACTCAACCAAGACAAAACAAAATTCATCCTTCTCGAAAATGACAAGATCCAAACCACAACCAACTTAGACATAAACGCAATCAAATATCCCATCCAAACCACCATAAAACTACTTGGCATGACCATAGACAGATGCTGCACTATGCAACCGCAAATAAATAAAACAACTCAGAAATCATTCGCAATCATGAGAAATCTGAGACAAGTCCGAAAATTCTTTGAAAGAACACAATTCCAACTTATAGTACAATCCCTAATACTAGGTATATTGAACTACTGCAACATCCTCTTCCTTCCTTGCCCTGCAACTACGATCAGACAACTCCAAACAATCCAAAATACAGCTTTGAGACTCATCTACTCATTGAAAAAACATGACCACATCACTGAAGCCTTCATCAACTCACATTGGCTTCCAATCCAAGAAAGATTCCAATTCAAATTCTACTGCATATTATTTAAAACCCTACACGGAGACAGCCCATCATACTTGAACAATCGCCTCATCCAAGCACCCACTACAAGACACAGAAAAACGCACTCCCCATTCATACCCCCCCCAATCAAGGAAGTAAAAAGAACAAAACTACACGACGGCCTCCTAGCCACCCAAGCCGCAAGGCTGGACAACCAGATCTCCAACCTCTTGATGACCACCCCAGACTATAGGACGTTCAGAAAAGAAATAAAAACCACACTCTTCAAGAAATTCCTGAAGCAGCAATAACATCACGACCGTTTAGTAACTCTAAAACTGACATTTGATCTACCCATTACTGCACTAATAATAACAAAAGAACTTCCACTATGACCACCTATTAACTCTTTTACAAACCACCTCACAATCAACAACCCGCTAAATGTTTATAAGATCTACAACTTACCTCTCTTGCTAATCATTGTAACTCTGTTTTTTTTTTTTAAATTAACCTTTTGTAATCCGCCTTGAACCGCAAGGTAATGGCGGAATAGAAATCCCTAATGTAATGTAATGTAATAATTGAGCAATCCACATAAGAAATAAAATAATTCACATAAAAACCTGAAGCACCTAGTCCACAGAAAGCGTGGGACCCAACACAGTCCGTGTTTCAACCAGACAGTCTTCTTCAGGGTGTCCCTGAGAGTCTTATGGTAGTAGATACGTGGAGTAACAAGTATCTATTACCATAGGACTCTCAGGGACTCCTGAAGAAGACTGGTCGAAACACGGACCATGTTGGGTCCCACGCTTTCTGAAGACTAAGTTCTTCAGGTTTTTATGTGGATTATTTTATTTCTTATGTGGATTGCTCAATTATACTTTTGGAACTTTGAAATTTTTAATAAAGTCCATTTCAGGAACATCGCCAGTGTTTTTTGGTTTCTTCTGGGGAAGGTTGGATAACGTCAAAATGATGATAATGCCCAAGATCAATTATACTCTTCAGATGTTGCCTATTTATTTTAGTGCCAGTCTATTGTAAGCTAGAAAAGATTTTTACATCTTTCTTATGGAATAATAAGCCACTAAAGGCTAATGTGTCTGCTTGGGGAGTTAACTTTCCTAGTTTTTTGGAATACCATACTGCGCACATTTTGAAACAAACCACTAGTTGGTTTGGCACTAGTGAGAATATAAAAGATTATCCTGAATGGTTGAACATACAGCTAACTATATCGAGCAATTGCCCAATACATCTTCTCCCGTTCTCATCAAATAATAATATTTATAATCAAGATGTGCTTATTAATAGCTCATCTCAAGCTGTGAAGATAATTGAGAAATGTTTCACCACGCCATTGGAAACCACTCTACACATACCTATAAGGAATAATAAGCTTATTAGAATCCAAGGGAAGATGGTGGAGTGGCGACTGTGGCAATGTGCTGGCATATAGTCAATTTATCATTTAAAAAAAAACGATGAGTGGTTAACCTTTCAGGAACTACAGCATAAATACATGTTGCCTCCCAATCAATTTTATAAGTGGCTACAACTTCAACATTGCCTTAATACTTTTCTGAATACTTTTCTTCCACTCCAAGTTATATCAGTAATAACATCAAAAAAGGGGTTGCTTCTAAATGGTACAAAATCTTACAGGTTAATTCATTTTCACACCCAAAGGGTACTGAAGATACATGGCAAATTGAGATTAACAAAGAGGTATCTGAGCAATGTTGAGAACAGATTTGGACTTTCATTCACAAATCACTAAGATTGGCAGCAATTAATCTTATTTTTTTGTATTTCATAAAGCCATTTGGACACCTTATAAATTATCCAAAATTAATGGTGATAAATCTAATAAGTGCGGGATGTGTCAAAAGGAGGTTGGCACTCTAATCCATTTATTATATTCCTGTGATCACATAAGTGAGTATTGGCTATGCGTATGAGATACTATCTGTACTTTGTTGAATATGAAGGAATCACTCACATTAAACATCATAGTGTATTGGGCCATTTTGGGCTTCAGCAGTCAATATCTGATAATCAATCAAAATTACTAAGAATTTTGATCAATCTGGCTATTAAAATCATATTGCAACACTGGAAGGATGCTTCTAGGGTGGAATTCATAACTTGGTGGAACACAGTTTGTATAACTGCCAAGTGTGAGCATGTTGCTGCAGAGAGATTTAATGCTCTTAATAAAATTTACTAAAATATGGGAGCCATTGGAATCTTATTGCCATGCGCCTATTTAAACATAATGATTAAGATGTACATCCATACTGTCCTTTTTGATATATTTATGAAAGTATTAATGATCATTAACAATTTTAAACGTTAATCTACTGTTTATTTTGTTTGGTTTTATTTTTTGTACATACATATGACCTATATTATATTGTATTGTACTGAGATTTACACAATTGTTTTGGTTGTTTTTACTTTTTATTTCATACATATGAACTATGTTATATTGTACTGCATTGAGATTTATCCCAAGATGTACCCCAAGGATCGCCTTTATCTCCCACACTCTTCAACCTCTACATTGCATCCCTCGGCACCTGCCTAGTCAAATTAGGCCTAACCTCCTATAGCTATGCAAACGACATCACCATTCTCCTTCCATTTGATCAACCAGTGCCCTTCATGACAGACACACTACACAGAACACTAGAAACACTAGCAACATGGATGAAAGAGCACAAACTGAAACCGAATCCTGACAAAACAAAATTCATCCTCCTCGAACAAAAAAAAAAAACCCAACCATAACAAACCTAGTAATAAACTCAATCACAAACCCCATTCAACCCACTCTAAAACTTCTGGGAATGCTGATAGACAGAGGCTGTATCATGCAGCCACTAATCAACAAAAATAATACAGAAATCTCTAGTCCTGGATCTTCTAGACCACTGGTATTCAACCCAGTCCTCAGGGACCACTTGGCCAGTCGAGTTTTCAAAATCTTTGTCATCCATATTCATTGTGGATATCCTGAAAACCCGACTGGCCAGGTGGTCCCTGAGAACTGGGTTGAATACCACTGTTCTAGACTACTGCAACATTCTCTATCTCCCCTGCCCCGCAACAATGATAAAACAACTACAAACAGTACAAAACACAGCTCTGAGACTTATCTACTCACTGAGGAAACACGACCACATCACAGTGGCTTACCTTGATTCACACTGGCTCCCAATACAAGCAAGAATACTATTCAAATTCTACTGTCTACTATTTAAAACCATAAACGGAGACTGCCTAGCTTACTTGAACAACCGACTAATCCAAACAACCACAACCAGACATAGGAGAACCCACACTCCATTCATGCACCCTCCAATCAAAAACGTCAAACGAAAAAAAAAATGTGCGATGGCCTCCTGGCCACTCAGGCAGCAAAACTAGACTACCAATTCTCCAATTTACTGATCACGACCCCAGACTACAAATCCTTCAGAAAAGAAATAAAAACTCTGCTATTCAAGAAATCCTTAAAGACAAACTAACACAGCAAGAATCATCTCAATCCCCAATAGCAACCCGCTCCACTCCATAATACCATGGGAAATGTCCAAATAACTCCTTATGTAATCCGCCTTGAACCGCAAGGTAATGGCAGAATAGAAATCACGAATGTAATATAATGTAAAATACAAGTGAACTGCTATTTTAAGAGAACATTGTTACAGGTAAGCAATTTTACCTTTTCTGGAGACAAGCAGTTTGACTTTCCCAGTGAGGGGTTGTCCTTGAAAAAAGGGAAAACTAAGGCAGCATAAAAAGGACCACACAAATGACCCCTTCCCCTCTTCCTTTTTAAAACTACAAACAATTCAAAATAAAGAAATGGGACCTAGAGGTCCTAGAAAATGGCTCTGATCCTTAGATACTCAAGGAACAGACTATCCATACATGATGGGTCAGGCATCAGTATTCCTTCTGACTGTGATCAAAGTCACTTGAAATTACCCAGCAGATTCTAATGAGGAGAACCATTCCTTGACACACTCCCAGAAGTGTCAACCCCAACATCTACCTGGCTGTTAATACACTTGTCCAAACATATTTAAAACTCTCTTATATTACTATTAACCACAAATGTAACAACAATTCCATAGGCCCTTTGGTGGGGAATTACTCTTTGCCTGTGAAGAAGAGTCTGAGGGAAAACTGGAAAGTATTAATAATCAGAAAACAAGTTTTCTCATTCATAAATGGACTCCTTTGAGTATTTGGGTCATACTCTGTCTGTATGAACTGATGAGGCCTAAATTCTTGAGCCTGAGGTTGACATTTAGATCCTCAAGGTTAATCAAAGTTGGATATTTAGAAGAACATCCTTCTCTAAAAAGGGCTTAACTTGGACTCTATACTTGGTGTCAGTACCAAACAGCGTTCAAAGCTAGATGGTAGCAGCAAGATATGCAGCACAGCAAAGTCACTGTTCTAATCAGCATTCCAAGAAGAATCAAAGTGGTCAATGCTGGGGCCATTCTGCACTCACATACTTAGCCACTGTCTCTGCTATTTGCTTCAAAGTAGAGAATGACACGGGGACAAATTTTTCCCCATCCCCACAGGAACTCATTTTCTCCATCCCTCTGAGTTCTTTTCTTGTCCCTGCCCAATTCCTGCAAGCTCTGTTCTCATCTGCACAAGCCTAAAACACTTTAAAATCATAAGTGTTTGAGGTTTGTGCCGTTGAGACAAAGCTTACAAGAATAGGGAAGGGACAGGGACAGTAACAAAACTTGTGGTGACAGGACAGCAAATTGAGTTCCTGCATGGACGGGGAAAAATTTTTCCCTGTGTCATTCTCTACTTCAAAGCTCTTCCTCATACATAGCTGAACTGTAGAGTCAAAGGGTTCCCAGCAAGAGGGACTTTTAGGACATCTTAAGACTTACAGATGGACTTTGTCAGGAGACAAAGCTATCCTCCAAGCAGAGCCACTTTAGGTATCAGAGCAGATGCCTGTATCTTCCTCCTCCTCTTCATGGAACCATATGCTAAAGGAGACTGGAATTGACAGTCTATCCTTCAACAGGTTGTCAAAATCATGCTAGAGCCCAGTTTGGAACTAATAGCTATAAACCTAATTCAACTGTTGGGCTTTAATTCCTTGACCCCAGCGGAATGTGCTGCTTTACAATCCTTGTGACTTGAATTCAGCATTTGTAGGAACTGGACTTCTTGTGCTCAAAGTGAAACTGTAGTGTCTACCTGAGACTCCTAATGGCCCTCAGTAATTTCTTCAGATGCTATACTTGGCATCATCATGATCCTCACCCACTTGCATACAGCAAGTTTTGTGATGGTTAGCAATGGACACCTGATTGCAACCTGGGCATTTCTGAAGCTTGTGGAAAAAAGCACAATGCAAAATCAAAGAAACAACTGCTCTCACAGGGGGGAGGATTCATAAGAAAATGAAAATCTTAACTACCCCTTAAGGAATGGCAACAATTTCATTAAAGTACAAGGTATAAAGAAATTCCACCCGATTCTCTTGAATGTTACTAGGGTTCAAGAACTGTAGAGACTGGTGTCTGTTGCTATGTGACTTCAGTCTCACTCTACAGAGCTGGCAAAGGAACACAGCTTTTGCTTTTAACAGAGCAAATGTCAACTGACTACAGAACTTGATTTAACATTGGATTATTGAAAGGGAGCCAGAAAGGAGTGAACCCGACAAGAATTGTAATAAAAATAAATAAATAAATAAAGCTGAAGGGGCAGAAGCAGCTCCCTGGGAAGGAGGTGGAGTTCAAAGCATGATTGACAGTTTTCTGCAAGCAACTTGCTAGTTCAGATACAAGACCTAACATTCAAGACCACTAGACACATTGCACTAGAAATTATGGGTATGGAACATTTTTTGAATGTTTCTGCTGGAGAATTTAAAAGTTCCTCAGAAAGAAATGTCAACTATTTTAAAAGTATATTTGCTTACTCAAAAGTGAGGAAGGTCAAAATGATGAGTAATAGTGACTTTGCCAAAAACTAAAGACAGACTTATTACTGTCATACTACCACAGATTCAAAGGAAATAAAATCTATTTTTTCCCCAGATATTACAAGCAACACTCAGAATAAAAGTAGGCAATTTTTATTGCTTAGGCCAGGTATTTTGCAGTTAGGTGCCGGCATCTAACAAAATACTTTTTTACAGAAAGGGTCGTAGATGTGTGGAATAAGTCTCCCGGTAAAAGTGGTGGAGCCAAAGACTGTGTCTGAGTTCAAGAAAGTGTCCGACAGGCATGTGGGATCTCTTAGGGAGAGGAGGACATAGTGGATGCTGTGGATGGGCAGACTGGATGGACCATTTGGTCTTATCTGCCTTCATGTTTCTTTCTGAAGTATCCCTGTAAATTATTCAATTTCAGTCTCATAAGTATGTTTTCCTAGAACCTAAATATCTCACTTCATTTCTTGGTCTGAACCTAGAACCTTTTTAGACACATCTGAGCACAAAACAGCTAGTTTTCGTGATAGAATTAAGAGCAGGCACAATCCTTTTCTACCTAGAAGCATTTGGTATATTGTGATATACTGTAAGTATCTTTATTTCCTTTGCTTTTGATCACCATCATATTCATTGGATCTCACCAAAGTGTGGACTACAACCTTCTTTTATTGTTTGAGAATTCCCCCTTTCCTTTTGTTTTAAAAATCTATAATCCGCCTACAACTAGGCAGATTACAGAAAGAAAAATCATAAAATCATAACAAAAATAGACAAAAACCTATAACAGCATGCTATAGTTATTAGAAATTGTTTCTTTTTCTTTGTAGGCTATGCTATAGAAGAGTATATCTTTGTAATTTTGAAACAAATTACATTTTAAAAATCACTTAGAATATTGAAAGATTAGTTTCTTACCTGGATAATCTTCTTAGAAGTCCATACTTTAGGTGATCAACCCATTCCCGTGAACCAGGTTTTACAGAAGTGTGATATTTACAGCTTTCAGCACCTGCCACATTGTCGGTGGAGTATAGTGCCCCCCTTCAGTTACGACCCAAAGCAATTGAGTTCTACTAGAATAGAATACAAAGAAGGAGGAGTATGGGGAACTTTCCCACAGACATCAGACAATTCTGCTCTGCTCTGAACTTAGAAAATGAATTCAAACAATTAAGAGGAATTTGTAACATAGCAGCAACAGAGAACCAACCTGCTATGTGCAACAAGCACTATCATCAAAGGAGCCAGGAGCTGAGGAATACACTTACTTACAGAGGATTTCCTTACACTTATTCATCTGGCTGGCAGGAGAACTCCAGGCCTGGAATCTAGAAATGTGCACGGCAAAAATGCAGGCAAAACAGCATATACTGAGGGTGGGCCATACAGACTCCTGAGAAGATTAACAGAAAGAAGATTATCCAGAAGAACCTAATATTTCATTCTGTTACATCTACTCAGGAATCCGTACGTTAGGGATCATACCAAAGGAATGGCCGACATCTAGGGTGGGACAGAAGAGACCACCTGCAAGACCAAGGACCCAAAGGTGGTATCCTCTTGAGCCACCACATCTACTCTGAAACCTTGTAAAGGTATGAAGAGTAGACCAAGTAGCTCTTCTACAAATCTCTGCGGGAGTAACTGCCTGAGACTCCACCCTTGAAGATGCAACACTCAAAAGTGACCAGCGGAGTGCCACAGGGTTCGGTCTTGGGCCCGATGCTATTCAATATCTTTTTAGGGGATCTGACTAAGGGACTTCGAGGCAAAATTACATTATTTGCCGATGACACTAAACTATGCAACATTGTAGGCAGGGCAACAGAACCTGACAGCGCAACCAGGCCCAGCACTATGGAGCAGGACCTGCTTTTATTGGAACAATGGTCCAGTACTTGGCAATTAAACTTTAATGCCAAAAAATGTAAGGTAATGCACCTTGGCAGCGGAAATCCATGCAGAACATACACCTTGAACGGTGAAAATTTAACTAGAACTACGGCAGAAAGAGACCTGGGAGTTCTCATCCGGGAAGATATGAAAGCTATCAATCAGGTGGAGAAAGCTTCAGCAAAGGCTAGACAAATGCTGGGTTGCATCAGAAGAAGCTTCATTAGCCAAAAGCCTGAAGTAATGCTACCGTTATACAGAGCCATGGTGAAACCTCATCTGGAGTATTGTGTCCAATTTTGGAGGCCACATTATCAAAAGGATGTGAAGAGAATGGAGTCGATCCAGAGAATGGCCACTAGAATGGTCTCAGGATTTAAAGACATCCCCATATGGAGAACGTCTGACCAGACTGCGCTTATATTCTCTTGAGGAGCATAGAGAAAGGGGGGACAAGATAGAAACATTCAAATACATCACAGGTCGCATTGATGTGGAGGAAGAAATCTTTTTTCTAAAGGGTCCCACGGCAATAAGAGGGCATCCGCTAAAACTTAAGGGGGGAAGATTTCATGGTGACACCAGGAAATACTTCTTCACCGAACGGGTGATTGATCAATGGAATGATCTTCACGCCAGGTGGTCGAGGCCAGTAGCGTGCTCAACTTCAAGAGTCGATGGGACAAACAGGTGGGGGTACCACAGAGTTATGCCTAAAGATGGATACCCCAGGGAGGAGGGTTCGTATTGTTTAAGTGGGTAGGCTTGAGGGAGGGAGGGATCTGGAGTGGGCAGACTTGTTGGGCTGCCGGCCCATCTCTGCCGTCATACTCTATGTTTCTATGTGTCACTCCAGGTCTAATGCGCCTTGAGAGAAATCAGCAGCTGCTTACCATAGGTGATGTATGCCAATGAAATGGCCATTCAAATCCATCTGGCTATAGAGGCCTTGGACGCCAACCTGCCGCACCTGGACTGGCTGGTTAGCACAAACAGATGATCGGAAAGACGAAAATCATTGGTCTTTTTCAAGTAGTGAAGTAAAACCTTTTGCACATCCAGCTTCCTCAAAATCCTGTCCTGCTCGTCTGAGCCTGTAAATTCAAAAGCATGCAGATGAGCCTCCTGGTCGACATGAAAATCAGATACAACCTTCAAAGGGAAGAAACAGCCCGGAGAGCTACACCTGCCTCCATGATTCTGAGAAAGAGTTCTCTACAAGAAAGTCTACAATTCTGAGATACGTCTCGCCAAGATTATCGCCACCAGGAACACTGTCTTAACTGTGAGATCCAAAAGGCATATGTCTAAGTGGTTCATATGGGACTTTAGCGAGGCCCTTCAAAACAGTGTTAAAATTTCATGACTGGAAAGAATGTCACAGCGGAGGCCTCAACCAGAGTGTCCCTCTTAGAAATCTGGTCACATTTGGGTGAGTCATCAGTGAAACCGTACCATTTTGCGCCTGGAAACAGGAAAAGCCAGCCACTTACACATTAAGGGAAGGCACTGCAAGGCCTTTTTTCAGCCCAACCTGCAGAAAAAAAAGGATGACCAGAATGGGAGCTTGCAGCAGCTCCACCCGGTCCCTTTCACACCACTATTGAAAAGCCTTCCAAGCTATGCATAGGCATTCATAGTAGGCTTCTTAGCCTGGAGCAGAGAGGCAATAACTATGTCTGAATATCCCTTACAAACTAGGGCCATGCCGTAAGATCAAAGTGCCGAGGAGTCTGAGGCCACTAGGATCAGGAATCCTGGGTAAGTTGCGATCTTGCGGATGACTCAGCCCACCATTGGCCAAGGTGGGAAGAGAAAGGAGACCTTAGCTGGGCGAGGGCTGAACCAACATGTCCAACCCTAAGCTTCCTGGTTCTTCTCTTTGACTGAAGAAGTGCTTTGCTTTTGAGATTTTGGCAGAAGCCATCAAATTCATTACTGGTCTGCCCCAATGAGATCGAATGCCCTTTGGGATAGAGACAATTCCCCTGGGTCCAGGAACTGCCGGCTGTACAAGTTGGCCTGAACATGTTCCCCTCTGGCGATGTGGGCAGCAGAAAGAGCCTGTAGATGGGCTTCCACCCACCGAAAGAACATCTGAGCTTCCAAACATTAATGGAGCACTTCTGGTGCCTCCTTGTCTGTTCACATACACTACTGATATGGCACTGTCAAAGAACATTCTCACATCAAGCAGCACTATGGGGTAAAGACCTGGAACAACTGCTCATGCCTACTATCTATAGGGAATTCAGGAAATGCCTAAAAACACATCTGTTCCTGAAATACTTAGGCAACTTACCTATACAATCTTAGACCTCAACAAATGATCTTTAGAACTGCTCTTCACCAACTCTGAACTTTGTTTATTCCACTTGATCTGTAATACCTTTTAATCATTGTAAACCGCATAGAACTTCACAGTACTGCGGTATATAAACTGTTATTATTATTACCTTTCCCTCTAGAATCTTTTCTAGAGCTCTCAACGCTAGCCAAATGGCTCGGAGCTCCAGATGGTTTATGGACCACTCCTTCTAATGGCGAGTCCACTGGCCCTGAATTGAGCGATCCCTGCAATTGGCTTCCCAGCCAAATCGGCTTGCATCAGTCATGAGAGTCACCCACTTCATGACTCGAAAAAGCATGCCCTTTAACAAACAGACTCATTGAAGCCACCAGTGTAAGCTGTTCCTCGCTGTCCCTGTCCATGGGAGCTGCATCTGAAGAGAATTACACTGAGGGGACCACAGAGATAGAAGAGCAACCTGGATAGGCAGCATGTGCGTCCTGGCCCAGGGAACAACCTCCAGAGACATGGAGCACAACACCTGAAGGTAATGTCTTAGCATTGCTAAGAGTCAGAATTTGTTGCTGGAGATTCCAAGATGGCTGCGGTATAGACGTGCTGATAATTATGCACCTGAACCACTCTGCTCTGATTCCTTTTTCTTCTTTTCCCAATGGCTCTTGTAACTTAAATGCACTAATGCCGAAATGGAGGGGCAGGAGTACTGCTAGCGCTTCGCAGCACTCCGAGATGCCGACTTTCGGCAACATTGAGGAGCTGTTGCGGCGGATGCAGGGAGCTGTAACCCTGACATCAGAAGTTAGCCCGCTGAGGGAGCCTGACCAAGACCAGAGCTGCAGCTCTCAGGCCGGATACCACGCTCAGTCTCGATGTGAGAGCCCCACCCCCTCGACCTCGGATTACCAGTTCTCCCAGGGGTGGGAAACCCCTGAGATGGGGAAGGTTCTTTCCCCAGAAGCGGCTAGTTTGATTCTGGAGAGTGTGGAGACAGAGCTCCCTGTTCAAGGAGCTGCTGCAGGAGAATCCAGGGTTAATACAGCAAAGGGAGGTGAAGGAAACCAGCTAGAGCAAAGCCAAGAACTTTCTTCAAAGGATGAGCATTTTTTCACTCAGCAAAAGTTTCCAATTTTGGAAAAGCCTGTACAAGTGACCCTGGAGTCCTTATGGGATTTAACTGCAAACTTTTCAAAAACTATTAGTCCCAATTTCCAATATATTGAGGGTAAACTGATTCAACACACTAAGGAGCTTAAGGATTTAAGAGAAGATCTGACCGTTACTAAATCATCTGTTCAAAAGTATGACCAAGAGCTATTATCGGTTAAACAGTTCAAGAGACCCTAATCAAGGATAATGCTAATCTTAGGAAGAAATTAAAAACACTTGAGAACAACTCACGAAATAATAACCTGAGACAAATTAATTTTCCTAGATTAACATTGGTGACTCCTAGGGAAATGCTTAGGAGATACCTGGTGGCAATTTTGCAAGTCCCAGAGGAAACCACATTTACTCAAGTGTACTATTTACCAAATAAAAATGGGACTCAATTACAGGATAAAATATCTGACCAAGCACCATTGAAATGTATCAGAAATTTTAGAAACGTCAGATAGAGATATAGCAATACCTTTTACACTGATACTAACTATAGCGCTCTCAATTGATAAAATGTGGTTATTGAGGCTTTTCTTTAAAAACAAACAATGAGTTTCTTGGATGTAAAATTCAAATGTTTCCTGATCTTTCAATAGAAACTCAAAAGCATCGTCAAAAATTTCTTCTTTTGAGACTTGGGGTCATTGCATTTGGAGCAACATTTTATTTAAGACATCCTTGCAAGTGCATTATATGCCACCGCTCAGTCAAATATGTTTTCTTTGAACTTCAACAGTTAACTGCTTTTTTGGCTCTCTCTCGACTGGATGAAGTAAAAACAAGTGCTCTATAGTTTTCATAAGGCGCTCCTATCTCAGCTCTGTCTGTAGTCTATCTTGCTATATAGATCTATACTTCTTTTTGCTCGCTTTAATGTAATCCTGGAATCGTAGTTTGTGGACTTGAGTTGAGTTAGCCATATATTTTTTTCTTTGTTATAAAATCATGTTAAGTTGTAATGTGATTTATGTTCCTAATTAAAATTATATTTTAACTAACCCACTTTCTGTACAAGTGAATACTTGATATGTAACTTGTACATACATATATAATTATAAATTAAAAAAAAGATTTGTTGCTGGAGTTTGCATGGCTCAGGAAGAAAAATGCAGCCCTGAGCCATGTCGAAATAAATGCCCATATACTCAAACTCTGGGTTGGTTCTAGATGGCTCTTCTTGAAGTTGATTATCCAGCCCAATCACTAGAGTAAATCCAACACCTATTGCACAGCCAGCTCACACTCCCATTTGGCACTCCCATTTGGACAGAGCTCTGATCAGTCAATCGTCCA
This sequence comes from Geotrypetes seraphini, assembly GCF_902459505.1. Classification (NCBI taxonomy): domain Eukaryota; kingdom Metazoa; phylum Chordata; class Amphibia; order Gymnophiona; family Dermophiidae; genus Geotrypetes; species Geotrypetes seraphini. The sequence continues at coordinate 11,429,363 of NC_047085.1, forward strand.
GGTAGGGGTGCACCTGGATCCCCATCTTTCATAGATGAGCTGCAACTACCACCATAGCCTTGGTGAAAGTGAGAGTGTGTGGGGGGGAGGGGGGGGAGGCTGTTGCCAATCCAAATGAAAGAGCCACAAACTGGAAATGCTCCTGAATTACATGGAACCTCAGATATTTTTTGTAGCCTAGAAAGATGGGAATATGCAAATATGTTTCTGTCAGATCCAGAGAGGCCACAAATTCCCTTGAAGCCACAATGACAGAACAGGCCATTTCCATGTGAAAATGCAGAATCCTTAGAAATGCATACATAGCCTTGAGATCCAAGATGGCCCTCCAGTCTTCTATGGCTTTCTTGGGCACAATGATGCATCTGGAGCATATGCCTGAGCCCAATTTGTCGTCAGGGACAGGCTCTATGGCTCAAATATCTAAGAGCCTTTGTAGTGGGACTTGGACCATGGCCTCTTTTTCTGGTCATCCAGCAGAATTGAAAAACAAATCCACAGGACAATGATAAAACTCATTAGTTTGGAGAAATTCTCTCCCACTTTCTTTGAAATGCCGACAACCTCCCTTCAATATGTGGCGGCACAGCCACCAACTTAGCACCATTGTGACTTTTTGGAGAATGGATTGACGAGAGATCCCACGGGCTACTGTCGTCTGGGGTTGCTAAATCACTGTCTGTAACCTTGGAAGGATCTCTGGGAAGAGTAGCTCGGATTGTACTGTCGAGAACGGTGAGAGGGATGAAAATTACCTCTACTCCTGCCCGGGTCAGGGACTTTGGGCGGTGATCCGTTACGCTGGCCATAAGATCATCTAGACCAGTAGTATTCAACCCAGTCCTCAGGAACCACCTGGGTTTTCAGGATATCCACAATGAATATGGATGACAGAAATTTTGAAAACCCGACTGGCCAGGTGGTCCCTGAGGACTGGGTTGAACACCACTGATCTAGACCCTTACTCAAAAACATCTGTCCCTTAAAGAGCAGCCTGCTTAAGGTTGCCTTGGATGCTGAGTTGCCTGTCCACTGCTGAGTTGCCTGTCCACTGCATACGTCGACACCTTGTTCATAACCCTAAGGACATATAAGGGCAGTTGTCATGTAATCTAACCCTTCTAGCACAAGCTGGGGGCAGACATCCTCTTCTGCAGAAAGCTTCCATCTCAATCTGGTGTGGAAGGCCCAAGAAACAAAAGAAGCTGCCACAGCTTTAATTCCAGAGCAAAAGCTTCAAAACTATTTGTTCAAAACCATGTCTACCATGCGATTCTGCACATTTTTCAGAATAACTCTTCCCTCACTCAGGAGAGCCATATGTTTGGTGACCTGAGTCACCGTGCAGGCCACTTTCAGCTGATTGAACAGCTGCTGGAATGCAGGTGCCATGGGATAGAGCCTGGATATGGCCTTAGCAACCCCTCCGGGGTCTTCCACTGCTCCGTAACTAGGGCAATAATGTCTTGGAAAAAAGGAGGTCTGAGAATTAGAGCCACTCATAACTGTACTGGGAAATGGAGGGTTGCAACCTCCAGCTTCAACTCCTTAACAGCATCTGTTATAAAGCGATGGACAGAGACAAGACTTGAAAAGGCAGCGAATTAGAGAGTCATCCCCCTGGTCAAGTGCCAGAAATGTCTCTTGGCTACTGGATTCAAACAAAGAACCGGAGTCTTCCAGGACTGTCTCAGAGCTCTGAAATAAAAATGGCACGTAGTCTGACCTCCAGTCCTGCCAGTCTGGCTCCAAATGGTAACTGAAGGCAATCAGAGGAAGCAAAGACGCTCCCTGAGCCAATGGCTGTGCGCACGTAGGCTGCACCGCCTATCCTAGTCTCATTAAAAAAAACTCTCCACATGAGATTAGCAAATTTTGGGGAGAAGCCTTGTGCAGGGGATATAGAGGAACCCTGCAGAACCTCCAACTAGGCTTTCATGAGTTCCATGGACACAACACACCTGTGCTTCGCATCTTTGCATGTTTCAGACTCCAGATGAGACTTTTTACCTATTTCATGGACACACAGCTGTTCACCAGCCCTGAAGTACATGGATGGGGCTAAGCTTGAGGTTCCCGCCCCTCCCCTGCGTGCACTGCAGCACGTTCCTCTGCCAGCCATCCGGTGCAAATTTCACAAGAAATGGTGTTAGGACACCTGGAAGAGTCCATCCCTGTCAATTTCACAAAATCAAGGGGTTTTGAGACAAATAGAGGATGAATGTCCCTCGATGATTATGAAAACAGCAACACCTGATTTTAAAGTGGATCTATTAAATTGGATATCTGTTGCACTTACAAAGGGACTATTTTATGATGAAATGGGACATATTTTGATTATACCTATCCCTAAAGATCAGTTGTCAATTGCTATGAAATTCAATTATAGGCCAATAGCACAGGGATCTCAAAGTCCCTCCTTGAGGGCCGCAATCCAGTCGGGTTTTCAGGATTTCCCCAATAAATATGCATTGAAAGCAGTGCATGCACATAGATCTCATGCATATTCATTGGGGAAATCCTGAAAACCCGACTGGATTGCGGCCCTCAAGGAGGGACTTTGAGACCCCTGCAATAGCGAATATTCCTTTATTTACCAAACTTTTGGAAGGTTTGGTTAATTTAGAGTTAGTGAATTACTTAGATAAATTCAATATCCTTAATGAACACCAGTCAGGATTTAGAAAAGGTTTCAGTACAGAGACAGTTTTAGCCTCAATTCTTGACCACCTTCATGGTCTTTTCAGTAAAGGTACTAGTGCCTTGATTCTACAATTGGATTTCATTAGCACTTTTAAATTTGGTAGATCATGAAATATTGTTGAGATGCTTGGATACGATAGGGATTTCTGGAAGAGTTAAACTAAACTAAACCTTAAGTTTATATACCGCATCCTCTCCACAATTATAGAGCTCGGCACGGTTTACAAGAGATTAATATAAGGAAGGAACAGCATAATGGGGTTGGAGGTTGAGTATAGGGGGGGGGAAGAAAGCATTACATTTTTGAAAATAGCCTAGTTTTCAGGTGCTTTCAGAATAGTTGGAATGAGCCCAGATTCCATAGTGGGGCAGTAAGATTATTCCAAAGCCCTGTGATTCTGAAGAAGAGAGATTTCCCTAATTTTCCCACATAGAGGATACCTTATAGCGAGGGGAAGGATAGTTTAAGTTTTTGGGTGGACCTGGTGGTGTAGGGACTCAAGGAGTTCCAAGATAGTGGAATTAGGGGAGGGAGGATGCCGTGTAGGATCTTAAAAGCTAGGCAGGCACATTTAAAATGAACCCTGGAAATTACTAGAAGCCAGTGAAGTTTGGACAGAAGTGGGGAAGATCAGCTTGGCCATAGTGTTCTGAATTCGCTGAAGTCTTTGAAGACTTTTTTTTTTGGTTAGACTTACCATAAGAACATAAGAAGTGCCTCTGCTGGGTCAGACCAGAGGTCCATCGTGCCCAGCAGTCCGCTCGTGCAGCGGCCCAACAGGTCCAGGATCTGTGTGGTAGTCCTCTATCTATACCCCTCTATCCCCTTTTCCTTCAGAAAATTGTCCAATCCCTTCTTGAACCCTAATACCGTACTCTGTCCTATTACACCCTCTGGAAGCTCATTCCAGGTGTCCACCACCCGCTGGGTGAAGAAAAACTTCCTAGCACTGGTTTTGAATCTTAAATAGATGGAGTTACAGTAGTCTAGTCTGGAGAGGATGATAGATTGTACAAGGATGGCAAAAATGTTGTTGGTGGAAGCAGGATCTCACTTTCCTCAGCATGTGGAGGCTAAAAATGCATGACTTTACCAAGGAATTGAGATGGTCATTGAAGGAACTGAGTTAGGAACTGGTTTCAAGGTTTCTTGACAAAAAAATCACTAGTGGTTTGTGACGGTAATTATTTTCATTCTTGGAGTAATCCATCTGGGGTACTTCAGGGCTCCACACTATCACCCACGTTGTTCAATATTTATATTTCGTCCTTAGGACATCTTTTGCAAAGTTTGAATTTAAACTTTTATATATATGCAGATGACATTTCCATTTTAATTCCCTTAAATAATTTTACTACTGACATTTTATAACAAATATCTCATATCATGACTGTGATAGAGCAGTGGACAACTAATTTTAAATTGAAACTTAATACAGAAAAGACTAAACATTTTTTGGCCAGTCCAAATGATAAAATAACTAAACCATTACTTCACTTGAATGGCTACGACTACCCGATTTTAAACTATAAAAATACTGGGAGTCACACTAGATTGCCATCTAACCATGACAGAACATATGGATTCAGTGATAAAAAATGCTTTTTTGCACTATGGAAATTAAAGATCATAAAAAATTACTTCGATCCTTTATCCTTTAGACTATTGGTGCAGGCTTTGGTTTTATCTATACTGGATTATTGCAACATTGTATATTTGGGAGCTCCAAAGAAAGTATTGAGAAAATTGAGAATATTACAGAATACGGCTATTCAGCTAATATTTGGATTGAAGAAACACGGACCATATCAGTCCTTATTATTGTTTGCTGCATTGGCTGCCAGTGGAGGCACGAGTACTATTCAAATTTTCTTGTATCTGTTTTAAGTTGATTTGGGGATTAGCCCCAACTTATCTTTTATCTCATTTCATGTTGTATAGTCCTATAAGGAAAACTGAGAATTCACATTTATTTGCTTATCCAAAAATTACTAGTTGCAGATACAAGACTTTTTTGGATAAGACTCTCGCATTCCAAGCAGGTAAACAGCAATTTTGGCTGGGTAAATACATTGGTGAAGCTATGTTGTCTTATGGTGCATTTCATAAAGAAATTAAGTCAGCGCTGTTTGACAAATTTATTTCTTAAACATGGGTACTATTGTTAGGCAAAACTCTACTTTGAGTATATCTAAGTAACTGTTGTATTTTTAACTATTTGTATTTCGCTGATTGTCCAGCCTCCTCCTGTGTAAACTGCCGTTTGGTTATGGCGGTATAGAAGAATAAAGTTATGTTATGTAAAAAAAAGATAATTTAAAATCTAAGATGGCCACCACCAAAAAAAATCATACAAAAAAACGGTCATGGAGACTTTAACTGAAAAACAAAAAAATGGTGAAATAGGGGATTTGTAGGTGGGGGACCTGAATCTTGACTCCCAAAACCCCTTAAAATTGAGAATTTTGAACCATCCTCCTGATTTTCCTATAGGAAATAATGGAGATGGAGTTCTCTGAAAGTGCCTCTGTCAGCTCTCTCTGAAGCTGGAAGAAATGGAAAGGACTTTCTGCCTTAGAAACTTCTAAAAACAACTCCAAACCTGGAAATCTTTAGGCTGCTAGTTGGACTGACCCTGTCCGACATTTACACCCCATGAAACCTTGAAGCGCAACAGGGGGGAAGGGTGCAAATTACACAGCTAGAACCCTGATACTCCAAGGGTCTTACTCAGGGCATCCACAAGCTTATGCTCAAGCCACTGAAAAATTCAGAAGGCACAGCTGGCTCCCAGGGGAATGACTCCCGAGCCCTGGAGTAGCACATAGCAGGTTGGCTCTACAGATCTACCTGAAGGTTTGCCCTATGAGCTGTAGTCCAGCTCCTCAGAACCTGCGTCCTTTCCCAGGCGAAAAAGAACTTAAACCCAAATGTAAGAAAAACTAAGCAGAGCAGATCAGAAACACCTCTGCACAGTTTGCTTGCAGAAGGAAAAACTGAAGGGGGCCCTATACTCCACTGGAAATATGGGAGGTGCTGAAAGCTGTATCACACTTCTGCAAAACCCGGTTTGTGGTATTGGATTGATCACCTAACGTACGGACTCCTGAGTAGATGTAACATAATTACAGTTACTGGAACTGAAGCATACGGTACTTCATGTATGCTCTGGAAATCATAATCTGGTTAGCATCATTAGGATGGCATCACACATGCCTGTGACAAAGTTAAACTGCTTGACTTCAGAGAATAATTATTTATTTTTCATGGCTGTCACTTGCACTATCAATATATCAAATAATGTTTCCTTCCATTCTTCCTGAGCTTCAGATATTAAAAATTCACTTATTTCCATGTTCTTTGAACTTCTTGTTGCTGTTCTGTTGAAATCTATTATAAATTCAGGACAAACCTGTTTAGGTATAAGCTATACCCATTATTTCTACCAGCATTTATTATTTATTCTACCAGCATTTATTACTGCTTTAATCAAATGCTTTGGACAACAGAAAATTTCCACACCAGGCATACGAATTATACCCCAATACATTCTATTTCTATACTCCATCCAGAGTAATGATGGGTTATTTCTGAACTAAAAATAGAAAAAAAAAGTAAATCCATATGTAATCATGTCCAAGGAAAAGGTTCATCTTCCAGTCATGCTGAAACTTTAATAAGTCAGCTGGAGCGCAACCAGATCTTTGAAAATAGTTAAAAATCTAATTCCAGATCACTAGCCACAAAAAGATCTGCTGTCCCGAATACCCCAAAATCAGGTACCACCTTCCTATACCTCCAAATCAATTCACTTTCAGCCCAAGGAAATTAAACAGAAAAAGTTATCCCAAAATAATGCAAGGTCAGTTGTAATCTCTGAAAACAGAATGTGTCATTAGGGGTTGCAGTTGGCTGGTGCTGAAAAAGGATGTATTTTTAAAACAAAAGTGTACTTGGCGTTGTCTGCTTCTCAAAGCTTGGATTTTTATGAGAAAAATATCGGACCCTGGACAACAAGAATTTGACTACATCCGACAAATGTCACATTGCCTACCTTAGCAGCCCAAATATAAACTTTTCAGAAAGGAAACAATGAGCTCACAGAGCTTTTTCCCAGTGGAACTTCTTAACATTGTAATAATACCATTTGTCTACTTAAATAATGCAGACTGATCAATTTGGTATGAAATCTTACAATGCATGCAAGTGCAAATAGTGGCAAGTTGGTTTCATAAAAGTGCAAACAATGAAAAGTATTCATGGATGGGTAACAATTATAAGGCACAAAAGTAAAATAAAACCAAGAATCTAGTAACAAAATAAGTCTATCGCCAGACAATCATTTGTTCTGGGCCATATAATATTTAAAACAAAAATTACCACAACCAATTCTATTAGTCTGAGTAGTAACAATCTAAAACTGGGTTGAAGGAAGGCCTGAACAGAATTTTATCCTTCTTTGGAATAAAGGGGCATGCTAAGAACATGTGGTATTACCGCCCAAAGTGACTACGTTATGCGACCACCAAGACCAGCTAGAGTCTCTTGGCTGGTTAGAAGACAGTTTAGAATACATGGCACTGTCCAGGTGGAGTGGCTGCTAGCAGTATTCTGCAGCCAGATGAATAAAGTCATCCAGGGAGTTGACATCCTGTTTGTACTGGGCAGCTGACCCATCTTCTCTCCTTCCTTTTTCCTAGTGAGATTCAAACACAAAAAAAAAGAAGAAAGAAGAGAAGAGTTTGATCAGTCACCAAACTGGCCAAGTGTGTTTCATTACCATGCCTCGTTATCATTCTCCACTGGGTATTCAATCCGTCAGCCCTGCTGCAACCACAGTTCACATCCACATACCCTTAATCTACCTTTTGCTGAACTGGCTACACAACATTTTAGCCCTACAGTAAAAAGCATTTGGGATTTTCCTAGATTTATAGATTATATAAGAGCAGAGAAAGGGTGATAACTTATCTATAAATACTGTTCTCTAGAAGTAAGACTAATAATGATTATCACACAACCTACTGTGTGGATGGCTAGAAGTTGTTTCTCCATAGCTCTAGAAATTTACCAAAGTTTACATACAAAGAGAATGTGTAGGCATTGAAAACTGACTTCAGTTCACTTTTTAAGAGAATTAAGTCATAAGAGTGCTATTTTTAGAGAACAGAAATTTCAGATGGGAAGATTAGGTACTTACCTTGATAATCTTCTTTGTAGCAGAAAGGCATATGAGTCTTGAACCAGAGGATTATTCTCGAATTGTACAGAAAGTGTTTGCCGCAAGGGTGAGAGAGAAAATAGGGTTTCTGCCCCTGAAGATTCTTCTCATGTGGCCTCTGAACAGGCTCCATGCCTTGAACATTGGTTGAGTGAGCACGGAGGAAAATTAGAAGATCTTCAGTTCATTGAATTGCCAGAACATCTTCCAGAACAAAAGCTCAGGCCACTTTGGAACAATGGCTTACTAAAGAATTTCCATTACCTGAAGGCATGGGGCCTTTGTGCTTCAAGAGAGCCCATCAGGTGGGCAAATCTGAAGATCATCTGCGGCCCAGAGTGGTGGTAGCTACAATACATAATTATCTGCACAAAGTGGAGTTACTCCGCATATATCGCCTCAAGTGAGCTACTCTGATTTATAAGGGATCTCCTATTCGCATATTCCAGGATTACTCTCCAGCATTATAGGCATGCCGGAGGAAATTTCAGCCTCCCTGTGCAACTCTGGGAGAGAAAAAGATTTGTTTCTTAGTCATTTATCCAGCAATTCTCAAAGTGAACGTAAATGGAATACGGAAAGTATTTAAGACTATGGAAGCAGCATAGGAGTGTGTGTAGCAGCTTTCTTAAGCGATGACAGTCTTATAAGTTTGTTATAATTGTGCATGTGAAGCATGTTGTGATCTCAACGTTATACCATAACCCTGCTGCGACAAATAAGAAGTGTCATTTTACTATGAGCACTGTTTAAAGAGTGATTACACATGCTTAGTAAGTTGTAACCTTAAGTGATATAAGCAACAAATTCCCGTGGCAAATGGGGAGTGTTCTCTTTACCATGAAGGAGTGTGTGGCGCAGTGGTTGGATCTATAGCCTCAGCACCCTGGGGTTATGGGTTCAAACCCCGCACTGCTCCTGGGCAAGTCACTCAGTCCTCCATAGCCCCAGGTACATTAGATAGATTGTGAGCCCATCGGGACAGAGAGGGAAAATGCTTGAGTACCTGATTGTATATAAAACACCCAACCATGAACAATGTTTCATGCATAACAGCTATTAGTGGATGCGGGGCCTCTTGTACCATAGTGTGATTCTCTTACCACACACTGAGGTGTTGGGATTTTATGGGGTGGTGTAGGGACAGCTGGGAAGGAGGGTCAAGCGTGGGGGAGGAGACATGAGTGAGAGTGGGCATCTGTGTGTAATTTGACAGGTGGATTTGGGTATGGAAGGATGCGAGACTGTGATTTTAACATTTTCAATATGATTTCTGCTGTTACATGTATTTTATAGGCCAGATCGGCTTGACCAGTTCAGAAGGACTTTCAAAGCGAGAGCTGGGCACCCCTGCTATTTATCTGCAGTGTCTTGTCAGAAATGTTTTGCCCCCGAGGTGACCTGAGTACTTCATGTGGACAAATCATTTCGTGGAATGTCAGGGGGCATGACCTCATCAATTAAGCACACTAAGATACTGCAAGCTCTTAAGAGCTTGCTTACAGGAAAAGCACCTCAGTGATGAGGAACATTTAAAACTTAAAAAGAACTGGGTGGGAGAACTTTTCTATCCGTCATCAGGAGGCCAACAGGGTGCAGTTGTAGTGCTTATTTGTAAATCTGCACAGGGAAAGACACGGAAGGTAGATATCTATTATTGAAGCTTTGGTTCCATGGGAAAGAGATTATCTTACTTGTAGTATATGGCCCCAATTGAAGAGATAAGGCCTTTTATTAGGTGCCTACTGTCTAGCACAAAACCAGTTTCTTTTTAGATCCGCAATTCATCAAGTCGCTAGGACTCGAGCACAAGTCGATGGCACCTAACAACGTCTATTATTCGTCTTTATCAACATAGGAATTTATTGGTTGTGGACCCTTCACTAGACAGGTCGATGAAAACCTCTCAGGTGGGTGGTAGTATTGTCCCAAAATTGTCTTCCTTTATGTCATAGTTACATTTGGTGGACACTTGGAAGTCTTTACATCCTTCTGAAAAAGATATAAAGATAAGGACTTTCACAGCTATCTTCAGAAGCAATGGGAAGCTTCTGTGCGATTTAACACCCAACATGAGCACCAGTCATCTTTGTTCTGGGAGTCAGCAAAAGCAGTAATTAGAGGTGATATAATAGCATACGTTAGTTCTAGGAATAAAAGGCTGGCTTCAGGTATTTTACACTTAGGGTCTCAGTAAAGAAAATAAAGAAACGCTGTATACCATTCAAGTAGTCCTGAACTCACTTATTTGTGAGAACACCATGCTTGCACTGCTTTTCAGGAAAGACAAATTTCATAAATTTGGTAACACAGGTCAATTATTGCTGCACATAGTAAAAAAAAAAATTGTAGGGGGGACTAGAACAATAACAACATTGTGTAATTCACAAAGGGTTTTCACTAACAAACCAGAGGAGATAGCAAACCTTTATGTTGAATTTTTTCAAACTTTATATTCTGCAGAGGGCCCCCTTTGGAGGCAGATATAGTGGCTTATTTTGAACAAAGCGGGATCCCTAAATTGTCATTGGTTTTGAATAAACTCTTAGCTGGGAGGGAACTCCAGCAGGCCATAAAATACCTAAAATTGCACTCGGTTCCTGGGCCTGACAGATTTTCAACTGAGTTTTACAAACTATTACAACTGAATGTCACTGCTCCCTCCGTTGTCATCTTATTATTCAGAGGTCTGCTTCTTCCACGAACAAGAAAGCAGATGTTACTTTATTGGTCAGAAATGGTTTGCAGTGTACGATTTCCACTCTTCACTGAGATGCTCAGGGCAGATATCTCCTGGTTCGGATCAGAGTGCACGATACTACCTTCCACCTTTTAGTTGTGTATGCTCCGAATGTCTATTCTTATGCTTTTTATAAAACTTTGATCCATATTGGTTTAAGGGCCCCTCCATCCCCCTGATCGTGGTGGGCAATCTTAATCAGGTGCTCAGCCCTGCTTTGGATAAGTCCAGCTCTGCTATTCAATATCCTTGCTCTGAAACTCGAGGTCTTCCATATCTGTGCATGTCTTTAGGTGTAGTGGGCGGGCCTTTAGAGGCTCCTCCATCCCACTGATTGTGATTATACTCACCAATCTCGTTCCCACTGTTCCTTTTCCCGGTTGGATCCTGGAAGAATGGAAAGTGGCGAATGTTATGATGATCTTCAAGAAAGGTTCGAGGGGAGAACCAGGAAACTACAGACCAGTGAGTCTGACCTCAGTACCGGGAAAGATGGTAGAGACGCTGATAAAGGACTGCATCATTGATCACCTAGACGGACACAATCTGATGAGGACCAGTCAGCACAGCTTCAGCAAAGGAAGATCTTGCTTGACGAACTTGCTGCACTTCTTCGAGGGAGTAAACAAGCAGATAGACAAGGGTGACCCCGTCGACATTGTATATATGAATTTTCAGAAGGCATTTGACAAGGTCCCGGCATGAACGACTACTTTGAAAAATTGCAAGCCATGGAATAGAGGGTGAAATACTCACGTGGATTAAAAACTGGTTGGCGGATAGGAAACAGAGAGAGAGGGTAAATGGACAATACTTGGACTGGAAAAGCGTCACAAGTGGAGTGCCGCAGGGTTCGGTGCTTGGACCCGTGCTCGTCAACATATTTATAAATGACCTGGAAATTGGTATGACAAGCGAGGTGATTAAATTTGCAGACGATACGAAGTTATTCAGAGTAGTGAGGACGCAGAAGGATTGCAAAGGCCTGTAATGTGACACAAACACTCGAGAAATGGGCCGTGACATGGCAAATAAGGCTTAACGTGGATAAGTGTAAGGTGATGCATGTCGGTAAGAAAAATCTTATACGCGAATACAGGATGTCCGTTGCAGTACTTGGAGAGACCCCCCCAGGAAAGAGACTTGGGAGTACTGGTCGACAAGTTAATGAAGCCGTCTGCGCAATGTGTGGTGGCGGCAAAAAGAATGCTAGGAATAATTAAGAAGGGGATCATGAACAGATCGGAGAAGGTTATCATGCTGCTGTACCAGGCCATGGTACACACCCACCTGGAATACTGCATCCAGCACTGGTCGCCATACATGAAGGAAGACATGGTACTACTCGAGAGGGTCCAGAGAAGAGCGACTAAAATGGTTAAGGGACTGGAGGAGCTACCGTACAGTGAGAGATTAGAGAAACTGGGCCTCTTCTTCCTTGAAAAGAGGAGACTGAGAGGGGACATGATCGAAACATTCAAGATAATGAAGGGAATAGACTTAGTAGATAAAGATAGGTTGTTCACCCTCTCCAAGGCAGAGAGAACGAGAGGGCACTCTCTAAAGTTAAAAGGGGATAGATTCCGTACAAACGTAAGGAAGTAGTTCTTCACTCAGAGAGTGGTGGAAAACTGGAACGCTCTTCCGGAGGCTGTTATAGGGGAAAACACCCTCCAGGGATTCAAGACAAAGTTAGACACGTTCCTGCTGAACCAGAACGTACACAGGTAAGGCTAAACTCAGGACACTTGTCTCTGACCTAAGGGCCGCCACATGAGCGGACTGCTGGGCACGATGGACCACTGGTCTGACCCAGCAGCGGCAATTCTTATGTTCTTATGGACTATCTCTTGGTTTCGAAATCCATATTTTCTTGTGTAAAATCTGCCCAAATAGGTCCGTTAGAAATCTCAGACCACTGTTTCATTTGGTTGGAATTGGTCTTTGGGGGGGTGTCTGGACAGGGTCTGAGGTGGCATTTTCCAGCATACCTGCAGAGTGATCCTGACATTCAGAAATATTTGCAAGCTCAATAGGATGATTTTCTGTAGTTTAATGGGCAGCATTTGGATGATCCGGGACTTTTTTGGGACACTACAAAGGCGGTTCTTAGAGGGGATATTATTGCCTATGTCTTGGCCCATAAGAAATAGATCTTAAAGGGCATCATTCATTTGGAAAAACAATATACTAAATTAAAGGCTCAATATTTGTGGTGCCTCTCTCCTCCTTTGCAAGAAGAACTGCTCAGGTGGCGCTTAACTCATTGCTACATGAGCTTACCAAAAAATCGTTGTTTTATCGCAAATTCAAATTTTATCGATTTAGGAACAAGGTGGGTAGACTGTTGGCCTCTGTTACCAAAAATTGGCAGGGTGCTCGGTATATATCACTGATTAATGAGGGTGCTACCATTCAACACACTAAACAGGCTGATATAGAAGATGCTTTCTATTGTCATTTCTCAGAGTTTTATTCAGGTCTGGCGCCATACCAGAGCCCTGAGGATGTTGATTATTTAGATGATGCAGCTTTACCTTAACTTACAATGCCCAGCATTGGGTTCTGAATGGTCCAGTTCAGGCTTAGGAACTTCAATGGGCTATTAAGCATTTAAAATCATGCACTGCCCCTGGACCGGATGGATTTTCCCCAGAATTCTTTAAAATGATGCCACTTCAGATTTGTGGTCCGCAGCTGGAATATTATGCTACAGCCTTAGATAAAGGGCATTTCCCGGCTTATGCCAATGATGCAGTGATAACATTGATCCCAAAGCCTAATAAGCCCAAAGAGGTAGTGGATTCCTACCGTCCTATTTCTCTTAACGTTGACTTGAAAATCCTGGCTCAGTTGATGGCTGATCGTTTGGCGCCTCTGTTGCCCACTTTTATTTCAGCCGAACAGGTTGGTTTTGTTCAGCATAGGCATTCAGTTCTAAATTTTAGGCGTGCAATTTTGGCTATGGCCTGTGCTCAATCGATGTATATTCCAGGGATCCTCATAGGGGTTGACGTGGCCAAAGCGTTTGACCAGGTTAACTGGCACTATTTGTTTCAGACTTTGGACTATGTGGGGTTGGGGGAGCTGGGTTTTGCATTCTGTTTGGACTTTATATGCGGCCCCTAGAGCCTCAATTTTGGTAAATGGTGTTTGCTCCCCTTACTTTCTGATTGGTCGCGGGACATGCCAGGGGTGTCCTTACATAGAAACATAGAAGATGACGGCAGATAAGGGCCATAGCCCATCAGGTCTGCCCACTCTACTGACCCACCCCCAAGTCTACTATCCTAGGGATCCCACTCCTGGTGACAGGTTCCCTTGGCTTAACCTTCTAAGGGATCCCACATGGGCATCCCATTTGCTCTTAAATTCTTGCACGCTGTTTGCTTCGATCACCTGCACCGGGAGCTCGTTCCAAGGATCAACCACTCTCTCGGTGAAGAAATATTTCCTGGTGTCGCCATGAAATTTCCCGCCCCTGAGTTTGAGCGGATGCCCTCTTGTGGCTGAGGGTCCTTTGAGAAAGAGAATTTCTTCTTCCATCTCAATACGGCCGGTAATATACTTAAAACATCTCGATCATGTCTCCTCTCTCCCTACATTCCTCGAGTGAGTACAGCCGCAAAGTTTTCAGCCTTTCCTCGTACGATAGATCCTTGAGCACCGAGACCATCCTAGTGGCCATCCGTTGCACCGACTCTACTCTTAGCACATCTTTTCGGTAGTGTGGCCTCCAGAATTGCACACAGTATTCCAAATGAGGTCTCACCATGGTTCTGTATAATGGCATTATGACTTCAGGCTTCCGGCTGACGAAACTCCTGCGGATGCAACCTAACAACTGTCTTGCCTTACATGAAGCCTTCTCCACATGATCAGCAGTTTTCATGTCTGCGCTGATGATCACTCCCAAGTCTCGTTCTGTTGAAGTTCTAGCTAAGGTCTCACCATTCAAGGTGTAAGTTCTGCATGGATTTCTGCTGCCGAGGTGCATGATCTTGCATTTCTTAACATTGAAGCCCAGCTGCCAGGTCGAGGACCAAAGCTCCAACAAATGTAGGTCCTGTGTCATACTATCGGGTGAATTGCCATCTCTCACTATATTGCATAGTTTGGCGTCGTCAGCGAATAACGTTATCTTATCTTGAAGCCCCTGAGTTAGGTCCCCTTTGAATATGTTGAAAAGGAGCGGGCCCAAGACTGAGCCCTGCAGTACTCCACTGGTCACCTCTGATGTTTTAGAGAGGGTACCGTTAACTACCACCCTCTGAAGTCTGCCACTCAGCCAGTCATTGACCCATGTAGTTAGTGTTTCTCCCAGCCCCATTGATTTCATCTTGCTCAACAGCCTGCGATGCGGGACACTATCGAAAGCTTTGCTGAAGTCTAGGTATATGACGTCCACGGATTCTCCCAAGTCTAGCTGTTTTGTTACCCAGTCAAAGAAGCTGATGAGATTGGATTGGCAGGACCTACCATTGGTGAATACGTGTTGACTTGGATCCCATAGATTCTCCTCATCCAAGATTGCGTCTAATTTATGTTTGATTAGTGTTTCCATTAGTTTGCATACTATTGATGTGAGACTCACTGGTCTGTAGTTTGCAGCCTCTGCCCTGCAACCCTTTTTGTGCAGTGGTACGACGTTAGCTGTTTTCCAGTCTATGGGGACTCTCCCCGAACTTAGGGAGAGATTGAAGAGTCCTGATAACGATTCTGCCAGGACATCACGCAGCTCACTAAGCACCCTGGGGTGTAGATTGTCCGGTCCCATGGCTTTGTTCACCTTGAGTCTTGCCAGTTCGTAGTAGACGTCGCCAGGTGTGAACTCGAAATTCTGAAACGGGTCTTCCACGCTGGGCCTTGCCTGCAACTGTGGACCGTGCCCCGGTGCCTCGCAGGTGAAGACCGAGCAGAAGTATTCATTCAGTAATTCTGCTCTATCGGAATCTGATTCTGCACAGTTCCCATCTGGTTTTCTAAGGCGTACTATCCCGTCTGTGTTCTTTTTCCTATCACTAATATACCTGAAGAAGGATTTGTCCCCTTTCTTCATGTTCTTTGCCAGAGTCTCTTTCACTCGAAGTTTGGCCTCCCTGACTGCCATTTTGACCGCTGCAGACCTCACCCTATGTTCTAGTTTAGCTTCCCTAGTCTCCGTTCGTTTGTAGGAAATAAATGCTTTTTTCTTCTCCTTGACGAGGTGCGAGATTTCTGCGGAGTACCATTGGGGTTTGTTGTTTCTCCGCCGTTTGTGTACTGATTTAATGTAGAGGCTTGTCGCTTCAAGTATGGTAGATTTCAGGGATGACCACATAGCTTCCATCTAGCTGCTTGGTTCTGCAGTGTCCGGTGGACGAAATCTCCCATGCGTTCGAAGTTAGTGTCTCGGAAGTGGAGTACTTTTGTTTTCGTGTTTGATCTAGGGAAACCTTTCCTGAGGTAGAACCACATCATGTTGTGGTCGCTGGAGGCTAGCGTATCTCCTACCAAGAGACGCTATCCCCGTTGGTGAGTATCAGGTCCAGGATCGCCTGGGCCCTAATGGGTTCCAATACCATGTGTTTGAGTCGTGCTCCCTTTATTGTTTTTGTTATACTTGGAACCCCTCTTATGTACATTAAAGCGGGATGATGAATTGGTGGGCTTGCCGGAAGGGAATTTGCAATTGCGGGTCTTAGCCTTTGCAGATGGTTTGTTACTAACCCTGGTGGAACCACAGTGGTCTTTGCAGAGAGATTTTTCGTCAGTGGTCCAGGAGGGGCTTGTGTTATCTTTCTCATGTTGTACAGGAGGATGGAGTTATGGAATCTTTTCAAACTCTCAAAGACTCTTTCCATCTCCTGGCCACGGACTGGTATGCATATCATCAAATCCAATACTTTGTTACGTCCCTCCCTCAGGATGGACTTTGTGAGTATATCACCCTCGATTCCATGGCTCACAATTTTTCAAAGTAGGCGTTCATGCGGAACCTTGCCGAAGGCCTTCTGAAAATCTAGATTTACGATGTTGACCAGGTCACCCTTGTCTATCTGCCCATTTACTCCTTCGAAGAAGTGCAGTAAGTTTGTCAAGCATGGGACCCTCAACCACCAGAGGGCATCCGCTGAAAATCAGGGGAGGGAAGTTTCATGGCGACTCCAGGAAGTACTTCTTCACCGAAAGAGTGGTGGATCATTGGAACAGACTCCCACTCCAGGTGATAAAGGCCAGCAGCGTGACGGATTTTAAGAAAAAATGGGATACTCTTGTGGGATCTTTAAGGGAGTAAATTCAGGGGGGGGGATACATGGAATGGGCAGACTTGGTGGGCTATAGCCCTTTTCTGCCGCTTTTTCTATGTTTCTATGATCTTCCTTTGCGAAGCCATGCTGACTGGTCCTCATCAGTTTGTGTCCATCAAGGTGATCAACGATACGGTCCTTATCAGCGCCTCTACCATCTTTCCCAGTACTGAAGTCAGACTCACTGATCTGTAGTTTCCCGGATCGCCCTTTGAACCTTTCTTGAAGATCAGCGTAACATTCACCACTTTTCAGTCTTCCGGAATCTTTCCCGATTTGATCGACAGATTGGCTATTAATTGGAGCAGTTCAGCTACAACTACTTTGAGTTGCTTTCAGAGGCCTTATGTTTAACAGCGCAAATTCCTATCCCTCTTCACTTTCATCATCAGTACCTTTTGGAGTCTGTTGGAGAGTTGGATTATGCCGCTTATGCAGTCAAATGGACCCGTGATTTGCAAGTCCCTATTATAGCAGACTTGTTGAAAAGGAGTGTAAGACTTGGTACCCGCCTGTTTGTTTCTGTGCTGGACAGACAACGCTATTACAAGTTTGTGTTGCGAGCCTACTTTGCACCCAATAGGGCTTTTCGGGTGCATTTAATACCTGCAGATACATGCCCCAAGTGTGGTGCACCTCATGCCACCTTGGGACACATGTTCTGGTGCTGCCTCAACATAGTGGCATTGTGGAGTAAGCTTACTTCCGGGATTGGACACCTTTGGAATTGTACCTGGAGAGTGCATCCTACTTCTCTTTTTACTTTGACCTTTGCCATGGTCCCAGTACGCTCGGGATGTACAGCATTTGTTCATAAAGCCTATTATGCGGGTATTATCATTTGTAAGGAATATCTTTATGCATTATATGAATGTATTTTTACTTTATTCCTTCAATAAAAAATGTTTGAACATAAAGCAATTTTATAATGTTAGTTGACGTCTTCAGCTCTTACTTTTGCCCATTGGAGAATCTTAATGATTCAGCAGACTGGACTGGACTGTAAGACGATTAGAACTTTGGACTCTAGACAGGGTAACTCTTACTTACACTGTTGGATACCATTTTACACTACTTTGACACATAGGGCTCGCAGTAAACAAACTAATTAAGGCAAACTTTTTAGTGTTGGTTACTAGCTGCTGTTTCCTGGGGTAGGGGGTGGGAATTCATGGGTAGAATGGATGGTTTGCTGTGTACTTTATTTTTGCTGTATTATTCTTTCTGAAATTAATAAAAATGATTAAAAGTATTATTCAGAGGTCCTTGAATTTGATTCCTTCCCCCACATGAAAAAGTAGCTTTAATTAGCCTGCTGCATAAGCCTTTTCTTCCCTCAGAGTTAGTCAAATCATACCGCCCTATTTCATTAATAAACATGGATTATTATCGGGCGTTCAGGGATTCATGGCGTTCATGGGATTACTATCTGGCATCCAGGTTTGCAGACATAATTACCAGATCTCATGGGACCTGAGCAAACTCGATTTGTGACAGGTCAGCCAGTCGCCAATGTTCTGAAGTTGCTTTTGTCTATGGCACTTTGTCAGCAAACTAATAGGGAGATAACTCGTATTATAACTGTGATGAACATGAATAATCACAACTAAAATCACAGCTCTCATTTAAATTTAAACCTTGTTGTGAAGTGCTCAGACCTTATACCCTTAGATTCAGTGTTATCACCGAACTGGGGTTAACACAGGGACCATCATTGACTTCACTGTCCCTGACCCGACCACAAAGTATAAACAGACCAGTAAATGATAAAAATTGTATATTTCACTTATCTGAATTTGCTGGATTTGCTGAGTGGCTGGGTAGATTTAAACTTCGGTAACCTCAGTAATGTGAAAGTGCTGTGCCTAAATTAGTGCATAAATAAGTGCTAAAAATAACACATATAGTTCCTGGCCCCCCAACTCGAGTTTCAACTCTTCATCAGGAGGGGACTCTGTAAATGGGGTTCTGAACCAGGACGGCACCGGAAAGAGGACAATCCGGATTGTCCTCTTTCCGGTGCCGTCCCGGTTCAGAACTTGCCTGCTTGTCCTGGGATAAACAAAGATTCGACATTCAAGGTTATGCATTCTTGAATCGCATTGTTGCTATTGATGAAACATGGGTCAGAGACTTTGAGCCAGCGCTGAAATCACAGTCCAATGAGTGGAGAGCTTAAAAGAAGGTGGAAATGAACAAGCCACCTGCCTCAGTGTAACTAGCACTAACACTTCTGTAATATTTAGAGCCTTTCACTTCGTTTTTCACAGTAGAGAGGTATCTCATCACTCTTTGGACCTGTTTGACAGTAGAGAACCAAACATCTGGAAATACAAACTTGTCGAGACAGTAAGCAGGTTAAGTGAAATCTGACAGGGTGGGCCTTCAAGACTCATGCCTTTCTTCTAGAAAGACAATTAATAGAGGTAAGAACCTAATCTTCCCTTCTAGTGCCAAAGGTATATAAGTCTTGAACCAGTGGAACGTACCAAAGCAGTCCCCTAAGTCTAAGGTGGGGCAGATGAGCCTGCTGTTAGTACCAAGGACTCAAAAATGACATCCAATCCTGCCACCACATCCACCCTGTAAAATTTTATAGAGTATGCTCTCAATGAAATCGGTGGTTGCTTATCACACCTGATATATGCTGAAGAAACAGCCTTACAAATCCATCTGGAAATGGTGGCCTTAGAAACTAGCTTCCCCAGGCAGCTAGGACTCCTTAGCACAAAAAGATGATCTGAGAGATGAAAATTAATCATCATCTCGAGGAAATGAAAAACAACTCTTCTAACATCTAGCAATGCCAACTTTGTCCTTTTTCTTCAAACCCGTGGAATGGAATGTAACTTCCTGATTTACGTGGAAGGTCAAGACCACTTTGGGCAGAAAGGAAGGTACCGTACATAACAAGAGGAAAGGTTCTCTGCACAATAAAGCCTGCAGCTCCGAGACCCTTCTTACTAAGGCAACAGCTAACAGAAAAACCATCTTTTTGTTAAATAGTTATATTCTGACAATCTGGCAGATAAATCTCCACCCTTATTTAGCTCACTGTATTTATGCTTTATTTGGTCTTTTTACCATTCTTATGCTGAAAGGTAATATACAGAAACAAAACAAAGGAAATAAGGTAATACCTTTTTCATTAGACTAACCATGCATTTTTTTGATTATGCTGTAAGAAAATTTGTCAATGTTATTTCAAGGTGGTCAATACAAAGACGAACCTAGGGTAGACATGTCCTGGAATAATTTCAGCCAGAAAAAACCCCAAAATTACCAATAGTAACAAATAATCCAAGTTCAAAAAATTGGTAATGTCTTATATGATCACCATAATCTGAATCTTCGACAGTATGAATCGTGCACCACCAACTAGATCTTTAAATAAGGCCAAAAATAATAGTACAAACTACAGAGCAATACTCAGTACGGGCTTAATTTTCCCTCGTGGTGATCAATAGCCCCAGGCAGGTATTTATTAAGTGATAAACACTTAGACCGAGGTCTAAATAAATCCTGCTCACACGAACCTATTGACCAGAAATGCTTCTCATATATTATGGAAGCTAAGAACCTTCAAAAAATACTTTGATGCAGCATCATTCTGTCTACTGGTACAATCTACTCTAAGCATGCTGGACTATTGCAACATTATTTACTTTGGATCCTTCAAGAAAACCCTTCAAAAACTCCGAATTATTCAAAATTCAGCAGTACGTCTGATTTTCGGTTTAAAAAAATGGGAACACATAAGTCCCTATTATCAAAAACTTCACTGGCTGCCCCTCGAGGCTAGAGTTTTATTTAAATTTTCTTGTCTCTGTTTCAAATCAATCTTTGGTTTGACCCCTATGTACCTGGTCTCCCACTTCAATTTGGGTTGCACTATTAGGCCCACACGTAAAATCCACATATTTACACACCCAATAATAAAGGCCTGCCGTTACAAAAGATTCCTGGTCAGAACTCTAGCCTTCCAGGCAGATAAACTGAACGACTGGCTGGGTAACATTATCATGCTCTCCTCATCCTATTTTAGTTTTAGAAAATTAGTAAAAACGAAACTGTTCAACCTATTTGTCACCTAAGAATTTGTTGTTCATTATCTCTCATATTCTCTATACTGAATTCATTGCTTCTACATTGTAACTACGGTATGTCGCTGACTGTCCAGCTCTTCTTATTTGTACTTGCATTCAATGTACTTGTATTCATTGATTCTATATTGTAACTATATCGCTGATTGTCCAGCTCCTCCTATTGTAAATCGCCTCGAACTACCATGGCTTTGGCAGTATATAAGAAATAAAATTATTATTATTATCTCATATATCATTAAATTACAATCACTACATACAAGTTTATTGTTTACTGAAAGCTTCTATACCACTACTAATGACTTTGGGCTAGATCAGGGGTAGGCAATTCCAGTCCTCGAGAGCCACAGGCAGATCAGATTTTCAGGATTTCCACAATAAATATGCATGGGATAGATTTGCATCTCAAGGAGGCAGTGCATGCAAATCCATCTCATACATACTCATTGTGGATATCCTGAAAACCTGACCTGCCTGTGGCTCTTGAGGACTGGAATTGCCTACTCTTGGGCTAGATGCACTAAAGTCAGCGATCGTTGCTAAACCTGTTTTCACAGCTTTAGTGACAATCCCTGTTACCGACTCAATGCACAAAACGGCCCACTGTTTATTTATCCCCTCGCTCGCACATTTTCTGATACGGCCATGAAAATTAGCTAAAACCCCATACAAAATAGCCAAGCGATTGATGCACTAACATTGCTTGGTTATTTCAAATGGGGTTTTAGCGATCGTAAAAACAGATTGGGCTAGACCTGTCGGTAACTGTGTTGCCAGTAGGTCTGCCGGGGGTTTTTTCCCATCTTTTTTCAATGGCACAGATATTTTGCGTATGTCCCATTAAAAAAAAAAAAGGAAATAAAAAAGGTCCCCCACCACCAATAACCTCGACACATGTGTGCCCCCCCCCCCCAGGAACACCTGAGCCCAAAACAAATAGCTGGAGGGATGCCTATTCCTTTCTGCCATCCCGAAGACACCCCCACGGTAAAACTACTGCCACGAAGGCCTCCCGTGCCAATCGTTCCCTGCCAGTCATCCCCTATCCCCACCCCCCCAAAAAAATAGGGATGCCCACTCCCTCCTACCAAGAAGGCTCCCCAAGCCAATCATCCCCTATCCCCCCCCCCCCCCCAAAGAAAGGCAGAAGGGATATCCACTCCCCTCCTGCCACCTCCGAGTCCACCAAGTTTACAATGCCGGGCCTTTCCCTCCCTGATGCATCAGGTGATGCATGCCTAATTGGCTCAGATGCCTCAGGCCCCTCCCCTTCAGAGGGGGTCTTAGGCATCTGAATCAATCAAGGACTTTCTTAGGCGCCTTGCTCTGTATCCCGGATACAAGAGGGAGGAGTCTAAGGCCCTGATTGGCTTGACTCAGTAATGGTGTTACTGTACCTGAGCTTCAGTAATGAGTTTCTATAATATAATAACATAGTAGATGACGGCAGATAAAGACCCGAATGGTCCATCCAGTCTGCCCAACCTGATTCAATTTAAATTTTTTTTTTTTTTTTTTTTTAATTTTTTCTTCTTAGCTATTTCTGGGCAAGAATCCAACGCTTTACTCGGTACTGTGCTTGGGTTCCAACTGTCAAAATCTCTGTTAAGACTTACTCCAGCCCATCTACACCCTCCCCTGCCCATCCTCCACCAAACGGCCATACACAGACACAGACCATGCAAGTCTGCCCAGTAACTGGCCTAGTTCAAAATTTAATATTTTTTTCTGATTCTAAATCTTCTGTGTTCATCCCACGCTTCTTTGAACTCAGTCACAGTTTTACTCTCCACCACCTCTCTCGGAAGCGCATTCCAGGCATCCACTACCCTCTCCGTAAAGTAGAATTTCCTAACATTGCCCCTGAATCTACCACCCCTCAACCTCAAATTATATCCTCTGGTTTTACCATTTTCCTTTCTCTGGAAAAGATTTTGTTCTACGTTAATATCCTTTAAGTATTTGAACGTCTGAATCATATCTCCCCTGTCTCTCCTTTCCTCTAGGGTATACATATTCAGGGCTTCCAGTCTCTCCTCATACGTCTTCTGGCGCAAGCCTCCTATCATTTTCGTCGCCCTCCTCTGGACCGCCTCAAGTTTTCTTATGTCTTTCGCCAGATACGGTCTCCAAAACTGAACACAATACTGATGCTACAATACCTGAGCTTCAGTGATGATGTTACCATACATGAGTAAATGATGTTACAATACATAAGATTCAGTAATAGTGTTAGTATACATGAGTTATGTTACAATACATGAGTTACGATTTAAGGGCAACATTTATCTTGCACTTTTATACGAAATACAATGTATATTAGATTATCATGTTTACATATCCTGCATATTTGTACTATAATATATTCATTTTATGTATATACATTTACTTCTATTGTCTGTGTTTTATTTATCATATATTTTGCATATATGAATTTTTCCTGTCGTTTTCCAAGTGGAGTTTGGCCATTATTTCCTCCTCGTTGCTACTCCCCTTTGAATGTTTCTTAAAGTGGTCTATGAAAAGCATGGTCTTTAGTCCTTTCTTGAACTTTCTTGAATCCTGTTCTAGTTTTAATTTCTTCAGAAGGGAGCTCCACTACATTGGAGCCATCTCTGAGAACATTATTGTCTTGACGCTTTGGTATTTGATGTCTCTGGAGGAGGGTATTTTTAGTAGGTATTTCTGGCTCAATCGCAAGACGTGTGTTGGTGTATGATTGTGTAATCTGGTTGCTAGGTATTGCGGTTCTGAAAAAAATGATTGATTTTGTGTGTCAGCAACATGGTTTTCAATTTAACCCTGCTTTTGATCAGGAGCCAGTAGTGGGGTGGCACGTATCTGCTTCGATTTTCCACGTAGAAATATTACCGCTGCATTTTGTACTATTTGGATCTGCCCAATCATGTACAGTGGTACCTCGGTTTACGAGTGCACCGGTTTGCGAGTGTTTTGCAAGACGAGCAAAACACTCAGCAAACTTTTGTCTCGTAAACCGAGCACTGCCCCGATAAACGAGTACTCAGCAATGGTGGCCCAGGGGTGAGTACCTGCCTGCGGGTGCTGCAGCGATTCCAACGTGGTGCCTTCCTTCCCTCAGGGTCCCCGTGCGGCTGCCCTCCTGCTTCGACCGATGCCTCTGCCGTCGGTCAGCGCCTCCAGGCTCCCATCTAAGCCTGCCGCCATCCTGAATGAGCATGTGCGCGGCTTCACCTCTCCTCTCCTAAGTCAGCCGCTGCCCCGACAACACACTCACCATGTATAAGCACGCAGGACAAAAATTTTCTTGGCAAGCTCAAAGGACAAAATTACCAGAACATCGCTACATCTAAATGGTCATGAATACCCAATTTCTAAAACTATAAAAATACTGGGAATCACACTATACACACATCTAACTATGGTTGACCACACGAACATAGTGGTGAAGAAGTGCTTTTGCGCACTGTGGAAATTAAGGACCATTAAAAAATACTTTGACTCTACATCCTTTAGATTACTGGTGCAGTCTCTGGTCCTATCAATACTGGACTACTGCAATATCGTTTATCTGGGTATCCCAAAGAAAACAGTACAAAAATTAAGAATAGTACATAACACGGCAGTTCACTAAAACGTTACATTTGTTGCCAATGGAGGCACGAATAATGTTCAAGTTTGCTTGTATTTGTTTCAAGCAGGCCTGGGGACTAGCGCCTTCCTATAATAATAATAATAATAATAATAACAGTTTATATACCGCAATACCGTTAAGTTCTATGCGGTTTACAAAAGATTAGTGGAGTACAAGTTGAGTTGACGTACAAGTTGAGTTAACTTAAGGGATGTGG
Source organism: Geotrypetes seraphini (assembly GCF_902459505.1). Taxonomy (NCBI): domain Eukaryota; kingdom Metazoa; phylum Chordata; class Amphibia; order Gymnophiona; family Dermophiidae; genus Geotrypetes; species Geotrypetes seraphini. Next base: position 11,454,251 of record NC_047085.1, read on the forward strand.
GAACAATGGGGAGAAAGGGCAAGAGAGGGGAAAGAGGGAAGTGGGTCAGCTGTCTAGGTATTTCAGGAATAGGTGAGTTTTGAGGCGTTTCCTGAATACCTCATAAGTGGTGGGCAATAGGAGTTGTTCTAGGTCTTTACCCCATAGAGCAGCCTGATGTGAGAGAAGATGCTCATGGTGTTTTTTTAGTTTGCATCCTCTAACCGGGGGAGAAACGAAGTGCAAGTGGGAGCTTCTCTTGTGTTTGTTGGCTGAGAAGGAGAATAGGTCAGTGATGTATTTAGGGGTTAGACCGTAGAAAACTTTAAAACAGAGGCAGGCGAACTTAAACTTTACACGAGCTTCCATCGGCAGCCAGTGTAGCTGTTTGAAGTATGGCGTCACGTGATCGAACTTCTTTAGACCGAAGATTAGTCTGACCGCAGTGTTTTGCATTAGTTGTAATCGTCGCATATTCTTTTGGGGGATTGCTAAGTAGGCGATGTTACAGTAGTCGAGTTGACTTAATACGAGGGATTAGAAACATAGAAAAGACGGCAGAAAAGGGCTATAGCCCACCAAGTCTGCCCATTCCAAATTCCCGCCCCCTTGATTTTACTCCCTTAGAGATCCCACGTGAACATCCCATTGTCTCTTAAAATCTGACACGCTCTTGGCCTCAATCACCTGCAGTGGGAGTTTGTTCCAATGATCCACTACTCTTTCAGTGAAGAAGTATTTTCTGTAGTCGCTATGGAACTTCCCTCCCCTGATTTTTAACGGATGCCCCCTGGTGGTCGAGGATCCCTTGAGGTAGAAGATATCTTCTTCCGACTCGATACGGCCCGTGATATACTTAAATGTTTCAATCATGTCTCCCCTCTCTCTTCGTTCCTCAAGTGAGTACAGCCGTAGTTTATTCAGTCTTTCTTCATACGTGAGATCCCTGAGCCCCAAGACCATCCTAGTGGCCAAACGTTGAACCGACTCGATTCTCAGCACATCTTTCCGGTAGTGTGGTCTCCAGAATTGAACACAGTATTCCAGATGAGGCCTCACCATGGACCTGTACAGCGGCATCACTACTTCAGGTCTCCTGCTGACAAAACCTCTACGGATACAACCCATCACTTGGGTTGTATCCGTACCAAGATTCTGAAGGCAGAGTTATCAAAGTATGCTTTAATGGATTTAAGTTTCCAGAGGGTGAAAAAACTCTTTTTGATTAGGGAGTCCACCTGATCTTTCATGGTGAGGCATTGGTCCAGAGTTACACCCAGTATTTTAATGGTGGGCTGTATGGGGTAGTTATGTTTGTTGATGTCTAGTGGGGTTTTGGTGTCAAGAGGGCACGATGAAGCGACAAAGAATTTTGTCTTCTCAGTATTGAGCTTGAGTTTGAAGTCTGTCATCCAATGTTCCATCAAGTTGCTTTTGGAATTGTTTCCGAGATGGAGTTGGCAAATGGGATAATAATTGTGAAGTCATCAGCGTAACTGAATAATTTTATCCCCAGCTGGGTTAATTGAACACTCAGTGAGGTCATGTAGATATTGAAAAGCAGAGGGGATAGTGGGGACCCTTGCGGAACGCCGGATGGGTTGCTCCAGGTGTTGGAGAGATCATTGTTGAAGCGAACCTGATAGGTTTGGGACGAAAGGAAACCATGAAACCAGTTTAGCACTTCGCCTCTGATGCCAATAGCGTCTAGACACTGTAGCAAATTTGCATGGTCTACAAGGTCAAAGGCAGAGCTCATGTCGAATTGCATGATCAAAACACTGAGGCCTTTGCTTAAAAGTAGGTGCAAGTAATCTAAGATGGCCGCAATTACCGTTTCTGTGCTGAAAAGCGGTCTAAAGCCGGATTGAGTCTCATGAAGGAGTGAGAACTGGTCTAGATATTCCATTAATTGGGATCTTTACAAAGAGTGGTATGGAAGCAATTGGTCTGTAGTTGGAAACTAGGGCTGACGATTCTTTGCTATTTTTTAGGATAGGGGTTATTATTATGTGGCCTTTGTTGGTGAGGAATTTTCCGTTTTTCAGGTTATGGGCTAAGTAGTGCAGTAGAGATAGTTTAAATTCAAGTGGTGCCGCTTTCATGATTTCCGGGGGACATGAGTCCAGGAAGCAGTATGATTTGGAGTATTTGTTGTATAATTTGGTATAGTTATTCCAATCTATGTCTTGAAATGAATCCCAGAACATGTCTGCAGGGGTTTCATTTCCTTGTGTGTTAGCTACATGGTGTTCATTAGGTTCTTCTGTTGGGCAATTGTTTCTTAGTTTTTTAATTTTTGAGTCAAAGTGCAGGGCTAGGTCGTTCGCCGAGGGTAATTTAAAGTTATGTGTGGGTAGAGTGTAGCAGGTGGTGTCAAATAGGTTAGTAACCAGATTGAACAGCTCTTTTGTATTAACTCCTCGTGAGTTGTTGCAGGATGAATTGATTTTGTTTGAGTAAAATGCTTTGCGTTTATCTTTTTTTAGTTGTTTGTAGGTTTTTATATTGCCTCTCCAATTGTTACGGTCTGATAATTCTCCTGGTTTTTTTTTTTTTTTTGCATACTCAAGGATCACCGACTGCAAATATAAATCCTTTTTGGACAGGTCTTTCATGTTTTAAGCAAGCAAACAGCAGTCTTGGCTGGGTAACTACATCAATGGAGCCAGGCTGACCTACGGCACCTTTCGGAGAGTAATTAAAACTGTATTGTTTGACAGATTTATCTCCTAAACAGAAGCCACACTAAATTTATAATTTCCTTCTGTCTATTTCTTGTGTAATATGTTGTACCTTCACTATTTGCATTTTGTAATTTGCTGATTGTCCAGCCCTCTTCGGTGTGAACCACCTAGAAGTCATCTGACTGTGGCGGTATAGAAGAATAAAGTTATTATTATTATTATTATAAAAGTTAATGCCAAAGATGGATGTAGGGTGGGGGGGGGGGTGAAGGAGAGAAAAACAGCAAATAGATAAGAAGGCCTTCAAAATGGAGTTAAGAGCACAGACAGAGAAGGAAGTGCAACCAGAGTGGGAAAAGATGATTAGAATTTAATCACCAGACAACAAAGGTAGGAAAATGATTTTATTTCAATTTAGTGAAATAGGTCAGTTTTGAGAATTTACATCTGCTATTTATATTTTGCACTGTTCAGGAAGAAATGCATTTCTTTCTATTTCTCTGGTGTTGTGCTGCATGCAGAGTCTGGTATCTTAGGGTTTTATTTGTATATATTAGGACTTTTAGTTTGTAGTCCTGTATTTGCATAGGGTTTATATCTGTGTTCTGCATGTGTGACCAAGACCAGGTGTTCTGGTAGGAATGAATGTTGCGAAGTGTTATTAGTATCTTGGCCCCAAGTAGGAAGACATTTGTCGGTTCTCCTTCAGTCCTTTTGGGCCCAAAACAGCCCTTGCTTAAAAATTAGTGAAGACCACTGAACTAAACAGTTCAATATAGTATTACACAATACAAGCACTAAACATTTGACACCCCCCCTCCCTCAATTGTACTATTTAGTTAAAAATAATATTTTTTTTCAACCTACTTGTTAATAGCAATATATGGAGATAAGATGAAAAAGACCTAACCAGCCTTTACCAGCACCAGTCAAAGCCTTAGTCCTCAAAGTACAAAGATAAAGATCAATATAGTGGATTCTGCAAAATGGAGTAGATCTTGAAGAAGCATCATGGTTTCAATGACAATGGAAAGGCACCAAAAGTAGAATTAAATAAAAAAATGTAAAGGGAAGCCCACCCTGGGGTTGCTCAAAGCTCCATTTTCTTAAAATTTGCTATTATTTTTGCTTAATGGAGCACTTTTCTTGGTATTATAGCTATAACTTTTATATTTCCACACTCAGCAACAATACATTGATAAACGACATTGCAAGCAAAAAAATCTAGAAGTATTTCATTAAATAAACCTTCAACAACAACTTAAGAACTAAGAAAAGAGAACTAAGGAGAGCAGAATGAAAATGGTACAAATCCAGACTCAACAGTGACAGATCCAAATGGAAAGATCTGCATAAAGTATATAAAATAGCCAGCCTAGAGGCTAAAAAGAAGTACTATAGCTTTCCCTCCCTATTTGCTATTTTTACCATGCTGGCTCCTCCCCCAGAATGACATCATCCCAGCACTTTCTTCAGGGTGCATTGCTGTGCGGGTACTTTTCCCCATGAAGTTTCACTGACAGTATATGTCTTTCTTACCTTGTTGCTAAGGACAATGAACCACAGTTTACCCTTCTCTCCAAAAGAACCCTGTCAGCCGCCGCTACTGCTTTCAGCTCACCACCCTTCGCTATCACTCTGACAGCTGCAGACAACGAACCACAGTTTACCCTCCTGTCTCTCCACTGCACAATCCTTCCCCACAATAATTGACCGCTAAATTTTAACTCTGTAACATTTTTTAAATCATTGTAAATGCATGGAACTTCACGGTCCTGCGGTATATAAACTGTTATTATTATTATTTAACTTATTGGCGGGTTTTCCAGGCAGGCGGGGAGGAGGCAAATAACTTTCTCATGTTATTCGCAGTTTTATCATATTCTCAAGGATTTTTTACAGAAAACTGCAAATAACCTATGAGAGTTATTCGTGGTTTTTCCGTATTTGTGGGTCAGTTCATCCCTAATCACCGCGAATGCGGAGGGTTGAAGTGCACTCTGAACAATTTTTAAAGACTCCCAACAGATCAAAAAACATTTTGTAATTAACAAAAAATATACTCACAATATCGCAAGGAGACAATCAATATCTTAACACTGAACTTGACAGTGAAATGCTCTCAGACTACTTCACTGACAAAGTAGACAAAATACAGTCTCGCCTCGACTCCGTTACACTACAGACACTGTCCCCCTGCAACTCAACCAAAACGACAATTGGGAACCTAACTAAAATCAATACAGTCTTCCATGACAACATCATTGAGATACTAGGCACAATTCACCCTTCTGTCCACCACGCCACCTAGTGACAGTAAAAGACGCCTTTACAGACTGCAGCCTTCCTCTTAGCAATACTTCCCTACAAACAGACACAGTGCCCACAAACTTGAAGTCGGCAGTCATCAGATTGATCCTGAAAAAACTCATGCTTGATCCTAACGTGCCCAACAATTTTAGACCTGTCTCTAACCTACCCTTTGTCTCCAAGATCCAGGAAAAAACACTATTAAACCAATTGCACTCCTTCATCTACAAACAAGGAGCCCTATCCGCCTTCCAATCTGGATTCAGGAAATTCCACGGTATTGAAACTGTCCTTCTTGACATCATGGATGATTGCTGGAAACTCATGGATAAGGGAAACAATGTCCTTCTGGTGCTGCTGGATCTCAGTGCGGCATTCGACACTATTGATCATTCTTGCCTCATTGAACGGCTCTCTGAAATTGGAATCCGAGATACTGCACTACAATGGCTCACCTCTTTTCTGAAAAACAGATCTCAAAGCATTCTGCTCAATGACGTACTATCAAAACTGAAACCAATCAAATATGGTGTTCCTTAGGGGGCCCTACTATTCCCCCTACTAGTCAATCTCTATGTTAGACCTGTCTTAGAAATAGCCCACAAATATCAAATACAAATTCATTCTTTCGCGGATGACATCCAACTGTAACTTGGGACGCTCAGATTGCGAAACTCCTAAACTGCCTCTCGGAAATCAAAAATTGGAAGTCCGTAAACAAATTACAACTATATGCCTCCAAGACAGAACTCCTTTGGATTCGCAAAGAACAAAGCGACCGTGCCTGTCCCTCACTATGCTGGGACTCAACTACTATAACTGCGAAAGAACAAGTGCGCAGCTTAGGAATACTTCTTGATGGCAACCTGTCGTTTTCTGACTATATCTCCCAGGTGGTATCTTCCTCATATTACTACCTAGGACAACTCTGTAAAATAAGGAACTACTTTTCAGAGTCCATCTTCACCCAACTACTCTATGCCTTAGTACTGTCCCGCATGAATTACTGCAATGCGCTATTCAATGGTCCCATGGCTAAGAATGTACAATACATCTTCAGTGTGTTCAAAATGCGGTGATCAGGCTTCTAAAAAACCTCCGTGCCCGCAACCCTGTCTCCCAAGTTCTGGCTTCTGCTCACTGGCTACCTATAGCTAAACGCTGTGTCTTCAAGGACCCGATTCTAGCATTCAAATCCTTGCATGACATGGCACTGGGCTATGTGGTGGATAAGCTTCCTCCGCATGTACCGAACTGGTCTCTCTACTCCCAGGCTGAAATACACCTGGTCATGCCCTGCAACTGCAAACCGCCCAAACAACATTCCTACTCCCACTACATACCGAGCCACTGGAATCGAATGCCCCTGCAGATCAGATCCCTTGAAGGACTCTTCAACTTTAGGAAAGCAATAAAAACATACCTCTTCACCTAACCCCTGCCCTTGACTGATGGGTTACAAAGAAACGTACATTGGTACCAGAACCTGTTATGTGTCACCTAAGGAAAGCTTATAAGGTAAAATCTGGTATTATAACTATGGCAAATCCAACCTATAAACTGTCTGTTGGTCAATTAGGATAAAACTTGTACTGTAGAATAATCAGGGTAAATTATAACCAGTAAACTGTATATTAGACCCTAAATATGTGTCTAGGTAGAAAAAACTTGTATCGGAAACATGTACTGAAAGTATGTTAAACCTGTAACCCGTTCTGGGCTCTTTGGGGACAATGGGATAGAAATCGAAATAAACATCTGCATTTTATTGTGGAAAATAAGAAATTTAACATACTTTGCTAATAGCTAAACATGTACACTTTGGTGTAATCATCTACCTATGGCATTGCAAACACTCATGCATTCAATGCCTTCTTGAGATAGGCAGGATAAAGCATGCGATGCTGTTCAACTCCTTGCAAAAACAGCAGCAAATTTTACAAAAAAACCCAAAACAATGGAGGTTTTATGTAATCAGTGGCTTTGCGCAACCCCGGGATGGACTTAAAAATTTTTAAAATAATTATTTTCTGATCAAGCAAAAATCAAATTCATGGGAAAAGCTTCAATTCATACAGTTTTTTCAACTTTAGGTTTTCCTGAACAACCCTAATGTACCAGTATTTGCATATGGTTTTATTTGTTTTAACATTTTTTATTAATTTTTTCATATAACAACAAGTGTATCATAAAGATTCATACAATTATCTTAAGTATACACTTGATATCTCCATAACATACTGTACATACAACATATCTTATATAATCCTTACTACAATTTTAGACATCATATAAAATGTAATAATTTTATCAACTATTATTCAATTATAAATCCCTTTCCCTTCCCTTATTTTGTTAGTTGCACACAATATAACAACTATTATGATAATTATATTTTTAATAATTATGGTTTTATTAATTAGAAACATAGAAAGATGACGGCAGAAAAGGGCTATAGCCCATCAAGTCTGCCCACTCTACTGTCCCACCCCATTAAGTCAGAGTGCTGCTCGACCTATGTAGAGATCCCACGTGGATGTCCCATTTATTCTTAAAGTCGAGCACGCTAGTGGCCTTGATCACCTGCACCGGTAGTTTGTTCAAGTGATCCACCACCCTTTCTGTAAAGAAATACTTCCTGGTGTCACCACCAAATCTCCCTCCTCTGAGTTTGAGCGGGTGCCCCCTTGTGACTGAAGGTCCCTTAGGAAAGAATATGTCGTTTTCCACCTCGACACGACCTGTGACGTACTTAAATGTCTCAATCATGTCACCCCTCTCCCTGCGCTCCTCTAGAGAGTAGAGCTGCAACTTGCCCAGTCTTTCCTCGTATGAGAGACCCTTGAGTCCGGAGACCATCCTAGTGGCCATTCGCTGGACTGACTCAGCTCGAAGTACATCTTTACGGTAATGTGGCCTCCAGAATTGCACACAGTACTCCAGATGAGGTCTCACCATGGTTCTGTACAGTGGCTGAACTTTAGGTTGAACTTTTAGAAGTTTGATGAAGCCTTGTAGAAAAGATATTGATAATGAAAGTCTGTACAATCGACGCTCAGGTGCTATTTGTCTATGTGTATATCCTGTGTTATATTTGAATCAGTACCTTTTTATTGCTTTGATTTAAAGCAGAATAGAAATTTTTAAAATAAAGAAATGCTTATAAAATAACCTAAATAGTGTATATAATTCAGAGGGCATTTGACAATATCCCTCCAGACCTTAATTAAGCGTAAACATCCCAATGTCTCAAAACTGGTTCCTCCCAGAAAGTTCAACAACAGATGTTCATTCATGATCTCATGAACCCACTCTTGTGACTAAGGCAAACTGCTTGTCTTCAAAGAATTACTGGTACACAAGATGGAGCAGAAGTTACAATGTACAGTCAAACCTCAGTTCATGAGTGCACCAGTTTGCGAGTGTTTTGCAAGACGAGCAAAACATTTGCAAAATTGGAACCTCAGAAACCGAGCTTGACTCGATTTATGAGCACCCCCCCCCCCACCGCGATCCAGCATCCCCCCGCTCGCGTCGCCCCCCCCCCCCACGCACCCACCCAAACACATTGTCTTACCCTCATACGTCATGTTCGGGTCTCTAGCAGTCTTCAAATCCAAGCTAAAAGCCCGCTTTTTTGAAACTGCTTTCAACTCTTAACTCCCACTAACTGCTGTCATTTCTTCTACCAGAATCTCCCCAACCCTGAGATGTCTTGTCCGACTGTCCAAATTAGATCGTAAGCTCTTCTGAGCAGGGATCTTTTATTGAATATTAAATGTACAGTGCTGTGTATGCCTCTCAGCGCTATAGAAATGATAAATAGTAGTAGTAAATTTCAAGCTACTAAATGATACAAACTTTTGTGTTATTGCATGGCAATGCATATTTGTGAATGTTGCTTATATTCTTGTGACCCTAATTTTGTAACTAGGAGGAATCTTGTTCTAAAATTTGCAGACTGTAGTTTGAGACCTCCAAGAACAAATACCTAAAATTTAATCAAAATTACAGCTGGTGAAGTGGAGAGGATTACTTGAATTGTTCAACTTGAAATCTCAAGCACCTACCAAATTGCAATAATTTCTAACACATGTGCTTGCCATCATTAGAAAACAAAGGTTCATTTAACAAGCTGCTTTTCTCTTCACTACCTATCCCAACTAAGCATACAAAAATCATCCAACCATACCACCTTTCCCTCCTCCCTTTCACTTCAAAACTATTCTACATTTCTTTTTCACCAACTTTCCTACCTGTCCGCTGATGATATCTTTCAAATTCATGAAGGTGAGCGTGTCTCACCCGTAAGCTGTGATTTTTGTACTTATGTACTATTCCACAGTTTTGTTTCAGTCTCCACCTGCTGGTCATGATTGGGATATATACCCACTCATAAAGATTAATCTCTACCGGTCTGGAGAGTGCTAAAGAATGCAACTTTCTCAACTTCCCTACTACAGTATGTTCCCTCTAAGCCAGTGTTTTTCAACCTTTTTTGGGCAAAGGCACACTTGTTTCATGAAAAAAATCACGAGGCACACCACCATTAGAAAATGTTAAAAAATTTAACTCTGTGCCTATATTGACTATATATAAAGTAATTCACTTGAGTGCCACCACCGCCATCGGGAACAGGCCGGCGCCAAGTTCTCCCTGCTTCTCTTCCCCGCGGGGCCGACCAACTCTCGCCACCCGTCGTCAATTCTAACGTCGGAGAGGACGTTCTAGGCCAGTCAGGCAGCGATTGGCTGGCCCAGAATGTCCTCTCCGATGTCAGAATTGACGCGAGTGACGAGAGTTGGCCGGCTCCACAGGGAAAAGCAGGGAGAACTTGGCGCCGGCCTGTTCCCGATGGTGGCAGTGGCACTCAAGTGGCTAAAGAGCCGCAGTTTGCCGGCCTAGGGACAACACTGGAGGGTGGCCAGCTGTGCACCCCCTTGGGACGTAAACCCGGGGTGGGGCAGACCGCCCCCCCCCCCTGGTATGCCACTATCTGTACCTCACTCCCTCCCTATGACCAAAAATTCTCCTTTCTTCTATTCCCCGTGTACAACCATCTCTTTCCCTCCCTTCCTCTCTCCAAAGTTCATGCCTTGTGTCCAAACACTCATTCCCTCCCCCACCTCAGCATCTCTTTCCCTCCCTTCCTCTCTCCCAAGTCCATTTCTTCTGTGTCCAAAAACGCATTCCCTCCCCCACCTCAGCATCTCTTTCCCTCCCTTCCTCTCTCCCAAGTCCATGCCTTCTGTGTCCAAAAACGCATTCCCTCCCCCACCTCAGCATCTCTTTCCCTCCCTTCCTCTCTCCCAAGTCCATGCCTTCTGTGTCCAAAAACACATTCCCTCTCCCACCTCAGCATCTTTCCCTCCCTTCCTCTCTCTCCCAAGTCCATGCCTTCTGTGTCCAAAAACGCATTCCCTCCCCCACCTCAGCATCTCTTTCCCTCCCTCTCTCCCAAGTTCATGCCTTGTGTCCAAAACGCATTACCTCCCCCCTTTTGTGTCCCGTGTTTGCCTCCCAGCCCATCTTTGCAACTTTCTCAGCAAAACGAAGCTCAAGCCGCGAGGCTTGTCTTCTGCTTCCTGTCTGCCCTGCCGCGCACAAATAGCCGAACGGAAGTATTCTCCGACGTCAGTGCTGACGTCGGAGGGCAGGCTTTGCTTAAGCCCTCCCTCCGACGTCAGCGCTGACATCGGGGAACGCTTGCGATCGGCTATATGTTAGCTGCAGGGCAGGCAGGAACAGAAGACGAGCCTCGCGGCTCGAGATGTATTGAACTCCGCGGGTCCCCCGTCCAGCTCTCTCCTGTCCACGAGGGGCGGACCGCCCCTCTCCCTAGACTGTGGCCTAGGACCCTGGGGGAGCCCGGGCCCCCTGTCAGCTCCGGGCCCCTGAATGCAGGACTGGTGGTACTGCCCTGATGGCGGCCCTGACCGTACGGCACACCAGGCAACATCTCGCGGCACACTAGTGTGCCGCGGAACAGCGGTTGAAAAACACTGCTCTAAGCTGAGCACGTGAGCAATTGTTCATACATTCTGGGAGAGTTGCTCACAAAAATAGTTGCAAATCTGGAAAACTGTTGGTTTTTAGAACTTGTTGCTCACATGAAAAAAAAAAAATATATATATATATATGTGCATGCATCCGGCCAGTCCTTAGACTGAGTATTGCTTCCTTATAGTACCCTCCTAGGGGTTAGGTCCCATTGCCATTAACCGCCCCACATATGGCTCACTACCTCCTCAGTACATCTTGTTTAGTCATAACATCTCTTCCATAGGATAGATTTTCAATTTCAGAGTGACAAGAGGCAAAAATGTGAAGCAGTGGGGCAGAAGGCAGATGAAAAGTGTGACGAAATGGCTTACACAAACACTGTGTCAAAACTGTTACTATAAAGTCCTTTTGGAAAATGCCCCACATCAGTTTATGAAGGTGACTGAAATAAGCAAAAATAACTGACAAGACACCAATAATACAGTAAGATCTGATATTACCAGATCTACTCAAAAATTTAAATCGTCCTACATTGGCAAATTAAATTGTCCTACATTGGCAAAAATTTAAATTATCTACATTGGCAAATTAGGGAAATCTCTACTTTTCAAAATTACCGAGTTGTGGGATAATTTTCCTGTTAAACTGAGTTATCTGGGCTCTTTCCAACTATTTCGAAAACATCTGAAAACTTGGCTATTTTGAAAGTTGTAAATTCCACTCCTTTCCATACTTTTCCAAATTTATATTGTAATTGTTCTCTCTTCTAATTTTTTGTAAACCATGCCGAGCTCTATTGCTATAGAGAAGATGCGGTATATAAGCCTAAGGTTTAGTTTAGTTTAATACATGAGGAAAAGAATTTAAGGTACCTGCTGATACTGTTGAATCCCATCTTTCTCCTGCTGCAATCTCCAGCGTTCTGTCTCATCAGGTTTATACTCTCCAGGTATTACATAATCCTGTGGACGAGCTGCACTGCACATTTCACATCCTGGTCTTGTTGGTTTATTGATGAAGGTACAAGAAGGACATGACCAGCCTGTCTGCATAAAAACAAAAATTCCTTTTACAGCAGGCAATGACTTTGTTTTCAGGGGGGGGGGAAGGGATGGGATTTGATATACTGCCCCTCTGTGGTTACAATCAAAACGGTATAAGCCACTCAGCCAGCAGACAGTTGCAACATGTTAGCTCCAGAAGCAGAGAGATATTGTGCAACTGCTATATAGTGCCTAAATATAATTCTTAAAAATGAATAGCAATGAGAGTTTGTCTGACCCAGAAAAACCTTTCATATTTAAAATTTTAAATGGAATGAAAAAAATTATTACAGTTCCTCTTTAGCCCTCAAGAATCTCAATGAGTATCTCCTTAGCAACTCTGCCATCATAATTCTTTTTTAAATAAATTCCCAGAATGTAGCACAACACTACAAACATCACAAGTCAACAAAACAGTATCCAATAACTGTTTTTACTAATTCAGGATGGTTGATCTTTATTTGTATGACCACATTTTTTATATCAGATTGATTAGTTTATGACTGTAGATTCCACCATTAGTTTTACTAGGTTTGAAATGTTTTAAGTAAATTTTTTGTTGTTTGCAAAAATTCTTTAAGGTTTTTACCATTATTTTTGTACTTCTGACATCACTGGAACACATATCACCAAGATCCATGCATTCCACCAAGTTTTAAGTGTTTTAAGCCCGTTTTTACCAAGTTTCCAAGTCTTATTAAAATTTGATATTCCATCAATCATAAAATATCAAGCAGCTTACAATATAATTCTTTAAAAATAGTCTTGTACAAGGACATAAATACCTTTTTTCTCCTACTGCCATACCTCTTCCTAAGCACCCTAGCATCCTTCTAGCTTTCAACGTCACCTTTTCAAACTGTCTGGCCACCTTAAGATCATCACATATAATCACACCCACCCAAGACCCACTCTTCTGTCGTGCACTTAAGATCTTCACACCCCTACACTGTACCGTTCCTTTGGGTTTTTGCAGCCCAAACGCATGACCTTGCATTTCTTAGCATTAAATTTTAGCTGCCAAATTTCAGACTATTCTTTAAGCTTCGTTAGGTCTTTCGTCATGTTATTCTATTGCACATTTTGGTATCATCTGCAAAGAGGCAAATCTTACCTGACAACTGTTAAGCAACATCGCTTATAAAAATGTTAAAAAGAACAGACCCAAAAACAGAAACTTGAGGCACACCGCTGGTAACATTCCTTTCCGCAGAGCGATCTCCATTAACCACTACCTTCTGTCGTCTTCCACTGCACCAGTTCTTGACCCAGCCATCACTTTAGAGCCCATCCCAAGGGCACTCAGTTTATTTATTAGACATCTGTGTGGTACACTGTCAAGGGCTTTGCTAAAATCTAAATACACCACATCTAGTGCACTCCCTCTATCCAATTCTCTGGTCACCCAGTCAAAGAAATTGATCAGATTTGTCTGACAAGATCTACCTCTAGTGAATCCATGTTGCCTCTGGTCCTGTAATCCACCGGATTCAAGAAATTTCACCATTCTCTGTTTCTACATAGTAACAGATAAAGACCAAAGTGGCCCATCCAGTCTGCCCAACTATACATGCTCCATAAATTAATTACTTAGTTTAAATGGACCTGTTTCTTAGATATTTAGACAGTCCAACAACCGCCTCATCCACAACACTTCAACCAGACATAGGAAAACTCACACCCCATTCTCATACCCCCCCAATTAAGGAAATCAAATGGAAAAAACTAAATGATGGCCTACTAGCCACTCAAGAAGCCAAACTAGACAACCAAATCGCCAATCTACTGACGGCATCCCTCGACTACAAGACATTTAGAAAAGAAATAAAGACCATACTCTTCAAGAAAGCCCTGAAAAAAGAAATAACACCGCAAGTTTCAAACACCACCTCTCACTAAAGCCAACTATCCCAAACAAATAACCATACTCATTTCTTACTCTCTTTGAAAATGACCAAAATTATTATTATTTTTTTTTTGTAAGTTCTTGTTGTAATACTTCCTTGATAATTCTTTTGTAATCCGCCTTGAACTGCAAGGTAATGGCGGAATAGAAATTCCTAATGTAATGTAATTTTTTTTATTTATTTAATTTTTTTTTTATATATTGTTCTCCCAGGAGAGCTCAGTACATGAATTTATTCAGGTACTCAAGCATTTTTCCCTGTCTGTCCCGGCGGGCTCAGAATCTATCTAATGTACCAGGGGCAATGGGGGGATTAAGTGACTTGCCCAGGGTCACAAGGAGCAGCGTGTGTTTGAACCCACAATCCCAGGGTGCTGAGGTTATAGCTTTAATCACTGCGCCACACTCTCCCCGAGTGGGCCAGAAACCCAAAGCCCTGCCCGGTAGTGTGCTTAGGTTCCATCTACTGGAGTCTCCATCAAAGCTCACTCCAGCCCACCTTAACCATCCCAGCCATCGAAGCACTTTTCAGCCCATCCTCAACCGAATGTCCATATCAGAACACAGGACGAGTGTTTCTATCAATTTGCTTCTTTACTTCCACTTTTGTGTAGAGGGATCACATCTGCCCTTCTCCTCCTGTACCACTCCCGAGACTAGAGAAGCACTGAAAAGGTCAGTCAGCCAAGCCTCCAGAACTTCCCAGAGTTCCTTCAGCACCCTTGGATGTACACCATCGTTTTGTCTACCTTTAATTTAGCTAGCTCCTCAGTAACACAACTCTCTGAAAATCAATTAGAGTCTACCACTTCTCCATCTCTATTTGTGTTTGTCTTCTGCGGTCCCGCTCCCAGCGCTTCAGCCGTGAACACAGAACAGAAATATTTGTTAAGCAAGTCAGGCTTTTCTTTATCAGCTTCTACATATTCCTCCCCTTCACTTGAGTCTCACAATGCCATTTTTGCACTTCTTCCTTTCATCGATATATCTAAAAATATGTCGTCTCCCCGTTTTATCGTTTCAACTTTTTTTCTTCAATTTGTATCTTTGCTTTCCTGACTACTCAACCAGCCTAGCTTAACTTTTCCAGATATTTTTGCCTGTCTTCCTCTTTCTGTGATTTTTGTATTTTATGAAAGCTGATCTCTTATTCCTTACCTTCTCAGCTATTACTTTTGAGAACCAAAGCTGCCTTCTTTTCCTCTTACTTTTACTTACTTGCCTCACAAAAAGGTCTGTCACCTTTACAATAACTTTCAGTTTTGCCCACTGCATTTCCACTCCTTCCAGACATTCCCATCCAGAAGACAATTCCTTGATGTAATCCCCCATCCATTCAAAGTTAGTTTTTTTAAGCCCAGAACCTTTACTTTTGAATGAGTCCTCTCTATACCCATCTCAATATTAAACAGTACCAAGCAGTGATCACTGGATGTCAGATGATCACCCACTATAACATCAGAAACACTTTTCCCGTTTGTAAGCACTAAGTCCAGTATGAGTCCATACCACGTGGGTTCCATTACCAACTGCTGGAACAGTTCTCCTTGTAGAGAATCCAGGATCTCTCTACTTCTAGAAGACGCCGCAATAAGGATTCCCCAATCAACATCCTGCATGTTAAAATCACCTATTAGTAAAACTTCTCCTTTTTTAGATATATTCATAAGAACATAAGAAATGCCTTCTCCGGATCAGACCTTGGTCCATCTAGTCCGGCGATCCGCACACGCGGAGGCCCATTTAGGTACTCCTTTGTGGAGACCCGGTTTTCCCGTAACCCTCAATATGATTCGCAAGAAGGTACGCATCCAACTTGCGTTTGAAACCCAGAACAGTAGTCTCCATCACAACCTCTTCCGGGAGAGTATTCCAAGTGACCACCACTCGTTGTACGAAACAGAACTTTCCTATGTTAGTCTTGAACCTACTGCCGCTCAGTTTCAGACTATGTCCTCTAGTCCGTGTCACATCTGAAAATGTTAGTAATGAGGGTTCCTGATCTATTTTATCAAATCCTTTTAATATTTTAAAAGTCTCTATCATATCTCCTCACAGTCTTCTCTTCTCGAGAGTGAACAGTCCTAGTTTCCTGAGGCGTTCTCTGTAGCTCAAATTCTCCATACCCTTGACTAGTTTCGTGGCTCGCCTCTGCACCCTCTCCAGCAGAGTTATATCCTTCTTAAGGTATGGAGACCAGTGTTGGACACAATATTCTAAGTGTGGTCTAACCATAGCTCTATAAAGTGGCATTATAACTTCTTCCGATCTACTCGTGATCCCCTTCTTAATCATGCCCAACATCCTGTTTGCCTTTTTCGCCGCTACCGCACATTGAGCTGAAGGTTTAAGGGTTCTATCAATCACTACCCCAGATCCTTTTCTTGTTCGCATTTGGTTAAAGTCCCCCCCACATCCTATATTCATGTTCTTTGTTTTTCTTTCCCAAATGCATCACCTTGCATTTGTCTAAGTTAAAATTCATCTGCCACTTTTTCACCCACGTCTCCAGTTGGTTGAGATCCTTCTGCAGATCTTCGCAGTCTCTTAGAGTGCCAACCGCCCGACATAATTTTGTATCATCTGCAAACTTGATTATATTGCAAGTTGTTTCTTCTTCTAGGTCATTTATAAAAATATTGAACAGTATAGGCCCAAGAACCGAGCCTTGAGGCACGCCACTAGTCACTTTCTCCCAGTCTGAAAATTTCCCATTTATGCACACCCTCTGTATTCTGTTTTCTAACCATTTGCTGATCCATCTGTGCACTTCTCCTCCTATTCCATGACTTTGTAATTTAGTCATGAGCCTTGCATGCGGGACCTTGTCAAATGCCTTCTGGAAATCCAAGTAAATTATGTCCACTGGATCCCCCCTATCCATTGATTTGTTCACCTTGTCAAAGAATTGTAGTAAATTTGTCAAACATGACTTCCCTTTTCTGAAGCCGTGTTGACTATCTTTTATCAAGTTGTGATCCTCCAAGTGTTGTACGATGGTATCTTTAATTAGTGCTTCAATTATCTTTCCAGGAACTGAGATGAGACTCACAGGTCTGTAATTCCCTGGTTCCCCTCTTTTTCCTTTTTTAAAAATTGGGATGACATTTGCTATCTTCCAGTCATCCAGTATTTGCCCGGTTTTTATTGACATGTTAGCCAAGGATTGTAAAAGTTCCCCAATTTCCACCTTAAGTTCCTTTAATACTCTCGGGTGAATTCCATCCGGTCCAGGGGATTTATTACTTTTTAATTTATCAATCTGGACGTATACCATGTCCAACTCCACATTTACTGTTGTTAGGCTTTCCTCAATGTCTCCGGTGAATATAATCCCTGTGTCTGGTATTGTTGTTGTATCCTCGTCCGTGAAGACAGAAGCAAAGAATGAATTTAGCCTATCGGCTATCTGTTTGTCTTCTTTTATTGTCCCTTTTCTTTCTTGGTCATTGAGAGGGCCCACTGCCTCTCTTGCTGGTTTCTTTCCCTTCACATATCTAAAGAAGGGTTTGAAGTTTTTTGCTTCCTGAGCTATCTTTTCCTCATAGACTTTTTTTGCTTCTCTTACCACTTTATGATATTTTTTCTGGTCGGTTTTGTGACAGTTCAAGGCCTCCGTCGTTTTTTCCTGTTTCCATTTTTTAAACGAGTTCCTCTTTTCCCTTACTGCATCCTTTACTTCTTTGGATAACCAGGCTGGTTCACCTTTTTTCGCCTTCCTTTGGCAATCCTTGGTATGTAAAGATTCTGTGCCTCTGTGATGGTTTTTTTCAGCAGAGACCATGCTTGATCTACTGTCTGGATTTCTGTTTTTCCTTTCTTCAGCCGTTTTCTAACAATGGTTCTCATACTATCATAGTTTCCTTTTTTGAAATTAAAGGTTGTGGCTTTAGTCCTGATAGGTTTCCCCTTACCGATGCAAATGGTAAAATTGATCATATTGTGATCGCTTGTCCCCAACGGGGCTGTTACCTCTACATCTGCTGTCCTTCCAGTAATGCCATTTATAACCAAGTCCAGGATTGCGCTACCTCTAGTCGGTTCTCCTACCATTTGCTCAAGGAAGCAATCTCCCATCAGTTCGAGGAATTTTGTCTCTCTGACGCAGGTTGACGTTCCCAGTTTATCCCCGGAAAGTTGAAGTCCCCCATGATCGTCACATTTCCTGTTTTACATCCGTGGTTAATTTCTTCCCTCATTGCTATGTCACTTTGCTCAGACTGTCCCGGGGGTCGATAGTAGAGGCCAATTTTTGTGTCTGCTTCTTTTTGTCCAGGAATCTTTATCCAGAGGGACTCTAGTTTACCGTCTACTTCCGACTCTCCTTCTCTGTTAGACTCTATGTCTTCCTGGACATACAGGGCAATACCTCCCCCTTTTTGCCCAATCCTATCTCTTCTGTATAGTTTATATCCTTGCAATGCCGTGTCCCATTCATTTTCATCATTCCACCATGTTTCCGTTATTCCTATGATATCCAGTTGCTTTCTTTTTGCTAGTTCCTCCAGTTCGTCCAAATGTCCACTATTAAATCTCTGTCCACTTCTTCCGTCTGTGAAAGAGGCCTGTATTAGAGAATGACACAGGGAAAAAATTTGTCCCCGTCCCCACCGTCTCTGTCACTGCCCTGTCCCCACAACCACTGTCCCCGCCCCATCCCGCATCCATACAAGCCTCAGTACTGCAATATTTAGCTTATTCCTTCCATATAAATCAAAGTTCTGGCTGCTGAACTAGAGAAAGAGATGTTCAGCTGGCAGGGCTTTGTTTATAAAATTTTATGAACACAATTAATATACTACTTTATCTTAAAGCAAAATAAATAAATAGAAAATTTTTCTCTACCTTTGTTGTCTGGTTTCTGCTTCCCTCATCTTCTTATTAAATTCCTTCCATCCACTGCCTGTCTTCTCTACACCTTCCATTTGCTCTGTTACTGTGCCTCTCCCTTCACCCCCCCCAATTGGTCTGGCACCCATCTTTTTCCCTCTGCTCGCCCATAGTCTCCCCACTCTCTCTTCCCATTCCCTTCAGTGTCTTCTCCCGACTCAGTCACCCCCATTTCCCTTCAGTGTCTTCTCCCCATTCTGTCACCCCCATTTTCCTTCAGCGTCTTCTCCCCACTCTCTCTTCCCCATTTCCCAGCATCTTCTCCCAACTCTCTCTTCCCCATTTCCCAGCGTCTTCTCCCCACTCTCTCTTCCCCATTTCCCAGCGTTTTCTCCTCACTATGTTCCCCATTTCCCAGCGTCTTCTCCCCACTCTCTCTTCCCCATTTCCCAGCGTCTTCTCCCCACTCTCTCTTCCCCATTTCCCAGCGTCTTCTCCCCACTCTCTCTTCCCCATTTCCCAGGATCTTCTCCCTACTCTCTCTTCCCCATTTCCCAGTGTCTTCTCCCCACTATCTCTTCCCCAGTTCCCCTAGGCTGCTTCAGCGTCTTCACCTCAACATTCTCCCACCCCAGCACCCTTCGCATGGTCCAGCAGCTCCCTCTCACCAGCTAGCCGTGCATCTCCTTCCCTCTCTTCCCCTTACCTTCTCTTCATGGCGATTTCTATAAGGCTATGCCTTGTATTGCAGCCGGAGCCTTGAAGGCTGCTGGAAAAGTCTCTTCCGATGCAACCGGAAATAGGAAGTTGCGTCAGAGGAGACTTTTCCAGCAGCCACACGTGACACGACTTCAAGGCTCCGGCTGCAATACAACGCATAGCCTTATAGAAATCGCCACGAAGAGAAGGTAAGGGGAAGAGAGGGAGGGAGATGCACGGCTGGCTGGCAGGAGGGAGCTGCTGGACCATGCGAAGGGTGCTGGGGGTGGGAGGACAGGGGGCTGCCGGACCGCACGCTCTTTCACTGCATGTCCTCACTCCTTTAACTGCGGAGACAAGACCTTTCACTGCTCCACGGGACGGTGAATGGCCTTGTCCCCGTACTTGCGGTGACCTTTTTTTGTCACCGTTTCGGCGGGTTACCCATGGCTAGTCAAGGGTAACAACCACCGTGTCATTCTCTATTATAAACTTAAAATCACACACTGGCATTCAATGAATTGCCCAGCGTAATAAAAACATACCGGCACAGGGGAGGGTGGTGCATTGGTGGACTGGAAAGGCGTGCAGTGAATGGCATTAGGTATAAGATTATTGTTCAATCGCAGGGCATCTAGCTTCAGCAACGGAGAGTGGCCAAAAGTATCTGTCTTCCCACTGCGTTCATTCCCTCGCATAGCAGGGGCTAAGAGTGGAGAGAACCAAAGATACCAAGACATATATTTAAGGTTTTTTTCCACATTATAGATGTTTAACAGAGCATCTGATTGCCATGAGTAAAACATGAAAATAACCAAGGGTTGACAAGTCTCCAAGTCAAAAAAGGTTAAGTAAATAATTTTAAGGTTTTCCAAGGATACGTGCTAACACCTGGATTTCTCCCCACTGTCATGCCCTTGGTCATTTTAATATATCCTTTAAAAGGTAGATAAGGTAACCAGGTGGGTATATTATCATAATTAATGATTAATATCCTCACCCTCAAATTAAATGGTAGATTGAAACCTGCAGTACTTCTAAAGAGGACTATTTCTGGATACCTGAAAAGTTGATATCAAATAAAGCAAGGTTGCTTACCTATAGCAGGTGTTTTCCTAAGATAATGGAAAATCAATCGTCATACATAAGTGATATCATCTGATAAAGTCTGGGTTGGACACAAATTTTCTAGAGCAGTGGCTCTCAAATCTGTCCTGGAGAACCCCCAGTCAGACAGGTTTTCAGGTGATCCTTAATGAATATTCATGAGAGAGATCTGCATGCATTAGAGGCAGTGCATGCAAGTCTGTTATGAATATTCATTGTGGATAGCCTGAAAATCTGACTGACTGAGGGTCTCCCAGGACAGGTTTTAGAACTACTGTTCTAGAGCAGACATGGGCAACTTCGGTCCTCGAAGGCCAGAATCCAATCGAGTTTTCAGGATTTCCCCAATGAATATGCATTGAAAGCAGTGTATGCAAATAGATCTCATGCATATTCATTGGGGAAATCCTGAAAACCTGATTGGATTCCGGCTCTAAAGTTTCAAGTTTTTATTAATATTTGATGAATCACTTATTCAATTTGCTAAGCGATGTACAATTTCCTAAAAACATAGGTGTGAAAACATACACAATAACATCAAACTTACAAATTTAAGCCAAACTTGAGTCATGGAGGGTAGAGGGGAAAAGTTACAATTCTTTGTTAGAGAGAATAAACAAAAAGGAAAAAGACGAGAGGGAGGGTAAAAAGTTAAGGACCTGAAGCATATGGTCGGTGGTCTAGAGATCAAATGTTAAATGCGTCTTTAAACAGATAGGTTTTTAAAGACTTTTTAAAGGAAGTAAGATCTTTTTCTTCTCTAATGAACTGAGGTAGTGAGTTCCACAGTTGAGAGGCCATTACCGAAAACATATCGAGTCTTCTAGTGCCTACAATTTTCAGTGAGGGATGGTTAAGAGGTTTTGAGATGTCGACCGAAGCGACCGGGGGGTATTATGAGGGATGAGCATTCTAGTTACAAATTGAGGTTCGTTAAAAATTAATGTTTTATATACTAAAAGTATTACTTGAAGGTGAACGGTGGCTAATTGGGAGCCAATGGGAGTCAATCATTAAGGGCGTGACAAGGTCATATTTTTTGGCATTATGGATAAGTTTAACGGCCGTATTTTGAATTATTTGGAGCCTTCTTTTTTCCTTTTGTGTGATATTGAGTAAGAGAGAGTTGCAATAATCAATTTTGGCTATGACCAGAGAGTGAATTATGACCAGCAGATGGAGACACACAAAACTTTGGAACTGTACATATCATGTGACTCCTCCCTAATTACCTCAGTCTGTCAAATAGCCAAGCAGAACTAAAAACTATATACAGAAAACAAAAAGGACTCCGAACAGGAGTATCAATAAATAAAAACAGGAATGCTGTTGGAAAATGCAAAGGAACAAATGCAAATAGCAAAGGACCCCACAGCTCGCTAGCTACGTCAGCCAAGCCACAGTTGCTGTTCTTATTCTCCCCAGCCCTAGAAAAATACTAGAAACCGACAGAAAATGAAAAGCTGCATGCAAGAACACAACAATAGACAGGGTGGGGTCCTATGCTGGTCTGGAGAGGCTAAAAGAAAGTAAATTAGCGGGTAAGAACCTAATTTCTCCTTCTTAAACAACTCTCCAGACCAGCATAGGGTTAATCTTACAACCGGGATGTACCAAAGCAGTTCCCATCAGGAATATGACCCCCCCAAAGGGCCAACACCAGAACATGCTCACCGAACACCGCATCCCGATATGCCTGAACGTCCACACAGTAGTGTCTAACAAAGGAATGTAGAGAAGACCAGACTGCTGCCTTACAAATATCCACTGGAGGCACCAGCGAAGACTCAGCCCAAGAAGCTGCCTGATCCCGAGTGGAATGAGCCTTGAGAAAATTCCGGAACAGTCTTTTTTTTTGAAGAAGATAAGCGGAAGCAATAGTCTCTTTGATCCAGCGTGCAACTGTAGCCCTACAAGGACCTGCTAGAAGGACAAAAAGATGATCTGATTTCCTGAGTCCTCCGCAAGTAGATGCGAAGTACCCAACCAACATCCAATTTGCGCAACTGATTTTGCTCAGAAGAATCTGTCCGACTACCCAGGAACGGGAGAACCACAGACTGATTGACATGAAAAAGAGAAACTACCTTTGGCAGAAAGGAAGGGACAGGCCTCAACATGACCCTCTCCCTAGAAAACTCGAGGAAGGGAGACCTACAAGAGAGCCTGCAGCTCTGAAACACATCTAGCATAAGTAATAGCCACCAAGAAGACCGCCTTAAGAGTAATAATAATTTTTATACTTATATACCGCCAAAGCCACAGAAGTTCGAGGCGGTTTACAGCAAGAAGCGCTGGACAATCAGTGAAGAGGTTACAATCAAAGTCAGCAATACAATCTTACATAATGAAGGACTATGAAAGCTATATAGTTCATTAGGGTTACTGGCTGAGTAAGCAGAGCTGAATAGATTCTTAGTTAACAAATTGATTGAACAAGCTCGTTTTTACCAGTTTTCTAAAACTGAAGTAGGATGATGAGTGCAAAAACGTTACTAAGTCAATCGTTCCATTTGCCTGCCTGGAAGGCAAGAGTTCTGTCCAAGAATCTTTTGTAGTGGCAGGCAGTCAAAACTGTTGTAAGCCCAGAGATAGGGCAGTGCCACACAGTGGAGCTGCCGCTGCAGTCCACCTCCCATAAAGTGGCTGTGCCAAACAAGCTGAAGGCACCTGGTCTGGTCAGCATCCAGTGAAGGTCCTTCAACGAGCGGCCACCCAAAGACTCAAACGGGGGGCGTACCAGCCCGGACAGAACTGGATTCAAATCCCAAGAGGGAACAGACGGTTGCATGGGAGGATTGAGCAACTTGGTCAGCCGCAAGAAGCGAATGACATCAGGAATGACAGTCAGACGCTGACCCTGTAATAACCCACGAAAGACTGACAGGGCCGCAAGTTGAACCCAGAGAGAAGATCAAGCCAGGCCCCTGTCCAGGACATCCCGCAAGAACTCTAAGATGTTAGGCAGGAAAGTGCGAGAAGAGACCATTCCCCGCGCCGTACACCACTCCTCAAATATACGCCAAACCCGCACATATGCCCGAGAAGTGGAAAATCTGCGGGATCGCAAGAGAGGAGAAGATCACCTTATCTGAATACCCCTTCCTACCTAGGTGTTCCCTTTCAAGAGCCAAGCCGTAAGACAAAAAAGGGAGCCAGATCGAACAGGGGAATGGGGCCCTGAGTCAGAAGATCGGGCGAAAGAGGCAGAGGAACAGGATCCGACACCAGAAGCCGCACCAGATCCGCATACCACGGGCATCGGGGCCAATCTGGAGCCATCAGAACCATCAGGCCCGGGTGACAAACAATCCAGAGAAGAACTCTGCCCACTAATGGCCATGGAGGGAATACATACAACAGCCCCTCCATTGGCCATGGTTGAACCAGAGCATCCAGGCCCTTGGCCTGACTGTCTCTGCGACGACTGAAGAACCGGGTGTTTTGGCGTTGACACTCGTGGCCATCAGGTCTATGAGGGGCTGACTGCAAGACTGCACTATCAACTGAAAAGCCACTTGGCTTAGACACCACTCTCCGTGAGCTAGCACGTGACGACTGAGGAAGTCCGCTTGAACATTCTTCACTCCGGCTATATGGAAGGCAGAGAAGACCTGAAGATGAGACTCTGCCCAGACCAAGAGCAGAGCCGCCTCCTGCGCCACCTAAGTGCTCTTGGTGCCCCCCTGACTATTATCGGCCACCGCCGTGGCATTGTCCGACAGAATCCGGATCAACTTACCTGTCAAGAAGAAGTGGAAGGCTAACAGCGCAGACGGAAGGCTCTGGGCTCCAGAACATTGATCGACCAATACGCCTCCTCCTTGGACCAGGTGCCCTGAGCTGAGTGGCCTAGACTCAGAGCTCCCCAACCGAGGAGACTGACATCTGTGAGAAGCACCGTCCATTGTAGCTGATCCAGACTCGTCCCTTGAACAATATGGGAGGTCTAGAACCACCAATGAAGATTGCAGCAAGCCAAGCACCGCAGAGGTACAGGGCGACCACCTCCAAAGTAGAGCATACTGAAGAGGATGCATGTGGGCCCAAGCCCACCTCACCACGTTGAGGGAAGCCGTCATGGACCCCAAGACTTGGAGGAAATCCTGCACCCAATGACACCGGGATACCATAAGCAGGCAAATGAGATTGCAAATTGCTTACCCGGACCTCTGGGAGGAAAGACCTTCCCCAAGGAGGTGTCGAACACAACCAAGATACTCCAGGCACTGCGAGGGGGGGCCAACTGGCTCTTGTCAAGGTTGACAACCCATCTCAGTGACTGTAGGAACTTCACCACCCGAGCCCTTACTCGGGTGCTCTCCTGGAACAACTTTGCGTGAATCAACCAGTCGTCCACGTAGGGAATCACCAGAATGCCCTCGGTCTGCAAGGCCGCCGCAACGACCACCAGACCCTTGGTGAACATCCGGGGAGCCGTGGCCAATTCAAAAGGAAGCGCACAGAACTGATAGTGCTGACCCAAGATCGCAAAACGAAGGAAACGTTGATGGGAGGCCCAGATTGGAACATGCAAGGAGGCCTCCGTCAGGTCGAGAGCAGTGCCACCTCGAACAGCCTGGCAAGCACTGTCTTCAGGCAGGCAGGCAGGGCATTTTAGAGTCCATTAGAGTTTGAACTAACTAGTCCAAAACCTCTGGAAAACAACAAAGACCCCTGAAAATGAAAATTTAGAGAGCTTAGTGATGGACACTGCATCCGTCGACCAAGCCCGAAGCCAGAAGGTCCGATGCGCTGCTATGGATTTGACAGACATCTGCAAGAAGTCAGAGAGGGCGTCAGAGGAAAGAGAGAGTCATCTGAATCTTCACCACCTCCTGACCATTAGACTCCCTGTCAATGACCTGCTCAGCCCACCGAAACGCGGCCTGAGCCACCAGTCCCGCACAAATAGCTGCCTGAACCCCAAGGCAGACATCAAAATTATGTTTAAGAATGGTCTCCAACTTACACTCCTCGGAGTCTGTTACGATAGAACTGCACTCGACAGGCACAGAGTATGCCATATAGCAATAGCTGAGACTACCGTGTCCATCACTGGCGACTTTAAGGTAGTCCTATCCCTCACCGGGACGGGATACAAACAAGCCAAGGAGCGCACAAACTGAAAAGACGCCTCCGGCGGAGTCCACTGCGCCAGGATAATATCCAGAAAAAAACGGATATATTGGACAAAAGAGGGAAGCAGAGGAAATCCCCCAAAGAAGAGGGTCCTCCACACTCGGGGGTCATAAGCGGCGCCTCTTCAAAGCGCAACACCGAGGAGATCTGCTGAATCAGATCTGAGAGTTTGTCCCTCTGAAAAAGGCTCACCTCAAACACCTCCTCACTGGTAGACTGGAAAAAGACAAGTCCCTGGTACCAGCAGCCGTCCCCTCGAGAGGATCCTGGAAGTGTCCCCAAGGGTCCAGGTCCTCATGCAATAGTTAAAACTCTCCTCAGACAACAAGTCCTCGTTGGAGGCCATACGCAGGCACCTGGACGAGGGAGGAGGAGGAGGGGACACAAAAAGAATTAAGGAGTCAAAACATCAGGGGATGCGGAGGGACAAACCTCCGAGACCCCCTGGACACAAATAGGACCCCCGGCCACCAGAAAATATGCTTTACACAAAGCAAAATGAAAATGAGGGGGGAAAAAACCCTGGAGGCCACATGGGACTCTCTGCCCCAGAAGAGGACCCTGCTGTAACCTGTCCCTATTATGTCAAAACAGGGAGAAGGCACCTGGGGCTATGAGGGAAAATGGCATGTAACACACCAAAAATAGCCCCTCCAGGGCCTGTAGCGGCTGAGAAGACTGAACTGTCCCAGCTGCTAAAGCCAACAAAATAGATAAAGGGAAGATAATCTATTAAATATATGAAATAATCAAATCATCAAAACTAACACCATTCAAAACTAAAATTAAGGCCACTATAGCATTTAATCTAAATCAAAATATTATCATGAATATTCAAAATATGACTGAAATTAAGTCATAATCCTTTTTATTTTTTTCAAATTCTTTATTCATTTTTCATCTTACATCAAGTACACAATATTACATCATTTGAAACTTTTACACATTACTTGAAATTCATTCAATTATGATTTTACATACATAAATTTATTCCCTCCCTACCCACTCTTCCCACAAGTAATTTAATTCAAAATATCATATAAACATTGTATTCTTATCTATTAATAAGACCAATAAAGGAACTTTCTATCCTCCCCCCTCCCCCTACATATAAATGTACTTTCAGTGGAAAATGATGTCTATTCATTACAATAATTTGTTAATAAATGATTAGACACCTTTATGTAGTAGAAGTATTATAATAAAGGAGGGTATAATATATGATTTGAACGAGTTCACTGTTGATGTGGGGAGGGATGGGAGGAGGGAGGGGGATATTTAAAGTACTTAAGACAATATTGGTTAGGATTTTTAAGTGATTTAAGTGAATTATATGTTATAATATTGTACACTTGTTGAACGAATTGAAAATGAATAAAGATTTTAAAAAAATAATAATTTGTTAATGGCCCCCAAATCTTTTTAAAATTATTATAATTCCCTTTTTGTTTGGCAATTGTTCTTTCCATTTTATAAATATGACATAGCGAATTCCACCAAAATGTGTAGTTAAGCCTATTGTAATTTTTCCAATTGCTGGTAATATGTTGTATGGCGACTCCTGTCATAATTAACAAAAGCTTGTTATTACTTGATGAAATTTGACTTTTTGCTCTCATTGACAGAATTATATCATATGATAAAGCAACATGGTTTTCTAGTAAACAATTATTTTGAGACCAAATTGATTTCCAAAAAGCCATCTTAAATAATAAAATGCTAGCCCGCGCATGCGCAGTAGCGAACCGTGTTCCCTTATCCCTTTTCTGTAGTGGTGTGGCCGCACGACTGCGCATGCGTGCTTAGTACGTCACTGCCAGAAGACGAACCGTCACAGAGCGAGTGAACGCCTGTGGCACATCCGGATTGTGAGCAGTCCTGCCTTCGGTCCTGTCCCTGTTAAACCGGCTGGCAATAACAAAGTCAGATGCCATGGGTTCTTCCCTTTTGCCAAATTACTAAAGGCTCTGCCGGTCTCGATCCTGAGGGGCGGGATCGAGACCGGCAGAGCCTATAGCGATTTAGCAAGACAGAAGGCCCCCTTGATGTCTGGCTTCGTTATTGCCAGCCGGTTTAGTGGGACCGAGACAGGACCGAAGGCAGGGCTGTTCACAATCCAGATGCACCGCTGGCTCATCACTCCCCCCCCTCCTTCCAGCGGCCGCCAAACAATGCCTTCCTCCCTGCCATGATCCTCAAGGCCTGGATTGCAAGTTTGAAGGTAGGGCACGGACGGTTTGAGAATGAGGGAGAGAACAACGCAGCCAGACGGATCGCGGGAAGGGAAAGGGGGGGGGAGGAGGGTTTCGAGGGAGCCAGCTGGCCGCATAAATTATTTTCATTTCAAATCTGTCGCCGACGCCACAGCTCCTCTCTCATTTTCCGACATAATATAAGTGCAGCTCATGAGAGGAGCCGCGGCGGCGGCTTTGAAAACGGCTCACTTAGTTCTTCACTGCATTTTTTTTTAAAGTTTAAAACTGCCGCCGTGGCTTCTCTCACAATCCCAGCCTGTGTCAGAGAAGGCTTCCGACGCAGGCCGGATCGTGAGAGGAGCCGCGTAGGCATCTTTAAACTTAAAAAAAAAATCCAGCAAAGAACTAAGGGAGCCGTTTTATCTCCATGCTACTACGAAGGAACAGGTGAGGGGGAGGGAAATGCTGATGCTGATGGACAGGGAGCAGGCAGGCATGGCAGGCAAGCAGGGGGAGAGGGAAAGGGGCTGCTTTGGGGGTAGGGGTGTGCTGGGGGCACACAGCAATCATGGGCAGGGGATCACAGAACAGGCAGGCATGGCTCAACAAGGGAAGAGGGAAAGGGGGCTACTTTGGGGTGAGGGGTTTGCTGGGCCAGACAGCAATCATAGGGGGGAAACAGAAGGGGGCCACGGAGCAGGCAGGCATGGCACAAAAGGGGGCAGGGGCATTGGGAAACGGGGCTGCTTTGGGGGGAAGGGTGTTCTGGGGGCACACACCAATCATGCCGGGGAAGAGAAGGGGGCCACAGAGAGATAGGCAGGCATGGTGCAATGGAGAAATACAGGCAGGCAGGGCACAAGACAGAGACACAGACAGAAAGAATGACAGACAGACAGACAGCATCCAAGCACAGAGAGAGAAAGGAAAAAAACCCAGTCGTCTACTCTAGCACCAATTGGACAGGGGGAGAACGAAAGAGATGCTGATGGACAGGGGGTTGAAGAAAAGGAACGGAGGACTAATGTTGGACAGGGGGAGAAGGAAAGAGGTGCTGCTGGACAGGGGGGAGGTAAAACAAAGGGAGAAGGGCTGCTGCTGCATAAGTTTCAAGTTTATTTAAATTTGATGGTTCGCTTAACATTTCTAAGCGAATTACATAAGAAAATACAATTGGGGTAAAAACATTAAAAAAAGAAAATTAATATAATTGTTATTTTAAGTTAAAAACAGTGCTTTCTTATCTGACAATACGGACAAAACTGGATAGGATTGGGAAAGAACATTAGGGAAAAAAGTTACAGTATTTTGTTTCCTAGATAGAGGAGAAGAGAGTTGGAGGGGGAAGGGTAAAACAATAGGGTTGGGATATAAGTAAAATCAGAAATTTTAAAATTATCAGAGAGAAAATAAATTTTTTTTTTTTTTTTTAGAGGTTAAATACAGCTTTAAAGAGGAATGTTTTTAAATTAATTTTAAATAAGTTGAGATCTTTAATATTTCTAATATATAAAGGGAGTGTATTCCAGATAAGCGGCGCCTTGACTGAGAAGATATCGTGGCGTCTAGTTCCTATTATTTTTAGTGAAGGGACCATTAATAGCTCTTGAGTATTGGACCGGAGTAAGGAGAGCAGTGAAGGGGTGGTGGTGGACACAGGGGAGGTAAAAGGAAGGGAAAATGGACAGGGGGAGCAGGCAAGGGGTGGTGATGGACAGCCAAGGAAAAAGAAAGGCAGAAAGAAAAAAAGCGGCTAAGGAGAGAGAGAGAAAGAAATAAAGACAGACACACACACATATGTTCTAGCACCCGTTAATGTAACGGGCTTAAAGACTAGTGATACAATAAAATACTAAATGATCTAAAGTCCCTGCTTCCAGATTACAATGCCAGCATCTATTAGACCTAGAGCTATCTAACTTTTGTAATCTAACAGGGGTCCAAAACGAACCAAGTTTGTCTCATAGATGCAGACACTGTACATCTCATTCTCCAAGACCAAATTTGTGGCCATTGAGACACAGAAATTTGATGCTTAATCTCAATGCTCCAAATGTCTCTAATAGCAGTCCTTGGTTTTTTATTCCTATATCCAGATATCAATTTATACCACTTATTTATACCTTATTGAGTATTTAAGTGTTTAAAGAAAACTGGTGGACATATCATAAATTATACAGACTTCAATCTTTGGAACCTCTTATGATGTATACCATTCCAAGTTCCTGTCTTGTATATTGTTATAATCATTTATGTCCACCACCAGTAAGAAATCTTTTAATTTATTTATTTTAATTACATTTAATAATTATAGCTACTTAGTTTATTAAATTTACCATTGTTATAAACACTAATCTTAAATACTTTTAAAATATTAAATAATAAATAATAGCTACGTGTGTGAAAAAACTAAATTGTAATTTCATTTTAAATTTCCATTAGATTACAATACATTCAATATATAAGCTTAAAAATCTAAAGTGCATGTGCATAAAGCCTAATTGATTAATTTAATAATTGTGACAATGTCACTGTGTTTAAATAACACTAAAAAAATATATTCCTAAACTGTGCATTTGCTTGAATCCTTTTAGAAAGTATGGATAAATAAATTATGTGCAATGTGACTAATCTTTATTAAAAAGGCAACACTTAGCTGTGTGTGGTGGAGCCTGCCCCATCAACATTGATAAGATGGAAGATAAAGCCGGCATCAGCTGAGAGAAAAAACAGCTGACAGAAAATCCCCAGCTGCACCACCGGCAATTGAGGAAATCCCGCCATGGGCGCAAGGTAAAGACTGGGCTTCTCTACAAAGTTATGCCGGCTCGTGAGGCCCTGGACACCGGCAACCGCTGCCGATGAGACTCTTCCACCACACCAGCCCCAACAGCTGTTTTCAGTGCCTTGCGTCTGGACTAAATTGTGCACTTCTACCCCTGAGAAGTGCTCAATTGCTCCATACGCGATCTAGCTGAAAGAAAAGTGCTGGTTAGTTGAAAACTACAGTAATTTACAGCATATTTAAAGGGAAAGCAACCCTTTAGACCAGCACTGCCTCAGGATTTTTTATTTATTTATTTTCTTTCCCACAGAAAAGACTCCACTGGCTCTCTAAACAATATGCCTTACCACAAGGGGGTAAGTCTTATTGTTGAAGAACCTCTAGAAAAATATTGGGGAAGTGAAGGAAAGGGGGGAGGGACCCCGCTCGAGACCCGCTGGGTTTGACATCCCCGAAGTCGGACAGACCCCCAAACAGGGTCCACCCAAGCTCAATCCAGCAACAAAAAGGGACAAAAATTTCTAAACAAATTCCAATAGCCCTAACAAGGGAGATAGGTGCAGCTCACCACACCTGCTGGAGACTGAGAGAAGACTGAGGTAATTAGGGAGGGGTCACATATGTACAGTTCCAAAGTTTTGAATCCACCTGCTGATCATGATGAGATATATACCCGCTTGTAAGATTAACCCTATGCTGGTCTGGAAAGTTGCTAAAGAAAATGAAGGTACTTAGAAAGTTAAGATGCATAGTAAAACAAGTTTCTCCTTAGGGTTGTATTAACAGAAGCTACCATGACTCAGGGGATAGGCACAAGAATATAGAACTTTCCATCTCTAAAACTAAGTGACAGAAGACTCTTGAAGACATAAATCAAGGAGATTTTTTAAAATGTTGGTACCTCTCTTTGGAGACAATTTGGTTGGTAGAGTGCTAGACTTCCACTTATCATCTGAAGCAGTACTGTCCAGACTGACAGAGGGAGCTGGATGCATCATAGCCAAGGCTTGATCCTCTTCGTAGCACAGCTGGGAGAGATTTGCCTTTTTAGCTGACAGCAAGTAAAGGAAAGCAGTGTCCCCATCTTTTCTTATACCATAGGAACCGAGAGTCCTGTCATCTACACACAAACACTGCCCAATGATCCAACGTTGAACACTAGGATGGAACCCATATTCTTGAAAAACCTAAAAAGTTGAACATTTAATAGTGATCAGAACATTACAATGGAAGAGAGAAATAAAATGTTGCACTTCTGAACAGCTGCTATTTCAAATAATGTAAAGTGAATTTATAAGCATCAATAAATACACATTGAAAATCATTACAGTATAAAGTATGGACTTAGACTATCTGAAAGTGGTGCAGGGTTATGGAAGGGGTAAAGGCTGAGAGGAGAGAACTAAACTGGATGAGGAATACAGGGAAAGGGGAGCTAGAGAGCAAAAATGATCTTGAAGAAGGGGAACAGAGAAGACGATGAGGGAACTGAAAGAAATCAAGAAGGAAATATGAGTCAGAGTTCTAGACAAGGAGATGAAAGACTAAAACAGAATATGATGGAGATGAAGAGAAGTTAGAAGTAGAGGAAAAGGAGATTCATATGGACACAGATCTGAGAGACTTTATTGGAATTAATTGATAAGTTTGGTAAATTTTCAGGTTATAAAATTAATTGGAATAAATCTGAAATTATACCCTTAAATGTTCATTGTGTAAAAGGACTATTTAAAAATTTTCCATTTATATGGAAGGAAGAAGGATTTAAATATCTTGGCATTCAAGTTAAAAATACAATTGAAGATACTGTAAAAGAAAATGAAAAATTTGTATTAAAAAAAGTTACAGAGTTGTGTGAGCAATGGAACCCTTTACATATTTCTTGGTGGGGGAGAGTTCAAACTATTAAAATGATGATGTTGCCTGTAGTTTGCTACCAAATGAGTATGATACCTATTTATTTTCAGGGGTCCTTTTATAAAAAGCTTAATAGTATTTTAACGAAATTTCTTTGGCTTGGTAGAACACCTAGAATAGCTTTAGTAACTTTGCAAAAATCAATCAAGGAGGGAGGGGTAAATTTTCCAAATTTTTATAGGTACCATCAAGCCTATATTCTACGTCAGGGTATGTATTGGATCCTCCCAGAACTTATAGATAATGCACCTGATTGGTTATATTTGGAATGGCGCCTTATGTTTCCCCTAAATTTAGTTCACCTTCCAAGTATTAACATGCCTAGAAGATACAGAGAAAATAAAATTTTAATGGATACTTGGAAAACGTTGAGATTTATAAGTAAATTAACACCTATCCCAATAAATAAATCAACTAATCAATCTTTATGGATAAACTCCAAGATCAAAATTGGCGGAGCTCAAATCCTTTGGAAGAACTGGATTATTGCAGGCATTAGATCTTTAGATGACGTTATTTCAGAAAGTAAACTGCTGGATTTTTCACAATTGCAACATAGATTTGGTCTTAATAAAACACAAAGTTTTAAATGGTTGCAATTGAAGCAGGCCATTCAGGTTGGGTTCCCTGAATGGAAAACATTGAATAATCAATATAGTTTAAAGTTCTTATGTTTTCAAGCAGACTTCCTAGGACATCAAGCCGCATTGTGGTATAAATTAATATCTGGATATTTGAATAAAAAACCAAAAAATGGTCTAAGAGATATTTGGAGCATTGAGATTAAGCATCAAATTAATGCATCTCAATGGCCACTAATTTGGTCTTGGAGAATGAGATGTACAGTGTCAGCATCTATGAGACAAACTTGGTTCTTTTTATTACATAGAGCTTTTTGGACCCCTACACGTTTGCAAAAATTAGACAGTTCTAAGTCCAATAAATGCTGGCACTGTAATCTGGAACCAGGGACATTAGATCACTTACTGTATCAGTCCCTACATTAAAAGTTTTTGGAATTCAATTTGGCCACAAATTAATAAATTGATGGAAAATCATATAGCAATATCATACAATACAATATTATTTGGAATGATGATGAGAAAAAAAAGTCAAATTTCACCAGAAAATAACAAGCTTTTATTGATTATGACAGGGGTGGCCATTCAGCATATAACCAATAATTGGAAGAATTATAATAACCTAAATTATACATTTTGGTGGAATACAATATGTCATGTATTTAAAATGGAAAGAACAATAGCAATACAAAGAGGGACATATACTAAATTTATAAAAATATGGGGGCCATTGACAAAATACTGCAATGAATAAATAGCAGAATTTTTCTTCTTCTTTTCTTCTTTTAAATATCTTTTTTATGACACACATAGAGGGGGGGTAATGAAAATAATTTCTATATAATATGTTATAATATGTTATACAATATGTAATGTATGAATGAAAAGTAATAGAAGGGTGGGGGGAGGGAGAGGGGGAAAAACATAGTTAGAATATGATGTATTAGATATAAAAGTGATATTTTGTATTTATCAATTATATTTTAATATTTTGTACACTTTATGTAAAACTTGAAAATAAAAATAATAAGGAAAAAAAAAAAAAAAGATGAAGGGATAGGAGCAAACAGTGAAAAGGTGATAACGAATGGAAGTGAGAGATAAAGAAAATGTCAGTGAATGGAAATCAAAGAAATAGTACATGAAAGATAACAGAGAAAAAGCAATTAGAAATGGAGGCTGGTCACCCGGGGTCCCTCTTCTACCTATGCAATGACTAAAGACTCTGCTATTAGATTATAAAACGGAACGTATGTGGTATAACATCTCCCATTAAGCGCACTAAGATATTGTCAGTTCAAAACCACCATAAAGCAGAACAGAAATTAAAACAACAGTGGGTAGATGATTGTTTTTCTTTTCAGAATTATGAACAAACAAGATGAAGATGAGTGTGCTACAGAAAACATTATTCATTTATTTGTTTTGGGGAAAAAGGATAAAACTTGTATAGAAAGATTGCCATTGTCCACATGTACAGCTGAGAGTGCCAAGATGGGTCTCCACCCACCAAAACAGCATCTGGGCTTCCAAGCTTTGCTTTGCAGTGCAACTCCGAACGCCTGAAGCGCCAGGCAGATGGCATCAAGCTCCAGCGGTTGATCAACCACTTTCTCTGAGAAGGGGGCCAGTATCCCTGAACCGGATGTCCTTCGCAATGTACACCCCAGCCATATAGGCTGGCATCCATCATTAGGATCACCCTTGTGGAGATGCAAAGGGGAACTCCTCTGGCTAGAGAATAAGGCTCCAACCACCAGGCTAAACTGCGACATGCCTTCACTGTACAAGGGAGCTGCTTCTGCAGCATATCCTTGTCCAGGGAACCACATCCATGGTCACTACCACTGATTCCAGCACATGCAAGTAATTTCAGGCTGTTGGAGCTGTCTCACTCTGAAACTCCCATAACCGACACAGGAGCTTCTCTTTGCAGGCTTCCGGCAGGAACATCTTATTCTCCTTAGTGTCAAACTGGACTCCCAGATACTTCAAGATCTGCACTGGTTTCAGGTGGCTTTCCTTAGTGTCGAACTGGACTCCCAGAAACTCCCAAGATCTGCACTGGCTCCAGGTGGCTTTCCTTAGTGTCGAACTGGACTCCCAGAAACACCCAAGATCTGCACTGGTTTCAGGTGGCTTTCCTTAGTGTCGAACTGGACTCCCAGAAACTCCAAGATCTGCACTGACTTCAGGTAGCTTTTCCGAAAATTGACCATCCAGCCCAGCCTCTGCAGTAGCTGAATTACTCTTTGCACAGGCATCCTTCCTTCAGATGTGGACTGGATTCTCATCAACCAATCGTTCAGATACAAACCACTGTATACTCGCTCTGCATAGGTGTGCTGCAATTACCATCTTGGTGAAGGTGCATGGTGCAATGGGCACCATGAAGAGCAAGGCCACAAACTGGAAGTACTGCTCCAGCATATGGAATCGCAATTACTTCCTGTGCTCCAGAAAAATGGGTATGTGCAGATAGACCTCCATCAAATCCAGTGAAGCAATAAAATCCCTAAGCGCCATTGAAGCAATTACCAACCTTAACGCCGCCATTCGGATACGTGGTATCATTGACTATCGAGGTCTAGAATCAGCCTCCAATCGGCTGAGCCACTTTTGGGCTCTATGAAGTATATTGAGTATCTGTCGGAGCCCAATTCTTCTTCTGGCATGGCTTCTAGATCTAGCAGCCTTTGTACCACTGTTAGGACTCTGACCACTTTTTCTGGCTTCCCAGCTCGAGAGTCCAGAAAGAAGTCTGGAATCATAACTGCTTCTTGAGAGCAGATGTGGAGTGGGATCTTGAAGACTGGGGGCACCTGGCCCTTCCAAATATTTGACTCAAATTTTGAAATGATCTCTGGCCTGAAGGTCCTGCCAAAAACTGGTGATGATATCTATAGGCCTGAAAATGACTGTTACCTTGACCCCCTAGGAACGACTCACGAGCCACATGCGGCTCTTCTGCCACGTGGCTGCGGCTCTCCAGGTCCCAACCTTTTAATCTCCCTCCCAACCCCATGATTGGTGCCCCCCCCTAGCCTGCCGAGGTACCTGGTGGTCCAGCAGGGATCTTCATGGCAGGAGCACGGCCCTCTCACTCCTGTCTTCTAAAATGACTGCTGCAACCTCTCATGGCAGCTTGCAGTACTACAGAAAATGCCATGAGCAGCTGCGAAAGGTCATGGCAACCTTTTCAGAAGGTAGCTGCATGGAGGCAAGAGTGAAAGGGCCGCCTTCAAAGATCTCCTCTGGACCACCAGGTACCTCGGTAGACCCAGGGGGGCGGGGTATCGTAGGGTTGGGAGGGAGATTAAAGGGTTGGGGCCTAGAGAGTGGAGTGAGAGGCAATGGGTTGAGAGGAGGGCGACGAGCAGGGAGGGAGTGAAGAGACCTGCGATTGGTTGGAGGGAAGAAAGAGGGGAGAGAAGCTAGACCCTGGGAAGGGAAGAGAGTGAGAGACCTGGAATATCTCAAACTCCCTTCTATACCCATTGTACTCTTTGTAAATCTTGGGTCAAATTTTTAGGATAAATTGTCTCTTTGCTTTAAAAAGGTTATCAATCCCTGCCCTAGGGGTTCAAGATCTGCTGTCTGGTAAAGCCCTCAGCTTGCAATCCTGCACACTGGCCACAAGATCATCCAGACCTTTCGCAAAGAATAATTGCCCTTTAAATGGTAATTTACTCAAGTCACCATGGAGGAGTCCCTCGCCCACTGTCTGATCCACAGAATCCTGCAGGTGGAAATGGAATAAGCAGAAATCTTGCTCATGACTCTGAAAAGATCATACAGAGTCTCTGCTACATAATCCACTCCAGACACCAGAAACTGGTGATCCCACCCAGTAACTGCCTATGGATCATAGCACAAATTAGAGGCAAAAGCATGGGCAGCAAAGGACGCTGTTCAGCTGCTTTTAAATCTGAGGCTGCAGCTTCAAATTGCTTCTTAAGAACAAAATCCAACCTGCGGTCCTGGGTATCCTTTAGTTTTTTAGTTTTAATTTCTTTATTCATTTTAAATCTTAAACAAGTATACAATAAAATATCCATTAAACTTTCAATATAACACTTGAAATTCTTTAATACATAAGGACATAAGAATAGCCTTACTGGGTTAGAACAATGGTCCATCTAGCCCAAAAGCCTGTCTTTTTTTTTTTTTTTAATCTTTATTAAGTTTTCAAAGCTAACAAAAAGTGCAAAACAATATATATACATATATTAATAATCATAATAAGCACTTATAATCAATCAATAACAATACAGAAAAAATAAAAACCCCTCTCCCATCCAACATTTTCCATCAAGGAATAAAACCAAACAAAAGAGATACCCCCCCCCCCCTTCCCACCCTCCCCTGGATGTGTGTGTGTGCTAAAACAACGGAAAATAAAGATTAAAAAACAACTATAACGAAACCACAAAAGACGTCAATGGACCCCAAACTAATTTGAATAACTTATTATGCCCCAGCATGTCAGCATTCATCTTCTCATACTTATAACATAAGCATAAATTCGCCCACAAAAAGGAAAACTAAGGCGATTCCAATTTTTCCAATTGCGAGTAACCATTGCATGGCTATCCTGGTCATAATAAGGAAAAGCTGACATTTATATCGGTCCAATGGGGGTTTAAGATGCAATATAAGAATATAAGAATTGCTGCTGCTGGGTCAGACCAGTGGTCCATTGTGACCAGCAGTCCGCTCCCATGGCGGCCCCTAGGTCAAAGACCAGTGACCTGAGACCAGCCCTACCTGCGTACATTCCGGTTCAGCAGGATCTTGTCTTTGTCTTGAATCCCTGGCCTAGAGGGTGTTTTCCCCTATAACAGCCTCCGGAAGAGCGTTCCAGTTTTCCACCACTCTCTGGGTGAAGAAGAAATTCCTTACGTTTGTACGGAATCTATCCCCTTTTAACTTTAGAGAGTGCCCTCTTGTTCTCTCTACCTTGGAGAGGGTGAACAACCTGTCTTTATCTACTAAGTCTATTCCCTTCATTATCTTGAATGTTTCGATCATGTCCCCTCTCAGTCTCCTCTTTTTTTAAGGGAGACGAGGCCCAGTTTCTCTAATCTCTCGCTATACGGCAAGCCAACTTAACCATTTTAGTTGCTCTTCTCTGGACCCTTTCGAGTAGTACCATGTCCTTCTTAATCCCACATATAACTACATCATATGTCAATGGAATCGATAACTCCAGTATGGTATTAATCTGTCCACATATTGGCCTCCAAAAGTTAGTAGCCTGTCTTCACAGTGGCCAATCCAGGTCATTAGTACCTGGCCAAAACCCAAGGAATAGCAACATTCCATGCTACTTATCCAGGGCAAGCTGTGGCTTCCCCCATTGTCTTTCTCAATTACAGACTATGGACCTCTCCTCCAGAAAATTGTCCAAACCCTTCTTAAAACCAGCTATGCTATCCGCTCTTACCACAACCTCTGGCAATGCGTTTCAGAGCTTAAATATTCTCCGAGTGAAAAAATATTTCCTCCTATTGGTTTTAAAAATATTTTACTCTGTAATTTTTAATGGAGTAAAAAAAAATGATCCACTTGTACCTGTTCTACACCACTCAGGATTTTGTAGACTTCAATCATTATCTCCCCCTCAGCTGCCTGTTTTCCAAGCTGTAGAAACCTAACCTTTTTTGTCTTTCCTCATACAAGATGATTTCCATCCCCTTTATCATCTTGGTTGTCCTTCTTTGAACCTTTTCTAGTTCCGCAATATCTTTCTTGAGATAAGGAGACCAGAATTGAACACAATACTCCAGATGAGGTCGCAGCATGGAGTGATATAAAGGCATTACAACATTCGACTTGTTAACCATCCCTTTATTAATAATTTCTAGCATCTTGTTTACTTTTTTGGTTGCCACCAACCATTGAGCAGAAGGTTTCATCATATTGTCTACAATGACACCCAAATCTTTTTTTTTTTAGCGCTAACCCCCATGGTGGACCCTAGCATCCGGTAACGGTGATTTGGCAATGTGAATCACTTTGCATTTGTCTACATTCAATTTCATCTGCCTTTGGACACCCAGTCTTCCAATGTCCTAAAGTCTGCCTGCAATTTTTCACAATCTGCATGTGTTTTAAGAACTTTGAACAGTTTAGTGTCAACTGCAAATTTAAATAAGAACATAAGAACTGCCACTGCTGGGTCAGACCAGTAGTCCATCGTGCCCAGCAATCCACTCACGCGGTGGCTTCTAGGTCAAAGACCAGCATCCTAACTGAGACTGGCTCTACCTGCGTACGTTCTGGTTCAGCAGGAACTTGTCTAACTTTATCTTGAATCCCTGGAGGGTGTTTTCCCCTATAACAGCCTCAGGAAGAGCGTTCCAGTTTTCCACCACTCACTTGTCGTTCAAATTTCAAGTTAAATAGCACCGGTCCCAGTATAAATTCCTGTGGCACTCCACTATTTATCCTCCTCCATTGAGAAAAATGGCCATGTTAACCTACCCTCTGTTTTCTATCCGATAACCAATTCCTAATCCACAACTGAACTTTGCCTCCTATCTCATGGCATGTGGGATACGTACAATCTTCAGTTGGCCATCCAGCACAAATCTGGCATGAGAACAAAGTATCCTGGCCTGAGGAGTCCATTACACCTGTTTTTGATCAAAATCGAGGTGTTTTGAGACAGAGAGGCGCTTTTACTTTCAAATCGGAAAATCTAAAATTGCTGCCGACATAGAAGAAGAGAGCCTGTTTCCCCCTACTTGTTGATATAGTACATCACTACTTGATTGTCTGTTTGAACAAGGACGACTTGATTGGAAAGGCGCTGCTAAAAGGTTTTTATAGCATTTTGAAATGCCCGCAACTCTAACACGATGTAGAAAGTCTTTTTTTGAGCAGACCATGGCAAGACCAACTAG
This sequence comes from Geotrypetes seraphini, assembly GCF_902459505.1. Lineage (NCBI taxonomy): Eukaryota > Metazoa > Chordata > Amphibia > Gymnophiona > Dermophiidae > Geotrypetes > Geotrypetes seraphini. Next base: position 11,494,343 of record NC_047085.1, read on the forward strand.
TAGCCTATGTACTCTCATCTCTTAACAATATATGCCTTCATTAGGGGCTCTTTGAGGATGCGAGAAATCTGTGTTTACTGGTGTTTTTCTGGAATAGGGATACTATAGCTTAATATCTTAACTGGATTTGGATTTTAGATTTGATTACTACCTGCTGTTTCAGCATTGCAACTGTAGTGTATGCTTGGACTTTGATTGTGACATTTACAGAACAGCTTGCATCTTCTACACCAACCTTCATACTGAGAAAGAAAAAGAAAAGGGAAAATGAAATTATAAACACAGTAATAACTAGAGGTCCTAGTTGAACATAGTTAACTAAGCCCTGAGGAACAAGGAGTACAGATAATCTCATAAATTCCAAAATAGCTCCACTGCTTAGCAAAAATATATATACCTTGCCCAATATTCATATAATTCAATCCTAGACACTGCTTAAAAATAGGAGAGTAAAAAGGCCTTTTCCAGCAGTATTCAGTGCAAGCTACAATCTTTTATCATACATCCAAAAAAGCTTCCTATATAGCAATGTTTGGTTTTACTCTTGGCCTTTACCCTCAACAGGAAGGATTGACAAGACCACCACCTGTGCACCTGACTGCTTCACCTACTCTCCCAGAGCCATGAAGTCACACTTGATATGTTCGGAGAGATACCTAGCAGCATTGATAGTGCCAACATGGATGAGCAGCATCGGATAATAGTCATTAGGTTTGATGGGTCTTGGCAAGTTCTCCATAACATCTTGAATTTTGGCACAAGCTAGATAGCGCACCTCCCGAGACATCATGTCTGGTCTGCAGAAAGACACCTACGTACACCTCAGAAGGGAATCACCAACCACCACTACCTTTTGCTTCTCAATGGTCACACTATCTAGCAACTTTGGGGATTTCAAGCTTTGATCCTTCTCCCTGGTATGACCAATACATTAAACCTACAAATCCAAAGTGTTACATTTCTTCTCTACCAGTCCTTTGGGTCTTCCCTAGTTTCCCAAGATGAGATAAACAGAGCTTTTGGGAGAATAATTAGCACTTCTTTTAACTTATACAACTAGAGGCTCAGTTTACAGAAGCGATCCAACAGTTTAGTACCACTGCTTGAAAATTAAGTATTATTATTTTCAAAAGAAATTATCATGAGCAATATTATTTCCTGCCTTCTTTTAAACAGTAGGAGTTTTGGCACTCACCTGATTTCGTTTTGAGGAAAGCAGGATTGCTTTAGCAGTATTTGTAGAGGAACATTCTGCTGTGCCAATGCTGTGGCACACTGGGATGCCATCTGTTGATCACCAGACTCAACTGCTTTGCAGAGGTGCAAGGCTAAATCTTCTAGGAAAGTAAACAGCAACAGCAAAACTTGTCAACTAACATTTTAAACAACTTTAACCTCTTAAGCTTTCCCATAGGCATAGCCAGTTTAACATATAACCAGAGTGCAAAACTACTGTGAAGATGAAATTAAGTAAGTTTACCAAGTAGCTAATTATCCTAGAAGAAAGTTTAATCACAAACTAATGAGCCATGGCTAGAAATCTCTGCTTTGAATGTAGCACCATTAGCCTCTGTCTCTCTCCGACACAAGAGGTATGCTTTCAATGAATTGGTATCCACACATTCTGTTGGTTTTGAAACAATAATAAAATGAAGCCGTTAAAAAATTATTATTCCCTTGCAAAGGGCAAGAATGCAAGAAATCAATGAACCTCATAACCAGCAGGTAGAAAGACCCATCCAGCCGTGCCCCCGAATACTAGGAGCCTACTTGCTCAGATGACTCCCCCCATCCGCCATATACAGTAATAGCACCCTCCACCCCGAATGCTCAACATCTCCCCCATTCAACAATATAACATCCCTTCCCCCCCAAAGAAGCAGAAGACAAACCAGAGGCACAGGGTCCCCCCTCCTTCCCATTAGAAAGCCAAATTTCCGGGAAAGAACCGTCCAAGTATCCACCAAATACATATAATAACCCCTGTGCTTAGCCACATACAATTCCATCCCCATCAGAGATAATTTCACTCTCAGAGGGCACCAGTATCTGTTTCCAATAAGCTGCAATAAGACATTTGACCACTGTCAAACCCAGCCGCAATAATTTGGTCTGCCATTTAGTCACACAAATGTTGGGCAACCCCAGTAAACAACTTTGAGGTGTAAGGGGGACAGCAAACCCCAGCAGTTGTGACAAACTGAGTCCAAAAGGGGACCAACTCCGTACTCTCCCACCATATGTGCAGAAAGGACCCTAAGGCCCTATGACAGCGCCAACACTGAGCAGAGAACTGAGGATACATCTTGTGAAGTCTCTCAGGAGTATAATAACCAATGGCTCAAAATCTTATAACCTTTTAGGCATTTTCCTGAATCAAGGCACATGTAGCAGCCTGTCCCACCTCCGCACAAATAGTATCCCACTCTTTAGTGCTAAAGGTACATTGCAAGTCCGTCTCCCACTGTTGGCGAAAGTCATAATGTGGCACCACCCGTCCCTTCAGGTATTGGTATAAAACTGAAATGGGCCGGGGCACTGTCTACAAGATCCCCCAAAGTTTTTTCTAAGTGTTCATCCTCCACGGGAGATGTCTTGTCCGAACCCCTAGCGCTCATAAAATGCCGCACTTGAAGATAAGCCATGTGGTCCCCATCCCTCACCCCAAAAGTTCTTTTCAAAACATCAAAGGAGACCAATCTCCCACCCTGCATCAAATCACAGAATATAATTAATCCCAAGGACCCCCACCTTGCAAAGACAGGATTAGTTTGCCAACCAAAAATTGAGGTTCATCTTTAGACATCTTTTCATATCCTTCTCCTGATTTATAAAGTTGAACTACTTTTGCTTGTAGGTTCTTTGACAGTTCTTTTGCTTTCCCCATGCTTCAGTAACCATCAAAGTCAGTGCAGTCCTGGATGAAATGCATTAGGGTTTCTCAAGAGCTGAGAAACTCATTGACTATTTATACATAGACCCTAATTACAAATCAAACAAGGCATAGGTGTGGATACTTACCTTTCATTGCCATCTCAACTTGTATGTCATCTTGTGTGTATATCAGTGGTTCCCAACCCAGTCCTGGAGGACCATCAGCCAGTCAGGTTTTCAGGATATCCCTAATAAAAATGCATGAGACAGATTTGCATAGAATGGAAGTGACAGGTATACAGATCTCTCTCATGCAGTTTCAGACTAGCTGGTGGTCCCCCAGGACAGGGTTGGGAACCACTGGTGTATATTATCAGCCTAAATATTCAAGAATATGTAAACTTTTGATCAGTGCAATCTGTGTGAATTCAGTTATTATGAATTACAATTTATTTTTATTTATTTCAGGTAGGCAGTTTACAGCAAAAAATAAAAATCCATATTTATATTAAAACAATACATATACAATCTTCAGTAGCCTGTACAACTGTTGGCAATAGCAGCCCAACAGCCCTTTCTTTGTTATTAAAAACTTCACCTGATTAATATTCCTAAATTTAAAAATGTTGTTTTGCAGGATCACTCATTTTCCACAAATGGTGCACATCTTACAAATTCTGCCAGGGATATGTAAACTGTAGAAAAGCAAATGGCCACTTCATTGAAATAAATGAATAGAAACATTTGCCGTGTCTTACCTGCATGTTTCCTTTGCTAAGCTATACAATTGTTCTAATTGATAACATAGACAAACAGCTCCAAAAGAACTCATTTCCTTGATCTGAAGAGAGCAAAATTCATTTTATTACCTTTCAAAGAAAGGCCCAGGAAAGCTGCAGGCGTGTCCCCTTCTGTGGGAAGAGTTCTGAAAGGATTTCCAGGGCCTGAAGATGAAGAAGCACTGATTTTAGTATACCCTGCTGTTCTGAAAGGATTGCCAAGAACTGGACACAAGATGTGGTTGTGTGACATGCTATTGCTTGTCACTGCAACAAAAAGAGAATGAAAACAGAGTGGTCATAATTCATCTTAACAGTAGAACAGATTTTCAATTTGAGCACTATACAGCGAAGGTACTTATTTGTAGCAGGTATTCAACAGAGCCGGCCCATATTCTCATGTGTGGTGATGTCATCCACGGAATTCAGTATGCACTGTCACTTTAAATCTTTAGGCAGTGCCCAAACCACACGCAAGCAGATGGCCTTCCTGCCCATCGGCTCATGGGACCATCAATTCAGTAACAAAGCAAAGAAGCCAACTAGGGAAGGTGGATGGGGTGCGAGTCTATATGCCTGTTGTCCTCAGAGAAAGCACAGTTACTTACCCGAGAACAGCAGGCATTTGGGTGATATCATTCACGGAGCCTGGTACTCACAGTGCAAAAGTGCACCGTCACTTTAAAAGACTGAAGCGTCTCAAGACCACCCATACCGTACATGTGCCAGTGCCTTCCCATCCAACATCAGGGAGCTGAGAGGGTTGTGTAAAATCTGCCTGCTGTCCTCGGATAACACCAGTTACAGGAAAGTGTGTTTTATCCTAGGACAAGCAGGCAGTATATTTTCACATGTGGGACTTCCTGCCAGGATCAGGCTTACAGGAGAATATATTGGTTTTATCATGAGCTGGTGAAAGTAAAAAGGATGGTAGGGATGTTGGTGTTTAAATGGAGAATAAATTTTGTAAAACTTTTTGGCGAACCAACTATCCCTTCTGGAGTGATTTTGTAAGCAGTAATGGGATGTAAAGGTATGAATGGAGGACCAGGTGCTGCTTTACAGATGACTTCAGTGGGAGTGAAACATAAATGAGTTACTGAAGCTGCCATTACTTGAACTTTATGAGCAGCAACTCGGCCTTCCAGTATCAACCCATTCTAAGCACAGCAAAAAGGAAATACAATCCGCTAACCAATTTGAGATGGTTCCCTTGGTGACAGGAGCTCCAAGTCTGTTTGGATCAAATGACATACAAACATAAGAATAGCCTTACTGGGTCAGACCATCAAGCCCAGTAGCCCCTTCTCACGGTGGCCAATACAGGTCACTTGTACCTGGCCAAAACCCAAGGTGTAGCAATATTCCATGCTACCGATACAGGGCAAGCAGTAACTTCCCCGTGTTTTTCTCAATAACAGACTATGGACTTTTCCTCCAGGAGCTTGTCCAAACCTCTTTTAAAACCAGCGATGCTATCTGCTCTTACCACATCCTCAGGTAATGCATTCCAGAGCTTAACTATTCTCTGCGTACCTGAATGGAAACCACTTAGGCTATAAGTGGTATATAAATATTAAAATAAATGAATTGCTTTGAATATTGACCTCAAAGTTTTAATATGCATCAGGATTTACAAAGACTAGGGGACACTCGATGAAGTTACAGAGTAATGCTTTTAAAACCAATAGGATCAATAGAAAAGAATATTTTATAGGTTATATTTGATTGCATATGTTATGGCAGAAGTGGGTGGGAAGGGATTAAATTTTATGTAAAAATGTTAAATATGATAGAAATTCAAGTGATGTATTTAATTTCAACTGTCATTTATTGATACACTTGTTGTAAGATGTAAAATGAATAAAGAATTTAAAAAAAAAAACAATAGGAGGAAATATTTTTTCACTCAGAGAATAGTTGCCAGACGATGTGGTAAGAGCAGTTAATGTAGCTAGTTTTAAAAAAAGGTTTGGACAAGTTTCTGGAGGAAAAGTCCATAATCTGCTGTTTAGACAGACATGGGACGGTAGCAAGGAATGCTTCTACTATTTGGGTTTTTGCCAGGTACTTGTAACTTGGATTGGCCTCCATGAAGACAGGATACTGGGCTAGATGGATCATTAGTCTGATCCGGTAAGGCTATTCTTATGTTCTTGAATGAAAACAAATTTCCTCCAATTGGTTTTAAAAGTATTTCCCTGTAACTTCATCGAGTGTCCCCTAGTCTTTGTAATTTTTGATGGAGTGAAAAATCGATCCACTTATACCCGTTCTACTCCACTCAGCCGTTTCTTTTCCGAGCTGAAGAGCTCTAACCGTTTTAGTCTTTCCTCATACGAGAGGAGTTCCATCCCCTTTACCATCTTGGTCGCTCTTCTCTGAACCTTTTCTAGCGCAACTATATCTTTCTTGAGATACCAGATATCTTCTTTTGTAATCCGCCTTGAACTGCAAGGTAATGGCGGAATAGAAATCTCTAATGTAATGTAATAAGGAGACCAGAATTGAACGTAATACTCCAGATGAGGTCACACCATGGAGTGATACAGGGGCATTATAACATTCTTAGTCTTGTTAACCATCCCTTTTTTAATAATTCCTAGCATCCTATTTGTTTTTTTGGCCGCCACCGCACATTGGGCAGAAGATTTCATCGTATTGCCTACAATGACACCCAGATCCTTTTCTTGGGTGCTAATCCCCAAGGTGGACCCTAGCATCCGGTAACTGTGATTCAGGTTATTCTTCCCAATGTGCATCACTTTGCATTTGTCCATATTAAATTTCATCTGCCATTTGGACATCCAGTCTTCCAATTTCCTAAGGTCCACCTGAAATTTTTTACAATCTGCATGCGTTTTAACAACTTTGAACAGTTTAGTATAATCTGAAAATTTAATCACCTCACTTGTTCCAATTTCCAGATCATTTTTAAATAAGTTAAATAGCACCGGACCAAGTACAGACCCCTGCGGCACTCCACTGTTTACTCTCCTCCATTGAGAAAAATGACCATTTAACCCTACCCTCTGTTTTCTATCCGATAACCAATTCCTAATCCACAACTGAACTTTGCCACCTATCCCATGACACTTTAATTTTCTCAGGAGCCTCTCATGAGGAAGGAACTTTATCAAAAGCTTTCTGAAAATCTAGATATACTATATCAACCGGCTCACCTTTATCCACATGTTTATTTACACCTTCAAAGAAGTCAAGCAAATTTGTGAGGCAAGGTCTCCCTCGGCTGAACCCATGCTGACTCCGTCTCATTAAATCATATTTGTCTAGGTGTTCAACAATTTTATTTTTTATAATCGTTTCTACCATTTTGCCCAGCACCAAAGTGAGGCTTACCAGTCTGTAATTTCCCGGATCTCCCCTGAAGTTCTGTGAGATTTGGTCCAATCCAAGTAATCAGCAAGAGCACGTTTACAGTGCAATGTGTGTGGACCCTCAGAAGAAATTCCGAGATGACTTTTGGGAGGAACTTGGAATGAGTGTGAAGAATCATCCTATCGTGAAAGAATGTTGTATAAGGTGGATCTGATACCAGTGCTTGATGTCCACTGACTTTGAGTGCAGATTAAGTGGAGATGAGAAATATTACTTTCCAGAAGTCAGTTGTCAGAGATGCAGACACCAGTGATTCAAGAAGGAGGCTTTATCAGAATGGAAAGGATAACATTAAGATCCCAAGCAACTGGAGGAGGCTTGATTAGTTGTTTGGTATGAAAAAGGCCTTTCATGACTCTGGAAGCTAGAGGATGTACTGATAATGGCTTTTTATTCAGAGGCGCATGAAAAACAGTAATAGTACCTAGGAGAACGCTGACTGAAGTAGCTTTGAGTCCTAAGTTAGAGAGGTAAAGATAATCCAGAGCCAATGGGAGAGGACAAGTGATTGGATCCAGTGAGTGAAGATTACACCAGACTGTGAAGCGAGTCCACTTGAAACAACAGCAGCACTGTGGGGAAGGTTTTCTAGAAGCTTCAATAACGGCCGAGACAGGTGCCGATAGTTGCAAAGTATCTAATTGTTGAAAGATACCACGCTGTGAGAGCTAAGGAATGTATACTGGGATGAAGAAGAGGGCCTTCTTTCTGGGTCAATAATGCTGGAAAGATTTGAAATGTTATAGGACCTCAAACACTGAATTGTAGGAGAAAAAACAACCACGGATGATGGGGCCACCAAGTCATTATGTAGCAAAAAGATTTTGCAGAACTGCTAATCTCTGACCTTGTGACTCTGAGTAAGTCATTGAACATTTCATTGCCCCAGGTACAAAATAAGTACTTGTCTAAAATATGTAAACTGCTTTGATTGTAATCATATAGAAAAAGCAGTACAACCAAGTCCCATACCCTTTACCCTTTTGTCCAAACCGATTGTCTTCTGGAAGTGTGTTGTAAATGTTAGTGAAGACCAAAGTATCCACTTTACAGATGTCCTCAAACAGAGCAGAAATGAACTACTGAGGCAGGATAGTCCAAACATTGTGGGCTGTTACACAGCCTTGTAGCATCAGTCCAGCCCGAGTATACATGAAGGAGATATAATCCAATAGCCAAGTGGAAATGCAGCAACCCCTTGCCTATTGGGGTCAAAAGCCACAAAAAGTTGAGACGACTTCCCATGAAGTTTAGTGTGGTCCAGGTAGTATGACAGAGCATGCTTGCCATCCAAGGTAAGAAGCACTGCTTCTTCAGGATGTAAATATGGTTAGGAAAGAAAACAGGCAAAATTATGGATTGGTTGAGGTGAAATTCCGAGACTACTTTAGGAAGTAATTTTGGGTGTATTCAAAGAACTACCCTAACGTGGTAGTTGATGGCAAATCCTACGGCGGATCCAACACAAGGATCTGAAGTTCACTCCGCCCTCATGTATGCATGCCATGTATCAGGAAAGCAACCTTCCAAGTGAGAAGTTTGAAAGAACAAGATATGAAGTCTGCTTTTGAGCAGCTTACAACAGCACAAAGAACCACACTGAGATTCCAAGCAACAGGTGGAGGTGTATTTTTGTGAAATTGACCTTTCAAGAAATGTACCACTAAAGTATGAACAAATAGAGGTTTCTTGTCTAGAGGAGAAAAAAAATGCACCGATAGCACTTAGGTAAACTCTAACCAGATTGGTTTTTAGACCAGAATTAGAGATAGAGGAGGTAGTCTAGTATGTATGGAAGTGGAGATGTGACAGGATCCAGAGAATGCAATGCACACCAGGAATAAAATCATGCCCAAATAAAGCAGTAGCAGTGAGTGGAGGATTTCCTAGATGCATCTACAATAGCAGATACCGCAGCCAAAAGGCAGAAAGTATTAACCTGTTCAGAGAATGAAACTATGCTGTTAGTGTTAATAAGCGGGAGCTGGGATGAATCAGGGTCACTTTGTTGTGGGTTAGCAATGTTGGAAATGGCTGCCAGTTTCTATGGTTTCTTGGCCAAAAGCTCTAGGAAGAATGGAAACCAAATCTGATGTGGCCAAAAAGGCACTATGATGATCATGATGCCCTGATCCTGATGAAGTTTGAGTAGAGCAGTGTCTTGCATAATTGCCAGAGCTGCAGCACCCTAAACTCAGGGCCATGGCTGGAGGCATCCGGAAATTCATGCACGTCAAAGCGATGAAGTCACATGTATGCATGTTGTCATGTCAAAATCCGTGAATGTGCGGAGGCCCTCCATACGGGGTCCTGAGGCACCAGTTGCGGGGTGCTGGAAGAGGAAAGGCACGGAGAGGAGTGGCACCAGCTGACTGCCTACAGGAAATGCCTCTTGCTGCGAGACACATCCTATAAGCAGTCAACCAGTGTCCCTCCTCCTCTCTGGCGTCTTGTAGCACACCAGGAATCTCAAAACAAAGCAAGGAGAACTGCAGTAACATGTACAATGATACAGGCAAAGTTTATTACAATAATTGCGGTTAAAAACACCACCTTAAAATTAAACCACAGTGTTGTTTTTAACCGTAATTGTTTTAATAAACTTTGCCTGTATCATTGTACATGTTACTGCAGTTCTCCTTGCTTCATTTTGTCTTCGACCCTTTTACTGCAGATGTTGTTGGTTCTTCCTTTTTATGTTTGTCTTACACCGGGAATCTCACCACGGCACACAGTTTGCGATACACTAGCGTAGAGTTTTTCCTATAAGAGGAATCAGAGGAAATGCGTAGAGAACTTATTTCTCCAAAGGAGAAAAAAGGTATCTGACACAATAAGACTTGGGGCAAAGTATCTGGAACAGAATTGTGGAAATTTGTTCTTCAGAGGGGAAGTGGAAAGATTTATGTCAAGTGTTCCCCATCAAGAGAAGATCAGATGTAGAACAAACGTGCTGCAAGACAATTCGTTTGGCTGAAGTCTGCTCAGCTTCTCTGGCAGCACATTCTGCTTCCCCATTAAATGAACTGCCCTGAAAAGTATCCCATGAGCAGTGACTCCATTCAAAATGTCGACTACCTCCATACGAGGGTCTGCTGAAAAGTTCTTGGGCCAACCAAGAAGAAAATGATGTGGAGCCATGAAACATACAAGTTATTCCACACTTTTCTTAACACTTTTCATTTCAATAGTTCCACATCATTCTCTTTTTGGTTGGGCTGAGAACTTTTCAGTGGCCCCTCGTACAGAGAGGATAAGATCTCATGCTTCCTTGTTTGTTCAAATAGAATACACAACCTGGTTGTCTACACGGACGAGGTCTACTTGTTGAAAAAGGTGGTCCTGGAACATTCTGAACGCATTCCCTATTGTTGATAGCTCCAGAAAATTGATATTGAGGTCTGCTCGTGGGGAGATGGTCCAGAAGAGCTCCTCATTCTAGCATCAAAGCATCTGTGGTTAGACGTTTTTTGTAGGAAGAAGGCTTGAAAGAGACCCCAAGTGATGTTGTGTGGTACCATCCAGCATTGGAAAGATTAACAAAGGTCTGAGGCAAAATGGCTTTGAGCAGACAGATGTCCTGTGGCTTGAGACCACTGGGTCGATAGGGTCCATTGCAGAATTCTGAGGTGAAGATTGTGAACGAGGTTATGTGCAGTATGAACAAGGAGATATAACATCCGGCGTGCAGAAGTGCACTTGAGGGTGGAGATTGTTCGACACAAGTGAATTATATTGTTGACCATCTGCTCGGGTAGAGAAACCAGACCCTGAATGGTGTTCAAGACTATTCCTATGAACTCCAAGATTTCATATGACTGTAGCTGTTGTTGAGGTTTTAAGAGATCCCAGACCCCAACATAGGAATGGGAGCAGTCCCAGGGATGAGGGTTCCCCAAATCTTCAGGGGCTCCCAACCCTGTAACAGCAGTTCTGTATATATTAGCAGCAAAAATAAAAGAAGCACTTAGGCTGAAATCAAAAATTATTTTATTGAACAAAATAATTCACATCTCAATCTATGTCACGCAACCTCCAAATCCATTTGTTGACTCCATCTTGCAATACTTATGTATTTTGTGGCTACATTTAAATATTCATACATTGAACACAGAGCAACTTTAGTATGTTTCTTAAACATCCTGGTTTCACTATCCAGCACAATTATGAGATTCATGCTACATCAAATACAATTTGTATGAACACTTAAGTCTTTTCCCTATGAAGCACAATCATATTAATAGTGTCTACTGATACCTAAATCCTTTATTACCAAGCCTATTTCCTAAAACCATTAGTTAGGTGTGCTCGGTGCTCTGGAAACTCCGCACCATAAAAAAATACTTCGATGACACCTCCTTCCGTCTGCTGGTACAATCTTTCATTCTGAGTGTCCTGGACTACTGTAATATCATATACTTAGGCGCCTTCAAGAAAATCACCAGGAAGCTGAGGTAGGTCCAAAATACTGCCATCCGTCTCATCTTTGGCTTGAAGAAATGGGAACACATAACCCCTTTCTACCACAAGCTGCACTGGCTGCCGTTCGAATCCAGAGTTCTATTTAAGTTCTCATGCATCTGCTACAAAACAGTATTTGGTATGTCGCCGGATTATCTTTACCCTCACTTGAACCTGAGCCACAACAACAAGAGCTCCCGCAGAATAAACCTGTTCGCTTTTTCCTCACTAAAATCGTGCCACCTGAAAAGATTCTTCGAAAGAACCTTCTCCTTTCAAGCGGCTAAACTAAATTCATGGCTTGCCCAAACTATACTTGATGCCTCTTCATATCTCAATTTTAGAAAGCAAATTAAAACTCAGCTATTCAACAGACCGAATCCTAACCATACCACATGACCTTCCCCTCTCACGCTTCTAAGACTGGTTCCCTCCTTACGGCTTGCATACTTTTTCCTTATAGGCTCTTTCCTTATGGCATGTATACAGTTCTCCTTCTCTTAAACTGTATGCACATACTTATTGTATCTATTGCATGTATTCTGCTGCATGTACTATGGCATGTACTTATGCATGTCCTTATTCCTTGTACTTATTGTACTTTGTTCGGTTCATAGACAACGGCGCGAAAGACAAAAGCGCACGCCGACAAGTGAGCGCAGTGCGCGCCACCGCGCTGCTCTCAATTACAGTTTTTAGGTGCTCTGACGGGGGGTTTTGTTGGGGAACCCCCCCAGTTTACTTAATAGACATCGCGCCGGCGTTATGGGGGGTTGTAACCCTCCACATTTTACTGTAAACTGAACTTTTTCCCTAAAAACAGGGAAAAAGTGAAGTTTTCAGTAAAATGTGGGGGGTTACAACCCCCCACAACGCGGCACGATGTCTATTAAGTAAAGTGGGGGGGTTCCCCACACACACACCCCCGTCGGAGCACTAAAAACAGTAATTTAGAGCGGCGCGGCGGTACGCGCTGCGCTCAATTGTCTGGGCGCGCCTTTGTCCCAGCGCGTTTTTGACCTGACACCCTTTGTTCTCTTTGTTCATGTTGCATGTATTTTTTTTGCTCCCTTTATCTAAATTGTAGACGTATAACCAGCATGGTACTTTTTTATAATTGCTTTGCTCGCTTTTGTTGTCAACTGCACTGTTTGTACTGAATCTACCTGCTGTGAACCGCCTAGAACTCCCTGGGTATGGCGGTATACAAAATAAAAATTATTATTATTATTACCTTATGGGCTAATCCAATCTAATGCAAGCATAAACTCTAAATTCTCATTTCTAATCTTATTTGCCCTTCTAACAAAGCATTTTCCAATAAGCACTTCATCCCTACAACTACAATCCTATTTATCTACCACTAGCATCTTTTAATCCTTATCTCTATTCCTAAGCTAATAATTATATCCCTGGTTACCTATTTTTATCATTTTTACTTTCCCCAAATAAACTACCTATTAGTAACATACTGTATAAGCTATAAATCCTATGTCTACTATTTTTCCACCAGATGACAGCTGCAACTCCGTAGACCTCTGCCCCAAGTTATTTTCTACCTCATTCCCTTTTGTCTTCTCAAGGGTGCTTATCAACAGGAAACACCTTGATAATGGGTCTCTTTCTTCAGTTGAGCTCTTATCCTGCAAATACATTCTCTCTCCGAGAGCTGCAACTGAACATGTCTCAATTTGACTGTCATCTTTGCTAACTGAGGAGCTGTTCTACAAAGAACACTTTTCTTTTATGCTGGAAAATTCCATTATGCCCAATGTTACCTGTAATTCTCTCTGAAACACTGGCCCAGTAATCTAAGTGTAAGTGTTTTAGTTATGTAAAATAATTATATAAAATCCACATTCCTGCTGCTGAATTCCCCCCAAATCATAGTCAATTTAACAAGTCTGTGTTAGGTTCAAAGCCCATGTGTCTCAGCAAACATCTGGCATCTTAAAGTCCCTATTCCACTTCCATTGTCATGTTCAAAATGGCCAATTCCTCAACACTGTGACTTTTGGTAGTTGATGGCAAATCCTAGAAGTTTAAAGAGACAAACTGTTGAGCTTATGGCATGTTGAGCTGCTTGCTATGATGAAACCTTGATCAGTCAGTCATCTAAGTAGGGAAATATGTGAAACCCCTATGAATGAAGAAGGGTTGTTGCAACTACTACAAGCATTTTGTGAATACACCAGGAACAGAGACTAGTCCGAAGGACAAGACCTTGTACTGGAAGCCCTGGGGGCCTATGCAGAAGTAAAGATACTTTCTATGAGCAGGCAGGATGGATATGTGAGTGTAGGCTCCTTTGAGATCTAGAAAGCAAAGTCAATCTCCTTTTTCTAGTAGAGGTAGAAGGGTTCCCAGAGAGACCATGTGATATTTCTCCTTCAGGAATCTGCTTTGCCTGTCAGCTACAGGGTTTTGTTTGTCTGCTAGATAGACAGCCATGAGAAAGATTTTTCACAGAATTGCTCAATTCTAGATCTTGATAACTTCTTGGCAAAGTGGGTGAGATCCCCATACACCCTTGTTTGTTTATATAGTACACAGCCACTTGGTTGTCTGGATCAGTATTACTTGATTAAACAGGCAATCCTGAAAGGTGTGAAGAGCTTTGTTAATTGTTTGTAGCACCAGAAGATTGATGTGGAAAGATCTTTCTTTCATAGTCCAGGTGCCTTGAGTGTATAGAGCATCTAGATGGGCTCCGAAACCTAGCTTGGAGGCATTCATTGTTAATAAATTTTAATGTGGAGGAACATGGAAGAGTAGGCCCCTGGATGGATTTGTTGACACTAACCACCACCGAAGAGCTTGGCGAAGTGGGGAGGTGAGACCACCAAGAGGTAAGAGTCCACTGTGATTCCCTGAGGCGAAGGTTTGCAAATGGTATTATGTGAACAATAGATGCCATTTGTCTTAGAAGCTGTAGCTTTTGTGTTGCATAGTTGAAGGAGAGCATCCAGCCTATGCTGAGGAAGGTAGGCACAAGTCTGAGCTGTGTCTAGTAGAGCTCCAATGAATTCCAGATTTGGGGTTGGTTGGAGATGTGACTTCTGGTAATTGACTGCAAACTCTAGAAGACGTATGGTTGAAATTATGGTTGAATGAGCAGCTTGAGGTGACGACACCTCAACTAACCAGTCGAGATAAGGGAATACTTAGAAACCGTAGAAGTGGAGTGTCGCAGCTACTACAGCTATGCATTTCATGAATACTCTGGGTGCTGATGCTAGACCAAATGGTAGCACTCTATAGAAACATGATGGCAGATAAAGGCCAAAGGGCCCATCTAGTCTGCCCATCCGCAGTAACCATTATCTCTTTTTCTGAGAGATCCCACATGCCTATCCCAGGCCCTCTTGAATGCAGACACAGTCTCTGTCACTGGAAGTGATGTGTTCCTAATAGAAAACAAAGATATTTTCTGTGGGCTGGAAGTTTTGGAATATGCGTATATGTCTCGAGATTCAGACAGCAAAGCCAGTTGTCCTTCTCTAAGAGAGGAAAGCAGGGTACCCAGAGAGACCATCCAGAATTTCTCCTTCACTATGTAATTGTTGAGGGCATATAAATCTAGAATTGGATTCAAACCTCCGGTCTTTTTCAGTAAGAGGAAATATTTGGAGTTGAAACCCTGGCCGGTCTTTTCTAGTAAGAGAAAATATTTGGAGTTGAAACCCTGGCCTCTCTGTAGTGGTGGTACTGATTCAATGGCTTTGAGCTGCAGAAGGGCCAAGAGTTCCTGTTGAAGGAGGATGGCCTGATGGGAAACAAAAGAAGACTCTTTTGGAGCACTGTTTGGAGGTAGACAACGGAAGCGAAGAGCATATCCGTGTTGAACAATTTGGAGGATTCAAGTGTCTGTTATAAGGGTCCAACTATTATGGTAATGGTATAGTCGACCTTCAACTGGAAGGGAGGATGAGGGAGGTGTGTGGGGAATGCTGGCCAAGCTCTCTAGCAACTGGTCAAAATGACTGTTGGATTTTTTGTTGTAGTGGAGGCTGTGACTTTTGGGCTTCTGCAAACTAGGCCTCCTCTGTGTAGGAGCCCTGGAGGTCGTAGAGGATAAAACATATCTATTTTTGGTATATGAAAAGGAATAACGAGAGTGATAGTGGCTGAGCCTTGGCAGTTTTGGAAGCTGAAAGGGTGAACATATTTTGCTCACACCTTGTAATTTTCTGCATAGCTTCCTCTATTTTCTCACCAAATAGCTCATCCCCTAGGCATGGCAAGTCGATCTTGAACGTTTTGGTCCAAGTCTGAAATGCAGAGCTAGACCTGCCTCCTCATGATGGAAAGGGCAGGTGCCCTGGAAGTCACATCAAAAGCACTGAAAACTGAGCGAGCTATGAGCTTCTTTCTTTCCAGTAAATTCTTTGCAATATGCTATACATCAGAAAGCTGGTCCAAAGGCAAAAACTGTTCAAATAATGAGTGTTGTGCTACTAACTTCATATAAAAAGTCATATAGAAGTTATAGCTGAGAATGCGGCTGATAAACATGGAATTCTGGAATAGACATTTTCCAGAGTTGTCCAGGGTCCTCCCCTCTCTTCCTGGAGGGGTGTTAGCGAAATATCTAGAACTGCTAGACTTTTTTTTAATGCAGATTGCACCAGGAGAAACTGATATAGTAACTGGGGTTTATCAAACCCTGGACAAGACTGTACTCTGTACATGGTATCCAGCTTTCTGGGAGCTAATTGAAAAAGAAGGGGGGGCTTTCCCAATTCCTGAACATCGCATCCTTCATGAAGTTATGGAAGGGCAATTTTAGGCAGTCTTTGGGAATCTTCTCAAGGTCCAAGGCATCAAACAGATCCACCCTAGGCTCAGACTCTGATTCCATTCTGTCAGGGAGAGCCTCCCATTTGTCTAATAAATTGGGTAAAAGATAAGGACTCTGGTGGAGATCTCCTTCTAGGTGGTGGTGAAGATGGATCCGAGGAGAGACCATAAGACTCTGTAGCTGAGATGTTAACGCAGAGAAGGTAAGATGTGCTAAATCCAAATCATACTCCTCGATGCACGATGCCTATTGACAAACAAAAGAAAAAAAAAATGTAAAAAAGAACGATACACTGAGGAAAATGAAAATGGGAAGACACAAAAGAGAAACGTTGATGCTCTTTGGAGAAGAACAAAAACCACAGCTTCTCAGCTCCATGGAAAACGAAAACTGATGATCCCACAAGCTGATGTCAGGCGGGAAGGCACCAGCATATGCACGGTACAGGCAGCCTTGATACTTTTGAAGAAGTTTAAAGCGACCGTACATTTTTCCATTGTCCATGCCAGGCTCCATGGATGTCGTCACCCATCTGTGAGAATATATTGCCTGCTTGTCCTGGGATAAGTAACTGTAAAAGGGAAAGTACTACTACTAAGTGATTTTAATATGCCTGATGCTGATTGGGGTATCCCTATTGCAGGTTCTCCTAGGAGTAGGGAGATCCTAGATTCTCTAAAAGGAGAACTGTTCCAGTATTTGATAATGGAACCCAAGTGGGATGGGGCCATATTGG
Organism: Geotrypetes seraphini; assembly: GCF_902459505.1. NCBI lineage: Eukaryota > Metazoa > Chordata > Amphibia > Gymnophiona > Dermophiidae > Geotrypetes > Geotrypetes seraphini. Next base: position 11,511,393 of record NC_047085.1, read on the forward strand.
ACTTGGTGCTATATTGGACTTGGTGCTTACAATGGGGAGGAAGAGGTGCTGTAAACTGTACTCCTTGTAGAGCAGTACTTGCAGGCCTGAAAGGGCCCAGGGCCTATAAGTCTAAGAACAGCATTGCATGGTTTCATAACTGCTTTTCTCTTTTGACCATTGCTCCAGCTGACTCATCATTCTAGCCAGCTCCAGCTGCGTTTTTATCAGTAATACCTGTTAAACCTGGTAGTGTCTACTGATAACAGCAAGAAGATAACTTGCTTTTAGACATGTGCTATCCTGAGTGTGTTTGAAAAGTAAACATTGCATGTGAATAGAACAGCAAGAAGCTCTATCCCCACTTCAGTCTGGCTTCCGAGCAGGCCATAGTATAGAATCGGTCCTCCTTGACATCAATGACGACAGCTGGTCGATATTTGATAAAGGAAATGATGCCTTATTGGTCCTGCTTGACCTTAGTGCTGCTTTCGACACTATTGATCACCAACTTCTACTAGGCCAACTCGCTGATTTAGGAATCAAGAACACAGCCCTACAGTGGTTCGGCTCCTTCCTGGATCAAAGAACACAATCCGTGCTGTTAGGGTCAGCCAAATCTAACCCCAAATTAATTAAATATGGAGTTCCCAAAGGTACCCTGCTGTCCCCCTTCCTCTTCAATCTGTATATCATGCCAGTCGTCGACATCGTGCACAAATACAATATTAAGATTCACTCCTATACCGATGACCTCCGACTACTGCTCCCACTAGGTGACGATCGACCAACTCAACTCACTAACCTCCTACACTGCCTCTCTGACATGAAAAACTGGATGACTGCCCATAAACTCCAGTTGAACACCTCAAAGACTGAACTTCTCTAGATCAGGAAAAAGAACACTACTTTTCCCCGTCCGACCTTATCCTGGGAATCCACTCCCCCTAATAGCAAAAGGCCAGGTACGAAGTCTCGGAATAATACTGGATGGCCACCAGTCCCTCTCCACCCATGTTTCACAGATAGTTTCCACATCTTTTTACTACCTACGCCAACTGTGAAAGATCAAACCCTTCCTCCCAGAAACAGACTTAGCCCAGCTGCTCTATGCTTACGCACTCTCTAGGCTAGACTACTGCAACTCCCTATTCAATGGAATTACTGCAAGATACCTAAAACACCTTAAAAAAGTACAGAATTCAGAAATTCGGCTCCTATACAACCTCGGCTTCCATGACCCCATTACTTCAGCGCTCATGCAGCCCACTGGTTACAAGTCAAAAAGCACTGTATCGTCAAAGCCCTGGTTATGACCCACAAGAGATTCCACCCAAAAAACCTTGCCTACATAGCATCCAAGCTGCACCCCACAAACCCCTAACCGTCCTCTCTGCTCCAAAGCAGAACAAAGACTCAGCATCCCCGCAAGGAGATCCTTCCAGATGAGCACAGCACATAAACGCTCCTATAGCTATTTCCTCCCTCAGCTATGGAACCAGCTACCCACACAGATAAGGTCACTAGATTCACTAATGTCCTTCCGTAGATCAATAAAGACCTTCCTCTTCCAACAATAGGGCCTCAATTGAATAGCTTCCTCAATTTACTTTCCAATTATTCTTTGCTATGACTAGGCTGGACTCTTGAATAGTTCTGTAATTATCTAAATGTAACCTAATTGTTATCATGACTATTCTGTTCTTAAATTGATTGTGAAAGTCAAATTGTAACCCATTCTGAGCTTCTGGGGGAACAGGATAAAAATTGAAATAAATAAAGGAACCCCTCCCCCCCCTCAGCATTTTTATACTTGTAGCTCATCTGCAGAGTGAACGTGTACATTGCTAAGAATCTCCTCTTGAGGCAGAGTTCCCTGCCCGACAGTAAAGGGCTATCTGGTTTGTAAGAGGTGGAGGATGCAGGCACAGGCACCCATGGTGAAGTATTATTTCTTTTCTCTGTAAATAAATACTAGACTCATTCTTAGAAGTTAGTGTGTGTTGTTCTATTGTTTTGTTTTGGTTTTTTTTTTTTGTTTTATAGCAATCAGTGGGTTGCCAATCGTGTTTTGCACTGACATATTTTGACAGGTACAGCTAGGCAAAACACTCCTACAACGGAATCACGAGAGTGGATGCAAGACCCTTGGTTCAGCATACCATCCCTATTGCATTGGAAATATTTTTGTTGTTATTGTAGTAACATGAATCTCTCACCTTTTTGTACTTCTCTGAGAGAGCTACTCACAACAGTCCACCATTTCTGTGCTTCTCTTTCATCTTCAAAGTTAAAAATCATGCTTGCATCTTGTTGGCTGAGAACATTTAACTCATGACATTTAGGATTCTTCACTTTATAGGAAATGTCCTTAAGATTAAATTCAGCAATATTCTGCAAAAAAAAAAAATTACATTTTTTAATATTTGTGTTATTGGTTTTACTACTAAATATTCCCTCAACAGAATAAACAGACCATATGGTCTGCCCATCTATACCAACAGCTCAGCTCTACAATCACTCCCTCAGATTTTCTATGCTTGCTCTGTGCTTCTTTAAATTCAGAAATTATCCTGGTCTCCACCTTCTTCTCTGAGAGGTTGTTCCAAGCATCCACCATTCTTTTTTTATTGAGAATAAACAATAGCAAACAGAACTACAAAAGAACACAATAAAGCGCAGCTACAAACAGAAGGATATGCAGCTCCAAGCAATATAACAGGAACAGTCTCAAAAAATAGAAAAGACATCCTATATAGAGCTATTACCCCCCCAACCCCTTCTTCCCCCCACCCAAGCAAAAAAAAAAACAACACAAAAAAAACCCCAAACAGAAATACCCCAACCAGGTATCAACACATAGTACATAACCCTTCAAGGTGGCAACTGCTGCAAAACTCTATAAGGTGTCCACGCTCGAATAAAGGAGAACATGGTGTCTTTACACATTGCTGTCAGTTTAGTCATCAAATACAGAGAATCAATTTTACTCAGTGTCCACAGAAGGTACCGTTGCTCGTTTTCAATGAGAAGCCAAACAAACCCTTGCTGCAGTTGCAACTAAAGCTACCAACTGCTGAGCTCCATCCTGAAATCCCAGTACCGGACCATTAAGAAGAAACACACTTATCAAGGGGTATAATAACATGTGAAATATCTTGCAATAACATGAGAAATTGACCCCAATATACTTGCTCTTTAGGGCAGTCCCACCAGATATGCAAAGAGGTGCCGAGCTGGGCACAACCCCTCCAGCAGTGACCTGATCCAGTGTTATAGATCACCCGCAAACACTTGGGTGTGTAATACCACTGGAGCAAGATCTTATACCCATGCTCAAACAAATTAGTAGTACTGTAATAGAAACTTTTAAAAGGCTTCTATAAATCTCATCGATCCTTTGTAAGACCTGACCCAAAAGGCCTACCCACTTAGTTTCATACTTGCGCTCTATAGGAGAACAGAGCATAAGGGCCTTGTAGAGTCTAGATTAGTCCTCTCCAAACCCCCAGATGGAAAACCTTAAGAAGGGTATAATTCTCTCATTCCCGATGAGGTAGCACCTTGGGCAGCATAAAATCTTTGACTTGCATGTAAGAAAAAAAATCAGTCATCCAATCCATACTCGTCACGGAGAGCTGAGAAGGATAGTAGCTTGCCCCCCACTATCAGTTGCCCCAATCCCCTCCCAGCCCACCTTCGAAACAATGAGCTACTCAACACAGGACTGAGCTATAGAGTGTATTGTATACAGGTCCCCCCAAAAAAACAGCTGAGTGGGAAAAAATTTCTTCCGATTGCACAAATCAAGGGTACAACCAAACAATAGGGGGTAAGGAGAGCCAATTCCTTGAAACCACGGAAAAGCCTCCAAAGGGACAGTACCAAGTACAGCCTGTTCAAGCTGCACCCAACACTTGGTGGGGAAGGCTGTCAAGTTTCAAGTTTATTAAAAAAATTTTATACCGCTTAATCAAATTTCTAGGCAGTGTGCAATGCAAAAAAATTCCATAAAAAACAGATTAAAATTAGAAATACTAAACAAGACCAGGGTAGATTAATAAGACACATAACAAGACATAATAATATAAAAGGAAATTAGGAACCCTTAACCTGCCAGAAGCCCAGTCTAAGCACAGGCGATCCTTGCGAACCCTAAGTGGCTTGTGCTGCCAAAAATAGGAGGAAACCCTCCTCTGCTCAGTTCACAGAAAAAAAGTTTTAGGAACTGGCAAAGGGAAACAGGCAAAAAGATATAGAAGGCAAGAGAGCACCATCATCTTCACAGCATTAATACACCCTACCCAAGAGATCAGCAATGCCTCCCACCTATCCAACTCTACTAGAAGAGACTTCCACAGGGGAGGGTAGTTAACATCAAAGACGGCACCCAGGTCAGCCGGAACATTCATCCCCAAGTATCTAATATAGCGAAATGTCCAACAAAAAGGGAAATTTAGCACACAACTTACCAAGTAAATCCCCAGAAGCAGTATGATTCAAAAGCTTCGACTTGGTATCATTAAGCTTAAAACTAGATACTGTCCCATACTCATCCATCAACCTGAGAATAGCAGCCAAAGACACCCGGGGCTCCATAACAGCAAAAAGAATATCATCTGCATATAAAAGCATCTTATGCTCCTGAGGGCCAAATGAAATACCATGAATGTCACCAAACGCACAAATTTTCTGACCTCAGCTCCATAACCAATGCAAATATTAGAGGTGATAAGGAGCACCCCCTGATAGGTACCCCTATGCAAAGAGAAAGGGCAAGTATAGCCCCCACTGAAATAAGAGAGATCCTTGCCAGAAAGTTTCCTTCTATCCTAAAACGCCGTAGGATGGACAACATAAATGGCCAAAGAACACCATCGAAGGCCTTCTCCGCATCGATAGTCAAAAAAACTGCCAAAGAACTTTGATGGCCACCCAAATTAGATTAAGCAAGTGATGTATATTATCATTAGGTTGCCTCCCCAAAATAAATCCAGATTGGTTCCCATGAATTAGAGGGTAAAATCAACAGAAGGCGATCCACTAAAATCTTAGCAAAAAGTTTATAATCAACTCCAAACAGGGAGATGGGCCGGTAAGAAGCACACTTATCAGCATCCTTCCCAGGTTTCATAAGGAAACATCAACCTGACACAAGGATAAACAAAGTTCACATTCTGAAATGAGAGCATTAAACATACAGGTCAAGGGCTCAGCAACTAACTCTGTAAAACGCTTATAAAAGAGATCAGTGAAGCCATCTAACCCAGGTGATTTGTTAGAAGGCAAGTGAGCGATGGCATCCTAAACTTCTGCAAGAGTAATAGAAGAAAGCTGAGCAACTTCCCCTAGAAGCAGTTGCATTTCCTGTAAAGCAACTCAGAGCTCATATTTAACAATGCAGAAGTGCAGGCATTCAGTTATTGGGCAAACCTACTGCATTCACTGATGGAGCTAATATCTCTGAATGAAGGGAAAAAAAATCATCAAAATAATTCACAGCAGGATAAATCACACACGTGGGTGACGTCACTATGTCTTTCTTACGGGAGCATGCAACCACGGACATTCCTTTCAAAAAGAATGCAGAAAACTTTCTTTCACACTCGACTTCAAATCCGTCAGAGGAATAAGGTTTGATTTTAAATTTTGCCAGCGGCCTTAAAAAATAGAATAACTGGCGTCTACCCCTGATCAAGAGACAAAATAGAGAACTGCCAGGAAGTTTCAAGCCACACCGCATCAATATATCACCTAAGTGATTCTCCCAAGGGATATTGTAATACTAATTAATGTTTGAGTAAACAACTGATTTCTTCATTCTAAAACTTTCTTTAGGTATATAATCATTTTAATTTTAAAATGAAAAATTCAAAAAGAGGAAATATGATGTAGTGGCAGACCCTTATAAGTTTCACTTCACAGCATCAGATGTGCAGCTCTGCCGGGATACTTTACCTTGTGGTAAGTTCCCACTACTGAAATTCTCTTTGTTAATCAAGAGGAACACTTCTATTTTTAAGTGTTCAAATTATATATTTATTTATAAGGAGACCTTTACAAACAAGGTTCTTTCGTTATTTGACATCATCCTAAGGCATCAGGATGAAGTAACTCTCAAAGCTCAGAAATTACTAGAAAGCACATCTCTATGTATTCAAAAGCCACTTTTCAAATGGGTATTACTGCATACCTTTTTTTGAGGGGGGATAAGTACTTTTTAATACAACCGGAAAATCACAAGTTACTGTACTTGTCGCTGCCTCAGGGACAGCTCCTTCACTGTGATAGTAACAATCTCCACATTCTTCAAAGTTCTATCATCTCAAGAACCACGGTACAATATAACTCAGCTTTCATCATAGGAAACCTCAACCTCAACCCTGAAATTGCTCAACCTCTTAAATGAGCAAGACTTCAAACCCTTGTTTCAACAACCTACACGCCTCCTCCATTTCAGCAAATAGCACAAACTATCTTGAATTTAATTCCCTATCCAAAGTACCACCTACTCCTAGAATTCACCATATTCTGGAAAGAGATATCAATCACCAAACCAACCCCACCTCCGAGTAGCCTCTTATTATAGAAACAATGCAGCCCCTGAATCATAATGGAATGAAATAGAACACTCATTACTATCCCTCCCCATCCCTGACCAAGATTTCCTGGACCATTAGAAAATGATCAATTAACAAATACTAAACAAACTAGCCCCATTCAAATAAGAACATAAGAAGTGCCATCTCCGGAACAGGCCCTAGGTCCATCAAGTCCAGTGATCCGCACACGCGGAGGCCCTACCAGATGTACCCTGGCATAGTTTTAGTCTCCATATCACTCTAAGCTTCTCATAAGAGATGTGCATCTAGCTTAACCTTAAACCCTAGAACGGTGGATTCCGCAATTACCTCTTCTGGGAGAGCATTCCATGTTTCTACCACTCGTTGCGTGAAGCAGAACTTCCTGATATTTGTCCTGGACTTGTCCCCCCTTAGCTTCAGTCCATGTCCTCTTGTCCGTGTCACATTGGACATTGTAAATAATTTTTTATCCTTCTATTTTGTCAATTCCTTTCAGTATTTTGATCATATCCCCTCGCAATCTCCTCTTCTCAAGGGAGAACAATCCCAGTCTCTTAAGTCGTTCCTCATATTCCAAGTTCTCCATGCCTTTTATTAGCTTCGTTGCTCGTCTCTGCACCCTCTCGAGTACTTTTAAATCCTTCTTTAGGTATGGAGACCAATGTTGGACGCAGTATTCCAAATGTGGTCTGACCATCGCTCTCTAAAGCGGTAGTATTACTTCCTCCGATCTACTCGTGATTCCCTTCTTTATCATGCCTAGCATTCTATTCACTTTTTTCGCTACCGCCGAGCTTGCCAACAAGCCAAGGTCTACTGGCATAAACACCCCTCCCTAGAAAACAAGACTAAAGGCTCCTTTTACTAAGGTGCGCTAGCGGTTCTAGCATACGCAGGGGTATTGCCGTGCGCTACGCGGCTAGAACGCCATCTCAATGCTGGCATTAGCGTCTAGCGTGCGCAGCAATGTAGCACGCGCTATTCCACACGCTAATGCCCTAACACAGTTTAGTAAAAGGAGCCCTAAGTGGTGGCAGAAAATTCTAGAATATAAATCACTACTTTTGCAAAGAAAGAGTATTACCCTAAACAGATCAGCACAGAAGATAATCTTAAAATCAACAAACTATTCTTAATATTAGATAACTTAACCAACATGAACAAGATCACAAATGGTGACAACCTCTCTATCCCAACAGCCTCAAAACTAGCTATTTTAAAATAAAGATTCAATCCACATGAGAACTGCCTATGGAAATTCCAGCAGAAATCTTGGAACAATTTTGAAGAGATTAAATTAAGAGACACAAAATGGCTTCTCCTAAAATACTCCAAAGCATACTGCAACCTTGACACCTGCCCACTTTACCTGATCAAAGCTGCCACCCCAACAGTCATAGGAAAAAATAACCCAATGCCTTTAACTATCACTTAAATGCTGGCCTTTTCCTAAATCAGGAGGCGGAATTGCCTTTAACACCCATTCCCAAGAACCCAAAACTCAGCCCTTCTGATGTGACCAATTATCAGCCAGAAGCTTCTATCCCCCTTTCAAGATATGTCACAGAACACATTGAATGCTACTTATAACACTTCAATATCCTCCACCCTTCACAATCAGGATTCAAGAAAAATCAAAGCAACACTAGTAACATATGGCAAAGAACTACTAAGCAAGAGTTACAGCATAATCATAATCTAATTCAACCTAAGAAGAACATTAAGCCTAGCAGACTTTGATCAAATGACTAAGATCTCCAGTGATTTTGGATTTAGCAGCCCAGTTCTCTCCTGGTTCTAAGGCTTCCTAACAACTCGGCACTATGCTGTACGTAAGGATGGTGAACTTTCTGACAGCTGACACCCTCAGAGTAGGGACTCCAAGGATCCCCACTTTTACCATCAGTGTTAAACTTTCTAATACATCCTTGGGAGCAAACCTAGATCTCACACAAATAAAACATTTCACCTATGCAGATGACAAGATCATGATACCTGTAATGGCTGCATTAGCTAACACCCTCACCACTATCAAAAAATGTGGCCAGATCATAGAAAACTGGACCTCAACTCACCGCCTCAAACTAAATAAGAACATAACCAAATTCCTTTAGCTATGACCCTCAACTGACCCACGTGACACTCCAAATATTATAGTAGAGTGACGACAGAGACTTTCTACTAAAACTACAATCCCGAATCTTAAGAGTAGCAATTGATAACCTAATCATGAATAGCCATGTATAATCAATGAATAATAAAACAATCTTTCCTTGTTATGTGAAAGCTAAGATCCATTAGACATACATCGGGGGAAGAAAATAGTAAGATAATGGAGAGGTGAGGGAAAGGGGTGACAAGCTGTGGGTAGACACAGTGAAAAGAGGGAAACAGGACTAAATAGTAAGAAAGAATTTAATTTAGATGGAGGCAGAAAATAGAGAAGGAAGACCAGAGAAGAAAAGGGAAGAGAGAGCAGAGAACAATATCAGATCTGAGTGATGGAAATGAGAAGAGAGAGATGCTAAAAACCACAGGGGGGAGGGAAGGATAGAGATGCCAGACCATGAGGGGAACAGAAGGAAGATGATGGATGCCAGACCAAATTGGGGGGGAAGGCAGGAGGAGAGATGGCAGGGAAAGACAGAGAGTGAATGGAAGGGGCAGATGCTGGACTGAAGAGATAGAGAAGGTTATCATGCCGCTGTACCGGGCCATGGTAAGCCCTCACCTGGAGTACTGTGTCCAGCACTGGTCACCGTACATGAAGAAGGACACGGTACTACTCGAAAGGGTCCAGAGAAGAGCGACTAAGATGGTTAAGGGGTTGGAGGAGCTGCCGTACAGCGAAAGATTAGAGAAACTGGGCCTCTTCTCCCTCGAACAGAGGAGATTAAGAGGGGACATAATCGAAACATTCAAGTTACTGAAGGGAATAGACTTAGTAGAGAAAGACACTATTCACCCTCTCCAAGGTAGGGAGAACGAGAGGGCACTCTCTAAAGTTGAAAGGGGATAGATTCCGTACAAACGTAAGGAAGTTCTTCTTCACCCAGAGAGTGGTAGAAAGCTGGAACGCTCTTCCAGAGGCTGTTATAGGGGAAAACACCCTCCAAGGATTCAAGACAAAGTTAGACAAGTTCCTGCTGAACAAGAACATGCGCTGGTAGGGCTAATCTCAGTTAGGGTGCTGGTCTTAGACCAGAGGGCCGCCGCGTGAGCGGACTGCTGGGCATGATGGACCACTGGTCTGACCCAGCAGTGGCAATTCTTATGTTCTTAGGGCAGACGCTGGATGGAAGAGAGTGAAAAGGCAATGAAAGCAGAAACCAGAGACAACAAAAGGTAGAAAAAAGTAATTTTATTTCTATCTTGTGATTCAAATATATCAGATTTGAAATATGTATCTTGCTAGACATAACTGGGGAGTGCAAAGCCCAGGCAGTGCCTCTTTAGCTTCCAGCTGGCTTAGGGCTCTCTCTTACCAGGAGGCAGTTGCCCTAGTTCCACTCCCCTAACACCTGTGTGACTGTGGTATTCTGTTACATGATATTTGTGTAGCATTCTGTAATAATTTGGCTTATTCAGTTTTCTTGATAGTAGAGGGGATATATGTGAAGGGGAGGGGAGACAGGGGTTTTGTTAATCTTTACCCTGTATTATTTGTATTTATAAAATGACAATTGTATAGAATATTGTTTCTTTTTAAACTTTAATAAAATATGTTCAATATAAAATCATAACTATTTCAGACTTGTGCGGATGGGATCAGATGGTTTGTGGGACCGAGCTCGCGGGGACGGGGCGGCGATGGTTTTTAAAAAAATTTCAGTCTTAGTAGTTTGCCGGTCCACGAAATAATTATTTTATTTCCGCCGGTCCATAGGTGTAAAAAGGTTGAAGAACACTGGTGTAGAGTATCAAGGGGGGAGGGGGTCTGGGGAAGAAGGATGGTGGGAGGACAGGGAGGGTGCAAATGGTTCTCGCAATTAGTCATAGGATTAGGTATTGGGGATGAGTTGGGGGAGGGAGGTGGAGTGGCTTCTTCGGGGCTCATCAGAGTCCAGGGCCCCGGAGGGCCATTCTGCCGACTCTGGCCTTGTTTGCCATGGGTCGATTGTGTGTGTGGGGGGTATGTTACTGTTCTTATCTCTGGTATGTACTTGATAATCTGTTGAATTTGATGCCTCAATATTGGTACTATGAATCTTTTGTGTTTCATTGTTTTGATTGCATTATTGTTTGCATCAATAAAAATTGTTTGAACCTAACAAGAGCCTGACAGGCAACGCCCCCAAATACTCATCTTACATTTTCCAGCATGCAATAATCTAAGGTCAACAAGGCAAATGACCTTATCCATCCAACATCAATTAGCAAAATGCTGGAAGCAAGTACTACTTACATTACAAACTTGTGAGCACTATCTCAGATTTAGAAACCTTTTAAAGCATTTCTATAGCAAGACAGGGAGCTCACCCTGAATTAACTAAAATGGTAATTGTAAAAGTACACTTCTAGACTGTCTAAACTCTAATGCAGCTCTTGGGACATAAGGATGAGCCAACAATGACCTACTTAAACTTGTAGCTATGTATTTGAAACTATGACCTAACTGTATTAATAATTGTACTGATCTAAATTTGGATCGTTGTGCTATAAAGGTTCTAATTGGTCTTACAGCTAATTACCTTGTGGATCATTTTGTATCGGCTGCCCCAAAACGTCCCAATTAATTTTGACATTCTTTGCCTTTCCTTCTGTTAAAGATTGTCAATATAACAGATACTTTGACAGGTTTTATTCATTTATTCATTCATTTTTCTATACTGTGCTGTTCTCTCAGGAGAGCTCAGAACGGTTTACATTAATTTATTCAGGCACTCAAGCATTTTTCTGTCTGTCCTGGTGGGCTCACAATCTATTTAATGTACTTGGGACAATGGAGGGATTAAAGGGCAAATTCTATAAGATGCGCCCAAAAGTTAGGCTCCGTTCAGCACGATTCAAGTCAAATTGGGCGCTGTTTAATGAATCACGCGGAGCGGAACCTATTTTGGAGGCGCCCAAGAAATAGGCCAGCTCTAGGCACCACTAAAAGTTAGGCTTAAGAGCAGCGATTCTGCAACAAGGCACCTCACATGTAGCCACGCCCAACATGCATAGCGCCTATTATTTTGAAGGCCGCCTAAATTTTAGAGGCGCCTTGTTACAGAATCGCTCTCTCTCGATAGGCGCCTATATTTCAATCAGTGCTGATTAAAAAGCTGAATTGAGCTTGCTACTCGATTTAGATAGGCGCCTGTCTAGGTGGGGTAACTTTAGGCGCTGGTTACAGAATTTGGGCCTAAGTGACTTGCCCAGGATCACAAGGACAGTGTGGATTTGAACCCACAACCCCAGGGTGCTGAGCTGTAGCTTTAACCACTGCGCCACACTTCCCCCCAGGTTATTCTCATTTCAGGCAGCAATTAGAAACAAAGACTTCAGCCAATTAATAGCTAGTGCAGTATCTTATCAACATTTTAGAAAACTCCTGAAAAGGCACTTATTCGATAAATTTTTATAAGGCAAGATTTGTATTGAACAATTTATAAATTTGTATTTCCCGATTTTGTTTCAGCTTCTTTGAGTTGTAAACCACATTGAATGGGAAGGTAATGCGGGATGCAAATAAAAGTTATGTTACCTATACTAGCAACTCTATTGAAGGTCTGTGTCAATCTAATAATAATAACTTTATTCTTGTATACCGCCACACCATGTTAGTTCTGGGCGGTTTACATCAAGAGGACATCAAAACAGCGATCATTACATATCACATGGTACAGCGGTGATATTCAAATTACAAATCGTTTCAGTCAGTTAACATTTTACTATATCTATCTAGTAACAAATTTATCAAATAAATAAGTTTTCAATAACCTTCTAAAAGATTAGTACTGTGTTTCCCCCCAAATAAGACAGTGTCTTATATTAATTTGGGGTCTAAAAAATGCACTAGGGCTTACTTTCAGGGATGTCTTATTTTTTTCATGTATTACAATGATCTCTCCTCCACCCCCAATTCTTCCTCTTTCTCTCCCCATGTGCAGTATCTTTCCTCCCCTCTCACCCATCCCTTTGTGCAGCATCTTTCTATCCCTCCCTCCCATCCCCCTGTGCAGCAGAACCCCACCGACCCTCCCACCATGAGACTGACATACATCCTCTCCGAGGCGTCCTAAAGCAGGAGTGGGGGCTGCCGAATCAACAAGTTCAAATTTTTTCAGCAAATCAAGCAGCATTAGTGTCAGGGATGGAGTCAGGGAGCGTCAGGTACATTCGAGGGGGGGGGGGGCGCGCTTCGGGAGTCGATCTTAACTAGGGCTTATTTTTGGGGTAAGGCTTATATTAGGAGCATCTTTAGAAATCATGTTAGGGCTTATTTTCAGGATAGGTCTTATTTTCAAGGAAACAGGATATGACTGGGTTTGTGACAACAGTATACTCCACCATATATTTGTTTTTCCTGTTTGATAGGCTAGTTTTTTTTCTAAAAATCTCTTACAACGAAAAGCCTTTGGTGCCAGGAATGCAAACCAGTAATTTTTTCGAGCGTTCTTATTGGACTTAAATATTTCAGAATGGGAGATAAGGTAAATAGGAGCCGAACCAAATAATATTTTAAAACAGATACAACCGAGCTTAAACAACATTCTGGCTTCAAACAGTAGTCAATGGAGTTGTTTATATAACGGGCTAATATGATCAGACTTTTTCAGCCCAAAAATCAGATGGACGGCTTTGTTTTGTATTAATCTTAGGGCCTCTTCTATTAAACTGCACTAGCAGTTTCTAGCGCGGAAGCCGCGCTGAATGGCCTGCACTGCTCCTGACGCTCAGAGAGTTCCTATGAGCGTCGGGATCAGCACAGGCCATTCAGCAGGGCTCTGTGCTAAAAACTGCTAGCATAGTTTAATAAAAGAGGGAGTTAGTCTATTAATAATTTTTTTAGGTGACTCTAGATAAATGATGTTACAATAGTCCAGAATTTATAATATTGAAAACTGCACCAGTAGTCTAAAGGAGGTTAGATCAAAATATTTTTTGATTGTACGGACTTTCCAAAGGGCCGAAAAACATTTTTTTAATCATTAGATCTCTGTGATCTTCCACTATTAGATATCAATCTAATGTTAAGCCCAATATTTTTATTGAAGTGACTATAGAAAAGTTTTGACCCTGAAGATGAAGAACACTTTCTTTGATTTTATCGTTAGGAATTGCCAGAAAAAAATTTGTCTTTTCTGGATTAAGTTCGAGTTTAAAATGGAGAGTCCATTGTTCTATTTGTGTCAAGATGAATGAGAGCTGGTTTTTTATAGCTACCGTAACAGATGTTAGAGGAATGAGTATGGTAATGTCATCTGCGTAGATATAAAATTTAACTTTGAGACTATGTAATAAGTGACACAAAGGGGCAAGCTAGATATTAAACAGTGTTGGCGATAATGGAGAACCCTGTGGGACACCATAAGGGTTTCTCCATAAAAAAGAGCATTTGTCAGCACTGTATACTTGGTAGGATCTTTTTTTCAGAAAACCCTGGAACCATTTCCTAAGATGCCAAACAAATCCAAACCACTCAACAAGATCTCATGGTCAACCAAATCAAATGCGCTGCTAAGATCCAACTGAAGGATCAGCGCACTAGTGCCTACACTAAATAGTCCATGAAGATGATCAAGCAATGAGGCTATAGCCAGAACAAAATCCTGATTGAACATTGTGGAGAAATTTTTCCAAATATTTTACTAGTTCAAAATTGACTAACCCTTCTAATAACTTTGTAAATAAGGGAATACTGGCAATCGGTCTTATAAGTAACGCAAGTAATAAATTCTTTAGAACTTTTTTACAATAGGTGTGACTAAGACTTGGCCAACCTCCTTTGGGAACTGTCCATTGTAACGTCCTGGGTAAATGACCCAACCTTTTGTAATGTAATCCAACCTTGAACTGAATAGGTAAAGGCGAAATAGAAAACCTGATTAACATAACATAAAGCAGTTCTTATCTTTTTTGTGACCATGACCCCATGATTGCAACCAGTTAAGTTTGTGACCTACTTCATATGCAGAATAATGATGCATCTATGGAGAGCCCATCCAGATCATGACCCCAAACATGGGTTTTGTCATTTCCTTTGAGATCCTGATCCACACTACGGGAAGCTCTGCTGTAAAGGATATTCACTAATGGGACAAGCAGAGAGGCTCTCTAAGAAAGTGAGGTATTGTTGAGCATAACCTAAGTTGGAATATCTGGGTCCTGCAACTATCTTATTTATTGTATCTTTTAATGCATTCATTTTTGTAAACCGCTTAGAAACCTCACAGTTATTAGCGGTATATAAGAATTAAATTAATTTAAAATTAATAATCAATGACTCACTAAACTACTAAGTACATGCATGTAAGATATTTAAACCACTTGATTGTACGCACTAAAAGGTACTGATTTGATTTTGTTGTTTTTACATTCTGGAAAAGCTTGTTTGTTTTTCATTGTAAGATTGACATACTGTAGATGGCACTGATTCTCCAATTCATGCAGGTTTGGGGGGGTTGTATGATCTGGTTTTATGTAGAGGGTCATAAATATCTTTGCAATTTGTACTAGACATGGTGACAAAATTCATCACCATTCCCGTACCCGCGGATAATGAGAGAAGACTAAAGAGTATGAATGGGCACAACCACTGACCCTCAAGCCAGCATTCAAGAATGCCGGCTGAGGTTGAGATAGACACTAAAGAATGGCACAGGATGGTTTCCCGCAGTTATCCGTGGGGACGGGAACGTTGATGAATTTTGTCACCATGTCATTGTATAGCATACATTTTGACATTTAATAAATAGTCCTGCTTGGAGGAGCTTACAATCTAACTTGAACAGACATGACATCTGGGGTTGGGGGATGCAGAACCCAAGGTGAGGAGTTGAAAGCACACATATAATAGCACTTCCCAGACATCTTACAAACATTTGTAGGTAATCTTAACCGAGAAATAGGGTAGGAGCTAAATGTAAATACGCTGCCCTTTACTTTCCAAAACCTGCAAGAGGTAGGATCGAGTTTCGAAGAACAGCATGAATCCATTTGACATTTAGGGACCGGACTGGGGGAAAGTTATTTTAAGGGTCAGGAAGTCATTTCCTTCCGTGGCAGCCTAAGCCCGGCCTGGCTCAGCACTAGGAAGGCCCTGGGAGCGGGCTTTTGCGTTTCTCTTCCGCGTTCCTATGCTACGGTTTCAGGCAGCTTTGCTAGTTGCCCAAGTTACAGCCGAAGTCGATGCGTCTGTTGTCTAAGGCGAGAAAGAAGCAGAAACGCTGCCTAAGGAAAATGCCGATTGGGGGAGGAAGGGAGGAAAAGGGGGGAGGGGGCAGAGGGGAGGGGGAAGAGGGGGAAGGGGAAGAGGGAAAGGGGAAGAGGGGAGGGGGAGGGAGAGGGAAGAAGGGGAAAGGGGGAAGGGGGAAGGGGAGGGGGGAGAGGGGTGGGGGAGAGGGGAGGGGGAGAGGGAAGGGGTGGAGGGAAGGGGTGGAGGGAGAGGGGAATGGGGGAGGGGAGGGGGAGGGGAGGGGAGGGGGCAGAGTGAAGGGGAAAGGGGGAAGGAAGGGAGAGGGAAAGGGGGAGGGGAGAGGGGGGGGGGGAGGGGAGAGGGGTGGAGGATAGGGGAGAGGGGTGGAGGATAGGGGAGAGGGGTGGGGGATAGGGGAGAGGGAAGGGGTGGAGGGTGGAGGGGAATGGGGGAGGGGAGGTTAGGGGGTGGGGAATGGGGGAGGGGAGGTTAGGGGGAGGGGAATGGGGGAGGGGAAGGGGCAGGCCGCACTTTTACTTCGCTGCCGATCAAGAGAGGGCAGCGGCAGAAAGACTTCCTGCGGCACCGAGAAGGGAAGTGGGAAGCGGTTGAGCGCCCCGCGCCCCCTCCTTACCATGCTGCAGCCGCCCTTGGTCTCGCTGCGCCGCAGCGTCAGGCGGAATTCCCCGGCTCTCTCCGGCTCCATGAGCAGCTGCAGCCGCAAAGCTTCGTCGCCGTCGCCGCTCCCCGGCGGGACGGTCACCCGCACGGACATGAGCACGGTGGGCAGTTGGGGCGCTTCCGCCGGGGCCTGGCCGGGCGGCCGCGCCATCGCCCGCCTGCGCCTCGCTCCGCCGCCCCCGCGCGCTCCAGCCTCGCGCCCACTTCTGTTTTTTTCTCTCGCTCTCCTTTCTTTTTCGAACCGCCGTCCGCGCTGTCTCGCGCCACCACTTAGACCTATAGCGGTCGCTTCTTCCCCCCTCCCCGGTCCTAGACTGCGCAGGCGCGGCCGCGCGCGACCAAGTTTATGTCAAATCACCTCGAGCTCTCCGCACAGTAAAAACACCAATGCCAGGGACCATAACAAAAAAATAGTCCCCGCCTCCGGAAAAGGGGCGAGATCCTGGGCGGCCATCTTTCATTCGGGCAACAACCCGAGTCTGCTTTTGTAGGACCTCTTTTCTCCCCTTGCCCCCAAATCTGGGTTCCTGTAGAAATGTTGTTGTTCCGCCCTAAACAAAGATGCCTGTCAAGTAGTTCAGATGATGATAATAATAATAAAAGCTTTCATTTTTGTCTTAAAAGGAGCCAGTCTTTCAGAAATAACCAAATTCATGAAAACTCCCTGTTATTTATTTATTTACATTCTTTTTAATACTGCACTGTTATCGTTCTTAAAACTAAGCTCCTAACTGCTGGTTCATATTTTCCCTCAATTATAACAAAGATGATTAAGTCATTTAGGGTTACCATATTTGCAGTGCTGGGTAGTAACTAGTTAATTTATAAAATTTACAAGTTACTTTTGCAGTACTGTTTACATAGCATGCAGAACAATTGATGACAAATTTCCAATTCATGCTAGCTCCAATTCAACTCCATTCGCTTGCTTGGCCACAGTGCATTAAAGTAACTACCCATGACTACCCATGTATCGGCTGTACATGGTGACAGCTAGAGAATGACACGGTGATAATGCATTCATCGGGATAGGCTCGTCCTAATAAAATCCACCTATTAGACACTACTATTGCAATATCCATGGAGGTAAAATATTTAGGGGTTTTACTAGATTCTGGTCTGACGTTCAGGGGGCATGTATATGCAGTGGTAAAAAAAGGTATTTTTAAAATTGCGTCTGTTGAGCAGTTTGCACCCATATTTGTCAGCCTCTATGTTTAGGACTGTCTTGCAGAGTGTGGTATTATCATGCCTAGACTACTGCAATTTGGTGCTTCTGGGTATACCTGCATCAGCACGGAGTGTGCTGCAGGTAGCCCAGAATGCAATTGTTTGAACTTTGTTTTGCTTTATAACATTTTATTGAAGAAATGCAATAAATACATAATAATATAACACAGTAAAACAGTCATTACATTTAAATTGACCATATTAACTTCTAATAAATGTTTATCATTCCTTCAAAATAAATTTTTATATCTCTCAATATGTTCCCTTAATTTCTGACCCCCTCCCCCCTTTGTTTTGATTAAGAAAGAGTGGTCATGTGACAGAATGCTATATATCTTTATCTTTATTTTATTTATTTAAAAAATTTCTATACCGTTTTAAACCAAAACGGTTTCCAAAAATATTACATACATAAAATTTTACAACAAATGAATACAAATCTGTCCAATTCTTTTCAGAAAATCACTACTTAGAGGAACGCATTTACAAACAATTGAGTTTTAAGTAGTTCTCTAAATGCACCCCTATCACTGCATTTCCATATTTGCCCATCAAGGGAATTCCACAATCTAACCCTGCACATGAAAAGGTCATTGCATTGAATTAACATTTGACTTTAGCAGTGCAGAATTTTAAATTAGAAACTCGAATTCTTTATAAATTATTAGTCATAGTGCATCTCTGTATACACACTCTGAATTCCCCCCTTCTCCCCCCGCCCTGTAGCACCAGCGCGGCTGTGATCCTGAGCAGCAAAACTCTCCAACCTCCCTCAAGCCCCGAAGTGGCAGAAGCAGGTGGCGGTCCTGAGCCATGAATCCCCTCGCTCCCTCTGTTCCTCCCTCTCTCTCTTCCATACCCGAAGCGCAGCAGGAGGCAGCCACAAAACAGGCTGCTTGCGGTCAGCCCTGCTGGGAAAGGCCCTGCTGGGGTTGGCCATGAGCAGCCTGTTTTGAGGCTGCCTCCTGACTTCTGCACTTCAGGGTAAGGAAGAGAAAAATGGAGTTTTTGGCTCAAGAGCACCACCTGCTTCTGCCACTTTGGGGCTTGAGGAAGGGAGGAGGGCTTTGCAGCTCAGGACTGCTACATACACTGGCACTTCAGGGTGGGAGAGAGGGAAGTTCATAGCTGCTTGGAGCTTGGGAAAGGGAGGGAGGTTTTGCAGCTCAAGATGCTGCCACTGGTGCTTCAGAGGACTTTTTTTTTTTTAACACCGACAATTATATGCCGGTTGTGTGAGTCACGCTTAACCGAGACTCTACTGTATAAAGGATAGGGCAGTTTTAACAAAGGAGACTCTAGGACCCTGAAGGAACTAAGAAAAAGGCAGATTTAGGTCCAGTAGTAAATCAAATAAAATAAATCTCTTTTTTTTTTTTTTTTTTTCTAAGTTTTTTTTTATTGATTTTTTCACATATCAACAAGTGTTATAAATTTTCCATACATTTATCTTAACAATACACTTGATATCTCTATAATGTATTTTATATAAACCATATTTTATATTATTTTTCTTATGAATTTATATAACATATAATATAAATAAATCTCTTGCCATGGAATCCAGACCAAACCCCTGAGAGCCAAGCTGAGACAATCTCTATTTGGGAATAAAATAAAGGGAGAAGCCCATGGAAGTAGGAGGGGAATTGGCTGGGGGGAAAAAAACCCAACCCAAAACAGGTCAGAAAAAGATGGGAGAGAGAACAAGACAGCTGGGATTCTTTAGATCTGTCTGAGCCCTAGGAGATTCAAACCTCAGAGAGAGAAACAGAAATCTGGCAGAGCAATGCTGAGAGAGCTTACCTTGACAGTCTTCCTATGGATTTTGAATAACAAACAGGACAAAAGTCAGATAACTTACTGGTTTCAAAAGTTTTCCTGTTTGTAGTTTCTAAGCAGTGCTGGAAGAGCAGGCTGCTTGGGTGATTGTATTTTTAAACTGTGCTGGAAGAGAAAGCAGTTTGGATGTGTGGTTTTACTGGGAGTACCGTACTCAACCTGGCAACCAAATCCCTAAGACTATAAAATACCCTAAGGGACCAGCTACCAAGGGAGAACTTGATGACAGATATAGGCCAAATGGCCCATCCAGTCTGCCCATCCACAGTAACCATTATCTCTTCCTCTCTAATAAATCCCACGTGCCTATCCCAGGCTTGCTTGAATTCAGACACAGTCTCTGTCTCCTCTACCGGGAGACTGTCCACAATTAATGCAGGAATTGGTTGGAGTTCTAACTTTCTCCCATTTTTCAGTTTATACCTTGTTGGAAGTGGGGAAGTAAAGTTAAAGGTGGCTGAGACACCTTTCTTTATTGAACTTTATCGAACTGCCTTAAGCTGAAGAGAAAATAAACTGCAGTGCTTTAAGGCAGTGTTTCTCAACTTCTTAAAGCAAGCACCCCTAAGTCTAATAAATATCAACTGAGCACCCCCGCCCAAGCTCCGCCCCTGACCCCACCTCCATAATAATAGTACTAATTGTAATGCAGTTTCTTCCATCTATTTTTCATATGCACACAATATAATCTTAATACATAATGGTAATCACAAATTTTTTTAAAAAAGCACACTGTACACAGAGAAAATGTTAATGATCATTTATATTTGATATTTTTTTCAAAGAGGATAAGGCAGATGACTTTAAAATATGCAATATCACCTCAGTAACAACTATAGAAAAATAGACAAATATAATGCAAAATATAGACAGCAGATATAAATTCTCAAAACTGACACACTTTGATCACTAAATTGAAAATAAAATAATTTTTCCTACCTTTGCTGTCTGATGATTTCATGAATCTCTGGTTGCACTTCCTTCTGACTGTGCATCCAATCTTTCTTTCTTTTTGCCTCCTGCATGCTTCCTCTTCTCCAGACCTTATTCCATTCCCCAACCGACATCTTTCTCTGTCCCTCCATGAGTCCAACATTTCTTCCTCTCTCTTCCACCCCCATTGGCAACCAGTCTCTGTCAGCCTAGCATTGCTAGCAATCAGCATTTTCGGTTAGCCTAACCAATGTCAGCAAAGGCCTATGGGAGATCATATCATTCATGTCTGACCTTAGGGAATGTAATTGCAGACAGCCTAAATGAAATCAATGCTTAGAGGACCTGGCAGTAAATAGGTGCAAAGAGGGGAAGATGTGTTAATGTCTAGTGCTTATGATGGACAGCTTAGGATGTACAATGGGTCCAGGTGCACAGATAACTAAGATTAATCAGAAACTATTGTCAGAGGCATACTGGAAAGTAAATTTGACTCTAGTCTATTCTTCTCCAGTCTAGCACACCTCACTCACCTTCCTGATCAGTGAAACTAACCATTGTTTCAGACAGTTTACTAAGGATGGGGATGCTTAACTTCAATAGATTCTATTTGTTATAAAAAGCCCCCTCTCAACATCAACCCCCCCTTCTCTCTCTATCTCTGGAACCTGAAGCTTGGAACATCACCCCCCCCTGAACCCCCCCTTTCTCTCTTTACTTCTCTGTCCTCACAGCACCTATTCTCTCTCATTCACAAGAGCACAGAAGCAGTCTCTGTAATTGTAAAATGTATTCCTTAATGGTAATGCTTAATTGTAATGCTTAATCTTTATGAACCTTGCTTTTCTATAATATTAAGTCTATTTCTATATTATATTATTTATGCCAGGGGTAGGGAACTCCGGTCCTCAAGAGCCGTATTTCAGTCGGGTTTTCAGAATTTCCACAATGAATATGCATGAGATCTCTTTGCATGCACTGCTTTCAGTGCATATTCATTGGGGAAATCATGAAATCCCGACTGGAATACGGCTCTTGAGGACCGGAGTTCCCTACCCCTGCTTTATGCAATCACTTCTGGCTGTGCTTGTTATTTGATTCTACTTTCTGGTGAATCTTCTGTGAGGGTATTGAATCCAGGACCCGCAGATTGTAAGGCCACTTCAACCATAACCCCTCCAAACCTTACATTTTGGGGGCTCATCCAGGAGTTGAACCCGGGACCTCTCACTCTCTCTCACTGCCCTTCCCTCATTTCCTCTCTTGCTGCAAAGGGAGTGAGGAAAGAGAGAGAAATATCCAGGGTGCATCTTTCCTACTCCCTCTACTGCCACATCCAACATTTCCCCCTCATTTCTACCAGTCCAACATCTCTTTTTCTCTGCCTCTTACACGCTTCCTCTCCTCCAGTCCTCATTCCCTCCCCAACTAACATTTTTCTCTCTCTCTCTCTCTCTCTTTTCATGAGTTCAACTTTTTACTCTCTGCCCTCTCCCCCTTCCCCTGAGTGTGGCATTTCTCCTTCCTTCCCTCCCTCCCTCTCCATCCATCTCTCTCTCTCTCCATGAGTCCAACACTTTCTGCCTCCTGCACGCTTCCTCTCCTCTGGACTTAATTCCCTTCCCCAACCAACATCTCTCTCTGTCCCTCCATGAGTCCAACTTTTCTTCCTTTCTCCACCACCCCTATGGGCAACAAGTCTCCTTCTCCCTCTCACTGTCCATCTGTCTTGAGAGATCCAGTCATCTCTCCCACCTCCTCTACTGTCACATCCAACATTTCTCCCTCTCTCATCCCCAGATCATGTGCAGCATTTTTCACCACTGCCCATCAGCCCCATCCCCATTTCTCATTCTATCACCCTCCATCACTATATCCAACATTCCTCCCCCTTGCAATCCCCTTCAATCTGTCCCTCTCCACCACCATATCCAACATTTCTCCTTCTCTCCCCCTGGGAATGGGTGGGAGGGGAAGAAAGCAGTTGCTCAGGGGGATGGGAGAGGAGGAAAGATGAACGGGGGGAGAGGAACAATTGTTGAGAGGGAGGAAAGGGTGAGAGGGAGAAATCCTGCATAAGGTAAAGGGGAGGGAGACATACATGGAGAAAAGAGAGGGAGAAATGTTGGACACAGGATGGAGGGTTGGTAGAGATGGTGCATGGGGAGAGAGAAAGAAATGTTGCACATGATAATGGAGGGAAGAAGGGAAAGATGCTGCATGGAGGGACATAGAGAGGTTTGGGCTTCGAGTGCTGAGGCGACCTGAGAATACCATGCCATGATGCAGCCCAAAAAACTAAAACCAGGCCCCAAAAAATGCAACCTGCAGCTATTCAAAATTTCCCAGAACCAGTATTTCAAAACAGATCAAATGGGCAAGAAAACTGCAAACCTGGCAACTATGCTGTCTCTCTGGCGGTAAGCCCCGCCTCTGCCTTATCCTAAGCTACCCCCAAATTCAGGAGCATAGTTGCCAGGTCCACAGTTTTTTCGTCCAATTGGGCTGCTTTGGAATGCTGGTTGCAGTTTTATGGGCTGGTTTTAGATTTTTTGTGCTGTCCGTCAAGCCCCTCCCTTCCCGTGTTTAAAAGCACACTTTTTGATATAGCTTTCAATCCTTAACCCTACTCCTCTGCCCTCCAACCCAGCCAGCTGATTAACCGTTCCCCTTAACTGTATCCATGACATCCTGTTTGTCTGTCTTGCCTATTTAGATTGTAAGCTCTTTCGAGCAGGGACTGTTTTCTTATTCTTTGTGACTCTGTGCATCGCTGCATGCATATGGTAGAGCAATAGAAATAATTAATAATAGTAGTAATAATTTGGACTGCATCATGGCATGGTATTCTCAAGCCAGCTGACATTCAGCAAATCAGCACTTAGTGCAGACCATGCGTTCAGTATCCAACTAATGACGGCCTTTGCCCGCCCTCTCCCCACAACCAATCATAATTAGAGCCTAGCCTTGTGTGTATCTCACATACATTTCTCTTGGTCACTTCTATCTCTGTCTCACTTCTCTTCCTGAAGTTTGTTGTCCAGTAGTTCTTTGGCATAAGGAGAAAAATGTTCCAGCTAAACCAGAGGTGTCCACACTTTTTGGACTTGCAAGCTACTTTTAAAATGACCAAGTCAAAATAATCTACCAACAATAAAATTTAAAAAACACAAAGCACGCAGAGAAAATGTTAATTATCATTTATATTCTGGGGTTTTTTCAAAGAGGTCAAGGCAGATGACTTTATGCAATGTCACCTCAGTAACAACTATACAAAAATAGACAAATATACCCCCTCCCTTTTTAGTAAACCACGATAGCAGTTTTTAGCGCAGGGAGCTGCACTGAATGCCCCGTGCTGCTCTCGATGCTCATAGGCTCCCTGCGCTAAAAAGTGCTATTGTGGTGTAGTAAAAGGGGGCCATAGTGCAAAATATTGACAGCAGATATAAATTCTCAAAACGGACACATTTTGATCACTAAATTGAAAATAAAATCATTTTTCCTACCTTTATTGTCTGATGATTTCATGAGTCTCTGGTTGCACTTTCTTCTTCTGACTGTGCATCCAATATTTCTTCCCTTCTTTCAGCCTCCAGTATGCTTCCTCTCCTCCAGACCTCATTCCCTCCCCCAACTTTTTCTTCCTCTCTCCTTGCCCCCTCCCCTTTCTTTCTTTCTCCCTTCCCCCTTCTTTCTTTCTGTCTTTCTCTCTCCATGCCCTTTCTTTCTTTCTGTTCCCCCTTTCTTTCTTTCTGTCTCCCTGTCCCCTTTCTTTCTGTCTCTTTCTCTCTCCATGCCACCTTTCTTTCTCTGTCTTTCTCTCCATGCCCCCTTTCTTTCTGTTTCCCTGTCCCCCCTTTCTTTCTTTCTGTCTCCCTGTCCCCCCTTTCTTTATTTCTGTTTCCCTGTCCCCCCTTTCTTTCTTCCTACCCTCCCCCAAGCCACCGCCATCGGGGTACAGACCCCCAAGCTGCCCGCCACCGAGTTGTGAGCTGTCCCTGCTTTCTGACTGCATGGATTACTAGTGTGTGATCCTGACGCATGCGCAGACCATCTGCTTTCCCTGTAAATCAGGGGTGTCAAAGTCCCTCTTCGAGGGCAGTAATCCAGTCGGGTTTTCAGGATTTCCCCAATGAATATGCATGAGATCTATTTGCATGCACTGCTTTCATTGTATGCTAATAGATCTCATGCATATTAATTGGAGAAATCCTGAAAACCTGACTGGATTACGGCCCTCGAGGAGGGACTTTGACATCCCTGCCTTAGAGCTACAACCTCACTCCTATGCCATAGGTCAGACATGGGCAACTCCGGTCCTCGAGGGCTGGAATCCAGTTGGGTTTTCAGGATTTCCTCAATGAATGAATATGCCTGAGATCTATTTGCATGCATTGCTTTCAATGCATATTCATTAGGGAAATCCTGAAAACCCGATTGGATTCCGGCCTTCGAGGACCAGAGTTGCCCATGTCTGCCATAGGTTGTGAGTTCAAACCATGCACTGCTCCCTGTGACCTTGGGCCTTGACAAGTCACTTAATCCCCTTCCCCCCCCTCCCCATTGCCTCACTGAGACAGACAGGGAAAAATGCCTGTATGTAAACCGCTTTGAATTGTAAACCTACAGAAAGGCGGTAAACAAGTCCCTTTGCCGATGATCTTTAACATCGATAAAGATACTTATTCACTCCCTAGTAATCTCAAAAATCGACTACTGCAATGCTCTTCTACTTAATATCACTTTGAAAGAAAAAAGGAGACTGCAATTATTACAAAATACGGCCATTAAACTAATATATAACGCTAAAAAGTATGATCACGTCTGTCCACTACTAAAAGACGCCCATTGGCTGCCAATCAGCCACAGGATTACCTTTAAAATCTTATTACTTATCTTTAAAACATTAGCGTCTAATGAACCACTCTTTATTTCACGATCTCTAATTCCACATAACTCCCAACGCTCTCTTCGATCTTCCGACCAAAATATGCTTTCTGTACCTTCTTTGAAAATCATAGGTACAAGGAGATCAGACATGTTTACAGTCATGGGACCACAATGGTGGAATGCCCTCCCTCAATATATTCGATCCGAAAAAGATATTGTAACTTTTAAAAAGCTTTTAAAATCTTACTTATTTAGGGATGCTTTTAATACTTAAAAAATTTTAAAACTTTTAAAGATACTTTTAATTCTTTTACATTACATTACATGCTTATATTCCGCCTGTACCTTGCAGTTCTAAGCGGATTACATCAGAAAGATAGCTGGACATTTCCAGGAAGAGAAATACAATTAAAGAAGTTGGTCCTAGTACAACAAAAAAGATAGCTGGACTTTTCCAGTAAAGGAATACAATTGAAGGCGTAAGGTCTAAAGCAATTTTGATGAGATGATTCTAAGAGGGGGTGAGAGGGGAAACGGGAGGGATTAGGACGTTTGGGTGAATTTCTTGAATAGTAGGGTCTTGATTTCTTTGCGGAAAGCCTTGAGGTCAGTTGAAGCTGTCAGTAGGTTGGTGATAGTGGGATCCAGTTTAGCTGCATGTGTTGCTAGTAAGTTGTCATACATCTTTTTGCGTTTAGTTCCTTTAAAAGGGGGGTAGGAGAAAGGGGATTGGGTTCTCCTCTGTCTGGTTGAGAGGTTCCTGTTTAGACGGTTGTTTAGGTGGATGGGTGCCGTTCCGTTTAATGTTTTGAATAACATGCAGTATAGTTTGAATTGGAT
This sequence comes from Geotrypetes seraphini, assembly GCF_902459505.1. Classification (NCBI taxonomy): domain Eukaryota; kingdom Metazoa; phylum Chordata; class Amphibia; order Gymnophiona; family Dermophiidae; genus Geotrypetes; species Geotrypetes seraphini. The sequence goes on from NC_047085.1 coordinate 11,537,718, forward strand.
GCGGGCTTGTATTGGAAGCCAGTGTGAGTCTAGGAAGGCGTTGGTGATGTGGTCAAATTTTCCAAGGGAATAGATCATTCTGAGGGCAGTGTTCTGCACTGTCTGTAATTGTTTTATTAGGTAGGTGGGACAGGAAAGGTAGAGGATATTGCAATAATCCAATAGACTTAGGACTAGGTATTGGACTATGAGTCTGAATTGTTCTTTTTCAAAGAATTTTCTGATTTTGCGAAGGTTGCGCATGGTGAAGAATGCTTTTTGTGTGATTTTGTTAATTTGCACCTGAAGAGTGCAACCTCTGTCTACTGTTACTCCAAGGAGTTTGAGAGTGGGTTGTAAGGGATATTTGGTGGTTTTTATTTCTAGCTCAGTTATAGAAAGGGTTTTGTCCTTTTCAAGCAGTACAAATTTAGTTTTATCTGGGTTGAGCTAAACTAAACTAAACTAAACTAAACCTTAGGTTTGTATACCGCACCATCTCCGCGTGCGCAGAGCTCGGCACGGTTTACAGAGGTTGAGAGGAAAGGAACTACAAGGAAGGGATATAGGAGAGGGACTGAGGAGATAGAGGGGGACAGGATACTAGAGCACGGGAGGTGATTAGGTTTTTGAAAAGAGCCAAGTTTTCAAGTGTTTGCGGAAGGATTGGAAGGAGCTAGAATTTCTGAGCGGGGATGAAAGGAGCTTCAGTTTGTGTTCTGTCATCCATTTTTCCACCGCTTCTAGAGTTTTTTCCAGGATGCCTGATTTGGTGGGGTCTTGTGTGTCAAAGGGGAGGAGTATGGTGATATCGTCTGCATAGCTGAATGAAGTTACTTTGAGTTTGTCTAACAGGGTACCGAGAGAGGAAATGTAAAGATTGAAGAGCATGGGTGACAATGGGGAACCTTGGGGTACTCCGCAGGGATTGGTCCAAGGCTCCGATATAAGATCCTTTGTTTTTACTCTGTATGTTCTTGTTTTAAGGAATCCTTGAAACCAGTTGTATACTTCGCCTGAGATCCCTATTGCTTCTAATATCTGAAGAAGTATAGTGTGGTCGACCAGGTCAAATGCGGCAGAGAGGTCGAGTTGAATTATCAGCATCCTTCTTCCTTTGCTAAGGTGCTGTCTGGCTATGTCTAGAAGGGAAACTAGCAGTGTCTCAGTGCTGTGGTTCGATCTGAACCCCGATTGAGTTGGGTGAAGTAGGTTGTGGTCTTCAAGGTAGTTGGTGAGGTATTTGGCAACCAGACCTTCTATTAGTTTAACATATAATGGAATTGAGGCGATGGGTCGGTAGTTGGAGGGGATGTCTATTGGTCCTTTGGGATCTTTCAGTATTGGGGTGATTATGATTTCCCCTAGGTCTTGTGGGAATTGGCCTTCCGTGAGAGTTGTTTGGATCCATTGCAAGAGGCAAGCTCTAAATTTGGGGGATGCATTTAACAGTAAATATGAGGGGCAATTGTTCAGGTCGCATGACGCTCGACTGTATTTTCTGTAGAGTCGGTTCATGTCCAACCATTGCACCTTTGTAAAGTTGGACCAGTGCCTGTCAGCTGCAGTAGCTTCTTCTGTTGTAGGGTTTATTATGATCTCGTCTAGGAGGGTTGGTGAGTTGTTGAAGGAGGCTCTAATATTGGCGATCTTGTTCTTGAAATGGTCCACTAGTTGGGTGGCCGTTGGAGGGTGGATTCCTTGAGTGGTTAGGAATGGTTGAGTGTCGGTGAGGTTCTTCACAAGTTGGAAGAGTTTCTTTGTGTCTAAGGATTCTGTGCCTATTAGTTTGGAGTAATAAGCTCTTCGTTTTTCTTTAAGTTTGATCTTGTATTGTTTTATTAGGTTTCTCTAAGCTACTTTGGTTGGTTCTTGGTTCTTTTTTTGCCATGCTCTTTCGAGTTGTCTGCAGTGTCTTTTTAGTTGAAGAAGTTCTGTGTCGAACCATTTGTCTGAAGATCTGCAGAGTTTGTGTTTTGTCTTTTCTGGGGCTAGTCCGTTCAAGGTTGTTTCGCTCAGGGAGCGCCACTGGTGAATGAATACATTGTGGTCTATGGAGGCGATTGAGGGGTCTACTGTGGTCCAGAATGTAGAAGGGTCGATTTTTGGTCGGGTTTTGAATGAGGTTTTGTGGGTTTCGTGCTTGTTTGTGCTTTGAGTCCAGTTGATGTTGAAGGTGAATTTGAAGTGGTCTGACCAGAGGGAAGGGTGCCAGGCCCCATTGGAGATATGAATGTTTGGTGCGTGGGGGTGTTGGGACATGTAAGCTGCAATATCAAGTTGGTGGCCTTTTTCATGAGTGGGTTGAGGATATAGAATTTGGTAGGAGAGTGCATTGAGGTATGAGATTATGCCAGCAGCTTGTTTGGAGGAGGTGTCTTCTAGGTGGAGATTTATGTCTCCGAGGAGCAGGTTGTGTGTTGAGGTTAATGAATTCCGGAAGATGAAATCTTCAAGATCGTGTTTTGTGGTGTTCCATTGTCCTGGAGCTATGTAGCAGAGGATGCAGGTTAGGGTGTCTTTGAGTGAGTTACTGGAAAGTTGGACGGCAAGCAGGTCTGATTGTGGGGTGGAGTGTTTGTCTAGGACAGTGATGGTAAGGTTGTTTTTTACTAGGATGGCCAGTCCGCCCCCTCGCTTTTTTTCTCGACAGACTAATTCGAGTTTGTATCCCTTGGGGCAAAATTCTGTAATGCTTGGGTCCGAGTAGGAGGATAGCCAGGTTTCGGATAGGAAAAGGCAGCCTAACTGTTCATTAACTATCCAGTCTTTTATTAGGTCTGCCTTTGGGCTGATTGATCTTATGTTCATGTACGCACAGGGGATTGAGAAGCGATGTTTGTGGTAGTTGGGGCTAATCTGTGGGTGAAGGAGGTTCTTGGGTGTATGGGGGAGTTTGTGACCCGACTTCTTTGTGTTGGGGGGTGGTTTTCGTCCCCATGTGAGTGGGATGCTTTCTTGTGAGGCTGTCGTGCATTCTATCAGGTTTCTTGTCTGATGAAGTTTCTTGGGTGATTGAGTCTGCCTGTATGTTGTTGTCACTATTGGTATTGGCGAGAAGTGATGGATGGAAAACCTTTCATACGCTGAGAGATTGGAGAAACTGGGTCTCTTTTCCCTGGAGAAGAGGAGACTTAGAGGGGATATGATAGAGACTTATAAGATCATGAGGGGCATAGAGAGAGTAGAGAGGGACAGATTCTTCAAACTTTCAAAAAATAAAAGAACAAGAGGCCATTCGGAAAAGTTGAAAGGGGACAGATTCAATACAAATGCCAGGAAGTTCTTCTTTACCCAACGTGTGGTGGACACTTGGAATGCGCTTCCAGAGGACGTTATAGGGCAGAATACAGTACTGGGATTTAAGAGAGGATTGGACATTTTCCTGCTGGAAAAGGGAATAGAAGGGTATAAATAGAGGATTACTGCTCAGGTCCTGGACCTGTTGGGCCGCCGCGTGAGCGGACTGCTGGGCAAGATGGACCTCAGGTCTGACCCAACAGAGGCATTGCTTATGTTCTTATGTTAAGTGGTGGCCTGCTGTTCTCCAGTTTGTTGAGAGTAGGGAGAGAAGTAATAGGATGCATAGGAGTTTGGTAGTGGAGGGTGACATGTTGTTGGATAGCTGTTGGAGAGTGACTGGAAGGAGAGCTGTGGGAGCTGGAACTGAGGACAGTTGAGAACCGGCCAGTAGCCCTTCTCTAGTTGAGATCCGTGTGGTTTTGGTGGCCTGGGGGGGGGGGGGGGACAGAGCTGGCTCACAACACCCAGTTAAAGTTGGGCAGAGGCAGCCAGATAAGAGACCTGCACTGGCAGGAAGCTTTCGGCGATCCCCGGTGGCTGGAGGAAGCAGGGGCTCTAAGAGAGCAGAGTCTTCCTTCTTGAACGGCGTCGGGCTGAGGAAGGAGGGACAAGATGGCAGAAACTTCCTCCTTCCTCTCCCTAGGATGTCGCTGGGGGGAGAGGTTTTCGGTGGCCCTCAAGGGCTGAAGAAAATCCGGCGCTAAAGTCGGGCTGAGTCAGCGATCCCCGGTGGCTGAAGGAAGCAGGGGTTCTAAGAGAAGAGAAGGCGGCTGGGGCTGGAACCGTGGCAGGCAGCTGCCGAAGAAAAGTTCTCCCGGCAGGTAGGCAGGCTCCGAGGCGCGAGGCAAGGCAGCAACTTTTAGGATGCTTCGAATTGTGCTTTGGATTTTAGCCCCCTACCTCTTGACCTACCCTTTCTACCAATATAAGATTGTAAACTTTAATCCTTCCCTACCCTTTCATGTTTGTTTTTATGTTATTACTTGTGTTAATTGATAGTTTCTTTGTATTATTCTCTATATGGAGTCTGTACATCGTCTAGCAATTTTAATAGGCGATTCATCAAATGAATAAACTTGAAACTTGATCTTTTTTTGGCCCTTCCCAGTCTCCATACCGCGCGCGATATTCGGACGCCTCTTCGGTGTGCCGGCGCATGCGCCCAGCGCCGACGTCATCACCGCGCCTATCTGGCCATTCAGCTCAGCCCGAAGGAGGGGGAAGAAGGAAGAAGTCGGTGGGCATCGCCCGGCGGAACAACAGGGGAGCGGACGGAACGAGATGCGCCCGGCTCCGACCCTGCCGTGACCAGGCGCCGCTGAGCCAGGTAACCGGGGCAACAAGCCCGCGCGGCCTCCTCGTCACATGAAAGACCCCACCCCCACCTCGACGGTGTGACGTCGGCGCCTAGCGAGCGGCTTCTTTGTCACGCGCCAATCTTGAGCGAATCCGACGTTGCATTCAAATGGATAAAAGCCGGATGCTCTGGGGGTACCTGGAGGATCCGGCTCTTTCTTTGCACTTGCTCCGGATCCTCCCAACTTAACTCTGCTCCACCCCTAAGCCTATGGGCGCTCCCTGGTTGCGTCTCCACATACGGGATATTTTGCTTTTCTTAGTATTAATGTTGGATCCTGGAATTTTCTTCGGATCCGACTTTATTATTAAAATAATTAATTTATGGCATTTTATATTGAAGGAATCAAATAAGTATAATATAATATAATAAAATGTGCAATACAATTATATTCACAATGCTAATTTCATACATATTTCTATCATTCTTCCAAAATATATTTCCATATTACCCACCTCATACCTCTATACATTCCCCCATTCCCATACCCCCCTTATTTATGTTAAAACATTTTATTAAAGAAATAGAGTAAAAATACACATAAATTATACAAAAAGATATTAACAAATAATAAATAATTCACAATTGTTAAAATTCTAATCCATATATTATTTAAAAAAAATGCTAATCCTCCATAATTTAAAAAAAAAAAAAAAAAAAAAAAAGTTGAAACTTTTGGGCAAGGTGAAAACATGGCAGCCAAAGCAGACACATGATCCGAGGTAGAGATCTGGCCAAGGCGGATCCTCCACAGACCCAAGAGCAAATCTAGAAGATCCAGTTCTTACCCAGTTCTCTTCCTGACCGTGCCTTAAGCCCCTCTACCTGGACAGCGTAATGTTTCCCTTCATCTTCACATCTTAGCAGTTTGGAATAATACACAAGTCTCTATAAAAACAAAACATGTGTGCAACAATATTTAAAAAAACTGCATATTGTCTTTTTTGTGTTTTGGTGCACAGTTTTTCTACTTATCTTTCTCAGTTCCCGAATGCTAGTATACAGAATTCTAAGTAGGGGGGAAATTTCAGGAGGACTAAAGTATTGTGACCAGCATTAGCAGTGATTCTGAGGTAATCTTCAATGTACTGTGGCATAGGAGTGAGGTTAATTCCTTTCATGGTATGTGCAAAATTACCTAATTTGGAGACATTACTCTTTTATAGACCACATAGACTGTGAGGGCCATTTTTGAAAAGGACATTTAAATCCAATTTGGACGTTTCCTGCTAAACATCCAAAGTCGAAAGCACAGAAACTTCCATTTTCAAAAGCTCTACCGCTAGATGTCCAAAAATACATATTTTTGAAAATCATCTACTTGGACGTCCAAGCCTTAGAATGCTTAACTTTACACCTTATTTTCAACTAATAAAGGTCCACTTTGAAAACGTCCAAATGGGAGGGGGCCATCATTGTGATTGACTGGCCACAGATAAGCCAAACAGAGCAGTAGGACACCTTAGAGCGCACTGCTGTGATGTTACATAAAGGGTTCAGGTGTACATCTCACCACTCTTATAATTTATTCTGAGCCCTCCAAAACTCCCCCAAGCCTGAAAAAATGGGAACACATATCTCCCTACTACCAAAAACTCCACTGGCTACCCATCAAAGCAAGAATCCAGTTCAAGTTTGCCTGTATCTGTTTCAAATCCATTCTTGGTATGGCCCCCTTATACTTGGTTCCCCATTTTTCCTTAAACCGCCCTTCCAGGCCCACCCGCAGAGCCCACCTCTTCAGCCACCCAACTCTAAAGGCCTGCCGATACAAAAGTCACCTAAACAGAACACTTGCCTTCCAAGCAGGTCATCTAAATGACTGGCTGAGCAGAATTATCTCGCACTCCTCATCCTACCTAAACTTCAGGAAATTATTAAAAACTAGCCTATTCAACCGAATTATAATCTAAGCCCACTCTCCCTACCCCTGCTCCCCCAAGTTCTCTTTGCCTTACCCTTTTCACCCTGTCCACCTTACATTTGTCTCCTCATATTTTGCCTGTTCCCCACACACACATATTTATTGTATCTGTATTCGCTGATTGTAACTATTCGCTGATTGTCCAGCCCTTCTTTGTTGTGAACCGCCTTGAACTACTACTGCTTTGGCGGTATATAAGAAATAAAATAATAAATAATAATAATAGACCTGGGATCTCAAAGTCCCTCCTTGAGGGCCGCAATCCAGTCGGGTTTTCAGGATTTCCCCAATGAATATGCATTGAAAGCAGTGCATGCACATAGATCTCATGCATATTCATTGGGGAAATCCCGAAAACCCGACTGGATTGCGGCCCTCAAGAAGGGACTTTGAGACCCCTGTACTAGACCCACCTGTCTACTACCCCAGCAGCCTCATGGTTACAAGTGGCACCTACAGTATATGGCAGTAGAGTAGGGTTTTAGTGGGCTCACACTTTCTACCATAAATATGGTTAGAATGGTTTATGGGCCTGGGTTCTCTTCTCTAAAGTTCACTAACCCATCCACCAGGTTACTTAAGATATGTGTGTGATGCTCTACTAGTCTTTCCCAAACCAAGTGCTGCTTTTCTAGAGACAGGTATGTACTTTTCTTTTTGTTCAGATTTTTTGGGGGGTGGAAGAGGATTAGGGAGTGTGAGGGGCATATCTTAATGTATCCAGTGATCATCTGGTCAGTTTGTGGCACTTAGGCCCTGATTCCTTAGTGGCACTTAGGGCCTGATTCACTAGAGCCTGTAAAGCCTACCCCCCCCCCGGTCGGCCCCTTCCCCACATGGTTAGCGGCCTCTATTTCTTTCTGCTATGCTCAGGATGGGCTGCAGCTTGAGGGTAGCTTTTTTACGGTCCACTCCCATAGATGAAATTTACAAAGTAGCTACTTGGTCCTCAATTCACACATTCACATCTCACTACTGTCTAGAATCCTATTCCAGACAAGATGGCCGTTTTGGCTAAGCAATATTGCAGAATTTATTTTCTTCCTAATGGCCAACACTCCCTGCATCCCAATCTGTTCAGCTAGGGAGTCCCAAATGTGAGAATATGCTGCCCGCTCGTCTTAGGATAAAGCATAGTTACTTATCATAACAGGTTTTATCTGGAGACAACAGGCAGATATTCTCGCATCCCTCCCACCTCCCCTAGTTGACTTTTTACCTTGATTACGGAACTGAGGTACCGCAAGTGGGCGTTGGACAGGAAGGCACTTGCGCATGTGTGGTGCGGGTAGTTGTGAAGTTTCTTAAAACTTAAAGTGACAGTTCACTTTTAACATTGTCTGTACCGGGCTCTGTGAATTACGTCACCCACATGTAAGAATATCTGCTTGCTGTCTCTGGATAACATGTTACTATAAGTAATTGTGCTTTCCATGCTACCAATCCAAAGTAAGCAGTAGCTTCTCCCATGTCAGTCCCAATAACAGACTATGGACTTTTCCTCCAAGAACTTGTCAAAACCTTTCTTAAACCTAGCTACACTAACCACTGTAACCACCTTTACAGTATCTAAAATGGGCTCTGCAAATTCAAGCACACATCCAATCCAGATTACCTCCTAAGACCCTATTCCTGGTGAAACAAGCAAATCCTGTCCCCACCACTTCCACTATAGAGGGAACTACTGAATCTTATTGGGGCCCCTAGGCCCCTCCAACAGAGAGGCTGGAGGAGGGGAAGCTAGGACCATCCAGTCTTCACAGAACCCTTCTGTGGACCTGCTGAGGCTCAAAAAGAACTCTTCCTATTGGTAAGGGGGCAACCCTATTCCAACTGTACCCACTAAGGCTTTCGAGATAAAAGCCATGTCCTTTGCTAGTTGCTGGAGCCTGGTTTCCTCCAGGTCCTCTCCAGAGATTAAGCACCTTTAGAAAGGGAGCCAAACCTATCTATGAGTTACCACACCCAAAACCAACAATCTGGGCCCAAGTAGACTATTTGGCCATTATTAACTTTAAAAAATAGTTTCAAGTTTCAAGTTTTATTTATATTTGATTAATCGCTTAATTAAATTATTTCTAAGCGAGTTACAGTTTATAAATAAACATGATATTAAAACAGTAAATAACATAAAATATTAAAAATTTAACAATTTATACATTAAGTTTTAACAATTTATACATTAAGTTAATAAAAAATACAAAAAAGAGAAAAAACATGTTAGTGAAATATAAAATTATGAATTATATAGTATGAGGTACAAAGATCATAAAATTACAGAAGTTTTAATTTAACAATCATATATTAAAATATTAATTCAATAATATAACGAATCTTGAGATTTAAAAAGAGCACATAATTGATTTTAAATGTTAAAAGCGTCTTTAAATAAAAAGCATTTTAAATTCTTTTTGAAATCGTTTAAGTTATTTATTTCTCTTAAGTATAAAGGTAAAGAGTTCATGTATTGCATCAACTGGAAGAGTGCACAAACTTGCACCTGCCATCTGTTAAAATCAGCAAATAGGAATGGAGGAGTAGCCGGATGGTTAGTGCAGCCCCAGGTACAATGAACATCTTAGTTTGTGAGTCCACCAGGGACAAAGAGAAGTATCTGCATGTAAAGTCTATAGCACTATAGAAATAAGTAGTAGATGATGCATTAAAATTTGCAGAACAATGTGTTGAAATTTGTGCTATCTGAAGGATGTCAGCTTTTGCTCACTTAGGGTAGGGGTCGGCAACCTTTTCAAAGTAAAGAGCTATTTTATCCTAAAAGTTTGACCCAAGATTTAGAAAGCAGCAATGGGTAGAGAAGAGGGTTTGAGATATTCCAGGTCTCTCACTTTCTCTTCCCTCAACAAGGTTTAGCTTCTAGCCCCTCTTTCTCCCCTCCAACCCCTCACAGGTCTTTGCACCTCTCATCCCTCCCCCTCTCCCCAACCCACAGCCAAGGCTATCTCCCCTCTCCAAGCCCCAACCCTTTGATCTCCCTCCCCACCCACAATTCCCCCTCTCCCCAGGAGCTTGGCCCTCTCATGGCAGCTCAACCTTACAATGCCCCTGCCCCCTCCACTCCGCCATGAATAGGTAGAACCCCCTCTCCGGGCTTACCAAGGTACCTGGTGGTCTAACGTGGGTCTTCCTGCCATGGAAACTCCCCGCTGATAGGTCTGGGGGGTCCATGGGAGAAGAGCTGCATGTGGCTCACGAGCTGCAGGTTGCCGACTCCTGACTTGGGGATTAATTGAAAAGCACAGTTTGACCAGGGGTTCCTAAATCTTTGCATGCAACTCTGATATCATGTGACCGAAACCCTCTTCTGCCAGTAAGATAGCCTCATTTGTGTTTCAGTTAGGTATTTGTGACCAATTGTAATATCAAAGAGGGCAATTAACAGATGTTCTAATGAAGACATGCTTATTTTGCAGTTCACAGATCCTTTTTTGGCACTGCCTGCTTCCCATCATGTGGTCTCTGGTGTTCCTTTGTGCCCAGAAGGTGGTTTCAGACCATGCCTCCACTTGCAGATCTCTGGAGTTTATTCCAAAGGAGCTGTACCCTGTGCTCTTTAAGGCCTCTTTTCTGGGCAGGAAGACTCTGGTGTTGCAGGACCTGGTGAAGCGGTGGCCCTTTCCTGTCCTCAATTTACAGAAACTGCTGCAGAGCTGCAAGCACTGCGATTGTCTGCCGATGAAAGAGAAAGTCAGTAAGCTGTGTGTGCAAGCAGTGATCCTGGGAGTGCTGGCTTACCTGCACCAGGCTCTGGAAGGGGAGGACAGGTATTGTTGACGCTTCAAAGGTGCCCATTGTTTCAAATACACTGAATTTTAAAGCAATTAAGCAGGAGGTAAAAAGGCTAGCCCTAATAATTTGTTTTGGGGGTTTATTTGTTAACTGGGTTGGCATCAGTCGCAGCCCCAGAGAGCAGGAGAGGAAAAGGGTTGTGAGTCATTATGACTCGCTGCTCGATGGGCTTTGCTCTCTGTTACAGGCTTTTGCTGTTGAAAATGAGAGAAAAGACACAACATTTTCGGAGGTTCCTGGAACAGAACCCCCGCGAATATCGGGGGAATACTGTATATCAAGTCCCATCCCCTTTATCTTTACAATACATGGACTGCTTGAATAATGGCCCATATTCAGTACGCTGGGCCTTGTCAACTTTTTTTAGGATCTAGGAGCCAGATTTGGTATGACTGGAATTATTTCTTTTATGCTGATTTATATATTTTATTTGAAACATTTCTTACTTGCTATGTCCTTCAATTGTATGTGAGTTACAAAAATATATTGCACATAGGCCTGGATTCTGTAAGCGTGTCAGTCACGCGACGCCGGCGTTCATAGAATCACGGCTTTGTGAAAGGTAGGCACTGGAAATATAAGCCCGGGTTTTCAAGGCCTACATTTTCTCCGCCCGCCTTTCACATGAATCGCAGCTACGGAGGAGTTTTGCAACGCCTAAGAAAATGGGTCATAATGTGCTCAAAATGATGATGTATGCAAAGCTATTTATGGATGGTCCCAAAAAAAACCAAACAGGCAAACAGTCTCCTACTTCCAGAAGGAAAGAAACCATTGAAGCAATTACAGTTGGATGATAAAACAAGAACTTTATTAGTAGTTAAATTAAAATGATGCTCAGCACGGCTGCGTTTCACCCAGCATGGGCTGTTTGAGGAGCAAAACACAGTGGGACCAATAAAATAGCATAAATATAAAATCATAAAAAAGCATAAGTTAACGTAAATAATTGTCTAATCATAGACCGTTGAATAAGAGCATGGGAAAGCATGACATATTAGCATGACTTCAGCTGAAAAATGTTCAAAATCAGGTAAAAATTAGATAAATGCTAAAAGGTTCCACATATTCCAGGGAAGTCGCAGGTGCTAACATGGCTGTCGTGACTAAAAAAGTACTTTAAAAAAATTGTTTAAAATGCTGTTTTTTTGCATACGAGATGAACAAGTAGCTTTTGGCCTTTATGGCCATATGGGTTTTTTATTGCAGAAATGAAAGTTTTAAACGGGTTTTCTAGTACCTTTTTATTTCTTTTTTTGTCACAGCAGCCATGTTGGCTCCTGTGACATCATTGGAATATGTGGCATTTAAGTTGTGTTTATCTGGTTTTGAACATTTTTTCCCAGCTGAATTGAGGTATTAATGTGGGTAGATAGAACATTAATAATCTTTTACCTATGCGGATTCTTTTGCTGTACAGCTCAGTCTAGGTCAGGGATCTCAAAGTCCCGCCTCGAGGGCCGCAATCCAGTCGGGTTTTCAGGATTTCCCCAATGAATATGCATTGAAAGCAGTGCATGCACATAGATCTCATGCATATTCATTGGGGAAATCCTGAAAACCCGACTGGATTGCGGCCCTCGAGGAGGGACTTTGAGACCCCTGGTCTAGGTCATGTGAGTTAAGGAAGCAGCTTCCACTAACAGCTGAGTATGCTGTCTCTTCCCCCCCCCCCCTTGCTTTACACACACATAGCTCTCACCACCCCCACCCCCGTGGCACATGAAAACCCAGCTCTCCCACTTCCTCGTACAAACCTAATCTCCCCACCACCAGCTGGAGTCTACAGCTACAGGTCCTGTGAGGATCGCAAGCGGCAGAAAAGGGGAGCAATTGCATAGGGGGTTGCACGCTCCTCTTCTGAATGCAAACTTTAAAGCTTTAGAGCAGTGGTTCCCAACCCTGTCCTGGAGGACCACCAGCCAGTTGGATTTTTGGGATAACCCTAATAAATATGCATGAGAGAGATTTGCATCTAATGAAGGTGACAGGCATGCAAATCTGCCCCATGCATATTCATTAGGACTGTCCTGAAAACCTGACTGGCCTGTGGTCCTCCAGGACAGGGTTGGGAACCACTGCTTTAGAGGGTCTGTTGATGGTGGTGTGTGTTAAGGCCGCAAAACCTAGGTGCCAGGTCTGGCTTTTAAAAAATTTAGTTTCTATAGCAACCTGGCTCCTGGAGTTTTGGCGAACCCTGCATTACACTATTGTAAAGAACGGATAGGTTAATAAATCTTTTGATGATTTTTCTTTACACATCCCTAAGGAAACGGCAGCTGCGGGTTCTGAACATGGTGGGTCTGCAGGATAACAACCCAGAACAGGGTCCGGAAACCATGAGCCTGTGGTCTCAGACTGTGACCCTGTCTAAAGCCTGTGTCGACATGTCCCGACGCTACGGTGAAGGTGCCAATCCTTCATCAAAACGGAGAAAGGGAGCCCACAGCACCTTGGCGCCAGGCTGCCCAGTCTACGTGGAGGTGCACATGGACTTTTTTGTGAACAGCGCATCCTCCACCATCCTCCGTGAGGCCTTGCAGGTGAACAGCAGCTGCCCACTGCGGTTGAGGTGCCGGGATTTCCGCGCGGAGGAGCTGTCCATCCGCAGTACCCTGAGCCTCTTAGAACTCTTGAGCCCAACCAGCGTTCGACAGGTTGACCTTCGCTTTAACAACTTGGGGCTTCCTGGCCTGAATGTGCTACTACCGTATCTGACGAAATTTACGTCCCTCCTCAGTCTGAAGCTGCCGTACAATAATGTGGACGTGAGGCGGCTCTCTGTGGAGATGGAAGCTGGCCTGCAGAACTTTTCCACCCAGATAGCCAGGCTGCAAAGTCTCAAGGAGCTGAACTTGGGCTCCTCCAGGCTTTCAGGAAGACTGAGACAGTTGCTTGGGTAAGTCTTTGACCTGCAAACTGCGATTTAGTGAGTAGCGAAAGCTGGATGAGTGTGTTTTGCTGCCGTGTCTGGGCATCCTGCTCAATCAGAATCTGAACCTACTGGGCCTGGGAGCCATGATTCTTCCTCTGCAACATTCTGGGATGTTTCCCCTATCTTATAACCCTCCCAAGCAACCCAGTCACTGAGTTTTAGCTCCCCAGCTGCGCGGCATAAGCTGTGTTTCTCTCTAGAATCTAAAACAAGTTTATACTTAACTCAGCCAGTAGGTGTCGCTGATTCACAATGTCTTAGACTTCTATGGGTTATGAATGCCATTTTCACCACCTTCCTAGATTTGGCTCTCAGGGAAAAGGGGGGGGGGGAATACAGCTGGATCACATATCAATGCACAGCGCAGCTGTTGAATTGTGCGACTGGCCTCAGTTCAAACTAGTTTTGAATATTCCTAGTCACAGTATCAGAACTGGCTTAAAATTGGGATATTGGGGGGAGGGGGAGGGGTTGTCTGATGGATCCTAGCATGCTGAAGCTCTTGCATTTTGAAGGATCTAGGATGGAAAGTTTTTGTCTAATTGTATTGTGTTTGGTACCTATGGCAGAGACTAGAGGAGCTATAGCCCTTGAAGGAAAAGCATTGTTGGTGCCTATTTTTCTTAACAGGATTCCTGATCCAGCTGCTGACTGTGTATTTGGGACCCCGGGTAGACCAGAGTAACTAGTTGCAAGGCTGCCCTATGTAATGTACCATGAACTCCTAATATAACTGTAATGTGCTATATTCTGACTAAATGTATCTACTGTAATCTCTGTGAATGTTCTGAGCTCACGAGAGGACGGAATAGAAATCTAAATCAATAGATAAGCCTTATTTAGCCTGCATTGTCTGACCAGTCTAGGCTAGAGTTTCAGTAACATGCCATGTAAGAAACATCCTGAATTGTTCATTATAACATAAAATAAAATGAATTCAATAAAGATACTAATTAATTAAGGGAAGGGAAGGAGGTTTGGTATAAATGATTATTGAAATCCAACAGAATACGGACCTGGGACGTCCTATGCACTGAGATCTGTTATCAGGTATGATATACCATCTTCCTAGTTTATTGAGGGGTTTTCAATTAATTTAAGTGCTTAATTAAATTGATAAAAACGGGATGATGAATTTACCTCTAAAAATTTAAGTGAATGGCATAAAGTACGTATGTGACTAATACAAATACATGAAAAAACATCAACAATTTCCCATAACCCTATTTGTTTATTGTTATTCTAAAGTTTGGGTGGAATTCAATTTGGTCTCAAGTAAATTCTCTATTAGAAAACCATGTTGCTTTATCGTATGATATGGTTTTGTTTGGTATGGCTATGAGAAAAAAAAAGTCAAATATCATCAAATAATAATAAACTTTTATTATTACCAACAATTGGAAGAATCACACTAATCTTAATTATACTTTCTGGTGGAATTCATTATGCCATATCTATAAGATGGAAAGAGCAATTGCTTTGCAGAAAGGGTCTTACAATAACTTTTTGAAGATCTGGGGGCCGTTAGAAAATTATTGTAATGGGTAGACATCATTTTCTTTAGATAATATGTGTCTAATTAGGGGGGGTGGGGGGTTGTTTGGAATTTTTATTAAATGCTTACTTCATTATATTCTTTTAGATATGTTTAATTGAATTAATTGAAGTAGGGTGGGTGGGAATGGGTAAAAATTCAAGTATGTATGATATTATTAGAAAGATTTTCAAGTGTTTTAATTTGTTATAATGATATATTACTGTACAGTTGTTACAAGATTTAAAATGAATAAAGAATTAAAAAACAAATAAATAAAGTTTGGGTGGAGATTTCTGAAAAAAGATCCGTTTTTTGGTTCCCCTGTTGAAGCTTGTTTACTATTCTCTCTTACAGTGGTTTGCAGAAGCCTCTGGAAAGCTTGGAGTTGGCCTTCTGTTACCTTCTGCCCTCGGACTTGACTTTCCTCTGTCAAAGTTTCCATGCTTCCTCCCTGAAGAAATTGGATCTTAGTGGCAACAACCTGTGCGAACCTCTCCTGCATCCTTTCCAGCTCCTGCTAAAGGAAGCGTCGGCAAACCTGCTGCACCTGGACATCATGGAATGTAAACTGATGGACTCCCACCTGGGCGCCCTACTGCCCATGCTTGGCCGCTGCACTCGCTTACGGTACCTGGGCGTCTTCTGCAATCCAATCTCAACGCGGGGGCTGAAGACGCTGCTTCAGAGCACTCTGCCCCTGTCAGAGCTACGCCTGGTCATCTACCCCTACCCGGTGGATTGTTACAGCGAGAGTCTGCCGTGGCCCACTTCCTCCTCCAGCTTCCTGGACAGCTCCTTTGATCCGCAAAAACTCTTGCGGGTACATGCTGAACTTCAGCAGCTGCTGGTGCAGGCCCAGCGGACAAATGTGACCTGGAGCACCGACATGTACCAGCACAAAACCCTTGACTATCTGAGTCTGTAATGGAATAAGAAGGAAAACATCATGTGCTAAGTGCCAAATTTGCCTCTTGTCCTGTTTCTTTCTCTCTTCAGTTTTTAAAATGACCAGCTGGTGATGGCTTTCACTGTATATATAGTAATACCTTAAGGCAGTGTATCGCAAACTGTGTTTGCGGCAGATTCTAGACGCCGTTACGGAGGAAAGGTGCCAGCGCCGGCTGACAGGACATGCCTCTCGCAGCGAGAGGCACGTCCTGTAGTTAGTCAGCCGGTGCCTCTCCTCCTCCAGGATCCCTCACCAAAGTGACAGGCTCAGGCTCGCGGGCAAATGGGCCTTGCGCACTTCCGGTTGCCTTCTGGCCGCCTCAATGGGTTTAGTGTGCTGCTGGCCGAAAAGTTTGCAAGACACTGCCTTAAAGATTCAGATGTGTGGCTTAAAAAACTATTTTATACACTCATTTAAACCTTTTTTTTTTTAACTATTGGAAATGGGCGCTGGGACAGACCGGCTAGGCCGTCTGGTCTTTATCTTCCTTCCTTTTTCTCTGTTTCTGTGACTTTTTGCTACTAGGGATAAAAGTTAATAAACACAGTTTCTTGGGAGTTCTACAATGCTCTTCCTCTAATATCACACCAGGCGGCATGAAGGGAATGAAAACACCCTCGATCCTGAGCTTATATTCCGTACTATTCTCACAATAGATTCTATACGGATACTAACAATTAAAAAACTATTGTGAACATGTTGGAACAGAGAGGAAAAACGTCTAAAAACTCAAGTGTTCCTAAAGTATCTAGACAACTGACCCACTCATCTTTCTCCTCCATAGTGATTCCTCTGTCCTATTAATCTCTTTCTCCTTAACAACGCATTTCCGGTCCTATTAACTCTCCTCTTCCCCCTTCTTAAATTCAATCAATTTGTACCTCGCTTAATCTATTGTAAACCGCATAGAACTTAACGGTATTGCGGTATATAAACTGTTATTATTATTATTATTACTTAAGTCAGTTTAATTGTTTTGTAAACGGCTTTGAATCTTTTGGGAGATTTAGCGGAATATAAGATAACCACATTAAATTAATACAAAATTATTAATGTAACAATCATTAAAAATAAAACATTTTTAACAATTTTCCAAAGATATAACAAGAAGAAGCTAGCAGGCTGTGTTTCTAAAGGAAGAGGTGTGGACTTGAAGCTCTCTATCTGCTCTTCAGCCTTGATTTTTGTACACTGTGACCTTAGAGAGGAAAGCCTGGACATACTCAGCCCTGACAAGCTTCAGATTACAGAGCAGGGCTGTCTGGCTTTGCTAGGATGGATTGCATCCAGTTGCAGCAAAGGAGAGCAGGCTGGCTCCTGTATAGGGCACATTTGTATTAGGGTAGCTGAGAGGTGGAAAATAGAGAAAGGAGATCATTATAGAACTAGTATAGCAGGCAAACAGCAAGTCATTCAGCCTTGCCACAAACTGAAGAGAGCGTGTGGAACGTGGCTTATGGAAGGCTTTCTGACCTCACCATGTGTGTGTGCATACTGCCCTTAAATCTGCAGGGGCAGAAGGAGGTTGGTCTCTGAAATATTAGAACTACTGAAGGGGCAATGCAGTCCAGAACATATGATGGCATTATAGATGGGCATCTGCTTACTTCTTGAATCAAAAAAACATAATAAACTTGTACAATGTTAACTTAATTTAGGGCCTCATACACCCAGGATGTTACTCAAATTTCTTTCATGGCCTTACTGGGATGATGTATTCATCATCGGTCCTCTTTAGGCTATTTCCATTTTTGGTTATATAGTACTCCCCTGAAATGCGCAGGGGTTCCGTTTCAGGAACCCCCATTTCCAGTTTTTCGCCTGTCAAGAGGCAGGAGAGGGCAGCTGGAGCACCGGCAGGTGAAGGAAATCGCTCACAGTCTGCTCCGACCGCCTTTTCCTGTAGTAAAGTCGGGCTACACCAATCAGAAGCTGCTTTAGCCTCCACATGTTGAGGAAAGTGAGCTCCTGCTTCCGCCAACAACATTTTGCCGTCCTTGTTCAATCTATCATCCTCTCCAGACTAGACTATTGCAATTCCATCTATCTAAGTCTAACTAAAAAAAAGTCTTCAAAGACTTCAGCTAATTCAGAACACTGCGGCCAAGCTGATCTTCGCAAAACGCAAATTTGATCATGTTTCCCCACTTCTGTCCAAACTTCACTGGCTCCCAATAATTTCCAGGGTTCATTTCAAATGCGCCTGCCTAGCTTTTAAGATCCTACACGGCGTCCTCCCTCCACTAATCCCGCTTTCTTGGAACTCCTCGAGCCCTGACACCTCCAGGCCCACCCAAAAACTTAAACTATCCTTCCCCTCGCGAAAAGGTATCTTCTATGCGGGAAAATTGGGCAAATCTCTCTTTTTCCAAATCACAGAGCTCTGGAATAATCTTACTGCCCCATTATGGATTCTGGGCTCCTTCCAGTTATTCTGCAAGCACCTGAAAACTAGGATCTTCACAAAACTGTAATGTTCTCTCCCCTCCCCAGACTCAACTTCCAACCCCTCTATGCTACTCCTTCCTTTATTAAACTCTTGTAAACCGTGCCGAGCTCTATAATTATGGAGATGATGCGGTATATAAGCTTAAGGTTTAGTTTAGTTTATCTCCTGATTGGTGTAGCTCGACTTTACTACAGGAAGAGGCGGTCTGAGCAGACTGCGAAGTGATTTGCGAACTCGCAGGGGAACACTGTACCACTATTACATTTTATTGATTATACACATCATGTTGGTGGTCTGGGGTGGATCATGGTTTAGAAATTTGCAAATAACCGGATTTGCGAGTCCTAAACCCGTGAATTTGGAGGGAGAAGTGTACTCTATTTTTAGCTGCATTAGGCATGCTTTAGCATCTAATACAGCTTAGCACAAGGACCCCCTAGGAAAGTTACAATCTTAACCTTTTAATTGTCAGATGGTAAGAACATAAGAAGTTGCCTCCGCTGAGGCAGACCAGAGGTCCATCTCGCCTAGTGGTCCGCTCCCGCGGCGGCCCATCAGGCCCACTGCCTGAACAGTGGTCTCTGACTAATTTTATAAATTACCTCTAATCCTATCCTTATAACCTTACCTCTACTCTTATCTGTACCCCTCTATCAAATAAAGAGTTAAATTGGCTTCTTTGAAAATAGGGCTCGGTGTCTACATTTTATTCAAAATTTCACTAAACTCCATAAATTTAGGAGCATTAAAAGTGGGTGGATTTAAGAGGAGGAATAACATGCTCATAAATCTAAGCAAATGAATAGCAGACCTACATTTATAAGCCTTTTAATCTAAAGAGGAACGTTTGGTTAAAAATAGAGCCTACATTGTAGATCCCAGGGGTTCTGTTTATTGGTTTTTATCTTTGTGGCTTACATAAGATTAAGAAGGTTTTAAAATGGGAACATCATGCGTCAGATAGTATGGAACTTAAGTCCTGGACTATAGTGGGAATAGATGTGAATTTAGTGCCTTCCTGAATTGAAGGTACGTAGAAAGGGATCTGGCATAAGCAGGCCGGGAGGCAGTTTCAAATGTTGGTGCCTTGGAACTCGAAGGTGGTCGAAGAGTGATTTCTTCCAGACTTGGTTCAAAGAGGGAAGTGGCAGTTTCCAGCACTGGGTTAGAACATAAGAATTGCCATCTCTGGATCAGACCCTGGGTCCATCACCCTGGGTGTGTGTGATCCGCACACACGGAGGCCCTGCCAGGTCTACCCTGGCCTATGCTTCTCAAGGGAGATGTGCATCTAATTCACCCTTACCCGTATCACTCTATGCCACTCTTAAGGAGATGTGCATCTAGTTTACCCTTAAATCCTAGAACAGTGGATTCTGCAATTACTTCCTCTGGGAGAGCATTCCAGGTGTCCACCACTCGCTGCGTGAAACAGAACTTCCTGATATTCATCCTGGACCTGTCCCCCCTCAGTTTCAGTCTATGTCCTCTTGTCCGTGTCACATTGGACATTGTCGAATCCTTTCAGTATTTTGAAAGTCTCAATGAGATCCCCTCGCAGTCTCCTCTTCTCAAGGGAGAACAACCCCAGTCTCCTAAGTCATTCCTCGTAGTCCAGGTTCTCCATACCTTTCACTAGCTTCGGTGCTCGTCTCTGCACCCTCTCTAGCAGTTTTATATCCTTCTTTAGGTATGGAGACCAATGCTGGACGCAGTATTCCAGGTGCGGTCTGACCATGGCTCTGTAGAGCGGTATTATAACTTTCTCTGATCTACTCGTAATTCCCTTCTTTATCATGCCTAGCATTCTATTTGCTTTCTTCGCCGCCGCTGCACATTGCGCCAATGGTTTCAGGGTCCTATCTATCAGTACACCCAGGTCCTTTTCCTGTGCGGTCTTTCCCAGAGTTACTATACTGTTGTTCTTGAGTTGTGGAAGGAATGTGTGACCTGAATGGCAGAAGGTAATCTGGTCAAATTTTCCCAATATATAGCCTCAAGGACCATACATACGACTTTAATGGATTCTGTTCTCAACTGGTAGCCTATGTAGCTCTGCTAGTAATGGGTTGGCCTTTTCAAACTGGGGCTTGCGAAGGATCAGTCTAGAAAGATGCTGTGGTCTGGGATAACGGCAATCTCTTGAGGCTTTTCATTGGAATGGTGTAATCTAGAAAGTCGCAGTAGTCTAGATACGGAAGTAGTACTATTTGGACCACTGTCCTAAAGCTGGTCGATTCCAAATGAACAGAAGGTGTGGGTAAGACCAATAAGCAACACTCTAAGTGTAACAGCTAACCATTAGATGTCAATTTCCAGGCTGCCACTGTCCTAAGGCAATAAGAATTGTAATACTTTACCATTAGAAGGCTGTATGTATAGCAACTACATGATTTAAGTTTGGGGATCCCTATACAGTGAGGTTCTCAAACTATCCTTGGGGCACCCCATTCAGTCAGGTTTTCAGGATATCCATAATGAATATGCATGGAATTGATATTTCTCTCACGAATAAGAACCTAAGAATAGCCTTACTGGGTCAGACCAATGGTCCATCAAGTCCAGTAGCCCGTTCTCACAGTGGTCAATCCAGGTCACTAGTACCTGGCCAAAATCCAAAGTGTAGCAATATTCCATGCTACCACTCCAGGGCAAGCAGTGGCTTCCCCCATGTCTTTCTCAATAACAGACTATGGACTTTTCCTCCAGGAACTTGTCCAAACCTTTCTTAAAACCAGCTACGCTATCTGTTCTTAGTACAACCTCTGGCAATGCGTTCCAGAGCTGAACTATTCTGTGAGTGAAAATTTTTTTTCCTCCTATTGGTTTGAAAAGTATTTCCCTGTAACTTCATCGAGTGTCCCCTAGTCTTTGTAATTTTTGATGGAGTGAAAAATCAATCCACTTGTACCCGTTCTACTCCACTCAGGATTTTGTAAACTTCAATCCTATCTCCCCTCAGCTGTCTCTTTTCCAAGCTGAAGAGCCCTAATTATTTTAGTCTTTCCTCATACGAGAGGAGTTCCATCCCCTTTACCATCTTGGTCGCTCTTCTTTGAACCTTTTCTAGCGCCAATATATCTTTCTATATTCATTGTGGATATCCTGAAAACCTGACTTTCTGGGGTTCTTCTAGGCTTAGTGTGGGAACTGCTGCTCTACATAGTAACTGTTAAGAAGAGTAAATGCTTCAGGCACTAGGTTTCACATTAGACTTTACAACAAAGAATCTGAAATACACATTGGAATTGCTAAAAGCTGGCCATAGACAGGATGGATAAAATACATATACAAAAAATGATAGGTTTATAAAAAAATAAATGTTGATAATACATAAAAAATACGGGTAGCGACCAAGACCTTGAGTGTCCATGGCAGCTATCTGAGGATACATTATTTATGTTTTGTGAGAGTTTCTATACCTCTACTGACTGGGGAGTCAACTCAGAGCGGTTTGTACGAGCTTTGGTAAAAGTGTTAACACTACATGAGCTTCTGTAGAGATGTTACCACACAGAAGAGCTTCTGCAAGGGTTTTCTACTGAAATACACACAGCTCTGTGCTGGTGTTACAATAGAGTTATTAATACCGGCATGATTATGCACTCTTCTACCGACTCAGTCATCCTAAGTATCTACACCTATAAGCTAAGTTTACTATTGCAGTTGTGACTGATATTGGTATAGGCGTAGATGGATAGGCGCATTCATCTCTCCTGGGCTTATTTGCAACCCCTCTGCACATATATATAATTATGTGTATATCCCTGTGGTGTAGAGGTGTCTGTTGACGAGACGGAGCAGTAGTCTGAAAGGTGCCAGTTCCCTAACCCTTATCGGCTAGTGTATTAATATTTGTAGGCCATGAGTGCGAAAGTGCACTGGGTCATTTTTAAAGGTTTTCTTTCTCTGAAACCTCAGCTTTGGATGGGCCCATTTTCACCAGTTTTTCTTCCATGCCACTTTTGTACCAATCTGTTAAATTTTTGGTGGGAGTTCTTTTACTCCAAGACTGACATGGAAAGAATGGGCCAGATTGACATACCCTGTTCCATCTCATCATATCCATACAGAAACCGGCAGCAGGTAAAGGCCCAGGAGACACAAGGACAGCTGGCCATCCCCACTGTCTCAGAGGGTGAGCATCTGTTCTCATTGTAGCATAAAGAGTTCATGGTTAAAGAGCAGCCTTTTTGATCGCCAAGAGGACGATGTGGACATCCACCCCCTTCAGAGCTCTGGCGCCCAATGAGCAGTAAGAGGTCATTATTAATAGGACATTTACACAGATTGAAGCTCCTATATCAAACTCCTCCAATAGAGTCAAACCACGAAAGCAAGAGACCTGTTCACGCCACAGCCAGTTTGGCTTCATGGTAAGTACAATGAGATCAAGCTGTATGTGGTAGATGCAAATTATTCTCAGACACTGGAATTATAAGGCCAGGTTGTATGTACTATACTCAAGTGACAGCTTTGGACAGCAACCACAGTAATCAGTGGTCTCAAATAGAGAATGACACTGTGACAAAATTCATCACCGTTCCCGTCCCTGTGGATAACCGCGGGAAATAATCCCATGTCCTTTTCCAGTGTCTATTTCAACCTCAGTGCTTCTACACCAGCATTCTTCAAGGCAAAGCTTGCGGGTCAGTGGTTGTGGCCATTCATACTCTGATTCTTCCCTCTCTCCTTAAAGAATGACATGACGATGGTTTCCCGCGGGAACGGTGATGAATTTTGTCACCGTGTCATTCTCTAGTCTCAAACTCAAACCCTTTGCGGGGCCACATTTTGGATTTGTAGGTACTTGGAGGGCCGCAGAAAAAATAGTTAATGTCTTATTAAAGAAATGACAATTTTGCATGAGGTAAAACTCTTTATAGTTTATAAAACTTTCCTTTAACAGTTAAAAGTTAAGATATATAAACTATAAAGAGTTTTACCTCATGCAAAATTGTCATTTCTTTAATAAGACATTAACTATTTTTTCTGCGGCCCTCCAAGTACTCTATTTTTTCTCTGCAGCACTCACATTTAAAGTTCAATATCTTTTCTTTCTCAAAACTGGCACATTTCATTCACTAAATTGAAAATAAAATCATTTTCCTACCTTTGGTAATTTCATCAGTCTCTGGTTGCACTTTATTCTTCTGACTGTGCATCCAATACTTCTTCCCTTCTTTCAGCCTCCTGTATGCTTCCTCTCCTCCAGACCTCATTCCCTCCCCTAACTTTTTCTTTCTTTCTCTATGTCTGTCTTTCTCTGATTCCGTGCCCCATTTTTTGCTTTTTTTCTGGCTCCCTGTCCCCACCTCACCTTCCTTCTTTCTTTCTTTCTTCCTTCCTGCCCTCCCCCATGCCACCGCCGCCGTGGAATAGGCTGCTGCCGCTGCCGCTATCGGGAACAGGCCGAGATCTCCCTGCTTCTCTTCTGGACGGGGCCGACCAACTCTCGCTGCCCGACGTCAATTCTAACGTCGGAAAGGACATTCCGGGCAGCCAGGCAGCGATTGGCTAGCCAGAACGTCCTCTTGACGTCAGAATTGACGTCGGGCCGCGAGAGTTGGTCTGCCCCGCAGGGAGATCAAAGAACACGGTGCCGGCACATGGCAGCAGTGAGAAGGGAAGGGAAGCAGGTTGGGCACCACTGCTCTAGACGTGCCGCACTCTAGGGAGAACAGTGGACCGCCCCCCCCTTGGTACGCCACTGGAGCAGCAGTGTGGCTGGCCGGCTTGTTCGTTCAAAGCCACAGGTGGCGGCTCCTTGCGAGATCCGTGCCTGCGTCTGAAGCCTCTCTGATGTTGTGACATCAGAGAGGCTTCCGATGCAGGAGTGGATAGTGCAAGGAACCGCCAACCCGCAGCTTTGAACAAACGAGCCGGCTGCTGCTCCAAAAGGAAGAGAATGATCGCCGCCAGACTGCGGGCCGCAAATAAAACCTGGAGAGCCACATGCGGCCCGCGGGTCGCCTGTTTGACACCACTGACAGTAATGAAGTGAGGCAGGACAGTCATGAGCAGCTTGATGATATAGTCTCATATGCAGTGGCGTAAGGGGGTGCCCTTCCCTTCTACCTCTAGGTTACCACCATGAGCAACAAGAAACTTCAACGTACTCCTTGTGATGTCACCCGCTGATGTCACTTCCGGGTGCTGAATGTAGGAAACGACGGCAGCAGGAGAGCCGACGGGGTCGGGGGGGAGCATGCTGAAGTTCCTGTTGCTCGTGGCAGTGAAAACTAGGAGTACAAGGGAAGGGGGAGCCCGAGCATAGCAGGGAGCATCGGGGAAGGGGCGCCTCACCCTCACTACGCCACTGCTCATATGCATGAATCACAGCAGCCATGTTCTCTATCCCCTACGTGTTTATAACACTAAGTGTGTTAAGTTCAACGCACCGGAGAATGGTGACATCAGCTTAGCGGGTTTTAAAAAAAAGGCTTGGCTAATTTCCTAAAAGGGAAGTCCATAGGCCATTATTAAGATGGCTTGGGGAAATCCACTGCTTATTCCTAGGATAAGCAGCATAAAATTTGTTTTACTACTTGGGATCTAGTTAGGTACTTGGAACCTGGGTTGGCCACTGATGGAAACAGGATACTGGGCTTGATGGACCAGTATGGTAACTCTTAAGGAATTCTGAGGATAGGATAACATCATACCACTGAACAAGAACCTGTGCCATTACAGAGTCTGAGAACAGCAGAGAATCCAAAGATGATGCGACAGCATGGAGCTTATAATTATCATCAAACTACAGAGACAATGTGACATAGAGAGCCTGGAAACAGTAGGGAAGCTGGAGGACTGGACAGTATCACAGCATCTAGGAGAAAGGTATCTGAAGATAGTATGACTTCACCACATCATTAGGAAATCCTGAAAATATTTTACCTCAAAGAGTTCAGGGCAGCTGGAAGAACTAGGTGATCCTGGAGACCATATGTTACAGTGGAGCCTTAGAACAGCAGGGAACAGCAACAGTAAGAGCTGGTGTGAGCTCATGGAACACAGGAGACAGACAGATACATCACAGATGCTGAGGATCAGATGGCATGCAGGAGGATCCCTCTGTCAGGGCTGGTGGAAAGAACAGTTGCCATACTGGGACACTGAAGGTTCATCAAGCCCAGCAAACCAGGTCACAAAATCTCAAGAAGTAAAACAGATTTTACGCTTCTTAGCTTATGAATAAGCAGTGGATTTCCTTAAGTCCATCTGGCTAATGAACTTTTAAGAATTATCCAAACATTTTTTTTAAATCCTGCTAGGCTAACTGCTTTCAGTACATCTCCAGCAACGAATTCCAGAGTCTAACTACACACTGAGTGAAGGAATATTTTCTCTGGTTGTCTTAAATCTATTACTTAAAACCTTCATTGCATGCCCCCCCCCCACCCACCCACTCAGTTCTACTAAGAGATGGGGTTATGGTGGGATGTAGGGGGGACTTGTATTCCTCTGACCTTTCTGAACTCCAGAAGAGCTAATCCAGCTGTGGAACTGAGGACAGCATGCCTAACTCATCTTGCTTGTTTATAATGGACATCGAATCCTTGAAACAATGCAATAACAGAAAGCCTAGGAGCAAATGCTAGGGCCAGTGTGACATTTTAGCCTGGATTTGACATCAGAGTATACCGTAATAGGGAATTTCAGAAAGGTGATATCAGAGAGCCTGGGAGCAGCAGGGGATAAGGTTATTCCACAGAACCCGGAGCACTGAGGACAACTGGGGGCAGGAGAAGGGAATCCAGGGGACAATGTGACAGGCTGGGAAAAGCAAAGGATGCTGGGGCTTGGGTAGCGTGAAATTCAGAGGGAAAGCAACTGTAAACTTTCTGGAGCTATTAAACAACCGAAGATCACAAATAGTAATTTTATTCATTGTACATTCAAATAAATTATGAATAGGCTTATGGGTGCACCCCTCCTCCCAATTAAGGCCTTGCTTCTTTTAGAGGTCAACTGGGAATTTCAGTTGCAGCATCAAAATGGGCCTGAAATTCAGATTCAGTTGTGTTTTGGTAGAAAATGCTAATGCATTTTCATCCAAAATGACCCCTTCCCCCACAACCAAAAAACACTGAACGCTCTTCAGATCCGCCTCTTTCTCAATTAAAAGTACTGCTCTCCCACCACCTATAGGCCTAGGGATGGCAGTGCTTTCTGTTGAGGGGGTGGGGGGTGTAGGGCCTGTTTTTGGTGGGGGACCAACAGTTTTGATTTGAACTGAAACTGATCACTCTCTAGATCCTCTGCTCCCCCCTCCCGTCCCCAGCCATGGCCGAGCTCACCAATTCCCGCTCCTGCTAGACTGGGATGTGACTCTCAGAGCTACCCATCATCTACAAAGAAAATCCATGACCGAGACGAGGAGCTGCTGAAAAGTTCTCAGCCCAACCAACAAAATTGGGGCAGTTTCCAACGAGGGCTAATACACTTAGTCCAGCGATCTTCCACTTTTTTCATTCCGTATTTTTCCGACGGAACAAAAAAAGTGGGAAATCACTGGATTAAGTGTATTAGCCCTCGATGGAGGCTGCCCCCACTTCGGTGATTGGGCTGAGAACTTTTCAGCAGCCCCTTGTACGAAACCAAGGTAACAAGTAACTACTGCCTGCCTCTGGGTACTTTTTGCTATTTCTCCTCTGGGGTACCCTCTTACTCTGCCACAAATTCCTAGTTCTCATAGGCTGGTAGCCAGTTACCAGCAGTGTCTGTTTTAGTTTTACATTCTCCATAGCGAGATATTGCTACTAAGAACTGGGTCATCCCATGGGAAGCCCCCTAACCTCTGGCATCTACCCATATACTGTGGTCCTGGACTGAGGATTCTTGTAGTATTAATTCATCTCCTTGTAACTACCCAGAGAGAACTGGATACAGTATATTCATTTGCTGTCACAGTCTTTTGGGATCTTATTAAATAAGATCAGAATGAGCTAGTTTTCAAGCTCTCTTAGCTGCCTCACAATTCCCACCACCTTCCCTGATGTGTTTTCACAAAAGCCAAGTATCGGTGTGCTTTATGCAATAACATGACTGCACCAGCATCTCCTCCAGCTCTGGGTAATTCTTTTCCCGCCATGGGGGGAGAACCTGATGGCTGTTAAAGGTTTGCAGGCTAGGCGTGCCTCTCTTCAGTAAGTCATACAGACAAGACCAACGGCTCTGGAGGGCAAGCCTGGTCCTGTGGTTCAGGATAATACCACGGATGGTCTTTTTAATTCTCAGCTCCTTCAAGGCAGGCAGATTGAGGCAGCTGAAGACCAGGCCCCGGCTCTGAGATACATCCAGGAGCTCCAAAGACTTGGATTCCAGCAAATAAGAGACCCCCAAGTCTTTAACTGGCACCAGGACCTGAAGAATCAGGTTCTGGAGGTTAGGCAATGCCTTCACGAGTCTCTGCATAGTTTCAGGAGGAACTGCTTTGAAGACCCAGAAATAGTTCAGCTCCAAGACTCGGAGCTGCTGGAACTGAGTTAGCACTGCCACCGAGTGTTCGGACCAATCAAAGGGCAGCTTCATCTTGCTCAGTTTTGGGGAGCTGCAGGCCAGTTTTTCAAAGAGAGTTTGGAAGCCAGTGAACTGGTCATTTCTGGCCAGGCAGATCTGGGCCATGCTGTCAGATGGGTGGAAGGTATGGGGCTTCAGGTGGGTTAGCGTCCATTTCAGTTCCAGCTCCTTCAGCTCGCCACAGTAAATGCTCCCTAAAAACTGCAAGAGGAAGTTTGCCCACTTGGTCTTCTGATCCCCCAAGTCAAAGCTGGCTCGCAGGACCAAGAGACTGGCGCCACGTGAAGTGAGGTGGTACGCATACTGGTGAACCCATTCCTTCCACCTCTCAAACTCCCTGATGGACACCAGTACCTCCTCTGTCCCCGGCTGGGCAGGCCCAAGTCTCATGAAATCCGCCACCCTCCACAGCCTCGGAGTGCGGATCAGTTTACTCCAGTCTGCACACACCAGGGCCGCAGTACACTTTTCCACTTCAGAGAGGAAAGAGAAAATGTGAAGCTGGCAGTCCACAGGCAGCAGGCTGAAAGGGAAGGATGGCTTGGGCTGACATTGCTCAGATGGTGACCGCCTCCAGCCAGGTCTCAGTTCTGCTAGGCGTGAAGCCCTCCCGTAGCAGGCCTCTGCCGGTGCCTCTTTCCGGGCCAACTTCTTTTCCCGGGACATTCTGCACACGGTTACCTCCAAAACACGGATTTTCTTCCACTCATTGCCAAAGCTGGAGTCAGACCTAGCCAAAGAACACAAGGCAAACATCAAGATTTAGATCTTAGCACCTTTCAGCCCTGTCAGTCCTGGAGAACTCTGGATTCTCTGCGGTTTTTGATACCTTCTTTTGAAGCAACATAAAAGTGAACATAGGATGAAAACAATTGTACATTACCGTATGTTAATCAAAGGTATTGCAGCCTGCAGTAACCAAGAACTCACTAAAAAGTGCCTCACCAAAACAGCAGCAAACTCTAAAGGAAGTGAAACATTGAAACGATAATGACTGCTGAAGTAGTCCCACATTTCATGGATCCCACCGACTGTAAAACAGCAGAGTTCGTACTACCACTACTTATCATGTTTAATGTACACAGCGCTGCACACTGAACATTCAAGAGATAGTCCCTGCTCAGTAGAGCTTACAATCTAATCAAGCATACAAACAGGACAAGTAGGGGTTTCTCAGAGAGGGAATGATGAAAACAGGCATGTAAGCTTTACAAGTGATTGTATTGGTCTATGTCGAGAGCCGCAGGCAGGTCAGGTTTTCAGGATATCCACAATGAATATGTATGAGATGGATTTGCATGCACTGCCTCCTTGAGATGCAAATCTATCTTATGCTCTGGAGGACTGGAATTGCCTACCCCTGGACTATGTGATTGCTGAAATCCTAGGGATCAGCATGGTTTCTACCTCCTTAATCTTTTTTTTTTTTTTTTTTTGTAACATCATGTTTATTGAGGCAGAGATCAACCGGGTACAGAACCAATAAACAATACAAATAAGACAAATCATCCAAAAAAAAAAAAAAATACCCAGCAGAATGACAGAACCCCTACTGCAGAAAAGAAACAAGTAACATAGTAGATGATAGCAGATAAAGACCCGAATGGTCATCCAGTCTGCCCAACCGGATTCAATTTAAATTTTTTCTTCTTAGCTATTTCTGGGCAAGAATCCAAAGCTCTGTCCAGTACTGTGCTTGGGTTCCTAATGCAGCCCATTTACACCCTCCCAGTCATTGAAGCCCTCCCCAGCCCATCCTCCACCAAACGGCCATATACAGACACAGACCAAATGGCCATATACAGACGCTTCTCGGCCTTTTGGCTAAGACCAACCAGGGGGAAACGGCAAAGATATCCAGGAACATAATACCCCCACCAAAGGAAGCAGTAATTAAACAGATACCACCAGTATCTCTGTCATTTTATCCAAAACATAAACAGAATCCCCAAACGATTCAGACCATCCACTCTCCCTTGCGCCTACATATACACCACACACATGTACACGCACTCACTTACAAACGTCACACACTATCCAAGCCTGGGCTGAGATAAAACAAGATGAGCAGCTCCACCAATCATAGGTGAGATGGAAACAAAGGAAAGAAGGAAATGCGGAAGCACAAAAGTCAAGAAAGGAAGACTTTAAAGGCAAAACATCCAAGAGTCAGGCAAATGTCCCATAGTCCCTAATCTATGTCTGTGATTTCCCCAATCTGCTCCTAGAGGCACCCCAGCCACTCAGGTTTTTGGGATGTCCACGAGGACTATTCATGAGAGAGATCTGCAGGTAGTGGAGGCAGTACATGCAAATTGCTCTCATGAATATTCATTGTGCATATCCTAAAAACCTGACTGGCTGGAGTGTCTCCAGGACCAGGTTGGGAACCACTAATCTAGGTGAACCAAAGCTATTGCTCATACTCTGAAACCAATCATTGCAAATGGCCACAGTACTTGAGGACTGGAGGGTGGCAGATACAACATAAATTTAAAGAAGGACTTCAAGAAACTAGTGAACTAGACACAGCTTAATGGGAGTCAGCATGGGCTCAGGAAAGGCAAGCTTTACCAACTGATTAGATATTTTTCAAAATGGAAACAATGCGATAACGGAAGCCTGTTGATACAGAGTGGCTTTTCAGATGGCAAGCAATAAAAGCCCCTCGAGAAAGACTGCTCAGGAAATTGGATAGGGGGTAGGGCTCTATCATGGATTAATGACTGGTTAAAAGACAGGAAACAGTAGGTCAGTGGTGGACCTGTGGCATTTAACATTTCATAAAAGATCTAGAAAAAGGAGGTGAACAAATGTGTTAAAACAATTGAGGATTGTGAGGATCTTGCAAGACCAATACCATACAATATGGTTTCTTGTATCTGGAAGTTCTCATCAAGGAATCAATGTGGCTTAAAGCAAGAGACTTTTACATCAATAACTCACTACAGGACTGAACTGAGATGAGAGGCCCAGTCCGCAAATGGAGTTACAAGGAGAGTAGATATGTCTAACTTTTTTCTAAAATGATAGTTATGAGGAGAACTGTTGCAAGTATGTTGGGAGATTATTCCAAATGTATGGTCCTTGAAACTCTAAGGTGGGTTGTGGTAAGAGCGGATAGTGTAGCTGGTTTTAAGAAAGGTTTGGACAAGTTCCTGGAGGAAAAGTCCATAGTCTGTTATTGAGAAAGACATGGGGGAAGCCACTGCTTGCCCTGGATCGGTAGTATGGAATGTTGCTACTCTGGGGATTCTAGAATCTTGTTACTCTCTGGGATTCCGGAATCTTGCTACTCCTTGGGATTCTGTATGGAATGTTGCTACTCCTTGGATTTTGGCCAGGTACTAGGGACCTGGATTGGCCACCTGAGAACAGGCTACTGGGCTTGATAGACCATTGGTCTGACTCAGTAAGGCTATTCTTGTGTCTTTTTCTGGCGTACCTGTTGAGAAAATGAGAAGGGTATCTTGAAGCAATGAATAGGTCTCAAATTGAGACTTTAATACTAGACACTAGTCTAGTTACAGAATGAATATGCAGCTATCATCCGAACACTTTTAAAGAAACCAACACTCAACCCAGACACTCCCAGCAACTATAGGCCCGTTTCCAACCTACCAGTCTTTCAAAGATCCTGGAAAAAGCAGTACTCAACCAACTACACTACTACCTCATTGACAATCAAAACACTCTATCCACCTTTCAGCCAGGATTCCGGAAATTCCACAGTACTGAAACTGTCCTCCTTGATATCATCGATGACTGCTGGAAACTCATGGAAAAGGGAAACGAAGTTCTATTGATGCTACTAGACCTCAGTGCTGCTTTCGACACCATTCCCTCCTCCTAACTCAACTCATGGAGCATGGCCTCCGAGATACAGCACTTCTTTGGTTCACATCCTTCCTAAGCAACAGATCCCAATGCGTGCTACTAGACCAGACATGAGCGACTCCGGTCCTCAAGGGTCAGGTTTTCAGGATTTCCCCAATGAAAATGCATGAGATCTATTTGCATGCATTGCTTTCAATGCATATTTATTGGGGAAATCCTGAAAACCCGATTGGATTCCGACCCTTGAGGACCGGAGTTGCCCATGTCTGTACTAGACACTATCTTATCAAAAGCGAAAGTCAATCAAGTACAGTGTGCCACAAGGAGCACTGCTATCCTCTCTTCTGTTTCATCTCTACATGACACCCTTCCTGGATATAGCCCACAAACACCAAATTCACTCCTTTGCTGATGACATCCAACTATACCTTCCACTTGGAAAGAACCATAACTGTCTCTCAGAAATAAAAGAAACTGGATGTCTACAAACAAGATTCAACTGAATGCCCCAAAAATCGAACTCTTTTGGATTCACAAAGAGCACTGCACCTACAACCGACCTTCTCTTCTCTTCTCTGAGAATCATCTACTATAATCGCCAAAGACCATGTATGCTGCCTAGGAGTACTTCTTGACTCTAATTTATCACTTACCAACCAAATCTCTCAAATGGTCTACTCTTCCATCTACTACCTTCGACAATTCCATAAATTAAGAAGCTATTTCTCTGAATCTGACTGCCCAACTTCTTTATGACTTTGTCCTCTCCTGTATGGATTACTGCAATGCATTATTCAATGGTCTAACAGCAAAAATCCTCATCGTCTCCATGTTCACAACACAGCAATTAGACTTTTAAAAAAACCTTTATACCCACGATCCAGTGTCGCATGCACTAGTGTCAGTCCACTGGCTACCCATTGCCAAATGCTACATTTTCAAAGGTTTAGTACTCACATTCAAGTCCATACACAACATGGCGCCCTGCTACATATCAGTCAAACTACCATCCTACGTCCCGAACCAACCCCTCCACTCCTAGGAGGAAACAGAGCTACAATTACCCCTTGGCTGGAGCCTCCGAACAGAAACTGCCGGACGCAGATCCCACTCCCAATTCTTACCAAGATACTGGAATCAACTACCTCCACACATCAGATCCCTCGAAGGACTTTTGAACTTTAGGAAGTCAATAAAAACCTACCTCTTCACCTAATATTTATTCTGTATCACCAATTTAGGATGAATCTGTATTAGAGGACTTCCACTACAGCCATACTGTCTATTACTGTATATACTCAAATATAAACCGAAGTACTGTCCCCTTGTGGCAGCCAATCAGCCAGCGGCTCTGCATGGGCAGGAGCGAAGGTCATTCCTAATATGGTTCACCGCTGGACCACCAGAGATTCAAAAGGTACATGGGGGAGGCAGTAGGGAGGTAAAAATTCTTAGAATTTGCTGGGGCAGGGGTGGGAGGGATCCCTGCTATCCCAGTCCCGGGATTTAAAGGGTACCCCAGGGAGGGGGAGGGAAGTAAAAGTTAGTAGAGTAGGCAGGGACAGGAGACGAAAGGGATCCCTCCTGTCCCGGCCCACTACTGGACCACTCGGTCTCACAGCAGGCCTGTAACAGGTTCAGGAGGTGGTCTGGTCAGCGCTGACCTGAATATAAACCAAGACCCCCATTTTTGGGCCATTTTCTTGGTTTATATTCATGTACATATGGTATCTGTATTTTATTTGTTTTAATTATTATGTGTTACCTTGTAACCATTCTGAGTTCTTTGGGGAGGATGGGACATAAATCGAATTAAATGAATAAATGACAGATAAAATTTAATGTGACCATGTCCAAAGTGATGCACATAAGGAAAAAATAATCCCAACTATTCATTCATTCAGTTCAATTTTCTATTCCGTTCTCCCCAGGGAGCTCAGAACGGTTTACATGAATTTATTCAGGTATTTTCCCTATCTGTCACAGTGTTCTCTCAATCTATCTACTGTACTTGGAGTAATGGGGGGGGATTAGGTGACTTGTCCAGGGTCACAAGGAGCAGTGTGGGTTTGAACTCACAACCTCAGGGTGCCGAGGCTTTAGCTTTAACCACTGCGCCACTCTAGAAATCAGAATGTAGCAAAAGTGATCCAAGTATAGGACAATCCGGCCATTGTGACATCACTGATGAGGTTGGCTCTTATTGGTGCAATGAGGCATTATGATGTCACAGTAGCAGCTCTGGTTATCAGAGGCTGAAACTTTTCACACTACAGTGTTCCCCCGGTCGTTCGCGGTCAGCGGTTTGCAGTCCTGGTCATTCGCGGTATTTTCTGACCGTGAACCGCCAACAGGGAGAGGCAGGAGAGAGCAGCCAGAGTGCCGCGAGTGCAGGAAATCACTCGCGGTACGCTCCGATCACCTCTTCCTACACTAAGTTGGGCCTTATCCAATCAGGAGCTGCTTTGTCACACAGCTCCTGATTGGAGTGCCCTCTCATTCTCGCCACCTTCGAGAAGGTGAACAACCTATCTTTATCTACTAATTCTATTCCCTTCAGTATCTTGAATGTTTCGATCATGTCACCTCTCAGTCTCCTCTTTTCAAGGGAGAAGAGACCCAGTTTCTCTAATCTCTCACTGTACGGCAACTCCTCCAGCCCCTTAACCACTTTAGTCGCTCTTCTCTGGACCCTTTCGAGTAGTACCATGTCCTTCTTCATGTACGGCGACCAGTGCTGGACGCAGTACTCCAGGTGAGGGCACACCATGGCCCGGTACAGCGACATAACTTTCTCTGATCTGTTCGTGATCCCCTTCTTAATCATTCCTATTATTCTGTTCACACTTTTCGCCGCCACCGCACATTGCGAGGATGGCTTCATTGACTTGTCGACCAATGCTCCCAAGTCTCTTTCCTGGGGGGTCTCTCCAAGTACTGCACCGGACATCCTGTATTTGTGTATAAGATTTTTGTTACCGACATGCATCACCTTACACTTATTCACGTTAAACCTCATTTGCCTTGGCACGGCCCATTTCTTGAGCATGTTTATGTCACGTTGCAGGTCTTCGAAATCCTTCTGCGTCTTCACCACTCTGAATAACGTCGTATCGACCGCAAATTTAATCACTTCACTCGTCAACCAATTTCCAGGTCGTTTATAAATATGTTGAAGAGCACGGGTCCATGAACCCATCCCTGCGGCCCGACTTTAGTACAGGAAGAGGCGGTCAGAGCATACTTTGAGTGATTTCCTTCACTCACCGGCGCTCCAGCTGCCCTCTCCTGCCCGGTCATTCGCGGTCGGAAAATACTGTGAATGACTGGGACTG
The DNA here is from genome assembly GCF_902459505.1 of Geotrypetes seraphini. Classification (NCBI taxonomy): domain Eukaryota; kingdom Metazoa; phylum Chordata; class Amphibia; order Gymnophiona; family Dermophiidae; genus Geotrypetes; species Geotrypetes seraphini. The sequence goes on from NC_047085.1 coordinate 11,572,652, forward strand.
CAAATCGCGGACTGCAAATTCACGGGGGAGCACTGTATACTTTTTAGATTTATATCCCATCCTCTCAGAAGATCTCAGAATAGGTTAAAGTTTGCAGACATAATAAAACATAAGAGTACAGTAACATAGCAACAGAGCTAGCATGAAACAGTATCATTTTAACAGCACTGTACAATTAAATTAAATATCACCTCACCGTCTAGTTCAAGGTAGGTTACATTCAAAGATCGTGTTTTTGGGATATATTGGATATCTGGGACCCAGACTGTTGGGGACAGAGTGCTGGGCTCGAAATACATGGGCTAGACTCAGTATTATTTTATGTTCCTATGTAACATGACGTTAAAAAAGGATCCAGCAAAGCCATAATACAAGTGACCTTTACAGGGACATAAAGCCTATGTCCCTAGAGTTCTCAGACCTTAATTGCGTTACCAACCATGACAGGACTGCAATTTAAGCAATATTTCATAGCACTTGTAACAGCTGCTCAACCACTGGTACAATTAAAGCATTCAATAAATTTGCAAAACAAAACAACGCACAGTAGGAGCGCTGCTGGATTTCCATGCCTGCAGAATGGAAGGATTGAGACTACCAAGATGGTTCATGGTACTCCCCCAAAATTCACGAGAGTTCCGTTCCAGGAGCACCCACAAACTTCGAAAAAACACAAATATTGGATGTGGTTTAGGAGCAGATCGGAGGCGGCAGAGGGCTGCAGGGCTGACGGCGGGTGCTAAAAAAAAAAAAAAAGGCCGATGTCCTGTGGGATCGTTCTTAGAACCTTTCTGCTGCAATGAGTGCTGACCACGAACAGCTTTCCCTGGAGTTCCTCAGTAGCTCAGAGGCTGAAGAGTGTGGTTGGTGAATTTTCCATTGATCAGTCATTCGCGGTATTTTCTGACCGCCTCTTCCAAGAAAGCACAGTTACTTACCGTAACAGGTGTTATCCAGGGACAGCAGGCATATATTCTCACATGTGGGTGACGTCATCTACGGAGCCCCGATGCGGAAGCATTTTCAAGCAAACTTGATTGAAGATTTAAGTTTGCTCTGCTGCTCCACGCATGCGTGCCTTCCTGCTCCACTAGGGGGTGCATCCCCTCGTGGTCTCCAGTTCACTTAACTAGCCAAGAAGCCAACCTCGGGGAGGTGGGTGGGTTGTGAGAATATATGCCTGCTGTCCCTGGATAACACCTGTTACGGTAAGTAACTGTGCTTTATCCCAGGACAAGCAGGCATGATATTCTCACATGTGGGTGACCTCCAAGCTTACTGAAGAGGGATGGAGGGAAGTTGGCAATTTAAGCAAATAGATTTCGCAACACCGATTGGCCGAACCGGCCATCGCTTCTGGACAGGGAGTCCAGACAGTAGTGGGAGGTGAAGGTATGAACCGAAGACCATGTGGCAGCCTTGCAGATTTCCTCAATAGGTGTTGACCTGAGGAAGGCTACGGAGGCTGCCATCGCTCGGACTTTGTGTCCCGTTACTCGACCATGCAGCGCGAGACCAGCCTGAGCGTAGCAAAAGGAGATGCAATCGGCCAACCAGTTGGACAAGGTGCGTTTGGAAACTGGGTGGCCTAACCGGTTTGGGTCGAAGGACAAAAACAGTTGTGGGACTTTCCGGTGTGGCTGAGTGCGTTGGAGGTAAAAGGCCAACGCTCTTTTGCAGTCAAGAGTGTGGAGCGCCACTTCTCCGGGGTGAGAGTGGGGCTTGGGAAAAAACACAGGTAAGACAATGGACTGATTGAGATGGAAATCAGACACTACTTTAGGTAGGAACTTTGGATGGGTGCGGAGTACCACCTTGTCGTGATGGAATACCGTGAAGGGTGGGTCCGCTACCAGGGCTTGTAGCTCACTAACCCGCCGTGCGGACGTGAGTGCAAGTAGGAAAATTACCTTCCAAGTGAGGAATTTTGGATGGCATTTGTCTAGGGGCTCAAATGGGGGTTTCATTAGTTGAGCCAGAACCACGTTAAGGTCCCAAACCACCGGGGGAGGTTTGAGAGGGGGGTGGACGTTCAGCAGGCCCTTCATGAAGCGAGTGACTAAGGGATGGAGCGAGAGGGCTTTCCCTTCCAGGGGCTGATGAAAGGCCGCAATCGCACTGAGGTGTACTCGAATGGAGTTGGTCTTTAGGCCGGAATGAGATAGTTGAAGTAGATAGTCAAGGACCAGGGGGACGGGGACCGACACCGGGTCCTGGCTGTGGGAGGAGCACCAGGTTGAGAATCTGGTCCACTTTTGGGAGTAGCAGGTTCTCATCGAGGTTTTTCTGGAGGCCTCCAATATCTCCTTGACTGATTGAGACACGGGGAGAGCAGTCAGGGGGAGAGAAACCAAGCATTCAGATGAAGAGATTGAAGATTGGGATGTAACAGTGAACCCTGACCCTGTGACAGTAGAGAGGGAAACAGAGGCAGAGGCAGTGGATCTCTGACACTGAGTTGAAGTAGAAGGGAAAACCACGGCTGGCGTGGCCAGCGAGGGGCAATCAGGATCAGGGTGGCTTGTACTGTTTTCAGGTGGACAAGCGTCCGCAGTATCAGAGGGAACGGCGGGAACGCGTACAGGAACCTTCCCTCCCAATCGAGGAGGAAGGCGTCGGCCTCGAGCCGGTCCGGGGAGTATATCCGGGAGCAGAAGAGAGGCAGCTTGTGATTGTGAGGGGACGCGAACAGGTCTATTTGAGGCGTCCCCCACCGTTCGAACACTCCTCGTAGGGCCTGAGAGTGTAGTGACCACTCGTGTGGCTGGAGGAGGCGGCTGAGTCTGTCCGCCAGGCAGTTTTGTTCTCCTTGTATGTACACCGCCCGAAGGAAGGTGTTGTTGGAGATTGCCCATTTCCAGAGGCGCAGGGCTTCCCGGCAAAGGGGCCAAGACCCTGTGCCCCCTTGTTTGTTTACGTAGTACATCGCTACTTGATTGTCGGTTCGGATGAGAACCACTCGGTCGCGGAGCAGATGTTGGAAGGCTACTGCTGCGAGGTAGATGGCCCGAAGTTCTAGCACGTTGATGTGGCAGCGGCGGTCTTGTGCTGACCACATTCCTTGGGTGCGCAGGCCGTCCAGATGGGCTCCCCAAGCGTACTCCGACGAGTCCGTGGTGAGTACCTTGCTGTGGGGTGGGGTGAGGAAGAGCAAACCTTTGGAAAGATTTGAAGAGTCGGCCCACCAGCGGAGCGATCGTTGCAATGAAGGAGTCACTGTCACGGAGCGGTCGATCGGGTCCCGGTCTTGACGCCATTGAGACGCCAGGGTCCATTGAGGGATTCTCAGATGGAGGCGGGCGAAGGGTGTGACATGGACGGTGGAGGCCATGTGGCCCAGGAGGATCATCATCTGTCGGGCTGATACTGAGGTCAGCCGAGAGATCCTTCGGCTCAGACTTACTAACGCCTCCAGGCGCGGAGGGGGGAGGAAGGAACGGAGGCGAACCGTGTCCAGCGTGGCCCCGATGAACTGTAGGGATTGTGAGGGGCGTAGTTGAGATTTTGGGAAGTTTATTTCGAACCCCAGACTTTGTAGGTAGGTAATAGTCTGTTGGGTCGCTGAGATAGCCCCTTCTTTGGACGGGGCTTTGATTAGCCAGTCGTCCAGGTAGGGGAATACCTGGAGGCCCTGGGAGCGTAAGGTTGCTGCTACCACCACGAGGCACTTGGTGAAGACCCGAGGTGATGATGCTAGTCCGAAGGGGAGGACTCGGTATTGTAGGTGCCAGTCCCCTACTTGGAAACGCAAAAACTTGCGGTGAGCGGGGTGCACTGGGACATGTGTGTACGCCTCCTTGAGATCGAGGGAGCAGAGCCAGTCGCCCTCGTCGATCAGGGGGTAGAGTGTTGGTAGTGAGAGCATCCGAAACTTTTCCCGTACCAGGAATTTGTTGAGGCGTCTCAAGTCTAGTATTGGGCGTAGGTCTCCCGTTTTTTTCGGTACCAGAAAGTAACGGGAGTAGAAGCCCTTCCCCCGTTGGTCGGGGGGGACCTTCTCCACTGCTCTCAGGCGAAGCAGGTCTCGAGCTTCGGAGAGGAGTAGAGGTAGCTGAGTCCTGTTGGGAGGGCAATTCCTTGGGGGGTTGTCCGGGGGAATGGCCCGAAAGTTGAGAGAGTACCCTGATGAGATCACGCCAAGGACCCATGCGTCCGTCGTGAGTTGTTCCCAGCGAGGGTAAAAGGCTTTGAGTCGACCTCCGATGGGAAGGTGGCCTGGGACTATGGCGGAGGGGGCCCGCCCCCTTCCGCGTGTCCCGTCAAAAGGACGGGGATGGTTTGGTGGTCACGGGCGGTTGGGACTTGGGCATGGCCCTGTGATGGGCTTGCGGACGTCTGGGTGGGGGCCGCGAGAAAGCAGGGGTGGACTTTTGTGGGTAGCGGCGCGGAGGGGCCCTGTATGGCCTGGGCGCTGGCGGTTTGGGCTTTTGCCGGACAAGGGAGGCAAATGAGCGTTCATGCTCGGAGAGGCGTTTTGTCGCCGCCTCGATAGTGTCATCGAACAATTCCTTTCCCACGCAGGGGAGGTTAGCTAACCGGTCCTGTAAGTTGGGGTCCATGTCGACCAGGCGCAGCCAAGCTAGTCGGCGCATGGCGATAGCGAAGGCTGCTTCTCTGGAGGAGAGTTCGAAGCCATCGTAGGCCGCGTGGAATAGATGAAGGCGCAGGTTGGAGAGGGACTCTAAAAGCAGGCCGAACGTTTCCTGCCGGGAGGCCGGTAGGTCAGTCTCAAAGGCTCTCAATAGTCCAATGAGGTGTTTGAGGTATGATGTGAAGGTGAAAGTGTAGCTTTGCACCCTAGAGGCCATCATTGCGTTTTGGTATAGTCTCCTGCCGAACTTGTCCAGGGTTCGGCCTTCCCGGCCTGGGGGTACCGCTGCTGAGACCCGGGACGGGTGAGCCTTTTTCAAGGAGGATTCCACTAGCAGCGATTGGTGGGAGAGCTGTGGTTGCTCGAATCCCGGATAAGGTACTGTGCGGTACTTGGCCTCCATTTTGGAGGGTACGGCCGTGACCATGTAGGGGGTCTCCAGGTTCCTGAAGAAGGCCTGTTGGAGTACCGGGTTAGGTGGTAAGCGAAGGGACTCTCTGGGCAGTGATGGCATATCCAGCTCCGCCAGGTACTCCTTAGAGTATCTGGAGTCGGACTGGAGATCTAAGTCCAATGCGTGACCCATGTCTTGGACAAAGCGAGTGAAGGATGGGCGAGATGTCCCCGGAGCCCCGTGCGGGGTCAGGGAACGAGACCTTCGCCGGGTGGAGAAGGATAAGGAGGCTTCCCTCGAGTATCGAGGTTCATGCTCTGATCCATGCTCCGAGGTTGGGGAAGCACTGTGAGAGTGTTCCGGGGTTGTCGATCTTCGGCGTCTCGAGGAGTCCCTCGGAGACGATGCCGGGGTTAGGGGTACCGATCGATGTCGAGTTGGTGACCTCGATCCGGACTCCCTCGGAGAATGCGTCCGGGGGGGAGTTCGGAGGATACGCGGGTTGGAGAGTGATAACTCAGCCACCCTTAGTGGTCCTGTACGAGGTGTGGGAGAACGGCCTCGTAGGGTTGGTGAACCTCGGGCCTTCTTGGAGGTACGGCGGTTCGAGGTTTCTGTCGTTCTAGCCCGACGTTTTGCCCCTCGGCGGTGCGCAGAGGGGGAACGTCTCGGGCGTCTCGGCGAGGAGTCCGAGGAGGATGGGATGCGGCGAGGATTGCGCACCTTTCCTCGAGGTTGTTCGGTGTGAGGCTCAGGTTGGTCTGGCACATTCGAGGTCGAGGCCGATTGAAACTGGGCCATTGCAGCGGACAGCTCCGACGTGATCATCGCTCGGAGTAGGTCCTGGAAGACGGGCACGGACAGCATCGAAGGCATGTCCCCTGCCTCTGTGCGCTCCACCGGGGGCGACCTCGTATCAGAGTATTCCCGTGTGGTGGAGGCACGGCCCGAAGGCTTGGAGGGCTTAGACGGGGCTGTAAGCATGGGGCTTCCGCCATGCGTCGCCGTTGTCCCCGAGGCTGGCTTCTTCGCTGTTACAGAACCTGAAGAGGGAAGAGGGGACTTACCCGGAGCCGAGGCTTTCTGTTGTCCCGAGGGCTTCGGGGTCGAGTCTCGAGGCGATGCCGAGGTTTCCGGGGCCGAGGTCAAGGCCGGGGCCGAGGCCAGGGCCGACCTCGAGGCCGAAGTGGGGGGTTGGTCCGGGGTGAAGAGATCCGCCATGCGGGCTTTTCTTCGGCGGAGGGCCCGGTTTTGGAAAATAGCGCACTGGGGGCAGGAGTCGGTTGGATGAGTCGCCCCCAGACAAAGGATGCACCGGCGATGCGGGTCTGTGAGAGAAAGAAGCCGCTCGCACCGGGTGCACTTTTTAAAGCCGGTCAAAGGCCGGGACATTAAATCGAAAGTAGCCGCGGCTCGATTAGCCACGCGGCCACGGGGACCCGGAAGCCTCCGGGTCGTTGAAAACGAAGCAGGAATCAAGTAAAAAGGTAAGGAATTCGCGCACAGCGACTTAATCGTGAAAAAACAAGAAAAATATCGCGGTGCTAGAAGGCAGTTGGGGCAGAGCCTGAAAAACACGTCTTCTAGGCTCGCGGAAAATTTTGAACTGGAGACCACGAGGGGATGCACCCCCTAGTGGAGCAGGAAGACACGCATGCGTGGAGCAGCAGAGCAAACTTAAATCTTCAATCAAGTTTGCTTGAAAATGCTTCCGCATCGGGGCTCCGTAGATGACGTCACCCACATGTGAGAATATCATGCCTGCTTGTCCTGGGATAACTAAAGTCAGGCTACACCAATCACGAGCTACTTTGACATGCTATCTGGCACAGCGGCCTCTAAGAAGGTGAATAGAATTCTAGGTACTATCAAGAAGGGTATTACAACCAGAACGAAAGAAGTTATCCTGCTGTTGTATCGGGCGATGGTGCGCCCGCACCTGGAGTACTGCGTCCAATATTGGTCGCTGTACCATAAGAAGGATATGGTGATACTCGAGAGGGTTCAGAAAAGAGCGACACGATTGATAAAAGGTATGGAAAACCTTTCCTATACTGAAAGATTGGAGAAACTGGGGCTCTTTTCCCTGGAGAAGCGGAGGCTTAGAGGGGACATGATAGAGACTTACAAGATCATGAAGGGCATAGAGAGAGTAGAGAGGGACAGATTCTTCAAATTTTCAAAAACTACAAGAACGAGAGGGCATTCGGAAAAATTAAAAAGGGACAGATTCAGAACCAATGCTAGGAAGTTCTTCTTCACCCAAAGGGTGGTGGACACCTGGAATGCGCTTCCAGAAGGTGTGATAGAAGAGTACAGTTTTGGGGTTCAAGAAGGGATTAGATAATTTCCTGAAGGAAAAGAGGATAGAAGGATATAGATAGAGGATTACTATACAGGTCCTGGACCTGATGGGCCGCCGCACGAGTGGACTGCTGGGCATGATGGACCTCTGGTCTGACCCAGCAGAGGCACTGCTTATGTTCTTATGTCAAAGCAGCTCCTGATTGGTATAGCCTGACTTTAGTTCCCGGAAGAGGCGGTCAGAAAATACTGCGAATGACCGAGTCCGCGAATTGCACTTCAATGTTGCACTGATTAGTTTCTTTGACTGGATAACAAGGAAACTGGATGTGGGTGAGTCCCTGGATGTCGTTTACTTGGATTTTAGTAAAGCTTTTGATAGCGTTCCGCACCGCAGACTATTGAACAAGATGAAATCAATGGGACTGGGAGAGACGTTAACTACATGGGTCGGTGATTGGCTAAACAGTAGACTTCAGAGAGTGGTGGTAAATGGTGCCCCTTCAAAAACGTCGGAGGTGATCAGTGGAGTGCCTCAGGGCTCGGTCTTGGGCCCGATCCTCTTCAACATATTTGTGGGAGATCTGACTCAGGGGCTTCAGGGTAAAATCACATTATTCGCCGATGACGCCAAACTATGCAACATAGTAAGTGAGAACACTTTACCAGACAGTATGACGCAGGACCTACTTCTATTGGAACATTGGTCCTCGACTTGGCAGCTAAACTTCAATGCTAGAAAATGTAAGGTCATGCACCTCAGCAGCAGGAATCCATGCAAAACTTACACACTAAATGGTGAAACCTTAGTTAGGACCAAGGCGGAACGTGATTTGGGGGTGATCATTAGCGAAGACATGAAGACTGCCAATCAAGTGGAGAAGGCTTCATCAAAGGCAAGACAAATGATGGGTTGCATCCGAAGAAGTTTTATCAGCCGGAAGCCCGAAGTTATAATGCCATTGTACAGATCCATGGTGAGGCCTCATCTGGAGTATTGTGTACAATTCTGGAGGCCACATTATCAAAAGGATGTGCTGAGAGTTGAGTCAGTTCAAAGAATGGCCACCAAAATGGTCTCGGGACTCAAAGACCTCCCGTATGAAGAAAGGCTGAATAAATTGCAGCTATATTCACTTGAAGAACGTAGAGAGAGAGGAGACATGATAGAGACGTTTAAATATATCACCGGCCGTATTGAGGTGGAAGATGATATCTTATTTTTTAAAGGCCCCTCTGCCACAAGAGGCCATCCGCTGAAAATCAGGGGTGGGAAATTTCATGGCGACACCAGGAAGTTCTTCTTCACCGAAAGGGTGGTCGATCGTTGGAATGAACTTCCACCTCAGGTGATTCAGGCCAGCAGCGTGAAGGATTTTAAAAGGAAATGGGATACACATGTGGGATCTCTAGGGGGGTAAATTCAAGGGGGTAGGGTTGTTGGAGTGGGCAGACTTGATGGGCTGTGGCCCTTTTCTGCCGTCATCTTCTATGTTTCTATGTAATGTCAAGATGCTCCAAGAAAGACCTGGCACAAGCAAACTGAAGCAAAACAGTTCCCCTTCCACATGGGTAATTTTACTGCAGCTGCTCATGACCGACAGCAACGAAAGAGTCGCACCAAGGATGCAATTGCCATGGCTGCCACTGCGTCTGCGAGACTGCTCTATCAGCTAAAGGACTGGCCTACTGGCGGGTGTTGAGCACTAACAGCCCAACTAATTCTAGTAAAGATGGCAGACAAAGATCAGCATGGTCCAGTGGCGTAGTAAGGGTGAGTGGTGCCCCTCCCTCCTGCTGCGCATGCGCTCTCTTCCCTTTCCCTGTTTAACTTCTCCGGTGTGAGCAGCATGCCCACGTCGGTGTTGGCTTGCCCTCTGACCACACTTCCTAGGCACGGGTCCCGGAAGCAACGTCAGAGAGCATGCTGATGCCGACACAGGCAGCAACCTCGTGCCGGGGTAATAAAAAAGGTAAGGGGGAAGATAAGGAGAGGAGCGGGGGGGGGCAGAGACCAGGAGGGGTGCCACTCCCTTAGGAAGACCACACCAGGGGCGGACCGCCCCACCCTTATTACGTCACTAGCATGGCCCATTTAGTCTGCCCAACAAGGTGGCTAGAGTCAGCTTCTGCTCTGGGCAGAACATGCAAATTACCTCCTCTATGCTTTTGTTTAGGACTGTACCTGCTGCTCTGTGCTGGTTACACCCCCAAATGTACATCCCCTGAGCCTGTCATTCTTTATTTGCACTATTCAGAAGTACTCCTTGAAAATCGTCAGATTCTTCAGAAATTCTGCTTAATCTGTCTTTAATCTCAATTTCCATATTCCTATTAGTAGGCACGGTTCATACAAAAACCCTATTTCAGTACAAATTGTTCCGTTTAAAAAAATCTATTTCTTGATCCTCCGGTAAGCGATTCATTACATCAATCAGGTAAACAAATCCTGCTCTTGTAATTTATCAGGTCTTTCCTAAGAATACAGGCAAGTTGAAAGTCTTTTCATGTGACCAAGGGCATGGATACAGAGACTCCCCCCTCCTGGTAAGAGGAAATGAGGTAAGAACATAAGAATAGCCTTACTAATTCAAACCAATGGTCCATCTAGGCCGGTGACCAATCCAGGTCACTAGTACCTGGCAACACCCCCCCCCCCTCCTTCCAACTAGTAGCATTCCAGCACACATTCCTCTCCCATCCCAGGGGAAAATCTGTATAATTGTCACAACTCTTTTGAGTACCGGGCATGGAGTTGGCTGGCCATTCCCCTTCTCACAGTGCTGTCAACTGCTGAAGCACAGGAAATAGGAACTGCAACGTCTTTTCGTCCCTATATTTAGACAGACATGGGGGAAGCCACTGCTTGCCCTGGATCGGTAGCATGGAACGTTGCTACTCTTTGGGATTCTAGAATCTTGCTACTCTTTTGAGATTCTGTATGGAATGTTGCTCTCTCTGGGATTCTGGAATCTTGCTGTTCTTTGGGATTCTATATGGAATGTTGCTACTCTGGGATTCTGGAATCTTGCTGTTCTTTGGGATTCTATATGGAATGTTGCTACTCTGGGATTCTGGAATCTTGCTGTTCTTTGGGATTCTATATGGAATGTTGCTACTCTGGGATTCTGGAATCTTGCTGTTCTTTGGGATTCTATATGGAATGTTGCTACTCTCTGGGATTCTGGAATCTTGCTGTTCTTTGGGATTCCGAATGGAATTTTGCTACTCCTTGGGTTTAGGCCAGGTACTAGGGATGGTCCCAGTAAGGTTATTCTTATGTTCTTTCTCACAAAGCCTTGGAGCGTCTCAGCCTTCGCCTGCAACATCGCAGAGACAACTTCTCGCCTCCTGAGCTAGACAGACCGAAACCGGCCTACCGTAACCCTTGAGCCTCTGTCTCAGAGAACCAGAGCGGATCCTTCCCGGGGCTGCCCTCACCGGCTCCTCCTGCTAGAAGAGAAAGGCTCCGGAGGAGGCAGAGAGCCGTCCCCTCCCCCTCCCCTGCAAGGCACAGGCACAGGCACTTCCTGCTTCCGTCCTTGCCTTCGCCCCATTGGTTGCTGGCCAATCCCAGGACGTTTCCGTCATGGGCAACGTCATCGCGACGCCCAAGGGGGCGGGACGCTGCGCACCCACGCCGGTCTGCTTTGTTACGCTGCGCAGGAAGGCTTGTGAAAGCAGCGGCAAAACCAGGACTGGATCTTCATTTGTTCGCCCCCTAATAATAGCAACAGCCGCACCAATCAGAAACCTCAAGGCAACCTATGACCCTCCCCCCGCGTCAGCTACCAGCAATCTTAGGTTGTGTCATGTGGTTTTACAGAATGACACGGGGCCAAACTTTGTCCCTTTGTCATTCTCTAAAAACCTGAGACTAGTATCAATATCTAAAAGCTCAATTATTTTAAAAAAACCTGCAGAAGCTGCTTTGGGATTTCAATGAACTACTGTTAAATGACATCATTTGTGTCTTGTCTGCTGATCAGACTCCTACCACCTGCAACCTCCTTCCATCCTGTGCCCAATTGCTTAAGCGTCTTATTGTTGCTGGCATCAAAGAACATTTCCACGATTTAATAGACACTTAATTTTCTGTTCATCCACTGCACAGTTTAGGTTCTCTTCTACATTCCTGTCTGAAAGACAATCCAATTATCTTCCTAGATCAGGGGTGCCCAAAAGGTCGATCACGATCGACAGGTTGATCGCGAAGGCAACGCGAGTCGATCACATTGCCTTCGCGTTCTACTTGCTTCCCGACTCAGAAGCGCTGAGCCGACCAACTTCCCCCACCCGCCATCAATTCTGACATCGGAGAGGAAGTTCCAGGCCAGTCAATTGCTGCCTGGCTGGCCCGGAACTTCCTCTCCGACATCAGAAATGATGTCGGGGAGAGGAAATCTGGTCGTCCCGACACTTTTGTGTGGGGAAGCAAGGAGAGCTTGGAGCGGCGATGATTTGGAGGCCTGTTCCCCAATGGTGGGGGCAGTGGCTTGGGAACAGGCAGGGAGACAGAAAGAAGGGGTAGCAGGGAGACGGGGGGACAGGAAGACAGAAAGAAAGGGGGCATGGAGAGAGAACGACAGACAGAAAGAAAGGGGGGCAGGGACAAAGAAAGAAAGACAGAAAGGGGAGGGGACAGGGAGAGAGGAAGAAAAAGTTGATGGAGGGAATGAGGTCTGGAAGCATACAGGAGGCTGAAAGAAGGGAAGAAATATTGGACGTACAGTCAGAAGAATAAAGTGCAACCAGAGACTCATGAAATCACCAGACAACAAAGGTAGGAATAATGATTTTATTTTCAACTAGTGTTTAAACCCGTTACATTAACGGGTGCTAGAATATATGGCTGTCTGTCTTTCTTTATTTATGTCTCTCTCCCTGCTCCTGTCTCTTTCTTCCTTTCTTTCTGTCTCTCTCCCTCCTGCAATTTTTCTCTCTCTCTCGCTGGCACCCTTTGTCTGTCTGTCTTTCTTTCTGTCTCTCTTTGGTCCCCTGTCTGTCTTTTATTTCTGTCTGTCTCTCTCTCTAGCCTCCTTTGTCTGTCTGTATTTCTTTCTGTGTCTCCCTCTCCCCCACCCCACTTTCCTTTGCAGAAGCAGCAGTGATATTTTCCTTCCCCTCCAGATCCCTGTGAAGTAGTAGCAGCATTTCCCCCCACCCACCCCCCATTCCCTTCTCTTCCCCCCCACCACTTTCCTTTGCAGAAGCAGCAGCGTTATTTCCCTTCCCCTCCAGGTCCCTGCTGAGTAGTAGAAGCATTTTCCCCCACCCCCCATTCCCTTCTCTTACCGTGAGCTGCCCTGCTCCATTTGGCCCCTCCCCCTTCCCTTCCCGCATGCTGGCCTGCTGCTGCTGAAGGTTTTTTTTGGCGACTCCTCCTGTTAAAATTCTAATCCTGTCAGAAGGAACGTGCTACCATGTGGAGAGCGGCCTGCGAGGTTCGTTACAGCCGGCCGCGAACCTCAGCAGGCCGCTTTGAACAGGAGCGGTAGCGGTTGTTGCGGGAAGGGGGGGAGTCGGCGACGTGCAGGCCCTGTGAACAGGAGCGGCGGCGGCGGCAGGACCATGAGCCTTCCTCCCGCCATCCGCCGCTTGCGCCGCTCCTGTCGTCCGATTCACCTAACTGGCGCATAAGCCTCAAGCCGCGGCCACGGACGGACACAGCACAGGAGATGAGGTCCCCACAGGAGATGAGCCGCCGCTGCTTGCGGCCAAGGTAGGTGCTGGGAAGAAGGCTGGGGACTCACGCATGCGCACTCATGCGGCCACGGAACTACAGATCATGGAAGCACATAAATAGGAGTGCGCATGCGCGAGTTAGCCTTTTATTATATAGATTTAGTGACCAAAATGTGTCCGTTTTGAGAATTTATATCTGCTGTATATATTTTGCACTATGGCCCCCTTTTACTAAACCGTGATAGTGTTTTTTAGCACAGGGAGCCTTTGAGCATCGAGAGCAGCGCGGGGGCATTCAGCACAGCTCCCTGCACTAAAATCCGCTATTGCGGTTTAGTAAAAAGGGAGGGGGTATATTTGTCTATTTTTGTATAGTTGTTACTGAGGTGGCATTGCATAAAGTCTTGACCTCTTTGAAAAAGCCCCGGAATATAAATGATTAACATTTTCTCTGTCTACAGTGTGCTTTGTGATTTTTTAAATTTTATTGTTGGTAGATCATTTTGACTTGGTCATTTTTAAAGTAGCTCGCAAGCCCAAAAAGTGTGGGCACCCCTGTCCTAGATAATGTAGAAACACAGGCAACTGAGGGGAAGATTCTCAAAACTAAAATGTGCCTTTAACGTGCTCGCTAAACTGGTTCCAGCTGGTTTAGCATGCATGCATTTTAGCAGTGGATTATCAAAATTTATTTTCTGAATTTCCTGGCAATCTGGAATCTCTTCGGAGCACATCACTCTGCCATGGCACACAGCTTGAGAGACGCTGACATAAAGAATGGATATTCCATATATCTCTACACTGCCAAGATTTCCATGCTATATGGTTTGTTTGTTTGTTTGTTTTATTATCAATCAAAATATTTTTATTGCACCAAAGAAGACAATGAAATTATTCCAGCCAAGGATGTTCTAATTGCTTATCGAAGTCCTGAAGAATCGTAGCAGTAGTGGACACAATGGGATTGCTTCATATAAGAGGTTTCTAAAGTGCTACAGAGAGGACAGGAGCGTTAATAGCTGATTCTAAATGTAACCAACAGGGTATATGGGAATAATTAGTGAAACTTAACCATTCCGCTCCTTGCTTTATTATAATAATAGGTCAGGGAAATTTACACCTCTTTATTCCTTAGTAGCTTTCAGTTTTACCAAAGAAATTCTAGATGGCTTATGATCTTTTAAGTTGGAATCTCACGGAAAGAACCATTTTCCTTTTTTGAGCCCTTGTTTTTGATAAATCCGGCATAAAAAATATTTTCTTTCCCTATACAAGAATTGATAACCTCAATTTAGCTGCTAGTAAGATTTCCAATACTTGTGAGTATCTCAAGACTCTCAAAATAATTGGCCTGGCAACATGAGGTTTCTTAGGTGAGCCGTTAAGGGATTCTATGCGCTCTTTCAACTTCAAACAGTGACTCAAAATGCAGGTTTAAAATGTTTGGTAAAAACGTTTGTAGGAATGATATTTATATTTAGAGTGGTTCTATCTAATTGGAAAGACCTATCGACTTCAATAGATCACATGGTGGAACGTATAGCAGTTACTACTACTGCTACTTATAATTTATATAGTACTGAAAGATGTACGCAGCGTGATACATTTTCACATTTATAGACAGTCCCTCTCAGAAGAGCTTTCAATGACAAATATGACATATAGGGTTGGGGAGCAGAGCATAAGAATGCTATTAAATCCTTTGTAAAACACTGGTCACCCTTATTGGATATGTCTAGATATGCTAATTAACATTAATAGTGAGCTAATGTTGTCATTATAATTGCTCATATAAGTATTACTCTTTTTCTTCAATTGCCAATGATTTCTTGACACTCATGATGATTATGTTTCTGTTTATATTTTTGTTCTTGTGGTTGTTAGGTATCTTGACTTTGAATGTAATCCTTTGAAAATTGATTATTTTTATGGTCAATGACACTGTTATTTCCTGCTAGAACTTAATAAAACGCATTGAACTTAGAGGGAAAAAAAATAATATTATATCATTATCTTCAGTTCTCTCCAGCATACCAATAATACGAATGTTATTTCACCTCAGTCTATTAGACAAATCTTCCACATCAAGTTGTAACACCTCCATATTGGTTAATTGTTGCTGTTTAGTTAAATCCTGAATATCATGCTCCAAATCTCATTCTTCAAGGAGTTACAATCGAGCATTATGTTGAACTAATCAAGTCAAAAACAAAATTAAAAAATCCACAACCAATAGTTCCAAAAATCAAAACAAAAATCATAAAACTGAAAACATGAGACTGGAAAAATATATCAATTATCTCACATGTCTAGAAAAAAAGTCTGTATTTACCGAAGAGGATATACACAACATACCGGAAGCCGACAGGCTATACACAGGAAATGAAGATGGGAAATTGACAGGGTTGACGGTCAGTCGAGAAACGGTATGCAGGCAGATTGATAGGCTTAAAAATTATAAATCTCCGGGACCGGATGGCATCCATCCGAGGGTTATCAAGGAACTGAAAGGGGCTATAGCTGAACTGCTTCAACTAACAGCCAATCAGGAAGGATTCCGGAAGACTGGAAAGTGGCGAATGTTACGACAATCTTCAAGAAAGGTTCAAGGGAAGATCCGGGAAACTAAAGACCGGTGAGTCTGACCTCAGTACCGGGAAAGATGACAGAGGCGATGATAAAGGACTGCATCATTGATCACCTTGACGGACACAATCTGATGAGGACCAGCCAGCATGGCTTCAGCAAAGGAAGATCTTGCATGATGAACTTGCTACACTTCTTTGAGGGAGTGAACAGGCAGATAGACAAGGGTGACATGGTCGACATTGTATATCTGGATTTTCAGAAGGCGTTCGACAAAGTTCCGCATGAACAACTACTTCGAAAAATTGCAAGCAATGGAATCGAGGGTGAAATACTCACGTGGATTAGAAACTGGCTGGCAGATAGGAAACAGAGAATGGGGGTGAATGGACAATACTCGGATTGGAAAAGCGTCACGAGTGGAGTGCCGCAGGGTTCGGTACTTGGACCCGTGCTCTTCAACATATTTATAAACGACCTGGAAATTGGTATGATGAGTGAGGTGATTAAATTTGCAGATGATACAAAGTTATTCAGAGTCATGAAGATGCAGGAGGATTGCGAAAACCTGTAATGTGACATAGATACGCTCGAGAAATGGGCTGCGACATGTCAAATGAGATTTAATGTGGATAAGGAATAGGTCATTAGAAACTTTAGCAAGGACAATTTCTGTAGAATGGAGAGGGCGAAAACCCGATTGAAGTGGTCAAAAATGCTTTGGGAAGAAAGGAAGTCCAGGCTGCTGCGGTGAACAACACGTTCAAGTAGCTTGGATAGGAAGGGGAGGAGGAAGATGGTGCAATAGCTGGAGGGGGATATGAGGTTTTTCCTCCAAAGTATACGTATTGAGATCTTTAAGTCTGCCCCTATGTCATATACCATCAACCAACTCCATTCTGTTTATATCTTTTTGAAAGTGTGGTCTCTAGAATTGTACCACATTAAATGCTGAGGCACAGGCATAAACATAAAATATTACAAACAAATTTATTTTATATTAAATAATTACTGTGCAAATGTAGTCGTCATAATAGCTATCAACAATATCTAACATAAAAACATAAGAGTTGCCGCTGCTGGGTCAGACCGGTGGTCCATCCTGACCAGCAGTTTGCTCACGTGGCGGCCCCCAGGTCAAAGGCCAGTGCTCTAAATGAGTCCAGCCTCACCTGCATACGTCCCAGTTTAGCAGGAACTTTTCCAGCTTAGTCTTGAAACCCTGGAGGGTGTTTTCCCCTACAACAGACTCCGGAAGAGCATTCCAGCTTTCCACCACTCTCTGGGTGAAGAAGAACTTCCTTACGTTTGTACGGAATCTATCCCCTTTCAACTTCAGAGAGTGCCCTCTCATTCTCTCTACCTTGGAGAGTGTGAACAGTCTGTCTTTATCTACTAAGTCTATTCCCTTCAGTATTTTGAATGTTTCGATCATGTCTCCTCTCAATCTCCTCTGTTCAAGGGAGAAGAGGCCCAGTTTCTCCAATCTCTCACTGTACGGCAACTCCTCCAGCCTCTTAACCATTTTAGTCGCTCTTCTCTGGATCCTTTTGAATAGTACCGTGTCCTTCTTCATGTACAGCGACCAGTGCTGGATGCAGTATTCCAGGTGAGGGTGCACCATGGCCCGGTACAGCGGCATGATAACCTTCTATCTGTTCGTAATCTCCTTCTTAATCATTCCTAGCATTCTTTTTGCCGCCACAGCACATTGTGCAGACAGCTTCATCAACTTGTCGATCAGAACTCCCAAGTCTCTTTCCTGGGAGGTCTCTCCAAGTACCGCCCCGGACATCCTGTATTCATGCATGAGATTTTTGTTACCAACATGCATCACTTTGCACTTATCCACGTTGAATCTCATTTGCCATGTTGATGCCTATTTCTGGAGCTTGATTATGGTGCAAGGGCTAGTGCTGCTTGGATTTCCTGAACTTGAAGTCTGCTGTTTGAAATCAGTTCAGGTGCTTAGACCTGAAGATAATCCTTCTGGTGTCTTGTCTCCTGAAGACGCAATTGGTGAAACACCGTCGGGTGTAGAGCAAGACTGTTTTCTAATGCCAGTTCCTTAAGGATATATGGATTTTAGAATATTGGCATAAAAATTTCCAATCCATAGTCTTATATACCGGGTCATTCCGAAAAGGGACTTGATCCGGTTCACAAAATTAACCCAAGAGGGCAAAGGAAAACAATAATTGGACATAAAGTTCATCTATTACAATCCCTTATTCGTCAGTTTAGAATTTCTTAAACAAATACGTCTTCAAAGTTTTTCTAAAACATGTCAAAGAGGGGAGGAGTCTAATTTCTGATGGAAGGTCATTCCAGATTTTTAACAAGGCAAATGCCATAGAATAGGACAGCCTACGTAAAGTTTGAATATCCCTAATGTAAGGGAATACTAATTTAAATTTATGTATTCCTCTAGTAGAAAGGGGTTGTTGGGAATTAAAAGAAAGAGTAAGTAATGGGGAGAAGATCCCATATAAACTTTTGAATACAACACTAGCACACAAATTGAACCCTCCAGTATACCGGGAGCCAATGCAATGCCCTCAGTACTGGAGTAACACGATCATATCTACTCTTCCCGAAAATTAATTTGGCAGCCGTGTTTTGAATAAGTGCAATCTCTTTAAATTGCATTTACTTAAACTGATGTAAAGAGAATTAGCATAATCCAAATTAGCTAATATAATTGCCTGGACCAACACAGCAAAATAATGCTGATGGAAAAAACGACGGACCCTCCTCAAAATCCGTAAACTAAAGAAACATTTTTCCGATACATTGTTAATCTGATTAGTCAAAGAGAGAGTAGAATCCAAAACGAACCCAAGGATTTTGTCTTACAGAGTTAATTAAGAGGTTTTTGAAGAACTCCTTTTGAAAATTCATGAACGTTTTGATATGCCATTGCACTTTTAATAATATTGCTTCTGAGAAGGGGTATTTGGGTTTATTGCACCTTATTAAATATTGTTGATAGATATTATGACGACTACATTTGCACAGTGATTATTTCATATCAATAAATATGTTTATAATATTTTATTTATGTTTATGCTTGTGCTTAAAATATACTAATGCCTTTACTAAAATCTTCGATATCCTATAAAGCAGCTTTTACACTACTCCCTTTGTATTCGCTGTGATAGGGGATTAACAGAACCACAAATACAGAAAAACCGTGAATAACATTTTCATATGTTATTCGCTGTTTTCTATTAAAAACCATTGTGAATAGGGTGAAACCGCGAATAACATGGTGGGAGACCTGGCCTGTTCCTGAAGGAGAGGCAAAACACGGTGAACAATGTGCTGGGAATCAGCGATTTCTCTATGCAAGCTGACGTCATTTGGGGGAGAGGAGCCAGCAAGCTAAAAACTGTGAATAATCAAAACCGCGAATGCTGAAACCGCAAATACGGAGGGAGAAGTGTAAATACAAGTATCTAATGAATATAAAGTGCTCAGTACCTCCACCAGGTCACTTCTGAAACAGATAAAGACCAGAATATTCAGGGAACCATCATTGTACCATATCGTTCCCTTTACTCTGCCTGGAGTAACGCACAATCTCTACTGCTTATCATTGCTGTTATAAGAACATAAGAAGTTGCCTCCGCTGAGGCAGACCAGAGGTCCATCTTGCCCAGCGGTCTGCTCCCGCGGCGGCCCATCAGGCCCATTGCCTGAGCAATGGTCCCAGACTATCCCTATAACCTACCGCTACTCCTATCTGTACCCCTCAATTCCTTTATCCTCTAGGAACCTATCCAAACCTTCTTTGAAGCCTTGTAACGTGCTCCGGCCTATCACAGCCTCCGGAAGCGCATTCCATGTGTCCACCACTCTCTGGGTAAAAAAGAACTTTCTGGCATTTGTTTTAAACCTGTCCCCTTTTAATTTCTCCGAGTGCCCTCTTGTACTTGTGGTTCCCCATAATCTGAAAAATCTGTCCCTGTCTACCTTTTCTATACCCTTCAGGATCTTGAAGGTTTCTATCATGTCTCCTCTAAGTCTCCGCTTTTCCAGGGAGAACAGCCCCAGCTTTTTCAGTCTGTCAGTATATAAGAGGTTTTCCATACCCCTTATCAGTTTAGTTGCTCTTCTCTGGACTCCCTCAAGTACCGCCATGTCCTTTTTGAGGTACGGCGACCAGTACTGGACACAGTATTCCAGATGCGGGCGCACCATTGCACGATACAGTGGCAGGATGACTTCCTTCGTCCTGGTCGTGATACCCTTCTTAATGATACCCATTTTGTTTGCTTTTCTTGAGGCTGTGGCGCACTGTGCCGACACCTTCAAAGTTGTGTCTACCATCACTCCCAGGTCTCTTTCAAGGTTACTTACCCCTAGCAGTGATCCCCCCATTTTGTAGCTGAACATCGGGTTCTTTTTCCCTACACGCATGACCTTGCATTTCCCTACGTTAAAGTTCATTTGCCATTTTTTGGCCCATTCTTCTAGCGTCGTTAGGTCCCTTTGGAGATCTTCGCAGTCTTCCATGTTTTCGACCCTGCGGTAGAGTTTGGTGTCATCCGCAAATTTAATAACTTCGCAATTTTTTCCCGCCTCCAGGTCATTAATAAATATATTGAACAGGAGCGGTCCCAGCACTGTTCTTATTATATATATCAATTGCACAGTAAAGTTCCACAGTGTACTTATCTTCACTCCAGCAGCTTTTCAATCAATCTCTCAGCAATAGGTCCTACGTGCCTCAGCAGTGATCCATTTGTGATTGATGTGCTTCAAAGGGTGTCTTAAATTAAATACTTCTATTCTTTCAAAAATAGGCTGACTGGGAGATCAAGTGTAGAGATGTCACTCTATTAAATTCAGTGTGACATCTCGACATTTGATCTCCCAGTCAGCCTATTTTTGAAAGAATATATATATTTTTCACAGTTTTGACATTCTTTCTTCATTGGGGTTTGTGGTCTATCAAAAGTAATTAAATACTTAGGCTTAAGATTAACCTGGGAAGTAGCGATCATCATACGGTTTGGTTTGATATAACGGCCAAAGAGGAGGATGGATTTCAAACATGCTTTTATTAGCATGGGAGAGGACCTGAAGAAAGAGCTGATTGGATGGGAATCGATTTGAATCGGAAATCAGGCAGCACTAATGTCCATGAAATAAACAATCCAATACTTCCCATTTTACCAGGCGTAATCACTGAATACAAGTCTATCGATACCGGAAGATTGGGATAAATAAATATCCTGGCAACGCCGGGTAATCAACTAGTAAAATATTTTTAAAAAAGAAAGGTGCCCTAAATATAGGCTTTTAAAATCCTCATCTATAGTTAGGCACCTCTGTTTTTGTTTACCTGTAATTCTGTAAACGGGACCGTTGTGCGACTGACACATGATTGGCAGTCGTTTTTCTAGGCGGCCGCCGATAATGGAGCCAACTATAGAATCCTGCGCACGATTGCCTGGGCAGCATTGTTGGCGCGTCTTTGTCTCACACGCTTTCATCTATGTACCGTGTGGCAGGGGAGTCGGGAAGGAGCAGGGCCGGGGGCATCACCTACCCTCGCTGCGCCACTGCTTGAGATGTGCCACATATTTTAATCCATGTGTTGGCAGAGGCTTGAGGAAAGGATGATCCAAGCACTTAACCTCCCCCCCCCCCCCATTTCTTTTACAAAGTTGTGCAAAAGCCACGAAACCCTTTAAATCTCTATGGACTTTGGGGCAGTTACCTCAGGGGGGGGTGGATAGTATCTACATGAAATATTCCTTCCTTTGGTGTAAGAGGGGCAAACATTAAAGCTTCTAATCTTAATCAGTGATTTTGTTCAGATAATCCATACAAATTTCATAGAAATTTAAGACATGCTGACCAATTATATAATTCTATATTTGGGATTCCTAGAGCACCCACTAACTTTGGGAAAGCACCTGTGGTCACCTTTTTTTTACCTTGCCAGACACGTTGGAAAAGATCTTTTTTACTTCTTTGAAAAAGAATCTTGGCAAAAAGATTGGTGAAGAGAGAAGAATAATTTAGGGAAAATTGTAATTTTAAGATATGTATCCTTCTCAACCAAGATATTGTGGTATCTTGCCACTTTTTTTAGGTTCATTATGACTCGAGTTACTATTTATCATAATTAAGAGGGAATAACATGATAGATTACAGGAGATTTTAACGCCAAGATATCTGAAAGATAGTACAGTTTGGAATGAGGTGTTTTTCAAGATCTCTCTAGTTTTATCATAGTCAAGGCCGCAAGTGTAATTCAACGATGGAATTCATTGTGGTAAAAGCAGTTAGCTTAGCAGGGTTTAAAAAAGGATTGGAGCATTTCCTACAAGAAAAGTCCATAAGCCAGTATTAAGATGAACTAGGAAAAATGCACTGCTTATTTCTAGGTTAAGCAACTATTTAGAGGGTGGTGTTATCATCATGGGCTACCGTTAAGATGGGTTATTATACCACAGGTTCCATTTTACAAAATGAAACCTAGTGGCTGATAAAAGTGGGTTAACAGTAGGTCTCTGTGATAAAATGACTTGTCTTAATGGTAGCCTGTGTTGATAAGCTCCCCTTAAAAGATGAAGATGTGTTCTTTTTGTCTGAGTTATTTATTCAACAGAGTTATCTTTTTGTTGTATTTTCTTCACGCTTGTACAATAATGTGGGCCTATGTAACTGAAGAAGTTGCTGATTTTTCCTTGCTGTGGTCTCATTCACCTTTCCCAGCCTTCAGACAAATTATAAATATTCTTCACATACACCATAAATTACAGTAGTGTTTTCTTTTTAATTATACAGTAAAAGTATACTTTATTTATAAAGCAAAATTATAAAACAGAAGTGAGGCATTGTGGTTATCAGCTGGCTCCAGGCCATTAGGGATTGCCGAACCAGGCCTGATTTTACTCCATTGCATGTGGGGGTGTATAATCTTGCTCTTGTAGACATAAAGATACAATTGGGGGGAAAAATAAGGACTGGATCAGATTGTCCCTGCTGACCTTGAGTCAGCTGACAAACCTCTTCTTACAAATACACTGGACCAAACAAAAGGGGAAAGTCGATTGGTTCAGGATGCACACACGGCCTGGTCCGATGGGTTGTCGGTCAGCTCTTTTTCCTCATGGTAGAGGAGTGCTCTTGAATATTGACCCAATAGCATACAGGTTAGGTCAATACATAGGTGTTGGCACAGACTGGGCCCAGCCTTTCCTTGGTGATAGTGTCCGAAGATCTCAAGGCAAAGAAGAAACCGTGTGACAAGGCGGTGGCTGTTGCCAGAAGGATGCTGGGCTGTATAAAGAGAGGCGTAGCCAGTAGAAGAAAGAAAGTGTTGATGTCCCTGTACAGGTCGTTGGTGAGGCCCCACTTGGAGTATTGTGTTCAGTTTTGGAGACCGTATCTGGCAAAGGACATAAGAAGACTTGAAGCGGTCCAGAGAAAGGCGACGAAAATGGTAGGAGGTTTGCGCCAAAAGACATATGAGGAGAGACTGGAAGCCCTGAATCTGTATACCCTAAAGGAGGGGTAGGGGAGACATGATTCAGACGTTCAAATACTTGAAGGATATTAACGTAGAACAAAATCTTTTTCAGAGAAAGGAAAATGGTAAAACCAGAGGACATAATTTGAGGCTGAGGGGTGGTAGATTCAAAGGCAATGTTAGGAAATTCTACTTTATGGAGAGGGTGGTGGAAGCCTGGAATGCGCTCCCGAGAGAGGTGGTGGAGAGGAAAACTATGACTGAGTTCAAAGAAGCGTGGGATGAACACAGAGGATCTAGAATCAGAAAATAATGGTATATATTGGAGAACTAAGACCACTACTGGGCAGACTTGCACGGTCTGTCCCGTATATGGCCATTCAGTTGAGGATGGGCTGGAGTGAGCTTTGACGGAGACTCCAGTAGATGCACAATACTGGGCAGAGCTCTGGCCCAGAAATATCTAAGAAAAGAACAATTTAAATTAAAACATTAAATTATAGAGAGTGTATGTTTGGGCAGACTGGATGGATTATTCGGGTCTTTATCTGCCATCATTTACTACCGTGTTTCCCTGAAAATAAGCCCTAGTTGAAGCGCTGGATTTGCAGGCATCAGCGCTTCCCCCGCCGACCCTTCCATCTCCTCCTCCCCACGTCAACCGTGAAACCGACATTCCATTACCTTCTTCCAAACGGTAGCGTCGCAGCAGCAATTTAAACGCGCCGCTTCGTGCCTTCACCCACCGGGGCATTTCTCTGCCACATCACTGATGATGTCATCAGCAACACCCCGGCGGTAGAAGGCCCGAAGTAGTCCGTTTAGATTGCTGCCGCGATGCTGCCGTTTGGAAGGTAATAGTATGTCGGTCTCACGGTCGGCGTGGGGAGGAAGAGATGGAAGGGGAAGGAGAACCGGAAGGGTCGCTGAGGATAGAAAGATGCTGTGGGTTTGTGATTGGGCATTGTTTCCCCGAAAATAAGACAATGTCTTATATTAATTTTGGGCCCAAAAAACCCACTAGGTCTTATTTTTGGGGAAATATGGTATGTTACTATGAATAGAAGGAGGGTGTGGATGGGTGTTAACCCTACTGGAATGCACAGGAAGGAAAAAAACATTAAGGAAAGCAAATGTGCAAAATATTCCTGCATTGCTGATTCAGAGAGAGAGAGAGCTCGCATACATTACCACTTCCAGTAGATAAAGATCTTTTGTCCACAGACCTTACTCTATTTTTGGTCATCTCTTTCCCTGTCCTTACTGGGCACTGGCTTACACAATTCTGGGGTCTTTATCTCCATGTATGTCAAAGAAGCCAGCGTTGAGAAGTTCATTCATCCATGGGATGAGAATGGGGAAGACGCAGACTGGGCCCAGCCTTTCCTCGGTATACAAAGGATCCTCTGGTGCGATTTCTATGGATCTTGCAAGATGGAGTGTCTAAATCCATGCCTCTGACACCTGTGCATGAGAGATGCAGCGTTCAGAACGCAACATCAAAAAACGTAACTGCTTTGCTCCCTTTTTAGTGGAAGACGCATCTGCTTCCAGGAAACAGGAGAAGAAGGATGGTCCAAGTGCTTTTCCTTTTGGTGACCCATGCTGGCTAGCCAACGTCCTGCTCTGTTCATGAGAAAGCCCCATCCAGCAGCGGATTCTGGGAAAGACCTGACAGAACATCTGGGATAATACTGAAGTCCATGGTTTATAGCCCTTTTCACTCATTTGCTTAGCTATGAGGTTGATGCCCCTGGCTGGTCCTCAGCTGGTTAGGTGATGTTCTTGTGCACAGGGTTTGCATTCAGAGGATCAGCCCCTATTCTGAATTTTAAACTTTGTATGTTTTCTGCCCTAAGATTTAAAAAAAAAAAAAAAAAAAGTCCACACCAATGAGTTTCATTCAGTCTAAATCAGGGTTTCTCAATTCGGTCCCTTGCCAGTAAGGTTTTCAGGATAACCACAATGAATATGCATATAATGGAGGCAGTGTATGCAAATCAAGTTTATTAATATTCATTGTGGATATCCGGAAAACCTGACTGGCAAGGGGGTGCTCCAGGACCAAGTTGAGAAACCCTAGTCTAAATGATATGTTCCTTATTTCTCTCACAGGTGCATAAAAATGCCCCGCAATACAGCATTTCAAAGCTTGTTGTGCCAGATTAAAAGAGGTGCGTGGTGAGACTGGTATAAACAGTGGGCTGAGTTTGGAGGCGCAAGTGAACATTTTCCAGTGTACCCCACCCTTGAACTCTTGGACGGTTACCACTCCAGGCTTTAGCAGTTGGCTCACTGCAATGTTCTAGACTGACTCGTTCTGTCCCAAGATGTTAGGAAAACCATAAAGCTGTAACTTAAACAAGGAAATGGATCGTCCTTTTGCTCCTGCCTCTCCTTCTCTGGGTTATGTTTCTTAGTGGCCCATGGAGAGAGTGGTGAGGCAGTGTGCCAGCACTGGGCATGGACAATCTCTACACTGGTATGATGGCACACGCTTGTTTACCCATCCTGAACAATGTTGGCACTCTAGCAATTTCCAGAGATTCACAGTGGTATTACATCCAAAGAAACCCCTCCACAGTCCTTCCCCTTCATTTGTTTTCGCCGTCCCTCAGCAGTGGATCTCGTAAGCAACCTGTGGCTGGAACAGAAGTCCCTGGTTTCCAAAGATGTCGCTGGTTTCCTGTCCGCACGGTTCTTCTACCTCCAGAGTCTGCGTGGCCTGATCCTGTAGCTGTTCCACCAGCTGGGGAAGTGACGGGAAGTTACCCAGCCCGTCAGAGTCCGTATAAGAGGCAAAAAGTGGTTTGTTCCTGTCAATGACAAACATCTCGTGTCCTCGGTCATCCCGGTATTCCTCTAGCTGGGCGAAGATGGTGGGTCCATCGGAGTAGTCATTGACAAAGAGGACATTTTGATCTTTCTTGGCCTTTTTCCTTTTACGGTGTCTCCTGTAGATCATGATTATCAGAAGAAGGGCAATGAGTGCCAGCAGGGATATGCCAATGGCGATGACAGTCTGGGTGGCCATGCTCAGAGCATTGAAGTCCATGCTCTCCATGTCATACAACGGCTCCTGACTGATGTCTATGGAAGGGTAGGAGCGAGACTGTTGGTTGGACAGATTGACCATTAAGTGGAACAATACCTTAGCTGTTCCCCCAGGGTTGGAAGCTTCGCACTCATACTTTCCTGCATGGGCCATCGTGATGTTGCTCAAGAACAGCATCC
Organism: Geotrypetes seraphini; assembly: GCF_902459505.1. Taxonomy (NCBI): domain Eukaryota; kingdom Metazoa; phylum Chordata; class Amphibia; order Gymnophiona; family Dermophiidae; genus Geotrypetes; species Geotrypetes seraphini. The sequence continues at coordinate 11,598,935 of NC_047085.1, forward strand.
CACTCCCTGTGTCTGAGTCAAACTGTTCCCCCACGCTCCTCTCACTGAGTTCAAAGGTTCCACCTCTGCTGGGGCTCATACTGACTTTGGAAGGGCCTGTTCTGGAATGCACCACTTTTCTCCAAGTGACCAGCGGCTGTGGGTATCCTGATGCTTGACAGGAGACCCGAAGATCATCACCCAGGTGGGCCGTCACCTCCAGGGGTTTCACCTGCACCAGGGGCGGGATGCAGATTAGGCTGTTCCCCGAGACGTCCAGAAGGCTCTGGTAAGAGAGGCGTGGTGGCTCTGAACAGGTGATTTTCTTGTCCAAGGAGCTAAGGAGCCGTTGGCCTTCCTCTTTCATCCAGGCCCTGAGCCAGTACAAAGCGCAGTCACATCGCCAGGGGTTCTCTATCGAAAACAGAAAGAGAGGGTCACCAAGAGTTATGGCCAAAGCATGACCTAACATTTCCAGCAATATGTACAATACTGGAAACATAAGGCCAAATATTTTTTTTAAAAAGGAGCTGCGCTCTTATATTTAGAAATTTCAGATAGATCTCTAAATTGGATCCCTGTTTTCAGCTGAAAATTCACCTAAACGTGGAAGCTTAAAAATTATGCTCTTACATAGTAACATAGTAGATGACGGCAGATAAAGACCTGAATGGTCCATCCAGTCTGCCCAACCTGATTCAATTTAAATTTTTTAAATTTTTTCTTCTTAGCTATTTTTGGGCAAGAATCCAAAGTTCTACCCAGTACTGTGCTTGGGTTCCAACTGCCGAAATCTCCGTTAAAACCTACTTCATTTGGATACTATTCAATTGATTGTGTAAATTGATGGCTATGCGCCAGATGCACATGGAACCCTATCGGAAAGTATGATCTGGTTATGTCGCTTGGAGGTCTTCCTCACTCCACACGAACCTAGAATTGGATTAGGAGGGAGGGGAGTTGGGGTGTGGTGGGGGTTTTGTGGAGGGGTACTTCGAGGGTTGGGTTGTTTCACCATGGGAAGGGTATTAGTTATGGTCATGATTTCCTTTTTTTTTTTTTTTTGCGTGCTGATCTTTGTATATAGCTAGAGGATATGTGTCTAGACGAGGTGTCATGACGTCTGGTTTTGTGTGATTTGTGCTGTTTTGATGGTGTTTCATCTTGGTTTTTATGCTTAAAACTTTAATAAACAATTATGGAGGAAAAGAAAAAAAAACCCTGCTCCAGTCCATCTACACCCTCCCAGCCATTGAAGCCCTCCCCAGCCCATCCTCAACCAAACGGCCATATACAGACACAGACCGTGCAAGTCTGCCCAGTACTGGCCTTAGTTCAATATTTAATATTATTTTCTGATTCTAGATCCTCTGTGTTCATCCTACACTTCTTTGAACTCAGTCACAGTTTTACTCTCCACCACCTCTCTCGGGAGCGCATTCCAGGCATCAACCACCCTCTCCCTCTCTTAAATTTAGATCTGTTGCCTACGTTAAGGAGTCTTGTTAATGAGCCTAGGTCCGAAATCGCTGCTAAGCTCCTAATTTATTTATCCCTCCCTAAATCCTCCCCTGTTGCCACATCCTTTTTAGACTTCTGCATTTTCAAGGCTAATGAAACTTGGTGCATGCATTTAGGCATTCAAAATCAGTATTAACAATTCGGTGCAGAAAATCTGGGTTCTAAGCACCAAATCTATAATGGCAGTTGCGTACAAAATGGCTGTTATAGAATAGAGCGTGAGTCAACATGCACCTCTAACTTTAGGCATGAGCATGTGGGCCATGTCAAAGGCTGGTGTACATGGCTGCTCTTAAGTTGATTCTGCAGCTCCTCAGAATCTCTCCTCATACTCCTCCCTGGGAACTTCATTCATTGGATATCTCTCATAACATGTAATTAAACTCTGGAAATCATTGCCAGAAAATGTGGTGAAGTCAGTTAGCTTAGCAGGGTTTAAAAAAAAAAAAAAAAAAAAAAAAAGGGTTTGGATCATTTCCTTAAAGAGAAGTCCATAGGCCATTATTGAGATGGCTTGGGGAAATCCACTGCTTATTCCAAGGATAAGCAGCATAAAATCTGTTTTACTCTTTCGGATCATGCCAGATACTTGTGACCTGGATTAGCCATTGTTTGAAACAGGATACTGGGTTTGATGGACCTTTGGTCTGTCCCAGTATAGCAGCTCTTATGTTCTCTCTTATCTGTATCCTTCTCATCTACTGCCAACTCCAGACTCCGTCCCTTCTATATTGCTGCACTGTATGCCTGGAACAGACTGCAACTTGTATCCCCTTTTATTAAATTGCGCTAACAGCTGAATGCTCCACGCTGCTCCCAACGCACATAGAGTTCCTATGAGCGTTGGGAGCAGGGCAAGGCATTCAGCGCACCTCCTTGCGCTAAAAACTGCTAGCACAGTTTAATAAAAGGAGGCCTTGGTTTATTTAAGCCTGAGTAACCACATTTTGCAGCGGCTTCAAGTCATACAAAATACTGCCGCTAAATTAATCTTTGGGAAGAGAAAATTTGATCAGGTGTCTCCATTACTGAGACAACTTCATTGGCTCCCGGTTTATTAGAGAATACAGTTTAAGTGTGCGTGTGCAGGTTTCAAACTTCTCTATGGCATATTTCTCTCTTTGGTTCCATTGACTCTGAATGTTAATCGATTCTCTGACTCAAGAAACATACGTAACTCTCATTTCCTTCCTTTAGGGCAGGGTTGTCAAAGTCCCTCCTCGAGGGCCACAATCCAGTCGGCTTTTCAGGATTTCCCCAATGAATATGCATGAGATCTATTTGCATGCACTGCTTTCATTGTATGCTAATAGATCTCATGCATATTCATTGGGGAAATCCTGAAAATCCGACTGGATTGCGGCCCTCGAGGAGGAACTTTGACACCCCTATCTTAGAGAGAGGAAGAGAGAATGGTTACTGCAGATGGGCAGACTGGATGGGCCATTTGGCCTTTATCTGCCATCACGTTACAATGTTTCTATAATCATAAAGCTCTATGACGGGGGTGTCAAAGTCCCTCCTCGAGGGCCGCAATCCAGTTGGGTTTTCAGGATTTCCCCAATGAATATTCATGAGATCTATTTACATGCACTGCTTTCATTGTATGCTAATAGATCTCATGCATATTCATTGGGGAAATCCTGAAAATCCGACTGGATTGCGGCCCTCGAGGAGGAACTTTGACACCCCTATCTTAGAGAGAGGAAGAGAGAATGGTTACTGCAGATGGGCAGACTGGATGGGCCATTTGGCCTTTATCTGCCATCACGTTACAATGTTTCTATAATCATAAAGCTCTATGACGGGGGTGTCAAAGTCCCTCCTCGAGGGCCGCAATCCAGTTGGGTTTTCAGGATTTCCCCAATGAATATTCATGAGATCTATTTACATGCACTGCTTTCATTGTATGCTAATAGATCTCATGCATATTCATTGGGGAAATCCTGAAAATCCGACTGGATTGCGGCCCTCGAGGAGGAACTTTGACACCCCTATCTTAGAGAGAGGAAGAGAGAATGGTTACTGCAGATGGGCAGACTGGATGGGCCATTTGGCCTTTATCTGCCATCACGTTACAATGTTTCTATAATCATAAAGCTCTATGACGGGGGTGTCAAAGTCCCTCCTCGAGGGCCGCAATCCAGTTGGGTTTTCAGGATTTCCCCAATGAATATTCATGAGATCTATTTACATGCACTGCTTTCATTGTATGCTAATAGATCTCATGCATATTCATTGGGGAAATCCTGAAAACCCGACTGGATTGCGGCCTTCGAGGAAGGACTTTGACACCCCTGCTTTAGGGGCATAAAATCTGTTGGAAAGTTGAGTCGTTTTTTTTCTTTCAGATTGACCGAAATTTGGAATGGTATCCCATTCTTTCCAATTTCGCCAATCTATGAAAACATTATTTCAACAATATTTAGATCTTCAATCTTTGTAGGTTACCAAAATAATCTTCTTTATTATTTCTCTGTTTTTAGAAAATTTCCTACGTCTTTAATCTGAGTTTTTATATTTTTTATGTTTCTTTTGTTTCATAGCTATTTTGTTAACCGAGTCGAGCTCCTTTTAGCTGATGACACGGTATAGAGAATGAGATCCAAGTTTTAGATAATTTTGTAGATGATCACCGGTGATAAATTGTAAGCCCTGTGAATTGTTATATGGGTTAGATCGGTACAGCAGCGATGTGAGAGTAAGAAATCCAATATTTGTGCTGGAGCTCTTTAAGATTTCTAACATGATATGACTGGACGTCACGATATATATTCTGTAATGGCCCCTTTAACCTGGAACGCCCTGCCTTTATATATATAAGAGAAGTTAAAGATCTCAGCAGATTCAAAAATAATTTAAAAACTTTTTTATTTAGAGATGCATTTAATGTTTAAATAATTCATTTCTAATAATCTAAATCCCATTCCATATGTTCTTCCCTTATTTGGTTTTTCTTTTCTTCCCAATTATGAAAAATATTAATATTGTAACTGTCTTCTCTTCCTTTCCCTTTCCCTTATGTATCCGAGTCTGTCTGTTTTGTCAGTTTGTTTTTAACCCCTTTTAAAGCTGTATAATGAACTCTAGATCTATCTTGTATTTTAATGTTACTCGCTTAGTTTGTAATAAGCGATTTATCAAATTGAAATAAACTTGAAACTTGTTTGACCTATGCGCTGTAGCTGAATCCATGCGCATATATCATTTTTATAAGATCACGTCTCTTCATTTTTTTCACAACTTGAGGGAGCTCCAGGGCCTCTTAAGATCACCACTGTGTTCTTCCAATAAGCACAACGTATGCGCGAGTGTTGGCTTTTTATACGCATGCGTCGGCGTTTTCCAACACACCCTATTTCCCCAAAAATAAGCCCTAGTTAAGATGGGTTCATAGACAACGGCGCGAAAGACAAAAGTGCGCGCCGACAATTGAGCGCAGCGCGCGCCGCCGCGCCGCTCTAAATTACAGTTTTTAGGGGCTCCGACGGGGGGTTTTGTTGGGGAACCCCCCCAGTTTACTTAATAGACATCGCGCCGGCGTTATGGGGGGTTGTAACCCTCCACATTTTACTGTAAACTGAACTTTTTCCCTAAAAACAGGGAAAAAGTGAAGTTTTCAGTAAAATGTGGGGGGTTACAACCCCCCACACCCCCCACAACGCCCCCACAACGCGGCGCGATGTCTATTAAGTAAAGTGGGGGGGTTCCCCCCCACACACCCCCGTCGGAGCGCTAAAAACAGTAATTTAGAGCGGCGCGGAGGCACGCGCTGCGCTCAATTGTCTGGGCGCGCCTTTGTCCTGGCGCGCTTTTGACCTGACACCGTTAAGATCGACCCCTGAAGCCTCCATGAATATCCCCGACACTCTCCGACTCCATCCCTGACACTAGTGCTGCCGGATTCGCTGAAAAAAATCAGACTCGTCAATTCAGCAACCCCCACCCCCACCCCAGTGAGACCTGATATACCTCTGCTCCAAGGCCTCCTAAAGCAGCAATGGTGGCAAAGCTCTGAATGGGCTGCTTCGTAGTCTTCCCTGATGGGGCTTTCCCTCTGCTGCGTCACAGTGGGAAGGTCAGTGGGTTCTGCTGCACAGGGGGATGGAAGGGAGGGATAGAAAGATGCTGCTGAGGGAAGGCCCAGCCCCGTGATGCAGCCCGAGCAGGGAAGGCCCAACCCCACGAAGCAGCCTGATCAGAGCACTGCCGCTGCTGCTGTTTTTGGAGTCCTCAGAACAGAGGTATGTAAATTTCACGGTGGGAGGGTCGGTGCGGTTCTGCTGCACAGGGGGGAAGGGAGGGAGGGATAGAAAGATGCACTTGGGGAAGGGGTGGAGAAAAGAAAGAGAAAGAATTGGAGTGGAGGAGAGGAAGGGAGAGATGATTGTACAATAAAAAAAAAAATAAGACATCCCCCTAATGCATTTTTTGGACCCAAAATTAATATGACACTGTCTTATTTTCGTGGAAACACGGTACTTGCTGCCATTACACTGGTGTTCCAGCTTTTCTCCTTTATCTTTTTGTGCAGACAAAATTAAGTGTGATATAAAACTATGTGACATACACGAGAGTGTCAAAATCCTTGGGGGGGGGGTTTAGAAGGAAAACAAGGTTCTTTACGAGCAGTGTAATATTTTCCCACTTATTCTATGACTGAGCAATATGAACGCGTCCATGCAATAGGTAACAGTGATAGATTAAAATAACGACAACAGTTCGTCCGAGACACCAATTGAGGAAAGAATATTGGGTGCAATATATTGTAGGTTATCGTTAAGCACTGTTTGAGATCTTTGGCATATGCGTTTGATTTCCAGTTAACACAAAAGAGACAGTATTCTGTGGATGAGTCCAGTTTTGTTCACTAGAACGCTTTAAGGGTGTCCACCTGACAACATTGTAAGTCAATGACGTGAGATTGTATTATAATGCTGAAAGCGGGAGACTTTACAAGGTTCCAGTTCCAGCCACCTAACCCCTATCCCACTATACCCTGGAGACTGCTGTTCTACAGGCAAAAGTACAGGTCCAGGGCCTGACCCCATGTCTTGAACTATAGCCCTGTATTATGTGGCATGGAGGACTTGGGTTCAAACTCCCCATCCATTCTAGCGATTTGGGCCTGGTAAGTGCCGTGGAGGAAGAGAGGTCACTGTTACAGCTGGCCAGTGACTGCTCCTAAGGGGTATCTTAGATGAGTCGTCCGTTCAGCCCTTTGATTTTTACCCCACAAGATAATAATAATAATAATAACTTTATTCTTGTACACCGCATTACCATGGAAGTTCTATGCGGTTAACAGATGAAGAGACTGTACATTTACAGCGAAGTTACAATTTCGTTAATGTTGCGTTTACATAATAGACTATACATTTTCAGTCATGTTACATTTACATTTTAGACGATAACATTACGGTGAAGTTATTTTTACAGCTAGGTTGTATATTCGGGGTAGTTACATTCGCTATAAGTTACATACAGCGGTGTTACAAATGGCAGTGTTACATACGGAGGTAAAGAGTCTGGGGGTGAGTCGAGGTCAAAGAAGGAGGAAGGAGGAGGGAGGGTAGATCAGAGGAATTTGTCAAAAAGGTAGGTTTTGATTAATTTCCTGAATGTTTGATAGGGGGGGGAATTGGAGATGAGAGTAGAGAGGAATTTGTTCCATTTGCCCGCTTGGAATGCTAGAGATCGGTCGAGGAATTTCTTGTAGAGGGAAAGGAAAACAGGCAGGTATTTCGAGTACGAGAGGGGCCAGCAATTTCAAGGTGCTCAGATAGGTAAATTGGTGAAGAAGACAAAAAATGGGGGAAAAGACAAAAAAATGCATGTCAAAATTCCCTGATGTCACAGAATGACATTTAAGGGTCATCTGGCTGCCTACCAATAAAATGCGGTAACCATTTCCATTTGAATGGTCAAGTTTCAAGTTTATTATAAACAATTTGGCTTCTCAGATTTTTAAGCGATGTACAATAGCTTAAAATTGGGGTTAATACATGCAGCATATTTGAACACATAAGAACATAAAACTAATCTTACTGGGTCAGACTAATGGTCCATCAGGTCTAGTAGCCCATCCTCACGGTTGCCAATCTAGGTACCTAGTACACAACACAAACACGACTTGGACAAACACACAGAGCAAGAGAAAGAGGGGAAAGAACTACAATAGTTACAGGACAGAAGAACATGGAAGGTGAAAACAGTAGGGGGGGGGGGATGTGCATAAAGGGGTGAAGAAAAGAATATTAATTTCAGACGGTCTAGAGCAGGGGTGCCCAAAAGGTCGATCGCGATCGACCAGCAGATCACAAGGGTAACGCGATGGGCTCCGCGAACGACTTGTGTTGCCTTTGTGTTCGCCATGCTTCCCTGATGCCGCAAAAGCCAGGCTCATGCCAAACCCACAAGCCTCCCCACCTCCCCGACGTCAATTCTGACATCAGAGAGGAAGTTCCGGGCCTGGCTTTTGCAGCGTTGGGGAAGCAGGGAGAAATTGGCGGCAGGGCTTGGGGGGCAGGGATACAGAAAGAAAGAAAGGGGGTGGGGTCAGAGAGAGAGAGAGAAAGAAAGGGGGCAGGGAGAAAGAGAGAAAGAAAAAAAAAAAAAAGGGGAGGGGGCATGGAGAGAGGAAGAAAAAGTTGGATTCATGGAGGGCCAGAGAGAGATGTTGGTTGGGGAATGGAACGAGGTGTGGAGGATAGGATGCATGCAGGAGGAAGAAAGAAATATTGGATGCACAGTCAGAAGGAAGTGCAACCAGAGACTCATGAAATCACCAGACAACAAAGGTAGGAAAAATGATTTTATTTTCAATTTAGTGACCAAAATGTGTCCGTTTTGAGAATTTATACCTGCTGCCTATATTTTGCACTATGGCCCCCTTTTACTAAACCGTGATAGTGGTTTTTAGCGCAGGGAGCCTATGAGCGTTGAGAGCAGCGTGGGGGCATTCAGCACAGCTCCCTGCGCTAAAAAACGCTATCGCGGTTTAGTAAAAAGGGAGGGGGTATATTTGTCTATTTTTGTATAGTTGTTCCTGAGGTGACATTGCATAAAGTCATCTGCCTTGACCTCTTTGAAAACCCCCCGGAATATAAATGATAATTAACATTTTCTCTGCGTACAGTGTGCTTTGTGTTTTTCAAAATTTTATTGTTGGTAGATCATTTTGACTTGGTCATTTTAAAAGTAGTTCGCAAGCCAAAAAAGTGTGGGCACCCCTGGTCTAGAGATTGGGAAAAGATAAAAATGCAAAGAGATCCTTTAAGAGGGACTTAGGCTTCGAAAGGGTCTTTAAATAAGAAACCTTTTAGGCTTCCTTTAAATCTATCTCAGGATGTTTCCTTTCTCAGGTAAGCTGGTAGGGAGTTTGAGTTGTGGGGCTGTGACGGAGAAGATATTAGAGCGCCGAGTGTTACTAACTCTCAGTGAAGGGACGGACAATAGGGGTTGCTTGGTTGATCTTAGCGTTCGTGAAGGGGCATAGGATATGAGAAGTCTATCTAAAGATATAAGCGGTTTGGAGAATCGTGTTTTGAAGGTTAGTAAAGCTATCTTGTACGTAAGCCTATGCGATACTGGAAGTCAGTGTTCATTCTTCAAAATGGGAGTGACATGGTCGAATTTCCTAGAATACAAAATCATTTTTATTGCTGTATTTTGAATTCTTTGGATTTAGACTACAGAATCTGGAGTTTGGATGGATCCAAGTCGGTAAACAGTGGAGACCCAATCAGTTTGCCCTCACCTGTCAGTCTCAGGACCTGAAGGCTCATTAGAGGCCTGAGAGTAGCTCGGCTGATGGTTCTCAGGTGGTTCCTGCTGAGATCCAGGAGGGCGAGGGAGGAGAGGCCAGCCAGGGTTTGCTCCTCCAGACTCTCGATTCTGTTCTCCTGGAGATGCAGCTCCTGCAGCCGCTGAAACAGACAGACCAAGAAGAACTTGTTACCTGCGACAGCCTCGTAAGAGCTCACCATCAGCACCGGAGACCAGGGTGTGGTACAACTACGCTTTCATTGTGATGGGATTTTTATTATTTTTTTTTGTGTGTAAATTCTTACAGGTTTCGTTACGTGGAGGAAACACGTACAGGTCAGTTCGAGTTCATGGTTGTGTTTATTTTGATGACTTAATGATTGTGTGGCATTTAAATGCTAATAAACGTCAATGCTCACAGCTCTAATAAATTTCAAAAATATATCAAATCATAGCTCAGGAAAGTGCTAATAGAAAACATTAAAGCTGATGACCCCGACTTTTTGCAGTCCGAGATGATTGTAGCCAACCCAGGTGTCCCCTCCTGAGGAAGCGTTACCGAAACTCGAGTCGGGGGGGGTCATTAGCACTTTCCTGAGCACGGGCACTTTACTGAATCTATGGTTGTTTGTTAGAACTACTGTCAACCGCTCGATATATCAGATAAGTGATTACAGCGTTTCTCATTATACAATATGTTCAAAATATAGCGAGTGGTTTGGGACTGTAAAGAGCAATGATGGTCCCCAGGGCCGGATTTAGATGAAAAGAGGCCCTAGGCTATTCCACTTATGAGGCCCTTTCACCTCCCATTTTTAAGTTTGTAAATTACATGAGAGATAATAAAATACATCATTACTCTGATATATATCAATATGTTAAATGAAACATGTTGTTATTGGTACTAACCTTTATAAAAAATGTGACACGGATCTTGAGGCCCTAGGCTGAAGCCTAGTTAGCCAAGTTAGCCTATAGGAAAATCCGGCCTGATGGTCCCACAACAACCGTGATAGTCTGTAGTTATCTCAGATGTATTTGGTTATGGGTCTGAGCACTTTACAATTTTTGAAATTTATTAGAGCTGTGAGCATTGAAGTTTATTATTATTAATCCTCACAGATTATCATATTAATCTCCCTAGCAATATATTATAAGTAGTGCATTTAAATGCTAGCCACCATGTTTAAAGATATGCCCAAATATTTAACACGAGCTGCTATCGGTTCTCTGTGAGGAAGGTGTGGCTCATTGGTAGAGCTGTTGCCTCTGCAATCAGAGGTTGTGAGATCAAATCTCGGTGCTGCTCCTTGTGACCCTGGGCAAGTCACTTAACCCTCCAGTGCCTTCAGCTTTGAAATGCCAAAGCAACAAAAAGGTAGTATACAACAAGCCCCCATTCCCTTCACCTTTCAGTATCCTGTTTCCAACAGTGGCCAACCCAGGTCCCAAGTACCTGACAGAAACCCAAAGAGTAACAACATTCCAGAGGTGAGATTGTGACATCATAATGCCTCATTCCACCAATGCCTAAGCTCCGTTCTCATCTGCACAAGCCTCAAACACTTGAAAATCCTACGTAGCAACATTCCAGAGCTGAGATTGTGATGTCATAATGCCTCATTCCACCAATGCCTAAGCTCCGTTCTCATCTGCACAAGCCTCAAACACTTGAAAATCCTAAGTAGCAACATTCCAGAGCTGAGATTGTGATGTCATAATGCCTCATTCCACCAATGCCTAAGCTCCGTTCTCATCTGCACAAGCCTCAAACACTTGAAAATCCTAAGTAGCAACATTCCAGAGCTGAGATTGTGATGTCATAATGCCTCATTCCACCAATGCCTAAGCTCCATCCTCATCTGCACAAGCCTCACTTTAAAATCCTAAGTAGCAACATTCTAGAGCTCAGATTGTGATGTCATAATGCCCCATTCCACCAATGCCTAAGAGCCAACCTCATCAGTGATGTCACAGTGGCTTGATTGGGATCGTCTGAAGGTCCACCAAGCCTAGTATCCTGTTTCCAACAGTGGCCAATCCAGGTCCCAAGTACCAGGCAGAAACCCAAAGAGTAGCAACATTCCAGAGCTGAGATTGTGATGTCATAATGCCTCATTCTACCAGTGCCTAAGAGCCAACCTCAGCAGTGATGTCACAATGGCTGGATTGTCCTATACTCAGCTCACATAAGAGCTACCATACTGGGACAGACCAAAGGTCCATCAAGCCCAGTATCCTGTTTCCAACTGTGGCCAACCCATTAGAGTTGACAGACTGAAGGTGTGGCTCACTAGCAGAGGTCATGAGGTCAAATTGCAGTGACTCTAGGCAAGTCACTGAATCCTCCAGTGCCCACCACTTTGAATGCCAAAGCCACAAAAAGTGGTATACAAGACCCCATTCCCTTCCCTTTCTCCTCTCACTAGTATGCTTGTATGCCCTGGCCTTAGCACAGTGGCTGACTGAAAAGCTGTCATCTTCCTTATAATATCCCAAATTGTTGGTCCTTTTTGCATATTTAACCCGTCTTGAGAAGATTGCCCGGGTCTGATAAATATGTGTCTGCATAGCTCGCCTTGAGGTGCATCTTTACCTGCAGGGGGTAGAAGGTGTAATCCTCCAGACTGCTGACCTGGTTCCCTGCCAGGTAAAGCACTTTGAGGTGCTCCAGGCCTTGGAAGATGCTGCTGTTCAGTTGCTGGATGTGGTTTCCATTCAGGGCCAGCTCCAGCAGCAGCTGCTGGCTGCGGAAAGCTCCCGGCTCCAGGGTGCAAATGCTGTTGTTCTGAATGTACAGGTATCGGAGCCTGGAGAGCTGCATTAGGTCCTGTTGCCGTAGCTGAGCGATGCTGTTATCCTGCAGGAACACTGTCTGTAGGGAGGCAAGAAGGAGAATCAGACTATGAGGATACCTCAAATACCTAGGGTAGGGTTGCCAGGTTTGCCTTTTGGAAAATCTGGACCCCTAGCCCACCCTCAGGCCCGCCTTGTTAAGTCCATCCACGCCTTAGTCCCACCCCCCCAGTTGCCTGCCCGACACAACTTTCCGGGTTTTGAAAAGCCGTCCGGAGAAATCCAGAGTCTAGAGAGTTGCACGGGGACAGAAATCCCACCCATCCCCACCCGTTCCCGTCAGAATCCTCTCCGTCTTCACCCGTCCCCGCCAGGATCCTCTCAGTCCCCACCCGTCCCCGTCAGGATCCTCTCAGTCCCCACCCGTCCCCGTCAGGATCCTCTCAGTCCCAACCGTCCCCGTCAGGATCCTCTCCGTCCCCACCCGTCCCTGTCAGGATCCTCTCAGTCCCCACCCGTCCCCGTCAGGATCCTCTCAGTCCCAACTGTCCCCGTCAGGATCCTCTCCATCTTCACTCGTCCCCGTCAGGATCCTCTCCGTTCCCACCCATCCCCGTCAGGATCCTCTCCGTCCCCACCCGTCCCCGTCAGGATCCTCTCCGTCCCCACCTGTCCCTGCCAGGATCCTCTCCGTCCCCACCCATCCTCGCCAGCATCCTCTCCGTCCCCACCCGTCCCCACCAGGATCCTCTGTGTCCCTACCCGTCCCCATCAGGATCCTCTCCGTCCCCACCCGTCCCCGCCAGGACCCTCTCCATCCCCACCCATCCCCGCAAGGAATTACCTCCATCCCCGCCCGTCCCCATAAAGAGCAGCAATTACTTCTGACAGGATCATCAATTCCACAGTTTCTTTTGTGCTTGCGCTGCTGTTTTCCTTGTTGAATCTCTTTGGTGGAACCCTTTTTTTGTTTTCTGTTCAGGTAATTCACTTATAAACCCCCTCTTTTACTAAGGCTGACGTGTCCATCATATTATATGGACGAACCCTGCTTCCAAAGCCTTCCATCCCCGTGGGAGTCTCGTGGGCCAGAGGGGGGTCCCCGTGGGAGTCCCGTGGGCCAGAGGGGGGTCCCCGTGGGAGTCTCGTGGGCCAGAGGGGGGTCCCTGTGGGAGTCCCGTGGGCCAGAGGGGGGTCCCCGTGGGAGTCCCATGAGTTAGGGGGGATTCCGGCGGGATCCCCGCGATCCCCGTTCCAGTGTAGACCTTTAATCCAGACGTCTGGTAACCCTAACCTAGGGTAAAACGCGGACCCCTGGCCACGCCCTATTCCACGCCCCAGTTCCACCTGAGACATGCCCAATTCCGGCCCTGCCCCGCCCCTCAACCTGTTCTCTTGCTTGGGAGCCGCATCGAGAGAGCATCTGCGAATGCACAGTTCTGACACGATGACATCACGCGCGTGATGTCACCGCATTGCATCCGTGCATGCGCAGATGCCCTCCCGACGCGGCTCCCGAGCTGGAAGCTTTTCAAAACCCGGACAAAGTGTCTGGTTTTGAAAAGCCGTCCGGACTCCAGCCGTGTCTGGGTAAATCCGGATGTCTGGTAACCCTACATATACCAAGCACATTCAGTTACAGTATCCAAGGAGGAAGGAGTGGCAGAGTGGTTAGAGCAACGGCCTCAGCACCCTCAGGTTGTGGGTTCAAAACCCACACTGTTCCTTGTGACCCTGGGCAAGTCACTTAATCCCCCCCTTTGCCTCAGGTACATTAGATAGATTGTGACCCCCTAGGACAGACAGGGAAAAATGCTTGAGTACCTGAATGTAAACAACTTTGATAGGCAGTATATAAATAATTAGATTTACTATTACCCGCTATGTGAATTGACCTTCTAGGTGGTTTTAGAATTTTAATAAAAAGGAAAATAGGATGTCATTGAAAAGACAAATATGAAATAGTGAGGATAGGAAGTAGAACTAGAAATTTCTGAAAGGGGCAGCTCTTTGTTTCCGTGAAATCTCTGCAAAAATTGGAAATCAAGGAGAGAAAAAAAATGTAGCTATAGACATCCTTGGAGAAGGATTGGTTTCAGGGTTTCCTGAGAAAAAGATCTTACCAAGTGATCAGCGATGGCAACTACTCTTATTCGTGGCGTAACCCATGTGGTGTACCCCAAGGGTCACCTTTGTCACCTAGGCTGTGTAATATCTATATTGCTTCACTAGGGAACCTGCTGCAGAGTTTAAATGTAAAATTCCATAACTACGCAGACGACATCACTACTTGATACCTATTACTTCTTTTTCTATGGAAATTAAAAATCAAATATCGTTTATTTTGAAACAGATCGAACAGTGGACTATAGATTTCAAGATGAAACTAAACACAGATAAAACTAGAGTTTTTCTTGCAAGTCCCAATGATAAAATTACAGATATGATACTCCTTCTTAATGGGCAGGAATATTCGATAGGTTCCTCCATCAAAATTCTGGCAGTTACGCTAGATCGTCATTTAACCTTGGTTGAGCACTGATTTATTAGTTAAGAAATAAGAACATAAGACTAGCCTTACTGGGTCAGACCAATGGTCCATCAAGCCCAGTAGCCCATTCTCATGGTGGCCAATCCAAGTCACTAGTACCTGGCCAAAACCCAAAGATTCCATACAGAATCCCAAAGAGTATCAACATTCCATGCAGAATCTCAAAGAATAACAAGATTCCGGAAGCCCAGAGAGTAACAAGATTCTAGAATCCCCAGAGAGTAGCAACATTCCATACAGAATCTCAAAGAATAGAAAGATTCCAGAATCCCAGAGAGTAACAAGATTCTAGAATCCCCAGAGAGTAGCAACATTCCATATAGAATCTCAAAGAATAGAAAGATTCCGGAATCCCAGAGAGAAACAAGATTCTAGAATCCCCAGAGAGTAGCAACGTTCCATTCAGAATCTCAAAGAATAGCAAGATTCCAGAATCCCAGAGAGTAACAAGATTCTAGAATCCCAAAGAGTAGCAATATTCCATGCTACCAATTCAGGGCAAGCAGTGGCTTCCCCCATGTCTTTCTCAATAACAGACTATGGACTTTTCCTTCAGGAACTTGTCCAAACCTTTCTTAAACCAGCTACGCTATCCGCTCATACCACAACCTCTGGCAACACGCTCCAGAGCTTAACTATTCTCTGAGTGAAAAAAAATTTCCTCCTATTGGTTTTAACAGTATTTCCCTGTAAGTTCATCGAGTGTCCCCTAGTCTTTGTAATTTTTGACGGAATGAAAAATCAATCCACTTGTACTCGTTCTACTCCACTCAGGATTTTGTAGACTTCAAGTGGAGTAGAACGGATACAAGTGGATCGATTTTTCACTCCGTCAAAAATTACAAAGACTAGGGGACACTCGATGCTTCTTCATTTTATGGAAGCTGTGGACCATCAAAAAAATTTTGGCTCTACATCTTTAAGATTGTTAGTCCAGGCGACAATCTTGTCCATTTTAGATTACTGTAACATTATCTATCTGGGTTCCTACAAGAAACTATTAAGAACACTTAGGTTAGTTCAGAATACAGCTGTCAGGTTAATTTTTGGGCTGAAGAAGCATAACCATGGTAGCCCTTATTACCAGCAATTACATTGGCTATCGGTGGAAGCAAGAGTCCGGTTTAAATTTGCTTGCCTCTGCTTTAAAGTTGTATTTGGCTTGAGTTATATGGGTCTATTAAGATTACTCGAAGTTCTCACCTTTTTGCCTACCCAAATCCAAATGTCGTTATAAGACGTTCTTGGAAAGGACATACTCGGTTAGGTGAAATTAGTTTTCGGGCCTCATCTTACTGTTCCTTTAGAAAACTAGTTACGACTAATTTGTTTGATAAATTTTTAACTTGACTCGACTGATTATGCAGCATTTTGTATTTTCTATTATATTTCCTATATAACTTGTATTTTTCACTGATTGTCCAGTTCTTCTTTATGTAAACCGCCTAGAACTGCTGGTGTTGACGGTATATAAGAATAAAGTTATTATTATTAATTCTATTTTAAATTGTTCAAGTGATGTAATGTAATGTAATGTAATTTATTTCTTGTAATTTATTTCTTATATACCGCTACATCCGTTAAGTTCTAAGCGGTTTACAGAAAATATACATTAAAATTAAAAATAAGAAAATAATAAAGGTACTTAAAAAATTCCCTTTCTGTCCCGAAGGCTCACAATCTAACTAAAGTACCTGGAGATTAATAAATTAATTAAAAATAAAGATAGAAGAGGGAGTAGAAATAAATATTTTAACAAGATAGCATTGAATTAAATTCTTTGGTAGATAGAAGAGAGAAGATCAAAGAGTAAATGCATAAGGGAGACCGTTAAACAATAGAATTCTGGCGAAATTTAAAATGACAGAAATGATATAAAATGATGTGAAGAGTTGGAAGGGAACAGGCAGGGAATTCCATAATTTTGGACCAAGGACAGAAAAAGTTGAATTCCGAATGTGCTCATAGGCGGTATCACAATAGTTAGGGACTAAAAGTTGTTTGTATGGAATGAAGCATCGGTGTACATATGCAGGTTCCCCTGAAATGAGAGTTTTAAAGGTTAAAATTAGTATTTTATAAGAGACCCTGAGGGAGACAGGAAGCCAATGAGCTTGTTTCAGAAAGGGGAGGGGGGTGATATGGTCGGATTTCTTAGCATTATAGATGAAACCACATTTTTAACTGAGTTTCAAGGCGTCTAAAAATTTGGCACTGGAACTTAACCTCCTTAGGTGCTTAGGCCGCCTAACACCACTGTGGGTGTAACTAATGCCGGAAGTGGCGTTAGTCGGCCTAAAGCATTCACATTATAGCTAGGTGCTGGGAAACCCTGGCCTACATTTCTGGCACCTACCTTTGACAGAGGCATAATTCTGTACCCGACGCCGTCATGTGAGTGTCAGGCGATTGGCGGCCGCCGACAACAGCACTGGTTACAGAATCATGGGCCATAGGCTATTACAGTAGTCGACTGACCTTACATACTGTGACCAGAGTGTCATTCATAAGAATATAAGAATAGCCTTCCTGGGTCAGACCAAAGGTCCATCGAGCCCAGTTGTCCGTTCTCACGGTGGCCAATCCAGGTCCCTAATACCTGGCCAAAACCCAAGGAGTAGCAACATTCCATACAGAATCCCAAAGAGTGACAAGATTCTAGAATCCCAAAGAATAGCAACATTCCATACAAAATCTCAAGGAATAGCAAGATTCCGGAATCCCAGAGTAACAAGGTTCTAGAATCCCAAGGAGTAGCAACATTCCATGCTCCTATCATTGGCCTTACAAACTGTGATGAAGTGTCACTGATCTCACACACTCCTAATTAATGAGAGAAGGGTTCGGGAGAGCGTGAGCATGGGAGAACCTTCAAATGAGATCAACACCCTCCAAATTAGTGAGAGAAGGGGCTCAATGTGTGTGAGAGACAGCTTTAAGAACACTGTGATAATGTTTGGCACAGCTTTTACCAAGGGTGACCTGTGCAAGGATGAAGAAGAGACCCAAATTGTGCAGCACTGAATGCTGGGGAAAATATTATGGATACCTATTGGAGGATGACCGTTTTTGTGAGGGTGAGAAGGGCAATATTGGTAACCGCAGCACTGAGCTGGTAGGAAGAGCCAGAACCCAGGGAAGAATGAGAAATAAATGGGGGAGGGGGGAAGAGGTCAGAGGAAGGTGCAGGGATGAGAGTTGTGCACATACCTGAGTAGAGGGGGGGATGCTGGAAGGAAACACTTTGAGACTTTTGGACCCACACTCGACAGTCATGCTGTAACACCGGCACTCTGCTGGACAGCCCTGGGTCCTGAGAATGAGGAGGCCTGATATGAAGAGAGTGAGTATGGGGTCCCCAGGCGCCATTTTAGACATCAGACTGCGACTGAGGAGAAAGTACACAATAAAACAACGGAAAATGCAGATTTACTAAAGGCGAAATGCACAGCTTTCAAATATTGACCACCAGATAAACCAACGTATAACTAACCCAGCAACTGATGTCCACTCTGCTAGGTTATAATCATTCATGATTAAACTCTGGTCAGCACAAATAGGCAGTTAAATATGATGCAGGCTTGGAACAATGTATGAAACCCAAGCTGACTTCCTCTCCCTGTTGAGATGCACAGCAGCCTCCCTCATAGCATTTGATAATAAAGTGATATGATATGCACAGTTCATAGAATACACTAACTGCTAATTAATGCCAACTAATACCAATTATAGCCACAATTAGCAGCTTGTTAATCAATCATATTATCAGTGGCATAGTGAGGAAGGTTGGCGGCCAGTGGGGTGGCGCCCGGCATCGTCACACCTTGCACCCCCTTACTCTTCCCTGCTGTGCCATGTACCCCCCACTCTTCCATGCTATGCATCCCCCACTCTTCCCCGCCATGCGTGTGCCCCTCCTCCACGTACCTCCTGAAATGTTTGCTGGCACAAGCAGCACCTTCCACCTGCTGTTTGCGCCGGCCTCAATTCCCTTATATCACGTCATGGTCCTGCAACCAAGATATGACGTCAGAAGGGAGCCGCCTGCTTGTGCTGCCGAACATTTCAAGAGGTATGTGTAAGGAGGTGCCCCTACAATGCACCAGAGGTCCAGGGTCCAATACCCTTATGGAGGTTCAGCGGGAAGTGAAATTAATGACAATGACAGCCAAGAGTGATTGCATAAAATATATTGTGTAGAAATAGGCTTAATATTACAGATAAGCAATGCTTAGAAGAAAAATGCATCAAACATATGCTTGATACTAAGATATAGAAAGATATTTTGTAAGAGAGCTATTTCTGTGTGTTTGTGTGGAGGAAAACATATGGCTTTTCCAGAACAGAGAGAGACTGTGGTTTACCTGCATAAATGTGTGTCTTATGCCTGAATAATGGGTGTATAGGTGTGAATAGGCAGAAAAAGAGAAAGAGGCAAAGGGGGAAATTCAGCAAGAGAGAAGGGAGCCAGAGAGAGGGGGTGATCAAGAGAGAAGGCTTTTATGGGTTAGAATCTTGTTCTAAAAATAGCATCTATTGTGGTTAAGTACCCTTTTTCAGTACCTTTCTGTTTATAATTCGGAAGCTGTTTGAAACAATGGTAAGGAAGGTGTAACAGAGAAAGAAACAGGGGCTAAGCTTGCCCTCATAGACTTGAGTTTCTGCTATTTTCCAGTATCTCTCTGTGGCAATTCTCTTTCTTAAAGAACATGCAGCAGGAGCTATTCTTTATCTCAGGGGTAGGGAACTCCGGTCCTCGAGAGCCGTATTCCAGGCGGGTTTTCAGGATTTCCCCAATGAATATGCATGAGATCTATTTACATGCATTGCTTCAATGCATATTCATTGGGGAAATCCTGAAAACCCGACTGGAATACGGCTCTCGAGGACCGGAGTTCCCTACCCCTGCTTTATCTTAAGCACCGGACCTTAGCAAATCTATTCAAACTGTGGATCCGCCCAGCCTTCTGACAGGGCTCTTTGTCAATCTTAAGCACTGACATTACCAGGGTCAGATCTGTTTAATATCAATTCCCATAGGCCTTTGCTGACATTGGTTAGGCCAACAGAAAATGCTGACAGCTAGCAATTACATTGCATTACATTAGTGACTTCTATTCCGCCTGTACCTTGCAGTTCTAGGCGGATTACATCAGAAGATAACTGGACATTTCCAGGAAAATTACACTCTAGGAGGCTGGTTACATAAAAGAGTCTTAGAGGAAAAATGACAAGATGGGTGGCGAACATAGGAGAAATTACAAGAAGAGAAGAAATCAGAAGAGAATTGGACATTACAGGGAAATTACAGTTTAGGGGACTGGTTTCATACTTGAGTCTTTGAGGAGAAAGTGCAAGAAGAGTAACAATTTGAGGGGGAATTTACGAAGGGAGGGGGAAGGGCAAGGGGAGAGTTAAGATAACTGGATAAATTTTTTGAAAAGCAGGGTTTTGATTTCTTTTCGAAATGATTTGACAGTATGTATGGCTGACAGTATGCAGGGGTGGGGGGGGGGGGTGGCGAGGAGGAGAGGTGCCAATGCTGATGCCCCCACGAAGACGATACCCAGAGCGTTCCTCCCCCTCTGTCCCCCCTTACTAAGTCACTACAGGCAACTGTGCATTTTAAACAAAACTGGTGCTCACAAGTGTATAGGATTAGGGGGCCTTTTCCAAAATACCCATAGGAATGTGCACTTATTTGTTGGCAGGCAAGCAGGAGGAGCCATTTTAGAAATGAGTGGCACAGCCTGGCAGCTCCCACATGGATGTAGCACCAGTTCCACCTGTAGCTGTCCCGTTTTACAAACCCACACCTTAATTGACAGCGCTTTACATGCATTTGTTTTCACTTTGGAGGTGGAAACGAGAGAGAGGAAGAGATAATGGTTACTACGGATGGGCAGACTGGGTGGGCCATTTGGCCTTTATCTGCCATCATGTTTAGGGTTTTTCCCGGACATGTCCTCCGTTTAGAAAATCTGGTAACCCTAATCATGTTTCTATGGAAATAAATATTGGGGGATAGAGAATTCTCTTCCTTAATCCCTAGTGTAAAGCCCTGGTCTAAGCGAGCACTTGTTTAAATTTATTTATTTCTAAAATTTCTAAACCGCCTATAACTACGCAGTTAACAATTAAAGCACTCACAATAGTTCACAATCACGCAGTAATTTAGTCATAGTAACATAGTAGATGATGGCAGATAAAGACCCGAATGGTCCATCCAGTCTGCCCAACGGATTCAATTTAAATTTTTTTCTTCTTAGCTATTTCTGGACAAGAATCCAAAGCTCTACCCGGTACTGTGCTTGGGTTCCAACTGCCAAAATCTCCATTAAAACCTACTCCAGCCCATCTACACCCTCCCAGCCACTGAAGCCCTCCCCAGCCCATCCCCAAACGGCCATACACAGACACAGACCGTGCAAGTCTGCCCAGTACTGGCCTTAGTTCAATATTTAATATTATTTTCCGATTCTAGATCCTCTGTGTTCATCCCACGCTTCTTTGAACTCAGTCACAGTTTTACTCTCCACCACCTCTCTTGGGAGCACATTCCAGGCATCCATCGCCGTCCCCGTAAAATAGAATTTCCTAACATTGCTCTTGAATCTACCACCCCTCAACCTCAAACTATGTCCTCTGGTTTTACCATTTTCCTTTCTCTGGAAAAAATTTTGTTCTACGTTAATACCTTTCAAGTATTTGAACGTCTGAATCATATCTCCCCTGTCTCTCCTTTCCTCTAGGGTAGACATATTCAGAGCTTCCAGTCTCTTCTCATACGTCTTCTGGCGCAAGCCTCCTATCCACTTAAGTCACGTCAAAAGCTCAACGGATTTAATAAGGTGCAGTAATCACAATTCAGATTTTTTTTATCAAATATGCTTACTAGCAAAGTTTCAGAGGAAAGCCTCCACATACAGTTGTGTCTTTTAACATCTTTTTAAACTGTAATCGGTCAGAACAGGTCCTCAGAATGCCAGGGAGGGAATTCCAGAATTTTACCCCCGCCACGGACAACATTGTCATTCTGGATTTGGCATACCGAACAGTTTTCAGGCTCTGAGTTACTATAAAACTCAACAGAGATATTTTTCACAGAGCCGCATATTTAAGGAGGCGAAAACCCACTCGCATGACCACGCCCTGTTCTGCCCCAGCCCTGCCTTCTTCCACCTTTAACCCTCCCTGTCCTGCCTCCATCACAGGAATACCAAATCCTCCAAAGGTCTCTTTCCAATGCCCCCAAAGGCTCAGCTGCAGGACAGATGAAGCAGAAAGTGCCGGTCCACCTGCTCCATTTCTGGCCTCTGAGTTCAGAGCTGGTGAGGGACGGCCCAGGCCCAGGCCCAAGCCTCTGCTAATCTCATGGCACCAGTTCACTTTGCAAGACACTGAGCCAACTGGAGCATGAAGAGAAGGGAGGGGGAGCCTCCGACTGCGGTATGAGATAAAGATACAATATTGAGTTCCAAGACAATGACCTCTCATTAGCAGCCGCTGAGAGAAAATGAGGAGACTTGACACAGATATGCAAAAAAGAGTCATTAACGTTTTCATTTCACAGTTTATCTTAATCTATCTGCAGCACAAGTGATCTCATGACCAGCAGGTGGCAGCAGAGACTGATTTAGGATGGGATGATTGAGCAGTTTCCATTGAGACCAGATTAAAGGAATGAGGTCACCAGATATGGGCGTGGCTAACCCCATGACATGTAATGAAGCCAGAATATGCACATTTGTGATTTGACTCTACGTGTAATCTGTAGCACAATTGTGCATTGCTTGCCTTTATTTTCACCTTTTTTCTCTGTTTCTACTCTTTCGCTTTTCCTTTTGTAAATATTTGCTGTAAGTGACATTTAAGAGAACACCTTTGTTATCCTAATACAGTGTCTGCTTATGATATCTGAGGATGAGAAGAGCTCTCAGTAGAACCAGAGATTCTGGTATTGCGAATTTAACTCAAAAATACATACTCATAAATATTTATTTAGACAATGTATAGACTAGTGCTGCCCGATTCAGGAAGAAATATTTCAATTTGACTCAGCCTATTGAATCGATTTTTCAATTCGATTTGATTTTCCTGCCCAATTGGGTGTTTTGTTGTTGGTTTTTGTTTTTTTTTCAAAAATCCTGGTGGGTTTATTTTGTAGCCTCTTCACCCCCTTTGCCCTCTCCTACCCACACCGGCGCTTTGGTGTAAACAAAATAAACAAACAAAAAAGTCTTTTCCTCTCTCTGTTAAATCCTAGCTCACGTTCACGGTCTAACACCACCTCTGGTAGGATACACGTTTCAAATCTGACACATTGTAATCACAAAACAGAAAATAAAATTTATTTTTTCTACCTTTTGTTGTCTAGTCATTATTCAGATCTTGTTGGTCCCAGGCTCTGGTTGTCTTCTGATAACTCGCTTGCCAGGGTCTCCTTCTTTCTTGGTGCTAACCATCCATCTTCTATCTTTGTCCTCCCCTTCTGTTTCCCTTCCCTCTCCCGGAGGTCTGACATCTTTCCTTCTTTTCATTTCCATCCCCAGATCCACATTTTCTTAACTACCCTTTCATCCAGCATCTCTCCCTTCTTCCCCACCACCCCAAGTTTCACCAGCTCTCCCTTTCTCTTCCTAACTACCCTCCTATCCAGTATCTCTATCCCCCCAGCATCATCCCTTATGTACAACTTCTCTCCCTTTCTGTTCCTTCCCTCCCTAAATCCCATTGTCCACCATTTCTCTCCCTCTCCTGTTTATAGATCCATTATTTTTTCTATCCCTCCCCATCTGCCCTCTCCCCAAATTCATCTCTCCCTCCCCCAAATCCATCCCCCTTCTCCATGATCTCCCCCAAGTCCATCTCCCCCTCCACCATCCATCTTCCCCCCTCCATCTTCTTCCCATCTCTCCTTTTCCAGTCCACCAACTCCAAGTCCATCTCCCATCTCCCCTCACCCCCCAGTTCTGATTCCCAACACAGAAGCCCAGCATTTGGCTGGCAGAGGGCAACACTCGTGCATTGTGGCACCTACCAAGAGCTCCAGGTGCTTTGCACAGTGGACAAACACTTTTCCCATGAGCTGCAGAAAACGTGGCCTTGCAAAAGCCGAGTGAGAAGCATCTCCACACTGCAGCACTTCCAATGCATTCGCACCACTCCTTGGGAGCCCCTGTGTGCCACCATGTCACCCGGCACTCGCAGGTGCGCGGGGCTCTGGCCATCATGTGGCCAATGAAAGGCCAGCCACTGGTAGGACCCGGGAGAGTAGGCGCGCGCCACTGAGCCGCAGCAAGAGCGGCGCATGCAGGTGACGGATTGGGGGCGTTTGCCGGGCTCTGGGGAAAGCATGAGCGTGCATGTGGGAAGATGAGGTGTGGGCATCTGCTGCCAGCCAACCAATTAAAAATCACCTTGTTGCTTCTGATGTAACTTCTAGTTTCGCAAGGACTCCGGTGACAGAGGGAAAGCCCGAATGGGTCTCTAGCAAGGGGGCTGACGAATCGGTGAGTTTGATATTTTACAAAAACAAATCGATTTGAATCGATTCACCCAAAGTGAATCGGTGAATCGATTCGAATCGCGAATCAGGCAGAACTAGTCTAGACCACACCATAGGCAGCGGAACACTATTTGGTTTTGGGTATGTCCGGATTTTTGAAGACAAGTCCGGGGGTCTGTACAGCTTTTGAAAACCCAGCACTTTGTCCGGGTTTTGAAAAGCTGTGTTGGGCAGGGAGGAAGTCCGCGCATGCATGGCCATCACGTAGCATCTGAACATGTGAAGACTTCCTCCCTGCCTGACAAGAGCGGGGAGCGGGGCTTGGCAGAACTAGGTGGGCCTGGAGGCGGGGCTAGAGGTTCAGATTTTCCAAAAGGAAAATCTGGCAATCCTAGTCTGGGGGGGGGGGGAGCAGGAGCTCCGCCCTAGCCCCAGCAGAATCCTGCGGCATGGCTATCACCAGCTCCCGACTCCACCCCCTACCTCCTCTCGGCATTGTACTTTAAATCTTTGGGGCAGCAACCGTGTAGCATCAACGAGCAGGCCTGACCCCGGAAGTAGAATGAAGGGTTCCGGGGCGGGCCTGCTTGTTGACGCTATGCGGTGGCTGCCCCGAAGATATAAAGTACAATATCGGGAAACAGGTGGGAGGATGGGCACCAAGTTGACCGCCAATTTTTGGGAGGCCATGGCCCCTGTGGCCTCCCCCATTCTGACGCCTATGGACTAAGGTTACCAGACGTCCAGATTTACTGGACATGTCCTCTTTTTAGAAGACATGTCTGGGCATCCGGATGGCATTTCAAAACCCGGCACTTTGTCCAGGTTTTGAAAAGCTTTCAGCTGGGAGCGGTGTCGAGAGGGCCTCTGGGCATGCGCAGATATAACGCGGAGATGTCACGTGGTCTAAACGCAGATGACCTCCCGACGCTGGTCCGAAGGAGTGAACAGATTGAGGGGGACGGGGCTGGGGGCGGTGCTTGGGCAGAACAGGGCGTGACTCTGGTGGAAAGGGGTAGGTGGAACTGGGCAGGTCTGGGGGCGTGGCCATATGTCTGGATTTTACTTCCGTAAAATCTGGTAACCCTACTATGGAACGCACTAGCTTAAGATTCCAGGTGGTTCCCATAAAAACATGAGAAATCTGCCTGAATTTTCACTGCTGTTTCCTAAAAGTCCAGTTGGTGTCAGTGTTCGCACTGTGTTAGTAGGGCGAGATCAGCCTGCCAATAGGAGAGAGGTACCGCTACTGTTCCTGTTACTGTTCCTGTTACAGTAGAGGTACCGCTACTGGTCTTTTGCCAAACTCTGCATCCTGCACCTCCTAGAAATGACTCCAGCTAGTCTAAGGAGGGTTCGTAGAGAGTTGCACAGGGACAGAAATCCCACCCCTCCCCGCCCGTCCCCGCCAGGATCCTCTCCTTCCCCACCCATCCCCGCCTGTCCCCATAAAAAGCAGCAATTACTTCTGACAGGATCATCAATTCCACAGTTTCTTTTGTGTTTGTGCTGCTGTTTTCCTTGTGGAATCTCTTTGGTGGAACCCTTTTTTTGTTTTCTGTTCAGGTAATTCACTTATAAACCCCCTCTTTTCTAAGGCTGACGTGTCCATTACATTATATGGACGAACACTGCTTCCAAAGCCTTCCATCCCCATGGGAGTCCCGTGGGCCACATGGGGGTCCCCGTGGGAGTCCCATGGGTTAGGGGGGATTCCTACGGGAACCCCGCGGGACCCGTGGGATTCCTGCGATCCCCATTCCCGTGCAGACCTCTGTTCCAGTAGAGGAAAGCTCTGGAACTAGAAGGAGATGGAAATTGGTTGAAGCCTGGAAGGGCTTTGCCACCAGATGTCCTGGAAAACCTGGACATGTCATATTTTTTTGAGGATTATCCGGGTGTCAAGATGGATTTCCAAAACCCAACAGTATGTCCTAGTTTTGGAAAGCCTTGAGCTTCTCCGATCATGCGCAGATGCGATGCAATGACATCACACGCACGCACACTAACAGACAAACTGCTGGCTTTGGGAAATGCCTTCAGGCATCCAGACCGTCCTCTAAAAAGAGGACATGATGACTACAAGCAGAATGATTTTTCAGGGTTTTGTTTTTTTTTTGAGGGGGGAGACCCAAGCTTCACCCCCAGTTTCAAGTTTCAAGTTTCAAGTTTATTGGTTTTTTATATCCCGACCATAAAACAAATATCTGACCGGTTAACAATAAAATTTAAATAGGAAGAAATGAAATATTTAATGAAGATTAGTGGTAAAGATAACAACATATAAAACATACGAACGGACCTGACAGTGAGGGTAAATGGGGAGGTAGGGAAAAAGTTACATAATCTTAGCAGAAATGAGATAGAGGGAAGGGATATAACATAGAGGGCGGGGGTGCATGATATGAGTGAAATGCGCTGAAGATAAAGATTAGATATAAAAAAGGGAAAAACAAGTGGACGAAAAGATTAAGATTTGGTGTAGGCATCTTTAAATAGAAAGGTTTTAAGATTAGTCTTAAATTTTAGTAGTTGAATTTCATCCCGAAGAAATTGGGGGAGAGAGTTCCACAATGTGGGGGCAATTATAGCGAAATTAGTATTCCTTGAGTAAAAGGATTCTTTTAGAGACGGAATGTAAAGAAGTTTTTGATCTGATGATCTTAAGGAACGAGAAGAACTTTGGGGGATTATTAGTTTATCTAGAAATAGGGGCAGGTGGGAATGTTTAATTTTGAAAGTAAGCAATATGATTTTATAAGTTATCCGATGAGTGACTGGGAGCCAATGGGCCTCTTTAAGAAGAGGGGTGACGTGTTCGTATTTACCGATTCTATAAATGAGTTTGATAGCAGTGTTTTGAATAAGTTGCAGCCGACGAAGTTCTTTTTGGGGGAGTCCATTTAGAAGAGAATTACAGTAGTCTAAGTGTGAAATAACTAGGGAATGAATTAAAGTGTTAATCGAGTCAGTAGTTAGAATAGATCTGAGGGAACGAATGATACGTAGTTTGAAGAAACAAGTTTTCAGTTCCCGAGTTCCCACACCAATGTATATTTTGTCAGTTTTATGTTAATTAAGTACCCCCTAATTCTATAACAGGTCTATAATTAGGTATCATTTGCGCACATTAGAATTCTAGAACGTACGCACTTAGGACTGGATTCTGTAAACGACACTTAAATCAGCCGGCGCCTAGAAAAACTACCAGCTCTGGATCCTCTGTGCTTATGCCAGACTTTGTTGTACTCTGGTACCTTTCCCACCACTTCTGGTGAGACATTGATGTCTGTCTCTGTTGTAATGGCTCATTCTTGGGTTGACCGGCCAGCCCAGTCGGTTTTACATTTTTGGTTGATGAATCGCGTCGCTGTCCAGTTTGCGTGCACGGATTTGAATCGGATCGCAGGAGAGGTTAGTGAATAGTGCAGGAGGGAAATCTGGTCGCAAACTGATCGGTTTGCTTAGTGAACCTAGCCCTTGGTGCCCTTTGAGGCTTATCTCCTATGCCTTACCTTCCAAAAATTTGGACCCCGGGTGCCCTGTATAACAGTCTGGGAAAAGGGCTTCCGTTGTGCAAGTGCTCCGGTTCTGCACCGATTCCCTGTGCCTCCCTTTTCTGTGCTGAATGACAAAAGGGGACCATTCGATTGGATCTAAATTAGATTCTGGATAGGGGACGCCAGGAGGTCAGAGGGAGAGGCAGCGCTGGCATTGTTCCAGGATTCCGGGATTGACAGGTACTTAAAGCCTGCTCTTGCACTGATTCATTAACAAGAATTCCCCTGGCTTTGGATAAACATTCACACTTCTCTCCTCTGACCCCAGCCAATGCTCCTGACACTGAAATATGTTCCTCTTGTATGTGGCCATGTCTGTAATTGATCATTACTGGGGAGTGCTGATGGGGTAGTTTGGAGGGGGTGGGGACAGATTGAAAGGAGCAATTCTTCACCTTAACATTTGCTAAAAGGGAAACGGAACAGGGCACGATATACCACCTTTCTGTGGTTACAGTGACAGCAGTTTACATACAAGGAGAGGCAAAAAAAAAAAAAGTAACCCCCAAGAGTTCTTTGCTATTATCTCAGCAACCGTTTCAAATTTCAGTGAAAATTGCACAAACCAGAGAAAATATTTCTTCACACAACTCTGGAATTCATTGTCAGAGAATGTGGTGAAATAATTTATCTTAGCAGGGTTTAAAAAAGACTTGGATAATTTCCTATAAGAGAAGTCCATAGGCCATTATTAAGATGGTTTGGGGAAATCCACTGCTTATTCTAGGATAAGCAGCATAAAATCTGTTTTACTACTTGGGATCTAGCTAGGTACTTGGGACCTGAGTTGGCCACTGTTGGAAACAGGATACTGGACTTGATGGACTATGTGGCAACTCTTATGTTCTTATGTGAGCCAAGTATAGGACAATCCAGCCATTGTGACATCACTGATGAGGTTGGCTCTTAGGCATTGGTGGAATGAGGCATTATGATGTCACAATCTCAGCTCTGGAATGTTGCTACTCTTTGGGTTTCTGCCAGGTACTTGGGTGACAACACTGCTGAGGTTGGCTCTTAGGCATTGGTGGAATGAGGCATTATGACATCACAATCTCAGCTCTGGAATGTTGCTACTCTTTGGGTTTCTGCCAGGTACTTGGGTGACATCACTGCTGAGGTTGGCTCTTAGGCATTGGTGGAATGAGGCATTATGACGTCACAATCTCAGCTCTGGAATGTTGCTACTCTTTGGGTTTCTGCCAGGTACTTGGGTGACATCACTGCTGAGGTTAGCTCTTAGGCATTGGTGGAATGAGGCATTATGATGTCACAATCTCAGCTCTGGAATGTTGCTACTCTTTGGGTTTCTGCCAGGTACTTGGGTGACATCACTGCTGAGGTTAGCTCTTAGGCATTGGTGGAATGAGGCATTATGATGTCACAATCTCAGCTCTGGAATGTTGCTACTCTTTGGGTTTCTGCCAGGTACTTGGGTGACATCACTGCTGAGGTTGGCTCTTAGGCATTGGTGGAATGAGGCATTATGATGTCACAATCTCAGCTCTGGAATGTTGCTACTCTTTGGGTTTCTGCCAGGTACCTGGGACCTGGGTTTCCCACTATTGGGAACAGGATACTGGGATCGATGGACCTTCGGTCCGTTCCAGTAAGGCAGTCCTTGTATTCTAATGTTCTTAAATGCACAATCCTTTATCCAAAATTTTGGAGACAGGCACATTTCAGTAAATAAAGTATGATTATGAAATGCAGGTGTTTTTAAGCTACTGTAAGGTGCCAATAATTGACTATGTTATTTTGTTGATATTTTTATGATGTAAACGGATTTTATGTATCTAAAAAGGTTTGTTGTTCTGGTGTAGGAGCCTGAGTGTCTTTCAGTTGCTTCCAAGAACAGATGTTACGTATACTCGCCCTAGAAACTTCTCTGATCGAGTTGTGCATTCAACATTTTTGTCTGATTCTACTTCGCTTACCTCTGTTGGCCAACATTTAGCTTGTGAACACTGTAACATGTGTACCATCACCGTTGCATGCGCTCAGTGGACCAACCCACAGGCACATTGAAAACAAACACTTAGGACACCAATAAGACACGGGACTGTCTAAGAGCAAGAACAGCCCGTTTCCCTCATCAGCTTCATAAATTTTCAATAGAACATACCCAACCCCTAAGTGCTATTGTTGTTGGACATTGTATTCTTTTTTGTTGATGCCTCTGTTTGACCATTTCATCCATGTAACCTGCTTGTTTCTCTTGTTGACTCCCTAATAAAAATGATAAAAAGAAAACAAACACCTTAAGATCATCCACAAATTGTCAATCTACCGCTAGCACAGCTTAGTAAAAGGAGCCCTAAATATTTCAAGTTAGTTGTCTGCGGTGTGTATGCTTTCAAAGAAGAGAGGTTTTATTTATTTATTTATTTTTTCGGATTCTGTTGTAGAATATTTCCATCCTGATGTCAGTCGGGAGGTTATTCCAGCTCTTGGTGCCCAAGAAAAGGATCTGGGTGTCATCATAGACGATGAAACCTTCTGCCCAATGTATGGCGGCGGCCAAAAAAGCAAACAGGATGCTTGGAATTATTAAAAAAGGGATGGTTAACAAGACTAAGAATGTTATAATGCCCCTGTATCGCTCCATGATGCGACCTTATCTGGAGTATTGTGTTCAATTCTGGTCTCCTTATCTCAAGAAAGATATAGTGGCACTAGAAAAGGTTCAAAGAAGAGCGACCAAGATGGTAAAGGGGATGGAACTCCTCTCGTATGAGGAAAAACTAAAATGGTTAGGGCTTTTCAGCTTGGAAAAGAGACAGTTATGAGGAGATATGATTGAAGTCTACAAAATCTTGAGTGGAGTAGAACGGGCACAAGTGGATCGATTTTTCACTCTGTCAAAAATTTCAAAGACTACATGAAGTTACAGGGAAATACTTCTAAAGCCAATAGGAGGAAATAATAATAATAATAATATTTTATTTTGTATACTGCCATACCCAGGGAGTTCAAGGCGGTTCACAACAGATAGATGAATTACATACAGTGCGATTAGAAAAAAGAAGAACATAACAAAGCAATCGTAGGGTCAAACTCGTTTACATTAACAATTTAGGTGAGGGAAGGGCCAAATACGGGGTACATACAGAGTGTGCTGTAGTAGGATACAATTAAGTTTAAGAGAGGGGGGGAACAAAGCATATTAGATGGAAAAAAAAGGGGGGGGAGCAACAAACTTAGAAGGGGGGCGGGCGGAAAAGGAAGGAAGAGGAGAGGGGGGGGCTGAGATGGGGGGAAGTTAAGCTCTGGAACACGTTGCCAGAGGATGTGGTAAGAGCGGATAGCATAGTTGGTTTTAAGATCGGTAGCATGGAATGTTGCTTCTCTTTTGGTTTTGGCCAGGTACTAGGGACCTGGATTTGCCACTGTGAGAATGGGCTACATGGCTTGCTGGAC
Source organism: Geotrypetes seraphini (assembly GCF_902459505.1). NCBI lineage: Eukaryota > Metazoa > Chordata > Amphibia > Gymnophiona > Dermophiidae > Geotrypetes > Geotrypetes seraphini. The sequence continues at coordinate 11,630,037 of NC_047085.1, forward strand.
CATTGGTCTGACCCAGTAAGGTTATTCTTATGTCTCGCACACTGTAGCGGAGTCTCACTCATTCCTCCCATCCCTGACCTCACACACTGTGGTAGTCTCATTCATTCCCCCTATCACTGATGTCAGAGACTAATAAAATTTCATCCAGTCTTCACATCTCACTGCTCAGGGGATGAGCCTCTCAGAGTAACCTAACAATGGAAACTGCAGAAATGCTGCTTCTTGGTACCCTACCTTGGAGGATTACGTGATGAAGGTAATGTAAACCGTTCTGAGCTCCCTTGGGAGCTAAATAAATAAAGTCATGGACTGGGAGAGTGCTACTAATTCTGACAGTGATGGAGTATGATGTGAATATTCAGATGCCCTGACTCTGCCTATAAGCAAGTGATGTTAAACGATGCTTTATCGGGGCTGTCGAGGTCTAGAGACATGCTTTTCTAATGAGGTCTCTTTATGAAGCTTCTTAGTCCTTTCTTAGGTCTGATGGAGAGAGATCCCCTACAATGATACCTGCAAATTTTATCTCAAAGTGCCTTAAGGGTAGAATGAACAATTTGATAAGAATAAAAATAATGATAAATAATCCCCTTAGAAAACAGTTAATTTCAAGATTCTACAAGTCTGAGAACAGTGACGAGAGGGGGAGGAGGGGTAGAGGGATGAAAAGAACCCTCAGTTTATTCTCACAGCGATGTGACCTTGCAACGCCAACCATTGACCTCCAGGGACTTCAGTAACACCTCTTAAATCTTTCCTTCCCATGTCCTTCACCTCCAGCGATTGACAAACTACAGGTAATCTGCTCCCAAGTGTAGGGTTACCATATGGCTCCAGAAACAGGAGGACAGAGAAAGCAATGGAAGTAAAACACGGATGTCTCAAGCCAACTGTACAGGTAGATCTGCAGAAAACAGACTCGGCCTTGAGTGAGGTTACAGAGGGGTTGATATTCAGAACGATATATAACCGAGGAGGGGGTAGAGGGCTCCTGAGCCATCTCTAGATTTTCAGAAGCACTTAATTGCACGTTGCCACTGAAAATCCAGCGTGATTGGTGCAGCAGTCTCCGGTTAGTGGCAGGGCGGGTCAGAAACAGAGCCAGGGAAGAGTCAGAGGTTACGTGGACACCGGCATCTTAAAGTGTTTTACGGGTTAAATGTAGGACAGCACCAAAAGGAGTCTTAATTTTGCTCAGGAGCTGAGCAGGCTCGGTACTGAATATCATTTCATAAAAGTATTGCCAATCATTCCGGACGACTTTTCAAAACCCGCACTTTGTCTGGGTTTTGAAAAGCTTCCAACAAATCCCCGTCTGGCAGGAGGGCATCCAATAGACTTAAATAACCCGAATGACATTACCATCATTAATGAAAAATTAGAAAAGATCAATTCCTGGCTTAATGCACACATGCTCTCCCTGAATATAAATAAATCAAAATTAATGATTTTTCCTTTCAAAGATGGCCTTTCTCTACCAACCCCCCAAACTCAAAAATCTCCCTATCAAAGTGGTACCTTCTCTAAAATTACTGGGAGTCACCTTTGATTGTAAATTCACCTATCACCTACATATCACCAACGTTGCTTTCATCAGTTACGCATGATTAAAGCTTTACCAAAATTGTTAGAGCCCGCGTCCTTGACTATTTTAATCCATTCACTTGTTATCTCTTGTATAGATTACTGCAATGCCCTCCTTAAGGGCATTACAAAAAAGGAAATAAAAAGACTTCAAATGATTCAAAACACTTCAGTAAAAATTTTATTTAACGCAAAAAAATATGATCATGTCACTCCTCTTTACATAAAGCTCATTGGTTACCAATAGAGCAAAGGATCACCTACAAAATTATATTACTAACCTTTAAAACTAAAGTAAATAACCAGCCAGAATTTATTAATAACTTACTTATCTATATATATAAAATCGGAGGTATGTGTGTATGTGCCGCGATCACGCAAAAACGGCTTGACCGATTTGAACGAAACTTGGTATGCAGATCCCTCACTACCTGGGGTGATATGTTCTGGGGGTCTCGCGGCCCACCTGCACACGTGGGAAGGGTGGGTTCACCCAATAATGTATATGTTCTTGCTCCTGGAGGTGAAACTAAAAATGTTGTTTATAATCAATTTTTGTGTTAGTTGAATTGTATTCATTTTGTCAAATATTTCACATTATACTTTCAATATTTTACTTTTTATAAAGCTGTAACAAAATTATTTCATTCACCACTATAAAGTATCTTTATTTAAATCCATTTACAGTGTTATTGCTATAATTAAATATCCGTGCAACGCCGGGGCATCAGCTAGTCCCTTATAATCAAACTAGGACCCTACGATCTTCTGTTCATAATCTCCTTACTTTCCCTCATTGAAATATATCAGTACAAAGAGGACTACATTTTTTTTTGTTAATGCTCCTTTTCTCTGGAACAGTATCCCTAACTACTTGCGCGAAAATACAACTCATCAATTTTAATGTGAAGCTAAAGACGTTCCTTTTCTTTGATGCCTTTGAAACTTAAACTGTCCTTTTAAGGATGACTTAGATGTAAGAAAGATTTCTACTTACAGTTCCCCATCCTTCTGTTCTTCTCCTTAAGTGTCCTCTTTCTTTCTATCAATTGTAGTTCCAGCCCCTTCTTCCCTTTCGTTTCCGTTCGTCTTTGGTCTTAACATTGTCTTTTCCCTCGGTTTGTTTTTATTATATTGCATTTTTAATTGGCATATTGTTATGACATTTTTGTACACCACCTAGAAGGCCCGAGTGGGAGGTATAATAAATTTTAAATAAACTTGAAACTATGCGTGGTCATTGTTTTGCATCTCTGGAAGTTTCAAGTTTATTTGAAATTTATTATACCACCCAATCAGCGTTCTAGGTGGTGTACAATTTTGTAAAAACAGAGAACAAACTTTAGCTAAAATACAAGTTTGAGGTGACAATACGTCACCAAACTATAACTATAAAAACTTTTTAAAACTATTAAAAACAACGACAAACAAGAACAAAAGGTAAAAGGCAAGAGCTACATTAGGCAAAGTAAAAGAGAACAATTAAGGGAAAAACCAAGAGGGAGGGTTGCTGTTAACCTCAATAGTATTTTTGCTCAATTGCCCTTAAAAGAAGAGCTTTCTTCCTCCATTACCTGAGCCATTCGGCAACTGAACAAAAACGGTGTCGTGGATGGAATAATGAAGCTTCCCAGACGTTGGGACTTGGTCATTGCAAAGCAGGGAGACTATATTGAAGGATTGTAAAGAAATACTTAGAAAAAAAAAACATTTAAATTTTAAAAAAGTGTGCATTATTTATGAAATGACCCTCGTACCATTTATCAAGGCGTATCTAAACGGTTTGCTAGTCCCTGTGGCTCCCAATCCATGCAGGGTTTTCTATTTCATGTATATTCATTAAGGATATTCTGAAAATCCCAAGCAGACTGGTGTACAGGAGGCCTTTTGTTGGGATTGAAACCCTGGGTCTGTCTCACACATAGTAAAGAGGTCGCTGCCTCAGGATGGGGGTGTCTGTGCTGGCTGACCTTGGGAATTATGCCCAAGCCCTGAATCTAGTGGTGAATTTCCTGTGACCTCTCCCTGGGGGGTGCTCGTGCTCTGCAGTCACTGGGAATCCCGGGCACAGGCTCTTCAGCTCAGCATTAATCAGCTCATTTCACTGATTTCTCATTATCAGCCGCTATTGATTTCCAGAGCCTACAGGCAGCTGCTGTTGGGTGATTTGCTTTCATGCTCACTTGTGCGTCTCAAATCACAATAGACTGCTCCCAAAGGGCAGCTCTTGCTAACCAGCCTGTCCTCTGACAAGCCCCTTCTGACAGACTCTGAGTGGCCAGGAAGGCCACCTAGGTGATCTAAAGATTGTGATAGCTTCTGTAGTGCCAAGTGAGGTAAGACCTCCACATGACCCTCTTCCTCTCTCTGTCCCTACCTCATTCCTCTATTCCTTCCCTTTATCTATCTCCCTCCTCGGGAAACTCCCCAAAATACTATACAGCTTACACAGCTGGAGAGAGACCTCAGGGGAGAGGAGAGAGTACCCTGAGATGCCCAAAGTCTGAGTACAATATGAACATCTAGAGAGAGACCTCAGGGAAAGAGAGAGCATCTGAGACACCCAAATCTAAATACAATAATAATAATAACTTTATTCTTTTATACCGCCATAACCAAAAGTTCTAGGCAGTTTACATTAAAAAGAGCTGGACAATCAGCAAACTACAATAATACAGTAAAAAATACAAATATTTGTAAAATAGAATTTCAATAATAAAACTCACTAAGTAATAAACTTATCGAACAAAGTGGTCTTAATTAATTTCCGATAACAAAGCTTGCTGAATACATTTACCTAACCAAGATTGTTGCTAGGGTCCTATCTAAGAAGGTCTTATATCTACACCCATTAATTTTTGGATAAGCAAATATGTAGAAGTTTCTAGTTTCTCTTGATGGTCTATGCAGCACAAAATGAGGAAAAGGTAAGCTGGACTCAATCCCGATATCAGCTTAAAGCAGATATAGGAAAATTTGAATAATACTCTTGCCTCCAAAGGCAGCCAATGAAGTAAACGACTAATATGGTCGTTCTTTTTTAAACCAAAAATCAATCGAACAGCTGTATTCTGAATTATCCTTAATTTCCTTAGAATTTTTTTGGGTGCTCCTAAATAGATGATGTTACAATAGTCTAAAATAGATAAAACTAATGCCTGCACCAATAGTCTGAACGATAAAGGATCAAAATATTTTTTTATGGTTCTTAATTTCCACAATGTAAAAAGCATTTTTGTACCACTAAGTTCGGGTGTTCTGCTAGTGTTAAATGTCGGTCTAGTGTGACTCCCAGAATTTTGATAGATTTAATAATCGGGTAGTCATGACCATTAAGATGAAGCAATGAGTCCAGGAGCTGGAAGGACTGTGCACCTTAGAGGAACCGTGCTGGACAACGGAGAATACCACCGGAGAGAGTCACGTCACGGAGCGAGTAAGAGAGCTCGAGAAATTCATCGAGGAGGCCTGCAGGATGGTGGCGGCACAGGACAAACAGCACATCAGAGTGGAACCAACAATTGGACGACAGAATCCACCAGACGCCATGGGAGTAGGACCTTGCGGAGGATCTGGACAGACAGAGGAGATAGTGACCCAACAGAACCCAGAGGAAAAATTAGCGGATCGCACCACTGACACGGACCTGAGACCAGAGAGACAACTGAGGAAGGGGAAGTCTGCTATTGTAGTGGGAGACTCAATCCTGAGAGAAGTGGACAGTCACATAGCAGGAGGGAGAGAGGACTGACTAGTGACATATCTCACGGGGGCGAGAACGAAGGACATCATTGACAGAATAGAGAGAATCCTGGACGGAGCTGAGACAGAGGAGACAGCGGTGATAATCCATGTTGGAACCAACGACGTCAGCAGGAGGAGCTACAACAGGACTACACTAACTGAGCAGTTCAGGATCCTGGGGAGGAAGCTGAAGCTGAGGACAAGGAGGATAGCCTTCTCAGAGATCCTGCCAGTACCGAGGGTGGATACTAAGAGGCAGACCGAGCTGCAAGCAGTAAACGGTTGGCTGAGGAGATGGTGCGAAGAGGAGGGTTTCCACTTTGTACGGAACTGGACAACTTTTTTGGGGAAGAACAAGCTCTACAGGAGGGACGGACTGCAATTGAGCACAGCTGGGACGAGGTTGCTGGCACGCAACGTCCAGAGCGGCATAGACTTGGCTTTAAACTGAAGAGAAGGGGAAAGCCGACAGTCGATCTGACCTCGACACATCGGACCAAAGTATCGAACAAGGATACTGAACCAGAAATTTGTAAAAGAGGGCTCGGGACTGAGAGGGAACTTTTGGGAAAAGGACACAAGGATGCAATGCAGGGAGCCAATGCACAAATGAACCTAGCAAACAGGATTAAGAGAGAACAACAGGAGCCAGAGGGTCATCCAAACATGGGGAAGCAGGCTGAGGACGACACAGAAACACCGCAGGATGGGGACGAACACAACAATGCTCGGGGGCGGGCAACCCATGAGGAGGTTGGCAGGGTCGCCAAACCACGAGGAGAACCAGCGGAAAAGGCAAACAACCGGGACTTAAATTGCCTATACACTAATGCTAGGAGCCTAAGAGCCAAAATGGGAGAACTAGAAGTCTTAGCCAGTACAAAGGACCTGGACATAATTGGAGTCACAGAAACATAGTGGACTGATGACAACAAATGGGATGTGGCCATACCAGGGTACAAACTCTACAGGAGGGACAGGACACACAAGAAGGGTGGAGGAATAGCGCTTTATATAAAGGACTCCATACCTTCAACCAAGATGGAAACAACAGTAAGGGCGGACGACTTGGAATCACTATGTATTAAGCTACCTGGAGGAACTGGAGCAGACATAAAACTGGGTCTGTACTATCGCCCACCTGGACAACCGGAAGCACTCGACCAGGACCTGGAGGCTGAGCTGAGGCAGGTATGCAAAAGCGGAAGTGTGATGGTGATGGGGGATTTCAACTACCCTGGGATAGACTGGAGTATTGGACACTCAAACTGCATGAGGGAGACCAAATTCCTGGAAACTACGAGGGACTGTTTCATGGAACAGCTGGTTACAGAACCAACACGGGGGATGCCACTCTTGACCTAATCCTCAACGGGCTAGAGGGACCTGCAAAGGAGGTGGCGGTGCTAGGACCCCTAGGAAACAGCGATCACAACATGATCCAGTGCAAGCTGGAAATTGGATCATCGAAGGTGAAAAGAACCACATCGACAGCACTCAACTTCAAAAAAGGGAACTATGATGGCATGAAGAAAATGGTGGGAAAGAAACTCAACAGCAGTGCAAGGAAGATGGAGTCTGTAGAAAAAGCCTGGTCCCTACTCAAGGGCACGGTGCAAGAGGCACAGAACCTGTACATCCCCAGATTCAGGAAGGGGTGCAAAAAAAAACGAACCAAAAAACCAGCGTGGATAACAACTGCAGTGAAAAAAGCGATAAGTGACAAGAAAGCATCGTTCAAAAAATGGAAAAAGGACCAAACAAAGGACAACCAAAAGGAGCACAAAGAACAACAAAGGGAGTGTCACCGTGTGGTTAGGAAAGCTAAAAGAGAATATGAGGAGAGACTGGCGGGGGAAGCAACAAACTTCAAATCGCTCTTCAGATATGTGAAGGGGAAGCAACCGGCAAGGGAAGAAGTGGGGCCATTGGATGATGGAGACAAAAAAGGAGTGGTAAAGGAGGAAAAAGAGATAGCTGACAGGTTAAATAAGTTCTTCACGTCAGTCTTCACGAGGGAGGACACTTCCAATATTCTGGAACCGGAGGACATCGTAAATGGGGATCGGGATGAAAAGCTGGTCCAACTAGAGGTAAGCCAAGAGGATGTCCTCAGGCAGATAGACAGACTAAAGAGCGACAAATCGCCAGGTCCGGACGGCATTCACCCAAGGGTACTCAAGGAACTAAGGAACGAAATAGCAGAGCCACTTCGCCAAATATGTAACCTATCCTTAAAAACTGGGAGATCCCGGAGGATTGGAAAATTGCAAATGTCACGCCCATCTTCAAGAAGGGTTCAAGGGGGGACCCGGGAAACTACAGGCCAGTGAGCTTGACCTTGGTCCCAGGAAAGATGATGGAAGCACTGATTAAGGACAGTATCTGTGAACACATAGAAAACAATGGACAGCTAAAGTCGAGCCAGCACGGCTTCTGCAAGGGTAGGTCATGCCTCACAAACTTATTGTACTTCTTTGAGGGGGTAAACAGCCAGGTGGATAAAGGGGAATCAATAGATATCATTTACCTTGACTTCCAAAAAGCCTTTGACAAGGTACCACATGCAAGACTGCTAAGGAAGCTATGGAACCACGGGGTGCAAGGTGAGGTCCACCGATGGATCAAAAACTGACTGGCAGACAGGAAACAGAGGGTTGGAGTAAAGGGCCATTACTCAGACTGGCATTGGGTCACGAGCGGAGTTCCGCAGGGGTCGGTGCTGGGACCGCTCCTGTTCAATATATTTATTAATGACCTGGAGGCGGGAAAAAATTGTGAAGTTATTAAATTTGCGGATAACACCAAACTCTACCGCAGGGTTGAAACCATGGAAGACTGCGAAGATCTGCAAAGGGACCTAATGACGCTAGAAGAATGGGCCAAGAAATGGCAAATGAACTTTAACGTAGGGAAATGCAAGGTCATGCATGTAGGGAAAAAGAGCCCGATGTTCAGCTACAAAATGGGGGGATCACTGCTAGGGGTAAGTAACCTTGAAAGAGACCTGGGAGTGATGGTAGACACAACTTTGAAGGCGTCGGCACAGTGCGCCACAGCCTCAAGAAAAGCAAACAAAATGGGTATCATTAAGAAGGGTATCACGACCAGGACGAAGGAAGTCATCCTGACACTGTATCGTGCAATGGTGCGCCCGCATCTGGAATACTGTGTCCAGTACTGGTCGCCGTACCTCAAGAAGGACATGGCGGTACTTGAGGGAGTCCAGAGAAGAGCAACTAAACTGATAAGGGGTATGGAAAACCTCTCATATACTGACAGACTGAAAAAGCTGGGGCTGTTCTCCCTGGAAAAGCGGAGACTTAGAGGAGACATGATAGAAACCTTCAAGATCCTGAAGGGTATAGAAAAGGTAGACAGGGACAGATTTTTCAGTTTATGGGGAACCACAAGTACAAGAGGGCACTCGGAGAAATTAAAAGGGGACAGGTTTAAAACAAACGCCAGAAAGTTCTTTTTCACCCAGAGGGTGGTGGGTACATGGAACGCGCTTCCGGAGGCTATGGTAGGCCAGAGCACGTTACAAGGCTTCAAAGAAGGTTTGTATAGGTTCCTAGAGGATAAAGGAATTGAGGGGTACAGATAGGAGTAGAGGTAGGTTATAGGGATAGTCTGGGACCACTGCTCAGGCAATGGGCCTGATGGGCCGCCGCGGGAGCGGACCGCTGGGCGAGATGGACCTCTGGTCTGCCTCAGCGGAGGCAACTTCTTATGTTCTTATGTCATTGGGACTAGCCAAGAAAAGTTTGGTCTTTTCCGTATTGAGTTTCAGTTTGAAATTAATTGTCCACTGTTCTATCTGAGTCATAATCTAATATAATAAAATGGTAAGCTGCGCATGCGCACTTCCTATGCGTGTGCCGGTTTTCCGTGAGCTGTAGCGACCCATAGGAAGTGCGCATGCGCGGCTTATGGTCTGGCCTGCTCCCTGCCGTATTGCATTTTTTAGTTGAAAGATGCAGCGGTGGCTACTCTCACGATCCCCGCCTGCGTCGGACTTCCGACGCAGGTGGGGATCATGAGAGGAGCCACCGCCGCGTGTTTCAACTAAAAAAAAAAATACAGCAAGGCGAGCAGGCCAGACCAGACTGGCAAAAATGAGAGGTGAAAGCCTAATAGCCCCGGCGGCTGTCGGCCACTGCAGCTGTAGACCACGGTGGCTGTCGGCGGCTGCAGACCGTGGCGGCTGTCAGCAGCTGCAGGCCACCGCGGCTAAGCACGGAGCCACCACAAGCGACGGCGAGGAGGGAGAGGGAGCAGGCCGCAGAGGCTGTCGGTGCCTGCAGGCCGCGGCGGCTTTAGGCAGATATCGGTGGAGAGCAGACAAAAAATAAAGGAGGTAAGGGTTGCTGCTGGACAGGAGAAGAGGTGCTGATGGATGGGGGGGGCAGAAAAGAGGTACTGCTGGACATGGGAAAAGATGCTGATGGACGGGGGGGCAAAAAAAGGAGGGGGACAAAAAAAGGAAGGGAGGCCTACTGCTGGACAGGGTGAGCAAAAAATAGGTGCTGATGGACAGGGGAAGAGGTGCTGATGGACAGGGGGGCAGAAAAAGGAAGGGAAGCCTACTGCTGAACAGGGGGAACAGAAAAGAGGTACTGCTGGACAGGGGAAAAGGTGTTGATGGACGGGGGGAAGCAAAAAAAGGAAGGGAGGCCTACTGCTGGACAGGGGGAGCAAAAAAGAGGTGCTGTTGGACAGGGGAAGAGGTGCTGATGGACAGGGGGGCAGAAAAAGGAAGGGAGGACTACTGCTCAACAGGGGGAACAGAAAAGAGGTACTGCTGGACAAGGGAAAAGGTGCTGATGGATGGGGGCAAAAAAAGGAAGGGAGGCCTACTGTTGGACAGGGGGAGCAAAAAAGAGGTTCTGCTGGACAGGGGAAGAGGTGCTGAGGGACAGGGGGGCAGAAAAAGGAAGGGAGGCCTACTGCTGGACAGGGGGAGCAGAAAAGAGGTGCTGCTGGACGGAGGGGGGCAGAAAAAGGAAGAGAGTCCTCCTGCTGGACAGGGGGAGCAGGAAAGAGGTGCTGCTGGACAGGGGGGGGGGAGTTAAAACAAAGGGAGAAGGGCTGCTGCTGGATAAGGGGACCAGTGAAGGGGTGGTGGTGGACACAGGGGAAGAAAAAGGAAGGGAGAATGGACAGGGGGAGCAGGCAAGGGGTGGTGGTGGACAGCCGAGGAAAAAGAAAGACAGAAAGAAAGAAATACAGAAACAGGCTAAGGAGAGAGAAAGAAAGAAAGAAATACAGACACACACACATATTCTAGCACCCGTTAATGTAACGGGCTTAAAGACTAGTAGAAGATATCTGGTTTAAAATTTCAGTGGTAAAATTATTTAGAGGGATTAAAATAGAAATGTTATCTGCGTATATATAATATTTTACATTTAAACTCTGTCAAAAATGTCTTAAAGGGGAAATGTAGATGTTGAATAAAGTAGGCGATAGCGGAGAACCTTGGGGCACACCAGAAGGGTTGCTCCATGAATGAGAACAGTTACCGTCACAAATCACTTGATGAGATCTTTTCTTCAAAAAACCATGAAACCAGTTCCAGACCCTTCCTGAAAGTCCTATTTTGTCTAAACAACTCAACAATATTTCATGATCAAAGGCACTACTAAAATCTAGCTGAAGAATTAAGGTACTAGTGCCTTTGCTAAATAGACCATGAAGATAATCAAGCATTGAAGTTAAGAAGGTCTCCGTACTATATCCGCTTTTAAATCCCGACTGATGGTCATTAAGGATATTAAATTTATCCAAATAACTTACTAAATTAACTAAACCTTCCAGTAATTTGGTAAAGGAATGGTCTATGATTGGATTTTGTGGCAATTGATACCTTCTGATCTTTAAGAATAGGGAGACCTTTTGGGAGGAGAAAGCAACCTGAGATATTCAAAGCCTGAATCTGGCTGAAGATAGATCTCAAGGGGGGAAAGAGCATCTGTAGACACCCAGAATCTGAATAGAGCATGAACAATTGGAAATACCCTTCAGGGAAGGAGAGGTGGTAATTATAGGATCCAATTATAGCATGGGGAGTGTGTGACACAATGGTTAAAGCTACAGCCTCAGCACCCTGAGGTTGTGGGTTCAAACCCACACTGCTCCTTGTGACCTTGGGCAAATCACTTAATCTCCCCATTGCCCCAGGTACATCAGATAGATTGTGAACCCACCAGGACAGACAAGGGAAAAATGCTTAAGTACCTGAATAAATTCATGTAAACTGCTCTGAGCTCCCCATGGGAGAATGGTCTAGAAAATTGAATAAAAGACATAAACAATATACAGCTGCCAATTCTCTGAAATGTAAATATTTGAACATGTCCCTTAGAGTTAGTTGTTAAAATCTTGCTGTACATGAAGCTCTGGGACACTCAGCTTGCCTGTTCACAAACTCTGCACTGCCTGTTAAAGCACAGTAAGGAGAGTTCGGAAGAAGGGAAGAAGGAGTGGGTTCCAGCTTCATGAGAGGACAGTGGATTTGAGACCTGGCTGGGTAATGATCCCAGCACACATGTTCAAGCCCTCATTACACAGTGAACCTGTCCAGGTGATACACTGATGGATCAGCTTTGGAAAGCCGCTTTCTGGGAGTGCAAAGAAACCCATGAGATGAAAAAAACAAAGAGAAAGCCAGGCTAGGGAGGGGGGAGCTCTCTTTTTAAGTTTAGTCCTGATGCATTCTGGGATCTGTAGTTCTACTTCAGGGGCCTGTGTTTTAGGTTAGTGGATGTTAGCCAGGCGATGCGGGTTCTGTTCCTGAGCCTGATATTGGTTCCTTGCACCATCACACAACAGAAACAGAGAAATACGATGGCAGATAAAGGCCAAATGGTTCATCCAGTCTACCCATCCTCATCTCCCTATAGGCTAAGGCTCTTTTCACCTGCATTGTGAGGTCATAGAGCTTTATGGTTATAGAAACATGATGGCAGATAAAGGCCAAATGGCCCATCCAATCTTCCCATCCGCAGTAACAATTATCTTCTCCTCTTCCTATTGGCTAAGGCTTTTTACACCTGTATTATGAGGTCATAGAGCTTTATGGTTATAGAAACATGATGGCAGATAAAGGCCAAATGGCCCATCCAATCTTCCCATCCACAGTTATGTTCTCCTTTTCCTATTGGCTAAGGCTCTTTTCACCTGCATTGTGAGGTCATAGAGCTTTATGGTTATAGAAACATAGTAACATGATGGCAGATAAAGGCCAAATGGCCCATCCACAGCATCCACTATCTCCTCCTCTCTCTATTGGTTAAGGCTCTTAACATTTGCACCTCCTCTTCCTATTGGCTAAGGCTCTTTACACCTGCATTATGAGGTCATAGAGCTTTATGGTTATAGAAAGATAGACCATCTGAGTAATGTTCGAATAGGCAGAGTCTCCATCCCGTTGGTTTCCCATTGGATCGAGGCTGGACATGAGACAGATGAGTTAAGATATACTGTGTTAATACATGCCGCCTCTTACAAGGGTGATGTTTCTCAGTTTTTGTTAGAAAAAGAAAACCGTTTTATTTTAACTTGGCACACGTTAAGTCCTACCGGTCTTAATAATGAAATAGACTGGTTTTCAGTTTAATGGGTTATGTTCTTCGGGCCCCTGACGTAGGTAGTGTCTCATAAGGAAGTGACGTCGTTCTGTCCTCTTTTTAAATCTGTGAGAGAGTCGGCGTCTTATGTGATTTTACCCACTGAGTTGGCTCGGCTAGGAAACCCTAGCGATTTGAATCTGTGATAAGGTATTGATTAAGCATAATTTAATGAATTGTTACATTACATTAGGGATTTCTATTCTGCCATTACCTTGCGGTTCAAGGCGGATTACAAATGGATTGTCAGGACATTAGAAGTATTTAGGGAGTAGTTTGTACAATTCTTTGAGTTGCTAAGGATTACATTTGAATTGTCATGGTATTAGAAGTACATATAGAGGGTTCATAGACAACGGCGCTAAAGACAAAAGCGTGCGCCACCACGCCGCTGTAAATTACAGTTTTTAGGGGCTCTGATTGGGGGTTTTGTTGGGGAACCCCCCCAGTTTACTTAATAAACATCGCGCCAGCATTATGGGGGGTTTGGGGGGTTGTAACCCTCCACATTTTACTGTAAACTGAACTTTTTCCCTAAAAACAGGGAAAAAGTAAAGTTTTCAGTAAAATGTGGGTGGTTACAACCCCCCACAACACCCCCACAACGCGGCGCGATGTCTATTAAGTAAAGTGGGGGGTTCCCCCCCACGCCCCCCCATCGGAGCGCTAAAAACAGTAATTTAGAGCGGCGCGGCGGTGCGCGCTGCGCTCAGTTGTCTGGGCGCGCCTTTGTCGCGGCGCGCTTTTGACCTGACACCCTTATGGAGTAGTTGCAGGTGATGCTTGGGACATTCCTGATTGTGTTAGTTCAGTTTTATGTGTTTTTTGAATAGAAGGGTTTTTATTTCTTTCCTGAAGGTTTTGTAGTCTGTGGTCAAGGTCAGTAGGTTGTAGAGTTGGAGGTCGAGTGTTGCAGCTCAAGTGGCTAGGAGGCTGTCGTACAGTTTTTTTCTTTTGACGTTTTTGGTTGGAGGGTGTGTGAATGGTACGCGAGTTCTCCTGTGTCTGGTTGAGGTGGATTGAATTAGTCGATTGTTCTAATAGGCTGGGCTGTCTCCGTTTATTGCTTTAAATTGTAAGCAGTAAAATTTGAAGCGTATTCTCGCTTGTATTGGGAGCCAATGTGAGTCGTGGAATGCCTCTGTGATGTGGTCGAATTTCTTCAGTGCGTAGACCAGTCTTAGGGCTGTGTTTTGTATTGTTTGTAATTGTTTTATCATGGTTGCTGTGCAGGGGAGATATAGTATGTTGCAGTAGTCTATTAGACCTAGGATTAGGGATTGTACCAAGAGTTGGAATTGTTTTCTGTCAAATAATTTTCTGACTTGCCTCAGGTTTCTCATGACTGTGAATGATTTTTTTATTGTTTTGTTGATTTGTGGCTGCAATGTACAGCCTCTGCCTATTAGCACTCCCAGGAGTTTTAAAGTGGGTTGGATGTGGTATGTTGTAGAGTTTATGACAAGGTTTGTTACGGTTGGGGTTTTGCTATTTTTGAGTAGGATGAAGTTTGTTTTGTCTGGATTTAGTTTTAGTTTATGGTCTTTCATCCAAGTTGCTATTGTTTCAGGTGTTCTGTGTATTGTGGCTGTCATGGATGGTGCTGGTTGATCGAACGGAAGGAGAATGGTGAATGGTGAATTGTTACAACTGAATGTAAGTTAGGAGGAATGATATTTATGTAGTGAAATGGGTAATATTGATGTTTAAGGGTTTTTATTTTGTATTTTAGAATTTCTCCTCCTGAGGAAGCACTGAGTTGCGAAACTCGAGTCAGGGGGAAGACTTGTGTTTCACGGCAATAGGATCATTTTAATCAAGCACTAGCACTTTCAACATGGCTGCCTGTCACGTGACCCACTACTGACACCACTGCAAGCAGATAAGTGAATATTTGTTTTCTGTTTTATGAATATTATATCTTGACTGTGGTGGAACAGACACTGTAGTTGCAATGATGGTCTGATGGCAGCCTATGTTCAGTTCACTTCACATTGGAACATTGAGTAGGTTGTGGGGCTGAGCACTATAAATTATTTGATTTGGATAGATATTATAGAAAGATCGAAACCTCAATTAGTAAATCACCTCCGACTCAATTTTTTCAATGGCTTCAATTAAATCTTTTATGAAAAAAAGATCTCATCTCGAACGAAATTCCAGCCATTTTACTTTGGTGTGCTCTGTTTAGGCTCAAAGGAGGGGACGCATCTGCCTGGTGTAAATTATTAAAGAAATATAAATTTCCCTACCCTACTGCTCTATATGATGTGTGGTCAAAGGACCTCTCCATATCATTATCATACTCAACATGGGAATCTATTTGGCTTAATTCATTTAGTGCTGCTCACAAACTGTTTCACAGGGCATAATGGACACCATACAAGTTATCGAAGCTATCCTCATACAGCCCAAATTTGTGCTGGCCTTGCTCAGCCCAAACTGGCACGCTAGATCATACGCTCTATCATTGGTGTGAAATCTGGTCTACTGTTTGTCAAATATGGTCGATTCATGAACCACTTTCTCTTAACATCATAATTTTGGGTGGCTCAGCATTGTCCTCAAAATTGAATAAATACGAGGATAAACTGTTGAGAATGGTGAAACTAATACTTTCCCACTGGAAAGATTTCACTACCTTAAATTATAACGAGTGGTGGAATACTGTCTCTTCTTTTGATAAGACTTGGGGTAAAGTTTTCGAATACTGCATAGATCATCAATTCTAGTATGGAATGATTGTGTCAATTGTTATTCACATTCGACTTGGATAAATTTTTGTCTTTTGCCTTTAGGCTCCGTAATCAATCATACCCTGTATCTTAAAAATATTGCAAGAAAGTATGCTATTCTTTGCTCATTGTTTTTCCTTTATTGTAATTGTTTCTTGAAAAATTTAATAAACATTATTGAACAAAAAAAAAGAAAGATAGAAACCTGATGGCAGATAAAGGCCAAATGGCCCATCCGCAGCATCCACTATCTCGTCCTCTCCCTATTGGCTAAGGCTCTTAACATTTGCATCTCCTCTTCCTATAGGCTAAGGCTCTTTACACCTGCATTGTGAGGTCATACAGCTATATCCCCTCCTCTCCCTATTGGCTAAGGCTCTTAACATTTGCATCTCCTCTTCCTATTGGCTAAGGCTCTTTACACCTGCATTGTGAGGTCATAGAGCTTTATGGTTATAGAAACATGATGGCAGATAAAGGCCAAATGGCCCATCCGCAGCATCCACTATCTCGTCCTCTCCCTATTGGCTAAGGCTCTTAACATTTGCATCTCCTCTTCCAATTGGCTAAGGCTCTTTATACCTGCATTGTGAGGTCATAGAGCTTTATGGTTATAGAAAAATAGAAACAAGGATGGCAGATAAAGGCCAAATGGCTCTATCCACAACATCCACTATCTCCTCCTTTCCCTATTGGCTAAGGCTCTTAACATTTGCATCTCCTCTTCCTATAAGCTAAGGCTCTTTACCCCTGCATTGTGAGGTCATAGAGCTTTATGATTATAGAAATATAGAAATCTGATGGCAGATAAAGGCCAAATGGCCCATCTACTCTGCCCATCTGCGGCATCCACCATCTCCTCCTCTCCCTAAGAGATCTCACGTGCCTATCCCATGCTTTCTTGAATTCAGACACAGTCTTTGTCTCCACGCATCTATCACCTTCTCTGTAAAAAAGTATTTTCTTAGATTACTCCTGAGCCTACTATTTTGTATCACTTCTATAGCATTGAAAGGCATATGTAGCACTGTACATTTAATAGACGTTCCCTGCTCAGAAGAGCTTACAAAATATCTTGGACATGACATGTATGGTTGGGGATATAGAACCCAAAGTGAGAGGAGTTAGGAGTTGAAAGCAGTCTCATAGTGGTGGGCTTTGAACTTGGACTTGAAGATTGCCAGAGACGGAGCCCACTGTAGAGATTTGGGCATTTTGTTCCAAGCATTCGGGGAAATCCGGACATCTGGTAACCCTAGTGGGGGGGACCGCCCCGGGTGCTGGCACCAGTCCTCCTCTCTGTTCCCCCACCCCCACTACCATGCACACCCCTTCCCTTGTACCTCTATAACGTTTGCGGCACGAGCAGCAATTCGAACCTGCTGCTTGCGCCAGTGTCGGCTGTTCCTTTGACATCACTCAGTGGACCTGCACCTAGGAAGTGACGTTAGAGAAAGAGCTGGCGCTGGTGCGAGAAGAGGGCAGGGGAGAGGTGCCACTACCCGGGCACCTCTCACCCTCGCTATGCCACTGACTGGGGCAATGGGGGTGGGGGATTAAGTGACTTGCCTAGGGTCACAAGGAGCAGCATGGCTTTGAACCCATAACTACGGGTTACTAAGGCTGTAGCTTTAACCACTGTGCCACGCTACAATCTCACCTCCACCAGCTGAAGTGGCTGATAATGTTGGAACTAGGGAACGGAGCCAGGATCTGTGAAGGATGGCTCGCCGCGCCCTATCCAAAATCCAGGACAGATAAGAATCTCAGCTGTCTGACTTGCAGTGGGAGAGAGCGGATCACTCAGAGAAGCTGCTCCCTTCTCCTTTATCAGCATTCTACTGGAGACATATCTTAGCCGACCCTGTAAGTCAGTCGGTAGCAGTTTTGTCATGGCGATAGGACATGTGTTCACAGAGGAGTCTGGCCGTGATATTGCACAGGCCACGTCCATCACAAGGCTGGAGCTGTCAACCCTCCTGGTCCTCAAAGACCGTCTGAGCCGGGTCTGCTTTAAAGCTCTCTCACTGTAAAATCAGGGCTGACTTGGAAACAGGTTAACCTCTGTCCGTATTCTGACATCTTTGGTTCAAACACAGCACCGCAGCGAGTCCGCTGTCTATCTCCAGATATGGGGCAACGGGGTCGAGCTCTGGAAACAGCTGTCAGATCAGGGTAGACAGAACACCAGACTACAGACGTTTTTTCCCGTAATTCTCAGAAATTTTTCTATGGCAAAAAGGTTTGGATATTCCCAGATGTGACTAGAAGAAAATTGTCTCTGGCAATGAAATCAGAAGCGATATTTCTTTTGTCCCACCCTTGTAAATGTAGGATTAAATATTTGGGGTTAAAATATGTTTTCTTTTCCCCGGAACAACTAAAAGCATTTATAGATATGAAAAAAGCTGTTAACTGGTAATGTTTAGTATAGCAACAGCTAATATATTGTTGTGGGAAAGCTGTTAAGTCTTGCTTCTATAATTGATTTATGCAATAATTCTCTTATTTGATGGATACCTGGATTCCTCCTGAGTAATAGGGGCCTAAGGAAGATTTAGACATTTTCTTTATGTTAGTAGTAAAGTGTTAATACAATTATTTCTTTCTGTATTTCTCAAACAAGTTTGTTCTTGTGAATAATGATTACATGCTAATAAAAAAACCTAAAAAGAACATAAGAATTACCATATTGGAACAGACCAAAGGCCCATCAAGCCCAGTATCCTGTATCCAACAATGGCCAACCCAGGTCCCAAGTACCTGTTAGAAACCGAACGAGTAGCAACATTCCAGAGCTGAGACTGTGACGTCATAAGGCCTCATTCCACCAATGCCTAAGAGCCAACCTCATCAGTGATGTCACAATGGCTGGATTGTCCTATACTTGGCTCACATAAGAACTTAAGAAGAGCCAAACTAGGTCAGACCAGAGGTCCATCAAGCCCAGTATCCTGTTTCCAGCAATGGCCAACCCAGGTCCCAAGTACCTGGCAGAAACCCAAAGAGCAGCAACATTCCAGAGCTGAGGTGGTGATGTCCTAATGCCTCATTCCACCAATAAGAGCCAGCCTCATCAGCGATGTCACAGTGGTTTCATCGTCCTATACGTGACTCACATAAGAACAGCCCACTATCCTGTCTCCAATTGTGACCAAGTACCTGGCAGAAACTCAAAGAGAGAAGGAAGTATTGAAAATTTCTCAGCCCAGCCAACCAACTTCCTTCTGCCAGTGTAGCCAATTTGCAGAAACAAAATTCTGGGTTTTGACATTGTTTCAGATCATTGATTGAACCGTATCCACGTCCTTTTCTTCATGGTTGGGCTGAGAACTTTTCAGCACTCCCTCATAGCAACATTCCAGAGCTGAGACTGTGATGTCATAAAGCCTCATTCCACCAATGTCTAAGAGCCAACCTCATCAGTGATGTCACAATGGCTAGATTGTCCTAGACTTGGCTCACATAAGAACATAAGAATTGCTATACTGGGACAGACCGAAGGTCCATCAAGCCCAGTCTCCTGTTTCATACAGTGGCCAATCCAGATCCCAAGTACTGTACCTAGCTAGATACTACTCTATGGACTGAGGTAGCATTCCTTCTCTGGGACCTGAAACCCCTTCCATATGTCTTTCTGCTGTATCTGGCGTAGAGGGAAAGTGTGTTCCCTTGCAAACGAGCCTTCGGCAAGCCTCAGCACCACTGTATGGGAGAAGACATCTATTTTCCCAGGCCCATATCATGAAAGCCTCGTTTTCTGCTCCGTAGCCAGGGAATGGCTGGCTTCTCAATCTGTCTTTGCTCTAATTGCCTTCCACACGCCTTAATACACAGTAAATAAAAAGAATGCTTGCTCTGTTAAACTTTCATCGAACACCCTGCGGCTTCTCATTAAGCACAGAAAAATACTTGAAGGACATAAGAGCGGGAGGTGAAAGTTCCTGCTGATTTCAGATGACCTTACGCATGGAAGGGGCAGCAAGATACAGAAAAGAGAGGCGGAGGGTGAGTCAATGAGAGGGAGAGAGAGAGAGAGATGTATAAGGAGCCAGGTTTATTGCAAGACACGCAGATAAAAAAGAATGGTAGGTGGCCCTGCAAATCGTGCTGCCAGCACACATCACACGGGAAAAATGTTCAGTATAAAGGAATCCACTTCAGGCTGTTCCTCAAATCTAGCAGATTACATTAGAGATTTCTATTCTGCCATTGCCTTGCGGTTCAAGGCGGATTAAAAAAGGTATTACACGAAGAAGAGATCTGGTAATTTCTAGCGGAGATAAGGAGAGTCGTCCACAGCAGCTGACTGCCTACAGGACGTGTCTCTCGTGGCGAGGAAGTCAGCCGGCGCGGATGACTCTCCTCCTGGCTGGCGTCTTTCTTCCTCTCCCCGCACCTCCCAGATCCTTCCAGCGAAGCAGTTCGCGGCCAGATGAGCCTCCGCGCATGAGCAGATGTCACGCACGCACGTGATGTCATAGTCTCGACATCCGCGCACTTCCAGGTGCCTTCCAGCCATGGCACTGGATTTAGTGTGCTGCCGGCCAGAAAGTCTGCGAGACACTGCGATAGATGCTGCTGCAAACAGGGAGAGATGTAAGGGCCCCATTCAGTTGATCCTCCATTTATTCGACAAATTTATGTGATCCTTCAATTCTGCTCTCCTACCTCGTCTTACACGTTCCTCCCTCCTACCCTCTACCACCCCGTCACATAACTGTCCATCTACCCCTTCCCAAATCTAAATGATGTTATCTCGCTGTCCTTACGTCGCCTCTTGTAGTACACCGTCTTGAACTGAAAAGATATGAAGGCATATAAATGGGGTATTTAATTTAACTTTCTGGAAATCACTCTTAGATATCGTACAAAAAATTGCCCTCTAGTTAATTTTCTGTTAATAATTAATTTCTTTATTGTAATTATTCTTAAAAACATTCTATCTATCGCAACTACCAGGTTAAATAAACTGCTCCGTGAACTAACAAACGGCCCTTAGCCAGAACTTCATAGAAGCAGAAAAAAGACTAACTCCCTCTTCTACGAAACCGCGCAGAGAGCCGCACTGAATGGCCCGCGCTGCTCCCGACACTCATTGCGTTCCTATGAGCAGGGGGAGCAGCGCGGGCCATTCAGCGCGGCTCTCTGCGCGGTTTCGTAGAAGAGGGGGTAAATCTTATACTCATCAATTTGTGTTGGCTTTTGATCTTCTTAATCATTCAAAGTCCAAATCCGTTTGAAAGATTCAGATGGTCCCGATCACTCATACTGCTTAGTTTAGGTTCTGGTCCAGCACTGCCGTATCCAGTACAAGGAAAAGTGACCTAGTGCTTGTGCGCAGTGTCCATTAAAATCTTATATAATAATACCCTTAGCGCGCATGCACACTTCAATTTTCGTGGCTCCACGCGTCCGTAGCTCCGTGGCCGGCAGAGAAATTTTAAAGCATGCGGCGCATACGCCCGTTTGGCGTGTGTGCGCATGACAATTTGCTTTGAGTGGCGGTTTAACCTAATCCAGCAGCGGTTACTGTGTGCCAGTTGCCCTTCCTAACACAACGTGTGATTAAAAAAAAAGATAGGATGGGGCACGATAATTGACAGGGAGAGAGATTGAAAGAAAAAAAAAACAAAACACACCAGACGGGACATTGACAGACTGAAAGACAGGTAGGTGGGAGTGAAAGACACACACAGAAGGACAGGGGCCCAGGGAGAGAGATTGAAAGAAAAAAAAACCAAAACACACCAGACGGGACATTGACAGACTGAAAGACAGGTAGGTGGGAGTGAAAGACACACACAGAAGGACAGGGGCCCAGGGAGAGAGATATAGAAAGAAAAACAAACAAACCAGACGGGACATTCACAGACTGAAAGACAGGTAGGTGGGAGTGAAAGACACACACAGAAGGACAGGGGCCCAGGGAGAGAGAGATAGAAAGAAAAACAAACAAACCAGACGGGACATTCACAGACTGAAAGACACACACAGAAGCACAGGGGCCCAGGGAGAGAGATTGAAAGAAAAAAAGACAGACAGACAGACAACGACCAAGGAGAGAGACAGCAAAAAAAGAAAGACAGACAGCGACCAAGGAGAGAGAGAGACAGAAAGAAAGAAAGACAGACAGACAGAAAGTGACCAAGGAGAGAGACAGCAAAAAAAGAAAGACAGACAGCGACCAAGGAGAGAGAGAGACAGAAAGAAAGAAAGACAGACAGACAGAAAGTGACCAAGGAGAGAGAGAAAGACAGACACACACAATAAGTACCCGTTAATGTAACGGGCTTAAAGACTAGTATATCTTCTAAAGACTTCCCACATGATCAAAAACTTCTGTTGCTGCCCGTTGCCTCCAACTCAAGCTGAGTTTCAGCGCACTCGTCGTCAGGGAGGTTTAAGAGTTATCGCTCAAGATTGTTTTTCATACATTTCTCCAGCTGGATCTCCTTTAAGATGGACTTTGAAATGATTAAGAAGATCAAAGGCCAACACAAATTGAGGAGATTTACCATAGGGCTCCTTTTACTAAGCTGCAGTAGTGTTTTTAGCGCGCGCTGAAGATTACACGGAAAAACTAACGCCAGCTCTATGGCGGCGTTCGTGTCTAGTACGTGCGGCATTGTAACGCGTGCTAAGCGCACATTAAAACCGCTAGCGCAGCTTAGTAAAAGGAGCCCATAGTCTTTTTTTCTGGTTCCGGGATGTTCTGGCCAAGGGCCGTTTGTTAGTTCACGGAGCAGTTTATTTAACCTGGTAGTTGCGATAGATAGAATGTTTTTAAGAATAATTACAATAAAGAAATTAATTATTAACAGAAAATTAATTAAAGGATGGCATATAAATAAAGCCATTATTATTAACACCCACCCCTAATAGATCTTCTAAGAGGGAACCTCTTATCCTACGACTGGACGGTGGAGCATCTGGTGCTTCTACATGAGAAAAGTGCTTTTATGCTTCTACCAAGACTTTGTATTTCAGATTTGTCACCATAGTTACAAATGATACAAAGTTTCCAGAAAGAACAACATCTTGCAACTCATTAATTAAAACGGAGAATGCTTGTAGCAGCTGCCCCCGCACCTGGGTGCAACGCCCATCTCTGAACCTTTTCCTCCTACAACATTGCACATTTTTTTAATTTTATGTCGGAAGGGAAGAGAATGTTTTCTGAAACTAAACAGGTCATTCCTCCCCTCCATTAAATGCTTCTCATTATGTCGTGTCTGGCCTCCGCTGCTCGTTCATTTGTCCATCATTTCATGGGGTCTTTCAACAGCCGTGGGTAAGTTACTAAACAGTTATTAAAAAAGAAATTCTCATGTGTGCATAAACCAAAGTTACATACCTATAGCAGGTGTTCTCTAAGGACAGCATGCATGTAAGGACACAAGAATAGCCTTATTGGGTCAGACCATGTCATCCATCTGGCCCAGTATTCTGTTGCCACAGTGGCCAATCTAGGTCACAAACCCAAATAGTAGCAACATTCCATGCTACCGATCCCAGGGAAAGCAGTGGCGTTAGTTTTTCCGCGTAATCTTCAGCGCGCGCTAAAAACACTACTGCAGCTTAGTAAAAGGAGCCCTATGGTAAATCTCCTCAATTTGTGTTGGCCTTTGATCTTCTTAATCATTTCAAAGTCCATCTTAAAGGAGATCCAGCTGGAGAAATGTATGAAAAACAATCTTGAGCGATAACTCTTAAACCTCCCTGACGACGAGTGCGCTGAAACTCAGCTTGAGTTGGAGGCAACGGGCAGCAACAGAAGTTTTTGATCATGTGGGAAGTCTCATGCTTGAGAGAGTCCAGAGAAGAGCAACTAAACTGATTAAGGGTATGGAAAACCTTACATACACTGACAGACTGAAGAAGCTGGGGTTGTTCTCCCTGGAAAAGCGGAGACTCAGAGGAGATATGATAGAGACCTTTAAGATCCTGAGGGGCATCGAAAAGGTTGACAAGGATAGATTTTTCAATTTGAAAGAAACCACAAGAACAAGGGGTCACTCGATGAAATTGAAGGGGGACAGGTTTAAAACAAACGCAAGGAAATTCTTCTTCACACAGAGGGTGGTGGACACATGGAACACCCTTCCGGAGGCCGTGATAAGAAATAGCACAGTACAGGGTTTCAAGGATGACCTGGATAGGTTCCTGGAGGACAAAGGGATTGAGGGATACAGATAAGAGCAGTGGAAAGTTTAGAGATAAGTGTTGAGGTAGGCATAAAATTAGTCAAAGGACCGCAGATCAGGCAATATGCCTGATGGGCCACCGCGTGAGCGGACCGCCGGGCTAGATGGACCTCTGGTCTGCCCCGGCGGAGGCGACTACTTATGTACTTATGTACTTATGTACTTATATACTAGTCTTTAAGCCCGTTACATTAACGGGTACTTATTGTGTGTGTCTGTCTTTCTCTCTCTCCTTGGTCACTTTCTGTCTGTCTGTCTTTCTTTCTTTCTGTCTCTCTCTCTCCTTGGTCGCTGTCTGTCTTTCTTTTTTTGCTGTCTCTCTCCTTGGTCACTTTCTGTCTGTCTGTCTTTCTTTCTTTCTGTCTCTCTCTTTCCTTGGTCACTTTCTGTCTGTCTGTCTTTCTTTCTTTCTGTCTCTCTCTTTCCTTGGTCACTGTCTGTCTGTCTTTCTTTTTTTGCTGTCTCTCTCCTTAATCGTTGTCTGTCTGTCTCTTTCAATAGCAGACTATGGACTTTTCCTCCAGGAACTGGTCCAAACCTTTCTTAACTGCTCTTACCACAACCTCTGCCAATGTGTTCCAGAGCTTAATTATTCATTGAGTGAAAAAATATTTCCTCCTATTGGTTTTGAAAGTATATCCCTGTAACTTCATCGAGTGTTCCCTAGTCTTTGTAAGTTTTGATGCAGTAAAAAAAATCGATCCATTTCTATCCATTCTATAGTTAATTATTTTATTTGATATAATGTATTGCAATTTTTAACAAAAAAATAAGTTAAGCCAATGTGTTTTACAAGATTAAAAACAATGGATAAAAGTTAAAAATCAATAAGGACGTAGAAGGTAAGAAGACCGAGACTAATTAACAAACTGAACACAAATAGGCAGACAAGGGCTAGAAAGGTTTACAATGTTATTGGAGGAAAAACAAGCGGGAAAATAACAAAAAGGTGAAGAGACATAAGAACATTAGAATAGCCTTACTGGGTCTAACCAATGGTCCATCAAGCCCAGTAGCCCATTCTTACAGTGCCCAATCCAGGTCACTAGTACCTGGCTAAAACCCAAAGAGTAGCAACATTCCATGCTGCTGTTGTTGCTTTGGGGGCTGGAGGGAGGGAGGAGAGTTGTTGGGTCAGGACTGCTGCTGTTGTTGCTTTGGGGGCTGGAGGGAGAGAGGGGAGTTGTTGGGTCAGGACTGCTGCTGTTGTTGCTTTGGGGGCTGGAGGGAGGGAGGGGAGTTGTTGGGTCAGGACTGCTGCTGTTGTTGCTTTGGGGGCTGGAGGGAGGGAGGGGAGTTGTTGGGTCAGCACTGGCTTCTGTTGGTGGGTCAGCACTGGCTGCTGTTGCTGCTTCGGGGGCTGGAAGGAGAGAGGGGAGTTGTTGGGTCAGGACTGCTGCTGTTGTTGCTTTGGGGGCTGGAGGGAGGGAGGGGAGTTGGGTCAGGACTGGCTGCTGTTGTTGCTTTGGGGGCTGGAGGGAGGGAGGGGAGTTGTTGGGTCAGCACTGGCTGCTGTTGTTGCTTCGGGGGCTGGAGGGAGAGAGGGGAGTTATTGGGTCAGGACTGCTGCTGTTGTTGCTTTGGGGGCTGGAAGGAGGGAGGGGAATTGTTGGGTTAGGACTGGCTGCTGTTGTTGTTTTGGAAGCTGGAGGGGGGTTGTTGGGTCAGAAGCATAGGAGACAAATTTTTTTTTGCCAGTTGGTTGAACATAAGAATTGCCATATCTGGATCAGACCCTGGGTCCATCAAGTCCGGAGGCCCCGCCAGGTGTACCCTGGCCTAGTTTTAGTCCCCATATCACTGTATGCTTCTCAAGGGAGATGTGCATCTAATTTACCCTTACCCGTTAACTGGGATTTTACTGTATTCTACATTACTGCTTAGTAAATATGTATTTTTGAATGTACATTGTTATTATTTAATTCCAATGTTTTTTTGTAATCCATGCATCAGACTGTAAACCGCTCTTAAACTTTATGTTTAGCGTAGTGTGTGAAGAACTTGAATAGAACAGGATCCAGAGGTGATCTGAACAATGCAGCTGAATGTAGATGTTGCTCGGTCTAAATCTTAAAACTACAGACTGACATTGACTCCTAATGAATGAGCCTTCCCCACAGAACGGGGCCTCGAACCACGCTCTTAAATCAGACCGACAGCCTGTGGAGAATAAAGCCGAGAGGAACCACTAATAAAAGTGATCGAACGCCTTTCCTGATCGTAAAACACCCGGCACAGAGATGTGTGAGGCTCGTTCGAAACTCGGATTGACTTGCAGTCAGAGTAGCTGGCACTATGTGTCCCGGGTGGCGATTCGAGCTGTTGACTGTCTGACTTAAATGGATGGCACAGGACCTGTCCCTCAGACCCCTCTCGCTCTTCCTCTTATGACAGGTCGCTGTGAATTAGGACCTTATGATAGCTGGTTCTCACCCCTGTCCTCTGGGAGGTTGGCCAGCATTTCAGTCATCACCTTACAAACCTGAATGACATATAGAGATCTGAAATTTAGGTTCGACTACACACACTTCCAAAGCTGAGCTAGAGGTGGGCTACATTCTGGTACAGTAGGTTGTTCCCTGTCCTAGAGAGCTTACAATCTCAGAGCTAGTGTGAGGGAGGGAGTGGTATAGCTGTAGATGTCCCTGAGAACACTCCCTCGCTGAAGTTGCAGTTAAGCCATGTTCCCTGTCCTAGAGAGCTTACAATCTAAGAGCTAGTGTGAGGGAGGGAGTGGTATAGCTGTAGATGTCCCTGAGAACACTCCCTCGCTGAAGTTGCAGTTAAGCCATGTTCCCTGTCCTAGAGAGCTTACAATCTAAGAGCTAGTGTGAGGGAGGGAGTGGTATAGCTGTAGATGTCCCTGAGAATACTCCCTCGCTGAAGTTGCAGTTAAGCCTGTTCCCTGTCCTAGAGAGCTTACAATCTAAGAGCTAGTGTGAGGGAGGGAGTGGTATAGCTATAGATGTCCCTGAGAACACTCCCTCGCTGAAGTTGCAGTTAAGCCATGTTCCCTGTCCTAGAGAGCTTACAATCTAAGAGCTAGTGTGAGGGAGGGAGTGGTATAGCTGTAGATGTCCCTGAGAACACTCCCTCACTGAAGTTGCAGTTAAGCCATGTTCCCTGTCCTAGAGAGCTTACAATCTAAGAGCTAGTGTGAGGGAGGGAGTGGTATAGCTGTAGATGTCCCTGAGAACACTCCCTCGCTGAAGTTGCAGTTAAGCCATGTTCCCTGTCCTAGAGAGCTTACAATCTAAGAGCTAGTGTGAGGGAGGGAGTGGTATAGCTGTAGATGTCCCTGAGAACACTCCCTCGCTGAAGTTGCAGTTAAGCCATGTTCCCTGTCCTAGAGAGCTTACAATCTAAGAGCTAGTGTGAGGGAGGGAGTGGTATAGCTGTAGATGTCCCTGAGAACACTCCCTCGCTGAAGTTGCAGTTAAGCCATGTTCCCTGTCCTAGAGAGCTTACAATCTAAGAGCTAGTGTGAGGGAGGGAGTGGTATAGCTGTAGATGTCCCTGAGAACACTCCCTCGCTGAAGTTGCAGTTAAGCCATGTTCCCTGTCCTAGAGAGCTTACAATCTAAGAGCTAGTGTGAGGGAGGGAGTGGTATAGCTGTAGATGTCCCTGAGAACACTCCCTCGCTGAAGTTGCAGTTAAGCCATGTTCCCTGTCCTAGAGAGCTTACAATCTAAGAGCTAGTGTGAGGGAGGGAGTGGTATAGCTGTAGATGTCCCTGAGAACACTCCCTCGCTGAAGTTGCAGTTAAGCCACCTTATGGCAGGTGGGACTAACCTGCCATGCTAAAAGTTGAGTCAGAGGATGCCCTCCCCCCACCCCTGAGAGTGGTTAAATGCCCTGGAGCAGAGTAGATCAGAGAGACACCGCCCCATTCTGACCCAGCCCCGCCCAGTTCTACCTCCAACCACGCCCTCAAGGCCCCCTTTTATCAAGCCACGTTATGGCTTTTTGGTAAAATCTCCGATGCTCATAGGGCCTAAATTCTGAGCGTTATTTTCCACTGTAGCCGAAAAGAGTGTTGTCTTACCCCCCTCCCCCCCCCTCCATTTCACTAAGCTGCTGTAGAGGTTTCTACCACGGCCCAGAGTACTAATGCTCCAATGCTGCGCCAACGCTCATAGAATTCTGAGCTTCAGTAGAAACCTCTACTGTGGGATAATAAAGGGGGGTTATTTTGTTAAGTGCCAATTTGCAGAAACAAAATTCTCTTTTTTGACATTGTTTCAGATCATTGATTGAACCATGTCCACGTCATTCTTGGCTGGGCTGAGAACTTTTCAGCACCCCCTTGTAGTGTGAAGAGTTTCATTCTCTGATTGTGATGTCATAATACCTCATTCCACCAATAAGAGCCAGTCTCATCAGTGATGGCACAATGGCTGGATTGTTCTACACTTAGGCTTACTTTTATTACATACGAAGGGGTGCTGAAAAGTTCTCAGCCCAACCCACCAACTTCCTAAATTCTGAGCGTTATTTTGCCACTGGAGCTGAGAAGAGCGTTATCTTATTTCATGAAGTGCCAATTTGCAGAAACAAAATTCTATGTCTTGACATCATTTCAGATCATTGATGGAACCTTATCCGCGTCATTCTCGTCTTGGCTGGGCTGAGAACTTTTCAACACCCCCTCGTACATCTCTCTCTGATCTATTCTCACAATTCCCAATTGCAATCAGTTTAGTTTCAGCCTGATTCAATTTGAAAAGATTTTGAACAGCCCGGCTCTTTATCTTATCTGTTACAAGACTTAAATAATCTAATCTAATCTAATCCTTAGGTTTGTATACCGCATCATCTCCACGTTCGTAGAGCTCGACGCGGTTTACAGTAGGAGAAATAGGAAGGAACTACAACAGAGGGTTAGAGGTAGAAGTGTGAAGAAAATTTACAGGACTTGGGATGCCAAGATATAAGAGTTTCCTTGATTCCTAAGTTGGAGGGAGACTTACATTTTTTGAGAAAAGCCAGGTTTTCAGATGTTTGCGGAAAACTTGGAGAGAGCTCAAGTTCCGAAGAGCGGAGGTAAGGTTGTTCCAGAGCTCAGTGATTTTGAAGTGAAGGGAGGTCCCGAGCTTTCCTGTGTGGGA
This sequence comes from Geotrypetes seraphini, assembly GCF_902459505.1. Taxonomy (NCBI): domain Eukaryota; kingdom Metazoa; phylum Chordata; class Amphibia; order Gymnophiona; family Dermophiidae; genus Geotrypetes; species Geotrypetes seraphini. The sequence continues at coordinate 11,659,047 of NC_047085.1, forward strand.
AATGCCTTTTAGCGAGGGGAAGGATAGTTTTAATTTGTGGGAGGATCTGGTGGTATTAGGGTTTGAGGAATTCCAAGAAAGAGGGATAAAGGGAGGGAGGATACCATATAGGATTTTGAAAGTTAAACAGGCGCATTTATAGTGGACCCTGGCGATTATCGGAAGCCAGTGGAGCTTGGCCAGGAGCGGGGAGACATGGTCAAATTTACTTTTAGCGAAGATGAGCTTGGCCGCGGAATTCTGAATCAGAGAGATCGGTCATTTGGTCCATAATAGAGCAGATTAAAAATAGATCATCAGGATAAGAATAAATGATTAGCATCCACGAATAATGGAATGGAGCGGACTTAGGAAACTGACGTTTGCGTTCTGCTATCTTATCACATTTAGGGCTCCTTTTACTAAGCCGCGTTAGGGCTTTAACGCGCGCTAGGCTTTAACGCCAGCATTGAGCGGGGGTTAGTCGTAGCCGTGTAGTGTGTGTTTAGCATGTGCTAAAAACGCTAACACAGCTTAGTAAAAGGAGCCCTTAGTTAAAAAGTATAAGGCTGAATGATTTCATGTTCTTACGGGTCAGAATGGAAAAATAGTGCAGCTCTTTCTCTTCCTGCGTGGTGGGCGGGAATCTGTCTTATGCATAAATATGAAGAAGTAGCTGCTGTTCAGTTTGCTATTTTAAGAGGGTTTGGGCTCTTTTAGATTTACTGGGCAGACATTCCGGAACTTGGAGGCGAGGAGGATGGCAGTTTGAGTGTAGAGCTCCTCTCCCTGGACAATCTGCCTGCTTTTAAATATCAGCAGCAGTGGGAGATCAATTGCTTTTACACCTAAGCAGCAACGGGACCAACCCACCAAAAACCCACAGTCCCGGTCCTGCAAAAATATGAGCTCCACCCTCCCTGCAGTTCGCTAGGAAAATCAACTGCTTTTACACCTAAGCAGCAGCAGGACCAGCCACCACTACCGAGAGCCCTTTGCCCTGATCCAGCCAAACAAGTAAGCTCTTCCCCCAGCATTCCGTTGGAAAAATCAATATGCTTGCTTTTAAATATTATCAGAAGTAGGAGATCAACTGCTTTTACACCTAAGCAGCAACGAGACCAGCCACAACCACCGAGAGCACACAGACCCGATCCTACCAAGAGTGTGAACTCTTCCCCCCATGCAATCCGCTAAGAAGATCGACTGTCGGCTCCGGGCGGCTTTCCCGCAGAGGAGAGTATCCTGCATTCACCGTGGGCCTCATCTGGGGCAGCCTCCTTGGAGCGGCTGGGGCACGGGCAGTGTGTCTGGGAGGGAATGCATGGATGGGAGAACATCGCAGGGGATGAGACATAGGCATCCTGGGACTGTCTGCCAAGTCTCTTCCCTGAAGAAGCCCTTTCTGGAAACGTCAATCGCTCCTCCTAAACTTACTTGCTCCACTTCATCACTGACGCTGAAACCGTGGATTGAAGACAAAGTTTTATTTTATTTTTCTTTCCAGCTTATGATTTATCTTTAATCTTATCTATTGTTTTGCCTTTTGTCTTTGTTTTGTTCTATTTCTATCATTTAAATTTCTCCCTTCTGCTTCAATTCCTTTCTCTCCTCTCTTCTACCTTCCAAAGTATTTAGATCAATGCTGTCTTGTTAAAATGTTTATTTTATTTTTATTTTTCCTCTAACTCTACTTTTCACTTCTCTATTACCCTCCAGGTACTTTAGTTAGATTGTGAGCCTTCGGGACAGTAAGGGAATTTTTCAAGTACCTTTCTTATTTCTAATCTTAATGTATATTTTCTGTAAACCGCTTAGAACCTAACGGATGTAGCGGTATTAAAGAAATAAATTACATTACATTACATTACATTACATGCACGGTCTGTGTCTGTGTTTGGCCGTTTGGTGGAGGATGGGCAGGGGAGGGCTTCAATGGCTGGGAGGGTGTAGATGGGCTGGAGTAAGTCTTAACAGAGATTTCGGCAGTTGGAACCCAAGCACAGTACCGGGTAAAGCGTTGGATTCTTGCCCAGAAATAGCTAAGAAGAAAAAATTAAAAAATTTAAATTGAATCAGGTTGGGCAGACTGGATGGACCATTCGGGTCTTTATCTGCCGTCATCTACTATGTTACTATGTTACTATGTTAGATGACTAGTGTAGAGTACATGCTAATTGACTTGTCTTTCTGGTTTGTACTCCTGATTCGTCTACTTTAACCATTTTGTTGGGGGGAGGGGGGGGAAAGGCTTAAATGTCATTAGATTAATTATTGTGTTGAACTATTGTATTTTATGAAATTCAATAAAGACATTTAAACAAACAAATAAAAAAAGAACATAAGAATTGCCGCTGTTGGGTCAGACCAGTGGTCCATCGTGCCCAGCAGTCCGCTCACTCGGAGTCCCTCTGGTCAAGACCAGCATCCTAACTGAGACTAGCCCTACCTGCGTACGTTCTGGTTCAGCAGGAACTTTTCTAACTTTGTCTTGAATCCCTGGAGGGTGTTTTCCCCTATGACAGTGAGATGGACAACCTGGACATACAGATGGATAAACTGGACATACTGGCCTCACTTGTGTATGCTGGACACTACAGACATTTTAAACATATATTTTCCCAAAGCCAGGCCCAGCCTGTACCTTGCTGTCTGTGAACACATGCATCCTTTGAAATGCTAACCCAGTTGGTCTTTGTGCTGCAAAGTTCCTGTCTCCATTCCCTGCTGGGAGGATATTTCTCCAAGGTTCTGGTGAACTGTTATCAGTGCTATATGACTTCACATATGCCAGGGCCCTGGAAAGCCATAAAACATTTATAACGAGCCAGGATCCCTGCAGGACGATGTGGGTGTAGAGAGAACTTGGTACCACAACATTTGCTGCCTGTCTCTGAAGTGAGTTATGGGAACCAAGCACAGCTGGGTTGTTGAAAAGTCACCCTTGCCAACTTTCAGCATACAAGGACGCCATCCTGAAGATGTACAGCGGTGTAAAACCACAAATTAGCATCTGGAAGGTGATAAGGATCTCAGAGCTGGAGGAAGAAAGTTCACCAAGAATTCTCTGTTTCTGCAAGGGCCCCCCCTCCTGGGGGGGAAGTGAGAGAGGCGTGGACTGAGGGGAGGAATAGTTAGGTGTACATTTTTGTACCAATAGGGAAGTACATGACCAGAATTCGGGGATGTGCTTTTTGAAACAAAGGAAGAATTTCTCTGTATTAAAAAACACGTGCATCACAGGTAGAGCCAGAGAGAGATTCACTTACTTATGCTGTGGGGAACTGCTAGCCCCCTGCTAAGCATATGAGTGCAAGTTCTACTCTCCATTGCATATTCTGAACTGACAATATACACCTTTCTGCTATGCCTTTGCTGCTGTAATTTTGTAAGTTTTTATACTAACAATAAACAAATATTGTCTGTTTTTGGAACATACAATGCCGTCTCATAGTCATTCCAGTGAGGTAAACAAAGCAGCATTTACTTCAACAGACTCCGGAAGAGTGTTCCAGTTTTCTACCACTATCTGAGTGAAGAAGAACTTCCTTACGTTCGTATGGAATCTATCCCCTTTTAATTTTAGAATGCCCTCTCGTTCTCTTTACCTTGGAGAGGGTGAACAACCTGTCCTTGTCTACTAAGTCTATCCCCTTCAGTATTTTGAATGTTTCGATCATGTTCCCTCTCAATTTCCTCTGTTCGAGGGAGAAGAGGCCCAGTTTCTCTAATCTTTCGCTGTACGGCAGCTCCTCCAGCCCCTTAACCATCTTAGTCACCCTTCTCTGGACCCTTTCAAGTAGTACCGTGTCAGATAAATGTTCCATCAAGCCCAGTAGCCCGTCCTCACCAAGTTTATTAAAATTTTGTTATCCCGCCTATCAAGGCGGCTTTACATAATAAAAAAAACAAAAAGGTACAAAATAGAGGGAAAAAATAAACGCCACAGACTTTACATTAGAGAAACATCAAAAGAACTATCATGACTAACGTGATTGACCAAAACGAACTGGCATGAGAGGAGGTGGAAGAACTCCAATCAATGATAGGAAAGAACAAAAAGGGAAAAAAAACGGAAGGACGGGGGGAACAGAGAGCTCAGCCTAAATGGCTGTGCTAGCCATGGAGACGAGATAAAGGAGGAGATAAAACATCCTTAAAAGGACGGTTATACTTAATGCGACCATTTGTTTTTATCATCAAAACGGGACATCTATTAATTGTTAGTCCCGCCACCAATCCCACCCCCAATTTCTTCCATTCATTTTTAATGTACACATAATATCTTATTAATTCATAATGGTAACCAAAAAATTAAAACAAAACAAAACCCACAAAGCACACGATATGCAGAGAAAATGTTAATTATCATTTATAGTCGGGGTTTTTTTCAAAGATGTCAAGACAGATGACTTTAAAATATGCAATGTCACCTCAGTAACTATAGAAAAATAGACAAATATAGTGCAAAATATAGACAGCAGATATAAATTCTCAAAACTGACACATTTTGATCACTAAATTGAAAATAAAATCATTTTTCCTACCTTTGCTGTCTGGTGATTTCATGAGTCTCTGGTTGTTTTTCCTTCTGACTGTGCATCCTTTCTTTCATTTCTTTCTGCACTCAGGCCCAACAATTATCCCTTTCTATTTCCTCCCTCCTTCCTATGTCCTTAGTGCCCCCATTGCCTCCTTCCTGTGTCTTTAGTGCCCCTTCCTATGTTCTTAATGTCCCAGTGCCTCCTTCCTATTAGAGAATGACACGGTGACAAAATTCATCACCGTCCCTGTCCCCGCGGATAACTGCGAGAAATAACCTCCAATATGACCAACTATAAATTCTCTTACAAACCACCTCACCCTCAACAACCAGTTAATATTTATAAAAGCTACAACTTACCTATCTAGCCAATCAATGTAACTCTGTATTTCTAAATTAACCTTTTGTAATCCGCCTTGAACCGCAAGGTAATGGCGGAATAGAAATCCCTAATGTAATGTAATGTAATGTAAATAAACCCATATCATTTTCTAGTGTCTATTTCATCCTCTGTCCTTCTACACCAGCATTATTCAAAGCAAAGCTTGTGGGTCAGTGGTTGTGGCCATTCATACTCTGATTCTTCCCTCTTTCCTTAAAGAATGACATGAAGATAGTTTCCCGCGGTTATCCATGGGGACATGAACGGTGATGAATTTTGTCACCATGTCATTCTCTACTTCCTATGTCCTTAGTGCCCCTTCCCATATCCTAGTGCCCCAGTGCCTCCTTCCCATGTCCTTAGTACCCTCAGTGCCTCCTTCCTATGTCCTTAGTGCCCTTTCCTGTATCCTTAGTGCCCCTTCCTGTGTCCTTAGTGCCCAAGTGCTCCTTCCTATGTCTTTAGTGCCTCTTCCCATGTTCTTAGTGCCTCCAGTGCCTCCTTCCTATGTCCTTAGTACCCCTTCCTATGTCCTTAGTGCCTCTTCCTATGTCCTTAGTGCCCCAGAGCTTCTTCCTATGTCCTTAGTGCCCCTTCGCATGTCCTTAGTGCCCCCAATGCCTCCTTCCTATGTCCTTAGTGCCTCTTCCTATATCCTTAATGCCCTCAGTGCCTCCTTCCTATGTCCTTAGTGCCCCCAGATCCAGTGTCAGTTCTCCTTTGTACCTTTGTTCCAGGTCTCCCTCTCTCTCCCTCCTCTGTTATGATCTTGCCTCTCTCTGCTCTTCCTCAGGGTCTCTCCCTCTCTGTCTGCACCTCCCATAGTCCTGCATCTGCCTCCTGTCTTTCCCCTTTGGTCCAGGTCTTTCTCTCTCTAGTCTTTCTTCTGCTTACAACCCCCCCTTTCTCTGCCTCTTTCTCTCCTTCCTTCCTCCCTCCTTCCTTCCTATGTCCCCCCTCAGTGCTTTCCAGCCTTTGTCTCATACTCTCTCCGAAGCCAGCCTGCCTGCCTACCTCCCTCCCTCCCTGCCGTGTCAAAGCCAGCCTGCCTGCCTACCTTCCTTCCTCCCTGCCACACCAAAGCCAGCCTCCCTCCTTCCCTCCCTCCAGTGCCCGATTGAACCCCTCCCCACAGTCCGCCACCGCTGCCACTGTTTGCCAGCCTCCCTCCTTCCCTCCAGGGCCGATTCAACCCCTCCCCCCAGTCCACCGCCACTTCTTCTTGCCGCCCAGAATGGAAGGTCCAGGTGCCGGCCCAGAAGCCTTCTTCCTGACGTCAATTCTGACGTCAAAGAGGAAGTTCCGGGCCAGCCAGTCACTCTAATAATAATAAGCTTCTACTCATTATGACAGGGGTTGCCATACAACAGATTATGAATGATTGGAAAAATTGGGATAGGCTGAATTATAGCTTTTGGCGGAACTCTTTATGTCAGATATTCAAAATGGAAAGGATAATTGCCATGCAGCAGGGAAATTTTAAGAAATTTCAGGTTATTTGGGAGCCATTAACAAGATACTGTAAAGATTGAGATTACTGCATAGAATAAATATTAATTTTTTTTCCCTTTTGTTCATACATGTCCAGGGTGGGGTGGGGGTGGGTGGGAATATTTTATGATTATTTTTTTTTTTTTTTTGCTTTAGAATAATTGTTGGATATAAAGGAGGGGGGGATATTTGATGAGAGTTCGAATTTGATGATATATTAAGTGATGTTAAACTATAAAATGATTGTATTTTATGTTACACTTATTGTGTTTTAAAAATGAATAAAGATTTTAAAAAAATAAATAAAAACTGCTTTGAGTTAGTGGACAGTCAGAATGTATCACTTTGCTTTGTGAACAGCTGCTCTTTGCCACGGCTCTTGAAACTGCTGCCCTAGGCGAACGCCTCCTCTTTTTTCTAACGGTTGAGCCAGCCCTGAATGCAAATCTCAGCCAAGACGCTGGGTTATCGATAGCCACCTCATGCGCGCTCCGTACTGCCACTTCCTCTGCCCCTTTGCGACGCCTGCAGCTCACTCATGCACATGGCCGTGCCAAATATTTTAAGGAAAATGGCAAATCAGAGGCTGAGCGCAGTGCTCCAAGCACCGAGCCAATTTCTCGGCTATGTTATGATGCAGTCAAGGACAGCCAAAGACACAAGGGAAGAGGGCTTGATTTAGACACTGGCTTCGGTAGTGTTCTTTCTCTTCCCTCTAATTTTATTTCACTGTTATTACCCTTGGCATGACTTCTTTTTTCTGTCTTGCCTTTTATTTTAATTGGCAATACTTATGCAGATTGTCCTGCCAGAAACATTTGCTGGATCTAAATATGGTTTAGAGAGAGAAGAGAGGATTGGGACAGAGCACGGGAGAGAAATATGACAAGAAATAATGAAACAAGAGTGTTCAAGAGAAAAAAAAATGCCTGAGACCTCCATCGGGCTACTGTGCCTGGCAACCGGGATATATGCTTGTGCTGTGGATAGATATCTACTATGTTACTACAGGACTAACAATGTCTCTTAACATTATTTCTTTGAACACAAAAGGTCTCAATAATCAAATTAAACTCAAGAAAATATTGATGTATCTTGAAGGTTTTCAACCAGATATTGTAATGCTTCAGGAGACTCATTTGGATTCCAACTCCTCAGCTAAAGTCCAATACCCCTGGGCTCTACCTCCATATTTTTGACCTGCTATTGACAGAAAAGGTGGAGTGTTGACACTATTTAGAAAAAAAATTGATCTTTCAATAATATCCTCTTTTACGGATCTTAATGGCAGATGGGTTAAGGTTAAATTCCTTCATGCTGGAACGGTATATTGCCTCCTGAACATCTACGGTCCAAATACAGACTGCCCAGATTTTTTCCATGCATTGCATCAAACCCTTCTTGAGGATAACGATTCCCAACTGATATTGGCGGGTGACTTTAATCTTATTATGGACTCCAGCAGAGATAGAAAGTCCTCTTGTGCTTACAAGAAAACTCGCTCGTGGTATGCCCTGCATAATCTAATTGAAGATGCCAAACTCCTTGACATTTGGAGACACATGCATCAAGATATCGACTCTTTTACATTCTACTCCCCTCCACACTTATCTTATTCGTGTATTGATTTTTTCTTGGTAAGTGAATCCTTAAGCACCTCTGTGCTAAAGTCGGATATTTTTCCTATACTTGTTTCGGATCACGCAGCTATATCTATACAGCTCAAACAGAAGATACCCCGTTCGACCACCTCTCAATGGAGATTTAATAATTCCCTTCTGCAAGATCCACAATTCTGCCAACATATGAATCTACAGATTTCTGAATACTTCAGATTCAACAAACCTGAACATATATCATGGATTTGCTGCTGGGATGCTTTTAAAGCTTATGTCCGGGGAGTAACTATTAATTATTCTGCACATACCCTTAAAAAATGGAAAGCCAAACAGAAACTCATGGAAGATAATATTAAATCTTTAGAATCACAACACCAATGCACACCAACGGATATGTCTCTATTACTGAATCTAAATAAGGCTAGATTTCGGTATAACTCCGCCATGAGTCATAGAGCTTCTCAAAATGTTTTCCAGCAATCTGCGTCTTATTATGCGACAGGAAACAAATGTGGACGTCTACTCGCTAATTACCTTAAGAAACGCAGTGAGAAATCACACATTGAATCCATCAAACTTGACTCCGGAATAGAGGTCACTGATCCTACTGATATATCCCAGGCCTTCAAGGACTTTTACAGCAATTTATACACATCAAATCCATGCGATCCTCAACTTTCTTGTGACTTTTTGAGAGATATTCCACACCTGATGCTTGATCACAACGATAATGTAGCCTTGGATAATCCGATAACAATATCTGAATTGACGGATATCATACAGTCTATGGCCCTTAAGAAAGCTCTAGGCCCAGATGGCTTAACAGTCGAATTTTATAGAGCCTTTCAAGAAGTCCTGACACCATTTTATTTGCAATTCATTGAACACCTCATAGCTGATGGTGAGGCATCTGGTACATTTACGGAAGCTTCTCTGATAGTACTTCCAAAACCGGGTAAAGATAAGAGATATGTCGCCAATTACCGACCGCTATCACTAATCAATGTCGATGCAAAAATCTACGCTAAATTGCTATCAGTTCGACTTCAACAGGTTGTTACTAAATTAATCTCTTCAGACCAGAGTGGTTTCGTCACTGGCCGTTTTTCCAGCGATAATACAAGATCTTTTGCCCTCGTAATATCTCAAATTCACCGTCAAGACCAAGAGATTATGGCAGTTGGGCTGGACGCCGAGAAGGCCTTCGACAGAATAGAGTGGCCTTTCCTATTTCAGGTTTTGAAATGGTATGGCCTTTCTGATGCTTTCATTACAAAAATAAAGGTCTTATACTCCAAACCTACCACCAAGACGTTTATTAACGGAACATCATCTATTGCATTCCATCCTAGCAGGGGTACACGACAAGGATGCCCGTTATCGCCCTTACTATTTAACCTGGCACTAGAACCTCTGCTGCAACGAATTAGACACAACCCGCATATCTCTGGCATTAAAATTGATGAGCGTGAATTCAAAACCTCGGCCTATGCCGATGATATACTATTATTTATTACACCATCATCAATGCCTCATCTAGTATCCACAATATCTGAATACGCCGCTGTGTCCGGATATAAATTAAACAAGAGCAAATCTGAGATAATGCCGATAAACTGTTCAGCGGCTGAATTTGAAGTCTCTAAATATGGCTTTCATTGGGTGGCCTCTTTCATGAAATATTTAGGAGTATATTTTGGCCCCTCACTGGACGACACCATCCGTCTTAACGAGGAATACTTAATGGACACTCTCAAAACCAATATTAATAGATGGTCTCCACTGAAGTTGACGTGGTGGGGCAGACTTGAGACGATAAAGATGATGCTGGCTCCCAAAGTCAACTACGTACTGAGCATGCTGCCTTTCTATCTCTCTTCATCCTTCTATAAGCAGGTTGATTCCTTACTAACGAAATTCCTATGGAATAATAAACAACCACGCATAGCTCTCTCAAAATTAAAGGCACCCAGATCACATGGAGGAGTAAATTTTCCTAGCTTCATACACTATCATCAAGCATTTATTATGCGGCAATGGTCTGAAGGCTACCATGGCTCACGTGATCTTGACCCCCCCGCTTGGCTGCACATGGAAAGAGCAATATATGGCGAGCATCGACTCTATTATCTAGCAGGCACAGACTTGACCAAACAGGATAAACGAGATCTCATATTACAGGCATACAAAAAGGCCATCACAGCTGTTGATTCCACTTTCTCAATGACACGGGAGAACTCTAATTTACATGCATTATGGAACAATGATAAATTCAAAATACAGAATGCGGTAGTAGATTGGAAAATCTGGCAAAACCATAAATTATGGTCAGTACAGGATCTTATGAAAAATGGAGAGTGGTTATCATTCCAGGAACTGACATCCAAGACTGGCCTGCCAAGCACTCAATACTACAGATGGGTTCAACTCACACATTGCATCAAACACTCCTTACCTGGCGCTTCCAAGATGACAAGCAACTCAGGCTTAAATAACATCTTGGTTAAGATATCCACTGCATCCTTACGGGCATCTATATGGTATAAAATATTACAGAAATCGTCTTTCAATGATCCTATAGAACTTGAGACCAAATGGCAATATCAACTCAAGCTACCCTCTGACGCCATTGACTGGACCGAAATATGGTCATCTTTTTTTAAATCAATCAAGTCAGCGTCTATACTTCAATCCATATTCTTTGTCTATCATAGAGCAACTTGGACGCCTGTATTATCAAATAAAATTGATTCCAAAGCATCTCCACTTTGCTGGTCGTGTCTTCAACAAGAGGGAACCCTTGAACATCTTCTCATATCTTGCCCCATCATTCATCTATACTGGGACAAGGTATGGTCCACAATATGTTCTATTCTGAACATCAAAGATGATTTCTCCTTCCCTGTCCTACTATTAAGAACCCAGGCCCTATCAACACCATTAACCACAGTTGAAGGCACTCTTCTGACTATAATGTTGTCAATAGCAATCCAAATGTTATTATACAACTGGAAAGATTTATCCAAAGTCAACTACCATACGTGGTGGAATACGCTGTGTATCACAGCCAAATTTGAAAAAGTTTTTGCTGAAAAGAATGGAAACCTTCCTCACTTTTACGATATATGGAAACCTATCTATGATTACACTGACAATTGACCTTTTGTACACTTTGGAACGAATTACACACAATGTTATTTCTTTACAATCACATCTATTGATGTTACTCTGAGGCTCTATTTCTATATTTATTCAAATGTAGAAGAATCTTATACACTTTTAGTTTATTTATGTTGCATTTACTTGTCTTTATGCTGATGAATGTACCCTGAACTGTACATTTCTCCTGATTGTTACTTTCTGATTCCTTCTGTTTTGGTATGTATACCACAAAATTCAATAAAACTTGTGTTGAACTTAAAGGGCTATGCAAGTGGATTTAAACTTAATTCGTCTCTAACTAATGAAGATTTTTCTATGCTGATGCAACACTTTCATATCTTTTCAGACCAACAAATGAATCTAACCGCAGTATTCTGGAGCAACTGAGATGATGAGCCTGTCTGAACTCAAGGGTCCCTTATACAGTACATGTTTATAGAAACATAGTAACACAATGGCAGATAAAGGCCAAATGGCCCATCCAGTCTGCCCATCCGCCGTAACCATTATCTCTTTCTCTTTCCAAGAGATCCCATGTGACTATCCCAGGCCCTCTTGAATTCAGACAGTCTCTGTCTCCCCATTCCGTCCCAGCCCAGCCCCGCTCCCTCTACCTGTTTGCTCATCAGTACGGCTGATGTTGTGTCGCGATGATATCACACACACCATGTTGCATGTGCCCATGTACGGATGCCGTCCCAACATTGCTCATTGCTAGAAGCTTTTCAAAACCCAAAGTGCTTCTCTCCGACATTGAGGGAAGGCTTGTGAGCTGGCTGTGTGCAGTCACTGCATTCGCCTGGCCCATCCCGTCCCTGCCTGGAGTTGCTGTGGCTGCTGCGGCAGTGGGGGGGGGGGGGAGTGTGTCAGGTGGCAGTGTCGATTTCAGGGGTGCAGCAGGTGGGGACGCAGGAAGGAATCAGCGTGGACACAGAATGGAGAGAGGAAGGGGGCACTAACTTGGGACAAGAGGGGGAGGGAATAGAAAGGGAGAATTGTTGGGCATGAGTGTGAGTGAGAGAGGGATCTCTTAGACAGAGGAAGAGATAATGGTTACTGCGGATGGGCAGACTAGGTGGGCCATTTTACCTTTATCTGCTATCATGTTTTTATACTTCTATTCTGAATTCAAGATGGTGCACATGGGGAAAGGAAGAAAGGAAAATTGAGCATGGAATCATAGGAGTGAGGTAGAGATGCATGGGGAATAGAAGGATGAGAGGGAGAAATGTTTGATATAGTGATGGAGAGGGACCAGAAGGATAGATTGAAGGGGATGCAAGGGGAAGGAATGTTGGACATAGTGATGGAGGGAGAGATGTGGCATGGTGTCAAAGAGGGATGATAGAAGGAGAAATGGGCATGGGGCTGGGGGGCAGTGGTGAAAAATGCTGCACATGATTTGGGAGATGAGAGAGGGAGAAATGTTGGATGTGGCAGTAGAGGGGGTGGAGAGATGTCTGGATCTCTCAAGACAGATGAACAGTGAGAGAGAGAGAGAGGGAAACTTGTTACCAATAGGGGCGGAGGAGAGAGGAAAAAAAGTTGGACTCCTGGAGGGACAAAGAGAGATGTTGATTGAGGAATGGAATGAGGTCTGGAGGAGAGATGCGTGCAGGAGGCAGATAGAAAGAAAGAAATATTGGATGCACAGTCAGAAGGAAGTGCAATCGGAGACTCATGAAATCACCAGACAACAAAGGTAGGAAAAATAATTTTATTTTCAATTTAGTGATCAAAATGTGTCCGTTTTGAGAATTTATATCTGCTGTCTATATTTTGCACTATATTTTTCTGTAGTTGTTACTGATTGTATATTTTAAAGTCATCTGCCTTGACCTCTTTAAAAAAAAAGAATTTAAATTTTCTGTGCGTACAGTGTTTTTTTTAAAATTTTGTGGTTACCATTATGTATTAATAAGATTATATTATGTGTATATGAAAAATGGATGGCAGAAATTGCATTATAATTATTACTATTAATATGGGGGTGGGGTCTGGGGCGGAGCTTGGGCGGGGGTACTCGGTTGGTATTTGTTAGGCTTAGGGGGTACCTGGCTTGAAGAAGTTGAGAAACACTGCTCTAGAGAGCAGATTGAAAGAACCAATTGGCCTTCATCTGCCCTCACATGCTGTTTATTTGCTTCTATGTTTATTTATATTCCGATTTTATCAAGGCGGAGCACAAAGCAACATACACAATAGAATTACGTACAAACAGCTGAAAAAATATAAAAAAATTTCACAATACATAACCAAGCCATCAAATCCCTGCCAGAACTGAGTTATTACATATTCTTTTTCCATGCTAAACACCAGTGAAACAAACCACAGCATGAGTCTGGGAGACAAATACAGACTCATTCTCCATACTTCGTGAGACAAAACAAATGTCGTTTCAGTAGTTAAAAAAAAAAAAAATCCCCCCCTTGCCTGTTTCTTAATGTAAGATGGAGGTTTATTCCATTCTTCAGGGGCAGTACAGGACTAAAAAAACAAACCCAGTCCTGACTGTCTTCAGTCTAACCTCTCTCCTTGCTAGTATCGTCTGTTGAGGAGCGTAACTGTGGTAGAGCACTGTGTCCTTCTGCTATAAACAAGGAAGGGACATTAGAAATGGGAGCATCAAATGAACAAAGAGACCGTTATGAGCTATGTTCCAAGGCTGACCGTGGCAAGGTTACTGTGGGAAAGTGAGAGCTATAATTAGAAGGGCTTTGAGCAGGTCATTGCAGGCTAAAAGCACACTTTCATCAAATCCAAAAAAGCATGACAAGGGATTATGGGAATATTCTGCAAAGCTCTTGAAATAATGGACCATCTAATGACAGACTCCAAGAAACAGAAACCCTCAAAGAGCACGGCTCTTACAATATGCTGGTTACGGGGCCGGCCAAAGCAGCCACTAGAGATGGAAAGAGAGGAACAGTAGAATTTTAAAAAGAGAAGGGACAAGCAGGCAGATGGCAACCAAAAGAAGAAGAGGGAGAGAAGAGGTTGGAAGGTGGCAGTGCTTTTCCAAAATGCTAGCTGCCGCTGGTTGAATTAGACCCGGAGATTCAGGGTTCATCTTTTTAAGGTTCTAAACTGTGGGCCCCGGCAAATTCCACGTGTGCTGCTGCCCAATAAACAATAAAAACACTAAATAATTATTACATACTAGTGTTTTAGCCCGTTACATTCGTTATAGTAACGGGTGCTAGAATAGCTCCAACTATACCCTGCCTCTATCCTCCCACTGATCCCAGTCCCACCACCTCACCTTTCACCATTTCCTTTGTACCCTTTTGGCCCTCCTGACAGGGTCTTTACTTACCCGAGGCGGCAGCAGCAGTCCTGACGTACCAACCTTTCCTCCCTCAGTGCCCCAAAGCAACAGTGGTCCTACCATTTCCATCTCTCCCTTTCCCCCTTTCACACCCTCTACCATCTCTCTCTGGCCCTGTTTCACCCCTTTTGCCATCTTTCCCTTTCCTGTCCCCCTCTATCTTTCCCCAAGACCATCTCTCTCATCTCTCTCTCTCCTGCCCCCTCCACACTCCCTGAAGTCTATCTCTCCCTATCCCCTATCATCTCTCCTGGTCCCCCTAGTAGCCCCTCTGTTCTTCTCATCCATCTGTCTCTGTCTCTTTCTCCTCACCTCCTGCCTCTGTGGAGCTCTCGCAGATCCTCCTCGTCCTCCTCCAGCCAGGCTTCAGCTATCTGCCGCTGCGGCCTGCAGCCGCTGACAGCGGCTGCGGCCAACATCCACCTCGGGGGATTCTCGCGCATGCGCACTCCTACCTGCAGTGCCCTACAGCGCACGAAAAACGGGAGCACGCAGGTGGGAGTGCGCATGCACGCTTAGGGCTTTTTTAAATATTAGATAGGGTTAGCAGACATCTGGATTTCACCGGACATGTCCTCTTTTTCGAGGACATATCCGGAGGGGTCCGGACGGCTTTTCAAAACCTGGCATTTTGACCGGGTTTTGAAAAGCTTCCCGTCAAAATCGCATCAGGAAAGGGCATCCACGCATTCGCGGACGCATCACGGTGATGTCACACGTGCACGTGAAGTCATTGCATCTCATCCGCACCCGCACGGATGCCATCTGGGGGCGGGACTGAGGGCGGAACGGGGCAGAACTGGGCGGGCGTGGCCATGGGTCAGAATTTTCCTTCGGGAAAATCTGGTAACCCTATTTACACAGGCACCCAGAATCACAGTGTCACAGGAACATGTTCTAAACTTTGGCACCAAAACAAGGTGGTGCTCGGACTCTTCACTGGAAGGGATGCAGATGAGAGAATGACACGGTGACAAAATTCATCACCGTTCCCGTCCCCGCGGATAACCGCGGGAAACCATCTTCATGTCATTCTTTAAGGAGAGAGGGAAGAATCAGAGTATGAATGGCCACAACCACTGACCCCCAAGCTTTGCTCTGAAGAATGCTGGTGTAGAAGGACTGAGGTTGAAACAGACACTACAGAATGACAGTCTCTGGTATCCAGAGCAGAGATTGTGATGTCATAATGCCTCATTCCACCAGTGCCTAAGAGCCAATCACATCAGTGATGTCACAATGGCTTCATTATCCTTGGCTCCCATAAGAATCAGAGTATGAATGGCCACAACCACTGACCCTCAAGCTTTGCTTTGAAGAATGCTGGTGTAGAAGGACTGAGGTTGAAACAGACACTACAGAATGACAGTCTCTGGTATCCAGAGCAGATATTGTGATGTCATAATGCCTCATTCCACCAGTGCTTAAGAGCCAATCACATCAGTGATGTCACAATGGCTTCATTATCCTTGGCTCACATAAGAATCAGAGTATGAATGGCCACAACCACTGACCCCCAAGCTTTGCTTTGAAGAATGCTGGTGTAGAAGGACCGAGGTTGAAACAGACACTACAGAATGACAGTCTCTGGTATCCAGAGCAGATATTGTGATGTCATAATGCCTCATTCCACCAGTGCCTAAGAGCCAATCACATCAGTGATATCACAATGGCTTCATTATCCTTGGCTCACATAAGAATCAGAGTATGAATGGCCACAACCACTGACCCTCAAGCTTTGCTTTGAAGAATGCTGGTGTAGAAGGACTGAGGCTGAAATAGACACTAGAAAATGACATGGGATTATTTCCCGCGATTATCTGCGGGGACGGGAACGGTGATGAATTGTGTCACCGTGTCATTCTCTAATGTAGATGAAGGGCATTTGAAAGCTAGATAAATATCGCTCACCGATGTAAGTAGTGCCTTATAAATAGTATAAGAACAGTATGTGATGATCTTAAGGTGGCCAAACAGGTTGGAAAGGTGACGTTGAAAGCTAGAAGGATGCTAGGGTGCATAGGGAGAGGTATGGCCAGTAGGAAAAAGGAGGTATTGATGCCCCTGTATAAGACTCTGGTGAGACCTCATTTAGAATATTGTGTACAATTCTGGAGGCCGCACCTTCAAAAAGATATAAAAAGGATGGAGTCGGTCCAGAGGAAGGCTACGAAAATGGTGGGTGGTCTTCGTCATAAGGCGTATAATAATAATAATAACAGTTTATATACTGCAGGACCGTGAAGTTCTATGCGGTATACAATGATTAAAAATAGTACAAATTGAGTGGAATGGACAAGTTAATACTAGTGAATCGTGGCTCTAGGGATCAATTAAGTGGGAAAGATTGTACAAATCAGTTGCCGAAGTAGTTCAGGAACAGATATGTTTTCAGGTGTTTCCTAAATTCCCTGTAAGTGTTAGCTAGCATAAGTAATTGTTCCAGGTCTTTAACCCATAATGCTGCTTAATATGAGGATGTTGGTGGTGACTTTTGATTTTACATCCTTTAACCGGTGGAGATACAAAATTCAAGTGTGAGCTTCTCTTATGTGTTTTGGTTGGGAAGGAGAAAAGATCAGTTATATATTTAGGGGCTAAACTGAATAGTACCTTAAAGCAGAAACAATGAAACTTAAACTTCACACGTGCCTCCATCGGCAACCAATGCAGGAGTCGGTAAGAAGGAGATACATGGTCAAACTTCTTCAACCCAAAAATCAGTTTCTGGGAAGTTGCTAGATAGGCGATGTTACAGTAGTCAAGTTAGCTCAGTATAAGGGATTGAACTAGAATTCTGAATGATGAAGCATCAAAGTATGCACTGATGGACCGAAGCTTCCAGAGAGTGAAGAGACCTTTTTTAACCAGAGAGTCCACCTGGTCTTTCATGGTTAGGCCCTGGGCCAGTATTACATCCAGAACTTTCATAGTAGGTTGAATAGGGTAACTAAGATGATTGATGCGCAATGAAGTTTTTGTATCGAGTGGTTGTGATGAAGCTACAAAGAATGGGGACAGACTTAAAGATCTCAATTTGTAGACTTTGGAGGAAAGGCGGGAGAGGGGAGATATGATAGAGACGTTTAAATACCTACATGAGTCGAGTCTCTTTCATTTGAAAGGAAGCTCTGGAATGAGAGGGCATAGGATGAAGTCAAGTTTCAAGTTTCAAGTTTAATCAGATTTGATGAATCGCTTATTACATACTAAGCGAATTACAATAAAATATAAGTTGTACAATTTTTAAAAGAGGGAAGCAAACAAACTGACAAAACAAACTTACTCGGGTACATACGGGAAAGAGAGAGGAAGGGTAAAAGTTACAAAATTGTTGTTCTTCAGATGAGAAGAAAGGAAAAGCCAGACGGGGAAAAAACATGAGGTTTGGGAGAAAAGTTTTTAAGTAGGTTTTGAATATTTTGAGGTCTTTTGTTTCTCTTATGTATAAAGGCAAGGAATTCCAGGTAAGAGGCGCCATTACTGAGAATATATCATGACGTCTGGTTCCGATAATTTTTAAGGAAGGAACCATAAGCAACCCTTGAGTTGTGGAACGAAGAGAACGAGTCGTGTTATGTGGTATTAGTAGTCGGTCGATAAATTGAGGTTGGTTAGTAGATAATGTCTTAAAAACTTGAAGCAATATTTTATATGTTATACGTTGATCAAGAGTAATCTGAGGAAATACTTGTTTACAGAAAGGGTGTTAGATGCGTGGAACAGTCTTCCAGAAGAGATGGTGGAGACAAGAGACTGTGTCTAAATTCAAGAGGGCTGGGATAGGCACGTGGGATCTCTCGGAGAGAGAAAGCGATAATGGTTACTGCGGATGGGCAGACTAGATGGGCCATTTGGTCTTTATCTGCCATTATGTTACTATGTTTCTATAGAACTACAAAATATGTCACAATATTATAAATTTTATATCTTTCATTAAAATATTCTTTTAAATAGTGCTCAGATTTCAGTGTTGAAGTGTATGAAACAAAACACTGGCTGCCATTAGACCATCATAGCATCATTTTATGTCTTATACCACCTTACATATAACAAAATAATCTGTTGTGACTAATATCTTTAAAGACTTATCTTTGCTGGTGGTAAGTCACACAGGATGGTCACATATCAGGCAGCACAGCGTTATAAAGTGCTCATGCTTTCTTTAAAATAGCTCCTGGAAGCCAAGAAACCCAAGTCCTCCCTTCGACTCGAGTTT
This sequence comes from Geotrypetes seraphini, assembly GCF_902459505.1. Lineage (NCBI taxonomy): Eukaryota > Metazoa > Chordata > Amphibia > Gymnophiona > Dermophiidae > Geotrypetes > Geotrypetes seraphini. The sequence continues at coordinate 11,677,770 of NC_047085.1, forward strand.
CGCTATATAAGTGCTTCCTCAGGTTTTGGCACCCTCCTGCCAGCGATCGGTAGTGTTGGGGGGGGCGGTTGGTAGTGTCGGGGGGGGGGGGGGGGCGGTCTGTAGTGTCGGGGGGGCGGTCGGTAGAGTCGGGGGGGCATCTTCCGGCAGGAGGGTTTGGGCACCCTCCTGCCGTCAATCGGACAGGCGGCCGCGGCCCGCTATACTTATAGCGGCAGAGAGATCCCTTACTGCAATAAGTGTAGCGGGCCGTGTCTAATCTAACCCGATTCTCTAACCAGCGTCTGAACCATGGACGCCGGTTACAGAATCGGGATTTAGTTTAGGCCCGATTCTGAATAGGACACCTCTCCCGGGCGTCCTATACAGAATCAGGGCCAAAGTTCTTAACAAGGGCTCATCATCTCAGTTGCTCCAGAATACTGCGGTTAGATTCATTTGTTGGTCTGAAAAGATATGAAAGTGTTGCATCAGCGTAGAAAAATCTTCATTAGTTAGAGGCGAATTAAGTTTAAATCCGCTTGCATAGTTTATTGTATATTACAGACTGACTCGTCAGATCATCTGATTTTGCTTTATTCTTGTTTGCATTATTCTTCCACCAGATTATGGGCACTTTCTTACGGTATAAACGACAGCTCGCCTCCTCTTCTGCGTACGCTGCCATTACAGTGCGGAATAATCCACCTGTTTACATTAGGACTGATATCAATTACTTAAGGTTTCGTAAAAATTTGAAAGCTTTTTTGTATGACTTCCTGTAATATTCATGGTTTGATGATATTTTAATGATTGATTGCTTTTGTATTTTCCCTTAGGTTTTACGGCTTCTTCAGATGTAAATCACCTTGACTCGTTTTGGTCTAGTGTGATGAATAAATTGTCTTGCCAATGACTGAGGGCTGAAATTAGGGCCCAGAAGCACCGATGGCTGAAGCAACCCTTCCCTCCCCTCAGTAGCAGCACGGGAAACTGCACGGGGACACCAGGAAATTCTTTTTCACTGAAAGGGTGGTTGATCGCTGGAATAGTCTTCCACTTCAGGTTATTGAGGCCAGCAGCGTGCCTGATTTTAAGGCCAAATGGGATAGACACGTGGGTCTATTCACAGAGAAAGGTAGGGGAGGGTCATTGGGGTGGGCAGACTAGATGGGCCGTGGCCCTTATCTGCCGTCTATTTCTATGTTTCTAAATGCACATTCCATTGTGGATCCCTGGCTCATGTTGCCAGGAGTTGGCCACATCCTCAGGAGCCCAATATAACAACTGGGTAGAAGTACAAAAATAATGTCCCAAAATGAATGAATCAAACAAATACAAAAAAACGGGACAAAAAACTATTTTAATGCCTTTGAACCAAGAAGGTGCTCAGATTCCATGAATGGAACGGAAACTCTCAAAGCAGGGGACAAGCCCCTATAGAGTCTTTCTCAGAGTCTATCACTGCACCAACCTCTGAGGTAGAAAGGTAATTAAAATAATGTCCATTATAACAATTCTGTTGATTTAAATATAGCTGTTTTTTTCTTTTTATGTAGCTCCAATTTAAATGCTTCCTGACTCTCTGCCCATAGCTTCTCATTTCCTGTTGGTGCAGTGATAGACTCTGAGAAAGACTCTATAGGGGCTTGTCCCCTGCTTTGAGAATTTCCGTTCCATTCATAGAATCTGAGCACTTTCTTGGTTCAAAGGCATTAAAATAGTTTTTACATCCTCAGGAGCGCCAGCATGGGCATTGTCTTTACAACGCACTCCAGCAGTCCCAGTGTCTGGCCTCAGCAGTAAGTGTAAACCATTGATTTCTAAGAAAACTCAGCACCGATTTTCCCCGCTTAAATTCTCAGGAAAATGTACTAAGGAAAAAGATCCCTCACACCGTTGTTCCAGTATCACACACACACCCCTGCTGACAATCAGGGTTTATTGGCAAAGGTTTCGCCAGATATCGTAATTGTTTCCCTTTTCAGGCCAATGGTTTCCTCCCACTGTTTTGGGTTTCCACTAGAGAATGACACGGGAACCATTTACCGCAGTAAACTGCGGGTCACCACAATAAATCCGCAGGAATGGAGACATTTGCAACTGGTTTACCGCAGGAATGGGGACAAGACCTTTCACCACCCCGTGGGAGCGGTGAAAAGTCTTACTCCTGTGGTAAAAAAATTGTGCCCGTGTTAGACTTGGCATTTTCTCCCCAGCTCCTCTTGCGCCTATTTTACCTTCAGGAACCAGCCATGCCACGATGAAGACAGAAGGATCTGAAGACCTGGCTCTTCTCCAAAACGTAACCCCGTCCCGTTCCTGGCACTCTTACATCTAACCTCTCTCCTCTCTTACTTATATAATTCCACTGGAGTTCCGTTCCTTCCCTAACCATGTAAACCGTGTCGAGCTCCATCTGCGGAGATGATGCGGTATATAAATCCAAGATTTAGTTTAGTTTAGTTTAGAAGGAACCTAAAACCAAAGCCTGAGACCAATGTGATTGGAAGAATAAAATTACCAGACAACAAAAAGAAAAAAAAGTAAATTTATTTTATATTTTGTGATTAGAATATTTCAGATTTGAAATATGTATCCTGTTAGAGCTCGTATTAGACATAACTGGGAACCGCAAAGCCCAGGCTGTGCTTCTTTAGCTTCCAGCTGGCTTAGGGCTCTCTCTCTGACCAGGGGGCAGTTGCCCTAGTTGCTCTCCCCTAACACTATTCCTGCCATGTGGACTGAAGTATTCTGCTAGTTTGATTTTTCTATGTAGCATTCTGTAGTAATTTGGTTTGTTCAGTTTTCACGTTAGTGGAGGGGATATTTGTGAAAGGGAGGGTAGATGGATTTTGTTGATCCTTGCTCTGTATTATTTGTGTTTATAAAATGACAATTGTAAAGAATAGTCTCTTTTTATACTTTAATAAAATAAGTTCAGTATAAAATCATAACTATTCGATGCTTATGCGAATGGGATCTGACAGTTTGCAGGGCGGGGACGGGGACTGAACTCAGGGGGACGGGGCAGGGATGGGGACTGAGCTCACGGAGACAGGGCAAGGATGGGGAGTGAGCTTATGGGGACGGGGCAGGGATGGGGATGAGCTCACGGGGGCAGGAACAGTGATGAATTTTTTTCCCCGCGTCTTTCTCTAGTTTCCACCCGAGTTGAACATTGTCTGAGATCTGGTGCTGTAAGATTTTCAAGTTTCAAGTTTTATTTTAATTTGATGAATCGCTTATTCAAATTTGCTAAGCGAGTTACAATAAAAAAGGATAATTAATCAAATGCGATGGAACACCAATAGTGTATATAATGCAATTTAAATCAAGGGAAAAAAGGCCTCAAAATACCCCAAGAATGCAATCAATGAGTCACAATCATATTGGGGTTGGGTATCATCATAGGCCAAAAACCCTTGAATTTTTAATTTTAATTCATTAATAATCTTAATTTTATATGATAATTTTATATTATTTTTATGATTGACTTTTCATTATCTCAGCTTTCTTCTTGCAAATGAGCATTGAAAAACCAACAATTGTATATTCAAAAAATATCAATAAGCACTTATCTTAGGGTTACTAAGATAAGTGCTTATTGATATTTTTTGAATAAGCCAGTTGAAAATCTTGAATATACAATTGCTGGTTTTTCAATGCTCATTTGCAAGAAGAAAGTTGAGATAATGAAAAGTCAATCACAAAAATAATATAAAATTAAGATTATTAATGAATTAAAATTAAAAATTCAAGGGTTTTTGACCTATGATGATACCCAACCCCAATATGATTGTGACTCATTGATTGCATTCTTGGGGTATTTTGAGGTCTTTTTACCCTTGATTTAAATTGCATTATATACACTATTGGTGTTCCATCGCATTTGATTAATTTCAACATTTATATTTTTGGACACTATTTGGTTTCCAATCACCTCATTCAAATAAAAAAGGGAAAAACATACATTTAGACATACTATTTAAAATAAAAAAAATGATGGGTTGACCGACAGACTTACAAACTAATCGATACACAAGGGATGGAGGAATAAAGTTACAATTCAGTGTTTTAAAGTAGAAAAAAAGAACCATAGATGGAAAAAACTTTAGGAAGGGAGTAGTATAAACCTGGAGGGTAACTATTGTAAGATTTAAGTATAATTTAAAGATTAAAAGCATCTTTAAAAAGAAAACTTTTTAAGTTTATACCTCTCCCAACTCACTTTGCCTAGACATTGCAGTGACCATTCTCTGCTGTGGAGGGCTATAACTCAGGGTACCCTTCTGAACCCTACAACTGTAGATACTAAATCTGGTCACTAGGTGTCACCATTGCTCAATGACTGAGATTCCTTCCCCTGGGGCTCTCAAAGCTGCCTCTACAGCAGGGGTGTCAAAGTCCCTCCTCGAGGGCCGCAATCCAGTCGGGTTTTTAGGATTTCCTCAATGAATATGCATGAGATCTATTAGCATACAATGAAAGCAGTACATGCAAATAGATCTCATGTATATTCATTGGGGAAATCCTGACAACCTGACTGGATTGCGGCCCTCGAGGAGGGACTTTGACACCCCTGCTCTACAGTGTCCTCCACTCTGGCTGAGCCAGAGAGTGAAACACCAGACCCAGAAACCAAATCCAGGTCCTAAAAACACAAGAGCGCCCCAAAAGTCCAGAGGGGTGCTGGAGGGAGGCACCAGGCAGTCTGTTCAAACCTAGGATGTGACTTGGGATAAAAATGTACCCAAGGGATTTCTTGTGTTTGTGAACTGCTGGAGAATGAGTCAGGAGTTGGCAGTATCGCTCTCTGACGCACTGCTGAGCTGGAAGGTTATTCTCTTCCCTAGAGGCTGCAAGTTTTTTCATGCCTGTAGGCAATGCTCAGCCTCTTCTATTGATCCAAATGGACTAGCTGTTATACAGTGGTGAGGCAACATGGCTCTAATGAGATGAACAGATGTGCTCTCTGTTGAATGCTCATCTGCATGCAAATGCATGCACACTGACACACCGTCCTGTAATCTCACACACATTGGTCTGCTGGCACAATGTCACTCTTTTGCAATGTACTGCCAGACCATAGGAGGAGGGGAGCAGGAGCCTGGAGGGAAAGGAAAAAGGGGTTGGACCTATAGGAGGAGGAGGAGGAGGAGGTGGAGGGGAAGCTGAAGGGAAGAGGGAAATGTACTGCCGGACCATAGGAGGAGGAGGAGGGGAGCAGGAGCCTGGATGGAAGGGAGAAAGGGGTTGGACCCATATGAGGAGGAGGAGGAGGGGGAGCTGAAGGGAAGGGAAAATGTACTGCCAGACCATAGGAGGAGGAGGAGAGCAGGAGTCTAGATGGAAGGGAGAAAGGGGTTGGACCCATAGGAGAAGGAGAAGGAGGAGGAGGGGGAGCTGAAGGTAAGGGAGAAATGTACTGCCAGACTATAGGAGGAAGAGGGGACCTGGAGTCTGGAAGGAAGGAAGAAAGGGGTTGGACCCATGGGAGGAGGAGGGGGAGCTGAAGGGAAGGGAGAAATGTACTGCCACACCATAGGAGGAGGAGGAGGAGGAGGAGGGGATCTGGAGCCTGGAGGGAAGGGAGAAAGGGGTTGGACCCATGGGAGGAGTAGGGGGAGCTGAAAGGAAAGGGGAAATGTACTGCCAGACCATAGGAGGAGGAGGTGAGCAGGAGCCTGGATGGAAGGGAGAAAGGGGTTGGACCCATAGGAGGAGGAGGAGGAGGGGGAGCTGAAGGGAAGGGGGAAATGTACTGCCAGAACATAGGAGGAGGAGGGGAGCAGGAGCCTGGATGGAAGGGAGAAAGGGGTTGGACCCATATGAGGAGGAGGAGGAGGGGGAGCTGAAGGGAAGGGGGAAATGTACTGCCAGACTATAGGAGGAGGAGGGGAGCTGGAGCCTGGAGGGAATGGAGAAAGGGGTTGGACCCATGGGAGGTGGAGGGGGAGCTGAAGGGAAGGGGGAAATGTACTGCCAGACCATAGGAGGAAGAGGGGGCCTGGAGTCTGGAAGGAAGGGAGAAAGGGGTTGGACCCATGGGAGGAGGAGGGGGAGCTGAAGGGAAGGGAGAAATGTACTGCCAGACCATAGGAGGAGGAGGGGAGCTGGAGCCTGGAGGGAAGGGAGAAAGGGTACCCATGGGAGGAGGAGGGGGAGCTGAAGGGAAGGGGGAAATGTACTTCCAGACCATAGGAGGAGGAGAGGGTCTGGAGTCTGGAGGGAAGCGAGAAAAGGGTTGGACACATGAGAGGAGGAGGGGATCTGGAGAAAAGTGAGAAAGGTTCTTAACTCTGGGAGGAGGATGGGGGGCACTCAGCATCTTTACAAACTCGCTACTGTTTCTTTTTTTTACGTTCAAAAATTTTTATTGAAAATTTTTTTCATATAAACAATTAGACAGTAGAATACATTTTTCAAAATATTCCACATAACAATTCCCAACATAAGCAAGGGATATATAGAAGCTTAAAATGAAATAAACATCCCCCCTTCCCTCCTCCTTCACACAGAGAGTGTTTCATGGAAGATTCACTGCAGAAGGAAGACACCTTGGGTGTGACCCTTTGCACAGCTGAAACTGAATAATTGTGTTTAAAAACTAGGGGACAAATAAGTGATCGCTCTGTCTAGAAAAACAGCTGCTGAATACAGACAGATCCAGGCAATGTAACGGAGGTCTGCCCAGAACACAGCCAGACAGCTGGAGGTGTCCTTCAGCACTTGGACAGCTCCTGTTCTAACTCTGCTGATCGTGCTGAACAGCTCCTGGACAGGAAAATCCCTGGCCATTAGCACAAAACCATCAGCCACCGGATAAGAGCAATAAGGGTAATTCTATAAATTGGCACCTTAGTGTAGGGGCCCCAATGCCATGTGTTTAGCGACAATTGTATAATGACACCTTGGTGCCAAGATTCTATTGTAGAATATTAACCTTAAGGTTGACACTTGAAGGGACACCCTCTCATGTTATGTCAATTACAGCCATAATATGATGCGCTGAAGGACACCAGGTGACTGGCATAGCTTATAGTGTTCTGTATATTCCTCTAACTGGCAGAAACACCTATGGTCCACCCATGTGTAGGTCCCCTTGCAGTTAGGAGCTATGGCACTTACATAGATGTTACCTTATAAAATAAAGCCCAGTGCACAAAGGCATCTGTCAATTTGATAGCAGCTTTGAGATGCATATGTAACATATACTCCTAAGTCCCACTATATAAAAATGCTCCCAAAATATATTCTAGATATATGCCAGACATGAGACAGACAGGGGGAAGCCACTGTTTGCCCTGAGATTGGTAGCATGGCATGTTGCTACTCTGAGATTCTGGAATCTGGTTATTGTTTGGGATTCTGGAATCTTGCTACTCTTTGAGATTAAACTAAACTAAACTAAACCTTAGGTTTTTATACCGCACCATCTCCATGGTCGTGGAGCTCGGCACGGTTTACAGGGATTGTAATAAGAAAGGAACTCCAGGGAAAGGGTAGATGAAGATCGGAGGGAAGAAGAGTGTTAGAGAGCTAGGATGTCAGAGAGGGGGAGAAGTTAGATTTTAGAGAAAAGCCAGGTTTTCAGATGTTTGCGGAAGGGTTGGAGAGCACTCAGGTTCCGAAGGGGGGAGGTGAGGTTATTCCAGAGCTCGGTGAATCTGAAGAGGAGGGAAGTCCCCAGTTTTCCTGGGTGGGAAATGCCTTTTAGTGAGGGGAAGGATAGTTTCGATTTTTGGGTAGGTCTGGAGGTACTAAGATTCGAGGAATTCCAGGAAAGAGGAATTAGTGGAGGAAGGATGCCGTGGAGGATCTTGAAGGTTAGACTGATGCATTTGATGTGGACTCTGGAAGTTATCGGAAGCCAGTGAAGCTTGGAAAGGAGTGGTGAGACGTGATCGAATTTACTTTTAGAAAAGATAAGCTTGGCCGCGGCATTTTGGATCCGCTGGAGTCTGTGGAGGTTTTTCTTCGTTAGGCATATGAAGATGGAATTGCAATAGTCCAGTCTGAGAGGATGATGGATTGGACGAGAACAGCAAAATGTTTTTGATGGAAACAGGATCTTACTGACCTCAGCATGTGAAGGCTGAAATAGCATTTTTTTACCAGGGAGTTGAGGTGGTCGTTGAAGGACAGTGTGGAATCAATGATGACGCCCAGGACCTTGCTGGAGAATTCGAGCTGCAGAGAGGAGCCGGAAGGCAGTGGGATTGAGGGGGGTAGCTGAGCTAATTTTGGGCCAAGCCAAAGTAGTTTTGTCTTGGATTCATTCAATTTCATTTGGACGGAGTGGGCCCAAGATTGGAGGTTTGAGATACAGGAGGATATGTTCAATGGGAGATCAGTGAGGTTCGAGTCGGTCTCAAGAAGGACAAGGATGTCATCAGCATAGGTGTAAATTGTTTCGAGGGGGATAGATGGAGGAGTTTTAGGGAGGACATATAAATGTTGAAGAGGATAGGAGAAAGAGGTGAACCTTGCGGGACTCCACAGATTGGTGTCCAGGGGGAGGAAGAGGTACCATTCATGTTGACAATGTAGGAGCGGGAACGAAGGAATTTTGAGAACCATTCAAGGACAGTGGAGGTGATGCCAATCTCGGAAAGTTGGTAAAGTAGAATGTCGTGATGAACAACATCGAAAGCGGCAGAGAGGTCAAATTGCAAGAGGACAGCGAACTTGTTGCGGGAGTGAAGTTGTTGGACCTTGGAGATTAGGGAGGTCAGTAGGGATTCGGTGCTGAAATTGGGACGAAAGCCGTATTGGTAGGGTAAGAGGATGGAGAATTTCTCTAGAATCTGGCTATTGTTTGGGATTCCAGAATCTTGCTAGTCTTTGAGATTCTGGAATCTGGTTATTGTTTGGGATTCCGGATTCTTGCTACTCTTTGAGATTCCGGAATCTTGCTACTCTTTGAGATTATGGAATCTGGATATTGTTTGGGATTCTGGAATCTTGCTACTCTTTGAGATTCTGGAATCTGGCTATTGTTTGGGATTCCGGAATCTTGCTTCTCTTTGGGATTCTGGAATCTTTCTACTCTTTGAGATTCTGGAATCTCACTACTCTTTGAGATTACATTACATTACATTACAGATTTCTATTCCACCATTACCTTTCGGTTCAAAGCGAATTACAAAAAGAGTTGTGGAGGGAGGATTACAAAGTTAGATCAGAGGTCGTTTCCAAGAGAGGGTTAGGTGGGTTCAGGGGTTAGGGAGTGGGAGGTAAGAGGGAGGTATTCGTGGTCTTAAGCTTTATTCAGGGATTTCTTGAAGAGTATAGTTTTTATTTCCTTTTTGAACATCCTGTAGTCTGGGGTTGATATCAATAGGTTGGAGATTTGGTTATCTATTTTTGAAGCTTAAGTGGCTAGTAGGCCGTCGTATAGTTTTTTCTGTTATGTGTATGTGAATGGGGTGTGTGTTTTTCTATGCCTGGTAGAGGTAGTTTGGATAAGGCGGTTGTTTAGGTAGATTGGGCTGTCCCCGTTTATAGTTTTAAATAGTATATAGTAGAATTTAAATTGTATTCTTTCCTGGATTGGAAGCCAGTGTGAATCGATGTATGCCTCCGTGATGTGGTCATATTTTTTCAATGAGTAGACGAGTCTCAGAGCTGTATTTTGAATTGTTTGTAGTTGTTTAATCATTATTGCCGGGCAGGGGAGGTGGAGGATGTTGCAGTAGTCCAGTATACTAAGGATTAGTGATTGTACTAGGAGCTGAAATTAAGGTTTTTCGAAGAATTTTCGGACTTGTATAAGGTTTCTCATAACTGCGAAAGATTTCTGTATTGTTTTGTTTATTTGTGGCTGCATGGTGCAGCCTCTGTCAATAATCATAACTAGTAGTTTTAGGGTGGTTTGCATAGGGTAGTTGATAGAGATGATTTCTAAGTTGGTTATGGTTGGGACTTTGTTATTTTCTAGGAGGATGAATTTAGTTTTGTCTGGGTTGAGTTTCAGTTTGTGATCTTCCATCCACGTCGTAACTGTAACTAGTGTTCGGTGTAGTGTGTCTGTCATTACGAGCTTTGGTTGGTCGAAAGGTATGAGGATGGTGATGTCATCGGCATAGTTATAAGCGGTTAGGCCTTGTTTGTTCAAGTAAACACCGAGAGAGGCTGTATATAGGTTGAAGAGAGTAGAGGTTGGACCAAGGTTTGGATTTTTCTTTGTCTGCTTTTACTTTGTATGTTCTGGATTTTAAGAAACCTTCAAACCATGAGTATACTTTATCTGAGATGCCTATTGAGTCCAAAATTTGCAGTAGGATGTTATGGTCTACCAAGTCAAATGCCGCCGTCAGGTCTAGCTGTATGAGCAACATTTTTTTTCCCAATGCTGAGGTGTTGTCTTGCTGTGTCAATAAGGGAGCCTAGTAATGACTCAGTGCTGAAGTTAGTTCTGAAGCCAGATTGCGTGGGGTGGAGTAAGTTCTGGAATCTGGCTATTGTTTGGGATTCCGGAATCTTGCTACTCTTTGAGATTCTGGAATCTGGCTATTGTTTGGGATTCCGGAATCTTGCTACTCTTTGAGATTCTGGAATCTGGCTATTGTTTGGGATTCCGGAATCTTGCTACTCTTTGAGATTCTGGAATCTGGCTATTGTTTGGGATTCCGGAATCTTGCTACTCTTTGGGATTCCGGAATCTTGCTACTCTTTGAGATTCTGGAATCTGGCTATTGTTTGGGATTCCGGAATCTTTATACTCTTTGAGATTCTGGAATCTGGCTATTGTTTGGGATTCCGGAATCTTTATACTCTTTGAGATTCTGGAATCTGGCTATTGTTTGGGATTCCGGAATCTTGATACTCTTTGGGATTCCGGAATCTTGCTACTCTTTGAGATTCTGGAATCTGGCTATTGTTTGGGATTCCGGAATCTTGCTTCTCTTTGAGATTCTGGAATCTGGCTATTGTTTGGGATTCCAGAATCTTGTTTCTCTTTGGGATTCTGCCGAGTACTTGTGGCCTGGATTGGCCATTGTAGGAAGCATGATAGTGGGCTAGATGGATCATCAGTCTGACCCAGTATGGCTATTCTTGTATTCATATCCCTTAACAGCTTTCCCCTCCAAAGTATACTAATACTTACAGCATTATATATAGAAAAAATATGTAATGAATGTTGCTTACATCTCTCAGTCAGAAAGAAGCCCCCTTTCAAATTGCTAAATGCTCACATAAACTCTGAAAAGCTGGTGTGAAAGAAAGTATGTAGGATATAGGCAGTTAAAAACCTATTTACCCACTCAGACTGTCCTGATTAACTCACTCACAACTTCTTCTTGCAATTTCTGGACACATTATGAGGTCAATGTTCAATGCTATTTAAAAGCCAGAAATGGCTCCTGGACAGTTAAATCACTTGTTTAGGGCTAGCAGGTAATATTCAGTGGGAGTGGCCTAAGGGATCTGGCCAATTGAAATCTTAGGCTGGGAGGAGAGAAGCTGATATGCACGGACGGGGAGAGGGACCTTGGGGTGATAGTGTCCGATGATCTAAAGGCGAAAAAACAGTGTGACAAGGCAGTGGCTGCTGCCAGAAGGATTCTGGGCTGTATAAAGAGAGGCGTAGTCAGTAGAAGGAAGAAGGTGTTGATGCCCCTGTACAGGTCATTGGTGAGGCCCCACTTGGAGTATTGTGTTCAGTTTTGGAGACCGTATCTGTCGAAAGACGTAAGAAGACTTGAGGCGGTCCAGAGGAGGGTGACGAAAATGATAGGAGGCTTGCACCAGAAGACATATGAGGAGAGACTGGAAGCCCTGAATATGTATACCCTAGAGGAAAGGAGAGACAGGGGAGATATTATTCAGACGTTCAGATACTTGAAGGGTATTAACGTATAACAAAATCTTTTCCAGAGAAAGGAAAATGGTAAAACCAGAGGACATAATTTGAGGTTGAGGGGTGGTAGATTCAGGGGCAATGTTAGGAAATTCTACTTTACGGAGAGGGTGGTGGATGCCTGGAATGCGCTCCCGAGAGAGGTGGTGGAGAGTAAAACTGTGACTGAGTTCAAAGAAGCGTGGGATGAACACAGAAGATTTAGAATCAGAAAATAATATTAAAGATTGAACTAGGCCAGTTACTGGGCAGACTTGTACGGTCTGTATATGGCCGTTTGGGGGAGGATGGGCTGGGGAGGGCTTCAATAGCTGGGAGGGTTTAGATGGGCTGGAGTAGGTTTTAACGGAGATTTCGGCAGTTGGAACCCAAGCACAGTACCGGGTAAAGCTTTGGATTCTTGCCTAGAAATAGCTAGGAAGAAAAATTTAAAAAATTTAAATTGAATCAGGTTGGGCAGACTGGATGGACCATTCGGGTCTTTATCTGCCGTCATCTACTATGTTACTATGTTACCAGTGCATCCCAGAATGCCCTGCAAGAGAGACCTAAGATTACAGTTGGCCCAGGAGCCTACATGAGAGGAGAGGTTAAAGCTCCAGCCTCAGCACCCTGCGGTTGTGGGTTCAAACCCCCGCTGCTCCTTGTGACCCTGGGCAAGTCACTTAATCCCCCCATTGCCCCAGGTACGTTAGATAGATCGTGAGCCTCCCGGGACAGAGAGGGAAAACTGTTTGAGTACCTGAATAAATGCATGTAAATAGTTCTGAGCTCCCCTGGGAGAACGGTATAGAAAATTGAATAAATAAAAATTAAGTGCCAACCAGAGCCTTAGACCCCTCCCCAGTGCATCCCACGATGCACCAGGAAGGGGCAGGCAAACCATTCTAGTGAAGGCAGGCCAGCTGGCTGGAGGCAGAAAGGATGCCTCCAGCTGACCATATCAATAAGGTTGGGGGGGGGGGTGTCCAGATGGGTTTGGAGGGGTTTGGGTGGGCTACTTTTTGGGGTGGGGGGTTCCGGCAGGAGGGACTGTCTGCTGCATCCCAGGATGCACTGCACAGGGCAGAAAGCCAGCATTTTGTAGATGACAACACCAGAGGCATTTGAGGTATGGTTCTGGAGGTGGCCTAAGTGAGGGTTCAGGGGTCCCCACTGGATATCAGGATCTTAAAAAAAACAGGATAGGTGGATGGGAGGAAAGGGCAAATTCAAAGTTTGGGAGAGAGGGAGGGAGAGTTCAGTGCTTTTCATGGTGAGGGATCCGATATTGGTTATGTCAAGAGAGTTTGGGTTCAGTTGGGTGGGGGGGGGAGGGTAATCAGCCAGCAAATTTGTTTTTTAAAAAATGTCACTCTTCTTGTCAGTGCTTGAACCATTCAGAGCTCAGGCACTGACATTTCACAATGAGCTGCTAATTACTGTCACAGTTTTAACATGGCAATAGGGTGACCAGGTTACCAGTTCCAGAAGGGAGACTTTTTGGCCAATCCTGGTTTTAAACTTACACCCCAAAGCAGTGCAGTATTTGTTGTCCATGATTCTATGCATTGAAACCAGTGCTGCAGGTCCCATGATGCACCAGGATGAGGTTGGACTGGCCAAAAAGCCTCCCTTCTGGAATGGGTAACTTGGTTACCCTATTCCTAGAGCAAAAGGGGAGGTCCTGTTGATTCAGCCAGAGGGGGAGCCTGGTGGTAGTGGAGATGCTAAGCAGACTGGATGGGCCTGTAGAGAGTTGCGCGGGGACAGAAATCCAACCCATCCCCACTCGTCCCCACCAGGATCCTCTCCGTCCCCACCCGTCCCCATCAGGATCCTCTCCGTCCTCACCCGTCCCCGCCAGGATCCTCTCCATCCCCACCCATCCCCGCCAGGATCCTCTCCACCCCCACCCATCCCCGCCAGGATCCTCTCCGTCCCCACTCGTCCCCGCCAGGATCCTCTCCGTCCCCACCTGTCCCCGCCAGGATCCTCTCCGTCCCCGCCAGGAACCTCTCCGTCCTCACCCGTCCCCGCCAGGATCCTCTCCATCCCCACCCATCCCCGCCAGGATCCTCTCCGTTCCCACCCGTCCCCGCCAGGATCCTCTCCGTCCCCACCCGTCCCCGCCAGGATCCTCTCCATCCTCACCCGTCCCCGCCAGGATCCTCTCCGTCCCCACCCGTCCCCGCCAGGATCCTCTCCACCCCCACCCATCCCCGCCAGGATCCTCTCCGTCCCCACTCGTCCCCGCCAGGATCCTCTCCGTCCCCACCCGTCCCCGCCAGGATCCTCTCCGTCCCCACCCGTCCCCGCCAGGATCCTCTCCGTCCCCACCCGTCCCCGCCAGGATCCTCTCCATCCCCACCCGTCCCCGCCAGGATCCTCTCCGTCCCCACCCGTCCCCGTCAGGATCCTCTCCGTCCCCACCCGTCCCCGCAAGGAATTACTTACATCCCCGCCTGTCCCCATAAAAAGCAGCAATTACTTCTGACAGGATCATCAATTCCACAGTTTCTTTTGTGTTTGTGCTGCTGTTTTCCTTGTGGAATCTCTTTGGTGGAACCCTTTTTTTGTTTTCTGTTCAGGTAATTCACTTATAAACCCCCTCTTTTACTAAGGCTGACGTGTCCATCATATTATATGGACGAACCCTGCTTCCAAAGCCTTCCGTCCCCGTGGGAGTCCCGTGGGCCAGAGGGGGGTCCCCGTGGGAGTCCCATGGGTTAGGGGGGATTCCCACGGGACCCCCGCGGGATTCCCGCGATCCCCGTTCCCGTGCAGACTTCTAGCCTGTAGGTCTTTACCTACTATCATGGGTTGGGTTTGATTTGGGACTTCTATACCACCTTTTTGTAGTTGTACAACCACATTCAAAGTGGTTTATAAGCGTTTTCCCTGCCTGTCCCGGTGGGCTCACAATCTATCTAATATACCTAGGGCAGTGGAGGATTAAGTGACTTGCCCAGGGTCACAGGGAGCAGCACAGGGTTTGAACCCACCACCTCAGGGTGCTGAGACTGTAGCTCTAACCACTACACCACACTCTCCTTGTCTATCGACTATGTTCCTATGTTAACCCCACCCTTAAACTGCACCCAAAAAACCTCAGTTTTAAAAGTTCTCCTGGAATTAACGCTGGACTAATTGGGGCTAGAACTCTTCTCATATGAGGAAAGACTAAAAGCATTAGGGCTCTTCAGCTTGGAAAAGAGATAGGGGAGATATGATTGAAGGCTACAAAATCCTTTTCCAATTCTTTATTCTTTTTAAAACTTACAATAAGTGTAACAGTAAATACAATACAACTCAATATCACACTTAATATTCTATTAATGTCCATATCAGAATTAATCCCCCTCCCCCCCTAATCAATCACATTTTTCATATCTATCATGGACCCTATATCTACATACCAAAATCCATTATCATATTAAACCCCCCCTCCCCCCTCACGGGAAAAAAAACAATATTTAAACATTACAATATTTTGTTAATGGTTCCCAAGTCTCCTGAAATTTCTTGAAATTCCCTTTCTGAGTGGCTAACGTTCTTTCCATTTTATACATATGACACAAGGAATTTCACCAAAAACTTTAGTTAAGTCTCTTCCAGTTGCTCGTAATTTGTTGTATGGCAACTCCTGTCGTTATTAATAAAAGCCTGTTGTTCTTAGATGATATTTGGCTTTTAACTCTCATTGAAATGCCAAATAGCACAGTATCATAGGATAATGCCACTGGATTTTCCAACAAACAATTTATGTCGAATCAGTTTTATTTTCAAACAAAAGTCCAACCAACAAATACCAACACCCAGAAAACAAGAGAAAGAAACCCAAGTACAAAGCAAACAGATCCAACAATCCCAGCCCAAACCCTTCCCACCCCCCGAACCAACAACAAATAAAAACCAAAGTGCAGTAGGCTTAGACTCTTATAGCCCACTGCCAAGGACTAATATCGAAACCCCAACACCCTAAAAAAAACCCCACAAAAAACAAAACAAACAAACAAAAAAAAAGATAAAAATAAAACAGAAGAAAAGTTCACAGCCTCCCATGCATCCCTGGCGCCCCCGCGAGAACAGTATAGAGAGCCCTGGCCTTGGAGAGGTTTACAAGGAATTCAAAATGTCACTTCGAGCCCTTGGCGATAGAGAATGGAGATAGGAGTCCCAAATCTGAAGAAACTGTCGCTTTCGTCACAAGCTATGACACACATCCCTCCATTCTAGCAGCAGAAGAGCATGCAAACGATTCCTCCGAGGCCAAAAGGAGGGTAAAGTGTCTCCGATCCAGACAGAAAGAATCACCTTCTTCCAACAAACAATTTATTTGGCCCCATACAAAACGCTGAGTGGTGTAGAACAGGTAAAAGTGAATCGACTTTTTATGGCTTAAAAAAATTACAAAGACCGAGGGACACTCAAAGAAGTTACATGGAGATACCATTAAATTAAATAGGAGGAAATATTTTTATCTCAAATAATAGTTAAGCTCTGGAGCGCATTGCCAGAGGAGGTGGTAACAGTAGTTAGCATAGAAAGGTTTAAAAAAGGTTTGGACAAGTTCCTGGAGGAAAAGTCTGTACTGAGACAGACATGGGGGAAGCCATTGCTTGCCCTGGGATCAGTAGCATGGAATGTTGCTACTCTTTGGGATTCTATATGGAATCTTGCTATTCTTTGGGGATTCTGAAAAGAATGTTGCTACTATTTGGAATTCTGGAATCTTGATACTCTTAGGGATTCTGGAATGTTACTTGTATTTGTGTTTCTGCCAGATTCTTGTGTCCTGGATTGGTCACTGGGCTAGATGGACCATTGGTCTGACCCAGGATGGTTCTTCTTTTCTTGTTATGGTTAACTCACACTGACTGGACCCCGAGGAAATATTTAGTAGATAGTGCTAGTAAACACCTCCCCTCCCCCAACTACTAACGTTGAAACTGGCTATGGTGTTGGGTAGTACAGGGCAGAGACAGCCCTTAGCCAGGTTAGTTAAGTGGGCAAATCAGACCCCATAAACAGCCGTCCTGTCTTTGACTGGCTTAACATATCTGGTTATGGGCTGAATATCTGTACTGATCCGGTTAAGTGCCAGCACATACCTGGATATGTACCCGAAATGGGTCAGCACTGTGGCCTAGCAAGGGTAGGAGGTGCCCACGCCCTCCTCTCTAGCTCCCCCACTCCTTGCACGCCCTCCACGCCACACTTGTGCCCACCCTTCCTCCTATGCCTCTTTAAATCTTCGCCAGTGTGAGCAGTTTCTCTCTCACTGATGTCACTTCCTGGCTCTGCAACCAGGAAGTGATTTCAGAGGGGAGCCAGGCGGAGGAAGTTGCTCGTGCTGGTGAAAATTTAAAGAGGCACAGGGGGGAGGGCAGGAGTATGGTGTGGTGTGCAGGGGCAGAGATGTGCCAGCGCCTGGGACGGTCCGCCTCCCCTCTTACTTACGCCACTGTCAGGGCAAACGTTTTGTGGGAGCAGTCAGCATTTAAGAAGCCACTGATGGCTGCCAGTGGACTATTAATCTCATATACTTCCCTCAGCTCTCCAGTAAGAGTGGCCATACAGGTGGTTTTGAAAGGAAACTCCAAGTGTCTTCATTTGTCCGCAACGCACATGCTAGCAGCCATCCCAGGGGGCTCTTCACAGACCAGCCCTTCAAAAGCAATACAATTCAACCATGGAGAAAATAAGCTCACATTAAATCTTTATGGAAGAGAGAATGTGTCAGTGTTTCAACCACACCAGCTTGAAACCAAAAATAGACAGAGACCAATATCATGCCAGCTTTCATAAACAGGAAGGTTTCTATGCAGTAAACAATTCTGGGCAGGGATCCAACAAAATGGAGCTCCTGCTCTCTGGTTTGGCAGAAAGAGAAGTGCCACGTACTGCATGGAAACAGGCCTCTTAGCTCTTCCTTCTCTAAACTATATGGCTCCAGAAAAAAAGAAGATGGATTGAGACGTCCGGGTTTTACTTCCACTGAAAGCAATGGAAATAAGGAGGACGGATTGAGACGTCCGGGTTTTACTTCCACTGAAAGCAATGGAAGTAAGGAGGATGGATTGAGACATCCGGGCTTTACTTCCACTGAAAGCAATGGAAGTAAGGAGGATGGATTGAGACATCCGGGTTTTACTTCCACTGAAAGCAATGGAAGTAAGGAGGACGGATTGAAACATCTGGGTTTTACTTCCACTGAAAGCAATGGAAGTAAGGAGGACGGATTGAGACATCGGGCTTTACTTCCACTGAAAGCAATGGAAGTAAGGAGGATGGATTGAGACATCCGGGTTTTACTTCCACTGAAAGCAATGGAAGTAAGGAGGACGGATTGAGACATCCGGGCTTTACTTCCACTGAAAGCAAAGGAAATAAGGAGGACGGATTGAGACGTCTGGGTTTTACTTCCACTGAAAGCAATGGAAGTAAGGAGGACGGATTGAGACATCCGGGTTTTACTTCCACTGAAAGCAATGCAAGTAAGGAGGACGGATTGAGACGTCCGGGTTTTACTTCCACTGAAAGCAATGGAAGTAAGGAGGATGGATTGAGACATCCGGGCTTTACTTCCACTGAAAGCAATGGAAGTAAGGAGGACGGATTGAGACATCCGGGTTTTACTTCCACTGAAAGCAATGCAAGTAAGGAGGACAGATTGAGACATCCGGGTTTTACTTCCACTGAAAGCAATGCAAGTAAGGAGGACGGATTGAGACGTCCGGGTTTTACTTCCTTTGAAAGCAATGGAAGTAAGGAGAACGGATTGAGACGTCTGGGTTTTACTTCCACTGAAAGCAATGGAAGTAAGGAGGACGGATTGAGACGTCCGGGTTTTACTTCCTTTGAAAGCAATGGAAGTAAGGAGAACGGATTGAGACATCCGGGTTTTACTTCCACTGAAAGCAATGGAAGTAAGGAGGACGGATTGAGATGTCCGGGTTTTACTTCCTTTGAAAGCAATGGAAGTAAGGAGAACGGATTGAGACATCCGGGTTTTACTTCCACTGAAAGCAATGGAAGTAAGGAGGACGGATTGAGATGTCCAGGTTTTACTTCCTTTGAAAGCAATGGAAATAAGGAGGATGGATTGAGACGTCCGGGTTTTACTTCCTTTGAAAGCAATGGAAGTAAGGAGGATTGATTGAGACATCCGGGTTTTACTTCCACTGAAAGCAATGGAAGTAAGGAGGATGGATTCAGACATCCGGGTTTTACTTCCACTGAAAGCCATGGAAGTAAGGAGGACGGATTGAGACATCCGGGTTTTACTTCCTTTGAAAACAATGAGGAAACTAGGCATCTTCTCTCCTCCTCAAATTATTGTTAAATTTGAATCTTGATCTACGCATGCACGGATGCAACGCAGTGACATTACATGCATGAATTTGGCAGAACAGGGCAAGGCTGGATGGAACTGGGCGGACTTTGGGGGCGGTGGGGCCATGGGTCCGGATTTTGTGATCATAAAATAAAGTCAGGAGTCAACATAAGCCTGGCAGCCACCTGCTGGGTTCGTTGTTACACGGCAGCAAACTGCAATCGATATCACAGAAGCTAGTTTAAATCCACTAGGAGGTCACCTCTACTGATTCTTCAGGGCAAAGCTCCCGCTTCTCTACAAATTCCATTTCTCCCTCCATCTACTCAGGCTTCCAGGCTTCGATGGTAACCAGGACAGTGTTTATAACAAAAGGGAACCATAGGATGCTCCCAAATGGGAGGATTTCACTTTAGGTCTGTTTGTGTCGACATCTGCGCATGCCCGGAGGCCCTGCAGACAAGGCCCTGAGTTTAGTGCACCAGGGCTTGAAAAAGTTTGCAAGACACTGCTTCAGAGATATCACGCATGCGGTGGTGTAGTAAGGGTGAGCGGCGCTCCTCCCGCCATGCGCACGCCCCCCTTCCCTCTCCCTGTACCTTTTAAACTTCTCTGGCGTGATCAGTGTGCCCACGTCGGCTCGCCTTTTGACATCAGTTCCTAGGCACGGGTCCCTGAACTGATGTCAGAGAGAGCACTGATGCCAACGTGGACAGCCACCTCTCGCCAGGGAAGTAAAAAAGATACAGGGGAAAGCAAAGGGTACGTGTGCGCAGCAAGGAGAGGAGCGTGGGATGGGGCCACGCCCTTAGCAAGGCGGCGCCCGGGGTGGACCGCTCCCCCTGCCTCCCAGTATGCATGATGATATTGAAAGCAATAAGACGAGATCATAAGGTTATGGACCAGATAGAGCGAACTGACCACAAACTGCCTGAACCCAGCAAAACAGAGATTCTGTGGGTTCCTCACAAGCGGACAGGTATCAGACTTCAAAATATAATTTGAGAAGTATAACCCCCCCCCCCACTCCCCCTTGAAATGGCAGGTCAGGGATTCAGGAATAGTGCTAGACTCATCTTGTATGTTGATCCCACAAATTCAAAGGACCTTTAGGTTATAATATTTTATTGAAGGAATCCAATAAATATCCAATAATATCCAATAAAATAATCATTACATTTAATTTATAACAATTTTTATTGAAAGAATCAAATAAGAAATACAATAAGATAATATAAAAATACATTCATTACAATAAGAATCATAATAATAATATTTCATACATATTTATATCATTCCTTCAAATTAGATTTCCATATGAACTAATCCAATCTTATCTACACCCCCCTTAATTCCATCCCCTACCCCCCTACCTTTCCCCCCAAATGAAATCCCCCACCCCGGATGAAAATTGACAAAAAATAAAGAAATAAAATAAATATCTGGAATGTAATTAGAAAACCGAAGTTTCATCATAAATTTTATCATTTGTCTATCATTCCTTCAAAATATATATTCTATATTATCCATTACATCTCTGAATATACTCCCCCTGTTTCCTTCCCCCTTCCCATACCCCCATACTCCTCTCCCCCTCCCCCCCCATTGTTTTAGTAATAATTATAACATAATAATAAATGAATTAAACAAAAATACAATTCAAGTAATTCCACACAAAAACTCTCATCCCTCCCTTACCCTTGAATGAAAGGTGACATCATGTACCAAGTATTATGTATAACAATTTTTATTGAAAGAATCAAATAATCAATACAATAGGATAATACAAAAACACATTCAATAAATAAGAATTACAATAAATTCCATACAAATTTAAATCATTCTTTCAAATTTAATTTCCATATGAATTAATTCAATCTTAGCTACACCCCCCTTAATTCCATCCCCTACCCATTATCTTCCCCTAAATGAAATCCCTCACCCTGGATGAAAGTTGACAAAAATAAAGAATTAAAATAAATAACTGGAATGTAATTAGTAAACCTAATTTTCATAATAAATCATTGATAACCAAACTTCGTATTTTTGGTGAAAGATTCTGAATATAAGGATCCCAAACCTCCATAGGCGAACCTCGAACCTCCCAACTCTCAAATAAAAATAAGCGATGTAATTGATTCCTCCAATGCCAAAAACTTTTTGGCATTGGAGGAATGTACCAAGTATTAAAATGCAAAGAACGTTTCCAAAGCTTCAGTGTAAAACATTAAGAATCATACTTCTTGCTTTAGTGGATAATTTTGTATATAAGGGTCCAAAATTTTCAAAAAAAAACCCGAGTTCTTCTAGGAAATTTACGAACCTCCCAAGCCTCAAATAAAATTAAACGATGGTTCCTCCAATGCCCAAAGAACCTTTAAAAATTGTTCCTATCACCCATAGCAGTGATGAAATCTCTCTCCATATATCGAAGACAAGTCTGATCAAGGTGGTGCGTGCCACCATAACGTCAGGACTGGGCTACCGCAATGCCCCGTACGCTGGGCAAATCCAAAAAGTTTGCACCAGAATGTTGCAGCGTGACCACATCACCCCTTTCCTGCAAAACCGACACTGGCTACCAGTACCGTCCAGGGCTACATTTAAATCTCTCTGTTTGATTTTCAAGGTCCTCAGATAAAATGGGCCAGAATACTTAAATAATAAGCTAACCCTTTACACACCTTTGAGACCTTCAGCTCATAGGAGCCCACCATCACAGAAGTCCCCAAGTCTGTATCTGAAGAAAAAAAGGAGGCCAAAACATGGAAAAATACCACAGTAAAAATAGAACATATGGCATGTCTTTCCCAGATTATATCTGTCCCCATGTTCCTTTCCAGGAGTGGACAATAGAAACATAGAAATAGACGGCAGATAAGGGCCATGGCCCATCTAGTCTGCCCACCCCAATGACCCTCCCCTACCTTTCTCTGTGAATGGATCCCACGTGTCTATCCCATTTGGCCTTAAAATCAGGCACGCTGCTGGCCTCAATCACCTGAAGTGGAAGACTATTCCAGCGATCAACCACCCTTTCAGTGAAAAAGAATTTCCTGGTGTCCCCGTGCAGTTTCCCGCCCCTGATTTTCCACGGATGACGGATGACAGCAGATAAAGACCTGAACGGTCCATCCAGTCTGCCCATTAGTTATACCCATTACAAATACATGATTAAATTAACTTGTCTCTTCTTTGATATTTCTGGGCTATTGTCATAGGTTCCAGCTGCTGAAGTTGCCATCTAATCAAGCCATTGTGACATCACTTAAGAGGTTGACTCTTAGGCATTGCTGGAATGAGGCCATTATGACATCACAATCTCAGCTCTGGAATGTTGCTACTCTTTGGGTTTCTTCCAGGTAACATAGTAAATAGAAACATAGAAACATAGAAATAGACGGCAGATAAGGGCCACGGCCCATCTAGTCTGCCCACTCCAATGACCCTCCCCTACCTTTCTCTGTGCATAGATCCCACGTGTCTATCCCATTTGGCCTTAAAATCAGGCACGCTGCTGGCCTCAATAACCTGAAGTGGAAGACTATTCCAGCGATCAACCACCCTTTCAGTGAAAAAGAATTTCCTGGTGTCCCCGTGCAGTTTCCCGCCCCTGATTTTCCACGGATGCCCCCTTGTTGCCGAGGGACCTTTGAAAAAGAAGATATCTTCTTCCACCTTGATGCGGCCCGTTAGATTCTTGAATGTCTCGATCATGTCACCCCTCTCTCTGCGTTCCTCGAGTGAGTAGAGCTGCAACTTATCCAGCCGTTCCTCGTACGGGAGATCCTTGAGTCCCGAGACCATCCGGGTGGCCATTCTCTGGACCGACTCCAGTCTCAGCACATCCTTACGGTAATGCGGCCTCCAAAATTGCACACAGCATTCCATAAGAGCATAAGAATAGCCATATTGGGTCATACCATTGGGCTAGATTGGGTCCATCTAGCCCAGTGTCCTGTTTCCACACTGGCCAATCCAGGTCACAAGTATCTGGGAAAAACGCAAACAGTAGCAACATTCCATGCGGAATCCCCAAGAATAGCAAGATTCCAGAATCCCAAATACTGTAGTAGCAACATTCCATGCTCTCAATTCCAGGGTAAGCAGTGGCTTCTGTCTCAATGGCATTTGCCCAAACCTTTTGTAAACCCATCTGCATTAACTGCTGTTACCACATCATCTGGCAATGATTTCTAGAGTTAAGTATTCTTTGAATGAAAACTATTTCCTTCTATTGGTTTTAAAAATATTTCCCTGTAACTTCACTGAGTGTTCCCTAGTCTTTGTAATTTTTGATGGAGTAAAAAATTAATTCACTTGACCTGTTCTATGTAATTTAGGATTAAGAACATAAGAATAGTCTTACTAGGTCAGACCAATGGTCCATCAAGCCCAGTTCTCACAGTGGCCAATCCAAGTCCATAGTACCTGGCCAAAACCCAAGGAGTAGCAACATTCCATGCTACCGATCCAGGGCAAGCAGTGACCTCCCCCCAATTTTTCTCAATAACAGACTATGGACTTTTCGTCCAGAAACTTGTCCAAACCTTTCTTAAAATTAGCTACGCTATCCGCTCTTGCCACAACCTCTGGCAATGCGTTCAAGAGCTTAACTATTTTCTGAGTGACAAAATATTTCCTACCACTGGTTTTATAAGTATTTCCCTGTAACTTCATCGAGTGTCTCCCTAGTCTTTGTAATTTTTGACAGCGTGAAAAATCGATCCACTTGCACCCGTTCTGCTCCACTCAGGATTTTGTAGACTTCAATCCTATCTCCCCTTAGCCCTATCTCCTCTTAGCCGTCTCTTTTCCAAGCTGAAGAGCCCTAACCATTTTAGTCTTTCCTCATACGAGAGGAGTTCCATCCCCTTTACCATCTTGGTCGCTTCTTCTTTGAACCTTTTCCAGCACCACTATATCCTTCTTGAGATAAGGAGACCAGAATTGAACACAGTACTCCAGATGAGATCGAACCATGGAGCGATACAGGGGCATTATGACATTCTTAGTCTTGTTAACCATCTCTTTTTTAATAATTCCCAGCATCCTGTTTGCTTTTTTGCCCGCCACCGCACATTGGGTAGAAGGTTTCATCGTATTGTCTGCGATGATGCCCAGATTCTTTTCTTGGGCGCTAACTCCCAAGGTGGACCCTAACCACCTATCAACAGAGATTAAATTAGATTGAAGCTAGGGGAGAGTGGGGCCCCTATTGCTGTGGACCCTTGGGCACTGCCCTATTGTTCCAATGGTCAGACCAACCTGAGCTAAGGTCAGGGATGGCAGAGCAAGTTCAGACAAAGTCAAATCTACTGCAGTGTTTATCAAGTTTTCTGATTGAATCAGGTTTTAGAGGGGACTGAGAAATCATTATATGTTGCCGGAGAATGTGGTGAAATCTGTTAGCTTAGCGGGGTTTATAAAAGATTTGAATAATTTCCTAAAAGAGAAATCCATAAGCCATTATTGAGATGGCTTGGGGTAATCCACTGCTTATTCCTAGGAAAAGCAGCATAGAATCTGTTTTACTACTTGGGATCTAGCTAGGGATCTTGGTATAGGACAATGGAGCCATTGTGACATATAGAAACATAGAGCATGACGGCAGAAAAGGGCCAACGGCCGAACAAGTCTGCCCACTCAAATAACCCACCCCCCTAAGCACTTCCTCGAAGTGACCCCACATGTTTATCCCATTTATTCTTAAAATCGTGCACGTTTCTGGCCTCTACTACCTGGAGTGGAAGATTATTCCAATGATCAACCATCCTTTCGGTGAAGAAATACTTCGTAATGTCCCCATGAAATCTCCCACCCCTGATTTTTAGCGGATGCCCTCTTGTCGTCGTAGGTCCTGTAAGGAAAAAGATGTGTTCATTCATCTCCATGCGGCCAGTAACATATTTGAACGTCTCTATCATCTCCCCTTTCTCTGCGTTCCTCGAGAGAGTATGGCTGCAGCCTACCTAAGATGTTCTTCATATGGGAGATCCTTGAGTCCTGAGACCATCCTAGTGGTCAATCTCTGAACCGACTCCATTCTCAGCACATCCTTTCGATAATGTGGCCTCCAAAATTGAACATATTTGAACGTCTCTATCATCTCCCCTTTCTCTGCGTTCCTCGAGAGAGTATGGCTGCAGCCTACCTAAGATGTTCTTCATATGGGAGATCCTTGAGTCCTGAGACCATCCTAGTGGTCAATCTCTGAACCGACTCCATTCTCAGCACATCCTTTCGATAATGTGGCCTCCAAAATTGAACATATTTGAACGTCTCTATCATCTCCCCTTTCTCTGCGTTCCTCGAGAGAGTATGGCTGCAGCCTACCTAAGATGTTCTTCATATGGGAGATCCTTGAGTCCTGAGACCATCCTAGTGGTCAATCTCTGAACCGACTCCATTCTCAGCACATCCTTTCGATAATGTGGCCTCCAAAATTGAACATATTTGAACGTCTCTATCATCTCCCCTTTCTCTGCGTTCCTCGAGAGAGTATGGCTGCAGCCTACCTAAGATGTTCTTCATATGGGAGATCCTTGAGTCCTGAGACCATCCTAGTGGTCAATCTCTGAACCGACTCCATTCTCAGCACATCCTTTCGATAATGTGGCCTCCAAAATTGAACACAGGGGAGAGAGTGGCTCTTAGGCATTGGTGGAATGAGGCATTATGATATCCCAATCTCAGCTCTGGAATGTTGCTACAATTTGGGTTTCTGCCAGGTACTTGGGACCTGAATTGGCCACTGTTGGAAACAGGATACTGGGTTCATGGGCCTTCAATCTGTTCCAATATAGCAATTCTTATGTTCTTATCTTGCACAGAGTCATCACAGTTCTTGGATGTGATTTATGATGTGGACTGGCATTCTTCTCCTCTTGAACTGCAGCAGGAAGTCAGCTCCAGCCCTTCCCCATTATTAAATGAAAGCAGAGAAACAAGGTGTGAAAACTAAGGAGGAACAGAGACTAATAAGTGCAAATATTTCTCCTGCACCGTTCACTCCTACTTCATCTTTTCCATGCAAACACTTGGGTTAACACCTTTCTCATAAATGTGGAGTTGTTTGCCTACTGATAATTACCAGCTTTCTATAAACATGGTAGAGTGAACTTTCTCACTGTGAAGGCATTTCTGCTCTGAAAGGAGATACCTAGGAAAGCGATGCCATCTCAGTGGCTGACGGCTATCAAGACCAGGTTAGGAACTCAGCTGACTGGGATGGTTTGGGCAGAGAGAGTCCTGCAGAGGAAAGGGACAGTCTAGATCAGGGGTGTCAAAGTCCCTCCTCGAGGGCCGCAATCCAGTCGGGTTTTCATGATTTCTTCAATGAATATGCATGAGATCTATTTGCATGCACTGCTTTCAATGCATATTCATTGGGGAAATCCTGAAATCCCGACTGGAATACGGCTCTCGAGGACCGGAGTTCCCTACCCCTGGTCTAGATCAGTGGTTCCCAACCCTGTCCTGGAGGACCACTAGGCCAATCGGGTTTTCAGGCTAGTCGTAATGAATATGCATGGTGCAGATTTGCAAGCCTTTCACTTCCATTATATGCAAATCTCTCTCATGTATATTCATTAGGGCTAGCCTGAAAACCCGATTGGCCTAGTGGTCCTCTAGGACAGGGTTGGGAACCACTGGTCTAGATCAGGGGTGTCAAACTCCCTCCTCGAGGGCCGCAATCCAGTCGGGTTTTCAGGATTTCCCCAATGAATATGCATGAGATCTATTAGCATACAATGAAAGCAGTGCATGCAAATAGATCTCATGCATATTCATTGGGGAAATCCTGAAAACCTGACTGGATTGGGGCCCTCGAGGAGGGACTTTGACACCCCTGGTCTAGATCCTTCATCTTCACTCCCAGTCCTCAAGGGTCACTAATGGGTGGGATTTTCAGGATATCCCTAATGAATATACATTCAACACACGAAGAAGCTATTGCCTAATTTCTAATTACAATATAATTTAATTGTAATACAAATATAAATCATCATAAATACATCAGTTGGCATCTCCCCAAACCCATTAAACCAATGTCCATAGCGTTAATATGCAAATATCGGCACTTGGACAACTTGTCTTTTAGATCGTCCAAGTGCCGAATAGGGTTGTTTCGATTATGTTGAATATTAACACTGTTAAAACATGGTGGAAGCCTCTGCTTGCCCTGGATTGGTAGCATGGAATGTTGCTACTCTTTGGGATTCTAGAATCTTGTTACTCTCTGGGATTCCGGAATCTTGCTACTCCTTGGGATTCTGTATGGAATGTTGCTACTCTTTGGGTTTTGGCCAGGTACTAGGGACCTGGATTGGCCACCGTGAGAACGGGCTACTGGGCTTGATGGACCATTGGTCTGACCCACTAAGGCTATTCTTATGTTTTTTTCTTATTGGGTTAATGGGTTTTGGGGGTTGCCAAGTGATGTATGTATGAATGTATTGATGATCGGGAAAAAGTTAAGTTTACTCTATAATGGAGGGTTCCAACCTCCCCCCCCAACCAACGGCAGTGTGAAGAGTATGAAGTAAACTGGAGGGGTTCCCCATTCACACCTCACGTAACTTTTTAGGTGGCGCGCTGGGGTCTTGTGCTGATTTCTCTGCGCTGCAATGTCAGCGCACCGAAGTCCTGCACGCGGATGACTATGAACCCCTAAAATCTGGTCACCCTATCTTGAGATGCCATCCAGTCCTGTATTTCCATGAAAGCCCAGTCAGTCTTTCTTAGCATTTTCTGCCTTCTATGGCCCTGACAAGGTGTGGGGCTGGGAAGAAGGGGGTCTTGGATGGTCTTGGATCTAGTATAATCTGAGAGCTCTAGCAGAATAGTTGGATGGAAATTTAGCCCAAGACATCTGTAAGAGTAATGGGAGTGTTGCTGATGGGGGCTGAAGATCTGCTGGATATTCCACCTGCAGAAACAAGGGCAAATGTTAAAGGAACCCATGAAGGAGGGGCTCTGAATTAGAGTATGACACGGTGACAAAATTCATCACCGTTCCTGTCCCCGCGGATAACCGCGAGAAATAGTCCCTTGTCATTTTTTAGTGTCTATTTCAACCTCGGTCCTTCTACATCAGCATTCTTCAAAGCAAAGCTTGCGGGTCAGTGGTTGTGGCCATTCATACTCTGATTCTTATGTGAGCCAAGGATAATGAAGCCATTGTGACATCACTGATGTGATTGGCTCTTAGGCACTGGTGGAATGAGGCATTATGACATCACAATATCTGCTCTGGATACCAGAGACTGTCATTCTGTAGTGTCTGTTTCAACCTCGGTCCTTCTACACCAGCATTCTTCAAAGCAAAGCTTGTGGGTCAGTGGTTGTGGCCATTCATACTCTGATTCTTATGTGAGCCAAGGATAATGAAGCCATTGTGACATCACTGATATGATTGGCTCTTAGGCACTGGTGGAATGAGGCATTATGACATCACAATATCTGCTCTGGATACCAAAGACTGTCATTCTGTAGTGTCTGTTTCAACCTCAGTCCTTCTACACCAGCATTCTTCAAAGCAAAGCTTGGGGGTCAGTGGCTGTGCTTATGTGAGCCAAGGATAATGAAGCCATTGTGACATCACTGATATGATTGACTCTTAGGCACTGGTGGAATGAGGCATTATGACATCACAATATCTGCTCTGGATACCAAAGACTGTCATTCTTTAGTGTCTATCTCAACCTCAGTCCTTCTACACCAGCATTCTTCAAAGCAAAGCTTGCGGGTCAGTGGTTGTGGCCATTCATACTCTGATTCTTCCCTCTCTCCTTAAAGAATGACATGAAGATCCTTCTCTCCCCAAAAACTATCGTCCTATCGCTAATCTTCCTCTACTCTCCAAAATTACGGAAAAAATAATTTACTCCCAATTAACAGACTTTCTCGAAAAAACTCATGCATTACATCCTTGTCAAACAGGCTTCCGCTCTTCACATTCTACAGAACTATCTTTACTGGGCCTTATTTCAACCATACAATATTACCATGAACACCAAAAATCTGTCATTCTAATCTCTTTAGACCTCTCCGCAGCTTTTGACACTATCGACCATTCTCTTCTTATTTCTAGATTAAAAGATTGCCGCATTTCTGGTTCTGCACTCTCTTGGTTCTTATCTTACTTTCAGGAACGCAGCTTTAAAGTCTGCGTAAAAAACGAAATTTCCTCAACTATATTTCAAACTTTCGGAGTGCCACAAGGTTCAATATTATCACCATTATTATTCAATGTATTTCTCTCTCCTCTCCTTACATTAGCCCAATCAATAGGATTTACTATTTTCGCCTATGCAGACGATATTCAACTTCTTCACCCTATTAACACCACTAGCATCTCTGACATAAAAGACATAAATAATAAATTGGATATCATAAACGAATGGCTATACACAAATAAACTTTCACTTAACATTGACAAATCTTCTGGACTCCTACTCCCCATTAAACAATCAGAATCATTACCAGGAACTACAGTGGTGCCTCACACAACGAACTTAATTCGTTCCAGGAGCAAGTTTGTTATGCGAAAAGTTCGTTATGTGAAACGCGTTTTCCCATAACAATACATGTAAAAAAAAATAATTCGTTCTGTAGCATAAAATATGCTAAGATGACATAAAAAAAGATAAATTTATCTTGTTAGAGCTGTTAGCATGATATAGAGGGGATATATGTGAAGGGGAGGGGAGACAGGGGTTTTGTTGATCCTTGCTGTGTATTATAATCACCCCGCACATACTCCCCAGTACCTTTTTTAATTCCTCCCATCTTTCCCAGCCAGTGGCGTACAGGCCAGAAGCGCAGAGATCAGGAGCAATTCCTCTGCACGCCTGTGTGGGCCCATGCCGATCTCCGAATGGCTGCAGTTAGTTCTTGTGAGTCCCGCGAGAGCTGGCTGCAGTTAGTTCTTGTGAGTCCCGCGAGAGCTGGCTGCAGTTAGTTCTTGTGAGTCCCGCGAGAGCTGGCTGCAGTTAGTTCTTGTGAGTCCCGCGAGAGCTGACTGCAGCCATTCAGAGATCAGCGCAGGCCCAGGCGGCGGGGGGGAGGTTTAAAAATATGCGGTGGCGGCAGGGGGAGGTTTAAAAATATGCGGTGGCGGCGGGGGGAGGTTTAAAAATATGCGGTGGCGGCGGGGGGAGGTTTAAAATATGTAGCGCCACTGAACGATGCAGCTCGGGCGATCGTTGTGTGAAACGAAGTCCGTTGTACGAATCAAGACAAGAAGTTCGTTGTGCGCAGCGTTCGCTGTGCGAGGCGTCCGTTATGCGAGGCACCACTGTATCTCTATCAAATCCATCCCACTACATATGGAAACAAAATTTAAACTACTTGGCGTCATTATTGATAGAGATCTCTCTTTTCATGAACATATTAGTTCCGTAGCAAAGGTCTGCTTCTTTAAACTTCGCATCATCAGATCATTAATTTCCATTCTAAATACTGATTCCATTACTATTTTGACTCACTCTTTAGTAATTTCTCACTTAGACTACTGCAACTCGCTTCTAAACGGCCTCCCTCAAAAAGAACTACGACGCCTTCAACTGATACAAAATACCGCAATAAAACTTATCTATAAAAAAAACAAATATGATCATGTCACTCCTCTCTTAAAGGAAGCCCATTGGCTTCCAATTTCTCATCGCATCACTTATAAAATTATTCTACTCACTTTCAAAATCAAACTCTTACATCAACCTACATTCCTCGATAAACTCCTTATACCTCAAAGTTCCACTCGCACATTAAGATCATCTGACCAAAAACTTCTTTATATTCCATCCCTTAAAGACTTTTATTATACTCGCAAAACAAACTTCGCTATAACAGCCCCTACATTATGGAACTCACTTCCACAACATCTCCGCGACGAACAACAACTAGTCAAATTCAAGATCAATCTAAAGACTTTCCTATTTCGAGATGCTTTTAATCAAACCTAAAAAAAGAAAAAAAAAAAAATATATATATATATATATTTTTTTCTTTCTTCTCTCTCTTCTTTCTGCTAAGCAAGCATCCATCATTTTAACGCTCCCCTCCCTTTTGTTCAATCCTCCCCCCCACTCTCCCCTTCTCACCAATACAATGTAACTTTTTCCCCTTTCCTCACTTACTGCCCTCACACTCCAGTACGTCAAGTCTTTGTCATTTATGTTTATCTTTAGACATCACTTTACACATATTGCTACATTTAACTCTATTTTTTTAATTAATTGTTAACCGGCCAGACAATTGTTTGATGGTCGGGATATTAAAAACCAATAAACTTGGAAACTTGGAAGATGGTTTCCTGTGGAGATGGGAACGGTGATGAATTTTGTCACTGTGTCATTATCTACTCTGAATATAGGACCTGAGACATACAAATCAGTAGAGAATAGGGTTCAGTTCCCACCAGAGCCCCTTGTTTATTCAATTTTCTATGCTGTTCTTCCAAGGGAGCTTAGAATAGTTTACATGAATTTATTCAGCTAATCAAGCATTTTCCTTGTCTGTCATTCACAATCTGTCTAATTAATGGGGGGATTAAGTGACTTGCCCAGGGTCACAAGGAGCAGCGTGGGTTTGAACCCCCAACCTCAGGGTGCCGAGGCTGTAGCTTTAACCACTGCACCACTCTAGAAATCAAAATGTAGCAAAAGTGATCCAAGTGTAGGACAATCCAGCCATTGTGACATCACTGATGAGGTTGGCTCTTATTGGTGGAATGAGGCATTATGACATCACAATAGCAGCTCTGCCTATCAGAGGCTGAAACTTTTCACGCTATTTATTTATTCAGTTTTCTATACCGTTCTTCTAGGGGAACTCAGAATGGTTTACATGAATTTATTCAGGCATTCAAATATTTTTCCTTGTCTGTCCTGGTGGGCTCACCATCTATCTAATGTACCTGGGGCAATGGGGGGATTGGGTGACTTGCTCAGAGTTACAGGGAGCAGAATGGGTTTGAATCCACAGCCTTGGGGTGCTGGAGCTGGGGCTTTGACCACTATGCCACACTCTCCCCACACTCTTAAGTGACTTGGTAAGTCACTTAACCCTCCACTGCTCCAAGTACAAAACTTAGGTTGTGAGCCCACCAGGGACAGAGAAAGTCCCTATACATAATAAGTCATTCACTTTGATTTACCACAGAAAGGCAGTATATCAAATCAATGACCCAGGCTGATCTTCGGGTTGAAGAAGTTCGATCACATAACTCCCTCCAACCGACTCCTGCATTGGTTGCCAATGGAGGCGCGAGTGAGGTTCAAGTTCGGTTGCTTTTGCTTCAAGGTTCTAGTCGGTCTAGCCCCCAAATACATAACCGACCTATTCTCCTTTTCAACCAACAGACATAAAAGAAGCTCTAACTTGCACTTCGTTCCCCCCCCCCCCCCAGTTAGAGGATGCAAATTCAAAATTCATCACCAATACCTTCTCTCTTATCAAGCAGCATTATGGGGCAACGATCTGAAACAATTACTGACGCTTGCCAATACATATAGGGAATTTAGGAGACAAATGAAAACATACTTGTTCTTAAAGTACATAGGAAACTGATTCGCAGAATATCTCTCTCAATACCAGACCTCCAGATCTGCTAAACAATAGACACTAACTATGTCAATTCTATTCAATTTGTAACATTCTCTATAATCATTGTAAACCGCATAGAACCTGTGGTATATAAACCGTTATTATTATTATTATTAACCCCCTGTAATGTGAAGGCAAGTCTCATGGCTTGATTATCAGAACGAGGAGTTAGGTGTGTTGACACGTGACTTCATTTCAAGTATTGGGACTCTTCATCCGACTTTGCTAGCTCTGACATGTCAGATACAACAAAGGGACAGAGCAATCCAAAGGACCCCTGACGTAGGCTTCTTGCTGAAACATGGGCCGTGTCGGATCAACCAATAAAAAACTATTTTGGTCCCCGTTCTTCAGGCCGCTTCTTTTCTGGGAGGAGAGTGTGGCGCAGTGCTTAGCACCCTGAGGTTGTGGGTTCAAATCCTGTGCTGCTCCCTCTGGCCCTGGGCAAGTCACTTAATCCTCCACTGCTCCAGGTACATTAGATAGATTGTGAGCCCATCGGGATAGACAGGGAAAATACTTGAAGTACCTGTATGTAAACTGCATTGAGTATGGTTATAAAATTACAGAAAGGCAGCATACAAGTCCCAGTCCCTTTCCCTGATGTCATAATGCCTGGCAGAAACCCAAAGAGTAGCAACATTCTAGAGTTAAGACTGTGATGTCATAATGCCTCATTCCACCAATGCCCAAGAGCCAACCTCAGTAGTGATGTCACAATGGCTTCATTGTTCTATATTTGGCTCAGTTCTGATATTGGAGGAGAGTGTGGCAAAGTAATTAGAGTACAGCCCTAGAACCCTGAGGTTGTGGGGTCAAACCCCGTGCTGTTCTTTGTGACCCTGGGCAAGTCACGTCCCCAGGTATATTAGACAGATTGTGAGTCCATTGGGACAGATAGGGAAAATGCTTGAAGTACGGATGGCCACCAGGATGATCTCGGGGCTCAAGGGTCTCTCGAGGAACGTAGGGAGAGGGGAGACATGATCGAAACATTTATGCTTGAAGTACGGATGGCCACCAGGATGATCTCGGGGCTCAAGGGTCTCTCGAGGAACGTAGGGAGAGGGGAGACATGATCGAAACATTTAAGTACCTCACGGGACGTGTCGAGGTGGAAGATGATATTTTCTTTCTCAAGGGACCCTCGGCCACAAGAGGGCACCCGCTCAAACTCAGGGGCGGAAAATTTCATGGCGACACAGAAAGTATTTCTTCACAGAGAGAGTGGTTGATCATTGGAACAAGCTTCCAGTGCAGGTGATCGAGGCAGACAGCGTGCCAGACTTTAAGAATAAATGGGATACCCATGTGGGATCCCTATGAGGGTCAAGATAAGGAAATTGGGTCATTAGGGCATAGACAGGGGTGGGTAAGCAGAGTGGGCAGACTTCTATGTTTCTATGTTACCTGTATGTAACGTGCTTTGAGAGTGTTTGTACAACTATACAAAGACAGTATACAAGTCCTTATCGCTATTCTGTGTGTACTCTGGTTCATTTTCTCCTTGTTATCATAGAACGATGAGCCAACATAAAAGGAGTTTAGGCTGTATTAAATTAGGGGCATAAAATACATCACCATAATTTACAGCTCCTAAAAGATTCTGGAGACCTTGAAATGTTTTATTTATTCTTCTGCTGTTTTCAGCCAAGGTAGCAAGTGTTCGAGGGTAACTTAGGAGCAACACCATCTAATCCTGCTGGGAAGTGAGACACGCTATAATACCCCCAGGAGCAGGGGTATTAAATCTGTAGGAGTAAGCCTACACTTGGCCCAAACAGCAAAGATCGAGCATAAAGCCAGGTCCGCCCTACTACTAAGGGAGGGCCTGAATTCAGGGGGGTGGGGCAGCAAAACCGCACGTGGAGGCAGCCGGATGGAGCAGCGTGGCGGGAAGAGATCCTTACGCCCTGCCAGCAGAGGAGGAAATTTCGTCAGCCTGATGGGGCATTGGGAGCTTGAGCTGTGAATCCGGGCACAACGAGTACGTTCAAAACGGGTGATCACAGGGCCAGCCCTTCCTGATCCTAATTGCTGTATTATGACAATTACGTGTGTGCGGTGCCAGCCTGAGTGGAGTAGAACGGGTACAGGCGGATCGATTTTTCATTCCGTCAAAAATTACAAAGACTAGGGGGACACTCGATGAAGTTACAGGGAAATACTTTTGAAACCAATAGGAGGACATTTTTTTTCACTCAGAGAATAGTTAAGTTCTGGAACGCAATGCCAAAGGTTGTGGTAAGAGTGGTTAAAGTAGCTGGTTTTGAGAAAGGTTTGGACTAGTGCTGCCCGATTCACGATTCAAATTGATTCAATTTTTTAAAAAAATCGGCCTCCCGATTCGATGACCTGCCCTTCCTAAAGCAGGAGCGGCAGCGCTGCCTCTTGCTGGCCGTCCGCAGCCGCTCCTGCTTGAGCGGGGAGGGTCAGTCAGAAAGGCCTGGATGTTCCCCCAGCTTCCCCGCTCTAACCTTAAGCAGCTAATATGGTGGCCTGCAGGATCGCTGGTGCATTAGCGATCCCTGCAGCTGCCTGACATCCTCAGCGGCACGTTCTCTCTGCTACGGTCCTGCCCCTGCTCTGTATGGAATGTTGCTACTCTTTGGGTTTTGGCCAGGTACTAGGGACCTGGATTGACCATCATGAGAACGGGCTACTGGGCTTGATGGACCATTGGTCTGACCCACTAAGGCTATTCTTATGTGGTGAGAGAGCAATGACTAATTTGAGGCACTCAGTACCTTAGAAACATGACGACAGATAAAGGCCAAATGGCCCATCTAGTCTGTCCATCCATAGTAACCATAATCTCTTTCTTGCTCCGAGAGATCTCACGTGCCTATCCCAGGCCCTCACGTCTCTGTTTCCTCTGGGGCATGCATATGATAGACGCCCAGAGGACATGATGAAGGGAAAAACCGGAACAGACTTTGAGGAATGGGGGTCGCCTTGCAGAGCAGCTCAGGCTACTAAGATTCATATTTGTGGTCCTAGAGAGAAAGCTTCCCCCCCCCCTCGTCACAGCCAGAAACTCAGTTTACTGACATTTGAATAGATATATTTGTGCTGCCCAAGATTAGGACAGCCAGGAACATTTCCTCTGCAGATAAGGAGACCCAGAGATGCTGGGCCGACTATTAATAATGTGAAAAGTTCAAATCAACAGCAGATAAAATCCTTTTGACAGGATCCAGGTTGAATTTCTCACCTAATAGAATACAGGAGACTCATGATTGCTTTTAACATTGCCTAGATTCACTGGGTTGCCACTACCTTTGCTGCCACCTGTACTGCGCTTCCGGAGGATGTAATAGGACAAAATACATTAAGAGGATTCAAAGAGGGATTGGACAAGTCCTTGAAGGATACGGGGATTGAGGGATATAGTTAGAGACAGAGATAGGATGATGAAAGGGTATTGAAAGGTTTTAGACAAAGGATCACTTACAGGTCATGGACCTGATGGGCCGCCGTGGGAGCGGACTGCTGGGCGCAATGGACCCCTGGTCTGACCCAGAGGAGGCAACTTCTTATGTTCTTAGTGCTATGGAGTACTGGGAAGGGCAGGGAGAGATGCAGAGTAGAAAAGGAGGGGGAGAGATCACAGAGAAGAAAGGTAGTAGGAGAGAGAGAGGGAGGGAGAAGATGGGAGTAAGATGGAGTCTAGAGAGGGAGGGAGAAAACATTAGGGCCCAGATTCTATAATTTAAGGTTATGAGATTTTTTTTTACTCTAGTAAAATCCGGACCCCTAGGCCTGCCCCCACTTCCATCCATCCCCACTCCTATACACCCCAGTTCTACCCCAATCCTGCCCGAGCCCTGCCCCAGTCCCCACCCCCACTGCCTGCTGGAAAAGGGGATAGAAGGGTATAGATAGAGGTTTACTGCACAGGTCCTGGACCTGTTGGGCCGCCGTGTGAGCGGACTGCTGGGCATGATGGACCTCAGGTCTGACCCAGCAGAGGCATTGCTTATGTTCTTATGTATCTGCGCATGCTTGGATGTCCTCCTGCCTGACGTGACTTTGAGGAAGCTTTTCAAATGTGCCGGGTTTTGAAAAGCAGTCCGGACCCCCGGACGTGTGCAGAGAAATCCGGACGTCTGGTAACTCCACTACAAATTGCACCGTGAATGGCAGCTGCCCACATAAGTGGCGCTGATGGCGTGTCAGTCACGCATTGGCGCCATTTACAGAATCACAGCTATGTCACAGAAAGGCGCCAGAAATGTATGACAGGGTTTTCAAGGCCTACATCTGTGACTAGAATCACGACTACGGAGGTGCCTAGTGACGCCTAAGGGTACTTCCGGCATCATCCACGCCTATGTTACTCTTGGGTGCCTACCACCGTTGCAGCTCTGGTGCCGTTTGCGGAGGCACCGTCTTTTTTGATGATACACTGGGACAGTTTTCATGAGAGCTCACCCAGGTTACTGCCAGTTAGGCTAGGCTTACCAGATTTTCCATTTGGAAAATCCGGATCACTAGCCCCGCCCATTTCAACCCATCACGCCCCAGTCCCACCCCCAATCCTGCCCTAGCCCCGCCCCCTGCTGCCTGGATGCCTTCCTGCCCGACGGCGATTTGATTGAAGCTTTTCAAAACCTGGACAAAGCGATGGGTTTTGAAAAGCCGTCCGGACCCCTGGACATGTCCTCAAAAGGGAATCCGGA
Source organism: Geotrypetes seraphini (assembly GCF_902459505.1). NCBI lineage: Eukaryota > Metazoa > Chordata > Amphibia > Gymnophiona > Dermophiidae > Geotrypetes > Geotrypetes seraphini. The sequence goes on from NC_047085.1 coordinate 11,715,226, forward strand.
CGTCTGGTAACCCTAACATGAGGTCTGTTTTTCTCCACTTTGTCCTTTATTATTTATTTCTCTTAGTTATGCTTGTTTGAATGGCGGTCCCAATAATACTTACACAGCAGCACGTTTACATTGAGTATAATTTATATTGACTACGTCTGTGTCCAGAGAATCTGGCCTAGCTAGCAGCACCATATATAGGATTTGGGCCTAGGAGTCTAAGCAGAAGCGAGAGAGATGGAAGAAGGGGAATAAGGAAAGAAAATTCAGAGGAAAGAGACAGAGAAATGAGGAGAAAACAAAGTGCCCTAACGTGTAACACAATTCTAAAATGCTCCCCTTATGGAGTAACTACTTGGGAACTAGCTAGGCCCTTGGGACCTGTGTTGGCCACTGTTGGAAACTGAGCTCGATGGACTTTCAGTCTGTCCCAGGATGGCAACTCTTATGTTCTTATGTGAGCCAAGTACAGTATAGGACAATCCAGCTATTGTGACATCACTGCTGATTCGTAGGATAAGCACCATAAAATCTGTTTTATTACTTGGGATCTAGCTAGGTACTTGGGCCCTGGGTTCGCCACTGTTGGAACGGGATCCTGGGATTGATGGACCTTCGATCTGTCCCAGTATGGCAATCCTTATGTTCTTGAGTCAAGTAAAGGACAATCCGGCCACTGATGATGTTGGCTCTTAGGCATTGGTGGAATGAGGCATTATGACATCACAATCTCAGCTCTGGAATGTTGCTACTCTTTGGGTTTCTGCCAGGTACTTGGATTGGCCACTGTTGGGAACAGAATCCTGGGCTTGATGGACCTTCAGTCTGTCTCAGTATGGCAGCTCTTATGAGAGCCAAGTAAAGGACAATCCAGCCACTGATGATGTTGGCTCTTAGGCATTGGTGGAATGAGGCATTATGACATCACAATCTCAGCTCTGGAATGTTGCTACTCTTTGGGTTTCTGCCAGGTACTTGGATTGGCCACTGTTGGGAACAGAATCCTGGGCTTGATGGACCTTCAGTCTGTCTCAGTATGGCAGCTCTTATGAGAGCCAAGTAAAGGACAATCCAGCCACTGATGATGTTGGCTCTTAGGCATTGGTGGAATGAGGCATTATGACATCACAATCTCAGCTCTGGAATGTTGCTACTCTTTGGGTTTCTGCCAGGTACTTGGATTGGCCACTGTTGGGAACAGAATCCTGGGCTTGATGGACCTTCAGTCTGTCTCAGTATGGCAGCTCTTATGAGAGCCAAGTATAGGACAATCCAGCCATTGTGACATCACTGCTGAGATGGGCTCTTAGGCATTAGTGGAATGAGGCATTATGACGTCACAATCTCAGTTCTGGAATGTTGCTACTCTTTGGGTTTCTATCAGGTAGTTAGGACCTGGGTTGGCCACTGTTGGAAATAGGACACTGGGCTTGATGGACTTTCAGTCTGTCCTAGTATGGCTCTTCTTATGTTCTTATATTTCAAAGAAGCTTCCAATAGCTATGATTTCTTCAGCAGCTCAATGGAGCTTCATAACCTAAAAAAGGATTCACAAAAAAGATCACTGCCCGGACAGGAGAAGCTCGAAGGAAGTCAGTTCTTGAAGGCCGTCACAGCTCAGGTTTTCAGGATATTCCTAATGAATATGCATGAGAGAGAATCCCGTGCGTATGCAAATCTCTCCGAGGCATAATCATAGAGATATTGTGAAAAACCTGCCCTACATCTTTGATTGTACTTTATTGTAGTGTATTTCCTTGAAACTAATGGGTTACAGGATCCGAGGCAACATAGCTTTACAAAAGGTAAATCGTGCCAAACGAACCTGATTGAATTTTTTGATTGGGTGACCAGAGAGCTGGATCGAGGACATATGCTAGATGTAATTTATTTGGATTTCAGCAAAGCCTTTGATACAGTTCCTCATAGGAGGCTGTTGAACAAACTTGAAGGGCTGAAGTTAGGACCCAAAGTGGTGAACTGGGTCAGAAACTGGCTGTCGGACAGACACCAGAGGGTGGTGGTTAATGGAAGTCGCTCGAAGGAAGGAAAGGTGACTAGTGGAGTCCCTCAGGGTTCGGTGCTGGGGCCAATCCTGTTCAATATGTATGTAAGTGACATTGCTGAAGGGTTAGAAGGAAAAGTGTGCCTTTTTGCAGATGATACCAAGATTTGTAACAGAGTAGACACCGAAGAGGGAGTGGAAAATATGAAAAAGGATCTGCAAAAGTTAGAGGAATGGTCTAATGCCTGGCAACTAAAATTCAATGCAAAGAAATGCAGAGTAATGCATTTGGGGATTAATAATAGGAAGGAACCGTATATGCTGGGAGGAGAGAAGCTGATATGCACGGACGGGGAGAGGGACCTTGGGGTGATAGTGTCCGAAGATCTAAAGGCGAAAAAACAGTGTGACAAAGCAGTGGCTGCTGCCAGAAGGATTCTGGGCTGTATAAAGAGAGGCGTAGTCAGTAGAAGGAAGAAGGTGTTGATGCCCCTGTACAGGTCATTGGTGAGGCCCCACTTGGAGTATTGTGTTCAGTTTTGGAGACCGTATCTGGCGAAAGACGTAAGAAGACTTGAGGCGGTCCAGAGGAGGGCGACGAAAATGATAGGAGGCTTGCACCAGAAGACATATGAGGAGAGACTGGAAGCCCTGAATATGTATACCCTAGAGGAAAGGAGAGACAGGGGAGATATGATTCAGACGTTCAAATACTTAAAGGGTATTAACGTAGAACAAAATCTTCTCCAGAGAAAGGAAAATGGTAAAACCAGAGGACATAATTTGAGGTTGAGGGGTGGTAGATTCAGGGGCAATGTTAGGAAATTCTACTTTACGGAGAGGGTGGTGGATGCCTGGAATGCGCTCCCGAGAGAGTTGGTGGAGAGTAAAACTGTGACTGAGTTCAAAGAAGCGTGGGATGAACACAGAAGATTTAGAATCAGAAAATAACATTAAAGATTGAACTAGGCCAGTTACTGGGCAGACTTGCACGGTCTGTGTCTGTGTATGGCCGTTTGGAGGAGGATGGGCAGGGGAGGGCTTCAATGGCTGGGAGGGTGTAGATGGGCTGGAGTAAGTCTTAACAGTGATTTCGGCAGTTGGAACCCAAGCACAGTACCGGGTAAAGCTTTGGATTCTCGCCCAGAAATAGCTAAGAAGAAAAAAAAAAAAAAATTTTAAATTGAATCAGGTTGGGCAGACTGGATGGACCATTCGGGTCTTTATCTGCCGTCATCTACTATGTTACTATGTTACTATATTTACAAAATCTTGATGTTTCAAGTTTCTAATTTATTAAAAATTTGATCTGATCGCGTATCAGATTTCTAAGCGATGGACAATGCCTTAAAATTGGGGATAAGACATCCAGCGTATTTGAACACATCACTAACACGACTTAGGGCTCCTTTTACTAAGCTGCGTTGCCGCTTTTAGCGCACGCAGCATTTTAGCGTGCTACGCGGCTAGAACGAACGCTAGCTCAATGCTGGCATTAAGGTCTAGAGTGCACGGAAATTTACCGCATGCTATTCTGTGCGTTAAAGCCCTAACGCGCCTTAATAAAAGGAGCCCTTAGACAAGGGGGACGGTAATATAACTCTACCTTGATATTCCTTCCCTTCGCACATGGAATTTCTATCCATAAGGATTCCACACTGCTATCTATGTCATGGAGAATGTTTATTTGATTTGTTTTAATTCCCTCTTTAACATATACTGCACCCCCCCCCCTTCAATTTGATCTACTCTATCCTTCCGATATAATTTGTACCCAGGTAACAGTGTCCCATTGATTGTCCTCCTTCCACCAGGTCTCCGAGATGCCTATTATATCTGTCTCATCATTCTGTGCTATATACTTTAACTCTCCTATTTTATTCCTTGTAACTACAGGCTGCTGAGAAGACAGGGGAAATTTGAGTCTTTTACTCTGCCTTCCTCTTAAAAACTTCTGCCTTTCTTTCACCATTATTGAAACCTCTCCACCGGGACTCCCTAAATATCCTGTTTCAATAGTATACTTCAAGGATGCCTCACACCGAACCATCAGCTCCTGGGCGACTATCGGCTTTCCCCTGCATCTTAGCTTAAAAGCTGCTCTATCTCCTTTTCAAATGTTAGCACCAGCAGCCTGGTTCCAATCCCAGTTAAGGTGGAGTCCATCCCTTTGGAATAGATTCCCCTTTCCCAGAAGGTAGCCCAGCTTCTAACAAATCTAAATCCCTCATCTCTGCACATAGTAACATAGTAGATGATGGCAGATAAAGACCCGAATGGTCCATCCAGTCTGCCCAACCTGATTCAATTTAAATATATATATTTTTTCTTCTTAGCTATTTCTGTGCAAGAATCCAAAGTTCTGCCCGGTACTGTGCTTAGGTTCCAACTACTGAAGTCTCCGTCAAAGCTCACTCAAGCCCATCTACACCATCTCCAGCCTATCCTCCACCAAAAGGCCATATACAGACACAGACCGTGCAAGTCTGCCCAGTACTGGCCTTAGTTCTTCAATATTTACTATTGTTTTCTGATTCTAGATCCTCTGTGTTCATCCCACGCTTCTTTGAACTCCGTCACCGTTTTCCTCTCCACCACCTCTTTCGGGAGTGCATTCCAGGCATCCACCACCCTCTCCGTAAAGAAAAATTTCCTAACATTGCCTTTGAATCTACCACCCCTCAACCTCAAATTATGTCCTCTGGTTTTACCATTTTCCTTTCTCTGGAAAAGATTTTGTTCTAAGTTAATACCCTTCAAGTATTTGAACGTCTGAATCATATCTCCCCTGTCTCTCCTTTCCTCTAGGGCAAGGGTGCCCAATAGGTCGATCGCGATCGACGGGTAGCTCGCCAAGGCAAAGTGAGTCGATCACCCAGGACTCACTTTGCCTTGGCGATCTATTGGGCCGATCAGTCTTCCTCTCCCCGACGTCAATTCTGCCATCGGAGAGGAAGTTCGGGCCAGCCAATCGCTGCCTGGCTGGGCGGAACTTCCTCTCCGCCGGCAGAATTGACGTCGGGGAGAGATATGCTGGTCGGCCCGAAGCAGGCAGAGCATGGGGTGGGTCGGCGTTGGCTTTGGGGCCTGTTATCCATTGGTGGGGATTTGGGTCCTGTTCCCCGATGGCAGCGGCAGCGGCAGTGGCTTGGGGAAGGGCAGGGAGAAAGAAAGAAAGGGGGCAGGCAGGGAGACAGAAGAAAAATAGAAAAAAAGAAAGGGGGCATGAAGAGAGAAAGAAAGAAAGGTCAGGGAGAGAGGAAGAAAATGTTGGGGGAGGGAATGAGGTGTGGAGGAGAGGAAGCATACAGGCTGAAAGAAGGGAAGAAAGATTGGATGCACAGTCAGAAGAAGAAAGTGCAACTAGAGACTCATGAAATCACCAGACAAGGTAGGAAAATGATTTTATTTTTAATTTAGTGATCAAAATGTGTCTGAATTTATATCTGCTGTCTATATTTTACAATATGGTCCCCTTTTACTAAACCGCAATAGAATTGTTTTATCAAAGAGGTCAAAGCAGATGACTCTATGCACTGTCACCTCAGTAACAACCATACAAAAATAGACAAATACCCACCCCCTCCCTTTTTACTAAACCACAATAGCAGTTTTTAGCGCAGGGAGCTGCGCTGAATGCCCAGCGCTGCTCTCGACGCTCATAGGCTCCCTGCGCTAAAAACCACTATGCGTACAGTGTGCGTTGTGTTTTTTTAAAATTTTATTGTTGGTAGATCATTTTGACTTGGTCATTTTAAAAGTAGCTCGCAATCCAAAAAAGTGTGGGCACCCCTGCTCTAGGGAATACATATTCAGGGCTTCCAGTCTCTCCTCATACTTCTGGCGCAAACCTCCTATCATTTTTGTCGCCCTCCTCTGGACTGCTTCAAGTCTTCTTACGTTCTTCACCAGATACGGTCTCCAAAACTGAACACAATACTCCAAGTGGGGCCTCACGAACGACCTGTACAGGGGTATCAACACCTTCTCAACCACGCATTGACACATTGAGACTTTGGGGCTCTGCCTACCTTTCGGGTCCTGCACGTGGAATGGGAAACATTTCTGAAAATGCTACCCTGGAAGATCTGGATTTCAGCTTTCTACCTAAGAGCCTAAATTTGGCTTCCAGAATCTCCCCCTCATATTTTCCTGTCATTAGTACCTACATGTACCAAGGCAGCCAGCTCCTCCCCAGCACTATCTAATATCCTATGACATATCAATAACATGTTTTCCACAAGGTACACAGGAATGAGGTGTTAATTGCAGCAACTATAGATGAGATAAGCATTTTGGTTTTTCTGCTTTTGACACGTTGAACCGTCAGATTTTATTGCACACAGTTACAAAATCTGGCCCTAGAGGATTAAGTGACTTGTCCAGGGTTACAAGGAGCAGCACTGGGATTTGATCTTACAACCTCTGGGGGCAGAGGCAGCAGCTTTACCAGTAGACGTCATTGTGAACAGAGTCCAAAGGATTGCTTTTATAGCTTAAACTCAGGGCAAGATGTATTCTGCTTCTTCACCACTAGTTGACAGTATACAGAGCAACCAGTAAGAAACTACACAGTTCAAGCACTAGGTGTCGCTGTATATAGCAACCATTAAGGAAATTATTACATTACATTACATTGATGTCTTCTATCCCGCCAATACCTTCTCTAAAAATGATAGGGACCAGGAGATCTACCATTTTCTCGGTCATAGTACCCCAGCTTTGGAACAATATACCACTATACCTATGTAATGAACCTTCCTTAGATAAATTCAAGCGCTCCTTAAAAAGCTTTCTGTAAAAGGATGCATTTGAAACATAGACAGCATAACTTACTATTAACTAAATCCTTAGACCTTAATCAATCCTACGACTAGGTCGCTAAATTATCCTTTTATTTTTTTTCTTCTACTTTTCCTTTTTTTTTTTCTTATGTGTTCCCACCATATGTGTTTTTTCCTAAATGTTTTTTTTCCTTTAAAGATTGTAGCTCATTCCTCTTGCCCTTTGTACCAGTTTGTATGAGAACATATATAATTTGTATACAATGTTTGTTTTGTCCTCCCCTTTTTAAAAAACTGTTTTACGCATTGAAATATATCAGGGGGTCTCAAAGTCCCCTCCTTGAGGGCCACAATCCAGTCGGGTTTTCAGGATTTCCCCAATGAATATGCATGAAATCTATGTGCATGCACTGCTTTCAATGCATATTCATTGGGGAAATCCTGAAAACCCGACTGGATTGCGGCCCTCAAGGAGGGACTTTGAGATCCCTGATAAATATATGATATTGCATAGATAACAAACCTTAATAAACTTGAAACTTGAGTTCCAGGCGGTTTAGAACAAGAAATTAGCCTGGGCATTCCCAGGGAGTTTACAAGGTTGATAGCTATAGTATGCATTGGGATCTGGGAATGTTCAATCGCTAAGGTTCACAGTAAAGTTTACAACAAAGAAAATGAAACACCCATCTGGATCAATAGGAACCAGCAGGGGCGGGAATAGTCCACTCAAACAGTGGCGTACCAAGGGGGGGGCGGTGCGCCCCGGGTGCCAGCCCTAAGGGGGTGCTCCCGGCCTTGCCGTTCAGTCCCCCTCCACCCCCGAAGGACCGCTCGCCCCACTGACCTTCCTGCACCACCTGTGAAGCAGCCCGCAGCAGGATCGCGAAGTCAGCGTCAGCGATCCCTGCGCTGCTTAGGCGCTGCTTCCTGCGCCGCGATCCCGCCCCTCCTCTGACGTCAGAGGAGGGGCGGGACCGTGGCGCAGGAAGCAGCGCAGGGATCGCTGACACTGACTTCGCGATCCTGCTGCGGTTGCTTCATAGGTGGTGCGGGGAGGCCAGGGGGGCGAGCGGTCCTTTGGGGTGGGTCGGGGCATCAGGCCTTCAGGGTGGGGCGGGCGGGCAGGCAGGCTTTCAAGGGGGAGGGGGTGACAGGCAGGCAGGCAGGCCTTCAAGGGGGGACAGGCCTTCGGGGAGGGGTGCAGACCTTCAAGGGGTGCAGGCCTTCAAGGGGGGGCAGGCAGGCCTTCAGGGGGGGTGTAGGCCTTTGGGGGGGTGCAGACCTTCAAGGGGGTGCAGGCCTTCAAGGGGGGGGGACAGGCCTTCAAGGGGGGAAAGGCAGGCAGGCCTTCAAGGGGGGGACAGGCCTACAAGGGGGGACAGGCCTACAAGGGGGTGGGACAGGCTTTCAAGGGGGGGACAGGCCTTCGGGGGGGGGTGCAGACCTTCAAGGGAGTGCAGGCCTTCAAGGGGGGGTGCAGGCCTTCAAGGGGGAGACAGGCCTTCAAGGGGGGGAAAGGAAGGCTGGCAGGCCTTCAAGGGGGGACAGGCCTACAAGGGGGGGACAGGCCTACAAGGGAGTGGGACAGGCCTTCAAGGGGGGGACAGGCCTTCGGGGGGTGCAGACCTTCAAGGGAGTGCAGGCCTTCGGGGGGGGGGTGCAGGCCTTCAAGGGAGTGCAGGCCTTCAAGGGGGGACAGGCCTTCAAGGGGGGGAAAGGCAGGCAGGCCTTCAAGGGGGGACAGGCCTACAAGGGGGGGGAGAAGCTACAAGGGGGTGGGACAGGCCTTCAAGTGGGGGACAGGCCTTCGGGGGGGTGCAGGCCTTCGGGGGGTGCAGACCTTCAAGGGGGGACAGGCAGACCTTTAAGGGGGGACAGGCCTTTGGGGGGACCATGATTTAGAAGTACACGGAGGGAAGGGGGTGTTCAAAGAGACGTGCATATGCCAAACTTTGGGGGGGGGAGAAATAATGGGTCTGAAAATAGAGGAGAGGGAGAGAGATGATGGACCATGGGATTTAGGGAGGGAAGGAACAGAAAGGGAGAGAAATTGGACACAAGGGATGGTGTGGAGGAGGGATAGAAATACTGGATAGGAGGTTTCAAGGTTTCAAGGTTTCAAGGTTTATTAAATATTTGATGGATCGCTATATCGTTATACAAAGCGATGTACATTAAAATACAATCAGATAAGATAATAAAAACATACAATTCATTAAAATAATGATAACATACAATAAAAAAACGATAGATTTTAGACAAGACCAACAACAATTGGGAGGAAAGGGAGGTTAAAGTTACATATCGTAAAAAAAGAAATACATTTAAGGAAAGAACATCAGGGAGGTATTAAAATACTTGAAACGAAAAATTAAAAAATGGGAGAATTTAATTTTTATTATTTATGTATTAAAAAAAATTTTTTTAAAAAGATAAGTTTTAAGAGATTTCTTAAAAGAAGGAACATCTTTTTCGTTTTTTATATATTGGGGCAAAGAGTTCCACCATTGGGGGCCGACGACCGAAAACATTTCCAATCTACGGGTGCCTATAATTTTCAAAGATGGAATTACTAATAGGTTTTGGGAAGATGATCTGAGAGAGCGTGCAGAACAATAGGGGATTAGCATCTTAGAAATGCATTGTGGTTCTTTGAAGATCAAGTTTTTATAGATAAGTAGTAAAACTTTAAACTGTATGCGTTGGCAAATAGGAAGCCAATGTGCATCTTTAAAGAGTGGAGTGACGTGATCGAATTTCTTGGCATCATAAATTAGTTTTATGGCCGAGTTTTGAACTATTTGCATTTGTCGTTTTTGCTTTTGGGTAACATTGAGCAACAAAGAGTTGCAATAATCCAGTTTTGATATAACCAAAGAATGAATTAAGATATTGCGAGATTTGAGTTCGAGAAATTTAGAAAGAGATCGAATTAAGCGCAATTTGTAGAAGCAGGTTTTAACTAGATTATTAATGTGATCTTTAAATTCCAGACTATCGTCAATTATTACGCCTAATATTTTTGTTTTGGGGACGATTTCAATGGGTTTATTGTTAAGTAGGAAAGAAGAATTTAGTCCTATATCTCTTTTCCAGTTAAAAATCATTGCTTTTGTTTTATTTATATTTAATGATAATTTATTATTGTTAAGCCAATTATGAACTTGTTTGAGTTTTACATTTAAAGATTTGATGTCTTCGTAATTTTCAGGATTAAATGGGTGAATTAACTGTATATCATCTGCGTATGAAAAAGCAGTGAATCCTATAGACTGGCATAGATTCAGTAGCGGTGCAAGATAAATATTGAATAACAGGGGAGATAGGATTGAACCTTGAGGGATGCCAAAGGTTGTTGTATATTCTTCTGATTCTTCGTTGTTGAATTTGACATGAGAGGTTCGATTAGTAAGATAAGAAGAAAACCAGTTAAGGACTTGAGTTAAGGAGGGTAATTAGGAAAAGAAAGGGAGAGATGGTGGACTCTGGGGTGATGGGGAAGGAGGGAGAGATGCCGGATGAAAGGGTATTTAAGAAAAGGTGGATCTGTGGAGGGAGATGAAAAAAAGGAAAGATACCAGACTTCCTGGGAAGGGAAGGGAAATGGAAAGGGAGGACAGAGTTGGCAGATGGATGGTTAGCATGCAGAAAGAAGGAGACCCTGGCAAGCAAGTTATCAGAAGATAACCAGAGCCTTGGACCAACAAGATTTGAAATATAACCAGACAACAAAAGGTAGAAAAATTAATTTTATTTTCTGTTTTGTGATTATAATATGTCAGATTTGAAATGAGTATCCTGACAGAGCTGGTGTTGGACTGCAAACGTGAGCTAGGATTTAACAGAGAGAGGAAAAGTCCTTTTTGTTTCTTTATTTTATTTACACCACAGCGCCAGTGTGGTTAGGAGAAGCCAAAGGGGGTGAAAAAGCTATAAAACCCACCAGGAGTTTTGAAAAAAATCACCCAACTGGGCAGGAAAATCGAATTGAAAAACCAATTCAATAGGGCTGAATCGAATCAAAAATTTTTTTCCTGTATCTGGCAGCATTAGTTTGCGCTACTGTCTTAGACTTTAGGACCTGGGATTGGGGAGAGATGGCATCCTCAGTACTTTATAATGCAAGTGAAACGAGGATTTAGTCAGACTTTTGAAGGGTCTGCAGAAAAAAAATATTGTATAGGCCGGGGACATGAGACAGCAGGAAATGGGAACTATTCTTCCTTCTATTTTTGTGAATGGAAAGGCTGAGGATGTCAGAGAGTTCAGTTAAAATATGTGCTTTAGAAGAAAATATAATAATGTGTTTTATAAAGTTTATAGCATAGCTGGCCTACCCAGTGAGGTGTTCCTAGTGGTGATGGTGGCAGCGTGTCAATGTGTTGAGAGGAAGAGGTGGTCTGGGAAATTCTGCTGAGCAAACTCCGGGCCCATTTCCACCCCCCAGTTAGTCCACTCCACTCAACTGGTTCACACACTGAGTGGGTCTTTGGGTGTTGTTTTGGGATCTCTTCCAGTGGTTTATCTCCTTCTGGTCCAAGGAAGGAAACTTTGTTATCCTTAGCATTGACCTACAGAATATGTTTGTAACAGCGCTGCTTGTGTGGCATTAGGCTATGTAGTGATCGAAAGAAAAAAACAGACCTTTGCACATTTTTGCACTATATGGTGGGTGTATGAGGAGATTCACATTTCCTGCACTGCTAAGTCCATGTGAAGTTACCTTGTGCTGTATTTGACATCTAGCAAGGTCTCTGTTTGAAAGGAAAGATTTAAACTTAAAAATGAAGTGGCCAGAAGTTATGGTAAAAGCAGATAGTGTAGCTGGTTTTAAGAAAGATTTGGACAAATTCCTGGAGGAAAAGTCCATAATCTGTTATTAAGACATGGGGGAAGTGTCTGCTTGCCTTGGATCGGTAGCATGGAATGTTGCTACTCTTTGGGTTTTGACCAGGTATTAGTGTCCTGGATTGGCTACCATGAGAATGGGCTACTGGGCATGATGGACCATTGGTCTGACCCAGTTAGGCTATTCTTATGTTATGTTCTCATCTGTAGGGGCCTTTGTTTTCACTTCTTATTTTAATGTATTTTTTTTCTGGGAACTTATCAGTGTTTTTTATAATGGGAACAAAAATGGAAGAGAATTAATGTGTGTGGGAAGAGGGGGTAACTAATTTCTTCAGCTAAATAATTCAATCCACTTCAAACAGACATAGGAGAACTCACGCACCATTCACACACCCTCCAACCAAAAACGTCAAAAGAAAAAAACTGTTCGACAACCTCCTAGCCATTCGAGCTGCAACACTCGACCCCCAACTCTACAACCAATTGACATCAACCACAGACTGCAAAACCTTCTATTCAAAAAACACATAAAACCGAACTAACACAATCAGAACTGTCCCAAGCATCACCTGCAACTACTCCATATGTACTTCTGATGTCATGACAATTCAGACATAATTTATGTTATGTTATGTTATGTTTGGAATATAAGAAAATTTTCACTGCCTGTTTCTATTCTGACCATTTATTCCGTTTCATGGTCATTACAAAAAATATTTTTTTACATGGGGGGGGGGGTGTCAAAAAATGATGGGCCCCGGGTGCCACATACCCTAGGTACGCCACTGCACTCAAATCCTGAGATTGCTCTATGAGAACCAAGGAGTAGAAGTTAAATCTCCGCCTGATATATTTATTTGCTTTTGCACAAAATGCTACGCTGATTTTGGGACGGACTCAATTTGAATTATGGGAAGTTTGTTGGGGTTTTTTTTTTTTAATAACCAATGATGGTAAAGTGGTGAGCAATATTATTTTGCTGCTTTCTGAGACTTTTTCCTCCCCACTGACCCCCTCCCCCCTTTACAAAAGCGTGGAAGAGGTTTTTAGCGCTGTCCGGCATTCTGAATGCCGTGCGCTGCTCCGACACTTATAGGAACTTTACAAGCATTGGAGCAGTGCGCCGGCCGACGCTAAAAACCTCTTCTTCGCTTGTGTAAAAGAGGGGTGAGGTTTTTTTTCCCAAAAAAATGATTTTTTTGTGGTTATTAATGTTGAAGTTATTTTTGTATATTTCTAGACCTCTGAAAACACATTAGAGTAATCCTAATAAGGCAGGACTAGCACCTGGATGGATATAATGTGTAGCAAAGGATGCAATTTACACAATAAATGTCATTGAAAATTGTAGTTATGTATAGAAAATATTTACAGTCCGCTCTATCCTTTGGTTCTAGGCAGAGCTTGTAAATGCAGTACATATGTATCACATACACATAGAAGGAAGATATCTTCTTTTTCAGGGGCCCCACGACAACAAGAGGACATCCGTGGAAAATCAGGGGCGGGAAACTACGAGGTGACACCAGGAAATTCTTTTTCACTGAAAGGGTGGTTGATCGCTGGAAAAGTCTTCCACTGCAGGTGATTGAGGCCAGCAGCGTGCCTGATTTTAAGGCCAAATGGGATCGGCACATGGGATCTCTTCACAGGGCAAAGGTAGGGGAGGGACATTAAGGTGGGCAGACTAGATGGGCCGTGGGCCCTTATCTGCCGTCTATTTCTATGTTTCTATGGAATACCGCGCATTAAACCGCCTGCCATGCTAGTACCTAACGCCTCCATTGACGAGGCGTTAGGATTTTAGGCTGCCGCGGGGGTTAGCGCGTGATGAAATGTCCGATGCGCCTTGATAAAAGGAGCCCATAATATTAAGACAAAATAGCCCCTTTCATCAAGTTTTTCTAGAGATTTTTAGTGCGGGCCGGCGCGGTAAATGCTCTGATGCTCATAGAATTCCTGTGAGCGTCAGAGCACTTACCTCGCCAGCCCACGCTAAAAACCTCTATGCGCCTCGGTAAAAAAAAAAAAAAACGGCTGTAAAATATAATTAAAATCCTATATAATAAAACCCTAGAGCGCGCACGCGCTCTTGAAAAATCGTGATCCCTGGCGCCGTGTTTTCTGATCCGTGGCCGTGTTCCATTTTAGAACGCGGCCAGGGATCACTCTGGCCACTCCCCTCCTCACTCACCAATCGGAAGCAAGCTCCTCACCTCCCGCCCTCGCTCACCGCTGCCGCTGCCGCTGATCCTTCTCTTCAGGGCAGCCTGCGATCGTGGCCGGCTTTGGCGGGCCTCGCGGGCTGCTTTCCGGCCTCGGTGGCACGTTCCCTCTGACGCACGGGATCGCGTCGGGAGGGAGCGTGCTTCCGGGTTGGGGAGCGGCCTGTGAGGTTCGCTGGGGCCGGCCACCACGATCGCATCCTGGAGCAGGCCAGAAGACGCCGGGATGCAGGGAGGGTAAGCAGGGGAATCAATACAGGGGGCCAGAGGGAGAGGGAAAGGGGGCTGCTTTAGGGGAGGGGTGTGCTGAGGGGAGACAGAAGGGGCCATGGAGAGACAGGGAGAGGGAAAGGGGGCTGCTTTGGGGGAGGGGTGTGCTGGGGGGAGACAGAAGGGGCCATGGAGAGATAGGGAGAGGGAAAGGGGGCTGCTTTGGGGGGGAGGTGTGCTGGGGACAGACAGTTTTGCACTGGGGGAAGACAGAAGAGGGCCATGGAGAGACAGTTAGGGAGAGGGAAAGGGGGCTGCTTTGGGGGGGAGGTGTGCTGGGGACAGACAGTTTTGCACTGGGGGGAAGACAGAAGAGGGCCTTGGAGAGACAGTTAGGGAGAGAGAAAGGGGGCTGCTTTGGGGGGAGGGGTGTGCTGGAGGCAGACAGCTATGCTCGGGGGGGGGGGAGAGACAGATAGACAGACAGACATATATTCTAGCACCCGTTAATGTAATGGGCTTAACGACTAGTAATAGTAATAAAAATCCAGAATGTCATAAAGCCATCGGTGTGCACTTATAAAGCAAAAAATAAAAAATCTTTAAGGTAGCGATTCTCCCACTGCAAATGCGACGAAGCCCATTCAGTTCCTAAGGGCTTTGGAGCATTTGCCACAGAAGAATCGCTAATGCTGCTTTGTGAAAGGAGCCCTAAGTATTTTCTAAATTATAAAATTCAGGTCATAACAGAAAATGTCGTGTGTGTAACTGTGCCACCTGACCTCCTCTTTTACAAAGCCACGTGGCAACGGCCCCGATGCCCTTTAAATCTCTAGGGGCTTCAGGCAGTGGCGTACGGCCAGAGCCTTCAGGGGATTCGTTCCACCCCCCTAAAGGCCCTGATGGTACTGCTCTGAATTTGATTGGTTGAGCAGGTAACAGGCAGATGCAGCTCACGCAATCAAATTTAGATTAGTACTGCCGGGGCCTTCAGGGGGTTCAGAGAATCCCCAGCCCCAAGAGCTCTGCTTTTTTTTTTTTTTGGGGGGGGAGGGTTACTTTTTGTTTGATGCAGTTTGAGTGGTTGAGCGCTCAACAAATCAAACTACATCAAGCAAAAAAGTACACAAATTTTTTTTTTTAAAAAGCAGGACTGTAGAGCTGGGGATTCCTTGAATCCCCTAACCATATGCCACTGGCTTCAGGACTGTTATCACAGCGGCCCATGGCCTCGTCAAAGAGACCCGGAATCAAAACGAAAGCCCGATTCTTCATGAATTGTGCAGGTGAAATGGTTAAACTGTTCAAAGTCAATGGATCTGCTCTACCAGTTTGTTTTCTTGCACTCTTTTACTTCTAATGTATTTCACTGGCATTATATTGTAATATGGGAGGGAGCTTGGGGCGGACTGGTTGCACCGCGCTCTCCGCCGGGTTCCGGCTTTAGTCTATAATGCGGAGCTGCGTGAGTGCCATTTCAGAACCATGTTGCGGGCCTATGCCTCCCAGAGCCGGGCCTTCTATATGGGCTGTGTGGATACCCAGTATTGTCTCACCAAGGTGAATTCTTACTTTCATGGCTTTTGGAGTTGTGAGAGTATTCAGGGTTTTTGGGGGGCTCTGGCCTCTTTTCTTCAGGGTCTTCTTCAGGTTCCTGTCCCTCTTTCTGTTTTTCCTATGCTGTTTGCTCACTTCCCTGCATTCTCAGTTTTTTCTTCTGCTGAAAAATTGTTTTTGAGCAAATGTTATATTTTGGGGAAGAAGTGTATTTTGAACCATTGGATGGCCGATGTTCCTCCCTCCTTTTGGTATTGGCGGAACAAGCTTCATGAGCTGATGTGCTGGGAGGCCAGGCTGGCTTGTTCCTCTCGTCGTAAGAGCAGAGACTTTATTCATACTTGGGCTCCTTTCTTGGACAGTTTGCCGCCAAGGAGTCATAGTCGTATTGTGAACGGATTGCAATTGTATTCTGCTCCACCTGTCTGACCTGGGATTCTTTTTTGTTGGGGTAGGGGGGAGGGTGGTTTGGGGGGAGGGGGGAAACTGTTCTGTTGGGGGGTATTTGGGTCTCTTTGTTCCCTGAGAGGACATCAGAGTCCAATCCTCTTAGGGGGGGGAGTTGTCCCTCTTTTGTCAGTTATTAGAATAGTTACAATCCTTGTCTGTATTCAGTGGTTGTGAATTGTTATTCTCTTTGCCAATAAAAAAGATTTCGTAATAATAATATTGTAATATGCATTCTGATTATTGTTAAATTTTATTATTCCAATCTGTTGTATTTCATCTGTATTTTATGGACTTGCCCAGTTGTTGTGAACCGCCTAGAACTCTTTTGGTACGGCGGTATAAAAGAATAAATTATTCTTATTATTATCTTTGTCATATGCCATTTAAATATTCGCTTATTAGCAATGAGATAACATATATGTCCTGGCTGAGTCGGACTTGGACCTTATTTTGGTTTGTACCTATGAGATTAAGAATTTTAATATTTTCTGCCTTGTTGGAGGCTTAGAGCAGTGGTTCCCAACCCTGTCCTGGAGGACCACCAGACAGTCAGATTTTCAGGCTAGCCCTAATGAATATGCATGGAGCAGATCTGCATGCCTGTCACCTCCGTTATATGCAAATCTCTCTCATGCATATTCATTATAGATATCCCAAAAACCCGACTGGCTGGTGGTCCTCCAGGACAGGGTTGGGAACCACTGACATAGAGTCCCATAGATCAAAGAACTTGTCCCAGTGGAGACACAAACATCTCAGTAAAGGAGACACAGATGATTCCCGTGACAAACTACAAGGAATTTAAAACAGCCACAGTAGCTGCAAAGCCGTTCTTCCAACGCTAGCACCTTCCTGGAAGGATTATATGACTGATGAGGTCGAAAGCTGAAGAAAGGTCACTTAAGCTTGACAATCAGCATCAATATTCCTCAAGATTTCACCTTGAACGAATACTAGTATTAGCTCTGCTCTGGGTGCAAAACTTGGCCCTGCCTGTAACTCTCCACAACAGCACAGTCCTCCGCAAAAGCGCTCAGTTACTGCATCACTGTATTCCCAAATATTTTGCTAAAATCAGAATATTAGCTATTAGACTATAATTTGCAGAAACGGTTGTAGATTATTGTAATATCATTTATTTGGGTTCCTATAAAAAACAAACAAACAGTTGATTGAGAATAATACAAAACACAGCTCTCCGCCTGATTTTATATCTTAAAAAACATGATCATATTAGCTTATATTATCAAAAGCTTCATTGGTTGCCATTTGAAGCCAGAGTGTTGTTTAAATTCGGCTGTATCTGTTTTAAGATTTCATTTGGCCTAGCACCTTCTTATCTCCCTTCCCATTTTAGATTTTATAATATTAAGACCAGGTTGGTTCTCTCTTCCGTCAGTGAAACCATGCCGTTAAAAAGATTTTTGAGATCGGACCTTGGCATTCCAGGCTGGAGTCAACGTTCGTATTTCCCCCATCCCTTTCCTATTATCAATTTCGGAAAGATCTTAAAACTTATCTTTTTAAAAAAAACATGAAACATAGAATTAATTTTATTTTATAACCTTTACTAATCCATTTAAGTTTCTAATCGATTATTTGATGAATTTGTACTATTAACCGAATTCCATTTTTAATACATTTTTGGATGTTGCTATTTCTTTGCTTAGTGTTGAATTACTTAGATTTGTGTCATTTTCATTTTTAACATTGTTGTATGACTTTGCACTTTTAATGCCCAGTGCATTATTATTGTGAACCGCCATGAACTGATGGTTTGGCGGTGTATAAAAAAAAATATTATTATTAGTTGGGGTTTTTTTTTTCAGTCTTACCATGAGGGCTGGCGTATGTTCTATGGGCATAGTAGCAAAGTCAATGGATCACCTTTGGAGGTGTCTGTGGATGAGTACTGACTGTCAGCAGAGTCCGTGTTTAGGTCCTGACTGTCAGAGGAGTCTTTGGTTGGGTCCTGAGTGTCATTGGAGTCCATGTTTAGGTTTTGAGTATGTGGTTGGGTCCTGAGTGTCAGTGGATTTTGTGGTCAGGTCTCAAGTGTCGGAGAAGTCTGTGATCATGTCCTGAGTGTCAAAGGAGTCTGTGGTTTGGTCTTGAGCATCAGAGGAATCTGTATCAGGTCCTGAATGTCAGTGGAGTCCATGTTTAGGCTCTGAGTCTGTCGTCAGGTCCTGAGTGTTGGAGGAGTCCATGGTTGCGTCCTGAGTGCCAGAAGAGTCTGTGGTTGAGTCCTGAGTGCCAGAAGAGTATGTAGTTGGGTCCTGAGTGTCATCCTGAGTGTCAGAGGATTCTGTGGTCAGGTCCCGAGTGTCAGAGAAGTCTGTGGTCATGTCCTGAGTGTCAAAGGAGTCTGTGGTTGGGTTTTGAGCATCAGAGGAATCTGTAGTCAGTTCCTGAGTATCAGTGGAGTCCATATTTAGGTTCTGAGTCTGTGGTTAGGTCCTGAGTGTCAGAAGATTCTGTGCCCAGGTCCTGAACTTCAGAGGAAACTATGTTTGGGTCTTGAGTGTCAGAGGAGTCTCTTGTGTTCTGTCAGAGGAGTTCGTGGTCAGGTCCTGACTATCAGAGGAGTCTATGTTTGGATTGTGACTGTCAGTGGAGTCCCTGTCTAGGCTCTGATCTGTGGTAAATCTCTAAACCTGGCTGTGATTTGGAGAAGGACTGTCAGAGAGCTCATGGGAGCAGGCCAAGGTGAGCCAACAGATCCTGGAGACTACTTGTTATTCTCATACAAAAATACCAATCTGACTGGTCAGAAGCAGCTTCATTCCTCCCCAGCCATCCGCCATACACCCTAGAGACCTTGGACCTAACTGGGCCAGGAATGTTAACCTGTGAACTGCAGACCCTGCGAAACGCTTCAGACACTCCTATCAAATACATCTCTCAGTCTCCCTGCACCAGTGGACAGTCTCCCATTATATCTATGGAAGGGATACCTGCTCACATCTGTTTGCAAAGAGCTTCCAGAAAGAGCTATTGTGCCACATCTCGTATATTTGGGGTGCTTTTGGGTAATCTTTATTGGGATGAGCTTAATCCTGCACCCCTTCCATGTGTGTGTGGTGGGAGGGGGGGGTGAAGTATCAGGATGGAGCAGGAATTAGAACTGGCCCATTTGCATCTGGACCCAAATTCCCACATTCTCCACGGTCAGAGCCGGATGGTACCGATTCTGTTGTCGGTGCTCCTGACACCTGAAGATCTGTCCCGTCTGTGAAGACAATGAACAGGGAGAGAATTCCTATCAAGCCAAAGCCTCTCTCAGAAATCCGGGATTCTTTTGCACAGCAAATCAAGGGATCAGAGTGGGCTCAGCTTGCATTCAGGCATTCCCAGAGCCAAAGGTGCCTCCTTCTCCCCCCCCCCCCCCCTCTCCCGCTGGTCTGAGGATGCCCCCATCACCACTGCTGTCAGGTGGCAATCTCCAGCACCGGAAAAAAAACAGGATCACATTATTCACATGCTCCAAACCCAACAGTCCAATAGAAAGAGAAGGGACTCACCAGGATGCAGAGGGCCTTGAGCCTGGGGTCCTGGGGTGGTTGCCGTCCTGCAGTGCTGCTCAGCGATGTATTCCAGGGTCAGAAATGGGTGATAGGATGCCCAGCAAATCTCCTTCAGCAGCCTGGAGGGGGGAAAGCAGGGCTCAGTTGCTGTCTCTCTGTCACACCCTGTCTCCTGTTCTTTCACGCTCCCTCTCCCTGCCTGTCACTCTCTGTGTCTCTGATTCTTTTTTGCTTTCTTTCCGTTTCAGTGTCTCTCTGATTCTCTCTTTCTGACTTTCTGATTCTCTTACCCTCTCCCCATATTGTTCTCTTTCTGCCTGTCTCTGTTTCTGCGTCTCCTTCCCATCTCTTTCCTATCTCGTTGTATGTCTCTGTCTATTTGTCGCCTCCCTCTGTTCTGCGTGTGCCTTTCTTGATTTGCTCTGTTTTTCTGGCTCTCTCTCTCTCTATTGGTGACTCCCTGCTCCTCTCTTACCCTGGCTGTCTCTCTGTTCACTCCTTCTCTCTGCCAAGCCTGCCCTCACAGCTCTGAAGGGGGCAAGCAGTGAGAAGCCTTGGCTTGCCTTTCCTCCCGATTGGCAACCTGGTCTGGCATCAGGAGCTTCGTCCAGCCAACTGCAGGATTGCTGGGTGCTGTCTGCACCTCCAGGCAGTGGGTTAACTCTTCAGCATCCTTCGGAGCCCCCGGGAGATGAGTCTGAACCCTCCGAGCTCTGAGGGGGTTCATTCATTCAGGGGGCTGGAGCTCTGTCTGTAAGTACAAGGCAATCAGCGTGTCCTCTGGGTGTGTGTTTGTGTGTCTGTGCCCTGACACATACACAGAAAGCATGCATGTGGTGCATGTGTGTATCAGTGCCCTGGCATCTCCAGGCATCCAAGATCAGTGTGTGTGTGTTTGTCTGTGCCCTTAAAGATCAAAAAAATAGAGACAGACACACACACACAGAAAGCGTGCATGTGTGTATCAGTGCCCTGGCATCCAAAATCAGTGTGTTTTGTGTGTGTGTGTGTTTGTCAGAACCTTGGCTTTCCTCAGAATTAAAGAGGAACCTGCAGGCATCTCCGTAGAACACGCTCCAGGAGCCTGCCTCCCCCCCCCATCCCTCCCATTCCTGGAGTCTGTCTGCAGTGCACAGTCCAAGTTTAAGGAAGAGGACGGCAGTCACCGAGCCGCAGTCACAGGAGAGTCCCCGTCACATGCAGTCACACGCAGCGACCAGGCATTTGGGATGGGATATCTGGCTTTTTTCTTGGCTCTTTGCAATTCTTTTAATTCACTTCAACTCTCACCTCTACGAGGCTGCTTTTAAATCTCATCACAGTCATATTTACTGCAATACTGTACAGGGGTGGAAGCTTCTCCTAGGCAAACCTCTCAGCCTCGCAGTGCCCCCGAATTAACTGTCAGCTCCTGCAGCATCCTCCCCTTCCGAGAAGAATTTGTCTCAGTGCTGGCACAAAGTGTAGGGGACGAACCACAAGGGAACGAAAACAGCCACAGCAGCTGAAAAGCCCTTCTTCCAACACGCACCCGCTAGCACCGTCCTGGAAGGATTGTATGATCGATGGGGTCCAAAGCTGAAGAAAGACCAGCATCAGTATTCCTCAAGACTTCACCTTGCACAGACACTGTCCACACCAGCACAACCCTCCACCAAAACACTCAATTGCTGGCTCAAAGATTGTTCCAAAATCCTATAAAAAGGAAGGTTACAGTATGTGTTTTTTTAATCATTTATATTCTGCATATCCTACAAGTCTATGTGGATTACAAATTATTCAGATACTCAATCATTTTTCCCCGTCTGTCCCGGTGGGCTCCCACTCTATCTAATGTATCTGGGGCAACGGGGATTAAGTGACTTGCCCAGGGTCACAAGGAGCTGTCTGGGATTTGAACCCACAACCTCAGGGTGCCGAGGCTGTAGCTCTAACCACAGCATCACACCCACTTTGAGTCTATGTGTGGCTGTCAAGGCTTAATGTTTTGCTCTGACTGAAGCTGCTCTCTGCTGACCCCCCCCCCCCCCCCCCCGGAAACCCTAGGCAACCGCCTAGACTTGTCTAATGGGCTGGCCCTGTAGGTTCCCAATTGTGCTGGCTATGTGCTTTGACTGGAAGCTACCTGGAGCAGGGCTGACTCCTGTCTGTGTCTGTACAGTGCTGTGTGACCAGCATTCGGTACCGAGAAATCCGTTATCCTTTGAACATTACCAACACTTTTTCCAGCACTGTTATAGTCTCCATTTACGAAGCTATGGCAAGCACTAATACATGTTTACTGCAGCTTAAAAGGGCTTACTGTGGGACACGCTAAGGTGTCCCATGACACAACCCACACGCTTATGAAGGGGTGCTGAAAAGTTCTCAGCCCAAGCAAGAAGAGAATGACATGGATACGGTTCGATCAATGATCTGAAACAACGTCAAAATATAGAATGAAATAAGATGACACTCTTTCAGCTCCAGTGGCAAAATAACGGTCAGAATTTACGAAGCTGGCTGGTTGGGCTGAGAACTTTTCAGCACCCCGTCGTACGTAATAAAACTGAGCCAAGCATAGGACAATCAAGCCATTGTGACATCACTGAGGAGGTTGGCTCTTATTGGTCGAATGAGGCATTATGACATCACAATCTCAGCTCTGGAATGCTACTGTGAGGCGGTGCTGAAAAGTTCTCAGCTCCAACCAAGAACAGAATATCGTGGATAGGGTTCAAAAAAGGATCTGAAACAACGTCAAAACAGAGAATTTTGTTTCTGCCAATCGGCACTTAACCCTCTTTTCAGCTCCAGTGGCAAAATAGCGCTCAGAATTTAGGAAGTTGGTGGGTTGGACTGAGAACTTTTCAGCACCCCCTTGTATAACATATTTATAGTTTTTTCATCCAGGGGGCATGTCTGGAGGGGCAGAGAATGGGCACATCTATGCTAATTAGTTAGCATGTGGCAGTGCCAATGCGCTGATTAGTGCATAATCCCTTACCCTCTACAAAATAGTTGGCATTAGGGTTCACACGCTATTGACGACAGTAGTGTGTGGTTATTAATGCTGGAAACAAGAAATCGGTCATTTTACCTCAATGCTAAAAATTACCTTACTGTGCAGGAAAGATCTATGTAAGGGTGTTTGACTTCATTTGATTTTTTATGAGATACCGCAAAAAACCATAGTGTTATAGCAGTTTACAACTCTAAATGCAATTCATCATACATATTATTTTTTTTAAAAATGTACAAATCTAATGACATCTCATTATCCAGGGGAGAATGTGGCACAGTGGTTAAAGCTACAGCCTCAGCACCCTGAGGTTGTGGGTTCAAACCCCACCCTGCTCCTTGTGACCCTGGGCAAGTCACTTAATCCCCCCATTGTCCCAGGGACATTAGATAGATTGTGAGCCCACTGGCACAGACAGGAAAAAATGCTTAAGTACCTGAATAAACTCATGTAAACCATTCTGAGGAGTTGCCGTACAGTGAGAGATTAAAGAAACTGGGCCTCTTCTCCCTTGAAAAGAGGAGACTGAGAGGGGACATGATCGAAACATTCAAGATACTGAAGGGAATAGACTTAGTAGATAAAGACAGGTTGTTCACCCCCTCCAAGGTAGGGAGAACGAGAGGGCACTCTCTAAAGTTGAAAAGGGATAGATTCCGTACAAATGTAAGGAAGTTCTTCTTCACCCAGAGAGTGGTGGAAAACTGGAAAGCTCTTCCAGAGTCTCTCATAGGGGAAAACACCCTCCAGGGATTTGAACAGAGGAAATTGAGAGGGGACATGATCGAAACGTTCAAGTTAATGAAGGGAATAGACTTAGTAGATAGAGTTCAAATATTTTTATTGAGTTTTCAATAACACAACAAAACATTCCATATAGGAAAACAAATGAGGAGAAGGCAATTAGTAACAAATGAACTGCAAGGTTCAACTGAACCAGTCAGAATTCCATAGAAATGACATACAAATCATCTCATAAAGAAATAAAGGGAGAGACCGAAGGGAGGAGGAGCAAAAATAGAAGAGAAAGGAAAGGAAAGAAAGGAGAAGAGAGAGAGAAGAAGGCAAAGAGAAGAGTGAACAGGTGGAGAATGTAGGATGTAGAAAGTAGGACAGACATCCCAGCCCCCCAGTGAGGAGAAAGAGAGGGAAATAGGATAAAGGTAGAGAAAGAAAAGAAACAGGGTGAGACAACGGTTAATAATAATAATAATAATAACTTTATTTTTCTATACCGCCATAGTCAGGTGACTTCTAGGCAGTTCACACTGTAAGAAGGCTGGACATTCAGCGAATAACAAGGTCACAATACAATACAATAAGTCAACATACAATACAAGACAAAACAATACAATACAGTACAATACAATACAATGAGTCTAAATATACTACAATACAATAAGTCTAAAGACAACACCATACATAAGTCTAATACAGTATCAAGGAGAAAAGTGTTGGATAGGTTCCCAAATTTTGGAAACGGGTAGAGATCTGTTGGAAAATTCAGCCGCTTTAAGCTCGTATAGGTGGATCATGAGAACGGTGTTCCACCAGAAAACTACATTAAGTAAGTCAGCAGACTTCCAGTTGTGTAGAAGACTTAGTAGATAAAGACAGGTTGTTCACTCTCTCCAAGGTAGGGAGAACAAGAGCACTCTCTAAAGTTAAAGGGATAGATTCCGTACAAACATAAAGAAGTTCTTCTTCACCCAGAGAGTGGTGGAGAACTGGAACGCTCTTCCGGAGGCTGTTATAAGGGAAAACACCCTCCAGGGACTCAAGACAAAGTAGATAAAGACAGGTTGTTCACTCTCTCCAAGGTAGGGAGAACAAGAGCACTCTCTAAAGTTAAAGGGATAGATTCCGTACAAACATAAAGAAGTTCTTCTTCACCCAGAGAGTGGTGGAGAACTGGAACGCTCTTCCGGCGGCTGTTATAGGGGAAACACCCTCCAGGGATTCAAGACAAAGTTAGGCAAGTTCCTGCTGAACCAGAACGTATGTAGGTAGGGCTAGTTTCAGTTAGGGCACTGGTCTTTGACCTAAGGGCCACCGCGGGAGCGGACTGTTGGGCACGACGGACCACTGGTCTGACCCAGCAATGGAAATTCGTATGTTCTTATGTAAAGATACAACCACCCAGACAAGCATCATTCTTTGACGTGATTGGTTCTTGAAAATTAACAGCAAGTAATCTTGCTTTTTATTTTTTATGCAGTACTTATCCTAACTTGAGCGATCAGGCAATCAAGGCTTGGTTGCCATTTGGATCTTCTTATCGTTGCAAACTTGGGGCTTCTTTTATTAAGGCGCGCTAACTGATTTTCCATGCGCTAAAGATTATATTCTATGGGTGCCTTAGCATTTAGCATGGGTTAAATCGGTTAGCCCGTCTTGATAAAAGGACCCCTTGGATTTTCAGCTCTGTCAGAAAATAAATAAAAAAAGAGAAGGACTACAGATGGAGGATGATGAAATGCGTGTTTGCTTGTCGACTATCGACCCACGTTTTGCGTTAATTTGCCCTCAAAAACAAGCACATCCGTCGCATCGATTAGCAATTCTATAAACATAGTAACATAGTAGATGACGGCAGATAAAGACCCGGATGGTCCATCCAGTCTGTCCAACCTGATTCAATTTAAATTTTTTTAATTTTTTCTTCTTATTCTATCTACTTTAGTTTCACCGTTGTTACAATTACTCAGACATTGCTTAAAGAACTTTGAATAAATAACTCTCAAATTTAATTTTTGGTTGGTTTTGCAATTTTATCATTTCAATTATAATGTGCCACGAAAAACATTTAGTGCTCCATTTAGTGTGCTATACCTAAAAAAAAAGTTTGCAGATGCTGATCTAGTCAAAATGCACCATTTGCCCTCCAGTACATTCTAAGAGTGCCAGAGAACCCTCCAATAGTCCAACAAATAGTGAGAACTTAAGAATAGCCATGGTCCATTTAGCCAAACGTCCTGTTTCCAACGGTGAACAAAATAATTGACCCCTTTTTATATCCACAGAAGAGCAGGGGTCCAAAACAAAATAGACTGTGGCGTCCAATGTTACTGCTGCCGGCTTTATTGATATGAGAAGAAAGGTGTTCACAGTGAAGTACACTGTTGAAAAAAGCCGCTCGCTTGAGGAACTCATCCAACCTACCCTGGTAAAGGGGCTGGAACTCCTCTCGTATGAGGAAAGACTAAAACGGTTAGGGCTCTTCAGCTTGGAAAAGAGACGGCTGAGGGGAGATAGGATTGAAGCCTACAAAATCCTGAGTGGAGTAGAACGGGTACAAGTGGATCGATTTTTTGCTCCATCAAAAATTACAAAGACTAGGGGACACTCGAAGTTACAGGGAAATACTTTTAAAACCAATAGAAGGAAATATTTTTTCACTCAGAGAATAGTTAAGCTCAGACACGTGTTGGTGTGGTAAGAGCGGCTAGCGTAGCTGGTTTTAAGAAAGGTTTTGAACAAGTTCCTGGAGGAAAAGTCCATTGTCTATTATTGAGAAAGACATGGGGAAGCCACTGCTTGCCCTGTATCGGTAGCATGGAATGTTGCTACTCTGTGGATTCTAGAATCTTGTTACTCTTTGGGATTCCGGAATCTTGTGATTCTTTGAGATTCTGTATGGAATGTTGCTACACCTTGGGTTTTGGCCACCATGAGACCGGGCTACTGGCTTGATGGACCATTGGTCTGACCCAGTAAGGCTAGTCTTATGTTCTTGTGCTATATCCGCAAAATTTCAGAAGAGACCAATCAGGACCCCTGAGGAAGACCGTTTTGGTCGAAACACGGACCATGTTGGGTCCTCTTCACTGACTCAAATTGTAGATGGACTTCACTGATTCTACGATTGTGAACATCTTTCTTCTCGTATCAATAAAGCCGACATCGGACACCACAGTTTATTTTGTTTTGGACTCCAACAATGAACAATCCAGATCACAAATACTAGGCAGAAAGCCAAAGAATAGCAACATTCCATGCTACTTTTGAAATATATAGAGACTGTTCTCAAATTTAAGATGCTGAATATCTGTTCATAATTATATACAACATTAATGATTCAAGAGTGGGGCCATGACAGCGTCTGTATTTCTTGATTTACATTTGAAAACACTGGGAGGTTTTTATGCCTATGAGGTGGCATTTTTTTTCAACTTCCATTTGGTTTGGGGGGGTTTAGTTTTTGGGTTATTTTATTTCTGTAATAAAGGTTTACACATTATAAAAGGGGGTAGGGAAGGGAGAAGGAGGGAATTGAGGAATTGAAAAAAGGGGAGTATGAGTTTGGGAATGAATTGAGGTTTATAGTAGATAATGTTGAAATATATTTTGGAGGAATATTTGAACTATGTTTGACAAATATATATATATATATATTTTTTTAATAAATTGAATTGTTATGAGTTTAATATGTATTTATTTTTGTATGCTTATAAAATCCTTCAATAAAATGTTATAAACTAAGAACAGGGGGGGGGGGGAAGGGATCAAGGGGGGTGTAGAAAGGAATAGATTAGGCCATATGGAAATATATTTTGGAGGAATGATAGAAATATGTATGGAAATATTATTATTGTGAATCTAATTGTAATGAATATCTCTTTGTATTATATTATTGTATATTTATTTGATTCCTTCAATAAAATATTATAAAAGTTCTGTGAGCTCTGAGGCTTTTTCCCCCCACCTTTACAAATTCATCATGTAATTTTTGGTGACTGACATGAGCTTCACCTGTTTCTTTTTTTTTTTTTAAATTTAGCGTTTAAAACCCCACTATTTACCCTTCTCTATTCAGAATACTGACCAGTTCTTTATCCACAATAAGATATTAGCTCCTATCCTGTCTCTGCTGCCTCAGGGAATTACAAGTAATGGACCATGCGAGAATCCTGAAGCCTTGACAGATGGTCCATTTTTTATAATCTTCCCCGAGACAGCAGCGGTTGAGCCACAAAAGACCAGCCCAAGCTGGGCCCTGTGGACGGGTGACAGATGTTTGCATAATTCAAGCTGCTGTCTAAGAGACAAAGCCAAAAGGTTGCATATCTGTTTATAAGGCGGTCTTATAAATGATGATCGAGTGAGAAGGTGCTAGAACAACTGAGGTGCCCGAGATATTTCTGAGGCTTTTTCCTTCTTGATCAAACATTTTCAGCTAACTTAGAATTGGTTTTTGCTACATATTTATTAGTGGAGGTTCATTTGTGCGCAGTATTTAGGAAGAATTGATAACACATGCCAAATTTTCCTTACAATTTTCTTTCTAAGGAGGAACTTATGCTGTAAGCCATCATTAAGTGCTTATACTCAGCTCTTAAGTGAAAAGTTCTCAGCCCAACCAAGAAGAGAAGGACATGGATATGGTTAAGAACATAAGAAACGCCTTCACCGGATCAGACCCTAGGTCCATCTATTCCGGCGACCTGCACACGCAGAGGCCAAGCCAGGTGCTCCCAGATGGAGTCCCTGATCACCCGTATCCCTCAATGTGATTTGCAAGGAGGTGTGCATCCAACTTACGCTTGAAACCCAGAATGGTAGACTCCGTCACCACCTCCTCCGGGAGAGCGTTCCAAGCGTCCACCACTCGCTGTGTGAAACAGGACTTCCTGACATTTGTCCTGAGCCTGCTGCCCCTCAGCCTCAGTCCATGACCTCTTGTCCGTGTCACTTTTGACAATGTGAACAATGATGTTTCTTGCTCTCTTTTGTCGAATCCTTTTAGTATTTTAAAAGTCTCAATCATATCCCCTCGCAGTCTCCTCCTCTTGAGGGTGAACAGTCCCAGTCTTCTGAGGCGTTCTTTGTAGCTCAAATTTTCCATACCTTTTGTTAGCTGTGTGGCTCGCCTCTGGACCCTCTCCAGCAGGGCTATATCCTTTTTTAGGTAAGGAGACCAGTGTTGGACACAGTACTCCAAGTGTGGTCTGACCATTGCTCTGTAAAGCGGCATTATAACGGCTGCCGATCTACTCGTGATCCCCTTCTTTATCATGCCCAACATTCTGTTTGCTTTCTTTGCCGCTGCTGCGCATTGAGCCGACAGCTTCAGGTTCCTGTCTATCAGTACCCCCAGGTCCCTTTCTTGTTTGGTTTTGGCCAATGTTACACCTAACATTTTATATTCATGTTCCTTATTTTTCTTACCCAGGTGCATCACCTTGCATTTGTCTATGTTAAACTTCATCTGCCACTTTTCCGCCCATTCCTCCAGCTGGTTTAGATCCTTCTGGAGATCGTCACTGTCTTTTTGTGACCCAACTGCCCGACATAGTTTTGTGTCATCTGCAAACTTGATTATATTACTTGTTGTTTCCTCTTCAAGGTCATTTATGAAGATATTGAATAAGATGGGCCCAAGAACCGAGCCCTGGGGAACGCCGCTAGTCACATTCTCCCAGTCCGAGAATTTCCCATTTATGCTTACCCTCTGCAATCAATGATCTGAAACAATGTCAAAACAGAATTTCATTTCTGCAGTTGGCACTTAATGAAATAAGATAACCCTCTTTTCAGCTCCAGTGGCAAAATTTAGGCAGTTGGTTGGGCTGAGAACCTTTCAGCACCTCGTATGTAATAAAAGTGAGCCAAGTATAGGACAATCAAGCCATTGTGACATCACTGAGGAGGATGGCTCTTATTGGTGGAATGAGGTGTTATGACATCATAATCTGTACTCTGGAATGTTCCTACGAGGGGGTGCTGAAAAGTTCTCAGCGCAACCAAGAAGAGAAGGACGTGGATAAGGTTCAATCAATGATCTGAAACAATGTCAAAACCCAGAATTTCGTTTCTGCAAATTGGCTACGCTGGCAGAAGGAAGTTGATTGGCTGGATTGAGAAATTTTCAACACTCCCTTCTACTCTTTGAGTTTCTGCCAGGTACTTGGTCACAACTGGAGACAAGGTAGCGGGCTGTTCTTATGTGAGTCACGTATAGGACGATGAAACCACTGTGACATCACTGATGAGGCTGGCTCTTATTGGTGGAATGAGGCATTAGGACATCACCACCTCAGCTCTGGAATGTTGCTACTCTTTGGGTTTCTGCCAGATACTTGGGACCTGGGTTGGCCACTGTTGGAAACAGGATACAGGGTTAGATGGACCTGCGGTCTGACCCAGTTTGGCTATTCTTAAGTTCTTATGTGAGCCAAGTATAGGACAATCCAGCCATTGTGACATCACTGATGAGGTTAGCTCTTAGGCATTGGTGGAATGAGGCCTTATGACATCACAATCTCAGCTCTGGAATGTTGCTATGAGGGGGTGCTGAAAAGTTCTCAGCCCAACCAAGAAGAGAATGATCTGAAACAATGTCAAAACGGAGAATTTCATTTCTGCAAATGAGCACTTAAGAGATAACCCTCTTTTCAGAATAACACTCAAAATTTAGGAAGTTGGTTGGCTGGGCTGAGAACTTTTCACCACCCCCTTGTAAGGCGACTGCATAAAGCATAGTCCTATCTTTGGCCCTCTTTTAGAAATCACTGTTGAGGTTTCTCCTGCAGCCGGGAGGGGCTGAATGCTCTGACGCTGCTCCCACGCTCATAGGAATTCTAAACAGGTGGATCGTATGACTAAATCCCCTCTTCAAAGCCCAGAAGGTAGCCAAAGTGACCAGACCCCCACATATTCCCCCAGTGATCACTGACTCCTCCCCCCACCGCCATCACAATCGGGATTCCCAACCCAGACCAACTGGGTTTTCAGGATGGCCCTAATGAATATGCATGGAGCAGATTTGCATGCCTGTCACTTCCATTATATGCAAATCTCTCTCATGCATATTTATTAGGGCTAGCTTGAAAACCCAATTGGTCTGGTGGTCTTCCAGGACAGGGTTGGGAACCACTGCTCTAGAGACAGGTATGTATGTTTTTATTCCGATTGTGATGGTGGAGGGGGGAGGAGTCAGTGATCACTGGGGGAATATGTGGGGGTCTGATCACTTTGGCTACCTTCTGGGCTTTGAAAAGGGGATTTAGTCATACGATCCACCTGTTTAGAATTCCTATGAGCGTCGGAGCAGCATCAGAGCATTCAGCCCTCCCAGAGCTGCATACAGGTGTCTTAAAAATTATGGGGGGTGAGCTAGTGAACCATAGAGAGGAGGACCCAGGCCCATAAGCCACTCTAACCACTGCATTCATGCTGGAAAATGTGCACTCCCCAAACCCCCCCCCCAAACCCTACTGTACTATTTTACAGGTGGCACCTGCAGCCATAAGAGCTATTAGGGTAGTAGACATGTAGGTATAGTAGGTTTTTGGGGTGTTCTGGGGGGCTCACCATGACCTATAAGGGAGTTGTGGTGAGATGTTTATGTGGCACCCTTTTTGTGAAGTTCATAGCAGTGCCCTGTAAGGTGCCCCAATACTCTGTTGCCATGTCTGGGTGGCCAATCCATCACTTTGCTGGCCCCTCCCACAACCAAAAGGTCTTGTTCTAGGCGTTTGGGACTTGGACGATTCTTTTTGGATGAGAATGTAGTATAAAGATAGATGTTCTAGCGCTCTGGATGATCTAACGGCTGGACGTAGAAGTAGATGATTTTCGGAAAAAAAAAAAATTAGGGGGACGTATTTTTTGAGAATGGATTTTGGACGCTACCGACTTTGAGCGACTCATGCCCTAGGCCCCAAACGGACTTAGACATTTGTTTTGATTATGCCCCTCTAACCCTTTATAAATGAATGTTATATTGTATTATTTCATATTTTGACCCGTTTGGAACTTTGTGGTTATGCGGGATATAAATATGGAAATTAAATGAGAGTAGGTACAAAAGATTTCACCACTGCCTCTACTTCTCTCTCCTGTTCTTTTTCTCCCCTTTGGCTTCTCTCCCTTCTCTGCTACCTCTCCAAGCAATAGACTTACTAGAAATGGACAGGTTGTTCACCCTCTCCAAGGTAAGGAGAATGAGAGGGCACTCTCTAAAGTTGAAAGGGGATAGATTCCGTACGAAAATAAAGAAGTTCTTCACCCAGAGAGTGGTGGAGAACTAAAACGCTCTTCCGGAGGCTGTTATAGGGGGAAAACACCCTCCATGGATTCAAGACAAAGTTGGACAAGTTCCTGCTCAACTGGAACGTACGCAGGTGAGGCTGGACTCATTTAGAGCACTGGTCTTTGACCTGGGGGCCGCCACGTGAGCGGACTGCTGGGCAAGATGGACCACTGGTCTGACCCAGTAGGGGCAATTCTTATGTTCTTAACCAGCCCCGCATGACAGGATAGTTAGTGCCCATGCCCAAGGACAAAGCCATTATTACGATGGACTTGGGAAATTCACTGGTTATTCCTAGGATAAGCAGCATAAAATCTGTTGTATTCTTTTGGGATCTTGCCAGGTACTTGTGACCTGGATTGGCCAAACCTGAAAACCTGTCTTTTCTAGAAATCTTGGTCGGGGATTTAGTACCATCTTCATTTTGCATTGTCTGGGTGTATCTGTAAAAAAACAATATTACATTGGCTCCCTATCACACATCGTATCACCTACTAGCTGATGCCCCGGCGTTGCATGGGTATTTAATTATAGCAATAACACTGTAAATGGATTCAAATAAAGATACTTTATAATGGTGAATGAAATTATTTTTTTACAGCTTAATAAAAAGTACAATATTCAAATTATAATGTGAAATATTTGACAAAATGAATACAATACAACTAACACAAAACGTGATTATAAACAACAATTTTAGTTTCACCTCCTGGAGCAAGAAAATATAAATTCTTGGGTGAACCCACCCTTGAGCAAGCAACATAGAGTTGTGGGCCGCGAGACCCCCAGAACATATCACCCCAGGTAGTGAGGGATCTGCATACCAAGTTTCGTTCAAATCGGTCAAACCGGTTTTGAATTACTGTGAGAATGGCAGCTTTTTACATTTTTTCCATTGACATGAATGGGTGAAATCTGATTTACTGTTTGTAGCTCCGCCCACGTGTGCAGGTGGGCGGCGAGACCCCCAGAACATATCACCCCAGGTAGTGAGGGATCTGCATACCAAGTTTCGTTCAAATCGGTCAAACCGGTTTTGAATTACTGTGAGAATGGCAGCTTTTTACATTTTTTCCATTGACATGAATGGGTGAAATCTGATTTACTGTTTGTAGCTCCGCCCACGTGTGCAGGTGGGCGGCGAGACCCCCAGAACATATCACCCCAGGTAGTGAGGGATCTGCATACCAAGTTTCGTTCAAATCGGTCAAACCGGTTTTGAATTACTGTGAGAATGGCAGCTTTTTACATTTTTTCCATTGGCATGAATGGGTGAAATCTGATGTTCTGTTTGTAGCTCCGCCCACATGTGCAGGTGGGCCGCGAGACCCCCAGAACATATCACCCCAGGTAGTGAGGGAGCTGCATACCAAGTTTCGTTCAAATCGGTCAAGCCGTTTTTGCGTGATCGCGGCACATACAAACACACATACACACACACATACCTCCGATTTTATATATATAGATAAAATCATCTTGCTGACCTTCAAAATAAAACTCTCACACCAGCCTTTATATCTTGATAAGGTTCTCATTCCTCAATGTTCCTCACGTACTCTGAGGTCATCAGATCAAAAACTCTTACGAATCCCTTCCGTAAAAGATTTCTATTAACATAGAAACATCTAGAAACATAAACATAGAAATAGACGGCAGATAAGGGCCAGGGCCCATCTAGTCTGCCCACCGCAATGACCCTCCCCCACCTAACTCAGTGAATAGATCCCACGTGTCGATCCCATTTGGCCTTAAAAATCAGGCACGCTGCTGGCCTCAGTGACCTGAAGTGGAAGACTATTCCAGCGATCAACCACCCTTTCAGTGAAAAAGAATTTCCTGGTGTCACTGTGCAGTTCACCCAGAAAATAAATTTGACAGTAGTCGCCCCAGCGTTGTGGAATGCCCTGCCACAACAACTCCGAGACGAACAACATCTAGATAAATTCAAGATTAACTTGAAGACTTTCTTATTCCGTGACGCTTTCGCCTGTGCTTAGAGCTACCTTCTTTTTTTTTCTTTCTTTTTCCCTCTCCTTCTCTTCTCTCTCCTTCACTCTTCTATTCCTCATTTATTTAACCAACCGCTTTAAAAAAGCGACCCCACCCAATATGTTTTACCCCACTCCCACTTTCTCCTTCTCTTCTCAAAACATGTAACTTTTCCCCTCCTTTCCCTCTTACCCTCACTTTCATGTCTGTCCAGTTATGTTTTTGATGTCCACTCATTATCTTTAAATATTTATGACTTTTTTCTCTTTCTTTTCATTTTATTGTTAACCGGCCAGATACCTGTTGATGGTCGGTATATTAAAAAGATAATAAACTTGAAACTTGTTTATAACGGACACATCGGAAGTCCAAGTTAGGAGTTTATTCTCAAACTCCGTTTCAGCATATTTGGCAGGATATAAGACCACAGGTATAACATAACATAACTGTTGGAAACAGGATGGACCTTCTGAGATCCAGCAACCAGAACTGAATGCAATATTCAAGGTGAGATCAAACACGAAGCAATCTAGAGACATATTTTCCATTTCTTTCCTAATAAATCCTACAGTAGCATTCTGTTTTCTTTTTTGGCTGCTGCCACACACTTGGCGGAAAATTTCAGCGCATTGTCTAAAATGACGCCTAGATCAAGGATTCAAACAGAGACTGGACGGATTCCTGAGGGATAAAGGGATCGTGGGATACTGAGAGAGGTGCTGGGATGTAACACAGGTATAGAAAGCTAACCAGGTAATAAGTATAGAAACCCAACAGGTCGTGCATGTGCAAGACCGGAGGGTTAGGACTTCGATGGGAAGATAGGACTCAATGGGAAACCAAGGTGGCAAGGGGGCCCCTTCTGGTGATTCAGACAGGTCGTGACCTGTTTGGGCCGCCGCGGGAGCGGACTGCCGGGCAGGATGGACCTATGGTCTGACCCGGCGGAGGCACTGCTTATGTTCTTATCTTTTCGTGGGTGCTAACTCTTAAGGTGGACCCCAGAATCTGGTAACTATGGGTTATTCTTCCCAACGTGCATCACTTTGCGTTTGTCCACATTAAATTTCATCTGCCATTTGGACGCCCTGTCTTTCAAATTTCCTAAGGTCTTCTTGCAATTTTTCACAGCCCACATGAGTTTTAATCACTTTGAATAGTTCCATGTCATCTCCTTTTTACTAAGCCACGCAGCAAATGTTCTGACATCCATTCAATTCCGATGGACATTGGAGCATTTACTGCACCAGCCGGCACTGTCAGGCTTAGTAAAGGGGGTTAATCACCTCACTTTTCATTCCAATTTCCAGTACAGATCCCTGTGGCACTCCACTGTTCACACTCCTCCATAACATAACAATAAGAACATAAAAATTTCCGCTGCTAGGTCAGACCAGTGGTCCATCGTGCCCAGCAGTCCGCTCATGCGGCGGCCCTTAGGTCAAAGACCGGTGCCCTAACTGAGACTAGCCTTACCTGCGTACATTCTGGTTCAGCAGGAACTTGCATACTTTGTCTTGAATCCCTGGAGGGTGTTTTCCCCCATAACAGCCTCCGGAAGAGTGTTCCAGTTTTATACCACTCTCTGGGTGAAGAAGAACTTCCTTACGTTCGTATGGAATCTCTCCCCTTTCAACTTTAGAGAGTGCCCTTTCGTTCTCCCTACCTTGGAGAGAACATAAGAATTGCCGCTGCTGGGTCAGACCAGTGGTCCATCCTGCCCAGCAGTCCGCTCATGCGGTGGCCCCTAGGTCAAGACCAGTGCTCCAAATGAGTCCAGTCTCACCAATTTAACATGAACTTGTCCAACTTTGTCTCGAATCCCTGAAGTGTGTTTCCCCCTATAACAGACTCCGGAAGAGCGTTCCAGTTTTCTACCACTCTCTGGGTGAAGAAGAACTTCCTTACGTTCGTACGGAATCTATCCCCTTTCAACTTTAGAGAGTGCCCTCTCGTTCTCTCTGCCTTGGAGAGGGTGAACAACCTGTCTTTATCTACTAAGTCTATCCCCTTCAGTATCTTGAATGTTTCGATCATGTCCCCTCTCAATCAATTTTTATACCGCATAACCAATAAGTTCTAAGTAGTTAACAAAGTTAATGATAAACAGTACAAATGGAATATCAATACCTCACAAATTAGAGGTCTTCAATTGCTTCCTAAAGCGTTGATATGATGTTGAATTAATTATCAAAGGCTTTAAATCCAGGAAGCCGCCTGAAAAGAAAGAAGGCGTTGATGGTATCTTTTGAGAAAAATTACTTGTTAACCCTACCCTCTGTTTTCTGCCTAATAACCAACTCCTACAACACAACAGAACATTGCCTCCTATCCCATGACTTTTTTGTTTTCTAATGAGGAACTGTATTTCAAGCTGTCTGGAAATCTAAATACAGTACATCAACTGGCTCGCCTTTATCTACATGTTTATTCACACCTTCAAAGAAATGAAGCCAATTGGTGAGGCGAGGCTTCCCTTGGATGAACCCATGCAGAGTCTGTCTCATTAAACCATGTTTACCTATGTGTTGCATAATTTTATTCTTTATAATAGTTTCTACTACCTTGCCCTGCATTGAAGCCAAGCTTACCGTTCTATAATTTCCTAGATCACCCCTGGAACCCTTTTTATTACATTGATCACTCTCTAATTTTCAGGTACTATAGACTCTCCACAGCTAAAGATCCTCTGTACTTATCTCAGACTTTACCCCTCACTCCTCCACGGCTAAGGATCCTCTGTATTATGAAATTATTTGGGGGGGGGATCTCCCCTCCCCTCCCCATTGTTAGTAACCTGATAACCATGAAATGTAGATCTTTCTTTCAGCTCTTGGCCAATATTCCACTTCTAACCTCTTCCATAGTCTTTTGTTTCTGTTCACATTTTTAAGTTGTTTTGTGATTTACAGAATTATTTTGCCAATTTGATGTTATACAAAGCAAGAAAAGACATGCCATAGAAAAGGAAATCCAACTAGGAACAGGGGAAAAAGGGCCAACATAAAGGCATCAGAGCAAAAGGCCAAATAGTATCAGGAAAATAGCTTTGGGCAATGTTTCAATAGTTCAAATGTTGTTCATAAACATGGAACAATGTGAACTTCCAAAGTGCTCAAAGAAGTGCTCAAACTTGTGAGACCAATGTGGGCCAGTCAGCCCGCTGGCCAATGGCTCAATTCTCAATCATTTCACCTTTAATAGCAAATACCTATAAATGCACATCTCTAGTCATTGCAAATGAAAATGTTGTTAACGGAACAACATATGGCAATGTTATGTCTTTATATCAGATGCTCAAATGTGTAGTTTAAACATCTCTCTCCAAATGTTGGATTCAGGGTTCTGAAAAGGAAATGTTATAGGAATCTGAAGAAAAAAGCAAGAGAAAACTGGCAAAGGATGGCCAAACATGTCCTTTTAATCCCACGATTGCAACAGAAAAGAGGATGCTCAGGAAAGGTCAGAAGGAACCATATGAGAAAACAGTTTTAAGAGACATAAAGGCAAACTCACTAAACAATCAATCTTTTTCTAACAGTAGCACCGGAGGCATCCGTCAAGATACATCAACTGAAGCATCTCCAGAAATTAGTTCTCAAAAGATCAAAGGTTGTATGAAATGTGTGTACTCGTGTGATATCTTATGTAGTATTTACAATACAACAGATACTGTCATTTGAAAAAAAAAATGGTTTCACAGCCAGAAATTTTTTTCCAAACAAATCAAGAAGTAGCCATTGGGAGACAACCTCCTTGACCGTCAAAGTTTCTTTGCCCATATCCAGCTAAACTCATTTCTTTGATTCATGCTCCTTTGGCCACCAATTCTTCCCACCGCAGTGCTTGCTGCTTTATCATTTGCTACCCACTGGATTGCTCAAGCTTAGATCTTTGAAAAGTAACACACAGTTTGTGGTCTTTTTAGAATTCATTATTATGATGTATTTTTCATCACCAAAACCTAGTTAAAGTTGAAAGAGGATAGTATGATCTACCAGGCTTCTAAGCTATACATTGTTCTGACAGGCAAAGGGTTGACCTTGTGGTTTTATATAATACCAAAATTTTCCTGTCTGGGGTGTGTTCATGGGTCTTGAAATACCCAGAACCCTTTCTTGCTTATCTTGAGTTTTCAACTTCTTTGCTGCCCTCCATGTCAGCTGCTGATAGGAATAGGCTATTAGCTGCCACTACATTGATCACTATCTCCTTTTACAATCTTATTATTTCTGGTGGCCTGAATGTCTGTCTTAAGGCCCCCATCTTCTCTCCTGACATGGAGTCTATTGATGGAATCTCTTGGCTTCTATTAGTGGATTAGCTATCCTCTCCAGCTGCAATATTCAAAAATCTACCAACTGTAAGTACATCAACTATATGTACTTAATAAAGTATGTTTCAGAAAATTATAAGGACTTCCCGTGTGTGCGTTGGTGTGCTAAGGTTTAGCTTTCTGTATAATATAGCACTTGTCTGCTTAGAGAGTTCTGGACTGAGGCAGCAAGCTATTTGAGAACAGAATAGTGAAAAGGCTGTAAATTAAAGGAGTTATAAGAAATTCCACCCAGCATAGAGTGCAGCTGAAGGACAGCCTTCTGCAATCTGTTTCAAAAGCAAAGGGTTATCAAACTGTAAATATCTAGAAACTTTCATATCAGAATCAAATTAGTGCCTTGGGGACTTGTGTGACCTAGCAAGTTTGGATGGAAGTTAACTTTGAAACAGTGAAAGAGCTCAAATCAACAAGGAAAGCAATGAGAGTATTTTACTGCATATACCGAGAAAAGCAAGTTTTGTGAAGGTTTAATACCAGCATTTTGAGATACCGAGAACAAAAAGCATTTCCTCTGCCACACTCCAGAACTGAATGGGACACTTCATTGAGGCCCTTTAAGAGTTGCAGTTCAGCACAGCCCTTTCAATGCCACCGATTAAGAGCCGACTATTCAGTGTGGCCCTTTCATCGTGGGACGAGTTCAGCGCAGCACTTTGACATGCTGAATCGAGGTGAGGGTGTGGATTGAGATGGCATGATGATCGGGGGAGGGGGGGTGAGTCAAGGTGGATTGCTGATCGGGAGATGTTGGGGGGGGGGGGAATTCCCCACACACACACACACATATGCACCACTTACCTTGAAAAGAAAACTTTAACTGTTTAAGTAATAATAATCTAATATAATAAAATGATAGGCCGCGCATGCGCACTAAAAAAACGTGTTCCCTGATCCGTCGCAAAAACACGAGTGCGCATGCGCGGGTTTTATGTCACCACCTGCTCGCTTAATACGACACGGCTGCGGCAGCGGCTTTCAAATTTAAAAAAAAAACTTACATATCTGCGGCGGCCTTCCTCACCCCCGCCTCTCACTCTGCATGGTACCGGCTCCTCTCTCGAACTGCACCAGGATTTAGAGAGGAGCTGCGGCGGGCGGCTTTCAAATTAAAAAAAAAAAAAATTACTCAACTGTGGCGGCCTTCCTCACCCCCGCCTCTCACTCTGCATTCTACCGGCTTCTCGAACTGCACCAGACTCTGCTGTTCTTCGGTCTGCCCTGCTCCTTGCCTTACTATATTTTTAAGTTGAAAGACGAGGCAGCGGCTCCTCTCAGGATACCCACCTGCGTCAGAAGTCCAATGCAGTCGGGGATCTTGAGAGGAGCCGCGGCCACCGTGTCTTTCAACTTAAAAATATACTAAGGCAAGGAGCAGGGTAGAACGATCTTCAAAATGGCGGCAACTCGATCTCGAAAGCGTGCATCCCGGTCCCCGCGCCTGCCTACCCCCCCAACACAGCGCTTGAGGCGGTCCCCGGCTCTCGCCAACTCGCACGATTTCCTGCTACACGGAGCGGAGGCTGCCGGGAGGAGGGCTTTGAAACAGGCGGCTGTCGGCTGAGGGCAGACGCAGGGCCAGAAGCTGCTTACAGGAAGAGTCGGTTTCGGCCGCGAGCGGCAGCTGCCAGGAGGAGGCCTTCACAAAGCGGCGCTGGCGGCCCTCCTTCAAGGCAGCACAGCTAAAGCACTCAGGTAGGAAGGGAGGCCTACTACTGGACAGGGGGAGCAGGAAGAGGTGCTGATGGACGGGGGGGCAGAAAAATGAAGGGAGGCCTACTGTTGGACAGGGGGAGCAGGAAGAGGTGCTGATGGACAGGGGGGGGCAGAAAAATGAAGGGAGGCCTACTGCTGGACAGGGGGAGCAGGAAGAGGAGCTGATGGACAGGGGGGGGGCAGAAAAATGAAGGGAGGCCTACTGCTGCACAGGGGAAGCAGGAAGAGGTGCTGATGGACAGGGGGGAGGTAAAACAAAGGGAGAAGGGCTGCTGCTGGATAAGGGGAGCAGTGAAGGGATGGTGGTGGACACAGGGGAGGTAAAAGGAAGGGAGAATGGACAGGGGGAGCACGCAAGGGGTGGTGGTGGACAGCCAAAACAAAGATAGAAAGAAAAAAAGAAAGACAGAAATACAGAAAGCGGCTAAGGAGACAGAGAGAGAAAGAAATAAAGACACACACACATATATATTCTAGCACCCGTTAATGTAACGGGCTTAAAGACTAGTAATAATAATAATTTTATTTCTTATATACCGCTATACCCTAAGTTTGAAGCAGTTTACAAAGAGGGTCGTGCCGGGAGAGGGTGCAGTGTTTACAGCAGGAGACATATGTTTACAACAAGACACATATGTTTGGAACCGGATATAAGCTAGGTATTGGAACCAGGGAATTGAGATACATAAGCTTTGTGAATGAGAATGTACATGAGAATTACAATGAATAAGATACAGGGAGTTACAATGTGCATGAGATATTGGGGGAAGTTTACAGTGAGAGGAGGATATTACAAAGTGAGCAGGAACAGGAGATGATTACAATGCGATACAGGATAATACAAAGTGAGCAGGTACCGGGGAGGTTTACCATAAGCTAAAGTAAATTACAGAGTGGACCGGTACAGGGTGTTTACAATAAGATACAGGATGTTTACAATAGCGAAATGGTACAGGGTGTTTACAATAAGATACAGGATGTTTACAATAGCGAAATGGTACAGGGTGTTTACAATAAGATACAGGATGTTTACAATAGCGAAATGGTACAGGGTGTTTACAATAAGATACAGGATGTTTACAATAGCGAAATGGTACAGGGTGTTTACAATAAGATACAGGATGTTTACAATAGCGAAATGGTACAGGGTGTTTACAATAAGATACAGGATGTTTATAGCGAAATGGTGCATGTGGGGGAGGGCCATGCTGAACTTGTCCTGTGATGAAAGAGCCATGCTGAACTGGTGGCTCTTAATTGGCAGCGATGCAAAGGCTGCACTGAACTGGCAACTCCTAAAAGGCCATGATGAATTGTCCTAGACCAGGGATCTCAAAGTCCCTCCTTGAGGGTCACAATCCAGTCATATTCATTGGGGAAATCTTGAAAACCCGACTGGATTGTGGCCCTCAAGGAGGGACTTTGAGACCCCTGTCCGAGACCTTTCCAGAGAGCAATCAAATTCTACGATCTACCCTTTTTCTATTAATCCCCCTTTCTCTGTAACTCAAAGCAAGCGGAGAGGTTAGAAAGAATAAAAGTATTTTTAACCTTCTTCTAAGCACATTAAATAAAGAAATTGACTAAACTTGTGGACATTTGAACTGAGTATAAGAGATATTAAATTAGAAAAGCTGGATTAAATTAACACTGCAGTACTGGCTAAAAGAGCAACCTTTAATCCAGTTACTTAAGAGTCATTGAGCTTTTTTATATTGCAAATTCACACCTTCCAGGAACTCTGGAAACTCCCCCCCCCTCCCCCAGTTGCTAAGAGACAAAGGGCCGGATTCTCAAAACTTACCGTGCCTTTAATGCTGGTCGCTAAACCAGTTTGGCATGCCAGTATTTTACCGGCCAATTATCAGAACAGCTCACCGTGGTCTTTTTGGAGCTTCCTAGCAGAATCCAACTCTGCTATGCAAATGTAGCACAACAAGGCCACGAATATTAAAACGATAATACAATGTGGTCATTATTATTGAAATAAGCACGATTCTATAGTTTCCGGGTGATTCTCTAACCTCATTGTACTACATTTGGCAGGGTCTGAGCTGTCATAGCCTTACTTTCCGTTCAGTGCCTGAGCGTTTCAAAATGGCAGGCCTTCCCAGTGCATCCTGGGATGCACTAGGAGGGGCCTATGGCCCTGATTGGCTCTAGTGCCTAAGGACCTTCCCCTTTCAAGTGCATCCTGGGATAGGGAGGGGCTTTAAGTGCCTGAGACAATCATGACCTTAGGCCCCTTCTAGTGTATCCCAGGATGCACCAGGAAGGGGAAGGCCAATCATTTTGAAGAGGCAGGCCTGCTGGCCAGAGGGAGTGAGCATCCCTCCAGCCATCTGGGGTGGGTTGTTGGGTGGGGGCAGGGGACCCCAACGATAGGAGGGTGTGGGCATACCTCCTAACAAGGCATGAGGGGTGTGGGGGGGGGGGGTCTGGATGGGTCCAGGAAGTGGCAACCAAGCCAGGAGAGAACGGGTATCCCTCTTGCCAATCTTGTACAGGTTGTCTGGGAGGCATTGGGGGGTCTGGGCAGAGGTAGGCAAGGGGGGTATTGGTGGGATGGGGGACTTTTCTTTCTGCTGCCCTCCCTGCTGGTCAATCAGCTGAGCCAGCACGATTCAGGAAGACCCGTGGCTCAGTTGATCGGGGCAGGGAGAGCAGCTTTGACAGAAGGGAGGAGCTGTGCTTAGCGATTGCTCTTCTGAGCAAGTGTCAGGCACAGTTCCTCCCTCCATTTACCAGTGATTCTCCGCACAAATAACATGAATATAATTTGTATGCTATTATGTTGAGAATCGCCCATAAAATAAAAATAGCTCCTACTATGGCTACTACATCAACTTGCCCGATTTTACCTGAGATTTTTGAGAATCTGGCCCAAAGACTTGTCATTGCCAAGAAGAGACAGAGCTATCAGTTGCTAAGAGACAGACTCGCTGGAAAGATCTCGGGCTCAGAGCCATCCTCCTCCCTCCCACATCCTCTGGCTTCCAGTACTAGTGAAATTTGAGCCAGAACACTTCTGGGAGGGTGCAAGTCAGACCTCTTCTTTGTCAGTGAAGAGAGAGGAGTGATTGCAAGCAAGCCCCTTGCTCCAGCCTTCCTGCCTGCACCTCAAGCTTCCCCTAACACAAGAGCTCTTTCCTCACACAGTAAAGGAAAGCAAACATGTACACAATGAGCCTGCTGAAGAAAACACACAAGTTGAGCCAATGGATAATGCAGACACGGTGCCCACAGACCCTTTCTAGCTTCAGCCTGAGACCAAGCCCAAAAAGACTTGCAAAGGCTTTGGAGCAAGAAAGATACTTGGCTGAAGGTGGAGAGATTCAAATCACTTCAAACTAAAAAAAGATCCAGGGTAGCCGGATGTCTACTGGGGTCTGTGCATTCTAGTGTGTGTAAGTGAATGGAGGTGGGTAAATCATTAGGCTTAAATGGGTGAGAGATATGCATTACCTCCTTCCTTCATCTCCTCTTTCGGACTCTCACTGATCATGGAGGAGGATGAGATGGTCTGAGGCAGTGAGATATCCCTAATGAATATGCATGAGAGAGATTTGCATATAATGGAAGTGACAGGTATGCATATCTCACTCATGCATATTCATTAGGGATATCTTGAAAACCCGACTAGCTGGGGGTCCCCCAGGACAGGGTTGAGAACCACTGGTCTGAGGTACTGTTGTCTTCCTCCTCCTATCAACTTCCTCCTTCTGTTTTGTCTTTTCAACCTTTTCTTTTCCTCCATCCCCTCATGAACACCTTCTTCTCTCCTGTGTCCTCTCTGCCACTTCTGCTTTCATTCCCCTCTTTTTCTTTGCATTCCTTCCAGTTCATCCTTCCTCTAACCCTTCTACCACAGGCTCAAAGTCCATCCTTTCCAGCCCTCAAGTTCATTCTCACTCTTGCATCCTTTCTCCCTAGACTCATTCCCTCTTTCTCAACTACCCCTACTAAAGGCTCATTTCTATCTCACAGATATTCTTTGCCCTCCTCTGACTCATGTACTTCGTCTTCAGCTCACTTATGCACCAAGATCTAACAACTCATCTGCCTTCACCTCCTTTGAATCCTTTCTTTTCTCTTCCCAGTCATTACCCAAATCTTTCCTTCTTTTGCCCCCTCCAATCAGCAGGCTCATCTTCTCACCCTACTATATCATCACAAACAATCACTAGTCCTCTCCCCCCTCATTAATTCCTTCTGTGTGTTATCCA
This sequence comes from Geotrypetes seraphini, assembly GCF_902459505.1. Classification (NCBI taxonomy): domain Eukaryota; kingdom Metazoa; phylum Chordata; class Amphibia; order Gymnophiona; family Dermophiidae; genus Geotrypetes; species Geotrypetes seraphini. Next base: position 11,759,128 of record NC_047085.1, read on the forward strand.
CCAGGCTCACCTCTATACTCTATCCCCACACAATCAATCAATCAATCAATCAATCATCTATGCCCTCTGCCTACCCTTCCCTTCTGGCTCATCCTCATATTTTACAAACCTCACCCCATTAGTCCTCATTTTATTACTGTCAGAAATGGCAGGAAGGAAAAAAATAATGGGGTACCTCAGAAGGAGGAAGAGATGGCCAGGGCTGCTGATGGTGATCAACAGCAAGGGAGCATGATCAGTTGCAGGGGAAGCCCAGGACGGCAGCATAGTCAGTGATAGGGGATGCTCAGAGCAGAATTAGATGACAGTGATAGGGAAGCCTGGAACAGTGGCATAATAGGCTGCAAGTCAGTGGCGTGTGGCCAAGGCCTTCAGGGGATTCTCACCCACCCCCTAAAGGCCCCTGTGGGCACTGCTCTGAATTTGATTGGTTGAGCAGGAAACAGGCAGATGCTGCTCAGCCAATCAAATTCAGATCAGTACCGTCGGGGCCTTCAGAGGGTTTGGAGAATCCCCAGTCCAAGAGCCCTCCTTTATGTGTTTTTTTGGTTTAATTTTTTATTTGATACAGTTTGACTGGTTAAGCAGGCTGCCTACTTAACAAATCAAAGTACATCAAGCAAAAAGTAAACAAAAAAATATGCAGGGTTATAGAACTGGGGATTCACTGAATCCCCTAAAAGCCCTCACCGCATGACACTGCTGCAAGTAGTAAGTAGTTTTTAACTACTAACCTTTCTGAGCTGTTGGTTACTAACAGGTTTTTGCCAGGTACTTGTGACCTGGACTGGCTAGAAGAGCCATTGGCCTGACCCAGTAAGGCTATTCTTATGTTCTTACGAAAGATGTGAGTTATCTGTTCGTGCTCTGTCCAGGGTTCTGAATCACAGCAACGGATCCCAAACCACTGTGAAAGATGTGGGCGAGCCATTAATGTGCTGTCCAAGGTCCTGAATTTTAGTGAACTATGAGTGTTATCATTAAACTACCATTGGTATCTCACTCCGCAGCGGTTGTCCATTATTCACTCTAACCTAGAGAATGTGTGCTGGCGGTCCTGTGTTCCTTTATCCATATATGTTGGACGTGTCCCCGGGTTAAAGACTATTGGAATATGGTTGGACAATTAATAGTGAGCATCATTGGAAAGCATTATCTGGTGTTACTGGAGGGATGTCTGTTAAATTCTCCAATCCCTGGGTATTCCTGTCCGGAGTATAAGCTTGCTGTGTTTGTGGACACTCTGGCTAGGGTGGCTTTAGCTTCTTGTTGGGGTACAGAAAAGCTGCCGGATCGCCACTTGTTGATTCAATGATTGGATTATGTACATCTGATGTGCAAATTAACAGCCTTGCGGGACATGCAGATGGCATCCTATTTGAAAGTTTGGTCCAGCTACATAGACTGTAGGGCCTTCTCACACCGCGCCGGGCTTGGGGTTTAGAGGTTGGCTTGATTTTGGGAGGTGGGGAAAGGAGGGATGGTCATGGTGAGTAGAGGGGGGAGGCAGGAAGTGGGGCCCATTTTTGGGGAGAGGAGGGTTGTGTGGAATGATATGAAGGGTTTTGGGACTCTGGTGATAGGGATGTATTCTTGTGGGGAATCTCTTACTGGGGGAAAGTGGGGTGGGAGTTGGATTTTCCTGTTGTTTAGCTTTGTAATAGGAGGCGGGGGGAGTGGGTGGAGTTAGTCTGTGGGTTTTGCTATTGTTCAGCATTGACACTGTCAAGTATTTATTTATTTAAAAATTTATATAACCGCATACAATTATGCAGTTTCCATATCACATACATAAGATCTTGTTTCCCTGCGATTACCACACATAACACAGACATCATTAATCGTCCCTGTTATAAACAGGGATAGAGCACAAATTCGATCAATTCAGAAATACAATCGAACTTTAAATCATACATTGCTGTCAAAAGAGTTCTAAAAGGCAATTATCAACTGAAATATCCCTTAGCATAAGAAGACATTGGTGAATAATTGAGTTTCCAGCATTTTCTTAAAATTCCTCCTCCCCATACAAAACCGCAGGATACCAGGCAAGGCGTTCCAAGGTTCCACATGTTGGTATTAGCCTGTTTATTTTTGCTGGTGTTCATTTGGGGGCTGTTGTGGTCCCTCGTATTTTGAAAAATTTAATAATCATTTATACAACAAAAAAAATATATGAGTGCTGTCTAAAAGAGGGTCCTGAGCTAAGGTGAAAAGATTGCCTAAAGCTAGGCATTAATATAGATTCTGTTACAGAATACTATTGTATTGTACTCTTTATGCCACATATTCAAAATGGAAAGGATAATTGTTATACAGCAGGAAAATTTTAAAAAATTTCAGGTTATTTGGGAGCCATTAACAAAATATTGTAAAGATTGAAAGTATTGTATAGAATAAACATTATTTTTTTCCCTTTGGTTCATATATGTCCAGGGTGGGGTGGGGGGATGGGAATATTTTATGATTTCTCTTACTTATGAATAACTATAGGATACAAGGGAGAGAGATTATTCGATAGAGTTTAGAATTTGATGATATATTAAGTGTGATTTAAGTATAAATGATTGTATTATATATTACATTTACTGGGAGCTTTAAAAATGAATAAAGATTAATTAATATAATAAGTTATGGGGAGGGGGAAATGATTGTTTTTATGTATTAATTGTGTATTTAAAGTGCCTTCTTTGTAGAAACATAGAAACATAGAAAAAAGCAGCAGAAAAGGGCTATAGCCCACCAAGTCTGCCCATTCCAAGTATCCCCTCCCCTGAATTTACTCCCTTAAAGATCCCACGTGAGTATCCCATTTTCTCTTAAAATCCGTCACGCTGCTGGCCTTTATCACCTGGAGTGGGAGTCTGTTTCTATAACCATAAAGCCCTATGACCTCACAATGCAGATGTAAAGAGCTTTAGCCAATAGGAAGAGGAGATGCAAATGTTAAGAGCCTTAGCCAATAGGGAGAGGAGGAGATAGTGGATGCTGTGGCCATTTGGCCTTTATCTGCCATCATAGAAACATAGAAAAAAGCAGCAGAAAAGGGCTATAGCCCACCAAGTCTGCCCATTCCAAGTATCCCCTCCCCTGAATTTACTCCCTTAACGATCCCACATGAGTATCCCATTTTCTCTTAAAATCCGTCACGCTGCTGGCCTTTATCACCTGGAGTGGGAGTATGTTCCAATGATCCACTACTCTTTCGGTGAAGAAGTACTTCCTGGAGTCGCCATGAAACTTCCCTCCCCTGATTTTCAGCGGATGCCCTCTGGTGGTCGAGGGTCCCATGAGCCAGAAGATATCATCTTCTGACTCGATGCGTCCCGTGATGTACATATATGTTTCAATCATATCTCCCCGTTCGCTTCTTTCCTCAAGTGAGTACAGCCGCAATTTTTTAAATCTTTCTTCATACGTGAGATCCTTGAGCCCCAAGACCATCCTGGTGGCCGTTCGCTGAACCGACTCGATCCTCAGCACGTCCTTTCGGTAGTGTGGTCTCCAAAACTGAACACAGTACTCCGAGTGAGGCCTCACCATGGCTCTGTACAACGGCATCATAACTTCAGGTCTTCTGCTGACGAAACCTCTGCGGATACACCCCATCATTTGTCTTGCCCTGGAGGAAGCCTTCTCCACTTGATTGGCAACCTTCATGTCCTCACTAATGATCACCCCTAGGTCGCGTTCCGCCATGGTCCTAACCAAGGTCTCACCATTTAGTACATAAGTTCTACGCGGGTTTCTCTTACCCAGGTGCATTATCTTACATTTTTTATCATTAAGAACATAAGCAGTGCCTCCGCCGGGTCAGACCATAGGTCCATCCTGCCCGGCAGTCCGCTCCCGCGGCAGCCCAAACAGGTCACGACCAGTGTTCCCTCTAAGCGGGCGGGTGTTGTGAGCAAACTTTTTTCACCGTGAGCCAAAAATATCGGGCGCCAGCAAGTTATGAGCCAACTCGCCCGATTCTCCTCTCGCCGCCCTGCCATCTGCCGTACGCCTCTTCCGATCGTGCGCTGTGACGAGAAACGTGTGCGCTGCGATGTAATATTTTGTGCGCCAGCGCACGCCAGCGCAGCTTAGCGGGAACACTGGTTCAAATGGTTTTATTTATTTCCCCAAATTTATTTTTGTTATACGCATTGAAAATATTTGATATTGCGTTTAAATCAAAATCTCAATAAACTTGAAACGAGTGCCCGTGAGATTGTGGGAGGGTTAAATACTCAAAACTTAGAAGTTTTTGCTACGCCAGCTTTCTGGTATCTTTACATACAGTGGCGTACCTAGCATATGTAACATCCGGGGCCCATCATTTTTTGGCACCCCCCCCCCATCTGTAAGAAAAACATGATTTTTAGTAACAAACCACACGTCACACATGAGTACCTAGGAAAAGGCAGCATCTTACATATTGCAGTGAGCAGTACATCAATACACCCATTGTAAAACTAAACAAGCCAGACCAGCACAGATCAATCCTACACCGTCAATCCTAACAGAAAACCATGTCTTTCGAACACACAGAACACAGAAAACACCTTCGCCTAGTAAGGAATATGTAATCACAAACTAACCCCTCCCTCTTTTACAAAACTGTAGTGTGGATTTTAGCTACGGAGGTAACAGCTCTGATGCTCATAAAATTCTGAGCATCAGAGCTGCTACCACCAAGGCTGGTGCTAAAAACGCTTCACAGTTTTGTAAAAGGGGGGATAAAATAAAAATACATAGACAAAGGTTAAATTGAACCAGCAAGAAGCTGGACTCTGCATACAATGCTTCACAGAAACAGTGACACATGTCTCCTAAAGCAATAAATAAATAGAAATTTTTTTCTACCTTTGTCTTCTGTGGTTTCTCCTTTCCTCATCTTCTTGTAACTCTCTTCCTTCCATTCACTGTCTGCCGTCTCTCTTCCCCTATATGGCATCTTCTCTCCTTCTATGCCCCTTCCAGAAACTGTATGCCTCCCCCTTCCATCTCTCCTTTCACCCCATTGGTCTGGCATCTCTCTCCTCGCCTTCCCTCTCCCACACCTCTCCTCATAGTCTGGTATCTCCCCTTCCCTGATTCTCTGGCATCTCTCTCCTTTCCTTTTCTTCCATCTTTCGCTCCCCCTCCATGCTCTCACATCTCCCCCTTCCTTTTCCCTTAGACTGGCATACCTTCCTCCTACGCTCCAAGCCCTGGCATATCCTTTAATTCCCTCCCTCATCTTCCTTCTCCCTCCAGCTGGGTACCGCAACACTCTTCCCTGCAGCTCTGCACTTCCCCACAATTGCCATGCTTCGGTTCCTCTTCTTCCTTCCTTCCCCCCCCCCCCCCCCCCGCGGGACCCTGCGGCACCATCAACTCTTACTCCCTCTAATGTCGGCCCTGCAGCTCCAGACTTCCTCGCACCTTCTCCCCTCCCCCTTTGGATCGCTATTATTTTAAATGTTATAGCCGCGGAGCTGTATCCATCAGTGGAGATGTCTAACCTCGGCCTGCCCCGGAACTCTTACTGCAGCAGCCGCCCGTCTAGGCAGGAACAGGAAGTCACTGTTGCAGTAAGAGTTCCGGGGCAGGCCGAGGTTAGACATCTCCACTGATGGATACAGCTCCGCGGCTATAACATTTAAAATAATAGCGATCCAAAGGGGGAGGGGAGAAGGTGCGAGGAAGTCTGGAGCTGCAGGGCCGACATTAGAGGGAGTAAGAGTTGATGGTGCCGCAGGGTCCCGCGGGGGGGGGGGGGGGGGAGGAAGGAAGGAAGAAGAGGAACCGAAGCATGGCAATTGTGGGGAAGTGCAATCCCCCCAATGCGTCTTTACCTTACCTCCCCTTACCTTTGCGACGCGTGTGTGCGCTGTGAAGAGAAACTTTGCGCTGCGATGTAATATTTTGTGCGCGTGCGCAGGCCAGCGCACCTTAGCGGGAACACTGGCTCACGACCTGTCTGAATCACCAGAAGGGGCTCCCTTGCCACCTTGGTTTCTCATTGAAGTCCTATCTTCCCATCGAAGTCCTAACCCTCCGGTCTTGCACATGCACGACCTTTTGGGTTTCTATACTTATTACCTGGTTATCTTTCTATACTTGTGTTACATCCCAGCTCCTCCCTCAGTATCCCACGATCCCTTTATCCCTCAGGAATCCGTCCAATCCCTGTTTGAATCCCTGTACCGTACTCTGCCTGATCACTTCCTCCGGTAGCGCATTCCAAGTGTCCACGACCCTTTGGGTGAAAAAAAACTTCCTTGCATTTGTTTTGAACCTATCTCCCTTCAGTTTCTCCGAATGCCCCCTCGTACTTGTTGTCCCCTTCAGTCTGAAGAATCTGTCCCTATCCACCCTCTCTATGCCCCTCATGATCTTGAAGGTCTCTATCATATCTCCCCTGAGCCTCCTTTTTTCCAGAGAGAAGAGCCCCAGCCTATCCAACCTCTCGGCGTATGGGCAGTTGGATAGGCTGGGGCTCTTCTCTCTTGAAGCCTAGCTGCCAAGTTAGTGTTTACATCTAAATTAATTGTATGGCACTGTCAAAGATTAATTAAAAAAAATAAAGATTAATTTAAAAAAAGAATAAAAAAAAGAATACTATTGTAAGTTGGCATTTACATGCTAACATTTAGATACACATATAAGGTGGTTTATTAATTTTAAAATAAATAAATACAAATGGACCTAAATGTAGCACTTTTGCATGTAAATGACAGTGTTTTGTAACTTAAACATGTAAATGTTTGACAAAATTGAAAATGTACTATTTTAAAGTATTGTTGGGACCAGTATTCAAAGAAACATAACTGAGACAAATAAATCAGAAAAGACAGAATGAAGAAAAACAGACCTTGGCTCTTAGACCCACAAGGTGCCCATGGGTCTATATATTAAAAAAAGAACTCCACTAAACAAAACCAATAATTATTCACACTATAAACGGAGACAACCCAACCTACTGGACCAATCGACTAATTCAATCCACCTCAATCAGACACAGGAGAACCCACACACTATTCAGACACCCGTCAACCAAAAATGTCAAACGAAGAAAACTGTATGACAACTTACTGGCCACCAGAGCAGCGAAACTGGACAGACAACTCACCAATCTGCTGATCTCGACCACAGACTCCAAAACCTTCAAAAAAGAAACAAACATCCTACTCTTCAAAAAAGACACAAAACCAATATAACACAACCTACTTCTTAGCAAATTAAAAAATGTTCAGACTATTCCTTATGTACTTCTTAATATTATAACAATTCTTATGTAATCCGCCTTGAACCGCAAGGTAATGGCGGAATAGAAATCACTAATGTAATGTCAAAGCCCTCATCGCATTGAGTCATACTTACATCAAATCACAGTTGAAATATATAGGCATTAAGTAATATTTATTTGAATGTACAAATAGCCACATCTGTAGCCACATAATTTCAAACTTTACAAATTACTAGTGAAAAAAATTGTGCAGAATTGCATGCTGAATCTAAATCTGAAAAATTCTCAGCCCGACCAAGAAGAGAATGATGTGGAGCCATGAAACGTACAAGTCATTCCACACTTTTCTTGACACTTTTTGTTTCAAGGTTATGAAATGAAATGAAAACTGTGGAATGACTTGTACGTTTCCTGGCTCCACATCATTCTCTTCTTGGTCGGGCTGAGAACTTTTCAGCAGTCCTCCCTATTGTGATGTCACAATGCCTCATTCCACCAATGCCTAAGAGCCAACCTCATCGGTGATGTCACAATGGCTTGGTTTCACTTTACTTGGGCCCATTTACTAGATGCATTTTCCTCACTGAAATGAAAAGCGTGGAATGACTTGTACGTTTCATGGCTCCACATCATTCTCTTCTTGGTCGGGCTGAGAACTTTTCAGTGGCCTCCTCATATCTTCAGAAACGAATTAAAGCGAGTCTTACCTACATCAAATCATAGTTGAAATATGTAGAAATTAAGTAATATTTAACTGGATGTACAAAAAGTCTGCACTACATATGTAGCCACATAATTGTCTTTAAAATGTCATTTATACAGTTAATTTAATGTTATTTAACAAAATCCAGCAAAGAGGCCATATCTTGTTTGCTTCTGTTTTGGCTCCTGAGCTCCCTGCTAACCATCTGATCCCTGATATAATGTTCCCTCCTCAGTTGTCAATTTTACGTACCTGTCTATGTACTGGGTGTGTGATGGCCAGTCTGGAACCAATGTGGTCTTGCTCAGAAATGCCTTGATCTCGGGTGTTGGCATGGGGCTCACCCTGCTGTCTACAAGTTGTGTCTTCTCATCTCCTGCATCTCCAGTCTTCAATATCTCCTCTCTTCTGCTCCTCTTCACTGCACAACAGACTCGCTGTAACCATACCAAGCTGACCTTCTCACTGTCGGCATGACTATCTTCTCTACCTCTTCACACTGTTCTTTCAACAGTTGCAGCTGGAAGAGGAGATGCCTGGGACCTTGTGTCCAAGTTCTATTTATTTTGATATGGAACCAGTTTACCATGCACACTCCAACACAGTACTCTACAGCAGTGTTCTTCAACCACCGGTCCGTGGACCGGTGCCAGTCCACAATCCAGTCGGGTTTTCAGGATTTCCCCAATGAATATGCATTGAAAGCAGTGCATGCAAATAGATCTCATGCATATTCATTGGGGAAATCCTGAAAACCCGACTGGAATACGGCTCTCGAGGACCGGAGTTCCCTACCGCTGCTCTAGGAGGTGATAAGTGCTACCACAGGGGTAGGGAACTCCGGTCCTCGAGAGCCGTATTCCAGTCGGGTTTTCAGGATTCCCCCAATGAATATGCATTGAAAGCAGTGCATGCACATAGATCTCATGCAGATTCATTGGGGAAATCCTGAAAACCCGACTGGAATACGGCTCTCGAGGACCGGAGTTCCCTACCGCTGCTCTAGGAGGTGATAAGTGCTACTACAGGGGTAGGGAACTCCGGTCCTCGAGAGCCGTATTCCAGTCGGGTTTTCAGGATTCCCCCAATGAATACGCATTGAAAGCAGTGCATGCAAATAGAGCTCATGCATATTCATTGGGGAAATCCTGAAAACCCGACTGGATTGCGGCCCTCGAGGAGGGACTTTGACACCCCTGAGTTAAGGGCTTAATTATTGCACATAACCACATAAGTCTCAGAGGCCAACGTGCAACTGGATATTCAAAGCCAGCACTTGGACGTAGAAACGCTGACTGCCACTAGCTGAATTTGCAAGGGGGCTTGCACAGAGGGAGATGCTTAGATGGGGCATGGGAATATCGACACTTAATCACAGAAGTGCTGACTCCACCCCAGGAATACTCACGGGTTAGCCGGCATCAGCTTAGGTGCTAACCATGGATACTCAGACAGCAGAACTGCATAGTTTGGTCACTAGTAAAGTTTAAAAAAATAAAATAAAATCTACCGCTAAATTTGCCACGTTCTAATGGGCGTGAACGTCCTGAGTCTAGGTGTGAGCTTTGTCACACCTAAGCACATACATGGAGTCTAGTGGTTAGTGCAGTGACCAGGGGAGCTGGGTTGGATTCCCACTGCAGCTCCTTGTAACTCTGGGTAAGTCGCTTAACCTCCTTTGCCCCAGGTACAAAATAACTGCCTACATATAATATATAAACTGCTTTGATTGTAGCCACAGTCGCATCCCCCTTATGGAGGAAAGTAGTTATCTACTTTCATTTATAAAATAGGCCCCAAGAGTCCCCTTTATAGAGCAGTCCTTTGACTAGCTAAGTAGGAATTATCAGGAAAGGAATGGAAAAGAAAGATGGAAAGGTTATAATGCCCTTGTATTGTTCTTTAGGACGGCAACAACTTGAATATTGTGTGCAGTTCTGGTTGCCGTATAACAGAAAAGATATAGTGGAATTAGAAAAGGTACAGAGAAGGGAGACAAAGATGATAAAAGGGATGAGATGACTTCCCTAGGAGGAAAGGCTAAAGTGGCTAGGGCTCGGGGACGCTACTAAGTAGTAGATTTAAAACAAACTGGAGAAAATATTTCTTCACACAACATTTAATTAAATGTTGGAATTCATTGATGGAGAATGTGGTGAAATCAGTTAGCTTAGCGGGGTTTTAAAAAGGTTTGGATAATTTCCAAAGAGTGAAGTCCATAGGCCGTTATCGAGATGGCTTGGGGAAATCCACTGCTTATTCCTAGGATAAGCAGCATAAAATCTGTTTTACTACTTGGGATCTAGCTAGGTACTTGGGACCCGAGTTGGCCACTGTTGGAAACAGGATACTGGGCTTGATGGACCTTCAGTTTGTCCCAGTATGGCAGCTCTTATGTTCTTATATGAGTACAGGACAATGCAACCATTGTGACATCACTGCTGAGGTTGGCTCTTAGGCATTGGTGGAATGAGGCATTATGACATCACAATCTCAGCTCTGGAATGTTGCTGCTCTTTGGTTTCTGCCAGGTACCTGGGACCTGGGTTGGCCATTGTTGGAACAGAATATTGGGCCCCAGTATGACAATTCTTGCGTTCTTAAGGAATTGCTTGAAATCTAGCAAGACAAAATCTGATTGGTTAGATTTAGCTGGATAGGCTCAGCTGAAAATGTATTAAACATAAATATCTATCCAGCTTTTTTTTTTAACAGATCAGTGACAGAGCCTGGGATGAAGGTGATGCTTTTTGCTTGAAATGTCACTCATAAGAACATAAGAAATGCCTGCACCGGATCAGACCTGGGGTCCATCCAGTCCGGTGATCCGCACACGCGGAGGCTCAGCCAGGCGTACCCTGGTGCATACATTAGTCACTCGTAACCCTCAATGTGTCCTGCAAGAAGATGTGCGTCCAATTTTCCCTTAAATCCTAGAATGGTAGTTTCCTCCACCAGCTCTTCCGGGAGAGAGTTCCAGGCGTTCACCACTCGCTGTGTGAAGCAGAACTTTCTGACATTTGTCCTGGCCGTGTCCCCTCTCAGCTTCAGTCCATGACCTCTTGTCCGAGACCGAGTCACATTTGACAACGTGAATAACGTTGTTTCTTGCTCACCATCCTTTCCTCCTGCTGGTGAGTGAGTTTGCTCCATTTTGTCGATTCCTTTTAGTATTTTAAAAGTCTCTATCAGATCCCCTCTCAGTCTTCTCTTCTCGAGAGTGAATAATCCCAGTTTTCTGAGGCGATCTTTGTAGCTCAAGTTCTCCATACCTTTTACTAGCTTCGTCGCTCGCCTCTGCACCCTCTCCAGCAGTGTTATATCCTTCTTCAGGTATGGAGACCAGTGTTGGACACAGTATTCCAGGTGTGGTCTGACCATTGCTCTATAAAGCGGCATAATGACCTCCTTCGCTCTACTCGTGATTCTCTTCTTTATCATGCCTAACATCCTGTTTGCTTTCTTTGCTGCCGCTGCGCATTGAGCCAACGGCTTCAGGGTCCTGTCTATCAGTACCCCCAGGTCCTTTTCTTGTTCGCTCTTCCCCAATGCTATACCTAACAGTTTATACTCATGCTCCTTGTTTTTCCTGCCCAGGTGCATCACTTTGCATTTTTCTACATTAAAACTCATCTGCCAATTTTCTGCCCAGCTCTATCAGTCTCTTGAATCAGGTTGGGCAGATTGGATGGACCATTTGGGTCTTTATCTGCCGTCATCTACTATGTTACTATGTTAATACTATTCTTTCTATTTCTGACTCAGTTCAAATCCTTGTAGTCCTAGACTCACAAATTACTTTCCATCCTCATGTCTCTGCATAGTTTGTAAGTGCTTTTACAAACTTCACCAGATTAGATCCATCCATCCCTTTTTGGACCCTAAGGGGCTCATTTTCAAAGCACTTAGACCCACAAAGTACCATGGTAACCTATGGAACTTTGTATGTCTACGTGCTTTGAAAATACGCATCATCATAGGCTCTCCATATTTTGGTGTCTGCCCTGGCGATTTCACATCTTGAATATTGTAATGCATTGTTTACAGGCTTGAGTCAGAAAGAGGTTTGACATTTGCAGCTCATCCAGAACATGGCTGATAACTGGGGGTCATAAGTAAGATCACGTCACCCTTCTTCAGAACACTGGTTTCCCGTGGAACTATGGTTCATAGGATTTATACTTTGGAGCAGCCTAAGCTTCTTTCCTGTTACTTGACTCTGTATATGGTTCATAGACAGTAACCCGGAAGACAAAGGCGCACGCCGACAACTGAGCGCAAGACAGAGGTGCGCGCCAAAGAAAAAGACTATTTTTAGGGGCTGCAACGGGGGGTTTTGATGGGGAGTCCCCCCACTTTACTTAATACAGATCGCAGCGGCGTTGTGGGGGGTTTGGGGGGTTGTAACCCCCCACAATTTAGTGAAAACGTAACTTTTTCCCTAAAAACAGGGAAAAAGTTAAGTTTTCAGTAAAATGTGGGGGGTTACAACCCCCCAAACCCCCCACAACGCCCCCACAACGTGGCGCAATCTGTATAAAGTAAAGCGGGGGGGGTTTCCCCCCTCACCCCCTGTCGTAGCCCCTAAAAACAGTCTTTTTCTTCGGCGCGCACCTCCACGCTGCGCTCAGTTGTCTCCTCGCGCCTTTGTCCCGGCGCACTTTTGACCTGACACCCTGTATATTGGTGGTTGAGCTCTTCGCTCTTCTCAACAAAACTTATTGACAATCCCTCTACTTCATCAAATTCACAACTGGTTTTTGGACATCTATGTTTAATGTCATGGGTCCAACCTTGTGGAATGTTCTTCCAGTTGAATTGCATACAATAACTTCTCCAAGAAAACAACAAACAGACTGCAGACAATGTACAAGATGCAGGCGTTGTTTATTAGTAAATGCAGTAACATATACAACCTTATAGCCAACCAAGGGTCCTTTGGTTGGCTATAAGGTTGTATATGTTACTGCATTTACTAATAAACAACGCCTGCATCTTGTACATTGTCTGCAGTCTGTTTGTTGTTTTCTGGTTGCTGTTGTTTACTGCAGACTACGTTGGATTTTCTTTCTCCCTTTTGTGCATACAATAACTTCACACCAGGCATTTAAGGCCACAATAAAGACTCACCTGTTTAGGCAGACATTTTTGCACTCTTTTTGAGGCTAGAGTGGCTGGGTGTCATGATTAGGGAATGAGAACATAAGAATAGCCTTACTGGGTAAGACCAAAGGTCTATCAAGCCTAGTAGCCAATCCAGGCCCCTAGTACCTGGCCCAAACCCAAAGAGTACCAACATTCCATTCAGAATTCTAAATTGCAAGATTTCAGAATTGCAAAGAGTAACAAGATTCTAGAATCCCAAAGAAAAGCAAGATTTCAGAATTCCAGAGAGTAATAAAATTCTAGAATCCCAAAGACTAGCAACATTCCATGCTACCGATCCAGGGCAAACAGAGGCTTCCACCATGTCTTAATAACGGACTATGGACTTTTCCTCCAGGAATTTGTCCAAACTTTTCTTAAATCCAGCAACTTGAACAGAGGATCCTTGGCTATGGGACAGTGAATGGATCTCTTCAGATCATCTTGAACCCGAAACATTGCATCAGGAATGGATTAGACTGCATTCTTCTTCCCTATGTGCCATCATATTCCGTGTTTTAGACAGAGCGAGGGTGTGGGAGTAATATTAGTATGCGAGCTGCGCTACAAACTCCCTGAGACATTCCTCAGATTCCTCCAGAGGAATCTCTTATCTTCCAGTTACGATTCTCACTCAAACCACTCTGGTAACTAATCATGTAAATTCTCATCTTTATATGCAAATCATTCAGAGATAATGTTCGTATTTCCACCTCGGGCTTTTCAGGTGCAAAAGGCAAGAAATAATAGCTTGAACGAAATTACATAACTCAAGCTCAATCTATTAAGAAAATTTAATGTGTCTCTGCTGACATATCAATTAGATCGAAAGGATACTTGGAGAAAGTTTTTACAGACATGAAGAGGCATGACTGTGTCCTGTGGTGGAAATGTCTCTGGTTGATTCAAAGTAAGGCCAAATAAATCTGCATCAATTATAACATTCATTAACATCCACTGATGTTCTCTTCAACTTGATTTGCTGTACTTTGTTTTATTGGGCTACGTACGAGGGTCATTTCATAAATAATGCACACTATTTTTTTTTTTTTTTTTTAATTTCTTTACAATCCTTAAATATAGTCCCCCTGCTTTGCAATGACTGAGTCTCAACGTCTGGGAAGCTTCATTATTCCATCCAAAACACCGTTTTAGTTCAGTTGCCAAATGGTTTGGGTACCGGCGGAAGAAAGCTCTTCCAGAGATGTAAAACGATGTCCACGCATAGATTGTTTCAACTTTGGAAAAAGGTCGAAGTCTGGTGGACTCATGTCTGGACTGTAGGGAGCATGAGGTAACACCTCCCAGCCGTATTCGCGTAATTTTTCAATGAAATTCCCTATTTGCGGGCGAACATAGAAACATAGAAATAGACGGCAGATAAGGGCCAAGGCCCATCTAGTCTGCCCACCTCAATGACCCTCCCCTACCTTTCTCTGTGAAGAGAACCCACGTGACGATCCCATTTTGTCTTAAAATCGGGCACGCTGCTGGCCTCAATCACCTGAAGTGGAAGACCATTCCAGCGATCCACCACTCTCTCGGTGAAAAAGTACTTTCTGGTGTCACCGTGCAGCTTCCCTCCCCTGAGTTTCCATGGATGCCCTCTTGTAGCCGTGGGACCTTTGAAAAAGAAGATATCTTTTTCCACCTCGATACGGCCCATGAGATATTTGAACGTCTCGATCATGTCTCCCCTCTCTCTGCGTTCCTCGAGAGAGTATAGCCGCAACTTATCCAGCCGTTCCTCGTACGGGAGGTCATTGAATCCTGAGACCATCCGGGTGGCCATTCGCTGGACCGACTCCAGTCTCAGCACATCTTTCCGGTAATGAGGCCTCCAGAATTGTACACAGTATTCCAGATGGGGTCTCGCCATGGATCTATACAATGGCATAATGACTTCAGGCTTGTGATTGACGAAACCCCTATGTATACACCCTATGATTTGTCTAGCCTTAGATGAATCATAGGGTGTATACGTGGAACTCATGAACGTTGTCATGAAGAATGAGTGGCCCAGCCAAGAGCAACTGAGGTCAGGTTTTGTGCATTTTTCTGCAAAAAATCATAATACACTGCTGTGACACTTCTTCCAAATGGAACTTTGTCTGTGATGATGATGCCTTCATGATCATAAGCAAAAAATCATCATTTGTTTGTCTTTTGATTGAGCTCATCAAAATTTTTTTGGTCATGGGGAAGATGGAGCTCGCCACTTGTCATTGGAAAAACTACACAAATACGGCTGGGAGGTGTTACCTCATGCTCCCTACAGTCCAGACATGAGTCCACCGGACTTCAACCTTTTTCCACAGTTGAAACAACCTATGCGTGGACATCGTTTTGCATCTCTAGAAGAACTTTCTTCCGCCGGTACCCAAGCCATTCAGCAACTGAACAAAATGGTGTCTTCGATGGAATAATGAAGCTTCCTGGACATTGGGACTCAGTCATCGTATCCAGCAGTCTGCTCACATGGCGGCCCTTAGGTCAAAGATCAGTGCCCTAACTGAGACTAGCCTTACCTGCGCAAGAACTTGTCTAACTTTGTCTTGAATCCCTGGAGGGTGTTTTCCCCTATAACAGCCTCCGGAAGAGTGTTCCAGTTTTCTACCACTCTCTGGGTGAAGAACTTCCTTACGTTTGTATGGAATCTATCCCCTTTTAACTTTAGAGAGTGAGGGGGGGGAGGGAAGGAGCAGAAGATGGATGAGACCAGTGTGAGAGGGTGGGTGGGTGACTGAGTGAGGGGGGAGGGGAGGAGCAGAAGATGGATGAGACCAGTGTGAGAGGGGGGGTGGGTGACTGAGTGAGGGGGGGAGGGAAGGAGCAGAAGATGGATGAGACCAGTGTGAGAGGGTGGGTGGGTGACTGAGTGAGGGGGGGGAGGGAAGGAGCAGAAGATGGATGAGACCAGTGTGAGAGGGTGGGCGGGTGACTGAGTGAGGGGGGGAGGGAAGGAGGAGAAGATGGATGAGACCAGTGTGAGAGGGTGGGTGGGTGACTGAGTGAGGGGGGGGGGGAAGGAGCAGAAGATGGATGAGACCAGTGTGAGAGGGTGGGTGGGTGACTGAGTGAGGGGGGGGAGGGAAGGAGCAGAAGATGGATGAGACCAGTGTGAGAGGGTGGGTGGGGGACTGAGTGAGGGGGGAGGGAAGGAGCAGAAGATGGATGAGACCAGTGTGAGAGGGTGGGTGGGTGACTGAGTGAGGGGGGGAGGGAAGGAGCAGAAGATGGATGAGACCAGTGTGAGAGGGTGGGTGGGTGACTGAGTGAGGGGGGGGAGGGAAGGAGCAGAAGATGGATGAGACCAGTGTGAGAGGGTGGGTGGGTGACTGAGTGAGGGGGGGAGGGAAGGAGCAGAAGATGGATGAGACCAGTGTGAGAGGGTGGGTGGGTGACTGAGTGAGGGGGGGAGGGAAGGAGCAGAAGATGGATGAGACCAGTGTGAGAGGGTGGGTGGGTGACTGAGTGAGGGTGGGAGGGAAGAAGCAGAAGATCGATGGAGCTAGGGAATATGCATAGAGGGGAGGGGAATGAAGCAGAAGGTTGATCATCTGTCTCGTTTGGCAGACAGTGGTACAGCCCTGGCAGGGCTTTCTGTGCACTTACATAGTTATGGAATTGCCTTTCAGTGTCTTTATAAAATACACTGCAAATAGGTGGCATTTTGCCCTCTTAATCTAGGTGAACAGTAATAAAATGATCCTCATTGTGACATCTTTCTTAAGAGTCTTACACTGGTGTCAGCCAGGTTGTGTCTGAATCAATACGGAATACTTATTCATGCAGCTGAAGAAGCAGAGAACTGAAGGGACTTGTAGGCCTGGTGTAGCACTCCTCTTATTTGTAACTCATTTATATGCCTCTTTTTAATTAAAGTGCCATGTAATGGCTTTCCGTTATTAGTGTCCAGGCTTAGTCTGCGAAGATTCGATAATGATGCGGAAATGACTTTCTAATCATCTTTTATCATGGGAAAACAGAGACTTGTCTCAGTTCCCTTCGCTCCTTGAAAAACAGCCAAACTCATGCTTAGGATAATAATAATAATAACTTTATTTTTCTATACCGCCATAGTCAAGCGACTTCTAGGCGGATCACATTGAAAGAAGACTGGACAGTCAGCGAATAACAAGAAGCCTAAAAGAAAAGTTACATACTAATTTAAGTTCCAAGGGTAAAGGAATACATTGGAGCTTCCTGAGAGATTGTAATAGCGTTTACAGAGGGGAATATCGTAGAGAGAGAGGATGGTCTGTTTTAGTCAGTGAATTTGTCGAATAGGGCGGTTTTAATAGATTTTCGGAATGCGTTGTAGGTCAGTTTGGGTTCATTTGTGCCGTTTCTCAACCAGACTTGCTGTCTATTCGCTTGGAACACGAAGGTTCTATCCAGGAAGGATTTGCATCTGCAGCCTGTGATCTTTGGGTAGGCAAAAATATCAGAATATCGATCAAGGTAACTATGATCCGTTCCCCACCATGCTCAGGACGAAGGGTTTGCAGACGAGCTGAACCTGCAGATGAAGGAAGAGAAAAAGAGGGAGAAAACTTGAGGGCAGGAAAATGTGTGTGGAGGGAAGGGGAGAGCTCTGCAAATAGTTTGGGTGATGCTGAAATTGTATATGAATGAAGAGTGTGATATGTATGAACAAGGGAAGATTTCGCTGGAAATCAGCAGGTTTTTCTTTACCATACCCCAGGGGTGTCAAACTCAATCACATAAGGCTAAGTCATGGGCTGAATTTTTTAGTAAGATACTTACCCCCGATTTTACTAAGGTGCGATATGCGTTTTAGCACACGCTAAACGCTAACGCGTACATGTTATCCTATGGACACGTTAGCGGTTAGCACGCACAAAAGGCGTGCTACAACGCTTAGTACACCTTAGTAAAAGAGGGCCTTAGTCTTAGTAGAAATATAGGGTAACAATCTCTCCAACCCCAGACCGGCTCTGTGGTGTAAACAAAATAAATAAAAAAGACTTTTCCTCTCTCTGTTAAATCCTAGCTCACGTTCGCGGTCTACACCAGCTCTGGCAGGATACACATTTCAAATCTGACATATTGTAATCACAAAACAGAAAATAAAATGAGTTTTTCTACCTTTTGTTGTCTTTATTCAAATCATGTTGGTCCCAGGCTCTGGTTGTCTTCTGATAGCTTACTTGCCAGGGTCTCCTGCCTATTTGTCATTTCCTTCTTTCTCTGTGCTAACTATCCATCTTCTATCTCTTTCCTCCCCTTCCGTTTCCCTTCCTTCCTCTGGAGGTCTGGCATCTTTCCTTTTTTTCATCTCCATCCCCGCAGCTGCAGCGATGGACCCCACTATTCCCAGATCCACTATCTCTCCTTTTCTCAACTAACCTTTCATCCAGCATCTCTTCTTCCTTCCTCACCACCCCAGGGTCCACCATCTCTCCCTTTCTCTTCCCAACCACCCTCCTATCCAGTATCTCTATTCCCATCTTCACACCATGACTTGTGTCCAACTTCTCTCCCTTTCTGTTCCTTCCCTTCCTCCATCCCATTATCCACCATCTCTCTCCCTATCCTCTATTTTTAGACCCATTATTTTTTCCCCTACCTCCCACCCTCCATCTGGCATATGCACGTCTCTTTGGACACCCCCTTCCCTCCCTCCCTCTGTGTACTTCTACATCAGGGCCACCCAAAGGCCTGCATGTTTTTCCCCTTCTTTCTAGCATCCTCCAGCTTCCTGGTGTCACCTTCAAAGCAGCCTGCAAAGGATCGCTGATGGGCTGTAGTGCTGTGGTCCCGCCCCTCCTCTGACGTATGGGACCACAGCCTAGGATCGCTACAGCACATCGGTGATCCTCTGCAGGCTGCTTTGAAGGTGAGACTGGGAAGCCGGGAGAGAGATGGTGGACAATGGATGGAGAGAGGGAAGGAACAGAAAGGGTATTTTCTCACGGGCCAAATCTAATTACACTGCAGGCCAGATTTGGCCCACAGGCCTGAGTTTGACACCCCTGCCATACCCAGTGGCTTGGGGTCAGAGCCTTCAGAGGATTCATGCTAGGCATTCAGGGAAAATAGGGACAGAGGTACAGTGCTGGACACAGAGGGAGAGACAGGAACAGGGACTCTGGAACACTGGGAGAAGACAGACAGGATCACAGAGGGGAAATGTTGGACTGATGGGGAAAGGGCAGATGGTGGACATGGAGAGAGGTGAAATGGACAAGAGTTCCAGACAAGAGAAAACCAGAAAAGAGACACTGGGAGCCAAGCAAACGGAAAAATAAAATTCTCAGACAACACAGGTAGAAAACAATGTTTATTCGGAATGTGTTAATTGGACTATGTCAGTGTTGGCAAATGCATATACATTTCTTAAATTTCAGTTTCTCTTCCTTTACTATTGCTCTATATGCAAGTCTGACTTTGAGGGTTCCAGTTCAGCTTTTTCGCTTTTATATCTCTTATTGATGTGTGGTTCCTTGTTTCATCTTTTTTTTGAGAGTGTGGCCAAGATGTACAGGACATGGGAGTTGATATATCGCTTTTTCTGTGTGGTTACAATCAAAGCAGTCTACATATTTTGACAGGTCCTTATTTTGTACCTGGAGCAATAAAGTGTTAAGTGACAAATTTAACCTGTAAACTGTACATTACGGATATTGGTATTAGATTTCTAGTATGTGTCAAGTTAGGATAAAAACTTGAACCAGAAAAAAACCAAAACCTTGTACTGTAATGTATAATAATAATAATAACAGTTTATATACCGCAGGACCGTGAAGTTCTATGCGGTTTACAATGAATTAGAAAGATTCTACAAATTGAATGGGACATTCATAGTTAGAGATTGGTGGTTAGCCGTTTACAGGATCAGATTTGGGGGGTGAGGTTGTGATGGAGTCGATTGTCCAGATTCGTTACCTAGATACTTCAAGAACAGGTATGTTTTTAGATGTTTCCTAAATTCATCATAGTTGTTTGCGTGTATAATTAGTTTTTCCAGGTCTTTGCCCCATAAAGCTGCTTGATACGATAGAAGTTGTTGATGGTGTCTGTTAATCTGAAACCCGTCCTAAGCTCTTTGGGGAGGATGTGATAGAAAATTAAATAAATAAATGAAAAAGTGACTTGCCCAGAGTCAGAAGGAGCTGCGATGGGAATTGAACTCACAACCTCAGGGTGCAGAGGCAGCTGCTCAAACCGCTAGGCTGGTAAGGTTCTGTAACAGTCTGACTTGTTCTGGGAGTTTTTTTCCCAGTAGGAAGTATACTAGTGTTCTAGGGCAGAGTTTCTCAACTTCTTCAAGCCAGGTACCCCCTAAGTCTAACAAATATCAACCGAGTAATCCCGCCCAAGCTCCGCCCCTGACCCCACCTCCATAATAATAGTACTACTTGTAATGCAATTTCTTCCATCCATTTTTCATAGACACACAAAATAATCTTATTAATACATAATGGTAACCACAAAATAAAAATAAAAAAACACAAAGCACACTGTACACACAGAAAATGTTAATTATCATATGTATTTGGGGTTTTTTAAAAAAGGTCAAGACAGATGACTTCAAAATATGCAATGTCACCTCATTAACAACTAGAGAAAAATAGACAAATATAGTGCAAAATATAGACAGCAGATATAAATTCTCATAACTGACACATTTTGATTCCTAATTTGAAAATAAAATCATTTTCCTACCTTTGTTGTCTGGTGATTTCATGAGTCTCTGGTTGCACTTCCTTCTGACTGCATCCAATATTTCTTTCTTTCTGCCTCCTGCACGCTTCCTCTCCTTCAATCCTCATTCCTTCCGCCAACCAACATCTCTCTCCCTCCATGAGTTCAACTTTTTACTCTCTGCCCTCTCCCCCTTCCCCTGTGTGACATTTCTCCTTCTCTCCTTTCTGCCCTCCCCATCCATCTCTCCCTCTCTCTGTCCATGAGTCCAACACTTTCTGCCTCCTTCATGCTTTCTCTCTTTCTCCTCGCCCCTTCCCTCAAGTGTGCCATCCCTCCTTCCCACCCCCCCAGTCCATCTCTCTCCAACCCAACTCACAACATGCTCTCTCCCCATGCATCATCTCACCCTCCCCTCCAGCGTGCAGCACCTATCCTTCCCCTCCCCTTCTGCCAGGTCAAGCAGCACCTCTTCTCCTGTCCCTTTCCCTCTCCCCATGTCCAGCAGTACCCTTTCTCCCTTCCCCCGGTTCTTTCCCATGTCCAGCAGTACCTCTATACCGTCAATACGGGAATTGTTTCACGACACTACTCGTAAATCCGTCTTTTCAGTTACTGCCCCCTCTTTGTGGAATGCCCTTCCACTAGACATTCGATTAGAGAACTCACTCGGAAAATTTAAAACCAAACTTAAAACCTTCCTCTTTAAAGATGCTTTTACTCTTTAGCATCAGCCTCCGCCTTTTAACCTCCCTGATTTATATGCAGCTTTGAAACATCTAATACTTCTTCTGAAGTGATTCCCTTCCTAATATTTTTACCACTCCTCATTTACCGTCCTTTTATATTAATTTTACTTCGATGTATTTTAAACAACCTCTCCCTCCCCTATTTTCCTTCCATTTCATGTATGTTAATCTGAACTTGTCCAGTATTTTTAATATTTGATAAATTACTGTTTTTATTTGCTTATTTTAATTGTTTCCTATAATTTTTTTATAATGTACACCGTCTAGACATGTATTTTTATAGACAGTATATCAAAAATAAAGAAACTTGAATTTGAAACTCTTCTCCCTGTCCAGCAGTACCTCTCCTGTGTCTAGCGACAGCTCACTGTGTGCTTTTAACTTCCCCCACACAGCTGCCGCTAGCGTTAGTGTTTGCCACTCCCTTTAACAGAGTAGTGTGTGAGGATCTGAGGCCAGTGCAGTTTTCAGGGTGAGGGCCGGCTCAACCCATGACCAGATGAGGTCCTAGCCCAGAGCGTCAGTGATAAAAGGCACCAAAATCCCAGTCCAGTCTACTTTCAAACTTCTAGAGGGACATATGCCAGACTGGAGTCTTGGCATCCTTTATCATCAGTGCAGCAGGAGGGGGGAGATACCGGATTACAGATTGGGGAAGAGGGAGGGAAGGAGAAAGGTAACAGACTGCAGGGGTGGAGGGGGTGCCACAGTCTCTCGAGCCAGCCCTGGGCAGGGCTGTAAAAAGACAGGTAAGCTTATGGATGAAAGCAAAGGCTGGTGCTTCACGTGGACATCAGCAATGCCGCTCGCTCCTTCCTGGTTACTGAGTCCTCTCAGCAGATCCTCTCCATGGTTAAGTGTGATCAGCCTGAGGATTTCATCTCCCCTTACAGGTCAGAACTGGATGAACATTTTGCCTGATAAGGTGGCTGGCACAATAATTATACTAATTATACTTTCCACCTTGAATCTCATGTACTGACATAATGTATCTTTATTGTAACCCACCTGTATCCCTTACACTGACAAAATGCACCTTGATAGTAAACTACTTGTATTGTAACCCACTTGTATCCCATGTACTGACAAAATGAATCTTTATTGTAAAGCGCTTCGAACTTCACGGTATAGCGGTATAGCCCCACCTGGAATACTGTGTGCAATTCTGGAGGCCGCATTATCGCAAGGATGTGCTGAGACTGGAGTCGGTGCAAAGAATGGCCACCCGGATGGTCTCGGGACTCAAGGATCTACCATACGAAAAACGGCTTGACAAATTACAGCTATACTCGCTCGAGGAGCGCAGAGAGAGGGGGGACATAATCGAGACGTTCAAGTATCTTACGGGCCGCATCGAGGCGGAGGAAGATATCTTCTTTTTCAAGGGTCCCACGACAACAAGAGGGCATCCGTGGAAAATCAGGGGCGGGAAACTACGAGGTGACACCAGGAAATTCTTTTTCACTGAAAGAGTGGTTGATCGCTGGAATAGTCTTCCACTACAGGTGATTGAGGCCAGCAGCGTGCCTGATTTTAAGGCCAAATGGGATCGGCACATGGGATCTATTCACAGGGCAAAGGTAGGGGAGGGACATTAGGGTGGGCAGACTGGATGGGCCGTGGCCCTTATCTGCCGTCTGTTTCTATGTTTCTATGTATATAAGAAATAAATTATTATTATTATTAAATTATTAATAAAATACATTAGGCTTTGTGCCCAGGCTAAGTTGTTCTTTTACACATATTTAAAGGCATCCTATGTAGAAACAAACTTAGCACATACGAGGGGCCGCTGTAAAGTTCTCAGCCCAACCAACAAAGCCGGGGCAGTCTCCAGGGCAAATTCTATAAAGAGCGCCCAAAGTTTAGGTGCCGAAATAGGCACCGTTCAGCGCGATTCAAGTCAAATTGGGCGCTGTTTAATGAATCACGCGGAGCGGAACCTATTTTGGAGGCGCCCAAGAAATAGGCCAGCTCTAGGCACGGCTTAAAGTTAAGCGCCGAGCTGAGCGCTGAAGCAGGCTTAAGAGCAGCGATTCTGCCTCAAGGCGCCTAACATGTAGCCACGCCCACCCCCAACATGCTTAGCACCTATTTTTTTGAAGGCCGCCTAAATTTTAGAGGCGCCTTGTTACAGAATCGCTCTTTCTCGATAGGTGCCTACGTTTCAAGTATTGCTGATTAAAAAGCTGAATTGAGCTTTTTACTCGATTTAGATAGGCGCCTATCTAGATGGCGCTTCCGAAATAGGTGCCGGTTACAGAATATGGGCCTGAGTCTAGCGATTTGTCCACTTTTTTGTTCCGCATTTTTCCAATGGAACAAAAAAGGGGACAATCACTGGACTAAGGGCTCCTTTTACCAAGCTGAGCTAGCGGTTTTAGAGCACGCTAGACGCTAATGCCAGCATTGAGTTGGCGTTATTTCTAGCCGCGTAGCGCGGGGTTAGCACGCACGGCAATTCAGCGCGCGCTAAAAATGCTAGCGCACCTTAGCAAAAGGAGCCCTGAGTGTGTAGCCCTAGATGGAGACTGCCCCGGCTTTGTTGGTTGGGCTGAGAACTTTTCAGAGGCCCCTAGTAAACTAGCTGAGCACAAAGCCTTGGACAGACATCATTGCGTGGTAATGATGATATTAGTTATTCAAAGTAGACACAGAGATGTGCGTAAAAAGAACAAACGAAGGCTGAATGCAGTGATGAAACGTTCTTGCAGCCAGTGATAAAGAGGAT
Organism: Geotrypetes seraphini; assembly: GCF_902459505.1. Classification (NCBI taxonomy): domain Eukaryota; kingdom Metazoa; phylum Chordata; class Amphibia; order Gymnophiona; family Dermophiidae; genus Geotrypetes; species Geotrypetes seraphini. The sequence continues at coordinate 11,783,343 of NC_047085.1, forward strand.
TTTACGCCCATTTCTTCCCATTACCAAGAGCATATGAGACCCGCAACTTTTCCTGGCTTCATCGAAGAGAAGTTAGCTGACAGGAGAAATTCTGGACTGTGATATTTGCAACAATCGGGCATCTACACCTGGAGTTTTCATGTATTCATAGCTGCGCACATATCAAAATGCCATTCTGGCTCCTTCTTTGGACTACTGTAATTCTTTGTACGGTTCGCTTTCACTCAAATTGCGTTGGAAATTGTAGTTTCTGCAAAATACAGCTGATCTTTTCTTTAGGCAAATTTAGGACCCATTTTACAAAGCTGCAGTAGCGATTCTCCTGCGGCAAATGCACCAAAGCCCGTAGGAATTGAATGGGCTACCACTGCTTTCTTCACTGTTTAACTTACATTGGCTCAAAATAGATTCTTTAAGATCGCTTGTTTGGCATAGAAAAATCTACAGGGTTAGATTTAATTTTTCCTACTATGAAGAATATTCGCTACAAATCGATATAGGAAAAATCATTCACTTTCCAAGCCGCAAAGGTTTGGAACAGTATCCCTGTTAACATACGCCTAATGCCTTCATGTGTACAATTTAGAAAAGCCTTGAAAACATATTTGTTTTAGATCAATGTTGTTGATTTAAGGATTTTGCATCTATAATCCCTTCAAAGGTGGAGGTTCTCTTAAAGTAAACTTGCAGCTACAATTTAAGTGAGGAGAGTGTGGTTTAGTGGTTGAAATTACAGACTCAGTTCCCTGATGTTCTGTGTTCAAATCCCACACTGTCCCAAGTACAATAGATAGATTGTGATAGAGGTCTATAAAATAGTGAGTGGAGTGGAAAGAGTAGGACTAGGGAGCATGTGATAAAGCTACTAAGTAGTAGATTTAAATCAAACCAGAGAAAGTATTTCTTCCCACATCTTGTAATTAAGCTCTGGAATTTGTTGGTGGTGAAATCAGTTTGCTTAGCAGGGTTTAAAAAAAGGTTTGAATAATTTCCTAAAAGAGAAGACCATAGGCCTTTATTGGGGGAAATCCACTGCTTATTCCTAGAATAAAACAGAATAATTCTAGAATAATCCTAGAATAATTATTCCTAGAATAAAATCTGTTTTATTATTTGGGATCTAGCTAAGTGCTTGGCACCTTCAGTCTGTCCCAGGCTGACAAATCTTATGTTCTTATATGAGCCAAGTCAAGCCATTGTGACATCACTGGTGAGTTTGGCTCTTAGGCATTGATGGAATGAGACATGCTTTCGGATAAAAATGTCCTTTTCAGGACTAAACTAGTGCCAGTCTCTCTACCCACCTTTTGTTTTTACCCTTAATGTTCTCTTTACTTAAAATATTGTAGTTCTTCCCTCTTTCCCATCTGTGTGTAGTCAACTTACGTGCTCTTTGTCAATGTCTATTAGATTAACACTGTCTTGTTTTTAATATTTTAATCCCAAACATTTTGTTTTAAAAACTCTTACTTTTTTTTATTGCTGTACACCGCCTAGAAATTTGAATAAGAGGTATAACAAATAAACTTGAAACATCGTGGCATCACAATCTCAGCTCTGGAATGTTGCTACTCTTTGGATTTCTGCCAGGAACTTGGGACCTGGTTTGACCACTGTTGGAAATAGGATCCTGGGCTTGATGGACCTTTGGTCTGTCTCAGTATGGCAAATCTTATGTTCATATGACAGACAGGGAAAATGCTTGACCTGATTTGTAACCTGTTCTGAGTTCCTTTGGGAGGACAGACTAAAAAAATCAAATAAATTAAGGGTGGAATATAAGAAATAGGATCTTAAAATGCGTGCATTAACATTACATCATGCATGAAAACGCATGTGCCTGCTTCTATGGTCACTAATACAATGAACTTGTGTACCAAATATAGCTGCTACTAACACGGGCACATGTGGCTGGCATGTTAGCACTCTTTTCTACACAGCCTCTCTCCACAGTGTTTGCTTGTCGCTTTGGGGAAGCATGTTTTTGAACACTTGCCTTGGGAAACCTGCGCTGAGCTTTAGCACAGAGCCCCAGCACTGGCCTCAGGGTGTCCAAGCTCTAGCCTAACTCTTTGTAGCTAAAATCTCCTTCCTCCCAGCTCCTCTCATGCTGTCTTAACTGAATTAGAACTGCGCTGATGACAGGAAACGCTGTCTGTGTTGGAGTATTTAACCGGAGGATGAGTTGTCTGGGCACGGTTTCTGAACACACAGAAACAGATGTTAGTTGGCACTGCAACACAGCTGGGCACATTTAGTAACTGGCACTGCTTTAAAAGTAAACAGGCCAATTTTGAAATAATTTAGGAACCTGGCAATAGCACACAAAAGAATTTATGCCACCACCCCCTCCTGCATAAAATCCAAGCTCCCCATCTACATCCCCACCCGCACCCTCCGCTCTGAAACGGAGATATGCCTATGCATTCCCCCCGGAAGGTCCCTCCTCTCAGAAACCGCCCGCAAACGCTCCTACAGCCACTTCATTCCCCAACTCTGGAACCAATTCCCCCCTCAACTCAGACTCCAGAACTCACTAATGACATTCCGGAAAATGATAAAGACCCTCCTCTTCAACTAAAGGTCACCCTCAGTCTACACCCAACCCCCTTAAAACCCACCTCTACCCTTCACTTTCTCCATTCTAATCTTCTGCCTAAATTTCTGTATAGTCCACTCTCAGCCTATACTCAAATAACTCGTATCTAAACTAAACTACTTATATTTAACTTACTGTTCTTAATTTGCTGTATAGTCCCTATATTTACACTGCTGCACAGTCTCGTATGTCCAAGTATTTAAATCTACTGTATAATCTTGTATGTCCAATTCACTCCATTGTAAATGTTTACTTGTAAACCGTTCTGAGCTACTGGGAGGACGGGATAAAAATCTAAATAAATAAATAAACCTATAGGTGGAAGTTATCCTGCCTGTATAACCCAGTCATTCAGAAAAATGGTCACCAAATCCCAAAGCCAGTGGTTTTTTAAATACCAACAGCAGCATTTAAATAGATTCCACTGCTATCTGCGTTGTATGTGACCCTGAATATACACCATAGAAACATAGAAAGATGATGGCAGATAAGGGCCATAGCCCATCAAGTCTGCCCACACTATTTACCCACCCTCTTAAGTCTACTGACCCCCTAAAGTATAATTGTGATTATACTGTCACTCTACTGACCCGCTCATTCAGTCCTAGTGACCCTATCCCTTGGCATGACCTCACAGGGATCCCACATAGGTATCCCATTTGTTCTTGAAGTCTGGGATGCTGCGTGCCTCGACCACCTGCACTGGAAGCTTGTTCCAGTGCTCAATCACTCTCTCCGTGAAGAAGTACTTCCTGGCGTCTCCACGAAGCTTCCCTCCCCTGAGCTTGAGCGGATGTCCTCTTGTGGTCGAGGGTCCCTTGAGAAGAAAGATATCATCTTCCACCTCGACCCGTCCCGTGATGTACTTAAATGTCTCAATCATGTCTCCCCTCTCCCTACGCTCCTCGAGAGTGTAGAGCTGCAATTTGCTCAGTCTTTCCTCGTATGGGAGACCTTTTAGCCCAGAGACAAACCTGGTGGCCATCCGCTGAACCGATTCAACTCTGAGCACATCCTTACGGTAATGTGGCCTCCAGAATTGCACACAGTATTCCAGATGCGGTCTCACCATGGCTCTGTACAATGGCATCATGACTTCAGGTTTCCTGTTGACGAAGCTTCTCTTGATACAACCTATCATTTGCCGTGCTTTAGATGAAGCCTTCTCCACTTGAGTGGCTGCTTTTATGTCAGCACTGATGATTGCTCCTAAGTCTCGTTCTGCCGTAGTCCTGGCTAAAGTTTCTCCATTCAGGGTGTAAGTTCTGCAAGGATTTCCGTTACCGAGATGCATGACCTTACATTTCTTGGCGTTGAAGCCCAGCTGCCAGATCAAGGACCAACTTTCTAAAGTACGCAGGTCTTGCTCCATAGCATCCTGAAGATTATAGCCGTTTACTATATTGCATAGTTTGGCGTCATCAGCGAATAAGGTTACCTTGCCTTGAAGCCCTTGAGTTAGATCCCTAATGAATATGTTGAAGAGGAGTGGGCCCAGGACTGAACCCTGTGGCACTCCGCTGGTCACCTCCGACATTTTAGAGAGGGTACCGTTAACCACCACCCTCTGAAGTCTGCCACTAAGCCAATCTTTAACCCATGCAGTTAGAGTCTCTCCTAATCCCATCGATTTCATCTTGTTCAGCAGCCTGCGGTGTGGGACGCTGTCAAACGCTTTGCTGAAGTCCAGGTACACGACGTCCAAGGATTCTCCTGAGTCCAGTCTTCTTGTTACCCAGTCAAAGAAGCTGATTAGATTGGACTGACATGACCTACCCTTGGTGAATCCATGTTGGCTGGGATCCCGGAGATTTCCCTCGTTCAGGATCGTATCTAATTTATACTTAATTAGTGTTTCCATGAGTTTACACACTATTGAGGTGAGGCTTACCGGTCTATAGTTCGCAGCCTCAGCCTTGCAACCCTTTTTATGTAGAGGAACGACGTTGGCTGTTTTCCAGTCCAACGGAAATTTCCCTGTACTTAGTGAGAGATTGAAGAGCACTGCCAACGGTTCCGCCAAGACATCTCTCAATTCTCTGAGCACTCTTGGGTGTAAATTGTCCGGTCCCATGGCCTTGTTTACCTTTAGCCTTGCCAGTTCGGTGCCCCTCAGCATGGAGTCCCCAATGACTATAACTCTGCGCTTCTTCCGTTGTGGAGGGGGAAGTCGGTCAGCAGATGGGGTTACGTGTTGGGCCTGTTCCTGTTCTTCGTGCTGGGCCTGCTCCTGTACCTTGTCGGCAGCTTCTTCCTGAAGAATCTGGAATCTATTCTTCAGGACGAGTTGAGGGGTTGATGTAGGGTTGGCCTGTTGGGGAGAAAAAGAAGAGGATGAAGAGATTGAAAAAAGGGGGGGGGGGATCTTCTATGTTTACCCGTGGAAGAGGTCACCAATTGCCAGGTGTCATTGCCGCCAGCCATTTCCTGACATCATTGCAATGGATACAGGGTTTTCAGCCGTTTTTAAGCAAACCGGGCAAGTGAAAATGGTCAAGCTAGCTCCATTCCGTATGGCACAGCCGATGTAGCCGTGTTTGAAATATTTAGCAGCTTCTATCTAAAAGAGTAGCGTCAAGGTCCCGAGGAAGGGGCTCTTTGTCCCTAGTCGAATCACGAAGACAGGTGCCACAGTCAAGCAACGCGGCTCCCTCTTTTGACTACGCCGCGCTTTGGATCTCAAGCGTGGATGAAAGCTAAGTCATTTGTTTGGCGATTTTTCAGCAAAATCAATCGGGGAGGCTTGGAATGTGGGGAAGAGTGCTAGACTAGTTGACATTGCATTATTTATTTTGGGGCGCGTTATCACATTGAAGAAACACGAGCACGCCAGTTTACCTATGATGGTGTGCGGCCAAATGGTGAGCTTATGCTCATGTTAGAGGAGCCGACTCAGCTAAGCATTAGCGCATTGGCGCTTTCTGCCTGTCTCGCAAGCTTATCATCTCACTTTATTCACAAATGCTTGGGAGTTTTGGCTAGTTTTCTACGCGTTGTCCTGTGATTTGGCAACTGTTGCTTTGCTAGTGACTTTTAAGTACCAATCTGTCTTGATTGGTTTTCAAAAACACGTGATGAATGGATATTTAAGGACGACGACGCCATGTTGTAAACTAATTTTAGACCGACAGCGGGTCTGAATACTGGTAAGAAACAGTTAGATTAATGATAATATGAAATGCTTTGTCTTTTAAAATATTTATCTTTTGATATATTCTTTATTTAGGGGCATCTCCTTGAAACAGCCTTAACGAAATGTGTGTCCATGTCGGAGTCCCGTTAAAACGCCCAGATAATGAAAGCTAAGTTACTACTAATCTAATAAATAAAGATATACTGAATTTAAGGATATAAGAATGCTTAATTTAAGAGAAATAGCAAAGGCAAGACCAATGAGGAGGCTAGCTACATTAAAACTCTGTATGACATCATAATAATGGCTTACAGACTTTTGTTTAAGAAATTATCCAAACCTGATAAACTAACTGCTTTCATCACATTCTCTGGCAATGAATTCCAGAGACAAAACAAAATTCCTACTGCGTGAAAAGGACAAAACTCCAACCATAACAGATATAGAAACAAAATTTACCATATACCCCATGCAGCCCGCCTAAAACTTCTGGGGGCGCTGCACCATGAAACTGCAAATCAATAAGACAGTCCAGAAATCCTTTGCAGTCATGCGCAACTTACGACAAACACGAATATTCTTCGATAGAGAGCAATTCTGAGGAAGGAGAGAGAAGAGAGGAGAGATATTGAGGGGCAGTAGAACGAATACACTTCTAGGTCAACAATAGAAGCTCGAACTGTATGTGAAGGTGAACAGGGAGCCAGTGAAGTAAGGAGAGAGGTGACAAGAGTGTAGCGAGGTTGGTAGAAGATGAGTCGTGCAGCAGAGTTTTGCACAGATCGCAGGGGGGAGAGGCGACACTGCGGAAGACCAGTTAGAAGTAGATTGCAGTAATCTAAGTGCGGGGTTACAAAGCGTGGACAAGGGTTTGGGTAGTATGCTCAGAGAGGAGGGGGTGAATTTTGGCGATGTTGTAGAGACAGAAGCGACAGGTCTTAGCGGCTTGTTGGACGTGCGTAGAAAATGAGAGGTCGGAATCGAAGCCCACTCCAAGGTTGCGAGCAGAGGAGACTGGAACGATGACAGTATTATTTACCGAGATGGAGAATGGAGGAGGAGGAGCAGAAGGTTTAGGAGACAAAAATTCTAGAAATTAAGAATCTGACAACAGGTAAATACCACCCATATATTCTCTGCCTGTTTTCCCTTTCTGTTACCGCACAAGGAAACCAAGGTAAACATTCCTCAAGTATGGCCAGGAGTGTTGGCTTGGATGCCAAAGAGGACACACACTGCTGAATCAAACAGTAGACGGAGTCAAATGGCCCATCCAAAGACAGGGTTACCAGGAGGGGCCCAATCCTATTCAACATCTTTATAAGAGACTTGGCAGAAGGGCTTCCAGGTAAAATAACATTATTCGCCGATGACGCCAAACTGAGTAATGTAGTGGGCAAATGCACAACAGACGAAGATTCAGTGCCCGACAACATGATGCACGACCTACTCCTACTGGAGCGATGGTCTAAGACATGGCAACTCAACTTCAATGCCAAAAAATGCAAAGTTATGCACCTGGGCAGCCAGAATCCATGCAAGTCTTATACCCTTAATGGCGAGATCCTAGCAAAAACGGTAGCAGAACGAGACTTGGGGGTAATCATCAGTGAGGACATGAAGGCTGCCAATCAAGTGGAGCAGGCTTCGTCCAAGGCAAGACAAATCATGGGCTGCATACGAAGGGGTTTCGTCAGTCGTAAGGCGGAAGTCATTATGCCATTGTATAGATCCATGGTGAGGCCCCACCTGGAATACTGTGTGCAATTCTGGAGGCCGCATGATCGCAAGGATGTGCTGAGACTGGAGTCGGTGCAAAGAATGGCCACCCGGATGGTCTCGGGACTCAAGGATCTACCATACGAAAAACGGCTTGACAAATTACAGCTATACTCGCTCGAGGAGCGCAGAGAGAGGGGGGACATGATCGAGACGTTCAAGTATCTTACGGGCCGCATCGAGGCGGAGGAAGATATCTTCTTTTTCAAGGGTCCCACGACAACAAGAGGGCATCCGTTGAAAATCAGGGGCGGGAAACTACGAGGTGACACCAGGAAATTCTTTTTCACTGAAAGAGTGGTTGATCGCTGGAATAGTCTTCCACTACAGGTGATTGAGGCCAGCAGCGTGCCTGATTTTAAGGCCAAATGGGATCGGCACATGGGATCTCTTCACAGGGCAAAGGTAGGGGAGGGACATTAAGGTGGGCAGACTAGATGGGCCGTGGGCCCTTATCTGCCGTCTATTTCTATGTTTCTATGTTTCTATGTAACTAGATATAGGGTACCATAACGGGCCTGTCCAAAGACAGGAAGAGCCCGTTCAGAGATAATTATAACAGGATGGGCAGGAAGGGTCCAATGAAAGACAGGGATACTTGTGTGTGTGTGGCGGAAGCATTGAAGGGGCATATCCAGAGACAGGAGCTCACCAAACGACTGGTATGATAGCCAGGCAACATCCTGTTTGGCTTGCTTGAATGTTCTTTTGCATTGATACTTTCCTGTCATGTATTGATTTTTATTAGCCTGTGAATCTCTCCGTTCTGGCAGTCCATCAAATAACGAATACAGACGCGAGTCCAACTTAATGGCACATAAATATCCAGATTTATTTCCGTGCAGCCAAAGTATGAGTTCAGCGTTGCGGAACCGAAGCTATGATAGACTCGAGAGAAGATCATTACAAAGAAAACAGAACGAAGATTATGTCAAACATTTCCTATATGATATATACAAAACAGGGACTCTTTAGGAGTTAATAGCACACTTCGGGAATTCAAATCCATCTTCAAACACCTTCGCAGCCAAACAAGGGGAAAGGGACTAGGACTTGGATGCCACCTTTTTCGTACTTATACAACCACACACAAAGCGGTTTACATACAGGTACTTAAGTATTTTCTCTATCTGTCCCAGTGGGCTCATAATCTGTCTAATGTACTGGGGCTAGTGGAGGATTAAGTGACTTGCCCAGAGTCACAAGGAACAGCTGGTGTTTGAACTAGAGAATAACAGGGGGACAAATTTTTCCCTATCCCATCCCTGTGAGTTCTTTTCCTGTCTCTGCCCCATTCCTGCAAGTTTCATCTTCATCTGCACAAGCCTCAAACGCTTTAAAATCCTAAGTAGCAACATTCTAGAGCTCAGATTGTGATGTCATAATGCCTCATTCCACCAATGCCTAAGCTCCGTCCTCATCTGCACAAGCCTCAAACACTTTCAAATCCAAGTAGCAACATTCTAGAGCTCAGATTGTGATGTCATAATGCTTCATTCCACCAATGCCTAAGCTCAACCCTCATCTGCACAAGCCTCAAACCCTTTCAAATCCTAAGTAGCAACATTCTAGAGCTGAGATTGTGATGTCATAGTGCCTCATTCCACCAATGCCGAAGCTCCGTCCTAATCTGCACAAGCCTCATTTTAAAATCATAAATGTTCAAAGCTTGTGCGGTTAAGGCAGAGCTTACAGGAATGGGGCAGGGACAGCGACATAACTCACGGGTTCAGGATGGGGAAATTTATTTCCTTCGGGGCCAGGGACAAATTTGACCCCATGTCTTTCGCTAGTTTGAACCTACAACCGCAGAGGGCTGAGGCTGTAGCTCTATCCACTGTGCCACACTCTCCTTCAATACAATATCAGAAGTGAGCCATTGTGACATCACTAAGGAAGTTGGCTTTTATTGGTGGAATGGAGCATTATGACATCAGGGAAAGGAAGTGGGCCTTGGATATCGCCTTTTTCTCGTTATACAAGCCCACTCAAAGCATTTTCCCTATCTTTCCCTGTGGGCTCACAATCTGTGTAATGTACCTGGGGCAGTGGAGGATAAAGTCACTTGAACAAGGACAAACAGGGGAAACAAAACCACAACCTCAAAAGCACAGAACAAAGGTGGAATCGTCCCAATCAGAATGGTGCACAACAGAAAGTGTCTTTCAACTCATCTGATAAATCCAAAAACTCATAAAATGACTCTGCGACTTCACATGCACATGTTTCGGCCCAAGCGGTCTGCCTCAGGAGTCTTAGGAGTCTTCGAGTATATAAAAGGTGCACAATTTCACAAAATGCTGCTTTGCAGAGACGTATCGCGTAACCAAACACAGCAACATCGCAGCGTTTGGTTACGCGATACGTCTCTCCAAAGCAGCATTTTGTGAAATTGTGCACCTTTTATATACTCGAAGACTCCTAAGACTCCTGAGGCAGACCGCTTGGGCCGAAACATGTGCATGTGAAGTCGCAGAGTCATTTTATGAGTTTTTGGATTTATCAGATGAGTTGAAAGACACTTTCTGTTGTGCACCATTCTGATTGGGACGATTCCGCCTTTGTTCTGGATAAAGTAACTTGCCCAGGTTCACAGGGCAGTTCAGAATTTGACCCACAACCTCAGGGGGCTGAGGCTGTAACTCTAACCACTGCACCACACGATAACAAAGATAAGTTTCAAGTTTATTAAAATCTTATTATACCGCCAAATCAGACTTCAAGGCGGAGTACATACCATATTAAAATTACAACAGGGTACAACAAAGGAATATCGTACAAAGACTTGACAATGCAAGACTGACGGACAAACTGGTACAGAAGGGAGGCGGTAGAACTACATTATTTATAGAGAAAGAACAAGTAGAATGGATAATAGGAAGGGAGAAGATATCACATGAATCAATCATGTTCACAGAGAAAAAAAGCGTCCTTAACAGGACAGTTGAACGTTAAAAGCGTCCTTGAATAGGTGGGTTCTAAGTTTAGGCTTGAAGTCTGAAATAGTCATGTCTTCTCTTAAATTCTTTGGAGCGGCATTCCACAAAGTGGGAGCGGTAATTGAAAAAAATGTATGGTCGCATTGTATTAATATGTCTCAGGGAAGGTACAGCGAGAAGGTTTTGGGAAATGGAGCGGAGGGTTCTTTGGGGATCATGAGGAATCAGTACTCTAGTCAAGAAATCAGGGGTATTGGAAGAACGGATTTTGTATCCTATCCTGTAGGAAGCCAGTGGGCCTTGATAAATAGTGGCGTGACAATGGTCATATTTTTTGGCCTTAAATATAAGCTTAATAGCTGAATTCTGCCCAATCTGCACACACCTAATTTTTGTGTTAAGTAGGGAAAGCAAGCACGGGCATGGCTCGGGACAAGCTTCTCAAAATAGATTTTAAGAGGCAAATGGGGATTTCAGTAGCCTTTTGGTGGCTTAATCCTAGCGAAAATACTGTGAGACTATTGTTAGGAGATGACCACCATTATTTGGAACAACTGAGGATCTCTTCTGCCCCACCCACTAAGCACTATGAAAGCGCCTGGTAGGTTCTGGGAAGGAGGGGGAATAGGGAGTGAGGGTCTGAATCTAGGGATGAGGGGTTGGGGAGATGAATAGAAATGTGAGTTGCTTTTTGGTGTTGGGAGGGGGAGGTCGTAGAATTTGTGATGGCAGCTGGTCCCTTTAAGAGGCTCCCCACAAGTTTTAGGCCTGTGTTAGCAGTCCGATGTGCCACCTCCTCCCCCTCCCCCCCCCCCCCCGGAAGAAAAATAATGCCAGCTTAAAGTTGGCATCATTTTATCATGAATAACAGTACTTGCAAAGTGAAACACAAGCTGTTATTTGATTTCAGTAATAATGAGGTGTTTTGCATGCATTTGCATGCTTTTCCATCTTGTCATTAGGTTCTACTGCCAAAATGTGCTTTTTCAGGTCATCTAACACATACCTGGGTTATTCCCTTAATGCACTAGCAATGAGGGGTGCACCTTAGCCACGGCAGTTTGAAGCCTTGGTCACTTGCTTGTGACTTTTAGAGCACACAGGGTGTTTTTCTACACATTTCTGGTGAAGGAGGTTTTTTTAAATTGACAATCGATTTTTTTTTTTTTTTTTTTTGCTGTTCCATGAATGTCTGATGACTGGTGGGTAGCATTTGCTGAGGTCTTTTCCCTCCAATGATAGTAGGAACAAGCCGTTCCATATGGCTTCTGTGATTGATGATTAGACATTCTGCCAGCAGGCGTGTGGGTTTTTCAGCCTGCAGATATTACACCTTATGAAGTCCCGTAGGAGGCTCCCTTTGGCGTAATGCAACTTGACAGGAGCACCAGCAGTAAATCAGAGAAAAACAGAGCTCTTATCCACCATACCTTGACTGATGAGAGAGATTCATTTCTGTCACGGTGGGCGCAAGAGGAATCCAGGTTGAGATCTAGAAACACAGAAACATGAAAGCAGATAAAGACCTCTCCAGTCTGGCCATCCATGTCATCTTCTATCCCTTCCTCTAGAGATCCTTTACCAAGTTTCCAAGTTCCAAGTTTATTAATTTTTGATATACTGTCTATTCAACATTGGCTAAACAGTTTACAATAAGTTTTGTAAAATATAACTTACAATAAACAAAAAATCAAAGGTATAAGTATAATCAAAACTCTGCTATTCAAAAAATTTATCCAGATATCTTAACTCTTCCCCTTGTCCTTCTCCTCCCTTGTAATAGTCTCACCCCCTCTTGTAATTTTTTCTCTCTTAAGTATCAACCATGTATTCCACTACCTAACTTGCAAATCTTTTGGAAATATCCAGTTAGCTTCTTTGTAATCCGCCTAGAACTGCAAAGTACGAGCGGAATAGAGGTCACTAATTTAATGTAATAGAATTAAGAAAAAGGGGATTTTTCTTTTTTAATTCTTTATTCAATTCTTTAACTACATATGTGCACAATAATAATACACTTACATAGAATATTAAAATTAAAGCACATAAAACTTACAAAAATTTATAAAAATGGATAATTATTCCCCCTCCCCCACCCTTCCACCTATTAATCAATTTTAAAAAATACCTTCAAGAATAATCAAAACATACCCCCTAAACCAATTCCAAAACGTTCCCCACCCTCCCGCCCTGGGTGTGAATGTTTAAAGGGATATCTAAAGAGATTAATCCTTACAGTATTTAGTTAACGGTTCCCAAACATCCATAAATTTCTTGTAATTTCCCTGCTGAATGGCCATGAACCACAACATTTAAAAAAAATATAACAGAGGGATTCCCACCAGAATGTGTAATTTAGTCTATCCCAATTTTTCAAATTCTTTAAAATAAGCTGAAGGCAACCCCTGTCATTATAAAAAGAAGTTTGTTACTTCACACAGATGGTTGACTCTTCGCTTTCACAAACGTACCAAATAAAATGGTATCATTTGATAGTGCCACTGGATTTTCCAATAAATTATTAATTTGATCCCAAATAGATCTCCAAAATTTCAGTATCAAGGGACTAGAGTATAACAAACGATCCAACGTCCTAGCTTCGAGATGACAGTGCCAGCATCTATTAGACTTGGAACTATCTACTTTATGTAAATGAACTGGGGTCCAAAAAGCTCTATGTAAAAAGGGGATTTTTTGACAAACAGATCTTACATGGAGAGTAAGAAAGAACACCAGGGAGTTAAATTACATCAAGATGAAAATAAAGTGGGAGGAGGAGATGCATATAGGTGGGGGAGGGGGTCGCTTCTTAGGAAGCGTTTTTGGTTCTCTGCCAAATTGTTGATGTATATCAGGGGAAGAGGAAAGCTTTCAAGTGCTAAAGGCGTCTTTAAAAAGAAATGTTTTGACTTTCGCACAAAATTTGTCTATAGATGATTTCTAATTTGATATCTAAGTGAAGGGAGTTCCATAGTGAGGGAGCGGTGACTGAGAAGATAGCTTTTCGAGTGGTATCGTACAATAGTTCACGGACTGATGGTTGTTTGATCGAAGCGTTCGAACAGAATATGGAATCGGGTCTTGAATTCAGAAATGGTTTCTGTCTCCACCGCCTCCACTGGGAGGCCATTCCAAGCATTCACCACCCGTTCCATGAAGAAATATCTCCTCAGGAAGGGTTCATCCTCACCTTCATCCTATGCTCCCTCATTCCCGAATTTCCTTTCAACTGAAATATTACATTACATTAGTGATTTCTATTCCGCCATTACCTTGAGGTTCAAGGCGGATTACATAAGAATTGTCATGAAGTTACAAGATATATAGGTGGATTACATAAGAATTATCGAGAAATTAAGGTAATTTGAACATTTTAGATTTGATAGGAGTAGACAGTGTGGTAGGTGGAGCTTGGGGAGGAACTGGTCATGTTAAATAGGTTTTATGTATTTTTTGAAGAGTAGAATTTTTGTTTCTTTTTTGAAGGTTTTGTAGTCTGTGGTCAAAGACAGCAGATTGGTGATTTGTCTGTCTAGTTTTGCTGCTCTGGTGGCCATTAGGCCAATAGGCCTTGCCTCCCATGCATTTATGCCACATAGGCATTTAAACGTCTCTATCATATCTTCCGTCTCCCGCCTGTCCTCCAAAGTATGTATATTTTGAGATCTTTAAGACACTAACTAGCCTATAAGCCTTTTATTAGTAGGAGAGGACAAACCGTTGACCTCTACACAGAAACGGTATCACAGAGATCCTTAGCAAACAACTCTAGCCACTTTCTGTGTCAGACTGGATGGGCCATTCTGACCTCACGTTGCCATCATCTACTGTTACAATGTAAATGATGAATAAGGGATAAAAGGTAAAGAAGGCGTTAAGTACAATTTTGTTCTTTTCTTTTTCGAGAAATGTGTAAAATCATATCAGAGAGTGCAATACCGTGCACAAGACATATCATCAGATACAAATTTCCAAAAACGAGAGAATAAATGGATGGATCAGGAAAACTCTCTGTAATCCAGGGCAGTGGTTCCCAACCCTGTCCTGGAGGACCACGAGCCAGATTTTCAGGCTAGCCCTAATGAATATGCATGGGGCAGATTTGCATGCCTGACTGACTGGCTGGTGGTCCTCCAGGACAGGGTTGGGATGCCAGTCGGGTTTTCGGGATAGCCTTAATGAACATGCAAGAGAGAGATTTGCATATAATGGAGGTGACAGGCATGCAAATCTGCCCCATGCATATTCATTAGGGCTAGCCTGAAAATCTGACTGGCTGGTGATCCTCCAGGACAGGGTGGGGAACCACTGATCCAGGGGGCAAAGGAAAAATAACAGCTAGGGTGGCAAAATGTGTCACATCCTGACCAGGGAAATAATGGATCAGTACCAAGTTTCAAGTTTATTTGTAGCTTGATATACCAACCATCACAAGTATCTGGTCGGTTTACAATAATAGAAATTAAAAAGATATTTAAAATTGCTTAAAAATAATAAATTGAAATTAATTTAAAAAAAATAATAAAGGGGGGAGGGGGTTAAGGCCAAGACAAGGACATAATTGAGAGAGGTAGGTGACGAGAGGGAAAAGGGGGAGAGGAAGATTTTTAATTACATTATGTAAAAAAAATAAAATAAAAGGAAGGAGAAAGGGGAGGGATAAAAGAAGAGGGGAAGGTGAATGTTGCTTCTTGAAAGCGTTTCTCTACTTATTAGTTTTTATTTTTCATTTTTTCGGGTTCTCAATTGGAATTTAGATAGGCATCTTTGAATAGAAATGTTTTCAGAGCGGAGGTGGGGTGGCATTGTATTGCAGAGTGAAGGCGCGACAGCGGAAATGATAGTGTTTCTAGTAGAGTATAAGTCTTTGATTGAGGGGACTGTCAGTAGGTTCTGATTAGTGGATCTAAGGGCCCTAGCAGGGGTGTGTGGGATGAGATATTTGTCTCGAAAGGCAGGCAGGTGGGAGGTCCTAATTTTGAAGACTAGAAGGAAGATCTTAGAAGTTGTTCTGTGAGAGACTCTCGAAGTAGTGGGGTAACGTGGTCATATATTTTGGGGCTTTATAGATAAGTTTGATCACGGTATTTTGAATTAATTGCAGTCGACGGGTTTCCTTTTCAGTTATTCCATGGTAAAGTGAGTTACAATAAGTCTATGTGTGAGATGATCAATGAATGAATTAGAGTTTGGATAGAAGTAGGTTCTAGGACTAAAGTTATAGAGCGAATTAGACTACTGCTAATCCAATTCTAATTCTACTAGACCAGCACTTTACACATTATGGGCAGGTATTTTCTCTGTCCCTAGTGAGCTCACAATCTAAATCAGGGGTGTCCAACCTTTTGGCTTCACTGGGCCGCATTGGTCAAAAAAAATGTTTCTGAGGCTGCACAAACATGCAAACTCTGCAACACAGAGGGAGCCTGCAAAACGGTAAACACCAGGGGGCAGCAGAGGAAAACACTGTATCGTCCTCGACAGGGGCCGCACAAAATACTTCACTGGGCCGCAGATTGGACACCCCTGATTAAATGATTGAACCTGGGCAAATGGAGAGGTAATTGACTTGCCCAGAGTCCCAGGGAGCTGCAGCTGGCTACACTAGCCATTAGTTTAATTTATTAGTTCTTGATATTCCGCCCTTCCAACGAATCAGAGCGGTGTGGTTGCCATCGACTCGTGTTCGAGTCCTAGCAACTTGGCGGACATCATCAAGTTTTTGTGGCCTTTCTTCTGCGCAGTATAAATTTGATGTTGTCGCATCCAACGCGAACCTCCGCCTCCAACACTGCCCATCCGATGGGTGGTGCATCGTTAGTCTGACACCTCCGCTGGAGGCCCTTCTGGTAGCGATACCACCGACGGCGTAGCTTTCAGCTTCTCAGCGGCATGACAAGCCCATGTACCATGACCCACCCTTCAAATGAATCAGAACGGTGTTACAAAACAATAACTCAGTCTTAGAAAAGGAAAGGAACTCCATCTTTTTTGATAGGAAAGAAGAGATTTTTAAAAATCATCCCAGCTACTGCGTTTATGTACTTTGTAATTGTATTTGATTGTTATTTTTCTTAACGCAGGGGTCTCAAAGTCCCCTCCTTGAGGGCCGCAATCCAGTCGGGTTTTCAGGATTTCCCCAGTGAATATGCATGAGATCTATGTGCACGCACTGCTTTCAATGCATATTCATTGGGGAAATCCTGAAACCTTGACTGGATTGCGGCCCTCAAGGAGGGACTTTGAGATCCCTGTCTTAACGTATACAAATTCTCAGGTCCATAAAGAATCTGAAGTTGATGAAGAGCAGGTAGTGATGGACCAAAGGATTGGCGGTCTGCTAAATTCATCCCTGGCTACTCTTATAGGCCGGGGGTGGACGTGCTAAGGAAACAACCTTCACGTCTCTGCAGCTGATGGTCTAGGCCAGTGGTTCCCAACCCTGTCCTGGAGGACCACCAGGCCAGTCGGGTTTTTGGGATAGCCCTAATGAATATGGATGAGAAAAATTTGCATATAATGGCATGCAAATCTGCCCCATGCATATTTATTAGGGCTAGCCCCAAAACTGGCCTGGTGGTCCTCCACTGGCCTAGGCTATCATTTCCATCAGCAGCATTTTTCTGTTCTCGTTCAATCTATTATCCTCTCACGGTTAGACTACTGTAATTCTGTTTATCTAAGTTTGACCAAGAATAGCCAGCAGAGACTTCAGCTGATTCAAAATACTGCGGCTAGGTTGATTTTTGGTAAAGGTAAATTTGAGCATGTATCTGGCTAAACTTCACTGGCTTCCGATACTCTCCAGGATACACTTTAAATGTGCCTGTTTAACCTTTAAGATCTTATTCGGCATTTGTCCTTTACTCATTCTTCTGTCTTGGAACTCTCAAAGACTAGGTCTGGTTAGAACTATGCACAAACTTAAATTGTCTTTCCCTTCTCTGAAAGGTATAGTCTCTACTGGCAAACTGGGGAAATCTCTTTCATTCAAAATAACTGAATTATGAAGTGATATCCATCTGTGGCTGAGAGAATTAGGTTCTCTTCAAATTTAATAATAATAATAATAACTTTATTTTTCTATACCGCCATAATCTTGCGACTTCTAGACAGTTCACAATGAAGAATAGCTGTACAATCAGCGAATTACAGTAAATTAAAAAGATAGGAAGTCACTGAGCGGTCAGTGATTACAGGTGCAAGGTGGTTAGAAGCAAAAGTAAACATAGGTTGCAGTTAGAGAATTAACTATTATACATAATACATTGAAAATGGTCAGACACCAGCGAGTATCTGGGTAACCATTGAGGAGAGGAAAATTTTTTTTTTTTTTTTTGTAAACAAAGAATTTAGGATACCTAGTATGAAGAAGAAATTTGGGGTAAGGTGTGGGAGTTTTGTTCGCGGGGAGAAAGTCTGGCTAGGACATGAATTTCTTGAACAAAGTGGTCTTTAATTCTTTCCGGAAGACGCTGTAGGTCAGCCTAGCTACATCCATGAAATAACCTAGCCAAGAATGCTGTCTGACAGCTTGGAACTTGGCTCTTTTCAAAATTGTAAAGTCTTGTTTCTTTTCTATTTTATTTACTGTAAACTGAGTCGAGCTTTATTTTTATAGAGATGACGGTCTATAAACTCAAGGTTTAGTTTAGGCAAAGAGCGGCAGTTTATCACCCCCTCCCCCCCCCCCCTTTTTTTTTTTTTTTTAGCCATGTGAGAACATGCAACATAAGAACAAATTTGTGGAAAGGATATGAGGGGAAACGAGGGGTGCATCTGAGACAATGTAAGAGAGGAGTCAGATGAGAGGAGAGGGGAAAAGAGGATTGCGGAGGAGAAAGAGAGAGAGAAAAAAAGGGTTGGAGGTGAGAAAGGAGGGCTGGGGAGAAGCTGTGTGCTCCTGTCACTGCACACCCATCGTCTGCTGCGCTTTGAAGGGTTAATTGCAGGGGGTTTGTGCCTCCCCCTCCATTTGGTGGCACTTAACCTGTAATCTCCTAGCTGGGAGCAGCTGGTGGCTGAGAGCCCAGGGCTGAGAGTGCGGCCTTGGCAGAGTTTGTGTCCCAGATGGCAGCTAGCAAGGAAACTTGTCATCACACTGCCTGTCTTGAGTGGTTGTGAGAAATATGTGCAGTGTTCAGGAGCTCAGAGGGGCAGAGGGGAAGGAAGTCTGTGGCAGGATCAGGCTTGGTAAGAATCAGACTTTGAGGTGGACTTTGGAGCTCCAGAAATCCAGGTTTCTAAAGAGTCGGCTCCAGCTTCCAGAATCGTGCGGCCTTTAATGGGCAGAGGAGGGTACAGCCTTCCACAGAAAGAGGAATAAAGTTCATCACCTTTAGAGGACATTTACTAACTGGAAAATTCTCAGCAGCCAACCCCAGAGTGTTTATTTCATGCAAGAATTTCTTTAGGACTCTGACCTACAAGTGGGTTCATTCCGCTGCCCCTCCCGGAAAACTCTGATCCTCAGATCAGCCACTCTTAGCATTATCCTTCTCCTCCACTGCCAATTCCAGACTGCGTTCCTTTCATCAAGTGCCCCCTATGGCTGGAATAAATTACCCCAGTTTGTCTGCCAAGCCCCTTCCCTTGTTTAAAAGCAGACTGAAAAGCCACCTTTTTGATATAGCCTTCGATCCTTAACCCTACTCCTGCCCTCCAATCCAGCCAGCTGATTAACCCTTCTCCTTAACTGTATCCATGACATCCTGTTAGAAACATAGAAACATAGAAATAGACGGCAGATAAGGGCCACGGCCCATCCAGTCTGCCCACCCTAATGACCCTCCCCTACCTTTACCTTGTGAATAGATCCCACGTGTCAATCCCATTTGGCCTTAAAATCAGGCACGCAGCTGGCCTCAATCACCTGAAGTGGAAGACTATTCCAGCGATCAACTACCCTTTCAGTAAAAAATAATTTCCTGGTGTCACCTCGCAGTTTCCCGCCCCTGATTTTCCATGGATGCCCTCTTGTTGCCGAGGGACCCTTGAAAAAGAAGACATCTTCCTCTGCCTCGATGCGGCCCGTGAGATATTTGAACGTCTCGATCATGTCTCCCCTCTCTCTGCGCTCCTCGAGCGAGTATAGCTGTAATTTTTCTAACCGTTCCTCGTACGGGAGATCCTTGAGTCCCGAGACCATCCAGGTGGCCATTCTCTGGACCGACTCCATCCTCAGCACATCCTTGCGATAATGCGGCCTCCAGAATTGCACACAGTATTCCAGGTGGGGCCTCACCATGGATCAGTGGTTCCCAACCCTGTCCTGGAGGAACACCAGGCCAATTGGGTTTTCAGGCTAGCCCTAATGAATATGCATGAAGCAAATTTGCATGCCTTTCACTTCCATCATATGCAAATCTCTCTCATGCATATTCATTAGGGCTAGCCTGAAAACCCGACTGGCCTGGTGTTCCTCCAGGACAGGGTTGGGAATCACTGATCTATACAATGGCATACTGACCTCCGGCTTACGGCTGACGAAACCCCTGCGTATGCAACCCATGATTTGTCTCGCCTTGGATGAAGCTTTCTCCACTTGATTGACAGCCTTCATGTCCTCACTGACGATCACCCCTAAGTCTCGCTCTGCTACCGTTCTTGTTAGGATCTCACCATTAAGGGTATAAGTCCTGCATGGATTTTGGCTACCCAGGTGCATAACTTTGCATTTTTTGGCATTGAAACTGAGTTGCCAGGTCCTAGATTGTAAGCTCTTCGGAACAGGAACTGTCTTCTTCTTTATAACTCTGGCAGTGCTGTGTAGAAGTAATCCATAGCAGTAGTGTGAAGAGTTTCAGTCTTTAGGAAGCAGAGCTGAGCTTGTGATGTCATAATGCCTCATTCCACCAATAAGAGCCAACCTCATCAGTGATGTCACAATGGCTTGATTGTCCTGCACTCCCCTCTGCCCTCCAACCCAGCCAACAGATTAACTGTATCCATGACATCCTGTTTGGCTGTTTAGATTGTAAGCTCTTTGGAGCAGGGACTGTCTTCTTTGTGCATCTGGTAGCACTATAGAAATATTTAACAGTAGTAGTAGTCACTACCACAGTATGACATTTGGCAACAGGACCAAACTGCCTTAGCGTACTGAGAAGATGAGGACATTTTTCTACAACACACAGCAGAGTGGACGGGAGCCAATGGCAATAAAAGTCCATATAGATAATAAGTTAGGTGCAAATGAAGAACCTTACGGATGTTCCCGCCATTTTGGCTCAAAGCATTCTAAGGCGCCTTACGTGAGTTCTCTTCGTTGTTTTACATCCTGTGTTGCCTATAAGACCACAGAAAATCCAGCTTTGTGATTCCTGAGGCAGGCTACGGCCAAAACACAACTCGTGTCGAGTCAATGCGATTGGAGCTGTTACTGCCATAGCTGGTGCCAAAAACCGCACTACGGTTTTGTAAAATGGGGGGATAGTTAGATTGTGAGTCCATCTGGGAGAGAGAGGGAAATTCAAAGAACCTAATTCGATTTTTGGCCTTTGCTTAAATCAATTTAATTGTTTTGTAAACTGCTTCAAATTAGTGTGTCGTGTCCTAAATGAAGTTGATGTAACATGTCAATATTTCCCACTGCACCACAACTTGTGAAAGTGAATTGTGAACTGAATAAAAACACATCAAAAAGTTTTATGGCATATTGTGCAGAAAAATGTAAAGTCAAAAAGTAATGTTTCAATTAAGCAGATGTTCGAAGTGCGCTCCCTTTGCACAAAGACATACCCTCAGCCTTAGCCGCCACTGATCTATGAACTTGTCAGTGACGCTCTGCTTCAGCTCGGCCCAAACAGAGATGAGGTGTTGGTTAAGGTCTTTAACGTCAGATATCGCTGTCTGGTACATGCGTTCCTGTATCAGCTCCTAGATCTGGTAGTCGACTGGGTTTAGGTCTGGTGAATTCGCAGGCCAGAGGTCTGAACTAATGAAGTCGGAAGTCTCCCGATGTAGCAGTTCTACGGTGTCCTTTGCCTGATGTGCTGGGGCATTGTCCTGTTGGAAGATAAAGTAGTCTCCCAACATGTGACAGATCGCTGGCAACAGCTTCTGTGTAGAGTAGAGGTCTGCACGGGAACGGGGATCGCGGGAATCCCCCCTAACCCACGGGACTCCCACGGAGACCCCCCCCTATGGCCCAAGGGACTCCCACGGGGACCCCCCTCTAGCCAACGGGACTCCCATGGGGATGGAAAGCTTTGGAAGCAGGGTTCGTCCATATAATATAAGGGGCACGTCAGCCTTAGTAAAAGAGGGGGTTTATAAGTGAATTATCTGAACAGAAAACAAAAAAAGGGTTCCACCAAAGAGATTCCACAAGGAAAACAGCAGCGTAAACACAAAAGAAACTGTGGAATTGATGATTCTCTCAGAAGTAATTGCTGCTTTTTATGGGGACGGGCGGGAATGGAGGTAATTCCTTGCGGGGATGGGTGGGGACGGAGAGGATCGTGATGGGGACGGGTGGGGACGGAGAGGATCCTAATGGGGATGGGTGGGGACGGAGAGGATCCTGGCGGGGACAGGTGGTGATGGGTGGGATTTCTGTCCCCGTGCAACTCTCTAGTGTAGAGGATGTCCCGATAGTACGCACCTTTGATCTTAACCCTAGAAGGTTATTGCGGAATCCACCGTTCTAGGATTTAAAAGCAAACTAGATGCACATCTCCTTACGAGAGGCATAGAGGGATATGGGTGACTAAAATTACGCCAGGTGTACACCTGGCTGGGCCTCCGCGTGTGTGGATCGCCGGACTTGATGGACCGAAGGTCTGATCCGGAGATGGCGCTTCTTATGTTCTTATATCTATGAATCTGAGTTTTGAGATTGCGACCAAGACCATGACTGATTGGCTGAAGGTCGGGCAGGTTCATAGTAGGCATTTGGCATTAACCTCACGCTTCAGTGTTGTTGAAGGCACGTACTGGTGATCATTCTGTGTGTGTTAATCGATGGAGCTGCTATAAATATCTTTTCATCTGTAAACCAGATGAAGCTGACAGTGTGTTCCAGGTTCTTAGTCAAAAGTTGCTTGCGCCATTTCAGGCATGTGTCTTTGTTGTGCAAAGTTAACTCTTGGGCACAACACTTTAATTTCAGATCATCTTGAATTATCCTAACCAAAGTTGTTTGGCTTATTCCTGCTTCTCTTGCTATTTGGCGAGTTGTTTGGTGTGTTTTAAGTGTGTCCTCCTGGCTCAGTACAAGATCGCATACAACCTCAATGTGCTCGTGTGCGAATTGAGCGCGGTCGCCCGTTGCCTGGCTTACAATCCAGTGTCCATTGCTTGGATCTTGCGTAGCAGCACATCAAGGCCGTTTTTCTTGCAACCCTTCTGTGGGAACTTTTTCGGCAATCTTTATCAGGATTCGGTCTTCTGTGGTGAAACCCATTTTGATACAGAGACTGTTTACAAACCGTCTGCTTCTGCACGTATCCCATGGCAACAATTCATTTTCACAAGATAGTGCTGTGGTGTGGTGGGAAATATTTACAATGCAATCTAGAGTTGGCTAACGGTTTAAATCCTCAGGGAGAGTGTTTGGCCTTGAAAAGATGAAAACCCATTTTTGAATGCTATAAATAAACGGACATCAGTATGAGCTCTCGAAGTATGAACGAGGGATTTTGAGCTCAGGCAGTGCTCATTTAGACTTTCGTCTGGTGCTGGTCACCCATGAGTTGCTGCCTGAGCTCAAAATCCCTCGTTCATACTTCGAGAGCTCATACTGATGTCCGTTTATTTATAGCATTCAAAAAGTAGGTTTTCATCTTTTCAAGGCCAAACACTCTCCCTGAGGATTTAAACCGTTAGCCAACTATAGATTGAACATAAGAACATAAGCAATGCCTCTGCTGGGTCAGACCTGAGGTCCATTGTGCCCAGCAGTCCACTCACACGGCGGCCCAACAGGTCCAGGACCTGTGCAGTAATCCTCTATTTATACCCTTCAATCCGCTTTTCCAGGAGGAAACTGTCCAATTCTTTCTTAAACCCCAGTACCGTACTCTGCCCTATTACGCTCTCTGGAAGCGCATTCCAGGTGTCCACCACACGTTGGGTAAAGAAGAACTTCCTAGCATTCGTTTTGAATCTGTCCCCTTTCAACTTTTCCGAATGCCCTCTTGTTCTTTTATTTTTAGAAAGTTTGAAGAATCTGTCCCTCTCTACTCTCTCTATGCCCTTCATGATCTTATAAGTCTCTATCATATTCCCTCTAAGTCTCCTCTTCTCCAGAGAAAAGAGACCCAGTTTCTCCAATCTTTTTCTATCTCTCTCTCTCTCTATTTCTCTCTGTCTCCCTTTCTCTCTCTCTTTCTGTCCCTCTCTACTCTCTCTATGCCCTTCATGATCTTGTAAGTCTCTATCATATCCCCTCTAAGTCTTCTCTTCTCCAGGGAAAAGAGCCCCAGTTTCTCCAATCTCTCAGTGTATGAAAGGTTTTCCATCCCTTTAATTAGACGTGTCGCTTTCCTCTGAACCCTCTCGAGTATCGCCATATCCTTCTTTAATTATGGCGACCAATATTGGACGCAGTATTCCAGATGCGGGCACACCATCGCCCGATACAACGGCAGGATAACTTCTTTTGTCCTGGTTGTAATACTCTTCTTGATTATACCTAGCATTCTATTTGCTTTCTTAGCGGCCGCTGCGCACTGTGCCGTCGGCTTCATTGTCATGTCCACCATTACCCCCAAGTCCCTTTCTTGGGTACTCTCATTCAATAACATCCCTCCCATCGTATAGTTGTACCTTGGGTTTCTGCTTCCCACATGCAATACTTTACATTTCTCAACGTTGAACTTCATCTGCCATCTCGTCGCCCATTCCCCTAGTTTGTTCAGATCCCTTTGCAATTCTTCGCAGTCATCTTTAGTCCGAGCTCCACTAAAAGTTTGGTGTCATCCGCAAATTTTATTATCTCACACTTCGTCCCTGTTTCTAGATCATTTATGAATATATTAAATAGCAGCGGCCCGAGCACCGAGCCCTGCGGAACACCACTCGTGACCCTCCTCCAGTCCGAGTAGTGGCCCTTCACCCCTACCCTATGTTTCCTACCCGCCAACCAGTTTCTGATCTATCTATGTACGTCTCCGTCCACCCCATGGTTCTTCAGTTTCCGGAGTAGACGCTCGTGAGGCACCTTGTCAAAGGCTTTTTGGACTTATTGGCAACTGCTGTGTCCGTAGGGTTACATTTTCTTTGTGCTGATATTGGGAAATATTTACAACATTTAACATCAGTTTCATTCAGGACACGACGCACTAAATTTCATAAGAATCGGCCGAGTTCTGTGGAAGATAAGACAAAAAATATTTTGGTGTTTTTTTTTTTTTTTTCTCCAGTTTCCAGTGTATGTATTTTTGTAACCTGCTTAGGTTTTAGGCCGGCTACAAGCTTTTTAAATACATAAATAGTAATTTGGCCTTTGATTGAGATGAAGCAGGGACTTGACTCCCAGGAAACCATCTCCCTTCTCACAGCTGTCACAGGCTTGATCCACACTTGCCATGGTCCAAGCCCTGAGCTCTTTCAGCTTGCTGTTAGGACCCAGGCTTCTTCTTGCAAAGACTGTTCCAGTCAGGCTAATCCTTTCTCCTTCGCCTCAGGTATTCCCAATCTGAGCAGGAAATCTGCTTTCCCCGCTCCCTGTGCAAAGGAGAGCTCTCTTCAGCTGCATCAGGCAGCCCTTCCAAAGATGAAATAGAGATCAGAGATCAGCTAACAAAGAGAAGGGCTGCATTCATCCGACAGTGCCATACAAATGGTAACAATAGCCAGGAAGAAGCCAGCAGACAATAATATTTTGCAATACGACTGCAAATTTTTCACACTCTTTTTTAATACAGAAACTGATCAATTAGAGCTAAATGAAACATAGAATTTTATAAACTGACAAGATCAAGGACAATGAAAACAAAACAATAACTTATCGCACAATTTCAATTTACCTCACCTCGAATCAAGCAATTTGTTTCTATAGATTAGAGACAATAAACGAGAACTCCTTCTTTGCCCCGGACAAGCCCACCCTATTTCACATTCAACCCAAAACATTCCTGTACCATGAAACTGTGGAAAAACAATACCCCACACACAGGCAAACTCAACCAATGCATTGATCTAAGGGCTTAATTCCAACCTAACCCCATTACGAGATTCCAGAAGGATTTAAATAACTCACTCTAGGAGCCTCCTATGTGTGCCCTTCTCTTCAACTGCCAACTCCAGACTCCGTCCCTTCTGCCTTGCTTAGAACAAGCTGCCTGAATCTCTACGGCGGGCTCCGTCTCTGGCACTGTTCAAGACCCAGTTAAAAGCCCACCTCTTCGAGAGTGCTTTCGATGCCCAACTCCTCTCATTTTGGGTTCTGCATCCCCAACCCTATATGTCATGTTTGCTGTCCAAGTTAGATTGTAAGCTCTTCAGAGCAGGGACCATCTATAAATGTCAGCCCACCTCTTTGAGAGTGCTTTCGACTCCTAACTCCTCTCACCTTGGGCTCTACATCCCCCAACCCTATATGTCATGTCTGTCTGTCCAAGTTAGATTGTAAGCTCTTCAGAGCAGGGACCATCTATAAATGTCAGCCCACCTCTATGAGAGTGCTTTCGACTCTTCTCACCTTGGGTTCTGCATCCCCAACCCTATATGTCATGTCTGTCTGTCCAAGTTAGATTGTAAGCTCTTCTGAGCAGGGACCCTCTATAAATGTCAGCCCACCTCTTTGAGAGTGCTTTCGACTCCTAACTCCTCTCACCTTGGGCTCTGCATCCCCAATCCTTCCTATATGTCATGTATGTCTGTCCAAGTTAGATTGTAAGCTCTTCTGGGCAGGGACCCTCTATAAATGTCAGCCCACCTCTTTGAGAGTGCTTTCGACTCCTAACTCCTCTCACCTTGGGCTCTGCATCCCCAATCCTTCTTATATGTCATGTCTATCTGTTCAAGTTAGATTGTAAGCTCTTCTGAGCAGGGACCCTCTATAAATGTCAGCTCACCTCTTTGAGAGTGCTTTCGACTCCTCTCACCTTGGGTTCTGCATCCCCAACCCTATATGTCATGTCTGTCTGTCCAAGTTAGATTGTAAGCTCTTCAGAGCAGGGACCATCTATAAATGTCAGCCCACCTCTATGAGAGTGCTTTCAACTCCTAACTCCTCTCACCTTGGGTTCTGCATCCTTAACCCTATACGTCATGCTTGTCTGTTCAAGTTAGATTGTAAGCTCTTCTGAGCAGGGACCCTCTATAAATGTCAGCCCACCTCTTTGAGAGTGCTTTCGACTCCTAACTCCTCTCACCTTGGGCTCTGCATCCCCAATCCTTCTTATATGTCATGTCTATCTGTTCAAGTTAGATTGTAAGCTCTTCTGAGCAGGGACCCTCTATAAATGTCAGCTCACCTCTTTGAGAGTGCTTTCGACTCCTCTCACCTTGGGTTCTGCATCCCCAACCCTATATGTCATGTCTGTCTGTCCAAGTTAGATTGTAAGCTCTTCAGAGCAGGGACACTCTATAAATGTCAGCCCACCTCTTTGAGAGTGCTTTCGACTCCTAACTCCTCTCACCTTGGGCTCTGCAATCCCAACCTTATATGACATGTCTGTCTGTATCCAAGTTAGATTGTAAGCTCTTCCGAGCAGGGACCGTCTATAAATGTCAAGATGTACAGCTCTGCGTACATCTTTCAGCGCTATACAAGTGATAAGTAGTAGTAGCAGCCCACAAACCTCTGCATGATTCAATGTTTTATCATATGCAGTACTTTTGTGATTTCCTGCAACATGAACCCATTGGAGAAGCTTCTGTATAATAGTCATTCAGATGACCGATACGCCCCAAAGCAGAGCCAACACTACCATCGCTCTGAGCTTCCATCAGTAGGTAATGCTCTAGGCAGGGAAACCGGAGACACCTCCAGAAATCTGTGGGAACATGAGGGGAAGCAAACTGATCCCTCCAGGATGGCTTTTGTGGGCCTAATCCAACCCATTTCCCACGCCACAGCTATTAAGACATTTCATACTTCAAAAAAGGAAAGAGCCGTCACTCAAGCTGTGTCTGTACCACTCATAGACTATAGCCAACACATCCTCATAAGAACATAAGAATAGCCTTACTGGGTCTATCAAGACCAGTAGCCCGTTCTCATGGTGGCCAATCCAGGTCACTAGAACCTGGTCAAAGAGTAGCAACATTCCATGCTACCGATCCAGGACAAGCAGAGGCTTCCCCCATGTCTCTGAAGGACAGGGAGTGAAACCTCATATATTTTGGTTCCATTTGGGGTTCAGCTACAGCTCAGGATCTTGGGGTTTGGTTCAGTTCTCTTTTCAATGACAAAATTTACATATAGAGCACATTATATTGAACATATGCAAGTAGGGTAGAGTAAACCAATAGATGTGGAGTAGACTAAAGCAGAGGTCCCCAACCCTGTTCTGGAGGACAACTAGCCAGTCGGGTTTTCGGGATAGCTCTAATGAATATGCATGGGGCAGATCTGCACTCCTATCATCTTCATTACATGCAAATCTCTTTCATGCATATTCATTAGGGCTAGCCTGAAAACCTGACTGGCAGGTGGTCCTCCAAGACAGGGTTGGGAACCACTGGTCTAAAGCACTAACATTGAAAAACGACCTCCATATAAATGCTGGGTACAGTGCCACAAATCCTCAGAAGCCACGAGGTGCAAATTTACACCAGGGCTATGAGAGAACCAGAACCTTGATTGAAGATCCTTATTGGTAGAGTGTAATGCTATCTAAAGTTCAAAATTGCACATAAATAGCTTAGTGGAAAACAAACTGGACTTATCTTTAGTGCTGCTATTCACCAACTGCCGCTTCTGAATAGAAGGGCAGTTGCCACAAATATAGTGCCACAGGCAGAAGCGGCAGTTGGGAATAGCAGCACTAAAGCGGTGGAGCAACATAAAGATATCGAGGAACATCTGGGTAGTGTGTGGGGGTGGGGTGGGTGGAGGAACTGTCCATGGAGGGTGCCGATCTGCCAGGGGAGGATTGGAAGGAGGTTCTAAAGGGGATAGGAAGTGGGGGGGGGGGAGAACTGGTGAGTGGACTAGAGGTAACTACCGCTGCCGCTCTTTCATGTCATTAGTTTTAGGCAGTGGCAACACTTTGCCAAAGGTTGTGGTAAGAGTGCTTAGCGTAGCCGGTTTTAAGAAAGGTTTGAACAATTTTCTGCAGCAAAAGTCCATAGGCTGTTATTGAGGCAGACATGGAGGAAGCCACTGCTTGCCCTGGATCGTGCATGGAATGTTGCTACTCTTTGGGTTCCGGAATCTTGCTACTCCTTGGGAGTTCTGTATGGAATGTTGCTACTCTTTGGAATTCTAGAATCTTATTACTCTTTGGGATTCTGTATGGAATGTTGCTACTCTCTGGGGATTCTAGAATCTTGTTACTCTTTGGGATTCCGGAATCTTGCTACTCCTTGGGGTTCTGTATGGAATGTTGCTACTCTTAGGGATTTTAGAATCTTGTTACTCTTTGGGATTCCGGAATCTTGCTACTCCTTGGGGTTCTGTATGGAATGTTGCTACTCTTTGGGATTCTGTATGGAATGTTGCTACTCTTTGGGTTCCGGAATTCTGTTACTCTTTGGGATTCCGGAATCTTGCTACTCCTTGGGAGTTCTGTATGGAATGTTGCTACTCTTTGGGATTCTGTATGGAATGTTGCTACTCTTTGGGTTCCGGAATTCTGTTACTCTTTGGGTTTCCGGAATCTTGCTACTCCTTGGGAGTTCTGTATGGAATGTTGCTACTCTTTGGGATTCTGTATGGAATGTTGCTACTCTTTGGGTTCCGGAATTCTGTTACTCTTTGGGTTTCCGGAATCTTGCTACTCCTTGGGGTTCTGTATGGAATGTTGCTACTTTTAGGGATTTTAGAATCTTGTTACTCTTTGGGATTCCGGAATCTTGCTACTCCTTGGGGTTCTGTATGGAATGTTGCTACTCTTTGGGATTCTGTATGGAATGTTGCTACTCTTTGGGTTCCGGAATTCTGTTACTCTTTGGGATTCCGGAATCTTGCTACTCCTTGGGAGTTCTGTATGGAATGTTGCTACTCTTTGGGATTCTGTATGGAATGTTGCTACTCTTTGGGTTCCGGAATTCTGTTACTCTTTGGGTTTCCGGAATCTTGCTACTCCTTGGGAGTTCTGTATGGAATGTTGCTACTCTTTGGGATTCTGTATGGAATGTTGCTACTCTTTGGGTTCCGGAATTCTGTTACTCTTTGGGTTTCCGGAATCTTGCTACTCCTTGGGGTTCTGTATGGAATGTTGCTACTTTTAGGGATTTTAGAATCTTGTTACTCTTTGGGATTCCGGAATCTTGCTACTCCTTGGGGTTCTGTATGGAATGTTGCTACTCTTTGGGATTCTGTATGGAATGTTGCTACTCTTTGGGTTCCGGAATTCTGTTACTCTTTGGGTTTCCGGAATCTTGCTACTCCTTGGGAGTTCTGTATGGAATGTTGCTACTCTTTGGAATTCTAGAATCTTGTTACTCCTTGGGGTTCTGTTTGGAATGTTGCTACTCCTTGGGTTTTGGCTAGGTACTAGTTTGATATGGATTGGCCACCGTGAGAAGGGGCTACTGGGCTTGATGGACCATTGGTCTGACCCAGTAAGGCTATTCTTATGTTCTTATGTACTGGACTACCAGTAGCATAGTTGCACTTAACTCCACTTCTTGAAGTGGTGTTAATTACAGCCACATCATCAGCTGCTGTGACATCTTGTTGCCATTCCTTTTATTGTCCATAACCCTCTCTGCCCATGTTTCACAGCTAGAGTTGACGTTTTACAACACTGACTGTTTTAACACATGGTAGCCACTACCCTGGGTTTTCACTAGCACCTATCATGTAATACAACTTAAACCAGCCAAGTAAAAGAGACCCTTACTTTCCAAGAGGATGATTACGAGAGAGAGCCAGAAGAATCTTCTCCTCAGAGCCCTGTCAGCTTTTACCTCAAGTTGTGAAAGACTTCTCTGGTCAGAGCATGGGTTCTGGCTGCTTCAATTTCATAGCCCAGTAGCCCAGTGTCATTTCTTAGGAGCGATTCATCTTTGAAGTTCCGAACAGTCTATAATTCCCTCATCACTACATTTGGGAACTCCTCTGGCAGCTCTGCTTGAGTTGTTATGATCGCAATGACAGTCACTATGGAAGATCAGACAGTGAGGCTTATGGAATGGCTGGTGTTGGGGGGCTCATGGGGACTTTGGAAGCAACTTTGTTCAATCATTAGTAGACAAGAATGGGCAAAATCTTACCAGTTACATTTGCAATAAGTTTCCTTGTTGCTCCTATGTTTTCCCTGGAACGTCCAGTGACTTTCCTAGGAATCACTTTGGGTAGCGATTGTGGGTCTGGAAAAAGAACTAGCTCCTCGGATCAAGGGTTTGCACAAACAGTGACTCTTTTTACTGTACAGAATGTCTCACCTATTGCACTGGAAATAAAGTTAGACAGCCTCACCATCACTCATCTGAGGTTAACAAGTACACCTATGGATTATGTGGTATCCATCACAGGAGCACCCGCAATTCTCTGGGTATTTATAAAAGCAACATGCTGAGATGCTTTAAAAACAGAGGCTGAAGATAGTTGTAGATCTATAAATGGTCCAAAATTCTTCAACTTGTGCAAAGGTTAATACCAACCTGGGCCAACACCTCTCCCCCCCCATCTCTACCACCTCTGATGGAAATCTTTTCCTGCTCTCCCTCCCCCCATCAGCCTGGGAATCTCCACCGAACTTCCTGTATATGGTACCAAATTCTGTAATCGGGTAGACAGTTACAGTTATTTTAGGGTATGGATAACGTGAGTCGGGATCTAGTGAAGTTTGAAGAATGGTCCAGTAATTGGCAACTAAGATTTAATGCAAAAAAAAATGCAGGCCATGCAATTGGGCTGCAAAAACCTAAGAGAACAGTATAGTATAGGGGGTGAAGTACTTCTATGTACGAAAGAAGAGCGGGATTTGGAGGTGACTGTGTCTGACATCTCAAGTTGGCAAAACAGGTAGAAAAGGCAACGGTCAAAGCCAGGAGGATGCTCGGGTACATAGGGAGAGGAATGGTCAGTAGGAAAAAGGTGCTGATACTTCCATTGTATAAGTCTCTGGTGAGGCCTCATTTGGAATACTGTGTGTAACTCTAGAGAAAACACCATCAAAAAGGTGGTGATGCTTGGAATAGTCTCCCAGTAGAGGTGGTGGAGACAAAGCCTGTGTCTGAATTCAAGAAAATGTGAGGAATGCATGAAGGATCTCTTAGGGCAAGGAGGAGTTAGTAGATATTGTGGATGGACAGACTGGATGGGCCATTTGGCCTTTATCTGCCATCATGTTACTATGTTTCTATAACCATAAAGCTCTATGACCTCACAATGCAGGTGGAAAGAGCCTTAGCCAATAGGGAGAGGAAGAGATAGTAGATGCTGCGGATGGGCCATCATGTTTCTATAACCATAAAGCTCTATGACCTCACAATGCAGGTGGAAAGAGCCTTAGCCCATAAGAAGAGGAGATGCAAATGTTAAGAGCTTTAGCCCAATAGGGAGAGGAGGAAATAGTGGATGCTGTGGATGGGCCATTTGGCCTTTATCTGCCATCATGTTTCTATGTTTCTATAACCATAAAGTTCTATGACATCACAATGCAGGTGTAAAGAGCCTTAGCCAAAAGGGAGAGGAGGCGATAGCGGATGTTGAGGATGGGCAGACTGGCTGGGCCATTTGGCCTTTATCTGCTATCATGCTTCTAAAAACTAGCATGCGCTTCAGAAGCGATCCTCAGAGGCTACCTGTAGCGTACTCTATGATTCCCTCTGCCAGACAGAATGTTGACTCACTTCCTGTTTGATAGGAAGAATTGTAGATTGTGACCAGAGCAGGCTGCTCCCAAGGACTGCTGCTGCAACTCTGAAGCTAGTTTTTGCAGGTACTATACAAAAGGAGAGCGGTGAGGATTCCCAGGCTGGTGGGGGAAGGTTGAAAGGGAACAGATTTCCACCAGAGGTAGAAGAGAGAGAGAGAGAGGTGCTGGCCCAGTTGAGGGTCAACCTATGCATGGGTTGAGGGATTTTAGATCATTTTTAGGTCTAAAACTGTCCTTGACCTATGCTTGGGATCAACCTATAGTCGAGTAAATATTGTAAGTGGCCTCAAACCATTGGATTGTGACCCACTAGGAACAGATTAAGCACCTCAATACAATATGTAAACCACTTTTGTTGTAGCTAAGAAAGACAATGACCTACATATTCCGACAGTGAAACAGCTACGGCTAGCTGTGTCTAGAGCTAGCATGTTTTCGTGTGTGGGTCCTCGGGAGTGGAATAAGCTTCCGGGATATTTTCGACAGCAAACCAATGTTGAAGAAACACCTCTTCTGTAAGACGAAATATGGGTCTCAATCTACAGTTTTTTGATGTGAGGCGCCAATAGCCTCTTTGTGATTTTAGGCGGCTTTACATTATCATTATTACGTTTTATTGATGTTCTCTCTGTTGTAATGTATGTGATTCTACTTATGTATGTACTTTATTGTGACACGCCTTGGGACATGCGGAGTATAAATAAAGAAATACAAATTGTTGATGTGAGTAATGAAGGAGGAACTGGCTGGTGTGCGTATTCCTTTTTGCATATGGAACATTTTGCTACCATATTTGTTGGATCTGTCTATCTATGTTTGATTTTATGTATATTTTAATTATGTACACTGCAGTTTATAAATATTTAAAATAAATAAATATACTCTTTTTGATCTTCAAAATCTGCACAGAAAATACAGGCCTCGGCCACTGACAGTTTCTTTGGGGGAGGGGGAGTTTTTGGTTTTTTTGCATCCTTGTGTTATTTAAATGTATTTGATGACTATAGTTTCTGGATTGTGGGTACTTTGGATGAGTTGGGACTGTAGCCTCCGAATCCTGTTGTTTATTCTTTTGTACCTATTGACGGTCATCAAGAAAATTGTTTGAACTGAGATCTAGAAACTTCTTTGAGAAGATGAATAAGTCTTAAATTAATTTTCTCATTTCTACCCCAAAGTCGTAGAACAAAATCTTTTCCAGAGAAAGGGAAATGGTAAAACCAGAGGACATAATTTGAGGCTGAGGGGTGGTAAATTCAAAGGCAATGTTAGGAAATTCTACTTTACGGAGAGGGTGGTGGATGCCTGGAATGTGCTCCCGAGAGAGGTGGTGGAGAGGACAATGGTGACGAAATTCAAAAAGGCGAGGGATGAACACAGAGGATCTAGAATCAGAAATGAATAGTAAATATTGAAGAACTAACGCCAGTACTGGGCAGACTTGCATGGTCTGTGTCTGTATATGGCCGTTTGGTGGGGGATGGGCTGGGGAGGGCTTCATTGGCTGGGAGGGTGTAGATGGACTGGAGTAGGTTTTAACAGAGATTTCGGCAGTGGGAACCCAAGTACAGTAATGGGTAGAGCTTTGGATTCTTACCCAGAAATAGCTAAGAAAAAAAATTTAAATTGAATCAGGTTGGGCAGACAGGATGGACCATTCGGGTCTTTATCTGCCGTCATCTACTATGTTACTAAATCCAGTCCTGATCCTTTAAACTTTGCATTACATATTTTATTGTGCAGTTTACTCAAGGTTCAAATATACAGAAAAAAAACAAAACCCCAGATCAATAAATACAAAGTCTGTGTTCAGAATATGTAATACAGATACACAATCTCTTATCTGAAGTCCTTGGGACCAGATATATTTCGGATTTCAGAATGGTAGTCGGGAAGATTAGAGATCAGGAGCTTAGCGAAACTTGGCAGTACTAACTGGTAACTATTATCCATTTTCTGCTTCTCACTGTTACCTGCAGGGGAATCTGCTACTCTTTTGGGCTGAAATCCGTCACATTGGGACGTCTGGCCTTCAAACGTGAGCTTCGGTATACAAACAACCTCCTTGAAAAAAATGTCTTTCTTTTTTTAAGCTTTTTGGTTTTCAGAATTTCAGATCAGAGATTGGGTACCTGTAGTATGCTAATTGTTATGCAGTCCCAAAGGTCAAGTGGTAATGATTAACCCACATAGAAACAATGGAAGAAATCATGCACCAAGGATAGTAGATTTCTTCTGGAATGGAAGGATGTTGTTGGTTTATTTAAAGCAGGGATCTCAAAGTCCCTCCTCGAGGGCCACAATCCAGTCGGGTTTTCAGGATTTCCCCAATGAATATGCATTGAAAGCAGTGCATGCACATAGATCTCATGCATATTCATTGGGGAAATCCTGAAAACCCGACTGGATTATGGCCCTCGAGGACCGGAGTTCCCTACTGCTGCTCTAGGAGGTGATAAGTGCTACCACAGGGGTAGGGAACTCCGATCCTCGAGAGCCGTATTCCAGTCGGGTTTTCAGCATTTCCCAAAATGAATATGCATTGAAAGCAGTGCATGCACATAGATCTCATGCATATTCATTGGGGAAATCCTGAAAACCCGACTGGATTGCAGCCCTCAAGGAGGGACTTTGAGACCCCTGATTTAAAGGAGCACGTACAATGATGCAGGCTAAATTTATTATATCAAAAGATTGAACGCAGTTAATAATACCACCTTAAAAGTTCACAGATTGCTTTTCGGTGATTGTTTCTACACAGGCTACAGTTTTTTGTTTGGTTTTATCTGATCCCCTATCGACCTGGGACCCCTGATGAAGGTGTGTTAACCGAAACACGGACCGTGTCGGGTCCCTTGGTTTGTTTTTAAGGTGGTATTATTAACCGCGTTCAATCTTTTGATATAATAAATTTAGCCTGCATCATTGTACGTGTTCCTGCAGTTTTCCCTTTTTTTTTGTTTTGTATCCTTTGCTGCAGATTTTGTTGGTTTCCCCCTTTTTTGTTTGCTCTGAGTTTATTTAAAGGCACATTGCTTTCTTGTCGATTTTGCAATCCTGACTCCAGTCTTCCTTTTCTGATCTGGGCTCTGGGCATATCTGAAAATCAGGGATTAGCTCCAAACTGAATTAGTGCAGATATCTGGCAGAGAGGAGCATGCCAGTTTTGCTTTAGTCTTCACCATCCCTACGATCAGGAGCCTTTCTCTGAACCAATAAGCTGCACTAGCTCATTGGTAAGGCTGTAGCGTTTATTGTTCCATCTGAAGTGTGTTGGGGGGCCGCTGTCAGGGTCTGTCGCATATTCGAAGCAGGCACTCAGTTCAAATGCCAATGCTGATTTCACCAATCCTATACCTCCAGCTTTCTCAGGGGCCGGATGGTAAACCCGTCCATTGTCGCGAAACATCACCAGTTTCTCTGGTTCAAACTGAACGGCCAGCTTCTCGGCACCCCCGCAATAGGAAAGCAGCTCACTGTCAGAGCTGGGGTCTTGCAAGAGGTGTGTGAAGACTATGGGGCGGTCATCACAGCGAATGAAGTTCCTTTCCCTGCCACAGGGGGAGACATAGGGAAACTGCTCCTCATAGCGACCTGTTTGGTTCCTTTTTATTTGCTTAAAGAAAAACACAAGGAACTGTTTATCTGCAAACAAAATGAGAAAAAGATGGAATAAAATGTTAAGTTCCTTCCTATTACATGAGAATTAGCAGTTGGTAAACATAAAAAATCTTTATGGCTTAAATTCAAGAAATGCTGTACAATTTATGGTATTTTTCACACATAGGACAAATGTCCAGAGGTTATCATAGGCTAGATCTTAATTTTCTTTCAATGAAAAAAGGTGTACCTAAAATCTATTTGGGAACTATCCTTCACTTATCAATGTGTAAAGATTTGGAATAATATACCAAATGATATTACATTAGAGATTTCTATTCCGCCATTGCCTTGCGGTTCAAGGCAGATTACAAAAGGATTACAAAAAACGTATTACAAGAAGATATCTGGTAATTTCTAGAGGAGATACGGAGTAGATGAGGTTGCTTTGGGGAATCGAGAAGGTATTGGGAAGTGGGAAGGAGCTAGGAATTTCTTGAAAAGTAGAATCTTTATTTCTTTTCTGATTGTTTTATAGTCTGGGGTCAAAATTAGTAGACTGGAGATTTGGTTGTCGAGTTTTGCTGCTTGTGTGGCTAGGAGGCCATCTTATAGTTTTTTTCCGTTTGACTTCTTTGATTGGAGGGTGCGTGAATGGAGTGTAGGTTTTCCTACGTCTAGTTGATGTAGTTTGGATGAGACGGTTGTTCAAGTAGGTTTTAAATAGTAGACAGTAGAATTTGAATAGTATTCTTGCCGGAATTGGAAGCTAGTGTGAGTCGAGGTATGCCTCCGTGATGTGGTCGTGTTTCCTCAATGAATAGATAAGTCTCAGTGCTGTGTTTTGGATTGTTTGTAGTTGTTTTATCTGTCAAATTCCTCCGTACTCTCTTTTTAGGTAGGTTTTATAAACTTATTTGATTTTAAATCAATTATGTAATTTTACTGGAAAAGGTTAATAAGAACATAAGCATTGCCTCTGCCGGGTCAGACCAGGGGTCCATCGTGCCCGGCAGTCCGCTCCTGCGGCGGCCCTCCAGGTCCATGACCTGAAAGTTTTCCCTACCTAACCTAAAATGTCCATACCCTATTCGCTCAATGTCCTGTAAGGTAAACCTCTATCTGTACCGTTATCCCCTTCGCTTCCAGGAAGTCATCCAGTCCCTTTTTGAACCCCAGAATTGTACTCTGTCTTATCACCTCTCCGGGAAGCGCGATGCTATCATAATTTCCCTTCATGTGATCTGCTCTGTATCCTCGGGGTTAAAAGTGGAATATATTATCTGGAGGGTGTAGATAACAAGAGGAGGGATCTGGTGAAGCTTGAAGAATGATCAAATAACTAGCAACTAAGATTTAATGCTAAAAAAAATGTAGGGTCATACGCTTGGGCTGCAAAAATCCAGGAGAAAGGTAGAGTATAGGGCAGGGGTAGACAATTCCGGGCCTTGAGAGCCGGAGCCAGGTCAGTTTTTCAGGATATCCACAATAAATATGCATGAGAAAGATTTGCATCTCAAGGAGGCAGTGCATGTAAATCCATCTCATACATATTCATTATGGATATCCTGAAAACCTGACCTGGCTCCGGCTCTCGAGGACCGGAATTGCCTACCCCTGGTATAGGAGGTGAGGAACTTTTGTGCACGGAAGAAGAGCGGGACTTGGGGACAATTGTGTCTGATGATCTCAAGGTGACAAAACAGATAGAAAAGGTGACGGTCAAAACCCTGAAGATGATTGAGTGCTTAAAGAGAGGAATGGCCAGTAGAAAAAGGGAGGTGATAATGCCACTGTATAAGTCTTTGGTGAGGCCCCATTTTGAATACTGTGTGCAATTTTGGAGACCCCATCTTCAAAAAAGATATAAATAGAATGGAGTTAGTCCGGAGGGTTGCTAGAAAGTTAGTTAGTGGCCTTTGTCATAAATCGTATGGGGACACACTTGGAGAACTTAATATGTGTACTTTAGAGAAGTGGTCTCAAACTCCAACCCTTTGCAGGGCCACAATTTGGATTTGTAGGTACTTGGAGGGCCTCAGAAAAAAAGAGTTAATGTCTTATTAAAGAAATGAGGTCAAACTCTTTATGGTTTATAAATCTTTCCTTTTGGCTAAGCCTTAATAATAATATTGCCATTTATAGCTAAAGAGACGTATGATCAAGAAACTGTTTCATTTTACTTTTGTGATTATGATAAACATACCGAGGGCCTCAAAATAGTACCTGGCGGCCGCATGTGGCCCCTGGGCCGCGAGTTTGACACCACTGCTCTAGAGGAAAGACAGGAGAGAGATAATATGATAGAGACGTTTAAATAAAGGAAAATTCCAGAAGGAGAGGTGATAGGCTCAGGAGTAATATAAGAAAATACTTCTTTACAGAAAGGGTGGTTGATGTGTGGAATTGGCTCCCAGTGGAGGTGTCTGAATCAAGATAGCATGGAACAAGCATGTGGGAGCTCTTAGGGCAGGCTGGACGGGCCACTAAGCCTTTATCTGCCATCATGGTTCCATGTTTCTACAGGGTGTATTACTATAACGGGATGCATCCTTTTAAGCACCCTGATGTCGTTACTGCACAGCATCTGGGTGTCCAGAATCATGTGTAGAATACTAGCGTAACCCAGAATCAGTCTGTCTTATGTTTACACACCAGCTGTAAATTTGGCATGACTGTGGACGCCTAAACATGGCAGGGGACCAGTGTAAATGACGCACATCACATAACTGGAATCCCAGCCCATTTGTCTTGCATTCATGCACACCCTTGCAAAATACCACAGAGAAAGTGCTGCTAGTCTGTACATGTAATGTCACATAAATATGGATGCCCGGATAGGGCCAATTCTTTAAAGGGGCGCCTGCTTTTCTTTATATAATACTAGTGTAGCAGGTGAAATCTATGCCTATATTTTAGGTGTGTAATCACTTTGTATTAGCGGCTGGTTTTATATGTTAAATTTTAAAGTGAGAAAAACACAACCCCATAATGATACAAATCTAAAAAGGAGTGGGGAAGGGACACGGTCAACCAACTTCAAGGACAATCAATTTATTGAAAATATATAAAAAGATAAAACATATGCAAGATATGATGCAAGCCTAACAGAGAATCTTCTAATCCTTTTTGTACTAGACCCCAACACAGTCCGTGTTTCGGCTTGAGAAGCCTTCCTGAATGAAGCCCAGTAGATGGCGCCAAAGTACATTACATTAGTGACTTTTATTCCGCCATTACCTTGCAGTTCAAGGCAGATTACAAAAGATGTTATCTGGACAATTCCAGAAGAGTTATATGGTTGAGCGGGTTAATTTGGGATTGAAATGCTTCCTGTAGAGTTAGTTTGTCTTGATGGATTTCTTGAATAGCAGGGTTTTTATTTCTTTTCTGAAAGTTTTGTAGTCTGGTGTCGTGATCAGTAGATTGGATAGTTGGTGGTCAAGTATCGCTGCCTGCGTGGCCAGTAGGCCATTGTACATTTTTTTGCATTTGACGTCTCTGATTGGGGGGGGTGTGAATGGTGTCTGGGCTCTCCTTAGCCTGGTTGTGGCAGTTTGGATAAGGCGGTTGATCAAGTAGCCTGGGCAGGTCATAAAACAAAAAGCGCAGTGTTTTTTTGTTTGGAACCACGTTGAGTAGCAGGATCCTGTGTATTTTGGTTTTATGACCTGCACTTTGGCGCCATCTACTGGGCTTCATTCATATACCCCTGAGGAAGGCTTCTCAAGCCGAAACACGGACCGTGTTGGGGTCTAGTACAAAAAGGATTAGAAGACTCTCTGTTAGGCTTGCATCATATCTTGTATATGTTTTAGCTTTTTATATATTTTCAATAAATTGATTGTCCTTGAAGTTGGTTGACCGTGTCCCTTCCCCACTCCTTTTTTTATTTGGAATTTTAAAGTGAAGCAGTATAGTAATCCAAAATAAAATCAATCAGTTCTTCACTATTCACAAACTTTAAGCTCTTCTCAAAAACTTCAAAAAGTTTTATAGAAAATCTTCATAACAAGACCTCAGCGGCTACACTCGAACAAAATGTTTCATTTATAGTTAGTTCAACTTTGCTGCAGCAAGCCTCCTCATTGGTCAGCCCTAGAGCCTTAGTCATAGTCTATTTACGGTAACTTATTTCGCTCTAAAGCACTTATCTTAGTCAGCAGACTGTTTGGGACTCCGACATGAATTCACGTTTTGCCAATAGGCTCTCTCAAGGAGTATCCCCATTTTGAACGATCCACCACCAACTCCGTGTTATTCTAAAATATATTTTAGGTGTGAGCGCTTATACCAGCCGCAGCGCTGACGCAAATGCAAGTGCCTAGATTATTAAAGGACGTGCACAGATCTAAAGTAATTTTGTTACTATGGGCGCCCTGCCCAAGCTCCATGAATGAGAATGTCAACTTGGCACACAGATACAGAACAGCACTTACGCAGAAACTGATCATTCACGCCTGGACAAGTCCACCGGCGTACATAAATGCCTACAATACTGGCATCTGTGTTCATTCCTGCCATTGTAATGAACAGGCAACAAATCGCATACATAATTTTAAAGCACAAATACCATAAATCCCTACTATAGCAATGATGTGACCCTCCCCCATACTTAGCCTAAGACCATCTCACATCCTGTTTATACCACAGTATGGAAATCATAAAACCACTAAACACCATGCCTAAACCATTTCTTGCTAAATAATAGTAGTAGACAGACAACCTCTTGATCACAGATCCCCTTTGTTGAACACATTCCCAATCACAGACTCCTCATAGAACAGCCCCCACCCCTTGGCAGACCCCCCTCCTGAAGCAAACGCGCAAACCCTCAATCACAGACCCTTTCATCCCAAAGCCAGCCTCCCCAATCCTCTCTGGCATCCTCCCCCACTTGCCAGACAGATATAACTGAACCTAAGGGACTCTCCATAAAGCTAATGGGCAACCCACATTTAGGGATTGTTCTATGACGTGACTGTGTATATTCACGCATACTTCATAGAACTACCCCCTTAGCTTCTTGGAGTGTCCCCCCAGTCTCAGCTGTATTGGATAGGGTGACCAAGCCATTTGCAATCTAGCAGCTCCACCCCATTCATGACTTTAAAGACCTCTATCATGCCTCTCCTCAAACCGCTTTAGCTTTTCATTTTATCCCCATAATCATTTCTCTATCCTGAAGAAGCCTGTATTCATAAATGACATGCTCACAGCCGAATACTGAGTCCTTTCAGTTGATTTTCTCTTCCCGGTTCTGCTCAGTATGCACAAGGTGCAGCTGAAACTGGATGTAAGAGTGGCTTCCCACTGCTCGCTCTTTGTTTTTCTGCCTCTCTTGCTCTGTTCACAGTCCTATTCCTACAGCTTTGAAAATCAAGCCTGTGGGATTCTGTTTCTGAGCAGGATGTAATTTAACACACAAAAAAATATGGAAGTCGGCACAGGGTGACCTCTCTCACCATAAAACAGCTTTTGTAATGTAAATACTTCTACTGTTCAATGCTCTATGTATATGGTGAAGGGGAGACTTAATGGATTCCAATCCCCAGATAATGGCGGGGGTGGGGGGTGAGTGTATAGGGTCTCGGAAGGAACATCCATGCTTGCCATGCTGGGCATACAGGGGCATTCAATAATTTATCTACCTCAGTTGGAAAGAAAAAATTTTGTTTTATTTTTCAATATGGTCCCCTGATATCTCCATACACGTCATCCACTTTTCCTGCAATAGCTTCAATCCCTTTGAAAAGAATTCTTCTATTTGAAAAGACTCAAGAGCAACGTAAGGAAATTCTTCTTTACGGAGAGGATGGTGGATGCCTGGAATGCACTCCCGAGAGAGGTGGTGGAGAGGAAAACGGTGACAGATTTCAAAAAAGCGTGGGATGAACACAGAGGATCTAGAATCAGAAAATAATATTAAATATTGAAGAACTAAGGCCAGTACTGGGCTGGCCTGGAACTTCCTCTCCGACGCCAGAATTGACATCAGGGGGAACCTGGTGGGCCCAGCGCTTCTGCTGGGAGAGCTCAGAACTCTGCGGTGGTGGCTTGGGGGCCTGTTTCCCGATGGCGGCGGTGGTGGCTTGGGGGATGGGTAAGGAGAAAGAAAGACAGAAGGGGGGCAGGGGGACAGAAAGAAAGGGGGGCAGGGAGAGAGGAAGAAAAAGTTGGGGGAGGGAATGAGGTCTGGAGGAGAGGAAGCATACAGGAGGCTGAAAGAAGGGAAGAAATATTGGATGCACAGTCAGAACATAAGAATTGCTGCTGCTGGGTCTGACCAGTGGTTCATCATGCCCAGCAGTCCTCTCACGCGGCGGCCCTCTTGTCAAAGATCAGTGCCCTAACTGCACATTGCACCACACTTAAGTACACTTAAGTAATATCAATCGTACACTTAAGTACAAGGAGTGGTAGGCCTCAATTAAGTTCAAGGGCCACTAGAGGGAATAAGAAGACCATCTCCTCCTTTTTTTTTTTTTTTTAAATATGTTTTTTATTTTTCAAAAATAATACAATAAATTTACACAAAAATAACACAATAATCATTATAAAGAAAACATCATAGTTTAAATTAAACATGAAATAAAAGAGAATGCGCATAAGCTGCAGACTTCCACTAAGGAGTCATGTGAGATTTCCAATTAAGTTTTTACAGAATTCATCCATTGGAGCCCATTTCTTAGCAAAACTAG
This sequence comes from Geotrypetes seraphini, assembly GCF_902459505.1. Lineage (NCBI taxonomy): Eukaryota > Metazoa > Chordata > Amphibia > Gymnophiona > Dermophiidae > Geotrypetes > Geotrypetes seraphini. The sequence goes on from NC_047085.1 coordinate 11,826,038, forward strand.
CAATATTGTTTTGTTTGAAAGCTATTAATTCTTCATATTTTCTAAGGGCTAATTTTATTAAGCTGCGCTAGTGGTTTTAATGCCTCCACAGAGATGGCATTAGTATTTTCCGCTTAGCGCGGGGTTAGCACAGCTTAGTAAAAGGAGCCCTAAGTATACATAGATGATTCTACCATTTGTGAAAATTCAGTTTAGAGTTATCCTTCCAATTACAGGTAATGTGGTGAATAGCTAGGGCAATCATCGTGTCAAATATTTTGATGAATGCTGATGAAATCGAGATATCTGGGTTTGAGGAGCGCAATATAGTGGATTTAAAGGAGATAGGTAAGCTGTTGTCCAATTGAGTTATAGAGAGTATTCTAGGCCAGTGTTCTTCAACCTTTTTACACCTATGGACCGGCAGAAATAAAAGAATTATTTTGTGGACCGGCATCGGTCTGCAGACCGGTGGTTGAAGAACACTGAGCTAAGTCGTGAGCCATCTGGAAGCCTTCCCTCTGATGTTGCGACATCAGAGAGAAGGCTTCCGGTTCAGGCGCAGGACGTGCGTAGGAGCCGCTGCCCGTGGCTTTGTGCACTGAGTCAGTCAGGAAGAGGGAGCCGGCCCAAAGATAACGCCGCATCAGTCGCACCGCGAACCGGCGGTTGAAGAACACTGTTTTGGGCCTGATGCACTTGCCGGCCCTGTGGACCGGCACTGGTCCATGGACCGGTGGTTGAAGAACACTGTTTTGGGCCTGATGCACTTGCCGGCCCTGTGGACCGGCACTGGTCCATGGACCGGTGGTTGAAGAACACTGTTTTGGGCCTGATGCACTTGCCGGCCCTGTGGACCGGCACTGGTCCATGGACCGGTGGTTGAAGAACACTGTTTTGGGCCTGATGCACTTGCCGGCCCTGTGGACCGGCACTGGTCCATGGACCGGTGGTTGAAGAACACTGTTCTATGCCATATGCTTTTCCAGTAGAATTGTACGTTAGGACATTGATAAAGACCAAGACGGATAGGCATGGGTGGTCTAGTACCAGCACTTAGCAAAGGTACCGTAGTTCATTCCAGAGGACAGTGTCTAGTCCACTATCCATGTTGAGGAACTTAATACTGATTAAATTTGGTGACCTGGTTGTGAATAATTCTTTTGTTTCTTCATGTTTCTTCACGGGGCCATTTTTTCAGTACTCTGAACTGAAGCATTTCACTTCACTTCTCTCCCCCAAAACTGGAGCTGACTCAGTGGAGAATTATATCGGTTAAAAAATACTATGTTAAAAGACAAGAAGGGCTGTTATCCAGACTACAAGAATCTGGTGTGTGGAACAAATGACTTGCTGATGTGCAGAAGGAAAACAGTATGTGAACTACATTACATTAAAGATTTCTATTCCGCCATTGACTTGCGGTTCAAGACGGATTACAAAAGAATTACAAAAAAGGTATTACATGAAGAAGAGATCTGGTAATTTCTAGAGGAGATATGAAGTAGATGAGGTTGCTTTGGGGAATCGGGAAGGTATTGGGAAGTGGGAAAGAGCTAGTGGTATTAAGTCGTTTGCAGGAATTTCTCACAGGTGTTCCCTCTCAATGGCATGCTGAGAGACACCGTGGGAATTCAAGGCAATCCAATGATGTTAACACGAGGTTCTGGATCTAAGCCTTCACTTGACCTGGCCATTTGCCTTTTAGGACTCTTCAGATCTGAGGGGACACTGACCATCACGTCAAGCTTGTGTAACAACTGCTACTGGTTATTAGGCTGATAGAAAGATGCCTTGAGTCTTAATCTTGGTTATCAGAAGCTCAAAGTAATAGAGCTCATGAGAAAGTGACCTTTCTGAAAAGCATAAGAACAGCCTTACTGGGTCAGACCAATGATCCATCAAGCCCAGTAGCCCGTTCTCATGGTGGCCAATCCAGGTCACTAGTACCTGGCCAAAACCCAAAAAGTAGCAACATTCCATTCTACCGATCCAGGGCAAGCAGTGGCTTCCCCCATGTCTTTCTCAATAACAGACTATGGACTTTTCCTCCAGGAACTTGTCCAAACCTTTCTTAAAACCAGCTCCGCTCTTACCCCATCCTCTGGCAACGCGTTCCAGAGCTTAACTATTCTCTGAGTGAAAAAAAATTTCCTCCTATTGGTTTTCAAAGTATTTCCCTGTAACTTCATCGAGTGTCCCCTAGTCTTTGTAATTTTTGACGGAGTGAAAAATCGATCCACTTGTACCCGTTCTATCCACTCAGGAATTTTGTAGACTTCAATCCTATCTCCCCTCAGCTGTTCTGGGGTCCCATCTATGCTCACTCACTGTAACCCCAGTTATAGCTAACGCACTAAGGATTTCAGAGCATCACATGCCTTTTTCTTACATCTCCTCTTGATGTCTCAGTTTGGGAACAAAACTGGAATTTTGAGTAATGGAGTTGCAATCTGATCCCATCAGGAAACCCCCCCCCCCCACACACACAAACCCACAATAAAGAAGCAAAAGCGAGATCATCTGAGCTTTTAGCACTCTGAAGGGAAATAAATAAACTGAAATGAGCCGGAGGAGTATAACTCTTCTAGAGATTTACATGCAACGTGTTCAATAAAGACACATTAGAATAAAATCACCAAGAAAGAACGGCACAAAGGAGCCTGACACGACATTTCTTGGCAGACAGAAGCTTGCAATTCATACTAATTAGAAGAAAATTTAAACATATAACCATGACTAACTTTTATTACTTTCAGAGCATTGAGTATATCATTTGTAATGATTTTATTTATTGAACCTGAACATGAGCAATTTCCTTGAATAATTCAGTGATTAATAAGCTGAAATATAATCAAACCCTTGCGTTTAAATCTTTTTCTTTTTTTTGGTTCAGCAAACTCGTGGCCCAGTCCAGAGTGTGAAGAGCTGATTCTCCAGGATGAGAATGAGGCTTTGGAAAGAACACTGGAAGCACAATGGATTGGTTGAGGTGAAATTCAGAGACCACTTTAGGCAGGAATTTCGGGTGAGTGCGGAGGACCACCTTGTCATGATGGAATACTGTGAAAGGTGGGTCCGCCACCAAGGCCTGAAGCTCACTGACCCTGCGAGCAGATGTGAGGGCCACCAGAAAAACCACTTTCCAAGTGAGAAACTTTAGTGGAGCCTTGCTCAGAGGCTCAAAAGGAGGTTTCATAAGCTGAGAAAGGACAACATTTAGATCCCAAACCACTGGAGGCGGTTTGAGAGGAGGATTGACATGAAAAAGTCCTTTCATAAATCTGGAAACCACAGGATGAGAAGAGAGAGGTTTCCCTTGTAGAGGCTGATGGAAAGCCGCAATAGCACTCAGGTGGACTCGTATAGATGTCGACTTGAGACCAGACTGAGACAGATGTAAAAGATAGTCCAAAACAGAGGATAGGGAGGCTCGCTGAGGCTCCTTAGAATTGGAAATACACCATGAAGAAAATCTAGTCCATTTTTGGGAGTAGCATTGACGAGTAGCAGGCTTCCTGGAAGCCTCCAAGACATCCCTCACCGCCTGGGAAAACTGTTGCGGAATTACGTTGAGAGAAACCAAGCTGTCAGGTGGAGAGACTGCAGGTTGGGATGAAGCAGAGACCCCTGATGCTGAGTAAGCAGTGAAGGAAACACTGGAAGTAGGTACGGTTCCCTGCTGCTGAGTTGAAGTAGAAGGGAGAACCAAGGTTGCCTGGGCCACCGAGGAGCTATCAGAATCATGGTGGCATGTTCGGACTTCAGTTTGACTAGAGTCTTTTGAATGAGAGGGAATGGCGGAAACGCATACAGAAAGCGATTCCCCCAATCCAGCAGAAAAGCATCTGCCTCGAGGCAATGAGGAGCGTAGATCCTGGAGCAAAACTGAGGCAGCTTGAAATTGTGGGGAGCCGTAAAGAGGTCTATCTGAGGCATTCCCCACTGAGCAAAGATCTGATGAAGGGGCTTGGAGTGGAATGTCCATTCGTGAGGCTGGAGAAGACGACTCAGTTTGTCCGCCAAGACATTGTCCCTCCCCTGAATGTAGACAGCTTTGAGGAAGGTGTTGTGGCGAACCGCCCAATCCCAGACTCTGAGAGCTTCCTGGCAGAGGGAGGCCGAGCCCGTGCCCCCTTGCTTGTTGACATAATACATGGCGACCTGATTGTCGGTGCGAATGAGGACCACCATGTCGTGAAGCAGATGTTGAAAAGCTTGAAGAGCATTGAAGATGGCTCTGAGCTCCAGAAGATTGATTTGATGGAGTCGGTCCGCACAGGTCCAGAATCCCTGAGTGCGAAGCCCATCCAGATGTGCTCCCCAGGCATAGGTCGAGGAATCGGTTGTGAGAACCTTCTGGTGGGGAGGAGAATGAAACAGCAAACCTCTGGATAGATTCGAAGAGGTCATCCACCAGAGCAGAGACTGCCGAAGAGCAGGAGTGACTGTGATGTGTCGAGTCAACGGATCCGACACCTGAGTCCACTGAGATGCCAGGGTCCACTGAGGAATTCTGAGGTAGAGTCTGGCAAACGGCGTCACATGAACTGTAGAGGCCATGTGGCCCAGGAGGACCATCATGTGTCTCGCTGAGATGGTCTGGCGAGAAGACACAGACTGGCAGAGATGAAGAAGAGCATCCATGCACTGAGAAGGAAGGAATGCTCTGAGACGTACGGTATCCAGGACAGCCCCGATGAAGGGAAGAGACTGGGTCGGCTGTAGATGAGACTTGGGAAAGTTGATCTCGAATCCCAAACTCTGCAGGAACAGAATCGTTGACAGGGTCGCTGAGAGGACCCCCGAGGCCGAGGGAGCCTTGATCAGCCAGTTGTCGAGGTAGGGGAATACCTGAAGACCCTGGTTCCGGAGGGCCGCGGCCACCACCACCAGACATTTGGTGAAGACTCTGGGGGACGAAGACAGGCCGAATGGAAGCACTCAATACTGCAGATGGAGATGTCCCACCCGAAATCTGAGGAACTTGCGAGAGGCCGGATGAATGGGAATATGAGTGTAGGCCTCCTTGAGATCCAGAGAGCATAACCAGTCGTTCTGCTCGAGGAGGGGGTAGAGAGAAGCAAGTGTCAGCATGCGAAACCTCTCTTTGACTAGGAATTTGTTGAGGACCCTGAGGTCCAAAATGGGTCGCAGGTCGCCCGTCTTCTTCGGAACAAGGAAGTACCGGGAGTAAAACCCCTGGTTCAGTTGGTCCGTCGGAACCGGCTCCACAGCACGAAGCCGGAGCAAAGCCTGAGCTTCCTGAAGAAGAAGGGCAGTCTGAGTCAAGTTGGAAGGATACTCTCTTGGAGGGTGGTCCGGAGGGTCCCGATGGAAATGAAGAGAGTATCCTTCCTTGATGACAGTAAGGACCCAGAAGTCAGTTGTTATGGCCTCCCAGCGATGATAAAAATGATGGAGGCGCCCTCCGATGGGAAAAACAGGGGGAGGCAGAACGAGGTTGGTTATGCCCTCGACGAGACAGTCAAAAAGGCTGAGTGGTCTTAGGGACAGCAGGCGACTGAGACTTAGGCTGACCCTTCTGGGGAGGCTGACGCTTCGCCGGTTGCCTCGCAGGTGGAGTTTGCCTCGGCTGATAACGCCTCTGATAAATCAACGGCGGACGAGAAGGTCGAGACTGCTGAGGCTTAGGCTTCGGCCGAAGGATAGATTGGAAGGACTTTTCGTGGTCAGACAACTTCTTCGTGACAGTCTCGATGGATTCGTCAAAAAGATCCGCCCCAGCACACGGGATGTTCGCCAGGCGGTCCTGAAGATTCGGGTCCATATCAATGGTCCGCAACCAGGCCAAACGGCGCATCGCCACCGAGCAGGCCGCCGCTCGGGCTGAGAGCTCGAACGCATCATAGGCAGATTGCATTAACTGAAGCCGAAGTTGGGACAGCGAAGCAACCACTTCCTCAAACTCAAACCTAGCCTGGGACTCGATGTATGGTGTGAACTTCCGAAGCACAGGTAGAAAAAATTCCAAGTAGGCTGCAAAGTGGAAATTGTAATTCAGGACTCGAGACGCCATCATCGAATTCTGATAGATGCGTCGACCAAACTTATCCATGGTTCTGCCCTCGCGGCCCGGAGGCACTGAAGCATAGACCTGGCCAGGATGAGACCGCTTGAGCGAGGATTCGACCAGGAGGGACTGGTGAGAAAGCTGAGGACCCTCGAAGCCTTTATGATGCACCGTGCGGTACCGCGCATCCAATTTGCCAGGGACCGCAGGGATAGAGTAAGGAGACTCAAAGCATCGCATGAAGGTCTGGTCGAGGAGCTTGTGCAGGGGAAGCCGCAAGGACTCTGCCGGAGGACGAGGCAAGTGCATGGTATCGAGGTACTCCTTGGAATATCGAGACCCAGCATCGAGAGTAATGTCCATGTCATCTGCCATCTGCCTGAGGAACGATGAAAAGGACAGTTGGTCCGCCGTCGCCGGTCTGCGAGACGGACTAGAAGAAGAAGAGGCTTCAGGCTCCAGAGAGGCCTGCGAGCAACAGGACGAGTAGAAAACCTCGGGGTCCTCAAACTCCGGGCCCGGAGGAGGAGACCCAGTCGAAGCAGCATACCCCAACCGAGGCAATTCCTTCTGAGGCGAGACGGTCGAGTGCCGAGAGGAATGCTTCGAAGAATGTCTGGATCGGTGCCTGGAAGGGGATCGAGCCCGTCTGTGAGAAACTGGGTCAGACGCCTCCAAGGAGCAGATCGGACTCGATGCCGTCGATCGCAGAGGCAGAAGAGTCGGTGCCTCCCCTGACGCCGCCCAGGCTTGATAGGGGGTTCGGAAGAACTCGTCCTGCTTCCTGCTATGCCCAGGACTGGGTGGCCCCGAAGGTGGACGCCACACTGAGTCATGGGGCGGAGTAATCGGTTCCAAGGGAGGCAGGTCACTAAACGAGGCTTTCCTCGAGGGGATGGGCTCCAAGGGAGGCATATCACTAAGGGAGGCCCTCCTCGAGGGAATCGGTTCCAAAAGAGGCACAGCACTAACGGAGGACCTCCTCGAGGACCCGGACACCGCTCGCCGATCCTCCTCGCCGAGCAACGAGGTCGTGCGGCGAGGAGGAGGAGGAGGGGGCGGTCCGCCCCTCGAAGCCGAAGCTGGGAGGTTACCCTGGATGGTGGCAATCAGTCGAGGCCCCATGGTCTGCATGAGCTCCACGAACTGAGCCTCCAGAAGGGACCGCAACGAAGCCGATATGGAGGGATCCGCACCAAAAGGGGGCCCTTCCGCACGGTCTCCGCGCTCCTTCAGTGCTGCGTGCTTCTGCTTGCCAGTCTTCGGCACCTTAAGCACCACCGGTGGAACTGTAGGGGTCGATACCAGCTCCGAGGAGACGGAGGAAGGCACCGGCGCCGAAGCCGGGGCCGAAACCTTTGTGAACGATGCTGGTTTCAGGAGGCCCGAAGCAGCCGGGGAGGCAGAGGGCTTTGCTGAAGGAGTCGAAGCACCCGTCGATGTCGAAGCTGCAGGATCCGATGAAGCTTCCATCTTGAACATGGACTCCCACAGTAGACAGCGGCGCTTAAACGCTCTCGCCGTCAGAGTGGAGCAAGGCCGGCACGATTTCGGGAAGTGATCCAGTCCCAGACACTGTAAGCAGCGTCGATGAGGGTCCGTGAGCAAAATTGTGCGCTGGCACTTGCTACACTTTTTGAAACCGGTAATCGACCGGGACATAGGCCGGAAAAGCTCCGCCGCAAGGTCGAAGGCGCGGGGCTCCAGCCACGCGGCCGACCCGGTATCGGAAGGAAAAATTTTTTTTTTTTTTTTTGAAAAAAGAAATCAAAGAAAGAAATAAATGCACAGGAGAGCCAAAAGAACTCAACCCGCGGCAAAATAGAAGGCAAAAAAAGAGATTCAATGGGCGCAAATTGAAGATAGACTTCTCAGCTCCGCGGAAGAAAAAGAACTGAGGAGACACGCCCAGACCATCGGGCGGGAAGGCACTGGCGCATGCGCGGTGCGGGCATCTCGAAACTTCTGAGTTTCTTCAAGCAAGACATGCTTGCAAGATGTCCATATCGGGGCTCTGTCAGATGACATCACCCATTAGTGAGAATACCTGCCTACTTGTCCTGGGATAAAGATCCGAATGGTCCATCCAATCTGCCCAACCTTAAGCAGTTAACCCCTGATGAAATAGTCCATGCCCCTGATCATTTTCCAGCATTTCTACCCTATATAACCTTTGATGGAAATCCCTGAAACCAATTTCAAATATTATGGGGAAGGTGTGGCTCACTGGTAGAGGTTGTGAGATCAAATCCCAGTGGGAAGGTCATGTAATCTTCCAGTGCCCACCACTTTGAAGGTCAGCTTTAAAATGCCAAATCCATATTACCCTCGATTCTAATCTCACACAAAACGAGTAAGAAAAGGTTATGATTCACCAAACCAAAAGCTCTGGATAAATCAAATTGCATGAGGACAGATTTTTGCCCCTTTCCTAATAAAGATTTGCCGTCAGCTATGCATTCAGCCGTGTCCGACCCTTGGATACTCTGTAAGCCAGTCCTCGCTTCCCTGTTTTCCACGGCTTCTTTCAATTGCGGTTCATTCCCGTGTCATTCTTGATGGTATCCAGCCAACGGACCTGTCAGTAGCACGCAGGACAACAGCGCCCTGACAAATGCGTGCATGAAGGGAGCGGGATTTGCGGGGTGCAATTATAAGTCTAGTTGGGAGGTGTTGCGGCAATGTTCGAATTCAGAGCCCCCTGATGAGAGTGTAAGTGTAGTAAGGGAGGGGGGGGGGTTCCCCCCCACCCCCCTCACAGACCAAAAACGGGTGGCAGAGCGAGTTCTAAGTGGTCACAGCGCGAGGACAGCGGAAGTAGTAAGTGTATTGGGGGGTTCACCCCCTACACCCCCTTCAATGAAAGCGCAAATACCCCCTCTCCAAATCCCCCCTGATAGCGGAAAATGAAGGTTTCAGGGTGGCGCACATTTGTCTTGCGCACAAATGTTGGGGCGGAATTATCGGGGCGCCAATGTCCTGCGCGCATTTGACGGGTCACCCGGGCCTTTGGTCTCCCCTGCTTCCTTTTACCACTGACCATTCAGAGTAGCACCTCCTTTCCTAACGCGTAGCGTTGGTTTTAGCACCGGCGGTAACTGCTCTGACGCTCACAGGAATTCTATGAGCGTCGTAGTAGTTACCGCCGCTGCCAGCGCTAAAACCCGCACTACGCGTTAGGAAAGGAGGGGGTATATTCCTTATGAAAACATGACTGTGAACTGTGCAAAATGTCAAACCTGCTTACTCCGTCCAAAAGCACAAAGACCAGCGAGCACACAATGAAATTATTTTGTGGTAAATTTTAAACACACTGAAGAAAATAGTTCTTCACTGAATGTGTAATCAAGCTCTGGAATTTGTTGCCCAAAAAACACGGTAAAAGCGACTAGTGTAGCAGGGTTTAAAAAAACAACTTAAGACAAGTTGGGCCAATCTTATTTAATATTTTCGACAATGACCTAGAGGAAGGAACATCCAGTGGGATCATCAAGTTTGCAGACGACACAAAGCTATGCCGGGCAATCAGATCGCAGAAGGATAGTGAGGAACTCCAGAGCGACTTGAATCAGTTGGAGAAGTGGGCAGATAAATGGCCGATGAATTTTAATGTGGAAAAGTGCAAAGTAATGCATTTGGGCAGAAAGAACAAGGAGCACGAGTATAGAATGTCAGGTGCAACCCTGGGTAAGAGCGAACAAGAAAAGGACCTGGGTGTACTGATAGATAGGACCCTGAAACCGTCAGCACAATGCGCGGCAGCGGCAAAGAAAGCAAATAGAATGTTAGGCATGATAAAGAAAGGAATCACGAGTAGATCGGAGAAAGTTATAATGCCGCTTTATAGGACAATGGTCAGACCACACTTGGAATACTGTGTCCAACATTGGTCTCCCAACCTAAAGAAGGATATAAAACTGCTGGAGAGGGTGCAGAGACGAGCAACAAAGCTAATAAAGTAGCCTTCAATCCATAACCCTACTCCCCACTGTCCACCAACCCAGCCATCAGATTAACCATCCCCCCTAATTGTATCCCCCCCCCCCGGCATCCTATTTCTGTTTAGCGCTCTAGAAATAATAGCATTGAAACAGTCTTCACAAAGTTACTCATTTGTGGTCTACAAAAGTAAAGAAAAAAAATGCAGCAAGGACATCTCAGCACGGTTAGGTCTGGACACGGTCAGTTTGGACACAGTATCATGAGATGAATCAAGTCAGCGTTCGAATCAATTCTCTCTTGCTTTTTCTTAAACAGTAGAGAGGCAAACTTCATGACCAATTCTGTTTGCAAATCATTTTGGAAACCACTCTTAGCCTTTTTCTCATATTGGCTCATTCTTTCTTCCCATTGTCATCCAGTATTTTTTTTTTTAATATTGTTAACCGAGTCGAGCTCCTTGTTTGGTGATGATCTGGTATACAAAGTTAAGAACATAAGAATAGCCTTAATGGGTCAGACTAATGCTCCATCAAGCCCAGTAGCCCATTTTCACAGTGGCCAATCCAGGTCACTAGTATCTGGCCAAAACCCAAGGAGGAGCAACATTCCATGCTACCAATCCAGGGCAAGCAGTGGCTTCCCCCGTGTCTTTCTCAATAACAGACTATGGACTCTTCCATCCCATTCTCCCAAAGAAGCTCAGAACAGTTTACATGAATTTATTCAGATACTCAAGCATTTTTTCCCTGTCTGTCCCGGTGGGCTCACAACCTTTTTTAAAACCAGCTATGCTATCCGCTCTTACCACATTCTCTGGCAACGCGTTCCAGAGCTTAACTATTCTCTGAGTGAAAAAATGTTCTCCTATTGGTTTTAAAAGTATTTCCCTGTAACTTTATCAAGTGTCTCCTAGTCTTTGTAATTTTTGACGGAGTGAAAAATCGATCCGCTTGCACCCGTTCTGCTCCACTCAGGATTTTATAGACTTCAATCCTATCTCCACTCAGCCGTCTCTTTTCCAAACTGAAGAGCCCTAACTGTTTTAGTCTTTCCTCATACGAGAGGAGTTCCATCCCCTTTACAGTCTTGGTCGCTCTTCTTTGAACCTTTTCTAGCGCCACTATATCTTTCTTGAGATAAGGAGACCAGAATTGAACGCAATACTCCAAATGAGGTCGCACCATGGAACGATACAGGGGCATTATGACATTCTTAGTCTTGTTAACCATCCTTTTTTAATAATTCCTAGCATCCTATTTGCTTTTTTGGCCTCCGCCACCACACATTGGGCGGAAGATTTCATCGTATTGTCTACAATGATACCCAGATCCTTTTCTTGGGCGCTAACCCCCTAGGTGGACCTTAGCATCTGGTAACTGTGATTCAGGTTATTCATCCCAATGTGCATCACTTTGCATTTGTCCACATTAAATTCCATCTGCCATTTGGATGCCCAGTCTTCCAATTTCCTAAGGTCCGCCTGCAATTTTTCACAATCCGTCTGCGTTTTAATAACTCTGAACAGTTTAGTGTTAAGCTTTAGTTTAGCTCACAAAGCAGAAGTAGAGATATTTAGATTTTTAAAAGTTCAGCATGGCTGCTTTTTGGAACAATTAAAACATGCTTCAGTAGGCATGGCTAGTCTGACATGCTTCACTTGAGAACCTTTACCACAGCCACTAAAGGAGACCTTAATCCACAAGTTATCAGTGATGACTCTATAAAGAAAAATAAAAAAAGATCTGCTGCCACCTAGAGGAAAAAGGTAGCACTGCAGATGATGCAGGAAAATCACCTCACACTTTGATCACATGGACAAGCCAATGCAGAGAATAATATAACCAAGAAAGAAATAGTGTCAGAACGTAAATACATTTTTTAAAATCAAATTAATCAAATCTTACAGAAAATTTTTTTAAATACTTTTTCCCAAAAATTTAATTTTAAGACAAAAATTAATACAAGCTATATTACAAGGGCTGATTGAAAAGAAATGGGACGGCCTCTGGTTTTCTTTCCAAGAAGTGGACATGGCAACGCTGTGCTGTTTCTTGTGAAGCTCATACATCGACATTTGTTGGGCTGGCATAGTCTTCACTGTTGGGTCACAGCGAGAGGAAGAACTTTGTACGTTTCGTCATGGCAGATGATTAAGACGTGTCTGTGAGAGTACGCCAGAGGTGTGCGATTGAATTTTGTGTTAAACTTGGAAAGAGCAGTAAGGAAACTCTTGAAACGTTATGGCAAACGCTGGTGAAACTATTAGCCGTATGCAGAAAGAAGTTCTCTTCAGATGATGAAGTGAAAAACGCCACAGATCTTTGAATCATTTTTGAAACGCCGCAAAAAATATATTGATTATGAAAGACGCTACTTTGAAAAAGAAAAAATGTTCAGATCCTCACATACACTAGTGGCCAAAATTGTGGAAACACTTTGAGTGTTTTTGATGTTGCAAAATTTTATTAATAAATCAATGATTGGCTAACCTGAATAACTTCTTGGAGGGATTGTTTAATCTAGTGAAAACCAATGTGAAAGATAAATAACTGCATTTAAAGGGCCTCAGTATGAGCTCTTAGGATATAAACGAGGGGTATTGAGCTCAGGTAGTGACTTATGGATGACCAGCATCAGACAAAGTCTAAATAAGCAAGCACTACCTCATACATCATTTGGTCCATATTATGTGAATCACACTGAAAAAGAAAATGTTCTTATACTCCATAAAGAACCGATGTCTTCTATTGAAGTCCCAACTAGGATCACAGTTTCGGCTATGCCTTCCTCAGGGGACTAGTAAGGTACTGATTATAAAATCTCAGGAGACGTGGTAGCCGTGGAAGTGTAGCAATGTCTAAAGACAATCCTAAAAAGAGATCAACAGCATAACTAAGAAAGGAAGGCTACAATTACTGAGAGATTGCAGCCAAAATTGGTCAAGGTGTGTCACTGGCCAACATACTGAAACTCTGCAAGCACTTTGAAGAGACTAGAAGCATCATAAACAAGGCTGGAATGGGCCAGGTTCAACACCTCAGAAGGTTAGTGAGAATGGCGCTACAGAATCAGAAATTAAACTGCCACTAACATCAATAAGTCACTGGGCGAAACAAGAGGTGTTGGCGTCAGGCCGGACAGTTTGTCAGAGTCTGGTGAAAATAAGCCTGCAAACAAGAATTGCCAGGAAAAAGCCCTTCCTGAATGCAGTTCAGTGTCACAAACATTTGAAATGGGCTAAACAGCATGCCAGCTGGACCACAGAGCAATGGAAGAAGGCGGTGTGGGACAATGAGACCTGAATCTCCATATTTGGCAGTGACGGTATCTGCTGTGTTTGTTGGCGACCGGGCAAGGACTGCTTGCCAGAGTGTACTACTGCCACCATGAAGCATCCTCTGAGTGTGCTGATGTGGGGCTTCATGTCCAGAGATGTTGTGGGTCGATTGCAGGTGCCTGATGGAGTGATAAATGCTGACAAATACATAAAGGAGGTCCTTCAGCCCAAAGTCCTGCCCTCAGCCAGAGACATCTTTGGTATTATTCGACCATTCATTTTTCAACAGGGTGGCACCCCATACCACACAGCCAAGAAATGTCTCACCTGGTTCAAAGAGAACAAGATTGAGTTGCTGGACTGGCAAGGAAACAGCCCAGATCTTAACCCCATTGAGAACCTCTAGGCCAGATTAAAGAGAGCAGTAGCGGCAAAGCAACTGTCCAACAAACATGAGCTGATAGCAGCAATAATCAACTCCTGGTTCCACATAACAGCACCTATTGATCTCCAAAGATGTGTGGACAGCATGCCAAGAAGATGTGAGGCAGTAATCGAGGCTAAGGGATATCAAACACGCTACTAGTGAGACTGATGAAGTTATCGGATAACTGGACAAATTATAATTAGCATTATTAGCTTAGGCAGAATAAGAGCAGCATTATCTTTGTGAAATGTGCCAAATATTTTGCTGGTCTTGCTAAGTGATTAAAGAGTTTTTGTTATTAGTTGAAAATTTATGCATTAAAAACAATTATGATATTATAGCCGTGTTTTTTTAAAACGTAATGCCTAAAATGCTAGTTGTTTCCACAATTTTGGCCTTTAGTATAGAAACATAGAAACACAATGAGAGATAAAGGTCAAATGGCCCATCTAGTCTGCCCATCCGCAGAAACCATTATCTCTTTCTCTCGCCGAGAGATCCCAGGCCTTCTTGAATTCAGACGCAGTCTCTGTTTCCACCACCTCATCTAGGAGACTGTTCCATGCATCTACCACCTTTTCTGTAAAAAAGTATTTCCTTAGATTACTCCGGAGCCTATCACCTCTTAACTTCATCCTTTGCCCTCTCATTGCAGATTATGTTCTTCTCTTTCAGTCTCTCTGGGGGCATATTAAGTGGGACATACTGTCTGTCCATTGAATATTCATGCCTGTAGAAAAGTCCAAGGTTCGGTAGCTGATGAAGACACGACAGTCATGAACAACATGGTCGATGAGGAGACCAGCGATTGATGGCCAGTATGGAAAAGCTGCTTATAGAAATAAGCGGCGTACCTGGTGAGAAGCTAAGGTTCTGCCAGCCCCCAAAAGTCAGTACATGGAAGAGTATACTCATATGGCAGGTGGTTGGCACAGGTCCCAACAACTGAAGATATCAGGGAATACAAAGAATAAGTCCAAGATGGCGATAGTTCACTTGAATGCACAGAAGTTAAGCTTACAAGTGACGGTAGATCCACATGGTCCATCTTGTCTCCTAGATAAGGTGGCCAGAGCCGACTCACCCGACACTCCATCATGATCAAATGATGGGGTATCACAATAAAGGCACACAATAAAGGCATGGAAGAGTGATTTTAACATTTTGGTTGCAGCAAGGTCACATTCATTGAGTAAACCAACAATATTGTTAACTGACGTTTTATTCACTATCAACCTTAAGCTGTTTCCCTCCCCCTTCGAGATATACTCTGAGCAGGTGATATGAAAGGGAAAGGGATTGGGACTTGTATATTGTCTTTTTGTAAGTTTTACAACCGCTCTCAAAGCGATTTACATGAATAAAGCTCTGTCATCTCAAAAGATTCCTAGATAAAACCCTCGCCTTCCAAGCAGCCAAGCTGAACCCATGGCTAGCCCAAATGATACTCGAGACCCCCACCTACCTCGGCTTCAGAAAATTACTCAAAACTTACCTATTCAGCAAACAAGACCCTTAACGGTCCCTTCCGGTAATCTCCGGGCCCCTGGCTCGGCTCATCTCCTCCTCATGATAGCTCCTATCCTCCCCTTCTTCTACCCTCTTCCTTCTTCATCTGCCAAGTTTGGCTAAATTTGTTGTAAATCCGATAAATTTGTGGTAAATCTACATGTCTATGCGGATCCTATTCTAATTAATGTAAACCGCCTAGAACTCGCTGGGTATGGCGGTATATAAGAATAAAATTATTATTATTATATTATTATATAATAGAAGTCTGCCTGGCATTGGTTCTACTTCCCAATTGTTGTCAAAGCCCACTCTAGCCCATCCAAATCAGTCTTTCCATAATTGTTGCCATATTTGGGACACAGAGGAGCAAATTCTATAACCGGCGTTCCGATTGTAGGCGGTGGTAGGCATCCAACAGCTGTCTAACCAGCCAATTGGGACGCACGTTTTAAAAAAAAATAAAACTCTCAAGGCAGGCCACCCACATTGGAGGCACCTCTGGAAGCCCAGGAAGGCGTGCAAGCCCGCCTAAGGCTAGGTGTGGTTTGGTCCAGAAGTAGCATTATGTGGATTTAGGCCAGTGGGAAATGCACATAATATAGGCCAGCAAAAATGCTGCCCTACATTGTAAGTAGATGCAGCCGCTGAATTTATTGCGGCAAGGGATCTCCCTGCCATGATAAGTTTAGCAGCCGCCCATCTCCCCCTCCCTCCCGAATGATCGTGGCAGGAGGGATGTCCAGTCCCTCCTGCCCACTGTAAGTAGACGCGGCCACTGAGCTTATTGCGGCAAGGGATCTCCCTGCCACAATAGGTTTAGCAGCCGCCTGTCCCCCCCGAACGATTGCGGCAGGAGGGATGCCGAGTCCCTCCTACCTGGCACCCCCTCTCCAAATTATCGCGGCAGGAGGGATGCCCAGTCCTTCCGTACGGCAGGCCCGCCTTTGTCTGAAAGGTAGGCCTGTCCCTTTCCGGTGCATTGTGGGATGCACCGGGGAGGGGCCTTATGCACCTGGGCCAGCCGGAATCTTAGGTTGGCCCATGTGCATGAGGCCCATCCTATGGGCGGGACCTTAGGCACCTGGGCCAATCAGGCATCTGGACCCCTCCACAATGCACCGGGAAGGAGCATGCCCACCAGATGAAAGTGGGACTGCCGGACATTAGGTTGACTTGCGGTGGGGTTCAGGGGTTTCCTGTCGTGGCCACTCTCAGTCGATCGAGGCAGAGGAATTCCCCATCCCCCATCAACTGAGCAGCAGGGCTCCCCAAAGCTGCGATTCTGTAACCATTACAGAATCGCGGCTTTGGGGAATCCCTGACGCTCAGCTGATGGCCCCCATCAGGGGGAATTCCCCTGTAGCGATCGGCTGCTGTGGTCTAGGCAAAGATAGGTGGCTGAAATATAGGCCAGGGTTACCCGGGCCTACATTTCAGCCACCTATCTTGGTGTGATTCATGGCTGGGTAGTCGCTTTAGATCGCCTAACGCCATGCCTACTTTGGCATTCAGCTGCCAGCTGCATTCAGCTACCTAGCCGGATTTCCAGTGGCCATTCTAGTCGCCTTTTATTTAGGCGTTGGTGGACACTTCAACCCTGACATTTTTGACTGCATTTTTCAATTACTTAGGCATCGACAGGGCGCCTAAATTTAGGTGCTGGTTATAGAATTTTCCCCTAAGAGTCATCGCACAGGAAAAGAATCTAGGTGTCATCGTGTATGACATATCAAAACCATCTGCTCAGTGTGCAGTGGCACCTAAGAAAGCAAATAGTACGTTAGGAAAAATCAAAAAAGGAATGAGAGTGTTATAATGCCCTTGTATTGCTCAGTCGAACAGCTGCATCTCGAATACTGTGTACAGTTCTGGTTGTCACATCTTAAGAAAGATATAGCGGAATTAGAAAAGGTACAGAGAAGGGTGACGGAAATGATAAAAGGGATGGGATGACTTCCCTATGAGGAAAGGCTAAAGTGGCCAGGGTTCTTCAGCTTGGAGAAGAGATGGCTCAGGGGTGATTTGATAGAAGTCTATAAAATAGTGACTGGAGTGGAAAGGGTAGATGTGAATCGCTTGTTTACGTTTTCTAAAAATACTAGGACTAGGGGGCATGCGATGAAGTAGATTTAAAACAAACCGGAGAAAATATTTCTTCACTCAACATGTAATAAAACTCTGGAATTTGTTTGCCGGAGAATGTGGTGAAATCAGTTAGCTTAGCAGGGCGCTTGAGATAATTTCCTAAAGGCCTAGGATAAGCAGCATAAAATCTGTTGTACAACTTGGGATCTAGCTAGGTACTTGGGACCCAAGTTGGCCACTGTTGGAAACAGGATACTGGGCTTGATGGACCTTTGGTCTGTCCCACCACATCAATTCTTATGTGAGCCAAGTATAGGACAGTTGAGCAATTGTGACATCACTGATGAGGTTGGCTCCTAGGCATTGGTGGAATGAGGCTTTATGACGTCACAGTCTCAGCTCTGGAATGTTGCTACTCGTTCGGTTTCTAACAGGTACTTGGGACCTGGGTTGGCCATTGTTGGAAACAGGACAGGATACTGGGCTTGATGGGCCTTCGGTCTGTTCCAATATGGCAATTCTTATGTTCTTATGTGAGCCAAGTATAGGATAATGAAGCCATTGTGACATCACTGATGAGGTTGGCTCCTAGGCATTGGTGGAATGAGGCTCTGGAATGTTGCTACTCTTTGGGTTTCTGTCTGGTACTTGGGACTTGGGTTGGCCACGGTTGAAAACAGGATACTGGGCTTGATGGACCTTCGGTTTGTCCCAGTACGTCAATTCTTATGTTCTTAAAATGAGGAAATTCACTACTTATTCCTAGGATAAGCAGCATAAAATCTGTTTTAGTCCTTGGGATCTTGCCAGGTACTTGTGACCTGGGTTGGCCACTGTTGGAAACAGGATAGTGGGCTTGATGAACCTTCAGTCTGTCCCATTATGGCAGCTCTTATGTACTCAGCCGCCTTGATTGTTCCTTACACAATATGACTACCCTAGGAAGTGTAAGTACAAAATGCCTCTCCACAGCTATATCAGCTTACAGAAAAAGAGGCCAGGAGCTCCCAGGGAGCTGCCACTCAAATCTCCAGCATTAAGCGCTGTGAAAACAAAGCACACCATTTAATTACAGAGTTGACAAAACAGTAGGATTTTTCCAAGCCACAGTAAATGGATTTTAGATAGAATAACCAGAACAAAAGCTTTTTGTCATCTTGTCCCTTTCGTGAAAATAGTTTAGGACACTGGTTTTTATCAAATCTGTTCATCCCCCAGACGCCTCCAATCAGCCTGCTGTTCAAAAAGCTGCAATGAATATTCATGGAATGTATTTGTGTCTTTTTCATTATCTTGAAAACCAGATGTGGGCCCTAGATTTGAAAGCTGCTTTTCCTCTGACCTGGCACATAGCTTCATGTTTTATAGCACACGACTGCTCCACAGCTCTGCCCAAACTACCCTCTGGGATTGCTTGTATTCGGTGCACGCACAAAACACACAACGTCTTGTCAACCATTTTCATGTGTAAAACAAGCATTACACATGCAAAACCCTAACCTAATCTTGACTCTTATAACCCGCTTAATCCCTAAAAAGGTCCAAAACGACATGCATTAAGATCTATAACGAAAGATAATTAAAAACAGTACATCCATAAAGCCAGATATTATAAAAGGAAAGATGGCTTGGCTTTAGGACCTGGACCTTTTGTAACTGGATTGGAATATGCCGCCGTGGTTGGAAAGCCAGAGAAGACTTTTTTCTTAGAAGCCCTGCGACGTATGAGATGTACCCCCAGAAGAGGCTATTACGATTGGTGATGACCGCAGGGATGATGTCGGCGGAGCTCAGAATACTGGAATACGAGGTATTAAGTATCGAGCAGGAGATGAAAATTAGCCCAGCTCCATATTTAACCTGTGACGGCTTCCCACATGCTGTATATCCTATATTTCAGAGCTTACTATGCTTTATTTAAGCAGCATACGTAATGTGAATGGGATACATCTCAGCCGTCCAATCGAGTCTCTAGTTTGGTTCGGACTCGTACTGGACCTTTGCTCAAAATGTCAGATTCAAAATCATTTGGTTGTGCACATTGTGAAGTTGTTGTCGAAAGCTTGAGAGATGGTGCTTCATACAATAAAGGGATAAAGGGTAAAAAAAAACAGTATGACGTTCAAATTAACCCCTTCTTTTACAAAACTGCAGGAGCGGATTTTAGCGCAGTCCTGCACGCTGAATGCTCTGTGTTGCTCCCCAAGCTCATAGAAACTCTATGGGCTCCTTTTACAAAGGTGCGCTAGCGTTTTTAGTGCACGTACCGGATTAGCGCGTGCTAAAGCAAATACCGCCGGCTCAAGAGGAGGTGGTAGTGGCTAGCGCACGCAGCATTTTAGCACGTGCTATTCCGCACGTTAAGGCCCTAACGCACCTTTGTAAAAGGAGCCCTACAAGTGTCAAGAGCAGTGCATTCAGCGCACCGGCCTGTGCTAAAAACCGCTTTCGCGCATTCACATTGGACTGTGACCTCTCCATTCCCATCGGTTTTGCGGTCAGAGCGGTCTTTTGGGGGGCGAGTTGGGGTGTGTCTGGTGGGGTTCTGGTTGGGTGGATTGGGAGGATGGGGTTTGGGTTTGGAGGGGGGAGGATGTTTTTTTTGGGGGGAGGGGTTAGGATTGATTTGGGGGTGTACCCAGGGAGTATTTCTTTATTGGCCTTTTGATTCTGGTAGGGAGCTTCTGGGCTGGTCTCTTGGATTTCGATTTGGGCTTCAGGGATGGTGGCTGGGACGCCCCTTGGCCGGTTTTGTGGCATGTTCTCTTCACTTCTGTTCAAATGGTGATGCTCATAGCTGATGGGTGAGATTATATTAACTTCCCGGAACGTGGGGAGCATTCACTTTCCTGTAAAGCGCTCTAAGATCCTACAGGTGCTGAACTGCTCACAGATCACAATTGCTTTTCTGCAAGAAACTAGGCTAACCTGTGGAACACACCAAATTACGTACTTGGTAGGTGGGATCCATTCTAGAGGCCCCGGCTGTACAAAAGAAAGGGGGTGTGGTAATTTTGGTCAGAAAGTGGGTACAACTGGAACCACGTTGGGTGGTGAAGGACCCTAATGGCCGTTATATTCTAGCTCACGTTACTCCTAATGGCAAACCTGTGCTTTTTTGTAACATCTATGTGCCCAACAATCCGGGTGTCTGTTTTTCATCATGTCCGTAACCTGCTCTTGACCTTTGGAGAGGTGCCTATGATAGTGGGGGGTGACTTCAATGAGGTTTTTGATCCCAAGCTAGACCACTTCTCGGGGGGGGGGGGGTGGGCAGGGAGACATCCAAAGTCACTAAGGGTCCAGCCCTACTGGCTGCTACTTTACATCTCATGGATGTATGGAGGGTATTACATCCATTGGAGCGGGATTATTCCCACTTGTCCAGAGCCCATGACACTCTCTCTCATATTGATCTTCTTCTGATTTCCAGTTCTCTTCTCCCGGAGGTTGGCAGGGTAAAAATAGGGCCGATTGAGATTTCGGACTATGCCTGGGTGCAGCTTTCATGGTGTTAGGGGGATTCAGGTGTCAGGTGTAGTGGGTGGAAATTCCCCTGTTACTTGTCTAAGGATGCCCGTTTCCAGGAAAATTTGTTCCTCAAGTGGAAAGATTATCAATATTTTAATCAGGAACATCGGGAAAACCCAATCTTATTTTGGGAGGCAGCAAAGGCGGTTCTCCGAGAAGATATCTTAGCCTATGTAGCTCTTCAAAAGCATGCCAGACATCGTAACATAGTAACATAACATAGTAGATGACGGCAGATAAAGACCCGAATGGTCCATCCAGTCTGCCCAACCTGATTCAATTTAAATTTTTTTTTTTTTTTCTTCTTAGCTATTTCTGGGCAAGAATCCAAAGCTTTACCCGGTACTGTGCTTGGGTTCCAACTGCCAAAATCTCTGTTAAGACTTACTCCAGCCCATCTACACCCTCCCAGCCACTGAAGCCCTCCCCTGCCCATCCTCCACCAAACGGCCATACACAGACACAGACCGTACAAGTCTGCCCAGTAACTGGCCTAGTTCAATCTTTAATATTATTTTCTGATTCTAAATCTTCTGTGTTCATCCCACGCTTCTTTGAACTCAGTCACAGTTTTACTCTCCACCACCTCTCTCGGGAGCGCATTCCAGGCATCCACCACCCTCTCCGTAAAGTAGAATTTCCTAACATTGCCCCTGAATCTACCACCCCTCAACCTCAAATTATGTCCTCTGGTTTTACCATTTTCCTTTCTCTGGAAAAGATTTTGTTCTACGTTAATACCCTTTAAGTATCTGAACGTCTGAATCATATCTCCCCTGTCTCTCCTTTTCTCTAGGGTATACATATTCAGGGCTTCCAGTCTCTCCTCATACGTCTTCTGGCGCAAGCCTCCTATCATTTTCGTCGCCCTCCTCTGGACCGCCTCAAGTCTTCGTGCAATATTGCATTAGGAATGTAGAGTATCAACTTTGCGGAGGCGATTTGGAATGACAGGGGAATTGCACCTTAAACGACAACTATTGATGGCTCAACAAGAGTTGAATGAGCTCTTACATCAAGGGGCTCTTAAATCTGCAGTTTATTATAAATTTCAGTTGTATAGGTTTGCGAATAAAAGTAGTCACCCTGACAGAATGGCTGGGCATTCCCACATTACATGATACTCGAGGGCTGTTACATCATAGATCTCAAGATATTTATGAAATTATGGGTCACTTTTTGGGGGCTTTATATGCTAATAAAGATTCTGAGAGATTGGATGGTGAGGTCTATTTGGATAGTGTGGACTTACCCCGATTGGCTGATCCGGTAAATCAGTCTTTGGAGCTACCGATATCGGCGGAGGAGGTCAAGTGGGGTATTTGTAGTGGTCCACTGGGGAAAGCTCCTGGACCTGATGGCTTGAGGGCGGAATTTTACAAGTTACTGGTAGATGACATTTCACCTCTGCTGGTAGAGATCTTTAATTTGGTGGTAGCGAAGGGCTTTCTACCATGCCATCTTAATATGGCCCAGATTACAGTGCTCCTGAAACCAGGTAAAGATCCGAATTTATCCGAATCGTATCACCTGATTTCCCTCCTTAAATTTGAGGCGAAACTTCTGGCAAATCAGTTGGCGGGGGTCTTACCCTCCCTGATATCGGAGCAACAGGTGGGTTTTGTTCGGGCTCGCCCAATCTCTAAGAACCTTCGGTGGATTTTATTGGCATTGGAGAAAGCACAAATGGATGGGATCCCCCTCCCTACTTATAAGTTTTGATGCCGAAAAGGCTTTTGATAGGGTGCGGTGGTGGTATTTGTTTTCGGTGCTTGAGGCTTATGGGGTGGGACCCTTTTTCCATAACGCAGTTCGGACATTGTATAGCGACCCCAAGGCTTGGATTGGATCAATGGATCGCATTCTGAACCCTTTAACATCCGCCGAGGGACTAGACTTATGACACATTTTGGAAAGAAATTAAGACTGCATTGTTTGATAGATTTATCTCCTAAACACAAATCTTTTAAAAATTAATAATTCTATACTGACTATTCTTAAGAAACATGTTGTACTTTTACTATTTGTATTCTGTAATTCACTGATTGTCCAGCTCTCTTCATTGTAAACTGCCTAGAAGTAGTAAAGGATGGCGGTATAGAAGAATAAAGTTATGTTATATATTAGACAGGATTGCCCTTTATCACCCTTATTGTTTGTTCTTTCTTTAGACCCCTTGATTAGAGAACTGCAGGCGAATCCAGAGATCACGGGATTACCTTTTGGGGATAGTCATTTTAAGATAGCAGCCTTCGTGGATGATTTATTAGTTTTTCTATCTAATCCAACTCGCTTCCTGCCCATTCAGTTGGAGAGTTTAAGGGAGTATGGTGACTTCTCAGGCTTTACCTTGAATTTTGGAAAATCGGAAGCTTTAGCCTCCTCGCCATGGGTCCGTGGCACGTGGGATACAGACTTTCCTTTGAAGTGGGCGGAGAGTTTGTTTCGTTATTTAGGCATCCAGTTAACTATGGATCAGTCTAAATTGTATCGGATTAATATTGATAAATTGCTGCTGGAGATGTGTTCCCGATTGGAACATTGGAAAGGTTTGCCGTTATCTTTGATGGGTCGTATTCATCTCTTTCATATGATCTTCTGGCTTTACGTCCTTCAAACACTTTCCCTTTATGTGTTGAAGGATTTATGGGTCCTTCACTCTTTGTTGTCTAGGTTCTTCTGGGAGGGATGGAAGTCCAAACTTCGTTGAGCCCTCTTGGGGGACACTTGGGTTTGGGGGGGGGAGGCCTGGATATGCCAGATCTCCACCTCTATAATCAAGCCTGTACTTTGCGCCATATTCATGACTGGGTTCTGGACCAGGATCTCTTCACTGAAGTGAACTTTGAGAAGGATTATTTTTATCCTTTCCATTTATTATACCTTTTACATGCTCACCTTAGGGATGTTTCTCTGCCCGCCCGGGGTAGTGTGTTATTCCTTCCGCTGTGGACGGTTTGGAATCAAGTCCTTTCCTACTAGGGGCAGAACCCACGTCTTACTGTATTTATGCCCTTGGTGGGTAATGCTACGTTTCCCCGGGATTTACTCCTTCTATTATTTAGTCGCTGGTGCAGTAGGGGTATTTTTCAGTTATATCATGTTTTGCAGGAAGGTACATTTTACTCTCCTACAATGAGCTCTTGAAGGGATACCTGCTCGAGGGGTGTCTTTTGCTTCAGCATTATGTGGGGACCTGCTCGAGGGGTGTCTTTTGCTTCAGCATTATGTGGGGACCATCTTAAAATGACTATCCCCAAAAGGTAATCCCGTGATCTCTGGATTCGCCTGCAGTTCTCTAATCAAGGGGTCTAAAGAAAGAACAAACAATAAGGGTGATAAAGGGCAATCCTGTCTAATATATAACATAACTTTATTCTTCTATACCGCCATCCTTTACGACTTCTAGGCGGTTTACAGTGACTTCTCTTTCCTGGGACTTTGGGGTACATTTTTAAGTGTTTTTGGAGGACCCAGAGGAGACCCCAGTATCTGTCTCGTATTATCACAAAGGCCTGCATGCTCGACAACCCCTTGGTAATTTTTCTGAGATTTTACAATATTGGCAGCGGGATCTTGCCTGGCTCCTGACTCTCTGAGTGTTATTGAGGGCCCTTAAGGATATACTGCAGGGGTGGCAAAGTCCCTCCTCGAGGGCCGCAATCCAGTCAGATTTCCAGGATTTCCCCAATGAATATGCATGAGATCTATTTGCATGCACTTTTTTCATTGTATGCTAATAGATCTCATGCATATTCATTGGGGAAATCCTGAAAACCCAACTGGATTGCGGCCCTCGAGGAGGGAACTTTGACACACATATATACCGGGAGTGGTGGGTATTGCAGAACTTCAGGAATGTCGTTATCATTCTATGTTGCGTGCTTATGTTCCCCAAAGCCAGGCCTATTATATGGGATGTGTCGATACCCAAATCTGTTTCAAATGCAAGGTCAGGTTGAACACCTATGTACATGGTCTGTGGGCGTGTTCCATCAGTCAGGGCTTTTGGCAGGAAACAGCACACTTTTTGAGTGCCGTTTTGAATGCCTCCATTTCTCTTTCTGTATCTGCCACGTTGTTTGTTATTTCTTCTCTGTTTCCGGCTCAGGACCGCTTGTTTCTGAGCAAATGTTATATTCTGGGGAAAAAGTGTGTTCTGAACCATTGGTTGTCTGATCAACCTTGGTGCAGTGGGAAGCACGAGCTGTGGCTAGTTCCCGGAAGCGTCGTAAAGCCTTTCTCCAGGTGTGGACTCCCTATTTGCAAGTATTGCACCCAAGAGGCAGCTCTCTGACTGTCTTGTTTCCTTTCTGTATCTCTCCCTGTGTGCTTTTTGTTGGAAGGGGTTCTCTTGTTCTTATATATTTTGATTGTTAAGCTGTTTACGCTTGTTTTTCAAAAATGTAATATAACAACCTGAACAATTACCATAATTCCCTCCCTGGGGTCCATGAACAATGTTCCACAGAAAATGACAGTGTGAACTCTGCCATGGAGGCTTAACCTTTAATAAGATACATAACAGTGGAGAGGCTATGTGACTAGCAATAGCAATCCCCCAATATCACATACACACAAGAATTTTAACAAATTGGGTAGTTGGAACTTAAGGATCCAGTAGTTGGAACTACAGAATAACACGGGGACAATTTTTCCCCTGTCCCCACCGGAACTCATTTTCCTGTCCCCGTGAGTTCTTTTCCTGTCTCTGCCCCATCCCTGCAAGCTCCGTCCTCATCTGCACAAGCCTCAAATACTTTAAAATCCTAAGTAGCAACATTCTAGAGCTGAGATTGTGACGTCATAATGCCTCATTCAACCAATGCCTAAGCTCCGTCCTCATCTGCACAAGCCTCAAACACTTTAAATCATAAGTAGCAACATTCTAGAGCTGAGATTGTGATGTCATAATGCCTAAGCTCCGTCCTCGTCTGCACAAGCCTCAAACACTTTAAAATTCTAAGTAGCAACATTCTAGAGTTCAGATTGTTATTTCATAATACCTCATTCCTCCAATGTCTAAACTCCGTCCTCATCTGCACAAGCCTCAAACACTTTCAAATCATAAGCAGCAACATTCTAGAGCTCAGATTGTGATGTCATAATGCCTCACTCCACCAATGTCTAAGCTCCGTCCATCATTCTACCTTGCAGGTGCTCCTTGATGATCTCACAATGAGGTCAGCACTGTGCAGCAGCACACCTCCATTTGCAATGAAGTAGAAGCCATGGTAAGATTTGTATCTGTTTTTTCTGTTTTTAAGCTTTTGCAAATGAAGTTATGTATGCAATCTAAAATTTTTTTCATGTGCTTTCTCTGTTTTCAAGAATGAGCTGATTGGAGCACTGTTTTAGTAAAAAAAAAAGGGAAACCTTAAGCTATGTTTGTCATGTGCTGTGCTTCAGTTAATGGATCTTTTCCTCTAATTAGCAATCGAAGGTTTTGCATACAATATATCTTTTTTTTATGTGCCCTGTTTAAGTGGTGCCTTATTAAATGTATTTTGAGCTTAATAAAGCAAAAATAAGCAAATCACATTAAGGATATCCAAACTGTGCCTATGTTCCATCCATAGCACTCAGGTCTATCTGAAGCCCAAACTAAGTAGACCTGGTTTTCATTCGTCTACACTGTAGGCATGAAATGGACGCCCTAGGTTGCTCAACGTTAAGTAAATGAATCAAAGGATGCCCATATTGAAATCATGCCCATTACACGCCCACGCCTATTCCCTTAGGCGTGAGTTTTCCCAGTGGGCGTCCATGAAATTGTGGAGGCGCCTACAAAGTGACGTCTCCATCCTTGGACATCCATGTGCCAATTATCACTCATTAAGACCCTTAAATGGCTCATTAATCACTTAGTTTGGATGTCTAAGTCCCACTGAGCCTTAGGTGCCCTTTATAGAATTAGGGCGTAAATGTTTTGCAAAGTAGAACCAGTTGCATACAGAAATACAATAGATGAAAAAGGGAAGTTTGGAACTTTCTGTAGCAAGGGTGGATGAAGTCATAGGACTACCATTGGTGAACAATACTCATCACCCGTCTGGAGATGAAGCTTAGTTTTAACTGCCTGAGACTGAAGAAATACTGCTGGTTTGCAAAAATATCTGGCTGCCAGTCCCACATGTACAGGTAGAACATAAGAATAGTCTTACTGGGTCAGACCAATGGTCCGTCTAGCCCAGTAGCCCAAACTCACGGTTCAAACAAGCCTGAGATGAACACAGAGGATCTCTAATCAGAAAATAATGGGTATACACTGAAGGAACTAAGGCCAGTACTGGGCAGGCTTGCATGGTCTGAGTTCCGTATATGGACCTTCAACTGAAGACGGGCTGGGGAGGCCTTCGATGGCTGGGATGGTTAAGTTGGGCTGGAGTGAGCTTTGATGGAGACTCCAGTAGATGGAACCTAAGCACACTACTGGGCAAGGCTCTGGGTTTCTGGCCCAGAAATATCTAAGAAAAAGGACCATTTAAACTAAATTAATTTATAAAGCATGTATGGTTGGGCAGACTGGAGGGACCACTTGGGTCTTTATCTGCCGTCATTTATGATGTTACTAGTACCTGTCCAAAACCCAAATAGTATCAACATTCCATGCAACCAATCCAGGGCAAGCAGTTACTTCCCCCATGTCTGTCTCAATAACAGACTATGGACTTTTCCTCCAGGAACTTGTCCAAACCTTTCTTAAAACCAGCTACACTATCCACTCTTACCATAACCTCTGGCAACGTGTTCCAGAGCTTAACTATTTTCTGAGTGAAAAAAATTTCCTCCTATTGGTTTTAAAAGTATTTCCCTGTAACTTCATTGAGTGTCCCCAGATCGAAAAATCGATCCACTTGTACCTGTCCTACTCCACTCAGGATTTTGTAGACTTCAATCATATCTCCCCTCAGCCGTCTCTTTTCCAAGCTGAAGAGGCCCAACCGTTTTGGTCTTTCCTTATAAAAAAGGAATTCCATCCCCTTTATCATCTTGGTCTGGAGAGACAGAGACTGGCATACAGAATAACCAAGACCCTGCACCATTCATGTCCTTCTATTTAGAAGCCCCTCCCATAACTGCGATCTGATTAAGCCAGTGCCTTCAGTGAATATAGGGGTACGCCACAGAGGTTAGTGGCAAAGAAAGAACAGAAAACACCAGCAGGAAGGACATCAAGAAAGAACTGAAGGAAAATGCTAACCATGAGGAAGTTTCAAAGAAGAGCGACCAAGTTGGTAAAGGGGATGAAACTCCTCTCATATGAGAAAAGACTAAAACAATTAGGGCTCTTCAGCTTGGAAAAGAGATGGCTGAGGGGAGATATGACTGAAGTTTACAAAATCCTGAGTGGAGTAGAGCGGGTACAAGTGGATCGACTTTTCACTCTGTCAAAAATTACAAAGATTAGGTAGGGGACACTCGATGAAGTTACAGGGAAATACTCTTAAAACCAATAGGAGGAAATTTTTTTTTCACTCAGAGAATAGTTAAGCTCTGGAACACGTTGCCAGAGGTTGTGGTAAGAGCAGTTAATGTAGCTGGTTTTAAGAAAGGTTTGGACACGTTCCTGGAGGAAAAGTCCATAGTCTGTTATTGAGAAAGACATGGGCGAAGCCACTGCTTGCCCTGTAACAGTAGCATGGAATATTGCTACACCTTGGGTTCTGGCCAGGTACTAGTGACCTGGATTGGCCACCGTGAGAAAGGGCTACTGGGCTTGATGGACCATTAGTCTGACCCAGTAAGGCTATTCTTATGTTCTTATAACCTATGCCTTCCAAGCCGCCAAACTAAACCCTTGGCTGGCCCAAATGGTCTTCAAAGCCCACAACTACCTCGACTTCAGAAAAACACTTAAAACCCACCTATTCCAAGACCAAGACCCTTAAAGACCATAATGCCCCTTCTTCATTCCTCCTCCTCCGTCCTACTGAAACTTCTCCCCCGTCTCCCTCCTCTCCCCCTTCTTCCTCCTTGCTGTTCGCAACTCTATGATCAATTTTGGTATGTACCCACTCGTAACTTCTTTTTCCTTGCTGTTCGCAACTCTATGATCAACTTGGCATGTAACCTCTTGTAATTTGTTCTAACCAATGTGAACCGCCTAGAACTCTTCTGGGTATGGCGGTATACAAAAATAAAGTTATTATTATTATTATTATTATTATAAGAAGTCCCAAGAAAGGCCACCTGGTACCTTCCACATAATCGGGAACATTCTTGAGTATGACAAATTCATGGTTTCACATATTTTTAGAGTTAGTTTGCAATACTAATAGTTGGGATAAACTGTCAACCAAAATCCATAATATGTATCTTTGTTGTCTTTATTACCCCAGTCATAACTCATAATCCAAAATAATTGATTTAAGCCCATGTTCAAATTCCACAGCGGCCTCTTGTGGTCTTGGCTAAGCAACATAAGCAAGGGTGACACTGGCAATCTCACCCCATTTAGGGTCTACCATGGAAACTGTCACATTTGTGGTGGCCCTATAAGCCAGTCACACTTGGGGGTATGTGCGCATGGGACAGAGAGTGAGAGTGTGTAATTGGTTTAAATGATTATAAATATTGCCCTGTTTGGTTTGGGTTTTTTGAGTAAGTGTTGTAGAAGGGCAAGTCCCAAAATTGTGTCCTATTTCCCAAAGCCCTCTAAATACTATGAAGGTGCTTATGACCCAGGCATAGAGAGTGCAGGAAAGAATCACAGCTGAGATCTATGATCAGAAAACAAAGAGGTGCTACACAGCAAATACCTTTAAAGCAGGTGATGAAATTCTTCACTCGAGCATCATCCAGGAAAAGCTGGGAAAGAAGACACGATATGAGGTTAAGGCACCGGATGGAAGCTCAGTTCCCAAAGCTACAGAACTTCATTGGTTTGTTTTATGATTGCAACTGTGAGACATTTACGGTTTGCTAAGTGTGAAGGTATGCAGTAAATGCCATTTGCCTACCTAACACAATTCCCTCCCTTCCCATCTGATCCCACTTGGTGCAAGTACTTCCCCCTTCCAACCCTCCCCCCACAAGCAGACCCGGATCCCTCCCAAACTCTTCAGGTTTTGTGTATAGGTGAGCGCAAATTGTGTAATAGTATCTGGGCGCCCAGATTCCATTATAGGACAGAGTTTAAGTCAGCCTTTGCTCACATCCTGTAAAAGACAGGCGTAAACGCGAGTGCTTAAATTTTGCCTTTTAGCGTATAATTTATATAGGAAGTAGATTCCCCAACTTTGGAATCTACTTCCTATATACTTGCGCGAAGAAATGGATCTGGAAAGATTTAAGAGCAATTTAAAGTGCTTTCTTTTTAAAGATGCATTTGACAATTAATAAAACTAGTTCCAGTTCATTAACCTGACAACAGATCTGGATCAGGAGCACTATATAAGCTCTGGCTCCGATTCCTTTGAGGTTTTTTGTTTTCCCCCTACCTAATGTCCTTCTCCCTATATGTTTTCTTTACTATTTACAACTTGTATTTCTAATCCTCCTTCCCTCGAATAGATTGTCCTGTCTTGTAAGTCATATTTATATAATTTTGTCTCCCTTTGATTTTGTAATTTATATTTTTATTTCTGTACATCGCTTAGAAATTGTTATAAGTGATTAATCAAATACGCAATAAAACTTGATCATTCTATAAGGTACAAGTGTGCCACCCCCTATGGATGAACCTGTGAAGTTAGGACCCATCACACATGTAACATGCATGTGCATAATTGCTAATATCTTACTCCCAAATTCTGCTTTTTGGTGCCCAAAGTTCAGTGCACGTAGCTATGCACAAGTTAACTGTCATTGATTGGCAAATTACGCCTCATAAGTGCTGCGAATTGAAGTTAACTGAAAGTTACACGCACAACTTGGTAGGCACATAACACAAAGCCATGACAAAGCCGTGTCATGTCCACTATGCGTATCTAAAAGGGGGGCGTATTTAGGAGGCGGAGTGTGGGAATTTCTTTAAAAGTTATGGACAAGTCTTTAGTTCAGTGTTTCACAAGCTTTTCCCGCCACGGCACACTAAACTCGACCGGTGATGCCACACGAATATGTGTTAGTGTGTCTGGCTTATATATAGTGAAGTAGATTTTTCCCAAGGACCAGGTATCTATAGTACAACCCAGGTGATACCGTTAGTTCACCCTTAATGCCTTGTGTCAAAAAAGAGCTTTTCAATGCATTTTTTGCCCTCAGAGATGCCACCAGAAGATCACTATATCATATCTTCTGGCTTTATGCACCCAATCGTCATTGGGTCAATATATAGTGTATATATGACTTTCTTATTATTTTTCAATTATTTTAATTTTAAGACAATAAATATTTTAAAGGAGTTTTTCATAAATTGAATACTTAGCTGACTGGTGGTTGGTGGTTAGCAAGGGATTAATGAGCCAACATGTTTCACCCTTAGAGGGGGTTTCCTCAGGGCTACTATCCCTACATTTTCAAAAACTTCACTGGGTGGTCATGTCGTGAATAATTGGTAGGAAAAAGATAGGCAAGTACGGGTATTATTTATAGTGTGCATGTTGTTCATTTCTATACTTAGCGTTTCTCCTACTAAAATAAGGTTTTCTTATTGTAGGGATAGTAGCCCTGAGGAAACCCCCTCTAAGGGTGAAACATGTTGGCTCATTAATCCCTTGCTAACCACCAACCACCAGTCAGCTAAGTATTCAATTTATGAAAAACTCCTTTAAAATATTTATTGTCTTAAAATTAAAATAATTGAAAAAGAATAAGAAAGTCATATATACACTATATATTGACCCAATGACGATTGGGTGCATAAAGCCAGAAGATATGATATAGTGATCTTCTGGTGGCATCTCTGAGGGCAAAAAATGCATTGAAAAGCTCTTTTTTGACACAAGGCATTAAGGGTGAACTAACGGTATCACCTGGGTTGTACTACACGAATATGTGTGACATCATCATGTGGTTCAGGGCGGAGTTTTGGTGGAAAGAGTTAGGCATCAATATTTTAGAACAAATGCTTAAGTCGGAGTTGCCTGTTATTTTTAAGTCAAAAATAGTAGTAGGTGGTGAGGAAAACACTCTGAAAGAATGCAGGGCTGAGAGGTCAAACTCGATAACAATATAACACTAGAACCAAGACTTCTCAGAGTAAATGTCCAAAGAAGAAGTTAGATGAAATTCAAATACAATAAAGTCAATGCATTTATACATACACTCAGATGTGTGTAATCCGACCAAGAGCCGTGGCTCCTATAGCCGAACCCACCGTCCCATCACTGTGTAGGACTATAATGCTGGTGCTTCTTAAATAATAAAAGTATTTTTCAGTGGCAATTAAAGGAAAAACAATTCCCACTTAACTTAAAAGGGGTGTTGGTAGGTCCCGACATGGACCATGTTTCGAGGGTCTTTTTCAAGGAACCCAAAGGAGGTGTTGGTAGTTTCAAATGCCAAGGAAATAATTGCTGGGTGATGTAGACGAGAAAAAATTATACTAGAGTGATAAAAGATAAAAACCAAGGTTTTAAGATTAATACAAAATGCTTACATAACATTGTCTAAAAAGGAAGCTCTAAAAAGCAACACAGGAAAGGGCACTTGCCATAAGTTGAAAAAGTCGCTTCTAATCCTTCAAAGGTATGGCGGCGAACAAACGCCGAGTTTAAATGTCGAGGGCAAAAAATGACGTAGTGCCGTGAAAAACGGAACTATGTACAGATCAGCTGAGCTGCACTGGTACGTCTTGTGAAAAAAGCCGGCCAACTGGGAAAATTGTTAAACAAGTGGTCATACTAAGGAAAGGCCTCCAACACCCCTTTTAAGTAGGAATTGTTTTTGCTTTTATTGCCACTGAAAAATACTTTTATTATTTAAGAAGCACCAGCATTATAGACCTACACAGTGATGGGACGGTGGGTTCGGCTATAGGAGCCACGGTTCTTGGTCAGATTACACACATCTGAGTGTATGTATAAATGCATTGACTTTATTGTATTTGAATTTCATCTAACTTCTTCTTTGGACATTTACTCTGAGAAGTCTTGGTTCTAGTATTATATTGTTATTTTTAAGTGCCATCGAGTCCTAGCAACTTGATGATATCATCAAGTTTTTGGGGCAAAATACAGAAGTAGATTGCCAGGCCTTTCTGTAACCGCTGCAACTTCAAAGGACAACTTAAGTGAAGATTCTATCTTCCTATCCTGGATGTCCTTCAGCGCAATAATAATAATAACAGCTTATATACCACAATACCGTGAAGTTCTATGCGGTTTACAAAAGATTAAGCAAAGGTACAAATTGACTGACTTCAAGAGGGGAAGAAGAAAGAGAAGTAATTAGACAGGAAATTCATTGTTGAGGAGAAAAGTGATCAAGAGGACAGTAGGTCGCTATTGAGAGGAAAGAGATAAGTGGATCAGTTGTCAAGATGTTTTAGGAACAGGTGTGTTTTTAGACGTTTCCTAAATACCTCATAAGTAGTGGGCGAAAGTAATTGTTCTAGGTCTTTACCCCATGATGCTGCTTGGTGTGAGAGAAGGAATTCATGGTGTTTTTTCAGTTTGCAACCTCTCACTGGGGGGGAAACGAAGTTGGAATGTGAACTTCTCTTGTGTCTGTTGGTTGAGAAGGAGAAAAGGTCAGTAATGTATTTGGGGGCAAGTCCGTGTAATGCTTTAAAGCAGAAACAGGCAAATTTGAACTTTACGCCTGCCTTCATCGGCAGCCAATGTAGCTGCCAGTAGTAGGGTGTCACGTGGTCAAATTTTTTTTAGTCCAAAGATTAGTCTGACTGCCGCATTCTGCACCAGTTGTAGGCGTCGCATATTTTTTTGGGAAATTGCCAAATAGGCGATGTTACAGTAGTCAAGCAGGCTTAGTACGAGGGATTGGACTAGGATTCTAAATACCCCCCTCAACTGGCAATGTAGTCTGTTTGGTGACCACGGCCACCAAAGCGTCCACCTTTGGGAGCTTAAACCTCTCCAGCTCATCCTGAGCTAAGGGGTACAACTGCCGCATGGCCTTCGTCACCCGGAGACCCGCTTCCGGCGTGTCCCATTGAGCTGTAATAAGCTCCTACATGGCCTCAAGAACAGGAAAAGATTTAGGCGGCTTTCGCGTTCCCACCATAAGAGGGTTAGCTGACCCAGATACAAGGGGATCCTCCTGAGAGATATTTACCCCTTGTAATTATACTCCTATCCTGAAATGTAATTCTACTGGAAATGTCCAGATATCTTCTATAATGTAATCCGCCTAGAACCGCAAGGCACAGGCGGAATAGAAATCCCTAATGTAATGTAATGTAATGCTTTAAATATCAAAGAGCAAAGTTCTTCCCTGGGAAAAAGACGGAACGTGGTAGGATCATCCATGTCCCTACCTAGCGCCTCCTCCGTATGCAAATCTGGCACCTCTCCCTCTTCCAAAGACTCAGGAAGAGCCATGGACAAGGGGGAGACCGACACAGGGTCCCCTTCATCCGTGGTAGCCAGCCTCCAACGTTTAGCCGCCTGAGACTGCACCGGAGGAATAGCAGTAGCCGGGAGCAAAGAAACATTCAAATCCATGTTTTGTGCAGGCTGAGAGCTCTGCAATAGAAAGGCACGGTGCATTAACATAATGAACTTCGGCGAAAACGTGCCCTGAACTAACCCCACCAGCCCAGCCTGCACAGTGTCCTGCAGCGAAACCGCGTCCCCCCACAACCTCAACAGAAGCGCCGACAGCCGCCGAACTCCTCCCCGACGCCGACGTTCACTGAAGTCTGGCGGGCTCAACAGTGAGCGAAGAGGAGCTCGACCACGCTTCACCAGCACGGGAAAAAACAGACTCGCTAACTGGCAACAGTAAATCCTCTGCCGGAGCCTCTGTACAGCTGGCGGAACACAGCCCCAACGGTGTTCTGTGCTTCTCACAGCGCGAATACCGCTTAACCGCTTCTGCCGCCATTTTTTTTTTTTGAAGTGCAAACACCACACAGGAGAACGGACGACAGACAACACTAAACCGCCTGAAAATCCCGCAGTTAGCACCAGACCCCCTAGGGAGAAAAAATGCCTACTCACCAAAAACACTCCTTCCTGACCCAACAGGATAGAAGTTACGGCTGGCAGTTGTAAGCTGTAAGCTGACAGGAAAGTACAGCACAACTCCTCACTGAGAGGCTCTCTCTTTTTTTTTTTTTAGGAAAGAAGAAAATTTAGAGCCCAAAGTAAACCCCTCAATCCACTGGAGGGGAGGGTGGAGCAGGGACCTGGGGTGGCCCAGGTGTAACTCCCAAAGCTGGCACCGCTAAGCCAGTCACCCCTATCTATCTGAAGAGAAATATTCACAACAGAAGAAAATGAGTATTCCTCAGAATTTCCTCAAGCACAGCCAGAATTCAGGAGTTAGTTGAATAGCAACCATCCCCTGCTGGGAGATAGAGCATACTGAAGATGCAGGAGGCGTGCCAGCCAATAGGACCACCTGTTAATCAGTTTCTCTATCTCCACCTGCTGGTCGATGTGTGCTATCCCACTGGTCTCTGGATTCATCTGCTGCTGTGCTAAGGAAATTATAATTAGTACTATTATTATGGAGGTGGAGTCTAGCTTGCGTGGGTCTAGGGCAGAGCTTAGGCAGGGGTACTGATTTGACATTTGTAAGACTTAGGGAGTACTTGGCTTGAAGAAGTCGAGAAACACTGGACTAAGGAATCCAAACCTTCACTTCCATAACCATCAGATCGAAAGTTGGCCTACCCCATCGAAGAATGATGGATTGAAATGATGCTGCAGATAACGTCCTTTCTTCCGGGTCTAAGGTCTGCTTGCTGAGGTAATCGGCCTGGGCATTGTTCACTCCTGCTACATGCGCAGCGGAGATCACCTCTAGGTGTAGCTCTGCCCACCTGGACAATAAGTGGGCTTTCAGGCTGAGCTGCGCACTCTTAGTGTCTCCTTGGCAAATGGTATACACCACCACTGTAGCATTGTCCAAGGTAGGGAGAACGAGAGGGCACTCTCTAAAGTCGAAAGGGGATAGATTCTGTACGAACATAAGGAAGTTCTTCTTCACCCAGAGAGTGGTGGAGAACTGGAACGCTCTTCCGGAGTCCGTCATAGGGGAAAACATCCTCCAGGGATTCAAGACAAAGTTAGACAAGTTCCTGCTGAACAAGGACATACGCTGGTAGGACTAGTCTCAGTTAGGGTGCTGGTCTTTGACCAGAGGGCCGCCGCGTAAGCAGACTGCTGGGCAGGATGGACCACTGGTCTGACCCAGCAGTGGCAATTCTTATGTTCTTAAGACTCGAACCACCTGTCCTCCCAGACTCTTCTCCAGCTTTTGTAACACCAATCAAATGGCCCGAAGCTCTAGTTTGTTGGACCATTTTCTCTGGTAAGCCAGCCACTGTCCCTGGACTGGGAATCCATTACAATGGCCTCCTCAGCCAGACAGGCTGGCATCCTTATCTTTCCACCTAAGCCTGTCTCTCCTCTTCCCCTGTTCTTATCCTCCCTGTCTCACAACCTTGGGGTAATCTTTTGACTCATCTCTCCTCTCCTCTTCAAATATCCAACAAACTGCCAAAATCTTTAATTTTTTTCATTACAATATCGCTAAAATCAGACCCTTTCTTTCTGAGCACCCATACCGTCATCACCTCTCACCTAGACTATTGCAACCTGCTTCTCACTGGCCTTCCAGTAAACCATTACTCTCCTGTTCAATCTGTTCAAAACTCTGCTGCACACCTCTTATTCCATCAATGTCACTATGCCCATATTACCTTCTCTTCAAGTCACTTCATTGGCTCCTTATTCATTTTCACATACAGTTCAAACTCTTTTTACTGACTGACCTACAAGTGTATTTGCTCTGCAGCTTCTGGACATAGGTATCTTACAGTGAGTGGGAGTTAGCAGTTGAAAGCGGCCTCAATAAAGTGGGCTTTTAGTTTGGATTTGAACACTGCTAGAGACAGAGCTTGACGTACTGATTCAGGCAGTCTGTTCCAGGCTTACGGTGCAATAAGATAGAAGGGACAGAGACTGGGGTTGGCAGTGGAGGAAAAGAGTGCAGATAAGAGGGACATCCAATGAATGGATTTCACGGGGAAGGGGGGGTGAGGGGATAAGTGAGACGAGATATTGGGGGACTGCAGAGTGAATGCACTTGTAAGTCAGTAAGAAGAGTTTGAACTGTATTCGGAAATGGATGGGGAGCAAGTAAAGTGACCTGACGAGAAGGATAATGAAAGTAGGTGGCTCTGGCAGAATATAAATTGTGCAGCAGTATTTTGAATGGATTGAAAGGGAGAGAGATGGCCGATTGAAAGACCTGAAAGAAGCAAGTTGAGTAATCTAGGCAAGAGGTGATGAGATAAGGGTTTTAGTAGTGTGCTTGGAAAGGAGAGGTCGGATATTGGTAATATTAAAGAAGAAGAATTAAAGAGGCTTTAGCAGTTTGTTGGATCTGATTGGAGGAGGAGTCAAAGATGACCCCAAGGGTGTGAGCTGACAAGACAAAGAGGAAGAGAGTATTGTCCACAGAAATAGAGAAGGGGGAAGGTGGGTTTAGGTGTAAAGATAAGGAGCTCAGCCTTAGCCATATTCAGTTTCAGACAGCGGTGAGACATCCAGGCAGCAATGTCAGACAGGCAGGCTGAGACTTGATCCTTGATTCTTGTACAGACATCTAGTGTGGAGAGGTAGATCTGGGAGTCATCAAAATAGAGATGATACTGAAAACCATGGGAGGTCAGTGCACAGAGGGAGAGGGTATAGATGGAGCAAAGAGAGGTCCCAAGACAGAGCTGTGGGGTATACCAATTGAAAGTGGGATAGCAGTAGAGGAGGATCCATCATTGCATACACTGAAAGTGCTTTGGGAGAGATAGGAAGAAAACTAGGAGAGCAGAGAACCCTGGAATCCCATTGAGGATAGCATATCGAGGAGTAGCTGGTGATCAACAGTGTCGAAAGCAGCAGGCAGATCGAGAAGGATGAGGATAGAGTAGAGGCCTTTGGATCTCGCCAGGAACAGGTTGTTGGAGACTTTAGCAAGGGCAGTTTCCGTGGACGAAAGCCTGATTCCATGGACGAAAGCCTGATTGAAGTGGGTCAAGAATAGCTTGAAATGACAGGAAGTCCAGGCAACAGCAGTGAACAGCACTTTCAAGTAGCTTGGATAAGAAGGGGAGGAGGGAGATGGGGTGATTGTTGGAGGGGCATGTGGGATCTAGTGGTTTTTTGAAGAGAGTTGTAACTATGTCATGTTTGAAGACATCGGGAATAATTGCAGTGGAAAGTGATAGGTTGGAGATGTGAAAGATACGAGGGATGTCAGTGGAAGGGAGAGCGCTGAGTAGGTGGGTAGGAACTGGATCAGGTGGTGGATTTGGAGGAGAGAAGATGTACAGTTTCCTCTTCAGTGATTTCAGAAAAGGAGGAAAAAGTGGCAAGGGTTGAGGGAAGGTTGGAAAAAGTAAATTTGACCATGTGTCTCCTTTGCTTTTAAACCTTCATTGGCTTCCGGTCTATCTCAGGATTCACTATAAATGTGCACGTATTACTTTTAAAATTCTATATGGTATCTTCATCCCTCTTGTACCTTTATTATGGAATGCTTAGAGATTCTCCTATGCAAGAGGCACCCAACAATGCAAACTCTCCCTTCCTTCAGTGAAAGGAATCAAAGGAGTCAAGAATTTCAGTCAATCCTTGGTTTTCAAATTTTCTCAACTATGGAACGAACTTCCTCTTATTTTAAGGGGTCCTGGTCCTTTTCAACTTTTTCGTAAATCTTTAAAAACTATTTTATCAACACTGGAGAGACGCATGGTGGGAGACTTGACTCTTGGCCCAGGTCGCAAATTTTGTCAGGTGTGGGAGCACTTCTGGCAGGACCTCACACCGCGTGCTCGCAGTAGACTTTTGAATCTTTAAGATTTTATTCCCACTCTCAGCTGTTGGACTGGCCATGGATTCTTGGGGAGGGGAGGGGAGGGGAAGGGGGGATGGGAGGGGAACTGATTATATTGTTGAAAATGTTATTTCCTGAATGGTACTACTGTTTGGATTTGCTTCTTACTGCTGGAATAATAAAAATCATTTAAACATAAAAACTATTTTATTTGCCAAACACTTCGGAAACCATTCATATTAATATTTTCTGATTGTTACTTTTTTAAGTATTTTTTTTGTTACTGTTAACTGAGTCGAGCTACTTTCTGGCTGAAGACCCGGTATACAAAGCTAAGTTTTAGTTTAGTTTAGAAGGGATAGATGGAAGAGGGGTGGGGGGAGGTGACCTGGTTGAGAACTCAAGGTCAATCTTGTGAACTTTGTTGTAAACAACTCAGCCAGGAGACAATGGAGAGTAGGATACTTTGAGTAGAAAGTGTAGTGTGGCAAAGAGATGGCGAGGGTTAGAGCTAAGAGAGTTAGTTAAATGGGCGCAGAATTCTTGTCTGGCAAGTGAGAGGGCTGACTGGAAAGAAGTCAGCAGGAATTTGAAGTGTATGAAGTCAGCATGGGTGTGGGATTTAAACCAAAGATCGGGAACAGGAGCACAGGTAGTGGATGTTGGAGGCCAGCCTGGGTTAGGGTTTGGTACACCATAAAGAAGGTGAAATGGGAGGAGCGAGGGTATAACACATTATCTTTGAAATTAAGCCATGCCCAAGAGGACCTAAAATATTTCTGCTATTATTTATTTCTATAGCGCTGACATTAAACATGTAAGAGACAAACCCTGATCAATAAAGCTTGCAATCTAATCAAAACAGACAAACAGGACAACTAGGAGTTAGGGAATTTCTCACAGAGGGAATAATAAAATACACATTGGTAAGAGTTAGGAGTTAAAAGCAGCCTTGAAAAAGTGGGCTTTTATTCAGATCTGAACACTGCCAGAGACGTATTGACTCAGGCAGTCTGTTCCAGGCATGCAGTGCAGCAAGATAGAAAGGATGGAGTCTGGAGTTGGCAGTAGAGGAAATCAATTCTCCAAAAAAATACTCCTAGCATTCTTCTCCTTGCCTAAAGCAATGTTAAAATCTCTCCCATTAATTAAATTTAAAAACATCCCCAAGACCTCTGACACTAAAAACAGATTATCGAACATCTTTACAATACCATCAGGGGCACAGTCAAGAACCACAATTTCCAAATGTGTCCCACAGGTTATGAAGTCCTGTTGAGAATTTGCCAGAGGAGGAGGAGAAAGGGAAATGATAGTGAGAAGGCTTCTTATTCATACCTGAATGGGAGCATAATGTTTAATCCACTTTTGTTATCAATAGAAAATTAAATCCCAAATCCCGCTGCTGACATTTATTATGGACTTATCATATACATTGATTAAGAGACATCAAGATATGGTAGGGAGAGCAGCATTTCCCTCACGACTTGCTTCTCATTCTGTGAGCCATCCTCTAGTAACACTTACTCTTTCCAAGTGAATTATAATTTATTAGACCTGGGATAACCGGGCTTGTTAGGCCTATCACCAAAACCCACTCTCACTTTGCTTTCCTCCACCTCTTGAGAACATTGCCCTACTCTGTCAGCCCAATGGTCTATCCAACCCACTATCTATCCTGCATCCAACACTGGCCAATCCAGGTCACAAGTACCCAAAGAGTAGCAAGATTCCATGCTACCGATCCAGGGCAAGCAGAGCCTTCCCCTATGTCTGTGTGATCAGAGAATGGGAGTAAAGAGATTCAAGGGATAGATTGGAGTTGGCTGTAGCTGCAGAATGGGGGACAGAGGCTGGAGATGACCACAGCTTCAAAATATGTGTGTTGTGGGGGTGAAAGATATTGGAAGTGATCGAGATGGGAGAGACATCAAAGGAGGGAGTCTGGAAAGGGATTAGGACTTCTATACTGCCTTTTTGTAGTTATACAACCACACTCAAAACAGTTTACATACAAGTATTTCAAGCATTTTATTATCTGTCCCGGTGGGCTTACAATCTGTTTAATGTACCAGGGCAGTGGAGGATTAAGTGATTCGTCTAGGATCAAGGTACTAAGGCTGCAGCTCAAACCACTATGCCACACTCCAGGGATTCAAGACAAAGTTAGACAAGTTCCTGCTGAATCAGAACATACACAGGTAGGGCGCTGGTCTTTGACCAAAGGCTGCCGCGTGAGCGGACTGCTGGGCATGATGGACCACTGGTCTGACCCAGCAGCGGCAATTCTTATGTTCTTAAGTATAGAACAATGAAGCCATTGTGACATCATTCCCGAGGTTGTCTCTTAGGCACTGGTTAAATGAGGCATTATGATGTCACAATACCAGCTCTGGTTATCAGAGGCTGAAAATTTCACACTATTTATTCATTCAATTTTCTATTCTGTTGTCCCAGGGGAGCCCAGAATGGTTTACATGGATTGAGCTTGGCATGCAAGCATTTTCCCTATCTGTCCCAGTGGGCTCACAGTCTATCTAATGTACATGGGGTCACAGGGAACAGTGTAGGGTTTGAACCCTCAACCTCAGGGTGCTGAGGCTGTAGCTTTAGCTTTCACCACTGTGCCACTATCTCCTCCAATATTAGAAGTGAACCAAGTATAGAACAATCCAGCCATTATGACATCACTGATGCGGTTGGCTCTTATTGGTGGAATGAGGCATTATGACATCAGGGAAAGGGGTTGGGACTTCTATACTGCCTTTTTGTAGTTATAAAACCACACTCAAAGTAGTTTACATGCAGGTTCTTCAAGCATTTGCCCCTGTCTGTCCTGGTGGGTTCAGTGGAGGATTAAGCGACTTGCCCAGGGTCAGAGGGAGCAGCATGGGATTTGAACCCACAACCTCAGGGTGCTGAGGCTGTAGCCTTAACCACTGAGCCACCATCTCCTCCAATATTAGAAGTGAGCCAAGTATAGAACAATCCAGCCATTGTGACATCACTGATGCGGTTGGCTCTTATTGGTGGAATGAGGCATTATGACATCAGGGAAAGGGGTTGGGACTTCTATACTGCCTTTTTGTAGTTATAAAACCACACTCAAAGTAGTTTACATGCAAGTGCTTCAAGCATTTGCCCCTGTCTGTCCTGGTGGGCTCAGTGGAGGATTAAGCGACTTGCCCAGGGTCAGAGGGAGCAGCATGGGATTTGAACCCACAACCTCAGGGGGCTGAGGCTGTAGCTCTAACCACACTTGCTTTCAACGGAAGTCAAACCGTCCTCCTTTTTCTGGAGCCCAAGGCAGTGCGTTGCATGATTCAGGCCAGGCCTTTTGCTCCTCACCTGGCCTTGGTGGTCGACATAGTAGAAATACTCCCGAATCCGAGGCTCGGGGCTCTGGCCCTGCTCGTAGCTCAAGGGCCGGGCCGGGCTCTGGAGGAGGCAGCGCCGCCCCCACCCCCGCAGCAGCGAAGCCGCCCGCAGCATTGCGCCAAGAGCCGGAACCTTTCTTGCCGGCCCTCAGTTGCGACGGGGAACGCGTCCTCGGTCACACCAGTCCGGCCGAGGGAGCCGGAAGGGGCGGAGCAAAGCTCGGGCTAGGCGTTTGCGCGCTCGCCCGCGAGCAGCGTGCGCAGCCGCCGAGGGAGGAGGCGGTTCAGTGTGGTGGAGTTCCGCCCTCCACCTTTCCCCGCTTCCTGCTACCCATTGGCTCGTTTTGCGGGGCGGGGCTAAGTCTGTTGAGATAGTTTTATTGAATTTGTAAATAGAACAGTAGAAACATAATAGCAGTGAAGACCAATTGGGACTTACATAGCTTCAGAGTTTTTTTTCATTATTATTATTTATCCTATACTATAACATTATGTCAGGATAGTTTGTACAAATGGAGCACACTGTACTAGAAAAATGCCAAATCCACCAGGGTCAGGAGGGTGAGGCAGGGCAGAGCCACTATAAATGATCAGCAACCCCACCACTCCTTCTTCTCTCTAACACAGGGGTATCAAAGTCGCTCCTCGAGGGCCACAATCCGGGTTTTCAGGATTTCCCCAATGAGATCTATGTGCATGCACTGCATTCATTGTATGCTAATAGATCTCATGCATATTCATTGGGGAAAACCTGACTAGATTGCGGCCCTCGAGGAGGGGCTTTGACACCCCTGCGTCTAACGCCTTTCATACCAGTCATCTCTGCCTTTCTCTCCCCCCCTTCCAGTCCAGCTACGCTCTCTCTCTCCTGTCTTTTCAATCCAGCTATCTCCACTTATCCACCTCCAGACCCAGTCCAGCACTTGCACCTCCACTCCCATTCTGGGCTTGCATCAGTTTTAACAAATACCTTTTTTCTAATCCTGCCCAATTACCGTGAAAAAGCCCCCAAACACCCCAATATATAATTTA
Organism: Geotrypetes seraphini; assembly: GCF_902459505.1. NCBI lineage: Eukaryota > Metazoa > Chordata > Amphibia > Gymnophiona > Dermophiidae > Geotrypetes > Geotrypetes seraphini. The sequence continues at coordinate 11,869,147 of NC_047085.1, forward strand.
GCACTAAAAGTCACAGTTTAAAGCAGTTAGATTTTATGGTAGATATCCTGCAAACAGGTTGGTTTTTAGGCTGGAGTGAGCTTGGACGGCAACTTCAGCATTTGGACCTGGGCCAATAACAACTGGACTTTAAAGTCTATGACCCAGAAATATCAAAGAAGAGACAACTAATGGGCAGACTGGATGGACCGTTCAGGTCTTTATCTGCCGTCATTTACTATGTTACTATGTTACCTGGCAGAAACCCAAAGAGTAGCAACATTCCAGAGCTGAGATTGTGATGTCATAATGCCTCATTCCACCAATGCCTAAGAGCCAGCCTCAGCAGTGATGTCACAATGGTTTGATTAGATGGCAACTTCAGCATTTGGAACCTAAGACAATACCAGGTGGACTTTAGTCTATGGCCCAGAAGAGACAAGTTAATTTAATCATGTGTTTTTAATGGGTATAACTAATGGGTAGACTGGATGGACCATTCAGGTCTTTATCTGTCATCATTTACTATGTAACATAGCATAGCAGTTTCTAAATTCACTGTTTAAAGAAGGTAGTTAAAGAATAGCTTAGTAGCTTAGAGAAGTTTTCTATTAAGTAATTCAAAAAGAAAGCAAGATAAGATCTTAGAAGCACAGATTATATATATATATATATATATATACACATAAGCCAGAGGTGAGAATTAAGATTCAGAAACATATTAACAAAAATAAAAGTCCATGGTCATGGAGGAAGCCACTGCTTGCCCTGGATCAGTAGCATGGACTGTTGCTACTCTTTGAGGTAGCGGAATCTAGCTATTCCTTGGGATTCTGCATGGAATGTTGCTACTCTTTGGGATTCTGGAAAGTTGCTACTCCTTGGGGTTCTGTTTGGAATGTTGCTACTCCTTGGGTTTTGGCCAGGTACTAGGGATCTGGCTTGGCCATTGTGAAAATGGGCTGCTGGGTTTGATGGACCATTGGTCTGACCCAGTAAGGCTTTTTTTTTTTTTTTTTTTTTTAGTTCAAACATTTTTATTGAGTTTATCAATAAGTATAAAAGTAAACAAATGTTGACAAGACAGGATAAGGACAAGTTGTACATCATCATCATAAATCTTGATTAGCAATAAACTAAACATAGTACATCTAGTCAAAGCATGTCAAGTTCAGAATTCAAATCCAGCACTTATCACTGACTGCAAGGATATTTACAGAGAAAGAGAGATAGAGTTCCCAGTGAGTGCTACATCAACCAGTCGGTTTAAACATACAAAGAAGGCTATTCTTATGTTCTAAAAATTCATGTTAGACTCACTCAGATTTATCATAGCTAATGAGCCTGACAAATGGAACAAGATGGGCATTAGAAAGTGCCAACTCGAACTGCATTTGATCCAAAATTTTAATCACAGTTAATTGCACAAAGGTATATTTATTTACAGGTAGTCACCAGATTAAGAACGAGTTTTGTTTTTTAAACCGTTCTTAAGTTGAATTTGGATGTAACTCAGATCCTGTACAGTACATAGTCTATAAAAACATTAAAGAAACAGTCCTCAAAATAAAGTACTGTAGTTTAAATAGAAAGAAAAGATAGGAGGTTTACACTTCCTTTTGTTCTTCATCCATCCCAATGTTCCCTCTCTATCACCACATCTAACATTTCTCCCTCATCGCTCTCTTCCCTATGCATCTGTACTTCATGCCTCTTCCATCACCATATCCAATATTTCTCTCTCCCTTCCTATGCCCAACATTTCTCCCTTTCTATTCCCTCCCCCACCTCAGCATCTCTTTCCCTCACTCCATCCATTCTTCCATCCTATGTCTCAAGTTCATGCTCCCCTCCCATTCTGTGTCCTTTTTTTTTTTTTCAAATTCTTTATTCGTTTTCATTCTTACATCAAGTGCACAAACAATAAAACAATACTTGACAATCTTTCTGATTTATCTTACAATACATAAAATTACCACCCTCCCCTCCCATCATTCTTCTATTATTTCCCCAATAAGAAAAATGTAAAATATACCTTCCTCTCCCCCAATCATTAGACGGTGTATATTACAATAGAAAATGGTGTTTACTCATTACAATAAGAAGTTAATGGCTCCCAAATTTTATTAAATTTCTTATAGCTTCCTTGTTGTATAGCTATTGTTCTTTCCATTTTATATATGTGACATGAGTTTCACCAAAAATTGTAATTGAGTCTACTGTAATTTTTCCAATTACTTGTGATATGCTGAATGGCGACTCCTGTCATTATCAATAAAAGTTTATTGTTATGTGATGATATTTGGCTCTTTTTCCTCATAGACATACCAAATAGTACTGAATCATAAGATAATGCCACATGCTTTTCCAATAAACAATTTACTTCATCCCAAATTGAGTTCCAAAAGGCTAAGATAAAGGGACAATAAAACAAAAGATGATCTAAAGTCCCTACACCAAGATTACAGTGCCAACATCTATTAGACTTTGAACTATTTAACTTTTGTAGTCTAACTGGGGTCCAAAACGCTCATTCTCTGTCCTAAGTTCATGCTCCCTCCCTCCTTCCTTCCTTTGTCCGAAGTATATATTCCCTCCCTTCAATGTCACAATGAAACTCTGCTTCTCCCTCGCCAATGTGCCCCCTTTCCTCCCTTCAGTGTCCCAACGTGCCCCTCGCCATATTTCCCTCCCTCTGTGCTATGTCCCAAATTTGTGCCTGCTTCCCTCCCATGGGCATTTACCTCCTCTGGCCAGCTTCCTCCTCCCAGCTGCACGTCTTCATGAAGCCACAAGCAGCAGCTCCTGCAGGCTGCCTGCAGTTGACCTGGAAGCCTTCCCTCTGACATCAGAGGGAAGGCTTCTGAGACAGCCATGGGCTGCGGTTTTGTGAAGACAAATGTGGCTGGGAGGAGGGAAGGACGATGAAGGACATGTTGAGACATGAAAGGGAGAAAAAGAGTCGCGTTGGGGTAGGAAGGGAGAAGCAGACCCTGGTTTGTAAGTACGAGTCCAACGTAAGTTGGACGTTCTTAACCCAGAGAATGTCATTGTTCCTTGTGACTCTAGGCAAGTCACTTAACCCTCCATTGCCCCAGGTACTAAATAATATGTAAACTGCTTTCATAAGGGATTCCTCACTCTCTGAGGCTGGATACAGGCTACCCTGGAAGCAGCATTTGGCAAGCCCCGCCCCTGGAGCCTTTCCCTTTCACTTAGCCTCTGCTTGGAAAGCAACGTTTTGTTAGTCTGCAAGTGCTGTGGGTCAGGGAGTTTCTTAGCCCAGGGCAGAGAGACAGAGCTCCTAGCCTTCTGTTCCCTGCTCTGTGAGGCACGCCCTTCCCTCCAAACTCCTGATTGCCTGTGGGTGTGCTCAGCTGCCTTTAATTTATTCTGCTGGGTGACTTTCACTCCTGCTCTAGCCACATTCTGCCTGTCAGCTCCTTAACCCTTACTGGGTCAGATTTCCTGACCAGAGGTTTAGCTAGAGAATTAACAGATGATTTATAAAAGGGATTATAGTGACTTGGAACAGGTATTCTGTTCTCCTCTGCTATCCCTTCTCTTTTCTGCCCTGTCTGTCTCTTAGTAGAGAGTTGCGTAGGGACAGAAATTCCACCAGTCCCCATCAAAGTATCAAAGTCCCACCCATCCCCACCCGTCCCCGTGAGGAATCCCTCCGTCCCCACCCATCCCCACGAGGAATCCCCTCCGTCCCCGCCCGTCCCTATGAACTTCAGAAATAGTTATTTCATTTAATTATGCTACTGAATTAAAGGCTCTGGTAGAAACCCATTTACAAATAAGCAAAGAGACTTTATTAATTTGGAAATATTAATTGGGAAGAATACATACTTTGTAAACGGGTTTCTACCAGAGCCTCTAATGTTTATAAATTTTTATCAACACAACTAATATACTACTTTATCCTGAAGCAAAAAATAAATAGAATTTTTTTCCTACCTTTGTTGCCTGGTTTCTGCTTTCCTCAGGTTCTCATTCAATTCCTTCCATCCATTATCTCTCTTCTCTCTGCGTCTTCCATTTGCTTTGTTACTGTGCCTCTCCCTTTCTCCCCCTTCCAAATTGGTCTGGCACCCATCTTCTTTCCTCCACTCCCCCCATAGTTTGGCATCTCTGTCTTCTTCCCTGCCAGCGTCTTCTCCCCACTCTCTTCCCCATTTTCCTTCAGCGTCTTCTCCCCACTCTCTCTTCCCCATTTCCCTTCAGCGTTTTCTCCCCACTCTCTCTTCCCCATTTCCTTTCAGCGTCCTTCTCCCCCCATCTTCCCCATGTCCTGTCAGCGTCCTTCTCCTCCCTCTCTCTTCCCCATTTCCTTTCAGCGTCCTTCTCCCCCCATCTTCCCCATGTCCTGTCAGCGTCCTTCTCCTCCCTCTGTCTTCCCCATGTGCTTTCAGAATCCTTCTCCTCCCTCTGTCTTCCCCATGTCCTTTCAGTGTCCTTCTCCCCCCCTGTCTTCCCCATGTCCTTTCAGCATCCTTCTCCCCCTCTGTCTTCCCCATGTCCTTTCAGCGTCCTTCTCCACCCCTTTGTCTTCCCCATGTGCTTTCAGCATCCTTCTTCCCCCTCTGTCTTCCCCAGTGCTTTCAGCGTCCTTCTCCCCCTCGGTTTTACCCATTTCCCTTAAGCGTCTTTTCCTCTCCACTCCACCTTTCCTCCCTTTCTCCCTCCCTATCCCTTACCTTCGTGGCGCTTCCCCGCCCGCCCGACAACAGAACAGGCCCGGTCCGACAAACCTTCCAGCCCTGAATCCAGCTGCTGTAAGAAGGTAATTTAGATTCGCGGCTACAGGTCAGGGAGGTTTGTCGGACCGGGCCTGTTGTCGGTCGGTCGGGGGAAAGCGCCACGAAGGTAAGGGGATCTGGCTGGCTCTGCACCCCCCTCTAAGGCTGCCCCAGGGCGGACCGCCCCCCCCCTTGGTACGCCACTGCCTTGAATTTTTCCTACCTGCCCTGCTGAAGCACATAGCCGACCGTCTTACCGATGTCAGTGCTGACGTTGGAGGGAGGGAGGGCTTTGCTTAAGCCCTCCCTCCAATGTCAGCACTGACATCGTGGAAGACTTCCGGTTGGCTGTGTGCTGCGGCAGGGCAAGTAGGGAAAAGAAGACGAGCCTTGCGGCTCGAGTGCATCCTACCCCGCAGGAATCCTGTAACCCTAGGGGGCATCCCCATGGGATCCCCATGACCCAAAGGGGGAACCCGCGGGATTCCTGTCATCCCCGTTCCCGTGCAGCTCTCTAGCTCTTAGCACTGGGAACAGAGTTAATGGGCAGCTTCCTTGGCTTAGGAATAGGCACATTTTTTTTAGTGGCAGGATTTAAAGCAGGTTTTAAACCAGTGACAGGAGCTTCCCTGTCGCAATGTATAACCGAAAGTTATACAGCACAGGATCGACGGAACTTGGACACTGTGACTTAGACCATTTAAACATGGTCTAAGTCACAAAAACCCACCTAAAGTCACCAGATAAGCACTGCAAACACATAATACAGACCCCCACACACTACCCCAGTGATCACCGACCCCCCCCAACCCCATAAAAATTGTAATCACACCTTTAAAAGTCAGCCTCCAGACCATCATCACCTGGCAGTCTGGCATAGGAAAGCCTAGTCGTCCTGCGTCAGAGGTGTCTTAAGCCGTCTTGGGGGTGGGTTAGGGACCCATGGAGAGGAGGTCCCAATGCCCATAAGTCCCTGTAATCACAGCATTGATACTGAAACATGTGCACTCTCCTATACACCCCCAAAACCCTTTTGTACTGGCATATAAGTGGCTCCTGCAGCCATAAGGGCTATTGGGTGGTAGATAAGTAGGTCTAGGGGATTCTGGAGGTGGTTTGGGGGGCTCACCATGACCTATAAGGGAGCTGTAGGAAGGAGAAGACATGGCACCCTTTTTGTGAAGTTCACAGCTGTGCCCTGTAAGGTACCCCACTATTTAGGTGTCTGGGTGTTCAGTCCATCACTTTGCAGACCCCTCCCACATCCAACAGGGCTTGTTCTAGGCGTTTTTGACTTGGATGAAAAGTTGGATGAAAATGTGGTATAAAGATGGATGATTTAGCGACTTGGACGATCAGATCGTCAGGACATATACTTAGACGATTTTCAAAACCAAAAAAAATTTGGACGTATTTTTAAAAAATGTGTCCTAGGCTGTTTTTTTTACTTTGGATGACTTGCGACTTAGACGAAAACGGACTTAGACATTCCTTTCGATTATGCCCTTCTTAGCCTATAGGGAGAGGAGGAGTTTAGATGTGCCATTTGGCCTTTATCTGCCGTCATGTTTCATCTTTAAGCTAAGCTGGTGATGTTGAATTGCAGGGGGGAGGGAAGATGTCAGATTGTGCCAAGGACAGGGGTTGGGAGTGGACGAGAGCAGAATAGATGTTTGGAGGAGATAGGAGATCATTTTTAAAAAATCATGATTAATAATTAGTGCATTAATCACAGCGTTAACTGCGATTAACTTGGAGCCCTACTGCCAACAATTGCAATGCTCTCTATAAAAAAAAATGGAGCTCTAGAAGGCTTTAATGCAAAAATGGGACTTTGGGAAAAATATCTTATCTATATAAAACCACTGACTTCTTTATAAAAAGAATCCAAACTATATGTTGTACCTTTCCTTGAGCTCTTTGAAAGGTACGCTTAAAGTTATAGGTTAGATAAATTAAATAAAAATGTGAACCGTATAGAGACCGGTATTTTGATACATTTTGGGCACTCTTAGGACCAGCATGGAGGACACAAGAGTGATATTGCGTTAAGAAGTAGTCTTGTAGCTAAACCAGCAGGCTGAAAAGAGAGAAGGGAGGCAAGGAGTTGAACATTTAGGTACTAAGGTATGGGATTTTATATGTGCATCTACCCAACATAGAATTAATTGGATGGGTCATCTCATTTTCTACTGTTATTTACTACATTGTGTCTCTATAAAATTGGCCTGCTTCAAGAGTTATCCAACACACTAGAATGTCCCTCCCCCATAGTACAGAATCTCCACTTCCTTTAACCTCCCTATCTCCACCCTACAAAGTGGTCATTATCTCCCCCTCCCCCTCCCCCTTCCCTCTGTTGCATCTACCACACTCTTGGTTGCTGCCATTGTGCTACCACAAAGTCATCCTGGACCTGCTCCACCACAGAAGAATCAGCCCAGTTGGCAGCCCGCAGAAGTCCGGTCCTCTCTGAATATCCTGTTTTAGAGGGAACAGGATGCGTCAGGCCTTGAGTGTACACTTGTGCCAATGACACTGATTCTTCTTTAGATCTGACAGCCTCAGCAGTTCTGCCCCTGGAATGGTGTCACCCTAGGTTAGCACCTAGTCTATTTTGTGCTAGGGCTGACCTTGCTGTGAAGTGTCAACATTAAATAATGTCAGAAAATCTTTTTACTATAAGTTGATTTAATTAAATGAGTAAAGTATAATTAAAGGTATGAGTTGTATTTCTCTCTTCTCACTGGAATTACACTCAGGCAATTTAATCATTTCACTACTTGAAGGCTGGGATTTTTTTTTTTTTTTAATGAGTATCTAATTGCCATGACTCTGCAATTAGAACATTAACTGCACTGGAGAAATAAAAAGCATTTTAATTTTACTGTTAAGGCTGGAATGTTTTAATCAATCTACAATTAATGCAATATGGGAGGAATTTCCCAACAGGAAGACTAGGCAAAATATTTTTTTTAAAACCCACTTATTTTATGAGCTGATTTTAAAACAATTATGAGGTGTTACAATGGGAGCAACAATGGCACCCCTCAGTAGCAAATGTATTTATGTCTTAATTTGAGAGTAAATAGATTGTACACTACCCTTCTGGAGATTTTTTTTTAAAGTGATATGTATGATTTATTGATGTTTTTGTTCTGTGCTATAATAAAAGATCTTGAATGATTTCATCATTGGCTTAAAACATGTCAACAGAATATTCAATTTACTATGATCAGTCGGCTGATAACATTTTTGGATGTTTTAGGGGTCCTTACTAAGGTGCACTATCAAATTAGTGTGGCACAGGGGTTAGAGCTACAGTCTCAGCACCCTGATGAGTCACTTAATCCCTCCATTAGATGGATTGTGAGCCCACTGGGACAGACAGGAAAAATGCTTGAGTACCTGAATAAATGAATGTAAACCGTTCTGAGCTCCCCTGGGAGAATTAAATAAATAAAATAAATGGTGCCACAGAACAGGGTAAAGTCTGAATTAGGTGCCATTGATAGAATCGTACCTGGCAACACACAAAGTAGACTTAGGCACTGGTAGGCATCCTATGTTAGACGCACCCTTGGCCTAAATAATAATAATAGCTTTATTTATATCTGCTTGAGTCCAAAACAGGTGCCTAACCACATCTACTTTCTGGTAGGCACCTTGGACTAGGCGTCTACCATCCAATTAATTTTAATTTAAGCCAATTATGAGGTGCTAATTGCTTTTCATTGCCGCCCATCAAGCTTTTAAAATAATTAAATTAGGCACCTAGATTGGCTAGGCGCACGGATCGATGTATTTATTTAAAAAATTTGTATACTGCCTACCCCCTGAGCGGTTTCCCAGTGGCAAATTTAGGTTTCTTTTATAGACTCTGGGCCTAAGTGCCATGAAGCCCACAGGTTTACCTTCCAGTGGGCTGTGCAGCATTAGCATACATGAAATCCATTAGTGCACCTTAGCAAAAATGATCGGCGAAAGTTTCTCTACTACAATCTATAGAAAAGAAACACCATCACGACACCCTTTTGGATTATTCCAGTAGTCATCTGCCTGTTTATAAGCAGAGTCCTTCATTCTCTCAATTTTTAAGATAATGGAGAATCTGCTCAGAACTGCAGGACTTTCAGATACGAGCGCGTAAGTTATAGTCCCATCTTTTAGATCAGGGCTATTCACAGTGGTCCTGAACTGCAACCCCCTTCCCTTCCTGAAACACAGCAGCAGGGGTCCCCTGAGCCATGAACCCCCTTCCTCCCTCCTGCCCTGAAGCAGCAGCAGCTGTCCTGAGCTGCAAACTCCTTCCCCCTCCCTCCCTCCAGCCCCAAAGCACCAGTAGCAACAATCCTGAGCCACGAACCCCTCCTCCCTCCCTTACCCGAAGCAGCAGTGGTAGCTGGTTAGCAGAAGCAGCACTGAAAACAGGCTGCTCACGGCCAGTCCTGGCAGGGCCTTTCCTCTGACACGTCACTTCTGATGCGGCAGAGGAAAGGTCTTGCTGGGTTGGGCCGTGAACAGCCTGCTTACAGCATTGTCTCTACCATCTGGCTGCTGCTTCAGTGAGGAGGGTCGAGGCCAGGCCCACATAGAGGGAGAAGTGTGTGTGTGGTCCAGCAGGTCAATCAGGGTGCAGGGGAGGGAAGATGGATGGATGGGGGAAGAAGGGGAGGACAGAAAGTGACCCAGACCAAAGGAACAGATGCTGGACCTACAAGTGGGGGTGGGGGAGATGATAGAGAGAGGGTGAGGTGGGAAGGAAGACAAAACTATTTTTAGAGTAACTCTCAAGCAATTGGAAACATTATCCAACATCCACTAATTCCCATTGGTGCTGGATAACAGAGAATTTACTGTATTTTAACAGTTTTCAAAAAGACAGAATTTTAACTTTTACGTATTAACAAAATATTTAGAAATAGAATTTTACAAGCACAGAACAAATTATACCAACACATCAAATTAACTAAACATTTACACAGACCATTTGTCTTTCTATACACAACTTTTCTTCCCCAAGGTTACCTAACATAATTTGTAAGAGTTTGATTACTGATGGTGGAAGCTTTAATAGGGATCAGATGGACCAGTGTCCAACAGATAAAGCAGTGGAATTTCAGTGTCTCATGTTCACAGATGTTTGATACATAGAAACATGATGGCAGATAAAGGCTAAATGGCCCAGCCACTATCTCCTCCTCTCCCTAAGAGATACCATGTGCCTGCCCAAGCTTTCTTGAATTCTGACATAGTCTTTGTCTCCACCACCTCTACTGGGAGACTATTCCATGCATCCACCAGCCTATCACCTCCTAACCTCACTCTGGAGTCTCCTTTCAATTTAGAGACTTGTCTCATGTGTATTAAGAGCCAATATCTGCTTGAAAGGTTTTCAACTGGTTTGTGCATTATGATCCATGGAATAGCGAGTGATCAGTTTTAATATTATTACACAGTTTGGTCTAAGGGTTGCAGTTTGGCTTCTAGAGAAAGCTGTGACTAGATTCCCCTTTAGGTGTCTCTGCTTCTGTTACCTGATTGGCATTCACACTTTTACAAAAACACAAGCATGTTCGACTGTTGCACTGAAAGCTCATGATAAACATTACAGTTTATGTTTTAAACAAAAACTACTCGTACATTGTCTGTTGGATAGTTCATTCACACACAGTGCAGTAGTGCTCAGCCTTTAATCGTGTACCAGCCACGATGTCAGAAACAGACGCTCCATTGCAAGATTCCACCATCTTTGGGCAGAGGGAATGAAACCTGTGGAAATTCACTGTCATATATTGACTCAGTGTAGACATAGCACCATGAATCAATGAAAAGTTTGAGTGGTTAAAAGCAGATAGAACTGGTGTAACCAATGAAGGTTGTTCTGGTCACCCATATGCACACAAGAGCATATTGACAGAGCTGATGCCTTGATTAGAGAAGACTGACTGATAACAGTGTCTCAACTGGCTGTAAATTCGGATATCAGCTATAGATCTCCATTTGGCATAATGCATGACGACTTGGGTACAGGAAAGTCTGCGCATGATGGGTTCCCAAAAAGCTTATTGATCTGCACAAGCAAGAGTGTATGGAGGTTGTAACCCAGTTCCTGAGAATGGCAGTCTCATAGTACTACCACTAGGGGTCAAGCTGGCAAAATAAGGCACATGTCCTTATTTGGCAGCTTGTCCTCTAGGGGTCTAAGGCATCAATCATGAAGCTAGCAGCCTATAATAGAGAGATCCCTTCACTGAACAACAGGGAGGCATCTGGTAGCAACCAGGGGTGAATGGGTATTGAGGAATCTTTTGGGCATACCCATGCCACAAGCCCCTTTAAAAGACCATGGGTTCTACTTGGACTTATGATCTTTGCATTGTTGTGGGTCAAGAAATGTTCTCAAATGCAACAATCCCCCCAATTATGGTACCACAGATTTGTGAGTTATGCAGTAAATTGAGCTATGGGAAAATGATAATTTACTGTAGTGTTGAGGGGACTGCTTACCTCAACAAAGGGACAGGAGAAATCTCACAGGGTGAGTGTTCCCCTCCTAAAGAAAGGGATTCTCAGCCTGCTGCAAGACACAAAGACTAGGACACTAAGGACTCCTTTTACCAAAGTGCGCTAGTGTTTTTAGCTCGTGCCGCGTGCTAACCCCACACTATGCGCCAAGAACTAATGCCAGCTCATGCTGGCCTTAGCGTCTAGCGTGTGTGGCAATGCAGCGTGTGCTAAAACTGCTAGCACAGCTTAGTAAAAGGAGCCCTAAGCAAAGATGGAAAATCAAGATACAAGTAACCCTTTCTCTCCTGTCCTTGTACTCCAAGGTCCAGTATTCAACTTATTACATTTATAGCAATTTTTTGTCACATTTGTTAACATATTCATGTAACATCATAGTAACAAGCAAATCACGAGTTCCAGCAAGCCAACTTTTAAGTCACACCTGCACATTTTTTCTGCTACAAACATGAACTTTTAAAAATTATTTTATCTTTAACTTCATCTTACCTCAGTTATGTTCTCCTAACATTTTTCTACAGTTCCATAAAGCATTTTATCATGTGCACACATGCTTTTAAAAACTTCTTAACATTGTTTCTTGTTATCTTTATGAACTTATCTGTATACCGCTGACTTAGGGCTCCTTTTACTAAGGTGCTAGTGTTTTTAGTGCGCACACGCTAGCTGAAAAATTACCGCCTGCTTAAAAGGAGCCAGTAGCGGCTAGCGCCCGTGGCATTTTAGCACACTCTATTCCACGCATTAAGGCCCTAACGCACCTTTGTAAAAGGAACCCTTAGTTACCATTGGTCGTATCTCTCTTTCTTCTAGCTAGACACTTTTACCACATCTTTCTGTCAATAACGTTTTCTCAAAACTTATAACAGAATCTTTATCACATGATTACTTATAACCCTGAAGTGGTTTCTTGTGAAACAGCTTCTAGCTTTTGCTTTGTATATTTTTTAAATATCATTCCTGGACCTGATCTTATATTTCTATCCCAACTTAATTTCTTATTACAGCCCAATTAATCCTTAACTTCATTAGCACAGGCTTAACTGCAGTTAAAGGTAATTCAAATATGTCCCTGCACTACAATTCTTCCATGCCCTCCTGCAGCTGGTATCCCCAATACTCTGGAAAATTTGTCTTGTGTCTTGCCCATGCTCATCACCTATCCAGCTCCCAAAGTGTCCATTTTCTGCATGTATATTCTGATTGTCATACCTGAAAAGCTCACCTTAACTACTGGTCTAAATCACTACTTACCTGGGTGAACGGCTTTGAAAATTGCCCTGATATATGGTCCATCATTATGCTTCTGAGTGTAGACAGCCATTTTGGTTTCAAAAGATAATGTCACCAGGCTACTCAAAAACATACTTGTTCTTTTCCAACAATTTATGTTTGTTCACACTTTCACAATAAGACTAAGAATAACCCCCCCCCCCCACACACACAGAGGCACTTGGAACAAACTAGTTTTGAAATGTGGTTTATTCATACAACATGGAGTCAGCTCTACAGGTCCATGCTTTATAATTACAGTTAGTCAGACAACGTTACACAGTAGGTTGCTGCCTATCACCTTCAAAGCCAGTTAGGTAAAAGGATCTATCAGTGTCCATCTTCCACTATGAACACAAAGAAGAGAAGGCATATGAAAAGCATGCATGTTAATGATCCCAGGTCCTGAGATGATTGGCCAGGGAGGCTGGCAGTATGTATATGGGAACTGAAGTTACTTTGGTAACCAATACAACATACAGACCAATTTCTCTTAATTATAATTTTGAGAGAACCAGTACATTACATCAGCTGCAAGCTGCTTAATGGCCTATTTCATTTCCTCTGTGTCACCAGGTTTTAACATCAACTCTTGGTTCTGCAGTTAAGCAAGCTGATCAACAGGAAATGCCTTCTTTTGGGCAGCACTATAGAAATATGAACAGTTCATTTCAGACTTGTCTAAAATTCTTGCATTTACCCCCCTGGAATTTAACCTTTTTTAACAGAAATTTTCTTCATTTTAAGCTTGTTAATATGTTTACTGGATCAAGCCCCAGGCTGTCTGTCTTCCCTGAAGTTGAGAAGAGAATCAGGAGAATAAGAAACCCAGGCTATGAAGGGACCAATGGGGAAGAGGGGGATTCTAAACCAGAAACAAAGCCCCAGGCTGTCTATCTTCCTTGAAGATGAGAAGAGAATTAGAATAAGAAACTCAGGCTATGAAGGGACCAATGGGGGAGAGGGGGATTCTAATCCAGAAAGAAAGCCCCAGGCTGTCTGTCTTCCCTGGAGAAGAGAATTGGGAGAATAAGAAAACCAGGCTACGAAGGGACCAATGGGGGAGAGGGGGATTCTAATCCAGAAACAAAGCTCCAGGCTGTCTTTCTTCTCTGAAGATGAGAAGAGAATCAGAATAAGAATCTCAGGCTAAGAAGGGACCAATGGGGGAGAGGGGGATTCTAATCCAAAAACAAAGCCCCAGGCTGTCTGTCTTCCTTGAAGATGAGAAGAGAATCTGAATAAGAAACCTAGGCTATGAAGGGACCAATTGGGGAGAGGGGGATTCTAATCCAGAAAGAAAGCCCCAGGCTGTCTGACCTCCCTGAAGATGAGAAGAGAATCAGGAGAATAAGAAACCCAGGCTATGAAGGGACCAATGGGGGAGAGGGGGATTCTAATCCAGAAACAAAGCTCCAGGCTGTCTTTCTTCTCTGAAGATGAGAAGAGAATCAGAATAAGAAACTCAGGCTACGAAGGGACCAATGGGGGAGAGGGGGATTCTAATACAGAAACAAAGCCCCAGGATGTCCGTCTTCCTTGAAGAAGAGAAGAGAATCTGAATAAGAAACCCAGGCTATGAAGGGACCAATGGGGGAGAGGGGGATTCTAATCCAGAAAGAAAGCCCCAGGCTGTCTGACTTCCCTGAAGATGAGAAGAGAATCAGGAGAATAAGAAACCCAGGCTATGAAGGGACCAATGGGGGAGAGGGGGATTCTAATCCAGAAACAAAGCTCCAGGCTGTCTTTCTTCTCTGAAGATGAGAAGAGAATCAGAATAAGAAACTCAGGCTAAGAAGGGACCAATGGGGGAAAGGGGGATTCTAATCCAGAAACAAAGCCCCAGGATGTCTGTCTTCCTTGAAGATGAGAAGAGAATCTGAATAAGAAACCCAGGCTATGAAGGGACCAATTGGGGAGAGGGGGATTCTAATCCAGATGAAAGCCCCAGGCTGTCTGACTTCCCTGAAGATGAGAAGAGAATCAGGAGAATAAGAAACCCAGGCTATGAAGGGACCAATGGGGGAGAGGGGGATTCTAATCCAGAAACAAAGCTCCAGGCTGTCTTTCTTCTCTGAAGATGAGAAGAGAATCAGAATAAGAAACTCAGTCTACGAAGAGACCAATGGGGAAGAGGGGGATTCTAATCCAGAAACAAAGCCCCAGGCTGTCTGTCTTCCTTGAAGATGAGAAGAGAATCAGGAGAATAAGAAACCCAGGCTATGAAGGGACCGATGGGGGAGAGGGGGATTCTAATCCAGAAACAAAGCCCCAAGCTGTCTGTCTTCCTTGAAGATGAGAAGAGAATCAGGAGAATAAGAAACCCATGCTATGAAGGGACCAATGGGGGAGAGGGGGATTCTAATCCAGAAACAAAGCTCCAGGCTGTCTTTCTTCTCTGAAGATGAGAAGAGAATCAGAATAAGAAACTCAGGCTAAGAAGGGACCAATGGGGGAGAGGGGGATTCTAATCCAGAAACAAAGCCCCAGGATGTCTGTCTTCCTTGAAGATGAGAAGAGAATCTGAATAAGAAACCCAGGCTATGAAGGGACCAATGGGGGAGAGGGGGATTCTAATCCAGAAAGAAAGCCCCAGGCTGTCTGACTTCCCTGAAGATGAGAAGAGAATCAGGAGAATAAGAAACCCAGGCTACGAAGGGACCAATGGGGGAGAGGGGGATTCTAATCCAGAAAGAAAGCCCCAGGCTGTCTGTCTTCAATGAAGATGAGAAGAGAATCAGGAGAATAAGAAACTCAGGCTATGAAGGGACCAATGGGGGAGAGGGGGATTCTAATCCAGAAAGAAAGACACAGAAGACTTCTGCCAGCTTATCTAAATAAATAAATCTTTGCATTGGAACATATCACACCATTGTCACATAATTTTTCTGAAGGTTTGAAGTTTTTTTTATTAGGGGGGAGCGGGTGGCAAAGGATAGGGAAGTTACACTGGCATGAAACCTAATTCAGCATTAGTGCCTGCAGCATTTCAGGGGGTGCTATCCCCTTCATGCACACCCCCAACTATGCCTAGGGAAGTGAAGTCATCTTTCTATATGTGCCAGAATCTTCAGGTGATATGAACATATAAAATGCAGGTATATTAAATTCATAAAAATTCTAAGATAAATATCAATTACTTCATAAGTTGAAGTACCAGTATATATTTTTGCTGGGGGGTCCTTAATTTTAAGTAAGTAACTGATTCAGCTACTTTTAAATTCTGGTACAAAGCTCCCTATTCTTCCCCTCTGTTCAGATTTTCAGGATGTGAAATGTTATGAAAGCATCAGGTTTGTTTTGGGAATAAAATTTGACTTGTAAGCCAGAGCATATGGAGTATGAGCTGTCGCAAATGTACTGCTAAAGCCTAACACAGTTCTTTCATCATGCCACTGAGGTTTGTTTCTGGGGGAACAATTTCTCCAAATGGGTAAGTGTTATACATGACACTAATAAACATGGTATGTGGAGTATAATCTCAGTTTCTCAAATTTACTAATGTTCAAAACAGTAGTCTCACTTTCTCATTACCATAAGAGAGTTTCAAAGTGCTCTGTTAACAGAATAACAGCATCAATCATAGAAGTTAAAACAGCACAAGTAATATTTATGATTTGCTTTTTGTACCTTAAATCTGAGGGTCTGAGATGCAAGCAACCACTTTCAGAGAATGCAGACAGTACTGGGGGGGGGGGGGTTAAAAGAGCAAAGGGATTTAACAGGCGGATGCTTTCATCATAATCAAAAATGCTTCAATTATGAATCTTCCTGTGCCCTGGGTTTGTCTCACATTAAAAAACAATAATGGTAGGAAACAGCATATCAACAATACATGAAACCTTTAATCCATTTCTTTCATTCCAGATCAAATAATAGAGTAGAATTTTAACTGATACCAGAGTTAAAGAAATAATACAAGCATTTTTGGAATAGACTTAGTGATGAAATATCATTCTCTTGCGACATAAAATTCATATTTTTGGCAGCAGAAGTTGCTATTTTGATAATAAATAAAAATTCAATTCTGAAAATATATATTTATAAAATCAGATAAAATAATACAGTTTATGACAACTAAGACACGCAAAAATATACAAATCTTGATAAAGCTAGGTTTTAATTAGCATCTTTTAAAAGCTCCATTACATAAAGACCATTTAATATTTTTAAATATATTCTTTGCAAGTATAGACATGACATGGAGCAGAAGTCCTCTGGTACATAGGTGATGAGGAGCCAGCACACACAAATCAGCAGATGCACACACGCCTTGGTGTCAGGAACATTAGCACAAATGTGTAACCACAACATGGAACCACTGCTTTGGGTAAGAAGACAGATTTTCTGAGTTTAGTCATTCTATTATCGGGGATGTTTATGGGAGGGCCTTGTTTTCTTTCTGCTGCTCTTTTAACGATGATGTTGGAAAAGATGCAGAGTGATCCTGAGACTCCACAGCATGTCCAAAGACTTTCTGCATCCTGTGAAGCTTCTGGTTTTTTAGCTGCTCACTTCTTCAGGCATTCACATTCCACACAACTGATCAGAATAGCAGACACAATAAAAGACAATGATCCTCCTGATAGGTTGCGTTCATACAATCGGATTTTCAATGTCGAATAATTTAACTGAAAATGCTACTGCAACCACGCACACAACGCATTCTACTTTTACATAAGAACTCTGATCTACCCTTTAAAAATGTTTTATTTCTTAATGGATTTGGATGTAGCTCAAGGTGAATTACATTCAGGTACAGTAAGTATTTTCTTCTCCCCCGAGGGCTCATAATTTAAGTTTGTATCTGAGGCAATAGAGGGTTAAGGATCTGCAGTGGGATTTTAGCCAGGCTTCTCTGGATCTTACTCCTCCATGGTACCCTGCAGAAGTACTCTCTGGGATTTGGATGAAGGGGATCACAAAAGGCTGGAAAGGTGTGGCTTAGACTTTCTACGGGACTTGCCTTTGACTGGAAGATTGAAAAGCTTGAAGATTCAGGCTCTGTAGATGCAGAGGCCACATTTGTGGATACAAGTGACAAGGTTGGATCTAACAGAAATCACATTTAGTAGATGCACTACAGAAATAATAAACAATAGTAAGAAATAGTAGTATTTCTACAAATTCCATCAGCAGAAGGCCACCTATTAGAGACAGCTAATAATCAGGTCACTTCCCTGTACATAAGATTTGCCGCTGCTGGGTCAGACCAGTGGTCTATTGTGCCTAGCAGGGTTATAATGAATGGAAGCTGTACTCTTCCTCCCCACCAATCTAGAGCTACCCTGTGAAAACACGGACTTGCGTTTTCATATAATAAAGCAACACTTGAAATACAAAGGAGATTTTAAAGCTATCCTTTTTGTCACAAACCAAGAAGAAACTCAGAGTATGACTCTCTCAATAACTGCACAGGAGACAGAAACAGAGTAAAAAGAACGTGAATCAATATTTCATTAGTGACTTTATGTTTTCTACATATAGGAAGCAACTCTATAAATTAGCAGCCACAGTTCTGTGCTTCACTGCTGCTGAGAAAATTGGTGAGTATGTAAATGCCATTCTATAAAGGCATATGTAACCAATTTGGTGTGCAAGTGACATGAGAGGGGCACAAACTGAAGCATGGGCTTTACAGAATCCTTTAGCTTATGTGTACCCTTGCAGAAGTAACTGATGGCACATTACATTTTCCCCCCAAAAAACACACAAAAAAGAAGAGTCAAACTCGCAAAAATCACACAATAAATGAGTGACTAATTAGGATGATCTGCCACTGGGAAGTCAGTTAAATAAAGTGCAGAGAAAAAAAGACTCAGATATAACTGCACTTTCCCATTACCAAGATATGGGCAAAAAATACCATCAGGCCTGAGAAATCCGATATACTGGAGGCAGCTCACACCCCGCTTTCAGGCAGGCATTAATAAAGCAGGGGGAGCAAAAACATAGCAAACGTATTCCAATGCCCACTGCTTGCCACAAATACCCTTGACAGAGAAATCCCTATTTTATTTGTTGCGTCAGAAGGGAGTCCTGCTCAAACCAGCAACTCTGCTCTGAAAGAAATTTGCTCCCCTTGCTTTATTAATCTCTGCCTGAGAGCAGGGTGTGATCTGCTTCCGATATATCGAATTGTGTGGAGTTTTTTTTCTGACGCATGATGGTATTTTTTGCCCCACCCTTTTATTACCTTGGTAATGGGAGGCTGCAGTTATTTCTGAGTCTTTTTTCTCCGCATTCAAAAGGGCCTGGGATAGGCATGTGGGATCTCTAGGAGAGAGAAAGAGATAATGGTTACTACAGATGGGCAGAGTAGATGGGCCATTTGGCCTTTATCTGCCATCATGTTTCTATGTAACTGACTTCCCAGTGGCAGATCATCCTAGTTAGTCGCACATTACATTTTTGTCATGTCAAGGTCCCGTTATAGAACTGGCACATGGCCAAAACTGGCATGGAACTTTAATAGAATTACCCCATAATACTGCATAAATATATACAATTTTTTAATATATTTTCTAGGCTGTTTTATATACAGTAAAACCTTGGTTTGCAAGTGTTTTGCAAGACAAGCAAAACATTTGATTAAATTTTAACTTGATATACAAGCAAAGTCTTGCAATACGAGTATCTACAGTATACACACATCAGAACTGAGCCGATGGTTCTTCTCTCTCTGATGCTGTAGTGTAGTGACTGTTCTAAATGAATGAGGTCTTGCAATACAAGTACGTATAATATTTTGTATTAAAGTTTTGGGGTTGTGGAATGAATCGTCTTGAGTTTCCATTATTTCTTATGGGGAAATTTGCTTTGATATACGAGTGTTTTGGATTACAAGCCTGTTTTCGGAATGAATTATGCTTGTAAACCAAGGTTTTACTGTATTTTGTATTATAGCTACAGTCATCGTTACCTGACCCTCTGGCATCGTTCATATTGCTGATTCTATTATTTAGGTTCTCTGTTACACTCAAGGTATGGGATGAAGTTTATACCTCAGTTCTTGGACAGTGGCTAATAATGTTTAGTGCATACAGATCAGCACTTCTCAAACATCAAGGATGCATTTCTCATGCTTCTATAAAATACCAACTCTTCCACTGAATTACACAACAAATCTAATGTTTCTTGATCAGAGACTAATATCAGTATTATCCTTGTACCTTCCACTTACTCATTCTTGGAGCAGCTATTTTCTGGTCCTTTGACTTTCTGTCTTGCCCCTGTTGCTACACTTTGCTTGAAGGCATTTGCCATTTGAGACAATAAGTAAAATAGGTGCATCTATGTAGCTCTAGTTAGAGAATGACACGGGAACAAATTTTTCCCCGTCCCCGCAGGAACTCAATTTCCCATTCCTGTAAGCTCTGCCTTAACCGCACAAGCCTCAGACACTTATGATTTTAAAGTGTTTGAGGATTGTGCACATGAGGTCAGAGCTTTCTGGAATGGGACAGGGACAGGAACAGGAAAAGAACTTGCCGGGACGGGAAAATGAGTTCTCGCAGGGACAGGGAAAAATTTGTTCCTGTATAATTTTCTCGCTCTAATCTTAAGAATATAAGAATTGCCATACTAAGACAGACTGAAGGTCCATCAAGCCCAGTATCCTGTTTCCAACAGTGGCCAACCCAGGTCCCAACTCCCTGGCAGAAACCCAAAGAGTAGCAACATTCCAGAGCTGAGATTATGATGTCATAAAGCCTCATTCCACCAATGCCTAAGAGCCAACCTCATCAGTGATGTCACAATGGCTCAATTGTTCTAGACTTGGCTCACATAAGAACATAAGAATTGCTATACTGGGACAGACCGAAGGTCCATCAAGCCCAGTCTCCTGTTTTCAACAGTGGCCAACCCAGGTCCCAAGTACCTAGCTAGAGTCCAAGCAGTAAGACAGATTCTATGCTGCTTATCCTAGGAATAAGTAGTGGATTTCCCCAAGCCATCTCAATAATGGCCTACTTTGCCCCTGGATGTTACCTATGCACACTTTTCAAAGACCCCCCCCCTCCAATTATCTTCTGTCACTTAATGCCACAGTGCTGCTCTCCCATGTACCACAAAAAGACTGGTAACAAGGCAGGTAGTGTTTTGCTCATGATTGTCAAAAATAATATTGCCGTTCTGCTCTAAGAAGGTGCTGAGGTGCTCTAGGGATTGCTGGGTGCTGAAATCCATTTAAGATTGATGTGTATAAAAGTTAAAAGCATTAATTGATCATGATGAGGTACATGGCTCAACAAACTGTTTTCAATAGTATGTGAGACTGGGCTGGGAAATTAACAGGACAGATCTACCTAATGGGAAAAGAAGTTTATTGGTTAATAAAAGGAGAACTACAGCTGTAACCGCATGCTTTCAATATTAATTAGTAAAGGTCAATGAGGCTTGTCTGATAATCCCATGGGTAGTGCTGTGTCCTAGCAGATGAGAGATCTGGGTACAATTCATAACAACCTATTTTATGGCAGATAAAGATCTGCACAGTCTATCTTGTCTGCCCAATGAGGTAACCCGAGCTGCATCTGCCACTCCATGCAAGTTACACTCTTTCAAGATCAAATTTTGGCATCACAAACAGGGCAGTTGGTGGTTCTCCACAATGCCAACTACATATAGGCCGTTATACTTGAGGCAATTTTGGAAGAGTGGTTTTATCATTTTGGCTGCAGTATAGCCACATTTATTGTCAATACTAGTAAACTTCAGAGCTGTGATTTAAATTTTACCCCAAAGTAAATCTCCAGAAAACAGCTGAATGCCCGTTAAGGCAGTTCAAATATTTTTTTGCAGTATGAAAAAAAAGGATGCAAGCTGAACATCTTTCTGTATGAGTCAGTTGTAGAACTGAGCTTATCCTCCTCCTAACCAAGTTCTTCATAGAAGACAAGGCTTTTTTTAAACAGATGATGTATACATGCAATGGTTTGGGTTACAAAACATATTCCCATTGCTGTTTGCTGGATTGATCTTTAGTGTGCAAATTTGCTTCCTATTTATTTTTTGAAGGCTCAGATACTGCTGTTTCTTTTCATGGTTTGGTCTTCTGGGGTCTTTGTATCTGCATTTTAAAATGAATCAGCTCCCACTGTTGGCATTGCAGAAGATCCAGCTAGGGTTCACTTTATAAGAACGAGGCTATTTCATTTATTTCTGACCAGTCTTCTTTCCAGTGTTCTAGTTACTAGGAATTTGCTTGAAGACGAAGCAAAACTTTTCATCCTGTATCTTTTTGATTTGTGGTTTCCAGTTTGAATGAGTTTAATTTATTAGTTAGCATGATCTTTCATGCTATTAAGTTACTGCAGAATGACAGATTTTTGGGAGATAATTTTATAAACCTTTCCTACTCATATGCTTATATTTCTGATACCATACCGCGTTATTGTTATTATTAGGATTCAATTTGACATCTCCAAGTTTTCCTCACTGATTGTATTTATGCTCAGATTTGGTCATTTTACTGTTGCTGTTAACAAAATTATAAGTTTTATGTTAAGATGTACACCTCCTCATATCTTCATAAATCTCAATACATAAATAAATACAAAAATAAAATAAAATGCTTCTTATAAAATTAAGTCATGCATAAAAGTACACACAATGAAAGCAAGTGTGTACTTTTAGAATAAGTGGGCTCAGGCAAAAAGAATTTGGGCAGAGTTCAGGTGGAGGCACAATTTACAAGTGCATTTTATAAAACCTGCAGGCGTAAATGTCAGTGCCCACAATCAAAGCACTATTTCTGCCGGATTAGGCACCTATATGTCTTTATAAAATACCAGTACAAATCCGGCAGAAATAGTGCAGGAAGGCACCTATTGTTAGCCTATTAACCTAGGTACCCTGTTATAAAATTAGTCTCTTGAAGGGCAGGCTATGTGCTCCCTGCTCTTGACTGGATAACTGCAGGCTAGTGATGTCTAATGGAGTATAAAAATAGATTTTTAACTCAAACTAACTAAAACCCACAGAACACTAGTGCATGCATGCTTAAACTCTTTGGATATGCTAATACAATGTGATTTTTAGTCAGATATAATTATTGGGATCAAAATTTAGTCATGGGATATTCAGTTATCTTTAACCAGACATTTAAACCCAGTTAGGTCAGTGGTTAAGGCTAAATGAATATTTTTTTTCCCCACTTAACTTTAGAAAAGGTTATTTCTCCAATCTGTTTTAAGCAGTTAACTTTAACCAGATAGCTCTGAATACTTGGTTAAAGTTTTAATTAGCCCCTGGCACGCTTCCAACTACTCTTCCCTTTAACTGGATAACTCTTAGCCAGAAATAGTTTTCTAGATACATGTTTTCTGGTTGTTGGTGCAAAACATGCAAAAATAAAGATTTCTTCATTTAACCCCCAAAGTTAAGCCTTTGGAGTATCAAGCCAACAGGTAAAAGCTTGCTGACTTAATAAAAGATCAATTCATATAAAGCTGTCGTGCTGGGTTGCATCAGCAATTAATTGGGGAAAATGTAAAAACTACAAGTTTCACAATCAAACTTAGGCCCAGATGCACTAAAGTCAGCAATCGTCTAATGATCACATTGCTAAACTGGTTTTGACTGGTTTCATGATGATCAGATTTGCCAACCCGATACACAAAATGACTCACTGCGTGGTTTTCTGCATGATCGCTCTTGCTCTGATCCGACCATGCAAATAAGGTCATTAATATTGAAATGCTATGTAAACTAGCAGAGCAACTTATGCTCTAAGATGGCTTTATGATGCACAAAAAAGTGATCACTTTTAGCGATCTGAAAAAAGTGACCAGTTAAGACCAGGGAGTGGGCAACCCTATTGCTGACTTCTACAATGAGGTATGGGGGAGGCGTTGGGGGTTGCTTGAGCTGGGAGTTTCTGATGGGGTGCACAACCGGGTTGCTGAGGCAGGAGGGACTGGGTATCCCTCCTGTCTCTCTTGGTGCATCACTATCACGGAGGTGGCCATCATCATTGGGGGGTTTGGGAACCCGCGGTTGTCATCGGGGGGGGGGGGGGGGGGGGTGTGTGCAACGGCTGTGATCGGGAGTGGGGACCAACATGACTTTTTTTTAATAAATGGGGACATATATTGTGCGTGGGTAATATGCATAACATTTGTGTCCATTAAAAAAAAAGGAAATAAAAGGATTCCTGCCCCGAACAGCTGAGTAGCAGGTGGCTGCTGCCTCTGTGCAATGTGTGAAAGTTGCTCTCACAGTGATTCATCAGCGTGATCGGACAGGGATTACGATGAACCTCCTCTTGAATCATTTGCATGCAAACTTGTTTGAGCATTAGTCGCTCTTTTGAAATTGGCCAAAAATAGGACCACAGTAGACTCATGCGGTCATCGACCTGTTTAGTGCATCCATGCCTTAGTTAGGGTATAGACTTTCTGCTTATCACTAACTGTTCTCTGTTCCCTGTGTACATGTGGGTTGTGTGTATTTTCTGGTTTAATATACAGTTCTCTGTCACTCTTATTCAGCGAATACTACTAACTGTAGTTATTGATCAGTGGACTAATCGTATACTAATACATTTGATCTGTTTGCATATGCAAGCTCCTTTCTCGTGAATTTCCACAATGCATGAATAAATGTTTTTTAAAATTCAATTATCACTACCAAGCAGCTAGTAAATAGCCCAACTTTCCATAGTTACCCTCAAGTAGCTTAATGATTGTTACCCAACTGGCCAGCATGAAAGACTAGAAATAAGAGACTGCAGAAACCCCCCCCTCCCCAATAAAAGCTACTCAAACATATTAACAGAAACATTGGGGTTTACCTAGGTTCCTAGAGATGTATAATCTCTATGATGTATTGGGGGAGGAAATAGGCAGCAAAGCTCCTGAGATATCTGATGGCACTGATGATGCCTTTGTAGTGTCACATCACCACTTATTCTATGGTACCTTTAAAAAATGGACACAGTAGTGTGGAAAAGGCAAACAGTGATGTGATCTGCTGCTTCTGACATTGAGACAGACAACATTGGACAGGCCATATAGCACCCGTAACAATGCATGAACAAAGGGAGAGATGCTTTACACAGAGCTGTACAGAGTCCTCCTTTATTCACATTTCCACTGATTGCGCTTGTGACTGGCATTTTTACCCACTTCCATTTTGCTATAGAACGGCCTCCATGAAGCTTGTGTCTAGGTTCTGAATGAGGACTCGAATAAAGGACATTTCTTTGCGTGTGTTCTCAAAGATAATGCGTGGGTCATCTGATTGACAGCGAAGGCAGTTGGGAGCCATGACCATGGCAAGATTGTTGACATCCATCTTGGTAATAGTCACATTGCTTGACTGTACAAAGACCTGAGAGTGCAAGAGAGGGTAAAGCCAGGATCAGACAGCAAGTCACTCAAAATAACAAAAAGGAGCAACATTTTATCAATACATTTGAACCCTTGTTCAGATATTTCTACAAGATTTGGTCTCCATAAAATATACTTAGGCTTTTATGTGACTTGCTAATGAGGGGGGATGGGAGAGTGAGGGAAGAGGGAATCTTTGTATCTTTGTTGTTTCAACTAAAAGTTCATATAAATAAAATTAAACAAAAAAAATTAAAAGAGATCAAGGGAAGTGTAATCTTGAAACCCACGTTTTAAAATAATTTTTTGGGCAATAAATTGGTTACTCACTTATAGCTGTTCTCCAAAGACACCAGAAAAAGAGATTATGTCTTTACCTTGATAATATCTTTTCCAGTAGATAGTTGTGTCATTCTGGACAAGTGGGTTATCTTGCGAGCCATATGCAGAAGGAATCCACGCTAGATATTTTTCTGTGATTCTACTTCACTGGGAATTCTACTGCCATCTGCAGTTAGTACATAAGCATGCAAGAGCAGGACTACAATGGGAAATTTCCCAAACAAAACAACTGTTCTGCTCAAACATAAAAGCACTTGAACACTCAATGAACAAAGAATGCCCAACGGAAGCAACAAAGGAGCTCAGGTAGGACATTATACAGAATTCTTCAGGGCCCAAAGAGCTGACTGGCATCCAAGATACAAACTTGAAGAAGAATAAACAGTAGGCAGGTGCAGAAAGGACAGGGCGAGGATCGAGAATGACATACCTATCTACTGGAAAAGCTATTATCAAGGTAAGGACATAATTTCTTTTTCCAGTGCAATAGATGTGTCATTCTGGACAATGATGCAGGGAAAAATTTGTCCCTCTCTCCGCCCCGTCTCCGCGGACTCTGTCTCCATCCCCGCCGTGTCCCTGTGGATTCTGTCTGATCCCCATCCACATAAGTCTTAGCACAGTTACTTACTGTAACAGGTGTTATCCAGGGACAGCAGGCAGATATTCTCACATGTGAGTGACGTCATCCACGGAGCCCCAATATGGACAGTTTTAAAAGTGTATCGCCACTTTAAGTTTTTAGAAACTTTGCAACTGTCTGCACTGCGCATGCGCTACCTTCCCGCCCAATATAGGCTCGTTCCGTAAGCAAGCTAAGAAGCCAGCCAGGGAAGGTGGGTGGTTGGGTTGTGAGAATATCTGCCTGCTGTCCCTGGATAACACCCGTTATGGTAAGTAACTGTGCTTTATCCCAGGACAAGCAAGCAGTATATTCTTACATGTGGGACTCCCTACTTACTACAATGGGATGGAGGGAGTGCTGGCCATTAAGAAAATAATTTTGCAAAACTGCTTGGCTGAAGTAATCATCTCATCTAGAATAAGACTCTAGACAATAGCGAGATGTGCATGTATGAACTGAGGACCAAGTAGCAACTTTACAGATCTCATCAATAGGAATGGAACGTAAGATGAAGTTGCCATAGCTCGGACTTTGAGAGCTGTGACATGACCCCCAAGGTTCAGCCCAGTCTGAGCATAACAGAAGGCAATACAGGCCATCAAACTAAACTAAACTAAACTAAACCTTAGGTTTATATACCGCATCATCTCCACAATCGTAGAGCTCGGCACGGTTTACAGGAGTTGAGAGAGAAAGGAACTCCATGAAGGTTAAAGGGTATAGAGAAAGGGTGATTGGGGGGCTTACAATGCCAAAGATGGGGTAAGTATTACATTTTTGAAAACAGCCAGGTTTTCAGATGTTTGCGGAAGAGTTGGAGAGAGCTCATGGTCCGGAGGGGGGAGGTAAGGTTGTTCCAGAGCTCAGTGAGTCTGAAGGGGAGGGAGGTCCCTAGTTTTCCTGCGCGGGAAATGCCTTTTAATGAAGGAAAGGATAATTTAAGTTTGTGAGTGGGTCTGGAGGTATTAAGATTTAAGGAGTTCCAGGAGAGTGGGATGAAGGGAGGGAGGATGCCATGGAGGATTTTGAAAGTTAGACAGGCGCATTTAAAGTAGACCCTGGCGATAATCGGAAGCCAGTGGAGCTTGGACAGGAGCGGTGAGACATGGTCGAATTTAATTTTTGCGAAGATGAGCTTGGCCGCGGCATTCTGGATCCGCTGAAGTCTATGAAGACTTTTCTTGGTAAGGCTTAGGTAGATTGAGTTGCAGTAGTCCAATCTGGACAGGATGATAGATTGGACGAGAACAGTAAAGTGGTTTTGATGGAAATAGGATCTTACTTTCCTCAGCATGTGAAGGCTGAAATAGCATTTTTTTGCCAAGGAATTGAGGTGGTCGTTGAAAGACAAAGTGGAGTCGATGATGATGCCCAGAACATTGCTTGAGGACTCCAGCTGCAGAGTGGAGCCAGAGGACAGGGGGATGGAGGTGGGGAGTTGGTCAAGTTTAGGGCCGAGCCAAAGTAGTTTAGTTTTGGACTTGTTCAGTTTCATTTTGACAGTATGGGCCCAGGACTGGAGGATATGTTCTCCGAGAGGTTGGTAAGGTTTGGGTCGGTCTCGAGGAGGACTAGGATATCGTCAGCGTAAGTGTAAATTGTTTCTAGGGGTGATAGGTGGAGGAGTTTAAGGGAGGACATATAGATGTTAAACAGGATAGGAGAAAGAGGTGAGCCTTGCGGGACTCCACACGTTGGTTGCCAGGGGATGGAGGAGGTGCCATTCATGTTGACGGTGTAAGAGCGAGAGCGTAAGAATTTAGAGAACCAGTCTAAGACTGTGGAGTTGATGCCTATCTCGGAGAGTTGGTAGACTAGAATGTCATGGTGAACATCGTCAAAAGCAGCGGAAAGGTCGAATTGAAGGAGGACGGCAAACTTGTTTTGAGAGTGGAGTAACTGGACCTTAGAGATTAAGGAGGTCAGTAGGGATTCGGTGCTGAAATTGTGACGAAATCCATATTGGTAAGGTAAGAGGATAGAAAATCTCTCTAAATAAGATGCGAGTTGGGTGGCAATGATGGACTCGAGTAACTTGGTTAATAGAGGGATATTTGCTATTGGGCGATAGCTGGATGGTGTGGAGGGGTCTAGGTCAGATTTTTTCAGTAGAGGGGTCAGGGCAATATGGCCCATTTCTGGGGAGAAAAGGCCCGAGTGTAAGGCGGAATTGATGAGTTCGGTAATAGAAGAGATGGCCTGCGCAGGAATTTTCTTATATAGGTAGGAGGGGAATGGGTCTAAGGAGCAGTTGCAGGATTTCATTTTGAGGCAAAGTTTGAGGACCGTGGATTCTGATACGAGCTCAAAGATGGATCAGGATCTATCCACTGGGATGGGATAGGAGGTCGTTGGGGTAGAAATGGAGTCGGTGGGCACCAGGGAGTTGTAGGGGACTGTGGGCGGGAAGGGGGATCTCAAGGTGGTGATCTTATCGTTGAAGAATTTCGCCAGAACACCAGCTGAGGG
This sequence comes from Geotrypetes seraphini, assembly GCF_902459505.1. Lineage (NCBI taxonomy): Eukaryota > Metazoa > Chordata > Amphibia > Gymnophiona > Dermophiidae > Geotrypetes > Geotrypetes seraphini. The sequence goes on from NC_047085.1 coordinate 11,897,442, forward strand.
GGAGGAGGGGACTGAGGTGGAGCCTTTTTTGGAAGTTAAGGAACGCAGGTGAATACAGATGGTCCCAACCTGTTAGGATCAAAGGAGATGAACAGTTGAGGAGATGTTCTAGGTGGCTGAGTTCATTGTAAGTAATAAGCCAAGGCTCATTTGCAGTCTAAAGTATGAAGAGCCGTTTCTCCAGGATGAGAATGAGGCTTGGGGAAAAAAACACTGGAAGCACAATTGATTGATTGAGATGATATTTGGGAGGAACTTTGGATTGGTGCGAAGCACTACTTTGTCATGGTCGAACACTGTAAAATGCGCTTGAAGCTTGCTCACTCAATAAGCAAAAGTAATGGAGATGAGAAATACAACTTTCCAAGTGAGATATTTGAGATGAGCTGAAGATATTAGTTTAAAGGAAGGCTTCATGAGTCTAGAGAGAACAATATTAAGATCCCAAACCACTGGAGGTGATTTCAGAGGTTGTTTGACATTGAAAAGTCCTTTCATGAATCTGGAAACAAGAGGATAAGCAGTCAGAGGTTTACCGTTGATTGGTCCATGAAAACATTGATAGCACTAAGATGAACACTAACTGAGCTGGTTCTAAGACCTGAGTTGGATAAATGAAGAAGATAATCCAATACTGAAGATATAGAGGAGGCTGAAGCATCATGATGAAGAGTACACCACATAGAAAACCATGCCCATTTCTGTTGGTAGCACTGCCGTGTAGAAGGTTTATTTATTTATTCAAATTTTCTATACCGTTCTGAGCTCAGAATGGTTTACATGAATTTATTCAGGTACTTAAAAATGTTTCCCTGTCTGTCCCGGTGGGTTCACAATCTATCTAATGTACCTGAGGCAATGGGGGGATTAAGTGACTTACCCAGGGTCACAAAGAGCAGCGTGGGTTTGAACTCACAATCTCAGGATGCTGAGGCTGTAGCTTTAACCACTTTCCCTCCTTTCCTCCCTGTTATGTTATGTTAATTCTAGGTAAAGAGAAATCTTCTCTACTTTATTTATTTAATTAATAATTACTTGTGTTGATGTTTTGGATGTTTTGTAATTCTAATATGATATTATGTTTTTTATAACCTGTATTTTATTGTACATCACCTAGAAAGTTTTATATAGGCGATTAATCAAAATAAATCTGAACTTGAACTTGAACAAAATGAGCCGGACAGGATCAGAAAGATCAGTGTCAGCTAAGGTCATCCTGAAAGGTACCAAGCTGTCAGGTCCAAGGACTGGAGATTGGGATGTAAAACATATCCTTGACACTGTGTGAGAAGAGATGGAAAGATCTGCAAGGGTACTGGTTCCTTGAGATTGAGCTGAAGTAGTAGGGAGAACCATGGTTATCTGGGCCACTAAGGGGCTATGAGGATCATGGTGGCTGATTCTTGTTTGAGCTTGACTAGTGTCTTGAGAATGAGAGGAATTGGTGGAAACACAAAGGAATTTGTGCGTCCAATCCAGAAGAAAAGCATCTGCCTCTAGACGTTGCAGAGAGTATTGTCTGGAGCAGAATTGAGGCAGCTTGTGAATGTGGGGAAGCAGAATTGAGGCAGCTTGTGATTGTGAGGGGGACGCAAACAGGTCTATCTGAGGAGTCCCACAAAGAGAGAATATCTGATGCAAGACTGTGGAGCTGAGCATCCACTTGTGTGACCGGAGAAATCTGCTGAGTTTGTCAGTGAGAGAATTCTTCTCTCCCTGAATATAGATCGCTTTGACAAATGCCCAATGCAAAATCTTCTCAGCCTCATGACAAAGGAGAGAACCTGTTCCTCCTTGCTTGTTTATGTAATACACCTGATTGTCTATAATGTGCTGAAAGTTCTTAAGAGCATTGCGAATGGCCATGAGTTCCAAGAGATTGAGGTGGAATTGTTGCTTTTGATCGGACCAGTGACCCTGTGTATGAAGACCATCCAGATGAGCTCTCCAAGCATACTTGGACGAGTCTATAGTGAGAACTTTCTGACGTGGAGGGATTTAAAACAAAAATCCTCTGGAAAGATTTGAAGAGTTCATCCACCACTGCAGAGATTGACTAAGTGAAGATGTGACTAATCTCCTGTGAGAGTGGGTCGAGAGCTTGAGACCATTGAGATTATTAAATTATAGTAATGAATAAGTTACACTTTTCCCAATTTTAATACACATGTGGATTTGGGGGCGGGGGGGTTCTTGGTTTTCCATTAAGAATATATATATGATTGTCATAAGATATTATTTTCATGTGGTATATATTAGTTGTATATGAATTTGGGAGGGGGGTGGGGGTTAAATCTTCTTGGTGTATGATATTGAAGATTTTTCAAGTGATGTTGTATTATAATTGTTTGATATTTACTGTACACTTGATGTAAATTTAAAAATGAATAAAGAAATTTTTTTTTTAAAAAAAAGAGATGCTAGAGACCACTGAGGTGTCCTGAGATGAAGTCTGGCAAAGGGGGTAACATGGACCGTGGATGCCGTTTGGCCTGGTAGAACCATCATCCCCTGGCTGAGATGGAGGGAAGGTGATAAACTTGATTGCAAAGCTGAACCAGATTGTCTTGTCTTTGCTGAGGGAGAAATGTCCTGAGTTGAATGGTGTCGAGCAGGGCTCCTATGAATTGTAGAGTTTGAGAAGGTTGAAGTTGAGATTTTGGAAAGTTGACTTCGAACCCCAAATGCTGAAGCAAGAGGATAGCTGACCCTTGAGGAGTGGTATCTTTTATTAGCCAATCACTGAGATAAGTAAAAACCTGAAGACCTTAAGCTCTTAAAGCCGCTGCCACTACTACCAGGCACTTGGTGAATACTCTAAGCGAGGTTGCCAGGCTGAATGGCAGAACCTTGTACTGAAAGTGTTGATGGGCTCCTTGAAATCTAAGGAATTTCCTGTGCGCAGGATGAATTGGAATGTGGGTATAAGCTTCCTTTAGATCTAGAGAACATAGCCAATCGTTCTGATCTAAGAGGGGATATAGCGTTGCTAAGGACAACATGCAAAACTTTTCCTTTACTAAGAATTTGTTCAGGCCCTGTAGACCTTCTGTCTTCTTTGGGATAAGAAAATACCTTGAGTAAAAACCCTGATTCTTGTAAGCAGGAGAGACAGTCTCTATGGCATTCAGAAGAAGTAGAGATTCTATCTCCCGAAGAAGAAGGGATGTCTGCTGTGGGTTCAAATAAGACTCTCTTGGAGAATGATCTGGAGGTGTGGTGATGAAATGAAGAGAGTAACTCTCTTGAATGACTTTGAGAACCTAGAGGTCTGTTGTTATCAGCGCCCAATGTGGATGGCATAATTGGAGCCAACCTCTAATTGGCTGAGGAAAAGGCTGAGAGAGAGGAACAGTGGCTAAGCCCTCCATGAGTCCATCAAAAAGACTGAGTAGGATTTTGAGGAGCTAATGGTTGAGACTTTTGAGGTCGCTGTTGCTTTTGCTTCTGCTGAAAACGCCTCTGGTATGAAAAAGGTTTAGATGATTGAGAAGCCGAGGGAGGCTTAGACTTAGCATTCCAATTCTTTTCATGGTCAGTTAGTTTTTATGTGGCTACCTCAATGGAATCACCAAAAAGCTCTTCTCCCAAACAGGGAATATTAGCTAATCTGTCTTGAAGGTTGAGCCCATATCTGAGACTCTCAATCATGCCAAGTGTCTCATGGTCACTGACATAGCCGAAGCTCTAGATGATAACTCAAAGTCATAAGAAGATCTTGCCAAATACTTTCTGGTTTGGGAAAGAGTGCGAAAGATGTTGTGAAATTCCTGGAAGATGTTGTGCAAAAGAAGGTAGTTTCTGTACAAGATGTTTCATGTAACAGGATATGTAGATATTGTAGTTAAGGACCCTATTCGCCAATGTGGAATTTTGATAAAGGCGACATCCAAACTTGCCCATAGTTCGGCCTTCACACCCTGGTGGTGCTGAGGCATAGACTTTCAAAGCAAATGACTAAAAAAAAAGTTGATTCCACAATCAAGGATTGATGCTGACGCTGTGGTTTATCAAACCCTGGAAAAGAAATGATTCTATAAATAGAATCCAGCTTTCTGGGAGCCACTTAATAGTCAAGGGTGTTTCCCAATTCTTGTGAAGAGTCTCTTTAAGAAATAAAAACCCTACTATTCAAGAAATCCATCAAGACAAACTAATACTGTAGGAAGTATTTCAATCTCACCCAGATCCCACAACCTTCTAACTAAATTATCTATTTAGTAATGACCCTGATACAATGTCCAGATCTTCTCCGAAGTAACCTGCTGTACTTTGTAACTCTCCTGAAAACGTCACCCAATCAAAGAATTCAATCAGATTCGTCTGGCACCATTTACTTTTTGTAAAACCATGTTGCCTCGGATTCTATAACCCATTTGCAGTGGAATGAAAAATTAGGTTCTTACCTTTGCTAAACTTCTTTCTTGTAAATCCATACTTTATTCCGGGATCAGTGGGTTATTTCTCTCCACTTGCCAGGATATGCAGGAAGCCTCAAAATTTCAGAGGCTTTTACCCTCTCCCTCTCATACCTCATCACTGAGCATGCTCCTGTGCTCACCAGTCAGTCTTAAAGCATCCAGGAACAACTGTAGAGAATAAGAACAAGAGAGAGAGAGAGAGGAACGGGGAACTCCCCGACAAGCAAATTAATTCTGCTCATAGAAACAAATGCAACAACAATGAAAAATGAAATAACAGTTTATGAAACATTGGAAACCTAAACAACAAAACAGTGCTATAGGGAAACACAGCCTGAACTGTCAGAAGGAGGCGCCTGAACTAGGGACTCCCTCAAATTAAGTGCTAAACCCATTCAGATGCACTCTTATAAAGGCTGGATCAGTACTTGTAAGACATAGAATTGGCAAATCAGCAAGTATAATAATAATAACAACTTTATTTTTGTATACTGCATTACCATGGAAGTTCTATGTGGTTAACAGATGAATGAGACTGTACATTACAGCAAAGTTACACTTTTTTTTTTTTTTTTTGGCATAGCTACATTTACATTTTCGGCGACGCTACATTTACGGTGAAGTTATTTTTCAGGTCGGTTACAATTGCAGAGAAGTTACATTTGCTGTAAGTTGCATATATATAACGGAGTTCATACAGTAGTGTTACATACGGCGGTGATATATACTGTGGAGTTCGATAAAGCAGAGCAGAGGCATTTAGTAAGGGAGGTAACGAAGAAGGGGTGATTAGTTGGATAGGGTGATCCATTTTGTTAAGCCATTTGGTGGCTGACAGGATTGGAGGAGTCGAGAGTCTGAGGTAAGTCAAGGTCCGAGGAGGAGGCAAGGAAAAGGGGGGGGGAGAAGTTAGAGGAATTTATCAAAAAGGTAGGTTTTGATTGACTTCCTGAACATTTGGTAGGGGGGGGGGGGAATTGGAGATGAGTGCTGTGAGGCATTTGTTCTATTTGCCCGCTTGGAATGCAAGGGATCTGTCGAGAAATTTCTTATAGAGGCAGCCTTTCAGGGAAGGAAAGGAGAACAGGTAGGTGTACGAGAGGGGCCAGCAATTTCAAGGTGCTCGGATAGGTAGATTGGAGAAGAGCCTGCTAGGGTTTTGAAGCAGAGGCAGGCGAATTTGAAGATGATCCTTGCCTCCAACGGCAGTCAGTGGAGTTTAGTGTAATAGGGGCTAACGTGGTCATATTTTTTGAGGCCGAAGAGGAGGCGGACAGCAGCATTTTGAACTATTCTTAAACGTTTGATGGTGTTTTTATAGGATCCCAGGTATATGAAGTTACAATAGTCCAGTATAGGGCGGGTTCCAGGAATAAAGTGTAGATCTATAAGAAAGAAGATTAGCAATAGTAAGAACCTAATCTTTTGTTCTTGTACAGTCCCACTTTATTCCGGGACCAGTGGGATATAACAGAACAGTCCCAAAAATTCAGGGTGGGACTGGCGAGTCTGCTGCCAAAACAGAGGCACCAAAAGTAGCATCCTGCTTGGCTGTCGCATCGATTCTGTAAAACTTGATGAATGTATGCAAAGAGGACCAGGTAGCGGCCCTGCAAATCACGTCCAGAGAAACAGCCGACAACTCTGCCCAAGAGGATGAAACCCCTCTGATCGAAAGAGCCTGTACCCCAAGGGGGGCTGCTTTCCGGCCATCACATAAGCCGCGGAAATGGCCATGTGAATCCACCTCGAAATGTTAGCCAAACAAACAGGTGGTCAGAGAGATGAAACTCGGTGACCTCCAGATACCGCAATAAACTGCTGTGCATACCCAAGGCCTACAACACCCGGTTTTGCTTCCTCGAACCAGAGGAAGCTAAAGCAGGAAGCCGGACTTCTTGAATCACATGGAAAGCAGAAACCACTTTTGGAAGAAAGGAAGGAACAGTATGTAGCATCACAGCGGAATCCATAATATGCTGAAAGAGATCCCTGCAGGAGAGAGCCTGAAGCTCCAAAACCCTGCGGGCTGAAGTAATAGCCACCAGAAAGACTGTTGTGATTGTGAGAGTCATCAGAGATGCCTATTCCAGAAGCTCATATAGGGGATGAGCCAGAAAGCAAAGAACCAGATTAAGGTTTCAGGTTGAACAGGGAAGTGCAAGGGAGGCCTTGGTCTTAACGTGCCCCGCAGAAAATGAACCATATCTGGATGAACAGCCAATGAACTCCTCAGGGAAGGAGGGCCCATACACAAAAAACAAGCAATCTGAACCTGGAGTGAAGCTACTGCTAGACCTTTCTTCATGCCATCCTGCAGAAACTCCAGGATCCGAGGAAACGATGGAAGAGAAGGGTCCACCTGTCTCAGGGCGCACCAGGTCTGGTAACATCTCCAAGCCTTCACATAAACTGCCACTCTGGACTGTGAAGCAATGTGGCAATCACTGCTGAAGAATAGCCCCAGTCAGTCAAGGCCGAGTGCTCAAGAGCCATGCCGTAAGATTAAAGTGGTCCGGATCCTGCATCGCAACTGAACCCTGTGTGAGGAGGTGAGAAGGACAAGGTAACCAGAGCCCCTGATCCTGCTGAAGCTGAACCAAGTCAGCATATCACGGCTGCCCGGCCAATCGGGTGCCACCAGTATCACTGGACCCTCATGGTCCGCTATCCACCTCAACCAACGCCCTATCATGGGCCTTGGAGGGAAGACATAAAAAAGACCCTTCCAGGGCTGAACCAGAGCATCCCCATTGATCCACTATGCAATCGAATGCTCTTTGAGATAGTGACCGCTCTTTGGGCTCTCATGTCTGACGACTGAGAAAGTCTGCTTGAATGTTGTCCGCTCCTGCCACGTACGCTGCAGGCAGCGTCACAAAGTGCCTCTTTGCCTACCAAAAGAGCAGCTGGGCCTCCATCCTCAGAAAGGGACTCTTCGTGCCCCCAATGATGATGTGGCATTGTCTGAGAACATATGGAGGGCTTGATGATGGAGACGACACTTGAAGTGGAGAAGGCCAGCCGAATTGCCCGCAGTTCCAGGCGATTGATCCACCAATTGTACCCTGAGGACGTCCACCCTTCAGGGATTCAAGACAAGGTTGGATAAGTTCCTACTGGAACAGAACATACGCGAGTAAGGCTAGACTCATATAGGGCACTGGTCTTTGACCTAAGGGCCGCCGCGTGAGCAAACTGCTGGGCACGATGGACCACTGGTTTGACCCAGCAGAGGCAAATCTTATGTTCTTATGAACTGCGACAATCATGCACACTGCTCCCCAGCCTTTGAGACTCGCATCTGTTGACAGGATTACTCAAGCTGAGATTCAGAGCAGAAGTTTCCTTTTCAGAAATTTATAACGTGCCACGAAGGTAAGGGGGAGTGAGGGAGATTCTCAGACTGTATGAGGGGTGCAGAAGGGTGGTGAGGTGGCTAGAGGGAAGGGTGGTGGTGGAAAGGAAAGGAACAGACGCTGAAGGGGGGTGGAGAGGAACAGATGCTGAAAGGAAATGGGGAAGAGAGTGGGGAGAAGACGCTGAAGGGAAAAATGGGAACACAGAGTGGGGAGAAGACGCTGAAGGGAAAAGATGGGGAACACAGAGTGGGGAGAAGACGCTGAAGGGAAAAAATGGGGAACACAGAGTGGGGAGAAGACGCTGAAGGGAAATGGGGAAGAGAGAGTGGGGAGAAGACGCTGAAGGGAAATGGGAAACAGAGAGTGGGGAGAAGACACTGGAAGGGAAGACGACAGAGATGCCAGACTTTGGGGAGAGCGTAGGGAAGAAGATTGGTGCCAGACCAATTGTGTGTGGGGGGGGGGGGGGGGGCGGTGAAGGGAGAGGCACAGTAACAGAGCAAACGGAAGATGCAGAGAGAAGACAGACAGTGGATGGAAGGATTTGAGTGAGAAGATGAGGAAAGCAGAAACCAGATAACAAAGGTAGAAAAAAAATTTCTATTTCTTTTCCTTTTTTTTTTTTTGCTTTAGGATAAAGTAGTATATTAGTTGTGTTGATAAAAATTTATAAACAAAGCCCTGCCAGCTGAACATCTCTTTTTCTAGTTCAGCAGCCAGAACTTTGATTTATAAGGAAGGAATAAGCTAAATATTGCAGCACTGAGGCTTGTATGGATGCTGCGGGGATAATAGTTGTGGGGATGGGGACGGGGCATGGACAGTGGTCGCGGGGTCAGGGACAAATTTTTCCCCCATGTCATTCTCTAGTACAAGGCATCAGCCATGTAATCCACTCCAGAAATGAGAAAATCCAAATCACGAAGCACTACAGTGTCAGGATCATGGCACAGCGTGAAATGGCACAGCCAAGGCACGAAGGAGGAGGCCAACACTGCCTTACCCCCAGAGGTGGCCAAATCAAACAAACATTTAAGGATAATAATATCCATGCATCAGTCCTGAACATCCTTCAGGACTGCCACCCCCATTGCTGGGGAGTGATGTGCACTTGGTGACTTGTACCACCGAAGAATCCACCTTCAGGGAAATAAAGCGCTTGTTAAAGCCATCCACCATGGGATAAAGCTGCGCCATTGCTCAAACACATATCAAGGGACCCTCAAGAGTCTCCCAGATATATGTAAGAATCTGAACAACGTCAGGATAATCAGGAAAAGAGGCAGATTTTGGCCTCTGGTCATTCATGAGGGAACATTCCGAAGTGACTGGCTATTCTGTCTGCAGCTTCAGTTCCTGCAGAGACTAAATCCATAAGGAGTGTGGGTTTGAAGAATTTGCGCACAGTGGGGTCTTCCCCCCAAATCACGGGCTCCACACAGGTCCAGATCCTGGAGATCTTCCAGATTTGCCACATCTGTAGCCGCCGCAGTGCCATGTTGCAAAAGCAGAGGAATTAAGAGTGTCTGGTGCACCAGCAGCACAGGGGTTCCTGTGATCAAGACATAGGCCGATGGAAGGGAAACAGCTGTGGATTAGGAATTGGCTATCAGATAGAAAACAGAGGGTAGGGTTAAATGGTCATTTTTCTCAATGGAGGAGAGTAAACAGTGGAGTGCCACAGGGATCTGTAAAGGGACCGGTGCTACTTAACTTATTTATAAATGATCTGGAAATTGGAACACTGAGTGAGGTGATTAAATTTGCAGACGACATTAAACTGTTCAAAGTTGTTAAAACGCATGCGGATTGTGAAAACTTGTAGGCAGATCTTCAAATTGGAAGACTGGGCATCCAAGTGGCAGATGAAATTTAATGTGGACAATTGCAAAGTGATGCACATTGGGAAGAATAACCTGAATCACAGTTACCAGATGCTAGGGTCCACCTTGGGTGTTAGCACCCAAGAAAAGGATTTGGGTGTCATTGTAGACAATACAATGAAACCTTCTGCCCAATGTGCGGCGGTGACCAAAAAAAACCAAACAGGATGCTAGGAATTATTAAAAAAGGGATGGTTAACAAAACTAAGAATGTTATAATGACCCTGTATCGCTCCATGGTGCAACCTCATCTGGAGTATTGCGTTCAATTCAGGTCTCCTTATCTCAAGAAAGATATAGCAGCACTACAAAAGGTTCAAAGAAGAGCGATCAAGATGATAAAGGGAATGGAACTCCTCTTGTATGAGGAAAGACTAAAAAGTTTAGGGCTCTTCAGTTTGGAAAAGAGACAGCTGAGGGGAGATATGATTGAAGTCTACAAAATCCTGAGTGAAGTAGAATGGGTACAACTGGTTCGATTTTTCACTCCATGAAAAATTACAAGACTAGGAGACACTCGAAGAAGTTACAGGGAAATACTTTTAAAACCAATAAGAGGAAATATTTTTTCACTCAGAGAATAGTTAAGCTCTGGAACGCTTTGCCAGAAGTTATGGTAAGAACGGACAATTTCCTGGAGGAAAAGTCCATAGTCTGTTATTGAGAAAGACATGGGGGAAGCCACTGCTTGCCCTGGATTGGTAGCATGGAATGTTGCTACTCCTTGGGTTTTGGCCAGGTACTAGGCACCTGGATTGGCCACCATGAGAACAGGCTACTGGGCTTGATAGACCATTGGTCTGACCCGGTAAAGCTATTCTTATGTTTTGTATTTTCTTTGGTATTTTAGTTTTCCCACATTGAACAATGAAGGATTTTTGTGCCAGTGATGTCTGGGTGGGTAAGGCACATGTTAAAGTGCTTACTTGTGATCTGAGGCTTTTTCCTTTGCTATTCTGCAAATAGAGGTCAAGGATTGTTGTATAAGTTTACGTGTAGAGTTTTTTGTGTTATGTGTATACAGTATATTGTGTATATACATTCAGGGCTGTGTCCTGCTCTGAGCTGACCAAATTGCCACCTATAGTATAAGGCTTGACCCCACAATTTTGGAGAATGTGAGTGTTCTCCTTTCTCTATCTCCAAGATGCTCAAGAAGCAGATATCATGACAGAAAATAAGATCCAAATACCTGTAGAAAACGAATGAGGTAGCAGAGTACCATCTTGTTAATCTTAGGCAGAGAGTGGACAACAGAGATGGCTGCCTCAGGATTCTCATAGTGGGTGATGCACTCTTCATAGAACTCATGGGGGATGAGAGGTTCCTCTAGTTCTCTATACCACAACTTTAGCAATGAGGCTGAGGAGAAACGAACATGAAAAAATGAGTCTACAAAAAGAAAAGAGAATGGGTATGTTTAAGAAACCTAGCATTTATTCATCAGGTTAAATCAGTGGTTCTCAACCTTTTTTCAGTTGGGACACATTCGACAGACACACCACATACACAGCCCTCACAGATATTTGGTCTAATACAGTACGGCAATTTTTTTTTTTTTAAAGTTAAATGTAAATATGCTCTGCATCCAGAAAGCCCATATCTCTCCCTATCTCATGTCATCTGATAAGTAGCCAAACAAGATAGTTCAACACTATCTCTTGGTGGCAGTTTCAGGAGGGGCAGCAAAGAGCAGCTTCAGTCAAAACAAAGCAGTAGATCTTGATAGGCACACAAACTTAAAGAACTAGCAGTATGCACTTTTAACTGGGTAACTTTTGGAAACTGACCTTATTATGTACATATGTATACAAGAAACAAAGTAATATTTTAAAGTAATTAAGTTAGTTAGGTGCCATCGACTCGTGTTTGAATCCTAGTGACTTGATGAATAAGTTTTGAGCTAGTCTGGTAAGGTCTTCCAGCATCATCCCCATGGTTGTTTTCAACATGACCAGCCATCTGATTGCATGTCACCCTCTTCGACTGGTTCCTTCGATCTTCCTAAACATAATGTCCTTCTCCAATGATCTTTCTCTTCTGACAGTGTAATCAAAATAAGACAGTTATAACATCATCATTTGGGCTTTGAGTGACATAGCTGGTTTGATCTCTTCCAGAATAAATTTGTTAGTTCTTCTGGCGGTCCACAACATGCATAAAATCCTTCTCCAGCACCAAAGCTCAAATGAATCAATCTTCTTTCTATCGTTTCCATAATGTCTAGCTTTCGCATCCGTAATTGACCACTGAGAAAATGAGAGTGTGGACGAGTCTGATCTTTGTTTGGAGTGTTATTTCCATGGTACTCCCCTGCCTTAGGGCTAATAAAAAAAAACTATATTCACTAGAGTGAAAATGGCGACAAAATAAATCTAATGGTGACAAAATAAATCTAAATATTTAGAAAATCTAAATATAAAAGAAAATTGTTATGGCTAAAAGAAATTAGTATTCAATGTGAATAAAGAACGCAAGAAATTCATCTACTCTCTTTACAATTTTGAAATCTCTAACAGAATTCAAACAAAAACCGATTTCTAAAGGTGATTCTCTGCCCTCAGATCAAGAGTTGACAGACTTCTTTATGGAAAAAATAACCAATATCCGTTATCAAATTTTTAACAAAGCCAGGTACGATGATGAAGTAACAGAATTGAATAGCTCCATACCACTTTCAAAATGTGCCAATTTCTCTATCCCATCAATTAAAGAACTCAAACGTCTCTTAAAAAGCCTTAACACCAAAGGTACCAACGCTGAGATAATTCTTCCTTCAATTTTGAAACGCTTCTCCTTTTTTGGTCCATTCATCCAAATAATTATTTCACATAGTCTTACTTCTGGATCACTTCCAAAATCATGGAAAGAATTACTTATTCACCCCATTCTAAAAGATTTAAAAAGGTAACCATAGCGATTGTTTAAATTACAGACCCATAGCCAACATCCCTTTCATCGCCAATTTAACAGAAAAGGTCGTGTTCAAGCAACTTTCCGAATTCGTTGAAACAACCAGAGTTCTTCAACCGAACCAGTCAGGCTTCCGCCATAATCATTCCACCGAACATTCTCTGATTGGCCTAACTACATCAATTCTTTACTACCTAGATCACCACCAATCTGCCATTCTTATTTCGCTGGATTTGTCGGCCGCATTCGACACAATTGATCATCAACTTTTATTAAAAAGGCTAGAGTCAATTGGTATAAGTGATTCAGTTCTGGCATGGTTCAAATCTTACTTCTCTGAAAGAACTTCTAAGGCAGGGGTAGGGAACTCCGGTCCTCGAGAGCTGTATTCAATTAAATGGTTGAAGGCTCAATTCTATCTTCTTTTTTATTTAATATTTTTACTGCCCCTCTGCTAACTTTGTGTCAATCCAGATGTCGGGTTTTCAGTTTTTGCCTATGCTGATGATTTTCAAATCCTTCATCCAATCAATTCCGAATCAGACGAAGAAATACTTAACATCAACCAAAAGCTCTCCAAAATAAAGCAATGGCTTCAAGATAACATGTTATCACTGAACCTATCAAAAACTAAAACTGTCTTTTTTCTGTGGAAAGAAGGACTCAGGAGTCCACCATCAATTTGTATCAATAATTTTTTAATTCAGTCTGTTGACAAGATAAAAATCCTCAGAGTTTTTTTAGATAATAAACTAAACTATCACGACCAAATTAATTCCATTGTCAAAAGTTGTTTTCATAGGCTGCATATGATCAGATCCCTATCCAATTTTTTTTGGATGCCCCCTCACTGAACACTTTAATTCATTCATTAATAATTTCAAAATTGGACTATTGCAAATTACTTTATAAAGGCATCACACAAAAGGAAATTAGAAGATTACAAATAATACAAAATACCACAATAAAAATTATCACAGGAAAAAGAAAATGTTTTTTTTTTTTTTAAATTCTTTATTCATTTTTCCATCTTACAACAAGTGCACAATACTGCATCATATTAACAGTTACATATCACTTGATATTCATACAATTATGATTTTACATACATGAATTTATTCCCCCCAACCAAACTTCCCACAATTAATTTAATTCAAAATATCATTTATACATTATATTTCAATCTATTAATCAGACCTTTAAAAGAACTATTTACCCTCCCCCCTCCACCCATATGTAAATGTACTTTCATTAGGAAAATGATGTCTATTCATTGCAATAATTTGTTAATGGCCCCCAAATCATTTTAAAATTATTATAATTCCCTTTTTGTATGGCAATTGTTCTTTCCATTTTATAAATATGACATAGCGAATTCCACCAAAATGTGTAGCTAAGCCTATTGTAATTTTTCCAATTGTTGGTAATATGTTGTATGGCGACTCCTGTCATAATTAACAAAAGCTTGTTATTATTTGATGAAATTTGACTTTTTGCTCTCATTGACAGAATTATATCATATGATAAAGCAACATGGTTTTCTAGTAAACAATTAATTTGAGACCAAATTGATTTCCAAAAAACCATGATACAGGGACAATAAGATATTAAATGATCCAAAGTCCCTGCTTCCAGATTACAATGCCAGCATCTATTGGACCTAGAGCTATCTAACTTTTGTAATCTAACAGGGGTCCAAAAAGCTCTATGTAACAAAAAGAACCAAGTTTGTCTCATAGATGCAAACACTGTAAGGAAAAAGAAAATTTGATCACGTCATACCGTTATTAAAGAACGCGCATTGGCTCCCTATCAACCATAGAATAACTTATAAACAGGCGCTCATCACATTTAAAGCGCTACAATTCAAGCTCTGCTATTTCTAGTCCAAGTCATTATCCCATATACTCCTTCCCGTTCTTTAAGATCTGAGGACAAAAACATATTTACTACTCCATCTTTATGAGTTATAAACACTAGACGTAACACACTTTTCTCTGCCACCATTCCCCAAACTTGGAACTTATTACCAGCTCTGATAAGAGAAGAAAATACCCTCGAAAAGTTTAAATCAAAATTAAAAAGTTATTTATATAGGGACACCTTTAATTACTTTGCCTTTGTAGCTCAGTTACCATTTTCATTTGAAGTAGGCAAGTGCCAATCTAATATAACTCTTATTATTTTACCCTTTTTTGTTCTTTTCCTATATATAATTGTAGTTCCTCCCCAATCTCCCTCTTATGGAATGTATGTCTGTCCTCCCCAAAACTGTTTGTCTCCCCTATATAATTTTTTTATTGTTCATCGCTTTGTAATCCACGAAAAAAGTGATTTTATCAAATATGAATTAAACCTGAAACTTGCTTTTGAATACTTTGTTCGGAACTTTCATTGAAGAGTGATACAGTGCTATTCTGTGGAGTACCGGTATTTCTTCCCTGCTAGTTGTTTCTTTGTTTATGACAGAGCCCAGGAGATTGAAATCCTTTACAACTTCTATTCTATTTCAGTCACGGTATAAGGGCTTGTCATGCCACTGGGACTTGCGCATATCTGAGAAGCCGAAAGCTATGCTGTTGGTAGTTTCACTACCAGCAGGGTCTCCCAAGTCAGACAGGTTTCAGTGGAGATGCCAGACTAATGACGACTACCCATCTGAGCAGCGGCAGAAGGGCAATGTAGGAGTTTGAGGATTGCGTTTGATATAACAAAGGCGACATTGAATTTATACTGCATAGAAGAAAGCCCAACAATCTACTTCTGTATTCTGCTAAGAAAACTTGATGATGATGAGATTTAAAAGTATGATAATAATAATAATTTTATTCTTATATACCGCAAAAACCGTAGTAGTTCGAAGCGGTTTATAGCAAAGAAGGGCTGGACAATCAGCGAATAGGTACAATCAGCGAAATAGATACAATTTAAAAAGGTAAGCAGGATATAGGTACAATATATAGGCACAATGTATATAGGTAAGCAGGATACCGAGGAAGGCATAAGAGATCTTGAAAACGAGAGATCGGGCATAAGAGGTCTTAGGATACAAATCAGTTAAACAGGTTTGTTTTTAATAATTTTCTGAAATTTAGGTAGGATGAGGAGCGCGATATAATATTGCTCAGCCAATCATTTAGTTGACCTGCTTGGAAGGCAAGTGTTCTGTTCAGGTATCTTTTGAAGTGGCAGGCCTTCAGTGTTGGATGGTTAAACAGATGAACTCTGCGTGTGGGTCTGGATGAACAATCTAAGATAAAATGGGGAACCAAGTATATGGGGGCCAAGCCAAGAATGGATTTGAAACAGAGGCAGGCAAACTTGAACTGCACTCTAGCTTCCAAGGGCAGCCAGTGGAGTTTATGGTAGTAGGGGGTTAAGTGTTCCCATTTTTTTAGCCCAAAGATCAGTCGGATTGCTGAGTTTTGGATGATTCGGAGACTTTGAGTGTTTTTTTTTTAAAGACCCCAGGTAGATAATGTTGCAGTAGTCGAGTAAGCTTAGAATGGAGGATTGTACCAGTAAGCGGAATGAGTTTGCATCGAAGTACTTTCTGATGATTCTTAGTTTCCATAGTGCGGAGAAGCCTTTTTTGACCAGTAAGTCGGTGTGGGCTTCAAGGGTAAGGTGGCGGTCTAGTGTCACTCCCAGAATTTTTATGGAATCTGTGATAGGAAAGACTTATTCAAGGAAATTGATGAGTCTTTGATTTTGTCGTTCGGACTCGCCAGAAAGAATTTGGTTTTTTCTGAATTGAGTTTT
This sequence comes from Geotrypetes seraphini, assembly GCF_902459505.1. Lineage (NCBI taxonomy): Eukaryota > Metazoa > Chordata > Amphibia > Gymnophiona > Dermophiidae > Geotrypetes > Geotrypetes seraphini. The sequence continues at coordinate 11,913,783 of NC_047085.1, forward strand.
AATTTGAAATCGGCCATCCATAGTTCAATTTGTTTTAATATCGATGCCGGGTGGTTTTTTGTCTCAGGGGTTAAGTTGGTTAGGGGATAGACTATGGTGTAGTCAGCATAAATGTAGAATTTGATTTTTAAACTTTGCAGTAGGTTCCCTAGGGCGGCCAGGTAGATGTTGAACAGTATGGGGGACAGGGGGGAGCCCTGCGGGACTCCACATGCGTTTACCCAGCTGAAGGAATGAGTATTGTCACTATAAACTTGGTATGATCGTTTGCTTAGAAAACCCTGGACCAATTGACTCCAAACAGTCCAAAAGAATGGCATGATCAACTAAGTCGAAGGCACTACTTAAATGATCCCATAGCCTTTCTCACTAATCTTCTACCAAAAATTCTGCCAATAAAAAGCAAATATCCATTGGAACTGGAAAGGGCACATAGGGTCCCAATAAGGAAATCTAGTAATCAAAAAGGACCACGTCCCCTGATTTTTAAAATGTTCAGATACCAACAGGTTGAGGTGATTATTAAATTGGCTAAGGAGAACAGAAACCTCAAGTGTCAAAATGCAAAGATACAGGATTTTGCGAAGGAGACTGCTTATAAAAGAAAACAACTGTTAGAGTTACGCCCACAGTTAAGAGCGATGGGAGCCAGATATGGTCTAATTTATCCAGCAATTATGAGGGTTACTCGTGAAAATAAAACTTTCAACTTTGAAGATTCTGCTAAGTTAAAATAATTTCTAGATAGGTGTGAAATGCCTATGGCCACATAGGAATGAAACTGGGTTTTATATCTTTTTCCTATTTCTTTAGTTTATTATAATATTTTGGTTTATTTTTGGTGGTTTGTGAAATATATTTTATGTACAGTTAATTTTGAATTGGCTCAACATTCTGACAGAGGAATGTAGTCAGTGGAAGCAGCTGCATGGAATGTGGCTGTTTAGTGAGAGGTGTTAAAGGATAGTTCTTCCTTATGCCAGAACTGAGCATAATAGATGTGAATATGGCATAACATTAAGGGGAATATGTGAACTTTTTCATTTCCCTAAATGGTTGGAGAGAAGATTTTAAAGAAGGCTAAGCTTGGGTTTGAGAATGATACAAGACATGTGGAGAAGGAACAGATTTAACAATGCTCTGGATGTTATTCAGTAATTGGCAATGGTAACTCTGCATCTTCCACAGCAAGGTTGTGCTTTGAGATTCTTCAGCACTTTTAGACTCATTCCTCCAAGTGCATTAAAATTTCCTATATGTATTGTTTTTATTCCTGCAGTACTTCTCCTGTCAGAATTTTAAAAGCTACATTACAAGGTACAGGGGAGAAGAAGACAGTAAAGATGTTTGTATACATCTTAGTCTGCAGTGGTTTAATTAAAGTACTGAAGGAAATGGATTCTTATAACTGTAAAGAATGTCAAATGATTTGCAAATTGACATAAAGGTTGGCAGATTATGAGAGTTTTCTGCAATATGGTGGGAAGTAAAGGATGTTGGGTATTGTAGTATGAATGGAATCAGTGCATGTATGATACGGTCTGATTCTCATCTTATACCCTGATGTTATTTTTTGCTTTCCATGGATTCTAATATATTTGGAGGAAGGAAGTCTATGAGAAATGCAGATTTTCAACTTAACAGCTGTATGGTGACTTCCATAAAATTAATCTTGGGATATACTATATTCTATAAAGTTATGGATTAATATATACAAATACTGTATGAATGTATGATGGATACTTTATTAAAGAAGCCTACTGGAGTAAGTATACAGAAACAGATACAAAGAAGATCTTTTGAAGAAAGAAGAAGTAGGATGATGGAGAGCAGATCTGATGATGAACAGAGATTTGGATATGGTATTCGTACCAAGTTGTGAGAATAATTGCATGTTGTTAACAAGACAGATGGGAATTGATGGCCTATAATTACTAAAAGTGTATGTGCTGGATGTACTTGGGTTTTGTTTAACTAAATGTGGGGTGAGAATATGAAAAGGAGATTTAATATAATCTTATTGTTATTTCTTTTCGGAGAGTATGTTATAGATTATTCTTCGGAAAAAAAAATAGTAGATTTACTATGTTTTAACTATTTCTTTCTTTTAATAAGTGACTTGCATAAATTGCTAATTGTGATTTGAGTAAATACTTATTGGTTTTTGGATATGGCCTGGGGGAGTTTCTCATTTACTTGATCTAATATGGGTGTTTCAAAGTTAGCATTATGGAGATGGGTGAGTGGGGTGGGATGGGTTGAGGGAGGGTGGGGATGGGGAATGGGTAGAAGGTTGGGGTTAAATTTGAATTTTCTAAGTAGGGAAAATGATTATATAATAATTGCTATATGGTATTGTATATTATTTGTGATTAATCGATATAATGGGTTTTAAAATCTTTTCCTTGAATGTTAATGGCCTCAACCATCCGGTTAAAAGAAAGAAGACGTTATTATATTTGAAACAGCAGAATGCGGATGTTTGTTTCATTCAGGAGACTCACCTGTCTGGGGAGGAATCTAAAAAACTAATAGGTAATTGGGTAAAAGATTGCTTTTTTGCGCCTACTGTAAAGAAAAAAGCTGGAGTAGCTATCCTAGTTAATAAAAGATGTTCTGCAACGTTTAACATGGTGGCTGCAGATCCTCTAGGCAGATGGCTGCATGTAGACATGAGTATGGGCAATAATACCATGGCGCTTATGAATGTATATGCCCCTAATTCGAATCAAATTGAGTTTTTTAAGACTCTACAACAATTAGTTTTATCACTGGCTGCTAACAATTTGATAGTGGCGGGAGACTTTAATGCTGTAATGGATCCTTTATTGGATAAGAATCCCAGTAAGATTATGAAGTCACTGGGTTTAGATAATTTTGTAAACTCTTGTAATTTAAAAGATATATGGCGTATTCTTCATTTTAATGATCGGGAATTTTCATTTTGTTCGCATGTTCATAAATCTTTTTCTAGAATAGATTATATTTTTGTTTCTGATCAGTTGATACAACAAGTAACGCAAACTTCCATAGATCCAATAATTCTGTTGGATCATGGGGGTGTATGGATTGATTTTAATTTTGTTGATCAAGATACACTGATCAAGAAACACTGATCAAACAGAATCTTGACACAATCCTAGACGAAGAAAAACTGCGTGATCCACACCAACACGGGTTCACCCAGGGTAGATCCTGCCAATCTAATCTGATTAGCTTTTTTGACTGGGTTACTAGACAACTGGACGCCGGAGAGTCACTGGACGTGGTATATTTGGACTTCAGTAAAGCATTTGATAGCGTCCCTCATCGAAGATTACTGAACAAGCTGAAGTCGATAGGATTAGGAGACACTCTAACTACATGGGTTGGGGATTGGCTGAGTGGTAGACTTCAGAAGGTGGTGGTGAACAGTACCCCATCCGAAGCATCGGACGTGATCAGTGGAGTGCCGCAGGGCTCGGTCCTGGGCCCGATTCTATTTAACTTATTCATAAGAGATATGACGCAAGGACTTAGAGGAAAGGTATCACTGTTCGCCGACGACGCCAAACTTTGCAACATAGTAGGCAAAAGCTTATTACCTGATAATACTGTTGCTGGAACAATGGTCAACTACTTGGCAGCTAGGCTTCAATGCTAAAAAATGCAAGATAATGCACCTGGGTAAGAGAAACCCGCGTAGAACTTATGTACTAAATGGTGAGACCTTGGTTAGGACCACGGCGGAACGCGACCTAGGGGTGATCATTTGTGAGGACATGAAGGTTGCCAATCAAGTGGAGAAGGCTTCCTCCAGGGCAAGACAAATGATGGGGTGTATCCGCAGAGGTTTCGTCAGCAGGAGACCTGAAGTTATGATGCCGTTGTACAGAGCCATGGTGAGGCCTCACTTGGAGTACTGTGTTCAGTTTTGGAGACCACACTACCGAAAGGACGTGCTGAGGATTGAGTCGGTTCAGCGAACAGCCACCAGGATGGTCTTGGGGCTCAAGGATCTCACGTATGAAGAAAGATTTAAAAAATTACAGCTGTACTCACTTGAGGAAAGAAGAGAACGGGGAGATATGATTGAAACATATAAGTACATCACGGGACGCATCGAGTCAGAAGATGATATCTTCTGGCTCATGGGACCCTCGACCACCAGAGGGCATCCGCTGAAAATCAGGGGAGGGAAGTTTCATGGCGACTCCAGGAAGTACTTCTTCACCGAAAGAGTAGTGGATCATTGGAACAGACTCCCACTCCAGGTGATAAAGGCCAGCAGCATGACGGATTTTAAGAGAAAATGGGATACTCACGTGGGATCTTTAAGGGAGTAAATTCAGGGGAGGGGATACTTGGAATGGGCAGACTTGGTGGGCTATAGCCCTTTTCTGCTGATTTTTTCTATGTTTCTATGTTTCTAAGATAATGCTAAGCCTGTTTGGAGATTTAATAATGCATTGCTTACGTATCCAGAATTTTGTGAAGATTTTCAATTAAAAATTGATGAGTATTTTCAAATTAACAACACTGAAGAAATCTCTATAGAAACCTTGTGGGATGCTTTTAAGGCAACCATGAGAGGTCAAGTTATTGCATTCTCAGTATATATTAAGAAACAATTAAAAAAGCAATTTATTATTATAGAAAAAAGAAATTAAAATCTTAGAATCAAAACTGATTAGAAAATGGGAACATTCTACATTGCAAGATCTTTTAAAAGCTAAATGTAAATATAATGAGATTTCTAAATTGGTTAGGAAGAATATTCTTTCTCAGCAGGTTTTGTATTATGGAAGTTCAAATAAGGCGGGAAGATTATTGGCAAATTATCTTAAAGCAAAAAAGAGAAAGACAAAAATAAATGCAATTAAGGATGAAAAAAGAGATATTCAGTCTCAAATTGGACCTATATTAAAACAATTCTTAAAGTTTTATAAAGACCTTTTTTCTTCTGAGCCTTATTTAGATAGAGAAAAAGATGGTTTAGAATTTTTAAAATTAGTTGAGGGTCCAAAAGTTCCTGATCATATAAAAAGAAGTTTAGAAGAGCCGATATCGCTAAAAGAACTACAGACAGCATTGAAGTCTCTTAGAGTGGGGACCGCTCCAGGTGGTGATGGTTTTACGGTAGAGTTCTATAAATCATTCCAAATTACCCTATTACCTTATTTATTAAATTTATATCTGAATCAACTGAATAAAGGTTGTATTTCAGGCACTATGGCAGAGTCGTTAATGATTGTTTTGCCTAAGCCAAATAGAGATCCCGAGTTGGTTTCAAATTATAGGCCTATTTCTTTAATCAATGTAGATATAATTGGTATGCACCAAACAGGTTTTGTTGCTCACAGACACTCTTCCAATAATACCAGATTGGCCTTTCAGATGTTATACTTAACAAAAGACATGAATGATCCGGCCTTCTCTGTGTCTTTGGATGCAGAGAAAGCTTTTGATAGGTAGAATGGACCTTTATGTATCAGGCCATGGAATGGTTTGGTATTGGTATTGGTTCGGGATTTATACAAATGATTAAAACCTTGTATAGCTCTCCTGTTGCTAGATTATATACTAATAATAACTTCTCGGAAGGTTTTAAATTGCAAAGGGGGGTTAGACAGGGTTGTCCTTTGTCTCCTTTGCTTTTTGATATAGTACTGAAACCCTTGTTGTTAGCTATTCAACAGGTGAAGGAAATTCAAGGTATTCCGCGTTCTGGAAAGGAGTATAAGGTATCTGCATATGCGGATGATATACTGCTTCATTTGAGAAATCCTGAGGCAACCATCCCATGTTTACTAGATTTGATTGAGAAATTTGGAAAATTCTCTGGATATAAAATAAATTGGTCTAAATCAGAAGTCCTTCCTCTAAATATACATTGTGTAAGAGGTTTATTTGATTCATTCCCTTTTATATGGAAGGAGGAAGGAATAAAAATATTTAGGAATTTGGATAAAAAATACACTAGATGAGACAATGAAAGTGAATGAAAGACTTTTATTGCAAAAAGTAACAGAGTTATGTGAGCAATGGAATCTTTTACATTTGTTTTGGTGGGGGAAGAGTCCAAACTATTATGATGATGATTTTGCCTGTTGTTTGTTATCAATTGGGGATGATACCAGTTTTTTTCCAGGGGTCTTTTTATAAAAAATTGAATAGTATTCTTACTAAGTTTATTTGGCTGGGTAAAATTGCAAGAATTGCCTTAGTGTCTTTACAAAAGCCAATTAAGGAGGGTGGGGTAAATTTTCCAAACTTCTATAGGTACCATCAATCCTATACTGGGGATAAAATTATTCAGTTACGCTGATGATTTCACGATCATCATCCTATTTGCCAACTCCATCTCGGAAACCATCCCCAAAGCATCAGAAGCCATAAACCTGATGGAGCACTGGATGACAGACTTCAAGCTCAAGCTCAGTACAGAGAAGACAAAATTCTTTGTCGCCTCACCACACCCGCTTGACACCAAAACACCACTAGGCATCAACAAACTTAACTACCCCATATAGCCCACCATTAAAATACTGGGTGTAACTCTTGACCAATGCCTAACCATGAAAGACCAGGTGGACTCCTTAATCAAAAAGGGTTTCTTCACCCTCTGGAAGCTTAAATCCATTAAATCATATTTTGACAACTCCGCATTCAGAATCCTGGTTCAATCCCTCGTACTGAGTCAACTCGACTACTGTAACATCGCCTACTTAGAAATCTCCCAAAAGAATATGCGATGCTTACAATTAATGCAAAACGCTGCGGTCAGACTTATCTTTGGTCTGAAGAAATTTGATCACGTGACGCCATACTACAAACAGCTACATTGGCTGCCCTTGGAAGCTCGTGTAAAGTTTAAGTTCGCTTGCCTCTGCTTTAAAGTTCTTGACACAAGAGAAGCTCCCACTCGCACTTCGTTTCTCCCCCGGTTAGAGGTTGCAAACTGAAAAAACACCATGAACACCTTCTCTCACATCAAGCAGCATTATGGGGTAAAGACATAGAACACTCTCGCCCACCACTTACGAGGTATTTAGGAAGCGCCTCAAAACTCACCTGTTCCTGAAATATCTAGACAGCTGACCCATTCCTCTACTTCCCCCTCTATAACGGTTCTCCTGTCCTATCCCCCTCCTATTTTCCCTTAACTTCTCTCAACTTGTACTTGACTAATCTTTTGTAAACCGCATAGAACTTAACGGTATTGCGGTATATAAACTGTTATTATTATTATTATTATATCATGCGCCAAGGTATGTATTGGGTCCTCCTAGAACTCATGGAAAAGCTACCAGATTGGTTATGGTAAGAATGGCAGCTCATGTTTCCCATTAGGCTTCGTCATCTTCTCAGTATTAAAATGCCTAGGATACATAAAAACAATAGAATATTAATGGACACATGGAAAACTTTACGTTATATTAATAATTTAACATCTCTTCCAATTCAAAAATCAACGTATCAAAATATATGGCTAAACTCCAGGATCCAAATAGGCGGTTTTAAGATTGTCTGGAAGGATTGGATTAATGCAGGTATACGAACCTTAAATGATGTCATTTCTAATGGTAAACTGCTGGATTTTTCACAGTTGCAATATAAATTTGGCCTTGATAAAAAACAAAGTTATAAATGGTTGCAACTGAAGCAGGCTATTCAGGCAGGGTTCCCTGAATGGAAATCTCTTAATAATCAATTTAGTTTAGATTTCTTATGCTTTCAGGCAGACATTCTGGGTCACCAGGCCGCACAGTGATAGAAATTATTATCTGGCTATTCGAATAAGAAACCAAAGATTGGACTTAGAGATATTTGGAGCATTGAGATTAAGCATCAAATGAATGTGTCTCAATGGCCACGTATTTGGACTTGGAGGATGAGATGTACAATGTCTGCGTCTATGAGGCAAACATGGTTTTTCCTGTTGCATAGAGCACTCTAGACCCCTGTTCGTTTACAAAAATTGGATTGCTCTAAGTCTAATAGATGTTGGCATTGTCGTCTTGAGGCTGGAACTTTAGATCATTTATTGTTTCATTGTCCATTTATTAAAGCTTTTTGGCAGTCAATTTGGGATCAAATAAATTGTATGCTAGAAAATCATGTAGCATTGTCATATGACACAATTTTATTTGGCATGTCTATGAGAGCTAAAAGCCAATTATCTGCTAATAATAATAAACTTTTAATTTTAACAGGAGTTGCCATTCAGCAAATAACATATAACTGGAAAGATTGCACAAGATTAAATTATTGTTTTTGGTGGAACTCGGTGTGTCACATGTATAAAATGGAAAGAGCGCTTGCAGTTCAAAATGGATATTTTAATAAATTTAAGGATGTGTGGGGGCCATTAATAAGATATTATAATGAATAATCAGCATTTTTACCTACTTAATATATATTGGTTTGTGGGTGGAGGGTGGGTTTTGGGGTTTTCATTATCAAATTATAAAACAAATGATCTAAATTATTTTATTATATGATATATATTATATTTGAATATAAGTTTTGGGAGGGTGGGGTGGGATATAATCTTTTTCTTGAGAAATTGTAGAGCTTCAAGTGATGTTGTATATTAAATGATGATTTTATTGTACACTTGTTGAAAGATTTAAAATGAATAAAGATTTATAAAAAAAAACAAAACCCCACAAAGAACACTGTATGCACAGAAAATGTTAATCGTCATTTATATTTGGGGGTTATTTCCAAAGAGGTCAAGGCAGATGACTTTAAAATATGCAATCAGTAACCATATAAAAATAGGTTTAAACAGTATAGAAATTTTTTAAATAAATAAATATAGAGCAAAATATAAATTCACAAAACTGACACATTTTGATCACTAAACTGAAAATAAAATTATTTTTCCTACCTTTGTTGTCTGGTGATTTCATGAGTCTCTGGTTGTATTTCCAATATTTCTTCCTTTCTGCCTCCTGCATGCTTCCTCTCCTCTGGACCCCATTCCCTCCCCAGAAGCCGACCCATCCACAGAACCGCTGGGGATCCCTGCCTGTGCCCCACTGAAGCTGCCACTGGCGGAGATGCCTCCCTGCCTCCGTCTGCACGCCCGCTGCACCACCCCCCACCTCCTAAGCTGACCCGGAGCCGACATGCTCCATCTACTCCCAACCCCATGCTCCCACCCCCAACATCAGCTCCATGCAGGGGATGAGCCATGGTGCGTGCAGCAGCTGGCCAACAAGCCTTGCCCCCAACGTCAATTCTGATGTCAGAGAGAAGGTTCTGCAGCCAAGTGCTTCCTGGCTGGCCTGGGACTTTCTCTCTGACATCAGAATTGACGTAAGGGGGTAGGTAGGCTTGTGAATTGGCTGTGTGTATGTGAGTTGCTGCAAGCAGGAGGGCAGGCAGGGATCCCGGCGTGAGGCAGGGAGGGATCCCTGGCGGTGGCCAGGCTGCATACCCCCAACAGGCGGCCCACGCACCCGCAAGGGTACGCGTACCGCGTGTTAAGAAACAGTGAGCTAAAGGACTGAAAGACATCTGAGGAGGGTATATGTTTAAAGGTTTGCCAGGGGTGCCAACTACCCTTGCTGTGGCCCTGCTGAGAACCTGGAATTATACAAATATATTGAGCATAATACAACTGAACCTGTGTGTGAATACCTGGTTTAGATGACAATGTCATTGAACCTGGATGACTACTGGTTTGATGACTGAAACTCATTCTTTAACTTGTTTGCTATAACCTGTGCTCGAGTAGAACTAGCATTTGAATTTTTGAAACCTAGAGGTGAAGCAAACCTATGTGTTTGTGTCTTATGTCTGTGTTTAAGTTTCAAACTTGAAGAACTGGGTTTCCATGTGATGAGATTGAGAACCCGACAGTGTGTAGGCACACATGGGCAAATTGGGTAGATTAAGTGGCCTTTAACTGCAAACATCATCTGTGTTTTCCAACTGTGCTGGCACATATCCCAGGATTTTATAAATTTTCATCATTAAGATAAAGCCAAAGGCACAATAGACTCTAGTTGTCTTTTTCCCGTCCTCCCTCCAGAACTTCCACCCACCCTGAAACATCTCTTCATTTCTAATCAATTATTCTAACAGCCAACTCCAGATTCTGTCCCTTCTACTTTAGTGTACTGAATGCCTGGAACAAACTGCTTGACTCGATACATCAAGCTCCATCTCTGGTAGTATTGAAAGCTCACTTTGAATGAAGCTGCTTTCAATTCCAAACTCCAACCCACCTGCATATCCGTCTTATCATTCCCTCTGTAATTTCCCCACCTGAGCACTGTGTATAGATGCACCTTCTTGTCCAATTTGTCTGTCTTAACTAGATTGTAAGCTCTTTCGAGGAGACTGTCTCTTCCATGTTTTGGTGTAACTTTTCCCTCCTCTCCTGCCCATTCATGTCAGTCTCTATCCTAATTTGTCTTAAAGTTAATGGATTTATAATGGCCGTTTTTTTCTTTTTCTTTTTTTCCAACTGTTATACTGCTTTATATTGTTTGTCTTTTGTCTAATTCGTCTAAATTGTATGTGAAACCACCACCTAGTGGCTTTTAAACTGTACATCGCTTAGATATTTTTATAAGCGATTCATCAAATGCTAATAAACTTGAAACTTGTACAGCGTTGTGTATGCCGGTTAGCACTATAGAAATAAGTAGTAGTAACTAGGATAACATTTAGCATTTAGAAAATTTTTAAACATATTTATTTGATAAATCTTTTTAACCTGAGATTATAATTCACTGTGAATGTACAGTAACTTATCACTTTGTTAACCGCACAGAACTGAGAGGTAGTTGCAGTATACAAGTACATTGTTATGTTATGTAAATATCACAGTTAAGATCTACACTTGTTGGTGTAACATCAAGAACTAAGGCCAATACTAGGCAGACTTGCATGGTTTGTGTCCCATATATGTCAAGTTGGTTTAGGATGGGCTGAGGAGGGCTTCAATGGAAACTCCAGTAATTTGGAACATGAGGAAAGTGCTGGGCAGACTTCAACAGTCTGAATCCCGCAAATGACAAGATGGTTTGGATAGGCTGGAGTGAGCTTTGACAGCAACTCCAGTAGTTGGAAACTAAAGAGAGTACTGAAATAAAAAGAAAAAGAGACAATTTAATAATGAATGTATAATGTGTGTGACTGTTGGGCAGAAAGAAGCTAAAAGCAACACATGTTGTATATTCAGCATTTTATTGCTCTCTGCTGTCTCTTTGCCACCCACTGGCCAGCCTGCTATCCACTCGGTGCTCATTCCAGCTGCATCACAGCATGGTCTGTCTCCCCTCCCAGTCACTACCTCTCTTTCCATCTCCCTGCCCACCTCTGGTATGGTATCTTACCTTTCATCTTCCCTCCACCCCAGTATACCTTCATTTACCTTATAAAGGTCACGGAAGCCTTGGAGTCTTCCCTGTACTGCAACCCGACCCGAGGAAACAGGAAGTTACATTAGAGGGGACAGGGAATAGGAGAACATATGAGAGGGAGGGCTTGAGGTAGCCTAACAAGAGAAGTTGGCAGATTTTTTTTTATCTTCTTCAGCAAATGAAGGTGTATGAGGAGGGCGCCTTCTCATCCTTCACCTCAGGCAGTAGATTGCCTTGGGCCAACCCTGACTCAAGAACAAATGACAGCCAGCATGGTAAAAAGGTGAAGTGAAAGAAGTTCTTAGACCCAAAAGAACATCTTTCAAAACATGGAAGATCAATTGAAGAAAATAAAAGCTACATAAACATTGGCAAGTTAGATGCAAAGTATTGGTAAAAAAAGGCTAAGACAGAATATAAAAGAGAAATTTTCCACAGAAGCAAAAGCTCATAGTAGTAACTTTTTTCAAGTACACCAAAAGCAGAAAGCCTGTAAGGTGTTGGTGTCAAATTTTTGACTCAAAATGTGCAAGAACTATAATTTGGTCCGCATCTTCTCCCATCTCCATTCATTTCCCGCAGTAAGAACATAAGAATTGCAGCTGCTAGGTCAGACCACTGGTCCATCATGCCCAGCAGTCCACTCACGTGGCGGCCCTTAGGTCAAAGACTGGTGCCCTAACTGAGACTAGCTTTACCTGCATACATTCTGGTTCAGCAGGAACTTGTCTAACTTTAACTTGAATCCCTGGAGGGTGCTTTCCCCTACAACAGCCTCCAGAAGAGCGTTCCAGTTTTCTACCACTCTCTTGGTGAAGAAGAACTTCCTTATGTTTGTACGGAATTTATCCCATTTAACTTTAGAGAGTGCCCTCTCGTTCTCTCTACCTTGGAGAGGGTGAGCAACATGTCTTTATCTGCTAAGACTATTCCCTTCAGTATCTTGAACGTTTTTATCATGTCCCCAATCAGTCTCCTTTTTTCAAGGGAGAAGAGGCCCAGTTTCTATAATCTTTCACTGTACGGCAACTCCTCCAGCCCCTTAACCATTTCAGTTGCTGTTCTCTGGACCCTTTCGAGTAGTACCGTGTCCTTCTTCATGTACGGTGACCAGTGCTGGACACAGTATTCCAGATGGGGGCATACCATAATAACCTTCTCCGATCTGCTCGTGATCCCCTTCTTAATCATTCCTAACATTCTGTTTGCCCTTCCTACTTAATCATTCCTAACATTCTGTTCGCCCTTCCTAAAGTATCTAGACAACTGACCCACTCATCTTCTTTCTCCTCCATAGTGATTCTTCTGTCCTATTAATCTCTTTCTCCTCAACAACACATTTCCGGTCCTATTAACTCTCCTCTTCCCCCCTCTTAAATTCAATCAATTTGTACCTCGCTTAATCTATTGTAAACTGCATAGAACTTAACGGTATTGCGGTATATAAACTGTTATTATTATTATTATTGCACGGGCGGCTTCATCGACTTGTCGACCAGTACTCCAAGGTCTCTTTCCTGGGAGGTTTCTCCGAGTACCGCACCAGACATTCTGTATTCGTTTATAAGATTTTTGTTACCGACATGCGTCACCTTCAACTTATCCACGTTAAACCTCATTTGCCATGTCGCGGCCCATTTCTCAAGCGTGTTTATGTCACATTGCAGGTCTTCGCAATCCTTCTGCGTCTTCACCACTCTGAATAACTTTGTATCATCCGCAAATTTAATCACTTCGCTCAGCGTACCAATTTCCAGGTGTTTTATAAAATATGTTGAAGAGCACAGGTCCAAGCACCGAACCCTGCGGCACTCCACTCGTGATGCTTTTCTAGTCCGAGTATTGTCCATTTACCCCATTCTCTGTTTCCTCTCCGCCAACCAGTTTTTAATCCAAATGAGTATTTCACCCTTGATTCCATGGCTCACACTTTTTCGAAGTAGTCGTTCATGCGGGACCTTGTTGAACGCCTTCTGAAAATCCAGATATACAATGTCGACCAGCTCGCTCTTGTCTATCTGCCTGTTTACTCCGTCGAAGAAGTGCAGCAAGTTCGTCAAGCAAGATCTTCCTTTTCTGAAGCTGTGCTGGCTGGTCCTCATCAGATTGGGTCCATCAAGGTGATCAATGATGCAGTTATTTATCAGTGCCTCTACCATCTTTCCCGGTAACAAGGTCAGACTCACTGGTCTGTAGTAATGATTATGTAGTAATGATTGTTTTGTCCCCATCCCTGTGTACACCTCTATTATGTAGCTTTTGGTATGACCACTATATTTAATAGCTGTGTCGCTGATTTTTCAAGATTTCAGTCCTTTGAGCCCTTGAACTGAATAACTGTAACCCAATTCCTGAAAAGTAATTGTTGAGTAAAGTGTATTACTAGATTTGTTGATGTTCTCGGTGTGTCACATGTATAGGATGGAAAGAGCGCTTGCAGTTCAAAATGGATATTTTAATAAATTTAAGGATGTGTGGGGGCCATTAATAAGATATTATAATGAATAATCAGCATTTTCCCCTACTTAATATATATTGGTTTGTGGGTAAAGGGTGGGTTTTGTGGTTTTCATTATCAAATTGTAAAACAAATGATCTAAATTATTATATGATATATTATATTTGAATATAATTTTTGGGAGGGTGGGGTGGGATATAATCTTTTTCTTGAGAAAAATGTAGAGCTTCAAGTGATGTTGTATATTAAATGATGATTTTATTATACACTTGTTGAAAGATTTAAAATGAATAAAGATTTATTTAAAAAAAATGTTGTTCATAATCATTACCTGGAACATGAGGGTCTTCAAGGCCGGTAGGTATTTTCCAGTGATCAACCTGCAACTTCAGGGCATTGACCTCATCAATGTCTCCTGGGACTCTAGGAAAGAAAAGCCATATCTGTTAATCAAACATCCTTCAGTTGAGGGGAGAATACAGTTGACATCACAGGCAGAGCTCATGAGAGTTTCACACTAGTATATTACTGTACTTCTTGTAAAAGAGTCAAGGATTCTCCCTCATTAATGATGTCATTCTATCACTGGGCAGCAGAGGGTGCTGGCCCAGTAGTGCTGAAACTATAGCTCCCAGGATGCACTAGGCTCTGCAGTCCTGCTGAGTCACAGGGCGGTCCTCAGGTAGGGAAGAGAATATATGCTTGAGCCTGGGAACTGTTCAAAAAAGCTCCCTGAGAGAGAAGAGGACTTCTGATTTTTCCCTAGACATCAGCTGAGCGCAGAGATGTGGGAAAAGGACTCATGCCTATACTGCTTGGTTGAGGCAAACTAAAGAAAATAAAGTGTTTTGTTCATATGAGATTATGTTGTATCCTAACCTCTCCCCTCCAGCACATGTAATTCTTTATTACATATGGTTGATAGTAGAGAATGACACGGGGAAAAAGTTTGTCCCAGTCTCTGCCCCGTCCCCGTGAACTTGTCTCCCTGTCTCCGCAAGCTCAGTCCCCGCCCCATCCCCACAAGCCTCAAATAGTTATGATTTTATATTGAACTTATTTTATTAAAGTATAGAAAACCAATATTCTGTACTGCTATATCCACCATTTTTCCCTCTCTCATCCCCTGGATCATGTGCAGCATTTTTCACTATTGCCCACCAGACCCATGCCCAACATTTCTCCTTCTATCACCCCTCTCCCTCCATCATTATGTCCAACATTCTTCCCCCTTGCATCCCCTTCAAACTGTCCCTCTGTTCCCTCTCCACCACCATATCCAACATTTCTCCCTCTTATCCTTCTCTTCCCCATGTATTTCTACCTCACTCTATGCCCAACAACAATTTTCCTTTCTTCCTTTCCCCATGTGCACCATCTTTCCCTCTCAGAGAGTCTCACACACTCATCCCCAACAATTCTCCCTTTCTATTCCCTCTCTTGTGTTCCAAGTTCATGCCTCCTCTCTTCCTTCTTTGTCCCGAGTTCATTACCCCCTCCCTGCCTTCCAACCTTTGTCCCAAATTCATGCCCCTCCCATATTACCCCACCCACCCTTTTCTTCCTTTGCCCCACATTATCTCTTCTCTCCCTTACTTGTTCAGGGGCATGCCCCCCTCCGCTGAAGCTGGATCAGCACTGGCAGCTCCCCTTGCGCTTGCAGCTGCCCGCGAGTCCAGAAGGCCCCCTTCCTCGCACCAGGCCCCCCTCCGCCGAAGCCAACAGGAGGGCTTCCCTCCGATATCAGAGGAAAGCCTTTTTGGTCAGCTGGGGATCCCAGGCAGTTACTTTGACTGTCGGACACAGTCTTCCAGCTTGGCTGCTCCTTATCTTCAGCGCCAGCCACACTTGTTTGCCGGGACAGCGCGCAGCAGCTCTTGCACACTACATGCTTCTGACTCGGAGGGAAGCCCTCCAATCTGCTTCGGTGGAGGGGGGCCTGGTGAGAGGGTGGGGGACTCCCGGGCGATAGAAAGGGGGCAGGTGGTTGCAAGCGTGAAGGGAGCTGCCAGTGCTGATCTGAAGGGAAGGGAGGCAACTTGTAAGATCCTTTACTGCGGGGCGGTGAATGGCCTTGTCCCTGTACCCGTGGCAATCAGTTAATTATTTCCTCCATTCCGGCAGGTTACCCGCGGGTAACAGTCACCATGTCATTCTTTAGTTGCTAGCTTCTGCCACACAGAAGCTAGACTTAGGACTGTGACAGCGGGTATGAAATCCTACCAATTCCCCTGCTTGACACTGCTTCTCAGACTCAGAATAAATCTAAAGAAAGCCCAGCACTCTTCCTCCTGGCTAAGTTGTCTCACAACCAAAGCTGCACTGTGAAAGAAAGAGTTTCTCTCAAGGAGGGGAGGAAAGTAGGAAACCAGGAAGTGACTCTGAGGAACTAAAAAGTTGAGTCAGGGAATTAATCCTTTCTTTATTCCCCAGCCCAACAGTCTTTAGAATGTAATGTGTCCAGCAGTAAATACCAATAACATAGTGCTGTGGCAAGCCTGCATCAAATACAAAGGTGGGCCATCAACAGGTCTAAAAGTACTCTTGCCTAACATTCCCAGTTCCAAGCAAGCCAGAAGGCCTCAACAACCCAATAGTCTTGCACTGAATAGAAAAGTCAGTTGGAGCAGCCTCGAGAATCCTAGGGCTGTGTTCCACATTTTCCATGATAGTCGACAGAGGATACACAGCTCATCTATGTAACTGATAGTCAACTTTTAATAAGCTGTGAGAAGCTCAATCTGCTGTGCAAAAAACACCCCCCCACTCTAAACAAACCCCTAATTCGTGGCTATCTTTGTAGAAGCAAAACAGCCACACAGTGGAGTGAGAAATATTGTGTCTAATCCACGGATAAGCAATTCAGTGTCCATAGTACGGTACACCCCACTTCCACTGGTGATGTTCAGAACTCAGTGGTAAATGATCCATGTAGCACTCCAGTAACTTTCACCCCAAAAGTGGTTTACTCTTAATTCTGCATTATAACCCACTCACAGGCAGCTAGAGCTCCCTAATCTAGGGCAGTGTATCTCAAACTGTGTGCCTCCAGAGATTCCAAGTGAGGAGGAAGAGAGGCGCCTGCCAGCTGACTTCCCTATGCGGTACAGCGCCAGCGCTGCCCGATTCACTGAAGGCCTGCATGTTTCCCTCTTCTCTCTTGTGTCCTCCGGCTTCCCCCTTTGCCTCCCGGTCTCACCTTTAAAGCTAATTACAGCAGCCTGCAGAGGATCGCCGGTAGGTAAAATGATTTTATTTTAAATATAGTGATTGAAATGTATCAGTTTTGAGAATTTAGATGAAAAATGAATGGAAAAAATTGCATTACAATTAGTAAAGGGGATGGGATCGGGGGAAGAGCTTGGGAGGGCATAGGGATGTCTGTGGTTGGGGTACTCAGTTGATATTTGTTAGACTTAGGGGGTGCTTAACTTGAAGTAGTTGAAAAACACTGCTGTAGGCAATCAGCTGGTGCCAGTGCCAGTGGCCCTCTTCCCTGCTAACACCCCCTACTGGTGTCTCAGGGCCCATGCACGGATGTGATGATGTCATTCATATGCGTGATGTCATCATGGGTGTCTCAAGCCATGGCCACTACCTTTAGTGTGCCCCGGCTCGAGAAAGTTTGAGGGCTTCAAAACCGTTTCTGAATACAATTCAAACTCCTCTTACTGACCTACAAATGCATTCACTCAGCTACCCCTCACTATCTCTCTTCACTTATATCCCCCTAAGTTCTCCCCCATGAGCTCCGTTCAACTGGTAAGTCCCTCCTATCTGTGTCTTTCTCCTCCTCTGTCAACTCCAGACTCTGTCCCTTCTACCTTGCTGTGCCATATGCTTGGAACAAGCTGCCCGAATCCCTATGGCAGGCTCCGTCTCTGGCAGTGTTCAAGGCCAAGTTAAAAGATCACCTCTTTGAGATTGCTTTCAACTCCTAACTCCTCTCACCTTGAGTTCTGCATCTCTAACCCTACATGTCATGTCTGTCTGTCCAAGTTAGATTGTAAGCTCTTCTAAGCAGGCATCATCTATTAAATGTCAAAATGTACAGTGCTGCATACGCCTTTCAGCACTATATTAGTAGTAGTAATAGGGTCACTTACATTCCCTGTCTTCAATCCCAAGTTCTCCAAAAATCCTTGGGTTGCTTCCGCAGATTCAAATAGCTGAGTTTGGCCTTTATGGACAATCTGAAGGCGAACAAGATAAAAGAAGCGCAAACCTAATTTTGCGATCAAAGGTTGCACATACACCAGTGAAAAACTACACCTTTTAGCAGCAACTCCAGCTGAATAGGCTAGAAAATATTGTATGCACAGGAGAGAAGTTGGAAAAAGGAGCCCAGCGGCACATGCAGTGCCGTACAGCAGGAGAAGAGAGGTGTAGCGAAGGGAGAAGGATCCGAAGGAAGCAGAGGGGAGCAGAAAGCTTGGGGCAGCGGCGAGAGTTAGCTCCGCCTACCCCCACCGCGTCAGCAGAAGCGGCAAACTCCCCCTTAAAAGGGGAGGAGCCAACGGTACGCAGCCATTTGGCGCGCGGCGAACACGAGTGGCAAAGGCGCTCGCCTTAGCGAGAGCGCCTTTGCGAAGGGCCTCAAGAAGGGCCAGGTCACCACAACCAAGGACACCAGGGAAAACCAGCTAGGTAAGGAAGCGGCAGGCATAAAAGGTAAAGGGGAGACAGGCACAGAAGGAACACACTCACACAAGGAAGGTAAGGTATTTTGGCTAAGATCAAGTGTAGTATCTGTATATAGCAGAGACAGCACACACAAGCAAAAGGCAGCAAGGCAAGGAAGTGGCAGGCACACAAGGTAAGGGGGAGGCAAGCACAGAAGGAAGCGGCAGGCACAGGAGGTAAGGGGGAGGCAGGTACAGAAGGAACACATACACACACACAAGAAAGAAGCAGGTACAGTAGAGAGAGCAGCACGCACACACAAGCAAAGGGCACCGGTACATTAGTAGAGAGTACTCCAAATAGGTGGACAGCAATGGAAGCAGAGGGAATCCAGAGGATGAGCTTCCCAGTGTACTGCACAGACTGTCAGATGTAAGATTACCTCTCCTCCGGGAGGCAGTCGTATGTATGCAGTCGGTGTCAGGAGCTGGAAAGCTTGAAGAAAGAGGTTAGTCGCATGAAGTCCAGGATTCAAGAACTAGAGGGACTTTGCAACGAGGAAGACCCGTACAGGACAGAAGACCTGCTCAGACAGCTGAAGACCCAGAGAGACAGAGGCACATCGAGGAACAAGTCAGGGAGCTCGAGGAGTTCATCGAAGAGGCCTACTGGAGGGTGGAAGAACAAGAACATCGTAGGAAGGACGAAGATACACCCGCAAGGAATAGAGAGCAAGAGCAGTCGGACTCCAAGGAAGAAGAAGCCCATAGAGGATCTCCGCAGGAAGGGGAGGCAAGGTCTTGCCGGTGCCTAGAAGAAGAAGCAGTAAAGCACAATGAGGACACAGACCTGCAACTGAAGCGAAAATTGAAGAAGGGAAAGTCTGTGATCCTAGTGGAAGACTCAATCCTAAGGAATGTAGAAGGTCACATAGCAGGCGGGAGAGAGAATTTACTAGTGACCTGTCTCCCAGGAGCGAAGAACAAAGGACATCGTGGACAAAATTGGAGAGATCCTGGAAGGAGCAGAGACAGGAGACTGCAGGAATGATCCACATCGGGACAAATGATGTCAGCAGGAGAGACTACAGAAGAAGTGCACTGATAGAACAGTTCAAGATTCTGGGAAGGAAGTTGAAGATGAGGACCCAAAAGATAGCATTCTCAGAGATCCTACCAGTACCGAGGGCAATGTGAAGAGGCAGACGGAACTACAATCAATAAATGCTTGGATGAGGAGATGGTGTGAAGAAGAGGGGGTTCCACTTCGTGAGGAACTGGACAACGTTTTGGGGTAACAGCAAGCTCTTCAGGAGAGATGGACTGCAATTGAGCGCGGCGGGAACTAGACTTCTAGTAAACAACGTCAGGAGAGGAATAGAACAGGCTTTAAACTAAGAAGGGAAAAGCCGACAGTCGACCAAAAGTCGACGATTCAGAAGAAGGTATCCCGTGAAGATACGAAGGGGGAAAAATGGGAAGAAACAATGGGTAAAACACAGGAGCTGACTAACCCAGAAAAGGAGGATAAAAGGATTGCAGCACAAGAGAAGAAAATAAAGTCCAAAGCACAGCAAAAGGAAATGAAGACGAAAAAATACCAAGACCTAAAATGCATATATACTAATGCAAGGAGCCTAAGGAACAAAATGGGGGAATTAAAAGTCATGGCCAATATTGTAATGAATGGACATCATTTTCCACTGAAAGTACATTTATATGTAGAGGGAGGATAGAAAGTTCTTTTAAAGGTCTTATTAATAGATAGTTGTATAATATTGTGGTATTGTAATATGTTTGTTTGATATTTATTGTACACTTGTTGTAAGATATAAAATGAATAAAGAAATAATAAAAAAAAAGATAGGAATACAATATGTATATGATATTTTGAATTAAATTATTTGTGGGAAGAGTGGGTGGGGAGGGAATAAATGTATGTATGTAAAATCATAATTGAATGAATTTCAAGTGATATGTAAAAGTTTAATATGATGTAATATTGTGTACTTGTTGTAAGATGGAAAAATGAATAAAGAATTAAAAAAAAAAAAAAGAAGTCATGGCTAAAACTGAGAACATAGACATCATTGGGGTCTCCGAAACATGGTGGAATGAAGAAAACAAATGGGATACAGCACTACCGGGGTACAAACTCCAACGCCAGGACAGGTCAGGTCAGAAAGGAGGAGGAATAGCCCTAAACATAAAAGAAAGCATACATTCGACCAGAGTGGACACAGCAGAGATGACCAACAAATTGGAATCGCTATGGGTTAAAATACCGGGAAGGAAAGGACCCGAGATAAAGATGGGACTGTACTATCGTCCACCTGAGCAAAC
Organism: Geotrypetes seraphini; assembly: GCF_902459505.1. Lineage (NCBI taxonomy): Eukaryota > Metazoa > Chordata > Amphibia > Gymnophiona > Dermophiidae > Geotrypetes > Geotrypetes seraphini. The sequence goes on from NC_047085.1 coordinate 11,934,569, forward strand.
TGAAGCTATCGATAAAGAAATGGAAGTCGAAATGAAGAGAGAATGCAAAAGCGGTAACACGATATTATGGGGGACTTCAACTATCCTGGGATAGAATGGAGTCTTGGAAGCTCAAAATGCGCCAGAGAGACCATATTCCTGGAGGCTATACAGGATTGCTTCATGGATCAACTTGTTAGAGGGAATGTCACTCTGGACCTAATCCTAAATGGGCTAGGGGGACCTGCGAAGGAAGCGGAAGTAGTGGGACCGTTGGGAAACAGCGATCACAATATGATCAAGTTCAAAGTTGAAGTAGTTCAAGTTTATTAGGATTTTATATACCGCCTATCAAGATTATCTAAGCGGTTTTTACAATCAGGTACTCAAGCATTTTCCCTATGTCCCGGTGGGCTCACAATCTATCTAACGTACCTGGGGCTATGGAGGATTAAGTGACTTGCCCAGGGTCACAAGGAGCAGCGCGGGGTTTGAACCCACAACCCCAGGGTGCTGAGGCTGTAGATCCAACCACTGCGCCACACACTCCTCAGGAATACCGAAGGGAAAAAGAACCATAGCGACAACTTCAAGAAAGGAGACTACAAAGCGATGAGAGTAATGGTAAAGAAGAAACTCAGAAACACCTCAAAAAAATGGCAGACTGTAGAACAAAGATTAAATGAATAGAAGAAAAAATCTTTTATAAATCAATTCACCTAATAAATAATATAACATTAAATGTGAATCAAAAAATGTTTAAAATATGTCTTAAATTATTATAAAATAATTTATAGAGTGCTCAGTGTGATATCTTATTCAAAACCAACAGGTTAATAGAATGAAGATGTGATAACATTCCATCATTGCACTCACCTACCTACCAGCCCTATCTGATTTAGTAATTCAAGCTGAATAATGATGGTAAAAAATTATAGATGAATACTTAGCTGAATATAGTTGGTGAAAACATATATATTTCCACATATATTTTCTTAAGTTCTGCTTATTGAAGCTGGAGGTTGTACAATGAAGTCTTTTCAAATATAAAACTCGTTGGTTTAGTAGAAAATGTGAAAAAAGTGAGTCTCCAAATCCACCGTTAAAAATTAGTACATTTCAGCATATAGCTAAAACTCCTTGTAGTGAAAGCAATCCAACATTTCCTCAACACCGATCGTGTTTCACTATATCTTGCGTCATCAGGAGGAAACAAATGAAAATAAGAATATAACAGTTCTTGAAAAATCCTCAAAAAATACTATATAACTTCAAAACTAAAGAAATAAAATACCTTCGGACCACACAATGGAGAGAACACGCCGACATAGGATTCCAACTAGAAAGTTGAATCAACGTGAGACGTCTGACGTCTAAACGTACCAACGTATTTGAAGATCTTTTAAGGATCACGTGATAAATAAGATATAACATCGTAATTAACTGAGATATAACTATCATCTGGTGGTCCACTCTATTTCTTTGTTGAGACCATTAGGAATCACTGTGTTCCAGGTGTAAATTAGACGTTGTTCATGATAAAGAAGTGTGTGAGAAATGTCACCCTGTCTATTGAATTCAAATTGCCTGATTACACAGAATTTGAGGTCATTAAGAGAATGACCAACTGATTGCCAGTGATCAGTTAAAGGAGCCTCAGATTTGTTGGTTCGAATACTGCTCAAGTGTTCTGCTATTCTTAGCTTAATTGCTCTTTTAGTTTGACCTATGTACATCTTGTTACAAGGACAAAAAATTCCATATATTACTTGAGAGGTGTTACAATCTGAATGTCCCCGTAAGTAATGAATATTATTAGTATTAGGTAGTTTGATTTGATTAGTGATCAAAGAATGGCAACAGTATTTGCATCTTCCACAACTGGTGTGTCCTGTTGATTCTACAACAATCTCATTAGTTTGATTATTATTAAAATATTCACCTAAATTTTTGCTCCTTTTGTGAGCAAACATGGGAGTTTCAGAAAAAATAGGATGAAATTTTAATATGTTCCAATGTTTGTATATAATTTTTTGTATGGAAGAAGTTTTGCTAGAAAATGGTAAAACACAAGTCATTCTTGAATTAACTTGATCAGATTTATTTTTAGGTAATAGCAGCCAATCACGATTGGCGTTCTTGGCTCTCTTGTAGGCAACTTTAATACATCGTTCAGGATAGCCCCTATCACGAAAACGTTGTTTCATAATCCCAGCTTGATGATGATATTCAATTGGAGAAGAGCATAGTCGTTTCAATCTGAGAAATTGACTGTTAGGAATGCTGTTTTTGAGTTGTCTCGGATGGAAGCTTTTGTAATGGAGAATGGAATTCCTATCAGTACTTTTCCTGTATATAGTTGATTGAAATTGACTAGCTGACAAAGAGATCTGAATATCCAAAAAATTAATGTTAGATTTATCTATATTGGCACTAAACTTGATGTTATGATCACATTCATTTAGTTGAGTTATAAATTGATTCACTTCATCTGTTGTCCCTTTCCAAATGAAAATAATATCATCAATAAATCTTTTCCAAAATAATATTTTATTGAAAAACGTAGAGTTGTATATATATTTGTCTTCAAATTGGGCCATAAATAAACATGCCACTGCGGGAGCAACCGTTGCTCCCATGGCAACACCTTTTCGTTGTAGGTAGTATTGGCCATCATATAAAAAATAGTTGTTATTAACCACTAATTGAGCCATGAACCTCAAAAGATTTAGTTTATTGCCTATTTGAGAAGACTTTGTCAAATAATATTCAATAACTTGTAGTGCTGCATGTTGGGGTATGCTGGTATATAACGAAGTTATATCCAATGTAACTAACAATAGATCTTCCATATTGAAAGCCGAAAGATCTAAATCTTGAATTTGTAATAAGAGGTCCATAGAATCTCTTATATAAGAGTGAATGGTTAACATAAATGGCTGTAAATAAAAATCAATATATTGAGATAAGGGTTCTAATATCGATCCACAACATGATACTATAGGTCTCCCTGGCGGATTAATGTGTGATTTGTGTATCTTAGGAAGAAATTTGATCATTGGAATGGAGGGATGTTTACAATATAAGTACTTAAACTCTTTAGAAGATATCAACCCTTCAGTATTAGCTTGACTTAATTTAGAATGTATGATCTGTTGAAGATCCTTAGTAGGATCATGTTCCAAAAGTTGATAAACTGAAGAATCTGAAAGTTGACGTCTAGCTTCTGTTTCATAGGAGCAAAAATTTAGGTGAATATTTTAATAATAATCAAACTAATGAGATTGTTGTAGAATCAACAGGACACACCAGTTGTGGAAGATGCAAATACTGTTGCCATTCTTTGATCACTAATCAAATCAAAATACCTAATACTAATAATATTCATTACTTACGGGGACATTCAGATTGTAACACCTCTCAAGTAATATATGGAATTTTTTGTCCTTGTAACAAGATGTACATAGGTCAAACTAAAAGAGCAATTAAGCTAAGAATAGCAGAACACTTGAGCAGTATTCGAACCAACAAATCTGAGGCTCCTTTAACTGATCACTGGCAATCAGTTGGTCATTCTCTTAATGACCTCAAATTCTGTGTAATCAGGCAATTTGAATTCAATAGACAGGGTGACATTTCTCACACACTTCTTTATCATGAACAACGTCTAATTTACACCTGGAACACAGTGATTCCTAATGGTCTCAACAAAGAAATAGAGTGGACCACCAGATGATAGTTATATCTCAGTTAATTACGATGTTATATCTTATTTATCACGTGATCCTTAAAAGATCTTCAAATACGTTGGTACGTTTAGACGTCAGACGTCTCACGTTGATTCAACTTTCTAGTTGGAATCCTATGTCGGCGTGTTCTCTCCATTGTGTGGTCCGAAGGTATTTTATTTCTTTAGTTTTGAAGTTATATAGTATTTTTTGAGGATTTTTCAAGAACTGTTATATTCTTATTTTCATTTGTTTCCTCCTGATGACGCAAGATATAGTGAAACACGATCGGTGTTGAGGAAATGTTGGATTGCTTTCACTACAAGGAGTTTTAGCTATATGCTGAAATGTACTAATTTTTAACGGTGGATTTGGAGACTCACTTTTTTCACATTTTCTACTAAACCAACGAGTTTTATATTTGAAAAGACTTCATTGTACAACCTCCAGCTTCAATAAGCAGAACTTAAGAAAATATATGTGGAAATATATATGTTTTCACCAACTATATTCAGCTAAGTATTCATCTATAATTTTTTACCATCATTATTCAGCTTGAATTACTAAATCAGATAGGGCTGGTAGGTAGGTGAGTGCAATGATGGAATGTTATCACATCTTCATTCTATTAACCTGTTGGTTTTGAATAAGATATCACACTGAGCACTCTATAAATTATTTTATAATAATTTAAGACATATTTTAAACATTTTTTGATTCACATTTAATGTTAGACTGTAGAACAAGCCTGGTCTTTATTCAAGGACACGGTGATCGAGGCGCAAAATCAACATATCCCAAGATTCAGAAAAGGGTGCAAAAAGAATCAAACAAAAGACCCGGCGTGGATAACCAAAGAAGTGAAGAAAGCGATAGGTGATAAGAAGAATTCATTCAAGAAATGGAAAAAAGGCAAAACTGAGGAGAACTGGAAAGAACACAGGAAGTATCAAAAAGAATGTTACCATGTGGTCAGAAAAGCCAAAAAGGAATATGAAGAAAGGCTAGCCAAGGAAGCACAAAATTTCAAACCATTATTCAGATATGTTAAAGGGAAGCAGCCGGCTAGGGAGGAGGTGGGACCGCTGGATGACGGAGACAGGAAAGGAGTGGTGAAGGAGGAGAGAGATGTGGCGGAAAGACATGTTCTTTTTGTCTGTATTTACAAAAGAGGACACATCCAACATAACGGAACCTGAGCAAATCTTCAAAGGAGACCAAACAAATAAATTAACATCCATGGAAGTAAGCCTTGAGGCCGTACTTAGGCAGTTAGAAAAATTAAAAAATGACAGATCACCAGGCCCAGACGGAATCCACGCTAGGGTACTGAAAGAACTAAAGGAGGAAATAGCGGAACTACTACAGCAAGTTTGCAATCTATCCCTGAAAACAGGAGTGATCCCGGAGGATTGGAAGATAGCCAATGTTACACCCATCTTTAAAAATGGATCAAGAGGGTGAGTCTGACCTCGGTTCCAGGGAAAATGGCAGAAGCGCTGATAAAACAGCATCGATGAGCATTTTGAAAGAAATAAACTTCTAATCACAAGCCAACATGGCTTCTGCAAGGGGAGATCGTGCCTAATGAACTTACTACACTTCTTCGAAGGAATTAACAAACGGATGGACAAAGGGGACCCCATAAACATCGTATATTTAGATTTCCAAAAAGTCTTTGACAAGGTACCCCATGAACGCCTACTTCGGAAACTGAAAAACCATGGGGTGGAAGGAGACGTACATAGATGGATCAAGAACTGGCTGGCGGGTAGGAAGCAGAGGGTAGGAGTGAAGGGCCACTACTCGGACTGGAGGAAGGTCACGAGTGGTGTTCCGCAGGGGTCGGTGCTCGGACCGCTACTATTCAATATATTTATAAATGACATAGAAACAGGGACGAAGTGCAAAATAATAAAATTTGCAGACGACACCAAACTATTTAGTGGTGCTCGGACTAAAGAGGACTGCGAAGAATTACAAAGGGACCTAAACAATTACAAAGGGACCTAAGTTAGGGGAGTGGGCGATGAGATGGCAGATGAAGTTCAATGTAGAGAAATGTAAAGTATTGCATGTAGGAAGCAAAAACCCAAGGTAAAGCTATACTATGGAAGGGATGTTATTGAGTGAGAGTACCCAGGAAAGGGACTTGGGGGTAATAGTTGATAAGACAATGAAGCCGTTAGCGCAGTGTGCAGCGGCCGCTAAGAGAGCGAATAGAATGCTAGGTATAATCAAGAAGGGTATTACAAGCAGAACGAAAGAAGTTATCCTGCCATTGTATTGGGCGATGGTGCGTCCGCATCTGGAGTACTGCATTCAATATTGGTCTCGATACTCGAGAGGGTTCAGAGGAGAGCGACACATTTGATAAAGGGCATGGAAAACCTTTCATACACTGAGAGACTGGAGAAACTGGGGCTCTTTTCCCTGGAGAAGAGGAGAATTAGAGGGGATATGATAGAGACTTACAAGATCATGAAGGGCATAAAGAAAGTAGAAAGGGACAGGTTCTTCAAACTTTCGAAAACTACAAGAACAAGAGGGCATTCGGAAAAGCTGAAAGGGGACAGATTCAAAACCAATGCTAGGAAGTTTTTCTTCACCCAACGGGTGGTGGACATCTGGAATGCGCTCCCAGAGGGCGTGATAGGGTTCAAGAAGGGACTGGACAATTTTCTGAAGGAAAAGGGGATAGAGGAGTACAGATAGAGGACTACTATACAGGTCCTAGACCTGACGGGCCGCCACGCGAGCGGACTGCTGGGCATGATGGACCTCTGGTCTGACCCAGCAGAGGCACTTCTTATGTTCTCTTAGAGTTTTTCCACACAAAGTGCTTGTAGTATCGTCACTTTATGGGCATAATTCAAGATCTTGAGAATCATCACTTGTGACCACAAATGGGAGCCCAATTAACATGCATGCTCTTGCCACAATGGACCAAGCCAAGCAGCTCATTTTCTTTCATGGATTCAGGTAACTCCACTAGTTTAAGGTTACTGTGTTTTGCTTGGTTCTTAAGCTCCTCCAGCTTCTCCTGGCACATATATGAGGCTTTCTGCAGTTATGCTTGGGAGTTCTTCACCACTGTAACTCAATCCTCATACCCGATGTGTTGCTAGAAAGCCATAAACTCATGGCCAAGCTCATCAAGGGCCCCTGATCTTTCTCCAGCTTTTCATTTAAAGGCACAAGCCTGCCATCCAACATTGCCTCCATAAGCACTGCCACCTCCATAACACAGGTGGATCTCACAGAGGGACTCGCTGAGTTGTGTGGTACTGCCATCTTATCCTCCATCTGCTTCACTCGATCCATAGTAACATAGTAGATGACGGCAGATAAAGACCCGAATGGTCCATCCAGTCTGCCCAACCTGATTCAATTTAAATTTTTTTTTTTTTTCTTCTTAGCTATTTCTGGGCAAGAATCTAAAGCTTTACCCGGTACTATGCTTGGGTTCCAACTGCCGAAATCTCTGCTCATCTACACCCTCCCAGCCATTGAAGCCCTCCCCTGCCCATCCTCCACCAAACGGCCGTACACAGACACAGACCGTGCAAGTCTGCCCAGTAATTGGCCTTAGTTCAATATTTAATATTATTTTCTGATTCTAAATCTTCTGTGTTCATCCCACGCTTCTTTGAACTCAGTCACAGTTTTACTCTCCACCACCTCTCTCGGGAGCGCATTCCAGGCATCCACCACCCTCTCCGTAAAGTAGAATTTCCTAACATTGCCCCTGAATCTACCACCCCTCAACCTCAAATTATGTCCTCTGGTTTAACCATTTTCCTTTACACACCATTTTTGTCGCCATCTCATCTAAAATGTGCAGGTACAATCCCCCAACCCTCTAAGGGATCAGTGGCGTCCAAAACTGGGTAAGTGAGGTCAGCTATTATGAGGCTTTATTGGGATTTTAGGAGAGGCAGAAGGAAAAGCTGAAATCAGCATCCTCCTTGCAGAATGGCATCATGTGATCCCCCCTCCTATTGGTTTTAAAAGTATTTCTATGTAACTTCATTGAATGTCCTCTAGTCTTTGTATTTTTTGATAAAGTAAAAAATTGATTTGCTTGTACCTGTTTCAATATCACTCAGGATTCTGGAGACCTCAATAATATCTCCCCCTCAGCCATTTCTTTTCCAAGCTGAAGATCCCTAATCTCTTTAGCCTGTTACATGTGAGAAGAGTTCCATCCCCTTTATCATCTTGTTCGCTCTTCTTTGAACCTTTTCTAATTCTGCTATATCTTTCTTTGAGATATGGCAACCAGAGGTGAATTCAATATTCAAGTTGAGGTTGCATCATGGAGTGGTACCAAGACATGATAATACTGGGATGGGGCTTTTTTATCTCCTCCACTGATTTTCTCCTTGTCTTGGGGTCCAGGGCACATAGAGACCATGTCTAAAAGCTACTAAGGTCCAACTATTTCTATAAAATTACATTATTCATTTGAAACCTAGATCTCCATTATAGCTGATGTGATGAGTGAATTATTTTAGTTAGCAAGCCTGGGAGAGGGGCTGGGAGGTGGCAGAAAAGTATCTTTTTCTCCAGTTGAGGAAATTACATAAACATCTTTTCCAATCAGGTCCCATATACAGCACAAGAGCCAGTAGGAAGTTGGTGGCAGAGGTTTCTTTGGATTGGGGGGAAGGGATGGGAAATAACTGGGACTTGGGAGATTCATAAGAGGGTAATAGGAGAATGAAAAAAAAATGATGGCGATGTTTTTTTTTTTTTTTTATAATTCTTTATTCGTTTTCAAATTAAACAGCAAGTGCACAAAAGAGTATATTACAACAAATTATTCCAGAATAGCACTTTGATATCTGCCATATAAACATCCAGTAAAATCAATAACCCCCCTACCACCCACCCTTCATCATATTTTCAATAAAAAAAATATACACATATTATGTATCATAGTATAATCTAATTTCCAACTCCCTCCCCCCTTTAGTGTGCTAAAAAAAAATAGAAAACGAAAAAGGAGAAGAGAAGAAGTGCTGACTATTCACTACAATATTTTACCAATGGCCCCCATATTTTTATAAATTTAGTATATGTCCCTCTTTGTACTGCTATTGCACGTTCCATTTTAAATATATGGCATAATATATTCCATCAAAATGTATAACTAAGGTTTCTGTAATTTTTCCAATTGTTGGTTATGTGTTGGATGGCAACCCCTGTCATAACTAATAAAAGCTTTATTTTTGTCCCTATATTAAGATATTTTAGAATTCAATATGGTCTCAAGTAAATACATTATTGGAAAATCATGTGGCACTCTCTTATGATACAGTGCTATTTGGCATGATGATGAGGAAAAAGAGTCAAATGTCATCAGAGATGGCGATGGGTTTTGGAGAGAGGACTGTGGTTGGGATACAGGAGGAGGAAAGTGCATGGATTGCTCCTTGGATATGCTATCAGTCAGGTTTTCAGGATTTTCAAAAATGAATATGCATGAGATCCATTTGCAAACAATGGAGGCTGTGCATGCAAATAGATCTCATGCATATTCACTAGGGAAATCCTGAAAGCCTGACAGGGTTGAAGTCCATGAAGAATGATATTGATGTGATATGGAAAAATAGAGTAGAGTAAAAGAGTAGCACTGGGGTGAGATGCACACTCATTACATACTCCTACTGCCATCACGCCCCAAATGATAAGGGGGTAGGGAAGAAGAGAAGCAGACAATTGAAATCTATGGGGAGAGCATTTCATCCCTGTTGAAGAAATTTTATAATCCCTGATTATGATCATAAGAACTGTCTTAACATACCATAAGTAGAAAGAGGGCAATTCTGTAAGTAGGCAATAACATTTAGATGCTCCTTTCATGTGTAAAAATTGACAGATTCTTCAAACTTTCGAAAAATAAAAGAACAAGAGGGCATTCGGAAAAGTTGAAAGCAAAACGAATGCTAGGAAGTTCTTCTTTACCCAACGTGTGGTGGACACCTGGAATGTGCTTCCAGAGGACGTAATAAGGCAGAGTACGGTACTGGGGTTCAAGAAAGGATTGGACAATTTCCTGCTGGAAAAGGGGATAGAGGGGTATAGATAGAGGATTACTGCACAGGCCCTGGACCTGTTGGGCCGCCGCGTAAGCGGACTGCTGGGCACGATGGACCTCAGGTCTGACCCGGCAGAGGCATTGCTTATGTTCTTATGTTGACTGGAGATTGCTCCTGTTTATGCAAGCTTGGTGGAGGAATGGATACTCCATTGCCCCTCGTACATTAATCAGATTGTGAGCCCATGGGACAGAAAAGAAGAAATACTTGAGTACCTGAATGTAAACTGCCTAGGCCATAAGCGGTATAAATAAATAACCAGATTAATAAAATAACTGCTGCTAAAGTCCCAGAAGCCATTTTGAAGGAGAAACGGTACTAGGCAGGAATGAGTGGGCTTTGTTCCTTCCCCCAAAGAGGCCACTAAACCACTAGGATCTCTTACGAGAGGACTGGGGAAGGACTATAGATGGTCAGGCAGCCTGAGGGAGGGGAGTGTTTGGAAGAGAATGATTGTCAGGGATGGTTTTGGAGCCAAATCAGAAATTGAAATTTGGTCAACTGCTTAAGTGCTTGTGCTTAAATGTTAGATGCATATATACCTAGTTAGCCTAGTATTACACTTCCCCCTCCCCATTCGTGGTTTCACATATTCATTTTTTTTTGGGGGGGAGGGAAAACCCATAGTTTACCACGTTCCCGCCTATCTCCAGCCTTCCTCCCGGCATCCCAGCCTTACCTGGTGGTTTAATAGGCTTTCGGGACAGGAGCGATCTTCCTATGCTCCTGCCCCGTGTAGATCGCCAATAGGAAATGGCTGCTGTGAGTTCCCGTCATAGTCTCGAGAAACTACGGGAACTCACAGCAGTCATTTCCTATTGGCGATCTGCACGGGGCAGGAGCGTAAGAAGATCGCTCCTGCCCCGAAAGCCTGCTAGACCACCAGGTAAGGCTGGGATGCTGGGGGGAAGGCAGGAGGGAGGCGGGGGTAGGTCAGAGTCAGACGAGAAGATATTCAAGGTTTTTCTCAATTTGCGGTCCGGCTCTGCCCCTATCCCCCGCGAATACTGAGGGAGAAGTGTACATGAAGGAAAGGGAAGCCTATGTTACTTTAGAGAACAGGCTGCTGGTGTCTTCTCTGTTTGAAGTCCATCCAACGAACCCCAGAACAATATGTGAAGAGCAGTGCAATGTTACCTTTACATTCAAATTCTTTAGAAGAAACAATAAAGTTGTATATTGTACCTGAAAATGCCCTCTGTCTGATCTCCATTCAGTGCCAGCACTTCTTCAGACAGTCTGGTCTGCACCCAGGGTAGCTGCCTCTCAGGGTATCTTTCCTTCTGCATATTCATGATTTCTAGCAGAGAGCTCCCAAACATAGAAGGACTAAACACTGCATTCCTCGCATGCAGAATCTCTTCAATATTTGGCTTCTTCAGACCCTTTAATTTTAGGTGCAATGAAAACAAAAAAATAATACAAATACATAAGGTGGGAGTATTTTTAATAAAGTATTCTCATTATGTGAAGTAGTGCTTCTTGCTTTCTAGCAGAGTTCTGAATGCAGCAATCAGAACAGAGGTCTGATATGAACAATCTGCCTTCTACCAGAATTTCACCTACCATAGACGCCTGTAGTACAGCATTTTAAATTTTATTCATTTCTGCAGTGAACACTAAGGATGCATGCCTAAGAACCATGCACAAACAGAGATTGTGCTCCTTAAAGCACTCTTTCATATGCATTCTGAGTGCAAGCCCTTTATCTGCCGTGCCTCCTTCTTTGAATCTTTTTATTTAGATTCAAACAATTTTTACTGATGATACAAAAATACAACCAGGAAAACAGTTGAGAAGTACATAACAAAACAAGAACTGTGACAAGAACTGCAAAGAACTATAGGAATATCATCAAATTTTTAACCACATCTCCATCACAATAATTCCCATCCCCCTTGAACAAAAATAAAGTCCCCTCCAATCCCATCTTTCCCATAACAATAGATCACTCCTATTAAGCGCACACTCCGTTTAAGCACACGTGGAGACCTGGTCCGAAGGGTGTGCACTTAAGCGGAGTCGACTGTACTCTGTTTTACAGAGGCTGATACTTCCCTTCTTGAATCCGACAAGAAGAGGCACTGGAGATGTCAAATCCAACCGAGTGGTCAGAAATCCTTTATTAGCAGTTTGTATCAAAAGTTTAAAAACAAGGAAAATACCAAAAGTCAAAGTTCCAAACTCAAAGTCCCGACTAGGATCCGAGTTTCAGTGATACTATTATTGCTTTCCTCAGGGGACAATTATGAACATAGAAACATAGAATATGACGGCAGAAAAGGGCTATAGCCCATCAAGTCTGCCCACTCTAATGACCCACCCCCCTGACTTTACTCCCTTAGAGATCCCACGTGAATGTCCCATTTTCTCTTAAAATCTGACACGCTGCTGGCCTCAATCACCTGCAGAGGTAGACTGTTCCAATGATCGACCACCCTCTCTGTGAAGAAGTATTTCCTGGAATCACCACAAAATTTCCCTCCCCTGATTTTCAGCAGATGCCCTCTGGTGGTCGAAGGACCTATAGGACAGAAGATATCATCTTCCACCTCGATACGGCCCGTAACATATTTGAACGTCTCAATCATGTCCCCCCTCTCTCTTTGTTCCTCTAGTGAGTACAGCTGCAATTTATTTAGCCTTTCTTTATACGTGAGATCCCTGAGCCCCGAGACCATCCTGGTGGCCATTCGCTGAACCGACTCAATTCGCCGCACATCTTTCCGGTAGTGTGGTCTCCAGAATTAAACACAATACTCCAAATGAGGTCTCACCATGGATCTGTACAGTGGCATTATCACTTCAGGTCTCCTGCTGACAAAACCCTTCGGATACAACCCATCATTTGCCTTGCCTTGGAGGAAGCCTTCTCCACTTGATTGGCAGCTTTCATGTCGTCACTAATGATCACCCCTAAATCACGTTCCGCCGTGGTCCTAGCCAAGGTCTCACCATTTAGTGTGTAAGTTCTGCATGGATTTCTCTTACCCAGATGCATTACTTTACACTTTTTAGCATTAAAGCATAGCTGCCAAGTCGATGACCACTGTTCCAGTAGTAGTAGGTCCTGCGTCATACTGTCAGGCAAAATGCTTTTGCCTACTATGTTGCATAGTTTGGCGTCGTCGGCAAACAAAGATATTTTTCCTCTAAGCCCTTGGGTCATATCACCTATGAATAAGTTGAATAGAATCGGGCCCAAGACCAAGCCCTGTGGTACTCCACTGGTCACGTCTGACGTTTTGGAGGGGGTACCGTTAACCACTACCTTTTGAAGTCTACCGTGTAGCCAGTCCCTAACCCATGCAGTTAGTGTGTCCCCTAATCCCAGCGATTTCAGCTTGTTCAATAACCTGCGGTGTGGGACGCTATCAAAAGCTTTGCTGAAGTCCAAATATATCACGTCCAGAGACTCCCCGGCATCCAGTTGTCTAGTTACCCAGTCAAAGAAGCCAATCAGATTAGATTGGCAGGACCTGCCCTTGGTAAATCCGTGTTGGCGTCTCTTCATCCAAAAGAAGCTTGTTTTTAAACTTTTGATACAAACTGCTAATAAAGGAATTCTGACCACTCGGTTGGATTTGACATCTCCAGTGTCTCTTCTTGTCGGATTTGCTTTGCCTTGGTATCTTTTTTCCACTTCCTTTCTTGACCCAGGCTACCCCTATTGGCATTACCTTTTTGCTAATTTGGATGGGAAAGCAAGTGGGGGTTCAGCATGCAGTCAGCAAATTGCCTAAGGTGCAGGCTGAACCAAGCCCTGTCACTAAAGAGAAGGTCACTTGGGTTAAACAGGAGGCTACAAAAGTCCCTGTAACAAAAGCTTATTTGCCTTCAGGTGAGAAGTCTATGAGTCAGCCCATTTCTCCTGTTAAATAGAAAGACCAGAGAGGGGGGCAGAGTGGAAACATTTACACCTAAGAAAACACCGGGGAAAGCTTTACTCAACGCAGGCAGGCTAGTGTGGGTGAAAATAAACATTACATTAGTGACTTTTTTTCTGCCATTACCGTGCGGTTCAAGGCGGATTACATTAGAGGTTATCTGGACAGTTCCAGAAGAGATTATATAGTTGAGCAGTTTACTTTGGGGGATTAAGATACTTCCTGTGGAGTTAGTTTTATCTTGATGGATTTCTTGAATAGTAGGGTTTTAATTTCTTTTCTAAAGGTTCTGTAGTCTGGTGTCATCATCAGTAGATTGGATAATTGGTGGTCAAGTTTCGCTGCCTGCATGGCCAGTAGGCCATCGTACATTTTTTTGCGTTTGACGCCTCTGATTGAGGGGTGCGTGAATGGTGTTTGGGTTCTCCTTTGCCTGGTTGTGTCAGTTTGGATAAGGCGGTTGTTCAAGTAGGCTGGGCTGTCTCCATTGATTGTTTTAAATAGTAGACAATCCCCGCCACAAAGCACTGATTCCTTAATCTTGCAATGAACTGACAGACTGTCTCATCCTTTCATTGAAGATATGTCTCTTAGGTTAGAATCACTGACTTTATTCTAATCTACCATCATCCTCCTGGCACTTGAAAAAGCATTGCAGACCTATAGACTATTCTGGCACATCATATTTCAGAGGTTTTGCATCCAGTCGTACTAGGTGACTCTAATATTCATTTAGAAAAAGCATGTCAAACTCGCAGCCCACAACAAACATCTTTGCGGCCCAACCAATTTAATCCAACAAGGCATAACTAGAGTCATTAAATTTCTCCCGCAGTCCATCGGCGCCAAGCAGTCGCCAATCTAAGCCAGTCGAAAACGACGATACAATGTATGAGTTGCTTATTCTTATTAAGTACTACAATATGGACGCTTTTGGTACCCAAGACAAGTTCGCACCTCTAGTCATAACGCACCATTTCCCCCCAGTAAAACTAGCAGTGAATCAGATGCTAATTATACCTACTTTGCCATTAGTCTTGTATTGATTTGTTTGGTGCGCCTAACAGGAACTATTTCACCTTCGGGTACAATAAAAATACGAGTACAGGTTTATTTATGTTACTTATTAATTTGTGCAATTATTCTGTGTCTGGCAAGTTAATATTTAAGAAAAGATATTGATTTTTATTTAAATGTTTTATTTTTTTGTGTTAACAATTACTCATTTATTTCAGCTCTTTGTATTCAGTATGTCTTTATCGAAACCAAGTGGTAGTAAAACTAAATGAAAAATTGCTGATGAATATTGAAATTTCCAAGAAAGGTGGGAATTGGAGTATTTTTGCTATGAAGTAAATGATAAAATAATTTGCTTGATATGTAATAATGCTATTATTGTGCCAAAGATATAACATATTAAACAGCACAATGAACAGCATAAATCTATGAGACAAGAAAAGTTGAAAGAGCTCAAGTTGGGACTGAAAAAACAACAGTTCATGGTTACGTAACTATCACAAGAAAGTGAAGCGGCAGTGCATGCAAGCTACGCTTTGTTGGAGTTGATAGCTAAACACTCAAAACCTTTTTATCGAAAGTGATTTCATAAAGGAATGTCTAATTAAAGCTACAGAAATTGTTTGTCTTGGAAGTGTGAAGGTTTTTCAAACTATCTTTGTCTCGAAATACAGTTGCAGAAAGAATGACTGATATGGCCAGCATTTTAATTGATCAGATCAAAGCAAAATCATCTAGTTTCGAAGCTTTTTCCATTGCCTGTGACGAGAGTATGGACATTGGGGGCTTAGTTCAATAGCTGTTTTTTTTCATGCTTGCATAAAAATCAGGATGTCCTTACTTCTGACTGAGACAAGGACATGCTTAGAGAAGTAACGCCACTGGGAGACACAACGGAAGCAGAGCGGTACTGCACAGTGGAAGAACGCCGGCTTTGAAATTTTTTTTTTCAACTATTTCAGAAATTCTGAGAAAGTCTCCGGCTCTTGGGGCACATAGTCACTCTCTGATGACTTAACCATGCATTTCATAGGCTGTGGAGGGACTGCAGCCATGCACATTGAACTATAAGCCCCCAAAATAAAGAAGGCTGCTCCACCGGGCTAGCCAAGCATTTTGTTACCTGCTTGACCAGGGGTGAGGCTAAGCTTTGTGATGCTGCCCCTCCCAGCTGTGCCTTGTGGTATGTGGTGCAAGAACGCTCCTAAAGTACCTAATATGCGCAGTCCTGGCATGAATTCACATTAAAAGAGCCTAAAGACTCCATCCCAACAAGATTTGAGGCACAAATTGCAGTTTTGGAGAAGCAGGGAGATTCTGAAAAATAAGATCGCTAAAAATCCAAGATGGCTGCCGCTGTGAAATTCACACCAAAATCGCAATTTTCCACATTTAGCATAGTTAATAAAGGCAATTTTAGGATTTTTCAGGTGGGGGAACACAGGGGGACATGCAGAAACATTGAAAAACCCCACTTTACAGACTTCCCCCGATTTATCTCACAGGCTGTAATAAACAGCCTGTACTCACTGTGACCAGTTTGTGAATCTGTGCTGCAGACTGCCTCAGCTCTCTCACAGTAGCTGGATTAGAGAATCACTGCCTCATGCTGGGAATGGCTCTGCAAAGCTGATCTTCAGGCTGCCCGTCAGACCCCATGTCTGACTGCACCTCCACCTCTGTGGACCGACGGATGTGCACCTGGATGGGTGAAGGTGAGAAGATGCAGCCGGCACTCTGTGAGACCCTGATGAGCCTCCTAAGGACGCCTAACAGCCTGCACTCGACCCCTGGGTGAGACAACTTCAGTGACGGCCCCGAGTTCCGCAGAAAACTAAGCATGCTGGCTAACAGGTACTCACTGGGATTGGCCTGTCAGCTACAGACATAAGGCTGTGTATTCTCAATGCAGGCAAAGCAAAAGAAACACGTCAAATATAATAATCTTGAAGAAATAAGGACTAAAAACACTAAATAAAAAATAAAATGTGGAGAGCAGAACAAACACACTCCTGCAGGCACATGTACAGAAGGAAAAAATAGTAGGTGGAACTAAGCAGCTCAGTGAAGTACAGAGAAAATTCTGAACTGTTTTCCTTCTGCAGATGGCATGAGGTGTGACCAGGTGTGGATGGACTGGCTGGAGCTAGTGGCCTTGCCCTAGTCACACAGACCTCGGCCGAGTGGTTTGTTGAGGCTTGATTGGTGGAATAGGGAATGCAGTGAAAACACAGTCAAGTTTTAGGTTGGAACAAAAAAATGTACTTTATTGCAAAAGTTCAGTTCAATAATCTGAATAACTTCTCAGTATACCAAACCATGGTGCAAACCAAAGAAAAAAAAAACATCATAGTTCAAACTTCACTTTCCATTCTGCTGCTTCCAGTTTTGTCAAAAATGCAAAACTAAGTAAATTGTCAAAAGAACAAAAACACAAATTGCTTTCAGCACAAGTTCATCAAACAGTACTCAATGGCTAGTGCTTGGGGGAAAACAAGGACATAACTTCCCCAAGTCTTGAGATTTCACACCACCCATACATAGAACCAATTCTTCAGGTTGCCCACCCTATAGAAATCCTCAAAATAAATTGGTTCTTAGACAAGGAAAAGAAAAAAACCCCATAACAATATAACTTTGTCTTGTTACACTTTTTCCAGCAGAAGGAGAAACTAGAGAATGACACGGGGAAAAAATCTGTCCCCGTCACCGCCCCGTCCCTGGCCCACCATCCTCTGCACTGCCCCGTCACCGCCGTTCCCTTCACCGCCCTGTCACCGCCATCCCTTTTACCGCCCCGTCACCGTCCCCGCAGCATCCATATAAGCCTTAGTACTTTAATATTTAGCTTATTCCTTTCTTATAAATCAAAGTTCCTGCTGCTGAACTAGAGAAAGAGATGTTCAGCTGGCAGGGCTTTGTTTATAAATTTTTATCAACACAACTAATATACTACTTTATCCTAAAGCAAAAAATAAATAGAATTTTTTTTCTACCTTTGTTGTCTGGTTCCTGCTTTTCACATCTTCTCATTCAATTCCTTCCATCCACTGTGTGTCTTCTCTCTGCGTCTTCCATTTGCTGTTACTGTGCCTCTCCTTTCACCCCCCCCAATTGGTCTAGCACCCATCTTCTTCCCTCCGCTCCCCCATAGTCTGGAATCTGTCTTCTTCCTTTCCAGCTTCTTCTCCCCGCTCTGTCTTCCACATTTCCCTTCAGGGTCTGTTCCTCTCTACCTTCTTTCAATGTCTGTTCTATTCCTTTCCACCACCACCCTTCCCTTCCTCCTTTACCATCTGTTCCTTTCTACCATCCTTCAGCTCCTCTTGCGTGGCCTATCTATCTACCTCCCTCTCTCTTATTTTCGTGGCACGTTACAATGTAATTTGTGCAAGCTGCTGGAGCCTGAGAGCTCGGTCCCTGTCCCATCCCCACAAACCATCTCGCTTCTGTGTTCCTATTTTCCCCATTTCTAATATCTCCCCTATGTATCTGACTTTGCCCCCCACCCCCCCGTGTCCATATACCATCCCCATGGCATGTCCCCTTTATGTCTCTGTCCCTATGCCCCATGCACATAATTTCCCCTCTATCTGTTACCTTCCTGTGTCCAGATTTCCCCTATCTTCCTCTTCCATACCAGTGTGTCTCTTCTTTTCAACCCCATGTAGCTTATTTCCCTCTTTCTTCCCCCCCCCTGCTTCCAGCATCTGGCTCACCTGCCTGTCCTCCCCTTTCTTTCCTGCTGTGGGTTTTTCTTTCCCTCTTCATCCCCTTGGCACAGAATTCTTTTCACTTTCACTCCCTCCTTCCAGTGTGCGGTCCAGCAGCCCCCACCTGCCTGATCGCAGCACGCTAATGGTCTTTTGCAGTCATCCTCAGCTCTTAGTACCAGCCAATCAACTCACTCTCTAACAGATTTTCCTATAAGTGATGCTTTTTCAGCTGCAACCGGGACCAAGGAAGAAACTACCCAGCATATTCTTAACCCCAGTGCAACACTGAATTCAAATCATTTCCAAATGCTGCATTCAGCACATCCTCAGGGCAGCTTTAGCAGTTCCAAATTGTCCTCTGTGGACATGAACTTTCCTGCATCAGCTGGCTCTCCTCAGATGAGTCATTTCAGTGATCATATAAAAAGCAATGAATTTTCTTCGTTAGATGACAATTTACTTCACCAAGATGAATCTCAGACTGAACCATTTTTGGGACTTGATCCAGTTTGCAGGCTTTCTTTTTTGGCGACCCGCACGCATTCAAAGAGCTGCGCACGCGCGGCTGCTCAGTGTTCAATCTTCTGCTCTGCTGCAACTTCCTGTTTCCGGTTGCATCACAGCAGAAGATTGAACACTGAGCAGCCGCGCGTGCGCGGCTCTTTGAAAGCGTGCGGGTTGCCGAAAAAGAAAGCCTGCAGTGCAAACTAAGATGAGGTGGAGGGAGGGAGGGAGCTGGCTAAACTCTACGACTGATTGATTGGGTGGGCGGGCGGGTGGGGGCTGCGGGGACCGCGCAATCCTTGATGCCTCACTGCAGAGACAAGACCATTCACTGCTCCACGGGGCAGCGAATGGCCTTGTCCCCATCCCCACAGCGACTGCTATTTTTATTTCCCCGTTTCGGCGGGTTACCCATGGTTAGCCGCGGGTAACCGCCACCGTGTCATTCTCTAGGAGAAACTACAATATCACTCCAAAGGCAATAGCCTATTAGTCTCTGGGTCCTGACAAGGTCTTAACAGTCCTGCTGCCTTGCTCACAAACCCTTCTTCCTGTAGTTTAATCTTGGCAGTTCAATTGCAGGGAACAATGGTTTTAAACTTAAATCTTTTCTACTTATGTGTCAGCAAGCACTTTACTGCATAAGGGCTCCTAACTGAGCCTTGTCTACCCATCAGGTTATGGGCATACATGCCACCCCAAAATATAGCTGAAGAAAGCAACCCTTGCCTGAGGGACCATTTTGTCAGATATTGCCCTTGCAAACAACTTAGAAAGCAATGGATTTTTCTACCCAGCTGTCAGAGTGCACTGAGCTGCCACTAGAAGGTAGAGAGTTTAATTATAAATTGTGTCTGGAGAGATAAACTGTTGCCCATCTTTCCAAAGGATCTCATGGAAAATCCACTTTAGCTACCCCATTTATTGTATGCTTTATTAAAACTCTAAATGGTTCAATAAAATCCTAAATTGTATACGAGAGCATACGAGTACCTATACTGTTAACAGCAAAATCTGAAAGTGTCGTTATCTTTTTATCATCAGAACATTGTTGCATTCAGTTATCAATTCCAAAGCTGTTGTATAGAGATAAAGGCCATTACCTTCTTTGCTCCCATCAAGGCTGCTTTCTGTAGTTTGCTGTAACAATACTTGGCATATGTGCTTATTGCCACTCCTAAAATATAAAAAAGGAAAAGAAAAAAGTCATAGCTTAAGTATCGGGGGAAAATGCAAACTGCCAAAATGCACCAGAAAATTATATGAAAATGAAACAAAGCCCTCTCTTCCCCTGTTGTGCAGCGGTTCAGGTTCAACATGTTGATCTTGCACATATTAAAGTATCTGGCAATTTGTTAAATAAAACCAAAAGTGAGAGGTGATACTTACATCACAGAAGCCTATAGTGCAGGTTGTAGGCCTGTGTTAATGAGACACCATTTCACAATGGCTTCATTTGGAATTCTGATATCAGAAAGACCAGATGCTGAGCAAGATGTATCTACTATCTACTAATTAATGTAAAAAAAATTTACAGGTTTTTGATTTGCATGTATGAATGATTATTAAATATTAAGAGCTGGTGACCCTGTCTCCCAAGAAGGAAAGGGCTCAGAAAGAATTCCCTAGTCGAGACAGAGGGGAGGGATAATCTCCCAGTCTAGAAAATAAAATCCAATCCCAGGCGCACCTCCACAAAACCTCACAGCCTGCGCTCGATCCACTAATGGACAAACCTAGGATGAGCTAGCTCCCAAGGGAACAGTCCCTGAGCCCTGATCTGATGTGCAGGCTGTCCAGAGGGCTTACTGACAAGCAGGGAACCCTCCAGAAGCAGACTTTTCCCAAACGTCTGCGATCTCCAGCAGTCAGAGCTGCCCCCCCCCTTAGGGAATCTCTGCAGCACAAGGGTGAAAATCGCAAACACACAGACTGAAATCACATGAAATAAAACATGAGCAGAAAAGACAAGCTCCTACAACCTGGCTTGTAGGAGGAAGAACTGATGTTCATAGGGACATTGATGAGGTAAGAGGGGGATGGGTTTAAGACTCTGAAGTTTGAGGCTTTCTACAAAGTCCTGATGGGTAGAGGGAAATAATCACTGATCCCAGAATAAAGTGGGA
Source organism: Geotrypetes seraphini (assembly GCF_902459505.1). Classification (NCBI taxonomy): domain Eukaryota; kingdom Metazoa; phylum Chordata; class Amphibia; order Gymnophiona; family Dermophiidae; genus Geotrypetes; species Geotrypetes seraphini. The sequence goes on from NC_047085.1 coordinate 11,955,630, forward strand.
TTGTACAAGAAAAGTGTATTGTCACTTTAACTTCCTAGAAGTCTCGAGACCGCTCGTACTGCGCATCTGTGAGTGCCTTCCTGCCCGACGTCAGCTCACAGGACCATCAGTTCAGTAAACAAGCTAAGAAGCCAACTAGGGGAGGCAGGAGGGTTATGAGAATATTTGCCTGCTGTCTTGGGGTAAATAACTGCATTATCCCAGAACAAGCAGGCAGCATATTCTCACATGTGGAATTCCCTAGCTAATATGTAAGGGATGGAGGGAAGCTGTCATCTAAGTAGAAAATAAACTTTGCAGAATCATCTGGAATGAGTCTCCAGACAGTAATGGGATGGCAGGAGGGATGCTCATTCCCTCCAGCCGCTGGGGTCTCCCACCCCCAACAACCCCCACACTTTTAAACTGGAAGACATACCGGAGAGGGGCCTAAGGCTCTGACTGGCCCAGGCACCTAAGGCTTCTCAAAAGGGCCAAAGATTTCATACACATGTCTGGATGCCCTAATTTGGAAGATTTTTCAGAGCGCTGTGCTGATTTCTCGCATACAGGCCTTTCAGCTCTACATCAGCCTCCACTTGAACTTGGTGTACAGTGTGACAGAATTCGTGGACACTCTACCTGCAGAGAAGGCTGCTAAGTTCTGCTAGTTAGCTATCAAGCAGAATTAATGCATCATTCCATGCCACGTAGTCTAATGCAGTGTTTCCCAACCCTGTCCTGGAGGACCCCCAAGCCATTCGGGTTTTCAGGATTGCCCTAATGAATATGCATGAGAGAGATCTGCATAAAATGGAGGTGCCAGGCATGCAAATCTGCTCCATGCATATTCATTAGGGGTCTTCCAGGACAGGGTTGGGAACCATTGGTCTAATGGTCCTCTCATTGTTTCAGATTTTGTTCAAAATCTGTACATAGAGTAGTCAGGGTACTAAGATAATTTTCCTAAGATTTTAGATTCCTAACTGCAATAGTCACTGAGCTAGACCCACTTATCTGGCTGGATTTTGGCAGCACTGTGCACAGAGATAAATAAAGTGTCATTTTTAGCTGCTTATAAAATTGAGAGTAATTGGTCAAGAGTAGTCCAGCATAACTTTATGTGCTAGTTACAAAGATGCTAGTATGAGCATCATGGATACAAAAGCCGATCTGAAAATTTTGCTCAAAGTACTATGAATTATTTCTATAGCGCTACCAGACGCACGCAGCACTGCACAGAGTCACAAAGAGTAAGAAAACAGTCCCTGCTCGAAAGAGCTTACAATCTAAACAGGCAAGACAGACAAACAGGATGTCATGGATACAGTTAAGGGGAACGGTTAATCAGCTGGCTGGGTTGGAGGGCAAGGAGTTGGGTTAAGGATTGAAAGCTATATCAAAAAGATGAGTTTTCAGTCTGCTTTTAAACAAGGGAAGGGGCTTGATGGACAAACATGGGTAATTTATTACAGGCATAGGAGACAGCTAGATGAAAGGAACAAAGTCTGGAATTGGCAGTGGAGGAGAAGGGTAACGCTAAGAGTGACTTATCTGAGGAATGGAGTTCTCTGGGAGGTGGATAAGGAGAGAGAAGCAAGGAGAGATATTGAGGAGCAGCAGAATGAACACACTTGTGGGTCAGCAATAAGATCTTAAACTGTATGTGATGGCAGATAGGGAGCCAGTGAAATGACTTAAGGAGAGGGTGACATGAATGTAGCAAGGTTGGTAGAAGATGAGGCGACACTTAGGGTTACCAGTTAGGAATATATTGCAGTAATCTAAGCGTGAGGTTACGAGAGCTTGGACAAGGATCCTGGTAATGTGCTTAGAGAGGAAGGGGCGAATTTTGGTGATATTGAAGAGATAGGAGCGACAGGTCTTAGCAGCTTGTTGGATTTGAGTAGAAAATGAGAGGTCAGAATCGAAGACCACTCCTAGGTTGCAAGTAGAGGAGACTGGAATAATGACAGTATTATTTATAGAGATGGAGAAAGGAGGAGCAGAGGGTTTAGGAGGAAAGAGAAGCAGCTCAATCTTGGACATATTTAGTTTCAGATGACGGCAGGACATCCAGGCAGCAATGTCAGCCAAACAAGCAGAGACTTTTGCTTGGACTTTAGGTGAAATTTCAGGTGTAGAGAGTTAGATCTGGGAGTCCTAGTAACCTAGTAGATGACGGCAGATAAAGACCTGAAAGGTCCATCTAGTCTGCCCAACCTGATTCAATCTAAAAATTTGTTGGGTTTTTTTTTCCTTCTTCTTAGCTATTTCTGGGCAAGAATCCAAAGCTCTAGGTTCCAACTACTGAAGTCTCCGTCAAAGCTCACTCCAGTCCAGCCTGCCCATGTCCAGTCCTCGAGATCTACTGGCAGGCCAGGTTTTCAGGATATCCATGAGATAGATTTGCATACCAAGAAGGCAGTGCAGGCAAATCTCTCTCATGCATATTCATTGTGGATATCCTGAAAACCTAGTCTGCCAGTAGATCTCGAGGACCGGACTTGGGCCGCCCTGATCTACACCCTCCCAGCCATTGAAGCCCTCTCCAGCCCATCCTCTACCAAACGGCCATATACAGACATAGACAGTGCAAGTCTGCCCAGAACTGGCCTTAGTTCTTTAATATTTACTATTATTTTCTGATACTGGAAGCCATGAGAGGAGATCAGGGCACCGAGGGAAGAGGTGTAGAGAGAGAAGAGAAGAAATCCTAAGACAGAGCCCTGGGGTACACAAACTGCTAGCGGGGTAGCAGCAGAAGAGGAACTACCAACACATACATTAAAGGTGCATTGGGAAAGTTAGGAGGCAAACCAGTTTATCAGCTGCTATATAGCTCCACAGCAAGAGTAAATACAGACGTCAGATTTTTATCATAGATTACCCTCACACTGGACACTACACTCTCAAATCTGCACGAATTGCTGCATCATAACATTCTTTCAAATTTGGCATCTTTGACATGGGGGTTGAAATTAATCAGGGTCAATTATAAAAAAAGGAATCTGCCTATATCTTCCTAAAAGTAATACTGTTTGAAAGAGAAAATTTTACTTTAAGATACATGTTATTTATTTTTATTTATTTATTCAATTTTTTAGCCCATCCTCCCAAAGGAGCCCTGAACGGGTTACAAAGTACATCCATAATAATCGAGTCAGGACAGAGATGACGCAGTGCCACTATCATAAATGTACAAATTCACCTCAAAGTTAGGAATGCTTAGCAGATTTGCATTTATGTTTGATTTGAATACCACTATTTCTGTTTTATGCTTGTCAAATTTTTTTAAAAATTCGACAGTATTGTTGTAATATGTGCTTTTCTGGTGGTGAGTGAGTTTAGTGATTGGTGCTATATTTTGTGCTTTATTTGCTGTTCATTTTCCAGTATTCTCCATTGAAAGCAGCGCTGGGTTTATCAGTTGGTTGCTATGTATAATATTTGCGTACTATTTGTATTTTCCTAATATTAAAATATTTTTTTACATTTAGAATTCATAGGCTTAAGTAGGCCTTCTTGAATCCATTATTACCAATTATTTTAGCCATTTGTTTGTTGTTTGGCTCCATTCACGTGCTTTAGTCAGATATTTTTAAAATATCTGAACCTGTGCCAAGATCTCTGATTCAGATTGTGTGCTTCAATTTTTAGGTTATAGATGTCAGATTTTGAAGAGAATATTAACAAAAGAGGGTGGATTGGAAACATATATGAAACCTCCACTGGACAGAGAGATGCCTTAACAAGCTTTATGCATCCGCATCTAGCCTTCAAGAAGTGAAACTTGCTGGGTTACAGAGTAGAATATCATTGCAGCTACTCCAACTCCTTCAGTGACATCATCTAGTCGGCAGTATAGTTTTCCTGAAATGAATCAGCTGCAGATTAATGAAGCCTCACAAAAGTTCAAGTAGTCCAGATAATGCAGGCTTGGGATCCTAAAAGAGACCCACAAACAGGCTTGAGATCTTGTGGAAAAGAAACCCCCAAACAGGCTTGGGAACCTGTGGAACCGAAATCCACCGATGGCTGTTGTTGCATGGTCATTGGGCATGGCACCTATGGTATTGGGAATACTGATTGCTCATTTGGAAACCAGCAGTGGCAAAGCCACCATAGACACAAAACTTCCTGTGACACCCCTTTTGTAATTTTATACTCTTGCTCGAAGTTATACATTGGGCAAATGTCAAGACCCTTTCGGGTATGGATGAGTGAACAATGGAGTAATCTGACGTGCAACAACCATTGGTTGAACATTTTAATACATCAGGGAATTCAGTTCTTTCATTTTAGATCATGTGCCACCGATGCCAAGAGGAAGAGACAGGAGATTGGCTTTACACAAAAAAGAGCTGGAATGGATTTTTCGCCTGCATTTGTAAGAACTGGATGGATTAAATCAAAAGATCGAGTGGCCGCAGCAATGAGGAAGACAGAGCCGGCCGAAGATATTGCCACATTGATTGCACTGCGGACCAGCAGTTGAAGAACACTGTCTCAGGCGCAATGCAAGTGCTGGCCCTGTGGACCGGCACCGGTGGCTGAATAACACTGATTTACATGTTACATAGGAACACTGGCATGAAGTTATATATACATACCCTAAAAAGCAAGGCAGAAGGTGCAAATGCAATAATTTCCATAACTACATTATTTTTTAAATATTTTCAAAGCACTGTTTTCTTTTTCTACTTACCAGAAAGCATATAGGGCCGGATTCTATAACAGCTGCTGAAAGTTAGGGGGCAGTTGCTACCTTACAGCCACCTAACTTAATTGGTTTAATGACTGCAATTAACCAGTATTTTAAAAAATCATAAAAAAAGAAAAAGATGGGAGAGCTGTCAGAGAGTAGTGCTGTGCTGGACATCACCTTGAGCCCCTCTACAGCCGCCGCCGTTGGGAGCTAGCTCACCGCGAGACGAGAATGCACCCGAGGAGTAACATAGTAACATAGTAGATGACGGCAGATAAAGACCCGAATGGTCCATCCAGTCTGCCCAACCTGATTCAATTTAAATATTTTAATTTTTTTTCTTAGCTATTTCTGGGCAAGAATCCAAAGCTTTACCCGATACTGTGCTTGGGTTCCTACTGCCGAAATCTTCATTAAAACCTACTCCAGCCTATCTACACCCTCCCAGCCACTGAAGCCCTCCCCAGCCCATCCTCCACCAAACGGCCATATACAGACACAGACCGTGCAAGTCTGCCCAGTATTGGCCTTAGTTCAATATTTAATATTATTTTCTGATTCTAGATCCTCTGTGTTCATCCCACGCTTCTTTGAACTCAGCCATAGTTTCCCTCTCCACCACCTCTCTCAGGAGCGCATTCCAGGCATCCACCACCCTCTCCGTAAAGTAGAATTTCCTAACATTGCCCCTGAATCTACCACCCCTCAACCTCAAATTATGTTCTCTGGTTTTACCATTTTCCTTTCTCATTTTGTTCTACGTTAATACCCTTCAAGTATTTGAACGTCTGAATCATATCTCCCCTGTCTCTCCTTTCCTCTAGGGTATACATATTCAGGGGTTCCAGTCTCTCCTCATACGTCTTCTGGCACAAGCCTCCTATCATTTTCGTCGCCCTCCTCTGGACCGCCTCAAGTCTTCTTACGTCCTTCGCCAGATATGGTCTCCAAAACTGAACACAATACTCCAAGTGGGGCCTTACCAATGACCTGTACAGGGGCATCAACACCTTCTTCCTTCTACTGACCACGCCTCTCTTTATACAGCCCAGCATCCTTCTGGCAGCAGCCACTGCCTTGTCACACTGTTTTTTCACCTTTAGATCTTCGGACACCATCACCCCAAGGTCCCTCTCCCTGTCCGTGCATATCAGCTTCTCTCCTCCCAGCATATACAGTTCCTTCCTATTATTAATCCCCCAAATGCATTACTCTGCATTTCTTTGCATTGAATATTAGTTGCCAGGCATTAGACCATTCCTCTAACTTTCCAAGTTTCCAAGTTTATTATAAGATTTGATTAATCGCCTATTCCAAATTCTAAGCGATGTACAGCTAAAAATTACAAAGTCAAGGGAAACATACATGACTAACAAAATTATTACTAAACATATTAAAATATCATTAAATACATAACATAATATAACATGACTAAACATGACTAACAAGACTATTTTTACATACAAGATCAAACAATGGGAAAGTTACAGGAAGAAATACAATTGAATATAAAAGAAACAATTAAGGTTAATAACACATTGGGAAAAGGGGAAGAAATTTATTGTAATTTAAGGAGAGATTAAAAACATAAGAAATTCAGTTAATCACTAAAAGCATCTTTAAAAAGGAAGCCCTTAAGTTTGCTCTTAAATTTGTCTAGAACTCTTTCCTCTCTTAAGTAAATTGGCAGGGCATTCCAAGCTTGGGGAGCTGTAACCGAGAAGATAGAATGACGTCGTGTACTAATAACTTTTAAAGAAGGAACGACCAATAAATATTGTTCTGTTGACCGTAGTAATCTCGAAGTAGTATAAGGAATTAAAACTTTATGAATAAATGCTGGGGTTTTGAATAGTATGGATTTGAAAGTGAGCAGACATAATTTATACATTATTCGATAAGCAACTGGTAACCAATGTGCTTTCTCAAGTAAAGGAGTAACGTGATCAAATTTCTTAGCTTTCTCAATAAGCTTGATTGAGGCATTTTGAATAATTTGTAAACGTTTGATTTCTTTTTGAGCTAGTCCTTTAAATAAGGCATTACAGTAGTCAATCTTGGAAATGACCAAAGAGTGAACCAGTATATTTAAAGATTTGGGGCATAAATATTTTGCCATTGAGCGAATTTGACGGAGCCTGTAAAAAGTAGATTTTACGACATAACTAACATGATCATGGTAGGTTAGTTTTTCATCAAAAATAATTCCGAGAATCCTGATCTTATGTATCAATTTCAAAGAAATGCCTTTAATGGTGATTGGGAAAGAAAGAATAAAACTGTCTTTCCAAGGAAAGAGCATAACGTTTGTTTTATCAATGTTTAGCGCCAATCTATTTAATTCAAGCCAGTGATGAATCTGTTCAAGTTTTGCATTAATAGTGGATACTTCAAGGGAACTGTTGGGATCCAGGGAATGTAGAAGCTGTATGTCATCCGCATAAGCGAATACGGTAAAACCAATAGATTGACAGAGGGTAATGAGGGATGCAAGAAAAATATTAAATAGAAGAGGAGAGAGAATCGATACCTGCGGAATTCCATATGGAACTGAGAAACTTTCAGAAGTAGTATTATTAAAGACAACAGTGGAAGAGCGATTGTCAAAATAGGAATGAAACCAAGAAAGTACTTGATCTGAGATACCGATAGATTGAAGTTTATTTAGTAAAAGAGCATGGTCGATAGTATCAAAAGCTGATGAGAGATCAATTGAAATCAGAAGGACAGATGAATGATGGTCAAGATGATAGAGTATGGAAGATGTCATGCCTATTAAGGAATGTTCCGTGGAATGATATTGTCTGAAGCCTGTTTGATTTGGATGAAGAACATTTGTTTTTTCTACAAATTCTGAGATTTGGTTGAATACTATTTTTTCTGTTAACTTGGCTAAGTAAGGAATATTTGCAATGGGCCTATAATTTGATTTTTCATCAGAATTAATTTTTGGGTCTTTCAAAATAGGAGGATGATGGCTTTTTTCCAATCTAATGGCATAATGTTTTGCTTCAGACTTTCTTTAATCAAGGTTAGTATTAAAGGACCAAAAATTGTAAAGTATCTTTTAATAATAAAAGGAGGAATTATTTCAACCTGTGTCCCCTTATTATTAATAGTTTTCATAAGAGATTCGAGCTCGCCTAGAGTAGGAAGATTAAAATATGAGCATTTTAAAGGCAGAGTTGATCCAGGTTCTGGCTCAAAAACTGAAGTTGAAGAATTTATCTTTAATAGATTTTCCCTTATATCCTTAATCTTCTTTGAAAAATAGTTAGCAAGTTCTTGTGCTGAGGGGACTGAATTGGTAACGTGAGTGTGTTTTTTATAAGTAGGAGAGATTGCTTTTAAGATGGTATAAAGCGTAGAGACATTTTTAGCTTTGAAAATTTGATTAGAATAGTATTTCTTTTTTGCTTGATTTATTTTATTTTTATACATGTCAGATTGATCTTTAAATTTATCAAAATTTAATTGGCTCTTATTTTTCCTCCAATTTCTTTCCAATGATCTAAGTTGCTTTTTGATTAAGCAAAGTTCTGTAGTAAACCAAGGATTAGCTTTCTTTCTTGCCGAAATAGTTTTTATTTGGGGCGGAACTAAAGTATCTAATAGGTGTTTTGTGGAAGAATTCCATTGAAATAAGAGCTCTTCTATGGAATAATTCTTTGAGTCCAAAAAGTCTAAATTAAAATTTTCCACAATTGAATCTAACGATAGGCTGTTGAAATCTCTATACTTAATAATTTGAGATGTTGTATTTGTTTTTGACAAGGAAGTTAAATAAGATATTGATATCAAAAAGTGATCGGACCAGGAATTGGAAGACAAGAGTTTAATTGGTAATTAACCTTAGTAACAAGAGAGGTTATAATCATATCAATTGTATGACCTGCTTGGTGTGTTGGAGTAGTTAAAAATGGACACAGATCTAAATCGTTAAGCTGGGAAAGAATATCTTTGGTGTAGTTATTGAAATCCCCTAAAATCAAAGGATTAGTGGTGGAGGATCCAAAGTCAAAAAGAAGTGATTGTAACTGAGACAGATTTGTACAGTTGACAGGTGGTGGAAGATAGATAAGAAGTGCATCAAGTTTAGGCTTAGTACTTAAAGTAAATTGCAGGAATTCAATTGGAGAATTGATTGGAGAGTAATCTACACTTACTGCTAGGGAATCCTGAAATATAATGCCAGACCTCCTCCGCGTTTAAAAAGACGATGGTTATACAGATAAGAGAAACCTGGAGGGCAAGCATAGGAAAGGTACGCTTTTTCTCCTTCAGTAAGCCATGTTTCCACTAAACATAGTACACTGTAAGAGAATTGAGTAATGAGATCTTTAATTAAATGATATTTAGTTTTAAGGGAACAAATATTAAGTAGTCCAATTTTAATTTGTTTATGTTTTGGGAAGGTTGGGATTTCATTTTCTAAGGAAGCATAATGTTGAGGAAATAAAGGAATATTATAACATTCTCTAGATTGAGAGGAGAGTGTCTTACTGATTGGTTTAGTTAGACGATTACTATGTAAAACAGGAATATTAGAAGGAGAGTTTTCCATATTTAAAGGTCTATTAGAGAAATGCAAGCAAACAGATAAATGACCATTATAAAATATAGTAGCCAAAGAGAAAGCCGAATATAAATAAAATGGTAAAAAGAAGTTTATTACTAAACTTACTTGGGAAGACACTGCAGTTTGGTCTACACCCTAAGAGTCGCGCACAAAGGATCGCAATAAGGAGCATGAATGGCGTGCACCGCAAAGAGGCAGAATTTAAAGAGCATGTACCGGCTGGAAAAGGGGGCGGAGTCCAGATGGGCCGCTGCTGTGCGGCGGCACAGAGATTGCAAGTAAACTATTGAAAACACAAGTTAAAAGTAAGCTAAAACAAACAATAAAAGAATAAATACTAAACAGTTAAAATTAGTACTGTTCCAAAGTGTGACGTGCAAGTGAAGAGTAGCAGTGCTTCTGGTGATAATGGCCTGCGCCGCAAAGAGGTAGAATTTAAAGAGCATGTACCGGCTGAAAAAGGAGGCGGAGTCCAGACGGGCTGCCGCTGTGCGGCGGCAGAGAGATTGCAGGTAAACTTGAGCAGAACTGAACCAGCATGTTCGGCTGATCCTTTTTCATATTTTCCATTCCCTCTTCGATGTCTACTCTGTTACAAGTCTTGGTATCATTTGCAAAAAGGCACACTTTTCCTTCTAACCCTTCAGCAATGTCACTCACAAACATATTGAACAGGATTGGCCCCAGCACCGAACCCTGAGGGACTCCACTAGTCACCTTTCCTTCCTTTGAGCGACTTCCATTAACCACCACCCTCTGGCGTCTGTACTACAGCCAGTTTCTTACCCAGTTCACCACTTTGGGTCCTAACTTCAGCCCTTCAAGTTTGTTCAACAGCCTCCTATGAGGAACTGTATCAAAGGCTTTGCTGAAATCCAAGTAAATTATATCTAGCATATGTCCTCGATCCAGCTCTCTGGTCACCCAATCAAAAAATTCAATCAGGTTCGTTTGGCACGATTTACCTTTTGTAAAGCCATGTTGCCTCGGATCCTGTAACCCATTAGATTCAAGGAAGTACACTATCCTTTCTTTCAGCAACACTTCCATTATTTTTCCAACAACTGAAGTGAGGCTCACCGGCCTGTAGTTTCCTGCTTCATCCCTGTGACCACTTTTATGAATAGGGACCACATTCGCTCTCCTCCAATCCCCAGGAATCACTCCCGTCTCCAGAGATTTGTTGAACAAGTCTTTAATAGGACTCGCCAGAACCTCTCTGAGCTCCCTTAGTATCCTGGGATGGATCCCGTCTGGTCCCATCGCTTTGTCCACCTTCAGTTTTTCAAGTTGCTCATAAACACCCTCCTCCGTGAACGGCGCAGAATCTACTCCATTTTCTCGTATAACTTTGCAGACAATCTCGGTCCTTCTCCAGGATTTTCTTCTGTGAACACAGAACAGAAGTATTTGTTTAGCATATTTGCTTTCTCCTTATCACTCTCCACATATTGGTTCCAGCATCTTTTAGCGTAGCAATTCCATTTTTCATCTTCTTCCTTTCACTAATATATCTGAAAAAATTTTTGTTTCCCTTTTTTACATTTTTAGCCATTTGTTCTTCCACCTGTGCTTTCGCCAGACGTATCTCTCTCTTGGCTTCTTTCAGTTTCACCCTGTAGTCCTTTCTGCTCTCCTCTTCTTGGGTTTTTTTATATTTCATGAACGTCAACTCTTTCGCCTTTATTTTCTCAGCCACTAGGTTGGAGAACCATATCGGCTTCCTTTTTCTCTTGTTTTTATTGATTTTCTTCACATAAAGGTCCGTAGCCATTTTTATCGCTCCTTTCAGCTTAGACCACTGTCTTTCCACTTCTCTTATGTCCTCCCATCGTAACAGCTCTTTCTTCAGGTACTCTCCCATTGCATTAAAGTCCGTACATTTGAAATCTAGGACTTTAAGTATCGTGTGGCCACTCTCCACTTTAGCCGTTATATCAAACCAAACCGTTTGATGATCACTACTTCCCAGGTGAGCACCCACTCGAACATTAGAGAGATACTCTCTCCATTTGTGAGGACCAGATTCAATATTGCTTTTTCCCTTGTGGGTTCCGTCACCATTTGTCTGAGCAGAGCCTCTTGAAAGGCATCCACAATCTCCCTACTTCTTTCCGATTCCGCAGATGGAACATTCCAGTCCGCATCCGGTAGGTTGAAATCTCCCAACAGCACAACCTCCTCTTTCCTTCCAAACTTTTGGATATCCACAATCAGATCCTTATCAATTTGCTGCGATTGAGTCGGAGGTCTATAGACTACACCCATGTAGATAGAAGTTCCATCTTTTCTTTTCAGAGCGATCCATATCGCTTCTTCTTCTCCCCAGGTCCCTTGCATTTCAGTCGCTTGGATATTGATCTTTACATAGAGAGCTACTCCTCCACCTTTTTGACCATCTCTGTCATTCCTAAAAAGATTATATCCCGGTATGTTTGCATCCCATCCATGTGATTCACTGAACCATGTCTCTGTGATAGCGACAATATCTAGATCTGCCTCTAATATCAGGGATTGCAGATTATGAACTTTGTTGCTTAGACTGCGAGCATTTGTGGTCATCGCTTTCCAGCTATTTTTCAGCGATAATCTCCTAAAATGGTTAACTTCTTTTTTATCAGATCGTATCTCGAGAGTCAAATTCAATGAAGCCTACTCTGCTAACTTCTCTTCATCATATGGTGTTCCACAAGGATCAATACTATCTCCTCTTCTATTTAACATTTTTCTATCCCCGCTTATCACTATCTCACAGTCACTAGGTTTTACAGCCTTTTCATACGCTGATGATATTCAACTCATGCACCCTCTCAACCCAGAAAACGCAGAAGAAATAAAAATTATCAATGACAAATTAGAACTAATAAAAAACTGGCTAAACAATAACAAACTAGTTCTAAATACTCAAAAAACAAAAACAATGCTTTTCACTTGGAAAGGAGACATAACTCCAAAAATACCATTCGTACTTGATAATACTCCTATAGAATCGGTCTCTAAGCTGAAAATCCTTGGTGTAATAATCGATGTAGATCTTTCATTTCACAGTCACATTAGCGAAATAGTTAAATCATGCTTTTACAGATTACGACTCCTTCGTTCAATTTCTACCTTTTTGGATTCCAATTAATATCTTAGTTCATTCTCTTATTATTTCTAAATTAGATTATTGTAATTCTCTTCTAATTAACATAACCCAGAAAGAAAAGAGACGACTCCAAATCATCCAAAACACATCAGTTAAATTAATTCACAAAGCAAAAAAATTCGACCATGTTACCCCTTTCACATTGGCTCCCCATATCTCACCGAATCACTTTCAAAATTTTATTTTTGGTATACAAAACATTGAGCTTTAATGAACCCCAATTTATATAAAAAATGATTGTCCCATATAACTCTTCTCGCTCTTTAAGATCTTCCTCATCACAATTGCTTTCAGTCCCCTCGCTGAGAATCATAGGCACAAGACGTAATGATATGTTCTCCGTGAAAGCCCCTACACTGTGGAACTCTCTTCCAAATTTTATCAAAAGCGAAAAAGACCTCGTCTCTTTTAAGAAAATTTTAAAAACATATTTATTTCAAGATGCATTTGATTCATGAAACGTAACATTTTAGGTTCTTTCATTCTTTTTGTCTTTTCTTTTTTTTTTTTCTTTTTTTTTTTTTTTCTATCTTATCTTGCCCCATTATTACCCAATGTGCTTTCCTTTTGATGTTAAATTCTAACAAATAACAAAATTGTAACTTTCCCCCTCCTTCCCACTCTTTCCCGTTTGTCCAATTTGTCTGTCTCTTGTCTAACTTTCGTAAATTAAATGTATTACCACATTCTGATGGTTTTTAAATTGTACATCGCTTAGATATTGTTATAAGCGATTCATCAAATGAAAATTAAACTTGAAACTTAAACTTGAAACTTCGTATGGATTTTTGTTTCGTTTCACTTTCTGTTGCAATACTAAGAAATGAGTTGCTGATATTGCTTATGTTGCAGTCTTTATTACTATCACATCTTTTCTTTTGCCGGGGGTGGTCTCTATAATTGTCCTTCGTACATGCACCACCCCCAACTTCTAGTTTAAATGCCAAGAAAAATATTGTCTAAATTTCTCTGCAAGGTTTCTTTTTCTTGCTGTAGTAATATGTAGCCCATCAGTGCAATATAGCTTCTTGTCCTTCCATGTATTTCCCCATCCTCCTATGTACCTGAAGCCTTCTTGATGACACCAGGCTTTGAGCCATCTATTAAAGTCCTCTGTGTTTTTCACTCTTTGCTCTCCCTTTCCATATGCAGGCAGTATTTCAGAAAAAGCTAAAGTCTTTACAAAAGGTTTCACGCCCTCACCAAGCTCCCGAAAAGCTTTCTGTGCTGCAAGTGTGGAGTTGTTGGCCAGGTCATTTGTTCCCAGATGGATAACAACATCAGTGTTAAAATCCTTAGTTTCTTCCTTAATTATAGTCTGTATTTGCCTGGAACTCCTGATAGCTGAGGATCCTGGAAGACATTTCACTATTTTGGTCTCCTCGCCTTGTGTTCCAAGGTTAATACCTCTGATGATGGAACCCCCCAACAGTAATAATTTTCTGTTTTGGGCTTTTTTATTTGTGCTTAGGGTGCGCTTGTTCTCTTGAGTTACCTTCATTGGTTCCAGTCCCACCTCCCTTCTGTTTTCTTGAGTATCGCAGTGTACTAGTGGAGCAAAGGAATTCTGTAGAGTTAATATTTGTGAAGGTGGATGTTTCTCTGTTACATGTCGCAGTCTTCCTGAGCCTACTGTGACCCATTTATTCCTGGGCTGTTTTATTCTTTGAGGTAGAGTTGGTGAGTTGGTATGATTTTGTGGAGTGATGGAAGCTGCTTTAATTGTATTCAATTCCTGTTTAAGTTTGTAGAGTTCCTCCTTAATACTAGCAAGTTGAAGACAGATGGGGCAAGCCTTAAGCCTCAAATAGTATGTCTTGGAATTAAAGCACCACAGTGATTGCATAGAATAAAGGTCATCTTGATTGGTTGAGAAGGAAAAATTATGTTCTTACCTGTTAATTTTCTTTCCATTAGACGCAGCAGATAAATCCAGAGACCAATGGGATAGCACACATCTACCAGCAGGCGGAGATAGGGAAACTGATTAACAGGTGGTCCCATTGGCTGGCACTCCTTCTGTATCTCCAGTATAGCTCCTTGCCCAAGCATCCGTAACCATCAATAGGCATAGCATGGGAAAAAAAAACTTCTTTCCCATAACAAATCTCAAAATACAACCCTCAATAATAACAAACTTTGAAAGTTGCAAAAGAAAAAACCGACAGACAATATCCAGAAAGGGTGGGGCTCTGGATTCATCTGCTGCGTCTAAGGGAAAGAAAATTAACAAGAAAGAACATAATTTTTCCTTCCCTAGCAACAGCAGCAGATGAATCCAGAGACCAATGGGATAGCACACATCTACCAGCAGGCGGAGATAGAGAAACTGATTAACAGGTGGTCCCATTGGCTGGCACTCCTCCTGTATCTCCAGTATAGCTTCTTGCCCAAGCATCCGTAACCATCAATAGGCATAGCATGGAAAAAAAAACATTTAAAAAACTTCTTTCCCATAACAAATCTCAAAAGGCAATAATACAGAATACAACCCTCAATAATAACAAACTTTGAAAGTTGCAAAAGAAAAAACCGACAGACAATATCCAGAAAGGGTGGGGCTCTGGATTCATCTGCTGCGTCTAAGGGAAAGAAAATTAACAAGTAAGAACATAATTTTTCCTTCCCTAACAACAGCAGCAGATAAATCCAGAGACCAATGGGATGTAGCAAAGCAATCCTCAATCTGGGTGGGAAGCAAATGCCGCCTCCGCAACAACTGACGCACTAAACGCATCTACCACATGCGCCCCTACATCCAACCAGTAATGCTGAGAGAAAGCACTCTCGGAAGACCAAGTAGCCGCGAGACAAAACTCCTCCAAGGAAAAAACCTCTGGACCGAGTCCAAGAAGTAGCCATCATTCTGATGGAATGGTCATGAAGTTCTTTCGCCAACCGCTTCCCTGCCATCAAGCAAGCATAAAGAATGTCCTTCTGGACCCATCATGCGATGGAGGCTTTGGACGCCGCCATATGTTTGAGGTGAGAAAGAAGCCACGCTGTTACCCCCTCTAACTCCCACTCCTTGTGCCCGGCGAAGAAGCTAGGAAGCATTGAATTGTGAGACGAGGCCATGAGGTCTAGTTCCAGGAGATCTCAAGTCCATAAAAAGAGCTGGAACGCCTGAGCCAAAATTCCCAATATTTAGAATGTAGAAGATTTCACTACTACTAACGTTTACACTTTCCAGAGCGTACACAGTGCTGTACACTGTAACATACAATAAATGGGCCATGCTCAGATTTCGCGGAGAGAAAGCCTATCCAAACTTTTTTCCTGACCCTTAAAATTATCTGTCAACAGAAGAGCAAGATGAGGGTCCACCCACTGAAGTAGAACAACAACTGTACCTGGCAACTGAGTACATCACCTACTGCCCAAGCTGTAGAGAAATACCCCCATTATAATACTGACTGAAAGGACCCTCAGCGGCATTCCGGAAGAATGGTCTGAAGCTCCAGAAAGGTAGCCTGACCATGCTCAAGAGTAGAAGAATGAACAAGTACTCAGTCGCCTCTTAAGACCAGACTCCTGGAGCTGAGAAGGGAAGGCACCGAGCCCCCCAACCCGACAGCCCAGGATGTTTGGTGGCCCTGAGCTAGTCCAGCAAAGACCGAGGCATGCCTTTGAAAAGAGAAATCTCGCTGAGCTACCAAATCATACAGAGCATGAGGAGCCCACCAAATTGGAGCCCAGAGATACCGGGAACCACCGGAACAAAAGCGACTGCTGTAGCGTTATAATGGGAAACCAAGCCGGTTCCCATTGGAGTCAGCAACATGGATCCTATAACCTGTACAGAATCCCATACTCTGGGACATGGGTGACCAAAGAAGAATGCAAACCTGAGACTGACCCATCGCCCTAGTCTCTGGGAAGAAACACATTTCTTTCCTATATGAATAAAAACATCTCCCCGATATACCTATAAATAGTACAGGAGAAAAGAGCGCTGTGCAAATTCGAAGATTCACATCCAAAGAACTGAGGAAAAGAAACCACCCTTTTCGTGTCAGTCAAATGGCCCGACTGAAAGACATCCAAATCAAGCAGTCAGTCAAGAAGAAATTAGGTGAATCACCTGATAGTGCCAAAACGGTACCACTGCCCACATTTTCTAAAATGTTCTTGAAGCCTTGGGTAGGTGAAATGGCATGTGCCTAAACCGAAAGCGCTGCTCAAAGAGAAGCAAGCAAACCTAGTGCCGATTCGGAGTCCATAGGGAAAATGTAAATATTCTCCCAGTTTTTCTGCAGAAATGTGTAACCCTGAGAAACTAATTCAGCAGAATGGGATCCAGCCAGCCCAATGCCCCCGTCTTGGGCACCATGCAGTAAGTGGAACAACGTCCCTTAGTTCCCGAAGAACTACAAGAATTGCCCTGAGGACCAGTAACACTGAAAAGGGAAACACAAAACATAGAGACTCCAAGAACGAACTGGAAACCTGAGGAGGATGCAAAGTTGCAAGCATCCTGAAAAATCTTCACAGCCCCCTGACCTGACATTATAGAGTCTTCTCCCTCATGAGAAAGCCTGAAGAGTCATTGGAAGAAGTCAAGATCCCCTCAGAATGAAGTGCAGAAGGTCAGGGAATGGCAGGATGAGAACTGTAGTATCTGCAAGAAGATTCTCCTAGGAAAATCAAGCTTCACAATGTAAAGAGGAATATACTGGAACCATGAAAACAGTACTAACTCCATGCAACATGAGCGAAATCCGTATGTCCTTTAAAGTGAATACGTACTAGACTCAATCAAGATGCTGCATCTACCGCCCCATGGAAAACAACAGCATCCTTACAGGTATCAGACAAAGCTCACATTGCTAATGAGAGCTTCAGGGATGAGGCTAACAGCCACATAGCGCGAGTTCCTCCGCGGGTTTGATAGAATAGGTAACTGGCTTCTGGTTAAAAGGAGCTGTACTGGTCATGGGGGGGGGGGCGTCTAGCATGTGCCATGAGAAAATGACGACAGGAGAAACCAGTGTGATAATCATGGAAATCTGAAGTCAAGGCCCCCTCAGAAATAGAGAAAGAGAGTCCTGGCCGCAGGAAGATGCGCAGTGTCATTATGCCCATAGAGACAGCCCGAACTTGGAAACTGTTTGTACTACCTTTAGGCATATATATCCTGTGCCACTACTGGAGACATGCAGCTCAGCACAGAGGCCCAAATAAGGACAGTTACCAACAGACAAAGGCTCAATCTGCAGGGACCCCAAGAGAGACAATGAGATACCTGTGTGAAATACAGGGCACTATCTTACTGCTGATCTCACCGTGCCGTGAGTTGCCGTATGTTGCCCCAGTCCGGAGACAAACCGAGACTTGGTGACCTAGCACAGGTCAGAGTCTCTCTGGTAATCCCCTTGAGTGCTAACCCCAGAGTCCGATTAAACAAGGGAGTACAGCAGGAACACAGATATAGACATATAAATCTGCCCAAGCTTGTCCCAAAGCTGGTGAAACACATACAACTTGTCTGAACCGGAAAGGAGAGAAGCCCCAGCATACCCTGACCAAAGTCAGCTGGAAACAAACTACTGGAACGCTGCAGCTCTCCCGCCATTGCCGGAGACCCAAGCGCACGCCTGATTCTCGCTGACATGTGGCCACTACACCAACGCTCCTAGAAACATAGTCGGATTCAAGCCCTGCAAAATTTATCCTGCCGCGGCTTGCATAGAAAGAAAATCAGACTTGGGGAATAACCAGAAGAACGGCCCACAGCGCCGGAAAAAAACATGTCCCATCTCATGCGCGCACCTGCATAATCAGGCACCTGCATAATCAGCTGCACATGGCCGTGACAAACACCGATGGAAGAGAGCCTCAGAATAAACAGGACTACTATTGCTGCACTGGAACCCAACAAGGAGAACAAGTGCGAGCATGAAATGGCACCGCTACTGCCATGCTGTAACCAACAAGGAAACCAAGCCCGTGCATGCAAAGGGCGGGAAGTCCCGGCTCCCTCAACGGATTTCTAGTCATAAAACTTAGCCTCAATAAAATATCCATTCCTTAAAAATACATTGACCGAACCCACATTACTAAGACTCCCAAACAGAACCTGAAGTTCAACCAACATTAAAAAAACAGAGACATACTCACAAGCTTGTTGTTAGGGCCGGTTGAAGCCAGTTAAAGCTGGTTGAGCAGCAGTAACAGAGCAGAATGGAGCAACTGTGGTCTCTTTTTTTATTTTTATTTTTTTTACAGAAAAGGGAAAGAAGAAAAATATTGAGACCCAGTCAGACCCTCTAGCAATGGAGGGAGGGTGAGGCAGGGACCTGGGGGGGCCCAGGTGTAACCCCTAAAGCCAGCACCGTTCAGCCGGACACCCCTGTCTCACTGAAGAGAAAATCTCAACAGGAGAAATAGCATTGCCAGCTCACTGAAGAGAAACCTCAACAGGAGAAACAAAATGGCAGTCTCACTGAAGAGAAATCTCAACAGTAGAAAATAAAGTTCCAGTCACAGCCAGAATTCAGAAGCTAGTTGAATAGCGACCATTTCCTGCTGGGAGATAGAGAATACTGGAGATACAGGAGGAGTGCCAGCCAATGGGACCACCTGTTAATCAGTTTCTCTATCTCCGCCTGCTGGTAGATGTGTGCTATCCCATTGGTCTCTGGATTCATCTGCTGCTGTTGCTAGGGAATTGACTTGATTTGAGTAGTCCTAATTATTTGGGGTTGGTGGGAATATAAGTCTTACCCTTATTCCTATGAAGGGAAAGGGAAAGAGGAAATACGATTTAACAAAGGAAAGAGAAGGGTTTATTTTTATTTTATTTTTTGCTTTTTTAAAGTAAGAAACAGGGAGGAGAAGAGAAATGCTGAAAAACAGTGAAAAGAGCAGAATATGAAATGCTGAGTAACTTAGCTTTTAGAAGTTCACAGGGCAGCCTTGTTCATAGCACTGTCCCAAAGATGGAGAAATTAGGTTCTTACCTGCTAATTTACTTTCTTTTAGCTTCTCCAGACCAGTAGAGGTTAACTTTACGAATGGGTATATATCTAATCATGACCAGCAGGTGGAGACTGAAAACAAAACTGTGGGACAGTATATCCTATCCCCTCTTCTCTATTTCCCTCAGTCTGCCGAATAGCCAAGCAGAACCAAGAACTGGAAAACAGAAAGAACACAATACTCCGAACAGGAGTAACAATTAACATACCCAAAAAATGCTGTTGGAAAATGCAGAGGAGAAATACCCGAAGGAAAATGTCCCCACAGCTCGCCAGCTAAGCCAGCCGAGCCACAGCCGCTGTTCTTCAAATCTCCCCGGCCCTAGAAAAATACTAGAACCCGCAGCAAAACACAAAAAACTGCCCGCGCAACGGCCCGAACAACAACAACAGACAGGGTGGGGACCTCTACTGGTCTGGAGAAGCTAAAAGAAAGTAAATTAGCAGGTAAGAACCTAATTTCTCCTTCTTTAGCACTCTCCAGACCAGTAGAGGTTAACTTTACGAATGGGACGTACCAAAGCAGTCCCTCTCACGGGCGGGACCCCCGAAGGGCCGATACCAGTACACGCTCCCCGAACACCGCGTCCCGACGCGCCTGCACATCAACCCGATAATGACGAACAAAAGAATGCAAGGAGGACCAAACCGCAGCCTTACAAATATCCACTGGAGGCACAAGCGACGACTCAGCCCAAGAAGCCGCCTGACCCCGAGTGGAATGAGCCTTGAGAAACTCCGGAACAGGCTGCTGTTTCAGAAGACAAGCGGAAGCAATTGTCTCCTTGATCCAGCGCGCAATAGTAGCCTTAGAAGCGCCAGCTCCCCGACGAGGACCCGCCAGGAGGACAAAAAGATGATCGGACTTCCGGAATTCCTGGGTCCGCTGCACATAAGAGCGAAGGACCCGACCGACATCCAACTTGCGCAGCTGCCGTTGCTCAGAAGAGCCCTCCCGACCATCCAAGACCGGGAGAACCACTGATTGATTGACATAAAAAGGAGAAACAACCTTCGGCAGAAAGGAAGGAACAGGCCGCAAGACGACCCGCTCCCTAGAAAACTCCAAGAAGGGAGCCCTACAAGAGAAAGCCTGCAGCTCAGAAACACGCCTAGCAGAAGTAATGGCCACCAAAAAGACCGCCTTCAAAGTAAGGTCCTTCAAAGAACAGTCGTCCAAGGGCTCGAAAGACGAGCGCACCAAAACAGAGAGAACCAGATTAAGATCCCAAGAGGGAACCGAGGGCCGTAGGGGAGGCCTAAGCAACTTGGCCGCCCGCAAAAACCGAATCACATCAGGAAGAGCCGACAAACGCTGACCTGACACCAACCCTCGAAAAGCCGACAGGGCCGCAAGATGAACCCGGAGAGAAGACCAAGCCAGGCCTCTATCCAGGCCATCCTGCATAAAATTTGCCGTTCTCCTTCAATTCGACCTCTCTGCTGCCTTTGACGTTGTCCACCACGACATTCTAATCTTCCTACTCTCCGAGATAGGCATTAGCTCTACAGTCCTTGACTGGTTCTCGAACTTCTTACGTTCTCGCTCTTACACCGTCACCAAACATGGTTCCTCTTCCCCCCCATGGAAACCGACATGTGGAGTCCCACAAGGCTCCCCCCTATCTCCCATCCTCTTCAACATTTATATGTCCTCCCTGAATCTCCTCCACCTATCCCCCCTAGAAACACTCTACACTTACGCCGACGATATCCTGGTCCTCCTCGAGACCGACGCGAACCTCACCAACCTCGCAGCTAACATCTCTTCTTGCATAACCAACCTTCAATCCTGGGCTCACACTGTACAAATGAAATTGAACGAGTCCAAAACCAAACTACTATGGCTCGGCCCTAAACTTGATCAATTACCCACTTCCATCCCACTGCCCACAGGCTCCTCTCTTCAGTTGGAGTTCTCTAGCAAAGTTCTGGGCATCACCATAGATTCATCATTATCCTTCAACGACCACCTCAACTCCCTGATAAAAAAATGCTTTTGCAGCCTTCACATGCTGAGGAAAGTGAGGTCCTGCTTCCACCACCGTCCTCGTTCAATCCATCATCCTCTCCAGATTGGATTATTGCAATTCCATTTACCTAAGCTTAACAAAGAAAAGCCTTCACAGACTCCAATTAATCCAGAACACCGCGGCCAAACTTATCTTCTCAAAAAGTAAATTTGACCATGTCTCACCGCTCCTATCCAAGCTCCACTGGCTTCCCGTTATTTCCAGGGTCCACTTTAAGTGTGTCTGCCTAACCTTCAAGATCCTCCACGGTATCCTTCCTCTTCTTATCCCTCTATCCTGGAATTCCTCAAATCCAATCTCCACTAGATCCACGCAAAAATTAAAATTATCCTACCCCTCCTTAAAAGGCATCTCCCTTGTTGGTAAACTTGGGTCTTCCCTCCCTTTCAGAATCGCTCAGCTCTGGAATAGTCTCCCTTCCCCTCTCCGCAATTTGAGCCCCTTTCTACCATTCCGTAAGCATCTGAAGACCTGGCTCTTCTCCAAAACGTAACCCCGTCCCCTTCGTGGCACTCTCGCACCTAACCTCTCTTCTCTCTTACTTATATAATTCCATTGGAGTTCCGTTCCTTCCCTAATCTTGTAAACCGTGTCGAGCTCCATCTGCGGAGATGATGCGGTATATAAACCCAAGATTTAGTTTAGTTTAGTTTAACTCTAGAATGTTAGGCAGGGAAGCGCGAAAAGAGGTCACTCCCCGCGCCCGACACCATTCCTCAAAGAGACCCAAACCCGCACATAAGCCCGAGAGGTAGAAAGCCTCCGGAACCCCAACAGTGTAGAGATCACCTTGTCTGAATATCCCTTCTTGCTAAGGCGACCCCTTTCAAGAGCAACGCCGTAAGACAGAAGGGAGACGGGTCGAACATGGGAATGGGACCCTGCGTCAGAAGGTCGTCCGAGAGAGGCAGAGGAAGAGGATCCGCCACCAGGTGCCTCACCAGATCCGCATACCACGGACGTCGAGGCCAATCCGGAGGCACCAGCACCACCAGACCCGGATGGTGAACAATGCGAAGAAGCACTCTGCCCACCAGCGGCCAAGGAGGGAACACATACAACAGCCCCTCCGTTGGCCACGGCTGGACCAGAGCATCCAGATCCTCGGCCAGACCGTCCCTGCGACGACTGAAGAAGCGGGGCACTTTGGCGTTGCCACCCGTGGCCACCAGGTCCATCAGGGGCTGCCCCCAAGCCTGCACTATCAACTGAAACGCCCCGGCGCCGAGACACCACTCTCCTGGATCTAGGAAGTGACGACTGAGGAAGTCTGCCTGAACATTTTCTACCCCGGCTATATGAGAGGCCGAGAGGTCCAGCAGATGGGACTCCGCCCAAACCATGAGCAGAGCTGCCTCCTGCGCCACCGGAGTGCTCCTGGTGCCCCCCTGACGATTGACATAAGCCACCGCCGTGGCATTGTCCGACAGCACTCTGACCGACTTGCCCAGCAAAAGGGAGTGGAAAGCTAACAGCGCCAGACGGACCGCTCTGGTCTCCAACACGTTGATCGACCAGGCGGCCTCCTCCGCGGACCAGGTGCCCTGAGCTGAGTGACCCAAACACTGAGCCCCCCAACCCCGGAGACTCGCATCCGTCAGGAGCACCGTCCACTGCGGGAGATCCAGACCCACCCCCTGAACCAGGTGAGGGGTCCGGAGCCACCAGCGCAGGCTGCTGCGCGCCAACCCCCGCAGGGGCACCGGAACATCCAAATCTTGCCTCTGGGGAGACCACCTCCGGAGCAGAGCATACTGAAGAGGACGCATGTGGGCCCGCGCCCACCTCACCACGTCCAGGGACGCCGCCATCAACCCCAAGACTTGGAGGAAATCTCGCGCCCGAGGACACCGGGACGCCAAAAGCAGGCGAATCTGCGATTGCAAAATGCTCACCCGGGCCTCTGGAAGGAAGACCTTCCCCAAGGAGGTGTCGAACAGAACCCCAAAGTACCCCAGGCGCTGAGCCGGGACCAACCGACTCTTGGAAAGGTTGACCACCCAGCCCAGCGACCGGAGAAACTCCACCACCCGAGCCGTAACCCGGGAGCTCTCCTGCAACGACTTTGCCCGAATCAACCAGTCGTCTAGGTAGGGGTGAACCAGGATGCCCTCCGACCGCAAGGCTGCCGCGACGACCACCATCACCTTGGTGAACGTCCAGGGAGCCGTGGCCAGACCAAAGGGAAGCGCACAGAACTGATAGAGCCGCCCCAAGATCGCAAAGCGCAGGAAGCGCTGATGAGAGTCCCGAATGGGAACATGCAAGTAGGCCTCCGTCAGATCGAGAGAAGTGAGGAACTCCCCCGGCTGAACCGCCAGAATGACCGACCGCAGAGTTTCCATGCGGAAAGAAGGAATCTTGAGAGCTCTGTTGACCCCTTTCAAATCCAGGATGGGCCGAAAGGTCCCCTCCTTCTTGGGCACCACAAAGTAAATGGAGTACCTGCCGGTGCCCCACTCCGGAGGGGGCACCGGCACCACTGCCTTGAGATCCAGCAAGCGCTGCAGGGTCTGGCGAAAAGCTTGCGTCTTCCCTGGAGACTGACATGGAGAAGCGAGGAAAAGGTCCGGCAGAGAGTGGGCGAACTCCAGAGCATAACCGTCCCGCACCACCTCCAGGACCCACTGATCGGACGTGATCTCGGCCCACTTTGGGAAAAATTCGCTCAGCCGGGCCCCCACCAGAATCAAAGGGGCGCCGGCAAGGAGTCATTGCGCAGGACGGGAAGCGGGGGAGCCGGCGGAGGGATTCCCTGCCCCCCGACGGGCCCCCCGAAAGGGCTGCATGCGCTGAAAGAACCGACCCCTGGAAAATCCCGGAGCCGGGAAAGAAGCAGCCCCAAGCCCAGGGCGATACTTGCGAAACTCCCGCAAACGCCCCCGGGCAGCGCCACCCCGAGACGCAGGACGGGCACGGTCCTCAGGCAGACGGGGAACCTTAGAGTCCGTCAGAGTCTGAATCAACTTATCCAATTCTTCCCCAAACAAAAAAGACCCCCGAAAGGGAAATTTAGTAAGTTTAGCTTTGGACGCAGCATCCGCCGCCCAAGCGCGCAGCCACAAAATACGCCGCGCGGCCACTCCAAAGGCCATAGACTTAGCCGAGATCCGCACTAAGTCATAAAGAGCATCAGAGAGGAACGAGGCCGCCATCTCAATCTTTGCCACCTCCTGATCCACCAGAGACCAGTCATCAGACTCCCGATCCAGGACGCGCTCAGCCCACCGAAAAACGGCGCGAGCGACCAGCCCCCCACAAATAGCCGCCTGGACCCCAAAAGCTGAGACCTGAAAATTGAGCTTAAGGGTATTCTCCAATTTGCGCTCCTCAGAGTCCCGCAAGCGCCCTCAACAGGCACGATATGCCGCTTAGAAATCGCCGAGACCACCGCGTCTACGACTGGCGATACTAAAGTAGCCCGATCCCCCTCTGGGATGGGATACAAACGAGCCATGCTACGCGCCAGACGAAACACAAAATCCCGAAAATCCTGACGCACAGGAAAAGAGCGGGAAACAGGACAGACCCCCTGAAGCAGAGGGGACCCCATACGCGGGGTCTCCGGCGGCGCAACTTCAAAAATGCAGCACCAAGGAGACCTGCTACATCAGGTCTAAAAGCTCATCCCTCAGAATAAAAAGCGCACCACGGACGCATCTGCTCTGGAAGACGGGAAACCCGCCGCCCCGCTGCCAGCGGGCGTCCCCTCTAGAGGATCCTGGAAGCCCGCCAAAGCAGCCAGGTCCTCAACCATGCCAACCCGCTCCTCCGACCACCATTCCGCAATCCAAGCCCCCCCGCGGGTGCTTGGATGAGGGAGGAGGAAGAGGGGACGCCAAACGAAAAGAGGGAGGCAAAGCCATAGGGGGCGCGGAGGGAAACCACCCCCGAAACCCCCCAGGTGCATGTGGGACCCCCAATTGTCTGCACAAAGAAAGAAAATAAATTGGGGACAAAAAACCCCTGGGGGTCCCCAGGGACTCCCTGCCCCAGCAGGGGTCCCAGCTGAAACCTGCCCCTGTGTTTGCAATACAGGGGGAAGGTCACCTGAGGTTGCAGACAAAATGGAGGGGCCAGACAGAGAAAATGGCGAAGTTCCCGCCAAAAAAGCTCCCTCCATGGCCTTTAGCGGCTGAGAAGGCTGAACAGTCCCAGCCGCTAAAACAGGCAAGTCGGCATCAGCTGTCAAAAAATCAGCTGAGAGGGAATCCTTCGGGGAATCCCTCCGTGGGCGGTTGGAGAAGACCGGGCTTCCCCACTGCTCCAAGCCGACTCGCGAGGCACCATCGGCGGGGAGCTCTGGGCGCCTGCAGCCGCTGCCGACGGAGCTCCACCACCTCACCGACCCAAACCGCCGAGTTCAGGCCGGCCGCGAGTGCCTCGCGGCTGGACCTAATTGTGTCCCCCTCCCCCGGAGAAGGGCACAATTGCTCCATACGCGACCTAGCTAGAAAAAAAGTGCCGGTTAAATGAAAAAATACAGTAAAATACAGTTTTCTTAAAGGGAAACAACCCTCCAGACCAGCACTACCTCAGGATTTTTTTTTTTTTTACAGAACAGACTCCACAGGCTCTCGAAGCAATATGCCTTGCTTGATTTAGGGGGCAAGGCTTACTGCTGAGGCTCCTCTAAAAAAATGTGGGGAGGTGGAGGAAGTGGGGGGAGGGACCCCGCTCGAGACCCGCCGGGTTTGACACCCCCGAGGTCGGACGAACCCCCAAACAGGGCACGCCCAAGCTCCGTCCGGCTAAAACAGGGACAACAAACCCCTTAAACAAATTCCAACAGCCCTACCAAGGGAGATGGGTACAGATCACTCAACACCTGCTGGAGACTGAAAGAAGACTGAGGGAAATAGAGAAGAGGGGATAGGATATACTGTCCCACAGTTTTGTTTTCAGTCTCCACCTGCTGGTCATGATTAGATATATACCCATTCGTAAAGTTAACCTCTACTGGTCTGGAGAGTGCTAAAGAAAATGCAGTTAACCTTAGAGCCCCTCCCTTCTCCACCTAATCAGCAGACACAATGGCTAAAAACTAGTATGTCAGAAATACAGGTTCTATACCACCCTAAAACACAGTATTTTAAACAAAAATGCAGGCTCTATAACAGATCAGTGGCTACCCTAAAACACAGGATTTATAACAGGATTTTCCCTACTTTAGTCACCCTGAGCCACAGGCACCAGGATTTAATTAGAGTTAATAAAGTCTTACCCTTATTCCTATGAAGAGGAAAAGGAAATAAGATTTAACAGAGGAAAGAGAAGGGTTTATTTTTTTTGTGCTTTTTTTGTTTTTTTTAAAGTAAGAAACAGGGTGGAGAAGAGAAATTAAGCTGATATAATGCTGAAAAACAGTGAAAAGAGCAGAATATGAAATGCTGAGTAACTTAGCTTTTAGAAGTTCACAGGGCAGCCTTGTTCACAGCACTGTCCCAAAGATAATGCAAAGTTTTCTCTTCCCGAAAGGCCAATGTATCGGAGGGCTTGCTGTCTGAGACTGCTCGGAGTGATTTTCTCCTCCTGAATGAACCCACAGCTGGGACATCTAACAGTATGGAGAAACAAGGAGCTAGGGAGGTAACACATCTGAAGGAACAATGCTTAATTGCACCAGCAGTTTCTTTTCTAATGGCTAAACCCCCAGAAGTTACCCTAGAAGCCCTTTGGGATTTGGTGGTGAATCTAGGGAACTTTACTAATCCTCAGATAAAGTATTTGGATAAGGAGTTGAAAATTCAAAAGGAAGAGGTTAACTCTTTAAAACAGGATGTGACTTATGTAAAAAGTCAAATTCAGAAAAAAGATAAAGAGTTGACAACATTTAAACAAAACCAGGATTTGTTGGTAAAGGACAACTTAATAATGCGGAGGAAATTGGAAGCTCTTGAGAATAATAACCGCATTAATAATTTGCGTTTGATAAATTTTCCCAAGATCTCAGCAATCCCTCCAAGGGATATGGTACAGTGCTACTTTATGGAAAATTTAAAAATACCGGAAGATTCCCTACCTCCCTTGACAAGGGTTTATTATTTGCCTACTAAAGAAACGCGAAAAGAAGAAGACAGAAACCTGCAGGAAGGTCCCTCAGACATTACTGCTATCTTGGAACCATCTGTTCCAGCCACTCTCTTATTGACTGTAGCATTAGCTCCAGTCAAGGATTGGATCCTTAAACTTTTCTTCAAAAATAGGGCTAAGGACTTCCTGGGGCTTCGTATTCTGATTTTTCCTGACGTCTCGAGAGAGACACAGAAGAGAAGACGAGAATTTCTAATGTTGAAACCTGGGGTGACTCAAATAGGGGGTCCCTTTTTTGTTAGATACCCTTGCAAGTGTGTTATTAGATATCGTTCCTTAAAATATGTTTTTGTAGATCCGTCTCATCTAACCAGTTTTATCTCCCTAAAGCGCCTAGAGAATGAAGGAACATCTGTACCTTAGTAAATCATTAGCTCTCTGACAGCAACAGTTATACTTTTCTTTATTGCCTGATTATATTAAGTTAAAACTACTCTTTCTAGTCTTGGACACAATTTTTGTGGACTTGAGTGGATCAAGTATAAAATTTCAAAATAACAATATGCTTTTCCTATCCTTTTTTCATATGTTTGATAATTTGAATGAATATTTCTTTCTTGATCATACTTTCTGTACAAAACGTTATACTCGGAAAATTATTTGAAATTGTATAAAAAAATAATTTTTGAAAAGATGGCTCCTCCACAAACGGTGCCAGAGCCGCGACTACAGACGTGCCTTTCGGTGTCTAAGGGTGAATTAGGTGTGGTCAATGCTGGAGGTACCCTTAGGCATCAGTAGGCGCTTCTGTATTCGTGAGTCTCATCACAGATAGGCACCAGAAATGTAGGCTTTGAAAATCCTGGCCATTTTCGGTGCCTATTTGTGACATGGCCGCAGTTCTATAAATGGCGCCATCACGTGATTGGTGCCACTTTTGTGGGTGGCTGCCAATCACAGCACCATTTATAGAATTCAGGCACAGTACATATGTGCATCCAAGTAACCACTCTCAGGCAGTCATGTGGATTCAGAATGTAAGTGATTTTACAGTTAACAATGTAACATTTTTTAGTCTTCAATCTATGTCCTTGTTTTGATATTATACATATTATACAGAAATTAGGAAAGTAATGAATGCCCATCCATGTTGTGAAATGGCAGTGCAAATATTCCTAGGCAGCAATCAACAAAGGTAGATGGATGCATTCATAAATTTTAATAACTTGCAAATCTGTATGAGTGCTCATTTCTTTTTTATTTTTAAAGAACTTCATTAGAATTCCAATGTAATGTATGCTTTAAACAAGTCTTGTAACTGTAAAAAAAACCCAAAAACCCGTATTACCAATGGAAAAGATCTGTATCAAGCCTTGCTTATTTGCTTCATTGCAGCTACCATACAAAACACATTTTCCTAAGAGAAGGTAGGAAAGAGATCCAAGGCTGAGAGGAATTCGGAAAGTCTTAAAGTTTTGCTGGCACAGAAAGCCACTAAGATAATCTTAACTTTGACCCTACCATAATGCTCTTCAAAATAGGGCTTTGGTTTCTTTCTCAGTTTGGATTTCTTCTTATTGTTCCTTTCCAGGAGTTCTTTTATATGCTGAGTCACTGGGAAACAAACAAAATGATGAACACAACAGAACATAAAACAAATGAGAGGAACACATAGACCTTGTTTTCAAACCATTCTCAGAATTATAGGAGCCACTTTTGAAAGGCCACACAAAAATGAGTGATTACACTGTTACAAACATACACTGTAACAACTGAGCCAAGGCCTTAATTTAGAGGTTATTCTTATTCAATATATAAATTTGCCAGGGATTACTGTCATGGTTGAATTATCCATGGGAAAGATTGAATTTTGAAATATTAAACATTTTTAGTAAAAAACAAAAATTGGAAAATAATTTGTAGGCATAGACTCCACTTTACTGTGACAGATTCTTCAAGATTCTGCTGGAGCATAAGTTAGTAAATTGTACAGCAAAATGTTTCAGATTCTTTGGAAATTATGCGACATATTTGCATAAAATAGAATGGCCCTGTATATTAGTCAATTTGTATTTTATTTGGTATTTGTTGTGTGTGAAACACTGATTTTTTATTTTAGTTCTTTAGTGCCAGAGTGCTGGGAAGATACAAAGGAGAAGGGTAGAAAAGAGATCTAGGGTATGAGGAAAGGGATGGGATCTCAAAGAGAAAATCCCAGGGAATAAAAGATGGATGATGTGAGACCATAACACAGAAGAATAGGTGGAAAGAGGATGGTTCATGAGGAGAGAGAAACAGAAACAAGGGGAGAAGAGAAGGGGAGGCTCATGGTCTTAGAAAGGCCAGGATTCCCTCCAGGATACCTCCTTCTGGTACCGATTCTCTCTCTCATACACCACCAAAACCCCTCCAGACCCCACATTCATTTCGTATGTCTCTACTAAATCTCCTGACACCACATCCACTTACACTCACTCACTCTCTGGTATCCACCAATCAACTCCCTTTATTTAATATAATCTAATCTTAGATTTATATACCGAGTCATCCCTAAAAAAATAGGGCTTGATTCAGTTTACAACAATTTATCTAAAAGGGATAACATCACAGTCCTTAAAAATTATTGTTTAAAAAACATTGAAACAACATGGTTTTAAATATTTTTCGGAAGACCTGAAGCGAAATACAAGATCTTATTTGAGAATGTAGATGATTCCACAAAGCAATTAATAAAAATGATAAAGAATGAGCCATTATACAGATTGAGAGTTTGTATGTATGAATGGTTCTATAACCCAAAAATCTTGAAAAATTTAAGGACAAAGGATTCAAAGAATCCAAGTATAATTTTAAATGCTATACAAGCATATTTGAACTCTGTCCAATCTCATTGCCACTTTCCAATCCTCTTATTCTCTCTACCCTATCCTCATATTCTCCCTTCACTAGCTCTTCATTTCCCTTGGACCTTAGCCACTCTCCTCTCTTCCCCTTATGTGCCCTCATTCTCCCAACTGTCCCCGATCTCTATACTCACTCTCATTCCATTTGTACCATGTCCCCCCCCCCCCTCCTCATGTTTCCCTAGTCACTTTCTCTTTTGCCCATCCTCCATCATAACTCCCATTATAATCCCTTCCTGGATGGTTCAGGGCTTATAGGTCAGTTGCAGTGCTACACTTAAGGCCACATGTTTCTTCTCTTTCTTTCTGGATTTGAATGCATAACATTCGACAGTAGGCTCTACATAGCAGATGATGATGCAGCCAGCACTGCCACGGTCCTCCTCCAAGCCTAGGAAGAAGACTGCACTGGTATACTAAGTCCCTCTAAACCAGGGATGCCCAATAGGTCAATCGCGATCGACCGGTAGATCGCCAAGGCAAAGTGAGTCGATTGCGGAGCCCATCCCTGGCTCCGTGATAGACTCACTTTGCTTTGGCAATCTACTGGGCCGATCAGCCTTCCTCTCCCCGACGTCAATTCTGGAGAGGAAGTTTGGGTCAGCCAATCGCTTCCTGGCTGGGCCGGAACTTCCTCTCCTACGGCAGAATTGATGTCGGGGAGAGGAATGCTGGTCGGCCTGACGCAGGGAGAGCTTGGAGCGGCGGCAGCTTTGGGGGCCTGTCGCCCGATGGTGGTGGTGGCTTGGAGGCCTGTTCACTGATGGCGGCGGCAATGGCTTGGGGGAGGGCATGAAGAAAGAAAAAAAAGAAAGGGGGCATGAAGAGAGAAAAAAAGAAAGGGAGGCAGGGAGAGAGGAAGAAAAAGTTGGGGGAGGAAATGAGGTCTGGAGGAGAGGAAGCATACTGGCTGAAAGCAGGGAAGAAAGATTGGATGCACAGTCAGAAGAAGAAAGTGCAACCAGAGACTCATGAAATCACCAGACAACAAAGGTAGGAAAAATGATTTTATTTTAAATTTAGTGATCAAAATATGTCTGAATTTATATCTGCTGTCTATATTTTGCACTATGGTCCCCTTTTACTAAACCGCAATAGCGGTTTTTAGCGCAGGGAGCCTATGAGCGTCGAGAGCAGCGCTGGGCATTCAGCACAGCTCCCTGCGCTAAAAACTGCTATTGTGGTTTAGTAAAAAGGGAGGGGGTATATTTGTCTATTTTTGTATGGTTATTACTGAGGTGACAGTGCATAGAGTCATCTGCCTTGACCTCTTTGAAAACCCCCCAGAATAGGAATGATAATTAACATTTTCTCTGTGTACGGTGTGCTTTGTGTTTTTTTTTAAAATTTTATTGTTGGTAGGTCATTTTGACTTGGTCATTTTAAAAGTAGCTCGTGTGGGCACCCCTGTTCTAAACTTTCTCTATACTGTCCTATAACCCTCATTGGAGTTCCTTCTCTATAACAATTCCTGTAAACCATGCCAAGCTCTAAGTTTGTGGAGATGATGCGGTATACAAAACTTAAGGTTTAGTTTAGTTTAGGGATGGAGACAAAGTGCTGCCACTGCTGCTTTAACTTGGTCATGTCATGGTCTCCATGAGCAGTAAAGAACAGCTCATTTTACAGTGAGGGACAACTTTTATTTTTTATTCCATTTTCTATACCGTTCTCCCAGGAGAGCTCGGAACGATTTACATGAATTTATTCAGGTACTTAAGCATTTTTCCCTGTCTATCCCAGAGGGCTCACAATCTAGCTAATGTACCTGGGCTCTTACTAAGGAAACGTTAAGACAATTTTTTAAAAGGACACTATTTTGCTACTACAGACCTGATTTTATAAAGGCAACAAAGGCAGTTAAGTATCTAGGATAAGCAGCATAAAATCTGTTTTATTACTTGGGATCTAGATAGGCACTTGGGACCTGGGTTGGCCACTGTTGGAAACAGGATACTGGGCTTGATGGCAATTCTAATGTTCTTACCTTTATAAAACAGGTTCTGAGATTCAGCTTCATTATGTATGTGTTTGTCTGTATGTATGTAATAAGTACATATATGACAACTCCACCTTGATTCACCCAAACTACACCCCCAGGAATTACTGCATGCAGTGCATGTATAAGTCTGTTGTCATTTATATTTTTACATACACAAGCAATTTTACACACCATGCAATTTTATATGTCATTTTCCAGTGACCCATCAAAAGTGCGCTAGACTTTCATGTGCCAACAATCCCGCGGCGACATTTGCATGCAGGACATATCACACCGCTGCTCACGTCGCTTTCAAGCTGTACCGTTAGTGCTGTGAGAAGTGGGGGGGGAAACCCCCCCCCCACTACATGTACAAGTCTTCATGCTCCTTTTGGGGGGTATGGGGGGAACCCCCCACTACACTGAAAAACTCCCGAACACTGAAAACTGAAAGGAAGTTTTCAGTATACTTAGGGGGGTTCCCCCCCAAATCACTAGGAAAAGGGACATATAAAATCACACAAAATCACAATTATGCTTGAGTACCTGATTGTAAAACCGCTTAGATAACCTTGATAGGCGGTATATAAAATTCTAATAAACTTGAAACTATGGAACAACTGGGGACCTCTGAGACACTGCAAGACCACACCACCAACCAAACTCACATGCACTATCATACACACCCCACTCACTCAGAAAAAGAAAAGAAAGTGAATAAAAAGCCTCAGTTAAGCTTTATCTGGCAAAACTTCACTTTTTAAAAGGCAAGAAGAAATGAAAACACTTGCACATGTGTTGTAGATAAACAATGGTGGAAAAAAGACACTGTAGCAGCCCTCAGAAAAAAACACCCATATGTATAAAGCGCCACAATCAAAAACAGCTTATGTGGAAAATCTGCACCTCAGCAAAAAGTCACCAACAATTTCCACATTGCTTAATGAACAGAAAAAAAACAATGAACTTAGCTGCCAACAAGGTCCAGACTGTCTCCCAAGCACTGTCAATCAGTGCTTCACCGCCCAAACACTGCAGCAAGTTGAACCCAGCCAATGGGAGCGCAAGGACTTGTATATGTACTTGGGGGGTGGGGGGGGTGTTCCCCCATACCTCCCTCACAGCGCTAATGGTGAGGCTTTATAGCATCGGGACCGACGGCGCGCCTTTGCTGGAGTGCTTCTGTCCTGTGCTCAATTGTTACGGTACTCGTTTTCTACATGTAATATAGCCCTCACACTTGGAAAACCTTTTTAAAAATTCCTCTCTCCTCAACATGCATTGTTTATAATCTCTGAAAATCTTTCCAGAAGTTAAGAAGTGTGTTGGGTTGGTATCAAATGCTTTCAGAGCAAAGAATTATGCCTTTTGCTGTGAATTTAATAAATAAAAGCTCTTTCTGAATTCAAGTTAGTGTCTTTTCAGGATGATATAGATACCTGACCAAACCTAACATCTGATAAAGCAATGTATTTTATTTATTTAAAAATGTATATACCGCATATTAACTAAGCGGTTTACAAATTACATACACATTATCTTGAGCTCCCTACGATCACTACAAGTGTAACACAGGCAGACATTATCAATATTGTTAATCAATTGAAAGGTTATCCTTATCTACAAAAGTTCCATTTTCCTCCATAACCAACATGGCCATTAGAACTTTGCACTATGAAAGATGAAGTATGCTAGGGATACTAACATATGGCTCCAGAAAAAGGACAGATTGAGACATCTGGGTTTTACTTCCTTTGAAAGCAATGGAAGTAAAACCCGGATGTCTCCATTTGTCCTCCCTACTTCCATTGCTTTCAGTATTACCCAGATGCCTTAATCTGTCCTCCTTTTTCTGGTGCCATATGGTAACCCTAAAGTATACCATCTAGAATTTGGTGTGTGCTGCTGTATGACACGTGATAAATGGAAGACCCAGCAAGGCACCCTGATATAACATTTTATCAAATGCTCAAAGCTTCAAGGCTTTTGGCATGGAGCATTTAATGTTGGATGGAGTCTTAGAATCTTCTTTTGAATGGTCAAATAGAGTCCTTTTTTGGAGCTGGACACTGACTTGGGAAATCAGGGTGCACTGGATTTTCAAAAACAGTTTATTCGGTGTCAGGTCAAAAGCGCGCCGGGACAAAGGCGCGCGCAGACAATTGAGCGCAGTGCGGAGGTGCGCACCGCAGAAAATTACTGTTTTTAGGGCTCCGACAGGGGGAGGTGTAGGGAGAACCCCCCACTTTACTTAATAGAGATTGCGCCGCGTTGTGGGGGTTTGTAACCCCCACATTTTACTGAAAACTTTACTTTTTCCCTGTTTTTAGGGAAAAAGTTAAGTTTACAGTAAAATGTGGGGGGTTACAACCCCTCAAACCCCCCACAACGCCGGCGCGATCCCTATTAAGTAAACTGGGGGGGCTCCACAACAAAACCCCCCGTCGGAGCCTCTAAAAACAGTAATTTTCTTCGGCACGCACTTCCATCTTGCGCTCAGTTGTCGGCACGCGCCTTTGTCTTTCGCGGTGTTGTCTATGAACCGTTTATTCTTCTAGTCCAGCTATGATTCAGATGGCTAAGTGAGAATGTAAGCGTTTTGATCACCAGGGCCAAGGACTCAGCTCTACTGTGTGCTTTGGCAACAATTTCAAAAGATGTTTGGTTGATTGGTGGACACAGAGATGGGATAGGGAGGGGGGAGAACAGGATAGGGAGGGTTTGGAAAAGGTATAAAAATAAAATAAATGGGATGCATTCACAACTTGCATTGTTGTAGACTACTATTTGATGTTTGTACTTGTATTTCGTTGTGCACTGGGTTGCTGAGATGTATTACATTTGCTAATAAAGATAGTTTAAAAAACCAGAATCTGAACCTGATAATTTGAAAACAAGGCACTGTAAATTTAAAAAAAATGAGATGGATATAATAAATAATGAAATGTAATTAAAACAATAATAAAAATACTCTGATAGAATTTGTTATACCTGTATGGATTACTATGATTATGCACTGGCTTCTCAATGTTGAAATGTGGTTTATATTAGAGAATGATACAGGGAAAAAATGTATCCCCATCCCCGCCCTGTGACCCCCGCCCCTGCAACCACTGTCCACGCAGCATCCATAGAAGCCTCAGTACTGCAATATTTAACTTATTCCTTCCATATAAATCAAAGTTCTGGCTGTTGAACTAGAAAAAGAGATGTTCAACTGGCAGGGCTTTGTTTATAAATTTTTATCAACACAACTAATATACTACTTTATCCTAAAGCAAAAAAATAAATAGAAAATTTTTTTTTCTACCTTTGTTGTCTGATTTCTGCTTTCCTCATCTTCTCCTCATTCATTTCCTTCCATCTACTGTCTGCCTTCTCGGTCTCTTCCATATGCTCTGTTACTGTGCCTCTCCCTCCACCCCCCCCCCCCAATTGGTCTGGCACCCATCTTCTTCCTTCCACTCCTCCCATAGTCTGGCACCTCTCTCTTTCCCCATTACCCTTCAGCATCTATTCCTCTCCACCCTACCTTCCCTCCCTCTCTCCCTTCCCCAGTTCCCTTCAGCGTCTTTTCCTCTCCACCCCACTTTCCCCATTTCCCTTCAGCGTCTGTTCCTCTCCATCCCACCTTCCCCAGTTCCCTTCAGTGTCTGCTCCTCCCAACATTCCCCAGTTCCCTTCAGCGTCTGTTCCTCTCCACCCCACCTTCCCTCCCTCTCTCCCTTCCCCATTTCCCTTCAGCGTCTGTTCCTCTCCACCCCACCTTCCCCAGTTCCCTTCAGCATCTGTTCCTCCCCACCTCACCTTCCCCAGTTCCCTTCAGCGTCTGTTCCTCTCCACCCCACCTTTCCTCCCTTTCTTCCTCCCTACCCCGGCCCTTACCTTCGTGGTGGGCGATTTCTAAATTTCTTTCCTACGAGCAGCCGGAGCGTTGAAGTTGTGTGTGGCTGCAGGAAAGGTCGCCTCTGATGCAACTTCCGGTTGTGTCAGAGATGACCTTTACGGCAGCTACACTCGATTTCAATGCTTCGGCTGCTCGTAGGAAAGAAATTTAGAAATCACCCACTACGAAGGTAAGGGCCAGGGCAGGGAGGGAGATAATTGGAGGGGGCAGCGGTGATCAGGAGGAAGGGAGATGCTTGGATGAGGCGGCGATTGGGAGGGAGATGCTTGGACGGGGCAGTGGCGGCAGTGATCAATAAGGAGGGAGGAGTGCGATTGGTGACCGCACACGTTCCCTCCCTTAACTGCGGAGACAAGGCCATTCACCGCTCCATGGGGCGGTGAATGGCCTTGTCCCCGTAGCCAGTTTTTCCCTCACCGTTTCGGCAGGTTACACGTAGTTATCTGTGGCTTACCCTGGGTAACCGCCACCATATCATTCTCTAGTAAAGTTTATATCCCACCCTGATCATAGCTAACTGATAAGATCAAGAGGAAATGAGCTACAAAGTTATGGGACATTCTATGCTAAATAATAATTATTAAAATACGCAAATATATAATATTTCCCCTAAAATTATGCAAATTCAACACCAAGAGATCAATAGTTAATTTGAGGGTTGAAGCATAAGTCATGGCAACTATTTTTTTCCTCTCGAAAATATGCCAGCACTAGTAATCTAATAAATACGTTTGAAAGCGTGTGATATGACATGAGGCTGTCACCAGATGAGTACAGTGGTGTCTGGTAGGATAGAAGCAAAAAACATGACATATGAAATCATTGTTTTATTAAAAAAACAAGTAATAAATGTTAGCTGTTTCACTAAACCAAGCACATAATCAGCTTGAGAGTGAGTATGTTTAACTGTTTACATCCTTCAAAGCGTTGTCATGTAGGATTATGGCGCTGTCCAACAGTTCTGGATGTTTCTCTCGTACTGCAGAAATGACTTGTAATACTGTGCATTCACACTGTGCCCCTCGCAAACTGGATGACACACAAGACAACCTGGGAGACTACTTTGAAGGATGCTAACAATTTGTACTTTGTTGTTTATGTACACTGCATGTCATAATAAAACAATGATTCAAATGTTATGTTTTTGTTTCTCCCCTACCAGAGACTGTTGCAATCACCTCTCTCTCATCTGGTGGCAACATTAAGTAGTACATGTCACACACTTTCAAACGTATATATTAGATTTGCAGTGTTGGCGCATTTTCGAGAGAAAAAAATAGTTGCGATGACTTATGAATCAACCCTCATATAACATACTACCCAGGTTAAACTTCAAAGTGGGCACCAGAAATTGTGGCTAAAGTGCAGCTGTGGTCAAAAAAAGAGGAATAAGTAGGGAAGCTTTAAATGGAGCTCTGAATAGGAGACTAGTATAGACAAAGGAAACTGATTTCCAAAGATGTTCCAACATTACATCAGCTTGCTTGTTTATCCAGTGACATTCACATACACTCAGAAATATGTAATCTGGCCAAGAACCTAAGCTCTTATAGCCAAACCCAACGCCCAATCACTGTGTATGGAATACTATAATAAGTTTGCATATAAATTCACTTATTCATTTGTGTGTTTATATTGTAGGAAAAAACTATCACTTAGCTTCTGAAACGTAACAGATCCCGACATGGACCATGTTTCGAAAAACTTTATCAAGTAACCCAAAACGGGGAACTTCTAACTTTTCAAAATGCCAAGGATATCATGCAAAGTGGTTTCAAAAACATGGTATTCTAAAACGTAAAAGAAACAAAAATTAAATTATATCTATTACAAATTAACTTGCTTTGCACATCCGTCTTTCAAAATAATCTGGCAGTAAGTCGAGCTCAGCTATTTTCTACGTCTTCCCTTTTTGCAGGATGACATCATCATACGTTGTTTTTAAATAAACTAGTGGCGTCTTTTTTCCAACCGCCATACTAACGAAGCAGTAAGTACGAGCTAGTCAAGAAGCAGTTATTTTGAGAACTTCATATGACAGGTACCTTTCTTGTTTTGAAGCCTAAAATAGTTTTTTTAGAATGGCACAACGTATGCACTTTATTTCAAGTTATTTTGTAACAGTTATAATTTAATTTTTGTTTCTTTTATGTTTTAGAATAACACATTTTTGAAATCACTTTGCCCAATATCCTTGGCGTTTTTTACAATCTGCATGCATTTCAACAACTTTGAACAGATTAGTGTTAACTTCAAATTTAATCACCTCACTCGTCATTACAATTTCCAGATCATTTATAAATAAGTTAAATAGCACCAGACCCAGTACAGACCCCTGCGGCACTCCACTGTTTACTCTCCTCCATTGAGAAAAATGACCATTTACCCTCTGTTTTCTATCTGATAACCAATTCCTAATTCACAACTGAACTTTGCCACTTATCCCATGACACTTCTCAGGAGCCTCTCGTAAGGAACTTTATCATAAGCTTTCTGAAAATCTAGATACACTATATCAACTAGCTCACCTTTATCCACATGTTTATTCACACCTTTAAAGAAGTCAAGCAAATTTGTGAAGCAAGACTTCCCTCCGCTGAACCCATGCTGACTCCGTCTCATTAAATCATGTTTGTCTACATGTCCCACAATTTTATTTTTATAATTGTTTCTACCATTTTTCCTGGCATCGAAGTGAGGCTTACTGGTTTGTAATTTCCCAGATCGCCCCTGGAGCCCTTTTTAAAAATCGGAGTATCATTGGCCACCCTCCAATCTTCAGGTACTACAGACGATTTTAACGACAGGTTACAGATCACTAACAGCAGGTCAGCAATTTCATGTTTGAGTTCTTTTAGTACCCTGGGATGTATACCATCCAGTCCTAGCGATTTATCACTTTTTAACTGGATATAGAGAGGGCTCATTCAAAAGCAAAGGTTACAGATTTTTAAAAAAACTAACTTTGTTCGGATGGGGGTTTATGTCAAGGAATTATTGTCTGGATGGGAACGTCTGAAAGGAGTGGAAATGCAGTGGGCAAAACTGAAAAGAGCAATTGTAAGGGCGACAAACCTTTTTGTGAGGCAAGTAAGCAAAAGGAAAAGGAAAAGAAGGCCGCTTTGGTTCTCAAAAGTAGTAGCTGAGACGGTAAGGAATAAGAGGTTAGCTTTCATAAACTACAATAGATCGCAGAAAGAGGAAGACAAGCAAAAATGTCTGGAAAAGTTAAGAGAGGCAGGTCTTGTAGTCAGGAAAGCAAAGTTGCAAATGGAAGAAAAAATAGCTGACATGGTAAAAAGGGGAGACAAGACATTTTTTAGATAGGAAGAAGTGCAAAAGTAGCATTGTGAGACTCAAAGGTGAAGGGGAGGAATATGTAGAAGCTGATAAAGAAAAGGCCAAATTGCTTAACAAATATTTCTGTTCTGTGTTCACGGCTGAAGCACCAGGAGTGGGAACGCAGAAGACAAATATGAATAGGGATGGAGGAGTAATAGACCCTGATCAATTTTCAGAGGGTTGTGTTCGTGAGGAGCTAGCTAAAGTAAAGGTAGACAATGCGATGGGGCCGGATGGTGTACATCCTAGGGTGCTTAAGGAACTTAAGGAAGTTCTGGTAGCTCCTTTGACTGACTTTTTCAATGTCTCTAGAGACAGGAGTGCTACCGGAGGACTGGAGAAGGGTGGATATGGTCCCTCTCCACAAAAGTGGATGTAAGGAATAAGTAGGGAATTACAGGCCGGTAAGTCTGACTTCTGTGGTAAGCAAATTAATGGAAACACTTTTAAAACAGAGAATGGTGAAGTTTCTGGAATTCTGTGGATTACAGGACTGGAGGCAACATGGATTCACTAGAGTTAGGTCTTGTTAGACAAATCTGATCAATTTCTTTGACTGGGTGACCAGAGAATTTAATAGAGGATGTGTGCTAGGTGTAGTGTATTTAGATTTTAGCAAAGTCTTTGACAGTATTCCACACAGACGTCTAATAAATAAACTGAGTGCCCTCGTGATGGGTCCCAAAGTGATAGGCTGGGTCAAGAACTGGTTGAGTGGAAGGCGACAAGAGGGTAGTGATCAATGGAGATCGATCTGAGGAAAGGGATATTACCAGTGGTGTGCCTCAAGGTTATGTTCTTGGGCCTGTTCTTTTTAACATTTTTATAATAATATTGCTGAAGGGTTGTCGGGTAAGATTTGCCTCTTTGCGATGATACCAAAATCTGCAATAGAGTAGGCACACTGGATGGTGTGAATAACATGAAGAAAGACCTGGCAAAGTTTGAAGAATGGTCTGAAATTTGACAGCTAAAATTTAATGCTAAGAAATGCAAGGTCATGCATTTGGGCTGCAAAACCCCAAGGGAATGGTACAGTTTATTTATTTTTATTTCTTATATACCACTATACCTTGAAGTTCAAAGCGGTTTACAGTAAAGATACATTTTTACAGTACATGGGATACAAGCGGTTTACAATAAAGATACATTTTGTCAGGACGTGTTGTGCGAGGGGAGAGAGGGTAAAAGTTAGTCTCAAATCTAGAATTGGGGAGGTGAGGTAGAGAGGAGTGCCGTAGCGAAGAAGAGAAAGTTGGGCATTTAGAATTTGTTAAGTTGGGCATTTAGAATTTGTTAAACAATCGAGTTTTCAGGGATTTTCTAAAGCCTGCGTATGTAGTGGCCTCAAGTATGGGTTTTCCAAGCCAAGTGTTCAGCCTAGCTGCCTGGAAAGATAACATTCTATCTAAAAACTTTTTGTACTGGTAA
Organism: Geotrypetes seraphini; assembly: GCF_902459505.1. NCBI lineage: Eukaryota > Metazoa > Chordata > Amphibia > Gymnophiona > Dermophiidae > Geotrypetes > Geotrypetes seraphini. Next base: position 11,996,654 of record NC_047085.1, read on the forward strand.
GATTTCAGGGAGGGGTAATTAAATAGGTTGTTCTGCGAGTGCTCTTGTTGGAACCGTTGAGAAAGAACTGGAAGATTAGGTAAGTTGGGAGCATCCCAAAGAGAGCTTTGTAACAAATACAGGCAAACTTGAAGATGATTCTGGATTCTACGGGTAACCAGTGGATAGTAAGGGGTAATGTGTTCCCATTTTTTTAAACTGTGGGAGCGGGACTTGGGTGCGATTGTATGTGATGATCTTAAGGTGGCCAAACAGGTTGAAAAAGTGATGGTGAAAGCTAGAAGGAAGCTAGGTTGCACAGGGAGAGATATGGCCAGTAGGAAAATGGAGGTATTGATGGCCCTGTATAAGACTTTGGTGAGACCTCATTTAGAATATTGTGTACAATTCTGGAGGCCGCACCTTCAAAAAGATGGAGTCGGTCCAGAGGAAGGCTACTAAAATGGTATGTGCATCATAAGGCATATGAGGATAGACTTAAAGATCTCAATCTGTATATTTTGGAAGAAAGGCAGGAGAGGGGAGATATGATAGAGACATTTAAATACCTACGTAATGTAAATGCGCACGAGTCTCTTTCATTTGAAAGGAAACTCTGCAATGAGAGAGAATAGGATGAAGTTAAGAGGTGATAAGCTCCGGAGTAATCTACGGAAATACTTTTTTACAGAAAGGGTGGTAGATGCCTGGAACAGTCTCCCAGAAGAGGTGGTGGAGACAGTGTCTGAATTCAAAAGGGCCTGGGATAGGCACGTGGTATCTCTTGGAAAGAGATAATGTTTACTGTGGATGGGCAGATTAGATGGGCCATTTGGCCTTTATCTGCCATCATGTTTCTATGATAAGCTTAGCGCAAACCCGTCCCCCTCCCCCCACCCTGTAAAGACTACCGGCAGGAGGGATTCTCAATCCCTCCTGCTGGAACCCCTAAACCCTCCAAAGTTCAAACCCCCCTCATCAGGACCCCCCTAAACTCCACCCCCTCTAACCTTTGTAGTTGGCCAAATGGACGGCTCCTGTCTGTGTCTGGCTGGCAGGCTGACCTCCGCTGCAAGGACGGGGATGCACCGGGGAGGGGCCCAAGGGCCCAATTGGCCCAGGCGCTTAAGACCCCTCCTGTAGGAGGGGCATTAGGCACCTGGGCCAACCGGAATCTTAAGCCCATTTCACAGTGCATTCTGCCCAAGAAACACAGGCCGTGTTGGTTGCTGAAAAGCTGCTTCATAAGTATAATGAAAGACAAACCAAAGAATCATGAAAAGTAAATATTAAAGCTAAGTTACATTTTTTTCTCCATTGAAATATATGGATAGAGACTGAGCTGTGTTTTCTAGTTTAATGTTATTTTTTCAACATAAGGGGTAATAATATAAGGATTTTTTATACTAATAAAAATATGCACAGGTCACAGTAAGTGTAGTTTTATAATTATAAAATATTTAAGCAATAAAAGAAAAAAAGAATATAACAAAGGGCTTTTGCCGATGATTGCATTGTGACCTGAGTAAAATAACACTTTTGTGACATGTATGGGTTAATTGGCTCTGACTCTGAGGCTTTTTTCCTTATTGAAGAAAAGATAATAATTTGAATAAACCCTGTTGAGTGATAACGTAACTATAGTGGACCTATAAAATATGGGCACAATTCTCATTGTGAACTCAAACAGGTGTGGGAGGGTGACCACATAATACGCTTTCCAGATCTTATGGAGGAATATGGCTTGACATTCAGAGACCTTTTTAAATAACATCAATTCAAGGATTACAAAAGTAAAAAACCCAGGAAAGAACTAATACTGTCAGAGACAGCCCTGGAAAAGGCAATGCAATCTGGTGCAAGCAGCATTTATCAAGCTTTGTTGGGTCACCAATATTTTATCTCATACTATACTGATAAGTGGGAAAAGGATATAGGTCAAACATATAACCAGTTACAATGGAAAAAGAACATTTTGCCATCTTATAAAGATATGCAAAAGTAATCAAAATAAATCTTTCAAATCAGATCCTCTTTATGTTGGAGGCATTGTGGTGGGCAAGGTACCTTCTATCACATCTGGTGGGAATAACCCATGCTGCAGATGTTTTCAAAAGATATATTCAGCATCTTAACAGACTTTTTTTTTTAGGAAATCATATTCTTACTCAGCAGAAACCTGCTTATTACATGTTAAACCACCTAACGTACCATCAGTGAAACACAAAGGTTGGAAGGCTTTTATTGGCACAATCATGGAAACAACCCACCACATCTACAACAACAGCAGTGCTTCATATATTAGATTTCTTATGCTTCATATTTAAAATGACAGTTGTGCCATGACTTGGATTTGAACCAAGGTTGTTGTAGCCACAATGCAATCAACAGCACAATAAAAATGGACATCTACAAAAATTTATAAAGACACGGGATGCTTATATTACATGGAGACAAGGGTGATGATGTGGAGGACTGAAAGAAACCTCAGTGAACTTGGAAGATATACTAAGCCAAACTGACAAGTTAAACAGTGATAAATCACCTGGACCGGATGGTATACATCCCAGGGTACTGAAAGAACTCAAACATTAAATTGCAGATCTGCTGTTAGTGATCTGTAACCTGTTGCTAAAATCGTCTATAGTACCTGAAGAATGGAGGGTGGCCAATGTTGCACCGATTTTTATAAAAGGTTCCAGACCAGATTCAGGAAATTACAGACAGGTAAGCCAAGCTATAAATGAGAAACTAGATCAAGTGCATCATTGGCTGGACAAAAACAGACTAGCTCTCAATATTAAAAAAACTAATGTCATGCTTTTTCCCTGGAAGGATAGTTTTTCTCTTGTTACTCCTATTTCAATTTTAAACGTTCCCCTTCAATTAGTTAAAAATATAAAAATTTTAGGAGTAATCTTTGATAATAAACTTAACTACCATGACCATATCAGTAGCATTGTGAAAACTACCTTTTACAGATTGCGGAAAATTCGTTCTATTTCTAAATTTCTCTGTCCTAAAGCACTTAATATACTTATTCATTCTCTGGTGATATCTAAAATCGATTATTGTAATTCCCTATTTAAAGGAATTGCTTTACAAGAAATAAAACGACTACAAATTATTCAGAACGCATCAATTAAATTAATAACAAAATCCAAAAAGTTTGATCATGTAACACCACTCCTTAAAAAGGCTCATTGGCTTCCTGTTATATATAGAATCACTCATAAATTATGTACAGTTATTTTTAAAACCTTATATAATAAGACCCCAGCATTTTTATTTAGATTACTTATCCCTTATTCTGCAAAGAGAACCTTACGATCTAGCGAACAAAATCTTTTATCTATTCCCTCCTTAAAAATCATTAATACAAGGAGACAATTTATCTTCTCTTGTACAGCATCGCAGACATGGAACGCCCACCCTATGTTTTTACGGGAGGAGAAAGAGTTTGTAAAATTTAAAAACGAGTTAAAAACTTTCCTTTTTAGAGATGCATTTGCAAGTTAATCTTTTAACTAATTGCTTTGTTTATTTTATTCCCCCTTAATGTCTTATTACCCTTTTGTATTTTCCTTTGATGTCTCCTCTTTTCTTTTCTTTACAAATTGTATTTCATCCCTCCTTACCTTGTGTTTAATAATGTAAATTTTTAGCACAATAAGTTTATTTATTAATTGTATGGACTGTTTTGTTACCCAACATATGTAACTTTTTAAGTGTACACCGCTTAGAAACTTGGTTCAAGCGGTTAATCAAGCCATCTAATAAACTTGAAACTTGAAGCAAAATAGTGGACAAAATTATCTAAAATAATAAAAACCTAAGCGCGCATGCGCACTGTTACCTGCGTGTTCCGTTTTCCGTGAGCTGTAGGTCTCCAGCAGGTAGGAGTGTGCATGTGCGCTTAGGGTTCTGTTTTCCGTGCTGTTGTTCGGTCTGGCCTGCTCCCTGCGTGCCTTGCCGTAGTGTATTTTTAAGTTGAAAGACGCGGCGGTGGCTCCTCTCATGATTCCCGCCTGCGTCGGACTTCCGACGCAGGTGGGGATCATGAGAGGAGCCGCCGCCGCGTCTTTCAACTAAAAAATACACTTCGGCAAGGCACGCAGGGAGCAGGCCAGACCGAAGCTTCAAAAATCCCAAAGGTGAGCAAATCCACTGCCCGACAGAGGGCTCCGTTTTGAAGCTGTGGCTCTCATTGAACTGCCAGTTGGCCGGCTCCCTTGCTGGAGTTATTTTTCAGTTTACAGGTGCCGTGGCGGCTCCTCTCACGAGCCACACCTATGGCAGAGAAGACTTCAGATGCAGGCGGGGATCGTTAGAGGAGCTGCCGCAGCACCTTTAAACTTAAAAATAACTCCTGCAAGGGAGCCGGCCAGACCGCGGGAAGAGTAAGGAGGATGGAGAAATCCTGCTGTTGCACAAGGAAATGAAGGGGGAGGGAATGCTGTGGCTGCTGCACAGGGAAGTGGAGGGGAGGGGAAAAAATGCTACTGCACAGGGAAGTGGGGGGAGGGAAAAAATGCTACTGCACAGGGAAATGGAGGGGGAGGGAATGCTGTGGCTGCTGCACAGGGAAGTGGGGGGGGGGAAATGCTGCTGCACAAGGAAATAGAGGGGGAGGGAATGCTGCTTCAGCTTCTGCACAGGGAAGTGGGAGGGAGAGAAAAAAATGCTGCTACACAGGGAAATGGGGGGAGGGAATGCTGCTTCAGCTTCTGCACAGGGAAGTGGGGGGGGGGGAATGCTGTTGCACAGGGAAATGGAGAGAAAGGGAATGCTGCGGCTGCTGCACAGGGAAGTAGGGAGGGAGACACAAAGAAAGGGAGAAAGACACAGGGGCAGGGAGAGAGACAGAAAAACAGACAGACAAAGGGGGCCAGGGAATGAGACAGACAGAAAGAAAGACAGCGGGAGGGAGAGACAGAAAGAAAAAGACAGGGGTAGGGAGAGAGACAGAAAGACAGACATATATTCTAGCACCCATTAATGCAGGGGTAGGGAATTCCGGTCCTCGAGAGCCGTATTCCAGTCGGGTTTCCAGGATTTCCGCAATGAATATGCATAAGATCTATTTGCATGCACTGCTTTCAATGCATATTCATTGGGGAAATCCTGAAAACCCGACTGGAATACCGCTCTCGAGGACCGGAGTTCCCTACTCCTGCGTTAATGTAACAGGCTTAAAGACTAGTAAAAAATAAAATTATGAAACACATTAAGACAAACATGGTTTAATGCGGTGGTCTCAAACTCAAACCCTTTGTGGGGCCACATTTTGGATTTGTAGGTACTTGGAGGGCCGCAGAAAAAATAGTTAATGTCTTATTAAAGAAATGACAATTTTGCAAGAGGTAAAACTCTTTATAGTTTATAAAACTTTCCTTTAACAGTTAAAAGGAAAGATATATAAACTATAAAGAGTTTTACCTTATGCAAAATTGTCATTTCTTTAATAAGACATTAACTATTTTTTCTGCGGCCCTCCAAGTATTCTATTTTTCCTGCAGCCTTCACATTTAAAGTTTAATATCTTTTCTTTCTCAAAACTGAAACATCTCAATCACTATATTGAAAATAAAATCATTTTAAATAAAAATAAAATAAATAATTTTCCCTACCTTTGTTGGCTGGTGACTTTATTTTTCTGTGCTTTTAACTATGTTTTCAGGGCCTTCTTGTCCTTTGACTATTTTTCTCTCCGTCTTCACTTTCTGCCTTGCATCCATCTTTATATAGTAAAGCAATTGGTTTCAATAATAAATGAATCAATGAAATGTGGCCCTATGTGGCTTGTAAAAAAGCTCAGAGATATGAAACTCTGAAAGGAAGGCTTTTAAACCTCCCTGAGAGAAGAGTTCATCTTCCAGTCATAGCAACTCAACAAGTTCATAGGGCACATTCAAAAAAACTCAAGGTTTTATAGTCTTTCTACTTTGAAATGAATATCTTCACTTTTTTACAGTATAAACTACCACCACAGGTTACAAAGCAATATACAGAGCTAAGTAACCTGTGGTGGCAGTTTATACTGTAAAAAAGTGAAGATATTCATTTCAAAGTAGAAAGACTATAAAACCTTGAGCTTTTATTGCATTCTTGAGTTTTTTTGAATGTGCCCTATGAATTTGTTGAGTTGCTATGACTGGAAGGTGAACTTTTCTCTCAGGGAGGTTTAAAAGCCTTCCCTTCAGAGTTTCATATCTCTGAGCTTTTTTACAAGCCACATAGGGCCACATTTCATTGACTCATTTATTACTGAAACCAGTTGCTTTACTATATCCAATACCTTTTCTGGTTTCCCCTTGTTTGATATATTCACCCTGAACCCATTGCTTGCATCCATCTTTGGCATTAACTTAATATTCAATTTTTCTGCTTTCTTTTCAAAATCTATGTTTCCATGTCTTACCTTCCCTTCCTATCTCTCTCTTCTTCCATCCTATTTCCATGGTCTGACATCTCTTTCCTTCCTTTTTCTCCCTCTCTCCTTCCTTTCTTTCCCCTGGTCTGGCAACATTATTTACCTGGGATCCTATAAAAATATCATCAAACGTCTTAGAACAGTCCAAAATGCGGCCGTCCGCCTCATCTATGATCTCAAAAAATACGACCATGTTAGCCCCTACTACACCAAACTCCATTGGCTCCCAGTAGAGGCAAGGATCATCTTTAAGTTCGCCTGCCTCTGTTTCAAAACTCTAACAGGATCTTCCCCAATCTACTTGTCTGAGCACCTTGAAATAGCAGGCCCCTCTCGCACACGAAACGCCCACCTATTCACCTTTCCCTCCCTAAAAGGCTGCCTCTACAAGAGATTCACTGATAGAACCCTAGCATTCCAAGCGGGCAAATGGAACAATTGCCTTACCGCCCTCATCTCCAACTCTCCACCCTACCACCTGTTCAGGAAGTCACTAAAAACCTACCTCTTCGACAAATTCCGCTAACGCTGCCTTCCCCCCTTCCCTGCACCCTCCTGACCTCGACATGCCTCCATTCCCTCTGACTACGCCCCCCTCCCAAGCCACTATGGCCTCTCTTTCTCAAGCTCTGTTTTATCTAATTGCCCTGCCTTTTCATAGCCTCATATTTAACATCACTGTAAATGTACCACCGCTTTAACATGGAACATCGCTGTATACGTACAGTCTCTTCTTTAGTATATGCCTTTTTATTACTGCTATTTATGTAACATCTTTGTAAATGTAATAACACTGTAATATGTATCATCGCTGTAAATGTACAGTCTCTTCTATTGTTAACCGCATTGAACTTCCATGGTATTGCGGGATACAAGAATAAAGTTATTATTATTATTATTATTATCTGTCTCCTTCCTTCCCCCCATGCCCTGACATCTCTCCCTCCCCCTCCATGGTCTGGTATCTCCTTTCCTTCCCTCCTCCCATGAACTTGGCATCTCTTGCTCCTCTCCTCTCCCTTGTCTTCCTTCTCCTTCCTTCCCTCTCTTTCCCCAATTGGGTGCAGCAGCAACAGAAGCAGCATTTCCCTTCCCCCTTTCCTGTGCAGCAGAGGCATTTCTCTTCCCCCATCCCTCCCTCTCCTTTTCCCTATGCAGCAGCAGCAGCATTTCCCTAGGGTACCCCTTTCCTATGCATCAGAAGCATTTCTCTTTCCCCTCCCCTGTGGAGCAGCAGCATGTCTGGCCAGCTCCCTTGCTCTGTCGATCATTCCGTTCAAAGCTGCAGGTGGCGGCTCCTCGCGAGATCCGCGCCTGTGTCAGAAGCCTCTCTGATGTTGTGACGTCAGAGAGGCGTCCGATGCAGGAGTGGATAGCGCGAGAAGCCACCACCCGCGGCTTTGAACGGAACGATCGCCTGAGCAAGGGAGCTGGCCAGACACGCTGCTGCTCCACAAGGAAGGGAAGGGGGAAGAGAAATGCTCGTGTGCATGGCGTGAGGAGCCGCTGCCGGCCGCAGCTTTGACCGGAACAATCAACTGCAGCAAGGGAGCAGTTGATCATCGCGTCCAGACCGCGGGCCGCAGAATAGCACCTGGAGGGCCTCAAGTTTGAGACTGCTGGTTTAATGAGACAGAGTCAGCATGGATTCAGCCAAGGGAGGTCTTGCCTCACCAATTTGCTTGACTTCTTTGAAGGTGTGAATAAACATGTGGAAGGCTTTTGACAAAGTTCCTCATGAGAGGCTCCTGAGAAAATTAAAGAGTCATGGGATAAGAGGACATGTTCAGCTGTGGATTAGGAATTGGTTATTAGACAGAAAACAGGGTAGGGTTAAAATGGCCATTTTTTTTCAGGAGGGTAAATAGTGGCATGCCACAGGGATCTAAACTAAAACTTAGTTTTATAGACCGGGTCTTCAACCAGAAGGAGCTCAACTCGGTTTACAATAAAGTAAACATAATACTTAAACATAAGAAGAATGTAGCTGAAATGACTTAATTTCTAAAATGCTTAGAAAACAAAAAAGTTTTCAGAGCTTTCTGGAATATGACGAAGGTGCCTAAACTTCTCAATGTAAGCAGTAACTCATTCTAGAACTCATTAGTTTGAAACAGCAGTATTCTGTATCAACTGAAGCCTCTACAGACTTATCTTTGAAAAACCCAGATACATTGAGTTACAGTAATCCAACCTTGAGAAGATAATTAACTGAACCAATACCGAAAAGTGTTGCTGATGAAAGAACGTTCTTACTCGTCTCAGGATACGGAGGCTGAAGAAATACTTTTTAACAAGAGAATTTAGTTGATCCTTAAATGTAAGAGATGAATCAATGACAATACCCAATATTAGCGAGGAAAATCCAATTTTCAAATATTCTCCTGGTCTTAGCAGCATTTAATTTCATTTGGACAATCATTGACCAGGACCGAAGCTTAGCAATGCAACGGTTAATATTGGGAATCAAATTAACACAATCTGGATCAACCTCAAGTAATATGAAAATATCATCAAGATACGTTAATAAAGTTTCTTGAATATTCAGATCATAGTATTGTTAGAGATGTTAAATAAAATTGGAGACAATGGGGAGCTCTGGGGGTCACCACGAAGGGCTCACCAAGATTTTGAATTAGATCCTTCCATATTAACTGAGTAAGAACAGGAGGAAAGAAATTTGCCAAACCAGTCCAATACAGTCTGATCAAGATAATGCAGAATATTATAATTGACTACATCAAAAGCTGCAGACAGATCAAACTGAAGTAAGATAGCATGTTTCTTACAAGATTGTAACTGCTGGATCTTTGAAAGAAGAGAAACCAAAAGAGTTTCTGTACTGAAATTTGGGTAAAATAGAAAACTTTTCCAAGTAGCGTGAGAGTTGGCTGGCAACGATTGATTCCATAAGTTTAGTTAGTAAAGGTATATCAGCAATCGATTTATAATGGGCAGTGACAGCTGGGTCAAAATCTGCTTTTTACAGAAGGAGAGTAAGACTGATTATACCTATATCATGCGAGAAGTACCCTATTTCTAAAGCATAGTTTAATAATGCAGTCAGCCAAATGATTGCTTGAGGTGGAATATTAGCAGAGATAAGAAGGAAAAGGGTCAAGGGTGCATTTACATCTCATCAATTTTACACATAATTCTAAAACTTGAAATTCAAATACTGAGTCAAATGAATACCAGAAACGATCTGCTGGCATCGGCAGTAAGCTGCCCTTGAAGTCCCTGGTTCATTGGAGAAAAAGAATTCCTAATGTTAACGATTTTATCTTAAAAAAAAAAGAAGAAGCAAGAGAGTCTGCAGGGTAGTGAAACCAGAAGAGATTTATGGTCGGAGCTTGTTAATGTATATCAGAGTCTAAATAAATTACCACTCTGATGGTTGGAATTGGCAATTTTACCACCATAGTAGTTTTTTCTTGCCTTTCTCAACTCAAGGTTATATTTTCTCAAAATAAGCATCCAATTGAGTTTGTCTAAGTCTAAATTAGATTTCTTCCATTTTTGCTCAAGTTTCCTACATGTTGGCTTGAGTTATCTATGATATGGTGTGAACCAAGGAAAATTCTTAGCATGAGAAATGAATTTGGTAACAAGAGGAACAAGAGTTAAATAAGTGCTCTCAGAAACTGTTCTCCAGTTAACCCAGCTACCATCTACAGGGCCTTCTCTGTACTGGGATTGGTGCTATTTAACTTATTTATAAATGATCTGAAAATTGGAATGAGTGAGGTGATTAAATTTGCAGATGACACTAAATTGTTAAAACGTATACAGACTGTGAAAAATTGCAAGAAGACCTTAGGAAATTGGAAGACTGGGCATCCAAATGGGCGATGAAATTTAATGTGGACAAATGTAAAGAAATACACATTGGGAAGAATAATCCAAATCATAGATCCCAGATGCAAGGGTCCACCTTGGGGGTCTGGGTGTCATTATAGATGAAGTTACAGGGAAATGCTTTTAAATCCAATAGGAGGAAATATTTTTTCACTCATAGAATAAATAAGCTCTGGAACGCATTGCCAGAGGATGTGGTAAGAGTGGTTAAATGTAGCTGGTTTTACAATAAAAAAAGGTTTGGACAAGTTCCTGAGGAAAAGTCCATAGTCTGCTATTGAGAGAGACATGGGGGAAGCCACTGCTTGCCCTGGGATCAGTAGCATGGAATGTTGCTACTATTTGGGTTTATGTCAGGTACTTGTGACCTGGATTGGCCACTGTGAAGATGGAATACTGGGCTAGATGGACCATTGGTCTGACCCAGTAAGGCTAGTCTTATGTTCTTATAGGCTTAAAAAGATAACACAAGGGATTATTGCAATTGGAAAGACAGAGGGGAACTGATATTTCAAAACAATTTTATTGGGAGTAGGAGGTTTGGATGAAGGAAAGTTAGATAAGAGATGAATATGTTATCTTACAAATGTGAAGCACAGATGTAATTGGTCTGATATTCAACAGTTTATATGTGTGAAAATCTTCTATAAATAAAACTTGCAAAAAGAAAGAAAGAAAATCGGCCTTTTACTGTGGGGCTCTTTAAGCAGTGGCTCTGTAGCTCACTTCAAGAGTTTAATCATGCATTCTGTAAGAACAAACATTTACTGGCTGCACAAGAGAATTTCATTTCAGAAACTGAATTGGTGTACTTGTCTCTGTTGGTACTGAATCTCTTTAGTTCTAAGATCCTGTAGGATCAGGAGTGCATAAGCACTAGCTATTTGTAAACCTGCTGGTACCTACCTGAGGTTTTTTGGTTCCGCCATTTCTGAGACTTATTAATTGTAATGAAGTTTTTAGCTTTTCCCTATTAGTATGCAGTATGGAAAAAAATGAACTGAGAGTGGGAGTGGTTATAGCTACAGCCTTAGCACCCCGAGGTTCTGGGTTCAAATTCCTCGCTGCTCCTTGTAACCCCTGGGCAAGTCACTTCATCTCCTCATTGCCCCAGGTACACTAGATAGAGTTTGAGCCCGCCAGGACAGATAGGGAAATATGATAAAGTACCTGAATGTAAACCACTTAGGATATAAGTGGTATATATATATATAAATAAATAAATAAAACACTAGAGAGCAGAAAGGAGATCCACGCAAGTCACAGATTGCAGGAAATATATCAAGCTAGAGAAAACTGTTCTGGCCATGCAGCCTATGGAGATCGTTTACCAAGTGTGTCTACATTTTCCTGTATCCAAGGAGAACCTAGATTCTCTCTTCAGAAGTTTCCTTCTCGTAACCATGCACGATGTAGATTGGTCACTAGGGCCAGACAGATTAAGACTTTGTCTAGTGTTCTCACCCAATCTTCCCTAGATGAGTTGGAGGTATTACTAGGAAAGAAGCCTCTGGAATTCTACTTATTTCAAACTTAAGGCTTCATTTACTAATGTGCATTAACTAGATCAGTGATTCCCAACCCTGTCCTGGAGGAACACCAGGCCAATCGGGTTTTCAGGCTAGCCCTAATGAATATGCATGAGAGAGATTTGCATATGATGGAAGTGATAGGCATGCAAATTTGCTTCATGCATATTCATTAGGGCTAGCCTGAAAACCCAATTGGCCTGGTGTTCCTCCAGGACAGGGTTGGGAATCACTGAACTAGATAACATATTAATGCATATAAAATTCAAGTTAAATATATAATCAGTAAAAACACTCCATGGAGAAAAACAGGGCTTGCATAACATGTATTAAATTACATTAACAAGTTAATGCATATCAGTAAATGAGGCCCTTACATGTTACAAAAAATGAATGCATAACAACTGAGAAGGCCTCCACAATAGTCCAAATAAACTATGCAATATCTTGAAACAGTATATATACGAGTTTGTATTTGTATAAAGATGAGGTGATTTGAAACTCCAAAAACCCTCAAAAAGCTAAAAAAGCCAGTTCACTTCAAATTCACCAAATAAAAATATATTAAGAGTTTAAAAGGCATTAAACTTTCAAAAATTAATAAAGAAAGCCCAGTTTTTATTGTGATGTCATTAAAATCTATTTAACCACAAGAAAAAAATTCACCATCTTATAACAAAATTCTTAATATAGTTTAGAAAAATATTGATTGGAAAAGATATCACACTTCCAGTTCCCTTTATCAGAGCTCATTTAAAATGTGTGTATCTGTCTTTGTTGGAAGGGTAGGGTCATGGTTTCATCATCACTCTATCAGACCAAACATTTTTTTAAAGATTTTGTCACTTGCAATAAAATATCATCAATACAAACTTAGGTCCCCTTTTACAAATCTGCGTAGTCAAGTACTGCACAGCAAATGCTCCGACACCCACCCATTCAATTCAAGTTTCAAGTTTATTTTTGACTTATTGAATCGCTTAATTTAATTTGCTAAGCGATTTACAGATAAAAAAATAGGTACATCAGATTAATTATAAAAGGATACATAAGTTTGACACATTATCATACAAAATAATAAATAAAGTCATACAAACTAACAGATACACGGGGAAAGAAAGGGTGGAACTACAATCGTATATATAAAAGAAAACATAAATGGTAAAAACAACAGGTAGGGGAAATAACAGGGAAATAAAAAGATAAAAAAGGAAAAATTTGATAATAATCCTTAATTAAGCTTATAAATTAAACGCATCTTTAAAAAGGAAACTCTTTAAACTGCTTTTAAACTGTTTCAGATCATTTTCTTCTCTAAGATACTGGGGCAAGCTGTTCCATAATTGTGGGGCTATTACAGAAAAAATATTAGGGTGACGAGTTCCAATGACTTTTAGTGATGGAACTGTTAGGAGTTTTTGATTGGTGGATCTTAAAGAGCGTGACGTACTATGTGGAATAAGTAATCTATTAATAAATTGGGGTTCATTTGTAGTCAATGTTTTAAAAACTAAAAGTAAGATTTTAAAAGTAATACGATGGGCAACAGGAAGCCAATGTGACTCAATCAAGAGCGGTATAACATGGTCAAATTTTTTGCGGTTGTGTATTAATTTGATAGCAGTATTTTGAACTATTTGAAGACGCTTTTTCTCTTTTTGGGTGACATTTAGTAAAAGAGGGAGTTAATAACGTGTATATGATCAATATTGTAAATAATTTAATCAAATAAAATCCTCCTTATCTGATGTCTTTCATAAAAAAACAAAATACAGTTCAATGTGCCATATAATCAGTCCTGCAGGCATGCATCAAAGGGAGAATATCAAGTTGGAGTGCATGATACATCCCTGATAAAGCCCACCTTTGTGGACCAAAGCGGAATGGCTGTAGCTGGACACGATACTGGGCTGCAGGAGCAATTAAACCCTTTTGGTCTGAGTGATGATGAAATGATGCCCTTCGATGTTTTACAAAATTCTTTTTGCTGTTAAAGAAAATATAGGGACCATATGAGGGAAAGTTACCAATCTCCCTCAACACTCCCTCATAGAACCGCATTAAATACTACAATACGAGGAGCATTCAATAATTTATCTACCTCAGTAAGAAAGAACAGAGTTTGTTTTAAAAAAATTTATGTTATTTTTCAATGTAATCCCGATAGCTCCATACACTTCATTCACTTTTCCTGCAATGATTTTAACCTTTTTGAAAAGAGTTCTTCTGTTTGACTTTCAAACTACCTTGACATCTTCAATACTTGAAAACTACTGTCCACAGAAAGATTTCTTCAAAACTCGGAACAGGAAATAATTCAAGGGAGCCAGGTCAGGACTGTAGGATGGATGGTTCAGCTGCTGAAACCCACATTCTCAGAAGGCAGCTTATGATTGTCGTGAAGCAGCAGCATGTCTGCTGTGAGTTTTCCTTGCCTTTTCTCCTTGGCTGACTTCTGTGCACTCATGGCCCCAAGACAAACCTTAAGACATGTCAAAACATGCACAGACTTGTTTCAACACATTTGCTACATTCTTTCATATTCAGGAAGATATATTATTGAATATCCCTCATACAAAGCAGAGATGGAATGGCTCAGTGAGGGCAGAGGGGAGGGCATGGTCCAAGCTAGATAAAACCTTTGAGAACAGGTAATCCAGAGGTCCAGAAAAAAATAAGAGCCACTCTCTAGCACAGTATTCTTCAACCGCTGGTCCGTTTTACACCTATGCCGGTCTGCAGAAAATTCCTGCCGGTCTGCGCAGGGCCGGCGAGATTGATGCACTTAAATTTCCTGCCGGGTGTATAGCAGTGCAGCACCAGTCTTGGGCTCCCCGACTGCAGTGATGTTGGCAGCAGGCTGCTGTTCCACCCAGCCTCGGGCTTCAAGTAGTGCGCGGGGCCAGCATGTGGATTGGGGCCATCAGCAGCGTCTGGGCCTTCCCTCCGTGATGGCTCGTTTATGTGGCAAGAGTCCACCCACGTGCCGGATGCGTGCAGGCACCCGGTGGTTGAGAGGGTGCATCTGGGTGCAGCGGGTTGAACCCATGTGGCTGCGGGGTCATGTCTTGTTCATTGACTGCCACCGGGTTGTTGGCAGCGTCCATGGGTGAGCGAGTGTTGGGGTGCTGGCCCTGAGCTTTCCTGTCGGTGGGCCGCTCACTCGTGGTGACTCGATGGAAGGTGGCAGGCAGAGGCCTCTGGCTTCTCATGGGCGGTAGGGCCTGCAGTGCAATGCGGTTTGTGCCAGCTTGGGGGGAGGAGGCGAATGTGCAGGGTGCGCGGGAGTTTGGGAGCAGGAGTGAGCGAGATCATGGTGAGCCTTAGACAGTGGCTGTGTCTCCCCTCCCAGCAGCTCTCGTACTTGCCAGTGCAGTGATTCACTTTGGCAACTTCCTCTTTCCTCAGAGGTGGCAACGGACCCAAGGCTGCCTAAGTGAATCACTGCTGCAAGTAAGTACTGAGAGCTGCTGGAAGGGGAGGAAGCCACTGTTGGAGGCTGGGAAGCTGCTGGATAAAGGGAGAGCTGCTACTGGATCTGGAGGGAGGTAGAAGGAGAGATGCTGCTGGGAGGGGAGGAGGGAAAGGGATGGGAAGAGAGTTACTGTTGGATAGAGGGAGGAGGGAAGGGAGAAGGAAAAAAAGGAAGGAAACAGCTGGCAGGGAGATTAGAGGAGGGGAAGGGGTCAGGGTGGAATGGAGAGATCAGATGAGGGAAAGGGGAGAGACAGAGTAATGAGAAAGTAGAGAGAAATTAATGCTGGAAAGGGGGTCGGTCAGCAGAGAAATGAGAGAGGGACATAGATGCTAGATCTGGTGTAGGAGAGATAAAAATGAAGAGAGCAATGAAGCTCGAATGAATAATGTAAAAAGGAGAGAGGGGGCACAGGCTGGATGGAAAGGGGAGAGGGCCATAGAGAGAAGGCAGATACCATATAGAAGGGGAAGAGAGCAGACAGTGGATGGAAGAGGAAGATGCTGGATTGAAGAAACAGGGCAGATGCTGGAAGGAAGAGAGTGAAAAGAAGATGAGGAGTGTGTGGCGCAGTGGTTGAAGCTACAGCCTCAGCACCCTGGGGTTGTGGGTTCAAACCCCGCCCTTCTCCTTGTGATCCTGGGCAAGTCACTTAATCCTCCATAGCCCCAGGTACGTTAGATAGATTGTGAGCCCACTGGGACAGATAGGGAAAATGCTTGAGTACCTGACTGTAAAACCGCTTAGATAACCTTGATAGGCGGTATATAAAATCCTAATAAAACTTGAAACTTGATGAAGCAGAAACCAGAGTCAATAAAAGGTAGAAAAAATAATAATTTTATTTCTATTTTGTCATTAGAATATATCAGATTTGAAATATATATCCTGTTAGAGGCATAACTGGGGACTGCAAAGCCCAGGCAGTGCTTCTTTAGCTTCCAGCTGGCTTAGGGCTCTCTCTGACTAGGGGGCACTCCCCTAACACTATTCCTGTTATGTGTGACTGCGGTATTCTGTTAATATGATATTTCTGTGTAGTATTCTGTAATAATTTGGCTTGTTCAGTTTTCTTGCTAGTCGAAGGGATATATGTGAAGGGGCGACAGGAGCTTTGTTGATCCTTGCTCTGTATATTTGTATTTATAAAATGACAATTGTACAGAATATTGTTTCTTTTTATACTTTAATAAAATACGTTCAATATAAACTGAGGTTTGTGCGGACGGGATCAGATGGTTTATGGGGACTGAGCTCGAGGAGACGGGGCGGAAATGTTTTTTTTAAATTTCAGTCTTAGTAGTTTGCCGGGCCACAAAATAATTCTTTTATTTCCGCTGATCCATAGGTGTAAAACGGTTGAAGAACACTGCTGTAGCATATACCTTCACCACATATGTGTAAAGCAGCAGAAGAAGCTTGATTCAGGTAGGCTAAGTTTTATCTTAGAACCTTATGGAAACTTTAATCCTGGATGCCAGTTCAGAGCCAGGCCAAGTTTTGATTTATCTTGAAGATAAAGACTAGAGCACTTGGGGAGATTATCTTGAATCTAAAAGACTTTGTTTTCATTTCATCATACCTGTGAAAGGAGCAAGCTGAAACCTACTTTTGAACATTAATAAAATATTTTTATTTTACCCAGCCGTCATTCATGCTGCTACAGATCATTTTTAAATGAGCTCTATCAAAGGGAATTTGACAGTGCGGGTTATCTTTTCCAATCAATATTTAAAAATATACATACATATTAAACATTGCAGAGTGGATAAAAATCGATTTATTTTTTAAATAAAATCATTGGATTTTTTAAATTTAAATCTGATTTTTTAAAAAAGATTTTTCAACAAAAAGGCATTCTATCTAAAGATAGTTTTCTATTTAAGATACATTATAGTCCAAAAGTTATTCATTATGAAATAAGGATTATTTTTTAATTATGTAGCATGACCTCATATATTCATGCAATGTTTAAATTTTTTGGTAAATGAATTCCATTAATCCATTCATAATGTCACAAGTATGATTTAAATCAAGTCTTTCTGATTAGCAAATTGTAAGATTGATAAATGTGTTGAAGTGACTTTTTCATGTGATTGAATATAATTTTAATGATAATAAAAATAATTGGGTTTTTCTTCATGAATATTTGATAGTCGTTTTTTTGTCTCATTATGGCTCCCCTTTTTACCAAGCTGAGGAGTGTATTGGAACCCACTAGGGCCCAGGCGATCCTGGACCTGGTACTCACCAACGGGGATAGTGTCTCGAAGGTCTCGGTAGGAGATACGCTAGCCTCCAGCGACCACAACATGGTGTGGTTCTACCTCAGGAAAGGTTTCCCTAGATCAAACACGAAAACAAAAGTACTCAACTTCCGAGGCACTGACTTCGAACGCATGGGAGATTTCGTCCACCGGATACTGCAGAACCAAGCTACGACCGATGATGTGGAAGCTATGTGGTCATCCCTGAAATCTACCATACATGAAGCGACAAGCCTCTACATTAAATCAGTACACAAACGACGGAGAAACAACAAACCCCAATGGTACTCCGCAGAAATCTCGCACCTCGTCAAGGAGAAGAAAAAAGAATTTATTTCCTACAAACGAACGGAGACTAAGGAAGCTAAACTAGAACATAGGGCGAGGTCTGCAGCGGTCAAAACGGCAGTCAGGGAGGCCAAACTTAAAGTGGAAGAGACTTTGGCAAAGAACATGAAGAAAGGGGACAAATCCTTCTTCAGGTATATTAGTGATAGGAAAAAGAACACAGACGGGATAGTACGCCTTAGAAAACCAGATGGGAACTGCGCAGAATCAGATTCCGATAAAGCAGAACTACTGAATGAATACTTCTGCTCGGTCTTCACCTGCAAGGCACCGGGGCACGGTCCGCAGTTGCAGGCAAGGCCCAGCGTGGAAGACCCGTTTCAGAATTTCGAGTTCACACCTGGCGACGTCTACTACGAACTGGCAAGACTCAAGGTGAACAAAGCCATGGGACCGGACAATCTACACCCCAGGGTGCTCAGTGAGCTGTGTGATGTCCTGGCAGAACCGCTATCAGGACTCTTCAATCTCTCCCTAAGTTCAGGGATTGTCCCCATAGACTGGAAAACAGCTAACATCGTTCCACTGCACAAAAAGGGTTGCAGGGCAAAGGCTGTTAACTACAGACCGGTGAGTCTCACATCAATAGTATGCAAACTCATGGAAACACTAATCAAACGTAAATTAGACGCAATCTTGGATGAGGAGAATCTACGGGATCTCAGTCAACACGGATTCACCAAGGGTAGGTCCTGCCAATCCAATCTCATCAGCTTCTATGACTGGGTAACAAAACAGCTAGACTTGGGAGAATCCGTGGACGTCGTATACCTAGACTTCAGCAAAGCTTTCGATAGTGTCCCGCATCGCAGGCTGTTGAGCAAGATGAAATCAATGGGGCTGGGAGAAACACTAACTACATGGGTCAATGACTGGCTGAGTGGCAGACTTCAGAGGGTGGTAGTTAACGGTACCCTCTCTAAAACATCGGAGGTGACTAATGGAGTACCGCAGGGCTCAGTCTTGGGCCCGCTCCTTTTCAACATATTCATAGGGGACCTAACTCAGGGGCTTCAAGGTAAGATAACGTTATTCGCTGACGACGCCAAACTATGCAATATAGTGAGGCGGCAATTCACCCGATAATATGACACAGGACCTACATTTGTTGGAGCTTTGGTCCTCGACCTGGCAGCTGGGCTTCAACGCTAAGAAATGCAAGATCATGCACCTCGGCAGCAGAAATCCATGCAGAACTTACACCTTGAATGGTGAGACCTTAGCTAGAACTTCAACAGAACGAGACTCGGGAGTGATCATCAGCGCAGACATGAAAACTGCTGATCATGTGGAGAAGGCTTCATCTAAGGCAAGACAGTTGTTAGGTTGCATCCGCAGGAGTTTCATCAGCCGGAAGCCTGAAGTCATAATGCTATTATACAGAACCATGGTGAGACCTCATTTGGAATACTGTGTGCAATTCTGGAGGCCACACTACCGAAAAGATGTGCTGAGAGTAGAGTCGGTGCAACGGATGGCCACCAGGATGGTCTCGGGGCTCAAGGATCTATCGTACGAGGAAAGGCTGAAAAATTTGCGGCTGTACTCACTCGAGGAACGTAGGGAGAGAGGAGACATGATCGAGACGTTTAAGTATATTACCGGCCGTATCGAGATGGAAGAAGAGATTCTCTTTCTCAAAGGACCCTCAGCCAAAAGAGGGCATCCGCTCAAACTCAGGGGCGGGAAATTTCATGGCGACACCAGGAAATATTTCTTCACCGAGAGAGTGGTTGATCCTTGGAACGAGCTCCCAGTGCAGGTGATCGAGGCAAACAGCATGCAAGAATTTAAGAGCAAATGGAATGCCCATGTGGGATCCCTTAGAGGGTTAAGCCAAGGGAACCTGTCACCAGGAGTGGGATCCCTAGGATAGTAGACTTGGGGGTGGGTCAGTAGCGTGGGCAGACCTGATGGGCTATGGCCCTTATCTGCCGTCATCTTCTATGTTTCTATGTTACCACGGCTCAGGGTGCTAAATGCTCCGAAGCTCACAGAAATTTAATGAGTGTTGGAGCATTTAGCACTCCAGGGCGTGATACAAACCTCTTAGTAAAAGAGGGGTATATATTTTTATTTGGTGAATAAGAAGATAAACAGGAACACATGATGTATATATTTGACCCAGGGCTGTAGAGCTGGAGTTGGTAAAAATAGACTAACTCCAGCTTTAAAATGTAACTTATTAGTAGAGCTGCATTTTGATTAAAATTATAATTATGTGATTAATCATATGATGAAAGTCAGGTGAGTAGTTAGAAATCCATTTGAGGGGGGCACAGGGGTGGACTGGGGGGAAGGGGGGGCAATGCATTCCCTCTCCATCCTCCTTTCTTAGAGGACCTTTAACTACAGCTGTTCCTTGCAATGAGGATAAATTTCCTTTCTCGCCTGTGCTGCCATTTCAATTGAGCTGTCAGGTTTAGGGTGGGGAATCCACTGCTTGTGTGAGTGGTGTACACCAGACTTCTTGTATCCTCATTGCCTGGAAGTGGTTTGAGGGCAATGTGGGTGCTATCTATAGCTCCCAGGACAGATGAAAAACCTGCTACCTCATAGGTGGTACACTCCCTACAATATCAATATAAGGAGAACGACGACACAGTTGAAAATTCCTTTAAAATGTGTAATGAGAGAGAAATGTTCAATAATTGGGCAGTCTCCACTGCTCACTAAGAATTCGCTATTTACCAGAGGCAAAAGCTCTGACTAGCGGATCAAAGCATTACATCACCAAATTTCTCTCTTCAAACCAAAGAATACTAAACAGTGTTCCAATTCAATGTGTTCAATGTCTCCAATCAAAAAGTATTATTACAAACATCACTGAAATTGTACCCCAAAATTTTCATTGCAAAAACATTTCTTAAGCCATAAAAATATAACTTAGTTTTTAGATAATATAACATTAGACGGCTGCCTGCTGAAGTCCGATGAGGTGCCCTGTTTCGTTTACTGCATCAGGGACTTTGTACAGCTCACAAATCTTCATTCATCAAATGTTGTTCAGCCTCTTAATGTGAAAGTTCATTCACAAACATCCAAGGGTATCCAGAACCATGTCTCTTACCCCCTCCTTATATCACGCTGGAAAAAAAATTCATACATGTCACAATGGCATCACTAACATACAAAAAAACTTTATAAACACCTTCACTGTAGACAAATAATAAATGCTCCCCAACCCAGAGGTGGAGGGGGTGGGGGTGTTTCTAATTTCAAATTCAACCGTTGTCACTTATAAAATTTTAGAGAACAGAATTCCACTCCACCAAATCATTTAAACCTTGGGGCTTAACAGTTTGAAAGTTGATGAATCCAAAACTGCTCTCTATATGTTGTACAAAATCCCCTCTCCTAAATGGGGATTATGTGAATTATGTGATATTTTGGAATTCCCTGATACTTGGAACAATATTCCGCTTTATATTAGACAACAAGGAGATTTGGATACTTTTAAGAAACTATTGAAATGATACTTTTTTTTGTAAAATGAAATATGAGTATTGAGCAGGAGCTGAATGATGTGTTTCTGAGGAGGCTCTTGTAATTGTTGGTTATTTATGGATGTTTGTAATGATTAATATGTGTGTACTTTTGTGACCCATCTTGTTAAAGGTGGGCTATAAATAAACTATAAACTATTATATTAAGGAAAAATTATGTTCTTACCTGTTAATTTTCTTTCCTTTAGACGCAGCAGATGAATCTAGACACTAGTGGGATAGCACACATCGACCGGCAGGTGGAGATAGAAAACTGATTAACAGGTGGTCGTCTTGGATGGAACGTCTCTCTTGCAGCTTCAGTATAGCTCCTTGCACAAGCATCCGGAACCCAAAAATTCTCAGAATGCAAAAACTTCTTTCCCATAATAAATTTCAAAGATATCAATGCAGAACACAACTACCAACCATAACAAAACTTCTGAAACAAGCAAAAGAGAAACCAACAGACCATATTCAGAAAGGGCAGCGCTCTGGATTCATCTGCTGCGTCTAAAGGAAAGAAAATGAACAGGTAAGAACATAATTTTTCCTTCCTTAGCAAAGGCAGCAGATGAATCCAGAGACTAGTGGGATGTAGCAAAGCAATCCTCAAACCGGGTGGGAAGCAAAAGCTGCCTCCGCGATGACCGAAGCACCAAAAGCAGCCTCTGCACGCGCTGCCACGTCCAACCGATAATATTTCGAAAAGGTATTCTTAGAAGACCAAGTAGCAGCACAACAAATCTCCTCCAAGGAAAACCCTCTAGACTCAGCCCAGGAAGTAGCCATCGCTCTAGTGGAATGAGCATGAAGACCTTCTGGTAAATGATTTTTCACCACCAAGTAAGTGGAAGCAATGGTCTCCCGGATCCACCTAGCAATGGAAGCTTTGGATGACGCCATACCTTTGTTGCGACCCGCAAACAGCACAAAGAGGAGATCTGAACGGCGAAAGTCGTTAATAACCTGCAGATAGTGAAGAAGAATCCTACGCACATCCAGAAAACGGAGCGAAGAAAAGCGCGCCCCCCCAATCCTGCTTCCGAAAAGTAGGAAGGAAGAGAGCCTGATTGACATGGAAGGAAGAGACAACCTTCGGAAGAAACGAAGGTACAGTCCGAATCGAGACCCCTGAATCCGAAATTCGCAAAAAAGGGCCCCTGCATGACAACGCCTGCAACTCAGAAACCTGCCGGGCTGAAGCCATAGCTACAAGAAACACTGCTTTCAATGTGACATCTTTTAGAGTCGCAGTGGACAAAAGCTCAAATGGCACCTTCTGTAAGTCACCAAGGACTACCTTAAGGCTCCACTCCGGACAGATCTTCTTAACAGGTGGACGAATACGTTGTACCCCTTTCAGAAATCGAACTACATCAGGTTGAGCCGCAAGAGAAGCACGAGACACGTGGCCCCTGTAACAAGCAATTGCCGCTACTTGAACTTTAAGAGAATTGTAAGCCAAGCCATCTTGTAGAAAAGATAGAATGGTAGCTAAAGAAGCATGGAAAGGAGAAATACCTTGAGCACTGCATCAAGAAATCAAACACTCTCCATACTCTAGCATAAGACGCAGAAGTAGATCCCTTTTTAGCTTGGAGAAGGGTAGAAATAACTTGCTCTGAATAACTCTTAAGCCTCAGTTGTGACCGTTCAAGAGTCAGGCTGTAAGACCAAAGTGGGACGGATTTTCCATGTTGATCAGTCCCTGATGCAGTAAATCCGGAGTCACCGGAAACCGCAACGGTTCGCCCGACGAGAGGATCATCAGATCTGCATACCACGGCCGTCGCGGCCAGTCCAGAGCTACCAATATCACCGAGCCCGGAAATCGAGCTACACGATGAAGCACACGACCTATCATCAGCCAAGGGGGAAACACATAAAGAAGATGACCTCGAGGCCAAGACAGCGCCAACGCGTCTACCCCCTCCGACTCCCGCTCCCTGTGTCTGCTGAAGAACCGAGGAAGCTTGGCATTTCGGGATGAAGCCTTGAGGTCTATTTCTGGAACGCCCCAACGCTGCACCAGCAGCTGGAATGCTGCCATAGAGAGTTCCCATTCCCTGGGATCTAGAAGATTTCTGCTGTGGAAATCCGCCTGCACATTTGCTTGCCCCACAATGTGAGCCGCCAAGAGAAGAGGAAGGTGAGCTTCCGCCCACTGAAGCAGAACCATTGCCTCGCTTGCCAACTGAGGACTGCGGGTATCCCCCAGTCTGTTGATATATGCCACTGCCGTGACACTGCCCGAAAAGACCCTGGTCGGTTGATTCTGAATCAAGGCCTGAAATGCTAGAAGCGCCAGGCGGATCGCCCACAACTCCAGCAGATTGATGGAGCACTGAGCCTCATCCTGAGATCAGAACCCCTGCGCTGAGGACTGAAGGCACTGAGCCCAACCCACCAGACTGGCATCCGTAGAAATTATGATCCATTCCGGCGAGTCCAGAGGCATACCTCTGAACAGATTGGTTCCTCTGATCCACCAATTCATGCTGAGCGACGCTTGAGGAGTCCAGCAAAGATGACGATTGTAATCCTGAGACACTGGAGACCACTGGGCAAGAAGTGATTGTTGCAGAGGTCTCATGTGAAAGCGAGCCCAAGACACCACTTCCAGAGCTGCCACCATCGATCCGAGAACTTGCACATAATCCCATACTCTCGGAGCGGGAGATCGCAGAAGAAGATGAACTTGAGACTGTAATTTCTCTCCCCAAGCTCTGGGCAGGAAGACTTTCCCCACCTTCGTATCGAACAAGACCCCCAGATGTTCTAAAGACTGGGAGGGAACAAGAAAGCTCTTTGGAAAATTGACTACCCATCCCAAAGATTGAAGAAGAGAAATTACTCTTTGGGTCACTGACAGACTCTCCTGTCTTGAGGAGGCCCAAATCAACCAGTCATCCAGGTACGGATGAATACGAATGCCCTCCTTGTAAAGAAACACCGCCACAACCACCATCACCTTTGAAAACGTCCTTGGAGCCGTGGCCAGGCCAAATGGCATCGCCCAAAACTGGAAGTGCTGGCCGAGTACAGCAAAACGAAGATATCTCTGATGCAGTGGCCAAATGGGAATATGCAAGTAGGCTTCCTTTAGATCAAGTGCCGTGAGGAACTCTCCTGGCTGAACCGCCGCAATAACCGATCTGATCGTTTCCATGCGGAAATGTCTGATGTTGAGAAAATGATTGACCCACTTGAGATCGAGCACCGGTCTGACCAAACCTCCCTTTTTGGGCACCACAAAGTAAATGGAATATCGTCCCTGGCCTCTTTGCTCCAGAGGAACTGGAGCCACCGCCCCAATATCCAGAAGAATCTGAAGAGTGACTTGCACTGATTCTCTCTTTGCTGCCCCTGAACACGGGGACACCAAGAAATAATCTGTGATGGGAGCAGAAAATTCTAATTTGTAACCTTCTCGAATAATGTCAAACATCCACTGATCGGATGTTATCTTTGCCCACTCTGCCAAGAAGGAAGACAGCCAACCCTGATGGGAATGGCGGAGGGAGCCGAGTCCCCGTCATTGAGCATTTCGCAAGGCCGGAGTACGGGCTGGTTGAGCGGTTGGGGGTTTCAGAGGACGAAAGGAATTTTTTTGTTGATACCTCGGCTTGGAAATAAAAGAGGACCCAGAAGATGGCGGAAAGTACAGCTTCCCAGGTCTATACTTCTAATATCCTGGAAGTGGGGCTTGGGAGCTAGAGGCTTCAATGGACCCCTAGGTTTATCTTCCGGCAATCTCTGCGTTCTGGAATCACCAAAATCCTTGGCCAAATTGCCCAAATCCTCACCAAAAAGATGACCCTTGAAAGGAAACTACTGAAAGACATTTGTTTTGCAGATGCACGAATAATATCATATATGGCATCCACCAAATAAGCTAACCCTGTTTCCATATCCGGAAATTCAGATGGAACAGTAAGCCCCGACTCCAACATGGCATCCGCCATTCGCTCGCCCATTGCAAACACGCTCTCGCTGCATAGAAACTACAAACTGCCGCTTGCAATGTAAGCGCCGCTATATCAAAGGAAAGTTTCAGCGTAGATTCAAGTTTCCTATCCTATCCTGGGAGTCTTTGAGTGCCACACCTCCCTCAACCGGTAAAGTAGTCTTCTTTGTAACCGCGGCCACCAAAGTGTCAACCCTCGGAAGCTTAAATTTCTCCAGCCCGTCCTATCCTACAGGACACAACTGCCGCATAGCCTTGGCCACACGGAGACCTGCTTCTGGTGTGTTCCATTGGGCGGAAATAAGTTCTGTCATAGCTTTGTGTACCGGAAATGCCTTAGGTGGTTTCTTCGTGCCCGTCATCAGAAGGTTAGCCGAGTCAGAGATCTGCAGATCCGCTTGAGATATATTTAAACCTTGTAAGGCTTTGGAAATAAAATAAGACAATTATTCCTTATGGAAAAGATGGAGCACTGTGGGATCATCTACCTCCCTACCAGGGGCCTCCTCCAACACAAAATCTGACACATCCCCATCTGTTAAGAGATTCAGGAGGAGGAAAAGATAAAGCGGAATCCAAAGGATCGTCCCCTCCATCCATAGGGGCCACTCTGTGCCGTTTAGCTGCCAGTAAACCCTGCTGAGATTGGTTTACTGGGGGTTGAAGACAAGCACCCACAGTAATCTCCCCTGAAGAGCCGGCTGAGCGCTCTGCAAAATAAATACTTTATGCAAAAGCATTACAAATTTGCGGGAAAACGGCAAATGCTGTGACTGAGAAGCCACAGCAGGCAAACTCCTAGCCGTATCAGCCGTTTGATGTGCTGTTACTAGAGCTGACTTCTGCCCCGCACTCATGTTCGAACTCTGTCCAGCCACTACAGTCAACTCCGGTGCCGCTGCTAAATCCAAAAACTCTTTAAGAAGAGAAACCGCTGTCGGCATCGAAAGCGCACCCGTCACCGTACTGCTTTGAACCGCCGACGAGGCCATAGCGGCCGAAGAGCAGGGGAAAACGAACGTGCGTCATTTGGGTAGGAAAGCGCTGACTGCAGCGGCGCCAAAATTACATCTTCCCCGGCCGCGCACCCTGTGGAGCATAAACTCAATGGTGTTCACCGCTTCCCACAGCGGGAACACCGTTTAACAGCTTCTGCCGCCATGCTAAGCCACCAAACAAAAAATAAGACTGCTCACCCGCAGTGCACAAGCACCGTCGGCCAACTGCCTAAAAAACCCCCAACGAACAGAACAAAACAACAGGAGACTTACTTGAAGAGACTAAATCGCTGCACACAGCAAGCTTTGAATAAAGTAGTAGTTGTAGACTGCTTACAAAGTAAACTCCCTGGTTTTGGGTTGTTGTTTTTTTTTTGGGGGGGGGTTTAAAGGGAAAGAAGAAACACAGAGAGCTAATACCCACCACTGGCTCTGAGGGGAGGGTGAGGCAGGGAACTGGGGTGGCCCAGATGTAACCTCTAAAGTTGGCACCGTTTGTCCGAACACCCCTTTCTCACTGAAGAGAATTCTCAACAGGAGAGCAGACGACCATCAACAGCCAGAATTCAGGAGCTATAAGAATAGCGACCATGACCTACTGGAAGATAGAGCATACTGAAGCTGCAGGAGACATTCCACCCAAGACGACCACCTGTTAAATCAGTTCTCTATCTCCACCTGCTGGTCAATGTGTGCTATCCTACTAGTCTCTGGAATCATCTGCTGCCATTGCTAAGGAACGGTATATATGATAATCTTGAACGCTTGTTTTTACTTTGCTTTTAATATATGAGTTCTTTTCTTTTACTCTTTTTAAAAATAATTTGTTATTGTAAGCGCTATGACCTTTTGCAATAGCTGGGTATCAAGAGTACAATAAACAAACAGCAGTCCTTAAGTGCTCATTGGATTGGATGGCTCTCATTGTAGAAACTATCCTGGAATCCATGACAGCAGTTTCCCAGCAGGTAGAAACTTTACAAACTAGACAATAAACTTTGATCAATTTAATGATTATGTTATTCGTAGTCAGTAAGGATTGGAATTACAGTAAAACCTTGGTTCGGGGGCAGCCAGCGGGCCGGGCAGCATGATCCAGAGCCCTGCTCCAGCAGGGCATGCAAGCGCAGCTCCGCCCCCCCCTCCCGATCCAGCGGGGAACAGATTTAAAAAGGCCAGCGGCGGGTTCTTTCTCCCGCACGGAAGCCAGCGGGCCGGGCAGCACGATCCAAAGCCCCGCTCCAGCAGGGCGGGTGAGCGCCGCTCCGTCCCCCCCCCCCAATCTAGCGGGGGAACAGATTTTAAAAAGCCAGTGGCGCTAACGGCGCTCAGCCATTCGGTGCGCTGGCTAAGGCGCACGGCAAAGGCGCATGCACCTTAGCTTGCGCCTTTGTGAGAGACTGAGCGGAGAGACTGAAACCAAGTCCACCTGATAAATATAACTTGTTACAACTTTAAAAAAAAAACAACAAAAAAAAACAAAACAACAATATGAAGTACTACTAGCGGGTAAAATGTACTAGACCTGAAAATCATCTACTCACTGAATTATCTGTTCATTTATGTTATAGCTATTTGGCAGCATAATTTGTTTTGTTTGTCTGAACCTCAACTAACGCGAACAATTGTTTGTTTGAACCTCAACTAACGCGAACAATTACCATTAACTGATAGAATCATATTAGATTAGAAATCCAATCTATTAGATCCAATGTATTTAGATTAGATTAAATTCTTTAAACCCATATGAAATTACATCAACATATTATCCGATAAGACAGCATATCTGTCCCAACATAATTCCGATTGATATAAAAGAACATAATAAGTGCCATCTCCGGAACAGACCCTAGGTCCATCAAGTCCGGCGATCCGCACATGCGGAGGCCCCGCCAGGTGTACCCTGGCATAGTACCGTATTTTCGCGGATATAACGCGCACCATTGTAAAACGCGCACAGGGGTATAGCGCGCAGAAATCACGATGATATGTACAAAAACTTTTCTATACCGCGCTCAGGCATATAACGCGCATGCTGCCCGACTCTCCTCTGGCCACCCCGACTCTCCTTTCGCTCTCCCCGACTCTCCTCTGGCCACCCCGACTCTCCTTTCGCCCTCCCCGACTCTCATCTGGTTGCCCCGACTCACCCTGACTTTCGGTGCACTGCCCCGACTCTCCTCTGGTTGCCCCGACTCACCGTTCACCCGCCCTGACTTTCGGTGCACTGCCCCGCCTCTCCGTGCCTGTCCCCCTTGAAGTCCTGTCCCCCCTTGAAGGTCTGCCTGTCCCCCTTGAAGATCTGCCTGTCCCCCCTTGAAGTCCTGTCCCCATCCTGAAAGCCTGATGCCCCCCCTCGACGTCCGATTCTTCTCCCCCCTCGGCAGGACCACTCGCACCCCCACCCCGAAGGACCGCCGACTCCCCGACAATATTGGGCCAGGAGGGAGCCCATATCCTCCTGGCCACGGCGACCCCCTAACCCCACCCCGCACTACATTACGGGCAGGAGGGATCCCAGGCCCCCCTGCCCTCGACGCAAACCCCCCCCCCCCAACGCCCGCCCCCCCCCCCAAGAACCTCCGCCCGTCCCCCAGCCGACCCGCGACCCCCCTGGCCGACCCCCACGACACCCCCACCCGCCTTCCCCGTACTTTGTGTAGTTGGGCCAGAAGGGAGCCCAAACCCTCCTGGCCACGGCGACCCCCTAACCCCACCCCGCACTACATTACGGGCAGGAGGGATCCCAGGCCCTCCTGCCCTCGACGCAAACCCCCCTCCCTCCAACGACCGCCCCCCCCCAAGAACCTCCGACCGACCCGCGACCCCCCTGGCCGACCCCCCCACCCCCCTTCCCCGTACCTTTGGAAGTTGGCCGGACAGACGGGAGCCAAACCCGCCTGTCCGGCAGGCAGCCAACGAAGGAATGAGGCCGGAGTGGCCCATCCGTCCTAAAGCTCCGCCTACTGGTGGGGCCTAAGGCGCGTGGGCCAATCAGAATAGGCCCTGGAGCCTTAGGTCCCACCTGGGGGCGCGGCCTGAGGCACATGGGCCAAACCCGACCATGTGTCTCAGGCCGCGCCCCCAGGTGGGACCTAAGGCTCCAGGGCCTATTCTGATTGGCCCACGCGCCTTAGGCCCCACCAGTAGGCGGAGCTTTAGGACGGATGGGCCAATCCGGCCTCATTCCTTCGTTGGCTGCCTGCCGGACAGGCGGGTTTGGCTCCCGTCTGTCCGGCCAACTTCCAAAGGTACGGGGAAGGGGGGTGGGGGGGTCGGCCAGGGGGGTCGCGGGTCGGTCGGAGGTTCTTGGGGGGGGCGGTCGTTGGAGGGAGGGGGGTTTGCGTCGAGGGCAGGAGGGCCTGGGATCCCTCCTGCCCGTAATGTAGTGCGGGGTGGGGTTAGGGGGTCGCCGTGGCCAGGAGGGTTTGGGCTCCCTTCTGGCCCAACTACACAAAGTACGGGGAAGGCGGGTGGGGGTGTCGTGGGGGTCGGCCAGGGGGGTCGCGGGTCGGCTGGGGGACGGGCGGAGGTTCTTGGGGGGGGGGCGGTCGTTGGGGGGAGGGGGTTTGCGTCGAGGGCAGGAGGGCCTGGGATCCCTCCTGCCCGTAATGTAGTGCGGGGTGGGGTTAGGGGGTCGCCGTGGCCAGGAGGGTTTGGGCTCCCTCCTGGCCCGATATTGTTGGGGAGTCGGCGGTCCTTCGGGGTGAGGGTGCGAGTGGTCCTGCCGGGGGGGGAATGTATCGGACGTCGGGGAGTCGGCCGGGCAAGAGGGCTTGGGCTCCCTCTTGCTCCGATCGTGGATGCGGGTGCGGGTGGGAGCGCGTGCGAGCGGTCGTTCGGAGTGGGGGTGCGAGCGGTCCTGCTGGGGGGGTGAATCGGGCGTCGGGCGGGGTGGGAACTATGTTTAAAAACTTTTGTATACCGCGCTCAGGCATATAACGCGCGAGGGGTATGCGCGGTACGTAAAATCACGTATAACGCGCGCGTTATATCCGCGAAAATACGGTATTAGTCCCCACATCACTCTAAGCTTCTCATAAGAGATGCGCATCTAGCTTACCCTTACCTATGTCACCTTAAGCCACTCATAAGGAGGTGTACATCTAACTTACCCTTAAACCCTATAACGGTGGATTCCGCAATTACCTCTTCTGGGAGAGTATTCCAGGTTTCCACCACTCGTTGCGTGAAGCAGAACTTCCTGATATTTGTCTTGAACCTGTCCCCCCTTAGCTTTAGTCCATGTCCTCTTGTCCTTGTCATATTGGACATTGTAAATAGTTTTTTATCCTGCTCTATTTGGTCGATTCCTTTCAGTATTTTAAAAGTCTCGATCATATCCCCTCGTAGTCTCCTCTTCTCAAGGGAGAACAATCCCAGTCTCTTAAGTCGTTCCTCATATTCCAAGTTCTCCTTGCCCTTTATTAGCTTCGTTGCTCGTCTCTGCACCCTCTCGAGTAATTTTAAATCCTTCTTTAGGTATGGAGACCAATGTTGGACACAGTATTCCAAGTGGGGTCTGACCATCGCTCTATAAAGCGGTAGTATTACTTTCTCCGATCTACTCGTGATTCCTTTCTTTATCATGCCTAGCATTCTATTTGCTTTCTTCGTTACCGCCGCGCATTGCACCAACAGCTTCAGGGTCCTATCGATTAATACGCCCAGGTCCCTTTCCTGTTCATTTTTTCCCAGAGTTGCACCTGACATAACTGTACTTGTGTTCCTTATTTTTTCTGCCTAAGTGCATGACTTTGCATTTTTTCACATTAAACTTCATCTGCCATTTATCTGCCCAATTTTCCATTCGGCTCAAGTCACTCTGGAGTTCCTCGCTGTCCTTCTGCGATTTGATTGCCCGGCATAGCTTTGTGTCATCTGCGAACTTGATGATCTCACTAGATGTTCCATCCTCCAGGTCATTTATGAAGATATTAAATAAGATGGGCCCAAGTACCGAGCCCTGGGACACACCACTAGTCACAGTCTCCCAGTCTGAGAATTTCCCATTTATACCCACTCTCTGCCTTCTGTTCTCCAGCCATTTGCCTATCCATCTTAGTATGTCTCCTTCTATTCCATGGCCTTGCAGTTCCCTGAGGAGTTTTACATGTGGAACCTTGTCGAATGCTTTCTGAAAATCCAAGTATACAATATCTACCGGTTCTCCGCTATCAATTTGTCTGTTCACTGTCTCAAAAAATTGAAGTAGGTTCATCAAACATGACTTCCCCTTCCTGAATCCATGCTGGCTGGCTCTCATCAGGTCGTGTGTGTCTAAGTGCCGGGTTATGCTATCTTTGATCAGCGCCTCAACCATCTTCTCAGGGACTGATAAGAGACTCATAGGTCTATAGTTGCCCGGTACTCCTCTTGATCCTTTTTTAAATATCGGCGTGACGTTCACTATCTTCCAATCGTCTGGTATCTGTCCTGTTTTGATTGACAGGTTGGCAAGTTTTTGCAATAGTTCACCGATTTCCACTTTTAGCTCTTTCAAGACTCTTGGATGAATTCCATCCGGTCCAGGAGATTTGTCACTTTTGAGTTTGTCGATCTGGCGGTAGATCTGGTCCAAGTCCACTTCTACTGTGGTAAGGCTGTCCTCTGTTGCTCCTTTGAACACTTTCACTGCTAGGGGATAGAACATTAGATACTTGATCAGCCTGAAGGCCTCTAGTGGGTAAAGTTTACCAGATTAACATCTTAAAACCCCCTACTTTATCACATAAGCATCTACAAACTCTGCCAAAATGACAGCTGCAAACAATCTACAGATAATACTGTGCATGGTCTACTTAATCTGTTACAGAAGCTGGTGTAATGATGAAAAGCCCCCTGAACCAATACCAGTCCATATCTCTTGGTATAGGCCTATTAAGATGAACAAACCAACAGGCTCACCCCAATTCCTATACAACTGTTCCGAACTAGGCCTGCTACAAATCCCCATAGCAAACACCATTCACAAACCTTCCAAATCACCCAGAAACAAAACCAAGAACAGAAGTATTCTAAACAAGTTAAAATACACCGAAACCCCTATCTCAACACAACATAGGAATTTCAAGGGATATTACCTGAACACCCATTCTGTGAGAAACAAGGCACAGGTGACACACAACTGGATCGAACAAAAGAATCCAGACCTCCTATTTCTAACCGAAACATGGATGTCATAATGAAAGAAATGCTACCGCAGGGTTACAAAATCATTCCACTATCTAGAAGCTGGAAAAAAGGAGGAGGTCTAGCAATAATTTTTAAAAAATTCTTCGATTTTAGCAGAATAGATTTTAAAACTACAGAAGAATTGGAAATCCTAACTTGTAAGATCACTAACACTAATCTGGAAGAATCATTAACTGTGACACTATTCTATACCCCCCCCCACCAAAAAAAAAAAATGGACAAGAGCCAAAGAAGAATTCTTCGAATTCCTCTCGGCTAAAATCATAAGAGGACCGTATAATATGTTGCTGGGCGACATAAACATACACTTAGAACAAGTAAAAAAAAACGGAAGTGATTGAAATTGACACGTTTCTAACTACCCTAGGCTTCACAATACCAGACAAAGAGGAAACACATGAAAAGGGGCACCAATTAGATATAGTCACTTTTTCACACAAAGACATCCCTGAACCTAAGATCCAATTTTGCCTAGGAGCTTGGGAGAAATGCATAAGATCAGATCATTACGTTTGCAATTTGAGAACAGGGCTAGTCGATGCCCAGGTGAGGAAGCAGCGAAGCACCCCGAAGACATTGATTTGAGACCGAAGAGAAACCTAAAGAAGGGAAAGTCAGTGATCCTAGTGGGAGACTCGATCCTGAGACATGTGGACACCCACATAGCAGGAGGGAGAGAGGATCGACTGGTGACCTGCCTTCCAGGAGCAAGAACCAAG
The DNA here is from genome assembly GCF_902459505.1 of Geotrypetes seraphini. Lineage (NCBI taxonomy): Eukaryota > Metazoa > Chordata > Amphibia > Gymnophiona > Dermophiidae > Geotrypetes > Geotrypetes seraphini. The sequence continues at coordinate 12,029,910 of NC_047085.1, forward strand.
GACATCGTGGACAAAATTGGAAGGATCCTGGAAGGAGCGGAGACGGAGGAGACCACAGTAATGATCCACATCGGGACGAACGATGTCAGCAGGAAAGACTACAGGAGAAGCACGCTGATAGAACAGTTCAAGATTCTGGGAAGGAAGCTGAAGATGAGGACTCAGAAGATAGCGTTCTCAGAGATCCTACCGGTACCGAGGGCAGATGTGAAAAGACAGGAGGAACTACAATCAATAAATGCGTGGATGAGGAAATGGTGTGAGGAAGAAGGATTCCACTTCGTGAGGAACTGGACAACGTTCTGGGGCAAGAGCAAGCTCTACAGGAGAGATGGACTACATCTGAGCGCGGCGGGATCAAGACTTCTAGCGAACAACGTCAAGAGAGGAATAGAACAGGCTTTAAACTAAGAAGAAGGGGAAAGCCGACAGTCGACCAAGCGTCGATGATTCGGAAGACGGTATCCCGTGAAGATACCGAGGGGAAAAAAGGCTGGGAAGAAACAATGGACAAATCACAGGAGTTGACAAACCCAGAAGAGGAGGTTATAAGGATTGTAACAACAGAGAAGAAACTAAAGATCGAAGCACAGGGAAAGGAAATAAAGACAAGGATATACAAGGATCTAAATTGCATATATACTAATGCAAGGAGCCTAAGAAACAAAATGGGGGAATTAGAAGCCATGGCCAATGCAGAGGACATAGACATCATTGGAGACTCTGAAACATGGTGGAATGAAGAAAACAAATGGGATACAGCACTGCCGGGGTACAAGCTCTATCGTCAGGACAGGTCAGGACAAAAAGGAGGTGGAATAGCCCTCTACATAAAAGAAAGCATACAATCGACAAAAATGGACACAGCAGAAACGACCAACAAGCTAGAATCGCTATGGGTTAAAATACCTGGAAGGAAAGGGCCTGAAATAAAGATGGGCTTATACTATCGTCCGCCCGGGCAATCAGGAGATATTGATGAAGAAATGGAAGCCGAGATGAAGCGAGAATCCAAAAGCGGTAAAGCGGTTATTATGGGAGACTTCAACTACCCCGGAATAGACTGGAGTCTTGGAAGCTCAAATTGCACTAGGGAGACAGAATTCTTAGAGGTTATACAAGATTGTTTCATGGAGCAGCTTGTCAGAGAACCAACGAGAGGAAATGCCACTCTGGATCTAATCCTAAATGGGTTAAGGGGACCTGCTAAAGAAGTAGAGGTAGTGGGACCGTTGGGAAACAGCGATCATAATGTGATCAAGTTCAAGGTTGAGGTAGGAATACCGAAAGGAAAGAGAACCATAGCGACAACTTTAAACTTCAGGAAAGGAAACTACGAAGCAATGAGGGAAATGGTAAGGAAGAAACTAAGGAACACTTCAAAAAAATGGCAAAAGGTAGAACTTGCCTGGTCTTTTCTTAAGAACACGGTGAGAGAGGCGCAAAATCTATATATCCCCAGATTCAGAAAGGGGTGCAAAAAAAGTCGAATAAAGGACGCGGCGTGGATAACCAAAACAGTGAAGGAAGCGATAGGCAATAAGAAAAATTCATTCAGGAAATGGAAAAAGGACAAAACTGAGGGGAACTGGAAAGAGAACAGGAAGTATCAAAAAGATTGTCACCGAGTGGTTCGAAAAGCCAAAAGAGAGTATGAAGAGAGGCTAGCCAGGGAAGCAAAAAATTTCAAACCGTTCTTTAGATATGTTAAAGGGAAGCAACCGGCTAGGGAGGATGTGGGACCGCTGGACGATGGTGACAAGAAGGGAGTGGTGAAGGAGGAGAAAGAAGTGGCAGAAAGACTTAACGCGTTCTTTTCATCTGTATTTACAAACGAAGACACATCCAGCATTCCGGAACCTGAACAATTCTTCAATGGAAATCAGGCAGAAAAATTAACAACCATGGAAGTGAGCCTTGAAGATGTACACAGGCAGATAGATAAATTAAAAACAGACAAATCCCCGGGTCCGGACAGAATCCATCCAAGGGTTCTGAAGGAATTAAAGGAGGAGATAGCGGAACTACTGCAGCAAATTTGCAATCTATCCCTGAAAACAGGCGTGATCCCGGAGGACTGGAAGATAGCTAATGTTACGCCCATCTTTAAAAAGGGATCAAAAGGTGACCCAGGAAATTACAGACCGGTGAGTCTGACCTCGGTACCGGGGAAAATGGCAGAAACACTGATAAAAGAAAAAATTGATGAACATATTGAAAGAAACAAACTTCTGATAACCAGCCAACACGGTTTCTGCAAGGGAAGATCTTGCCTAACTAACTTATTGCACTTCTTCGAAGGAATTAACAAACGGATGGACAATGGAGACCCCATAGACATCATATATCTTGATTTCCAAAAAGCCTTTGACAAGGTGCCCCATGAACGCCTACTCCGGAAACTGAAGAACCATGGGGTGGAAGGAGATGTACATAGATGGATCAGAAGCTGGTTGGCGGGTAGGAGACAGAGGGTGGGAGTGAAGGGCCACTACTCGGACTGGAGGAAGGTCACGAGTGGGGTCCCGCAGGGCTCAGTACTAGGGCCGCTGCTATTTAATGTATTCATAAATGATCTGGAAACAGGGACGAAGTGTGAGATAATAAAATTTGCAGATGACACTAAGCTATTTAGTAGAGCTCGGACTAAAGAAGACTGTGAAAAACTGCAAAGGGACTTGAACAAACTAGGGGAATGGGCAACGAGATGGCAGATGAAGTTCAATGTTGAGAAATGTAAAGTATTACATGTGGGAAACAGAAACCCGAGGTACAACTATACGATGGGAGGGATGTTTTTAAATGAGAGTACCCAAGAAAGGGACCTGGGGGTGATGGTGGACTTGACAATGAAGCCGTCGGCACAGTGCGCAGCGGCTGCTAAGAAGGCAAATAGAATGCTAGGCATCATCAAAAAGGGTATTACAACCAGAACGAAAGAAGTTATCTTGCCATTGTATCGAGCAATGGTGCGTCCGCATCTGGAGTACTGCGTCCAATATTGGTCGCCGTACCTTAAGAAGGATATGGCGATACTCGAGAGGGTTCAGAGGAGAGCGACACGTCTGATAAAAGGGATGGAAAACCTTTCATACGCTGAGAGATTGGAAAAACTGGGACTTTTTTCCCTGGAGAAGAGAAGACTTAGAGGGGATATGATAGAGACTTACAAGATCATGAAGGGCATAGAGAGAGTAGAGAGGGACAGATTCTTCACACTTTCAAAAAATAAAAGAACAAGAGGGCATTCAGAAAAGTTGAAAGGGGACAGATTCAGAACGAATGCTAGGAAGTTCTTCTTTACCCAGCGTGTGGTGGACACCTGGAATGCGCTTCCAGAGGGCGTGATAGGGCAGAGTACGGTACTGGGGTTCAAGAGGGAATTGGACAACTTTCTGCTGGAAAAGGGAATAGAGGGGTATAGATAGAGGATTACTGCACAGGTCCTGGACCTGTTGGGCCGCCGCGTGAGCGAACTGCTGGGCACGATGGACCTCAGGTCTGACCCAGTAGAGGCATTTCTTATGTTCTTATGTTCTTATGAGTTACGCTGACAAAAGAAACAATCATTTGCAAAACACATAAGCAAAACCAGAAAGAAAATAACAGTCACCTGCAGAAGCATCATAAATCCATCCGAATTCTGGACGCATTACGAATTATATCCCAAAACTGAGGAAGAACAGGATTTCCCTACCAGATGGGGCAAGTTCACCAAAGAAGTGTTAAACCAAATAGCACCAGTTCAAACATACATAAAGAACGAGAGGGTATCAAAAAAGTGTTATGATGCTGAACTACTAGCTCTTAAACAGGAACTCAGAAAACTAGAAAGAATATGGCTCAAAACAGACAAAGAGGAAGATAAAAGAAACTAGAAACAAAAAATAAAAAAATACAAAACCCTGATAAAAGAAAAACGTTCTAAACACTACGCACAAAAAATAGGAGCAGTCAAAACAAATAGCAGTGAACAGTTTAAACTAGTGAACACACTAACAGACACTACACAGGTCCTGAAAAATAACAATGAACAGATACCATTGGTCGACACCCTTGCCAGCTACTTCCACAAAAAAATTTTAGACTTAAGAGCTATAATACCAACACCCTCACCCGATTTCGAACACCAATTCAGACCGCAGGAAAGGATGCCCAGTGTTGACATGCTCTGGGATCATTTTGAACCCTCCAATTGGAACCAATTCCTCACTTTGTTTAACAAATACGCCAAATCGAATTGCCTACTAGATGAATGCCCATCTAAGATCATGAAAGTTGCAGTACCTGAATTTAAAAGGGATCTATTTAACTGGATAACAACCACTCTCATTAAGTGGGACATATCATGAGGAAATGGGACACATACTGATCACACCCATCCCCAAAGGCCAGAAGAACTCAATCGCATTGACATCCAATTATAGACCCACAGCGAGTACCCCCTTATTCACCAAACTACTGGAAGGGTTAGTCATCATGGAACTAGTAAATCACCTAGACAAATTCAACCTCCTCAATGAACACCAATCAGGCTTCAGAAAAGGATTCAGCACAGAGACTAGAGAGTTGCGCGGGGACAGAAATCCCACCCGTCCCCGCCCGCCAAAGTCCCACCTGTCCCCGTGAGGTATCCCACCCGTCCCCGTGAGGAATCCCTCCGTCCCCACCCGTCCCCGCAAGGAATCCCCTCCGTCCCCACCAGTTCCTGCGAGGAATCCCCTCCGTCCCTAAAAACTTCAGAAATAGTTATTTCATTTAATTATGCTACTGAATTAAAGGCTCTGGTAGAAACCCATTTACAAATAAGCAAAAAGACTTTATTAATTTGGAAATATTAATTGGGAAGAATACATACTTTGTAAACGGCTTTCTACCAGAGCCTCTAATGTTTATAAATTTTTATCAACACAACTAATATACTACTTTATCCTGAAGCAAAAAAAAAAAAAAGAAATAGAATTATTTTCCTACCTTTGTTGCCTGGTTTCTGCTTTCCTCATGTTCTCATTCAATTCCTTCCATCCACTGTCTCTCTTCCCTCTGCTCTGTTACTGTGCCTCTCCCTTTCTCCCCCCTTCCAAATTGGTCTGGCACCCATCTTCTTCCCTCCGCTCCCACCATAGTCTGGCATCTCTGTCTTCTTCCCTGCCAGCGTCTTCTCCCCACTCTCTCTTCCCCATTTCCTTTCAGCGTCCTTCTCCCCCCATCTTCCCCATGTCCTGTCAGCGTCCTTCTCCCCCTCTGTCTTCCACATGTGCTTTCAGTGTCCTTCCCCCCCCTCTGTCTTTCCCATGTCCTTTCAGCGTTCTTCTCCCCCTCTGTCTTCCCCATTTCCTTTCAGCGTCCTTCTCCACCCCTTTGTCTTCCCCAGTGCTTTCAGCGTCCTTCTCCCCCCTCAGTTTTACCCATTTCCCTTAAGCCGTCTTTTCCTCTCCACTCCACCTTTCCTCCCTTTCTCTCTCCCTGCCCCCTTACCTTCGTGGTGCTTCCCCGCCCGACCGACAACAGAACAAGCCATGTCCAACAAACCTCCCTGCCCTTAACCGCGAATCTAAATTACCTTCTTACAGCTGCTGTAAGAAGATAATTTAGATTCGTGGCTACAGGGCAGGGAGGTTTGTCGGACCGGGGCTGTTGTCGGTCGGTCGGTCGGGGAAGCGCCACAAAAGTAAGGGGACCTGGCCGGCTGTGCTGCACCCAGGGCGGACCGCCCCCCTCCCTTGGTATGCCACTCGAGCCGCGAGACTACTCTACTTCTCCTTACCTGCCCTGCCTGCAGCACAGAGAGCCGAACGGAAGTCTTCCCGACATCAGCGCTGACGTCGGGAAGACTTCCGTTCAGCTCTGTGCTGCAGGTAGGGAGAAGAGGAGCCGCGCGACTGAGTACATCCAGCCCCACAGGAACCCCGCGACCCTTGGAGACGTCCCCACGGGAACCCAGCGACCCTAGGGGGCATCCCCACAGGATTCCCGCGACCCTAGGGGGCGCCCCCACAGGATTCCTGTGACCCGAAGGGAGAACCCGTGGGATGCCCGCGGGTCCCGCGGGATTCCCATCGTCCCCGTTCCCGTGCAGCTCTCTAACAGAGACAGTCCTAGGCTCTATCCTCAACCACCTATCCGATCTCTTTAGTAAAGGTACCAGCGCTCTGATCTTACAACTAGATTTTAGCAGCAATCATGAAATAATGCTGAATTGCCTAGACGCAATGGGTCTCTCAGGAACAGTTTGGAACTGGTTCCAGGGCTTTTTAACCAAACGATCTTATTAAGTGGTCTACGACGGGAAATACTCTAATTCTTGGAAAAGCCCTTCGGCTGGAGGAAGCTGGAGGAAGAAAGTTCACGAAGAATTCTCTGTTTCTACTCGGGCCCCTCTCCTGAGGGGGGGGGAGTGAGAGAGGTGTGGACTGGGGGGGAATAATTAGGTTTACATTTTAGTACCAATAGGGAGGTACATGACCATAGTTCGGGGATGTGCTTTTTGGAACAGAGAGAGAATTTCTCTATATAACAATCCACGTATCATAGGTATTTATTTATTTATTTATTTAGATTTTTATCCCGTCCTCCCAATAGCTCAGAACGGTTTACAAATGAACATACACAGTGGGGAGCAATTAGACATATAAGTGGTACAACAGGTTTAGTGATTGGATTTAGTTTTTGGAGAGAATTTAAATACAGGGAGAGTAAGCAGAGAGAGAGAGAAGGGGGAAATACAGTAGTTTAGTTTAAGGAAAGTTATAAGCGTATAGGTACAATTTGTTAGTGGATGGAGTAAGAGAGGGTCATACTGGAATTTCGGGAAGGTGGTAGGAGAGTGGAGGGTGGGGCCTAAGGGGGGGAGAAGACAGAGGAGATCTTTAATTGAAGAGGAGGGTCTTTACCGATTTACGGAATGTTAATAATGAGTTCTGTTGTCTAAGTTGGGGGGGGAGTTGGTTCCAGAGGTGTGGAATGAAGTGGCTGTAGGATCGTTTGTGGGCAGTTTCTGTAAGCAGGGATCTTCCAGGGGGGGTGCATAGGCGTATCTCTGACTTTGAGCGGAGGGTGCGAGTGGGGTTATAGATGGGAAGTTTGGATTTTATGTAGGAGGGGGTGGTGGAGTAGATTCTCTTGTGGGCAATTGTCAGGGCTTTGAAAGTACAGCGTTGGCTAATTGGGAGCCAGTGTTCAGCATGGAGTGCCGGGGAGATGGAATCGTGGTAGTTGAGGTTGTGTAGGAGGCGGATGGCTGCATTTTGGACCCGTTGGAGGCGTTTGATATTATTTTTGGTTAGTCCATTAAATAGGGAGTTACAATAATCCATTCTGGAGAGGACATATGCGTATAGGAGTTGGGCGAGGTCTGGTGTGGAGATGTAGGCTTTGATCCTTTTCAGTTGGCGAAGGTAGTAGAAGGAGGTGGAGACTACTTGGGATATGTGGTTGGATAAGGATAGGTGTCCGTCTAGGGTTACTCCCAGGCTGCGAACTTGATCTGCTGCCGTTAGTAGAGTGGAATCCCATGTTAGTGTAGGTCGTAGGTATTTGGTGTTTTTGTTTCTGATCCATAGGAGTTCGGTTTTGGTAAAACCAGAGAGATTCACTTGCTTATGCCAGCGGGGATGTGCTAGCCCCCTGTTAGGCATATCAGTGTAAGTGCTACTCTCCATGCAAAAAACAAAAGGAATTGACCCCAAAATATCCACAAAGAAGAAAATCCAATTGTATGGTGAGCCGGAAGTGAGACACTGCTTGCATTTCCATTGCAAATGCAAGCAGTGTCTCACTTCCGGCTCATCACACAATTGTTTCCCACATACTCACCTTTATAGGATCCCCAGGGACTCCTGAAGAAGACTTTTTGTTGAAAAGCGGACCGTGTTGGGTCCTGTATCCCTAGCGGACTAGGTCCTTTAAGGCTCTTATGTGGATGATTATTTTTATGTGGATGAAATTATTTTATGTGGATGATTTCAATGTACCTTTGGAACTTTGACACTTTCAAATAAAGTCCATTTAGGAACATCGTCACTCCACAGAGGTTTTTTTTTGTTTTCTCTGGATTTTCTTCTTTGTGGATATTTTGGGGTCAATTCCTTTTGTTTTTTGCATGGAGAGTAGAACTTACACTGATATGCCTAACAGGGGGCTAACACATCCCCGCTTGCATAAGCAAGTGAATCTCTCTGGTTTTACCTTTGATGCGTGGATTGTTATATAGAGAAATTCTCTCTTTGTTCCAAAAAGCACATCCCCAAACTCTGGTCATTTACCTCCCTATTGGTACAAAAATGTATACCTAACTATTCCCCCCCAGTCCATGCCTCTCTCACTCCCCCCCCTCAGGAAAGGGGCCCGAGCAGAAACAGAGAATTCTTCGTGAACTTTCTTCCTCCAGCTCTGAGATCCTTATCACCTTGCAGATGCTGATTTGTGGTTTTACAACACTGTACATCTTCAAGATGGCGACCTTGTAGATAATTTTATGCAGAAAGTTGGCAAGGGTGACCTTCCAGCACCCCAGCTGTGCCTGTTTCCCATAACTTGCGTCAGAGACAGGCAGCAAATGTCCAGCCTGGTTAAAAGTTCTGTCTTGGTACCAGGCTTCTTCATCTCTACTCCCCCGTCATCCTGCAGGGATTGTTGCTTGTTATAAATGTTTTATGGCTTTTCAGGGTGCCTTTCATATGTCATCCAGCACTGTTAACGGCTCAGCACAAATGAACAATGGCCACAGAATCTTGGAGAAGTATCCTCCCAGCAGGGAATGGAGACAAGAACTCTGCAGCAAAGGCCAGCTGGGTTAGCATTTTCAAAGGATACATGTGTTCACAGACAGCAAGGTACAGACTGTTCCATCTGGTTAGCTTGTAAAAGAAAGCTGGTTTAGGCTGTGAGAAAATATATGTTAAAAAAAAAAAAAAAATGTCTGTAGTGTCCAGCATATACAAGTGAGGCCAGTATGTCCAGGTTATCCATCTCAAAACCATTGAGCTTGATGCTGTCGAGGCCTGCGACGTGTGTTGAACAGCAGGTGCTAGTACTGTAGGCATATAGGATTGTATCAGTATCACTGATATACCATCCAGTACCGACGATGCCGCAGACTGCCTCAATGTGGGTAACTTGGGAGAGGTACGTTAGATAGATTGTGAGCCCACCGGGACAGATAGGGAAAATGCTTGAGTACCTGATTGTAAAATCGCTTAGATAACCTTGATAGGCGGTATATAAAAACCTAATAAACTTGATGCACACCGCACAAGGGAGACAGATTGGAGGTCAGCAATCAATGAAGTTGTCTTGTGGCTTGCATAGAAAGAATCAATGCTGTTGAGTCCTGTGATGTATGTAGAACAGCAAGCACCAGTACTGTAGGCATAACAGCTGGTACTATCGGCACCGCATATTGTCTCACCTAGATGGAGCGACAATCTACAAGTCCATTTGATGGCGTCTCTGAGAGGGCTGCATCAAGAAACTCGATGCTGTAGAGACCAGTGATGCATTCTGAAAAGAGGTAGCTGAATTTCCTGATGCTGGAAGATGCTCCAGTGTTGATGTTGATAGTCTTGTTGGCACCGTCTCCAAAGACGGTTGGTCCATAGAAAAACCAAACAGCTTATCTTGTTGAATCCGACGGGCTTTACGAGTGTGCTTTTGAAGGGTAGAACACCTGATGCACGACTCGATCCAATGGTCAGGTCCCAAACAGTGAAGGCACCAGCTGTGAGGGACTTCATAAACCCCGTCGCAGGCTTCGACATGGGGAAAACTTGTTCAGATAGATTAAACTGTTCAGTGTTCTCCCCAGAAATTTTTTCCAGCCGGGTGGCATGAAAAAGTAGCCAGGTGGGGCGGGATGGGGAAATTTGGTGGGGGGGGGGGGAAATTAAAAGGTCTTTTTACTAAGGCGTGCTAGCTATTTTAACACACACTAAATGCTAACATGTCCATTATAGTTTATGGATGCGTTAGCGTTTAGTGCGCGCTAAAACAGCTAGCACACCTTAGTAAAAAGATCACTAAATGTGCACTATTTTTATTAGTTAATTGTTATTAATTATTTTCCAATGCTCAATATGACTTCCTTTTTTAAGGTTTGACACTTAGGCAGTGTTCCAGTAGCATTTAAGCCACCCTTGATAAAAAGTAATGCAGATCCTCTTATTCCGAATAACTAATGACTAGTATCAAACCTTCCATTTCTTTCAAAACTACCGTTCTTGAGAGAGTGGTATTCAACCAACTTCAAACTCATGTTGAATCAGTTAATGCTTTGCATCCCCGGCAATCTGTGTTTTAAGACACAGCACAAAGACAAGTAGTTCCTGCCTTAGGGTTCCATATACAATGCTGCGATAGCAATTCTGCCACAGCAAATGCACTGAAGCCCATAGGAACTGAATGGACTTTGGTGCATTTGCCATGGGAGAATTGCAACTGTGGCTTTGTAAAAGGGACTCTTACTGAGTGAATTCCATACTAGTCACCTAGAGACCAATGTTTCCCAACTTCTTCAAGCCAAGTACCCCCCTAAATTTAACAAATACCAACTGAGTACCTCAGTCCAAGCTCCGTCCCTGACCCCACTCCCATTATAATAGTACTAATTGTAATGCAATTTCTTCCATTCATTTTTCATGTACACACAACCCTACTGTACAACCATTAAAATACTCCTCCCCAATGTCAAAATTATAAAAATCCTATTAATACAAAAATAATAATAATGCAGAATACATTTATAAGTCCAACTTTAAAAGCAAGGATAAGCCTCTCCAAATACGCCCCCAAACAATAAGATGTATAATCTAGAAAAGTGTTTCTCTACAGCACTGCAAGTGCATCAATAACCCCAGGACTACCATACTAGGAAAACAATACCTTCCTCGAATAAGTCAAAAGATACTAAGAAGAAAACATGTTTATTCAGGTGCAGCAGAGCAGAAAGATACACACTAGTTCTATTCATGGTACTCAGAAAAAAAAAAGACATCCTTCAACAAACGTGCTCAGGGTTTACAGTTTTTCCTCTATCCCCCTCAACAGCCCATCCTTCCACGTTACAACTTTGTACACCATTCAAAACACAGATGTCATAGTCTAATGCACTTGTCTATGCCAGGCATCCTTGTCCATGCTGTACAAACCTGCTACAGATAAACTATATAGCTAAGCACAAAAACATTTTGCCATCCCTTGCCTCCAACAAATCAGCATTTCTAAGACCATAATGCCTTAAAACCTCATATCGCTTATATACTATTTACAGCTCACATTGGGCAGTTAAAAATTATCACATTCTTCAAGCATCCAGTCCCTGCTCTATTAAATAACACCAGTTATGACCCTCCCACTGCAGGGGGGGGGGGGGCAAGGTTGCAACGGTTCATAGTCATTCGTGCTCAATACTTCAGCGCGCTGACATTTCAGCGCAGACAAATCAGCACAAGACTCCAGCACGCCACCTAAAAAGTTACTTTTAAAGAGCTCCGACGCAGGGTGTGAGTGGGGACCCCCCCCCCCCGTTTACTTCATACTGTTCGCGCTGCCATTGGGGGGGGTTGTGCGGTTGGAATCCTCCATTATAGAGTAAACTTAACTTTTTCCTGATTTTTTAGGTAAAAATTAAGTTTTCTTTATAATATGGTGGGTTACACCCCCCCCAAAGGCAGCGCAATGAGTATGAAGTAAAGTGGGGAGTCCCCCCCCCCACACACCCTAGTTCGTACCGGGACTCCATGGATGATGCCACCCACATGTGAGAATATGCTGCCTGCTTGTCCTGAGATAAAGTGTGGTATAAGTTTATTGATGTTGTTTTGGAGGTTTTTTTTTTTTTTAAACTATGGTCATCTATAAGAACTAATTTTCAGTCATTTTTGACATGGTTGAATACTGTAGACATTAACTTGCAATTTTCAGCTCAAATATCTGATGTTGAAATCTCCTTTTTTGGATGTATTAGTTATAAAACAAGACAAGAGTTTGGAAACAACAGTATTTACTAAGACAGTGGATAAGAACAATAATCTTTAATATAATAGCTGTCATCCTTGTCAGTTGAAACAAGTCATATCTATTGGCCAGTTCTTAAGGATTCGAAGGATCTGTTCTACTGATGAGCAATTTCTTTATCAGGCTAATACATTAAAAGATAAATTTTGGGCCAAAGGCTATCCTATCATGACTATAAGAAAGGCGTATTTTAGAGCTTTATATACCAATATAGGTTTATTACTTCTGTTTGCCAATTCTATGACTATGGAAAAACAAGTTTGGGTCTTGGATCATTCAGTGCTTGCTCACAAGGTTGCCTGATTTTAAGACGTTGGCATGTTTTACAACTTCATACAGTATTTCAAACTGGACCTTGTATAGCTTACTCAAGGACGAAATATCAAGGACAGAATAGTTAAGACTGTTTTCTGAGACTCAGTCAGCCACAATAAAGGAAACATGAGCTTTGTGATCATTTTGATTTTTGTTCTTTAACTTTCACTGGTTCTGAGTGAAGTATGTGCTAGGCCAGAATGTGCTAGGTCAGAATATCATGTGTGAATCTAAGGGTATTATCATTTGTCTATATTCTAAATTGTATATGGGTCATGCAACGAGAAAAATCAGGAACATCAAAGCAAAGTCAATACTCAAACTATGTTTGCTCCATTGATGACTCATTTTCAATTAGACTATACAAAAAAGCCCCATGAAAAAACCTGATAAAGTACTTAAAAGATGCAGGAAACTGGTAGGCAATTTCATTGATCTGTGGCTGATATCTGATCCTGCTCGGTTCCTGAGGAAGGGGCCTTGCCCTGAAACCCCGCTGGGTTGAACTGTGTGTAAATGATATTTTACCTTCTTTGGCCTATGAACAAAAGGACTGGGCCACCTCCAGTACTTAACAACAGGACTGTGGATTCAGCTAAGTATTCGGAGTTTTTATTGACTGTTTTTTTAAAAATTTGGTCTCTGGTCAGCAGACTCAGGCACTCGGGGCATTACTTGACTGTTGATTCCCTATTTACTTTATTACTCCACTTGTTGATTGTGCACTTGTTTGTCACTTTATTTTGATCAATACACATTATGTACACTGGAGCACCCAAATGATGGTGTGCGGTTAGCATTGAGCAGTATTTACTGCTTTATTGTTAGCTGGTTCTGCTTTCGTTAAGCATTAGAGCGGCTCTGTTGAGCTACTCTTAAGAGCGTTCAAACTCACTCTGAGGGTGCTCCCACTTTAAATATTTAAATTTTAAGTTTTGTTAGTGTGGAGATCGTGGAATTCAACTGCTGGTAATGCCCTAGGGCATACCCTACCTGTTTCCTGCATCATTTTCAATTAGGACATACCTTCTCAGAGATCAGATGGTTTATTATTGAAGCAGTTATCCCTTCCCCCAGGGGAGGGAATTTTGGACAGCATATAGCACACAGAGAGCAGTTTTGGATTCATCAACTTCAAACTGGTAAGCCCCAAGGTTTAAATGATTTTGTGAGTGGAATTATGTTCTCTAAAACTTTACGAGTGACAACAATTGGTTTTGAAATTAGCCCCTCAACAAGCATTTATTGTTTTGTTCACAATAAAGAGATTAAGTTCTTACCTTACTAATATATTTTCTAGTAGATAAGTGTGTCATTCTGGATGGACGGGTAATATCCTAGTGCTCGCGATCCATGAGGAAGGAATCCATGCGACCTTCTACTTCACCAGAGGGCTCTACTGCCCCATTCAATTTGTTCCAAAGCAGGTGATAGCCCCCTCTAGAAACATATATGAAGGAAGGGTAGGGGAAACTCCCCAAAGAATAAGAAAGTATAAGAAACATGTTAAACATTGGACAATCAAAAGTGAAACAAGTAAGCCAAACAGAAACGTTAATGGAGCTCAAATATAACCCCAAAGTGTCCTAGTAATAGACTATTCTTCAAACCCCTAAGGTCTGATTGGCATCCAACTGTCAGGTTTGGATACCAACATACTGAGCAGGCACAGGAAAAAAATGACAAGGCAGGGGTTCAGAATGACACACCTATCTACTAGAAAAGATATTAGCAAGGTAAGAACCTAATCTCTTTTTCTAATGCAATAGGTATGTCATTTTGGATGGATGGGACATACAAAAGCAGTCCCAGAAATCTAGAGTGGGGCCTCCTGTGCCACTACATCTGCTCTGTAAAATTTGGAAAATTTATGTAGTGTGGACCACAACGCTGCCCTACAAATCTCAGGGGAGACCACCTAAGCTTCTGCCCACGACAAAGCAACTGTTCTAGTTAAAAGAGACTGCAAGTCCAGAACTCTTCCATCTATGTCCACCAGGTTACAGCATTATCCACATGCCAAGACCAAACAAACAGGGTGGTGGCCTCGCACTGATCCACAAAAGTTCCTTCCACTTGTCACTATCTGACTGCTATACAACCAGAAATAGAATACATGATCTGTAAGTTAGAAGATAAATCAAACATACAGTTCAGCAGCATTTGATTATTACTACTGTATCAACCCCCAGGATCCTGTTCCAACAGCACCACAAAAATACAAGAAATTATCTCAAATCTAACCTGTCAATATACCAGACTGATAGTCCTAGGAGACTTAAAACATCCCACTTGAATCCCAGGACAACACAATCTCCACAAACTTCCACAGGTTTTTACTAGAGAGCCAATTCGGCTTGAAGTCATCAGGACCTACACATGAAAAAGGTCACCCCCTAGATTTCATGTCTTCAAACCCCCCAAAGCTTAAAACAGAAACTAACAGGACAACAGTCTGACCACTACTTATTATCCTTTACCCTCAACCTCCACAAGGAAAAGCACACCATCAAAACCACTACTAGGAAAACTCTAACAAGAGGCAAGATTCACACCAACCAATTCTGGAACAAGGCCTCTGAAATGCTAAACATCACTTCAACCAGCCTGACAGCCTCACTCGATAACTGGAACAACACAATAGAGAAAGCCCTCAACTTTGTTGCACCATTATGTCACAAAATCCAAAAATCAACCAAGTCCTTACCTTGGTTCACAGATGCCCTAAAAGCAGAAAAATAGTCTTGCAGAAGATTAGAAAGACTATGGCAAAAGAGCAATCTTCTAGAACTTTAATCAGCGTGGAGATCAGCTATCAACAAATATAAATTCCATATTCCTGAGATCAAAAACTCCCACTACACTCTTGAAATTGAGAGCAATAACTTTGACATCAAAAAGCTATTCTATCTAATGTGCCCACAACTTCACCCCCCCCCGGCCCTAGCTCAATCAGACATTGGCTCCCAACCTTATGTGCAGTCCTTAGCGGACTTCTTCAAGTTTCAAGTTTATTCAAGTATTTGATTAATCGCTTATTCCAAGATACAAAGCGATTTACAAAATATTAAAAATAACATAGAGACGAATAAATATTTTGACAGATTAGACATACTTGACCAAAATAACAAATCTGCTAGGGTTTTAACAATTTAGACATACGTAACTAATTAAAGAGTACATATTGATTTAAAAAGTACAGTCAGAAGTCAAAAAAGCTACTACCACTGCCCCTATATCCCTCCAACCAAATCATATACTTCCAAAATCGAAAGCAGCAAATTGAATCTGAAGTACCTTACAGCCTTTATCCCAAACAACCACTGCTACCCTCCTAAAAAAAAAACTATCCACTTATTGCAATATACTTGACCGATGCCCCAACCATCTATTTGCAGAAGCCCCTGACCAGATTGACTGACAAATCTCTTATCCTATCTTCTTCATCAAGGCCAATTACCATCCCAAATGGGGCTAATGGCTCTCACATCGATCCTTAAAGCCCAGAATGTAGACCTCTCTAACTCCTCAAATTATAGACCCATAGCTGGAATCCTGATTCTAACCAAACTTCTTGAAAGGCATATTAGCAAACAATGAAGAACATTCTTGCCTCCACCCTACTCAATTTGGATTCTGCTCAAATCACAGCACAGAGATCCTGTTATTGACATTAACCACCAAAACCAAGCAAAACTTGAGCGTTGGTCACTAGGCGATCTTCCTCCAATTTGACATATTTGCTGCCTTCAACTCGGTAGATTATTAACTACTACTAGCCAAATTCAACGAAATACTACTACTATTTTTATAGCACTACCAGATGAACACAGCACTGTACAGAGTCACAAAGAAGAAGAAACAGGCATCGTAGGAATCGTCCTGAACTGGTTCAACTTCCTTCAAAACAGATATCTTGTATATAAGATGAAGTGTTTTCAAAAACATGGCAAGCTTTCTGTGGCGTACCGCAAGGATCACTGTTATTATCAATCCTCTACAACCTTTTCTTGAGCTCACTAGGCAGTATCAAATTTGACAAGGAATGCATATTTTCATTTGCAAATGACATTCTTCTACTTATCCCAATTAGCCTCATGCTCCCTGTAAGACAGCGGCCCCTAGGAAACAGTTAAAATAACTGACTAGCGGGATAAAATAAACCGAGACGCAGCAAACACTTACTCCCAGTCAGCCTCGTGGAGAACGCTAACCACGCTGCGGCGATCCCGGCAGTGCATGATAACAAGCATGAGACTGTGTGGCAGACAAATGGGCCGGCCCCAACTAACCTCGCTGAAAAAAACATACCCAGAGCCAAATGCCAAGAAATCCGACACGGCTGGTGCCTACAGACCAGAAAAGCAACGTCGCTGAGACACAGTATGAAAGCTGCGACGTTCACCTCAGAAGAAAAAATAAAGCGCGGGAAGGCAACAGCTCCTTCAACGATATCTGAATTATATACCCAGAGCCATCAAGCTCTTCTCACACATTCCTCGCCTCCCCAAGTCAGCGTTTTCTAAAATAAACTAGAAAACCCGTCGTTCAAAACCACTAACACAATTGCACAGTTTCAACAACGTGAGTAATCAGATTCTTACAACCTCGCTTGCAGGGCCGGCAGAAGCCGGTTGCTCAGCATTAGCAGGGCAGATAGGTTATTCAGCAACTGTGGTCTTTTTTTTTTTTGGGGGGGGGGTGGAAAGAAGAAAATTAGAGACCCAGGCAGACCCTTTATCACTGGAGGGTGGGTGAAAGTAGTTTGGCGATAAGAATTGGACTTGCTGATATATCTTATAGTGTTCTTTCTATCAGTAATGTGCATCCACCTTCATCTAATTAGGGCTGAGACTCTAAAGAAGAAATCAGTTTTGCTTATTGAGGAGATCTCTCCTTCTTGACTATCCTTGTTTATTTTCACTTTATACACCAATATAAGAATATTTTTTCTTTTTCTAACCTGGTCTAACTGTGCTTATTATTTAAGAGTCTATTCTTGCAGATTCTTTATAAACTTTATAATTCCCCTTTTTGATGTTTATATTACTTGTAATTCAATTCTGGCTTGATACTTTATGAATGAACTTGAAGGATGACTGGGGATTGGGGAGGGTTGGGGGGGTGGGAGGGGTGGTATACTGTATTCAGTCTACATTCACCATGCTGTTTGGTGCTTTCTTGTTGTTTGTAGTGAGGTGGTATAGGTGGGGGGGGCATCATAGTGTAGTTTTTTGAACTGACAAACTATGAGCTTGATCTTTGTATTTTTCTGTGTTTTTTACTGTTTCTTCTTGAGCTCAATAAAAACAGTTTTGATATAATTCTCCTTTTATTGTGTGTGATAGCCTTGGCTTTTGGTCCTTAGTGCGGCTGAGTATGAAAAGCCTTCTCCACCCATTTTCTCCAAAGCTACAGCGCCTGTATGCACTTATATAAAAGCATTCTTTCAGTGTTATTCCTGAGATTTTTTCCTGCCTTATGGCACGTAATCTCTTTCTTATTCTTCTTTGCTAGTGTGTGTTACAGCACACTGTAGATTAGAGACAGTCATCAAAGCTTTAGAGTAAAGTTTTCTATTTCTTTATCTCTCCCACCTGTACATCTCTCTTATTTGTATAAGTATCCTTTTTTCTGTAATTTGTAGTTATTCTATGGTTTGTATATATTGTTTATTGATAACTTCTATACCACTACTAATAACCCGGGAGTCAATTCAGAGTGATTTACATGAGCTTCTGTAAAAGTGTTACAATACAGAGTTAGCATTTCCTGAGATGGTTTTCAATACAAACACATTTATACCATAATCAACCATCCTACAAATCCTACGTATATGTACACATTTATACCATAGTCCAGTGTTTTTCAACCTTTTTACACTTATGGACCAGCAGAAATAAAATAATTATTCGGTGGACCGGCATCGGTCCGTGGACCGGCGGTTGAAGAACACAGGGCCAAGTCGTGGGCCAGACCCCGCCCCCATAATAGTACTAATTGTAACACTATTTTTTCCATTCATTTTTCATAGATACACAACATAATCTTATTAACAACACATAATGGTTAACAACAAAATTAAACTATATAAAGCACACTGACAGCAGATGTAAATTCTCAAAATTGACATAATTCAATCACTAAATTCAAAAATAAAATCATTCCCCCCTACCTTTGTTATCTCCCTCCCTCCATGCTAAGCCTTACCTTCTGGCCTGCTCCTGCCTGGCCATTTTATGCCGGCCCCGGTATTATCTACAGGCCGGCTCCCTCTTCCTCACTGACACAGTACACAAAGCTGTGGGCAGCAGCTCCTTGCACGTCCCATACACCTCATCTGGAAGCCTTCTCTCTGACTTTGCAACGTCAGAGAGAAGGCTTCCAGTTCAGGTGCAGGATGCGCGTAGGAGTCACTGCCCGTGGCTTTGTGCACTGAATCAGTGAGGAAGAGGGAGCTGGTTCGAAGATAACGCTGCATCGATCGCACCGTGGACCGGCGGTTGAAGAACACTGTTTTACACCTGTGGACCGGCAGAATATTTCTGTGGATCGGCACCGATCCATGGACCGGTGGTTGAAGAACACTGCCATAGTCAATTGTCCTACGTTTTGTCACAGGGAAGATCCTGAGAGCAGGGAGAAAATCCTGTAGAAGCCAGTGACGGACACAGCCCAGCAGATGTGCACAGAATCTTGCACAGCCTAAACCTAGTATTCCACTCAGGTTCGAACACAGGGAGAACAGATCGCCTAAGAGTACAGCTCAGACTATCTGTCTGTTTATCCTTTCCTAGAACAAAATCTATACCCAGTACAGCAGGGGTGAAAACTCTAGGTAAAACAGGTCAGGAAGGATTAAACCCCAAAGCTGAAGCAGTTACTCTGAATGGCAGGCAAAGATCTGGTTCAGACTAGTTTAGAGCCTTGAGAAGCACATAACCAACCATAGGGAGAGACACACCTGGCACTGGCTTGGATTAGCACAGTGCAGGGAAAGAAACGGGAGGTTCCTTGGCCAGCACAGCAAAGCAGTCTGTAGCCAAACCAGCAGGAGTGCAAACATAGCTACAAAGAAGCAGCAGAACCTTATGGAACCTGAAGCCCAGGTAGAACCTTATGATGGGGAAATGCAATGGGAGGTGTTGTCTGGGGATTCTGAGTTTGATGAAGCCATGGAAATAGAAGACTTGAGTTTGTATTAGAATGTTAATGAAGATTTAGCTCAGTGGTCTCAAACTTGCGGCCCACCAGGTACTATTTTGAGGCCCTCGGTATGTTTATCATAATCACAAAACTAAAATAAAACCGTTTCTTGATCCTATGTCTCTTTAGCTATAAATTACAATATTATTATTAAGACAGCCAAAAGGAAAAATTTATAAACTATAAAGAGTTTTACCTCATGCAAAATTGTCATTTCTTTAATAAGACATTAACTATTTTTTCTGAGGCCCTCCAAGTACCTACAAATCCAAAATGTGGACCTGCAAAGGCTTTGAGTTTGAGACCACTGATTTAGCTGATATTGAAGGAGTAGCAATGGATATTGCTTAACTGGCTAAGGCACTGCTCTAACAATGTGAAACTAAAAGTATATTAGAGTTTGGTTTATGAAGGACAGAAGCTGAAGAGGCTTAAAGGAGAATTGTTGTTTGGTTTTTCCTTCATGCTAAGCTAAGCCTGTCCCAAACTGTTGGTGCCTCTATCACAGAGAGATGTGGGGCAATTAAATAATTAAAGAAGTCAGAAGCAAGCCAGTGTTTCTGAAACAGTAGATGCCCAACCTTGCTCTGATAGAACATATTTTGTGTGAAGCACTTCTAAAATACTAAGATCAAATGGTCTAATGTAAATCTTTTGGGAGGGATCTTATATGTAGATCATTTAAGGGCAGATAGATCCCATGCAGTGGTTAAAATCAGTGAAGTGCTTCAGTGTCGCAAGGCTTGAAGTTTCACAAGTGTTTTTGCTCTGAGCCATTGGGCTAGATGAAAGAGGGCTGAACTGAAGCAAGTCTGGCTTAGATCAGGCCAATGCCTGCATGGTGGCAGGTGAACGAACTGACCTATAATAAAGAACAAATTGCTGCTGTTTTCTTTTGGATTTTGAATGAATGAACTCTTAAAGCTGATCTAAGGCAAAAATCAGGTCAATTTACTTAAGCAAAAAGTTCCTGTGTTTTGCACTGATATTGTTGAGGAACTGTTTTATGTGCATAAGAGATGGACAACACAGAATAAAATTATCCTGGTTCATCAGACTTTGGGTGTTACCTCATTCCTGCAGTTGCCCCAGTTCTACCAATTCCATAGAAAACTGCTCGAATTAATTTAGTGGCCCAGCCAAACAGCCGTTAGCTACAAGCAACAGACCAGCACTCGGCCACAGTATATACACAAATAATACTAGTATCATGCAATATGTTTATACTAAATCCTACTTATATATACACAAAATACCTGAATCGGGTTCTATGTTGTGTTCTTAATGGGGATTAGCCAGCTATCTCCTCTATGTTGCTTTATTAGTTAAAGTAGTCTGTGAAGAGGAAGCACAATTACTTACCATAGCAGGTATTATCCAGAGACAGCAGATATTCTCACATGTGGGTGACGTCACCGATGGAGCCCCGGTATGGACACTTTAAAAGTGCATCGCCACTTTAAGACTTTCAGAAAGTTCACGATAGCCCGCACCGTGCATGCGCGAGTGCCTTCCCGCCCGATGTAGGACCGTGGTCCCTCAGTTCTGTAAGCCAGCTAAGAAGCCAACCCAGGGAGGTGGGTGGGTTGTGAGAATATCTGCCTGCTGTCCCTGGATAACACCTGTTACGGTAAGTAACTGTGCTTTATCCCAGGACAAGCAGGCAGCATATTCTCACATGTGGGTGACCTCCAAGCTAACCAGAAAGGGATTTATTTTATTTATTTATTTAGATTTTTATCCCGTCCTCCCAGCAGCTCAGAACGGTCTACAGGTAAACATACACAATGGAGAGTAAATTGACAATTAAGATGTACAATAGGTTAAATGTTTGGACATACAGGAATGTGCAGTAGTTAAATACAGGGAGTATACAGCAAATTAAGAGTAGAGTTTAAGTATAAGTAGTTTAGTTTAGTACAAGTCGTTTAGTTTAGTATGAGTAATTTAGTTTAGTACAAGTTATTTGAGTTTAGATACAATTCTAGGCAGCACTAAGTCTCCTATAGAGGACTCCAGCTTATGTCTCTTCTGCTCCACAGCCTATTCACTCCTGTGTTTAGGATGACTGCCATTCTGAGGCTCTAGAAGGACTTTATCTCCAACCAACTGACTTCCCCCCATTCTTCGGACCTAGAGAACAAAGGGGAGCCTAAGTTGACCACTCCTGCCCCCTTCACATGCTTCACAGCACGTGCTGCAAGGGTGTTCTTTGGGTGCTCATCCAGCACAAGCCTGGCATGAATTAGAGTCAAAGAGCCTGAGGAGTCCATCCCTGCCAGTTCTGAGTCAAAATGAGGTGATTTGGAACTTTGAACAAAACAAAAAAATATGGAAATCCAAGATGGCTGCCAATGCTGAAGTAAAACAAAAAAACTAGCGATTTTAGAGGTGGAGGAACATGCAGAAACCTTTAAAAACAAACTCTACAAAACTTATTCCCCCCCCCCTGATTTTCTTCATAGGAACCACAGGAGATTAGCCTGTCTGCTGCAAACTGTGTAGTCTGCTTTTCGTCCATGCAGGTAGAGCTGCCTCGCCTAGAGGAGGTCTTAGCACCAAAATGAAGCAAAACATTGAACACCACCGACAAAAATAAAGAAATAAGCAGAGCTGATCAGATAGACTCCTTCCAGTTCATATGAAGAAGGAAATACTGAAGGGGGCAGTAGAGCCCTCTGGTGAAGTAGAAGGTTTTTTAAAACACAAACAAACAGTGGATTCCTTCTGCAAGACTCGCGAGCATTGCGATATTACCTGTCCATCCAAAATGACACACCTATTGCACTAGAAGAGGCTGTTTCTAAAGTTTCTTGCATGTTACTGATGTCATTAGGATACCTTATGTATGAACTTTTTTCTAGGGTGACATAATGAAGGGTATGAGACATGGTTCTGGAAGCCACTGGAAGTTTGTGAATGAACTTTCGCATTATGATGCTGAACAATATTTGAAGAATGAAGATTTGTGAGAGTTGTGCAAAGTCCCTGATGAAGTAAATGAAATGGGCACCTCGGACTTCAGCAGGCAATTAGTTATCTGACATTCTGCTATCTAAAAGCTGTTATATTTTTGTGGCTTAAGAATTGTTTTTGCAATGAAAATTTGGGGGCACAATTTCAATGATGTTTATAATAACACTAGTGTTTAAGCCCATTAGATTAACGGGTGCTAGAATAAATGTGTAGACAATCACAAAATTGAATGAAAACTTACTGTGTGAGCTGTTTGTCTTTTTTTTCTTTCTCTATCTCTCCTTGGCCGCTGGCAGTCTGTCTGATTTTTTTTTTCTCTCTCTCTCTCCTTGGCGCTAGTTGTCTGTCTGTCTTTTTTTCTTTGTCTCTCTCTGCTTGGCTGCTAGCTGTCTGTCTTTTTTCTTTCTTTCTTTTTCTCTCTCCTTGGCTGCTGTCTGTCTGTCTCTCTGGCCCTGTCTGTCATTCTGTTTGACTCTCTCCCTGGCCCCATCTGTCTGTCTTTCTTGCTTTCTGTCTCTCTTCCTGCCCACTGTCTTTCTGTGTGTGTCTGTCTTTTGTTCTCGTGCGCTGCCTGCCTGTCTCTCTCTGTGGCGCCATGCCTACCTGCCTTTCTTTCTCTCTCCATGGCCCCCTTCTGTCTCCCCCCCAGAGCAAACCAAGATTGCTACCTGCCCCCCAGCACACCCCTCTCCCTAAAGCATAGCAAGTTTGCTCCCTGGCCCCCTTTTCCTCTTCCCCCCCCCCCCACTTCTCTGTGCAACAGCATTTCCCTCCCATCCTTCCCTGTGCAGCAGCACCCCTTACCTGCTCCCCCTGACCTGCAGTAGCCCTTCTCCCTTCCTTTTACCTCCCCCCCTGTCCAGCAGCACCCATTCTGTTCTCCCTGTCCAGCAATAGCCCTTTTCCCTTCCTTTTACCTCCCCCCTGTCCAGCAGCACCCCTTCCCTGCTCCCCCTGTTCTGTAGTAGGCCAGTCATCAGTAGCGTTTCTCATCCCCCCTCCCCTCTCCTCCCGGATCTCACACAACCATTAGCAGTGCAGCATTCACAACTCGCTGCGCCTGCTTAGTTCGGTCCTTCATCGCTGCCGGTTCCCACCTACTTTCTTTTTGCGCAAAGGCAGGAGCAGGACCCGGAGTGAGGAAGGCCCGAAACAAGCAGGAGCAGCAAGTTGAAGCCTCCCTCCTTACCTTAGGCTGGAAGCGACATCAGCAATGGAGAAAATCGGCACTGCAGGCTCCTCTTACGCAACGCAAATCAAACCGCCAGAGACTCCACCGTCGCGATGCTCATGGAACACGGCCACAGAAGCACAAATCACGGTGGCAGGGATCACGCCGTTTCAACTACGCATGCGTGGGAAAGAGTTTTATTATATTACATTAATTTTTGATTGGAGACATTGAATACATTGAGTTGGAACACTGTTTAGCACTTTTTGGTTTGAAGACAGAAATTTGGTGATGTAATGCCTTGATCCACTAGTTAGAGCTTTTACCTCTGATAAACAGCGAATTCTTAAAGTGAGCCATGGAGACTGCCCAGTTACTGAATGTTTCTCTTTCATTACATATTTTATGGGAATTTTCAACTGTGACATTGTTCTCCTTATATTGATATTGTAGGAAGCGCTCTGCTTTTTATTATATTGTGAATCTCTTTAGGTAATTTGTTTATTGGAGCATCATAGGTGGTGGTCATGATCCTCTGTCCAGCCTCATGCATGGAGAATCAGATGTACTGAATGTCCCTTCTCAGATATCTGTCTAGGAACTGTGTAATGCAGTGGTGCCCAACCGGTTGATCGTAAAGGCAACGCGAGTCGATCACAGAGAGACCACGCAACATAAAAACACCGCTATCCAGGATCTCTCCCTGCCGCCACCCGACAGCTCCAATTAATCTTCCCCCCGCCACAACTCCAGGCAAGAAGGGCCAGGCGCGTACAACGCCCGGCCCATAAGCCTTCCTCCCAAAATCAATTCTAATGTCGGAGAGAAGATATCGGGCCAGCCAATCGCTGCTTGGCTATCCAGACCTTCTCTCTGATGTCAGAATTGACATTGGGGTGAGGCTTGTGGGCCAGTGGCATGCAATCGCTGCACGCACCTGGCCCTTCCTTGCCTGGAGTTACAGCGGCGGAGGCGGAGAATGATGGAGTTGTCGTGTGGCGGTGGTTGGGGGAGCAGGTAGGCTTCAGCGCGAGTCAGCTTTGGGGGGAAGGAAGAGGGTGGGACAAAGGCTGGAAGGCAGTGAGGGGGAGGGGGAGGGGGCAAAAACTCAAGACACAGAAGGAAGGGAGGGGGCATGAACGTGGGACACAAGGGAGGGAGGAGGAAAGGGACACTAACTTAGGAGGGAGGGAGGAAGGGGGCACTAACATAGAAGGGAAGACGGGAATAGAAAGGGACAATTGTTGCATCTGAGTATGTGAGTGAGAGGGAAAGAGATGATGCACATGAGGAAAGAAAGAGGAAAATTGGGAATACAGCGAGAGAGGTAGAGATGCATGGGGAATAGAAGGATGAGAGGGAGAAATGTTGCATACGGTAGTGGGAGAGGGAACAGAGAGATATATTGAAGGGGATGCAAGGGGGAGGAATGTTGGGCATGGTGATAGAGGGAGAGACGTGGCATGGTGTTGGAGAGGGGTGATAGAAGGAGAAGGAAAAATTATGTTCTTACCTGTTAATTTTCTTTCCCTTAGACGCAGCAGATGAATAGCACACATATACCAGCAGGCGGAGATAGAGAAACTGATTAACAGGTGGTCCCATTGGCTGCCACTCCTCCTGTATCTCCAATATAGCTCCTTGCCCAAGCATCCGTAACCATCAATAGGCATTGCATGGAAAAAAAAAAACTTCTTTCCCATAACAAATCTCAAAAGGCAATAATATATAATACAACCCTCAATAATAACAAACTTCGAAAGTTGCAAAAGAAAAAACCGACAGACAATATCCACAAAGGGTGGGGCTCTGGATTCATCTGCTGCGTCTAAGGGAAAGAAAATTAACAGGTAAGAACATAATTTTTCCTTCCCTAGCAACAGCAGCAGATGAATCCAGAGACCAATGGGATGTAGCAAAGCAATCCTCAATCTGGGTGGGATGCAAATGCTTCCTCCGCAACAACCGATGCACTAAACGCATCTACCACATGCACCCCCACATCCATCCAGTAATGCTGAGAGAAAGCACTCTCGGAAGACCAAGTAGCCGTGAGACAAAACTCCTCCAAGGAAAAAACCTCTGGACCGAGTCCAAGAAGTAGCAATCACTCTGATGGAATGGTCATGAAGTTTTTCACCAACCGCTTCCCTGCCATCAAGCAAGCGTAAAGAATGTCCTCCTGGACCCATCGAGCGATGGAGGCTTTGGACGCCGCCATATGTTTGAGGCGTCCCTTGAAGAATACAAAAAGGTGATCTAAACAACTAAAAGTCATTAGAAACCTTGCTCGCGGAGAACGCTAAGCACTTTCAAAAAAAATGCAGTGAATAAAAGCATGTCTCCCCATTTCTCCTCCCAGGAAGAAGGAAGGAAAAGGGAGCGCGTCATAAAAGAAAGGATGACACATCCTTAGAAAGAATTGTGGTACCGTCCGAACTGATACCTCAGATTTTGGAAATCAGAAATAGGAATCCCCGCTGAACAAGGCCTGCAACTCGGAAAACTGCAGAGCCGAAGCCATGGCCACAAGAAACCCCGTGTTCAACAGCATAAGGAGGAACTGAAGCCTTCGGTAAACTGCGAAGAAGTATCTGAAGATTGTACTCCGGACAGGGCTTTCTAAGAGGTGTATAAAAATACCGTACTCCGTTTAGGAACTGAACTACATGAAGTTGAGAAGTAATTGAAGAGCAATATACCTAGCCCTTGTAACAAGCTAAGAATGGCACTTGAAGCTGAAGGGAATTGAACGCTAAGCCCTCGGCAATACACCTGTGCCAAAAAGGAACTCTGGAAGGGTGCAAATGTTGAGAAATATCCAAGAAAGGAAAAACCTCCAAAAGGAAGCAGAAACTACAGGTGAAGACGTCTGTAGCGCCTGGATAAGAGAAGAAACAACCTGCTTCGCATAACCCTTACACGTCAGTCATGACTTCTCAAAAGCTAGGTCGTAATTCCAAAGTAGTACGAATATCCATGTTGATTGGACCCTAGGTGAGCAAATCCGGAGATACCAGGAAACATCTTAATCCGGCTGTCGAAAGACTCATCAGATCCGCATAGCAAGGATGGCGCAGCCAAGCCAGAAATTCTACAAATACTGTGCCCGGAAAGCGAACTTGAGATGGCAAATCCAAGCCATCATCAGCCAGGGGAAAACACTGAAAAAAAGAAACCAGAGGTGAGAAAGAAGCAACGCTGTTACCCCCTCTAACTCCTACTCCCTGTGCCCTCCGAAGAAGCTAGGAAGCATTGAATTGTGAGACGAGGCCATGAGGTCTAGTTCCAGGAGATCTCAAGTCCATAAAAAGAGCTGGAATGCCTGAGCCAAAATTCCCAATATCCAGGATGTAAAAGATTTCACTATTACTAACATTTACACTTTCTAGAGTGTACACAGTGCTGTACACTGTAACATCCAATAAATGGGCCATACTCAGATTTCGCGGAGAGAAAGACTATCCAAACTCTTTTCCTGACCCTTAAAATGATGTGCCAACAGAAGAGAAAGATGAGGGTCCACCCATTGAAGTAGAACAACAACTGTGGCAACTGAGTACATCACCTACTGCCCAAGCTGTAGAGAAATACCCCCATCATAATACTGACTAAAAGGACCCTCAGCGGCATTCCGGAAGAATGGTCTGTAGCTCCAGAAAGATAGCCTGACCATTCTCAAGAGTAGAAGAATGAACAAGTACTGAGTTGCCTCTTAAGACCAGACTCCTGGAGCTGAGGATGGAAGGCACCAAGGCCCCCCCAACCCGACAGCCCGGGATGTTTGGTGGCCATGAGCTAGTCCAGCAAAGATCGAGGCATGCCTTTGAAAAGAGAAATCTCGCTGAGCCACCAAATCATACAGAGCGATGCATGAGGAGCCTACCAAATAATTGGAGCTCTGAGATACCGGTAACCACCGGAACAAAAGCGACTGCTGTAGCGTTATAATGGGAAAGCAAGCCGAAGTTCCCAGTGGAGTCAGCAACATGGATCCTATAACCTGTACAGAATCCCATACTCTGGGTCATGGTGACCAAAGAAGAATGCAAACCTGAGCCTGTGACCCATCGCCTAGTCTCTGGGAAGAAACACATTTCTCTCCTATATGAATAAAAACATTTCCCCGATATACCTATAAATAGTACAAGAGAAAAGAGCGTTGTGCAAATTCGAAGATTCACATCCAAAGAACTGAGGAAAAGAAACCACCCTTTTCGTGTCAGTCAAACGGCCTGACTGGAAGACGTCCGAATCAAGCAGTCAAGTCAAGAAGAAATTAGGTTCCCCACATACAGGAATACAAACTCATTGCTTGCAAGGTAAAGCTTCACTTGGTAGCTTACAAACGTTACAGGTTTAAGGACTGGTATCCATACCTTCTGAAATAGCATAATGGGTTAGAGTAGGGGTGTCAAAGTCCCTCCTCGAGGGCCGAAATCCAGTTGGGTTTTCAGGATTTCCCCAATGAATATGCATAAGATCTATTAGCATACAATGAAAGCAATGCATGCAAATAGATCTCATGCATATTCATTGGGGAAATCCTGAAAACCCAACTGGATTGCGGCCCTCGAGGAGGGACTTTGACACCCCTACTCTAACCCATTATGCTATTTCATCCATCAATTCCTCTATTGAGAAAGGAACAGGGTCTGAGCCCAAGCCTGGCAGATCTTCAGTCATTTCCACATCCTGGTTACTGCCTGTCTGAGGGGAATGACTCCTCCCTTCCACCTCCTGCTTGGCTTCTGACCTCATCTCAGGTCGGCACTCCTGCTGTCTGTCTTGCCAGTTCTCCCTCCCTTTTGCTCTCAGAGCTCCGAGCTTAAATGGACCCAACCCCCACCCTTCTCTCCTGGAAAAGAGGCTTGGCTCCAGTTCATCCAGGTCCTGATTACTCCAACTGAGTAACCAGGACTGAGATTTTCTTAAATGAACATATCTCCAATTTTTGTCACAGTAAACCCTACCAGGTTTTCTAGTGCTTTTAAACATGTGAGGTACATACTACTGAAAACATTGTACTTCCGCCTTTAATTTCCTGATTCAGGATTTAAAGGACAGTCAGCCCACTCTAATTCCTTATTGTTCACTTGATCAGCTCTTCTGACCAGGGACTATGTTTCACCTTTACTTATCCCTGGGCCAGAGCTGACTGTGGGTCTGTCACAACCTGGAACGTTGAGGAGTACTGATCGTGCATGGACCTTTGCTGGAGGAGTATTGGAAACTTAGCTCACATCCTCAAGTGACCTGCGTGTAGTGGAATGGAGGCTTGGTTTACATCCTCGAGTGAGCAGCAGATGGAAAAATTATGTTCTTACCTGTTAATTTTCTTTCCTTTAGACACAGTAGATGAATCCAGAGCCCATTGCATTTCTGCATATTTGTGGTTGGTTTCTGTTTGGATGTTATGGTTGGTAGTTGTATTCTGTATGGTTTAATTTTATAATGGTTGTGGGAAAGAAGTTTTTTATACTTGTGAGATTTCTGGTTTCCGATGCTTGGGCAAGGAGCAATACTGAGTGGACAGGAGGTGTGCCATACAAGAGGAGCACCTGTTAATCAGTTTCTATATCTCCACCTGCTGGTAGATGTGTGCTATCCCACTAGCCTCTGAATTAATCTGCTGCTGTTGCTAAGGAATGTATTATTGAAGACTAGGTCTATGCCTATGGGTTGGCGGCGTCACACTACAATTATAAATCCACCAGGAACAGGAAGGTTTCTGTACCAACTTTAACAACAATACATTTTCTTTTTATCACAGACCTGTCACTTAGATTATTACAATTCGCTATACCAGTGCTTTGTCAATTATATTACTCAAGTGATTACAGGTTCTTAAAGAATACCATGGCTAGACTGATTTTTAAGAAAAGTAAATCTGATAGATTTCCCTCTCCCTTGGAAAGTCTTCATTGGTTTTCTGTTGATAACAGATAAAATTTAAACTTGTATGTTTGATCTCCAAACGTCCATATGATCAAGATCCCAAAGAATTAAATAATTCACTATGCATCCCAAATAATAGTTATACTGTAAATCTTGGTCTTTTTACAAACTGAGCTGAGAAGATTCAATGCCCGACAACATGATGCACGACCTACTCCTACTGGAGCGATGGTCTAGGACATGGCAACTCAACTTCAATGCCAAAAAATGCAAAGTTATGCACCTGGGCAGCCAGAATCCATGCAAGTCTTATACCCTTAATGGCGAGATCCTAGCAAAAACGGTAGCAGAACGAGACTTGGGGGTAATCGTCAGTGAGGACATGAAGTCTGCCAATCAAGTGGAGCAGGCTTCGTCCAAGGCAAGACAAATCATGGGCTGCATACAAAGGGGTTTCGTCAGTCATAAGGCGGAAGTCATTATGCCATTGTATAGATCCATGGTGAGGCCCCACCTGGAATACTGTGTGCAATTCTGGAGGCCG
Source organism: Geotrypetes seraphini (assembly GCF_902459505.1). Taxonomy (NCBI): domain Eukaryota; kingdom Metazoa; phylum Chordata; class Amphibia; order Gymnophiona; family Dermophiidae; genus Geotrypetes; species Geotrypetes seraphini. The sequence goes on from NC_047085.1 coordinate 12,060,032, forward strand.
CATTATCGCAAGGATGTGCTGAGACTGGAGTCGGTGCAAAGAATGGCCACCCGGATGGTCTCGGGACTCAAGGATCTACCATACGAAAAACGGCTTGACAAATTACAGCTATACTCGCTCGAGGAGCGCAGAGAGAGGGGAGACATGATCGAGACGTTCAAGTATCTTACGGGCCGCATCGAGGCGGAGGAAGATATCTTCTTTTTCAAGGGTCCCACGACAACAAGAGGGCATCCGTTGAAAATCAAGGGCGGGAAACTACGAGGTGACACCAGGAAATTCTTTTTCACTGAAAGAGTGGTTGATCGTTGGAATAGTCTTCCACTACAGGTGATAGAGGCCAGCAGCGTGCCTGATTTTAAGGCCAAATGGGATCGGCACATGGGATCTATTCACAGGGCAAAGGTAGGGGAGGGACATTAAGGTGGGCAGACTAGATGGGCCGTGGGCCCTTATCTGCCGTCTATTTCTATGTTTCTATGTAAGATTCATTTTGAATTCATCTTTGCTCATCATGGAGCAAAATTATGGAATGACCTTCCCTTACAATTGAGACAGATCTCTTAAGAACATAAGAGTTGCTGTACTGGACAGACCAAGATACCATCAGCCCAGTATCCTGTTTCCAACAATGGTCAACCCAGACCACAAGTACCAGGTAAGATCCCAAAGAGGAAAAACTAATTTTATGTTGCTTGTCCTAGGAATAAGCAATTAATTTTCCCAAGTCTATTTTAGTAATGACTTAAGGACTTTTCTTTTCCAAAAGCCTTTGACAAGGTACCCCATGAACACCTACTACGGAAACTGAAGAACCATGGGGTGGAAGGAGACGTACATAGATGGATCAAAAATTGGTTGGCGGGTAGAAAGCAAAGGGTAGGAGTGAAGGGCCACTACTCGGACTGGAGGAGGGTCATGAGTGGTGTTCCGCAGGGGTCGGTACTCGGACCGCTGCTGTTCAATGTATTTATAAATGATCTAGAAACAGGGACGAAGTGCGAAGTAATAAAATTTGCAGATGACACCAAACTATTTAGTGGAGTTAGGACTAAAGAGGACTGCAAAAATTTACAAAGGGACCAGAACAAACTAGGAGAGTGGGCAACGAGATGGCAGATGAAGTTTAATGTAGAAAAATGTAAAGTCTTGCATGTAGGAAATAGAAACCTGAAGTATAGCTATATGATGGGAGGGCTGGTAATGGGTGAAAATACCCAAGAAAAGGACTTGAGGGTAATAGTGGACAACACAATGAAGCCATCGGCAAAGTGCACAGCGGCCTCTAAGAAGGCAAATAGAATGCTGGGTACTATCAAGAAAGGTATTACAACCAGAACGAAAGAAGTTATCCTGCCGTTATATCGGGCGATGATGCGCCTGCATCTGGAGTACTGCGTCCAATATTGGTCACCGTACCTTAAGAAGGATATGGCGATACTCGAGAGGTTTCAGAAAAGAGCGACACGATTGATAAAAGGTATGGAAAACCTTTCATATGCTGAAAGATTAGAGAAACTGGGGCTCTTTTCCCTGGAGAAGCGGAGACTTAGAGGGGACATGATAGAGACTTACAAGATCATGAAGGGCATGGAGAAAGTGGAGAGGGACAGATTCTTCAAACGTTCGAAAACTACAAGAACGAGAGGGCATTCGGAAAAATTAAGAGGGGACAGATTCAGAACCAATGCTAGGAAGTTCTTCTTCACCCAAAGGGTGGTGGACACCTGGAATGCGCTTCCAGAGGATATGATAGGACAGAGTACGGTTTTGGAGTTCAAGAAGGGATTAGATAATTTCCTGAAGGAAAAGGATATAGATAGAAGATTACTATACAGGTCCTGGACCTGATGGGCTGCCGCGTGAGCGGACTGCTGGGCGTGATGGACCTCTGGTCTGACCCAGCAGAGGCACTGCTTATGTTCTTATATCCTACTAACTGCTTTCACTACATTCTCTGCAACAAATTCCAGAGTTTAATTACACATGGACTGAAGAATTATTTTCTTTGTTTTAAATCTAAGTAGCTCTGTTGCATGCCCCCTAGCCCTAGTATTTTTGGAAACAGTAAACAAGCAATTCACATCAACCTGTTCTACTCCACTTAGTATTTTACAGACCTCTATCATATCTCCTCTGAAGTGTCTCCTCCAAGCTGAAGAGCGCTAGCCGCTTAGCCATGGCTCTGCATAGATGATTAATAAACTAGTGCTCTTAGTATGGGCCCTAAAGTTATTGACTGGATTGTAAACTAATTGAGTGGAAGGCACTAGTAGTGGTAAATGTCATACTGAGGGAAAAGGATGTTATTATTGATGTGCCTCAAGGTTTGGCTCTTATCCCAGTTCTTTTTAACATTTTGTAGGAAATATTGTTAAAGGGATGTCTGGTAAGGTTTGCCTCTTCTTGGATGATACCAAAACCTGCAATAGGGTAGATACCCCTGATGATGTGGCTAATGTGAGAAAACACCTAGCGAAGCTCAAAAAATGGTCTGGAATTTGGCAGGGTCATTGAAAATATTGAAGGAAGGGTACAGTTTAAGAGCTGAAGAGAACTTTTATGCACAAAAGAAGAGCTTAACATGTATGTGATTATATATGATTATCTTAAGGTGGCAAAAACAGGTAGACAAGTTGGCAGCCAAAGCTATGATGCTTGGGTACATAGGGAGAGGAATGTTCAGTAGGAAAAAAGGAGGTGATCGATGTCCCTGTATGAGATTCTGGTAAGACCTCACTTAGCATACTATGTACAGTTCCAGAGACCATACCTTCAAAAAGAAATAGTACTACTACTATTTATCACTTATATAGTGCTGAAAGGCATATGCAGCACTGTACATTTTGACATTTAATAGACGGTCCCTGCTCAGAAGAGCTTACAATCTAACTTGGATAGACAGACATGATATAGGGTTAAAAATGCGGAACCCAAGGTGAGAGGAGATAGGAGTTGAAGGCAAAAAAAACAGTTCAGAGGGCAGATACAAAAGTGATGTAGTCTTCATCACAAAACGTTTGGGGACAAAATTTAAGATCTCAATATGTATACTTTAGAAGTAAGGTGGGAGAAGGGAAATGTAATATGGCATACATAACTGCACAGAAAAAATGAATATGGAAATACCTACATGGCATTAATGCAAATCAGGGGAGTCTTTTTCAAGCAAAAGGAAGCTCTGGAATGAGAGGGCATAGGATGAAGGTGAAAAGGCACAGACTCAAGTAACCTGAGGAAATATTTCTTCATGGATAGGTTGACAAGAAATGTATATGAATTAAAGAACTCTTAGAACAAGTACATAGTATCTTGTGTCATGTAGTGTCATAGTTTTAACAACTGTGTGGTTTTTGTTGTTTTTTCTTTTCTTACTATTTGTAAATCACATTGGATTATGATATTGATATCAAATCAAATTTTTAAATAAACTTGAAACTTGATAGTAAATAGCATAGATGGGCAGACTAGATAGGCCATATGGTCTTTATCTGCCTTCATTTTTCTCTCTGTCTGGGAAGATTTGAAGCTGGTCTTAAATCAGATACCGTATATACTCGAAATGAGGAAAAAAGGTTGCCAAGAATATAAATCGGGGGTGGGATGTTAATATTCAAGTGGTGTCTTGTCCTGCCAGGCTCTGCACCGGCCTATAACACCCCCCCCCTCGCTGTTCTGTCAGGCTCTGCATCTAGCCTCCTCTAGCTTCCCATCTCTGCACCCAGCCCCCCTCCCTCCCTCCCTGCCAGATTCTGTACCCTTTCCCTCCTCCTTCCCGATGTCTTGCATGCCTCCACCAGGACTGCAGTAAGACTGATTGGGGGGAGAATAGGAGGGATCCCTCCCGCCTCCTGTCCCAGTCCAATTCTAATTATTTTTATCTCCCTCCTGCCTCCCCCGCATACCTTAAGTATCCCTGATGGGCCGTGTTTTGGTTGTAAAAGACCTTCTGGGATCAATTAACTGGCATTGTTCTGATCGGCCATGCATTACTGTACACAGTATCTTGGTTTGCTCATTTTTGTAATCTTAATTTGTGGTTTATAGAAGTACTGGACCCCCAAAGAAGGTCTTTTACGACTGAAACACAGCCCGTGTCTGGTCTATACCACATACTTTTTACGGTGTTTTATATTTTCGTATTTTGTTGTATTTTTTAATTCAACTGTACCTTTTTCAAATAAAGATCTCATCAGGATAATCAATTCCACAGTTCCAAGAATATATTATTGTACCTTATCATAAAATCCTTTGATAAATAAACCTGCATCATTTTGCATGAGTGTAAAAGGGAGTTGGTTGGTGGTGGCAGACATGTTCTGTAATAAACTAGAAATAGCTTTATGTAGAAAGCATGCTGTTTATGTCAGTCTCCAATTAAATGAAGGTATAGCTTACTTAGGAAGGCATTTAAAAGACTGTTTTAATGGGAGCAAGAGATTGTAACAATCCACTCATTCTCCTTATTTGCAAAAATGTACTGAATAATGTGAAGAAAAGTCCAATAAAGAGTCTGATTCTGTGTTTAAGATGGTACAGTAACTGCTATTTTTCCTTCCCTTTTTGTGGTTTTTAGTTGCAATGCAAGAAACTATACAAAGTCTTGTATTCAAAACCACTCACTTGAAAGCAGATGAAAATGTACAAAAAATGAAATAAAAACAGGAGCACAGAAAGCAGACGTGATGTCATCATGTATAGGGATGAAAGCGGGTTTTACAAGTGATTCAAGTCTCAGAACAATAGCTTCTATGTTAAACCCAGCTTTTCATTGTGCAACACCCACATGTGAACCTGGAATGCTCCAGCTGCCACGTGGGAGTGATGAAACTAAGAGAGAGCTTTGTTTTCAAAGAAAGAGAAGCTTAGAAATTACAGAAAAAAAGCTATACCGAGTGCCTTTACCAGTATCCCTGAATCCCAGGCTCTCTCATCAGCCCACTGCCTACCCACAGCCAAATGCTGCGTCTTTAAGGGCTTGATACTAGCGTACAAATCCCCGCACAACATGTCACCAGGCTACATGTCAACCAAATTCACTCCATAGGCATCGAACAGACCACTCCGCTCCCAGGAAGAAATACGCCTCCAAACATCCCCAGGCCGTACCTTTCAACTACAGAACGCCAGATGCCAATCCTACTCTCATTTCCTACCAAACTACTGGAACCAACTACCCCACAGATCAGATCCTTTGAAGGGGTCCTGAACTCTAGGAAAGCTGTAAAAACATACCTCTTCACATAATCCCTTGCTTACTACCATATGCTTAAAAAGAGAAATGTACTGTATATTGGAGCCTGACTATCTGTATTTGGCATACTAGGACATTCACATTGTATTATAAACATGAAATATTGTAACTGTTTGGATTGTATATTATGTATGTTTAACCTATAAACCGTCTTAACTATATATTATGGAGCTCATAATTTAAAAAAAAACCCGTTCAAAAAGTGGCCTACGTTGGTACTTGGACGATCAAAAAGACAGATCGTCCAAGTACCAATAATCAAAGCTGATTTTAGATGTATCTAAAACCAGCTTAGGCCTTTACCCTGCCTCTATATGCCTAGAGCGAAAAGGGACGTTTTTGGGTGAGTAGGCAGCCATAACTAAAAAGGTTTGACAGGTTGCCAGACGGAACTTATACGTTTTGACTTAGACCAAGTCAAAACAAGTATAAGTTCCTAATCGGGCCGCTGAGCTAATCGGTTAGCCCATGTGCCTAAGGCTCTGCCCATAGGAGGGGCCTTAGGCAACTGGCCCAATCAAGCCCTAGGCCCCTCCCTGGTGCATCCCACAATGAACTTGGAAGGGGCAAGCCAAATTTTGAGGTTAGTGGGGGGGCGGGATGGTGTAGGGGCCGGTTGGGGGAATGTTTGCCAGCAAGAGGGCTTGGGATCCCTCCTGCCATTGACGAGTTGGGGGGTAGTTTGGGGGGGAGGTTTGCCAGCGGGAGGGCTTGGTATTCCTCCTACCGGTTTGGATCAGGGGGGAGGTTTGTCGGCATGAGGGCTTGGGTTCCCTCCTGCTGGTCATCGCGAGTTTGGGGAAGGTGTCAGCAAGAGGGCTGGGGATCCCTCCTGCTGCAATCAGAGGGACGGTTATAGGATTCTGTAACCAGCGTTGTTTTTGACAGATGTCAGTTACAGAATCCTACTTTTAGGCGAAGGACTAGCCCCTCCTTTGCCTAAAAGTTTTGTTTTGGGCATTTGGTACTTGGGTGATTTTTTGGGTGAGAATGTGTCTTAAGGATAGACGTAGTGATAGTTTGGGCGATTAAACTAGTGAACACAGAGGTAGGCCATTCTCAAAAAAAAAAACACCTCATTTTGGATTTTTTTTTTTTTTTTAATGGACGTTTCCCTGCTGCCTACTTTCTGCGTTTAGGGACTTAGGCAAAAAGGGGACATAGATGTTTTTTAAAATTATGCCCCTCCACATATGTTCAACTTCTAACCCATTCTGAGCTCACTGGAGAGAATGGGATAGAAAAATCTATATATATAAAATCGGAGGTATGTATGTGTGTATGTATGTGTGTGTGTATGTGCCGCGATCACGCAAAAACGGCTTGACCGATTTGAACAAAACTTGGTATGCAGATCCCTCACTACCTGGGATGATATGTTCTGGGGGTCTCGCGGCCCACATGCACACGTGGGCGGAGTTACAAACAGAAAATCAGATTTCACCCATTCATGTCAATGGAAAAAATGTAAAAAGCTGTCATTCTCACAGTAATTCAAAAACGGCTTGACCGATTTGAACGAAACTTGGTATGCAGATCCCTCACTACCTGGGGTGATATGTTCTGGGGGTCTCGCGGCCCACCTGCACATGTGGGCGGAGCTACAAACAGAAAATCAGATTTCACCCATTCATGTCAATGGAAAAAATGTAAAAAGCTGCCATTCTCACAGTAATTCAAAAACGGCTTGACCGATTTGAACGAAACTTGGTATGCAGATCCCTCACTACCTGGGGTGATATGTTCTGGGGGTCTCGCGGCCCACCTGTACACGTGGACGGAGCTACAAACAGAAAATCAGATTTCACCCATTCATGTCAATGGAAAAAATGTAAAAAGCTGCCATTCTCACAGTAATTCAAAACCGGCTTGACCGATTTGAACGAAACTTGGTATGCAGATCCCTCACTACCTGGGGTGATATGTTCTGGGGGTCTCGCGGCCCACATGCACACGTGGGCGGAGTTACAAACAGAAAATCAGATTTCACCCATTCATGTCAATGGAAAAAATGTAAAAGCTGTCATTCTCACAGTAATTCAAAAACGGCTTGACCGATTTGAACGAAACTTGGTATGCAGATCCCTCACTACCTGGGGTGATATGTTCTGGGGGTCTCGCGGCCCACCTGTACACGTGGGTGGAGCTACAAACAGAAAATCAGATTTCACCCATTCATGTCAATGGAAAAAATGTAAAAAGCTGCCATTCTCACAGTAATTCAAAAACGGCTTGACCGATTTGAACGAAACTTGGTATGCAGATCCCTCACTACCTGGGGTGATATGTTCTGGGGGTCTCGCGGCCCACCTGTACACGTGGGCGGAGCTACAAACAGAAAATCAGATTTCACCCATTCATGTCAATGGAAAAAATGTAAAAAGCTGCCATTCTCACAGTAATTCAAAAACGGCTTGACCGATTTGAACGAAACTTGGTATGCAGATCCCTCACTACCTGGGGTGATATGTTCTGGAGGTCTCGCGGCCCACCTGCACACATGGGCGGAGCTACAAACAGAAAATCAGATTTCACCAATTCATGTCAATGGAAAATATGTAAAAAGCTGCCATTCTCTCAGTAATTCAAAAATGGATTGACAGATTTGAACGAAACTTGGTATGCAGATCCCTCACTACCTGGGGTGATATGTTCTGGGGGTCTTGCGGCCCACAACTCTATGTTGCTTGCTCAAGGCTGGGTTCACCCAAGAATTTATATGTTCTTGCTCCAGGAGGTGAAACTAAAATTGTTGTTTATAATCACGTTTTGCGTTAGTTGTATTGTATTCATTTTGTCAAATATTTCACATTATAATTTGAATATTGTACTTTTTATTAAGCTGTAAAAAAATAATTTCATTCACCACTATAAAGTATCTTTATTTGAATCCATTTACAGTGTTATTGCTATAATTAAATACCCGTGCAACGCAGGGGCATCAGCTAGTAATGAAATAAATATCAACATCAATAAAAATGCAGCTCAGCTCCATAGGGCTCTGTAATGTTCTCCAGCTAGCAGTTGATTGACAGAACTTTTTTAATACTTTCTGTCAGAAGGCACAAAACAGCTGCCTGATATTAGCAGGACACTGTCGGCTATTCCCAGGTATGTTTAATGAGAAGCTTGCTACTTATGCCAACCCAAACCTAGGACTTTTATGTTTCAGTTCATTTTATATATAACAAAAACAGAGATTATGGGGAAACCTAAGATGGTGGTCACATGCCAAGTGATTTTACTTTGCACCTATCCATTAATAGTGAAATGTAAATAGCAGTAGCAGAATAGTTCAGCGTGTTCAGTTTGGCTGGCTGTACCATGTATCTGGACCAATAGTTTTGTGACCCACTGCGGGAAGTAAACTGAGCGTCTGGCGCATGGCCTCTCTTGAGCAGAAAACCTGATCGGCAAACTGCTCCTATGGATTGAAAATAATTTTGTGCCCAGTCAACAGGTCTTCTCCCTCCCCCTTTACAGTCAGGGTTTGCGAGCTCTCCCTCACCCAAGGCCCAGTGTCTATATAACAAGGAGAACTCTGGCCTAGTGAAGAAAAGAGGAATCTTCTGGTGCAGAGTGTAGTTTCAGCAGGAGGCTCTGCGGGACCTTCTACCCAGCTAAAGGATGATGTGTTGCCGAATACCGGTGCTCTGCTTCAGATTTCACTGGCTGCCAAATACTCTACCTGTTCCTTTGATCCCATCCCCACCTGTCTACTGATTGCCATCTCTCCTACTGTCATCCCTACTGCCATATGCTCAACCTATCACTCTCTTTAGTGACCATACCTGACACCTTCAAACTCGAGAATGTCACAGGGACAAATTTTTCCCCGTCTCCGCAGGAACTCAATTTCCCTGCCTTGTCCCCGTCGCTGTCCCTGCCCCATTCCTGTAAGCTCTGCCTTATCCGCACAAGCTTCAAACACTTATGATTTTAAAGTGTTTGAGGCTTGTGCAGATGAGGACAGAGCTTTCAGAAATGGATCCTCTGGGACAGGAAAATGAGTTCCCGTGGGAACGGGGAAAATTTGGCCCCATGTCATTCTCTACTTCAAACATGCTGTAGGTACACCGCTCCTCAAAAAAACATCACTGGACCCTACCTGCCCTTCCAATTATCGTCCCGTCTCCCTCCTCCCCTTCCTATCCAAGCTACTTGAATAAGCGGTCCTGAACCATTGTCTTGATTTTCTTTCATTCCAAGCTATTCTCAACCCTCTTCAATTGGACTTTTTGCACTCTCCATTCTACAGAAACCACCCTTACTAAAGTCTCCAGTGGCCTGATCTTGTCCAAATCCAAAGATCTCTACTCCATCTTCATTGATCTATCTGTGGCATTTGATATGGTAGATCACTGCCTACTCATCAATATGCTGTCCTTGCTTGGATTCCAGGGCTCTGTTATCTCATGGCTCTTTTTCTATCTTTCCCATCACACTTTTAGTGTATGCTCCGGAGGATCCTCCTTCACTATCATTCTGCTATAAGTTGGCGTACCTCAGCGCTTGGTCCTGGGACCTCTTCTATTCTTCATCAAAACTTCTTCACTTGGCACTCTAATCTCCTCCTGTGGATTCTGGTACCGTCTCTATGCTGACGACTCGCAAATCTACCTCTCTATGCTCAAAATTTCTACAGAAATTCAAACCTGAGTCTTAGCTTGCCTGTTTGACATTGCTATCTGGATGTAATTACTCCTAGTACAATCCCCAAATATAACCCAAGAAAGGTGGATAGCACTACAACCAAATACCCATGCTCCCACAACCAAGGGAAATAACGTATTTCAGAAAATATATCGAATATATAATAGTGAGATCTCTGCGACAGTCAAAGCTATAGTGCACTGGAAAACCAGTGCTCCTGACTTAATACAGTAAAGCGAGACTCTTTCTCAAGTCATGCTGTGCACCATCATGGACCTCACTTGTGCACATAAATAATAATTTTAATAATATTTTAAAGTGCAAGTGCAAAAGTAGCTTAATTTAGTAGAAAGGCAAAATGTTGCAGTGCTATCAACATTTCAAGTTTAAAGATCAAAACCAACGAAGAGGTGGACTTATCTGCGAAGGCTGCCCAATACGTTCTTGTCCAATATTCTCAAAAATATTTCTCAATTTTCAAACAAGGCATAACAAGGACGCCAAGTATAGTTTAGCTCAACTGGTCCAGTTTCAGGTGGAACCCTTCTTCAAGAGCTGTGAAGGACATAGTTTTAGAAGAAATATATGGCACGCCGCCAAGTTGTAAATCGCCACTGATGAGAATATCGGACAAGAACGTATTGGGCAGTCTCCGCAGATAAGTCCACCTCTCCGCTGGTTTTGATCTTTAAACTTGAAATGTTGATAGCACTGTAATCTGTTGAGGATGATGGATATCGGAGCTCAGTTAATTAGTCCATTGTTTTATTTTCTTAAGTATAACTTGCTAATTCTACTACTTAGATCCCTAATTTGAGGACTTGAGCTAAATCTAAGTAAATTTTTTTTCTTGTTGTGTACTTAATTTGTGCTGTTATGTTCTTCAATTTCAACCACATTGTTTGTATTTCAACTTACTGTTGTGAACCGTCTAGAACTCCCTGGGTATGGCGGTATACAAAATAAAAATTATTATTATTATTATTAATTTGTTTAGGGTTACTTATTCTTATGGTACTATATGAAATTTTGATAAATTGATTACTTGTTTTATGTTCAGCTTTCTGTACAAGTGGATGCTTGAAATGTAATTTGAAAATGTATAAATAAATAATTTAAAAAAAAAATCAGAAGGAACTGTATGTGCTGGAAGTGAGAGGGACCTTGGGGTAATAGTGTCTGAAGTTCTAAAGGTGAAAAACAGTATGACAAGATGGTAGCTGCTGCCAGAAAGATGCTGGGTTATATAAAGAGAGGCGTAACCAGTAGGAGAAAGAAGGTGTTGATGCCCCTGTACAGGTTGTTGGTGAGGCCCCACTTGGAGTATTGTGTGTTCAGTTTTGGAGACCGTATCTGGCGAAGGACATAAGAAGACTTGAAGTGGTCCAGAGGAGGGCGACAAAAATGATAGGAGGTTTGCGCCAAAAGACGTATGAGGAGAGACTGGAAGCCTTGAATATGTATACCCTAGAGGAAAGAAGGGACAGGGGAGATATGATTCAGACGTTCAAGTACTTGAAAGGTATTAACGTAGAACAAAGTCTTTTCCAGAGAAAGGAAAATGGTAAAACCAGAGGATATAATTTGAGGCTGAGAGGTGGGAGACTCAAGAGCAATGTAAGGAAATTCTTCTTTACGGAGAGGGTGGTGGATGCCTGTAATGCATTCCTGAGAGAGGTGGTGGAGAGGACAACGGTGACGGAGTTCAAAAAAGCGTGGGATGAACACAGAAGATCAAGAATCAGAAAATAACAGTAAATATTGAAGAACTAAGGCCAGAACTGGGCAAACTTGCATGGTCTCTGTCTGTATAGACCATTTGGTTAAGGATTTGCTGGGGAGGGCTTCAATGGCTGGAAGGGTGTAGATGGGCTTGAGTGAGCTTTGACGGAGACTTCAGTAGTTGGAACCTAAGCACAGTACTGGGCAGAGTTTTGGATTCTTGCCCAGAAATAGCTAAGAAGAAGAAAAAATAAATTAAATTGAATCAAGTTGGGCAGATTGGATGGACCATTCGGGTCTTTATCTGCCGTCATATACTATGTTACTATACTTCACCCCGAGAACTCCGTTTGTTGAGTATGTCTCTCATCTGTAGCCTTCTCCACAGCCAACTCCCGACTTCATCCCTTCTGCTTTGCTGCGCTGCACTGTTTGCCTGGAACAAACTGCCTGACTCGGTACATTGGCTCCATCTCTGGGGTATTCAAATGCAGGCTAAAGGCCCACTTTTTCAAAACTGTTTTTGTCTTAACCCTACCAATTTCTAAAGCACCACATCTGTTTGTCATTCCCTCTGTAGCCCATATCCTCTCTATTTCTTCTCTTTTTTATTTCCCTATATGTTCCAGCTCCTCTTATCTCTGTATCCTGCTTACATGTATTCAATTGACTTTTCAATGTGCCTATCATCACTGATTGTCCAGCTCTTCTTATTGTAAACCGCCTTGAACTATTATGGCTTTGGCGGTATATAAGAATAAAATTATTATTATTATTATACTGATTCACCATTTTTGTCCAGTGTATCTTTCATAATTAGACATTTAAATGGCAAAGGGAAGGAAAGGGTACTTTCATTCTGACCTCTTAAAGACTTTTCAGCTGTTTGCTATGAGTGCTGTTCTGTTCAGGCATGGGGGTGCGCTCCACCCCTTTGCAATGTCAGACCAAGGCAGCTGCATCCCCAGTGCATCTCTCTGGGGATTCCACCACGTCAGAAGTGAAAACTGAAGAGGATGCAGGAGAGCTCTCGCCCAAGGAATCACATCTATGGTTGCCGCCATGAGACCCAACACTTGTAGGTACTTCCAGGCCGTCAGGGAGTTTGAGTTTTCTGGATTCTGGAAGAAATACCCAGTTCAGACCCATGTGGAACCGGATTCCCAGGTACTCAAAGTCCTAGGTCGGCTCAAGGTGACTCTACTTCAGATTGATCACCCATCCGAGATGTTCCAACAAAGACAACAAGCGGCCCTGCGCCCACAAGGGAGCTCTGATCAGCCAGTCGTCGAGGTACGGATGCATGAGCACACCCAGAAATCGCAGAAGGGCAGCCACCACCACCATGATCTTGGTAAAAGATCTGGGCGCCGATGCCAAACTTAAAGGAAGCGCCGCCAACTGGAAATGCCTCCCGAGAACATGAAACCTCAGGAACCTCTGATGACCTGGGATTATCGGGATGTGGAAATATGCTTCCGAGAGATCCAAGGAAGCGAAAAACTCCCGGTATCACCGCTGCTGTGACAGAACGCACCATTTCCATCCAGAAACACGAAACTCGCAAGAATGCGTTCACTGCTTTCAGCTCTAGAATTGGTCTGTAATCATAAGAGTCACTTAGGACTGGCTGTATGGCTCCAGTAACTGGCGCACCATAGCGCACATCTTGCTGGTCCTGTCCGGATTTCCCTTGGGAGAGGACAGGAAGTCCAGCGGCGGCTGGAAGAACTGCAGTTGAAGACCGTTCCTGAGTACCTCTAGGACCCACTAGTCTGAGGTTATCTTTAGCCATTCTGGAAGGAAGGCCAAAAGTCAACCCCCAATTCGGGGGGGGGGGCCTCGCCAGAGACCTGGCTTCATAATTTTCTCTTGGAAGGGACAGAAGGTCAAGAGTTGGAAGGCTGTTGGCGCACTGCACCTCCAAAGTGAGGTCTGTAGGATGCTCCAAAACGCTGTCCCATCACAGGGGGTCCGGCCTGTGAGGTTCTCCAGAAGGGATGAAAATTTGGCCATCTCCTCCCCTGGTCGGACGAGGTCTAGAGCCAGGAAGCACTTTAGGCTTACAGTCCTGCACACTTGCCATCAGGTCATCCAAACCCTGGACAAACAAGAGCAAACCTTTAAAAGGAATTTGCTCAGCGTAGCCTTGGATGAAGAATCACCCAACCACTGGCAAATACATAACATTCTCCTAGCAGAAACTGAAAAAAAGCTCCCAGCTTAGCAAAAACTTTCAAAATCTCATAGAGTGCGTCTGCCAAACAATTCACTCCAGAAACCAGGAAGTTGAGATCCCGAAGGACAACCTCCTCAGGATCCTGAAGAAGTTTAGTAAGACGGGCCTGGGCCACAAAGGAAGTGGCTGCTGCAGCTCACACTCCTGTCGCAGCGGAATCAAAAAAGATACTTTATGACAAAATCTAGTCTTCAGTCCTGGATATCCTTCAGGACAACCCCTCCATCCAAGGGCAAAGAGGTGCGTTTAGTGACCTGAGCCACCGCTGAATCCACCCTTGGCGGGACTAGGCTCTTGGAAAAGTCCGATGCCATGGTATACAATTTAGCCATGGCCCCAGCGCACTTCAGGAGACCCTCCGGGACCTCCAAGAGCATTTCCGCCAGATCCACGTGATCCAGAAATGCAGCGGAAAGCGGGGGCTTAGAACTCATGACAGAACACACCGCCTGAACTATTGAGTCTGAATCAAGTTTCAATGTCCGCAGGGATTCAGAGATAAGATCAGGAAGGCGACTGGACTTAAAGAGCCTGCGCACCATCTGATCCTCTTCCAGATCGCAGAAATCAGTGTCAGCAGAGCCCGCCGAAGAGCTGTGCGACAGCAACGGCATAGAAATCGACGCAGGCACCGAGGCAATAGCAGGAAGTTGCCGCTGGCTTTCAGGCAGACCAGCAAGGGAGCAGATTGACATGCTGGAACCCAAAGGCTAAACAGACTGCTGCACCGGAGTCTGAGATGGAGACACAGGCATAACCTGCTTTCTCATGAAAGTCTGATACATCATATCCACAAATTCCAGCAGAAAATAGTCCCCGGCAGCCAGTGCCGATCTGCGGGACTCAGATTTGGAATGTTTTGAAGACTTATGAGACTATTCCCTGGAACTGCGCTTGCGTTTCACGAAAGCACCCTCCTCGCCCAATTTTGGCGTCCCGGATGCTGGAATCACATCTCCGGTGGAATCGTATGAAAGCAGTGCCTCTCTGGAGGAGGATAGTGCAGAATACATGCACAGTTCACGCCCCTCGCAGGCCGCGGCACATGGAATATACTGCTGTGAAACCGCAAGCCATCTGCCGCTTTTACGGCATGAATCCATGGCCATCCTGTCCTGAGGTGGCCATCTGTGAAGTTTGCCGCAAAAACGAAGCTTCTAAGTCCAAAAAATACAGTTTTTAAAACTTTAAAGGAAATCCAAGATGGCCGCCGCAGATACCGATTTTGACTGAAAAACGCAGGGAAACGTGAAAAACTGCGTTTTAGGATTTTACAGGTGGGGGGGGACCAGGGCATGCAGGGAAACCACCCAAAACCCCGATTTGAGCACCCCCCAAAATCGGCAAACTCTGTGGGCTCCTTTTACTAAGGTGTGCTAGCATTTTTAGTGTGCACTGCAGATTAGCGTGCGCTGCTCCCACTCTATGCGTAAAAATTAACACCAGCTAAATGGTGGCATAAGCGTCTAGCGCATGCTCTAAAACCGCTAGCACAGCTTAGTAAAAGGAGCCCTGTGACACACAGACACCAAAGAGACATGTGCTACAATGAACGTCTATGGCAGCCTGCAATACACAGTATAAGCAAGGAGATCAGTACCTCAGGAGCCGATTATACTGGATTTTTCAGTTCTTCTGACCGCCTCACCTTCCCTGTCACCACAGATCACGACCACCAAGGCCCCCTCAGGGAAATTAGGGAAGACACGAGGTCTGGTTCCCATCCTGGCATACCTTCGCTGAACCGCAGCAGCCTGCGCTCTATCCCTTTGCCAACGAACCAGGGGAGAGATGGCTCCCAATCCCAGAGACCCGATCCAATCTGTAGGCTGTCCAGAGGGCTTATTGCAGGTTAAGCTTACAGAGCACCCTCCAGAAGCAGACAAAATTTAAGATGTCTGCGATCTCCCGCCGAAGGATCACTCGCACAGAGTTGATCCGCAGCACGTGGGCAAACCCGCGAAATAAATAAAAAAAGACTAGGAATTGAAAACAAATCAGGAACAGAATAGACTGATTTCAACCATGCAGAGAAGCTGCAGGATCAAAACAGAGCATGTCAGGAAGCTCCCAGGCAGGTAGCCCAAAGGGGAGGGAACAAGTTTTAGTAACCCTGCAGTAGAAGCTATCAGACATACAAGAACCCATGAGTTCAGCCTCCAGAGGGATTGTACAAGAAGGGCAACGTGAACACACATCAATGAAGCACCCCCCCGATGCCATGATGGACTCCTCAAAGGGAACATCGGAGCAGCTGGCCGCATAAACCCCAGTCAGAGTTCATCACTTCCTACAGCGCAAACACCTTTTAACTGCTTCTGTCACCATAAAAATGCTCTGAAAACGAAACCACAACTCAACGGCACTCAACGGCACTCAAAGATTTAAAGAGATACACACCACTTAAGCACCCTGGGTCTGCCGTCAGAGGAATCAGTCCCTGTAAATACTAATAATTGCAGTTTCCAGTAAAGGACAGTGAAGTAACTGCCTTTTCAAAGTTGGTATATTTCCTTTTTTTACATGGGAAAGAAGAAACTAGGCAGACACACAAGGAACCCCTCAATCACAGGGGAGGGTGGGGAAGTAACCTAGGGAGGACCAGGTGTAGCCCCTAAAGCTGGCACCGCTCAGCCAGACACCCCTACACTCAACTGAAGCCAAAACTACAGGAGTTAAGAGATATTTTAGCAGAAGCAGCCAGGAGCTAGAAGAATGGCATCCATCTGCCTACTGGGAATAGAGCATACTAACTGGCCAGAAGAATTCCATCCAAGAGGAGCACCTACAAGTCAATTCTACATCTCTACCTGTCTCTGGATTCATCTGCTGCTGGCGCTAAGGAAAAAGAGTTTTTCAGCTTGGGAACACCTGAGTCTTCAGTTTGTTTGAAGTATAGTAGTAATGAGTAAAAGCTTGTTGTATCTGTTCATGTGAACTACAGTTCCTGGGTATCCTTTAACGTCACCCCACCCTCTACGGGTAAGGTGGTTTTCTTGGTGACAGCACCAAAGCATCCACTTTTGGGAGCTTATATTTCTCCAACTCGTCCGGAGCTACAGGATATAACTGACACATTGCCTTAGCCATCCGAAGACCCGCCTCCGGAGTGAACCACTGTGCTGAAATGAGCTCCTGCATGGCTTCATAGACAAGGAATGTCTTGGGAGGTTTTCTCATGCTTGCCATGAGAGGATTAGGAGCCTCCCCTACTCTGTTTACAGTATCAAAATACCGTATTTTCACGCAAATAACGCGCACCCGTATAAAACGCGCACACGGGTATAGCACGCAGAAATCACGACGATATGTACAAAAACTTTGGTATACCGCGCTCACGGGTATACCGCGCATGCTGCCCGACGCTCCTTTCGCCCGCCCTGACTTTCCGACTCTCCGTTCACTCCCCCCGACTTCCGTGCACTGTCCCCCCTTGAAGGTCTGTCCCCATCCTGAAAGCCTGATGCCCCCCCCCCCCGACGTCCGATACATCCCTCCCCCCGAAGGACCGCCGACTCCCCAACAATATCGGGCCAGGAGGGAGCCCAAATCCTCCTGGCCACGGCGACCCCCTAACCCCACCCCGCACTACATTACGGGCAGGAGCGATCCCAGGCCCTCCTGCCCTCGACGCAAACCCCCCTCCCCCCAACGACCGCCCCCCCCAAGAACCTCCGACCCCCCCCCCAGCCGACCCGCGACCCCCCTGGCCCCCACGACCCCCCCCACCCCCCTTCCCCGTACCTTTGGTAGTTGGGCCAGAAGGGAGCCCAAACCCTCCTGGCCACGGCGACCCCCTAACCCCACCCCGCACTACATTACGGGCAGGAGGGATCCCAGGCCCTCCTGCCCTCGACGCAAACCCCCCTCCCCCCCAACGACCGCCCCCCCCCAAGAACCTCCGACCGCTCCCCCAGCCGACCCGCGACCCCCCTGGCGACCCCCACGACCCCCCCACCCCCCTTCCCCGTACCTTTGGTAGTTGGCCGGACAGACGGGAGCCAAACCCGCCTGTCCGGCAGGCAGCCAACGAAGGAATGAGTCCGGATTGGCCCATCCATCCTAAAGCTCCGCCTACTGGTGGGGCCTAAGGCGCGTGGGCCAATCAGAATAGGCCCTGGAGCCTTAGGTCCCACCTGGGGGCGCGGCCTGAGGCACATGGTCGGGTTGGGCCCATGTGCCTCAGGCCGCGCCCCCAGGTGGGACCTAAGGCTCCAGGGCCTATTCTGATTGGCCCACGCGCCTTAGGCCCCACCAGTAGGCGGAGCTTTAGGATGGATGGGCCAATCCGGCCTCATTCCTTCGTTGGCTGCCTGCCGGACAGGCGGGTTTGGCTCCCGTCTGTCCGGCCAACTACCAAAGGTACGGGGAAGGGGGGGTAGGGGGGTCGTGGGGGTCGCCAGGGGGGTCGCGGGTCGGCTGGGGGAGCGGTCGGAGGTTCTTGGGGGGGGCGGTCGTTGGGGGGGAGGGGGGTTTGCGTCGAGGGCAGGAGGGCCTGGGATCCCTCCTGCCCGTAATGTAGTGCGGGGTGGGGTTAGGGGGTCGCCGTGGCCAGGAGGGTTTGGGCTCCCTTCTGGCCCGATATTGTCGGGAAGTCGGCGGTCCTTCGGGGTGGGGGTGCGAGTGGTCCTGCCGGGGGGGGGGATGTATCGGACATCGGGGAGTCGGCCGTGCAAGAGGGCTTGGGCTCCCTCTTGCTCCGATCGTGGATGCGGGTGCGGGTGGGAGCGCGTGCGAGCGGTCGTTCGGGGTGGGGGTGCGAGCGGTCCTGCTGGGGGGGTGAATCGGGCGTCGGGCGGGGTGGGAACTATGTTTTAAAACTTTTGTATACCGCGCTCACGCATATAACGCGCGAGGGGTATGCGCGGTAGGTAAAAACGCGTATAACGCGCGCGTTATATGCGTGAAAATACGGTACTCCTGCTTATATCCTCTAAATCTAGCTTATTTATTTATTCAATTTTCTATACTGTTTCCCAGGGGAGCTCAAGAGTGGTTTACATTAATTTATTCAGGTACTCAAGCATTTTTCCCTGTCTGTCCCGGAGGGCTCACAATCTATCTGGGGCAATGGGGGGATTAAGTGATTGCCCAGGGTCACAAAGAGCAGCATGGGTTTGAATCCATAACCTCAGGGCACTGAAACTATAGCTTTAACCACTGCGCTTCCCTCTCCCCCCCCCCCTTGAAGTTCAGTCTGAAGCTTATTCATTTGCAAAGCTGCCTCAAGTATGTGCGAAGTCTGAGTGCGAAGACTTTTGAGCATGTTCCAACTGATATGGTAGCTCTCTTAGGTTTGCCTGCTTTTGAGCCCATTCCATACCTTTATGTATCCCTAAGGCTATGATCTTATCTATAATCACGGCTTTAAGACCTTCCCAAAATATAGCTGGACAAACTTCAGGGATGTCATTAAATTAAAAATATTTCTTAAGATAAGTTTTCAATCTACTGCACACTTGGTGGTCCAAAAGGATTGTATCATCCAGTCTCCAATATCTCTGCTCCACAGGTAGCTTTAACAAAGATAGAGTGATACTAATGGGAGAATGATCTGACCAGACATTTAATTCAATTCTAGAGGAAGTAATCATATTTATTAAGTCCTTGCCCAGAATGGGTTTTGTGAACAGTCAAATAGTAGATATAATCTTTATCTATAGAATGGTGAAATCGCCAGACATATATCAGATACCAGTCAGTGACCAATTACAAAACAGCCTTGCTATACCCCACCACCCGAGCTGAATTATCTTGTGTGGTATTTAAAGTCATGTTAAAATCCCCCCTATAAGGAACTTGCCTTTTGTAATCTCCTCAATAATCTGGCTGAGATTCTGAAAACCTAAGCCCTGTATAAAACAAACTAAGGTCGGTATTGGGCAATCCTGTACAGCCTGTGTCTCATATATAGTGATTTGGTTTAGGATGAGCTGAGGAGGGCTTTGATAGAAGCTCCAGTAACAGGATGGTTAGGATAGGCTGGCGTGGGCTCAATGGCAACTCCAGCAGTGAGAACCTAAAGACAGTACAGGGAGGATTTCTATGGTCTATTGCCCAGAAATATTAAAGAAAAGACAATTTAACAATGAATATATAATGAGTGTGACTATTGGGCAGACTGGATAGACCATTCAGCACAGTTACTTACCATAACAGGTGTTATCCAGGGACAGCAAGCAGATATTCTCTACATGTGGGTGACGTCACCAATGGAGCCCCCTAGCGGACATTTTCGCAAGCAAACTTGCTTGAAGACCTTCAAGCATGCGATTGGCCCACGCATCCGCGCGTGCCCCTCCCGCCCGACCTAGGGCATGCATCTCTTCAGCGTGGCCTCAGTTCAGATAGCTAGCAAAGAAGCCAACCATGGGGAGGTGGGTGGGTTGCGAGAATATCTGCCTGCTGTCCCTGGATAACACCTGTTAGGTAAGTAACTATGCTTTATCCCAGGACAAGCAGGCAGCATATTCTCTACATGTGGGTGACCTCCAAGCTAACCAGAAAGGGATGGAGGGAGAGTTGGTAATTAAGGAGAATAGATTTTGCAAAACTGACTGGCCAAAGTGGCCATCATGTCTGGAGAAAGCATCCAGACAGTAATGAGAGGTGACAGTGTGAACCGAGGACCAAGTAGCAGCCTTACAGATTTCCCCAATGCGATTTGAGCAGAGGAAAGCAACAGACGCCGCCATTGCTCGGACCTTGTGGCCTGTGACTCGACCCGGCAGGGAGAGGCCACCCTGAACGTAACAGAAAGAGATACAAGCGGCCAACCAGTTAGAAATGGTCCGCTTAGAAACAGAGCAACCCAAGCGATTAGGATCGAAAGAGAGGAACAGCTGGGGAGCAGAACGATGAGGAGCAGTGCGCTTCAAGTAGAAGGCCAGCGCACGCTTACAATCAAGAGAATGCAGAGCTGCTTCTCCAGGGTGAGAATGGGGCTTCGGAAAAAATACAGGAAGAACAATGGATTGGTTGATGTGAAACTCAGAAACAACCTTAGGCAAGAATTTAGGATAGGTACGGAGAACCACCTTATCATGATGGAAGACAATGAAAGGTGGGCCGCTACCAAGACTTGAAGCTCACTGACCCAATGGGCAAAAGTGAGAGCAATAAGAAACACAACCTTCCAAGTAAGATACTTCAAGTGAGCCCACGCTAGCGTCTCGAACGGAGGTTTCATCAAACGAGCAAAGACCACGTTAAGATCCCAAACCACAGGAGGAGGTTTAAGGGGCGGGTGAACATGGAAAAGGCGTTTCATGAAGCTGGAAACCACAGGATGAACAGAGATAGGCTTCCCATCAAAAAGCAGTAATGGCACTAAGGTGGACTCGAACCACAGAGGACTTGAGTCCAGCGCCAGACAAGTGCAACAGATAATTCAGGACAGCAGATAGGGAGGCAGAGACCGGCTCCAGCTGCCGAGTAGCACACCAGGAAGAAAAGCGGGTCCACTTCTGATGGTAACATTGGCGAGTGAACTCCTTCTGAGACGCCTCCAGGACATCCAGCACAGGCTGGGAGAATTGGAACAAGGGCATCAAGTCTGGAGGAACCAAACTGTCAAGTGCAGAGATGGGAGGTTGGGATGAAGCAGTGAACCCTGACTCTGCATAAGCAGAGAAGGAAAAACAGGCAGAAGAAGAGGCTCCCTGGAGCTGAGTTGCAACAGAAGGGAGAACCACGGCTGTCGGGGCCACCGAGGAGCTATCAGAATCATGGTGGCCCGCATAGCTAGACGAGAGTCTTCAGAATCAGAGGAAATGGAGGGAACGCATATAGAAACAGGTCCGTCCAATCTAGTAGAAAAGCATCCGCCTCAAGCCGGAGAGGTGTGTAAACTCTGGAGCAGAAGCGGGACAACTTATGATTGAGGGGGGGGACGCGAACAGATCAACATCCGGAGTCCCCCCAACAAGCAAACACCTGATGCAGAGTCACGGAATGGATCGACCACTCGTGAAGCTGCAGAAGGCGACTCAACCTGTCCGCCAGACAATTGTGCTGCCCTGAATGTAGATTGCATGAAGGAATATGTTGCGGTGGATGGCCCATTCCCAGAGCCGCATTGCCTCCTGGCACAGAGACAGGGACCCTGTGCCCCCCTATTTGTTGATATAATACATGGTGACCTGGTTGTCCATGCGAATCAGCACCACCCGGTCGCGAAGCAGGTGGCAAAAAGTCTTCAGGGTGAGGAAAACCGCCCGAAGCTCCAGCAGATTGATGTGACAAAAACGGTCGGCACTGGACCAAAGACCCTGAGTGCGAAGACCGTCCAGATGAGCCCCCCAAGCATAGGCCGACGAGTCCGTCTTGAGGACCTTTTGCGGAGGAGGAGCATGAAACAGAAATCCTCTGGAAAGATTGGAAGAGAGCATCCACCAACGGAGAGACTTCTTCAACAAAGGAGTCACGACAATGGGTCGAGAGAGAGAGAGCCCCGATCCTGGTTCCAATGGGACGCAAGAGTCCACTGAGGAATACGAAGGTGAAGTCTGGCAAAAGGAGTCACGTGAACCGTATAGGCCATGTGACCTAGGAGGACCATCAGGAGCCAAGCTGGGGCCGAGGACAAATGGGCCACCTGCTGGCATAAACGAACAAGAGCCTCCTGCTGAGGCCGAGGCAAGAAGGAGTGGCGACAAACCGTATCCAGGACCGCTCCGATGAACTCCAGAGACTGGGACGGACAGAGGTGAGACTTGGGGAAGTTCACCTCAAAGCCGATACTCTGAAGGAGCAAGATGGTTTGATTCGTCGCTCGCAGAACTTCTTGGCGTGAGGACGCTTTGATCAACCAGTCCTCGAGGTAGGGAAACACCTGCAGGCCGCGGAGACACAGGGCCGCAGCAACCACAACCAGGCATTTTGTGAAAACCCTCGGAGAGGCTGCCAGGCGAAGGGAAGAACACGATACTGGAGATGGAGATCCCCCACCCAGAATCTCAGATTCCGGCGAGAGGCCAGGTGTATTGGAATGTGCATATAGGCTTCCTTGAGGTCCAGTGAGTAAAGCCAGTCTTCGTCCAAGAGGGGATACAGAGTAGGGAGGGTGAGCATTTTTAACAGTTCCCTGACCAGAAACTTTTTCAGAGCATGGAGATCCAGGATTGGACGCAGATCCCCCGTCTTCTTGGGCACCAGAAAGTACCGGGAGTAGAACCCTGTATTCCACTGGTCCGGGGGAACCTCCTCGACCGCCCAGAGGCTAAGGGGGGCCCGAGCTTCCAATAGAAGAAGGGGCAGCTGAGACCGGCCTGAAGGAAACTCTTTTGGAGGGAGGTCTGGAGGTACGTGACTGAAGTGAAGGGAGTACCCCTCCCGGATGATAGAAATCACCCAACTGTCGGAGGTAAGGCTTTCCCACCGTGCGTAGAAATGATGGAGACGCCCCCCCCCCCCGATAGGGAATGAATTAAGGGAGCCCGAAAGGCTCATACCGGGATTGTCAAAAAGACGGCCCGGGCTTTGCCAGAGCCGGCGGCTGGACCTTAGCTTGGAGTAGTTTTCTGGGGATACCTCCGGAGGGATTTTGTACTGCCGGGACGGGGGGGGGGGGGGGGTCTTCAGCTTAAGACGCACCAGAGAGGCGAAGGACCATTCGTGCTCCGAGAGGCGCTTAGTGGCTGCCTCAATGGAATCATCAAAGAGCTCATTACCCATGCAAGGGAGATTGGCCAGACGATCCTGGAGATTCGGGTCCATGTCAACAATTCTGAGCCAAGCAAGGCGACGCATGGCGATTGCAAAAGCTGTGACCCTTGAGGACAATTCGAAGGCATCATAAGCTGCCTGAAACATATAGAGTCGGAGTTGGGAGAGAGTCTCCTCAAGGAGACGAAACTCCGGACAGCGAGAATCCAGCACGTCCGCCCAGAAGGAGTGGAGGACTTCCACAGAGAACCGGAGATAGGGCATGAAGATAAAGTTATAATTGAGGACACAGTTTGCCATCATCGAGCTCTTTTCTTATTCTCTTACTGCATTTAGGAGGTGCTGCGCGGTTTTAGCTGACCCGAAGCACGTGGAGAGAAGGTGCATGCCGAGCGGGGATAGCGAAGAGCTGCAGGGAGAGAGGCAGTCTGAGCGCTGAGAGGCAACAGGGAGGAGCGGAGAGCGGAGAGGAAAGAGTTAAGAGAAGCGGAGAGAGAGGCAGACTGTGCGGAGGGGGTCAATAAGAAGGAGAGGAGAGCAGAGTGGAAACAGGCAGAGGAGAAAGCAGCAGGACAGGAACAGACCAACCAGAGTCGAGGGGAAAGAGGCGAGAGATAGCTCCGCCTACCCCCCGACGTCACCAGCTGACTCCCCCATAAAAGGGGTCGAGCCAACGGCGCGCAGCCATTCGGCGCGCGGCGAAGGCGAGCGGCAAAGGCGCTCGCCTTAGCGAGAGCGCCTTTGCGAAGGGCCTTTGCAAAGGGCCTCAAGGGAAGAACCTTCAACTTTAAATCTGTACTTGAGCTTCTACAACTACTAATTACCAAATTAACTTCAATTTAACACCCAACTTCCTACCGAATCTTTCCATTCTCTACCAAACCACCAAGCACCAACAACCTTCACACTAAGCAGGCAGACCTCACCAGTCACTTTCCTTAAACCATTCTCTACCAAACCACCAAGCACCTACAACCTCCACACTAAGCAGGCAGACCTCACCAGTCACTTTCCTCAAACCATTTAAATCAGGCAGACCTCCCTAGCCCACTAAGAAATAGACAGTCTTAACTAACAATTATCTGACTACTAACTACCTCTATCTCTCATACCTCTACACTAGCTAACCTATAACCTCAACACTATCTAACCTATAACAAATTAACTATAACTAATTATCTAAATTTAAAAAAAAAAAAAATATATATATATAAAATAAAAAAAAATAAAAATAAAAAAAAGGGGGATTGCATAATAATTTACACCTTCTAAAATGGCAGGTAGAACCAGAAACAGCAAGACTTCAATCAAGACAGACAGTATGGTCACCGGAGGTATCCAGGGGGTGGCTACGGCACATGTGCAGATGGAGGGAAAACCAGGACGGAGTACTGAGATCTCTGTACAGACCGAGGCCATCTCCTCGAAAATGTCTACAGTCGCTACACAGACGGATGCAACGAATCAGCTAGACGAAAACCTTCTACTGGAGCTGAGGAACCTGAGAGAGGAGGTCCAGTGCTTAAGAAGCATTCGAGACGATGAGACCTTCATCGACGGCGTCATTCAGGAACTGTCCCAGATCACCAAACAGGAACCTAACGGGACCATACCCACGACACCCAGACAAACTACCAATCCCGATACCTCCAGACCAACCATCGGAATACAGGAGGAGGCTGGAGACGCTGACTCCTGGCAACTGGTAACTTCCTCCACAGGAAAACGCAGAAAACCTTCCTCATCTTCTGTCTCTTTCTCTCACACACAGGGCTGTTCTACATCGACCCCGCAGATCACCTTGAAGAACAGATTCCAACTGCTACAGGTCGGACCTGACAACGAGGTACAGAGAGATGATCAACAGGAGATTCCAGTTCCAGAGACAACAGGACGACCCACCCCTAAGAAGCGCAGAGTGGTTGTCATTGGAGATTCGCTACTGAGGGGCACCGAGGGACCAATCTGCAGACCAGACTTGCAATCAAGAGAGGTTTGCTGTTTGCCAGGGGCCAGGATCCGGGATGTAACCGCTTGCCTGGATAGACTCTTCAAACCTCAGGATCACTTCCCCATGATCCTCATACACGTCGGAACAAACGACACAGCCAGGAGCACCCAGGATAGCATACCGGCAGACTTCAGAGCCCTGGGTGAGAAGCTGAGGAGGATGGATGCACAGGTGGTCTTCTCCTCGATCCTCCCTGTAAGGGTCAAGGGCAGAGCCAGGGAGGATCGCATCCAGAGGACTAACGACTGGCTGCGAGATTGGTGCAAGGAGATGAACTTCGGGTTCCTGCAACATGGAGAGACACTACTAGGACTACAGGGACCAGATGGGCTACACCTGACTAGAAGAGGAAGAACGTCCTTGGACACCGACTGGCACGCCTACTTCACAAGGCTTTAAACTAGGTATGATGGGGGAGGGTACAAGCACAAACAACCTATCTGACGAGCTATGCCATCAATACTTTTCTGAGACTGGGGTAAACAAACACCACAATTCTGGGTCTGGGACTGGGACGAGTAAACACATTTCTAAGTATGGGGCGAGTACACACATTTCTAAGTCTAAGGTAGGTTTACATTGTAATTCTGGGTCTAGGGAGGATACACACATTGCAAGCTATACTGAAAGAATTAAGGTAGCTCAAACAGGTATTCCACCACAGGGTACGAACACTTTCAAACAAAGGGTAGGTACACATTGCTATACTGGGTCTAGGGAAGGTACACAAACTCCAAGTAGTACTGAAAAGGTCCATGCAGCTCAAGCGGGAACAGCCCCAGGGAGGCATAGCAAACATACTACATGGAGGGCTATGTACGTCAATGCCCATAGTCTGGGCAACAAGATCCTGGAACTTGAGACTGAAATGAGAAACGCTGACCTGGATGTGGTGGCGATAACTGAGACCTGGCTCACTGACTCCCACGGGTGGGACATGGTGATACCTTCTTCGCCAAGACAGGGAGGGCAGAATGGGAGGAGGTGTAGCAATATACACTAAGGATGATATTAAAGTCACCAGAATCACAGATATCAGGTACACAGGGGAATCCCTTTGGGTAAATTTGGCCAGGGGGAATGACAAATGCCTGTATCTTGGCATAGTATACAGACCCCCAAGGCAACAGGATGACATAGATATAGAATTAATAGGTGACATAGAGAATATCACCTTACGTGGGGATACAGTGTTATTAGGAGACTTCAATATGCCTGATGTGGATTGGAACACACTTTCCTCTGCATCAAGCAGCAGCAGGAGACTATTGAACTCTATGAAGGGAGCTAAACTGAGGCAACTGGTATTGGAGCCAACAAGGGAACAGGCAATACTGGACCTATTGCTTACCAATGGCGAAAGTGTCACTGAGGTCTCAGTGGGAGATAAGTTGGCCTCCAGCGACCACAACATGATATGGTTCAAACTCAGGAAGGGTTTCGCCAAAACTAACACATCGACCAGGGTCCTTAGCTTCAAGAACACCAACTTTGAGGGTATGGGGGATTTCATCCATCAAGCACTACAAAACCGAGCAGGAACAGATAACGTAGAGGAATTGTGGCCCTTTTCTGCCGTCAATTTCTATGTTTCTATGTTTCTATGACTCTGAAAACTACCATTCAGGAGGCGACCAATCGCTATATAAAATCAGTGAGTAAACGGCGCAGGAACAATAAGCCACAATGGTTCTCAGCGGAGATCTCGGACCTCATAAAAGAGAAGAAAAAAGCGTTCATCTCCTACAAACATACAGGATCTCAGGACTCTAGAGAAGTCTATTTGACTAGGGCAAGAGCTGTCAAAACAGCAGTTAGAGAGGCCAAATTCCGAATGGAGGAAACTTTAGCAAAGAACATCAAGAAGGGGGATAAATCCTTCTTCAGGTATATTAGCGACAGAAACCTCAGCACAAGCGGGATAGTACGCCTTAGGAAACCAGACGGGAACATTGTAGAAGCAGACTCGGAAAAAGCTGAATTGTTAAACGAATACTTCTGTTCGGTCTTTACCCGCGAGGTGCCGGGTTCCGGCCCTCAGCTACAGAAAAAGGATGGCTCAGTGGACCCGTTTAGTAATTTCAAGTTTACAACAAGCAGTGTCTACTGTGAACTGACTAAACTCAAGGTTAACAAAGCAATGGGGCCAGACAACCTACACCCCAGGGTGCTCAGGGAGTTAGGGGACGTCCTGGCGGAACCACTATCCGCTCTCTTCAATCTCTCCCTTAGTACAGGTAGAGTCCTGTTGGACTGGAAAACGGCTAACGTCATTCCACTCCACAAAAAAGGTTGCAGAACAGAGGCTGAGAACTACAGACCAGTGAGTCTCACATCTATAGTGAGCAAACTAATGGAAACCCTAATCAAACACCAATTAGATAAGATCCTGGATGAGGAGAATCTACGGGATCCCCGTCAACATGGATTTACCAAGGGGAAATCCTGCCAATCCAACTTGATCAGCTTCTTTGACTGGGTGACGGGGAAGCTTGATATTGGAGAGTCCTTGGACATTGTATACTTGGATTTCAGCAAAGCATTTGATAGTGTCCCACACCGCAGTTGTTGTGCAAAATGAGTTCTATGGGATTAGGTGACACTTTGACAAAATGGGTTGGGGACTGGCTTGGTGGCAGGCGTCAGAGGGTGGTGGTGAACGGCACCCCCTCCGTAATGACGGCAGTGATCAGCGGGGTGCCACAGGGCTCGGTCTTAGGCCCGATCCTTTTCAATATCTTTATAAGGGACCTGGCTGAGGGGCTTCGTGGTAAAATAACGTTATTCGCCGATGACGCCAAACTGTGTAATATAACAAGCAAGAGCACAACGGACAATATGAAACACGACCTACTCCTATTGGAGCAATGGTCAAAGACCTGGCAACTGAGTTTTAATGCCAAGAAATGCAAAGTCATGCACCTTGGCAGTCAAAATCCATGCGAGACTTACACCCTAAATGGCGAGATCCTAGCAAGGACGGTTGCAGAACGGGACCTAGGGGTGATCATCAGTGAAGACATGAAGACTGCCAATCAAGTGGAGCGGGCTTCATCTAAGGCTAGGCAGATCATAGGATGTATACGTAGGAGTTTCGTCAGCCGTAAGCCTGAAGTCATTATGCCGTTGTATAGATCTATGGTGAGGCCCCGTCTGGAATATTGCGTGCAATTCTGGAGGCCTCATTATCGCAA
This sequence comes from Geotrypetes seraphini, assembly GCF_902459505.1. NCBI lineage: Eukaryota > Metazoa > Chordata > Amphibia > Gymnophiona > Dermophiidae > Geotrypetes > Geotrypetes seraphini. The sequence continues at coordinate 12,088,771 of NC_047085.1, forward strand.
GGATGTACTGAGGCTTGAGTCGGTCCAGCGAATGGACACCCGGATGGTCTCGGGACTCAAGGATCTCCCGTACGAGGAACGGCTGGACAAATTACGGCTATACTCACTCGAGGAACGCAGAGAGAGGGGAGACATGATCGAGACGTTCAAATACCTCACGGGCCGTATCAAGGTAGAAGAAGATATCTTCTTCTTCAGGGGTCCGACGGCAACAAGAGGACATCCATGGAAAATCAGGGGGGGGAAATTGCATGGCGACACCAGGAAATACTTTTTCACAGAAAGAGTGGTTGATCGCTGGAATAGACTTCCACTTCAGGTGATCGAGGCAAGCAGCGTGCCTGATTTTAAGAAGAAATGGGATCGTCACGTGGGATCTCTGCACAGAGTTAAATAGGGGAGGGTTATTAGGGTGGGCAGACTAGATGGACCGCGGCCCTTATCTGCCGTCTTTTTCTATGTTTCTATGAGTTTTGATAAAGACGGCGACCAAACTTGTCCGTCGTACGACCCTCCCACCCCAGCGGGACGGCAGCGTACACCTTCGAGGGGTTGGATTTCTTCAAGGAAGACTCAACCACCAAGGATTGGTGAGAAAGCTGAGAATTTTCGAACCCCTTAACTGGGATTGTCCGGTAGCAGGACTCCAACTTGGAGAGAATAACCGGGACTGCATAAGGGGTCTCCAGGTTCCACAGGAAAGTCTGCCGAAGAACCTGGTACAGAGGCAAATGTGGTGCCTCACGGGGCGGCTGAGTAACCACCATCTCCGCCAGGAATTCCTGGGTATAACAGGACTCCGACTGGAGGTCCAGGTTCAAAGCCTTGCCCATGTCAGCAATGAAACAAGTGAAGGAAGAGTTTCGAGAAGACTCATCCTCAGGAGGAGATCCCGAACGGGACCCCGGAAAGTCACAGGCCCCGGAAAGTCACAGGCCCCGAATCCGTGGACGAGGAATCGCTCGAGGGAATCCAATGAGTCTTACGCATGGTGCCCCGAGACACAAACGAAGTACGCTCAGGCTGGACAGAAGGGGGAAGGGTCGAGGCCAGGACCAGTTGGCTCACCACCGAGGAAAGCTGCGAGGTAAGGATAGCCTTAAGCATGTCCTCGAACATCGGCACCGAGACCAAAGGAGGTTGGGTTTGGGGTGCAGCAGTGCGCTCCTTCGGGGGTGACCTCGAGGAAGAGTATTCCCTACGTGACGAGGCACGCTTTGAATGATGTCTCGAAGAGGCCGATGAAGCGGCACTCGCATGAGACTCCGAGGTAGGCTTCTTTGCCGGCACACCTGAGGAGGCAAGAGGAGACTTACCCAAGGCCGGGGAAGTAGGAGGAACCGAGGCCGGGGTCTTCGAGGTCGAGGGGGACTTCAAGGCCGAAGACTTCGAGGCCCCCGACGCCGGGGGCGAGGCTGAGCTTGAGGCCTGTCCCGCAGGATCCATAGGGCCAAACAGTTGAAGAATCTTGGCCACTCTCCGACGAAGAGCCCGCGATTTCGAAGTCGCACAATGCGGACACGACTCAGCGCGGTGTTCCATACCCAAGCACTCCACACACCAATGATGGGGATCGGTGATGGAAATAACCCGGTTGCACTTAGTGCAGTTTTTGAATCCGGAACGGGGCTGGGACATAAGCAAAAAGACAGCCACGGCCCTGCGAGGCCAAGCAGCCAGAGGATGACCGGAGGCCCGGTCAAAAAACACGAAGGGAAAAAAAGAAAGACGCGAGCACAGCGACTTAAACTAAAATAAAAAAGAAAGCTGTGGTGCAAGAGGGACGAGATCGCGCGCAGCAAGGGAGCAGTGCTTCTGGCTCCGCAGAAAACATTGAACTGAGGCCACGCTGAGGAGACGCATGCCCTAAGTCGGGCGGGAGGGGCACGCGTGCATGCGCGGGCCAATCGCAAGCTTGAAGATCTTCAAGCAAGTTTGCTTGTGAAAACATCCGCTAGGGGGCTCCGTCGGTGATGTCACCCACATGTAGAGAATATGCTGCCTGCTTATCCTGGGATAAAGGTCTTTATCTGCTGTAATTTACTATGTTGGCCAGTGTTGGGGACATAAATGTTTAAAAGTAAATAAAGCTGGCCACCTATAAGGACCTTCATAAAAGAAAGGGCGAACCAAGTCCAACACCTCACCAAGCTGAGTTGGGGCTGTAGAGACAAACTCTGTGCTCTACTGGAAAAGATCCTTAGACCAATTCAAGTTTCAAGTTTATTAGCATTTTATGAATCGCCTATCGTCATATCTAGGCGATGTACATTCTAAAAGCCACAGATGGTGGTTTCGCATATAAATTTGACAAATTAGACTTATTACAGACAATACAAAACATAATCAAAATTTTAAGAAACAGTCAATACAATACATTTAAGACCAAAAAAAAAATAACATGACTGGGTAGGAGAGGAGGGAAAAGTTACATCATTTTTATCTATTGAAATTTACATGAACAGGAAAACACAATAAGGGGTGAGGGGAAAAAAGTCCAATGTTTGTAATAAAATGTGTAAAAGTTTATGAGTGTTATATCGTATGTTCAAATGCATCTTGAAATAAAAAAGTTTTTAAAAATCTTTTAAATGTTTGTAGGTCTTTTTCTATTCTTATGTAATTTGGTAATGAGTTCCACAATGTGGGTGCCATAACTGAGAAAATGTTGTTTCTTCTTATACCAATAATTTTCAAGGAGGGGATAGATAATAAGTTCGAAGCCGATGATCATAAGGAACTTACAGAATTGTATGGAATGATCATTTTAGAAATAAATTGCGGTTCATTGAAAGTCAGAGTTTTATGTACTAACAGTATAATTTTAAATGTAATACGGTGGGAAATGGGTAGCCAATGTGATTTAATCAATAATGGGGTGACGTGATCATATTTTTTAGCTTTGTGAATTAATTTTATTGCAGTGTTTTGAATTATCTGAAGTCGTCTTTTTTCTTTCTGGGTTATGTTAATGAAAAGGGAATTACAATAATCTATTTTAGATATGATAAGAGAATGAATCAGAATATTGATGGATTTGGAGTCAAGAAAGGTGGAAATTGATCGAATAAGACGTAGTCTATAGAAGCATGATTTAACTATTTCGCTTATATGATTATGAAAGGATAGGTCTGCGTCAATTGTTACTCCGAGAATTTTCAGTTTAAATACAGATTCTATAGGGATATTGTTTAAAATAAATGGAGATGTTGGTATTAGATTTGCTTTCCAGGTGAAAAGCATAGTCTTGGATTTCTGTATATTTAGTGCCAGTTTGTTACAGTTTAACCAGTTTTTTATTATTTCTAGTTTTTTGTTAATGGCTTGTATTTCTTCATCTTTTTCTGGGTCAATGGGATGTATGAGTTGTATATCATCTGCATAGGAGAAAGTTGTAAAGCCCAGTGATTGAGAAATAGTAAGAAGAGGTGATAAGAAAATGTTAAATAGGAGAGGAGATAATATTGATCCTTGCGGTACCCGTAGGTAGAGGAGTAATCTGATGAAAGAACATCATTAAATTTGACTCGGGAAGTACGGTCAGATAGAAATGAAGTTAGCCATTGTAAAACTTGACCGCCTATGCCTAGTGATTGCATCCGATTTAATAATAGTTCATGATCAATTGTATCAAAAGCGGCGGATAAGTCTAATGAAAAAAGGGCGACTGATTTATGGTGATCAAGGTAATAATGGATATTTGTTATAAGACCGATCATTGAGTATTCTGTACTGTGGTGTTTTCGAAAACCTGTTTGGTTGGGGTGAAGGGCGTTCGAGGACTCGATAAAGTCGGAGAGTTGATCAAAGACTAATTTTTCGGATAATTTCATTAGAAATGGCAAATTGGAAATCGGTCAGTAGTTTGATGTGTCATCTCGACTATTTTTGAAGTTCTTAATAATAGGAATGACGATTGAGGTTTTCCAAGAAATAGGAACGGTTGCAGAGAGAAAACTATTTTGAATAAGAGAAAGAATGAAAGGACCAAAGTGCGAAAAAAACTTCTTTAAATAGAATGGTGGAATAATTTCTGTTGGAGAGCCTTTTAGGTTGATGTTTTTAAGATATCCTTCTATTTCTCCTAAAGAAGGAGTTCTGAGATTGATGCATTTCGCTGTAGGTATATTATTACATGCATCTTCTGATACAGACGTATTTGGTATATTATTAGTGAAGCTTTGTCTGATAGTGGAGATTTTATTGCAGAAATAATCTGCTAATTCTTGAGCTGTTAGAGTCGATTTTAGTTTAGTAGTTTTTTTTTTCGTTTCTGGATTAATGGATTTTAAAATATTAAATAGAACCGATGTATTATTGGCTTTTTGGATTTTGTTGTTGTAATATGTTTTTTTTGCTTGAGTAATTTTATTTTTGTAAAACAAGGCATTATCATTGAATTGTTGAAGATGAAGTGGAGTTTTAGAAGCGCGCCATTTCCTTTCTGAGGCACGAAGTTGTCTTTTTAGTAAAGATAAATCTTTAGAATACCAAGGGTTTTTTAATTTACGTATGGGTAAAGTTTTAGAAATTAAAGGTATTTTAGCATTAATTATAGATTCAAGGGTTGAATTCCAGAATTGAATTTGATCTTCCATATTGTTAAAATTAGGGAAAATTATGGAAGGATTAGAAAACAATGAGAAATCCGAAGAATCTAGTTTGGAAAAATCTCTGTATGAGATTTTTTTTGTTTCAGAGAAAAGATCTAAAGATAAAGATTCCTTAATTGTTAAGAGCAAGACTGTTAGGCTGAACCAAGGTGTATGGGCCTTAACCTGCATACCAGGGAGCTAGATTTGGGGCCTACTAGATGAGCTTTAACACACTTTATCATCTGCCAGAGGTAGAGAAAATACTAGAGCTCCAGGGGAATATAAACTTGTTTTCTCCTCTTTTAAAGGAATTAAAACATTAAGCTATATCTCTCGTTCCTTTGTAAAAGTTTGGAACGATCTTCCTTCTGAAATTAGAATCTTACCTTCTCTTCATAATTTTTGTAAATCCTTAAAAACGCTACTGTTTCAGAAATCATTGATAGATTCTCTCAATTTAATTTGAAGATTCTAATAATGTTGTTCTCATTTTGGTATATTTTAACTTAATGATCTTGCTTTACGTAAAGAATTACTGTAAACCGAGTCGAGCCCTATTACAGGAATGATCTGGTATAAAAACCTAAAGGTTGGATTGGATTAGATCCAGTGTATGTAACAGTGGTGTCAAAGGAAAACTCAGTTCTCTACCCTGCTGGTAGAAAGTGGGCACAACCCACTTGGTCAAATGAGTATGTCAAAGGCAATAAGAGAATGCTTTTTTCTAACATTTTCCTAAAAAATATCCTATATATTTACTTAAATTTGATTACCTGCTTTTTCACATAAAGCCTAAAGAAAGTTTCAGTTCCCAAAGAGGATCACAATATTATCTAAAATTTCTTTTACGCTTCCACTGGTTGATTTATTTTCATCATGCCTGCAGGCTCATAATGAGGATACAGAGTCTATTCTGTAACACTGTAGGAAAACCATTTTGCAGGAATATTGGATTAGAGAATATATCACCTTAATTTATATCTGTATCTGTCATATTTCTACTGAAAGGCAACAAGGAAATCCCATTGACATTAGTAAATTTTTCAACCTAAGTTTAATCTTCAAATGAAGGGGAAGATAGGAAAAGTGAGAGGTCATTATGCCATTAATCCCACATTATTATTAAATGATTGGACAGAACTGTAATTCAGTTTTCTTTCTTTCCTGTAGCTTATATCACTGGTTCTCAACACCAGTCCACAGAGCTCTCAAAAAGGTCTAGCTTAACGTTAATTCGATTCATACACAAAATAAATAAAAATAGATTTCATGTTTATTGCAGTTACCTTGGAAAATGAAAGCTCCCTTGTTTGGAGGCAATAAGGGGCAAGCTGAGAAGCCCTATATTTCTTGGAATTTAAATATCCAGCCAAAAGCTGAAAAACCAGTGTATCAATAACATTATTCAGTCTCCCATATTTACCAATATCTTCACTCAAACAAGAGCAGGAGGGTTTTCTTAGATCCTTATTCAATTAAGAAATTATTTTTCTATAGGTACAAAATGGACAAAAATCCATTTTTGAATAAGGATTTTGTAAAGATAATCCTGCATTACTATACCATCTTACCTTTGGTGTCATTCACTGGATCCATATGCCTGTAAATATATCCTTCTAGATAAGAATGAAATTTAGGAGTAGGTGGGAAGAATGCCAGGCAAATAGACATTAACTCCCAGCCCCGTGCTAGGCTCTCATAACGAAAATTCTCTGTGGTCTGCCGACAAAGCTGAATGTACAGCTCGTCCCTCAAGCCTTGCATACTCCATCCTTTAGTGGCAATCTCCAAAGCGACATTAAGTTGGTCACACTTAATTCGCCGGTCGCCCATATACATTTGAATCAATTTAAATATCTCACAGGCCTCCTTCTTCACATTGCGATCATTGGTCATAATCATGGGTTTCTTGATAGACTCACTGCTCCAGGCCAACATGTTTGCAATGGAGACTTTCCTTCGGAAAAGCCCTTGAGTATGTTTGTTGAAGTGTTTAGAGGCCCAATTCTCAATGTCGGTCTCAGAAGAGGGCTTCCGCAACGTAAAGGTAGGGAAGACACAGCTGGTGCTAGGCATCATATTCCTGTTCTGTCTGCTGATTTCAAACTGAGCACAGGCACCGAGGTCTTCAGACTGAAAAAAAACAATAACCACAAGAAATCATTATCTTCTGTAGCCAATGTATCGTAAAATATTAATGCAAACAAACCATTTAATAGAATTTTGAAATCAAATGATTAGAATATTTAATGGCTAGTTCTAGTCATAAGGAGAATAATTTTCAAAGCTTGTCTGAAAACTGTCTTCTTCTGTCCAGCTAAAAGTATGTGCAGGCTTGTATAGCAAGTACAAGTTTATTCAAAATTTGATACAATTATAAAATTTTAAGCGATTTCCATAATAAAAATGGGGGAAATTAACATTTAATAACAGACGCAAAATATCTGGCCCATTAAATAAAAAAGCAGACAGAAGCCCTGACAGCAGTGTTAGTGAATCAATCGCTTGGCTATTTTGCATGGGGTTTTACTCATTTGCATGGGTTGATCGGATAGGAGATTCATCAGACAGCAGTTTAGTGTATCAGGTCAGGGAACACGAACAATTGCAAAACCAGTAAAACTGGTTTTGTGATCATCGTTACAGGATCAGTAAGTTTAGTGAATCTAGCCCTAAGTTGTGCAAGTTTGAGCCCCACGCAAGATCAATATATCCCATTTACAATTATGTGCTATATAAGTCATGGTAGAAGCACTATGGGCCAATTTTCATTATGTTGTTGTACGGCTAGTAACATATGCAGCTACTTTTGGAGATACATAATTTTAACAAATTTTAATAAACCTAACTACCTGTGTACTTTACCCCTGCTATTTGTGTGACTGAACTTGGAGGAGAAATATGCATGCTGATTTGAAAGTTCTATAATACTGACAGTTTATGCCCTCAACCCAAACAAGCACCTGAAAATAAGAACATAAGAACATAAGAGTTGCCTCCGCTGGGGCAGACCATAGGTCCATCTTGCCCAGCGGTCCGCACCCGCGGTGGCCCATCAGGCCTATTGCCTGAAACAGTGTTCCCAGACTAATTTTATAACTTACCTCTACCTCTATTCTTTTCTGTACTTTAAATGCAGTTGAATATGCCATAAAGCACAGTTACTTACTGTAACTGGTGTTATCCATGGACAGCAGGCAGATATTCTCACTGATGGGTGACGTCACCAACGGAGCCCTGATACAGCCCACTTTAAAAGTGCATTGCCACTTTAAGTCTTTAGAAAGTTTGTGATAGCCCGCACCGCACATGCGCGAGTGCCTTCCTGCCTGACGTAGGTTCACGGTCCCTTCAGTTAAGATAAGCCAGCTAAGAAGCCAACCCAGGGAGGTGGGTGGGTTGTGAGAATATCTGCCTACTGTCCCTGGATAACACCTGTTACGGTAAGTAACTGTGCTTTATCCCAGGACAAACAGGCAGCATATTCTCACTGATGGGTGACCTCCATGCTAACAAGAATGGGATGGTGGGAGTGTTGGCCTTTAGGAAAATAAATTTTGTAATACAGATTGGCCGACGTGCCCATCCCACCTGGAGAAAGACTCCAGACAATAGTGAGAAGTGAATGTATGAACTGAGGACCAGGTGGCAGCTTTACAGATTTCCTCAATGGGAGTAGATCTAAGGAAAGCAACAGAAGCTTCCATAGCTCTAATTCTGTGGGCTGTGACATGACTCTCCAGTGCTAGTCCAGTCTGAACAGAACAGAACGAGAAACAGGCAGCCAGCCAGTTGGAAATCGTTCTCTTGGAAACAGGATGCCCCAACTTGTTTGGATCAAAGGAGACGAAGAGTTGGGGAGAAGTATGATGAGGCTTTGTCCTGTCGATGTAATAGGCCAAAGTACGTTTACAGTCCAGAGTGTGCAAAGCGGTTTCTCCTGCATGAGAATGAAGCTTAGGAAAAAGCACTGGCAGAACAATCGACTGATTGAGATGAAACTCCGTAACCACTTTCGGTAGAAACTTAGGATGGATGCGGAGAACCACTTTATCATGGTGAAAAACTGTGAAGGGTAGATCTGCCACCAATACTTGTAACCCACTGACCCTCCTGGCAGAGGTGAGAGCAATAAGGAAGACAACTTTACAGATGAGAAACTTGAGATGAGCTGTGGCCATTGGTTCAAATGGTGGCTTCATTATACTGGAAAGAACCACATTAAGGTCCCAGACGACTGGTGAAGGCTTGAGAGGTGATTTAACATTGAAAAGTCCTTTCATAAATCTGGAGACCAAAGGATGAGCAGTGAGAGGCTTTCCCTCAACTGGTACATGAAAAGCTGTAATAGCGCTAAGATGGACTCTGACAGACATAGATTTGAGCCCAGAGTCAGATAGATGAAGTAGATAATCCAACACCAAATCCACTGATAAGGAAATTGGATCATAATGATAAAGAAGACACCAGGAAGAAAACCAAGTCCACTTTTGTTGATAACATTGTTGTGTGGCTGGTTTCCTGGAGGCAAAAAGAATATATCAGATGGATTCAGCCCGAGAGAAACCAAGCTGTCAGGTGCAATGATTGCAAGTTGGGATGTAGAAGTGATTCCTGATGCTGAGTAAGCAGAGTATGAAAAACGAAGAGGTATAGGCTTCCTGGAGCTGAGTTGAAGAAGAAGGGAGAACCAATGTTGCCTGGGCCACCAAGGAGCAATGAGAATCATTGTGGACACTTTTCATTTGAGTTTGGAGGGAATTGGAGGGAATTGGAGGGAATGCATATAGAAACAGACCCGTCCAATCCGGGAGAAAAGCATTAGCTTCCAGACGAAGAGGAGAGGAAAGCCTGGAGCAAAAAAGGGGTAACTTGTGATTGTGGGGAGCTGCAAACAAGTCCACTTGTGGAGTGCCCCACTGAGCAAAGATGGACTGGAGAGCTGCAGAGTTGAGAGTCCATTCATGAGGCTGAAGAATTCTGCTGAGGTTGGCTGCTAAGGAACTTTTCTCCCCTTGAATGTAGACAGCCTTTAAGAACAGGTTGTGAGCTGTCGTCCAAGTCCAGATATTATGGGCCTCCTGACACAGCAGGAGAGCCCGTGCCTCCTTGCTTGTTTATGTCGTATTTTGCTACTTGATTGTCTGTGTGAAGGAGGAGGACTTGAGGGTAGAGGAGATGATGGAAGGCCTTGAGGGTATAATACATCACTCTGAGCTCCAGGAAATTGATGTGAAATTTCCACTCTCAGCCGGTCCAGAGACCTTGGGTCTGAAGATCGTCCATATGTGCCCCCCAAGCATAAGGGGATGCATCCATCATGATTACCTTGTGAAGAGGGGGTACGTGAAAAAGGAGACTTCTGGACAGATTGGAGGTGGTCATCCAATATTGAAGTGACTGCAGAAGAGATGATGTTACAGATATATGCTGTGAGAGATGATCCGTCACTGAGACACAAGGGTCCACTGAGGAGTGCGAAGGTGTAGTCGCTGTGGTGGTGTCACATGCACAGTGGAAGCCATGTGGCCCAGAAGAACCATCATGTGTCTTGCAGAGATGGATTGAAGAGGAAGCAGTTGCTGACAAAGGCTGATGAGAGCCTGAAGGCGATCTGGAGGGAGGAACGCTCTCATGAGAGTGGTGTCTAGGATAGCGCCAATGAACTGAAGACGTTGAGTTGGAATGAGATGCGATTTGGGGAAGCTGACTTTGAATCCTAGAACCTGAAGAAAAGAAATGGTCTGACATGTTGCTTGAACCACTTCCTGAGATGAAACAGCCTTGATCAACCAGTCGTCCAGGTAGGGAAAAGGCTGTGTGATCTGAGAGATGCGGTCACTACAATCAGGCACTTCGTGAAGACTCTGGGAGAAGATGCCAGGCCAAAGGGGAGGACTTTGTACTGGTAGTGACATTGATTTATCTGAAAACGGAGATATTTCCTGGAAGTCGGATGAATTGGAATATGCGTGTAGGCTTCCTTGAGATCCAGGGAGCATGGCCAGGATAAAGCAGGGTGAGGGAAAGCATTCAGAAATTTTTGAGAGCTCCGAGTTCCAGAATGGGTGGTAGTCCTCCCGTTTTCTTTGGAACTAAGAAATAGAATCCCTGAGTTTGCTGAGGGAGGAACTTCCTCGATGGCATTCAGCAGGAGAAGGGATTGAACCTCCTGAAGAAGAAGAGAGGACTGTGCAGGGTCCAAAACAGACTTCTCTTGGAGGATGGTCTGGAGGCAGGGTGTGAAAATGGAGAGTGTAACCCTGATGAATGATGGTTAAGACCCAGAGGTCTGATGTTATGAGCTCCCAGCGAGCGATGAAAAACTGGAGACGGCCTCAGATGGGCTGAGGCAAGGACTGTAAGATGCTGATGGTGGCTATGCCCTGAAGAAACACGTCAAAAAGGATGTGCAGAAATGAGGCGAGCAGAACGTCCACACTTTTTAAAACCTGTCTGAGGGCGGGACATCGAAGGAAAGACGGCCCCGGCAAGATCGAAATCAGAGGCCAAGGTGGTTAGGTGGTTGAACAGGCCCCGTCGGGCCAAATCTGTGAGAGGGAATAAACAATTATTTTTTTTTTTACACAAGGCAAAAAAATAAAGAAATAAAGTAAAAATGACTCAAACAGTTAAAGAAATCCGCGGAAGCGGATTTCTTTCTGAGAGCGGGAAGGCAGCAAGAAAAAATTTCAACAGCCGTTGAAATCACGTCTTCTTAGCTCCGCGGAAACTAAGAAACTGAAGGGACCACACGCCTACTTTAGGCGGGAAGGTACATAGAAACATAGAGTATGACGGCCCAACAAGTCTGCCCACTCAAGAACCCTCCCTCCTTTGAGAGTCTATCTTTTAAGTATAACTCTGCAGCAACCCCACCTGTTTGTCCCAACATCTCTTGAAGTCGAGCAGGTTACTGGCCTCGACTACCTAGCTGGAAGACCATTCCATCGATCAATCACCCTTTCGGTGAAAAAGTATTTCCTAGTGTCACCGTGAAATCTTCCCCCCTTTAAGTTTTAGCGGATGCCCTCTTGTCGCCGTGGGACCCGTAAGAAAAAAGATTTCTTCCTCCACCTCAATGCGGCCCGTGATATATTTGAATGTTTCTATCATGTCCCCCCTTTCTCTGCGCTCTTCAAGAGAGTATAAGCGCAATCTGCTCAGATGCTCTTCGTATGGGAGATCTCTAAGTCCCGAGACCATCCTAGTGGCCATTCTCTGGATCGACTCCATTCTCTTCACATCCTTTTGATAGTGTGGCCTCCAAAACTGGACACAGTACTCCAGGTGCAGTCTCACCATGGATCTGTATAACGGCAGTATGACTTCAGGCTTTCGGCTGATAAAGCTCCTTCTGATGCAACCCAGCATTTGTCTAGCCTTGGCTGTAGCTTTTTCCACCTAATCGGCAGCTTTCATATCTTCCCAGATGATTACTCCCAAGTCCCTTTCTGCAACAGTTCTTGTTAAGTTCTCACCGTTCAAGGTGTATGTTCTGCATGGATTTCCGTTACCAAGATGCATTACCTTACATTTCTTGGCATTAAAATTTAATTGCCAAGTACTGGACAATTGTTCTAGTAAAAGTAGATCCTGCTCCACAGCGTTGGGCCTGGTTTCGCTGTCAGGTTCTGTTGCCTTGCCCACAACGTTGCATAGTTTAGCGTCATCAGCAAATAATGTAATTTTGCCTCAAAGTCCCTGAGTTAGATCCCTTACAAAGATATTACATAGCATCGGGCCCAAGACCGAGCCCTGCGGCACTCCACTGGTCACTCTCGACGTTTTTGATGGAATACCATTTATCATTACCCTTTGAAGTCTACCGCTAAGCCAGTCTTCTACCCATTTAGCCAGTGTTTCTCCTAGTCCTATCGTGTTTATCTTGTTCAACAACCTACGGTGTGGGACACTATCAAAAGCCTTGCTGAAGTCTAAATACACGATGTCCAGGGACTCTCTCCTGTCCAGTTTTTTTGTTACCCAGTCAAAGAAGCTTATCAGATTGGATTGACAAGACCTTTCCTTTGTAAAGCCATGCTGGTGGGGATCCCTTAATCTTTTGTCATCCAGAATAGTGTCCAGTCTATTTTTAATCAATGTTTCCATGAGTTTACTCACTATTGATGTGAGACTCACCGGTCTGTAATTTTTAGCCTCTGACCTGCATCCCTTTTTATGGAGTGGAATAACGTTGGCAGTTTTCCAGTCCCAGGGAACTTTTCCCTTGTTTAGGGAAAGATTGAAAAGCTCGGCTAACGGTTCTGCCAGGACATCTCTCAATTCTCGAAGTACTCTGGGGTGTAGATTATCCGGGCCCATAGCTTTGCTTACCTTTAATTTTGATAGCTCGTGGTAGATGTTGCTCGTTATAAATTCCATGTCTCGGAATGGGTCCTCTGAACTCCCCTTTGTCTGTAGCTGAGGTACGGATCCTGGCGCTTCGCAGGTGAAGACTGTACAGAAGTAGTTATTGAGTAGTTCTGCTTTGTCTGCGTCCGAGTCTGCAAAGCTACCGTCAGGTTTCTTTAGGTGCCCAATACCGCTTGTGTTCTTCTTCCTGTCGCTAATGTATTTAAAAAAGGATTTATCCCCTTTTTTAACCTGCCTAGCTATGTTATCTTCCATCCGGAGTTTGGCCTCTCTGACTGTCGCTTTAACTTTTCTAGATTTAGCCAGGTAGGTTTCTTTAGATTCCAGTCGTTGTGATTGTTTGTAGGTTACGAAAGCTTTTTTCTTTTGCTTTACTAGTTCTGAGATCTCCGCAGAGAACCACTGTGATCTATTTTTTCTGCGTCGTTTGCTCACGGTTTTTATGTATCTGTTGGTTGCCTCTTGCAGAGTAGATTTCAGAGTTGTCCAGAGCACCTCTACATTGTCCATCGTGCTCCAGTTTTGCAGCGCTTTGTAGACATATTTCCCCATGCCCTGAAAGTTAGTTCCTTTAAAATTTAGGACCAGTCGATGTATGTGACCTAGTGGTCCCTTTCTTGAGGTGGAACCACACCATGTTGTGGTCGCTGAAGACCAAGGTTTCTCCCACCGATACCTCTGTGACACTGTCTCCGTTGGTGAGTAACAGTTCCAGGATTGCCTGATCCCTGGAAGGTTCTAGTACCATCTGCTTGAGGCATGCTCCTCGCATGGCAGCTAGTAGCCTCTTGCTGCCGCTGGTAGTAGCGGAGGATTTGTTCCAGTCCACATCAGGCATATTGAAGTCTCCCAATAACACTGTGTTTCCACGCAGTGTGATGGTCTCAATGTCATCAATTAGTTCATCGTCTGCATCCTCCCTTTGTCTTGATGGTCTGTATACAACACCAAGGTACAGGCATTTGTTATTGCCCCTGGCAAGGTTTACCCAGAGGGATTCTCCCTTATACTTGATGTCTGTGATTCTAGTAACTTTGATGTCTTCTCTAATGTACAGAGCTACTCCTCCTCCTGATTTGCCTTCTCTGTCGCGACGGAGTAAATTATATTCTGGTATGACCATGTCCCATCCGTGGGACTCCAAGAACCACGTTTCTGATATCAGTACGTCAAGGTCGGCGTTCCTCATTTCCGTTTCTAGATCCAGAATTTTATTGCCCAAGCTGCGGGCATTAGCATACATGGCTGTCCATACTTTTTTTGTTTGGAGTGTTATCTGCCGAGATAGTTTGTCTCTTTTAATTTTGCTTTTGTCGTCCTTATTATTGCCTTTGTCTCCTTTAGTAATGTGGAACTCTCAGGTTTTCCCTAGACATGGGCAGAGTGAGATGGTGCTGTCTTATGTGAACAGCACAAATAGTAGGGTGTGGCAGAGACCTTTCTAGGGCTGGATACAAAGTGTATATATATGCAAACATGGGAAAAAAAACCCTTAAAGGATAGTTAACAAAAAAACAGGAAATTATATTAGAGAGCAAGAGAGAGGAAAAAAAGGAAATAATATATATATAATTGTGTAATTTGCTGGTTAATCAGGATTTGAGAAGGACTTGGGTGCATAATATCTGTAAAGAATTAAAAAGACTTCTTTTAGTTCTGAATATACTTCAGATTCCCACCTTTAGTTACTCTGACCAAATGGGCTGATCTTCCTCTCCTCTTCTTCTGTTTATATTTGAGCTATGAAGACAGAAGTCAGTTTCCCGCCTTTCACAGCTCTTTGTTTAAACCTTCCCTATGTGATTTAGGCAATTAACTTATTTAATAATGTCTTGTATGTATGACTGGATGAAACGTGCAGGCGAGTGGGGTGTCAATCGGCTTGACGTAGCTATCGTAGCGCAAAAAAAATCTTAATCATTGTACTGCTGATTTTGGCTCTTTTGACTAATGAGTTTGCCTACCACTGAGCTAGACGAACTGAAGAAATTAGAAAATCTGTTGAAAAATGTTTTAAAAGTAAAGCTGCTAATTTAAAATATTATGCTTTGGCGGTAGATGACAGCACTGATGCTATAGATACAGCTCGACTTGCAATTTTTGTTAGAGGTATTGATGACGAATATAAAGTCACTGAAGAAATGGTTTCTTTAGTGCCATTAAAAGACACAACTAAATCAAGAGATTTATACAAAGCAGTAAAAAATATGTTGAAGCAATTTTGTCCATTATCAACATATCAGGTATAGTTACTGACAGTGCCCCGGCGATGGTAGGTAAGAGAGGGATTTGTAAAATTAACAGAAGACAATGCAATTGCCACCCAAAACTCACATTTGATGAAGTATCATTGCATAGTACATCAAGAAAATTTATGCAGAAAAGCTTTAAAAATGGATAACATCATGCAAATCTATGAATTTCATTAGGGCCAAGGGATTGAATCATCACCAGTTCCAGAAATTACTTAAAAGTATGGATGCTATGGTGATATCATTTACTTTTCGGAAGTAAGATGGTTAAGTTGAAGCCAAATGTTGGAAAGATTTTATGATTTGCAACATGAAATCAAGTCGTTTATGGTATCAAAAGAAAAATTTGTTGCCAGAACTTGACAATGAAAATTGGCCTGCAGATTTAGCATTTTTAGCAGATTTGACCACTGATTTGAATGAGTTAAACCATAGCAGCGTTCCAAATGAAACTGAAATTATGGCAAGATCAAATAAAGGCAAACAATTTTATGCATTTCAACACGTTGGCTAAACAAGGTCCTGTGAACAATGAAAAATATGCAGTCTTGCTTTTTGATTTGAGAGAATTTGAAAACAGATTTCAAGATGTTTTGGATAATAATCAATATTTTTATTTATTTGTGACTCTATTTTCAGTCAACACAAATATGTTATCTGCCAGTTTTCAGATGGAATGTCTAGAGCTGTAATCTGACATTCAAATGAAATACAAATTTGATCACATATCTTTAACAGACTTTTATAGGTCCTATCTTCCCAGAGAGAAAAATATCCCTCGCTTCACAATCATGCCTTATTCATGTCATCGTTTTTGGCAGCACCTACATTTGTGAGCAACTATTTTCAAGAATGAAGCACACTAAAGGTAAAATTAGAACCAAGATATCTGATGAGCACCTTGAGCACTCACCGAGAATTGCAACTACTTCTATCGAACCAGATATTGATACACGGTTTATCAAACTCAGTATCAAAAATCTCACTAGATTTATGTTACCCTCTGCTCTATTACTTAGACTGGTGTAATTTATTAAGATTTGAAGAGGGTGTGAGAGCTGAGTTTGGAGAGCCTTGGTGAACCTAACACCCAATAAAGCACAAAAAAGTCATTTATAATTTTAAAAAAAATTTCCTGCAGCCGATTGTGATTTGTGATGGGGCAGTTCTGTAGGCGAGGGGTAGATTTTTTTCAGAGAGATTAAGGGCTCCTTTTACAAAGGCATGTTAGGGCCTTAACGTGCGGAATAGCACATGCTAAAATGCTGCACACGCTAGCCGCTACTGCCTCCTCTTGAGCAGGCGGTAGTTTTTCAGCTAGCGCGCACTAATCTGGTGCTTACGCTAAAAACGCTAGTGCACCTTCATAAAAGGAGCCCAAAGATTTTTTTTTACAAATTGTAAATAACAGCAGCCTGAGATATTCAGTAACATGAAGCCATCATCATGTTGACCCTCAGCATTTCAATGAATATCTCATTGAAAGAAATCTACTCCTCACCTGTAGAATGCCCCATCACAAATCACAATCAGCTGCAAGAGATTTTTTTTTATTATAAATGACTTTTTTGCACTTTATTGGGTGTTAGGTTCATCAAGGCTCTCCAAACTCAGCTCTCACACCCTCTTCAAATCTTAATAAATTATAAATGAGCTAGGGAGGGCCATAGAAGTGACTGAATCTGATTTTTGGAACCCCTGCTACGTGCAATTAATATGTGACAAGTGAGGTCCCACTCAACACAGCAGTATACAGTAATTAAAAACTTCCCAGTTCAAGGAAAGCCAAAAGCAGCAAGCAAATTTTCTGGCATTGAGCTAAGATGTACAGATGGAAAGAGATAGGAAGATGGGTGGGTAATTTTCCACATTTTGGATGGCTTCAGACTGAGAAGGACAAGTTATTTTTAATAACAAGAAACTGCCAATTGGCTTCCACCTCAGTTATGTATGTTATATCTGTTTTTAAAGGAGACATTACTTATAAAAAAAACTAGTGTTTAAGCCCGTTACATTAATGGGTGCTAGAATATATGTCTGTTTGTCTTTCTTTCTTACTTTCAGTGTCTCTCTCTGCCCCTGTCTCTCTTCCTTTCTTTCTGTCTTTCTCCCTCCCGCTGTCTGTCCTTCTTTCTTTCTGGTTCTCTCTCTGGCACCCTGTCTGTCTGTCTTTCTTTCTTTCTGTCTCTCTCCCTGCCTGCTGTCTTTCTGTGTGTCTGTCTTTCGTTCTAATGTGCTGCCTGCCTGCCTATCTTTCTGTCTCTCCATGGCCCCCTTCTGTCTCCCCTCCCCCAAAGCAAACCAAAGATTGCTCCCAGGCCCCCTTTCCCTCTCCGTCCCTTCCACTTCCCTGTGCAGCAGCAGCAGCATTTCTCTCCCACCCTTCCCTGTGCAGCAGCAGCATTTCCCGCCCTTCCCTGTGCAGCAGCAGCAGCATTTCCCCCCCCCCACATACACACACACTACCCTGTACAGCAGCAGCATTTCCCCACACACACACACACACACACACACTACCCTGTGCAGCAGCAACATTTCCCGGCCTTCCTTGTGCAGAAGCAGCAGCATTTCCCTGCCTTCCCTGTGCAGAAGCAGCATAGCAGCATTTCACACACACACTTCACTGTGCAGCAGCGGCATTTCCCGGCCTTCCCTGTGCAGAAGCAGCATTTCCCCCACACATATACTTCCCTGTGCAGCAGCAGCATTTCCCCCCCCCACACACTTCCCTGTGCAGCAGCTGCATTTCCCGCCGCCCCCTTCCCAACCGCCGCGTTTAAATTGAGAGAAAAGCGCTGCACCGCGCTACCGCTGGCTTCGGCGTCTTCTATCTACTGCAGCCAACCCTAGCGGAAATAGAAAGTAGTCAGAGAGGGCAGGCCACAGTGGACAGAAGACGGCGAGGCCAGCGTTAACATGGTGCAGCGCTTTTCTCTTAATTTAAACGCAGGTGAGCCAGCCAGGAGGAGGCTTTGGCGGTGGTGGTTTTGGTGGTGAGTGAGGGCGGGAGGGGGGAGTCACCGGCTGTACTGTGTTTCTCCGCTTTGTCTGGCCGTCGCATCCGCACTCCTGCTGGCCACGGACCTACTGATCACAGATCAGAGATCACGGAAGCACGCAGGTAAGTGCGCATACGCGGCTAGGGTTTTATTAAATAGGACATATATACACTTCCCCCTCCCCATTCGCGGTTTCGGCAATCGCGATTTCACATATTCGCGATTTTTTGGGGAGGGGGAAAAAAAGAAAAAAACCCCACAGTTTAGCCTTCCCCCCGGCGTCCCGGCCTTACCTGGTGGTCTAGCGGGCTTTCAGGGCAGGAGCGATCTTCCTAAGCTCCTGCCCCATGCAGATCGCCAATAGGAAATAGCTGTGGGGAGTTCCTGTCGTAGTCTCGAGAGACTACGGGAACTCACGGCAGCTATTTCCTATTGGCGATCTGCATGGGGCAGGAGCTTAGGAAGATCGCTCCTGCCTCGAAAGCCCGCTAGACCACCAGGTAAGGCCGGGATGCCGGGGGGAAGGCAGGAGGGAGGCGGGGGTGGGTCAGAGCCGGACCAGAAAATATTCGCGGTATTTCACCATTCGCGGTCCGGCTCTGACCCTATCCCGCGCGAATCCGGAGGGAGAAGTGTATATCCAAAATAATTTTAAATGGATACTGTGGAGAGGAACCCAAAAAAGAAGTAATAATTACCCTGAATGAGCGATTCTCCATGTGCGCCACTGACAGCTGCTTCAGCATCCCCACTCTGATGAGGCTCACCGTAGCTGTTATAGAAATGAATGGGAGAACCAGGCTTACGCTGTGAGCGGTGCACGTGGAGGATCGCTGTCAGGATAAATATTAATGCTTTTTTGGGTTCCTCTCCACCGTGTCCCTTTAATGAAGGTTTTTAATAAATAAATAAAATTATTAGTTACGTACATCTTTATATTAGTGATTGCAAATTTAGGACCCGCTCGACCTCTTTTTTTGCTCATCAGCTAGTGTTAATGTTTGTGCGGCCTCAGACAAAATTTTTTCTTCCAATGTGGCCTAGGGAAGCCAAAAGGCTGGACACCCCTGTTCTAGACCATAGGGTTATTTCCCTTTACTCGCATGACCTGCATAAAAAATCCATTCCAGGTTTTTCACTCTGCCTTCAGAGTACATCATAGACTAGTTTAGCACCCTCTAGCAGTCAGTACCCAAGCATAGAGAGACACACCCATCTGTGAAGTAGAGGCACCTATAACGACACGCTAAACTATTGTTCTGCTCAAACAACTAAACAGTACCGTTAACTGCCAACAGAAGCTGCTGTTCAATGTATTTATTAATGACCTGGAAACGGGGACGAAGTGTGAAGTTATAAAATTTGTGGATGATACTAAACTCTGTAGCAGGGTTAGAACTGCGGAAGAGTATGAGGACCTACAAAGGGACCTAAACAAACTGAAGGAGTGGGCGAACAAATGGCAGATGAACTTCAATGTGGGGAAATGCAAGGTCATATATTTAGGGAAAAAGAACCCAATGTTCAGCTACCAAATGGGGGGGTTAGTATTAGAGGGAAGTAACCTTGAAAGAGATTTGGGTGTGCTGGTGGACACAACAATGAAGCCAACGGCACAACGCGCAGCAGCCTCGAAGAAGGCAAACAGAATGTTGGGTATTATTAAGAAGGGTATTACAACCAGAACGAAAGAAGTCATCCTGCCGGTGCGCCCGCACCTGGAGTATTGTGTCCAGTATTGGTCACCGTACCTTAAGAAGGATATGGCAATACTTGAGAGGGTCCAGAGGAGAGTGACACGAATGATTAAGGGCATGGAAAACCTTTCGTACACTGAAAGATTGGAGAGACTGGGGCTCTTCTCCCTGGAAAAGCGGAGACTCAGAGGAGACATGATAGAGACCTACAAGATCATGAAGGGCATAGAAAAAGTAGAGAAGGACAGATTCTTCAAACTTTCAGAACATAAAAGAACAAGAGGGCATTCGGAAAAGTTGAAAGGGGACAGATTCAAAACGAATGCTAGGAAGATTTTCTTTACCCAGCGTGTGGTGGACACCTGGAATGCGCTTCCAGAGGGCGTAATAGGGCAGAGCACAGTACTGGTGTTCAAGAAAGGTTTGGACAATTTCCTGCTGGAAAAAGGGATAGAGGGGTATAGATAGAGGATTATTGCACAGGTCCTGGACCTGTTGGGCCGCCGCGTGAGCGGACTGCTGGGCACGATGAACCTCAGGTCTGACCCAGCAGAGGTATTGCTTTTGTTCTTATGTTATGTTCCTAAGCATCAAAGGAGTTCAGGAGTACTCCCACAACAGGTTATACATATGTACAAACTCTTCTTAATCCCAAGGGGTTGACCAGTCTCCAAGAAACAGATTGAATAAGCAGGAGACTGAAATCTGAAAATGAAACAGGCACAGCAAGGACAGGGTTGGGGGGGTCTAGAATGTCTTACCTATCTACTAGAAAAGAGCTTACTAGGGTAAGTACATAATCTCCTTTTCCAGTACAATAGGTGAGACATTCTAGACCATAGGGACGTATAAAAGCTGTCCCCCAAGAAAGCTAGGGTGGGCTTGCTGCACTGGCCCTTAAGACCAAGGACCCAAAGGCAGAGTCCTGACTGGTAGCAACATCCACTCTGTAGAACTTGGCAAACGTGTGAAGAGAAGACCACATCGCCACCCTGCAAATCTCCTCAGGCCTATGAAGATGCTACACTCCTGGCGCCTTAACAGAAATAGAGGACTGTTGCCCCACAAGAATGTAAGTGGATGAAATAGCTATACGGATCCACCTGGAGATCATAGCCTTAGAAGCGGGAGAACCTCGCATAATAGAATAAGCCAGCACAAGCATGTGGTCAGAAAGCGAAACTCATTAGTGACCTTCAAATAATGCAGGAGAACGTCCAGCTTCTTAGTAGACAATCCTGATGTTTGGAACCCTTCGGCTGAACAACAGACAAAATACACTTCCGGACTGACATGGCAAACCGAAACCACCTTCGCCAAAAAGGAAGGAACTGTCCGCAGGGAAACTCCAACCTCAGAAATTTGGAGCGAAGGGTGTCGACACGACAATGCCTGCCATTTGGAAACCTTACGGACCAAAGTGAGGGCGACCAGATAAACAGTCTTGAGTATTAAATCCAGGAGAGAAGCATCCCTTAGAGGTTCAAAAGGAGCCCAGGTAGCACCACTTTAAGGTCTCAGGCTGGGAACAGATTCTTAATGGGCGGCACATTTTCTGGCAACAATTTCCCCAATTTAATTGTATGTTGGGTAAAAAAAATTACTTTCAGCAAACACCTGTGAAACTTCATTTGCTGCCTGATCTGAAGGGGCCACAGAAGGAGTGGGAATGTGAGGAGGAAGAGAGGGGAATAAAAAAGAAGAATCAGAAAGGAGAGAAAGGAGCAAAGGAGAGGACAAATGGAAAGTATGGAGGAAATGATTTAAGGAGTATAGGAGTAAAGCAGGTGAGGGAGGAGAGAAGACATGGAATAGGATACAAAGACAGTCAGTCAGGGGATGGGTAGAGCATGAGACTAGAGAACGACACGGGGACTGTTTACCGTGGTAAATCGTGGTCACCGCAGTAAAACCGCAGTAATGGAGACATTTGCAACGGGTTTACCACAGGAATGGGGACAAGACCTTTCACCGCCCTATAGAAGCAGTGAAAAGTCTTGCTCCTGTTGTAAAAAAATTGCACCCGTGTCAGACTCGGCATCTCTTCCCCAGCTCCGCCAGGGCCTATTTTACCTTCAGAAGACAGCCAAGCCACGATGAAGACAGAAGGAACCCAAAACCAAAACCTGAGACCAATGTGATTTGAAGAATAAAATTACCAGACAACAAAATGTAGAAAAAACAAATTATTTTGTGATTAGGATATTTCAGATTTGAAATATGTATCCTGCTAGAGCTGGTATTAGACATAACTGGGAACCGCAAAGCTCAGGCTGTGCTTCTTTAGCTTCCAGCTGGCTTAGGACTCTCTCTCTGATCAGGGGGCAGTTGCTCTAGTTGTACTCCGCTAACACTATTCCTACCATGTGTGAATGAAGTATTGTTAGCTTGATTTTTCTATGTAACATACTGTAGTACCATATTTTTTGCTCCATAAGACGCTCTTTTTCCTCCCCAAAAGTGGGTGGAGCGAATACCACAATCCCCACCTGTTTTTAATCGCAGCAGCAGCAGGCCCCTCTCCCCCCCCCCCCCCGGTACCTGCTTTTAATCCAGGTGCTTCGCTCATTGGACGGCTGTGGAAGTGAGCCCCCCTCCTCCCTGGCAGTGAGCCACCACCCACATGGCTGCTTTTAATCCCGGCGCTTCCCTTGCTGAACAGCTGTGGCAGTGAGCCCCCTCCCCGGCAGTGAGACACCCACCCCCTCCCCGTACCTGCTTTTAATTAAGGCATTTCCCTCGCTGTATGGCTGCAGAAAGAGGCAAAGTGGTAAACAAGGCAGGCGCGCCTGCCTGGTCCCGCACACCTGCCTGAATGGCTGCAGTCAGTTCTCACGAGTTGCGAGAACTGACTGCAGTCATTCAGGCAGGCGTGTAGGACCAGGCAGGCATAACTGCCTTGTTCGCCACTCTGCCTCTCGCTGCCGCAGCCATCCAGCGAGGGAAGTGCCAGAATTAAAAGCAGGTACACTTCTCATTCTACCGCTTGATCGCTGACTTCTTTGACATGCTGCTTTTTCTTATTCTATTGCCTGGCATGTCTAGGAATGGTAGAGGCTGCTTGTAGAGGTGGGGGAAGGGGGTTTGGGGGGGGTTCTGTAGAGGTGGGGAGGGCTGGGGGTTTGTAGTTTCCATGGCCCATCAGAGTCCAGGGCACTGGTGTGCTAGGTATAGTCTTAGATACTTTATTGTATAGCTTTATTCTGGCTTGGGGGGAGGGGGGTCACTTGGGGTGGGCAGAGGTTGGGTATGTGATACTGATGTCTGCATTCATTGTTTTGTTGTTCTTTACTCTATGTTTTTGGGGGGGTCTTGGTTTTTCATTCTTGTTCTGCTGGTATTAAGGAGTGTTTCCCATGTTAGAAGTGGAACGTACGATATTCTGCTATGGGGAGCGGGGTGGGCAGCAGTGTTCCCGCTAAGCTGCGCTGGCGTGCGCTGGCGCACAAAATATTACATCGCAGCGCACAAGTTTCACGTCACAGCGCACACTCGAGCGGAGGTGAGAGGAAGCGGCGGCGGTCTGCCCTGATCGCCTAAGATGCAGCAGCGGCGGCATCCCCGTAATTTACGGGGATCATGAAAGGAGCCGCCGCTGCTGCATCTTAGGCGATCAGGGCAGACCGCCGCCGCTTCCTCTCACCTCCGCTCGAGTGTGCGCTGTGACGTGAAACTTGTGCGCTGCGATGTAATATTTTGTGCGCCAGCGCACGCCAGCGCAGCTTAGCGGGAACACTGGTGGGCAGGGGGGCTGGATTCTGTTAATATGGAAAACTTTGATGATCTGGATTTCCCTGCTTACTGCTTGTTTGATTTGTAATTTCTTGGTATGTTTGTTATTCTTCAACAGCATGCTGTTCTGCTGTTTTATTATCATCAATAAAAATTGTTTAAACCTAAAAGCAGGTATGGGGGGGGGGCCCTGTCGGGATTTTAAAAAGGTACGGGAGGGGCCCTGCCTGCCTGCCCTGCACCCTGCCACTAGACCACCAGAGGGGGGACAGAGTACAGAGCCTGGCAGGGAGGAGGGGACAGGGTGCAGAACTTGGCAAGAAGTGTGGTAGTGTGGGGTTAGGTGCAGGGCCTGGCAGGGAGAATTTGGTTCAGAATGTTTTTTTTCTTGTTTTCCTCCCATAATCTAAATTTCTTGTTTTCCTCCTCTAAATCTAGGGTGCATCTTATGGTCAGGTGCATCTTATGGAGCGGAAAAATACGGTAATTTGGTTTGTTTAGTTTTCACAATAGTGGAGGGGATATTTGTGAAAGGGAGGGGGAGACAGGGGTTGTGTTGATCCTTTCTCTGTATTATTTGTGTTTATAAAATGACAATTCTACAGAATAGTCTCTTTTTATACTTTAATAAAATAAGTTCAGTATAAAATCATAACTATTCGAGGCTTGTGCGGGTGGGATCTGACAGTTTGCAGGGCGGGGACAGGGACCGGGCTCACGGGGATGGGATAGGGACTGAACTCAAAGGGATGGGGATGGGGCGGGAACGGTGATAAATTTTTTTCCCCGTGTCATTCTCTACATGAGACATACAGAAGACTGAAGCAGTAAAGGAAAAGGGAAGAAAATTGACTGGTGATGGGAATGAAAAGTTCTGGAATAGCATGACAGAGGAATAAGATAGGAACAAAAGGGAAGAGGTAATCAAAAGATATTGTGTATTTTTGTACAGTGCTATGTAAGAAGTATAAAAATTATAAGCCATACAATAGTAGATACAAAACAATAAGTTTGAAGAGGTGATAGCTGAAAGAAAAAGGAGAGAGATGAGGAAAGGTAATATAGAAGGAGGGGAGTTAGAGAAAAGCAGAGAATCATAGGGAAAAAAGGTAACAGAAAAAATAAAATGGAAATTAGTAAGAAGTAGAAGATAAAAATAGAACAAAGTATGTAGAAAAATGCTAAACATAAAATGTTTTTACTTTATTTTCATTTTTAATACCTGATCATAGGACCAATTTTCAAAACTCTGTATGCAGGTGGCAAAGTCTGAGGGTACTTTTATCCACAGATGGCTTCAGTTCCTCAAAGGGATGGAATTTCCTTGTGAAAATTGCCCAGGAATATTATACCCACAGGGTTCTGCACCTGCTTTTTCTGCAAGTACTTTTCTAAGAAAAAGAAAAATTTGAGAATGCAAAGCTGGCACCCACAACTTAATTTTGTCCTATGCCTGCCTTCTATTTCCCACGGGTAAAAGAACAAAAGCTGTTTATTTCTACACAACACTTTTACTTGGGAAAAGTGAGGACAGTTTTCAGACAGTGAATTTACCTAGGTAAATGGCTTTTGAAAACTGCTTTCCTTTGCCTAACAATGGAAATTTATTAATTTCAATGAAGAAGCATACAGATCTAATTAACAGAATCTAATAAACATTAATGATTTTCTTATTACCTGAGAAGGATGTAGGCATGGTTCAGGAGAAGCTAGGTTTGTCTGGACAGAAACACTTTTTTCCAGGAGTATCTGAGGAAATCCAAGTTTATCAAAAGTACTCCTTTTCCAATGTTTGTTTTCCTGCTGTGCTAGGGCTTCATCTTCACTGAATGCCCGCACAACTGGACCAGGCAATGGTAAAGGCAAGGCCCCATCGCTTTCATATCCAGAACCATCCTTCTGTGAATCCCAGCTACTTCTCTGTTTCATATTGTAGTGTGCCTGCTGTGCTTCCCAAGCTAGCCTTGCATGGGCCTGGAAAGTTTCAGGGAAACCACAGAGTACTTCATTCTCTGCTGATCTACTGTCTGTTCTACTCATCTGAGGTATGTTAGGTGTAGATAATGGCCTCTCTTCAGTGAGAGTATCCTGTTCTCCAGAACCTTCAGATGATGTGGTGTTTGGGTCCATGGAAAGTGAAGGCTTCCTACTTTTCCTTTTCCTTGTGCCAGGTGAATAACCTGTAGATGACATTGTATCCTGTTGACTGGACCATGATGACATAGAGTCTTCTCCATGGAAGGGTTGACGGAGCCCCTGACTGTGTTGAACATCAGTCCCCTCCATACTACTGTAATCCCCTGATTTGACTTCTAGACGCTGGTCTCGCACCAGACACGGGCTGTGCTGTAATGAATATGATCCTCCAATTGTGTTTGGTGAGTATTTTTGTCCGAGGCCTGTTTTCAGTTTGGGGCTAGAGCCAGACTGTTCCACATAAACTAATTGTCTAACATATTCTTTGCCCGCAGGACTATATTCTAAGCTCATAAATCTGTCAGGGCATTTCTGTTTGGTCAGTACTAGCTGCTGATATGGCGAATTAAAGGTTTGTTTGGGTGACTGGTGGAAACTGTGAGGTTTGCGAATGGATGACTTTTGAGAGGATCCCACTCTGTAGTTTCCACCAGCTTCGTACTGCATTTCCATAGGGGGTTCATCGTAAATAGGGGCCTGGTACTCCATAGGAGGCTCTTCATAGAGTGGAGGTTCATATGCATAACGAGGCGAAGATGGTTGGGACTCATTTGAATGTTTTCTATGTTGTGACTGGACAGAACAAAAAGAATCCCCCCGCCCAAGTAAAGGGGAGCAACTGCCAACATGCTCTGCTCTTTTTAAGAATGGTGATGACTTTCTTTCAGGAAAGAAGACAGAGTTATCAGTATCAACTGCAAAAGTCTGCAATATAGGAGACTGCTGTCCTCCTGAAGGTCTCCGTGAACGTGTTCCTTGCTGGTTGTCAGGGGTGTATCCATTTCCTTGATGAATTAGGAAGCTTGGTTCACGGTCTGTTACTTTGATCAACATTCGCTCCTTTGTGCCAGAATTCCATCGGAGAGATGAGGTCCTACAAGAAGAGGGAGAAAAGAAATTAAAGACATTTTAATTTCTTCTTTCTTCTGAATTTTATTTTTTTTATTTCAGATTTTCAATTCAAATGATATGTTGGATACTATTATAAGGCCACATCTAAAAAAATATACACATAACATTATATTTTCAAAAGGTATTGGGACCCTTTGAGGGAATTTGGGATTGGGGTTGGGGGTTGTATGGGCAAACTAGTGGGGGGGGGGTTGTTTTCTGACGTTTATAATGTGAGCTTGTTCTGTATTTCGTTGTACTTCTGTTTTCTACTTGTTGAGCTCAATAAAATACATTTAACAATATTTTCAAAAGGTTGCGCAGAAAATAAACACTATCTCATTTTCAAATGAAAAAAATTCAGATAGCTGTCAGTTTATCCCTCTATTTCTTTTAGCTGCAACTATCCAAGAATGTTCAATGGTGCTATTGGGATAGTAACCACAAAAACAGCACAAAGGCCTAAAGAACTGGGACTAATTCTTTATTCACAAAAGACCCGACATTGTCAGTGTTTTGGTGAAAAGCCTGCGTCAGGGTCTATATGGTTGTCTCATATACAGTACACTTGAACAATGCAACATTCAACAATGTAAAAGATTCAAGTTCCAATCAAAGACATACCCTAGTGTAATATCAATGCAGTCACAAACACAAACCGTGTTCTCAGCTCCTCCTCTATTTGCCACTGGATATCTTTTTATACACTCAAAGACCACTTTGGCGGTATCTGCATAATGGCAGGACAGTGCTTGGAAAGAGCTGTCAATTATCTGGTTTTAGTTCCACTAGCCACCAGAGCAGCAAAAATAGACCACCACCTCTCAAATCTGCTGACCATGACGCCCAACTACAAAATATTCAGGGAAAAATTGAAAACCATACTATACAAGAAATTTTTCAAATGATCTAACCAAACCATATCGACCATTCCCAGATCCTGACGCATACTATAGCTATCAACCTTGTAATCTCCCTGGGAATGGCCAGGCTAATTTCTAGTTGTAAACCGCCTAGAACTGAAAGGTATTGGCAGTATAGAAGACATCAATGTAATGTAATGTAATAAAGTTATAACAAAAAGGCATTGCTGCTATTAGGCAAAAAAGATTGACCTAACATTAAATGGATATCTGACTGGATAGCAGAACTCACCACTATGTCTAGATTTTTATTGCTACCTGCAGTTCAAATACTTTTGCCTCCAGCATTTAAAGAAAACATTGACTGTATTAGCTGAATACTGGGAAGTTTATATCTGCATTTAGATGGCTATTAACATTAGTTAGATATCTAACAAATCTTCCTAACCGTCAACCAGTTTTTAATCCACGTGAGTATTTCACCCATGATTCCATGACTCGCAATTTTCCAAAGTACCGTATTTTCACGCATATAACGCGCGCGTTATACGCGTTTTTACCTACCGCGCATACCCCTCGCGCGTTATATGCGTGAGCGCGGTATACGAAAGTTTTAAAACATAGTTCCCACCCCGCCCGACGCCCGATTCACCCCCCCCAGCAGGACCACTCGCACCCCCACCCCGAACGACCACTCGCACGCGCTCCCACCCGCACCCGCATCCACGATCGGAGCAAGAGGGAGCCCAAGCCCTCTTGCCCGGCCGACTCCCCGACGTCCGATACATCCCCCCCCCCCCCGGCAGGACCACTCGCACCCCCACCCCGAAGGACCGCCGACTTCCCGACAATATCGGGCCAGAAGGGAGCCCAAACCCTCCTGGCCACGGCGACCCCCTAACCCCACCCCGCACTACATTACAGGCAGGAGGGATCCCAGGCCCTCCTGCCCTCGACGCAAACCCCCCTCCCCCCCAACGACCGTCCCCCCCCCAAGAACCTCCGACCGCCCCCCCAGCCGACCCGCGACCCCCCTGGCCGACCCCCACGACCCCCCCACCCCCCTTCCCCGTACCTTTGGAAGTTGGCCGGACAGACGGGAGCCAAACCCGCCTGTCCGGCAGGCAGCCAACGAAGGAATGAGGCCGGATTGGCCCATCCGTCCTAAAGCTCCGCCTACTGGTGGGGCCTAAGGCGCGTGGGCCAATCAGAATAGGCCCTGGAGCCTTAGGTCCCACCTGGGGGCGCGGCCTGAGGCACATGGTCGGATTGGGCCCATGTGCCTCAGGCCGCGCCCCCAGGTGGGACCTAAGGCTCCAGGGCCTATTCTGATTGGCCCACGCGCCTTAGGCCCCACCAGTAGGCGGCGCTTTAGGACGGATGGGCCAATCCGGCCTCATTCCTTCGTTGGCTGCCTGCCGGACAGGCGGGTTTGGCTCCCGTCTGTCCGGCCAACTACCAAAGGTACGGGGAAGGGGGGTGGGGGGGTCGTGGGGGTCGCCAGGGGGGTCGCGGGTCGGCTGGGGGGGCGGTCGGAGGTTCTTGGGGGGGGCGGTCGTTGGGGGGGAGGGGGGTTTGCGTCGAGGGCAGGAGGGCCTGGGATCCCTCCTGCCCGTAATGTAGTGCGGGGTGGGGTTAGGGGGTCGCCGTGGCCAGGAGGGTTTGGGCTCCCTTCTGGCCCAACTACCAAAGGTACGGGGAAGGGGGGGTGGGGGCGTCGTGGGGGTCGCCAGGGGGGTCGCGGGTCGGCTGGGGGGGCGGTCGGAGGTTCTTGGGGGGGGCGGTCGTTGGGGGGGAGGGGGGTTTGCGTCGAGGGCAGGAGGGCCTGGGATCCCTCCTGCCCGTAATGTAGTGCGGGGTGGGGGTAGGGGGTCGCCGTGGCCAGGAGGGTTTGGGCTCCCTCCTGGCCCGATATTGTCGGGGAGTCGGCGGTCCTTCGGGGTGGGGGTGCGAATGGTCCTGCCGGGGGGGGGGGATGAATCGGACGTCGGGGGGGGGTGAACGGAGAGTCGGGACAGCGCACGGAGAGGCGGGGCAGTGCACGGAAGTCAGGGGGGTGAACGGAGAGTCGGGACAGCGCACGGAAAGTCAGGGCAGTGCATGGAAGTCAGGGGGGGGGGGAACGGAGAGTCGGGACAGCGCACGGAAAGTCAGGGCAGTGCATGGAAGTCAGGGGGGGGTGAACGGAGAGTCGGGACAGCGCACGGAGAGGCGGGGCAGTGCACGGAAGTCAGGGGGGGTGAACGGAGAGTCGGGACAGCGCACGGAAAGTCAGGGCAGTGCACGGAAGTCAGGGGGGGTGAACGGAGAGTCGGGACAGCGCACGGAGAGGCGGGGCAGTGCACGGAAGTCAGGGGGGGTGAACGGAGAGTCGGGACAGCGCACGGAGAGGCGGGGCAGTGCACGGAAGTCAGGGGGGGGGAACGGAGAGTCGGGACAGCGCACGGAGAGGCGGGGCAGTGCACGGAAGTCAGGGGGGTGAACGGAGAGTCGGGCAGCATGCGCGGTATAATCGTGAGCGCGTTATACCAAAGTTTTTGTGCTTATCATCGTGATTTCTGCGCGCTATACACGTGTGCGCGTTTTATACGGGTGCGTGTTATTTGCGTGAAAATACGGTATTCGTTCATGTGGAACTTGTCAAACGCCTTCTGAAAATCCAGATATATAATGTCGACCAGGTCACCCTTGTCTATCTGCCTGTTTACTCCCTCAAAAAAGTGCAGTAAGTTTGTCAAGCAAGATCTTCCTTTGCTGAAGCCGTGCTGGCTGGTCCTCATCAGATTGTATCACAGCACCTAACTTAAAGTACCCATTATTAAATTTATCATATATACTTAAATATAAACCAACCCATATATAAACCATGGTAACCTTTTTCCCCTCCCCCAAAAGGAGGAAAAAAGGTTGACTCAAAATTAAACTGGGGGATTAATGTTCAAGTGAAGTGCCTTACCTGCCAGCCTCTGCACCCAGCCCCCCTCCCTCCCTCCCTGCCCTCTCCCAGTCATTACTAGCGGTATATAAGCTTTCATTAAACAATAAACAAAACAATAAACACAGCAGGCTGGCTCTGCAAATCCACCTGAAACTTGCCCTGTGGAGCAACAGTCCGGCTCTGCAGAAACAGTGTCCTTTCTCAGGAAGAAGATCCTCCAAAGAGCCTCGAGGCACCAGGGCCATTGAAAAATGAACTTTAAGGGGAAAAAATAAGGAAGGCAGATCAGAAAGACTTCTGCATGGTTCGTTTGCAGAAATGAAAACGGCAGGGGACTCTTAGTTCCTCAGACAAATGGGAGAAGCAGAAGAGAAAAGAATGTTGTATTTCTGCAACAACTGGTTCGTGGTTTGGGATGAAACACCTGTTGTAATGACTCCAAAGTGGATGTAACAGAATTCTGTTGGAACATGTATCAGTAGTTTATATGACAGTATATATTTTAAATGAACTGTGTATTTGCTGAATGTTTAGCATGGTTACTTACCGTAACAGGTGTTATCCAGGGACAACAGGCAGATATTCTCACATGTGGGTGACATCATCCATGGAGCCCTAGTATGGAAGGTCCCAAGTGCATCGCCACTTTAAGAACTTTAGAAAGTTTGCGATCGACTGCACCACACATGTACGAGTGCCTTCCTGCCCGACGAAGGCTCGCAGCTCCTCAGTTCAGATAGCCAGCTAAGAAGCCAACCAGGGGAGGTGGGTGGTTTGTGAGAATATCTCCCTGCTGTCCCTGGATAATACCTGTTATGGCAAGTAACTGTGCTTTATCCCAGGACAAGCAGGCAGCATATTCTCACATGTGGGTGACCTCCAAGCTGACTAGAAAGGGATGGAGGGAGTGTTGGCCTTTCTTTAGGAAAATAAATTCTGTAATACTGTTTGGCCGAAGTGCCCAACCCATCTGGAAAAAGACTCGAGACAATAATGTGAGGTGAATGTATGAACATAGGACCAAGTGGCAGTCTTGCAGATTTTCTCTATAGGAGTGGACCGGAGAAAAAGCACAGTTACTTACTGTAACAGGTGTTATCCAGGGACAGCAGGCAGATATTCTTAACTGATGGGCGACGGCACTGACGGAGCCCCGGTACGGACAATTTTAGAGTGATTGCACTCTAAGAATTTAGAAAGTTCTAGTTAGGCCGCACCGCGCATGCGCGAGTGCCTTCCCGCCCGATGGAGGCGCGCGGTCCCCAGTTAGGATAAGCCAGCTAAGAAGCCAACCCGGGGAGGAGGGTGGGACGCAAGAATATCTGCCTGCTGTCCCTGGATAACACCTGTTACGGTAAGTAACTGTGCTTTATCCCAGGACAAGCAGGCAGCATATTCTTAACTGATGGGCGATCTCTAAGCTAACAGAAAGAGGGATGGAGGGAAGGTTGGCCATTAGGAGAATAAATTTTGTAAATCAGATTGACCGAAGTGACCATCCCGTCTGGAGAATGCATCCAGACAATATGCAGATTTACTCAATAGGAGTTGATCTGAGGAAAGCTACAGATGCTGCCATAGCTCTTACTCTGTGGGCCATGACAGAACCTTCCAGTGTCAGTCCGGTCTGAGCATAACAGAACGAGATGCAAGCAGCTAGCCAATTGGAGAGCGTACGTTTAGAAACAGGACGACCCAATTTATTGGGATCAAAACATAGAAAAAGTTGAGGAGAGGAGCGGTGAGGTTTAGTGCGCTCCAAATAGTAAGCCAAGGCACGCTTACAGTCCAAAGAATGCAAAGCCCCTTCCCCAGGATGAGAATGAGGTTTCGGGAAGAATACAGGTAATACAATGGACTGGTTAAGGTGAAAGGCAGAGACAACCTTAGGGAGAAACTTTGGATGTGTACGTAGAACCACCTTGTCATGGTGAAAGACAGTGAAAGGTGGATCTGCAACTAGTGCATGCAACTCACTGACCCTCCTGGCAGAGGTGAGAGCAATAAAAAAGATGACTTTCCAAGTGAGAAATCTGAGATGAGCTTTGGCCAATGGTTCGAACGGAGGCTTCATTAAGGTGGAAAGAACCACGTTAAGATCCCAGACAACAGGCGGGGGCTTGAGAGGTGGTTTCACATTGAAAAGCCCCCGCATGAATCTGGAAACTAAAGAATGAGCTGTGAGAGGTTTTCCGTGAACTGGCTCATGAAAAGCAGTAATGGCACTGAGGTGGACTCTGATAGAAGTGGACTTGAGACCAGAGTGAGACAAAGAAAGAAGATAATCCAATACAAGTTCTACCGCTAGTGAACTTGTATTGGATCATGATGGTGCCGAGAGCACCAGGAAGAAAACTGGGTCCACTTCTGTTGGTAACATTGAAGAGTGGTCGGCTTCCGGGAAGCATCAAGAATAGAACGGACAGGCTGAGAAAGAAGAGGGTGAGACGAGCTCAGCCCGAGAGATACCAAGCTGCCAGGTGCAGAGACTGTAAGTTGGGATGTAGAAGGGACTGCTGATGCTGAGTAAGCAGAGAAGGAAATAGTGGAGGAAGTATGGGCTCCCTGGAACTGAGTTGAAGAAGAAGGGAGAACCAATGTTGCCTGGGCCACCGTGGAGCGATGAGAATCATGGTGGCTTTCCCTCTTGAGCTTGAATAAGGTTCTTAACATGAGAGGCAGAGGGGGAAAGGCATAAAGGAATAGATTGGTCCAATCCAGGAGAAATGCATCTGGCGCCAGACGATGAGGGGAGTACAGTCTGGAGCAAAATTGGGGCAGTTGATGATTGTGAGGAGCAGCAAAAAGGTCCACCTGAGGAGTGCCCCATTGAGCGAAAATGGCCTGAAAAGTCAAGGGATCGAGAGACCATTCGTGAGGTTGGAGAATTCTGCTGAGCTTGTCTGCTAAGGAATTCTGCTCTCCCTGAATGTAGACAGCTTTCAGGAATAACTGACGAGCTGTCGCCCAAGACCAAATCTTTTGAGCCTCCTGACATAACAGGCGAGAGCCCGTGCCACCCTGTTTGTTGATGTAGTACATCAACTTATTCATAGGAGACATCAATTTATGTAGTACATCAATTTATTCATAGGAGACTTGACCCAAGGACTTAGAGGAAAAGTATCACTGTTTGCCGACGATGCCAAACTATGCAACATAGTTGGCAAAAGCAGTGTGCCTGACTTTATGACGCAGGACCTAAGACAGCTTGAACAGTGGTCATCAACTTGGCAGCTAGGCTTCAATGCTAAAAAATGTAAAGTAATGCACCTAGGCAAAAAAAATCCACACAGAACTTACACACTAAATGGTGAAACCTTGTCCAGGACCACGGTGGAACGTGATTTAGGAGTGATCATTAGCGATGATATGAAGGCTGCCAATCAAGTAGAGAAGGCTTCGTCCAAGGCAAGACAAATGATGGGCTGTATCCGTAGGGGTTTTGTCAGCAGAAAACCTGAGGTCATAATGCCACTGTACAGATCCATGGTGAGACCTCATCTCGAGTATTGTGTTCAATTCTGGAGACCACACTACCGAAAAGATGTGTTGAGAATTGAGTCGGTTCAGCGAATGGCTACCAGGATGGTCTTGGGGCTCAGGGATCTCACGTATGAAGAAAGGTTAAAAAAACTGTGGATGTACTCGCTGGAGGAGCGAAGAGAGAGAGGGGACATGATTGAGACCTTTAAGTATATTACTGGGCGTATAGAGGTGAAAGATGATATCTTCAGTCTTACAGGACCCTCGGTAACCAGAGGACACTCGCTGAAAATCAGGGGAGGGAAATTTCGGGGTGATGCTAGGAAGTACTTCTTCACCGAAAGGGTGGTCGATCATTGGAACGAGCTGCCTCAGCGGGTGATTGAGGCCAGCAGCGTGTTAGATTTCAAGAGAAAATGGGATATTCATGTGGGATCTCTAGGAGAGTAAGAATCAGGGAGTGGGTCATTGGTATGGGCAGACTCGATGGGCTATGGCCCTTTTCTGCCGTCAATTTCTATGTTTCTATGTTTCTATGTTTCTACATTGCAACTTGATTGTCTGTGCAAAACAGTAGTACTTGAGGAAAGAGGAGATGCTGAAAAGCCTTGAGGGCATAAAACATCGCTCTGAGTTCCAGGAAATTGATATGGTGTTTCTTTTCCTGGGCAGTCCAAAGACCCTGAGTTTGAAGATCGTTCAAGTGAGCTCCCCATGCAAATGGGGACGCGTCTGTGGTGATGACCAGATGATGAGGAGGCAGATGGAACAGAAGACCTCTGGAGAGATTTGAAGATTTCAACCACCATTGCAGAGACTGTCGAAGAGACGATGTCACAGATATGTGTCGCGAACAAGGATCCGTCGCCTGGGACCATTGGGTAGCAAGGGTCCATTGAGGGGTACGCAGGTGAAGACGAGTGAAGGGGGTGACATGAACTGTCGAGGCCATGTGACCCAAGAGAATCATCATTTGCTTCGCAAAGATAGAAAGCTGTGGGAGCACCTGCTGACAGAGATGAAGAAGGATCTGAAGGCGGTTGGTTGGAAGAAACGCCCTCATGAGAACAGTGTCCAGGATCGCTCCAATGAATTGGAGTCGTTGAGTGGGGATGAGATGAAACTTGGGCAGGTTGATTTCGAACCCCAGAATTTGTAGAAATAGGATGGTCTGGTTGGTAGCCAGAGCCACTGCCTGAGCCAAATGAGCCTTGATTAACCAGTCGTCCAGGTAAGGGAAGACCTGGAGATGGTGAGACCGTAGAAAAGCGGCCACCACAATGAGACATTTTGTGAATACCCTGGAAGAGGAGGCGAGACCGAAGGGTAACACTTTGTACTGGTAATGGCAGTGATTGATCATGAACCGGAGGTACTGTCTGGAGGTCAGATTGATCGGTATGTGAGTGTAGGCTTCTTTTAGATCGAGGGAGCATAGCCAGTCGTCCTGAGAGAGAAGAGGATACAGTGTGGCTAGAGAGAGCATTTTGAACTTCTCTTTGACCAAACATTTATTGAGATCCCTGAGATCTAAGATGGGTCTGAGGTCTCCGGTTTTTTGGGGGACCAGAAAATACCGGGAGTAAAATCCCTGCCCCTTCTGATCTAGAGGAACTTCTTCTATGGCGTTCAGAAGAAGAAGGGATTGAACCTCTCGAAGAAGTAGAGAGGACTGAGAAGGGTTCAAAGCAGACTCTTTTGGAGGACTGTGGGGGGGGAGAGTTTGGAAATTGAGAAAATAGCCATGGCGAATGATGTTTAGAACCCACTGATCTGAAGTGATGAGTTCCCAATGGCTGAGGAAAATGGAGAGACGTCCTCCGATAGGTTGGGGCAGAAGAGAAGACGGAGGAAGACTGGCTATGGCCTGGAGAAGAAAGTCAAAAGGGTTGAGTGGACTTAGGTGGTTTTACTGATTGCTGCTGTTGAGCCCGAGGTTGTTGCATTGCTGTTGACGCCGAGGTTGCTGCTGAGGAGTAAGAGGACGAGCAGAGAAGCGACGTTGGTAGGATGACTGTTGGCGAAAAGGACGAGGAGGTGGAGGCTTCTTTTTGTTTTTCAGCAATGTGTCCCACCTAGTCTCATACATGTGCAGACAGCTTTTGAGTAGTAGAATCCATAGAGTCACCAAACAACTCGTCACCTAAGCATGGAGCATTGGCAAGGCGGTCCTGGTGGTTGACATTGAGTTCTGAGACTCGAAGCCAAGCCAGACGTCTCATCGCAACAGCCATTGCCGTAGCCCTAGAAGTAAGTTCGAAGGTGTCATAAATGGAATGCACCATGAACTTGCGAAGCTGCAATAAACTAGAAGTGTATTGTTGAAATAAGGGAAGCTTCCGATCAGGGAGATATTTCTCAAAAGAAGAAAGTTGTTGGATAAGATGTTTCAGGTAAAATGAGAAATGAAAGGCATAATTACCTGAGTGATTGGCTACCATAGTATTTTGATAGAGATGCTTGCTAAACTTATCCATAGCTTTACCCTCTCTGCCAGGAGGGACAGACACATAGACACTAGTGCCCGCAGTCTTTTTCAAGGTGGATTCCACGAGCAATGATTCATGCGGGAGTTGAGGCTTCTCAAAGCCTGGAATGGGAATAACTCTGTACAAAGTGTCTAATTTCCGAGGAGCACCGGGGATGGTTAAAAGTGTCTCCAAGTTCTTATAGAAAGTCTCTCGTAAAATATCATGGAGGGGTAATTTTAGAAATTCCTTGGGTAGTTGATCAAAGTCCAAAGCTTCAAGAAAAGCTTTAGACTTCTTAGATTCAGCCTCCAAAGGAATAGAAAGAGACACACGCATTTCCTTTAAAAAAGATGTAAAGGATGATGAATCAGGCTTGGCAGAAGGATCCCGCACAGAAGGGTCTTCCTCAAGTGAGGATGCCTCCTCATCAGATAACAGAGGCTTTTCTGAGTCATCCCAAAGATCAGGATCCCTGATTTGAGAACCACGACCCCGGGAGTCCAGTGTCGTGCGGCGTCGACAAAGTGGGTACCAGCTTAGAAGTCGCCGACGTCGGGGTGGATGCCGAGGGCTCAGCCATCGCGGCACCGAACAGAAGTTTCTGCTGAATCTGGTGATTTTTTAAGGTGCGCTTTTTAAGAGTAGCACAACGAGTGCAGGAGGAAGCCCTATGATCCGGACCCAGGCACTGAAGACACCAATTGTGCGGTCGGTCAGAGAGATGGGGCGCGCACACTGTTGGCACTTCTTAAATTCTGGCTGAGGGGGCATGAAGGTAAAAACAGCCTCTGCTAAATCGAAGGCTGAGGCTTCAATGGTGGCAACAGGCCCCGCCGGGGCGAGCTGGAATAAAGAAAAAAAGACAAATTTTTTTTTTTTTTGGAAAAGAGACAAGAAAGAAAATAAAGAAAAAGGAAGAGAAGCTTCCAAGAGAAAAACTGCGCAAGCGGGAAGGCAAGCGAAAAAATCTTTCAACGGCCGTTGAAAAAACGCATCTTCTTAGCTCCACGGAAACTAAGAAACTGGGGACCGCGCGCCTCCGTCGGGCGGGAAGGCACTCGCGCATGCACGGTGTGGCCTAACTAGAACTTTCTAAGTTCTTAGAGTGCAATCACTCTAAAACTGTCCATACCGGGGCTCCATCGGTGCCATCACCCATCAGTTAAGAATATGCTGCCTGCTTGTCCTGGGATAAGCTACTAAAGCTGCCATTGCTCTAACTTTATGGGCTGTGATCCGACTGTGCAGTTGCAGCCCATCCTGACCGTAACAGAATGAGATGCATGCAGCCAGCCAGTTGGATATCATTCTCTTAGAAACAGGATGCCCCAGCTTCTTAGGATCAAAAGAGATGAAAAGCTGGGGAGACCATCTATGTGGTTTAGTCCTTTGTGAATAGTAAGCTAATGCTCATTTGCAGTCCAAGGTATGAAGAGGCATCTCTCCAGGATGAGACTGAGGCTTTGAAAAAATGCTGGAGCACAATTGACTGATTGAGATGAAAATCAGTGACAACCTTTGGTAAAAACTTCAAATGAGTACAAAGAACAACCTTGTCATGGTGGAACACTGTCAATGCTGGATCTGCCACGAATGCTTGAAGTTCACTCACTCTTCTGGCAGAAGTGAGAGAAATAAGGAAGACAACTTTCCAAGTAAGATATTTGAGATAAGCCAGAGACATTGGTTCAAAGGGAGGTTTCATTAACTTAGCATGAACCACATTAAAATCCCATATGGAGGTGGTCTGACATTGAAAAGTCCTTTCATGAACCTGATAATGAAAGGATGGGCAGTGAGAGGTTTACCATCCACTGACCGATGAAAGGCTGTGATTGCGCTGAGATGAACTCTAATAGATTTATTTATTTATTTATTTTTGTATTTATATACCACTTATAACCTTAAGTGGTGTACATTCAGATATTCAGGCATTTTTCCCTATCTGTCCTGACAGGCTCAGAGTCTATCTAATGTGCCTGGGGCAATGGGGGAATTAAGTCCAGAATCAGACAAATGAAGAAAATAATCCAAGATTCGAGAAACCGAGATGGATTTTGGTTGTTCCTGATTAAGAACATAAGAATAGCCTTACTGGGTCAGACCAATGGTCCATCAAGCCCAGTAGTCCGTTCTCACGGTGGCCAATCCAGGTCACTAGTATCTGACCAAAACCCAAGGAGTAGCAATATTCCATACTACCGATACAGGGCAAGCAGTGGCTTCCCCCATGTCTTTGTCAATAACAGACTATGGACTTTTTCTCCAGGAACTTGACCAAACCTTTCTTAAAACCAGCTACGCTATCCGCTCTTACAACATCTTCTGGCAACACTTTCCAGAGCTTAATTATTCTCCGAGTGAAAAATTTTTTCCTCCTAGTGGTGTTAAAAGTATTTCCCTGTAAATTCATCAAGTGTCCCCTAGTCTTTGTAATTTTTGACGGAGCGAAAAATCGATCAACTTGTACCCGTTCTACTCCACTCAGGATTTTGTAGACTTCAATCATATCTCCCCTCAGCCTTCTCTTTTCCAAGCTGAAGAACCCTAACCATTTTAATCTTTCCTCATACAAGAGGAGTTCCATCCCCTTTATCGCTCTTCTTTGAACTTTTTCTAGTGCCACTATATCTTTCTTGAGATAAGGAGACCAGAATTTGAACGCAATACTCTAGATGAGGTTGCATCATGGAGCGATACAGGGGCATTATAACATTCTTAGTATTGTTAACCATCCCTCTTTTAATAATTCCTAGCATCCTGTTTGCTTTTATGGCTGCTGTCACACATTGGGCGGAAGGTTTTATCGTATTGTCTACGATGACATCCAGATCTTTTTCTTGGGCGTTAATCCCCAAGGTGGACCCTAGTATCCGGTAACTGATTCAGGTTATTCTTCCCAATGTGCATCACTTTGCATTTGTCCAGATTAAATTTCATCTGCCATTTGGATAGTTTTCCAATTTCCTAAGGTCCACCTGCAATTTTTCACAATCCGCCTGCATTTTAACAACTTTGAACAGTTTCGTGTCATCTGCAAATTTAATCACCTCACTCGTCATTCCAATTTCCTGATCATTTATAAATAAGTTAAATACTATCACCGGTCCAAGTACAGACCCCTGTGGCACTCCACTGTTTACTCTCCTCCACTGAGAAAAACTTAATCCTCCATAGCCCCAGGTACGTTAGATAGATTGTGAGCCCACCGGGACAGATAGGGAAAATGCTTGAGTACCTGATTGTAAAACCGCTTAGATAACCTTGATAAACGGTATATAAAATCCTAATAAAACTTGAAACTTGAAAACTTGACCATTTAATAACACCATGAAGAAATCCTTGTCTACTTTTAATGATAACATTGTTGAGTGGATGGTTTCCTGGAAGCTTCTATGATTAAACAAACAGGCTGAGAGATTTGAAGATCAGCAGAATTCAGCCCAAGAGGTACCAAGCTGTCAGGTGCAGAGACTGAAGATTGGAATGTAGAAGAGAACCCTGACTCTGCATGAGTAGAGAAAGAAAAATTTGTAGAGAGATTGGTTCCTTGGTACTGAGTTGAAGTAGAAGGGAATAATAACAGGGTTGTCTGGGCCACTAAGGAGCTATCAGAATCATGGTGGCAGATTCCTGGTTGAGCTTGACAAGTGTCCTGAGAATAAGAGGAAAAGGTGGAAATGCATACAGGAACTTGTTCATCCAATTCAGGAGAAAAGCGGCTGCTTCTAGGCGATGAGGTGAGAAGAGCCAGGAACAGAAGTGGGGAGACGCAGAGATCTACTTGAGGTGTCCTCCATTGAGAGAGAATGGAATGGAGAGTGGCTGAATTCAGAGTCCATTCGTGTGGTTGAAGAATGTGACTGAGCTTGTCTGCCAGATAATTCTTTTTACCTGAATGTAAACAGCTTTGGGAAAGATCTTTCAAGGAATTTGACAGAGAAGTAGAGACCCTGTTCCTCCTTGCTTGTTTAGATAGAACATTGCTATTTGATTGTCCATGCGAACAAGGAGTACTTGATCTTGTAGGAGATGCTAAAAAGCTTTGAGAGCATTGAAAATCACTCTGAGTTCCATTAGATTTATATGATGGCGTCAGTCTCTGGAGGTCCAGAGGCCATCCAGATGAGCCCCCCCAAGCATAATTCGATGAGTCTGTCGTGAGAACCTTCTGATGGGGGGGGAGTTTGAAAAAGCAAATCTCTGGAAAGATTGGTAGATTGCATCCATCATTGAAGTGACTGTTGAAGAGATGAGGTCATAGCAATGTGCTGCGAAAGAGGATTTAGAGCCTGTGACCACTGAGAAGCCAGAATCCATTGAAGGATTTGTAAATGAAGTCTGGCAAATGAAATGATGTGGAACGTTGAAGCCATGTGTCCCAGAAGAACCATCATGTGTCTTGCTGAGAGAGATTGGATTTGGACAACCTGATGAGAGAGTTGGAGAAGGGCGTTTTGACATTGTTGCTGAAAAAACGCCCTGAGTTGAGTCGTGTCCAGAATGGCTCATATGAATTGGAGTTTCTGAGATGGTTGAAGTTGAGATTTGGGGACATTGATTTCAAACCCCAAATTCTGAAGAAAGAACACCGTGCAGTGTGTTGCTTTGAGCTTGCAGTCTTAGCACAGAGATTACTCCACAAGTCTCTATATAGGACCAATATGGATCCCTGAAGAAGATAATTGTGTCGAAACACAGACTGTGTTGGGTCCATGTTTCCAGTGGTTCAGGCCCTAGATCAGGGGTGCCCAAAACGTCGATTGTGATCGACTAGTAGATCGCAAAGGCAACACAAGTCAGTCGCATTGTCTTCATATTCTACCTGCTTCCCGACACAGAAGCGCCAAACCGACCAACCTTCACCCCCAACGTCAATTCTAACGTGGGGTGGGGGAGTTCCGGGCCAGCCAGGCAGTGATTAACGTCAGGGGTGAAGGTTGGTTGACCCGGTGTTTCTGCATCGGGAAGCAGGGAGAGCTTGGTACGGAGGTGGTTTGGAGGCCTGTTCCCCAATGGCAGCGGCAGTGGCTTGGGGAGGGCAGAGAGAAAGAAAGGGGGGACAGGGAGATAGACAGGGGAGGGGGCAGGGAGAGAGGAAGAAAAAATTGGCGGAGGGAATGAGGTCTGGAAGTATACAGCAGGCTGAAAGAAGGGAAGAAATATTGGATGCATAGTCAGAAGAAGAAAGTGCAACCAGAGACTCATGAAATCACCAGACAACAAAGGTAGGAAAAATAATTTTATTTTCAATTTAGTGATCAAAATGTGTCCGTTTTGAGAATTTAAATCTGCTGTCTATATTTTGCACTATGGCCTCCTTTTATTAAACCGCAGTAGTGGATTTTAGTGTAAGGAGCTTATGAGCATCAAGAGCAGTGCAGAGTATTCAGCGCAGCTCCGTGCACTAAAAACAGCTATCGCGATTTAGTAAAAGGGGAAGGGGTATATTTGTCTATTTTTGTATAGTTGTTACTGTGATGACATTACATAGAGTCATCTGCCTTGACCTCTTTAAAAAAAAAAAACGGAATATAAATGATAATTCACATTTTCTCTGCATACAGTGTGTTTTGTGGGGGTTTTTTTTTTAATTTTATTGTTGGTAGATCATTTTGACTTGGTCATTTTAAAAGTAGCTCACAAGCCCAAAAAGTGTGGGCACCCCTGCCCTAGATGTTTATATATGGATTATTTATTTGACTTAATAAAGCTTTCATCATGGCCATCAACTCTCCACAAGCCTTTTGTTTTTTGGTCGTGTCCTCTTTGTGGA
Organism: Geotrypetes seraphini; assembly: GCF_902459505.1. Taxonomy (NCBI): domain Eukaryota; kingdom Metazoa; phylum Chordata; class Amphibia; order Gymnophiona; family Dermophiidae; genus Geotrypetes; species Geotrypetes seraphini. The sequence continues at coordinate 12,131,043 of NC_047085.1, forward strand.
GGGATCAGGGTCAATTTTCTTGTTGTTCTGTGTTGCTGAAAGTACATTCTGATAAGAGAGATCCTTGATGAGCCAGTTGTCCAGATATAGAAAGACTTGAAGGTCCTGAGACCTCATGGCCACTGCCATTACTACCAGGCACTTGGTATAGACTCTGGGAGCAGATGCCAGGTCAAAGGGTAGAACCTTGTATTGGTAGTGGTGTTGCGCCACTCGAAACCTGAGGTACTTCCTGGAATTCAGATGAATTGGGATGTGAGTGTAGCCTTTTTCAGGTCTAGAGAGCATAGCCAATCGTGATTCAATAAGAGATACAACGTTGCTAAGGATAGCATTCTGAATTTCTATTTGACTAGAAATTTGTTGAGAGCTTTGAGATCCAATATAGATCGTAATCCCCCATCTTCTTGGTGATGAGAAAATATCAGGAGTAAAACCCTGTGTTCTCCAGATCCGGAGGAACCTTCTCGATGTCACTGAGAAGTAGATTCTCGACCTCCTGAAGGAGGGCTGAAGGAGATTGGAAGCAGACTCTCTTGGAGGATGATCTGAAGGTATAGTAAGAAAATGAAGGGAGTATCCTTCTCAAATGAACTTGAGAACCCAGAGGTTGGATGTGATTAGCTCCCAACGATGAGAATAATATTAATGTAGACAACCTCCGATGAGTTGAGGAAGAGGCAGAGGCAACTGGATTGTAACTATGCTCTTGATTAGATGGTCAAAAAGACTTACCTATGTACCAAAAATATCTTCCTTCTCATCGTGTTAAAGGTTTTCAACACTTAGTTTCCACTCTTTTTCAGAGTGGCAAACATGGATGTTAATTTGCAAGATCGATTGGCTAACATACCATGTCTTGGAGATGAGCTTTTTGGAAATATAATTGAAAATGCCACTCAAAAGCTCAATGCTCATGAGAAATCTTGGGACTCTAGTTAAACCTAAGCCCAATCCTTCCACATCACGCCCTTTTAAGTCATCTGCATCTTACCAGCGATATTATTTTGCTAAGCCATCTCCTGCTTCAGGACCTCAGCAGAAAAAGCAGAGGTCTCAGAAACCTCAGCAGTCTGCTCCTGCAAAATCTACTCATTGTTTCAACAATTGCTTCAAATAGCAGGTAAAGTGAAAAGTATAGTTATTTACTCTACTGTTCAGCATAGCATTTTGGTAGAAATGCCTACCAAATCTATCCATAGAACGACCCTCTCTGCCCGGTGTAAAAGAGGCATAGACCTTAAATGAGGTAGATTTTTTAAATGTAGATTTTTTTAAAATGTAGATTCTACCACTAAGGGTTGGTGAGAAAGCTGGGCTTTATCATACCCTGGAATGGGAGCAACTTTGTAAGTGGAATTCAGCTTTCTAGGAGCCACCGGTACTGATAAGGGAGATTCCCAGTTTCTGAAAAGAGTATCCTTTAAAATTGCATGGATAGGAAGTTTTAGTACCTCCTTCGGAGGCTGCTTGATGTCCATAGTCTCCATATATTCATGTGTATATTTGGAGTCAGTTTCCAACTTGAGAGACATGTCTTTACCAAGTTGTCTAATGAATCGAGAAAAAGAAAGACTCTTGAAGAGATGTTTCTTTAGGAGATAGAGGTGGTGAACACTCAGGAGATTCATCAACTTCTGTTGTTGAAGGAGATGCACCAAGAGAAGATTGGACGCGGTGGTCAGAATCCACTACTGTTGATTGAGATCTATACCTCTTACGTCCTTGGTACCGATCCTAGGAAGGAGAAGAGGTCCGATGCTTACGCTTTTCCGAACACTTAGCAGAGACATGCTTGGACTTGTGAGACAACTTACCCAAATGAGAACATCGAGAAGAAGGTTTGCAAGAGCTGCGGCTGGAAGCAGAAGTGTTGTGTGCATGCCTGGATGATGGACGGTGCCGAAGTCCAGGAGATGGCAACGAAGACCGAGTACTGGTATCAGTATCCCTGGTATTGGTACGCTCAGGCTGGGCCGATACCGGCAGAGTCGATGACAGGGTCAAAAGATTAAATATGTGACCATACTCTGCCCGAAAGTACTGTTCAAACTGTTCTTTCAAAGTAGCTTCCGATACCTGTGGCATTGTTGCCGGTACCATCGGTTCCACTACTTGCTCCTTAGAAGGCACTGGTATCTTTGGCTTTGACGACGGTACTATTGGTGCTGCGACTCACTCCAAATAGGATGGCTCAGAAGAGGAGAAACCCCTGGATTTAGAAGTGAGTCGCAAAAAGTATTGTCATTTGGCCAGCATGATTGGACTCTATGCCTTAGTGGCTGACCCCACCTGGGAGACTGGTGACTTCCTCACTGGCTTAACTGAAGGAGCGAGAGACTCCAGAGTAGAAAGCAGTGCCAAAGAAGGCCACAACGCCTTAGATGATGGCGCCTTCACTGGCTGTGTCATAGAACGTGGTACCTTTACAGCCGTCGCTGAACGTGGTGCCTTTGCCTCTGGTACCTTTGAAGTCAATGCTTTAGATATTGAAGGTGAAGATTGAAATTCTTCCATAGAGGCACCGAAAAGTTGTTTCTGTTGAAGAAGGCGGCTTTTTAAGGTAACATGAAATTAGAAAAAACTGCCTCAGCCAAGTCGAACATGAAAGGCTGAGGAGGAAGAAGAGGCCCCACCCATGAAGAGCGTGAAAGCACAAAAAAGAAGAAAAAACTATTTTGGGGGGTTTTTTGGGGGGTGAGGGTTAAACTAAGAAAAAGGAAAACTAAAAGAAAAAGATACGCACGAGCGGGAAGGTAAGCACAAAAAGTTTTCGAACGTTCAATGGCACGACTAAACAGCTCCACGGAAAACAATGAACTGAGGAGTCGCGAGACTACATCGGGCGGGAAGGCACTCGCGCATATGTGGTCAGTAACTTTCTAAAGTTCTTAAAGTGGCGATGCACTTGAGACCTTCCGTACCGGGGCTCCGTGGATGACGTCACCCACATGTGAGAATATGTTTCCTGCTTGTCCTGTCTTTGAACTGACGCTTTTTTGCTTCCTTAATTGTTGAAATTTGTCTAGTTATGTCTATGTTATATGTGGAAATCGCAGGAAATGTAAGGTGATATGTAAAATGCACAGTTGTATGTGGTATATAAATTTTTTAATAAATAAATTGTACGTTTTATTGTGTATGTTTTTTTGTACCCCACGCAGAACAAGGAAAAATATGTTCTTACCTGTTAATTTTTTTTCCCTTAGACGCAGCAGATGAATCCAGAGACCAATGGGATAGCACACATCTACCAGCAGGCGGAGATAGAGAAACTGATTAACAGGTGGTCCCATTGGCTGGCACTCTTCCTGTATCTCCAGTATAGCTCCTTGCCCAAGCATCCGTAACCATCAATAGGCATAGCATGGGGGGAAAAAAAACTTCTTTCCCATAACAAATCTCATAATACAGAATACAACCCTCAATAATAACAAACTTTGAAAGTTGCAAAAGAAAAAACCGACAGACAATATCCAGAAAGGGTGGGGCTCTGGATTCATCTGCTGCATCTAAGGGAAAGAAAATTAACAGGTAAGAACATAATTTTTCCTTCCCTAGCAACAGCAGCAGATGAATCCAGAGACCAATGGGATGTAGAAAAGCAATCCTCAATCTGGGTGGGAAGCAAACGCTGCCTCCGCAACAACCGCCGCACTAAATGCATCTACCGCATGCGCCCCCACATCCAACCAGTAATGCTGAGAGAAAGCACTCTCGGAAGACCAAGTAGCTGCGAGACAAAACTCCTCCAAGGAAAAAACCTCTGGACCGAGTCCAAGAAGTAGCCATCACTCTAATGGAATGGTCATGAAGTTCTTTCGCCAACCGCTTCCCTACCATCAAGCAAGTGTAAAGAATGTCCTCCTGGACCCAACAAGCGATGGAGGCTTTGGACGCCGCCATATGTTTGAGGCATCCCTTGAAGAATACAAAAAGGTGATCTAAACAACTAAAAGTCATTAGACGCTGCGCACTTTCAAAAAATGCAGAGAATAGAAGCACGTCCCCCCCATTTCTCCTCCCAGGAAGAAGGAAGGAAAAGTGAGCGTGTCATAAAAGAAAGGATGACACTTCCTTAGAAAGAATTGTGGTACCGTCCGAACTGATACCCCAGATTTTGGAAATCAGAAATAGGAATCCCCGCTGAACAAGGCCTGCAACTTGGAAAACTGCAGAGCCGAAGCCATGGCCACAAGAAACCCCGTGTTCAACAGCACAAGGAGGAAATGAAGCCTTCGGTAAACTGCGAAGAAGTACCTGAAGATTGTACTCCGGACAGGGCTTTCTAAGAGGTGTACAAATATACCGTACTCAGTTTAGGAACTGAACTACATGAAGCTGAGTAGTAATCGAAGAGCAATATACCTAGCCCTTGTAACAAGCTAAGAATAGCACTTGAAGCTGAAGGGAATTGAACGCTAAGCCCTTGGCAATACACCTGTGCCAAAAAGGAACTCTGGAAGGGTGCAAATGTTGAAAAGTATCCAAGAAAGGAAAAACCTCCAAAAGGAAGCAGAAGCCACAGGTGAAGACGTCTGTAGCGCCTGGAAAACAGAAGAAACAATCTGCTTCGCATAACCCTTACACGTCAATCATGGCTTCTCAAAAGCTAGGTCGTAATACCAAAGTAGTACGAATATCATGTTGATCGGACCCTAGGTGAGCAAATCCGGAGATACCAGGAAACTTCTTAGTCCGGCTGTCGAAAGACTCATCAGATCCGCATAGCAAGGATGGCGCAGCCAGCCAGAGATTCTACAAATACTGTGCCCGGAAAGCGAGCTTGAGATGGCAAATCCAAGCCATCATCAGCCAGGGGAAAACACTGAAAAAGAGAAACCAGAGGTGAGAAAGAAGCCACTCTGTTACCCCCTCTAACTCCCACTCCCTGTGCCCGCCGAAGAAGCTAGGAAGCATTGAATTGTGAGACGAGGCCATGAGGTCTAGTTCCAGGAGATCTCATGTCCATAAAAAGAGCTGGAACGCCTGAGCCAAAATTCCCAATATCCAGGATGTAGAAGATTTCACTATTACTAACGTTTACACTTTCTAGAGCGTACACAGTGCTGTACACTGTAACATACAATAAATGGGCCATGCTTAGATTTCACGGAGAGAAAGCCTATCCAAACTCTTTTCCTGACCCTTAAAATGATCTGTCAACAGAAGAGGAAGATGAGGGTCCACCCATTGAAGTAGAACAACAACTGTACCTGGCAACTGAGTACATCATCTACTGCCCAAGCTGTAGAGAAATACCCCCATGATAATACTGACTGAAAGGACCCTCAGCGGCATTCCGGAAGAATGGTCTGAAGCTCCAGAAAGGTAGCCTGACCATACTCAAGAGTAGAAGAATGAACAAGTACTGAGTCGCCTCTTAAGACCAGACTCCTGGAGCTGAGGATGGAAGGCACCGAGCCCCCCAACCCGACAGCCCAGGATGTTTGGTGGCCCTGAGCTAGTCCAGCAAAGACCGAGGCATGCCTTTGAAAAGAGAAATCTCGTTGAGCCACCAAATCATACAGAGCGATGCATGAGGAGCCTACCAAATAATTGGAGCTCTGAGATACCGGGAACCACCGGAACAAAAGTGACTGCTGTAGCGTTATAATGGGAAAGCAAGACGAAGTTCCCATTAGAGTCAGCAACATGGATCCTATAACGTGTACAGAATCCCATTCTCTGGGACATGGTGACCAAAGAAGAATGCAAACCTGAGACTGTGACCCATTGCCCTAGTCTCTAGGAAGAAACACATTTCTCTCCTATATGAATAAAAACATCTCCCCGATATACCTATAAATAGTACAGGACAAAAGAGCGCTGTGCAAATTTGAAGATTCACGTCCAAAGAACTGAGGAAAAGAAACCACCCTTTTCATGTCAGTCAAATGGCCCGACTGGAATACATCCGAATCAAGCAGTCAGTCAAGAAGAAATTAGGTGAATCACCTGGTAGCGCCAAAACGTTACCACTGCCCACATTTTCTAAAATGTTCTTGAAGCCTTGGGTAGGTGAAATGGCATGTGCCAAAACCGAAAGCGCTGCTCAAAGAGAGGCAAGCAAACCTAGTGCCGATTCGGAGTCCATAGGAAAAATGTAAATATTCTCCCAGTTTTTCTGCAGAAATGTGTAACCCTGAGAAACTAATTCAGCAGAATGGGATCCAGCCAGCCCAATGCCCCCGTCTTGGGCACCATGCAGTAAGTGGAACAACGTCCCTTAGTTCCCGAAGAACTACAAGAACTGCCCTGAGGACCAGTAACACTGAAAAGGGAAACACAAAACATAGAGACTCCAAGAACGAACTGGAAACCTGAGGAGGATGCAAAGTTGCAAGCATCCTGAAAAATCTTCACAGCCCCCTGACCTGACATTATAGCATCTTCTCCCTCATGAGAAAGCCTGAGGAGTCATTGGAAGAAGTTAAAATCCCCTCAGAATGAAGTGCAGAAGGTCAGGGAATGGCAGGATGAGAACTGTAGGATCTGCAAGAAGATTATCCTAGGAAAAATCAAGTTTCACAATGAAAATAGGAATATACTGGAACCATAAAAACAATACTAACTCCATGCAACATGAGCGAAATACGTATGTCCTTTAAAGTGAATACTTACTAGACTCAATCAAGATGCTGCATCTACCGCCCCGTGGAAAACAACACCATTCTTACAGGTATTAGACAAAGCTCACATTGCTAATGAGAGCTTCAGGGATGAGGCTAACAGCCACATAGCGCGAGATCCTCCGCGGGTTTGATAGAATAGGTAACTGGCTCCTGATAAAAAGGAGCTGTACAGCCCTTCCTGTCTGGTCGGGGGGGCCCGTCTAGCATGTGCCATGAGAAAATGGCGACAGGAGAACCAGCATGATAAGTATGGAAATCTGAAGTCTAGGCCCCCTCAGAAATAGAGAAAGAGAGTCCTGGCCGCAGGAAGATGCGCAGTGTCATTATGCCCATAGAGACAGCCCGAACTTGGAAACTGATTGTACTACCTTTAGGCATATATATCCTGTGCCACTACTGGACACATGCAGCTCAGCACAGAGGCCCAAATAAGGACCAACAGACAAAGGCTCAATCTGCAGGGACCCCAAGAGAGACAATGAGATACCTGTGTGAAATACAGGGCACTATCTTACTGCTGATCTCACCGTGCCGTGAGTTGCTGTATGTCGCCCTAGTCCGGAGACAAACCGAGACTGGGTGACCTAGCACAGGACAGAGTCTCTCTGGTAAACCCCTTGAGTGCTAACCCTAGAGTTCGATTAAACAAGCAGCTTCTTTCAAGGGAGTACAGCAGGAACACAGGAATCTGCCAAAGCTTGTCCCAAAGCTGGTGAAACACATACAACTTGTCTGAACCGGAAAGGAGAGAAGCCCCAGCATACCCTGACCAAAGTCAGCTGGAAACAATCTACCGGAACGCTGCAGCTCTCCCGCCATCGCCAGAGACCCATGCGCACGCCTGATTCTCGCTGACACGTGGCCGCTGCATCAACGCTCCTAGAAACATAGTCGGATTCAAGCCCCGCAAAATTTACCCTGCCGCAGCTTGCATAGAAAGAAAATCAGACTCGGGGAATAACCAGAAGAACGGCACACAGCGCCGGAAAAAAACATGTCCCATCTCATGCGCACTGCTATAAACCGGCACCTGCACAATCAGCTGCACATGGCCATGACAAACACCGATGAAAGAGAGCCTCAGAATAAACAGGACTACTATTGCTGCACTGAAACCCAACAATGAGAACAAGTGCGAGCATGAAATCGCACCGCTACTGCCGCGCTTTAACCAACAAGGAAACCAAGCGCGTGCATGCAAAGCGCGGGAAGTCCCGGCTCCCTCCAAGGATTTCTAGTCATAAAACTTAGCCTCAATAAAATATCCATTCCTTAAACATACGTTGACCAAACCCACATTACTAAGACTCCCAAACAGAACCTGAAGTTCAACCAACATTAAAAAAACAGAGACATACTCACAAGCTTGTTGTTAGGGCCGGTTGAAGCCAGTTAAAGCTGGTTGAGCAGTAACAGAGCAGAATGGAGCAACTGTGGTCTCTTTTTTTTTTTTTTTTTTTACAGAGAAGGGAAAGAAGAAAAAAATTGAGACCCAGTCAGACCCTCTAGCAATGGAGGGAGGGTGAGGCAGGGACCTGGGGGGGCCAGGTGTAACCCCTAAAGCCAGCACCATTCAGCCGGACACCCCTGTCTCACTGAAGAGAAAATCTCAACAGGAGAAATAGCATTGCCAGCTCACTGAAGAGAAACCTCAACAGGAGAAACAGAATGGCAGTCTCGCTGAAGAGAAACCTCAACAGGAGAAAATAAAGTTCCAGTCACAGCCAGAATTCAGGAGCTAGTTGAATAGCGACCATTTCCTGCTGGGAGATAGAGAATACTGGAGATACAGGAGGAGTGCCAGCCAATGGGACCACCTGTTAATCAGTTTCTCTATCTCCGCCTGCTGGTAGATGTGTGCTATCCCATTGGTCTCTGGATTCATCTGCTGCTGTTGCTAGGGAATTGGATTTAGTGGAGTATAAAAATAAAAAATAAATGGTCACCCTACCGGTTGTCGCCGTACTATTTGTCATTCTACCAATCGACTTTTTACCAATTGTGCCATCCCATTAATTGTCATTCTACAGTTGTTTTCCAATTGTCTTCCTACCAATCACCGTAGACCACCTATAAAAAGACAAATATCTGGAGCAATATGAATGCAATCCATATTTGTTTTTCTACTCACTGAGGAAACATGATCATATCACAGAAGCCTACATCAACTCACACTGGCTATCAATCCAAGAAAGAATATTATTTAAATTCTACTGCATGATATTCAAAACCCTAAATGGAAACAGCCCAGCCTACCTAAACAATCGCCTCATCCAAGCAACCTCAACCAGACATAGAAAAACGCACTCCCCTTTCACACCTCCCCCGATCAAGGAAGTAAAACGGTCAAAACAATACGACGGCCTCCTAGCCACTCGAGCTGCAGGAATGGATAACCAAATCTCCAACCTACTGTTAACCACCCCAGACTACAAGATTTTCAGAAAACAAATAAAAACTATACTCTTCAAGAAAGCCCTGAAACAGTCCTAACCACACCCACTCTTAAAATCTCTTACTCTTAACAACACTTTTATCTATCAAATGCTATCTAAAACCCATAATTTCACCATATTCTTACCTCCTAAAGACCTCCACTTCCCTTTGGTAACTCTTTATCCAATGTTTATTACCTTAAAAAATTCTATGTCATCGCTTATTCTATTCCTTTTAATTTGTATGTAATTCCTGTTTTTTAGTTTGAATGTAATCCGCCTTGAACCGCAAGGTAATGGCGGAATAGAAATCACTAATGTAATGTAATGTAATGATGCTCTAAGTCCATCTTAATGGATTAAGTAAAATTTGTTGCTTTAAATTACAAGGCAGTTTTCTGGCCTTAGCACATAAAAGATGCAATAAATGTATGAGCCACCAACAGTGCTTTTCAGCATCCCATTGCAAAATTCAGAGGTATTGAATATTCAATCCTGAGCATACCTCAAATGACACACTATACAATAAGCCCATAGATCTGAGAGGCCAAGATTCCCCTCCCTTTTAAGATTTGCAACTAACTAATCCCCATTCTAGATTTCTTGCTCCCCCAAAGAAAAGTCCTTAATATCTTATGCCACCATTTAAGATCTTTGGTTTCAAAATAAGTGTTAAGTACTGCAAGAGATAGAGCCATTTTGGTAATAAAACCATTTTAATCAAATTTAGCCTCCGCCAGAGAGAGATAGGTAAGGTCTGCCAGTGATGACAAATATCTTGCATCACTCTCAACAGGTGGTCTCATTAATGGTACAGAGCTGAGATGACATGGAATATATAAATCAAGATATTTCATACTCTCACCAGCCCATCGGCACACAAGACCCTCTATAAGGCAAAATTAATCTGCAAACCAGAAACATGTCTATAGTCTTGGAGCATGTTGCAGAAAAATGTGGGGTGCCATAAACATGGCAAGCAGGTCATTAGCAAAGACAATCACTTTTAGTACATGAAGGCCTATGGGAATACCCCAAATCCCAGGATACTGAATCAACTTCAAAGCTAAAGGTTCAATACCGAGTACAAACAAAAATGGGTATAAGGAACATCTCTGTCATATGCGAAGTTCAATATAAACACCAGTTTTTACAAAGCCACAGTAGAGGTTTCTACCGTGGGCTGGTGAGGTAAATGCTCCGATGCTCACAGAATTCCTATGAGCGTCAGAGCATGTACCTTGCCAGACTGCGGTAGAAACTTCTACTGCGGCTTTATAAAGTAGAAGTAGAAAGAATGCCATTCACTAACACTTTCAGCTACAGGTTTACAATATAGCAATTTTATCCAAATTAATGACAGCATTTTAAAAGCCAGCATATCATGTTTGGTTTTGGTCATGTAGCAAAGAGCAAACCTGCACATTTTAAAATATGAATGTTTTAGATTTATTTTTATATTTATTTTTTTGTGATTGTAAGATTTTCTTTTAGATTTATTTTTGTTCAGTTTATTCAGGACTGAGATATTGCCTGAAGCAGCTTTACAAAATGCTTGCAACTATCATAAATGGCCCAAACTTATCTGGCAAAGGGGAACTGTGATTCTGAGTTTTCACTGGTATTTAATAAATTTTTTAAATTTCAAAGGAAGACTTTTTACACTGATGATTGTGAGTTATTAAGTATCTTGAATAATAAGGTAGTTAGGGAAGAATTCTGAGACTTTTTCTTTCCTGAACTATATATATTGAGTACTTTTTAAGTTTTTTCATTCACAGTCATTTTCTAGGATTTATAAATGCAGTAGTTTTTATTTAAAAGACTTATAGCCTGCTTGAAACCTAGTAGTTATCTGAAGTAATTACTCAGTTTGTTTTATGTAATGCTGCTATTTATACATGCAATTACCTTGCTAGGTTTCTAAACTAACCTCCATAATCTATTATAAGCTGTACAATTAGATCTATAAACCTGAAGCATGAATCTTCTACCATATGTTCTCCAAACAGTGAGACTGACACCTCAGTAACCGAAGGCCTGTGCGATACCATTTCTTATTCTTATTAAATTCAGTAACATCAACTGACTGAATACTAACTTACCTAACAATGTGGTAACAAAGGCGTTCCAAAGGCCTGCCCATCTTCTAACTGGGGATCTAACTCCTCAAAAATCTCTCTCAGCTCAGTCAGACACTTTCCTTAACTTCTGCCCGGCAGCCTTCTCCATACCCCTAGGCTCACCTGTTGATGAGTTTGTATCTGTAAATGAATAAAGAAATGATCCAGCCATGAGACATGATATAATGCTTCCTATTTACAACTCACATGGAATAACATGTGGCAAAATTATTAAATATAGCATACTACAGCTATTGTTAAAATGGGCCTGCTACTATCTGACTAAGTCCCAGGTCATTCAGAAATTTAAATTTCTGAGATGACAAAGAAATTGTTGTCTACCTATATAGTCAAAGTCCCTACACTGATCACGTCTGGATATTACAAAATAAGACCAGAAGTTAGAATAACGGTTTCAATCGAGTTGTGCCTTAAGTTAAGTGGCCTATAAATAAGCAGAAAATGCAGGGGAAATAGTCCTTTCACCAATAAAAACAAATGCATTCATTTGAACCTAACAATTCAGTTCAAATCATAGACAATTATAATACACAAAAGAAAACAACTGCCAAGACTTCTGGAAGAACAAGGTCTATCCTCTAGGCATGAATCAGGCATGAATCAGTCATATTAAGTTCCCCTCACCAGTTCATGTCTCAATATTAGCTAATGGAAGTGAAGCAGATCTCATACGATTTTAATAGAATTACATTCATGTGGACCTAGCAAAACTAAAAGCAGATAAAGCAATAGGGCCAGGCAGGATACATCCAAAGATATTGAGGAAACATAGGGATGTTCTGGCACCTCATCTGGCAGATTTTTTCAATGTTCTGAAAATGAGATGGGCAAATATCACCCCCTCTACACAAAACAGGAAGGAAAAAGTTGGGAACTACCTCAGGCTGGTTAGGCTCATCTCAGTAAAGAGTAAATTAATTAAATCACTGTTGGTGTAGTCTTTGGAACTCAGTGGATTACAGGAATCAAGACATTGTGGTTTTACCAGAAGAGGCAATATCAGATTAATCTCATCAATTTCTTTGGATTGGCTGACCAATGAGTTGGAATTAGCAAGAGTATTAGACACAGTGTACTTGGATTTCATCAAGATGTTTTATGGTTACATGGTTCCACATAGGCAATGCATAAAAAACTGAATGCTGTTGGTAGAGACTCTAAATTGGGAGACTAGATTACTTACTAGTTGAATGGAAGGCAATAAAGAGTACTGATTGGACTGAGGAAATGAATGGGTTTTTTTTTTTTTTTTTTTTATAAGAAATACTTTATTTTTATTTACATTAGAAAATATTTTCAACGTTTTGGCAAATCGTTGATTACTAGATGAAAAGTGGCTAAAACAATGAGACACAACCTCACTGCACAAACTGCTGCATTCTCATGACTCCTGTCACTTGGTATTTTTCATCATTTTTTTTAACACTTTTCTTGATGAATAAATAGTATTACATTCCAGAGTGGTGATTATGGTCAGCTTCCTTAAACAGGTTGCTTGTTTTTTTTAATTTTTTTACACTTTTCTTGACGAATAGTATCATATTCCAGAGTGGCGATTATGGTCAGCCTCCTTAAATAGGTTGCTGAAGCTCCAGACAGAGGATCTGAAAACTGGTAATGTTTTTGCCTCCTTGGAAGCGACAGCCAACCGCTACTCCGATTACCTGTTTTTGACCTGTTTCCAATAAACCCATTTTTTGGATTTAGTGATGAGGTAGCAGAAAGTAAAAAACCTGCGGCAGAACTCGTTAATAGTAGTGTGCTACAAGGATCCATCTTTGATCTAGTTTGTACAATATTTTCATATGTAAAGGTCTGGAAGTGATAATAGGAAAGGATTGCCTTTCTGTATATGATACCAAAATCAGTAACAGGGTAGATACCCTTAAAGGTATGCAAAACACAAGGAATCTAGCAAAGCCTGAGGAATGAATGTGAGGAAGACTTGATGCTAAATATGTTTAAAGCATCGCCGACAAACTGAACACATTTTTTGTGTCTGTATTTACCAAGGAAGATATATCGAATATACTGGAAGCCAACATGCTATACATAGGAAACGAAGACGGGAAACTGACAGGGTCGACGGTCAGTCTAGAAGAGGTATATAGGCAGATTGATAGGCTTAAAAACGATAAATTCCCGGGACCGGACGGCATCCACCCAAGGGTAAAGCAATGTTACTTACCGTAACAGTTGTTATCCAGGGAGAGCAGGCAGCTATTCTCACTAGTGGGTGATGTCATCCGACAAAGCCCCGATGCGGATGACTCACAAACATACTTGCTTGTAGAAACTTTAGAAGTTTCGAGCCACCCACACCGCGCATGCGCGAGTGCCTTCCCGCCCGATGCACCGGGCATGTCTCCTCAGTTCAGATAGCTAGCAGAGAAGCCAACCCAGGGGTGGTGGGTGGGACATGAGAATAGCTGCCTGTTGTCCCAAGATAACAACTGTAACGGTAAGTAACATTGCTTTATCCCAGGACAAGCAGGCAGGTATTCTCACTAGTGGGTGACCTCCAAGCTAACCACAAAGGGATGGAGGGAGAGTTGGCAACTTAGGAGAATAAATTTTTTAATACTGTTTGGCCAAGTATCCAGACAATAATGAGAGGTGAAGGTATGAACCAAGGACCAAGTGGCAGCTTTACAAATTTCCTCGATAGATGTCGATCTGAGGAAAGCTACAGAAGCTGCCATAGCTCTGACCTTATGGGCTGTGCTTTTTCTGTCAAGGGGCAATCCAGCCTAGGCATAGCAGGAGATGCAAGCTGCCATCCAGTTGGAGATGGTGCGCTTGGATAAAGGACGTCCCAACTTGTTTGGATCAAAGGAGATGAAAAGTTGAGGCGCAGTTCTGTGAGGTTTGGTGCGCTCTAGATATAAGGCTAAAGCACGCTTACAGTCCAGAGTATGAAGAGCTGATTCTCCAGGATGAGAATGAGGCTTTGGGAAGAACACTGGGAGAACAATGGATTGGTTGAGATGAAATTCCGAGACAACTTTAGGAAGGAACTTCGGATGAATGCAGAGGACCACCTTGTCATGATGGAATACTGTAAAAGGTGGGTCCACCACCAGGGCTTGGAGCTCACTGACTCTTCGGGCAGAAGTGAGGCCAATGAGTAACACCACTTTCCAAGTGAGATACTTCAGGTGAGCCCTGTTAAGAGGTTCAAAGGGAGGCTTCATAAGCTGAGAGAGAACAACATTGAGGTCCCAAACCACTGGAGGCGGTTTGAGGGGAGGATTGACATGGAACAGTCCTTTCAGAAATCTGGAAACCACAGGATGAGCAGACAGAGGTTTCCCATGCAGAGGCTGATGGAAAGCAGCAATCACACTGAGATGGACTCGGATCGAGGTAGACTTGAGGCCAGAATGAGAGAGGTGTAACAGATAATCCAAGACAGATGATAAGGAGGCATGTTGTGGCTGCTTATGATGAGAAACACATCAAGAAGAAAATCTAGTCCATTTTTGGGAATAGCACTGTCTAGTAGCCGGCTTCCGGGAAGCCTCCAAAACCTCCCGCACAGCTGGAGAAAACTAAAGGGGAGTCACGTTGAGAGGAACCAAGCTGTCAGGAGCAGAGACTGCAGGTTGGGATGAAGTAGAGATCCCTGATGCTGTGTAAGCAGCGATGGAAACACTGGCAGAAGGAAGGGCTCCCTGCTGCTGAGTTAAAGTAGATGGGAGAACCAAGGTTGCCTGGGCCACCGAGGAGCAATCAGAATCATGGTGGCACGGTCTGACTTGAGTTTGACTAGAGTCTTTTGAATAAGAGGAAACGGAGGAAACACATACAGAAAGAGATTTCTCCAATCCAGAAGAAAAGCATCCGCCTCGAGGTGATGAGGAGTATAGATCCTGGAGCAGAACCGAGGCAGCTTGAAGTTGTGGGGGTCTGCAAAGAGGTTCACCTGAGGCGTCCCCCACAGAGAGAAGATGTGATGAAGGGGCGTGGAATGGAGAGTCCATTCGTGAGGTTGGAGAAGACGACTCAAGTTGTCCGCCAAGGCATTGTCTGCCCCCTGAATGTAGACAGCTCCGGCGACGCTTCCATGTTGAACAGCGACTACCACAAGATGCAGCAACGCTTGAAAGCACGTGTTGTAAGTGTGGAGCAAGGCCGGCACGATTTCGGAAGGTGTTGAGGCCCGAGACACTGGAGGCAGCGTCGATGAGGGTCCGTCAATGAAATTGCACGCTGGCACTTGACACACTTTTTAAAACTGGTGATAGGCCGGGACATAGGCCGAAAAAGCTAAGCCGCGGGGCCGCGGCCACATGGCCTGCCCGGTCAAACTGCTGGAAGAAATTTTTTTTTTTTTTTTTTGAAAAACAAGAAAACGGAACGTGAATCAACGATAATGAGTAAAAGAACCCAAAACTGCCGACTCAGAAGGCACAAGTGAAGTTACTTCGCGCAGAGAGTCGAAGATGGACTTTTCGGCTCCGTGGAAAAGTAAGAACTGAGGAGACACGCCCGGTGCATCGGGCGGGAAGGCACTCGCGCATGCGCGGTGTGGGCGGCTCGAAACTTCTAAAGTTTCTACAAGCAAGTATGCTTGTGAAACGTCCGCATCGGGGCTCTGTCGGATGACATCACCCACTAGTAAGAATACCTGCCTGCTTGTCCTGGGATAATTAAGGAACTGAAAGGGGTTATAGCTGAATTGCTTCAAATAATAGCCAATCTGTCGATCAAATCAGGAAGGATTCCGGAAAACTGGAAAGTGGCAAATGTTACGCTGATCTTCAAGAAAGGTTTGAGGGGAGATCCAGGAAACTACAGACCAGTAAGTCTGACTTCAGTACCAGGAAAGATGGTAGAGGCGCTGATAAAGGACCGCATCATTGATCACCTTGATGGACACAATTTGATGAGGACCAGCCAGCACGGCTTCAGCAAAGGAAGATCTTGCTTGACATACTTACTGCACTTCTTCGAGGGGATCACAAACAGATCAGAGAAGGTTATCATGCCGCTGTACCGGGCCATGGTGCGCCCCCACCTGGAATACTGCGTCCAACATTGGTCGCCATACATGAAAAAGGACATAGTACTACTCGAAAGGGTCCAGAGAAGAGCGACAAAAATGGTTAACGTACAATGAGAGGCTAGAGAAACTGGGCCTCTTCTCCCTTGAAAGGAAGAGACTGAGAGGGGACATGATCAAAACATTCAAGATAATGAAGGGAATAGACTTGGTAGAGAAAGAGAGATTGTTCACTCTCTCCAAGGTGGAGAGAACGAGAGAACACTCTCTAAAGTTAAAAGGGGATAGATTCCGTACAAACTTAAGGAAGTTCTTCTTCACTCAGAGTGGTAGAAATCTGGAATGCTCTTCCAGAGGCTGTTATAGGGGAAAGCACCCTCCAGGGATTCAAGACAAGGTTAGACAAGTTCCTGCTGAACCAGAACATACAAAGGTAAGGCTAGACTCAAATAGGGCACTGGTCTTTGACCTAAGGGCCGCCGCATGAGCGGACTGCTGGGCACGATCGACCACTGGTCTGACCCAGCAGTGGCAATTCTTATGTTCTTATGAGAGGGTGGTTGATGACTGGCTTACTCTGCCAGTGGAAGTGGTGGAGATTTATAAAGGCACTGGATAAACATTGAGGATCTCTGAATAGAAACAATATGGTATCAAAATAAAACTTAAATAACCTCATGGCCTTCATCTCCTATTTTACTATGGGGCTCATTTTCAAAGCACTTAGACACATATTTATATCTTGCTTCACTTTTACATTTAACTGCAAGGTTTATACATAACTAAGTAACAAATATTGGTGAAATCATTACTTCATTAAAAGTAAAATAAAGGTTTTTTGTACTTCTTTACAAGTAAAAATGACAAAACTTAAGTACAGTAGCTAGTTACTGTGACAAAACTGTGTATGTCATTGTGTTCCTTGTAAATACCACACAACTGTTCTAAAATGGCTTCCCATTGAGTCAGCCCTCGTCAGATTCTGCAGTACCGTAAGCTATGTTTCAGCTCTTCTTGTTTTGATGAATTTTAAACAAGCAGTTATAGCAAATTGTAGCAGATAGCAAACTGAATTATTTTCAATAATTCTAAGTCACCTAGAAATATACTGCTGGATATATTTTATATTTTTCAGTGGCAATTAAAAAAAATAAAGGCAACAACTGCATAGCATGGATTTACTACAATACAACAGTATAATCACTGACTGACATGGTAAAATTGCAAACATGCTACTGTCCTCTCTTTCCAATTATACATCATTTTAACCAAGTAGCAAATGAAGCAGCAAGGATGACAGTAAAACCAGATGAAAAACAGTATTTAGCATTAAAAAAACATGTGGGTGTGCTAGAGATTAAAATAAAATGTGTACCATATTTAGAATCATGTATGCTTTTATCAAGCCAGTTTTACTGGCTTGTAAAACTTGCAGGACTTGCTATTTATTTTTTACTAGTCTTTAAGCCCGTTACATTAACGGGTGCTAGAATAGATGTGTCTGTGTCTTTCTCTATCTCTCTCTCTCTCTCTCCTTGGCTGCTTTCTGTCTGTCTTTCTTTCTTTCTGTCTCTTTTTCCTCCACTGTCCACCACCACTCCTTGCCAGTTCCCCCTGTCCAGCAGTAGCCCTTCTCCCTTCCTTTTATGTCCCCCGTGTCCAGCAGCACCCCTTCCCTGCTCCCCCTGTCCCTCTTACCTGCTCCCCTGTCCATCAACATCTCTTCCGTGCTCCCCCTGTCCCTCTTCCCTGCTCCCCCGTCCATCAGCACCTCTTCCCTGCTCCCCCTGTCCCTCTTCCCTGCTCCCAGGTCCATCAGTACCTCTTTTGTGATCTCCCTGTCCCTCTTCCCTTCCCCCCGGCCAATCAGCACCTCTTCCGTGCTCCCCTTGTCCCTCTTCCCTGCTCCCCGGTCCATCAGCACCTCTTTCGTGCTCCCCCTGTCCCTCTTTACTGTTCCCCCGTCCATCAGCACCTCTTCCGTGCTCCCCTTGTCCCTCTTCCCTGCTCCCCGGTCCATCAGCACCTCTTTCGTGCTCCCCCTGTCCCTCTTTACTGTTCCCCCGTCCATCAGCACCTCTTCCGTGCTCCCCCTGTCCCTCTTCCCTGCTCCCTGGCCCATCAGCACCCTTTACCTGCTCTCCCTGTCCAGCATGTTCATTTGCAGCCTGGTGAGGATAGCGGCCAGCTGTAGCGAACCTCACAGGCCGCTATGCACCTCAGTAGCAAGTTCCCTCTGACCGTTTCAGAGGAAACGTGCTACTGAGGTGCTGAGAGGCCTGCAAAGTTTGCTACAGGCGGCCGCTATCCTCACCAGGCTCCTTTGAAGAGCGGCGTCGGCAGCGGTACTGGGCAGTTTCACACCAGAAGCGGCCACCGCGGCCGGCAATCGGGCGGCGATGATGCGGCTCTGGCGCCGCTGGGAGAGAGCTTGCCTGCGCTTCCTCCAGCAGCAGCGGTTGGTGAGTGAGGGCGGGAGGAGGGGAGTGGCCAGAGTGTTCCCTGCCGCCGGGTTCTAAAATGGAACACGGCCACGGATCACACACCACGGCGGCAGGGAACACGAAACCCGAAAACCTGAAACCAGAGACTAAAGTAGAAAGGGAAAGAGGATGGGACTTGGATACTGCACCTTTTTATGGTTACATATTCAAAGCAGTTTGCATATATACAGGTACATAGAAGCATATGGAGATTATGTACTTACCCCGGGGTAAGCTCTTTTCCAGTACATAGGTGAGACATCTAGATCATAGGGTTATTTCCCCTTACTCGCATGAGCTGCAGAAGAAATCCATTCCAGGTTTTCCACTCTGCCTCCAGAGAACATCACAGATTAGTTTAGCACCCTCTAGCAGTCAGTACCCAATCATTGAGAGACACACCCATCTGTGAAGTAGAGGCACCTGTAATGACAGGCTAAACTATTGTTCTGCTCAAACAACTAAACAGTACCATTAACTGCCAACAGAGGCGTCAAAGGAGTTCAGAACTACTCCCATAACAGGTTATACATATGTGCAAACTCTTCTTAACCCCAAAGGGTTAGAAAAATGACAGCAGATAAAGGCCAAATGGCCCATCTAGTCTGCCCATCCGCAGTAACCATTATCTCTTTCTCTCTCTGAGAGATCCCATGTGCCTATCCCAGGCCCTCTTGAATTCAGACACAGTCTCTATTTCTACCACCTCTTCCAGGATACTGTTCCACGCATCTACCACCCCCCTTCTGTAAAAAAGTATTTCCTTAGATTACTCTGGAGCCTATCACCTCTTAACTTCATCCTATGCCCTCTCATTGCAGAGTTTCCTTTCAAATGAACGAGACGAGACTCATGCACATTTAAATTACATAGATATTTAAACGTCTCTATCATATCTTCCCTGCCCTGCCTTTTCTCCAAAGTATACAGATTGAGTCTTTAAGTCTGTCCTCATATGCCTTATCACGAAGACCACATACCATTTTAGTAGCCTTCCTCTGGACCGACTCCATCCTTTTTAAATCTTTTTGAAGGTGCGGCCTCCAGAATGGTACACAATATTCTAAATGAGGTCTCACCAGAGTCTTATACAGAGGTTCACCGGTCTTCAAGAAACAGATTGAAAGGTCATACATATGTACAAACTCTTCTTAACCCCAAAGGTTTGACTGATCTCCAAGATTGGATAAGCAGGAGACTGAAATCTGAATCTGAAACAAGCACAGCAAGGACAGGGCAGGGGGTCTAGAATGTCTCACCTATCTACAGGAAAAGAGCTTACCAGGGTAAGTACATAATCTCCTTTTCCAGTGCAATAGGTGAGACATTCTAGACCATAGGGACATACAAAAGCAGACCCTTAAGACAGAGGACCCAAAGGCAGAGTCTATCTGGCAGCGACATCCACTCTGGAAAACTTGGCAAACGTGAGAAGACAAATCCACATTGCAAATCTCCTCAGGAGAAATAGATCTAGCTTCCGCCCACAAAGAAGCTACACTCCTGGCAGAATGCACCTTAACAGAAATAGGGGACTGTTGACCAGCAAGAATGTAAGTGGACGAAATGGCTCTACGGATCCACCTAGAGATCGTAGTCTTAGAAGTGGGAGAACCTTGCATAATAAAATGAGCCAGCACAAACAGGTGGTCAGAAGGCAAAATCCGTATTTTTCGCTCCATAAGACACACTGGACCATAAGACGCACCCTAGATTTAGAGTAGGAAAACCAGAAAAAAAACATTCTGAACCAAATTATGTACTAATATATACCAGACTCTGCACCCTGTCTCCCCTTCATAAGAACATAAGCATTGCCTCTGCCGAGTCATATCATAGGTCCATCATGCCCAGCAGTCCGCTCCCGCGGCGGCCCCCCAGGTCAATAACCTGTAAGTAATCTATTACTCTAAAGAGTTTTGTACTATATAGTAACTCTCTAATTGTACCCCTCAATCCCCTTTTCCTTCAGGAACTCGTCCAATCCCATTCTGAAACCCAAAATCGTACTCTGATCTACCACCTCCTCTGGAAGCGCATTCCAGGTGTCCACCACCCTCTGAGTGAAGAAGAACTTCCTAGCATTAGTTCTGAACCTATCCCCCTTCAATTTGTTTGAGTGCCCTCTTGTTTTTGTTGCCCCCACCAATCTGAAGAATCTGTCCCTCTCTACCTTCTCTATACCCTTCTTGATCTTGTAAGTTTCTATCATATCCCCTCTAAGTTTCCGCTTTTCCAGGGAAAAGAGCCCCAGCTTCTCAGCATACGAAAGGTTTTCCATGCCCTTTATCATTTTTGTTGCTCTTCTCTGGACCCTCTCAAGTATCGCCATATCCTTCTTGAGGTACGGCGACCAGTACTGAATGCAGTACTCCAGATGCGGTTGCACCATTGCCCTATACAGCGGGAGGATAACTTCCTTGGTTCAGGTAGTGATACCTTTTTTGATAATGCCCTGCCAGGCTGTTCATTTCATTTTTCATATACACACAACACACACAGCAGATATAAATTATCAAAACTGACACATTTTGATCACTAAATTGAAAATAAAATAATTTTTCCTACTTTTGTTGTCTGGTGATTTCATGAGTCTCCTTCCTTCCTTTCTTTCTTCACTCAGGCTCAAGAATTGTCCCTTTCTATTTCCTCCCTCCCATGTCCCAAGTCCGTGCCCCCTCCCATTCACTGCCTTCCAGCCTTTGTTCTTTGACCTACCTCCCCTCCCATGTCCCGAGTTCATGCCCCCTCACTGCCTTATAGCCTTTGTCCTTCGTTCTCCCTCCCTCCCATGGCCCGAGTTCATGCCTCCTTGCCCTCACTGCCTTCCAGCCTTTGTCCTTCGTCCTCCCTGCTGCGTCGGAAACTGCCTTCCTCCTTCCCTGCGTGCTGTAACTTGCCTACCCTCTGCCGATTCCTCCTCCTCTGGCCCCGGTCCACCAATGCTGCACCGCAACTCAAAGAAGGGAAGGGCCAGTGTGTAGCAATTGCACGTCGCCAGCCCACAAATCTTCGCCCAATGTCAGAACTGACGTCAGTTCTGACATCGGGAGAAGGCTTGTGGGCCAGCGATGTGCAATCGCTGTACGCTGGTCCTTCCCTTACTTTCTTTGAGTTGCGGCGCAGCAGCGACCAGCAGGGAGCAGCGGGGTGAGTAGGGAGCAGAAGCAGCGGCAGCGTGGTTCAGCGGCGGGCAGCAGTCAGCCCGTGTACCCCCAAAGAGTGAGTCATTTTAAAAAAGGTACACCGGAGTGGGTGTGGGGGTGTTTTTTAAAAAAAAAGTTACATTCGCTTCATAAGACGCACTGAAATTTCCACCCAATCTTAATGCAGGAGCCCCCTGCGCATGTCCATCTTCTTTAGCAGACGATCCTGATGATTGGAACAACCAGCAAACACACTACCGGATGGACATAGAAAGCTGAAACCCCCTTCAGCAGAAAGAAAGGAACTGTCCGCAGGGGAACTCCAATCTCCAGATCTCAGAGCAAAGGGTGTCAACACAACAACGCCTGCCATTCGGAAACCCTATGGGCCCATGTGAGGATGACCAGAAAAAACAGTCTGGAGTGTTAAATCCAGAAGAGAAGCATCCCTCAGAGGTTCAAAAGTAGTCCTCGCAAAGCCAGACAGCACCACATTAAGGTCCCAGGCTGGGAATGGATTCTTAACGGGCCGGACCTGAAGATCTTTCTGCAAAAAATGAGCAACATCCAGATGTGATGCCAAACAGAACTAACACTCCTTGGATCTAAAACTGGATAGACCAGCCACCTGGATAAGCAGAAACACCTCTGCGAGGCCTTTATCCAGACCTGCTTGGAGAAGAGCAAGGACCTGAAACACCGGAGTCAAATAAGGGTCCACTATCGATGTTCATGCATCAATGCCGATGTCCATACACCAATGTCCATGTTGCTGATGTCCATGTCATGCTGTTAATATCGATACACCTCTGTCGAGACATTGCTGTCGATACACCGATGTCACTGTACCGAAGTCGATACTCCGATGGTACCAATGCTGCTAATGGTACTGATGTTTACTGAGGGTATTGATGGTGTCAAGGGTACCAAAAGTATCAAAGTATATTCATTTAAAATCACTGGAATCGGTGCTTATGTCCATAATGACAGCAAAAGTCATCATCTATATAGTGCTCTACATTCCTCCTATTCTGTTTCCATTTCCATATGGATTTTTCTTTTAGAAATAGTCCGTTAAAAAAAAAAAATACATGAGCTCCATTTTCATGCTGCTTTCTCATTTTTAATACCATAAGGGATTCTTATGGATGTACACCCTGTACTGTTGATAGATCTATATTGGGAATATGCACTGTGGAAGTCTATAGATTACATCCAGCCACTGGGTGGAGTCTTGTTTGCGCTGTGATGCACTGCAAAATAGATCTCTGAATCGCCCGGCAATCCAGCAAACTACACACTATGGATCCTATTCCAGTCGACTCACTGCCATTGGTTTCGGCTTCCACATCGACTATACCTGCATTGTTGACCAAGTCATTGTCTTCTGGGAAGAAATCGATATTGACACACTAAGCTGAGGACAAGGAAGATAGCCTTCTCAGAGATCCTGCCAGTACCAAGGGCGGATGCAAGGAGGCAGACCGAGCTGCAAGCAATAAACGGGTGGCTGAGGAGATGGTGCGAAGAGGAGGGTTTTCACTTTGTACGAAACTGGACAACCTTCCTGGGGAAAAACAAGCTCTACAGGAGGGACGGACTGCACCTGAGCACAGCGGGGACGAGGATGCTGGCACGAAACATCCAGACCAGCATAGACATGGCTTTAAACTGAGGACAAGGGGAAAGCCGACAGTCGATCTGACATCGACACATCGGACCAGAGTATCAAACAAGGATACTGAACAGGGAACAGGCGATAGAGAGCTCGAGACTGAGTGGACATTTTTTGTAAATAAAACCAAGGATGCAATGCAGGGGCCTAAGGAACAAATGAAGCTAAAAAGCGGAAAAAGGAGGAAACAGTCGGAGCCAAAAATGGGGAAGCAGACTGAGGACGAAACAGACGCACCACAGGAGGAGGATGAGCGGAACGAGATTCAGGGACTGGCAGCCCATGAGGAGATCGGCAGGAGCACCAAACCACGAGGAAAACCAACAGAGAAGACTGAGGACGAAACAGACGCACCACAGGAGGAGGATGAGCGGAACGAGATTCAGGGACTGGCAGCCCATGAGGAGATCGGCAGGAGCACCAAACCACGAGGAAAACCAACAGAGAAGACTGAGGACGTCACAGACACACAACAGGAGGAGGATGACCGAGATGAAGCTCGGGGGCTGGCGAACCACGAGGAGGACTGCAGGAGACCCAAAACACGAAGAAAACCAAAAGAGAGGGCAAAAACCTGGGTCTTAAACTGCCTATACACAAATGCTAGGAGCCTAAGAGCCAAAATGGGTGAACTAGAAATCATTGCCAGCAAAAAGGACCTGGACATAATTGGAGTTACAGAAACGTGGTGGACTGAGGACAATCAGTGGGATGTGGCCATACCAGGGTACAAACTATACAGGAGAGACAGGACACATAAAAAGGGTGGAGGAATAGCGCTGTACATAAAAGACTCCATACCCTCAGCCAGGATGGAAACAACAGTACGGGCGGATGGCTTGGAATCACTATGGGTTAAGCTACAGGGAGGAACTGGGGCAGACATTAAATTGGGTCTGTACTACCGCCCACCTGGACAACCGGAAGAAATCGACCAGTACATGGAGGCTGAACTGAGGCAGGTATGCAGAAGCGGAAATGTGGTGGTGATGGAGGACTTCAACTATCCTGGGATAGACTGGAGTATTGGACACTCAAACTGCGCAAGGGAGACCAAATTCCTAGAAGTCACGAGGGACTGTTTCATGGAGCAACTGGTCACGGAACCAACACGGAGCAATGCCACTCTTGACCTAATCTTCAACGGACTAGGGGGGCAAGCAAAGGAGGTGGCAGTATTAGCCCTGCTAGGTAACAGCGATCACAACACGATCCAGTGCAGGCTAGAAATTGGATCATCAAAGGGGGAAAGAACCACAACGACGGCACTCAACTTCAAAAAAGGAAATTATGATGCCATGAGGGAAATGGTGGGAAAGAAACTCAAAGGCAACATAGGAAAGATGGAATCCGTAGAAAAAGCCTGGACCTTACTCAAGGGGTCTGTGCACGAAGCACAAAACCTGTACATCCCCAAGTTCAGGAAAGGGTGCAAAAAAAATAGAACAAAAAACCCAGTGTGGATAACAAATGCAGTGAAGAAGGCGATAAGCGACAAAAAAGCATCATTCAGAAAATGGAAAAAAGACCAATCAGAGGAGAACCAAAAAGTGCACAAAGAACACCAGAAGGAGTGCCACCGACTGGTTAGAAAAGCAAAAAGGGAATACGAAGAGAGACTGGCAGAGGAAGCAACAAACTTCAAGTCTTTCTTCAGATACGTCAAGGGGAAGCAACCGGCAAGAGAAGAAGTGGGACCATTGGATGATGGAGATAGAAAGGGAGTAGTAAAAGAAGAGAAAGAGATAGCTGACAAGTTAAATGAGTTCTTCACGTCAGTCTTCACGAGGGAGAATACAACCAACATTCCGGAACCCGAGGAAATCGTAATAGGAGACCAAAATGATAAGCTGGTCAATTTAAAGGTAAGCCAAGAGGATGTACTCAAGCAGATAGACAGACTAAAAAGCGACAAATCGTCAGGTCCGGACGGCATTCACCCAAGGGTACTCAAGGAACTAAAAAACGAAATAGCGGAGCCACTCCGACAAATATGCAACCTATCCCTAAAAACCGGAGAGATCCCGGAGGACTGGAAAATAGCAAATGTCACGCCCATCTTCAAAAAGGGCTCAAGGGGCGACCCAGGGAACTACAGGCCGGTGAGCCTGACCTCAGTCCCGGGAAAGATGATGGAGGCACTGATTAAGGACAGCATCTGTGAATATATTGAAAACAATGTGCAGCTAAAACCGAGTCAGCATGGCTTCTGCAAGGGTAGGTCTTGCCTCACAAACTTATTGTACTTCTTTGAGGGGGTGAACAGCCAGGTGGATAAAGGGGAATCTATAGATATCATTTACCTCGACTTCCAAAAAGCCTTCGACAAGGTACCACACGAGAGACTGCTCAAAAAGATATGGAACCACGGGGTGCAAGGGGAGGTCCACCGATGGATCAAAAACTGGCTGGCAAACAGGAAACAGAGGGTTGGCGTAAAGGGCCAGTACTCGGACTGGAAAGGGGTCACGAGCGGAGTTCCACAGGGGTCGGTGCTGGGACCGCTCCTGTTCAATATCTACATAAACGACCTAGAAGCGGGAACCAAGTGTGAGGTCATAAAATTTGCAGATGACACCAAATTATACAGCAGGGCTCAATCGAGGGAAGACTGCGAAGATCTCCAAAAGGATCTAACGCAGCTGGAAAAGTGGGCCGAAAAATGGCAAATGAGCTTCAACGTAGGGAAATGCAAGGTCATGCACGTGGGGAAAAAGAACCCGATGTTCACTTACAAAATGGGGGGAACACCACTAGGGGTCAGTAACCTGGAGAGAGACCTGGGAGTGATGGTAGACGCAACACTGAAGGCATCAGCGCAGTGCGCCACGGCCTTAAGGAAAGCTAACAGAATGTTGGGTATCATTAAGAAGGGTATCACGACCAGGACGAGGGAAGTCATCATGCCGCTGTATCATGCAATGGTGCGGCCGCATCTGGAATACTGTGTCCAGTACTGGTCGCTGCACCTCAAGAAGGACATGGCGGAACTAGAGGGAGTACAGAGAAGAGCGACTAAACTGATAAAGGGAATGCAAAATCTCCCATATACCGACAGATTAAAGCAGCTAGGACTTTTCTCCCTGGAAAAGCAGAGACTTAGAGGAGACATGATAGAAATCTTCAAGATCCTGAAAGGCATAGAAAAAGTAGACAGGGACAGATTTTTCAAATTAAGGGGCACCACAAGTACAAGGGGGCACTCGGAGAAACTGAAAGGGGACAGGTTTAGAACAAACGCTAGGAAGTTCTTCTTCACTCAGAGGGTGGTGGATACATGGAACGCGCTTCCAGAGGCTGTGGTAGATAGGAACACATTAAATGGTTTCAAAGAAGGTTTGGATAGATTCCTAGAAGAAAAAGGGATTGAAGGGTATAGATAGATATAGACCACTGCTCAGGCAATGGGCTTGATGGGCCACCGCGGAAGCGGACCGCTGAGCAGGATGGACCTCTGGTCTGCCTCAGCGGAGGCAACTTCTTATGTTCTTAACGTCGCCAGATGTCTCATTGTCCAAGTCAGTGTCACTGTCTCAACCAGATTCCAAATTTACCAAAAAAAAAAAAAAAAGTACATGGTGAAGTTAGCACTTAATCATCCTCTTCAGGAATTACTTCAGCTACCCATACAGGGCATTATTTCATAATTGGGTTCTAGACTCTATTTTACAGTACCTCGAGGATGTAAGGATACAAACATTGGCATACAGCAGAGCCTCTCATCAGTTTTAAACCTGTTGGAAGAACTCTCTGCTTCTTAACTATCTGGTTTCAGGTAGGGTATCACAGAGCCTCCTATCAGTTTACAGCCTGTTGGAGGAACTCTCTGCTTCTTCACTTCCAATTGTACGCCATAGTGGAAGCGGTTGTTTTTTTCTATGGTCTTATAAATCAAGAAAGATGGTGTTCAAATCTAAACATCTTCTTCTGCATGCTCTGTTAAAAGGACCTGTTTTGAACCATCCATTCCTTCCATGCCACAACACTCTGAGAGTCGTTATTCTTCTTCATTCATGCTTGAGGATTCAGACACCACCTTCTTACTTGGTGGCAGAGGGTTCCCCTGTGAAGGATTATCCTCCTCCCACCTCTCACAATCATTTTATCTGAATCAGTTTCTTTCACTTGAATTCTACACCAGATAAGTAAGTACATTAACATTGCTCTGGAATTCAATTGCAAATACACTAAAGAATGCCTGGAGGACTTAGAACTTATCCTCCTAAGGACTTCCTTTAACTACTCATGTATGGCATCCTTCAACAGAATTCCAGTGTCTAGGACAAGACCATTGTCTAACGTTTGTTCTTCAGTTGAACATCCTTTCGATATGATTAGGCGAAAGCTACAAAAGATGGAAAGCTTTTCAGTTAGTGCTTCCACAAATTTTTTCTAACCCTGCCACAGATATTGCTATCATGAAGGGTCAACTGGGTTGTTATAGTCAAACTCTACTGTATCACCAATGTTAGCCTAGCATTCCTTTACCTCAATGCTTTTCTCCTCTATCCTTCCTCTTATTTCTCATAGCCCGGAGAGGTAGAGCTGGTGCCAAGCGAACATTCGGGTTCAGGCAGATACTCTGTTCACTTTGTCGTTCCTAAGACAGGATCGAAAGATTGGAGACTTCGATTTGGCTCTCATGCTTCCTCAGTTCTGGATGGAGACCTGCAGTTGGTCCTTACAGCAGTGGCTCTGGGGGAGTTTCTGGCCTCCCTGGATCTTATGGAGGTGAATTTGCACATTTCCATTTTTCCAGATCACCGCAAGATTTTGCGGTTTCATGTGTTGGATCAGTATTATCAGTTTGATTCCGAACAGAAGAAGAGCCATCCAGCGAGGGAGACAGGCAGGAGCAAGGAAAGCTCCAACGGGCTTTAAAAAAAAAAAAAAAAAAGGTACCGGGGAGCTACCTACAGGGGGGAGGGGTGCCTGTGCTGAATATTATTTGTGTTTTTAGTCAGGTGGAAACCAGGCAATGTTCAAAACATCCCTTTGTCAGAATAAATCAGTTTTAAAAATTTGCCTTTTAAAGAACCTGGTAATTGTTTGATTGGAGGTTAATAAATCAAATTTGATAAATAATTAATTCCAGTGCAATAGGTGAGACATTTGATTTTGCGACTCGTGAGAACTGGCTGCAGCCAATCGTGGAGCAGCACCGGACCAGCAGGAACACGAACAGATTGCGCCTGCCTTCTGTGCCACTCTGCCCGAACAGAAGAGCTGTCCAGCAAAGGAGACAGGCAGGAGCAGGGAAAGCTCCAACGAACTTTAAAAAAAGGTACTAGGGCGGGGGTGCCTGTGCTGCCTACAGGGA
This sequence comes from Geotrypetes seraphini, assembly GCF_902459505.1. Classification (NCBI taxonomy): domain Eukaryota; kingdom Metazoa; phylum Chordata; class Amphibia; order Gymnophiona; family Dermophiidae; genus Geotrypetes; species Geotrypetes seraphini. Next base: position 12,159,886 of record NC_047085.1, read on the forward strand.
GGGGGGGGCCTGTGCTGCCTACGGGGGGTGCCTACGTTGTTTATGGGTTTTTCGCTCTATAAGACCCTGTCCTGGCCTACCATTAGATCACCAGAGGGGGTACAGGGCAGAGTGATGGGAATTTTTTTTCTTGTGTTTTTCTCCTCTTTGAGTGGGTGCATCTTCTAGAGCGAAAAATATGGTAAATTTTATAATACAGTTTGTCCGAAACAGTGAAGATATGAACTGAGGACCAAGTGGCAGCTTTACATGTTTCATCAATAGAAGTAGATCTAAGGAAAGCTACTGAAGCTGCCATAGCTCGAATCTTATGGGCTGTGACTCGACCTTCCAGTTTCAGCCCAGCCTGAGCATAACAAAACAAGATGCAAGCAGCTAACCAGTTGGAAATTGTCCTCTTGGAAACTGGATGCCCCAACTTATTTTGATCAAAGGAGACAAAAAGATGTGGAGAAGATCTATGTAATTTAGTCCTTTGCAAATAGTAGGCCAAAGCACGCTTGAAGTCCAGAGTTTGAAGAGCTGTTTCCCCAGGATGAGAATGAGGCTTGGGAAAGAATACTGGAGAATAATTGATTGACTGACATGAAATTCTGTAACAATTTTGGGTAAGAATTTTGGATGGGTGCGGAGTACCACCTTGTCATGATGGAACATTGTAAATGGTGGATCCGCTACCAAAGTTTGTAGTTCACTATCTCTGCGAACAGACATAAGAGAAATAAGGAAGACTACTTTCCAAGTGAGATATTTAAGATAAGCCAGACAGTGGTTCCAATGGAGGCTTCATTAGATGAACAAGCACCACATTGAGATTTCAACTACTGGAGGTGATTTGAGAGGTAGTTTAACATTGAAAAGTCCTTTCATAAATCTGGAAACCACAGGATGAGTAGAGAGAAGTTTTCCATCTAATGGTTGATGAAACGCAGCAATTGCACTGAGATGGACTCTAATGGAGGTGGATTTGAGGTCAGATTGGGACAAATGGAATAAATAGTCCAGAATCGAAGACAAGGCGGTAGACTGAGGCTCCTGGTGATGAAGATCGCACTAAGCAGAAAACCTAGTCCATTTTTGAGTGTAACATTGTCTTGTAGTTGGTTTTCTGGAAGCATCCAAGATGTCTCTGACAGATTGTGAAAACTGAAGGTGTGAAGTTATCCTGAGAAGTACCAAGCTGTCAGGTGTAGAGACTGCATGTTGGAATGAAGAAGAGAACCGTGACTGTGTAAGCAGAGACGGAAAGATTGGTGGTAGTAGAAGTGGCTCCCTGATGCTGAGTTGAAGTAGAAGGGAGAACCATGGTTGTCTGGGCCACCGATGAGCTATCAGAATCATGGTGGCATGTTTCTGTTTGAGTTTGAAAAGTATCTTGAGAATAAATGGAAAAGGATGGAACGCATAGAGAAACTTGTCTGTCCAGTCTGGGAGAAAAGATCTGCCTCCAGTTGGAGAGGAGAACATAAGAATTGTCACTGCTGGGTCAGACCAGTGGTCCATCATGCCCAGCAGTCCGCTCACACGGCAGCCCTCTGGTCAATAGACCAGCGCCCTAACTGAGACTACCCTTACCTGCGGACGTTCTGGTTCAGCAGAACTTGTCTAACTTTGTCTTGAATCCCTGGAGGGTGTTTTCCCCTATGACAGACTCCAGAAGAACGTTCCAGTTTTATACCACTCTCTGGGTGAAGAACTTCCTTATATTCGTACGGAATCTATCCCCTTTTAATTTTAGAGACTGCCCTCTCGTTCTCCCTACCTTGGAGAAGCTGAACAACCTGTCCTTATCTACTAAGTCTATTCCCTTCAGTACCTTGAATGTTTCGATCATGTCCCCTCTCAATTTCCTCTGTTCGAGGGAGAAGAGGCCCAGTTTCTGTAATCTTTCACTGTATGGCAACTCCTCCAGCCCCTTAACCATCTAGGAGAGTAGAGTCTGGAACAAAACTGTGGCAACTTGTTGATGTGGGGAGATGGAAAAAGGTCTACTTGACGAGTCCCACATTGAGAAAAAATTTGATGAAGAGTTGGTGAATTGAGCATCCATTCGTGTGGTTGTAGAATGCAACTTAATTTGCCAGTGAATTTTTCTCTTCTTGAATATAGACAGCTTTGAGAAAAGATCTGTCTCCAGATGGAGAGTAGAGTCTGGAACAGAACTGGGGCATCTTGTTGTTGTGGAGAGACGCAAAAAGGTCTACTTGAGGAGTCCCACACTGAGAAAAAATTTGATGAAGAGTTGGTGAATTGAGCATCTATTCATGTGGTTGTAGAATGCAACTTAATTCATCTGCAAGTGAATTTTTCTCTTCTTGAATATAGACAGCTTTGAGAAAAATGTTGTGAGGAATTACCCAATTCCAAATTTTCTGAGCTTCTTGCCAAAGAAGAAGAGATCCTGTTCCTCCCTGCTTGTTCACATAGTATATGGCCACTTGGTTGTCTGTATGAATGAGAATGACTTGATCGTGAAGAAGATGCTGAAAAGCCTTGAGAGCATTGAAAATCGCTCTGAGTTCCAACAGATTTATATGATGACGACAAATCTGTAGCGGACCAGTGACCTTGAATAAGGAGACCATCTAGATGGGCTCCTCAAGTATAGGTTGATAAATCTATCGAGAGAACCTTCTGGTGGGGAGGTGTTTGAAACAGCAAACCTCTGGATAGATTGGAAGAGAACATCCACCACTAAAGAGATTGCTGATGAAAAGATGTTACTGTACTATGCTGGGAAAGCAGATAGAGAGCCTGTGACCACTGAGATGCCAGTGTCCACTGAGGAATCCTTAGGTGAAGCCTAGCAAAAGAAGTCACGTGAACTGTAGAGACCACGTGACCTAGAAGGACCATCATGTGCCTCGCTGAAAGTGAAGGAAGGAGGGGCACCTAATGGCAAAGGTGTACAAAAGCATCCTGTTATTGCTGAGGAAGGAACGCTCTGAGCTGCACAGTATCTAGAAGAGCTCCAATAAATTGACAAGTCTGAGAAAGTTGAGACTTGAGAAAGTTGATTTTGAAGCCCAAATTGTGTCGCTACAGTAACCCCTTGAGCTGATACCGGGAGTAACATCGCAAAAGAAATCTACTGTAGGGGTGTTTAATTTTCGAAAGAGCGACTATGATAAAATGAGGAAAATGGTTAAAAAGAAGCTAAAAGGATCAGTCGCAAAGGTTAGGACTATAAACTAGCTGTGGATGTTATTTAAAAATACCATTGTGGAAGCTCAGACCAGATGTATTCCACATATCAGCAAAGGTGGAAAGAGGAAACTTGAGCAGCATGGTTAAAAGGTGAAGTGAAAGAAGCTATTAGAGCCAAAAAAACATCCTTTCAAGAAAGGAAAAAAAGAGCTGAATGAAGAAAATAAGAAGAAACACAAGTACTGGCAAGTTAGATATAAAGCATTGATAAAGACAGTTAAGAAAGAATATGAAGAGAAACTTGCAAAAGAGGCAAAAACTCATAGCAATTTTTTCAGGTACATCAGAAACAGAAAACCTGTGAGGGAATAGAAACATAGAAAATGATGGCAGAAAAGGACCACGGCCCACCTAGTCTGCCCACACTAATGACCCACCCCCTAACTATGCCCATGAAGTGATCCCACATACCAATCCCATCTTTTCTTAAAGTCTGGCACGCTGCTGGCCTCAATTACCTGTTGCGGAAGATTATTCCAGCGATCAATCACCCTTTCGGTGAAGAAATATTTTCTGGTGTCGCCATGGAATTTCCCTCCCCTGATTCTCAACGCATGCCCTCTGGTTGCCGTGGGTCCTTTAAGAAAAAGAGATCTTCTTCTGCCTTGATACGGCCCGTCACATATTTGAATGTCTCGATCATGTCTCCTCTCTCTCTGCATTCCTCAAGTGAGTATAGCTGTAACTTGCCCAGCCGTTCCTCATACAGAAGGTCCTTGAGTCCTGCGACCATCCTGGTGGCCATACGTTGAACCGACTCAACTCTCAGCACATCTTTTTGGTAATGTGGTCTCCAGAATTGTACACAGTATTCCAGATGAGCTAAATCCGACAAGTTAAAAAGTGATAAATCACCAGAACCGGATGGTATACATCCCAGGGTATTAAAAGAACTCAAAAATGAAATTGCTGACCTGCTGTTAGTGATCTGCAACCTGTCGCTAAATCATTTGTAGTACCTGAAGATTGGAGGGTGGTCAATATTACACCGATTTTTAAAAAGGGCTCCAGGGGAGATCCGGGAAATTACAAACCAGCAAGCCTCACTTCAGTGCCGGGCAAAATGATAGAAACGATTATAAAAAATAAAATTGTGGAACACATAGATAAGCATGATTTAATGAGACGGAGTCAGCATGGGTTCAGCTGAGGGAGATCTTGCCTCACAAATTTGCTTGACTTCTTTGAAGGTGTGAATAAACATGTGGATAAAGGTGAGCCAGTTGATATAGTGTATCTAGATTTTCAGAAAGCTTTTGATAAAAGTTCCTCAAGAGAGGATCCAGAGAAGCTTAAAGAGTCATGGGATAGGTGGCAAAGTTCAGTTGTGGATTAGGAGTTGGTTATCGGATAGAAAACAGAGGGTAGGGTTAAATGGTTATTTTTCTCAATGGAGGACAGTAAACAGTGGAGTGCCGCAGAAGTCTGTACTGGGACCGGTCTATTTAACTTCTTTATAAATGATCTGGAAATTGGAACGACGAGTGAGGTGATTAAATTTGCAGATGACATTAAATTTAAGTTTTATTTAAAATTTAATGAATCGCTTAATCGTAATACAAAGCGAAGAACAAATCAAAAAATATCAAACAGCTATAAATACAAGGATTCAATAAAAAAAATAAAGACAAAACACTTAACATAAACAAGACAAAAAGGGATATAGGGGAGGAAATACAATGAATGATAGTAAATGAGACAGATAAGGGATATAACAATAGGGAGGGGTAAAAAGATAAAAACTTTCGAGCAAGGCTAGAATTAAAAGCATTCAAAAGCATCTTTAAAAAGAAAGCATTTTAACTTGCTTTTAAACTTATCAATAAGACGTTCCTCTCTTATGTGTATTGGGAGGGAATTCCATTGTTGCGGAGAGACTACTGAAAAAATATATTGGCTCCATGTGCTAATGGATTTAACATAAGAACATAAGAATTGCCGCTGCTGGGTCAGACCAGTTGTCCATCGTGCCCAACAGTCCACTCACGTGGCGGCCCTCTGGTCAAAGACCAGCGCCCTAACTGAGACTAGCCCTACCTGCCTACGTTCCGGTTCAGGAGGAACTTGTCTAACTTTGTCTTGAATCCCTGGAGGGTGTTTTCCCCTATGACAGACTCCAGAAGAGCATTCCAGTTTTCTACCACTCTCTGGGTGAAGAAAAACTTCCTTATGTTCGTAGGAATCTATCCCCTTTCAATTTTAGAGAGTGCCCTCTCGTTCTCCCTACCTTGGAGAGGATGAACAACCTGTCCTTATCTACTAAGTCTATTCCCTTCAGTACCTTGAATGTTTCGATCATATCCCCTCTCAATCTCCTCTGTTCGAGGGAGAAGAGGCCCAGTTTCTCTAATCTTTCACTGTACGGCAACTCCTCCAGCCCCTTAACCATCTTAATCGCTCTTCTCTGGACCCTTTCGAGTAGTACCGTGTCCTTCTTCATGTATGGCGACCAGTGCTGGACGCAGTACTCCAGATGAGGACGCACCATGGCCCGGTACAGCGGCATGATAACCTTCTCCAATCTGTTTGTGATCCCCTTCTTTATCATTCCTAGCATTCTGTTCACCCTTTTTGCTGCCACCGCACATTGCGTGGACAGCTTCATCGACTTGTCGATCAGAACTCCCAAGTCTCTTTCCTGGGAAATCTCTCCAAGTACCGCAAAGGACATCCTGTAATCGTGCATGAGATTTTTGTTACCGACATGCATCACCTTACAGTTATCCACGTTGAACCTCATCTGCCATGTTGATGCCCATTCCTTAAGCCTGATTATGTCACATTGCAGATCTTCGCAATCCCGTGTCTTCACTACTCTGAATAACTTCATATCGTCCACAAATTTAATCACCTCACTCGTCGTACCTATGTCCAGATCGTTTATAAAGATGTTGAAGAGCACGGGTCCAAGCATCGAGCCCTGAGGCATCCCACTGGTGACGCTCTTCCAGTCCGAGTATTGTCCATTTACCCCCACTCTCTGTTTCCTATGCTCCAGCCAGTTTTTAATCCATGTGAGTATTCAGCCTCAATTCCATGGCTCGCAATTTTCCGAAGTAGTCGTTCATGCGGAACCTTGTCAAACGCCTTCTGAAAATCCAGATATACAATGTCGACCGGGTCACCCTTGTCTATCTGCCTGTTCATTCCCTCAAAGAAGTGCAGCAAGTTTGTCAAACAAGGTCTGCCTTTGCTGAAACCATGCTGGCTGGTCCTCATCAGACCGTGTCCGTTCCAAGGTGATCAATGATGCTGTCCTTTATCAGCGCCTTTACCATATTTCCTGGTACCGAGGTCAGACTCACCGGTCTGCAGCTTCCCGGGTCTCCCCTCTAACCTTTTTTGAAGATCGGCGTTAACATTCTCCACCTTCCAGTCCTCTGGAATCTTTCCTAATTTTATCAACAGATAGGCTATTAGTTGAAGCAGTTCAGCTATGGTCCCTTTCAGTTCCTTGATGACCCTCAGATGGATACCATCCGGTTCCGGGGATTTATCGCTCTTAAGCCTATCAATCTGCCTGCATACCTCTTCTAGACTGACCGTCAACCCTGTCAGTTTCCCATTTTCGCTTCCAGCATATAGCCTGATGGGTTTCGGTATGCTGTGTATATCGGTAAATACAGACGCAAAAAATGTGTTCAGTCTGTCGGCAATTGCTTTGTCCTCCTTTAGCACTCCCTTTATTCCTTGATCATCCAATGGTCCCACCGCTTTCTTCACAGGTCGTTTCCCCTTAATATATCAAAAAAATGGCTTTAAGTTTTTCGCCTACTTGGCTATTTTTTCCTCGTAGTCTTTTCTGGCCCCTTTTACCGCATTAAGGCACCTGCGTTGATGTTGTTTATGCAGTTTTTGTCTGTTTTTCACCTTTTCCATTCCTTAAATGAAGCTTTTTTGTCTCTGATCGCTTCCTTTACCTCTACAGTGAGCCACGCTGGTTCTTTGTTTTTTTTTCCTCTTTGATCCCTTGTTGATACACGGTATATATAGATTTTGAGCCTCGGTGACCGTATCCTTAAAAAGGGTCCAAGCTTGCTCTAGCATTTTTACAGTATTCATCCTCTTCTTAATCTTCTTCCCCATCATGCGTCTCATCCCTTCGTAATTCCCTTTTCGGAAGTTCAGTGCCATGGCCATCGTTCTGGACCAATGTTTGTCCCCTGCGTCCAGGTCGAAGCGGATCATATTGTGAGGGAGGGAACAACCAGCAAATGCTGATCATTAGATCTGAGTGATCGAGTGGGGGCATAGGGTATTAAAACTGTTGATAAAAAAAGAGATTTATAAATTATCGATTTAAGAGTTAATAAACTTATCTTGTAGGATATTCTATGTACGACCGGGAGCCAATGAGATTTTTTAAAAAGTGGAGAAATATGATCAAATTTCTTTGCTTTCCATATGATTCTGATAGAGGCATTTTGGATGAGTTAAAGGCGCCTAATTTCTTTGAGGGCAATTCCTGTAAACAGAGCGTTGCAGTAATCGATTCCGGAAATTACCAGTGAATGGATTAGTATGTTAAGTGATTTGGGTTCTAACCATTTGGAGACTGTTCGAAGTTGTTAAAACGCATGCAGATTGAGAAAAATTGCAGGCGGACCTTAGGAAATTGGAAGACTGGGCGTCCAAATGGCAGACGAAATTTAATATGGACAAATGAAAAGTGATGCACATTGGGAAGAATAACCTGAAAGCACAGTTACTTACCGTAACAGTTGTTATCCAGGGACAGCAGGCAGCTATTCTCACAAGTGGGTGATGTGATCCAACGGAGCCCCGATGCGGACGCCTCACAAGCAGTCTTGCTTGAAGAAATTCAAAGTTTCGAGTCGTCCGCACCACGCATGCGCGAGTGCCTTCCCGCCCAGCACAGGGCGCGTCTCCTCAGTTCAGATAGCTAGCAGAGAAGACAACCCAGGGGAGGTGGGAGGGATGTGAGAATAGCTGCCTGCTGTCCCTGGGTAACAACTGTTACAGTAAGTAACTGTGCTTTATCCCAGGACAAGCAGGCAGGTATTCTCACAAGTGGGTGACCTCCAAGCTAACCATAATGGGATGGTGGGAGAGTTGGCAACTTAGGAGAATAAATTTTGCAATACTTGTCTAAACCTTTCTTAAAACCAGCTACACTATCTGCTGTTACCACATCCTCTGGCAAAGTGTTCCACAGCTTAACTATTCTCTTGAGTGAAAAAAATTTTCCTCCAATTGGTTTTAAAAGTATTTCCCTGTAACTTCATCGAGTGTCCCCTAGTCTTTGTAATTTTTGACGGAGTGAAAACTCGATCCACTTGTACCCGTTCTACTCCACTCAGGATTTTGTAGACTTCAATCATATCTCCCCTTTGAACCTTTTCTAGTGCCACTATATCTTTCTTGAGATAAGGAGACTAGAATTTAACGTAATACTCCAGATGAGGTCACACCATGGAATGATACAGGGGCATTATAACATTCTTAGTCTTGTTAACCATCCCTTTTTTAATAATTCCTAGCATCTTTTTTTTTTTTTATTTACTTTCATTTTATATCCAAAGAAATTCTTTGATTAAGAAAAATAACAATTCCAAAGAAGAAATAATAAAACATTAAATAATATATATATAGTACCATGAGCATCTTATTTGCTTTTTTGGCCGCCACCGCCCATTGGGCAGAAGATTTCATCGTATTGTCTATGATGACACCCAGATCTTTTTCTTGGGCGCTAATCCCCAAGGTGAACCCTAGCAGCCAGTAACTGTGATTATCCCAGGACAAGCAGGCAGATATTCTCACAAGTGAGTGACGTGATCCAACGGAGCCCCGATGCGGACGCCTCACAAACAGTCTTGCTTGAAGAAACTCGAAGTTTCGAGTCGTCCGCACCGCGCATGCGCGAGTGCCTTCCCGCCCAGCACAAGGTGCGTCTCCTCAGTTCTTACTTTTCCGCGGAGCCGAGAAGTCCGTCTTCGACTCTCTGCGTGAAGTATTTTCACTTGTGCCTTCTTAAGTCCGCGGTTTTGGGTTATTTAGCGGGTAGCTAATGGGGTTCCGACGTGCAGTATACTGCCTAGATCCAGGGGTGAGGCAAGAGTAGCAGTATTCTTGAAGCCAAGGAGAGATCCTCAAAACTGTGGATCCTTTCAACCAATCTCACTGTTGAACCTTGACGCTAAGATATTGGCTAAGGTATTGGCAATACAGTTGGTTTAGGTACTCCCAAATTTAGTGCATACCAGTCGGGGTTTATTCAACAGAGACAGGTGAGTGACAACATTAGGCGCACATTACATTTATTGTTGGAGGCCAAACAAGGGCCAGACAAGGCAGTGTTCATGGCAATCGATACTAAGAAAGCATTTGATAGGGTCCTGTGGGATTTCCTATGGGAGGTTATGGAGCGTATGGGATTGGCGGGACCCTTTTGTAGTTGGGTGAAAGCATTCTATGCATTGCCAAGAGCCTGCCTTCGGGTTAATCAGACATATACAGACTTTTTTCAGATAGTGAGAGGAACATGTCAGGGATGCCCCCTTTCACCCCTCCTATTTGCACTTTCCATAGAATCTCTGGCTATCTGTATATGCAATCACTCCCTGTTGAAAGGGATTTCTGTAGGGGGAGTGGAACATCGTTTAGCGTTATTTGCGGATGACATCTTGTTATAAGTGGTGGACCCAGAGGTCTCTATACCCACCCTTTTGCTAGTTTGTAAGGAATATGATAGGGCATCAGGATTTAAGATAAATTTGGACAAAACAGAATTACTGGATCTCACCCTTGATAAGGAGATTATACGATTTCGAGCCAGATTTCCTTTCAGTGGGCTAAGCTGGAGATCAAATATTTGGAAATACAAATACCCAGAGATTTGGATAAGTTATATGAGGTGGATTATCTACCTGTGTTTAGAAAAATTAGAAGGGATCTGCAACGCTGGCACGGTTTATGGCTGTCGTGGTAGGGGAGGATAGCTATAGTTAAGATGAACGTTTTGCCTAGACTATTGTTCTTGTTTCAAACCCTACCAATACCAGTGCCTCTAGGAGCTTTGAAGATTTTGAATGCAGAGTTGAAACGTTTTATTTGGCAAAAGAAACCTCCCCATTATTTCTCAAAAAATGATGTGGTCAACTAGGGAACTGGGGAGGGGGTAGAGAGGTAGGTGCCCAACCTGCATTTACTCAGCCCAAATGCAATTATTGTTGGATTAGGATATTGAGGAGCTTAAAAATGTTCAATAGAAGCAGGCCATGGGGGGCCTGGTAAGCTTAAGTATCAGTTATGGCTATCCGTGAAACCACCAAACTAGAGCACAGGCTATTGAGAACTCAATTTTTTAAGCACTTAATGCTGCTCTGGGGTCAGGTGCGAAGTAGGTTGGAGAGCGGGAAATCAGCCGATTAGGGCAGAATCGCAATTTATTGTTGGGAAAGACAAGAAGGTATTTCATACCTGGGTGCAGCTGAGTTAAATCACTTTTCGTGACTTGCTGGGAGAAGAAGGAGTTTTATCTTTTGCTAGACTTCAGAATAAATATGGGTTGTCCGAGGGGGATTATTTGGCTTACCATCATTTTATGAAAGCCCAAGGCTGGGACATCAGGCTTCCGGTTCAGGGGGAAGGTCTTGAAAATTTGTGGTTGCTTCTTCAGAAGGTGCCACGATCTATCTCCATACTCTATCAATATTGGAGGGGGCATCAGTTGTGTGCGTTTCCCTTTCAGTCACAGTGGGAGGGGGATTTGGGTAGGATTTTTTTCTGCCAAGGAATGGGAGGTAGTTTGTGGGGAGGTTGCTAAGGCTTCCTCTTGTGCTCTGGTGCAGGGGAATGGTTACAAGGTGATGACCAGATGGTACTATACGTCTGATAGACTGCATAGAATGTATTCCCAGGTTCAGAACATCTGTTGGAGATATGGTAAAGCAGTAGGCATATTTCTGCATATCTGGTGGGACTGTCAGGTGTTGCAACCATTTTGGGGGAAGGTGGCTAGAGTATTAACTACTACAATTGGTAGATCTGTGAGTGCTACACCTGCCAGTTGTTTGTTGGGTTTATTCAATATATGTGAACATGACTGGAAGACTAAACTCCTCCGTCTAGGCCTAGCGGCTGCAAAATGTTTCATCGCAAAATATTGGAAGAGCAGTTACGCTCCATCATACAAAGAGTGGACGATACGTTGGGTATCCCTGGGGCGAATGGAATCTCTCTGGCTAAGCGTCATCCCTATTATGGGTCTCAATTGACTACCTGGAAACTCTTAGGGGACAAATTAGACCAGGGGTCTCAAAGTCCCTCCTTGAGGGCTGCAATCCAATCGGGTTTTCAGGATTTCCCCAATAAATATGCATGAGATCTATGTGCAAGAACTGCTTTCAATGCATATTCATTTGGGAAATCCAGAAAACCCGACTGGATTGCGGCCCTCAGGGAGGGACTTTGAGATCCCTGAATTAGACGCTCTTTAAGCAAACATATCAGCATGTCTCTTTCTTACTTCTATTTGGTGGGGTTCCTGGATGAGGGGGTGGAGAGGAGAGGAGATTCACAGCTTCTTTGCAGTTTGTACACCGCTGTTGGTTACTGAACTGTTTCAGTGATGCAGATATTTGTTGTTGTTTGTGATTCTATCACTTGTATTGTTTTACTATGTTTTTATTGTGTATCAGTATTACTCTTATTGTGCTATTTTATTATGAAAATTAATAAAACATTTAAATTTGGAAAAAAAAAAAGAAAACAAAGCCTGTTGGTATCCATGGCCTGGAAGTTGCATGTCTGAAATAAGGTCTTATCTGAAACAGGGCTTATGAGTAACCAAGAAGCATGGGCCCAAGAAATGGAATCACCAGCAAACACTTCAGGTCAAGGCTGCCAGCAACACAGGCATAGTCCAAATGCAACTAGGCAATGGAAATGTCAAAACAAATCGTAGTATAATGAAACACTCATCATAGGGTCCCAACATTCAGGTCTTGCAGATTGCAACCCTAAGCTACTGAAATATATCCCAAATGATATTCTTGGTGCAAAACCGCTCTGTCTCTGGGGTGTGAAACATCCCATAATAAGATCAGAAACTCCACTAGACAGAGGACATTAGATGCCAGGAAAAATGTCAGCCCATAGCAGCAGACCTCTAGTATTCTGACAACACCCAGAAAAACCCCAAGCCTGTTTGTATCCATAGTTGAACATTCATAACACAGAGATGACAAGATTGGAACTAACACAGTGCATGGAATTAAACCAGAAAAATAAATTCCCAAGAAATGTATTCGACAGCATGCGCTCCAGTTCAAGGCAAAGTCTAATCGTCCAGTAGTTGCTTCACAAACAGCAAGGCCTCTGAAACCGAATCGAAATTACAGGTCTTACCAGTATGTTGGATCTTTAGATGAGTTGGGTAGAGAAGAGCAGAAAGGATTTGTTTTCTATGTGGACTTGCACAGGATTCCGCAAACAACTTCCTCTTGGCCGCCAACTGTGCCGAGAAATCTTGAAAACATAAGACCTTAAGAACATAAGAATAGCCTTACTGGGTCAGACCAATGGTCCATTAAGCCCAGTAGCCCGTTCTCACGGTGGCCAATCCACGTCCCTAATACCTGGCTAAAATCCAAGGAGTAGCAATATTCCATGCTACCAATCCAGGGCAAGCAGTGGCTTCCCCCATGTCTTTCTCAATAACAGACTATGGACTTTTCCTCCATGAAATTGTCCAAACCTCTCTTAAAACCAGCTACTCTTATCTGCTCTTATCACACCTCTGGCAATGCATTCCAGAGCTTAATATTCCCCGAGAGAAAAAATATTTCCTCCTATTGGATTTAAAAGTATTTCCCTGTAACTTCATCGCGTGTCTCCTAGCCTGAGCCCGAGAGGTCAAGCGGTACTGGCTCTACAGCTTGAATATCCAGCAAGCGCTGAACGGTGGCTTGAAACCTGAGCAGTTTGTCCGGGCGACCTGAAGTAAAGTCCACGAACCAATCTGTCAGAGGTCGAGCAAATTCCAGTTTGCAGCCTGACCAAATAATGTCCAAGAGCCACTGGTCAGTCATAATGTGCATCCAGGCAGAAGAAGCACTGAGAGCCGGTCACATATGTGCAGAGGGGCATCTCTTGGCCTGGCGGCACTGAGACTTTCTGGCAGAGGTGCAGAACAGGAGGTGGCAGGCTGAAATCACCTGTAGCCAGTAAATCTTCATTGGGAGCCCTGAGAAAAATCTTTGCAACGTGGCATTTGCATACAGTCTGGAACGCTTTGAACCACAAATATTAGAGCAACCAGAACCCCTGGAGGGTCTGTGTCTATTATCAGGCACAGTCTTAGAGCAACAGACCAACACAGAATCCATAAGATCATCCAGACCTTTGCCAAACAATAACTGCCCTTTAAAAGGCAGCCTAGCCAATGTAGCCTTGAAAGTGGAATCACCAGCCCATTGATGAACCCAGAGTATTCGAAGATTTTTCAATGGGCAGTACACTGACACCTTCGCCAAAACCTTCATGAGGTCATACAATGCATCTGCCATATAATCTGTCCCAGCCATCAGAAGTTAAGGAGGGGGATCCACTGCCTCATTCTCCAGGGTGCACAGTCAATAAAAACAAGAGAAAAAGGAAGCCGATATGGTTCTCCAACCTAGTGGCTGAGAAAATAAAGGCGAAAGAGTTGGCGTTCATGAAATATAAAAAACCCCAAGAAGAGGAGAGCAGAAAGGACTACAGGGTGAAACTGAAAGAAGCCAAGAGAGAGATACGTTTGGCGAAGGCACAGGCGGAAGAACAAATGGCTAAAAATGTAAAAAAAGGGAGATAAAAATTTTTTCAGATATATTAGTGAAAGGAGGAAGATAAAAAATGGAATTGCTAGGCTAAAAGATGCTGGGAACAAATATGTGGAGAGTGATGAGGAGAAAGCAAATGTGCTAAACAAATACTTCTGTTCTGTGTTCACAGAAGAAAATCCTGGAGAAGGACCGAGATTGTCTGGCAAAGTTACACGAGAAAATGGAGTAGATTCTGCGCCGTTCACGGAGGAGGGTGTTTATGAGCAACTTGAAAAACTGAAGGTGGACAAAGCGATGGGACCAGACGGGATCCATCCGAGGATACTAAGGGAGCTCAGAGAGGTTCTGGCGAGTCCTATTAAAGACTTGTTCAACAAATCTCTGGAGACGGGAGTGATTCCTGGGGATTGGAGGAGAGCGGATGTGGTCCCTATTCATAAAAGTGGTCACAGGGATGAAGCAGGAAACTACACGCCGCTGAGCCTCACTTCAGTTGTTGGAAAAATAATGGAAGTGTTGCTGAAAGAAAGGATAGTGTACTTCCTTGAATCTAATGGGTTACAGGATCCGAGGCAACATGGCTTTACAAAAGGTAAATCGTGCCAAACTAACCTGATTGAATTTTTTGATTGCGTGACCAGAGAGCTGGATCGAGGACATATGCTAGATGTAATTTACTTGGATTTCAGCAAAGCCTTTGATACAGTTCCTCATAGGAGGCTGTTGAACAAACTTGAAGGGCTGAAGTTAGGACCCAAAGTGGTGAACTGGGTCAGAAACTGGCTGTCGGACAGACGCCAGAGGGTGGTGGTCAATGGAAGTCGCTCGAAGGAAGGAAAGGTGACTAGTGGAGTCCCTCAGGGTTCAGTGCTGGGGCCAATCCTGTTCAATATGTATGTAAGTGACATTGCTGAAGGGTTAGAAGGAAAAGTGTGCCTTTATGCAGATGATACCAAGATTTGTAACAGAGGAGACACCGAAGAGGGAGTGGAAAATATGAAAAAGGATCTGCAAAAGTTAGAGGAATGGTCTAATGCCTGGCAACTAAAATTCAATGCAAAGAAATGCAGAGTAATGCATTTGGGGATTAATAATAGGAAGGAACCGTATATGCTGGGAGGAGAGAAGCTGATATGCACGGACGGGGAGAGGGACCTTGGGGTGATAGTGTCCGAAGATCTAAAGGCGAAAAAACAGTGTGACAAGGCAGTGGCTGCTGCCAGAAGGATTCTGGGCTGTATAAAGAGAGGCGAAGTCAGTAGAAGGAAGAAGGTGTTGATGCCCCTGTACAGGTCATTGGTGAGGCCCCACTTGGAGTATTGTGTTCAGTTTTGGAGACCGTATCTGGCGAAAGACGTAAGAAGACTTGAGGCGGTCCAGAGGAGGGCGACGAAAATGATAGGAGGCTTGCGCCAGAAGACGTATGAGGAGAGACTGGAAGCCCTGAATATGTATACCCTAGAGGAAAGGAGAGACAGGGGAGATATGATTCAGACGTTCAAATACTTAAAGGGTATTAACGTAGAACAAAATCTTTTCCAGAGAAAGGAAAATGGTAAAACCAGAGGACATAATTTGAGGTTGAGGGGTGGTAGATTCAGGGGCAATGTTATGAAATTCTACTTTACGGAGAGGGTGGTGGATGCCTGGAATGCGCTCCCGAGAGAGGTGGTGGAGAGTAAAACTGTGACTGAGTTCAAAGAAGCGTGGGATGAACACAGAAGATTTAGAATCAGAAAATAATATTAAAGATTGAACTAGGCCAGTTACTGGGCAGACTTGTACGGTCTGTGTCTGTGCATGGCCGTTTGGAGGAGGATGGGCAGGGGAGGGCTTCAATGGCTGGGAGGGTGTAGATGGGCTGGAGTAAGTCTTAACAGAGATTTCGGCAGTTGGAACCCAAGCACAGTACCGGGTAAAGCTTTGGATTCTCGCCCAGAAATAGCTAAGAAGAAAAAAAAAAAAAAATTTAAATTGAATCAGGTTGGGCAGACTGAATGGACCATTCGGGTCTTTATCTGCCGTCATCTACTATGTTACTAAGAGAGACAGGCATGTGCCACGAAGGACATTGCCAAAGCAGCCTTGATATCTAAAGTAGTTGCATTAAAAGGTTTCCTGAGAACCACATCCACCCAGCGGTCCTGCATGTCTTTTAACACACCACCACCCTCACTGGGTAGAGGTGTGTTCAGTCACCTGTACCACCAAAGAATCCACCCTGAGCTGACCCAAAAGCTCCTCTGCGAAAGGATACAAGCGGGACATAGCTCTAGCAATTTTCAGAGAGCCCTCCGGAAAGTCAAACTGCTACAAGACCAGAACACTCATATCAGGGAGCCAGGGAAAGGTAGCGCACACCACATAGCCAGGAGGAAGAAGTGGACAGAGCCAGCTGAGTGACTAAATTCAATTCTTGTAATGACTCAGAAATAAGCCTCAAACTTAAATAATCACAGGACAGTAGAACCATCCATAGAATCTAAGACCCCAGAGCGATCTGTAGATCTAGCACACAGTCCCTGATCTCCCACTCCAGGAGCACTGTACCTGCTAACAAGAGATCAGTAAAGGAAACATCAGCATCTGGATCCCCCAGATCAGGATCAGGTAGCACAAATGCTGAAGCAGGCTGAGGCAAGGATGTGACCAAAGGCACTGCACCACTAAGAGACACCGCAGAGAGAGGCTGAGACTGCTCAGGAGCAAAACACTTGTTCTGAAACTCTGACCACAAAAGCTTCATAAATTTATAAAGTGTTCGGCTCCTGGGGCAGAAAGTCACACTTAGATGATTTGCATTTGCATTTCTTAGGCTGCAGTGGGTCCGCAGCCTGGTTAATGGAAGTACCAACTGTGCCAAGCCCCAAAAGCAATAACGGCCATCCCACCAGGCTAAGCTGAGCATTTGGTCACCTGCTTCAGCCAGGGAGAAGCTAAGTTTGACACTGTAGCACCCCACTCCCAGCTGTGCCACACAGCACGTGGCACAAGGACATTCTAAAGTCGCTAAATTTGTGCAATCCTTGCAAGAATCCACATGAGGAAAGTCCATCCCAGCAAGTTTCTAAGCAAAATTTGCAGTTTTGAAGAAGCAGAAAACTAGAAAAAAAGAGACTGCTAAAAATCCAAGATGGCCACCATCAAGAAATTTACACTAAAATCGCGATTTTTTTCACATTTCCCAAACTCTAAAAAAAAAAAACAGTGATTTTAGGATTTTTCAGGAGGGGGTATGCAGGGGACCATCTAGAAACAATGAAAACCCCACTTTTCCAACCTCCTCCGATGTCTCACACTGGCTGTCAGCCTGTGTACTTACTGTGACCTGAGAGGATCTGTGTTGCAGCCTGCTTCCAGTTCTCTCACAGTAGTCTCAATGCTGGGAATGCTTCTACAAAGCTGATCTTCGGACGGCTAGTCAGACTCCTATGTCTGACTACTCCTCCACCCCTGCGGACCGTGCATCGGGATGGGCAGAGGCACGACAAAACAGCTGGCACACTGTGACACACCGCTGAGCCTCCTAAGGATGCCTAACAGCCTGCATTCTACCCCTGATTAACAGAAGGTGAGATCAGCTCAGGGATGGTCCTGAGCTCCAGAGAAAACTGTGCAGGCTGGCTAACAGGTACCTAGTAGCTACAGACCGAAGTCTGTGATTTTTCAAGCAGGCAGAGCTTCAAAATCGCTCCAAGCACTGAATTACCCAAAAAGGGAACAAAATTACATTGAATTAAAATAAAATGGGGAGAGCAGAACAAATACTCCTGTAGGCACACGTGCAGAAGGAAAGAACTGAAGGTGGAGCTAGAGAGCCCAGTGAAGTATAACAAGAGGAAGAGCAAAAAATCCAGAGTGGATTTCTTCTGCAGCAGCATGCAGCTATGGAGAAATAACCTACTGTCTAGAATGTCTCACCTATTGCACAGGAAATATTAATACAACTTACCATAATGCAGAATCAGTGGGAGCCCTGAGCATGTTCCATGGAACTAGACCAGGGGTGTCCAACCTGCAGCCCAAGGGCTCCATGCGGCCCAGTGAAGTATTTTGTGCGGCCCCGGTCGAGGGCAATGCAGTGATTTTCTCTGCTGCCCCTGGGTGTTTACCGTCTTGCTAACTCCCTCCTCTGTCTTGCTGCAGTGTGCGGCCCCAGAAACATTTTTTCGGCCAATGCGGCCCAGGGAAGCCAAAAGGTTGGACACCCCTGAACTAGACAGTCCCATCTGGGGGTGATGGGAGACAAAGACATCACAAAATTAAATTACACAAAGCACACTCTATTTCCTCTCTCAGAGTGCATCTCTCCCACCACCTGTACTGCCACATCCAAAATTTCTCCCTCTCTCATCACCTGGACCATGTGCAGCATCTTTCACCCCTGCCCACCAGCCCCATACCTAATATTTCCCCTTGTATCACCTCTCTCCAACACCATGCCACATTTCTTCCTCCATTGCCTTCATGTCCAACATTCCTCCCTCTGTCCCTCCCTCCCACTACGCTGGCCATGGCTAACCCTGAAGCCTTCCCTCTACGTAACTTTTTTTCTCTCCCAAAGTCTGATCCTAGTATTCTTCCAACTTCTTCTACCTCCTTGAGGCCCCTCTTGCATCCCTTTCCTTCCGTCTCACTGTTCCCTCTCCACCACATCCAATATTTCTCCCTTCTCCATTCATCTGTACCTCAATCATCTCCCACTAAGTCTAATAATTCTCTCTCCCTCCCTATGGCCAACAATTCTCCTCTTTCATTTCCCCATGTGCACCATCTCTCTTTCCCTCTCAGACACCCATGCTCAACAATTCTCCCTTTCCATTCCTTCACTCATCTCAGCATCTCTTTCCCTCACTCCCTCCATTCTTCCATCCTATGTCCCAAGTTCATGCTCCCCTCCCTCCATCCTGCGTCCTAAGTTCATGTCCCCTCCCTCCT
The DNA here is from genome assembly GCF_902459505.1 of Geotrypetes seraphini. Taxonomy (NCBI): domain Eukaryota; kingdom Metazoa; phylum Chordata; class Amphibia; order Gymnophiona; family Dermophiidae; genus Geotrypetes; species Geotrypetes seraphini. Next base: position 12,178,821 of record NC_047085.1, read on the forward strand.
ACCTTCCTTCTTTCCATCTTTGTCCAAAGTTTATGCTCCCCCTTCCGTGTTCCAACATGCCTCCTCTCTCTCATGTCCCAATGCACCTCTCTTTGTCCTTCCCTCTATCTATTCTGTGTCTCAAGTTTGTGCCTCCTTCCTGCAGGTGTTTATCTGTACTGGCCAGTTCCCTCCTCCCAACCGCACTTCTCGTCACAAAGCTGTGGACAGGGTTCCTACATGTGACCCGCGGTTGACCCAGAAGCCTTGAGGGAAGGCTGCTCACGGTTTTGTGAAGAGAAGTGCGGCTAGGAGGAGCGAGTCAGCCAGAATCCGGAGAGTACCTATAATGTAAAAAAGTGAATAAATAAAAATTTCAGTGCAGACTGGTTTAGCATTGCCCAAGGCCTGGTACTGGTCCGCGACTCGGTGGTTGGGGACCCCTGATTTATAGTCTTGGGGGAGGGGCAGTTGTTAGCTATTCCCTAAGTTAAAGTGGTCACATTAGTGAGTTATTCTGAGAGGAATGTTCTTCCAAGCAAGAAGAGTCTGAGGACCCCTTTCCTTTGGTGTGCATTTAGTAATATGGGGTGATATATTGTATTTTATTTTAGGACTGCAGATGGTTAGGCACTACACTATATTATATTTATTATTCAATGATTGTATATACATCACAGATTTGGATCAGCAATTTAAAAATACGAATAGTAACACAATTTCATCTCTAAATGTGGTGTTTTTGGCAAAGCACATGTCTTCATGACTAATCAATCTCTTCTATTTTTAGCTGTTAGCCTGGATTGGTTTAAAATGGAACTTAAGTTGCTCCCAAAATTTGGAAATATAACAAAACTAATCTCTCTAGTACATAAATGCAAAGGTAAATCCCAGTGATCACCTCCTGATCAATTCACTGCTGTTAAAGCACAAACTATAATTATACAACAATGGGTATTACAAACTCTTAGGATCAAATAACTTATTTTCTGCTAATGTCAAAGTGAGATCAGAATAATTAACCCATTCATTTTATTTTTCTAAAATCAATGATGTACTTTACATTAGAATATTGACCAGCATGATTTTACCTTTCAGTTTCTTCTTTAACAACAGTGTACTGTGTTGACTGTCGATTAGACCTTGCCTGTTCCTGTGCCTTTTCACTGCCCTCAAAATCCTGGTCTAATGAAGAGCTAGTGCTGCCCTCCCTGCTAACATTACTGCTTCTTCCAGGACTATTTTCTGTTGATGCCCTGGGTGACTCTGTGTTCTGCTTTAAGGTCTGGAGTTTGGCCAGTGGAATGATGTCACAGTTTTGCGGCCGGTGCCACACAGTCCTCTGGGTGCTGGCATTGTAGTAATAGAAACGGGAAGTATTTGGATCAAAAAGTTCCCACCACTGATTTTCATTGGTACGTTTTATCCTGACTCCTGAAGGTGGATCCCACACACATTCCCCAGTGATGAGGTTGGCATACATACATTCCCGGGTTCGAGGCTCAATTATTTCCACCCATTCAAGCCTGTAAAAGAAAAAAAATTCTTTAGACACTGTGAGAAGTCTGCAGCAGCAGATCTACTGAGTAGGGAAGATATAATATGATATCACCATTTATATATGTCAATAATCTTTAAAATGTCTACTGCATATATTGTATTAAAAGTCATCCTGAGTCACTGGAAAGATAACACAGTATTAGATTTTACCTTATGATAGAACATGATCTGCTTCATCCACAGTTTGAATTAGCAGCAACAGAGGAAATGCGATAAGAACATAAATAGCCTTACCAATATCCAGACCAATGGTCCATCAAGCCCAGAAGCCCATTCTCACGGTGGCCAATCCAGGTCACTAGTACCTGGTTAAAACCCAAAGAGAAGCAACATTCCATGCTACCGATCCAGGGCAAACATTAGCTTGCCCCATATCTATCTCAATAATAGACTATGGACTTTTCCTTCAGGAAATTGTTCAAACCTTTCTTAAAACCAGCTATGTTACCTGCTCTTACCACAACCTCTGGCAATGCTTTCCAGAGCTTAACTATTCTCTGAGTGAAAAAATATTTTCTCCTATTGGTTTAAAAGTATTTCCCTGTAACTTCGAGTGTCTCCTAGCCTTTGTAATTTTTGACAGAGTGAAAAATCAATCCACTTGTACCCGTTCTACACCACTCAGGATTTTGTAGACTTCAATCATATCTCCCCTCAGCCATCTCTTTTCCAAGCTAAAGAGCCCTAACCTTTTTAGTCTTTCCTCATACGAGAGAGGAATTCCATCCCCTTTATCATCTTGGTCGCTCTTCTTTGAACCTTTTCTAGTGCCGCCATATCTTTCTTGAGATAAGGAGACCAGAACTGAACACAATATTCAAGATGAGGTCGCACCATGGAGTGATACAGGGGCATTATAACATTCTTAGTCTTGTTAGCCATCCCTTTTTTAATAATTCCTAGCATCCTGTTTGCTTTTTTGGCTGCCTCCGCACATTGGGCAAAAGGTTTCATTGTATTGTCTACGATAACACCTAAATCCTTTTCTTGGGTGTTAACCCCCCAAGGTGGATCCTAGCATCCAGTAACTATGATTCAGGTTATTCTTCCCAATGTGCCATCAAATATTTAACTCTAAAAATCTAACATGTGGCAGTTCATCAATCAGTATACAGTATGGAAAAATTATGTTCTTACCTGTTAATTTTCTTTCCCTTAGACGCAGCAGATGAATCCAGAGACCAATGGGATAGCACACATCTACCAGCAGGCAGAGATAGAGAAACTGATTAACAGGTGGTCCCATTGGCTGGCACTCCTCCTGTATCTCCAGTATAGCTCCTTGCCCAAGAAACCATAACCATCAATAGACATAGCAGGTAAAAAACTTCTTTCCCATAACAAATCTCAAAAGGCAATAATACAGAATACAATCCTCAATAATAACAAACTTCGAAAGTTGGAAAAGAAAAAAACCAACAGACAATATCCAGAAAGGATGGGGTTCTGGATTCATCTGCTGCGTCTAAGGGAAAGAAAATTAACAGGTAAAAACATAATTTTTCCTTCCCTAGCAACAGCAGCAGATGAATCCAGACACCAATGGGATGTAGCAAAGCAATCCTCAATCTGGGTGGGAAGCAAACACCGCCTCCGCAACAACCAAAGCACTAAACGCATCTACCGCATGCGCCCCCACATCCAACCAGTAATGCTGAGAGAAAGCACTCTTGGAAGACCAAGTAGCTGCGAGACAAAACTCCTCCAAGGAAAAAACCTCTGGACCGAGTCCAAGAAGTAGCCATCGCTCCGGCGAAATGGTCATGAAGTTCTTTTGCCAACCGCTTCCCTGCCATCAAGCAAGCGTAAAGAATGTCCTCCTGGACCCATTGAGCGATGGAAGCTTTGGATGCCGCCATACGTTTGAGGCGTCTTGTGAAGAATACAAAAAGGTGATCTAAACCACAGTTCTTTAACCGCCGGTCCACGGACCGGTGCCGGTCCGCAGAAAATTTCTGCCGGGCCGCACAGAGCCGGCGAGATCCAGTCGGCAGTTAAATTTCCTGCTGACTGCGGTTCCTCCCGACTAATGTTCCTCCCAGCCTCAGGCGATCAAGACAGGCTGCCAACGTCGGGGCTTTCCCTCTCTGAGTCTCGCCTGTTAGGAAACAGGAAGTTGAAATAAAATAGGCGGGACTCAGAGAGTGAAGGTCCCGATGTCGGCAGCCTGTCTTGATCGCCGCCCCTGCCGAGTTGCTGAAGAGGGCCCCGGGGAAGTCGCGAGTAGAATGGAGAGAGCTGCAGATACAGTTGCAGGTGGAGGGAGATGGTCAGCGTGTGCGAGCAAGATCCTGGGGAGCCTTCACAGTGGCTGTCTCCCCTCCCAACAGCTCTCCTACTTGCCAGGGCAGTGATTTACCGGCAACTTCCTGCAGGCAAGTACTGAGAGCTGCTGGAAGGGGAGGAAGCCACTGTAGGAGGCTGGGAAGCTGCTGGATAAAGGGAGAGCTGTTACTGGACTTGGAGAGAATTAGAAGGAGAGATGCTGCTGGGAGGGGAGGAGGGAAAGGGATGGGAAGAGAATTAATGTTGGATAGAGGGGGGAGGGAAGGGAGAAGGGAAAAAAAGGAAGGAGGGAAGGGAGAAAGAAAAAAGGAAGGAAACAGCTGGCAGGGAGATTACAGGAGGGGAAGGGGGTCAGGGTGGAATGGAGAGATCAGATGAGGGAAAGGGGAGAGAGAGGAATGAGAAAGTAGAGAGACATTGATGCTGGAAAGGGGGTCAGCAGAGAAATGAGAGAGGGATAAAGATGCTAGATCTGGTGTAGGAGAGATAAAAATGAAGAAGGCAGTGAAGCTGGAATGAATGATGTAAAAAGGAGAGAGGAGGAACAGGCTGGATGGACAGGGAAGAGGGGCATAGAAAGAAGTCAGATACATATGGAAGGGGGAGAGGGCAGACATTGGATGGAATGGGCAGATGCTGGAAGGAAAAGAGTGAAAAGAAGATGAAAGCAGAAACCAGAGACAATAAAAGGTAGAAAAAAATAATTTTATTTCTATTTTGTCATTAGAATATATCAGATTTGAAATATATATCCTGCTAGAGACATAACTGGGGACTGCAGTATTCTGTTAGCATGATATTTCTATGTAGCATTCTATAATAACTTGGCTTGTTCAGTTTTCTTGATAGTAGAGGGGATATATGTGAAGGGGAGGGGAGACAGGGGTTTTGTATTTATAAAAACACAATTGTTCAGAATATTGTTTCTTTTTATACTTTAATAAAATACGTTCAATATAAAATCATAATTGCGGCTTATGCAGATGGGATCAAATGGTTTGCGGGGACCGAGCTCGCGGAGATGGGGCGTAAATGGGGTTTTTAAATTTTAGTCCTAGTAGTTTGCCGGTCCACAAAATAATTCTTTTATTTCTGCCGGTCCACGGGTGTAAAAAGGTTGAAGAACACTGATCTAAACAACTAAAAGTCATTAGAAACCTAGCTCGCAGAGAACGCTACACACTTTCAAAAAAATGCAGTGAATAAAAGCACGTCTCCCCATTTCTCCTCCCAGGATGAAGGAAAAGTGAGTGTGACATAAAAGAAAGGATGCCACCTCCTTAGAAAGAAATTGTGGACCGTCCAAACTGACACCCCAGATTTTGTAAATCAGAAATAGGAATCCCCGCCAAACAAGGCCTGCAACTCAGAAAACCGCCGAGCTGAAGCCATGGCCACAAAAAAACCCCGTGTTCAATGGCACAGCCCTTTAGAGTATCAAAAGACAAGGATGAAATGAAGCCTTCAGTAAACTGCGAAGAAGTACCTTAAGACTGTATTCCGGACCGGGCTTTCTAAGAGATATACGAATATACCGTACTCCGTTTAGGAACTGAACTACATGAAGCTGAGAAGGAAGTGAAGAGCAATATACCTAGCCCTTGTAACAAGCTAAGAATGGCACTTGAAGCTGAAGGGAATTGAACGCTAAGCCCTCGGCAATACACTTGTGTCAAAAAAGAACTCTGTAAGGGTGCAAATGTGGAGAAGTACCCAAGAAAGGAAAAACCTCCAAAAGGAAGCAGAAGCCACCGGTGAAGACGTCTGCATCGCTTGGACAAATGTAAAATCTACATAAATTTTATATGAATCCATACTAGGAGACTATGAGGACTCCATCCCAGCAATTTTCCTTGCAAAATTTCAAAAAATGGAGAAGAAGGGAAAAGATGAAAAAAAGATTGCTAAAAACCCAAGATGGCCGCCGGATCAAATTTGCACCAAAAAAACGCTAAAAAACGGCCTTCCCAAAAATAAAAAAATTCCAAAAATAGTATATTTCAGGTGGAGGAACCCAGGGGAAAACTAGAAAAAAACCCAAATCCCTCAAAATTAGCTTTTGAAAATCGCTGATAGAGCTTGTCAGTTCCTCTTACTCACAGTACTGACGACAGACCTGCTTTCTAGCCTCTTTGAGAAGCCAGACTCAGAATTCACTGCCACACTGCTGAGAAAGCTAAAACCAAGCTGATTCTTCGGGCTGCCAATCAGACCCACTGTCAGACTATGCCTCCACCTCTGCGGACCACCGACTGTGCACCAGGACAGGCGGAGGCGCAAAACGCAGCCTGCACCCTGTGGAACACTGCTGATCCCCGTAAGCATGCTGAACGGTCTGCACTTGACATCTCCCTCCCCCCCCCCCCCCCCGCTTAACAGGGAGCGAGACCAGGTCAGGGGCGGCCCTGAGCTCCAAGGAAGACTAGCAGACCAGCTAGCAGCTACCCCGAAGGGATCGATGTCAGCTAGCCTGTGAAGTACTCTAGAGGCGGAGTGGAAAACCTTCTGCAGTCCATGCGGGTAAAGGGAAATAATCCTATGGTCTAGAATGTCTCACCTATTGCACTGGAAATGTGATTTACAGATCACCCCTAAAGCTCCCATAGAAAATAATGAAGGTGTACTCACAGTCACTGAAGTGCCTTGCCTGTCAGCTCTTTTTACTGTAGCTGAATGGAGGAAAAAAATTTCCTGCCTCAGAAATGCTCCAAAAGGACCCATCTTCAAGATTTTCGGACTGCCAGTCGGATGAACCCTGACTGAAATCTTTGCCTCCTTGGAACCTCACCACGCGACCAGGGATGGGAAATGCAGCCTGCACCCTGAAACCTCGAGGGGCTATTACTCAGAATGCAATCAGCCTGAGCTTAAACCTCTGAGAAGGACACAAGGCAAGCCAGCTTCCAGGATGGACCCTGAGCCCTAACAAGGTGTCACACAGCAGGCTGGTTCCACAGGAACACCAAAGCAATAATCTGGCTCCGCGGACTTCCTTTCCTCCAGCAGATGACCACTGCAAAGGGTCTCAAGCCACCAAAAACAAAATTTTAATTAAAAAAAAATAAATCAGAAGACTTCTGCATGGATTACTTGCAGAAATTGAAACTGTAGAGGGCTCTGTCTCTCTCTCAGTAGTAGGAGCAACACATGGTGAGAATGCGGGAATGGATTGGACACCTTGAGTATAGAATCCAGGAAGGCATCCCGACATATGATATGAGAGCTAAAATGAACATACCCAGATAATACTACTAGTCAAACTATGTTCTAAAAAGAGAGTAAACAACCCCCAGGGCACTCCCATAAGGAATAGTATCAAAGGCTTCACTGAAAGCTAAATACACTGCATCCTTCAATTTAGTTCTCTGGTCATTCAATCAAATACAGTAAATCAGATTTGTTTTGGCATGATATTCCTTTGGATCTTGCAACCCATTTGATTCTAGACCAGACATGGGCAACTCTGGTCCTCGAGGGCCAGAATCCAATCGGGTTTTCAGGATTTCCCCAATGAATATGTATTGAAAGCAGTATATGCAAATAGATCTCATGCATATTCATCTGGGAAATCCTGAAAAACCGATTGGATTCTGGCCCTCAAGAACCGGAGTTGCCCATGTCTGTTCTAGACATTTCACTGTTCTTTCCTTCAGCAGGGTTCCATGATTTTTTTCCCACCACTGAAGTAAAACTTACCACCCCGTAGTTTCCCTCCCATCTCTTCTCTGTTACTGCTTTTTTGAAAAAGGGCCACATCAGCCCATCTTTAATCACATGGAACTTCTTCCTGTCTTCAAGGATCTGTTACATCCTTTGCAGGGGTGTCAAAGTCCCTCCTCGAGGGCCGCAATCCAGTCGGGTTTTCAGGATTTCCCCAATGAATATGCATGAGCTCTATTTGCATGCACTGCTTTCATTGTATGTTAACAGATCTCATGCATATTCATTGGGGAAATCCTGAAAACCCGAATGGATTGCGGCTCTCGAGGAGGGACTTTGACACCCCTGCTTTAGAGTAGACTTTAGAGCAGTGGTTCCCAAACCTGTCCTGGGGGACCCCCAGCCAGTCAGGTTTTCAAGATATCCCTAATGAATATGCATGAGAGAGATTTGCATATAATGAATGTGACATGTATGCAAATCTCTCTCATGCATATTCATTAGGGATATCTTGAAAACCTGACTGGCTGGGAGTCATCCAGGACAGGTTTGGGAACCACTGCTTTTTAGAGAACCACCAGAACCTCTCAGAGGTCTATCAGTATCCTAGATCAGAGGTAGGCAACTCCGGTCCTCGAGAGCCGGAGCCATGTCAGGTTTTCAGGATCTCCACAATGAATAGGTATGAGATGAATTTGATTGCACTACCTCCTTGAGATGCAAATCGATCTCATGCCTATTCATTGTGGAGATCCCGAAACCCTGACCTGGCTCCGGTTCTCGAAGACAGGAATTGCCTACCGCTGTCCTAGATGTATTTCATTCATCCAGCGCCAACAGCTTGGTCCACTTCTACTTTTTGTGCAATGTGGTGTTTTCTCCATCCTACCTTTCTGAAATCATTCAGTGAAACAAAGAGAGAGAGAGAAAAAAAAAAAGGACCTATTGTGTGGACCTGGGTCCGTTCTGCAGCAGGTGCAACGCTAAGGCCAAGAGACGATCCCAACCACACGTTTGGTTACCAATGGAGCAGCTGGTAAACAGAAGGGGCAGACACACCCTGCCGTAAGGCACCTGCTGCTAAGAAAAGACACCGCCCTCCTCCAATCACAGCCTTCTTCTCTGTCGGATGCAAAACGGGTCCCGGGGGGGGGGAGCGCGCGCACGCTTAAAGCCAGCAAGGGCTGCAACCTTTTGCCCGCTTCAGCAAGGCGCCTTAGTAGCGCTAATAATTAAAAAAAAAAAAATAATAATAACATGCGCTTCTCCTGCGCTGCAGCTCCAGCGGGGGAGGGGGGAGCAACGTGTATAACGCTCCAGGAGGAGGGGGGGACGAAGACCGGGCTTTGCTGCAGGACTGACGGGGGTGCAAATGGGGAGGGGGGTCTCTTTTCGCTCCCCCCCCAGCGGGTCGTTAAAGAAGAAACGGGAATGCCTTTACCTCTCCGCCATCTTCCCTCCGGGAATTTCGCTTCTCTCGATCTCTCCGTTGCGCTCGCGCTTAACTGCGTCCGTCGCTCGGGCTCCCGCGCTCCATCCTGTGGTGGTGGCGGCGGCGGTTGCTCTCCTCGCGCTCAACCGCCCTGCTTCAGTTCGCCTCGCGGCGCTTCCCGCTCGCGCTCGCCCTCCTCCTCCTCCTCCTCCTCCCCCCCCCTGCCCGCTTCAGTTCGCCTCGCGGCGGCAACTCCTGCTGCAGCGGCTGCTCCGGGGGGCTCGCGCCGCGTCCCCGTCACCAGCGACAACCTGACGTCAGCCGGGCCTTCGCCGCCAGGGGGCGAGAGAGAACGAGGCGGAAGGAGAGGGACGGCAGTGAGGATGTAGCCATGGCAACGACTGGGGCCCTCCGGGAAATGTAGTCTTCGGCCAGGGGAACGGAGCGATGGGGCCGTCTATGGCCTGCGAGCACAAGCCCAAAAATGGACCCTGGAGAGGTCCATTGAGGAAACGCTGTGGAAACACGGTGTTCCCGATATGGACTTTATGAAAATATCAGCATAGCAATCCCCATAGAAAACTTTCAGGACCCAACACGGGCCGTGTTTCGACGCAATGGCTTCCTCAGGGGTCCTGGACTAGAAAATATGGGGAAAAGCTAAACAATCCAAAAGTGCAAATGCACAAAAGCTCCGCATAAAACCGCTGCCTCGAAACACGGTCCGTGTTGGGTCCTGAAAGTTTTCTATGTGGACTGCTATGCTTTTTTTATTTTAAATCTTTACTGATTTTCAAACTTTGACAGTGCAATACAATTAATTGAACTATGGGGATTGCTATGCTGATATTTTAATAAAGTCCATATCGGGAACACCGTGTTTCCACAGTATCTCTTTGGTTTTTATATGGCCTGAGTTATAATATCATATACGGTACTCCTTGTGTCTTTGTAGATATCACATAAAACCGTGGATTGAAGACAAAGTTTTATTTTATTTTTCTTTCCAGCTTATGATTTATCTTTAATCTTATCTATTGTTTTGCCTTTTGTCTTTGTTTTGTTCTATTTCTATCATTTAAATTTCTCCAGAATTCTACTGTTCAACGGCTCCCCCTTCTGCTTCTATTCCTTTCTCTCCTCTCTTCTACCTTCCAAAGTATTTAGATCAATGCTGTCTTATTAAAATGTTTATTTTATTTTTATTTTTCCTCTAACTCTACTTTTCACTTCTCTATTACCCTCCAGGTACTTTAGTTAGATTGTGAGCCTTCGGGACAGTAAGGGAATTTTTCAAGTACCTTTCTTATTTCTAATCTTAATGTATATTTTCTGTAAACCGCTTAGAACCTAACAGATGTAGCGGTATATAAGAAATAAATTACATTACATTACATAAAAGGACTAGTCATGAAAGTCATTACTTAAATTTTATAATCGCTTAAATTTTTGGTTTCAATTTTTGTATGGACCTTCAGATTGCACCTTGGCAATGTACACCCAGCTGCTACTGCTCTTCGTCGGTCCAGCCTTTATTAATTTATTCATATGAGACTCGTATTGTAATTTTTTCTTATAATATTTGTAAGTGTAAACTTTAAAAAAAGAAAAAAAAAGACCGTCACTTAGCTTATAGTGATCTTGTCTATATCTTGCATTGACCTCTCCCGACATGCATGTTTCAGATTGAAACTTTTCTTCAGGGTCGAGGGAAACTACAATAAAACACACCGTATCTGTCCTTATTTTTTCATAAATCAAGCATAATGTAACAACAGCAAAGCCTCTACTACTCATTAAAATGCTGTAAAACAGAAAAATTAAGCGCTTACCATTTAACGGAACTTCATCGGGCAGTCTAACATGGCCGCGGTTTGTAATCAGGGACATTAAATACAGCTGGCCCAACGCACACTGACAAGCGTATGATGTCATCATCATACCGGTGCGGGGCTCAGACCCAGAGGAGTCAGGGCTAAAAGTTGAAAACTCTCACAGGATCGATAGCCATTCAATCTCCTCATTCAGTCCCATAGGAACCAGGGATTTTAATCTATATATCCATTTCTGCTCTTTAACTGCCAGAGCCTTCTAAATATTACCTCCCTCCCACCCTACTGTGACCAAGTCTATAATTCAACATTTAATATCCGACCACTCGTGCCCAATAAGCTGCCAGTGTCTCACCAAAGGGGCAGTGTCACGTTTGGTACGTACCCGTGACTTATGTTCATTTAAACGTATCTTAATGGAGCACATAGTGCGCCCCACATAGATTTTATTACAGGGGAACTGGATAAGATATATCACACAGGTAGAATCACAATTGGTGGAAGAATAGGTATAATAATTTACCCCAGTCTCAGGGTGTACCCAACACTGACCTGTTATGGTCAGGTTGCACCACTGACATCTGCCACATCCACTATGTGTTCCTTTGCTACGAGGCACCACCACAGACTTGCTTTTAACCAGTTCTCCGATGTTCCTGGTGCGTTTGAAGGAAAATATAGGTCTCTCAGGATAGTCAGGGAAAGCTAACCCAGCTACATGCCAGTGTTTAAGTATCACTGTTGATTTTAGCAGAGAGGGGAATAAATTTTTGAACAAATATTAATCCCAAGTCCATTTCCTCACAGTATGTCAATAATAACTTACTTTGGACATATTTCGCCCTAGTGTACGCTTGTCGTATGATCCCTCTAGGGTAACCACGCTGGAAGAATCTGGTTTTCATATCTTTCGCCTGAGTTTTAAAATCTTCTAATGTTGAACAAATACGACGTAAACGCAAGAATTGGCTGATAGGCAGACTATTCTTTAATCGGTCCGGATGGAAGGCTCTGGCAGTTAAAGAACAGAAATGGATATATAGATTCAAATCCCTGGCTCCTATGGGACTGAACGAGGAGATTGAATGGCTATCGATCCCGTGAGAGTTTTCAACTTTTAGCCCTGACTCCTCTGGGTCTGAGCCCCGCACTGTTATGATGATGATGTCATACGCTTGTCAGTGTGCGTTGGGCCAGCTGTATTTAACGTCCCTGATTACATACCGCGGCCATGTTAGACTGCCCAATGTAGCTCCATTAAATGGTAAGCGCTTGATTTTTCTGTTTTACAGCATTTTAATGTGTAGTAGAGGCTTTGCTGTTGTTACATTATTCTTGATTTATGAAAAAATAAGGACAGATACGGTGTGTTTTATTGTAGTTTCCCTCGACCCTGAAGAAAAGTTTCAATCTGAAACATACATGTCGGGAGAGGTGAATGCAAGATATAGACAAGATCACTATAAGCTAAATGACAGTCTTTAAAAAAAAAAAAAAAGGTTTACACTTACAAATATTATAAGAAAAAATTACAATACGAAGAGCAGTAGCAGCTGAGTGTACATTGCCCAGGTGCTATCTGAAGGTCCATACAAAAATTAAAAACAAAAATTTAAGTGATTATAAAATTTAAGTAATGACTTTCGTGACTAGTCCTTTTATCTGATATCTACAAAGACACAAGGAGTATATGATCTAATTGAATTCAACAGTGGCTATTTAATGATTGCATTCTGAGTTATAATATAACATAACATAACTTTATTCTTCTATACCGCCATAATCAAGCAATTTCTAGGTGGTTTACGACAGACAATCAGCAAAATACAGATAGTTATAACTACAACATGTTACTTGATAATATTCAGTATAAAATTTTTGTTATCCCTAATATCCATGTTAGGAAATGAATTTACCTCAGCCTTTTCTCTGCAGACTAGACTGGTTACCTTCAGGTACGGTACTGTAATATGTATTTCCCTACCAGTCCCCAGAGAGTTTAAAAATAGTTTATACCTGAGGTAATAGCTATAAGGACATAAACGAGGGGGGTGGGATTTGAGCCTTGGCGTTCCTGGTTCTCATCTATCTGCTCCAAGTACTAGGTTATTTCAAAATCTTAAGAATCCAGAATTTATTTTATTTCCAACCACTATGTCCCATGAAGTTGTGCAAGTTAGAGAACACCTAACTTAATTATTAAATTAAGCACCAATTGACCTTAAGTACCAAAATAACCCTTAAGTGGTGGTAATTGGCACTGATTTGTAGGCACTATACTATAAAGTTAGCACCTAAATGCTAAAGATCAGGCTTGGGTCTTAAAGTTGCACATGTAAGTTATAGAATACTATCACTTGCACAAGCACCTGCCACTTTTAGGTGCCAAAGTTAGACAAGCGCATGTCAGTTTATGGCAATTTTGCACACAATTGTTCTACTTTTTGTTCTTAATTTTTGGCGTACTTTCCTGAATGTACACCTTTATGTATTAAACTTTGGCAGAAAACATACGACTTTTCAGAGCCAGTAAACTTTGGTTCTGGAGTATGAAAAGTGACACCTTTCATATTAGGAAAAATCCATCCGCAAGAGTCTCATATTATCCCGTCCCACGAAACAAATCTGTTTTGAAGTTAGCAAAATGTTTGATCCAATAGTTTGTTTTCCTTACTACCAATGAAAAAGCCTGAGCAAAATCTAAATAAATAAAAATATTCTACTGCCAGAGTTATATTTCCAAACCATATAAAGGTGGAATGTGAATATTAAACCATGAACCATAATTACCATAGGTGTTTCAAGGCTACCAGATTATTATTTGTAGTTTTGGTTTTGTACGCTACCCAGAGTGCTTTACATAAGTGACAAATAAAGATGATGAATAAAGTCACCTAGTTCCAAGAGAGAGATTTAGGTTAGTGCTGGACTTTTGACAACCTCATAAAGATACATTTTGAGACTTGTAGCACTGATTCCAAATACCACAGCACAGGGTGGGGCTGGGGGCAGAATAGGCGGAACCAGGGGCAGAACAGGATGGGCCTATGACTGAACAGGGCAGGATCATACTTCCTCTTTTACCAGATGGAAAATCTGGTAACCTTATTCATGCATATTAATTGAGGAAGTCCTGAAAATGAGGCTGGGTTGTGGACCTCAAGGACTGGATTTGAAAATCCCTGGGGTACATAAACCCATGAAGGTGGCAGCATTTTTGTACACTTATGTGCTCAAGTGGCATATGAATGTGGTTGTAGGGTTACCAGACATCCGGATTTCCCTGGATATGTCCAGACGGCTTTTCAAAACCCGGCACTTTGTCCTCGAGAGCAGGCAGCATGGAGCGGGGCTAGGGCAGGATTGGGGACGGGACTGGGGCGTAACAGGGCAGGGATAGGTGATACAGGGTGGTTCTAGGAGGTCCGGATTTTCCGTTTGGAATATCTGGTAACCCTATGTGGGTGCCCTGTTGTAGAATTAGGAGAAAGCTAGCATGGGATCTGGTATCATTATTAACATTGTGATCTTGCCAGGTACTTGCTTCTAGCAGTGGCCAATCCAGGTCTCAGGATAATAGGCTTGATGGACCTTCGGGGTGTCCCAGTAGGACAACTCTTATGTCCATATATAGCAATTAAATGCAGAGTATGTGTCTATTTGTGATTACATGGCTTCTCCTAGCCTAGGGAATTTGCAGAAACGTTAAAACGATATTAACAGTAAAATATTTAACTGAAAGTTCAACAATACATATGGCAAATTGATGGTTATCACATTGCACCTATAGAGCACTTTGATCTGAACTCTTGAAGATACCCTAGGAGCAACATAGAGCTGATTTGCTATGCAGCTCCAGGAGGGATGTCAAAAGCCTGTAGTTTGCTAACCTAAACCTTCCTATGTAACAGTTTTAGTTAGTGTTAGTCTGTACTTCAAATTATTTACTGTATATTATGTATGTCAACTTGTAACCCATTCTGGACTCTCTTGGGAGAACAGGATATAAAGCCAAATAAATAGATAGACTGATCTTAGGTGCACTGAATATTGAATAATGGAACTTGGGTGCCCAAATGCCATTACAGCATTTTGGGGCCTAAAAGGAAGCGCCCAAATAGAATCGTGCCTTTGGAGAGACGCCGTTTGTCCAGATCAGTGCATAAGTAAGTCGTCCTGTTTGAGATGGCTTGTGAAACAGTTTCAGACAGGGAGGGGGAGAGAGCAGTCTGAAAACATTTAATGCCAGAATAAGTCTGACAAAGGATTCAGTTTTCATTTACAGATTTACACCTAGGAGGTGAAATATTCCATTTAACCTATTGTGGAAGTATTCGCAAACGTAGATTACACCAATTAAGAAAAAAAAAATATGTTCACAACTTTAGAAATTCACATTACCACCTTTTTATTTTCTGAGTATTTTGGAAGCAGATAATTCTCTATATTCTGGTTAACCAAGAGCTTTGCTATTGGTGATTCCTAGTGACTGGTAAATAAATGCTCAATAAATATAAGTCATAGTTGCTGGTTTTCTTTGAGCAGCGGAGTGAAGGAGTAGCCTAATGGTTAAAGCAGCAGGCTGAGGATCAGGGAAGCTAGGCTTCAAATCTCATTAATGCTCCTTGTGGTCTCGGGCAAGTCACTTAACCCTCCAGTCCTCAGGTGAAAACGTAGAGGTCAATGCAGCTAGAAGCAATGTAGGTTTTTCTGGCTGTGCAATGCAGACAAAGGGTTAGTGCAGTTGTTAATCCTAAACCAAATCTTTCAGTAGGGCAGTTGGAATCTTGCAGTATAGGTGCCTGCATCGATTCCCAGAGCCTCTTAAGCAATGCAATTCTACCTTCTAATCTGACATCAGTAGTTGCAAGGCAGAGCACGTCATAATACTCAGCTAATCTGGCTTCTTCCTGAAAGAGGGAGTAACTAGAACCGTGTTTCCCCCAAAATAACACACTGTCTTATATTAATTTGGGGCCCAAAAAAGGCACTAGGTCTTATTTTCAAGGATGTCTTATTTTTTTCATTTACAATGATTATTTCTCCCTTCCTCTCCTCCACCCCAATACTTCCTATTTCCTTTCTCTCCCCCACATGTACAGCATCTTTCTTTCCTCCCCTCTCACCCATCCCCTTGTGAGGTATCTTTCTATCCCTCCCTCCCTCCCATCCCTTGTGCAGCAGAACCCTTGCAGCTTCTATCCCTCCCTTCCTCCCATCCCATGTAGAATCTTTCTATCCCCCCCTCCCGCCAACCCATCTCTCCCTTACATCCAAACCGTGAGACAGAAATAAATACCTTATAACAAACCGGCAGCATCGGCAGCAATCTAGACAGGCTGCTTTGCGGCCTTCTGTCGCCCAGGTGTTCCTCTGCCTCATCACTGATGACATCATCAGCAACGAGGCAGAGGAACACCTGGGCGATAGAAGGCCGCAAAGCAGCCTGTCTAGATTGCTGCCAACGCTGCCGGTTTGTTATAAGGTATTTATTTCTGTCTCGCAGTTCGGATGGGAGATGAGTCGGGGGGGGGGGGCCCTACTGCTGGCCACTAGGGCTTATTTTTGGAGGTAGGGCTTATATTAAGACCTACCCTGAAAATCATGCTGGGGTTATTTTCGGGGAAACATGGTAGTACACTATTATAATTAGAAGGAGGGAACAGTTTTGATAAGAGACTCCCCATGATCTGGAAATTGGAACGACGAGTGAGGTGATTAAATTTGCAGATGACGCTAAACTGTTCAAAGTTGTTAAAACACATGCGGATTGAGAAACATTGCAGGCAGACCTTAGGAAATTGGAAGACTGGACGTCTAAATAGCAAATGAAATTTAATGTGGACAAATGCAAAGTGATGCACATTGGGAAGAATAACTTGAATCACAGTTACCGGATACTAGGGTCCACCTTGGGGGTTAGCGCCCAAGAAAAGGATCTGGGTGTCATCGTAGACAATATGATGAAACTTTCTGCCCAAGGTGCGACGGCGGCCAAAAATGCAAACAGGATGCTAGGAATTATTTAAAAAGGGATGGTTAACAAGACTATGAATGTTAAAATGCCCTTGTATCGCTCCATGGTGCAACCTCATCTGGAGTATTACGTTCAGTTCTGGTCTCCTTATCTCAAGAAAGATATAGCGGCGCTAGAAAAGGTTCAAAAAAGAGTAACCAGGATGATAAAGGGGATGGAACTCCTCTCGTATGAGGAAAGACTAAAATGGTTAGGGCTCTTCAGCTTGGAAAAGAGACAGCTGAGGAGGGATAGGACTGAAGTCTTCAAAATCCTGAGTGGAGTAGAACGGGTACAAGTGGATCAATTTTTCACTCCGTCAAAAATTACAAAGACTAGGGGACACTTGATGAAGTTACAGGGAAATACTTTTAAAACCAATACGAGGAATTTTTTTTCACTCAGAGAATAGTTAAGCTCTGGAATGCGTTGCCAGAGGATGTGTTAAGAGCGAATAGCGTAGCTGGTTTTAAGAAAGGTTTGGACAAGTTCCTGGAGGAAAAGTCCATAGTCTGTTATTAAGACATAGGGGAAGTTTCTGCTTGCCCTGGATCAGTAGCATGGAATGTTGGGTTTTGGTCAGGTACTAGGTGAGACCGCACCTGGAGTACTGTGTGCAATTCTGGAGGCCGCATTACCGTAAGGATGTGCTGAGACTGGAATCGGTCCAGAGAATGGCCACCAGGATGGTCTCGGGACTCAAGGAGCTCCCATACGAGGAGCAGTTAGGGAAGTTGCAGTTCTACTCACTTGAGGAACGTAGAGAGAGGGGAGATATGATCGAGACATTCAAGTATCTCACGGGCCGCATCGAGGTGGAGGAAGATATCTTCTTTTTCAAGGGTCCCGCGGCAACAAGGGGGCATCCGTGGAAAATCAGGGGCGGGAAACTGCACGGTGACACTAGGAAGTTCTTCTTCACTGAAAGGGTGGTTGATCGCTGGAATAGTCTTCCACTCCAGGTTATTGAGGCCAGCAGCGTGCCAGATTTTAAGGCCAGATGGGATAGACATGTGGGATCTATCCGCAAAGATAAATAGGGTGGGTCATTAGAGTGGGCAGACTTGATGGACCTTTGGTCTGACCCAGCAAGGCTATTCTTATGTTCTTATGGAGTTTTGAGACTAATGTAATGATCGTATGAAGTTTAAGAAACAGCTAAAAATGCAACTATTTGTAGATGCTTTCGTGTGATATTTGAAGGGAAGTCATTAACCTAGTTTAAGCTTTGCTCTTCCCCCTAGGATTGAGAAATGTTTATGATGGCAAGAGTTGAAATTTGATGTAGGAATATTGGCATCAGATTATCATGAAATATAAATAATATATGTTGTTGTAGATTTGAGATACCTTGTCTGTTTTGACTCACTGACCTGAAAGCATAAGCTTGTTTTTCTTTTAACATCCTTGAATTTTTTACCCTTCCTCTCGTTTACTTCCCTATTGTTTTTCAACTCTAACAAGGAATTGTAACTTTCCCCCCTACCCCCCACGATTCATGTTAGTCTTATTCTGTAAGTCTGAAATTATTTTATTGTATTTACTACCCTTTTTTTAATAAATTGTACATCGCTTAGGAAATTAAATAAGCGATTCATCAAACACTAATAAAAACTTGAAACTTGATATTACATATGGGTTTTTTTTTGTACACTGCTTAGATTTAAGCGGTTTCTAAAATTTTTTAAATAAATAAATAATTAGCAGTTGCACGCAAAACTGACTTATGTTCCTGTTTTGTAACCTGAGAATCTAACTTCTTTCGCACGCAGCTCTGAAGGAGGCGTTGATGTGGGAGCGGCATGGACACTTCAGGGGTGTTCCGACTATTTCTCATGTACTTCAAGTTCCAAGTTCATTTTAATCATGATATACTGCTTTTAAATGCAAAGCGGTTTACATTTTGTACAAAAATAAAAATGTAAAATGGTGGATGACAAATTCACAAGATCAGTACAGACATAACATGATGCATAAGGGCAAATGGGAAGGATACATTGCATAAAAATAAAAAGAGAGGTGGAATGAAATCCTAGGCTTCTGAGACCATGTCACCCCAGCACTAACATCAATGCATTGGTTACCTATCCAAAAACGCTGCGCCTTTAAAGCCTTGGTCCTAGCCTTCAAGACCTTCCACAAGCTTCTACCGAACTACATGACACCAAAACGACAAATTTACGTCCCAAACAGAGCACTAAGATCTCAAAGAGAGAGACGCTCACACTACCACCTGGTCGTTCACTCAAAACTGAAACAGCCCGCAAACGCTCTTATTCATAGTTCATTACTTGGTGGAATATTCATTTCTATCTCTATCTCTGTCTTTATATTTTATCTTTATTTTTCATAAATTGTCTCTTCAGGTGCTTTAGTTAGATTGTGAGCCTTTCCAAGTACCTATCTTATTTATTTTTATTTGTTGTATCTTTTAATGCATTCATTTTTGTAAACCGCTTAGAAACCTCACGGTTATTAGCGGTATATAAGAATTGAATTAAATTAAATTAAATACCCAGATTCTGGCACATCATCCCCACAACCATTAGATCGCTAGACAATCTATGGAACTTTAGAAAGGCCGTGAAAACCTTCCTCTTCACAAATCCAGCTCCTTAATGTCCAACGCTACTCACGAGCTCCATAATGACCGACGCTACTAACATGACCTAAACTGCCGACCAATCATGCACTCGCTTACAACACTAAAACTTTAGTACAATTATGTTATGTTCTGTTAGTACAGTGAATGCTGTCCTACATCTATACTATGCCATGTAATATCTTCTACAAATGCCGCAAATTCTTCTAAACTATGTCTGCCAAAAATGTCTTTCAATAATTTTGTCCTTCTGTACTGTGAATGTATCTTTGTAACCCATTCTGGGCTCCTTTGGGAGGACGGGCTAAATAAATGAATATATAAAACACAAGGGGTAGAGGGCATCTTTAATGTTAGGCCTAATGCCCGAGTCTTATGAATAAGGAGACCTAGGAATAGTTCTCAAAAGCATCTTGGAAAAGAAATGTTTTAAGACTAGATTTAAAGTTGTTGAGGTTCTTTTCTTGTCTCAGGGTCAGGAGTAGGGCGTTCCACAGTGTGGGTGCGGATACTGAAAAACTTGACGGACAGAAGGAACTACAAGGAGCTATTGTTGGGAAGAGCACGGTGCCCTTTGCGATTCATCGGGATCGGCAATCTGATATGATTAGATTGAACTTTGAAAGCAAGAAGAGTTATGAAAGGCTGGTATCTCAATGCATCCTGCTTCCTTAGATTCAACTTGATGTATTTGATCTGTTCTATGTATTACTTCTTTCCCTGCCAGGCCAGTATTTTCTGCATTGTATTGCAAATGCTTTCTGTCTTTATCTGTTTTTAAGTCCATTATTCTAATTTGTATTTTCACCTTTTTGTGAACTGCCCAGAACTTTTTCGGTATGGTGGTATATAAGAATAAAATTATTATTATTATATTATTATAACTGTGGACTTAAATTAGTATTTTATAAGAGTTGGCATGCAAATCTGCCATTATAGAATACTAGCTTAGCATCCAGGATTTTGGAGAATAACTTATTATTATTTTTTATAAATCTTTATTCATTTTTAAAACTTTCAACAAGTGTAACATAAGATACAATCCTTTTATACTTTAACATCACCTAATGTACCATCAAATTCTAACTCACTACAAATATCCCTCCCCCCTTAAACCCAACAATTGTTTTTAAGCATAATAAATCATAAAATATCCTCTCCCCACCCTGGACGTGTATGAACAAAGGGAAAAAAAGTAATATTCATTCTGTACAATATTTTGTTAATGGCTCCCAAACATCCCTAAATTTCTTAAAATGTCCCTGCTGTAGGGCTATTACCCGTTCCATTTTAAAGATTTGGCATAACGAATTCTATCCAAAATTATAATTCAGACGATCCCAATTTTTCATAATTTGCTGTATGGCAACCCCTGTCATGATGAGCAAAAGTTTATTATTATTAGAAGAGATCTGACTCTTGGCTCTCATGGAAGTACAAATAACACAGTGTCATAGGATAATGTCACCGGATTTTCCAGTAGATTATTCACTTGGCCCCAAATGGATTTCCAAAAGCTAAGTATCAATGGACAATAGAACAGTAAATGATCTAATGTCCCAGCTTCGAGGTGACAGTGCCAACATCTATCAGACTTAGAGCTAACTAATTTCTGTAAACGAACTGGGGCAGTTTGGAGAATAACTTATTTATTTATTTCAATATTTATATACCACTTATAGAATTCCCCCCCTACAGCTTAGCAAAAGGAGCCCTTAGTTCTTAAGCGGTATAGAAAAAGTTTGACTAAATCAATCCATTTCCATCACTCCTACGGCGGGAGTCATGCTTGTGCAGAACTCATCTGTAACCCTCTTTCTTCCTCCCCTCTTAAAGTCAATCTATTTGTACCTTTGCTTAATCTTTGTAAACCGCCTAGAACTTCACGGTATTGCGGTATATAAGCTGTTATTATTATTATTTATTATTATTACACTAGTATTCTAAAAAGGAACATCGGTGCCATTGTCCTTTATACACTTAAACTCCTATCATTGTCCGGTTAGAGAACTGCCCTAAAAAGGATTATTTGAAAACTGGGTGCCTAGGCAGGGAAGGCACCTTCCTTCCTCCCTACTCATGTATGTATATTGTTAGTTTCTTTATTGATTTTGTACATCGCTTAGTAATTTTAATAAGCGATTAATCAAATACACTAATAAACTTGAAACTTGAAACCTAGCTGTATAGCAATACAGTACTAAAATTATTTTTTATTTCTTGTCTCAGCTCTTTGTACACACAAAGCAGAGCCTTCTAGGATTCACCCTAATCAGAAAATCCTAAACTCTAATCACACAGCTACCAATTTTCCTCCTTTCTTCCTTAAAGATCCTTACTGGGGTCCATACAAGGTTTAGAACATAAGAATTGCCGCTGCTGGCTCAGACCAGTGGTCCATCATGCCCAGCAGTCCGCTCACGCGGCAGCCCTCTGGTCAAAGACCAGCGCCCTAACTGAGACTAGCTCTACTTGCGTACGTTCCAGTTCATCAGGAGCTTCTCTAACTTTGTCTTGAATCCCTGGAGGGTGTTTTCCCCTATGACAGACTCCGGAAGAGTGTTCCAGTTTTCCACCACTCTCTGGGTGAAGAAGTTCCTTACATTCGTACGGAATCTATCCCCTTTCAATTTTAGAGAGTGCCTTCTCGTTCTCCCTACCTTGGAGAGGGTGAACAAACTGTCCTTATCATGTCCCCTCTCAATCTCCTCTGTTCGAGGAAGAAAAGGCCCAGTTTCTCTAATCTCTCACTGTACGGCAATTCCTCCAGCCCCTTAACCATCTTAGTCGCTCTTTGGACCCTTTCGAGTAGTACCGTGTGCTTCTTCATGTATGGCGACCAGTACTGGACGCAGTACTCCAGGTGAGAGCGCACCATGGCCCGGCACAGCGGCATGATAACCTTCTCCGATCTGTTTGTGATCCCCTTCTTAATCATTCCTAGCATTCTGTTCGCCCTCTTTGCCGCCACCGCACATTGCGCGGACAGCTTCATTGACTTGTCGATCAGAACTCCCATGTCTCTTTCCTGGGAGGTCTCTCCAAGTACCGCCCCGGACATCCTGTATTCGTGCATGAGATTTTTGTTACCGACATGCATCACTTTACACTTATCCACGTTGAACCTCATGCCCATTCCTCGAGCTTGATTATGTCACGTTGCAGATCTTTGCAATCCCCCTGCATCTTTACTACTCTGAATAACTTCGTATCATCCGCAAATTTAATCACCTCACTTATAGAATTTCTGGGGGACATGAACGATATAACAAACTAACATACTAGTACATTAGGGAAGAGGGGTGGAACTACGTAGCATATAGAAAAGAGAGACAATCAAGGGAAGACCCTTCTGTAAGTATTCATCTGCATTTCCCAGTTTGTCCCCCCACATTTGGTACTGAGCTTCTCTCTGAACCAAACTGGACCTCGTTTTGATATAGTTTACATTTGGAAGCCGAGTGAACCCAAGTCTTTGGAGTTCAAACTTGATGTAAAGACTCTGTACATTTCCAGGCGGGGGCATTTCTGTCATGAAGCTTCGCCGTTGCGTAAATACCTGATGCAAAATGTGCAGCCCAGATGTAATAAGCATTAAACCTCTTGCAGATGTGGGATGCCAGCTTCTTTTGCCTATAGATACCAGGTGTCCCTGCTGCCATGGAAACAGCTTCCAGACGACTGTGCCACATTAAGGCTTTTCACGCTAATAGCAGAGAAAGCGCAGTGCATGGAAATGGTTCTAGTCAGCAGCGTTTGCAAAGAAGGGGAGGGAGCCAAGTATTTCTTTGCTTCAGGTACAAAAGCAAAGGGGGAGCAAGGAGGCTTTGTGTCTGTTCAGTTGCAGCCTGTGCAAAGGAGCGGCTATGGGGCTATTTTCCCATTTTTTTGGCTTGTGAGGTGGAAGGGAGGGAATCCAGCGTCTGTCAGCATGTCTGCTAGGTCACAGGCTGCTTGGTGGAGTGAGCGAATGGAGGATACCGTGTCAGGAATATGAATCTTTTGGTGTTCCAGACATCTAGAAAAAGGGAGACAGTTCAATGGATCAGTGCAGTATTTCTGCTGACATGGAGGCCTGATATACTAAAGCATTTTGGGCCATGTAGACTAAGCATTCTTTTTTTTTTTTTTTTTGGGGGGGGGGGATCATTTCCAGACAGCCCTCACCGTTGCAAACTACGAGCATGTGTGGTTTCAGTCTTTGGGAATCAGAGCTGAGATTGTGATGTCATAATGTCTCATTCCACCAATAAGAGCCAACCTCATCAGTGATGTCACATGATTGTCCTGTACTCCCCTCTGCCCTCCAACCCAGCCAGCAGATTAACCCTTCCCCTTAACAGTATCCATGACATCCTGTTTGTCTGTGTTTAGATTGTAAGCTCTTTGGAGAAGGGACTGTCTTCTTTGTGCGTCTGGTAGCGCTATAGAAATAATTCATAGCAGCTTTTAACAGACATACTTTGTGGAAATGTGGAGAGAAAGCACATTTCTCTTTGAAAATTCAAGTTTATCAAGTTTATTATGCAATTTGATTAATCGCCTATTCTACATTCTAGGCGATATACAAACAATAATGAATAAATAAAAACTTGGGGTAATTATTACATAGACAAATAATATTACATAATTACAAAAACTTACAATCATGAAACACTAGGAAAACTATATTTAAAGGGTTACATTCTGTATCAAATTCTATATTTCAGGATTACAACAATAGGGAGGGAATAAAAGCACAAATAAGAAAATAAAAGGTTAAGAAGGAATGTAAAGTTATTTATTAACTAAAAACGTCATTGAAAAGGAAACTTTTAAGCTTAGTCTTGAATTTAGCTAAGTTCTTTTCTTCTCTTATATAGATAGGGAGATTATTCCAAGATTGTGGGGCGGTCACTGAAAAAATAGTAAGCCGTCTAGTGTTAATAACTTTCAATGAGGGAATAGCCAATAGATGTTGATCCTGAGATCTCAGTGTTCTTGTAGTTATATAAGGAATTAAAACTCTGAAAATAAAAGCTGGGGTTTGAGACATTATTGATTTGAACGTAAGCAAACATATTTTATATAAAATATGATGTGCAACGGGAAGCCAGTGGGATTCTTTAAGTAAAGGAGTGACATGGTCGAATTTCTTTGCTTTATGAATTATTTTTATGGAAGCGTTCTGTATGATTTGAAGGCGTCTGATTTCTTTTTGGGATATGCCCATGAACAAAGCATTGCAATAATCTAGCTTAGAAATTCTTATGTCAGTAGCATTGCCAGAGAGAGGATTTTGGATGGGCCTAAGGAGGAAATGGGTGGGCAGGGCATTAAGGCCCCTGTTCTATAAATGGTGCTGAGAAGCACGACTCTTAATGCATGTCAGTTTTAAGTTATGTACCATTTATAGAATTGTGCCTAGCAGAACAGCTGCCTTAGCATCCCTGAGGTTGTGAGTTCGAGTCCCACTACAGCTCTTTGTGACTCTGGGCAAGTCATTTAACACTTCATTGCCCTGGGTACAAAATAAGTACCTGTCTAAAATATGTAAACCGCTTTGATTATTACCACGCACAAAAAACGTTTTACGGTATGTATCCGCAAACGACGAGATAGTTGGATGGGCTGGAAAAAAACAGGAGAAACTGCCTTCACACCAAGCAAACACAACAAGAAAGGTGACCAATTGGTGTTCAGTCTTTTTTATTGTAATGGACTCGACACAATTGTGTTTCAGCGTCATTCCACCAATAAGAGCCAACCTCATTAGTGATGTCACAATTTATTTATTTATTTAATTCGATTTCTATTCCATTCTCCCGGGGGCTCAGAACGGGTTACAATTGACTTTCACAAAAAATTACAGGACAAAGGTGTTCCTAGAAGAGACAAAGAGAGAAACGAGGGGAGGGGGTGCATGAGAAGGCAGGGAGTCGGAGGCAGGAAGAGGCGGGAAAGGGAGGGAGAGAGGAGGAGAGCAGGGGGTAAGCTGATCGTTAGCACTGTTCAGGTTCTGGGCAGGCAGCTGATTCCAGAGACAGGGGGATGAAGTGGCTGGATGAGCGTTTATGAGTCGTTTCCATTAGGAGGGATCTTCCTGCAGGGATGTGTTTCTCAGTTTCAGAGCGGAGTGAGCGGGCAGTGAGTGTACTGTGGGAGTTTGGATATGATGTAGGCTGGGGTGGTGAGGTGGAATCTCTTATAGGCCATTACGAGGGCTTTGAATACACAGCGCTGGTTAATCGGCCGCCAGTGTTTCTCAAGGAGGGCTGGAGAGATGGGGTCGTGGTAGTCGAGGTTTGCAGAGTTCTGCACTCGCTGGAGGCTGAGTTCTTTGGCGGTGATTCCATTGAAAACAGAGTTGCAATAATCCATTCTGGAGAGTACATAGGCATAGGTTAGGTTTAGTGATATTTGGTTTGATCCTTTTTAGCTGGCGCAGATAGTAGAAGGAAGTGGAGACCACCGGAGAGATATGGGCTGAGAGAGACAGGTGGCCATCCAATACCACCCCGAGACTACACTTGGTCTTTTGCTGTCAAGAGTGTGGAGTCCCAAGATAGTGTTGGGCAGGTGAAGTTGGTGTTCTTCTTTCTAATCCATAGTAGTTCAGTTTTGGCAGCATTCAGCTGAAGTTTGTTGACCGTCATCCAATGGTTGGATTGTCCTACACTTGGATCACTTGTGTTACATTTTGATTTCTAGAGTGGTGCAGTGGTTAAAGCTACAGCCTCGGCACCCTGAGGTTGGGGGTTCAAACCCACGCTGCTCCTTGTAACCCTGGACAAGTCACTTAATCCCCCCATTGACCCAGGTACATTAGATAAATTGTGAGCCCACCAGGACAGACAGGGAAAAATGCTTGAGCATCTGAATAAATTCATTTAAGCTGTTCTGAGCTCTCCTGAGAGAACGGTATAGAAAATTGAATAAATAAATAGTGTGAAAAGTTTCAGCCTCTGATAACCAGAACTGGTATTGTGACATCATAATGCCTCATTCCACCAATAAGAGCCAATCTCATCAGTGATGTCACAATGGCTGGATTGTCCTATACTTAGATCACCTTTGCTACATTTTTTATTTCTAGAGTGGTGCAGTGGTTAAAGCTCCAGCCTCAGCACCCTGGGGTTGTGGGTTCAAATCTCATGCTGCTCCCTGTAACCCTGGGCAAGTCACTTAATCCCCCCATTACCCCAGGTACATTAGATAGACTGTGAGCCTGCCGGAATAGACAGAAAAATGCTTGAGTACCTGAATAAATTCATGTAAACCGTTCTGAGCTCCCCTGAGAGAACGATAGAAAATTGAATAAATAAATAGTTTCAGCCTCTGATAACCAGAACTGGTATTGTGACATCATAATGCCTCATTCCACCAATAAGAGCCAACCTCATCAGTGATGTCATAATGGCTGGATTGTCCTATACTTGGATCACCTTTGCTACATTTTGATTTCTAGAGTGATCCAGTGGTTAAAGCTACAGCCTCGGCACTCTGAGCAAGTCACTTAATCCCCCCCCTTGACCCAGGTACATTAGATAGATTGTGAGCCCACCAGGATAGACAGGAAAAATGCTTGAGTACCTGAATAAATTCATGTATAGAAAATTGAACAAATAAATAAAATACTGTATTTGTATCCAGTTGCTTTCTATCTTTGAGGTAGATATTTAGTACAGAGACCATTCGAAGCAGGCAGCCGTGCACCCACTGGTTACCTGCCTTGCAAAGCAGAATGAGACTGATCTCCTCCCTCCCCTTCAGAGGGTTGCCAGCCGACCCCCTTTTTGTTATTCAGTCTTGTTTTCGCCTCCCTTCATGCATAGATTTGTTGTCCAGGCTTTATTACAGACCCAGCAGACTGGATCCGCCCGACAAGCAGAGATGGGTGGCCCTGCAGGTTCTCTGGAAATAAATGCAACATTTTTGCTTTCTAGCTGTCATTTCTGGCACCTCCCCTAGGCCCTAATGCGACACCAAATCAGCAGCATACAGTTTAATGGCATTATAATCGTTGCGCAGCCACAAGTGGCGCAAACAGCTGAGAGGATTTTTCAGCAACGTGGCACCTGCCCACCTGGCAGTGCGCCAGGTTTCTAGCTGTTTCGTGCAAGCCAGCGGTTGACTTTCAGATAGTGACGGGGCTCTGGAAAAGCTGATTACAACAAGCTGCTGCTCGCTTCACTGCCCCGGAAAATTGTTATCTGAGGGAATTTGGGCAAGTGGTGGAGCCTTGTTAGCCTGAACGCTGCTATGCGAATGTACAAGGAAAGCCCCATCTGCCTGGTACTACTCAAGGACCTTTTTTGCTGAACAGCCCTGTTCTCTGGCTCTGTAATCTTTCTTCAGCGAGAGTCCTGTCACAGAGGGTGAATTACCTCTTCTTTCCTCTTTAGCAAAGGCTCAGTTCCAAGTGCACTGACAAAAGGCAGTGTGCAATGTTTCTAACAAGAAAACCGGTTTATCAGATCATCGTCCAGTTGGTTTCAGGAGCTGAGCGCCCCCCCCCCCCCAAACACACACATTCATTTCTGAGTCATAGAGGAGAAAATATATTTTTTTTTTTTCAAAGCATAGTGAAGCTCTGGAACTGGTTTCTAGAGGTTCAAGTAAAAGCAGTTAGCATAGCTGGATTTAAAAATTTTTGGTAAAGCATCAGCTTGTGGGGTTTTTGGCCAACTAAAATGTCTTTTATTTCAGAAAGCCTGTATGATTGGGCATAAATGTATTATGCAGTTTTGGTTGCAGAAAGAATCTCCAAGTTTTTGGCATTGGAGGAATCAATTCCATCGCTTATTTTTATTTGAGAGTTGGGAGGTTCGAAGTTCGCCTAAAAAAACTCATCTTTTTATGGAGGTTTGGGATCCTTATATTCAGAATCTTTCACCAAAAATACAAAGTTTGGTTATCAATGATTTATTATGAAAATTAGGTTTAATAATTACATTCCAGTTATTTATTTTAATTCTTTATTTTTGTCAACTTTCATCCAGGGGGAGGGATTTCATTTAGGGGAAGATAGTGGGTAGGGGATGGAATTAAGGGGGGTGTAGATAAGATTGAATTAATTCATATGGAAATTAAATTTGAAAGAATGATTTAAATTTGTATGAAATATTATTATAATTCTTATTGTATTAAATGTATTTTTGTATTATCCTATTGTACTGATTATTTGATTCTTTCAATAAAAATTTTTATACATAAAAACAGTTGTTGGAAATCCATTATTAAGGTAGACCTGGAGAAAAACCCCTGCTTATCCCTGGGGGTGAGCAAACATGCAGTCTTGTGACTTTTTCGGTGCCTGCCAGGACCATGGCCACTCTTGGAAACAAGATACCAGACTAGATGGATCTTTGGTCTGACCCAATATGATATATATTTTTTTAAATGTTCTTTTGGAATCCTTTTGGCTGCTTTGATTCCGTTAATATCTCTGGGAAATCAGAGCTCACTGATGTCATTCAGCTTATTTACAGTCATCCAGCCATTGTCTGACATGGTAGGCTGCACATGACTCTTCACTTGGGGACGGCTGATGTCGAAAAAAGTGTTGACTGCTGTAAAATGCTGGCAGCGGGTCTACATGGTCCAGAGAACAGAATGACAGGCTGCAGCAACAGAGCTGCATTGCATGAACAGACAGCGGATGGGTGGCAACTTGGCATCTGTGCTGCCAAGCTGTGCTCCCTTTTATCTGTGCATGGCTCCTTAGACCCTTCAGAACCTATGGCTGCTCTGGTTCCCATCAGCTGTGGCTTTTCTCCTGGATAGTCTCCCCAGATCCCAGTCCTTGGTACACTAGTAGGAAGGAGAAACAAGCAGCCATTGCAGCAACTCCCTCACCACCACCAGCCCTAAATTGCCTGGAGTAAAGGTGATCAATGATGCTGTCCTTTATCAGTGACTCTACTATCTTTCCCGGTACCGAGGTCAGACTCACAGGTCTGTAGTTTCCCGGATCTCCCCTCGAACCTTTCTTGAAGATCGGCATAACATTTGCCACCTTCCAGTCTTCCAGAATCTTTCCCAATTTGATTGACAGATTGGCTATTAGTTCAAGCAGTTCTGCTATGGTCCCTTTCAGTTCCTTGATGACCCTCGGATGGATGCCATCTGATCCCAGGGATTTATCGCTCTTAAGCCTATCAATCTGCCTACACACCTCCTCTAGACTGACCGTCAATCCTGTCAGCTTTCCGTCTTCGTTTCCAGCATATAGCCTGATGGATTCCAGTATGCTGTGTACATCTTCTTCGGTATATACAGATACAAAAAATGTGTTCAGTTTATCAGCAATTGCTTTGTCCTCTTTTAGCACTCCCTTTATTCCATGGTCATCCAATGGTCCCACCGCTTCCTTCGCGGGTCGTTTCCCCTTAATACATCAAAAGAACGACTTGAAGTTCTTCGCCTTTTCCTCGTAGTCTCTTTTGGCCCCTTTTACCGCCTTATGGCACCTGCGTTGATGGTGTTTGTGCTTGTTCCAGTTTTCGTCCGTTTTTGACCTTTTCCATTCCTTAAATGAAGTTTTCTTGTCTCTGATCGCTTCCTTCACCTCTACAGTGAGCCATGCTGATTCTTTGTTCTTTTTTTCCTCGGTGACTGTGTCCTTAAAAAGGGACCAAGCTTGCTCTAGCGTTTTTACAGTGCTTATCCTCTTCTTAATCTTCTTCCCTACCATGAGTCTCATCCCTTCGTAATTCCCTTTTCAGAAGTTCAGTGCAATGGCCAGGGCCGCCATCAGAAATTTCTGGGCCCCTTACTGAGCAATCCTATTGGGCCCCCCACGCACCCCTTCCCCCCCCGACCCCCCCTTCTTCCATGGGCCGAATACACACATACTTTTCTCTGTCCCCGCACTCTTTGACCAAAAGATTTGTAAGCCTGCAACCACATCAAGGTAGACTCTTTCAGCAGGGCCCTAACCTAACCTCAACTATACTAATCTATACCTATCTATTCTAAACTAACATATGTCTAATACTGAACTAATAACAAACTAACAAACATCTGCATAATAAATAACTAATAAATAATAGTGCTAGTAGCTATAATTCACTTTTGAATGTAAAATCTCAGTTAAGGATTTCTTTTGACCTTTGTAGGCCAGAAGTAGATCACAGTTGCACAATATTTTTTGTAACAAGTATTAAATGTGTTTTTATAAATACTGTAAGCTTAATAAATATATCAGAAAAAACTACATATCTGAGCGCATATCTGAACATACACATCTGTATGATCCCATCCTCCTCTGCTTGCCTATAGCTGTATCATGCATGTTAAAAATGTACGATATGTTGATATGTGCACCTTCCTTCCTTCCCATCCATCCTCCTCAGCCTGTCCTTACACTCCACAGCTGCATGTTAATGATGATGTATATATTATGATGATAAATAAGTGCATATGAGCACATCATTAACATGCAGCTATGGATGAATATAAAAAAGAAACAATATTCTGTACAATTGTCAATTTATAAATCAGCGTCTTCTCCCCATTCTCTCTTCCCCATTTCCCTTCAGCGTCCTCAGCCCACTCTCTCTCCACTTTCCTTCAGCACACGCACATAAAAACAAGCAAGTAATTTATATCATTTTCATTCTATTCATTCATAGAAATTAAAGTCTAAATAATGCCAGTCACATAACAAAACATGATTTTACAAAAATAATTCCCTGCACAGTCAAGCCTTCAAGGATTACTAGATGTCTTTCAGCAGTTCCCCTCCCTCCCTCCCCCTTACCTTTGTGACCAAGTCAAAATGATCTACCAACAATAAAATTTTAAAAACACAAAGCACGCTGTACGCAGAGAAAATGTTAATTATCATTTATATTCCGCGGGTTTTCAAAGAGGTCAAGGCAGATGACTTTATGCAATGTCACCTCAGTAACAACTATAGAAAAATAGACAAATATTCCCCCTCCCTTTTTACTAAAACGCGATAGCGGTTTTTAGCGCAGGGAGCTGCGCTGAATGCCCCATGCTGCTCTCAACGCTCATAGGCTCCCTGCGCTAAAAAACGCTATTGCGGTTTAGTAAAAGGGGGCCATAGTGCAAAATATAGACAGCATATATAAATTCTCAAAACAGACACATTTTGATCACTAAATTGAAAATAAAACCTTTTTCCTACCTTTGGTAATTTCATCAGTCTCTGGTTGCACTTTATTCTTCTGACTGTGCATCCAATATTTCTTATATTTCTTCCCTTCTTTCAGCCTCCTGTATGCTTCCTCTCATCCAGACGTCATTCCCTCCCCAAACTTTTTCTGTTTCACCCTGCCCCTTCTTTCTTTTTCTCTCTCTCCATACCCCCTTTCTTTCTGTCAGTTTTTCTCTCTCACACCCTGCCCCCTTCTTTCTCTCTCCACACCCTCTTTCGTTCTGTATGTCTGTTTTTCTCTCTCTCTCTTTCCGTGCCCCATTTTTCTTTGTTTCACCCTGCCCCCTTTCTTTCTTTCTTTCTGGCTTCCTGTCTCCGCTTTCTTTCTTTCTCCCTGCCCTCCCCTATGTCACCACCATTGGGAAAATGCTGCCACCGCCACTGGGGAATAGACTGCCACTGCCGCCATCAGGAACAGGCCGGCGCCGAGTTCGCCCTGCTTCTCTTCCCTGCGGGGCCGACCAACTCTCGCCACCCGACGTCAATTCTAACATCGGAGAGGACGTTCTAGGCCAGCCAGGCAGCGATTGGCTGGCCCAGAACGTCCTCTCCAACGTCAGAATTGACGCGAGTGGCGAGAGTTAGCCGGCCCCACAGGGAAAAGCAGGGAGAACTTTGCGCCGGCCTGTTCCCGATGGCGGCGGTGGCACTCAAGTGGCTAAAGAGTCGCAGTTTGCCGGCCTAGGGAAAACACTGGAGGGTGGCCAGCTGTGCACCCCCTTGGGACGTAAACCCGGGGCGGGGCGGACCGCCCCCCCCCACCCTCCCCCACCTTGGTATGCCACTATCTGTACCTCACTCCCTCCCTATGACCAAAAATTCTCCTTTCTTTTATTCCCCGTGTACACAACTATCTCTTTCCCTCCCTTCCTCTCTCCCAAGTCCATGCCTTCTGTGTCCAAAAACCCATTCCCTCCCCACCTCAGCATCTCTTTCCCTCCCTTCCTCTCTCCCAAGTCCATGCCTTCTGTGTCCAAAAACCCATTCCCTCCCCACCTCAGCATCTCTTTCCCTCCCTTCCTCTCTCCCAAGTCCATGCCTTCTGTGTCCAAAAATCCATTCCCTCACCCACCTCAGCATCTCTTTCCCTCCCTTCCTCTCTCCCAAGTCCATGCCTTCTGTGTCCAAAAACCCATTCCCTCCCCCACCTCAGCATCTCTTTCCCTCCCTTCCTCTCTCCCAAGTCCATGCCTTCTGTGTCCAAAAACCCATTCCCTCCCCCACCTCAGCATCTCTTTCCCTCCCTTCTTCTCTCCCAAGTCCATGCCTTCTGTGTCCAAAAACCCATTCCCTCCCCCACCTCAGCATCTTTCCCTCCCTTCTTCTCTCCAAAGTCCATGCCTTCTGTGTCCAAAAACCCATTCCCTCCCCCACCTCAGCATCTCTTTCCCTCCCTTCCTCTCTCCCAAGTTCATGCCTTGTGTCCAAAATGCACTCCCTCCCCCCTTTTGTGTTCCGCGTTTGCCTTCCAGCCCATCTTTGCAACTTTCTCAGCAAAACGAAGCTCAAGCTGCGAGGGTTGTCTTCTGTTTCCTGCCTGCCATGTCGCGCACAAATAGCCGACCGGAAGTATTATCCGACGTCAGCGCTGACGTCGGAGGGCAGGCTTTGCTTAAGCCCTCCCTCCGACGTCAGCGCTGACATCGGGGAACACTTGCGATCGGTTATATGTGAGCGGCAGGGCAGGCAGGAACAGAAGACGAGCCTCACGGCTCGAGAAGTATTGAATTCCGCGGGTCCCCCGTCCAGCTGTGTCCTGTCCACGTGGGGCGGACCGCCCCTCCCCCTAGACTGTGGCCTAGGACCCCGGGGGAGCCCGGGCCCCCTGTCAGCTCCGGGCCCCTGAATGCAGGACTGGTGGTACTGCCCTGATGGCGGCCCTGGCCATGGCGGTCGTTTTGGACCGATGTTTCTCCCTTGCGTCCAGATCAAAGCAGATCATATTGTGATCGCTGCTTCCCAGTGTCCCTTCTACTTCTACATCTTGTGCCGATCCTTGCAGGCCATTTAGAATTAAGTCCAGAATTGCATTTCCTCTAGTATTTTCCTTGACAAGTTGTTCCAGGAAGTAATTGTCTACAGCATCCAAGAACTTGGTCTCTCTAATGCAGCCGGAGGCCTAAGTTCCAGTCTATTCCCGGATAGTTAAAGTCACCCATGATAACTGTGTTGCCTCCCTTGCAGTTACGTTTAATCTCGTCTGTCATTTCTCCGTCAATTTCTTCGGATTGCCCTGGGGGGGTCGATAGTAGATGCCAATCTTCATTTCCAGGCCATTTGTTCCTGGAATTTTGACCCATAGAGACTCTAACTTATCCGTCAGTTGTGGCGTGTTCTCTCCAGTAGATTCAATTTCCTCTTTGACGTATATGGCAACACCCCCACCTTTTTGAGCCACTTTGTCTCTGCAGTATAGTTTGTATCCCAGTAGAAGAGTGTCCCAGACGTTTTTCTCAGTCCACAATGTTTCCGTGATGCCTATGATGTCAACGTTATCTTTTTGTGCCATGGCTACTAATTCACCCATCTTATTTCTAAGGCTCCTTGCATTTGTGTACATACACTTGAGTTTGCGGACTGTTTCTTTCTTGCATTTCCTTCCCTCTTGTGTCCTTTTCGATCTGTCTTGCCTGTAATCCGGTGAGTCTTTCCCTCTATCTTTTTGCACGGTATCCTCCTGGTATACCGGTTCCCAAACCATCGACTCTCTCTCTCGGTCGACTATCGGCTTTCCCCTTTTTCCTAGTTTAAAAACTTGTCCACTTCTCTCCTGATGTTGCTTGCAAGTAGCCTCGTTCTGTCTCTGCTGAGGTGGAGTCCATCCTTCCTGTAGAGCTTGCTCTTCCCCCAGAACGTCGTCCAGTTGCGCACGAAGTGGAATCCTTCTTCCTCACACCAGCGCCGCATCCACTCATTGACTGCTTGCAGCTCCATCTGCCTCTTCTCATCTGCCCTGGGTACCGGCAGGATCTCCGAGAATGCTATCCTCTGCATTCTGGTCTTCAGCTTCCTTCCTAGCATCCGGAACTGGTCCTTCAGTACTTCCCTGTTGTAGTTCCTGTTGCTCACGTTGTTCGTCCCCACATGGATCACCACCGCCGTATCTTCTTCTTCCACACTGTTGAGGATCCTGTCGATGCAGCTCACTATGTCTTCTACCTTGGCTCCTGGTAGGGAGGAAGCCGATCATGTGAGCCAAGTATAGGACAATTGAGCCATTGTGACATCACTGATGAGGTTGGCTCTTAGGCATTATGACATCACAATCTCAGCTCTGGAATGTTGCTACTCTCTGGGTTTCTGCCAGGGATTTGGGACCTAAGGGAGGGATAGTACGTCTTAGGGGAGGGATAGTACGTCTTAGGAAACCAGACGGTGAATATGTGGAAAAAGACTCGGAAAAGGCACAACTATTAAATGAATATTTCTGCTCAGTCTTCACCCGAGAAGCGCCGGGGCAAGGCCCTCAGCTACAGACAAGGGTTAGCTCGGCTGACCCATTTAATAATTTCAAGTTTACACCCAGCAGTGTCTACGATGAACTGTCAAGGCTCAAGGTTAACAAGGCTATGGGGCCTGACAACCTACACCCCAGGGTGCTCAGGGAGTTGAGTGATGTATTGGCGGAACCGCTATCCGTGCTCTTCAACCTCTCCCTTAGTACAGGCAGCGTCCCATTGGACTGGAGGACGGCTAACGTCATTCCACTTCACAAGAAAGGCTCAAAAATTGAGGCAGCAAACTATAGACCGGTGAGTCTCACATCAGTATTGAGCAAACTAATGGAAACCTTAATCAAACACCAATTAGACACAATCCTTGATGAGGAGAACCTGCAGGATCCCCGTCAACATGGATTTACTAAGGGGAGATCCTGCCAATCCAACCTGATCAGCTTCTTTGACTGGGTGACGAGGAAGCTAGATGTTGGGGAGTCCTTGGACATCGTGTACCTGGACTTTAGCAAAGCATTCGACAGTGTACCACACCGCAGGTTGCTAAGTAAAATGAGTTCTATAGGATTGGGCGAGACATTGACAAAATGGGTTGGGAACTGGCTTGGAGGTAGGCTTCAAAGGGTTATGGTAAACGGCACCCCCTCTGAAATGACAGAGGTGATCAGTGGAGTGCCCCAAGGCTCGGTCTTGGGCCCGATCCTGTTCAATATCTTCATAAGTGACTTGACAGAAGGGCTCCGAGGTAAAATAACATTATTCGCCGATGACGCCAAGCTAAGCAATGTAGTGGGCAAAAGCACAACGGACAAAAACTCAATGCCCGACATGATGCACGATCTACTCCTACTGGAGCGCTGGTCTAGGACCTGGCAACTCAGTTTCAATGCCAAAAAATGCAAAGTTATGCACTTGGGTAGCCAAAATCCATGCAGGACTTATACCCTTAATGGTGAGATCCTAACAAGAACAGTAGCAGAGCGAGACTTAGGGGTGATCGTCAGTGAGGACATGAAAGCTGCCAATCAAGTGGAAAAGGCTTCATCTAAGGCAAGACAAATCATGGGCTGCATACGCAGGGGTTTCGTCAGCCGTAAGCCGGAGGTCATTATGCCATTGTATAGATCCATGGTGAGGCCCCACCTGGAGTACTGTGTGCAATTTTGGAGGCCGCATTATCGCAAGGACGTGCTGAGGATGGAGTCGGTCCAGAGAATGGCCACTCGGATGGTCTCGGGACTCAAGGATCTCCCGTACGAGGAACGGCTGGAAAAATTGCAGCTATACTCACTCGAGGAGCGCAGAGAGAGGGGAGACATGATCGAGACGTTCAAATATCTCACAGGCAGAGTCAAGACAGAGGAAGATATCTTCTTTTTCAGGGGTCCCACGGCAACAAGAGGTCATCCGTGGAAAATCAGAGGCGGGAAACTGCGAGGTGACACCAGGAAGTTCTTTTTTACTGAAAGGGTGGTTGATCGCTGGAATAGTCTTCCACTTCAGGTGATTGAGGCCAGCTGCGTGCCTGATTTTAAGACCAAATGGGATCGACACGTGGGATCTATTCACAGGGTAAAGGTAGGGGAGGGTCATTAGGGTGGGCAGACTGGATGGGCCGTGGCCCTTATCTGCCGTCAATTTCTATGTTTCTATGTTTCTATGTAAGTTGGCCACTGTTGGAAACAGGATACTGGGCTTCATGGACTTTTGGTGGCAATTCTTATGTTCTTATGTGAGCCAAGTATAGGACAATCAAGCAATTGTGCCATCACTGATGAGGTTGGCTCTTAGGGATTGGTGGAATGAGGCATTATGATGTCACAATCTCAGCTCTGGAATGTTGCTACTCTTTGGGTTTCTGTCTGGAACTTGGGACTTGGGTTGGCCATTGCTGGAATAGGATACTGGGTTTGATAGACCTTCAGTCTGTCCCAGTATGGCAATGCTTATGGTCTTATGTTCTAACCATCTGGTGTCATTCTTTATTATCTGTCAAAACCTCAGTCCTTCTACACCAGCATTCTTCAATGCAAGGCTTGAGGGTCAGTGTCTGTGCCCATTCACACTCTGATTCTTCCCTATCTCCTTAACGAATGACATGGAGGTGGTTTCCTGTGGTTATCTGCAGGGACGGGAACGGTGATGAATTTTGTCATTGTGTCATTCTCTAGCATGTAGCCCTGTTGCATAGTACCACTGTTGCAGTTGGCTCATTCCAGCTGATAAAGTTGGAAATAGCTGTCCTGGTTGCCTTGCTGCTCCCCACCTGCTGGAATGGGCTCCACTAGCTCCCTTGTTTCTCTGTTATGCTTGGCTTTGGGTTCAGAAGTTTTAAACTACCCCACCCTATTATACCTGACAAATATGGAGTCTACAGGACACTGTTGGGTGTGGCAGCTATGTACTCAGCGTTGCTCTTTGCATTTGGTTTTGGCTCCCTGCCTGTTGCTTTCTTCCTCTTGACAAAGATTTCATCGAAACACGGCCTGTGTTGAGGAAGTGTGAGGAGATGTTAGATGATTGGTTGCCTGTTATGGCATTTCACCTCTGCTTGTGAAGACTTTGAAAATGCTCTCTGTCCTCTTGGTTTGAGACTTTTTTGATTATCTAACTTATTATACTGTTTACTGACAGCACGTTTGCATCAGCACCTGCACTTTGTGATATGGAGGTTGGATTTGAACTCTTATCTGTTTGGGATGTTGGTTTTTTTATTTTTTTTCCTTTCTGGATGGCCCACAATCATCTTGCTTGCTTCATTCCTCGTGGACACTGTTCCAGGAAGACTTCGAACTCTCAAGCTAAGTGATTTATGAACTTTTGAACACAGCTATATTTATATATCATTGTATGATTTTTTGTGTGGCCTTTTCCAGCCTGGTTTGATAGTGCCTGTTATATGTTATATGTTGTTATATCTTGTCTGGTTTGTTTGTAGTGTTTGTATGGTGTTCTGTGTATGCTATTCTATGAAAATTTTGTGATATTTTTGCAAATTTTAAATTAATAAATATGTACAATATTTCTAATTTTGCAATTTGAGTACATTGCTCTGATATTATAGTATTTTTCTGTGGTATATACTCTTTAGGGATTTCTTTTTCTTATCTTTGAGGTCTACAGGACACCGCCACGTCTCCTTTAGGATACTTCCTCGTTGTGCCAGAGACACCTTAAAATCCATAGCCCCAACCAAGGGAGAAATAACACAGGTGGGGTGGACCCAGGAGCATATGGTCCAGGAAGTATAAAAACCCAGGGCACAGCTAAGCTAAGCAGGCCCAGAGGGAAGCAGCGATGCCCCACTGCAAATGCCATCAGCTCTTATGTATGAACTAGAACTGCTACAGTCAGATAGGCCAAGTTTGACATGGAACCAGGGATGGTGTTAGGGGTGGGCAAACAGGGCAAATGTCTTGCCTCCCCCCCAAGTCACAGGGGACCCCACAGACCTGCCTGAAGTTGAAAGAGAGGCAATTTGCAAGCAAGCTTTGGGGTCCCCTCCCTAGCATCTGCCCTGGGCCACATCATGTCTAGCACTGGTCCTGCTTGGAACCTTACAATTTGATATCTTTGACCTGCTGGTCGCAGGCAAATCTCACTTAACTACTAACAATTGTACTGGTAAATCTGGGGAGCCAAATCAGAGCCAATCATGAGCAACTAAGCATGTGGATAAAGGTAAACCGGTTGATATTGTGTATTTGGATTTTCAAAAGGCATTTGACAAAGTAGACTGAAAACCCACCTTTTTTTATATAGTTTTCAATCCTTAACCCTACTCCTCTGCCCTCCAACCCAGCCAGCAGATTAACCATTCCCCTTAACTGTATCCCTCAGCTGAGCCGGCAGGACTCCCCGAAACCGGCCCAGCTGATAGGCATTCCCTTGCCGCGATCAGACAAGGTAGCTGGATACGTCTGCAAAACTTGCTTTTGTGCGTTTTTGATGTGGACATTTTGTATTTTTGAAAATGGCCAAAAGAGATACTAAGGACTGAGACATCCACATAGGTCATTTTCAAAAATAAAAGATAGATGTCTGGCTGTTTTGAGAATGGACATTTTCTGTACTGGATTTCTGTGCGTTTTTTCCCATAACATCCAAATTTGATTTAGACATCCTATCGAAAATGCCCCTCTACATATATTGGCATTAGATCGTATGTGTCGAGTTAGGATAAAAAGTTCTATTGGAACTATGACAAATTCTAACCTGTTAACTGTATATTATGTATGTTAACCGATAACCTATTCTGAGCTCATTGGGGAGAACGGGACAGAGAACAAAATAAATAAATAAATTGATAACTTTTATTTTGATCTGTTGTCTATCAATTGCCAAATCATTGTCTCTTGCTATTTTGTCTTGAGATTTAGATGTAATTAAAGGGGAATTCATCAAAGGGTGCTAGGCCCATTAGTACGCAATTACATGCTTTGACCTGGATTCTGTAAGTGGTGCCGTAATTGACAAGCACCTGAATGAACAGTGCTGGTTGTGTGTCCCTCCAATTACGGCACTTTGCTGCTTTAATACGATGAAATCCAAGATTACGTGTCCTATTTTAAGAAGAGTTAAACCCCTCCATGCAGATGCTCTTCCTGTTTTCTGAGATACACTTTATTGAGTAAATACAACTCAGATACTCACAGTTGTAGAGTTTTCTCAGAGGATAAATGGAAAGATTCCCTCTGGGCACAGCTTCTTTATTCCAATATGATGTAGAGGTCATAAGGTTTGAAGAATAGAGGGGAAGGGGAGAGGCGCATACTGAAAAGTCCAAGAGCCAGAGAGGGGAACAGGATGGAAAAGGTGAAAACGATGGTCCTCTAATCAAAGAGAGGCATCAGGGTGGCCTAAATTGCCATGCAGCCATAAACCATGTGGTCAGAGGTGAGTTACATTACATTTGTGATTTCTATTCCGCCATTACCTTGCGGTTCAAGGCGGATTACATATGAGTTGCCAGGACATTTAGGAGTACATTAGGAGTTGTCTGGACATTTTCGGAGGTGTTAAAGGGTGAAATGGATTGCAAATGGGGCTTGAGATGGATCTTGCTGTGTTAGTTTGTCATTATTGAGTTTTTGAATAGCAGGGTTTTTATTTCTTTTCTGAAGATTTTGTAGTCTGCGGTTGAGATCAGTTAGTTGGAGAATTGGTGGTCTAGTTTTGCTGCTTGGGTGGCTAGGAGGATATCGTACATTTTTTTTCTTTTGACGTTTTTGATTGGAGGGTGCGTGGGTTCTCCTATGTCTTGTTTGGTGGTTTGAATTAGTCGGTTGTTCCAGTAGGCTGGGCTGTCTCCGTTCCTGCAGAGAGTTCCAACATGTCTGCCCGGGCATATAGGAACTGCAGGGAACTCACCAGGTAAGAGGAGGGGGGGGGGCAATAAAGAGAGGCCAATCAGAGCTGAGATTAGCTCTAGGTGGCCGATGAAAGGAAGCACCTTGAATAACCATATCAGGCAGAGGTCAGATATGGCCAGGAAGTGAGAATAGCCAAAAGAATCCAAGTTTAGCTGAGAGGGAAATAAGAGAGGTCTAACAGAATAATACAGTTAATACGGTTTCTTGGACTACATTTCCCACAATACTTATCTCGCATATTCTGGAGGAAATAGCTATAACAGTAAGATCCTACAACAATACAAGAATGACATAAGGCATATTTTACATCCCTATTACAACTAGGGTAAGGCTGCAGGAGACATAACAGGCACCATTTTCAGAATCGCAGCCTATGTCGAAGATAGGCGCTGGAAACATAGGCCAGGGTTTTAAAGGCTTACATTTCTGGCACATACCTTTTTAAGAACATAAGAATTGCCGCTGCTGGGTCAGACCAGTGGTCCATCGTGCCCAGCAGTCCACTCCTGCGGTGGCCCTTAGGTCAAAGACCAGTGCCCTAACTGAGACTAGCCTTACCTGTGTACGTTCTGGTTCAGCAGGAACTAGTCTAACTTTGTCTTGAATCCCTGGAGGGTGTTTTCCCCTATGACAGACTCCAGAAGAGTGTTCTGGTTTTCCACCACTCTCTGGGTGAAGAAGAACTTCCTTACGTTCGTACGGAATCTTTCCCCTTTTAACTTTAGTGCCCTCTCGTTTTCTCTACCTTGGAGAGGTTGAACAACCTGTCTTTATCTACTTTGTCTTGAATCCCTGGAGGGTGTTTTCCCCTATAACAGCCTCTGGAAGAGCGTTCCAGTTTTCCACCACTCTCTGGGTGAAGAAGAACTTCCTTACGTTTGTACGGAATCTATCCCCTTTTAACTTTAGAAAGTCTCCTCTCATTCTCTCTACCTTGGAGAGGGTGGACAACCTGTCTTTATCTGCTAAGTCTATTCCCTTCAACAAAGAATCAAGCTTAGTGGTGCCGAACATCAACCCCGCCCTAAATCACGTCACTTTTGATGTTCGGCACTGCTAAGTGTCTGTGTAGACACGATTCCAGTGCCGTGTTTTGTAGCCTTCTCTTGGCACCTACTTTTTTTCTTGTATTTTTTCTTGATTTTTTAATGGTTGTTAACTAGCAATTAAAATGATTAACTTAGGAGCCAATAGAGTATCTACTGGTGCCTTCCTATTGGTGCTGCTTTGGAATCCAGGCCTTATTGCCCTTTGATGAATTCCCCCCCCCCCTAAATGTCTGGCAAGCCCAGAACCCTAGAATGAGAAGTTATACATTTTTCCCCAAAGAAAGTCTAAAGCTATCAAGGTTGGACTTTTTATTTTTGGTTACCAAGAGGGCACATGTCTAGTTATTACATCTGATCACACTGTGATCTCTGCATGAGAGTCACAACTAGGTCAGATCCATTGTGAGCACAGAACCTGGAGAGCAAATGCTCGTTTGCTTCAAAAGGAGGAAATTCAGCAGCTTTATACAGTGTTTGGCAACAATATATAGAAATGAATGACAAAGAAGGAATTCATACTGATCTGTTATTGAACGCAGGGAAGGTTTTTATGGGAGGAAAGCTAATTCATTAGAAGGAGGAAAAGAGAGTTGGAGGAAAGGCTTTATATGTGGAACTGGCAGCTTGCAAAAGAAACATAAACAGGTGGGAGACAAATTCAGAGATGAAAAAAAAATGGATGCACTAGAAATCGGAACAGAGCTTTTCCTAACCAAAGAGTATTTTCTGGAGGTTAGGATGAGAGCTAGTAAATTGTTAGATCACAGAGCTTAGTGTACCTGAATGTGACTCCTCTTGACCTACTACTGAAAAAGGTATGAACAAAATCCAGCAAAATAAATAGTGGTTGGGAAGATAATGGAAGCTCTGCTGAAAAAAAGAGCAGTGAACTACCTAGAATCCAATGGGTTACAACAGCAGTCCCGAACCATTTTTGCACCAGGGATCGGTTTCATGCAAGACAATTTTTCCATGGATTTGGGGTGGGAAGGGGGGGATTCAAGTGCATAATTAATAAAGTGCATAATATATAATCTAATTATTACATATATAATGTAAATGTAATTATTATATTTTAAATTATACACTTTTTTCTATACAATATATTAATACAACTTCACCATAACGGAGAATCAGTGGGCATGTTTCCCTGCAACTAGATAGTTTTCCCTGCAACTTTCTTCATTGCCCCATGTGCACCATCTCTCACTCAGACAGCCATGCCCAACAAGTCTCCCTTTCTATTCCCTCCCCCACCTCAGCCTCTCTTTCTCTCACCCTCCATTCTTCTATCCTATGTCCCAAGTTCATGCTCCCCTCCCTCCCTCCATTCTGTGTCCCAGGTTCATGCCCCCTGCCTCCCTCCTTCCTTCCTTCTTTCCATCATTGTCTGAAGTTTGTGCTCCCTCCCTTCCTTCTGT
This sequence comes from Geotrypetes seraphini, assembly GCF_902459505.1. Lineage (NCBI taxonomy): Eukaryota > Metazoa > Chordata > Amphibia > Gymnophiona > Dermophiidae > Geotrypetes > Geotrypetes seraphini. The sequence continues at coordinate 12,221,651 of NC_047085.1, forward strand.
GTCCCAATGCGCCTCCTCTCTCTCATGTCCCAACATGCCCATCTTTGTCCTTTCCTCCCTCTGTTCTGTGTCCTAAGTTCATGCCTCCTTCTCACAGGTGTTTACCTGTTCTGGCCGGCTCCCTCCTCCCAGCAGCACTTCTCTTCACAATGCTGCGGCACAAGGTCTCTTCACAAAGGTCCTATATGCGGCCTGCGACTAACCTGGAAGCCTAGAGGGAAGGCTACCGAGTCAGCCACAGGCAGCGTGTAGGAACTGCTGCTCGCAGCTTTGTGAAGTGCAGCTGGGAGGAGGGAGCTGACCAGAACCCGGGGACTGCCTGTAATGTAAGTAAAATAACATTTTCTGTGAAGCCCGGTTCAGCACTGCTCACACCCTGGTACTGGTCCGCAGCCCTGGGGTTGAGGACCCCAGGGTTGCAAGATCTGAGACAATATGTTTTTGCCAAGGGGAAATCGTGCCAAAGGAATCTGATTGATTTCTTTGGGTAACCGAAGGATTGGATAGGATGTGCGCTGAGTGTACCGAGTACAGCGTGAGGCCTTGTTGCAAGGAGTTGAACAGCATCACAGGCTTTATCCTATTTCAAGAAGACATTGAATGCTTGAGTGTTTGGAACGCCATTGGTAGATGACTACACCAAAGCGTACGTGTTTACCTATTAGCAAAGTATGTTCAATTTTTGTTGTGTTCCCTAATAAAGTGCTGATATTGAAGGTTCATTTAATAAAATACTGTTAGATTTATTTCGCATAAAGGGCTCCTTTTACTAAGCTGCGATAGCGTTTTTAGCGCTAAACCCACACTACGCGGCTAGAACTAGCGCCAGCTCAATGCTGGCGTTAGCGTCTAGCGTGCGTGGCAATTTAGCGCGCGCTAAAACCGCTAGCGCAGCTTAGTAAAAGGAGCCCAAAATGTCTTTTTTATCATTATTTGATGACAGGAGAATGCTTTCCTATTCTTTTGTGGCTGTAACATTGTATTAGTGGGCTTCTAAGGAATCTGGCCCCACTTGTTCTAATAAGCATATTGTAGACTCCAATGGTATTTCTGTACTGATTTATTGTTTTTTCAATAAAACAGACTTAAGAACATAAGAACATAAGCAATGCCTCCGCTGGGTCAGACCTGAGGTCCATCTTGCCCAGCAGTCTGCTCACGCGGTGGCCCAACAGGTCCAGGACCTGTGAAGTAATCCTCTATCTATACCCCTCTATCCCCTTTTCCAGCAGGAAAATGTCCAATCCTCTCTTAAATCCCAGTACTGTATTCTGCCCTATAACGTCCTCTGGAAGCGCATTCCAAGTGTCCACCACACGTAGGGTAAAGAAGAACTTCCTGGCATTTGTATTGAATCTGTCCCCTTTCAACTTTTCCGAATGGCCTCTTGTTCTTTTATTTTTTGAAAGTTTGAAGAATCTGTCCCTCTCTACTCTCTCTATGCCCCTCATGATCTTATAAGTCTCTATCATATCCCCTCTGTCTCCTCTTCTCCAGGGAAAAGAGACCCAGTTTCTCCAATCTCTCAGCGTACGAAAGGTTTTCCATCCCTTTTATCAGACGTGTCGCTCTTCTCTGAACTCTCTCGAGTAACGCCATATCCTTCTTAAGGTATGGCGACCAAAACTGGACACAATATTCCAGGTGTGGGCGCACCATCGCCCGATACAGCGGCAGGATAGCGTCTTTCGTCCTGGTTGTAATACTCTTCTTGATTACACCTAGCATTCTATTCGCTCTCTTAGCGGCCGCTGCGCACTGTGCCGTCGGCTTCATTTACCTGTCCACCATTAGCCCCAAGTCCCTTTCTTGGGTACTCTCTTTCACTAACATCCCTCCCATCGTATAGTTGTACCTCGGGTTTCTGCTTCCCACATGCAATACTTTACATTTCTCAACGTTGAACTTCATTTGCCATCTCGTCGCCCATTCCCCTAGTTTGTTCAAGTCCCTTTGCAATTCCTCACAGTCCTCTTTAGTCCGAGCTCCCCTAAATAGTTTGGTGTCATCTGCAAATTTTATTATCTCACACTTCGTTACTGTTTCTAGATCATTTATGAATATATTAAATAACAGCGGCCCGAGCACCGAACCCTGCGGAACACTCGACTTGACTTACAGTAAAATGTCTTTATCAATGTTTCTCCGCTGAGTGTGAAAACAGAAGTTAGAGCTATAATACCAAGAAATCTGCTTCATTATTTATTCAATCTTCTATATCGTTCTCTCAGGAAAGCTCAGAATGGTTTACATGAATTTATTCAGATACTCAAGCATGTTTCCCTGTCTGTCCCGGTGGGCTCACAATCTATCTAATGTACTTGGGGCAAAAATAATAGCAAATTTTAAGAAAAACAGAACTTTATGTAATCAGTGGCTTTGAGGGATCCCAGGATGGGCTTTAAAAAACTTTTTAAAAAAATATTTTCCAATCAAGCACAATCAAATTCAGGGGGGAAACTTAAATTTGCACCGTTTTTCTGGACAACCCTAATGGGATGGATACAAAAGATCCTTAACTAGAAAGAAGATAGTATAGACACAAAACTCAGCAGATCAACAACTATAATTTCATTTATGAGGTACCAGAACGGTGCTTAAATCGAAGCCCCAGCAGTGGGGAAGCAAAGCTGATTCTAGATGGACTTTTTTTTTTTTTTAATTCTTTATTAAAGTATTTCAAAATACAAAAACATTAGAATTCTGTTTCAAAACAGTCATACACAGTAATTAACCCCTTCCTTCCTTACAAGCTTTTCAGCCAGTACAAACAGGGGTAGGCAATTCCGGTCCTCGAGAGCCGGAGCAAGGTCAGGTTTTCAGGATATCCATAATAAATATGCATGAGATAGATTTGCATCTCAAGGAGGCAGTGCATGCAAATCCATCTCATACATATTCATTGTGGATATCCTGGAAACCTGACCTGGTTCCGGCTCTCGAGGACTGGAATTTCCTACCCCTGCACTATTATAATATCAAACAATAGAAAAAAGGAAATAATAATAATAACTTTATTCTTTTGTACCGCCATAACCAAAAGTTCTAGGCGGTTTACATGAAAAAGAGCTGAACAATCATCGAAATACAATAATACATTAAAAAATACAAATATTTGTAAAATAGAATTTCAATAATAAAACTATCATTAAGTAATAAACTTATCGAACAAAGTGGTCTTAATTAATTTCTGATAACCTAGCTTGCTGAATACATTTACCTAACCAAGATTGTTGCTAGGGTCTTATCTAAGAATCTACACCCATTAATTTTTGGATAAGCAAATAAGTAGAAGTTTCTAGTTTCTCTTGATGGTCTATGCAACACAAAATGAGGAAAAAGGTAAGCTGGAGACAATCCCGATATCAGCTTATAGTAACATAGTAGATGACGGCAGATAAAGACCTGAATGGTCCATCCAGTCTGCCCAACCTGATTCAATTTAAATTTTTTTTTTTTTTTGTAATTTTTCTTCTTAGCTATTTCTGGGCAAGAATCCAAAGCTTTACCCGGTACTGTGCTTGGGTTCCAACTGCCAAAATCTCTGTTAAGACTTACTCCAGTCCATTTACACCCTCCCAGCCATTGAAGCCCTCCCCTGCCCATCCTCCTCCAAACGGCCATACATAGACGCAGACCGTACAAGTCTGCCCAGTAACTGGCCTAGTTCAATATTTAATATTATTTTCTGATTCTAAATCTTCTGTGTTCATCCCATGCTTCTTTGAACTCAGTCACAGTTTTACTCTCCACCACCTCTCTCGGGAGCGCATTCCAGGCATCCACTACCCTCTCCGTAAAGTAGAATTTCCTAACATTGCCCCTGAATCTACCACCCCTCAACCTCAAATTATGTCCTCTGGTTTTACCATTTTCCTTTCTCTGGAAAAGATTTTGTTCTACGTTAATACCCTTCAAGTATTTGAACGTCTGAATCATATCTCCCCTGTCTCCCCTTTCCTCTAGGGTATACATATTCAGGGCTTCCAGTCTCTCCTCATACGTCTTCTAGCGCAAGCCTCCTATCATTTTCGTCGGCCTCCTCTGGACCGCCTCAAGTCTTCTTACGTCTTTCGCCAGATACGGTCTCCAAAACTGAACACAATACTTAAAGCAGATACAGGAAAATTTGCCTCCAAAGGCAGCCAATGAATATGGACTAATATGGTCAATCTTTTTTAAATCAAAAAATCAATCTAACAGCTGTATTCTGAATTATCCTTAATTTCCTTATAATTTTTTTGGGTGCTCCTACATAGATGATGTTACAATAGTCTAAAATAGATAAAACTAATGCCTGCACCAATAGCCTAAACAATAAAGGATCAAAGCAAGAAAAATACAACTAATCAAAATCACATTCTTTCCTAATATAGATTCTACATGGACTTAATACAGTCTGTGTCCAGTCTATGGCAAAACGGATCGGGACTGGCTGATTAGCTTTGACAGCGACTTTAGTGGATGGACTTCAACGGTTTGTGGTAAGACGGTTCAGGAGTACGTCTACGTAACATCTGAGTACAGGTCTTGCCTATCTTGGGGGAGGGTAATCTGCTGACCACGACGCCCATCTACAAAACATTCAGGAAAGAACTGAAAACCATACTATTCAAGAAATTTGTCAAATGATCTAACCAAACCGTATCGACCATTCCCAGATCCCGACGCATACTATAGCTATCAACCTTGTAATCTCCCTGGGAATGCCCAGGCTAATATCTTGTTGTAAACCGCCTAGAACTGAAAGGTATTGGCGAGATAGAAGACATCAATGGAATGGAATGGAATATTATAGGGGAACTTAGTGAGTAAAATGAATCATTCCTCCTTGATTGTTGGTTGAAATGAATGTGACTGTTGGGCAGACTGCAGGTCTTTATCTGCCATCTCATCTTCTATATATATAAAATCGGATGTATGTATGTATGTGCCGCAATCACGCAAAAACGGCTTGACCGATTTGAACGAAACTTGGTATGCAGATCCCTCACTACCCGGGATGATATGTTCTGGGGGTCTCGCGGCCCACCTGCACACGTGGGCGGAGCTACAAACAGATAATCGGATTTCACCCATTCATGTCAATGGAAAAAATGTAAAGAGCTGCCAACGCAAAAACGGCTTGCCCGATTTGAACGAAACTTGGTATTATGATCCCTCACTACCTGGGGTGATATGTTCTGGGGGTCTCACGGCCCACCTGCACACGTGGGCGGAGCTACAAACAGAAAATCTGATTTCACCTATTCATGTCAATGGAAAAAATGTAAAGAGCTGCCATTCTCACAGTAATTCAAAAACGGCTTGACCGATTTGACCGAAACTTGGTATGCAGATCCCTCACTACCCGGGATGATATGTTCTGGGGGTCTCGCGGCCCACCTGCACACGTGGGCAGAGCTACAAACAGATAATCGGATTTCACCCATTCATGTCAATGGAAAAAATGTAAAGAGCTGCCAACGCAAAAACGGCTTGCCCGATTTGAACGAAACTTGGTATGCCGATCCCTCACTACCTGGGGTGATATGTTCTGGGGGTCTCATGGCCCACCTGCACATGTGGGCGGAGCTACAAACAGAAAATCACATTTCACCCATTCATGTCAATGGAAAAAATGTAAAAAGCTGCCATTCTCACAGTAATTCCAACTACCTGGGGTGATATGTTCTTGTGGTCTCGCGACCCCCCTGCACACGTGGGCGGAGCTACAAACAGAACATCAGATTTCACCCATTCATGTCAATGGAAAAAATGTAAAAAGCTGCCATTCTCACAGTAATTCACAAACGGCTTGACCGATTTGAACGAAACTTGGTATACAGATCCCTCACTACCTGGGGTGATATGTTCTGGGGGTCTCGCGGCCCTCCTGCACACGTGGGCGGAGCTACAAACAGAAAATCACATTTCACCCATTCATGTCAATGGAAAAAATGTAAAAAGCTGCCATTCTCACAGTAAATCAAAAACGTCTTGACCAATTTGAACGAAACTTGGTATGCAGATCCCTCACTACCTGGGGTGATATGTTCTTGGGGTCTCGCGACCCCCCTGCACACGTGGGCGGAGCTACAAACAGAAAATCGGATTTCACCCATTCATGTCAATGGAAAAAATGTAAAAAGCTGCCATTCTCACAGTAATTCACAAACGGCTTGACCGATTTGAACAAAACTTGGTATGCAGATCCCTCACTACCTGGGATGATATTTTCTGGGGGTCTCGCAGCCCACCTGCACATGTGGGCGGAGCTACAAACAGAAAATCAGATTTCACCCATTCATGTCAATGGAAAAAATGTAAAAAGCTGCCATTCTCACAGTAATTCACAAACGGCTTGACTGATTTGAACGAAACTTGGTATGCAGATCCCTCACTACCTGGGGTGATATGTTCTGGGGGTCTCGTGGCCCTCCTGCACACGTGGGTGGAGCTACAAACAGAAAATCAGATTTCACCCATTCATGTCAATGGAAAAAATGTAAAAAGCTGCCATTCTCACTGTGACCAATTTGGACGAAACTTGGTATGCAGATCCCTCACTACCTGGGGTGATATGTTCTGGGGGTCTCGCGGCCCACCTGCACACGTGGGCGGAGCTACAAACTGAAAATCAGATTTCACCCATTCATGTCAATGGAAAAAATGTAAAAAGCTGCCATTCTCACAGTAATTCACAAACGGCTTGACCGATTTGAACGAAACTTGGTATGCAGATCCCTCACTACCTGGGGTGATATGTTCTGGGGGTCTCGCGGCCCACAACTCTATGTTGCTTGCTCAAGGGTGGGTTCACCCAAGAATTTATATGTTCTTGCTCCTGGAGGTGAAACTAAAATTGTTGTTTATAATCAAGTTTTGCGTTAGTTGTATTGTATTCATTTTGTCAAATATTTCACATTATAATTTGAATATATGTGTGTGTGTGTATGTATGTATGTTCCAGCATAACTCTTCAATGCATGGACAGATTTCAACCAAACTTGACATACACATTACTTACTATCTGAGGACAAACACTGTGGGGGTGGGAAGGGGGGGATATGTAAAAATGATTGAAAATGACAGATTTTAGTATCTACCCCATAGTGTTTTCGGGCTCACAGATGAATACTCAGCATAACTCTGAAACGCATGGAGAGATTTCAACCAAACTTGGTACACATATGACTTACTATCTGGGGAAAAATATTGTGCAGGTGAGACGGGGTAAAATACTGTGGGGGTGGGAAGGGGGTGATATGTTAAAATTATCAAAAGAGACAGATATTAATGTCCAACCCATAGTTTTCGGGCTCGCAGAGATGAATACCGACACTCCCGATGCCGTTTAAGTCTAAGTTCAGCCCCATAGAGAGGGACATTCCTTTGGGACATGTGGAGGGTAGGGGGTTGGGACATGGGGGTGGGGCATATGGGACATGTGGGGGGGTAACGTGAGGGGTGGGACATGTGGGACATAGGGGGGTGGGACATGTAGGGGGTTGGACATTTTGGGATAAATAAATATCCGGGCAACGCCGGGTTATCAGCTAGTTTATTATATTAGTATGAAACATTAAAGAAATTGTGGGAAAGAACAGTACGATATGGAGACATTTGTCTGGCTTCCAGAGTTCTATAGATATCTTTCTAAGGCACAGTTATCTTTAGTTTGCAATAACATTGGCCAATATATTCATGTTGCTAAACCGCCTATGGCAGAATATGCTGAGAGTGAATTTTCGAGCAGACTAATATTGGCAAGGGAAATAGATGTGATCATCAGTAGTTTATCAATGGGGAAGAGCCTGGAAAGGATGACTTGTGCAATTGCATAAGAACATAAGAATTGCCATACTTGGACAAACCAAAGGTCCATCAAGCCCAGTACCCTGTTTCCAACAGTGATCAACCCAGGTCCAAAGTACCTGGCAGAAACCCATAGAGCAGCAACATTCCAGAGCTGAGATTGTGATGTCATTATGCCTCATTCCACCAATGCCTAAGAGCCGACCTCATCAGTGATGTCACAATGACTGGATTGGCCTATACTTGGCTCACATAAGAACAGCCAAACTAGGTCAGATCAATTGTCAGTCTAGCCCAGTTTTCTGTTCCCAAGTACCTAGCTAGATCCCAAGTAGTGAAACAGATTTTATGCTGCTTATCCTAGGAATAAGCAGTGGATTTCCCCAAGCCATCTCAATAATGGCCTATGGACTTCTCTTGTAGGAAATTATCCAAACCTTTTCTAAACCCTACTAAGCTAACTTATTTCACCATAGTTCTGGTGTTGGTGAAAGTGTTTAATAATGCACTGAATAGCAATGCCTTGCTATAATCAATGTATCAGGTGAATATAGTGGTCATGCACAAGGAGAATACTTACTGTTTGACTTTCTCCTACTGCTACATATAGGCCCTGATTCTGTATAGGACGCCTGGGAGAGGTGTCCTATTCAGAATCGGGCCTACACTAAACCCCGATTCTGTAACCGGCGTCCACGTTACAGACGCTGGTTAGAGAATCGGGTTAGATTAGACACGGCCCGCTACACTTATCGCGGCAAGGGATCTCTCTGCCGCTATAAGTATAGCGGACCGCGGCCCCCTGTCCGATTGCAGGCAGGAGGGTGCCCAAAACCTCATGCCGAAAGATGCTCCCCCCGACACTACCGACCGCCCTCCCCCCACATTACCAATCTCCTTCCCACCCCGACACTATCAATCTGGCAGGAGGGTGCCCAAACCCTCCTGCCAGAAGATGCCCCCTCCCCGACAATATCGATCGCTGGCAGGAGGGTGCCCAATCCCTCCTGCCTGAAGACGCACCCTCCCCCCCCTCCCCCGCGCTAACAGCCCCCAAACCTCCCCCCCACCAAACTAACTTTTTCTTTTGGCCAGACGGGTCTTGCCCGTCCAGCCGGCAGGCCCGCCTCGTCGAAATGAGGCAGGCCCGCCCCTTCCCAGCCCATCCCGCCGAAGCCTAAGGCTTGATTGGCCCAGGATCTAGAAGCCTGGACCAATAAGGCCTTAGGCATAGTGGGTCCGCTCATCCCCACTTAATCTAAGGCCTGATTGGCCCAGGCTCTAGGCGCCTGGGCCAATCAAGCCTTAGACTTAGTGGGGATGGGCAGACCCGCTATGCCTAAGGCCTGATTGGTCCAGGCTTCTAGAGCCTGGGCCAATCAGGCCTTAGGCTTCGGCGGGATGGGCCGGGAAGGGACGGGGCCGCCTCATTTTGATGAGGCGGGCCTGCCGGCTGGACGGGCAAGACCCGTCTGGCCAAAAGAAAAGGTTAGTTTGGTGGGGGGAGTTTTGGGGGCTGTTAGCGTGGGGGGGGAGGGTGCGTCTTCGGGCAGGAGGGTTTGGGCACCCTCCTGCCAGCGATCGGACAGGCGGCCACGGCCCGCTATACTTATAGCGGCAGAGAGATCCCTTGCCGCAATAAGTATAGCGGCCGCGTCTACTTACAATGTAGACCAGCATTTTGTTGGCCTACATTGTAAGTGTCTCTTCCTCTACTAGGGAGACGCGTCGGGCTGCCTAGGTTCGCCTAAGGCCCTTAGGCGAGCTTAGGCATCTTGCGGGTCTCCCTAGGCTCCCGGAGGCGCCTTTAATATAGGCGGCCGACTGGGGAGCATTTTTTTAAAAAACGTGCATCCCGATTGGCTGATTAGACAGCTGTAGGACGCCTACAGCTGCCTAAAATCAGGACGCACTTTGGAGAATCAGGGCCATAATGTCTATAGTGCTGCTAGACATTACACAGCAATGTACATGAAAACATTCAAGAGACAGTCCCTGCTCAATAGAGCTTACAATCTAATCAAACAGACAGATAGGACAAGTAGAGGACTAGGAGGTTTCTCAGGCATGTTTACTAAAGTTCTGACATATAGGCTTTAAATTACTTAATCACATCCATCTGGACCACACCACATAAAAGGTAGGCTAGTCTCAGGCAATGGCTGATAGCACCGATTCTTCAAAATTTAGGCACCTATTAGAATCGTGCTTAGGTTATGCTCAGTGTCCTAACATTTAGGCATCCCCAATTTATGCCAGGGTTTTCTATGCCTAAAGTTACCATCAATATCAGAGCCGAACGGCACCTGATTCACAAAGAGGTGCCTAACTCGAAAAAACGCCCATGATCCGTCCCTAAACACCACTTTTGGTGTAGGCTGTGTGGGTTGGGCGCCTACTTTTTATAGAATCAGCACCTAACTCTCAGTTAGTCCAATTAAAACTAATTGTGAGGTGTTGTTGATTTCCAATATCAGCACTGATTAAGCCTATTAAATTAGGCACCGATATTGGCATCTAGCTTCAGGTGGACTTTATAGAATCACAGCCAAAGTGTGTATATTGTACGTGATGCAGAAAAGGCTTTTGATAGAAACATGATAGTGGATAAAGGCCAAATGGCCCATCCGGTCTGCCCATCCGCTGTAACCATTATCTCTTACTCTCTGTAAGAGATCCCATAGGCCTATCCCAGTCTCTGTCTCCACCACCTCTTCTGGGAGACTGTTCCATGCATCTACCACCCTTTCCATAAAAAAGTATTTCCTTAGATTACTCCAGAGCCCAAGGAGGAGCAACATTCCATACAGAATCTCAAAGAATAGCAAGATTCCGGAATCCCAGAGAGTAACAAGATTCTAGAATCCCCAGAGTAGCAACATTCCATACAGAATCCCAAAGAGTAACAAGATCCTAGAATCCCAAAGAGTAGCAACATTCCATACAGAATCCCAAGGACTAGCAAGATTCCGGAATCCCAGAGAGTAACAAGATTCTAGAATCCCCAGAGTAGCAACATTCCATACAGAATCCCAAGGACTAGCAAGATTCCGGAATCCCAAAGAGTAACAAGATTCTAGAATCCCCAGAGTAGCAACATTCCATACAGAATCCCAAAGAGTAACAAGATCCTAGAATCCCAAAGAGTAGCAACATTCCATACAGAATCCCAAGGACTAGCAAGATTCCGGAATCCCAGAGAGTAACAAGATTCTAGAATCCCCAGAGAGAAACAAGATTCTAGAATCCCAAAGAGTAGCAACATTCCATGCTACCGATCCAGGGCGAGCAGTGGCTTCCCCCTTGTCTTTCTCAATAACAGACTATGGACTTTTCCTCCAGGAACTTGTCCAAACCGTTCTTAAAACCAGCTACACTATCCGCAGATGTCCCATCCAAGCCTCCATCTTTATTGGTAAATGTTATAATGAAAAAGAACCAGAAGATTTCTGTTCCATTTGAGAGAGAGGTGTTCTCTTATCCAAATCTGTGCAGTGAATTCAGTGTTTCTTCTAAGCTTTTCGGGAGTCTGCCCTCCACGTTTGGTCAGTCATGATGTAGAAGCATCATAACCTAACCTAACCTAACAATATGTTCGTCTACCTCAATTTTCCAAATGCCAGATAGGTGTTGAGACTTAGTATAAAATTACCAAGATATTTAGCCCATATTCCGGCCTGATAAGATAGAATTCTGCCAAAGAATCGTTTTCATGTACATTGATGTGTAATGCAGAAGACATAGACATCATTGGAATCTCTGAAACATGGTGGAATGAGGAAAACAAATGGGATACAGCACTGTCGGGATACAAGCTCTATCGCCAGGACAGATCAGGACAGAAGGGAGGTGGAGTAGCCCTATACATAAAAGAAAGCATACGATTGACAAAAATGGACACAGCAGAGACGGCCAACAAGCTAGAATCGCTATGTGTTAAAATACCAGGAAGGAAAGGGCCTGAAATAAAGATAGGCCTATACTATCGTCCACCTGGACAAACCGGAGATATCGATGAAGAAATGGAAGCCGAGATGAAGCGAGAATGCAAAAGCGGTAACACAGTTATTATGGGAGACTTCAACTACCCTGGGATAGACTGGAGTCTTGGAAGCTCAAAATGCGCTAGAGAGACAGAATTCCTGGAAGCTACACAGGATTGCTTCATGGAGCAGCTTGTTAGAGAACCGACAAGAGGAAATGCCACTCTGGATCTAATCCTAAATGGGTTAAGGGGACCTGCAAAGGAAGTAGAAGTAGTGGGACCGTTGGGAAACAGTGATCATAATATGATCAAATTCAAGGTTGAGGTAGGAATACCGAAAGGGAAGAGAACCATAGCGACAACTTTTAACTTCAGGAAAGGAAACTACGAGGCAATGAGGGAAATGGTAAGGAAGAAACTTAGGAACACTCCCAAAAAATGGCAAACGGTACAACATGCCTGGTCTTTTTTCAAGGGCATGGTGAGCGAAGCGCAAAATATATATATCCCCAGGTTCAGAAAGGGGTGCACAAAGAGTCGAACAAAAGACCCGGCATGGATAACCAAAATAGTGAAGGAAGCAATAGGCAATAAGAAAAATTCATTCAGGAAGTGGAAAAAGGACAAAACTGAGGAGAATTGGAAAGAGCACAGGAAAAATCAAAAAGAATGTCACCGTGTGGTTCGAAAAGCCAAAAGAGAGTACGAAGAGAGGCTAGCCAGGGAAGCACGAAACTTCAAACCGTTCTTTAAATATGTTAAAGGGAAGGAGCCGGCTAGGGAGGAGGTAGGACCACTGGACGACGGAGACAGGAAGGGAGTGGTGAAGGAGGAGAAAGAAGTGGCAGAAAGACTTAACATGTTCTTTTCGTCTGTATTTACAAATGAGGACACTTCAAACATATCGGAACCTGAGCAATTCTTTCATGGAAGTCAAACAGAAAAATTAACATCCATAGAAGTGAGCCTTGAAGACGTACGCAGGCAGATAGAAAAACTAAAAACTGACAAATCCCCAGGTCCGGACGGAATACATCCAAGGGTTCTGAAGGAATTAAAGGAGGAGATAGCGGAACTACTACATCAAATTTGCAACCTATCCCTATAAACAGGCGTGATCCCGGAGGATTGGAAGATAGCCAACGTTACGCCCATCTTTAAAAAGGGATCAAGAGGTGACCCTGGAAACTACAGACCAGTGAGTCTGACCTCAGTTCCGGGAAAAATGGCGGAAGCTCTGATAAAAGAAAACATCGATGAACATTTTGAAAGGAACGAACTTCTGATAACCAGCCAACATGGTTTCTGCAAGGGGAGATCGTGCCTAACGAACTTATTGCACTTCTTAACAAATGGAGTTAACAAACAAATGGACAGAGGAGACTCCATAGACATCATATATCTAGATTTCCAAAAAGCCTTTGACAAGGTGCCCCATGAACGTCTACTCCGGAAACTGAAGAACAATGGTGTGGAAGGAGATGTACATAGATGGATCAGAAACTGGTTGGAAGGTAGAAAGCAAAGGGTAGGAGTGAAAGGCCACTACTCGGACTGGAGGAGGGTCACGAGTGGTGTCCCGCAGGGCTCGGTGCTCGGGCCGCTGCTATTTAATATATTCATAAATGATCTAGAAACAGGGACAAAGTGTGAGATAATAAAATTTGCAGACGACACCAAACTATTTAGTGGTGCTCAGACTATAGAGGACTGCGAAGAATTGCAAAGGGACTTGAACAAGCTAGGGGAATGGGCGACGAGGTGGCAGATGAAGTTCAACGTTGAGAAATGTAAAGTATTACATATGGGAAGCAGAAACTTGAGGTACAACTATACGATGGGAGGGATATTATTGAATGAGAGTACACAGGAAAGGGACTTGGGGGTAATGATGGACATGACAATGAAGCCGATGGCACAGTGCGCAGGTGCCGCTAAGAGAGCGAATAGAATGCTTGGTATAATCAAGAAGGGTATTGCGACCAGAATGAAAGAAGTTATTCTGCCGTTGTATCGGGCGATGGTGCATCCGCATCTGTAGTACGGCGTCCAATTTTGGTCACCGTACCTTAAGAAGGATATGGTGTTACTCGAAAGGGTCCAGAGGAGAGCGACACGTCTGATAAAAGGGATGGAAAATCTGTCATATTCTGAGAAATTGGAGAAATTGGGTCTCTTTTCTCTGGAGAAGAGGAGACTTAGAGGGGATATGATAGAAACTTACAAGATCATGAAGGGCATAGAGAGAGTAGAGAGGGACAGATTCTTCAAACTTTCGAAAAATAAAAGAACAAGAGGGCACTCGGAAAAGTTGAAAGGGGACAGATTCAAAACGAATGCTAGGAAGTTCTTCTTTACCCAACCTGTGGTGGACACCTGGAATGCGCTTCCAGAGGACATAATAGGGCAGAGTACGGTAATGGGGTTTAAGAAAGGATTGGACAACTACCTACTGGAAAAGGGGATAGAGGGGTATAGATAGAGGATTACTGCACTGGTCCTGGACCTGTTGGGCCGCCGCGAGAGCGGACTGCTGGGCACGATGGACCTCAGGTCTGACCCAGCAGAGGCATTGCTTATGTTCTTATATAAATACAGTAAAACCTTGGATTACGAGCATAATTCATTCCGAAAACATGCTTGTAATCCAAAGCACTCGTATATCAAAGCGAATTTCCCCATAAGAAATAATAGAAACTCAGACGATTCATTCCACAACCCAAAAACTTTAATATAAAATACTATAGGTACTCGTATTGCAAGACCTCACTCGTATAGAACAGTCACTACATTCCAGCAGCGTCAGAGAGAGATCCATCGGCTCAGTTGTGATCTGTGTATACTGTATGTACTTGTATTGCAAGACATTACTTGTATATCAAGTTAAAATGTAATCAAATGTTTTGTTGTCTTGCAAACCAAGTTACTTGCAATCCAAGGTTTTACTGTACATGATTTCAGTTATATAGGGCTGACGTATCCTTTGGGAATCTTATGTGATCCAAACTGTCTGAAGCATACCTGATTGGCGAGAGAGGGGGAAGGGGACTCCAGGCCGCCATAGAGGGAAAATGGCAGAATCTGATATTTATTTTTATTCAGTTGTTTAGTATTTTTATAACTAGCAACTTTCTTGCTGCCCTCCACACCCACCTTTTCACTATTTCAATTTGTGCCTTTGCGACAGAATTTCCAAGTTCAATACTACAGCATGGGGTACCCTAAACAGGGAGTGAAATTCAGGCAATGTCAAACCTCAGCTACTTGCGTGAGCTATTCAGAGAGGAAAAAGAGGGGGAGGGAGCCTGACGTGGAAGCAGCTTTCTGCCGAGTGCAGCAATGAATGCCAATGCACAGAAAAACCCACAGCGGGAGAAGAACTGGGTCTCAGAAAGGAACATTGGTATTTCTGGCTATCACTGCCTTCCCACATGCTCAGTTCTTTCCCTAGTCTCTATTTTCCTTGCCACTCTTCTTCTTCTTTTCTCTACCTCTCTTCACACTCTGTACATCCAAGTTTATAATAAGGAAAAGCAGCCGGAAAATCTGGACCGGGGATGTTCAGGCCACACTACTTGGAAAAGGGTGTACTCTTTCCAAAACAATGCCGAAAATACCTTGCTCAAAACATGATACTAGGCCTGGTTGATGTACTCTGAGAGAGGAAAGTATGGCACACTGGTTAAAGCTACAGCCTCAGCACCCTGAGGTTGTGGGTTCAAACCCACACTGCTCCTTCTGACCCTGGGCAAGTCACTTAATCCCCCCATTACCCCAGGTACATGAGATAGATTATGAACCAACCAAGACAGACAGGGAAAAATACTTGAGTGCCTAAATAAATACATGTAAACCGTTCTGAGTTCCCCTGGGAGAATGGTATAGAAAACTGAATAAATAGTGTGAAAAGTTTCAGCCTCTGATAACCAGAACCTGTATTGTGACATCGAGTCGGTACAGCGAATGGCCACCAGGATGGTCTCGGGGCTCAAAGATCTATCATATGAAGAAAGGCTGAATGAATTGCGGCTATACTCTCTCGAAGAACGTAGGGAGAGAGGAGACATGATTGAGACATTTAAGTATGTCACTGGTCGTATCAAGGTAGAAGATGATATTTTCCTTCTTAGAGGACCCTTGGCCACAAGAGGACACCCGCTGAAAATAAAAGGCGGGAAGTTTCATGGCGACACCAGGAAATACTTCTTCACCGAAAGAGTGGTTGACAGCTGGAATAAGCTCCCAGTACAGGTGATCGAGGCCAGCAGCATGCCAGATTTTAAGAACAGATGGGATGCTCATGTCGGATCTCTACGAGGGAAAAGGTCATCAGAGAGCGATTAACTAGGGGGGTGGGTCAATGGAGTGGGCAGACTCGATGAGCCTCGGCCTTTTTCTGCCGTCACTTTCTATGTTTCTATAGCGCGCGCTAGCTGAAAAACTACCGCCTTCTCAAGAGGAGGCGGTAGCGGCTAGCACGCGCTAAGGCCCTAACGTGCCTTCATAAAAGGAGCCCGTAGAGTTACAATATCTGTTTGTATGCTTACATTCAAACTCAGTGGAACAGAGAGAATTGATATGAAGTAAGGTTTCAATATTAAACACTGCTGGAAAATGATTGCAAAGGAGACCAGTGTTTATTGAAAAAGACTGTGGTTCCAAATTTCTTGGCAAGGACCAATTCATATTTATAGTCATGTAAAACTGATTGCCACCAGTGATGTGAAGATAGAGAGCTAGTTGACTTCCAATTAGAAAGAATGAACTTAAGTGCTATAGAGAGAAGAATATCAAGGAGTTTAGTAGGATTTTCACTTAGAACCATTCCTGGAGCATGAGACTTGAAAATTACTATGGAGAGAGAGAGATATCAGCTTGGATATCAAAAATTTTTAGTATAATATTCCAAACTTCTTTCCAATATTGTGATACATATGAACAATCATATATCATATGAAGTAATGAGCCAACAGCTTGTCCACAGTTCCAACAATTATTAGATGGAAGGAGGCCTGCCAGTGTGGCACCCATCGTCATCCCTTTAGTCTGTAACAAGATTTTCATTTCATACGTGAAATAGTTGTAAATCGCCTTTTCAACCACTGACATCAACAAACCCTGCTTTTCAGGGGTTATATTCGGACTGTTGGACAGAAAATGAGCAACTACATCACAAGCTTCTCTTTGAGGAATGTTGGTATATAGGGTGACCACATCAATGGTCCTGATGTTTGGGTTCCCTGCACTTCATGGAACATTTGTATGAAGTGACCAGAATCTCTTACATAAGGTCTTGCTTTACTAACCTTAGGTCTTAGGTAGTGATCCACATACTGGGATAAAGGTTCCAGCAGTGACCCTCTACCCGACACTAAGGGTCGCCCAGGTGGATGAAATAAAGACTTGTGAATCTTAGGTATAAAATATATATGAGGCATAATCGGAAACTGCTGATAAAGATGTTTATATTCCCTTTGTGTTATAATGCCCTCATATTTAGCATATGACAAATTTAGCTGACAAATTTAGCTGACAAATTTAGCTGACAAATTCTTCATTTGTCAGCTGTTGCATTGCCTCCCTTTGGAAATTGATAAGCACTATACCCCCTCCCTTGTCCGCACTATGTATTACTATTGACTAATCTTCACTTAAATGCCTTAATACAGCTCTTTGATGATTAGATAAACTGGAGTGAAATTTTCACTTCTTAGAAACATAGAAACATAGAAATTGACGGCAGAAAAGGGCCACAGCCCATCAAGTCTGCC
Organism: Geotrypetes seraphini; assembly: GCF_902459505.1. Classification (NCBI taxonomy): domain Eukaryota; kingdom Metazoa; phylum Chordata; class Amphibia; order Gymnophiona; family Dermophiidae; genus Geotrypetes; species Geotrypetes seraphini. The sequence goes on from NC_047085.1 coordinate 12,239,204, forward strand.
CATACCAATGACCTACTCCCTGACTTTTACTCCCCTAGAGATCCCACGTGAATATCCCATTTTCTCTTAAAATCTGACACGTTGTTGGCCTCAATCACCTGCTGAGGTAGCTCGTTCCAATGATCGACTACCCTTTCGGTGAAGAAGTACTTCCTGGCATCACCATGAAATTTCCCTCCCCTGACTTTCATCGAGTGCCCTCTGGTAACCGAGGGCCCTGTAAGACAGAAGATATCATCTTTCACCTCTATAAGTCCCGTGATATACTTAAAGGTCTCAATCATGTCTCCCCTCTCTCTTCGTTCCTCCAGTGAGTACATCCGTAGTTTTTTTAGCCTTTCTTCATACGTGAGATCCCTGAGCCCCAAGACCATCCTGGTAGCCATTCGCTGAACCAACTCAATTCTCAACACATCTTTCCGGTAGTGTGGTCTCCAGAATTGAACACAATACTCCAGATGAGGTCTCACCATGGATCTGTACAGCGGCATTATGACTTCAGGTTTTCTGCTGACAAAACCCCTACGGATGCAGCCCATCATTTGTCTTGCCTTGGACGAAGCCTTCTCCACATGATTGGCAGCCTTCATATCATCACTAATGATCACTCCTAAATCACGTTCCACCGTGGTCCTGGACAAGGTTTCACCATTTAGTGTGTAAGTTCTGTGTGGATTTTTTTTACCTAGGTGCATCACTTTACATTTTTTAGCATTGAAGCTAAGCTGCCGAGTTGACGACCACTGTTCCATCTGCCGTAGGTCCTGCGTCATAATGTAAGGCACACTGCTTTTACCTACTATGTTGCATAGTTTGGCGTCGTCGGCAAACAGTGATACTTTTCCTCTAAGCCCTTGGGTCATATCTCCTATGAATAAATTCAATAGAATCGGCCCTAAGACGGAGCCCTGAGGTACTCCACTCGTCACTGCTGACGTTTTGGAGGGGGTACCGTTTACCATCACCCTTTGAAGCCTACCGCTTAGCCAATCCCTAACCCATGTAGTGAGTGTATCCCCTAATCCCATAGATTTTAGTTTGTTCAACAGCCTGCTGTGTGGGACACTATCAAAAGCTTTGCTGAAGTTCAAATATATCACGTCCAGGGACTCCCCGGCATCCAGATGACTAGTCACCCAGTCAAAGAAGTCAATCAGATTAGATTGGCAGGACCTTCCCCTGGTAAATCCGTTTGATGTTCTATATTAACCAAATCATTCATTATTGCTCACTCAAACGCTATTACTGATGGATCCGGTGGACCGGGAGGGACCCAGGTAGACTGGTATTTATCATAGGAAAACTGGTTTTCATCCATTTGTGCTTCATGCTTAAAGAAGGCTCTAAGTTCATTGGAGGGTTCAGATCAAACTCTCACCCCCATCCCCTGTATATCACTTCTGATTTCCACTTATCCTCCAGCCTAAGCTCAGGACACTCCATGCCTGGCCTTGCTTTAGTATCTACATCTGGGGTTTGGGCTCCTCTTCAATCTATGGATGGTAACGTGACAGTCGCATCTCTAATCTGTTATTTTACAGATAAATTTCTAAGTAACAACCTTTCCATGGAAAACAATACTTTTTATGCTCAATATTTTCTTGACCTTAAATATTATCTTACAGTTCCTTTTCATCAAGAGATAAGAAACATACCAGATCCCAGCATGCTGTGCTTTAATAAATAATCTGAGAAGGAAAGTCACTTCTCCTTCCCCTAATCTGCTCCCTGGGGCAGATTTGCACACATCTGAAAACCCTGGGGTTGGGGGTTCAAATCTCACGCTGCTCTCTGTGACCCTGGGCAAGTCACTTAATTCCCCCATTGCCCCAGGTACATTAGATAGATTGTGAGCCCACTGGGAGAGACAGGGAAAAATGCTTGATGAGTAGATGAATCTTAGTGCTGTGTTTTGGATAATTTGTAGGTGTTTTGTTATGGTTGTAGGGCATGGGAGTTAGAGGATATTACAGTAGTCAAGTAGGCCTAGTATTAAGGACTGAACTATGAGCTGGAATTGAGTTTTCTCGAAGAATTTCCGAACTTGTCTTAAGTTTCTCATGACTAAGAATGACTTTTGTATTGTTTTATTGATTTGCGGTTGCATGGTGCAGCATGAGTCGTCGAAGTATTTTTTTTATGGTGCGGAGTTTCCATAGTATCGAGATACTTTTCTTGACTGTGATATCAGTGTGTTTCTCGAAGGATAGATGTTTGTCCAGTGTTACACCCAGTACTTTTAAGGTTTGTTCGAGGGGGAATGTGGATCCTTTTACTTGAATTGTGGTGTTTTTGATTTTGTCTTTGGGGGTTGTTAGGAAGAATTTTGTTTTGTCTGGGTTTAGTTTTAGTCTGTAGGATAGCATCCAGAGTTCTATCTGACTAATTATGTTTGTGAGGGAGTAAAGGAGTTCTTGAGTGAAACTGGTTAGAGGGATGACTATGGTAATGTCGTCTGTGTAGATAAAGAATTTTAGGTTGAGGCTTTGCAGGAGGTTTCCTAGGGAGGTGAGGTAGATATTGAACAGGGTGGGGGACAGGGGGGAGCCCTGTGGCACACCGCAGGAGTTTTCCCAGGAGTAGGAGAGAGAATCATTTTTAAATACCCTGTAAGATCTGTTCCGTAGGAACCCGTTGAACCAGTTGAGGGCCTGGCCGGAGATGACAATGTAGGCAAGGCAGTCTAGGAGAATGTCGTGGTCGACTAGATCGAATGCACTGCTCAGGTCCAGTTGTATAATCAGGGCACTGGATCCCAGGCTGAAGAGTGTGTGTATGTGGTCAAGGAGGGAGGCTATGATGGTTTCGGTGCTGTGATTGGAGCAAAAGCCTGATTGGTTGTCATTTAGGATATCAAATTTTTCTAGGTATGTGGTCAGTTTGGCGTTTACCACCCCTTCTGCTATTTTGGTGAATAGCGGGATACTAGCGATAGGTCTGTAGTTGGATGGGGAGCTAGATGGTTCTTTCTTGTTTTTTTATGATAGGAGTTATTGAAATGTGGCCTTGTTCTGCTGGGAAACTGCCAGTGGTTAGTAATAGGTTTACCCATACTAACATATTGGCTTTAAAATGGATTGGAGCAGTTTTCATAATGTTGGGGGGCAGGTATCCAGTCTGCAGAAGGAATTTGAATATTCGTTAAAATATGTGTTGAAGGTTGGCCAGTCGATATTTGTGAATTGATTCCAGCTTAGGTCTGTTCTGGATCCTGGGTCTAGTTTGGGCCTGTCTGAGTTGAGAAGGATTGGGAAGTCCCCGTAGGAGTTGGTTGGGGCAGATATCGATGATCTTAATTTTTGTATCTTTGTGTTAAAGAAGTCTGCAAGGGTGTTAGCGGTTAAAGTGGATTCATTAACGTAGGTGTCGGCGAGAGTTTCAAGGTTGTAGAGGTCGTTGACCAGTTTGAAAAGGTTGCTGCTGTTGTTTGTAACATTTCCAATTTTGTGGGCATAGAAATTTTTTCGTTTGTCCTTGGTGAGGTTTTTGTAGTTTTTTAGTTTAAGTCTCCATGTAGTTCTGTGTTCTTGGGCACCAGATTTAGTCCATTGTCTTTCTGATCTTCTTAGGTCTCTTTTTGCCTGTAGTAGCTCCGAATCAAACCATCCGTCCTGGATTGGAGATCTAATTCTGCGTGTTTTTAAGGGGGCAATTTCGTCTAGGATATTTGTGCTGTCTTTGATCCAAGAGGTCATGATTTGGTCCGTTTCTTCGTTTTCTTTTGAGAGAGATTCGTAGAGGGGCCAGAATTCAGCTAGGTCGATTTTACCTCTAGTGGTGTGAGTTTTGGTGTTTTTTGAGGTTCTGTTTTTAGTGGCTTTTTGTTGGCATTGGATGAAGAAGTGGCATAGTTTGTGGTCGGACCATAGGGAGTCTGTCCAGATGTCATGTTTCCAGTAAAATTTAGGGGTGGAAGGTTCTTTGGCGGAGAATGTCACTAGTTCTAACTGATGGCCTCTTTGGTGGGTTGTGATGGGCGGGGGCTTGAAGTAGCCTAGTTGCGAGATTAGTAGCCAAAAGTCGGATATGTCTGGAAGGTCTGTTTGCTCTAGGTGAATGTTGATGTCTCCACATAGAAGGCTATATGGACTTGCTAAAGAGTTGGAAAGTAGAAATTCGGCGAAGTCCTCCTTGGCTAGGGTCCATTTTTTTTGGAGGGATGTAACAAAGTGTGATTGTTAGGGAGGAGGCTAAGGATTTTGAGGTTAGGGAGGCAGCTAGCATTTCTAGATTGTGGGAGGATTTGGTGTTGAGTGTGGTGCAATTTGGGTGGTCTTTGAAGATTATTGCTAGTCCGCCTCCTCTTCCCCAGGTTCTGGCTAGGGACAAAATCTTGAAGCCTGGGGGAAGACAGTCTTTGATAATGATATCTGTGTCTGATAGCAGCCAGGTTTCGGTGAGTAGAACGAAGTCGGGATTGGTTTCGGTGAGCCAGTCTTTAATAAGAATGGATTTATTTCTCATCGATCTTATGTTTAGGTAGAAACCTTGGAGGTTCTGGAGGTTGGTGGGGTCGATTGGGGAGTAGTGGAAGTAAGCTTGTACGCTTTGTATGCTTACATTCAAACTCAATGGAACAGAGAGAATTGATATGAAGTAAGGTTTTAATATTAAACACTGCTGGAAAATGATTGCAAAGGAGACCAGTGTTTATTGAAAAAGACTGTGGTTCCAAATTTCTTGGCAAGGACCAATTCATATTTATAGTCATGTAAAACTGATTGCCACCAGTGATGTGAAGAAAGAGAGCTAGTTGACTTCCAATTAGAAAGAATGAACTTAAGTGCTATAGAGAGAAGAATATCAAGGAGTTTAGTAGGATTTTCACTTAGAACCACTCCTGGAGCATGAGACTTGAAAATTACTATGGAGAGAGAGAGATATCAGCTTGGATATCAAAAATTTTTAGTATAATATTCCAAACTTCTTTCCAATATTGTGATACATATGAACAATCATATATCATATGAAGTAATGAGCCAACAGCTTGTCCACAGTTCCAACAATTATTAGATGGAAGGAGGCCTGCCAGTGTGGCACCCATCGTCATCCCTTTAGTCTGTAACAAGATTTTCATTTCATACGTGAAATAGTTGTAAATCGCCTTTTCAACCACTGACATCAACAAACCCTGCTTTTCAGGGGTTATATTCGGACTGTTGGACAGAAAATGAGCAACTACATCACAAGCTTCTCTTTGAGGAATGTTGGTATATAGGGTGACCACATCAATGGTCCTGATGTTTGGGTTCCCTGCACTTCATGGAACATTTGTATGAAGTGACCAGAATCTCTTACATAAGGTCTTACTTTACTAACCTTAGGTCTTAGGTAGTGATCCACATACTGGGATAAAGGTTCCAGCAGTGACCCTCTACCCCAGTGGTTCCCAACCCTGTCCTGGAGGAACACCAGGCCAATTGGGTTTTCAGGCTAGCCCTAATGAATATGCATGAAGCAAATTTGCATGCCTATCACTTCCATCATATGCAAATCTCTCTCATGCATATTCATTAGGGCTAGCCTGAAAACCCGATTGGCCTGGTGTTCCTCCAGGACAGGGTTGGGAATCACTGCTCTACCCGACACTAAGGGTCGCCCAGGTAGATGAAATAAAGACTTGTGAATCTTAGGTATAAAATATATATGAGGCATAATCGGAAACTGCTGATAAAGATGTTTATATTCCCTTTGTGTTATAATGCCCTCATATTTAGCATATGCTAACATTTCACGTCTATATTAGTGTAAAATTCTTCATTTGTCAGCTGTTGCATTGCCTCCCTTTGGAAATCCATAAGCACTATACCCCCTCCCTTGTCCGCGCTATTTATTACTATTGACTAATCTTCACTTAAATGCCTTAATACAGCTCTTTGATGATTAGATAAACTGGAGTGAAATTTTCAAAGGGATTGAGGGGTACAGATAAGAGTAGAGGTAGATTATAGGGATGGGGTTAGAGGTAAGTTACAAAATTAATCAGGGACCACTGTTCAGGCACTAGGCCTGATGGGCCGCCGCGGGAGCGGACCGCGGAGCAAGATGGACCTCTGGTCTGACTCATCGGGGGCAACTTCTTATGTTCTTATGATGTTGTATATTAACCAAATCATTCATTATTGCTCGCTCAAACGCTATTACTGATGGATCCGGTGGACAGGGAGGGACCCAGGTAGACTGGTATTTATCATAGGAAAACTGGTTTTCATCCATTTGTGCTTCATGCTTAAAGAAGGCTCTAAGTTCATTGGAGGGTTCAGATCAAACTCTCACCCCCATCCCCTGTATATCACTTCTGATTTCCACTTATCCTCCAGTCTAAGCTCAGGACACTCCATGCCTGGCCTTGCTTTAGTATCTACATCTGGGGTTTGGGCTCCTCTTCAATCTATGGATGGTAACGTGACAGTCGCATCTCTAATCTGTTATTTTACAGATAAATTTCTAAGTAACAACCTTTCCATGGAAAACAATACTTTTTATGCTCAATATTTTCTTGACCTTAAATATTATCTTACAGTTCCTTTTCATCAAGAGATAAGAAACATACCAGATCCCAGCATGCTGTGCTTTAATAAATAATCTGAGAAGGAAAGTCACTTCTCCTTCCCCTAATCTGCTCCCTGGGGCAGATTTGCACACATCTGGAAACAAGGAGATATTCAGGCTGCTAAGGCTAAGAGAGGTTAAGTCAGCTTTGGGAAGGGCTTTCATGCCTGAGAGGAGATGGTGACGATGACGATGAGTCAGGTGTTGGGATAATCTCATCAGTCATGAGTGGCTTGTCCTGGAGACGTATAAATATAGGAGCACCACTGCTTTGGGTAGCAGAGGGAAAGCTATTCATTCTTTGTCGTTGAAGTTGAGACCATTGTCCAGACTGACCTGCAGAGATGAAGCTCCTGATCTTATGTGCTCTGATCGCTTTCACCGGCGCCCAACAGGGTAAGTTATTCTAGACTCCCTGGCTCCTAAGAGGAGGAGATGAGCATTACATAGCAAGCCCAAACTTCAGAAAATGGAGCAAAGAAACTAGTACCCTTCTATATGCAGTGGGCTCTAAATATGTTGGGGGGGGGGTTAACCATAGTTCTGAGAGAGAAAGAGAAGAAAAAGAAAGGAAAGCCTTAATAAAGGGACAGATGCTTCCCCCCCCCTCTCCCCAGGGCTTGGTGGTCCCAACATAACATGTCCCATCCTCCACAAAAAAACTACCACCCAGTCACCCTCCTATCATTTCATTCTGTCCATTTTTCCCATCAGCTTCACCCCTTCTCTCTCTCTCCCTGCCCCTGTCTCTCTTCCTCTGTTCAGCACCACTCTCTGTCCTTCCCTCTCTTTCTCTCATGCCCACAAGTGCCCATACACTTTATTTATTTATTTAGATTGATATCCTGTCTTCCCCAAGAGCTCAGAATGGGTTACGGTTTACATTCACAGTGATAAATCTGTGTAACTACCCTCACTGACCCAAGCAGGCTCGCAATCTAAACTAAAGTGCCTAAGGGAAAGCCGTCACTTAGATAAAGATAAATAGAAAGGAGGAAAGAAGAAAGAAGACTCCCAGAGAAACTTAAAATGTTGCTAGCAAGCAACCCAAGTTCCCAAGTTTATTACATATTTGATATATCACCTATCAAAGGTTACCTAGACATAGTAACATAGTAGATGACGGCAGATAAAGACCCGAATGGTCCATCCAGTCTGCCCAACCTGATTCAATTTAAATTTTTTACATTTTTCTTCCTAGCTATTTCTAGGCAAGAATCCAAAGCTCTACCTGGTACTGTGCTTGGGTTCCAACTGCCGAAATCTCCGTTAAAACCTACTCCAGCCCTTCTAAACCCTCCCAGCTATTGAAGCCCAATCCAGCCCATCCTCCCCCAAACGGTCATATACAGACCGTGCAAGTCTGCCCAGTACTGGCCTTAGTTCAATTTTTAATATTATTTTCTGATTCTAGATCCTTTGTGTTCATCCCACGCTTCTTTGAACTCCGTCACCGTTTTCCTCTCCACCACCTCTCTCGGGAGCGCATTCCAGGCATCCACCACCCTCTCCATAAAGTAGAATTTCCTAACATTGCTCTTGAATCTCCCACCCCTCAACCTCAAATTATGTCCTCTGGTTTTACCATTTTCCTTTCTCTGGAAAAGATTTTGTTCTACATTAATACCCTTCAAGTATTTGAACATCTGAATCATATCTCCCCTGTTCCTCCTTTCCTCTAGGGTATACATATTCAGAGTTTCCAGTCTCTTCTTATACGTCTTTTTGCTCAAGCCAGACGGTGTACAATGCTAAATTTTTAAAAAATAAAAGTGAAATGGGGGGGCATTGAAAATTAAAATATCAAGGACGACACAAAGTCAAATGGTAACAAGGGGCCCATGGGTAAGGATAAGTAAAATATATCGAGATAAAATAAAATGAAGTAAATCTAACCAAATAAATATCAATACAATATCGAGCAGAAATGAAAAGAAGTAAAACAGAAAGCAGAAATTCAACAAACTGAAGAATATCAAACAAATTCCAGTGTGTTTATAGATCCAGCTTTCATTCCGGTCCAATAGAACATTACATCTGCCTTGTCTTCACCCATGGAAGGATCCAAGGTAGAAGAGCGAGAAGGATAAACCTTTTGGAACGCCAACATCCTACATACTTCCACTTCCTCTCTTTCACCTTGTCCCCTCATCTGATCTCAGCCGTTCTCATTTCCCAACACCCCTCTTGCCTCCAGTTTTCACCCCACATTGCACTGCCCTCTCCCAGCTCTGAACCAGCTCTCTCTTTCCCAACCCTTCTTTCTTACCATCTTGTCCTCCAAACTCTTCTCTCTGCCACACACTCTCACCTCACACTGTTCCCCTCTCATCTTCTTCTTAAATAAAGACCTGAATGGTCCATCCAGTCTGATCATTTGTTACACACATTACAAATTCATGATTCCAATTCTTCAAGTTTATTCTATATTTGATATTCCAACCATCAACAAGTATCTGGTTGGTTTACAATACTAAAATTAAGATACAATTTTTTTAAAAAGGGTCATTTTAAAATAACATAAGTGATTGATAAGACATAGACAGATTTGGTACGAGAGGTACTGGGGAAGGGGTAAAAATAAAATTACATCAAAGTAGAAATAGGATGTTGCTTCTTAAAAGCAGTTCTCTTTCATCATCGATCTTGGGTGGAGTTAGCAGGAGAGGTGATCCTATCTCAAATTTTGATATGCATCCAGAAATAAAAAAATTTAAAGTTTGCTTTTAAATTTGTCGAGGGACTCTTCAAGTCGAATGTCTGACGGGAGAGCATTCCAGAGAGCAGGGGCTGTAGCGGAGAAAATGATGTTGCATGTATAGAAGAGTTCCTGAAATGGGGAACTAGTCAACAAATTCTGCTTAGTAGATCTTCAGACCCGGGAGGTTGTGTAGGGGATAAGATATTTATCTAGGAAGGCTGGGGAGTGGGTGAGTTTAGTTTTGAAGGCAAGTAAGAGTATCTTATATGTCGTTCGATGGGATACCAGTAACCAGTGAGCTTCATGGAGTAGCAGAGTAACATGGTCATATTATTTTGCCTTGTGAATGAGTTTAATGGCAGTATTTTTAACTAAATTGTCTTTTTTCTTTGATATTTCTGGCCATAGACTATAAAGTCCACCCGGTACTGCCCTTAGGTTCCAACTACTGGACTTGTTAAAGCTCATTACAGCCCATCCTATACCGAATCACATATTCAGGATACAGACCATGAGTCTTTCCAGTACTAGCCTTAGTTCACTTTATACCATTAATTTTCTAACTAGAGATCCTCTGTGTTTATCCCATACTTTTTTTTTTATTTTGTCACCGTTTTCCTCTCCACCACCTCCCTCAGGAAATCATTAAGAACATAAGAATAGCCTTACTGGGTCAGACCAATGGTCCATCAAGGCCGATAGCCTGTCTCACGGTGGCCAATCCAGGTCACTAGTACCTGGCCAAAACCCAAGGAGTAGCAATATTCCATTCAGAATCCTAAAGAATAGCAAGATTCCGGAATCCCAGAGAGTAACACGATTCTAGAATCCCAAAGAGTAGCAACATTCCATACAGAACCCTGAGGAGTAGCAATATTCCATGCTACCGATCCAAGGCAAGCAGTGGCTTCCCCCATGTCTTTCTCCATAACAGACTATGGTCTTTTCCTCCAGGAAATTGTCCAAACCTTTCTTAAAACCAGCTACATTATCCGCTCTTACCCACCACCCTCTCTTTAAAAAAAAAAAAAAAAATCCTAACATTACTTCTAAGTCTATCTCTCCGCAAGTATCTGGCAGAAACCCAAATAGTAGCAACACATCTCTGGTGAAAACAAGGTCCCTGGCATCTTTAGTCAGTTTGCACCTCTCCACCTTTGGGCGAGGAAGCGAGCAGAGTCCAGTGACTGTAGTGGCCACTCCACTAACTTAAATTCCCTTCCTTTAAAAATGGACCCCCTCTTACAAAAGCTTTTAAATGTGTGTTAAAGAAAGCAGGAAGTGCTTACTGGGGGAGAAGGGTGCAGCCATCTTCTCCGTGATGCCTAGAGAGCGCAAGTGGAGTGCCCCGAGGGGTCTGTACAGTTTTCAGCATTAGACTTAATGAGTTAATGTTAGAGCAGGATCTCTGGTTGAAAAGAAAACCAGGAGTGAGGATAGACGTGTCTTCTCTTTCTGTGTGGGGGAGGGGAGGGGGAGAGATTCCTTTCTTATAGTTACAGGTCTGGCCAAGAGAGGGCTGAAATTCAAAAGGAGCTAGGATAAAGGGACATTTATCTAGGGTTACCAGATTTTACTTTAGTCCTGCCCCATTACACCCCAGTCCCGCCTCAGCCCCGCTGCCTGCTCTCGTCGGGCAGGAGGGCACCCGCGCATGTGTGGATGTGACACAATGACGTCACGCAAACCCTGACACACGGATACCCTCCCGCGATTTCAAGGAAGCCTTTCAAAACCCAGACAAAGTGACGGGTTTTGAAAAGCCGTCTGGACCCCCGAAAATCCGGATGTCTGTGTAACTCCACATTTATCCGTCTCCAAGTTTTGAGATGCAACGGTTACAGGTCTCTGACAAAAAAAGAGGGCTGAGCCGGTGAAAAAAGTGAATCTAGATTGATTCCTCTGGTCCGAGAAACCTGTCAGTGCAGATGAAATCCTAATAGGAGCAAGAGAAATCGCGCCCATTACCACCTTTCTTCCCCGGCACCACACCTGACCCTGGGCATTACAGAAGGACCGGGAACCCCTGCAATACACCTGCAAAACAGCAAGGACTGTGCAGAGGACTGGGCCCTCCTGTAATATGTCTGCCGTGAAACTGGGAGTGTGGAGAAGCACCGAATACTTGTTTAACTCATTAGCCATGATCACAGAATGACATGGGGAGAAATTTTTCCCCGTCCCCACAGGAACTCAATTTCCCCATCCTGCCCCCATAAGTTTTGTCGCTGTCCCTGCCCCTGCCCCATTCCTCTAAGCTCTGCCTTAACCTCACAAGCCTCGAACACTTATGATATAAAGGTGTTTGAGGCTTGCGCAAACGAGGACGAACCTTAGGCATTGGTGGAAAGAGGCATTATGACATCACAGTCTGAGCTCTAGAATGTTAGATAGATTGTGAGCCCACCGGGACAGAGAGGGAAAAATACTCGAGTACCTGATTGTAAAACCGCTTAGACAACCTTGATAGGCGGTATATAAAAAACCTAATAAACTTGAAACTTGAAGCTACTTAGGATTTTAAAGGGTTTGAGGCTTGTGTGGATGAGGACGGAGCTTAGGCATTGGTGGAGTGAGGCATTATGACATCACAAACTGAGCTCTAGAATGTTGCTACTTAGGATTTTAAAGGGTTTGAGGCTTGTGTGGATGAGGACGGAGCTTAGGCATTGGTGGAGTGAGGCATTATGACATCACAAACTGAGCTCTAGAATGTTGCTGCTTATGATTTTAAAGTGTTTGAGGCTTGTGCAGATGAGGACGGAGCTTAGGCATTGGTGGAATGAGGCATTATGACATCACAATCTGAGATCTAGAATGTTGCTACGTATGATTTTAAAGGGTTTGAGGCTTGTGCAGATGAGGACAGAGCTTGCGGGAATGAGGCAGGGGCAGGAAAAGAACTCACTGGGACAGGACGGGAAAATGAGTTCCTGTGGAGACGGGGAAAAATTCGTCTCCGTTGAATATACTTCCTCGGTTGCTTTTCTTATTTCAAACTTTGCCTTCTGTTGACTTAGTGAGTGTGGAATTGCGGAGGTTTATATGGCAGTGCAGGCCGTCCCGATTGTCTCAAAAACAGATGTGGGCAGCTAGAGAGGTGGGAGGTAGAGGTGTGCCGAACCTATGGTGGTATTACCAGTCTGCCCAGATTAGACTGATATTGGACTGGGACATAGGAGATTTTAAAAGTGGGAGTTCGGAGCTCTTGAAGCATTGGCATTGGGTTTCTGGTGTACAGAGGACTAGGATTCAGGGCATCGATAATCCTTTTCTCTGGCATCTGGGGCAATTCTGGATAAGAGTTCAGGCTAAATTGAGGAATGGGGCCGTGGTGTCTTCTATGACGGGAATACAGGTGGAACCACTTTTTCCAGCGGGAAGGGATAACCCCGTTTTCCGTTGCTGGGCTCGGAAAGGGTTGATCACATTCCGGGATTTACTAGGGCCCACAGGGATATTATCGTTTGAAATTCTCCAGAATAAATATGAGTTGCCAGAGGGGGACTATTTGGCCTATTATCAGATCCAACATTTTATGGGGATCTAGTTCACCAGTAGGGCACGAGTATTTAGAGAACATGTGGCTATTATTACGGAGGGTCCCTCGACCGCTTTCCGTATTGGAGGGGTCATTCTAATACCTCTTTTCCTTTTATAACACGTTGGGAAGGTGATCTGGGACAGCGGTTTACCACTAAAGAATGGGAGAATATGTGTGGGGAGGTATATCGAGCATCATCCTTTGGATTAGTTCAGGAGAATCCTATAATGTACTTACCCGCTGGTATTATACCCCAGAGCGACTGCACAGAATGTTTCCTCAAGTGTCTGCTCAATGTTGGAGGTGTGGTATGGGGGTGGGGTCCTTCTTGCACATATGGTAGGACTGGCTGGCAAGAGAGTGTCTCAAGCTTTGTCTGCCTTTATGGGAGGGCCAGTGGGAGTCACACCTCAGGGCTGTTTGCTGGGCATTGATAACCATAGGGAGCTTAATTGGCAAACTAAGCTTCTTCATCTTGGGTTGGCGGATACAAAGTGTTTAAAGTAATTTAGCTCCTACTTATGAGGAATGGATCACTCGTTTGCTGTCCTTGGGTAAGATGGAGAGGGCTGTGGCTCGGTGCCGTGCTCCTTGTGGGTCTCAGGATTTTACTTGGAAAAAACTGGGGGCTATATTGGATGATATTTCAATGTTATAAGTTGTTCTTTGGTAGGGCTCCTTGACCAAGGCGGGGGTGGGGGGGTGGGGAGGGGGTTGATGGGACTTATGGGACTTGATTCTGCTGTCTGGGGGGGAGGGGGTATTGGGAAGATGATTATCAGATTATTGTTAACTTGATTGTTTTTCTGACGACTGCTGTTGGCTGATCTATGTATTATTGTTGTTTTGTGTCAGAAACTGTTGATGAATGCTTCTCTTTAAAAATTATTTAAAAATTTAAATATTAAAAAAAAAAAAATTTGTCCCCATGATACAGTAGAGACTATTTGTAAGGGAATAAGTGTTTCTGTAGCAGCAGTGATGATGGGGGAATAAAGAGAGCGCTCCTGTAACATCCATGTTTCTGTTTCAGAGAATGTGAAGGCTGGGATGTGCCCCAAGGAATACTATAGCAATCGTCCTGAGGAGGCTCCGAAACCTAAATCACAGTGTGAGGAAAATTTATTTAAAAGTCTGAAAGAATTGGCCACGGCAAAGAACTGCAAAGACAACACGAACTGCGATACGGAAAAGATATGCTGTGACACTAAATGCGGAATGAAGTGTATAACACCCTTGACTAGTGAGTATGCCAGGAAACATTGGGCCCTTGGGAGCTTAGCACTGGAATTCCCTTATCTCTTGGGTTGTTCCTGCTATGGAGATGATTTGAAAACGTGTTAATAGATAGGGAAAAGAAGGGGATGAAGGACCGAAGCCAGCAGAATAAGTGATGCTCTGTGGGGTGGATTGCCATCTTCCACCCCCATGCCCCATGGGCCAGCTGGTATGAATCTGTCCTCTTAAAGGTGCAGGGCTTTGCGGGTCAGCAATAGAGCAATGGCTGCTAGCTCCTGTGCCTTTAACAGAATTCACTGCTTCTGGAATTTCTTTACCATATACACCTGACTAGGGTTACTAAAAGTCCAAGGTCCAATCCTCTGTGTCCTTCCCTCCCTCCCTCCCTCCAACACCTCTTGGCATCAATCCTCCCTCCCTCCACGCAGTCAGTGTCCTCTGCCTGTACCTTACTAACTTTGGCTGCAAGCAGAGATGGCTCCAGGAGAGGCCACCAGAAGCCACAGAGGTGGCTCTGGGACAAGCCGTGCAGCTGAAGTTAGTAAGGTACAGGCAGGGGACACTGACTGCACGGAGGGTGAGAGGAAGAGAGGACTGATGGCTGCTATGTACTATGTCAACAAGCAGGAAGGCACAGGTTCATACTTGTTATGCCAGGAGGCAGTCAGGATATGGCCTCCAGCCATGGGATGGTACTCAGGGCCACATACCTGATGGGAAAAGGCAACCGTCTGACAAATAGACCGAGCAGGGTAATGAACATAAGAATAGCCCAGTAGCCCATTCTTAAGGTGGCCAATCCAGGTCCCTAGTACCTGGCCAAAACCCAAAGAGTAGCAACATACAAAATGTAGCAAAAGGGATCCAGCCATTGTGACATCACTGATGAGGTTGGCTCTTATTGGTGGAATGAGGCATTATGAAATCACAATACCAGCTCTGCTCAGCTCAGAGGCTGAAACTTTTCACACTATTTAATTTTCTGTATCATTCTCCGAGGAGGAGCTCAGAACGGTTTACATGAATTTAATGTACCTGGGGCAATGGGGGATTAAGTGAGATGCCCAGGGAGCAGGGTGGGTACTAGCACTGTAGCTTTAACCACTGTGCCACACTCTCCCCTGCCTGCCATAAACCAGGGACTGTGCAAAGACTCTTGAATGCTTGTGTAACACTTGCGATGGACCAGCAGAGAGCGTGCGGAAGGAGTGAGTGTTTCTGTGACAGCAGCGACGGCGTGAAACAACCGAGTACACCTGTAACATTCGTGCTTCCCCCTCCAGATGCCACAGATAATGTTAAGATGTGCCCCAAAGAGTACCGTGAGAAGTATTGCAGTTCGTTCAAACCCTGTGGAAAACATGGAAGAGGGAATTCAGACAAAACAGGAATGGACTTTTCCGCTTGGTTCTCCCAGAATGCAAACTGCTCTGTGGACAAAGATTGCTGTGAGGATCGCAAATGCTGCGAGAACGTGTGTGGGGTATTGACATGTATGCAGCCCAAGTCTGGTGAGTATGGCAGGAGACCATCGCTAAGAGCTGACGCATTCCAATTATTTTCTTTTCTTGATTAACTGCGCAGTCCAAAAGGACATTACAGATCATCATAAGAAAAGTTCTCAGCCCAGTCTCCATTGAGGGCTCTACACTAAGGGCTCCTTTTATCAAGTCGCGCTAGCGGGGTTAACGCGCGCAACTTTTCATCACGCGCTAACCCCCGCGCTGGCCTAAAAAGTACCGCCTGCTCAAGAGGAGGCGCGGTGGTTTAACGGCTTGATAAAAGGAGCCCTTAGTCCAGCGATTTTCCGCTTTCTTCGTTCCATGTTTTTCCAGAGTCCACTCTCAACCAGTGTATCCTGGATTCAGCACATGCCGAGAGGTTTACGATAGGAACGGATGGGTCGGTTGGGGGTTGGTAAAGGTAATGGGATGGAATTGGGGGATGGGATTACGGTGGTTTTTGCAAATGCACCGTTAGATCAGACGTTCTCTCATAGGAAAAAAGGAGCCAATAGGAAACGTCCCATAATCCATAGGAAATCCATAATCAAATAGGAAGCGTCCCATAATCCATAGGAAATCCATAATCCAATAGGAAACGTCTCATAATCCATAAGAAATCCATAATCCAATAGGAAGCGTCCCATAATCCATAGGAAATCCATAATCCAATAGGAAACGTCCCATAATCCATAGGAAATCCATAATCCATAGGAAATCCATAATCCAATAGGAAGCGTCCCATAATCCATAGGAAATCCATAATCCAATAGGAAATGTCCCAGAATCCATAGGAAATCCAGAATCCATAGGAAATCCATAATCCAATAGGAAGCATCCTATAATCCATAGGAAATCCATAATCCAATAGGAAGTGTCCCATAATCCATAGGAAATCCATAATCCAATAGGAAATGTCCCATAATCCATAAGAAATCCATAATCCAATAGGAAGCATCCCATAATCCATAGAAAATCCATAATCCATAGGAAATCCATAATCCAATAGGAAGCGTCAAATAATCCATAAGAAATCCATAATCCAATAGGAAGCGTCCCATAATCCATAGAAAATCCATAATCCATAGAAAATCCATAATCCATAGGAAATCCATAATCCAATAGGAAGCGTCAAATAATCCATAAGAAATCCATAATCCAATAGGAAGCATCCCAATCCATAATCCAATAGGAAGCATCCCATAATCCATAGGAAATCCATAATCCAATAGGAAATGTCCCATAATCCAATAGGAAACTGAAGGAGCCTATTACAGAGACACAGGGAATGCACACTTAGGGTTACCAGATTTCCCCCAGTTCCATCCCGTTCTGCCTGTGTCACGCCTCATTCCACCACCCAAGGCCCCCCCCCCCCCCAGACAGTCTTGGGCGTGTCTAAAATATTGCTTCATTGTAAAGTTTACATCTTGCTGAATCATTGAAGACACTAACAGGGTGGTCCTTTCTGACGCTTAATAAGTGCCTAGTAAGGGCGAACGGTGGCATCCCCCTTCCCCGCCACTCCTGCTGCGCATGCGCCCACTTCCCTTTCCCCGTACCCTTTTAACTTCTCCAGCGTAAGCAGCATGCCCACGTCAGCGTCCGCTCGCCCTTTGATGTCACTTCCTATCCACGGGTCCCGGAAGTGATGTCAGAAAGAGCGCCGATGCTGACGCAGGCAGCAACTTCACGCACACAGCAAGGAGAAGAGTGGGGGGGGCAGAGAGGAGGAGGGGTGCAGCGCCCTTAGAAAGACCACACCCGGGGTGAACCGCCCCTCCTCCCCTCCCCCGCTTACAATGCCACTGCCCACACCTACTACCATCACCTCCTGGGCTGCAGGACGTGGCAGAATATTTGCTGTGAGGGGAGGGGAAAGAGATGTTTCATGCTCCAGCTGTAGGGGGTGCTCTTCCACCCGCCACTGCAACAGAGCATGCATCCCTGGATGTAGCATTTGATTCTCTGCTGACTTGGGGGTGCAGCGGGAATGGCCTTAACATCCCCCTTCCATTTTGTATGAGGCATACCTTAAAAGAAAGACAGTTGTCAACAAAGGAAAAGCCACCGTCCAGATCATTGCTGCCCTCTTGCCCACTCAAAAAATGTAAAGATTTTACTAAAAATAACATAAGAATATCAGAATATAAGAATAGCCCTACTGGGTCAGACTAATGGACCATCTAGCCCAGCTCTTGTCTTCACAGTGGCCAATCCAGGTTGCAAGTACCTGACAAAAGCCTAAATAGCGGCAACATTCCAGGATCTCAAAAAGTAAGCAAGATTCCGGAACCCCAAAGAGTAGCAACATTCCATGCGGAATCCCCAAAGAGTAGCAGCATTCCAGGGCAAGCAGTGGCTTCCCCCATGTCTGTCTCAACAGCAGTTTATGGACTTTTCCTCCAGGAACTTGTCCAAACCTATCCGCTCTTATCACAACCTCTGGCAATGCGTTCCAGAGCTTAACTGTGATAAAATATTTCCTTCTGTTGGTTTTAAAAGTACCTCCCTGTAACTTCGAGGGTCCCCTTGAAGAATGCAAAGAAGCCATGTTTCACCCAAATGTCACAAAGCCTAATAAAACCTTATATAAATAGTCCATATTCCATTAATTATGAAGCAAACACCGACTTGTTTATCTCTGTCTGTACTTTTAAGCAGGGCTAGAGCAAAGCACCGTTTTAGGCTCGTATACTGCCATGTGTGTGAAAAATATCACCTCCAAAGTAACTCCTTGAGGGTCAGTGGCAGAGGCGGGGATTAGAACTGCCGATAACTCATTGCTTTTTCTACTAATCATTCTCCCCCCCCCCCTTTTTTTTTTCTCTCCTTCAGCAAAGAAAGAGAAACGGGCAACTGAGGAGGATACAGGGAAAGGGAAAGGGAAAGGAAAAGGAAAAGGAAAAGGGAAAGGAAAAGGGAAAGGGAAAAAGAAAACAGAGACAGAGACAGAAAAAGGGAACACTACGAAGTGAGGTGAAGGGTTGCAGCAGCAGCACAGGCTCTCCAGCCTGCTAAACCACACAGAAGGTGCCTTTTCCTTGGGAGAAGGAGGAATACCGTGTGAACGTAGAGAAATCCATAAATAAAAGAGCATTTAACAAAATCTTTCACAGGAGTGTCTGTTCTTTTCTTGGGATTCACGCTCCAAGCCACATGTGTCTGTGCAGTGGCGTAGCGAGAGTAGGAGGCACCTGGGGCAGTGGCGCCCCCTTCCCACTCCTTCTCCAACCCCACGCCACACTCATGCCCTCCCTTCCCCCCTGTTCCTTGATACATCTTCGTCAGTGCGAGCAGGCCTGCTACTCGCGCCAGCGTTGGCTATCCCTCTAACATCACTTCCTGGCCTCGTGACCCGGAAGTGATTTCAGAGGGGAGCCAGGCCAGCAGGAGCAGAAGTCCTGAGAAGTTGCTTGTGAAGGTAAAGATTGAAAAAGGTACGGGGATGGTGAGAAGGTAGGGGATGAGCATGGTAGGGGATGGAGGAGAGGTGCTGGCGCCCCCACCAACAAGGCCCCCGGGGTGGTCCGCTCCCCTTCTTACTACACCACTGTGTCTGTGAAGTAGAGACTGAAACGGGGACAAAATCTGGCCCCCTCTACATCCCCACATTTAAGGAGAGAGGAAAGAATCAGAATATGACTGGGCCCAGCCCTGACCCTCAAGTCTTGTATTGAAGAATGCTGGTGTAACATAAGAACATAAGAACTGCCATCTCCGGATCAGACCTTCGGTCCATCAAGTCCGGCGATCCGCACACGCGGAGGCCCCGCCAGGTGTACACCTGGCGTAATTTATAGTCCACCATATCTTTATATGCCTCTCTTAAGGAGATATGCATCTAGTTTGCTCTTGAAGCCTAGGACGGTCGATTCCGCAATAATCTCCTCTGGGAGGGCATTCCAGGTGTCAACCACTCTCTGAGTGAAGCAGAACTTCCTGACATTAGTCCTGAACCTGTCCCCCCTTAGCTTCATTCCATGTCCTCTAGTCCGTGTCAAATTGGACAGTGTAAATAATCTTCTCTGCTCTATTTTGTCGATTCCTTTCAGTATTTTGAAGGTCTCGATCATATCCCCACGCATTCTCCTTTTCTCAAGGGAGAACAATCCTAGTGTTATAAGTCTATCCTCATATTCCAGTCTCTCCATACCCTTCACCAGTTTTGTTGCTCGTCTCTGCACCCTCTCCAGTAGTTTTATATCCTTCTTTAGGTAGGGAGACCAATGTTGGACGCAGTATTCCAAGTGTGGTCTGACCATTGCCCTATAAAGCGGCATTATAACTTTCTCCGATCTACTCGAGATTCCTTTCTTTATCATGCCCAACATTCTATTTGCCTTCTTTGCCGCTGCCGCGCATTGTGCCGACGGCTTCAGGGTCCTATCTATCAGTACACCCAGGTCCCTTTCTTGTTCACTCTTCCCCAGAGTTGCACCTGACATTGTATACTCGTATTCCTTATTTTTATTGCCTAAATGCATTACCTTGCATTTCTCCACATTGAACTTCATCTGCCATTTCTCCGCCCATGTTTCTAACCGACACAAGTCGCTCTGGAGTTTCTCTCTATCCTCCTGCGTAGAAGGACTGAGGTTGAAATAGACACTAAAGAATGACACGGGATGCTTTCCAGCCACTGACCCTCAAGCCTTGTATTGAAGAATGTTAGTATAGAAGGGTTGAGGTTGAGATAAGACGCTAAAGAATGACACGGGATGGTTTCCAGTCATTGACCTCAAGCCTTGCATTGAAGAATGCTGATGTAGAAGGGTTGAGGTTGAGTTAAGATATTAAAGAATGACACGGGATGGTTTCCAGCCACTGACCCTCAAGCCTTGCATTGAAGAATGCTGGTGTAGAAGGACTGAGGTTGAGATTGGACGCTATACAATGACACAGGATAGTTTCCAGCCATTGACCTCAAGCCTTGCACTGAAGAATGCTGGTGTAGAAGGGTTGAGTTAAGATACTAAAGAATGACATGGGATTGTTTCCAGCCACTGATCATCAAGTCTTGCATTGAAGAATGCTGGTGTAGAAGGACTGAGGTTGAGATGGACACTAAAGAATGACATGGGATGGTTTCCAGTCACTGACCTCAAGCCTTGCATTGAAGAATGCTGGTGTAGAAGGGTTGAGGTTGAGTTAAGATATTAAAGAATGACACGGGATGGTTTCCAGCCACTGACCCTCAAGCCTTGCATTGAAGAATGCTGGTGTAGAAGGACTGAGGTTGAGATTGGACGCTATACAATGACACAGGATAGTTTCCAGCCATTGACCTCAAGCCTTGCACTGAAGAATGCTGGTGTAGAAGGGTTGAGTTAAGATACTAAAGAATGACATGGGATTGTTTCCAGCCACTGATCATCAAGTCTTGCATTGAAGAATGCTGGTGTAGAAGGACTGAGGTTGAGATGGACACTAAAGAATGACATGGGATGGTTTCCAGTCACTGACCTCAAGCCTTGCATTGAAGAATGCTGGTGTAGAAGGGTTGAGGTTGAGTTAAGATACTAAAGAATGACATGGGATGGTTTCCAGCCACTGATCCTCAAGTCTTGCATTGAAGAATGCTGGTGTAGAAGGACTGAGGTTGAGATGGACACTAAAGAATGACATAGGATGGTTTCCAGCCACTGACCCTCAAGTCTTGCATTGAAGAATGCTGGTGTAGAAGGAATGAGGTTGAGATGGACACTAAAGAATGACATGGGATGGTTTCCAGTCACTGACCCTCAAGCCTTGTATTGAAGAATGCTGATATAGTAGGGTTGAGGTTGAGATAAGACGCTAAAGAATGACACGGGATGGTTTCCAGTCACTGACCTCAAGTCTAGCATTGAAGAATGCTGGAGTAGAAGGACTGAGGTTGAGATAAGACGCTAAAGAATGACACGGGATGGTTTCCAGTCACTGACCTCAAGCCTTGTATTGAAGAATGTTAGTATAGAAGGGTTGAGGTTGAGATAAGACACTAAAGAATGACACGGGATGGTTTCCAGCCACTGACCCTCAAGCCTTGTATTGAAGAATGCTGATATAGAAGGGCTGTGGTTGAAATAAGACACTAAAGAATGACATGGGATGGTTTCCAGCCACTGACCCTCAAGTCTTGCATTGAAGAATGTTGGTGTAGAAGGACTGAGGTTGAGATTGGACGCTATACAATGACACAGGATGGTTTCCAGCCACTGACCTCATGCCTTGCATTGAAGAATGCTGGTGTAGAAGGGTTGAGGTTGAGTTAAGATACTAAAGAATGACACGGAATGGTTTCCAGCCACTGATCCTCAAGTCTTGCATTGAAGAATGCTGGTGTAGAAGGACTGAGGTTGAGATAAGACGCTATAGAATGACACAGGATGGTTTCCAGCCACTGACCCTCAAGCCTTGTATTGAAGAACGCTGATATAGAAGGGTTGAGGTTGAGATAAGACACTAAAGAATGACACGAGATGGTTTCCAGCCACTGATCCTCAAGTCTTGCATTGAAGAATGCTGGTGTAGAAGGACTGAGGTTGAGATAAGACACTAAAGAATGACACGAGATGGTTTCCAGCCACTGACCCTCAAGCCTTGCATTGAAGAATGCTGATATAGAAGGACTGTGGTTGAAATAAGACACTATAGAATGACACAGGATGGTTTCCAGCCACTGACCTCAAGCTTTGCATTGAAGAATGCTGGTGTAGAAGGGTTGAGGTTGAGTTAAGATACTAAAGAATGATACGGGATGGTTTCCTGCCACTGACCCTCAAGTCTTGCATTGAAGAATGCTGGTGTAGGAGGACTGAGGTTGATATGGACACTAAAGAATGACATGGGATGGTTACAGCCACTGACCCTCAAGTCTTGCATTGAAGAATGCTGATATAGAAGGGTTGAGGTTGAGTTAAGATACTAAAGAATGACAAGGGATGGTTTCCAGCCACTGACCCTTAAGTCTTGCATTGAAGAATGCTGGTATAGAAGGACTGAGGTTGAGATGGACACTAAAGAATGACAAGGGATGGTTTCCAGCCACTGACCCTCAAGCCTTGTATTGAAGAATGCTGATATAGAAGGGTTGAGGTTGAAATAAGACGCTAAAGAATGACATGGGATGGTTTCCAGCCACTGACCCTCAAGCCTTGTATTGAAGAATGCTGATATAGAAGGGTTGAGGTTGAAATAAGACGCTAAAGAATGACATGGGATGGTTTCCAGCCACTGACCCTCAAGTCTTGCATTGAAGAATGCTGGTATAGAAGGGTTGAGGTTGAAATAAGACACTAAAGAATGACACGGGATGGTTTCCAGCCACTGACCCTCAAGTCTTGCATTGAAGAATGCTGGTGTAGAAGGACTGTGGTTGAGATAAGATACTAAAGAATGACATGGGATGGTTTCCAGCCACTGACCCTCAAGTCTTGCATTGAAGAATGCTGGTATAGAAGGACTGAGGTTGAGATGGACACTAAAGAATGACATGGGATGGTTTCCAGCCACTGACCCTCAGGCCTTGTATTGAAGAATGCTGATATAGAAGGGTTGAGGTTGAAATAAGACACTAAAGAATGACACGGGATGGTTTCCAGCCACTGACCCTCAAGTCTTGCATTGAAGAATGCTGGTGTAGAAGGACTGTGGTTGAGATAAGATACTATAGAATGACACAGGATTGTTTCCAGCCACTGACCTCAAGCCTTGCATTGAAGAATGCTGGTGTAGAAGAGTTGAGGTTGAGTTAAGATACTAAAGAATAACATGGGATGATTTCCAGCCACTGATCCTCAAGTCTTGCATTGAAGAATGCTGGTGTAGAAGGACTGAGGTTGAGATAAGACGCTATAGAATGACACAGGATAGTTTCCAGCCACTGACCTCAAGCCTTGAATTGAAGAATGCTGGTGTAGAAGGGTTGAGGTTGAGTTAAGATACTAAAGAATGACATGGGATTGTTTCCAGCCACTGACCCTCAAGCCTTTTATTGAAGAATGCTGGTGTAGAAGCACTGAGGTTGAGATGGACACTAAAGAATGACATGGGATGGATTCCAGCCACTGACCCTCAAGCCTTTTATTGAAGAATGCTGGTGTAGAAGCACTGAGGTTGAGATGGACACTAAAGAATGACATGGGATGGTTTCCAGCCACTGACCCTCAAGCCTTGTATTGAAGAATGCTGATATAGAAGGGTTGAGGTTGAGATAAGATGCTATAGAATGACACTGGATGGTTTCCAGCCACTGACCCTCAAGCCTTGTATTGAAGAATGCTGATATAGAAGTGTTGAGGTTGAAATAAGATACTAAAGAATGACACGGGATGGTTTCCAGCCACTGACCTCAAGCTTAGCATTGAAGAATGCTGGTGTAGAAGGGTTGAGGTTGAGATAAGACGCTATAGAATGACACAGGATAGTTTCCAGCCACTGACCTTAAGCCTTGAATTGAAGAATGCTGGTGTAGAAGGGTTGAGGTTGAGTTAAGATACTAAAGAATGACATGGGATTGTTTCCAGCCACTGACCCTCAAGTCTTGCATTGAAGAATGCTGGTGTAGAAGGATTGAGGTTGAGATGGACACTAAAGAATGACATGGGATGGTTTCCAGCCACTGACCCTCAAGCCTTGTATTGAAGAATGCTGATATAGAAGGGTTGAGGTTGAAATAAGACGCTAAAGAATGACATGGGATGGTTTCCAGCCACTGACCCTCAAGCCTTGTATTGAAGAATGCTGATGTAGAAGGGTTGAGGTTGAGATAAGATGCTATAGAATGACACTGGATGGTTTCCAGCCACTGACCCTCAAGCCTTGTATTGAAGAATGCTGATATAGAAGTGTTGAGGTTGAAATAAGATACTAAAGAATGACACGAGATGGTTTCCAGCCACTGACCTCAAGCTTAGCATTGAAGAATGCTGGTGTAGAAGGGTTGAGGTTGAGATAAGACGCTATAGAATGACACAGGATAGTTTCCAGCCACTGACCTCAAGCCTTGAATTGAAGAATGCTGGTGTAGAAGGGTTGAGGTTAAGTTAAGATACTAAAGAATGACATGGGATTGTTTCCAGCCACTGACCCTCAAGTCTTGCATTGAAGAATGCTGGTGTAGAAGGATTGAGGTTGAGATGGACACTAAAGAATGACATGGGATGGTTTCCAGCCACTGACCCTCAAGCCTTGTATTGAAGAATGCTGATATAGAAGGGTTGAGGTTGAAATAAGACGCTAAAGAATGACATGGGATGGTTTCCAGCCACTGACCCTCAAGCCTTGTATTGAAGAATGCTGATATAGAAGGGTTGAGGTTGAAATAAGACGCTAAAGAATGACATGGGATGGTTTCCAGCCACTGACCCTCAAGCCTTGTATTGAAGAATGCTGATGTAGAAGGGTTGAGGTTGAGATAAGATGCTATAGAATGACACTGGATGGTTTCCAGCCACTGACCCTTAAGCCTTGTATTGAAGAATGCTGATATAGAAGTGTTGAGGTTGAAATAAGATACTAAAGAATGACACGGGATGGTTTCCAGCCACTGACCTCAAGCTTAGCATTGAAGAATGCTGGTGTAGAAGGGTTGTGGTTGAGTTAAGATACTAAAGAATTATATGGGATGGTTTCCAGCCACTGACCCTCAAGTCTTGCATTGAAGAATGCTAGTGTAGAAGGACTGAGGTTGAGATGGACACTAAAGAATGACACAGGATGGTTTCCAGCCACTGACTCTCAAGCCTTGTATTGAAGAATGCTGATATAGAAGGGTTGAGGTTGAGATAAGACACTAAAAAATGACACAGGTTGGTTCCAGCCACTGACCCTCAAGTCTTACATTGAAGAATGCTGGTGTAGAAGGACTGAGGTTGAGATAAGACGCTATAGAATGACCCGGGATGGTTTCCAGCCACTGACCTCAAGCTTGCATTGAAGAATGCTGGTGTAAAAGGGTTGAGGTTGAGTTAAGATACTAAAGAATGACACGGGATGGTTTCCAGCCACTGACCCTCAAGCCTTGTATTGAAGAATGCTGATATAGAAGGGTTGAGGTTGAAATAAGATACTAAAGAATGACACGGGATGGTTTCCAGCCACTGACCCTCAAGTCTTGTATTGAAGAATGCTGGTGTAGGAGGACTGAGGTTGAGAGAGACACTAAAGAATGACACGGGATGGTTTCTCATGGTTATCCGTGGGGATGGGGACAGTTATCTGCAGGGACTGGGACAAATTTTGTCCCCATGTCATTCTCTACACAGTATGAAGCTCACTCTCCTATTACCCTGTTGTCCTTATCCTGTGGTGGGACAATGTGTGTGTGGTTTAGATTGGATTTATTAGATCTGACATACCGTTGTTACAAAAATATCAAGCAGTGTACGAAAATCAATACTTGTAACATCGTTCAAACTAGGCCTCCGTAAATAGCAATAATGCCAGAGATAAAACAGCAACTGTTCAAAAAATTCTACATCTGTTCAACACAATAATGCTGAAATAAGACTGTCCATCAATTTTCGAAAAGGAAACTAAGACAAATCGGATTGAAATGTATTCGACTATGATTTCCAAAGTGCTGGAACTGCCTATGAAAATGCTCTGTTTCTTGCTGATAAAAGTTTCACTACATTTAAACTGGAGCAAATCCTTTTGTGGGAGGAGGTCGGAAGATGCTGTAGTGGCACGGGATAGGTGTATTTGTGTGAGGCAGTGGGGAGGGGTGTTTGGGTTAGAAGGTGTTGTATCTAATCTATGGTGGGACAATATGAGGACACTCAGAGAAATAGTGGGAGTAAAATACTCATGATTGTTTAATTCTCATAATACATGCTGGTTTCTTCTCTAAAGAGAATTAATAATAATATATTATTAAATATAACAGAAAAAGATATATAAATGAAGTGCTCAGTGAAAGCCAAAAAGCTTCAGGTACATGAGCCATGGACTCTACCAGCGCAGGCTTACAACGTCACAGCACCCTTCCTGTTTTAGATATTGCACAAAGAGATAAGCCAAAAACCTCTATGTATCAATAATGAAGGGTTACTTATCTTTAAACTACTGCGAGTCTACTCCGTCTGTCGCTCACAATATTCCAGATCCTCAACACGGTCCCCAATA
This sequence comes from Geotrypetes seraphini, assembly GCF_902459505.1. Classification (NCBI taxonomy): domain Eukaryota; kingdom Metazoa; phylum Chordata; class Amphibia; order Gymnophiona; family Dermophiidae; genus Geotrypetes; species Geotrypetes seraphini. The sequence continues at coordinate 12,265,854 of NC_047085.1, forward strand.
GTGTATTTAAATCCAAAGTCAAAGTTCAAAATCAAAATCCAAAACCAATAATCCAGACGATGCAGTTCAATCGTCTCAAAAAGTCATCGTCAATGTCCACAGCCTGTACGTGTTTCCACGATTGCTTCTTCAGGAGGAAGGACAACCAGCAATTCTTCCACGTTGGACAAGCGTCAAGCTCAGAACCCACTAGTGGCATAACTGCCAAAGAAAGCCGCCAACTCAATATGAGAGACATTGTAGACACCCTACCCAGTGGTGTAGCAAGGGGGTCCGCCCCAGCTGTAATCTTTCTAAGGGCGCTGCACCCCCTACTCCTCTCCTTGCCATACGCACATGCCCCTTGGCTTCCCCATTCCTCTTTCACTTCACCGGTGTGAGGTTGCTGCCCATGACGGCCTCGGTGCTCGCTCCGACATTACTTCCGCGCCTAAGAAGTGAAGTCAAAGGATGACCAGACACCAATGTGGGCGTGTTGCTCACGCCGGAGAAGTTACAAAAGGTATGGTGGAAGGGAAGGGTGTGCACACGTAGCAGGAGGGTGCGGGGAAGGGTGCCACCGTCCTGGGTGCCGCTCTCCCTTACTCCGCCACTGGCCCTACTGGCTTCTAAGTTAATTGAGAAATGCCACTTGAAATGGCAAGCAACGTTAAATTTTAAAGCGCCGTAATCGCACATTTTCAGCGCCTATCTTTCCTGGAGGCGCCAATATCAGAACTGCATCACTCTTAAGCCTATCAATCTGCTTGCATATGAGTTGTGATAGGGTGTCTGTCTGTCTAACTTCTTTGGTGCCACTTCCTGAAACCTTTCGTGCCTTTCACAAGGTCTGGATGAGTGATGCCTCCCCCAGTCCCCCCATCTGGAGTTAAATAAGAAGCACTGCTCCTCATTGAGGGAATTTTGATCAGTTCAGCTTTAATCCAACATGTTACTGGCCAGACTTTATGGTAGATGTCCTGCACACAACAGGATGGTTGGATAGGCTGGAGTGAGCTTGGACGGCATTTAGAACCTTGGACAATCCCAGACTTTACACTCTACGGCCCAGAAAGATCAAAGAAGACACAAGTTAATCTAATCATATATTTTTTTTAATGGGTATAACTTATGCGCAGACTGGATGGACCGTTCAGGTCTTTATCTGCTCTATGTTACTATGGAAGGAATATGAATCCCTATTTTTTTACTTTAACACAATTCATATGACGTGCCCTTGAAACGTTCACTTCTCGAGCCCTTCCTTATAGTTTCCTCTGTCCATGTAAAATCACACTTCTCCGTTCTTCCCTCTTTAGGGGTTTTTACAGCAGGGTCACAGAGTTACTCCCTCCGTAAATCAGAACCCATTGAAAATCATTGAAAATCAGTCTCAGTCACAATAAAGACGTTATCAAACCCTTTCCTAAAAAAGTGCAAAATACGTACCACAAAGTTTCAAGTTTATTTAAAATTTCTTATACCGCCCAATCAGTCTTCTAGGCAGTGTACAAATTCGTATAAACAGAAAACAAACTTTAACTAAAATACGCGGCAGCGGCAAAGAAGGCAAATAGAATGTTGGGCATGATAAAGAAAGGAATCTCGAGTAGATCAGAGAAAGTTATAATGCCGCTTTATAGGGCAATGGTCAGACCCCACTTGGAATACTGCGTCCAACATTGGTCTCCCTACCTAAAGAAGGATATAAAACTGCTGGAGAGGGTGCAGAGACGAGCAACCAAACTAGTGAAGGGTATGGAGAAACTGGTATATGAGGATCGACTTAAAACACTGGGATTGTTCTCCCTTGAGAAAAGGAGACTGCGTGGGGATATGATCGAGACCTTCAAAATACTGAAAGGAATCGACAAAATAGAGCAGAGAAGATTATTTACATTGTCCAATTTGACACGGACAAGAGGACATGAAATGAAGCTAAGGGGGGACAAGTTCAGGACTAATGTCAGAAAGTTCTGCTTCACACAGAGAGTGGTTGGCATCTGGAATACTCTCCCAGGGGAGATTATTGCAGAATCGACAGTCCTAGGCTTCAAAAGCAAACTAGATGCATATCTCCTTGAGAGAGGCATATAAAGTATGGTTGGCTATAAAATAAACCAGGTGTATACCTGGCAGGGCCTCCGCGTGTGCGGATCGCCGGACTTGATGGACCGAAGATCTGATCCGGAGATGGCGCTTCTTATGTTCTTATGTTAATACAAGTTTAAGCTGACATTACGGGCGGTTTATAAAATTCCTAAATAAACTTGAAAACTTGAAGAACTACAATAGTCTAAGTAAAAGAGAACAATTAAGGAAAAAACAATAGGAAGGGCTGTTATAAATAAGGTTAAACTCAATGGTATTTGCACTAATTGTCCTTAAAAGGACAATTAGGTCTCAAAGGCATCAAGGAAGAGAATCTTTAGCTTCATCTTAAAGTTATTAAGAATTGATTATTCGTGTAAATCATTTGGAATACTATTCCAAAGAGAGGGGGCAGCGACAGAGAAGATAGTAGACCTCATTGTATACATAAACTTCAGTGACGGAATAGAGGAAAGGTTCTTAGCTGTCGATCTTAGGGTCTTAGAAGGATTATAAAGGGTAAGAAGATTATTAATAAATTCAGGTCGATTGTTTTGTCTGGTCTTAAATGTTAACAGAAGAATTTTGTAAGTGATTTTGTGTTCCATTGGCAACCAGCGGGCTTCTTGCAACAGGGGGGTAACATGGTCGGATTTTTTTGCATTGAATATATTCTATATTATATGGAGTCTTCGTATTTCTTTTTTGGTTATGCCTTTATAAAGGGCATCACAATAGTCAATGCACGAAATCACGAGAGAATGAATCAAAATGTTCAAAGATGCAGCATCTAATAGTTTGGATTATGATCTGATCATACGTAGCTGATAAAAGCAACGTTGGACCACTGTACTGATATGAAGATGATAAATTTATTATCAAAAGTGACTCCAAGTAATTTAAGTGAAGGTACAGTTTTAATAGATTGAGACTTGAATTTAAGAGGGGTCTGCATAGAAAGTCCTTCCTTGATGGGGAAAATCATTACTTTGGAGTTTTCAATGTTCGACGAGAGCATATGTAAGTCCAACCAGGACCCTTCCTGGATTTTCTCAAGCCTAGTCAAGCCCTATTGTCGTTTTCCATTTATGTTCTCTTTCCTGTACTCAGTGTAGTTCTCCCCCTCTCCTTCTCAGTTGGTTTGTTGGTTTTTTCTGTACGTTTAATTTTGTGTTTGTCCACGTTTTTGTAATTTTCAATCTTTGTTGTTTTAAAATTTATTTTCTCCCTTACTTTTATGGTTGTAAAACACTTAGGGGCTCAAAATCGAAATGGAAATACATCTAAAAATCGGCCTAAATCGGCACTTAGACAATCAGTAAGAAAGGTCACCTAAGTGCCGATAATCAAACCAGGTTTTAGATGTATTTAAAAATGACCTAGGCCTTCACAGTGCTGCTGAATGACCAGAGCTAAAAGGGGCGTGTCAGGAGGAGTGTCGAGGGTGGGATTTGGGCGGGGGCCGTCCTAGACTTAGTCATACTGCATGTATACAACACTGCCTAGATGGGACCTGGACGTTGTGACTTAGGCCATCTAAAACCAGGTCTAAGTCACAAGAAGGTATCCAAAGTGACCAGATAAGCACTGCAGACACAAAATACAGACCCCCCACAAACAGCCCTAGTGATCACTGACCCCCCCCTTAGAAATCGTAATAACAACTTTACATATCTGCCTCCAGAACATCAGCACCTGGTAGCCTGGCATAGGAAAGCCTAGTAGAGCTGCACAGAGGTGGCTTAAGTGGTCTTGGGGGTGGGTTAGTGAACCATGGAGAGGAGGACCCAGGCCCATAAGCCACTCTAATCACTGCATTCATTGTGAAAAATGTGCACACCCCAAAACCCCCCTAACCCATATAAGTGGCTCCTGCAGCTAGAAGGACTATTGGGGTGGTAGACAGGTGGGTCTAGTAGATTCTGGGGGTGTTTTGGGGGGGCTCACCATGACCTATAAGGGATCTGTAGTGAGATGTTTATGTGGGACCCTTTTTGTGAAGTTCACAGCAGTGCCCTGTAAGGTACCCCACTACTCTGGTGCCATGTCTGGGTATCCATTCCATCACTTTTGGCCCCTCCCACACCCAAAAGGTCTTTTTCTAGGCGTTTGTGACTTGGATGAATTTTGGGATGAAAATGGGGTATAAAGATGGACGACTTAGCGGTCTGGGTGATCAGACGGCTGGACATACAATTGGACGATTTAAAAAAAATATATATATATATTTTGGCCCAAAACGGACTTAGATGTTTCTTTTAATTATGCCCCTCTTAGTATTGATAGGCGTTTCATTAAAATTTTTAATACGCGGAATCAGCAGACCCTCTCATGAAGCGTATTCCTTTGTCCTGTCCTCCTTAGCAGATGTCCAGATTTCCCTGAACATGTCCTCCTTTTATAGGACATGTCCAGGCATCAGGACGGTTTTCCAAAACCCGGCCCTTTGTTGGGAGGACTGCAACGTGGTGACATCACGCACATGCACTTGCGTCACACCCGCTCATGCACAGATGCCCTCCTGAAGTGGCTCCGAGCATGAGAACAGGTTGAGGGGGCTGGGAGGGGGGGTGAGGCTGGGGCGGAACATGGGGGTGTGACTTGGGCAGAAAGGGGCAGGGTTGGGTGGAACTGGGCGGGCCTGGGGGCGAGTACAAGTTGGTGAGTTGCAAAAGCTCAAAAAGGTGAACCAACCTTCTTTTTCTCTAAGCACACTCCTTGATGCTGTATTCTCCCACTTCCACTGATTCTGAGGCATCTTGAATAGGACCAGTGGCATAGTGACGGGGGGTGGCAATCCGCCCTGGGTACCATGTTGGTGGGGGCACCCCTCCTCCCACTCCATCCCTTCCCTTCCCCCTCGTGACCACATCATCTCTCCTGCTCATGTCACTTCTGGGTGCCGCGCCTAGGAAATGGCGTCAGCGGGAGAGACGACAGGGTCACGAGGACCACGTTGAAGTTCCCGTTGCTCATGGCGGTGAACGACTCGCACTACAGGGGAAAGGAAGGGAAGGGGGCGCGTGTGCGGCAAAGGGGGATTAGGGAAGGAGCAGGAGGGTAGAGATGAGGGCAGGGGAGGTTCACCACCACCCCAGGCGTCTCTCACGTTCGCCACGTCACAGCCCTCCTTCAAGTCTAGAATGCCAGAAATTCCCCCTCTACCCACACTAAATGCATACTGCCTTCAGCTATCCAGGACTGATTGGGTTAACTTTATATACCACTTAGTAGAAAATGTTTAAAAGCATTAATAAGAACATAATAATTTCAGAAAAGATCTGCAAAATATAAACTCAAATATCAGAAGAATTTTCAGAACAGATGGGATTTTAGGAAGATATTAAAAATCCAAAATTCTTGTCATCCCTTCAAAGTAGCCTATTGATAGGAAACTATTGTTAACTTGTTGAGGCCAATGTTCTATCTATTGTAGCTCTCTGACAATGGTCAGCCCATCTCTTTTGTAAACCGCCTAGAACCGAAAGGCTTTTGCCGTATAGAAATAAAAATTTATGTTATGTTAAACCGTCGAGTTTTCAATAGTTTTCGAAAACCTGAAAAATTGGTCGGTTTTCAAGATCCTTCAGTACATCTTTGCTTTAAACCTTTCTTCACTTGTCAACTGAGTATCCAGAGAAACAGACCCCCAGAATTCAGAGATGCCAGACACTGTGTTGTAATCCCTAAAAGTTTCTGCAAGTAAATTTTATAGCTATGTATTTCTTTTATTTCACTTCATTCAGTAGTTTAACCCGTGGCTCAAAGTGATGTACACAGTAAAATATACAATCCACAATCCATAAGATATCAATTACAAAATAAACATAAATACAATCATAAAAACATAGAAACAAGATGGCAGATAAAGGCCAAATGGCCCATCCAGTCTGCCCATCCGCAGTAACTATTATCTCTCCACAGTCTGTTATTGAGAAAGACATGGGGGAAGCCACTGCTTGCCCTGGATTGGTAGCATGGATTATTGCTAATCCTTGGGTTTTGGCCAGGTACTGGTGACTTGGCTTGGCCACCATGAGAATGGGCTACTGTGCTTGATGGTCTGACCCAGTAAGGATATTCTTATGTTTTTATGGGCCTATCCTAGGCCCATTTGAATTCAAACACAGTCTCTTTCTCCATCACCTCTTCTGGAAAACTGTTCCACGCATCTACCACCCTTTAGAGTTTTCCAGTTTTTAATATTGTAAACCGTCCAGATACATGTGATGGCCGGTATATCAAGCCATAAATAAACTTGAAACTTTCTGTAAAAAAGTATTTCCTTAGATTACTCCTGAGCCTATTACCTCATATCTTCATGCTATGCCCTCATTCCATGTAGATATTTAAACATCTCTATCATATCTGCCCTTTCCCGCCTTTCCTCCAAAGTGTACAGATTGAGATCTTTAAGTCTGTCCCCATACACCTTATGATGAAGAGCACGTACCATTTTACTAGCCTTCCTCTGGATCGACTCCATCCTTTTTATATTTTTTTGAAGGTGCGGCCTCCAGAATTGTACACAATATTCTAAATGAGGTCTCACCAGAGTCTTATACAGGGGCATCAATACCTCCTTTTTCCTACCTTAGATCTAACATGAAAGCTGTGAACTTAGATCAGTGCTTCCAACTCCCTCCTGGAAGTACACCTCCGCGAGTCGAGTTTTTGGAATTGTCAGAATGAATACGTAGATATAATCATCAGTCCATCAACTCTCTTCCAAGAGGATACTGCTGAAGACCCTCATTATTTTATTCACATTCCAAAAATCTTTACATTTGGAGATCATTTGCATAACCATGGAAATCAGTATCAGAGGCTCTAATGATGACCAGTAGAGGAGATAGTGTTATGTTATGTTAATCAGGTTCTATCCCGCATTTACCTATTCAGTTCAAGGTCAGATTACGTTACAAGAGGTTGGATCAGTTACCCGGGAAGTTACAATGGACAGATTGATATAGACATTCAATAGGGTTGCTAGTATAGGTAGATCAGTAAAACTATTATACAGTTAGGTCATAGTTAAAAATATATAGTTACAAGTTCAAGTAAGTCATCGTTGGCTTATCGTTATGTCCCAGAAGTAGCATTGGACAGTTTAGAAATGGTCTTTTACAATTACCATCTCAGTTACTTCCAAGTTGGCTCCCAATCTTGGTACAGAAATGCTTTTAAAAGTTTGCTAAACCTGAGATATTGGTCACAAGATCGTAGTGTAAGCAGTAGTTGGTCCCAGCATTTTGCTAATTGATATTGAATGGATAAAGTAATTTGCTTAGTAGACTTTATATTGTTGCATGCTAAGAATTATAAGTGGAAAAGATTTCTGGTGGAATATCTATTGGAGGCATCCTGGAGTAGTCGGGGGCATTCACCCCGATACCTAGGCCCCCTCCCAAGAAGAGGAAAAGAAAAACCAATAACCAAACCCCAAAGCACAACCCAGTACAGCACCCCCCCATGCCAGAGTCCCCAGTAGTCCCCACCCTCCTCCTCCAAAAAGCGTACCCACATATCCTCAAATTGCTGTCTACGCCTCATCAGCATGGCCGACAGCCCAGCCCAGTTTCTCTCTCATCAGCGACAAAGTAGGCACTTTAGGACTCTTCCGATAAAAGGCCAGGACGAGCCTGGCCGCCGTGAAGGCGAGGTGGGCTAACTTGTCCTGATCGTCAGCCACTCCCCCGGTAGCACTCCCAATAAGTCCGTGGCCGCTTGTCATTGGAGGAGGCGACCGACATACTCAAATACCTGGATTTTGGGGCACTCCCACCACATATGAAAAATGTACCTCACACCCCCCAGCACTGATCTGTACATGATGTATACATTTTACTAAGCACTGCAGGCGTGAGATACCAGAGCACCAAGAGCTTAATGGCATTCTCCACCAACTGCGATGCCAGCGCTACATGATGTATTCTCCAGGCAATCTGCTCCCATTCCTCCTCCCAGTAAACAATCCCCAGATCCTCTTCCCACGCCCTCATTTATGAGGTCTTCTGGGAAGGGTCAGCGTGTAGCAGTTGGTACAAGGCCGAAATACACCCCCTATGTACCGGTTCCCCCAACATGGATTCAAATGGTGAGCAGAGGACAGCTGTAAGCGCCCTCGCCCGTGCCCGCATAAGGAAGTCTTTTACTTGTAAATATGGGAACAAGTCCCCCGGCTCCAGCTGGAATTGAGCTTGCACCTCCGGAAATGGATTAATCCTATCCCTGTCTAAAAGCTGACCAAACCAGTGGAGGCCCCTACGCTCCCATCATTTAAAAAGACCACTCTCCCTACCTGGTAAGAAATTTTCCACGTGCCGGATTGGAAGGAAGTGGACCCCCTGCCCACAAGCTTCAAAAAAGCTCCTTTCTAGACCCGTAGCGACCACCTAGTGAATGGATTGGGTATGGCGAGGATTTCCAGGTCTCGCAAGCCCACCCACGGAAGATAACACAACACACTAATACTTCTAGGGCCCCCTAAGAGCCCTTGCACCACGTTCATCCACAATTTAACTGGGTCGGCATGCCAATCCACCACTGCCCTGATAATAGCGTTCTAAGTTGGGAATTCCCAATCCCCCCTCCCTCTTAAGCTTGAACATAACATATCTAGCCACTCTAGGATGTTTACCCCCCCCAAATAAATCACAAAATACACATATGCCAGCGTTAGAAACAATCTCCAGAGATCTCAATAGGTAAAACTTGAAATAGGTATAGGAATTTTGGGAGAACCATCATGCGCACGAGCTCCATCCTACCCATCCAGGAAAGGTATAATTTGTCCCACCTAGCAAAGTCCTGCTTCATAGAGGAGGCCAATGGTGCATAGTTAAGGCAGAACAGAGAAGCCCAGTCAGCCCCCAATTGAATCCCCAAATATCGAAGGGGACCCCGCACCCACCGAAAGGGAACCTTGCGCTGAATTTCTGGAATAGCCTCAGCCAGCAACGAGATATTCAGAATTTCCGTTTTGTTTAAATTAGCTTTAAAACCATACTCCAGCATAAGATCCTGAAGAGCCACCAATGACCCCTCCGTTTCCCCTCAACTATAACCAAAATGTCATCCGCGAACAAGGACAATTTGTGCTCCTCTCCCTGTACAGCAAGACCCTGTACTCGAGACGACATCCGTATCTGCTGCGCTAAAGGTTCTATCACCAAAGCAAACAGCAAGGGAGACAGTGGGCACCCCTGCTGCGTCCCCCTACCCAGCTCAAATGGAGTTGAATAAGCCCATTAATTTTGACACAGGCCATCGAGCTATGATTTAAAGTCAGTATCCAGGAGATAAAGCGCGGACCCAAACCCATCTGTCTCAGAACGGCTTCCATAAAACGACAATCAACCCGATCGAACGCCTTTTCCGCATCCACTGTGATTGCCACCCAAGACTGCCCTGATCTCTTCGCCTGCCACACCAAATTCAGTACCCGCCGCTTGCCTCCCTCCAATAAATCCCACTTGGTCAGGGTGGATAAGCACTGGCATGTGGATAGCTAGCCAATCTGCAAGGATCCGAGCCATGATCTTGGTATCAATTCCTAAAAAGGAAATGGATCTATAACTGCCACATAAAGTTGCATCTTTCCCTGGTTTGGATAATACTGTAATCCCAGCAAGCCGCATATAAAAAGGCAGCTGCTTCCCCTCTTTAAGATAGTTAAAGAGCCTGGCCAGCAAGGGGGCCACTAAGACCAAGAACCCTGGGGATTTACCCGGTTTCAACAAGCGAATTACCTGCATCACCTCCTCGACCGTGATGTCCTGATCCAGTCCCTGAGAAACCTGGCCCGATAGAGACTGCAGACCTAAGGCCTGCAAGTAGTGAGTAATGGCCTCCCCAGAGCCCTGATGCTCCGGAGTATACAGCTCCTGGTAAAACTCCCGAAATCGCTTTTCAATGCCAGCTTTAATGGACATAATATTCGCTTGCATTTGCCGCAGCTTAACTCTATGGGCCAACAGCTTACCAGCCCTATTTCCAGTTTCAAAGTACCTGAGATGGAGTTTATCCAAATTAAACTTAACCTCGTCTGCCAATTTTCCCAGAGCCATGCACGTGTCCTGGATCTGCGACCGAATCTGTGGGGCCCCTCTGTCCCCGTTTATTCTGTTCCACCAGTTTAGACAAAGTCTCCCGTAAGTGCTGTTTCTCTCTCTGCCTTTGTGTTTTCTTATGGGAAGTGAAGTAAATGCCGCTTATTTTACCTCATTGGAATGACTACGAGACAGCATTGTATTTTCCAAAACAGACAATGTTTTTATTGTTAGTATAAAGACTTACAAAATTACAGCAGCAAAGACATAGCAGAAGAAATATATTGTCAGTTCAGAATATGCAATGGAGAGTAGAACTTACACCCATATGCCGAACAGCGAGCTAGCACACCTGCTGGCATAAGCAAGTAAATCTCTCTGATTTTACCTGATGCATGGAATTTTTTTATATAGAGAAATGCTTTCTTTGTTCCAAAAAGTACATCCCCGAACTCTGGTCATGAACCTCCCTATTGGTATAAAAATGTATACCTAATTATTTCCCCCCCCCCAGTCCACGCCTCTCCCCCCCAGTAGAGGGGCCTGAGCAAAAACAGAATTCTTCGTGAACTTTCTTCCTCCAGCTTTAAGATCCTTATCACCTTGCAGATGCTGTTTTGTGGTTTTACAGCGCTGTACATCTTCAGGATGGCAACCTTGTAGATAGTCTTATGCAGAAAGTTGGCAAGGGTGACCTTCCAACACCCCAGCTGTGCCTGAATCCCATAACTTGCTTCAGAGACAGGCAGCAAATGTCCAGCCTGGTTAAAGGTTCTGTCTTGCTACCAGGCTCCTTCAGCTCTACTCCCTCGTCATCCTGCAGGGATTGTTGCTTGTTATAAATGTTTTATAGCTTTTTGGGGTGCCTTGCATATGTGAAGTCATACAGCACTGATAACAGCTCAGCTGAACCTTGGAGAAATATCCTCCTAGCAGGGAATGGAGACAAAAAACTTTGTAGCAAAGGCCAGCTGGGTTAGCATTTCAAAGGATACATGTGTTCACAGATAGCAAGGTCCAGGCTGTTCCATCTGGTTAGCTTGTAAAAGAAGGCTGGTTTAGGCTATGGGAAAATATATGTATTGAAGGGTCTGCAATGTCCAGCATACACAAGTGAGGCCAGTATGTCCAGGTTATCTATCTCACCCCTCAACACTACTTTGAGACTCTCCCAAATCGTCGTTGGAAAAAATTGGTCAATGCTATTTTGTTCCAGAAATTCATAAATCCCTTGTTCTAACCTCTGGACAATCTGAGAGTCCTCCAGCAACTATCATTTAATTTCAAGTAGGTGTCACCCACCCGCGGAACCCCCCAGCTCAGATCCAGCCAAATAGGAGCATGATCCGACCATCCAATAGTATCAATTTGGGTATCTACAAACTTCCCTCCCCACCCCTTATCCATGCACAGCATGTCAATGCGCGTATATACATCATGTACAGGGGAGTAGAACATGTAATCCCGGCTAGAGAGTTGCACGGGGACAGAAATCAAGGTTCAAGGTTTCAAGGTTTATTAAATATTTGATGAATCGCTATATCTTTATACAAAGCGATGTACATAATAATAAAATAAGTTAAGTTAAAATACATACAGTATATATATAAACATTAGAAGTAAGACAAGACCAACAACAATTGGAAGGGAAATCCCACCCGTCCCCGCCAAAGTCCCACCCGTCCCCACCCGTCCCTCATGAGGAATCCCACCCCTCCCCGTGAGGAATCCCTCTGTCCCCACCCATCCCCGCAAGGAATCCCGCCATCCCCACCCGTCCCCGCGAGGAATCCCCTCTGTCCCCACCCGTCCCTATAAACTACAGAAATAGTTATTTCATTTAATTATGCTACTGAATTAAAGGCTCTGGTAGAAACCCATTTACAAATAAGCAAAAAAACTTTAGTAATTTGGAAATATTAATTGGGAAGAATACATACTTTGTAAATGGGTTTCTACCAGAGCCTCTAATGTTTATACATTTTTATCAACACAACTAATATACTACTTTATCCTAAAGCAAAAAAAAAAAAAAAAAGAAATAGAATTTTTTTTCCTACCTTTGTTGCCTGGTTTCTGCTTTCCTCATGTTCTCATTCAATTCCTTCCATCCACTGTCTCTCTTCCCTCTGTGTCTTCCATTTGCTCTGTTACTGTGCCTCTCCCTTTCTCCCCCCTTCCAAATTGGTCTGGCACCCATCTTCTTCCCTCCGCTCCCCCCATAGTCTGGTATCTCTGTCTTTGTCCCTGCCAGCGTCTTCTCCCCCCATCTTCCCCATGTCCTGTCAGCGTCCTTCTCCCCCTTCTGTCTTCCTCATGTGCTTTCAGTGTCCTTCTTCCCCCCTCTGTCTTCCCCATGTCCTTTCAGCGTCCTTCTCCACCCCTTTGTCTTCCCCATGTCCTTTCGGCGTACTTCTCCCCCCCATCTTCCCCATGTCCTTCAGCGTTCTTCTCCACCCCTTTGTCTTCTCCAGTGCTTTCAGCGTCCTTCTCCCCCCTCAGTTTTACCTTAAGCGCCTTTTCCTCTCCACTCCACCTTTCCTCCCTTTCTCCCTCCCTGCCCCTTATCTTTGTGGCGCTTACCCGCCCGACTGACAAAAGAACAGGCCTGGTCCAACAAACCTCCCTGCCCTGTAGCCGCGAATATAAATTATCTTCTTACAGCAGCTGGAGTATTGAAGTTGCTGTAAGAAAGTAATTTAGATTTGCGGCTAAAGGGCAGGGAGGTTTGATGGACCGGGCCTGTTGTTGGTCGGTTGGGGGACTTGGCTGGCTATGCTGCACCCGGGGCGGACCACCCGCCGCCTTGTACCACTGCCTTTTCCCTGTCTGCCATGCCGCAGCACACAGCCGAACGGAAGTCTTCACGGTGTCAGCGCCGACGTCGGAGGGAGGGAGGGCTTTGCTTAAGCCCTCCCTCCGACGTCAGCGCTGACATCAGGAAGGCTTCCGTTCGGCTGTGTGCTGCAGGGCAGGGCAGGGCAGGTAGGGAGACGAGCCTCATGGCTGAATACATCCAGCCCGGCAGGAACCCCGCAGCCCTCGGAGGCGTCCCCACGGGATCCCCACGACCCTAGGGGGCGTCCCCATAGGATCCCCGTGACCCTAGGGGGCATCCCCATGGGATCCCCATGACCCGAAGGGGGAACCCGCGGGATCCCCATGGGTCCCGCGGGATTCCCGTCGTCCCCGTTCCCGTGCAGCTCTCTAATCCCGGCCCATCCAATGCTAGACTCTGCACCCATCTACCACATTAAGCACATCCAGAAAGCATTTCAAACATTTCTGGTCCCCCTTAAGGCGATTCCCTCCCATACCTGTAGAATCCCAACCTAGATGCAGCACCAAATTAAAGTCCCCCCAACCACCAAGTAGCCTACCTTAACGGACAGTATTTTTTCCAGCAAAACATCAAAGAACTTCCCCTGTTGGGAATTCAGGGCATACAAATTCACTAGGGTCACCCGTTCCCCATTTACCCCCCTCCCCCCGTCCAGATTAGCCATGGCCCCCCTATGTACCACCTTCAGACAGTTAGAAAATAAAATGCCCACCCCTGCTTCCTTCTTTGCCACTGTATTAGAGCCCAAGCTCAGACAGGATATTCTCTGAACTAATCTAATAAGCTTTCTACAGCATGCAATTTCCGAAGCACAGCATAGCCCCTCCAGACCAAATTGTCCATGTGAACAACAAATGACAGGCATATTTTTTTTTTCTCATGAAATTTTATTTAAAATTTTATCAAAATACAAGGGGAATAACAAGTCATAACATTATCAAGTATCATATTCAGGAGACAAGGAAGAACAGGGAAGGGTAAGAGATCCATTATAACAGGACAAGATCAAATATACATAACTGTATCATATTATAAACTGTTGTAGTAGATATCCAAATTGCATCAATAATATATGAAGGGGGGGAGGGAAAGATGGGAAAGGAAAGAGGAAAAGAAAAAGAATAATAGAATCGTGAAAAGAAAAGGGGATGGGAGAGAATGAGAAAAAGAGACAAACACCCCTGGAGACCAAAGAGAGGAAAAGAGAAGGAGAGAAGTAATAGAGGAGAGAGAGAGTAGGTATAAGATACCAAGAATACTAGTAATAAAGCTTTAAAGAGAGTTCAGATAGTCAGTGAAGCTGGTCCATTTAGAATGTACTTTTGCGGTTAGGGGCATAGTAGCAGAGATCAACATCTCTAGTTTGTGCTGTAACAGGATGGATTTATACCAAAAATGAACATTCAGGGAATCAAATGATTTCCAATTAGATAATATAAGTCGTAGGGCAACAATAAGAAGTGTATTAAATAAAGCATGTTGAGATGTTGGTAAGTTGATCAAAGGTGCCTCGGATTTAAAGATAATTATTGCAGGGGAGAGATGTATATTAATGCTAAAGATTTTCTGAATAATAGACCAGACATCTGCCCAGAAGTTTTGCAGACAAGGACATTCTATAATCATATGCAATAAGGTGCCTGGAAGTGATTTACAATTCCAACAGTTGTTGGAAGGTAGAAGGCCTGAAATATGTAGTTTTTGGGGCGTCCAGTTGGCTTTGTGATGAAGGAAGAACATAGATTGCATCGAATTGGCTGAGGAGATGGTTCAGATGGTTTTAGACCAAAAAATTTCCCATTTTCGATCATAGAGTCTGCAGTTTAGGTCTGCAGTTTAGGTCTAGTTCCCATGATTTTTGCAGGGGGGTGTGAACATCAGATCGGGAAGTAAGAAGAAGTTTGTATATGTAAGATGCGACGTGACCTGTACTTAAGAGTTTGGGAAGCAAATGAATCATAGTGGGAGTTTCTGTGTTTCTTGATTGTAGAATTTTAGATTTTTTAACCATAGAGGAGAGTTGGAGCCATTGGTAAAAGAAAGAGGCCGGGAGATCAAACTTATTTTGTAGTTCTGAGAATGTCAGGAGTTGAAGTGAGTGGGTGCAAAGATCCGCTAAATATTGTACTCCAAGGTTGGCCCATTTAGACCAAAATACAGGTGTTTTATTAATGAGGAATAGCGAGTTGTGCCATAGAGAAATATATGCAGAGTTCTTAATAGGTATGTCTAGAACTTCATCAAGTTCAAGGAGACATTTGGCTGATTGCTAAACAATAGGGTTAGTAGTGGGAAGAATAGCGTCAGAAGTTAAAATAGGAGCTAACGATGGGTAAGATGGGAAAAGAGCATATTCCAGTTGAAGCCAAAGAGGAAGATAGGTATGGGAAAGGGTAAACCAGTTGCTAGCCTGTTGTGATATAAAAGCTTTGTGATAGAGTAAAAAATCTGGAAGAAAAATACTCGCTCTATCTTTGGGGACTTTAAGCTTTTTAAGGGCAATTTTCGGGGGTTATGATTCCAAATGAAGGCAGAAATGTGTTTATCTACCGTTTTGTAAAAGAGGGGTGGAAATAAGAGGGGGATCATGCTAAGTACAAAGTTAATTTTTGGAGCCACAATCATTTTAATCGTTTCAACTCTACCCAACCATGAGAGATGGAGGGGATGCCAAGATTGTATCAGAGACTTAAGGATTGTTATCAAATTGTCGCCATTGTGTTTGATTGTAGCAGGGAATGATGTATAGAGGTTAACTCCCAAGTATCTGATATGCGACGGAGACCAGAGAAGATTAAATGGCTGAATCAATTCAGGACAAGAATATTTATTGAGGGATAAGACTTCTGTTTTTTGTTTGTTTATTTTGTAGCCTGAAAATGAAGAAAAGGATTGAATTAGATCGAAGAGAGCAAGGAGGGAGTGGTCAGGTTTGGTGAGATAAAGGAGAACGTCATCTGCATAGGCCGATAATTTTTATTCTGTGTTGCAGTGTAGGATGCCCGAAATGTCTTCATTAGAATTAATGGCTAAAAGAAGAGGCTCAAGAGCCAAGTTAAAAAGATATGGTGAAAGGGGGCAGCCTTGGCGGGTACCACGGTGTAAAGTGACAAAATATTGTTAGTAATTATAGAGGCCTTAGGATTGGAGTAAAGGATTTGGACATATTCTAAAAATTTAGAAGGAAAACCAAACCATTGCAATGTTTGGAACAAGTGGGGCCATTCCACCCTATCAAACGCTTTTTCGGCATCTAGTGACAGGGCTATACAGGGATCTTTAAGAGAGTGAGCGATCGACGCTAGATGGAAGAAAAGACGTGAATTATCTGAAATGAGTCTACCCGGCATAAATCCAATTTGGTGAGAAGAGATAATTTTACTAATATGGTGTTGAAGTCTATGGGAGAGGACTGTGGCATAAATTTTGTAATCAACATTTAATAGTGATATGGGTTTATATAGATTTGTTGGGGATCCAACAAGGGCTTAGGGATAACCGTAATTACAGCGTCAAGAAAGTGACTAGAAGAGATCTTTTTAGGGCTAAGGGAATTGAATAGAGATGTAAGTATAGGGGACAGTTTATCCTGGAAGGCCTTGTAGAATTCCACTGTAAGCCCATCCAGGCGTTTTCCCAGAGGAGAGGTGCTTTATAGACGATACTATTTCAGAATTGTCAAATGGATTTTGCAGAGAGTCACAATCAGCTGGAGAGAGTTTAGGAGATTGCAGTGAAGCCAGAAAATGGTTTATAGAATTATGTTGGTCAGACATTTCTGAGGAATATAGTGTAAAGTAATAGGAATGAAAGGCTGCAGAAATATCAGAGTGTGAGGATAGAAATTATCCGTTAGAGTTCTTTATAGATGGGATCTGGATTTTAAGTCGTTTCCTTTTAAGGTAGTTAGCTAACATTCTACTACTCTTGTTCATTTCCACACAGTATTTGGTAGAGGTAAGGAAGATATCTTGTTGTGCGGCAAGGCTAGCCAGTTTATTGTAGGAATATTTCAATTTATATATTTCTGGTAAAAGGCTTTTGTCATTAGAGGCAAAGAAGGCTTGTTCTCGAGTTTGAATTTGAGAATCAATATTGAGAAGTTCCTGTCTATTTTTTTTTCATTTGGTAAGCTTGAATAGAGATTAGTTCGCCTCTAAGAGAGACTTTAAAAGCCTCCCAAATAGTCAATGCATCTATAGAAT
Source organism: Geotrypetes seraphini (assembly GCF_902459505.1). Taxonomy (NCBI): domain Eukaryota; kingdom Metazoa; phylum Chordata; class Amphibia; order Gymnophiona; family Dermophiidae; genus Geotrypetes; species Geotrypetes seraphini. The sequence goes on from NC_047085.1 coordinate 12,283,022, forward strand.
CAGACATGTTAAAGAGAAAGAACTCATCAATAAACTTAGCTAATCTGTGTTTAGCATCCTCATCCATTAATAGAGTATTAGAGAGTCTCCATATGGGAGATCTGGTTGGTTGGGTAGCAGACCATTGCAATGTAACAGATATCGGGGCATGATGTGAGATAACTATAGTATTAATGTTAGTTGTAGTTAAGTTGGGAACCAATGAGGATGAAATTAGAAAGTAGTCTATTCTCGAATAGCTACTATGTGGTGATGAGAAGTACGTATATTCCCTACTATCTGGATGTTGGAGTCTCCAAGGTTCATTTAGGTTATAGTGTTTAATAAGAGAGTGAAGAGTAGAGGTAGCTTTAGAAGGGGTGATGGAGGAGGAGGAATGTTTGTCAAGCCAGAGGTCTAGAGTCAAGTTAAAATTGCCCTCTATTATGATTGGAAAAGGATCAAAATCAGCAATAGATTGAAAGAGTTGCGTAAAAAATTCAGGGGAATCAGTATTGGGAGCATATATATTGACCAGAAGAACCTCTTGCGCAAATATTTGAGCTTTAACTATTAGCCATCTATCTTCTGAGTCATGCTTAGATTCTAGAAGTTGAAGAGAAATATTTTTATGGGATAGGATTGCGACTCCACGTTTCTTGCCACTTGCTGGGAATTCAGCTATGTAAGTTAGCTAGTCCTTAGGGCCGAAAAAGTGAGAGATATTAGGGATATGAGTTTCTTGTAAGAAGACAAGAGATGGTTCAATTTTTTAAGATGAGTGAAAATTTTTTTCTTTTTTACTGGGTGTCATAGGCCATTCACATTCCAGGATACATATGTTAGTGTTGATAGGGTGTTAGAGGCAGCCATATTGCGAGTAGGAATTGATTGAGCCCATGAAGTATTGAAAGTTGAGAAGTAGAGTGAGAGAAGAGGGAAAAAAGGTGGATCTCCAGGGGGCAGTACCAGAGGAAGGCATAGTGTCACAACCCTAGCCCTAAAGCTAAGCTTGTGCCAGGGAAGTCTTCTGCTAATCCCAACATTACCCTAAGAAGGGCTAACCAAAGTGACCGGGTAAACTCTAATCCTCAGCCAGGATCAGAGTTTCATTTGAGACACTGGGTTACTGAGCCCTGGGGAGGGGAGGAGGAATATGAGAATAGCCCAGAGCAGCAGGAGGTGTACCACATAAAGGAACAGCCTAGGAAACGAGCTCCTAGGGCAGGTAGTGCACAGCTGCAAGCACTGATTAAAGCCCCAAGGAAAACCCAGTGTAGGCAGCAAGCTGCCCTTCCCCCTTGCAGGTTAGGGCGTGGTCAGTTGCATGCTTTAGAGGCTGCACTGAGGAAGTCTAAGGCAGTCTACCCTGGGGCAGCCCAGAAAGGAGGTCCTCAGGACTGGCCTCCTGAGTCTTCACCAAGCCAGGACATTGCGATGTTGGATGCAGCCCTTGTTCCTGAGGCCAACCAGCCAGCCAGCCCAGAAGCCATGGAGTTTATGGACACGGCCATGGAACCAGAAGTAACAGCGATGGATGAAAGTTAAGTGCAATAACTTTACTTTTTGCTGTGTTTGAAATTTTGTGGATTTTTGTTTTTTTTGGAAACCTGCAAGCACCCGTTTGAAGCCCGGTGAGCAGTGCTGAGCTCACAGCTGCAAAGGTGCCTGGATCTAGGGACATTAAAGCCAAGTTGATTTTGTTTGGCAATTTTTACTTTTGGCCTTTTTTCTGCTTGTTTGGGACTGCATTGTGGACTGTGTAAATGGGTAGTAGAATTGGGGAGAATCCACGCAAGATCCTCGGGTGGGATTGTGGGGCCAATTGTGGCAAGCTTATTTAAAAGTGGATTCAGCTACTTCCCTCCCCTACTAACTGTTTGTTAAGTTGGCTGGGGCAGGCCTGTTACAAGCCAGGCCTAGGCAGCATGGTCTCCAAGTGTTTTGAGCAACATTATGAAAGACTCTGATAAAGCTGGAAAGTTTTGGTAGCCTTATTTTTGCCCTTCTTGGACTGTGGGACTGATAGGACAGTGCTACTACGAACTATTTGATGACTTACCTGCTTGTACCGGCAAGGAAGGTGTGGGCTATGTTTTAGAAGCCCGGATTCTATGTTCATGTTTTCTTTTGGAGTTCAAAGGCTTAACTCTGGCAAAGTGCTACTTAAGCAATAAAGTGAGACTCAAGTTTGGTAAAACTTTATTGTTCCTGACAAACTGGTTTTTTTTTATTCTATTGATAAGTACCAGCAGGACCTCCAACTTCTTCTGGAGGCACGTCGAGGTCAGTCGTTACTGAGCGTTGACCGGGGGCTAGTGTTAAACCCGGCAAAGCCACAATAGAGAGCATAAAGAACTCAGCCAGATGGAAGTAATGTAAGTAGTGGGGGAAAAGCAACAGAACAAGAGACGCCTGCAGGAAGGAAAACCTCCAAGTTGCAATTAATGGGTCAAGAGAGCCAGACAGGGGAGAAAGAAAGGAGACAAAGAGGAAAAGTTAAGGGCAACCAGAACAAATGGTTGGGCGACACATAGGAAGAAGGAGAAAGTGATAGCATGAAAGAGATATGAAGAGAAAGCAGTAGTTTGGGGTATAAGTTTCATGGAGTTCAGAAACTGACATTCTCTAAACATGTTAGGCAACCCAAATATAGTAATCTAGCAAGGGAGGTATGAAAAGCAAAATATAAAGGCAACCAGGGATAACATAATTTAGTAAACATAAGAATGGTATTACAAGTTAATATACCTATACATAATAGCCCAGAAAATATAATTCAAGTATGACAGGGAAGATATTTCATTTGTATGTACAGAACGGAAGAGATAAATGAGGATAATCAATATAGTAAGTACATATTAGTGAAGAGGTTCAAATTCATCAGTGGGATCAACAATGACTGGCATATTTTTACAACAGTGATTTTTAAAATTATAACTTTCCTTATTTTGTTTACTTTTCACACTTTCTTGTTCCTTTTTTCATGGATGGCTTCGTTTCTTTTTTGCAAATAATCTTTATAGAGCACACTGGTGGCAGGTGGTTAATGCCCCAGGGAGATTATTTTAGAAACATGTTGACGTGCAAATGACAATTCCGGAATGCTACTACCTACATGTGGAGATCCATAGTATGCAGAGACTTAAGTACACATGTATTCCCCACTTTACAAAAGGAATACACGTGAATGAGCAAAACCTTCCCTGTCAGGTTTTACAACAGCTGAAATGCATGCACAGACTTTTAAGAAGTGTTAATTTCAAACAGAGCTTTACATGTGGGAGTAATTCTCCTTAATCCACCACTTGTTTATTTCTGCCTCCAGAATGCAAAAAAAAAAAAAAAAAAATTGTTACTTCAGAACATGATTCATGGCACTTATTTTTGTAAAATGGCCAACTGTGCATGCAGGCCGTTCCGCTTCCACATGGAAGTTGCCAGGCTCATGCCACTCATCTTTTTCCACATGTGTATTCGTAAAACAGCTGCTCCTTCTGGGCCTACCAGCAAATACATATGCACTCCTACATGTCCTTATAGGTTGTTGTTGTTTTTTTACAAAAGGCTCCATGTTTGCCACAGCCAACATGTAAAATACAGAAGGAATCAAGGATATCCTGACATAGACATCTGAACCTCAATCTCTAAGCTCTATCAAAAATGGGCCTTTATATAACTTACAGAGGAAGTCATCAATTGCATCACTCATATATAGAATGAAACATCTTTAAAGTGTGTTAATCTCTTTCATCTCCTCATTCCAGGTATCTACGAGGGGGTGCTGAAAAGTTCTTAGCCCAACCAACCAACTTCCTAAATTCTGCCACTGAAGCCAAAAAAAGTATTATCTTATTTCATTAAGTGCCAATTTGCAAAAATGAAATTCTCTGTTTTGACATTGTTTCAGGTATCATTGACTGACCCATATCTCTTCTTGGTTGGGCTGAGAATTTTTCAGCACTCCTTATAGTGTGAAGAGTTTCATTCTCTGGTAACCAGAGCTGAGATTGTGATGTCATAATGCTTCATTCCTCCAATAAGAGCCAACCTCATCAGTGATGTCACAATGGCTTGATTAAGAACAGAATAGCCTTACTGGGTTAAACCAATGATCCATCAAGCCCAGTAGCCCATTCTCACGGTGGCCAATCCAGGTCACTAGTACCTGGCCAAAACCCAAAAAGTAGCAACATTCCACGCTACCAATTCAGGGCAAGCAGAGACTTCCCCCTTTAATAACAGACTATGGACTTTTCCTCCAGGAATTTGTCCAAACCTTTCTTAAAACCAGCTACGCCAGGGGTGTCCAATGTCGGTCCTCGAGGGCCGCAATCCAGTCGGGTTTTCAGGATTTCCCCAATGAATATGCATTGAAAGCAGTGCATGCACATAGATCTCATGCATATTCATTGGGGAAATCCTGAAAACCCGACTGGATTGCGGCCCTCGAGGACCGACATTGGACACCCCTGAGCTACGCTATCCGCCTGTTATACCTCAGCATATTACTGACATGTTCAGCATATTACTTACTGACATGTTCAGAATATTACTGATATGTCTCCTCAAGTCTGCTTATCTGACCTCCGTATCATGAGCGTTACCTTGATCTCAAAGGGGCAGTAAAGTTTGCTCATTTGAGAACCTGACTTCCTTTGCAGGCAAGCTGCTCAAATAACATCAGTAAAGACTACATCAAAAGGAAGGGGACAGTGACAAGTATCTGCTAACTTGACCTTTTTGACCTAGGAGTTGCCCAAACAGCATCAAAGGGACAGTGAACATCCTAACCTCCTTGATCTTCAAAGGGACAGTGAAACCAGTCTCATGGGAAAACAATCTCTGCAAACACCTCATTCATAACCTCAAAAGGACAGTAACGCCAGATGGGACCTGAATGTTGACAAAACCACATCAAAGGGAGAGTGAAACCAGATGGAAATCCAGTTTTCTGCAAACACCTCCTTCTGACATCCTGACCTGGGTGTTGTCAAAACACAGAACAAAAGAGCAGGACTAATCGTAACAGCAGGACCAGCTGTTTATGCTTTTACTATGAACTCCACAGTGTGCATCCTATATAAGACCGGGATTCTGACCCTGACATCAGAATCCAAGACGTCTCCAGGAACAGAATCCAAAAGAGGTCTAAAGGGGCAGTCTCCTGTGTCCTACTCGCCTATCCATTGAGGGATTCCGAATGGTGAAGGGAGGGTTTACATGAGATACGGTGATGCTATTTTATTCATATATATATATATATATAAGTATAATAAAGTGTTATTGTTTATGTTTGATATTGTCTGTGTGCTTTTCTGAGTGTCACTGATCATCCCACTTGTCAGAAATTAGTGGCGGAAAAATTGGTACCAGAAGTGGGGTTGATCACATGTCGTCAGAAAAGCTAACTAGGCAACAAGGGGTTGAGGAGCAGGCTCCCAATCCCTCCATTCCGAATGGGAATGAAAGTATGGGAAAATTAATAGCCACTGAGTGGTCTGTAGAAGCAGAATTGTGTGAATCCTGTACTTTTGGAAGTGGGGATCCACATGAATTATGTGCCTCCTTACAAAAGGTGAAAATCTCAAAAGGAGAAGAGCAAGAAGTAATTTCTAGACAAGGAAGGATGATTTTGTCAGACTGGAGGAATTTGCATGAAGCTAAACAGGAATTACAATTGAAATTAGAAGAGCTGGAAAAGAAAAGGAATAAACAACAGCATGCCATTACAATGCTACAATGTCAGAATAAGTTGTTAATGGATAAGGTAGAAACCTATCAAAATGTAATAGAACAGTCAGCTATGCAATATGCACGATATAAATACAAGAAACGGAGGTGGAAAGTGAGTTACAGAAAAGTTAAAATCTTAATTTATCATCTGCCGAATGATTGGAATCCAAACAAACGGGATGGGAATATTTGGGATTCAAATTCTAATAACAGTGAGGAGGATATATGTGTTAAAGGAGAACAGGCAGAAAGTTTAGAAGCAGAGCCTGTGAGGAGACAAAGATTACAGGGAAATCTGCAAACAGGAGAAAATCTAACTAGAGATAATGTTAGGGAGGATGTTACTCCACATGAAATCATGGATATGATGGCACGCTTTACACAGCAGCCTGGGGAACCACTAATACAGTGGGTAGTTCGGGTGCAGGAGCTGGGCGCAGCATGGATTATGTTAGATGCCACAGATGCCCCTAAATTTGTTCAAATTAGTCAAGAAGTAGCAGTGCAACATGCGTTGCGGGAGGATTCTTATCCTGCAAAAAATGCCCAATGGTCTTTATTAGAGATAATTAGTAGGGGTGTCACGAGGCGATATCCACTTGAATCTGATTGGCCCTCAAATGATAAAATTTGGTATACATTAAAAGATGCTCAAATGAGAATTAAGGAGAAGTCTATGAAGGCAGCCTTAGTAATAGGTCACGCTGACACATATATGTCATTACCTTTTACTGAGTCCATGAGAAATAAAATTATTAAGTATGCTGCACTGGAATACAAACAGGTAATGATAACTTTGTTGATCAATCAAATAGACAGGACTATTTTGGAAGCCTTAGAAGCGGTCCAACAGTTAGGAGATCGGGGGGGGACTGGGGACCTAAAAATACTTTTGATAAAAAGAGAAAAGGACAATCCAATTCAAACAGGGCTAAGCGGGTGTCTCGGAGGAATATGTTTTTGGCATTAATAAAAGATGGTATAAAGAGGGAAGAAATAGATGGAAAAGATACAAGGACATTATGGGGAATAAGTAGAAAGAACTCCCAAAATCCAAGTGTTTGCCTTGTAAATAGAAAACCCAGCTATTGTGCATCTGGCAGACTGTTAGAGAGAGAGGTTTTTGCTTGAGTTGGCAGTCCTGAAAAGGACAAGTACAAAGGCAAGCAGGATCAGTGTATTGGTCCTTGGCTACTGCCAGCTTTGATGTTAATTCTTGAGTGCTATGAACAGCAGTGCTTTATCAAGGACTGCCCTGGGTGCAAACATGGAAGAGCGGAAAAACAATATTGTCATTGGCAAAGTAGATAGGGCAGAAGGGGAAGGAGCGCCAATGGACAAGTCACACAGGGCACAACTATAGTTTGGTGCAGTCCTGATGAACAAGGTTGCTTTGGGGAGCCAGATTTTGCCCAAAGCTTCTTTCTCTTCAGGTTGCTATATATTATGGGAGTCCCTGCGAGAACCAATATATGCCAAAAGGGACATCCATCTTGGCCTTGGAAGTGGGAATCCAGCTACCAGCCATTAGCTTAATGAGTTTCTTGCCATGTTTCATTTTGAGCTGCTGTGAGCTGGTAATCCCGTTGAAAAATACACGGCTACATGTGACTTTCAGCTGCAAGCTCATTCGGGTTAATCTAATGATAAATTTGTTCGGAGCGCCCTAAATCTTCCTCTTGTAACAAGCAGCATAAGCTTTGCATTTTCCCTCCTCGGCTTCCCACACAAACACAGTGGTGATGTGGGGGTCGGTCTGATATTAAAAGCATTGCCGCCGTGGCTGGTGCTCTGTCTGCGTCATGTGTAGAACTGAGGTCAATGCCGTCTCCTTTGTACCGTTTCCTTGTCACTTATTTGTGGTGCTCAGAGGACATTCAAGCGCACATTTTAATCCACGTAATGTGACACCTTACTGGGAATGAGCAGGTACTCGGGAACACCAGCTGGCACTCGTTCAGACCGAGAGAGACTGAGGAGACAGGAATGTAGATCGTCAGTCCCACAGAGGCAAATAAGCCACAACCCCACACCCACCTACAGATGCAACTGACAGCCCTCAAACAATTCTGTAGCTCTCCTTCACTCTCACAGAGGCACGTAACCCACATGCCCACGCCTCCCCAGACACACACACATGCAGCTGACAGCCTCATAGGCATCTGCTCTGTGGATGCTTGAGCACCCCCAATATTTTTCCTAGGCTGCAGGCATCTCTCCTTCCCCCTCCTTGCCTTGATCGTGTGACGCCGGAGCGATTATACCAGTGTTGACTTGGGGCTTCAATCTTCCTAGGACGTACCCCCCCCCTGCCCTCTTCTGATATAACTTCCTGTTTCCACAAGGGCAGGACATGTCCCAGGGAAAATCGAGGCCCCGAGTCAGTACTGGTGTAATCGTTCCGGTGTCATGCAGTCAAGGCAAGGAGTAAGTAGAAGGACTGTGGGGAAGGAAAGGGAGAAGGCAAAGGCCTGCACTTGTGGGACAGAGAAGGGTGCTGGACCCAAGGGATGAGAAATTTGCTCATCTGGATGGGGAGGGAGAAAGAAAAGTGTGATGGACCCAGGAATGCAAGGGAGGAACAGACAGTAAGAGGTGCTGGACCTTGGAGGGGAGGAAGAGGGTTAGATGCTGGATCAGTGGAGGAGGGGAAGGAAAGAGAAACTGGATTAAGAAAGGAGTAGGGGAGAGAGATAACAAACTGTGAGGCTGGGTGGGAAGAGAAAGGGAGAAATATTGGCCTCGAGGTGAGGTGCAAGTGTGAGAGGAAGGGAAGAGAGAGGGGAGTGACAAGGAGACAAATGCTAGGTAGAGAGGGAGCATGATAATGAAGGGAATAGACTTAATAGATAAAGACAGACTGTTCACCCTCTCCAAGGTAGAGAGAACAAGAGGGCACTCTCTAAAGTTAAAAGGGAATAGATTCCGTACAAACGTAAGGAAGTTCTTCTTCACCCAGAGAGTGGTAGAAAACTGGAACGCTCTTCCGGAGTCTGTCATAGGGGAAAACACCCTCCAGGGATTCAAGACAAAGTTAGACAAGTTCCTGCTGAACCAGAACGTACGCAGGTAAGGCTAGTTTCAATTAGGGCACTGGTCTTTGACCAGAGGGCCACCGTGTGAGCGGACTGCTGGGCATAATGGACCACTGGTCTGACCCAGCAGTGGCAGTTCTTATGTTCTTAACGTATTGCGACTGACTCAGAAAAGGAGAAAACAGTTTCTTTTGTTAAGACCTCAGATATTGCAATTAGGAGCGACCTTTGTCCTTCGATGCCTCTGTAAATATGTCATTGTTTATAAAGATAATAGATATGTTTTCTATGAACCGCAGTCCGAGTATTGTCCATTTACCCCCATTCTCTGTTTCCTATGCTCCAGCCAGTTCTTAATCCACGAGAGTATTTCACCCTCTATCCCATGGCTTGCAATTTTCCAAAGTAGGCAGGAGAGATCAGGGCAGAGCAGGGCAGGCAGGAGAGTCTGCAGTAGTCCGACACCCAGGCCCGGCCCGACACCCCACCTGAATCAACCCTGCACTTATTGAAGTCTAAGCAATTTCCATACAAATTGTATAAAAATATAAAATAGGAGGGACAAACAGGGGTTGTTAAAAGACAATTGACAGACATACTTAACACAAAAGGGAAAAACAAATTCTGGATACATCAAAAAATAAATGGGGAGGGTAAAGGAACAAACCAGCATGTGTCAAGTTAGGATAAAAACTTTGTATCATAAACTTGTACTGAAATTATGGCAAATCCAGTGCAAATCGTAACCTATTAACTATATATTATGCTCTATAATAAAACCCTTACCTGCGAATGCGCAGTTGAAACGGCCTGATTCCTGCCGCCATGATTTGTGCTTCAGTGCCGTGTTCCATTTGCGGCATGCAGCAGCTTGTGGCGTGTGCGGCGGTGAGAGCAACGACAGGAGGGTGTCCGAGGTGCTGCGAGGTGACTGGCTGCTACTGCTGCACAGGGAAGTGGAGGGGGAGAGGGAAAAATGGCTGATTTGGGGGGAGGGGTATGCTGGGGGGGCAGGCAGCAATCATGGTTTGCTCGGGGGGCCAGAGAAAGATAGGCAAGGGGTCAGGGAGAAAGACAGACAGACAAGGGGCCAGGGAGAGACATAGACAGAAAAAAATGACAAACAGATAGGGGGCCAGAGAGACAGACAGACAGCGGCCAAGGAGCAAGAAAGAAAGAAAGATAGACAGACATGGGGCCAGGGAGAGACACAGACAGAAATAATGACAACACAGACAGGAGGCCAGAGAGATAAACAGACAGACAGTCAGCGGCCAAGGAGCAAGAAAGAAAGACAGGGGGCCAGTGATAGACACAGACAGAAAGAATTACAGACAGACAAGGGACCAGAGAGACAGACAGAAAGACAGACAGACATATCTATTCTAGCACCCGTTAATGTAATGGGCTTAAAGATTAGTGTACAGTATAATCTCGTTATAACAGACTTCATGGGACCTGGAAAAACGGTCCGTTATTTCCAGAGTCGTTATATCCAGAGTTGCATTTTTAAAAACTTTATTTAGGTCAACTTGAAACAACGTTCAATCAATGAACAACAGTCACTGCACAACCATATTTACAACATCAGTAGCAAAACTCAGCAAAACATTGGTACGGCACGAAACGATTGCAAAACCAGAACACTAAAAGATGTGCTAAAGCGTTATGTCACACTGTACTGGGAAGAAAAATACTCTGTCATTTTCTTCTGTATCACCGGCACGCCACAGCCTTGTAGGCGGAGCCTGCATGTCCGTTATAGCTGAAGAAAACTACAGCTAAAAGCAGCTCTGGGGACCAAATTGGTTATCTGTTATATCCAAAAGTTCATTATATGTGAGTCCGCTATATGTGATGATTTTCTGTATGTTTATAATGGTGCTCGACCGGGACCAGCAGACCTCGTCCGCTATAGGTGAGGTTCCATTATAAGCGAGTTCGTTATAACAAGATTATACTGTATATTTAACCTGTAACCTATTTTGAGCTCTTTGGAGACAACCAGATAGAAAAAGAATTAAATAAATAAATAAGAATTTATGCAATACAAACTCATTCTGGACCAGTGTTCTTCAACCGCCGGTCCGCAAAAGTTTCCTGCCGGTCTGTGACCCAATGAGCTGGGTACCCACGTGTCTCCCTCCCTCCTGTGCAACAGCTGCCGTTTTGCTTTTCTCTTCCCAGCCTCCAGGGTCCGCGGTGATATCAATGTGGCGTTTTCATCGTCGCCCCTGGTGTTATCTTCTGGCCGGCTCCTTCGTCCTCACTGCCACAGTGCACAAAGCTGCAGGGGGGAGGGGGGGCGGCTCCTATGCGCATCCTGCGCCTAAACCGGAAGCCTTCTCTCTGACGTCGCAATGTGAATTATGCTCCAGCATAGCGCTGTGAGCATAATTCAGACGTGGGAACGTGTTACGCGCGGATGGAAAATTAGTAAACACCACAGAGAGGAAGGACACAAAGAGAAGGATAGATTAGGGTCAACAAAGAAGACAAGAGACAGGGACAATGGCAAGAGAACAGAAAAACAGAACAGAATAGGAAAATATAAAGCCATAACTTAAGAGGAGATTAGAAAGGATGACCAGGATGAAAGAGAAACAATGACAGATAAGACAGTTGAGGACAGAAACGGATAGAACCAAAGAAAGAGGAAGCCTGTAGAGCTAGGACCCGAAAGTTAATTGAAGGGGGTGTAAGACTGAAAGTTTACCTAGGGCCCCCTCCCCCCTCCTCAGGTCTGGCTGGGATATATAGGGAGATATATAATATGTGAAAAAAGAAGCTGATACAATCTCTGTCTAGCTCACTAGTGAGATCTCACCTGGAAACTAAGAACTATTAGAGCCGACTTTGATATTGACTCCTTTCGATTGATGGTTCAATCATTTGTCCTTAGTCAGTCAGACTATTGTAACATTGTTCATCTTGCTGGTACCCACAAAAATCTTCATAGATTCGGAGAAACTGAAGGGAGATAGGTTCAGAACAAATGCAAGGAAGTTTTTCTTCACCCAAAGGGTCGTGGACACTTGGAATGCGCTACCGGAGGAAGTGATCAGGCAGAGTACGGTACAGGGATTCAAACAGGGATTGGACGGATTCCTGAGGGATAGGGGGATCGTGGGATACTGAGAGAGGTGCTGGGATGTAACACAGGTATAGAAAGCAAACCAAGTAATAAGTATAGAAATCCAACCAGGTCGTGCATGTGCAAGACCGGAGGGTTAGGACTTCGATGGGAAGATAAGACTCAATGGGAAACCAAGGTGGCAAGGGGGCCCCTTCTGGTGAATCAGACAGGCCGTGACCTGTTCGGGCCGCCGCGGGAGCGGACTGCTGGGCAAGATGGACCTGTGGTCTGACCCAGCGGAGGCACTGCTTATGTTCTTATGTTCTTATGTTCTTATGGCACATAATTCAGAAGGCAGCAGTCAGATTTTTTTAAAAAATTCTTGATTTTCCACATATTAACAGTGCAAAATACAAATATAACAACATATAATATATCAATAAAAGCACATTCGTCTTATAAATATACATGAACAACGATCGGGGTTTAGTACCGAAACAGTCATTGCATCATTGCTAGATTTCCTTCATAGCCTATTTAGTCAAGGTAAAAGTGCTCTAGTTCTGCAATTAGACTTAAGCAGTGCCTTCGATTTGGTCGATCATGCCATTCTGATTGAGTGTTTGGAGTCAATTGGCCTTTTAGGTAATGTGTTAAAATGGTTTCAGGGTTTTTTGACTAAACGATCTTATCAAGTCTATAGTGATAATAAACAATCCAGCAGCTGGGTAAACTCTTGCGGAGTGCCGCAGGCCGGGCTCTTCCCAACATTGTTTAATATTTATCTCGCCTCACTAGGAAACTTATTGCAAAGCATAAACGTCAAATTCTACATCTATGTAGACGATATCACTATTGTCATCCCCCTTATCTGAAACAAACAATCATCTGTCATTCATCCTGAAACAGATCGGATTATGGATGACAGAATTCAAACTAAAACTCAATGCAGACAAAACCAAATTTTTCTTAGCAAGCCCAAATGACAAAATTAAAAACTCAACAATTTTGGTGAATGGTCAGGCCTTCCCTATTGAAGATTCCTTAAAAATCCTGGGAGTGACTCTGGACCGCCACCTTACCCTAAATATACACACGGATTTACTGGTTAGGAAATGCTTCTCGATATTGCGGAAACTCAGAACCATCAGAAAATATTTTGACGCAGTCTCTTTCCGCTTACTGGTTCAATCTTCCATTCTTAGCATACTTGACTACTGTAACATCATTTATTTGGGATCCTTCAAAAAAAAAAACCCTCCAAAGACTCCGAATCATTCAAAATTCGGCAGTTCGACTGATTTTTGGGTTGAGAAAATAGGAACACATTAGCCCCTACTACCAAAAACTTCACTGGCTGCCCCTGGAAGCACGAGTTTTGTTTACATTTTTTGTCTTTGTTTTAAATCATTATTTGGTCTGGCCCCCACGTACCTGGTTTCTCAATTTAATCGGGATAGTTCTATTAGGCCCACACGTAGAATTCATCTTTTCACCTATCCGACAATAAAGGACTGTCACTACAAAAGATTTCTGGACAGAACTCTCGCCTTCCAGGCAGGCAAATGGAACGATTGGCTGGGTAACATCATCCCGCATTCCTCATCCTACTTCAATTTTAGAAAATCAGTAAAAATGAATTTGTTTAATCGATTTGTAACCTAAGAATCTTATAGTGTTTCACTTCTTCCATTCTGTAAGCTTGTATTCGATGACTTTGTATTGTACCACTTCGCTGATTGTCCAGCACCTCTTATTGTAAATCGCCTCGAACTATCATGGCTTTGGCGGTATATAAAAAAATAAATTATTATTATTCCCCCCCACCCATTTTCTCAATGATTCAAATATGTAGTAATTTAATCCCACCCTGGATGTATATTCTCAAAGGACCCAAATTAAGACAGAAGTATCCCCCTCTCCCTGGATGTGTGTGGAAACAAACAAAAACCAAAGATAACTACAGTGAAGTAACAAAAAACGTCAAAGGACCCCAAACCAGTTTAAACAAATTACTATGCAGCAGTCAGATTGATTTCCAATTTAAAGAAGTAGGATCATGTCACTGATTTTTATCGTCGACTGCACTGGCTTCCAGTTGAGGCATGGGTTAAATTTAAGCTCGGCCGTATTTGTTTTAAGGCACTACCAAGTTCAATTCCTGAGTATCTTATGGAATCTTTTATTATTACAAATTCTAAACATTCTAGAAAATCTCATTCATTATTTTCATTCCCTTCTGTAAAGGGATGTACCGGTAAATATGAGAAATTTCGGGAACGACTACTATCTTTTCAGGCAGCCTTATGGACTAGGGATTTAACTCATATATTCATATTCCTAAATTCGTATCAACAATTTTGACGTGCCTTAAAAACGTATCTTTTTAGGGAATCTTTCTGAAATTAGATATTGGATGTTTATTCATTTGTATTACTAGTCTTTGTGAACCACATAGAACGTAATGGTATTTGCGGTACAGTGCTCCCCTGCGAATTCGTGGTTGGCGGTCCCGGCCATTCGCAGTATTTTCCAACCACCGACCAGGAGAGGACAGCTGAAGAGGCAGGAGAGGGCAGCCGGAGTGCCAGCGAGTGAAGGAAATCACTCATGGAATGCTCCAACCGCCTCTTCCTGCACTAAAGTCGGGCCTTTGACACACAGCTCCTGATTGGTGAGGCCTGACTTTAGTACAGGAAGAAGCGGTCGGAGCATACAGCGAGTGATTTCCTTCACTTGCCGGCGCTCCAGCTGCCCTCTCCAGCCTCTCCCGCTGCCCTCTCTAGTCTCCCCCACGAAAAACCGTATTTGCGGTTTTTCAAGATTCGCGGGGGTTCCTGGAACAGAACCCCCGCGAATATCGAGGGAGTACTATATACAAGTGAGTTTTATGTTCTGTTCTGTTCATATTATTGTTTCCAAGTTTTATTAAAAATTTCATAATTGCTTATAAGTACAGTAAAACCTTGGATTGCAAGTAACTTGGTTTGCAAGTGTTTTGTAAGACATGCAAGACATTTGATTAAATTTTAACTTGATATACAAGCAATGTCTTGCAATACAAGTACATACAGTATACACACATCACAACTGAGCCAATGGTTCTTCTCTCTCCAACGCTGCACGAGTGTAGTGACTGTTCTAAACGAGTGAGGTCTTGCAATACGAGTACATACAGTATACACACATCACAACTGAACTGATGGTTCTTCTCTGTCTGATGCTGCAGGAGTGTAGTGACTGTTCTATATGAGCGAGGTCTTGCAATACGAGTACCTATAGTATTTTGTATTAAAGTTTTTGGGTTGTGAAATGAATCGTCTGAGTTTCCATTATTCCTTATAGGGAAATTTGCTTTGATATACGAGTGTTTTGGATTACAAGCCTGTTTTCGGAATGAATTATGCTCATAAACCAAGGTTTTACTGTATTTCTAAGCAAATTACATTAAAATTTGGGGTATAAAAAACAAACAGTATTGAGACAGACACTCACTTACTAGAGATATAGGAAAGGGGGTTGGAACTATAATTTTGATAGAAAAGTAACACTAAAGGTAATAATAATAATAATAACAGCTTATATACCGCAATACCGTGAAGTTCTATGCGGTTTACATACAAAGATTAAGCAAAGGTACAAATTGATTGACTTTAAGAGGGGAGGAAGAAAGAAGGTTAATAGGACAGGAAATCCATTTTTGAGGAGAGAGTGATCAATAGAACAAGTTAATCGCTATAGAGGGGAGTAACATAGTAACATAGTAGATGACGGCAGATAAAGACCCGAATAGTCCATCCAGTCTGCCCAACCTGATTCAATTTAAATTTTTTAATTTTTTCTTCTTAGCTTTACCCGGTACTGTGCTTGGGTTCCAACTGCCGAATTCTCTGTTAAGACTTACTCCAGCCCATCTACACCCTCCCAGCCATTGAAGCCCTCCCCTGCCCATCCTCTACCAAACGGCCATACACAGACACAGACCGTGCAAGTCTGCCCAGTAACTGGCCTAGTTCAATATTTACTATTATTTTCTGATTCTAGATCCTCTGTGTTCATCCCACGCTTCTTTGAACTCAGACACAGTTTTACTCTCCACCACCTCTCTCGGGAGCGCATTCCAGGCATCCACCACCCTCTCCGTAAAGTAGAATTTCCTAACATTACCCCTGAATCTACCACCCCTCAACCTCAAATTATGTCCTCTGGTTTTACCATTTTCCTTTCTCTGGAAAAGATTTTGTTCTACGTTAATACCCTTCAAGTATTTGAACGTCTGAATCATATCTCCCCTGTCTCTCCTTTTCTCTACTTTTTTACAGAAAGGGTGGTAGATACGTGGAACAGTCTCCTAGAAGAGGTGGTGGAGACAGAGACTGTGTCTGATTTAAAGAAAGCCTGGGATAGGCGTGTGGGATCCTTGGCTGCAGTTTCCAATAGAGGTAAGTCTTGTCTGATGAATCTAATTAGTTCCTTTGACAAGATGACCAAACAGTTGGCTGACGATTGGCTGTGGTGTACTTAGATCTCAGCGATGCTTTTTACATGGTTCCGCAGAGGTGATTTATAAATAAAGCGAGTGTCCTCAGTATGGTCCTGAAAATGACTGACCGGGTTAGAAACTGGCTGAGTGGGAGGAGACAAAGCACTGTGCCAAATGGAGTTCAGTCCGAGGATCGGAGTACAGTGATATCTCGGAATCCGAACTTAATCTGTTCCAGAACCCTGTTCGAGTTCCAAGACAATTTTTCCCATTTAAAATAATAGAAACTAGATTAATCAGTTCCTGGGTCCCACAAACTCAAATTTTAACAGTAAATACACTGGATTTTAAAGTAAAATTTTAACAAATAATAATAATACAGTACAATATTTTCCTCACTACACTACACAAAGGCGAAAATCACACAAGATGCTTTCACTACAGCTTCCGACAATGAACTGAACGACGAGAGTAGTGAAGACGCAGGGGGATTGTGAAGATCTGCAACGTGACATAATCAAGCTCGAGAAATGGGCATCGACATGGCAGATGAGGTTCAATGTGGATAAGTGCAAAGTGATGCATGTCGGGAACAAACACCTCATGCACGAATACAGAATGTCTGGGGCGGTACTTGGAGAGACCTCCCAGGAAAGAGACTTGGGAGTTCTGATCGACAAGTTGATGAAGCCGTCCACGTAATGTGCAGCGGCGGCGAAACGGGTGAACAGAATGCTAGGAATGATAAAGAAGGGGATCATGAACAGATTGGAGAAGGTTATCATACCGCTGTACCAGGTCATGGTGCACCCTCACCTGGAGTACTGCGTACAGCACTGGTTGCCGTACATGAAGAAGGACACGGTACTACTTGAAAGGGTCCAGAGAAGAGCGACCAAGATGGTTAAGGGGTTGGAGGAGCTGCCGTACAGCGAAAGATTAGAGAAACTGGGCCTCTTCTCCCTTGAAAAGAGGAGATTGAGAGGGGACATGATCGAAACATTCAAGATAATGAAGGGAATGGACTTAGCAGATAAAGACAGATTGTTCACCCTCTCCAAGGTAGAGAGAACGAGAAGGAACTTTCTAAAGTTGAAAAGGGATAGATTCCATACAAACGTAAGGAAGTTCTTCACCCAGAGAGTGGTGGAAAACTGGAACGCTCTTCCGAAGGCTGTCGTAGGGGAAAACACCCTCCAGGGATTCAAGACAAAGTTAGACGAGTTCCTGCAAAACTGAAATGTATGCAGGTAAGGCTAGACTCAGTTAGGGCACTGGTCTTTGACCTACGGGCTGCTGCGTGAGCGGATTGCTGGCTGCGATGGACCACTAGTCTGACCCAGCAGCGGCAATTCTTATGTTCTTATGTATGGGTGGTCCAAGCGCTGGGGAAATGTACGCACAAACACACACGAACAACGTGCAGGGCGTTCGAATTCCAAAGCAGCGTTCGGATTCTGGGGCAAAATTTGCTTGAATTTTTTGTTCGGATTCCACGCTGTTCAAGTACTGGGGAGTTCGGATTCCAAGGTATCACTGTATAACCAGTGGTGTGCCATTGTGATCAGCCCGTGCTCTTCTTTTCAACAATTTGGCAAGCTATTTCAAATGATACCAAAATCTATAACAGGGTAGTGTGAAGAACAACTTAAAAGAAGAGATTATCAATCCACTTGCAAAGATGTTTAACATCGTGGTTGGTGCTGAGGCTTTGTCTGATGGTATGAATACGGCGCGAATTCTGGTATTGCCTAAGCCGAATAAAGACCCTGAAAAAGCGGGATCATAGTCTTCCACTTCAGGTCATTAAGGCCAGCAGCGTGCCTGATTTTAAGGCCAAATGGGATAGGCATGTGGGATCTATTCACAGTGACAGGTAGGGGAGGGTCATTGGGGTGGGCGGACTAGATGGGCCGTGGCCCTTATCTGCCGTCTATTTCTATGTTTCTATGTTTATTTATTTATTTTTTAATTAAAAAATGTATGAATCACTTAAGCGATGTACAAAACATTTACATCCACAATTTCAAGCACTAAACAAACATTGTAAAATGCAAACAAAGAAGTCTTCCCCACAGATTTCCTCAATACAGAATTCTTTAAATCTAAAACCAATAATAACCACAGAGTTAAAGCAATGCTCATGAGGAAGATCTTTGTAAAGTTTAAAGAATGGTCTAAAGTTTGACAGGTACAAAATGCAGGAGGGGCTGCAAAAGGTCCAGGGAGTTGTATGGTATGGGGTAAGGTTACCAGATGTCCAGTTAAACCTTGACACTTCTTTTTAGAGGATGGTCCAGGTGCCCGGACAGATTTTCAAACCCTGGTCGTTTATCCGGGTTTCCTGAGCTCAGGGTTGCACCTGGAGGGCCTCCAATCATGCGCAGATGTGACACGATGACGTGTGACATCATTCCATTGCATCCGTGCATGCTCGGAAGCCCTCCAGACATGGTCCGGACTCGGGAAACAAGATGAGGGGATGGGGCTAAGGGTGGAATGGAGAGAGGGGCCACTTGTCCTCTTTTCGTCACAAGAAATCTGGTAACTCAAGTATGGAGGTGAAGCTTTGTGCATGAATGAAGAGTGTGATCTGGGGACAATAGCTTCTGATGTTCCCAAGAAGATCAAATAGGTGGAAAAGGTAACAATAGAAACATGAGAACGAGAGGGCACTCTCTGAAGTTGAAAGGGGACAGATTCCGTATGAACGTAAGGAAGTTCTTCTTCACCCAGAGAGTGGTGGAAAACTGGAACGCTCTTCCGGAGTCTGTCACAGGGGAAAACTCCCTCCAGGGATTTAAGACAAAGTAGATAAAGACAGGTTGTTCACCCTCTCCAAGGTAGAGAGAACGAGAGGGCACTCTCTAAAGTTGAAAGGGGACAGATTCCGTATGAACGTAAGGAAGTTCTTCTTCACCCAGAGAGTGGTGGAAAACTGGAACGCTCTTCCGAAGGCTGTCACTGGGGAAAACTCCCTCCAGGGATTCAAGACAAAGTAGATAAAGTCAGGTTGTTCACCCTCTCCAAGTTAGAGAGAACGAGAGGGCACTCTCTGAAGTTGAAAGGGGACAGATTCCGTATGAACGTAAGGAAGTTCTTCTTCACCCAGAGAGTGGTGGAAAACTGGAACGCTCTTCCGAAGGCTGTCGTAGGGGAAAACACCCTCCAGGGATTCAAGACAAAGTTAGACAAGTTCCTGCTGAACAAGAACGTGCGCTGGTAGGGCTAGTCTCGGTTAGGGTGCTGGTCTTTGACCAGAGGGCCGCCGCGTGAGCGGACTGCTGGGCACGATTGACCACTGGTCTGACCCAGCAGCGGCAATTCTTATGTAACATGATGGCAGATAAAGGCCAAATGGCCCATCCAGTCTGCTCATCCGCAGCATCCACTATCTCATTCACGGAAACAAATATGCTTAGAAACAAAATTGATGAAGTTACAGGAAGACAGCAAACTTGCTTCATGTGGGTCATTCCTCCTGCGAATCCTTCTCTTCGCTTTGATCTCTCCTTCTGGTCTTGCCTGAGAAACAGAAACAGCCATCTTTCAGCACTGCCAGCAGGAAACTCTGGAGAGATGGAGCAGCAGAAGCCACTGATTTATTGGCCTCTACCAAACCCGCTTGCTGTAAATAAGCTTTTATCACCCAGATTAAAAGAATAAACTCTTCTATCACTCTGCAAAGTTTTATAGATTGCTTTTCCCGGTTTCCTCTCAGTGCTGTGGACGCCGCGATATCTGGCAGACTGCGTTTTATTGCTCTGATAAATTTTCCTCTGTCTGGAGGAAAGGGACCAGGTGCTTGTAAGTCCGATTCTAATTTTCCTTCCTATAAATCCTCAATTTTTGCCTGATGTCTACAGTACTTATTTCCAAGGTGGGAGGAAATGGAAGAAACTGCTGTTAACGGGTCTCCATGCTGCACGCTGATCTTTTTCTGAGATACTCCTGGGGTCGCATGACACAGTTGCATCCTTGTTAGGATTCCGGAAAATTGACAGCCGTTGGCAGGCTTCTAGCTAAAGTTGTCAACAGATGGACATACTATGCTGTAGTTAGCAGGGATTTCAAGTTTATTAAATGTTTTATATACCGTCTATCAAGGTTATCTAAGCAGTTTTACAATCAGGTACTCAAGCATTTTCCCTATCAGTCCTGGTGGGCTCACAATCTATCTAACATAT
This sequence comes from Geotrypetes seraphini, assembly GCF_902459505.1. Classification (NCBI taxonomy): domain Eukaryota; kingdom Metazoa; phylum Chordata; class Amphibia; order Gymnophiona; family Dermophiidae; genus Geotrypetes; species Geotrypetes seraphini. The sequence continues at coordinate 12,303,518 of NC_047085.1, forward strand.
CTGGGGCTATGGAGGACTGAGTGACTAGCCCAGGATCACAAGGAGCAATGCGGGGTTTGAACCCACAACTCCAGAGTGCTGAGGCTGTAGCTCCAACTACCACACAACACAGCTCCACCAGCTGAAATGACTCGATCATTTAATATGCCACTGTTAGCATTGGTTCAAAGTTTATTCTAATCTAATCTTCATGTCTGGGGAGTCAATTCTGAGGGGTTTGCATGAGCTCCAGTAAAGGTGTTACAATATATGAGCTAAATATATGTGAAACTTACCTATCTTACCTGGAGGAAAAGTCCATAGTCTGTTATTAAGACATGGCGGAAGCCTCTGCTTGCTCTGGATCGGTAACATGGAACGTTGCTACTCTTTGGGTTTTGGCTAGGTACTAGTGATCTGGAATGGACACCATGAGGATGGGCTACTGGGCTTGATGGACCATTGGTATGACCTAATATGACTGTTCTTAGGCTGTTAAGCCATTGTAACATCACTGATGAGGTTGGCTCTGAGGCACTGTGGAGTGAGGCATTATGACATCACAATCTCAGCTCTGGAATATTGTTCTCAATGGGGTCCCGGAATCTTACTATTCTTTGAGATGTTGAAATGTTGCTACTTTTTGGGCTTTGGCCAGGTACTAGTGACCTGAATTGGTCACTGTGAGAACAGGCTACTGGGCTTCATGGACCATTGGTCTGACCCGGTAAGGCCATTCTTATGTTCTTATGTGAGCCAAGTATAGGACAATTAAGTCATTGTAACATCACTGATGAGGTTGGCTCTGAGGCACTGTGGAGTGAGGCATTATGACATCACAATCTCAGCTCTGGAATGTTGCTTTTATTGGGGTTTCAGAATCTTGCTGTTCTTTGAGATGCTGGAAAGCAATGTTACTTACCGTAACAGTTGTTATCCAGGGACAGCAGGCAGCTATTCTCACTAGTGGGGTGATGTCATCCGACAGAGCCCCGACACGGACATCTTGAAAGCATGTCTTGCTTGAAGAAACTTAGAAGTTTCGAGATGCCCGCACCGCGCATGCGCCAGTGCCTTCCCGCCCGATGTACCGGGCGTGTCTCCTCAGTTCAGGTAGCTAGCCTGAGAAGCCAACCCAGGGGAGGTGGGTGGGACGTGAGAATAGCTGCCTGCTGTCCCTGGATAACAACTGTTACGGTAAGTAACATTGCTTTATCCCAGGACAAGCAGGCAGGTATTCTCACTAGTGGGTGACCTCCAAGCTAACCCCAATGGGATGGTGGGAGAGTTGGCAATTTCAAGAGAACAAATTTTGTAACACTGTTTGGCCAAACTGTCCATCCCGTCTGGAAAAAGTATCCAGACAATAATGAGAGGTGAATGTATGAACCGAGGACCAAGTGGCAGCCTTACAAATCTCCTCAATCGGTGTCGATCTGAGGAAGGCTACAGAGGCTGCCATTGCTCTGACCTTATGGGCTGTGACCTTACAGGGAAGGGATAATCCAGCCTGGGCATAGCAGGAAGAGATACAAGCCGCCATCCAGTTAGAGATGGTGCGCTTCGATACAGGTCGTCCTAACTTGTTTGGATCAAAGGAGACGAAAAGTTGAGGAGCAGTTCTGTGAGGCTTTGTGCGATCCAAGTAGAAAGCTAAAGCACGTTTACAGTCCAGAGTGTGCAAAGCAGCTTCCCCAGGATGAGAATGAGGCTTTGGAAAGAACACTGGAAGCACGATGGATTGGTTGATGTGAAATTCAGAGACCACTTTAGGCAGGAATTTCGGATGAGTACGAAGAACCACTTTGTCATGATGGAATACAGTGAACGGTGGATCCGCCACTAGGGCCTGAAGCTCACTGACCCGGCGAGCAGACGTGAGGGCCACCAGAAAAACCACCTTCCAGGTGAGATACTTAAGTGGAGCCTTGTTGAGAGGTTCAAACGGAGGCTTCATGAGATGAGACAGGACAACATTGAGATCCCAAACCACAGGAGGAGGTTTGATAGGAGGGTTGACATGAAAAAGACCTTTCATAAATCTGGAAACCACAGGATGAGCAGACAAAGGTTTCCCCTGTAGAGGCTGATGGAAAGCCGCAATAGCACTCAGGTGGACTCGTATGGAGGTAGACTTGAGACCAGACTGAGATAGGTGTAGAAGGTAGTCCAATACAGAAGAAAGGGAAGCTCGCTGAGGTTCCGTGGCATTGGAAATACACCAGGAGGAGAATCTAGTCCATTTTTGGGAGTAGCATTGTCGAGTAGCAGGCTTCCTGGAAGCCTCCAAGACCTCCCTCACTGCTTGAGAAAACTGGTGAGGAGTTATGTTGAAAGGAGCCAAGCTGTCAGGTGGAGGGACTGCAGATTGGGATGAAGTAGTGAACCTTGATGTTGAGTGAGTAGTGAAGGAAACACTGGAAGAAGTATGGGCTCCCTGCTGCTGAGTTGAAGTAGAAGGGAGAACCAAGGTTGTCTGGGCCACCGAGGAGCAATTAGAATCATGGTGGCATGGTCTGATCTCAACTTGACCAGAGTCTTCTGAATGAGAGGAAAAGGAGGAAACGCATATAGGAAGCGATTCCCCCAACCCAGCAGAAAAGCGTCTGCCTCGAGGCGGAGAGGAGTGTAGATCCTGGAGCAAAACTGAGGCAGCTTGAAGTTGTGGGGGGCTGCAAAGAGGTCTATCTGAGGCGTCCCCCACTGTGCAAATATCCGATGAAGGGGTTTGGAATGGAGCGTCCATTCGTGAGGCTGGAGAAGACGACTCAATTTGTCTGCCAAGACATTGTCCTTCCCCTGAATGTAGACAGCCCTGAGGAAGGTGTTGTGGCGGACCGCCCAATCCCAGACTCGAAGAGCTTCCTGGCAGAGGGAGGCCGAGCCCGTGCCCCCTTGCTTGTTTACATAATACATGGCGACCTGGTTGTCGGTGCGAATTAGGACCACCATGTCGTGAAGCAGATGTTGAAAAGCTTGAAGAGCATTGAAGATGGCTCTGAGCTCCAGAAGATTGATTTGATGGAGTCGTTCCGCACTGGTCCAGAACCCCTGAGTGCGAAGACCATCCAGATGAGCTCCCCATGCATAGTTCGATGAATCGGTCGTGAGAACTTTCTGGTGGGGAGGAGAGTGAAACAGCAAACCTCTGGATAGATTCGAAGAGGTCATCCACCAGAGAAGAGACTGCCGAAGAGCAGGAGTGACTACAATGTGGCGGGACAACGGGTCGGACACCTGAGTCCACTGAGATGCCAAGGTCCATTGAGGAATTCTGAGATGTAGTCTGGCAAAAGGCGTCACATGAACTGTGGATGCCATGTGACCCAAGAGGACCATCATGTGTCTCGCTGAGATGGACGGGCGAGAAGACACCGACTGGCAGAGTAGAAGAAGAGCATCCATGCGCTGAGGAGGAAGGAACGCTCGAAGTTGGATGGTATCCAGGACCGCCCCTATGAAGGGGAGAGTCTGGGTGGGCTAAAGATGTGACTTGGGAAAGTTGATCTCGAAGCCCAAGTTCTGCAGAAAACAAATCGTAGTCAAGGTCGCCGAAATGACCTCTGGGGCCGACGGGGCCTTGATGAGCCAGTCGTCGAGGTATGGAAACACCTGGAGACCCATGTTCCGGAGTGCAGCGGCCACCACCACCAGACACTTCGTGAAGACTCTGGGCGAAGAGGAAAGGCCAAATGGAAGCACTCGATACTGCAGATGTAGATGTCCCACCCGAAATCTGAGGAACTTGCGGGAGGCCGGATGAATCGGGATGTGAGTGTAGGCCTCCTTGAGGTCCAGAGAGCATAACCAATCGTTCTGCTCGAGGAGAGGATAGAGAGAGGCAAGGGTCAGCATACGGAACCGCTCCTTGACCAAAAACTTGTTGAGGACTCGAAGGTCCAAAATGGGCCGCAGATCGCCCGTCTTCTTCGGAACTAGGAAATATCGGGAGTAAAACCCTTGGTTCTGCTGATCTAATGGGACTGGCTCGACGGCCCGAAGCCGAAGCAAGGCCTGAGCCTCCTGGAGAAGAAGGGCGGTCTGCGTTAAGTTGGAAGGATACTCTCTTGGAGGGTGGTCCGGGGGGACCCGGTGGAAATGAAGAGAGTATCCCTCTCTTACGATGGTAAGGACCCAAAGGTCTGTGGTGATTGACTCCCATCGATGACAAAAATGATGGAGACGACCCCCTATGGGAAAAACAGGGGAAGACAGAACGTTGGTTATGCTCCCTGGAAGAGAGTCAAAAAGGCTGAGTAGCCTTGGGTGCAGCCGGCATCTGAGGCTTCTGCTGAGTCTTCTGCGGAGGCTGTCTCTTCGCAGGCTGTCTCGCAGGAGGAGTCTGCCTCGGTTGATAACGCCGCTGGTAAATTTGAGGCGGTCTAGAGGGACGAGACTTCTGAGGCTTCGGTTTAGGACGCAGAATAGACTGAAAAGACTTTTCATGGTCCGACAGCTTTTTAGTAACAGTTTCTATAGACTCATCAAATAGATCCGCTCCTGCACAAGGTACATTTGCAAGTCTGTCTTGGAGGTTCGGATCCATATCGATGGTTCGAAGCCACGCCAGGCGACGCATGGCAACCGAACAAGCCGCAGCTCAAGCCGAGAGCTCGAAGGCATCGTAGGAGGATTGCATCAGTTGAAGGCGTAATTGGGACAGGGTCGCCACCACCTCTTCAAACTGGAAACGAGCCTGAGCATCGATGAAAGGAATGAACTTGCGGAGCACCGGCAAGAAAAAATCCAAGTATGAAGAGAAGAAAAAGTTGTAGTTGAGTACTCGAGTCGCCATCATCGAGTTCTGATAGATACGTCTACCAAACTTATCCATCGTTCTCCCCTCTCTGCCCGGAGGCACGGAAGCATAGACCTGGGAGGGATGAGAACGTTTGAGAGAGGACTCGACTAGAAGGGACTGATGAGAAAGTTGAGCTCCCTCAAACCCCTTGTGGTGAACGATGCGGTATCGAGCATCCAGTTTACTGGGAACTGCAGGCAAGGAATACGGTGTCTCAAAACAGCGCATGAAAGTCTGGTCCAGCAGCTTGTGTAGAGGAAGCCGAAGTGTCTCCGCTGGAGGGTGAGGTAAATGCATGGTGTCCAAATACTCTTTAGAATATTTGGACCCAGTGTCCAAAGTCACATCCAAGTCATCCGCCATCTGTCGGAGAAAGGATGAGAAAGACAGTTGGTCTGCCAAGGCCGGCCGACGAGACGGGCTAGAAGACGTGGAAGCCTCCGGGTCCAGGGAGAGCTGAGATCGGCAGGGAGAATAGGAGGTAGATGGTTCCTCATACTCCGGTCCTTCCGGTTGGGACATATCCGACGAGGAGTATCCCAAACGCTGCATCTTCTTCTGCGGAGATACCTCCGAATGACGTGAGGAATGCCGAGAAGAGTGCCGAGATCGATGCCCCTCCCGGTGACGGGACGGAGAACGAGATCTTCTATGCATCGATTGGTCCTTTGAAGCCTCAAAGGAATGGATAGGGCTCGATGCAGTGGATCGTAGAGGTGGCAGAGATGCGGATTCACGCAGCGCCACCCAGGTCTGGTATGGAGTGCGGAAGAACTCCTCCTGCGATGCAGGACTACGATTATCAGGAGCCGCCCTAGCACCCTGTTGGCGTGGAGGTGTGATGGGCTCCAAAGGTGGCATCTCAGGAAGGGAAGCCCTCCTGGAGGATTCCGCCGCCCTCCGCCGATCCCCCTCGTCGAGCAGAGAGATCGAACGACGAGGAGGAGGGGGAGGGGGCGGACCGCCCTCTGAAACCGGGGTCGGAAGCTCACCGTGAATGTTGGCGATAAGCCGGGGTCCCATAGTGCGCATAAGCTCGACAAACTGAGCTTCTAGCAGGGAACGAAGCGAAGCCGATATGGAGGGATCCGCACCGAAAGGGGGTCCTCCTGTATGGTCTTCGCGTTCCTTCGTGACCAAGTGCTTCTGCTTGCTAGCTTTAGGCACTTTGATGACCACAGGAGGGACAGTGGAAGGCGGTACCTGAACCGAGGAGACGGAAGCAGGCGCCGATGCTGAACTCGATGCTGAAGCCGGTGCGAACGATGCGGGCTTCACGATGCTCGATGCAGGAGTCGTCGATGCAGGTTTCGAACGGACCGGCAAAACCTCAACAGCCGCAGTAGCAGAGATGTCCTTGGCAGTCTCCATCTTGAACATCGACTCCCAGAGCAAGCAGCGCCGCTTAAACGAGCGCGCAGTGAGCGTGGAACAAGGCCGGCACGATTTCGGAACGTGTTCCGGACCAAGACACTGAAGACAGCGTCGGTGAGGGTCCGTCAGCGAAATCGCACGCTGGCACTTGCTGCACTTTTTAAAACCGGTGATTGGTCGGGACATAGGCCGGAAAATCGACGCTGCAAGGTCGAAGCCGCTAGGCCGCAGCCACGAGGCCGGCCCGGCCGAACCGCCGGAAGAAATAATTTTAAGTTTTGTTTTTTTTTTTTTTTAAGAAAAATAAAGTAAAATTGAAATAAAATCAAAGAATAAAACAGAAACGCGGGTTAAAGAAGGCAAAAAACTGAATTTCAGTCAGCGCAGAATGAAGTACAAACTTCTCAGCTCCGCGGAAAGAAAAGAACTGAGGAGACACGCCCGGTACATCGGGCGGGAAGGCACTGGCGCATGCGCGGTGCGGGCATCTCGAAACTTCTAAGTTTCTTCAAGCAAGACATGCTTTCAAGATGTCCGTGTCGGGGCTCTGTCGGATGACATCACCCCACTAGTGAGAATACCTGCCTGCTTGTCCTGGGATAATGTTGCTACTGTCTGAGATTCCAGAATCTTGCTACTCCTTGGGATTCTGTATGGAATGTTGCTATTAGGGACCTGGATTGGCCACCGTGAGGAGGGGCTACTGGTTTGATGGACCATTGGTCTGATCCAGTAAGGCTATTCTTATGTTCTTATGTACATATACTATAATTATTGTTTCTGTATTGTTAAATACTCATCTTTCTTTGTATTACTTGTGAGTTCACCCTTTCATGTTCCAAGTGGTGGTCTGAGCACTTTTTAATAATACACATATTTTGTATGATCAATGATTGGGAAACTTTGTGAAAGTAATACGATATAAAATTCTGCTTCTTTTAAATCTAGAGAAGAACATTCTCCGGCATTTATAGACAGATTACTTCTTCCATATAATCTTTCAAGAACGTTGCGCTCCAGCCATCAAAGCCTTCTTACTGTTCCTTCATTACGTCATATTACGTACAATACCACTTGTAAAGCTATTTTCTCAGTAACAGCTCCCACATTATGGAAAGCCATGCCTTCCTATCTTCATCAAGAATCTAGTCCTAAAACCTTCCTATTTAAAGATGTGTACAACATATGAGGTTAAGTGGTTTTCTACACTTTCTCTATTCCAGTTAAGAATGGGACTATTTTAACCCATACTTAGACAATGGACGGTTTTAAATTATACCCTTCACCCTTGTGTGCTATACTAGAGAATAACATGGGGACAAATTTGTCCCCAGCCCCACAAGAACTCAATTTCCCTGTTCTGTCCCCATGGGTTTTGTCGCTGTCCCTGCCCCATACCTGTAAGCTCTGCCTTAACCACACAAGCCTCGGACACTTTTGATTTTAAAGTGTTTGAGGCTTGTGCAGATGAGGGCGGAGCTTAAGCATTGGTGGAATGAGGCATTATGACATCACAATCTCAGCTCTAGAATGTTGCTACTTAGGATTTGAAAATGTTCGAGGCTTGTGCGGATGAGGGCGGAGCTTAGGCACTGGTGGAATGAGGCATTATGACATCACAATCTAAGCTCTAGAATGTTGCTACTTAGGATTTTAAAGTGTTTGAGGCTTGTGCAGATGAGGGCAGAGCTTAGGCATTGGTGGAATGAGGCATTATGACATCAGAATCTGAGCTCTAGAACGTTGCTACTTAGGATTTGAAAGGGTTTGAGGCTTGTGCAGGGGAGGACGGAGCTTGCAGGGATGGGGCAGGGAGAGGAAAAGAACTCGCCAGGACGGGACAGGAAAATGAGTCCCCGCAGGGATGGGGAAAATTTGCCCCCCGTGTTATTCTCTAAGCTTTATCTCTGTATCCTTTACTTTTAAATATTATATTTCTCCCCCACTTTCCTTATACATCTTGTCAGTTATCTTTTTGGAATTCCCTGTAATTGTACTTTAAATTTTATCTACTTACTGTTAATGTAAACCGCTCAGACGTTTGATGAGCAGTATTTCAGATTTGAATAAACCTGAAACTTTCCTAAGCGCTATTTTATAACACTAGGCGCCCCAATTCCATAGCATGGCCCCCATAAGGGGTCGTGGTCACGGGAGGGACATGAGCGGGTCTAAGAATGCCTTAAGGGACTCTGGCGCCCTGGGCCAACTGTTGCATTGGTGCCCCTCCACCCCTGCTATCTAGTATGTCCCTCCCCCCCCCCCCCCCCCCCCAGCTGTGATCTGGTATCTTCCCCTCCTGCTAGTCCATAATGGCTTATGGACTTTTGTTTTAGGAAAGTAGCCAAACCTTTTTTTTTTTTAAACACTACTAAGCTAACTGCCTTCACTGGAAATGAATCCCAAAGTTTAATTACACATTGAGTGAAAAGTTATTTTTTTTCCCCAGTTTGTTTTAAATCTACTATTTAGTAGTTTCATTTCATGCCCTCTAATCTTAGAGGGCATGTGAGGCATCTATCCCTCTAGAAGTCTGAAGGTATACTGGACTGGGCTGTGCAATGTTATAGAATCCTGGGGTTTTGTGCCCAACTTGTGTGCCACATTTACACCTGGTTTCAGCAGGCATAAGTCCTTATGCTCAAAGTTGGGTGCAGGAATTCACACTCAATGCCATTCTAGAAAGGACACTCATAAGAACATAAGCATCGCCTCTGCCGAGTCAGACCACAGGTCCATCATGCCCGGCAGTCTGCTCCTGCGGCGGCCCCCCAGGTCAATGACCTGTAAGTGATCTAATGCTCTAAAGCATTTTCTACTGTATAGTAACCCTCTAATTGTACCCTTCAATCCCCTTTTCCTTCAGAACCTCGTCCAATCCCAAAATCGTACTCTGCTCTACCACCTCTTCTGGAAGTGAATTCCAGGTGTCCACCACCCTCTGAGTGAAGAAGAACTTCCTAGCATTTGTTCTAAATCTGTCTCCCTTCAATTTTTTTGAGTGCCCTCTAGTTTTTGTTGCCCCCGCCAGTCTGAAGAATCTGTCCCTCTCTACCTTCTCTATACCCTTCATAATCTTGTAAGTTTCTATCATATCCCCTCTAAGTCTCCGCTTTTCCAGGGAGAAGAGCCCCAGCCTCTCAGCATATGAAAGGTTTTCCATGCCCTTTATCATTTTTGTTGCTCTTCTCTGGACCCTCTCGAGTATCACCATATCCTTCTTAAGGTATGGCGACCAGTACTGAAGCTCATCTGCCATTTATTTGCCCACTCACTCAGTTTGGTCAGGTCCCTTTGAAGTTCTTTACATTCCTCAACAGATCTAACTGTACTGGAGAGTTTTGTGTCATCCGCAAATTTTATAACTTCGCACTTCTTCCCTGTTTCTAGGTCATTAATAAATATATTCAACAGCAGTGGTCCCAGCACTGACCCTTGCGGGACGCCACTCGTGACTCCTTTCCAGTCAGAATAGTGTCCCTTTACTCCTACCCTCTGTTTCCTGTCCACCAGCCAGTTTTTGATCCATCTGTGTATGTCCCCTTCCACCCCGTGGTTCCACAGTTTCCTTAGTAGGCGCTCGTGAGGTACCTTGTCGAAGGCTTTCTGGAAGTCCAGGTATACTATGTCTATGGGGTCACCTTTGTCCAATTGTTCACTTATCCCCTCAAAGAAGTGCAGTAGGTTTGTTTGGCATGATCTTCCATTACAGAAACCATGCTGGCTTGCTCTCATCAGCTTATTTCTTTCTATATGCTCATTGATACTGTCCTTGATTAATGATTTGGCCATCTTCCCCGGAACTGAGGTTAAGCTGACCGGTCTATAATTCCCTGGGTTGCCTCTGGATCCTTTCTTGAAGATAGGTGTAACATTCGCTATCTTCCAGTCTTCCGAGATTACCCCTGTTTTCAAGGATAGGTTTCAAATCTGCAGTAGTAACTCTGCTATTTCGTCTCTAAGCTCCTTTAGTATTCTCGGGTGGATTCCGTCTGAGCCCGAAGATTTGTCAGTTTTTAGTCTATCTATCTGTTTGAGTATGTCTTCGAGGCTTACCTCCATGCACGATAATTTTTCCTCCTGATCCCCCTTGAAGAATTTTTCCGGTTCCAGCACGTTGGATGTATCCTCTTTTGTGAAGACTGATGAGAAGAACGTATTTAATCTGTCCGCCACCTCCTTTTCCTCCATTACCACTCCCTTCCTGTCTCCCTCATCCAGGGGTCCCATCTCCTCCCTCGCCAGCTGTTTTCCTTTCACATATTGAAAGAATGGTTTAAAATTCCGTGCCTCCTTGGCAAGTCTCTCTTCATACTCTTTCTTTGCTGTTCTGACCAAGCGGTGACATTCTTTTTGATGCTTCCTGTGCTCTTTCCAATTTTTCTCGGTTTTATCCTTTTTCCACGTCCTGAAAGATTTTTTCTTGTTTCCTATCACCTTCTTAACTTCATTGGTTAACCATGCTTAGTCTTTTGCTCAATTCTTTCTGCACCCTTTTCTAAATCTGGGTATATACCGGTTTTGCGCTTTGTTTACCGTGTCCTTGAATAAGGTCCAGGCTTGCTCCACCATCTGTGCCTTTCTGGAACTGTCCCTGAGTTTTCTCTTTACCATTTGTCTCATGGCATCATAGTTCCCTTTCCTGAAATTGAACGTTGTTGCAATGGTTCTCCTCCCCTTTGGCGTTCCTATTTCCACTTTGAATTGGATCATGTTGTGATCACTGTTTCCTAATGGTCCCACTACTTCTACTTTTTGGGCAGGTCCTCTCAGCCCGTTGAGGATTAAATCCAGAATAGCTGTCCCTCTCGTTGGTTCTTTGACAAGCTGTTCCAAGTAGCAGTCCCTTACAGCCTCTAGGAACTCCGATTCCTTTGAACACTTTAAAACTCCATGGCTCCAGTCTATCCCAGAATAGTTGAAATCTCCCATAACTATGGTGTTTGCGTTTTTACATTCTTGCCTCAACTCGGCTCTCAGTTCTTCATCCTTTGCTTCTGTTTGCCCAGGTGGGCGGTAATACAGTCCCATCTTTATCTCGGTTCCCTTTCTTCCTGGTATTTTAACCCATATTGATTCCAGTTGGTCATTTGTCGTTGCTGCGTCCACTCCGGTCAATTGAATGCTGTACCTTACGTAAAGTGCTACTCCTCCTCCTTTCTGATGTGTCCTGTCTCTTCGGTAGAGCTTGTACCAGTACTGTGTCCCATTTGTTTTCCTCGTTCCACCATGTTTCCATGATTGCTATGATGTCTAGGTTCTCATCTTTGGCCATGATTCTAGTTCCCCCATTTTGTTCTTCAGGCTTCTTGCGTTAGTGTACATGCAGTTTAAGTCTCAATATTTTTGTTTTCTTGTTATTTTCCCTTGCGATTCATTATTCTTTCCGTCCCCTTCTCCTTCTGCAGACTTTTGTTTATTGTCTCTCCTGTCTTCCCCTTGTGGTACGTGGTACGTTTCCTCTTTATGTTGATTCCCTTCCTCTTGTTCCTGTTTGTCTTCCCCATTTAGTAGACTCCTCCTATCCCCCTCTTGATTCGTCTGGCTCCGTTGGTTTTTCGTTGCCTGTTTGGTGTTTTTGGTGTCTTCCCAGCACTTCTCCCACTCAGTATCCTTTCGGGATACTGTCTTCCGAATCATCAACGCCTGGTCAACTGTCAGCTTTCCCCTTCCTCTCAGTTTAAAGCCTGCTCTATTCCTCTCCTGACGTTGTTTGCTAGTAGCCTAGTTCTCGCCGTGCTCAGGTGTAGTCCATCTCTCCTGAAGAGCTTGTTCTTGCCCCAGAATGTTGTCCAGTTCCTCACAAAGTGAAAACCCTCTTCTTCACACCATCTCCTCATTCACGCATTTATTGATTGTAGTTCCGTCTGCCTCTTCACATCAGCCCTTGGTACTGGTAGGATCTCCAAGAACACTATCCTCTGAGTCCTCATCTTCAGCTTCCTTCCCAAAATCTTGAACTGTTCGGTGAGTGCCTCCCTGCTGTAGTCTCTCCTGACAACATCATTTGTCCCGACGTGGACTATCACTTCCGTCTCTTCCGTCTATGCTCCTTCTAGGATCCTTTCAATTCTGTTGATGATGTCCTTGGTTCTTGCTCAGAGCAGGCTATATAGGGTAGTTCTTAGAGTCAGTTTCTCCCAGCGCTTACATTTCAGCATCATTTATATAATTTACCTCTCTATGGACTGTCATTTGGACTGCACCATTTTTACTTACATTGTCTTATGACCTAATAGAAACTGGGTAATATAATTATTTTGGAACCTCAATAAAAGCTTTTGCAGGCTTTAAAAATAAGATACTGTATTTCCAGTCTCGTTTGTAAGAGTGTAGAGTAGTGGTTAGCACTACAGCCTTAGCACCCTGAGGTTGTGGGTTCAAAACCCACACTGCTCCCTGTGACCCTTGGTAAAGTCACTTAATCCTCCACTGCCCCAGGTACGACAGATTGTGAGCCCACCCGGACAGATAGGGAAAATGCTTGAAGTACCTGTATGTAAACCACTTTGAGTGTGGTGGTAACCAAGTCCCAATCCCTTTCCCTGATGTCATAATGCCTCATTCCACCAATAAGAGCCAACCTCATCAGTGATGTCACAATGGCTTCATTGTTCTATACTTGGCTCACTTCTGATATTGTATTGGAGGAGAGTGTGGTGTAGTGGTTAGAGCTCCAGCCTCAGCACCCTCAGATTGTGGGTTCTAACCCTGTTCTGCTCCTTGTGACCCTGGGAAGTCACTTAATCTTCCACTGCCCCAGTACATTAGACAGATTGTGAGTCCACCAGGACAGACAGGGATAAGTACTTGAAGTACCTGTATGTAAAACCTCATTGAGTGTGGCTGTAAGACTAGAAAAGAGCAGTCCCAATCCCTTTCCCTTGTAAGTCAAGAGACTGAAGTTTCTAGCACTAACCCATTCAATGGATTATACATGAATATCTGAAAAAACTGGTTAGGGTTCTTAGAAGGGGGAGAATCCACATGGTGAGGTCATGTATGGCTGAGGAGGACCCCTGCAGTTGGCACAGGGATGAAGAGGGTGCTGAGAGGTTCCCTGTATTTCCACAGCTAAGTGGAACCGTGCTGTGACAATGTCAAGTTTCTTTTTAATTAAAGAGTGGTGGAAAGTCATATTATAATTTAGTAAACAAGAACCAGCAGGCGCTCTATCCCTTGCACTAGACCAGGGGTAGGCAATTCCGGTCCTCGAAAGCCACAAGCAGGTCAGGTTTTCAGGATCTCCACAATGAATATGTATGAGATGGATTTGTATGCACTGCCTCTTTGAGATGCAAATCGATCTCATGCATATTTATTGTGGATATCCTGAAAACCTGACAAGGGGGTACTCCAGGACTGATCTAGGGCAGGGGTAGGCAATTCCGGTCCTTGAGAGCTGGAGCCAGGTCAGGTTTTCAGGATATCCACAATGAACATGCATGAGAGAGATTTGCATACCAAGTGCAGGCAAATCTCTCTCATGCATATTCATTGTGGATATCCTGAAAACCTGGCCTGCCAGTAGATCTCGAGGACCGGACTTGGGCAGCCCTGGTCTAGAGCTCTGCGATCAGAAGGTAGGATGCGATTGATATTGCAAACGGCTGTGAATATAAAGTGTGTGGCTTTGCAATTAAAAATGTTTCATTTATGGGTATGTCCCTATGGAATAAGCTAAGTGGTCAATTACGATTATGTGTTGACCACCATAGCTTTAAGAGATTGCTTCAAACAAAGCTATTTGTTGATGTCCATTTGTGAATTGCTCTTTCTATACTGCTATGATTTACCTGTAATGAAAGTGATGGATAATATTGAAGATTATCCAGGTTACACTTTAAATTTATGTTGATTTAAGATTTGATCTACCGTTCCTGCATTTTACTGACCTAAGTGGTTTACAACGTATCAAACTAAAATGAAATTAGGTACTTGAGAAAAACGACCCTATCTGTCCTGAAGGCTCACAATCTGGCTAAAGTATCTGATAAACTAAACATATGTAATAACAACATATAATACATTTTCAAGATCAAAAATCAAAGAAATAGAAAATTAAAAATAAAATAAAGAGAGAGAAAAGTCTCTGAAGCGGCCTGATAGCAAACAGTCATATTTTAATGCAGGTCTTAATACAACTTCACAGATCCGTCACTGGCAGAGCTTGAGAGTATCAAAGAAATTAACATTTCTACAACATATCCACTAAATAAATAGACCCCAATCAACACGAATCAGTACAAATTAAGGCAGATTGCGTTCCCCATTTCATTCTTCAATTCAGGAGAGCCATTTGAAAAAAAATGTGCTTTTAGATGTCTCTTAAAATTCTGAAATGATTCTTCCTTCCTTAACTCTAATGGTAAATTATTCCACAATATTGGAACCAAGTAGAAAAATGTACCATTTCTGGTTGAGGCCAGGTGACCTTTGAGATATGGGCAACAGCTACTCTATTGTCATTTAAAGATCTCGACAAGCGACTAGGTGTGTAAAATAACACTAGATTAGAGAGATATAATGGTTGTAACTCAAATAAGGATTTTAAATTTAATTCTAAATTCCATTGGTAACCAATGGAATTTCAGATATAATGGAATTACATAATTACAGATGTGTGCATGACCTAACAGTCGAATTGCCGCATTTTGACCAGGATTCACTAAGCAAATCGATCGTGTACCAATCGGTTTGCGAGCCCTTTGTGAACAAATTTCCCTCCTGCACTATTCACTAAAGCCTACAGCGATCTGATCCCAATCTTCCCATGCAAATTAGTAAAACCCCATGCAAAATAGCCAAGCGATTGATCACTAACAATAGCTTGGCTATTTTGAGTCGGGTTTTACTACTGACAAACCCGCCTGCTGCAGGCCTGTCGGTAACCGACAGGCCTGTCTGTCCTTTTTATTAATTTTTTTTCCATGGCACAGATATTTTACATAGAAACATAGAAACATAGAAATAGACGGCAGATAAGGGCCACGGCCCATCAAGTCTGCCCACTCCAATGACCCTCCCTATCTATCTTTGCGGATAGATCCCACATGTTTGTCCCATTTGGCCTTAAAATCTGGCACGCTTCTGGCCTCAATAACCTGAAGTGGAAGACTATTCCAGCTATCAACCACCCTTTCGGTGAAGAAGAACTTCCTAGTGTCACCGTGCAGTTTCCCGCCCCTGATTTTCCACTGATGTCCCCTTGTTGCCGCGGGACCCTTGAAAAAGAATATATCCTCTTCCACTTCGATGCGACCCGTGAGGTACTTGAAAGTCTCGATCATATCTCCCCTCTCTCTACGTTCCTCGAGTGTGTAGAGCTGCAACTTCCCTAACCGCTCCTCGTATGGGAGCTCCTTGAGTCCCGAGACCATCCTGGTGGCCATTCTCTGGACCGATTCCAGTCTCAGTACATCCTTGCGGTAATGTGGCTTCCAAAATTGCACACAGTACTCCAGGTGTGGTCTCACCATGGATCTATATAGTGGCATAATGACTTCAGGTTTACGGCTGACGAAACTCCTGCGTATGCAACCTATGATTTGCCTTGCTTTGGATGAAGCTTGCTCAACTTGGTTTGCAGACTTCATGTTACACACTTCATGTTACATGTGTTACACACGCAAAATATCTGCCCCATAAAAAAAAATGAAAAGACAGGAAGACCTGTCAAAAAAAGACCAAGCCCACCCCCAGACAAATGCAAGGGCCCCCCCCAGCAACCCACATATAGCAGGAGGAATACCCACTCCCTCCTACCACCACCCGACGCTGCCCTCTCCACCTGCACGAATATGGCAGGAGGGATGCCAACTCCCTCCTGCCACCAACTAACTCCCCCCGGAACGGCACACCCACACACGAACGGCCCGACCAAGTTAAAACTCCTACCCCCGGCCCACCCCTTATTTGGGTGAAACCCTGCAGTTACGCACCGTTATACAGAAACATTGGGACATTTTGAGATACCATCCTGAATTCACTGACTTACCTCATTTTGCTTATTAACAGGGACAAAATTTGGAGGAATTAATTTAAAAAAATCAAAATCTTTAGGCTCTTCTTTGAGTATTGGCCGGGACACCATCCGTGTGGGAAATGTGTTTATTGCCAACATGTGTTGGATGATTACAGACGGTACATCTATGCAGGTAATATATGCAATTATATGCCCGTGTGGCTTGATGTATATCACAGAAACATAGAAACATAGAAAGATGACGGCAGATAAGGGCTACAGCCCATCAAGTCTGCCCATACCATTGACCCCCTTTTAAGTCTACTAGCCCCCTTAACTCTACTGACCTGCTCTATTAAGTCTATATCCTATATCTGAGCACCTTAGCTGTTTACGCCATTGGCGCCATTGGTAGAGTACTGGCTTGCAACGCATCATCGGGAATGTGATGTAAAATTTGTGATATTAAAGCAATTTCACACTACCCATGGAGGCAATATCTCAAGGCAATTAGTGAACTGTGAGCAAAGATTCATTTTTACTTGGGACACTGTATCCCCCAAAGGATTAACTAAAGCAGTGGAGTGGTCTTTGGGCTGCTAATATCAGTTTAAAATACGTCAGCAGTCATTACGTGATGTAATGAAAGGAGTTCGGGCATTGAAAGCGTCTGCTAGCGGTTGTGCGGGACTCTTATCCAATATGAGGCTGCTCGCTGCTAAGAAGATGTGAGTGTTGAAAGAATTTGGAACCTTTTGTTTCTATAGAGAGAGTGTATCATTTGAATTTGTGCTGATATGATGCTGCTTCTTCTAGGGTGCTGTAAAACATTTTCCTCTTGACAAAGCTGACACGTATCGTGTCATGCAATTACCGGAGACCACATACTGTGTCGAGGAAGTTTTTGAATTTTGACAAGATGGATTGTATGGACTGATGAATTCTGACTTTTGTCTTTTTGTTTCTTGAATCGTTTATTCTTTTGATTTTTTGATGCGATTGGGAAGCACTAAGCACTTTTGGATTTGCAGCTGAGCCCAGGACTTAACAACTATCCCAGAGAGATAAGTTCTCCTCTACTCTGATTTATTTATTGTTTTTAAACTATCATATTTATTGGGAGGGAGTAGGAGTGCAATGATGTATTCAAGCCTGAACTGGTGGAGTCCTCCTAAGCTCAAATATCTTATAGTTCGCACTGGGTTTCACTGAGCACTATTAATTATTTATTAAAATTTTTTATAGTATTTAAAATTAGAAATTCTCTTTTTTGAATAAATTTTGATTATTTGTTAGAGAATTTGAAGATGTGGAGGGGCATAATCAAAAAAACCGTCTAAGTCCCCTTTTGGCCTAAGACCTTAAACGTTGAAAGTAGAAGCAGGGAAAATGTCCATTATCCCAAAAAATGTGCAAAAAGAGGTGTTTGTTTGTTTTTTATAATGGCCTGCTTCTACGTTTAGCTGTTTAAACGCCCAGACCACCACTACGTCTACACTAACAACATATAATCAACCTAAAAAAAGCCTAACTCCCAAACGCCCAAAACAAGAACTTTTAGGTGGAGGAGCCAGTCCTTCGCCTAAAAGCTGGATTCTGTAACCGGTGTCTGTCAAAAACAATATCGGTTACAGAATTCACCCCCCCCCCCCCACTACAACAATTGGGCCAGGAAAGAGCCCAAGCCCTCCAGGCCCCAACACTACGATCGGGGCAAGAGGGAGCCCAAGCCCTTTTGTCCGGCAGCACCCCGACATTCCCCGACTGGATCTAGGCAAGAGGGAGCCCAAGCCCTCTTGCCCCGCGGCACCCGACGTTCCCCGACTGGATCGGGGCAAGAGGGAGCCCAAGCCCTCTTGCCCTGACGATCCTCTAACCCTCCCTCCCGCCAATAACAATCGGGCTAGGAGGGAGCCCAAGCCCTCCTGCCCAGGCAAACCCCCTACCCCCCCCAAAATACGGGCAGGAGGGATCCTAGGCCCTCCTGCCCTCAATCGCCCTCCGAATCCCTGATCGGCCCCCCGCTGACCCACAAGACCCCCGCCGACCCCTCAATGCCCCCCACCCCCAATCCCCCTGAACCCCCAATCGGCCTCCCCTGCCAACCCGTGAGACCTCCCCCGCTGACCCCTCGATGTCCCCCACCCCCAATCCCCCCGTACCTTAAAATCATTTGCCGAACGGAAGGGTGCCAAGCCCGTCCATCTGACAGGCCAGCCATCCCTTGAATGGTTGGCCTTAGGGCCTGATTGGCCCAGGCGGCTCAATCCCCGCCCACAGGTGGGGCCTGAGGTGCCTGGGCCAACCAGAATAGTGGTGCGCCCTCACCTGGAGTACTGCGTACAGCACTTGTTGCTGCACATGAAGAAGGACACGTTACTACTCGAAAGGGTCCAGAGAAGAGCAACTAAGATGGTTAAGGGGTTGGGGGAGCTGCCGTACAGCAAAAGATTAGAGAAACTGGGCCTCTTCTCCCTCGAACAGAAGGGAATAGACTTAGCAGATAAAGACAGATTGTTCACCCTCTCCAAGGTAGGGAGAACGAGAGGGCACTCTCTAAAGTTGAAAGGGGATAGATTCCGTACAAACGTAAGGAAGTTCTTCTTCACCCAGAGAGTGGTGGAAAACTGGAACGCTCTTCCGGGGCTGTTATAGGGGAAAACACCCTCCAGGGATTCAAGACAAGGTTAGACAAGTTCCTGTGAAACCAGAACGTACGCAGATAAGGCTAGACTCAGGGCACTGGTCTTTGACCTAGGGGCCGCCGCGTGAGCGGACTGCTGGGCACGATGGACCACTGGTCTAACTCAGCAGCAGCAATTCTTATGTTCTTAAACTTTAAATTTTTTATTGTAAACCGCTTAGATTTGCCTTCTGGTTTTATATTTCCAGTATATTAAATAAATTGAACTTGTCACGTGAGTCTGAGGTTTTTTCCTCCTCCCTGATTGAAGTGTGGCTTAGCTAACTCGGTGATTATTCAGTGACATCAGAGGGAGAGCCGAGGCTGGCGATGCTGCTCGTGACGGTAAAGAGTTAAAGAGGTACAGGGGGGAGGAGAAGAGGGCAGGGGAAGCTCCACTGCCCTGGGCAGCTCTTATCCTCACTACACCACTACAGTGCTAAGCGAAGCAGGATTCTATACAGTGACTAGAATTTTTATAGAGCTGTGCTTAGCAGCACTTTTCTTACTGCATTCGCAACGTTTTCTTATAATCCAGCACTACACTTTTCTGGGCACTTGTTTGTTCCTTTTAATGCTGTCTGTCATAAAACCTTATCTACCACGGACCCCTGAAGAAGGCGTGTTGTCCGAAACACGGACAGTGTCGGGTCCCCTGTTTGGTAATAAGGTTGTATATACCATTAAAGTTTGAAATAAACAGTGCCTGCATCTTGTACATAGTCTGCAGTTGTTTTTTGGTTTTTTGCTTTGCTGTTTGGTTTGCTGCAGTTCCTGTTGGATTTTTCTTTTGTTTGCCTTAGCAGCACATTAGTCAGCATCCATTTTTTATAGGTGATATTTCTAGAATCAGGACCTTTGTGATTATACATCTCTCGATTTCTCACTCCCACCCCCTTTTCTTTTCAGCCTATCAATGGAATGTGACCATTTATTTTTTTCCTCAAAATGAGACAGGACAACCCCCCGCCCCCGGATCCTCCCCCTCCTCCTGGACTGGACACGCCCCTGTTTAAAACGGGACATATCGTCACGTTAAATACACTTCACCCTCCACATTTGCGGGGGTTGGGGCAGAGCCGGCCCGCGAATAATATTGGGGTGGTTCTGCCCTTAACCCCCGCTTCCCCCGGCTATTTTAAGCCCTGAAAGCCCACTCCCCCTTAAGCCTTACCTGGTGGTCTAGCGGGTTTTCGGGGCAGGAGCGATCTTCCCGCACTCCTGCCCTGTACAGATCGCTCACAGGAAATGGCTGCTTTGAGCTCCCACAGTCTCTCGAGCCATTTCCTGTGAGCGATCTGCAAGGGGCAGGAGTGTGGGAAGATCGCTCCTGCCCCGAAAACCCACTAGACCACCAGATAAGGCTTACAAGGCTTAAAATAGCCTGAAAAATGAAAATGAATTTTGTGGTTTAAAACCGCGAATAAGCGAATCTGTAGATACGGAATTCGCGAATACGGAGGGGGAAATGTACAAAATAGAGACTTTTTTTCTCTTTCTTTCTTTCTCTCCCCCTGCCCCCCTTTCTTTCTTTCTGTCTTTCTTTCTCTCTGCATGCCCCCCTTCTTTCTTTCTCTCCCTGACCCCCTTTCTTTCTTTCTATCTTTCTTTCTCTATCCCTGCCCCCTGCCCCCTTTCTTTCTGTCTTCCTTTCTCTCTCCATGACCCCCCCCTTTCTTTCTTTACTCTCCCTGCCCCCCTTTCTTTCTGTCTGTCTTTTTCTCTCTCTCCCTGACCCCCCTTTCTTTCTGTCGGTCTTTCTCTCTCCCTGTCCCCCTTTCTTTCTTTGTCATCCTTTCTTTCTCCCTGCCCCCTACCCCCTTTCTTTCTTTCTTTCTCTCTCCATGCCCTTCTTTCTTTCTGTCTTTCTTTTTCTCTCCTTGCTCCCTCTAAGCCGCCGCCGCCAATTTCTCCATGCCACCGCCACTGATGCAGCAACAGGCCACATGTGTGCAACGACTGCACAAGCCTTCCCCCCGACGTTAATTCCGACGTCGGAGAGGAAGTTCCAGGCCAGCCAGGCAGCGATTGGCTGGACCGGAACTTCCTGTCTGATATCAGAATTGATGTCGGCAGGGGGGGAAGGCTTGTGCAGTCACTGCACAACTTGATCTGTTGGGCACAGCTTTGGGATGCTCTTTCTGATAATGGGACATTTCGGCATCCCGAAGCTGTGTGTGGGGACAACGGGACAGGGGATCTAAACAGGACGGTCCTGATCAAAACAGGGTGTATGGTTACATTACTCTTACCGTATATTCTGATATTATCATCTTCTGCATATATTGTCCTGACCTAAGATTAAAGTTTCTGGCCTTTGAACCCTAGTCAAAAATGTTTTTGTTTTGTTTCTATTTATTAATCTTTAAAGTGGATTAACATGACTACCACACTACTTTACATGAAATGCAGACGGTGCAATACCATTATAGGAAGCTTTGAAATCGCTACTAAAGAGAGAGATCACTTTTTTATGCTGGGAATTGTTACATTACATTAGGGACTTCTATTCCGCCTATACCTTGCAGTTCAAGGCAGATTACAAAAGAGCTAACTGGACATTTCCAGTGAAGTTACAACAGTATTGAGTTTTGTTTTGTTTTTGGTTACAAGGGAGGAGAGGTAGCTGGATTAATTCCGGAAGAAATCACCAGAGAGTATCTACTGTAAAATTTTTTCCCGAGTCTATATTCAAGCAAAGAGAAACAAACCGGATTTGCTGGGGGCTGTGCACAAAACAGCATAATGCTTGTAACAGCTCTCAATGCTGCCACCTACAGGCCGCATGTTGCCACTGCATCTATTTATTTATTTAGCTGATTTTTTTTTTTTATTAGCCCACCCTCCCAGAAGAGCCCAAAACGGGTAATAAGTTGGCGATGAGAAAGTCAGGTAGTGTTTTCTGGTAGCGTTAGGTAGAAAGAGTTAGCGTAAATACATCTAATAGTGATAATAGAGTGAGCACAGTATTCTTGTAGTGAAATGAATGATTCCTTATACAGAAGGACAAATCTGACATAGGTGTAAGGATAATTAACAGTAGTATGACAGTTTGGACAATTACAATTGCTACATAGATGTTGGGACTATTTACAGTAACAAGGCAGTTTTGGCAGACTCGCAAGTCTGGTCACCATTGGTCTAAGGATATGACTGGTCTTTGTGGACAGTACTAGATAAAACGGTGGGTTTTACTGCCTTTCCTGTTAGTAACCCGATAAGAGTGCGGGATTCCATTCCATACTCTGGGTAAGAAGTGAGAATAAACGCGCTTGCAGGCGTTTTCTAGGTGGAGGGTTAGTGCTGGTGGGGCGGAAAGTCTTCTCTCTACAGTTTCATATAATCTCTATACAGGGAACATTTATTTATTTAATGAGATTTACTAACCACCTTTATGGAGAGATTCACTCAAGGTGGTGTACAGCAGGTATAATTCAACAAAAAATTGTAAAAAGACCAAATAGAAAAATAAATACAATGAATGAGAACTGTTCCAGCAGTTGGTAATGGAACCCACGTGGGATGGGGCCATACTGGACTTAGCGCTTACAAACGGGGAAAGTGTTTCTGATGTTACAGTGGGTGATCATCTGGAAACCAGTGATTACTGCATGATACATGTTCTTTTAGGCTTCCGCGGCTGGCGTCATGATTGTAGCAGATTCCGGGTCTTGCCGTATCTGTGTAGAAAGAACTGACATTTCAGCCATTGGCAAAACCTGGAAACCTGCTACAAACTGCATGGTACAGTTTAATATTAAGATGGGTTTAGAGAGGACTCATTTAAAAGTAAAGGTTCTAGACCAGGGATGCCCAAAAGGTTGATCGTGATCGACCAGTAGCTCGCAAAGACAACGCGAGACGATCGTGGAGCCCATCCCGAGTTCCGCGATAGACTTACATTGCCTTTGCATTCTCCCTGCTTCCCTGATGCTGTAACAGGCCAGAAGTGACTGCAGAAGCACCGGACACACCAGCCTTCTCCACCCCTACCCCACGCCCCCACCCCCACATCAATTCTGACATCAGAGAGGAAGTTCGGGACCAGCCAATCGCTGCCTGTCTGGTCCGGAACTTCCTATCCGACATCAGAATTGACGCCGGGGGGGGGGGGAAAGGTTGATGGGCCCAGCGCTTCTGCAGTCGCTGCTGGCCTGTTGTGGCATCAGGGAACAGGGAGAACTTGGCGGCAATGGCGGCTTGGGGGCCTGTTCCCAGACGGCAGGGATGGCTTGGGGGCCTGTTCCCAGATGATGGCCCCAGCAGTGGTTTGGGGAGAAAGAAAGGACAGACAGAGAGAAAGAAAGGGGAGATAGAAAGACAGGGAGGCAGAACAGGGACACAGAAAGACAGACAGGTAGATAGAAAGAAAGAAAGGGGGCAGGGAGACAGAGAGAAAGAAAGAAAGGGGAGGGGGCAGGGAGAGAGGAAGAAAAAGATGGGGGAGGGAATGGAGTGTGTCGGGCGAAAAAGGAAGAAAAAGTTGGATTCATGAAGGGACAGAGAGAGATGTTGGTTGGGGAATGAAATGAGGTCTTGGGGAAAGAAAGCATGCAGGAGGCAGAAAGAAGGGAAGAAATATTGGATGCACAGTCAGAAGAAGAAAGTGCAACCTGAGACCCATGAAATCACCAGACAACAAAGGTAGGAAAAATGATTTTATTTTCAATTTAGTGATCAAAATGTGTCCATTTTGAGACTTTAAATCTGCTGTCTATATTTTGCACTATGGCCCCCATTTACTAAACTGCAGTAGCGGATTTTAGCACAGGGAGCCTATGAGCATCAAGAGCAGCGCAGGGCATTCAGCGCAGCTCCCTGCGCTAAAAACCGCTATCGCAGTTTAGTAAAAGGGGAGGGGATATATTTGTCTATTTTTGTATAGTTGTTACTGAGGTGACATTGCATAAAGTCATCTGCCTTGACCTCTGGGAAAAAAACCCTGAATATATAATGATAATTAACATTTTCTCTACATACAGTTTAGTTTGTGTTTT
The DNA here is from genome assembly GCF_902459505.1 of Geotrypetes seraphini. NCBI lineage: Eukaryota > Metazoa > Chordata > Amphibia > Gymnophiona > Dermophiidae > Geotrypetes > Geotrypetes seraphini. The sequence continues at coordinate 12,327,316 of NC_047085.1, forward strand.
TTAAAATTTTATTGTTGGTAGATCATTTTGACATGGTCATTTTAAAAGTAGCTCGCAAGCCCCTGTTCTAGACTTTAAAAAAAAACAAACTAACTTTGTTCAGATGGGGGATTACATCAAGGAATTGTTGTCTGGATAGGAACATCTGGAAGAAGCAGAAAAGCAGTGGGCAATTGTAAGGGCAAGAAACCATTATCAAGAGGAAAAGAAGGCCGCTTTGCTTCTCAAAAGGAGTAGCTGAGAAGGTAAGGAATAAGAGGCTAGCTTTCATAAACAACAAAAGATCACAGAAAGAGGAAGATAGGCAAAAATATCTGGAAAAGTTAAGAGAGGCTGGTCAAGTAGTCAGGAAAAGCAAAGCTGAGATAATGGTTACTGCAGAAGGGCAGACTGGATGGTCCATTTGGCCTTTATCTGCCATCATGTTTCTATGTAAATGGAAGAAAAAATATCTGACAAAGTGAAATGGGGGGGACAAATTTTTTAAAAAAATATATTAGTGATAGGATGAAGTGAAAAAGTGGTATTGTGAGAGTCAAAGATGAAGGGGAGGAATATGTAGCAGCTGACAAAGATAAGGCTGAATTTCTTAACAAATATTTCTGTTCTGTGTTCACAGCTGAAGCACCAGATAGACCCTGATCGATTTTCAAAGGATTGTGTTCGTGAGGAGCTACCTATACTAAAGGTAGACAAAGCAATGGTGCCGGATGGTGTACATCCGAGCATACAGAGGGAAGTTCTGGCGGTTCCGCTGACTGACCTTTTCAATGCTTTTCTAGAATCGGGAGTGGTACCGGAGGACTGGAGAAGGGCGGATGTGTTTTTTTTCTCTCCACACAAACAGAAGGAGGAGGTTGGGAATTACAGGACTATTAGTCTGACCCTGTAGTGCAGGGGTAGGGAACTCTGGTCCACGAGAGCCGTATTCCAGTTGGGTTTTCAGGATTTCCCCCAATGAATATGCATGAGATCTATTTGCATGCACTGCTTTCAATGCTTATTCATTGGGGAAATCCTGAAAACCCGACTGGAATACAGCTCTCGAGGACCGGAGTTCCCTACCCCTGCTGTAGTGAGTAAAACAGAGGATTGTGAGGTTTCTGGAATCAAATGGATTGCAGTACCCAAGACAGAACGGTTTTACCAGAGACAGGCCTTGTCAGACAAATCCAATTAATTCATAGCTGCCAAGGGGGCCGACCCACTCAGTGGGAGATTTAGGGTCCACTTCCATGCCGCTCCACTCTGCTCCACCCTGCCCATTGCTGTGACTCTGACATAGCCAATTGGTAGCCAGAGGCAAAAGAAGTGACACCTCCATCCAGCGGCAGCAGGAAACACCTTCATAAAATGCCATCTCTTGCTGTCATGGGATTAGAGGCCAACAATAGAACAAAAGGAAGCTCTGCTTGCTCACCCTTAGAGACGAAGACTTTATATCTCAAGTGCCCAAAGCTAGCAACCAGAGTTTATCATAGTTGCTAAGCTTATAACTGGGCTATCATTGATAATTGTCTTATTTTCTCTGTGAGCTATATTTTAGATTTCAAAATCATTCACATATTGACTAATGCTGTTTGCTGTATAATACTTAGCTCGGGTTAAATGTTGTACCCGGCTTTCATCCCGACTGGATTCAAACTATTGTTATCAGCAAAAAAAGGGGGATGATTTCCTTGAGTTTTCTTAGGACAGATGGAACTTGCGGTTTCTCAGCTTTTATCAAATAGGGTAGTAATATGCACAATAAAATTGTTCTATATTTGCTTTGTTTTAGAATTCCATTTAACTAAATGCTGTCCTGAAGAAGCTCGTGGCATTTGGATTAGAGCGAAACGGAGATCTTCCGTCGGGATGAAAGCCGGGTACAACATTTAACCCGAGCTAAATATTATACAGCAAATAGCATTAGTCAATATGTGAATGATTTTGAAATCTAAAATATAGCTCACAGAGAAAATAAGACAATTATCAATGATAGCCCAGTTATAAGCTTAGCAACTATGATAAGCTCTGGTTGCTAGCTTTGGGCACTTGAGATATAAAGTCTTCGTCTCTAAGGGTGAGCAAGCAGAGCTTCCTTTTGTTCTACTGTTGGCCTTTTTTAGGGTTTTTGAGTATTTATATTATTTATTGTTTTGAATGGGATTAGAGGCAACAGGAAATGATGTCTTATGAGGGCATTTCTTGCTACTATTGGATAGGGAGGCCATTCAGTGAGAAATCATGGCTGCCCGGCAGGAGAAGACCTGAAAAAGCAGGAGACTTGGCAGGCCTGTTATTTATTTCTTTAAAATATTTGTTAACCACCTAAGACCTAGGCGGTTTACATAAATGCATACATAATCAATCAAAACAACAAATCAAACAGTAAACAAACTTTTAAAACAAATCGCCCCTTACTCCATCAAATTCACAGTAAAGGACAAAACCTTCTCTAAGGAGAGAAAAAGCTTCAATTCAGTGAAACGCCCGAACAAAGAAATGTGTTTTCTAAACCTCAAAACGTCAACACAGAATCTCAAATTCCCTGGCAAGGCATTCCACGTCACTGGCCCTTTCACCAAAAAAAGGCAGATTTCACTCTCTCAACATAATGAACCTCATCTTTTGTTCTGATCTCAGTGTACATCTAGGCCAGTGGTCTCAAACTCAAATCCTTTGGCAGGGCCACATTTTGGATTTGTAGGTACTTGGAGGGCCGCAGGAAAAAAAGTTAATGTCTTATTAAAGAAATGACAATTTTGCATGAGGTAAAACTCTTTATAGTTTATAAATCTCCCCCCCCCCCAAAGGCCTGCATGTTCCCCCCTTCTTTGCAGCGTCCTCCAGCTTCTCCCCTGGCCTCCCGGTCTTAGTTTCAGCTAATTACCATGCCTGCAGAGAGGATCGCCGGTGCTGTAACATTCCTTGCAGGCTGCCATCAGCCTCCGCATGTTCCCTCTGCCGCGGTCCTGCTTCTCCTTTAACGTCAGGGGCAGGATCGCAGCAGAGGGAACATGATGCTGAGGATCGCTACAGCACTGGCAATCGCACAGCACTGGCAATCGCTACAGCACTGCATGCTACTGTAATTATCTGAAGGTAAGAGCTGGAGGCCAGGGGAGAAAACCAGAGGATGCTGCAAAGAGCGGGTAGCACTAGTACAGACTTCGGGCTGCAAAAAAGTACCTGGAGGGCCGCATGTGGCCCCCGGGCCGCGAGTTTGAGACCATTGATCTAGGCTGACACGTCTAGGGCATGAAATTTCCTTAAAATATCTCGGTACTTTGCCATAGATCCCTTGATGTACAAGTTTCAAAACCTTATATTTTATTTGAAACTGAACAGGGTGCCAACGGAGCTTCTGCAACATAGGTGAAATGTGATCAAAGCGTGACTCCCCCCCCTCCCCCATCAACATGTGTGCAGCAAAGTTCTGTATCACCTGCAACACCTTAACATGTACTTGGGCCATGCAGAAAATCCTATGCAGAAAGAACAGCTCTCATTTGGCATAACATTCTGAGGGCACAAAATGTCTTTTGAGCCTTGGGCACTCATTGTCAGTTTCGCATCTAATATAACCCCCAACAGGCTTATTTCCTCTTTAACTGGGATAAGCAAACTCTTAGGCCACTTTCCCCACTGGCTAATATAGGAGGAACAAGAGAATGACACGGGGAAAAAAATATGTCCCCGTCACCGGACCACCGTGCCCTTCACTGCCCCGTCTCCGTAGTATCCACCCTCCCTCTCGCCACCTCACTGCCCTTTGGCACCCCTCGTGTGGTCCGTGCATCTCCCTCCCTCCTCTTACCTTCTCAGTGCGTTTTAAGGTTTCAGACTTGTTAAAAGCCACCAGAGTGTTTGTGCAGTCGCGTACGTGTGTGGATAAGACTATACAGTACAGTCTTGCTCAAAAGAATAAGATAAACTATACTAAACAGACCAGAGAAGGCTTTATGCCGCTGTACTGGGCCATGATATGCCCCCACCTGGAATACTGCGTCCAGCACTGGTCGCCGTACATGAAGAAGGACATGGTACTTCTCGAAAGGGTCCAGAGAAAAGCGACAAAAATAGTAAAGGGGCTGGAGGAGTTGCCGTACAATGTGAGGCTAGAGAAACTGGGCCTCTTCTCCCTTGAAAAGAGGAGACTGAGAAGGGACATGATCGAAACATTCAAGGAAATAGACAGGTTGTTCACCCTCTCCAAGGTAGGGAGAACTAGAGGGCACTCTCTAAAGTTGAAAGGGGATACATTCCATACAAACGTAAGGAAGTTCTTCTTCACCCAGAGAGTGATGGAAAACTGGAACGCTCTTCCGAAGGCTGTCGTAGGGGAAAACACCCTCCAGGGATTCAAGACAAAGTTAGACGAGTTCCTGTGAAACTAGAATGTATGTAGGTAAGGCTAGACTCAGTTAGGGCACTGGTCTTTGACCTACTGGCTGTTGCGTCAGCGGACTGCTGGGCGCGATGGACCACTGGTCTGACCCAGCAGCGGCTTATATACCGCATCTTCTCTATAACAGTAGAGCTCGGCACAGTTTACAAGAAATTAGAAAGGAGAACGGATACAATATGGATTTGGAATAGTAAGGAGAGGAGCAGAATTTACAACTTTGAGAATAGCCAAGTTTTCAGATGCTTTTGAAATGGTTGGAAAGAGCCCGGATCGCGCAGTTGAATAGGAAAATTATTCCACAGCTCAGTAATTTTGAAAAGTAGAGCCTTCCCCAATTTGCCAATGTAGGTAACGCCTTTCGACGAAGGAAAGGACAATTAAAATTTTGGAGTCGATCTGTTAAATGTCAGATCTTACAGAATTCCAAGACAGGGGAATTAAAGGAGGAGGATGCCAGGCAAGATCTTAAATGTTAGGCAGGCACACTTAAAATAAATTATTATAGTTATATGAAACTTAAGTTTTTGTTTTGTTGTTCTATTGCAGTTTCTAATTAAAATATAAGACCCCTGAAGAAGCCCTTTATTTGCGGTGAAACGGGTCCCGTAGGGCGTTTAGCCATGTAACGAACAACTAAGAACTACAAGCCAGCTCTTTATAAGATAAGTGCAAAAAGTTTTTTGATATCTATTTTAAAGTCATTTATTTATTGCACTCAGCACTTTATATGAGCTTGCATGATTGTGGTTTCTGCACAGAAAATACCGACTCAATGAAAGATACCATTTACCTGTGAATACGGTTCCGAACACTGTAGTGTGAGGACAGCACAGGTCTCTGAGAGCGGTATTATAACTAGCAAGGATTGATCTCTGTTTCAGTCCTCCTATGCGTTGGTTGGATACACTTAAAATAAACCCTGGAAATTATTGGAAGCCAATTAAGTTTTTGCAGGAGCGGAGAGACGTGATCAGATTTACTTTTTGCAAAGATCAGCCTAGCCGCAGTATTCTGGATCAGTTGAAGTCTTTGAAAGCTTTTCTTGGTCAACCTTAAATAGACCGAATTACAATAATCCAGCCTCGAAAGGGTGGTCGATTCAGACCAAACCTCAGGCTACAGGAAATAACATCCTCTATTAGCCAAGTGAAGCTAGAAAATCCCGAGCCCGAAAAATAGCCACATGGCAATATAACACAGGACACGATTAACACGGCTTCCTGCTTATCTTGTCCAGCAGCACAGTCCCGCTGTTCTCGTCTGGTCCTGAATGGAAGTCCATATGTCATTTCAAATTCAGTGTAAAATTAATAAGTTTGTGAATATGTTTATTCCATATTGTTTCATTTGTCCTCAGATGACCTTTTGAAAATGTATTACTAGAGTATTCTCCCCCCCCCCTTTTTTTACAAAACTGTAGCGTGGTTTTCAGCGCCGACCACGGTGCTACGGTTTTGTAAAAAGGGAGGGTTTTTTTTTTCGTTAGGATGCTCTACCACACATGTCAATTTGCTGTTCTTTATGGTCTGTGTACCAGCTGACAAGCTGGTTTTTGTATGTTTTGTTTCTTTTTCAGATGGGATTGAAAAATCACAGGTTACATAAAACCAAAGAAAGCTAAAAATCATTCTGTGGCACCCCTTTCATTTGCAAAGCGAGACAACGTGCAGATCTCTAGAAATTTATACTGCAAGAAAAACCTCACTCACTGGCCTTCAATTTCATTCACTGAGGTAATAAATCTCAGTCTCTAGGCTGGGCCACCCCTGAGCATCTCTGGGGTGGCACTGGAGGAGTACCAAAGTAAAACAGCCTTGCCATGGCCAGGGTATGCAGAAGACAGATGCAAACTGTAGCTGAATGATACCGAGGGGGAAAGGCAGGAATAGCCATGAAATACAGGAAGTGTGGCAGGACCCTCCACTAAATAGGAGCTATGGGTGTCTTTGAGAGGGCAGAGGCGGGGGGGGGGGTCAGTATAATTACTGCCGTGAGGTCCACAGTAAGCAAGAAACCATCTCCAACCTTCTATGTCATGTCTGTGTGTCCAAGTGAGATTGTAAGCTCTTCCGAGCAGGGACTGTCTAATGTCAAAATGTTCAGTGTTGCGTACGCCCTCCAGTGCTATAGTAACAGTAAACCAATAATTGCAAAAGAAGCCTTGAAGCCCTAGGCTCAACGGGAAGTGCCTTCTCCCCTCCCCCTTTAGGAAACAGGGCTAGCAAACAAAGTTACACCCAGCAGGCACAGAAGCTGAAGAAAGGTTCCTATGGAAGAGGGATTAAAATGAACTGTCAAAGTTAACCAAAACTCTCTAGATTTCTCCTGCTTAAGGGCTGGATTCACTAAGCCCACCGATCAAGTTCTGGCCACTTAGCGACCCCGATTTCCCTCCGACCCGATTCACTAACCTCTGTCCCGATCATCCTCCGATCCGTGCATGCAAATGAGGGGGGAACGGCATTCAAATGTAGGCAGGAAGCGATTCACTGAGAAAAATGAGGGACACCGACTGGGCTGACCGATCCAAAAATAAGTGACTGCTGAAGACCGGTCGCTCAGGTCCTTTCGAACTGCCCTGCCTTCTGCCACCCTGCTCTCTGCCCGCTCACTGCCCCATCTGTTCGGCTCGATCTCCTGCTCTTTGCCTCATTTGCTCTTGGCCCTATCTCCTGTTCTCTTCCCTGCAGTGCAAGCCCGTGGTTTTAATCCGCGGATTTAAAGCGGGTTAAAACCACAGGCTCGTGGGAAAAAAAAAGTAAAAAGCTCTGCCGGGCACGGAAGACTAGTGCATACGCAGACCATCTATTCAGCGATCCCTGCAGTCGGCTGGGGGCGTGATTCCAATCGCCCTCATTTGCAAGAGGCGATTCGTGAATCAGCCCCCCAGACACCGATCAGATCCGATCCGTGCCCTTAGTGAATCTAGCCCTAAGAGTAGGAGTCCACAAATGGAGGAGCACAGAGAGAGGGCAAATAAGCCCCAGAAGTTAGTCACCAAGGGACGTGCAGAGGCTGAAATGCTGTAGGATGCTGTGTAAGACAAATAACCCTGCAGAGACAGGTCCAATGTGGGAGAATGGAGACCAATAAGCTCTAAAGAGCAGGAAATTTCTGGCCCTCTTAAAGCATACACGTTCCAATATCCAAACAGTTTAAACTCCACACTTCAACAACAAAACAGTTGTATGCAGTACGAGGAAACTAAAGTGCTAATCCATAATGTTGAAAATGGCCAATTTTTCACATCATGGTTCCATAAGCATTCTACAAAAGTTACATGTTTGGGATCCAAGATGGTTAGCGACTCTAGCGAAAAAACTTTTCTTTGGTAGTATTTACTTGCCGTTATGCCTAAGAGAAGAGGCCGGAGCACTGCTGCTGCCTTGCGGTGCCCCGGAGTTCCTCCTCTTGGTAATATTGAGGAACTCCTGAGGCGAATGCAGGAGGTCTTGGGGACATCGGATGGTGGCCTGCTGAGGACACAGGGAGGCGAACCCGTAGTTGTTCCTCCTGGGCACGATGTTACTCTGAGCCCCGATGTAAGGGCGCCACCCCCCACAACCTCAGGTTACCAGCTAGCCCAGGGGTGGGGAAACCCTGGAGCCCGTGGTATTCTCTCCTCCAGAGGCAAGTTGGATCCAGTGGAAGGCTTGGAGGTTGGGGCTCACATTCAAGGAGCCCTAATGGATATACCTGGGGATAATTCATCTTTACAAGGGAGCGTTGGCCAGGAGGCAAGTCCCAAAGAACATCCACAGAATGGTGAGCACTGTACCACATTACAAGCTTCAATTTCTTTGGTTAAAGCCACTGAAGTAACCTTAGATTCCTTATGCGAAGTCTATTGCTCTTAAATTTCAATATTTGGAAGGCAAAATTACAGGACATAACAAAGAACTGAATGATTTAAGAAAGGAAATGTGCATGTCTAAACAACTTCAAGAGACTTTAATTAAAGATAATACCAACTTGAGAAGGAAAATTGAAATGCTTGAGAACAATTCCCCTAGTAACAATTTAAGGTTAATTAATTTTCCTAGGCTTGAGATGGTAACTCCTACAGATATGCTTAAGAGATATTTAGTGGAAATTTTACTATTTACCTTGTGAAGAGCAGCAAAAAAATTTGGACCAACAAACTTTAACTGTTTCAGAACTATTAGAGATCTCTGGCAAAAACTTAGCATCACCAGCAACTTTGATTATAACTGTTGCGCTTCCATTAGATAAAACATGGACAAAAACATTTTTCTTGATTGTAAAATACAGATGTTTCCTGACCTTGCACGGGAGACACAGGCGCTGCCGTGACTTTCTTCTTTTGAAACCTGGGGTGATATCTTTGGGGGCTACTTTTTATTTGAGACATCCATGTAAGTGTATTGTGTGTTATCGCTCTGTTAAGTACGTGTTCTTTGAACCATCTCAACTGACAACTTTTGTGGCAATGTCTCGTCTGAATGGAGGACAATCTTGAACCCTGAAAAGGATTAGGTCCCAATTCCTGCCCCATACTTTCTCTGCCATTTGGAAGTCAGGTGCACCTGGGGACATATCTTAAAGACCAGAAATCATTTTACAAAAACATGTCCAATTTTATTATGAGCTTTACATCTCTTTTATATCATTCTACATGAATCAGTGTTGTCAGCATGTGACGTAAACACAAACCATATATGGACACAGGTCACATGAAACTTTAAAGAAATCAGCATTTTTTCTATCTCAAGACTGGAGTCCAAAAGGTCAGAAGAGCCTTGGCCAGCAAAGCCTCTTCTGTTTGCAAATACAGCTTATAAAAACAATTGAAGTCACTCACAACAAGATAAGATCATATCTTTTCAAACATAAATGTCCTTGTACTATTTTTCAGCAAGAGAAGGCAAACAGAGTCTGGATTTACAGCTTTAAACACATTCCATGGAAAATTACAAGACGTGTCCCTTCAAACCCTATATGATTAAATATGGGACCTCATTTTCAGTGCTGTAGCTTTCAGCATCTCGCTATAATACATTCTATTTTTCCTTATTTTTTGGTATTTTTTCGCTGTTTCTAAACTCTTGGATCTAGAGAGAGGATTTGAGAGGACTTGAGCATAAATAGTTAATTAATGTCTTCTTTAATGGATGTATAATCAATTATACTTCACTATTATTACTTTCTGTACAAGTGTAATGCTTGAATCTTAAATTGAAAATCAATAAAGATTTAATTATTAAAAAAAAGAAAAAGCTACACGTTTGAACATCTGTAACTTTTTTTAATTTTTCACATAAAAGGATGGGGTTTGGACTGCTGTATCACAGATTGTTTAACAGAATTCATTAAAACCTAATTTTGGGGGGGTTCAGGTGGTGGTCACATATTCACAACTATATTGAATGGAACTGGACCCAGGACTGATCCTTGAAATGCTTCACTACTCACCTTTCTTGTCCTCCAAATTAATTACATTTATCGCTAGCCTCTGCCATCCAGTTCACTCCCATGAGACCCACCCTGAAACTGCTCATGAGTCCAAACAGACCAAATCCAGCACATTTCCTTGACCTGGTTCTTTAGTTACCCAATCAAAGAAATCAATCGGATTCATTTGACATGATTTGCCTCTGGGACACCATGTTGCCTTGGATCTTTATTTATTTATTTAAGTGTTTATAGACCTCTTATACCCTAAGTCAGGGGTAAGGAACTCCGGTCCTCGAGAGCCGTATTCCAGTCGGGTTTTCAGGATTTCCCCAATCAATATGCATGAGATCTATTTGCATGCATTGCTTTCAATGCATATTCATTGAGGAAATCCTGAAAACCTGACTGGAATACGGCTCTCGAGGACCGGAGTTCCCTACCCCTGCCCTAAGTAGTTTACATACAGATACTCAAGCATTTTTCCCTATCTCTCCCGGTGGGCTCACACTGTATCTAATGTACCTGGGGCAATGGGGGGATTAAGTGACTTGCCCAGGGTCACAAGGAGCAGCTTGGGATTTGAACCCCCAACCTCAGTGTGTTGAGACCGTAATAGCTTTAACCACTGTGCCATTCCTTTGTAACCAATTGGACTGAAAAAAGATCCCTATCCTTTTTTTCAGTAGAAACTCCATCACTTTTTCTGCCACTGAGGTAAGGCTTAATGGCTTGAAGTTTCTTTTACTTTAAACATTTTATTTAATTGAGAAAGGAGAAAAAGATTTCCTAATTGATAACACCCCCCCTAATTGATAATCTGTTACTTTTCCACTGTGTTAAAATGTATCTCCTCCAATATGTTTAATGCTATGTATGTTAACTTGTAAACCGTTCTGAGTTTTCTGGGAGGACAGGATATAAAACTGACAGAGTTTTTAAAAGCATGGGATGAACACAGAGGATCTAGAATCAGAAAATAATAGTAAATATTGAAGAACTAAGGCCAGTACTGGGCAGACTTGCACGGTCTGTGTCTGTATATATGGCCTTTTGGTGGAGGATGGGCTGGGGAAGGCTTCAATGGCTGGGAGGGTGTAGACCAGTGGTCTCAAACTCAAACCCTTAGTAGGGCCACATTTTGGATCTGTAGGTACTTGGAGGGCCGCAGAAAAAAATAGTTAATGTCTTATTAATGAAATGACAACTTTGCATGAGGTAAAAATCTTTATAGTTTATAAATCTTTCCTTTAACAGTTAAAAGGAAAGATTTATAAACTATAAAGAGTTTTACCTTATGCAAAATTGTCATTAACTATTTTTTCTGTGGCCCTCACATTTAAAGTTTAATATCTTTCCTTTCTCAAAACTGACACTTTTCAATCACTATATTAAAAATAAAATCATTTTCCCTACCTTTGTTGGTTGGTGACTTTATTTTTCTGTGCTTTTAACTATGTTTCCAGGGCCTTCTTGTCCTTTGACTGTTTTTCTCTCCGTCTTCACTTTCTGCCTTGCATCCATCTTTGGCATTAACTTAATGTTCATTTTTCTGCTTTCTTTTCAAAATCTACGTTTCCATGTCTTACCTTCCTTTCTATCTCTCTCTTCTTCCGTCCCTATTTCAATGGTCTGACATCACTTTCTTTCCTTTCTCTCCCTCCCTCCTTCCTTTCCCCTAGTCTGGCATCTGTCTCCTTCCCTCCCCCAACTTTTTATTTCTTCCACCCTGCCCCCTTCTTTCTTTCTTTCTCTCTCTCCATGCCCCCTTTCTTTCTTTCTCCATGCCCGCCCTTTCTTTCTGTCTTTCTCTCTCTCCATGCCCGCCCTTTCTTTCTGTCTTTCTCTCTCCATGCCCCTTTCTGTCTGTGTCCTGTCTCCGTTCTTTCTTTCTGTCTCCCTGTCCCCCCCCCCCTTTCTTTCTTTCTCCTTGCCCTACCTCAAGCCACCACCATTGGGGAACAGGCCACCACCCCCGTAATCAGGGAACAGGCCAGCGCCGAGGTCTTAGCTCTCCCTACTTATCTTCCCCAGCGTGGGGCCGACCAATTCTTGCCCCCTGACGTCAATTCTAACGCATGTCTCCCCATTCAGGGGTAAGTGGCATCCAAAATCAACCGGGCTGGCTTAAGAATAAACAGAAGTGAAAAAAGAGTACTTAGCTTCTCAATAAGTCCAAACTGTAGAATAACCAGCTTCAAGTTTGACCTGTCCAACGGGGCTCCATTTCAAAGGGAAAAACCCTCCTTCCTCAGGAATCAGCTGTGAAGTCATGCTGTGATCTCAATACCAGCCAAGAGATGAAAAATCCAGAATGAAGATGGCGCTAACCAAAGGAGAATGCCTCTAAGCATATAACTGCAAGGCTTCTGACGTAATAATGCCGGGAAAGATTGAAAACCCGGAAAAACTACAACGTACCGTAACGATGATGTTGGGAATGTCATTCAAATGGTGCAGTGCCATTCGATAAACTCATTTAATCCTGACGGTTGTACAGATTGGAATTCAAAAATCCAATATTGTTCCCTCCATTGTAAATAGGACATTTTATCTCCTTCAAAATTCTCAGGAACCTGTTCTATAATGCCCCAACGTATAATGCCATTTACCCCCGAATGGGGGATAGAGACATGCGAACCATTCTGAAGGAGTCTGGGACTGGTTTTCCTAAGTGTTGAACTAAGTTTTCTCTTTAATAAAATGCTGAATTATGTTTAGCTGCAGACCTAACTTATCTCATGTTCGAGCCTGCCCGCACTGGGTGTTTTAGCTTGGGCATTCTAGCTTCTTATGGCTATCTCAGCATAAACGACATGTAACAGAAAGACTGCAGGGCTTAGATAAGTGACCTGCTAGTGTGAGCTTAAGACCAATGATTGTTAAGAAAAGTTTTTTCTAGAATTCAGTTGTATAGCCAGAAGAATGTATAAATATTTCTGTAACTTCCTGGTTTCGGGACTAATGAAGCCAGCTTGGGCTCAGGGGTCCACATATGCTGAATAAGCATCTGTGCTTTCTTCAAGTCTCTAAGTTTTGTGGCTGCCCAAAGTGACCTTTCAATTTCACTGTATTTTAGTGATTTTTTTGGGGTTTATTTCTCACATTTTCACTTAGCACTTTTGTGCACTAGTTTAATTTAATTGGGTAACCCAGGGATGTTTCACAAGTAAATACCCTGGTGGGTTTCGATTGTGACAGCTGGTGCTTTAAGGACTTGTTCCTATAGGCAGGCTGTGAGACTGAGGGTATCCCACTCACACTTATTAGTTAGTAGTAGGTCGGTTTGGTTGTCTCTATCCTCCATTTTGTTCTTTTGGGGTAGGGGGAACCTTTTGGTTTTGACTGTTTTTGCAGTTTTCCCTATTCTGGGTTTTTGCATTGTTCCTATGCAGGCCCCTAGTCTACCCTTAACTCCGTCTCATCTCAAAAACAAAAGAAAATAACTGCCAGTGGCAAACCCCACCCCCCACTTTCAACTGTGCAGCAAATTGGTTCAGCGAGATCCTCATTCCGCGCAGGCGCACTCCATCTCTGCCCGGGCTGACGCTGGCACTTGCCCGGCCACGTTCTCGGTCACCTGACCTACCACGTGGAAGTCGCTCCACACCCGCCCAGTGGATCCGGAGCTGACTTGTGAGGCGAGTGCGGCTGCGCCGAATGATTGACGGGAGGAGGAGGCGGGCAGGTAGGTTGCCTTCGCAGGTGGCACGCGACCGGTGTCCGCGGTCCCGCCCCCCTCCGACGCAACTTCCTCTTTCCAGCCCCAGAGAAGGAAAGCTGCTGGACCTTGAGTGGCTGACTTCAGGTAGGAGTTCGCCAGTCTTACCCGTGGAAAGACTGCTGCAAAGGACGGGAAATACACGTGCAATTCGCGGGAGCTAGTAAAGAAGCCGAGAAGCGGCGCCAACTCGCGCAGTCGGTTAGCAGCGGGGCAGGAGTTTGGAAAGCTTGCTCCTGCCCGCTGCACCTCCACCAGATCGGCAGAGGTATGAAGATAGGGCGGGGAGGGGGAGACAGAGGGCAGAGCCTGGGAGGGGAAGAAAGGGTGCAGAGCCTGATGGGGAAGGGGAGGATGGAAGGGTGCTGGGGACAGATCCTGATGGGGGAGGGGAGGATGGAAGGGTGCTGGGGAGGGATGGAGGAAAGGTGGCTGGGTGCAGAGCCTGATGGGGAAGGGGAGGATGGAAGGGTGCTGGTGACAGATCCTGATGGGGGAGGGGAGGATGGAAGGGTGCTGGTGACAGATCCTGATGGGGAAGGGGAGGATGGAAGGGTGCTGGTGACAGATCCTGATGGGGAAGGGGAGGATGGAAGGGTGCTGGTGACAGATCCTGATGGGGGAGGGGAGGATGGAAGGGTGCTGGGGAGGGATGGAGGGAAGGTGGCTGGGTGCAGAGCCTGATGGGGAAGGGGAGGATGGAAGGGTGCTGGGGACAGATCCTGATGGGGGAGGGGAGGATGGAAGAGTGGTGGGGAGGGATGGAGGGAAGGTGGCTGGTGCAGAGCCTGACAGGGGAGGGGAGGATGGAAGGGTGCTGGGGAGGGATGGAGGGAAGGTGGCTGGTGCAGAGCCTGACAGGGGAGAATGGAAGGGTGCTGGGGACAGATCCTGATGGGGGAGGGGAGGATGGAAGGGTGCTGGGGAGGGATGGAGGGAAGGTGGCTGGTGCAGAGCCTGACAGGGTTTGGGGAGGATGGAAGGGTGCTGGGTACAGATCCTGATGGGGGAGGGGAGGATGGAAGGGTGCTGGGGAGGGATGGAGGGAAGGTGGCTGGTGCAGAGCCTGACAGGGATGGGGAGGATGGAAGGGTGCTGGGTACAGATCCTGATGGGGGAGGGGAGGAGGGAAGGTGGCTGGTGCAGAGCCTGACAGGGGAGGATGGAAGGGTGCTGGGGACAGATCCTGATGGGGGAGGGGAGGATGGAAGGGTGCTGGGGACAGATCCTGATGGGGGAGGGGAGGATGGAAGGGTGCTGGGGACAGATCCTGATGGGGGAGGGGAGGATGGAAGGGTGCTGGGGAGGGATGGAGGGAAGGTGGCTGGTGCAGAGCCTGACAGGGGAGGGGAGGATGGAAGGGTGCTGGGGAGGGATGGAGGGAAGGTGGCTGGTGCAGAGCCTGACAGGGGAGAATGGAAGGGTGCTGGGGACAGATCCTGATGGGGGAGGGGAGGATGGAAGGGTGCTGGGGAGGGATGGAGGGAAGGTGGCTGGTGCAGAGCCTGACAGGGGAGGGGAGGATGGAAGGGTGCTGGGTACAGATCCTGATGGGGGAGGGGAAGATGAAGGGTGCTGGGGAAGGATGGAGGGAAGGTGGCTGGTGCAGAGCTTGGCAGGGGAGGGGAGGTTGGAAGGGTGCTAGGTACTGAGCCTGTCAGGGGATGGAAGGGTGCAGGGAAGGGATGGAGGGAAGGTGGCTGGTGCAGAGCCTGACAGGGGAGGGGAGGATGGAAGGGTGCTGGGTACAGATCCTGATGGGGGAGGGGAGGATGGAAGGGTGCTGGGGAGGGATGGAGGGAAGGTGGCTGGTGCAGAGCCTGACAGGGGAGGGGAGGATGGAAGGGTGCTGGGTACAGATCCTGATGGGGGAGGGGAGGATGGAAGGGTGCTGGGGAGGGATGGAGGGAAGGTGGCTGGTGCAGAGCTTGGCAGGGGAGGGGAGGTTGGAAGGGTGCTAGGTACTGAGCCTGTCGGGGGATGGAAGGGTGCAGGGGAGGGATGGAGGGAAGGGGGCTGGGTGCAGAGCCTGATGGGGGAGGGGAGGATGGAAGGGTGCAGGGAAGGGATGGAGGGAAGGTGGCTGGTGCAGAGCCTGACAGGGGAGTGGAGGATGGAAGGTTGCTGGGTACAGATACTGATGGGGGAGGGGAGGATGGAAGGGTGCTGGGGAGGGATGAAGGGAAGGTGGCTGGTGCAGAGCAGGGGAGGGGAGGTTGGAAGGGTGTTGGGTACTGAGCCTGTCGGGGGATGGAAGGGTGCAGGGGAGGGATGGAGGGAAGGGGGCTGGGTGCAGAGCCTGTCAAGGGATGGAAGGGTGCAGGGGAGGGATGGAGGGAAGGTGGCTGGTGCAGAGCCTGACAGGGGAGGGGAGGATGGAAGGGTGCTGGGTACAGATCCTGATGGGGGAGGGGAAGATGGAAGGGTGCTGGGGAGGAATGGAGGGAAGGTGGCTGGTGCAGAGCTTGGCAGGGGAGGGGAGGTTGGAAGGGTGCTAGGTACTGAGCCTGTCAGGGGATGGAAGGGTGCAGGGAAGGGATGGAGGGAAGGTGGCTGGTGCAGAGCCTGACAGGGGAGGGGAGGATGGAAGGGTGCTGGGTACAGATCCTGATGGGGGAGGGAAGGATGGAAGGGTGCTGGGAGGGATGGAGGGAAGGTGGCTGGGTGCAGAGCCTGACGGGGGAGGGGAGGATGGAAGGGTGCTGGGGAGGGATGGAGTGAAGGGGGCTGGGTACAGAGCCTGACTGGGGAGTGGAGGATGGAAGGGTGCTGGGTACAGATCCTGATGGGGGAGGGGAGGATGGAAGGGTGCTGGGGAGGGATGAAGGGAAGGTGGCTGGTGCAGAGCAGGGGAGGGGAGGTTGGAAGGGTGTTGGGTACTGAGCCTCTCAGGGGATGGAAGGGTGCAGGGGAGGGATGGAGGGAAGGGGGCTGGGTGCAAAGCCTGACGGGGAGGGGAGGATGGAAAGGTGCTAGGGAGGGATGGAGGGAAGGGGGCTGGTGCAGAGCTTGGCAGGGGAGGGGAGGTTGGAAGGGTACAGTGTACTGAGCCTGTCAGGGGATGGAAGGGTGCAGGGGAGGGATGGAGGGAAGGGGGCTGGGTGCAGAGCCTGATGGGGGAGGACGGAAGGTGCTGGGGAGGGATGGAGGGAAGAGTGCTGAGTACAGATCCTGATGGGGGAGGGGAGGATGGAAGGGTGCTGGGGAGGGAAGGGGGCTAGTGCAGAGCTTGGCAGAGGAGGGGAGGATGGAAGGGTGCTGGGGAGGGAAGGGGGCTGGAAGGGTGCTGAGTACAGATCCTGATGGGGGAGGGGAGGATAGAAAGGTGCAGGGGAGGGATGGAGGGAAGGGGGCTGGTGCAGAGCCTGATGGGGATGGAAGGGTGCTGGGTACTAAGCAGGGGAGGGGAGGATGGAAGGGTGCTGGGGAGGGATGGAGGGAAGGGGGCTGGGTGCAGGGGAGGGGAGGATGGAAGGGTGCTGAGTATAGATCCTGATGGGGGAAGGGAGGATGGAAGGGTGCAGGGAAGGGATGGAGGGAAGGGGGCTGGTGCAGAGCTTGGGAGGGGAGGATGGAGGGGTGCTGGGTGCAAAACCTGACAGAGAAGGGGGGGATGGAAGGGTGCTGGGTACTGAGCCTGTCAGGGGATGGAAGGGTGCAGGGGAGGGATGGAGGGAAGGGGGCTGGGTGCAGAGCCTGACGGGGGAGGATGGAAGGTGCTGGGGAGGGATGGAGGGAAGAGTGCTGAGTACAGATCCTGATGGGGGAGGGGAGGATGGAAGGGTGCTGGGGAGGGAAGGGGGCTGGTGCAGAGCTTGGCAGAGGAGGGGAGGATGGAAGGGTGCTGGGGAGGGAAGGGGGCTGGAAGGGTGCTGAGTACAGATCCTGATGGGGGAGGGGAGGATAGAAGGGTGCAGGGGAGGGATGGAGGGAAGGGGGCTGGTGCAGAGCCTGATGGGGATGGAAGGGTGCTGGGTACTAAGCAGGGGAGGGGAGGATGGAAGGGTGCTGGGGAGGGATGGAGGGAAGGGGGCTGGGTGCAGGGGAGGGGAGGATGGAAGGGTGCTGAGTATAGATCCTGATGGGGGAAGGGAGGATGGAAGGGTGCAGGGAAGGGGGCTGGTGCAGAGCTTGGGAGGGGAGGATGGAGGGGTGCTGGGTGCAAAACCTGACAGAGAAGGGGGGGATGGAAGGGTGCTGGGTACTGAGCCTGTCAGGGGATGGAAGGGTGCAGGGGAGGGATGGAGGGAAGGGGGCTGGGTGCAGAGCCTGACGGTGGAGGAGAGGATGTAAGGGTGCAGGGGAGGGATGGAGGGAAGGGGGCTGATGCAGAGCTTGGCAGGGGAGGGGAGGTTGGAGGGGTGCTGGTTGCAAAGCCTGACAGAGAAGGGGGGGATGGAAAGGTGCTGGGCATGTCAGGGGAATGAGGTCGGCCAGCTGTCTAGGCCTACCCTGAGATAGAGACCTCACGCTATATACTGGTATCAATGAATAAGTATATTTATTAACAAATCAGTAACAGCCAGCTTACAAGAATAAATCATTCAGCATATAGAGTAACAGAATGTGATCTTCAGGCCTGAGGATCCTCTGATGTCTGTTCTGCTTTCACAATCACAAAGGCCGTCTCTTATACAATTCTTGACAGCTTGAGGCCACGTTGGCACATATCATATTGTTAGTTTTTATTGGTCACTTACAAACGTCATTACATTCATCAGTTTATTAATTGGTTCATAATATCTGTGTCACACCATATGCATGTCCTGTTTACCAGAAAATCTATCTTTTCCCGCATATGCCCCTTTAATCTACCACATCAGCAACTTCAAGCCATCGTCCAGTAAAAGCCTGCCCATCACAGCATATTCTTGCAAAATAATGTATTTTCATATTCTTGGTTAAGACATGTTCTCATCCTTCTCAGATCCACTTCCCTGGCATTACAGCAGATGTGACACCAGTTGCCATGTAAAAGAATAAGTTTCGTTTCACTCGCTCATTTTTCGCTTGGGTTGCTGATTTCAGCAAGCATAGATTGTGCAAAGGCTTGACAGTTTTAGTCAGAGCATTCTCAGCCATCTTAGGCCTTTAGTTGTGTTTATTGGCCTAATACGTTAGGGGATTTCAGGGTAGGCTCTTCACCTGTTACCTGTACAGGACTCTCGCGCTCTCTCTCTCTCCTCCCTTCTCAGGATGGAAGGGTGCAGGGGAGGGATGGAGGGAAGGGGGCTGGGTGCAGAGCCTGACGGGGGAGGGGAGGATGAAAGGGTGCAGGGAAGGGGGCTGGGTTCAGAGCCTGATGGGGGAGGGGAGGATGGAAGGGTGCTGGGTATAGATCCTGATGGGGGAGGGGAGGATGGAAGGGTGTTGGGGAGGGATGGAGGGAAGGGGGCTGGTGCAGAGCTTGGCAGGGGAGGGGATGGAGGGAAGGAGGCTGGGTGCAGGGGAGGGGAGGATGAAAGGGTGCTGGGGAGGGATGGAGGGAAGGGGGCTGGGTGCAGAGCAGGGGAGGGTGGATGGAAGGGTGCTGAGTATAGATCCTGATGGGAGAGGGGAGGATGGAAGGGTGTTGGGGAGGGATGGAGGGAAGTGGGCTGGTGCAGAGCTTGGCAGGGGAGGGGAGGATGGAAGGGTGCTGGGTACTGAGCCTGTCAGGGGATGGAAGGGTGCTGGGGAGGGATGGAGGGAAGGGGGATGGGTGCAGAGCAGGGGAGGGGAGGATGGAAGGGTGCTGGGGAGGGATGGAGTGAAGGGGGCTGGGTGCAGAGCCTGATGGGGAAGGGGAGGATGGAAGGGTGCTGAGTATAGATCCTGATGGGGGGGGAGGAGGAAAGGGGGCTGGGGAGGGAAGGGGGCTGGTGCAGAGCTTGGCAGAGGAGGGGAGGATGGAAGGGTGCTGAGTACAGTTCCTGATGGGGGAGGGGAGGATGTAGGGGAGGAATGGAGGGAAGGGGGCTGGGAGCAGAGCCTGACGCGGGAGGGAAGGATGGAAGGGTGCTGAGTATAGATCCTGATGGGGGAGGGGAGGATGGAAGGGTGCTGGGGAGGGATGGAGGGAAGGGTGCTGAATACAGATCCTGACGGGGGAGGGGAGGATGGAAGGGTTCTGGGGAGGGATGGAGGAAAGGGGGCTGGGTGCAGAGCTTGGCAGGGGAGAGGAGGATGGAAGGGTGCTGGATGCAGAGCCTGACAGAGAAGGGGAGGATTGAAGTTGTGCTGAGTACAGAACCTGACAGGGGAGGGGTGGATGGAAGGGGGCTGGGTGCAGAGCCTGACGGGGGAGGGGAGGATGGAAGGGTGCTTTAAATATTAATTTACTAGCTGATGGCCCGGTGTTGCACAGGTATTTAATTATAGCAATAACACTGTAAATGGATTCAAATAAAGATACTTTATAGTGGTGAATGAAAATATTTTTTTTACTTTATGAAAAGTACAATATTCAAATTATAATGTGAAATATTTGACAAAATGAATACAATACAACTAACACAAAACGTGATTATAAACAACATTTTTAGTTTCACCTCCAGGAGCAAGAACATATACATTATTGGGTGAACCCACCCTTCCCACGTGTGCAGGTGGGCCGCGAGACCCCCAGAACATATCACCCCAAGTAGTGAGGGATCTGCATACCAAGTTTCGTTCAAATCGGTCCCACAGCTTTTTACATTTTTTTCCATTGACTTGAATGGGTGAAATCTGATTTTCTGTTTGTAGCTCCGCCCACGTGTGCAGGTGGGCCGCGAGACCCCAAGAACATATTACCCCCGGTAGTGAGGGATCTGCATACCAAGTTTCGTTCAAATCGGTCCCACAGCTTATTACATTTTTTCCATTGACATGAATGGGTGAAATCTGATTTTCTGTTTGTAGCTCCGCCCACGTGTGCAGGTGGGCCGTGAGACCCCCAGAACATATCACCCCAGGTAGTGAGGGATCTGCATAGCAAGTTTCGTTCAAATCGGTCAAGCTGTTTTTGCGTGATCACGGCACATACACACATACATCCGATTTTATATATATAGATTCAATTATAAATTGAGTACTACACTGCAAGTATTCTTATGGACAATTAACCGTATAATTTAAAGATTAGTCACAGCGGCAGAGCTACCTACAACGCTGCAAATTGACACTGTCGATCGAGGTCAAACAAGTACAAAGAAATACCCCGAAGTATACAATTATGATTCAGTATTAAATAAAGTTGTGAATAATATTAACATAATATGGAATGTCAATATATTTTGAACAGAATTTTAATTAATGCATTGGAAATCTATCAACACCCCGTGGGATTTTTTTTTTTTTGCAGATTCTCATTGGAAAATTAGTCCAATTGGTGCATTTCCACACAATTCTTCCACAGTGCGGATAAAATCATTTCACGGGCTGAATGTGGCTCGCGGGCCGTACTTTGGAGACTCCTGCTCTAAACAAACCTTAATCTTGCACCCTGTGCAGCATTTCCCAGCCTTTGTGGCCTGCAGGAGGAAGAGTGCTTATTAACAATGGGCTTTGTGGATCCTTTTCATGCCTGCTTGCAGCACACAGACATTATCTTAATAGAAATGTTTAGCTATGCTTTGGGAAGGTGTAGGCACCTGGACTGAGTACTGAGCTATACTGTTGTTTTGTGATTCCTAGTAGAAGTAATTCTCTTTAAATGCTTAATTTTTTTTCTCATCTTTCTTTCCCCCCCAGTGTTTTACACCCATGGCTACTACAAAGGAAGGGAACGGCAAGCGTATCCTGGTGACTGGTGGATCAGGGCTAGTAGGGAAAGCCATTGAGAGAGTGGTGGCAGATGGAGAGGGCAGGCTGGATGAAGAGTGGATCTTTGTGGCCTCCAAAGATGCAGACCTCACGTGGGTAGCTTCTTTTTCTTTCATAGTGCATCCCCTGCCACAGTCCATCAACAAGCCAGTCCTAGTTGTGCTACACACTGGATAATCTCTTGTTTGTTACTTGATCTCAGTAGCTTTGAATCAACAGTAAAGGACTAGTAGGGAGTCCTACTGGATCTCTTTTTGCTAATCCAAGTTACCCAAGATTTTACATTCAATGACATATAGAAGTAGGCCTTGGTTATACAATCAGGTTTTCTGTTGCAAGACATAAAGAGTCTGTATTCTAGGTGAATATCCCCTGGTTGTGAGTTGCAGAAGAATGTCAATCACATCTTTCAGCTCCTCCTTCTCCAGTGGAGTATAGTGCACTCTCCAGTTTTTCCTTCTGAAAATAAGTTGAGGTGTGTTCTGATCTGTGCTTGTTGCAGGTTTCCGGGTCTCACTGCATCTTGTCAGGTAGAAACCAGTGTTTCAGCCACCATGTTGTGGCTTTCTTCAGGGAAAACCATTTGGTCTCTCTCTTTTTTTTTTTTCCCATAGAATGGAAAAGTCTCTGGTTAGTTTAATATGTTTTCCCTGTGAAGCTGGGTTATATGTTTTCTCAGGGTTTCCACAAATGCCATTGTGCTTGTTGCAGGTTTCCCGGTCTCACTGCGTCTTGTCAGGTAGAAACCGATGTTTCAGCCACCGTGCTGTGGCTTTCTTCAGGGTATGCTGTAAGGTCTGTAGTTTCTAAGACGTTCTGCCCATGAAGCTGGGTTTCTGCAGTTGCCATTGTGCATCTGTCCTCACCTTAGATGTCTTGCACTGCTTTGGTACATCACCTAGAGTACAGATCCTATGTCTTTGCAACGGAATGGAAGATTAGGTTCTTACTTTGATAATATTTCTGTTAGTAGACATAGGAGTCTGTATGGCCTGCCCTGTCAGTATTTCCATGCACCTGCTTTCAGCCTTGGACAGATCTATAGTCTGAAACTGGAGTACCGTATTTTCACGCATATAACGTGCGCGTTATACACGATTTTACAAACCGAGTATAACCATGCGCGTTATATTCGTGAGCGCGTTGTACAATTTTTTTTTTTACATAGTTCCCCCCCCCCGACGTCCGATTCACCCCGCAGGACCGCTCGCACCCCCACCCCGAAGGACCGCTTGCACCCCCACAGCCTCCCCACCCCCACCCCCATCATGGAGAAGCTGCCTACCATTGTCCTGCTGCTTCCTCTGTCGGCGGTCCCACCCCTTCTCTGAGCCCTGCGTCTGCGCTGCTTCCTCTTCCGGCGGTCCCGCCCTTTCTCTGATGTCAGAGAAAGGGCGGGACCGCCGGAAGAGGAAGCAGCGCAGACGCAGGGATCAGAAGGGGCGGGACCGCCGGCAGAGGAAGCAGCAGGACAACGGTAGGCAGCTTCTCCATGAGGGGGGGGTGGGGAGGCTGTGGGGGTGCGAGCGGTCCTTCGGGGTGGGGGTGCGAGTGCGAGCGGTCCTTCGGGGTGGGGGTGTGAGCGGTCCTGCGGGGGGGGTGAATCGGACGTCGGGGTGGGGGAATCAGGCTTTCAGGGTGGGGACAGGACTTCAAGGGGGAAAGGAGAGTCGGGGCGGGCAAAAGGAGAGTCGGGCGGCGACGGGAGAGTCGGGATGGCATTCGCGGTATACGGGTGTGCGCGGTATATAAAATTTTCTTTAAATTACAGTTTCCCGCGCGCTATATCCTTGTGCGCGTTTTACACGGGTGTGCGGTATATGAGTGAAAATACGGTAGTTCTTCTGTCAATTAGATGAAAATAGAAAGATAGATTGCAAATAAAGTAATGAATTTTGGGTTTTTTTTTAGCCCCTATGTGTTAGCATTGGTACACACATGTTATAAGTTCATGCTAATTACGTTTTGTTCTTTTTCATGAGTTACAGAGCAGAACAGAAATGTATATTGTTCTCGGTGAAGTTCCCTGTGCCCTTCCTGATTTATTTTCTTATAGTGGAGCTTGACTGCTATAGTAGAAACTAAAGAGGACAGTACACTTCACTTATTCCCATATGAGGAACGGCTGGATAAGTTGCAGCTGTACTCACTCGAGGAACGCAGAGAGAGGGGTGACATGATCGAGACATTCAAGTATCTCACGGGCCGCATCGAGGTGGAAGAAGATATCTTCTTTTTCAAGGGTCCCGCGGCAACAAGGGGGCATCCGTGGAAAATCAGGGGCGGGAAACTGCACGGGGACACCAGGAAATTCTTTTTCACTGAAAGGGTGGTTGATCGCTGGAATAGTCTTCCACTTCAGGTGATTGAGGCCAGCAACGTGCCTGATTTTAAGGCCAAATGGGATAGACACGTGGGATCTATTCACAGAGAAAGGTAGGGGAAGGTCATTGGGGTGGGCAGACTAGATGGGCCGTGGCTCTTATCTGCCGTATATTTCTATGTTTACTTCACTGGTGAAGGAGGAGGAGCTGAAAGATGTGATTAACCTTCTTCTGCAATCAACTTGTGTCCAGGGGATATTCACCTAGAGTGTAGACTCCTATGTCTTCTAACAGAAAGAAGATTATCAAGGTACGATCTTAATCTTCCACTCTGCAGTGACCAACCTGAATATATGAAAAATTCAGATTTAGAACAGCAATTTGGAGGTTCAAACATTGGCCATCCAAGTTTATTGCAGGGTGTACAAATGGGAATGTGGGATAAATCAATTCTTCTCATCTAGAAACTGTCATTGCAGGAAAAGGAAAGATATATGCATGTACAGGACGCTCAAGAGATCCATCAACCAAAAATAGAGAGGGTGTTCTATTACAGAAGCCAGGTTTCCAAAGTAGCAGTTCTCAAACCTGTCCTGAGGGAACCCAAGCCAATCAGGTTTTCAGGATATCCAAAGTAAATGTGTGTGAGATTTACGTACCAAGGAGGCAATATATGCAAATTATTCATGAATATTCATTGTGGCAGTCCTGAAAACCTGACTGGCTGGGGTTCCTCCAGCACCAAAGAGAAAGGAGAAATACCCATATTTTTCGCTCCATAAGACGTGTCTTATGAAGTGAAGATACAGACTTTTTTAAACCAGCCACTGCATCTTTTAAACCCCCTGCCACCGCATATTTTTAAACTCACCACTGCATTTTTTAAACCCACCCATCCGCTGCCGTTGTCGTACCTGGTGTTCCAATGTATTTCCTGGCCAGCGGCGCACAGGTCAGAAGTGCAGAGATCAGGAGCAAGCTTTCCGCGAGAACTGACTGCAGCCATTTGGAAAGCAGCGCAGGGCCAGGTGAGAGCGTGGAAAGCTCGCGCCTGACTGTGCTCCTGACCTGTGCGCTGCTGGCTGGGAAATAGATGAGACAGCCCTCTAGGGAGGGAGAGATTTAAAAAGGTATGGGGGGGATGATTAAAGGTACTGGGGGTATGGGGCCTGCCTGACACTAGGTCTGTCTGACCTGACCATAAGACGCACCTTAGATTTAGAGGAGGAAAACAAGAAAAAACCATTCTGAACCAAATTCTCCCTGCCAGACTCTGCACCCAACCCCATACTTTTTACCAGGCTCTGAACCCTGTCCCAGCTTACCACTAGACCACCAGAGGGGGGACAGGGTATAGAGCCTGGTAAAAAGTATGGGGTTGGGTTCAGAGTCTGGCAGGGAGAATTTGGTTCAGAATGGTTTTTTCTTGTTTTCCTCCTCTAAATCTAAGGTGCGTCTTATGGTCAGGTGTGTCTTATGAAGGGAAAAATACGGTATCTCACCTCAAAATACAGATTGTACAGCAAGGAAGGCATCCAGACAGCCAAGGCAATTAGTCTTTATTCAAATATACAGTTCCAACAATAATCCTAGTTTCTGTGTCTAAAATTGCCTTCCTCAGGGGACATGAGGCTCAATGTCAGAGCTCACGGGGGGGGGGGGGGGGGGGGTTGGTTGGGAAGTGCTACATTGGTGCCAGTGCTGTGGGTACCCTTGGCTCCACGGTTTTAGGGGGCTCCCCGAAGGCCGGCATGTTTTCCACTTCTCCCCACCATTGTCTCGCTTCCTTCTGGTCATACTTTCAAAACGAATTACAGTCTGCAGAGGATCCCTGGTGATGTAGCAATTCTAGTAGGCAGCCGTCTGCCTCC
Organism: Geotrypetes seraphini; assembly: GCF_902459505.1. Lineage (NCBI taxonomy): Eukaryota > Metazoa > Chordata > Amphibia > Gymnophiona > Dermophiidae > Geotrypetes > Geotrypetes seraphini. Next base: position 12,352,822 of record NC_047085.1, read on the forward strand.
GCTGCATGTTTCCTCTGCCGTGGTCCATCCCAGACCAAAACAGGACATGACATGAGAGGAGGGGCGGGACCGCCACAGAGGGACCGTGCAGCAGAGGCTGAAAGCAGCCTGCTAGAATCGCTACATCACCAGCGATCCTCTGCAGGCCATAATTAGTTTTGAAAATGAGACTGGGAGGCCAGGGGAAAGCCGGATGAGCTGGAGAGAAGGGGGGAAAACATACCGGCCTTTGGGGGCCCCCTGGTGTAGCTATTAGAAGTACAGGGAGGGAGGGGGTCCAAAGAGAGGGGCATATGCCAGACTGAGGTTGGGGGGAGGGGAACAAATAATGGGTCTTAAAATAGGAGAGGGAGAGAGATGTTGGACAGTGGAAAGGAGGGAGAGAGAGCGAAAAGAAAAGGAGAGAGGGGATAGAAATACTGGATGGGGGAGTGGTCATTAGAGAAATGCTGGACTGCGGGGATGGACACGTAAAAAAAGGAGAGGTGCCAGACATCTGGGGGAGGGAAGGGAATGGAAGGGGAGGACAGAGATGGAAGATGAAGATGGATGGTGAGCACGGAGAAAGAAGAAAACATCAAATGGGCAGGAGACCCTGGCAAGTGAGTTAATGGAAGACAAACAAACCAGAGCCTGGGACCAACATGATTTGAATAATAACCAAACAACAAAAGGTAGAAAAAATAATTATCTGTTTTCTGATTACAATATGTCAGATTTGAAATGTGTATGCTGCCAGAGCTGGTGTTAGACAGCGAGCATGAACTAGAACCTAACAGAGAGAGGAAACGTCTTTTTTGTTTGTTTATTTGGTTTATACCACAGCGCTAACATGGGTAGGAGAGGGCAAAGGGGGTGAAGAGGCTACAAAATAAACCTGCCAGGAAAAAAATACCCAATTGGGCAGGAAAATCAAATCGGAAAATTTTTTCCTTGAATTGGGCAGCACTAGTATAGAAGCTCTTTGAGGAAATTAGAGAGTCATGGGATAGGAGGTAACGTCCTATTTTGGATTAAGAACTGGTTGAAAGAAAAAAAAAACAGAGAGTGGGTTTAAATGGTCAGTATTCTCAATGGAGAAGGGTAAATAGTGTGTTTTTTAGGGGGTGTTGGTTCAGGGCCAGGAACAAATTAAAGTTTTTAGCTTGTTTGCATTTATAATACATTTTATGAAAAATGGCTGCTAAAGTGCAATTTTGGGGGTGACACATTGATTCCGATATGTTGACAGGTTTGTGGATGATAGTTATTGTCCAGGTTGGGTAGGGAGAATAATTTTTTCTTTTAAGTAGCTGAGGTGGGATTAATATCCCAAATGCAGTAGGTCAGGTCCTGTGCCCGATGTCCAAGAGAGATCTGATAAATCTTCCGTTGCTCCCCGAGAAGGTCATTGTGAAATGTCACCCCCATTTACTCCTGAATAACTGAATATGTGATTCTCTCTGAAGGAATGCGGCAGACACCAGAGCCCTGTTTGAGAAGCACAAGCCCACCCATGTCATCCACTTGGCTGCCATGGTGGGGGGGCTGTTCCTCAACTTGAAGTACAACCTGGACTTCTGGGTGAGTGGAAGGAGTGGGAGACTGGGGTGGGGACATTTCCAAAACACTAATACGTCTGAAAAAAACGGGCATAAATCGGCACTTGGACATTTTTCTCGTCAAATCATTCAAGTGCCGATTTTCGAAACGGTCTTTCTGGACATCTTGTGAGGCATCCAGAAGGGGGACATGTTGGAGGCATGTTCTGGGCTGGCTTAGACTTGGATGTCTTGCGGTAATAATTGAAACTTTCACAAGACGTCCTGGACGGAACTTAGACGTTGTGAGAAACGTTTTGAAAACATCTGTGCCCAAAAGGTACCCAAACTGGCAAGATGACCACTGGATAGATTAAGTTATGACTCCACCACTGACCCCCTCCTACCCCCACTACAAATTGGAATGAAACAATACATATCTGTCTCTAGAACAGCAGCACCTGGTATGGAAAAGCCTGGTAGAGCATCACTCAGGTATCTTAAGTAGCCTAGTAAGGTTTCAGGTTTATTTAAAATTTGCTAATATCGCTTATAAACTTCTAAGCGATGTACATTATAAAAACAAGGATACAATATTACAGATTATAAACAAAATCAAACGAGGACAAACATGATACAAAAGGGACATGGTAGAAGTACAATAATTATAGAAACATGACGGCAGATAAAGGCCAAATGGCCCATCCACAGTAACCATCATATAGAAACATGGGAAATACAATTAGGTTGCACAGAGAGATAACTGGAGCCTCCATAGAGAGAGGACCCAAGCCTATATGCTACACTAACCAAAGTGTGAGGCCACCAAAACTTGCAATTCATAGGCAGTTAAACATTTTGAGTGTTTGTTTTTATTATCATTTGTTATACTGCATCACCATATTACAGACTTCAGCGGTTTACATTCTAAATTATACTAAATAGTTTTTAAGCCCATTACATTAACGGGTGCTAGCAGCCCTTCTCCCTTACTTTTACCTCCCCCCTGTCCAGCAGCACCCCTTCCCTGCATTTCTTTATTTATTTAATTTATTTCTTTCTGTATGTTTGTCTTTCTTTCTCTCTCCCTGACCCCTTTTTTTCTGTCTTTCTCCCTTGCCCACTGTCTGCCTTTTTTTCTTTCTCTCTCTCTCCTTGGCCGCTGTCTGTATTTTTTCTTTGTCTCTCTCCTTGGCTGTCTGTCTGTCTTTCTTGCTTTCTGTCTTCTCACCCTTCCCGCTGTCTTTCTGTGTGTCTGTCTTTTGTTCTTGTGTGCTGCCTGCCTGTCTTTCTGTCTCTCTCCATAGCCCCCTTATGCATCCCCCCCCCGAGCAAACCAAGATTGCTGCCTACCCCCCAGCACACCCCTCCACCCAAAGCATAGCAAGTTTGCTCCCTGGCTCCCTTTCCCTCTCCCCCTCCACTTCCCTGTGCAGCATCAGCAGCATTCCCTCACCTTCTACTTCCCTGTGCAGCATTTCTCTTCGTCTTGGTAGGGTCCGACGCAGGCTCCAGGTGGAGGAAGTTCAGGAAAGCACCGAACATTGTACTACCATGTCTCTGCCACGGAGGCAGGGATCATGGCATTAGAAGTGCACATGCGCGCTTAGGGCTTTATTATGAATTGACCATGTAACACCACTCTTGATCGAATCACATTGGCTCCCTATAACTCATCGTATTACTTTTAAAATCTTACTATTAGTTTTTAAAACATTAATAATAATAATAATAACTTTATTCTTATATACCGCCATACCCAGCGAGTTCTAGGCGGTTTACATCAATTAACAAATGATCTGCATTGACAAGCTTATTTACAACACGTTACAAGCAGATTTACAACAAATTACAATCAGATTTACGATAGATTACAACAATTTACAGCAGTCAGCGAGGAAGTTACAGCAGTTTACAGTAGTCTGCAATGAAGGGAAAATGTACAGCAATTTAACAGAAATTGCAGCTTTGATCGAACTAGACAAGGGAAGTAGAGAGAGGGACAAGGGAGGATCTGGTGAGGGCGAAAGGGGGAGGGGTGGGGCCGGTGTTATGTGGGGTGAAGGGATTAATTAAGGGTCATGTTTGCTGAATAGGTAAGTGTTTAGTAGTTTTCTGAAGGCAAGGTAAGTGGGGGCCTCGAGTATCATCTGGGCTAGCCATGGGTTCGACTTGGCTGCTTGGAAGGCGAGAGTTCTATCGAGGAATCTTTTGAGAAGACAGTGTTTTGGCGAAGGGAAGGCGAACAGTTGAATTCTGCGTGATGTCCTGTTGTTGCAATAAAGGTTAAAGTGGGTATTTATGTAACTAGGAGAAGAACCGTTAACCGTTTTGTAACAGAAGCATGCAAATTTAAAAAGAACTCTAGATTCAAATGGCAGCCAGTGTAGTTGGTGGTAGAAAGGGGTGACATGTTCCCATTTCTTTAGGCCAAAAATGAGGCGCACTGCGGTATTTTGGATTATTTTTAGTCTCCTGGTATTTTTCTTTGTGGCGTTAAGGAAAATGATGTTGCAGTAGTCGAGAATGCTGAGGATGGAGGATTGTACAAGTAGGCGGAATGCAGTGTCATTGAAGTATTTTTTTATGGTGCGAAGTTTCCAGAGCACCGAGAAGCTTTTCCTAACGATGATGTCGGTATGGTTTTCTAGGGATAGGTTTTTGTCCAGCATGACTCCCAGAATTTTTATGGTCGGATCAAGGGGGAAGATCTTTCCATTTAGTTGAATTGTGGTTTCCTTGATTTTATCTTTGGGGGAGGCTAGGAAGAATTTTGATTTGTCGGGGTTTAATTTCAGTCTGAATGAAAGCATCCAGAGTTCTATCTGGTTGAGAATGTTTGTAATGTGATCGAGTAGTTCTTGTGAAAAGTTGGTTAGTGGGATGGCTATTGTGATATTGTCTGCATAAATAAAGAATTTGAGATATAGGTTGTGTAAGAGTTTACCTAGGGAGGCTAGGTATACGTTGAATAGGATGGGGGATAGGGGGGAGCCCTGCGGGACCCCACAGGTGTTGTCCCAGCAGTAAGAGAAAGAGTTATTCTTGAATACCTTGTATGATCTATTTTGTAGGAAACCCTGGAACCAGTTAAGGACCTGGTCTGAGATGCCAATGTGAGCTAGGCATTCAAGGAGAATGGTGTGGTCGACCAGGTCAAAGGCACTGCTCAGGTCGAGTTGTATGATCAGGGCACTTGAGCCCTGACTGAAGAGCGTGTGGAGGTGGTCAAGAAGGGAGGCTATGATGGTTTCAGTGCTATGGTCCGCATGAAAGCTTGATTGGTTGTCACATAGAATGTTGAATTTTTCAAGGTATACGGAAAGTTCCGCCTTTACCATCCCTTCCGCTATTTTGGTAAATAGAGGGATGCTGGCGATTGGTCTATAGTTAGATGGGGAGTTAGGTGGTTCTTTCGCGTTTTTTAGAATTGGGGTAATCATTATATGACCTTGCTGAGACGGGAAGTTTCCTGTGGATAGTAGGTGATTAACCCATGTCATCATTTTTGCTTTAAAGTTGGGGGGGGGGGGGCAGTTTTCATGATATTTGGTGGACATGTGTCCAGGTGGCAATAGGAGTGTGTATACTTGTTGTAGTAAGTATTGAAGGTTTGCCAATCGGTTAATGCGAATTGTTTCCAGCTAAGGTCGACTCTGGCTCCAGGATCTGGGTTTGATGAATTAATTTCTGTGAGGATGGGGAAGAGCTCGAGGGGGTTGGGACTGACGGGTAGTGTTGTTCTTAATTTTTGGATCTTGGTGTTGAAGAAGTCGGCAAGGGTGTTGGCGGTTAAGGTGGATTCTTCGTGTAAGTTAGTGAAGGTTTCTATGTTGTATAGGTCGTTGACCAATCTGAAGGCGACTCCAAATCATTCAGAATACGGCTATCAAACTTATCTATAATGCTAAAAAATTTGACCACGTATCCCCTCTGATGATTGACGCACACTGGCTACCAATAAATCATAGGATATTGTACAAAATTATATTTCTAATTTTTAAGACTTTAACATCTAGCGAGCCACAATTCATCTCAAAATCTCTGATTCCTTACAAACCACAACGATCCTTACGTTCATCAGAATCAAACTTACTAACTATCCCATCTCTAAAAATCATCGGTACACGGAGAGCAGACATCTTTACTGTAGCAGGTCCACAAGCGTGGAACTCCCTTCCTCAGCACATCAGAATGGAACACGACATCTCAGCTTTTAAAAAACTTTTAAAATCCTATTTGTTTAGGGATGCCTACGATCTTTAAAGCCCTAATGGATTTACTTTGTTAAAATTAATTTTCTCTTCGAGTGCCTTGTAACAAATTACCCAACCTTTCGTTTTTTCCCTTTTTTCTTAAACCCTTATTGTAACTTTGCCCCCTTTCCCTCGCTTTCCTGTTAGTCATTATTGAAAATTGAAATTCACTGTTTTTAAATGTTTATTAATGTTTCTATGTTTTACGATATTATGTACATCGCTTAGAATATTTAAATAGGCGATATATCAAGAGTTAAATAAACTTGAAACTTGAACTTGAAGAGGTTGCTGCTATTGGTTTTAGTATTACCAATTTTGTGGGAGTAGAAATTTTTTCTTTTTTCATTACTTACAAATGAACCTCAATTCATTAATAGATTACTCATTCCGTATAGTACTTCACGCTCATTAAGATCCACTGATCAAAAACTTCTAACGGTTCCATCATTAAAAGTTATTGGAACTCGTCGCACTGACATCTTCTCCGTTATAGCCCCACAATTATGGAACAGTTTACCCCAGTATCTTAGAATAGAAAGCGATTTGAAACAGTTTAAAAGCAGCTTAAAAAGTTTCCTTTTTAAAGATGCGTTTGATGTGTGAATTTCATTAAGAATTTTTATAAAAATTTTTACTTTCTTTATCTTTTTATTCCCTTGTGATTTCCCCTACCTGGTGTATTTTCCATTTATGTTCTCTTTAATATATACGATTGTAGTTCTACCCTTTCTTTCCTCATGTGTCTGTTAGTTAGTTTGTTTGATTTTAAGATAATGTATTAAATTTATGTATGCGTTTATAATTACTCTGTTGTATCTATTTTTTATCTGTAAATCGCTTAGCAATTTAAATTAAGCGATTCAACAAGTTAAAAATAAACTTGAAACTTGATGATTGATAATAATGAGAACTTTGTATAAATAAGAGAAAAAGGAGCAGACAATCTTGAGTTCAAATTGAAAGAAAGAGGAGAATCAGAGCAGAAAGAGAATCAGAGCGTAGGGAAAAAATAAATAGATAAATAAAATATTAATAAGATTTTCTCATAAACTGGACAGATCAATCAATCGATAATAAGAAAAACAAGTGTCTGGTTGGATGCGACGTTAAGTATGAAAGATCGGGTATTGGCAGTGTTGAAATCTGTGTTTTTTCCAATTGTGATTGAGTAGAGTAAAGCCAGTGCTTTCAGGTTATGATTTCCGTACAGTGGTTCAAACTATAGTAATTCAAAAATTGGATTATTGTAATGCCCTTTATTGTCATCATGGCGCAGAACTTTGCAAGTGATTCAAAATGCGGCTGCGCGTTTGACATACAGTGGGAACAGATTTGAACATTCATGTTAACACCAAGTTTGAGAAAACTCCACTGGTTACCTGTCAAATTTCGCATTGTTTTCAAGGTTCTGGTCTTAACTTTTAAAGTCATTCATTGTAAAATCTCTTGGTATCTTAACACAGTTGATGAAGCTTTATCAGCCGCCTAGATCATTAAGATCAGATGGAAAGTTACAACTGTCAACAGATGGATTAGCAAATGTACATTATGCCAATATGAGAACATCGATAATGTCAGTTGAAGGTGCTTTATTATGGAATAATCTAACAGGACAGCTAAGGTTGCTTTCTGATATTCAAAAATTTAAGAAACTAGTGAAAACAGCTTTGTGGAGGCATTCTCTTGTTGGTTATATGATGATTATGTTTGTAGTTTTGTAAACCTTGTAAGTCTAAGCGGGTTAGAAATTTTTAAGTTTCAAGTTTATTAGTGTTTTTAATTAATCACTTAATCATACTTCAAAGCGATGAACATACATAAAAAAAACATTAAAAATTACAATAGTAAAAAGTACGGTAATACAATATTTAACATAAACATAAAATAAACTAGACTATATACAAACTTAACAAACAAGAAAAAAAGGGCGAAGGGGATTTGAACTACAAATTATTATAGAAAGATTAGTCGGGGAAAAACACAAGGTCGGGGATATAGGATGCATGGTTAAATTCAACATAATTAATAAATCCAAGGTTGAGAATTATTACTCAAAAGCATCTTTGAAAAGGAATGTTTTTAAATTAGTCTTAAATTTATCAATATTGTGTTCTTCTTTAAAATAAATATACTATCATTTACAGTCATAAGGGTTATTGGGGTGGTAGACAGGTGGGTATTGTATGTGCGATCCCTTTGCCCCCATAAAGAGAGAGCTGGATGAAGATATAACCAGAAACTTTATATATGCTGAGGTTGATATTCATTGTCTCTAGCACAGCTGCAGATAACTACGTGATATTGCTTGGTTATATTTATTTAGATTTATAGTGTTATTTATCTGTTTTAAAAAGTGCTGCCACATGGGGATGCAAGAACCTAGTCTCCCCGCTGGGAAAAGGATTCTTCCCCCTCCCCCCTCCAATATTAGTCTAGTTATCCCTCTCCTAAAGGCGTCCTTTCTATTCCCAAGTACAATTCAAACTCCTCTTACTGACTTACAAATGAACTCACTCGGCTGCCTCTTTCTCTCTTTGCTTATCTCCCCCTATGATCCTCCCACTCCTGTGAGCTCAGCTCAGCTGGTAAGTCCTTCCTTCCTGTGTCCTTCTCTTCAGCTTCCAACTCCAGACTCCGTCCCTTCTGCCTTGCTACACCATATGCTTGGAACAAGAATCCCTACGGCTGGCTCTGGCAGAGTTCAAGGCCTAGTTAAAAGCCCACCTCTTCGCGAGTGCTTTCAGTTCCTAACTCCTCTCACCTTGGGTTCTGCATCCCCAACCCTCTGTCATGTTTGTCTGTCCAAGTTAGATTGTAAGCTCTTCCAAGCAGGGATCGTCTATAAATGTCAAAATGTACATCACTGCGTATGCCTTTCAGTGCTATATAAGTGATAAGTAGTATAGTAGGTTTTGGAGGCGTGGCATAAATTATAAAGGCTATATGGTGAGATGTGCATCACAGCAGCGCCCTCTAAGGTGGCCCACTGCTCTGTTGGGATGTCTGTGGCCAGTCCTTTGCTAATGCCTAATGCTGGCCCCTCCCGTGTCCAAATGGTCTGGATTTGGACGTTTTGAACTTGACGGTTTTCTGGTCGAAAATTACAAATAAAGTTGGACGTTCTAGGGTTTAGATGCTCTGGCGGCTTTCCAGAAAAAATTTTGCTGGTTTCAAAAATGGCCACGTCTTATGGGAAACATCCAAATTCAGACTTAGACGTCCTTAAGAAAATGACCCTCTGTATATTTATTTAAAAACTTGATATACTGTCTGGAGTCACAGCGGTTTCCATATAAATATACATAAAATAAGAGCAATAAACAAAAAACAATACAAATCGCTCTTCAAAATAATATCAAAACTTATGAAAATAGGACCTACAAATTCTTCAATGACATATGTTTAATAGCAGCTCAGAAAAACTCTGCTATTCTGGGGAAATTGCCCTACTGTTCTTCTCCATACTGGGCCTAGTGAGGTAATAGCCATTGAGATTACTGGGTGTGTTGGGCCCTTTACTCTGGCTGAAATGGATCTCAGGGTAGCATTGCTTGGGTTACGGTTCTATTCTGTTCTGACAAGTCCCGTGAACTTGGGTTCCTGCTGCTTGAATTGCTGTCTGTGGAGAAACAGCGCTCGGACATTAGAAGGTTAATAACCAGCTAAAACCTCAGCCTTAAGGGAAAGCAGTTGTAGAAAGGGAAGCTGAGTTCCTAGCTGCCATGAGATGGATGGTGCGTTTAGCCTAACCCGGGCTTTGTGCAGCTCGGGGATAGTTCAGAGCGCTTTGAGGAACTGTGGAAGCTCTCTGCCTGCTTTTAACTCTGTGATTGTCTGATTCACAGAGAAAGAACATTCACATCAACGACAATGTTTTGCACTCGGCCTATGAGAATGGAGTACAGAAGGTGGTCTCCTGCCTCTCCACCTGCATCTTCCCAGACAAGACTACTTACCCCATTGACGAGACAATGGTATGGGTGACTGAATTCTCTGTGTTTTTTATGTCGTTTTCTCAGCGTACATGCGATCATCCTGAAAGGATGTCTCTTGGCAGTCTCTCTCTGTGAATAAAAATCAAAACCTAATCAATATTTTTTTAAACTGCGATACGTATATGAATGTTGTCTGTTTTAATGATGAGGTTCCTTCCCCTCCCCCTTAGAGAGGATTGTGAGGACTTACAAGGGGACCTGAACAAACTAGAAGAGTGGGCGACGAGATGGCAGATGAAGTTTAAAGTAGAGAAATGTAAAATCTTGCATGTAGGAAACAGGAACCCAAAGTACAGCTATACGATGGGAGGGCTGGTAATGGGTGAAAGTACCCTAGAAAAAGACTTGGGGGTAATAGTGGACAAGACAATGAAGCCGTCGGCACAGTGCGCAGCGGCCTCTAAGAAGGCGAATAGAATGCTGGATACTATCAAGAAAGGTATTACAACCAGAACGAAAGAAGTTATCCTGCCATTGTATCGGGCGATGGTGCGCCCGCATCTGGAGTACTGCGTCCAATATTAATAAGAACATAAGCACTGCCCCTGCCGGGTCAGACCAGGGGTCCATCGTGCCCGGCAGTCCGCTCCCGCGGCGGCCCCCCAGGTCCATGACCTGTAAGTGTTCCCTACCTAACCTAAAATGTCCATACCCTGTTTGCTCAATGTCCTGTAAGGTAAACCTTTATCTGTACCCTATTATCCCCTTCGCTTCCAGGAAGTCATCCAGTCCCTTTTTGAACCCCAGAATTGTACTCTGTCTTATCACCTCTTGAGAGGGTTCAGAAAAGAGCGACGAGATTGATAAAAGGTGTGGAAAACCTTTCATATGCTGAAAGGTTAGAGAAACTGGGACTCTTTTCCCTGGAAAAGCGGAGGCTTAGAGGGGACATGATAGAGACTTACAAGATCATGAAGGGCATAGAGAAAGTGGAGAGGGACAGATTTGTCAAACTTTCGAAAACTACAAGAACAAGAGGGCATTCGGAAAAATTAAAAAGGGACAGATTCATAACCAATGCTAGGAAGTTCTTCTTCACTCAAAGGGTGGTGGACACCTGGAATGCGCTTCCAGAGGGTGTGATAGGACAGAGTACGGTATTGGGGTTCAAGATGGGATTGGACGATTTCCTGAAGGAAAAGGGGATAGAAGGGTATAGATAGAGGATTACTATACAGGTCCTGGACCTGATGGGCCGCCGTGTGAGCGGACTGCTGGGCGCAATGGACCTCTGGTCTGACACAGTGGAGACACTTCTTATGTTCTTATGTACCCTTGCCCTCTACAGATGTCATTCCTAAGTATGCCATCCTGCATTTGGAGGAGCATCCCTTCTGAGACAAGCCGGTAGGGATCGTCATTGTAGTGGAGATTTTGTCATTCTTGTCTTTCGCCTGAGTGCACACTTCCTCTACCCAGCACCAGCTCCATTATGGGAAGCAGTCAAAGCCATGAAGCCAGGCCTGGATTTTTTTAATAAACTGGTTTCAAACTAAAGTTATAGTGGTTATTAGTGGAATGGTTAAATAAGGGAACATTTGTTAACCTGTCAAACACCACAAAACATGAGGATGAGCCATGAAACCAATGACCAGTAGATTCAAAACAAATCCTAGAGATTTTTCAGTCTCGTGCTGTCCATAAGCTGTGGAGTTTATTGGAGGCTTTTTGAAGGCAGCTAACAGAGGCGTTCAAAAGAGGTTTGACTTGAGTTCTTGGAGAAAAAGCCCATAAAGAATTATTATCCACATAGACTCTGGAGAGCCATTGCTTCTCACTCTAAAGAAATTATGAGACAATTAGAGACAATTTCTCCAAATGCCATGTACTTGTGTCCTGGACTGGCTGCTGTTGGAAACATGCTGGGATCACTAGATCTTGGCCTATGTTCTTGTAACATATGTTTGGGCCTCATTAATCTGTTAAAACTTTAGAACATAAGAATAGCCGCTGCTGGGTCAGACCAGTGGTCCATCGTGCCCAGCAGTCTGCTCACGCTGCGGCCCTTAGGTCAAAGACCAATGCCCTATTTGAGTCTAGCCTTTCCTGTGTATGTTCTATTTCAGTAGGAACTTATCCAACCTTTTCTTGAATCCCTGAAGGGTGCTTTCCCCTATAACACCCTCCAGAAGAGCATTCCAGACCTCCACCACTCTTTATTGTACTTTTTGTCAAATTTGACAAAAATATTCCAAGTACGAAAAGCAATTAGAAGTTCACATAAATCATCACAAAACAAGAAGAAAAAGAGAAAGTGGCATCTTGTAATTTTAAAGAGACCCCAAAAGGGGAGAAACCTGTAACTCAATAGGAGCAAATCAACGTCACATTGAAAGCCAAAATAAAGGAAATAAGCCAGCTTTAAGAGGCTCATCTGCAAGAATAAGCTTATTGGACTATCCCTGAGAGGCTTTGATGAAGACTTTGATCAAGAAAAACTTTGCAGCTGAGATGGATCACAAAACATCAGCATTTTCCCTGATAAAACTATCTTCCAGAGAGAAGGAAATCGTCAAGTAAAAGTAGCCCTTTTTAGAAAGGAACAATTATCTGTCTCATTTGAAAGGCTTTACAAATAGCAGGAAGAATAGACACTTTACCACCCAAGAGATTAGTATGTGCATCTTTTTAAAAAAAAAAAAAACAACCCAAAAACTTCATAGTCTAGTTCTAAAGTGTAAGTAACCAAAACAGTCCATCTCTTAAGACATGTCCAACATATTGGCCAGATTCATATTTAGAGACGAAAACCCAAAGCACCAAGCAGCGAAACTAGACAGCCACATCTCCAATTACTGATCTCAGCACCAAACTACAAAATCTTCATGAGGAAAATAAAAACCAGAGTATTCAAGAAATATGTCAAGACAAACTCCTGACAACCAGTGACCTCACTCCATCACCAGACTATAAATGTTCCAACCAATAACTTCCCTGTAATCTTCTGGATAGGACCAGAATCTCATCCTTTTGTAATCCGCCTAGAACCGCAAGGTATTGGCGGAATAAAAGAAACTAATGTAAGGATGATTTTCCTTTTGGGATCAGTTTCTAGAGCAGGGGTGTCAAAGTCCCTCCTCGAGGGCCGCAATCCAGTCGGGTTTTCAGGATTTCTCCAATGAATATGCATAAGATCTATTAGCAAACGATGAAAGCAGTGCATGCAAACAGATCTCATGCATATTCATTGGGGAAATCCTGAAAACCCTACTGGATTGCGACCCTTGAGGAAGGACTTTGACACCCCTGCTTTATAGTGTGTAGATATAATACTTGTGTTCCATAGCATCCTAGAAGTACATTCTTGGATTTTTAAATGTTACTGTAACTGGTTCTCAGGTGCCTGAACATTCTTGTAAGATGTTTTCCAATTTTGAGGAAATTGACTCTTCTAAAGCTGAAATTGCACATATTTAGGGAGTTGGAGTTGTAACTAAAAAGCTTATTTGCCTTTCAACGGATTCTCCCAGCCTAAAGCAGGTTACCCTAGGCAGTTCTAAGCCAGCTGAAACTTGTTGTATCAATGGGCTTAGTTTCTTTACCTTGCTCTTCCACTGTCCAAACCCATTTCTGCAAGACCTCATCTAACAACATCTCCACGGTGAAGACACTCCCTGCTCCAGTCAGGCTTGGAGGACCAACCTGCAGAGAATACTCACAAGACTAGCTCCAGAAGTGGTGGCGGATTTCTTGCCTGGCCTTGCCACAGTCTCTAGCCTCCGATGCACTGAGAACCCTGGAAAGCTTGGCTGGGGACTGAGAGGGCACTGCAAAGTAGGTCTTAACTTGCCCCTTACACTGGCTTATAGCTATCAAAGCCCAGAGCTTTAACATTGTGTAGTCACCTTGATTACCAGTCGTACTACTCTCTTCTTGACCCCTTCCAGCCAAAATTATAAATGTTTTAATTCTCTGAACGTTTATCAAACCTTTGAGTTAAAGATTCCTTATTGTATAAAAAATTGTGAGTGTAGTCCAGCTTTAGAAGGCCCCACTGTATCTGATATTGTGGAAGAGTCTGGAAACAGTCTTGGTCTCCTGTCTCACTCGGGTCTCTTCTGGTATTCTGTGTTAGGGTTCCGACTAACTCAATGTGTAGCACATACAGAAATGCTGCAGTTCAGTTACTCTCTCATTAGGTCTATAAATGAATTTCACCTATGCTCAGAGTCTCAAGCGATAAAGCTTTTCCTATTTCGGGTTTCCTGAGGAAGAGAACGAAACGGGGCCACGTCAGTGAAAAGTCCATATATATATATATATATATATACTAGCTGATTACCCGGCGTTGCCCGGATATTTATTTATCCCAAAATGTCCAACCCCCTACATGTCCCACCCCCTATGTCCCACATGTTCCACCCCCCACGTTACCCCCCCCAACATGTCCCATATGTCCCACCCCCATGTCCCAACCCCCTACCCTCCACATGTCCCAAAGGAATGTCCCTCTCTATGGGGCTGAACTTAGACTTAAACGGCATCGGGAGTGTCGGTATTCATCTCTGCGAGCCCGAAAACTATGGGTTGGACATTAATATCTGTCGCTTTTGATAATTTTAACATATCACCCCTTCCCACCCCCACAGTATTTTACCCCGTCCCACCTGCACAATATTTTTCCCCAGATAGTAAGTCATATGTGTACCAAGTTTGGTTGAAATCTCTCCATGCGTTTCAGAGTTATGCTGAGTATTCATGTGTGAGCCCGAAAACACTATGGGGTAGATACTAAAATCTGTCATTTTCAATCATTTTTACATATCCCCCCCTTCCCACCCCCACAGTGTTTGTCCTCAGATAGTAAGAAATGTGTATGTCAAGTTTGGTTGAAATCTGTCCATGCATTGAAGAGTTATGCTGGAACATACATACATACACACACACACATATATTCAAATTATAATGTGAAATATTTGACAAAATGAATACAATACAACTAACGCAAAACTTGATTATAAACAACATTTTTAGTTTCACCTCCAGGAGCAAGAACATATAAATTCTTGGGTGAAGAGACCCCCAGAACATATCACCCCAGTTAGTGAGGGATCTGCATACCAAGTTTCGTTCAAATCGGTCAAGCCGTTTTTGCGTGATCGCGGCACATACACACATACATACACACATACATACCCCACATACATATCCCACATCTCTTGGTTATGCTAAATACTGAAGAGCAAAATACCTGCATGTGAATAATATAAAAATATAAAAACATTAAACGCATAAGTCATGTGCAGTGATTGGTGGTTGAGCTCCGCGATGGAGCTTGTTTCCATAAAGCTTCACATCTCAGAGCATATGTGAAGAAGTGAAATGTTTTTGAATTGAGTAAAGCCGTTTTTGAAATTCATTTATATACGTTACTAGTGTTTAAGCCCGTTACATTAACGAGTGCTAGTAAAGCCTCCTTCCCTCACATGTCCCCTTTTTTCAGCCCGAGCTCCAAACCCATTTTTACTCCCCTCCAGCCCGAGCCCCCTTTTCTCACCAGCAGAATTTCCCTCCCCACTCCACTTCCCTGTCCAGCAGCACCTCTTCCCTGCTCCCCCTGTCCCTCTTCCCTGCTCCCACAGTCCAGTAGCACCTCTTCCCTGCTCCCCGGCCCAGTAGCACCTCTTCCCTGCTCCCCCTGTCCCTCTTCCTTGCTCCCCGGCCCAGTAGCACCTCTTCCCTGCTCCCCCTGTCTCTCTTCCTTGCTTCCCCAGTCCAACAGCACCTCTTCCTGGCGGGCTGCAAGTCGGGAGCGCTGGCTGCTCGGAGCTGCAGGCATCGTCCTGAGAGCCTGCCTTGCGGGCGGGCGTCCGTGGCGTTTTCTTCAGTTGGCGCGCGGTGGTTGCACGGGTGGAGATGTGCGCCGGGCCTTTTCAGCAGAGTCGGCACGTGTTCTCGGGCTGCCTTCGGGGCTCCATGTCCGTGCTGCTTGTCTTGGAGGGTTGTGTCGGGGCGGGGCTCCTGTGCGCAATTCCTTTATAGTCGGCGCTCTGTTGGGGCTTCTGCTGGGCAGTGACCTGTTGGCTCGGCGTCATGCGCGTGTGAGGAGTGACAGGGCCTGTGCTTCCTCCAGCAGTTGGTGAGCGAGGACGGGTGGAGTGGCCAGAGTGTTCCCTGCCGCCGCGTTCTAAAATAGAATCCGGCCACGGATCAGAAAACACGGCGGCAGGGAACATTATATAGGATGTATGTCTTTCTTTCTCTCTCCCTGGCCCTTTTCTTTCTGTCTCTCTCCCTTGCCCACTGTCTGTCTGTCTTTTTTTTTTTTTTTTTTGTTTCTCTCTTTCTTTTCTTGGCTTATGGCTGTCTTGTCTTTATTTCTGTCTATCTCTCTCCCTTTCTGTCTATCTCTGTCTGTATATCATTCTTTCTCTCTTTCTCCTTGGCCGCTGTCTGTCTCTGTATTTTTTTTTTCTCTCTCTCTCTCCTTAGCTGCTGGCTGTCTGTTTTTCTGTCTGTCTGTCTTTCTGGGATCCTGTCTGTCTGTCATTCTTTCTTTCTATCTGTCTCTCTGACCCCTTGTCTGTTTGTTTGTCTTTCCTTCTGTCTGTCTTTCTCCCTTTCTGTCTGTCTCTCTGGCCCTTTGTCTGTCTGTCATTCTTTCTTTCTCTCTGTCTCCTTGGCCGCTGTGTATCTGTTCTTGGCTGCTAGCTGGCTGTCTTTCTGGCCCACTGTCTGTCTGTCATTCTTTCTTTATTTCTCTCTCTCTTTCCTTGGCCGCTGTGTGGATGGCTGTCTTTCTTTCTGTCTGTCTGTCTTTCTGCCTGGCCCCCTGTTTATCTTTCTGGCTGTCTCTCTGCCTGGCCCCCTGTCTCTCTCCCTGGCCCCCAGTTTTTCTGTCTCTCTGTCTTTCTGCCTGACCCCTGCCTTTCTTTCTGTCTCTCTCTCTTTCCTTGGCCACTGTATGGATGGCTGTCTTTTTTTCTGTCTGGCCCCCTATTTATCTTTCTGGCTGTCTCTCTCCCTGGCCCCCATTTTTTGTTTGTCTGTCTCTCTGTCTTTCTGCCTAGCTCCCTGTTTTTCTTTCTCTCTGTCTCTCTGCCTGGCCCCCTGCCTGTATTTCTCTGTCTCTTCTGGCCCCCTTCTCTCTGTCGGCCTCCCAGCACACCCCTCCCTCCAAAGTAGCCCCCTTTCCCTCTCCCCCTCCACTTCCCTGAGCCGTATTTTTTTTTTTTTTAAACTTTGTAACAGCGGCTGCACACCCCGGAACCGACACTCTCCACTAACAGGAGAGAAAATGCCGGCGCTGCCGCTTTAAACCTCCACCGCCACTCTCCTGCTGGTCCACAAACAGCCAAATGCTCCTGAAGACGACCGCGCTGACAAAACTCCACAGTCGCGCGCCTCCAGCCCCTGCAAGCGCCGTGAGGTGTCAATTAGAATACTGCCACAGAAGCACACCTCACGGTGCCAGGACTCATGATTTTTCAAGAGCGCATGCGCGCTCTAGCATTTTATTATTATTGATATGACAGATTTTTCATATATAGCTTCTCATTCTTTTCTTTCTCTATTTTTGAGTTTATATACCCTGATTTTTTTTGTTTTGACGCAATTCAGTTACTGGCAGGACACAGATGGAAGTACAGATTTTGGCTCAACAGAAAAGTCATTCAAAATATGTTTTGATATTTATTTAAAACTTCCAAGGGACATAATACAAATTCAACCTATGATGCTGTTGTCTTGTGCAGATTCACAACGGACCTCCCCACAGCTCGAACTTTGGGTATTCATATGCCAAGAGAATGATAGATGTACAGAACAGGTATGTTCGGTCACCAGGCTGGGGGAGGAGGGAGCTTTGAGATAGTGGGGGAGGTGATTGTGCTGGGGGAGAGAGAGAGAGAAACTGAGGGATGGGGAGACTGGAAGAGGGCCTGGGTTGTAGGCTGGATAGAGGTGCTGAGGGATCCTGTGCTACAAGACGAAGAAGACTTGTGGAATGGGGGAGGGGAGTTAGGGTAGCCCTGTGATGGAGGATGATAGAAATTGTTGTAGGGGGGGGGGGGCACTGTATTGTGGAATTAAAAGAAGCTGGGTGTGGGAGAGGGGCTTTGCTTCAGGATGACAAGACGCTGAGGACATACAGATATGTCAGGAATCCTCCACCTGCCTAATCCAGGAGGGTCATGCCTGGCATAGTTTTCCTTGTAAAGGTGATGCATGCACGGGCCCGCTCTCCTTGCGTCTGTTCATTTCACTGGATCCATTCTAGTTCAACCCCCACTTTCCCATACCACAGAGAATTCTGGTTTTAGTTATAAACGTGGTTTTGCTTTCATTTGTTATGAGCCTGGGAAAAAGCCCAGAGGCAGTCTGCTTATCTGAGGTGCTGCCTGTCTGCTTCTGAAATACTGAATTGTGACACATACTTTAAATATGGTGAAGAGGTGATGGGGGGGACCCCTTCTAGGTCTCACCACCTTTATTGCTGTCTAGGCTAAGAATCTAAAACCCTCTTTCCCCCTGGATAAGACTGATTTTAGTTGTAGGCCTTGGAAAATGAAATCAAGTTTTATTAGGCTTTTATATACCACCTATCAAGGTTATCTAAGTGGTTTTACAGTCAGGTACTTGAGCATTTTTCCCTATCTGTCCTGGTGGTGTCAGCATTTCATTCTTTGGACAGTAGCACAGACTAATGTTTTCAAGCCCAAGGCACACTTAAATTAACAACAGTAGAAGAGGTGGAGTGAGCTGAGGGGGGGATTGCAAGACTCACCTGGCTTAGGACCACTTCTGTCCTGCTGCTCTCTGCTTTCACTCGCTCTCTTTCTTAACAAGTGAACATTGCCTCTCTGCCCTACCCTGTTGAGCTCAAACCCTCACCATGCAAAGACTTTGGCCCAGATTCACTAAAGATAGCAATTCAGTCGCTGTTGGCCGATTTTGAAACAGCGATTGGATTCGCTATCTTTTTTTTGCATGCAAATCATTTGCGATTGAGTCGGGGCAGAGCCCTGACAGTAGCGAGGCCCAGGTCTGCAGCAGTCGGGTTTTAGGATAGTAAAACCCAATTCAAAATAGCCAAGCATGGGGTTTTATTAATTTGCATGAGTTGGATCGGACAACACGCGATGGGCCGTTTAGTGAATCGGGTAGGTAGCAGCGATCGTCGATCGCTGACTTTAGTGAATCTAGCCCTTTGCTCTGTCCTCTTTGTTCCTCCTTTGTGTAGGAGAGCGCAGTGTGGGTAGCACTAGCTCCATTAACTGTGGCTGCCATCGGAGCACCTCCACTGCTATTGCTCCCAACACTCGGAATAAGTCACCCTCTCTCGGTTCACGCTCTCCCTGTCTCACAGAGGAGGAAGCTTGAGAGGGGCTGTCTCCGTGTAATATCTGTGCTTCCCTTCGAGATCCCGGGCTTCAGTCTCTCTTCCTGTAATTAGGAAGGAGAGGAATGTACTTTTTATAAAAAAAGATACTTTACCCCTCACTCCCCATCACCAGTGGCTTTTAATTGTAAAGCCTGGGATCAGTTAAGTGGATACCTAAGGGAGATGCTTATTTAGGAGTCTGGATATTTTGGGTAAATGAGGTTCGAGGGGATGACTAGTGTGTTATTTGCTGGGGAGAGTGCATGTGCGATTGGGGAGGGGAATATTAAGTAAGGACGTGTTTTTTTAAAAGAAATGTTTTGGGCTTCCGGTGAGCTCTCGACCCCTGGGGAGCTGGTTGCACGGGGGTGCAGGGGAGGAGGTCTTACGTCGGGGCTCAGAGTGGTCTCAAGACTTCGGTGAGACACCTCCGTTCCGTTCCCAAGGGGCGTCTCTAACTGCAATCCCGACGTCATCATGGTGCCCTGGAATCGCCGAAACAGCGCTTCTATGTTGCCGGAGGTAGGTGTTCCGGAGCGCAGGGAGGCCCCACCGGTGCTCTTTCCCCTTCTTTTTGGCATTTTAGAAGGCAAGAGAAACCAAACAAAACAGCTCAATAGAGCTCAGAAACTTTCAGCTGTAGCGTCTGTTCGGCGACCTGCTTCAGCGGCTTGCATCCGCGGCCATCTTGGATCTGTTCCCTCAGCTCTCCCCTAGAGGCTGCGCGGAGCTGTGTTGAGGAAGCCGATTCAGGCTCACAGGTTTTGCAGGAGAGCCTGAATATGGTCGGGAGTGCTGTAACAACTGAAACTGGACCTACTCAAGCAGAGGGAACTGGAGGAGAGCGGTCGAATGGTGAGCACAAACTTTTGATTACTCATTTACAAATTCCTACCATAGTTAAGCCCCAAGAAGTTACTTTAGATGCCTTGTGGGACCTGTTGGCAAATATGGCGAAAACAATTAATGTCCAACAAGTGCAAGTGGAGGGGAAAATGAAAGACCAAGAAAAAGAAATTACCTTAATAAAGCAAGATATTGCTGACTCAAATACATCTTTAGACAGTATCAAAAATGAATTAAAATCTTCCAAACAGCTTCAAGAGACTTTAATTAAGGACAATATAAACTTAAGAAGGAAGATTGAAACATTTGAAAATTTTTCAAGAGCCAACAATATCAGATTGATTAATTTTCCACGAATTACAACAATTACTCCACGAGAGATGTTAAAACGATACCTGACGGAAATATTAGAAGTTCCTGAGGGTTCATTACCTCCATTTACACAGGTGTACTACCTTCCCAAGAAAAATCAAATTCAGCAACAGGAAGATACCCATGGACCAATAGATGTATCGGCATTACTGGAACTATCAGATAAAGAAATGGCTACTCCTGCAACATTAGTGGCAACTTTAGCTTTAACATTGGATAAGAATTGGATTTTGAGACTTTTCTTTAAAAATAAAGCAAAAGAATTTATGGGACTCAAAATACAAATGTTCCCAGATTTAGCCAGGGACACACAACGGCGAAGAAAAGAGTTTCTTATGTTAAAACCGGGAATTATAGCTCTTGGAGCAACTTTTTTCCTGCGATATCCATGTAAATGCGTTATACAATATAATTCCCAAAAATATGTTTTCTTTGAGCCTTACCAGTTGACAACTTTCCTTTCTCTTTCTCGGTAGAGAGGGGAAAGAATGGAGGAGTATAGAATATTTAAGATGTCCTTACCAGCTGACTTGCATTATTTTCTTTAATAATATTTCTTTGCTTTTTTCCGTTTATGATTACATTTTGGATCTTTTGTGGACTTGAGCTGATTTAAGTTAATTGGTATTCCTGAATTTATAATATTGTTGTGGTTTTATTTTCTTGACTTAAAGCTTTCTGTACAAGTAAATCTTGAATTGTATTTTGAAAATTGAATAAATAAATAATTAAAAAAAATAAAAATAAAAAAAAAGAAATGTTTTGATTTCTTTCCGAAACACTTTGATGTCTGTTGTTTTGATCATCAGTTTGGTGATGGTGGGGTCAATTTTCACAGCCTTCTAGCAACTCAGGCAGCGAAAATTGACCCCACCATCACCAAACTGATGATCAAAACAACAGACATCAAAGTGTTTCGGAAAGAAATCAAAACATTTCTTTTCAAAAAACATGTCCTTACTTAATATTCCCCTCCCCAATCGCACATGCACTCTCCCCAGCAAATAACACACTAGTCATCCCCTCGAACCTCATTTACCCAAAATATCCAGACTCCTAAATAAGCATCTCCCCTAGGTATCCACTTAACGGATTCCTTCAAAGTTAGGTATCTTTCTTCAGTTGCCTAAATTGTTTTCCCCACTGAACCTTGTAACGACTTGAACCCTGTCAAGTTATTCTATCGATAAATCCAGATATCTTATACTTGTATTTCTATACCACAACATGTAATTTACTTAAATCGTTGTAATGTAATTCTCTCGGTAATGTCCTGATCTCTTTTAACTGTAATCCGCTTAGAACCGCAAGGCACAGGCGGAATAGAAATCACAAATATAATGTAATGTAATAAATACAGCGGATCCTTAGCTGTGTGGTAGTGAAGGGAAAGTGAGAGAGAACTGGGCTCTTATTGCTGTCCTAGTCTTTTTTTTTGTTTGTTTGAGGGTTCTTCAAAAAGTTTCTGCACTTTTCATATCTTCGTGGGAAATGGTTGGGGAGAAGTGGAAAGACGGCATGTCGTAGAATGTGGAAAAGTGTTTAAAGAATAAGAGCGGAAACCTTTTGAAGATCCCTCGAATAGAGAGAGAGGGCAGAGTGTTTTTTACATTACATTACATTACATTAGGGATTTCTATTCCGCCATTACCTTGCGGTTCAAGGCGGATTACAAAAGGTTAATTTAAAAAATACAGAGTTACAATGATTAGCTAGAGAGGTAAGTTGTAGATTTTATAAACATTAACGGGTTGTTGAGGGTGAGGTGGTTTGTAAGAGAATTAATAGTTGGTCATAGTGGAGGTTCTTTTGTTGTTGTTAGTGCAGTAATGGGTAGATCAGATGTCGGTTTTAGAGTTACTAAGAGGTCGTGATGTTATTGCTGCTTCAGGAATTTCTTGAAAAGTGTGGTTTTTATTTCTTTTCTGAACGTCCTATAGTCTGGGGTGGTCATCAGAAGGTTGGAGATCTGGTTGTCCAGCCTTGCGGCTTGAGTGGCTAGGAGGCCGTCGTGTAGTTTTGTTCTTTTGACTTCCTTGATTGGGGGGGGTATGAATGGGGAGTGTGTTTTTCTGTGTCTGGTAGTGGGTGCTTGGATGAGGCGATTGTTCAAGTATGTTGGGCTGTCTCCGTGTAGGGTTTTAAATAGTATGCAGTAGAATTTGAATTGGATTCTTTCTTGGATTGGAAGCCAATGTGAGTTGATGAAGGCTTCAGTGATGTGGTCATTTTTTCTCAATGAGTAGATGAGTCTCAAAGCTGTATTTTGGATTGTTTGGAGTTGTTTAATCGTAGTTACAGGGCAAGGAAGGAAGAGGATGTTGCAGTAGTCCAATATACCTAGTATTAGGGATTGTACTATAAGTTGGAATTGTGTTCTTTCAAAGAATTTTTTCTGAGCACAATGTATTTGGGGAGGCAGCGGGGAAGTACAGTTTTACATTTTCCACTTGCATAGCAAGAACACCCTTACACCAGTCCTTCTCTTCACTCTCCATTCTTCAGAGCGTACTTCCAGCAGCATGGCTGCAAATTCACTGCCGTCATCCCCACCAACGTCTTCGGACCCCATGATAACTTCAACATTGACAATGGCCATGTGTTGCCAGGGCTCATCCACAAAGTGTACCTGGCAAAGGGTGAGTAAAGCAAGCGGTTGGGAGGAAGGGGTAGATAACTCCAGCCCTCAGGTGGCTCATGTTTTGACTCTTCCATCACTACCCAGTTTCCAAATTTATTTGAACTTGCCATAGCACACATTGTAGCCATCGGTGCAGTTTACAATTATAAATACACTCAATTAGGAAAAGAACACCATAGATGTAATAGGACAGAAAAAGAAAGGAAAATCTAGTTTGCTGGTCTCAGATATCCCAGTATAAAAGATGCCACAAACCTTAGATGAAACAGGATCAAATTCCCCAAAGTGACAAAACAATAAAGTCATGAATTCTGTTCTGGGATATCTCATTGGAGACAATGCTGCATATCTTATACTGATCAAGATGACATAAGTTTTTTTTTTTTTAAGATTGCATTTAAATTGTAAATAGGATTCAAACATAAGAACATAAGAGAACATAAGAAGTTGCCTCCACTGGGTCAGACCAGAGGTCCATCTCGCCCAGCGGTCCGCTCCCGCGGCGGCCCATCAGGTCTGCGACCTGTGAAGTGGTTTCTGACCACTTCTATAACCTACCTCAAGTTCTATCTGTACCCCTCTATCCCTTTATCCTCCAGGAATCTATCCAAACCCTTCTTGAATCCCTGTACAGAGTTCTGGCCTATCACTTCCTCCAGAAGCACGTTCCATGTGTCTACCACCCTCTATGTAAAAAAGAATTTTCTAGCATTTGTTCTAAACCTGTCCCCTTTCAATTTCTCCGAGTGACCCCTAGTGCTTGTGGCTCCTCTGTTTGAAGAATCTGTCCTTATTTACTCTCTCTATGCCCTTAAGGATTTTGAAGGTTTCTATCATGTCCCCTCTAAGTCTCCTTCTCTCCAGGGAGAACAGCCCCAGCATTTAATACGCAGATAATACGGAAGAGTTGGCTCAAGAATACTGACCCACGAAATGAATGCGATTCCGTTGGCTAGACTGTAGGGGGCCGACCTGGTACATAAGGGATAAGTCATTGATCAGTGCATCTCCTCTCAGAAGCTGTTTGTTATGTCCCCATTGCAGCTTCTCTGCTAATTTTGGAGCATATCATCGTTCATGAGCTTTGGCCAGCTTTATCTCATATTGTTTGCATTGCCCGAGAGTGCCGACTTGGGACCTTTTGTGTCAGTGTTCTGGTGCTTTAACCTTAGGCTGGGTCCTCTCGTAAGGATATCCAGTGCCGTGTAGTAAAGTGTTGCATGAAAGAAAGCCTTCATGTCCTAAGCAGCATGAAAGCAAATTGTGACTTGCTTACTAAAACTAGACCAGAGAAGTTTCTTTAGTCCAGCCTCGCTATCTCTCGCAGCCCAGCAGAATCCTCTGTCCAATTCCAGCTCCAATTCCATGCCGGTTCTGAAGCTTTTCCCACTGTGTTAGGGGATGCACATGATGACAGATGACTGCTTCCTTCTCTTTTTGTGTAAGTGATTATGAACAGTACTTGTGGGTCCAGAGAGCACTGATGTACATCCTTTCTCTTTTCTATAGAGAATGGTACATCTCTTACCATCTGGGGCACAGGGAACCCCAAAAGACAGTTCATCTACTCTCTGGTAAGCATTCTCTATCTCATATATATCCACAGTGAATATGCATGAGCTAAATGGAATGGGTGTGGCCCAAGACTCCAATTGGCCACACCCATTCCATCCCAGGATGCACCGAGAAGAAGGCCTAAGGCTCTGATGGGCCCAGGTGCCTGAGGGGCCTTAGGCCTCCTTCCTGGTGCATCTCAGGATGCACTGGGGATGGGAAGGCCCACCATTTTGAAGAGGCGGCCAGAGGGAGGAAGCATCCCTCCCGCCTTTCTTCATCAAAGATACGGTGTGGAGGGTGTTGGTCGTGGCAGGAGTGAGTGGGTATCCCTCTTTCCGGGTGGCGGCAGGAGGGAGTGGGAATCCCTCCTGCCAATTGTGCTGAGGGGGTGGGGGGTCAGGGGATGGTGGGCAGGAGGGAGTGGACCTCAGTCCTGCTGATTTTAGGGGTGGGGGCTGGAGGTCCCCTCCTGTACAGCGCACACTCAGCTGATCAGGGATTCCCTTGCTGCAATCGGTTGATGGCAAGGGATCCCTCGATCAGACGGG
Source organism: Geotrypetes seraphini (assembly GCF_902459505.1). Classification (NCBI taxonomy): domain Eukaryota; kingdom Metazoa; phylum Chordata; class Amphibia; order Gymnophiona; family Dermophiidae; genus Geotrypetes; species Geotrypetes seraphini. Next base: position 12,377,882 of record NC_047085.1, read on the forward strand.
CGCAATTCTGTAACCAGCACTGGTGATATGGGTGCTGGTTACAGAATCAGGGGTAAAGCGTCTGGGGTTTTATTTTTTTTAGTCAGACATGATTCTGTATAGGACGCCAGTGTGCGATTCTCAGCCACTTCTTAGGCGTCCTATACAGAATCAGCCCCTAAGGGTTTATTTTGGTAAGGTGTGCAAGAAATAAAACCTTATTGGGATCATTTCTGTAAGCGAAACAGGGGTTGCGAAGAAACCTGAGCTGCACAGGGAAGGTCTTTACTTGCATCTGGGTCCATGAAGACACTAAAACTTCTCCTGGTTCCCTGTAGGACCTGGCCCGGCTCTTTATCTGGGTGCTGAGGGAGTACGATGAGGTGGTTCCCATCATCCTATCAGGTAGGTTCTTCCAGTCTCTCACATGCACTCTGTCTTCACTGGTCTAAGCAAAATGTTTCTGAGGTGTGAGGATTAGAGAATGATACAGTGAATATTACCCGCGAGTGGATGTTACCTCCCCCTTACCTTTGCAGCGCGTTTTAAGGTTTCAAAGTACTTGTTGAAAGATGCTGGAGCGTGCATGCGTGTGTGGGCAGAAGCTTCTCCTCTGACGCATCTTCCAGTTGCATCAGAGGAGAAGCTTCTGCCCACACGCGCACTCGACTGTATGAACACTCCGGCGGCTTTTAACAAGTACTCTGACATGCTCGCAGTAGACTTTTGAATCTTTAAGATTTTATTCCCACTCTCAGCTGTTGGACTGGCCATGGATTCTTGGGGGGAGGGGGGTTGGGAGGGGAACTGATTATATTGTTGAAAATGTTATTTCCTGAATGGTACTACTGTTTGTATTTGCTTCTTACTGCTGGAATAATAAAAATCATTACTCTGAAACCTTAAAACGCGCTGAGAAGGTAAGGGGGAGGGAGGGAGATGCACGGACTGTACGAGGGGTGCCGAAGGGCAGTGAGGTGGCGAGAGGGAAGGGTGGATGCGACGGGCACAGGGTGGTGAAGGGGACATATTTTTTTCCCCCGTGTCATTCTCTAGTGAGGATTAGGCCAATGCCTTTAGCTTTGATTTGGGGCAGCTGCGAGCTAGATTCCAGTCTGCCTACATTTTGTCCCATATTAGATGCCTGACTTAATTGGTAAAAGGTTTTTAGATCTTTCTTTCTTTTCTTTTTTTTTTTTTAATGTAAGCGCCTTCATTGCATCTGGGGAGGCATCTTAGAACTCCTAAAGTCGAAGTAGGCATGGTTAATACCGGAAATGAATTTAGATGCTCTAAGACGCCTCCATAGACACGATTCTCGTCAAAGGTAGGTGCCAGAGAGGTAGGCCTTTAACGCCCTGACCTACATTTCTGGCGACTACCTTTGACAAAAGTCACGATTCTGTAAATGATGCTGTTGCACAATTGACACGCCATCGGTGGACATTTTTTAGGCGGCCGAATCTGGCCTTTTGTGTTTTATATTGTCTTCTTCCTTGGGTTGGGTTGGTTAAGTTTTACACACACACAATTGCTGTGTGAACAAAATTTATCTGGATAAAAATAGGCCAGACAAAGCATGCAGGAAGTGGGCTTAGGAATTTCAGAAAAGTAGGAGGGATTAGAACATGGGCCAAGAATCAAGGAACCAGTGATAGGTCTTGCTGATATTCCTTATAACCTTGGGCAAGTCACTTAATCTTCCTTTGCTTCAGATATAGATTTAGATTTTAAGACTTCCAAGGACAGGGACATACACTCTTTAACTTTCCTTAAACTCCTGAAAAAGTGTGAACTAAAGGACAAACTTAGAAGCTCTAACAGCAGCTCTAAATTTATTTGTATTCTTAACTGTAATCTATTTGTTATATCACACAGTAACGTACAGTCAATTTAATATCCAATTTGCAAGTTCTTCCGGAATTAGTCCAGGTACCTCTCCTCCCTTGTAACCAAAAAAAAACCACCCCAAAACTGTTGTAACTTCACTGGAAATGTCCAGTTAGCTCTTTTGTAATCCGCCTTGAACTGCAAGGTATAGGCGGAATAGAAGTCCCTAATGTAATGTAATTTAGCCAGCTGCTTTCTGCAAGTCCAAGAAGAAACATTTCCTGAGTGCCAAACCTTCTCCTCCCCACAAATCCTCTTGTTTCTTTCTACTGTAGATTACTGATTTCCTCTGTAGGTACCAGATCTGTAAAATAGATACGCCCATTGAATGCTCTCTCTCTGAAACAGAGCCAATCCATCACCCCCCCCCCCACACACACACACACACACAATCACTATCTAAAAAATGTAATCACCCCTGTATATCCTGTGGTGGTGTTGAACATGAAATTGATATCACTCCTGTGGCCTCTGGGTTCAGTGTTGCTTCTAGAAACCGAGCTTACAGTTCTCGACAGAGCTTGATGGGTTTTGGTCTTTGTGCCCAGACTCTCTGTGTGACTGATCATTTCCTCGTTTGTGTTTAGTTGGAGAAGAAGATGAAGTTTCCATAAAGGAAGCAGCGGAGGCCATTGTAGAAGCCACGGACTTCAAAGGAGAGCTCCTGGTATCCTTAACCTATATGGTCTGGCTGTAGTTCCAGCAATCTCATCTGGTGAGAACAGAAGGTCCAACCCTTCATGCACTCCATTCAAAGGATCTTGTGCTGGGATCTGGTTGGAGTCACAGTGATGTTCCCTGGTGAGATGGGGCGCTTCCTCCTCAGTCTAGTCCTAGGCGAGAGTTAAAATAAATTTTGGGATGGAAAGTAGATTCTTCCCCAGGGGTGGATAACTCTGTTCCTTGACTTCTGCAGCCCAGTCTGGCTGAATATGCCTGAGATGGAGTGACATAACACTTTCTTCATGCATTTTCATGTGGGTATCCTGAAAACTCAATTGACTGGTGACGATACTGCCTCCATATAGAATAGGGGTAAGCATGTCATGTGGGAGGAGAACTTGGTGGACTCGGAGTGCACATGTGCCAGGGATTGAAAAAAGCCTTCATCTTCTTTCCAAGATGTTCCCTGCACAAGCCAGGCTAGATAGGAATGAAAACTCATTAGCACCATAGCACAGTAGATGCTTGCTTGCTGTGTTTCAACTGGAAGCCCAAAAAGGAGGACGACAAAACAGCCAAGTCCAATTTTTTTAAAATGTAAAATGCATTGTATAAGTCTTAGATAAAGGATTGCACTCGATTTTCATCAAAATAGTGGAGTGGGCCTATAAATTCACATAATATTCAAAAAAGGTTCTTCAGCAAACTTCTCAAAACCCTCTCCACGACATCCGTGTATATGGAGTTCTGTTCCAGAAGAATTGTTTTAGTTTCCCTTAATCTGTTGCATTCAGTTTGATACCACAAAATCGGATGGACAATTTAAGAAAACGGCCAGCAACAGCAAACTGAGGAAATATTTGCCAGACTTCAAATTCACACCATTTAAACAAGGTAACTGAATTTTGGGGAATAATATTGGACTCTTCTTTATCATTTCAATGTCAGATTAATCACCTTTCAAAGAAATGTTTTTTTCAGCTTACGAATGTTAAGGAAAGTTAAATATCTGTTTCACCAGCAACATTTTGCGGTATTGCTACAAACTATTATCCTAGCACAATTAGATTACTGTAATTCAATCTATCTATATAGACCTGAGTAAGGGAATCTAAAATGGTTACAACTAATCCAAAATACGGCAGCACAGTTAATATTTGGTAAGAGAAAATTTGATTGTGTCTCCTCTGTGAGAAATCGTCACTGGCTCCCTGTCTGAGTACATTTTAAATGTGCTATTGTGGTTTTTACATCTTTGATTCTAGTTCTAAGTTTATTTAAAATTTTCTTTCCTGCCCTGGGGGAAAACCTTCAAGGAGGCTTACAATCTAAAACATATTTAAAATACAAAATAATCCACACATAATACAAAACCAGAATAAAAACTCCCCGAAACATTAATGATATTCTTCCAAGATCACCCAATACTACCCATTATATCTCAGAGTATGCATCAGAGAAAAGATAGGTCAGCAGCAACTTAGCTAACTTTGTCTTGAATCCCTGGAGGGTGTTTTCCCCTATGACAGACTCCAGAAGAGCGTTCCAGTTTTCCACCACTCTCTGGGTGAGTTTGTACAGAATCTGTCCCCTTTTAACTTTAGAGAGTGCCCTCGAGTTCTCTCTACCTTGGAGAGGGTGAACAACCTGTCCTTATCTACTAAGTAAAGAATGACATGGTGGCGGTTTACCCGCAGCCACCGGGTTTAGCCGCGGGTAACCCGCCAAAACGGGGAATGAAAACTAGCAGTCGCTGCAGCGACGGGGACAAAGCCATTCACCGCCCCGTGGAGCGGTGAATGGTCTTGTCCCCGCAGTGAGGCATGAAGGATCGCGCGGTCCCCGCAGCCCACACCCGCCTGCCCAATCGATCCTAGTGTTTAGCCAGCTCTCTCCCTTCTCCTCACCTTAGTTTGTAGGTTTTCTTTTTCGGCGACTCGCACGCTATCAAAACCTAGTAATAAACTCAATCACAAACCCCATTCAACCCACTCTAAAACTTCTGGGAATGCTGATAGGCAGAGGCTATACCATGCAGCCACAAATCAACAAAACAATACAGAAATCATTCACAGTCATTAGAAACCTTGGTTCAGTCCCTAGTCCTGGGTCTTCTAGACTACTGTAACATTCTCTATCTCCCCTGCCCCACAACCATGATAAAACAACTACAAACAGTACAAAACACAGCTCTGAGACTTATCTACTCACTGAGGAAACACGACCACATCACAGTGGCTTACCTTGATTCACACTGGCTCCCAATACAAGCAAGAATACTATTCAAATTCTACTGTCTACTATTTAAAACCATAAACGGAGACTGCCTAGCTTACTTGAACAACCGACTGATCCAAACAACCACAACCAGACATACGAGAACCCACACTCCATTCATGCACCCTCCAATCAAAAACGTCAAACGAAAAAAAAATGTGCGATGGCCTCCTGGCCACTCAGGCAGCAAAACTAGACTACCAATTCTCCAATTTACTGATCACGACCCCAGACTACAAATCCTTCAGAAAAGAAATAAAAACTCTGCTATTCAAGAAATCCTTAAAGACAAACTAACACAGCAAGAATCATCTCAATCCCCAATAGCAACCCGCTCCACTCCATAATACCATGGGAAATGTCCAAATAACTCCTTATGTAATCCGCCTTGAACCGCAAGGTAATGGCGGAATAGAAATCAGTAATATAATTTGTTAGTGCCGTATAATTAGTTTTGTACAATTTTAATAATGCTATACTTGTTTCAGAGCAGAAGTATACTGTTGGGAAGTTCTCCATGTGCCTTCCTTCAAGTGATGTCTTCTGTTACAGAGTTTCTCAATGTGCGATACGCATGCCCCGGGGGTACGTGGGCTGATTGCCTGTCCGTTACCACCTGCTATAGTTGTGGCACCAGTGGGGCTGTAATTAAATGTAGCGGGCAGCGGTGGACCAGGGGGTAGAAGAAATCGGCGGCAGGTCAGCTTGAGGGCAGGCAGGCTTCGGGGGAGGGAGGAAGGGAATAGAAAGGAACAATTGTTTGGCCCGAGTGCAGAATGAAAGAAAGAATGCACAGTCAGAAGGAAGTGTGACTAGAGACTCATGAAATAACCAGACAACAAAGGTAGGAAAAATGATTTTATTTTCAATTTAATGTTCAAAATGTTTTGAGAATTTATATCTGCTATCTATTTTCCTATACTTGTTACTGATTGCATATTTTAAAGTCATCTGCCTTGACTCCTTTGAAACCCCCCCCTAAAATATAAATTAACATTTTCTCTGCGTACAGTGTGCTTTGTGTTTTTTTTTATTTATTTTAAGGTTACCATTATGTATTAATAAGATTATATTGCATGTATATGAAAAATGGATGGAAGAAATTGCATTACAATTAGTACTATTATTATAGGGGGTGGAGTTTGGCCGGGGGTACTCGGATGGTAGTTTTTAGGCTTAGAGAGTACTTGGCTTGAAAAGGTTGAGAAACTCTGTTCGATTAAAGTGGTTCTTCACTGCTTTTGTACAAACTGAGGGATCAGAAGCAAACCTACGGGGAAGGAGGCCAAGTTGAAAGAGGAGTGATATCATTCTGCGAGCAACTTACAGGTTCAGATGCATAACCCTAGCCTAGCTCCAAGAAAGAAAAGGATCAAGGTAAGAACCTCATCTTTCTTTGCTTGTTTGGTAACAGTTCTCTATTTCCCTTCCTTGTCCTCCAGCTGTCCAAGAAACATGCAACTGGTTCAACATGAATTATGCTTCTGCTAGAAAGTGAGAAAGCAGGCTGGACTTGTCGGTGCTCTTAGGCTGGCCCAGCTCCTGAACTGACTCTTGAGTCTCGCTGTCGCTGCAGAAGAGGAAAAAAGTATCCTGAGCCGGTGGGGTGATGGTGTAAACATATGGTGATGGTCTGTTTTGCAGAAGGACAGGCTCTAGCTGCCCTTGTTTCCGAAGCAATCGCTAGTGCAATTTACAAGAACTTCAGATTATTTCATTTTCATTTGGATTGTACTTAAATTCTTTATTTTGAAAAATAAAATTGAGGGGGTTTGTGGGCTGATCTCTGTTATGTAACGTGTTTCCAGAACAGTCTTGGGATACCCTAGACTGGTGCCTAGACCCACGAGTGGCAGAAGTGGGATCAAATTGTTCTTCTGGAGGAAGTCATTTGATTCCATTGCCTCATGTACCCTTTTAAATTGCAAACTCCTTATGAGCAGGGAAATTCAGCTGAACAGAGATGTTGTAAATCACCTTGGCAGTTTTATGATTCTTTATAAACAGCCTTAAAAATTTGGTCACGGTGGTTTAATATTTATAAATTTTTTTAAAAAGGAAAGGGATCCCTATCACTTTTAATGGCATTCCTATTTCACATTTAGGATAATTAGAACAAGAGTGAAAGGGTAGGAAAGTGAGGGAGGAGGAGACTGCTTGTGAATTTTGGCAAAGCAGACCCAAGAAAGAAAAAAAAAAATGTTTTCAGAGGTGGTTTTATCTTTATTTAAGATATTGATTAAACGCTTATCCAAAAGTACAAAGCCTTGTACAAAATATTTAAAAATTTTGAAGCGGAGAGTTCTGTTCTGGTAGAACTGGGCAGGTCATTTCATAATTTAATAATAATAACTTTATTCTTCTATACCACCAAAGTCAGATGACTTCTAGGCGGTTCACAGCGAAAAGGGCTGAACAATCGGCGAATTACAGAATGCAAAAAGTGAGGGTACAACATATTACATAAGAAATAGACAGAAGGAAACTATAAATTTGTCAAATATATTTTATTGAGCTCCACAAAAGAAATACAGAAAACAAGTTCATTTTTTGGAAGTTTTTAAACACAATATTGCCACACCCACCATCTCAATCCCCCTAACGCAGATACAGGTAAAAAACTGACCAAGAACCAGTAACAAGAAAAGAGCCAAATAACATGAGTAGCTCAGATTAGGCACAAATATCATCCCCCTCCCAACCCACCCCTTTCCCTAGTCCTCCTTCAAGCCCAGCCCAGAATATATCAAGAAAGTGAGACAAATAGACCCATAGCAAACAACAGGTGTAGTAAGAAGTCCAAAGCAGCAGATCAACAATTCAGGAGGCGGCTACGAGCCAACGGAATCATAGTGTTACAAAAAGGCTCCCAGGTACGTTGAAAGGTGCGCCCAAGTAGGGAAGAAAAATCCTGCACATCTCTGCGTTCCCACATCAGAAGGGTGATCAGGCAACACCGCCAGAGTGAATAGTCAGGACCCTCCATCTCTAACCACTTGAGCAAAATACACTTGAAGGCTATCACTTCAGTCCACCGAAGAAATGCAGCAGTCCCCGGTCTGCGAGGAGAAAAATGGAGGGGGGACGCCAAAAAAGAAGCAAGGGGGAACGTTGAATAGTGACATTCCAGATACTTTCCACAAAAAGAAAAATGGCATCCCAAAAGGACTGGATGACAGGACAGGTCCAGTACATATGTCCCAAACCAGCTTCAGGAGCAGCAGATGCTCGGAACCCCAAAAGGTGAGCCCTTTAAGGAGAGAAATATAAGCGCAAGACCAATTTGTAATGTTGTTCCCAAAAGGTAGTATATTTGCGAAAAGCAGGTAATTTGCGTACAGCACAGAGAACATCATCAGGCAGTTTTACAGAAAGATCACGAGCCCAAGCAGCCCACAATCCGACATGGTCAAACGGGGGGGGGGGGGAGGGGGGCTCATCCTTCAAGTGTCTGATGAAATTTGAGAGGAACAGGGAGCTGAGATCCAATGGTAAAAGCCGTGGACAATAGCTCCTGACAAGAAGCTGTCAAATGGCAGAGTGGTAAAGAGGTAATGTAATGATGCAGTTGCATATAAGCAAAGCCATCAGCATGAGGGAGATCAAATCTATATATATAAAATCGGAGGTATGTGCCGCGATCACGCAAAAACGGCTTGACCGATTTGAACGAAACTTGGTATGTAGATCCCTCACTACCTGGGATGATATATTCTGGGGGTCTCACGGCCCACCTGCACATGTGGGCGGAGCTACAAACAGAAAATCAGATTTCACCCATTCATGTCAATGGAAAAAATGTAAAATGCTGCCAACGCAAAAATGGCTTGCCCAATTTGAACGAAACTTGGTATGCAGATCCCTCACTACCTGGGGTGATATGTTCTGGGGGTCTCGCGGCCCACCTGCACACGTGGGCAGAGCTACAAACAGAAAATCAGATTTCACCCATTCATGTCAATGGAAAAAATGTAAAGAGCTGCCATTCTCACAGTAATTCAAAAACGGCTTGACCAATTTGACCGAAACTTGGTATGCAGATCCCTCACTACCTGGGGTGATATGTTCTGGGGGTCTCGCGGCCCACCTGCACACGTGGGCGGAGCTACAAACAGAAAATCAGATTTCACCCATTCATGTCAATGGAAAAAATGTAAAAAGTTGCCATTCTCACAGTAATTCCAACTACCTGGGGTGATATGTTCTAGGGGTCTCGCGGCCCACCTGCACACGTGGGCGGAGCTACAAACAGAACATCAGATTTCACCCATTCATGTCAATGGAAAAAAAGTAAAAAGCTGCCATTCTCACAGTAATTCCAAAACGGCTTGACCGATTTGAACGAAACTTGGTATGCAGATCCCTCACTACCTGGGGTGATATGTTCTGGGGGTATCGCGGCCCACCTGCACACGTGGGCGGAGCTACAAACAGAAAATCAGATTTCACCCATTCATGTCAATGGAAAAAATGTAAAAAGCTGCCATTCTCACAGTAATTCCAACTACCTGGGGTGATATGTCCTGGGGGTCTCGCGGCCCACCTGCACACATGGGCGGAGCTACAAACAGAAATTCAGATTTCACCCATTCATGTCAATTGAAAAAATGTAAAAAGCTGCCATTCTCACAGTAATTCCAACTACCTGGGGTGATATGTCCTGGGGGTCTCGCGGCCCACCTGCACACGTGGGCGGAGCTACAAACAACATCAGATTTCACCCATTCATGTCAATGCAAAAAATGTAAACAGCTGCCATTCTCATAGTAAATCTAAAACGGCTTGACCGATTTGAACGAAACTTGGTATACAGATCCCTCACTAACTGGGGTGATATGTTCTGGGGGTCTCTTCATCCAAGAATTTATATGTTCTTGCTCCTGGAGGTGAAACTAAAAATGTTGTTTATAATCAAGTTTTGTGTTAGTTGTATTGTATTCATTTTGTCAAATATTTCACATTATAATTTGAATATTGTACTTTTTATAAAGCTGTAAAAAAATAATTTCATTCACCACTATAAAGTATCTTTATTTGAATCCATTTACAGTGTTATTGCTATAATTAAATACCCGTGCAACACCGGGGCATCAGCTAGTTCTCTATATAACTTATCAAAAGATTTAATCTGACCATCGTCTTCCAGCAATTGAAACATAGTGAATCCCCCCTGCTTCCCAATGAACAAAGCTGGCCTCATCCACCCCAGGTAGAAAATTCCCATTAAAGTGTAAAGGCAAAAAGGGGGAAATAGTAGAATTGAGAGAGTGAAATTTACAGACCCATTGCCAAACCTTCTGCAAAGGGTGATGTAAAACCTTAAGAGGAAGGAGCTCAGGCTGAGCTGAAGGAACAGAATAAAGATAGGCAGTAAAGTGAGTCTTGGTGAAACAAGAGAGTTCCAAAGAAGTATTAGTGATGGGCAGTACCCCGAAAAAAATCATTAATGTGATGCATACCACAACCAACCATCAAATGACAAAGATTGAGCAAGCCTAAACCGCCCTTATACCAAGGGGAAGCCACCAGTCGATAATGCAAATAAGCATGCTTACCTGCCCAAAGAAACCGCTCAACCATATGCTCCAGGCGCTGCTCATCCTTAGAAGTCAAATAAAGTGGGAGGACCTGAAAAACATACAACCAACATGGAACAATAAGCATATTGTATAAGCTCACCCTGAAGAAAACAAAAAAAACTCTGTGGAGTGACGATGTTCCTAAATGGACTTTATTTGAAAGTGTCAAAGTTCCAGCTCACCACACAATTGTTTCCCACATACTCACCTTTATAGGGACCCCTGAAGAAGACTTTTTGTCAAAACGCAGACCGTGTTGGGTCCTGTATCCCTAGTGGACTACAACGTGTTCCAGAGCTTAACTATTCTTTGAGTTAAAAAAATATATATATTTCTTCCTATTGGTTTAAAAAATTTTTCCGTGTACCTTCATCACGTGTCCTTCAGTCCGTCCCAGTATGGCAATTCTTATGTAGGATATCCACAATGAATATTCATGAGAGATTTGCATCCCTGTCTGGTTTTTCCCCCCAATGTAGTAGCATGAGGGCAAGGAATCTAAACATGCAGCACTACCTGTGCATACAATCAACTTCCCCTCAACAGGTCGCACCAAGACGGATGGATGCAGTGGATGATGAAAAACATTGCTGCACATGTTTAGAAAACCCTTGGCCTTTCTTGCCTTTGGCTTGGACAGGTTGCAAATTATTGCTGCTTTGGGCTTATTCAACCTTGGTGACTCTGCTCCTGTCATTACATCCTGAGCACCTACTGAACCATTTTCATTGGAAATCCAGGGCGTAAGGACAGCGAGAGTCCTAGAATAAGTTACATTTTCACCCAAAGACACACCATTATCTATGGTCCAGAGCAGGGCTGCCCAAATCCGGTCCTCAAGATCTACCGGCAGGCCAGGTTTTCAGGATCTCCACAATTTGAATATGGAGAGAGATTGGCCTGCACTGCCTTCTTGGTATGTAAATCTCTCTTTCATGCATATTCATTGTGGCTATCCTGAAAACCTGGCCTGACAGTAGATCCCGAGGACCGGACTTCGGTAGCCCTGTTATAGAAACATAGTGACAATAGAAACATAGTAACATGATGGCAGATAAAGGCCAAATGGCCCATCCAGAGCATCCACTATCTTCTCCTGTCCCTATTGGCTAAGGCTCTTAGCATTTGCATCTCCTCTTCCTATTGGCTAAGGCTCTTTACACCTGCATTGTGAGGTCATAGAGCTTTATGGTTAGAGAAACCTGATGGCAGATAAAGGCCAAATGGCCCATCCAGAGCATCCACTATCTTCTCCTGTCCCTATTGGCTAAGGCTCTTAGCATTTGCATCTCCTCTTCCTATTGGCTAAGGCTCTTTACACCTGCATTGTGAGGTCATAGAGCTTTATGGTTAGAGAAACCTGATGGCAGATAAAGGCCAAATGGCCCATCCAGAGCATCCACTATCTTCTCCTGTCCCTATTGGCTAAGGCTCTTAGCATTTGCATCTCCTCTTCCTATTGGCTAAGGCTCTTTACACCTGCATTGTGAGGTCATAGAGCTTTATGGTTATAGAACAGGGCTGACCAAATCCAGTCCTCGAGATCTACTGGCAGGTCAGGTTTTCAGGATCTCCACAATGAATATGCATGAGAGAGATTGGCCTGCACTGCCTTCTTGGTATGCAAATCTCTCTCATGCATATTCATTCTGGCTATCCTGAAAACGTGGCCTGGCAGTAGATCTCGAGGACCGGACTTGGGCAGCCCTGGTCCAGAGCAACTGTCCCTTACATAGCTAGTTATGTGTAGGGCAGGGGTGTCCAATGTCGGTCCTCGAGGGCCACAGTCCATTCGGATTTTCAGGATTTCCCCAATGAATATACATGAGGTCTATTTGCATGCACTGCTTTCATTGTATGCTAATAGATCTCATGCATATTCATTGGGGAAATCCTGAAAACCCGACTGGATTGCGGCCCTCGAGGACCGACATTGGACACCCCTGGTGTAGGGTTACCAGATGTTTGGATTTCCTCGGATGGCTTTTCAAAACCCAGCACTTTGTCCGGGTTTTAAAAAGCTTCCAGCTAGCAGCAGCATCAGTCACACCAGTGCATGCGCAAATGCCCTCCCCAGCAAGCAAACAGGTTGAGGGGGGGCCCTGAATGAGAAGTACACCTCCCTCTTCCGAGTCACGGTTTTAGGACTCGCGATTTCAATTATTCACGATTTCCTAAAACTGAAATCACCCCCACCTCCTTCCCCGAGAGACTACAGGACCTCACGGCGGCCATTTTGGATGAGTGATCTGCACAGGGCAGGAGCATAGGAAGATCGCTCCTGCCCCGAAAGACTACCGGTTAAGGTACAGGGAAGTGGGGGTGGGTTAGAATCAGCCCAAAAGTTATTCATGGGCTGGTTCTGCCCCTAACTCCGGCAAAGACTGAGGGAGGAATTTAGCCTGTTCACTGTTCCTTCAAAGCCGAGCAAGACTCCTCCATCTATAGTCCTTCCAGTGGGAGGTGCTGTTTCATTATCACATTTAATAGTGAGAGACAGGAAAGCTCTACATAACTTCTCTAGAAATTGAAAAACACAGTATTAAAGCACTATAAGGTTTAGCCCTCCAAAATGTAAGGTTTTGGAGGGGTAACGTTGAAGCGGCCTTACAATCCGCCAAGTCCCGGGTTCAATACCCTCACAGAAGATTCAGTAGGAAGTAAAATCAAATGACAAGCACAGCCAGAAGTGATTACATAGAGAATATAATGTAGAACTAAGCTTAATATTACAGAAAAGCAAGATTCATAAAGATACATCAAGCATTACAATTAATGAGAGAGAAAAGACAGTTTTCCTGCCGTTCAGAGGAAAGGAAAAAAAGAGAGGGGAGGGGTGATGTTCCAGGGAGAGATGTTGCAGAGAGGGTTGGAGTCATTCTAAAAATAGAATCTATTGAAGTTAAGTACCCCTAGCTTTTATAAACTGTTTGAAACAATGGTGAATAAGGTGAGTGGGGTGTGAGAGACTGAAGAAGGAGTCAAATGTAGTTTCTAGTTTCACTCTGAATGGTTTCCGATTAACCTACCTACTGTGTTAGACCATGCACCCGGACTTATTGTATATCTTAAGCACCAGACATTAACACATCTTAGCTGTCTTTAGCACTTCTTCGCTGTACCTAGGTCCTGTGTTACCTTTAAGCACTGACATAATTTAGGCTGAGGCAATCTGAGGCTTTTTGCACTGACATATATGAATGATATGATTTCCCATAGGCCTTTGCTGACGTTGGTAAGGCCAGCAAGTTAAGACAGGGCTGACAACATAAGAACATAAGCAATGCCTCTGCTGGGTCAGACCTGAGGTCCATCTTGCCCAGCAGTCCGCTCACATGGCGGCCCAACAGGTCCATGACCTGAGCAGTAACCTCTATTTATTTCCAGCAGGAAAATGTCCAATCCTCTCTTAAATCCCAGTACTGTATTCTGCCCTATAACGTCCTCTGGAAGCGCATTCCAAGTGTCCACCACACGTTGGGTAAAGAAGAACTTCCTGGCATTTGTATTGAATCTGTCCCCTTTCAACTTTTCCGAAATGCCTCTTGTTCTTTTATTTTTTGAAAGTTTGAAGAATCTGTCCCTCTCTACTCTCACCACCATGTGTCCCTCTCTACTACAAGCACCACCTCCCGCTGGCAACAGTACAGTTGGAGGACTCCCTCTCAGCTACGTGGGTGTAGTCTACAGACCTCCGACTCAATCGCAGCAAATTGATAAGGATCTGATTGTGGATATCCAAAAGGTTGGAAGGAAAGAGGAGGTTCTGCTGTTGGGAGATTTCAACCTGCTGGATGCGGACTGGAATGTTCCGTCTGCGGAATCGGAAAGAAGTAGGGAGATTGTGGATGCCTTTCAAGAGGCTCTGCTCAGACAAATGGTGACGGAACCCACAAGGGAAAAAGCGATATTGGATCTGGTCCTCACAAATGGAGAGAGTATCTCTAATGTTCGAGTGGGTGCTCACCTGGGTAGTAGCGATCAAACGGTTTGGTTTGATATAACGGCTAAAGTGGAGAGCGGCCGCACGATACTTAAAGTCCTAGATTTCAAATGTACGGACTTTAATGCAATGGGAAAGTACCTGAAGAAAGAGCTGTTAGGATGGGAGGACATAAGAGAAGTGGAAAGACAGTGGTCTAAGCTGAAAGGAGCGATAAAAATGGCTACGGACCTTTATGTGAAGAAAATCAATAAAAACAAGAGAAAAAGGAAGCCGATATGGTTCTCCAACCTAGTGGCTGAGAAAATAAAGGCGAAAGAGTTGGCGTTCATGAAATATAAAAAAAACCCAAGAAGAGGAGAGCAGAAAGGACTACAGGGTGAAACTGAAAGAAGCAAAGAGAGAGATACGTTTGGCGAAGGCACAGGCGGAAGAACAAATGGCTAAAAATGTAAAAAAGGGAGATAAAAACTTTTTCAGATATATTAGTGAAAGGAGGAAGATAAAAAATGGAATTGCTAGGCTAAAAGATGCTGGGAACAAATATATGGAGAGTGATGAGGAGAAAGCAAATGTGCTAAAGAAATACTTCTGTTCTGTGTTCACAGAAGAAAATCCTGGAGAAGGACGGAGATTGTCTGGCAAAGTTACACGAGAAAATGGAGTAGATTCTGCGACGTTCACGGAGGAGGGTGTTTATGAGCAACTTGAAAAACTGAAGGTGGACAAAGCGATGGGACCAGACGGGATCCATCCCAGGATACTAAGGGAGCTCAGAGAGGTTCTGGCGAGTCCTATTAAAGACTTGTTCAACAAATCTCTGGAGACGGGAGTGATTCCTGGGGATTGGAGGAGAGTGGATGTGGTCCCTATTCATAAAAGTGGTCACAGGGATGAAGCAGGAAACTACAGGCCGATGAGCCTCACTTCAGTTGTTGGAAAAATAATGGAAGTGTTGCTGAAAGAAAGGATAGTGTATTTCCTTGAATCTAATGGGTTACAGGATCCGAGGCAACATGGCTTTACAAAAGGTAAATCGTGCCAAACGAACCTGATTGAATTTTTTGATTGGGTGACCAGAGAGCTGGATCGAGGACATATGCTAGATGTAATTTACTTGGATTTCAGCAAAGCCTTTGATACAGTTCCTCATAGGAGGCTGTTGAACAAACTTGAAGGGCTGAAGTTAGGACCCAAAGTGGTGAACTGGGTCAGAAACTGGCTGTCGGACAGACGCCAGAGGGTGGTGGTTAATGGAAGTCGCTTGAAGGAAGGAAAGGTGACTAGTGGAGTCCCTCAGGGTTCGGTGCTGGGGCCAATCCTGTTCAATATGTATGTAAGTGACATTGCTGAAGGGTTAGAAGGAAAAGTGTGCCTTTTTGCAGATGATACCAAGATTTGTAACAGAGTAGACACCGAAGAGGGAGTGGAAAATATGAAAAAGGATCTGCAAAAGTTAGAGGAATGGTCTAATGCCTGGTAACTAAAATTCAATGCAAAGAAATGCAGAGTAATGCATTTGGGGATTAATAATAGGAAGGAACCGTATATGCTGGGAGGAGAGAAGCTGATATGCACGGACGGGGAGAGGGACCTTGGGGTGATAGTGTCCGAAGATCTAAAGGCGAAAAAACAGTGTGACAAGGCAGTGGCTGCTGCCAGAAGGATTCTGGGCTGTATAAAGAGAGGCGTAGTCAGTAGAAGGAAGAAGGTGTTGATGCCCCTGTACAGGTCATTGGTAAGGCCCCACTTGGAGTATTGTGTTCAGTTTTGGAGACCGTATCTGGCGAAAGATGTAAGAAGACTTGAGGCGGTCCAGAGGAGGGCGACGAAAATGATAGGAGGCTTGCACCAGAAGACGTATGAGGAGAGACTGGAAGCCCTGAATATGTATACCCTAGAGGAAAGGAGAGACAGGGGAGATATGATTCAGACGTTCAAATACTTAAAGGGTATTAACGTAGAACAAAATATTTTCCAGAGAAAGGAAAATGGTAAAACCAGAGGACATAATTTGAGGTTGAGGGGTGGTAGATTCAGGGGCAATGTTAGGAAATTCTACTTTACGGAGAGGGTGGTGGATGCCTGGAATGCGCTCCCGAGAGAGGTGGTGGAGAGTAAAACTGTGACTGAGTTCAAAGAAGCGTGGGATGAACACAGAAGATTTAGAATCAGAAAATAATATTAAAGATTGAACTAGGCCAGTTACTGGGCAGACTTGTACGGTCTGTGTCTGTGCATGGCCGTTTGGAGGAGGATGGGCAGGGGAGGGCTTCAATGGCTGGGAGGGTGTAGATGGGCTGGAGTAAGTCTTAACAGAGATTTTGGCAGTTGGAACCCAAGCACAGTACCGGGTAAAGCTTTGGATTCTCGCCCAGAAATAGCTAAGAAGAAGAAAAAAAAAAAAAAAAAATTTAAATTGAATCAGGTTGGGCAGACTGGATGGACCATTCGGGTCTTTATCTGCCGTCATCTACTATGTTACTATGTTAGTGCTTGTGGCGAGGGTATAAATCTATCTTTTATGGGAAGAGAAGATCCCGATGTGGTGTTTCAGAAGTAAACAAAAATCTAGGCAGGAGTAGTGAGAAATGTATGTCAGGTGAACAGGAGCAAAGAAGAAGCAGCCCTACCATGTACCGCCTCTATAAGAACCTTAGAATAGCCATACTGGGTCAGGCCAATGGTCCATCTAGACCAGTATCTTGTTTCCACAGTGACCCATCCAAGTCACAAATAACTGACAAAAACCCAAATGGTAACAGTATTCCATGCTACCGATCCTGGGCAATCATCAAATTCCTCCAATGTCTGTCTCAATAGCAGACTATGGACTTTTCCTCCAGGAATTTGTTCAAACCTTTTTTTAGACCAGCTACATTAACTACTCTTACCACATCCTCTGGCAACGTGTTCCAGAGCTTAACTATTCTTTGAGTTAAAAAAATATATATTTCTTCCTATTGGTTTTAAAAGTTTTTCCGTGTACCTTCATCACGTGTCCCCTAGTTTTTGTAATTTTTGATGGCAGAAAACTGGCTATGGCTTTCTATGTTAATCGTACTTAATCATCAACATGATAGCCAGCTCCACAAACCCGGAAATTCAGTGCCAAAACATGGCCTCAGCCTGGAATGTCTGAATTTACCACCACTGGCAGCCAGCAAAACACCAATCACTGCCATCTGAATATTGATCCTTTAATCAGGCTATCGGCATTAGCTTAACCGACACTTCAGGGCCTACCTTGGGTGTAGCCTAAGACCTCTGGGAGACAGTACAAGCCTGATCCCTTGTGCAGGTAGACTGAATGCCTCCTGCCTTTTGGACATAATTACATGCACATCAATGCAAGCTGCTCAGCATTGTTTTGCGTTGGGAAGGGAACAAGGCGGATGGGGGTCCTCTCTCACCCTTACTCTTTACAATTGGTATGGAACCCTTTAAAGAGAACATTAGGTGCTAAAAATATTAAGACTGTAAGGACCAAATTCTCAAAACTTTGTGGTACGTTGTAAGCAGTATTTCAAATCATAGGCGTGCCAGAACTACTGGATGAAGGGAGGGGAGATGCAACGTCTGCTTTCAACAAGCACACATAAGACATGCCTTTTCTCCCCCCCCAAATTACTATAATTCATATAAATTTTGTTGTTTTTAATGTCAAATTTCACAGCTGGAAACACATAAGAGACAGCTATAATACACGCACTCAAGAAAACGTGCTTTTGTCCACCACACCCCCCTCCCCCCACAAAAAGTAAAAACAAACTATAATTTATTATCATGTTGTGTGTTTTTTTTCCCCCATGAGCCACAGTCAAAACATACACCAAAGATGGGTTTTTCATAGTTTTAGCACCCATGGACCAGTCGCTGATTTTTGGTTGCCAAGAGCTGGCATCGTGCCTGGAGAATCATTTGGCAATGTTGAAGAATCGACCGAAGTATTCATTTAACTATTGATAAGCCCATTTGCATGGCAGTGTCGGAGACTGCTACGAAGCTCAGAATCAACTGCAGTAAGCCATTTTGATAATCCACCGCTAAAATACATGCCCGCTAAACTGGCTGGAATCGGTTTAGCGACCGCATTAAAGGCAACCTTAAATTTTGAGAAATCTGGTCCTAAGTGGTTTGTGTTCTCCACAGCTCAGCCCCTGTTGCCTCTAGTAATGCTTATGCAAGAAATAAGGGAGTAACGGCAGGTTAAATATAGGTAAATCTTAATTAAGCTCTTTGATTTTAAGGGCCAAGGAATAAGTAGTAACATTTCTCATTTCAATTAGCAATGAAGCAGTGTAATATTTAGGGGCAAAACCCAAGAGAGGCAGCAAATTTTTTCCATTTACTGCTGTTCAGTGTGGTCTAACAAGACTTGGAGAGGTGGTGGGGAATAACTAATCATTCGAAGTTGGGCCAGATCAGGATCATTAAAAAGTACATAACATAAATCTTTATATAGAAACACTAGCTGATGCCCCGGCGTTGCACGGGTATTTAATTATAGCAATAACACTGTAAATGGATTCAAATAAAGATACTTTATAGTGGTGAATGAAATTATTTTTTTACAGCTTAATAAAAAGTACAATATTCAAATTATAATGTGAAATATTTGACAACATGAATACAATACAACTAACGCAAAACGTGATTATAAACAACAATTTTAGTTTCACCTCCTGGAGCAAGAACATATAAATTCTTGGGTGAACCCAGCCTTGAGCAAGCAACATAGAGTTGTGGGCCGCGAGACCCCCAGAACATATCACCCCAGGTAGTGAGGGATCTGCATACCAAGTTTCGTTCAAATCGGTCAAGCCGTTTTTGAAATACTGTGAGAATGGCAGCTTTTTACATTTTTTCCATTGACATGAATGGGTGAAATCTGATTTTATGTTTGTAGCTCCGCCCACGTGTGCAGGTGGGCCGCAAGACCCCCAGAACATATCATCCCAGGTAGTGAGGGATCTGCATACCAAGTTTCATTCAAATCGGTCAAGCCGTTTTTGCGTGATCGCGGCACATACACACACACATACATACCTCCGATTTTATATATATAGATAGAACATGACGGCAGAAAAGGGCCACGGCCCATCTAGTCTGCCCACACTAATGGCCCACCCCCTAACTACCTCCATGAAGAGATCCCACATGCCATCCCATATACCGCGAAAGCCTTTTGGTTCAAGGTGGTTTACAGGCAAAATGGCTGAGGAGAGTCAGCGAGCTACAGCAATGGAGAAAGGGAGGTAAGGATGTTCATAGTCTTAGAGCAGCAATGTGGATCGTGGGCCTTTTCATGGAGGTGGGTCGTCCTGTATGGGGAAGAGGAGCGTTTTTAGGAGCTTTCTGAAGTGCATGTAAGAGGCTGATGTTCTGACCAGTTGGCTCCATTCGGGATGTTTGGAGGCTGGGTTATTTTTCCCAGGGCCGCCATCAGAAATTTCTGGGGCCCCCCCCCCACCCCCCACCCCCTACCCCTTTCTTCCATGGGCCGAATACACACATACTTTTCTGCTAATGCTCCACCTAAGCCAGTCCCGTAAAATCTTCTCACGTCCATTGGGTGATTTGGCATAGAGGAGATATTCATAAAAAGAACGTCCGTCAAGATCTTTACTCATAGACTGTGCCACTTGCTTTAAATCATCTTCCATCATTAATCCAAATTGCACAATTCTTTCTCTGTCTTTGTCCTGAATGACATCTGGCCACATTGCTGGATCCTTCCAGTCAATAAATTTATGAGCAGGCGCGGAGAACGCATTTTTAAACAAATGTAGTTTATCCTTGTACTCCTTATGTATTTTTAATCATCTATGGATATGTTTGTATGTTTATTGTTCAAATGGTTTTATTTATTTCCCCAAATTTATTTTTGTTATACGCATTGAAAATATTTGATATTGCGTTTAAATTAAAATCTCAATAAACTTGAAACGAGTGCCCGTGAGATTGTGGGAGGGTTAAATACTCAAAACTTAGAAGAATAACAATTTACTTAAAGTTTTTGCCACGCCAGCTTTCTGGTATCTTTACATACAGTGGCGTACGTAGCATATGTAACACCCGGGGCCCATCATTTTTTGGCACCCCCCCCCCCATCTGTAAGAAAAACATGAATTTAGTAACAAACCACACGTCACATATGAGTACCTAGGAAAAGGCAGCATCTTACATATTGCAGTAAAACTAAACAAGCCAGACTAGTACAGATCAATCCTACACCGTCAATCCTAACAGAAAACCATGTCTTTCGAACACACAGAACACAGAAAACACCTTCGCCTAGTATGGAATATGTCATCACACACTAACCCCTCCCCCTTTTACAAAACTGTAGTGTGGATTTTAGCCACAGTGGTAACAGCCCTGACGCTCATAGAATTCTGAGCATCAGAACTGCTACCACCACGGCTGGCGCTAAAAAACACTCCACAGTTTTGTAAAAGGGGGGATAAAATATTAATACACAGTTTCAACGCTCTAACTCAGAGGTGCCCAAACTTTTTGAGCTTGTGAGCTACTTTAAAATGACCAAGTCAAAATGATCTACCAACAATAAAATTAAAAAACACAAAGCACACTATACGCTGAGAAAATGTTAATCATCATTCCTATTCTGGTTTTTTTTCAAAGAGGTCAAGGCAGATGACTCTATGCATTGTCACCTCAGTAACAACCATACAAAAATAGACAAATATACCCCCCCCCATCCTTTTTATTAAACCACAATAGCAGTTTTTAGCGCAGGGAGCTGCGCTGAATTCCCAGCACTGCTCTTGACGCTCATAGGCTCCCTGCGCTAAAAAACACTATTGCGGTTTAGTAAAAGGGGACCATATTGTAAAATATAGACAGCAGATATAAATTCAGAACTGTGCATAGTAAGTGAAGGGAAATTTTCATCTCTGGGAATTTACCCAGTTAACTATTAAATTATTTGGGCAAATTCCTTTGAAAACTGTGGTAATACTGCCTCCACTTTGCTAAATTTAAAATAAAATAATTTTTCCTACCTTTGGTGATTTCATGAGTCTCTGGTTGCACTTTCTTCTTCTGACTGTGCATCCAATCTTTCTTCCCTTCTTTCAGCCTGTATGCTTCCTCTCCTCCACGCCTCATTCCCTCCCCCAACTTTTTCTTCCTCTCTTCATGCCCCCTTTCTTTTTTTCTGTTTCTCTTCTTTCCTTCTGTCTCCCTGCCTGCCCCCTTTCTTTCTTTCTCCCTGCCGTTCCCCAAGCCACTGCCACTGCCATTGGGGAACAGGACCCACCAATGGATAACAGGCCCCAAAGCCGACGCCGACGCATGCTCTCCCTGCTTCGGGCCGACCAGCATTCCTCTCCCCGACGTCAATTCTGCCGTCGGAGAGGAAGTTCCGCCCAGCCAGGCAGCAACTGGTAGTACTGCCCTGATGGCGGCCCTGGTTTTTCCCATTGTACTTCTGGATGGGGCACTTAAAACCCTGTCAGGCTTTCATTCCCAAACCATATCACCCTCCGTTTCATCACTTAGCTTGATCCTTAGCTTTGATCAAAGTGAACAATTTTATACCGAGAGGACCTGAAGACCATTTGCTGGCATTGCTACCAAAGGGAGAACGAGAGGGCACTCTCTAAAGTTGAAAGGGGATAGATTCCTTACAAATGTAAGGAAGTTCTTCTTCATCCAGCGAGTGGTAGAAAAGTGGAATGCTCTTCCGGAGTCTGTTATAGGGGAAAACACCCTGCAGGGATTCAAGACAAAGTTAGACAAGTTCCTGCTGAACCAGAACATATGTAGGTAAGGCTAGACTCAGTTAGGGCGTTGGTCTTTGACCAGAGGACCACCGTGTGAACGGACTGCTAGGCATGATGGACCAATGGTCTAACCCAGCAGCAACAATTCTTATGTTCTTATCAAAGGATGGGGGGGGGGGACACGAGGGTATGTTCTCCGTAACAGACTTTCCTTCATCAAATATATCACACGCACACAATTGGTTCTTAGCAAATATTTTATTATGAATTGTAGAAGTTAAAACTGGCACACAATTTAAGGTTATGTTAAAGTCAATTTTAAATAAAACTCTTTAAGATCATTCATTCACAAAGCTAAAAAAAAAAAATTCAATTTATTAACACCAGGCTGGCAGCACTTTTTCCACTGGCTAGAATCCTCACTTTAAAAATCCCGTGCTTAGTGTTTCTAATTAAGTATCTCCCCCAAATTTAAGATTTTTTTTTAACATTCTATTCAGAGAAAATAGATTCCCCCAGTCCATTAAGCTGGAACTTATCTCCAGGCTGGCTCTGGATTTATGGGTCCAGTAAAGCCTGCGGTGGTTGGGCATTCTGTTAGATTGAAGGCAGCAACCCCTGCTGCCTCACCAGAGCTGGAGATGTAGGAAGATTGCCCTGAGGAGTGGATGTGACAGAAGTCCTGCCTGGTGACCGCTCTGTTTCTGCAGGGATTTCCTGCCTTGGTAGTGGCCAGGCACAGTTGTCGCGGTGACGATAAAGAGACAGACCTGAAGATGGGAAACAGAGACCACCAAGGTCATGTTACTGGAAAAGGAAGAAGGTTTTTGCAAATCCCACATAGGTGTGGACATTCTTATGCTGGCATCTAAAAATACACAAAACTATAGACGTCGCACCAAGACTATAGACGTATACTGTAATTTTATAAATCAACCAGAGTAGCACAAGTTGCATAGCATTTATTATCTCACTAGGACGGGTGAAAGCAGCCACAGTTAGCTTCCAGATCAAGCCTACCTATTTCCTGCCTTTTCAGCCCATGTTCATGCCTTTCCTTAAGCCATACTTCCAACTACCCACGCTGCCTATTTTAATGATGCTTATTTCTGATCTGAAAGGTTACCTTTGAAAGCTCATCTTAAAATGCATTGAGATACTTATTACCTTATTTTGTTTTTTATTTCTTTATATTACAACGATGTCGTAGGAAATGGCGATGAGTCATCTCCAAAACATCATAGTAATACTCCTTAATATGCCCACAGATGACATATCCGATATGGCTTGAAGTCCAAGTACACACCAAAAAGTCCAAAAGGAAGTGGGAACGGACAATGAACACTCCACTGAAGATCACCGATGTAAAACCAACTTGTTTATTTTAGAAAAGGACACAAGCAGATAATGTATATGTTTTCTTTGTCACATATACATCTCTTTGACATATTTATCATTCGTTGTATTTATTTGTTTGATTGGCCTCTAGTATTGATGTATTTGTATGGTTTATAAAAAATTTTGTACTTTTTATATGATGTGATTTAATATGTTGTGTTATGTTATTATGTTTATTGACCCCTGATGCAGGCGTTCCTCAGACGCCGAAACACAGTGCTCATTGTCCGTTCCAAGTTGGTTTTACATCAGTGGAGTGCTCATTGTCCGTTCCCACTTCCTTTTGTACCATATCCAATATGGCTACCACGTGTGCCTCCATGGACTCAGCAGCTATCCTTGTCAGCTATGTTCAGGAAAGACAGGGTAGGAAGTGTCTAGCCCTCAATGGAGACTAGATGATATCTCAGTCATCATCTGCTAGCCAGATGTTTCTTAGTAATTAGTTGATTGCCGTTTGTTTTGGGAACTAATTGCACGTGGAAAGAAGGAACTTGCTGTACTAGTGAGAAAATCCCAGGCAAACTATTCTGAAAGAGGTGAGCATAAACAGGCATCAGTATGAAGATCCAGTTGATCTCTTCCTCTCCAGAATTATGCAGTGTTGTAAAGCAGTGCTTCTCAGCCCAGTCTTTGGAATACAGACAGTCAGCCGGGTTTTCAGGATATCCGCAATGAAAATGCATGAGAAAGATTTTCAGGTACTGCCTCTTAAGCATTCATATTCATTGTAGATATCTTGAAAACCTGATTGGCTGGGTGTATCCTGAGGACTGAGAAGCACTCTTCTAAATGACCTCTGTTTCAATTGTTCTGAATTACAGAGGTACGTTCAAACTAGCCTTTTAAAATAAATCACTGTATCTCCAAACTCCAAGCCTGGGCTATGTCCGAGAGAATGAAGCTAAATGCTGCAAAAACAAAACTTTTATGGCTAGGCCCAAAATTGGATTGTCTTTCTCCAGCAGATTGAGTTCTCTTCCAAGATATTAAACTTTTAGGATCAAATAAACTCTTGTCAAGAAGTGCTTTTTTAGCCTTTGCATGCTGAAGAAGGTCAGAGCTCTTTTTCATCAACAACACCTTTCTGTCCTGGTCCAATCTATCATGTTATTCTGGTTAGATTACTGTAATGCTGTCTATCTTGGCACAACAAAGACCTGCCTTCAAAGACTCCATTGATACAAAATACCGCTGTAAAATTAATCTTTGGAAAAAGTAAAAATTTGACCATGTGTCTCCTTTGCTTCTAAACCTTCATTGGCTTCCGGTCTATCTAAGGATTCACTATAAATGTGCAAGTATTACTTTTAAAATTCTATATGGTATCTTCATTCCTCTTGTCCCTTTATTATGGAACTAGTCTTATAGCCCGATACATTAACGGGTGCTAGCATATATGTGTGTGTCTGTCTATTTCTTTCTCTCTCTCTCTCTCCTTAGCCGCTTTCTGTATTTCTGTCTTTCTTTTTCTTTTTCCTTGGCTGTCCACCACCATCCCTTGCCTGCTCCCCCTGTCCGTTCTCCCTTCCTTTTATGTCCCCTGTGTCCACCACCACCCCTTCACTGCTCCCCTTATCCAGCAGCAGCCCTTCTCCCTTTGTTTTACCTCCCCCCCTGTCCATCATCACCTCTTTCCTGCTCCCCCTGTACAGCAGAAGGCCTCCCTTCCTTTCCCCCACCGCCCATCAGCACCTCTTCCCTGCTCCCCTGTCCAGCAGTACGTCTCCCTTCCTTTTTCTGCCCCCCCTGTCCATGAGCACCTCTTCACCTGTCCATCCCTGCTCCCCCTGTCCAGCAGTACGCCTCCCTTCCTTTTTCTGCCCCCCCCTGTTGTCAGCACCTCTTCCCTTGTCCAGCAGCACCCCTTACCTCCTCTCGTGTCTGCCCTCCATATTAAGCCTCTTGCTTAAACAGTAAACTACTACTACTAATAACTTATATAGTGCTGAAAGGTGTGTGCAGCGCTGTACATTTTGACATTTATAGTCAGTCGTTGCTCAGAAGAGCTTACAATTTAACTTGGACAGACAGATATAACATATAGGGTTGCGGATGCAGAACCCAAGGTGAAAGGAGTTAGGAATTGAAAGTACTCTAAAAAGAGGTGGGTTTTTAACTGGGCCTTGAACACTGTCAGAGATGGAGCTTGCTGTATGGATTCGGAGTGAGGATGGAGACGGCGCCTGAGGGGACTGCAGAGCAATGCACAATTTTTATTTTATTTATTTTGTTCAACATTTCTAACCAGGACACTGGTGCAGCTTTCCCAAAAACTTTCCGAACCAGTCATTTCCCATCTGCAAGCCAACTGAAACTGCAACAGACATATGGCCAGGCAGTAAGTTAGTGACACGAATTTTCCTGCCAGTTGCCGGGAAGAAATATAGGATCCGAGTCAGAGGATAGGACCGGGTAGACTGGACAGCACACCAAGAGGCAGCAGCCGCCACCCGCCTGTTCTCCGACCGGAGCACGTAAACTTTGCCCACCTGGCTGCAACCCGGCCCGGGCGAAGGAGTGAAGTCAATTTAGCGTTGCGGGAACAACAGACAGCCCTTACCCGGGCCTTCGCTCCTCACCAGGGAAAGCGGGGATCTGCCCAAGACACGCACCTAAGAGCCTCCAGGCCGCTGCGGTCTCCAGGACCACTCTCGGCCGGCCCCGCCTCTCCGCCGCTCCCCCTTCCGCTCACCTTCTCCCTCGCGGCTCAGTGTCACTGAGGCTTCCTTCGCTCGCTCAGTCAGCTCACATGCCCCCCGCTACCCCTCCCCCCATCTCTCACATGTTAGCTTCTTCACTTCGTACCCTCAGCGTTGCTTGTTCTCTTCACACACTGAGGCCGATCACTGTGGGAGAACCTGGGGAGGAAGGCCGCAGCAGCCTCGCGCCTCCCCCCCTGGGGATTACAAAAGGAACGGAGTTGTGGGCATAGATCTCTTTCTGCCTCTGCCGGTGGGGACCGCCGGGGCCTGGGTGCGGCAGGGAAGGGGGGTCTTGCCTGGCCAGGGCCGGCCGAATCCCGGGCCTGCTCTCCTTCCCCTAAGTCCTGGCCCCTCACTCCACGTCATCTAGCGCATGCGCACTCATGCCTCCACATCCTGACGGATCAGAGAACACGCGGCACGAGTGCGCATGCGCGCTTAGCGTTTTATTATTATAGATGCTTAGAGATTCTCCTATGAAAGAGGCATCCAACAATTCAAACTCTCCCTTCAGTGAAAGGAATCAAAGGAGTCAAGAATTTCAGTCAATTGTTGGTCTTCAAATTATCTCAACTATGGAACGAACTTCCTCTTATCTTAAGGGGTCCTGGTCCTTTTCAACTTTTTCGCAAATCTTTAAAAATTATTTTATTTGCTAAACACTTTGGAAATCAGTCACATTAATATTTTTTGACTGTTATTTTCTTTTTTTTCTTCATATTTCTTTTAGTTTCTATTAACCGAGTCGCGCTCAATTTTGGTTGAAGACTCCGGTATACAAAGCTAAGTTTTAGTTTAGTTTACAAAAAAACTCATATGCAGAAAAATTAAGCAGTATATGCTGTATCAGGAAAGCATTTGAAAACCTCATTTGTTTCCGATTTACTGCCACAGTTATTTTTGATGACATGAGAGCGCCATCTGCTGGATGTCGATTGTACCCCTGAGGCAAGCTTCTAAGCTGAAATATGGATCATGTCGGGTCCATGACAAACAGTGAATATATAATAAAGACTGTTACATTGATATTTTAATAAATATAGACTCACTTGACCTACCCTGGATTGATGTGCACATTTCCTAACCCCACTTGATCGTTTAAAAAAACAAAACAAAACCACACACTCTCCCATCAATAGAGTTGGTGGTTTCCATCATTGCAAATGAAACCAGGCAGAGTTTCTTTTCGCAATGACATCCTCTCTTTCCCCCAGGCCTACCTCAATTTCTAGTGGTCCAGCAGCGGTTTGTTGGGGTAGGACAGTGGTCTCCTTGTGGCCCCTGAACTGCTACGCTGTGGCCCTAAAACAGTTGGCGGAAATATTCCTCAAGTCCTGCACATTCATTAAGTTCAGTCTTGCCTGCTCAGATAGTGCAGTCATGTCCAAAAAAGGATTGTTGTAGGTCAAGTATGGACAAAGGTCAGCGTAGGATAGGTGTAGGATTTATTATGCCTGTGCCATATATACATATGGCCATAGGACATGTCAGAGGTCAGGATTCATATTTAGATACACGTGTACTGCAGTGGTATGACAAAGCTAGAGAGGCCATGAAACATTTGTG
The DNA here is from genome assembly GCF_902459505.1 of Geotrypetes seraphini. Taxonomy (NCBI): domain Eukaryota; kingdom Metazoa; phylum Chordata; class Amphibia; order Gymnophiona; family Dermophiidae; genus Geotrypetes; species Geotrypetes seraphini. Next base: position 12,405,633 of record NC_047085.1, read on the forward strand.
TTCAGCGCAAAGTTTTGCTAAAATCCACAAGAGTGCTCGATGAAAACAGAATTTTCAATGATGTATTTAAGTGTGTAAGCTTCAGATCTTATGATGGCCCTCAGAGCTCTCTCATAGTCACCCTGTGGCCCTTTACATGAAAAATATCAGAAACCACTGGGGTAGAGGAAGTAGTGATGTCCACTTGCTGCTATCTATGGCCACTGCTGCATCCAATATAGCAGCTGTGATCACGGACAGGAGGGAGTAGGCATCACTCCTGCCCCAATGAACCCCCTGCTAGACCAAGCAGGGATTTAGGTAGGCTGCAGGAGAGAGGTGCAGAAAAATTGTGTGGGTGGGGGGCACTAAACAAAACAGAAAAATCCCCCCACAAGACATTGAAACCATAAAATGAATCTGTTCTGGCCACCCATCCCTAATATTGCGATGTAATGCTTTACTGAAGTGATCCAACGAGCAGAACTCTGTACTCACATGTTGCTTGCCATTGAATGGTTAGGGCTGATGGTCTTGCACGCTGAAAGTGTGACAGACGATGCTACCCCCAGATGACGCTGGGGGATTACGTCAGACATGATCTGTGGTGAAAAGAATACACTAATCATTAGCACGACTGCTCATGGAAAGGAAACTAGGCCTGGCTTGAACAGAACAAAGCATCGAGCTCTGTAAAGCTGTGACTGGACAGATATCAGCGCTCTAAACCATTTGCTTCTCCAGCCAATGATATTGCATTACATTACATTAGGGACTTCTATTCCGCCTATACCTTGCAGTTCAAGGCGGATTACAAAAGAGCTAACTGGACATTTCCAGTGAAGTTACAACAGTTTTGGGTTTTTTGTTTTTTTTTGGTTACAAGGGAGGAGAGGTAGCTGGACTAATTCTGGAAGAACTTGCAAATTGGATATTAAATTGACTGTGTGATATAACAAATAGATTACAGTTAGAGTACAAATAAGATTACGTTACATTTCAGGGATCTGAATACTTGGTTGGTGTTTTGGGGAGGAAGAGATTATTTAAGTGGAGGTTTTGGGGGAGAATTTATCTAGGAGGAGGGGGAAGGGTTGGGTTAAGATATCTGGATAAATTTTTTGAAAAGTAGGGTTTTGATTTGTTTTCAAAAAGTTTTGAAGTCGCCCTTTGCCGTCAACAGGTTGGAGATGGAGTGGTTAAGTTTTGCTGCTTGCGTCGCCAGAAGGTTATCAAACATCTTTTTGCGCTGAGTGCCCTTGAGTGGAGGGAAGGCAAAAGGGTTCAGAGTTCTTCTTTGTGTTGAGGTGAGGATCTGGTTTAGGCGGTTGTTTAGATAGGGGGGGGGTGGAGCCGTTTAATGCTTTGAATAATAGACAGTAGAATTTGAATTGAATTCGTGCTTGCATAGGTAGCCAGTGAGAGTCTAGGAAGGCAGTTGTCATATGATCATATTTTCTCAGGGAGTGCCCTTTTTTTTTTTTAGACTGAAGCTAAGCACAGAGTGGTACATTGAGGGACTTAGGATGGAGCCTGACATATCACTTTTTTTAAATGCAAGCATTGGTCCAGAGACCGTTTCTAGCAATGCCAGAGGTTCCGACTGACCTTTTTATTTTGGTCTCTTTCATTGAAGTTAAATAGAATTTTCCTGGAGAGGAGATTTCCTCCATGGAAGAATGCGTCCGTCTTGTGACCATTCTTTAGATTCTGCTAGCTCAGATGGACAGATGTCTTCTGCATCCCAGCATCAACAAGCAAAGGGTACATTAAAACAGGAAATAATGAGGCTGGTCCCAGCCTCAGCCTTCAAAATGATCTTGGTTAGTTTGCTGTCCATAGGAACAAACGGAATTTAGGAGTATTATGGATCACAAGTGGATGGGGGAGATAGTTGCTACTACCAGGAGAGACCCCCTCCATGGTTACAAAGAATGATACTAAGAGATTGTTGATTTGTACTCCAACAGACCCTGTGGCACCCTGGCCTCTCCTCCAGGTTTTCCATTACCATAGAAATCTGTGCGAGAAGCAGGACATTGACGGGCCTGGCAGGCAGGTCCCATATTCAATTTTTACTTCACTCCCTGCAACTGCCAACATGGCAGCTGTGAAAAAGCCAAGGCAACCCAGATGAAAGCAGTATGGCAACACTCCAGTGCCTATCAAAATTTAGGCACTGAATCCGAGCCTGGCCTGAAACTGAAAGGAAAAATATTATTCTTTTGATAAGAGTATTGTAGAATTGCTGTGATTTAAGTCCACCACTTTTCTCTTGCTTCTTTGGGCTCCCATCGATTGATTTTCTATCTTGTTACATAATGTCACCCTTAACCCAGCCCATAACTCCCATGTCCGATACCTAGTGGTCGGACATGGAGTGCATGCATCCTAGGTTCTAGAGAAAGCTGCAATCCGCAATACCCGGCCAAGGATTGTTGATGTGATGACATCAACAATCCTTGGCCGGGTATCATCCTCATACCCTTAAACGACATCACAAAAGAAATTGTAGATAATCTCTCAAACACAATGACCGAAATCGATAAATGGACCACTAATTTCAAACTAAAACTAAACGCAGAAAAAACAAAAGTCTTTCTGGCTAGTCCCAATGACAAAATTACGAGAACATCGATAAAAATAAATAATCACGAATACGCAATTTCCAAAAACATAAAAATACTGGGCATCACTCTTGACACTCACCTAACTATGACCGACCACACAAACTCACTAGTGAAAAAATGCTTTTACACGCTATGGAAACTAAGAACCATAAAAAAATACTTTAACCCTTCTTCATTCAGGTTGCTGGTACAGGCACTGATCCTATCCCTCCTTGACTACTGCAACATCATCTACCTAGGCATCCCACAAAAAACAATAATAAAACTGAGACTAATACAAAACACCGCCGTTCGCCTAATTTTTGGACTAAGGAAAAACGATCACATCAGCCCCTACTACAAAAAACTACACTGGCTTCCAATAGAAGCGCGAATTCTATTCAAATTCGCTTGCACCTGTTTCAAACAAGCCTGGGGACTAGCACCTTCATACCTACAAACTCACTTCACCCTATACAACCCCACAAGAACGACCAGAAACAAAAACATCTTTGCATACCCAAAGATTACAGGCTGCAGATACAAATCCTTCTTGGACAGAACCTTCCAGTTCCAAGCGAACAGACAGCAAACCTGGCTGAAAAACCACATAAACGAACCAAACATGACTTATAATACTTTCCGCAAATCGATCAAAACCACCCTATTCGCTAAATTCATTGGCTAAAACGGTCCCCTCCCCACTAAGACCCCTCTCACGGATGTTCTAAATCTTTCAGACACTCATTACCCTTAGATCTCCAATTAATATGTAAGTTACCATTTAGACTATTGTACTGCATCTAGACTCTTTATTCGGTACTGTATTTAAACTTATTGTATGTTTTGAATTTGGACTCACTCTACTGTATTATATGTGGATTTACTGTATTGTATTAGTATTGTACTGTACTTGTTATTCGCTGAATGTCCAGCCTTCTTACAATGTAAACCGCCTAGAAGTCGCCTGACTATGGCGGTATAGAAAAATAAAGTTATTATTATTATTATTACTATCATTTTCAACATCCTTCCAATTGCTCAAGCATCTTATTGTTATTACAACAGATTCATCCATCGTTGCTGACATCAAGGAACATTTCCAACATTTAATAGACACTTATTTTTCTGTTCATCCACTGCACAGTTTAGGTTCTCTTCTACATCCATGCCTGAAAGACAATCCAATTACCTTCCCAGGTGATGTAAAAACACAGGCAACCGAATCTTTGGGAAGGTTGTACCAAAACCAGATCAAAATGAAAAGCTCTATTTGTGATTTATAAAACAGTTGTACAGCATATTGTCCCTTTGTAGACTTTAGTAAAAAGATTTAAATATAAAGTCATAAGCGTTCAAGGCTTGTGCAGATGAGGACAGAGTCCACAGGAACAGGATGGGGCCAAACTTTGTCCTCGTGTCATTCTCTACTTACTGATACCCGCCTGCATCTCCGATACCTGTTGCCTGGAGGAGTTAGTCAGACTGATCCGCCTGAGCTGAAGACTCGATATCCAACCTAGATTGTTCTGCCCATTCCGAGCTGCAGGAGCAAGCGGTGGCACCGGGAAAGGATCACTCTTCAGCGGGAACTCATTCTCCAGGTTAGAGTCTACAATGGGCAACAATATGGGAAAGGTAAAATATATTTCTCCTTAATCTCCAGTAATACAAAGGTTTTCGCCAACTCTGCAACAGCACAATTTTGCATTTATAAGCTGTGCAACCGAGTGTGCATGTAGCATTTACATGTGCACGAATGTAACATTAATGCATCAATATTCTATTATTTTAGCATGAAAATGGCACTACAGTTTTAGAACTAGGGGACTAAGGTCACCATTACTTTCAGGGACTGAAAAATATCTGCAGTACCTGAATATGCACCACTTCAATGGCTTTCCCGCTTGAAGGCAGTACAGTACTCCCCCGATATTCGCGGGGGTTCCATTCCATAGTAACATAGTAGATGACGGCAGATAAAGACCCGAATGGTCCATCCAGTCTGCCCAACCCGATTCAATTTAAATTTTTTATTTTTTTTCTTATTAGTTTCAAGTTTAAGTTTCAAGTTTATTAACTTTTTAATAAACCGACCATCACAAAGTATCTGGCCGGTTTACAATAAGATTTATAAAAATTTTAAATATAAAATGTAGTGAGTGAACATTAAAGACATAGTTTGACTGACATGAACGTGCGGATAGGAGGGAAAGGGAGGGGGAAAGTTACATATTTTAGAGAAGAAAGGGAGAAGTGGGGATGGGAAAAAACATATTGGGTAGGATCGCTTTTTTAAAGCGGTTGGTTGCATGAATTGGAATCGGAAGAGTTTAAGAATAAAGAAAATGGGAAGAAAAGAGAAAAAAACAAAAAAAAAAAACTAAGAAGAGGCAAATGCATCTTGAAATAGAAATGTCTTCAGATTGATCTTGAATTTATCTAGATTAGCTATTTCTGGGCGAGAATCCAAAGCTTTACCCGGTACTGTGCTTGGGTTCCAACTGCCGAAATCTCTGTTAAGACTTACTCCAGCCCATCTACACCCTCCCAGCCATTGAAGCCCTCCCCTGCCCATCCTCCTCCAAACGGCCATACACAGACGCAGACCATACAAGTCTGCCCAGTAACTGGCCTAGTTCAATCTTTAATATTATTTTCTGATTCTAAATCTTCTGTGTTCATCCCACGCTTCTTTGAACTCAGTCACAGTTTTACTCTCCACCACCTCTCTCGGGAGCGCATTCCAGGCATCCACCACCCTCTCCGTAAAGTAGAATTTCCTAACATTGCCCCTGAATCTACCACCCCTCAACCTCAAATTATGTCCTCTGGTTTTACCATTTTCCTTTCTCTGGAAAAACCAGAGGACAAATTCCAGGAACTCCCATGAATCTTGAAAAACCGAGATACGGTTTTTAGCAGGGGAGACAGGAGAAGGCAGCCAGAGAGGCAAGAGAGGGCGGCTGGAGCGCGGGCGAGTGAAGGAAATCACTCGCGGTATGCTCCGATTGCCTCTTCCTGTACTAAAGTCGGGCCTCACCAATCAGGAGCTGCGTGTCATAAAAGAATCTATGCCACCATCCCAGCCTACATAGGATCCAAGCTAATCCTGTACACCCCCACCCGCCTCCTCTGCTCTGAAACGGAGAAACGCCTATGCATCCCCCCAGGAAGGTCCCTCCTGTCAGAAACTGCCCACAAGCACTCCTACAGCCACTTCATCCCCCATCTCTGGAACCAACTCCCCCTGCAAAGACTACAGAACTCTTTGATGACCTTCCGGAAAGTGCTAAAAACCCTCCTCTTCAACTGAAATTCCAACTGCAATCATCCCTTGACCCCCTTGTTCCTTTCAGCACCCTCCTCGCCGTTCCTGACCTGTACTAAGTTGCTGTTTAGTCTTTGTACTGTCCAAATGTATTCCACTTGTGAATGTCTGCTTGTAACCTGTTCTGAGCTACTGGGAGGACGGGATGAAAATCTGATTAAATAAACAAAGATGCAAAGTGCGAACCAACCCATTACTCAAGGGCAGTAAAGCTCCCGACTCGCTTGGGTCTAAACCTCAATGTTCAGGCAAAAGGCACCGTCACTAATTCTGGGCATAATGAAGGGGAACGCACTTTTTCCTCTCCATCTGCTTAAAAGTGTAAGGATCATTTACTCTGAGATCATGGACCCTCTCACCTTCCAGAGAGCTTGTGGAGGACTCCAGCTTCTTCAGCTCTTCTTTCAATGAAGTCATGTTAAGCTTCCTGAAAGGGAAAAAGAAATCTATTAGAGACTTCAGGGATCTTTGCGACGCCAGTACCAGACCTGGCCGTGTTCAGACTCCTGCCTTCATCCATGGGGCATAATAGGCCTTTTTGGCAGGACTGGTGGTGGGGGGGGGGGGTGTGGTATGTCTCCCTCTTACATTATTCCTACCTCTTGGATTATTTATTTAATTTATTTAGCTTTATAGCCCAGAATGGGTTACAGAGTTTTCAGGATCAATTTACAGGATCAGCTCTCCCACCTACCTCTCAGGGGTAGATGACCGGTAGTATTTGCCATGCGACTCCTCCTTAGAGGACACCAAGATGGGGACAGGCAGAATAGGGGATGGATCAGCGATGGCCTTGACGCGTCTCATCTTCATGATGTTACGAAGAAGAGTCGCCAACATCCAGTTCCCTATTTTAAAGAAACGATATCTCAACGTCTGCTCTAAGCTTTCCAATTCTCCTGCAAGTTTGCTTTTCCAGTCAAGGATTTACAATTTAAAAGGTTCGATCACCCTTCTGCATCATAAATATACCACTCAGCTGAAGGAGCAGCTCCTAGGCCAGTGTCTTGCAAACTTTCCAGCCGGCGGCACACTAAATCCAGTGCCCTGGCCGGAAGGCACCCAGAAGTGTAGGAAGAGGAGAGACGCCAGCCAGGAGAGTGTCATCTCTGCCGGCTGACTTCCTACAGGACGTGCCCCTCGCCGCGAGAGGCACGTCCCGTAGGCAGTCAGCTGGTGTGGACGACTCTCCTCCTTGCCAGTTACATTTCCCTCACCTCCTCACCACTGTCCTGCACCAGTTTTCCAAAGTGGAAACAGCCGTAGAGCAAACACAAAAATAATTTCACAAGTGAAAAACGCACTGTTTAGTAAGTGTTGGGGAGGAACCACAATCGTTCAAACAAGACTTCACGACATTGAAATCATAAGCACATAAACAGTGGAGAAAACCAGACCTCAATACAGTGACTGCCGGGCCACAAGGTACCCCAAACAATCTGTTATCATCACTGGTCAGAAAAAAGCCTCCACCCAAGAAAATAATTAATCACGCATTCTTCTAATTCTCTAAATAAATTTATACTGCGCAAAAATTTTTTAATTTATTATTTATTTATTCGATTTTTTAGCCCGTCCTCCCACAAGAGCCGAGAATGGGTTACAATGAATATATTGGTGCATTAAAATTATAAGTAAGATAGGTACTTAGAAATTCCCTTACTGTCCCAAAGGCTCACAATCTAACTAAAGTACCAGGAAAAATGACAATTAGAAGAATAATAAAGAAAGAAAATAGAGATAGAGGAGAAAAATAAGAAAATAAACATTCTAATAAGATTACAATGATCTAGAGGAATTTGAAAGGTTAAAAAGAGGGAAGATAGGAATAGATGCAGACGGAGAACCGTTGAAGCAATAGAATTCTGGAGAAATTTAAATGAAATTTGAATGATAAAACAAAACAAGTGGTAAAACAATAAGTGAGATTAAAAAATATATCAAACTAAAAAGAAGTGAAAATAAAATCAAAACAGTCAAAACTGAAGTCCAGCTTGAACGGGCCCCCGAATTCACGGGCTCCACACTAACAAACTTGAATGAAGGTGGATACAACTGGGTATGTTATTGTAATCAAGTCCAGCAACAGAAAGCAGGCGTTTTCCCCATTACAGGGCCAGATTAACACTTTGGGCTAGATTCACTAACTCACCATTGTTGGGCGATCCATGGGCGAGTCTTGGGCGGCCGATTCACTACCAGTCCTCATGCAAACTAATGTGATCGGATGCACGCCCCGCAGCGACCCCTATGGATCGCTGCAGAGCGATCATGACGCATGCACAGACCATCCCGGATGGCTGTAGATACGATCCGCGCAGGCGCTTGCTCTCGGCACAAGCGAGGTCAAAATAAAGGTGGGGAGGGGTGGCTGCAGTTTTACATGTGTGGAATGGAACAGAACACGCTTTATCCATAACAGAACCTCAGGTTAAAACCACGGGCTTGCACTGCGCCGCGCTTTTTGCAGAAATATGGGGGGGGAGTAATTTGGGGGCAGAGAGCAGGAGTGTCAGCAAAGACAGTGGATTGGGAAACCCCAATCGGTGTTTCTTCTTCTGCTTAGTGAATCGCTGCCTTCCTATTTATGCAGGTCATTTCCCCTCATTTGCATGGGCGGATCAGGCGGGAGATTGATCGGGGCACAAGGTTAGTGAATCGGGTCGGGGGAAAAAATCGCAAACCGGTCAGGACACAATCAGTGCGTTTAGTGAATCTGGCCCTATATAAGGTCCCAGGCAAATATACATTTGTGGACTACCCCTACCATAGACCCTCATTTACTTTTTTTTCTCACCCTCTCCAAAGCCATTCACTTTGCCTGCCCGGGGGGGGGGGGGGGGTTTCCCACCATCTTCATTGTCAAAAGTTGTTTTTATCGTTTACGAATGATTCGATCCGTGTCAAAATTCTTGGAACCCAAATCTTTAAATATTTTAATACATTCTTTAGTGATCGCGAAGCTCGACTACTGTAATTCACTATTGCTGAATATTACCCAAAAGGAAAAGAAACGACTACAAATAATACAAAACACCGCAGTTAAAATTATTCATAATGGCAAAAAATTTGATCATGTCACTCCTTTCCTTATTGATTCGCATTGGTTGCCTATCAACCACCGTATAATTTACAAAATTTCTCTATTAGTATTTAAAACATTAACTACGCATGAACCACAATTCATAGATAGGCTACTCATTCCTTACAATGCAACACGATCCCTCCGCTCTTCATCGCAAGGACAATTAATGATTCCATCCTTGAAGATAATTGGCACCAGACGGTATGACATATTTTCTGTAATGGCCCCCCAAACCTGGAATAATTTACCACTATATATAAGAGAAGTAAAAGATCTCAATAAATTTAAAACTATTTTAAAACCTTTTTTATTTAAAGACGCTTTTAACGTTTAAGAATGCTCTATACTTAATTACTATTCATCCAATTTTTCACATTCCCTTTCCGTATGTCTTTTCCTACCCCCTCTTTTTTCATTTCTTGATTAAATATTGTAACTATTCCCTTCCATTTTTCTCCTTCCTTATGTATCATGTTAGTCTGTTTTGTCTGTTTGTATCTGAACCTCATTTATTGTTTTACTTTTTAAAATCCTACTTATTTTATATAAATTGTTAATCGCTTAGCTTGTAATAAGCGATCAATCAAATTTTAATAAACTTGAAACTTGAAACTTCATTCGTAGCCTCGCCCCCATATTTCACCCATCCAGAAGGAGGAAGAAGTGATGTAGTGGTTAGAGCTACAGCCTCAGCACCCTGAGGTTGTGGGTTCAAATCCTGCACTGCTCCTTGTGACCCCCGGGCAAGTCACTCAATCCTCCATTGCCCCAGGTAGCTTAGATAGATTGTGAGCCCACCAGGACAGAGGGAAAAATGCTTGAGTACCTGATTGTAAACCGCTTAGATAACCGTGATAGGCGGTGTATAAATACCTTAAATAAAATTGTAGGGAAAAGTACAGAGCCCGACTGTGGACATGGCTGCAGTGACATGCTTCAAATGGACTGAAAGGTTAGAGCCAGAGAGCTACCAAGTTACTCAGCTCCAAGAGGGAGAGATTTTCGGCAAGTCCTGGGTCTCTCACAACCTGGGAAACTGCAGTGCCAATTTCAGATGGGCAGAATCGAGGTCTTCAAACAGCACACCGAGGGCAACGCAATGTAAAGTACCCTAGGCTTTGCGCACAGGTTAGCTCGGCTGTAGTACGCATTTTTGCGAGTGCTTTCCTAGCATAAAAATAAGTTTTACATACGAGCTAACTATGCAGAAAGCACACGGCACAATTCAAACTATCAGCTATTCTACACAGATGCAGAGAAGACCGAGTGATGCATAAGGAGCCCCTGTATCACTCCATGGTGCAACCTCATCTGGACTTTTGCGTTCAATTCTGGTCTCCTTATCTCAAGAAAGATAGAGTGGTGCTGGAAAAGGTTCAAAGAAGAGCGACCGAGATGATAAAGGGGATGGAACGCCTCTCGTATGAGGAAAGACTAAAACGGTTAGGGCTCTTCAGCTTGGAAAAGAGACGGCTGAGGGGAGATAGGATTGAAGTCTATGAAATCCTGAGTGGAGTAGAACGGGTACAAGTGGATCGATTTTTCACTCCGTCAAAAATTACAAAGACTAGGGGACACTCAATGCAGTCCCCTGCATTGTAAACTGCGCTCAACTGCATATTACATTCCCTTGCATTGTATCTTCGCTGTGTATGTACAGTCTCTCTTACATTGTAAACCGCTCTGAACTGTTTGTGGTATTGCTGTATACAAAAATAAAGTTATTATTATTATTAAAACCAACAGGAGGAATTTTTTTTTTTCACTTAGAGAATAGTTGCGTTCGCATCGACAGAGGTTGTGGTAAGAGCGAAAGAAAGGGTTGAACAAGTTCCTGGAGGAAAAGTCCATAGTATGTTTTTGAGAAAGATATGGGGGAAACCACTGCTTGCCCTGGATTGGTATCATGGAATATTGCTACTCCTTGGGTTTCGGCCAGGTACTAGGGATCTGGATTGGCTACCATGAGAACGGGCTACTGGGCCATTGGTCTGACCCAGTAAGACTATTCTTATGTTCTTTATGAGCAGAGAGTTAGCTCATTCTTCTGCAGTCAGTGCCAGTGAAGCTTTTCTTTATCGCAAGCGTACAGGACCTACAACTTTTGGGGTTTTTTTTGGCTTTATTGAAAAGGAGTTAGAACAAAAACGCTGACCGATGATAAAATTGCTATTTACAAACATCGTATAATGGCACTTTGACTTGCCCGTGTGCTGGAATGCAATTCAGCACATAAATAGGATTGCAAAGGTTGTATGAACAGAATAGCAGGTCCAGCGCAAGTGAAGGTGTTTGCACATGCAACGCTAGGGGCCAACTACTGCTGGAATGGAGGAAGAGCCTAGTGGCTACAGCAGTGACCTGAGCTCAGAACCTTGTGGCTTTGGACAAGTCACTTTACCCTCCCATTGCCACAGGTACAAACTTACACCCAAGGACAGAGAAATGTCTACCGAATCCAAATGTAATTCAGTCCCCTCCTATTATCTCACCTACTGTCACAGACTCACTCTTAAGATCAACACCAACAGAGAGAGGGATGGCCAAAAAGGAGTACACAAAAAGAAAAAACACACAACCCACACACACTCCAACCAGCAAGCACAAAAACAAAATACGCCATGGAGAGGAGGCCTACGAAACAAGAGATCCATGAATAGGAAGGGAACTCGGATCACAGACTTAATAGAACACCACACACTGGATTTCTGGCTCAGAGAGAACAGTGGGGTCGTCGTAAGCGAAGCATGCCCACCAGACTCTCAAATCATGCTCCAAAATAGAATAGGAAAGGGGGGGTTGCAGTAATACACAAATCCAACCTGGGGTTGGGAAGGAGGTATGGCCCTCTGGGGAGGGTAAGTGAGAGGGGAGGCTATGGGCCTTGTCAGGGGAGTGGGAGGTGAAATTGGAGGGCAACAATATCATTTTTGTTATGCAGGTCCTGGCTACCCTGAGCAAATTTAGGATAGCTCATTCAGTGTCAGCACCTCCCTGCCCGCTTTTGACATGGCTGTGTTGTACCAATACTCAACGTCAACTGTCTGGTTAAGTGCTGTCAGATATTGATGGTTCAGTGGCTACAGATGAGTCTCTTCTCTCTGCTTAAATTCCTTTTCATTTAAGATCTGGCTTATAAATTGAACTCTCTGAACCATTAGACCGGTCCCCAGATTGCATCTTTATACAACAGAATGCACAGTAAGGGAGGATGGCTCGGTGGGTTTGGGTTTATTATGGCCAACTCTTTTTGGGGCAGCCTAGCATGGTTTTCTCTCTCTCCTGGGAGATGTCGATAATGCCTGCCAATCACAGGCCCATTTAGGGAGCTTAAGTCATGGGTGAACTTCACAGTGCGGTAACAGTATTAATGCAATTAGTCTGGTACCTTCCTGTGGTTTGTTTTTTCTCTTCTGCCTGGTGCCAAGTTTAACTGAATGTCTTGTTTGTAACACTATTATCTTGCACGTAACATCGCTGTAAATGTAGTCTCTTCCTCTGTTAACCGCTCTGAACTGCCATGGTACTGCGGTAACAACACAACAATAAGGCAGAAATAGTCCAAAAAGGGTTCACAAAGGGGGGGCGCTCAGGAACCAAAACTGTGCGCACCACGCAAGCCGCGTGAAGGCTAACAAGATAATATCAAGTGTGAAGGGTGCTCTCAGTGTGAGCAAGCAGTAAGGGGAGACTAGCTCCAATACTTCATAACTCAGGTAGAGGTGATATACCCCCCACCCGCACACCATCACTGAGCACCCCGAGGCGTGCAATAAATCAAGTGAAAAACGTTCACGAATCAAAAGCAGGTAAATTAACTAAGTGAATAACAGGTGAAACCTGAGCGACCCCTGGATGAACCCTACCAGCTAGAACCCTAACGCCAAATCAAAAAAAAAATCAAGAAAAGGTAACTTAACAGAAAAGTAAAGCAGGAACTCATCTCTGAGACTCAAAATGAAACGCGTCCGAAAAACAGGTTCAACCGAGCTGGTTTCGGGGAAGAACCCTTCTTCAGGAACCCATGATGGAGACATTTAAGTACATCACGGGACGGGTTGAGGTGGAAGATGATATCTTTCTCCTGAAGGGACCCTCGACCACAAGAGGTCATCCGCTCAAACTCAGGGGAGGGAAGTTTCGTGGAGACGCCAGGAAGTACTTCTTCACGGAGAGAATGATTGAGCATTGGAACAAGCTTCCAGTGCAGGTGATAGAGGCACACAGCGTCCCAGACTTCAAGAATAAATGGGATACCTATGTAGGATCCCTACGAGGGTCAGCCAAAGGATAGGATCACTAGGGTATAGACTTGAAAGAGCGGGTCAGTAGAATGGCATTATTACAATTCTACTTAAAGGGGACATTAGACTTAAAAGGGAGGGTCGATGGTGTGGGCAGACTTGATGGGCTGTAGCCCTTATCTGCCGTCATCTTTCTATGTTTCTATGAACCCAACGAAAAAGAGTGAGGGCGGCACTGCGGTATACAAAAATAAAGTTATTATCATTATTCATTAGGAAACCCTGCACACACGCTTTTTGCATCGGATGAGGAATTTGGTTGCATGCCCAAATGTCTCCCTCAAACTGGGCAACCTCGCAACTTTGAAGTGGACAATGACACGGGGACAAATTTTTCCCAGTCCCTGCAGGAACTAAATTTCCCCTGAGAGTTTTGTCCCTGCCCCATTCCTGCAAGCTCTGCCTTAACCACACAAACCTCAAGCACTTATGATTTTAAAGTGTTCGAGGCTTGTGCAGACAAGGACAGAAGTTGCAGAAATGGGGCAGGGACAGAATGGGAAAATGAGTTCCTGTGTCATTTTCTGCTCTGAAATAGCAGGATGAGAACAGGGGAAGTTGGGAAAAGCCATTTTCACCCTCCATTGCCTCCAATATAAACCAGAGTATGAAAGGTGGACTGCCTCAAAGAGTGAGATATGAAAGCAATATTTCCAAAGTACAAGTCTAAAAGTAATGTGTGGGAAAAGCTTCATAAATGGAAGAAAAAAATATGCATTTAGCTTTTTGTGCTGCTTCTGAAAGGAAATAGAGAGTGGAGGCAGCATGATGATAGTTTTCATAGGAATTGGCCTGAGTAACGTTAACAGTTAAGCTTGGTAAATTCTTCAGGCAGGGGTGTCAAAGTCCAGCCAGGTTTTCAGGATTTCCCCAATGAATATGCATGAGATCTATTTGCATGCACTGCTTTCATGGTATGCTAATATGTCTCATGCATATTCATTGAGGAAATCCTGAAAGCCCGACTGGATTGCGGCCCTCCAGTGTATACATAGGTCTTCTCCACCCAAGTCCAAAATTTTAAAGACAGAGATATAGACTGCAAAAATCTCCCACCGGTCCGTGAAGAACCAGCATCCCCCGCAAGCACCGAGTTAAAAAGGTGGCTCACTGCAATCGCCTCGTGGACCACCCAGGCAAACACACCAGTGCAGCCGTCCTCCAACACTTCCAGGCAGCGCCAGGGCCACCAACGGGGAGCTTGCACGAACCTGGTGCAGTGGCCGATGGGCAACTCTGGGTCAAAGGCCACTGGAGAGCTGGAAGGGCACGAAGCAGGCGCCACACGGCGAGTCCGCCGACCGTGCTGCCTGAAGGCATCCGCTGTGCATGCACAGAAAGCCACTGCCTCCCCGGCCTGCGCTCTCCACTCGGTCCTCCCCGGAAGGAGCAGAAGGTTCCCCCCGTTCTCAGGCCCGGCCAAAAGGAATGAAGGTCCCGCTGCTGCAACACGCAGCACAGAACCGGAGCAGCAAGACAGAGCGCGAGGTGCGACCTCCCAAGCCTAATAGGAAAAATCACCCCCTCCCCCCAGTCTCCCTTGGGAGTCCAGTAGCGGCACCAGAGTCCACACCAGCACTCCTCAAACGCCGGTCTGCAAAACAATTCCTCCATTTCTGCCGGTCCATAGGTACAAAAAGGTTGTAAAACACCGATATAGACGACTGTTCCCACCAGAGACAAAAACACATGCACACACTCTTCAGATACATATGCACACACAAACACACTCTCTTACTCGTCAGCACACACATAAGTCAGTATTTATGTACTGCTAATATCTCCCAGGAGTTCAGTGTGATTCACAATTTAGAAGAGCCTGGCGAGATAGATGACGGGAACCTATGGGAGACTTTTACAGGTTGCAAGACCTATTCTTACAGTTTGCTGAAGTTGTTAGTCACAGGCTTGTGCAAACTGGTTTCCGTTCAGATGCTGAGATGCTAATGTGTGGATTTCTTGCTCAAGGACACCAACAAGTGCTGGAAAGACAATGAACAGTGCTGAAAGAAAAAAAAAATGCCAGTCAGCAGAACACTCCATCCAGGAACCTAAGAATTGATAACGTGACGCCAGGCTAATGCGCTGAGACACTGCTGTAAGCGTGTGAAGAATGGAAACTTCAAGAAGAAGAAAGTTGTAGGAGCTATGCCTGTCCAGGGCCCCCCAGGGAAGAATGGAGGCATGGACTAGGAGAAGGTTAGATAGGCATTTGATTTATCCAGATTTATCCAGAAGGGCTGCGAGGTAAAATAACATTATTCGCCGATGACGCCAAACTAAGCAATGTAGTGGGCAAAACCACAACAGACATAAATTCAATGTCCGACAACATGATGCACGACCTACTCCTACTGGAGCGCTGGTCTAGGTCCTGGCAACTCAGCTTCAATGCCAAAAAATGCAAAGTCATGCACCTGGGAAGCCAAAATCCATGCAAAACTTACACCCTTAATGGTGAGATCCTAACAAGAACTGAAGCAGAACGAGACTTAGGGGTGATCGTCAGTGAGAACATGAAGACTGCCAATCAAGTGGAGCAAGCTTCATCCAAGGCAAGGCAAATCATAGGTTGCATATGCAGGAGTTTCGTCAGCCGTAAGCCTGAAGTCATTATGCCATTGTATAGATCCATGGTGAGGCCCCACCTGGAATACTGTGTGCAATTCTGGAGGCCGCATTACCGTAAGGATGTGCTGAGACTGGAGTCGGTCTAGAGAATGGCCACCCGGATGGTCTCGGGACTCAAGGATCTCCCGTACGAGGAACGGCTGGATAAGTTGCAGCTGTACTCACTCGAGGAACGCAGAGAGAGGGGTGACATGATCGAGACATTCAAGTATCTCACGGGCCGCATCGAGGTGGAAGAAGATATTTTCTTTTTCAAGGGTCCCGCAGCAACAAGGGGACATCCGTGCAAAATCAGGGGCGGGAAACTGCATGGGACACCAGGAAATTCTTTTTCACTGAAAGGGTGGTTGATCGCTGGAGTAGTCTTTCACTTCAGGTTATTGAGGCCAGCAGCGTGCCTGATTTTAAGGCCAAATGGGATAGACATGTGGGATCTATTCACAGAGAAAGGTAGGGGAGGGTCATTGGGGTGGGCAGACTAGATGGGCCGTGGCCCTTATCTGCCGTCTATTTCTATGTTTCTATGTTTCATTTACTATGTTACTTTATTTAGATTCTGAAATCCTAGAGGAATCAAATACAAAACTATTCACTCTACAGTCTACAACCTTCCATACCTGGCAGCAAAATGGAGGAATCCTTTTCCAGCACAATTAAGAATAACCCCTCCTAAACTTTCAGAAAGGCCTAAAAACCTATCTATTTGGAAAATACCTTTCACCCCCGACCACCAGAAACAAATCAGAGAAGAGGCACCCATACCAGAACCCATAATATCGACTGGCTATATATTCTCTCCAAACCATAAGCATATCCCTACACAAACCAAGATACCTGTGTCATGAATCCTAATGAAATTGGAAAGGCCAGTGAAGTGAATGGCAGTAAAGACCCGAATGGTCCATGCAGTCTGCCCAACCTTACCCTCTCTTTAAAATTACTGATTTAATTTAAATTTTCCTTTTTCTTAGCTATTTCTAGGCCAGAACCCAAAGCTCTGGCTGGTACTGTGCTTAGGTTTCATCCGCTGAAATCTCCGTCAAAGCTCACTCAGCCCATCTAAACCATCCCAGCCATCGAAGCCCTCCCCAGCCCATCCTCAAGTCTGCCCAGTACTGGCCTTAGTTCTTCAATATATACCATTATTTTCTGATTTCTTATTCTTTTACGGTTGCTAATCAGGTTATATTTGTCTTTGGGTGGTATTTCAATTAAATTCAACATGGCATCTGGTGTTTCACCATGGAAGTTTAAAAAGATCAGTGTACATAGTTTAAAAATACACCTTGCTTCAAAGGGGAGCCAGTGTAGTTCAAGGTACAGGGATGTCACGTCATCATATTTGGTTGCTGAGAAAATAAGTCTGGCTGCAACATTTGAATGGTTTGTAGTTTTTTCTTTGCATCCTACATAAAGGACATTGCAGTAATCTAGTTGGAATAGTACTGGTGACAAAGTGTGATGAAGTAAAGGCAGCGGTACTCACTTGGCTTCAGGAGCAGCTGATAAACTTCTTCTCTGCAGGAATGCAGAAGCTAGTTGAACGATACAACAAATGCGTCATCTTGCATGGGGGCTATGTGGAAAAGTGATATACTTCTCCCTCCATATTTGTGGTGATTGGGGGATGACTATGGGAAAAACACAAATAATTTGGAAGCGGATATAAGGAAGGGGGAGGAAAGAAAGACAAGAGAATAGAAATAGGAGCTATAGGGTTGAGACAAAAGTCATCATTGTCAAATGCTGCAGAAAGAAGTTGGCGGCAATTCACCGCGAGGCTTGGAACGCATTGAGAGCACGAGGGAAGCCATTACAGCGCTAGAATGAGACTTGGAAAACAGCCTAAAAAGAGAAGTAGCGGCCGTTCTAGGAGCTGTGACCCTTCCGCTTTGGTGCCTTCGCACCTCTTTTTCCCCGGTAGTCGTGGGAGCCAAATGAAGAATCGGAGAGCGAGGGCAGGGGACCACCGTGGTTGCCTGTCAATGGCAGTGAGGTGAAAAATAAGAGTCTAATTCAGAGGGAAAACCGCTCACTTGCCAACATCGATTTGGTAGACGCAATCTCGCAGGTACCTGTGAGGAAAGCACAAGGGAGAGAGGCAGAAAAGTTGGGCCAGGGTCTGGTTAGTTCAACACCACTTGCAAAGCTTATACAAGCTAAAAACCGTGAATAATTTAATTTAATTTAATTCTTATATACGTGAGGTTTCTAAGTAGTTTACAAAAATGATGCATTAAAGATACAATAAATAAAAACTAAATAAATAAGATAGGGACTTGGAAATTCCCTAACTGTCCCAAAGGCTCACAATCTAACTAAAGTATCTGAACAAACAGTGTGAAAAATAAAAATAAAAAGACAGAGGTAGAGATAGAAATGACATATTCCAACAAGTAATGAATAAATAATTGAAAGATAGAATTAAAATAATAATTAAAGTAAACAAAATAGAGATAAAAATAAGCATAGAGAGAAACAGAAACGCACTCCAAAAAAGCATCAAGATCTTTGACTTGTAATTATTATGATCATTTAACACCAGATCTTAAATGCCTTTCCGGAATACATCATATCCCTATCCCTCTCCATACCCACCTCCATCTCCATCCCAATTCACTTCAACCACCAATAATCAAAATTGCGAGTGCTAAAACCGCAAATAATCAAAATCGCGAGTGCTAAAACCACAAATACGGAGGGAGAAGTGTATATTCAGTTGCTCAGTTACTTCTGCTAAAGCTATTAGATGTATTTTGCTTTTACTTTTTTATTTACCCCCACAATTCCATCTCTCCCTCTAATTCTGAACGCTTATTTTCTATATTGCTACTGGATATATGCAGCACTATACAGTGGTGATACATATACAGGTTCAATGTGTTCCTGCCCTGAGAAATTACAATCTTCGTGGGTACCTGCGGCAATAATAATAATAATAGCAGTTTATATACCACAGTACCGTGACGTTCTATGAAGTTTACAAAATAATAAAAGAAAGGTACAAATTGATTGAACTTAAGAGGTGCAAGAAAGTGGTTGATAGGTCAAGAGAACCGTTATCGAGGAGCAAGAGATGTACGGGTCAGCTGTCTAGATATTTCAGGAACAGGTATGTTTTTAGGCGCTTCCTGAATTCCTCATAAGTAGTGGGCGAGAGTAATTGTTCTAGATCTTTATCCCATAATGCTGCCTGATGCGAGAGAAGGTGTTCTTTTCAGTTTATATCTTCTAACTGGGGGGGAAACGAAGTTCGAGTGTGAGCTTCTCTTGTGTCTGTTGGCTGAGAAGGAGAAAAGGTCAGTTATGTATTTAGGGGCTAGTCCGTATAATACTTTAAAACAGAGGCAAGCGAACTTAAACTTTACGCGTGCTTCCATCGGTAGCCAATGCAGCTGCTGGTAATAAGGTGTCACGTGATCAAATTTATTTAGCCCGAAGATCAGTCTGACCACTGCATTTTGCATTAATTGTAAACGTCGCATATTCTTTTGGGAAATTGCTAAATAGGAAACAATGACTTACCTAAACAAGATTTGAACCCAGTTCCTTTGGTTCCCAGCCCATTGCTCTAAACACCAGGCCACCTTCTCTCCCACTGCTTGGCTGTGTGGCCTTAACAGTCACTTTCATGCATTAGTTTATCCCATCTGGAATAGGGTTATAATAAAGTCTTACACTATAAGCCCTCATAGCATGGCCAAGTACAGTTTTCTGGGTGAAAGAATTACGATTCCTAGTTTACAGCTTTGGGGATGACATGCATTGCAAATAATCCAAAAGGAATCTTTCCTCTTCACCTTGCAGGTCAAACTCAAAGGCCTAAAAATGACCAGATATCACCGAATGCTACCTCAATTCCTGGCCAGATAATCACCTTCATGCATGTGGTCAGCCCATGTAGCTCCTTGGAACCTCAGTAAGTAGGGAAGCCCCTTTTATGTTCACCAGAAACACTTACCTGTGACCAGACAAATCAGGAGAAAGGTAAGAGATCGAAAACCTAAGGAGACGCCATGATTGAGTTCAGACAGTGCATTCATCACTACTAAGGCAAGGAAGAGGGCACGAGAAAAGCCAGGAGTCTGCAAGAAGGTCATGAGCAGAGCGAGCAGTAGGAAGTATCCTGTGTGCAGAACACAGGTATAGATGGCATTCAGGTTCATGCCTGGAAAACAAGTAAGAAAACAAGAGTTAGCAAAAGAGTGTTGTCCTCCCTCGACCAACGAGCAATGGTTCAATGGAAGCTCAAGAAGTTGCTGGGGCTTAAAATCTATCAAACAAATCCTCATATCTTGAATGGTTTTTACACTGAATTACAATTACTCACTGCATTTTGATGCAAACTGTCATTTGAATTTGGATCAAAATGGGTAAAGAGCTTCTTCTCTCCCTGCATTCCCAACTCAGCTAAACAATTTGTTTGAGAAATGGGCCTGTATATTCTAACACAATTAAGATCTGGGAAGTTAATGTGAGTTTCTATGGGGGGAGGGGTTCTTACGGAAAAAAAAAACCAACACAAAAATCTGTGGCTCATTTCCGACTACAGTACTCCCTGATATTCGCGAGGGTTCCGTTCCAGGAACTCCCGCGAATCTTGAAAAACCACGAATACGGTTTTTCGTGGGGGAGACTGGAGAGGGCAGCGGGAGAGGCAGGAGAGGGCAGCCGGAGCGCTGGTGAGTGAAGGAAATCACTCGCTGTATGCTCCGACCACCTCTTCCTGCACTAAAGGTCGGGCCTTACCAATCAGGAGCTGCGTGTCAAAGGCCCACACACACACTGGTTTATGTACATTTATAAAAGTATAAATAAAAAAGAAGGTATTCTTGTATTAGATTATCCAAAAGGAAGGACCCACACACACACAAACTAGGTAAACCAAAGGAGTGGTGAAGGGACTGAACATATCAATCTTAAGGAACAAATACAATTTTATTATAAGCAAAAATAACATAAAATCATCCACAGTGGTACCTCGGTTTACGAGTATTTTGCAAGACGAGCAAAACATTTGCAAACTTGGTGCCTCGTAAACTGAGCGCGCCTCGATTTGCGAGCACCCCCCCGTGAACCAGCACCCTCCCCCCCCCCCCGCGATCCGGCACCCCCCACCGCGACCTGAGGTCCTCCCAACCCACCCGAACCCTCTTCTTACTTTGATGTAGCCTCCGCATGCTCAAGGCCCAGCACAGGAGGCAGATATTCGGGCACCGGCACCAGCACAGGACATGCTGGTGCCGGTGCGGAGGCTCAGAAAAATATCACAATGGAAACAAGTCAAAACTGGTCACACGATCAAATATAAAATCAAGACTTGTGATGATTATCAAATAGAACTTAAGCTGTGCTCTCAGATGCCTGCACCGGTGAATCATCAGTGAATTCTACACGGTTTTTTAGCAGGAGATGGTATCATTTCATTGAGCGCAGCTTATTTTATGATATAAGAATGAATATACATATAGTGCTAATCTCTTTTCAGTTCGTGAGGCATATAGTGCAAAACCAAACAAAAAGAAAGAAAGAAATCATTCAATAAAGTGACAGCAAAAACCAGCACTTATCTTAACGCTGTTCATACGCCGGTCAGCGTTAAGATAAGTGCTGGTTTTTTACTGTCACTTTATTGAATGATTTCTTTCTTTCTTTTTGTTTGGTTTTGCACTATATGCCTCACGAACTGAAAAGAGATTAGCACTATATGTATATTCATTCTTATATCATAAAATAAGCAGCGCTCAATGAAATGATACCATCTCCTGCTAAAAAACCATGTAGAATTCACTGATGATTCACCGGTGCAGGCATCTGAGAGCACAGCTTAAGTTCTATTTGATAATTATCACAAGCCGGTGCGGAGGCTACATCAAAGTAAGAAGAGGGTTCGGGTGGGTTGGGGGGACCTCAGGTCGCGGCGGGGGGTTCCGGATCGCAGGGGGGTGCCGGATCACGGGGGTGGGCCTTCGGGGGGGAGCAATGCCAGTTCTCATGGGAGGGAGCAGCGCTGCTGGCCTCAGGGAGGGGGTGGAGGGTGGGAACCTATCAAAGCGAGTTTCCATTATTTCCTATGGGGAAACTCGCTTTGATAAATGAGCATTTTGGATTACGAGCATGCTCCTGGAACAGATTATGCTCGTAATCCAAGGTACCACTATACATACATATACACACACACATGAGAGATTTTATATACAAATTAAGAAGGAAAAAGAAACCAAAACAAATGAAACTTAATCTGAGATTACCAATCTCTCAAATGAAGCCCACAATGTAGGAGAGACTATTTATATTATCATGGGATCTGATATTTAACCAGGATAAAGAAAAAAATCATTAGTGTAATGTTACATCTTCTACATTATTCTTATGGACTTACGTCACTGTAGAGGCCCTGGAAGGTATTTACTCCCTTTCCCTCTAGAAAAAAACGTAACTTAGAGGGGTCAAAAAATATATATGAATCAAGGATGTCTAAGCTGAAATTTAGCCCCCACAGAAAGTACGGATTGTCTCAATTGAGAATAACCTTCTTTACTTCTTCTGTTCCAGCCTATATGAAGTCCGATATCATCAGAAGTGAACTGTTTGGTGCTTCCATCAACTAAATGCTACCCAACGAAGAATTGTTCCAATACTAGGTGTTCTCTCCCTGTTGAACTTTGACAGGAAGTTTCCTATCTGAAGTTCAAGACTGGTTGGAAGACCTGGTTATTTAGGAAGGCTTTTAACCTCCTGGACTAAGATAATAATTACATGAGAAAATAAATTAGTTCACACTTATTTTTCTGTTCTGGCACCAATTTGTTCATTGGAAAATTACTGTTGTGCAATTTGCAATCTCCCCTTTTCTATCATAGTTAACCGAAACAAACATCTACCATATAAAAACTAGACATTTAAGAGAACACTAAAGTCATTTCCTTATGAATAACTGAAAGAAGAAATTATTCACACAGGAAAAAGGAGAAGTACTATAATAACAGAGGAAACAGAGGGCAGGAGTGAAGGGCTACTACTCAGACTGGAGGAGGGTCACGAGTGGGGTCCCGCAGGGCTCAGTGCTCGGGCCGCTGCTATTTAATATATTCATAAATGATCTAGAAACAGGGACGAAGTGTGAGATAATAAAATTTGCGGACGACACCAAACTATTTAGTGGAGCTCGGACTAAAGAGAACTGCGAAAAATTGCAAAGGGACTTAAACAAACTAGGGGAATGGGCGACGAGATGGCAGATGAAGTTCAACGTTGAGAAATGTAAAGTATTACATGTGGGAAACAGAAACCCGAGGTACAACTATACGATGGGAGGGATGTTATTAAATGAGAGCAACCAAGAAAGGGACTTGGGGCTAATGGTGGACATGACAATGAAGCCGACGGCACAGTGCGCAACAGCCGCTAAGAAAGCAAATAGAATGCTAGGCATAATCAAGAAGGGTATTACAACAAGGACAAAAGAAGTTATCCTGCCGTTGTATCGGGCGATGGTACGTCCGCATTTGGAGTACTGCATCCAATATTGGTCGCCGTACCTTAAGAAGGACATGGCGTTACTCGAGAGGGTTCAGAGGAGAGCGACGCATCTGATAAAAGGGATGGAAAATCTTTCATACGCTGAGAGATTGGAGAAACTGGGTCTCTTTTCCCTGGAGAAGAGGAGACTTAGAGGGGACATGATAGAGACTTACAAGATCATGAAGGGCATAGAGAGAGTAGAGAGGGACAGAAAGAGAGAGAGAAAGGGAGACAGAGAGAAATAGAGAGAGAGCGAGCGATAGAAAGAAAGGGAGAGAGACAGAAATAGAGAGAGAGAGAGAAAGATTGGAGAAACTGGGTCTCTTTTCCCTGGAGAAGAGGAGACTTAGAGGGGATATGATAGAGACTTACAAGATCATGAAGGGCATAGAGAGAGTAGAGAGGGACAGATTCTTCAAACTTTCAACAAATAAAAGAAAAAGAGGGCATTTGGAAAAGTTGAAAGGGGGCAGATTCAAAACAAATGCTAGGAAGTTTCTCTTCACCCAATGTGTGGTGGACACCTGGAATGCGCTTCCAGAGGGCGTAATAGGGCAGAGTACGGTACTGGGGTTCAAGAAAGGATTGGACAATCCCTGCTGGAAAAGGGGATAGAGGGGTATAGATAGAGGATTACTGCACAGGTCCTGGACCTGTTGGGCTGCCACGTGAGTGGACTGCTGGGCACGATGGACCTCAGGTCTGACCCAGCAGAGGCATTGCTTAAGTTCTTATGACGACACTGAAAACAGCAGGAAGGAAGTTTGCATTTGAAACTAGCACAACAGAGATCATTTAATATGCGAGCAAAGCCATAAGAACATGAGAATAGCCTTACTGGGTCAGACCATTGGTCCATCAAGTCCAGTAGCCCGTTCTCACAGTGGCCAATCCCGGTCCCTAGTACCTGGCCAAAACCAAAGAGTAGCAACATTCCATATACAATCCCAAGGAGTAGCAAGATTCCGGAACCCCAAAGAGTAGCAACATTCCATGCTACCGATCCAGGGCAAGCAGTGGCTTCCCCCATGTCTTTCTCAATAACAGACTATGGACTTTTCCTCCAGGAAATTGTCCAAACCCTTCCTAAAACCAGCTATGCTATCCGCTCTTACCACATCCTCTGGCAACGCGTTCCACAGCTTAAGTATTCTCCGAGTGAAAAAAAAATTTTCCTCCTATTGGTTTTAAAAGTATTTCCCTGTAACTTCATCGAGTGTCCCCTAGTCTTTGTAATTTTTGACGGAGTCAAAAATCGATCCACTTGAACCCGTTCTACTCCACTCAGGATTTTGTCGACTTCAATCATATATTTGCTCTTGACAGAAAGAAGCCTCCAGAGAGCCCGTCTTCATGATGGCAGCTGATGGGGGGTGGAGGAGGAAGAGAGACATAGCACATTGATAGTTAACCTCTGGTACTAATTATCTCCAGCAAAGCACTCCCCATACTCAATTGGTTTCCAGCCAGAAAATTGGACCAGGAGTTAGTAACATATTAATAGACTGTAGGCAGTTCAACTTCACATTGGTCGATAAGGAAAGCCCCGACACATTCTATATAAGCTAATGTTCTGGGTCTGTCCAGTGGATCTAATTGCATAAAAGGAAGCTTGTCTGAAGATGGTTGTACTCTAGAAGCAACATTATTTGATTACAGGGGAGGACACAGATACCCTCAGGTCAAAGCAACAGTAAGGCACCAAAAAATTTGATGGATAGCATTCTGCCCTATGAACCACAGCGCATGCTACGCTTGGTGACTATGACGACCTACATATTCCGACAGTGAAACAGCTGTGTCTAGAGCCAGCATATTTTTGTGTGTGGGTCCTTGGAAGTGGAATACACTTCCAGGATATTTATGACAGCAAACAAGTTTGAGTAGTTTTAAGAAAATGTTGAAGAAACACCTCTTCTGCAAGATGAAATATGGGACTTGATTTATAGTTTTTGACAAAAGGCGCTGGTAGCCTCTTTGTAATTTTAGGAGGCTTTACATTATCTTCGTTATGTTTTATTCGTGTTCGATTTGTTGTACTGTATGCGATTCTGTTTGTGTATGTACTCTATTGTGACCTGCCTTGGGAAAGGCGCGGTATAAATAAATAGAAATTGCCAAGAATAAATACCTTTGAAGACTTCTTTCTAGCCTCACTAGCATGCCTTGAAAGGAAAGTGGGAGATTAATTTGGGGGAAAAGGACTCTACGATACAGAAAAACAAATCCTCCCCCCCTCCCCCCAGGATCCTGTACTGCACTAGGATATCACAGGGCTGGGGGTACTTATTATAATCACCTGCCCAGCCAAGGAAGCTTTGGATGTGTCCAAGTCGGAGTTCCACACTGCTCTGCAGGTGGTCCATGGCATAGAGCACTAGTGCTAGGCTCTGGTTCATGCGCTGCAACTTTTCCATCAGCGTGTCATAATATTGTGCTGTCTGGTTGTGGTAGGCCAGAAAGAGGGCCATATTGGACTCTGCGGAGAAAAATCAAGAACTTTTACAGTACTCCTAGCCCCGCCACCTTCATACTGAAACACCAAATCACTTGCCCCCTCTTTTACGAAACTGCGATAGCAGTTTCTAGCGTGGGGAGCTGCGCTGCTCCCGATGCTCATAAGAACTCAATGGAGAAGATTTGCATACCTGGCACCTCTATTATATTCAGATTGGGAGGACAGGCTAAAAAAATTGAGCAAATCAATCAATCTCTCTCATGCATATTCATTAGGACTATCCTGAAAACCCAACTGGCCTGGTGGTCCTCCAGGACAGGGTTGAGAACCACTGCTCTAATACATATCAAATTATGTTTCTTATCAGTTCAACAATTTAAATCATTTCTACTTATCTAAAGCAGTGCATTCTGAACAGTACCCTTCTGTGACATTGCTTTTATGCTGGATCCGTTTCACTGTGCAGATTACAACTTTACTGAACAGTTTTACCATAGATTTTACTAGAACTTCCTCAGGTTATGTACTGAAAAAACAGAGACTCCTCATGTCCATGCGCTGAATTAGATAGAGATTCTCAGAGAAGTACCATTCAGTTAACACTAAGGTTACAAAAGTAAGGAATATCAGCTAGACTGTAGTTCTTTGAACAACTTTAATAACGAAGTAAAGAACAAACACGTACAATTAGAAGATATCAAGGCAGTCCAACTTAATGTACAGAATCTTCTTACTCTACCAGCACAACCTATCCAAAGGAAAGCTGGGAGTGTGTCCACACACTTTGTGGGAAATAACACTGTGCTTTAGACTTAGATTTTGAATCTAAACTGTATTAGGCTAGCAGAAATAAAGGATGAAAACCTGGTGAAAGGACAAAGTTAGACCCAAGTTTTCATGCAGCCATGTGGTCTTAACAAAATGGTTACTGTTCTCTCCCAGAAGCTAAAGAAGGGCAAGCTTATGCTCTCTAGGTGCAGCCAGGCTCTCTGGGAGAAGCAAAGCTTTCTGGGAATTTAAGTCCACAGAACACACTTTACCGACACATCCAAGAATAAACACATATACAAGAACTGAGAAAATGCCAATAAAATGGAGGCTGAACAGCTTTAAATAACTGCTTGTACACTTGTGGTCTCAAACACGACTGTTGAGTTTAATTTTCAATACATTAGGACTGGGGAAATTAGATAGATATCATATCATATTTTATGAGCAGCTAAGATACAATATGTTGGCATCTGTTCAGTTATCAGGAACTCGCCCAATTTCACAACAGTAAAGAATGTGGCACACTACAGACATCTTATAAAAACACCACAAATAACAGAGTTACCCATTTTGGAGTAAATTTCATGGGCTTTGGCTTGGATCTCAATCAGGTCTGCCAAGATGACCGTGTGTTCCTCCTGCAGCTGGTTATCCTGGTCCAGTAAGTGATTATTCACATTCTCTGAATAGAGAGAGAGGATACAGGCGACAGGCTCATCACAATTAAATACACACAGAAATCCCTTTTTATGAACACTGACACAATAAAGGGGGGGGGGGGGGGGCGCCACCACTTTGGCAGGAGCATTAGCATTGGACCACTGGTCTGACTCAACAGCGGCAATTCTTATGTTCTTTAGTAGATAAGGACAGGTTGTTCATCCTTTCCAAGGTAGGGAGAACGAGATGGCACTCTCTAAAGTTGAAAGGGAATAGATTCCGTACAAACGTAATGAAGTTGTTCTTCACCCAGAGTGTGGTAGAAAACTGGAACACTCTTCCAGAGTCTGTCATAGGGGAAATCACTCTCCAGGGATTCAAGCCAAAGTTAGTCAAGTTCCTGCTGAACTAGAATGTATGCAGGTAGGGCGCTGGTCTTTGACCAAGGGCTGCCACGTGAGCGGACTGCTGGGCACAATGGACCACTGGTTTGACTCAACAGCGGTAATTCTTATGTTCTTATCTCTCCTCTTCCCCCCACCCCGCTTCAAATCTTCGCCAGCCACAAGAAGTATCTCTTACCTGTTGCTTATGCCGGCCTCATCCCTCCCTCCGATATTACTTAAGAACATAAGAAGTTGCCACCACTGGGTCAGACCAAAGGTCCATCACACCCAGCAGTCTGCTCCCGCAGTGGCCCATCAGGTCTGTGACCTGTGAAGTGGTTCCTGACCAATTCTGTAACCTACCACTACATCTATCTGTAACCCTCAATCCCCAGCGAAGATTTGAGGAGATATGGGCAGGGGGAGGACTGCAGGAAAGGACACATGGAAGGGGGGGGGGAGAGGTGATGCCAAGCACTTCTGCTCTGAGCACAAGCTTCCCTCACTATGCCACTGTTTATGAGAATAACTTCAGATTATAGCTTGGGTTACTATATTTTTCTCTGGGAAACCACAGACACATGACCGTGCCCCATTCTGCCACACCCCCACAAAGTCACCTCTCTTCTTCCGGACAAGCTCGAGCTGCATCTGGAGGGCCTGGAGCATGTGCTGGATGTGTGCGACATCATCAGCGCATGCTCAGAGGCCCTCCAGATGCAGCCGGAGCTTGTTGGAGGGGGGGGGGGGCTTTCCAAAACCCAGACAAATGCCGGGTTTTTTTAAAGTCCGATCGGGAGCCCAGATAGTTCTCTAAAAAGGGGACATGTCTGGGTTTTTCCAGACGTCTAGTCACCCTAATTATAGCCAATGTTTTTTTAAAAGAGTGAGAGCGCACACACACGGGACATGGCAGCACAGGCCGCTGTTTAAAGGCCCCAGGCCAGCACCAAATCTACGTGCAGAGGAAAGACATTCTGGGCACGGAAGAAGTAAATAAGATGCCCCATGGAGGAGGAGGTAGAGAGGAGAAAAGGAAGCGGTGGATACTGGAATATAGGGTGGTAAGGCCAGGAGAGGGTGCACATGGCTGAAAGTTCACCTAGGGCAGTGTATCCCAAACTGTCTGCCAAGGCACACTAGCGTGCCTCCTCAGATTTCAGGTGTGCTGCTGTACACCGGGGAGGAGGAGAGGCGCCAGCTGACCACCTACAGGACGTGCCTCTCGTGGCGAGAGGCACGTCCTGTAGGCAATCAATGGGCACCAGCACCTGTCCTTCTCTCTGGCCCTCTTCTCTTCTGGCAACACCTCCCTCCCCTCCCCCCCCCCCTCCCGGCATCTCAGGACCCGCCTGGAGGGCCTTCACACACACACGTGGACATTGACATGATGGTTTCTTGTATGCGCGTGATGTCATCACGGCGATACCTACACACTTCTAGGTGCCTCAAGCCACGGTCGTGTGCCGCGGCTTGAGAAAGTCTGCGGGACACTGGCCTAGGGCATCAGGTATCCTTGATCTAGCCCTGTCCAACTCCTGTTCCCATGGATTTGTGCAAAGCTCCTCTCATAAAAGAAAATTTAGACATGAGGTCTGAGTTGCTAAAGCATGGCTCCACTCACATCCCCCCTCCCATCATATTCTGTATCAGGGGTGTCAAACTCTATCACATAAGGGGCTGAAATCTAAAACATAGGCTAAGTCGTAAGCCAAATTTTTTATTAAGATACTTAGGGGTCCTTTTATTAAGGTACGCTAAATGCACACATTAATAAAAAGGACCCCTTAGTCTTAGTCGAAGTATAGGGTTACAACCTCTCCAACCCCATGGCAGTTCTCTGGTATAAATAAAATAAATAAGAGACTTTTCCTCTCTTTTAGGGCCTAGTTCACGCCTGCTGTCTAACACCAGTTCTGGCAGGATACACATTTCAAATCTGACATTGTAATCACAATAGCTAAACCGCTGAAACCCTAAGGACTCAGAAGCCAATAAAATCCAACCTAAATACCAAAAAAGGGGGAATTGGCTCGCATTGAAAATTCTTCCAGAAGGGAAAGATTGAAAGGAAAAAGTAAAATAGAAATGGAATTTGGTAATGTTGGGCAGGCCTATAATACATAAGCCCTTTATATACAATGGACATCAACCAGACAGAAGTCTAGATAAAGACTGCCTCATACATCATGTTGTCCTTTATTATATGTGATGTATGAGGCAGTCTTTATCTAGACTTCTGTCTGGTTGTTGCTAGTCATCAGTAAAGTCACTGCCTGAGCCTTAATCTCATTTTGTGTGCCATTCGTACGGCTCATACTGATGTCCATTGTATATAAAGGGCTTATGTATTATAGGCCTGCCCAACATTACCAAATTCCATTTCTATTTTCCTTTTTCCTTTCAATCTTTCCCTTCTGGAAGAATTTTCATTGCGAGCCAATTCCCCCTTTTTTGGTATTTATTGTAATCACAAAACAGGAAATACAATTATTTTTTCTACCTTTTGTTGTCTGGTAATTATTCAAATCATGTTGTGGTCCCAAGCTCTGGTTGTCTTCTGATAACTCGCTTGCCAGGGTCTCCTTCTTTCTTCTTCCCTCCCTTTCCTTTTGGTCCGAGATTTGGCCCTCTGTTCCTTCCCTCTCTCCCATTCCGGCTTCCCGGTCTCACATTACAGCAGCCTGCAGAGGATCACCGGTCAGCTATAGCGATCCTAGCAGACTGCCATCGACCTCCGCAGCACGTTTCTTGTCGTGGTCCTGCCCTTCCTCTGACGTACAGGACCGCGGCAGAGGGAATGTGCTGCTGAGGCTGATGGCAGCCTACTAGGATCACTACAGCTGACCAGCAATCCTTTGCAGGCTGCTTTAATGCGACACCGGGAAGCCGCGTGAACCTACAGCTGATGCAGCGCTTGTACCTGTCTGCTGGCGGGCCAGCTTAAGTGAAATTTTGTAAGTGTCTGGCGGGCCAAATTTTATTACACCGCTGTAACCAACCACCGGCTATTTTGAATTAGTGGTCAGTTACAGCGGCGGTAAGCTTTAGAAAGCTAAGCTGTAAGGTCCAATAGCCATCTTTAAGAATGTGTTCCCACGGTGGTGGGATACGATAGTAAATTAAATTTAACATAGTATTATAGTTGAATACTAAAACGTTTGTTTTGTTCTTATTAGGGATATGAGCCTTGATAAAACCCCTTCGGGTGAAACATGTTGGTGGTATAAATCCCTGAAAGCATGACCACAATTTTAAAAGCTAAGTATTTCAACTATTTATACACTAAGGTGGAAAAAAGTATTTATAAATTCAATAGTAAAAAGTTTTGAAGATCCGGTGAAGAAATAGTACATAAAGCCTGACACAATGAATTTGTTTGAGTGCTAGGTGGTACTTCTGAGGATCTATAAACGTTGTAATATCTACTGTGAAGAGAGTTAGGAGGGGTTTGAAAAAGCACGTATCCTTCCGATTTGAAGTTTGGGTTCTTCACTTCAACTATTGTACTGTTTGGTTAATTGTTCAATATCAATGACATAAAAGCTTAGAAGAACAACTTGGATTATGTAACAAATGGCGACAAGGAAGGAATTTCTAACATAAAACATTCTTTTTTTCTGGCGCTCAGAAGACCCAACTTTTCCTGCATATCAGGGCCAGGAGATGTAGGTGTACTATGGCGATTCTATTCTGCTGTCTCTGCATTTTTTGTGTCAGGGGGGTGGGGGGGGGGGGAGAGAGCAGGCAAACTAAACCAGCCTTTGCCCTTGCTTTTCCAATATCACAAATTCCAGATATCATGAGTCAATAAACTGGTTGGGTCATGGTCCCAGGGGCACACCCCATTCTGCTGCCTATGAGAAAATGAAGGAAGAATGATTCTGCAGATGTGGCCCTGAAGGGGTATAAATGACAAGTTTCAGAAGTAAATTTCCCTTTTAGGCAAAAGTCCGAGAGAGGATGTGCGACATCTATGGAGGATGAGAAAGTTAGGCAATATCCTCCCTGGGAGCAAGGAAAAGAGTCTTTGTATGGCATCCTCAAGCTGGTAAATGTTAACACACAAAGAAAGTCAACCCATTTTTTTCTCTATAGCCAGACTCACCCATTTTCTCATTGATGCCCTCAATGAGCTGAGCCATTAATTGGTGACCGCTAGCTATGAGGGCCTTCTCTTGGGTCAGCTGCTGTAGGTTGTCTGCAATAGAAGATCCCATCTGCGCCTGGCTGTCCTGCAGCTGTCCCTGCTGGAGCAGTAGCTCCTGTTGACTGCTTACCACCTTCTGCAGTGACTCGGCCGTCAGGTCCTTCAATTCTTCTTGTCCCACCTATAAAAGATAAAGGCCCAGGTATGCAAAAATCCTAGAAGACCAAGTAATAAACCAGCAACTCAGTCCACATTCCTGACATCTTAGGATTCCTTGTACCTTGCGTAGCACCAGTGGCATAGCGAGAGTGAGAGGCGCCCCTCCCCCCCACTTCAGCACACTCCTTCCCCGCCCCTGCACCACTTCCCTTCTCCTGTACCTCTAATGTTCCTGGCGCGAACAGCAACCCCCAAGCTGCCACACCAGCGTTGGCTCTTCCTCCGACGTCACTTCCTGGATACGGGTCTAGGAAATTATGTCAGAGGAAGAGCCGACGTTACTACCAAATAGACACAAGCTGTTTTAACATAGATAAGGGCCGACGATCGTTTTGTGGCTTCAGGACCACCCAAAAGAATTAGCGCTCTGTTCAGTGGTCTCTTTCACAACTCTTTGCTGCGACAGCAGCTTGGGGGTTGCTGCTTATGCCAGAACATTACATAGCTACGGGGGAAGGGAAGTGGGGCACGTGGGGAAAGGACCGGGTAGGGGACACATGTTTAATATTTCAATAAATGGAAAATCTCAGAATAATAGAAAAATTACTCACAGCGCGATTATTTTGGAGGACGTCCATTTATTTAAATACCGATAACCACATGGGAAAAAAAGGGCAGAGTATTAGTTCCCGAATCTTAAGACAGCGCCGTTCGGAAGGTGCTGGTAGGCACCTGAACAGCACTTAAGTGTTTTAATTAGTCATTAACTGTTTGGTAATTGACCGCGCCATTAAAAAACAATTAAGAACCAAGGGGAGGGGAAAAAAAAAAAAAAGGCACCTGAATCGTGTCTACACCGACACTTACCGGTGCTGGGTGGGGTTAACATTTGGCACCACAAAGCGCGATTCTAAATTTAAGACGGGTGCCAGGGATTTAGACCTCCATTTCCAGCGCCCATCTTCGACACAGATCGCGATTCTCAAAACAGCGCCACAGTTTAAGCGACGTACGACCAATGCCGTTTTTTTTCAGCCGCCTTCTGATTCTGGCGCTCTTTTGAGTATCTAGGCCATAGTATTTACACCAGTCAGTGGTGGTTCTAAGGTTCCAGGAATGCAAGAACTAATTTTTGCCATAGGAACCAATTTTGTGCCCCTCAGAAACAGAAAGTGCTTGTTTTTATCCTTGAATGTTGCTACTGAAAACACATAAGGGGCTAGTCCAGGGTTCTCAAAGTCCCTCCTTGAGGGCCGCAATCCAGTCGGGTTTTCAGGATTTCCCCATGAATATGCAGTGAAAGCAGCAAAACTTAACCACTCCATCTCCAACCTGTTGATGACAACGGGCGACTTCAAAACTTTTCGAAAAGAAATCAAAACCCTACTTTTCAAAAAATTTATCCAGATATCTTAACCCAAACCTTCCCCCTCCTCCTAGATAAATTCTCCCCCAAAACCTCCACTTAAATAATCTCTTCCTCCCCAAAAAACAAACCAAGTATTCAGATCCCTGAAATGTAACGTAATCTTATTTGTACTCTAACTGTAATCTATTTGTTATATCACACAGTAATGTACAGTCAATTTAATATCCAATTTGCAAGCTCTTCCGGAATTAATCCAGGTACCTCTCCTCCCTTGTAACCAAAAAAAAACCAAACCCAAAACTGTTGTAACTTCACTGGAAATGTCCAGTTAGCTCTTTTGTAATCCGCCTTGAACTGCAAGGTATAGGCAGAATAGAAGTCCCTAATGTAATGTAATGTAATGCATGGAAATAGATGTCATGCATATTCATGGGAGGAAATCCTGAAACCCCGATTGGATTCCGGCCCTCGAGGACCGGAGTTGCCCATAACTGGGCTAGATTCACTAAGCCCAAGGAGCTGATCCGGTCTGTGGGCGATCCGAGGCCGGGCTGAGAAGCGATCCTGGCGCATGCTCAGACCATCTTCTTTGCCTCTAGATGCTCTGCATATGCGCTTGCACCAGCGAGGACAAAACAAAAGAGGAGGGCAAGCATCGAGGGCTGAGCCGGGCCCGATCTCTTCAACGGGACTCGCTGCAGTCTTTAAAAAGCCAGTTCATGCGCCGAGAGGGGAGTGGAAGAAAACTGTCCAGGGCACACAAACCCGCTCCGACTCTCCTGCTTTCTGCCGCCCTTCCCCGCAGTGCAGTCCCGCTTTTAACCTGCAGATTAAAACCACGAGCTCGCACTGCGGGGAAGGGTGGCAGAGAGCAGGGCGGCCAGCAAAGGAGATCAGGGCAGAGAGCAGGGCGGCCAGAGCAGGAGATCAGAGAACGGGGCAGAGAGAACGGCGGCCAGAGTAGGAGAATCAGGGCAGACAGCAGGATTTTAGCAGTTTAGTGAATCGCATCCTTCCTGCTTTGCATGCCATTTCCCTTCATTTGCATGCACGGATCGGGATCGGATCGGTACACAGGTTAGTGAATCGGGTCGCAAACTGATCAGTACACGATGGGTTTGCTTAGTGAATCTAGCCCAAAAAAACAAAACCTTTCCAAAGCAACCTCTTTAGCCAGATAATTCACAGGTAAATAAATACCAAAGCAGCACTGATAAATGCAACTCCAAGGTTTTCCCAGAAACAAGAAAAATCTAATCTCTTACCAAAAGCATTGGTTACACCCCTTAATGCCATCTCTTTTTCAAGCCAGAAAGAGAGGCACCCCAGCACTTTTTTTTATTATATGACCAACAAAGGAAGTAGAAGTTTTGCCAGACCATCAGGTTGCACTAGAAGCTTACCACCTACTGGAGACTGAGAAATACTGACTAGCCAGGGGTAGCTTACCATTTCTCGGGCCACAAATATCTGGACACATGGTCCTGCCCTGTTCCGCTTCCGGCCATGTCCTGGCCCCACCCAGTTCCACTCCAGCCCCGCCCCTACAAACCTCTCTTCTTCCCAGACATGCTCGGGCCACGTCTGGCGGGCCTGGAGCATGCGTGGATGTGTGCGACATCATTCGCACATGCTCAGATGCCCTCCAGATGTGGACGGAGCTCGTCAGGGTTTTCCAAAAAGAGGACATGTCCGGGTTTCCCCAGACATGTGGCAACCCTATTCATATGATGCCTGCTCAGTATATATACACACACACACACACACACGAGCGAGGTAAACACAGCAATATATTCAGCAGTCTTCTACCGATTGACGAGCACCCTCTGTCCGCCAAGCCTAGAAGCTGTCCACTTTTGTCAGTTGCAATCTTTTGCCTATTAACGGGGCTCACGAAGCACACTTTCCACCCCCGTCGCAGAACAAGAACGGGAACCTTCTCGTACCTTGAGTCGTTTCATGGCCTCCAGCTGGCTCACAGCAGTGGACACCAGCGTGTTGACTGTAAGTTCGGTCCTGCGCCTGAAGTGCATCTGGCGAGCAGCGTAACACACAGAGCGGGCACGGTTGCTGACAATGTGATAAGCATTCCAGGTATCGGCATCCATTCCGGTAGTGCATTCTGCCAGTGTCTGTACCAAGGAGGAACCACAGATTCAGTATCTCTCTCTTTTTTTTTTTTTTTAATATAAATCTTTATTAATTTTTTAAATATTAACAGTGCAATACACAGGTATAAGAACATATAATAAGTCAAGAAAAGCACATTCAACTTACAGATATTCAAAATCAATTATTTTATCCCACCCACCAATTAATCACTATGTATATACTCTTTCAATAATCTACACTTATTTAAAATAATACAACACCACAAGTTTTCAAGTTTATTTAAAATTTCTTATACCGCCTTATCATACCTTCAAGGCGGTGTACAAAAAAACGATGTATCACAGTAAGTTAACAAAACAATTAAATACGAAACTGGGAGATAGACAATTTTTAGTAAGATGGACAAACTGGAATAAAAGAAAGGAGGGTTGGAACTACAATTGAGAGAGAGAAAAAGAACATTTATGGGAAGAACAAAAGGAAGGGAAACTAAAGGTAAAACGCCTTTCCGGAAACTGGATCGCCCTTAAAAGGGCAGTTTAGGTGTCAAATGCATCGAGAAATAAGAATGTCTTTAACTTTGTTTTAAAATTGGCAAGACTAGTTGTTTCGCGTAAGTGGTTTGGAATACTCTTCCAAAGCGAAGGGGCGCTAACGGAGAAAATTGTAGTCCTCATTGGATGGATGTGCAAGGAGATGGCACAGAATTAAAGACAAAAAGCAACTACAGAGAAGTAACATAAGATGTCAGTTTCAATACGTTCCTATGTCCCAGCATGTCAGCATTCATTTTTTCATACCTATAACTAGAGCATAGGTTCGCCCACCCAAAAGGAAAATTCAGGCGATCGTAACTTTTCCAATCACGGGTTATCATCTGCATGGCTATCCCGGTCATAATTAGGAAAAGACGGCATTTATATCGGTCCATGGGGGGCTTAATATGTAATAATGTTCCACATATGACCGCTTCATAAGTCAATGGAATTGATGACTCAAGTATAACATTAATCTGTCCCCATATCGACTTCCAAAAGTTGAGTATCAACACATTCAGTATCCATGTGCCAGTTAAAATGTTGCTAAAGACTCGCTTGTTTGTTTGTTTTTTAGCATTTTATTAGACGGAGTGATCTTTGTAATAGATTCTCCGAATTGTACATCTGTCCTTTCTTGTTTAAAAGGATACTTAGTAGTTTTGTAAAGTTTGTGATGTATTCATATGATAACGTGAGTATGTTTTACTGTAATCCACTTAGGCATTAAGCCAGTCTCTCTCAAATTGTGTGCTCCTAAGAGATTCCGAGTGTGCCCCCCAAAAAATTGGCATGGGAATGGAGCCAATGGAAGTCCTGCATAGGCCGCCTCCTTCCTTCAAAACGCACTTCAGGCAACAGTTCCTAAATGCTATCCACAGCTGACCCAGAAGCTTTCCCTCTGGCATCAGATGGAAGACTTCCAGGTTAGCCACAGGCAGCATGTAGGAACTACTGCCTGCTACTTTATGAAGAATTGCGGCTGGAAGGAATTAGGAGGAGACCTACTTGGACAGCTTAGAGCCAGCCAGAGATACACACCCATGGCAGGGGGGCATGTTATGATAGAATGAAGGGAGTATGAACGTGAGACATAGGATAGAAAGAGGAAGGGAAGGAAAGATGCTGAGGTGGAGAACAGAAAAGGGAGAATTGTTGGACATGGGTGAATGACACAGAAAGAGAGAAAGAGAGAGAGACAGAGACAGAGGAGAACTGTTGGACATAGGGAGGGAGAGGAGTGAGGATGTTGGACATGGTGGTGGAGGGAATGGAGGGTACCGGGTAGAGCTTTGGAATCTTGCCCAGAAATAGCTAAGAAGAAAAATTTAAAAATTGAAATTGAATCAGGTTGGGCAAACTGGATGGACCATTCGGGTCTTTATCTGCCATCATCTACTATGTTACTATGTGAAATGTTGGGCATGGTGCTTGTGGGCAGGGACAAAAGATGCTGCACAGAGTCCAGGGAATGAGAGAGGGAGACATGGTGGATGTGGCAGTAGAGGGGGTGGAAGAGATGCATCCTGAATCCCCCTCTCTCTCTCTCTCTCCACTCCCTTTGCAGCAAGGGAGGGAATAAGAGAATGAGAGAGGGAGACATGTTGCACATGGGGGGTAGAAGAGAGAGAGGAAGAAATGCTGTGCAGGGGTGAGGAAGGGGTGGAAGAGAGAGAAAGAGAGAGATCTATGTAGTTTAATTTTGTGGTTACCATTATGCATTAGTAAGATTATATTGTGCATATTTGAAAAATTAATGGAAGAAATTGCATTACAATGAGCACTTTTACTCACATTATGAGAGACTAGTCTTTAAGCCCGTTACATTAACGGGTGCTAGAATAGATGTGTGTGTCTGTCTTTCTTTCTTTCTTTCTCTCTCTCCCCTTGGCCACTGTCTGTCTGTCTATGTTTATTTGGTTTTCTCTCCTTGGACACTGGCTGTCTCTCCTTGGACGCTGCCTGAATGTCTTCCTTTCTGTCTCTCTCAATGGCCCCCTGTGTGTCATTCTTTGTGTCTGTGTCCTTGTGTCATTCCCCCGCCCCCCCAGAGCTAAGCTGTCTGCTTCCAGCATACCCCTTCCCCCAAAGCAGCCCCCTTTCCCTCTCCCTGACCCCCTTATGTCTCCCCCCCCCCCGAGCAAAGCTGTCTACCCCCCAGCACACCTCTCCAACAAAAGCATCCCCCTGTACCTGCAGCACTGGCACGACACTCTTCAGCCAATACAGACCTACACCGCACAGAACATTATTACTGGACCTTCATACCTACAAACTCACTTCACCCTATACAACCCCACAAGAACGACCAGAAACAAAAACATCTTTGCATACCCAAAGATTACAGGCTGCAGATACAAATCCTTCTTGGACAGAACCTTCCAGTTCCAAGCGAACAGACAGCAAACCTGGCTGAAAAACCACATAAACGAACCAAACATGACTTATAATACTTTCCGCAAATCGATCAAAACCACCCTATTCGCTAAATTCATTGGCTAAAACGGTCCCCTCCCCACTAAGACCCCTCTCACGGATGTTCTAAATCTTTCAGACATTCATTACCCTTAGATCTCCAATTAATATGTAAGTTACCATTTAGACTATTGTACTGCATCTAGACTCTTTATTCGGTACTGTATTTAAACTTATTGTATGTTTTGAATTTGGACTCACTCTACTGTATTATATGTGGATTTATTGTATTGTATTAGTATTGTACTGTACTTGTTATTCGCTGAATGTCCAGCCTTCTTACAATGTAAACCGCCTAGAAGTCGCCTGACTATGGCGGTATAGAAAAATAAAGTTATTATTATTATTATTATTATTATAACACATAAATAGGAGTGCGCTTGCGCAGCTAGCTCTTTATTATATAGGATGAGGAGGTCTGGGGTGGAGCTTTTGAGCCCCCCCACCAACAACAAAAAAGCATTCCACTGCCTATGCTAGAGTCTTCGTTTTATTTTTTTGCTTAGTAACTTTCTTCTAGTGGAAAGTATCCTCCATATCACCCCTGTCCCCATTCCCCAAGCCAACATCTCTCACACCTATCCTCCTCGAACCAGCATTTAATCACCCTATCTCTCATTCCTGACCCCCTAAACCAGCATTTCACTCTTTCCCCTTCCCCCCTCAAGCCAGCATTTTTTTATTTTTCCTAAAATCCATATATGCATGAAAGGTTTTCCTCTCCCCCACTCATCCCCTCTGCCCCAAATAGCACCTACTCCAATGGAGGCCCTAGTCTTGCATCTGCCCCTTTTCTTAAGGCTCCCCCTTACTGTCCTGTCTGTGAAGAAAGAGGACGTGACATCACTGAGGGTGGGAACGCGGTAGAGGGAAGCCTGAAGAGCCCGTACAGGCTACCCGAAGATGTCGCCAGCAACGATTCGGGCCACAGATGGAGAAAGGAAGTGCCGATGCCAAATTCTGCATTGTTCAGTTGCGCGGAATTCCACCAGAAGTAAATATTGTCGTCATCTTTTTGGATCCATCTATATACCCAAGACTTCGATACCAGCACAAATCTTTTACTGCAGCCACCGTTTACCTCTAGAGACGTTTTCTTACCATTTCACTGGTGCACGGATATGTCTTCCGACTCTCAGCCTCAGCTTGACAGTTGAACAAGGCCACCCCCAGCTTGGCCAGTTCCTCTTCAGATAGCTCAGAACAGGAGGTCTGTAGCCGATTCACAACCTATCAGGAAGAAGATAATAAAAAGTCAAAGCCCGAGAGATTAGCAAAGAAGAGCAAGAGAACAAGCTTTTAAGACAGGGGTGTCCAATGTCGGGCCTCGAGGGCCGCAATCCAGTCGGGTTTTCAGGATTTCCCCAATGAATATGCATTGAAAGCAGTGCATGCACATAGATCTTATGCAGATTCATTGGGGAAATCCTGAAAACCCGACTGGATTGCGGCCCTCGAGGACCGACATTGGACACCCCTGTTTTAAGACATCCTCCCCCCACCCAATTAAAGATTATAGCATTTTTTATGCAGAAATAGGTTTTTATAGAATTATCCTTCCAGTATGCGCCTGCAGGTGCACAAGAACAGAAGAATTGCCGCTGCTGGGTCAGACTAGTGGTCCATCGCACCCAACAGTCTGCTCACGCGGGAGGTCAAAGACCAGCGCCCTAACCGAGACCAGCCTCACCTGCATACATTCTGGTTCAACAGAAATTTGTCTAGCCTCCTCTTGAATTCCTGGAGGGTGTTTTCCCCTATAACAGACTCCGGAAGAGCGTTCCAGTTCTCCACCACTCTCTGGGTGAAGAAGAACTTCCTTACGTTTGTACGGACTCTATCCCCTTTTAACTTTAGAGAACTGAGCAGAAGTTAGCCTGGAGGCAGGACTGGGGAAAGTTTAGCATATCAACTGGGTCAGAACCAAAAGGACCCTCAAGCCCAGTAATCTATTTCCAACAATGGTCAATCCTAGTCTCAAGTATTTGATAGCGGTAGCTTTTGTCAAGTCTAATACCGGAGAGCGACACAAGATCCTTTCTTAAGCAGCGATTAGATCTTGCCTGCTAATTTTCATTCCTGATGTGCCCTCTTACTAGGAGAGAGGAAACAGAGAACTACCAAGTGATAATATAATACAGGCAGTCCCTGAGTTACAGACGCCTGACTTAAGTACAACTTTTACTTAAGAATGCAGTTTCATTTCACCGAGCAGCATTTCCAGTAGCCTAGACTCCTACACTTCTCCTGCAGCAGATTCAGGAACGATGCATGGCCACATTAAGAACAGTGTGTGGTTGTGCCCGCTGTATCTTAGAGGGAACAGTGGTAGGGGCTAGTTGTCAGCTGGGAGCAGAGGGCAGCAGCAAGAATCTGAAAATCTACAAGTTCTGACTTAACAGCTTTAAAAATGCAACTTGTTCTTAACATGGGAACTGCCTGTACAAACACCTTGGAGCCCAGAGCCTGCTGGTATTTCTACTGACAAAGCAACATGGTAGAGAACAAACAATAAATCCTCAACTAACCCGTGGAAAGAGGAAATAACCATCAGAAATTCAACTGTTCTCACATAGAATATAATAGTGCATCTCCTTCCCAAATTCTGAGTGGGTTCAGCAATGGTCTGAAGAGCCTCATTTTTCTTCCCTCATCTCTTCAGACCATTCCCGACAAATGGGAAATACAAAAACAGTACTTAACAAGGTTGGGACACAGACAGTCCCTGAGCTAAAACTTCAATAGGTGCCTCCTATCTCATTCGAACATCCAACTGGAAAAGCTCAACAAATGAATGGAAGGAAGGTAGACTAGGTTGCTGCACCAAGCCATATTCAACAAAAGCTCAGGCTTCTTTGAGGGCAGAATGAGCCTTCAAACCTTCAAACTCCTGCCTGCCCCTGAGCATGTAAGCTACATTTAATCACCTCTGTGATCCACCTGGTAATTGTAGCCTTTGAGGCCACTTTTTCTGTCCTCCAACCAGTATAAAAAATAAAACAAAACCGGACTTCCATAATTCCATTATTTATCTGCTAAAGGGAATTGGTGCAATGCTCAATGTCCTAACATAGTAAACGACAGCAGATAACACTGGAACTCTAACCTCAGGATCAACGCTGGATATCAACAAGACGTCCAAGGTACTAGGAGTCATTCTCGACTCCACCCTATCATATGAATCTCAAGTATCCAATCTAAGGAAGAAAACCTTGTACAATATGAGAAGACTAAGACTCATCAGGCCCTTTTTTCAAGAGCGCCATTTGCTGTGCTAATTCAAATGATTATACTATCCCAATTGGATTATTGCAACTCCCTCTATGCAGGTCTAAACTCTACTGTTCTAATTCAAAACACAGCAGCCAGACTAATATTCAGACTGAAAAATTTGACTCCCGTCTCCTACGAACTTACACTGGCAGCCTGTCAAAACTCCTATCACCACCTTCAAACTATCATGCATAATATGTTTCAAATCTTATATGCAAAAACTGCTGAACCACTCAAACTTATTTATAAAGTCCTGGTCTACATCAACCAGAAAACTGAAATTGCTTCAACTGCTACTCCCGTCTCCCAAAGGGGTTAAATACAAACATGTGAAGAGCAAGTCAGATACGCATCTTGGAACCAAGACCTGGAACCTTCCGACTGACATTCAGGATGGAATCATCAAGATTCCAACAAAAAATTAAAAACTTTTTTGAAAGCATACACACCATAGACAACCAACACAAAATATTTAATATTGCTAAATCACACCTTCTACTCAAGTGCTATACCAGTACTGAGAAATACTGGAAGGTTCTGGGCTGCACAGTTGTTTATACCAGTGGTTCCCAACCCTGTCCTGGAGGACCATAAGAACATAAGAATTGCCACTGCTGGGTCAGACCAGTGGTCAATCCTGCTCAGCAGTCCGCTCACGCGTCGGCCCTCAGGTCAAAGACCAGTGCTCTAAATGAGTCCAGCCTCACCTGCTTACATTTCAGTTTAGCAGGAATTTGTCCAACTTTGCCAGTCAGGTTTTCAGGCTATCCCTAATGAATATACATGGGGCAGATTTGCATGCCTGTCACCTCTCTCTCATGCATGTTCACTAGGGCTATCCCAAAAACCCGACTGGCTGGTGGCCCTCCTGGACAGGGTTGGGAACCACTAGTTTATACTAAATCAGTCAGTAGTTATCAGTCTCTCCAGACCATTCCCACTCGTTAAAGGGAAGATAAGAGTCTTCTTTAGAACAGATTAATGCAATCTGTCCTTACAGACAGGATAGGTTGACTAATATACACAAAGAGTCAGCTTTATCACCAGCTCTATTTAATATCTTTCCGAGTCCCTTGGCACGACAAATTCAGGAACTAGGAATCAGTACACATATTTATGCAGACGAGATTTTATTAGTCTATAGATCAGGGGTGCCCAAATGGTCAATCGCGATCAACCAGTAGATCGCAAAGGCACAAGCACAGGATTCACAAGACTTCACCTCTGATGTCAATTCTGACGTTGGAGAGGAAGTTCTGGGCCAGCCAATCGCTGCCTGGCTGGCCTGGAACTTCCTCCCCGACGTTAGAATTGACGTCGGAGGTGAAGTCTTGTGGGCCTGGTGCTTCTATGCACCAGGCCTGGCTCTGGGAAGCAGCAGGGAGAAATCGGCGTAGTGGCAGGGAAAGAATCGGGGAAGTGGAGAAATCGGCACGATGGCTTTGGGGGCCGGGGGAGAGAGAAAGAAAGGCAGAAAGAAAGAAATATTGGATTTATAGTCAGAAAAAGGAAATGCAACCAGAGACTCATGAAAATCACCAGAAAAAAAAATAGGAAAAGTGATTTTATTTTCAATTTAGTGATCAAAATGTGTCCGTTTTGAGAATTTATATCTGCTGTCTATATTTTGCACTATGGCCCCCTTTTACTAAACCGCAATAGCGATTTTTAGCACAGGGAACCTATGAGCATCAAGAGCAGCGCAGGGCATTCAGCGTAGCTTCCTGCGCTAAAACCGCTATCGCGGTTTAGTAAAAGGGGAGTGGGGTATATGTTACGCCCATCTTCAAAAAAGGATCGAGAGGCGACCTGGGGAACTACCGACCGGTAAGTTTGACTTCAGTTCCGGGGAAGATGGCGGAAGTGCTGATAAGACAGCTCGATGAGCACCTAGAAAGGAATAAACTGATGAAAACAAGCCAACATGGCTTCTGCAAAGGAAGATCGTGCCAAATGAACTTATTGCGCTTCTTCGAAGGAATTAACAAACAAATGGACGAAGGGGCCCCCATAGACATCATATACTTGGATTTTCAAAAAGCCTTTGACAAGGTACCCCATGAACGCCTACTGCGGAAACTGAAGAACCATGAGGTGGAAGGAAACGTACATAGATGGATCGGAAATTGGTTGGCAGGTAGGAGGCAAAGAGTGGGAGTGAAGAGCCACCACTCTGACTGGAGGAGGGTCACGAGTGGTGTTCCGCAGAGGTCAGTACTCAAACCGCTGCTGTTCAATGTATTTATAAATGATCTAGGGGGGTCACGTGACGCTATGAGAGAGTGAAGAGGTCTCCTCGCTCGCTCCGAGGCCGCCCGATTTTTTGCGTTTCACTCGCGGGACGAAAGTGCTCCCTGACGCTTGTGCAGCTCCGGGATCAGTGTGTCGCTGCATGGACAAATACTTAACGCGCTCCCAGGACTCCATGACGACCAAAGCGGCCCGAAAGGAGCGCGAACGTGTGCGACCAGGGGAATCCAAGATGGCGTCGA
Source organism: Geotrypetes seraphini (assembly GCF_902459505.1). Lineage (NCBI taxonomy): Eukaryota > Metazoa > Chordata > Amphibia > Gymnophiona > Dermophiidae > Geotrypetes > Geotrypetes seraphini. Next base: position 12,449,937 of record NC_047085.1, read on the forward strand.
GCCCTGCAGCATCGGTCTCCCACCTTACTGAGACCGCGCTGGGGGACATTAAGGAAGCAATCTCGCAGGTCCTGGGGCCCAAGATGGAACTTCTCTCCACTCAAATTTCAAATATTGAAACTTTACTATCAGCTGCAGCGGCTCGTACCACTGAATTGGAGCAGCGTGTCTCCACACTGGAGGATTCCTCGGTGACCAGAGGCACAGATATATCTACACTGCAGGCCCAAGTTTCTTTGCAAGCAGAAAAACTGGATGACCTGGAGAATCGCTCCCGTCGCTCTAACTTGAGGATTATGGGCATTCCTGAGACAATTGCGGACCGGCTTTTATTGGATACCCTGGAACGCTGGCTACAGGACGAACTACCCCTCCCACCCTCTTTGGGCCCCCTGAGATTGGAGCGGGCTCACCGTTTGGGATCCAGACCGGGTTTGGAGACTCGCCCGAGGGTGGTTATACTTAAGCTGCTAAACTTCCGTCACAAGGTAGAACTTCTACATCAATATAGAGTCAAACGGGATGCGCTTACCTATGATGGCACACCGGTCCGCATAAGCCAGGACTTTTCGGTGGCTTTACAGGAAAAGAGAAAGCCGTACTACCCACTCTGCACGAAACTTGTTGAGCTTAAACGGAGGTTCCAATTTAACTACCCAGCGCTGCTTCGAGTTCAACATAATGGAGTCTGGAAATCCTTTCAATCACCTGAGGCAGCAGCAGATTTCATAAAAATCCTGGAAAGCCAGTCGTCTGGAGAATCTTGACTGCACTATGAGCTTCTATTGCCCATTGTTCTTTATTGCACTAATTACTGTTTGCTTAGATTACTGGTTTGTTGGAGCACTATTTAGTCCTGATGGCTCTTTACAGTTATTCGGGCGGCCTCGGGCCAAGTGTCCTTTGTACCCTGTCTAGGTCCCTCTCGGTAGGGACTTCTGGGCTTGTTTGGGGGGGTTGGGGGGTGTTTAGTTTTTGGGTGGTAGCGGCGGCATGGTTTTGGGGTATTGTTTTGATGTTAAACTTTTGTTGGGAGTTTACCTTTGTGGGGAAATATGAGTGGTTTGTATGGAGTGTGTTCAAGGGATCTTGGGGTGAGGCTGGGCACCCTGGGACCCACTACCCTTGGGGGTTGACAGTTTCGCGATATTCTAGTAGGGTGTACCATGGGTGACCGGACGCTACGTATAATCTCATGGAATGTGTCCGGCATCACCTCCCCTGCTAAACGAACTAAGATACTATCCCAACTGAAACACCATCGAGCAGACATCGCGTGTCTCCAGGAGACTAGGCTCACTGATTTAGAACACCAGAAGCTCCAGAAAGGCTGGGTTGGTACTGTATACTACGCATCTGCCCCTGGGAGGAGGGCTGGGGTGGCCATACTTATCCGAAAGGGCCTAGCGTGCACTGTTCGAGTCCAACGACGTGACATCCAGGGTCGCTATCTTTTACTGAAGATTGAGGGGCCTGGGGGGACTTTTCGATTGTTGGTGGGTTATGGACCTAATGGATATCAACATTCATACTTTCAAAATTTGGTTAACATTTGCTTACAAGATTCGGATAGTCCTTTGATCCTGGTGGGTGACTTAAATCAAGTATTAGACCCAGCCATGGATCGATCCGGGACGTCGGGTATAGCACCGCCGAGACGTACTAAAGGGGTCCCTTACCTTTGTCGGGCTTTGGGGCTGGTTGATCCCTGGCGCTTACTTCACCCCACCGAGCGGGACTACACACACCAATCTCGGGCACATGGGTCATTCTCGCGGATTGATTACACCTTACTGTCAGAATCTCTATTCGCCAAGGTTACGGAGGCGACTATAGGCCCCTTGGAGGTGTCCGACCACACCATGATTTGGATTGACCTGGCGGTGGGTGGACCAGTGGGACCGGGGACGGGCTGGAAATTTCCCTCTTATTTACATCAAGATGCACATTTTCAAAAGTTCTTACTTGACAAGTGGGAATCTTATTGCTCCTTCAATAACCAACATATTGATCAACCGGTGTTGTTTTGGGATACAGCAAAAGCTGTACTCCGTGGAGACATTATCGCATACATTACTACTCGCACGCAACGCATAGCACATCGTATTGTAGCGCTTGAACGACAACTGGTGTTGTTAAAAAGAGAATTGTTGCATAGTCCCACTGCCACTAATCGCGAAGCGTATCATTCGGCGTTGGTGGCCTTAAATTCCCTTATACATGAACGTACGAAAAAGCTATTGTTTTATCGTAAATTTCGATTCCATAAATATGGTAATAAAGTGGGGAAGTTACTAGCATCCATTACTAAAAGTTGGAAGGGTTCTCGATATATCCCAATGATACACGATAAGACAGGGAATATACTAACTTCAGCAGAGGCTATCTCTGAGAGTTTTTATAAACATTTTGAGGCATTCTATGCGTCCCCGGGGGCGTATACGGGCCCCGATGTGAATGATTACCTGGAAGATGCGGGTATGCCTCGTTTGACGGCTGCTCAAATCTCACGCCTGGACCGCCCGTTGCAACTGCAGGAGGTGCTTCGGGCGATTCAGAACTTAAAATCTTGTACCGCCCCGGGGCCGGATGGTTACTCCCCTGAATTCTTTAAGATCTTATCACTTTCTATTGGGGGCTCCCTTCTTGCTTATTACACGACTATTCAGACACAACGCATGTTCCCTCGCTATGCCAATGAAGCCTTGATTACTCTTATCCCTAAACCGGCCAAACCACCGACTGACTTGGAATCTTACCGTCCGATATCGTTATTAAATGTAGATGTAAAAATCTTTGCCCGTATCCTGGCGGATCGGTTAGCCCCTCTGTTACCGTCTCTTATAGTTCCTGAACAAGTGGGATTTGTTCGAACTCGACATTCGGTGTTGAACGTACGAAGAGTACTCCTAGCGTTTTCCCGTGCTCAACAGTTGCGTTTACCTGGTCTTCTAGTCGGGCTTGACGCAGCGAAAGCCTTTGATAAGGTCAATTGGCATTACTTGTTTCGGCTTTTACAATATATGGGATTTCCTGTTAGTTATTTTGCTTCTATACAAGCACTCTACGCGGATCCTACTGCCTCTGTGTTAGTTAATGGCATGAGATCGCCCTCGTTTACTATTGGAAGAGGGACGCGCCAGGGATGTCCACTGTCCCCTCTCCTGTTTCTTCTCTACTTAGACCCGCTGTTACGTACACTGCAGAGGGACGATGAGATTATGGGATTACCTGAGGGTCAGTCTCAATTGCGGGTGTTGGCATTTGCTGATGACCTTTTGCTGGCTTTGGGCAACCCTCAATGTTCATTGTATCGGGCGCTGGAAATCTTAGATGAATTTAGTACATATTCGGGACTGGTTCTCAATAAACAAAAATCAATTGCTCTTCCCACTTCGCTAGAAGTGCGCCAGAACTGGAATGGTGGGTTTCCACTACAATGGGCATCCCCCCATCTGGTTTATTTAGGGGTGGTCATTCCTCAACAATTAGATAGGCTTTATACCGTTAATATACTGCCCTTAATTACCCGCACTGCTACAACATTAAAGAACTGGCGGACTTATCCTCTTTCTCTTTCTGGACGTATAGCTTTATATAATATGATGATTTTCCCACAATGGCTTTACTTATTACAAACACTCCCTATAATGTTAACGAAACGACACTTATCTCAACACAGATCTACCCTATCAGCTTACTTGTGGCAGGGAAAACGGGCTAGGATATCTTTGACCAAATTGATGCTTCCTATTGAGCAGGGGGGGCTGGGCTTATTGAGTATTTATAGGTTTAATCTTGCTTGTCAATTACGTCATATTCATGATTGGTTCTGCAATACTGATTGTTTTTCCATGCCTGAAATTGAATGTTTTTCTTTTCAGCCTTACCACTTTAGTTACCTTTTACATGTTCTCCATTTGCCTGATGTGCCTCAATTGCTTACACACCCTCTACTACCTGCTATGCGTGTAGCTTGGCGGATGTTATGTCGCTTATTAAAGATCCCATCACGAACAACGCCGTGCCTTCCCTTATGGGGTAATGGAGACTTTACACCTGGAATGGACTCTGCTTTGTTTCGTCGTTGGTCTAAGATGGGCTTACAGTATGTCTCTCAAGCAGTAACTCGTGAGGGTCATCCTATCTCCTTCGCAGAATTACAAGCGACGTTTCATCTTCGTCCAACTGACTGGTTTGCATATAGCCAACTTCAACATTATTTACGAACTTTGGCCCCGAGCATACTGATGGAGAGAGTTCATGATCAGTTGCAGGAGGCTCTTGGCCTCACGGCTCAGGACATTATACCTTTGAAGTTTCATCATAAGTTCTTACAAGACTTATCTGGTACCCTGGATTATGCTACTCTGGCTCAGAAATGGACAATGGATCTCCGGATGCCCATCTCGGAGGAGATGCTTCGTAGGGGTATTCGCATGGGCAATACTGCAGTTCTGTCAACAGTGGAGAAGGAGAGGAATTATAAATTTCTTTTACGTGCGTTCTACGCTCCACGGAGAGCCTATTTAATGGGGATTGGTTCGGGACATGGTTGTGGAAAATGTTCTCAACCTTTGGCAACTATTGGACACATGTTCTGGTCATGCCCCTTGATATCTTCCTACTGGCTCCAGGTGGTATCTTCTGTGGCTCAACTCTGGCAGTGTTCCTGGCGACTACATCCGAACTTTCTCTTCACCTTGCAGATTAGGCTTCATCCTCCTAGACCTGGATGTTCGTCTTTCATCCGGAAGACAGTGTTGATGGGACGGAAGTGTATTCTGTTACAGTGGCTCTCAGCGCAGCCTCCCTCGCTTGCACAGTGGAGAACACAAATGTTACAACAAATGTTACTGGAACGGAGAGACATTGATAATATGTCCTCTAAAGCGGGGCGGCTATTCCGCCTCTGCTGGCTGCCTTCTAGTTTAACTTTTACCTCTTATGTTCAACAACAACTTTGGGAGGCTTAGAATTTCTTTTTCCCCTGCATACTTCTTTTCTATCTTGAGTTGATTGCCGCTGCTGCCACCTGGGTTGGGTGGGTAGGGGGGGTGGGTGGGTGGGGGATTGGTGTGGTGTTATGCTGAAAATCTAATTGTGTTGAAACCTGTATTGACATAAGTTTTTGCTATTCTTAATAAAAATGATTTAAACATAAATGATCTAGAAACAGGGACGAAGTGCGAAGTAATAAAATTCGCAGACAACACCAAACTATTTAGTGGAGTTAGGACTAAAGAGGACTGTGAAGATTTACAAAGGGACCTGAACAAACTAGGAGAGTGGGCAAAAAGATGGCAGATGAAGTTTAATGTAGAGAAATGTAAAGTCTTGAATGTAGGAAACAGGAACCCGATGTACAGTTATACGATGGGAGGGCTGGTAATGGGTGAAAGTAGCCTAGAAAAGGACTTGGGGGTACTAGTGGACAAGACAATGAAGCCGTCGGCACAGTGGCCTCCAAGAAGGCGAACAGAATGCTAGGTATTATCAAGAAAGGTATTACAACCAGAACGAAAGAAGTTATCCTGCCATTGTATTGGGCGATGGTGCACCCGCATCTGGAGTACTGCGGCCAATATTGGTCTCCGTACCATAGGAAGGATATGGAGATACTCAAAGAGGGTTCAGAGGAGAGCGACGCGACTGATAAAAGGTTTGGAAATCCTTTCATATGCTGAAAGATTAGAGAAATTGGGGCTCTTTTTCCTGGAAAAGCGGAGACTTAGAGGGAACATAATAGAGACCTATAAGATCATGAAGGGCATAGAGAAAGTGGAGAGGGACAGATTTGTCAAACTTTCAAAAACTACAAGAACGAGAGGGCATTCGGAAAAATTAAAAGGGGACAGATTTAGGACCAATGCTAGGAAGTTCTTCTTCACCCAAAGGGTGGTGGACACCTGGAATGCGCTCCCACACGGTGTGATAGGACAGAGTATGGTATTGGGGTTCAAGAAGGGATTGGATGATTTCCTGAAGGAAAAGGGGTTAGAAGGGTATAGATAGAGAATTACTATACAGGTCCTGGACCTGATGGGCTGCAGCGTGAGCGGACTGCTGGGCATGATGGGCCTCTGGTCTGACCCAGCAGAGGCACTGCTTATGTTTTTATTTGTCTATTTTTGTATAGTTGTTACTGAGGTGACATTGTATATTTTAAAGTCATCTGCCTTGACCTCTGGGGAAAACCCGCCAAATACAAATGATAATTAACATTTTCTCTGCATACAGTGTGCCTTGTGTTTTTAAAAATTTTATTGTTGGTAGATCATTTTGACTTGGTCATTTTAAAAGTAGCTCGTAAGCCAAAAAAGTGTGGGCACCCCCGCTATAGATTATCACCTACAACTTTAGATTTAGGTTCTCTTATAGCAGGTTTAAATAGAATAGAAGAATGGCTGAATGAACATAAATTGATTTTAAATTTGTCTAAGACTATATCTTGCTGTATCTCAGGAGATAAGACAACACCTCAATTAAATATTTCTTTGAGTAATCATATATAAAGCTAATAAATAGCTTCAGGTACTTAGGGATTATAATTAATTTGTCATCTAACTTTTGAGGAACAGATTTCATCCATTGTTGCTAAAGGATTTGGGGTATTAAGACAGCTTAGAGCTATTAGAGATTTTTTAGATGAGAAATCATTGTGTACATTAATTCATGCTTTTGTATTATGGTAATTTAGATTATGGTAATTTAATATATGCAGGTATTGAGTTAGGACAGCTGAAACGTTTACAAACAGTGCAAAACACTGCAATTAGATTATTAGGCCGTGCATTTATTCGTGATCATGCGACACCCCTGTATTTAAAATTCCATTGGTTACTAATAGAATTTAGGATGTTGGTACATAGAGCATTATTTCAGCAACAGCCTTCATATCTTCCCAACTTGGTGTTATTTTATGCCCCAAGACGTTTATGACGATCTTGGAATGACAATAGGGTAGTCGTTCGTCATATCTCGAAGGCAAAGGCACACCTTGCGTCTGCTAGAGATTGTGCGTTCTTTTATCTAGTTCCACGGTTATGGAATAATTTGTCCATAGATCTGAGAAAAGAAGCATCATATATAAACTTTAAAAGACATCTAAAAGCGCTTTTTTTTCCAATTGGATTTCTCAAATTGAATAATTGAGTTTGGGTCTGTAATCTGCGTTAATGTAATGATTATTTTTTGATGTGGAAAAAATTTTTGACTGTATGTATTAATTATGGTTTACTGAGATTTGATTGTTTTTATTAGAATTATGATGGAGATGCTGATTGTTTAGGGCTCCTTATACTAAGCTGCGATAGCGTTTTTAGCGCACGCTAAACCTGCGCTTCTAGCACGCACTATTCCGCGCGTTAATGCCCTTAGTAAAAGGAGCCCTTGGTATTTTAGGGAAAAAAAATTATTTTTTTAATCTTTGCTTTTACTCTTTTCAATCCTATTTTTAAATGGAGTTCCTTTCTTGATGAATGTGTATGATATATTGTACACCACTTGGATCCTTTTTTTAGGCTGTTATGCGGTGTAGAAAGTTTAATAAACATAATCAAATTTATATTAATTCAACAACCCTAGCATAAAAGTGCACATCTGGACCAACAAAGTTGCCGAATCCTACCTTATAGTGACAAGTGTCCAGTGGGGAGAGATCCAAGTGTTTTGCTTCTGCCAGGAATTTCTCATCCGCTATCGTCATCTCAAAGGGAGCACTGGGGAGGACCTCGGTGTCAGGAGCGGGACTAGGTGAGGCAGGCACAGGGTGGCTCTCGGTAGGTGCGTTGCGATTCAGCCAGCCAAAGAACCCATAGTTTGCACGCAAGAGAGACAGCACCATGGAAAGGAGGAAGGTCCAGCTGAGGAGCAGCATATTCAAACATCCAAACAGCTCTTAGTCCAAAATCTATTCAAGGGACACAGCAGATAATCAGTTAACAAGATGCAAATTGTATCCTTATACCGCACCAGCTTCATATATCATTTCTATTTATTGATTTGTTTTCTATTCCGTTGTCCCTAAAGAGCTCAGAACAGGTTAAACACACATATTATATAGTTAACAGGTTACAAGTTTACAATACAAGGTTGTAGCCTAACTTGATACAACTAGAGGTCTACCACTGTTGTTCAACCCCATCTAGAAGGGGCTTCTCAGCTTCGAAACCGGGCTTGGTCAGATTTTTACATGGTCTTCTGCATGACTAGAGACTATTCCATATCTTACTAATGCCACTCTCATACAAATTTAAATTTTATTGTATTTAAATTCATAACTAGATAACTAATTTCTAAAAATCAATCAACAAATAATTGTAAAGTGCTCTGTGCCACCACCAGGTCATTGCTAATGCAGTTCAGACCACAAGAATTTTGGAACCATCACTGCACTTTGCTGTTCCTTTCCTTCCATAAGCTTTATATTATTAAGGTTACTAGCGTGGTTCTTCATATCGATCATGCCATTCAAACAATACTGGAAACTGTTCTTATCTTGTTTTTAAAGTCCTGTCCAGCGTTTTGCTATCGTGTATCATAAACCGCTTTGATTTAATTCGTGCTAAAGTGCTTTCCAGTGCTTCATTAAGATAACATAATAATTTTATTTTATATACCGCCACACCCAAAAAGTTCTAGGCAGTTCACAACAATTAATTGTAATACAAACAATACAAATCATTGAGAATCAAATTATGTGCATACAATATAGGAAAAATACACACATGCCATATAAAAAGGGTACAACAATCTTAAAAAAGAATTTAAAAAGTTATAATGATAAAATGTGTTAAGAACCCAACCTGTTAAATAATTTTTATCTGCTTTCTAACATCAAGATAAGAAGAGGCATCCAGCACAATTTTGGCATTGTCATGCTTGCAGTCAAGTTTGATATTTAACTGTCCTGTCTATGAATATAGACTAACCAACTTACTGCCTGAGGAACGTGGCCTATATTATGGTAGAATACATCGTTTTGACTAACGGTTCCAGCATGTCTAGCTAAGTAATAATTTACTGCCTATTGAACAAATTTTTTTTTTTTTTTTACGATGATTGTTTCCTTCCCCCCCCCCCCCCTTGGCTCACAGGTTGGAGGCACAGACACTCTGGTTTATTGTTTTTGTAGTGCTTAGTTTACTTTGTCACTTATCGCACCGTTAAATATACATTTGAGCGTATTTCCGGGGTACCTATGATGGTGTGCGGCAGGAACCCAGGGGGCTTTCTGCTTTTGACTTTAAGCACTTGAGCGGGTGCTTTGTCATCTGCTCTTTGGAGCTTACTACCTCACACCGAGGACCCTGTCAAAAATTATAAATTTAAAAATGAAAAAGATTTGGATTTAACGAGTTTCTTCTGCCTTCAACCTGTGTCCCCTTTAAGCAACTTATTTATTTATTATTAAAATTTCTATACCGTTTTTTCCCCAAAATGGTTTACAAGGAGTTACATACATAAAATATTAAGAGTCTATACAAAAAAAAAAAAACAACAGACAAATTCAGTCTTGCATAAAATCAATTGCTCAGAGAAATAATAATAATAATAATTTTATTTCTTATATACCGCTGTACCGTGAAGTTCTAAGCGGTTTACAGTAGAAACAGAAGAAATGCAATAAGTAAGATTAATTAAGATGAAGAGAAAGTACTTAGAGTTCCCTGACTGTCCCAAAGGCTCACATTCTTGCTAAAGTACTTGAGAAAAATAAATTAGTTAGGTTATAAACATAGAGTAGAAGAAGGTAGGAAAACAGTTCATAGGAAAATTAATTTCGAATACATTATACATTATATATTGTTCAAGGCGGAATACAAATTATAGGAATTACCAAAAGAATTGCGTAATAAAGATTATCTAGATAAATTACATAACAGTGATTCGTGTACATTACATGGTGTGGTAGAGGATTCAATTTTGAGAATTACATATCAAGGGAATCAATTGATAACAGAATATAGTGGAGATTATCAGTATATACAGTTTACAGAAATGCATCTACAAATAGTTGAGGTCTTTAACATTTTCCTCAATGAATTCCTCTCTCCACATTTTCGAATCTGGCCAACAAGGCCATTCCATGGCTTGACTCCTGCACATGTGAAAAAGTCACGGCATTTGTTTCCACATATTTAGGGTTAGCCTTTGTTTTCAGCAATGTGGCACTTTCGGAACGCAGGGATCTTTGTGGTTGATAACATCATATTCTTAAAAATTTCAGCCATCGTACCATATAGAAATTGATGTCGTAACATTATTGCTTTGCATTGAATTCAAAACACATCTAGCAACCAATGCAATTGTTGAAGATATGGAATAATATGTTCATATCTTGATGTTCTAGTTATCAATCGGGCTGTGGCCGTTTTGTATCTTTTGAAATTTTACCATGCGCCACAGCCAGAAACATATAAGATATAAGAACATAAGAACTGCCGCTGCTGGGTCAGACCAGTGGTCCATCCTGCCCAGCAGTCCGCTCATGCGGTGGCCCCTAGGTCAAGACCAGTGCTCCAAATGAGTCCAGCCTCACCAGTTTAGCATGAACTTGTCCAACTTTGTCTTGAATCCCTGGAGGATGTTTTCCCCTATAACAGCCTCCGGAAGAGCGTTCCAGTTTTCTACCACTCTCTGGGTGAAAAAGAATTTCCTTTCGTTTGTACGGAATCTATCCCCTTTCACAGGGCATATACAACTACTATAATTTATGTGAATCGTGTAATTTTTTTGTTGTCGTTTCATTAGCCACAGTTGAAATACACGCCAGAGATGCGCTTTTCACAGTGCTGGCACAGAACCAGCACCCGTAAACCAGTTGCAGATTTTTGCTCACCAAAAGCCGACGCCACGCTTGGAGAATCACCCAGCAATGAATGAAGAATCGACCGGAGTACTCCCACTATCGACTAAGTAAAGGAGAGGTCCCAGGACAGAGCCTCGAGGTACACCAATCCATACTTGCTCACGTGGAGCGCTAGTCTCCTCCCATGGCTTCCAGTATCACCTTTATGCTGATGACTCCCAGATCTACCTCTCTGCACCAAATCTCTCTGCTGAAACCCAGACCGGAGAGTCTCAGCCTGCCTGTCCGACATTGCTACCTGGATGTCTCACTAACATCTAAAATTGAATATGACTAAAAAAAAAACGGAGCTGCTCATCTTTCCGCCTGAACCCACGTGCTCTGTGTCTCTGTGGATAACACGCTGATCCTCCCTGTTTTGTCTGCTTGCAATCTTAGGGCTTCTTTTATTAAGCTGCGAAAGCATTTTTAGCGCACGCTAAACTCGCGCTACGCAGCTAGAACTAACGCCAGCCATCTTTGATTCCTTGCTCTCTTTCTCTGCCCAGATACAACATAATCATTAAAACCTGCTGCTTCTTCCTCTAATAGGGGTAAGAACATAAGTGCCTCTGCTGGATTAGACCAGAGGTCCATCACGCCCAGCAGTCTGCTCACGCGGTGGCCCATCAGGTCCAGGACCTGTATAGTAATCCTCTATCTATACCCTTCTATCCCCTTTTCCTTCAGGAAATCGTCCAATCCCTTCTTGAACTCCAATACCGTACTCCGTCCTATCACTCCCTCCAGAAGCACATTCCAGGTGTCCACCCTTTGGGTGAAGAAGAACTTCCTAGCATTGGTTCTAAATCTGTCCCCTTTTAATTTTTCCGCATGCCCTCTCGTTCTTGTAGTTTTTGAAAGTTTGACAAATCTGTCCCTCTCCACTTTCTCTATGCCCTTCATGATCTTGTAAGTGTCTTTCATGTCCTCTCTAAGCCTCCGCTTTTCCAGGGAAAAGAGCCCCAGTTTCTCTAATCTTTCAGCATATGAAAGGTTTTCCATACCTCTTATCAATCACGTCACTCTTTTCTGAACCCTCTCGAGTATCACCATGTCCTTCTTAAGGTACGGCGACCAGTATTGGACGCAGTACTCCAGATGTGGGCGCACCATTGTCCGATACAACGGCAGGATGACCTCTTTCGATCTTGTTGTAATGCCTTTTTTGATAATACCCAGCATTCAATCAAAGAAGTGCATGCAAATAGATCTCATGTATATTCATTGGAAAAATCCTGAAAACTCGACTGGATTGCGGTCCTCGAGGAGGGACGTTGACACCCCTGCTCTATAATATTATCAAAATCTGGCCCTTCCTCTCCGAGCACACCACCAAAACACTTATCCACGCCCTCATCACCTCGCTTAGCCATCTCACTCCCCTTCTAATCTGTCCAGAATTCGATTGCACGACTCATATTGCAGGAGAGCCGCTGTACTCACGTTTCCCCTCTCCTAAAGTCACTTCATTGGCTTCCCATCCATTTCCGAATACAATTCAAACTCCTCTAACTGACCTACAAATGCACTCACTCAGCTGCCCCTCACTATCTCCTCCTATGTGTCCCCACCCTCCGTGGACTCCACTCAGCTGGTAAAGCCCGCCTATCTGGGCCCTTCTCTTCAACAGCCGACTCCAGACAATGTCCCTTCTACCTTCCTGCGCCTTATGCTTGAACAAGCTGCCCAAATCTCTATGGCGGGTTCCGTCTCTGGCTGTGTTCACAGCCAAGTTAAAAAGCCCACCTCTTCAAGAGTGCTTTCAGCTTGTAATTCCTCTCACCTTGTCTGTCTGTCCAAGTTAAATTCTAAGCTCTTCAGAGCAGGGACTGTCTATACATGTCAAAATGTACAGTTCTGCTTACACCTTTCAGCACTATATAAGTGATTAGTAGTAGAAGGGCTGTGGAGTCGGAGTCGGAGGAAATTTCGGGTACCTGGAGTCAGAATCAGAAGTACAAAAAACTGAGGAGTCGGAGTCGGAACAATTATCTACCAACTCCATTTTTGAACTTGGCATACCAATCACGAGCGATTCTTTCAGCTATAGCACCCACTATATACACAGCACAAATGTTGCGAGCAGCTTCTGCGGCCTTAGAACCTTGATTAAAAGCAAAAAGAAGGTGGTGTCGAAAATGCTCATTTCTCTCAACTTGACATTCCATTTTAACGATCTGAAAATTAACCAGTGCTGTGGAGTCTGAGTCGGAGTCAGAGGAAATTTTGGGTACTGGAGTCGGAGTCTGAAGTACAAAAAACTGAGGAGTCGGAGTCGGAACATTTATCTACCGACTCCACAGCCCTGAGTAGTAGTAGTAGTAGTTTAAATATTGATGAGCCCATTTGCATGGCAGAATTGGAGACTACTAGAAATATGTTAGAAAAGACCATGGTAAGCCGTTTTGATAATCCGCCACTAAAATACAGGCATGCTAAACTGGCTGGAACCAGTTTAGTGACCACGTTAAAGGCAACCTTAAGTTCTGAGAATCTTCCCCTTAGTCCCAAGGACAACCAGGGGGTCCTGTAAACCTGTTTTGAAAATCTCTACAGCAAGGACCACAATCCAGGACTCAGGATCCACACGGGCAATGGGATTTTCAGGATATCCTCTATAATAGAATCCTAAGCGCGCATGTGCACTTAGAACGGCGTGTTCCCTGACAGCATGCTGTGTCCCTCCGTGCCGAATTCCATTTTCAAACACGGAGGCAGGGAACACGCCGGCGACTCCCCCCTCCTGCCCTCACTCACCAACCGCTGCCGCCACTGCTGCTCCTCTTCAAAGCAGCTCTGCTGAGGATCGCGGCCGGCTGTAGTGAATCTCGCAGGCCGCTCTGCACTTCAGTAGCACGTTCCCTCTGACGCACGGATCGCGTCAGAGGGAACGTGCTACCGACGTGCAGAGCGTCCTGCAAGGTTGGCTACAGCCGGCCGCGATCCTCAGCAGGATACTTTGAAGAGGAGGGCAGACGTGAACGGACCAGGAAGCCGGATGCTGGACAGGGGGAGCAGGTAAGGGGTGGTAGTGGACAGCCGAGGAAAGAGAGAGACAGAAAGACAGACAGACAGAAGGTGGCCAAGGAGAGAGAGAGAGAAAGAAAGACACACACATCTTTTCTAGCACCTGTTAATGTAATGGGCTTAAAGACTAATCCATAATAAATATGCATGACAGATTTGCATATTAGAGATTTAGACTTAGGGTTACCAGACGTCTGGGAAAACCCAGATATGTCCTCTTTTTAGAGGACATATTCAGGTGCCCGGACAGACTTTCCAAACCTGGTAGTTTGTCTGGGTTTTGGAAAGCCCCGCCATATCTGAAGGGCCTCTGAACATGTGCTGACGACATCATACATATCCGCAAATGCTCAGAGGTCCTCCAGACCTGGCAAGAAAGTGACGAGGCGGTGTGTGGGTGAGTCTGAGGGATGGAACAGGGTGAGGCCTAGTGTCCAGGATTTTATGCACTTCAGATCTGGTAACCCTAGGTAGTTAGATTTCTCTGCAAATCGATTTTCCCTTGGGACTCTAGTACTACACCAAGTTCCTTAAACCTCTCTTCATAATATAATAGTAGCAGTTACAGAACCCTGTTACATTTTGATGATCCTTTTTATCCTCTGTATATCATAGGGAACAAATTTAAAGTTAAAACTAAATACCTTAAGTTAACACAAACCCCGGCATGACTAAACTATGTACAGAAGCACCAAAACTGGGAGCTGTGGTATATTTTAGTAATCGGAAAGTCATATTAAACCCAATTCCCCCCCCCTGAGTCCATCTGATAATTTTCTAACAGATTCAAAATAAAAGAATGTTAATATTTGATTTAACTTTACATACCTCTTAGTACAAAAAAAAAGTTTTAAAGTGGTTTACATAAAAAAAAAAAGATACAATGCATTCAATACAAAACACATAACAGCATTCTAACATTAATAAGAGAGTCATACTGCGCAACAAATGTTAACTTTTTGTCTGAGACAAGCAGAAAATGAGGTTTACTTTATAGAATTTGACCTCCTGTGTATGAAACTAGCCTTAGTTTTCTCCTGTCACGTATAGTTTTTGAGCAAATCGCTGCTATTTATAGCACAAGAAGTCATAATGTAACGCATTGCGCCGATTTATGAGTTCCTATCAATATTATTTCCTAGAATCGTTTTGCTGTCGGAAGTGCGTTTATAAACGAGATTAGGAGCGTCTCTAATTAATGTCCAACAAGAGTCGGCCAGCATTGATGAATTCCGTCTGCCCCGATATCGTTATTCCATTTTAGCGATGTCCTAGTGAAACCTTTCCCCGTGGTCATCACTAACACTGCCGAGATTATCAGGGGAAAAAAAAAATCTAATTTGAGGCAAACTGTTTTAATATTTCAGAGATTGTTATAACATTTACTCCAAGCATTAGAAAAAGTGAAAAAGTTAATTTTTGCATTATAATGCTCTTTTGCCAAAAATCAGAGGGTTATACCAAAAAATTAAGGTCAGTTTTGAACTCAGTGACCCCAAATCACTATAGAATACCCACTACAATTCATGCCCCAAAATCTATTCAAGAGAAGATCCGCAAAATATAAACTCAAATACTGAATCAGGGGGCGCTGACGTCATCATTCAAGATGGCCGCTTGAACAATGGGCTCCACGCTCCTCATCAGAATAATAGCGAATTTCTGGTGCTGTACCCTATATTGATTTGAGTTAGCACATTGCCTTGCTTTCCCTTCGTGTGGCTTTTGTGAATCCTCCCATACTCTGGATGGCTCAATAGGGTAAATGTTCACTGAAAGATTACGCTTACCAGACTCGTGCTGGAGATCGCCCAAAACCTGCTCCGCCACGTGCAGGCCCAGCCCCAGAACTGCCTTCTCAGACCTTAGGCGTGCTGGCTTCCTCGCCATCGGAGGACACTATGGCAGATCTACAGGGCATGTTGCAGGAGATCCGGACTTGATTTAAAGATGGTTTGTTCCGAGTTGGCAGCGGACCTCCATGGGGAGATCTCTGAACTGGGGAGACGCGTAGATGATTCCAAGGGCTGCATCGAGGAACAGCAGGCAGATAAAACCCGCTTGGATACATAACATATGTATTTCCAGCACACTCAGCTCTATTTGCTCGACAAAATCAAGGACTTGGAAAACCGCAGTCAGTGGTCTAACATCCGGATCCGCGGTCTCCGCGAATCCGCTGACTATATGGATTGTGCAGTGGTGGTTCAGGGCATTGCCAGTCAGTTCCTCTCTGATGAAAATTCTACTGTGGCTCCAGAGAATATTAATTTGGAACGAGCTCATAGAGCTTTGCAAGCCCCCTGCTCTAACAGGCCATGCGATATAATAACCTGTTTTCAAGATTTTAAAATCAAAGAGGTAGTCATGGTCATAGCACGGATGCAATCGTCTATTCAGTGGGACAGTCATGATATTAAGCTTTATCATGATTTGGCCTTGGTCACTTTACGGCGGAGAGCGGACTTAAAGCTGGCTCTAAAATACCTGCGAGAAAAGGCGATTCGTTAATCGCTGGCGCCATCCATTTGCGCTCCCGTTTCATCTTGATGGGGCATTAAAAATAGTGCGCTCGATGGAGGATAACATCCAGATTTTCCCGGATGTGGGACTTTGGTGTCAAAGACTCCTCAGCAAGTGGTGGCCTTCGTGCTTTTCATCTGGTGGGACAGCAGGAAGAACCAGCAGAAAAAAAAAACTCTGATCCTGGTGGTAATCAGACCAACTGTAACGAAAGGAGATTCAGCACAGAGTGTTGCGATGAGAACAATTCTCAATCATGCTTCCGGATCACAAGTTTACCACAGAGGTGAGACGGTTAATACAAATACAGTAAAACCCTTTATAGTCAAATATGTTTTATTGAGCGAACAAAAAGAACATCAACAGGATAACAATCAAAAGGCTGACAAGCTCAACAGTTTCCAATTACAACACCCAAGAACCCCCCCAGCCCCAGCCCCGCCCACCCAAACCCCCCCCCCCAAGTAAAACGCTTTATAAAAACAAACATTACATTTTGAAAGAGATGCTCACGGAAATGGGTAACCAGCGTAACTCCCTTAAAAATGGTGAAACGTGATTGATCATTTACAAGAAGACATGCAATCAGGCAGCAGTGTTGTCTATTAGCTGAAGTCTTTTCAGCCCAGCCTTCAACATACAAAGCATTACAGTAATCTAATCTATGGACAACAAAAGCATCAACTTTATAATTTTACAAGGTTATTTTTTTGGACAAAAGAGGACTTATAAATTGTCAAATTAACCCAAGTTGAAGATAACATGATCTTGTTACTACAACGAATTGTTTTCAAATTTCAACACTGCATCACAATGAATTCCCAAAGTAACACATTTCATCTCTGAGGGGAATTGATTTACACTTAAAAAAAAGGGGGTGGGAAGAATAGAAAACCCAAAGAAAGATTTTTTTCTAGATAACCAAAGTGCGGCATATTTGTGCTGTAGTAGCAGCCAAAAAAAGCTAACGCCAAGACTAAAGGTTAGATTCACTAAGCAAACCGATCGTGTATCGATTGGTTTGCGGTCCTTTTACGACCCGATTTTCCTCCGATCCGATTCACTAACCTTGTGGCGGATCACCTCTGATCCGTTGTCGATCCTTGCATGGAAATGAGGGGAAACAGCCTGCAAAGTAGGAAGGGCCGCAATTCACTAACAAAAAGCAGGCACACCGACTGGGCTGGCCGATCCAAAAACAAGTGACTGCTCAGGACTAGTCACTTGTGTAAAAACCCTGCTCTTTGCCCCGATCTCCTGCTCTGGCCGCCCTGCTTTTGCCTCAAATCTCTCCTGCCTGCCACCCCGACTCACCGCCCTACTCTCGCCCCAAATCTCTCCTGCCTGCCACCCCGACTCACCGCCCTACTCTCGCCCCAAATCTCTCCTGCCTGCCACCCCGACTCACCGCCCTACTCTCGCCCCAAATCTCTCCTGCCTGCCACCCCGACTCACCGCCCTACTCTCGCCCCAAATCTCTCCTGCCTGCCACCCCGACTCACCGCCCTACTCTCGCCCCAAATCTCTCCTGCCTGCCACCCCGACTCACCGCCCTACTCTCCCCCCAAATCTCTCCTGCCTGCCACCCCGACTCACCGCCCTACTCTCACCCCAAATCTCTCCTGCTTGCCACCCCGACTCACCGCCCTACTCTCACCCCAATCTCTCCTGCCTGCCACCCCGACTCACCGCCCTACTCTCACCCCAAATCTCTCCTGCCTGCCACCCCGACTCACCGCCCTACTCTCACCCCAAATCTCTCCTGCCTGCCACCCCGACTCACCGCCCTACTCTCACCCCAAATCTCTCCTGCCTGCCACCCCGACTCACCGCCCTACTCTCACCCCAAATCTCTCCTGCCTGCCACCCCGACTCACCGCCCTACTCTCACCCCAAATCTCTCCTACCTGCCACCCCGACTCACCGCCCTACTCTCACCCCAAATCTCTCCTGCCTGCCACCCCGACTCACCGCCCTACTCTCACCCCAAATCTCTCCTACCTGCCACCCCGACTCACCGCCCTAGTCTCACCCCAAATCTCTCCTGCTGCCCCGACTCTCCTGCCCTTCCTTGCACTGTGAGCCCGTGGTTCTAACCCACAGGTTAAAACCAGAAGCTTGCTGGGCTATTTAAAAAAAAGTAAGAAAAAAATCGCTGCTCTTCTGCGCATGCATCGGGATCGCTACAGATCGATCCCGGCGGTTGGTTGGGGCACGATTCCAATTGCCCTCATTTGCATGACGGCGATTTGTGAATCAGCCCCCCGGACACGGATCGAATCGGATCCGTGCCCTTAGTGAATCTAACCCTAAGAATATTAGAATGCCTCTGTATTGCTCCATGGTGCAATCTCACCTTGAGAATTGCATTCAATTCTGGTTGGCGTATCTCACAAGATATAACGGTACTAGAAAAGGTTCAAAGAAGGGTGACCAAGATGATAAAGGTGACGGAACTCCTCCCATAAGAGGAAAGACTACAAAGGTTAGGGCTTTTCAGCTTGGAAAAGAGATGATTGAAGACTACAAAATCCTCAGTGGAGTAGAACGGGTACAAGTGGATCGATTTCTGCTTCATCAAAAATTACAAAAAGGCTAGGGAGCACTCGAAATTACAAGGAAATACTTTTAAAATTAATAGGAGGACATTTTTTTTTTTCATTCAATGAATAGTTAAACTCTGGAGTGCATTGCCAGAGAATGTGGTAATGGCAGTTAAAGATAGGTTTAAAAAAAGGTTGACAAGTTCTTGGAGGAAAAGTCTGTAGTTTGCTATTGAGACAATGGAGTAAACCACTACTTGCCCCGAGTTTGGTAGCATGAAATGTTTTTATTTGGGGTTCTACCAGGTACTTTTGACCTGGAGGACGGATTGAGACATCCAGGTTTTACAACCATTTTTTCCAATGGAAGTAAAACCCAAATCTCTCAATCCATCCTCTTTTTTTTTTTTTTTTTAACCATATTGTATACCTATACTGTTATCGTTCCAGTCTCCTCTGCTCACAACCTTGGAGTGGTCTTCGATTCCGACCTCTCATTTTCTACACACATCCAACAAGCCGCTAAGACCTGTCGCTTCTATCTCTACAACATCACCAAAATTCACCCCCTCCTCTCATACTACCCAAACCCTTGTCCACGCTTTCGTAACCCGCACTTAGATTACTGCAATCTACTCCTAACTGATTGCCCGCAGTGCCGCCTCTCCCCCTTGCAATCTGTGCAAAACTCTGCTGAGCGACTCATCTTCTACCAACCTCGCTACGCTCACGTCACCCCTCTCCTTAAGTCACTTCACTGGCTCCCCATCTGCCATCACATACAGTTCAAGATCTTATTGCTGACCTACAAGTGGGTTCATTCTGCTGCCCCTCAATCTCTCTCCTCTTTCCTTATTCATCTCCCAGAGAACTCCGTTCCTCAGATATACCCTTCTCCCCCATTGCCAATTCCAGACTTTGTTCCTTTCATCTAGCTGCCAAGTCCCTTCCCTTCTTTAAAAGCAGATTGAAAACTCACCTTTTTGATATAGCTTTCAATCCTTAACCCAACTCCTCTGCCCTCCAACCCAGCCAACAGATTAACCGTATCCATGACATCCCATTTGTCTGTTTAGATCAGGGGTCTCCAAAGTCCCTCCTTGAGGGCCGAATCCAGTCGGGTTTTCAGGATTTCCCCAATGAATATGCATTGAAAGCAGTGCATGCACATAGATCTCATGCAGATTCATTAGGGAAATCCTGAAAACCCGACTGGACTTGGCCCTCAAGGAGGGACTTTGGAGACCCCTGGTTTAGATTGTAAGCTCTTTTGAGCAGGAACTGTCTTCTTTGCGACTATGTACAGCGCTGCGTGCGTCTGGTAGCGCTATAGAAATAATTCACAGCAGTAGTAGCAGCTAGATGGATCATTGGTCTAACCCAGTAGGGCTATTTTTATATATTCTTATGTTAATCTTGATCAAACAACTGCAAACAGTCCAAAATACAGCACCAAGACTCATCTACTCCCTAAAGAAACACAACCACATTACTGAAGCATTCATGATCTCACACTGGCTCCCAATCCAGGAAAGAATACTATTCAAATTTTACGGAGACAGCCCAACCTACCTGAACAACCGACTCATCCATAATACCTCAACCAGACATAGAAAAACTCACACACCCACCAATCAAAGAAGTTAAATGAAAAAAAAACAAAACAAACTTTACAATGGCCTCCTAGCCACCCAAGCAGCGAAATTGGATAACCAAATCTCCAATCTGCTGATAACGACCATGCACTACAGATTATTCAGAAAAGAAATAAAGACTGTACTCTTCAAGAAATCCCTGATTAAGTCTTAACATCACAATTACCTCATTCCTCCTATCTTCTTAACTCCCTGAAAATACCCACCCTATTCTCTACCTTCACTAGTCATGACCACTGATCTCTTCTTGTAACAGACCAACCTTAAATCTTTTGTAATCCGCCTTAAACCGCAAGGTAACGTCGGAATAGAAATATCTAAAGTAATGTAATGAAAAAGTATAAATCATGATCTTGAAGTTACGGCACTAACAGATCTAGTTTGTAATTTAGATCCGACATTAAAAAAAAAAACCCCAACAACACACAATGAAGCTGATGTTATGAAAGCAATTACAAGTCTTAAATAAATAAATGAAATAAGCAATCCTATCATTCTGGCCAGAGGAATAAAGTACAAATTAAAAAGCAAAGGAGATAAAAGTGATCTGACCTGGCTCCACTGGACAGATTGAAACTACTTTGAAACCACTTCAAAATATCTGAACATATACCAAACTTGGGGAAAGCACTATGAATGCATGCATGAACTCATAAATCATCAACAAATAGGGAAGGTTACCTGTATGAGGCCTTTAAAAAAAAAAAAAAGCATAGACTCAACATCCTTGTCTCATCAGAAACAATATAGGAAAGACAAAAAGATTCAAGGACAAAACCCCATAATCAAGACAAAGCCACATGCCTTGTGTGAGGCTTTTTACTTCAAATTATTTTTTGTTTCTTAACTACTTAAAACGGTCATTGATCTTCATTCTATCACCTTATAGTTTATCATTTATGGTTTTTGCACTGGAAGTGACAGAAGTTTACAAGGTCAAAATAAATCACTAGAGAAAGGAACAGCATAAAAATAACAGGAAAGCTACACTCTACACTGTTATTATCAACAGGGAAGAAGAAGAGAATAGTCACCAGAGCTGCTCCAAATCTTACTGCTCTTCCCCTACCAACCTGGTTCTGAACTGCTAACCAGTCACAGCTGCTCAAGGGAACTCTCTTGACATTGGGAGGAGAGAAAATGCAAATTTATATAGTGGATTCAGTAGATAAGGGCCTTTAGTTGCTCCTCCAGCTTTCTGCCACTTTCACTACATAAACACCAAAATCCTAAACTTAAATCAACACCTGCTGCTGTGGATTTTGGTATCTTCCTCTTTGGTTCTTTAAAGATCCCATAATGTAATCTAGCTCCAGGGGGCTCCTTATCTACCAGCAAGCTTTGCAAAGACTTCAGTCACCAAAATGACTCTTCAAGCAAGGAGTCTTCCTTTTTTTTTTGTCTCCTCTCAAAATGGACTCATGGCTGTTCCTTATTATTTTATCAAACTAATAGGGAGATAACTCTTAAATATCCTGTGATGAAGATCTTCAATTTCTAGTGTCACAGCTCTAAATTAAATTTTAAACTTCTTTTAAAATTATTTAAACTAATAGTGAAGTGCTCAGACCTTATAACCAGTGATTTAGTGATGTCATTAAACTGAGGTTAACAAGGGGACCAGCACTGCCCATCCTTATACATAAAGACACTTATTAGTTTAAATAATTTTAAAAGAAGTTTAAAATTAATTTAGAGTTGTTCCATATTATTAACATAGCTTCATGCAATTAATAACAGAAACCGTCCATCCAGTTCCCTCCTTCTCCCCAGGTCAACCTTACCATAAGAGCTATTAACCCCCCCCTCCATACACAAGAAGATCTTTCCTGCTAAGCTCTTCAGCTGAATGTTTCTGGCAAAATGAAAATGGATTCATGAAAAGCCCCTTAAAATGCTCTGGCAAGGGCCAAAGTGTAAACCGTATCAGGCAGTTTTTCTCCCAAGTAACTAATAGGCTGAACCTGAAGCTTTACATGCTAAAAACTGGCTTTTGGAGCTGGAACACATCTGGATGAGGCTCTGCAGAACTAGATCAAGAAATAATATGTACTTTACAGAGGGCTGCCTTGAAAATTAATGACTAAATTGCACATAGCTGAGCAGGGGATGTGATCTAGCTCCAAAAGCCAGGTTTTTTTCTTTGCAAACCTTCAGATTCGCTACATGGTTGGCAATAAATAAATGAGGTGATTTGCATATTTGCATACTGCTGGGCAAAGGGCTGAAAGCAGAGTCACCCTGTTACCCACTCCAGGTGACCTTATAGCAGGTGCTGGATTTTTGCCAGCCTCATCCCGGTGCATTATAAGACCCACAGCACTGATTAGGCAAGTTTAAAACTAGGACTAACTGGCCAAAAAAGTCTTGCTCTTGGAAGGGTAATTTGGCAGCTCTGCTTTCAGCCCTTCACAAGAATTAAACTCTAGTCAGTGTATTTTGATGCTGAAGGGCATAAAGTAATATTGCCAACTGGATCCAGAGTTAATCCAGGCCTGGTTTTACCTCATTGCATGCAGGGACTTGTAGTCATGTTCTTAGGGTCCGCAATGGGAAAATAAGAACTAAAAATCCCTCATGCCATGAGGTAAACCCAGGCCTGGATTAACCCTGTTGGATGAATCTGGATCGAGCTGGCTATCCAACAATAAAAACAAGTGTGAGGGCATGGGAGGGGGGTGAAGTGGGTAGACAGACGTCAACCAGATTTATGCCAGGTGTTTGTCTATTGTTTGGGAAGAGTGGTTCTTACTAAACTCAGCATAGTGGTGTTTTTTTGTTGCTTAGATACAATCCTAGCCTATGGCCTCAGCACCCTGACGTTTTGGGTTCAAATTCCACGTTGCTCCTTGTGACCCTGGGCAAGTCACTTAATCCCCCACTGTCCCAGGAACACTAGGAAGAGTGTAGCCTACTGGGACAGATATGGAACATGCTTGAGTACTTAGCCAGGGGTGTCAATGTCCCTCCTCGAGGGATGTAATCCAGTCGGGGTTTCAGGATTTCCCCAAGGAATATGCATGAGATCTATTAGCATACAATGAAAGCAGTGCATGCAAATAGATCTCATGCATATTCATTGGGGAAATCCTGAAACCCCGACTGGATTGCGGCCCTCGAGGAGGGACTTTGACACCCCTGACTTAGGCTATAAATGGTACATAAGTACTTTGGATTTCATCTGGACATTCTTGGAAGAAGTTGAAGCAGTCTACTTGAGAAGTATCACAGATTCTTGGGAAGTAGGGACGATGCAAGGCAGATCTTTTAGTTGGAACAGAAGCTGGTATGTGTATTTTACCTCACATTCATATAGTATGCGTGCAGGTCTTGTCTATCTCAGTGGGGGAGAGGCAGACATGTTATGGTTGAATTTAGCAAGTACAGGCAGTCCCCGGGTTAAGAACGAGTTCCATTTTTAAAACCATTCTTAAGTTGAATTTGTATGTAACTTGGATCCTGTACAGGACAGTCTATAAAAACATTAAAGAAACATCAAAATTAAGTACTGTAGTTTAAATAGAGAGAAAAGATAGGAGGTTTACACTTACTTTTGTTCTTCATCTGTCCCACTGATCCCTCTCCACCACGATATCCGACATTTCTCCCTCTCATCTCCTTTCCCCATGCATCTGTACTTCACGCCTCTCCCACCACCATGCCCAGCCATTCTACTCTTTCCTCATTTCTCCATGTGTACCATCTCTTTCCCTCTCACTCAGACACCCTTTCCCAACAATTCTCTTTTTCTAGACCCTCTGCCACCTCAGCATCTCTTTCCCTCACTCCCTCAATTCTTCCATCCTATGTCCGAAGTTCATGCTCCCTCCCTCCTTCCATTGATTTGTGTTTCTTCCCTCCCTTTTGAGTCCCAACATGACCCTGCTTCTCCCTTCTTGTTCCAAAACACCCATCTTCCTCCCTTCCTGTCCCAACACGATCCTCCTCGCTTCTGTGTCCCAATGTGCCTCTCTTCATCCTTCCCGCCCTCTGTTCTGCATCCCAAATTCGTGCCTCCCTCCTGCTGGTGTTTACCTCCTTTGGCCAGCTCCCTCCTCTTCACAAAGCCACAGCCACGGTTCCTGCACGTGGCCTATGGCTGACCTGGAAGCTTTCCCTATTCCTTGAGAGAAGTGTGAAGAATGTCTGACCCAGTAAGGCTATTCTTATGTTCTTATGATTCTTCTGACATAAGAACATAATAATAGCCTTACTAGATCAGACCAATGGACCATCAAGTCCAGTAGCCCTTTCTCACGGTGACCAATCCATGTCACTAGTACTTGGCCAAAATCCAAAGAGTAGCAACATTCCATGCTACCGATCCATGTCCAAACCTTTCTTAAAACAAGCTACGCTAATGTATGCTGAGCTCTCCAAAACTCCCCCCAAACCTACGAGTCTACCACCCCAAGAGCCCTTATGACTGTAGGGAGCACCTATATGGCAATATAGTAGAATTTTGGTAAGTTCACACTTTCCACCATAAATGTAGTGAGTGGATTATGGGCCTGGGTCCTCCTCTCTATGGCTCACTAGGCTACTTAAGACACCTGTGTGATGCTTTCTGAGGATTTCCCATACCAGATGCTGCTGTTTATAGTTTCTTCCAGATTTTTGGGTGGTAGGAGGAGGCTAGTGACCACTGGGGGAGTGTGTGTGGAGTTATTACTTAATCCATCTGGTCAGTATGAGTACCTTTGTGGCACTTGGACACCTCTAAAACAGATCTAGCTCTGGCTGTCCATGTTCTGTCCTGGATATCCTGGGAAAGGTTCGATTATAGCTGCAAGACATCCAAGCCAAAGCCCGCCCAAACACACCTCCAACACACCCCCTCCCCCCCCTCGAGTTTTGGATGCACAGTAACTGGGACACCTTGCAAGACATTCAGATAGATCAGGGGTGTCCAATGTCGGTCCTCGAGGGCCGCAATTCAGTCGGGTTTTCAGGATTTCCCCAATGAATATGCATGAGATCTATTAGCATACAATGAAAGCAGTGCATGCAAATAGACCTCATGTATATTCATTGGGGAAATCCTGAAAACCCGACTAGACTGCGGCCCTCGAGGACCGACATTGGACACCCCTGAGATAGATGGTTTCAAAAATCAGCACATGATTCGGACATCCAAATGCTGCTGACTTATGCGGTTTTATTATTTGAAAATGAGCCCCATAGACCAGGGGTGTCCAATGTCGGTCCTCGAGGGCCGCAGTCCAGTCGGATTTTCAGGATTTCCCCAATGAATATACATGAGGTCTATTTGCATGCACTGCTTTCATTGTATGCTAATAGATCTCATGCATATTCATTGGGGAAATCCTGAAAACCCGACTGATTGCGGCCCTCGAGGACTGACATTGGACACCCCTGCCATAGACAATAGTTTGAAACCACTCCTGAAGTTCATTTTAATGCAGGGATCTCAAAGTTCCTCCCTGAGGGCCGCAATCCAGTCAGGTTTTCAGGATTTCCCCAATGAATATGCATTGAAAGCAGTGCATGCACATAGATCTAATGCATATTCATTGGGAAAATCCTGAAACCCCGACTGGATTGCAGCCTTCAAGGAGGGATTTTGAGACCCCTGGTTTAATGCTACATGGCACCATTTACCTGCTTTTGTACTAAGAGACAAAGGGGAGGAATTACTAATGTGCTTGAATGGAATAATGCATATCTGCCTTGAATAATGTATCTTGTGTTGAAACTTTCCAAGCTGCATTATTCATTATCATCATCCACATTTTTCAAGCTGTGTTTATATCCTAAACCAGGGGTAGGCAATTCCGGTCCTCGAGAGCCAGAGCCAGGTCAGGTTTTCAGGATATCCACAATAAATATGTATGAGATGGATTTGCATGCACTGCCTTCTTCAGATGCAAATCTATCTCATGCATATTTATTGTGGACATCCTGAAAATCAGACCTGGCCCCAGCTCTCGAGGACCAGAAATGCCTACCCCTGTCCTAACCCAATCCAAACCCTTATCTGTTTGTCACTCCTGCTATAGTCCCTAACCCTATCTACCTCATCATTCCCTTTGCAATTCCTTACCTGAGCAGCATGTGTAGATTCACCCTTTTGTACTGTGTGTGATAAGAACATAAGAAATGCCTTCTCTGGATCAGACCTAGGTCCATCTAGTCCGGCGATCCGCACACGTGGAGGCCCATTTAGGTACTCCTTTATGGAGACCCGGATTTCCCGTATCCCTCAATATGATTAGCAAGAAGGTATGCATCCAACTTGTGTTTGAAACCCAGAACAGTAGTCTCCATCACAACCTCCTCCGGGAGAGCATTCCAAGTGCCCACCACTCGTTGTACGATAATTAGATTGTTAGTTCTTTTGAGCAGGGGTTGTCTCTTACATGTTTAATGCACAAGACTGCATACATCTGGGAACGCTATAGAAATAATGAATACCGTGTTTTCCCAAAAATAAGCCCTAGCATGATTTTCAGGGTAGGTCTTAATCTAAGCCCTACCCTCAAAAATAAGCCTTAGTCGCCAGCAGCAGCGCTTCCCCCCCTCCCCCCGCAGATCCTTCCATCTCTCTCCCCCATGCGAATCCCGACCACGAACCGAAATACCTGGAAACAAACGGCAGTGTTGGAAGCACAGGCTGGATCGCGGCCTGCCCTTCTCACCCCCGGTTGTTCCATGTTGTTGATGACATCATCAGTGATGCAGCAGAGGAATACCCAGATGTGAGAAGTGCAGGCTCTGATTCAGACCGTGCTGCCGTTTGTTTCCAGGTATTTCGGCTCGCAGTCAGGGTTCAGATGGGAAAGATGAAAGGCTCAGCAGGGGAGGTGTGGGGTGCACATCAACGGCAGTAGGAGGGATGGGAGGGAAAAATACTGCACAGGGGGTGGAAGGGGGGATAGAAGCTGCAAGAGTTCTGCTGCACAAGGGATGGGAAGGAGGGATAGAAAAATACTGCACAAGGGGATGGGTGAGAGGGGAGGAAAGATACTGCACGTGTGGGGGAAAGAATGGAAATAGGAAGAATTGGGGTGGAGGAGAGATGATCATTTACATGAAAAAAATAAGACCTACTGCCTTTTTTGAGCCCAAAATTAATGAGTGTCTTATTTTCAGGGAATCACGGTAGCAGTAGTAATATGGAGGGGGGGGGGAAGATAACTTGAGCTGTCATTTTTTCTCCCAGGAACTTGAGGTTGAAATAAGATGGCTTGTGTTTCAGGGCTGCCTTACAGAGTAGAGTACATAAACTAAGACCCACCCTAGAAGCCAACCAAAACTTATCACCTGATTTCGATTGAACCTGAAACCGACGACTAGTTTGGTTGTGTGAATGCAAACCAACGAGGCCCACTGGAGATGGTCAGACCTCTGCTAAACACACAGATGATTCCCAGGAACTGCACGCACAGGCTGACAACGGAGAGCCAATTTAACAAATATTTCTCAAGCTTGGCATATGTAGGTTCACAAGTCAATGAGGATGTAGATAAATATCGTATCAGACCCTTGTGAGAACATGTAAAAAAAACAAACCCAAAACTCATGCTTACCCAAACTGTGCTTACATGAGAAAGCAGCACAGAGATATTGCATTTTGTATTTAATTAAAGGACAAATATGATATAGATTCTTGCTAAAATAGGGTAAAGGAGTCCAGATACTACATTGTGGCCATTATACCAGCACATTGCCATTAGAGGTCATGGCAGCCATTTTGAGCGTAAAGCTCCAGGACCTACATTTGCAATCCTTTGTCTAGCAGTGGCATGTAGAAGTAATGCTTCTGGAAAACTTGAGAAAATTAAAACACCAGAGTCAACTCAGTTTTGCAACTTAGAATGTACTGACTGGTGCTCAAGTTGGCCTAATGGAACAAATCTGCAGTGAGCTACTGAAATATCACATCGACTACCTGGATACGGTACTATAGAAATGTGCAAGTTCAACATGCCGGCTTCATGGGCCTGTATTTCTCTGTTGGAGAGCACCATCGTCAAAGTTTAGGAGTCCTCATTCATGAATGATGTTAAAAGATCAGCGATGTCCTTTAAAGCAGTGTCAGACCATATTACTGCTTAATGGAACCACACCAGTTATGATCATCTTGGCATACACCCCAACAAAAGTGAATAGTGATGCAAAGACCAATTTTATGCCAGGTTCCAAGACTGATAAATGAAATCTCTGGCAGGGGACCATTTCTGTTAGCAGGCAATCTCAATCACAGCACCTGTGGTACTGCCCTTACCAACTAAGGAACCACCTTTAGTGATAAGAATTTATTTCTCTGCATTCTTATAGTATTCCATGCAAGCCAATGGCAG
This sequence comes from Geotrypetes seraphini, assembly GCF_902459505.1. Classification (NCBI taxonomy): domain Eukaryota; kingdom Metazoa; phylum Chordata; class Amphibia; order Gymnophiona; family Dermophiidae; genus Geotrypetes; species Geotrypetes seraphini. The sequence continues at coordinate 12,478,864 of NC_047085.1, forward strand.
CCCTTGGGGACCTCCTGGGTCCCTGTGTGATGCTTCTATTTTTTATTTTTGCTGCAGGATACAGGCCATAAACTTTGCATGTTCCTAATGTTGGGTCTTTCTCCTTCTCCTCCCCTTCTGACCAGTCCGGTCTGTCTTTCTCTTTCCCCATCTTCCATTCTGCCCCACTTCAAGGGTTCAGCATCTCTCCTTGCCTGCCCACTGACAGTTTAAAAAACTTGATCATCTTCTCAGCAGCAAGTCACCCAAGCTCTCTGGCCTTCCCTCTGCAGCAACTTTCAGTTGCCATATGAAAAGGGAACTCAGGGGAAAGGCTCCTGTACTGTTCTAGTCAAAGTGTGGTACAAAGTAGAGAATGGCACAGGGATGGCTTCCCATGGTTAATTGTGGGGCAGGGACAGAGACAAGGCCTGTGGGGATGGGGAGAGGGACAAACTTTGTCCCCATGTCATTCTCTAAAAACTTGAGGCTAGTATCAATATGTAAAAATTTAACACATAGACAACTGGCAACTGAATTCAACGATTTAAAAAAGCTGCAAAAGCTTTTAGATTTATGTGAACCACTGTTAAATGGTATCATTTGTGTTTTGTTTGCCTTTGATATGGCAACAAGAGTCTTGTTTTCTGATCAGACTTCTGTAAGCCCAACCTTAACTTGCTGGCCTTATCAATGTCAGCAAAGGCCTATGGGAGATCATTTCAGTTACATCTGACCTTGGGGCATGTCACTGCAGACAGCCTCAGAAAATTACATCTAAAGTATCAGTGATTAAGGTCTGGCACTTAAGATGAACATTAGCCCCAGCTAAATGCTCCTGCACAGAATTCACATACATTAAGCATCAGGCCAGACTGGATTGCTTATCAAGAAGATAGGCTACTTGAATGGGATAATAAGCCAGAGACTAATCCCATCTACCATTCCTGTAAGTGTTACACCTTCCTTATCAATTAAACTAACCATTGTGTCAAACACTTTAAAGATTTGGGAAATACAATAGTTTCTATTTTTAGAATGATTCCAACCTTCTCTCTGCAACACCCCCCTCTCGCTCTCTGGAACCTGAAGCCTGGACCATCACCCCCTCCCTTCTCTCTAGCTTATTCCTTTCTCCCTGAAGCCTGGACCAACCCTTCCCACCTTCCCTTTCTCTCGACTCTGTAATGCAGGTGAACTGCTCTCTCTCTCTCACACACACACACACAAGCAGTCTCTGAATCCACTCTGTATTTGTAAAGCTTATGTCTATTTCTTTCTGTACATTTGTAACCCAGTATATGCTGGATGTATAACTCTGTAACACTGCCTTTCTGTAATAGTAAGCCTATTTCTACACAATATATATTCTTCATGCAATCACTCTGGGTGTCATTGTCAGTAATTTCACTTTTTACTGAATCTTCAACAAGGGTATTGAACCCGGGGCCTGGCGGATTGTTAAGGCCGCCACATTATATCATTGGGGCTTATTTGCTTCATCATTACCCCTCCAAAAACTTACATTTTGGGCAGTTGCTAATCCTTACAACTTCTACCACCTTCAACACCCTTCCATCATGTGTCCAGCATTTTACTGTCACTGGAATACATTCACCCATCATTGCTGGCGTTAAGAGGCATTTCCAACAGACACTTATTTTCCTGTTCATTCACTAGTTTAGGTTCTAATCCAGGTGTGGGCAACTCCGGTCCTCAAGGGCCGGAATCCAATCAGGTTTTCAGGATTTCCCCAATGAATATGCATTGAAAGCAGTACATGCAAATTGATCTCATGCATATTCATTGCAGAATGTATATGCTACATTATAGCAGTTTGAGGAGGGCAGTTATAAACGGAGAATGAGGTTCTATGTCTGCACTGGTATAACATTTCAATTGAGTATGGGACAATTAATTTTAAAAAGTCACCACGATATCATGTGCTCCTTCTAATCCCCCATGGGGACAATATATGCTGCTTGGTAACATCAGGAATGGCCAGATCTCGACTGCAATATCGCCATCCCTGAGAAAAATTTCCAGCAAAGGTGATTTAAGGTTTCTTCTGGAATAATACTTTGACATCAGGCAGGTTAGATCATCATTGAAGAGTCCTTCTTTAGCTCATCAAGTGCAACACAAATATTTTTGTTTTCTAGAACCAGTTTTATTTATAACAAATATTTCTAGCACAGTTTCATTTTTCACCGGTCTGCTCTGGCATGTTTCTAATGATGTCAGAATCACCTGTAAAGGAAAGAAAAATAGGAAAGTTAAAACCAGGTAAAAAGCAATTGCAGATCCCCTCCAACAACAAGCAACCTCTACAAAATGAAACTCCTTGCCCAGCGCCAAAACACAGCCTAGATTTTTGAAGTGCCGACAACCAAACTCTTTAAAATGTATCATAGCAGATGCTTATTTTTTTCACGTTACATGTTACAGGGCTTCAAAGGTTTGGATAGGTTCCTAGAGGACAAAGGGATTGAGGGGTACAGATAGGAGTAGAGGTAGGTTATAGAGATAGGAGTAGAGGTAGGTTATAGAAATAGTCAGGGACCACTGCTCAGGCAATAGGCCTGATGGGCCGCCGCGGGAGCGGACCGCTGGGCGAGATGGACCTCTGGTCTGCCTCAGCGGAGGCAACTTCTTATGTTCTTATTTTACTAGTAAGGACGTGGCATTATCAAAAACCTTATCATAATGAGTTATTAGTCTTTTATAACAAAACAAAACAAAACAAAAAAAGAATATACAGCAGGCTTTAAAACTTTTGCACTGTGTTCTGAAAATGGCACATAAAGATTTAAACCCAGGAAGATGAAGCTGGCCAGAATATTTGCATATAGAGAACATAAGAATAGCCTTACTGGGACAGACCAATGGTCCATCAAGCCCAGTAGCCCAATCTCACGGTGGCCATGTCCCTAGTACCTGGTCAAAACCCAAAGAGTAGCAACATTCCATGCTACCGATCCAGGGCAAACAGTGGCTTCCCCCATGTCTTTCTCAATAACTGACTATGGACTTTTCCTCCTGGAAATTGTCCAAACCCTTTAAATCATTATCACACTCATACTTTTTAAATACAGGGTAACGTATCTGTGATAATAAACACATATGCCATGAGTGCAAGGATGGGACATCTAAAGGTTGAAATTAAAGAGGAAAAAATGTTAGCACGATTCTTGGTTTAATAAAGCAATTGCATCGCATCTGGTTGGCATGACACATTTCCAACTGCCAATGTTCAATGAGGATAACGAATAGAGACAGAGCACAGTGCAGGTCTAATTATTTATCCAACAATTCTGAGTGAGTTACGATGTCACAAACCACAAGACAATTTCTTGAACCTCAGCAACACCACTGAAATCTCAAGCTATCTTTTCTTTAAGCTTTACGTGTCCAATCATTGGTTCGTTATTATTTAATCAATTGCTTATCTTTTCTCATATAAATATTCTATATCTTTTAAATAAAGACAAAAGCGTTTAATAGTGTTTTTGGTTTTAGGGGAAAGCCTTGAAAAAGCGTATGCAAAACATGTTGGCTACATTCTAACCCCGACTGTAAAAACCACAGATATTAAGCTAAGTTTAAGATAACTAAACACTTTATTTAAAAGATATCAAATATTTATATGATAAAAGATAAGGAATTGATTAAATAATAACGAACCAATGAAGATTGGATACATAAAGCTTAAAGCAATGGTAGCTTGAGTTTTGAGGGGTGTCACTGAGGTTCAAGAAATTGAATTGAATAAATGTACAACAGGGGAAAACTATAATATGTTGAATGAAACGTGAACTTTAAATGGGTCAAGCACTGTTCTTGACTCAGTGGATGAACTGCATACCTATTTACTGAATCACAAACTTTTTATCAACTTTTGCATTCAACCTATCTAGTAGCATTATGAATCTTTATGAAATACAAGGAAGTGTGTCACGGATCAAAGCACCTTTTTAGCATCGATTTTTTTTGTCAGTATTTGCACTTTAACACTGTGATGTTTTGGGAGCTCACTTATTTATTCCTATTACACTTCTTATCTTTTATTAGTTTTTCATTGCTCCTTTTCCCCTGGTGTGAATGTTTGAAAATTATTTATTTTATCTGATTATACAAAACTGGACTAAATGATGTACAAGGCAGTTCTCATTTAGACTTATGTCTGGTGCTGGTCACCTATGAGTTACTGCCTGAGCCCACAAGCCCTCGTGTTCAATTTCATGACCATTATTTAAAGCATTCCTTTTTTCAAAGTTTTTATTCGTATTTAATGAATCGCTTATTTAATTTACTAAGCGATGTACAATATAATAAAACTATACAAACAAATAGTTGGTGCCGACATACAAAATAACTGACATTTTGTAGATTAAAACTAACATGAGTCGTGAGGGGAAAAGGGGGGGAGAGTTACACTGCTGTTGAAGAGAGGAAAAAACAATAATGGAATGAACACAAGAGAATAAGAGTGTTAGCCAATTCCAATGAAACATGAGACATGCTAGATAAAATCTAAGTGTCTTTATAACCCTGAATTAAAAGAAGAGCCTTGTTGAAACAAACTACAAGACGATACAAAAACAAATGAGTTCATAAACTATAACCAAACAATATTGGGAAACGTGAGGCAGGCCAAATGAAACCAGCAGCCGAATGCGAGAAAAAATGTGAATGAACAGTCCCTACAAACTGGCACAGAAAGAAAAGCACTGCCTCGGATTTTTAAAAAAATTAAACTTTAAATTAATGGAGCAGACCACACAGGCACTCAAAGCTGTAGTCTTTGCCCCCCTTGGCAAGGCATACCTTGAGGCTCCTCTAGAGAAAAAAAGTGGGAAGGGACTCGACCATCCAAGTGTGATGCCCCCGAAGGGACCCCAGTTCAGTCCCAACACACGATAAAAAGGCCTCTGCCTAACCTTTCCAACAGACCCTGCACAGGCTTACCACCTCCGCCCAAGAACAGACTGATTCTATGAGGGACTGCACAGCCCACTTGTACTGTAAGAATTCAGTGTGTTCTCTGTCTCCACCTGCTGGCAAAGGAGTGTACACCCTTCAGTCTGGGACAATAAAGAATATATTGACTTTGAACTTAAACCCTATGTAATACTTGACAACAGTGCTATTTTATATGATTTTTTAAGCTTACAATTTTTGATCCCTGGCAACAGACCACACTGCGACTAATACACTATTAATTTTTTTTTCTTCTCTATTATCTGTCCTATAAATATTGGTGTTCTTTTCCTTTTAATTTGTTGTACACCGCACTGATGTAATGACGAGTGGTGTATATAAATGCTAACAAACATCTGAGAGCTGTTACAGGATATAGTAGATATTTTGTTTGGCCTCCCTAACATAGCAACACAATCCTTCACTGTAGCATGGTAAGTTTGCATGTATACAAAAAGAATGCTGAAATTTGTACATCACCTGATTAAATTAAGCCATCTAGAAAGACTTGAAAAACAGTTACATGTTATAGATTTTCAGCTTTGACATGGTGCTCTTCCCCTTCCAATGGATAGCTAATCATATCTGCATTTACCTGGATCAATAATGGATAATGTGCATACTCTGTAGTATTTTCCACATGCTGTTCCCAGTTCAATGTTGTTACCACTGTAATGGTGTACACCAGTCTTTGCTAGCATGGCATAGTATTCAATCTCCGATTTTCTAAAAAGAACAAAATAAACAGCTTCAGAAGTGTCATGCTAGACATTTCATAGTCTTTATAATCCACTTACACAATACTAGGTAGAGTACAGATAGCACACCAAATAAACAGACACAAGAGAGCCGATGCTCTTGGGACAATGGAATAACATTGCTTGTGAGCTGGCTCGGAAACAGTCTTCCAAGACTTCAGCTGATCTAGAACACTGCGGCTAGGTTGATCTTCACAAAAAGTAAATTCGATCATGTTTCCCCGCTTCTGTCAAAACTTCACTGGCTTCCGGTGATTTCTAGGGTTCACTTTAAATGTACCTGCCTAATTTTCAAGATCCTACATGGTATTCTTCCTCTCCTAATTCCACTATCTTGGTTCTTCGAGACTTGACACTCATTACCAGATCCACCCAAAAACTTAAACTATCTTTCCCCTTGTTAAAAGGTGTCATCTATGCAGGAAAATTAGGGAAATCTCTTTTCTTCAAAATTATTGAGCTTTGGAATAACCTTCCTGCCCTGCTGCGGAATCTGGGCTCCTTCCAATTATTATGAAAGCATCTGAAAACCTGGCTTTTCTCTAAAATTTAAAGCTCACTACCCTCTTTATAACCACTAATTCTTATTATGTTGTTCCCTCATTAATTAAAGTACCTATAAACCGTGCTGAGCTCTCATCTTTATGGAGAGGATACGATATATAAACTTAAGGTTTAGTTTAATTAGGTATTATTTTTACATGAGTCAGCAACTTGCAATATTGAGATACCACAGGTTGGTGACTCCCAAGGTAAAATCAAGGTAAATTATATAAAAGCCCACTTTTTAGCACCCCTCGATAAATTACCCCTTAATACAGCATGCCTAAACTATGGTACCAACTCCCTCCTGCTATCAGGGAAATTGGCAACCTAATGCCCTTCCGGAAGCCAGTAAAGACGCTACTGTTCACAAACCAACTCGCTCCTGGTCTCAAACTTTAACTGGCCAGGAACCGGCACACCGTAACCCGGGGCACCTGAATCTATCAGCCAATACTGTGCTCTTATCTACTACAGCCAAGCAGATACCATTCTGAGACTCTATAGAGTTTGCATTCTCTTAGTTCGACTAAAGCATAGGTGTTCTCAACCCCCCCATATTTAAAAAAGAAAAAAAAAAATCGTCTCAATTTTCTGTAACATGTGTGTACTGTTCCTATAGCATGTAGATTCACTATAGCATGCGTGTTCTTAGTTTCCCCATAGCATGTATGTTATCGAAAACCATCTGAATTTTCTGTAGCTTGTTATTGACCCTGAAAACTCCTGTGTACGTATCCTTGTAACCCGTTATGAGCTCTAAAACGAAATACATAAATGATGAAAACTACATATACTCATTAGCAGGACTGAACTCTTTTGAAAACACAGGCAGCAACTACAGCTTTTTGGGTCCACAGAAGCCCTTTTTCCTCTTCAGTGGAGAGATAGGGAAGAAGACAGAGATCAACCTATTGCTAAAGTTTAAGTCTTTTTTGTAATCTTTTTCTCTTCTCTCCAGCCTGTTTCCTCATCAAGTTGTGTCTTTTCACTGGCCAGCTGGTTCCTTTAGAGGTGGTCCTGGGACACTGGTAGCAGCACCTCTTCCACAAGCAGTAGCTATGGGCACCCAGTACTCTTCCTGCCTTGCTACATGGAGCAAAAAAAGCTGAAAAAGTTTTGGCAGAGGAGGGAACTATTTGGCCCACCCAATCACAGAAACACATGGGCAGATAAAGGTCAAATGGCCCATCCAGTCTGCCCATCCACCATCTCCTCTTCTTCTGAAAAGATCCCGTGGGCCTGTCCCATCCTTTCTTGAATTCAGGCACAGTCTTTGTCTCCATTAGAAAATGACAGAATTTGTCACTATCTTTGTAGATTACTATGGGAAACCATCCCCATTATCATTCTTTAAGGAGAGAGAAAGAATCACAGTGTGAATGGACACAACCAATGATCCTCAAGCCTTACATTGAAGAATACTGGTGAAGGACTGAGGTTGAGATGGACACTAAGGAATGACACAAGATTGTTTCCTGTGGTTATCCACAGGAACAGGGATGGTGACAAATTCTATCACCTTGTCATTCTCTAGTCTTCCCCCACCTCTACCAGGACTATTCCACACATCTACCATCCTTTCTGTAAAAAAAAATGTTAACACCTCTTTAACTTTATCCTAAGCCCTCCTATCCCGGAGCTTCCTTTCAAATGAAAGACTCTCCTCATATGCATTTATGCCACATAGCTATTTAAACATCTCTATCATATCTTCTCTCTCCCACCTTTCCTCCAAAGTGGGATCTTTAAGTCTGTCCCCATACACCTTATGACTAATACAGACCATTTTAGTAGCTTTCCTCTGGACCGACGCCATCCTTTTGATATCTTTTTTAAGATGCAGCTTCTAGAATTATATTCTAAATAAGATCTTAGCAGTCTCATACAGGGGCATCAATACCTCTCCCTCTGCACCCTAGAATCCTTCTAGCTTTCAACATTGCCTTTTCAACCTGTTTAGCCACCTTAAAATCATCACATAAAATCACACCCAAGTCCCGCTCTTCTGTTGTGCACATAAGTTCTTCACCCCCTAAACTGTATTGTTCCATAAGAATCGCCGCTGCTGGATCAGACCAGTGGTCCATCGTGTCCAGCAGTCCGCACACGCGGCGGCCCTTGGTTTAAAAACCAGTGCCCTGAGCCCAGCTTGACCTGCGTACTTTCTGGTTCAGCAGGAACTTGTTTAACTTTATCTTCACTAGGTCAGTCACCCTTTTGCAGATATTGGCATCATCCTCAAAGAGACAAATCTTACCCGGCGGCCCTTCAGCAATATCTTTCACAAACATGTTAAAAAGAACATGCCTAAGAACTGAACCTTGAGGCACACTACTGGTAATATCCCTTTCCTCAGAGCGATCTCCATTGACCACTACCCTCTGTCACCTTCCAATCAACCAGTTATTGATCCAGGCCGTCACTTTGGGACCCATCCTGAGACACCACATCTAGCATACTCCCTCTATCCAGTTCTCTGGTCACCCAGTCAAAGAATTGATCAGATCTTTCTGACAAGACCTACCTCTAGTGAATCCATGTTGCCTCTGGTCCTGTAACTCTCTAGATTCCAGAAACATCACTATTCTCTATTTCAAAAGTGTTTCCATTAATTTACTTACCGGCCTGTAGTTCCCTACTTTTTCCTTACTTCCACTGTTGAAGAGAGGGACCTCATCTGTCCTTCTCCAATCCTCCAGTATCATGTCCGATTCTAGAGAAGCATTGAAAAGGTACAGCCACCAGAACTTCCCTCCTTGGTACCCTTCGATGCACACCATCCAGTTCCATTGCTTTGTCCACCTTTAGTTTAGCTAGCTCCTCATGAACACAATCTCTGAAAATCAATCAGGGTCTACCACATCTCCATCCCTTTTTGCATTTGCCTTCTGCAAAGCCAAAGATTGCACTCAAGTCTCTGGTCTTCCTCTTCCCTGCCACCATCATTATGCACATACAATACTCATATTACAGACTCCTTCCCTACTCCCTCCAAATAAAACAAAAACATGACCCTGGTAGTGGGCGGGGCATGGGGGTCAGAGCCACTGCTTTGTACTATCACTGTAATATCCTAATATCTGAACCAAGATATAATGTCAAAGCTACCACCACATCTAATGAGGGCAATAACAAAAGCTATTTTAAATAGATAAAGTGATGATTATTGCTCAACTTATGAGCAGATAAGAGTACACACATATACTGAGAAGGCCCTCTGTTTATTTCTGTGGCTAAGCTTAGCTTGCGTACTCAATAAAATTTCCACTGGTTGATTTAGACATCTCACTTGCCTCTTCTGTTCGTGTAGCTAACCTGGCAGAATATATACCAAATCTTTTATCCTGCACCATCTACAAACCTAGGTGGTGCCCAAAATGCCCTACACACTTTAAAAGATAAAATATCTATACAAAAGAATATAAAATGCAAAAAAAAAACAAAGTCACAATAAAATGTAATCAGAAGAAAGCAATTCAACAGAAACACTTACAAGGATACAGTACTGTAGCTACAAATATGATACTCAAAATTAGGCTAATTTGTTTCTCTTAATAAAAGAGCTGCATAAATCAACAAAGGTACTTTTAAGGGAAAAGCAAGTCATCACAAAAATACACACACAGATCTGTTTTGATTTTTCTGGAAAAACTCAATTTTTATGGAAAACTGTGAGCATGACAGCGTTTCTGCTACAACCCCTTGAGCTACACCAGTGTCCCGCAAACGTTGCTGAGCCACGGCTCGAGGCATCTGGAAGTGTGCGGATGTCGACACGATGATGTTGCGTACATTCATGACGTCATCGTGCTGACATCCGCACATGTGCAGGCCCTCAAGGCAGGCCCTGAGCTACCAGTGGGGGAGGGGAGTGCAGCAGGGTAGACGCGTGGAGAGGCGCTAATGCTGGCTGATTGCCTACAAGATGTGCCTCTCGCCGCGAGAGATACATCCTATAGACGCCTCTCCTCCTCCCCAGCATCTCATGGCACACAGTTTGCAATACACTGAGTCACACTAAGACCAGACACTCATGTCATACACATGACCTCACTGTTAGAGATCTTAGCAAGGTAACCTGCAAATTGGAAGTTAAAAACTAATCCTATATAATAAAACCCTAAGCGCGCATGCGCACTTAGGGTTTCGTGTTCCCTGCCGCCGTGTTTTCTGATCCATGGCCGTATTCTATTTTGGAACACGGCGGCAGGGAACACTCTGGCCACTCCCCTCCTCCTGCCCTCACTCACCAACCACTGGAGAAGCTCAGGCAAGCTCTCTCCCTGCATGCGTCCTGGCCGTCCCGATTGCCCTCTGTGGCTGTATTCGGCAGCGGCTCAGGCGGCTCTCAGTCCTTCCTGCCAGGCGTTGCAGGAGAAGTGTCTCTAATCTTCCCGCAGTGGACCGGGGGGGGGAGGACATTGCGCCTTAGAGCCCGGGCACGAGCTGGCCATGGCTCTTGGCGTGGGCCCGAAGGTGGGTCGCTGAACGCAAGAAAGCGCCCCGTTGCTGGAAGCCTTCGTCAGCCCGCTGAACGCAGATACGGTGCTCGGCCCCCTTTGCTTCTCGCCTCGCTGTGAGGAGGGGGGGAAGGCGCGGGCCTTTAAATGCTCTGGGTTTGGAGCTGGGGCTGAAAATTTGGGGACATGTGAGGGAAGGAGGCTTTACTAGCACCCGTTAATGTAATGGGCTTAAACACTAGTAATATTATAATTTCCCCAAGTCATCCTATGCCCTCTACTCACCTTAGTGCAGCACAGTTGTTGGCAAGGATGACCAACTTGGCTTTGCCCTGTCGGATCATTTTCAAGGTCTGTTTGTAGCCCAGCACATATTTTCCACTTTTCATAACCAGCTGGAGCCTCGAATTAATAGACTCGAGCGACTTTTTCTGGAAAAATATTATGACAACATTAATGTGCACATAATCCCAAACTGCTCTTTTCAGATTAAACTTGATGCACAAAACCTATACTAAAAGTATCACAGGCAGCATAAAATGGCCTTCACTAGGAAACCAAGCACACCTCTATACATGCCATAGTCATTGCTGAAATAATAAGCATCCCAGGATAGCTGGTTTCAGTTTACCTCCAGACTTGCTGGGGGATTTTCATTTTGCCAGGCTAGGATGAAGATTATGCTCCACTTATATCTCGGAAACTTTTAAGCCAACGATATTAGAAGCCTTCTTCCCATTACTGGAATATAACATAAGTAGTATCTAGTCATATTTATTTATTTGGTTTTATATGCTGTCCTCCCAGAACAGCTGAGAACAGGTTACAAGTTTACATACATAATAAAGTGTATTTCTACTAAGTGATGTCAGACATGGCATCGCTTGACATTGTCTGACAAAGATGGCAAAAACACAGTATGACAAGCAAACATGGGAAGATGGGACAGCATGATGAGCATAGCGTGGCAAATATACAAGCATGGATAATGGTAGTTATTACAATCGTGTCACTAACAATTATAAACTTGAGGCATTGTCCAAGTCAATAAATATAATTTGAAAAGAAACGTTTGGTAGGGCATGTTCTCCCCTTAGTGAGCAGAAGAGTTTCACAGTAGTGTAGAAAAAAGTACAAGTGGATCGATTTTTTACTGCATAAAGATTTATAAAGACTAGGGGATTTGCGATGAAGTTAAAATAATACTTTTTAAAACCAATAGGAGGAAATATTTTTTCACTCAAGAGAATAGTTAAGCTCTGGAATGAGTTGCAAGAGGATGTAGTGAGAGTGGTTAATGTAGCTGGTTAAAAAAGGTTTGGACAAGTTCCTGGAGGAAAAGTCTATAAACTGCTGTTGAGACAGACATGGGGGAAGTCACTGCTTGCCCTGGATCGGTGGCATGGAATGTTGCTATTCTTCGGGGATTCCGCATGGAATCTTGCTACTCTTTGGGGATTGTGCATGGAATCTTGCTACTCTTTTGGGATTCCGCATGGAATCTTGCTACTCTTTGGGTATTGTGCATGGAATCTTGCTACTCTTTGGGTATTGTGCATGGAATCTTGCTACTCTTTGGGGGGATTCCGCATGGAATCTTGCTACTCTTTGGGGGATTCCGCATGGAATCTTGCTACTCTTTGGGGGATTCCGCATGGAATCTTGCTACTCTTTGGGAGATTCCGCATGGAATCTTGCTACTCTTTGGGAGATTCCGCATGGAATCTTGCTACTCTTTGGGGGATTCCGCATGGAATCTTGCTACTCTTTGGGGGATTCCGCATGGAATCTTGCTACTCTTTGGGGGATTCCGCATGGAATCTTGCTACTCTTTGGGGGATTCCGCATGGAATCTTGCTACTCTTTGGGGGATTCCGCATGGAATCTTGCTACTCTTTGGGGGATTCCGCATGGAATCTTGCTACTCTTTGGGGGATTCCGCATGGAATGTTACTATTCTTTGGGGATTCTGCATGGAATGTTGTTACTCTTTGGGGATTGTGCATGGAATCTTGCTACTCTTTGGGGGGATTCCGCATGGAATCTTGCTACTCTTTGGGAGATTCCGCATGGAATCTTGCTACTCCTTGGGGGATTCCGCATGGAATCTTGCTACTCTTTGGGGGTTTCCGCATGGAATCTTGCTACTCTTTGGGGGATTCCGCATGGAATCTTGCTACTCTTTGGGGGGATTCCGCATGGAATCTTGCTACTCTTTGGGGGATTCCGCATGGAATCTTGCTACTCTTTGGGGGATTCCGCATGGAATCTTGCTACTCTTTGGGGGATTCCGCATGGAATCTTGCTACTCTTTGGGTATTGCGCATGGAATGTTACTATTCTTTGGGGATTCTGCATGGAATGTTGTTACTCTTTGGGGATTGTGCATGGAATCTTGCTACTCTTTGGGGATTCTGCATGGAATCTGGCTACTCTTTGGGGGATTCCGCATGGAATCTGGCTACTCTTTGGGGGATTCTGCATGGAATCTTGCTACTCTTTGGGGGATTCTGCATGGCATCTTGCTACTCTTTGGGGGATTCCGCATGGAATCTTGCTACTCTTTGGGGGGATTCCGCATGGAATCTTGCTACTCTTTGGGGGATTCCGCATGGAATCTTGCTACTCTTTGGGGGATTCCGCATGGAATCTTGCTACTCTTTGGGGGATTCCGCATGGAATCTTGCTACTCTTTGGGTATTGCGCATGGAATGTTACTATTCTTTGGGGATTCTGCATGGAATGTTGTTACTCTTTGGGGATTGTGCATGGAATCTTGCTACTCTTTGGGGATTCTGCATGGAATCTGGCTACTCTTTGGGGGATTCCGCATGGAATCTGGCTACTCTTTGGGGGATTCTGCATGGAATCTTGCTACTCTTTGGGGGATTCTGCATGGCATCTTGCTACTCTTTGGGGGATTCCGCATGGAATCTTGCTACTCTTTGGGGGGATTCCGCATGGAATCTTGCTACTCTTTGGGGGATTCCGCATGGAATCTTGCTACTCTTTGGGGGATTCCGCATGGAATCTTGCTACTCTTTGGGGGATTCCGCATGGAATCTTGCTACTCTTTGGGTATTGCGCATGGAATGTTACTATTCTTTGGGGATTCTGCATGGAATGTTGTTACTCTTTGGGGATTGTGCATGGAATCTTGCTACTCTTTGGGGATTCTGCATGGAATCTGGCTACTCTTTGGGGGATTCCGCATGGAATCTGGCTACTCTTTGGGGGATTCTGCATGGAATCTTGCTACTCTTTGGGGGATTTTGCATGGCATCTTGCTACTCTTTGGGGGGATTCCGCATGGAATCTTGCTACTCTTTGGGGGATTGCACATGGAATCTTGCTATTCTTTGAGGATTGCACATGGAATCTTGCTACTCTTTGGGTATTGCGCATGGAATGTTACTATTCTTTGGGGATTCTGCATGGAATGTTGTTACTCTTTGGGGATTCCGCATGGAATCTTGCTACTCTTTGGGGGATTCCACATGAAATCTTGCTATTCTTTGGGGATTGCACATGGAATCTTGCTACTCTTTGGGTATTGCGCATGGAATGTTACTATTCTTTGGGGATTCTGCATGGAATGTTGTTACTCTTTGGGGATTCCGCATGGAATCTGGCTACTCTTCAGGGTTCCATAATGTTGCAACTCTGGGATTCTCTAGTGTTGCTACTGTTCAGGTTTTTTGCCAGGTACTTCAGACTTGGAGTGGCCACCGCAAAGACAGGATACTGGGTTAGATGGGCCACTGATCTGACCCAGTAAGGCTACTCTTACGTTCTTAACAGGATCTTAAGCAGTTCCCGAAGTCGGGCCCCTAAAGGATTCCCATTTGGTAGTCAGAGCTCCACATCAGGCCGCTTCTCCTCCGCACGCGCTGAGGCCCGAACCGAGCTCACTCACCGTCTTCTTGGCAGCCACCATGGTTCGTCCAGAGTCCCGAAGCGCCGAGCTAGGAGCAGAGACAGAGAGAAGCGGTTAGACGCGGCCGCAGGAGAGCCGGAAGCCCTTTGGCGCGAGGAGAACCACTCACCCGCGCGCCTCTCCAAGATGGCCGGCGACAGAGAAAGGAAGGAATTCCCACAATGCACCGGCAAAGGCGGCCGCCCGGACTCGCGCGAGACTCGCTCCTCTGACGCAAGAGGAGCTGCTGTGCTGGCTGCGGCTCAGTTGTGGGGGGGAGGGGAGGGAAACTGAGCTGCTGCTTCCTGGGATGGAGGGAAGAGAAAAGGGAGAAAGAAACAGAGATGCACAGAAACAAACCTGAATTGGGGGGGGGGGGGGGGGCAGTGGTCTCAAACTTGCGGCCCGCCAGGTACTATTTTGAGGCCCTCGGTCTGTTTATCATAATCACAAAAGTAAAATAAAAGTTTCTTGATCACATGCCTCTTTAGCTATAAATTATATAATATTATTATTAAGACTTAGCCAAAAAGAAAGATTTATAAATATAAAGAGTTTTACCCCATGCAAAATTGTCATTTCTTTAATAAGACATTCATTATTTTTTCTGAGGCCCTCCAAGTACCATCAAATCCAAATTGTGGCCCTGCAAAGGGTTTGAGTTTGAGACCACTGGGTTAGAGCCACAACCTGCACCGCTCCTTGGGACTCGGGCAAGTCACTTATATCCCAGTGCCCCAGGTACATTAGCGGGACAGATAGGGAAAAATGCTTGCGTACCTGAATAATTTGTAATCCGCATAGATTTGTAGGAATACGGTGCTCCCCCGCAAATTTGCGGTTCGCGGTCCCGGTCATTCGGGGTATTTTCCGACCAGGAATGACCGGGCAGCCGGAGCGCCGGCGAGGGAAGGAAATCACTCGCCGTACGCTCCGGCCGCCTCTGGTGTCAAAGCAGCTCCCGATTGGTGAGGCCCTACTTTAGTACAGGAAGAGGCGGTGGGAGCATACACTCGCCGGCGCTCCGGCTGTTCTCTCCTGCCTCTCCAGCTGCCCTCTCTTGTCTCCCCTGCCTAAAAAAACGTATACGTGGTTTTTTGAAATTCGCGGGGGTTCCTGGAACGGAACCCCCGCGAATTCCGGGGGAGTACTGTATAAATAAATAAAAAGACCAAATGTCGTCAAGTCGCTAGGACTCGAGTACGAATTGATGGCACAAATGAAATTACAAACCTCAAACAAATGAAATTACAAACAAATATTAAAATTTTAAAAAAACATGTTGCAAAAAATATATTAAACCTAAAGATACAAATAGAGTTCTATATGAATAAAGATTGCATTTCAAAAATCATTCCCCATTGAAGCATTTCTTCTTCAAGACTCTTCTTTCATTGGACTTTTTGTCATCGTGTCGTTTTCCTTTAGGTTCTCTTTGGAACTTCATTTGTATTCTGTTCCAACAGAAAAAGAATTGCATCTCTGATTTTATTTTTCCAGTGTTGAAATATTTGCTGACCCTTGCTGTAGCTGGTGCGGATCTGCAATAGAGTAGACGTCCCTGATGATGTGAATAACATGAGAAAGGACCTAACGAAGCTTGAACAATGGTCTGAAATTTGGCAGCTAAGATTTAATGTTAAAAAATTTAAATTTATGCATTAGGGCTGCAAATACCAGAGGGAACAGTACAATTTAGGCTTACGGGGTAAACAACTTTTGTGCACAAACAGGAGCAGGACTTGGGAGTGATAGTATGTGATGATCTTAAGGTGGCCAAACAGGTTGAAAAGGTGATGGCAAAAGCTGGATAACTACTACTATTAATTATTTCTATAGTGCTACCAGACACATGCAAAGCTGACAGAGTCACAAAGAATATGAAAACAGTCCCTGCTCCGAAGAGCTTACAATCTAAACAAACAGGATGTCATGGATACAGTTAAGGGGAATGGTTAATCAGCTGGCTGGGTTGGAGGGGAGAGGAGTAGGGTTAAGGATTGAAAGCTATATCAAAAAGGTGGGTTTTCAGTTAACTAGGATGCATAGGGAAAGGTATGGCCAGTAGGAAAACGGAGGTATTGATGCCCCTGTATAAGACTGGTGAGACCTCATTTAGGTTCCTTTTACAAAGGTGCGCTAGCGTTTTTAATGCACGCACTGGATTAGCGTGCGAGCTGAAAATCTACTGCCTGCTCAAAAGGAGGCAGTAATGGCTAGCGCATGGGGCAATTTAGCGCATGCTATTCCGCGCATTAAGGCCCCAGTGCGGCTTTGTAAAAGGAGCCTTCAGAATATTGTGCACAATTCTACAGACCACACCTTCAAAAAGATATAAACTGGATGGAGTTCGTCCAAAGGAAGACTACTATAATGGTGCATGGACTTTGTTATAAGTCATATATGGGGACAGACTTAAAGATCTCAATATGTATACTTTTAAGGAAATGCGGGAGAGGGGAGATATGATAGAGACGTTTAAATACCTACCTGGCATAAATGCATATGAGGCGAGTCATTTGGAAAGGAAGCTCTAGAATGAGAGGGCATAGGACAGTGGTCTCAAACTCGCAGCCTGCCAGGTACTATTTTGAGGCCCTCAATATGTTTATCATAATCACAAAAGTAAAATAACACAGTTTCTTGATCATATGTCTCTTTAGCTATAAATTACAATATTATTATTAAGATTTGGCGAAAAGGAAAGATTTATAAACTCTAAAGAGTTTTACCTCATGCAAAATTGTCATTTCTTTAATAAGACATTAACTCTTTTTTTTCTGAGGCCCTCCAAGTACCCTACAAATCCCAAAATTGTGGCCCTGCAAAGGGTTGGAGTTGGAGACCACTGGCATAGGATGAAGTTAAAAGGTGATAGGCTCAGGAGTAATCTAAGAAAATGCTTATTCCCAAAAAGGGTGGTAGATGCATGGGATAGGCTCCCTGTAGAGGTGGCGGAGACAAAGACTGTCTGAATTCAAGAAAGCATGGGACAGGCCCATGGGATCTCTTAGGGAGAGGAGGAGAAAGTTGATGCTGCCGATGTTCAGACTGGATGGATCCAGTTGGCCTTTATCTGCCATCATATTTCTATGTTTTTGTAATAATTCCGTTTTCTATACCGTTTTCTTAAGGGAGCTCAGAATGATTTACATTAATTTATCCAGGCATTCAAGCATTTTTTCCTGTCTGTCCCGGTGGGCTCAAAATCCATCTAATGTACCTGGGGCAATGGGGGGATTAAGTGACTTGCCCAGGGTCACAAGGAGCAGCGTGGGGGTGCTGAGGCGGTAGCTTTAACCACTGCGTCACACTCTCTAATATAATATCAGAAGTGAGACAAGTATAGAACAATGAAGCCATTGTGACATCACTGATGAGGTTGGCTCTTATTGGCATGAGGCATTATGACATCAGGGAAAGGGATTGGGACTTGTAGTCCACCTTTTTGTAGTTTTACAACCAAACTCAAAGCAGTTTACATGCAGATCCTTCAAGCATTTTCCCGTCTGTCCTGGTGGGCTCACAATCTATCTAATGTACCTGGGGCAATGGTGGGATTAAGTGACTTGCCCAGGGTCACAAGGAGCAGCGAGGGGTTTGAACCCACAACCTCAAAAGTGCTGATGCTGTAGCTTTAACCACTAAGGCAACCAGAAAGTAATACAATACTCAAGGTGAGTTTGCATCATAGAGGCACCATGACACTCAGTGTTGTTAACCGTCCCTTTTCCAATAATTACCAGCAACCTGTTTGCCATCCCGGCCACTGCCACACATTGGGTGGAAGGCCTTGGTGTACTGTCCACAATGACCCCCAAATCCCCCTCCTGAGCACTGACCCCCCCCCCCCCCCCCAAATTATCACTGCAAGCCAGCCCAAAGCCCATCCAAAATAGAACTGTCCAATTCAGGGAAAAAATTTTTGATTCAATTTTGCCAATTTAATCGATATTTCAATTCAATTTCTGTGGCACAGCTTTAAAATTAGCTAGAAAAATGGATTAAATTAATTACATCATGTCCTCCTTTGCCTCCAGCTACCCCTCATTAGATGTATGCTTTCCCCATCCTGGTGGAAAAAGAAAAAGAATTTCTCCTTTCCTCTCTGTTAGGTCCTAGCTCAGGCTCACTAACACCAGCTCTGGTAGGATATACATTTCAAATCTGACATTGTAATCACAAAATAGAAAATAAAAGTGATAAGTTGTTCTTACTGGGAGCATCTTTATCTGGGACCCTATGAAGCTGTGATTTCAATTGGACTTGTTACCTGACTGCCGATTCTATCAGGCACTAAAAAAGTTTCCTGTATTGTAAGAATAGACCAGTGATGGCTAACCTTTTTGAGCCCGAGTGCCCAAACTGCCGCACAAAACCAAAGATTTCCTCAAAGTGCCAGCACGTCAATTACACCTTAATAACAAGATTTTAGTATCTAAAAACTCTTTATAAAGTTGCCTGAACTATGTAACATCATTTTTAAAGGTTGGAATCAATTTGATTCACAATCCTTTGGTTTTCATTTCAATTTATTGGCAATTTATAATGTTTTAATGATTTCATTCATGGGCCGAATACACACATACTTTTTTCTCTGTCGCCGCACTCTTTGACCAAAAGATTTGTAAGCCTGCAACCACGTCAAGGTAGACTCTTTCAGCAGCTCCCCTCCCTCCCCCTTACCTTTGTGGCCAAGTCAAAATGATCTACCAACAATAAAATTTTAAAAATACAAAGCACGCTGTACGCAGAGAAAATGTTAATTATCATTTATATTCCGCGGGTTTTCAAAGAGGTCAAGGCAGATGACTTTATGCAATGTCACCTCAGTAACAACTATTCAAAAATAGACAAATATTCCCCCTCCCTTTTTACTAAACCGCGATAGCGGTTTTTAGCGCAGGGACCTGCGCTGAATGCCCCACGCTGCTCTTGAAGCTCATAGGCTCCCTGCGCTAAAAAACGCTATTGCGGTTTAGTAAAAGGGAGTCATAGTGCAAAATATAGACAACATATATAAATTCTCAAAACGGACACATTTTGATCACTAAATTGAAAATAAAATTATATTCCTACCTTTGGTAATTTCATCAGTCTCTGGTTGCACTTTATTCTTCTGACTGTGCATCCAATATTTCTTCCCTTTTTTCAGCCTCCTGTATGCTTTCTCTCCTCCAGACCTCATTCCCTCCCCAAACTTTTTCTTTGTTTCACCCTGCCCCCTTCTTTCTTTTTCTCTCTCTCCATACCCCCTTTCATTCTGTATGTCTCTCTTTCTCTCTCTCTCCGTGCCCCATTTTTCTTTGTTTCACCCAGCCCTCTTTCTTTTTTTTTGGCTCCCTGTCCCCCCCCTTTCTTTCTTTCTCCTTGCCCTCCCCTATGCCACCACCATTGGGAAAATGCTGCCACCGCCACTGGGGAATAGGCTGCCACTGCCGCTATCGGGAACAGGCCGGCGCCGAGTTCGCCCTGCTTCTCTTCCCCACGGGGCCGACCAACTCTCGCCACTCGACGTCAATTCTAACATCGGAGAGGACGTTCTGGGCCAGCCAGGCAGCGATTGGCTGGCCCAGAACGTCCTCTCCGACATCAGAATTGACGCGGGTGGCGAGAGCTGGTCGGCCCCACAGGGAAAAGCAGGGAGAACTTGGCACCGGCCTGTTCCCAATGGCAGCGGTGGCACTCAAGTGGCTAAAGAGACGCAGTTTGCCAGCCTAGGGAGAACACTGGAAGGTGGCCAGCTGTGCACCCCCTTGGGGCGTAAAACCGGGGCAGACCGCCCCCACCTTGGTATGCCACTGTCTGTACCTCACTCCCTCCCTATGGCCAAAAATTCTCCTTTCTTCTATTCCCCGTGTACACAACCATCTCTTTCCCTCCCTTCCTCTCTCCCAAGTCCTTACCTTCTGTGTCCAAAAAAACATTTCCTCCCCCACCTCAGCATCTCTCTCCCTCCCTTCCTCTCTCCCAAATCCATGCCTCCTGTGTCCAAAAACACATTCCCTCCCCCACCTCAGCATCTATTTCCCTCCCTTCCTCTCTCCCAAGTCCATGCCTTGTGTCCAAAAACCCATTCCCTACCCCACCTCAGCATCTCTTTCCCTCCCTTCCTCTCTCCCAAGTTTATGCCTTCTGTGTCCAAAAACCCATTCCCTCCCCCACCTCAGCATCTATTTCCCTCCCTTCCTCTCTCCCAAGTCCATGCCTTCTGTGTCCAAAAACCCATTCCCTCCCCCACCTCAGCATCTCTTTCCCTCCCTTCCTCTCTCCCAAGTCCATGCCTTCTGTGTCCAAAAACCCATTCCCTCCCCCACCTCAGCATCTCTTTCCCTCCCTTCCTTTCTCCCAAGTTTATGCCTTCTGTGTCCAAAAACCCATTCCCTCCCCCACCTCAGCATCTATTTCCCTCCCTTCCTCTCTCCCAAGTCCATGCCTTCTGTGTCCAAAAACCCATTCCCTCCCCCACCTCAGCATCTATTTCCCTCCCTTCCTCTCTCCCAAGTCCATGCCTTCTGTGTCCAAAAACCCATTCCCTCCCCCACCTCAGCATCTCTTTCCCTCCCTTCCTCTCTCCCAAGTCCATGCCTTCTGTGTCCAAAAACCCATTCCCTCCCCCACCTCAGCATCTCTTTCCCTCCCTTCCTTTCTCCCAAGTTTATGCCTTCTGTGTCCAAAAACCCATTCCCTCCCCCACCTCAGCATCTATTTCCCTCCCTTCCTCTCTCCCAAGTCCATGCCTTCTGTGTCCAAAAACCCATTCCCTCCCCCACCTCAATATCTCTTTCCCTCCCTTCCTCTCTCCCAAGTTTATGCCTTCTGTGTCCAAAAACCCATTCCCTCCCCCACCTCAGCATCTATTTCCCTCCCTTCCTCTCTCCCAAGTCCATGCCTTCTGTGTCCAAAAACCCATTCCCTCCCCCACCTCAGCATCTCTTTCCCTCCCTTCCTCTCTCCCAAGTCCATGCCTTCTGTGTCCAAAAAACCCATTCCCTCCCCCACCTCAGCATCTCTTTCCCTCCCTTCCTCTCTCCCAAGTCCATGCCTTCAGTGTCCAAAAACCCATTCCCTCCCCCACCTCAGCATCTCTTTCCCTCCCTTCCTCTCTCCCAAGTCCATGCCTTCTGTGTCCAAAAACCCATTCCCTCCCCCACCTCAGCATCTATTTCCCTCCCTTCCTCTCTCCCAAGTTTATGCCTTCTGTGTCCAAAAACCCATTCCCTCCCCCACCTCAGCATCTATTTCCCTCCCTTCCTCTCTCCCAAGTCCATGCCTTGTGTCCAAAAACCCATTCCCTCCCCCACCTCAGCATCTATTTCCCTCACTTCCTCTCTCCCAAGTCCATGCCTTCTGTGTCCAAAAACCCATTCCCTCCCCCACCTCAGCATCTCTTTCCCTCCCTTCCTCTCTCCCAAGTTTATGCCTTCTGTGTCCAAAAACCGTTTCCCTCCCCCACCTCAGCATTTCTTTCCCTCCCTTCATCTCTCCCGTCCATGCCTTCTGTGTCCAAAAACACATTCCCTCTCCCACCTCAGCATCTCTTTCCCTCCCTTCCTCTCTCCCAAGTCCATGCCTTCTGTGTCCAAAAACCCATTCCCTCCCCCACCTCAGCATCTCTTTCCCTCCCTTCCTTTCTCCCAAGTTCATGCCTTGTGTCCAAAACGCACTCCCTCCCCCTTTTGTGTTCCCCGTTTGTCTCCCAGCCCATCTTAGCAACTTTCTCAGCAAAATGTAGCTCGAGCCGCGTAGGCTTGTCTTCTATTTCCTGCCTGTCCCGCCGCGCACACATAGCCGATCGGAAATCTTCCCCGACTTCAGCGCTGACGTCGGAGGGCAGGCTTTGCTTAAGCCCTCCCTCCGACGTCAATGCTGATGTCGAGGAAGAGTTCCGATCGGCTGTGTGAGCGGCAGGGCAGTCGGAGTAGAAGATGAGCCTCGCGGCTCGAGTTATATTTAACCCCGCGGGTCCCCCATCGTCCCCGTTCAGCTCTCTCTCCTGTGCACCCCCTGGTAGTACTGCCCTGATGGCGGCCCTGCGCGTGCCAGCTGCAAGGCCTTCGCGTGCCA
Source organism: Geotrypetes seraphini (assembly GCF_902459505.1). Lineage (NCBI taxonomy): Eukaryota > Metazoa > Chordata > Amphibia > Gymnophiona > Dermophiidae > Geotrypetes > Geotrypetes seraphini. The sequence continues at coordinate 12,501,570 of NC_047085.1, forward strand.
CAGTTGGCACGCGTGCCATAGGTTCGCCATCGCTGGAATAGACGGTTTAGTTGCTTCCTATAAGAAAGCCGTGCTTCTGTGATGCATGGCCAGAGGGGCGTGCCCAGAGGGAAATCCAAGGTATTTTATATTTTGTTAATTTGTTGGAATGGGGAAATGTAAACAAAAATAACAATTTCTACACCAGTTTCTGTTGGGCCTATGGATCGCATTTTGCACCTATAGGTGATCTAAATCTCTACCAAAAATTGTTTTCTCCATTGGAGGTTTCATTTTCTCCCCCCCAGAACATATTTCGCCTCCTCCACCAGGACCTTGTGATAATGGGACCATATTAGAAGATCCTATGTCAGAGACAAGAACTCAAAAGGAACTACAAGGCACTTCAAAACTGTATTTTACTAAATTACCGCAAGCAGTGGCCTTGCAAGATTCACAATTGAGTATTCCTGTAACCGAAGATAAGCAAGATATTACCCTTAAATATTTATGGGATCTTAATCAAAGGATGGAAGGGATGTTAAGATCTGTTGTTTCTCAGAATAAGACATTTTCACAAGAAGCAGTTGAAAAATTTGTTGATTTGGATTCTAATATTTCCTTATAGGATAAAAGTAGGATAATTAAATCTCAGATTTGAGCTCTACAAGCTGTTTCAGCCTCAGCAATTAAAGATTCTTGCAATATACATTTTAAAATGGAAATGCTTGAGAATGCTGATAGAACTAGAAATTTAATATTTGTTAATTTTCCTATCATAAATTTGCTTTCACTTGAGATCCTTTACCTCAAAGAGATTCTAGGTGTGGAAAATGTTCCTACTTTTTCTTTTTTTAAATGTTATCTATATATCTTCTAGAAAAACAGCTCCCAGGAGAACAAGAACAATGGGTTGATCGTTTGGTTTCCTCTGCTTTTTTAGAGAACTCTCAAGATATAATTCAGACAAGGTCAACCCATTTGGTAACTTGTCTTAATGAAAATGATAAATCTCTGATAATGAAACTTAACTTTAAAAAGAAAGATGAAAACTTCTGTGGAGCTACTGCTACTATTAATTATTTCTAGAGCACTACCAGACGCACACAGAGTCACAAAAAGTAAGAAAACAGCCCCTGCTCGAAAGAACTTACAATCTAAACAGGCAAGACAGACAGATAAACAGGAGCTAAAGTGATGTTGTTCCCTTATGTAGCTTGGCAACTCAGTTGAGGCGGAAGGCTTTTCTAGCCTTGAAGCCCAGAAAGCTACTTTGAATCATGATTTTCCCCCTCCTTTACAAAGCCTTGCTAGTGTTTTTAGCGTCGGCTGTAGCGGTAACAGCTCGGATGCTCATAGGACTTCTAGGATCATTGGAGCTGTTACCACAGCAGTTGGCGCTAAAAATGCTAGCAGGGCTTTGTAAAGGAGGGGGTTATTGATGTATATTATAAGGATTTCCTTTTTTCATTATGTTGGATTGTATATAACAACTGAAAACTCAATAATACAAAAATAAAATAGAAAATAAAATTATTGATTGGTTATTTTATGATTTAAATCATGTTGGTCCCAGGTTCTAGTTTCTGAGGAGTTTTCTGTGGAATCGCTCACCAGAGTCTCCTGCCCATTTGACATTTTCTTCTTTCTCTGTGCCCACCATCCATCTTCCATCTCTGTACCTTTGCTTCCCTTCTCTCTCCTCCTCCCTGCAGGTCCAGCACCCCCTAAAGGTCAGCAACCCCCCAAGGGTCCAGCACCTTTTTTCCCTTCCCCCTCCAGCCCCCAATCCAGTGTTTCTCTTCCTTCCCTCCACCCTGTGTGGCCAGCACCCTCTCTCTTCCTTTCCTTCCAGCCACCAACACCACCCCTACTCCATGTGGCTAGCACTCTCTCTCTTCCCTTCCCTCCAGACACCAGCACCATCCCCTCACCCCATGTAGCCAACACCTTCTCTCTCTCGCTCTTCCCACCAGCTCCATCCTCAGTCAGTCAACATCCCCCCCCCCCCCACCATGGGTCCAGCATCCTCTCTCTCTTCAGTGAGTCTGATTCAGTGAGTCTGTAAAAAAAAAAAAAAAATCAATTTGAATCGTGAATTGGGCAGCTCTAGCCTAAACACACCTCTTACACACCTCTTTTAGACTCAAAGCGAAAAGGGCGAACAGAATGCTAGGAATGATTAAGAAGGGGATCACGAATAGATCAGAGAAGGTTATCATGCTGCTGTACCGGGCCATGGTATGCCCTCAACTGGAATACTGCATCCATGAAGAAGGACACAGTAGTACTCGAAAGGGTCCAGAGAAGACCCTTGGTTAAGGGGCTGGAGGATTTGCCGTACAGTGAGAGATTAGAGAAACTGGGCCTCTTCTCCCTTGAAAAGAGGACACTGAGAGGGGACATGATCGAAACATTCAAGATAATGAAGGGAATAGACTTAGTAGATAAAGACAGGTTGTTCACCCTCTTGAAAGTGGAGAGAACGAGAGGGCACTCTCTAAAGTTAAAAGGGGATAGATTCCGTACAAACGTAAGAAAGTTCTTCTTCACCCAGAGAGTGGTGGAGAACTGGAACGCTCTTCCAGAGGCTGTTACAGGGGAAAACACCCTCCAGGGATTCAAGACAACCAGAACATATGCAGGTAAGGCTAGTCTCAGTTAGGGCACCGGTCTTTGACCTAAGGGCCGCCGAACCACTGGTCTGACCCAACAGCGGCAATTCTTATGTTCTTAAGGATGAGCATTCCCTCTAAATGTCTAAAATCATAGTTTTGAAAAGCGGCACTTGGACGTTTTGCCGAGAAAAATGTCCAAGTGTCGATTTAGATGTTCTTTTGGATGTTTTTGTGTTTTGAAAATGCCCCTAATAGTATGCATGTTTGCTGTATGCCAGTGTCTCGCAAACTTCTGAAAGCTGCGGCACACTAAACCCTGTGCCGTGGCTGGAAAGCATCCAGAAATGCGCATATGTTGACATGATGTCACACACATGCATGATGTAATCATGGCATCTACGCATGCGTATAGGCCCTCCAGATGGGAGCCTGAGCTGCCGGTGTGTGTGTGTGTGTGTGTGTGAGGGGTGTGCTGCAAGAGGAGAGGCAGTGCCGGCATTGGCTGACTGCCTACAGAATGTGCCTCTCACCGCCAGAGGCATATTGTGTAGGCAGTCAGTTGGTACCTCTTCTCCTTGTCTGCCTTTTGTGGCACATAGCTGCTATGTACTATAATATTAGTGTAGCTGTATTGGGAGTATGCTGTATGTACAGGCATGATCATGTTGAGTGGGGACTTATTTAAAAAGCTTATGTATGTTAGGTGTCATTGACTGTGTATGAGTCCTAACAACTTCATGAATTACAGATCTAAAATCACATAGCCCGGTAAAAAACGTATAGCCTACTTAAACCTAAGATTACCTGAGTTTGTTAGTCAAGCTCCTTCCCTTGTTTAAAAGCAGATTGAAAACCCACATTTTTGATATAGCTTTCAATCCTTAACCCTACTCCTCTGCCCTCCAACCCAGCCAGCTGATTAACCGTTCCCCTTAACTGTATCCATGACATCCTGTTTGTCTGTCTTACCTGTTTAGTTTGTAAGCTCTTTAGAGCAGGAACTGTTTTCTTACTCTTTGTGACTCTGTGCAGCGCTGCATGCATCTGGTAGCGCTATAGAAATAATTCATAGTAGTAGTAGCAGGTTACAGAAAAACATAAAATCTTAAAATAAAATCAAGACATAATACATATAAATAAATTGGGAGCATGCTGTATTTTGAGGTATGGAGTGTGACTATTTTGGGAGTGTGCTGTATTTTGGATGTTATTCAGCAGGGGTGCCCAAAAGGTTGATTGCGATCGACCAGTAGATTGCAAAGGCAATGCGAGTCGATCGCGTAGCCCATCCCGGGTTCTGTGATAGACTCGCGTTGCCTTTGTGTTCTCCCCGTTCCCTGACACTGTAACAGTCAAGACTGCAAAAGCGCCGGGCACACCAGCATTCCCCCTCCCCCAACGTCAATTCTGACATTGGAGAGGAAGTTCCGGGACAGCCATGCAGCGATTGGCTGGCCCGGAACTTCCTCTCCGACGTTAGAATTGATGTCGGGAGGAAGGCTGCTGGCCTGTTACAACATCGGGGAGCAGGGAGAACTCAGCGGCAAAGACAGCTTGGGGAGGTTGTTTAGCGGGCTGAGTTTAAGTTGCTGAGTGCAATGGCAGTGGGGTATATTTTTTGTGTTGTAGAGGTATTTGTTGGGTTGAAAGGGAAGTTTTGGGAGTGATGAGTAAGTTGCTGGGGCTTCATTTTGTTAGGTGGGGCATTTTGATGGAGGTAGGGCAGTGGTGGGGAATAATTTCAGAGTAGGGGCAGTTTGGAGGGTTGGGAGATTAGAGAACAGGGAGAAACAGCAGAAAGGAGGACTTGCCTAACTGCTATGTACAATATGCATGCAAGTGTCTGTGCTATAGGATCTGGAACTGCTTCTCCCTTTGAAATGCACTGAACTGGAGGAGTGTGTGGCACAGTGATTGGAGCTACAGCCTTAGCACCCTGGGGCTGTGGGTTCAAACCCTGTGCTACTCCTTGTGACCCTGGGCAAGTCACTCAGTCCTCTATAGCCCCAGGTACATTAGATAGATTGTGAAAGAAAGAAAGAAAGGCAGGGAGAGAGGAAGAAAGAAAGAAAGAGGGGCAGGGAGAGAGGAAGAAAGAAAGAAAGAGGGGCAGGGACTGGAGAGAGGAAGAAAAAGTTGGACAGTCAGAAGAAGAAAGTGCAACCAAACTCATGAAATCTCAGCAGTGCCTTCGACCACGGTAGAAAAAATGATTTTATTTTCAATTTAGTGATCAAAATGTGTCCATTTTGAGAATTTATATCTGCTGTCTATAATAGCGGTTTTTAGCGCAAGGAGCCTATGAGCATCGAGAGCAGCTCAGGGCATTCAGCGCAGCTTCCTGCGCTAAAAAATGCTATAGCAGATTAGTGAAAAGGGAGAGGGTATATTTGTCTATTTTTGTATAGTTGTAAAGTCATCTGCCTAAAAAACTCCGGAATATAAATGATAATTAACATTTTCTCTGCGTACAGTGTGCTTTGTGTTTTTTTTTTTTCAAATTTTATTGTTGGTAGATCATTTTGACTTGGTTAGTTTAAAAGTAGCTCACAAGACCAAAAAGTGTGGGCACCCCTGTTATACAGTGTCCTCTCCATGCGTTTTGCACAGTATTGGCATGGTGGCGGTGTATTGTCTGTAGAATTAAACACGTTTGCCATTATGTTGGGGTGCGCTATATTTTATAGAATACAAGTATCATTGCCTTGTCTGTGGCACTGTGTTTGAAATTCAAATTAATTACCAGCTTTTTTTAATTTCATTTGGTCAAAAACCCATTTTTTTCACTTTCTAATATTTGATTAATAGTATATATATTCTGTACTCATAACGTTAATAATTAAATATTAAAATCATTCTAGGGTAGGGAGGGAAATAGGAATGATGATTTTAATATATATAAAGGGAAAAATAGTTTAGATATATTAAAATATATGTTGGAGGAATGATAAAATGTGTATGCAAATGTTTTATTATGAATTTAATTGTAATGAATGACTTTTTGTATTGTATTATTGTTTATTTATTTGATTCCTTCAATAAAATGGTATAGTGTAAAATACGGGGGGGGGGGGGGGTCGGAAATTGAGGGAACATATTGAGATATAAAAATTTATTTTGAAGGAATAATAAACATTTATTAGAAGTTAATATGGTCAATTTAAATGTAATGACTATTTTACTGTGTTATATTATTATGTATTTATTGTATTTCTTCAATAAAATATTATTAATAAATATTAAAATAATTTCTATTAGTGAGTGCTCATGGCTTATGTGCAGATTAGAGAAAGCACTTATTAATAGTAGTAAGAAATGATTGTAATATTATTAACTTTATGAGTATAGAATATATATATATACTATTAATCAAATATTAGAAAGTGAGAAAAATTTTTTTTTTGACCAAATGAAATAAAAAAAGCTGGTAATTAATTTGAATTAGCAATATATTACGAACCGGCAATCTAAATTATACACTCCTAATCATTCAATGTGTTTGAAATGACATTTAGCGGAGTACAAACGAAGTTTGCTGAAAATAGGGCAAGCGGGTGACCGTTGGGGGGGGACGGGCTCTGCGCACGCGCGTGCCACCTGTGCCGCTCGTCACGCGGCGCGGCTGTATTATGCGCTAACCCCCGCCCCCCTCGCTCGTCACGCGGCGTCACGCTGCTCGCTTTCCTCCCGACCTCCGCGCTCGCGCCTCCAGAGCAGAGACCGGCTTTGCGCCCCCACACCCCCCGGGTGCTCGTGCCACGCGCAGCCGTTGATGACGCAAGAAGGCGTGCGGCTGCCTTCGCTCGCGCGCCGACGGGCGTCCGATAGTGACGCGCTGGTAGAGGCGGCATGGAGAGTCTGGGCCGGCCGCTGCGGGTGGGCTTCATAGGGGCCGGGAAGATGGCCTGCGCGATCCTGGAAGGGATGGTGTTATCAGGTGGGCCAGGGCGTGGCTTCGCTCTGTGACGTTTGCGGGGCGGACGGCTTGATCAGACTTCCCCGGCGTTACCGTATGGCTCCAGGAAACCAGACGGACGGGTCGGGATCCGGCTTTTAGAGCCATTGAAGGACGGATCCGGATCCGGCTTTTACTTGAAGGTTATTGCCACTAATGACTGTGTAGTAGAGAATGACACGGGGAAAAAAATCTGTCCCCTTCGCCACCCCGTCCCCACAGCATCTACCCTTCTCTCTCACCACCTTACTGCCCTTTGGCACCCTTCGCGGGGTCCCTGCATTTCTCTTCCTCCCCCTTACTTTCTCGGCACGTTTTAAGGTTTCAGACTTGTTACAAGCCGAGTCGTGTGCGTGTGGGCAGAAGCTTTTCCTCTGACGCAACCGGAAGTTGTGTCAGAGGAGAAGCTTCTGCCTACACACACATGTGACTGCACGTATGCTCCAGCGGCTTTCAGCAAGTCTGAAACCTTAAAACACACCGCAAAGGTAACGGGGGAGGGGGGGAGGGAGATAGATAGATTCGGGTGGGTGAGTAGGTAGGAAAGAGGGAGCCACGCGCGTTCCCTCCCTTAACTGCGGTGACAAGGCCATTCACCGCTCCACGGGGCGGGTGGATGGCCTTGTCCCCATACCTGCAGTGAGCCCCTTTCCCTCCTCCACCGTTTTGGCGGGTTACCCGCGGCTAGCCGCGGGTAAAATCCACCGTGTCATTCTCTACTGTGTTGTCCAGCGGTCTCAAACGCAAACCCTCTGCAGGACCACATTTTGGATTTGTAGGTACTTGGAGGGCCACAGAAAAAAATAGTTCATGTCTTATTAAAGAAATGAGGTAAGAAGGCATTAACTTTTTTTTCTACAGCCCTCCAAGTACCTACAAATCCAAAATGTGGATTATCTGAAATTATCAGAAGCAATTAAGGAAAGATTTATAAACTATAACGGTTATAGTTTGTAAATCTTTCCTTAATTGCTTCTGATAATTTCAGCTATACAGTACTCCCCCGATATTCGTGGTGGTTTCATTCCAGGAACCTCCGCAAATCTTGAAAAACCGCAAATATGGTTTTTCGTGGGGGAGACTGGAGAGGGCAGCCGGAGCGCTGGTGAGTGAAAGAAATCACTCGCAGTATGCTCCAACCGCCTCTTCCTGTACTAAAGTCGGGCCTTAACAATCAGGAGCAGCATGTCAAAGCAGCTGCTGATTGGTGAGGCCCAACTTTAGTACAGGAAGCGGCAGTTGGAGCATCCAGCTACCCTCTCCTGCCTCTCCAGCTGTCCTCTCCTGGTTGGAGGTTTGCAGTTGGAAAATACTGCGAATGACCAGAACCGCGAATTCGCAGGGGAGCACTGTACACAGCTGAAAGCAGCGCAACAAGCAGAAAGTGAAAAGGTATCAACTGCAAGAGACAAGATTTTGGACCAATTATATTTTGAGGCCTTCGATATTATATAGAAGGATTCTTTATGCAAAACTTGTGCCTTAAGTGGTCAGCATCCGCAACCGTCTTCAACTCTCGCCTCCTCCAGCACCGGACACATGCACAAGCTTCACTGCCTCCGGTGGTTACCTTACGTTCTGGAACGTTGCCCGCCTCACTGCTACAACCTCACACAGCGCTTTCCTGCCTCTGTACGCGATTGTCCTCTCCACTCTACCCTTTTTATAATCACTAATTCTTATATTTTCCCTTCCTTATTTTAAAGTTCCTGTAAATCGTGCCGAGCTCTATCTTTATGGAGAGGATGCGGTATACAAACTTTAGTTTAGTTTACAGACGCAGGAAAGCGCTTGCGTGAGGTTACAGCAGTAAGGCGGGCAACGTTCCAAAGCGACCGCCGGACACTTAAGGCACAAGTTTTCCACAAAGAATCATTCTTTATAATACCGAGGGCCTCAAAATAGTACCACAAGTTTGAGACCACTGGTGTAGTCAATTCAGAGCAGTTTACGTTACTTTCCGTTATGGTGGTGTGATACATGAGTGCAGTGGCATAGTAAGTGGGGGAGGGGCGCCTTGCCAGCACCCGCCCTCTCTGCCCCCTACCACCACTCTCTGCCCCCTACCACCTTCCTCCATACCTCTTTAACATGCTCGGCGTGAGCAGCAGCCCCCAATCTGCTGCTCGTGCCAGCATCTGCTTTTTCTCTGACATCACTTCCTGGACCCATGCCTAGGAAGTGACATCCGAGGAAGAGCTGGCGCAAGCAGCAGGTTGGGGGTTGATGCTCTTGTTGGGAATGTTACAGAGGTATGGGGGAAGGGAAGGAACGGATGGGGTGTGTCTCACCCTCGCTACGGCACTGCATGAGCTTCAGTAATGGTGTTACAATGCCTGAGTAAATGATGTTACATGAGATTCAGTAATGGTGCTATTTATGCATGAGCTATGATGTTATAATAAATGAGCTACGATTTAAGGAGCTACATTTATCTTATGTATTTATACCAAATACGATGTATATTAGATTACTATGTTTACCCTATAACTACATATTCTACATATTTATACCATAATAAATTACTCTTTTTTTCTGGATCCATATGATAACTCTAGATTTTAGGGTAACAGAATGTGCAAAGCTTCTACTTCCCATCCTCTCCCTGCCGGGGGTGATATAAAATTATTTCCATGTGTATGGCTTGTTTTACACATGTACAGTATAGGGCTCAAAATAAAAAATAAAAAAAAGTCTAAAAAGTGGCCTAAATGGGTACTTGGACAATCAAAAAGCCTGATCGTCCATGATCGTACCCATAATCAAAGCTGGATTTAGACCAGTGGTCTCAAACCTGCGGTTCGAGGGCCACATGCAGCCCGCCAGGTCCTATTTTGAGGCCCTCAGTATGTTTTATCATAATAACAAAAGTAAAATGAAACAATTTTTTCATCATATGTCTCTTTAGCTATAAATTATAATATTATTATTAAGACTTAGCTAAAGGAAAGATTTATAAACTATAAAGAGTTTTTCCTCATGCAAAATTGTCATTTCTTTAATAAGACATTAACTATTTTTTTCTGAGGCCCTCCAAGTACCTACTAATCCAAAATGTGGCCCTGCAAACGGTTTGAGTTTGAGACCACTGATTTAGACGTATCTAAAACCAGCTTAGGCCTTTTCCCCTGCCTCTAAACGCACAGAGAAAAAAGAGGCGTTTTTAGAGGAGGGGAAAGGGCGGGCGAAGGTGGGCTGACCTAGACCTAGGTGTACAGCAGGTATAAGTGCCAAAAAGGGGCCGCTGAGCTGATCGTGGCTGCTGCGATCAGCTCAGCGGCCCCAGCAACCTGCCTACCCCCTTACAGCAATGATCACAGCAGGAGAGATGGCTCATCTCCCCTGCCGTGATCCACTCTTCCCCCCCCCCGACAACGATCAGGGCAGGAGGGAGCCCAAGCCCTCCTGCCCTGCGGCATCCCTGACTACCTGATTATGTTCGGGGCAGGAGAGAGCCCAAGCCCTCTTGCCCCACGGCACCCCCAACTCCCCGATTACGTTTGGGGCAGGAGGGAGCCCAAGGCCGCAATCCTCAACCCTCCCCCCACCCCCCGCCAAGTCCGATGGGGCCAGGAGGGAGCCCAAGCCCTCCTGGCTCGGCGACCTCCAACCCCCCTCCCCACCCCCATGATTCGGCCAGGAGGGAGCCCAAGCCCTCCTGGCCTGGGGATACCCTCTAATCCCCACCCCCCACTAAAATAAGGGCAGGAGAGATCCCAGGTCCTCCTGCCCTCAACGCACTCCCCACCCATGACCGCTCCCCGTACCCTCGCTCTTCCCCCCCCACTGACCTGCGACCCCCACACCCCAATTCCACCCCCCGTACCTTGCAATCATTGGACGGGTGCCAAGCCCGCCCGTCCGGCAGGCCAGCCAATCCAGGAGTGGGCCGGATTGGCCCAGGCGGCTCAAACCCTGCCCACAGGTGGGGGCCTGAGGTGCCTGGGCTAACCAGAATAGGCCCAGGAGCCTTAGGCTCCTCCTGTGGGCGGAGCGTTAGGCACATGGACCTGGCCCAAGGCCCTGCCCATGGGAGGAGCCTAAGGCTCCTGGGCCTATTCTGGTTGGTCCAGGCGCCTCAGGCCTCACCTGTGGGTGGGGTTTGAGCTGCCTGGGCCAATCCGGCCCCATTCCTGGATTGGCTGGCCTGCCGGATGGGCGGGCTTGGCACCCGTCCATCTGGCCAACGATTGCAAGGTACGGGGGTGGGTGGGGGGGGTTGCGGGTCAGTGGGGGGCCGATCAGGGATTCGGGGGGCAGTCATGGGGGGTGCGTCGTGGGCAGGAGGGCCTGGGATTCCTCCTGCCTGTATTTTAGTGGGGGGTGGGGGGTTAGAGGATGTCCCCGGGCCAGGAGGGCTTGGGCTCCCTCCTGGCCGAATCGTGTGTGGGGGTAGGGGGGTTGGAGGTCGCCGGGCCAGAAGGGCTTGGGCTCCCTCCTGGCCCAATTGGACTCTGCCAGGGGGGGGGGGGGGTTGAGGATCACGGGGCAGGAGGGCTTGGGCTCTCTCCTGCTGCAAACGTAATCGGAGAGTCGGGGTGCCGCTGGGCAGGAGTGCATGGGCTCCCTCCTGCCCTGATATCGTCGAGGGGGGGGGGTCGCGGTTTGACAGGGCAGGAGGGCTTGGGCTCCCTCCTGCCCGGATCGTTGTAGGGAGGGTGGATTCTGTAACCGGTGTTGTTTTTGACAGACACCTGTTACAGAATCCAGCTTTTAGGCGAAGGATTGGCTCCTCCTTCACCTAAAAGCCCTTGTTTTGGACGTTTGGGGCTTAGGCTTTTTTTAGGTTGATTATATGGTATAAGTTTACACGTAGTGATGGTCTGGGCGTTTAAACAGCTGAACGTAGAGGCAGGCCATTATCAAAAAATGTCCTTTTGGACATTTTTTTTGATAATGGACATTTTCTCTGCTTCTACTTTAAACGTTTAAGGCCTTAGGCCTAAAGGGGACTTAGACGTTTTATTTAAGTATGCCCCTCCACGTGTGTAAATTTGTACTTATTGTCTTGGGTGGAGCTGCAATACTCATATCTTATGTTTAAATCATATTTATTGAGCAACAGAGAACAAACACAGCCAACACGTCAACCAGCAAATCAAAAATGAGTATCAAAACCAGTAAATAGCAAGCTCAATCAATTTACAATTTCAACCACCAATCCCAGCCCACCCCAATGCAAGGGAGCAAAGAAATAAGATAGAGGGACCCCCCCCCAAAAAAAAAAAGTACTCATATCTTATAAAACATGTATGTTGCAAGGCCCTAAATGAATATACATGAGGTCTATTTGCATGCACTGCTTTCATTGTATGCTAATAGATCTCATGCATATTCACTGGGGAAATCCTGAAAACCCGACTGGACTGCGGCCCTCGAGGACCGACATTGGACACCCCTGCCCTAAAGTGTAGAATAGCCTACTCTTCTATATCAGATGCATGATTCACAAGTTGTCTCTCCGCTTATGTCTTCTGTAATCCTAATGTAACCCAAAGATTACTCATTATCTTAATTGTAAACTGCATTGAATCCTAGTTGAAAATTGTGGGATATAAGAAACTATGGTATGGTATTAACTAAATATTTAAATTTAAATGTTACATATAATCAGATTGGATTTATTTTATTGATATACTGCTTATATCAAAGTATTAAGTGGTTTACAAAAAAAGCTACATACTTCAAATACAATACATCACAATTTATCTATCAAAATATATACAATAAAACTCAATCTAAAACAAAACAAAAAAAATTACAATAAAATTTTAACGAAATCAATAATATTAAAATACTGTAATATAATGGGACCATCAGAATATGGAGCTTGCAGAACAGCATACAGTAGCTGTTTTTATTAGTTCATATGATAGTTTCTTATATCCTGCAGATTTTCAGCTAGGATTCATCCTGGTTTACAATTAAATGGAAGACTGGTTAATGGGTTACTATAGGTATTTAGGAGGCAAGAGTGGATATGCAACATGCAAATCACATAGAGAAGAGATGGGTCTTTAACATTTTTCTGAAGTTGTAGTAATCAGCAATCTGACGTAGTGATAAGGGTAGGTTACTCCACACTTTGGGGCCTTGAAATTAAAAAGTGGACTCAAATATCTTTTTCCTCTGGGCATGTAGTGAGGATGGGAAGTTCAGCTTGTAACGCTGAGTCCCACAAACCATTTTTTAAAAGATGTGTTGGTATATTAAACATTCTGTATGGCTGCAGTGAATATACATTAGCCTCAATTATCTGATGTAAATTGGTGCAACAGGTTGTTTGATAATTAAATTGAAAAGTCAGATAATACAGAATAAGTTTCAGGGCTGGCCCAAGGGTCCATGGCACCCTCAACCAACTTTTGCTTTATCTTGGAACATAAGAATATAACAGTTGCCATACTGGGACAGACCAAAGGTCCATCAAGCTTACTGTCCTTTTTCCAACAGTGGCCAAAGCCAGTACCTAGCAATATTCCAAGGAATAAAACAGATTTTATGCTGCTTATTCTAGGATAAAGCACAATTACTTACTGTAACAGGTGTTATCCGGGGACAGCAGGCAGATATTCTCACATCCCTCCCACCTCACCGGTTTGGCTTTTTGTCTCTTAGCCTGTTTATGGAACTGAGGAACTGCGAGCCGACGTTGGGTGGGAAGGTGTGTGTACGGTGTGGGCAGTCTCGAAGCGTCGTGAAAGCCTTAAAGTGACACTTTAACACTGTCTGTTCCGGGCTCCGTGGATGACGTCACCCACATGTGAGAATATCTGCCTGCTATCCCCGGATAACACCTGTTATGGTAAATACCGTATATACTCAAATATAAACCAGGATTTTTGGGCCAAAAAACTGGCCCAAAATGGGGGTTCCGGTTTATATTCGGGTCAACCCCCAGTGACCACCCGAAACCCTCCCGGACTTCCTGCAGGCCTGCCTTAGGCCGGGACAGGAGGGATCCCTCCGTCTCCTGCCCTGGCTGACACTAACAATTACCACCCTCCCTCCTTCCTTCCCTCGCGTACCTGTGTGTTCCCTGGTGGTCCAGTGTGTATCTCGCGCTGAAATCCTCAAGAAGATTGTCAAGGTAAGCAGCCAGCGGCGCACCCAGGCCAGCACGCAGCAGCAAGTTTTCCATGCTGACGGCCGGCCCTGCACCGCTCCTTGATAGGCTGCCGCAAGTTTTCGTTGAATTCGCGGTTCTTGCAGCAGCCTATCAAGGAGTGGTGCAGGGCTGGCCAGCAGCATGGAAAAGCTCGCTGCTTTGTGCCGGCCTGGGTGCGCCGCTAGCTGCTTACCTTGACAATCTTCTTGAGGACTTCAGCGCGGGATACACACTGGACCGCCAGGGAACACACAGGTATGAGAGGGAGGGCGGTAATTGCTAGTGTTGGCAGGGGCAGGAGATGGGAGGGCTTCCCTCCTGTCCCGGCCTACCACTAAGTGGTTTATGTTAAGGGGAATGGTTAGTCTGCTGGCTGGGTTAGAGGGCAGAGGGGAATACGGGACAATCAAGCCATTGTGATGAGGTTGGCTCTTTTTAGGGGGCAGAGGGTACAGGGAAGGAAGGTGGGACAGTGTTCAGAGCCTGGCAGGGAGGGGGGACAGTATTCAGAGCCTGGCAGGGAATGGGACTGAGTGCAGGGCAGGGAGGGAAGGGGACTGGGTGCAGAACTTGGCAGGGAGGGGGCTGAGTGCAGAATCTTGCAGGGGAGGGTGTGACAGAGGGGACACTGGGTGCAGATCCTGGTAGGGCATGGCGCTTGAATATTAAGCCCCCGACTTATATTAGAGTAAACCATTTTTCCTCCTTTTTGGGGGGAAAACGGGGGTCTCGATGTATATTCGGATCGACTTATATTCAATTATATACAGTAACTATGCTGTCATGATCCACTAGGTCGAAGGCACTGCTGAGATCTAGTTGACGTACGAGTGTGTTTTGTCCCTTGCTCAATAGACTATAGATCATTGAAGAGGGAGGCAATTACCATCTCCATGCTGAATGATGGTCTGAAGCCTGATAGGGAATTGTGGAGTGGCTGAAATTGTTCTAGGTGGTTCATTAGCTGAATTTGAATTATCCCCTCCATAAGTTTTATGAAGAGGGGGGATTTTGTAGCATTAGAATCTCTTCTGGCTTGTATTTTTGAATGAAAGTAGTGAATGAGTGCATCTGGGGTGGGAGTGGAGTCATGGGAAGCGCGTGTTAGAAGGGTGGTATCCTTCAGGTTAGTGACTAGTCTGAATAGCTCTTTTGTGTCAAGTCCGTGCTGGTTTATTAGAGTGGAATAGTAGTCTTTTCATTTTTCTTTCAGTTTGTATGCTCTTGATTTCTCTTGCCATTTCAGTTTGGCATCGTCTCCTCTAGTCTTATTCCAGGCACGCTCCAGGTGTCTTACTTGTCGCTTCAGTATTTGCAATTCTTATCAAGCCATTTGTCAGACTTCCTCTGATGTTGGACTTTCAGTCATTTTGATGCGATACGATTTAGTGTGTTATTACTGAAGGAATGAATCCCAGTAGGTATAGAAGTCTTCTGCAGGATGTTCTGCAAAGTTGGTTCCTTAACTGGCCCAGAAGGTTGACTTATCTATTGGGCCTCTGGTTAGGATTGTAGTTGGGGGTGAGCCTTGTTGTTTCTTGTTAGTTGCAAGTTCAGCTTGAACTTGTATGTGTGATGGTCTGATCAGAGAGACTGCTGTCATTTGCTTTCTGTGGAGGATTTTGAGGGGAACATGAGGTCCTTAGTCAAGGTGGCAACTAGGTCTAGGTGGTGGCTTTTTATGTGTGTGGAGGTGATGGGGGACCATGTATAGTCTAGGTCCTGTAAAAAGGTGAGTAGTCTATGACCATTTTGTCGTCTTTTGCTTCTAATTGGATATTTAGGTCCCCTAGCAGTTTGGGGAGAGTGAGTTTTTGAACACAGTCATAGAATGTGTCCCTTACGTTGGGACAGCTTTTGGGTGTCACATAGAAGAGGATGCATGCGAAGGGGTCTGCTGGAGTTGGGCTGGACAGTTGACACAATAAGATTTTGATTGAACTCTTGTATATTGGACTCGAGGAATTTTTTCACTATGAGTGCAAGGCCACCTTCTCTTTTGTTCTTCCTACATAACAGTATTATTTTGTAGCTTGGGGGCAGAGGTCTCTAATGAGTGGGTAGCCATGTTTTTGTTAGGAATAAGTAGCCTAATTTTTCCTCTGTGAGCTAGTTCCCAATGAAATTGGCTTTGCTCCTGACAGATCCTATATTGACGTATGCACATGGGATGGAGAGGTAGTTGGTTGCCTGGTAACCTGATGAACGTTGCAGAGTGGATAAGGTTCTGCCTTTCTGTGTCTGGAGTGTGTAGTTTTATTTCACTGGTTTTGCAATGGTTTCTTGACAGTCTGTTATGGTTCTGAATGCTGGTGGGAGTTCAAGATATGTGTTGGATCTAGTGATTGTGTGTAGTGGACAGGGATTTGCCTAGGACTAACTGTGGTTTATCCCATGCCACCACACCATATGAAGTAGATAAAGGCCAAATGGCCCATCCAGTCTGCCCATCCACAGTAACCATTATCTCTTCCTCTCTCTAAGAGATCCCATGTACCTGAAGAATTCCCTGGTTAATGAGTAGCTGGTAGGGAAGTCGGGGCAGAGCAAGTTTCCCATGCTGGTCCGACTCTTGTTCCTTCCAGTGTGTGGCAGTATCAGAGCAGCTCCCGATGGCAGTGGAGCTGCCCTAGTTGGGACTTTTTTAGATTAACAGGTTATAAGTAGGGCTTTTATTCATTAGTGTTTATAATCTGTAAATGTACTGTATATGTTTAATATCAAGGTTATTAGAGATTTTTTGAGGGTACAAAATAATTAGTGTTTATTGCTGTTTTTATGCCACAGAGGCCTGGATGCACTAAACTCTCCAATGGTCGAATGATCATCGCTAAACCAGTTTGAACTGGTTTAGCAATGACCTAATTTGTCAACCCGATGTACGTAATTGCTCACCGTGTGGTTTTCTGTGCATTTGTATATCGGCTGACTCTGCCATGCAAATGATCTCATTAGTATTAAAATATTAAAACAAGCCAACCAATCGATGCTTCATCGTTAAGGTATCCTTTAAATTGAATGATGGCTGCTAAGGGATGGAGATTACTGAAAGGTCTTCCATATTTTTTATTTTTTG
This sequence comes from Geotrypetes seraphini, assembly GCF_902459505.1. Lineage (NCBI taxonomy): Eukaryota > Metazoa > Chordata > Amphibia > Gymnophiona > Dermophiidae > Geotrypetes > Geotrypetes seraphini. Next base: position 12,518,306 of record NC_047085.1, read on the forward strand.
ATGGGAACAGATGTGTGTTACATACGGTTCACGGAAGTTTCGCCCCCCACATTTCGCCCCCCACATTTCGCCCCCCACATTTCGCCCCTGCACATTTCGCCCCCCGGATGTTTCGCCCCCACACATTTCGCCCCCACACATTTCGCCCCCCGGATGTTTCGCCCCCACACATTTCGCCCCCCCACATTTCGCCCCCACATTTCGCCCCCCCACATTTCGCCCCCACATTTCGCCCCCACACATTTCGCCCCCGTCTCGGAGCGAAAATCCTTACCTCGGAGCGCAAATCAGTCCAGCTACTGTTGTGAGCGCGAGAGAAGCCAAGGGGGGATCGAGGCTTCTGGAGAGATGCAATCAACTGCAGCATTAGACAGCTGTATTAGAGAAGGGTGGGATGTGTGTGCTGAACACGGCTACTTTCCCCTCCCCCCATACACGCCAGTGATTATCCAAGCAGGAGCACCTGGCCAAAGCGAGACAGCGTCCCGCGAGAGCTGTGCGCGAGCGAAGCCTAGGGGGGGTAGGTCAGTCCAGCTACTGTTGTGAGCGCGAGAGAAGCCAAGGGGGGGGTAGGGAGACGAAGTCTGGGGATGAAGGGGGATCGGGGCTTGGGCCGAAAGGGAACATGAGCGAAGCCAAGGGGGGGTAGGTCAGTCCAGCTACTGTTGTGAGCGCGAGAGAAGCCAAGGGGGGGTAGGGAGTCGAAGTTTGGGGATGAAGGGGGATCGGGGCTTGGGCCAGAGCTCCGTGCTATGTGTGTCATGCACACATGGAACGTTAAACATTGTGTGGAAAGCATGGCATGAGGGATTGTAGCAAGGCAAGAAACTAACTGCAACAACTCCAAATCTAGCCTCAAAACCTTTCTCTTTAAAGATCTATACCTAGGTTTAATTGCTCATGAGACTCAGGCAATGGCCACATATCAGACATTCCATTTCTCCCTCTTCTTTTCCCCATGCCCCTTTATTTTTATGCAATGTGTCCCAACCATTTTCCCCTTTTAGCGTGTTTTGTCTTTAATACCATGCAGTCTGTCTTTTTACTACCCCATTTTTACTTATATTTTAAATTTTGTACAATGTAAACCTCTTTGGTAATTAACGCAGTATATCAAAGCTAAATAAACTTGAAATTTGTATACATTTTGGCTTCTTTTATGCACCATGAAGAATATGCGCTCCCTGTGAAGAGTGCACACCATTTGCAGAGAGCATATATTGGGGATGACCTGGATTGGCCACTGTTGGAAACAAGAGGCTGGGCTAAAACAGGATTTATTTTTTTAATTTTTTACTGTGCTAAACAAAACAGTCAAATAACATTCAAATAACAAGTAAAATGAAATACAGTGATAAAGTGAACAAAAACTAACCTGTCAAATGAAATAACAGTCCAAACACAACACAGTCAAATAACAAGTAAAATGAAATACAGTGAACGTCAATCAAAATTCAAAATTGTATGCTATTCCTCTGAGATAGTCGATCAAATTTCGATTGTCCAAGTCCTCCACAATACGCAGAATTCTTGCAGAAATAGCCGCGTATTTCTTGTTTCGCGCATTGACAGGATTGCCTGCTATAATCTGCGTGATTTCAAAATTGTGAAGTCCTTGCTGTCTTTTCAAGCAGTTGATGAAGCGGTATATATTGGGGAAAAGTGAGCCGCAGGTTTCTTGAAAGCTGCGATGCCAGCCCTCGACGTCATTGTTCGTCCGATGTTGGCCTTTCAACGTTCGTTGATGAACATTCCAAAACACAACTGGAAACAATGGATTCTGGCGTCCTCTTCGGTTCATTCGACCAATGTAGGTGTCCTCGAAATAGTTGGCAATGGGTAGTGCTTCTTCTGGAAATTTGGGATCTTCCAGCAGCTCTTCAAATGATTGCACAACACTGGCCGGAGGCAGAAAAGCAAGAGCTGGTATCATGCGGATCCACTGTGCAAATTCGTGGTCATTTTGGTAGCGCACTTTCAATCCTTCATTCTGAACTCTTCGCCATATTGACTGCGACAAGTGGAAGAAGCAGCCTGTTTTCTCCATGTTAGGAAACTCGATTTCAAACGCTTGAATTGCAGCTTGTTCAAAATCGGTCATCAACTGCTTCGGTTGGAGACCTGGCTGCATATTCTTAAGCTGCTGCAGCATCTGTCGATAGGTTGTTCGGGTCTTGTTCGGCAACAGCGCGTACAATGCTGGAATGATGACACCACCGTGAACTGCATGGATCGTATAAAGCTGCTCGAACAAAGCTGGTGCAGTAGAAAACGTGCCATCAGCGAACCATTCACTGCTCTGTGCCAACGAGTGGAGATTATCCCTCGTTCCAAATATCAATATTCGGCTGGTTCCAGTCCCTGAATAAAAATAAAAATAATTTAGGCATAAATTTAGGCGGTGGATGGAGGAAACCCCTCAGTTGGGACGGGACATACATGGGCTTTTCAAAGTCCAAAAAAGGGTCAGAAATAGTCAGGGGTGCAGAAAAAACAACATTTTTCGACGAGCTCTATTCGCTGGCATCAAAAAATTCCGAAAGACAAAAAAAAAATTTTTTCTTCATTTTTTTGAGCTATTACGTTAATGGAATGTTTCACAAATTCTACTAAAATTGTACCTAGTAATTTAGTAAAATTAAATGTGGAAGATTATATAGCAACAATAATTCAAGATAACGCTTAAAACGGCTTAGAAAACTAAGACATACTTGTTTGACCAATTCTAATAAATTAAGAAATTTTGGGCCATTTAATGTGCCACAAAGTGATATAAAATGCGAGCAAATAACGCCTACATGTACGAGTACATAATGCTAATAGCTTGAAAAGAAAAGTTTACCCGAGTCCCACAAAAGAAATTGCTGTTGGACGCCATTGATAATGATCTCCTGAAATTCTGGCGGGATGACGAGTTGATCAACGGTTTGAGGCAGCCGCGGCATACCCTCGACTTGTCTTGACGATCGAATTGATCTCTTTAGCGAATCTTTTCTAGGCAGAAGCGCTCCAACGTTTGCATGGCTGCCTGAAATGACCTCACTAAGAATCTGCTGTGGCGTCTCCTGTGTCGACCTTGCCCTGGAAGTAACTTCATTGATTAATCGAACTACTTCAGGCCTTGCTGCCTGTGCTGCATGATTATGTATATTTACGATTTTCACAACTTCGCCATCAATTCCTTCAGTCCAAACGCGTCCTTTACACCTTGACCGCTTTTCGCATACCCAAATAGCATGTCTGTCATCTACTGTTCGTTTAGAGAATACATAAATATGATTTTCGTAAACTAGCTTCTTCTTGCCACGCTTTGAAAGAACTGATTCCATAACAAAATAAATCACTACACAGATCAGTTAATCAGGAAATCGAAAGGACTAAATGACCAAGAGGCAAGAACATGTCATATTTATAGAAGCTCTGGTGAATTTTGCAAAGTCATTGGCGCCAGATTGGCCGAATTTAGCACTGGCGACTATACATACATTTCGCCCACGCACCTTTCGCCCCTGAGCGTTTTCCCCTACTTCAGGCCTTGCTGCACTTATCAGCGCGCTCCAGCGGGATAAGCTCATGTTCCCTTTCGGCGGACCTGCGGCTCGTCGGAGGCGGCGTACGCTCGCGGGACGCGGTCTCGCTCTGGCCTTGGGCCCGATCCCCCTTCATCCCCAGACTTCGACTCCCTACCCCCCCTTGGCTTCGCTCAGCTCATGTTCCCTTTCGGCCCAAGCCCCGATCCCCCTTCATCCCTTTCCGCTGTCTCGCTCTGTCTCGCTCTGGCCTTGGGCCCGATCCCCCTTCATCCCCAGACTTCGACTCCCTACCCCCCCTTGGCTTCGCTCAGCTCATGTTCCCTTTCGGCCCAAGCCCCGATCCCCCTTCATCCCTTTCCGCTGTCTCGCTCTGGCCTTGGGCCCGATCCCCCTTCATCCCCAGGCTTCGACTCCCTACCCCCCCTTGGCTTCGCTCAGCTCATGTTCCCTTTCGGCCCAAGCCCCGATCCCCCTTCATCCCCAGACTTCGACTCCCTACCCCCCCTTGGCTTCGCTCAGCTCATGTTCCCTTTCGGCCCAAGCCCCGATCCCCCTTCATCCCTTTCCGCTGTCTCGCTCTGTCTCGCTCTGGCCTTGGGCCCGATCCCCCTTCATCCCCAGACTTCGACTCCCTACCCCCCCTTGGCTTCGCTCAGCTCATGTTCCCTTTCGGCCCAAGCCCCGATCCCCCTTCATCCCTTTCCGCTGTCTCGCTCTGGCCTTGGGCCCGATCCCCCTTCATCCCCAGGCTTCGACTCCCTACCCCCCCTTGGCTTCGCTCAGCTCATGTTCCCTTTCGGCCCAAGCCCCGATCCCCCTTCATCCCTTTCCGCTGTCTCGCTCTGGCCTTGGGCCCGATCCCCCTTCATCCCCAGGCTTCGACTCCCTACCCCCCCTTGGCTTCGCTCAGCTCATGTTCCCTTTCGGCCCAAGCCCCGATCCCCCTTCATCCCTTTCCGCTGTCTCGCTCTGGCCTTGGGCCCGATCCCCCTTCATCCCCAGACTTCGACTCCCTACCCCCCCTTGCCTTCGCTCAGCTCATGTTCCCTTTCGGCCCAAGCCCCGATCCCCCTTCATCCCTTTCCGCTGTCTCGCTCTGTCTCGCTCTGGCCTTGGGCCCGATCCCCCTTCATCCCCAGACTTCGACTCCCTACCCCCCCTTGGCTTCGCTCAGCTCATGTTCCCTTTCGGCCCAAGCCCCGATCCCCCTTCATCCCTTTCCGCTGTCTCGCTCTGTCTCGCTCTGGCCTTGGGCCCGATCCCCCTTCATCCCCAGACTTCGACTCCCTACCCCCCCCTTGGCTTCGCTCAGCTCATGTTCCCTTTCGGCCCAAGCCCCGATCCCCCTTCATCCCTTTCCGCTGTCTCGCTCTGGCCTTGGGCCCGATCCCCCTTCATCCCCAGGCTTCGACTCCCTACCCCCCCTTGGCTTCGCTCGCGCACATCTCATGGTCCCTTTCGGCCCAAGCCCCGATCCCCCTTCATCTCTTTCCGCTGTCTCGCCCAATCCCCGATCCCCCTTCATCCCTTTCCGCTGTCTCGCTCTGACCTTGGGCCCGATCCCCCTTCATCACCAGGCTTCGATACCCCTTGGCTTCTCTCGCGCTCACAACTCCCTCCCCCCCTTGGCTTCGCTCGCGCACAGCTCTCGCGGGACGCGGGACGCTGTCTCGCTTTGGCCAAGCCTCGATCTTGGCCAAGCCTCGATCCCCCTTGGCTTCTCTCGCGCTCACAACAGTAGCTGGACTGATTTGCGCTCCGAGGTAAGGATTTGCGCTCCGAGTCGGGGGCGAAATGTGTGGGGGCGAAATGTGTGGGGGCGAAACATCCGGGGGGCGAAATGTGTGGGGGCGAAATGTGTGGGGGCGAAATGTGTCTGGGGGCGAAATGTGGGGGGCGAAATGTGGGGGGCGAAATGTGGGGGGCGAACCTTCCGGATCCCGTTCCCTTTCGGCCCAAGCCCCGATCCCCCTTCATCCCTTTCCGCTGTCTCGCTCTGGCCTTGGGCCCGATCCCCCTTCATCCCCAGGCTTCGACTCCCTACCCCCCCTTGGCTTCGCTCAGCTCATGTTCCCTTTCGGCCCAAGCCCCGATCCCCCTTCATCCCTTTCCGCTGTCTCGCTCTGGCCTTGGGCCCGATCCCCCTTCATCCCCAGACTTCGACTCCCTACCCCCCCTTGCCTTCGCTCAGCTCATGTTCCCTTTCGGCCCAAGCCCCGATCCCCCTTCATCCCTTTCCGCTGTCTCGCTCTGTCTCGCTCTGGCCTTGGGCCCGATCCCCCTTCATCCCCAGACTTCGACTCCCTACCCCCCCTTGGCTTCGCTCAGCTCATGTTCCCTTTCGGCCCAAGCCCCGATCCCCCTTCATCCCTTTCCGCTGTCTCGCTCTGTCTCGCTCTGGCCTTGGGCCCGATCCCCCTTCATCCCCAGACTTCGACTCCCTACCCCCCCTTGGCTTCGCTCAGCTCATGTTCCCTTTCGGCCCAAGCCCCGATCCCCCTTCATCCCTTTCCGCTGTCTCGCTCTGGCCTTGGGCCCGATCCCCCTTCATCCCCAGGCTTCGACTCCCTACCCCCCCTTGGCTTCGCTCGCGCACATCTCATGTTCCCTTTCGGCCCAAGCCCCGATCCCCCTTCATCTCTTTCCGCTGTCTCGCCCAATCCCCGATCCCCCTTCATCCCTTTCCGCTGTCTCGCTCTGACCTTGGGCCCGATCCCCCTTCATCACCAGGCTTCGATACCCCTTGGCTTCTCTCGCGCTCACAACTCCCTCCCCCCCTTGGCTTCGCTCGCGCACAGCTCTCGCGGGACGCGGGACGCTGTCTCGCTTTGGCCAAGCCTCGATCTTGGCCAAGCCTCGATCCCCCTTGGCTTCTCTCGCGCTCACAACAGTAGCTGGACTGATTTGCGCTCCGAGGTAAGGATTTGCGCTCCGAGTCGGGGGCGAAATGTGTGGGGGCGAAATGTGGGGGGCGAAATGTGTGGGGGCGAAATGTGTGGGGGCGAAACATCCGGGGGGCGAAATGTGTGGGGGCGAAATGTGTGGGGGCGAAATGTGTCTGGGGGCGAAATGTGGGGGGCGAAATGTGGGGGGCGAAATGTGGGGGGCGAACCTTCCGGATCCCGTTACATACACAATATCTGTCTCCATAAAAAAAAAAAGTCATGCCAGTCCCCACTCCCGATGGCGTTCCCCACCCCCAACGATGCCCCCGAACAAGAAAAAGAGACAGGAGAGATGCCCACTCCTCCTGCCTCGGTCACCCGGACCTCTCCACACTCCACACTCCCAATACCCTACTACCACGTCACTCAACCTTGACCTCTCCACACTCCCGACCAACACCACCACCGCGAACTTTGTGACCTCTTCGGACACCCTCTCCCTGCAAACATTATGGCCCCCAACCCCCCCGGTGAACATCGCAACCACCCAGGACCTCCCTCCCCCCCCATTGAGCACTGCAACCCTGGCTCCCCTACCCCCCACCCCGAAGATCCTTGGCAGGAGGGATGCCCATTCCCTCCTGCCACTGGCTCCACCCATACACACCCCGAACCTGCCCTGTAACTTATTTTGTGGAAGGGAGCAGGAGGGATGCTCAGTCCTTCCTGCATCAGGCCCGCCTCTCCAAAATGGCAGGCCTTCCCCTTCCCAGTGCATCCTGGGATGCACTGGGAGGGGCCTAAGGCCCTGATTGGTTCAGGTGCCTAGGGCCCTCCCCTATAGGGGAGGGGCCTTAGGCACCTGAACCAATCAAAGCCTTAGGCCCCTGCCAGGCGCATTCTGGGATACCTAATTTTTCCTATTTGCATTTTTAAAATTAAATTCTTTTTATCGGTGTTTATCAATTACAAAAGCCCTAGTTATATTAACAGAGAAATATCACAGCATATAAGAACTGTAAAATCATCTAGGCTATCCATTCCTGATGAAATATATACCTGGGAGCCTAACTGATCTCAGCTTTGTAATCTCATTTTTGTATTCATATATTCTCTGCTTATCCCATGCTTTCCTTGTTTAGTTCTGTTGCAGAAGATGGTACTTTAACTTAAAAATATTACCAGTGCCCACATAACAGTGTTTCACCACTAATGATGATGTGTTGGCATATATTTTGGAGGTGTATAAAGAATAATGGGCCTTATTGGGGGAGGCTATTTTTGTTTTATTGACTTCCCTGTAGGGGCTCTCTGGTACCCTTGCTAATTTACTTTTTTTTTTGTATTTTTAAAAAAATTTTAAGATCAAATCCAGGCCACAAATGTCCTTGTGAGTGCTCCCTCAGACAAAAATCTACTAAAATTCAAGGTAAGAGTACAGCTCTCTGTTTAGTGCTTTTTTATTTTAGCTAATACTCTTACCTCTCAATGAGGTGTTCTTTTGTACACACATATGCTCTTCTGTGGTGACATGTTTGCTTTCTAAGGAAAATGCAGTGTGCCTTGGAAATTGCAGATGTTTCTCAAGAAGCACATTTCTTAATACAGGCAGTCCCCAGGTTAAAAATGAGTTTCGATTTTTAAACCATTCTTAAGTTGAATTTGTATGTAACTCGGATCCTGTATAGTATATTAAAACACATTAAACATGAAAGCAACAGTCCTCAAAATAAAGTACTATAGTTTAAATAGAAAGAAAAGATAAAATGTTTATACTTACTCTCGTTCTTCATCTGTCCCACTGATCCCTCTCCACCACAGTATTCAACATTTCTCCTTCTCATCTCTCTTCCCCATGCATCTGTACCTCACACCTCCTCCACCACGTCCAATATTTCTTTCTCCATCCCTATTCCCAACAATTCTCTTTCATTTCCCCATGTGCACCATCTCTCTTTCCCTCTCAGTCAGACAGCAATTCCCAACAATTCTCTTTTTCTATTCCTTTCCCCACCTCAGCATCTCTTTCCCTCACTCCCTACATTCTTTCATCCTATGTCTCAAGTTCATGTTCCCCTATCTCCCTCCATTCTGTGTCCCAGGATCATGCTCCTTCCGTCCTTTATCTGAAGTTTGTGCTCCATTCCTTTCTTCCTTCTATGTATCAATGTGACCCTCTTTTTCCCTTCCAGTCCTAATGTGACCCTTTTCCTTTCTTCCATGTCCCAATGTGCTCCTCGTTGTTCTTTCCTCCCTCTATGCTGTGCCCAAAATTCATGCCTCCCTCCCTCCTGCATGTGTTTACCTCCTTAGGCCGGCTTCCTCCTCCCAGCCACACTAGTCTTCACAAAGCTGTGGCCATGGTTCCTACACCTACACGCGGCCCATGGCTGACCCGGAAGCATTCCTTCTGACATCAGAAAGGAAGGCTTCCAGGTCATCCATGGGCTGTGGCTTTGTGAAGACAAGTGTGGCTGGGAGGAAGGAGCTGGCCAGAGGAGGTACAAATTTGGGACACAGCACATAGGGAGGGAAAGACAACGAGGGGCATGTTGGGACATGGAAGGTAAGAAAAGGGGCATGTTGAGACAGAAAGAGAGGAAGAGGGGCACATTGGCACAAGAAGGGAGAAGCAGGGTCACGCTGGGATGCAGAAGGAAGAGAGGGAGCAGAAACTTCAGACAAAGGAAGTAAGGCAGGAGGGAGCATGAACTTGAGACACAGAATGGAGAGAGGAGCATGAACTTTTCTTTTCCTATCTTTTCTTTCTATTTAAACTATCATATTTTATTTTGAGGACTGTTTCTTTAATGTTTAATGTTTTTATAGACTGTGTACTGTACAGGATCTGACTTGCATACAAATTCGACTTAAGAACAGTTTAAAAAATGGAACTTATTCTTAACCCAGAGACTGCCTGTATATCTAATTGGCAGCTAAAATACTGTATTTTTCGCTTCCTAAGATGCACTTCCCCCAAAAAAAACTGGATGGAAAAGTGGGTGCGTCTTATGGAGCGAATACAATTTTTTTTTTTTTTTTTAAACACCTCCCCTACCACCTTTTTTTAAAAAATGCCGGTGGTCCAGCGCAGTCTCACCAGGAGCTTTCCACGCTTCTGCTGGACGGCTACCTCCTTTGTTGCTGCAGTGCGGCGAATAAGGCAGGAGCACAAGCTTTTTGCTTCCTGCCTGATCCCGCGCCACTCCTTGAATGGCTGCTGTCAGTTCTTGTGAATCGCAAGAACTGACGGCAGCCATTCACAGAGTGGCACGGGACCAGGTAGGAAGCGAAAAGCTCGCGTTCCTGCCTTATTTGCCACTTTGCAGCAACAAAGGAGACAGCCATCCAGCAGGAGCGCGGAAAGCTTCTGGCAAGACCATGCTGGACCACCGGCATTTAAAAAAGGTATGGCGGGCTGCAGATCACCAGACACACATGCGTGTAGAGGAGGAAAAACCAAGAAAAAAATAATTCTGAACCAAATTTTTTTTGCTTGGTTTTTCCTCCTCTACACGTTGGTGCGTCTTATGGTCAGGTGCGTCTTATAGACCGAAAAATATGGTAATTCCCAGAGTGTTGGGGATATATATTTTTTCTTCTTTTAAATTCAATTTTCAATATTATTACATATATAAAGAAACATAACAAAAATATAAGCCATGACTTAAATGCAAGAAAAAATATCATTGCATCAGATTAAAATCCAATCATTATTCCAAAGAAATTGGGAGTAGGGATAAAAAATAAAATGTACAGAAATAATTGGAGGAAATTAAGCTATCAGGGGATATATTTTTTAATTCCAATCACCCAACTTGACATATAGATTTTGAACAGTTGGCAGTTCTATAATTCATTTCCTGTGCAAACAGCATATTATTCCTTACAGATGGGTTGTGTACCCCAACTTGTGAATTAGATTGTAGAAGGCATCAATCATTTTTCTCAGCTGCACCTCCTTGTCTCCCTGGGCAGTGCCCTCTCTCTTCAGTCTTAACTTGTACAAGAAAGTTGAGAAGATGTCTTTATCTCAGGACAAGCAGGCCTATATTCTCACAGATGGGTGACGTCACCACAGAGTCTTCGGCGGACCACTTTAAGAACTTAAAAAGTTCTTGAATCCCTACCGCGCATGTGCGAGTGCCTTCCCGCCCACCGGAGGTGTGCGTTCCGACAGTTATTTAGTTTCCGCAGAGCTAGTCAGTTGGCTCTTTTTGCTTGTGCATTTTCAACTGCCTTCTCGCTCGCACGGTTTCATTTTTTTGATCTTTTTTGATCGTACTTTGTTGTTTTTTGTTATATTTTATTTTATTTAGTTGTTGTTAGTTAAAAAAAAAAAAAAATTTACGTTTTCGTTTTCACAAACACGGCCCGGCGGGGCTTTTTATCAGACTCAGCCTTCGGCTTTTGATTTGGCTGAGGCTGTTTTTTCCTCGATGTCACGTCCATCGACAGGTTTTAAAAAGTGTAAATGCTGCGCTCGTCCGATTTCTATTACAGACCCTCATTGTTGGTGTCTTCAGTGCCTCGGGCCGGATCATCGGGCGGAGACTTGCGCATGCTGTTCCACTTTACAGAAAAGGACATTAAAAAATCGTCAGCTTCAACAACAATTATTATTTGGTACCGGCATGGAGGGTGATTCGGCATCGACCCAGGTAGTGGAGGCTACGCCGAAGTCTTCATCCCAGCACTCAACATCGCAGGATTCTCCGTTGGTGTCAGTGAGTAGGCCGGCTAAGAAGCCTTCCCCTTCCTTTTCAGGGTCTCAGGTCACTAGTGCAGAGACCCAGGTTTCTGGACTGCTTACGAGAGAAAATTTCACATCAATTTTCTGGAGCTCAGAGCGATGTTTTATGCTCTCAAGACATTTCAGCATCTCCTTTTCCCTCAGACTACTCCTTTGCACAGACAATCAAGTAGCGATGTATTACATCAATAAACAGGGAGGCACGGGGTCTCTCTTGTTGTGTCAAGAAGCTCAAAGGATTTGGACTTGGGCGACAGCTCGCAATCTGTTCCTCAAAGCGGTTTACATTCAGGGAGAGAAGAATTCTCTAGCAGACAATCTCAGCAGAATCCTTCAGCTCACGAATGGACTCTCGATGCTGTCACTCTTCAGTCAATTTTCACTCAATGGGACACTCTACAGGTGGACTTGTTTGCAGCTCCTCACAATCATCAGCTGCCCCAGGTTTGCTCCAAACTTTACTCTCCTCTCCGTCTGGCGGCGGATGCATTTCTTCTGGATTGGACAAGTCGGTTTCTGTATGCCTTACCTCCTTTTCCTCTCATGCTGAGAACGCTGTTCAAACTCAAGCAAGAATCAGCCACCATGATTCTCATTGCTCCACGGTGGCCCAGACAACATTGGTTTTCCCTTCTTCTACAACTCAGTTCCAGGGAACCCATACCACTTCCAGTGTTTCCTTCTCTACTCACGCAGAATCAGCAGTCCCTTCTACATCCCAATCTGCAATCTCTGCACCTGACAGCTTGGTTTCTCTCGGCTTGAGATCTTCTGAATTACCTCTGTCTCAACCTGTTTGTGATATTATTGATGCGTCTAGGAAACCGACCACTCTACAATGTTATCAACAAAAGTGGATTCGGTTTTTTTCCTGGTGTTTACTTCATCATCATCATCATGATCCTACTTCATTGGTAGTGGAATCAGTGTTGAATTGTCTTCTTTTTCTGTTGTATTCTGGTCTTAAATCCACATCCATTAGAGTTCATCTCAGTGCTATTACTGCTTATCATGCTCCAGTACAGGGTAAACTTCTTACTGCTCGTCCTTTGATATCCAGATTTATGAAGGGGCTTTTTAATGTGAAACCACCTCTCAAGCCTCCACCTGTGGTCTGGGACCTTAATGTAGTTTTGTCCAGTTTGATGAAGCCTCCGTTTGAACCAATGGACATGGCTCATCTTAAATTTCTTACCTGGAAAGTAGTTTTTCTTATTGCTCTCACCTCTGCCAGGAGAGTCAGTGAGCTACATGTACTGGTAGTGGATCCACCTTTTACTGTTTTTCATTATAAGGTGGTTCTCCGTACTCATCCTAAGTTTCTTCCTAAAGTTGTCTCTGACTTTCATCTTAATCAGTCTATTGTTCTTCTAGTGTTTTTTCCAAAACCTCATTCTCTACCTGGGGAACGAGCTTTGCATACTTTAGACTGTAAGCGGACTTTGGCTTACTATCTGGAGTGCACAAAGCCTCACAGAGTATCTCTTCAACTTTTTCTTTCTTTTGATCCGAATAAGTTGGGTCGTCCTGTTTCCAAGAGGACGATTTCTAATTGGCTTGCTGCCTATATTTCGTTCTGCTATGCTCAGACCGGACTGGCACTGGAGAATCGTGTCACAGCCCATAAGATTCGAGCTATGGCGGTGTCTGTTGCTTTCCTCAGATCTACTTCAATTGAGGAAATCTGCAAAGCTGCCACTTGGTCCTCAGTTCATACCTTCACTTCTCACTATTGTCTGGATGTTTTTTCCAGACAGGATGGGCACTTTGGCCAATCTGTTTTGCAAAATTTATTTTCTTAATGGCCAACCTCCCTACCGTCCCATTTTGTTAGCTTGGAGGTCACCCATCTGTGAGAATATAGGCCTGCTTGTCCTGGGATAAAGCACAGTTACTTACCATAACAGGTGTTATCCAGGGACAGCAGGCATATATTCTCACATCCCTCCCTCCTCCCCGGGTTGGCTTCTTGGTTGGCTTACCTTAACTGTCGGACTGCACGCCTCTGGTGGGCGGGAAGGCACTCGCGCATTCGCGGTAGGGATTCAAGAACTTTTTAAGTTCTTAAAGTGGTCCGTAACGAGGGCTCCGTGGTGACGTCACCCATCTGTGAGAATATATGCCTGCTGTCCCTGGATAACACCTGTTACGGTAAGTAACTGTGCTTTTCCTTTGCACTGGATTTGTTATTTTCGGATCTCAATCAGATCTTTTTTGAGGCTTCACTGTGCTAAGAGGTTCGTAATAGTCCTGGGACAGCTCTGCCTGGGAGAAAGGTCAGATGTTTGGGTCTGTAGCCAGGAGGACCGCACTTTTGAAAGAGCACCTGCCTGGCTGGCCTGCTCTATATTTGGAAGCTGGAGGAGAGGTCTCCTGGGAGTGGTCCTTAGAAACATAGAAACATAGAAAAATGACGGCAGATAAGGGCCATATAGCCCATCAAGTCTGCCCACACTATTTACCCACCCTCTTAGATCTTCTGACTTCTTAAGTATAATTGTAATTATACTGTCACTCTACTGACCCGCTCATTGTAATTATACTGTCACTCTACTGACCCGCTCATTCAAGTCCTAGTGACCCTATCCTTGGCATGACCTCGTAGGGATCCCACATGGGTATCCCATTTGTTCTTGAAGTCTGGGATGCTGCGTGCCTCGACCACCTGCACTGGAAGCTTGTTCCAATGCTCGATCACTCTCTCCGTGAAGAAGTACTTCCTGACGTCTCCACGAAACTTCCCTCCCCTGAGTTTGAGCGGATGTCCTCTTGTGGTCGAGGGTCCCCTGAGAAGAAAGATATCGTCTTCCACCTCGACCCGTCCTGTGATGTACTTAAATGTCTCAATCATGTCTCCCCTCTCCCTACGCTCTTCAAGAGTGTAGAGCTGCAATTTGCTCAGTCTTTCCTCGTACGGGAGACCCTTTAGCCCCGAGACCATCCTGGTGGCCATCCGCTGAACCGACTCAATTCTGAGCACATCCTTACGGTAATGTGGCCTCCAGAATTGCACACAGTACTCCAGATGAGGTCTCACCATGGCTCTATACAATGGCATTATGACTTCAGGTTTCCTGTTGACGAAGCTTCTCTTGATACAACCTATCATCTGCCGTGCTTTAGATGAAGCCTTCTCCACTTGAGTGGCTGCTTTCATGTCAGCACTGATGATTACTCCCAAGTCTCGTTCTGCCGTAGTTCTGGTTAAAGTTTCTCCATTCAAGGTGTAAGTTTTGCAAGGATTTCCATTACCGAGATGCATGACCTTACATTTCTTGGCGTTAAAGCCCAGCTGCCATATCAAGGACCAATTTTCTAAAGTACGCAGGTCTTGCTCCATAGCATCCTGTAGATTATAGCCGTTTACTATATTGCATAGTTTGGCGTCATCAGAGAATAAGGTTACTTTGCCTTGAAGCCCTTGAGTCAGATCCCCAATGAATATGTTGAAGAGGAGTGGGCCCAGGACCGAACCCTGTGGCACTCCGCTAGTCACCTCCGACATTTTAGAGAGGGTACCGTTAACTACCACCCTCTGAAGTCTGCCATTAAGCCAATCTTTAACCCATGCAGCTAGAGTCTCTCCTAATCCCATCGATTTCATCTTGTTCAGCAGCCTGCGGTGTGGGACGCTGTCGAACGCTTTGCTGAAGTCCAGGTACACGACGTCCAAGGACTCTCCTGAGTCCAGTCTTCTTGTTACCCAGTCAAAGAAGTTGATTAGATTTGACTGGCATGACCTACCCTTGGTGAATCCATGTTGGTTGGGATCCCGGAGATTTCCCTCGTTCAGGATCGTATCTAATTTATACTTAATTAGTGTTTCCATGAGTTTACACACTATTGAGGTGAGGCTTACCGGTCTATAGTTTGCAGCCTCAGCCTTGCAGCCCTTTTTATGTAGAGGAACGACGTTGGCTGTTTTCCAGTCTAACGGAACTTTCCCCGTACTTAGTGAGAGATTGAAGAGCACTGCCAACGGTTCTGCCAGAACGTCTCTCAATTCTCTGAGCACTCTTGGGTGTAAATTGTCCGGTCCCATGGCCTTGTTTACCTTTAGCCTTGCCAGTTCGTTGTAAATGTCCCCAGGTGTGAACTCAAAATTCTGAAACGGGTCATCCACGTCTTGTTTTATCATCAACTGTGGTCCGTGTCCCGGTGCTTCGCAGGTGAAGACTGAGCAGAAATATTCATTTAGTAGTTCTGTTTTTTCTGAATCCGCCACCGTGTAGTTTCCGTCCGGTTGTCTAAGGCGTACTATACCGTCTGTGTTCCTTTTCCTATCACTGATATACCTAAAGAAGGATTTGTCCCCTTTTTTAATGTTCTTTGCCAGAGTTTCTTCCACTCGAAGTTTGGCCTCCCTAACTGCTGTTTTGACCATTGTCCTTGCCCCCATGGAGTCAGGCGCTTGAGCGTAGTCTGATCAGACTTCATTACTGGAGGTCAACTGCATTCTCCCTTCCCCAAAGAATCGTGTGGAAATGTTAGGGGTTGAGGGTTTCAGGTTTTTGAACCTTAATAAAAGGAAGCCTGAAGAGACAAGTCGCTGAAGCCATCCGTGCTTGTCTGTGGCAGAAATTCCTTCTCCTTTTCCAGCTGTAGTAAGAAGCTGATGCAAGCATAGCACATGGCAATTCTGTGAGTACCATTCATTACTGTCTATGGGAAAATCTGGGTGTGTCTGAATTAAGCAAACCTAAAGGTTTCTAAGGTTGCCCCAAGGGTTCCTCCATCTTTAAAATCCTATTTTGATAATTCTTGGAGTTTTAGTTTTGCTCCCACAGGCTGTTTTTGGTGCCAGAATCGCTGCTGCTATGGCCATCTTGCATTTCTCAGTTTTATTTTAAAAGCCTCTTTATGCCTCCAAAATACCTCAATTTTGGTTTAAATTGATTGTAATGGACTCCTCAGGTGATTTGACCACTATGTCATGCCAAGTTTGTACTGGATGGGACACTGAAAAGCGTCCATGTGCTGCGGGGCATACAAGAGGGGGCAGGAATTGTGGGCTTAGCTTCCTCTGTTCCCTCTGTGGGTTATGAGTCGCAGAATGAGCGAGAGTTGGGTCTCAAATCCCTGTTAGAGCCCTTAAAATGCGGCTATGTGTCGCTGCCAAAACACTTGAGGAAGCACCTGACCCTGAGAGGAGGTGAATATCAGTCTGGCAGAGGTCATAATCAGGCTCAAGGAATGGGCATCGGCATGACAGATGAGGTTAGAAACATAGAACATGACGGCAGAAAAGGGCCACGGCCCATCCAGTCTGCCTACATTAATGGCCCACCCCCTAACTACCTCCATGAAGAGATCCCACATGCCAATCCCATCTTTTCTTAAAATCTGGCACGCTGCTAGCCTCAATTACCTGTTGTGGAAGATTATTCCAGCGATCAACCACTATTTCGGTGAAGAAATATTTTCTGGTGTCGCCATGAAATTTCCCACCCTTAATTTTCAACGGATGCCCTCTTGTTGCCGTGGGTCCTTTAAGGAAAAAGAGATCCTCTTCCACCTCGATGTGGCCTGTGACATATTTGAACGTCTCAATCATGTCTCCCCTCTCTCTGCGTTCCTCGGGTGAGTACAGCTGCAACTTACCCAGTCGTTCCTCATACTGGAGATCCGTGAGTCCTGAGACCATCCTGGTGGCCATTCGCTGAACCGACTCAACTCTCCGCACATCTTTTTGATAATGCAGCCTCCAGAATTGTACACAGTATTCCAGATGGGGTCTCACCATGGATCTGTACAACGGCATTATGACCTCGGGCTTATGGCTGACGAAACTTCTACGGATACAGCCCATGATTTGTCTACTCCTGGATGAAGCTTTCTCCACTTGATTGGCAGTCTTCATGTCTTCGCTAATGATCACCCCCAAGTCACATTCAACTACAGTCCTTGCTTGGATCTCACCATTTAGGGTGTAAGTCCTGCATGGATTTTTGCCGCCAAGGTGCATGACCTTGCATTTTTTTGGCATTGAAACTTAGTTGCCAAGTCTTTGACCAATGCTCCAGCAGGAGTAGGTCCTGCATCATACTGTCGGGCATTGAGCTTTTGTCGGGCACTGTGCTTTCATCTGTTGTGCAGTTGCCTACTATGTTGCATAGTTTGGCGTCATCGGCAAATAATATAATTTTACCTCGAAGCCCCTCAGCCAAGTCTCTTCCGAAGATGTTAAATAGGATCGGGCCCAAGACCGAGCCTTGCAGTGGCGGCGACGGCGGCCTTAGGGGTATTTTAAAGTTGAAGGATGCAGCGGCGGCTCCTCAAGATCCCCGACTGCATTGGACTTCCGACGCAGGTGGGGATTCGTGAGAGGATCCGCTGCCACTTCTTCAATGGTGTACCAAGTGGGGGGGAGGGGGGCGGTCCTGCCCCCGCCCCGGCTGTGCACCCCTCCTAAGGCTGCAGTCGGAGAGACAATCGCTGCCTGGCTGGGCGGAACTTCCTCTCCAACAGCAGAATTGATGTCGGAGGAAGCAGAGAGAACTTGGGGCAGCCGCGGCAGTGGCTTTGAGGCCTGTTTCCCCCGATGGTTGCGGCGGTGGCTTTGGGGCCTGTTTCCCCCGATGGATGCGGCGGTGGCTTTGGGGCCTGTTTCCCCCAATGGTTGCGGCGTTGGCTTTGGGGCCTGTTTCCCCCGATGGTTGCGGCGGTGGCTTTGGGGCCTGTTTCCCCTGATGGTTGCGGCGGTGACTTTAGGGCCTGTTTCCCCCGATGGTTGCGGCGGTGGCTTTGGGGCTGTTCCTCCGATGGTGGCAGCTGTGGCTTTGTGGAGGGTAGGGAGAAAGAAAGAAAGAAAGAAAGGGGGCAGGCAGGGAGACAGAAGGAAAACAGAAAAAAGGAAAGGGGGCATCAAGAGAGAAAAAAGAAAGAAAGGGCAGGAAGAGAGGAAGAAAAAGTTAGGGGAGGGAATGAGGTCTGGAGGAGAGGAAGCATACAGGCTGAAAGAAGGGAAGAAAGATTGGATGCACAGTCAGAAGAAGAAAGTGCTACCAGAGACTCATGAAATCACCAGACAAGGTAGGAAAAATGATTTTATTGTAAATTTAGTGATCAAAATGTGGCTGAATTTATATATGCTGTATATATTTTGCACTATGGCCCCCTTTTACTAAACCGCAATAGTGTTTTTTAGCGCAGGGAGCCTATGAGCGTCGAGAGCAGCGCTGGGCATTTAGCACAGTTCCCTGCGCTAAAAACTGCTATTGTGATTTAATAAAAAGGAAGGGGGGCATATTTGTCTATTTTTGTATGGTTGTTACTGAGGTGACAATGCATAGAGTCATCTGCCTTGACCTCTTTGAAAAAAACCCAGAATAGGAATGATAATTAACATTTTCTCAGTGTATAGTGTGCTTTGTGTTTTTTAATTTTATTGTTGGTAGATCATTTTGACTTGGTTATTTTAAAGTAGCTCGCAAGCCCAAAAGGTTTGGGCACCCCTGAGCTAGAGCGTTGAAGCTGTGTATTTCTATTTTATCCCCCCTTTTACAAAACTATGGAGCGTTTTTTAGCACCAACCGTGGTGGTAGCAGCTCTGATGCTCAGAATTCTATGAGCGTCAGGGCTGTTACCACTGTGGCTAAAATCCACACTACAGTTTTGTAAAAAGGGGGAGGGATTAGTTTGTGATGACATATTCCATACTAGGCGAAGGTGTTTTCTGTGTTCTGTGTGTTCGAAAGACATGGTTTTCTGTTAGGATTGACGGTGTAGGATTGATCTGTGCTGGTCTGGCTTGTTTAGTTTTTCAATGGATGTATTGATGTACTGCTCACTGCAATATGTAAGATGCTTTTTCGTAGGTACTCATGTGTGACGTGTGGCTTGTTACTAAAAATCATGTTTTTCGTACAGATTGGGGGGGTGCCAAAAAATGATGGGCCCCGAGTGTTACATATGCTAGGTACGCCACTGTATGTAAAGACACCAGAAAGCTGGCGAAGCAAAAACTTTAAGTAAATTGTTATTCTTCTAAGTTTTGAGTATTTAACCCTCCCACAATCTCACGGGCACTAGTTTCAAGTTTCAAATTTATTGAGATTTTGATTTAAACAGCAATATCAAATATTTTCAATGCGTATAACAAAAATAAATTTGGGGAAATAAATAAAACCATTTGAACAATAAACATACAAACATATCCATGGATGATTAAAAATACATAAAGAGTACAAGGATAAACTACATTTGTTTAAAAATGCATCCTCTGCGCCTGCTCATAAATTTGTGGAGTATGTAACTTGTCGCTCACGCATATTTTTTTTTGCACACACCTCATCAATCCTTAGAGGGAACATTGGGCAGGACCTTCCCTTCGTAAAACCATGTTGATGGGGATCTCGTAGATTCTCCTCGTTCAGGATCATATCCAATTGGCGTTTGATTAGTGTTTCCATAAGTTTACTCACTATCGATGTGAGACTTCACCGGTCTATAATTCTCAGCCTCCATCCTGCATCCCTTTTTGTGGAGTGGAATGACGTTAGCCATTTTCCAATCCAACGGGACTCTTCCTGTACTTAGGGAAAGATTGAAGAGTGCGGTTCCGCCAGGACGTCACTCAACTCCCTGAGCACCCTGGGGTGTAGTTTGTCCGGTCCCATAGCTTTGTTCACCTTGATAGCTCCTCATAGACACTGCTGGGCGTAAACTCAAAATTTCGAAACGGGTCTTCCGAGTTTTCCCTCGTCGGCAGCTGAGGGCCAGATCCCGGCACCTCGCAAGTGAAGACCGAGCAGAAGTATTCATTTAAAAGTTTGGCTTTGTCGGAGTCTGATTCTACATAGTTCCCGTCGGGTTTCCTAAGGCATACTATCCCATCTGTGTTTCTTTTTCTGTCACTAATATACCGGAAGAAGGACTTATCGCCCTTCTTGATGTTCTTCGCAAGGTTCTCCTCCATTCGGAGTTTGGCCTTCCTGACTGCCGTTTTGACCGCTTTTGACTTGGCCAGATAGTCTTCCTTGGATTCTCGCTTCCCTGATTGTTTTTAGAGGATCAACGCTCTTTTCTTCTTTTTTATGAGGTCTGAGATCTCCGCAGAGAACCACTGTGGTCTATTGTTTCTTCGCCGTTTACTTACTGATTTGACGTAGCGGTTGGTTGCTTCGTGTAAGGTTGATTTCAGAGTTGACCACATTACCTTTACATTATCTGTTTCGGCATGGTTTTGCAGTGCCCGATGGACGAAATCTCCCATGCTTTCGAAGTTTGTGCCCTTAAAGTTGAGGACCTTGGTTGATGTGCTTGACTTAGTGAAACCTTTCCTGAAGTTGAACCATATCATATTGTGGTCACTGGAGGCCAACGTATCGCCTACCGAGACCTCTGTGACACTTTCTCCGTTGGTGAGTATTAGGTCTAGTATTGCCCGATCCCTAGTGGGCTCTAATACCATTTGTCTGAGTCTCGCTCCCTTTATAGAGGCTAATAGCTTCCTGCTGCCGCTGGTCGTAGCGGAAAGATTGTTCCAATCCACATCAGGCATATTGAATTCTCCTAACAATACTGTGTCTCCATGCAAAGTGATATTCTCAATGTCTTCGACTAATTCTATTTCCATGTCCTCCTGTTGCCTTGGAGGTCTGTATACTACACCAAGATACAGGCATTTGTCCTTCCCCCTAGCCAAATTCACCCAGAGGGATTCCCCAGTGTACTAGACATCTGCGATTTTGGTAACTTTGATGTCCTCTTTAGTGTATAGTGCTACCCCTCCTCCCATTTTGCCTTCTCTGTCCCGCCGAAGTAAGTTGTATCCTTGTATAGCCATATCCCACTCATGGGAGTCTGTGAACCAAGTCTCGGATATCGCCACCACATCTAGGTCGGCATTCCTCATTTCCGTCTCTAATTCCAGAATCTTATTGCCCAAACTGTGGGCATTAACGTACATAGCCCTCCATACCTTATGTTTGCTATGTCTCTGTGTAGATATTCCTGCTTGAGCTAATTGGACTCCTATAATACTGTTTGCAATGTGTGTACTTACCTCTGACTCGGAAATGCAGTGTGTACTTACCTCGGACTCAGAAATGGATTGGCAACTTACCTCGCCAAGTTGGTTACTTGCGCCAGCACATGAGTGGGAACCCTCCCCCAACTTACCTAGTTTAAAGCCCTACGAAGTAGGCGGGCTAGTTGGTGTCCAAAGACGTTCTTTCCCCTTCTGGTCAGGTGAAATCCGTCAGGTTCCTGTAGTCCTTGCAGCGCCTCTCCATGGTTCAGGAATCCGAAGTTCATCTCCCTGCACCATCCATGCAGCCAGTCGTTTGTCCTCTGGATACGATCCTCCCTGGCTCTCCCCTTGCCACTCGCTGGGAGGATCGAGGAGAAGACCACCTGCGCTTCCATCCTCCTCAGCTTCTCATCCAGGGCTCCAAAGTCTACAGGTATGTTTTCCGTGGTGTTCCTGGCAGTGTCGTTCGTTCCAACTTGGATGAGAAGCATGGGGAAGTGGTTCAACGTGGATAAGCATGGGGAAGTGGTTCAACGTGGATAACTGTAAAATGATGCATGTCGGTAACAAAAATCTCATAGAAACATAGAAACATAGAAAGATGACGGCAGATAAGGGCCATAGCCCATCAAGTCTGCCCACACTATTTACCCACCCTCTTAAGTCTACTGACCCCCTAAAGAATAATTGTAATTATACTGTCACTCTACTGACCCGCTCATTCAGTCCTAGTGACCCTATCCCTTGGCATGACCTCGTAGGGATCCCACATAGGTATCCCATTTATTCTTGAAGTCTGAGATGCTGCGTGCCTCGACCACCTGCACTGGAAGCTCGTTCCAATGCTCAATCACTCTCTCCGTGAAGAAGTATTTCCTGGTGTCTCCACGAAACTTCCCTCCCCTGAGCTTGAGCGGATGTCCTCTTGTGGTCGAGGGTCCCCTGAGAAGAAAGATATCATCTTCCACCTCTACCCGTCCCGTGATGTACTTAAATGTCTCAATCATGTCTCCCCTCTCCCTACGCTCCTCGAGAGTGTAGAGCTGCAATTTGCTCAGTCTTTCTTCGTACGGGAGACCCTTTAGCCCCGAGACCATCCTGGTGGCCATCCGCTGAACCGATTCAACTCTGAGCACATCCTTACGGTAATGTGGCCTCCAGAATTGAACACAGTATTCCAGATGCGGTCTCACCATGGCTCTGTACAGTGGCATCATGACTTCAGGTTTCCTGTTGACGAAGCTTCTCTTGATACAACCTATCATTTGCCGTGCTTTAGATGAAGCCTTCTCCACTTGAGTGGCTGCTTTCATGTCAGCACTGGTGATTACTCCTAAGTCTCGTTCTGCCGTAGTCCTGGCTAAAGTTTCTCCATTCAGGGTGTAAGTTCTGCAAGGATTTCCGTTGCCGAGATGCATGACCTTACATTTCTTGGCGTTGAAGCCCAGCTGCCAGATCAAGGACCAACTTTCTAAAGTACGCAGGTCTTGCTCCATAGCATCCTGAAGATTACAGCCGTTTACTACATTGCATAGTTTGGCGTCATCAGCGAATAAGGTTACCTTACCTTGGAGCCCTTGAGTCAGATCCCTAATGAATATGTTGAAGAGGAGTGGGCCCAGGACCGAACCCTGTGGCACTCCGCTGGTCACCTCCGACATTTTAGAAAGGGTACCGTTGACCACCACCCTCTGAAGTCTGCCACTAAGCCAATCTTTAACCCATGCAGTTAGAGTCTCTCCTAATCCCATAGATTTCATCTTGTTCAGCAGCCTGCGGTGTGGGACACTGTCAAACGCTTTGCTGAAGTCCAGGTACACGACGTCCAAGGACTCTCCTGAGTCTAGTCTTCTTGTTACCCAGTCAAAGAAGCTTATTAGATTGGACTGGCATGACCTACCCTTGGTGAATCCATGTTGGCTGGGATCCCGGAGATTACCCTCGTTCAGGATCGTATCTAATTTGTACTTAATTAGTGTTTCCATGAGTTTGCACACTATTGAGGTGAGGCTTACCGGTCTATAGTTCGCAGCCTCAGCCTTGCAACCCTTTTTATGTAGAGGAACGACGTTGGCTGTTTTCCAGTCCAACGGAACTTTCCCGGTACTTAGTGAGAGATTGAAGAGCACCGCCAACGGTTCTGCCAGGACATCTCTCAATTCTCTGAGCACTCTTGGGTGTAAATTGTCCGGTCCCATGGCCTTGTTTACCTTTAGCCTTGCCAGTTCGTTGTAGACGTCCCCAGGAGTGAACTCAAAATTCTGAAACGGGTCATCCACGTCTTGTATTATCATCAACTGTGGTCCGTGTCCCGGTGCTTCGCAGGTGAAGACTCAAGCATGAGTACAGGATGTCTGGGGCGGTACTTGGAAAGACTTCCCAAGAAAGGGACTTGGGAGTTCTGATCGGCAAGTTGATGAAGCCGTCTACGCAGTGTGCGGTGTCGACGAAAAGGGCAAACAGAATGCTAGGAATGATAAAGAAGGGGATCACGAACAGATCGGAGAAGGTTATCATACCGCTGTACCAGGCCATGGTGCGCCCTCACCTGGAGTACTGCATACAGCACTGATCGCTGTACATGAAGAAGGACACAGTACTACTCGAGAGGGTCCAGAGAAGAGCGACTAAGATGGTTAAGGGGTTGGAGGAGCTGCCGTACAGTGAAAGATTACCAAAACTGGGCCTCTTCTCCCTCGAACAGAGGAGATTGAGAGGGGACATGAATGAAACATTCAAGGTACTGAAGGGGATAGACTTAGTAGATAAGGACAGGTTGTTCACCCTCTCCAAGGTAGGGAGAACAAGAGGGCACTCTTTAAAGTTGAAAGGGGAAAGATTCCGTACAAATGTAAGGAAGTTCTTCTTCACCCAGAGAGTTGTGGAAAACTGGAACGCTCTCCCGGAGGCTGTCATAGGGGAAAACACCCTCCAGGGATTCAAGACAAAGTTAGACAAAGTTCCTACTGAACAAGGACGTACGCTGGTAGGGCTATTCTCAGTTAGGGCGCTGGTCTTTGATCGAAACGGCCGCCGCGTGAGCGGACTGCTGGGCATGATGGACCACTGGTCTGACCCAGCAGCGGCACTTCTTATGTTCTTATCTAGGTCTGGTCTTTGACCCCAATTTGGTGGCCTGTTGTATGCAGCCTACCAACAATATAAAGGGGTACTTGCAGGGAGGAAACCCCTTCACAGTCTGTGGAGATGCAGAAACCATAAGTCCAGTCAGAAAAGGACTGGGATGATATGGGGTCAGATACTTTGCTATTGCTGTCCAAGAAAACATCCTCCTTGGAGGATGATGCTAGGGTCCATTTGGAATATTGCATTCAATTCTGGTCTCATCTCAAGAAAGATATAGTGGCACTAGAAAAGGTTCAAAGAAGAGCGACCAAGATGGTAAAGGGGATGGAACTCCTCTCGTATGAGGAAAGACTAAAATGGTTAGGGCTCTTCAGTTTGGAAAAGACACAGCTGAGGGGAGGTATGATTGAAGTCTACAAAATCCTGAGTGGAGTAGAATGGGTACAAGTGGATCGATTTTTCGCTCCATCAAAAATTACAGAGACTAGGGGACACTTGATGAAGATACAGGGAAGTGTTCTTAAAACCAATAGGAGGGCATTTTTTTTCACTCAGAGAATAGTTAAGCTCTGGAACGCGTTGCCAGAGGATGAGATAAGAGCGGATAGCATAGCTGGTTTATGTTTAAATTTGTTTTTATTATCGTCAATAATCAACCGACATAAAGTACAAGTCATACATAAAGCAATACAGAAGAAACATACCCACCCCTTCCCACCCACCCCCCCACCCCCCCAAAGGGAACAGCCCATATCATACATGCCTGTGTGTATTCACTCCAACAATCGAGCTTTCGCTACAGGAGACAAAGTGGAACAAAATGGTCTCCAACAATGGAGAAATAGCACCCCTTTTTTGGAATGCATGTCCAGAACATCTTGTCTTTCATAACCAGCCCAATAAATCATCTGAGTCCGCCAATGTGAGACAGTGGGCGTCTGAGGTGACAACCAGCATTGCAAAATGGTCTTTATGCCCACCAAGATCGCCCTTTGGACAAATGCCTTTACTCCAGGCCTAATTGGGTCCAGTGAGAATTTCAATGTGAAGAGGAAAGTCGACGTCTGTGTCCAGGAGCAGTTCCATAGGGACTGTATGATGAGCCCTATGCGCCGCCAGTAGGCTTGAATACCAGGGCATAACCAGAACATGTGTCCAAGAGTTGCTCCGACCGCCGCACATCTAGGGCATCTAGCTGAAGTGCTGATGCGGGCTTGGTAGGCTCTAATGGGCGCCATGTAAGCGCGAACCAGAAATTTATAGTACCGTTCCCGTTCGGTGGCTGCCACCAGGATACCTTTTCCCAATTTAAAGCTCCTCTGTAGCATGGATTCAGTGATTGTGGTTTGTAAGTCCAAGGACCAGGATTCGGCCAGAGTTCTATAATCAAGTTCCCCCGCCAACCCCTGCAGGTAACGATGATAAACACTAAGCGGGGTGGGATCTTGCGTTGTTAAGCAGAGGGCTTCAGATAATGTGTCTTGAACAGTGTCCGATAAGGCCAATCTGGGTAAGGAGTTCACATAGTACAATAGTTGTCCATAACTCAACCAATCATTAGCAGTTAAGATATGTGCCTCTATCAATTGCTGGAACGAGTGCAGGGTTCCATCCGCGTTTAATACCTGAGACAGATAAAACACCCCTCCCTGGGCCCACCTAGAAGGGGCCCCCAGACCTATTCCAGGAGCAAAAGCAGCATTGCCATGTATTGGCAAATATGGTGTCACATCCGGTCTGATGTGCAATTGTTTACATAGTTTCTTCCAGGTTTTCCTCAACGGAACTAGTAATAACTCCCCATAATGCTGTGTACGCACCGGTAATGTGGTAGTATGCAGTAAATAGCTGCAATGAAAGGGGTTAAATGCAAGGCATTCAATCTCAGCCACTGAAAAATGAGAGGTCCTACAGAGCCAATCATTAATATGTCGGAGTTGGCATGCCATATTCATTCTCCCCAGATGTAATAGTCCAAGACCTCCCTGGGATGCAGGTAAGAAAAGTGTACGGAGGGGTATACGTGCACGTCTGCCGCCCCACAAATACCCATTTAGTGATCTGTGAAGGGTGCAGAGGTGACGTTGTTGTAACAATAAGGGTAGTGTCTGAAGCAAATACAACCATTGGGGAATAATCATCATGTTGTATAGAGCTATTCGACCCAATAGAGATAAAGGGTAAGAGCGCCAGGCTCGTAATCTTTGTCCCGTTTGCTGGAGCCGGGGGAGTACATTAAGCTTGTATAGTTGAGTTAGGTCTTGCGGGATCCATATCCCCAGATAACGCAAGGACTTTGATGCCCATTCCAACTGAAAGGGCCCCTGCCAGGAGATTCGGACTTCGTCTTGTAAGGGCATGACTAAGGACTTCTGCTTGTTTAGGATTAGGCCGGAGAATATATGGAACTCGTCCAATAATTCAAGAGCTCTAGGCAGGGATTGCTGGGGGCACGCCAGGGTCAGCAAGATGTCGTCAGCAAATGCTAATACTCGCAATTGGGATGCTCCTTCTTTTAATCCAACTAAGATGTCGTCTCTTTGAATCGTTCTAAGGAGAGGTTCAAGGTATAGTATAAATAGTAATGGCGACAAAGGGCAACCCTGGCGTGCCCCCCTGCCCACCTCAAAGGACGGTGTGAAGACTCCATTTACCAATATGGATGCCGTGGGGGTTGTGTACAGTGCTCGCAATGCGGCTAGAAAATGTCCGCCTATACCTACATATTCAAGAACTGAAAACAAGTAGGGCCAGAGGACCTGATCGAATGCTTTGGCCGCATCCAGGCTCACCAAAATGCCCCCAACGCGCGATTCCTGCGTCCTAGCCATTGCTAAAAGAGTACGTCGTACGTTGAGGACAGAATGGCGACCCCGAACAAAGCCTACCTGTGCCGAGGATATGATGTGTGAGAGAAGCGGAGTCAGTCGATTTGCCAATAATCGGGATAGGATTTTTATGTCCACATTGAGCAGGGATATAGGCCTATAGGAGTCAACCTCCTCCCTGGATTTATTCGGTTTAGGGATCAATGTAATGGTGGCCGAGTTAGCATAAGCCGGGAAAGCTCCAGTGTCCGACACCTCCTCGTAGTAAGACATCAGTGATTCACAGAGCTGAGGTGACAGCATTTTATAGAATTCCGCCGAGAACCCGTCTGGGCCCGGGGCTGTGCAGGAACGCAAGGTCTTAATGGCTCTCTGGATCTCTTGGCCCTGCAATGGTCTGTTCAGAGCTTCTCGTTGATGTTCAGTGAAGCAGGGCAGGCCGGCATCAGTTAAGTAATCTAGTACATCGGGGCCTGAGTATGGTCTGGGAGTCGCATAAAATGTCGATAAGTGCTGATAGAACGTGTCCGCAATGTCCGTCGGTGAGGTGTGATAAGTATTGGGACCATGTCTAACTTTTGGAATATATCTGGAGTCTTGCCAATTCTTTGTTAAAGAGGCAAGCATCCGGCCCGGTTTGTTTCCATACCTATGAAATTTATATTTACGGTAGATGATAGAGCGTTTAGTACGGTCATGTATTAGTGTATTGAGAGCTACTTGGGCTACATGGAGTTCGTCCCTCAGAGCATTAGTAGGGGAACTCAGATACTCCGCCTTCAAGGCTGAGCATTTTCCTTCCAAGCTTATAATACTAGCTGCTATGCGTTTATTTCTTGCCGCAATGTAAGCTATGATGTCTCCCCTGAGGACCGATTTCGCGGTTTCCCAAAATAAACATGGTTCTGTACGATGTTGTGCATTAGTCAGTAAGAAGTCTTCCCAGCGTGCTCGGAGGTAGGCCCCAAAGTCCGGGTCCTCATGAAGGTAGGATGGGAATCTCCACCGGCGGGTTCCTAGAGGTGGTTGTCCCCAACCCAAGTCTATCCAAATGGGACAGTGGTCTGACACCTCCATTGGGCCTATAGTAGCTGCAGAGACTCGGACAAACCAAGACTCTGAGACCAGTACATAGTCTATGCGTGAATATGAACCATGTACTCGCGATTGATGGGTATAGTCTCGCTCTGTTGGGTGAAGCAGTCTCCACGGGTCCACCAAACCTAGTGATTGGCAAAGAAAGGGAATACCCTTGTTTAAATTTGGCACCGTCGATGATTGGGAGCCGGAACGATCTAAAGAAGTGTCCAGTACCTGGTTAAGGTCCCCAGCTATTATCAAAGGCAGTGAGGGGTCCTGCAAGCCCAGGGATACTAATTTATCAAAAAATATTTGAGAGTACGTGTTTGGTCCATATACAATCAGCAGCCGGAAGTCCGTGCCCTGCATTGATATCTTTATGAGTAAATATCTACCCTCAGGATCCTCAGAAAGTAACGTTACAGAGCAGTGTAGACCCTTACGTATCAGCAGACATATCCCGGCTCTTTTCCCGGAGGTAGAAGCCGAATAGACTGAACCCACCCAGCCCCTTTGCAATTTTTGATGTTCTTCCCGGGTCAATTTGGTCTCCTGGAGGCACGCCAGATCAGCCCTATGGTGCTTTATCTGTCTCAAGAGCTTTGTACGCTTAATTGGTGATGAAATCCCCGACACATTCCATGACAGAATACGGAGAGAGTGATCACCCAGGGTCAAAACACCAACAGCTTGATCCATCCAGCTGCGAGTATTCTACACCCAGGCGCCCAGCCTCACCTAGGTGAATGATAATGTCCCTGTAGTATCTGGTAAACAGGCAGAAATGAACGTACCACTTCCCCAATAACATTTCAATAGGCTGTTCCCCACACATCTGCTCCCTCCCCCCCTTACCCCCAGAATACCCAAAATCCATATCCCCGAAGGAATATGTGGAGGGTCCGAAAATGGCGCCTCGCAAGACCCCACCCCTACCCCCGCAAACAGTGAAACAATTGTGCCCCCATCATGTCAAACTTTCATCTAGTCTGTATTATTCAACATTACGATTGCTGGAACCACCGTCTGGTGCAGGAAGCGTTGCCACTCCGTCCGTTCCTATGTCGGCTCTGATGTTAGTTGTACAGTCTTGTTTATATAGTCAGCGGCTGCCAAGGCCTCGGTGAACACGTGCCAGGAGCCCTCATGATGAATCTTCAAGACCGCTGGGTATATAAATTGAAAACGATGCTTGTTTTCCTCCAGCTTGGCACACAGTGGGTAGAAGGCTTTTCTGCGTTCGGTGAGAGCCGCTGAATAATCCTGGCTTATCCGAATTGCAGAGCCTCTGAACTTCACTGCGTCGCGTTTAGTGCGGTACTGTCGCAGGATCTCCAGTTTGTGTCTGTAGTTGAGGATTTTCACGATCACCACCCTGGGCCTGGAGTCCCTAGTCGGACGGGGGCCGAGGCGATGTGCTCTTTCCAGGCACAGTGGGCCCAGAGATGTTGTGTCTGGGAATTCCAGCTCCAGCCAGCCCTCCAGCTCTGCAGTTAATTGATTGTCGGGTATAGTTTTGGGCACACCCATAAGGCGCAGGTTCCCTCGGCGAGAACGGTTCTCTAGATCATCTATTTTAGCAGCTTGTAACTGAACCGTCTCTTGCAGGGCCGAGAGATCCATTTCGTGTGAGTTTAGGGTGTCTTCCGCTGCCGACACCCGGTGCTCCAATTCGGTCGTTCTGGCCGTCGTGTCCGACATAAGCTGTTCAAGCCTGGTCATTTGAGTTGTTAGGGCTTCCATCTGGGGGCCCAGGACCTGCGCCACCGCCGCCTTCAATTCCAGCAGTGCCCCAGCCGAGAACTCCGTGACCGCCGTTCCGGATGCGGCCGCCATCTTGCCCGCCCCGGGACTCGCACGCTCTCTGTCTTTGCGCGCTGGTTTCGCGCGTGCCGCCTCCTGGGAACGGGTTAAATACCGTTCCATGCGGTCTAGCGTTTGTTGCCAGGCAGTCTTCGCTCTCGGGCGGTCCAAATGTCGGCGGTATGTGCGGGGGCAGAGACGGGGACTCGGAGCTGAGCGGGAACGCGTCCTCACTCGCTCATGGCGTCAGGTGACCTCTTATAGCTGGTTTAAGAAAGGTTTAGACAAGTTCCTGGAGGAAAAGTCCATAGTCTGTCATTGAAAAAGACATGGGGGAAGCCACTGCTTACCCTGTATTGGTATCAGGGAATATTGCTACACCTTGGGTTTTGGCCAGGTACTAGTGACCTGGATTGGCCAGCATGAGAATGGGCTACTGGGCTTGATGGACCATTTGTCTGACCCACTAAGGCTATTCTTATGTTCTTATTCTGATTCACAATTTGGGGCAGACAGCTTGGAATCAGTAGCAGCCCTAGACCAAGGAGAGAAGCCGACGATGCAAAGACTTTCAAACCATTGGATTTAGCTGCAGTTATTATAGTTTCTTTGCGGGAATTGGAACTAGAGTCTCGGCTTTCACTGTTATGCAGTACCAAGTCACAGTCCATGTGCCTCTCTTATTACCCAAAGATTACCAGGATGATAATGGAGCATTGGGACATGCCAGAAGTTCCCTTAACTGATGCGAAGGCGATTACAAAATTGTATTTCATGGCTTCAGAATTTTAGCAGTTTTCACCACCTAAGGTGGATTCATTGGTAGTGTAGGCTATTAAACGGACTTCGCTGCTTAGTGAAGGGGAAGTGATCCTGAAAGATATGCAGGATTGAAGAGTGGATTTGGTCTTCAAAAGATCCTGGATGAGGAGAATCTACGGGATCCCCGTCAACATGGATTTACTAAGGGGAGATCATGCCAATCCAACCTGATCAGCTTCTTTGACTGGGTGACGGGGAAGCTGGATATTGGGGAGTCCCTGGACATCGTGTACCTGGACTTTAGCAAAGCATTCGATAGCGTACCACACCGCAGGTTGCTGAGCAAGATGAGTTCTATAGGATTAGGTGACACATTGACGAAATGGGTTGGGAACTGGCTTGGAGGTAGGCTTCAAAGGGTAGTGGTAAACGGCACCCCCTCCGAAATGATAGAGGTGATCGGTGGAGTGCCACAGGGCTCAGTCTTGGGCCCAATCCTATTCAACATCTTTATAAGGGACCTGGCAGAAGGGCTTCGAGGTAAGATAACATTATTCGCCGATGACGCCAAACTAAGTAATGTAGTGGGCAAAAGCACAACGGACGAAGATTCAATGCCCGACAACATGATACACGACCTACTCCTACTGGAGCGCTGGTCTAGGACCTGGCAACTCAACTTCAATGCCAAAAAATGCAAAGTTATGCACCTGGGCAGCCAAAATCCATGCAAGTCCTATACCCTTAATGGCGAGATCCTAGCAAAAACGGTAGCAGAACGAGACTTGGGGTAATCGTCAGTGGGGACATGAAGCCTGCCAATCAAGTAGAGCAAGCTTCATCCAAGGCAAGACAAATCATGGGTTGCATACGAAGGGGTTTTGTAAGGCGGAAGTCATTATGCCTTTGTATAGATCAATGGTGAGGCCCCACCTGGAATACTGTGTGCAATTCTGGAGGCCGCATTATCGAAAGGATGTACTGAGGCTGGAGTCAGTGCAGAGAATGGCCACCCGGATGGTCTCGGGACTCAAAGATCTCCCATACGAAGAAAGGCTTGACAAATTGCAGCTTTACTCGCTCGAGGAGCGCAGGGAGAGAGGGGACATGATCGAGACGTTCAATTATCTTACGGGCTGCATCGAGACGGAGGAAGATATCTTCTTTTTCAGGGGCCCCACGACAACAAGAGGGCATCCATGGAAAATCAGGGGCGGGAAACTACGAGGTAACACCAGGAAATTCTTTTTCATTGAAAGGGTGGTTGATCGATGGAATAGTCTTCCACTGCAGGTGATTGAGGCCAGCAGCGTGCCTGATTTTAAGGCCAAATGGGATCGGCACATGGAATCTATTCACAGGGCAAAGGTAGGGGAGGGACATTAGGGTGGGCAGACTGGATGGGCCGTGGCCCTTATCTGCCGTCTATTTCTATGTTTCTATGTTTCTAATTTGAGGCTCTGGCTTTAGGCCTTAAAGGTAGTGGCAGCTTTATCCTTTGTGGTGCGAGCCTGACACAAAATGCTATGTCAGAATCCGGACCACAAAGGAGGCAGTGTGCTGGTGCCCCCCTCCTTGACATCATCTGGCAGCTTATACTATCTCCGCCTGCAGAATGCTCTGGATCAGGCAGTAGGCAGGCGATTTAGCATCTAAAGCTGCTTTCAGTGCAATAGATGTGTCATTCTAGAAAAGCGGGCTATCTCCCCATGACCACGAGCCATCTGCAGAAGGATTCCACTCTGGAACCAGGAGTGCTCATACAGCTGACTTGTGCTTAGCAGCCAATTCTAAGAAGTCACATTGGTGCCAGGTTGGCATCTTATCTCCCCTGCATAAGAGGGAAAGTTTTGGAGTTTTGGGAGACTTGGGTGCATATTTCTTCAGACCAGTGGATAGGATGCTGGACATAATCTAAGAGAGCTTCAAGCTCAAATTTTATCACCCATATAGTGACCTCTTCTTGGATTCTCCGGGGAGAAGACTGGAGAAGGCTGCCAAGGTCAGAGTGACTGTGCAAAGGCTGTTACAAATTGGAGCCATAGAGCCAGACGCAGACTCAAATTCAGGGAGATACTCTATATCAGTGTATCACAAACTGTTCCTCCTGAAATTTCATGTGTGCCATGAGACGCTGAGGAGGAGAGGCGCCGGCACTGGCTGACTGCCTACACCTTCACGATTGGCTGGTCAGGGCTCTATCCTTGCTAGACTGCCGACAAACATTTGCTTAGGTAGTCCAGCTCTTACAGGTTCTGGGGTGGATTATCAATTTCAGAAAGAGCCATCTGGAACCAATCTAGTATCTGGAGTATCTGGGAATCCTGTTCAGCATTGCAGAAAGCCAGGTGTTTCTTCCAGAGCCCCACAAACCAAAGATTAGACGTCAGATCTTAGACATCTTGATGAAGCCGGTTACTACAGCTTGGCATTATCTGCAGGCTCTGGGGTTTATGGTGGTGACCGTAGAGGTGATTCCACAGGCAAGAGTACACCTGCACCCCCTGCAGAGTTCACTGCAGGCACGTTGGTCTCCTGAGTCGGATTCACTCTAGCAGGAGTTAGCCTGAATGGCGAAGGTGCAACAAATCTTGAAATGGTGGCTCCAGATGAAGTTATTACCCAAAGGCATTCCTCTCTACATAAGAACATAAGAAGTTGCCTCAACTGGGTCAGACCAGAGGTCCATCGCGCCCAGTGGTCCGCTCCCGCGGCGGCCCATCAGGTCCATGACCTGTGAAGTGTTTTCTGACTAATCCTATAACCTACCTCTACTTCTATCTGTACCCCTCAATCCCCTTTTCTTTTAGGAACCTATCTAGACCCTCCTTGAACCCCTGTAGCGTGCTCAGAGTCATGGGTGATGCTAACAACAGATGCAAGTCTCTATGGCTGGGGTGGTTATTGCTAGGATCTCCCAGTACAAGACCGATGGCTGCCTTCATAGAAGACATGGTCCATCAACAGACTGCATTTGAGAGCTATTCAGTTAGCTCCCCCTCTTCTTCCAGACACAGCTGAAAGGCAAGGCATTCTCGGATAATGCTACACCGGTGGTTTATGTCAACAGGCAGGTCTGAACCAAGATTCTTCTCTGAAGCTGGATACCCAACTGTTTCAGTGGCCAAAAGTTCACTTGCAGGCAATAACAGTAGCGCATATTGTAGGAAAGAACAATGTCCAAACTGACTATCTCAGCAGGTGGATGCTGGATCCAGGGGAATGGTTGTTATTACAGTGAGCGTTTAACTGCATTGGGGGGTGACTGATGTTTGATCTTATGGCGTTGGCAGACATCAAGAAAGCCCCACAGTTTTTCAGTCGTAGATTTAAAACAGGAAAAGTTGGACACTCATACAACCTTGGCCAGCAAGAGAACTGCTCTACATGATCCCATCATGGCTGATAATAGGCCAAATCATTTGCAGAATAGTGAACCATCGGGGATTGGTAGTCTTCGTAGCCCTGAATTGACTGAGTCAACCATGGTATGCAGATCTGGTCCATTTGCAGCGGGACAGCTGCCTCAGACTAATGCTGCACCACAGCATTCTTTCGTAGTATTAGACAATCCATAATGCTTTGGTCTTATAGTGTGGCTTTTGAGTGCACAGCCTTAAGCACGGAAGGGATATTCGAAGATGGGGATATTGACTTTCAAACTAACTAAGGATAGGGACACAAACAATCACCATTTACCTCAAAATGCGCCCTAAATCGAACATTCAAGGGTCTTATGGGACACTGCAAGGCCACCCACAGTCTGAAAAAAAGATGACACAGAAAAAAGTGGAGAAAAAGCCTCAGTTAAGCTTCATATGGCTAAAAAAAAAAAACTCCACTTATGTGCCTTCACTATATCAAAAACAGTGGTGAAAAAATGAGGCACAATAGCAGCCCCCCAAAAAACACCTCACATCCAGCACGCCAAAATCTCACATACAAACATTGTTTACTCACAAGGCCTGGGTAGTGAGGCTTGGGAGTAAGCCTGATTGGAGACAGCTGGGACTTCGTGGACAGCTAAGTTTTTCTTTTTTCCTTGCTGAAAATGCAATATTTCTGAATGTGCCTCTGGACTGCAATCTTTTTTCACACAATGTTTGTATGTGAGATTTTGGCTATTTTCCTCAAACGAGAGGAGTTCCATCTCCTTTATCATCTTGGTCGCTCTTCTTTGAACTTTTTCCAAGCTCCATATGAATCTTTGTCAGACCCATCTATCATGGATCTGACTGTGAAGACGCTGTTGTTGGTTGCAATCATTTCGGCTAGGAGGGTGTCCGAGCTGCAGGTGGGGGTGTCTGTGCACCGTGCATTCATTCTGCATTCATTTCATTGATTTTGTTCATCAGGAAGTGAGGCTTCCTACCATTCAGCCTATGGGCGAGAAGGAACAGGATAAGGTTATCTTGAGATGACAAATGATTTTTGTCTTTTAGACCATCTGTTTGTCTTATCCAATGCTAATCATCGGGGAAGACCAGCTTCTAAGGCTTCTATTTCCTGATGGATTTGCATGGTGATCTCCTCAGCTTTCATTAGCTGTGGTAACTCTCCACCAGTCACCTTGATAGCTCACTCCTCCAGAAGTATGATGGTTCTTAGGCAGAGTCCAGGATGGTGCTGCTTGATAAAATTTGCAGGGCAGCCTGATGATCCTCTCTTCATACCTTTATGAAGTTTTACAGAGTGGATGTGTCATCATAAGCGGACATGGCCTTTGGATCCTCGTTGCTTGTTGCAGGCTCGTCTGTCCTATCCTAGACTCAAGGGACTGGCACATCCCACCTGTAAGGAATCATATGCTATTTGCACAGGAAGGAAGGATTAGTTTCTTACCTTGATAATGCTCTATCCTATAAAACCAACAATAACTAGGTTGGTATATCAATATTCTAAGAGACTTAGTCGAAATACCTCAGCCCCACCACTCCACCACTCCACTGAAGCTCTAGGGGCCAAGATACTTGAATTTCTGAATATTCATTTGGAGGGTGGCATGATCACCCACAGAGAGTATAGGTATCTCTATGAGAAATATCCAGTACCCCCTAGAATTTCTTTCGTGCCAAAAATACACAAAACTTTAAACAGCCCACCGGGGCGGCCAATAGTTAACACCCGAGGGTCGGTTCTGGAACCCCTTTCTAAATTTATTGATTTTTTCCTAAGGAGTGAGGTCCCTAAGATACGATCTTATATTAGGGACTCCTCAGATTTCCTTCGAAAACTAACAACAAATGAGATCATCATGCAGGGAAAATGGATGGTGACCCTGGATGTAGTCTCCCTCTATACTCAGATCCCCCAGCCAGAGGCATTGAATGTTATATCCGACATTCTTGACCATCGTACCCCTCCCCAACGGGTGTCTACCACTTTTCTCATGCAATTAGCCAAATCAAGTTTCAAGTTTATTTCGCTCTTGATGAATCGCCTATTTCGAATTTCTAGGCGATGTACATAATATAATAAAGAAACTTTAACATAGTAACATAAAATTCCAATAATAACTAACATGAAAAAAAGGAAAGGAGGTAAAGTTACAATAAGGGTAAAGAAAAAAAAAGGGAAAAACAAAAGGTAGGGTAAACAATTCCAAGGCACACTTTGTGAATATTAATTAAAACAGAATAGAAAATTTTAGAATTTTTAAAGGTCATAAGCATCCTTAAACAAATAAGTTTTTAAAAAATTTTTAAAAAATGGGTCATTCAAGAAAATTACTTCCGGTACCATCAAGAATTTTACCAACAGATTCAGGGGGTGGCCATGGGGGCCACTCTGGCCCCCTCGGTGGCAGCCCTCTTTTTGGCCAAATTTGAGGAAGACAATATATATTCATCTCAGTGGTTCGCTTCCATTGTATTTTGGGGCCGTTTTCTTGATGTTTTTTTCATTTGGGACGATACAAGGGAAGAGCTGGATCAATTTGTTCATTATTTGAATACGATTGATGGCAATATAAAATTTACCATGTTATGCCATCGTACACAAATGGTGTTTTTGGATATTGCCATTTCTGTCTTTGAAGGCAGAATCCAGACTTCACTATATCGTAAACCGGTGACACGGAATACTATCCTCCACTACGACAGTTTCCACCCATTCAAATTAAGATTTAATCTCCCCATAGCACAATTTTTGCGTGTCCGTAGGGTTTGTTCCTCTTTAGAGGAGTATAAAATACAGGCAGATCTGCTAGTGGGCAGATTTCGCAGAAGGGGCTACCCGGAAAAATCTATACGCCACGCCTATTTGAGGGCTAGATTCGCCCAGAGGGAGTTACTTCTGGGTGAGCCAGAGGATGTTGAGGAGGACGCTCATGAATTATTGACATGTGTGCTACCCTATTCGAAAGCCACTAAGATGTTGGTGGGTTATCTACACCAATATTGGCACATAGTACAGCTTCACTCCTCTCTGAGTGAGTTCCCTCGGATAGCATGCTCTAGAGGAAGGACCTTGGGACAAAGTTGCGACCCTTTAAAATATGGGAAGAGGACTGTGAGGGAGAGAGGTTGTCACAACCCCTGTGGGAAGTGCCAGTGGTGTTCCTCTACTATTATAGGGGACGTATGGAGGGTTCCAGGTAGATCATTATCTTTATATTCAAACGCGATCACGGATTGTACATCTGAAGACGTGATATATGCGATTGTATGCCCATGTGAGTTGGTTTACATCGGTAGGACGAATCGCAAGATTAAGATCAGACTTAATGAACATAAATCGCGTATTACCAACAACGTTATTCAGGCCCCCTTAGTAACCCACTGGCAGAGATATAAACATGGGGTGGATCAACTTAGGTGGAGAGTGGTTGAGAGAATAACGGGGAGGGAGGGTGGCAAGGATGTACGGAGATTGAATGAGATTGAGCAGAGATTAATCTTTACACTGGATACAGTGGAACCACGGGGACTGAATGCCGAGATTGACTGGAGCACGCTGATTGGAGGATGATTGGACCAATAGGTTTCTGTGGGGGGTGTGGTTATGTTAATGGAATGCATTTAAACTTGTACTGAGGACGCCGCCGCCATCTTTCACAGACTTTATACTTGCGAGTCGGATGACTGCGGCGACCTCGGTGAGTTGGTGTGAGAGGGGGTAGTGATGTATACATTGAGATTAATTTGGTGGGTGGTGATGTGTAGAGAAATGTCACACTTGCTGCCCTAAGGGTTTTGTTGCTTTTTATCTTTTCACAGGGAGACCCTTGAGACAGCACACATAGTGCGAAACATGTCAGGTCGGACTCCCAGGTTTAGCAGTGTGTAGATGTTAAGTATATAATCTTATACACTTTTATAACTTTCTATTTATTGAAAAATCAAAATTAAAATAAAAAATATTTAAATGAATACAATCACGGCGATTAGAGACGATTTACCAATGATGAAGCACCACGTAAATCTCCCGCTTTAGAAATTATTATTGCGGTGGAGTGGTGGGGCTGAGGTATTTCGACTAAGTCTCTTAGAATATTGATATACCAACCTAGTTATTGTTGGTTTACACGATCTAGCTGAGTGGGTTGGTTACATAACTACATAAATTACTGGTTTCAGATTAAAGCTATCCTATAAAACAGCATATGATTCTTATGTCCTGCCCTGTCAGAGATGAATACAGCCTGCGTTGAATAGTAGTAAGGGTTGAATTTCCAGTGGTTTGGCTCTTAGCAGCCTACAGAGAAGAAAAGAAAATTATTGTAATGCAGTGGGTTTAGATTCTGACTTCATGCTGCTTTCACAGAGCTATACAAGTGGTGGTGCTGGTTGCACACAGGTAGGTGGTGAGTTGGTTCCACTTTTAGTTTTGCAATTACAATGACTGTTTACTGTTTTTTGTTCCTTTTGCAGAGTAGAGCAAAATTAATGTTAATGGGGAGTTCCCCAAACCCTCCTTGTTAACCATTTCCTCTTATAGGGGTTATCACTTGCTTTGGTAGAGACTAAAGAGAGAGGGCATTGCCCAGGAAGACAAGGAGGTAGAGCTGAGAAAAATGATTGATGCCTTCTGCAATCCAACTTGTGAGTTGGGGTACACAATCCATCCAATAAGGAATCGTATGCTGTTCTACAGGAAAGAGGAATAACAAGGTAAGAACCTAATCCTCCCTGATATGTGAGGCCCATATGAAGACTTTTGCAGTAGTTACGTTTCTTCGTTACAGATTTCAGGTGCATATCACATAGTGATTTCATGAGCCTTCTTTCTTTCTGAAAAGTAGGCTAATACATAATTGGTAGTGATATTGAAACTTTGAAAAGTGAGGATTTATTGATTGTAGGCTCTTCCTGCTGCCATTAGGCACGGGAACAATAGTTGCAGAAACTAGATGGTGATTTTCCTCAGTTGGAGGAAATCAAGCTGATAGGTTACTATTAAATGTAATTCAGTGTTTTGGGTATTTAGGGCTGTGGCTGCATGGTGACTCATTCCAATGAGGCCGTGGTGGAGGATTGTAAGGTGGTATTTCTGGCCACAAAGCCCCATGTTCTTCCAGGTGTCTTGAAAGATATTTCTGATGCGGTGACCAAAGAGCATATTATCATATCTGTGGCTGCAGGTATCACACTTGAAACCTTGGAGAAGGTGAGTAGTTTTCCTCTACATCATTTTAAGCTTTCAGGTATGTGTACATATTCATATTTTAAATTCAAGCAGGATGTTGCCGTGCCTTTTCTTCATTCCAGCACACCTCTAATTGCTTTCTGGGAAGCCTCTAGGGCTAGCCTAATTACTTACCACTGCAGTTCCTTGTAACTTTGGGCAAGTCACTTAATATTTCATTGCCCCAGGTACAAAATAAGTACTTATCTAAAATATGTAAACCGCTTTGATTGTGTAAACTAGTGCAAAAGGAACATGAGTCTTGTCAAATGGGTTTCTTCCCTTCACCTGTGAGGATTGCAGAAGGCATCATCTACATTTTTCAACTCTGCCACCCTGTGTTACTGGGCAGTTCCTCATTTCCCCAGTTTTTCTTTTTGAAAGCAAGTTGAGAACATTACTTTTCCTCTGCTCTGTATCTGATTTATTATTTTTGGTTTTCTAATCCGACATTTGAGACTTCTGGGTTCTCCAGAGGATCACAGAAATTCTGGAACAACTCTGCCTGGGAGAAGATGCTGAGGAAAGTGAGATCGTACTTTCATCATTCTCACTTCACCATCCTTGTTCAATCCACCATCCTCTCTAGACTGGATTATTGCAACTCCATCTATTTAAGCCTAACTAAAAAAAACAAAAACCTCCATAGACTTCAGCTAATCCAGAACGCCGCGGCCAAGCTTATTTTCGCAAAAGGCAAGTTCGACCACATCTCCCCACTCCTGTCCAAACTTCACTGGCTCCCAGTTCACTCCAGAGTGCCTGTTTAGCCTTCAAGATCCTACATGGCATCCTCCCTCCCGTTATCCCACTCTTCTGGAATTCCTCTAACCCTAATTCCACTAGATCCTCCCAAAAACTGAAACTATCATTCCCCTCTACAAAAGGTATATCCCGCGTAGGAAAACTAGGAACATCCCTCCCCTTTAGAACCACAGAACTCTGGAATAACCTCACATCCCCGCTCAGAGTTTCA
The DNA here is from genome assembly GCF_902459505.1 of Geotrypetes seraphini. Lineage (NCBI taxonomy): Eukaryota > Metazoa > Chordata > Amphibia > Gymnophiona > Dermophiidae > Geotrypetes > Geotrypetes seraphini. Next base: position 12,558,611 of record NC_047085.1, read on the forward strand.
AGTGTCTCCAATCCTTCCGCAAACACCTGAAAACTTGACTCTTTTCAAAAATCTAATACTTCCCGCTTTTTGGTTCCCTGTCCCTCTTTATCTTCCTAGCTCCTTTCCTATAACCCTTCATTGTAGCTCATTTTCAACCTAACCCTGTAAACCATGCCGAGCTCTACGCTTGTGGAGATGGCGTGGTATACAAACCTAAGGTTTAGTTTAGTTTAGTTTAGAAGATACAGTCTCTGGTCTAGATGACTGTAGCTGGGAGGTCAATTTTTTTTTTTACAGGGTACCTACCTAGCTGGCTTGCACTAACTTTAAGGCAGCTCAGATTGCATTCCCCTGGGAGCTTAGCTTGCCTCTGATTTTGTCAAGTGCTTGAGGGCAGGCCGACTGGCCCTAGGTTGGTCCAGAGGACTGTAGCAGATGCTAACTGCCCTCTCCCCGAAGTCATGTGAGGAGCTAGCAGTGTCGAGGGTTTCAGTCTCTTAGAGCCTGTCTAAAAAGGCAGCCTGAAGAGACAAGCAGCTGAAGAATCTCTTATGCTTGTCTGAGGCAGAAATCTTCTTCATTGTCCAGCTGCAGTGTGAGCTGATTCAGGCACAGCACCAAGCACTTCTGTGAGTGCAGTCTGTTACTATCTATGGGAGACTTCAGAGTGGTTCAAGAACTGAACTTTTGAGGGTCTCTGGGGATTCCTATAGGATCCCCCTCCTCCAAAATCTCCTTTTCTGCATTTTTTGAAGTTTTATATACTCTCCCGGGCTGTTTTTTGGTGCCAAAACACTGCAGTGCATCTTAGATTTCCCAATTTTAAAAGCCTCTTATCTGCCTCAAAGCACCTCGTTGTTGGTAATAATCGATTTCTATGGATTCCCCAGTCCTTTCTACCCCTGTATCATTCCAGTTTTGTGCAAGATGGATGGCATGTGCCATATGCTGTGGGGCATATGAGGGAGAGGCGAAAGTGCTGGGCTTAGCCTCCTCTGGTCCCTCCAGGGTTGTAGAATTGCAGGAAGCTTGCTTGTTGGGGCATAAATCCCCCCTAGAGCTCTCAAATGGTAACTTGGCAGCAAAGCGCAAATGCAGAGACATCTCTGAACCCATGAGGAGACAAGATGTTCCCCTGCAGAGATCTTCAGAAGGTTCAAGTCAGGGATTTGACTCTGATTTTGTCAACTTAAGTGGAGTATAAAGCATCTACACAGTCTGGATTATCGTCAGTAGTTGTGCCTGGGGGTTTATATTTGCAGAGTGCAATTCCCAGCGGAAAGCTTTGCTGCAGGAACCAGATGTCCAGTCGGAAAAGGACTGAGATGGCATGGATCCTGATCCCCAGTCTTTACTCCCTCGTTGAATCTTTAGATTTAGAGGATATAGTAGATGACGGCAGATAAAGACCCGAATGGTCCATCCAGTCTGCCCAACCTGATTCAATTTAAAATTTTTTTTTTTTTTTTTTCCTTCTTAGCTATTTCTGGGCGAGAATCCAAAGCTTTACCCGGTACTGTGCTTGGGTTCCAACTGCCGAAATCTCTGTTAAGACTTACTCCAGCCCATCTACACCCTCCCAGCCATTGAAGCCCTCCCCTGCCCATCCTCCTCCAAACGGCCATACACAGACACAGACCGTACAAGTCTGCCCAGTAACTGGCCTAGTTCAATCTTTAATGTTATTTTCTGATTCTAAATCTTCTGTGTTCATCCCACGCTTCTTTGAACTCAGTCACAGTTTTACTCTCCACCACCTCTCTCGGGAGCGCATTCCAGGCATCCACCACCCTCTCCGTAAAGTAGAATTTCCTAACATTGCCCCTGAATCTACCACCCCTCAACCTCAAATTATGTCCTCTGGTTTTACCATTTTCCTTTCTCTGGAGAAGATTTTGTTCTACGTTAATACCCTTTAAGTATTTGAACGTCTGAATCATATCTCCCCTGTCTCTCCTTTCCTCTAGGGTATACATATTCAGGGCTTCCAGTCTCTCCTCATATGTCTTCTGGTGCAAGCCTCCTATCATTTTCGTCGCCCTCCTCTGGACCGCCTCAAGTCTTCTTACGTCTTTCGCCAGATACGGTCTCCAAAACTGAACACAATACTCCAAGTGGGGCCTCACCAATGACCTGTACAGGGGCATCAACACCTTCTTCCTTCTACTGACTACGCCTCTCTTTATACAGCCCAGAATCCTTCTGGCAGCAGCCACTGCTTTGTCACACTGTTTTTTCGCCTTTAGATCTTCGGACACTATCACCCCAAGGTCCCTCTCCCCGTCCGTGCATATCAGCTTCTCTCCTCCCAGCATATACGGTTCCTTCCTATTATTAATCCCCAAATGCATTACTCTGCATTTCTTTGCATTGAATTTTAGTTGCCAGGCATTAGACCATTCCTCTAACTTTTGCAGATCCTTTTTCATATTTTCCACTCCCTCTTCGGTGTCTACTCTGTTACAAATCTTGGTATCATCTGCAAAAAGGCACACTTTTCCTTCTAACCCTTCAGCAATGTCACTTACATACATATTGAACAGGATTGGCCCCAGCACTGAACCCTGAGGGACTCCACTAGTCACCTTTCCTTCCTTCGAGCGACTTCCATTAACCACCACCCTCTGGTGTCTGTCCGACAGCCAGTTTCTGACCCAGTTCACCACTTTGGGTCCTAACTTCAGCCCTTCAAGTTTGTTCAACAGCCTCCTATGAGGAACTGTATCAAAGGCTTTGCTGAAATCCAAATAAATTACATCTAGGATTCCAGGTCTCAGGTGGGTTCTAACAGCCAGGAGTCTGTGGCAGCCTTAGATCAGAGAGAGAACTCGACGGTGTGCAGACTTTTTAAACCTGTGGATTTGATGGAAGTCATTACAGTATCTTTGCAGGAATTAAATTTTGAGCTCCTGCAGACTTCCACGGCTGAAACTTCACATACAAGCAACTCTAAGGCCCAGTCTACTTTTCTCCCTCATATCCAGAAATCACCCTGATGCTAACGGAGCACTGGGAGGTGCCGGAGGGCCCTCTGAGGGTTGCCAAGATGATGGCTCCTGATTTCCATCAGCTTTTTGCTCCATCTAAGGTGGATTTGTTAGTAGCACAGGTAACTAAGCATGCTTGACTCCATAGGAAGGGAGTAGTGATTTAAAGGATGCAAAGGATCGCAGGACGGACTTGGTCCTCAAAAGATAATTTGAGGCTTTAGCGCTGGGTCTGAAAGCGACCACAGCAGCTTCCTTTGTGGTTCGTGCCTGCCATAAGATGCTATGCCGGAATCCATCCGCGGATTAGAACATATACCCCCAGGCATTAGTCAGAGGTGGATTATGTAGCAGACGCCCTATATGACATTTTATGGTCAAGGTTTCTGCTTAGAGAATGATGTGGGAAAAAATTTGTTCCCTTCCCTGCCCCATCCCTGCAAACTTTCTGATCCCATCTGCACAAGTCTCAAATAGTTGTGATTTTATATTGAAATTATTTTATTAAAGTATAAAACAAAACAATATTTTGTACAATCCTTATTTTATAAATCACAAATATAGAACAAGGATCAACAAAAAAACCCATCTCCCCCTCCCCCTCACAAATATTCCCTCCACTATTGAGAAAACTGAATAAGCCAAATAATTACAGAATGCATCATAGAAAAGCTAACAAAATACTTCAGTCAGACATGGCAGGGGAGTGCAACTAGGGCAACTGCCCCCTGACCAGAGAGAGCCCTAAGCCTGGGCTTTGCAGTCCTCAGTTATGTCATACACCAGCTCTAGCAGGTTTTCAAGAGTGATGATGCGGAGAAACTGAAAGAAAACTCAGTGGATCTGGAAGATATACTAATCCAAATCGACAAGTTAAAAAGTGACAAATCAACTGGCCTGGATGGTATACATCTCAGGATACTAAAAGAACTCAAACATGAAATTGTTGACCTGCTGGTCATTTTTCTCAATTGAGGAGAGTAAACAGTGGAGTTCCGCAGAGATCGGTGCTATTTAACTTATTTATAAATTATCTGGAAATTGGAACAAGTGAGGTGATTAGAACATAAGAAGTGCCTCTGCTGGGTCAGACCAGAGGTCCATTGTGCATACTGTTGTATCCACACTGTATTTCTACTTTACTGTATACTGTCTTGAACTGAAAAGGTATGACGGGATATAAATAAAGTTATTATTATTATTACAGTACACTTCTCCCTCCGTATTTACGGTGGATGTGGGCGGAACATAGCTGCGAATATGGCAGACAAGCAGCGATTCCCAAAGCTTTTAGGGCTTATAGCAGGCAAACATCAATTCCCAGCAATTTTCAGGGTAATAGCGATTTTCTCCATGCATGCTGGGAAGCAGCGTTTTTCTCTGTGCACACTGGGAAGCTGGGAAGAAGCGATTTTCAGGGTCAAACATTTGAAGCAGTGATTTTGTAGGAGAAAGCATGGAAGCAGCAATTTTCAGAGTGAATGTTGGTAAGCACTAAACTTTTTTATCGGTACAGTAAAAGAAAAGGAACTTTACTCATGATGTAATTTTTGGGGACGGAGTCAGAATGCAAAAAATCACAAATAAGCGAAACCGCGAGTGCTGAAACCGCGAATATGGATGGAGCAGTGTAGATGTCATTTACACAACTCATGGTTGGAGAGGAAAATAACCCACCGGTCAAGACTCATGTTCCTTTCTGGAAAGATTATCGAGGTAAGAATCTAATCTTATCCCAGGACAAGCAGGCAGCATATTCTCACATGTGGGTGATGTCATCCACGGAGCCCCGACGCGGACAGCTTTTCAAGCAAACTTGAAAGAAAGTTCAAGCTTGCTGTGCTGCACCACGCATGTGCATGCCTTCCCACTCCACTAGAGGGCGCATCCCCACCTCGTGGTCCTCAGTTCTAAAGTTTCCGCGGAGCCAGAAGCCCTGTTTTTGTCTCTCTCCGTGTTACTTGCCTTCTAGCACTGCGGCTTTGTTATTTTATTTAGAGTCGCTGTGCACTTTCGTGTTTCTTTTCATTCTCAGACTTTACGTCAGGTGTTCGAGCACTGGGGGACTCCTCAGATAGATCTGTTTGCTTCCCCCCTGAATCACAAGTTGCCTCTTTTCTGTTCCCGGATATACTCTCCGGATCGTCTCGAGGCGGATGCTTTCCTCCTGGCTTGGGAGGGGAAGTTCCTTTACGCGTTCCCGCCTTTTCCTCTGATTTTGAGAATGCTGATACATCTCAAGTCGACTCATGCCGATCTGATTCTGATTGCGCCTCGGTGGCCTCGGCAGCCCTGGTTCTCTCTGCTTCTTCAGCTCAGTGTCTGGGAGCCGCTTCTTCTGCCTGTTTTTCCTTCTCTGCTGTCTCAGAGTCGGGGGTCGCTGTTGCATCCCAATCTGCAGTCTCTTCATCTGACAGCTTGGTTCCTTTCCACCTGATTCCTTCTCTTCAGTTGTCCCAGTCGGTGAGGGATGTTTTGGAGGCCTCTCGTTAGGCCTCTACAAGGCAATGTTATTCCCAGAAGTGGACTAGGTTCACTTCCTGGTGTGCTTTGCATTCTATTGTGATTTTCCCCTACCCTTTGTATATTACCCTTAATTGTTCTTCCTTTTCTATCAGACAATGTAGTTCTTTCCCCTCCATCCTAATGTATCATGTAGTATTTTGTCTATGTTTAAAGATTTAATCTTTTTACTCAATTTTGTTCTTGTTTACCCAATATTAATATTTTATGTACATCGCTTAGTAATTATTGATAGGCGATTGATCAAATATTGAATAAACTTGAAACTTGAACTTGAAACTATTCATCCTTCGTCAGCTACTTTGTCTTCCGTTTTGGACTATTTGCTTCATTTGTCCCATTCTGGCCTTAAGACAAATTCTGTTCGGGTCCATCTTAGTGCGATTGCTGCTTTTCATCAGCAGCTTGATGGCAAACCTATTTCGGTTCATCCTTTGGTTTCTCGCTTTATGAGAGGGCTCTTGAATGTCCATCCTCTTCTCAAGCCTCCTCCAGTGGTTTGGGATCTCAACGTGGTTCTCGCTCAGCTGATGAAGCCACCGTTTGAGCCTCTGGCTAAGTCTCACCTGAAGTTTCTTACTTGGAAGGTGATCTTTTTGCTTGCACTTACTTCTGCCCGTAGGATTAGTGAGCTGCAGGCTTTGGTGGTGGATCCGCCTTTTACTGTATTCCATCATGATAAGGTGGTTCTCCGCACTCATCCTAAATTTTTGCCCAAGGTGGTATCTGATTTTCATCTCAATCAGTCCATTGTGCTTCCTGTCTTTTTTCCCAAACCACATTCTCATCTTGGAGAGGTGGCGTTGCATACTCTTGACTGTAAGAGGGCGTTGGCGTTCTATCTTCAACGCACTCAGTCTCATCGGAAGGTTCCTCAATTGTTTTTGTCCTTTGATCCCAATAGATTGGGTCGGCCGGTTTCCAAGCGCACCTTGTCCAATTGGTTGGCGGCTTGTATTTCCTTCTGCTATGCTCAGGCTGGTCTCGCGCTGCAGGGTCGGGTCACGGGACATAAGGTCCGAGCGATGGCGGCTTCGGTCGCTTTCCTCAGGTCTACGCCTATCGAGGAGATCTGCAAGGCTGCCACTTGGTCTTTCTTGTGCTTTCGGTTCTTACCTTTACCTCACACTACTGTCTGGATACTTTGTCCAGGAGCGACGGCCGGTTTGGCCAGTCGGTTTTGCGTAATCTGTTTTCCTAACTTGCCATCCTCCCACCTTCCCTTTTTTGGTTGGCTTGGAGGTCACCTACATGTGAGAATATGCTGCCTACTTGTCCTGGGATAAAGCACAGTTACTTACCGTAACAAGTGTTATCCAGGGACGGCAGGCAGATATTCTCGCAACCCTCCCTCCTCCCCGGGGATGGCTTCTTTGCTGGCTATGTGAACTGAGGACCACAAGGTGGGGATGCGCCCTCCAGTGGAGCAGGAAGGCATGCATATGCGTGGTGCAGCACAGCAAGCTTGAACTTTCTTTCAAGTTTGCTTGAAAAGCTGTCCGCGTCGGGGCTCCGTGGATGACGTCACCCACATGTGAGAATATCTGCCTGCTATCCCTGGATAACACCTGTTACGGTAAGTAACTGTGCTTTCTCGTACAAGTCCCATCCCCTTTAACCTTTACTTCTACATTCCCTTCTGTTTACAATATCTAGTCTTGTGATGGAAAGTAGGATGCATCTGTTCCCAGAGAGGTTTTCAATGTTGCTGTTTTAGAACTTTATGCCCCTTTAACAGCAAGTTTTTGTTAATTTTCTTTCTCTTCTAGGAGTTCATGAGCATAGGTAGAGTAGTAACCTAGCCTTTCCTTAGCAACAGCAGCAGATGAATCCAGAGACCAATGGGATAACACACATCTACCAGCAGGCGGAGATAGAGAAACTGATTAACAGGTGGTCCTATTGGCTGGCACTCCTGTATCTCCAGTATGCTCTATCTCCCAGCAGGTGATGGTTGCTATTCGAATAGCTCCTGGATTTTGGCTGTGACTGGAACTTTATTTTCTCCTGTTGAGCTTTCTCTTCAGTGAGACTGCTATTCTGTTTCTCCTGTTGAGGTTTCTCTTCAGTGAGCTGGCAATGCTATTTCTCCTGTTGAGATTTTCTCTTCAGTGAGACAGGGGTGTCCGGCTGAACGGTGCCGGCTTTAAGGGTTACACCTGGGCCCCCCCAGGTCCCTGCCTCACCCTCCCTCCATTGCTAGAGGATCTGACTGGGTCTCGATTTTTTCTTCTTTCCCTTCTCTATTAAAAAAAAAAAAAAAAAAGGATACCACAGTTGCTACATTCTGCTCTGTTAGTGCTGCACATCCAGCTCTCACTGGCTTCAACCGGCCCTAACAACAAGCTTTTGTGTTTTTTACTGTTGTTTGAACTTCAGGTTCTGTTTGGGAGTCTTAGTATTGTGGGTTCAGTCAACATATGTTTAAGGAAGGATATTTTATTGAGGCTAAGTTTTATGACTAGAAATCCATTGAGGGAGCCGGGACTTTCCCGCCCTTTGCATGCATGCAATTGGTTTCCTTGTTGGTTACAGCGCGGCAGTAGCAGTGCAATTTCATGCTCGCTCTTGTTCTCCTCATTGAGTTTCAGTGCAGCAGTAGTAGTCCTGTTTATTCCGAGGCTCTCTTTCATCGGTGTTTGTCACGGCCATGTGCAGCTGATTGTGCAGGTGCCGGTTTATAGCAGCACGCATGAGATGGGACATGTTTTTTCCGGCGCTGTGGGAAGCACCACACCGTTCTTCTGGTTATTCCCCGAGTCTGATTTTCTTTCTATGCAGGCCACAGCAGGGTAAATTTTGCGGGGCTTGAATCCGACTATGTTTCTAGGAGTGTTGATGCAGCGGCCACATGTCAGCGAGAATCAGGCGTGCGCTTGGGTCTCTGGCGATGGCAGCGTTCCAGTAGTTTATTTACAGCTGACTTTGGTCAGGGTATGCTGCGGCTTCTCTCCTTTCCGGTTCAGACAAGTTGTACGTGTTTCACCAGCTTTGGGACAAGCTTGGACAGACTTATATGTCTATGTCTGTGTTCCTGCTGTATTCCCTTGAAGGAAGCTGCTTGTTTAATTGGACTCTGGGGTTAGCACTCAAGGGGATTACCAGAGAGACTCTGACCTGTGCTAGGTCACCCAGTCTCGGTTTGTCTCCGGACTGGGTCGACATAAGGCAACTCACGGCACAATGAGATCAGCAGTGTCTGTGTCAGAGATCATCCATGTTTCTGTCAGAAACAGTAGATCAGGTTTAGTTTGTAGTATCCAATCATTTATTATGTGTGCTTTGTTTCTCACGGAGCAGGTATTTAGGTAGTATCCCTTAATCTTTTCGTAGCTGTTTGGTGTAGGGATTTCAGAATATGTTAGCTTTTTTATGTTTCTGTTGTAGGTCTTGTTCCTGTATGGTTTGCGGTGTTTGCGGGTGGTGTTTAGCACTGTGATTTGATGACTCTTCAGGCTTTTTCAGGAGGGAGAAGACGCTATAATGTCAGATCAGGGGGCTGTGCACATTTTTCAGGATGCTTGCAACTTTGCATCCTCCTCAGATTTCCGGTTCGTTCTTGGAGTCTCTATGTTTCCCTTTTAAGTGTTACTGGTCCTCAGGGCACTTCTTGTAGTTCTTCGGGAACTAAGAGATGTTGTTCCACTTACTGCATGGTGCCCAAGACGGGGGCATTGGGCAGGCTGGATCCCATTCTGCTGAATTAGTTTCTCAGAGTTAAACATTTCTACAGAAAAACTGGGAGAAGATTTACATTTTCACTATGGACTCCGAATCGGCACTAGGTTTGCTTGCCTCTCTTGGAGCAGCGCTTTTGGTTTTGGCACATGCCATTTCGCCTACCCAAGGCTTCACGAACATTTTAGAAAATGTGGGTAGTGGTAGCATTTTGGCGCTACCAGTCGATTCACCTAATTTCTTCTTGACTGACTGCTTGATTCAGACGTCTTCCAATCGGGCCATTTGACCGACACGAAAAGGGTAGTTTCTTTTCCTCAGTTCTTTGGACGTGAATCTTCAAATTAGCACAGCGCTCTTTTCTCCTGTACTATTTATAGGTATATCGGGGAGATGTTTTTATTCATTTAGGAGAGAACTGTGTTTCTTCCCAGAGACTAGGGTGATGGGTCACAGTCTCAGGTTTGCATTCTTCTTCGGTCACCATGACCAAGAACATAAGAAGTTGCCTCCGCTGGGTCAGACCATAGGTCCATCGTCTGCTCCCACGGCGGCCCATCAGGTCCATGACCTATAAGGTGATCCTTTGCCTAAAACCCTTCAATCCCCGCATCCATCAGGAATTTATCCAATCCTTCTTTGAAACCCCTTAATGTACTCTGTCCTATCACAACCTCCGGAAGCGCATTCCAGGTGTCCATCACCCTCTGAGTGAAAAAGAACTTCCTAGCATTGGTTCTAAACCTGTCCCCTTTCAATTTCTCCAAGTGCCCCCTTGTTCTTGTGGTTCCCGATAGGTTGAAGATTCTGTCCCTCTCCACCTTCTCTATGCCTTTTATGATCTTGTAAGTCTCTATCATGTCTCCTCTGAGTCTCCGCTTTTCCAGGGAGAAAAGCCCCAGCCTTTCTAACCTGTCTGCGTATGAAAGGTTTTCCATACCTTTTATCATTTTCGTCACTCTTCTCTGAACCCTCTCAAGTATCGCCATGTCCTTCTTAAGGTACAGTGACCAATGTTGAACATAGTACTCCAGGTGTGGGCGTACCATCGCACGATACAGCGGCATGATGACTTCCTTTGTTCTGGTTGTAATACCCTTCTTAGTAATGCCCAACATTCTGTTTGCTTTCTTTGAGGCTGCTGCGCATTGTGCCGTTGACTTCATTGTTGTATCCACCAGCACACCCAAGTCTTTATCAAGGTTAAGAACATAAGAACATAAGAAGTTGCCTCCACTGGGTCAGACCGAGGTCCATCTCGCCCAGCGGTCCGCTCCCGCGGCGGCCCATCAGGTCTGTGACCTGCGAAGTGGTTTCTGACCACTTCTATAACCTACCTCAGTTTTATCTGTACCCCTCTATCCCTTTATCCTCCAGGAACCTATCCAAACCCTTCCTCCGGAAGCGCGTTCCATATGTCTATCACCCTCTGCGTAAAAAAGAATTTTCTAGCATTTGTTCTAAACCTGTCCCCTTTCAATTTCTCCGAGTGACCCCTAGTGCTTGTGGCTCCTCTCAGTTTGAAGAATCTGTCCTTATTTACTCTCTCTATGCCCTTACGGATTTTGAAGGTTTCTATCATGTCCCCTCTAAGTCTCCTCCTCTCCAGGGAGAACAGCCCCAGCATTTTTAACCTGTCAGCGTATGGAAAATTTTCCATACCTTTTATCAGCTTAGTCGCCCTCCTCTGCACTCCCTCGAGTACCGTCATGTCCTTCTTGAGGTACGGCGACCAGTACTTCTTTGAGGGAGTGAACAGCCAGGTGGATAAAGGGGAATCTATAGACATCATTTACCTTGACTTCCAAAAAGCCTTCGACAAGGTGCCACACGAGAGACTGCTTAAAAAGATATGGAACCACGGGGTACAAGGGGAGGTCCACCGATGGATCAAAAACTGGCTGGCAAACAGGAAGCAGAGGGTTGGCGTAAAGGGACACTACTCAGACTGGAAAGGGGTCACGAGCGGAGTTCCGCAAGGGTCGGTGCTGGGACCGCTCTTGTTCAATATCTACATAAATGATCTAGAGGCGGGAACTAAGTGTGAAGTCATTAAATTTGCAGATGACACCAAACTATACAGCAGGGCTCAAACCAAGGAAGACTGCGAGGATCTCCAAAAGGATCTAACGCAGCTGGAAAAGTGGGCCGAAAAGTGGCAGATGAGCTTCAACGTGGGGAAATGCAAGGTCATGCACGTGGGGAAAAAGAACCCGATGTTCACATACAAAATGGGGGGAACATCACTAGGGGTCAGTAACCTGGAGAGAGACCTAGGAGTGATGGTAGACGCAACACTGAAGGCATCGGCGCAATGCGCCACAGCCTCTAGGAAAGCAAACAGAATGCTGGGTATCATTAAGAAGGGTATTACGACCAGGACGAAGGAAGTCATCATGCCGCTGTATCGTGCAATGGTACGGCCGCATCTGGAGTACTGTGTCCAGTACTGGTCGCCGTACCTCAAGAAAGACATGGCGGTACTTGAGGGAGTACAGAGAAGAGCGACTAAACTGATAAAGGGAATGGAAAATCTCCCATATACCGACAGATTGAAGCAGTTGGGACTTTTCTCACTGGAAAAGCGGAGACTTAGAGGAGACATGATAGAAACCTTCAAGATCCTGAAGGGCATAGAAAAAGTAGACAGGGACAGATTTTTTAAATTAAGGGGCGCCACAAGTACAAGGGGGCACTCGGAGAAATTGAAAGGGGACAGGTTTAGAACAAACGCTAGGAAGTTCTTTTTCACTCAGAGGGTGGTGGATGCATGGAACGCGCTTCCAGAGGCTGTTGTAGACAAGAAAACATTAAATGGTTTCAAAGAAGGTTTGGATAGATTCCTAGAAGAAAAAGGGATTGGGGGGTATAGATAGGTATAGACCATTGCTCAGGCAATGGGCCTGATGGGCCGCCGCGGGTGTGGACCGCTGAGCAGGATGGACCTATGGTCTGCCTCAGCGGAGGCAACTTCTTATGTTCTTATGTTCTTACTCCAGGTGCGGGCGCACCATTGCGCGATACAGCGGCATGATGACTTCCTTCGTCCGGGTTGTGATACCCTTTTTGATGATGCCCAGCATTCTGTTTGCTTTCTTTGAGGCTGTCACACATTGCGCCGATGGTTTCAGTGATGAGTCGACCATCACCCCCAGGTCCCTTTCCAGGTTACTCACCCCTAGCAGTGTTCCCCCCATTTTGTAGTTGAACATCGGGTTCTTTTTCCCTACATGCATGACCTTGCATTTCTCTACGTTAAAACTCATTTGCCACTTTTTTGCCCAGTCTTCCAGTCTCGTTAGGTCCCTTTGTAGGTCTTTGCAGTCTTCCGTGTTTCTAACCCTGCTGCAGAGTTTGGTGTCATCAGCAAATTTGATAACCTCACATTTTGTCCCCGTCTCCAGATCGTTAATAAATATATTGAATAGTAGACGTCCCAGCACCGACCCCTGCGGAACTCCGCTCGTGACCCATTGCCAATCTGAGTATTGGCCCTTGACTCCAACCCTCTGTTTCCTGCCCGCTAGCCAGTGTTTGATCCATCGGTAGATATCCCCTTGCACCCCGTGGTTCCACAGTTTTTTAAGTAGCCGTTCGTGAGGTACCTTGTCGAAGGCTTTTTGGAAGTCAAGGTAAATGATGTCTATGGATTCACCCTTATTCATCTGACTGTTTATTCCCTCAAAGAAGTACAGCAAGTTCGTGAGGCACGACCTTCCCTTGCAGAAGCCATGCTGGCTCGCCTTCAGTTGTCCATTGTTTTCTATGTGTTCGCAGATTGTGTCCTTTACCATTGCTTCCATCATCTTTCCAGGAACCGAGGTCAAGCTCACAGGTTTCCCCTTGATCCCTTCTTAAAGATGGGCGTGACATTTGCTATTTTCCAGTCTTCTGGGATCTCCCCAGTTTTTAGGGAGAGGTTACATATTTGGCGAAGTGTCTCTGCTATTTCGTTTCTCAGTTCTTTTAGTACCCTTGGGTGGATGCCGTCCGGGCCTGGTGATTTGTCGCTCTTTAGTCTGTCTATCTGTCTGAGGACATCCTCTTTGCTTACCTCTAGTTGTACCAGCCTTTCGTTGGGTTCTCCGTTTATAATCACCTCGGGTTCTGGGATATTGGATGTGTCCTCTCTGGTGAAGACCGACGAGAAGAATTTGTTTAACCTTTCAGCTATCTCTTTTTCCTCCTTTATCGCTCCTTTCCTGTCTCCGTCGTCCAGTGGTCCCACTTCCTCTCTGGCTGGTTGTTTCCCTTTCACATACCTGAAGAAGGATTTGAAGTTTCTTGCTTCTCCTGCCAGTCTTTCCTCATATTCTCTCTTTGCCTTCCTGACCTCTCTATGACATTCTTTCTGGTGTCTTTTGTGCTCTTCCTGGTTTTCCTTTGTTGGATCCTTTTTCCATTTCTTGAAGGATGATTTCTTGTCGCTTATCGCCTTTTTAACCTCAGATGTTATCCATGCTGGGTTTCTAGTTCGATTTTTTTTGCACCCTTTCCTAAACCTTGGGACGCACAGGTCTTGTGCCTCGAGCACTATGCCTTTAAACAGTGTCCAGGCTTCCTTTATGGTCTTCACCTTCCCTGAGTTGCTGCTGAGCTTTTTTCCTACCATTTTCCTCATGTCCTTGTAGTTTCCCTTTCTGAAGTTGAGTGCTGTCGTTTTGGTTCTTTTCACCTTTGATGTTCCCATATTTAATTTGTACTGGATCATGTTGTGATCACTGTTCCCTAATGGTGCTATTACCACCACTTCCTTTGCGGGTCCTAGCCCGTTGAGGATTAGGTCTAGAGTGGCATCCCCTCGCGTTGGTTCTGTGACCAGCTTCTCCATGAAACAGTCCCTTATCGCCTCTAGGAATTTAGTTTCTCTCGTGCAGTTTGAGTGCCCAATGTCCCAGTCTATTCCCAGATAGTTGAAATCCCCCATAACTACCTCCCTTCCACTTTTGCACACCTGCCTCAGTTCGGCCTCCAGTTCCAGGTCGTTTGCTTCTGACTGTCCTGGTGGGCGATAGTACAATCCCAATTTGATGTCAGCTCCTTCCCCTCCTGTTAACTTAACCCATAGTGACTCCAGACTGTCTGCCCTTATTGTTGTTTCTGTTCTGCACTATGAGGAGTGTGTGGCGCAGTGGTTGGATCTACAGCCTCAGCACCCTGGGGTTGTGGGTTCAAACCCCGCGCTGCTCCTTGTGACCCTGGGCAAGTCACTTAATCCTCCATAGCCCCAGGTACGTTAGATAGATTGTGAGCCCACCGGGACAGAGAGGGAAAAATGCTTGAGTACCTGATTGTAAAAACCGCTTAGATAACCTTGATAGGCGGTATATAAAATCCTAATAATAATAAACTTAAAAAACTTCTGGATGAAGGAATGGAGTCCTTTATATACAGTGCTATTCCTCCCCCCTTTTTGTGTGCTCTGTCCTTCCTGTAGAGTTTATACCCTGGAAGGGCCACATCCCATTTGTTGTCCTCTGTCCACCATGTCTCTGTGATTCCTATTATGTCTATGTCCTTATTTCCGGCTATAACTTCTAGCTCCCCCATTTTAGTCCTTAGGCTCCTAGCATTTGTATATAGGCAATTTAAGTCCCAGTTTGTTACCTTTTCTTTTGGATCTACTCTTGATTTGTTGCTCCTGCTGGTCTCCTCACGTGTTGCCTCCTGTGGTGTGTCTATCCCGTCCTCTGCCCGCTTTTTACTTTCTCCTAGTACTAATCCCCCCATTTTGTAGCTGAACATCGGGTTCTTTTTCCCTATATGCATGACCTTGCACTTCTCTATATTGAAGTTCATTTGCCATTTATTTGCCCACTCCTCCAGTTTGTTCAGGTCCCTTTGTAGGTCTTCACACTCCTCCGCCGTCCTAACCCTGCTACAGAGTTTAGTGTCATCCGCAAATTTTATAACTTCACACTTTGTCCCTGTTTCTAGGTCATTAATAAATACATTGAATAGCAACGGTCCGAGTACCAACCCCTGCGGAACACCGCTCGTGACTCTCCTCCAGTCCGAGTAGTAGCCCTTCACTCCAACCTTTTGCTTTCTGCCTGTTTAACTCATCTGTATATGTCCCATTCCACCCTGTGGTTCCACAGCTTCCTAAGTAGCCTCTCATGGGGTACCTTGTCAAAGGCTTTTTGGAAGTCGAGATAAATGATATCTATGGGTTCCCCTTTGTCCATCTGGCTGTTTATCCCTTCAAAGAAGTGCAGTAAGTTCGTTTGGCACGATCTTCCTTTGCAGAAGCTATGTTGGCTCGCTTTCATTAGTCCATTTTTTTCTATGTGCTCACAGATGCTGTCTTTTATCAGTGCTTCTACCATCTTGCCTGGAACTGAAGTCAAGCTTACCGGCCTGTAGTTCCCCAGGTCATCTCTCAATCCCTTTTTAAAGATAGGTGTAACATTTGCTATTTTCCAGTCCTCCGGGATCTCCCCAATTTTCAAGGATAGGTTGCAAACTCGTTGAAGTATTTCTGCTACTTCGTTTCTTAGCTTTTTTAATACCCTTGGGTGGATTCTGTCCGGGCCTGGTGATTTGTCACTTTTCAATCTATCTATCTGTTGGAGGACATCCTCATGGCTTACCTCTATTGTCAACAGTTTTTCTACTTGGTCTCCATTTAAGATCTCTTTGGGTTCCGGTACATTGGATGTGTCCTCACTTGTGAAGACTGACGAGAAGAACTTGTTTAACCTATCAGCTACCTCTTTTTCCTCCTTTACCACTCCCTTTCTGTCTCCATCATCCAACGGTCCTACTTCCTCCCTCGCCGGTTGTTTTCCTTTAACGTATCTGAAGAACGATTTGAAATTTCCCCCGGCTAGTACATAAGAACATAAGAAGTGCCATCTCCGGAACAGACCCTAGGTCCATCAAGTCTGGCGATCCACACATGCGGAGGTCCCGCCAGGTGTACCCTGGCATAGTATTAGTCCCCATATTCTAAGCTTCTCATAAGAGATGCGCATCTAGCTTAACCTTACCTATGTTACCTTAAGCCACTCATAAGGAGATGTACATCTAACTTACCTTTAAACCCTGGAATGGTGGATTCTGCAATTATCTCCTCTGGGAGAGCATTCCAGGTGTCCACCACTCGTTGTGTGAAGCAGAACTTCCTGATATCTGTCCTGAACCTGTCCCCCCTTAGCTTCAGTCCATGTCCTCTTGTCCGTGTCACATTAGACATTGTAAATAATTTTTTATCGTGCTCTATTTGGTCGATTCCTTTCAGTATTTTGAAAGTCTCGATCATATCCCCTCGCAGTCTCCTCTTCTCAAGGGAGAACAATCCCAATCTCTTAAGTCGTTCCTCATATTCCAAGTTCTCCATGCCCTTTATTAGCTTCGTTGCTCGTCTCTGCACCCTCTCAAGTACTTTTAAGTCCTTTTTTAGGTATGGAGACCAGTGATGGATGCAGTATTCCAAGTGTGGACTGACCATCGCTCTATATAGCGATAGTAGTCTCTCTTCATATTCTCTTTTTGCCCTCCTAACCACTCGGTGACATTCTTTTTGGTGTTTCCTGTGTTCCTTCCAGTCTTCCCCGGTTTGGTCCTTTTTCCATTGTCGGAATGATGTTTTCTTGTCTCCTATCACTTTCTTCACTTCATTGGTTATCCATACCGGGTCTTTTGTTCGGTTTTTTTTTACACCCTTTTCTAAACCTGGGGATGTACGAATCTAAATTACCTTCTTACAGCAGCTTCAATACTCCAGCTGCTGTAAGAAGGTAATTTAGATTCGCGGCTACAGGGCAGGGAGGCTTGTCGGACCGGGCCTGTTCTGTTGTCGGGCGGGCGGGGAAGCGCCACGAAGGTAAGGGGCAGGGAGAGAGAAAGGGAGGAAAGGTGGAGTGGAGAGGAAAAGACGCTTAAGGGAAATGGGTAAAACTGAGGTGGGAGAAGGACGCTGAAAGCACTGGGGAAGACAAAGGGGTGGAGAAGGATGCTGAAAGGACATGGGGAAGACGGGGGGGAAAAGGATGCTGAAAGGACATGGGGAAGACAGAGGGGGAGAAGAACGCTGAAAGGACTTGGGAAAGACAGGAGGAAAAGGACACTGAAAGGACATGGGGAAGACACAGGGGTGAAGGACGCTGAAAGGACATGGGAAGAAGGATGCTGAAAGGACATGGGGAAGACAGAGGGGGGAGAAGGACACTGAAAGCACATGTGGAAGACAGAGGGGGGAGAAGGACGCTGACAGGACATGGGGAAGATGGGGGGGAGAAGGACACTGAAAGGAAATGGGGAAGAGAGAGTGGGGAGAAGATGCTGGCAGGGAAGAAGACAGAGATGCCAGACTATGGGGGGAGCGGAGGGAAGAAGATGGGTGCCAGACCAATTTAGAAGGGGGGAGAAAGGGAGAGGCACAGTAACAAAGCAAATGGAAGACGCAGAGAGAAGAGAGATAGTGGATGGAAGGAATTGAATTAGAACACGAGGAAAGCAGAAACCAGGCAACAAAGGTAGGAAAAAAATTATATTTCTTTTTTGCTTCAGGATACAGTAGTATATTAGTTGTGTTGATAAAAATTTATAAACATTAGAGGCTCTGGTAGAAACCCGTTTACAAAGTATGTATTCTTCCCAATTAATATTTCCAATTAAAGTCTAATATTTCTCTATTAACTATGTAAGATAAGGGTGGGGTGGGTTTCTATTATATGAAAAATAAAAATTACTAGAGGGATTTCAGGATGGGAGAGGGCGGGATATATTTGCAATTATAAGATATAATGATAAGATGTACAAGTGTTTAATCTATGTTATTTGTTGCAATTTTTGTACACTTGATGAAAGTTTTAAAATGAATAAAGAATTAAAAAAAAAAATAAATAAAGTGTTTTTGCTTATTTGTAAATGGGTTTCTACCAGAGCCTTTAATTCAGTTTATAGGGACGGGCGGGGACGGAAGGGATTCCTTGCGGAGACGGGTGGGGATGGAGGGGATTCCTTGCGGGGACGGGTGGGGATGGAGTGATTCCTCGTGGTGATGGGAAGGGATTCCTCACGGGTGGGATTCCTCACAGGGACGGGTGGGACTTTGGCGGGGACGGATGGGATTTCTGTCCCTGCGCAACTCTCTAGTTCAATTCCCTTCAGCTTCAAGTGCCATCCTTAGCTTGTTACAAGGGCTAGGTATATTGCTCTTCGCTTACTTCTCAGCTTCATGTAGCTTAGTTCCTAAACAGAGTACGGTATATTCGTATACCTCTTAAAAAGCCCTGTCCGGAGTATAGTATTAACATACTTTTTGCAGTTTACCGAAGGCTTCATTTCATCCTTGTCTTTTGAGACTCTAAAGGGCTGTGCCGTTGAACACGGGGTTTCTTGTGGCCATGGCTTCAGCTCAGCGGTTTTCTGAGTTACAGGCCTTGTTTGGCGGGGATTCCTATTTCTGATTTACAAAATCTGGGATGTCAGTTCGGACGGTACCACAATTTCTTTCTAAGGAGGTGTCATCCTTTCTTTTATGACACTCGCACTTTTCCTTTCTTCTGGGGAGACGTGCTTTTATTCACTGCATTTTTTAGAAAGTGCGTAGCGTTCTCCGTGAGCTAGGTTTCTAACGACTTTTGGTGGTTTAGATCACCTTTTTGCATTCTTCACGGGACGCCTCAAACGAATGGCAGCGTCCAAAGCCTCCATCGCTCGATGGTTCCAAGAGGACATTATTTCCGCTTGCTTGATGGCAGGGAAGCGGTTGGCGAAAGAACTTCATGTCTATTTCGCCAGAGCGATGGCTACTTCTTGGATTCGGTCCAGAGGTTTTTTCCTTGGAGGAGTTTTGTCTCGCGGCTACTTGTTCTTCCGAGAGTGCTTTATCTCAGCATTACCGGTTGGATGTGGGGGCGCATGTGGTGGATGCATTTAGTGTTTCGATTATTGCAGAGGCAGCATTTGCTTCCCACCCAAATAGAGGATTGCTTTACTACATCCCATTGGTCTCTGGATTCATCTGCTGCTGTTGCTAAGGAAGGAAAAATTATGTTCTTACCTGTTAATTTTCTTTCCTTTAGATGCAGCAAATGAATCCAGAGCCCCACCCTTTCTGGATATTGTCTGTCGGTTTTATCTTTAACAACTTTCGAAGTTTGTTATTATTGATGGTTGTATTCTGTATTATTGCCTTTTGAGATTTGTTATGGGAAAGAAGTTATTGATGGTTGTATTCTGTATTATTGCCTTTTGAGATTTGTTATGGGAAAGAAGTTTTTTAAATGCTATGCCTATTGATGGTTACGGATGCTTGGGCAAGGAGCTATACTGGAGATACAGTAGGAGTGCCAGCCAATAGAACCACCTGTTAATCAGTTTCTCTATCTCCACCTGCTGGTAGATGTGTGCTATCCCATTGGTCTCTGGATTCATCTGCTGCGTCTAAAGGAAAGAAAATTAACAGGTAAGAACATAATTTTTCCTTTTAAGGGACTGCAGTGTGATTAAGAAAACCAAGCAGCAGGGCTGGCTTAAGGGACTGGGACACCCTGAACTACCTTTTGTATTGGTATTCCCCTCCTGCAGTCTGGTATCTTTCTCTTCCCCTCTCCCCTAACTGTGATCTGGTGTTGCTTCCTCTTTGTCAAGTCTTCCCTTCCTGCTGGACCAGATGAAACACTGGCTCAGGGCACTGATGATAGAGTGCCAAACTATCAGTCTAGCATCTATCCTTTTAGATGTTTGAAGGTAGACTGGACTGGGATTTTAGTGCCCTTTATCACTGGCATTCTGGGCCAGCTTAACCTAGGGACCTGCATGTTCCTTTGAGCTAGTGATATGACCTGCACTAAGCATCTTTAACTTTGTATTCCCAGTTCCTTCCTCCTGAGACCAAGGTGCTACGGGCTATGCCTAACTTACCTTGTGTTGTGCAAGTGGGGGCAGTGGTTTTTGCCCGAGGATCCTGTGCTGGCAATCAGGAAGCTGCTGTGCTGAAAACTCTGATGTCAGGGTGTGGCTTGTGTGAGGAAACACCTGAGTCCTACATCGATATCCATACAGGCCTAAGTGGCAGCGGTGTGGCATATGTAAGTATGATTAGCAAAAAATTCAGTGGGAAATAAACAAAGGAGGTAGTTCTACTTTAATAACAAAAACAAAAACTTTGTTTGTAAAAGTCTTCCTGAATGAGATGCAACTTCCTGAATGAGATGCGACAGTCACCAACAAATTGTTTGAAAAATATATATTTCCAGTGCAATAGGTGAGGCATTCTAGACAGATGGGTACTGTCCTCATGGCTGTGTGCCATCTGCAGAAGGACTCCACTCCAGAATTTTGTCTTTGCCTCTGCTCTACTTCACTTGGCTTCTTAGTTCCCTCTACAGTTTTTCCTTTCTGCACGTGTGCCTGCAGGAGTGTGTTCTGCTCTCCACAACTGTGTTGTTTTTTTTTTTTTGGTGTAGTTTTCATCTCTACGGGGTTTTTGGTGCTCAGAGCAATTACTCAGCTCTGCCTGTATTAAGATTTCCCAGACTTCAGTCTGCAGCTGAGAGACCAATCCCTGGTGGCACGTGTCAGCCAGCCTGAATTTACTTCATAGTTGCTCGGGGCCATCCCCCATCTTTCTCCTCCTTCTGAACAAGGGTTAGAGCACAGGTTTTTTGGCATCTGTTGGAGACATGGTGGTGTCTCGCAGATTGCCGGCTTCGTCTTCTCACCTCCACCCGTCCCTGAGCGTGTCTGTCGGTCCACAGGAGTGGAGGTACAGTCGGGCATAAGGTCTGACTGGCAGCCCGAAGATCAGCGTTGCAGAGGCATTCCTATCATGAGGCAATAATTTTCTGATTCCAGCTACTGAAAGAGAACTGCAGCAGGCTGCAGCACATTTTCAGTGCAGGTTATAATGTATCCTGCCAGAGCTGGTGTTAGACTGCAAACGTGAGCTAGGATTTAACAGAGAGAGGAAATATCTTTTTTGTTTATTTATTTTGTTTACATCATAGCACCAGTGTGAGTAGGAGAGGGCAAAGGGGATGAAGAGGTTATAAAAGGGGTGAAGAGGTTATAAAATAAACTCACCAGGATGTTTGAAAAAAACACCCACTTGGGCAGGAAAATTGAATTGAATCAAAAATTTGATTCAATAGGCTGGATCGAATCAAATTTTTTTCCCTGAATCAGGCAGCACTACTAAGCACACCTCTCTACCCAGTGAAGCTGGTGTGGTGCTTAAAGATATGCAGGACTGCCGTGTGGATGTAGTCCTCCGGAGACTTTTTGATGCAGCTACTTTAGGCATAAAGGCTGCTTCAGTGGTGTCCTTTGTCACACGCACCTTTTTCTCTCGTGACTGCGTACACTGGAGAATGAGGCTCTGGATCCTTTTGGCTGGGTCAGATTATGTTGCTGATGCAATGTATGTCCTTATGTGAGTTTTGGCAAAGGTGTTGTATACTCCATTTCTGCCCGCAGAATGCTCTGGATCAGGCAATGAGATGGTGATTCCACTTCCAAGGCTACTTTGGCTAAACTTTCCTTTAAGGGATAGTTATTGTTTGGAAAGGGCCTGGATATCCTCATGAATTCTGTGGTGGATTGTCATCTTAAGATTCTACCTAATAGCAGACCCAGAACCTTTAGAAGCTCAGGGTGCTCTAATTTTCATGGATCCCACGACAGTCTGCCGGTTCTGCGTTGCAGGGAAACTATCAGGACTACCAGCAGAGGTTCTCAGGGCCCAGACATAACCAGTCCTCTGCTTCCCGAACTGCTCCAGCTACCAAGAAGTTGCAATGATGCCAGGCAGGGAGTGGCCCCTCTGCATTTTGGGGGCCAGCTCTCAGCATTTCTTCAGGCCTGGGTTGGGATTTCATATGGCCAGTGGGTTCTGAACATTCGGTCTGGATACAAACTGAAATTTGCCCGGCCTCTGACAGATTGGTTTGTGGACTCGCCCATGGGACACCCGGAGAAAGCTGTCAGTGTTCTGACCACTGTAAGAAGATTGCTCAATATTGAGCAGCTAGACCTGCTCTTAGGTGTGCAGGAATAATGACAATGGTGCAAATATTTCCAACCAGGTATTTTTTATTAACTTTATCAGAGCAATGTTCAAGAGGCATTTGCACCAGAAGTTCATCTCAGATGCGCAAAATATGGCATTTCTGGCAACGAACTCGACTCTATACTAGTTTGTGCATTCATATATACCTTACATCACTGTTTTTCAACCACTGGTCTGCAGAAAACTCCTGCCGGTCCACGCAGGGCCAGCGAGATCGTGTCGGCGGTTAAATTTCCTGCCGACTGCAGTAGTATTGGCGGAAGGCTGCTGTTCCACGCAGCTTTGGGTGATCAAGACAGGCTGCCGACATCGGGGGTCTTCCCTTTGTGAATCTCGCCTATTCAGAAACAGGAAGTTGAAACAAAATAGGCGGGACTCAGAGAGGGAAGGTCCCGACGTCGGCAGCCTGTCTTGATTGTCGCCACTGCCAAGTCGCCGAAGAGGGCCACCAGGAAGGTGCAGGTGGAAGGGAGATGGTCAGCGTGTGCGGGAGCGAGATCATGGGGAGCCTTTGACAGTGGCTGTCTTTCCTCCCAGCAGCTCTCGTACTTGCCAGGGCAGTGATTCACCGGCAACGTCTTCTTTCCTCAGAGGCGGCAATGGACCCAAGGCTGCCTAAGTAAATCGCTGCTGCAGGCAAGTACTGAGAGCTGCTGGAAGGGGAGGAAGCCACTGTTGGAAGGCTGGGAAGCTGCTGGATAAAGGGAGAGGTGCTACTGGACCTGGAGGGAGGTAGGAGAGATGCTGCTGGGATGGGAAGAGAGTTACTGTTGGATAGGGGGAGGAGGGAAGGGAGAAGTAAAAAAGGAAGGAAACAGCTAGCAGAGAGATTACAGGAGGGGAAAGGGGGTCAGGGTGGAATGGAGAGATCAGATGAGGGAAAGTGTAAAGAGAGGAATGAGAAAGTAGCGAGAGATTGATGCTGGAAAGGAGATCAGCAGAGAAATAAGAGAGGGATAAAGATGCTAGATCTGGTGTAGGAGAGATAAAAATGAAGTAAGCAGTGAAGCTGGAATGAATGATGTAAAAAGGAGAGAGGAGGCACAGGCTGGATAGAAAGGGGAGAGGGACATAGAAAGAAGTCAAGATACATATGGAAGGGGGAGAAGGCAGACAGTGGATGGAATGGGAAAATCTGGATTGAAGAGACAGGGCAGACACTGGAAGGAAAAGAGTGAAAAGAAGATGAAGGCAGAAACCAGAGATAACAAAAGGTAGAAAAAAATAATTGTATTTCTATTTTGTCATTAGAATATATCATATTTGAAATATATATCCTGCTAGAGACATAACTGGGGACTGCAAAGCCCAGGCAGGAGTGGCGGCTGCCGGGAGGAGGGCTTCCCGGAACGGCGCTGGCGGCAGCTGCTGCAAGGAGGGCTTCGCACCGCTGAGGGTTGGGTGCTGCTCCTGTGAGGATCGCGGCCGGCTGTACCAAACTTCGCAGATCGTGTCAGAGGGAATGTACTTCCGAGGGGCATAGCGGCCTACAAGGTTCGCAAAAGCTGGTTGCGATGCTCACAACGCTGCATACTGGACTGGGGAAACAGGTAAGGAGTGCTGCTGGAGCAGGGAAGAGGTGCTGCTGGGCCGGGGGAGCAATGAAGAGGGACAGGGGGAGCAGGGAAGAGGTGCTGCTGGACAGGGAAGTGGAGTGGGGAGGGAAATGCTGCTGGTGAGAAAAGGTGGCTCGGGCTGAAAGGGAACAGATGGGAGAAGGGGGCTGGGGGGGGGAAAATGGGTTTAGAGCTGAGGCTGAAAATAGGGGACATGTAAGGGAAGGAGGCTTTACTAGCACCTGTTAATGTAACGGGCTTAAACACTAGTACTGTATAATATGTTTTAGCATCTCCAGGGGTACTACCTGAGCTCCTTTGATGCTTCTGTTGGCTATTGCTATTTTAGTGCGACAAGGCGGTGGCTGCTGCCAGAAGGATGCTGGGCTGTGTAAAGAGAGGCATAACCAGTAGAAGAACGAAGGTGTTGACCTGTACAGGTCGTTGGTGAGGCCCCACTTGGAGTATTGTGTTCAGTTTTGGAGACCGTATCTGGCAAAGGACATAAGATGACATGAAGCAGTCCAGAGGGGGGCGATGAAAATGATAGGAGGTTTGCGCCAAAAGACGAATGAGGAGAGACTGGAAGCCCTGAATATATATACCCTAGAGCAGGGGTAGGGAACTCCGGTCCTCGAGAGTTGTATTTCTATCTGGTTTTCAGGATTTCCCCAATGAATATGCATTGAAAGCAATGCATGCAAATAGATCTCAAGAGCAATGTACGGAAATTCTTCTTTAAGGAAAGGGAGGTGGATGCCTGGAATGCGCTCCCAAGAGAGGTGGTGGAGACGAAAACAGTGACGGAGATCAAAAAAGCGTGGGATGAACACAGAAGATCTAGAATCAGAAAAGAATAGTAAATATTGAATAACTAACACCAGTACTGGGCAGACTTGCACGGTCTGTGTCTGTATATGGCCTTTTGGGGGAGGATGGGCTGGGGAGGGCTTCAATGGCTGGGAGGGTGTAGATGGACTGGAGTGAGCTTGGACGGAGACTTCAGTAGTTGGAACCTAAGAACAGTACCAGGCAGAGTTTTGGATTCTTGCCCAGAAATAGCTAAGAAGAAGAAGAAAAAAAACCAACAAATTTTTAGATTGAATCAGGTTGGGCAGACTGTTGCTATTACATGTTTGTTTATTTAAGTATTTATATACCATTTAAAGCCTAAGTGGTTTACATTCAGGTACTCAAACATTTTCCTTATCTATCCTGGTGGGCTCACAATCTATCTAATGTACCTGGGGCAATTGGGGATTAAGTGACTTGCCCAGGGTCACAAGGAGCAGCGTGGGACCTCCTAATGGTCCATTAGCATTTCTGTAATGTCTTAATAAAAGTGGAAACATAGTCTGTGCTTTTGTGCTGCTCATAAGCAAGCACTGTGCAGCTGAGGACTGCGGAGTCTGTATCTTCCTGGAGGGATTCTATGTTTACCTCCAAAAGCACTGAGGGCTTAAACAGCCTGCACATAGTCGCGACCTCTCCGAGACCAAAGGCCTCCACTAGATCCAGATCTGGTCCTCCCTAGACATGAAGAAACATCTCCTATTACTGAGGACCCAGACCAGGACAGTAAAAGCATTGATATAGAGCCCTAGTCGTCCCAGTCCTTAGTGTGAGCGGGCAAGAATATAATATTGGGTGTAACTCTCGACAAACATCTGACTCTGGAAAAACATATAGACCTACTGTTTAAGAAATGTATTTCAGTTTTATGGAAGCTCCACGCCATCAAGAAGTTTTTTGATGAACCTTCATTTCGTTTGCTGGTGCAGACATCCATTTTGAGTATTCTAGATTACTGCAATATATATTTAGGGGTTTACAAAAAAATAGTCAAAAAACTGAGACTAATTCAGAACACTGCAGTTCGCCTCATTTTTGGACTAAAAAAATGGGAGCACATTACCCTTTTTATCAAAAACTTCACTGGTTGCCAGTAGAGTCCAGAGTTCTGTTCAAGTTTTTCTGTATTGTTGCAAAGCAGTTTGGGGGATGCTACCAAATTATCTTGCTTCTCAGTTTTCTTTGAACTATTCTAATAAGAGCACACGTAGAATAAATCTATTTAATTACCCTTCTCTAAAATCATGTCAATATAAGAAGTTTTTTGATAGAATTTTACTATTCCAGGTCACTAAATTGAATACATGGCTTGGAAAACCTATATTAGAGGCTACTTCTTATTCTGATTTTAGAAAATCACTAAAGACATGCCTGTTTGACATGTTTACTTCTTAGTTGTGGTACTGTTTAACTTCTCCTGCTTTTTAACTTTTTAATTGATGCATTTTTTGACTATTTTAATGTACTCTATATATATTGATTGTATGTGTTTTTTACTTTGTTGTGAACCGCTTTGAACTTTTGGTATAGCGGTATACAAAAAATAAATTATTGTTTTTTTTATTTTTTATTTATTAATTTTTCATTCTTACAGCAATTGAATCACACATAATATAATTAATTATTACATGACATTTGTAATTACAATCAATACATCCTATCATAAATGATAAATCCCTCCCCTTTTTCTCAACTCCTATTTCCAAAAATTATACATATCCCACCCCATCCCTATATACCTACTACAAATGTGCTAAGAAATCTGATCATTAGAATAATTAGTCAATGGTTCCCAAATTTTCTTAAAATTTTGAAGATTCCCTTGTTGTAACGCTAACACTTTTTCCATTTTGTATATATGACATACAGAGTTCCACCAGAATGTATAATTTAATTTGGTATAATCCTTCCAATTTTGAGTAATTTGTTGCATGGCGACTCCTGTCAATATTAATAGCAGCTTGTTATTATTTGCTGAAATCGGGCTCTTGAGTTCTCATTGCAGTGCCAAATAGTATGGTATCATATGAGAGTCCTACATGATTTTCTAGTAACTTATTAATTTGGGGCCAAATTAAATTCCAAAAAGCATTTACACAGGGACAGAAAAAAATTAAATGATCTAACGTCCCTACTTCTATTCTACAATGCCAGCATCTATTGGATCTAATACTATCTTTCTTGGGTCACCAAGCCGCAAAATGGTATAAATTGTTATATGGATTTTTAAATAAAAAAAAAGAAAACTGGACTTAGGGATATTTGGAGTATTGAGATTGGACAGACAATTTCTGCTTCTCAATGGCCACGATTTTGGTCCTGGAGATTAAGGTCTACAAGGTCAGCATCTATGAATCAAACATGGATGTTTTTGTTGCATAGAGTGTTATGGACCCCTACGCGCCTGCAAAATAAATTATTGTTGAGGAGTCTCCTCTTTTGTCCTATGGTTGGAGCTCTTGCATGCTTGGGTACTAACTGTCGGTGGCAGTGAAGTAGGAGGAACCCAGAAAAAAATCTGAAGTGGATTCCTACTGCAGATGGCTTGCAGTCATGGAGAGTTAACCCATTTGTCTTGTCTGACGTACCTATCTACTGGAAAATATATATACTGTATATATAAGATAAGAGCATAATCTCTTTATTCCTCCATTTTTGTTATTCTTTTTTCTTTGCCGCTTGTTAGAATCAGCATTATTGTTTGCAACACTAAATGCTTGATTGTTGTCATTTACTACAGTTCTCGTATTCATCTTTCTCCCATGTTTTTCCCCCAAATATTTTAGCAACTTTCTGTGTCTGAGGAACCAGCTGAAGAGTTGGTTTCCATAGAACACTCGCTGTCGTAATGCCCTGTCTGAGAGCAGAGCTGTAGTAGAGCAAGAATGGACTGATCGGGTTGCTAAGCTGCTCTCCTTCCACCTTCCTCACATTTCACACTTAACAAATACTGGAAGAAAACTATTTATTCTACTTGTTTTCTTTCTTGCAGGTTTACATGTTTGCTGAAGCGCTGGCGGAAGGTGCTGTTAAGATGGGTATGCCTAGCGACCTGGCCAATAAAATAGCTGCACACACACTACTAGTAAGTGTATGACAATTTCAAAGAATTTGTGACAATCTCTGGCGAAAAGGTGACTAAAGTCACCAGAAATGTAAAAAATGAGGTTTTAGTAAATTCTGTTAAACAGTAGTCCAAATGCCAATCTTTTCTGTGAAACAATAAAAAGTTCAAATCAAACATGTAACTTTTTTTAGTCTGCTTATGGACCCATTACATGAAAAATTTGCCAGTCTCAACATTTTGAATTCTAGTGCAATAGACACATTATTCCGGAGCCTTCGGGTAGTGAATTGATTCCTGTGAGAATTCTGTAGAGAGCCATCTCATTAGCATTCTTTTGTTCCACCCCCTATCTCTCCGGGCTGTCCTCCAATTCCTCAGTTGTCTCTCTACAAGCAAGTCTGTCTTTTCTGCTCATGTTTATCTTTCTATTAAATTTGCTTTTTGCTTACTGTTTGTGAGGCTTTTCAGTGTTGCTTATAGAAAATGACACAGGAAACCATCCCGTGTCTTTAGTGTCTATCTCAGCATCAGTCCTTGTACACCAACATTCTTCAATGCAAGGCTTCAGGGTCAGTGGTTGTGCCCATTTATACTCTTATTTTTCCTTGTTTCCTTAAAGAATGGCATGGGGATGGTTTCCCACGGTTAATAATAATAACTTTATTTTTGTATAATGCAATACCACAAGCAGTTCAGAACGGTTTACAGAGGAAGAGACTATATACAGACAGCGATGTTACAGAAAAAGACTTTCAAATTACATTAGCATGCCAAAAGTAGTCGAGATTTATCCGTAAGCATTTCAAAGATACAACAAGGCAGGAAAGGAGTCAGAGAAATTTATCAAAGAGATAGGTTTTAATTGATTTCCTGAAGGTTTGGTAGGAGGGTGCATTTGAAATGAAGTTGATTAAACTTTTATTCCATTTGCCTGCTTAGAATGATAATGATCTGTCAAGGAATTTCTTGTAGATACAGCACTTCAAGGATGGAAAAGCAAACAGATAGGCACTACGTGTGCAAGTGGTGCCTGGAAATTCAAAATGGTGTGACAGGTAGATTGGGGATGAACCTGTTATGGTTTTGAAGCAGAGGCGACAAACTTGAAAATGACTCTTGATTCCATCAGCAGCCAGTGTAGTTTTTTGTAATATGGGCTTACATGATCCAATTTTTTGAGACCATAAATGAGACGGATGGCAGCATTCTGAATGACTCTCAATTGTTTGGTTTTCTTTTTTTTTTTTTTTTTCAAAATTCTTTATTCGTTTTTTCATCTTACATCAAGTACACAATATTACATCATTTGAAACTTTTACACATCACTTGAAATTATTTCAAAGTCATCTTACATACATAAATTTATTCCCTCTCCACCCACCCTTCCCACAAATATTTTAATTCAAAATATATAAATATTGTATTCTTATCTATTGATGAAACCTTTAAAAGAACTTTATACCATCCCCCTCCCCTCTATGTATAAATGTACTTTCAGTGGAAAATGATGTCTATTAATTACAATAATTTGTCAATGGCCCCCAAATCTTTTTAAAATTATTATAATTCCCTTTTTGTATGGCAATTGTTCTTTCCATTTTATAAATATGGCATAACGAATTCCACCAGAATGTATAGTTAAGCCTAATGTAATTTTGGTTTTCTTAAAGGATCCCAAGTATATAATATTGCAATAATCTAAGATGCATCTTTTACAGAATCGGGGTCTTTGCACATAAATAAGCATACATCAATTATTACCGTGTTTCTCTGAAAATAACCGCAGGGACGGGATAAATTCTGTCACCGTGTCATTCTCTGAGTGCTGAGGATCCCAATATGGGGACATCTCTGGCTGCAGGAGAGTGCAGACTCTAAGGTCAGAGATCTGCGTCCAAGGAGCAGACTGCCTTGCAGTGCACCCACTTGGACAGCCTGCACTAACAGTCTGGGAGCTCAGGGACTGGTCCCATGGGAGCAAGGTTCGCCCCAGGTTCTGTTCGCAGTGGGCTTGAGCGCAGGCTGAGTTTTTCAGGATCAGGGCTGACTGCTTTCCTCCCCGCAACTGCATGTGCAGGGTTCCGGTGGGGGTTGAGATCTCTGGCCAGTCGGGCCCGAGAGGCAGTCTGAAGAGACAAGCAGACTTGTTTGAGGTAGAAAGTTCTCTCTGTAAGCTGTCTGCAGGTACATTAGATAGAGTGTGAGCCTGACAGGACAGATAGGGAAAAATGCTTGAGTACCTGAATAATTTGTAATCCGCATAGAATTGTAGAATATGTGGCATATAATATAAATAAGTACCTCAAGCAGCACACAGTATGGCAAAGCCCTCCCTCCGACATCAGCGCTGACATTGTGAAGACTTCCGGTCGGCTGTGTGCGGCAGGGCAGGTAGGGAGAAGGCAGTGGCTTCCAAAGCGGAGGGCGGTCCGCCCCGGGTGCAGCCATGGGGGGGAGGGTGGGGGGAAGTGAGTGTGCACAGCCGGTCAGGTCCCCCGATCGACCGACAACAGGCCCGGCCAACAAACCTCCCTGCCCTGTAGCCGCAAATCTAAATTACCTTCTTACAGCAGCTTCAGTACTCCAGCTGTTGTAAGAAGGTAATTTAGATCCACGGCTACAGGGCAGGGAGGTTTGTCCGACTGGGTCTGTTCTGTTGTCGGTCGGGTGGGGAAGCGCCACAAAGGTAAGGGGCAGGGAGGGAGAAAGGAAGGAAAGGTGGAGTGGAGAAGAAAAGACTCTTAAGGGAAATGGGTAAAACTGAGAGGGGAGAAGGATGCTGAAAGCACTGGGGAAGACAAAGGGGTGGAGAAGGACGCTGAAAGGACATGGGGAGGACAGGAAGGGGGGAGAAGGACTCTGAAAACACATGGGGAAGACAGAGGGGGGAGAAGGACCCTGAAAGGACATGGGGAAGAGGGGGGGGGGATAAGGACCCTGAAAGGACATGGGGAAGAGGGGGGGATAAGGACCCTGAAAGGACATGGGGGAAGACAGGGGGGGGGAGAAGGACGCTGAAAGGACATGGGGAAGACAGAAGGGGGAGAAGGACGCTGAAAGGACATGGGGAAGACAAAGGGGTGGAGAAGGATGCTGAAAGAACATGGGGAGGACGGGAGGGGGGAGAAGGACGCTGAAAGGACACGGGGAAGACAGGGGGGAGAATGACACTGAAAGCATATGTGGAAGACAGAGGAGGGAGAAGGATGCTGACAGGACATGGGGAAGATGGGGGGAGAAGGACGCTGAAAGGAAATGGGGAAGAGAGAGTGGGGAGAAGACGCTGGCAGGGAAGAAGACAGAGATGCCAGACTATGGGGGGAGCGGAGGGAAGAAGATGGGTGCCAGACCAATTTGGAAGGGGGGAGAAAGGGAGAGGCACAGTAACAGAGCAAATGGAAGACGCAGAGAGAAGAGAGACAGTGAATGGAAGGAATTGAATGAGAACATGAGGAAAGCAGAAACCAGGCAACAAAGGTAGGAAAAAAAATTCTTTTTTTTTTGCTTCAGGATAAAGTAGTATATTAGTTGTGTTGATAAAAATTTATAAACATTAGAGGCTCTGGTAGAAACCCATTTACAAAGTATGTATTCTTCCCAATTAATATTTCCAAATTAATAAAGTCTTTTTGCTTATTTTTAAATGGGTTTCTACCAGAGCCTTTAATTCAGTAGCATAATTAACTGAAATAACTATTTCTGAAGTTTATAGGGACGGGTGGGAACGTAGGGGATTCCTCGCGGGGACGGGTGGGGACGGAGGCATTCCTCGCGGGGACGGGTGGGGATGGGTGGGAGTCCTCACGGGACGGGTGGGACTTTTGCGGGGACAGGTGGGGATGGGTGGGATTTCTGTCCCCGCGCAGTTCTCTAGTTCAGAGGTCCTGCGCATGCATCTGAAGGATGGACGGCTTGAATAGGAAGCCAAGCAGGCAGACCTAAATAACAACTTGAAAATGGCTGGGAGGACAAGAAGCACCAAGACTACAGTCAAGACCAGCATTCCAGTCACCGAAGGGATCCAGGGGATGGCCACGGCCTACGTGCAGACGGAGGATAACCCAGGACGGTGGACAGAGGTCTCTATGCAGACCGAGGCCATCCCTCAGCAGTACACTACAGTCTCTACGCAGACAGAAGAAGTGGGCCAGCTAGTCCGCCTACTTCGTAGGGCTTTAAACTAGGTAAGTTGGGGGAGGGTACCCACTCACATACCAGCGCAAAAAGTAACTATCCTGAGGAGGTGAGTCGCAACTCTTAGTCCGAGGTAAGTACACACACTGAAAACAATACTTTAGGAGTCACACTAGCTCAGGCGGGAAACTCTCCACAGGGACTTAGCAAACATAAGGTATGGAGGGCTATGTATGTTAATGCACACAGTTTGGGCAATAAAATTCTGGATTTGGAGACAGAAATAATGAACGCCGACCTAGACGTAGTGGTGATATCCGTGACTTGGTTCACAGACTCACATGGGTGGGATATGGTTATACCGGGTTACAACTTACTTCGTCGAGACAGGGAGGGCAAGTTAGGAGGAGGGGTAGCACTATACACTAAAGTAGACATCAAAACTACCAGAATCACAGATGTTAAGTACACCGGGGAATCCCTCTGAGTGAACCTGGCAAGAGGAAACGAAAAATGCCTGTATCTTGGTGTGGTATACAGACCTCCAAGACAACAGGAAGACAAGGATATAGAATTAATATATTCAAAATGGAAAGGTCAATAGCTGTACAAAATGGAAATTATAAGACATTTAATAAAATATGGGGGCCATTGACATCTTTTTGTGATGATTAAACACCAGTTACTCTATTGAAATATACATCGTGAATAGTAGAGAGGGGGAAGGGTTCTTAAGCTATTGTGATTATTAATAATAATAATGGGGAGGGGTGGTTTTTATGTTTATATATATACAATTTTTGTTTTTCTTGAATGATTTACAAGTGATGTTTTCAAGAATTTGTGTGGTTTTAATATGTACACTTGTTGAAAGATTAAAAATGAATAAAGATATATAAAAAAAAGAATTAATCGAAGACATAGACAACATCACTTTGCTGTTAGGGGACTTCAATATGCCCGATGCAGTACTGTTAGGGGACTTCAATATGCCCGATGCAGATTGGAACACACTTTCTGCGACAAACAGCGGCAGCAGAAGGCTATTAACCTCCATAAAGGGAGCACGACTCAAACAACTGGTATTGGAGCCCACTAGGGACCAGGCGATACTGGACCTGATACTCACCAACGGAGAAAGCGTCTCGGAAGTTTCGGTAAGCAATACGCTGGCCTCCAACGACCACAACATGGTATGATTCAACCTCAGGAAAGGTTTCACTAGATCGAACACAACAACAAAGGTCCTTAACTTTCGGGGCACTGACTTCAAACGCATGGGAGATTTTGTCCGTCAGGCGCTGCAAGACCAAGCTGAAACCGATAATGTAGAGGCTATGTGGTCAACCCTGAAATCTACCCTACACGAGGCAACGAACCGCTATAAAAAACAGTAAGCAAACGACGGAGAAACAACAGACCCCAGTGGTTCACTGCAGAGATTTCGGACCTCGTTAAAGAAAAGAAAAAAGCTTTTATTTCCTACAAACAATCAGGAAAAGGGGAGGCAAAGGAAGACTATCTGGTCAGATCTAAAGCTGTCAAAACGGCAGTCAGAGAGGCCAAGCTTTGAATAGAAGAGACTCTAGCAAAGGACATTAAGAAGGGGGATAAATCCTTCTTCAGGTATATTAGTGATAGAAAAAGAAACACAGATGGAATAGTACTCCTTAAGAAACAATTCGGGAATTATGTAGAATCGGATTCCAATAAAGCCGAACTACTAAATGAATACTTCTGCTCAGTCTTTACCTGTGAGGCGCTGGGATCCAATCCACAGTTGCAAGCAAGGCAAAGCTTGGGTCACCCGTTTTGGAATTTCAAATTTACACCAAGCAGCATCTACTGCGAACTATCAAGACTCAAAGTGAACAAAGCCATGGGACCGGACAATCTACACTCCAGGGTACTTAGAGAGTTGTGTGATGTCCTGGCAGAGCCATTATCTGTGCTCTTCAATCTTTCCCTGAGTACGGGAAGAGTCCCCTTAGACTGAAAAACAGCTAATGTCATCCCACTCCACAAAAAGGGCTGCAGGACAGAGGCTGTGAATTACAGACCAGTGAGTCCCACATCCATGGAAACACATCCCACTCATGGAAACACTAATTAAACATAAATTAGATACGATCCTGGATGAGGAGAATCTATGGGATCCCCACCAACATGGATTTACCAAGGGAAGGTCCTGCCAATCCAATCTAATTAGCTTCTTTGACTGGGTAACAAGAAAGCTGGATGAGGGGGAGTCCCTAGACGTCGTGTACTTAAACTTCAGTAAAGCTTTTGATAGCGTCCCACACCGCAGGTGGGATTAGGAGAAATATTAACTGCATGGGTCAATGATTGGCTAAGCGGTAGACTTCAGAGAGTGGTGGTAAACGGTACCCTCTCCAAAACGTCGGAGGTGACCAGTGGAGTGCTGCAGGGCTCGGTCTTGGGCCCAATCCTTTTCAGCATATTTGTAAGAGACCTGACTCAAGGGCTTAAAGGTAAAATAACATTATTCGCCGATGATGTCAAACTATGCAAGTAAAAGCACTTTGCCCGACAGTATGACGCAGGACCTACTTCTGTTGGAACATTGGTCATCGACTTGGCAGCTAGGCTTCAATGCTAAAAAATGTAAGGTCATGCACCTTGGCAGCAGAAATCTATGCAGAACTTACACACTAAATGATGAGACCTTAACTAGGACAAAAGTAGAACGTGATTTAGGGGTGATCATTAGTGAAGACATGAAAACTGCCAATCAGTGGAGAAGGCTTCATCAAAGGCTAGACAAATGATGGGTTGTATCCGTAGAAGTTTTGTCAGCCGGAATCCCGAAGTCATCATGCCGTTGTACAGATCTATGGTGAGACCTCATCTGGAATAGTGTGTACAATTCTGGAGGCCACATTACCAAAAAGATGTACTGAGAGTTGAGTCAGTTCAACGAATGGCCACCAGGATGGTCTCGGAGCTCAAGGATCTCCCATATGAGGAAAGGCTGAATAGATTGCAGCTATACTCACTCGAGGAACGTAAAGAGAGATGAGACATGATTGAAACGTTTAAATATATCACGGGCCGTATCGAGGTGGAAGATATCTACTTTCTTAAAGGACCTTCTGCCACAAGAGGGCATCCGCTGAAAATCAGGGGCGGGAAATTTCATGGCGACACCAGGAAGTATTTCTTCACCAAAAGGGTGGTTGCTCATTGGAATGAACTTCCACTTCAGGTGATTATGGCCAGCAGCGTGCCAGATTTTTTTTTTTAAAATCTTTATTCATTTTCAAAAATTATAACAAGTGTACAACATTCATTCAGAAATACCTTAATTAATTTATGTTCATGGCAGATGGGTAAAAGTGGAAATATGCATGGGAAATACAACCATGACGTTGTTTAATATATATGCCCCTAATTCAAAACAAAATGAATTTTTTAAGACTCTTTAACAACTGATCTTACCACTGGCTACTTCAAATCTAATAGTAGCTGGGAATTTTAATGCTGTTATGGATCCTTTATTAGACAAAAACCCAAGTAGATATATGAAATCGATGGGACTAGATAATTTGGTACAAACTTGTAATTTGACAGATATTTGGCGAATACTTCATTTTAATGGACGGGAATTTTCTTTCTGTTCTCATGTTCATAATTCTTTTTCAAGAATAGATTATATATTTATATCAAAACACCTAGCACATCAAGTAACACAAGCTGCCATTGATCCAATCATATTATCTGATCATGGTGGAGTGTGGATTGAAATTAAAATCACAGATCAAAATACAAATAGACCAATATGGAAATTTGATAATACATTGCTTGCTGACCCAATATTCTATGAGAATTTTCAAACAAAAATGAAAGAGTATTTTCAAATAAATGATAAAGATGAAATCTCTAGGGAAATATTATGGGATGCTTTTAAGGTATCAATAAGAGGACAAATTATTTCTTATTCGGCTTATCTTAATAAACAAAATAGAAAACAATTTTCTAATTTGGAAACAGAAATAAAAATTTTAGAATCAAAATTAATAGAAAAATGGGAATATTCTATACAACAAGAATTATTAAAACTTAAAGTAAAATACAATGAATTCTCATCAAAGATGATAAGAAAAGATTTATTCTCCCAGCAGGCATTGTATTATGGAAACTCAAATAAGTCGGGAAGAATATTGGCAAATTATCTCAAAGCGAAAAAAAAGAAATCAAAAATAATTGCTATAAAAGATGAAAAAGGTGACACATTAACACAAATTGAACCTATCTTAAAACAATTTCTAAAATTTTATAAATCTCTTTATACTTCCGAGACTTATTTAAATAAAGAAAAAGATGGTTTAGAATTTCTGAAAATGTTAGAGGGTCCAAAAGTTCCTGAACATATAAAACGAAGTTTGGAAGAGCCAATATCATTAAAAGAATTAGAAACAGCTTTGAAATCCCTTAGAGTTGGATCCGCTCCAGGTGGTGATGGATATACAGTGGAATTTTATAAAACATTTCAAAATTTATTATTACCCTATTTATTAAATCTTTTTCAATATCAACTTAATAAAGGATATATAAATGGCACTATAGCAGAATCTTTAATTATTGTTTTACCAAAGCCAAATAAAGATTCCACATTGGTTTCAAACTATAGGCCAATATCTTTAATAAATGTAGATGGAAAAATATTAGCAAAAATACTTGCATTAAGATTGGCTAATGCTCTTCCCCATATTATAGGTATGCCTCAAACAGGATTTGTTGCTCAAAGACATTCATCTCATAATACCAGATTAGCATTCCATATGTTATACTTAACAAAGAAAATGAATGAGCCTACTTTTGCTGTTTCTTTAGATGCAGAAAAGGCTTTTGATAGAATAGAATGGACATTTATGTATCAGGCTATGGAATGGTTTGGTATAAATCCTGGATTCATACAAATGATACAAACATTAAATAGCTCCCCCTCTGCTAGATTATATATAAATAATACATTTTCAGAAAAATGTAATCTACAGAGAGGAGTTAGACAAGGATGTCCCTTGTCTCCTTTACTGTTTGATATAGTTTTAGAACCCTTAATATTAGCAATCCAACAAGTAAAGGAAATACAAGGTATACCTCATTCAGATAGAGAATACAAAATATCAGCCTATGCTGATGATTTATTATTATATTTGAGGAATCCAGAATCCACCATTCTACAATTGCTTGAACTAATTGATAAATTCGGAAAGTTTTCAGGATATAAGATAAATTGGAATAAATCAGAAATACTTCCTTTAAATGTACACTGTACAAAAGGTTTATGTAATACATTCTCTTTTGTTTGGAAGGAGGATACTATTAAATATCTTGGAATTTGGATTTCAAAAGATTTAGAAGACACAATGAAAATTAATGAAAAATGTTTATTACAAAAAGTGACAGAGATGTGTGAACAATGGAATCCTTTACATTTATTTACATTATTCTATTTCTATCATTTAAATTTCTCCAGAATTCTACTGTTCAACGGCTCCCCCTTCTGCTTCTATTCCTTTCTCTCCTCTCTTCTACCTTCCAAAGTATTTAGATCAATGCTGTCTTGTTAAAATGTTTATTTTATTTTTATTTTTCCTCTAATTCTACTTTTCACTTCTCTATTACCCTCCAGGTACTTTAGTTAGATTGTGAGCCTTCGGGACAGTAAGGGAATTTTTCAAGTACCTTTCTTATTTCTAATCTTAATGTATATTTTCTGTAAACCGCTTAGAACCTAACGGATGTAGCGGTATATAAGAAATAAATTACATTACATTACATTACATTATCTTGGTGGGGAAGAGTACAAACAGTTAAAATGATGATCTTACCTGTAGTTTGTTACCAAATGGGAATGATACCAGTTTTCTTTCAAGATTCTTTTTATACAAAGTTAAATAAGGTATTGACAAAATTTATTTGGCTCGGGAAAAATCCCAGAATTGCTTTAGTGACATTACAAAGACCAATTGCGGAGGGAGGGGTAAATTTTCCCAACTTCTATAGGTATCATCAAGCCTATATTTTACGTCAAGGTATGTATTGGATCCTCCCAGAGCCCACTGATAATATTCCAGATTGGTTCTGGCTTGAATGGAGACTCATGTTTCCTTTACGTCTCAGTCATGTAGTTAGTATCAAAATGCCAAGGCTATACAAAGAACATAAAATATTCATGGATACATGGAAAACTTTAAGATATATAAGTAATCTAACTCCTATTCCAATTAGTAAATCAACAACTCAAACGATTTGGTTAAACCCCAAGATCAAAATAGGCGGTTTCAAAATAATCTGGAAAAACTGGATGACAGCAGGTATTCGTATTTTAGATGATATAATAAAAAATGGAAAGTTGCTGGAGTTTTCACAATTGCAACATAAATTTGATCTTAAAAAAACACAATATTTTAAATGGTTGCAATTGAAGCAATCCATTCAGGTAGGGTTCCCTGAATGGAAAAATCTTACTAATTATCACAGTTTGGAATTCCTGTGTTTCCAGATTAATTCAACAGGTCATGAAGCTGCACAGTGGTATAAATTAATATCCGAATATATAAATAAAAAACCAAAAAATGGTCTTAGAGACATTTGGAGCATTGAGATAAAGCACCAAATTAGTGCATCTCAATGGCCACGACTTTGGTCTTGGAGGCTAAAATGTACGGTATCAGCATCTATGAGACAAACTTGGTTTTTTCTTTTACATAG
Source organism: Geotrypetes seraphini (assembly GCF_902459505.1). Classification (NCBI taxonomy): domain Eukaryota; kingdom Metazoa; phylum Chordata; class Amphibia; order Gymnophiona; family Dermophiidae; genus Geotrypetes; species Geotrypetes seraphini. Next base: position 12,597,149 of record NC_047085.1, read on the forward strand.
AGCTTTCTGGACCCCTGTTAGATTACAAAAAATAGATAGCTCTAGGTCAAATAGATGCTGGCACTGTCATGTTGAAATTGGGACATTAGATCATCTTTTATTCTATTGTCCATTCATCTTAACATACTGGAAATCAATCTGGCCCCAAATAAATAGGATGTTAGAAAATCCGGTAGCCTTGACATATGATACCATATTATTTGGAACAACTATGAGAGCAAGAAGTCAAATATCATCAAGTAATAACAAACTTCTTTTTATTTTAACTGGAATAGCAATACAACAAATCACATTCAATTGGAAAAAACATGACAGATTAAATTATACATTCTGGTGGAATTCTGTATGTCATATATACAAAATGGAGCTCACTATAGCAACACAAAAAGGACATATAGATAAATTTCAAAAAATATGGAGACCATTAACTGAATATTGTAAAGAATGATTAATTTTCCCATGTATAGAATTTGATTAGAAGAAAAAGGGATTATATCTCTAAATATTATATAATATATTAATACTTGATTTATAATATGAAATATGGAAAGAATAGCATTTAAAAATTTTATTCATGTATTACTGAATAGAAGGGAGGGGGGAGGGGATGGGATATTATTATATTAATTAAGAATTATATAAATTTAGTTTTCTGAAATATTAGTATGAATTTATATTGTTGATGTAACATATGAAAATGAATAAAGATTTCTCATTCAGTATTGATAGGGAGGGAGGGAGGGGAGATTATTATATTCAATAATAATTATATTAATTTAAATTTCTTACATAATATTATAACTTTATAAAATATTGATTTTCTAAAGAAATTTTAAATTTGATATTAATTTGTAAGTTAATCAAGTGTGATTATTCAAGTTTATAATGAATTTATTTAAAACACTTGTAACATAAGAAAATGAATAAAGATTTATAAAACAAAAAAAAAAAAGAAATACCTTAATTCATCACTTGACATTCTTATTTGTATTGTTCCAAATAAATAATTATATAAGAAAACCACCCCTCCCACCCATATACCAATAAATAACAACTATCATTATATTATCCGTCATAATCCCACCCCCCCTTATCTTATCCAATATTCTGCCAGATTTTAAAAGTAAATGGGATACGCATGTGGGATCTCTAGGGGGGTAGAATCAAGGGGGTGGGTCATGGCCCTTTTCTGCCGTCATTTTCTATGTTTCTATATGTTAATAATATGAGCATAACAGACATGTTTCTCGGGGAGAGTCCCTGTACCCCTCCCTATTCTGTTTCCTCTCTAGAGCTGACCATCTGCTTTGGTACGAAATGAGGGGAGGACAGTGTAGAAAGAAGGGAGGTAAGCTAAAGGATACTAATGAGGCTTTCTACAATAATTCTCACGGGAATAGATTGACTGCCTTAAGGCTCAGGAATAATGTGTTTGTGTAATAGAAAGATTACCAAGGTAATAACCTAATCTTTCCTTTGCTACTTTAGTCACCTTTTCCCAGAGATGGCCACATTTATCATATCACATGATTATATAACATATTGCTTTTCCTCCTGAGGGGAGTGAGCTTCCTTACTCAGGAAGTGACGTCACTGGTGAGCTATGTTCCCTCTAAGCAGAGCACCTGAGCAATTGCTGTATATAAAATCTTTATTCATTTTCAAGTCTTTTTTTTTATTTTTTATAATTTCTTTATTCATTTTTAAACTTACATCAAGTGTACAGTAAATATCAACCAAATATAATACAACATCACTTGAAAAATTTTCAATATCATACACCAAGAAGATTTAACTCCCACCCCCCTCCCAAATTCATATACAACTAATATATACCACATAAAAATATCTTACGACAATCATCTATATATTCTTATATCTTTCAAGTCTTACAAGTATATAATATTCAATCAGAAACATTTTTAAACAAATCACTTGACAATCTTACTTATAATCCATACATTCTAGAAGCGTTGTTCACATATTTAACAAAGTTGCTCACAAAAGTTAATTTCTTAATCAAAAAAAATATTTTTAAACTTATCGTTCAAACAAAAATAAAAATGTGCATGCACCAAGCCAGTCCTTAGAGGGAGTATTGCTGGTGAGTGACTTACTTTCTGAATGAACATGCTGTTTGAGTCACAGTAAAGGGGAATGCCCCTTTTGTACACCCCTTCATATGATCTTTGGGTGATTGTAGCATTTGTCATAATTATAGGTATTTTGCTAATCATACAGTACTCCCCTGATATTCGCGGGGGTTCCGTTCCAGGAACCCCAGTGAATCTTGAAAAACCGCAAATATGGTTTTTCATGGGGAGACTGGAGAGGGCAGCGGGAGAGGCAGGAGAGAACAGCCGAAGCGCCAGCGAGTGCAGGAAATCACTCACTGTATGCTCCGACCGCCTCTTCCTGCACTAAAAAAAAAAAAATATATATATATATATATTATATTATTGTGTTTGTTTGGTCATATTTTTTATTGGATTATGGTTATACTTTTATGTTTTTTTTAGTTGTTTTGTCCCATGAAGAAGGCAGTTTTAACTACCGAAACCTAACTGGAAAAATTACAGTAATCTTAGTTACACATTCTGGTGGAATTCGTTATGTCATATTTTTAAGATGGAAAGAGCAATAGCGTTGCAAAAAGGAAATTATAATAACTTCGTAAAGATTTGGGGGCCATTGGAAAAGTATTGTAATGAATAGGCATCATTTTCTTCCTTTTTTAGATTTATTATATGCACACTCAGGGGGGAGGGAGGATTTAGGGAGGAAATTTTATAATTATGTTTATAATAATAGTATAATATATTTTATATAGAATAATGATGAAGGGTGGGTGGGTAGGGTTTTTATCATTAATGGTCTATTAGATTTTATGTGTTAGATTTTAAAGTGCTATATTGGAATCAATGTATGATATATTTATGTGCACTTGTTTGATTTTAAAATGAATAAAGAATTGGAAAAAAAAAAAAAAGATTATCACACTTATATAATAAAGCTTGGTGTGGTTGCATTGGATATCACATTTGCCCTTTCTTTGTTTTGGTTTGCTCAGCAGGCACTAGGCCATAATGGACCCCTCAGACCTGTATCACTGGTTCATGCTGCACGGGGTGGAGAGGGGCAAGAGAGTGATGCTACACGGGGTGGAAAGGGGAAGAGAGAGATGCTGCTCGGGGTAGAGAGGGGAAGAGAGAGATGCTGCTCGGGGTAGAGAGGAGCAAAAGAGATGCTGCTCGTGGTGGAGAGGGGCAAGAGAGATGCGGCTTGGGGTGGAGAGGAGCAAGAGAGATGCTGCTCGGGGTGGAGAGGGGCAAGAGAGTGATGCTGCACGGGATGGAGAAGGGCAAGAGAGAGATGCTGCACAGGGTAGAGAAGGGCAAGAGAGAGATGCTGCACAGGGTGGAGAACGGCAAGAGAGAGATGCTGCATGGGGTGGAGAGGGGCAAGAGAGAGATGCTGCACGGGGTGGAGAGGGACAAGAGAGAGATGCTGCTCAGGGTGGAGAGGGGCAAGAGAGAGATGCTGCATGGGGTGGAGAGGAGCAAGAGAGAGAGAGAGATGCTGCACGGGATGGAGAGGGGCAAGAGAGAGAAAGATGCTGCACGGTGTGGAGAGGCACAAGAGAGAGATGCACGGGGTGGAGAGAAGCAAGAAAGAAAAAGAGATGCTGTACGGGGTGGAGAGTGGGCAAGAGAGACACTACATGGGGTGGAGAGGGTTAAAGAGAGATGTACTTTGTATTGTTTTCACTAGAAAAGGAAATGCATTTCCCTTTTTATTTCTCCACTTTTTGTGGTCAATGCTATTTAACTTCTTGGAATTCCCAGTTCTATTTTTGTTTGTGTTTTTATTTCTAATTTGTGATCCTTTGTTCTGTATCTGGTGAGGGTATGTCACTGTGATTGTAATGGCAGGTTGAGAGATCAGAGGGAGTTCAGGGGGCCCCCTTTCTTTATTTACTAACCTGGGCCCTAGCATGTCTAGCACCGGTCCTGACCCTTCCTGTAGCTATTGAGGATCTTCAAATGTCACCAGCTTAGAACCTCCTCCAAAAGGTAGCCAAACCTGTCTTCTACCAGGCTCTGCAGTTGGCAGCAGCATTCTTTAGCCACCGACAATTAACCATGCATGGGGTGTTGGCATCGATGTGCATGGATGTTTCTCCTGCCTGCCAAGCTTGGTAATAGGAAGCTCTATTTGCCTATGGAGAAAGTCAAAAATAGAGGGGGGAGACTGAGACAAAATATTGTTCCCATCCACTTTCAGCTCAGGCCTTCCCAAAATTGACTGTATGGCCTCATCACTGCTTCTAGACTAAAATGGAGTGAGCCAAATTGAATTCCATCAACAAAGCCTTCCCATTAACCTTATGTTTATTAACTGGAGTACTTTGACTTAGTTTGTCCTAAGGACCATTCCTCTGATTTGAGTCCCAACAGCTACTCTTGCAGAATATAGCATAAATTCATAGATCAGATGCCCATAAACCATCTCAGTTGTTTTTACAGGGAGCTGCAAAGATGATCTTGGAGACCGGCGAGCATCCAGCTAAATTACGGAATGATGTTTGCACACCTGGGGGCACTACCATCTATGCCTGTCATGAGCTGGAGAAGGGGGCCCTACGGGCCACAGTCATGAATGCAGTGGAGGCAGGAACAAAGCGCGCTCAAGATATGGGCAAAAGCTAAGACTATATTGCACCAGCATTGCAACTGGTGTTCATGAATTCACTTGGAGGAGTAATAAGAACAAATTATTGCTGGACACCATTGCCTGTGCTGTTTGAAATGCACAAATACTCAAGTGTTCAGGGCCCAGGTTCCAGTCTCACCTCTAGAATTTACAGCGTAATTCCTAGGCAAGTCCCCTAGCTTTTATAATCAACTTATTTGTAAGCTGTCTGCAAATCAGTATAATTTAAAATAATGTGACTGATAGGTAGAATATGTTTCTGTCTGCTGATACGGATAGATGTGACAGTAAAAGAAATTGTTGCTCTGCGGCATTCTCAGTTCACAGGCCAGAAACTCATACTCGGATCACCTTGGGATCTATTGACTGTTAACACAGGTGCTTACCCGCTGCCTTGGGCATTCTAATGTTTGCAGGTGCTTGGCATTGCTGTGAGTAAGTGACTGAGGACTGCTGCTGCTCTTCCTAGCTGAGACCAATCCATCATGGTATAATGAAAAAAACCCTAACCCTGCTCTTTGAGGCCTCACTGCTTAAATAGTATCCTAGGCTAGCTTTCCACTGCACTTTCTAACCTCCTGATTTTTTAAATCATATACCACAGTCATTAATTTAATTTTTAATCACATTGTTGCATAATGTTCATCCACAAAATGAAGCATTAGCTGGGTTAGGCAAAATTGTCTGATTCAGTGTCTGATAGAGCTTTTGTTAAAATTGCCTCCCTTCCCCTGTAAATGGTTATAGGGAAGGTAGAAGTATAGCTGGTCATGTACTATTTGTCTTTAATTAGAGAAAGAGAAATCTAGTAATCAAAACTGGCAATGAGTGTTTGTTTCTGATTGATCTTGCTTCAAAACATTTTGTTTTTTTTGTGCAGCTTTTTCTTCAGGTGGCCATCATGCGGTACTACCTTGTCAGGATCAAACTTACACGTGCTATGGTGCTTGTCTTGTTTACACAGTTTGACGGTGCTCTAGTCTGTTTTCTCTGAGAACAAGCAAAACTCTACTTAACCACATTCAATGGAGCCTCCAGCACAGACGCTAACCAGCATTCTGGATTTTGCTGAAGCCTTTGGCAGCACCATACTGCACGTGCATGGCTGCCTTCCTGCCCAATGTGAGTGCAGCAGTTGCATTTTAGCCAGCTCTCTTCAATACAGAAAAATGAAGGTAAAGACCTTATGGCCTATCCAGTCTGCCCATCCGTGCCATATATTATACCCTCCTCTACCTTAGAGATTTTATAATTGGTTATGAGAAAAGAGAATGAATTTCCTAGAATCCAATGGGTTACAAGATCTGAGGCAACATGGCTTTATCAAATGAATCTGATTTGAATTCTTTGTGTGACCAGAGAATTGGATCGAGGATGTATGGTAGATATAATTTACTTAGATTTTAGCAAAGCCCTTGACATGGTTCCTCTTAAATAAATTTGACAAGCTGAAGTTAGGACCAAGAGTGCTGAACTGCATTAGAAACTGGTTGACAGGACACCCCCCCCCCCCCCCAGCCGCACAGTGGCAGGCCAAACTGAGAGTGATGGCACAATTTGAGATCCGCTCTTTTGATAAAACTCATAGATAGGCTTTATGGGAGGGCCTGCTGGACCTCTTAGCTCCTTAATTCCTTTTTGAGCACCTCCTTCAATCTGTTTTTTGGGATTTCGTGACGTCGGCCTCTTCGCTAGCTCTACCTGCACTCTGGGGGTGGGCGGGGGGAGTTGGGTTGGCTTTGGTAGGGGTGGTATGTGTGGATTGCTTGCTGCGTTGGATGAGGTATGCTTGTTGGGTGATTGTTGTGTGCTATGAGATGTCTGATTTTTATTTGCCTGAGTGTGTGTTGGGGGGACTTTATACCATAAAATGTTATGGCCGATGTCCTGGTCTAGCTGTGTATTTTTCGTGGGTCTTGAGGGTCTGGGTTGGCCTACAGTTTTTCTTTTTTTATGCTGGACATTGACCAGTTTGGTTTTACTGTTGCATTTCTGGTTCTTCCTTTATTGTTCCTGTTATTTTGTTGATTGAATTTGACTGTCTGGCCGTTTTGCCATTCTCAATAAAAACAATATTAAAAAACTCAAAAACTGGTTGACAGACATATCAGAATGTGGTGGTTAATGGAATTCACACGGAGGAAGGAAAGGTGAATAGTGGAGTGCCTCAAGAATTGGTGCTGGGTCCGATCCCGTTTAATATTTGTTAACAACATTGCCAAAGGGCTAGAAGGTATCAAAATTTGTAACAGAATGGACACCCTGGAGGGAGTGGAAAACATGAAAAAGGACTTATATAAGTTAGAAGAATGGTCTAATGTTTGGCAAATAAAATTGTTACGTCCCTTCCGGATTCCATATGCTAGGTGTTCAGTCCCTTCCCGCAATATGGGAGTTGCAGAAATCCAGACGCTTTTCTGAGCATGTGCTCCTCTTACCTTAGAGAGCGAGTTAGAGCCCCCTACAATTTCAATTTCTACAAGCAATCCATGCAGAAATCTTTTGAATTGCTCTTCTTTTTTTCGCTTAAAGTTCATCTTTTTCGGTGGCTTCAGTGCCTTGAGAGCTGAGACCCCTTCCAGTGGTCCTCTGTCAGAGAATAGGACATAGTCCCTCGAGTCCAAACTGCTGCTTCATGGAGAAATTTTGGTAGATCTGGAGCCAGCCTGCTGTGTGCTGCCATTCTTTGAATCAGGGTCCATTCCACTGGGAGTTTGCTTGCCCACTGACTTTGTCGGGGGTTTAAGCGCGCAGGCTGCATTTCCCACCCTCGGTTGCATGGAGCGGATCAGTGAGGGTGGAGATTACAGACGGTGTCCGGCCAACTGGCAGTCTGAAGATCTTCAAGTCTGATCAATTTGGAGCTATTCTGAGGCAGAAAATCTTTTTCTCCATTCAGCCGCTGTGTGAAAATGCTGACAGGCAAGGGCACTTCAGTGACTGTAATTAAACCTCCATTTCCTATGGGAATTTGGGCATGGCTTTTTTAACTCATTTTTCCAGTTTCTGAGGGTAGGGTTCAGGTCCCCCACCTCCCCAGACCACATATCGCAATTTTGTATTTTTGAGTTTTGTTTATTTTTGTCAATTGTGGTGCAAATTGCTTGCTGTGGCCATTTTGAATTTTATTCTGTGTTTTTTTTCAAAGTTTTATTTCTGCCTCAAAACCCCTTGACATGATTAAAAATTGTTTGAGATGAACTCCCCAGCCCCTAATCTATCGAATGTGTGCCTTGACTGTGCTGGATTGACACCAGATCTGTGACCGTATACCGCATGGCGTGCTGGGGGAAGGTGCAGGAACTTTGGACTTCACCTCTTTCAGGTCCTACAGGGCTGGGGAGCCAGCCTGGGTCTGTGACTATAGGGAAATATCTCGCCCAGAGGCTGTCCTGGAGTTTGGTGCCAAATGCTTGCGTTCCAAGTCTGGGGACTCTTTTGGCGATGCAAGCATCTCAGCAGGGCCCTGTAGTGCACAAGGTGTGAATTGTCACCAAACTTTTTTCGTCTCCTCTGGAAAGTGTATTCTTCGGACCCAGCTCATTGGACACAGCCAGCGGGCACATTGGTTTCTTCTAAACTTTTCTAGAGACCTCTCGTCCAGCTATGGCTGAGCTCGATTGCATTGTGCCACACAGATATTATGTTGCTTTTAGAAACATAGAACATGACGGCAGAAAAGTGCCACGGCCCATCTAGTCTGCCCACACTAATGGCCCACCCCCTAACTACCTCCATGAAGAGATCCCACATGCCAATCCCATCTTTTCTTAAAATCTGGCACGCTGCTTGCCTCAATTACCTGTTGTGGAAGATTATTCCAGCGATCAACCACCCTTTTGGTGAAGAAATATTTTCTGGTGTCGCCATGAAATTTCCCACCCCTGATTTTCAACGGATGCCCTCTTGTTGCCGTGGGTCCTTTAAGGAAAAAGAGAGCCTGTGACATATTTGAATGTCTCGATCATGTCTCCCTTCTCTCTGCGTTCCTCGAGTGAGTACAGCTGCAACTTACCCAGTCGTTCCTCATACGGGTGATCCTTGAGTCCTGAGACCATCCTGGTGGCCATTCGCTGAACCGACTCAACTCTCCGCACATCTTTTTGATAATTCGGCCTCCAGAATTGTACACAGTATTCCAGATGGGGTCTCACCATGGATCTGTACAACGGCATTATGACCTCGGACTTAAGGCTGACGAAACTGATTTGTCTAGCCCTGGATGAAGCTTTCTCCACTTGATTGGCAGTCTTCATGTCTTCGCTAATGATCACCCCCAAGTCACGTTCTGCTACAGTCCTTGCTAGGATCTCACCATTTAGGGTGTAAGTCCTGCATGGATTTTTGCCGCCAAGGTGCATGACCTTGCATTTTTTGGCATTGAAACTTAGTTGCCAAGTCTTTGACAAATGCTCCAGCAGGAGTAGGTCCTGTGTCATACTGTGCTTTCATCTGTTGTGCGGTTGCCTACCATATTGCATAGTTTGGCGTCATCGAAGCCTCTCAGCCAAGTCTCTTACAAAGATGTTAAATAGGATCGGGCCCAAGACTGAGCCCTGTGGCACTCTGCTGATCACCTCCGTCGTATCGGAGAAGGTACCGTTTACTACTACCCTCTGAAGTCTACCTCTAAGCCAGTCCCTAACCCATGCGGTTAATATTTCACCCAGTCCCATCGAACCCATCTTGCTCAATAACCTGCGGTGTGGGACGCTATCAAACGCTTTGCTGAAGTCCAACTACACAACGTCCAGGGACTCCCCTATATCCAGCTTTCTTGTTACCCAGTCAAAGAAGCTGATCAGATTTGATTGGCAGGACCTTCCCTTCGTAAAACCATGTTGATGGGGATCTCGTAGATTCTCCTCATTCAGGATCGTATCCAAGTGGTGTTTGATTAGTGTTTCCATAAGTTTACTCACTATCGATGTGAGACTCATCGGTCTATAATTCTCAGCCTCCGTCCTGCATCCCTTTTTGTGGAGTGGAATGACAGCCATTTTCCAATCCAACGGGACTCTTCCTATACTTAAGGAAAGATTGAAGAGCGCGGATAACGGTTCTGCCAGGACGTCATTCAACTCCCTGAGCACCCTGGGGTGTAGTTTGTCCACTCCCATAGCTTTGTTCACCTTGAGTCTTGATAGCTCTTCGTAGACACTGCTGGGCGTAAACTCAAAATTTCAAAATGGGTCTTCCGAGTTTTCCCTCGTCGGCAGCTGAGGACCGGATCCCGGGGCCTCGCAAGTGAAGACCGAGCAGAAGTATTAATTTAAAAGTTTGGCTTTGTCGGAGTACGATTCTACATAGTTCCCGTCGGATTTCCTAAGGCGTACTATCCCATCTGTGTTTCTTTTTCTGTCACTAATATACCGGAAGAAGGATTTATCGCCCTTCTTGATGTTCTTTGCAAGGTTCTCCTCCATTCGGAGTTTGGCCTCCCTGACTGCCGTTTTGACCGCTTTTGACTTGGCCAGATAGTCTTCCTTGGATTCTCGCTTCCCTGATTGTTTGTAGATGATGAACGCTCTTTTCTTCTTTTTTATGAGGTCTGAGATCTCCGCAGAGAACCACTGTGGTCTATTGTTTCTTCGCCGTTTACTTACTGATTTGATGTAGCGGTTGATTGCTTCGTGTAAGGTTGATTTCAGAGTTGACCACATTACCTCTACATTATCTGTTTCGGCATGGTTTTGCAGTGCCCGATGGACGAAATCTCCCATGCTTTCGAAGTTTGTGCCCTTAAAATTGAGGACCTTGGTTGATGTGCTTGACTTAGTGAAACCTTTCCTGAGGTTGAACCATATCATTTTGTGGTCACTGGAGGCCAACGTATCGCCTACCGAGACCTCTGTGACATTTTCTCCGTTGGTGAGTATTAGGTCTAGTATCGCCCGATCCCTAGTGGGCTCTAATACCATTTGTCTGAGTCTCGCTCCCTTTATAGCGATTAATAGCTTCCTGCTGCCGCTGGTCGTAGCGGAAAGATTGTTCCAATCCACATCAGGCATATTGAAGTCTCCTAACAATACTATGTCTCCACACAAAGTGATATTCTCAATGTCTTCGACTAATTCTATATCCATGTCCTCCTGTTGTCTTGGAGGTCTGTATACTACACCAAGATACTGGCATTTGTCCTTCCCCCTAGCCAAATTCACCCAGAGGGATTCCCCGGTGTACTTGACATCTGCGATTTTGTCTCCTGACCCTGCTTTTATTTTGGATATAGCTGATACCCTAGCCAGGGATGGGTCAACACGCTCACCCTGAGAGTTTGGATGAGAACCCCCTCCATCAGTGGGCCTTTTCAGCATGGCTTTGCCCACCATTTTATTGCTGGGGTGCTGCAAGAGCAAAAAAAAAAAAAATCCTCTTTTATTCCATCTTCTTGGTCTGGTTACCAGGCTGCTCTTTCCGGCTCTCTCAAGCTATATATAAACTTTCTCTGCCTGTTTTTGTGGCGTGTACCCTCTGCGGAAGTGGATAGTGTTGAATGATTATGGATTATGTGACGGACACCCTTTCTGATCTCATTAGAGTTATTACCGCTTATGCAGTGTCTGCGTACTGGCTGCTTTGGTTCTGTCCTTGGGCTGGGAACACTGCCTCCAAGGCCACTTTAACTTTAAGCAGACTTCCTTTTAAGGGTCAGCTTCTTTTTGGGACAGGTCTGGATGACCTCGACTGGTGTTGCTAATCACTACCCTAAGTCTCTCCATGTGCACAAGTCTTGATGGACTTTGGGAGTGGACAGTAGTAATTTTGTCCCTCACACTGTTTTCATCAGAGATCCTTGGGCTCTTCCTCCCAGAAATAATCCCAGGAATTCAGGGGGACATGATTTCCAGCTGTCTTATCACCTCTGTCCTGACTACTGTTCTATTGCCTTCAAGCTCAAAATCTTGCTCATGATCTTTGTCTTGTTTATTATGTTCAGTTCTAATTCCATGTTATGATTTTTGACTTGGACTTTTCGATACAGCATGTCATCTTTGCTGCTGGTGATGAGCATTGTTTCATCTGCATAATGCAGGTTGTTTATATTTTGGCCACCAACTTTGAAACCAATGCTTTTATCTTCCAAATTAATTTTTCTGAAAATGTCTTCGCCGTAAAGGTTGAACAGATAAGGTGACAAGATGCATCCTTGCCTGACGCCACATTTTATTGGCAAACCAATCAGTTTTGCCATGTTCAGTTTTCACAGCTCTCAGCAATAAAGTTGACATCTAAACTTTAAAGAAGCAGCCTTTAAAATAACTGAGGGGTAGTTATCCAACAAACAATAAGATCTGACATCTTTTGTCTGCTGACATTGATGACAAATCAAGAGATAGTGCCCCCCATTGAAAATGACTGATACTATTGTCAAACTGTGCTGTGATGGATAATATTTTAGATAATAAATAATCAGCTGTATAGCAGATTATACTTTTTCTTGAGATAAGTTTAAACAAGCCCTAGTATCAGTGAGATGATAAACAATTTTAAATACATGTAAATGTTTAGTAGCAGAAACATCCATACCTATTAGCTTTGAATAGTAAATCTTCCTTTTGGTCCTGATAGCCATTTGATATTCTTTGATTGCTCATCTTTATTTATTAACTTCAGATGCGTTCTAATGCCAGACACGTTCCAATTATCTACAATGCTGTTTTAGCTTTGAGCTCTTATTTTTTTATTTAAATTATTTATATACCACTTATATTCTAAGTGGTTTACATTCAGGTACTTTATCATATTTCCCTATCTGTCCCGGGGGGTCAAATTCTATCTAGTGTATCAAATCATTTGTCAGACTTCTTTATTCGTTTGGATCTAAGTGAGACCACTGTTTTACAGAATCCAAAAGAACTGTATTTGTGTTGGAAGAGTCAAATCTTGACCAAAAAGTTGATTAATTGGTTTTGTTGTTCTTATTTTGAATTGTTTTCAGTTAATGTTAAGAAAATATAAAAAAAATAATCTGACCATAAAATATTATGCCAATGACCTTCAGAAAGAAAAATATTAGGGGATATATGAGAAGAATGAGAAAAGGCTACAAGGTCCAGCTGATGTCCTTTATTATAGTGGACCAGGAATTTGATAATTTAGTGCTTCCAGGAACTAAACTAAAACGCTAGCACACCTTTATAAAAGGAGCCCTAAATCTTTAACCTTAGGATCTTCAGAGCATTCAAAGTGTAAATTAATGTCATCTGGCACTAAGTTGTAAGGGGACTGAATTGAGTTTCAAAATATACTGTAAAATCACAAAACAGGTCACTCTAGGTTATTTACTGGGTGGTGAATAAAATAATATACAGCCTCGGGGTTGTGGGATCAAATCCCGCACTGCTCCTTGTGACCCTGGGCAAGTCACTTAATCCCCATTGCCCTAGGTACATTAGATAGAGTGGGAGCCCACCGGGACAGTTAGGGAATAATGCTTGAGTATTTGAATAATTTGTAATCCACATAGAATTGTAGGATATGCGGAATATAAATAAAAACAAAAACATTCCTAATCTCATATGCCATGATTTTTTAGTTCCTGAGATCAAAACAACTCCAAAATTTCTATGTCCAAAAATTCTTTAAAAATTAAGGCAACACGTACTCCCCTTGTTTCTTTCTACATACAGTAATGCAATCCCTTTTTATAGCCCAGTGGACAAATTTCCTTAATCAAAGGATCCTCCTTGGTCGTTAAATGTCAAATAAGTTTTATAAGCAACAGATCTAATGTTAGTATAGTTACAATGAACTGGAATATAAAAGGCAGAGCTCTTATTGTTACACGGAAGATATTTTAATTTTGAGGACCCTTTCACAGGTTCTTCTTTGGCCTTGCCTGTTGCAAGTCCCTATTGACTGATGTTTGTTTTCAATGATCCTGATAGCTAGGGATTCCCATATGGGCTAAGTAGTGTCCTGATTGTCCTTGGAGAAAGTGAAATACCTACCTGTAGTAGGTATTCTCTGAGGACAGCAGATCACATGTTACCACATACCCTCCCACTTCCTTAGGAGTTGTGTTCTTTAAGCTTTTTGTACTGTATTGCTGGTCTTGTCTGCTCACATTGGACAGGAAAGCATTTGTGCATGTGCAGTACAGTTGCCAAAGCCTTCAGAAAAATCCAGAACGCTGAATAGTTATCTGTGCTGGGAATCCATCAAATGATGTCATCCATAGGCAGGGTATGTGAAAGTTTGTAATATGTAGGAATGCAACACAGCAAACACACACACACAGTCTTAGAGTTGGGATGGAGGCGCTGCCAGGGGCTAGCTCCGAGTCCCTTTTTATTATGCTTCTAAGCTAATGACATCATAGTAACTCCCTCGTTACACATCTAATGATTGGTGGATACAATGGTACATGCTTTTTACATTGGTGGAAACACAGGTACATGCTTTACCTCGTGATCACCCTCCAACTCAGCAGCTGAGTCTTTGCACATCCTCAATGCCTTTCCAAATAAGGACTGCTTGATTAAGATAAGGGTTAATATGTGACAGGGGTTTTGTGTCAAGAAGGGAGGGGGGAATGAGGAATAATTCAGTATTCATACACAAGGGCGAAAGGTCAGTGTGCTGAGCTTGCCTTGTATTAGAACATTACTACAGTAATAGCATGAGTGACTGTTGCATTTTAGGTTTAAATTTTAAAATAAATAAGATGTGGTTCTATGTCCTCTGAGAACATACAGTACAGGTGAGTAGCTTCACTTTAGCTCAGAGAAGTCTTCTTTTGACCTGGGGGAGCCTGTGCAGCCACACAACCCCTCCCTCCTCCAGTCCCTTTTGTCTACAGTCATGTGCAGATGAGTTCTCCCAACCTCTTTGGTGCTCAGTATGAGAGGAAAATAGAATAAAAATCAAACTCTGAAACTAGAACCTGACAGTAATAGTTTCCTCACAAATCTTGGTGGCAGAAAGCTTTGAAAAATATACCAGAACATCTGAACCACAGATACGTTGGGAAAGAAACAGTGTGCCATGTGAAACTTTAAGGTAATAGCATACCAGTTGCAAATTTTATACGACCACCGTGCTATGCTATTTTAGAATAGCTCAACAACTAGTATCAGTTGCTCATGTTAACAAACCAGGTTTAGTTTGATCATCTTTGTCTCTGTCTTCAGGAATCTATGTACTAACCTATACTTCTAGTGCAAAAGGCATATGAATCTTGAACCAGTAGGTTATTCTCCTTTACTCATGAGTTTGTAGAAGGCATCATATACCTTTTTCTCTCAATTCCACATCTCTGGACTGTGCCCCATCTCCTCAATTTTTCCTTCTACAAGCGAATTGAAAGGTGTCTTTTCTGATCTGCTTTGATTTAGATTTTTTATTTTCAGGTCTTTTCCAATCTTGCAGTTCTCCAGAGGTCCCCAGTATAACTAGAGCAGCTGTGCCTAGGAGAAGATACAGACTCTGTGGTCAGAAGTCTAGCCGGGAGGGCAACCCTTTTACAGGGAGCCTGCCTGGTCAGCCTGCCCTAACACCTAGGTGACTTGGGGATCGTTCCCCTGAGAACACAGCTTGCTCCTGGTTTATACTGGAGCTTGAATGCAGGGTGTATGGCCCTGTGTCAGTCCTGAGGGCTTTAGCTGGTGCCAGCTATGTCCCATCCACCCCCTCCCCAAAAACATGTGAGGAGCTGGGGAGGGGGGGTCTGGGGTCTAAGGCTCGTTCAGAGTCTGACTGGCAGCCTGAAGAAACAAGCATTTGGAGTAAAATTTCATGCTTTTCTGAGACAGCAGTTTCAGCTGAAACAGGCACAGAAAGCACAACTAAGTACAGGATATTGTAGCCTATGGGAGACATCAAGGTGGTATACATATTGATATTTTAGGGGTTTCTAGGGCTGGTATTTGGGTCCCCCACCTCCAAAAACCCCTTTACTGCATTTT
Organism: Geotrypetes seraphini; assembly: GCF_902459505.1. Classification (NCBI taxonomy): domain Eukaryota; kingdom Metazoa; phylum Chordata; class Amphibia; order Gymnophiona; family Dermophiidae; genus Geotrypetes; species Geotrypetes seraphini. Next base: position 12,612,772 of record NC_047085.1, read on the forward strand.
CTGTGCTTTTATTAAGTTCTCCCAGGTTGTTTTTTTTTGTGCCAAAATGCTGCTGTCGTGGCCATCTTGAATTTCCTGATATGAATTTAAAAGCCTCTATCTGTCTTAAAACACCTCGATTTTGCTTAAAATCATTCCAGTTAGACTCCTCAGGCTGTTATAATGTGGATTCATGCCAGATTTGCATTGAATGGTTGGCTGAGGAATGTCCTTTTTCCACATGCCGTGGAGCACATATGGGGTGGGGGTGGGGGGAGAGCGCTGGATTTTGCCTCCTCTGATCCCTCTAGCACAGGGGTGTCAAAATCCCTCCTCGAGGGCCGCAATCCAGTCGGGTTTTCAGGATTTCCCCAATAAATACGCATGAAATCTATTAGCATACAATGAAAGCAGTGCATGCAAATAGATCTCATGCATATTCATTGGGGAAATCCTGAAAACCCGACTGGATTGCGGCCCTCGAGGAGGGACTTTGACACCCCTGCTCTAGGACATCCCAGGCGCAGGTGGCTTAGTTTGGGTGTTAAAAATCCCCCTAAAGCCCTCATATAACAACTCGGTGCATTCGGCGAAGCGTAGATGCCTCTGAGCTTGCAAGGAAACAAGGTGAGTCTTCGGGTCTTCCTGTTGAGGGGTTCACTCTAGATCAGGAGTAGGGAACCCAGTCGGGTTTTCAGGATTTCCCCAATGATTATGCATTGAAAGCAGTGCATGCAAATAGATCTCATGCATATTCATTGGGAAAATCCTGAAAACCCAACTGGAATACTGCTCTCGAGGACCGGAGTTCCCTATCCCTGCTCTAGATTTTGTGAGTTTAAAGGTTTTAAATTATCGGGGTCTGTAAGCACCATCTGCGGTGATGCCTGTGCTTGCGCAAGGGGGGGGGGGTGTTTGCTCTCAGCACAGTTCCCCCACCTGAGTCATCTACAGGACACAGAAGTCCCTGGAACCTCTGGACTTTTTCATTAGGCAAAAATCAAGTGGAACAGAGACTCATTCCCGTCAGCTGGGAACCTCGCACACCACAATGGAGAGGGGAAAGCCTACTGGTATCTGGAGCAGAAAAATTGCATATGTAAGCCCATACTTAGGGCTAGATAACGATCGTCGCTAAACCAGTTTTGACTGATTTAGCGACAATCACATCTAAGGACCCGATGCAGAAAACAGCTCTCTGTGTGATTTTCTGCATGATTGCTCATTCTCTGACCTTGCAAATAAGCTAATTAATATTGATATGCCATGTGATTGATGCCCTAACGTGGCTTTCCAATGCACAAAAAAAGTGATTGCTTTTAGCAATCTGAACAAAGCGACTGGTCAAGACCAGTTGTTGACTTGTCCCAACCAATACAAAAATATAACTGCCAAACATTTTTTTTTTTAATGGGCATGAATGCTGTGTGTGTTACACACATCAGCCCCATTAAAAAAGAAAAAAAGCCCCCTTGCCAATGAAGGCCCTCACTGACAAACAGGGACTAGGATCAACACCCCTCCCCCTTCTGTGTCATCAAAAACGGCAGGAGGAATAATAATTTTATTTTTATATACCACCTAACCAAAATATGGTTCTAGGCGGTTTACAACAAATAAGCACAAGTCATAGAGTGGAGAGTAATTTTAAAAGGAAAAAAACAATTCAAAACTAAATACAATAAATAAGAATTGATCCTACAATAGAAAATATGATTTAAAAGAAAAATGCAATTTAAAAGAAAGGTTCTAAGCGGATTACAACAAATAAGAACCGACCATAAAATAAAAATACAATTTAAAAGAAGATACATTGCATGACGGAAGCATGGAATTATTAAACGAAACAACCAGTTAGGATACAAATTTTTCAGACAGTTGGGTCAAAATAAGAGGATCCTAGCATAATTTTACCAAACCAATCATTCAATTTGGCAGCTTGAAAAGAGAGAGTTCTCCTCAGAAATCTTTTGTAACAACATAATTTAACGGAAGGAAATGTAAACAGACAAACTTTGCGTATGACTTTAGTTGGGTGGTTCAAAGAAAAATGGGAAACAAGATATCCAGGTGACAAACCAAAAATTGATTTGTAACAAATGCAGGCAAACTTAAACAAAACTGGCCTCAATCGACAGCCAGTGGAGTTTCAAATAATGTGGTGTAATATGCTCCTACTTCTGGCCATGCTGACCCCCAAGAAAAAAAATCAGGAGGGATGACCTTCCAACAGAAGCCCCCCTCCCCCCGGTGCTAGGAGCTACCCCTGAACCCTACCCTACCCTTCCCCCCCCTAAAAAAAAAAGACAGGAGAGATGCTCACAGTAACAACCCCCCGGTACCTTTTTCAGAAGTTGGGAGCAGGAGGGAAGCCACGGCCCCTCCAGCTCCAAGGCCTGCTAATCTAAAATGGCGGGTCTTTCCCTCAGTACATCATGTGATGCACCAAGGAGGGAAGGCCTGCAATTTTAAGATTAAATATTGAACTAGGCCAGTACTGGGCAGACTTGCACGGTCTGTGTCTGTATATAGCCGTTTGGTGGAGGATGGGCAGGGGAGGGCTTCAATGGCTGGGAGGGTGTAGATGGGCTGGAGTAAGTCTTAACAGAGATTTCGGCAGTTGAAACCCAAGCACAGTACAGGGTAAAGCTTTGGATTCTTGCCCAGAAATAGCTAAGAAGAAAAAATTTAAATTGAATCAGGTTGGGCAGACTGGATGGACCATTTGTGTCTTTATCTGCCGTCATCTACTATGTTACTATATTACTATGTATTTTGGATTGGTGGGCCTTGGAGCTGAAGGGACCATGCTTCCCTCCTGCTCCCAACTTCTGAAAAAGGTACCAGGGGGAGCATCCAGTGTCAGGAAAAAGGGCATCCCTCCTGACTTTTGGGGTTGGGAGGGGCTTCCATTGGCAGGAGAGAGTGGGCATCTCTCCTGCTGATTTTTCTTCATGGTGGGGTTGGTAAGCTAGGAGGGAGTAGGAATCCTTCCTGCTAATTTTCATTGGTGCGAGGGAGGGGAGGAGCTTTTTTTTTTATGGGGCAGATATTGTGCATGTGTAACACACAGCATCTGTGCCCATTAAAAAGAAAGAAAAAATGTTCCTGCCCCGAACAGCTGAGTGACAGAAGGCTACTGCAGGGCATCCCCTACCAGCTCTGCGCATGTGAGAGTCACTCAGTGATCAATTGAACAGGAGAGTCGGGGATTACAACGAACCTCTGTGCGAATCATTTGCATGCAAAATTTTTAGTGCAGCAATATCTCTTTTAGAATCAACCAAGGATTGGAGCAGACCCACACAGTCTTTCCGATCCTGTTTAAAAGTGCATCTGGCCCTAAGAGACAGAACCCAGCAATATGCAACAACCAAGTTAAAAGTGGAAATCAAGGTGTGATATCCTCGTGAACCATTCCTATTTTCTGTAAAGAACAACTGTATTATTCTGCAGCACATTGCTTCTGTAACTCAATTAGGTTTTTGCAGGATATTTCTGTCCTGCTCTATAACACTTTCATTTTGTCGATTGCACCTAGATTTTGCAATACCAGAACATCCTACTGTAACAGTCAATGACTACTATAAGGGCATTCCCTACCAAACTTAGAAACATGATGGCAGATAAAGGCCAAATGGCCCATCCAGTCTGTGCATCTGCCGCATCCACTATCATCTCATCTCCCTAGAGATCTCACGTGCCTGTGCCATGATTTCTTGAATACAGACACAAGTCTGTGTCTTCACCACCTCTACTGGGAGACTATTCCACACATCTACAACCTTCTCTGTAAAAAAAAGTAATTCCTTAGATTAGTCCTGAGCCTATCACCTCTCAATGTCATCCTATGCCCCCCTCATTCAGGAGTTTCCTTTTAAATGAAGGTGACTTGCCTCGTGCATTTATGCCACATAGGCATTTAAACATTTTTTAATCATATCTCACCTCTCACCATTCCGGGTGGAAGGGCTATGGCTCAGTGGTAGAGCTACTGAATGTACCCAGAGGTTGTGAGATGAAATTCCAGTGCTGCTCCTTGTGACCCTGGGCGAGTTACTTTATCCTTCAGTGCTTTGAATGTAAGCTTTGAAATGCCAAAGCAACAAAAAGGCAGTATACAAGTTCTCATCCCCTTCCCCCTTCCAAAGTATACATTTTTAGATCTTTTACGTCTGCCTCCATAGACCTTATAATGAAGACCACAATCATTTTAGTAGCCTTCCTCTGGACCAACTTCATCCTGTTTATATCTTTTTTTAAGATGCAGTCTCCAGAATTGTACACAATATTCTAAATATGGTGTCACCAGAGTCTTATACAGGGACATCAATACTTCCTTTTTCCTACTGAACCATACCTTTCCCTATGCACCCTAGCATCCTTCCAGCTCTTGCCATTGGCTTTTCAACATTGTGGCCACCTTAAGATCATCACATCTAAGTCCCACTTCTCTTTCATGCATAAAGGTTCTTCACCCCCTATGCCAGGGGTCTCAATGTCCCTCCTTGAGGGCAGCAATCCAGTTGGGTTTTCAGGATTTCCCCAATGAATATGCATGAGATCTATGTGCATGCACTGCTTTCAATGCATATTCATTGGGGAAATCCTGAAAACCCGACTGGATTGTGGCCCTCAAGGAGGGACTTTGAGATTCCTGCCCTATGCTGTACCATTCCCTCAGGTTTTTCCAGCCCAAATGCATAACCTTGCATTTCTTAGCTACCAAATTTCAGACCTTTCTTCAAATTTTGCTAGGTCTGTCCTCATGTTATTCACATCATCAAGGGTGTCATGTATTGCAGATTTTGGTATCATCTGCAAAAAGGAAAATCTTACCTGACCAGCTGTTCAGCAATATAGCTTACAAAAATGTTAAAAAGAACAGGTCCAAAAACCGATCCTTGAGGCACATCACTGGTAACATCCTTTTCTTTGGAATGATCTCCATTGGACACTACCCTCTGGCGTCTTCCACTCAACCAGTTCCCGACCCAATCTGTCACTTTTGGGTTTATATGGAGGGCACTCTCATTTATTAGATGCCTGCGTGGAACACTTTCAAAAGGCGTTGCTAAAATCTAAATACATCACATCTGGTGCTCTCCCTCTATCCAGTCAAAAAAATTGATCAGATTTGTCTGACATGACTGCCTCAGGTCCTGAAATCCACTGGATTCAAAAAACTTCACTATTATCTTTTTCAAGTTTAAATGAATTTACTTACCACAGAAGGCCTGTAGTTCCCTACTTCGTCCTTACTTCCACTTTTGAGGAGAGGACCACATCCATCCTTCTCCAGTCCTCTGGTACCACTCCCAATTCTAGAGAAGCATTGAAAAGGTCCGCCAGCGGAGCTGCCAGAACTTCCCTAAGTTCCTTGGATGTACACCATCTGGCCCCATCACCTGCAGAGCGCCATTTGTTTTATGCTCACAGATTCTTCCAGTTGTACAAATGCCAACTGCTTTAAAGAGCAGTCATCCCTATCTACAGAGGCAAAAACTATGGAAAAGAAAACTGATACTCCAGCTTGGTTTGAGATACAAGCACGAATACAATTCAAATTCCACTGCCTGATATTCAAAGCATTACACGGCTCTTCCCCCTCCTATCTAAACAACCGCTTAAACCAAATCTCCACCTCAAGACACAGAAGAACCTCGAACCCTTTCGCCTTCCCCCCACTCAAAGGCACACAACGCAAGAAAATGTTTGACAACCTTCTGGCAACACAAGCAGCAAAAATCAACCATTCCATCTCCAATCTTATGACAATATCAGACAACTTCAAAACATTCAGAAAAGAAATCAAAACCCTGCTTTTCAAAAAATTCATCCAAATATCTTAACCCCTCCTCTTTTACCTCCAGAAGATTCACCTACCTTCAGATAACCTTCCCCCAAATTACCCACCTTAACACCTTCCAATTAAACAAATACCATAAATAGATTGTAACCTACCCTCTCTAATTGCATTCCATATGTATTTTTCATACAGTTCTTCACTGTCAGTTTAATTTCCATCCTATAAGTTCACATAGAATTTTTCTTTTTTCAACCATCTTTATTTTCTCTTCTTTATTAATTTCCAGGTACTTTAGTTAGATTGTGAGCCTTCGGGACAGTAAGGGAATTTTTTAAGTACCTTCTTACTTCTCATTTATAATCTTAATGTATATTTTCTACAAACCGCTTAGAACCTAACGGATGTAGCGGTATATAAGAAATAAATTACATTACATTACATTTGTATGTACACCATTACATGTCTCATGTTTGGCAACAATTCCAATCCCTAGACACTTAAGGAGATACCCTCTGTTGAGTGCGACACAGCATGCCCTTCATCTATTGGATGTGATAGCAGAAATTTCAATCAAGGATAGCCCATTCTTGTCTATTTGGAACAATCCCAAACTCCAACATAATGGAAAGTCACTTTCATGGAAGCGATGGCAGCGGGCTGGGCTGTGGTTTCCTCATCAAATAACTACTCAAACCTCTATTGTTCCTTTCGACACACTCTGCTCTACATACTTATTACCTCCTTCCACATTTTCTCAATGGCTTTCCCTTACTGAAGCAATATCCTCTCAGTCTCTACGATTTGATTTTGAGTCATCCATTCACACTATACGCCATTGGTCTTTACTGGCTATATCGAAAGGCAAAGCAATCTCCCTATTTTACAGCATACTAAGGGACAACTCCTTTATCTTTTCCCCTCACTCCATGAAACACTGGGAATCCATGCTAACAACTCCTCTTTCTGATGTTGATTGGGATCTTTTTTGGTCCTCGACAAACCGTCCTCTCTTATCCTCCAGAGTTTCACAGTCAATGTTCTTCATCATGTGGAATGCGGTATGGACTCCTTTTCGGATGTGGAAAGCCAACCTTAAACAAGACTCTGTATGCTGGAACTGTATGAAGGAGGCCGGAACCCTTGATCATATGCTTTTCCACTGTACTCCAGTTCGCTCCTTCTGGTCTCGCATCTGGGACACTATAAAGCGTGTTACTAACTGCTCGGATGAAATTTCCTTGGATATTATAATTCTTAGATCTCAGCACCCCTGCTTTGTTCTTTCGAATTGTCCTCCTAAACTTATTGACACTATGTTTGTGACTGCCCTTATGCACATATTAAAGAATTGGAAATCCTCTTCATCATTGGATTATACTTTTTGGTGGAACTCTTTGAGCATGTATCATAAATTTGAATCATATGCTTATGAGAAGAAAAATATTGCTCGATTTTCCATGAACATGACACGATGTAACTCGCCTTGGAAATTCTTGGACTCTTATGTTCGTTCTATTTCATAGACACTCCTGTCTTTCTCTTTTTCTCTTTCTCTTCTTCTCTTTCCTTTCCTTTTTTTTCTTTCTTTCTTGTTCTCTTACAAGCAGTCCAAATACTTTGGATCTCGTAGAATGTTTTAACCCAACTATAGTTGATTGTAGTTGCTGTTGTGTTACATTAAGCGTTCTTAGCTTCAATGTCCTGATGTTGTACATGTATCTGAATGCATATTTGGACTGTATCTTTTCATAAACCATAATAAAAACATTGAACTAAAAAAAAAAAAAAAAAAAAAAGAAAACTGATTCTTCATAGACTTACCAGGGAAATGCAGTCACACTTGGTGATGTAATTCGACAGAGCCTTGGGTGGCAGAGTAGTTCTTCAGCAGGGAGATATCAAAGTTTGACCTATCTGGGGAAGATGAGGGCAGCTGCCTCAGTCTCCCTCCTCCCCCTTCAGCCCTCTGGTCTCCCCTCAGAAAATTTTCATTTATGGTATTTTTCTCTTTTACTACAAATTCTCTTGGTAAACCATGCTGTTAATGATCAGTTTTTGTGTTAAACTTGTGTTGATGGTCCGTCAAGGAAGCAACAATTAGGTCAGCCACAGAAACAAACCATTCAGCAAGCCAAAATCTTGCACATTGAGGTTGGCTCTGGATCTCTTGCTTAGCTTAACTAGGACTCATGGTCCACCCCTCCTCCGCTTCACCCTCTGTGCCAGTCTGTAAGTAAACATCAAAATTGGGGGGAGGGGGGACCCATTGGCCAGTTATTTGGCATTCTCTCAACTGACAAGGGAACATCTCACAAATTTAAATAAAGTTCCTAGACAAGTTCCTAGAGCTCCAATTCTGAATCAGTCCCTTAAAAACAGCAAAAATTATCTAATTTCTAAATACCCATTTTAAGTCCTGCTGCCCAAGCACAAACAGGGACACCTCAAGACATTAATTCATCTCTTCCACCTGCTTCAGGGTTTTAAGCATGAGAGTGCCTCTATTTTACAAGCAGTGGATATTCCTCCAATATTGCCACAGCAACCTGTCTCGGGAGAATTAACTCAAATACAGAGCTCCCCAGGCTTTTCAAATTCTCCCTGGTCTAAGCAACAAGCAGAGTATGTTCTTCTTAGGAATCCAAATCCCCTTCCTGTCATCATCTCTCCCTCTGATTCACAGACAGCATACTTCTGAGGAATTCTTTTATACCAAATTTATTTTAAAAATTTATACTGAGCATACCTTGGGAGGTAATATAAATGATTTCAGGTCCATATGGTTGAGTTTAGTGAAAGGTTACAGATCAGCCATTTCATGTTCGAGTTCTTTCAGTACCCAGGAATGTATCCCATCCGGTCCAGGTGATTTATCACTCTTTATCTTGTCGATTTGTCTCAATTTTTTTTCCAGGTTCACTGAGATTTCTTTCAGTTCCTCTGCATCATTACCCTTAAAACACATTTCCATTATAGTGTTTTCTAATTTCCATCACCTTGCGCTTAAGACTACTGCAATATGCTACTCTCAGGCCTTTTGCTTAGCCATTTCACTCCCGTCCAGAATTCAGCTGCATGACTTATATTCTGGGAGAGCCGCTATACTCATGTTACCCCTACTTCATTGGCTTTCCATCCATTTCTGAATACAATTCAAACTCCTTTTACTGACCTACAAATTGTACTCACTATCTCCCTATCTCCCCCTATGATTCCCCCCGTGAGCTCCACTCAGCTGGTAAGTCCCTCCTAACTGTGCCCTTCTCTTCAACTGCCAACTCCAGATCCATCCCTTCTGCGCCATATGCTTGGAACAAGCTGCCCAAATACCTACGGCGGGCTCTGTCTGTGGTAGGGTTCAAGACCCAGTTAATAGCCCACCAAGTGCTTATGACTCCTAACTCCTCTCACCTTGGGCTCTGCATCCCCAACCCTATATGTCATGTCTGTCTGTCCAAGCTAGATTTTAAGATCTGAGCAGGAACATCTATGTCAAAATGTACAGCGCTGCAAACGCCTTTCAGCGCCATATAAGTGATTAGTAGTAGTAACTTCATCATCTTTCCCTTCATATGTGGGATTTCTGACCGTTCCCCTTAACTGAATCCATGACATCCTGTTTGTCTGTCTTGTCTGTTTAGATTGTAAGCTCTTTGGAGCAGGGACTGTTTTCTTATTCTTTGTGACTTTGTACAGCGCTGTGTAGAAATAATTCATAGTAGTAGTGTGAAGAGTTTCAGTCTTTGGGAAGCAGAGCTGAGCTTGTGATGTCATAATGCCTCATTCCACCAATAAGAGCCAACCTCATCAGTGATGTCACAATGGCTTGATTGTCCTGCACTCCCCTCTGCCCTCCAACCCAGCCAGCAGATTAACTGTATCCATGACATCCTGTTTGTCTGTTTAGATTGTAAGCTCTTTGGAGCAGGGACTGTTTTCTTTGTGACTCTGGACAGTGCTGTGGGTGTCTGGTAGCACTATAGAAGTAATCCATAGCAGTAGTGTGAAGAGTTTCAGTCTTTGGGAAGCAGAGCTGAGCTTGTGATGTCATAATGCCTCATTCCACCAATAAGAACCAACCTCATCAGTGATGTCACAATGGCTTGAGTGTCCTGTACTCCCCTCTGCCTTCCAACCCAGCCAGGAGATTAACCCTTCCCTTTAACTGTATCCATGACATCCTGTTTGTCTGTCTTGCCTGTTTAGTTTGAAAGCTCTTTGGAGAAGGGACTTTTCTTATTCTTTGTGACTGTGCAGTGCTGTGTACGTAGTAGTATATTTGTTATGGTTCCCGCTGATTTTTTGTTAGATTGAGTTCCCTAAAACAAAGCACCAGCTCCTCCCCCACCCCATGAATAAGATGTGGACTTTTGTAAGGGGCTGCATGGATTGAGAGGCATCCTGAGAAAAGGACTTTACGCCTGTCTTACCTATAACACTGGTCAACAACAACAACAAAGTTTTTCTTTGCTACTGCGAACGTAAGAAGTGTTCTTAGTTAATTTAATGACGCCGATTTCAGATCTGTAATTGAAATTCAGCAGATCAGGTTTCTGAGATACACGTTACTGATTTTTTAGACAGTTTGCCATATCGGCACAATATTGCGAGTATGAACTGTGTCCCACCAAACTTCTGTTAAGGAGTTTACTCTGAAAACAAACAGGAAGACAATAAAGAGACGTGTTACAGCATAGATTTAAACCTCACTTAACTCACACAATTCTGCTTTCTCTTTGACAGTATTTCTCAAAAAAGTCACTACATGTAAAGACTAATAAGCATGGATTTCAGCTCACTGTTAATCAATTTGCATATCCAAATAGAACTCTGCTCAGAGACACGAAGGCTGATCTCTCCGCCTCACCACCCAATCATTGCAGTGTTCAATGCAAAGTTACTCCAGGTTGCATACTTGTTAATTATTGCATTGCTAGCCACTACAGCTATGCTAAGACTTCTTTCAAGTAGTTTAATGAAGCAAAAAAATATTAGAACTTAGCTTTGAATAAATGACTGGTTCCGACGTGCCACGTTTCGGTACTGCGTCAGGGAACCGACAAACAAATACAGTTTAGAACTGGAGGTGAAGACTCACTAAATATTAGACACGGTTTAAACTTGTTTCTTCTTATAGATCTTGAGTTAGCAGGTGAGGTTGGTTTTCATCCACTTCAGGTTCATTCGACTCCTTCACCGCAGCAGAGGCGCATTCTTCATCTGAACTTTCGGTACCTTGTGCTGCAGATGTGGAAAGAGGAACTGGAACTGGATTCTCCGAGTCATGAGGAACGGGTTTAATTGCTGACGGGCAATCAGGATACACAAGTTTTGATTTATTCCTCTTTATGAGGGATAATTTGTAGGCTTATGCCACACCAGCGAAAGGCATCATCTCCCATTTCCCATTCAGCTACTGTGTTAATTCGGAATAGGAGACATGAGGTGCCCACGCTTTACCTTGGTCGCCAAATTTTACAGCCAAAATAATGCTTGTATGCACTTTGAAGTCTGCTGGACAGACTCTTTTGCTGATCTTGCACAGTAAATTGTCCACAGACATAACAGAAATTATCAGGATGGTTAACACAACCTCATCTGTTCATAATAATTATATCTTTGACAAAAACAAACAAAATATTAAAAAAAAAAATCAGTTAGAAAAAGCAGCACAATCACTTTTTAGTATAAACTTTCAAATTACTGGTATATGTGATTGAAGAGCTCTCCTAAAATACAATATTGCATCAGAGAAAAAATTAAATAGCAATGCTTCATGGTAGCGTTATTGACAAAAATGATATAAACACAAAGTGACGCATAACTTAAAAACAGGATGTGATAGGCAAAAACTGTTTTCAAATTTAGAGTTAGCATGTGGCCCTTGTTAAGGTACAGGTGGCAGAACTCCAGTAACAAAATGGTTGTTGACCAGTGTAATTTATAAACCAATCCCATTCTATCAAATGATCATCTGGTTGAACTTCAATTTTAAATGTGGTCTACTAAAACATCTCAATTAATAATAATAATAATAATTTTATTTTTATATACCGCCAATGCCATGAAAAGTTTGAGGCGGTTTACAACAAGAAGCGCTGGACAATCAGCGAAAAGGTCAACAATTTAAAGAGCTCTATACAATCTTATATAATGGAAGAAGTAGAAAGCTATAAAGTTCTTAAGGTTAATGGTTGAATTTGCAGTGCTATGGAATTCTTAGTTTACAAATTGATTGAACAAACTCGATTTTACCAATTTTCTAAAATTGAGGTAGGTTGAGGAGTGTGAGATAATGTTACTCAGCCAATGGTTCCATTTGCCTGCCTGGAAGGCGAGGGTTCTGGCCAGGAATCTTTTATAGTGGCAGGCCTTTATTGTTGGGTAGGTGAATAGATGTATTCTTCGTGTGGGTCTATTAGAACTTTAAAAATGATTTTAAGAGTGCTCAGTGTGATATCTTATTCAAAACCAGCAGATTGTGAGAATAAAGATATATAATCCTTGCATCATTGCACTCACCTCCCTACCAGCCCTAGACAATTCAAGCAAACTTATAATCAAAAATGTAGATAAATGAATACTTAGCTGAATTCACTGAATGTCAATTCGGTTGAAAGATATTATGAAGTTCACCACTCATGAATAAGTTTGCTCAGACAGATTTTTATCTTGAAAGGCTGTTCATTGATGATAGTTAATTTGATGCAATGAATTCTTCCATGTTGTTATTCCGTTTGTTAAAGCTGGTTACGAAATAGTGTAGAATATAGTGAGCCTTCACCACAACCATAAAATCCAAATAGCAAATCAATGTGTAGCTAAAATATCTTGATTTAAAAACTCAAGCAAAGTGTCCAACATTTCCTCAACACCGATCGTGTTTCGCTAATAATAGCGTCATCAGGAAGAAAAAAACTAAAAATAAAGCAAAGAATAATAATAAATGTGTTGTAGTTGTAGAATATCCGAAAAATATTTTGAAAAAAGTTTCTAAAAAGTTAGTAATGAATTACCTTCGGGTCTCCCAAAAGAACGATCACGCCATCTGGGATGTTTCAGTAAATGAGCCGAATCAACGTGTGACGTACAAACGTCACATCATATAGGAGTCGTCAAAAGGTCACATGATATACTGCGTGCTAATAATCTATTAAGACCTAATGACTGATATTTACCTAATGGTCCATTCTATTTCTCTATTGAGACCATTAGGAGTCACAGAATTCCAAGTGTAGATTAGCTGTTGTTCATGATATAACAGAATGTGAGAGATATCACCCTGCCTATTGAATTTAAATTGCCTGATTACACAAAATTTAAGATCATTTAAAGAATGGCCGGCTGAAGACCAATGATCTGTTAAAGGAGCTTCAAGTTTATTAGTCCTAATACTGCTCAGATGTTCCGCTATTCTTAATTTAATGGGTCTTTTAGTTTGACCTATATAAACCTTATTACATGGACAAAAAATCCCATATATTACCTGAGAGGTATTACAATCAGAATGACCCCGCAAATAATAGATTTTATTAGTATTAGGTATCTTAATGTGATCAATAGTTAAAGAATGGCTACAATATTTACATCTGCCACAACTTGTATGTCCCATGGGTCCAATAGGATCTTGATCTATAGGATTAATATTGAAAAATTCACCTAGATTCTTACTTCTCTTATATGCAAACATCGGGATTTCTGCAAAAACTGGATGAAAGCTAAGTATGTTCCAATGTTTATATATAATTTTTTGTACATGAGAAATTTTACTAGAAAATGGCAATACACAAGTCATTCTTGAATTGATTTGATCAGACTTATTACTAGGTAACAAAAGCCAATCTCGATTAGCGTTCTTAGCCCTCTTGTGTGCAACTTTGATACATTTTTTCTTATAGCCCCTATCACGAAAACGTTGACTCATTGCTCTTGCTTGATGATGGTAATCAACAGGTGAGGAACATAAGCGTTTCAATCTAAGAAATTGACTGTGAGGTATGCTATTTTTCAATTTTTTTGAATGAAAACTTCTATAGTGAAGAATAGAATTTCTATCAGTATTTTTTCTGTAAATAGTTGAATGGAAATGGCCAGCTATGAGAGATATTTGAATATCCAAAAAATTAATTTTAGATTTATCCATATTGGCGGTGAACTTGATGTTACAGTCACACTCATTAAGCTGGTTCACAAATAAATCTACTTCCTCCAAAGTGCCTTTCCATATAAAAATGATATCATCAATAAATCTCTTCCAAAATAAAATCTTGGAGAAGAATGCTGAATTATATATGTATTTGTCTTCAAATTGGGCCATAAATAAACATGCCACGGCTGGAGCAACTGTTGCTCCCATGGCAACACCTTTACGTTGTATGAAGTATTGATTCTCATATACAAAATAATTATTATTTATTACTAATCGAGCCATAAACATTAAAAGGTCAAATTTATTGCCTACTTGTGATGATAGTAACAAATACTTTTCAATAATTTGTAGAGCTGCTTGTTGGGGTATACTAGTATATAAAGACGTTATGTCCAATGTAACCAATATAAGATCCTCTGTATTAATCGAAGAAAAATCCAAATCCTGAATTTGTACTAATAAATCCATAGAGTCTCTAATATAGGAGCGAATGGACAGCATGAACGGTTGTAAATAAAAATCAATATACTGTGATAGAGGTTCTAGTAAAGATCCACAACAAGATACTATAGGTCTCCCTGGTGGATTGTTGTATGATTTATGTATTTTCGGGAGAAACCTAATCATCGGTACTGAAGGATATTTACAGTATAGATATTTAAATTCTTTGGATGATATGATGCCATCAGTATTGGCTTGACAAAGAGTAGTATATATAACCCGTTGAAGATCTTTAGTCAAATCATTCTCCACCTGTTGATAGACTGTTGAATCAGAAAGTTGACGTCTAGCCTCTATATGATATGTTTCCGTATCCATGACTACAACTCCTCCCCCTTTGTCAGCACGTAAAATTTTTATAGAACTGTCATGCGTCAAAGTATTTAAAGCTGTTCTTTGTGCTCGTGTCAAATTATGATATTGTTTATGATTAATTGTCTCCATTGTTGCCATATCCCTTAATACCAATTTTTCAAAAGCACCAATCATGTTGTCTACGGGACCTGGAGGAACCCATGTTGAAGGGACATGATGAGAGTCTGTAAAAGAAGGTTCTTCTTGAGATTGCATATTAGTTTGGCCAAAAAATAATTTTAATTTCAATGATCTAAAGAATTTGTGTAACCAGGCTTGAGTGTCATACGAGTCATAGTAGGAAAATGGAACAAATGACAAGCCCAATTGTAACAATGATATTTCTGAAGGAGTTAATATTCTTGATGAAATATTAAATACCAATGTTACCGATTCTTGTTCAGTTTGCGTGGTTTGAGTTTGTTCTGAATACCCGGATCTGTTTGTTTTTCTGTTGACGTTGTTAAACGTAAAAAAGAATCAGGAATAAGTGGTATTGAATCCGATTTTGAACCTATTGATTTCATTCCATCACTAGATGATTCACTAGAAGAATTGATAAATGTGATGTGTTTCTTGTTAGGGCGATTACGTCTTGATTTTCTATTTTTGTCCATCCATGGGTATATATAACCTTTAGTATAATCCAATTCGTCCCTTTTAAACTTAGCTATTTTTTGTTTGCGGATATCCGTTTGATATACTTCCATAGCTTTAAAGTGATAATGAGTTTCAAAATCTTCTGAATTCTCCACTTTTTTTGATATTTTCTAATTTTTCAAGTAATTCCAATTCTAAATCTTTGATAATAGTATCAAGATTATCAATAGTTAGTAGCATTAGATCTAAACCACACTGGGTCAGTAACGCGTTCCATTTTTCCACATATTGTGGATTATTGAGGAACCTAGGTTCCTTATATAATCTCAGTCCCCTTGGGATTCTTTGAGTATGACAATATTCTAATAATGTTGCTGAATGCATCTGTTCTCTAATTAATGTTCTATGTAATTTGACTATATTAGTCCAATCATCTGTATTGGTTTCATGGGCTCCTATTAAAAGACGTGTACCACTCATTAATTGGGTGATTCTCACAATCTGCTGGTTTTGAATAAGATATCACACTGAGCACTCTTAAAATCATTTTTAAAGATTTATAATTATTGTTTACTATATAAATTCACTTTATGAGTTATATTGTTTAAATTGTGAATTGAGTTTATAGATTTATTCTCCAACCTATTTAGATTTTGATTTTCTATTAGAACTTGCCAGATTAAATTGGGAAACTAGGTAAGTGGGGGCCAGACCCCACTAGGTAAGTGTGCTGCAGAGGTTATAACTACAGCCTCAGAACCTTAAGGGTGTGGGTTCAAACCCATGCTGCTCCTTGTGACCCTGGGTAACTCACAACCCCCCTCTCCATTGCCCTAGGTACATTAGATTGTGAGCCCACTGGGCAGACAGGGAAAATGCTTGAGTATCTGAATTAATTTATGCAAACTGTTCTGAGCGCCCCTGGGAGAATATAGAAAATTGAATAAATAGTGTGAAAAGTTTCAGCCTCTGATAACCAGAGCTGGTATTGTGACATCATAATGCCTCATTCCACCAATAAGAGCCAACCTCATCAGTGATGTCACAATGGCTGGATTGTCCTACACTTGGATCCCTTTTGCTACATTTTGATTTCTAGAGTGGTGCAGTGGTTAAAGCTACAGCCTCAGCACCCTGAGATTGTGGGTTCAATCTCACACTGCTCCTTGTGATCCTGGGCAAGTCACTTAATCCCCCCATTGCCCTGGGTTCATTAAATAGGTTGTGAGACCACCTGGATAGACAGGGAAAAAAGTTTGAATACCTGAATAAATTAATGTAAACCATTCTGAGCTCCCCTGGGAGAACAGTATAGAAAATGGAATAAATAAATACTATTTCATACATGTTCCTCTGAGCCCAATACCTTCAAGAAGTTTCAGACTTCCACAGGAGGTCACCAATCACACCACGCGTACAGACTAAAACTGTTCACATAAATCTTGGATCATACAATAGAGGACTTGAGACTGTCCGACTAGAACTTTTCTTTCTATATCATGTAAATGATTTTCTTATAATTTTGTGTTTGATCTGACAATCTTTCTGTACAAAATGTTTTGATTTTGTTAAGAATTTTAAAATGATAAATAAAGAATAATAAAACTGTTCACATATCTGTACTGAACATAGTCTCCTTGATGAGGGGGATAATCATTGTTTTAGATGGGAATTCCAATTCATGATTGCCGACCCCCTGTGGAATGTGTTGCACTTTGTTGAGTTGCAGATTTCAGTAATTTAACAAATGAATGAGAGTAGTTGCTGTAATTGAATCCTTTGCAAGAGACCTGAGGTAATGCAAGTGTCTTGCAAATTGGACCACAGCATTTCATTGCGGGATGCCCTTGCAGGTGCAAGCACACAATGAAAACAGAAGGGGACATGTGGTGCTCCTGCCTCAGGAGTCTATAAACAAATTAAAAATACTTTCCGAGACATTTAAATAAAAATAACATTACGGCCAGAAGATATTGAGCACTACAGGTCGCCTTCTCTGCTTTCTTTGTGTTTCTACTGTAATAAGGTAGGATCTCCTGTTTGGGTGCAAGAAAAGAACATGTATACTGTGGTTTGTGTTTGTCAGTGAGTGGGTGATGGTTAGAAATGAAGGACTGCCTATTTATATCTGTGTAGGAATCCAAATTTCTGGATAACAGCCTGAGCTTTAAGTTAAGAATAGATTTAAACAAATACAAAAGATTTTTTTCCTGCCCTACAATAATAAAACCAGGTAGATTTACCCAAGGTAAAATCCTGAGATCTTTTCCATATATTGATAGCCAGTAGCAAGGAAGTGGGGTTCACTTGTCATGTAGAAAGGGATGGTTTAAATAATAGAACATTTATGTCTACATTAAGAAAATGGAAACTAGAGTGTAGGGTTTTTCCTGTAAAAAAACTGAGAACTGCAGTTCCCAAGAGGCATTGGTGCAATGTCAACAGGACTAAGCTTGGGGAAGAGTGGAAAAAACGACTGGCGATTCAGCGGCCACCATTTCTGTAATGAAGTCTGGGGCAGATTGATTTCTCTAAGATTTTGGGAATCCTTTTCGATTCCTCTCTTACCTTTAAGGATCAAATAAATTCTTTGGTCAAGAAATGCTTTTTCAGTTGACAAATGCTGAGGAAGGTTAGATCTCTTTTCCATCCACACCAATTTGACCATGTGACTCCTTTGCTGTTGAGCCTTCATTGGCTCCTGGTTTATCTCAGGATTACATTGAAATGTGCATGCGTTACATGGTATTTTCACTCCTCTGGTCCCTCTGCTATGGAACATTTCTAGATTTTCCTATGCTAGAGGTGCTCAACAATTCAAACTCTCTCTTCCATCTAGAAAAGGAATTAAAGGAGTCAAGAACTTTAGCCTTTCTTTGGCTTTCAAATTTTCTCAATTATGGAACGAACTCCCTTTAACTTTGAGAAGCCCTAACCCTTTCCTATTCTTCCGTAAATCTTTAAAAACTTTGTTATTCGCTAAACACTTCGAAAATTCACCCTCTTGTAATTCTTGTTGCTTTCTTTTTTTTTAACTATTGTCAACCGAGTCGAGCTTCCTCTGGTTGATGACCCGGTATATAAAGTTGTGGGTTCAAAGCCTGTGCTGTTCCTTGTGACCCTGGGTAAGTCACTTAATCCCCCCATTGCCCCAGGTACATTAGATAGATTGTGAGCCCACCAGGACAGATGTGAAAATACTTGAAGGACCTGCATGTAAACTGCTTTGAGTGTGGGTGTAAAACTACATAAAGGCGGTATCCAAGTCCCAACCCCTTTCCCTAATGTCATAGTGCCTCATTCCACCAATAAGAGCCAACCTCATCAGTGATGTCACAATGGCTTCATTGTTCTATACTTGTCTCACTTCTGCTATTATATTAGAGAGTGTGATGCAGTGGTTAGAGCTACAGCCTTAGCACCCCCACCCTGCTCCTTGTGACCCTGGATAAGTCACTTAATCCCTCCATTGCCCCAGGTTCATTAGATAGATTGTGAGTCCACCAGAACAGATAGGGGAAAAATGTTTGAGTACCTGAATGAAAACTACTTAGTATTTGTGTTCCACTTATCTAACATAAATAAATATAGATTGCAACTGCCTCCTTCGCTCATTCTGCATTCTGTGACAATGGAAGGACAATCCTCAAGACCTTGTTTCAACTCTGTTAAGTTCAAGAAAAATATCGCGTTTGCAACTTCCAGAGAAGCCCATCTGCTAGTTACTTCATTCACCACAGCCTGCCAAAACATCGAGCTCATAAACCACACAGGACCTAGGGGGACATGAGTTCGGGTAAGGATTATGCTTGGAATCGGTAGCTATTTAGACTTTGGCAAAGCTTTATGGCTTGATATGGGAAGGGGGTGGGGTTAGGGATGAGCCACATACTCATGTGCTAATGAGAAAACCAACAGAAACTGGAGAAAGGTGGGGCTGTCCTTCCAGCAGTTTTCAAACCCTTGTACTGTGTATGTTCTGCTCTCTAAAAACTACAATTCAAATAAGAACTGTTCACTGATCTACAGTACTTTCAACTTGAAAGAATAATTAGAGACCTAATCAGTAATTACAAAACCACAAAATCTTGCTTGCCTACACCTTCACGCCCTTTTTACAAGAAGTTCAAATTACCTGGATTTTAGGTGAAATAGAGGCTCCTTGTGTCCAATCACAGTAGCAAAGCTATTTCTGTTAGAATAGATGAATTTAAAGAAAAAGGTCTAAAGATGTTAAAAGCACTCCAGGATAGTTATTCTAAAGTACAGATCAGGGGCAGACAATCTCAATATGTCTGAATATCCCTAGGGGAGACTGTAAAAATGGAAACCGTCTGATCCCATCAAATTAACTTCAATCAGACCATTCCTCCAAAACAAGTAGCCATAAGTTAAGAAAATTGCTGAGGAAGTGAAGATTACTTGTTTTTAAAAGAACTGCAGATGTCTCTGTCTGAGACGGGGCAAAATTCTGACAGTTCTATGTGGCTGGCCCAGGAAGTCACAAAGTGGCAGATCTCTGGGGGCGATAAACCCTGCATTTCTATTTTTGTTTGATAATGATTGTCATGTTTAATTATGAAAATCTTGGAGGGGGTGGGGGGTTTGTAAGGATGATTCATCTTTGCTATACAACAAATCAAGACTGTGCCGCATATGGTGTGCTGCATCCACTTGAGACCACCCATCTGTTGCCTTGCACCGCTGAGACCAAAGCGGACATATTGGTCTCAATGCTGAGCATCATATGTGACTTTATTTAATTAATTTGATCATACCTTATACTCCACTTCTCCCATCACAGAGGGCAATACAATGAAAAATATTAAAACCCAAAAGTAACATAACATACAATAAATGTAAAACTCCAAAAGCTTTATGAAAGTCTAGCTTTTTCCTAAAAGTCAGCGCATGGCCAGCTGCTGAGAGACACTGGTCCTGTCTGGACTCATCAGGCATAATTCAGTCGAGAATTAGAAACTCTCTGTAGGTGACACATGGGTAACAAATTTCATAGCATCCCTGATCTAATTTAGACCATGCATCTCATGAGATTTAACCCTAAACAGAAACTACACCAACTGCTCATTGAGTAACAGGTAAAAAGCTCAGCTGCTGCATTTTAAGATACCAGCCACATAGTCAGAAACTCCCAAATAAACAATTACAGTAATTCAGGATTTACTAGAACCAGAAATTTAAAACAAAAGACAGCATATGGAGGTGAAGGTGAAGATTTATCAAGTGAGACTTTTTGATTTCTTATTTTTAATTACCATTTAAATATTCTGTAATTGTTCTTTCACACAGTGAAATAAACTCCTACTTCAATATATTTGAAAATGTAATTTTCGCACAATGTGAAACATCTACAAGGCTGAGACTAACAGGACAGACTGGATGGGTCAGATAGGCTTTCTCTCTGGTTGCCAATTAGAGAATGACACAGTGACAAAATTCATCACCGTTCCCGTCCCCGCGGATAACCATGGGAAATAATCCCATGTCATTTTCTAGTGTCTATCTCAACCTCGGTCCTTCTACACCTGCATTCTTCAAAGCAAAGCTTGCGGGTCAGTGTTTGTGGCCATTCATACTCTGATTCTTATGTGAGCCAAGGATAATGAAGCCATTGTGACATCACTGATGTGATTGGCTCTTAGGCAGTGGTGGAATGAGGCATTATGACATCACAATATCTGCTCTGGATACCAGAGACTGTCATTCTGTAGTGTCTGTTTCAACCTCAGTCCTTCTACACCAGCATTCTTCAAAGCAAAGCTTGCGGGTCAGTGGTTGTGGCCATTCATGCTCTAATTCTTCCTTCTCTCCTTAAAGAATGACATGAAGATGGTTTCCTGCGGTTATCCACGGGGACAGGAACGGTGATGAATTTTGTCACCGTGTCATTCTCTATTGCCAATTAGACAAATCCAGCAACCTTATCTTTTTAAGGAAATATTGAAGGCTGCAACAGGCCAATGTACTTGCTTCCCCCCTTAATTCCAATATAATTAAACAAAATATAGACCAGTTAATATATTTTGGATTTACTTATTTTTTCCCCTAAACCTTCACCCATGTGCATGCACACAACAGGTACCAAGAAAACACACACACAAAAGTCCCCCAAAGCTTGTGAAAAAACTGCTTTCTCATGCTGAATTGATGTATCAATTAAACACTCAAAGCAGAAATAGTAGCAATAAATAAAGACAGTAAATGACATAATTTAGTTTGCAGGTAAAACAAAAGTTAATCATTAAGCTACCCTTTTTATTTTAGCTTCCAAGGTGATACCAGTGTTTAAAGTCTTAGACCCCCCCCACCCCCTGTTTTGAACATAATAAAGAAATTTGGAAACTGCTGAGCCTTACCAGGTACTTCAAGCAGACTCACGGACCTGCAGAAGAAGCATGACATGAACCGAAAAACACAGATAACAGATTTAAAAGCCAGGTGACAGCTGCTTATAAAAAGTGCACCCCTTTTATTCAAAAGAATGGAAATGTACAAGAGCAGAAAGATAGAAGATGTAAAAAACCAGAACAAAAAGATAATGAAGCCTTCAAAGTTGATATTCAGAGGACTCAGGATAGCACAACATGATTTCTGGGCCTAGTTAAGGAAATATGAGCCCAAAGCAGCATTTTAGAGAGAGGAACCTGGAAGCTCTGATCAGTTTCTGCAGGATGGCCTTCAGCCACATTTTACACCCAAGCTGTAAACCTGATGGAATGTTAACGTGGTCACGGAGCTTCCGAGCTGGCTAAAGTAGTGGCCACTAATAGCCTAGGACAGTCTCTCTCAAACACAGTGGTGTGCCCCAAAGAGATTCCAGAATTTTACATTATTTTTAAAAATGCCCTTCATAAGTACACTTCCCCCTCTGAATCCGCGGTTTCAGCATCCGCGGATTCGGTTATTCGCGATTTTTAAACAAAAAAATCCATTTTAATTTTTTGGGCTATTTTAATCCCTGTAAGCCCCCCTTAAGCCTTACCTGGTGGTTTAGCAGGTTTTGGGGGGCAATAGCGATCTTCCCATGCTCCTGCCCCTGCAGATCGCTCATAGGAAATGGCTGCTTTGAGTGCCCGTAGTCTCGAGACTACGATGGGCGCTCAAGGCAGCCATTTCCTATGAGCAATCTGCACGGGGCAGGAACGTGGAAAGATCACTCCTGCCCCGAAATCCCGCTAGACCATCAGTTAAGGCTTAAGGGGAGGGGCTTACAGGGCTTAAAATAGCCAGGGGGGAAACGGGGGTTAGGGGCAGAACTGGCCCGAATATTATTCATGGTTTTTTAATATTCGTGGGCTGGCTCTGCCCCAACCCTCGTGGATATGGAGGGAGAAGTGTATACACTAGAATAGATGACATGTACGTCGTGCATGCAAGAGTCTGTCAATATTATGAGCATCTGCATGTGTAAGGATACAACCACCCAGAGAAGCATCATTCTATGATGTGATTGGTCCTTGAAAACTAACCACGAATAATTTTTTGTTTTAATGCAGTAGTTATCCTAACTTGAGCAGCAAAGCAATCAAGGCTTTGTTACTGTTTAGATCTTCTTATCTTTGCGAACTTGGATTTTCAGCTCTGACAGAAATTAAATTGAAAAAAAAAAAAAGAGATGGTGGATGATGAAATACTTGTTGCTTGTCAACTATCGGGTCGCATTTTTAGTTAATTTGCACTCAAAACCAACTCACCCATCGCATTGATTAGCAATTCTATTCTACTTTAGTTTTACCATTTTTACAATTGCTCATACATAGCTTAAAGAACTTTAAATAAATTAACTCTCAAATTTAATTTTTTGTTGGTTTTGCAATTTTATAATCAAATAAAAACATTTGCTCTGTTTAGTATGCCAGAGCTAAAAAAGGTTTGAGAGACACTGGCCTAGGGAGATGCCTGACATATTATAAAGCAAGCAGGAATCTCCAGAGCAACCCCAAACCTGGAAAATTAGTAACAACTTTTGAATGAAAAGGTTCATGTCAATCATACTAGGTTCTATATAGAGTCCTGAAGTAAGATACTATACAAGTACCATTAGGAAGAAAGTTTTTTCTTCCCCTCCACTCAACATGAAATCATAACCTTATCTAGGTGTTAAGCTGATGAGTCTTAAAACCCTTTTTTCGCACAGAAGCAAAAGCTTGTGTGATAAGCCATTCTTTGATACGGTATTAAGCAAACGCGTTCCAAAATAAACGAAGCATTTCTTTTTAACCCACGTAAACTGTAGACACTGCCCCAAAAAAGCCTGAAGCTCTTTGAGCTTGGAGGTTTGCTGTGAGGAATAGTTAGATCTGACACAATTATTTTTTTGATAAAAACATATAGCACATCCTCTTCTGCTTAGGTGAGGATGTTAAGAGATGACATGAGAAATGTGTGCTAAAGGGAAACCTACTTCATTTCTACTTCCTAATAACTTCTACTACATTCATCTCAAGCTCTGACATGGTTTTTCTAATCAATAAACTAACTAGCATCTTGGCTAGCTAAAAGATCAACCCCAGAGGTTTTCCAATAAGTTTTTCAAAAGGCCACTGTAAGACTTCGAAAGGAAAGAATAGATCATAAAGGAATAATCTATTTGAAGTCTTTGACATTTTAAGTGCCTACGCACAAATTAAAAATAAAAACAGAAAACGGCTGTTACCCTACAGATATAAACCCTATCACACTGCTACTTCTGATAGAAATGTTTGATGGAGGCATTTGTGCTAAGACCCAAATGTCACAACAAAGTCAGGAGAACCTTCATAAGTCAAGACTTAATTTAATTTGAATTGAAAAAAAAAAAAAAAATTAGCTTATTTTTCATAAAATCACACTCTTTTGCTTGTTGTGCATTCGTAAAAGTGAAAAGAGTGTGATGTGACTACTTATAAAAAAAAAAGTTACAACGAAGGACAGAATTTCCCCATAGTTCATACTGTATAGTGCTCAGTGGCAGCTGGTGGACAGCAGATGCCTTTAACAAAGGGGGACTGCGGCTCGTTAGAAAACGCAACACTTTGTGAATACTCCACCCCTCCTGCAGTACTACAGCAAGGTCAACTGAACTTTGTACTTTTGCAAGAATCCTCTTCAACACTGGCTTCCCAAATGTCATCCAAATGCATTCCAGGCCTGGAAGGTGGCAAAAACAAGTGCTTTGAGATAGGAATGGGAACCCCCCTCCCCCAGAAGGCCGTTTTTAAGAATTCTTCCTCACAGCATGGAAGAAGGCTGGGACTGTGGCTAATATTTCCCACTTTCATTTCTCTCTCCATCTGCCCCTCATCCCCCCCCAACCTACCAGCCCACAAATCCACAAATACGCTTCCTGTGGGAAAAGAACTTCAGAATTTTAGAGAGGATAATGACATGTTAAAAACATAAATACAAAAATTAATTGCAAATATTTCCATTTCAAATCGACTCACACTACTTAATTCCCTCCCCTTGATTCTCTTTGGACTTCCCAGATAATGAGCGGCTGTAACGTGAGAAGCCCCCAGGTGTGTCAGAAGGTTTTCTTTGAAACCAGATCTTGGAGGAGAAACCATTAGGGGAAATAAGGATTTCAAAATCCTTCTAAAGTCATTTCTCTTTTTTACCACAGCAATTGGCTGTCATATGTGTCAAGTTTAGATTCCCCAAAACAGAACAGTTATCGGTACTAACAGCACAAATCTGCTACCCAAATATCAATGAAATAACATTCTTTTGGCTGCAGCCTATTTGCTACTATTAATTTCATGCCTTGCAATTGTTTTCTCTTAAAATAATAAAAGACTTCTGCATTTAGCAACATTTCTGTTGTCAGGAGCATTCTCTGATTCAGTCCATAACAAAAAGCTTTCCTTGTTCTCATCACCATTGATCCACAGCCACTGCTGGCTATCCAATGCATGAAAATGTACCGTTACAGAGAAGGGCAGAAAACATATGTGGAGCTACTGTACTGGATCCTCCTTAGAGGCTATTACTGGGAGAAGGGAGTACGGAGAGTGGCTTGGCACTTGGCTTGCCAGTTTCAGTCGCTGTGCTGTGGCTATAAGGGAGCGAAGCTGGACTAATTTCAGTGGCCCTACTTCCTGAGGATCCTGAGTCTCTAGCCAACGCAGGGCAGTTTCCAGTCCTTTAACAGCTTCACTTGCTGATGGCACAGGATCATCTTCTGTGCCATGCTCACTGCCCTCATCGTCGCCCAGTGTCTCCACAGCACTGGATGTGCTCATCGTGGATTCTGTTGTTTCCTGTGCCAACTCTTCCACAACGGGAATGGAATCGTCCAAGTGAACCCATTCAGCTACATCCTCAAGAGGCATGCGTTTGTAAGCCAATGCAGCCAGATTGGTCAAATCTGAAAACACTTTGCTGTACTCTTCCCCATCTGTCTCTGCAGCAGTGTTAGACTCAAAAGCAGCCCTCAGCCCAAATAGCCAGCACTTCTCAATGCTTCCTGCCTGGATCATGTTCCAGGATTGACCTGCAAGATAGATCATGTCCTTCAGCATGAAGGACTTAACAAAGTCACCAGGGGAGCTGTCACAGGACACAACCAACTTCAGAAGTTCCCGCTTGTAAAGCTGTTTAAAGGAAGAAATCACACTATGATCCATTGAGGGGATTTTGTTTCTTGACAGGAACAAAACACGAATGTTGCCATCTGGTGTTTGTAGCTCCTCATCAATAGGCTGCGCTGGGCATTGGTTGACCAGGAGAACAGCTTTTTGCTGGAGGCAGCATCTCCTCAAGTAACGTTTAACCCCTGGAACAAACTCCTCAAAGAACCATTCTCGTAACAGTTCAAAGGTCATCCAAGCATTTCTGCTATACCTATATGCAGCAGGGAATTTGTCCTGGTTATGATGCCGGAGACTGGATGGGTCCTGCAATTTTCCCACCACCAGAGGCTTAAGTTTGTGGTTACCTGTGAGGTTGGCAGCAAGCAACACAGTGACTCGGTCTCTCACTTTCTTGAACCCATCTATCAGCTTTGCATGTCTTATTTCTTGAATGTGATCAGGCAGCAGTTTCCAGTATAGTCCAGTAATGTTGGCGTTATAAATCTGTTCGTCCCCATACCCTCCATCGCTCATTGGAATTTTGGGTTGCTCTGGGAAGACAATAAAAGGTTCGATCTCGGTTGGTCTTGCTTCAGCCTCCCCGTAGATCCGCTGGCTTGATATGCCGTGCCTTTTCTGCCAACGCCAGAACCAACCATGACTGGCCTTAAAAGTGCATTCCTCTCCATAAATCTGCTTCGCAAAAGCTTCTGCCTGGGCTTGTATGATAGGGCCGGACAGCGGGATGCCTTGCTGGCGAAGGCTGATGAACCAAGTGTACACAGCTCTGTCGATCTCTTCCTCGTTGGCAAGGCGCATCTTCTTTCGGTGTGTGCCAACGTCGCCGCCCAACTGGTCCAGGAACCACCTCAGCTTCTGCTCATCTTTGAGCCAGCCCCGCAGCGTGCCTCCGGGCACCCCGAAATCCCGGCACACGCTGGCCTGCCTCTCGCCGCTCTTGACCCGCTCAATGGCCTGGAGCTTGTCCTTGATGGTGTACGCCTTGCGGAAAGCCATCTTCACCATGGTGGGCATGCACTCGGAATCGGCCAGGGCAGCGGGCATGCAATCTGCCTCCGTCAGCCTAGCTTCCAGCACTTGCCCACTTTCGCATGCCATAGCAAAGAGAAGAAGGAGAAAAGACTAGTAAGAAAGTGGACACGGAATGGGGCAGAGAAAGTGCTCTTTCCAGGCAGGGGCAAGGGCTGTGGGCTGCACACCGGCCCGGGGAGGCTCGAGACACCACAGCCCCCCCCGCCCTCCCCCGCCGGCTTCGAGGCTCCGTCTCCGGGGGGGGGAGGGGCAGCGCGGCGGCCCAGAGCGTTATAGCGAGGGGACGACACAGGCGCCCCCAGGGGGGCGTGCGTGGGGCAGGAGAGGAGGGGCGCCACTCTCTCTTTTGTCTCCTTTTTCCGCTCTCTCTCTCTCTCTCTCCTAGGACTTCAAAACCCGGGCGGTCCGAATGGCTGCGCGCATGCGCCCCGCTCACTCCTCCGCTGGCTCTCGGGGCTGGCCGGGAGGTTTGCGCCTGCGCACGCCGGGACTCCCACGCTCGCGGCGCGCGCCTGCGCCGGCCGGACGCGCTCGGAGCCTGCGCACTCGAGCTTTTCGGTCACACGCTGTCATTTGCATCTTTTTTTTTTTTTCTTTTGGAACGTTCTATATCTGTTCGTAGGGGAGCACCTCAGAATTCATTAAAAAAAATACATACACAAAGGCGGGAAAAGTTCTTTGACAACAACGGGTAGTTGAAGAAGACGGAAGCGGGCACGTCTGAAGTCTATCGCTGCTTCGTTCGGGGTTTAATGTGGGGAAAATCTGTTGGACATCAAGCGCCGCTCCCCCCCTCCCTGCTCGGCTCCGCTTGCTGTGGCCCGTCCCTGCCCGCTTTCCGTTTCCGCGCGTGCTCTCCCCTCCCGCTCTCTTTCCCTTCCCAAAGCGTGTGGCGTGCGAGGCGAGCTCCGGGTTGGTCTCCACTTCTGCGGCTGTACGAGTGAGTAAGGGGACCCGGACCCCCCCCCCCCGGGGGCTGTGTCTCACCTCCTCCTTCCTTGGCGCGCGACCCCTGACGCCCGGTAACGGTGGCAACGCAGACGCTTAGGGTCGCGTGCAAGGCGGACGAAAACGGTTGTAGAGTGCGAATAGCAAGCAATGGCGTAAGGGGGGGGGGGGAGAAGCTCCTTTGCAACACCTTCAGTTTTAGTTTAAACTAAACGACTTGTACTTAAACTCTACTCTTAATTTGCTGTAAACTCCCTGTATTTAACTACTGCACAGTCCTGTATGTCCAAACATTTAACCTATTGTACATCTTATTTGTCTAATTACTCTCCATTGTGTATGTTTATCTGTAGACCGTTCTGAGCTACTGGGAGGACGGGATAAAAATCTAAATGTGGTGCCTCACACAACGAACTTAATTGGTTCCAGGAGCAAGTTTGTTATGCGAAAAGTTCATTATGTGAAACGCGTTTTCCCATAACAATACATGTTAAAAAAAATTATTCGTTCTGTAGCATAAAATATGCTAAGATGACATAAAAAAAGATAAATTTTTTGTTATTATTTTTATTTAGATACATCTAAAAACATAATTTTTTTTTAAAAAAACACACATTTTTTAAATTTTAAGACAGATTAAGTAGAGTCTACCGAATCTTGCACATCTTCATCCATTTTCTGCTTTTTGGCTTTTTTTCTAGCATCGGGGAAGCGGCGAGAGTAGCTCCGCCCCCCCCAACGCATCAGCAGTAGGCGCCGGGCCCCTCCATAAAAGGAGGCGAGCCGACGGTCCGCCACTGCACAGGGAGCCAGGCGAAGGGCTGTGAGAGAGGGCAGTTAAGCGCAGTGACTAACGACTGCCTGCAGTGCCTGCGCGGAAGGATGCAATACATCGGCAGCTCGGGCGACTTCGTTGTGTGAAACGAAGTTCGTTGTATGAATCAAGACATGAAGTTCGTTGTGTGCAGCGTTCGCTGTGCGAGGCGTTCGTTATGCGAGGCACCACTGTAAATAAAATAAATAAATAAACATTTCTTACATTACATTCCCCCCACTCAAAGGCACACAGCGCAAGAAAATGTTTGACAACCTTCTGGCAACACAAGCAGCAAAACTCAACCATTCCATCTCCAACCTGCTGATGACAACGGGCGACCTCAAAACATTCCGAAGAGAAATCAAAACCCTGCTTTTCAAAAAATTCATCCAAATATCTTAACCCCTCTTCACCTACCTCCAGATAATTCTCCCCAAAACACCTACCAAGTAAACAGATCCCTGAAATGTATTGTAATCTTACCTACTCCAAATGTAATCTATTTGTTTATATCACACAGTTCTGCACTGTGAATTTGCTATCCAACTTGTAAATCCCCTTGCAATCTTTCCAGCTATCTAATAATAATAATAACTTTATTCTTATATACCGCATTACCATGGAAGTTCTATGCGGTTAACAGATGAAGAGACTGTACATTTACAGCGAAGTTACAATTTCGTTAATGTTACATTTACATTTTAGACGATACATATTCGGTCAAGTTACCTTTACATTTTAGACAATAAATATACAGTGAAGTTATGTTGTAAAAAAAAAAAAAAATTTGTATCTTCACTGGAAAATGTCCAGTCAAATCTTTTGTAATCCGCCTTGAACTGCAAGGTATAGGCGGAATAGAAATCCGTAATGTAATGTAACGTAACATTAGTGATTTCTATTCCGCCTGTGCCTTGTTGTTCTAAGCGGATTACAATTAGAAGATATCTGGACATATCCAGGAGAGTTACATAACAAGCAAGAGAGAATATAACAGGTTGCAATAGAGAATCACATCACATTCTGGTTACAAAAGACAATTACATAACGTTGAAATAAGCAGGTTTCTGGTTATAGATAGTGGTTACTTGGTTGAGGTTTCTGAAATTTTGAGATGTTGGGGGATGTATGTCAGCAGGTTGCAGTACTTTAGAAGTTACAGTACTATATCGTCTTAAACCATCAATTGTTAGGTCCTCGGAAACTCTACAATCAAAAGAAATCAGACCAACATAACATAACTTTATTTTTCTATCCCACCCCATCAAAAGAATTCTAGGCAGTTTCCACAAAGAGAAGAAACTGGACAATCTGTGAAATATAAAACAGTAAAAAATGAATGCGTCCAATTTTACCTTAAATCCTAAAATGGTGAAATTGGACGCACATCTTCTTGCGGGACACATTGAGGGATACAAATGATTAAGGTATTCGCCCAGGTACGCCTGGCTGAGCCTCCGCTTGTGCGGATCACCGGACTGGATGGACCCCAGGTCTGATCCGGTGCAGGCATTTCTTATGTTCTTATGTACTACAAAAAGTTGCACTGGCTGCCAATGAAGGCGCGCATTCTGTTCAAATTTGCCTGCATTTGTTTCAAGCAGGTCTGGGGTTTAGCACCTTCCTACCTGCTACCACACTTCGTATTTCACAACCCCATAAAACCAGCCAGAAACCGAAACATATTTACTTACCCAAAAATCACAGGCTGCAAATACAAATCCTTTCTGGACAGGACTTTCAAGTTCCAAGCAGGCAGACAACAGTTCTGGCTGGACAACTACATAAACAGAGCCAGTCTGACCTACGGCGCATTCCGAAAATCAATCAAAACCATCCTGTTTGACAAATTCATCTCCTAAACAGAAGCCTCCAAATGATATATTCTCCCTCTCTCTACCTCGATGTAATTTTGCTGTTTTTTTGCAGTTCCTTTACCTAATTCTTATGTAACCCTCTCTTCTTACATCCTGTATTTCGCCGATTGTCCAGCCTTCTTCGAATGTGAACCGCCTAGAAGTCTTTCAACTATGGCGATATAGAAGAATAAAGTTATTATTATTATTATAATCTATTGTGTTAAAAAATACATTAAAATTTAAAATTAATAGAATAAAATGAGTTATGTTAAAAGTGAAAACACAAATTTTTTTTTTTTAAATCTTTATTTAATTTTATAATTTGACATAATAAACAGTCAATTCAAAGAAATATTCCAATACCAGTCTCAACCATTGTTAACATTATAATCAAAAAGGTAAATAAAATAGCAAAAAGGAAAATAAACAATTCAATAGTATAGTACAATAGGAAAAGTTTTCCTTAAAATTCTAATATACTGGATTGGAAAAATTAGACCTCAATAAAGGGGGAGAAAGCTAATTTGGTTGAGTTTCAATCAAACATTACTAAGAAAATACAGATGGTATTGAGTAAAGGCAAGGAACCTAATTAAACTAAGCGGGTTGTAACTACAATTCTCTCATGAATATTAAATTTGCTCTTTTGCAGAAATAAATTTTATCAACTGCTGAGGTTCAAAATAAACATGTCTATTCCCCTGATAGACCATCACACATTTACAGGGGTATCTGAGTACAAACGTAGCACCCAAATGTATGACCCTCGGTCTCAAAATGAGAAACTGTTTTCTTCTCTTTTGGGTCAACCTTGACACATCAGGATACATTCTCACAGTTTTTGTCATAAATGGTATATCCTTAAACTTAAAAAACATCTTAAGCATCCATTCTCTGTCAGAGTTGCAGTTGCCGGTGCGTTGCAGTTGCCGGTGCGTCGCAGTTGCCGGTGGCTCATTATCCGACCTCTCAAGGAAATTTGTTAGGTCCAAACTATCAGCAGACAAATTCTGCTGGCCTGGTTCCTGACCCAAAGTCCTAGTTGGCAAGTAATATATTTTAGTGAGAGGTGGGTAAGAAGTTTCAGGCACTTTCAAAATCTCTTTCAGGTATTTCTTAAACATATCTTGTGGAGACATAGTTGAAAGTTTTGGAAAATTTATAATCCGAAGATTACATCTTCTGGTCATGTTTTCCAACATTTCAACTTTAAAATTTAGATTTCCACTATCCCTGACCCACACCGAGGCCTGGGATTCCAAAGATTTTATTCTGGTCTCATGTCCATCCACTTTTGTTTCCAAAATTAGATAGTCTATTTTTCAATTCCATATTTTCCAAAACAACAGTTGTATATCTTGTAGTAAGTTGCTGCATTTGGGATCCTAAAGAGAGTTGCAAAGTGGATATTGCTTCTCATAATGTTTCCATAGTGAAAACTTTGGGCCTCTGCATGGGAGTTAGTTCAGACCCATGACCCTCTGTTGCAAGCAAGTTACCTGTTACCTCTGCTGAAGATGCATTCAGTTTCAAAAAATCCTGGGGAATTTGCAGGTTCAATTTCTCTAAGTGCACAGATGATTCACTTGGCTTCCCTTCACCGCTCTCCGAGACGTTCCCCGCTCTCGGTAGCGCTGGTGAGGAAACACCCTGGGGCGCTCCGACCTCTATCTGCTGGTCTAACGCCCCCGGGCGACTCGGAGGATTCCGCTCCTCCGGAGACAGCGATGTTACTTCGAGGGAGAGATCAGACGCCTCAGCCAGCGCGTCTCTCCCTGCCGAAGAAATCTCCGGTCGACTCGTTCCAGCCCCACGCTGGAGGAAAGCGTCCATCGGGCCCGCAGCTGCCATCAAAGATTCCTCCGGGAAAACCCGGAGCTTAGACTTCCGTTTGACCATTGTACGGTCCAGGTAAGAAAAAACTAACAGCGCTGAGCCTTCATGAATGCTCAACGCCAGCTACTCGCAGCCATCTTGTCCAGCACACGCCCCCTCACCGAAAACACAAATTAAGAGATAAATTTGTCAAATAGTATTGTCTTGATTTCTTTTCTAAAAGCGCCCTAGGACAACATGGCTTCGCTGATATAGTTACCCAACCAGGACTGTTTGCTTGCTTGAAAAGCAAGCGTCCTATCTAAATAAGACCTGAGTTTGCAGCCTAAAATCTTCGGGTAAGCAAATAGGTTGCAATTCCTGGTTATCCTCACAGGATTATATAGCGCGAAATGAGATAGCAGGTAAGTAGGTGCCAATCCCCAGACTAACTTAAAACAGAGGCATGAAAGGCATTTACAAACAGTTATGTTCTAAGTAACGTAGTAGATGACGGCAGATAAAAGAAAGACCCGAATGGGCCATCTAGTCTGTCCAACCCTACCCACTCTTTAAATTACTGTCTAAAGTTTAAATTTTCCTTCTTCTTAGCTATTGCTGGGCCAGAACCTATAGCTCTGCCCGGTACTATGCTTAGGATCCATCTACTGAAGTCTCCATCAAAGCTCACTCCAGCCCATCTAAACCATCCCGTCCTCAACCGAATGGCCATATAAAGACATAGACCATGCAAGTCTGCCCAGTACTGGCCTTAGTTCTTCAGTATTTACTATTATTTACTTAATTTTTTTCTGATTTCAGTTCCTCTGTGTTCTTCCCACGCTTTTTTGAACATCCACCACCCTCTCCGTAAAGAAGAATTTCCATACATTGCTCTTGAGTCTACCACCCCGCCTCAACTTCAAATTATGTCCTGGTTTTATCATTTTCCTTTCTCTAGAAAATATTTTGGTCTACATTAATACCTTTTAAGTATCTGAATTGTGTCTCCCCTGTCTCTAAATGTACTTCTATCAGTGCATTCTGTATCTGCCTTACAAGTGAGTTCCACAATTTTACCCCTGCAGATCAAAAAGTCATTGTGGTTTCTACACATTTTGGATTGACATTTGCCTTTAACAAAGCAGATTTTTCAGAGTGTAATGATCTTTTAGGTTGATAATTAGTCATCTTGCTCTTGAAAAATTCTGGGATCGTACCATACAGAAATTGATAAATTAATAAATTACTTATCCCTTATAATACGTCACGTTCTCTCCAATCCACTAATCAAAAGTTCATAGTAGTCCCCTCTCTGAAAGTTATTGGAACTCGACGACATGATGTTTTTAGTGATGGCTCTGCAACTTTGGAACACTTTGCCTCAGCATGTAAGAGAGGAAAATGATTTGAGTCATTTTAAAAGTAACTTAAAGAGTTTCCTTTTTAAAGATGCTTTTAATCTTTAAATTATGTTCAAATTTTATATTAGTTTCCTTCCAGGTTTTCACTTTTCCCTTCCTAATGTTCTTTCCATTTATATTTTTATTTAAGCTTTTATTTAAGCATTTATGTACCACTTAGTCTAAGTGGTTTACATTCAGATACTCAAGCATTTTTTCCTATCTGTCCCAACAGGCTCACACTCTATCTAATGTACCTGGGGCAATGGGGGATTAAGTGACTTGCCCAGGGTCACAAGGAGCAGTGTGGGATTTGAACCCACAACCTCAAGGTGCTGAGGCTGTGGCTCTAACCACTGCACCACATTCTTCTCTGTACTTTAAAGCATTGAATTGTAGTTCTGTCCCTTTTTACCTTGTGTATTGATTAGTCTGTAAGTCTGTTGGTTTAACCCATTATTTTAAATTTTAAATGGTATGTTTAAATATATGCTTATTTTTTATTAATGTTGTATCTCACTTAGTAAAACTAAATAAGCGATTCATCAATGCCACAAGCATTTTTTCGGTCACCACCCCATTGTTGTGGAATTCTGCCCCTACTAACTTAAGAGAAGAAACGTCATTGATCTGTGACTTCCCAAAATTGGAACAGTTGTGGAGTAGTTGTCATAGCCATTCAAAGTAGATGTGGACATTAAAGAAACTGCAGCTGCTATCAGTAAAAATTACTCATTGAACAAGCCATTTCTTGAAAACGAAATATTAACTCTTAAAAATGACATTTTTCTCAAGACCCGTGCTGAGCAAGAATTGTTTTGGAAGCTAGTGCCTAGAGACAAATTTCCCAACTTGAGAAGATGCAGTGAATCTGTACACTCCTGTTTCGGTTTAACATATTTGTGTTTTTCTATCTGAAAATGACAGAGTAGACAACGTTCCAACATGACAGATGAACATCTCCAGGATTCCTTGACTAGTCCTCACGCAATATTCACCCAATTTCAAAAAGCTGATGGATGAAATGGAGGCTCGTCTCACTAATGAGCAAGAGCGAAATATTAAAGATTGTGCAAGATCAGCCTGGATCAATATTCTACCTAAATTTAACTCAAATTACTCAATAAACTCTCCCTTCCTTCTAAAAAAGGGATTAAAGGAGTCAATCTTTGGTCTTTAAATTCTCCCAACTCTGGAATGATCTCCCCTTTTGTTTTAAGGAATTCCAGTTCGTTTCAATTTTTCCGTAAATCTTTAAAAAGTACTCTTATTTGCTAAACATTTTGAAAATTAATTCTTTTGAAATTTTGCTATATCTTCTATTTATCATTTGTAAATCATTCCCTGTTTATTTAATTGCTGTAAACCGATTCGAGCCTTCTCAGAATGATTCTCGGTATGCAAAGTTAAGCTTTAGTTTAGTTTAGAAAGTTATTGAGATAGTTGGCAGCAGCAGTCCTGAGCCATGAACTCCCCTCCCTCTAGCCCTGAAGCAGCAGTAGCAGTGATGGCAGTCCTAAGCCACAAACCCCTCCCTCCAGCCCTGAAGCAGCAATGGTGGTGGTCCTGAGCCATTAACTCCACCCTCCCTCCAGCCCTGAAGCAGTAGGAGGGGCAGCGGTCCTGAGCTGCGAACTGCCCCCGCCCTTCAGCAGCAAAAGAGGTGGTGGTCATGAACTGTGAACCCGCCCTCCACCCCTGAAGCAGCAGTAGAGGCGGTGATCCTGAGCTGCGAACCTCCCTCCCTCCAGCCCTGAAGCAGCAGAAGAGGCGGTGATCCTGAGCTGCGAACCCCCCTCCCTCCAGCCCTGAAGCAGCAGAAGAGGCGGCGATCCTGAGCTGCGAACTCCCCGCCCTCTATCCCCAAGGTGGTGGTCCTGAGCTGCGAACCTCCCTCCAGCCCCAAAATAGCAGAAGCGGTGGTGGTCCTGAGTTACGAACCTCCCCCCCTTTACCTGAAGCGGCAGCCAGTCGGCAGAGGTGGCACTGAAAACGGGCTACTTGCCGCCAGCTCTGGCAGGGCCTTTTCTCTGACGCATCAGAAGTGACACGCCCTGCTGGGACTAGCTGCGTGCAGCCTGTTATCAGCGCTACCTCTGCTGCTGTTGCTGCTTTGGGTAAGGGAAGGAGGGGGGAGGTTCGTGGCTCAGGACTGCTGCTACTTTGAGGGAGGGGGGAGGTTCACAGCTTAGGACTGCTGCCACTTTGAGGGAGGGGGAGGTTCACGGCAAAGGACTGCTGCTGCTTGGGGGGGTGTTGCAGTTCAAGACCACTGCTGCTTTGGTTGGAGCAGGGGTGCGTTTGTGGCTCAGGACCGCCTCTGTTTCTGATGCTTTGGGGCTGGAGGGAGGGGGTGCTAATATTGATCACTGAGATCTGGCGTTAGATGCTCTTTTCCCCCTGTCTTTGAGCACAGCACTCTTCCATCTCTTCAACGGCTGGCCACCACATGCCTCATTGGCTCCTCAGTTCTTCAAAGGCTAATACAATGAACTCTCTGCAAGCTGCCCATCTGTGCAGGGGTGGGAAGATGACTGGATTCTGGGCCTATAAGGGGGAGGGGGGAAAGAGACCTAGAAAGAAGGGAGGAACAGATGCTGGACCTAGAAGTGGAGGTGGGGGCATGATAGAGGAAGAGAGTGAGGTGGGAAGGGAGACAAAACTATTTTTACAGTAGCTTAAGCAACCAGAAACTACAATTAGCCAACATCTTCCAATCCCCATGGGTGCCAGTTAACGTAGTTTATTGTCATTAGATTTAAACATGCTAGTGGCGACTCTGCAGAGCACCTCGCTCTTGAAAGAACTACTGGTGGGATTTGTTGGTGGTCCACACAGGAAGAAGTTGTACACATTTCAAGAGTGAGTTACTCTACTGTGGCTTTGTAAAAGAGGGCCTTTATCTTTTTGTAAATAAAAATTGATCATACTGACTAACACGACGTAAGGCACCTGAGAAGAACATTTGTTATGTTTGTGCTGTTATCATACTTTTTAAATTGTTTTTCTGATGCATCATAAATGAGTGTTTTCCTTTCTGAATTTCCTAAACCCTCGCTCTTTTCTTCTCTTAATGCTGTCATAGGCACTAACAATATAAGTAAGTATTAACCATTCGTATGTATGTATTTGACATTTGGTTTTCCAACGTCCTGCACTGTCTCCTGTACATATGTGCTCTGTTGGTAGAGTAATTAGCTAATTAACTGTTCCCAAATACATCAGAAATTCTCTTGGCATGTGCTCTGTATAGGAGGGAGTTTTCCAATATTTGACTACTGTGGTAGTATTAGAAAGCATCATTAAATCCTAGGGTGAATGCTCACATCAAAAACAGTACCGTATATACTCTAATATAAGTTGATCCAAAGTCGAGACCCCCATTTTCCTCCCAAAAAGGAGGAAAAATGGTTGACTCAAATATGTCGGGCAGCTTCATATTCAAGTTCCCTCCCCTGTCAGGCTCTGCACTAAGCCCCCTTCCCTCCATCATCCCCTGCCAGGCACTGCACCTAGCTCCCTTCCCTCCATCCCCTGCCAGGCACTGCACCCAGCTCCCTCCCTTCCATCCCCTGTCAGGCACTGTACCCAGCCCCCTTCCCTCCCTCCCCTTTCAGGCTTTGCACCCAGCCCCCTTCAGGCTCTGCATCCTGCCTTCCTGCCCTGTCCGTCATACCTCCTGCTGATCCCTGGTGGTCCAGAGGTACAGTGGGCAGAAGCGAGCTTTCCGTGCTCCTGTCCCACTGCTAACTGTCGGTCGGTCACTGCCATGGCCACTGCAAGTTCCGGTTTCAGGCGCTGAGCGGAACCAAGCAGGAGCTCGCTTTAGTGCTGCTGCTTGGCACTGAGCGGCTTCCTAACTGGCTCCCGCGAATTCGAGAATTCATGGGAGCTAGTCAGGAAGCCACTTAGCGCTGAGCAGCAGCGCCAAAGCGGGCTTATGCTCAGTGCTGCTCAGCAGCTAAAGAAACCAGAACTTGTGAGATTGACCAACGAGATAGCAGCGGGGCAGGGGTGTGGAAAGCTTGCTCCTGACCGCTGCACCTCTGGACCACCAGAGATCACAGAGATCAGCAGAGCAGGTACAAAGGACAGGGTGCAGTGCTTGTTGGCAGCCTTCAATAAGTCTGGGAGGGGGTGCTTTCCTGAATATAAACTGGGACCCCCATTTTTGGGCCAAATTTTTGGCCCAAATGTCCCGGTTTATATTTGAGTATATATGGTAACTGGAAATTAACAAAAGTAGTTTTGAGGCAACTTGATGGAAGAGCAGATATTTAGTTTTAGTTCATGCTTTTCTGTTGGTAGGTCAAGGAGAGATTTCAAGCCTTGAATGTAAGGGGGGCAGTTTACTAAAGGTTTTCTCTTTCTATAGGGATGAATTCTTAGTGCCATGAATCTGAATCTAGGTCAACAAAGATTAAGTGATTTGCCCACAGAGAATAGAAATAGGATTTGGACCTCGGCTTGCCTAGTTCTCACCATGTGTTGTAATCACTGGGCAGCTACTTCACTTTTTTAAAATAGCACTCCTTGCTTGGAACATCTCAAACTCAAACAATGGCAAACTGATTTTCTTACTTTTAATGACACTCTAAAAGCTAAACTATTTAAGTATGTTATCTGCCCATGGTGGATTTGATTTAAATCCTAATTGATTTTAAATTGCAATTTAAATCGCTACTCAGACTTAATTTTAAGAACTGCCATACTGGGACATGCCAAAAGTCCATCAAGCCCAGTATCCTGTTTCCAGCAGTGGCCATCCCTGGTCCCAAGTTCTTAGATAGATCCTAGTAGTAAAACAGGTTGTGTTCTTTGGCCAGGGATAGTGTGTGACCTGTTTGAACTTATGGCCAGTATAGCCTGTCCTGTTACATGTAACACCAACTTAAATGATTGTTTAAAAGGGTTTTGAAATTTATATTATCCCAGGACAAGCAGGCAGCATATTCTCACATGTGGGTGACGTCATCCACGGAGCCCCGACGCGGACAGCTTTTCAAGCAAACTTGAAAGAAATTTCAAGCTTGCTGTGCTGCACCACGCATGTGCATGCCTTCCCGCTCCACTAGAGGGCGCATCCCCACCTCGTGGTCCTCAGTTCTGTAGTTTCTGTGGAGCCAGAAGCCCTGTTCTTGTTTTCTCTCCATGTGAAGTGCCTTCTAGCACCTCGGCTTTGTTGTTTTATCGGAGTCGCTGTGCGTTTTTCTTCTTCCTTCTTTTTTTGCTCTCGTTTCAAAAAAAAAAAATTTCCCTTCGTTGTTCGGCATCCGGGGGCTCCCGGTTTGCCGTTGCCGCTTGACCTCGATCGGTCGCGGCCTGTTGGTTTTTCATGTCCCGGCCCTTGTCGAGGTTCAAGAAGTGCACCAAGTGTGATCAGCTGCTGTCGATCACCGACCCCCATCGGTGGTGCCTGTTGTGTTTGGGCGTGGACCACCCTACGGATTCGTGCCCCCGGTGTGCGACTTTCCAGCCTCGGGCCCTCCGCCGCCGTCGTGCACGCATGGCAGAGCTTTTTGTGGTAGAGCCCTCGGCGGGCCCTGCCTTGACGTCGGCCTAGGCTTCGGCCCCGGCCTTGACCTCGGCCTCGGTCTCCTCGGCCCCGCCTCGGCTGTCTTCGACCTCGAAGCCCTCGTCCTCGGGCTCAAAGCCTTCTCAGGGTAAGTCCCCGCTTCCCTCCTCAGGCGCCGTTCTGGCGAAGAAGCCATCCTCGGGGTCCTCGACGGGACCGGGTGGGTCGACCTCGGCCCCGTCCCGGTCTTTCAAGTCCTCTACTCCTCGGGAATACTCGTTACCGAGGTCGCCCTCTGCGGAGTATCCAGCTGCTTCCGACATGACATCCATGATGGTGGTCCCGGTTTTTCAGGACATGCTCCAGGCTCTTATTTCCTCGGAGCTGTCCTCGGCCTTGGCCCACTTGCAGCCTTCCTTGACCTCGGCCCCGGCCCAGCCTGAGCGCAGCGTCCGCGTGCCCCGGGACAAGGTGCGCCGGACCCGCCGGCTCTCATCCTCGGACTCCTCCTCCAAGGCCTCGGGGGGTTCCTCGCCCTCGGGTCGGCCTCAGGCGAAGCGCCGTTCCAAGAGGCCGACACATTCTCGAGGGTCGCCTCCGAGGCGTGGTCGCTCCCCGCCGGCCCGGAACGTCGAGGCGCTCCGGGTCTCTGAGCTTACCCTTTCTAACCTAAGGTTGCTTCGATCTCCTCCTCGGAAGGGTTTGCCCCGGGGCTCCCGGGATTCCTCTCCGAGGCGTCGGAAAGTTTCTGTGCCCCGGACCCCGAGGTCTTCCTCGAGGGGCTCCTTGGGACCTCGGAGGTCTCCGACCCCGGCGCATTCCCTCGGCGCTGCTTCTTGGGGGTCGGATGTGGGAGCTGGCCGAGAGCCCCGCTATTCCCGCGAGGCCTCGCCTTCTTTTTCGGCGGCTCGTTGCTCTCGCTCGCCTACCCCTGAGGATGACCGGTCCGGTCTATGTCCTTCCTCGTTT
The DNA here is from genome assembly GCF_902459505.1 of Geotrypetes seraphini. Lineage (NCBI taxonomy): Eukaryota > Metazoa > Chordata > Amphibia > Gymnophiona > Dermophiidae > Geotrypetes > Geotrypetes seraphini. The sequence goes on from NC_047085.1 coordinate 12,653,117, forward strand.
TCGAGGTTTGTTCAGGACATGGGGCGAGCATTGGATTTGGACCTCTTGGCAGGGTCCCAGTATTCCAAGGAATTCTTGGCGGAGCAGGATTTGCCTTCCCCACCAAGGGAGTCTCCCCGCCTCCCGTTGAACCCGGTTCTCCGGCAGGCTTTTTTGCGGAATCTGGAATCCCCATATGCGGTGACGGCAGTCCCCTCCAAAATGGAATCCAAATACCGCACGGTGCCTTGTAAAGGGTTTGAAAGGGCTCAGTTATCCCACCAGTTCTTGATGGTGGAGTCATCCCTCAAGAAGTCCCAGCCTTCTCGGGTTTCCGCTGCGGTTCCGCCGGGACGCGAGGGTCGCACCCTTGATAAATTTAGACGGAGACTGTATCAGAACTCCATGATGGCGAATCGGGTTCTGAATTATGCCTTCACATTCACATCCTACCTCCGTCACATGGTGAAGTCCTTGCCGACCTTTCATGGGGTCTTGCCGGCATCTCACCGGGACGAATTTGGGCGGCTGGTTGAGTCTCTCTCCCAGCTTCGTCTTTATTTGTTCCATGTGACCTATGACACGTTTGAGCTGACCTCCAGGGTCTCTGCGTTTGCTGTCGCTATGCGCAGGCTGGCGTGGCTCAGGATCGTTGATATGGATCCTAACCTTCAGGAGCGCCTGGCCAATCTGCCCTGTGTGGGCTCGGAGCTCTTTGACGAGTCCCTTGAGGCGGCCACGAAACGCCTCTCGGAGCACAAACGGTCTTTCGCTGATCTGGTACGTCCCAAGACGAAACCGTCGGCTCCTAAGACCTACCGGGCTCCGCCTAGGCGCTACCCGCAGAAGACCACACCGGCTTTCTCCAGGCCACCTCCTCGGAGGCCTCCTCAGCAGTCTCGAGCGCAACAGCAGAAGCCTCAGGCACAGGGGGCGTCTAAGCCCACTCCGTCCTTTTGACGCCCGGGGCGGTTGGGGGCGGGCCCCCTCCGCACTGTCGTCGACCCCGCTACCCATCGGGGGTTGTCTTCGCGCCTTCTATCACTCTTGGACCCTTCTCACCTCGGACGCTTGGGTCCTTCGGGTCGTATCTGAGGATTATTCCCTCAACTTCCGGGAACTTCCTCCGGACAGTCCGCCCGGCGTGTGTCCTTCCAATAGGTCGCAGCTCCCCCTTCTCCTTTCGGAGGCCAGGGCTTTGTTGCGCCTCCGGGCGGTGGAGCATGTTCCCCCCTGTCAGCGGGGCAAGGGGTTCTACTCCCGCTACTTTTTGGTCCTGAAAAAGACCGGGGACCTGCGCCCCATTTTAGACCTCCGGCGGCTCAAAAAGTACCTTGTCCGGGAGAAGTCCGTATGCTCTCCCTTCCGGTTCTGTACCCGCTGCTGGACGAGGGGGACTGGATGTGCTCCCTCGACCTGAAGGAGGCTTATACCCATGTTCCGGTGCATCCCGCCTTCCGCAAATTCCTGCGTTTTCAGGTGGGAGAGTTGCGCCTTCAATACTGGGTCCTCCCCTTCGGATTAGCTTCGTCCCCTCGAGTCTTCATGAAGTGCTTGGTGGTGGTCGCAGCAGCCCTGCGGTCCCGAGGGCTGCAGGTCTTTCCTTACCTGGACGATTGGCTGATCAAGGCCTCGTCCAGGGAGGGGGTTATCTTAGCGACCCAACAGACTATCATCTTTCTTCAGCGTCTGGGTGAATTGAGGTGAATTTTCCCAAATCCCAGTTGTGCCCCTCTCAATCCCTACAGTTTATCGGGGCCGTGCTGGACACAGTTCGCCTCCGTTCGTTCCTTCCTCCTCCTCGTTTGGAGACCCTGGTCCGCCTGAGTCGGCAGGTTTCGCTACTGCCCTCGGTCTCGGCGAACCGCCTGATGATTCTCCTGGGTCATATGGTGTCTACAGTCCATGTCACACCATTTGGCCGCTTACACCTTCGAATCCCTCAGTGGACATTGGCCTCTCAGTGGCGTCAAGATCGCGACCCGATTTCCACTCATGTGACGGTGACTCCCTCTTTGAGACGCTCGCTCCGTTGGTGAACCAACTCTTCACATCTTTCCAGGGGTTTGCTCTTTCTCGCCCCTCGGCACCACAAGGTCCTAACCACGGACTCCTCGGAGTACGCTTGGGGGGCTCATCTCAACGGTCTGCACACTCAAGGAATGTGGTCGGCGGAGGACCGTCGTTGTCACATCAACGTTTTGGAGCTTCGAGCCATTTATCTGGCTGCTCGGGCCTTCCGCCACCTGCTTCACGATCAGGTAGTTCTAGTCCGGACGGACAACCAGGTGGCGATATATTATGTGAACAAGCAAGGGGGGACGGGCTCTTGGTCCCTGTGCCAGGAGGCTTTTCGTCTCTGGGAGTGGGCGATTTCCCAAAACATCTTCCTTCGAGCGGTTTACATTCAAGGAGAGCGGAACTGTCTGGCGGACAAACTCAGCCGCCTTCTCCAGCCGTATGAGTGGTCGCTGCACTCTCGGGTCCTGCGACAGGTGTTCGACCGGTGGGGGATTTCTCAGATAGATCTGTTCGCCTCACTGGTGAATCACAAACTGCCTCTCTATTGTTCACGGATGTACTCCCCAGATCGTCTCGAGGCCGACACCTTTCTTCTCGATTGGGGAGGGAAGTTCCTCTATGCGTTTCCACCTTTTCCTCTGATCCTGAGGACAATTGTACATCTCAAGTCTGTACAGGCCACTCTGATTCTAATTGCACCTCGTTGGCCTCGCCAGTCGTGGTTCTCCCTGCTTCTTCAACTCAGTGTCAGGGAGCCTCTGCTTCTGCCTGTTTTTCCCTCTCTGCTGTCTCAGAGTCGGGGTTCTTTTTTACATCCCAATCTTCAGTCCTTACATCTGACAGCTTGGTTCCTTTCCCCCTGACTTCTGTTCCTGTATCTCAGTCAGTCCGGGAAGTTTTGGAGGCTTCTCGCAAGGTCTCGACTCGGCTTTGCTACTCCCAAAAATGGACCAGATTCTCATCTTGGTGTTCCTCTCATCATCTGGACCCTGTGTCGGTTCCTGTGGCTTCGGTCCTGGAGTATTTGCTTCATTTGTCTCATTCCGGTCTGAAGACAACTTCTATTCGGGTGCATCTTAGTGCGATTGCTGCTTTCCATTGGCATCTTGAGGGAAAGTCCCTATCCCTTCATCCTTTGGTTTCTTGTTTTATGAGGGGTCTCTTGAAAGTCCATCCTCCTCTCAAGCCTCCTCCTGTGGTTTGGGATCTTAATGTGGTTCTGGCTCAACTTATGAAACCCCCGTTTGAGCCTATGGATAAATCTCATCTCAAGTTCCTGACTTGGAAGGTGATCTTTCTACTTGCGTTCACTTCCGCTCGACGGATTAGTGAGCTGCAGGCCTTGGTAGCGGATCCACCCTTTACGGTATTTCATCATGACAAGGTGGTTCTCTGCACTCATCCTAAATTTTTTCCTAAGGTTGTGTCTGATTTCCACCTCAATCAGTCCCTTGTTCTTCCGGTGTTTTTTCCGAAGCCCCACTCTCATCCCGGCGAGGTGGCACTTCATACGCTTGACTGTAAGAGTGCGTTGGCTTTTTATCTTCAACGCACTCAGTCTCATCGGAAGGTTCCTCAATTGTTTTTGTCCTTCGATCCTAATCGGCTGGGACGTCCTGTTTCCAAGCGCACCTTGTCTAACTGGTTGGCTGCTTGTATTTCCTTTTGCTACGCTCAGGCTGGTCTCGCGCTGCATGGTCGGGTTACGGGGCATAAGGAGCGATAGCGGCTTCTGTGGCTTTCCTCCGGTCTACACCTGTTGAGGACATCTGTAAAGCTGCCACTTGGTTTTCGGTTCATACTTTCACCTCCCATTACTGCCTGGATACTCTGTCCAGGAGCGACGGCCGGTTTGGCCAGTCGGTTTTGCGTAATCTGTTTTCTTAAATTGCCATCCTCCCACCTTCCCTTTTTTGGTTGGCTTGGAGGTCACCCACATGTGAGAATATGCTGCCTGCTTGTCCTGGGATAAAGCACAGTTACTTACCGTAACAGGTGTTATCCAGGGACAGCAGGCAGATATTCTGACAACCCGCCCTCCTCCCCGGGGATGGCTTCTTTGCTGGCTATGGACTTGAGGACCACGAGGTGGGGATGCGCCCTCTAGTGGAGCGGGAAGGCATGCACATGCGTGGTGCAGCACAGCAAGCTTGAAATTTCTTTCAAGTTTGCTTGAAAAGCTGTCCGCATCGGGGCTCCGTGGATGACGTCACCCACATGTGAGAATATCTGCCTGCTGTCCCTGGATAACACCTGTTACGGTAAGTAACTGTGCTATATCTGTTCCAGTACAATAAGTGTGTCATTCTAGACAAGCGGGTTGTCTCCCATGGCTGTGAACCATCTGCAGAAGGAATCCACTCCAGAATTTTCTGTGTCCCTCCTACATCACTGGGAGCTCTACTGCTACCTGCAGTTTATTCCTTCTGCACATGAACCGAAAGAAGCATTTTTGTTCTCTCTCTTATTTTATTTGGTGTGTGCAATATTTATTTGGTGTTTTTAGTACTCGGAGTTTTCACCTTGGTTTCAGCTCTGCCTGCATAGAGAAGAAGCAAACTCCAGTGTGTAGCTGACGCCGATCCCTGGTTGGATTGTTAGCCAGCCTGCACAAGTATTTTTGAAACGTGGGGCCATCCCCACTTTTCATCCTCACTGTTTAGCAGGGGTTGCGTGCAGGCTGTTTTGGCATCCTTAGGAGGATGGAGAAACTGGGTCTCTTTTCCCTGGAGAAGAGGAGACTTAGAGGGGATATGATGGAGACTTATAAGATCATGAGGGGCATAGAGAGAGTAGAGAGGGACAGATTCTTCAAACTTTCAAAAAATAAAAGAACAAGAGGCCATTCGGAAAAGTTGAAAGGGGACAGATTCAATACAAATGCCAGGAAGTTCTTCTTTACCCAAAGTGTGGTGGACACTTGGAATGCGCTTCCAGAGGACGTTATAGGGCAGAATACAGTACTGGGATTTAAGAGAGGATTGGACATTTTTCTGCTGGAAAAGGGAATAGAAGGGTATAAATAGAGGATTACTGCTCAGGTCCTGGACCTGTTGGGCCGCCGCGTGAGCGGACTGCTGGGCAAGATGGACCTCAGGTCTGACCCAGCAGAGGCATTGCTTATGTTCTTATGTTCTCAGCAGTGTCTTGCAGGATGCTGGCTGCATTTCTCACCACCCCCTTTTTTTTTATTAGTGTGTCCGTTGGTCCGCAGTGGTGGAGGTATGGTCAGTCACTGTCTGACTGGCAGCCCAAAGATCAATGCTGAAGCGGCATTTCTAGCTTGAGGCAGTATCTCATTTCTGGCTTCTGTAAGAGAGCACATTGCCAGCACAGGTCATAGTGAGTAAGGCTGTTGCAGCCTATTAGGTGAATCGGGTGGTTTCTGAAAAACAGGGCTTTGAAGGTTTCTGAGTGTTTTCCTGTGTTCCCGTAACTTAAATTTGCCATTTTTAGGTATGAAAATCTTGACGTGACCATCTTGGATTTTTAGCAATCTTTTTTCAAAAGCTCCCTGCATTTCCAAAACTTTACTTTTTGTCTCAAAACTGGTTGGGATGGAGTCCTTGGACTCTTCTATCCCAAATCCATGCCAGGATTGCACAAAATTGCCACCTCAGGAGCGTCCTTGCACCATGTGGAGGTGGGAGCGGCCAGCTTAACCTCTCTGTATTACCGAAGAGGACATATCCAATATACCAGAAGCTGACAGGCTATACACAGGAAATGAAGACGGGAAACTGACAGGGTCGACGGTCAGTCTAGAAGAGGTATACAGGCAGATTGATAGGCTTAAAAACGATAAATCCCCGGGATCGGACGGCATCCATCCGAGGGTAATCAATAGCTGCTTCAGCTAATAGCCAATCTGTCGATCGAATCAGGAAGGATTCCAGAAGACTGAAAAGTGGTGAATGTTACGCCGATCTTCAAGAAAGATTTGAGGGGAGATCCAGGAAACTACAGACCAGTGAGCCTGACTTCGGTACCGGGAAAGATGGTTGAGGCGCTGATAAAGGACCGCATCATTGATCACCTTGATGGACACAATCTGATGAGGACCAGCCAGCACGGCTTCAGCAAAGGAAGGTCTTGCTTGACAAATTTACTGCACTTCTTCGAGGGAGTAAACAAGCAGATAGACAAGGGTGACCCAGTCGACATTGTATATCTGGATTTTCAGAAGGTGTTCGACAAGGCCCTGAATAAAAGACTACTTTGAAAAATTTCAAGCCATGGATTAAAAACTGGTTGGCGGATAGGAAACAGAGAGTGGAGGTAAATGGACAATACTCGGACTAGAAAAGCATCACTAGTGGAGTGCCGCAGGGATCGGTGCTCGGGCCCGTCCTCTTCAACATATTTATAAACGATCTGGAAATTGGTACGACGAGCGAGGTGATTAAATTTGCGGATGATACAAAGTTATTCAGGGTGTTGAGGACACAGAAGGATTGCGAAGACCTACAACAAGACATATACACACTTGAGGAATGGGCCGCAAAATGGCAAATGAGGTTCAACGTGGATAAGTGCAAATTGATGCATGTCGGTAACAAAAATCTTATACATGATGTCAGGTGCAGTACTCGGAGAGACCCCCCAGGAAAGAGACTTGGGGTACTTGTAGACGAGTTGATGAAACTGTCCTCTCAAAGTGTGGCGGTGGCGAAAAGGGCAAACAGAATGCTAGGAATGATTAAGAAGGGGATCACAAACAGATCGGAGAAGGTTATCATGCCGCTGTACTGGCCCATGGTGCGCCCCCACCTAGAATCCAACACTGCATCCAACACTGGTCGCTGTACATGAAAAAGCACATAGTACTGCTTGAAAGGGTCCAGAGAAGAGCAACAAAAATGGTTAAGGGACTAGAGGAGTTGCCATACAATGAGAGGCTAGAGAAACTGGGCCTCTTCTCCCTTGAAAAGAGGAGACTGAGAGGGGACATGATTGAAACATTCAAGATAATGAAGGGAATAGACTTAGTAGAGAAAGAAAGATTGTTCACCCTCTCCAAAGCAGAGAGAACGAGAGGGCTCACTATAAAGTTGAAAGGGGATAGATTCTGTACAAACGTAAGGAAGTTCTTCTTCACCCAAAGAGTGATAGAAATCTGGAACGCTCTTCTGGAGGCTGTTGTAGGAGAAAGCACCCTCCAGGGATTCAAGGCAAGGTTAGACAAGTTCCTGCTGAACCAGAATGTATGCAGGTAAGGCTTGACTCAAGTAGGGCACTGGTCTTTGACCTAAGGGCCGCACTTTCGCATGGAGACTATATGATCTGTCATAGGGGCAGGAGAGTTCCTATTCTCTTTGGATCTGACAGAGGCCTACTTGCATATTCCTATACCCAGACCACATGAAGTTTCTCAGATTACATGTTCTAGAAAATCATTCAGTTTTCAACTCTTCCCTTTGGGCTGGCAACAGCTCCTCACAACTTCACCAAAGTGATAGTTGTGGTAGCAGCTCACCTGTGCAAGATGGGGCTGCAGGTGCATCCCTACCTGGACGACTGACTGACTAGAGCCCCCTCGTCTGAGGGTTGGCACACTCTCAGGTGATCTGAGTCCTGGAAGATCTTGACTGGATTGTAAATTACTGAAAGAGCAATTTCACGCCAACTCAATCGGCTGCTATCCGTGTCTTTCTATCAGAGCCATGCAAACAGATGCTGTGCTTCCAAATTTCTTGTTTCTTGGCAAAATCTGCTCTGTCGGCATGGGTCTGTCATCAAGTCCTAGGGTACATGGTTGCTACAATAGATGTGGTACCTTGGGCAAGAGCCTACATGCGTCCTTTTCAGAAGATGTTCTTTCCTGCTGGTCTCAACAAGCGGACTGCTTACAGAAACCTTTTTCCTGGACATTAGAAGCTCTTGCCAGCATGAACTTGTGTCTCTGTTCTCAGTCCCTCTCCAAGGGTGTACCTATGCGGATTGCTTCATATGTAGTTGTAATGATAGATGCCAGTTTCCTTGCTCTCTCAGAGAAGGTGGTCGATCAATAGGTTAGAACTGCTTGCCATCTGGTTGGCTCTGGTGAATATACATAAGACTCTCGGTGTCAATCGCCATGGAGGTACCAAGAGTGTAACTATGTCTGGAAGCCCGCCTGCTATTTTACTGGGCAGAGTGTCTTCAGGTGCTGTCAGCAGCTCATGTCATGGGTGTGGACAGTGTTCAAGCAGACAGACCTTGGATCCAGGTGAGTTATTTAGTACTGGATGAACCATACTTTGACCTCATGGCAAGAGCGAAAAACAAAAAAATGGGCAGGTTCTTCAGTCGAAGATTCAAGCTCAGCAGCAAGGGTCTAGATGCTCTAGTCCAGCCGTAACCTTTGGTCATCCTGTTCTACGTCTTTCCTCCTTGGCCCATGATAGACCAAGTTATTCAACAGGTTGCAGCTCATCGGGGAAGAGTCATTCTGGTGGCTCCAGATTGGCCTCACAGGCTTTGGTATGCAGATATGATGCGTCTTTAAACAGCCCACGGCCTCAGGTTGTAGATGCATCTAGATCAGCTATCCCAGGGTCCAGTATGCATGAAGGATCCAGATTGCTTTGCTCTTATGACATGGCTATTGAATGCAAAGGATATTTCAGACGTGATCATTGCCACCTTTCTCTAGGCTAAGAAGTCAACTACAATTTCTGCCTACACTAAACGTGGAGGTCTTTCCAGCATTAGTGCCCCCAAGAACGTGTGTAGCCATTTTCAGCTGGTGGTGGATTTTCTCAAAGCAGGCCTTGACTAGGACCTCACTGTGGCTTTGCTTCGGGTCCAAGTCGCTGGGCTCTTGTTTCAGATTTTGGGACCATAGATCTATGCTAGCGTCTCATCCAGACATCGCCAAATTTCTGAAGGATGCTCTTCACATTAGACTACCAATCAAACAGCTGTTCCCTTTGTGGGACCTTAACATGGTTCTCAAAGGCCTCACCAAGGCTCTGTTCAAGTCTTTGGAAGAAGCGTCCCTCTTTACGCTCAAGGTGTTTTTTCTGATAATAGTGACATCAGTGTGACGCATTTCAAAGCTCCGGGATTGATCTTGTCGAGAGCCTTTCCTCAGAATTTGGGAGACTGGAATCTCCCTATGCACTGTTCCGCCTTTTCTGCCGAAGGTGGTTTTGGCATTTCATGTTAATGAGGAGGTCTGTTTGCCTGTATTCCAACCTACAGGTTCTAGGAAATGGGACTGCATTTTGCTGAAGTTAAGACATGAGAAGAGTGTTTCTTTGCTGTCTAGAGGTCAACAACGAGTTTCGGCTCTGACCACCTGTGCCAAATCATTCATCATAGCATAGCATGCCTCCTTCCAAGGCCACAATCTCCAGATGGATCAGTCAGCCTACATTGTCTGTGGGAAACAGTCCCCTGTTTCTGTTAAGGCGCATTCGACCAGAAGTGTAGCTTCATTGTGGGCAGAAGCTAGGGCAGTCTCTTTAGAGGAGATTTGTAGAGCGGAGACTTTGGCCCACTCTACACAGATTTGCAAAGTTATTTACATGGTGGACATTGCAGCAGGAGAGGACTCTGCTTTTGTTTCCTTCATGTGATGAGCCAGTAAAGTCAGCCTGCCCTGGATTCCTGAAACTGTTTTATATGTCCTGTTTGTCTAGAATGACATACCTATTGTGCTGGAAAAAGATTGTCCTTACTTTGATATCTTTTCAGGAGATGTCATTCTTCTAGACTCCCGCCCCATCCTTTTGTGCCTTCCTACTGTTTCATTGTGTTTTTGCTTCTCCAAGTTGCATCTGGGATGCCAGTCAGCTCTTTGGGCCTGGAAGAATACAGTACGATTTATGTTTTAGCATCTACATGATACTTCCTGAGTTCCTTTGATGCTTCTGTTGGCTGTTGCTAGTTCATTGAGTGTTCGAGATTTTTTTTGTTTAAGCAGAACAGTTAATTTGTTCTGTATGTCCAGGTTATCCTTCTCAGTACTAACTGCAGATGGCGGCAGAGCTCCCAGTGAAACAGGAAGCCAAACAGATTGAAAAGGTGACGATGAAAGCTAGAAGGATGCTAGGGTACAAAGGGAGAGATATGGCCATTAGGAAAAAAGAGGTATTGCTGCCCCTCTATAAGACTTTGGTGAGACCTCATTTAGAATATTGTGTACAATTGTAGAGGCTGCACCTTCAAAAAGATATATCTGGATTTTAAGAAGGCGTTCGACAAGGTTCCGCATTAATGACTACTTCAAAAAATTGTGAGCCATGGAATCGAAGGTGAAACACACCCTTTAATTAAAAACTGGCAGGCGGATAGGCAACAGAGAGTGGGAGGTAAATGAGCAATACTCAGACTGGAAAAGGGTCACGAGTGGAGTGACCCAGGGTTCGGTGCTTGGACTTGTGCTCTTCAAAATATTTATAAATGACCTGGAAATTGATATGACGAGTGAGGTGATTAAATTTGCAGATGATAAGAAGTTATTCAGAGTAGTGAAGATGCAGGAGGATTGCGAAAACCTGCAACGGGACATAAAACATGCTTGAGAAATGGGCTGCGACATGGCAAACGAGGTTTAACGTGGATAAGTGTAAGGTGATGCATGTCGGTAACAAAAATATTATACACAAATACAGGATGTCCAGTGCAGTATTTGGAGAAATACCCCCCCAGGAAAGAGATTTGGGAGTACTGGTCAACAAGTCAATGAAGCCGTCCGCACAATACACGGCGGCGGCGAAAAGGGTGAACAGAATGCTAGGAATGATTAAGAAAGGGATCACGAACAGATTGGAGAAGGTTATCATGCCACTGTGCCGAGCTATGGTACACCCTCACCTGGAATACTGTGTCTAGCACTGGTCGCCGTACATGAAGGACACAGTACTACTCGAAAGGGTCCAGAGAAGAGCGACTAAAATGGTTAAGGGGCTGGAGGTGTTGCCATACAGTGAGAGATTAGAGAAACTGGGCCTCTTCTCCCTTGAAAAGTGGAGACTGAGTGAGGACATGATCATAACATTCAAGATAATGAAGGGAATAGACTTAGTAGCTAAAAATAGGTTGTTCACCCTCTCCAAGGTAGAGAGAATGAGAGGGCACTCTCTAAAGTTAAAAGGGGATAGATTCCGTACAAACGTAAAGAAGTTCTTCTTCACCCAGAGAGTGGTAGAAAACTGGAACGCTCTTCCGGAGTCTGTCATAGGGGAAAACACCCTCCAAGGATTCAAGACAAAGTTAGACAAGTTCCTGCTGAACCAGAACTTATGCAGGTAAGGCTAGTCTCAGTTAGGGCAATGGTCTTTGACCTAAGGGCTGCTGCGTGAGTGGACTGCTGGGCACGATGGACCATTGGTCTAACCCATCAGCGGCAATTCTTATGTTCTTTTATAAAAAGGATGGGATCGGTCCAGAGGAAGGCTACTAAAATGGTGTGTGGTCTTCGTCATAAGGCATATGGAGACAGACTTAAATATCTCAATCTGTATACTTTGGAGGAAAGGGGGGAGAGGGGAGATATGATAGACATTTTAACACCAGAGAAGAAAAGACTGTGGAATACTATGATCTTGGCAAGGCGCTTATTGAGGTAAGTCAAATACAAATTTTAAAAATATATATCCACTTCATGAATAGCCGATGTATGATGTCCATATCACATCATACGTCAGCTATTCATGAAGTGGAGATTATATATATTTTTTAAATTTGTATTTGACTTGCCTCAATAAATGCCTTGTCAAGATCATAGTATTCCACAGCCTTTTGTTCTCTGGACTTCCGTTTTTTGACTGTGGACCATCTGGGCTTTTGCTTTGTTTGCAGACGTTTTAATACTTACATGATGTAAATGCGCATGAATCGAGTTTTTCATTTGAAAGGAAGCTCTGGAATGAGAGGGCATAGGATGAAGTTAAGAGGTGATAGGCTCCGGAGTAATCTAAGGAAATACTTAGATCCGTGGAGCAGTCTCCCGGAAGAGGTGGTGGAAACAGAGACTGTGTCTGAATTCAAGAAAGCCTGGGATAGGCAAGTCGGATCTCTTAGAGAGAGAGGAAAATATAATAGTTACTGTGGATGGGCAGACTGGATGGGCCATTTGGCCTTTTATTTGCCATCATGTTTAACACTAGAAAATATCCGAAGTGGATTCCTTATGCAGATGGCTGATGGCCATAGGGAGATAACCCACTTGTCTAGAATGATACACCTATCTACTGGAAAAGATATTAGCAAGGTAAGGACATACTGTAATCTCTTTTTTTTTTTCTCTAGCACATTACACTTCCATAGTTGAAATTTGCTAGATAAACCCAATATTTCCATGGTGGATATTTGTATATATCTTTACTAAAGTTAAAATGAAATTTCATTACTGTTCTTATTGTTTTTAAATGCTGCTTTTGTATGAGGATGAGGACAAGGAAACACCCCTGTCCAGTGGAAACTGTATGGGTGGATAAACACAAATATGATGAAGCAGAAAGACTCCACTATGAGAGAGAGGCTGTAGTGACAGCCATAGCATCAGAAGAGCTCAAAGTGGAGACATTGAATGGAACAAGCCAAGATGAGTCCAGTGAAACTGGACCAGATGGTGAGCACAGGAAGCCCAGAAATGGAAAAAAGCAAAGGAAAAGACGTTCACCCAAACACAAGAATTTAGTGCCCAGGTTAAATTTTGTGCTGGCTGGTTTGTTAGCAGATCGTGTGTGGTTTGACAGACACCTATATGAAAAAGCTGAATGTGAATACCAAACTAAGCTTGCAACTGATCTGGCCAAAGTATTGCTAAATAATAAACCTACTGTTAAACCATCTACATTGGTGTCCAACCCTGAGGAGGAACCCACTCAGAGTCTTAATACCAGAATGGCAAGCCACACAATCATGAACTGTAACCATGGCGATCTGGTTGCTTGCCACCATATCATTCATGGAGTTTGGGTGAACAAGGTTCATTTTGGTAATGCTGAGATGAGCTTCATTGAACGATACCAGTCACCTTTTTCCTTGCAGCCTCTTCTTGATCTTCCTCTTATATTGCATGATGACTATGTTAGTAGTATGCGGAGAACCCCTGATGAGGGATATATGTCTGCCATGCCAACTCCTGCAACCCCTGTAGCATCAAATCTTCCAGATCATGAGATTGCTTCTGGTGCAGCCAGAACTTCCAGGTTTCCTGTTGCCACAAATTCAACTGTCAATGGCAAGCCTCAGTGGGCACGTTGGCAGGAGTTGATTGCCGAGGTGTGGTTGGACAAGCCGGTTTATGATGATGCAGAAAGATACTTCTATGAGAACATGTTTGGTAGTCATTCTGTAACAAATGCAGAGTCAAATGAGTGTCAGAAATTACAACAAGAAGTCATGAAAAAGAACAAAAAATATCAGCATGGTGCTGTAAAACAACTTGGGGTCAAAAGTGAAGGCCCCTCAGGGAGTCTTGAAGAATCTGTTAACTCTTTTTTGCATAAGGACAGCGACCACATGTGGCTCAGTAAGCCTGTCTGTGATGAGGCAGAATCACAGTACTACGCATCCACAGCTCAGTTAATGTCCACCCCCGGACAGGCGAAAATGGATCGGACGATGCAGCTAGAAGAGCCTTCTCACCTTGCTGTACGGGATCATCAACTGAAGTAGGAACAATTTCATCTTTGCTGCTCAAATTTGAAAATATTAATCGTCATTAGATGTAGGATAGATACCTAGATAGAATTTCAGTTTGTTGTTTTCTAAATGTCTTGTGAAAAGTGTTTTGGGTTTTTTGTTTTGTTTTTTTCGCATGTTTTTTAGACTCAGTTTTGACTAAGTAGCTGGTATAGGTTACATGAGTTAAGATTTTATGAAGTTTGTTCTACAGAAAATGCTACTAAGGTCTTTTCAACCTGAAAGATTTTTATGTATGTAGATACAGTTTGCATGTATGAGTTTTGATGCTCTGAGATCTAATTCATGTATAGTTTACCTAGATTTTGGCTATATTTAACTAAATAGCCAGTTTACAGAGCAAGTATATTCTGTTTTGTCTTAGCTAGCTTTAAAATTCAGGTTACATGTTTTAGGTTGGTGGTTCTCAACCAAGATATCACAATATAGTAATGGCATTAACAGTTGGTTACATCATCAATATTATGTTATATACAGCAAGCCTGTACTTACCTTATATACTATAATATAAACCAATATAACCTTTTTTTGCCCCTAAAAGGGGAGAAAATAGGTTAACTGGAGTATAAACCAAGGGTTTATATTCAAGTGATCTGCCCAATTCTGCACTTTGTCCCTAGTCCCTCCCCTGATGCCTTCCAGGTACTTTCTCCGGGCCTGTTGGAAGCCCTGGTGGTCCAGCGGTGATTCAAAGCAGGAGGGAACTTCCCTGTCTCCTGTCATGACTCACTGTACCACATCCCACCTCCTCCCCACATGCCATAAATACAGAAAGCCTACCTTGAAAGCACTGGTGGTCCAGTGGTGAACTGGAACAGAAGCTATCTTCCTACGCTCCTGCCCTGTGTGAGCCGCAGCCGCTATGTCTGCTGCGAGTTCTCATGGCAGACCTTGACAGACCATGGGAACTCGCGGCAGCCATTTTAGATAGTGGCTTGCATGGGGCAGGAGCATAAGAAAGATAGCTTTAGTTCTGGTTCACCACTGGACCGCCAGGGCTTTCAAGGTAGGCATTTCAGAGATCAGGGAGGTAAGATGTTCGGCTGGGACAGGAGGGGCCTTTGATCTGGCTTACCGCTGGACCACAAGGACTTACAGAAGGTCCGGGGGAGGGACAGGTGGGTGACAATTTGAATGTAAACTGAGACCCCTATTTTTTGGCTTTTCTTTTTTTTTTTTTTTTGGCCTAAAAATCTGTTTATATTAGAGTATACACAGTACGTGTGACTGCTCCATGAAGAAACACAGAACAACCAGCAATGTACTTGAAATGTATGTTGTTGATTCCTTGGCACCCTGGGGAAGAAATGTTAGGTACCTCTCCTTCCCCAGTGGCTGCAATCCCCATATTTGCTAGCTGTGGAGGAGAACATGAGAATATAAGAATAGCCTTACTGGGTCAGACCAATGGTCCATCAAGCCCAGTAACCCATTCTCACGGTGACCAATCCGGGGTCACTAGTACCTGGCCAAAACCCAAGGAGTAACAATATTGCATGCTACCGATCCAGGGCAAGCAGTGGCTTCCCCCATGTCTTTCTCAATAACAGACTATGGACTTTTCCTCCAGGAAATTGTCCAAACCTTTCTTAAAACCAGCTACGCTATCTGCTCTTACCACAACCTCTGGCAGGTTCATAGACAACGGCGCGAAAGACAAAAGTGACGCTCTAAATTACAGTTTTTAGGGGCTCCGACGGGGGGTTTTGTTGGGGAATCCCCCCCCAGTTTACTTAATAGACATTGCGCCGGCGTTATGGGGAGTTTGGGGGGTTGTAACCCTCCACATTTTACTGTAAACTGAACTTTTTCCCTAAAAACAGGGAAAAAGTGAAGTTTTCAGTAAAATGTGGGGGGTTACAACCAGTGTTCCCTCTAAGCGGGCGGGTGTTGTGAGCAAACTTTTTTCACCGTGAGCCAAAAATATCGGGCGCCAGCAAGTTATGAGCCAACTCGCCCGATTCTCCTCTCGCCGCCCTGCCATCTGCCGTACGCCTCTTCCGATCGTGCGCTGTGACGAGAAACGTGTGCGCTGCGATGTAATATTTTGTGCGCCAGCGCACGCCAGCGCAGCTTAGCGGGAACACTGGTTCAAATGGTTTTATTTATTTCCCCAAATTTATTTTTGTTATACGCATTGAAAATATTTGATATTGCGTTTAAATCAAAATCTCAATAAACTTGAAACGAGTGCCCGTGAGATTGTGGGAGGGTTAAATACTCAAAACTTAGAAGTTTTTGCTACGCCAGCTTTCTGGTATCTTTACATACAGTGGCGTACCTAGCATATGTAACATCCGGGGCCCATCATTTTTTGGCACCCCCCCCCATCTGTAAGAAAAACATGATTTTTAGTAACAAACCACACGTCACACATGAGTACCTAGGAAAAGGCAGCATCTTACATATTGCAGTGAGCAGTACATCAATACACCCATTGTAAAACTAAACAAGCCAGACCAGCACAGATCAATCCTACACCGTCAATCCTAACAGAAAACCATGTCTTTCGAACACACAGAACACAGAAAACACCTTCGCCTAGTAAGGAATATGTAATCACAAACTAACCCCTCCCTCTTTTACAAAACTGTAGTGTGGATTTTAGCTACGGAGGTAACAGCTCTGATGCTCATAAAATTCTGAGCATCAGAGCTGCTACCACCAAGGCTGGTGCTAAAAACGCTTCACAGTTTTGTAAAAGGGGGGATAAAATAAAAATACATAGACAAAGGTTAAATTGAACCAGCAAGAAGCTGGACTCTGCATACAATGCTTCACAGAAACAGTGACACATGTCTCCTAAAGCAATAAATAAATAGAAATTTTTTTCTACCTTTGTCTTCTGTGGTTTCTCCTTTCCTCATCTTCTTGTAACTCTCTTCCTTCCATCCACTGTCTGCCGTCTCTCTTCCCCTATATGGCATCTTCTCTCCTTCTATGCCCCTTCCAGAAACTGTATGCCTCCCCCTTCCATCTCTCCTTTCACCCCATTGGTCTGGCATCTCTCTCCTCGCCTTCCCTCTCCCACACCTCTCCTCATAGTCTGGTATCTCCCCTTCCCTGATTCTCTGGCATCTCTCTCCTTTCCTTTTCTTCCATCTTTCGCTCCCCCTCCATGCTCTCACATCTCCCCCTTCCTTTTCCCTTAGACTGGCATACCTTCCTCCTACGCTCCAAGCCCTGGCATCTCCTTTAATTCCCTCCCTCATCTTCCTTCTCCCTCCAGCTGGGTACCGCAACACTCTTCCCTGCAGCTCTGCACTTCCCCACAATTGCCATGCTTCGGTTCCTCTTCTTCCTTCCTTCCTCCCCCCCCCCCCCGCGGGACCCTGCGGCACCATCAACTCTTACTCCCTCTAATGTCGGCCCTGCAGCTCCAGACTTCCTCGCACCTTCTCCCCTCCCCCTTTGGATCGCTATTATTTTAAATGTTATAGCCGCGGAGCTGTATCCATCAGTGGAGATGTCTAACCTCGGCCTGCCCCGGAACTCTTACTGCAGCAGACGCCCGTCTAGGCAGGAACAGGAAGTCACTGTTGCAGTAAGAGTTCCGGGGCAGGCCGAGGTTAGACATCTCCACTGATGGATACAGCTCCGCGGCTATAACATTTAAAATAATAGCGATCCAAAGGGGGAGGGGAGAAGGTGCGAGGAAGTCTGGAGCTGCAGGGCCGACATTAGAGGGAGTAAGAGTTGATGGTGCCGCAGGGTCCCGCGGGGGGAGGGGGGGAGGAGGAAGGAAGGAAGAAGAGGAACCGAAGCATGGCAATTGTGGGGAAGTGCAATCCCCCCAATGCGTCCCCTTACCTTACCGACGCGTGTGTGCGCTGTGAAGAGAAACTTTGCGCTGCGATGTAATATTTTGTGCGCGAGCGCAGGCCAACGCAGCTTAGCGGGAACACTGGTTACAACCCCCCACATCCCCCACAACGCGGCGCGATGTCTATTAAGTAAAGTGGAAGAAGAAACGGCTGATTGTTTGTTACAATATTGTTTGAGAAAATGGAGGTTGTTTTTTTTTTTTTTTTTTGAAGCCATGAAGCCCATCTTGAGGTTTTTCTCCACTTTTCTCCACTTGAGGTTTTTCTCCACTTATTTCTATTGATGCATGAAAGTTTTGGAATCTCTTCCTTCTCTCTGCATTTAGTAACAGTGTTTAGCTTTAGTGCAGGGGGGCTTATGTGAATTAGTGATTATAGAGTATATACATTGAGCATATGGTAATTGAAATCCCCCATTATTATACAGTTGCCCCATTCTCCAGCTTTCTTAATCTCTGAAAACATTTCATCAGTCTGCTCATTTTGTCCCGGGAGATGGTAGTATAACCCAACCTTGATATTCCTTCCCTTCACACATGGAATTTCTATCCATAAGGATTCCACACTGCTATCTATGTCATGGAGAATGTTTATTTGATTTGTTTTAATTCCCTCTTTAACATATATTGCACCCCCCCCTTCAATTTGATCTACTCTATCCTTTCATTAAAATTTGTACTCGGGTAACAGTGTCCCATTGATTGACCTCCTTCCACCAGGTCTCTGAGATGCCTATTACCGTGTTTCCCCGAAAATAAGACAGTGTCTTATATTAATTTTGGGTCCAAGAAATGCACTAGGGCTTATTTTTAGGGGATGTCTTATTTTTTTCATGTACAGTGATCATCTTTCCCTTCCTCTGCTCCACCCCAATCTTATTTCCTTTTTCTCTCCCACATGTGCAGCATCTTTCCTCCCCTCTCACCCACCCCCTTGTGCCTTCCTCTGCATCATCTTTCTATTCCTCCCATCCCCCCAGTGAAGCAGAACCCTTGAGCATCAGCTTTCTATCCCTCCCATCCCCCCCCGCACAGCAGAACCATGCTGACCCTCCCACTGCGAAACCGACATACCTCCTGCCAGACATGGTTGGCAGCACTTTAAAAACAGGCTGCTTCATGGTCTTCTCCCTGCAGGTCCTACACTCTGCTGCATCGCCACGAGACTGACATACTTCCCTGAAAACATCAGCTTTGGCAGCACTCTAAACATTCTACTTCGCGGCCTTCCCTGTGACACATCACTGGTGACATCATCAGTGATGAGGCAGAGGTTAGGACTCGGCAGGAGAAGACTGCGAAGCAGCCTGTTAAAAATGGTACCGATGCTGTTGTTTGGAGGGAGGTATGTCGGTCTTGCATTAGGAGGGTCGGCGGGTACGGATGGGAGGCAGAGATGGAAAGATGCTGCGCAAGGACATTCATGAGGGGCTTCGGGGGCGATCTAATTAGGGCATATTTGTGGGGTAGGTCTTATTTTCGGGGAAACACGGTATCTCATCATTCAGTGCTATATACTTTAACTCTCCTATTTTATGTTTTAGGCTTCTAGCATTTGTATACAGACACTTCAAATTGTGTTTTTGGTGACGGTACTAAATCGCGCGAGACAACGGCGTGCCGACAACTGAGCGCAAGGTTGACGGTGCACCGAAGAAAAGTACTATTTTAAAGGGCTCCGACGGGTGGTGTGGGGGGAAACCCCCCCACTTTACTTAACAGACATTGCGCTGGCGTTGTGGGGGGTTTGGAGGGTGTAACCCCCCACATTATACTTAAAACTGAACTTTTTCCCTAAAAAACAGGCAAAAGTTCTGTTTCAAGTATAATGAGGGGGGTTACAACCCCCCAAACCCCCCCACAATGCCAGCGCGATGTCTGTTAAGTAAAATAGGGGGGTTCCCCACCAACACCCCCCCGTCAGAACCCTTTAAAATAGTGCTTTTCTTCGGCGTGCCGTCAACCTTGCGCTCAGTTGTCTGCACGCCGTTGTCTCGCGCGATTTTGTCTATGAACCGTGTTTTTTCCTTGCAACTACAGGCTGTTGAGAAGACAGGGAAAAATTTGAGTCTTTTATTCTGCCTTCCTCTAAACCCTCCTGGCTTTCTTTCACCATTATTGGAACTTCTCTACTGGGACTCCCTAAATATCCTTTTTCAATAGTATCCTTCATCAACTCACACTGGCTCCCAATCCAAGAAAGAATCCATTTCAAATTTTACTGCATATTATTTAAAACCCTACACGGAGACAGCCCATCATACCTGAACAATCGCCTCATCCAAGCACCCAGTACCAGACACAGAAAAACGCACTCACCATTCATACCCCCCCTAATCAAAGAAGTAAAAAGAACAAAACTACACGACGGCCTCCTAGCCACTCAAGCCGCAAGACTGGACAACCAGATCTCCAACCTTCTGATGACCACCCCAGACTATAGGACATTCAGAAAAGAAATAAAAACCACACTTTTCAAGAAATTCCTGAAACAGCAATAACAACACGACCTCTAAATGCTCTTAAGATCTACAACTTACCTCTCTAGCTAATCATTGTAATTCTGTCTTTTTTAAATTAACCTTTTGTAATCCGCCTTGAACCGCAAGGTAATGGCGGAATAGAAATCCCTAATGTAATGTAATGTAATACCTCACACCGAGCAATCCGCTCCTGGGCGACTGTCGGCTTTCCCCCACATCTCAGTTTAGCTCTATCTCCTTTTCAAATGTTAGCGCCAGCAGCCTGGTTCCATACTGGTTAAGGTGGAGTCCATTCTTTTGGAACAAGCTCCCCCTTTCCCAGAAGGTTGCCCAGTTCCTAACAAATCTAAATCCCTCATCCCTGCACCATCATCTCAACCACGCATTGAGACTTCGGAGCTGTACCTGCCTCTTAGGCCCTGCGTGTGGAACTGGGAGCATTTCTGAAAATGCTACCCTGGAGGATCTGGATTTCAGCTTTCTACCTAAGCCTAAATTTGGCTTCCAGAACCTCCCTCCCTCCCACATTTTCGTATGTTATTAGTACCTACATGTACCAAGACAGCTGGCTTCTCCCCAGCACTATCTAAAATACTATCTATGTGATGCATGAAATCCGCCACCTTGTTTCTTAGATAGTCTTAGGGTTATAGTGTATGCTTATTTAGAGTTCTTCTGTTTTCCTAATTAGAATAATTGACAATAAATTGAGACTATAAGTATAGAAATGAGCTGATGGGAGTCAGTCAACACGGCTTTAGGAAAGGGAAATCATGTTTGACGAATTTACTTAAATTTTTTGAAACCATGAACAAACAAATTGATAATGGAGAACTGTTGGACATAATATACTTGGACTTCCAAAAAGTGTTCGACAAGGTTCCACATGAAAGACTTCTCAGGAAACTACAAAGCCATGGAATAGAGGGAGATATACTAAGATGGATAGGCAAATGGCTGGAGAACAGAAAGCAGAGAGTGGGCATAAATGGGAAGTTCTTAGACTGGGAGAAAGTGACTAGCGGTGTGCCCCAGGGCTCGGTACTTGGGCCCATCTTATTTAATATTTTCATAAATTACCTAGAAGAAGGAACATCCAGTGGGATCATCAAGTTTGCTGACGACACAAAGCTATGCTGGGCAATCAGATCGCAGAAGGATAGTGAGGTACTCCAGTTACTTGTGTCAGTTAGAGAAATGGGCGGAGAAATGGCAGATGAAGTTTAATGTGGAAAAGTGCAAAGTAATGCATTTAGGCAGTAAGAACAAGGAATACGAGTATAGAATGTCAGGTACAACTCTGGGTAAGAGCGAACAAGAAAAGGACTTGGGTGTACTGATAGATAGGACCCTGAAACCGTCAGCACAATGCGCTGCGGCGGCAAAGAAAGCAAATAGAATGTTTAGGCATGATAAAGAAAGGAATCGCGAGTAGATCGGAGAGAGTGATAATGCCGCTTTAAAGGGCAATGGTCAGACCACACTTGGAATACTGTGTCCAACATTGGTCTCCCAACCTAAAGAAGGATATAAAACTGCTGGAGAGGGTGCAGAGACGAGCAACAAAGCTAATAAATGGTATGGAGAACTTGGAATACAAGGAACGACTTAAGAAACTGGGACTGTTCTCCCTTGAGAAGAGGAGACTGCGAGGGGATATGATTGAGAATTTCAAAATACTGAAAGGAATCGACAAAATAGAACAGGAAAAAAATTATTCACCATGTCCAACGTGACATGGACAAGAGGACATGGACTGAAGCTAAGGGGGGACAAGTCCAGGACAAATATCAGGAAGTCCTGCTTCACTCAATGAGTGGTGGACACCTGGAGTGCTCTCCCAGAGGAAGTTATTGCGGAATCCACCGTTCTAGGATTTAAAAGCAAATTAGATGCACATCTCCTTATGAGAGTAAATACCCCAGTCACATCTCAAACATTGACCAATATTTTATAACTAATATCAAAGGACAATGTCTCAACTTTCTTATAGATTTTTTGGGGGCTTCAGACATGCCATTTGGTCGCCCGTTTTTTCCGGCGACACAAAAATCTTAATGACTATGGCTGTGGCTTCTTCATTCGCCCACTCAATAAAAGTTTTTAACGTTTTTTTATATATATTTTTTTGTCTTGTTTTTCTTATATAAAGTTCATAGTGCTCTCATAAATACTTGTAAATAAATAACTTATCTTAAAAGATGTTATTTCCTTGGTAGGATTGGGTCAGGGACCTGTCACAAGACAAGAAAAACAAGACAAAAAAATATATATAAAAAAACGTTAAAAACTTTTATTGAGTGGGCAAATGAAGAAGCCACAGCCATAGTCATTAAGATTTTTGTGTCGCCGGAAAAAACGGGCAACCAAATGGCATGTCTGAAGCCCCCAAAAAATCGATAAAAAATCGATAAGAAAGTTGAGACATTGTCCTTTGATATTAGTCATCTCCTTATGAGAGGCATAGAGGGATATGGGTGACTAAAATTACACCAGGTGTACACCTGACTGGGCCTCCGTGTGTGCAGATCACCGCACTCAATGGACCGTAGGTCTGATCCAGAGATGGCAGTTCTTATGTTCTTATAAGCTAGGGGTGGACGGGAGAGGAATGGAGACTAAGCCAGACCCAGCTCTGCCTGCCAGAAACTATCTCTAGCAGCAGGTACAAGCTTACAAAACTGTAGAACTATAAAAGGCTATCCTATGGAGACTAGCTAAGTAAAGTTTGTTCTTTTAAGATCTGTCTTTAGAAGGGAACCTACAATTGAGCTTTTCTCCCCAAACCTATGAAAGCTCAGAGCAAAATCATGTATACTTACCCAAAGATATGTCTTCTACTCTTCTCCTCTCAGAAAGAGAATGTCCTCTTCCCTCTTTTTCTCTTCTGAGACAACTTGTCTTCTGTGACTAGGGTTACGACCACTAAAAGCCCTCAAGTTCTTCATATTACCTCTCTAGCTATGCTCTACAATTCATATAATTCTGTCATTCTGTAACGCTGTAATTCTTTATTCATTGTAATTCTGTCCTTAAACTAACCTTTTGTAATCCGCCTTGAACCGCAAGGTAATGGCGGAATAGAAATCCCTGATGTAATGTAATGTAATGTAATGTTACCAGATGTTCAGGTTTCCCCGGACATGTTCTCTTTTTGAGGACTCTCTAGAAAGTCTGGTTTCCTGGGACAAAAATAGCAAAACCGAAAAGCTACCCAGACATCTGGAAACCCTACAGCAGTCATTGAAAGGCCCGCACACCTATCCGGAATCCCATGCCATGCCCCCCCCCCACTTCGAGATCCAGTGCTTATTCATTGTTCTCGCAGCACTGCTTCTTTAATTCTTCAGCCATAGGCAGAGTGAGTGAAGTAAACACGCTGCCTTTGGTGACCTGGAAGATTTTCCTCTGCTATTGCTTCCTGACCCCTCATAAGCGGGAAGCGGAACAGGGAGAGAGCTTCCAAGTAGCCAGATGCAACGTGTTTAATTTACTCACACTGCCTACAGCCAAAGAGTTAAAGCAGCAGTACTGGGAGAACGGTGGACAAGCACTAGATCTCACAAGTGTGTGTGTGGGGGGGGGGAAATTGCGTGGGGAGGGTAAGATGCTGGACTGCAGGGATGGGGAGGAAAGGGATGGAAAGATGCTAGACCTCTGGGGAAGAAAGGGAAGGAACAGATGGAGAGATGCCAGACTTCCATAAGTACATAAGTAAGTACATAAGTAGTCGCCTCCGCCGGGGCAGACCAGAGGTCCATCCAGCCCAGCGGTCCGCTCACGCGGCGGCCCATCAGGCATATTGCCTGGTCAGCGGTCCCTGACTAATTTTATGCCTACCTCTACACTTATCTCTAAACCTTCCACTGCTCTTATCTGTACCCCTCAATCCCTTTGTCTTCCAGGAACCTATCCAGGTCATCCTTGAAACCCTGTACTGTGCTATTTCTTATCACGGCCTCCGGAAGGGTGTTCCGGGGAAGAAAGGGAAGGGGCAAATGGAGAGATGGCAGATCACAGGAGGGGAAGAAAGGGAAGGAAATGTTAAGACCACTGGATGGGGAAGTAGGGGGGGAGAAGAGAAATGTCAAACCAGGGAAAGGAAAGAGAAGGGAGATGTTCCAGACTAAGGGAGGGGAAGGGAAAGAAAGAGATGCCAGACCAAAAAACGGGAGGAGAGAAAGGAAGGAGGGGAGTGATGCCAGATTGTGGGAAAGAGGATAGAGACCATGGGAGGATAATGTCAGACCATAGGAGCTGGAAAGAGAGGGAGGAGAGGGTATTCAGGGATGGAGGGGAAGAGAGGGAGGACATGATGTACAAGGATGGGTAGGGAAGGAGAAGGGGAGAGTGAGGCAGAAGATGTTGCATAAGGAGGGGAGGAGTAGGGAAGGGAAGAAAATGGAAGAAATGCTGTTTATGAATAGATGGAAAGAGGGAGGAGATGAGAGGAAGGTCAGAGAAGAGGAGTGTGCATGGATAGATGGGAAGGGAAGATATGGGAAAGTAGGTAGATTTGAGGAGGAAGCAGGAAAATGGAAGAAAGTTGAAAAAAGTTAATGACAAAGATGTATGTAGGGCAGAAAGTGAAGGAGAGAAAAACGGCAAATGGATAAGGTGGAAACAGTTTAGAGCACAGACAGAAGGAAATGCAACCAGAGACTGGGAAAAGATGAGTAGAAAAATAAAATCACCAGACAAAATACCAAAGAACCTTCTTTCATTCATAAGCTTGTAATTCCACACAAACCCCTAAGATCCTCTTCTCAGCATCTCCTTTACGTACCATCTTCAGTATGCGGCGGGCCTCTTCATTCGCTACAACGGCACCCACTGTCTGGAACTCGTTACCACCCTATATCAGGGACGAACAAAACTTAAATAAATTCAGAGGGAATCTTAAATCCTTCCTTTCTTTAGCACTCTCCAGACTGGTAGAGGTTAATCTTACAAGTGGGTATATATCGCATATGAATGCTGAAACGGTTCTGTTGAAGCCTTGTTCCTATTCTGATCTCCTTCACCTCCCTTCTGTTATTTACCTTTTCCTGAAGAGCCGGAGCCAGGTCAGGTTTTAAGGATAGCCACAATAAATATGCATGAGATAGATTTGCATCTCAAGGAGACAGTGCCTACCCCTGACCTAGTGGATGGTGGATAGATTGTGCAGCTCCTGCTTGGTTATCATGTGGCAGCTACTGTCTTGGTTTCTCTGGGTATCGGGGAGGGGGGGATTACTGCTGGTTTATCATCTTATTGCCTGTAAATGCCTGAGCAAGGATGATGCTTGGTGGTCCCAATCCTTTCATCCCCCAGCTGGGGTGAGACCCATTGGGGCCAGGTGCTGCCCCACTCCTCTTGGTGTGGTAGCTGTTGCAGTATAGTGAGGTACTTCAGTAGGCTTCCTATGATCTGACATTATCTTGGCAAGTGTGGGTGTTTTAGGGGTTTTTTTTGTTTTAATTTCCTATCTTTTGAGGTAAGTGCTTTTATTGCTTGACAGCAGTTTTTTTTTTTCTGGAACTTTCTCTCAACATATTTGATTCCCTTCT
Organism: Geotrypetes seraphini; assembly: GCF_902459505.1. Lineage (NCBI taxonomy): Eukaryota > Metazoa > Chordata > Amphibia > Gymnophiona > Dermophiidae > Geotrypetes > Geotrypetes seraphini. The sequence continues at coordinate 12,678,616 of NC_047085.1, forward strand.
CGGTAGTTCCGAGTCAAGAGTTGCCTTTTGTCTCTGGCTTCAGCATGACTGACTGCGCTGCGCTGCTTGTTCCACCTAATTTTTTTCTTCCTTGGCGTGGGACCCATCAGTGCGTCAGCTGGAGCTCCAGTTTTGTGTGTTTTACTTCATGGCATATGCTTGCCTCCAGGTAAGCTGAAATATTGAGCTGGTGCTAGTGTTCTTGCGCAGGGCAGCACAGGAACATATTTTTCTGTATTTTATCTGGTTCTGCTTCTTTCAGAGCAGAGCAGATCCTTATTCCCATTTCTGCTCTGTGCCTGCATTGCTTCTGTATTTCCAACATCTCGGGGTGGTCTTTGGTGATCCTCTTATCCTGGGGCTTCCAGGCTTGTTCCGCCAGTTCCTTTTTTGGCTGCATAGTGTATTTGCTGGAGTTCTATTTCTGCCCTATTGCATTGAGGCAGCATGTTTCTTCTCCTGGCGTTTGTTGCTATCCTTTAGCTATATCTTCCTTATCCTGAGCAATGCAAGTAATCTCAAGCAACAGCTTCTCAACACTCACAAGTGTTGTAGAGGTTTCTTCAGGTGATCTTGTGCTTCTTGTCAGGCAGTAACATCTGCTTTTTTTTGGTGCCTTTCTCTGTTGTTGCAGTAACATTTGTCAGTGGACTTGCTATTGAATAGCCGATTGATAGAAGCATGAGGGGAGAGCTGATAAGAACAAATAGCTCTCATAGCTCCGGTGCATAGATGTGCCCTGTGGCTTCTGAGGCTTTTCCCCTTCTTAAAGTTCTTAAGTCTTTAAAAGAAGTTCACTTCCCCCCTAATAAGTTTTCATTACTAATGATTTATCACTTTCACAAACAAAGGTTACTAGGAGTGTAGTAGATACAGTAGTATCTTAAGAATATTCAGGAAAAGCTGATAAGTCTACTTTAGGCGTTGCCAGTCGATCGATGTCCTGTTCATCTTGAAGCTTTTTTTAAAGCAGTAAATAATAGCAATTGAATTGGTTCAGAATTAACCAACCCCAATGCTACTTTGAGATACGTTCTACAAAATGCACATTTTCCATCATTTCCAACTTTAAATGAAAAAATTATGAATCCTTCATTACTTAGATAAATCCCGCAGAGTTGAAACCTGCATCTCTAACCCTTAAACGTGTTTATCCAATAATAAAAAAGTAGTCCACATTTTCAAATTTCTCTATCGTCTGTTTGGAGAAGGCTGCTGTTGGAGAAATTAATCTAATCTACAATTTGTGAGTCGTTCTGTGCCTAAACAGGTTCAATTTGACGTACAATTCAAGTAAAGGCAGAGGAGAGGGAGGGAGGATGGTCTTCTAGAGTGAGATAGTGAGAAGAATTAGCAGTAACATTTTATATTGAAATCCCTGTCTCTTACTGAGCTAAGCATACATAAGAATTGCCGCTGCTGGGTCAGACTAGTGGTCCATCCTGCCCAGCAGTCCGCTCACGCGGCAGCCCCCAGGTCAAAGACTAAATGAGTTCAGCCTCACCTGCGTACGTCCCAGTTTAGCAGGAACTTGTCCAGTTTAGTCTTGAAACCCTGGAGGGTGTTTTCCCCTACAACAGACTCTGGAAGAGCTTCCATATATTCTGCAAAGAAACTTCCTTTTGAGTTTCAGAAATAAGTTATTTCAGGACTTTTTTTTTTTAATATATAAGGGACACAGTTTGAGGTGGAATTATTGAACTCAATGAAGTCTCCAAAGGAGACTGGGAAACTTCTTGGGGTTGCCCTACCTCAGGAAGAGTTAATGGAGGGGGAGGAGGTCTTTCTGGAGGGATCATTATGACTTCAGAAGAAGAGTACCTGAGATCCGGTTGCAATCCTCTATCCAATTGGGGCCATATGATTGTCACAATCTGTGTAGAGACTTTCGGTTTGATTTCTTTACGATTCCCCATGTTGAAAGGGGGGAAAAATATCAACATTTTTACAACTCGGAACTCCAGGGAGACAGATTAAGTATTAAATCATGAAGTGGAACCTGTGCAGAATGCCAGATAAAACCCTGGTTGCTTTGTTAGGCAAATTGGATGAACTGTACAGGTCTTTTATCTGCCATCATTTACAGTATATCACTTAATCTAATGCTTTACCCCTTTTCTTGTCTGTCTTGAATTTTCTTCTCTACTTTTTGTCATTTCTATACTAATGGCTCTTAGTTGCTCAAATGTATGTTTTTGAATGGAAGCGGTATTCAGCAACAGGATCTGGACCACAAACAGAGAATTTAAACATTGATAAGTCATACTCTCTCAAAGCATCCCCAATCAGCAGGAAAATAAAACACACTTTTTTACATTTGATAAACGCTTAAGAACCCTAAATATATTGCTGATTCATTCAGAACCATGAATGACCTTTTAAAATTCTAGGAAACCTTTTTGATTCACAGTAACTTTGCCGTATTCAACTCAAAACTTCAGCTACTTTTTCGCTTTTAAGAGCATTAGCCTTTCAACTGTGTATACCTTGACTTGTAACTGATCAGTATTTTCCCAGCCACTAAAACGGGGGTGTTGGTAAAAAGAGCAAGCACGAAAAGGAACATTTCAATGGGAAAACGGTTGTGTTTATAAAATTTTAGCTCGGATTTTCTAGCAGGGTTCCTCATAGACCCAGCATTGCGTTATAAGGGAATTAATAACTTGGGACTAAAGAACCAAAATCTGATCTAATCTTAGTTTAGGTTATATCCATTTTAATGTATCAGCCTCATACTCTCAGTGGAATCCAGGAATCCGCATATTTCATGATTTTTATTTTCTGGTAGTGTTATTTTATGCTCATTCTGTTCAGATCTGAGGAAGAGGCAGTGAGCTCCTGAAAGCTAGTCAGGAAATGGGAGTACAGAAAAAAAGTGTTTCCTTTTGCTAATCTCTATTCTGTGCATTGCTGTGTCTTAGTACTGTATATGTTTATGACATTACTCAGAGGTCTCAAATGCTGAGGGATTTCAACCCAGTCCTTGGGGCTTACCTATCTAGCTGGGGTTTTTAGAATATCAAAATTTATAGGAGAGTACGATAAATCACTGAATAATTAACCATACATACTCTATATATTCACTGGAACCCCTCTCCCATAATTGTCCAACAGAGACAGAAAGCCAAAGCTCCAACAAAAATAGCAAAGTGGAGAAAAAAATTCAGTCTTCATGGATTTAAAAAATCTCATTTTTGTCACATTAAATAGTCCAAAAGAAATTGCAATGTTCTTTTAAGTCCCAGGTTATCAGTCTTCAGAGAGAGAATCAATTCCACTCTGATAGTCCTACACCGATCTATTCAACACAGTGTTCAGTTTCCAATTCATATATACTAGCAAGGATCAAAATAGAACAGGGGGACACTTAGCTGCAAATTTCCAAGCACGTGCCAGTCCATCAACTTCATAATCTCTGGTGCGCTGCTGTATCCCACCACCTGACAGGGAATCTCTGTTTTGCCAAAACGCTGCATCAGCGGTTTGTCCTTTTCCTTGCAATCGGGAACATCTCGGCTCAAACATGACACTGGCGGTTGGTTACAGACACTGCTGGGAGGCAGCTATAAAAAGAAAACCAAACACCGCTTCCCTTGTGCTTACAATCAGCTACTACAATTCATTAAGTCATTGGTAGAGAAATCGCTAGTTTTTCTTTTTAAAGCTGCCTCCAAGCAGTGTCTGTAACCGCTAGTGTCATGTTTGAGCCGAGATGTTTCCCAATTGCAAGGAAGAGGACGAACCGCTGACGCAGCGTTTTGGCGAAACGGAGATTCCCTGTCGGGTGGTGGGACACAGCAGCGCACCAGAGAAGATTATGAAGTTGATGGACTGGCATGTGCTTGGAAATTTGCAGCTAAGTGTCCCCCTGTTCTATTTTGATCCTTGCTAGTATATATGAATTGGAAACTGAACACTGTTGAATAGATCGGTGTAGGACTATCAGAGTGGAATTGATTTTCTCTTTGAAGACTGATAACCTGGGACTTAAAAGAACATTGCAATTTCTTTTGGACTATTTAATGTGACAAAAGTGAGGGTTTTTTTAATCCATGAAGACTGAGGGTTTTTCTCCACTTTACTATTTTTGTTGGAGCTTTGGCTTTCTGTCTCTGTTGGATAGTCTTGAACGAGGGGTTCCAGTGAATATAGAGTGTGGCTAATTATTCAGTTTTTAGGATATCGCCATTTAAAGGGGATGTCATGAAAACAAACACCAACTGGCTGAATGTGCTCTGAGGACTGGGTTTGAAAACCCCTACACAATAAAGTCTGTGTTAATGAGTGGATTTTTTAAAAATTCTTTATTCATTTTACATCTTTCAACAAGTGTAACATAAAATAACATTTAAACTTAAACAATATCACTTGATTCTATCAATTTAACTTAAATCATAATACTTAAACCCTCTCTTCCAATCCTACTAATTCATATGTATTACATATGTCATATAATATATTATATATTCTTTCCTATTAATTTAATATCAAATCAGAAATCCCACCCCCCCATTCTTTGCAATTATTTTTAATGAGTGGATTTAAATATCGGTACTAATCTCTCTCACAGAAAAATGGCAACAGAGTACCTCGTACATGAGAAGATCTGGTTTGATAAATTCAAGTATGATGATGCAGAGAGACAGTATTATGAACAACTGAATGGACCTGTAACAACAACAAAATGCCAACAGCAGGTAACGGGCAAAAAAGAATGAGCTCATGAGAAATACTTAGAGGCTTTATGTGGTGGCTTTGGTTGTCTCTCCTCCCTATGCTTGGCTGCATGGAGAAGTGCTTCTACCAAATGTGCATGAGTCTTGCAACATTTTGTTTAACACAGTACATAACGGGTGAGGGCAACGTAGTTGAAACAGCTTCATTATTTCTCTAATTGAGTAGGTGAATGTACATGTTCTCATAACCAATTGAACATCTGCTCTTGAAATTTCATTGGACTTCTCAACAGTTTTCCTATGTTTCCATTATCTGCTGTAAGCATGTATATCTTTTTTCACTTGAGGTCATTCATGCAAGTTTGTCACAACATACTTACTGTACATACAAATGTTATTGTAATAAACACATTCAGACCTTATATGTAATACAAAATCATCTTATACAAAACTGACTTGTGATGAAGCTGATAGATAGAAAGGCCAAAGACCCAAGTGATACTTAAAACTTTAAGCCTAGAGCACTTAACCTCAACCATGACAGCCTGCCACTCCATACGTACATCCTCAAAATGTTTGGAGCAGAGAAGACACAACTACTCTCCCCTTGAAATCAAGAGACTAGTATATCGCACAACAGAAACATCAGTATAGTTCTTAATGTCTTGAGACTCCTGTGGAGTAGTACAGATTGTGTCGGACAATCAATTCTGAAATACAAATTTTACTATGGTGCCCAGGATGAGATGCCGAATGTTCTCATTTATTCATTTTTATTTTCCTTTGCCATAGTCATTGTCTGTGTTGTGGGTATGCTACAGTTGCCCATCCATTTATGGACAGGTGGAGGCAAACCTGAGCTTCAGTCTGGATCTTGCTAGTGTTCCTCTTTCTTCCTGCAGATGGCAAAAGTGGACATGTGCAACAGGATGTTTTGAGCTGCCTTTTGGCTAGGTGATACTCGCAGGAATTGGTCTCCAGACAAATTCCTCTGAGCAATGAGAGGTGGTTTCCTGGAGGTCCTAAGCCCTGGTTTGTGGAGCCTGTGCTTGATAAGGCTATGTCCGACGGTATTTTTGTGGGAGGGAGTATCCTATGACTCCATCCCCCATGCCCTCATTTTTTTACCTTTGCTGGACAATTTTGTTAGAGGCAGTAAACCTTGAGGTGGGATGGGGGGGGGAGAGAAACATGCAGTAAACTGGAAATAAAAACCAGTTTGTGGTGGGGAAACCCTCAGTTGGATGACGCCAGCAAAGAGAATTTTCCACAATGAGTGGTCAATTGGGAGAGCAACAGGAGGGATATCCTGCCAGGAATGTGATGCTAGACATAGCTCATTTTGCCTCAAATTTAGCAGGGAACCATTAGGGGCATAGGGGAGACAAAGCACCAGGTTTTCCAGCATTAGAGCTATGTCCTCATAGTTCTCTCCTAAACTGTGAAACTAAATTATTGGCCCAAATATTAGTGGATCAGTTGGCAAGGGTGCTTCTTTCAGTTGTAGCAGACCCTCGGGTTGGATTTGTCAGGGGAAGGTATGTGGTGAAGATCTGCAGGGTATTAGTCACATTAGAAATGGTTTGTCATAGCGTGCCTTCTCGTCTAGTTTTGATGCAGAGAAGGCGCTCGACTGACTGTCTTGGGCTTTTTTGTTTGGAGTGCTGGAGAGATATGGAGCCTAATTTATTTAAGGATGTCATTCAAGCTTTTATATTGGGATCCTAAAGCACAAATTTGGGTTAATAACTTGGTTCAAAATTGCAGCTTTTATGGCTCTTTTAGTGCATCTTACAGAGCTGGAACACTTTTTGATCCTGATAGAATGTTTTTTTTTGAGATGTGGAGACTTCTCCGGGTTTAAATAAATCCGAGGCACTGCCATCACAGAATCTCTCTGGTGAATAAGAAGTGCGTTCTTAATTATTGCTTGCAGGAACAAGTTCATTGTCTAATTATTCATGGAAGCATTTAAATGATTATTTAAACAGGATATGAGGCAATTGCTAACGATATATATAGAAGGCGATGTTCGATAGCTGTCTCTTTGAAGAAACTAGTGTAGGTGCCTTTTTGTCTGTATTCATATTATGATTGTATTTTGTAAACTGCCTGGAATAAGGAGGTTAGAAATTCTTTAAATAAAATTGTGGGAGGCTGACTTCAAAATGTAAATGATATGGGAATCCTTCTCCTGGGGGCTAGAAGTTTAGTTCTCAATAGATAGGTTAAGTTTGTATGAAGCAGGGCAATAGCTGCATTTTTACTAGAGGTATGGGATTATAAGAGATTTCTTTTTGTGTAACTGTTAATATAGTCTTGCATTCTTCCCAGTATAGTGTTGGGTTGGGGTTGTTTATTGTATCTGATAAAATTGTACTATTCTCTTATCAAAAGCTATTTCTTATACAATATAAGCATTTCCATACAAGTGGTATAGGGAGCAATGTATAATGGTATATCACTCACTTTTTTTCTATTTGTCATTGTAGAAGCTCCAATTATAAAAGAGAAATTAAGATGGTCATAGGTTTTACTAGAGCCTATGTTGATTATACGCAAAGTAAAGATATTAATGTGGCAGACTTGATGTCGTCTCTGCAAAAATCCCTGGCTTTGAGCAGACTGAACCCTGCCTACTTGCCTGCAGCTTTTATTGTGTTGCCTGGGTTAGCTTAGTGCATGTTTCCCCAAGTATGATCTCTCCCCTTGTCCATTTTCTCAGCCTTTATATTCCTGGAGGGTTTGCCTCGCTGACATGTTCCAGTGGATGTTAAAATGTCCTGGTTTACTGTGGATGTTACGAGATCCATCTGCTTCTGACTGCATTTACCTTTTCTGATTAAGCAGATTGTTGACTTAGCAAACCTGAATATCTGTGTGCCTAGTCTCTCTCTCTCTTCTTTTTTTAAAGTAGTCTGGCAGGTGGTGTTAGAGGGATTGTTAAAATTTAGAATTTTATCTCTTTATTGCTGACTTTCTGTTACTGCTGCAGATTTGATTGCCAGAAAAGGAGGAAAGTGGTGGAAGGGCCAGCCTTTTAGACCTAGTAAGGTTTGGTAGGACTTTTACCAAAGGATGTTCATGTGCCTTTACCTGTCATTGATGCCACTTTGATCACACAAGGTCAGCCTGTTAATACTTGACATAAACTGGCCCCTTGGCTATCAAATAAGAGTTATTGCTACTTGCAAAGTACTCTCATCAGCAAATATGACTGGCCTGTACCTAATAGCTAGATGTTCCTAAGACTTGCTAACTCTGAGTACACTGTCAACAATCTTATCAGCAAAATATTTTTTTCAAATTTATTTTTGTTCAATACATATCAAGCTACACAATTGTACAATTCACAATGATATAGAGATATTATCCCAGGACAAGCAGGCAGCATATTCTTAACGTATGGGTGACGTCACCGACGGAGCCCCGGTACGGACCTTTTTAACTAGAAAGTTCTAGTTGGCCGCACCGCGCATGCGCGAGTGCCTTCCCGCCCGACGGAGGAGTGCGTGGTCTCCAGTTTCTTCGTTTCCGCGGAGCGAAGAAGACGCATGTGGTATTCAACGGCTGTTGAACACTCCTTTTTTGCCTTCCCGCTCGCGTTATTCTGATTTTTTTCTGCTTTTTTCCTTCGGGTTTTTCTGTTTTCTGTCTAATCTAAAAAAAAAAAAAAAAAAAACTTTATTTTTTCCTTTATTTTTCAACAGGCCCCGGCGGGGCCTGTTGCCATCATACAAGCCTCCGGCTTTGATTTCGCTGAGGCCGTATTCCCCTTCATGCCCCCTCAGCCGGGTTTTAAGAAGTGCCAGCGGTGTGCACGCCCGATTTCCCTTTCGGACCCACACAACTGGTGCCTACAGTGCTTGGGTCCGGAACATCGGGCTGACACCTGCACCCGCTGCGCGACTCTTCAAAAACGCACACTTAAAAATAGACAAATTCAGCAGAATCTCCTCTTCGGCACCGGTTCTGCTATGGATCCGACCCCGACGTCGACGGCACCGCCGAAATCGGCACCGTCAACATCGACACCACCTGATCCTTCTGCGGGGTCGATGGCGCCAGGTAAGCCGGCTAAGAAGCCTTCCACTTCCCTCGAGCGCCCTCCAGCCACGGCGGTGACACCGGTCCTTCCGACGTCCCGCAAGTCCCGTAAGCGCTCCGCTCCGATAACGGTGAGTGCCTCTTCATCGGCCTCCTCATCACCGGAGCGTAGAGCGGCACCTATGGTACCGAAGAAAAGTAAAACGGTACCGGTGCCCCCATTGGAGGACCGTATCTCGGCCATCCTCCAAACTAAATTACAGGAGCAACTCGAGCACCAGCTTCAGGAACTGCTTCCAACCCTGCTGGCACCACTCCTTCCGGTACCGGTCCGGCCCGAGCCTCGCACCACTACGCCAGTGGCCACCCCCTCGGTACCGATGAACACTTCGATGCCGGTCTTATCGGCACAGCCTACACTACAGACCTGCACGTCGGAGGACCCATCCCGAACCCAAGATCGACATCGATCGTCTCGGGACCGGGATCGACACCACTCCTCCCGGGACAGAGATCGGCACCGGTCTTCATCCCCCGGCACCGTATCCATGAGATCTGGCAAGTCCCTTTCTAAAACCCGCCATGCTGAGCCGGCCATCAGGGACCCTGACTTATGGGAGCAATCCCCACTCGGTACCGAGGAGGATGCCTCTTCCACTGATGAGGAACCCTCCATGGCTGAATCCACCTCCAAACCCGAGCAGTCCTCATTTACAAAATTCCTTCGGGAGATGTCTGGGGCTCTTTCCATCCCACTTGAGTCCGACTCCAAGAAGTCCCAGGCCTTTCTAGAAGCCTTGGATTTCGACCAACCCCCCAAAGAATTTCTCAAACTCCCCGTCCATGATATTCTGCGGGAGACGTTTTATAAAAACTTGGAGAACCCCCTTACTGTTCCAGGTGCCCCTAAGAAACTGGACAGTTTATACCGGGTCATCCCTATTCCGGGATTTGATAAACCCCAGTTGCCACATGAGAGCCTCCTGGTAGAATCCACTCTCAAGAAATCTCATGGTTCCAGTGTCTATGCCTCCACCCCTCCTGGCAGAGAGGGTAAAACAATGGATAAATTTGGAAAGCGCCTATACCAGAATGCCATGCTGGCTAGCAGAGCCAACAATTACTCATTTCATTTTTCTTTTTATATGAAATATCTGGTACAACAACTTTCTGCTCTGCAAAAGTACATCCCTGAACGCAAGGTCCCATTGTTTCAGCAACAAATTTCTACCCTCCTTCAGCTCAGGAAGTTCATGGTACGCTCAATCTATGACTCCTTCGAGCTCTCCTCCCGTGCCTCTGCTCTGGCAATTGCCATGCGACGCCTTGCCTGGCTGAGAGTATCTGACCTGGATGTCAACCACCAAGACCGCCTTGCCAACGCGCCCTGTCTTGGTGATGAACTTTTTGGGGAGTCTCTAGATACCACCACACAAAAACTTTCGGCTCATGAGACGAGATGGGACACCCTCATTAAGCCTAAAAAGAAGACTCCGCCGACACGACCATACAGACCTCAGTCTTCTTACCAATGTCGCTTTTCTGCTAGGCCACTGAATCCTCCTCAACAGCAATCTCGTCGGCCTCGCCAACAACAACAACAGCACTCTCAGGCTCGCTCGCAATCTCACCAGACAGCTAAGCCTCTCCCTCAAACTAAGCCTCCTCAGCCCTTTTGACTCCTTTCTCCAGGGCATAGCCAGTCTTCAACCCTCGCTGCCTCTGCCTCAACCTATCGGAGGCCGCCTCACCATCTTTCTACGGCGCTGGGAGGCCATCACATCAGACCTGTGGGTTCTAAACATCATCCGTCACGGATACTCGCTAAGGTTTCAGACTCTTCCTCCAGACCATCCTCCCGTAGAGTCTGCTTCTCACTCCTCCCAGACTCCTCTCCTCCTCAGGGAGGTCCAATCCCTCCTCCTTCTCAATGCCATCGAAGAAGTTCCACCAGACCAAAGAGGTCAGGGATTTTACTCCCGCTACTTCTTGGTACCCAAGAAAACAGGGGATCTTCGTCCTATCCTCGATCTCAGGAACCTCAACAAGTGTTTGGTCAAGGAAAAATTCAGGATGCTCTCCCTTGCCACACTTTATCCTCTTCTGTCTCAACACGACTGGCTATGTTCCCTGGACCTCAAGGAGGCCTACACTCACATCCCAATCCATCAGGCTTCACGTCGCTACCTCCGATTCCAGATACTGAATCACCACTATCAGTACAAAGTGCTACCCTTTGGTCTCGCATCATCACCCAGGGTGTTCACCAAGTGCCTGATTGTGGTAGCGGCCTGTCTCAGGTCCCACAACCTTCAAGTGTTCCCCTACTTGGACGATTGGTTGGTGAAAGCAACAACCTCACCACTTGTGCTGCAATCAACTCACCACACCATCTCTTTTCTCCATCTCTTGGGGTTCGAGATCAATTATCCCAAGTCGCATCTGCTTCCCACGCAGCGCCTTCAGTTCATCGGAGCACTTCTCGATACCAACCTCATGAGAGCGTTCCTCCCTGCCGTCCGGCACCGGACACTACTTCACCTCTGTCGACAGGTGCTCCTACAACCATCCATCCCTGCTCGCCAGATGATGATTCTTCTGGGTCACATGGCCTCGACAGTCCATGTAGTTCCTCTGGCGCGACTCCATCTGAGGATACCGCAATGGACCCTCGCCAACCAATGGTCACAGACCAGGGATCCTCTTTCTCATCCCATCTCTGTGACATCGTCTCTTCAGCGATCTCTTCAATGGTGGTTGAACTCCTCAAATCTTTCCAGGGGCCTCCTTTTGCATCCACCCCCTCATTCCATGATCATCACCACAGATGCCTCCCCCCTATGCATGGGGAGCTCACATAGGGGATTTACGCACCCAGGGACTCTGGACCCCTCAGGAGCGCCAACATCACATCAATTTCCTGGAGCTCAGAGCCATGTTTTATGCTCTCAAAGCCTTCCAGCACCTTCTCTATCCTCAGGTTCTTCTCCTGTGCACGGACAACCAAGTCGCCATGTACTACATCAACAAGCAAGGCGGCACCGGATCTCGTCTCCTTTGTCAGGAGGCCCTCCGAATTTGGACCTGGGCCACAGCCCACAATCTTTACCTCAAAGCGGTCTATATCCAGGGCGAACAGAACTCCCTGGCCGACCAGCTCAGCCGCATCCTTCAACCTCACGAGTGGACCCTGGATCCTCCCACTCTCCACTCCATCTTTGCTCGCTGGGGCACTCCGCAGGTGGACCTCTTTGCAGCTCCTCACAACCATCAGCTGCCCCAGTTCTGCTCCAGACTCTTCTCTCCACATCGTCTGGCCCCGGATGCATTCCTGCTCGACTGGACGGATCGGTTCCTCTATGCCTTCCCTCCACTTCCTCTGATGTTGCGGACTCTGTTCAAACTCCGCAAGGACAGAGCCACCATGATTCTCATCGCCCCTCGGTGGCCCAGGCAACACTGGTTCTCCCTTCTACTTCAACTCAGCTCCAGGGAGCCCATTCCTCTTCCTGTATTTCCATCTCTGCTTACACAGCAACGTCAGTCTCTGCTACATCCCAATCTGTCTTCCCTCCACCTGACAGCTTGGTTTCTCTCGGGCTGACCTCTCCAGGAAACCTGTCTCAGCCTGTCCGTCGCATTTTGGAGGCCTCCAGGAAACCCTCCACACTCCAATGTTACCATCAGAAATGGACCCGGTTCTCCTCTTGGTGCCTCCTACATCATCACAATCCCACCTCATTGGCCGTGGAGACTGTACTGGACTATTTGCTCTCTCTGTCTAACGCTGGTCTCAAGTCTACCTCAATCAGAGTCCACCTCAGCGCTATCACTGCTTTTCACGAGCCTATCCTTGGAAAACCCCTCACGGCTCATCCTCTGGTTTCCCGGTTCATGAGAGGCCTCTTCAATATCAAACCACCTCTTCAGCCTCCCCCGGTTGTCTGGGACCTCAATGTGGTTTTGTCAGCCCTCATGAAACCCCCCTTTGAGCCGCTTGCTACTACCTCGCTCAAGCTTCTCACATGGAAGGTGCTTTTCCTCATTGCCATCACCTCTGCCAGGAGGGTTAGTGAGCTACATGCACTGGTCGCCGATCCACCGTTCACTGTCTTTCACCACGACAAGGTGGTTCTGCGTACCCATCCTAAATTCCTTCCTAAAGTGGTTTCAGCCTTTCACCTCAACCAGTCCATCGTGTTACCTGTCTTCTTCCCTAAACCACATTCTCATCCTGGGGAACAGGCTCTGCACACGCTGGATTGTAAGCGTGCCCTGGCGTACTACCTTGACCGTACCAGGGCGCACCGCACCTCTCCTCAACTCTTTCTGACCTTCGATCCTAACCGTCGAGGTCACCCTGTATCTAAACGAACGCTGTCCAATTGGCTTGCTGCCTGTATTGCGTTCTGTTATGCTCGGGCCGGCCTGTCACTGGAAGGAGCTGTCACGGCCCATAAAGTCAGGGCTATGGCTGCCTCTGTGGCTTTCCTCCGTTCCACGCCCATTGAGGAAATCTGCAGGGCGGCCACTTGGTCTTCAGTTCACACATTCACTACTCACTACTGTCTGGATGCCTTCTCCAGACGGGATGGGCACTTCGGCCAATCTGTACTTCAGAATTTATTTTCCTAATGGCCAACCATCCCTCCTCCCTCTCTGTTAGCTTAGAGGTCACCCATACGTTAAGAATATGCTGCCTGCTTGTCCTGGGATAAAGCACAGTTACTTACCGTAACAGGTGTTATCCAGGGACAGCAGGCAGATATTCTTACGACCCACCCACCTCCCCGGGTTGGCTTCTTAGCTGGCTTATCCTAACTGGAGACCACGCACTCCTCCGTCGGGCGGGAAGGCACTCGCGCATGCGCGGTGCGGCCAACTAGAACTTTCTAGTTAAAAAGGTCCGTACCGGGGCTCCGTCGGTGACGTCACCCATACGTTAAGAATATCTGCCTGCTGTCCCTGGATAACACCTGTTACGGTAAGTAACTGTGCTTTTTGCCTTGAATTGCAATTAAAACCCTAACAAATTCCATTCGCATTGCCAAGCTACCCTCTCTTCAACCTGCAGCGTAACCATTAACCCCCAGAGACGTAATTATACGGTATAGAGGGTAGAGTCTCATGGGCTCTCCTGCACCCAAAGACCAAGCATCTCCCCCTCACACCAGCAGTGTAAAGAGCCTCTTCAAGCATTTAGAGACCATCCAATGACAAACAAGAAAGAAACCAATATAACTTTTATAACTATTTGCTGGTGCACTTGTGTATAGCAATATACTGTATAAATGCTTCAACACTACTTGTAAGACAAGGATCACTTACAGGCTGCCATGTAGAAAGGAAGTGTGCATCCTTCCCCCTCATTACTAGGTTAATTTGTCAAAACACTTCATTTCTCCTACTTTATCCATCAAGTTTGAGAGGGGGAGCCACAACTGCAACTTCTTCATGTAAACAATAGAAGGACCCATCTCGCCCTGTTTAACCACCAGACTAGCAAGTATAATCCCAAATCCTTGTGATGTCTTACATCCTTTGCTGTACTGTGGACCATTATGGCCTCACTCTCCTGCCACGTGTGGATAAAAGAATCCATCTTCCCACACCCTCCACCAGTGTTGCCTGTCATTTCTCATTTGCAAGGGGGGTAGTAAGCAGTCGCTTATTTCACAAAGAAACGTTTGGAGGAGGATTCTGAACAAATCAGGCAATAATCTCTCTATTTTAGATAGCAGGAATTTAAAATTCCTGCCTTTATAGAGTCAACTTCAAGGAGTGTGATCTTCTAATATTCAACCAGTTGGCCTTGACTCATCATAAAGTCCTTTGGGTGTAAGTACAGAAAGTAAAGGATCCTCTTCCCCAGCTTAGACTTTAGCTACTGCAAGGATTGTCAGTCTCCCCATGACAGTTCCCAAAATCTCATATAAAAAGGGAAGAAAATCTGGACCATATAGGTTTGCATTTATTACTTCTGCTGCTATGCCTTGAGGAATTGAAATGAAATAAATGACACTGCATTTTTTTAATTTTTTTAAATCAACATTCATTTTGTTCTTCTGAAGATGCGCAGGCTTCTAGTGGTATTAGAGTTGAGCTTTTCTGATGTTATGGCATTTACTTTTTATAGCTTCTGATGGTGGCATTGAGAACCCTTTGCCTAGTGTCTTCCGTCTCTCGTGCTTACTCATTATAGTAGCACTCTTAACCCAGGGGTACAAATTTTGACTTTCTTTGGAACCTGTTAAGCAAGCATCCAGAGTTTGACTAGGCGTCGCCACTGTGTGATGACTGGTATTTCTTCCCAAGCTTGTGAGCACTGTCTCCACAGTTTCCCCTTGCTTGCTGGTAAGTAGGAAGAAACTGGGCTTAGGAATCAAACTCCAGTCTAGCAGTGAACCATTCAGGCAACTCAACATTGATGCATATTTTTAAAATTTCAGTTATTGAATCTTTGCTGCAGTAGCAAAAAGATAAATTGAAAACAGGACTAGCTGATCTTGCTGTGATGCCTTACTCTGAATAGATGGCAGTCATTAGTGTGGCATCCAGTAGGATTCAAGATGCCTTCCCATCTATATTAAAACCTATAGAAGGCATAGCTATAGTAATATAAAAATAACACTTGACTACCAAGAGCCTTATTTAAAAAAAAAAAAAAAAAAAATTGTTTTTCTTCAGTTTAATGGCCTTGACTGTTTGAATATATTTGTAAAGCCCATAAGCTCTCCTTGCATTTAAGCATGGTTTAATTTGCAGCCGATGCCTCATGCTGAGGTTTAATCTGTATAATATAAAACCTTTCTATGGCTAGTAGGCCCAACAGGATTTTCATTTCAAAAAAGCATATGCATTTTATTTCTGTGCTTTTAAATTCTCTCTCGTGTGGTTCTTTCTGCACTGCCTGTAGGATGATGGAGCAAGCACAATTCTCCGAGACATTGCCAGAGCGCGAGAGACTATCCAGAAATCATTGGCTAGCGTGAGTACCTGTGCTTCCTCTCACCAGCTGGCTGGCTACCGTTCTTAGTATCTTGCAGGCCTTGCTCTTGATGCAGTAGTTGTATGTCTGTCTGAGAGTTAGCACTAACAGACAAGGTACAGTGTAACACTAGATGCAGTCTAACCAACCTGCTACAGCACGCTGGGTGTGGTAGTTTTGCCTTCCTAGTACTTTCCCAGGTAAAAATTTCACCTGTGTAAGAATTGCTCCAAAGCAGTGTTTCCTAATCCTTTTTTTCATGTTATAATACACTATTGTCAGAGGAGTTGGAAGACATCACCTTGCCTTCCTCTTACTCTGAAGTGAAGATTCATCATCTGTACGCCTGTTTCCTTCTGTCAATAGCGCATGGAATTGGGGGCTCTCATGAGACTTGCAGGTTACCACATGATTCTGGCTTCAGAGGAAAACCAAAATGTCCACCAGTAAATTATACAAATAATATATCCATATATTAAAAATAAAAAAATCCAAAATGTTCACCAATAAATGTGTAGTAAACACCCTTTTTACATCATTTATATTTTATAAATCTTTGCAAGCGAACCAGTAACTTCATAAACATAATTTTTAAATATATTCATATTTCATTATATGCATATGTATCCTTCATATCATCATTTTATAATTTTACTTACTCATAAATATAACAAACCACATAGTAGAGCAAACAAAAGGGCCTTAAAAACATTAGAACCAGGCTATTGGTTTCACCCTTTCACAGGGCTTCCTCAGGAAAATCTAAACAAATACAAAATATTACATACTCTTCTGCTAGACTAGTCCAGAGTAGTGGGTTGTATTCCCCAACCAGTAGATGGAGACAGAGAACACCAACTTCATAACATCAATGCTGTTATAAGGATTAGTCGTCTTTGTCTTCCCTACATGGCCCATGATAGGTCGTCTGCTGAGACACACCAAGGTGCACCGGGGTTGGGTGATTCTTGTGGCGCCCGACTGATTGAGGCGGCTATGGCATGCTAACCTTGTTTACATCTGGCTCAGGGGCTCATGCTTCAGCCTTAGTTTGCAGAGGCTATTCTTCAGGTGTGACAGCTACTTGCACAGTAAGAAGTCAACTATGGCAACCTATGCAAAAACTTGGAGGTGTTTTCAATCTTTGTGCACCCAGAAGGACAAGAACCTGACCTTGATGTTGGTACCACTGATTCTTATCTTCCTTCAGGACAGGCTGGAGAAAAGGCTTGCCGTCGAATCTCTGAGAGTTCAGATTGCCAGTCTTTCTTCCTCTGTCCTAAACCTCTGGGAAGTGCTCTGGCTATTGTCAGGTTTCTCATGAGCATGTTGCATCTTCGCCCTCCTTTACATCATCCGTGCCTGACTTGGAATCTCAATTTGGTTCTCTGGGTGCTTGCTTGTCCACACTATGAGCCTCTAGACCAGCTGTCCTTAATGGATCTCGCCATCAAGATGGTGTTCCTGATGGCCATTACTTTGGCCCGGAGGGTATCCGAACTTCAGGCTTTGTCCTGCAGGGATCCTTTTCTTCAGATTATAGACTCTAGCATGATTTCTACACACTGTTCCCTCCTTTCTTCCGTAGGTGGTCTCTAGTTTCCACATCAATCAGGAGGTGCAGTTGCTTGCCTTTACTCCTTTGGGATCGAGCAAGCATGACTGAGTTCTGAAGTCATGCTTCAGACTTGAGGTACTTGGAAGTCACGAGCAGATTAGACTTGTTTGTCGAGGAGTTTCCCCTACCCCCTCCTTTTTTTTGTCTGTATCCTCTACAGATGTGACTGTCTGCTTTTGCACAAACTGGTAACCAGAGGGCAGTCCTGAGATGATAAGGGATGTTCAGAAAAAATTATGTGAATAAGGCTTCCCATAAGCAGTCTCATGACATAGGATGCATAACCCACTTGTCCAGGAATAGTGTGTGGATTTATATTCAAGTGCCCTGCCAGACTCAGCACTCTGTCTCCCTCCCTCTCAATGCCTTGCAGGCCTCCACCATGCCTGCTGTAAGACCTAGTGGTTCTGTCTCGGCCGACTTTCACGTCCCTGATTAGTAAGACTGATACCTTTTGAAATCTTTGGTTGTCCAGCAGTGAACCAGGGCAGGAGCGATCTCTACCCTCCTGCCCTGTGCAGAGCTGCTATCTAAATGGCTGCTGCAACTTCTCGCGGCAACCTCGTGAGTTCCTGTGATCTTGGTGGTTGCCACAACAGCAGTCATTCAGATAGCAGCTCTGCACGGGTCAGGAGTGTAGGAAGATTGCTCCTGTCTTGGTTTACTGCTGGACCACCAGGGATTTTAAAGGTACCAGTTTTACTAATCGGGGAGGTGGGAAGACAGCAAAAATTGTTAGTCGACCGAGGCAGGAGGGATCATTCCTGTCTTGGCCCACTGCTGGGTCACAGATCTTAATGGTAGGCCTGGTGGAGGCCTGCAACAGGTTCGGGAGGGGGGGAGGATGGGCACTAACTCAAATATAAACCAAGACCCCCATTTCTGGCCATTTCTTGAACCCAAAATCTGTTTATATTTGAGTATATATGATAAATAGTCCAGCTCCAAAATCCTATTCAGAACAGCTGTGAGTTTCTTACCTCACACGTTAATACTGAAACTAGTTTGAGGGGGGAGAGTGTGGCGGCAGTGGTTAAAGCTACAACCTCAGCACCCTGCTGCTCCTTGTGACCCTGGGCAAGTCATTTAATTTCCCCCCCCCCCACTGCCCCAGGTACATTAGATAGATTGTGTGCCCACCAGGACAGACAGGGAAAACTGCTTGAATATCTGAATAAATTCATGTTAACCATTCTGAGCGCCCCTGGGAGAACGGTATAGAAAATTGAATGAATGACTGCCTTATTTGGTCTGGCCTCCTTTCACCAGCTGGAGTGTAGCTCAGTGTTGTCTCAGTTCTCATCCAGGAAAGCAGCGAAGATCTTAAGTAGTGCTGTAGTGGTAAGGACAATAATAATTGTATTCAGTTGTTTGGGGGCTGTTGGAGGCACCTGGATGAGTCACAGCCTAGATGTATTTGATGCTGCTGAAAGAATTATGACTTGGCCTATATGTAATTGCTTTCGTTTATTCCTGGCAGCTCAGGAGAGGATAACAGCTCCCACTGAGAGGGTGTGATCCTAGACACGCCTTTTCTTTTCAGAGAGAGAAGGACTAATGCGCTCTCCAATCGGGAGATGGGAGCAGAAAATGCTGACTTTGTGACATGAGTCTGCTGGCTGGAGCGCACAACCCACTACACTTCTCCCTCAGTATTCGCGGGGGATGGGCAGAGCCAGACTGAAGTGTGAGAAACCGCAAATAACTTCTCGTCCGGCTCTGACCCACCCCCGCATCATTCCGGACCTTCCCGCCTCCCTCCCGGCATCCCAGACCTTACCTCTCGAGACTACGACGGGAGCTCACGGCAGCCATTTCCTATTGGTGATCTACACAGGGCAGGAGTGTAGGAAGATTGCTCCTGCCCCGAAAGCTCGCTAGATCACCAGGTAAGGAGTAATCTATAGCACTATTAGACATTTTAAGTCCTGTAGGGAGGTGGGAAGGCCCTAAACTATGCTTTCCTCCCCCTCCCAAAAAAAAAAAATCACGGATAATCGAAACCGCGAATAGGGAGGGGGAAGTATAGTCTAGACTGGTCTAGCAGGGCTCAAGGAAACATTAGCTTGTAAGAACAAATTCTGCCTTATTTGCCACAATATTTAAGGAGATAAAATGTGAGTTATTAGTCATTTACTTTGTATCATTGGAGATATTGGGCAAGAAAAATAGTGATACACAAACTATATAAATATAGTTGCCATTCAGTCTCAGTATTTAAGCCATTAGGATTTGATTGACAACGATAAATATATTCTATACTTAGTGCAATTTTGAGTTATATAAGAAAATGCATTGGTCAGATCCAAAATAAATCTACTAGATGTTACGAAAAATTGCCACTCTGAGGATGTTTTCCCCCTATTCCATTAAATGTGTTAAATATTCCACTTTGTACGATTCCTTGATCCAATGGAACTAATACTGGCGAATTCCACTTGTCTGTGCAACACAGTATTGTACAGAGATACAGAATTCCCCCTTTCCCGTGCAGAATCTGACTGTCACAGTAGCAGCAGCAATTCTCACATGCTGCCTGCTTGCTAACCTGGAAGTCTCGGCAGCAACGAGAGGCTTCCAGGTTAGAGAGAGTACGGGGAGGGGAAGAAGGAAAATTGCTGGCATAGGGAGGGGAAGGGTGAGAGGAAGGAAAGATGCTGGCATGGGGGAGGGAGGGAGATGGTGGACATTGGGAAAGAAACAGAAATGTTGGATGTGGAAGGGAGGAAGGGAGAGTGCTGCATGGGGGGAGGGACACAAAGGAGAGAGAGAGAGAAAGGTATTGGACATGGGGGTGGATGAGAGGGAGGAATAGATGCACAGGAGGTGGAGGGGGAAAAAGAGGAAGGTGTTGGATCCAGGAGCAGAGGGGAGAAAGAGGGAGGTGTTGGATCCAGGAGCAGAATGGAGTGATGGAGAGATGTCTGGCAATGGATGTGAGGAGAGAGTGCAGGAGAAAAGAAAGAGGGAGATGTTGGGCTACGAAAGTGGGGAGGGAAGGTAGAGGGAGCAGATGCTGGTCAATAAGGGTGGAAGAAGGAAGACACTGAGAATTGTAGAATCCAGAGGGGGAGATGAGGGTGGCAAGGAAACAGATGAGAGGAGATAGTAGAAAGATTAGAAATAATAGTAATGAGGTGTATGTTGAAGATATATGGGAATAGAGGGCTGAGGAAGGAATGAGGTTGGGGAATGGAGAGAAGATGGAAATTTTTTTTTTTTTATAAATATTTTTTATTCTTTTTTTAAATTCTTACATCAAGTGAAATACATGTAATACATTCAATTATGAAAAAACACTTGAAATTATTATTTTGAAATGGAAATTTTGATTGGAAAGTGGAAGAAGAGAGAAGGGTAAGGGGCAGAAAAGAGCTAAAAAAATGATCAATATGTCAGACGCAGGTGTAGTGAGGGAATAGACAGGAAAGAGGAGAAAAGACAAATGGATAGCAACTGCTTGACGGAGAATTAGCAGACAGGAAAGCAGAAAAGAGAAGCTGGAGCCAACATGATGGAAAAATAAAACATCAAGATAACAAAGGTAGAAAGCCGTTTTATTTTAAATGGACTATGGATAATTAACAAAAATATTATTTAAATTTTGACAAAACTTGCAGAATTTGCTAGTTTTGTGTGCCAGAATTTTGAATTTTTTTGCGCAGAATTCCACCAGGAGTTTATGTGACCATGTATAATGATGTGAGTTTTTTCATAAGTAGTTTTCTTATGTAAAATTTTGAAAAAAGCTATAAAATCATGCATCATTGTACTAGTGATAGTCGTTTCTGGTCCACAATTTATGGTGGCTTAAACTACTATTTACCTATTTACAATTTTGCTGTTGAACTGGGGAAATATCCATGGGGTGGTGGTTTTTCAAAACATCTAAGTAGAAAAGAGCGTGTACATGTAGACCTTTCAAGACCCAGTGATAGTTTGGTTTTTTTTGTTTTGCGTTTTGATTGGTTTAAGTTTATTTAACCAATACATGTCAGTGTGTTGATCAGATGATACTAGGTGAGTATAATAGTGTATATTTCACTATAAATACTGTGGAGAAGCCAGTTTTGTGCGATGGGAAGCAGGGGGATTCACTATCTGTTCCAATTAGTGGAGGACGATGGGAGGATCAAATCTTTTGATCAGTTGTGCGAGGAATTTGCTTACATGCAACTCCATCACTACATTGCCTCCTTACCTTCTTGCCATTTTAACGGCTTCTTGTCAGGAGTTGTTGTCTACAGCAGTGTTTTTCAAAGAATTATTTTGTGGACCGGCAAACTACTAAGACTGAAATTTAAAAAAAAAAAATTTCCACTCCTTTTCCGTGAGCTCGGTCCACGCAAACCATCTGATCCCATCCGCACAAGCCTCAGTTATGATTTTATATTGAATGTATTTTTATTAAAGTATAAAAAGAAACAATATTTTGTACAATTGTCATTTTATAAATACAAATATACAGAGCAAGAATCAATAAAATCCCTGTCTCCCCTTCACATATATCTCCTCTACTATCAAGAAAACTGAACAAGCCAAATTATTACAGAATGCTACACAGAAATATCATGCTAACAGAATACCGTAGTCACTCATGACAGGAATAGTGTTAGGGGAGTGCCCCCTGGTCAGAGAGCCCTAAGCCAGCTGGAAGCTAAAGAAGCATTGCCTGGGCTTTGC
This sequence comes from Geotrypetes seraphini, assembly GCF_902459505.1. Taxonomy (NCBI): domain Eukaryota; kingdom Metazoa; phylum Chordata; class Amphibia; order Gymnophiona; family Dermophiidae; genus Geotrypetes; species Geotrypetes seraphini. The sequence continues at coordinate 12,700,628 of NC_047085.1, forward strand.
AGTCCCCAGTTATGTCTCTAGCAGGATATACAGTATATTTCAAATCTGATATATTCTAATGACAAAATAGAAATAAAAATTATTTTTTTTGTTGTCTCTGGTTTCTGCTTTCATCTTCTTTTTACTCTCTTCCTTCCAGCATCTGCCCTGTCTCTTCAAACCAGCATCTGTCCCTTCCATCCACTGTCTGCCCTCTCCCCCTTCCATATGGTATCTGCCTTCTTTCTATGCCCTGCTCCCCTTTCCATCCAGCCTGTGCCCCCTCTCTCCTTTTTACATGATTCATTCCAGCTTCACTGCTCTCTTCATTTTTATCTCTCCTACACCAGATCTAGCATCTTTGTCCCGCTCTCATTTCTCTGCTGACCCCCTTTCAGCATCATCCCTTTTTAACATATTCATAAGGGACTTGACCCGAGGGCTTCAGGGAAAAGTAGCACTGTTTGCCGACGACGTCAAACTGTGTAATATAGTAGGTGAAAGCGATCTCACGGATGGTATGGCGCAGGATCTGATCAAGTTGGAAAACTGGTCCTCAACATGGCAGCTGGGCTTCAACGCAAAGAAGTGTAAGGTGATTAATCTCGGCAGCAGAAATCCATGCAGAACATACACCTTGAATGTAGAAACACTAGCTACGACCTCAGAAAAACGGGACTTGGGAATAATCATCAGTGCAGACATGAAGGCTGCCAAACAAGTAGAGAAGGCCTCATCCAAGGCAAGGCAGATGATGGGATGTATCAATAGAAGCTTCGTCAGCCGTAAACCTGAAGTCATAATGCCACTGTACAGAGCCATGGTGAGACCTCATCTGGAGTACTGTGTGCAATTCTGGAGGCCACATTACCGTAAAGATGTACTTCGAGCTGAGTCAGTCCAGCGAATGGCCACTAGGATGGTCTCCGAACTCAAGGGTCTCTCATATGAGAAAAGACTGGGCAAGTTGCAGCTCTACTCTCTAGAGGAGCGCAGGGAGAGGGGTGACATGATTGAGACGTTTAAGTACGTCACAGGTCGTGTCGAGGTGGAAAACGACATATTCTTTCCTAAGGGACCTTCAGTCACAAGGGGGCACCCACTCAAACTCAGAGGAGGGAGATTTGGTGGTGACACCAGGAAGTATTTCTTTACAGAAAGAGTGGTGGATCACTGGAACAAACTACCGGTGCAGGTGATCAAGGCCACTAGCGTGCTCGACTTTAAGAATAAATGGGACATCCACGTGGGATCTCTACGTGGGTCGAGCAGCACTCTGATTTAATGGGGTAGGACAGTAGAGTGGGCAGACTTGATGGGCTATAGCCCTTTTCTGCTGTCATCTTTCTATGTTTCTATTCTCTCTACTTTCTCATTCCTCTATCTATCCCCTTTCCCTCATCTGATCTTTCCCCTCCTCTAATCTCCCTGCCAGCTGTTTCCTTCCATTTTTCCTTCTCCCTTCCCTCCTCCCCCTATCTCTTCCCATCCCTTTCCCTCCTCCCCTCCCAGCAGCATCTCTCCTTCTACCTCCCTCCAGGTCCAGTAGCAGCTCTCACTTTATGCAGCAGCTTCCATCAGTGGCTTCCTCCCCTTCCCTCCCTCCAGCTCTCAGTACTTGCCTGCAGCAGCGGTTTATTTAGGCAGCCTTGGGTCCTTTGCTGCCTCTGAGGAAAGAGGAAGTTATCGAAGTGAATCACTGCGCTGGCAAGTATGAGAGCTGCTGGGATAGGAGACAGCCACTATTGAAGGCTCTCCATGATCTCACTCACCCCTGCTCCAAAACTCCCGCACACCTTGCACATTTGCGGCTGCCCCCCACCCTCATCACAAACAGCGTTGCAGCGCATGCCCTGCTGCCCAAGACGAGCCAGAGGCCCCTACCTTCCACCCTGCTGTCGAGTCACCACGAGTGAGCGGCTCACCGACAGGAAAGCTCAGGGCTAGCACTGCACCACTCGCTCACCTGTTGATGCAGTCAACAACCCGGCGGCAGCTAGTGAAAATGGCATGACCCCACAGCTGCATGGGCTCAACCCGCTGCACCCAGACGCACCCTCTCAACCGCCGGGTGCCTGCACGTATGCTGCACATGAGCTGACTCTCGCCGCACTAGCAAGCTATCGCAGAAGGAAGGCCCAGATGCTGCCGATGGCCCCAATCCACACGCCGGCCCCGCGCACCGCCTGGAGCCCGAGGCTGGGTGGAACAGCAGCCTGCCGCCAACACCACTGCAGTCGGGGAGCCCAAAACTGGTGCCGCACTGCTATACACCCGGCAGGAAATTTAAGCACGTCGATCTCGCCAGCCCTGCGTGGACTGGCAGGAATTTTCTGTGGATTGACATTGGTCCGTGGACCGGCAGTTGAAGAACACTGGTCTACAGCATTTACCATTGGATCTCAACTCCCTGTTCCTCTTAAATTTCACCATAGACACTTGAAGGATGAGTCCCCCTGCTTGACCACATCTGATTGCGAGACTCCTGGGCTTGTGATCTCAGTATAACATTGCCTGATGTGATTTTAAATGCTGTCAAAAAATTGCCTGCTTTACATAAATATACTACGTTTTGGGAACATTACAAATTGGTCCTGCGTTTGTATATATCCCCTAAGAGGGCCTACCTTTCTGGGTTCTGAGCCTCCGTTGCTCGTCTTCACTGTACCGCCCCCGAGGCTGGTTTGGGCCATATGTTTTGGACCTGTCCTATCATTCAGTCCTTTTGGGATGCCATTTTTCTTTTTGTGGGACGAATCTGGCATGTTACTATACAATGTTCTCCATTGCTATTATTTGGAGCCCCCCTCCATTTTTTCCCTAGGCGACGAGGGGTTGCAGCTTTTCTCTGGTGGACTGTTGATTGCTCTGAAATGCATTTTGCTTAAATGGCTAGAGGCGGATGTTCCTGATTATTCTCTCTGGCTCTGTCACCTGATAACACTCCTGATGTGGGAACGCAGAGATGTGCACAATTTTTCTTCCTTGCTTGGGCGCACTTTTCAGCGCACTTGAGAACCTTTTTGGAACACAGTGACCCCAGCGGCTCGTAGTTGTTCGTTGAACTGTTGACCAGTTGTTTTTGTTTCATGCTGAGTTCAATGGCTGAAGGAGAACTGGGGGGTGGTTTGGGTTGGGAGATGGGGGGCATTGATTGGTCTTTGTTGCTATAATGAGCTGGTACTGTATGTTTTGATGTGCTGCTTGTTTCTTGTTCTCGTTGAGCTCAATAAAATATATTTGACAATAAATACTGTGGAGAATGTATTTACTTGTTTAGATTTTGCTTCCTGAGGAAGCCCTATGAAAGGGGTAAAATCAGTAGCCTGGTTAAAATTTATTGAACAGTGTAAAATGTCAGCTAAAATAATAAAATGAAATTAATACAAATAGAAATATTTAAAATTCATATATACAAACAAATGAAACATTTCTAACAGAATATTTTTGTTTGATAGAGAGGAAGAAGTAAAATGCAGCTTCCCAACTTGATTGTGGGGGAAAGATGTAACGGACAACTTTGCTTTGGCAAGTTAGTGACAGTTTTGGCACACCCCAGCTGCTTCTGCCAGGCTCTCAGGGGCCATGGAAAAATGTAGATTTTTCTTGTCAGCTATGGCACGACAGTGTGTTACAGCACATGGTTGAGAAACACTCTTAAAGCATTACCTGGAATTTCTGACCTTTTCAAAATTACATTCTTGCCCTCTCAATGGTTTGAACTTCAGTTTCCATGTGAATGTTGTGGGAAAAATTGACTATCTATTTCATTCAAGAAATTGGCTTAATATATGCTTTTTATCTAAACACAATGGTTTAGGGAATTTAACTCATGCACTGAGATATGGCTTCAAAGTATCAAAATAAATCACAGTGTTCAATTAACAAGGCATATGAATTATTCATTATGTGAAACATTCAGACCCGCAATCGCGATGGTTAAAATATAAACCAAACCGGTATTGCCAATGGGACCATCATGATGTTTCACTGTCCCGGACCTCTCTTGCCTGCCTTTTGAGTATGCCTGCCTGAGTTTGCTATTAGCGCGTACCCCTCCTGAAGAAGGAAATGAAACCTGGGTCGAGGGGCGACAGCTCATCGGTTTTGAGAGTTACGATCAGCAAATCTGGTACTGCCTGAATATTTGCGGACCTGCCAACCGCCTACACTGAGTGAAAAGTTCACTTCACATACAGATAAGCTTTATTATTATTCATTTTATTTTATATCCACTCACTATACACAGTGGTTATTTATTGAGTTCATAGGCGGTCGGGACGGTGAAACATCATGCTGGTCCCATTGGCAATACCGGTTTGATTTGTATTTTAACCATCGCGATTGCGGGTTTGAATGTTTCATACAATGAAAAATTCATGAGCCTTGTTAATTGAACACTGATTTATTTTGATACTTTAATATATGCTTGCCATTCATTCTGCATTTATATTTAATCTTACGGTGATAAGCACCCATGACGCTCTGAATGGACTATCTGCAGTCCTGGCTCTGTCTGGTGTTACACTACCTTTGCTTCCTTTTCAGTCGGGGCATGTGCAAAGAAATGGCATCTTCCAACCCCCCATTCAAGAATGAACTTTTGTTGGCAATTTGTGTAAATAATTATATGCTTGCTTGTCTTCACATACAGTTATGATTGGCTGACAGTTTTCTCCATACTTCATTTCCACCATCCCTAGCCTTTCTCAGAGATGGCGATTGTTACTCTTAATACTGCAATCATAAGCCAATTTAATGAAAGAGAATTGGTGTGAATGAACACTGGCTGTATTTTTACCAGTGGCATTCAGGGTTTCATTAAGCTTCCTTTATCCCAGGACAAGCAGGCAGCATATTCTTGACTGATGGGTGACGGCACCGACGGAGCCCCGGTACGGACAATTTTAGAGTGATTGCACTCTAAGAACTTTAGAAAGTTCTAGCTCGGCCGCACCGCGCACGCGCGAGTGCCTTCCCGCCCGACAGAGGCGCGCGGTCCCTCAGTTTCTTAGTTTCCGCGGAGCTAAGAAGTCGCACGTTTCAACGGCTGTTGAAAACTTTTTCCATTTTTCGCCTTCCCGCTCGCGTAAACGTCTTTAGAAGGTTTATTTCCTTCATTTTATTTTACTTTCTTTCTTAAAAAAAAAAAAAAAAAACTGATTTAGTTTTCTTTCTTTTTTCGGTTTCGCCCCGGCGGGGCCTACTGCCACTATCGAAGCCTCGGCCTTCGATTTGGCTGAAGCCGTCTTCACATTCATGCCCCCTCAACCCGGGTTTAAAAAGTGCCAGCGGTGTGCACGGCCAATTTCACTGTCTGACCCACATAATTGGTGTCTACAGTGCCTTGGCCCGGACCATCAATCGTCTACCTGCACCCGCTGTGCGACTCTAAAGAAAAGAACTCTTAAAAATAGAGAGATTCAACAAAAACTTCTTTTCGGCACCGAGATGTCCGATACCACTCCGGCACCGACTTCGACTCCGGCTCAGTCGGCACCCACATCGTCGACACCACGCGATACCGCGTCGGTGTCGGCTCCTCCAGGTAAGCCGGCTAAGAAGCCTTCCCCGTTGGAGCGTCCTCCGGTCTCAATAGCAGCGAGCCCAATCCTGCAGACCTCGAGGCGCTCACGGAAGCGCTCCGCTCCAATAGAGGTGAGCCCCTCTACATCGGGTTCCTCATCCTCGGAGCGTAGAGCGGCACCGCAGGTACCGCAAAAGAAAAAGGCGGTACCGGTGCCTTCTCTCGAAGACCGTATTGCTGCTGTTCTAAAATTACAACTTAAAGAACAGTTAGAGCACATTCTGCCTTCACTCCTGGTACCGAGTCTTCCGGTACCAGTCCGGTCTGAGCCGACGGTACCGACAGTGGATCGTCCTACTTTGTCAACTTCCACTTCGTCGGTACCGGTACAGTCTGTTTCCTCTGTCTCCATGCCGATTCTTGCACCGGAGCCGAGATCCCACCATCAAGCTGTTCAGACTTCGGCACCGGTGCATACAGTCACATCCCCCGGTACCGAGTCAGGCAGGTCAGGGAAATCTCATAGAAAATCCCATCACTTACAGTCTTCCACGCCGGATTCTCGGGACCGGAGCTTCCAAGTTCAAGACCCTGACTTGTGGGGCGACTCAGAAGACCCTCTCCTTTCTGAGGGAGAATGTTCTTCTGGTGAAGAGGACACCTCTGCCTTGGGGCCCTCCTCTAAACCAGAAGTATCTTCTTTTTCTTCCTTTTTAAAGGAAATGTGTGACTCTCTCTCTATTCCTTTGGAGGCTGAGTCACAGAAATCCAAAGCTTTTCTTGATGCTCTGGATTTTGATCAGCCTCCAAAGGAATACCTTAAGTTACCTCTCCATGATATCTTGAGAGAGACGTTCTATAAAAATTTGGAATCTCCCCTCACCATTCCTGGGGCTCCCCGAAAATTAGACTCTCTATACAGAGTCCTTCCTATCCCTGGGTTTGATAAACCCCAGTTACATCATGAGTCCCTTTTGGTCGAATCCACCCTCAAAAAGTCCAAGGGGGCTAGTGTGTATGCTTCTGTCCCTCCTGGCAGAGAGGGAAAGTCTATGGACAAGTTTGGGAAACGACTATACCAAAATGCAATGTTGGCGAATCGATCAGGGAATTATGCATTCCATTTCTCCTTCTACTTAAAGCAGCTTATTCAGAATATCTCTGCTTTTGAGAAATATCTCCCTGATCGGAAAAAGTCGGTTTTTCACCAAACTTGTTCTTCGCTTTTCCAGCTCCGGAAATTCATGGTTAGATCCATTTATGACACCTTCGAGCTGACCTCTAGGGCTACAGCCATCTCAGTGGCAATGAGACGGCTGGCCTGGCTTAGGGTTTCTGAACTCGATGTTAACCATCAGGATCGGCTAGCCAATGCACCTTGCCTAGGGGATGAGTTGTTTGGAGATTCCATGGACTCCACCACTCAAAAGTTATCGGCTCATGAGACTAGATGGGATACACTTCTTAAGTCTAAGAAGCCGCCAACAACCAGACCTTTTCGTCCACAATCCTCCTACCAGCGTAGATTTGTGGCTCGTCCTCTGCCTCAAGCTGCTCCCCAGCAACGACGCCAGAGACAACAAAGGCCGGCTGCTAGACAGCCTCAGCAACAACAACAGGTAAAACCTGCACCAGTGCAAAAGTCTACACAACCCTTTTGACTTAATTCTCCAGAACATAGCCAGTTTTGTTCCTTCTACCCAACTTCCACAACCTATAGGAGGACGCCTTACTTATTTCATAAGCCGTTGGGAACTTATCACGTCAGACCAGTGGGTCCTCAACATCATCCGCCACGGCTACTCTCTCAACTTTCAGTCACTACCTCCTCCAAGTCAACCAAAAGAGTCTGCTTCCAGTCCTCAATTAACCCTTCTTCTCCAAGAGGTTCAATCCCTCCTTCTTCTAAATGCCATAGAAGAAGTTCCCCTAGACCAGCAGGGGCAGGGGTTCTACTCCCGATATTTTTTAGTCCCCAAAAAAACAGGAGATCTCAGACCCATTCTAGATCTCCGCGATCTCAACAAATATTTGGTCAAAGAAAAGTTCAAGATGCTTTCTCTGGCCACTCTTTATCCTCTTCTCAATCAAGGCGACTGGCTATGTTCCCTCGATCTCAAAGAAGCGTACACTCACATACCAGTAAATCTGGCTTCCAGACAGTACCTACGCTTCATGATCAATCATTCTCATTACCAATACAAGGTGCTGCCCTTCGGCCTTGCCTCCTCTCCAAGGGTCTTCACCAAGTGTCTCATTGTGGTAGCGGCATTTCTACGCTCTCATCACTTCCAGGTCTTCCCTTACCTGGACGACTGGTTAATCAAGGCCACATCCGCTCAAGCAGTTCTTCTGGCCACCAACCAAACCATCTTGTTTCTACAAATTCTGGGGTTCGAGATCAATCTACCCAAATCTCATCTCATCCCTACTCAGAGACTTCAATTCATTGGAGCGATCCTGGACACACTCCTCATGAGAGCTTTCCTGCCATCCAATCGTCTTCAGACCCTTCAGTCTCTATGTCAACAGGTACTTTCACTGCCTTCCATCTCAGCCAGGCAAATGATGGTACTCTTGGGGCACATGGCGTCTACAGTTCATGTCACGCCCCTCGCACGTCTTCACCTACGCACTCCTCAATGGACCCTTGCTACTCAGTGGTCCCAAGCGACGGATCCTTGCTCACGACACATATCTGTGACATCATCTCTTCGTCAGTCTCTTCAATGGTGGTTGGTATCCTCAAATCTATCCAGAGGTCTTCTGTTCCATCAGCCCCCTCATCACCTGGTTATCACCACCGACGCCTCTCTTTATGCATGGGGAGCTCACTTGAACGAGTTCCAGACTCAAGGTCTTTGGACAGCCCAGGAAAAGAAGCATCAAATCAATTTCCTGGAACTCAGAGCGATGTTTTATGCCCTCAAGGCTTTCCAACATCTTCTCTTTCCTCAGGTCCTCTTGTTGTGCACAGACAATCAAGTTGCGATGTACTACATCAACAAACAGGGTGGGACAGGCTCTCGCCTTCTATGCCAAGAAGCCCAAAAGATCTGGAATTGGGCCATAGATCACCATCTCTTCCTGAAAGCTATCTACATTCAGGGAACACAGAATTCTTTAGCGGACAAACTCAGCAGAATTCTCCAGCCTCACGAGTGGACACTCGATCCTATAACTCTGCAGTCTATCTTCACTCAATGGGGCACTCCTCAGATAGACCTCTTTGCAGCTCCTCACAATCACCAGCTGCCCCTCTTCTGCTCCAGACTTTACTCTCCTCACCGTCTGACAGCGGATGCTTTTCTCCTCGACTGGTCGAATCTGTTCCTGTACGCCTTCCCTCCTCTGCCTCTAATGTTGAGAACCTTATTCAAGCTCAAGAGGGAACGAGCCACCATGATTCTGATTGCTCCGAGGTGGCCCAGGCAACATTGGTTCTCCCTTCTACTTCAACTCAGTTCCAGGGAACCTTTTCTTCTTCCTCTGTTTCCTTCTCTGCTTACGCAACAGCAGGAAACCCTCCTTCATCCCAACCTCCAGTCTCTACACCTGACAGCTTGGTATCTCTCGGGCTGACATCTCATGATACTCTCTTATCTCAGCCTGTTCGTTCCATTCTGGATGCCTCCAGGAAACCAACCACTCTGCAATGTTACCATCAGAAGTGGACGAGATTTTCCTCCTGGTGTCTTCTTCATCATCTTGATCCCACTTCCCTGGCAGTGGAGACGTTGTTGGACTATTTGCTCTCTTTGTCTGACTCTGGCCTTAAGTCTTCGTCCATCAGAGTCCACCTCAGTGCCATTTCAGCTTTTCATGAGCCAGTCCATGGAAAACTTCTCTCAGCTCATCCCCTGGTGTCCAGGTTCATGCGTGGGCTTTTCAACGTGAAACCACCTCTTAAAGCCCCTCCTGTTATCTGGGATCTCAATGTGGTTCTTTCTGCTTTAATGAAGCCTCCATTTGAACCCTTGGCTACCTCTCCTTTCAAGTTTCTTACTTGGAAGGTGCTTTTCCTTATTGCCCTTACCTCTGCCAGGAGGGTCAGTGAGCTTCATGCACTGGTCGCAGATCCTCCCTTTACGGTTTTTCACCATGACAAGGTGGTTCTGCGTACACATCCAAAGTTTCTCCCTAAGGTTGTATCTGAATTCCATCTCAACCAATCCATTGTTCTCCCTGTTTTCTTTCCAAAACCTCATTCTCATTCTGGAGAACAAGCTTTACACACTTTGGATTGTAAAAGGGCTCTGGCTTACTATCTAGAGCGTACGAAACCCCACAGATCAGTTCCTCAACTTTTTCTGTCCTTTGATCCAAATAAATTGGGACGTCCCGTTTCTAAACGTACGTTGTCTAATTGGCTGGCAGCGTGCATTTCATTCTGTTATGCTCAGACCGGACTGACACTGGAAGGTTCTGTCACGGCCCATAGAGTCAGAGCAATGGCAGCATCTGTAGCTTTCCTCCGCTCCACTTCTATTGAGGAAATCTGCAAGGCTGCTACTTGGTCCTCAGTTCACACTTTTACATCTCATTATTGTCTGGATGCTTTTTCCAGACGGGATGGACACTTCGGCCAATCTGTTTTGCAAAATTTGTTTTCCTAATGGCCAACCTTCCCTCCATCCCTCTTTTTGTTAGCTTGGAGGTCACCCATCAGTCAAGAATATGCTGCCTGCTTGTCCTGGGATAAAGCACAGTTACTTACCGTAACAGGTGTTATCCAGGGACAGCAGGCAGATATTCTTGCGTCCCACCCACCTCCCCGGGTTGGCTTCTTAGCTGGCTTATACTAACTGAGGGACCGCGCGCCTCTGTCGGGCGGGAAGGCACTCGCGCGTGCGCGGTGCGGCCGAGCTAGAACTTTCTAAAGTTCTTAGAGTGCAATCACTCTAAAATTGTCCGTACCGGGGCTCCGTCGGTGCCGTCACCCATCAGTCAAGAATATCTGCCTGCTGTCCCTGGATAACACCTGTTACGGTAAGTAACTGTGCTTTTCCCTTTGACAAAGAAAGGAAAATAGCAGGGTAGCATCAGAAGATTACCCTCCTCCTCTCTATTCCCCTCCCATGCATCACTTTATTGGAGTTGATGGCCGGGAGGGGGAGGAGGGTTTGCAAGAGGTCTCTGCCATTGGCTCCTAAATCAAAGAAAAAATTTCAAGTTCTGGTCTACTCATTTTGTTAGAATGTCACCAACAAAGTGGAAGGCAAAATAGCTCTTTTGGGAATTGTGACAATTGATAAGAAAAGGCAAGTTGGTATTAAAAATAGTGAACCAAAGGTATAGGCTATATATATTTTTTTCAGGTTCTTGCAGATTCATATTCAAATTTACACATTGGATAACTTCTGATAGCCTCTCTTGCAGAAGGTGGAATATTTCCTTAAGGGAAATGGTGGAATCACATTAAATCTAATATCAGGAGGGTTGAGACCAATATTAGATTAGACCATTCTTTCCTTTTTTGGATGTGAAGAACTGACTATGTTCTCTGAATTTTGATCCATGCTCTATGTTGGGAGACTGTACTCCCTTTAAAATATGTCAAAAATGTTCGTTTTGGGGTTTTTTTTCTTCCTGCTTAAAATTCCTCATGTGTAAGGGGGAACTGGGGAGCCCTTTCATTTCACAGTAGCCTCAGGGAGTGCAACAAACTATCATTTCCTCCTTCAGCTCATCCTTCACTATGAGCATCTTTGCAATCTCAGGATAAGAGGAGACCAAAAAGGAAGGAATGACAATTTGCTTCATTTGATCAGTTCAAAAGCTACTCCAGGATTGCAAAGGTCCACAGCCATCAGATCGTGCAGTGATGTAGCTGAGGAGGTCCCAATCTGCAGAGTACTCCTGCAAGCAATGGGGCTTGTGCCTGTTTTTTAAAAAAAAATCTTTATTCATTTTCAAATCAAAACAACAAGTGCACAAAAATACATCATACAAGTAATTCCAATATAGCACTATAATATCTAACACATAAAATCTAATAGTGTAATAATCCCCACCCACCTACCCACCCTTCATCACATTTTCAACTAAAATAGAATATACACATGTTAAATAACATATTATAAAAAAAATAACCAACAAATATTCAAAGTCTAGCTGCTAATTAGCAGCTAGACTTTGAATATTTGTTGGTTATTTTTTTGATATCCAAATCTAAATAAATTGGAGAAAAAAATCTATATACTTAATTCACAATTTAAACAATGTAACTAATAAAGTGAATTTGAATAATAAACAATATTAATCAATCATTAAAAATGATTTTAAGAGTGCTCAGTGTGATATCTTATTCATAACCAGCAGGTTATTGGAATAAAGATGTGTAATCATTGCATCATCGCACTCACCTCCCTACCAGCCCTAAACATCTTGCAGGAAATAAGCTGTTCAAACAGGTTTATGATAAACGATGTATAAAGATGAGTACTTAGCTGAATTCACAAGATGTTGATAAGTCCACCACTCATGAATGAGATTGCTCAAAAAGAGACGTCTTTGAAGGCTGATCAGAGATGAAAACTAATTAATTGCAATGAATTGTTCCAAGTTGTTACTTCATGTTGTTACCGCTGGTTAGGAAATAATGTCAAATAAAGTGAGTCTCCACAACAACCACAAAAATGAAAAATAAAAAATAAATGTGTAACTAAAATGTCTATATCTAAAAACTGAAGTAAAGTGTCCAATATCTCCTTATTTCCTCAACACCGATCGTGTTTCGCTACAAATAGCGTCATCAGGAGGAAAAAACTAAACGTAAAACAAAACATAACAATGAATATATTATAGTTGTCAAATGTCATAAATGTATTTTGAAGAAAAATTTTTGAAAAAACTAATGATAAATTGACAACTATAATATATTCATTGTTATGTTTTGTTTTACGTTTAGTTTTTTCCTCCTGATGACGCTATTTGTAGCGAAACACGATCGGTGTTGAGGAAATAAGGAGATATTGGACACTTTACTTCAGTTTTTAGATATAGACATTTTAGTTACACATTTATTTTTTATTTTTCATTTTTGTGGTTGTTGTGGAGACTCACTTTATTTGACATTATTTCCTAACCAGCGGTAACAACATGAAGTAACAACTTGGAACAATTCATTGCAATTAATTAGTTTTCATCTCTGATCAGCCTTCAAAGACGTCTCTTTTTGAGCAATCTCATTCATGAGTGGTGGACTTATCAACATCTTGTGAATTCAGCTAAGTACTCATCTTTATACATCGTTTATCATAAACCTGTTTGAACAGCTTATTTCCTGCAAGATGTTTAGGGCTGGTAGGGAGGTGAGTGCGATGATGCAATGATTACACATCTTTATTCCAATAACCTGCTGGTTATGAATAAGATATCACACTGAGCACTCTTAAAATCATTTTTAATGATTGATTAATATTGTTTATTATTCAAATTCACTTTATTAGTTACAATATTTTTTTGATATAACATATTATAACATATCTTATAAAATTACTCCCCAACTCCACCCTCCCCCTTGAGTGTGCTAAATACAGCTAAGAAAGAAAAGAAAAGAACTGATGACTATTCATCGCAATACTTTGCCAATGGCCCCCATATCTTTACAAAGTTATTATATGTTCCTTTTTGTATCGCTATTGCTCTTTCCATCTTAAAAATATGGCATAATGAATTCCACCAGAATGTGTGATTAATAATAATAATAATAATAACTTTATTCTTGTATACCGCATTACCATGGAAGTTCTATGCGGTTAACAGATGAAGAGAACTGTACATTTACAGCGAAGTTACATTTTCAGCGATGCTACATTTACAGTGAAGTTATTATTACAGCAAAGTTACATTTGAGATGAAGATACATTTGCTGTGAGTTACGTACAGCGATGATACATAAGGCAGTGTTACATATGGCGGTGTTACATACAGCGATGTTCAATAAGGTAGAGCAGAGGTAATTAGAATGAGGGGTAACGAAGAGGGGATGGATAGCTGGATTGAGTGGTCCGTATTGCTAGGCCATTAATGGGGCTTGTGCCTGTTGACATTGAGAGGTGCACAGGCTTCAGCCAGTGAAGAAGTTAGGCAAGGCCCAGATGACGTTGGTGGAAACTTGGAATGGAAGGTCTCTCACATTTAGATTTATTCAGCCTACAATCTTGTGTTCAGCATCAGGAAGTTACCTTGGAGTCATCATGGACTGCTGTGGACGCTTTACACAAGATATGGGCAAATTTCATGAATTTGTTCTCTGTAAATGTTTCTAAGATTCAGAACTTGGAGGTGTGGATTTCAAACCAGACCTCTTAAGCTGCATTGTCTGATATTTCTCAGATTAAGAAGCAATAAACTTCTTTGGCACAAGAGGATGAAGCTACACAGGAAGGTTGAACATTTTGATAATTATACTGTTTTTAAACTTGATATTAACTTTCCACAGGTCTTGACATTTCCTCCAAAGACTTGTTTACAAGAAAACATAGAAAATGAAGGCAAATATATGAGTTTATCCAGACTGCCCATCTATCTACAATCTCGTCCTTTCCTTTAGTGATCCTATATACTTATTCCAAGCTTTCATGAATTCAGATAGTTTTTACCTCACATATGAACATTAGAATAACCATACTAGGTCAGACTGATTGTCCATCTAGTCCAGTATCCTGCTTCCAACCGTGGCCAAGTCAGGATGCCATTGCATGACTTCACCTCCCTTTCTGTGAAGAACTATTTCCTCAGGTTACTTCCGAGTCTCTCACCTTTATCCCCTTCATTCCAGAGTTTCCTTTCAGTTGATACTCACTTTGTGCATTAATGGTACTGAAGTATTTAAACATATTTATTTATATCTCCTCTTCCACCTTTCTTCTAAAATATAATGTACATATTGAGATCTTAGTCTGTCCCTATGCACTTTATGACAAAGACCACTGACCATGTTGGTAGACTCCCTCTCAACTGACTCTATCCTGTTGATATATTTTTTTGAAGATGCAGTCTCCAGAATTGAATATAGTAGTCTAAACGAGCTTTCTGTCATTTTTCCCCCTATTGACAAATTTCTCTTTCTATGTACCCAAGCATCCTTCTACCTTTTTGTCTCCTTTTTTAAACTCTTTGGCTGCCTTAAGATCATTACATACAGTCATACCCAAGTCGCCGTCCTCTTTTTTTATGTGCCTAACAGTTCTAAACCACCTAAACAGTTCCTTTGGGTTTTTGTAACCCAAATACATGACCTCTCATTTTTTAATAATTAAATCTTAGCTGCCAAATTCTGGACCATTCTTCGAACTTTGTTATCCACAGCATCAGGGGTGTCTACCCTAATGTAGATTTTGGTATTATCTACGAAAATATAAACCTTACTAGATAGCACTTCAGCAATATCTCTTTCAAAAATGCTAAAAAGAACTGGCCCAAGAACTGAACTTTGCATACCACTGATAAATCATTTACTACTACCCTCTGTCACCTTGTACATGACCAGTTCCTAATCCAGTCGATCATGGCACTAGATTTATTTTAATCTACATAGAACCATGTCGAAGGCTTTGCCAAAATTAAATACACCATATGTAGTGTTTTCCCTTGATACAAATCTCTGGTCACCCAAGCAGTCAGATTTGTCTGATAAGACTTGTCTCTACTGAAACAATGCTGCCCTTGGGTTTTGCAGTCTATTGGTTTCTGAAGGAGTAGCCTAAAGTTAGTGCAGTGGCTGGGGAATCTAATTCCCACTGCAGCACCTTGCAATTCTAGACAAGTCACTGAATAAGTACCTGTATATAATATGTAAAAAGGTTTGATTGTAACCACAAAGGCGGTGTATCCAGATTAGAGAATGACACGGGGGAAAAAATCTGTCTCCGTCACTGCCTTGTCACTGGACCACTGTCCCCGTCATCCCCTTTACCGCCCCGTCCCTGTAGCATTCACCCTTCCCTCTCGCCACCTCACTGCCCTTCGACACCCCTCGCACGGTCCGTGCATCTCCCTCCCTCCCCCTTACCTTCGCGGCGCGTTTTAAGATTTGAGTAGCTTGTTGAAAGCCTCCAGATTGTTCGTTCAGTCGCGTGCATTGTGTGGGCAGAAGGTTCTCCTCTGATGCAACTGGAAGTTGCGTCAGAGGAGAAGCTTCTGCCCACACACGCATGTGACTGCACGTACACTCCGGCAGCTTTCAACAAATCTCAAACTGCGCCGTGAAGGTAAGGGGGAGGAAGATAGATTTGGGTAGGTAGGAAGGAGGGAGGGAGCCATGTGCGGTCTGTGACCGCGCACGTTCCCTCCCTTAACTGCAGGGACAAGGCCATTCACCACTCCACAGGGCGGTGGATGGCCTTGTACCTGTACCTGCGGTGAACACCTTTCCCCCTCCACCGTTTTGGTGGGTTACTCGTGGCTAGCTGCCGGTAACATCCACCGTGTCATTCTCTAATCCAGATCTCATCCCCTTTCATTTCCATTAATGTACTTACCACAGAAGTCAGACTTAACTGGCCTGTAGTTTCCAACCTCTTCCTTTCTCTTTTGTAGAGGGACCGCATCTGCTCTTTTCCAGTCCTCTGGACCACTCTTGCAAAATTTCAGCAAGGATTCAATGTGGTTTACAGTCTTAAAACTAGGTTCTACAAATCAATTATTCAAGAATAGTTCACGAGAAAGTGTTTTTAACAATTTCCTAAACTGATAATATGCTTCATGTTGATGCAAGCTTGATGGTAAACACTTTCAAACTTTGGTTCCTTGATATTCAAAAGTAGATTCATGTAATCGTTTTCGGCAAACATACAAAGGGGAAGGAAAATTTAAATTTTATAACTCTATATTGATCTTGAATTATGAAAGGATCTAAAAATTAATACTAGAAATTAGCCTAGTAAAGTTGAGACCATATATAGTTTTATAAACCATGTAAGAAATCTTGAAATAGATTTTTTTTCAATGGTAACCAATGCAACTCTTTCAAAAGTGGACTAACCCTCTCAAATTTGTTAACTCGAAAAATTAGTCTAACCGCCATATTCTGCAATAGCTGTAATCTTTTATATTCCTTTTCTGATAACCCACAATACAAGGAGTAGCAGTAATCCAAATATAGCTTGTCCAATGATCCTAAAGCTAGACTGAATTAAAACTGATCTTATTATTCTTAATTGCCATAATCTTTAAAAAAAAATCTTATCCTGAACATGCTTTTCCTCCCTTGCAAAAATTCATCATCTCCCTTTCAGGAAAGGCATTTACTAAGGGATTCTGACGAACATTCTGTAATGGAACTTTCTCCTGTTCCTTTGGAATTGATGATGGTTTGGGAGAGTTCTGAAGATGAAGAAAAAGGTTTGGATAGGATGTCTTTGGTGGTAGGCCTTATTGAAACAATACCTGAAGATATAAAATACAGTTTAAGAAATTTTTAATGTTCTCTGATGGATTCAAAGGAAGGAAAAACTTTTACTTTTACATAATGGAATTAGGAAAGGTACAAAGAAGAATGACCAAAATTGATAAAGGGAGGAAAAGCTAAAGAAGGTAAGACTCTTCAGCTTGGAGAACACAGATGGGGAGGGTATTATGGTGGTCTGCAAAATGGTAAACATGAATTGATTTTGTTGAATAACTACAAAGACTAGGAATATGCCATGAAGTTCATTCAAAAGTATACTATATAATAGGAGAAAATATTGTTTCACTTAATGCACATTTAAGCTCTGGAACTTGTTACAACTCGGTGCAACTGGGTTTAAAAAAGGGTTGACCAAAGTCATAAACTATTGAGGTAGACTGCGGAAAGCCACTGCTTAACTTTTAGCGTTGGTATTTTGGGGGATTCTGCCATGTACTCTTGACCTTGCTTGGTCATTATTGCAAGCAAGATACTGGGTTAGATGGATAGTAGGGCAATTCTTATGTCCTCCTATCTGGTCCATCAGCTTATATTTCCTAGATTCTAAGGAGAGCCCACCTGTGGCTACGTAGTGATTTTTGAGCTAAGTGTATTGATAGAGATTGACTTTACTTTTTTTCTTTGATTGCCCATTTGTCTCTGCATATATACTTGATTATCATCTCTTTCTGGTGTGGTAAACATAAATTTCTATACAGTTTTCTTGGAGTTATTTCCTATACTGCTCTGCAACAGCAAAAGGAAGCAACTGTTTCAGTGAAAATATGCACTTGCTTCCTTTTGCCATTGCATGGCACTATAGGCATTTAGTATAAGCGTGATTCTTTGCCAGACTTATTAGTAAAGAATTGTTGAAGGGCTATTGACCTAGAAGAACATTAAGATCAGAGCATGCTATGCTGTTACCTCATGAGAAAATTGTGAAAATGCATTATGCTAGTACACGAGCATCTATAATTGCTATAGCTGGAGTGCAGTTATGGAATTGTTAATCTGGTTTGTTAGGTCAATGTAGTACCAGATGGAAGTTTAAGAGTGTTGAAAACTCAACTCTTTGCAAGGACATTTATTTTGCCTGTTTAGCACATTATAAGATTTGGATCAGGATTTTGATGACTGTTGGTTTGTAAGGTTTGATTGTTTTTATATGTTTTCTGTGACCCAGAAATATCAAAGAGACAAGTTAATTTAATCATGTATTTGTACTGGATATAACTAATGGGCAGACTGGATGGACCGTTTGGGTCTCTATCTGCCGTTATGTTATGTGTGGTGCTTTGTGAACAGTCTAGGTTTTTAGGTGGTGTATACATTTTTTTAAATATAAAATACTGTATTTCAGAATGAACAGCATTTGCTATTAGTAGCAAATACTTGCATTTGGACTTGGCAGAATGATTTTTTAAAATGTCCATCTTCAAAGGAAGGGAAGTCTTCATTTTTCTTTACCAAATGAACTGGTGAGAACTCAATTACTGGAGTTGCTGGATTCCATCATAAATTTTACATGGTTCTTCATTTGATGTGTTCCAGGGAGAACTTGGCATGTTTATCTGCTTTATATATAACCTACTTACCTTTTATCTGGTTCAAGCATCTCCTTAATAAAAGTGCATTTGAGTCTAATAGCATTTTCTCACATGTACCTTTATGGGAACCTTTATTGGAAGATAGCCAACGTTACGCCCATCTTTAAAAAGGGATCAAGAGGTGACCCGGGAAACTACAGGCCGGTGAGCCTGACTTCGGTTCCAGGGAAAATGGCAGAAGCACTGATAAAAGAAAACATCGATCAACATTTTGAAAAAAATGAACTTCTGATAACCAGCCAGCATGGTTTCTGCAAGGGAAGATCGTGCCTAACGAATTTATTGCACTTCTTCGAAGGGATCAACAAACGGATGGACAAAGGAGACCCCATAGACATCATATATCTAGATTTCCAAAAAGCCTTTGACAAGGTGCCCCATGAACGTCTACTCCGGAAACTGAAGAACCATGGGGTGGAAGGAGACGTACATAGATGGATCAGAAACTGGTTGGAGGGTAGAAAACAAAGGGTAGGAGTGAAGGGTCACTACTCCGACTGGAGGAGGGTCACGAGTGGTGTCCCGCAGGGCTCGGTGCTCGGGCCGCTGCTATTTAATATCTTCATAAATGATCTAGAAACAGGAACGAAGTGCGAGATAATAAAATTTGCGGACGACACCAAACTATTTAATGGAGCTCGGACTACAGAGGACTGCGAAAAGTTGCAAAGGGACTTGAACAAATTAGAAGAATGGGCGGCGAAATGGCAGATGAAGTTCAACATTGAAAAATGTAAAGTATTACATGTGGGGAGCAGAAACTCGAGGTACAACTATACAATGGGAGGGATGTTATTGAATAAGAGTACCCAGGAAAGGGACTTGGGGGTAATGGTGGACATGACAATGAAGCCGTCGGTACAGTGTGCAGCGGCTGCTAAGAGAGCGAATAGAATGCTTGGTATAATCAAAAAGGGTATTACAGCCAGAACGAAAGAAGTTATCCTGCCGTTGTATCGGGCGATGGTGCGCCCGCATTTGGAGTACTGCGTCCAATATTGGTCGCCGTATCTTAAGAAGGATATGGCATTAGTCGAGAGGGTTCAAAGGAGAGCAACACGTCTGATAATAGGTATGGAAAACCTGTCATATTCTGAGAGATTGGAGAAGCTGGGTCTCTTTTCCCTGGAGAAGAGGAGACTTAGAGGGGATATGATAGAGACTTACAAGATCATGAAGGGCATAGAGAGAGTAGAGAGGGACAGATTCTTCGAACTTTCGAAAAATAAGAGAACAAGAGGGCATTCGGAAAAGTTGAAAGGGGACAGATTCAAAACAAATGCTAGGAAGTTCTTCTTTACCCAACGTGTGGTGGACACCTGGAATGCGCTTCCAGAGGACGTTATAGGGCAGAGTACGGTACTGGGGTTCAAGAAAGGATTGGACAAATTTCTACTGGAAATGGGGATAGAGGGGTATAGATAGAAGATTACTGCACAGGTCCTGGACCTGTTGGGCCGCCGCGTGAGCGGACTGCTGGGCACGATGGACCTCGGGTCTGACCCAGCAGAGGCATTTCTTATGTTCTTATGTTCTTATGTAACCCTCTATTCTGTAAGTTCTCAAGTATCAGTGACATCAGTTGAGTGTGCATGGGAAAGCTGTTTCTGCTTAGTGTTCTAGAAGCTTTTCAGTTGCTTCACTGCATATGTGCATCACTTCACTGCTGCTGTCATATGGAACCACTTCAGTCATCTTTCTGCTGAACCAGTGTGACAAGTGTTGCCAGAGCTCATTTCAAGAAAACATTTTCTTGATCAAAGTCACAATTTTGAAATTTTCTCACATCCTGTCACTATTGAACAGTATTCTTTTCCCTGTTAGTGTCTTGACTTTCCAGTTATTTTCCTTCATTTTTTTAAATAACCTTGGGCTCTCAGTTGGGTGTACTATTTTCCAAATCGTCATTTTAGTTTTGCAGTGGCTATTTCTCCAGATGCGTTTTTCCAGAAAATTTGAGAGGGTTTGTCCACTTTTGAATGAGTTGCATCGGTTACCAGCAGTTTTAAGTATGCAATGCAGCAAGATCATATAACTGGTGTTGGCAATGCTTGAGGCCTGACCATGTCTTCTTTTAAAAAAAAATTATGTGAGAGATCACGTGATGCTCTGAGCCGCGGCAGACGCACGCTGCCTGAGCTCCCGGGCCCCGAGTCCAATTTCGCCCTGTAACCGGCAGTTAGTGGAGCGCCGGAGACCCGCGATTTGCAGCGCTAACAATACCCGCTGCATAGATAAATTTCTAGCGGCTCCCGCGCCGCCGATGTCGACCCGCTTAACAAAAAAGGATCGCGAACGCCAGCACAACAGCGGGGACAAAATGGCATCGGGCACACATACTCCGGCCATCCAGCAAATAGCGCCGGAGGCGCTGACTGCAATCACTCAGGCGGTAGCAGCAGCAATGCAGCCTAGCATTGATAAATTGTCTGAGCAACTTTTAAAAATGGAAAATCTGCTTATGGAGACGACTACAAGAACTACTTAATTAGAGTCCAGAGTATCCGGATTAGATGACCTACAGACCGCCCAGGTAGCTACTCTACTGGAGCTACAAACACTGACCTAGAAGCAAGCAGAGCGCTTGGAGGACCTGGAAAATCGCTCACGTAGGTCCAATTTGCGCTTTCTGGGTACCCCGGAAACGGTGGTGGGCCCAAAGCTACTCCGAGCTCTGGAGGTATGGCTCACAACTACCTTTTCCCTACACAAGAGCTTGGGACCGATCCGACTTGAACGGGCACATCGACTGGGCAGGGAACAAGCCCGAGAGGCCAGGCCTAGAATGGTTATAGCCAAACTCTTAAATTATAATCATAAAGTGGAAATCCTACGCAAATATAAACAACTCCGGGAGACCTTACAATTTGAAGAGTCAGAGGTCCGCATTTTCCAGGATTATTCAGCGGCCCTCACAGAGCGCAGGAAGCAATTTTACCCGATATGTACTTCCTTGGCTGAGAAAAAAGTACGCTTCCTGTTCTTGTACCCGGCCATATTGCGTATTTACCATCTGGGGCAATGGCATGTTTTTGACGCAGCTGCGGAAGCTGCTCTCTATGTGAATACCCATGTGCTTGCCCAGTCTGACTTGACCTAATTGAGAGCATGACCTGAGTGGGTACTTACGCCAAGCTGATTGTCGAAGTCTGGATCTGGGTTTATGGGACGTCATAACCCAGCATTGTGAGGGCTCAGGGCTACATTCTATGCCCACTTTTGCTAGTAACCGTGTTTCGAGTTGATGGGCCTCCTCGGTTACGTTATAATTGTACATGGGATAGTATGTAGTGGATAAGTTGTCTTTTACATGTTCTCCTAGTAATGGGCTAACACTGTTTAACTGTACTCTTTGCACTATTGGGGACTCAGGGCCTGGAATGGCATTGTTTTGTGATCTTTCACACCTCAGGGACCGCCCTAGGGTGGCCCCTAGTTGTGATTCTGAAACTATGCGACAGGGGGATAGGCGGGGAAGGGAGGGAGAGGGGGGAGGGGATAGAATGGGGGGGAGCCCTTTGCTATTGTATAACTATATATGTACTATGTGGATGCTAGAGAGTGCAGGCTTGAAAGCTATTGTGAGCTTCTTATCAGATAACATGCTTACTGTATTGAAGGCACTCGGGCAGGCCCTGAGTGCTTTCTGGCTGCCTTGGGTGTGGCTGGGAACCTGGGGCGGTTTCTTTATCTATACTTTACATTTTTTGCGGATATTAGCCCCTCTTCCACCGTATAGCTAATACCCTGAGAATAACCTCCTGGAATGTGTCTGGCATCACCTCCCCTATTAAACGAACTAAAATCTTAACACAGTTAAAACGCAACAAAGTAGATATAGCGTGTCTACAGGAAATCTGATTGACGGAGCTAGAGCATCAGAAGTTGAGGAAGTCCTGGGTGGGCGCAGTATATGCAGCCTCGTCTCCACAAAAGCGAGCGGGGGTGGCCATCTTGATCCGTAAGTCCCTACCATATACCGCGAGAGTGGTTGCAGCTGACACACTGGGCAGATATGTATTGTTACAGATGACGGTGGGAACATACTCTTTTTACCTTTTGAATATCTATGCACCTAATACTTATGATCACGCCTTCTTTGAGGGCATCACAGCATTGCTTTTAGAGCGCATTACTGCTCCGGTTTATTTAGCCAGAGATTTCAATCAAGTTCTAGACCCGACCTGTGACCGCTCTGGGCCGGGACAAAGCCTGAGCTCGTCCCAAACTAGAGGCATACCTTACCTCTGTGCCACTTTGGATTTAGTTGACCCCTGGAGGCTCTTACACGTCACAGAACAGGATTATACTCATCGCTCTAGGGCGCATAATACTCAATCTAGAATAGATTATATTCTTACCACGAGTAGGGCATTCCTAAATGTGGATGCGGCGGTTATAGGTCCTGTAGTCATTTCTGACCACGCGATGATATGGATCAACGTGAACGTGGGCTTTGGCATTCGGGGACCCGTACGCTGGCGCTTCCCTAGTTATTTATACTCGGATGACCATTTTAAAACTTATTTAACAACCAAATGGGAAGACTTTCTGACCTTCAATGGTCAACACTGTAATGACCCGACGCTGTTTTGGAGCACAGCCAAGGTAGTGCTCAGAGGGGATTGTATAGCATATGTTATAGCGCGGAATCGCCGGTTATCTTGGAGCATCCTTCGGCTAGAAAAAGAATTGGCAATTGCTAAACGTCACTATACACAATATCCTACACGAGCAACTAGGGAATGCCTGATTTCTGTGGAGGCGACCCTTAATTCCCATATCCATGAACGTATGGTTAAAATGCTTCTGTATCAAAAATACCGCTACCATCGCTATGGCAATCGCGCAGGGAAATTGTTAGCGCGCTTGACTACACAGGCTCGAGGTCATCGCTTTGTACTGGGACTGAGGGATGCTGAGGGGCATCTACAGCATTCCACAGCACACATTGCGCAGGTTTTTAAAGCTCATTTCCAGAAGATCTATGGTCGCCGGGACTCGGGCGCTGCTCCACTTATTAGGGATTATTTGGCAGATTCTGGCCTAACGCCGCTCTCTGACCCAGAAGTTGAGTTACTTAATGCAGCCATCACTCCTAAAGAATTGTCACAAGCTATTAAGCATCAAAGAAATTTCTCAGCCCCGGGGCCGGATGGCTTTACTGCAGAATTTTATAAAATTTTAGCGGAGCAGCTGAGTCCCTTCCTTAGGGACTATTATTCGCAGGTAACGCTGGATGATCACTTTCCCGAGGGGGCGAATGAGGCTCTGATCACTTTGATTTTGAAGCCCGGTAAAGATAGCACTGCTCCTGAGTCCTATCGACCCATTTCTTTATTAAATGTAGACATAAAAATTTTATCCAAAATATTGGCTGATAGACTAGCCACTCTTCTCCCAAATATTATCGATTCCGCACAGGTGGGATTTGTAAAAGGCAGGCAGGCGGTCCATAATGTTCGAAAGGCACTCTTGTCATTAGCGCATATACAATTTCATGACACCCCGATGTTATTACTTAGCTTGGACGCTGCGCAAACATTTGACCAAGTGAATTGGACATTTCTATTCGAAGTGCTGCACTTTATGGGAATTACGGGCTGGTACACCTCAGCGTTACACACGCTATACTCGTCACCGCGGGCGAGACTACTCGTTAATGACACCATCACTGATCCCATATTAATTGAAAGAGGCACTAGGCAGGGATGTCCTTTGTCCCCCCTGTTGTTTTTACTGTACTTGGAACCATTTATTCGTACTGTATTACGGGACCCTGATATAGCGGGGGTAAATTTCGGAGACCACTCATTAAAGGTGTTAGCCTTTGCAGATGACATCTTGTTTATGCTTACTGATCCCGATCACTCCATCAGACACCTTCTGCAGTCCCTCACCGAATTCAAATTTTATTCGGGCTTCACCTTGAATTATCAGAAATCTGTTGCTTTAGCCGGTCCGGTAACATTGCAGCAGACCTGGAGAGGCCGATTTCCTTTTACCTGGGCTGGGAACTCGATTCGATACTTGGGTGTTTGGATCCCCCGAGACCTTAAGACTCTTTATGACTGCAATATTTCCCCACTGCTCCATGACACTTTACGTGACCTACAAAATTGGTCCACTTTCCCCCTCACAGTAGCGGGACGGGTGGCTCTTTTTAATATGGTGCTCTTTCCCAAATGGCTATATCGTTTTCAAGTCCTGCCCCTGCTTTTATCATATCCTCATAAAGCACGGTTAATAAAAGGTTTACAACGTTTTCTTTGGGGAGGTAAGCGACCCCGCATGCAATTTCTTAGAATGTGCTTACCCAGGGATAAGAGGGGGTTATGGCTTATTAAATGTACATTGGTATGCTATTGCTTGTCAGATGAGACACATTAATGATTGGTTTAGGGGGACGTCTGATTTTACTGCGACGTCACTGGAGTTGTCTTTGTTGGCTCGTATCATGTGAGTTATTTCTTGCATGCGGCGGATCCGCGGCTCTGTCCTTTGGTGTCCCAGTACCCGATATTTCCACCGGCTCGACGAGCATGGAAATGGGTTTGCAAAACTGCTAGATTGTCTTCTGAGGTTTCTTTATACTTACCTATCTAGGGCAATGGAGCCTTTCAGCCTGGACTGCAAAATATCGCCTTCCAGAGGTGGGGTATGCAGGGACTTCAATATCTATTTCACTTATTCTCAGAGGAGGGGAGGCTGGCAACTTTTGCTGAATTACAGCAAACATTTACTTTACAGCCCAATGACTTTTTTGCCTATTACCAAATTCGACATTACGTACAGTCTCTTCCGGCGCACCATCTTGAGGAAGACAACAGGGAGGCCCTTTCAGAACTCTTCAGCCTTTCAGCGCAACAGCGGATTCCGCTTTGATTTCACCTAGTGGGGATCCGGGATGGTCATTCTGGCCCCAATTTGGACATTTTAGCAGCAGCAAGGGCTGAGGACTTGCACTGCACATTAACGGCTCAACAGCTACAGAGGACACTGAGGAATATTCGGAGGGTGTCTCCCAATATTATCCACTGGGAAATGCAGTTGAAAATTGTTCTGAGACTGTACATCCCGCTGGAACGTGCTTCCCGGATGGGGATTACTACAACTCACTCTTGCTCGAAATGCGCTCAAGCTCACACTTCATTGGGGCATATGTTTTGGAATTGCCCCAAAATTCAACAGTTTTGGCGACATTTGGGGCACTATATTACGCAGCTTTGGAGGAGGCGTTGGCTTCCACAACTGAGAGCTTTATTTGGCCATTATAATATAGCCGCGCCCAAACCCAAAGGCATGTCAGCTTTCGTCACTAGAGTGCTTTTGATGGGGAAGAAGGCAATTCTTACTAACTGGCTGTCCTGAGATCCACCTTCCTATCCTCAATGGAGAGCGTTGATGATTGTTCATGCGACGCTGGAGCGAAGACAAGTGGGAGATTTGGATCGTGGACCGGGCCGCACATTCTGTCAGACCTGGGAGTGCTTCTGGCAGGACCTCACACCGTATGCTCGCAGTAGACTCTTGAATTGTTAGGAATATCTTTAACTCTCAATCTTTCTAGTGGCATTGGACTCTTGGGGTGGGGAGGGTGGGGTGGGGTGGGAGGGGTGGGTGTGAGCTTGTACTGTTAATTTTGGATATGTATGCCATTTCTATTTGTTTGCTCTTGTTGAAATAATAAAAATCATTTGAACATAAAAAAAATTATGTTCATAGATGTCTGAGAGGTCTTTGTGGTTGAGAAAAGCAGTGCAAACATATTTTTGGTGCTGCGAAGTACAGTCCATTGACTTTGGCATCAGAAACATCGGTCTCCATATATCCTGAGGCTATATCAAACACTAAGGATGTTACCTGCATCAAAGGTACATTGTTCACACTTGATATTCATTGGTCCTGATGCCTGGAAATGAAGACGGGAAACTGACAGAGTTGACGATCAGTCTAGAAGAGGTATGCAAGCAGATTGATAGGCTTAAGAGTGATAAATTCCCGGGACCTGATGGCATCCATCCGAGGGTCATCAAGGAACTGAAAGGGACTATAGCTAAACTGCTTCAACTGATAGCCGATCTGTCGATCAAATCAAGAAAGATTCCGGATGACTGGAAGATGGTGAATGGTACGCCGATCTTCAAAAAAGGTTCAAGGGGAGATCAGTAAACTACAGACCGGTGAGTCTGACCTCGGTACCGGAAAAGATGGTAGAGGCGCTGATAAAGGACTGCATCATTGATCACCTTGACGGAAACGGTTTAATGAGGACCAGCCAGCACAGTTTCAGCAAAGGCAGATCTTGCCTGATGAACTTGCTGCACATCTTCGAGGGAATAAACAGGCGGATAGACAAGGGCGACCCGGTCGACATTGTATATCTGGATTTTCAGAAGGCGTTCGAGTTTCCACATGAATGACTACTTGGTAAAATTGCAAGCCATGGAATCAAGGGTGAAATACTCACGTGGCTGGAGCATAGGAAACAGAGAGTGGGGGTAAATGGACAGTACTTGGACTGGAAGAGTGTCACCAGTGGGGTGCCACAGGGCTTGGTGCTTGGACCTGGGATTTTCAACATCTTTATAAACGATCTGGACATTGGTACGATGAGTGAGGTGATTAAATTTGTGGACGATATGAAGTTATTCAGAGTAGTGAAGACACAGGGGGATTGCGAAGATCTACAGTGACATAATCAAGCTCGAGAAATGGGCATTGACACAGCAAATGAGGTTCAACGTGGATAGATTTCATACAAACTTAAGGAAATTCTTCTTCACCCAGAGAGTGGTGGAGAGCTGGAACGCTCTTCAAGGAGTCTGTCATAGGGGAAACACCCTCCAGGGTTTCAAGACTAAGCTGGACAAGTTCCTGCTAAACTGGGACGTACGCAGGTGAGGCTGGACTCATTTAGAGCACTGGTCTTTGACCTGGGAGCCACTGCATGAGCGGACTGCCGGGCAGGATGGACCACTGGTCTGACCCAGCAGTGACGGTATAGTGGTATACAAGAAATACAATTATTATTATTTTATTTTTATATACCGCCATACCACAGACTGTTCAAAGCGGTTTACAGGGGAAGAGACTGTATACAGACAGTGACATTACAGAAAAACCGCAAATAACTTTTTCATGTGTTATTCACTGTTTTCTATTAAAAAACATCGTGAATATGGTGAAACCACGAATAACATGGTGGGAGACCTGGCCTGTTCTTGAAGGAAAGACAAAACATGGTGAAGAAAGTGCTGGGAATCGGCAGATTTTTTTTTTTTTTCTTCTGTAAATTAGCGGTTTCTCTATGCAAGCTGATGTAATTGGGGGAGGAGCCAGCAAGCTAGAAACCGTGAATGCTGAAACCGCGAATAAGGAGGGAAAAGTGTATTGTCTGAATTCATAAAGGAATGTGGTGGAATCCTCCCAGTCAAGAGACCACCTGTCCATGGGACATTTCATCTGATTACTCAGCCCATTAAACCACCCTTTTAACCATAGGATTCTACAGGGCTGAAATATTTGACCTGAGTGCTGATATTTGGTTGCTTTCATGTTTCCCTAGCTCAGGATTTTCTTGCCCTTATTTAATCCTCTAAGGATCCCTAATTAGGTTTTGTTTCAGGAAGTATTTGCTTTTGCATGCTGCAGTGCCTTGTTGGGAAATTTTGCAGTCAGTATTGAGATGTTTAATTTTGAGGAAGTCCTATTTGTGAGGCCAATTTTGCTCCTCTCTTGTAGGTGGGGTGGGGGATATTCTGTGGACAGCAGAATAATCAGCCTCTTGGCTTCCCTACTAAGATAAGCAAATTATCTTACTGTTTGTGAAGACATGTCCATTACAGGTAAGTAAAAATGCGAACTTAATGCAGCAGATACAGACTTGATGTCTTAGAAATCTTTTATCTGCTTTTTGTTGTGCAAGAGATAAGCATTTTGAGCCTTGTCCTACTGACATCTAATGTGGATTCTGCATTATTTTTTTTTTGTATGCCAAGGATCCTCTTATTCTTGACTTCCCCTCTTGAATTCTGAGGAAAGAGAATAAATGCATAGGAGACACTGGGTGGTGAGGGGTTAGTTATGCTCAGATTGAAACATTTTAGCTGAGTACTTTTCCACTAACTTCTGCAACAATTGGGAGAGAGACTGGGTATTGAATCCTGTGTGTTGTAACGCTGATCATGGCCTCAAGAGAGGGCATGCCAGTCATTGCACTGCAGCAAGAGTCTCAGCCCTGTCTTCATTACACAGCTACTGGCAAAGAATATGCATGATATTTGCATACAGTAGAGGCAGTGCATGTAAATTTCTTATGCATATTTATTGTGGATCTTAAAAATTAGACTGCTTTGTGTCTCAGATTAAGAACCTCCTGAACTAAATTTATATCTGACTTGGCTTGCTATATATTCATGGGTTCTAGATAGAGCCAAATCTGGGATTTTTGCCTAAAAATGTTTGATGGCTAGGCTGAATCAGACAGCAGTAAGAGGATAATGGAACCTATGAAGGAAAGCTCATGGTATTAAAAGCTGAGCAGGGGCCGATGGCCATTTGCAATCTAAAGGGCAAATTGGATACTGCTGGATAAAAATGTTAAGCTAAATTTATAGCTTAACATTTGAGGATATTTTCTTGTTGATTTTTGAGCTCTTTACCTTGAATCAGTGTGACTGTAGAGTATCTTGATATATTTTCTGATGTCTTAAGTGGGTTCAGAATATTGTCTGCTCCCAGGTACCTTGGCTTTGATAGTTCCACTATCCTGAAATATGTTTTCAAAGGTGAAATTTATAAGAAAAGTGATGCCAAAAACATTTGTTTGCACATAACTCTCTGAAGCTTTGCATGCTAGTGCTTCATAATCTATCTGTGCTTGTTGCTAATATTTTTTCTGAACTTGGTGAATCGTGTGTTTAGTGCATGAAATTTGTTCTGCTGAACTGGTGAAACAGAACCACTAGCATAATTTTTTTGGGGGGGTGGGGGAGGGGAAAGAAAGCAAGGATTGAAACTTGGCTAACCTAATCTAGAATAAAAATTCTTTGCAGAAAAGATACTTATGCCACTGGTCCTCAAACAGTTATTTTACTGAGTTCATTTTAAGCATTACAAATATGCCCAGATATTATTGGGTTATCACAGGCAGCATTGCTTGGTGACTCTCTGGTAGAAATTTTTTATACAGATTATATATTATATAGACAGTTTCCGAGGACAAGCAGGCATTACATTCTCACATGGGTACCCATATCATGCTCATGCAGGTGCCTTCCTGCCTGATGTCAGCATGGGGCTGATTCTGGAAGCACTTACAAAATGGGCACCTGAGAGGTGCTGCTTCCAAAATCATGGCTTGATGGGACCCTTGGCACCAGAAATGTAAGCCAGGGTTTCACAGGCCTACATTTCCAGAGTCTAGGATCATGTCAGAATCGTGGCCAGTGGCACATAGTGATGCCAATGACTGGCACCGCCCCTAACTATGCCCCCTTCCGGACTTCGGCATCACAGTGCCACTAGCTGCCAGGGAGGTAGGTGCCAGTCTGGGAGGCTGCATAGCAGTGGCTATTTTTCTTTGTTAATCACCTTTTAATTGGTTTTAAACGACGCAGCCAATTACTGCATCATTTATCACCAATTAAAGCAATTAAGTTAGGCGGTGGTAGGATGCCTACAGCCGCCTAACATTTGGCAGCATGACGAGAATCAGCTCCTTTGTGCCTTCCTGTTGTTTTCTTATCCCAGGACAAGCAGGCATATATTCTCACATGTGGGCGACATCATCCACCAAGCCTGGTACGACAGTGCTAAAGTGTCGAGACAGCCCGTAACTACCTGACATCGGCTAAGCTGTTCTACAAAATTTATTCTCTATTTCCCAAGTCTAACCGTTCTTCAAACACAACTTTGTTGGAGCTTTTTTTCAGGCCTCAGTACCACCACTGTCAAAATTTCTTTAGCGGGAAGAATTACATGAGAGATCCTATGTGCCTATCCCAGGCCCTCTTCCATGGCTTTTCCTCTTGTCCATCTCAATAGCAGATTAAGGACTTTCCTTCCAAAAACTTGCCCAAACCTTTTTCAAACCCAACTATGTTAACTGCTGTAGCCACATCCTCTGGCAACAAGTTCCAGAGCTAACTATTCTCTTAGTGAAAAAAATGCTTCCTCCTATTAGTTTTAAAAGTATTTCCCTGTTACTTTGAGTGTCTCCCCCTTAATCTTTGTACAGTAAGTTTTGATGGAGTAAAAAAATTGATCCACTTGGACCTGCTTTTGTAGACTTCATTCATATCCCCCCTCAGCTGTCTTTTCCAAGCTGAAGAGCCCCAACTTCTTTAGCCTTTCTTCATACGAGAGGCAGGGGCCACATAAGGCCTGCTGGGTACTATTTTGAGGCCCTCAATATGTTACCATTGTTCTGGAACGTTGCCTGCCTCACTCCTGCAAGCACTTTCCTGCATCTTTCTGCATGTTGCACTGCTTTCAGCTGTGTATAGCTGAAATTATCAGAAGCAATTAAGGAGGAGGAGACTGAGAGGGGACATGATCAAAATATTCAAGATACTGAAGGGAATAGACTTAGAAGATAAAGGCAGATTGTCCACCCAAGGTAGGGAGAACGAGAGGGCACTCTCTAAAGTTAAAAGGGGATAGATTCTGTACAAACGTAAGGAAGTTCTTCTTCACCCAGAGAGTGGTAGAAAACCTGAACGCTCTTCCGGAGTCTGTTATAGGGGAAAACACCTTCCAGGGATTCAAGACAAAGTTGGACAAGTTCCTGCTA
This sequence comes from Geotrypetes seraphini, assembly GCF_902459505.1. Lineage (NCBI taxonomy): Eukaryota > Metazoa > Chordata > Amphibia > Gymnophiona > Dermophiidae > Geotrypetes > Geotrypetes seraphini. Next base: position 12,731,935 of record NC_047085.1, read on the forward strand.
AACTGGAACGTACGCAGGTGAGGCTAGACTCATTTAGAGCACTGGTCTTTGACCTAAGGGCCGCCGCATGAGCAGACTGCTGGGCAAGAAGGACCACTGGTTTGACCAAGCAGCGGCAATTCTTATGTTCATTCCCTTCCCTTTATCAGTTTGATTCCTCTTCTTTGAACCTTTTGTAATTCTGCAATATTTTTTTTTTTTTTTTTTTTTGAGATGTTGACCAGAACTGTGCGCAATGCTGATGGTGAGCTCTCATATCAAGTTTTATTAGGATTTTATATACCGCCTATCAAGGTTATCTAAGCGGTTTTTACAATCAGGTACACAAGCATTTTCCCTATCTGTCCCGGTGGGCTCACAATCTATCTAAAGTACCTGGGGCTAAGGAGGATTAAGTGACTTGCCCAGGGTCACAAGGAGCAGCGCGGGGTTTGAACCCACAACCTGAGGGTGCTGAGGCTGTAGATCCAACCACTGTGCCACACACTCCTCATCATGGAATGACAGAGGCATTATAATATTCTTGGTCTTATTTACCATTCCTTTGCGAATAATTCCTAGTGTCCTATTTGCTTTTATAGGGGGGGCCATTACCACACACTGGGCAGAAGATTTTAGTGTAGTGTCTACATTGGCACCCAGATCTTTTTCTTGGGTGCTGATGCCCAAGGTGGACCCTAGCATAGGATAACTGCGATTTGAATTATTCTTCCCAATGTGCATCACTTTGCATTTGTTCACATTAAATTTCATCTGCCATTTGGATGCCTAGTCTTCCAATTTCCTAAGGTCTGCCTGCAATTTTTCAGTCCTCAGCGAGGACGTGCTCTTCTGTTCTCTCCACAGCTTGTCTCTCCCTTGGCTTATAGCCTTGACTTTATTTCACAGCGTGTAGGTACTGCACAGGACAAATATCCCCTTATTTTCCCTTTTAGTGTTTTTGGCACTTTAGGTTTTCTTTGTTTTTCCACAGCTCATTTGCTTCCTTAGCCTGATCATTTCAGCCAGGTTGAAATTTTTCTTTCCTTTTCAAAATTGAGGTGTTTGATTTTACTTTGGCTATCTTTCCCAGCAAGTCCCAGAAAACTCCCAGTGATTTTAAGTTCTTCCTGTGTGCCATGTTTGGGGCAGAACTATACAGTATAATCTTTCCAACCCCAATCCAAAGATGAGCAAGGTTTTGATATTTGTCCTCATTGGCTTTGAGGAGTTCTGATCTCAAGCAGAGGTCAATCAGCATTGGTTCCCTTTAAGACATGGTGCCAGTATCAGAGACATGTCTATGTTGAAGCTTGTTTCCCCTTTTCAAAAATTTGATGCCAATATGCCAGCTTCTGTCAGGCCAGGACCAGTCTTCTGATTTGACCCTGATTGATACCTTCTATGGACCTGATCACTGAGTATCTGCCTTTTGCCAGTTCCTGTTCTTAAAGTAGAATCAGACTATGCCCTAGGTAGAGCTGGGGCATCTTCTCAACTGGCATGTAACGCTGAAGCATTGAGGGTGTAAGTGTCAGGCTCTGGTTGGTCCAATCTATGCTGGAGGCCCTGCTGTCCTTGTTGGCTGTACATTAACACTATTGCCTGGAGGGGCATTAGGGTTGGTGTCAGTGCCTAGCCTTTTTGGGGGAGGAAGCTTCCTCAAAGGCCTTGTCCCATACTATTCCTTGGCACTGTCACTCAGAACCTGGTCATGAGTCCAATCAGTTGAGTCAGCTGCAGATTCAAACAGAAGACTACTACCCCGTCTTATTTTGGACTGATCCTGGGGTTCTGAGGAAGAGCCCCAGCTTCTTTCAGGTGGGTTATTTGGTCATTCCTTCAGATCCCCACCCTTCCATTGAAAGGAGAATGGAACTCTTCTTTATAAATTTTGTTTGGGAGATTGCCCAGACCATCCCATTTAAGTTGGAGGTTGCAGATGAACTCAGGGCATAAATTTCAGACATACTTAATTTTGAGGAAGCTGCAACTGTACCCATTCACAACATCCTTAAGACAGAATAGATGAAGCTGTGGGAAATTTTAGATAAAGAAATTACACACCGGGAAAAGAAGGGAACCTGTGAGGAGTGCTGCCATGCCAATCATGTTGATTTGGGTGGCGTTCTGAGGTCCCTTGAGGTGAAGAAGTAAATTGCATGCCATAATCACCGAGTGCTAGTGAGTATAGTGATATGTGAAGTAGTAACATATCGTGCCTTGAAGAGTATGCTCCCTAGAAGCATGTAAGACGACTGAGCTGGTTTTTGAGGAGCTGAAGTTTGAGGCTTCTTTGATTTCTTCCTCTTCTATGGTGGGGGTTTGGAAGAGGATGAGGTGGTTGGATAACGCCTCTTTATATGAAAAGGAAGCAGGTCTCTGGAAAGACTTAAATGGTTGAGTCTTAGCCTTGGAGCCCGTTAAGTTCCAGCTTTGTTCATGTCGTGTACGTCTTTGAGTGGCATCCTTGACTTTGTCCTCAAAGAGTTCTTCAGCAAGATAGGGAATATTTGCTAGACGATCTTGAACATTAATGTCCACGTCAGAGACTCGTAGCCTTCTCATAGTAGACATAGCCAATGTTCTGGATGCCACATCAAATGCATCAAAAGCTGATCTTGCCATAAACTTTCTGGCCTGGAATAGGTTATAAGTAGCATGTTCTCCTCAGATTTAAATAGTTCCATTAGCAAAATCTAAAGATAAAAATGAGTATTATTAAAATTTCTCCTAGAGAGAGAACCTTTCTTGTAATCTTAGAGATTTAATTAAGCTTCAGCTCATTTGTTTCACTTTTTTAAAGGTTTGTAGTGTAAATTGCCCAATCCCAATCTTACCTTGAGTTCAGAAAATTGATAAAAACCTATTTGTTTGGTAAATTTCTGTGATGATTTCACATTATATTACATTGTACTGCATCATATTTTATTTCACTGTATTGTATTCCACTGAATTCTACTGTATTTTGTGTCTTTGCTGATATGTCTCAGTTCTCTTGCTGTGAACTGCCTGGAACTTCCAGTTGGGCGGTATATAAGAAAGTAAATTATTATTATTATAAATGAGAAGCCTGTTGGTTGACTATTGCTACTGTGGATTATAATACAGAAAATAAAGGGAAGAAATTGCTCAAAAAATTAACTGTTTACAGATTTGTGAGAATAAAGGCCATCCGCGGCATCCACCATCTCCTCCTCTCCCTAGGAGATGCCACATCTTTGCTCCACGCTTTCTTGAATTCAGACTATTCTGCACATCTACCACCCTTTCTGTAAAGAAGTATTTCCTTAGATTGCTCTTGGGCCTAATACCTCAAACTTCATCCTTTGCCCTCTCTGGAGTTGTCCTTCATTTGAAAGGGTGAGGGAGGACAGATTCAGAAGTAATCTTTCACTGAAAAATTGTTGAATGCTTGAAACGGCCTCTCAGTGGATGATTATGGTGACGACGAGGAGCGTATCTGAATCTCTGTGGAGATGAGGAGATAGTGGATGGTATGGTTGGGCAGACTAGATAGGCCATATGGTCTTTATCTACCTTCATTTTTTTCTTTTTCTCTGAATTAGCCATATGAATGGTACAAATGGCAAAATAAAGTACCGTATTTTCACGCATATAACGCGCGCGTTATACGCGTTTTTACCTACCGCGCATACCCCTCGCGCGTTATATGCGTGAGCGCGGTATACGAAAGTTTTCAAACATAGTTCCCACCCCGCCCGACGCCCGATTCACCCCCCCAGCAGGACCACTCGCACCCCCACCCCGAACGACCACTCGCACGCGCTCCCACCCGCACCCGCATCCACGATCGGAGCAAGAGGGAGCCCAAGCCCTCTTGCCCGGCCGACTCCCCGACGTCCGATACATCCCCCCCCCCCGACAGGACCACTCGCACCCCCACCCCGAAGGACCGCCGACTTCCCGACAATATCGGGCCAGAAGGGAGCCCAAACCCTCCTGGCCACGGCGACCCCCTAACCCCACCCCGCACTACATTACGGGCAGGAGGGATCCCAGGCCCTCCTGCCCTCGACGCAAACCCCCCCCCCCCCCAACGACCGTCCCCCCCCCCAAGAACCTCCGACCGCCCCCCCAGCCGACCCGCGACCCCCCTGGCCGACCCCCACGACCCCCCCACCCCCCTTCCCCGTACCTTTGGAAGTTGGCCGGACAGACGGGAGCCAAACCCGCCTGTCCGGCAGGCAGCCAACGAAGGAATGAGGCCGGATTGGCCCATCCGTCCTAAAGCTCCGCCTACTGGTGGGGCCTAAGGCGCGTGGGCCAATCAGAATAGGCCCTGGAGCCTTAGGTCCCACCTGGGGGCGCGGCCTGAGGCACATGGGCCCAACCCGACCATGTGCCTCAGGCCGCGCCCCCAGGTGGGACCTAAGGCTCCAGGGCCTATTCTGATTGGCCCACGCGCCTTAGGCCCCACCAGTAGGCGGAGCTTTAGGACGGATGGGCCAATCCGGCCTCATTCCTTCGTTGGCTGCCTGCCGGACAGGCGGGTTTGGCTCCCGTCTGTCCGGCCAACTACCAAAGGTACGGGGAAGGGGGGTGGGGGGGTCGTGGGGGTCGCCAGGGGGGTCGCGGGTCGGCTGGGGGAGCGGTCGGAGGTTCTTGGGGGGGGCGGTCGTTGGGGGGGAGGGGGGTTTGCGTCGAGGGCAGGAGGGCCTGGGATCCCTCCTGCCCGTAATGTAGTGCGGGGTGGGGTTAGGGGGTCGCCGTGGCCAGGAGGGTTTGGGCTCCCTTCTGGCCCAACTACCAAAGGTACGGGGAAGGGGGGTGGGGGGGTCGTGGGGGTCGCCAGGGGGGGTCGCGGGTCGGCTGGGGGGGCGGTCGGAGGTTCTTGGGGGGGGCGGTCGTTGGGGGGAGGGGGGTTTGCGTCGAGGGCAGGAGGGCCTGGGATCCCTCCTGCCCGTAATGTAGTGCGGGGTGGGGTTAGGGGGTCGCCGTGGCCAGGAGGATTTGGGCTCCCTCCTGGCCCGATATTGTTGGGGAGTCGGCGGTCCTTCGGGGGGAGGGATGTATCGGACGTCGGGGGGGGCATCAGGCTTTCAGGATGGGGACAGACCTTCAAGGGGGGACAGTGCACGGAAGTCAGGGGGGGTGAACGGAGAGTCGGGACAGCGCACGGAGAGGCGGGGCAGGGCACGGAAGTCAGGGGGGGGTGAACGGAGAGTCGGGACAGCGCACGGAGAGGCGGGGCAGTGCACGGAAGTCAGGGGGGGTGAACGGAGAGTCGGGACAGCGCACGGAAATTCAGGGCAGTGCACGGAAGTCAGGGGGGGTGAACGGAGAGTCGGGACAGCGCACGGAAAGTCGGGGCAGTGCACGGAAGTCAGGGGGGGTGAACGGAGAGTCGGGACAGCGCACGGAGAGGCGGGGCAGTGCACGGAAGTCAGGGGGGTGAACGGAGAGTCGGGCAGCATGCGCGGTATAATCGTGAGCGCGTTATACCAAAGTTTTTGTGCTTATCATCGTGATTTCTGCGCGCTATACACGTGTGCGCGTTTTATACGGGTGCGTGTTATTTGCGTGAAAATACGGTAGTAAGACCTAAGTAAAACCAGAGGCTAGAAATTTACCTAAATTAGAGTTTTGTTTTGTTTTTTGGGGGTCTTTTTTGGGGGGAGGAGGGGGAAGTAGTTGATCTGGAAATCATGAAATTGTTTCAGGCTTAACCTTTATTACAGTACTACAATTACAAGTTAGTTATTTTTAGTAGAATAAAATTAAGTAATTGCTCATTTTGCTTTTACTGAGGATCAGAAAAGATTACAAACTAATGCTTAAATTCTAGCTTTTAATCTCTTGAGTGTTTGGCTGGCAAAGGGAATGAGGTTTTATGTACCACTTTTGCAAGGTGTTTTAAGTGGATTACAATCTAGGATCAGTCTAGGATTAAGTGACTTGCCAAGGGTCCCAAGGGGCAGCACAGGATTTGAACATCTAATATTCTGAAGATGATGAAGCAAATGAGGTCACATTGGTCTTTGCCCAGAAAAATTACAAAATATATTCATAGTTTTTGTCTTGGCAGTTAGCATGGTTGGCCATCATAGGTAACATGGGAAATTTTCTACATCTTCACTCGCACTTGTTCCGGTTATCTTGGAAAACCATGGCTTTGCAACTGCAGACAGACTAACAGATCTTAAAAGAATTACTGATGATCATTCTGTCCCTGCTGCTTCTGTCAGCTTTCATCTTTGTTAGCAGAAGTCTCTCCTGGAACCTGAGTACTTCTAAGCATTACATGCAGGGTGATAGACATCCAGTTTGAATCTGCAGACTTCCTGTATAGTCACTGTTTCAGTTGGAATTGATATTAGAAAATATTTTCAATCATGTTGTTTCCTTGTTTGCAGAGTCCAGCACCTCCTACAGGAGCTGATCACTGTGACTTCATTGCAAGAGTTGCCAATTTAGAGTTGGAGAACCAAAACCTCCACAAAGGTAAGTGAGACTAGTGTCCAGATGTTATGGTTATCTTTATTTGATATACTGTCTTTCCTCCAAAGATATCAAAGCAGTTTATAATACAATTGACTCTCTGTTAGCCAGAACTCAATTAACCAGAACTCTCAAGTAACCAGTACTTTAAATAAAATTGAAAATAAAATCAATTTCTGGTGGAAATTTAAGTGTAAACTTGGCATGCCACACCTGAGTATGCCCACACTTTGCCTACCCCATGTCTGGTAGTTTGTCTGGATCAGTTTATGGATATGGCATAGTATGAGGTATAGTATTAGTTGGGTCTATTTTTAATAGTAACTCTCAAGCAGCCAGAAACTTAATTTATCAATCCCCATGTATATTGGTTAACTAGTAATCAAGTACTCCATGTATTTTCTCTATTTTCCCTGGCAAGCTCACATTCTAACTATGGGGCAATGGAGGGTTAAATGACCTGCCCAGGATCACAGGGAGCACCACTTGCATTCTCAGGATGCTGAGGCAGAAACTCTAACCATTTGGCCACTCTTTCACTCCAATTCTGATAAGGTTTTGCTCACTAATTTGTTTATTTACTTTAGTATTTCTAGTGCTGACAGGCAAAAGAACACCTTGCCTTGGCATATAGACAGCCTAAAAAAAGGCAAAGGAGACATCTTTCCAACCAGAGATAGTCTTTATTTAGAAAACTGTTGTCCCAACAACAGTTTTCTGTATAAAGACTTCATCTTTGGTTGGAAAGACGTCGCCCTTTCCTTTTTTATAGACTGTCTAGAAGTGCTGAGCTATGGGGTTATGCGGCCAGTCATCTTTGAATTCTGCCTCCTTCCCAAACAGCTGCTTTTTTTCTGCAAGCAAGTTGCTCTGCAGATTTATTGTTTTCAAGTATTTTTTCTTAGTGTTTGGTTGGAGGCTCATTGCCCAGAGTTCCCACTTCCTGGGACCTCTGCCTATGAGAAGACGCAGACTCATGTTGCAGAAGTCTGCTGCTAGCAGGATCTGCCCTCAGCGACACCTAGCAAGCCTGCCTGCATTGGTATCTTTTTAGATCTGGTTGGGGAGGGCATCCTCTGTGTAGCTGTTCACATCCCTGATTTATCAGGAGCTTGATCTCGGGCTGTTTTGTCTCCTTTCCGGCTTAGCTGGGATTAATAGTGGTCTGACTGCATGGACCTCTCCCCCTTCGCAGCATGAGGTTTCCCGAGGGTTGAGGCTCAGTCTGACTGGCAGCACAAAGACCAAGTTCATCCCACAAACCTGTGAGGCAGAGTTCTCCATTTGTCCCAGTTGCACTCCTAAGCTGAAACAGGCAGGCACATGGTCTTAGGCCCGATCCTATTTAACATCTTCATAAGAGACTTGGCTTCGAGGTAAAATTACATTATTCACCGATGACACTAAACTATGCAACATTGTAGACAGAAGCACAGTGCCCGACAAAGCTCAATGCCCGACAGTATGAAGCAAGACTTACTCTTACTGGAGCATTGGTCAAAGACTTGGCAACTAAGTTTCAATGCCAAAAAATGCAAGGTCATGCATCTAGGCAGCAAAAATCCATGCAGGACTTACACCCTAAATGGTGAGATCCTAGCAAGGACTGTAGCAGAACGAGACTTGGGAGTGATCATTATCGAAGACATGAAGACTGCCAATCAAGTGGAGAAGGCTTCATCCAAGGCTAGACAAATCATGGGTTGTATCCGTAGAAGTTTCATCAGCCGTCAAGTCTGAGGTCATGATGCCGTTGTACAGATCCATGGTGAGACCCCATCTGGAATACCGTGTACAATTCTGGAGACCACATTACCAAAAGGATGTGCAGAGAATTGAGTCAGTTCAGCGAATGGCCACCAGGATGGTCTCAGGACTCAAGGATCTCCCATATGAGGAACGGCTGGGTAAGTTGCAGCTTTACTCACTCGAGGAACGCAGAGAAAGGGGAGACATGATCAAGACGTTCAAATATATCACGGGCCGTATTGAGGTGGAAGAAGATATCTTTTTTCTTAAAGGACCCACGGGAACAAGAGGGCATCCACTGAAAATCAGGGGTGAGAAATTTCATGGCGACACTAGAAAATATTTCTTCACCGAAAGGGTGGTTGACTGCTGGAATAATCTTCCACTACAGGTAATTGAGGCCAGCAGCGTGCCAGATATTAAGAAAAGATGGGATTGGCATGTGGGATCTCTTCATGGAGGAAGTTAGGGGGTGGGTCACTAGTATGGGCAGACTAGATGGGCCGTGGCCCTTTTCTGCCGTCATTTTCTGTGTTTCTATGGCACAGTAAGGCCATTATAGCTATGGGGAAAATCAGGGGACGGGAAGGTCTCCAAAAGTGAAAGCCAGAACCAAGGTCACCCTCCTCTAAAACCCCTTTCCCTACATTATTTGTGCTTCAGAGGAGTCCCCGTGTGCCATTTTTTGGTGTAATTTTGCTGCTGGCAGCCTTCTTGGATTTTAAATTATTTTTTTTTTTTCTAAAGCCTCCATCTGCCTCAAAATCCCTCGATTTGACTTAAAATTGATAGGGATGGGCCCTTCAGGTCTTCCTACCCTTGTATCATTTTAGGATTGTGCTGGATGGCTTGCTGAGGAGCGTCCATGACCCGCTTGGGGAAGGGACAGGAGCCTTGGGCTCAGTCTCATCTGAGTCCTCCAGACCTAGGGATCAGCAGGAGGCATTCTCCCAAGAGAAGAGACCCTTTCCAGAATTCTCCAAAGATACAGAGCCCAGGTGGACTGTACAGGACTTCACCCTGGATTTTGTGAACCTTATGTGGAAGGCCTAGTTAAACTGCCAAAGGTCCTCAGTGTCTGCATTCAGTGTGGAGATAGTGGCATAGGGATTTTCCGCACAGCAGGTGCCCCGACCAGACGAGACCACAGACCCTGGACTAGAATGTTTAGTCTGACATAAACTAGGATAGAAAGTCCAATTCCATGCCATTATTAGCCAAGGATGCAGATTCTCTGGCTGGTTCTCTTCATGAGAACAGCAGTCAAGAAGCGGTACTGGTCTTGGACAGGTTGTTTGAAGCCTCTGTGCTCTCAGGCATTATATCTACCTCGCTGTGAGAACTGAAGCTGGAACCTCCAGCCCCTTCATCACAGTGGGCTTAGTTACTTTGTCCACATTCTTTCCCTTGCATCCAGATATCACAAAGCTGGTCACTTATCACTGGGAATCGCCAGAGGGGTCCCTGCAAGTGGCTAAGACTATGTCCAGGCTTTAACCTATGGTTTTTGAGAAGTACTGCCTACTTATGGAAAGGGTGTGGAACGTGTACAGAACACTGAGAACTTCAATAGGTGGCTCAAAGTCTGGTGTCATCTAGAAGGCTTTAGATACATAGGAGGATGGGGCAATACATGGAAAAACAAAAGACTGTATTGTAATGATGGGCTGCACCTTATCATTGCAGGAAAAAGAATCCTAGCTGAGAAATTCAGGCAATAGGTTTCTAGGCATTTAAACTAGAAGGTAGGGATATGAAGAGCATTTATAGAGGCCACCCCCAGCAAAAGACAAGATGTGATGGTAGTAAAGATTGCAACATAAACAATATTAGCAACTCACTTCTTAGCATTGCAGCGGGAAATGAAACAAAACAAAAAAACTATAAGAAAAGGAGATTACAGCTGAAAAATAGCTGGAAAGCAATGACCACAAATGCTCGCCGTCTAAGCAACAAAGTTCATGATCTGCAAGCCCTGATGTTAGAGGCAGATCTGGATATTGTTGCTATCACAGAGACATGGTTCCATAAATCCCATGGATGGGATGCAAACATACCGGGACCTGGATGAAAGATCACAAATTGAAACTCAACCCAGACAAAACAAAATTCATCCTCCTCAAAAATAACAAAGTCCCAATCATAACCAATATAGAAATCAACTCAATCAACTACCCCATTCAAACTACCCTAAAACTACTAGGAATGACTATAGACAGATGTTGCACCATGCAGCCACAAATAAACAAAACAATACAGAAATATTTTGCAGTTATGAGAAATTTAAGACAATTACAAAAATTCTTCGAAAGACCACAATTCCAGCTCATAGTTCAATCCCTAATACTAGGTCTACTGGATTACTGCAACATCCTCTACCTCCCCTGCCCTGCAAACAGTCCAAAATACAGCTCTGAGACTCATCTGAAGAAACACGACCATATTACAGAGGCATACATCGACTCACATTGGCTACTAATTCAAGAAAGAATACTATTTAAATTCTACTGCATGCTATTTAAATCTTTAAACGGAGAAAGCCCAATCTACCTAAACAACCGCCTCAACCAAACTACGTCAACCAGACATAGAAAAACACACCCCCCTTTCACACACCCTCCAATCAAAGAAGTCAAAAGGAAAAAACTGTATGATGGCCTCCTAGCAACACAAGCAGCAAACCTAGATAACCAAATCTCCAAACTTCTGATAACCACCCCCGACTACAAGATATTCAGAAAAGAAATAAAAACGATACTCTTCAAGAAATCATTGAAACACTCTTAACATCACAAATACCTTCCCTCCTTCCACCTTCTTCCCTCCCCTCAGATACTACCTGTTCTTCTCCTCAACTTCTCTTGAATTCACCAATGATCTTCCATTGTAACCCACTATTTATAACTCTTTTGTAATCCGCCTTGAACTGCAAGGTAATGGCGGAATAGAAATCTCTAATGTTATGTAATAATCTTTTTAGAAAGGACAGGGATAGCCAAAAAGGTGGAGGAGTAGCTCTCTATGTAAAGATCAATATCCAAGCGATGGAAATGCAAGGGATCTGGGGAGAGGAAGAAGCGATATGGATCGCTCTGAAAAGAGAAGATGGAACTTCTATCTACGTGGGTGTAGTCTACAGACCTCCAACCCAATTGCAGCAAATTGATAAAGATCTGATTGTAGATATCCAAAAGTTTGGAAAGAAAGAGGAGGTGCTGCTGTTGAGAGATTTCAACCTATTAGATGTATACTGGAAAGTTTCGTCTGCGGAAACAGAAAGAAGTAGGAAGATTGTGGATGCCTTTCAAGAGGCTCTGCTCAGACAAATGGTGATGGAACCCACGAGGGAAAAAGCGATATTTGATCTGGTCCTCACAAATGGGGAGAGATCTCTAATGTTTGAGTGGGTGCTCACCTGGGAAGTAGCGATCATCAAATGGTTTAGTTTGATATAACAGCTAAAGTGGAGAATGGCCGCACAATACTTAAAGCCCTAGATTTCAAACATACGGACTTTAATAAAATGGGAGAGTACCTGAAGAAAGAGCTATTAGGTTGGGAGGACATAAGAGAAGTGAAAAAACAGTGGTCTAAGCTGAAACGAGTAATAAAAATGGCTACAGACCTTTATGTGAAGAAAATAAAAAAAACAAGAGGAAAAGGAAACCGATATGGTTCTCCAAACTAGTGGCGGAGAAAATAAAGGCAAAAGAGTTGGCATTCCTGAAATATTAAAAACCCAAGAAGAGGAGTATAGAAAGGACTACCACGTGAAACTGAAAGAAGCAAAGAGAGAGCGATACGTCTGGCAGAAGAGCAAATGGCTAGAAATGTAAAAAAGGGAGACACAATTTTTTTCAGATATATTAGTGAAAAGAGGAAGATGAAAAACGGAGTTGCTAAACTAAAAGATGCTAGGAACCGATATGTGGAGAGTGATGAGGAGAAAAATGGAATTGCTAAACAAATACAGTCAAACCTCAGTTTGTGAGTGTTTTGCAAGACGAGCAAAACACTCCTGCAAACTTTGACTCACAAACCAAGTTTGACTTGATATGCGAGCCCCCTACCCCGTGCCCCCCCAAACCCTTACCGAGAATCTCATGAGAATCTTGGAGAGAGTGAGAGCCAGAAGGCCTTGAGTATGCGCAGATGCTCAAGGCCCCGCAGCAGCCTAGCATAGATCAGCAGCAGGCTCTTTCAGTACCGCACATATATGTCCAGTGGGTTGGTGCTGTGTGCTGGTATCCGCTCGAGGTAAGAGTTTAGGGGGAGGTACCAAGGGGGGGTGAAGCAGGTTCCTGGGGGTGGGGTGGGGTAGGGTGGAAGTGCACTAGTGGCCTCGGGGGGGGGGGGTTCTTTTTGGGATGTGGAACAAATTATCCGAGTTTCCCTTACTTTCTGGAGAAATTGGCTTTGATATACGAGCACTTTGGTTTACGAGCATGCTTCTAGAACGAATTTTGCTTGCAAACCAGTACTAGTTAAAGTTTCTCCATTCAAGGTGTAATTTCTGCATGGATTACCGCTACCGAGGTGCATAACCTTGCATTTCCCAGCGTTGAAGCCCAGCTGCCAGGTTGAGGACCATCTTTCCAATGTAAGCAGGTCCTGTGCCATACTATCCTGTAAATTACATTCACTTACTGTATTGCATAGTTTAGCGTCGTCGGCGAATAATGTTATTTTATCCTGAAGCCCCTGAGTCAGATCCCCTATGAATATGTTGAAAAGGAGTAGGCCCAGGACTGAACCCTGCGGTACTTCGCTGGTCACCTCCGATGTTTTAGAGAGGGTACCGTTAACCATTACCCTTTGAAGTCTTCCACTTAGCCAATCATTGACCCAAGTAGTTAGTGTTTCTCCTAACCCTATCGATTTCATTTTGCTCAACAGCCATAAACTTTCTATAATGTCCCTGCTGTATAGCAATCATACGTTCCAATTTAAACGTGTGGCATAGAGATTCCCACCAGAAAGTATAATTTAACTGATCCCAACTTTTCCAGTTTCTCTTAAGTTATAATAAAGAGAAGTTTATTATTCTGGGAAGATATTTGGCTTTTAGCCCTCATTAACGTGCCAAATAGCATGGTATCGTATGACAATGCCACTGTATTTTCCAACATCTTACTCACTAGACCCCAAATGGATCTCCAAAACCCAAGTGTCAAGGGACAAATAGTACAGTAAATGATCCAAAGTCCCTACCTCAAGTATGAAGAAACAAGAACGAACACAAGAGAGAAAGGAAAAAGAAAGGTTCATCTTCAAAGAACATTGAAAATATCGCTGCAAGCCCTAGGATTCAAAGATTGAATATAGGGGAGCCAGATGGCAAGAAATAATTTTGTCCTCTTAGGGGTGGTTCAAGCCAAGTTACGTTCTAACAATAAAAGCACATGAAGTCGATTGTGCCAGGACTCCAGCCCATCTAAACCATCCCAGCTGCCGAAGCCCTCCCCAGCCCATCCTAAACCAAATGGCCATATACGGGACACAGACTGTGCAAGTCTGTCCAGTACTGACCTTAGTTCTTCAATATATACCATTATTTTCTATTCGAGATCCTTTGGGTTCATCCCATGCTTTTTTGAACTCTGTCAGTTTTCCTCTCCACCACCTCCCTCAGGAGCGCATTCCAGGCATCAACCACCCTCTCCGTAAAGAATTTCCTTACATTACATCTCAACCTCTAATTTTGCCCTCTGATTTTACCATTTTCCTTTTTTTGGAAAATATTTTGTTCTACATTAATACCGTTCAAGTACTTGAACGTCTGAATCATATCTCCCCTGTCCCTCCTTTTCTCTAGGGTATACATATTCAGGGCTTCCAATCTCCCCCCCCCCTACATCTTTTGGTGCAATCCTCCTACCATTTTCGTCACCGTCCTCTGGACCGCTTCAAGTCATCTTATGTCCTTTGCCAGATACAGTCTCCAAAACTGAACACAATACTCCAAGTGGGATCTCACCAATGACCTGTACAGGGGCATCAACACCTTCTTTCTTCTACTGGCTGTGCCTCTCTCTATATAGCCTAGAATCCTTCTGGCAACAGCCACCGCCTTGTCACACTGTTTCTTTGCCTTTAGATTTTCAGACACTATCACCCCAAGGTCCCTCTCCCAATCCGTGCCTCTCGCCTCCCAGCACATACGGCTCCTGATTACTAATCCCCAAATGCATTACTCTGCATTTCTTGCATTGAATTTTAGTTGCCAGATATTAGACCATTCTTCTAACTTTTGCAGATCCTTTTTCATATTTTCCACTCAAAAACATATATTGGCCTATTGGCCTTGGAGAATACCTTTTACAGATGAGTAACTTAACTAACGTGCACAACTCTATGCACGTGAATGGTGAAGAGCATGAAATGGAAACGACACCATTTATTAGTAACTTATTATAACTGGTGTTTGGTTTTTTTTAACAGAATAAAGTGATTTTTAAATTTTTATAAAGCCCTTTATTCTTCTGAGCCTCATTTAGATAGAGAAAAAGATGGTTTAGAATTTTTAGAATTAATTAAGGGTCCAAAAATTCCTGATCATATAAAAGGAAGTTTAGAAGAGCCTATATCATTAAAAGAATTACAAACAGCGTTGAAGTCCCTTAGAGTAGGGACTGCTCCAGGTGTTGATGGTTTTACTGTAGAATTCTATAAAACATTCCAAATTACCCTATTACCCCATTTGCTAAATTTATATCAGGCTCAACTAACTAAAGGTTGCATTTCAGGTACTATGGCAGAATCGTTAACTATAGTTTTGCCAAAGCCAAATAAAGATCCTACATTGATTTCAAACTACAGGCCTATTTCTTTAATTAATGTAGACGGAAAACTTATGGCTAAACTTTTGGCTTTAAGTTTGGCTAAGTCTCTCCCTTATATAGTTAGTATGCACCAAACAGGGTTTGTTGCTCAGAGATATTCTTCCAATAATATCAGGTTGGCTTTTCATATGTTATATTTTACAAAAGCCATGAAAGATCCGTCCTTTTCTGTATCCTTAGATGCAGAGAAGGCCTTTGATCGGGTGGAATGGACCTTCATGTATCAGGCTATGGATTGGTTTGGTATAGGTCCAGGATTTGTACAAATGATTCAAACATTGTATAGTTCCCCTGTTGCTAGATTGTATATTAATAATAATTTCTCAGAGCGTTTAAATTTACAAGGGAGGTTAGACAAGGTTGCCCCTTGTCTCCTTTACTTTTTGATATAGTATTAGAACCCTTGTTATTAGCTATTCAGCAAGTGAAGGAGATACAGGGTATTCTGTATTCTGGTAGGGTATATAAAGTCCTTCATTTGAGGAATTCCTTATTTGCTCGAATTGATAGATAAATTTGGGAAATTTTCAGGTTATAAAATAAACTGGAATAAATCAGAAGTTCTTCCTCTAAATGTACGTTGCACAAAAGGTTTATTTGATTCATTTCCCTTTTTATGGAGAGAGGAAGGAATAAAATATTTAGGTATTTGGATAAAAAACACGCTAGAAGAAACAATGAAAGTGAATGAAAAATTTTTATTGCAGAAGGTAACAGAATTGTGTGAGCAATGGAATCCTTTACATCTGTCTTGTAGGGGGAGAGTTCATACTATTAAGATGATGATTTTGCCTGTGGTTTGTTACCAAATGGGTATGATACCAGTTTTTTTTCAGGGGTCTTTTTATAAAAAATTAAATAGTATTCTTACAAAATTTGTTTGGCTGGGTAAAATTTCTAGAATTGCCTTAGTGTCTTTACAAAAGCCAATTGCAGAGGGAGGGGTAAATTTTCCCAATTTCTATAGGTATCATCAAGCCTATATTATGTGCCAGGGTATGTATTGGGTACTCCCAGAGCTCATGGAAAAGCTCCCAGACTGGTTGGGGTTGGAATGGCAGCTCTTATTTCCTCTCAGGCTCGGCCATGTTCTTAGTATCAAAATGCCTAGAGTGTATAAAGAAAACAGAATATTAATAGATACATGGAAAACTTTACGATATGTAAACAATTTAACACCTATTCCAATTAAAAAATCTACAAATCAAACTATATGGCTGAACTCCAAGATTCAAATTGGCGGGTTTAAGATTGTCTGGAAGTATTGGATAAAAGCAGGTATATGCACGTTAGATGATGTTATATCTAATGGTAAACTGCTTGATTTTTCACACTTGCAACATAAATTCGGCCTTGATAAATCACAAAGTTATAGGTGGTTGCAACTGAAGCAGGCTATTCAGGCGGAGTTCCCTGAATGGAAAAAATCTTAATAATCAATTTAGTTTAGAGTTCTTATGCTTTCAGGCAGACTTCCTGGGGCACCAGGCCGCACAGTGGTACAAATTATTATCTGGATATATAAATAAAAAACCAAAAACTGGACTTAGAGATATTTGGAGCATTGAGATTAAGCATCAAATTACTGCATCTCAATGGCCACGAATTTGGTCTTGGAGGATGAAATGTACAATGTCTGCATCTATGAGGCAAACATGGTTCTTCCTGTTGCATAGAGCATTCTGGATTGCTCTAAGTCTAATAAATGTTGGCATTGTCATCTCGATGCGGGGACTTTAGATCATTTATTGTTTTATTGTCCATTTATTTTGGCATTTTGGAAGTCGATTTGGGGCCCAATAAATTGCTTGCTAGAGAATCATGTGGCATTATCGTATGACACAGTTTTATTTGGCATGTCTATGAGAGCTAAGAGCCAAATATCTTCCAAAAATAATAAACTTTTTCTGATTCTGACAGGAGTTGCCATTCAACAAATAACGTATAATTGGAAAAATTGGAACAGATTGAATTATAGTTTTTGGTAGAGATCAGTGTGTTATATTTATAAAATGGAAAGAGCATTAGCTGTTCAAAAAGGATATTTTAATAAATTTCAGGATGTGTGGGGGCCATTAATAAATTATTGTAATGAATAGATATTTTTCCCTGATTAACATAAATGAAAGTATGGGGAGGGGGTGGGTTTTTGATTTTCATTATTTGTTATGAAGGGAAGGAAAGAATTATATTATATGTATTATTTGATATTAGTATGGTGGGAGGGAAGGGGATAAATCTTATTTAATGAGAAAATTTGTGGAATTTCAAGTGATGTATTAAATTAAATTGTTATTTTCTGTGCACTTGATGTAAAATATAAAATGAATAAAGAATTAAAAAAAAAAAAAAGAATAAAGTGATTGGTGCGTCACCATCTTCTAATCGAATGTCTGTAATGATTATCATTGCAATGAATAATACAATCAAACCTTGGTTTGCAAGTAACACGGTTTGCGAGTGTTTTGCAATACGAACAAAACACTCCAGAAAATTTAAACTTGCAAAACTAGCGTTGTCTCGATAAACAAGCACGTCACTCATGCACAACATAAGCGCAGTGCATGCACAAACAAGCCAACCAGGATAGCGATCTTTTAAGGGAGATGATAGGTGACAGGAAGCCATTTCTTTTAGCAATAAGAAAAAAAAGTCACTCTATTGTTGGGTGTTTTTTTTGTTTTTTTTTTTTTTGCTGCATCATAAAGGTTTTACAGAGATAGTTTGGTTTATCTAAAGTCAGGATAGGCTTGTTTTTGGGGTATGGAACGAATCTGAGTTTCCATTACTTCCTATGGGGAAATTTGCTTTGATAGGAAAGCGCTTTGGAATACGAGCATGCTTCTGGAACAAATTATGCTTGCAAACGAAGGTAATAATAATAATAATTTTATTCTTATATACCGCCAAAGCCATAATAGTTTGAGGTGGTTTACAAGAAACAGTCACAAGAAATAGTCACAATGTGAAATCATCAGATACATGTATACAGAATAGGAGAGAGAATAACTATACATCTTAGGTTACAAATCGGTTGAACAGATTCGTTTTTACTAATTTTCTAAAACTAAGATAGGATGAGGAGTGCATAATAGCGTATCAGCCAATCGTTCAATTTACAATGTACCACTGTATTTGCAAATAAAGGACTTCAGAACCTTTTACTTCATTAGATAAGCCTCATATAAATAAAGGCAATCCATTTCTAGCAGAGCCTGTTCATGAATGGCTCTTCTACCACAATACTACTGTGTTGCTATTTATTCTACTGCTTGCTGGGCTCAGAAGCTCCGAGCTGTTTTCTCAGATGCAGTATTCGGATAAAAGCCTAGGTTACTAAGTAGTCACTTCCCCTTTCCTTTTTCTAGTTGTGGAAGATCTTCAGCTAGCAATCTCTAAACTGGAAACTCGTGTGAAGGTACTGGAGACATCGTCTACCTCGCATGCCCCTGCAGTAGCGGCGACCCTTCAGCCCCTGGTACAGTACTATATAGTGACTTAAGAAGACTGCGAGGCTATAACTTCTGTTGTTTGAATCAATTTATATTAATGAATGGAAATTTTGTATTTAATATTTGATTAATTTTACATTCTTGTCTCCGTTCTCACCTATGATTTTCCTTTGGTTCAGTTTACCCAAGAGAACGTTGTTCTTCCTTCCCTTTGTGAAGTGGCTAGGCATGAACCACTGAAGTAGCTATTTCAGTGGGCTTAAACAGCAACGTTTTCAAGCGAGTTGCATTCAAATCCAAATGATTACAAGGATGCAGGGGTTTATAGTATTGAGTAATGATCATTGAGCTCATGATCTTGTGTGCCACACAAAATTCAGTGGTAGACGACAGGTTGCCCCACTCTAGGTTATGATATATGTTCTGATAAGCTGTGTATTTGATTAAACAATCATCCTAAAAAAAAATTTCCATCAACTGCAAAGAATTTAGTGCTTGCCCTCTATGACCACATTGATACTTTGTTGGTAATTGGAAGTTAGCAGGTCTCCTCTTCCAGAGAAAGACTGTGCATTCTGTTAATTGCGGGTGGGTCGGTGTATTCCTTGTTTTGTTTGGGGGCTTTTACGCTCATTTCTGTGAATTCTTTCAAAGGTCGTTGCTGCTGCTTCAATAAAGAAAATTGAAGTAGTTGGCGCAACTGCTGCTGTTGAGGATGAAGATGAAGATGATGATGATATTGACCTGTTTGGTAGTGATGAAGAGGAAGATGAAGAAGCTGCTAGAATTCGAGAAGAGAGGTTGCGTCAGTATTCAGAGAAGAAATCCAAAAAACCTGGACTGATTGCCAAGTCGTCTATTCTTCTTGATGTCAAGCCGGTGAGAGTTTTGCACTAATGTCCATCAACACTTTAGCATCCAGATAGTGACCTGCACTAGAGGTAGACAGGGGAAATAGAGCACAGTATACCACCAAATGGTTAAACAGTATTTGTTTAGTTGTATGAGGTCTGCTTTCATTTTAAGTATGACTGAACCTCATCCCATTCTGAGTGGAGATAATCTACTATAATAAAACCCTAAGTACGCATGCGTACTTCAAACTTCGTGATCCCTGCATCTGTGATCCCTAGCTCTGTGCCAGTAAAAGAAGCCTGTGGCAGTTTTCTGGCTCCTCTGCGCAAGCAGAGTTTGAAATGGCGACCACGGATGCAAGGAGGCAGAGAATACGCCGGCGACTCCCCAGTCCCGTCCTCACTCACTGTAAGTCTTGACATGTCAAAATCTGGCCAGCAGGGTAGTAAATCTGGCCCGCCGGCACAAACCACTGCCACCACTGCTGCTCTTCATTCGCGTCTGTCCTCCTCTTCAAAGCAGCCAGCTGAGGATTGCCGGCTGGCTGTAGCGAACCTCGCAGGCCGCTCTCCACCTCGGTAGCATGTTCCCTCTGACGCGATCCCGTACATCAGAGGAGGGGCGGGATCGCGTCAGAGAGAACGTGCTACCGAGGTGGAGAGCAGCCTGTGAGGTTCGCTACAGCCAGCCGGCGATCATCAGCAGGCTGCTTTGAAGAGGGAGGGCAGACGCGAATGAAGAGCAGTGGCAGCGGTTCATACCGGTGGGCCAGAAGAGACCAGGAAGCTGGGATGGAGGGGAGGGTAGGAACGGTGGTTTGGGAGCAGGGAAGAGGTGCTGCTGGACAGGGGGGGAGGTAAAAGGAAGGGAGAAGGGCTTCTGTTGGACAGGGGGAGGGTAAAAGGAAGGGAGAAGGGCTACTGCTGGACACGGGGGGAGCAGGCAAGGGGTGGTGGTGGACAGCCGAGGAAAGAGAGAAACAGAAAGAAAGAAAGACAGACTCTCATATCTATTCTAGCACCCGTTAATGTAACGGGCTTAAAGACTAGTATTATATAAATGTGACTGAAAGCAAGGCACTCTCAATGTAGCCAAATTCTGCAAAATACTGTCAGTTCAAGATATGTCCCACATAAAAAGACAGTATATCACATTTTCATTCTTGTTTAACATTTTTATTGATTTTTTCATATAACAACAAGTGTGTCATAAATTTTCATACACTTATCTTAAAAATACACTTGATATCTCCATAATATACTTTATATAAAACATATATTATATTATCCTTATTATAATTTTATACATCATATAAAATTTAATGATTTTATCAATTATTATTTAATTATGAATCCTTTTCCCTCCCTTTATTTTTTTAGTTTCACATAAAATAACATCTATTATGATAAATTATTTATAATTTATGATAAAAAGAATAAAAACCTTACCCCCTCCCACCCTCTCTCCTTTAACCATTATCTTATTATGGGAAAAAATTAAATCAATCATTACAAAAATCTGTTAATGGTCCCCAAATCCTCTTGAACTTATCGATATATCCTTTTTGTGTTGCAAATGTACGCTCCATCTTATATATGGCAAACTGAGTTCCACCAAAAGTTATAATTTAATCTGTCACAATTTTTCCAGTTATGTGTAATTTGTTGAACTGCTACTCCAGTCAATATAAATAAAAGTTTATTATTATTTGACGAAATTTGACTCCGAGCTCTCATTGCAGTACCAAACAAAATCGTATCATATGTCAAGGCTACCGGATTTTCTAACATCCTATTAATTTGAGGCCAAATTGATTTCCAAAATATTAATATGAATGGACAATAGAATAAAAGATGATCTAATGTCCCTGGTTCAAGATGACAATGCCAGCATCTATTAGACTTAGAGCTATCAATTCTATGTAAACGTGTAGGGGTCCATAAAGCTCTATGTAAAATAAAAAACCAAGTTTGTCTCATAGAAGCTGACAATGTACACCTTAATCTCCAAGACCAAAGTCGTGGCCATTGAGATGCATTAATCTGATGCTTAATCTCAATGCTCCAAATATCTCTAAGACCATTTTTTTTCTTTTTATTTACGAATCCAGATATTAATTTATACCACATTGCGGCCTGGTGACCCATGGAATCTATCTGAAAACATAAGAATTCCATACTATGATAATTATTAAGGTTTTTCCATTCAGGGAACCCTACTTGAATGGCCTGCTTCAATTGCAACCATCTGAAATATTGTGATTTATTTAAACCAAATTTATTTTGCAATTGTGAAAACTCAAGCAGTTTACCTTTATTCATTACGTCCTCTAAAATACGAATTCCAGCAATCATCCAATGTTTCCAGATAATTTTAAAACCGCCAACCTTGATCTTTGGGTTTAGCCATATTGTTTGAGTCGTTGATTTAGTTATTGGAATAGGAGTTAGGTTACTTATATACCTTATAGTTTTCCAGATATCAACAAATATTTTGTGTTCCTTATATAGCCTTGGCATTTGAATACTGATAACATGACTCAGACGTAAAGGAAACATGAGTCTCCATTCTAACCAGAACCAATCTGGTATATTTTCAGTGGGCTCTGGGAGGATCCAATACATACTCTTTTTTTTTTTTTTTTTGAAAAAGCAGATTAGGTGTGAGTGTAACGGGGTCCAAAGGGCTGTGTAGTAGAAGAAGATCGGGAGGACCAATAGAGATCCCATTCCAATTTTTACTTTCTCTTAATACTAATAGACAAGCGAGCCTCCTCAACAATGTTGGGAAGAGGATGCTAACCCATCTCTCTGCTTTACCTGTTTACAAGTCCCCTCTTGTGCCAACTTTGTCACATTAGACAGCTCATTAACTCTTTAATTATCAGATTGTGAAACGGCTGTTTTACGTAGCTTGATGTTGAACGCCAACAACAGTGCCAAGTAACAGGCATTTGGAGATGCAGATCTCCCAAAGGAGCCAAAGAAACACATGTTGCTACTGAGCAACAATGCCAAATAAAGGGTTAATGTATATTCCAGCCCCGGACCAGCATGGCTCTTACTGACACTTCCGTCCTCCATCTTGCCCAGTATCCAGCACGTCTCCATTACTCTTACCAATATTCTTCTGGCTGAAGCTGATGTCGATACTGTGTGCTGGGCTGGTGCGGAGCCTTGAGCATCTCTGTTTCAGAAAGGGCAGGAACCATGTCTGCTTCATCCAGGAAGAGCAATGGAGAAGTGCTGGTCATCTGGGGTGGGGGGCACATTTATGGCCACAAAATCTGTTTATATTCAAGTATATATCCATCCAGGGTCAGTTTCCACGCCATCCAGAATGAACATGTGGATTAAAACATAGAAAACAAAAGCCAGGTGAGACAACCCCACGTAAATCAATACAGAACAAGACAACAAGTAGGGAATGGGACTCTGCACGTCAGCCTTGGCAAACATCGGGCCTTTTCTCCTCCGATATGGGACATATTGCATTGACCCCTCTACTGAAAAAGACCGATCTTGACCCCTCCATACCATCAATTACCGTCCAATAGCAAATATTCCTCTCCTAACCAAGTTGTTAGAATCTATCATATCCACTCAACTCTCATCCTACCTAGAAAGATTCTCTATTCTCCTACCCCACCAATTCGGCTTCATACCCAACTTCAGCACCGAATCCCTTTTGGCCTCACTAATCTCTAAGGTGCAACAACTCCATTCTCGCAACAAATTCGCTGTTCTTCTACAATTCGACCTCTCCGCAGCTTTCGACATCGTCCATCACGATATCTTAATCTTCCAACTCTCTGAAATAGGCGTAAGCTCCACAGTCCTAGATTGGTTCTCGAAATTCCTACGCTTCCGCTCCTACACCGTTAACATAAACGGTACCTCATCCCCCCCCCGGAAGCCGATATGTGGAGTCCCGCAAGGCTCACCCCTCTCTCCTATCCTGTTTAACATCTACATGTCCTCTCTGAAACTCCTTCATCTATCCCCCCTAGAAGCTCTCTACACCTACGCTGACGACATCCTCATCCTCCTCGAGACCGACTCAAACTTCACCAACCTCACTGAGAACATATCCGCATGTATAATGAACCTCCAATCCTGGGCCCAATCTGTACAAATGAAACTGAATGAGTCCAAAACAAAATTACTTTGGCTCGGCTCATCATTAGATCATTTACCCACCTCCATCCTACTATCTTCCGGCCCCACTCTTCAGCTTGAGTTTTCAAGCAAAGTCCTAGGCATCGTCATAGACTCCTCCCTCTCCTTCAAAGATCACTTCAACTCCTTGGTAAAAAAATGCTTCTTTAGCCTTCATATGCTGAGGAAAGTGAGATCCTGCTTTCATCATTCTCACTTCGCCGTCCTTGTTCAATCCACCATCCTCTCTAGACTGGATTACTGCAACTCCATCTATATAAGCCTAACTAAGAAAAACCTACATAGACTTCAGCTAATTCAGAATGCCGCGGCTAAGCTTATTTTCGCAAAAGGCAAGTTCGATCACGTCTCCCCACTCCTCTCCAAGCTTCACTGGCTTCCAGTACACTCCAGAGTCCTCTTTAAATGTGCCTGCTTAGCCTTCAAGATCCTACATGGCATCCTTCCTCCCGTTATCCCACTCTTTTGGAATTCCTCAAACCCCCACTCCACCAGACCCTTCCAAAAACTGAAATTATCATTCCCCTCTATAAAAGTATATCCCGCGCAGGAAAACTTGGAATATCCCTCCCCTTTAGAACCACAGAACTCTGGAACAACCTCACACCCCCGCTCAGAAATTCAAGCTCCTTCCAATCATAAGAACATAAGAAATGCCTCTACTGGGTCAGACCTGAGGTCCATCGTGCCCAGCAGTCCGCTCACGCGGTGGCCCAACAGGTCTAGGACCTGTGCAGTAATCCTCTATCTATACCCCTCTATTCCCTTTTCCAGCAGGAAATTGTCCAATTCCCTCTTGAACCCCAGTACCGTACTCTGCCCTATCACGCCCTCTGGAAGCGCATTCCAGGTGTCCACCACATGCTGGGTAAAGAAGAACTTCCTAGCATTCGTTCTGAATCTGTCCCCTTTCAACTTTTCTGAATGCCCTCTTGTTCTTTTATTTTTTGAAAGTGTGAAGAATCTGTCCCTCTCTACTCTCTCTATGCCCTTCATGATCTTGTAAGTCTCTATCATATCCCCTCTAAGTCTTCTCTTCTCCAGGGAAAAAAATCCCAGTTTTTCCATTCTCTCAGCGTATGAAAGGTTTTCCATCCCTTTTATCAGACGTGTCGCTCTCCTCTGAACCCTCTTGAGTATCGCCATATCCTTCTTAAGGTACGGCGACCAATATTGGACGCAGTACTCCAGATGCGGACGCACCATCGCTCGATACAATGGCAAGATAACTTCTTTCGTTCTGGTTGTAATACCCTTTTTGATGATGCCTAGCATTCTATTTGCCTTCTTAGCAGCCGCTGCGCACTGTGCCGTCTGCTTCATTGTCAAGTCCACCATCACCCCCAGGTCCCTTTCTTGGGTACTCTCATTTAAAAACATCCCTCCCATCATATAGTTGTACCTCGGGTTTCTGTTTCCCACATGTAATACTTTACATTTCTCAACATTGAACTTCATCTGCCATCTCGTTGCCCATTCCCCTAGTTTGTTCAAGTCCCTTTGCAGTTCTTCACAATCTTCTTTAGTCCGAGCTATGCTAAATAGTTTGGTGTCATCTGCAAATTTTATTATCTCACACTTCGTCCCTGTTTCCAGATCATTTATGAATACATTAAATAGCAGCGGCCCTAGTACTGAGCCCTGCGGGACCCCACTCGTGACCCTCCTCCAGTCCGAGTAGTGGCCCTTCACTCCCACCATCTACCTACCCGCCAACCAGCTTCTGATCCATCTATGTACATCTCCTTCCACCCCATGGTTCTTCAGTTTCCGGAGTAGGCGTTCATGGGGCACCTTGTCAAAGGCTTTTTGGAAATCAAGATATATGATGTCTATGGGGTCTCCATTGTCCATCCGTTTGTTAATTCCTTCGAAGAAGTGCAATAAGTTTGTTAGGCAAGATCTTCCCTTGCAGAAACCGTGTTGGCTGGTTATCAGAAGTTCGTTTCTTTCAAAATGTTCATCAATTTTTTCTTTTATCAGTGTTTCTGCCATTTTCCCCGGTACCGAGGTCAGACTTACCGGTCTGTAATTTCCTGGGTCTCCTTTTGATCCCTTTTTAAAGATGGGCGTAACATTGGCTATCTTCCAGTCCTCCGGGATCACGCCTGTTTTCAGGGATAGATTGCAAATTTGCTGCAGTAGTTCCGCTATCTCCTCCTTTAATTCCTTCAGAACCCTTGGATGGATTCCGTCCGGACCCGGGGATTTGTCTGTTTTTAATTTATCTATCTGCCTGTGTACATCTTCAAGGCTCACTTCCATGGTTGTTAATTTTTCTGCCTGATTCCCATTGAAGAATTGCTCAGGTTCCGGAATGTTGGATGTGTCTTCGTTTGTAAATACAGATGAAAAGAACGCGTCAAGTCTTTCTGCCACTTCTTTCTCCTCCTTCACCACTACCTTCTTGTCACCGTCGTCCAGCGGTCCCACATCCTCCCTAGCCGGTTGCTTCCCTTTAACATATCTAAAGGACGGTTTGAAATGTTGTGCTTCCCTGGCTAGCCTCTCTTCATACTCTCTTTTGGCATTTCGAACCACTCGGTGACATTCTTTTTGATACTTCCTGTTCTCTTTCCAGTTCCCCTCAGTTTTGTCCTTTTTCCATTTCCTGAATTAATTTTTCTTATTGCCTATCGCTTCCTTCACTGTTTTGGTTATCCACGCCGCGTCCTTTATTCGACTCTTTTTGCACCCCTTTCTGAATCTGGGGATATATAGATTTTGCGCCTCGCTCACCGTGTTCTTGAGAAAAGACCAGGCAAGTTCTACCGTTTGCCATTTTTTTGAAGTGTTCCTAAGTTTCTTCCTTACCATTTCCCTCATTGCTTCGTAGTTTCCTTTCCTGAAGTTTAAAGTTGTCGCTATGGTTCTCTTTCCTTTCGGTATTCCTACCTCAACCTTGAACTTGATCACATTATGATCGCTGTTTCCCAACGGTCCCACTACCTCTACTTCTTTAGCAGGTCCCCTTAACCCATTTAGGATTAGATCCAGAGTGGCATTTCCTCTCGTCGGTTCTCTGACAAGCTGCTCCATGAAACAATCTTGTATAACCTCTAAAAATTCTGTCTCCCTAGTGCAATTTGAGCTTCCAAGACTCCAGTCTATCCCGGGGTAGTTGAACTCTCCCATAATAACCGTGTTACCGCTTTTGGATTCTCGCTTCATCTCGGCTTCCATTTCTTCATCAATATCTCCGGATTGCCCGGGCGGACGATAGTATAAGCCCATCTTTATTTCAGGCCCTTTCCTTCCAGGTAACACTTGAAAACTTGGCTCTTTTCAAAAATCTAATCACCTCCCGCTCTCTGGTATCCTTGTCCCTCTCTATCTTCTTAGTTCCTCTCCTATAACCCTTCATTGTAATTCCTTTCCTCCTAACTCTGTAAACTGTGCCGAGTTCTAAGCTTGCGGAGATGGCGCGGTATACAAACCTAATGTTTAGTTTAGTTGATTGTAAACACAAATAAAAAACCAATACATGAATAAAATGTCCTTGTCCTTTTATGACCTGACACAGTTCATGTTTCGGCCTCCTATAGGAAGCCTGCCTCAAGGTGAAGGAGTCGGTCTAGAAAAGTACATATAAAAAGTTTCAACAAATGCATAAGTACATGAAATATCTAAAAGTCTGAGTTAAATAAAGAATACAAATTTAAGGTGTCACAGGGATGCGCAGCATAAGATAACTGCAGATAAATGTCGGAATGGTCCATCCAGTCTGCCCATCATTCACACTCATCAATTCATGGTTAAACCAACAATGAATTTGATATAAAATACCTGATTCTGGTCAGTCTTTGCAGTTTTTGGGACATAGACCGTAGAAGTCTGCAAATCACTGTTTTTACATTCCAGGGGAAGAATACAAATCATATAAGTCATGCTTTCTTTCCTCAGTGGGACGATGAGACAGACATGGCTAAAGTGGAGGAATGTGTGCGAACGGTTCAGATGGATGGTCTGGTCTGGGGATCCTCCAAGCTGGTTCCTGTTGGCTACGGCATTAGGAAGCTCCAGATACAGTGTGTGGTGGAGGATGACAAGGTTGGAACTGACATGCTTGAGGATGAGATCACCAAGTTTGATGATTATGTAAGTTAATTTTCTGGACAGGAGTCACTTGTTACATTCATATTTTTTTCTGTAGTTAGGAATTCTGTTTCTAGCTAAAGAAAGTATCACTTGAATATTTGAAACATTTTTTTCCACTGATTTACCCCAATATGATAACATGACATAACTTTATTCTTCTATACCGCCATAATCAAACAATTTCTAAGCGGTTTACAACAGAAGAAAGCTGGACAATCGGCGAAATACAATTAATTAAGATTCCTATCTGCAGACAAATCTTGATGAAGTTGTCTTATTCATTCCTTCAATTTTTTTGCCCATCCTCCCGAAGGAGCTCAGAATTGGTTACAAATCTCAAGCACTTTCCCTATTATCCTGGCAGGCTTACAGTCTTGTCTAATATACCTGGGGTAGTGGAGGACTAAGTGACTTGCCCAGGGTCACAAGGAGCAGTGTGGGGGTTTGGAGTTGAACCTTCAACCTGCTCAAAACAACAAGCTTCTAATTACATTCACAGCAAGTGTTATTGGAAGAGAGGAAAAGATCTCAGAAACCTGCTCAGGTTAATGAGGAATTGAAATAGACTTATCAGTTCCAGATTTCAATCATTGATCCTTAAAAAAACCTCTTATACTGTTTAGTGCACAATGTTAAACTAAACATTAAAGTGAAGTGCAATATCACTCAACATCATAATCTGTATCATAGCATTTAATAAAAATATAATAATACAATGAAAAACTATTATAGTGATTGTTCAATGAAAAACTCCAATCAATTCAGCCAACAAGAATCTTGAATCAGACACTTAATAGTGCTTGTATAAAGTGCTGAACTAAATCCTGTGCAGCTGGCAATTCAATAAATATATCAGACAAATTAATATTATGATGCTTATTCAAACAGCAGCCCTGTCCCGACAGTTAAAGACTTCTTCTGGATCAAAATCAAGAAGCTGCTTCGCATTCTACAAATAAAGACACTGTTCTGGGAAATCTACCAATCTAAATACAATACAATTTCTTATATCCCGCAATTTCAACAGGGAATCAACAGAGAGTCTATTGGGGGAAGAGATATGTTTGTTCCTTTCCTGAACTGGTAGTGAGTAGGTAGCTATTCCAGATGTGGGGTCCTAGGAACCTGTAGGTGGAGTTGAATATCCTTTTCCTCCATACTTCATGGGAGGAAGGGAATGGTATTTTATACTTCTGTGTGGTCCTTGAATTAAGGAAGTTGTGCGAGACCGGTATGTTGGCCACTAGTCATCTGGAGTTTTCCCCGAAGATGAACTTGTGAATCATGCAGACTAAATAGATTCTTTTCTTCATGGGTAGCCAGTATAGCTTGAGAAGCAGTGGGCTAGTCTTCTCAAAGCGGTGTGATTGGAAGATCAGTCTTGCTGTTGTGTTTTGGAGTACTTGTAGGTGTTTTAGTTATTTTCCTGTGATTCCATAGTATAGAGAATTACAATAATCTAGTTGGGGCAGTAGGACTTGCTTTGCTCACTGGATTCAAACAAGGAGTCAAGACCCTGTCAGTGGCCCTGTTCCCTATATCTGCTCTATCTTTCCAACTCAGATTTGAAGACAACTTTGGCATAGCATCACCTCTTTGCAGTCATGGCTTACCATGAGCATATTAACAGATTTATCTCAATAAACCATACCCTTTTGTCTCATTTCATGAGATGACTCATACATGTGCACCTTTCTCTACATAACCCAACACTCTTATGGACCTCAGTGTTGTTTTGGATGCTTTCAAAGTGCCCTTCGAACCACTAAGCCTTGCATCCATACCTCATTTGGAAAGTAGTCTTTTTATCACAGCCATCACCTCATCAAGACAGGTTAGTGAATAACAAGTTCTGGTTATCTGTTCTCCCTATATACAGTTCTTCCACAACAGAGTAGTCTACCATACTCGCCTGAAATACCTAGCCAAAAGTCATCTTGGACTTTCATAATAACCAGACAAGTCATCCATCCGTCCTTCCTCAGCCCCACCAGCAGAAAGGATCTTGCACTCGTTTGACTGTAGGTGGGCAACTTTCTACTTCCTGAGCGATACTGAATCTAGTTTAAGTTCAACCCCAATAATATGGATCTTCCAGCCTCCAAGAGAACTATATTCTCTTGGGTTGCTTTGGCCTTTGCCTCAAGCAAGCCAACAGGGACCTGCCTGGACACATTGGCATTCATAGCCTCTGGGCTACAGTCTCCTTTATTTGCTCACTTCAGAGCTAGCCCCTGCCCCTGCTGGGCATCTGTAAAGCTGTTGTGTGGTCTGTGCCTCATGTTTTTGGACCACTCCCTCTCGGAACATGTTCAGCCGTCCTCTGGAACCTGTTTCTTACTAAGAAACTTTCTAATTACCCTGAATCTCTATGGTAGCTAGTGACTCAAAAGCAAAATGGGATAGAAAACAAATTAAATACTCTGCTTGAATCTTTCCTGCTTGTCTCAGAAGAAGGTAAAGTTGCTTTCCTGTAATCTTCATAGACAAATACAGCCTCGTTTACTCACCCTCCAGCCCTGCTATATGTTTGCTCCAGGGGGAGCTGCATCAAGTGTGAGAACCATAATGGAGCAGCTTGCTCAATATGGTGTGTGTGTGTGGGGAGGGGGGGTTAGGTAGCCAGTACATGCCCAGTAAGCCAAAAGACTTTCTTAGATAAAGAAAAGATCCAGCACATTGGATTAATCAGACGATGTCACTGGTAAGTGTGGCTGCATTTACAAACTTCCATTACAGGTATGCAACTTTGCTGTCTCAGAAGTCAGTAAAGCCCTTTAGGCTTTTCTATTTGTTAAAAGCAGTCTACATTTGGCATTACAAAAGACGTTGCCCACTTGGGGCGTAATTCTGTACAGGGAGCCAAAAAATAGACAAGAGAATGACGGATACTAAGCACAATTTAACTGCATCTCAGCTCCCAGGTGTCGTCATAGAGTTGACTCATGGTGGTTAATAAAAATATACTTAAAAAAAGACTAGAGCGCAAGTTGTCATTTAAGCGCAAGTGCGTACACCTGGTGAGTGGCAGGTAAAATGTAAATGTATGTGCCTAAATGTTGCATTTTAGCATGTAACATAGTATTTTATAAGTTATCTACAGTAGGTGAATGTGGGACCCCCCATGTCCCTCTTGCAGACCCACACTATGCACATTAGGCACTAAACTTGTAGACTCAGCTAGTAGTGTGCACTAAGATTAATAGAATTAAGTGGTGTCTCATTTATCATGTCTCTGTTGAGGGAATAAGGTAAATCGGATGATCAAATAGCTGTATTTATAACATGGCTTTGTAGATCTAAAAGCATTAAGGTAAATTTTTTTTAAAAAAAAATTCTTTATTCATTTTTTTATGTTACAACAAGTGTAGCAATTAAACTCATATGAACTTAAAGATACACACTATCTTATTCGGCACAGCAATGAGAGCAAAGAGTCAAATTTCTTCAAACAATAACAAACTTTTATTTATATTGACTGGGGTAGCAGTACAACAAATTACATATAACTGGAAAAATTATGATAGGTTAAACTATAACTTTTGGTGGAATTCCGTATGCCATATATATAAAATGGAGCGTGTATTAGCAACACAAAGGTTATTTTGGCAAGTTTCAGAAGATATGGGGACCATTAGCAGATTTCTGTAATGAATGAAATCATTTTCCCATAATAAAACTCTTATTAAGAAGGGAGGGGGTGGGTTTCATTTTATTTAATTTATCTCATAAAATATTTGTCATTATTTTTATTATAATTGTTATGTGTATTGGGAGGGGAGGGAAAAGAGGGGTTTAAATTTTAACAACAATTATTATACATATTAGGTAATACAGATATTTTAGGTATTATTGTTTATAAATACAGAATAATATATTGTATTTACAGTGATACATGAAAGGAATTCAAGTGTATGTTTTATGTGATCTCTTTAAATTTCTATGTTACACTTGTTGATATATGAAAATGAATAAAAAAATTTAAAACAAAATAAAGATACACACTTGACTGACTCATATAAGCATAAAGTTTAACATTTCATTACAAATTAATATTCTATAATATTTTAAATATTATGTAAGAAATCTAAAATTTAAATCATTCTAATTGAATATAATAATCCCCCATCCCTCCCTCCCTATTCAATAATACATAAAATCATCCTTACTGTGAAAACTATTCAAATACTCATGTATTATATAATAACAAGTAAAACCCACCCCTTTCCCCCCCTAATCAAATATCTTATCATGGGAAAAGTTAATCATTCATTACAAAAATCTGTTAATGGTCCCCAGACTTTCTGAAATTTACTAATATAACCTTTTTGCGTTGCTATTGTGAGTTACATTAAGGTAAATTTTAAACCAATGAAATGTACAATATATTCGTTTACAAGATGCTACAAAAAAAGCATACTCCAGTATTTGCAGGCATTATTTTATCTGGCATTAAACCTGGCAGTGTTTTCCCTCATCACATGTTTTTAAAAGCTCCTTTTATGTTCTCAATTTCAGGTGCAGAGCGTTGATATTGCTGCTTTCAACAAAATTTAAAAAAGAAATGTAAAGTTTGAGAAAAATAAAATTCATTTGTGCATTATTTGGAGGCTGCATTTTTGTACTAACTCTAAACTTCTACCTGTATACTCCAACTGTTCTCTGCTGGGCTGAGGTTGGAAGTGTCTATCAAAACCTCAGTCAGCAAAAAAAACTTCTGTCCTTTTCAGGTAAAAGATGGTATGTTGTGAACTTTCTGGCCTTATTGAAGAGGCCCTCACCCTTGTGTGTTCACTTTTTGTCATCTTTGGCTGACCTGCCTAATGCCACCAATAAATTTTCTCAGCCCTTTGTGAGAGAAATCCTTTTCCAGCTATGGCCTGGATGCACTAAACATAATTGCCAATACCAGTCGGATCACTGTTGGCCAATTCTCTGACCGATTGTGGAAGAGCGATTGATGTACTAAAAAGACTGCATGCAAATGATTCGCGTGGAGGTTCCTCATAATTCCCGCCTCTCTCCGATTGATTGGTGTGAGAGTGACTCTCACATATGTGTAAAGCCGGCAAAGGGAGGCCCGAGCAAATGAGCAAACAAGCCTCCTGCCACTCAGCTGTTAGGGGCAGGAAACCTTTTTTTTTTTCTTTTAATGGACAGATGTTGTGTGTGTGTGTGTGTGTATGTTACATACAAACACACAATGTTTGCCACCTAAAAGGAAAAAAACCCTCCCCGATGTCCTGGCACCAGGAACCAACCAACACCCTACCCTACAGCAGCAAAAACAGCTGGAAGGATTCCCATTCCCTCCTGCCATGCTGTTCCTGCACCCTCCTTTTTCCCCCATGAGAACTGGCAGGAGGAATGCCCACTCCCTCTTCCCCTTCCTCCTGGAAAAAAAAAAGGCAGGAGGGATGCCCACTTCCTCCTGCTACCAGATGCTCCCCTGAACCCCTCCCCCCTCTATCTTTGGTAGACATTGGGAGCTGGAGGGAAGCACGGTCCCTCCAGCTCCAAGGCCCACAGGTCGAAAATGATGGGCCTTCCCCTCCCTGGTGCACCATGTGATTTACAGGGAGGAGCCTAAGGCACTGATTGGCTCAGATGTCAAAACCCCTGGGTTGTTTTTTTTGCTTAGTCAAGCGATGTTAGTGAATCGCTTGGCTAGTTTTCATGGGGTTTTAGTTAATTTGCATGGCCAGATTGGAAAATGGGTGATTGAGGGGAAAAAATAGTAATGAGCTGTTTTGTGAATTCGGTTGTTAAAATTGATCGTTGCCAAAGCTGTGAAAACAGGTTTAGCGACAATCTCTGACTTTAGTGCATCTATGCCTATATACCATGAAGTTTCTATATCATGGTATACATGAAAATCCTTATAAAGAGGTGTTGTCAAGACATGGCTTATGCTTTGATGAGAGCATGCTGTCAGTTGAGGCTGGCTAGGACCAGTCAGAGAAAGACTATATTCTAATCCCTCAGTGTGGTGTTAGGGAAAGGGTGCAGCCATATGCAAATTATTGAACTTACTGTAAGAAAAGGGGTCACTAAATCGTACATTTGTATATGTAATTGTTTATAGTGTCTAAAAATAAAATGATCAGTGTGTGTTAGAGATACAGATTGTATGCAAGGGAAACGGAGGCATATTTGATAAGGCAAATAAATGCCTCACCCTGATGCCTAGAGAGGGCAAGTGAAGTGGTCCTAGGGAAGCTGGGTGTGTTTCAGTGATGGGCAGTTGAGCAGAATGATGAGATGGTGTATAGTTAAAAGGTACTATAGTATTATTAGGACAAGAACTGATTGCAAAGAAAACCAGGAGATAGTATAGAAGGAGGTTTTCTGCTCTCCTCTTTGTTAGAGGGAGAAGGGGGATGTTTCCTCTGTGCTGTATAATTAGTTTAATTTACGGTGTTATTTCTAGTCTGCCGTTGTCCAAGGCAGATCACAAGAGATACATATATAATAATAAAACAATCGTTCTATATCGCCTGGTAGACCGGTATAGTTCCTTTACGGATGGGTATTAGTCTCCCCCTGCTGGTAGCAGTGAGGTATGAGCTCAAACTTGTATATTAGTATAGGTTCCCCTCTACTAATCCAGTCTTCCTCAGTCTCCGGTAGCAGAGTAGTAAGGCTAATTCGGCTCCCCCTCAGCAATGTTGAAACTTTGTTTTTGGACTCCTGGTTCCCCATTTTGTGCCGGATAGAGCTTGGATGGATACTGTTTGGGGATCCGTCCAACCTTGGGGGTGTTAAACCCATCGGGTCTCGTGCTGGGTCCTTCCCCCCACCTTCCTCCACCTTCCCATATTTTTGCAGAGGCGCCTCAGCTGGCAGCCTGGCCCCCTAGTTGGTCAGCCCTCCAGCTTTGAGAGCTGTGGAGTCTGTTCTGTAGAAAAAAAAATCCTGAGGTGTGCCGTCTAAAAGGCTAATTTCCCTTTAAAACTGCCTTTTTATTGTTCAACTAACCGGCACTTTTTCTTGCAGCTAGGGCGGTTTTCGGAAAAAGTGCTCACTGTGCTTCGGGCGCGAGGTTCTTGCGGCCGGCCAATGCAAGCGTTGTGCAGGTCGGAGCGGTAGGGTAGCCTCATCGACAGCAGATGCCAGCAGCCAGGGTACCCCGCCGCATGAACCTCGTGAGTCAGCTTCGGATCGCGAGGAAGCCTGGGCTTCC
The DNA here is from genome assembly GCF_902459505.1 of Geotrypetes seraphini. NCBI lineage: Eukaryota > Metazoa > Chordata > Amphibia > Gymnophiona > Dermophiidae > Geotrypetes > Geotrypetes seraphini. The sequence continues at coordinate 12,766,733 of NC_047085.1, forward strand.
CCCGACGTCCACATGGAGGGTTCCCCAGCCGCCGACAGTCAGGGAAAAAAGGATTCTCTTGCCGCCGAAGTGGCTAGGGATTCCCTTTTTGCATCTGTCAGTTCCTCAGCATCAGGAAAGTCCCAGGCTTTTCAGACATGGCAGGTCGCAGCTCTGATTTTGGCGGTTTCAGGTCCAATTTCGGTGGGAACCTTCTCTGTCATCTCAGTTACCTCAGGTGACATCCCTGTTCTGGAATTACAGGGGCAAGGTACAACAGGGACCCCTGCTGAGGCAGGGAATCCCTTGGAGCCACTGGGGGTCTTTCCCCCTGAATTTATGTTAGCACTTTGTAAAGCTTATGTGCTGGCGGCAGGAGGTCCCGTGTCCACTCAGGCTCATTCCAGACAGCTTCTTGAGGCTTCCCTAGTGCCTCCAGTGGATATTTGCAAGGAATGCAGAGAAGACCAAACTGCAGCCTTTGTCAGACACTACCGTGTGGATGTTCAAGCGTGTTGGGACGTGGTATTTGGTGAATGTGTTCTGGTGTTGGCCCTTCGGGAGTCCCACCCTTGATGGGTACTGCTTTGGTACGTTCCATCCATAAAGGAACTATTCCGGTCTACCAGGCGATATAGAAGGAAAAATTAGGTTCTTACCTGCTAATTTTCTTTCTGTTAGCCTGTAGACAGGTATTGTTCCCCACCCTATCTGTCTTTGTGTAGTGATTGCGAGTTTTTGCTTGTGTGCAGATTTTGAATTTTTCTGCGGGTTCTAGTATTTTTCTAGGGCCGGGGAGAATTAAGAACAGCGGCGATGGCTCAGCTAGCTTAGCTAGTGAGCTGTGGGGATGTTTTTTTTTCCAAGATACAGTTCTACACATGTTCCAACAGTTGTTTAAAGATGTTTTTTCCACTCCTGTTTGGAGTGTCTGTTACTGTTTTCAGTTAAGACTTTTCTTAGGTTCTGCTTTGCTATTCAGCAGACTTGATTAGTAGAGGGGAAGCTATACTAATATACAAGTTTTATCTCAGTCTCCAGCTGTATCCGTAAAGGAACTACAGGCTAACAGAAAGAAAATTAGAAGGTAAGAGCCTAATTTTTCCTTATACCTAAATACTTCACTAATAAAACAAAATCTGTTACAGGGTATGGTATGAAGAGGGCTGAGGTTCCAAAAGAGTGAATATAGAGCGATTTTTTTTTTCTTTTCTCTAATCTCTGAAACTTGTCAGGGTAGTGCAGGTCAAAGATAAACAGGACTGGAAAATCCTAAAAGTTAAATTACAGAAGTGTCTCTTAGGAATTTTCCTGGGGAAAGGAAGAGAAATCTTGGCCACTAAATTTCCACCTCAGTTGGAAATTGCCACACATACAAGAGACTCATGAAGTTGGCCTGGAGGGGGAGGGGATCCTGCCAGTTTGGGCCCCAAATCCAGGCATGCTCACAAAAGGGTGTTGCCTATATGAGAGGTATTCAATAATTTTTCTACCTCAGTAAGAAAGTTTTCAAAAAAGTTTTGTTTTATTTTTCAGTAGAGTCCCCTTATAACCCCACTTTTCTTGCAATTGACTTCTTGTTTGACCTTCAAACCAGGACATCACAGCTTCCTTGACATCTTCATTACTTGAAAATCGCTGTCCGTGGAGAGATTTCTTCAAAACTTGGAACAGGAAATAACCCGAGGGAACCAGGCCAAGACTCTAGATGGCAGCTTGTGATTGTGACATGTGCACAGTCGTATTGTGAAGAAGCAGCATGCCTATTCTCAGTTTTCTTTGTCTTTTCTCCTGGATTGACTCCCGCAAAACGATCTTGTGTTGTCGTAACTCTCCCTGGTTATGGTTCTTTTGTGTGGCATGAACTCCAGAAGCAAAAGTCCTTCATCCCAGAAGAAAGCTGCCATTAATTTGTCTGCAGACTTTTTTGTCTTGAATTTTTTTGGGGTGGGGATGACTTGTGCTTCCACTGCATTGACTCCATTTTGGACTCAGGATCTCTGTGATAGACCCAAGTCTCATCTCCAGTCAACAAACGATGAAAAAGATTTATTTGGTTTTCACTGAGCATCTCCCAAGTTCTCCTGACACTACTATAGCTTCGTAGCCTTCTGAAATGGCATCAACGTTCTTGGAACCCATCTTGCACTAACCTTGGACATGCCCAAATTTTCATAAATTATTTTCCAAACTGTACCTGCTGAGATGCCCATCAACTATTCAGGAAACTTCATTTGTCTTGTCTGACAAAATTAAAATCCTCAACTTTCTTGCATATTTCTGTGGAAGCTTCCACAGGCTGTCCAATGTGAGGGTCATCTTCAGTGGACTCTCTACCTCACTTAAACTACTTGCTCCAAAATTTACCATAAACTGCAGACTTACCATAAACTGCAGCCATGCTTTCATTGGATGATCTTTGGCTTTTTCGCTTGTGTGAGAAATTTTATCACTGAACGGTATTCCAAATCTAGCAATTTCTTGCTTGATTTTTGCATGAGGACTTCCAGACATCCTGTCTCTTGGAATGTTAAACTCGCACTGAGCCACAACTGTGCATGAGTAACCTGCTGGCTACTTTTTCAGACTCAGGCAAATTATTGAATACCCCTCATATCCTTTAAAATAATCCCTTTTATCAACATAATATTCATCTTAAAAACAAAGCAAAGCTAAAAAAAACCCCCATCATTTCAGCTTTTGATTTGCCTGTACCCCAGGGTATAGATTTGTTGCCCAGATTTCCAACCACTATCTTTGAATGATTTTCAAATGGACCAAGAGCAGTCTGAGTCACCATGAAATTATCTACATTCTGGCAAATAAAAGCTGAGGATTTTGAAAGTTGAGTTGGAGCTGAGAAGATCTGATTGGAAGAATGAATGAGCCAATATGTCCTTTATTCAATCATTTTAAGCACTTAAGGCAAATACATAAGTGAGAGGTACCTGTTCCAGTGTCAAGTATGTGTGTATATATATGGTAGAGAGATGTGTCTTCCACTTAGCAGCCAGCAAGTATTACTCACATGCCTAGGCAAACTAGCAAAGGCCTAGGTTCCCTAAGTTCTATTTTCAGCCTAGCCAAAGGGGGGAGCCAGAGGCAGTTTTGGCCCTTGCCTTTACCTCAGAGCTTTGGGCGTTGCTTATTAGACACAGTGACAAAATTCATCACCGTTCCAGTCCCCGCGGATAACTGCGGGAAACCACCTTCATGTCATTCTTTAAGGAGAGAGGGAAGAATCAGAGTATGAATGGGCACAACCTTTGATCCTCAAGCCTTGCACTGAAGAATGCTGGTGAAGGACTGAGGTTGAAATAGACACTAGAAAATGACATGGGATTATTTCCCACGGTTATCCGCGGGGACGGGACGGTGATGAATTTTGTCACCGTGTCATTCTCTAATTAGAATATAAGCCCCAGATGCAGCCAAGGAGAGGAGGAGGAGGCCAGGAAGGAGAATGGAAGACATCTCCACAGAGAGGGACAGAGAAGCAGCAGTCTAAGCTGTGGGACAGACTTCAGCTTAAAGCCATTCTTCAAGAGAAGCTGAGCAACCCACACAGGCAGATTGGTCTGGAGCAGAGGAATGCATGGAGGTTGGTGAAAGTTTACCTTTCCACTCTGAACCAGCTGGTTTTTCTTTTGTGTGCTTTGAAGAGGATTTGTCTGTCCTGCCTTATTGGAAAAAGAACTGTGGTGTTTGTGAATGTTTTGTTTAATACACAAACCTGAGAAAGAGAATCTCTAATGACTGTCACCTGACAGGAGTTTTTGCATTTTTGTGTTTTGGCTTGTTTATTGGAATTACTGCTGGGAACTATTGAATGACTGAAACTGAACTGCTATATCCTTATCACTGAAGTGAAACCCTTTTCTTACATGGCTGCTGGGGTAGTGCAAGAACTGTTCCAACTAAAGATGGTTTTCTTTTTTTCTGCTGTTGAGTGAAACCCTGTGTCTCAGGATTTCTTTTTTCTTGTGTGGAGAGCTGATCAAGAACCAACAAGCTAATATTATTAATGACTGGAACTGTGAAATTATACTTGTGTTTAAACCTCACTGATTGGTTTTTTGGTTTTTTTTCTTTTCGGGTTTCTTGTGACCTTGAAAGATGCTACACGAGGTATGGGAGGAAAGGAGGGATACAAGCTGCAAAGGTTCTGCTGCACAATGGGATGAGTGAGAGGGGAGGAAAAATGATGCACATGTGGGGGAGAGAAAGGAAATAGGAAGAATTGGGATGGAGGAGAGGAAGAGAGAGATGATCATTACATGAAAAAATAAGACATCCCCGGAAATAAGACCTAGTGCCTTTTTTGGGCACCAAATTAATATGACAGTGTTATTTTTGGGGAAACACAGTAGTAGTAGTAGTAGTAATGTGAGCATGGTAGTTCTCATAGAAGATGAATCGTGCAGAAGCATCTTTAATAGATTGAAGGTGAACAGATCGAAGGCATGAGAGACAGATGAGTGGGAGACCTTGAGAGAAGTACATTGCAGTAGTCTAAACCAGAGTTTCTCAACATGCTGTAAAGGGTGCATGAGCCACTTGTTGGGGGTATATGGCACTGTGCGGGTCTCCTGACCCCTTCTTCCTGATCTTCTGGTGGGAATCCCATGCCCTTCTTCCCTCCAGGTGCATTACCCCCTCTGCCGAAGCCGGCCCGGAAGGCTTTCCACCAATGTCAGAGCTGACGTTTGAGGGAAGTCTTCCGGGTCAGCGGGGGATCCCAGTTAACTCCTTCAGGGTTCTCTCGAATACATTTGTGGTTACCATTATATATACGATTATATTGTGTGGAAAAATGAATGGAAGAAATTGCATTACATTTAGTACTATTATGGGGTGGGGTCAGGTGCGGAGCTTGGCTTCCCATAAATGCACTGGAATAATGAGAATTATACAAATATTTCCAATCAAATATTGTTTATTAAAAATTAACAGAATAATCTTGTTTCAAATGGCATTTGTATAATGGAGGCACATTAGTTAGAGTGTAAATGCAGCATCTCTGATAATGGTCTCAAAATTCTATTCTGCTATGTTTACTTATAAATTCCAATTTTGGGTTTGTTTAGTTTTACTTATAAATACCAACATTCCTCTACTTGCATATCATTGGTCAAGAATACTTTATACCAATGGTCTCAAACTCAAACCCTTTGCAGGGCCACATTTTGGATTTGTAGGTACTTGGAGGGCCGCAGAAAAAATAGTTAATGTCTTATTAAAGAAATGACATTTTTGCATGAGATAAAACTTTATAGTTTATAAAACTTTCCTTTAACAGTTAAAAGGAAAGATATATAAACTATAAAGAGTTTTATCTCATGCAAAATTGTCATTTCTTTAATAAGACATTAACTATTTTTTCTGCGGCCCTCCAAGTACTCTATTTTTTCTGCAGCCCTCACATTTAAAGTTTAATATCTTTTCTTTCTCAAAACTGGCACATTTCAATCACTATATTGAAAATAAAATCAAAATCAATCAACGTTTGGAATCCTTGTATTCAGTGAACGATTATCTCGTGGAATAGCAGTATGATTGCACAAAGGGTTTGAAATGTGGTTTTGGGTCTCCTGAAGCAGAACTCGAAATGGGGCCGCGTTGGGACCCCTGAGAGCCTTAAGATTCTTATGAATATTTTTTAGATAAGTGCATCGCATTATTTTTTCCATTGAGAGAGATTTTTTGCATAAGAAATTTTGAATATTACGTGTTGTGAGCTTGCAAGTATAATTTAACCTTTTACCAGTGGTTTGAAAGTGACGTTCCAATGCAATGACTAGACGGTAAACTCTTTTCTCAAGAGGAGGTTTTCACCCCCTCTTCAGAGTTTCAATTCTCTGAGCATTTTTTCAAAGTAACAGTCGCTTGCTCTCCACTGGCAATTATCTTAGTATAGTCAGTCTTCTATTTATTACTATAGCCATTTTACTGACTAGCATTTATACATAAGTCCCTGTTTTCATTCTTAACGAAGTTGCATCCATCTTTGGCATTAACTTAATGTTCAATTTTTCTGCTTTCTTTTCAAAATCTACGTTTCCATGTCTTACCTTCCCTTCCTATCTCTCTCTTCTTCCGTCCTATTTCCATGGTCTGGCATCTCTTTCCTTCCTTTCTCTCCCTCCCTCCTTCCTTTCTCTCCCTCCCTCCTTCCTTTCTCTCCCTCCCTCCTTCCTTCCTTTCCCCTGGTCTGGCATCTGTCTCCTTCCCTCATGCCCTGGCATCTCTCCCTCCCCTCCAATGTCTGATATCTCCTTTCCTTCCCTCCCTCCCATGAACTTGGCTTCTTCTCTTGTTCCTCTCCTCTCCCTTCTTCCTTCCCTCTCTTTCCCCAATTGGGTGCAGCAGCAACAGAAGCAGCATTCCCCTTCTCCCTTTCCTGTGCAGGAAAGGCATTTCTCTTTCCCTTTACCTCCCTCTCACTTTCTCTGTACAGCAGCAGCAGCAGCAGCATTTCCCTAGGGTCCCCCTTTCCTATGTAGCAGAAGCATTTCTCTTTCCCCTCTCCTTCCTTTCTCTTCCTTGTGGAGCAGCAGCGTGTCTGGCCGGCTCGTTCCGTTCAAAGCCTTGCGAGATCCGTGCCTACGTCTGAAGCCTCTCTGATGTTGTGACATCAGAGAGGCTTCTGATGCAGGAGTGGATAGCGCGAGGAGCCGCCAACCTGCGGCTTTGAACAGAACAAGCCGGCCAGACACGCTGCTGCTCTAAAAGGAAGGGAAAGGGGAAGAGAAATGCTGTTGATCACGTCCAGACCGCGGGCCGCAAATAAAACCTGGAGAGCCACATGCAGCCCGCAGGCCGCATGTTTGAGACCACTGCTTTATACCATATAAGACTTTTGCATGCATATTGGGAGAGTATCTTCCCCCTCACACAAGGATTTCTAAAAGTTATATTCTAATACTAGCTTACATCATTTATAAAAATACAGGAGAAATAAAATATTGCAATATACTTACGAAGAAAAATTATCCATACACACATCTTTAAATCATTTCTGCTTCTCCCATGCTACTGAGTCGCTTAACAGCGTGCACTGAAGATCCTTTGTCTCAGTGAAAAAAGGGGAGTGGCTAGCCTACTCCTAAGAAAATCTACTTTTTCCTATATAAATCTTCCAATACATTTTTGAGGTAAATATATTCTAATAAAAGTTCCTACATTTGTATTTTAATAGTTTACTAAAATTTAATTCATCATAAATGCGTCTGCAAAAAAGGAGAGGGAGCCCCCCCGGGATTGTAATCTCTAGTAAGAAGAAAAGCCCATCTCTATAGCAACCAGGTCAAAGGCCAAACCTTATCTGCCACAGGTCTTTGGAGTAATACCCTGACTGGGCACACATTGAAACAATAGAACTCCATAAAACTAAGCTACCGCCCCTGGTTTATCTTCTCTGGCCTTCAACAGAGCTTATTAATTAATTCTAATGCCCTAAGAAAATACCTGCTCTTCTGTTTCCAGTGACCACAGCACAAAACACACATTTTTTCAGATCAATATGTTATCCCGTATTTGTCTACCTGGTTTGTATTCTGGTTTATCCAATTGTGGTTTTATAAAGCCTTCTCTGCTCTTGGATTAAGTCCTTATCTTATAATATATTTTCCCTAACTAGTAAAATCTTGAGCAATGGTACGAAAGTTCAGTGGCTATTTTGTTTTTCATGTTTGCCCATTCCACCACATACCTGTCCATTTTTAATAGGCTGCCCCCCCAGGTTCATTTGAGCCGAAGGGCCACATCAGTAGGGGTACTTGATTGATATTTGTTAGATTTAGGGGGTATTTGGCTTGAAGTTGAGAAACACTGCTCTAAACGAGAGGTGATAAGAGCATGGATAAGGGTTTTGGTAGTGTGCGTGAAGAGGTCAGGTTTAGGTAATGTTGTATAGAGGGAGGAAGTGACAAGTTATAGCAGTTAGATCTGAGCGGAAAAGGGGAGAGGAATCAAAGATCACCCCCAAGATTGCGAGCTGACGAGACAGGTAGGAGGAGTTTATCTACAGAAATAGAGAATGGCAGAAGGTGAGGGGGGAGGCGAGATTAGGCAGAAAGATGAGTTCAGATTTAGCCATATTCAGTTTTAGATGGCGATGACATCCAAGCAGCAATATTGGACAGGCAGGCTGAGATACAGGCCTGGATTCCTCTAGAGAATATTGGCTGTGGAGAGGTAGATCTGAGTCATCAGCATTGAGGGTGATATTGAAAACCATGGGCGATAAGTCTATAGCCAGTCTAGAAGAGGTATGCAAGCAGATTGATAGGCTTAAAAATGATAAATCCCCGGGACTGGATGCCATCCATCCGAGGGTAATCAAGGAATTGAAAAGGGGCTATAGCTGAATTGCTTCAACTAATAGCCAATCTGTCAATCGGGAAGGATTCTGGAAGACTGGAAGGTGGCAAATGTTACGCCAATCTTGAAGAAAGGTTCGAGGGGTGATCCGGAAACTATAGACCGGTGAGTCTGACCTCGGTACTGGGAAAGATGGTAGAGGGGCTGATAAAGGACCACATTATTGAGCACCTTGACGGACATGATCTGATGAAGACCAGCCAGCACGGCTTCAGCAAAGGAAGATCTTGCTTGATGAACTTGCTACACTTCTTCAAGGGAGTAAACAGGCAGATAGACAAAGGCGACCAGGTCGACATTGTATATCTGGATTTTCAGAAGGTGTTCAACAAGGTTCCACATGAACGACTACTTTGAAAAATCGCGAGCCATGGAATCGAGGGTGAAATACTCACGTGGATTAAAAACTGGCTGGTGGATAGGAAACAGAGAGTGGGAGTAAATGGACAATACTTGGACTGGAAAGCGTCACCAGTGGAGTGCCACAGGGTTCGGTGCTTGGACCCGTGCTCTTCAACATATTTATAAATGATCTGGAAATTGGTATGATGAGTGAGGTGATTAAATTTGCAGACGATACTAAGTTATTCAGAGTAGTGAAGACACAGGAGGATTGCGAAGATCTGCAACGTGACATAAACACGCTTGAGAAATGGGCCGTGACATGGCAAATGAGGTTCAACGTGGATAAGTGTAAGGTGATGCATGTCGGTAACAAAAACCTTTTTTTTTTTTAATCTTTAATTCTTTATTGTTTTTTCATCATATAACAATAAAACAAGTCAAAAGGAAAATTACCATGGAAACAGAAATATAGCTAATTAGCAAAAATCAAAACATTCCTGCATAATAATTACAGGTAAAATGATACATTCCATAGTTAGTTAGTCCACAATAAGAGAGACAGACCTATAACATGACTGATTAACCTTTACTATCAAAAATAACATTAGGAAAATAAAGATGGCACTTGATAGTCCCCAAGTAATTCCAATTGAACAGATTAACTGGAGTACAACACTCATGAAGCAGGTATAGAGTGTGTGGAAATAAATTTAGATAATTGCTGCGGCTCATAAAATACATATCTATTACCTTTATATACCATTACACATTTACATGGATATCGTAAAACAAAGGTTGCTCCTAACCGCAGTACCTGGAGTCTCAAATTGCTTTCTTCTTTTCTGGGTATGTTTAGACACATCGGGATGCATTCTTACTTTATATGTCATAAAAGAAACATCTCTATGTTTAAATAACAGTTTAAGTAACCATTCCCTATGGGAATCAATGGCAAACTGTACCAAAAGAGTAGCCGGAACTTGGGCTTCACTATCAGACCTCTCTAGGAAATTAGTTAAATCAAGGCTATCCCCAGACAAATTCTGCTGATTAGTAACTTAGGATTTTATTCTCCCAGGCAAATAGTAAATTTTAGAGAGGGGTGGATATGAAGCCTCTGGTACTTTCAAAATCTCATTCAAATATCGCTTAAACATCTCTTGTGCTGAAATAGGAAAAACTTTTGGGAAATTTATAATCCTAACATTACATCTTTTAGTTACATTCTCCAGCATTTCATTCTTAAAGTGCAAATTCCCACTATCTTTAACCCAAATTGAAGCTTGCAATTCCAAATTTTTCAGTCTAGTCTCACAGTCTGCCGTTTTATTCTCCAAAGTAGATAATTTGTTCTTAATTGCTGTATGCTCAGAGAGCATCGTCATGCAAGAAGTAGATAACTGTTGAATTTGATTACTCAGAGAAAGTTGTAGGCTGGAAATTGCCTCACAAATCATCTCCATATTGATGACCTTAGGTCTTTGGAAGGGGGCACTCTCCATTCTAGGACCCATGATAGGCAAAGTACCTTGAGCTGTAGCAATTGAAGAAACACGAACCAGTTCCTCTTCATAGGTTTGCTCCATTTCCTCCACCCGGCTTGTTGAACCATCTTCCTGCTCCTGCACAGGGTCAAGAAACCCGCTCTGCTGAGGCAGAGAGGAAACGCCCAGGGCCGGTCTAGCCTCCAAAATCTCCTCCATAGCTCCTGGGGGACTTGGTGGGCTCCGCTTCTCCAGAGATAAGCTGGTGCCTTCAAAAGAGGATCCACTTGCTTCAGCCCGTGAGCCACCTCCAGCCGAAGATTTCTCCGGTTGTTCAACTCAGGAGCCATGCTCCACGAAGACGTCCATCGGGCCGGTAAGAGAAACAGGCACCTCCGGGAAGACCCGGATCTTAGATTTCCTTTTTACCATCGGGTAAAATTGAAGAAAAAGTCTTTCCTGGCGACAGTGTCTTCGTAGCAGCTTCAAGACGCCATCTTAGGTTTGCTCTACCCCCCAGCTCTCCTTGGTAACAAAAATCTTATACACGAATGCAGGATGTCTGGGGTGTTACTTGGAGAGACCCCCCAGAAAAGAGACTTGGGAGTGCTGGTTGAAGGTCAATGAAAAAATTATATCAAATGAAAAAAATTAACCACAAATTGACCAGATCCACAAAAAGGCTAATGAGGTTGCAGAGAGAACTACTTAATAAATAATAATATTAAATGAAGGAAAAAGATCTCAGAATTGCCACTCCAAGGATCATAATGTTATCATCCATTAATGGAATTGTGGCGTGGATATCTTTCATTGATCTAAAAAAACCTTCATATTATTATTTAAGAAGATGTAATTCATCTTATTTATAAAAAAATTTTTAATATAAGTGACTTATTTCATCAGAATTCAACTACTCAATAATTTAGGTTTCTAAAATTCAAAATTCTATTTTTCTATTTCTTTTTCTTTTTACAAGCAGTGCAAAGAGCATGTGCAAATAGCACTAAGACTTTTGCTCTTTGCACATGCTCTTTGCACTGCTGCTCTTTGCACTGCTTGTAAAAAGAAAAGAAACAGAGAGAGATTGAGAAGGATAAAGATAGAGTAGAGGCCATTGGGATTTGGCATGGAACATTAAGAATGGAGAGAGCAAAATTCTGAATGAAGCGGGTCAAAAATATCATGAGAAGACAGCAAGTCCAGGCACTGGTGGTGAACAGAGCGTTCAAGCAGTTTAGGAAGGGGAAGAGGGAAATGGGGCGATAATTGGAGGGGGATGTGGGGTCTAGTAAGGGTTTTTGAGGAGAGGTGTAACTATGGCATGTTTGAAGACATGAGGAACTGTTGCAGTGGAGAGTGATAGGTTGAGGATGTGACAAATTGGAAGGATGACAGTGGGAGCGATAGCTTCAAGTAGGTGGGTGGGATCAGAAGAACAGGTGATAAGTTTGGAGGAGAGAAGATGATCAGTTTCCTCTTCCATAACTTCAGAAAAATAAAAGGTGCCAGAGGTTTTTGGAAGGGAAGTTAGCAAAGTGGATAGCTGGAGAGGGTGGTGGGGGAGGTGATTCGGTTGAGAATTCAAGGTGTATCTTTATTTATTTTTGTTTTTTCTATACCGCCACAATCTTGCGACTTCTAGGCGGTTTACATTCAAGAGAGCTGGACATTCAGCGAGTTACAATATGCAGATAGTCAGAGGAAATACAGAGTACATCAACTTTAAGAATGCGAAAATATGTGAATCTTGTTGTAGAAGAACTCTGCCATGTGCTGATGCCTTCCTGTCTAACGTTGGCTCATGAGACCATCAGTAGAGAATGACACGGGGACAAATTTTTCCCTATCCCTACAGGAACTCAATTTCCCCGTCCCATCCCCACAAGTTTTGTCACTGTCTCATTCCTGTAAGCTCTGCCTTAACCACACAAGCCTCGAACATTTTTGATTTTAAAGTGTTTTAATGCTTGTGCAGATGAGGATGGAGCTTGCAGGAATGGGCCAGAGATGGGAAAAGAACTCGCAGGGATGGGAAAATGCATTCCTGTGAGGAAAAACTTGTCCCCGTGTCATTCTCTAACCATCAGTTCTCTGTCTCTGTGGTGCTGAGAAGCTGTGGTTTTTTTTTTTGGGGGGGGGGGTCTCCACAGCGTTCTCCACTCTCCTTTTTGTGCCATCCTGAATTTTCCTTCAGTATTTTGTTTTTTTCATCCCTTTTTTTCTTTCCTTTTTTTTCCTTTGTTCGGTTTTTGAACCTTCAGGCCCCGTGGAGCCTGACTTCAGGACAGTGGTATCGAACCTTTTTCGGTACATCTACTCAATCACGGTCCTTCAACTTTGCAATGGTAGTTTTTCCCTCGATGTCCAAGCCTGCCAAGGGATTCAAGCAGTTCACTCAGTGTAACAGAATAATTTTGGCCACTGACCTGCACAACTGGTGCCTTCAGTGTCTAGGCCCTGACCACCGGGTATAATATTCACAGTATTTTCTATTCTTAATTCTCCCATTGTCCCATATACGAAACGTCCTGTTGTTCACTACTGACTTTATTGTCTGTTAAGCATTGTGAGGAAATATCTTAAAGAACATCTGGAACTCATTTCCCTTTGAGCCAACAACCCTAGCCATATTATATAAAACCTTTCCTGTCAACACTTCTGTAAAACCTGTTTTCCTAGAGACTAGGTCTTTCCTCATAATAGCTGACCATAACACAATGATCACATGATTTCTTGTAATTCTGGATTATTTCTTCTTCATGGCCTTGAGCAACGTCTGTAACTGTATTTTCCAACATCACTACAACTTGATATCAATTTAATTCAACAACCTTTTACATCCTAAAAGAGAAGTTTATAGGCCATTATTGAGATGGCTGGGGATAAGCAACATAAAATGTTTTTCTACTTGGGATCTAGCTAGGTACTTGGGACGTGGGTTGGCCACTGTTGGAAACAGGATACTGGACTTGATGCACCTTTGGTCTGTCCCAGGATGGCAGTTCTTATGGTTTTATCCTATAGTATAGGCTTAGGTGTGACAAGTGTGCCAAATTTATTCCCTTACTCCATTGTTCCATATTTTCCTGTGATCTTCTTTTCCCATATAATTTACAAATGTCACCCTGTTTCTGCCTACGTGTTGCCATCTCGCACTACTCCTTAGGAAAATAAAAACAAATAAGTTCCACAGCATAACAGACTGATTGAACCTAAAGCTCATATATTAGAAAACTGTTTCTTTTAATCAGGTTGCTAACATATTCAATTATGCATCTGCAATGACCTTCACCCAGAGCCTTTGCAGTACTTCACGTTTGCTTTTCAGTCCCCAACCGATCACTGAGATCTCAAACAGAAAAACGTCTGATCCTGCCACCTGGCTGCTCACTCACTGTCTGAGACAGCCAGAAGATGCTCTTATTCTCTCCACATACCTAGATTATGGCACATCATCCCCCCATTCATTAGATCACTAGACAGTCTTTGGAACTTCAGGAAAGCCATGAAAACCTTCCTCTTTACAAACCCAGCTCCTTAATGACCCACGTCTACACCCCTGATGGATGGATCCCCAAAACACCACCTAAATTACACCAAAGGGAACCTCACTAAAACTTGCACACCATCGCAAATATAACCAGAATTACTACATTCTCCAACAACAAAGATGCTCCTACCTGCTAAGAAAAGCTATTTCTACCTCCATGTTATATCTACACTGAAATTACTGTAATTTAATCCACTCTATGTCCACTAAGTCTTATTTTTAAGTCCACATGTTATGTCTACAATGTAAATGCTGTCATCTAACCCCCCTTTGTCTATACTGTAAATGATGTAAAGTCTTTATTCCCCAACAAAGTTTGTCCTACCCATACTATGAATGTACTCTTGTAACCCGTTCTGGGCTCCTTTGGGAGGACGGGCTAAATAAATGACTAAATAAAATAGTAAAATAAAATTCACTATTCTATTGGTTTTTGTTTCATTATAAGAATAGTTACATTACATTAGTAGGGGGGGGTTAATATTAGCAACATGTTTAATTTAATGAGCGTCTTATATACCGCTAAATCTCCCAAAGGATTTGAAGCGGTTTACATCTTCAAGGGAGAAATGGATATGGTGTGGAGGAAAGGGAGAAATGGGACCTAGGGAGAGAACATGGGAGTAGGGTTGGGGACAGATGGATTGGGGGGTGGGAAGGAGGGATGTCACACTTAAAGGATGGAGCGAAGGGAAAGCATGCAGGAGGCCGAAAGTGTTGGCCTCATGGAGAGCGAGATGGATGGGGAGGGCGGGAAGGAGAGATATCACACTCAGCGGAAGAGGGAGAAGGCAGAGAGTAAAAATTAGACTTATGGTTGGAGGAGGGAATGAGGAGAGGAAGCGTGCAAGAGGCAGAGAAAGAAACGGATGTAACAGTAGAGGGAGTGGGAGAGACGCACCCTGGATCTCTTTCCCCACTCCCTTTGCAGCGAGAGAGGGAGACATATTGCCAATGGGGGTGGAGAAGAGAGGAAGAAAAGTTGAACTTATGGAGGGACAGAGAGAGAGGTTTGTTGGGGAAGGCAATGACGTCCACAGGAGAGGAAGCGTGCAGGAGACAGAAATAAATAAATAAATATTGGATGCACAGTCAGAAGTGCAACCAGAGGCTTATGAAATCACCAGATAAGAAAGGTAGGAAAAGATTTAGTGATCGAAATGTCAATTTTGAGAATGTATATCTGCTGTCTATATTTTGCAGTATAAACTATATTTGTTTATTTTTCTATAGTTGTTCCTGAGGTGACATTGCATATTTTAAAGTCATCTGCCTTGACTTCTTTGAAAAAAACCAAATACAAATGATAATTAACATTTTCTCTGTGTACAGTGTGCTTTGGTTGTTTTTTTTTGTGTGGTTACCATTATGTATTAAGATTATATTGTGTGTATATGAAAAATGGATGGAAGAAATTGCATTACAATTAGTACTATTATGGGGGTGGGGTTTGGGGCGGAGCTTGGGCAGGGGTACTCTGTTGATATTTGTTACTTGGGGGGTATTTGTCTTGAAGAAGTTGAGAAACTGTTGTATAGGGTACATGGGGAAGAGTGTGTTAGTGCTTGCACACACTTCGTGACCCTCTGCAAGTCATGAAATGTAGACCTTAAAAAAAAAAAAAAAACTTGGACAAGCTTGTGCTGGGGAAAAGGAAATAGGTATTGGAAGAGTACTATAATGGTAGTATAAAAACTCTTTCAGTGATGTGGAGGCAGTTGGACTAGAGGACACAAAAATGGAAGCTGCAGAGTGGCAGACTTAGGGGTAATGTTGATACTTTTTTCCACAAGGAGGATACTGGATACCTGGAATCTACTACCAGCAGATGTGGAGTCTTAAACAGTGATGGAATTTTTAAAAAATGTGGGATAAGCACAAGGGTTGCCTAAATAAGAGAAAGGAAACAAGACCTTGCTATTGAGGTATTATGTTAAGAACATATGAACAGCTCCACTGGGTCAGAAAAATGGTCCATCAAGCCCAGTAGCCCGTTCTCATAGTGGCAAATCCAGGTCCCTAGTATCTGGCCAAAACCCAAGAGTAGCAACATTCCACGCTACCGATCCAGGGCAAGCAGTGGCTTCCCCCATGTCTGTCTCAATGACAGACTATGGACTTTTCCTCCAGGAACTTGTCCAAACCTTTCTTAAAACCAGCTACGCTATCCGCTCTTCCCACAACCTCTGGCTTAACTATTCTCTAAGTGAAACAATATTTCCTCCTATTGGTTTTAAAATGTTGGACAAAAGTAGTTGGGAACTGAAGCCAAAGGACAAGAAGATCAGGTGTGTGTGTGTTGTATATCACTTTATCATATGCTAAGGAAACATCTTAATGTTGAGATTAGCAAGTCAAATTAGCAATACCTTTGGTTATAATGTGTGCCAGGACTGCATCATACTTAACTACCTTGATGTGGTTGGCATGAATAACTAAGCTGCAGTGTGGTGGGTGTAGCTGTGCCTTTGCTGGGCAGACTCCATTGACCGTGTGGGTCTTTATCTGCTGTCATTTACTGTGCAATAGGCATTTGGGGGGAAAAAAAACTCGCCTAGATATTCATCAAGTCTACGGTATTGGGGTTCAAGAAAGGATTAGATAATTTCCTGAAGAAAAAGGGTATAGAAGGGTATAGATAGAGGATCACTATACATGTCCTGGACCTGATGGGCTGCCGCGTGAATGGACTGCTGGGCGCGATGGACCTCTGGTCTGACCCAGCGGAGGCACTGCTTATGTCCTTAACCCTTTCAGGACCATAAGGATCGTAGGCCAATTTTTGTGGTTTTGACGACATTTTTATGGTAAAAAGGGCTTGCAGATGCCAAAAAATTGATTTTTTTTGTGAAATATCATTATTTTTATTTAAAAAAATCACACTTCTGGCTTATGGACAGTGTGGCAAGTGAATCTTCTCGTCAATCTAGCAACGACGCTAATGAATGAATGTCGGAACCAGTTTGTTTACATAAAGGCAGTATCATATGGAATCCGTACATATCAAATTTAGAACTGTAGACTATCCCAATCAAAATTTATAGGATTTTAAAGTTATGGGACAAATATGTCCCTTGGTCCTGAAAGGGTTAAGTCTCACCTAACAACCTAGCTATTTAAACCCTTACGAAAGTTTCTCCTTTTCTCCTGTGTACACAATGTATTTCTGAATTGGTTACAATACAGTAACAGTTACATATTTCGATAAGTTCAGGCAGAAACTGTGAAACCCTTAAGCTAAGTTTAGACACTTGCAGATAAGTCCATTGAGCTCCCAGAAGAGCTTTGACTGGCGCTGGCAGCTTCCCAACCCTCAACACTTGGAACCAGCAATACTTTCATCTCATATGTGCCCCCCCCCCCCCCCCCCCCCCCCCCCCCGGTTGGTGCTAGTATGGCAGGATTTTTTTTCTGAGAGAAAGTCTGACTGAAATGACCATGACTGTCTTAAGAGTTATTGCTTAGCAACTACTGTGTTTCCCCCATAATAAGACATTTAGGGCCCAAAAAATGCACTAGGTCTTATTTTCGGGTAGGGCTTATTTTTTACATGTACGTGATCTCCCCTTCACCCCAATTCTTCCTCTTTCCTTTCCCCCACTTGTGCAACATCTTTCCTTCCCTCTCACCCATCCCCTTGTGCAGTATCTTTCTATCCCTCCCTCCCATACCTTGTACAGAACCCTTGCAGCTTATATTCCTCCTATTCTCCTGTGTAGTATCTTTCTATCCCCCTCCCGCCACTGACCCATCTCTCCCTCCAACCGTGAGACAGAAAGAAATGGAGCTTATAACAAACCGGCAGTGTCGGCAGCAAGCTAGACAGGCTCCTTCGCGGCCGTTCCTCTGCCACGTTGCTAATGATGTCATCACTGATGCGGCAGAACTACGTCCCAGGCTGCATAGAAGCCTGTCTTGCTTGCTGCTGACGCTGCCGGTTTGTTGTAAGCTCCATTTCTTTATGTCTCGTGGTCGGAGGGAGAGATGTGTTGGCAGGGTCGGGGGGGAACGCTGCTGCTGGCAACTAGGGCTTACTTTTGGGGTAGGGCTTATATTAAGACCTACCCCGAAAGTCATCATGCTAGGGCTTATTTTTAGGGTAGGTCTTATTTTTGGTGAAACACGGTAGGTGCGGTATGGATGGAGACAAACTTTGATCCTGGAGCCATTCTCTAAAATCTTGAGACTAGTACTGTATTGATATGTAAAAACACTTAGACAATTGGCAGAAGCTGTTTTTGGATTTTATCATTCTGTCCCAGTACATCAATTCTTATGTTCTTAAGTGAGTCAAGTAAAGGACAGTCCAGCCATTGTGACATCACTGCTGAGGTTAGCTCTTAGGCATTGGTGGAATGAGGTATTATGACATCACAATCTCAGCTCTGGAATGTTGCTACTCTTTGGGTTTCTGCCAGGTACTTGGGACCTGGGTTGGCCACTGTTGCAACAGGATACTGGGCCCAGCTGCTGAAGCATCTTACTGTCACTATAACAGAATTGTCCATTGTTGCTGGCATCAAGGAGCATCTCCACTATTTAATAGACACTTATTTTCCTGTTCATCCACTACACAATTTAGGTTCTCTTTTATACCAATGTCTCAAAGACAATCCAATTACCTGCCTAGCTGATGTAAAAACATAGACAACTGAACCTTTGGGAAAGTTGTATTAAAACCAGATAGAAATAGAAGCTTCTAGTTGTGATTTATAAATAGTTGTACAGAACCTTGTCCAATCCTAACTAACCGAGGCTTGTGCCAATGAGGACAGAGTTTATGGGGACATGAACAGAAGACCCGGGGCTGGAGATGGACCCTACAAGACCAACGCGGCCCTGTGCCATTTTCTAGCATACCCCAGTGCGATGCCAGTGAGGAGAAGCACTGGCCGACTGCTTCTAGGTTGTGCCTCTTGCAGTGAGATCCCCCACCGGCGAAGTGAGAGGTTCAGGGTCAAGGCCAGAGGGTCTTGATGTGATGTGTTAATGTCACACATGCAGGTGATACCTACATTTCTATAGCACACACACAGAATTCTTCCATGAGCACCAATCCAGACCCCAGGCCATGCAACTTTTCAGCCTAGTGACACACACAACCCAATGCCCCGGCTAGAAGGCACCCAGCAGTACACAGACATTGACACGATGATATCCAGCCTCAGATTGTCATGTGTGCAAGACACCCAATGCATACTCCTTGGTTTGATCAATTATAGCCACAGTGCACTTGGATTTACATATCTTGGGTCACATGGCCTTGTAATAGTAAGAGCCTGTGGCAATATTTATGTAGAGGGGCCCTTGGGTAACTCTGAGAATAGCACAAGGGCTGTGCTTTGTGAGTTATTAAGATCAGAATAAATATTTGCTTAGTTGCATGAAGACAAGTTCTAAAAGACAACTTACTGTTTTTGTAGGTTGTAAGCCATCAAAGCACAATACAGTGGTACTTTGGTTTACGAGTGCACCGTTTTGCGAGTGTTTTGCAAAACGAGCAAAACATTTGCCAAATCGGCGCCTCGGAAACCGAGCATGGCTCGATTTGCAAGTGCCCCCCCTCCGTGATCCGGCACCCTCACCCCACGATCCTGCACCCCCCGACTTGATTGGGCACCCCCCGTCGCTTCTTACAGTCACCTGGGCAGTGGCACCGGCATGTCCTGTGCTTGGTGCCTGTGCCCGAAGATCGGCCTCCTCTTCTGCTGGGCCTTGAGCATCTGCGCATACTCAAGGCCTGCGAGTTCACGTTCTGACAGGGGTATTGGGGTTCTGCACAGGGGGATGGGTTGGCGGGGGCATTGGGGGTTCTGCACAGGGGGATGGGAGGGAGAGAGGGAAAGATGCTGCGCTGGGGTATGGGTTGGTGGAGGCATTGGGGGTTCTGCACAGGAGGATGGGAGGGAGAGATGGAAAGATGCTGCGCAGGGTGATGGGTTGGTGGGGGGAGTGGGGGTTCTGTGCAGGGGAATGGGAGGGAGAGATGGGAAGATGCTGCGCAGGGGGATGGGTTGGTGGGGATATTGAGGTTTCTGCACAGGGGATGGGTTGGTGGGGCATTGGGGGTTCTGCGCAGGGGATAGGTTGGTGGGGCATTGGGGGTTCTGCACAGGGGGATGGGATGGAGAGATGGAAAGATGTTGCGCATGGGGATGGGTTGATGGGGTCATTCGGGGTTCTCCACAGGGGGATGGGATGGAGAGATAGAAAGATGCTGCGTTGGGGGATGGGAGTTCTGCACAGGGGGATGGGAGGGAGAGAGGGAAAGATGCTGCGCTGGGGGATGGGTTGGTGGGGGGATTGGGGGTTCTGCGCAGGGGATGGGCTGGTGGGGCATTGGGGGTTATGCAAGCTGAGGGCTCCCACTGATTCTGCATTATGGTAAGTTGTGTCATTTCTATGACGATGTTATAACTTAATAATAATAGAAATGTAATGTATATTGTGTATAAAAGTGCCCTACAAACCCAGCCCGAACCCCCCCCCCCGGTCCCTGGAAAAAAATCTGCTTCTCTAAAAGCGGTCCTTGGTGTCTAAAAGGTTGTCCAAAATTTGTGCCTCGGGACGGTCTTTGCACCTTGCAAAACGTCCGTTGACGTCAGGGGGCCCGAACGCCAGCTTTGCCTAACCCCGCCCCTTCGCTCCTCCAGAGCCCACGCGCAGCTCCTGTCCCGAGACCGGTGGGCGGGGCTCCCGAGAGCGGCCTCGCCTGCCATTGGCCCCCCCGCTCGCGGCCAGGACGGAGCATGGCGCGCGCCGTCCCGCCGCTGCTCACCGACCTCTACCAGTTCACCATGGCCTACGGCTACTGGAAGGGCGGGCGGCAGCGGGAGCCGGCCGAGTTCGAGCTCTTCTTCCGGGAGCCCCCCTTCCGCGGCGGCTTCACGCTCTTCTTCGGCCTCCACGAGTGCCTGCTCTTCCTGCGCGGCTTCGGCTTCGGCGGGGAAGGTAAGGGGGGGAGGGGCGGGGCGTCGACTCCCGTCACGTGCGAGGGGAGGGGCAGGTCCTTTGCGCTTTCGCTTTAGCTTCTGTCCTTAAAGCAGCCGTAGACGGTCCCTGCTCCGAAGAGCTTACAATCTAATTTGCACGGGCAGACAGGGTAGCTCAGGGTTGGGGAGGTTCTGGCAGAGGAAATGATGATACTCGTACAATGGGTAAAGTGGGAGATAAGAGTTAAAAGCAGCTTAAGAAGAGGGGGGAGGGGGACTTTCTTTATTTAATTCGTTTTCTATCCCGTTGTCTTCAAAGAGCTCACAGGTGGACAGGTTACAATTTGACCTATCGTTTGCTATACCCGATCTTTGTGTAACACTTTGCTTACATTACGTTTTTATGTGATTCTGGAAACCCAGCATAAAAAATATTTAAATAAAGAAATAAATGCAAGGTTGTATCCCAACTTGACACAAACTAGGTATCTACTACAAACAAATTGAGTTTTCAGGTTGCATAGTTACTATCCCTAAAATTGTGTTTTGTTCTAGTTATTATCCCTGGCAGGGCATGGTTTTTTTTTTGTTTTTCAATACACGTTTTGAACCTAATGTGACACACCCTGAGATTTAGTACCAATATACATTTCTCTGCAATCCATTTGTCATGGGCAGGTAATGGCTGTTACTACTTTTCTGTGTACTGGAGCCTGCGACTGTGGCAGCCTGTTCCAAGCATACAGTGCGGCAAGAAAGAAGGGATGGAGTCTGAAGTTGGCAGTGGAGGAGAAGGGGAGCGGGGGGGGGGGGGGACGACATAAGGAGAGATATTGTGGGGCTACAGAGTGAATGCACTTGAAAGTTAGTAAGACTTGGATCCTTCCGCTCAGCTGGTAGGTCCCTCCTATCAGTGTCCTTCTCCACTGCTAATGTCAGACTGTTCCTTCTGTTTTGAACATAAGAACTTCATAAGAACATAAAAATTGCCTTTGCTGGGTCAGACCAGTGGTCCATCGTGCCCAGCAGCAGCCTTTAGGTCAAAGACTAGTGCCCTAACTGAGTCTAGCCTTACCTATGTACATTCTGGTCTAGCAGGAACTTGTCTAACTTTGTCTTGAATCCCTGGAGGGTGTTTCCCCCTATAACAGCCTCCGGAAGAGCGTTCCAGTTTTCTACCACTCTCTAGAACAAACTGCCCGAATCCTTGCAAAGGGCTCCTTCTCTGGCAATGTTCAAGTCCAAGTTAAAAGCCCACCTCTTCCCCAATATCATCTCATCACATGCGCAGATGCCCTCCAGATGTGATCTGAAGAGTTGGGGTTTGTTGGGGGAAATGGGACAGGGCCACCAATCTTCTTCTTTTTTTTCAGAATAAAATCTGGTAATAGTGCTGCCTGATTTCCGATTCGAATCGATTCACCGATTCAGTTTGGGTGAATCGATTCAAATCAATTCGTTTGTACAAAAAAAAACAAACTCACCGATTCAAGTCGGTGACTCGGCCCCATTGTAGAGACTTGTTTGGGCTTTCCCTCTGCCGCCAGAGTCCATCTAATGTAACTTCTGTTCTGCACGCACTGTCTGACCAATGGCTACAGATGAGGTTCCAAAGGCCATTACCGCTTCTGCTCTTTATTCTCACACTCTCTCCCCTCAAGCCTCCGAGTACACTTCTATCAGAGCTACCGCTGTTTTCCACCAGTGAGCGCCAAGGTATACCTTCCGCTTCCTAGCGCCTGACTGCTCAGTCCATGCACCCTGCCCTGGGTACAAATCTCCCAGATGGAAGGCAGGCTAGGGGTATGATTAAGGCTACTGAATACAGAGAGCCACATCCACAGACTGCAAAGGTTATGAGCTGATGTTGGGGACAGAGCTTCATTTGGGCCCTGGCTCACGGAGATAAAGAAAGAACGTCACTTCCTGTGGGACAGGTCTGGTGGCTGTAGGCAGCCCGCCATGGTTTGGTTGAGAGAGATGCCAACGCCACGCGACTTGCTGAGATACCAGTGCAGTACGGTGCTTGTAGTTTTGGGCGGGTTACTTCTCTGGCCCCACGGGCACGCAGTTAGCTTAGTGCAGGGCAGGCTGACATATTAGCTAAAGCTAAGACCGGGATGTCAGGGGGGAACATGCAGGCCTTCTTTGGGTGAGGGGGGGGAGCAGGCCTTCAGGGGGGGCATGCCTTTGGGGGGGGGGGCACACCAGGCCTTCAGGGGAACATGCAGACCTTCGGGAGGGGGGGGGCCCTGGTTTAGAAGTACAAGGAGGGAGGGAAGGGGGGGCTCAAAGAGATGTGCATATACCAGACTTGGGAGGGAGGGAAGAAATAATGGGTGTAAAAACAGGAGAGAGATGGTGGACAATGGGAGGGAGGGAGGGAGGGAAGGAACAGAAAGAGAAGTTGGACACAAGGGATGGTGTGGAGGGGGATATAGATACTGGATAGGAAGAGATGGTGGACCCTGCAGTGGTGGGGAAGGAGGGAGAGATGCTGGATGAAAGGGTAGTTGGGAAAAGGAGAGATGGTGGATCTGGGAATGGTGGGGTCCATCGCTGCAGGGATGGAGATGAAAAAAAGGAAAGATGCCAGACCTCTAGGGAGAGAAGGGGAGGACAGAGATGGAAGATGGATGTTTAGCATGGAGATAGAAGAAAATGACAAATGGGCAGGAGACCCTGGCAAGTAAGTTATCAGAAGACAAACAGAAACCAGAGCCTGGAACCAACATGATTTAAATAATGATCAAACAACAAAAGGTAGAAAAAATCATTTTATTTTCTGTTTTGTGATTACAATATGTCAGATTTGAAATGTGTATCCTGCCAGAGCTGATATTAGACTGTGAATGTGAGCTAGGATTTAACAGAGAGAGGAAAAGTCTTTTTTGTTTGTTTATTTTGTTTACACCACAGCGCCAGTGTGGGTAGGAGAGAGAAAAGGGGTGAAGAGGCTATAAAATAAACCCACCAGGATGTTTGAAAAAAACACCCCAAAAAACCCACCCAATTGGGCAGGACAATTGAATTGAATCGAAAAATCGATTCAATAGGCTGAATGGAAATTTTTTTTCCTGAATTGGGCAGCACTATCTGGTAATCCTAGGCTAGGACTCTTCAGCTTGAAGAAGAGACAGCTCAGGGGTGATATGATAGAGGTCTATAAAATACTGAGTGGAATGGAAAGGGTAGATTTGAATCACTTGTTCAGTTTAAAAAAAAAACTAGGACTAGGACTAGGGGCTTGCGATGAAGCTATTAAATAGTAGATTTAAAACAAACCGGAGAAAATATTTCTCCACACAACGTGTAATTAAACTCTGGAATTCTTTGCTGGAGAATGTGGTGAAATCATTTAGCTTAGCAGGATTTTAAAAAGGTTTGGATAATTTCCAAAGAGTGAAGTCCATAGGCCGTTATCGAGATGGCTTGGGGAAATCCACTGCTTATTCCTAGGATAAGCAGCATAAAATCTGTTTTACTACTTGGGATCTAGCTGGGTACTTGGGATTTGGATTGGCCATTGTTGGAAACAGGAGACTGGGCTTGATGGACCTTCAGTCTGTCAATTCTTATGTTCCTATGAGATATCTCCACATTACCCACAAACGGAATACTAACACGTGGAGGGGCATAATCAAAAGAAACATCTATGTCCGATTCGGATGTATGGCATTAGACGCCCAAAGTTGGCAGTAGAAAAAAATATATAATCGTCTTTCTGGATATCCAGGCATTTGATCGTCCAGACCACCTGTACGTCTATCTTTATACCACATTTTCAACCAAAAACATCATCCAAGTCCCAACCGCCTAGAACAAGACCTTTTCGATGTGGGAGGGGCCAGCAAAGTGATGAACTGACCACCCAGACATGGCAACAGAGCAGTGGGGCACCTTACAGGGCACTACTGTGAACTTCACAAAAAGGGTACCACATAAACATCTCACCAGAACTTGCTTATAGGTTCTGGTAAGCCCTCCGAAACACACTATACCCACTTGTCTACAGCCCCAATAGCCCTTATGGCTGCAGGT
The DNA here is from genome assembly GCF_902459505.1 of Geotrypetes seraphini. NCBI lineage: Eukaryota > Metazoa > Chordata > Amphibia > Gymnophiona > Dermophiidae > Geotrypetes > Geotrypetes seraphini. The sequence continues at coordinate 12,791,449 of NC_047085.1, forward strand.
TCCACCTATATGGCAGTACAATAGAACTTGAGGGGGAGGTTTGGTGGGCTTGCATTTTCCATCATGAATGTAGTGGTTAGAGTGGCTTATGGGCCTGGGTCCTCCTCTCTATGGTTCACTAGTCCAGCCCCCCAGACTACTTAAGCCACCTCTGTGCAGCTCTACTAGACTTTCCTATAGCAGATATGTATGTTTTTATCCTGATCTTGGGGGGGGGGGAGGTTCAATGATCACTGGGGTGTGTGGGGGTGTCTTTATGTGGTCTCTACAGTGGTTATCTAATCACTTTGATACTGTTTGGGCACTTATACCTGCTTTTCATTGTCTAAAGCACAACGTATAAGTTTTGTCCAGGAAGTCTTGTGAAACATTCGATTATCTCTGCAGGACAACTAAGTCTAGGTCAGCCCACATCCCACCCATATGCCGCCCTAACCACTCCTCTAGATACGCCCCTTTTAGCTCTAGGCACACAATGGCATTGAAAGGCCTAAAAAGTCCCTGGATACGTCCAGAAATTTGGTTTGATTATCGGCACTTGGATGACTGTCTTTTAGGTCTGTGAGATTCTGGAATCTTGCTACTCCTTGGGATTCTGTATGGAATGTTTCTACTCCTTGGCCAGGTACTAGTGACCTGGATTGACCACCGTGAGAACGGGCTACTGGACTTGATGGACCATTGGTCTGACCCTATAAGGCTGTTCTTATGTTCAAGTGATCTACGATCCAGTACTGTTTGTGAAGGGTGTAAAGATAGCCATTCTGATTTGTCTTCCAAGAAACTGCAGACCTGCGAGCCCTAATTTCTCACCCTCCCATCTCCCAATCTGCGGCAGCCATTCTCTCGCTCTCTTTCTATGTCAGTGTGACCCTTAGAGCTTATTCACAATAAAAAAAAAAATTAGCCCAATCCCTGTCAAATGGATGAAAGGTGGATGCAGCTGAGGATCTACAGCAAGGGGAAAAAAAAGGTACTGGGATTGCCAATATAACATGGAAAGCAATGGCGTAGGGTGGTGGTTCCCCCGCACCCTCTTTTCCACGCCCCCTTCCTCTTTTCTCGCCCCCCACAACACACTCACGCCCTCCCTTCCCACCTCCGGACCTCTTTAAATCTTTGCCAGCACAAGCATCTTCTCCGGCTCCCTACTTGTTCTGTCATTGGCTTTCCCTCTGACATCACTTCCCAGCCCCGTGACCTGGATTTCAGAAGGAGCCAGATTGGCACGAGCTGCAGGCTAGAGTGCTTGTTTGTGCCGGCAAAGATTTTAAAGAGGTATGGGTGGGTGGAGAAGGGAGGGTGCAAGTGTGGCATGGGGGGGGGGGCAGAGAGGTGCCGCCCCCCCTTACTATGTCACTGATGGAAAGTATTAGTTGTATTATTTTCCTTCTCCAAAGAGGAAAAAAAAAAAAATCAGTTCTTGAATCAGCAGCTGTTTTCACCTGATCTCACCTCTAAGCACTGGGAGGAAATTTTGTTATGTTAATCAGGTTTTCTATTTAGTTCACAGTCAGATTACATTACAAGAGGTTGGGTTAGTTGCCCAGGAAGTTACCGTGTACAGTTTGACACGGACATTCAGTAGGGTTTGCTAGTACATTAGTTACGAGTTCAAGTTGGTCATATTTAGCTCATCGTTATGTGCCAGGAATTGTGTTGGCTAGTTTAGAAATGGGCTTTTTGCAGTTACCATTTCGGTTACTTCTGGACTGGCTCCCTGTCTTGGTACAGAAATGCTTTTAAACGTTTTTTTTGAACCTGAGAGAGTGGTTGCAAGATCATAGTGTGAGTGGTAGTTGTGGAGGCAGAGCCGCTGCCTCTGCACCCAGAGGTTGTGAGATCTGATCCTGGTGCTGCTCCTTGTGACCCTGGGCAAGTCACTTAATCCTCCACTGCCCATCGCTTTGAATGTCGGCTTTGAATGCCAAAGCCACAAAAAAAGACAATATATAAGTTCCATTTCCCTTTCCAGCATTTTGCTAATTGATATTGGACGGATAAGGTAATTGCTGGGAATTTTAAGTGGAAACGGTTTCTGGTGGAATATTTGTTGGAGGCACTCTGGAGTAGGACAGCCAACTCGGGGGTCCTTTTACTAAGGCGCACCTTAGTGTAAGGACCCCTCTGTTAGGTAGTCGGGGGCATTCCCTCTCAGGATCTTAAAGGCAGTGATCCCTAATTTAAACTTGATCCTTGTAGTTATGGGTAGCCAGTGTAGTTTCATAGAGTAGGGTTGTAGGTGTTTCAATTTCCATAGTCCATATATAATAATGATAATAGCTTTATTTATATCCCGCCATATTTTACAGTTCACAGCGGTTTGCATCAAGATAAACTAAACTAAACCTTAAGTTTGTATACCGCATCATCTCCATAAAGATAAAGCTCGACACGCAGCCGCCACTAAGAGAGCGAATAGAATGCTAGGTATAATTGAAAATGCTGGGGCTGTTCTCCCTGGAAAAGCGGAGAATTAGAGGAGACATGATAGAAACCTTCAAAATCCTGAAGGGCATAGAGAAGGTAGACAGGGACAGATTCTTCAGACTGTGGGGAACCACAAGTACTAGGTGTCACTCAGAGAAATTGAGAGGGGACAGGTTTAGAACAAATGCTAGGAAGTTCTTTTTTACCCAGAGGGTGGTGGACGTATGGAACGCGCTTCCGGAGGCTGTGATAGGCCAGAGCACATTACAGGGGTTCAAGGAAGGTTTAGATAGGTTCCTAAAGGATAAGGGGATTGAGGGGTACAGATAGAAGTAAAGTTAGGTTATAAAAATGCTCAGAAACCACTTCACAGGTCATAGACCTGATGGGCCGCCGCGGGAGTGGACCGCTGGGCGCGATGGACCTCTGGTCTGACCCAGTGGAGGCAACTTCTTATGTTCTTATAATCAAGAAGGGTATTACAACCAGAACGAAAGAAGTTGTCCTGCCGTTGTATCGAGCGATGGTGCGTCCGCATCTGGAGTACTGCGTCCAATATTGGTCGCCGTACCTTAAGAAGGATATGGCGATACTCGAGAGGGTTCAGAGGAGAGCGACACGTTTGATAAAGGGTATGGAAAACCTTTCATACACTGAGAGACTGGAGAAACTGGGGCTCTTTTCCCTAGAGAAGAGGAGAATTAGAGGGGATATGATAGAGACTTACAAGATCATGAAGGGCATAGAGAGAGTAGAGAGGGACAGATTCTTCAAACTTTCGAAAACTACAAGAACGAGAGGGCATTCGGAAAAGTTGAAAGGGGACAGATTCAAAACCAATGCTAGGAAGAGTGTAATAGGGCAGAGTACGGTACTGGGGTTTAAGAAAGGATTGGACAATTTCCTGCTGGAAAAGGGGATAGAGGGGTATAGATAGAGGATTACTGCACAGGTCCTGGACCTGTTGGGCCACCGCGTGAGTGAACTGCTGGGCACGATGGACCTCTGGTCTGACCTAGCGGAGGCACTGCTTATGTTCTTATGAGAGAAGCACATAATAAGAAATTAGAGGTTATGAAGAGGATAGCTAGCTTTACATTTTAAAGAGATAGCTTTACGTTTTGGAGAAAAGCCAGGTTTTCAGATGCTTTTGGAATGAGCCTAGGCAGGGGCAGGGAGGTTGTTCCAAAGCTCAGTGAATTTGAAGATAAAACTGCACAATATGCATCAAGAATATATGAAAATACATCAGCATACACAGAAATGATCAAACCAGTAAAAATTTAAACAAATTTGTCGAATAAATGAGTCTTCTTTGAGTCTTCCTGCTACATTTATCACATCCCAGGATTCTTTCAGGCATGTACAGATCACCAGTGGAGTGGAGGAAACAGCCTAATTACCACAGACTTGAGCACAGCTAACACCTGTTCTTTCATACGCAAAGTGGAGTCCAGCCAAACCCCTAATCCTTTGAATCACTTGTGTATCAAAATTTTCACATTATTCATTTTAACATCCTCACCTTTTCCAATGAACATCACATCAGTCTTGCTGAGATTTAATGCAACTTATGATTCATCATCCATGAAGACACTTGGATATTTTGGCTATAGCTCAGTTTCCCAGTCATCCATGGGGAAATAGAATTGGATATTGTCTGCATAGAAATGATAACTCATATGAAATACCTTTCCCAATGACACCATATAAAGATTAGACAACGAAGAGGGGCACGGGAGATGTCAAAAAACCCACCAAATGGTTACGAGTCGTTTATTGAAAGTCAAATATCTAGCGAATGTAAAATAAAGTCCCAACTAGGATCCAAGTTTCAGAGACTATGTCACCTTCCTCAGGGGACAATAGTAAACTAAAAAAATATACTTATGAATAAATACATATATATAAATAATATAAACAGTAAATACCTTTATACAGTAAAAAAAATATATATGTAACTGGAACAAATTGTCAATATGAGGCTTAGATTCTTCTTTCCTTTTCCCCACCATATAAAGATTAAACATCAATGCTGAGAGTGCAGAGTAGAGAATGACACGGGGACAAATTTCCTTTCCCCACAAGTTTTTTCGCTGTCCCTGCCCCATTTCTGTAAGCTCTGCCTTAACTGCACAAACCTTGAACACTTATGATTTTAAAGTGTTTGAGGCTTGTGCAGATGAAGACTGAGCTTAGGCATTGGTGGAATGAGGCATTATGACATCACAATCTGAGCTCTAGAATGTTGCTGCTTATGATTTGAAAGTGTTTGAGCCTTGTGCAGATGAGGACGGAGCTTAGGCATTGGTGGAATGAGGCATTATGGCATCACAATCTGAGCTCTAGAATGTTGCTACTTAGGATTTTAAAGCGTTTGAGGCTTGTGCGGATGAGGACACAGCTTGCAAGAATGGGGCAGGGACAGTTGCCAGATTGTGATTTTGGCACCCTTTTATCTTCAGTGCCCTGAGCCAGTGCCTCTCCTGGTCCTGGTCATTGGGGTTGGGGAGGGAGAAGAAAAGATTCCAGACTGGGGGGGGGGGCACCCCAGTGCAAAAGTTGGCTTAGGGCACCACAGTCCCTTGAGCCAGTCCTGTTACATGTCGTAGCTGATGGAGGAAGAAATGATGCTTGGTTGATGTCGCCTCCTCCACCAGTAATGACCCATTTTCTCTCTTTCTAATTCTATATCTATACTTAAAATCGATGGTACTTTTTCACCCTCTTTAAAGCTGACCAAGGAGGAGTACCTTTTTCAAATGCCACATATGACTGAAGTGCAGCGACTGGCCAGTGATAAGTCTACCAAGCTCCTGAAGGGACTATAAAAACAAGCTGGTCAATCTTCAGTAGATGAGGAATACTATTGTATTTTAGTAGGATTTCTGATGCTGTTGGTAAAAGAGCAGAACCAAATGGAGTAGTATATGGCCATAGCTACCTGTTGATTCTGTCTGCTTCGTTGCCACATCAGTTTTCCCTTGAAGCAGAGCTTTCACAAAAGAAAGAAAAATAAAATACTGTGGAAGTTGGTATAAATCTATAAGAACTGCAAAATTGCTTTGGGCAGGAGTTTGCCGCAATCTTTGAAAGCTCTTAAGTGCATCCCCTCCAGCTTCCCAAGAATGACTGGTTAGAGTAACATAATAGATGACGGCAGATAAAGAACCGAATGGTCCATCCAGTCTGCCCAACCTGATTCAATTTAGAGGTGTATAACTTTCTTCCCAAACTGTGAGTAAGAGTCTCTGGCTTTGGTTCCAGATATTGAATACCTGGAGTCTGTCCTGCCCAGCAGTGTGGAGAAGGCTTTTTTTGATTTCCTGAGAACTGTAGACGCTTCGGAAGTCACACTCTCTTCGGTCCCTGAGGGCTCTGTTGTCTTTGCCAAAGTAGGTATGGTTTGTTCAAAATGCCAATTTACTCTGAGATTACTGCATATACTCGAATATAAACCAATCTGAATATAAACTGAGGTACCCACCCCCCCAAAAAAAGGGGGAAGGAAGGTTGACTCGAATATAAACAGAGGTTAGAAATTTGGGGTTATTACACTGAGCTAATCTATAAAGACTGCTCACCCTCCCTCCCCATCAGCTATCTCGTAAGTCACTAAACATAATAAAAATATCTGTGATGCACATATCCCAAAGCTAACATATTAACAACAAGGCCCCTACGTTGGAAAACCCAACTACAAGCAACCACAAACTTAAATGTAGACTAAAAAATTAAGCCATGCGCTGAATACGGTGCAACATCAGAAAAAGAGACATAGAAACCAGGGCTGTGAAGTCGGTAGATAAATGTTCCGACTCCGACTCCTCAGTTTTTTGTACTTCAGACTCCAACTCCGACTCCAGGTACCTGAAATTTTCTCCGACTCCACAGCACTGGTTAATTTTCAGATCGTTAAAATGGAATGTCAAGTTGAGAGAAATGAGCATTTTCAACACCACCTTCTTTTTGCTTTTAATCAAGGTTCTAAGGCCGCAGAAGCTGCGCGCAACATTTGTGCTGTGTATATAGTGGGTGCTATAGCTGAAAGAATCGCTCGTGATTGGTATGCCAAGTTCAAAAATGGAGTCGGTAGATAAATGTTCCGACTCTGACTCCTCAGTTTTTTGTACTTCTGACTCCGACTCCGACTCCAGGTACCCGAAATTTCCTCCGACTCCGACTCCTCGACTCTGACTCCACAGCCCTGATAGAAACAGCACTCCACATTGGAAAATAAAACAAAAGCCGTGTAAATTTACTGTAAAACTGCATTTTCTGTTCATGAAATTAAAAATAAAATGTTTTTCTATCTTTGTTTGGCCATTTTATTCATGTTTATCCCAGTTTCTAGTTTCTGCTATCTTCTGTTTTTTCTTAATTTTCTTTTCAGGGTTTTCAGTCTGTTTTCCTCTTTTCTCCTTCCTGTCTTCTTCACTTCCTTTCCTACATTCATCTCTGACTTTAATCTTTTCCTTTTCCGTTTTATTTGATTTATTTTTCTGCATCTCTATCTGCTTCTACTTTTCATCTCCCTCATCCTATTATTCTCTTGTTTGTTTAGGTTGGGGTTTTTTTTTGTTGTTTTTGTTTTTTGCCAACTCTCTCTTCTCTCCCCCCTAACATCTTCTTTCTCTCGCTCTTCACCCTCTCTGTTTGCACTCTTTTAACTAGTATCTCCTCTCTTGCCCCCTCCATCCAGCATATCCTCTCCCCTCTTTCCACCCATACCTCAATTTTCTCTCTCTTTCCACCTCCATCCAAATCTCTCCCCATCACCTTTTTTACCCTTTGACTGGAGTCTTGGAAGCTCAAAATGCGCTAGAGAGACCGGATTCCTAGATGCTATACAGGATTGCTTCATGGATCAATTATCAGAGAACCGATGAGAGGGAATGCCACTCTGGATCTAATCCTAAATGGGCTATGAGGCCTGTGAAGGAAGTGGAAGTAGTGGGACTGTTGGGAAACAGCGATCACAATATGATCAAGTTCAAAGTTGAAGTAGGAATACCGAAGGGAAAAAGAACCATAGCGACAACTTTTAACTTCAAGAAAGGAAACTACTAAGCGATAAGAGTAATGGTAAGGAAGAAACTTAGGAACACCTCAAAGAAATGGCAGACTATAGAGCAAGCCTGGTCTTTATTCAAGGACATGGTGATCGAGGCGCAAAATCTGCATATCCCAAGATTCAGAAAAGGGTGCAAAAAGAATTGAACAAAAGACCCGGCGTGAATAACCAAAGAAGTGAAGAAAGCAATTGGTGATAAGAAGAATTCATTCAGGAAATGGAAAAAGGGCAAAACTGAGGAGAACTGGAACGAGCACAGGAAATATCAAAAAGAATGTCACCGTGTGGTTAGAAAAGCCAAAAGAGAATATGAAGAAAGGCTAGCCAAGGAAGCACAAAATTTCAAACCGTTCTTCAGATATGTTAAAAGGGAAGTAGCTGGCTAGGGAGGAGATGGGACCGCTGGGTGACGGAGACAGGAAGGGAGTGGTGAAGGAGGAGAAAGAAGTGGCGGAAAGACTAAACATGTTCTTTTCATCTGTATTTACAAAAGAGGACACATCCAACATACCGGAACCTGAAAAAATCTTCAAAGGAGACCAAACAGATAAGCTAACATCCACGGAAGTAAGTCTTGAAGACATACGCAGGCAGTTAGAAAAATTAAAAACTGACAAATCGCTGGAATCCACCCAAGGGTTCTGAAAGAACTAAAGGAGAAAATAGCGGAACTACTACAGCAAGTTCGCAATCTATCCCTGAAAACAGGAGTGATCCCGGAGAATTGGAAGATAGCCATCTTTAAAAAGGGATCAAGAGGTGACCCGGGGAACTACAGACTGGTGAGTCTGACCTTGGTTCTGGGGAAAATGGCGGAAGCGCTGATAAAAGACAGCATCAATGAGCATTTCGAAAGAAAGAAACTTCTAAACATAAGCCAACATGGCTTCTGCAAGGGGAGATTGTGCCTAACGAACTTACTGCACTTCTTTGAAGGAATTAACAAACGGATGGACAAAGGGGACCCCATAGACATCGTATATTTAGATATCCAAAAATCCTTTGACAAGGTACCCCATGAATGCCTACTTGGAAACTGAAGAACCTTGGGGTGGAAGGAGACGTACATAGATGGATCAGGAATTGGTTGGTGGGTAGGAAGCAGAGGGTAGGAGTAAAGGGCCACTACTCGGATGGAGGAGGGTCACGAGTGGTGTTCCGCAGGGGTCGGTGCTCGGACCGCTGCTATTCAATATATTTATAAATGATATAGAAACAAGGACGAAGTGTGAAATAATAAAATTTGCAGACGACACCAAACTATTTAGTGGTGTCCGGATTAAAGAGGACTGCGAAGAATTACAAAAGGACCTGAACAAACTAGAGGAGTGGGCGACGAGATGGCAGATGAAGTTCAATGTAGAGAAATGTAAAGTATTACATGTAGGAAGCAGAAACCCGAAGTACAGCTATACGATGGGAGGGATGTTATTGAGTGAGAGTGCCCAGGAAAGGGACTTGGGGGTAATTGTGGACAAAACAATGAAGCCAAAATGGCACAGTGCGCAGCAGCCGCTAAGAGAGCGAATAGAATGCTAGGTATAATCAAGAAGGGTATTACAACCAGAACGAAAGAAGTTATCCTGCCGTTGTATCGGGCGATGGTGCGTCCGCATCTGGAGTACTGCGTCCAATATTGGTCGCCGTACCTTAAGAAGAACATGGTGTTACTCGAGAGGATTCAGAGGAGAGCGACACGTCTGATAAAGGGGATGGAAAACCTTTCATATGCTGAGAGATTGGAGAAACTGGGTCTCTTTTCCCTGGAGAAGAGAAGACTTAGAGGGGATATGATAGAGACTTACAAGATCATGAAGGGCAAAGAAAAAGTAGAGAGGGACAGATTCTTCAAACTTTCGTAAACTACAAGAACGAGAGGGCATTCGGAAAAGTTGAAAGGGGACAGATTCAAAACCAATGCTAGGAAGTTTTTCTTCACCCAACGTGTGGTGGACACCTGGAATGCGCTTCCAGAGGGCGTGATAGGACAGAATACGGTATTAGGGTTCAAGAAGGGATCAGACAATTTTCTGAAGGAAAAGGGGATAGAGGGGTATAGATAGAGGACTACTACACAGGTCCTGGACCTGTTGGGCCGCCGCGCAAGTGGACTGCTGGGCGCGATGGACCTCTGGTCTGACCCAGCAGAGGCACTTCTTATATTCTTTTCCAGCACTCGGCTGCCATCAGCCCTGCCTTCAGCTCCGGTCCCGCTAAACTGGATGGTAATAATGAAGATAGAAGCCGGGAGGCCTTCCCTTTTGCCTACGTTGCTATAGGCTCTGCCAGTCTCAATTCTGCCCTTCAAAATCAGGAAGTATCTTCAGAGGGGGATGGGATCTATACTGGCAGAGCCTCAGCTCTGGAACAAACTTCCAATCTTTCTGCACGCCGAAACCTCTCTAGAAAAATTTAAAAGTTATTTAAAAAGTTACCTTTATAAAGATGCATTTGAATCTTAAATCAGATAATGTTTCCCTTCTTATGATCTCCCTATTTACTCTTGGATTCAGTCTTCTTTTAAAGACGTATTTTTAATGATTTTTTTTTTTAATATATACCTTTCCTGATGTTGTTCTTCCTTAAATGTTTTTCTTTTGTTTTTGTTTTTTTTACTTTAAACAAATGTAATTTTATCCCTGTATTCCTTATGTATTTTTTTATTTATGAATATGTTTTTATGTCTATTGTTTAAATGATTCATTTATTTCCCCAATTTTATTTTTGTTATACGCATTGAAAATATTTGATATTGCGTGTAAATCAAAATTTCAATAAACTTGAAACTTGAAAAGCCCTGTGGCTTCTGTCTTCTTTATTGCCAGCGTTTTAGCGGGACTGGAACTGAAGGCAGGGCTGATTGCAATCAGTATGCTCTGCTGACTCCTCACTCCCTCTTCCTCCCTGTGGCTGGCAAACAGCATGGGTGACCGCTGCAGCTGCCACCGAGAGGAATCGGCTGCCTCTCTCACATGTCGGGTCTGCCCCTAACCCGCGACTCCAGCCCTCCTAGCTAGACCCCCAGGTAGGTTTAAATTTTAATATTTTTTAAACTGGTTACACAAGTAATCAAGCATAGACTCGAATAATAAACCAAGACCCCCATTTAGGGGGCCATTTTTTGGCCCAAAAATCTCTGTTTATAGTCGAGTATATACAATTAGTAAAAAAAAAAAAAAAAGAAAGAAATCAAATGGATTTTTGCAATAGACTCTGTAATGAGATGTTCTGTGCTTGTGTTCTGCAGGCGTGACAAATATTTAGTGTCATCTATAACATCAGTTCAGATATTACATAGCACTAGAAAATACACACACGAACACCACCACCATAACTATACCTAAACATTGTACAACTCACTTCAACAACCTACTATTTATCTACTATAATCTCTAAATGCTTCCTGGAAACGTCCAGACTAATCAATTGTAACTTGATACTTTCCTGATTCTATATACTGTATTATTCCAGAAATTATACAGTCTCTTAATTTGTAATCCGCTTAGAACCGCAAGGCACAAGCGGAATAGAAATCTGTAATGTAATGTAATGTAATGTAATATTAGAATTTTTTACTGACCTTACAAAACTGTAATATCGGAGATAGCTTGTTCCTTCAATTGGAGCTGCACAGAGGAGACACTAGGCTTTGGGTTGTCAACTGAGAAATAAATCCAAATTCAAGCCTACCATTTAATTTTATTTGCCTTACCAAGATATAAACTTAGGGATAGTTACTGTAGATGGAAACTAAGGATGGTACTGGGTAGACTTCTAAGGTTTCTAGCCCAGAAATAACAAAGAAAGAAGACAATCATGAAATTGTGATTACAGGGCAGATTGGATGGACCATTCAGGTCTTTAGTTGCTGTCAATTACTATGGTACTGGTGGTGGTAGGTGGGAGACAGACTGTTTTGTCATCCTGCAGAGGAGTCTGTATCTGGAGGGTGAAGTGATTTCAAGGCCAGAAGTGTCAAATTGATTTGAACTATGGCCCCCTCGGCCCTCAGCTGTAACCGCTGGTCTTCTCTCAACTCCTATTCCTGGAATTGCTGTGGTCCTAGCGTACTATATGTCCTTAGCTCAGCCAGTTTAAATTCCAAAGTATTTCTCAGTCACATTTTGGGGTGTGTTTCTTCTGTCCTTCCTTCTGCAGCTTCCTTCCTTCTTTCGGGACTTCAGCTCAGGCCCCGATGTTCTAAACTTACTGTGCCTTTAACGATCAATGACGCTAACTGGTTAAAACTGGTTTGGCGTTGAAGTATTTTAGCTTCTGGTGCACATGATGGCTCTGTGGAAGTGGCGTGAAAGCGAGGGTTTTCAGGGGATCCAGCTCTACGGCCCTGCTTTAAAAAAAAAAATAAAAATTTTGTTTACGTTTTGCTTGATGTAGTTTGATTTGTTGAGTAGGAAGTCACACTGCATCAAACAAAAACTTAAAAAAATCAAACAAAAAAAGAAAGCAGGGCTCTTGGGCTGGGCGTTTATCCAACCTCCCCCCCCCCCCCCACCGAAGGCCCTAACTGTACAGATCTGAATTTGATTGGCAGAACAGCAGCTACCTGTTCCCAATAAAATTCAAATCAGCAGCTGCTCAACCAATCAAATTCAGAGCAGCGCCCTCAAGGCCATTAGGGGGTGGGGCGATTCCCCTGAAGTCCCTGACCGCATGCCACTGCTCTGCGTGGCCTTTTCCGTGCTTTGTAGCATCATCCGATTCATACTATGTAAATGTAGTACAATGAGGTCATTCATTAATATTAAAATGAGCACACCAGGCGATGCATGAAATGAAGTGCTGACCTTTTAATGCTCCAAAATTACTCTCAGATCTGGAGGTGCCAGTAGTGTGTTAAATGTACTTCTCGGGTACATGTCTTAAAGGCGTGTTCAAACAAACAAAAAGTATGGGGGCAGCATATATGTTACACAAGCCATGTAAAAAAAAAAACATTTGCATGGTTTTCTGGTAGTTCTCCACCCCTGTACTCCGGCTATTGACATACGTGATGCACGCTTATGATGTGTGCTTATGACGTGCGCCCATATGTGCTACAATAAGACATGCCTGTGATCATGCATGCCCACAACGTAGCATTTCCTGGCGCATGAGCACATTTATGCCTCTTTCGGTGGGCTTTTCTTTGCACGTGTCGGTCACTTTCTCCAGCGACTGATCTGATGGAATTTCCATGCACCTCCATGGAGCTCATTTGCATGCAAAGATTTTGCAGCATTGTTCGCCTGTTTAAGAACATAAGAATTGCCATCCTGGGACAGTACCCTGTTCCAACATTGGCCAACCAAGGTCTCAAGTACTTAGCTAAATCCTAAGTAATAAAACAGATTCTCTTTTAGGAAATTATCTGAGCCTTTTTTTTTTTTTTTTAACCTGCTGAGCTAACTGATTTTACCGCATTCTCCGGCAACATTTAATTACATGTTGTGTGCAGAAATACTTTCTCCAGTTTGTTTTAAATCTATTACTTAGTAGCTTCATCGCATGCCCCCTAGACCTAGTATTTTTGCAAAGAGTAAACAAGCGATTCACTACCCTTTCTACTCCACTCAGTATTTTTACTCCTGGCAGAATTCTGCACAACATCCCCCAACTCCCCTGGGTAGCGAGAAAGTTGCCCACGCTCTTCCGCTGCCGCGCAACCCCCCTCTGGTTGCCTCCAACGACCCCTGCCTTCTCTCCCTTCCTTATTTTCAGATGGCTGGCTGGAGGGATGCCTACTCCCCCTGGCCAGTTGGCCCGCCTCTTTAAAATTGTGTTCCTTCCCCTCCCTGGTGCATCCTGGGATGCACCAGGGAGAAGCCTGAGGCTCTGATTGGCCCAGGCTTTCTTGAAATCAGACACAGTCTCTGACTCTACCACCTCTACTGGGAGACTGTTCCATACATCTACCACCCTTTCTTTCTTTTTTTAAATTATTTTTTATAATTTTCAACATTTGACAATAATAGCAGTCAAAAAGAAAAAATACAATGAACTGAAATAGTTTCTAAGAACAAAATCAAATGCTCTTAATCCACAATTTTAAGGAAAAAAACTTAACATCAAGGTATATTTAGTCCACAATAACCAAGGGCGGAGCTGAAGAATAAGACTGAGTAAATATCATACCATACCAAGAAAACAAGAAAAAGGAAAATAAGGAAGAGGCAGATCTATTTGAATTCAATACTCACGATGAGGAAGTTAACTAACCTTTAGTAGCAATAAACTTAGATAGCTGCTGCGGCTTATAGAAAACATATCTATTCTGTTCATATATCATTACACATTTACAGGGGTAGCGCAAAGTGAAAGTTGCTCCTAACTGCTAACACCCTTTCTGTAAAAAAGTATTTCCTTAGATTACTCCGGAGCCTATCACCTCTTAACTTCATCCTATGCTCTCTCATTGCAGAGTTTCCTTTCAAATGAAAGAGACTCGACTCATGCGCATTTACATTACGTAGGTATTTAAACGTCTCTATCATATCTCCCCCCTCTCCTGCCTTTCCTCCAAAGTATACAGATTGAGATCTTTAAGTCTGTCCCCATACGCCTTATGACGAAGACCACACACCATTTTAGTAGCTTTCCTCTGGACCGACTCCATCCTTTTTATATCTTTTTGAAGGTACACAATATTCTAAATGAGGTCTCACCAGAGTCTTATACAGAGGCATCAATACCTCCTTTTTCCTATTGGCTATACCTCTCCCTATGCAACCTAGCATACTTCTAGCTTTCGCCGTCACCTTTTCAATCTGTTCGGCCACCTTAAGATCATCACATACAATCCCACCCGAGTCCCGCTCTGCTGTACATTCCCTGGCTTCTATCGATGTGTGTGAACCCTTTGCCCTACTTCTTTTTTTGCACATTTATAATACTGGCTTTCAAGAAGAATCATTGTAGTGCAGAAACAATGCAAAACCCAGATGACTAAAATAAAAGAAACAGAAATTTACAATGTAATAGAAATAAAGATAAAAGAAAAAGAACCCTTTCAGCCTAGTCGAGCATGTACATCAGCAATGGCACGGTCCAGAATAGAACACTAATGAAAAATGGAAAGCCTTTAAACTTGTCTTAAATCACTTCAAATCTGGATATTGGGGTAGAGAATTTCAGCCCTATACAGTCCAGATGGGCAGCAGACACGGAAGAAATGTGAATTGATTCTGTTCCCGAGACTGTAAAGCACAGACAGGTGAATAAAGTGCAAAAGAATCAGGAAAGATAAACAGCCAAAAGTGCAACAAAATTTTAAAGCAGATAAGATTAATTAAAAAACAAAGGAAAAACCTGGAAGCCAGTTCCCCTCCCACGGCCTTGCCCCCCATTTGAGTTGCACATCATGAAATTTGGCATGCATGTTCCAAGTGTATTAAAAATTTTATATGCTGCCCATCAAAATGTCTAAGCAATTTACAATTAAATCTTAAAAATATTACAACTAAAACAACATACAGGCAGTCCCCGTCTTAAGAACGGGTTCCATTTTTTTTTAACCATTCTTAAGTTGAATTTGCATGTAAGTTGGATCCTAGTATTCTTCCCACCACCTTGAGACCCCTTTCTATCCATCCCTCTCCACCACCACATCCAACATTTCTCCCTCTCATCTCTCTCTTTCCCATGCATCTCTACCTCGCTCTTCTCCCACCACCATGTCCAATAATTCTCTTTCCCTCCCTATGCCCAACAATTCTCTTTCTTCATTTCCCCATATGCTCCATCTCTTTTCCTCTCACTCAGTCACCCATGCCTAACAGTTCTCCCTTTCTATTCCCTCCCCCACCTCGGCATCTCTTTCCCTCACTCCATTCTTCAATCCTATGGCCCAAGTTTATGCCCCTCCTTCCTTCCTTCCATTCTTTGTCCAAGATTGTGCTCCCTCCCCCCCCCATGTCCCAATGCGCCCCTCTCTCTCCCTCCATTTTGTGTCCCTGGTTTGCTCCTACAGCTGACCAGAAGCCTTTCCTCTAACGTCGGAGCCTCCGACGTCGGAGAGAAGGCTTCCGGGCCAGCTGTAGGAGCTGCTGCCCACAGTTTTTGTCAAGAGAAACGACTGTGGCTGGAAGAAGGCGAGAGCCGGCCAGAAGAAGGTAAACACCTGCAGGAGGGGGGCATATCTAGGGAGGGAGAGAGGGGCATGTTGTGACATAGGGGGAGGGGTGTGTTTGGACACTGAAGGTTTAACGAGTACACAGCTCGTAAGTGAGAGTCCGACATAAGTCAGATGTTCATAAAATGGGGACTGCCTGTACAAAATTACTCTAATTCATGTAAATTAGATAGAAAAATAAGACAAAACAATACAAAATTACTCCAAAGGAGAAAAAGGAACAGATGTGAGGAAAAAAGAGGAGAGCTCCATTTTTTTACGATATAAAAGAGAGGGCAAGGGTAAAAAGGGAGAAGGAAGAAGGGAGGGCTTTCAATAGAAAGCACACTTAACTTATAATTACTACCAATTAAGTGTCAATTGACTCCAATTGATTGGTAGCACTTAATTGACTAATTAGTTTATGCACGTTTTGTGATCTGTGCCCAAACTGAGTACCTTATAGAGCATCTGGGGTAGCGAGATGAAGGAACTCGCTCCATGCCATTGCAGAGAATTGGGTTCTCCTTTTTCTAGCTCTCTCAGTTATCAGGGCAAGTTCGGTGGCTTCTTGAATCTTTAGTTCAAGTTTCAAGTTTTATTAATGCTTGATAAATCGCTTATTTAGTTTCCTAAGTGATGTAAAATTCAAATTAAAAGGTGGAAACCACTTACTGATTTGTATTCCTGAGGAAAATTGTAAAGACTTTAGTTAAAATTTTACCCTTCCGGACACACCAAAGCATACAGAGTATTTGAGAGAGAGGGGCATTGGTTAGATTCAGACTTACAGAGATCAGTAGAATATGGGAGGATAGCGTTTTTCATGAATGACCTGTTGGTTTTTGGTTTGTTTTTTGTTTTTTTTTAAATCTTTATTCATTTTTACATCTTACATCAAGTTGGTTTTACATGTATAGTTGGATGATTGAGTTGGTTTTGTTTGCTCGGACATTTTTCAATAAAGATTAAAATTTTAAAAAAGAACTATTCTCTCTGGCTTTGGGTCATGTAGGATGGGGAGGGGGAGAAGGAGAGGGATTGGTGTGGTGGTGAGAAAGTTGGGTGTCATTGGGGGGGGATCTTGTGCTATGATGGAGGGGTTCAGACCTGCTGTAACTCTTTGCCTGCAGGTGCCACTGTTGAAGGTCAGGGGACCTCTGCTGGTTGTTCAGCTGCTGGAGACCACGCTGCTCTGTTTGGTGAACTATGCCAGGTGAGGTAGGGGAGGGGACAGGAAGAAGGGTCTGCAATCCATACCCAAAATTATACACCTAACTTTGGACAATTTATATACAGGCAGTCCCCGACTTACAGACACCCGACTTAAGTATGACTCATACTTAAGAACGTGGTTGTGGCTTCATTTGACTTCACTGAGCAGTATTTCCAGTGGCATAGACTCCCACACTTCTCCTGTATCAGATTCAGGAATGATGCATGGCCACATTAAGAACAGTGTGTGGTTGTGCCTGTTATACCTTGGAGGGAATACTGGTAAGGACAGTTGGCCCTTTTGTCAGCTGGGAACAGAGGGAAGCAGCAAGAATCTTAAAATCTGTAAGTTCTGACTTACATACAAATCTGACTTAAGAACAGCTTTAAAAATGTAACTTGTTTTTAACCCCGGGACTGCCTGCACATAATTTGGGGGACAATTTATTGTGTGGTTTCTGAAATTAGTGGCTAAAGATCACCTGGTCATTTTTAGGATACCAATGTTTTCTACCTTTGTGTGTGGTCTCTGGCTTTAGTTTTCCCACACCCAGAAGCTAGTCTGGGAAGAATTTTCCCTTTTATCCCTGACTGTCCCAGCCTTCATCATGACCCATTCCGGACCTTTCTATGGAATAATGCATTCCTGTGTGCCTCATTCATCACTTCTTAGGTAACAGAATGTGTCTTGCATATCCCTTTTGCTGTCTAGGGACACACACATTTCAATCCAGAACTCACACCAGTGCAAGAGAGAATCCGATGTTGGAAGGGGGTGGGGGGGGGGGGGGAGAAGCTTAGTTTTATGATTTGGATACCCTGGGCAGGAGCAAAGGGTGAAGGCAGAGATCCTTTCCTATGGCTTAGAGAATTTGGAAAGCAGGAGTAGGGGTGTTGGGCCAGAGTGATATGCTGGTTACTCTTTGAAGTGGTACTGGTGAATGCCACTAAAATTAGTGAGAAACATAGAAGATGACGGCAGATAAGGGCCATAGCCCATCAGGTCTGCCCACTCTACTGACCCACCCCCAAGTCTACTCTCCTAGGGATCCCACTCTTGGTGACAGGTTCCCTTGGCTTAACCCTCTAAGGGATCCCACATGGGCATCCCATTTGCTCTTAAATTCTTGCACACTGTTAAGAGCAAATGGGATGCCCATGTGGGAGAAGTCTGCTTTCTGGCTTTAAATAATTGGCACCTTCAACATGTTGTTCCCTTAGATAGGTGACTGTGCCAAATTCTGGGCCTGCTTTTTAAGGTGTATATATCAGGAAGTGGGCATCTGATAGAAGAGGGGTTGTGTGTGAGGTGAAATATAACATCATCTTTAGGTGGAGGAATGTGAGAGTGGATCCACCTTTTCTCTACTTCCAGATCTCTCCTGGCCCCCGTTTCTATTTTCTCCACTTTTTCTCCATCTGCCCTTCCACCTGAGATTTTTGTCTCCATCTTTCTACTCTCCATCTTCCTCTCTCATCTCTGCCCTCCAAAGAAATGCAAGTGATATCCTAGGGGCACACAGATGTGCTGCATAATCACCCCTGAATTTTCTAAGCCTTGCTGTAGAATCTACTCAAGCTGTCCCAAGAAATTTGGGGGTGATGTTTAATTTTCTTTGAACGTTTGTTTGCCATTTTACTGTAACAGAAGCTAGCCTTTGGGGTCTGAGATGTTCCACGTGCCCCCTCTCCTCAACATGTCTCCTGGCATCACTCTTCCATGTCTACCTCTTTTTCTGTATACCACATGTGCAGGTCAGAGTTGTACCAGAGTTTTGTTTATTTATTTATCTTTTTTTTATTACAGTCTGGTTGCCACGAATGCAGCCAGGTTCCGAGAGGCTGCTGGTCCCGATAAGAAGCTGCTGGAGCTGGGGCTGAGACGTGCCCAGGGTCCTAATGGAGGACTGTCTGCGTCCAAATACAGTTACATGGGAGGTAAGCCTCTGGATGGAGGAGGAAGGATCTCCTCTGGGAGCCGGGCAATGAGTGCAATTGAATCTTGACCTGGGAACATAAGAACATAAGCAGTGCCTCTGCCGGGTCAGACCAGAGGTCCATCCTGCCCAGCAGTCTGCCCCCGCGGCGGCCCAACAGGTCATGACCTGCCTTAATCACCAGAACGGGCCCCCTTGCCCCCTAGGTTTCTCATCGAAGTCCTATCTTCCCATCAATGTCCTAACCCTCCGGCCTTGCACCTGCACGACCTGGTGAGCTGTCTATACTTATGCAACACCCCAGCACCTCCCTCAGTACCCCACGATCCCCTTTTCCCTCAGGAATCTGTCCAATCCCTGTTTGAATCCCTGTACTGTACTCTGCCGGATCACTTCCTCCGGGAGCGCATTCCATTTGTCCACGACCCTTTGGGTGAAGAAAAACTTCCTTGCATTTGATTTGAACCTATCTCCCTTCAGTTTCTCTGAGTGCCTCCTCGTGCCTGTCGTCCCTTTTAGTCTGAAGAACCTGTCCCTGTCCACCCTCTCTATGCCGAGTGAGACTCGGTTTCAAAGCACCATAGAACCTTTGCTACATCGTGTGCCTAGTGCTTTGGAAATTGAGCCCCCTGATCTCACTTTGGATGTGCTACCTTCAGGTATCAAAAAAAGGTATAAGATGTGCATTCCAGCACAAGCCCAGAGGTAATCCTGGCACGGAGGGTCAGTTCTTTGTACCGTTGATTCCTTGGGGTGACATCTTGCAGGTCTACGTTCAAATCTAGATAGATTACACAAGATTCAAAACGTAGCTGTACGTCTGATCTTTAATTTGAGAAAGTCGGATCACGTTACTCCCTATTATAGAGAGCTGCATTGGATGCCTTTTGAGGCCAGGGTATTGTTTAAATTTGGGACTTTAGGTTATAAAGCCTTACACGGTCAAGCTCCCAGTTATTTGCTGGATCAATTTGCGACCTTTAAATTAGAACGTCCGCTGCGGATTACTTAGATGTTTGTATTTCCTTCAGCGTGTGGCTGCCTATACAAGAAATTTTTACATCGAACGATTGCATTCCAGGCAGCCACTCAGGATTCTGAGTTATGTATCTTGTTTGCTACCTCAGGCTCCTATCTGCACTTCCGAAAATTATTGAAAACATCTTTGTTTGTAAGATTTGGGGGAAATTAATGATGAAGTCACAAATTCTGTAAAATTTGCCGTTCTGTACAGTCTCTTGCTTATGTAAACTGCATCGATCTGGATGGTTCATCTTGAATGCCCCAATGTACCAAGTTCTCAGAGGAGCACTGAAAACCCATTTATTTGACAAATTCATGTGATCCTCTACCTCCTCCTCCCCTCTCTTTCCTTCCTACCCCTTTACCTGTTTTGATAACTGTCCCCACAATCCCACTTTGTCCCTTTCTGCTACTGTATACTGCCTTGAACTGAAAAGGTATGACGGGATATAAATTATTATTATTAACATCGCTTTGTCCACACTCCTTTCAGTGTTTTGATCTCTGTTCCATTGCCCCTGCTCCACGTGAGCAAAGACATGGTACGCCGTCCCCCTCTGCTTGGTTTCTGATTCCAAGAGATCCTTGGGTGAGTTCCAAGGGCAGAACATGCAAAGAAGCTGCGGGGTCATTGACAAACATAAGAGACAGCAACTGATAGCTGACGTATGCAGATAACTCAATGATTTTCCTATCTCCAGTAGGGAGAAGCTGAGCTGCCTGGTTCATTTTCGGTTTGCAGCATGTGATTCTTAACCCAAGCCCCAGGACACCCCCAACCAGTCAAAGATTTCAGGATACCCAAGTGAATATGCATGAGATGATAAATATGCAGATTTATCTCATGCTTATTCATTGTGGGCATCCTGACTGCCTGAGTATATCCCAAGGACTGAGGGCTAAATGCACCAAACACAGTCGCTAAGACCGTGCAAGTCGCTGTTGGCCGATTGTGGAACAGCGATCGATGTTGCAACAAGTTCCCATTCAAATGATTTGCATGGAGGTTCGCCATAATCCTGAAGGACCAGTCATTCTAGAGTGACTGACACGTGCACAGAGAACGGATTGGGGAAGCCCAAAAAGCTGAGTGGTAGGGGAAGCCCCAAAGCAGCCTCCTGTCACTCAACTGTTGGGGCTTTTTTCTTTCTTGTTTTTAATGACACAGATGTGCGTGTGTTACACATGCACAATATCTGCACCATTAAAAAGAGAAGAAAGCCCCCCACAGCCGACACCGTAATTGGCAGGATGGATTCCCCTGAACCGACTTCCCCCCCCAATTGAAATTGTCAGGATGGATGTCCATTCCCTCTGGCCGAGGCAAACGCCAGCCACTTCACCCCCCTCCCTCCGGCCAGGCTTCCCCCAACTGACCCCTCCCCTTCCCTGCTCCCCTTCGTTAAAAAAAAAAATCAGCAGGAGGGATGCCCAGACCTTCCTGCCACCGGATTCATCCCCCCACTGTACCTTGAAATTAGTTGACAGCAGGAGAGATGCCCAGTCCCTCCTACTTCTCAGGCCTGCCACTGCAAAATGGCGAGCCTTCCCCTTTCTGGTGCATCCTAAAGGCCTTTTTCAAGACTACCTGAAATAGAAATACCACTGTAATATCCTGTTATCAGTTTGGTATGTCCCCTGAGGAAGGCAGTGTTTTGCCGAAGCCAGGATCCTAGTTGGGACTTCCCATAGGAACTTTCCATAAAATCGCTTGTGTTGTATTGTGACATCAGCTTTGCCTTTCTTTTGTTTTGCTTCTCGCTATTGGGTTGGAGGTCAGGAGACCAGATGGGGACCTATTTCCCATTGGCACAGAAGGGGGAGTGGACTTGATTCTTGCTGATTAGTACTGCTGGGGGGCTTCTCGTTTTCTTCTGGTTTTGGTGGTCAGGTACAGGCACAAGAAGTGAGGGGGAGCAGAAGGGCCCTATTTTTTGATAACTCTTATGGGATAGGGATGGTCAGTTTTCCTACTGACTCACAGGTGGCTACAGGTGATGTGCAAGGACAAACTGGCATAAGGGGATTGAGATGTACCTCCCTTCTTTGTCTTCGCCTGCTGTGAGGAACTGGCCTTTTGAAAGAGGTGTATTCATTGATGTGGAAGGTATGAGGCCTCACTTTTGTGGGGATGGGAGAGACATGGTGGCCTCTGCTGCTTGCTGTTCTTGTGGGGGAGAGAGAGGAATGAAAGGGTGCGTAATTTTGAGCTGGCTCATGTTCAATAGGCATGTGCAGGTCCTGGCTCAAGGGGAAGAGTGGGAAACCTCGCTCTCCATTCGTTTGAACATTTATTCCTCTCCATTTATCCTCTGTCTCCTCAGGCTTTGATTATACTAGCAATGCCCTGGCTGGGAAGCTCTGTGGCATTCCGGTGGCGGGCACAGTGGCACATTCCTATGTCACGTCCTTTTCCTCTCTGGAAGAGGTCTCGCCACGGGTGAGTCAGCTATTTTCATCTCTTCCATTTCCTTTTATTTATAAATGATGTTGTGAAAGGGGATTAGAAGTGGTGCTTTTGGTAGCTAGGTTGGTGAACATGTGTCCCCCTTCTCTTCCTAGTATCACCATGTTTCCCCGAAAATAAGCCCTAGTCCCGGGATTCACCGGCAGCAGCACTTCCCTCTGCCCCCCTCTCCTGCTTCCGCTCCCGCCAAGCAGCTGAATCCCTGCTGACCCTCCATCCTTTCCTCCCATCCGAATCCCGTCGACCATGAGCGAGCCCTACATACCTCCCCCCATACTTCCCTGCTTCGGCCTTGTCCGCTGGGGAATTCCCTCTGCCACGTTACTGATGGGAGGGTCAGCGGGGGTTCGGCTACATGGCGGGGGCAGGGGGGTGCTCAAGGGTTCTGCTGCACAAGGAATGGGAGGGAGGAAGGGAAGGAAGAAAGGATAGAAGCTGGGCAAGGGTTTTGCTGCACAGGGGGGAGGGAGGGAGGGGAGGAAAGATGCTGCATTTGTGGGGGAGAGAAAGGAAAGAGGAAGAATTGGGGTGAAGGAGAGGAAGGGAGAGATGATCATGTACATACCCCGAAAATAAGACCTAGTCCTTTTTTGGGGGCCCCAAATTAATGCAAGCCACTGTCTTATTTTTGGGGAAACATGGCATTACCTCTCTAGAAGCTATCGGTAACATCTCTTCTCTCCCCACCCTTGCTGAATTCTACCTCTCTCCCTTTCTGAAGACTCTCAGACCTGCGAACGGGAAGGACCCCACTGTGGATATAATCTCCCTGGCCAAAGCCTGGCTGGCACGGGTCTGCTCGCTGTTCCAGGTACCCATAAATCAGGTGAACTGCGGGGAGCTAGCAGCCTTCATTTCCTACAGCATCGCCTTCCCCCATAACTTTCTGGTGCTGGTGGATACATACAGCGTGATGAGGTATGGGGGAGGAGGGGGGTCTCTGTTTCCCTATTCTTTCCAATAGGCTCAGTGGGATTTTTGGTGCAGTGACATAGCATTACAACAGCAGTTACAGCTATTACCTGGAAACTTGTCAATTCTGCACATTCCAATGAAAACAGGGGGGCTAATCGGACTGCACCGTCACCCCCTCCAACCCCCAAAACACAGAATTACTGTCCTTATAATTCACGTCCCGGCTCTCTCTTTCTCATTCTATACTGCTGTCTCTGTTCCTTTTTAAGTCTTGTTCTGGTCTCCTCATCCTCTCCCTTCCTTCTAAAAAAGAGATTAAAGGTTTTTAAATTCTCTCAACTCTGAAATGATCTCCCTTTTTTTTAAGGAGCTCCAGTTTGTTTCAATTTTTCCGTAAATCTTTAAAAACTACTCTATTTGTCAAACATTTTGAAAATTAATTGCTGTAAACCGAGTCGAACCTTCTCAGAATGATGACGCGGTATACAAAGTTAAGCTTTAGTTTAGTTTAGTTCTCCTCCTATCTTTTTCTTTCTGCTTCAGTTCTGTGTTCTTTCATTCATTCTTTCTCCTACAAACTAACCGAGCTTTGGAATAACTTGCCACTCTCGCTAAGAAGCTCAGGCCCCTTCTTACCTTTCAGGAAGGCTCTGAAGACAGTCTTGTTCGCCAAACATTTTGGAAATGAATTATTCAGCTTTTTCCAAATTAGATTTCTTTTGGTCTGTTCTTTTGTATTGCTCTTTTCTTAATGGTAACCAAGTTGAGCTCCAAATTGGTTGATGACCTGGTGTATAAAACTTAGTTTTAGTTTAGTTTTATAATTGCTTGGTTTCTGTTTCACAGAAGCGGCATCCCAAATTTTTGTGCAGTGGCTCTAGCGTTGCAGGAGCTGGGCTTCCGGGCCTTGGGCATACGTCTGGATAGTGGGAATCTCGCTAAACAGTCTGTAGAGATCCGGTGCATATTCAGAAGCTGCGCAGCTCAGTAAGTAAACCCCTCTGGTTTTGTATGCAAAGGGCAACATCTCTGCCACTGGTGATGAGTAAAGGCTAGTCTGGGGTGGAGTGGTTGCAGAGATCGAATGAGAAGACCCTCTGAGCTCATTTTCCAGTCCTGTCTCTCTGTAATATAACAGACCTGAGTAACTCTTCATAATGAGAGGCCGTCTCAATAGGGGATGGAAATGATTATTTATTTATTTATTCAATTTTCTATACCATTCTCCCAGGGGAGCTCAGAACAGTTTACATTAATTTATTCAGGTACTCAAGCATTTTCCATATCTGTCCTGGCAAGCTCACAATCTATCTAATGTACCTGGGGCAATGGGGGGATTAAATGACTTGCCCAGGGTCACAAGGAACAGCGTGGGTTTAAACCAGAGAAACCCTAGAATCTTTAGCTGTGAGGGGAGTAAAGGGTAAATTTTATTTATTTATTTAGATTTCTATCCCATTCTCCCGGGAGCTCATAACGGGTTACAATTGACATTCACAGTAAAGCTACAGGACAAAAAAAATTATAGGCATTCGAAGAAGAGGCAGGTGAGGGGACGTAGAGAGAGTGATAGGAGGGGGGAAGGGAGGAGGGCAGAGATGGGGGAGCGATAGGGGAGCAAGGCTTTTGAGGAAGGGGAGCAGGGAATAGGAGAGAAGGAGGAGAGAGGAGAAAGGAAGGGGAGCTAGGAGCAGGTAGTCCATTAGCGCTGTTCAATTGAAGAAATGGGCCTTCAGTGTTTTCCGAAAGGTCATCAGCGAGTCTTGGGATAAGCACAGAGGATCCTTAGCTATGGACGGAGTGAGGGGTAGAGCCTTGGATAAGCACAGAGGATCTCTTAGCTATGGGCGGAGTGAGGGGTAGAGCCTTGGATAAGCATAGAGGATCCTTAGCTATGGACGGAGTGAGGGGTAGAGCCTCGGATAAGCACAGAGGATCCTTAGCTATGGGCGGAGTGAGGGGTAGAGCCTTGGATAAGCACAGAGGATCTCTTAGCTATGGGCGGAGTGAGGGGTAGAGCCTTGGATAAGCATAGAGGATCCTTAGCTATGGACGGAGTGAGGGGTAGAGCCTCGGATAAGCACAGAGGATCCTTAGCTATGGGCGGAGTGAGGGGTAGAGCCTCGGATAAGTACAGAGGATCCTTAGCTTTTGGGGGAATGAAGGGTAAAGCCTGGGATGAACTGGGATCTAAGATGTTGCACCAAGAAGTAAATTGTTCAGGTTGTACTCAGTTGGTGGTTCAATAGAAATAAACGTAGCAGATAAGCATAAGATGACTGCAACTGATATTTGTGAACTGCATGCTCTACGCTTTAATTTCTACATGTAACTCACATAGTATGACAATATTACACAATTAAACTATGGATCAGGAAGGGAGCAGCTGAGGAGGTTCTCTGCCATTTTGTCAGCTTTTGGTATTCATGACTTGTCTAGGCCCCATGAGTCCCCTTAGAACATAAGAGTTGCCATACTGGGACAGACCGAAGGTCCATCAAGCCCAGTACCCTGTTTCCAACAGTGACCAACCCAGGTCCGAAGTACCTGGCAGAAACCCAAAGAGTAGCAACATTCCAGAGCTGAGATTGTGATGTCATAATGCCTCATTCCACCAATGCCTAAGAGCAACTTCAGCAGTGATGTCACAATGGCTTGATTCCCCTATACTTGGCTCACATAAGAATTAACATACTGGGACAGACCAAAGGTCCATCAAACCCAGAATTCTGTTTTCAACAGTGGCCAATCCAGGTCACAAATTCCTAGCTAGATTCCAAGTGGTAAAACAGATTTCATGCTGCTTATCCTAGGAATAAACAGTGGATTAAGAACATAATAATTGCCATACTGGGACAGACCAAAGGTCCATCAAGGTCCAACAATGGCCAACCCAGGTCCAAAGGACCTAGCTAGATCCTAAGCCATCTCAGTAATGACTTATGGACTCTTTCTTTGGTGCTTGGAAGAAGTTCCTTGTATGACTTCATAACAAAGCTGGATCAGTCACACTGATGACATTTATGACAGGTTCATGTGTGGACTCTCAGTCTGTATAACATGAGCCAAGGTTGGAACTCAAGGCCAGATGTACTGAAAGGATTTTCACATCATGTCCGTGGGAGCCCATGTGTGTACCTTCTTGAGGTACCCTGGGGACTAGGGAAAGAACACACGTGTTCTTGTTGAAGGTACCGTGGTGGAGATGAGGGTGCATGTACGTGTATTCTGAGTATCTTAAATTTGAAGGGGGTTTGTGTATGTGCTTTATGGAGGTCCCTTGTATGGAACTTTAAGCAGCAGAATGAGGTGGACCACAGGACAAACAGCATCAGCAGCTGGTGAGCTTGGGGGGGGGGGGGGGGCAGATCTGAAAATTTTGGTTATTTGGCTCTTTTCTGCCTCTGGTGGTAACTGTTATGTTTGAATCCTGATTTGGTGATGTGTGGCAGGAATCCTTTGCTGTTAGCAGAGCTCTGATCCCATCCTTGGCTCCATTAAATGTCTTATTCATCAGTATGAGTAAATGTCCACAAGATGTTGGCTCGTCTAGAGGCCTTAGACGGGACCCTAAAAAGCCAGTGTTCTGTGGAGCGCGTACTTGAGCAGTGCGTCCCGCTTCTGGGCCCAGGCAGAGGACCATTGCAAACGCTGATGTAATTGTGGCTGCGCTGGCCTCTTCTGTGCCTCCACCTCTTTGTCCTTCACTTGCATCTTCTCTTTCTAAACAGCTTTGGCATTCCCTGGTTTGAGAACTTATCCATCGCCGTCAGCAACAACATCAGTGAGCAGAGCCTGCTGGAGCTGACGGCACAAGTAAGGAGCAAATAGTGTTGGTTTAGTTGGGTGGTTCTGGGTATGTGGATAGGCAGTGGGGGGGATTTTCACCCCCGGTGCCAAAAGTTTGTCTGCTAAGCATTAAAGGTGGGGTAGGGAAGAAAGATAAGGCATAGTAAGGGGGAATGCCTGCACCTCTCCGCCCACCCACTCCTTCCCCTCCACACACGCGTTCACTCGCCTCCCTCCCCCCAACACTAGCTCTTTGCCTGTGCGAGCAGTTTCTCCAACCTTCTGCACTCCCGATGTTACTTCCAGGTCCTGTGACCAGGAAGTGACATCAAAGAGGGAGCTGACGCCAGTGCGGGCAATAAGTTGGAGATGCTGCTTGTGCCAGGCAAGCCAAAGAGGTACCACTGCTCTGGGCACCTCCCACTCTCACTATGCCAGTGATCTTTGGGGATAACAGTTTGTTACTCATAGGAATAGGGGCTCAGATTATTGCCCAGACTCTGTGTTGGCAAAGTTACTTTTGTTCTATAACATGAGTGATTTTGTCTTTGTTGCTTAGAAGTGTTGTCAAGGGAGGGGGAACAAAACAACATGGTGTGCTTTTATATCATGAAAACTACAGGCACGTAAGTTTTTCAAAGGACAGAATAAAAGTGGAACATTCTATGTAGGTTTTTTTGCAACCATGTAGGTGGTACGATCGCTGCCCTTGGACACTTAACCCATTGTAGTTGTGCCATTGACTGGGTGCATTTATTTCCAAGATAGTGTAGGTAAAAACAGCTGTTTTTTTTATTGTCTGTGCCATCCTGTACTCTGCACACAAGTCTTACACCATGGTTTCTGCTCTTTTATCTGTCCAGGATGGGACTGACCAGAGCTAGCCCCATGATTCGGGCCATAAGTATTCACATTTCAGGTCTTGTTTGCTTTTTTTGGCCACCACTGCCCATTGGGTGGTAGGTTTCAGCGTACTATCTAGAGCAGTGGTCTCAAACTTGCGGCCTGCCAGGTATTATTTTGAGGCCCTCGATATGTTAATCATAATCACAAAAGTAAAATAAAACAGTTTCTTGATCATATGTCTCTTTATCTATAAATGACAATAGTATTATTAAGACTTAGCCAAAAGGAAAGATTTATAAACTATAAAGAGTTTTACCTCAGGCACAATTGTCATTTCTTTAATAAGACATTAACTATATTTTCTGAGGCCCTCCAAGTACCTACAAATCCAAAATGTGGCCCTGCAAAGGCTTTGAGTTTGAGACCACTGTACTATAGTGACACCCAGGAAGGGAAAAGAAGAGAAGCTGCTGTTTCTGAGGCACCCCCAGTCCAGAAATAGCACCCGAGAAACACTCGGGCGGGCAGTAAAACAGACAAAAAGCCACACCCCAAAAAGAACATTCGTGGCTGGAAGGTAGTCGCTACCAAAGAGGATGTAATTATGCATTCTTGCAAAGCTAAGGTCAACGTGATTTGTAAGTTTGGGAACAATGCATTTATTTCCCTGCTTTGGAGGGTTTACACTCTAAGGGCTAGATTCACTAAGGACACCGATCGTGTCCCGACCACTTTGCAATCACTTTGCGACCCCGACCCGATTCACTAACCTTACTCCCGATCCGATCCGTGCCCGATCCAATCCATACATGCAAATGAGGGGGAATGGCATGCAAATGTAGCAAGGCAGCGATTTACTAAAAAATTTCAGGAACACCGACTGGGCTGGCCGATCAAAAAATAAGCGACTGCTGAGGACCAGTTGCTCACGTCCTTTCCGACTGCCCTGCTCTCTGCCCCGACTCTCCTCTTGCCGCTCTGCTCTCTGCCCCGACTCACTGCCCTGCTCTCTGCCCCAACTCGCCGTCATGTTCTCTGCACCAACTCTCCTGCCCTTCCCCGCAGTGCGAGCCCGTGGTTTTATCCCACGGGTTTAAAGCAGTTTAAACCATAGGCTCGCGAAGTAAAAAAGTTAAAAAAAAAAAAAAAAAAGTTTCAAGCTTTGTAAGCATGCGCAGACCATCTACAGGCAAAGAAGATGGTCTGCGCATGCGTCTGGACTGCTCTTCAGCAATCCGTGCGGTTGGTTGGGGGCATGACTCCAATCGCCCCCATTTGCATGAGGATGCATCATGAATCGGGCGGCCGGCAACCTCACAGATCGGATTGCTAACGGATTGGAACCGTGAGGTTAGTGAATTTAACCCTAAGTTGTATGTGAGCGAATAGAGGGTGAAGTGTGTTAACCAAAAGCCATAAAATGCCACAGCGAGGGAAGCTGGATTTGAATCCTGGTCTATATGCTTCTCTGTCCTCTGTTCCTTCAGGGGAGGTATGGGGGCTTAGATTTAACAGCTCTCTGATGTATATGGCTGGGGGGGGGAGGAATGCTTGGCCTTTCAGTCTGTTTTGTATTCAGGGGCTTTCCTTTCTTCTATCTTGCTACAGGAGAATGAGATTAATGTCATCGGCGTGGGCACCAACCTAGTCACATGTCTGACGCAGCCCTCGCTGGGTTGCGTATATAAGGTACAGTCACCAGCACGGTCTGGAATGCTGGAAGACAGCCTTCCAAATACAGTAATGTATGTGAGGAGAGATCAGGCTTAAGCATTCAGGAGGAGCAGATGTCACATGACAGTATTCTCCTGTTCTCTAAGACAGCTCTTGAAAATATGGAGCTTTTAATGTGGTAGCCTTCTGTATGTAGACAAGGATGCTCTGAAATCTAACCAGGGAGGGAGCCTTCAGCCTGATGGTGCAGATGGGCTGTTCTTATGAGGACTTCATTTTAGGATCTACAAGTTCCTCACTAGATTTTGGATGGCATACCCAAGGAGCTGGTTCCTTCTCTCTCTGGGTTAGGGTTGCCAGAGCTGCGACATCCCGAGAAGGGAAGGTGAGATTCTAGGAAAGGTGAGCTCGGTGCTGCAGGAGGAACTGATTCTTTTATTTGCCTCTATAGCTGGTGCAAGTGAAACGTTGTCCCAGAATGAAAGTGAGTGAAGATCCAGAGAAAATGACTCTACCAGGAAGCAAGAAGGTCTACAGAGTGTTCGACAGCTCCGGTGAGATTATATCGCTTCCCTCGCTCGGCCCTTGTATGAAAGACATACCCACATGCATCTCAAAATAACCCCCCCTGTTTGAAGGGGGGTTAAAATATTTCCTGACCTCTGTAGGTCTACTCAACAGAGAAGAAAGGCTTTTTTAGCCTTAAAATCTCAGGTAGTAGACCTTAAATGGACTTTTTTTTTTTTTTTTTGCAATTTCCTTGTAAGTGCATTATTAAATTGGAGGAGAAAACTTATGTATTCTTTAACCCTGATCACTTGAAAAGTTTTCTTGAATCAAGGAAACCTCCAGTTCCAATAGCAATCTCTACACCCTCAAAGGTTGATGAAGTGGAAACTAATTGAGAATTAGCACTCATACCCGTCAGTTGGAAATCTAGCTTTTCTTTTTAATTATATTTCCTTTATTCCTGTGTATTTTTCTCACATTTTGGCTTCCTTTCTAGGTTTGTTTCCTTTTTATGGAGGTTTAATTAGAGAGACAATAATTGTATTTGAGGATTATTTTCTTTATTATAACTTGTTCTTTATTGTAATTCTATTTTCTGTGACAAGATTGTATGCTTGTAAAAATTTGAAAAATTCCAATTAAAAAACAAACAAACAAAACATTCCCTGCAGGATTCTAAAATCGGATTTTTAGTTCTGAAAATGTAATCAGAGGATGTGTTTAGCCCTTTACCCCAGGCACTACTCATTGACACTCCAGAAACAATTTATGATACGCTGTGGCTCTGTTATGAGATAGATGAGAAAGTGGCACATGGCAGAGACTTTTCAGATATTTCAAAGTTATAAATAATACATAGCAAGCAAATTCTAGAACAAATGACTGTAATATGAGACTGTCAGGCTGGTGGATGCATGGAGTGACTACCGGAAATGCCACGAGATGCCTGAGCACGTCTTGCAATACTTTGATTTTTTGCTGCGTTAACATCTAGAAACATAGAAAAATGACGGCAGAAAAGGGCCAAAGCCCACCAAGTCTGCCTACTCTAGTGACCCTTCTCCTTGAATTTGCTCACCACCCCCTGCCCTTACCTCATTAGAGATCCCACATGAATATCCCATTTATTTTTGAAATCTGCCACGCTGTTGGCCTCAATCACCTGCCGTGGGAGTTCATTCCAATGATCGACCACCCTCTCAGTGAAGAAATACTTTCTGGAGTCACCATGAAATTTCCCTCCCCTGATTTTCAGCGGATGCCCTCTGGTGGACGAAGGTCCCATAAGACGGAAGATATCCTCTTCCACCTCGATACGACCCGTGATATATTTAAATGTCTCAATCATGTCCCCTCTCTCTCTTCGTTCTTCAAGTGAGTACAGCTGCAATTTATTCAGCCTTACTTCATACGGGAGATCCTTGAGCCCCGAGACCATCCTGGTGGCCATCCGCTGAACTGACTCAATTCTCAGCACATCTTTCCGGTAATCTGGTCTCCAGAATTGAACACAATATTCCAAATGAGGTCTCACCATGGACCTGTACAGTGGCATTATGACCTCTGGCATCCTGCTGATAAAACCTCTACGGATACAACCCATCATTTGCCTTGCCTTGGAGGAAGCCTTTTCCACTTGATTGGTAGTTTTCATGTCATCACTAATGATTACACCTAAATCCCATTCTTCCGTGGTCCTAACTAAGGTCTCATCATTTAACGTGTAAGTCCTGCACAGATTTCTTTTACCCAGGTGCATCACTTTGCATTTTTTAGCATTGAAGTTGAGCTGCCAAGTCGATGACCATTGTTCTAATAGTAGTAGGTCCTGCGTCATACTGTCAGGCATAGTGCTTTTACCTACTATGTTGCACAGTTTGGTGGCGTCGGCGAACAATGATATTTTTCCTCTGAGCTCTTGGGTCATATCACTTATGAATATGTTGAATAGGATTGGACCCAAGACCGAGCCCTGCGGTACTCCACTGGTCACATCCGATGTTTTGGATGGGGTACCATTTACCATCACCCTCTGAAGTCTACCGCTCAGCCAATCCTTAACCCATGCAGCTAGTGTTTCCCCTAATCCCAGCGATTTCAACTTGCTCAATAACCTGCGGTGTGGGACGCTGTCAAAAGCTTTGCTGAAGTCCAAATACACTACGTCCAGGGACTCCCCGGCATCCAGTTGTCTTGTTACCCAGTCAAAGAAGCTAATCAGATTTGATTGGCAGGACCTGCCCTTGGTAAATCCATGTTGATGGGGATCATGTAGATCTTCTTCATCCAGGATTGTATCAAGTTTCTGTTTGATCAGTGTTTCCATGAGTTTGCATACTATGGATGTGAGACTTACCGGTCTGTAATTCGCCGTCTCTGTCCTGCAGCCCTAACGCAGTTTAGTGAAAGGATCCCTTAGATTATGAGTCCTTCTGGGACAAGGAAATGCCTATTATATCTGAATATAACTCGTCTTGAAGTATAACAAAAAGATGTAAGCCAAATCTCAATCAATAAATAAAAAAATTAACAACTTAATAAATTAATAAACAGACAGTCCCCGAGTTACAGATGCCTGACTTAAGTACGACTTGTACTTAAGAACGCAATTGCGGCTTCATTTGATTTCACTTTGCAGTATTTCCAGTGGCCTAGCCTCCTAAACTTCTGCAGCAGATTCAGGAACGATGCATGGCCACATTAAGAGCAGTGTGTGGTTGTGCATGCTCTACCTTAAAGGGAACAGTGGTAGGGGCCAGTTGTCAGCTGGGAGCAGAGGTAAGCAGCAAGAATCTTAAAATCTATAAGTTCTGACTTAAGAACAGCTTTATAAACATAACTTGTTCTTATCCCAGGAACTGCCTGTATAGGAATAATTAAACCATTGTGACATCACTGCTGAGATTGGCTCTTAGGCATTGGTGGAATGAGGCATTGTGACATCACAATCTCAGCTCAGGAATGTTGCTACTTAAGAATGCGGTTGTGGCTTCATTTGATTTCACTGAGCGGTATTTCCAGTGGCATAGACTCCTACGCTTCTCCTGCAGCAGATTCAGGAACGATGCATGGCCACATTAAGAACAGTGTGTGGAGGTGCATGCTGTAACCTTGGAGGGATCACTGGTAGGGGCAGTTGATCCTTTTGTCAGCTGGGAGCAGAATTCTTAAAAAAGCAGCAAGAATTCTTAAAATCTACAAGTTCTGAGTTAAATACAAATCTGACTTAACAGCTTTAAAAACGTACCTCCTAGAAATGTATAATTTGAAGGTGTGATATTTGTGTGATAAGCTGAGATTATGTAATAAGAACATGATCTGCCAGTTTATTGGGTCTTTTTAGTTTAGGAGCGTGGAGTAGAATTACAGTGGCACCTTCAGACGGTCATCCCTCTCTCTTGCTCCCATAGATCACCCAGTCTTGGACCTCATGGCTCTGGAAGAGGAGCCCCCACTTCAGGTTGGACAGGAAGTAGAGTCCTTTGTTCTGGGGACCAACAAGATGGAGAAGGTGACTGCAGGTGCTGTGGAAGTGCTTCATCGTGTTTATTTCAGAGACGGACAGGTCAGAATAATGCATCTGCAGCTTGTTCAGTTTATTTGATATTCTGCTAATATAAAACAAAGTTAAAATCTAAGTGGTTTACATTAAGAAGAATTAGGGGAGGAAAACAAACCCGATTGAGGTTTGATCGGACACGTTACACCCTGAGGCAGCAGACTTGTGAAACGCTGGCCACCGTTGGTGTACCGATCAACAGAAGATAAGTTAAAAGTTATTTCTTCTATCGTTCAGCACTAACAGCTCTGCTTAAGATTTTTTATTCTGGAGTGCAACGGAGGTTTTTTGCCAGTGAGGTTAACGCCTAACCACCTGTCAACCACCTTTGTGGAGGTGGGAGGGTCCCAGTCTGAGGGTTTTTGCCTAACCACCTGTCAACCACCTTTGTGGAGGTGGGAGGGTCCCAGTTTGAGGGTTTTTCCTCCAGTTTTTTAACTGCACACTATAATTAAGCCTAAGCTGAACTGTCTATTTTCCACCTGACATAGCATATTGCTCTTGTGAAAGTGTATTCTGGATTCCTTAAGTTTTGGCCAGGGGTGGCCCTTCAATGGTTCTACTCCTATTTGACCAATTGTTCCTACTCCATTTACTACTCCCCTCCCTTAGCTGTCTCTCTTCCTTTTTTTAATGTTTTATTTTTATATTAGTGAAAAAAGGAACAGAGAATAACAAGTACAGCAAAAAAAAAACACAAAAACAGTTGCATCATGACTCTTTGATACAATGCCCAAAAACACATCAACAAGTGTACTATAACCCTCCACAACTTCACCCCCCCCCCCCCCCCCGGTAGTTCTGGAAATATCACAAAAGCATAACACAGCTAGACAGAGATTCCCCTTCTTTCACACCAAACAACATATGGTTTCCACCGATTCTGAAACCTTCATAGCGGTTAACTTGGTCATACGGTAGACATAATCTGTTTTTTGAACCACTTGATCCTTGGAAGGAATATGCTCCTTACGCCATGCCATGGCTAAAACCGGACATGCCACAGTCATCAAGGAGGCAATGATAGGAGAGAACCTAGCAGGCACTCCAGTCGGAGTCAAATTTAACAACGCACATCCCACCTCTCTTAACAATTAAAACCCCACAAATATCAGACAAAATGGAAAATACCATATCCCAGTAAGGACCCA
The DNA here is from genome assembly GCF_902459505.1 of Geotrypetes seraphini. Lineage (NCBI taxonomy): Eukaryota > Metazoa > Chordata > Amphibia > Gymnophiona > Dermophiidae > Geotrypetes > Geotrypetes seraphini. The sequence continues at coordinate 12,826,146 of NC_047085.1, forward strand.
CCTTAGGGCACATCCACCAAATATGAGCAAATGTCTCTTGAGCTCCACAGTTACGCCAGCAGGTTGGAATTAATCTTGTAGAGTCGCTCCGGGGTATACCACCGATAGAAGACTTTATAACCATTTTCCACCATGTTTGTAGCAATGGAGACCCGCAGTAAAGCACGCAACATGGATTTCCATTGTCCCTTGGTAAATGTGTGCTGCAACAAATTCTCCCAATACTGAAAATAGTGCTCTGGTGGGGGGGTCATGGTGCACCAACAATTGATAAAGTCTGGAAATACATCCCCTCCCACTAGAGGCCTCCCAAGCTCTATCCCAGGCCGTGGTATCTTGAAGCAGATCCGGTAAGGCTTTTCTGTAAAGAAAATCCACCAGCTGATTATATTGAAAAACCTTCGACGCCATAAGGCCATATTCCTGCTGCAGGTGGGATGCAGAGATTAAGTTACCATCAACTAAGAACTGTCCCAATGCACCCAAGCTCCCCGCCTCCCATACTTTACATTGTCAGTATGACCCGGGACAAAACCCTCAGACACTACCACTGGTGTCTGGCCAAAATAGTTCCTTCCCGGAAATAATTTCTTCCAAAAGAAAACCCAAATGCATAATATCACTCCTATCAAGGGGTTAACCCGTGGGATCATAGAGCGAAGCGTTCCCAGTGCCAGCCACGGCACATGTCTCAGGGAAACATCCCCCAAAAACCAGGCCTCCATTTGTACCCAGTACTTATGGGAGTCCTGTTGCCAGGCCAACAGATAGCGCAATTGAGCAGCCATGTAATAGTAGTGAAAATTCGGCACCACCATCCAGCCCTGTTCCCGAGTTGAAAGAGCATAGATCTGCTAACCCGGGGGGGGGGGGGGGTCGCTTCCTCCAAATATAAGAAAAAATTCTCCTATGCAGCGAGACAAAGAAAGATTTAGGAAGGAAAACTGGTAAAACCGCAAATAAATAAAAAAACCGAGGAAGGACCATCATTTTTATCACATTCACCCTTCCCAGCCAGGAAATATGCAGACGCTCCTAACGGTCTAAATCTGCGTGTATCTTTTGCAAGAGAAGGGGAAAATTAGCTGCATACAGAGAGTTCAGGTCCGCTGTAAGTTGGATTCCTAAATACTTTAAAGTATGAACCGCCCAACGAAAGGGATACTGCTCTTGCAGGGCTAATTGGTCCTGAGGGGAAACAGTCAAATTAAATATCTCCCATATTGAGCCAAAACCGAAATGATGCCTTGCAAGGAATCCCCCGGCCGCCGTATCGTAAGAAGGACATCATCTGCAAAAAGAAGTATCTTCTGTTCAATACCCCCACAGGGGATACCCACGATGTCCTGACTATCACGGACCCTTTGAGCAAAGGGTTCCATCACCAGAGCAAAAAGCAGGTGCGACAATGCACAACCCTGTCTTGTGCCCCTAGCAAGCTCAAACTCAGCACAATATTCACCATTTAGCTGTGTCTTTTCCAAGCTGAAGAGCTCTTCCTTGAGCCAAGATGACGGCTGTGAGTTGATTGAGTCTGCACATCTTTTCTTATCTCTTTATAATGGGGAAGCAAAAGGGTAGCCTTCGTGGTCTGTGGTTCAGCCTACCACAGACCACAGATGTCTAGGGAAGCAGTATGTTAATCCAGAGCAGTGTTTGCTTGAACTGCCCATGGAGAGAGGGGAGGAGTGCTCTTTGGAACCAAAGGTCACCTTGAGCTTGGATCATCAACCCCTGCCTCCTCCCCTCACCCCTTGCATTTCAGAGTGGTGTCTTCTGCTCTTAACAATCCCTTGGCTCATTGGTTGGAGGGAACATAAGTTTTTAAGGAGCACAGGGGAAGCTTGGTATAATATCTTGCACAAGCAAAGGATGCTTCAGAAGAACTTCTTGGAGCAGTTGGTGGCATGCGGCCCCAAGTTGGAGAGATCCTAATTCAGATGCCTCCCAGAGCTGATACAGAAACAGAGGTACGAGGGAAAGCTTTGGGCATTATCCCACAGGAGCTACCAGAAATGCTGTTGAGGAAACCTGCATAAATGTCTTTGGGATGTATTTGGATGTCTGTCTTAGATTTGGAAAAACCAGTTCTATCAGTTATAAATGCTTTGGCTCCATGGATTAAGACCTTGGAACAAAAAGAAATTCAGCATGAACACCAGTTAATTAACTTGAATACTTTATTAGAAAAAGATGCTGTGCTAACAGCAAACTCGCTCTCAATTACAACAGTCTCAAACTTTATGTGTGTTAGATTTGACTATTAGATTTAAAATGGAAACACTGGAAGAGTCCATTAGAAGTTTCAACTGATGATTTTTTTAACTTTCCTTGAGTATCTAATTCTCATTGAAAGATTTAGGCAAAAGCTATTTTTTGGTGCCTTTGCAGATGCCGCACACCAATTTTCTATCTAGCTATAAATGTGGGTGTAATTGTGGGCCCTGGGCGGGAAGAACAAAATGGCCTTCCTCCTTCCCTGGGTTCAGCATCTCTCCAAATGCTACAGCAGCAGATTTGCCACTATAGGCTGCCACTCTGGTCGGCGGAGCCTTTCCTCTGCCACATCCTGCCCACAGGAAGTTGCATCAGAGGCGGGACATGACAGAGGAAAGAAAGACCCCGCCAGCCAGAGAAGTAGCCTTTAGCACTGTCTCTGCTGCTGTAGCATTTGGAGGACCCAGTGTGCAGGTTATCAGCTAGGGGAGAGGTGCAGGTAGGTGGAGGAAGGAAGGGAGGGTTCCAGCTGCAGGTGGCCTTAGGCATTTTGCTGGGCTCACAGTGGCAGCTGTTGAGATCAACTGGTTAATGTTACTGAGAATTCTTTGGAACTGGTAAGTCTGAAGAAGTTAGTGGGACAATGATAGTTACTCTTTTGAAAAGGGCTAATAGTGTTGCTTAAATATTATTTTAGATCTAAAAAGAGATTATATATTGAAAAGAAAATATTAGTCTTCCCAGATGTCTCATATGAAACTCGGAGGAGATGGAAACAGGTTTTTTTTAATTTATTTATAAGTTTCCACATTTACATATCAAGTAAACACTTGTACAGAAAGTTGGTTAGACAGAACAGTTCTCTCAAGGTATAAGCCTTTATACCTTAATAATCCTTGAAAGGAAATAAAATTAAAAGGACATTAATAATTTCATCTAACACAGCTCAAGTCCTCAACTTAAGATCCAAGATTTCTTATAAGCGAGAAAAAGAGGTAAATTAGAATCAATTAAGAAATATGCTAAACATAGTGCTGAGGTAGGAGATACTTATTAAACTTCTAGAGCATTTGTTATTCCGCCATCTATTCGGGACATAGCCAAGAAAGCAGTTAACTGATAAGGTTAAAAAAAAAACATATTTTACTGAACGGTGGGTATATAATAAACTTACAAGGATATCTCAGGTAAAAAGTTGCCCCTGGTCTCAAAAGAAGAAATTCTCGACGGCGTTTTTGAGTCTTTCTTGAAAGATCAGGGTACATTTCAATTTTTAATCCTAGGAACTCTTTCTGTTTATTTTTAAAGGAAAGCCTCAATAACCATCCTTTATCAATCGAAAGAGCTACAGTTAATATCAATGTGGACGGTGTTACCATGTCCTTATCAAACGTCTCCAAAATTTCCGATACATTTAGCATTGCTTGATCACATTTTTTCTGTAAATGAGGCCCATTTTTATTTGGAAGGTAGTAAACTTGAGAAAATGGAGGTAGCGTTTCTTCAGAAACTTGTAAAATTTCTACCAGGTATCTCCTAAGCATTTCCCTAGGAGTTACCATTGTCAATCTTGGAAAGTTAATAAATCTCAAATTATTATTTCTTGAAGCATTCTCAAGCACTTCCAACTTCTTTCTAAGATTAACATTATCCTTGACTAGGGCCTCTTGCAATTGTTTCACTGCTATAACATCTTGGTCAAGCTTTTGAACTAAAATTTTTGAAGCAGTCTGATCTTCTTTTATATCTTTAAGCTCCTTAGTGTGTTGAATCAACTTGTTCTCTATATAATGGAAATTGGGGCTAATAGTTTTAGCAAAATTAGCCACTAAGTCCCATAGAGACTCCAGAGTCACCTGAGTGGGCTTCTCCCATATAGGAAATTTTTGTTGGGTGTAAAAATGCTCACCCTGAAGGAAAGTTCCTTGGCTTTGCTCTGTCTGGTTTATTCCACCATCGCTTGTTGACAAAGCCTCCAAATCTTCTGCAGAATTCCCCTGTACAGGGAGTTCTGCCTCCACGCTCTCCACAATGCTGTAACCTGCCTCAGGAGTAAGGTCCGCTCCCAGCTCCGGGGTTACCTCGCCCCCTGGAGAGCTGGTGATTTGAGGCTGCGGGGGTGGTGCTCGTATGTCTGGGCTCAAGGTAGTATCTGGCCCAGGAGGTGCAGAGTCGGTCTCGCTCAACCCCGGTGCCCTCAGCGGGCTAGCTTCAGACGTCTTAACTAGTAACTCCTTGCATCTGCTACAAAAGATCTTCAATATTGCCGAGAGTCGGCACAACAGAACACTGCGAGGCCCCAGAAGCGCTCTTGCTTCTCCTCTTCGGCATGGTGAAGAAATCGGATCGCAAAGGCCTCCACAAAAGGAAGAAGCAAAGAGAAGATCCGAGCAGTAAGGTGCGTACTTCTCAGCATGTCTTAGCAGCAGCCATCTTGGATCGGAAACAGTTTTTAATGTTTAGGCCAAGAGTTATGCAGTTGGGGACTTCTTTCTATGAAAAATTTCCCTGTAAATGCACAAAATACAGTACTACCAAATTAGTTTGCATTTTGGGAGCCATAACATCTGACTTCCTTTCTGGCTAGTAAGAAGATGCCAGTCAGGTACCCTTAAAATGTTGCTAAATATTGTTGGGAAGAGGGATTTTTTCTTTGCTTTCTATACAAGTAGGTTTCCTTGATTATGTATCTTTGAAACTTAAATTTTAAAAAAAGAAAGAAAGAATTGGAATACACTACTTTGTACATATAAAGAACATTTTCAGTATCCCTCTTTTGCAACTTTGAACCTTTTTATTCACGCACATGTACAAGAATCTTGCTTCAGGTCTTCAGAAAAAGAAATGGATGTTTCTGGATTTGATGTCTGGCATTGTGTGACCCTGCCTTTTTTTTTTTTCTCCACCTCGTTCTGTTTCTTTCTCAGATCTGTGAACGCCTTCCCAGCATTGCCACTATAAGGAGCCATGCACAGACCTCCCTGAAGAAGCTGAGCCCTATCCACAGGAGACTGCATGAGCCTCAGCCCTATAAGGTGTATAAAAAAAAGAGAAAATGTTTCTCCAGGGTAAAAGTGGGAAAATTTGTTTAAAATTGGCAGAAAATGGATGACCTAGGTGTTTGCCCAGATACTGCAGCCAGAGTACCTCCTGTTACTATGTTCAAGCTGATGTCATGAGTGTCCTAAGGAGAATGGCCAGTGCCTATGTCACCTGTAATTAGCAGTCCCAGCTCTCTGACATCTGATGGATCTCGAGAGTTGCACAAGGAAAGAAATTTCACCTAACCCCTATGAAATCTTACCCATACCTACCTGTACCTGCAAAGAACGTAAGAGTAGCCTTACTGGGTCAGACCAATGGCTCATCTAACCCAGTATCCTGTCTTCGCGGTAGCCAATCCAAGTCTGAAGTACCTGGCAAAAAATCTGAACAGTAGCAACACTAGAGAATCCCAAAGTTGCAACATTCTGGAACCCCAAAGAATAGCAGCATTCCATGCGGAATCCCCAAAGAGTAGCCATATTCCATATAGAAATTCAAATAGTAGCAACATTCCATGCTATTGATCCAGGGCAAGCAGTGGCTTCTCCCATGTCTGTTTCAGCTGTACCCGCAGGAGTTGGTACTATTATGTACTTGTTAGCCATCGACCCAGAGATGGCTACATGTGTAGGTCAGAAGAATGAAATGACTCTTTTTTTTTTTATTCTACTCCTTTTGATCTCTTCCATTCCCTGGCAACCGTAACTGCACTAGAGAATGACACGGACAAATTTATCCCTGTCCCAGCGGGAACTCATTTTCCCATCCCATCCCTGCAAGTTCTTTTCCTGTTCCTGCCTCGTTCCTGCAAGCTCCATGCTCATCTGCACATGCCTCAAAACCTTTAAAATCATAAGTGTTCGAGGCTTGTGCGGTTAAGGCAGAGCTTACAGGAAGGGGACAGGGACAGCAAGAAAACACGCAGAGACAGGACAGGGAAATTGAGTACCTGCTGGGATGGGGAAAAATTTGTCCCCATGTCATTCTCTAAACTGCACCTCTCTGAAATACGGCTGTAGCCTAGCTGACTCTTTTTTTTTACCCCCTTGTGTTCTCTCACACAGGTCGCTGTGACTGAAAAATTGCATCTTCTCATTGACAGCCTCCGGACAAATAATCACCTGCAGTGATGCAGGACGCAGTTCCCTGTGGAAACACCCCACTGCAGAGCCTACTGCAGAGCCTGTAATAGGCCCTGCATGCGCGTATGCACATCCCTGCTTCAGCAGTTCAGCAGTGGGGACAAGGGAAAGGAGCCAGGGTGTAGCACATCACGCCGGCAAGAAAGTTTTAAGAAACTGCCCGAGGACAGGTGCTAGACCACTTCGGATCACCTCGTATGGGAAGAAAGTGGTACATAAGCCTAAGAAAAGTGCCATGTACACGTCCCTCACTCCTGAAGATGTTACGTAACTCTGTAAATGACTGTATAGTTTCCTTACATCTGTTACATGAAGTACCTTATGCACCAGGTTGTCCCTTTTTCAAGATAGCAGTACTTGCTTCAGTCATGAAAACAGCAACTTTCTTATTTTTTTGTTTTGTTACTACTTTATGCTTTAATAAAATTAATAATTAAAAAAAAAATTTGGCCTTGCTTTTTTCTTCCTTTTGCTGCAGGAGGAGCAGCACTATAGAAATTTATTCATTTAAAAAATTTATATACCACATACAACCTACGCGGTTTACATAGAAACATACATAACAGTTTGACAATACAAACATAATTATCATAAAACCTAATTCTAAGTAATGTTATAATAACATTGGAATGTATAAATCTGAATCACTAAATTCTGTATCGCCTGGTAGACTGGTATTGTCCTTATGAAAGGGTTGTATGCCTCACTGCTTCCAGCAGGTGGAGACTGAGCACAAACTTGTATACATATCAGGCTAGAATCCACCCAACCCAGACTGTCTCAGCCTCCATAGCAGGTGGTAAGACTAAACTAAACTAAACCTTAGGTTTATATACCACACAATCTCCACAGTCTTATATCAGTTCCCCTCTTAGTATTGTTGGAATTTTGTTTTGGACTCCCTACTATTGCATGCTGGATCAAGGAGTCTTCCACTTATCTTCTGAAGACGAAGTCTGCTCCTGAATTTCTCAAGGCTCATTCCACTAAGGGTCAGGCAGCTTCTTGGACTGAGTCTTCTCTAGTGCCTCCAGTGGATATTTTAAAGACATAAATAAAAACAAGCAGAATAAAGGGATACTTTTTTATTATCCAAATGAATGCATCTAAGATAGACCTTTACTTTAGTTGGCCTAAACCTAGTCAAAGCAGCTTTAATTTTGTGCTCTGCCTACATTGGCTGCCCACTCTATCCTTTACTCCACCTGCAAGTCAATGCATAAAGTTATTTGTAGAACCGGCGCGAATTAAAAACCAAAACGAATCCCTTATACAATCCCCATCAGCCCTGATCTGATAAGCGTCAGTACACTCGCCAGGAACTAGCAGCGACAAAAGAAGTCGGCGCAGCCGCACTAGCTCTCTGCCCGGGCCCGCTGCGTTCACCCGAGGCATCCGGCGCGCGGGAGCGGCGAGCTGGCCGCACGCATGCGCCACTTTGAGACGCCCTTCTCCCGAGGCTGCGTACGCGTCAGCGTGAAGCGCGGGCAGAGGGCGAGTGCGGCTGCGCCAAATGATTGACAGGAGGCGGCGGCGGTACTGAGACGTTTTGGGGGGACCCCCGGGCAGGTAGGTGGTCGCTGAGAGCCCGGTTTCCACAAAGCGGTTTGTCGAGATCGTCTGCGACGGGCCGAGCTGCTTTCGGTTTCGTTTTCTGGCGTCCCGCCCTGACGTGACTTCCTGTTTCCGGCCAGGCGGGCTCGCGAGTCGGCGTCCTGGGCTAGGAAGGCGCCCGCCAAAACGTCCGAGCTGCCCCTGGGCCTAATGTGGAAATTGAAAACCGAGGCGCTTCCCTGTTCCTTGTCTGGGGCGAGGCTTTGACCCATTGTGCCTCCACAGAGGAGGAGATGGTGCTCAAGATACAGGCTTTGTGAACTGTGCAGCCCAATAGTCCCCGTGAAGAACTGGGAAGGACCCAACACGGGCCGTGTTTCGACAAAACTGTCTTCCTCGGGGGGCCCTGAAGGTCCTGATAACGAAAACTCCTGGATCAAAGACGAAAACCAATCCTGGGTGAAACTCTACGCAGTTGAGACCGGCTCCTCCGCCGTGTTTTTGTTCTCCTGGGACAAGACGGAACACGGTCATTGCCTGGCCCGGCGAGCGTGCAGCCGTAGATGAGGGCAGATTTTTAAAAAACCCTGCGTGGCCCATCTCGTCTGCCCAAGAAGATAAGCTCTTGAAAATCAAGTACGTGTCGTATGATGCGCCGCCTGGCCTTGCTGTTTTCGGGGCTCAAACCATTGAAGCCTGCTCTGGAGTTTATGTTTGTCAAACTCTTTATAGACTCTATACAGCCAAAAAGGATCAAAGCGGTTTATATCTTAACTTAATTAAATTTCTGAAAAGAACTCCATTAAGCAATAAAAGGAAAGAAATTGACATTTCTAAAACATTTTATCATAATACAGCGGTACCTCAGAATCCGAACTTAATCTGTTCCAGAACCCCGTTCGAGTTCTAAGACAATTTTTCCCATTGAAAATAATAGAAACTAGATTAACCTGTTCCTTGGTCCTACAAACTCAGCAAGATCAGGCCCCCCTGGAAGAGAAAGCAAGATCGGCAACTGCAAGCGGTGCCCAGCCCAAAGCTTCCCTCTGACGCAAACCGCCCAGGCGGAAACAGGAAGCTGCGTCGGAGGGGAAGCTTTGAGCTGAGCAACGCTTGCAGTTCCTGTACATTCGGATTCCAAAGCAGCATTCGGATTCTGGGGCAAAATTTAATTTAAAAAATAGTTTGGATTCCAAGTTGTTCATGTTCTGGGGCATTCGGATTCCGAGGTACCACTGTACTAAAATTAGGAAATATAAAAATATATACATACAAATTAATTAATTGAAGCCCACTCCAGCACATCCAGATCTGTCTAGCCATAATCAGAACACAGCCCATAGAAATCTGCCTGGCTCTGATTCTCCTCCTCCCCCCCAATTAAAACCCACTCCAGTCCATCCAAATCTGTTTATCTATAATCAGGGTACAAGCAGTCAAAAGTCTGCCTAATTACCAGAGTTGAAAACAAAAATTGGATACAGATGTTCTGGAGATAATTTATTAAACACTGACATATAAAACCATGAAAATTCAATTAAAAAAGTACAATGCTAAAAAATATGGAGATATATGTCAGTGTTTAATAAATTATCTCCAGAACATCTGTATCCACAGTTTTTGTTTTTGTTTTCATCAGTGGATTGTTTTCACTGTGGATCATCAGGTCTCCCCATTTTTCCATCTAGTTTTTGCTTTGATACCATTCTCTTCACTTGAAAATCCTATGCATTTTTATTTATTTATTAATTTATTTAGCCCTTCCTCCCAAAGGAGCTCAGAACGGGTTACAAAGATACATTCACATTACAGAAGGACAAAATTATTGAAAGACATTTTTGGCAGACATAGCTTAGAAGAATTTGTGGCATTTGTAGAAGATATTACATGTCATAGTATAGATTTAGGACAGCATTCACTGTACTAACAGAACATAATTGTACTAAGGTTTTAGTGTTGTAAGCGAGTACATGTTTGGTGGTCGGCAGTTTAGGTCACGTTAGTAGCGTCGGTCATTATGGAGCTCGTGAGTAGCGTTGGACATTAAGGAGCTGGATTTGTGAAGAGGAAGTTCCTGAAGTTCCATAGATTGTCTAGCGATCAATTCTGTTGTGGTTTTTGTCTCCACCACCTCTTGTACCAGTACAATCGGTTTCTAATTAGGAGACAGTCTATGTAACTGAGTGGCATTTGGGCAGGGTTATCTGCTAACCTCAAATTCTGTCTGGGTACAAGAATTTGCAGTATGAGCAAAAGCAGCTGAAATGATTAAGATTATAGATCTGAACAGGTTCAGGATGCACCTCATAGGACAGTGGTAGAAATCTGGAACGCTCTTCCGGAGGCTGTTATAGGGGAAAATACCCTCCAGAGATTCAAAACAAGGTTAGACAAGTTCCTCCTGAACCGGAACGTATGCTGGTAAGGCTAGACTCAAATAGAGCGCTGGTCTTCGACCTAAGGGCCTCCGTGGGAGCGGACTGCTGGACCACTGGTCTGACCTAGCAGCGGCAATTCTTATGTCTTCTAATGTGACATAGCTTCCTTACTGAAGCATATAATGACAGTCATTTTCCTCTCTAAGCTCTGAACATCGGTTTTCATTATTTATAGTATTTATATACCACTTATAATCTAAGTGGTTTACATTCAGGTACTCAAGCATTTTTCCCTGTCCTGGCAGCATGGGATTTGAACCCTCAACCTCAGAGTGCTGAGGCTATAGCTCTAACCACTGTGCCACACACTCCCCACATCTGCTTTAGTGGTTTTAAACAGTTTTGTATAAATATTTATAAGGTGTTCACATTAGTTGTGATTAACACAGTAATTAATCACAATTAAAAAATGTAATGCCCACCTTCTGCCTCCCTCCCACCTCTCCCCCTGTGCTGCATGGTCTAGCATCTCTCACCTTCCTGACCCAACTGCAGCTCACTCTCTCCCCTCCCCCAACACACCCTGTACTTTTGAAGCCAGTCTTCAGCCCCAGAGTGCCAGCAGCAGCCCTTACTTAAAGGCTTCCTGCAAGCTGCACCAGGCCTTTCCCTCTGACTTGGCCTGCTCCCTCTAACACAAGTTCCTGTTTTCAGACAAGCAGGCCGGGTCAAAGGGAAAGGCCTGATGCACTTAGCTTTCCAGTAAGACTAGTGCTGCAGGGCAAAAGACTGTTTTCACAGGAGGGGGGAGAGATGTGGGCTTAGAAGAAAGGGAGGAGAGAGACAGGGATAATGGACCTGGGGATAGAAGGGGGCCTTGAAGACATGGGCTCAAGCTCCCTCCAGAGTTTCAGTACCTATTCAGTGGCTGATGGGGGTAGTTGAAGCCACGTCAGCCAAAGAAATCCGCTACGCGAGTCACCCTCTTCCTTCTCAAAACTGCCTCAGAAGTGAAGTCAGCAGCATGTCTCCAGTGTGCTCAGTTCATGCATGGCTTCCTCACAAAGGAGGCAGCTTTGACAGTGGGTTTCTTTGACTAGTGGGGCTTGTTTGGCATCCCCACTATGAAAGGTATGATGTCTAATGTGGGCAGGAGAAAGGGGAAATGCGTTTCCCCCCCCTTCCTTCCCAGGACTGCTGGCTATGCCCCGTCTTTAATCGTTCAATTAAAAATTTTAATCGAAATGCAGCTCTGCTGTTTATAATTCTCTGCTTGTCTACAGGAAAGACTGGCACCTCTTTCTGTGACCATGCTTGCTAGAATGTCTAATTTTTGCCTTTTAAGCTCTTTTTTGCCCTTTATGCTCTCCCAATATCAGCTCTGATTCATAATGGTGATAGTGCTGAGGGGAGGGGCATGAAATCCCCACTTGTCATCTGAAGAAGAGACGGACAATGCTTCTAAAGTTCATGGATTACAGAAGCGTTTCTTTGGCCCTTTAAAAGGTATCCAGAGATACCAGTTATCTTCCAGAAAGACCCTTTGAATATATCTGACTTGTCTTACCATTCCAAGAATTGGTCCATTAAAGATTAATTTTCTTTGGAATTTAAGTAGAATGTGAGGAAACATATGAAGACCTTCCTGATTTTCTTGGTTTGAAAGTGTTTATGGTTAAAGGGGAGATGCAATTCAGGGACTGGGTCCTGGTGCATTGAGTTCTAGGTGTCAAAGAAGTAATGACATGTAGCTGCCAACATCATTGCTGTTCTAAATACGTTTTGGTTTTTTGGGGGGGGAGGGGAACGCTCAATGTTACAGGTAAAACATAAATATAGCTCAAAAAATGAGATGGATCTTTATCAGAAGCCCATGCAGGTGTAAAACGTATTTACAGCATGGATACGGGAAGAACAGGATCAGGGAGTGAGCTTTAACAAAAGAAAAATGGGATGTGATTATATGAATCCCTTGTCTCAAAAAAAAAAGTGACAAATGTGGAAATAGACATTTTATTAAGGTGCACTAACCGATTTAGCGCTTGCTAAATGCTAAGGCGCTCATAAAATATAATGGATACCTTAGCATTTAGCACGCCTGAATAAAAGGACCCCATAATGGGTAAGAAACAAAGAATTATATCCAGAGAGGAAGCAGTGCTTTTACTTGATAACATTTTCCCATGTCTCCAAGTCCTTGTCACACTCTCTTCTCTCTCGCAGGTCCTCAACCTGGCACGATGAGCACTTCACAGTTGGACAGCTGTCCGCAGGGCGAAATGTATTTCATATTGACAGAGAAGTCTTCCTTTGGGACTAAGCAATCCCTGCAGGCTGGGACGCTGTGCTGCATTAGCGAAGCGGATTACCTGCAGAATGTCAGCAATGAGACGCTGTGCCCGCTTCCCCTGACGGTCACACTTCTGGAGGGTCAGGGTGCTGGTTTCCAGAGCACAGTGGATGTGAATAGCCTGCAGCCTCTGAGAAAAGAGCAGGCCGCACTCCTTCTGGCTGTCCCAGATGCTGGCATAAGGCTAAACTATTTCCTGCAGCGGACTGCCCTGGATAATGCCGTGCAGGCCAAAGTGGGCCAGCAGGTCCTGGTGCCGCTTGAGCAGAAGGAAGTTCCTGGCAGCATTCGTTATATTGGGAAGATTCAAAACAGCTCCTTTCTGCCTGCTGCGTACTTCGGAGTGGAGTTGCAGGTGAGATGCGAAATCAGAGCTCCCCAGTAGGTCTCTGCTTAATAATCTAATGTTGTTTGTGATTTGATGTTATTTTATGAGTGTTTGATGGAAATATTTTTTGCAAGGCTCATAAGTTTTTATAAACAAATGGTAAAAGCTTAAGGCACCTGTAAAATAAAAAGAAATAATGTATAAATTTATTTTTGATTATTTCTTTTTATTTTACAGGTGTCACGAATAACATTTGTATGAAGTTTTTGTATCAGTTAACTTGATTATTGTTCAATAGTGTAATATACCTAATCAATATCTGTAAAATAAAAAGAAATAATATTGTATACCTACTTTTGACCCACCCTATGTATGTCAAAATACTGATGATAAACCACTGGCAATCAAATGTACTCAGAACAGTCACTTTATCTCCCTGGGCCTCCTTTCTATTCCCTGCTTGATCACTGTTTCTATGGGATCCTGGGTGAGTCATGTGGAGGGGCATTTTCCAATAAAACTTCTAAGTCCGATTTTGGACATTTTGCTAAAAACATCCCCAAATTGAATGGAAAACATAGGCCTTTTCGAATCGAAAACCATCTATCTTTTTGTTTGATTTTCTAGGTGTTTTATGCTCAGTGCGTTTTTTTTTCTTTCCTCGTTGCCAGGTCCTGCCTACTTTCTGTTTCCGCGAAGGCAAAGGCCCGAAGCAAGTAAAAGCAGCAAGTTGTAAGCTTCCCTCCATCGCTGACCTATGGAAGATAGGTCAGCGATGGAGGGAAGCTTACAACTTGCCTAGCGACTCTGTCGACAGGTGTGTGAGCTGGGAGGGATGGGAAGAGAAATGCTGCTGCTGCACCGAATGGGGGAGGGGTGGGGGAAGAGACATGTTCTGCTGCTGCACCCATTTTTTGGGGGGGAATGGAAGAGAAATGTTGCTGCTGCTGCACCCAATTTTTTGGGAGGGAGGGGGAAGAGAAGTGCAGCACCCAATTGGGGAGAGAGAGGGAAGAAGGAAGACCAGGGAGAGGAGAGGAAAGAGATGCCAAGACCATGGGAGGGAGGGAAAGGAAAGGAGCTACCAGACCATGGAGGGGGGGAAGAGATGCCAGCGCATATGGGGGGAAGGGGAGGAGAGAGATGCCAGGGCATGGGGGGAGAGAAGGGAACCGAAAAGGCCAAACCGAAAAGGCCAACCGAAAATGCTGAGGCTGACAGAGACAATTAAGTATGGTGCTATAATCCTCTTGGTATATTACATTACATTAGTGATTTCTATTCCGCCTGTGCCTTGCGGTTCTAGGCGGATTACAAATTATAAGAGATCTGGACATTACCGAGAGAATTGCAAAACAAAGATTATTCAGAGAAATTACATAACAGATTATCTAGAGATATTACTTAATAGATTATCTAGGGAAATTGCATAACCGTGATTCATGTACTTTACATGGTGTGGTAGAGGATTCAATTATAAGAATTACATTCAATTATAGGAATTACATTCAATTATGAGAATTATATTTAAGAGAATCAAGTGATAACAGGATATAGTGGAGAATATCAGTATATGCGGGTTGCAGACGAGAAATTACCTAACAATGACGTAAGATGTTTGTTGGATAGTGAGGTAAATGCTTATTTAGGAGTCTGAGTATTTTTGGAGGGAAAGGTTCTAGGAGTTGACTAATGTGGTATTCAGGAGAGGGAGAGCTTGTGCGAAAGGGGAGGAGACTAGTTATATCCCTGTAAGTGCCTGGTTAGGTACTTGGGAATCAAGTACACTTTTTTTTTTCTCCAGACCACTTGAAGGAGTTTATAGATGTCAAGAAGATCATCAAGGAATGATTAGAGGGACTTTTAAAACAATGCAGTTGTTTAAATATCATTAAGCCTTTCTTTAGTAGTTCTCTTACATTGGTTGACCACTCTCCTCAATATTGGGGGTTACAATTTGGTTATATTGTAAGAGTGATTTTCTTAAATGTTCTGAATTGATTTCCTTCCCTCTGTTTAATGGGACAAGATTTATTCTTGTGAAGTTTAATGTAAAGTTAGAAATAAAAATAATAATAATATCCCATAAGCTTTTGCTGACATTCTGGGTATGCCAACACAATGTAATGCTGACAGTGACCTTGGGCAAGCCACTCCCTCCCCAATTACCTCAAGTACAACTTAGACTGTGCAAGGAAATAACTTACAGTATGTACCTGAATGCAATTCAACTAGTAACATAGTAAATGATGGCAGATAAAGACCTTTGTGGTCCATCTAGTCTGCCCAGTAGTCGCTGTCATCATCAAGGCAAAGTTGAACCAACAATCTAGTAATTCATTTTACTTGCCAAGTTCCTCTTTAAGATTCCCCCCCCCCCCCCCCCCCCCCGATTAGGCAAGACCTGTACTTGGATAATATGAGTGTGGTATAAAATATGCATACTGCTCTGATCCATCGTACCTTACATGGGACACAGACCACAGAAGTTCATCCAACGTTGGCCACATTGCCCCACAAACCTGGATTGGGAGAAGCTGGGTAACTAAATCTAACATCCAGATATGTGGCTGTGTTTATATGTTTTAGAATAATCGTACACCTTGATAATGCAAACTGTAGTTCATGATTGTTTGATCATGCTTGTTTCCTATCATAACTTCTGTGTGATGGCTCATTTCTCTTATTCTGGGTAGTGACAGCCACATGATGATGCTCTCTGCTCTTTACACAGGGCCCTGGAGAAGGACGGGGCCGAAGCAATGGCTCCTACAATGGTATCCAGTACTTTGAATGCAAGAAGAAATGTGGACTCTTTCTCCCCTTCCATAAGCTACAGATTGTAAACACTAGAGAGAGGAAGCCCAAAAAAGAGGATGCTCTGCCGGTGAAATCCGGGGACAGGGTTGGCTTCTATCTGGATGAGACCCTGCATCAGGGCACCGTTCTGATAATAAACAGGGAGGGCCCCCAGTGGATTGTGGAAGTATCGCCGGTAAGTGTGCAGCAGAATGTCTAAACCAGAGCAGCCTGGGACTATCCGGGGCTAGGAAAATACTTAGGGCCCGATATTGAGACCACTGGAGACTGCTTGATTCTGGATATTCAATGCCAGAACTTTATCTGGCCACTGCATGTCAGAGTTCACCACATGGACTTAACCAGCCAAGCCTATATTCATCGGCCAGCCAATAGATGAATACCGATAGTAACCGGCTATGTTGCATAACAGCAAACTGGATATTCAGCAGGAAATAGCTGATTGGGAACCTTTGCCACTGAATATTGGGGAGGGGTTTTTTTTAGAAATGTTGATGGCCCCCTACATTATTGGGAGCTGAAAGAAACTGGATTGTTTTCCCTTTTATAATCAACTTTGCCTCTTCTGCTTCTGTTTTTTCTTTTTGGGCTACTTTTTATATTTTTTTTTTCTTCTGATATTTCTTTCTGTTTTTTGAGCTAGGGGAGGATGTGGGGGTTTGCTGTTAATGGGCGGTTTATTCCTCTTTAAGGGGGTTACAGGGCTTTTCTCTTTTGTTTTATTTTTAACTTATTTTTATTGATATTTTCTTAATATCTTCAATAATCTTCAGCAAAAGCTCATATAAAACCATAACATTTGGTGAGTGGTTTCTTCTATGGATCCACTTGCAGTTGTATACAGAAACTGTTCTAAGGTATATAACCAGTTCCTCCACCACCATTCCCAATCGCCCCATAGAACAGTCAACAATAATAGAAAAGAAATTATACATAAATGTGTTCCAGAGCTGAAAACCTCTTCAACGCTTCTTAAAAAGTCTTAGCGTTGTACTTAATTTCTGTTAATTGGTATATATCATACCATCCATCCACTCTGGAGGGTCTTGTTGCTTCCAATTGGAGCCTATAGCTATACGCGGTACTACCAGGCCCAGCTGAAGCAACTTATACCCCCTTCATCCAGCACTTGTATTCGTATATTGAGAAAAGCCACCTCCATGGAGGGGACAAAGTGCTTCAGTAAAATTTGGAATAACAAAAACTGTCTTTCCACCCTGCACCCTATGACCCTTCCTATCTCACTCCCCAATAACTTGAGGACAATCTCAGCGTACATTTGTACCATTTTCCAATCACTCCCCAATAAAACCCTCAGCTTCTCTCCTTTTTTGCTATTCAAACAGCTGTAGATTTGTAATTTTGCTCTTTTCTGCTCCTTTGGGCTGTTTGAAAGCTGTCTTAGCTTGCACAAATTCTAAATGCATCCTAGAGGATTGAATACAGTGTTTGACCTGTAAGTATGGAAATATATCCCTTGACTCTAATCCCTATTTACCACGCAACTCCCCCAAATTCCTCACTTCTCCTGTGGCCATGTCCCAAAACTGCCCCACACAAACCAAACTCTTTCCTTCACAATGATTTTTTAAATCATAATAAACTTTTTTTAATCACTTTCTACTCCTAAGTTCCACTACTCATTTTTCTAATTGCGTCTGATAGATCAGTTCGTTCATTATTGTTCCCAGAAGCATTGAATATTTTTGGTTCCCTCGTTAGTGATCCAATAACTTGATTACTGTAACTCACTTTGTCGGGCTACGTGAGAAAGATATACAGGCAGTCCCCATTTTACAAACATCCAACTTACGTTGGACTCATACTTACGAACAGGAGTTCTGTTCTATCTTTGGTGTTCCAACGCACCCCTCTCCCTTCTTCCCAAGTTCCAACGCACCCCTCCCTCCTTAGACTCCATTGGATTCCTGATTTCTCCTCTCGCTCTCCTATACTTAAAAATAATAATAATTTATTTATATGCCGCCATACCGGGGAGGTTCTAAGCGGCTCACAACATGAAGAACGATCCATACATTTCAATAAAAACATCTTGATAAAATACAGCAAAAAGACAGTACATACGTTTCAATAAAATTGATCAAAATGGAAGTGTAGATCATGCGAATAAAAATGTAAGAATGAAACGCAAACATGGTTAAAATTAAGAAAAAACATTGATACCAGCCTGTTAATTAATTGAGTCTTTAGTGATTTCCTAAAATCTAAGTAAGAAGAAGCTTCTAACATCATTTTTCTGAGCCATGTATTCAATTTGGCAACCTGAAAAGAAAAAGTTTTCTCGAGGAACTTCTTATAACGGCAGAATTTTATGGAAGGATATGTAAATAACTGCACTCTCCCTTAGCTTTATCTGGGTAAATTAAGCTCACTCTGAGAAAAGGGATGTTTGTTAATAAGGCCTAGTTTTTGGGCCTATTCTTTTTGTAAGCAATATTGCTGTAAAGCTGTCTGGTAAGGTATGTCTCTTAGCGGATGATACCAAAACTGCAATAGGGTAGACTTTCCGGAGGGTGTGGAGAATACGAGGAAAGACCTAATGAAGCTTGGAGAATGGTCTGGGATTTGGCAATTGAAATTTAATGCTAAAAAAAAAGAAGGGTCATGCATTTGGGCTGCAAAAATCTGAGGGAATGGTAGAGTTGGGAGGAGAAGAACTTTAGTGCACAAAAGAGGAATGAGACTTGGGTGTGATTGTGATGATCTTAAGGTGGCCAAACAGGTTGAAAAGCTGAGGGTGAAAGCTAGAAGGATGCTAGGTTGCATAGGGAGAGGTATGGCCAATAGGAAAAAGGAGGTATTGATGCCTCTATATAAGACTCTGATGAGACCTCATTTAGAATATTGTGTACAATTCTGGAGGCCCCACCTTAAAAAAGATATAAAAAGGATGGAGTCGGTCCAGAGGAAGGCTACTAAAATGGTGTGTGGTCTTCGTGATAAGGCGTATGGGGACAGAATTAAAGATCTCAATCTGTATACTTTGGAGGAAAGGTGGGAGAGGGGAGATATGATAGAGACGTTTAAATACCTACGTGATGCAAATGCGCATGAGTTGAGTCTCTTTCATTTGAAAGGAAGCTCTGGAATGAGAGGCATAGGATGAAGTTAAGAGGTGATAGGCTCCAGAGTAATCTGAGGAAATACATCTTCCTGGAAAGGGTGGTGGTTTCATGGAACAGCCTTCTGGTAGGAATCTTAACAGGGTGTGAAGTAGAAGACTGGAGGATCCATAGTGTGATATACAGTATAATCCTGTTATAACGGACTTCAAGGAATCTGGAAAAACAGTCTGTTATTTCCAGAGTCCGTTATATCCAGAGTTGCATTTTTAAAAAACTTTATTTAGGGCAACTTGAAACGACGTAAATCGATGAACAACAGTCACTGCACAAACATATCGGCAACATCAAGAACAAAACTCAGCAAAACATTGGTATGACACAAAATGATTGCAAGACCAGAACACTGTACTGGAAAGAAAAATACTTGGTCATTTGTTTTCTGGGCTGCATTTTGGTACTATATCACCGGCATGCCAAGCGCCTTGTAGGCAGAGCCAGCATGTCCGTTATAGCTGAATAAAACTACAGCTAAAAGCAGCTCTGGGGCCAAAATAGTTGTCCGGTATATCCGAAAGTCCGTTATATGCGAGGTTCCGTTATAAGCGAGTCTGATATAACGGGATTATACTGTAATGGGAAACAGGAGGGGAGGAGTCTCAGCATGGTGTGTGGTGGGAGTGTGGCAGGCATGACGTGGGTACATGTGATTTTGGGTGGAAGTGAGCGCAAGAGCCAGCACTAGGCATTACTTGTCCCTGATCAGTGTCTTTGCTTTCAGGATGAGGGCCCTAAGAATGATCTTGTCAAGATCCCCATGGACGCTATCATTAAGGAAGAGCTTTTGTCTACAGGTATTTTGGTTTTCTACAATGTCCAATATCGGTTAATAACACAGCCTGGCCTGCAGGGCAGTAAACACCTGCTAAGCCTCCAGCGCAGAAATCATTGTAGAGAGCAGAATTAGGAGTGATATTTTAAGAGTTAAATGGCTTTCCTGTGGTATGGGAGCCCAGATTCCATGCCGATTCTTTCACAGGGCTCACATGATAGGTTGCCTTTTTTAGACAAAGCTTCTTTTCTTCCCTTCTTGCTAAGCTGGGCCAGTGCCTAGTTCTGAATGAGTTGTTTATTGCCCTGTACTAATCCCAGCTCTTTCACAGTCTTTTGTTTTTCTCCATGTGTCTCAGTTCCAGTCTCACCTCTGCTTGTTTCTCTCCTGGAAGCAATTGAGCCACAATACTGCTAGGTGATTTCTGGCACCTTTTCTTATATTTGAACTGTTTGGCTGTGGTTTTACTTTCAGATTTCTGCTTCCTATAGATGCCGATACTGCTTAATTATCTATTAAAGGAAAAAAAAAGAAACGCATTTTCTCTTTCACTGAGAGAACAGGTCCTTTATACTGTCTCTTGCCTTTCTGCAGTCTATTGGTGATCTAAATTCTTTGCTAGTGAACAGCTGAAAATCTCTGGTATTTTTTCTCCATTTCCATTCATACATGAGAGATTTTGTTTTAAAGCCAGACAAGGTCTAAAGGTTCTGGACACACAAAACCCATGATTTTATACTTTGTTTAAATTATAATAATGTTTGATTTTTTTTTTAACTGCTGGCTCTATAGGATTCTAAAAGTGCTTGATTTTTCTTTTGCATCATTCTGCTAGTTCCTTAATACTGATACTTCAAACTTATATTCTGGTACCATTTTGTGGTGGCTCTGAATAGCTCTTCTTTCTTAAGCTTCTTCCCTCCTTATGCCTCATCTATCCACCCTATATCTTGCAGTTCCAATATAGTCACCCCTGTATACACACGGTGTATTTTTCAATCAAGTAGTCTTTGATTGATATTTCTTATCATAGTAAAGATGTTCAAACTCATTCCAACCAGTCCACATGACTTTCATTCAATGCAAGAATTGTGGCGTGCGCTAAGGGAAACCATCTGGAGGCTTGTAGCTTGCCCCATGTCTTCAACTATCTCACTATAGAGTAGCTCACCAAAAGCAAACAGAAAGTGATTGTGATTAATTAAAGGAACTGCCGGGACTACACAGCATCCAATCAGTTTATCCCTACTGCCACCAGAGAATAGAAGGGCTACAGTGTGCTCAGCTAGAATACAGAAACAGACATTCATCTTACCAATTGTTGCCTCTGTAAAATTCTTTTGCTGCATTGAAGCGTTATGATGCTTAGGAATTAAGAACTGAAGTGGAGCTGGAGACAGTGTAATTTGATGCAAACACACGGAAAAAAAACAGCTCAAAATAGAAAGTTCTTGTTACTAGGGGGTTCTTTTATCAGGGGCCTTAATTTGAGAACATATTTTGTGAGACCCAACAAAGAGAAATGCCTTCCAGGATACTCAGCTAACAAAAATACAAAAAAATAAAATAAAATTACTGTGTGTGGTCAGATAAGAATAAGGATTCTAAAGCTGACATTGTAATTCATCTGGGGGCAAATGACCTGACCAGAAATAGCCACTTCTAGTGCAATGTGTCTAGTGGTCCTGAATGCTGGGGTTATGTATCTGAATCCACAAGTTGCTTGCAGAATGCCATCAATCAGCTTTTGAACTCTGCCTCCTTCCCAGGGAGCTGCTCCTGCCCCCTCAGTATTTTTTTGTGCAAGCAAGTTGCTCAGAAGTGTTTCTCTTCTACTCTGGTTTTATTATTTTCTGATATTTTTTCTCAGTGTTCAGTTGGAGGCTTGGTACCCAGAAGTTCTCACTTGTTGAGATCTCTGCCTAAGAGAAGACGCAGACTCATTCTGTGAAAGTCTGCTTCAAGTAGGATTAGCCCTTGCTAGCCAGTCTGCTTTTGTATTATTGGGGACACTTTGCTAGCTAGTCAATTATTTGAGCCCAGGATCCGTCTCTTGTGTAGCTGATTTATCAGGAGCTTGAGCGCAGGCTGTTTGGGTCTTTCCTGGCTTGACATTGAGCCAGCTGTGTGATCCACTCCCCCTTTGCAGCACAAGGTTTTCCAGGGGTTGAGGTTCAGTCTGACCTCGGTCTGATTGGTTTCCCAAAGACCAAGTTCGTCCAGCGAACCTGTGAGGCAGTGTCCTTCTCTTTTTGTTCCAGATTCATTCCTAAGCTGAAGCAGGCAGGCACTGGGCACAGTTAGTAAAGCTATTATAGCATATGTGAAAAATAGGTGTGGGGGGTTTCCAAAAGTGAAATTTAAAGATTTTTGCAGCCAGAGCCAAGGTCCACCACCTCTAAAAACCCTTTTCCCTGCAATTTATGGACTTCAGGGAAATCCCCAAGGGCTATTTTTGGCACAATTTTATTGGCGGTGGCCATCTTGGATTTTAAATCTTTTCTAAATCTGCTTCAAAACCCTTCGATTTTACTTAAAATCAGTAGGAAAGGACCCCTTCAGTCTTCCTACCCCTATATCTTGCCAGATTTGTACTTGATGGCCGGCCAAGGAATGTCCATGTTTCACGTGCGGCTGAGCGCATGGGGGAGGGGCAGGAGCATTGGGCTTAGACTCTTCCAAGTCCTCCAGAGCTGGAGATCCGCAGGAGGTGCATTCCCAAGGGAAAAGACCCTTTCCAGAGCCCTGTGAAGTGCATTGGACCTTAAGGGGGTGTCTGCTCGAGACCCCCACTACAAGGCTTCATCCCAGATTTTGTGAGCCTTATGTGGCATGCCTATTGAACTGCCAAAGGTCCTTTAGTGTCTGCGTTCAGTGCGACCGAGGCAGTGGCGCAGGCGGCCTCCCTTCAGCATGCACCCTGACCAGACGAAGGCACAGAGCTGGATCAGGCTGTTCATTCTTACATAGACTAGGAGAATGAAAAGTCTGATTCCATGCCACTGTTGTCCCAAGATGCAGTTTCTCTGACAGAGTTTGGTTCTCTGAATGAGAACAGTGGTCAAGAAGTGGTAGTGGCCCTGGACCAGGGGGAAGACTCCACTGTGCATTGGCTTTTCAAAGCCTCTGCGCTCTCGGACATTATTTCTACCTCACTACGAGAACTGAAGCTAGAAGTTCTTCTAGCCCCCTCGTAACGGTGCTCAATTATGAGTAGCTCAATTGCTGTGACCGCGTTCTCACAAAGCTGGTCACGGAACCACAGGGAGTTGCAAGAAGGGTCCCTATGAGTGGCTAAGATTATGGCCAAGCTTTACCTGATGGTTCTGGATTTCCAGCAGTTTGTTCAGCCAAAGGTGGATTCGCTGGTGGTGCAGGTCACCAAACGAATCTTCTGGCCTAGTGAAGGAGGTGCGATGTTAAATGACAAAGACAAGATGTAAAGATAGCAACGTAAACAATTTTAGCAACTCACTTCTTAGCAATGCAACAGGAAGCGAAACTAAACAAAAAAACTATGCAATGAACGAGTTTACCACTGAAAGATAGTGGAACGCAATGACCAATGACCACAAACACTCGCAGTCGAAGCAACAAAGTTCATGATCTGCAAGCCCTGATGTTAGAGGCAGATCTAGATATTGTCGCTATCACAGAGACATGGTTCAGTGAATCCCATGGATGGGATGCAAACATACCGGGATATAATCTTTTTAAGAAGGGACAAAGATGGTCAAAAAGGTGGAGGGGTAGCTCTCTATGTAAAAATCGATATCCAAGCGAATGAAATGCAGGAGACTTGGGGAGAGGAATAAGCAATGTGGATCACTCTGGAAAGAGAAAATGGAACTTTTGTCTACGTGGGTGTAGTCTACAGACCTCCTACTCAATCATAGCAAATTGATAAAGATCTTATTGCAGATATCCAAAAATTTGGAAAGAAAGAGGAGGTGTTGCTGTTGGGTGATTTCAGTCTGCTGGATGCTGACTGGAAAGTTCCATCTGTGGAATTGGAAAGAAGTGGAGAAATTATGGATGTCTTTCAAGAGGCTCTGCTCAGACAAATGGTGACGGAATCCACGAGGGAAAAAAGCGATACTGGATCTGGTCCTCACAAATGGGGCGAGCATTTCTAAAGTTCGAGTGGGCGCCCACCTGGGAAATAGCGGTCATCAAACAATTTAGTGTGATAGAACAACTAACGTGCAAGGCGGCCACAGAAAACTCCAAAGTCCTAGATTTCAAATGTACAGACTTTAGCAAAATGGGGAGAGTACCTGAAGGAAGAGTTGTTAGGATTAGAGGACATAAGAGAAATTGAAAAACAGTGGCCTAAGCTGAAAGGAGCAATAAAAATAGCTACTGACCTGCCATCTTTTTGGGGTTCAGGGGGGACGGGATGGTGGCTCGGGGGTGCTAGCGCAGGTGGGGTGAGGTGGCTTTTTTTAATGGGACAGATGGTGCGTGTTTAAGTCACGTAGAACATCTGTTACATTAAAAAAAAGCAGAAACCCTGACAGCAGTGACAGGAGGCTGCTTCTCACTACTGTTAGGGCACTGCACATGTGCAAATCATTTGCATGCAAACTTGATAGTGAATCAATCACTTTTGGAGAATCGACCAACAGTGATTGAATCGCTATCTTTAGTGAATCTAGCCCTTGATCCCTGTGTGGTTTTTCTGCTGTCTCAGTCCTGTGCCGCTCATTATTGCCCTGTTTTTCTGTTCTGTAGTGCTGGAGTCAGACGGCGGACTGGAGCAGGATTTTACCATACGTGACGAGAAAGATGGCAGTGCCAGGTCAAGCACTTTGGGTGTGAACTCCATGGTGCAGATCTCTTTGAACAAAGGGAGCCCCGTCTCGGGGATCATTCGCTGGATTGGGACCCTCCCTACCAGAAGTTCTGTTATGGCTGGAGTGGAGCTGGTGAGTAGGGAGTGTCGAAAAAGAGGGGCATAGTCTGGACGTTAAAGACTCATGCCACCAGCTTTGTCAATTTTGGTGCCTGCAAGTGAGTTTGCCTGGTTTGGAAATAGCCTATATTTAGGTCATAATTTCTGGCAAATTCTATGTAGAGTGCAGTTTAATTTGATCTACGATGAGGAAGATGGGTTATTTTAATCTAAAATTTATAAAACTATTTACTTGCCTAATCTTAAGGCCACTCGAGGCAAAGAACGAAGTGGACAAACTACAGGAATAATATACAATACAGTCTCAATTATTTGACTTAAATGTTTCAAGTTTTATTAAATTTTATTATGTACACAATATCAAATGCTTCAATGCGTATAACATTTTTAAAAAATGGGCAAAACAAAACTCTTTTATACAATTACATACAAATTTTATACATTCTAATGCATGATTGGTACGGAAGGTGAAGGGGATGAACTACAATCTTTAAAGAAAGGAAACATTAAATCCTATAATGTATAAGAGTATTTAACTGTTTTTGATGTTTGGGAATGGAACTTTTGTAAGGGGAGGGAGGGGTTGGGAGGGTTTTCTAACTTGATATCAATTGTTTAGATACTTAGAATATAGATATTGGCTGAAAAGTTATATTTTTAATGATATATGAAAGTTAATCAAGTGTATATTTATAAGTTCGAATGATTTTTCTTATACACTTGTTGTAATATGTAAAAATGAATAAAGAATTTAAAGAAAGGAAACATTTAATGGGAAACACATATGGTGGGTAACACAAAAAAAAAAAAAAATGTATTATCTACGCGTAAATCTGAAAAAACACCATGAACATCTTCTCTCGCACCAAGCAGCATCATGGGGTAAAGACCTAGAACAATTGCTTTCGCCCACTACTTATGAGGAATTTAGGAAACGTCTGAAAACACACCTGTTCCTAAAGTATCTAGACAACTGATCCTCTCTTCTCTCTCCCCTCTATAGCGATTAACTTGTTCTATTGATCATTCTCGCCTCAAAAATGGATTTCCTGTCCTATTAACCCTCTTTCTTCCTCCCCTCTTAAAGTCAATCAATTTGTACCTTTGCTTAATCTTTGTACACCGCATAGAACTTCACGGTATTGCGGTATATAAGCTGTTATTATTATTATTATTAAGATCTAAGAAATTTGGTGATTTGTAAATTATGTTGTCTATTTTTCAAATGCGTTCTTGAACAAGAAACTTGTAAGATAAGTGAAAAGTCGGATAATACAGCATACAGTTTATTATTGTACCATTTATGGTTTATTAAAAACTTAATATTTCAGACAGTGTACAAATTCTCCAACAAGCTATAGAAAAGCCTTCTTTATTCATCTAAAAAAAATCCTCGTATACATAGAAAGAAAGAAAGACAAGCCCCACAAAACCCCGTAACACAATGTTAAAAATTTGTGCCAAATCGCGTAGCATAATGAATTCGTGAATCCCCAACAGAGAGCATATTAAAAGCCAATTCAAAGTAAAGTCTTCAACAAGATCTTAATTTTTTTTTTTAAAAGACCTCTTCGAATATAACTGGGAAACTGTTCCATAAAGATGGAGCTTTCCAGGAAAAGGCATTGGCTCATGTACAAACCCAGCGGGCATTGAAATCAAAGGTACAATCGTTTGATTATCTTGGCTCAAGCACAAAAGTCTTTTAGAAATATAAGAGGTGACTAAATTCTGCAAATACAAAGGCTGATGTGCGAACACTAAAATGTTAAAACAGAATCTAAAAAAGCTAGATAGCTAGTGGAATTTCAGAAAGAACGGAGTAACGTGCCAAATTTCCCACGCCTCCTAATAATGTTATAGCCATATTCTGGATGGTTTGTAAATGCCGAAGACTTGACTTTAGCAACCCAACATATACCATATTACCATAATCAAGTTGTGCAGTAAATAATGAATAAAAGAGGGTTTAGAGGGCTAAATTGTCCAATCAATTTCTGCCGTAGAATGAATACAACGATTTTCTAGAAACAGCAGAGATCTGTTTCAGAAAAGTTCCATTAGAGTTAAAAATGCTTCCTAAATAATAAAAACTAGGTACTACTGAGATCAACATTTCCGCAAATGACCTCCAGTGGAACAAATCTCCACTTTGTTTAGGACATACGTCACCATTATTTTTATATCATTCTGGTGCTAGTTTTGTAGTTGGGTTCCTCCCCTTCACCTTTTGGCAAAGGATCTGGGTATCATTTGAGATAGATGAAACAAGTTTATGGGAGACTTTTACAGGTTGTGAGACCTATTCCTGCATTTTGCTGAAGTTGCTAAAGTCACAGGCTCGTACAAACTGGTTTCAATTCAGATGCTGAGATGCTAATGTGTGGCATGTGAGTGTGTGGATTTTTGCTGTGAAGTTTCTCAAGGACACCAACAAGTGCTGAAAAGACAATGAGCTATTTGACATCCGGGAACCTAAGAACTGATAAAGTGATGCCAGGCTAATGCTGAGGCACTGATATTGATGTACCTGTGTGAAGAATAGAAAATTCAAGAAGAAGAAAGTTCCAGAAGCTATGCCTGTCCAGGGTCCCCCAGGGAAGAATGGAGATGTGGACTAGGAGAGGGTTAGATAGGCAGTTGGTCTCTCCAATAGGGTGATACATATACACAGCCAGGGAAATTGTCTAAGACTATGACACCTTCTGTATAAAACCCCCATGCTTTGGCAGAGTTTCTTTAGAGAAGCTGTGCCATACTTACAGAAATATCTAATTACACAACTGACCTGAAAAGTTCACAAAACCTATGGAGAGTGATCAAACTAAGATATATAAAACTACTCAGAGATGTTGACACTCTATAAGGAAGGCTGAAAAACCTCCCTTGGGTGAAGAGTTCACCTTCCAGTCATTGTTATTTTATACAAAAACTTTGATCACTAACTCCAAATGGTAATGTTTAACATGATTGAAAGGTTTAAAATAGTTTCTTCTTTTGCTGTTATAATTAAAAGTCACTGCATATTATATAGAATGCAATTAGCACTTAACTTCAGCTGGGTTAAGGGATCCCAACGCGGCCCCATGGTTTTGAATTTTCAGCATTTGACCCACCGACTTTCCAGCAGCGAACTGCTTAACTATTAGTCACGAGTCTACAACTATCAGCCTTACTAATCCAGGAGCCTGTTTTGAATACTACCACTCGGGTCCCCTGAGGCAGGGAACGAAACGGGGCCGCGTTGGGACCCCTTAACCCAGCTGAAGTTAAGTGCTAATTGCATTCTATATAATATGCAGTGACTTTTAATTATAACAGCAAAAGAAGAAACTATTTTAAACCTTTCAATCATGCTAACATAGAAACATAGAAATAGACGGCAGATAAGGGCCCACGGCCCATCTAGTCTGCCCACCTTAATGTCCCTCCCCTACCTTTGCCCTGTGAATAGATCCCATGTGCCGATCCCATTTGGCCTTAAAATCAGGCACGCTGCTGGCCTCAATCACCTGTAGTGGAAGACTATTCCAGCGATCAACCACTCTTTCAGTGAAAAAGAATTTCCTGGTGTCACCTCGTAGTTTCCCGCCCCTGATTTTCAACGGATGCCCTCTTGTTGTCGTGGGACCTTTGAAAAAGAAGATATCTTCCTCCGCCTCGATGCGGCCCGTAAGATACTTGAACGTCTCAATCATGTCTCCCCTCTCTCTGTGCTCCTCGAGCGAGTATAGCTGTAATTTGTCAAGCCGTTTTTCGTATGGTAGATCCTTGAGTCCCGAGACCATCCGGGTGGCCATTCTTTGCACCGACTCCAGTCTCAGCACATCCTTGCGATAATGCGGCCTCCAGAATTGCACACAGTATTCCAGGTGGGGCCTCACCATGGATCTATACAATGGCATAATGACTTCCGCCTTACGACTGACAAAACCCCTTCGTATGCAGCCCATGATTTGTCTTGCCTTGGACGACGCCTGCTCCACTTGATTGGCAGACTTCATGTCCTCACTGACGATTACCCCCAAGTCTCGTTCTGCTACCGTTTTTGCTAGGATCTCGCCATTAAGGGTATAAGACTTGCATGGATTCTGGCTGCCCAGGTGCATAACTTTGCATTTTTTGGCATTGAAGTTGAGTTGCCATGTCCTAGACCATCGCTCCAGTAGGAGTAGGTCGTGCATCATGTTGTCGGGCATTGAATCTTCGTCTGTTGTGCATTTGCCCACTACATTACTCAGTTTGGCGTCATCGGCGAATAATGTTATTTTACCTCGAAGCCCTTCTGCCAAGTCTCTTATAAAGATGTTGAATAGGATTGGGCCCAAGACTGAGCCCTGTGGTACTCCACTAATCACCTCCGTCATTTCGGAGGGGGTGCCATTTACCACCACCCTTTGGAGCCTACCTCCAAGCCAGCTCCCAACCCATTTCGTCAATGTGTTACCTAATCCTATAGAACTCATCTTGCTCAGTAACCTGCGGTGTGGTACGCTATCGAATGCTTTGCTAAAGTCCAGGTACACGATGTCCAGGGACTCCCCAATATCCAGCTTCCCTGTCACCCAATCAAAGAAGCTGATCAGGTTGGATTGGCAGGATCTCCCCTTAGTAAATCCATGTTGTCGGGGATCCCGTAGATTCTCCTCATCCAGGATCTTATCTAATTGGTGTTTGATTAGAGTTTCCATTAGTTTGCTCACTATCGATGTTAGACTCACTGGTCTGTAGTTTGCTGTCTCCATCTTTGAGCCTTTCTTGTGCAGTGGAATGACGTTAGCCGTCCTCCAGTCCAACGGGACGCTGCCTGTACTAAGGGAGAGGTTGAAGAGCGCGGACAGTGGCTCCGCCAAGACATCACTCAGCTCCCTAAGCACCCTGGGGTGCAGGTTGTCCGGCCCCATTGCTTTGTTAGCTCAAGGTTAACAAAGCAATGGGGCCGGACATTACCATTTGGAGTTAGTGATCAAAGTTTTTGTATAAAATAACAATGACTGGAAGGTGAACTCTTCACCCAAGGGAGGTTTTTCAGCCTTCCTTATAGAGTTTCAACATCTCTGAGTAGTTTCATATATCTTAGTTTGATCACTCTCCATAGGTTTTGTGAACTTTTCAGGTCTGTTGTGTAATTAGATATTTTCAGCTTCTTTCTGACCTTGAGTTTATACTCAATATCCCTGAATACACCATAGCATACTTACAGAAATATGCTGGCACTGTTTGTATGAGGTTTTTTCTCTCCATTATATATGTCCAAACTGATTTATTTCTGATTTGACAAATGCTGCTATAATACTAATTATTAGAATAAAAAGTTATTTGCTTTGGAATATATAATGTACTCTTGTGGGTTTTATTTTGGGGTCTTTTTTTTCTTCACAACGGATCCCCAGTGAGGTAAAGTAAGCAGCCTTTTACTTCAGTGGTGACCCCGATGTGATGCAATAGCGCCCTCTAGTGGTCACTGAGTGAAGAGAGGAGATAGATTTAATACAATGAAATCTTCCGCCCAATGTGTGGCGGCAGCCAAAAAAGCAAACAGGATGTTGGGAATTATTTAAAAAGGGATGGTTAACAAAACTAAGAATGTCATAATGCCCCTGTATTGCTCCATAGTGCGACCTCTTCTCGAGTATTGCATTCATTTCTGATCTCCTTATCTCAAGAAAGATATACTAGCATTAGAAAAAGTTCAAAGAAGAACGACCAAGATGGTAAAGGGGAAGGAACTCCTCTCGTATGAGGAAAGACTAAAACGGTTAGGGCTCTTCAGCTTGGAAAAGAGATGGCTGAAGGAAGATATGATTGAAGTCTGCAAAATCCTGAGTGGAATAGAAAGGGTACAAGTGGATAGATTTTTCACTCCGTCAAAAATTACAAAGACTAGGGGACACTTGAAGTTTCAGGGAAATACTTTTAAAACCAATAGGAGGAAATATTTTTTCACTCAGAGAATAGTTAAGCTCTGGAACACGTTGCCAGAGGTTGTGGTAAGAGCAGATAGCGTAGCTGGTTTTAAGAAAGTTTTGGACAAGTTCCTGGAGGAAAAGTCCATAGTCTGTTATTGAGAAAGACATCGGCGAAGCCACTGCTTGCCCTGTATTGGTAGCATGGAATATTGCTGCACCTTGGGTTTTGGCCAGGTACTAGTGATCTGGATTGGCCACCGTGAGAACGGGCTACCGGGCTTGATGGACCATTGGTCTGACCCAGCAAGGCTATTCTTATGTTCTTAAATATTGCTCAGTTTGTGACTTTCAAGAATATTTTGTAGTTGTTAGGGTTTGTTTCTGTGTTTGTTTTCCAAACTGGGGGGGCAGAGTGGAAGCTGATGAAGCACCAAATGCCTCTCAAGTCATCTGCTAAAGTCCAGGAGATGGAGCAGAGACAGAGGGAATCTTCTGCTCAGTACCCTCCCAGGGAGTCAGAGGGTTTCCTTGCCAGAACTCAGACTCCAAGTCAGTCACTCCATTGGCGTGTCTCATACAGCCGCCATCTTGGTTCCTTTATATACAAACATCAGAGTCCCATTTTTCAAGCTCACTGCTTCATCTTCTCCAGTCAATAACAGTATGAAGCAGACGTCAAGACAGCAGAACTGAAGCTTCAAAAACACCACATTCCAAAACAGATCTAAGAATGAAGAAAGTGCTGCAAATATAAATAAACAGGAATAGGAGTGCATAAAAGTCACTGTGCACAAGAATCTTACCAGGGAAGTCAGGCTCTCAGGCAAATAATGCTGACTTTGCAGAGCAGCAGCGTGTCGGGTCCAAAAATTGCTCAAAGCAGTTTGCAGAGACTCCATCTGATACAGAATGCTGCTGCTAAGCTTATTTTCGGTAAGAGTAAATTTGACCATGTAACTTTATTGCTCAAAGAATTACATTGGCTTCCAGTGCATCTTACAATCCACTTTAAATGCATTTGTATTGCATTTAAGATCCTATTTGGCATTTTCACTGCTCTGGTCCCTTTAGACTGGAATGTGCACAGATCTCATCTTGCCAGAAGTTCTCAAAAATTTAAACTTTTATTTCCTTCCCTTAGGGGTAAAAATAGATCTATCAGGAGATTCAGTTACTCTTTCGCTTTTAAACTGACAGAGCTTTGGAATAATTTACCGCTTGCATTAAGAAGTTTGGGACCCTTCTTCCTATTCCGGAAAGCTCTGAAGACTTTCTTGTTTTCTAAACATTTTGAAAATTAACAGTGCCAGCATATTTCTTTTCATTTAAATTTCCCGCTTTTTGTCCTTTTGTATTATGTTACCATTTATTATTAACCAAGTCAAGCTCCATTTGGTTGATGACTCGGTCTTTAAAACTATAACCCCTTCTTTTACGAAACCACGTTAGCAGTTTCTAGCAAGGGGAGCCGCTTGAAAGACCCCCCGCTGCTCCCAATGCTCATAGGAACTCATTGAGTGTCGGGAGCAGCATGGGCCATTCAACGCAGCTCCCTCACTGCAAAAGTGAGGTCTCGGGTCCAAACATTATGGTTCTCTGGTAGAGAAGCACAGTCTCAGATCAAAACTGTCTCCCTCACCGCAAAAGCAAGGTTCTAGGTTGTAGGCCTTTGTAAAGCAGCAGCGTGTCAGGACCAAACATTGCTACCATGCTGTAAAAGTAAGGCCTGTGCTCAAAACATCTTTAATGTTCACTTCAACATTTCCTTCACCTTCATTCGGTGCTCAACAAGCATGGTTAGAAGCAGCATCTCAGATCAAAGAATGGTCCCCTCGCTGCAAACCTGGAGGCCAAGGTCCAAAAATTGCTGTACATACTGGAACTTGAAAATATGGCTTCCTTGCAGCGAGTGAAGCCAGAAAACAGGAAGAGAACCTGCATGCTTCTTAACGGCAATATGATGACCAGGAAGGTCTGTTGGATATGCCGGATGGCCAGATTAGTGAAGGTCGGATAACTGAGACTAAGAAACCATTTAAAAGTTAGGGATGTACAAAAGCCTCAGATATTTCTACCTGTGCCCACTCTTGTTCAGCTCTTGAGTGATGGGTTGCAAGGCTAGGGCAAATATTCTCACATGAAGGCTGAGGTTTCAAAGGATGGATTCTCAAGTGAAGGATTGTGGAATTTTAAGAGTCTGTTCCCCCCCCCCCCCCATTTCCACAATCCATCCTTTGATCTCTTAGCCTTCATATATTTGCAGTAACCTTGCGACAGACTGTGGGATTGAGGAATTAGTTCTTGGGTGAGCTATGTGTGGCTTTAGGAGATGGCATTGAGAGATGGGTTCTTGGCCATGGATCATAGAGCTAAGAATGAGTTCCCATGGACATATTGTGGAACTGGGTAAGGGTTTCCTGGGTGATAACTCTTGGAGTTGGGGAAAGAGCTCTTGGGTAGGGGATGGATTGGAGAGCTGGGGGACAGTTTCTTGTGTAATGGCTCACAGAGCTGAGGGAAAGGCTTTCAGGGTGCCATTAGGGGATAAGCTCTTGGGATTAGAGGGTTCGAAGAAGGGCTGATGGTGATGGGTAACAGATTTGAGGGAAGGAGTCTTGGGTGATGGGCTTGAGTGTTAAAGAAGGGACCCAGTAAAGAGAATTTCCATAGGATGGAGGAACCACTTAGCTTTCTTCAAATAACATTGCTTCTCTCTCTCAGGATGAAGATAAGGGGATGACTGATGGCAACCTCCTTGGGAAACAGTACTTTTCCTGTCTCCCACAAAGGGGCATATTTGTGAAACTGCAAAGCTGCCAGCCTGATGTGCGCTTCCAGTCTGAAGCTGCTACCCTACGCCCTGAAATGGATTCATCCAGCTGCAGTAAGTTTTCAGATGTGATGGTAGTATTCCTTGTTCAACCTGACAGATGTGTAGGAGCCTGGGAGCACACCCTGTAAAGTGGGAGAGCCTGTAGATGGGTCATTCCATGTCAATTCAACCAAAATTTGAAACCTCACAATTTCAGAAATAGATGATGATCTACCAGAATGGAAGCTGGGGGAAGAGAGTGGCGCGGTGGTTAAAACTATAGCCTCAGCACCCCCCAAGCTTCCCCTTGTGACCCTGGGCAAGTCACTTAATCCCCCCCTTGCCCCAGGTACATTAGATAGATTGTGAGCCCACCAGGACAGACAGGGAAAAATGCCCAAGTACCTGAATAAATTTATATAAAACTGTTCTGAGTTCTTCTGGGAGAACGGTATAGAAAATTGAATAATTAAGATGAAAACCTGCAAACTTTCAGAATTCTAGCTTCAGTGATTTTTGACATATTGGCTTTTATCCAGCTTGGGGTGGGTGTGGGATCAGCAATAATAATAATAATAATAAATTTATTTTTGTATACCGCCATACCCAGGGAGTTCTAGGCGGTTCACAACAATCAGATGAAAATACATACAGCGCGGTTGGAATTGGAGAACATAACAACGTAATCAAAGAGACAAATTAGTCTTACGTTTACAATTTAGGTGGGTAGGGTTGAATACAGTGTATGCAGTAAGAGAATACATTGAAAAGAGAAGGGGATAGAAGCATAGAAGGTTAAATGGGGGGGGCAACCATCATAATGGAGAGGGGAGGGAAGAGGGGAAGACATTACGGAAAAGGTGGGAGCCGTTAAAGAGGTGGGGGCATTAAGGACTTGGTCTGTTGAAAAGTAGGGTTTTGATCTGTTTTCTAAAGTTGAGATATGATGGGGCATCGAGTATGATTTGGGCGAGCCATGAGTTTAGCTTGGCCGCTTGAAAGGAGAAGGTCCTTTCGAAGAATCATTTGAGTTGACACGATTTCAATGAGGGAAAAGTGAACAGGTTTATTCTGCGGGAGCTCTTATAACTGTAGTTCAGGTTGAAGTGAGGGTAAAGCTAATCCAGTGACATACCAAATGTAGTTTTGTAGCAGATGCATGAGAACTTAAACAGAACTCTGGATTCGAATGGCAGCCAGTGCAACTTGTGGTAGAAAGGGGATATGTGTTCCCATTTCTTCAAGCCAAAGATGAGACGGACGGCAGTATTTTGGACCTACCTCAGCTTCCTGGTGATTTTCTTGAAGGTGCCTAAGTATATGATGTTACAGTAGTCCAGGATACTCAGGATAGAAGATTGGACCAACAGGCTAAAAGAGGCGTCATCGAAGTATTTTTTAATGGTGCGTAGTTTCCAAAGTACCAAGATACTTTTCTTAAATACTAGGTCGGTGTGTTTCTCCAGTGTGAAATGCTTGTCTAAAGTGACACAGTTTGCAGCTACTTAATAACTCTGCCGTTGTGTCCTACAACTGTGAAATTTGTACCACTTATTCAGAATTTTGTGTAGATTCAGAAATTGCAACCCAATTTGAGCTGGGACACATGGTTTCTGAGATATTAATGGTCAAAAATGGGATTTTATTTGATCTCATATAACAAAATACCAATGTTCAGCAATCAATTGTGCCAAAAGATACTAAAGGAAAAGTTTTCATATTTTATATGTTACTAACACTGGTTAAAATTAGCTGGAAGCTATAGTTTTCCTGTTATGCCTCACTGAAAATTGTCATACTCTTTGAGTCCAATTCAGAGGCGGTTTTCATCATGCAGGACATGTAGTACAAAAATTAGCTTTACATTAGAATGTACAAGAACAATCCTTTCATTTTGCTTGCCTGCCATTTAAACAGGGGTGATATGATAGAGGTCTATAAAATACTGAGTGGAGTGGAAACGGTAGGTGTGAATCGCTTGCTCACTCTTGCCAAAAATACTAGGACTAGGGGCATGTGATGAACCTACTAAGTAGTAGATTTCTTCACACAACGTATAAGAACATAAGAATAGCCTTAGTGGGTCAGACCAATGATCCATCAGGCCCAGTAGCCCATTCTCACGGCGGCCAGTTCTTGGACAAAACCCAAAGAGTAGCAACATTCCCTGCAGAATCCCCAAAGAGTAGCAACAGTCCCTGCAGAATCCCCAAAGAGAAGCAACAGTCCCTGCAGAATCCCTGAAGAGTAGCAACATTCCCTGCAGAATTCCCAAAGAGAAGCAACAGTCCCTGCAGAATCCCCAAAGAGTAGCAACATTCCCTGCAGAATCCCCAAAGAGTAGCAACATTTCATGCTACCAATTCAGGGTAAGCAGAGGCTTCCTCCATGTCTTTCGCAATAACAGACTATGGACTTTTCCTCCAGGAAATTGTCCAAACCTTTCTAGTTGTCTGCCTTCTTGTTGCCAAGAAAGTTTTTCACAACAAGAACAAACCAAAAACTGATATTTTGGAAATCAAAATGGACCCAAATAAATAGATTGTTAGAAAATCCAGTAGCCTTGACACTCATTCACTCATTGTGAAACCATGTAATACACAGCCCTGTAACTCTGTTACTATCACTTGATGTTCAATGCTATACTCTGTAATTCGCTGTCTGTACAGTTTCTCTTCATTGTAAACCGCTTAGAAGTCGCAAGATTGTTGGTGGTATATAAGAATAAAGTTATTATTATATGATACTATTTTATTTGGCATGTCAATGAGAGCAAAAAGTCAGATTTCTGCAAATAACAACAAGCTTTTATTTATTTTGACTGGAGTTGCCATTCAACAGATTACATTCAATTGGAAAAATCAGAACAGATTAAATTACAGTTTTTGGTGGAGTTCTGTATGTCATATATATAAAATGGAAAGAACATTAGCAATACAGAGAGGATATTTTGGTAAATTTCAAGAGGTTTGGGACCATTAACAGACTTTTGTAATGAGCAATAAACATGTTCCCATAATAAGATAATTGAAATGAGGGGATGGGAATAGGTGGGTGGGATAGTTTTTTAAAAAAAATATTTTATTAAATCATATAATGTATAATATAATATATGAATATTTTTGATGTATTAGGGATGGAAAGGGTGGTTAAATTTCATGATTTTCAGATGATATTATAGCAAATCAAGTGATGTTTTACAATTTAAATGTTATTTCCTGTTTCACTTGATGTAAGTTATAAAAACGAATAAAAATTAAAAAAAAAAAAAAAAGAACAAATGAAGACCAGGCACATGATTCCATTTCATTCATTGATGCTATGAAATATGGGTCATTTATAAGTTGTCTGATCTGTGGACCATCTAAAATTCCTGCCTTCAGTTTTTCCATGGTAAGTCCAGGTAACGTATTTAGTGCACGAACC
Organism: Geotrypetes seraphini; assembly: GCF_902459505.1. NCBI lineage: Eukaryota > Metazoa > Chordata > Amphibia > Gymnophiona > Dermophiidae > Geotrypetes > Geotrypetes seraphini. The sequence continues at coordinate 12,862,957 of NC_047085.1, forward strand.
GTCTTTATTCAAAGCCTTTACAAATTGTTTCATCAGGCCTAGCTTTATATGTAGTGGTGGCAGTAGGATTCTATCTCATGGCACCAAAGGTTCACTGGTACATTTTGTCCTCCAACAACCATATATTCCCTCGGAGGCCAATCTTTTTTTTTTTTGCCCATTGTTCATGTTTGGGTCTTTTAAGTAACGGTAAAAATATTAATATATTCAACCATATCTAAGAAACTAGAGCTGATGCAAGTCTATCCAATGTAATTTTCTGAATCAGCACCCAAAATAACCCCAGGATCAGGTTAAAAAAAAAAACAAGTCGCCAATAATTTTTTTGTTGTTGTTGGCCTGTGTAATTCATTTTCTCTTTTTTTAAAATTAGAACAGAAACTCCAATTATCCTAAATTCATAAACATTGGCTAATAAAATCTGCATGTCTGTGATTTAAACATGCAGTTTCAAATCTTGCTCTTTCTTTAATTTATTTTTACTTTTTATTTCAGTAAAGTATGTATCCTAATGCAGCATCGGGGCAAAACTTGGCCATGTCAGGTATTAGTTGATTGTGGAAGGACTTTGGGATTTTTATGGATGTTTGCTTGTATCAGCATTGTATGTTTTTTCAGGTTTTGTGTTCTGAATAGTCTCTTGTGAGACACCCATTTTTTCTTATGTTGTAGGTGGCTTGGAGAGTTCTGCAGTGCTGGAGAATTCACCTCCACTCAGGAATGGACTGGCAGAAAACATTTTGCATGGCAGGATGAAGGGCATCCAGGGGCACTGCAATTCCTGCTACATGGATGCTGCACTCTTCAGGTATAGGTCATGCAGTGTTTTCATCCTCTTGCAGACCACGTAGAACAAAATCTTTTCCAGAGAAAGGAAAATGGTAAAACCAGAGGGCATAATTTAAGGTTGAGGGGTGGTAGATTCAAGAGTAATGTTAGGAAATTCTCCTTTACGGAGAGGGTGGTTGATGTGTGGAACGCACACCTGAGGAAGGAGGTGGAGGAGAAAACGGTGACAGAGTTCAAACAAGCATGGGATGAACACAGGATCTCTAATCAGAAAATAATGGGTATACATTAAAGGAACTAAAGCCAGTACAGGGCAGGCTTTCACAGCCTGTGTCCCGTATATGGACATTCAGTTGAGGACGGGCTGGGGAGGGTTTCGATGGCCGGGACGGTTAAGATAGGCTGGAGTGAGCTTTGATGAAGACTACCGGACAGGGCTCTGGGTTTCTGGGCTAGAAATATCTAAATTGTTTAAACTAAATAATTAATTTATGTATGGCTGGGCAGACTGGATGGGCCACTCTGGTCTTTATCTGCCGTCATTTACTATGTTACTAAGACCAGCCTTCTTCCCAGCAGCAACCCTCAGCAAAGCCAGGGGTCTGAAAAAAAAACAAACCAAAAACCACAGCCATATTTTGGGCCAAGTGGACTGCGTTCTGATGACATTAACATAAGAGAGAGTGTGCTTACGCTGAGAAAACACTGTTAATAAGTACAGGGATTCACAAAGATTTTTAACGAACCATCTGCACAGCACTAGCTCACTGTCACTCACTGCTCTGGCTCCTGGAATCCCATATATTCCTGCCCAGTTAAGACAGCTGACTGTCCTACAGCAAGTGAAGGCCCAACACATGCAATGCTATGCAAAGCCCACATCCTAATGCCCTCCAGTGTAAGAATATGTGGGGTTTAATCTCTTCTGCAGCCTCTTCTCATGCAGCTCCGTGCTGGACTCCATGCTCTTCAAACCCTCCCAGCCCCCCGATGACCATATCCAGATGATCTTGCGGAATGAGATTGTCAATCCTCTCCGTCGGTAAGTGGACTTGGCTATTTAATAACTGAAGTGGTAGGTTGATATGTCTTCGATGTTTCAGAGTGCTCAGGCTTTTACAGCAACAGCAGTGGGTGTATTCAGACATTAATGATTGCACTGGGTGTTAATTTCTACAGCAGGTGTGCGTGGGTTTTAATAATCCCTGGGGTGAGTATGCTCAAGTTCTGACCAGCAGCAGTGAATGTGCTCAGATATTACAATCTGCTTTGTTCAGTTTACTAAAGCATTAATAATTGTGATACTAGGGGGGATGCTTGGCTGGGGGGGGGAGGGAAATGTGTTTGGGGGGTGTCTGTTGCTGCTCTGGGTGTGATTGGTGTGCATGGTTTTTAGAGTAGGGCTGGGGGGATGTCTATTCTGTTGTTTTCGGGCGCAACTAAAAATAGGTGGAGTTTGCACAGACTTCGGGTGGAGATTTTTCAGGCCTCCTGCTGTTTCTGGATGGTTGTGACTATACCAGTTGTTTTTATATATATTGTGGTATCTGATTGTATGCTCTGGCATTGTTGTCGCCTGATTGTTTGTGTTGCTTCACTGTTAATAAACATATGTTTAAAAAAAAAAAATAATTGTGATACTGACAGTCATTTTAGAATCATCTAGATCAGGGGTGTCCAAATCGGGGGGGCCGCACAAATGCGCAAACACTGCAGCAAGACAGAGGAGGGGAGCCAGCAAGACGGTAAACACCAGGGGGCAGCAGAGGAAAACACTGCATCACCCTTAACCGGGGCCGCACAAAATCCTTCACGGGGCTGCAGGTTGGACAGCCCTGATCTAGATATATGTGACATTTACATGTCACTTACATGTGGAAATAGCCATATTAGGAAGCTGCTATTGTATGTACAATGGGGACAAATTTTTCTCCGTCCCTGCGGGATCTCATTTTCCCGTCCCTTTCTGGCAAGTTCTTTTCTTGTCCTTGCTCCATTCCTGCAAACTCTATCCTCATCTGCACAACCCTCAAATACTTTAAGATCATAAGTGTTTGAGGCTTGTGCGATTAAGGCACTGCTTACGTGAATGGGGCAGGGACAGCGACAGAACTCAGGGGGACGGGGACAAATTTGTCCCCATGTCATTTTCTAATAGATTTAAAGGGGAGTTCAGGTATAGGGGAAGAGAGGGTTTTGGAAGTGAGATGTTATAAGAAAACAGATCTCTTAACAGGTTTTCATTCCTCTTTGTTTTTTAGAGGAAAAGGGGTTATCTATAGAGTTGGGAGAGGGATGGGTTGGTATATGTTTGTAAAACTGATAAGACTTTGTTGCATTGCTCTTTTCTATTTTATTTTTATGTGGTCTGGGTGTGATTAAAAATATGTCCTTCCCATTTTGCAATGAGACAACACATCTAAATTGAAAAATATCCACAACTGAGGCATGTGAAAAGGCCATCTCCTAGTTGGGGAACTGGTTGAATGGAAGGTGACAGAGGGTAATGGTCAATGGAGCTCTCTCTGAGGAAAGGGATGTTACCAGTGGTGAGCCGCAAGATTTGGTTCTTGGATCTGCTCTTTTTAACATTTTTGTAAGTGATATTTCTGAAGGGTTGTCTGTTGAGATTTGCATCTTTGCCTATGATACTAAAATCTGCAATAGAGTAGACACCCCTGATGGTGTGGATAACATGAGGAAAGATCTAGTGAAGCTTGAAGAATAGTCCAGAATTTGACAGCTAAAATTTAATGCTAAGAAATGCAGGGTAATGCATTTGGGCTGCAAAACTCCGAGGGAGAGTATAGTTTAGGCGTGAAGAACTTTTGTGCACAAAAAAGGAGCGTGCTTTGGGTGTGATTGTATGTGATGATCCTAAGGTGGCCAAACAGGTAGAAAAGGCGACAGTGAAAGTTAGACGGATGCTTAGATAAATAGGGAGAAAAATGGCTTGTAGGAAAAGGGAGATAATAATGCCTTTGTCTCTGGTGAGATCTCATTTAGGGTACTGTGTAGAGAGATTTGGAGATAGCACCTTCAGAAATATATAAACAAGATGGCTTCCAAAATGGTCAGTGGTCTTTTTTATAAAACATATGGAGATGGACTTTAAGTTATCCCAGGACAAGCAGGCATGATATTCTCACATGTGGGTGACGTCATCTACGGAGCCCCGATGCGGAAGCATTTTCAAGCAAACTTGATTGAAGATTTAAGTTTGCTCTGCTGCTCCACGCATGCGTGCCTTCCTGCTCCACTAGGGGGTGCATCCCCTCGTGGTCTCCAGTTCAAAATTTTCCGCGAGCCTAGAAGACGTGTTTTTCAGGCTCTGCCCCAACTGCCTTCTAGCACCGCGATTTTTTCTTGTTTTTTCACGATTAAGTCGCTGTGCGTGAATTCCTTACCTTTTTACTTGATTCCTGCTTCGTTTTCAACGACCCGGAGGCTTCCGGGTCCCCGTGGCCGCGTGGCTAATCGAGCCGCGGCTACTTTCGATTTAATGTCCCGGCCTTTGACCGGCTTTAAAAAGTGCACCCGGTGCGAGCGGCTTCTTTCTCTCACAGACCCGCATCGCCGGTGCATCCTTTGTCTGGGGGCGACTCATCCAACCGACTCCTGCCCCCAGTGCGCTATTTTCCAAAACCGGGCCCTCCGCCGAAGAAAAGCCCGCATGGCGGATCTTTTCACCCCGGACCAACCCCCCACTTCGGCCTCGAGGTCGGCCCTGGCCTCGGCCCCGGCCTTGACCTCGGCCCCGGAAACCTCGGCATCGCCTCGAGACTCGACCCCGAAGTCCTCGGGACAACAGAAAGCCTCGGCTCCGGGTAAGTCCCCTCTTCCCTCTTCAGGTTCTGTAACAGCGAAGAAGCCAGCCTCGGGGACAACGGCGACGCATGGCGGAAGCCCCATGCTTACAGCCCCGCCTAAGCCCTCCAAGCCTTCGGGCCGTGCCTCCACCACACGGGAATACTCTGATACGAGGTCGCCCCCGGTGGAGCGCACAGAGGCAGGGGACATGCCTTCGATGCTGTCCGTGCCCGTCTTCCAGGACCTACTCCGAGCGATGATCACGTCGGAGCTGTCCGCTGCAATAGCCCAGTTTCAATCGGCCTCGACCTCGAATGCGCCAGACCAACCTGAGCCTCGCACCGAACAACCTCGAGGAAAGGTGCGCAATTCTCGCCGCATCCCATCCTCCTCGGACTCCTCGCCGAGACGCCCGAGACATTCCCCCTCTGCGGACCGCCGAGGGGCAAAACGTCGGGCTAGAACGACAGAAACCTCGAACCGCCGTACCTCCAAGAAGGCCCGAGGTTCACCAACCCTACGAGGCCGTTCCCCCACACCTCGTACAGGACCACTAAGGGTGGCTGAGTTATCACTCTCCAACCCGCGTATCCTCCGAACTCCCCCTCGGACGCATTCTCCGAGGGAGTCCGGATCAAGGTCACCAACCCGACATCGATCGGTACCCTTAACCCCGGCATCGTCTCCGAGGGGCTCCTCGAGACGCCGAAGATCGACAACCCCGGAACACTCTCACAGTGCTTCCCCAACCTCGGAGCATGGATCAGAGCATGAACCTCGATACTCGAGGGAAGCCTCCTTATCCTTCTCCACCCGGCGAAGGTCTCGTTCCCTGACCCCGCACGGGGCTCCGGGGACATCCCGCCCATCCTTCACTCGCTTTGTCCAAGACATGGGCCAAGCATTGGACTTAGATCTCCAGTCCGACTCCAGATACTCTAAAGAGTACCTGGCGGAGCTGGATATGCCATCACTGCCCAGAGAGTCCCTCCGCTTACCACCTAACCCGGTACTCCAACAGGCCTTCTTCAGGAACCTGGAGACCCCCTACATGGTCACGGCCGTACCCTCCAAAATGGAGGCCAAGTACCGCACAGTACCTTATCCGGGATTCGAGCAACCACAGCTCTCCCACCAATCGCTGCTGGTGGAATCCTCCTTGAAAAAGGCTCACCCGTCCCGTGTCTCAGCGGCGGTACCCCCAGGCCGGGAAGGCCGAACCCTGGACAAGTTCGGCAGGAGACTATACCAAAATGCAATGATGGCCTCTAGGGTGCAAAGCTACACTTTCACCTTCACATCATACCTCAAACACCTCATTGGACTATTGAGAGCCTTTGAGACTGACCTACCGGCCTCCCGACAGGAAACGTTCGGCCTGCTTTTAGAGTCCCTCTCCAACCTGCGCCTTCATCTATTCCACGCGGCCTACGATGGCTTCGAACTCTCCTCCAGAGAAGCCGCCTTCGCTATCGCCATGCGCCGACTAGCTTGGCTGCGCCTGGTCGACATGGACCCCAACTTACAGGACCGGTTAGCAAACCTCCCCTGCGTGGGAAAGGAATTGTTCGATGACACTATCGAGGCGGCGACAAAACGCCTCTCCGAACATGAACGCTCATTTGCCTCCCTTGTCCGGCAAAAGCCCAAACCGCCAGCGCCCAGGCCATACAGGGCCCCTCCGCGCCGCTACCCACAAAAGTCCACCCCCGCTTTCTCGCGGCCCCCACCCAGACGTCCGCAAGCCCATCACAGGGCCATGCCCAAGTCCCAACCGCCCGCGACCACCAAACCATCCCCGTCCTTTTGACGGGACACGCGGAAGGGGGCGGGCCCCCTCCGCCATAGTCCCAGACCACCTTCCCATCGGAGGTCGACTCAAAGCCTTTTACCCTCGCTGGGAACAACTCACGACGGACGCATGGGTCCTTGGCGTGATCTCATCAGGGTACTCTCTCAACTTTCGGGCCATTCCCCCGGACAACCCCCCAAGGAATTGCCCTCCCAACAGGACTCAGCTACCTCTACTCCTCTCCGAAGCTCGAGACCTGCTTCGCCTGAGAGCAGTGGAGAAGGTCCCCCCCGACCAACGGGGGAAGGGCTTCTACTCCCGTTACTTTCTGGTACCGAAAAAAACGGGAGACCTACGCCCAATACTAGACTTGAGACGCCTCAACAAATTCCTGGTACGGGAAAAGTTTCGGATGCTCTCACTACCAACACTCTACCCCCTGATCGACGAGGGCGACTGGCTCTGCTCCCTCGATCTCAAGGAGGCGTACACACATGTCCCAGTGCACCCCGCTCACCGCAAGTTTTTGCGTTTCCAAGTAGGGGACTGGCACCTACAATACCGAGTCCTCCCCTTCGGACTAGCATCATCACCTCGGGTCTTCACCAAGTGCCTCGTGGTGGTAGCAGCAACCTTACGCTCCCAGGGCCTCCAGGTATTCCCCTACCTGGACGACTGGCTAATCAAAGCCCCGTCCAAAGAAGGGGCTATCTCAGCGACCCAACAGACTATTACCTATCTACAAAGTCTGGGGTTCGAAATAAACTTCCCAAAATCTCAACTACGCCCCTCACAATCCCTACAGTTCATCGGGGCCACGCTGGACACGGTTCGCCTCCGCTCCTTCCTCCCCCCTCCGCGCCTGGAGGCGTTAGTAAGTCTGAGCCGAAGGATCTCTCGGCTGACCTCAGTATCAGCCCGACAGATGATGATCCTCCTGGGCCACATGGCCTCCACCGTCCATGTCACACCCTTCGCCCGCCTCCATCTGAGAATCCCTCAATGGACCCTGGCGTCTCAATGGCGTCAAGACCGGGACCCGATCGACCACTCAGTGACAGTGACTCCTTCATTGCAACGATCGCTCCGCTGGTGGGCCGACTCTTCAAATCTTTCCAAAGGTTTGCTCTTCCTCACCCCACCCCACAGCAAGGTACTCACCACGGACTCGTCGGAGTACGCTTGGGGAGCCCATCTGGACGGCCTGCGCACCCAAGGAATGTGGTCAGCACAAGACCGACGCTGCCACATCAACGTGCTAGAACTTCGGGCCATCTACCTCGCAGCAGTAGCCTTCCAACATCTGCTCCGCGACCGAGTGGTTCTCATCCGAACCGACAATCAAGTAGCGATGTACTACGTAAACAAACAAGGGGGCACAGGATCTTGGCCCCTTTGCCGGGAAGCTCTGCGCCTCTGGAAATGGGCAATCTCCAACAACACCTTCCTTCGGGCGGTGTACATACAAGGAGAACAAAACTGCCTGGCGGACAGACTCAGCCGCCTCCTCCAGCCACACGAGTGGTCACTACACTCTCAGGCCCTACGAGGAGTGTTCGAACGGTGGGGGACGCCTCAAATAGACCTGTTCGCGTCCCCTCACAACCACAAGCTGCCTCTCTTCTGCTCCCGGATATACTCCCCGGACCGGCTCGAGGCCGACGCCTTCCTCCTCGATTGGGAGGGAAGGTTCCTGTACGCGTTCCCGCCGTTCCCTCTGATACTGCGGACGCTTATCCACCTGAAAACGGTACAAGCCACCCTGATCCTGATTGCCCCTCGCTGGCCACGCCAGCCGTGGTTTTCCCTTCTACTTCGACTCAGTGTCAGAGATCCACTGCCTCTGCCTCTGTTTCCCTCTCTACTGTCACAGGGTCAGGGTTCACTGTTACATCCCAATCTTCAATCTCTTCATCTGAATGCTTGGTTTCTCTCCCCCTGACTGCTCTCCCCGTGTCTCAATCAGTCAAGGAGATATTGGAGGCCTCTAGAAAAACCTCGACGAGAACCTGCTACTCCCAAAAGTGGACCAGATTCTCAACCTGGTGCTCCTCCCACAGCCAGGACCCGGTGTCGGTCCCCGTCCCCCTGGTCCTTGATTATCTACTTCAACTATCTCATTCCGGCCTAAAGACCAACTCCATTCGAGTACACCTCAGTGCGATTGCGGCCTTTCATCAGCCCCTGGAAGGGAAAGCCCTCTCGCTCCATCCCTTAGTCACTCGCTTCATGAAGGGCCTGCTGAACGTCCACCCCCCTCTCAAACCTCCCCCGGTGGTTTGGGACCTTAACGTGGTTCTGGCTCAACTAATGAAACCTCCATTTGAGCCCCTAGACAAATGCCATCCAAAATTCCTCACTTGGAAGGTAATTTTCCTACTTGCACTCACGTCCGCACGGCGGGTTAGTGAGCTACAAGCCCTGGTAGCGGACCCACCCTTCACGGTATTCCATCACGACAAGGTGGTACTCCGCACCCATCCAAAGTTCCTACCTAAAGTAGTGTCTGATTTCCATCTAAATCAGTCCATTGTCTTACCTGTGTTTTTCCCCAAGCCCCACTCTCACCCCGGAGAAGTGGCGCTCCACACTCTTGACTGCAAAAGAGCGTTGGCCTTTTACCTCCAACGCACTCAACCACACCGGAAAGTCCCACAACTGTTTTTGTCCTTCGACCCAAACCGGTTAGGTCACCCAGTTTCCAAACGCACCTTGTCCAACTGGTTGGCCGATTGCATCTCCTTTTGCTACGCTCAGGCTGGTCTCGCGCTGAATGGTCGAGTAACGGGACACAAAGTCCGAGCGATGGCAGCCTCCGTAGCCTTCCTCAGGTCAACACCTATTGAGGAAATCTGCAAGGCTGCCACATGGTCTTCGGTTCATACCTTCACCTCCCACTACTGTCTGGACTCCCTGTCCAGAAGCGATGGCCGATTCGGCCAATCGGTGTTGCGAAATCTATTTGCTTAAATTGCCAACTTCCCTCCATCCCTCTGCAGTAAGCTTGGAGGTCACCCACATGTGAGAATATCATGCCTGCTTGTCCTGGGATAAAGCACAGTTACTTACCGTAACAGGTGTTATCCAGGGACAGCAGGCATATATTCTCACAACCCACCCACCTCCCCGAGGTTGGCTTCTTGGCTAGCTAAGTGAACTGGAGACCACGAGGGGATGCACCCCCTAGTGGAGCAGGAAGGCACGCATGCGTGGAGCAGCAGAGCAAACTTAAATCTTCAATCAAGTTTGCTTGAAAATGCTTCCGCATCGGGGCTCCGTAGATGACGTCACCCACATGTGAGAATATATGCCTGCTGTCCCTGGATAACACCTGTTACGGTAAGTAACTGTGCTATCTCAACAGGAGGTATGATGCCTTGTACAAGACTCTGGTGAGACCTCATTTAGAATACAGTGGTGCCTCGCATAACGGCCGCCTCGCACAGCGGACGCTGCGCACAACGAACTTTATGTCGTGATCCGTATAACGTACTTCGTTTCACACAACGAAGTCGCCCGAGCTGCATCCTTCCGGGGTTCCTGCGGGGTTGGATCGCAGCGGGGTTGGTCGAGGGTAGTCTCCTTCTCCTTACCTGCCCTGTCGCAGCACACAGCCGAACGGAAATCTTCCCGATGTCAGCGCTGACGTCGGAGGGAGGGCTTAAGCAAAGCCCTCCCTTCCTCCGACGTCAGCGCTGACATCAGGAAGACTTCCGGTCGGCTGTTTGCGGCTGCGGCAGGGCAGGTAGGAAGAAGGCAATGGCGAACGAAAGAGGGGGGAGGGGGCGGTCCGCCCCGAAGAATGTGCACAGCTGGTCAGGTCCCCCGATCGACCGACAACAGGCCCGGCCGACAAACCTCCCTGCCCTGTAGCCGCGAATCTAAATTACCTCTTACAGCAGCTTCAATAATCCAGCTGCTGTAAGAAGGTAATTTAGATTCGCGGCTACAGGACAGGGAGATTTGTCCGACCGGGCCTGTTCTGTTGTCGGTCGGGTGCAAAAGCGCCACAAAGGTGGAGGCAGGGAGGGAGGAAAGGTGGAGTGGAGAAGAAAAGACGCTTAAGGGGGGAGAAGGCCGCTGAAAGCACATGGTGGAGCAGGGGATGAGAGGGAGGGAGAGAAGGGGAAATATTGGACAAGGGCAGAAGGGATGCTAAATCATAGGGTGACAGGCAGAGAGAACAACAGGAAAAAGAGTGGAAGCAATCTTGAACCCTGAGGGTGAGGGCAGAGAGAGGTGGTGAGATGATTGATCATGGGGAGAGGGACAAAAGGGAATAGAGATGGGATAGGAAGATAGTGGAAGTAAAAGGACAGGGAGATGTATGTTTTTAGATGTATCTAAATAAAAATAATAACAAAAAATTTATCTTTTTTATGTCATCTTAGCATATTTTATGCTGCAGAACGAATTATTTTTTTTTACATGTATTCCTATGGGAAAACGCGTTTCACATAACGAACGTTTCACATAACAAACTTGCTCCTGGAACCAATTAAGTTCGTTGTGTGAGGCACCACTGTACTGTTCTGGAGGCCACACCTTCAAAAAGATATAAACAGGATGGAGTCTGTCCAGGGGAAGGCTACTAAAATGGTGCGTGGTCTTCATCATAAGGCATATGGGGACAGACTTATAGATTTCGATATGTATACTTTGGAGGAAGGGTGAAAAATGGGAGATATGATAGAGATGTTTAAATACCTATGTGGCATAAATGCGCATGAGGCAAAACTCTTTCAATTGAAAGCAAAACTCTGATATGAGGGGGCATAGGATGAAGGTGAAAGGGGATAGATTCAGAAGTAACCTCGGAAAATACTTTTTCACGGAAAGGCTGGTGAATGAATGGAATGGCCTCCTGGTTGATATAGATGAAAAAATGTGTTTGAATTCAAGAAAGCTTGGGATAAGTACATTAGATCTCTAAGGAAAAGGAAGGGATAGTTGATAGCATGGATTGACAGACTAGGTAGGCCATATGGTCTTTTGAAAACACTCCTCTTTGACAGCTCAGAAATAAACCTATCCACATCTTATTCTGGATGTAGACAATAATCCCTCCCTGACAACTGAGCTTTTTCTCATTGCCTTCTTCTCCTCCCTCACTTTTAAAGCCCCCCTTTTTAACCCCTATGTAAGTCGCCTAGAGCCTGAATAGGTATGAGCGATGCACAAATGGAAGATTCGATTCGATTTATCTGCCTTCATGTTTCTCTGTTTTTCCTCCTCCACCATTGTCTCTAGGCATAGAGGCAGTGGAGCTGGGCTTCCTTCTGGACCTGCACATGGAACAGGGAGCATATCTGTCTGAAAATGGTACCCTGAAGGTTCAGAACTTCCAAAGCCTATTTTGATCTTTAGAACATTCCCCTCTTACACCTTTCTTTGTCATTTAGTATTCAAGTGTCCAACAGTGAATGAACTTGATCTGTGCTAGCAAGAGAAACTGGAGTATTAATGGGCATGGCGATGAGCGTACTTTGGATATTAATGAATACTTGTTGCATCAACTGAGGAGGCTTCACCTGGATCAGTTCCTCTCAAAAGGAGGATACAGCTTTCCAAAAGATCACGTCACCTTTCTCTGTGTCTTAGGAGGGGGTTTGTGTCTGCCAAAAGTGTGATGAAACTCAGACACCAGCTGACTGAGGAAAGCCAGTGTCCAAGCTTCAGTACTGCTGAGAAAGGTAAGGGGGCATTCTTACGTCAACGCTCCTGAGACCGTGTCTTCTTTTTCTGAGAATTGCAAGGGAAATCTCTAGTTCTGCGGGAGATATCTCTTCTGCCTCAGAATTTATCACCTCAGTGGTTGGTACTTCTGGAATTAGTTGCCATATATACTCAAATATAAACCGAGGTAACCTCTCCCCCCAAAAAAAGGTTGACTCAAATATAATCCGAGGTTAGAAATGTGGGTATATTGAGTGTCATTTGTCATCCCCAACAGAACACCTGGTCTCAGTTACACATGCAGAAAACCAGAAAAAAAATCCTTTCAAATACAAACCCACAAACTAAAAGTACGATTGTATACAAACGAAACCCTAATATGCAGACTCTGCAGACAGTACACCACAAGAGAACTAGAAAGAAAGGCATTTCTTCCTGAACAGTTCAAAATATAAAACAACAGATTTAAATTTTCAAAGTTGACATATTTCAATCACTAAATTGAAAATAAAAACCATTTTACTACCTTTGTTATCTGGCGATTTTTTTTTATTTTTTTTGGTCATCTTATTCCAAGGCCTCCTTATGCATTTGCTGTTATTTTCCTCTCCTTCTTCACTTTTTGCACTACATCCTTCTTTGGCATTGATTTTCATATTCATTTTTCTTCCATTTTTCTGCAACATCTCCTTCCTCTTGCTGCCCATGGCCTCCCTTGCACCGTTCCTTTGATGCAGTTCACTCAAGCAGAAACAGGAAGTTGCTTCAGAGGGGAGTGGACTGTGACAAAAGAAAAGTACAGAGGAGGCCACCATCTTTGGTACTCCTATCCTCCACTAACCACTGCTCCCTGCCCCAGACTGACATCGCACTTAAAGTCTCGATGCTCCAGAAGCTGAAGCCAATGCTCTGTGCTGGACTGAAGGGCCTTGAGTGTCTGTGTGTGCTCTAGGCTTGCTGGACTCCCTTCGAGAATCCCGGAGAGGGAGGATCCATCAGGCCTTGAGCATGCGCAGATGCTCAAGGCCCTTCAGCCCAACACAGAGTGTCGGTGTCAGCTTCCAGAGCATTGGGACTGTAAGTGTGATGTCGGTCTGGGGCAGGGGAGAACGGGTAGTGGAGGATAGGAGTACTTGTCAATGTGGGGGGGGGGGGGTGGAAGGAGTGATAGTCATTGGGGAAAAGGAGATAGCAGTGGTCATCAGTGGGGATAGCAGGGCTGGTCATCGGGAGGAGAGATAGCAATGCTGGTCATGGCAAGGGTGTGGAGGATAGGAATAGTGGTCAATGAGGGGGTGGAAGGAGTGCTGGTCATTGGGGGAAAAGGAGATAGCAGTGGTCATCAGTGGGGATAGCAGTTCTGGTCATCGGGAGGAGAGATGGCAATGCTGGTCATGGGAAGGGTGTGGAGGATAGGAGTAGTGGTCAATGAGGGGGTGGAAGGAGTGCTGGTCATTGGGGGATAAGGAGATAGCAGTGGTCATCAGTGGGGGTAGCAGTGCTGGTCATCAGGAAGAGAGATGGAAATGCTGGTCATGGGTAGGGTTTGGAGGATAGGAGTAGTGGTCAATGACATAGTAACATAGTAGATGACGGCAGATAAAGACCCGAATGGTCCATCCAGTCTGCCCAACCTGATTCAATTTAAAATTTTTTTTATTTTTAATTTTTTAATTTTTTTCTTCTTAGCTATTTCTGGGCAAGAATCCAAAGCTTTACCCGGTTCCAACTGCCGAAATCTCTGTTAAGACTTACTCCAGCCCATCTACACCCTCCCAGCCATTGAAGCCCTCCCCTGCCCATCCTCCACCAAACGGCCATACACAGACACAGACCGTGCAAGTCTGCCCAGTAACTGGCCTAGTTCAATCTTTAATATTATTTTCTGATTCTAAATCTTCTGTGTTCATCCCACGCTTCTTTGAACTCAGTCACAGTTTTACTCTCCACCACCTCTCTCGGGAGCGCATTCCAGGCATCCACTACCCTCTCCGTAAAGTAGAATTTCCTAACATTGCCCCTGAATCTACCACCCCTCAACCTCAAATTATGTCCTCTGGTTTTACCATTTTCCTTTCTCTGGAAAAGATTTTGTTCTACGTTAATACCCTTTAAGTATTTGAACGTCTGAATCATATCTCCCCTGTCTCTCCTTTTCTCTAGGGTATACATATTCAGGGCTTCCAGTCTCTCCTCATACGTCTTCTGGCGCAAGCCTCCTATCATTTTCGTCGCCCTCCTCTGGACCGCCTCAAGTCTTCTTACGTCTTTCGCCAGATACGGTCTCCAAAACTGAACACAATACTCCAAGTGGGGCCTCACCAATGACCTGTACAGGGTGTGGCTCTGCCGGTGCCGGCTTGTACGATGGCCCCGGTCAGCGCCCAGAATAGCCTGCGTCTCACATGCTTCCAGAAGAGGCTGGAAGTCCTGCTGGTTTCATATTCAATAAAGAAGCACAAAAATGGTCAGGAACAATGAAGTTCAAAGTAAAATAAAGTCCCAATTTATCGAGTTCACAAACCCTGGACAGGGTTTAGTTCATTCTTTCCATGAACAAAAGCAAACATGAAAGAAAAACTGGGTTGCAAAAACAAACAACCTACACCTTCCTTGCAGGTATAACAGGTGAGTAATTCCAGAGTCTGGGCTAGTCCATTCTTAATAAGTCTGCCTTTAGTCAGCAGGCAGGCATAAGATTATGCACTTTCTTTGTGGAATGGAAGTGCTGCAATCAGGCCTGGGTTGAAGCAGGCCTGTCCCAACCAACTCACAAACAGTTGGTGGGGGAGGGGAGTAGTTGAATCCACTTATTTAAATCTGCTTTTAAACAGTATGCCACAATTGGCCCCACAATCCCAACCAAGGATCTTGTGTGGATTCTCCCCAATCTACCACCCCTATATAGAGTCCAAATTGCAGTCTCAATCAGCCTCCAAAAGGCAAACACAAAGAAAAAACTTTCAAACAAAATAAACCTGATTTGAGACTTCCAGGTTTAGGCACCTTTGCAGTGTGAGCCCAGCACTGCTCACCGGCTCCACACAGGTACATGCAGGTTTTCAAAATCCCCAACAGTCCACAAAACTAAGCACAGCAAACAGTAAAGGAATTGCACTTAGCTTTCATCCATTGCAGTGGTTTCTGAATCCATGGCAGTGTCCATAAATTCCATGGCCTCTGGGTTGGCTGGCTGGCTGGCTGGCTTCAGAGACAGGGGTAACATCTGCCATCTCCACATCCTGATTCTGAGAGGGTTCAGGAGCCCAGTCCCTTGAGCCTCCTTCCTGGGCTGCCCCAGGACAGACTGAATTGTTCCTCCTCAGCTCAGCTTCTAAAGCCCTGAGCTGGACACGCCCTAACCTACAGGGGGGGAGGGACGATCTGTAGCTTCTGCTGGGCTTTCTGATTAGCCCTAATTGGGCTCAGCAGTTGTGCCTTGGCTGTGTTGTGAGCCTGCCTCCTAGGCTGTTCTTTTATCAAAGGCACCTCCTGCTGCACCGGGCTATTCCCACTCTCATCTTTCCCTCCCCAGTCCTCTTGTTGTAGGGTAACCTTGCCAATGACTGAGCTCTGGGAACTGTTTGTAGGAGGGCTGCTGTACTGGTCTGCTCTCCTAACAGTCAGGGGTTTTTGTCCCTTCTCTGGCACAAACCTCACTCTGGTGTCGGGTTTGTGACAAGGGGCATCAACACCTTCTTCCTTCTACTGACTACGCCTCTCTTTATACAGCCCAGCATCCTTCTGGCAGCAGCCACTGCCTTGTCACACTGTTTTTTCGCCTTTAGATCTTCAGACACTATAACCCCAAGGTCCCTCTCTCCGTCCGTGCATATCAGCTTCTCTCCTCCCAGCATATACGGTTCCTTCCTATTATTAATCCCCAAATGCATTACTCTGCTTTTCTTTGCATTGAATTTTAGTTGCCAGGCATTAGACCATTCCTCTAACTTTTGCAGATCCTTTTTCATATTTTCCACTCCCTCTTCGGTGTCTCCTCTGTTACAAATCTTGGTATCATCTGCAAAAAGGCACACTTTTCTTTCTAACCCTTCAGCAATGTCACTCACAAACATATTGAACAGGATTGGCCCCAGCACCGAACCCTGAGGGACTCCACTTCGAGCGACTTCCATTAACCACCACCCTCTGGCGTCTGTCCGACAGCCAGTTTCTGACCCAGTTCACCACTTTGGGTCCTAACTTCAGCCCTTCAAGTTTGTTCAACAGCCTCCTATGAGGAACTGTATCAAAGGCTTTGCTGAAATCCAAGTAAATTACATCTAGCATATGTCCTCGATCCAGCTCTCTGGTCACCCAATCAAAAAATTCAATCAGGTTCGTTTGGCACGATTTACCTTTTGTAAAGCCATGTTGCCTCGGATCCTGTAACCCATTAGATTCAAGGAAGTACACTATCCTTTCTTTCAGAAACACTTCCATTATTTTTCCAACAACTGAAGTGAGGCTCACTGGCCTGTAGTTTCCTGCTTCATCCCTGTGACCACTTTTATGAATAGGGACCACATCCGCTTTCCTCCAATCCCCAGGAATTACTCCCGTCTCCAGAGATTTGTTGAACAAGTCTTTAATAGGACTCGCCAGAACCTCTCTGAGCTCCCTTAGTATCCTGGGATGGATCCCGTCTGGTCCCATTGCTTTGTCCACCTTCAGTTTTTCAAGTTGCTCATAAACACCCTCCTCCGTGAAGGGGTGGAAGGAGTGCTGGTCATTGGGGGAAAAGGAGATAGCAGTGGTCATCAGTGGAGGTAGCAGTGCTGGTCATCAGGAAGAGAGATGGCAATGCTGGTCATGGGAAGGGTGTGGAGGATAGGAGTAGTAGTCAATGAGGGGGTGGAAGGAGTGCTGGTCATTGGAAAAGGAGATAGCAGTGGTCATCAGTGGGGGTAGCAGTGCTGGTCATCAGGAAGAGAGATGGCAATGCTGGTCATGGGAAGGGTGTGGAGGATAGCAGTGCCGGGCATCTGGAGGGGTGGAGAATAGCATTGTTGGTCATCGGTGGGGAGGGGAGAAGAAAAAAGCACCATTATCCAAAGGAGGCTCAAATATAAACCAAGAACCCCATTTTTTTGCCCCAAAATCTCAGTTTGTTATCATCATATTCTGATTCTCTTCTCAGATCCCGAGGAGTTTCTCAATCTGATTATGCATCACATCTTGAGGATTGACCCACTGCTGAAGCTGCAGTAAGTGACTGTCTCTATGTGGCTGAACCCATCAACAATGATGACACCAATGACTCAATTACCTCTACTAGCACCCATCACCACTGAATCCATTACTGCACTTGTATGTTATCTTAAAGCTCATGGATCATAGAGGAGATGATGCAGTTAAATAACTGATGCCAAATAGTTTGGGTTTGGCTTTCTTGATGCACCACACTGTACTTTTTTAAAGTCACTTCATTGGCTTCCCATCTGTTTCCAAATACAATTCAAACTCCTCTTACTGACCTACAAATGCATTCACCCAGCTACCCCTCACTATCTCTCTTCATTTATCTCCCCCTTGTTCCCCCCCCCATGGGCTCCACTCACCGGCTGTCCCTCCTGTCTGTACCCTGCTCTTCAACTGTCCCTTCTGCCTTGCTGTGCCATATGCTTGGAACAAGCTGCTCCAATCCCTATGGCGGGCTCCGTCTCTGGCAGCATTCAAGGCCTGTTTAAAAGCCAACCTCTTTGAGAGTGCTTTCGACTCAACTCCTCTCACCTTGGGTTCTGCATCCCCTACTCTATATGTCATGTGTGTCTGTCCAAGTTAGATTGCAAGGTCTTCCGAGCAGGGACCATCTATAAATGTCAAAATGTACAGCATAAGAGATAAATAGTAGTAGTACCCGTGAGCTTTCCTACTTATTGCAGATTTAAATGCTACCATGAGAGTGGTGCTGGCAAGTTTAATGAGCTGCTTTTGGTCATTCAGTGAGCATCAGTGCCAGATCTGGCATTAGAAACTGGAGAATATTGCACTGGCTTAGCTTATTAGAAAGAAAGAGTTGATAAAGAAATCATGCGTTAGGCCATTCCCTCCGATTCCCTCTTTATGAATCGTAGTTTTGGGTGTCTGAATTGTAGGATGTTCTTCTTCCAGGTCCAGGGGACAGAAGGAACAGGAATGTTACTGTTACCAGATCTTCATGGAGAAGCAGGAGGAGCTGGTCCTGCCAGATGTGCAGCAGCTGTTGGAACATTCCTTCCTCTCTGCAGACCTGAAGCTGCTGGAGGTGAGGGCCGCTGTGCAGTGCCACCACCCGCAAGTGTTACCAAGATTTGGGAATAATGACACAACAGTAGCCGTAGTAACAGCTTGAACTTACATAGTACCAAATGTATGAACAGCATCCCAACACACTTTGTGATGTAGCAGTTCTGCAGAATCATAGGTGCTTCCCTGCAGTCCCCAAACTGAAATGATACCTAGAGGTAACTTGAGACTATTAGTTTTAACTGGAACGTGAGTAGGGGTTTGATAGATATGAAGGCTTCAGATCCATCAGGGATGAGGTAGCCAATGAGCAAGCCCTGGAAGTGGAGAAAAAACCTTTTAGAAACATAGTAGATGATGGCAGATAAAGACCCGAATGGCCCATCCAGTCTGCCCAACCTGATTCAATTTAATTTTTTTTTCTTCTTAGCTATTTCTGGGCAAGAATCCAAAGCTCCACCTGGTACTGTGCTTAGGTTCCAACTCTGTCAAAGCTCACCCCAGCCCATCCTCAACCAAAAGGTCATATACAGACACAGACCGTGCAAGTCTGCCCAGTACTTCAATATTTACTATTATTTTCTGATTCTAGGTCCTCTGTGTTCATCCCACACTTTTTTGAACTCCATCACCGTTTTCCTCTCCTCCACCTTTCTCGGGAGCGCATTCCAGGCATCCACCACCCTTTCTGTAAAGAATTTCCTTACATTGCTCTTGAGTCTCCCACCCCTCAGCCTCAAATTATGCCCTCTGGTTTTACCATTTTCCTTTCTCAGGAAAAGATTTTGTTCTACGTTAATACCCTTCAAGTATTTGAACGTCTGAATCATATCTCCCCATACCTCCTTTCCTCTAGGGTATACATATTCAGGGCTTCCAGTCTCTCCTTGTATGTCTTCTGGCACAAGCGAAAGACAGTCGTAGGGGGAGGGGAGAATCATTTGCATAATGTTGTCTTTTTAGGCTAATGGTACCAACCCAAAAAAGACTATTGGGCGGTGTTTGAAGGTTTCTTCATGTAACACCATTATTTGTATCTTATCACTATACATTTTAGGATAGTTTAAGATTTTACTATTTGTTCATAAAATCTTGTACTCGATAGAGACGGTACCTTTGAGTAAATTGGTTTCTTATGTTCCTTGTAGATCTCTGCAATCTAGTGGCAGGCATCTTGCTATTTCTGAACCTAAGTCTGCACGTTTAATGTGTACAAGCAATAAATCTTCTTTCAAGCACCGCTGCTTTGGAATGCGCTCCCTGTATATTTACAGGAGGAAAGTTCCATGACTCATTTTCGTAAACAACTTAAAATGTATTTATTTCAGTCGGTGTTTTCTAGTTCATTAAATTTATGATTGTATGTTTTAATGTATTTATTCTAAGATATCTTTGTGCGGGGGGAGGTCTTTCCTATTAAATTTTGTAGTTGCTTTCTGATATGTTTACATATTTTTTATTATAAACCGCTTGGATTGCTTTTGTATTTTAGCGATATATCAAGTGAAATAAATCTGTAATCTGTTTCCATCTATGATCCATCTAATTGGGACCTGGGTTGGCCACGGTTGGAAACAGGATTCTGGGTTTGACGGTCCTTCGGTGTGTCCCGGTATGGCAACTCTTATGTTCTTATCTATCTTTGCAGATCCCATCCTGTTTCATTATCCAAATGCCACGTTTTGGAAAGGAATATAAAATGTTCAGCAAAATAACTCCCTCCTTGGAACTGGACATCACAGATCTACTCTTTGATAGTGAGTTACCTTCAATCTTCAACGACATTTTAATGCTGAGAGCAATCACAGGCTCCTGAAGCCCCTCTCTGGGGGGTCGTTCCGATTTGTAGCTATGTGCTGTACCAAGCTGGGAATTTTGCCTTTAAAAAGACTCGGTTTCCACTATCAACAGGGACAATGTAACAAAACTAAGAGTCAGAAAAAATACTGTGTAAACAAAAACAAACCGACTCTATAATGGTAACTCAACCCACGAGGAGGACCCGTTGTGCTAAAATACAGCTCAGAGGTATAAAACTCTAAAGAGGAGGAGGTAACCCCCTCTTAGGAAAAAGAGTTTATTTTTCCAATCATTGCTTCATAACAAACGAGTCCAACTCAAAGGTTTGAATGCTTGTAAGGTATATATGTCTCGCTAATGATGCAATATGCATTCAAAACATTTTTCAAAGGATAATCAGAATTTCTGCATTCAGGTAAGCACTAAACAATTTTTGCGTTCATGTAATAAATGCTCAAAAAAGGTACTTGTCAGGGTCCCGACGTGGCCCCGTTTCGGTGTCTACTTCAGGAGACCCCGTCTGGCTGATTTGCTTGCTTTACAAATTGACAACCATGTAACATTTGAAAAAAGATCGTTCAGCAGATGAAAAAAGATCGTTCAGCAGATGAAAGAATTTTTTCATCTGCTGAACGATCTTTTTTCAAATGTTACATGGTTGTCAATTTGTAAAGCAAGCAAATCAGCCAGACGGGGTCTCCTGAAGTAGACACCGAAACGGGGCCACGTCGGGACCCTGACAAGTACCTTTTTTGAGCATTTATTACATGAACGCAAAAATTGTTTAGTGCTTACCTGAATGCAGAAATTCTGATTATCCTTTGAAAAATGTTTTGAATGCATATTGCATCATTAGCGAGACATATATACCTTACAAGCATTCAAACCTTTGAGTTGGACTCGTTTGTTATGAAGCAATGATTGGAAAAATAAACTCTTTTTCCTAAGAGGGGGTTACCTCCTCCTCTTTAGAGTTTTATACCTCTGAGCTGTATTTTAGCACAACGGGTCCTCCTCGTGGGTTGAGTTACCATTATAGAGTCGGTTTGTTTTTGTTTAAAAAGACTCGAGCAGGACAGTTTGAGTTTGTTCATGTTGGATACTCATGTGCTCATACTGTCAGTAGTGCCCAAATGTTTGGGAATCTGACTGGTGTCACACAATTCAGCTTGTCATACAAGTCAGATAGGAGAAGAGTTTTTAGATTCAAGCTCTTTTCTGTCATCCTACAGCTTCTCCAGTTTTATCAGTCATGTAAATTTAGGAGCTGCTTATTCATAACTGGCCTCTAGGTGTCACTATAGTTTATAGTTTATTATTTAGATTCCGCCTTTAAACAAGGCGGATTACAACCAAGCATACACAATTGTAAAATAACAAAACAAACATGTCAAAAAAACTTCAAAATTGCCAAGTCACATAAGAGGCATCAGCCTTAAATATTGTACCTAGGGTCCCTCTGTTTTTTGTTACCCTCCCGCTTTCTCTGTTATCCCATTCTCAGAAACCGTGTTTATTCTACTGTTAGCCGCCCTGAGCTTTCTGGGAGGATGGGAACTAAATCAAAACAAATAAATAAACCATCGAACTTCATCCTACAATTTACACAAATCTTTTTTGTTGCTTGATATATTCTAGAAGCTTGTTCCACTTAGCAGGTCCTGCACATAGGAAAGTACTAGATCTCATAGTCTTATGAGTTGGAATAAACAAATTATAATGTGTAACAGAGCGCAGTGGTCGAGAGGGCGTCGCACAATCCTGTAGGTATTTTGGTGATAAATAAACCAAGACTAACAACTTCTACTTCACTCTGAACTCCCTGGCCAGCCAATACAATGATATGAATTATGAAGTGACGTTCATACTTCCCAATCCCAAACAAAGTTCGAATAATGGCTGCAGC
This sequence comes from Geotrypetes seraphini, assembly GCF_902459505.1. Lineage (NCBI taxonomy): Eukaryota > Metazoa > Chordata > Amphibia > Gymnophiona > Dermophiidae > Geotrypetes > Geotrypetes seraphini. Next base: position 12,884,958 of record NC_047085.1, read on the forward strand.
GTGTGACCGAACCGCTGTTCCAGGTCCTTTCCTTCCAGGTTAAAGTGGCAGCCTTCCTCCCTCATCCCCCAGTGGAAGACATGGTGAGATATCTGCCATATCAGAGACTTTGGTGTACAGATGGTCATTGAATAGCAGGTTTCCCTGGCAGACAGTTGGCTCTTACCTGGACTCCCAGCCCTGTCATTATTTTTAGGCTTAAGGAGCATGTTCTCCCTGTTAATCTCGTGCGGTGGTCTGTCCTACACCTTGAGATTTGTTTTGGGTTTCCCTTTGCAGGTCCCAGAGAATGTATCGTATGTGGGGATCTGGCCACGCAAGAGTGTCCCGAGTGCTTCAGAGATAAGACGTTTGCAGCTACTGGACTGAAGCAGTACTGTGACCAGTGTAGAGCACAGGTATAGCTCTCTCTCCCTCCCTCGCTCTCGGGGTAATTTGATAAGCTAAACCCAGAGGTGAGATACAATGTTATCAAGATACATGTAACAACATACAGACAAGAACAGAGCTCGGTACTGGGGACCAAACTGTTTAAAAATAAAAGACAGCCCAGCCAATTTTGGGGTGGTCACATGTTAGTGCAGCATTTCTGGAACTTCACTCGCTGGTTGTCAGTTTGTGACTTTGAAACTCTTAGGAAGGCCAGAGGCCAGTCCAACTTCTTTGAAAAGACTCTCCCTCTACAGTATATCCTAGTACATACCTTCAAATTGCCAAATGAAGTCCTTCTATGCCATTTTCCAGAAAATATAGATGTTGGAATAGAGAAATGGGACTTTAGGAGTAACCTCCCATTGGAAAGCAGATTGGAGGTAGAGCAGTCATGATTTCACAGACTGCATAAAGCTTAATTGTTAATTTGCTTCACCATGTAAGATGCAAAAGGAAGCTTAGATCAAGTTTTAAATTATAGACCAGTTGTTCCGCCACTTATTTCTGTCAAATGGGATGATCAGTGACACTCAGAAAAGCACACAGACAATGTAAAAGCATAAACAATAACCCTTTATTATATATATATAAATATGAATATAAGAATTAAATAACTTCACCGTATCCCAGGCAACGACCAGTCCTTCACAATTGGGAATCCTGCAATTGATAGGTGGGTAGACACGGGAGACTTGGATTCTAATGTTAGGGTCAGAATTCCGGTCTTATATAGGATCATAGTAAAAACAGAAATAGCTGGTCCTGCTATTACGATTCAGGCACACCCAGTCCTGGTCTTTTGTTCCTTGTTTTGACAACACCTAGGTCAAGGGGGTGTTGCAGAGACCGGTTTCCCATCTGGCTTTATTGTCCTTTTGATGTTATCAAGGAGGTGTTGCAGATCCCGGTTTCCCATCTGGCTTCACTGTCCCTTTGATGTTGTTTGGGCAACACTCAGGTTAAGGAGGTAGTATGCTGAGTTTCAGTTACTCCCCTGGCCAGTCCCTCTGATGTTGTTTGGGCAACACTTAGGTCAAGGAGGTCAGAATGTCAGATACTTGTTGTGGAAACCTTTGATGTTGTTTGGACAACATTCAGGTCAAGGAGGTGTGAAATCAGCTTCCCATCTGGTTCTTACTGTCCTTTTGATGTTGTCTTGGCAACACCCAGATCAGATAAGCAGACTTGAGGAGACATATTACGTATGTTGAGTTTCAGTTACCCCCTGGCCATCGGCATAACACCAGTTGTATCCAATTATAGACCAGTTGCATTCATCACAATCTGATTTTCGTAAGGGCTACAGTACAGAGATGGTTTTAGGATCTATGTTGGATATTTTAAGATCTCAAGTATTGAAAGGTAAGAGTCCTGATTTTACAATTTGACCTTTCTAATGCATTTGATTCAGTTGATCTTGTGCTTTTATTAAGATTGGTGGATTGGAATTATGGGGAATGTGGCTAAATGGTTTTGACTAGATCTTACAAAGCTAAAATGCTCTCTGTGCTATCAGATAACTGGCAGCCTGCATATGGGTCCACAAGGCTCTCCCCTATCCCCTTCTTTTTTAACGTATTTTTATATTTATTGAGTTATGAGCTAGAGAAGTTTAATTATACTGTGTTTATCTATGCAGATGATATTACAGTGTTGATAACCGTTTTCAGATAAATTTAGAACATGTGAGATTTAAAGCAAGTTATTGTATAAATTTAATTGAGCAATGGATGGCTGAGTTTCGGTTTAAATTAAATAGGGAAAGCAACAGAGTGTTGGACCTATTGGGGAAGGGGTTGAAGGGAAGAGAAGAGAAAAAGAGATGCCATGCTTAAACAGGTGAAGGAAGACGGAATGAAATACTGAACACACAGCAGAAAGGGAGAGAGACAGTGAAGTATCAAAAACAGAGGGGACAATAATGGTCATGGAGAGTAGACTAGAGACAGGGAGATGCTGCATGGGAATAGTACATGGACAGAGAAGGGGCAGTGTCAGACATGGGAGGGGGCATATGGACACAGGAAAGGGCTAGATGTGGGAGGGAATAGGAACACAGAAGGAAGATAAGTAATGCAGGACGTAGCGTAGTGATGATAAATACAGGGAGACGGACACAGGGGAGATGCTGGACAGGAAAGTATAGGGAACACAGAGAAGGTACACAAAGATGGAAGATGAATTGTGCGCACAGAAAAGAAGAAATGTCAAATGAGCAGGAGACCCTGGTGAGTGAGTTAAGAGAAGACAGAGGAAATAGAAACCAGAGCCTGGGACCAACATGACCTGAAAAATAAAATGACCAAACAAAAAAAGGTAGAAAAAGAGTTTTATTTTCTGTTTTGTGATTAGAAAATATGAGAACTGAAATGTTTATCCTGCCAGTGCTGGTGTTAGACAAGGGTAAGAACATAAGAATAGCCTTACTGTGTCAGACCAATGGTCCATCTAGCCCAGTTTTCCATCTTCACGGAGGCCAGTCCAAGTCACAAGTACCTGACAAAAACCCAAATAATAGCAGGCTTAGGGCTTTGTCTAGCCAGGGGGCAGTTGCTCTAATTTCACTCCTTCTCCTAATACCATCTCTGGCATGTGTGATCTTTATATTTTGCACAGTATAGGAGGAAATGGATCTTTCTATTTCTTTGGTGTTGTTCTCCATGGAAGTTGTGGCTTCTTTGGATTTTGGTTTATGTTTATCATTTTTGGTCAGCTATTATGTATTTGGCATTTGTGTTACATAAGAACATAAGAATTGCCGCTGTTGGGTCAGACCAGTGGTCCATCATGCCCAGGAGTCCGCTCACACGGCAGCCCTTGGTCAAAGACCAGCACCCTAACTGAGACTAGCCCTACCTGTGTTCGTTCTGGTTCAGCAGGAATTTGTCTAACTTTGTCTTGAATCCCTGGAGGGTGTTTTCTCCTATGACAGACTCCAGAAGAGCGTTCCAGTTTTCTACCACTCTCTGAGTGAAGAAGAACTTCTTTACATTTGTACGGAATCTATCCCCTTTCAATTTTAGAGAGTGCCCCCTCGTTCTCCCTACCTTGGAGAGGGTGAACAACCTGTCCTTATCTACTAAGTCTATTCCCTTCAGTACCTTGAATGCTTCGATCATGTCCCCTCTCAATCTCCTCTGCTCGAGGGAGAAGAGGCCCAGTTTCTCTAATCTTTCACTATACGGCATAGCCCTCTAACCATCTTAGTCGCTCTTCTCTGGACCCTTTCGAGTAGCACCGTGTCCTTCTTCATGTATGGCGACCAGTGCTGGACGCAGTACTCCAGGTGAGGATGCACCATGGCCCGGTACAGCGGCATGATAACCTTTTCTGATCTGTTCGTGATCCCCTTCTTTATCATTCCTAGCATTCTGTTCGCCCTTTTTGCCACCGCCGCGACATTGCGCAGACAGCTTCATTGACTTGTCGATCATAACTCCCAAGTCTCTTTTCTGGGAGGTCTCTCCAAGTACCGCCCCAGACATCCTGTATTCGTGCATGAGATTTTTGTTACCTACGTGCATCACTTTACACTTATCCACGTTGAACCTCATCTGCCATATTGATGCCCATTCTTTGAGCCTGATTATGTCACGTTGCAGATCTTCGCAATCCCCCTGTGTCTTCACTACTCTGAATAACTTTGTATCGTCCGCAAATTTAATCACCTCACTCGTCGTACCAATGTCTAGATCATTTATAAAGATGTTAAAGAGCATGGGTCCAAGCACCGAGCCCTGCAGCACCCCACTGATGATGCTCTTCCAGTCCGAGTATTGTCCATTTACTCCCACTCTCTGTTTCCTATGCTCCAGCCAGTTTTTAATCCATGTGAGTATTTCACCCTTGATTCCATGGTTTGCAATTTTCCAAAGTAGTCATTCATGCGGAACCTTGTCAGACACCTTCTGAAAATCCAGATATACAATGTCGACCGGGTCGCCCTTGTCAATCTGTTAGGACAAATTTTCTCTGTAGCGCTCTGTTTTCCTGATAGTGGAGGGGATAGTGTGAGGGGAGATTGGTTTTGTTGATCCTTTTTCTGTATTTGTGATTTATAAAATGACAGTTGTACAGAATATTAATTCTTTTTATACTTTAATAAAATGATTTCAATATAAGATCATAACTATTCAAGGCTTGAGCGGATGGGATCAGACAGATTTTGCGGGGGCCAGAACAGGGACAGAGTTGACGGGGACAATTTTCCCCATGTCATTCTCTAGTACCCTTACAACCTCATACAGGTTCCTTTTATGAGTTTCCACCATGCTTTTGCAGGTTCCTGTTGGACAGCCTTCTCATGCTTTCTTATTTTTGCTTGCAGACTCACATGCATTACAGACGCAAGACACATAAGCCACAGAAGCTGAAATGCCCAGTGGAGTTCCAGATGAGCAGCAGACACAGAGGCAGCTCTCGAGTTCCCAGAGAGACAATGGAGCTTTTTGCTGTATTGTGCATAGAGACCAGTCACTATGTCTCCTTTGTGAAATATGGCCCACAGAAAGAGCATTGGATGTTCTTTGACAGCATGGCTGACAGACATGGTAAGAGGGAGAAGGGGGGGTTAATGTCCTCTTTATTGCCTTGCTGCCTCTTAGTTCTCATTTCCTTTTCATCCAGTCCAAATAATTGGGTTATGTCCATTTCTCCAAGGACAAGCAGGTGGCATATTGTCACATGTGGGTGACATCATCCATGGAACTTGGCAAGGACAGTCCAAAAAGTGTACTGTCACTTTAGATCTTATAGGACTGTCTGTACCACGTGCGTGCTGGTGCCTTCCCTTCCAATGTCGGCTCACGGGACCTGCAATTCTTTTCTGCGTTGCTGAGAAGCTGTGGTTTAGAGTCTCTTTAATCGTGTCAAACTTCGATTTTTTTTTTTTTTTTTTTTTTGTGCCTTCCCATTCTGTTTTTCCTCTTTATGTCATAGTATTTTATTTCTTTCATTTCCCTAATGTTCGGTTAAAAAATTTTCTTTTTCTACCAAATTTGTTTTTTGGACCTTCGGGCTCTTTTCAACTTGTTTTCAGGCTGGGAGCATCAACATTTTTTTTGGTATTCCACCTACTTAAGCTCCCCCAAGCCATAGAGCCCTTTGACTTCACGTCAATAGTTTTTCCATCGATATCCAAAGCTGTTAGCTGCTTCAAGCGGTGCACTCGATGCCAAAGAACCATTTCAGTTACAGAACCACATAGTTGGTGTGTTCAATGCCTAGATCCTGACTGTCGAGATATTACATGCATCCTCTGCTCTCATATGCTGAAGAGGTCACTTAAAACCAGGAAGTTGCAATTTGAGAAACTTTTCAGTCCAACTTCAGGAACATCGAGTATGGCTGGAGGCTCCAAGGCTGATGTACAGCCACATACTACTCCAGTATTGGCACTGGCACTGACGGCTTCATCTTGTCATTTCACCTCTTCTTCATTGATATTACCATCCTCGGGAGAACCTCTTACAGCTAAGAAGCACAAACATGTCTCCCTCTCAAAGTATCCATCAACGCACTCGAAGCATCAATGCACCGATACATGATTGCCATCACTTAATTGGTGTCACCTCTGAGTTGTGATTTGACATCAAGGTCCCCAATGCTCTTCACCCAACAAAGCCAGCACCTAATTTACCCCTGCTAACATCTGTACCAGCGCCATCTCTGCAAGAATAGTTTCGAGAGCTGTTGCAGAAGGAGCTAGCTGGGATGATACAGCCGCAATCCATGCAAGTGCCTGCATTGATGCACCTAGCCTTAGCCGAGTTTGAGCACCATCCATGAAGTGCACTGAGCCATCATTCTCGGACTCCACAACATCGAGCATCCTCCAGAGAACAGAACACACCAACCTCATCTTGGATGTTTTTCATCCTGTTTCCGATGGTCTCCTCGACACTCACCTCGATGTACTACTTCTGCAAGAGCTGACATTGAGGAATATGACTCAGATTTATCACTACGCTCTTCCAGTGACAAACTAGAATTGTCTGCTGAAGAATTTTATAGTATTCCCTCAGATTCTTCACCCCCTTCTCCTCGCCAAAGGTCACCTCCTGAAAGTCTGTCATTTACTAATTTTATTAGACAGATAAGAAAGGCACTTCCTACCAACATGGCGTCTGAGGCTTAGGGCTCCTTTTACTAAGCTGCGTTAGGGCATTAACGCGTGCTAGCTACATTGCTGTGCGCGCTAGACCTTTACGCCAGCATTGAGCTGGCGTTAGTTCTAGCTGCATAGCACGCGGTAATATCCTGCGTGCGCTAAAAACGCTAGCGCACCTTAGTAAAAGGAGCCCTTAGTATCAAGCAGAACTCATGGAAACTCTAAACTACAAGAAATGGCCAAAAGACTGTCTTAAAGTTCCAATTCGTAATTTAAAAAGTGGGAATTGCCACTCTCTATCCCAGTGGCTCCACGCAAACTGGACACGCTTTATAGAATCCAGTCTTTTCTAGGATTTGATAGACCACAATTGCAACACCTATCTTTGGGTGTAGAGTCTGCCTTAAAGCAAGAAAACAGTTCAAGAACCTATGCCAGTACTCCATCAGGCAGAGAAAGCAGGACTTGGACAAGTTTGGAGGAAGAGTAGTATAAGGTCCCATGCTCGCTAATAGGATACTAAATTGCAATTTCTACACGACATTCTATATGAAAAATCTCATTCAAATATTGTCATCTTTCGAACAATTATATACCAGCAGAACATCTTAATTCTTACCAACATCTGACCAATGATAATCTTGAAACCAGAAAATACATTGTACAGTCAACATTTGATGCCTTTGATGTAACCTCCCACACTTCGGCAGTGTCCATTGTGATGCGGAGGCAGGCTTAGCTCAGAATTTCCAGAATTAGATGCCATTAATTCATAAAAAACATAGAAACATGACGGCAGATAAATCCCAAATGGCCCATCTAGTCTGCCCATCCACAGTAACCATTATCTCTTTCTCTCTCTCAGAGATCCTGCGCCCAAAGAAAGCCAATTTAATCATGAATTAATGGTGAGTGTGATTGTTGGACAGACTAGATGGACTGCTCAAGTCTTTCTCTGCTTCCAATTCTTGCCCTGGATCGGTGGCATGGAATGCAGCCACTATTTGGGTTTTTGCCAGGTAGTTGTGACTTGGATTGGCCTCCGTGAAGATAATAATAATAACTTTATTTTTCTATACCGCCATAGTCAAACTGACTTCTAGGCGGTTCGCATAGAAAGAAGGCTGGACAATCAGCGAATTACAAAATGCAAGAAGAAGGAAGTTACATCATGAATTGGAGAAACATGGTGAAAGAATACATGAGAGAAGAAAGATGTTACATAATACAATGGGATACTGGGCTAGATGGATCGTTCTTATATTAAATGGCATCCAGTTCAGTAATCCTTTGATATATTCATCTAATGCAGGACTCTGTACACCTCTCTGTTGTCATGATTTCTTTCTGATTAGTGTATCTTTATTACTTTTGGTCTCTGTTCATCATCTCCAGCAACGCTAGTTTAAAGTCCACAAAATTAGTGAGTCTCTTACCATTCCTTGTAAAGCATATCCCCTTAACTCAGCAGAACTTGTTCATTGAGTATTGGGCCAAGATCCAAGAAAGAAAACCTTGTGCTGAACACCATCCTTACTCGTATGTCCCTTGGCATACCATTGCCTTTGACTGACTGGTAGGATAGATAAGAACCACTGTGGCCCAGTCATACCTTACATTGAAGGGAATCACTTGAGAGATAAGATCAGGAAGGCTGTGGAAGTTCTGAAGGGTCACCATGCTGTGCTTCAATCTTTCTCCACTATTACCTGTTTTGATTAGAATGTAAGCTTATCGAGCATGTTTAACATGTCTAACATCACTATAGAAATGATAAGTGGTAATAGTACTAGGCTCAGCCTTGACCTTCACGATGTACCATGGTCAAGAGCTCCAGAAGTATTTTTTTCAGCAAAGAGAGCACTTCAGGATACAACAACAGGACTTTGAGCCTCACCATTGGTAAGGTTGAAGCTCTAAGCCCATCCCGGTGAAAACTAGGGAAAGGTTTTCTACTGAATCCAGAGACTGCTTAATACTCCACTGCTGTTCTCAAAGGCCTCCCTGTAAGAGAAGGTAGAAGTTCTACAAAAATCTCCAGTAGTTGGGTCCTTTGGACAGTATCGGAAGAGTGCAAATTACATCTATTGGAATTGCCTTGGGATTACTTGACTAGGAGAGAAGTGACTCTTGGCTAGAAGCTAACCAAAATGAAATCTGCGACTGAAATTGGTCACTTGGGTTCTGCTGATAGGGGGAAGCCACTACTGGGATCAATAGTATGGAATCTTCCCACTCTTTGAGGTTCTGCCAGGTACTTGTAACTTTGATTGGCTACTGTTGAAAGCAGGGTACAGGGCTAGATGGCCCATCAGTCTGACCCAGTATTGCTATTCCTATATTCTTATGTTAGGAGAAATCACCAACTAGTTGCAAATGGAGGTTTATGATGCCAAATTCCAGCCCTGAGCCCCAGCTAAGCTGAAAATTTTCTACCTCCCAAAGTAAGAACGTCATTCGGACTGTCAAGTATGGTGATAGAGTAATTGTGGTATGGAGGGTTCTTTTACCACACTAGGACCTGGATGGTTCATTTAAACTTCTGGTGCCTCAGGTACAAAGTCAGACTATGAGTCCATCAGAGACAGAAAAATGCCTATCATACCTGAATGTACCATGCTTCAGTAGATTTTGGGCTTGCAAGTGGGATGGGATAGGGTATGTATCTATCTCAGTGATTCCCAACCCTGTCCTGGAGAAACACCAGGCCAATCGGGTTTTCAGGCTAGCCCTAATGAATATGCATGAGAGAGATTTGCATATGATGGAAGTGATAGGCATGCAAATTTGCTTCATGCATATTCATTAGGGCTAGCCTGAAAACCCGATTGGCCTGGTGTTCCTCCAGGACAGGGTTGGGAACCACTGATCTATCTTATCTTCTCTGATCTATGTGGACAATACAGGGGCCAATTTGTTGGAATATGTTGCCATTGGAAGTGAGACAAGCATCAAGTATCTTGCAATTCAGGAAAATGTTGAGAAAACAGTGCTGTTTGAATGTTTTTATGCAAAATAAGTTCAGGGGTTGTACTCTGTTTTTTAATGAATTTTTTGGGAGGCTATGTTGTTTTTTTTATATATTTTATGTGATGTTTGTTTTATTATGAGATTGAATGATATGCTGTGTTGTTGTTTGCCATGCTTTTACAATGTATTTCTGTGTTTTATTATGTATGTTTTTTGGTTACCCATATAGAATTGCTGGATAAGCGGGATGTAAATTTTTAAATCAATCAATCAATCTTGTCTTTCTCTATATCTATACACACTGCCCATGAAAAACATTTCTTGTTCTGAATTGGCCAAGTCATTGTCCAGCCTTAAGCACTATTGAAATATTGTGTCAAGAGCTGTTCATGCCAGGTAACCTGCAAATGTCGCCAAGTTAAGATGATTTAGCATGATATACTGGGCCAAGATTCCTCCATGGTCATGTAGGAGACTGATCCAAAAGTTACAAGAAACATTTAGCTGAAGTTATCTCTGCTCAAGAAGGTGAAGTGAAACGCTTGCATACCTGTCCGCAAGCACACTTATTATTCAGTCTTCTTTTATTGAAGAATATATCCTTTGAATTTGAATAATTTTTTCAGTCCGTTTTCTCTCTGATCTGGATCTGATCATGTTTTGAATATAAACCTGAAAGCCACACCTATTCCTGCAAAATCTCAACTTTCCTACCTTTCTTTTCAGTCATTATGCTTCTCTGTTCCTTTGAATTCACATTAAATTTATGAGGCCATGATCTTCCTCTGAGGCCTTCTAAGAACTTCATTTTCTTGTTGCCAACTTGCTTCCTCTTGCTCCCACCATTTACTCCTACATCTGATACCTTATGGAACACTTAATGTGAGTTTAACAGTACACTCTAGACAACTTAAATGTTACATCTCTCAGCTACGCAGACGACATCACCATACTCCTCCCCTTTGACCCACCAGACCCCACCTCAACAGTAAAACTGGAAAATACTCTAGTTGCAGTGAAAAAATGGATGATAGACCACAAACTGAAACTAAACTCAGATAAAACAAAATTCCTTCTGCTCGAAAAGTCCAAAACCCCCACCATCACAGCACTAGAAATCAAGGCCACCAAATACCCATTACAGCCCGAACTTAAAATCCTAGGAGTAACGATAGACAGATGCTGCACAATGCAGACTCAAATCAACAAGACAACCCAGAAAGGTTTTTTAATCATGAAAAATCTACGTAAAATAAGAAAATTCTTCGACATAGAGCAATACAGGCTCATTGTCCAATCCCTTGTCTTAGGTCTACTGGACTACTGCAACTCCCTCTATCTGCCATGCCCTACCAACATGCTAAAACAACTACAGACCATACAAAACACTGCTCTCAGATTGATCTACTCACTGAGAAAATATGACCACATCACCTCTGCCTACCTAGGTTACCAATACAAGCACGAATTCATTTCAAACTTTACTGTCTATTATTCAAAGCATTAAATGGCTCTGCCCTCTCCTACCTAAACAACCACCTAAATCATATCTGCTCTACTAAACAAAGAAGATCTCTGACCCCATTTACCTACCCTCAACTCAAAGGTAAACGCAAGAAGATGTTTGACAACCTACTTGCGACGCAAGCAGCAAAACTCGACCACTCCATCTCCAACCTGCTGACAACAACGTGCGACCTCAAAACATTTCGAAAAGAAATCAAAACCCTGCTATTCAAAAAATTTATCCGGTCACCTTAACCCCACCCATCTTCCCTCCCCTCCCTGATATAACCCCTCTCAATTCCACCGCTCATCTGGTATTCTTTTCCACTCCAAAATATCAACCAAGAATACAGTACCCTAAAACGTAATGCTTCTGGAAATACCCAGCTATCTTTCTGTTATCTTATTTGTAATATTGCCTAGAAATGTCCAGTTGTTCTACTTGTTATCTAATTTACAATATCTCCTGGAAATAACCAGCTATCTCAGCTCATTTGTAACCCAAAATTGTAACCTTCCTGGAAATGTCCAGTTAGCTCTTTTTTTTTTTTTTTTTTTTCATTATATTTTTATTTTCAAATTTCACAAAAAGTGTACACAATAATAAAATACATTTGATACATGCATGGTATCACTTTTATATCTAACACAATGTATGTCTGAATTTGATTTTCCCCTTCACCCTCCCCCCACCCCTTCACCATTTTAATATAATATTTTCAAATTTTGTAAAAGTATATAACATATTGAAATACAATTGTTCAATAATATATTTATATCTAATACAATATATTTTTGATAAATTTTATTCATTTTCCCTCCCCCCACCCTTCTATTATCCCTTAATCATTTGTTACATTTTGTATAATATATTATAATATACTATATATAAATTGTTTTCCTTACCCCCCCTATATGTGTGTCATAAGAAAATCTCTAAAAGAAGAAAGGAAGAAAAAGTATTCTATTATTTAATCATTACAGTATTTTGTCAATGGCCCTCATATTTTTATAAATTTATTATATGTCCCCTTTTGTATTGATATTGTTCTTTCCATTTTAAAAACATGGCATATTGTATTCCACCAAAATGTGTAGTTTAGGTTGTTGTAATTTTTCCAATTGTTAGTTATATGTTGAATGGCAACCCCTGTCATAATTAATAAAAGTTTATTGTTTTCTGGTGAAATTTGACTTTTTTTTCTCATCATTGTTCCAAATAAAATTGTATCATATGATATTGCAATATGATTTTCCATTAATTTATTAATTTGTGGCCAAATTGAATTCCAAAATATTTTAATATAAGGACAGTAATATAATAAATGATCTAATGTCCCTGGTTCTAGATTACAGTGCCAACATCTATTAGACTTAGAACTATCTAGTTTTTGTAAACGAGTAGGGGTCCAAAAAGCTCTATGTAATAAAAAGAACCATGTTTGTCTCATAGATGCCGACACTGTACATCCCATTCTCCAAGACCAAATTAGTGGCCATTGAGATGCATTAATTTGATGTCCAATCTCAATGCTCCAAATGTCTCTTAAACCATTTTTTGGTTTTTTATTCAAATATCCAGATATTAATTTATACCACAATGCGGCTTGATGTCCTAGGAAGTCTGCTTTAAAGCATAAGAACTTTAAACTATATTGATTGTTTAATGATTTCCATTCAGGGAACCCAACCTGAATGGCCTGCCTCAATTGCAACCATTTAAAACTTTGTGTTTTATTAAGACCAAATCTATGTTGCAATTGTGAAAAATCCAGCAGTCTACCTTCTGAAATAATATCATCTAGAGATCTAATTCCTGCAATAATCCAGTTCTTCCAAAGGATTTGAGCTCCGCCTACTTTGATCTTGGAGTTTATCCATATGGATTGATTAGTTGATTTATATATTGGGATGGGTGTTAATTTATCAATAAATCTCAATGTTTTCCAAGTATCCATTATTATTTTATTTTCTCTGTATCTTTTAGGTATATTAATACTTGGTAAATGAACTAAATTTAGGGGAAACATAAGGCGCCATTCCAAATATAACCAATCTGGTGCATTATCTATAAGTTCTGGGAGGATCCAATACATACCCTGACGTAGAATATAGGCTTGATGGTACCTATAGAAATTTGGAAAATTTACCCCTCCCTCCTTAATTGATTTTTGTAAGGTTACTAAAGCTATTCTAGGTGTTTTACCAAGCCAAAGAAATTTTGTTAAAATTCTATTAAGCTTCTTATAAAAGGACCCCTGAAAATAAATAGGTATCATACTCATTTGGTAGCAAACCACAGGCAACATCATCATTTTAATAGTTTGAACTCTACCCCACCAAGATATATGCAATGGGTTCCATTGTTCACATAACTCCGTTACTTTTTTTAATACATATTTTTCATTTTCTTTTACAGTATCTTCAATTGTTTTTTTAACTTGAATGCCTAGATATTTAAATCCTTCTTCTTTCCATATGAATGGAAAAATATCAAATAATCCTTTTACACAGTAAACATTCAAGGGTATAATTTCAGATTTATTCCAATTAATTTTATAACCTGAAAATTTGCCAAACTTATCAATTAATTCCAATAAAGAAGATAAGGTAGACTCTGGATTTCTCAAATAAAGCAAAATATCATCAGCATAAGCCGAAATTTTATATTCCATATCTGAATATGGAATTCCTTGTATCTCCCTCGTTTGCTGTATTGCTAACAATAAGGGTTCTAATACAACATCAAATAACAAAGGAGACAAAGGACAACCTTGTCTAACTCCCCTCTGCAATTGAAAACCATCAGATATCTTATTATTAATATTTAATCTTGCAATCGGGAAGCTATACAATGTTTTTACCATTTGTATAAATCCAGAACCTATACCAAACCATTCTAAAGCCTGATACATAAAATTCCATTCTACCCTATCAAATGCTTTCTCAGCATCTAATGAAACTGTAAATGCCGGTTCATCCATTTTTTTTGATAAGTTTAGCATGTGAAATAATAGTCTAGAGTTATTGGAGGAATGTCTTTTAGCAACGAAACCCGTTTGATGCATATCTATAATATGTGGGAGAGCTTTGGCTAATCTCAAAGCCAAAATTTTCGCCAAAAGTTTATTATCAACGTTTATCAAAGATATAGGCCTGTAGTTCGAAACCAAAGTAGGATCTTTATTTGGCTTAGGCAAAACAATTATTATTGATTCAGCCATAGTACCTTTTATATTACCTTTTATAAGTTGTGTCTGATATAATTTTAATAAATGTGGGGAGAGGATATTTTGAAATGTTTTATAAAATTCTACTGTGTAACCATCACCACCTGGAGCGGATCCAACTCTAAGAGATCTCAATGCTGTTTCTAATTCTTTTAATGATATTGGTTCTTCTAAACTTCGTTTTATATGATCAGGAATCTTAGGTCCATTTATTAAATCTAAAAATTTTTTTCCATCTTTTTGTTTCTCCAAATAAGGTTCGGAAGAATATAGATCCTTATAAAAATTTAAAAATTGTTTTAATATTATATTTGTTTGATTTGTTATTATACCATTATCATCTTTTATTCCATTAATATTAGTTCTCCTTTTTTTTGCCTTAAGATAATTTGCTAATAATTTTCCTGCTTTATTAGAATTTCCATAATACACCGTTTGTTTGGAAAACAAATCTTTTCTTATCATTTTTGAAGTTAATTCATTATATTTACCTTTTACTTTCAAAAGAGATTGCAAAACTTCATATTCCCATTTACTTATCAATTTAGCTTCTAATATTTTTATTTCTTTTTCTAATTCTATATATTGTTTTTTAATTTGTTTCCTAATAAAAGCTGAATATGATATGATATTACCCCTCATAGTTGCTTTAAATGCATCCCATACATTCTCTATAGATGTATCTTCCACTAAATTTATTTGAAAAAATTCATTAATTTGTATTTTAAAATTTTCCAAAAATTTGTCATCCACAAGCAATGCATTATCAAATCTCCAAAGAGGTCTATTATTTTCTAATTGATCTAATTGTAATTCTATCCATATTCCCGCATGATCCGAAATGATAATAGGATCAATGGAGGCTTTGATCACTTGTTGCACTTTATTTGTTGAAACAAAAATATAATCTATTCTTGAAAATGATTTATGAACCTGTGAACAAAATGAATACTCCTGATCATTAAAATGAAGAATACGCCATATATCTTTCAAATCACATGATCGAACTAAATTATCTAGACCTAAAGATTTAATATTTTTACCTGGTTTTTTATCCAATAATGGATCCATTACAGCATTAAAATCTCCAGCCACCACTAAATTAGAGGCAGCCAGTGGTAATAACATATTTTGTAGCTTTTTGAAAAATTCTGATTGATTCGAATTAGGGGCATATATATTAAATAACGTCAGGGTATCATTTCCCATACCTATATCAATGTGTATCCATCTTCCATGTGGATCTGAATTTTTCACTTTTATATTGGCCATACATTTTTTATTTATAAGGATTGCAACCCCTGCTTTTTTACCCACTGCTGGAGCAAAAAAACATTCTTTTATCCATCCACCTGATAATTTCTGTGATTCCTTCATATTAAGATGGGTCTCTTGCAGACAATAAATATCTGCATTTTGTTTTTTTAAAAATGTTAATATTTTTTTCCTTTTAATTACATGATTCAGGCCATTGACATTAATAGAATATATTTTAAAAGACATTATATATTTTAATACTTTTCATTATCTTATTCTTCCCTTCCTCCTTCATATTTAATATACAAAAAATTTTCTTCATGACACACATATTTAACCCTAATGTATCTCCCTTAATTATTCTAATAAATATTCTCCTTATCCCTCCCTTTCCCACCCAATACATTGGCTGCTTAAGGATACACATTGGAATTGTAATCCTAACAGCCTCCCCATTCCAGGCAATCAATATTCAATTGTTTAAACAAATTTCCCTTCTATCTATCTATATTGATCTTTTATATTTATTTAATCATTTTCCATAACATTTTATTAATGTATCATTTTCCATTTAACAATATGTTAATTTGTATTTCCTTAGTATTATGCTTTCAACATATAATTATTTTAAACATATATGCATTTTATTATTTAATAATTTTCCTATATTCTGTTCTTTCTTTCGTATAATTATTATTGTCTTTTCTTTATTATTGTTTTCCTCAATTTCTTCAAATATTTCGATATGTTATATTTTCTATTTTTTCATAGAGTCTTCAAAACCATCTTAATATATTATGTTAATATATCATAGGTTCTGGTTTAGATAGAAACTCTTTTAGTTTTTCGGGATCCTCAAAATATAATGACTTGTCTCCAGATGACACGCTCATTTTCGCCGGGTAGTATAGACCATATTTAAATCCTTTTTCTCTGAGTAGAGGTCTCATGTCTAGTAATCTTTTCCTTTTAGTTGCTGTGTTTTTGGCGAAGTCTGGTAGAAACCATAATCTTGAACCTTTATAATTTAAGTTTTTATCTTTTTTTGCGGCATTTAGTATCTCTAGTGCTTGTTGGTATCTCAACATTTTGAAAATGATTGGTCTTGGTCTGTTTTTATTTTCTAAATTTTTTATTGGGATTCTATGCGCCCTTTCGATTTCAATTGGTTGTTTCAAGTCTAATTGTAGAATTTTTGGAATTAAATTTTCAAGGAAAAGGATAGTATTTTTTCCCTCTAAATTTTCTTGTATTCCAAAGAGTTTGATGTTCTTTCTTCTTCCTCTATTCTCGTAATCCTCCAGTTGATCTTTTAATTTATTTAATTCTAGGCTGTCGTTTTTACATCTTTTTGATTCACATTCTATAGTTTCCATTTTTGATTCTAGTTCAGTTGTTCTTTTGTTGTTAACTTCCATTTGTCTATGTATATTTAAAATTTCTTCTTTCATTTCAGACATATTAATTATAGTTTCTTTAAGCATTTGTTTGATTTGTTTTAATTCTTCCATGACTTCTGTTTTGCTTAATATGTCTGGTTCATCAATAGGAAGTGGTATCTTGCTTGGTGTTATTTGGTCTTGTTTCTGTCTTTTTGCAGATGTACCAACCTCATTTTTGTTTTGTCTTGTGCTTGTCATGTTGTTGTTTTCTTTTTCTTGGTTATTCTTATTTCTTATGTTTAGATTCTTGGTTTTATATTTAGTATATTTATGTTATTAATTCTTTTTCTTCCAAGCTTTGGATCTATATTTTAAAGTAGAAAAAATTTTCCTTGTCTTTTTTTCTTTTTCAGTTATCTTTCACAATCTTAAATACTTTAGTATTCCTTTTTAGTAACTTTTTCTCTTTATTATTGATAAAAAGTTCTTTGGAGTAACTATCAGTTTTATTTCCAGTTCATTAAAGGAGGGAGATATTTAGACCAATAACCTTCTTTCTTTTATATCCCTCACATACTTGTCAGGTTCTTTCACAAATTACCTTTGGCATTCATTTTTCCTTAATAATATACTGTTTCAGCACTAAGCAAAAATGTTTAGTATTTCTTTTTTTTTTCTGTCACAAGCCCAATCGCAGCTTCGATCAAGGAAAGCAACACTTCATGTTAGATTTTTTTTCCCTCTTATTTGATAAATTTGAAGCAGCTGTTCTCTGTTCTTTTTTCAGCTTCTCTCAACTGCCTCAACTCCTTGCTGCTTTTTTTTAAAAATTCCTTTGACCTTTTTCTCTATCTTCTCCCTCACAAGCCCAATCGCAGCCCGTCAGAGAAAAGTATTATTATTTCTTTTATTTAATAAGGTCATTCACAGCATCTTTTAACTTCTATGATGCCTTGTTGTTTCAGTTTTTTTTTTCAAAAATGTCCGTTGACTCTTTCCTCTATCTCCTCTTTCTCAAGCCCAGTCGCAGCCTGTCAGAGAAGAGTAATTTAATAAGTTAATATTTATTTTCCGTTCTTCGATGTTTAATAATTGAAGGAAATGTCGGTATTCCTCTCTCGGTATTTCCTCAATGTATCTCCCTTTCAGCGTCGTCTATGGGCAGATTATACTGAGCAGCTCTCAATCTATTAATGCCTCTGAATATCCGCAAACTATTTTCTCTTTACGAGTTTTCTTATCTGATCAGGAAAGAGATTTTATTCAAAATCTCCCCACCAATTTTTTACTCACTCAAACCTCTCTCGAACTCAGCATTACAAGTTTAATAAAACCGCCGAAATCTTAAACGTCTCTCAGATGTTTCGGCTCCCGTCAGCGCATACTTCTTCTCAGCTGCAGTAAATTAGGATTTCTTTTTAGATCATTAGTTCAGCTTCTTTCGTTATATTTTCTATGAAGTTATTTCGAAGGAAAAATGAATTTTATTTTTATTTCTTTGCCTGGATGGTGAGGAGCTTCACGACTACACTTCCATCCGTGCTCGCGTTAAGCCACGCCCTTTACAGTCCAGTTAGCTCTTTTGTAATCCGCCTTGAACTTCAAGGTACAGGCGGAATAGAAGTCACTAATGTAATGTAACAGACTCACACTTCAGGTTTCAGTACTGGAAGAGCAGGGGTCACTGCAGGACAAGACCAAGGTGCATTGGCAGGGTTCTCTTGGAGGAGTCTTGGTAGTGGAATATCAGGGGGCACTGCAGGGCAAGACCAAGGTGCATATGGAGGCGTCTCTGTACTGGAATATTGGGGGGCACTGCAGGGCAAGACCAAGGTGCATATGGAGGGGTCTCTGTACTGGAATATTGGGGGGCACTGCAGGGCAAGACCAAGGTGCATATGGAGGGGTCTCTGTACTGGAATATTGGGGGGGCATTGCAGGACAAGACAGTGCTTTGATTAGGAGGGAGGGTCTCGGTACTGAAATAGCAGGGGGGGGCTATAGTGCAATTTTCAGGGATTTTGCTTTCTCTCTGCAGCTCCGTACTGCTGTTTTTATATGCTGCTTCTTATGTCTTGAACCAGGTGATGAGAATGGGTACAACATCCCCACGGTAACACTCTGCCCTGAAGTTGCTAAGTACCTGGAATCGCCTGTAGCTGAGCTGGCAGTCCAGCGGCCACGAGAGATGGATGGTTTGGCCAAGCGGCTCTTCTGTGATGCCTACATGTACCTGTATCAGAGCAAAAAGATGGCGCTCTACAAATGAGGGCCACCGCTTGAGCCTGTAAGAGCAGCATTGCAAGGCCTACTAGGCGCTCTTAATGGAGAGCACCTGTGAGCTACTGGACATTTTAAACATGGCTCGGCCTGTCGCTGCTGGGCAGTGCAGTGCAGGGCACAAGCTCAACCCTGAAGTAATTTCTCTTGTTTTACTATGGGGTCTGGGTGTAATGTGAGAACCACCAAAGCAGGCCCCAGACTTGACGTTTTCATAGGACTTCAACCTTTAGACACTCTTATGTTACAAATGATCATATAAATCTTGGATTGTTCTCTCATTTTCAGAGGTGAGCATAGGGAAATAGTGTATATATTCCCTGCAGGGGATTTCCCTCTCACAAGAGCAGTCTAGGATTGCGCATCTCTGTCGCTGATGGGATTCTGTTGGCCTTTTGCTTTTACACTCTCTGACTGAATGGTCATGAGAGCAGGAGCAGACTCCCGACGTTCCTGTTATCCTTGAGTGCACGGCAGTGCCAGTCTCGATCAAGTGATGCCACCGCACAGTGTTGACGTTAGATTTAGAAGCGCTGCCAAATGAATACTTTTGAGTTAATGGTGTACAACAGTTCACTTACAATGGGAAGCTGTGACCCTGCTGATATTCTCTTTGAATTGTTTTGTTGATTATCCAAACGCTGCATGATGCGATGATTTAAATGGACAGCATATTCCAGTGGCAGCCCTCGGGATGCAAGAACAGCTCACCTGTGTGGGATCACAAGAGAGCTTGAAGCTTGAGGAACATAATTGGCTAAAATATGAGAGCAATTGCAAAGGTTGCTTCTAGTTTGTGTATAACAAAAAGATGATTTGGAGACGACAGAGACGTGGGGAAACTATGGAACAAATGTTCTCTGAGAGAACTAACAGCACTTAAGGGAGGCTATGTCCGTAAGCTCTTAACAGTGTGGGACCCTTTTATTCCATGGACTAGGGGGGCATCATGCATGTTGGGTTAGCCGTTGGTAGTGGGGGAGAAGAGAGCAGGGGTATTTATGAGGGTTTGTGGCTGAAATTGTTTACGTTTTAAAACCTGAGAAATAAAGTTGGAAAATTGATTATTGAGAAGGTAACGAGAGCATGTGTGTTTTCTAGGGAAAATATAGCAAAGACACTGGACGCAGCGGCATACTATATGGGTTCCTAGCGCTCAAGGTGCCAGTCCTTCTCCTACATCAGGGGTGTCAAAGTCCCTCCTCGAGGGCCACAATCCAGTCGGGTTTTCAGGATTTCCCTAATGAATATGCATGAGATCTATTTGCATGCCCTGCTTTCATCGTATGCTAATAGATCTCATGAATATTCATTGGGGAAATCCTGAAAAACCGACTGGATTGCGGCCCTCCAGGAGGGACTTTGACATACACTGGTACTTCTGCCAGTGAAGGGATAATCGCACGCCAGACACCAGCGCGTCGACAATTCGGCGCAAGAAAGAAACGCACCGCGGGAAAACTTAGTTTTAAAGAGCGACGGCCCCCCCCACTTTACTGCATAGTGTTTGCTCTGCCGTTGGGGGGGGGGGGTTGGGGGGGTGAAACCCCCCACATTATAGAGAAAATGGAACTTTCCCTGAAAAAAATCGGAAAAAGTTCCGTTTTCTCTATAATGGAGGGTTCCAACCCAAGCCCCCCCCCCCAACAGCAGCGCGAACACTACCTGCATCCCCCAACGGAGCTCTTTAAAACTAAGTTTTCCCGCGGTGCGCTTCTTTCTTGCGCCGATTTGTCAGTGCTCGATTGTCAGCGCGCTGGTGTCTCGCACGTGACTGACTATGAACCCTTCTGCCCATATAGCTTACAATTCAGATCAGCTGTTTGAAATGCCTGATTTTTTGGAGATCCCTACTGTGCTCCAAGAGATGTTTACCAACAGGGTGAGAGAAAGGCCTGGCCTGCCATATTATCTCAAAATGCTTGGGGTTTATATTTATAATGCCACTTTTTGTTTATGTAATAATTTATAGTGTAAGGTGCTCAGTGACCTCCACCTCGGTCATATCGCACATTCTTGATCCACACCTTTTCCAAATAGTCAATTATTCAACACACTTTTCTTATTTGATTATCAATTCTAAATGTGTAAAATTGAAAGAAACCAGCACTTATCTGGCTGTTGTAAATCCTGCAAACAGATGGCGTCTTCAAATCAGATCTTCATTCATACCCTCATAATCCAAGTGATGTGAATTAAAATATTTATATTTGTAATTATCCACCAATTTAATCAATTAGAATCCAGTCGTATTGTGTGACATCCTATTGTCCTCCAATTCACACTGAGTTTCGAGTCTGTTATCAGGGAGAACAAGAGACACAGGAGGAACTGTGGGACACATACTATCAGTGCTTTCCACAAAAAAACAAAATAAATAAAGTAAAATAAAATTGTTTAGCTAGTTACATACTCTCTGGCTGATAGCTTGTGCCTGGATGTCAAAGCTGTGGGACTAAGAGTGCAGGACCTCTTTTAACTTTGCGTGCAGCGTCACATGTTGTAGGAATACCAATCTGATCTCCTTTGCAAATGGATACCCAATAGCTCCTGTTGGCTATTCAATCTCATGGTTCAGTCCATGAGGTGCTACTGTATTCCGTTGCCTGCCTTATCACAGACTTCATTCTTCCCTCCTTGTGGCAGAGTGAGGCAGGAATTAGAGAACGGGCAGAGAAGTGGAGTGATGGACAGTGTCTGAGCAGAGGCATTTCTAGGTATTTAAAAAGAATCAGGGCTCAGATCCATTACAGCCCTATACAAGGTTTTGTTTTTTGTTAATGTAATATATCGTGGTGCCTCACCCCCACCAACAAATAATCCTGTGAAGCCACATAATCAGGTGTCATATCGGTAACACCAACACAGCTTCTCTTAACTGATCAGAGCCTATAGTAAGCCTGCTATACTAAAAAAGCACCATGAGGATACACATGGCACCAATCCTACCTGGGAGAGTGTGGCGCAGTAGTTAAAAGCTACAGCCTCAGCACCCTGAGGTTGCAGATTCAATCCCACGCTGCTCTTTGTGACCCTGGGCAAGTCACTTAATCCCCCCAGGTACATTGGAACCCACCAAAACAGATAGCGAATATGCTTGAGTACCTGAATAATCTCATGTAAACCATTCTGAGCTCTCCTGGGAGAACGGTATAGAAAATTGAATAAATAAATACCTGTGAAAGGGCAGCATTAAAAAAAATGAAATTGGGCCCTAGAACACCAGTACATCTACTTGGGAAGCAAAATAAGCACAATGCTCTACAGAAACTACATGCCTCACCAAATCCAGAACAAGAGACAGAAACCGATAAGCAGAAATTGAACTGGACTTCCCAAGAGGTCAGACACCAGAGGGAGAGAGACTGAAATGCATTTCCTTTTCTATTAAAACATCATAAGAGGTGCCTTTCCTACATTTGTCAAATTCCAATTTACTGAATTCAAAATAAAATACATTTCTCTCTCTCTGGTCTGGACATTTTTTCCCCTCTTTGCTGTTTTCCTTGGTATATGGTTTTGAAATTCTTTTCTCAGGGTCTTCTATCCATTTCTCCTTTACATATGTCCCTTGATTTGTAGGTATATTTCTATCAAGGCGTAGTGCCTTTGGGGACGGATTGTGCACACATAGGTTTTTTTGGGCTTGCGTTACCATAACAGGAAGAGCCCCTGCAGCATCTGCTGGCACAAGAAACTCCAGAGCCCAGCAAGGACCTAAATCCCACCAGCACAAGGGCCCTGGAAAGCTGCCAGAGTGGGAAGCTGCTCAATGTTTACCCACAAAGGTATCAAAGTCTGCCACAATAAGGGAGTCCATCTAGGGGAAAAAAAGGTTAGAAATAGGTGTGGGAGGGTGTACTAAGGCTTTGGAGGAATACCACCAGCATTATACCAAAGAGAGCGTATGAAATCAGTCTTGTATGGCTGCTAAGCAATAAAAAATGTTGAATCCATACAAGACGTGTTTAATTCTTTTCAATAAAAAATGAGAAATAGGTGTGTGGATGCAGTGATTGGGAAGGAAAAGTAAAAGGAATGCGAGATGGGATGAGATTGATAGAGAAGGGGGTGTCAATATTAGGAATCCCTTTCCCACACATCTTACATGTGTACCTCACTCCCACACAACCCTCACCTACTCCCTCTTGTGTGTGCACCTCACCTCTGTCCAATACGCATTCACACCCTCGTATACCTCTTACGAGGAATGGAAAACAAAGATGAAAATGTTACGCTTATGTATCGCTCTAGGGTATGGCCACACCTGGAATACTCTGCAATTCTAGTTGCCGTATCTCGAAAAACTTCCCTCAGGAAAGGCTAAAGTGGCTAGGGCTCTTCAGCTTGGAGAAGAGATGACTCGGGGGTAAAATACTGAGTGGCGTGAAAAGGGTAGATGTGAATCGCTTATTTACTCTTTCCAAAAATACTAAGACTAGAGGGCATGCGCTGAAGCTACTAAGTAGTAGATTTGAAACAAACTAGAGAAACTATTTCTTCACACAATGTGTACTTGAACTCTGGAAATAGGGTGAAATCAGTTAGCTTAACGAGGTTTAGAAAAGGTTTGGATAATTTCCTAAAATTGAAGTCCATAGGCCATTATTGAGATGGCTTGGGGAAATCCACTGCTTATTCCTAGGGGAAGATGCATAATTTCTGTTTTACTACTTGGGACCTGGATTGCCACTGTTGGAAGCAGGATACTGGGCTTGATGGACCTTCAGTCTGTCCCAATATGACAATTCTTATGTTCGCATCCTTTACCACATCCTTCTCAAACACACAGAACATAAGAATTTGCCTCCGCCGGGTCAGACCAGAGGTCCATCCCGCCCAGCGGTCCGCTCCCGCGGCGGCCCTCCAGGTCTATCACCTGTGCTGTGGTCCCTGACTATTCCTATAACCTACCTCAACTCCTATCTGTACCCCTCAATCCCCTTATTGTCTAGGAATCTATCCAAACCAATTCATCTCTCTTGGGTGTACACCCCCCCTCCAATTTAATCCCACTCCTCTCACAAAGGCACACACCCCTCCTCATAGGCCTGCACACCACTCACTCCCACCCCCGCCTCTCTTTCACAAGCACTTGCACACACATCACTCACCCCACTCCTTCATATGCATGTATGCACAGGCAAACCTCACCCGCAATCCCACTTCTCTCATGTACAGGGGCAACCTGTATCTTTCTCACATGTGCACCCCCCCTCCAACTTCCACTTCTTTCCCACATGCATTTGTATTATCAGGCACAATCCCCACCCCGTTCCCACAGGTACACACCTGACATGCATAACCCCATTCCTCTCCCACACGTGTGCACATGTATCTACTAATTTCTTTAGCGCTACCAGATGCACGCAACGCTGCACTCACACCCCTTCAGCCCCTCACCCATACACATGCTTCCCAACCCCTCATCCCTTCATGCACACCCGTACGTCTGCAAATTCACACCTCTCATATGTACACTTAGCAAGGGGCACTTCATTCCTCATGCAAACACATGCATTTTGCCACCTCATGCCTCACACATGGGCCGGTACCCATTGCATTACACAGTGCCAGGACACTTGTCGGTAAAGGCCTTAGCCTGTTTCTGTGTGTCTGTGTGTCGGTGCTCTCCCATAGCGAAAGTGAGCTTTTGGTTTACTGAGCATGTGCAGGGATTCCCGCCTTCAGTGGCTCCTCCCATTGATACTCAGGTAAACAACTGCACTATCCGTGCGCTTCAGATCTTCCTGACATATATAACCCTCATTCCCATACCTTCTACACATGCACACCCATCACCCCTACTCCGCCCATAAGTGTGCACACCTCTCATCCACATCCTCTCCTACATGAACATGTGGACACACATCCCATCCCTCTCTCACATTGATGTTACAAACACCTCTCGTACCACCCCTCTCTCCCACTGACCAACGACACCTCTCACCTCTTCCCCTCTCTCATACTGACCTGTAACCCACTCCTCACCTCTCTCTCCCACACAGGAATATGCTTCTTTCCATACCTCTCACCTCCACTCTTCTACATTACATTACATTAGGGACTTCTATTCCGCCTATACCTTGCAGTTCAAGGCGGATTACAAAAGAGCTAACTGGACATTTCCAGTGAAGTTACAACAGTTTTGGGTTTGTTTGTTTTTTGGTTACAAGGGAGGAGAGGTACCTGGATTAATTCCGGAAGAACTTGCAAATTGGATATTAAATTGACTGTACGTTACTGTGTGATATAACAAATAGATTACAGTTAAGAGTACAAATAAGATTACGTTACATTTCCGGGATCTGAATACTTGGTTGGTGTTTTGGGGAGGAAGAGATTATTTAAGTGGAGGTTTTGGGTGAGAATTTATCTAGGAGGAGGGGCAAGGGTTGGGATATCTGGCTAAATTTTTTGGAAAAGTAAGGTTTTGATTTCTTTTCGAAAAGTTTTGAAGTCGCCCGTTGCCGTCAACAGGTTGGAGATGGAATGGTTAAGTTTTGCTGCTTGCATCGCCAGAAGGTTATCAAACATCTTTTTGCACTGAGTGCCCTTGAGTGGAGGGAAGGCAAAAGGGTTCGGAGTTCTTCTTTGTCTTGAGGTGAGGATCTGGTTTAGGCGGTTGTTTAGATAGGGGGGGGGGGGTGGAGCCGTTTAATGCTTTGAATAATAGACAGTAGAATTTGAATTGAATTCGTGCTTGCATAGGTAGCCAGTGAGAGTCTAGGAAGGCAGTTGTAATATGATCATATTTTCTCAGGGAGTAGATCAGTCTGAGGGCAGTGTTTTGTATAGTCTGAAGTTGTTTTATCATGTTGGCAGGACAAGGTAGATAGAGGGAATTGCAATAGTCCAGTAGACCTAAGACTAGGGATTGGACAATTAGCCTGAATTGTGCTGGGTCGAATAATTTTCTTATTTTCTCCCATAAGCACCACTCGCTCCCACTCCTTATCATCCCTGCATGTATACCCTTCGCCCCCACCCCTCGCAACACACAGGACACACCCAACCTACTCATCTTTTGTGCACACACTTGTCACCATTTCCTGTGGATGGGCCATTTGGCCTTTATCTGCCATCACGTTTTGATGGTGGCTCGCGAGCTGCAGGTTGCTGACCCCTGTTCTAGACAATTTGTCTTCATCAGTTTATGGCATTGCAAAATTCAGCTACAGGACCCTCCCAAGACCATGTCTTCTCTATCCATGACTAAGTTCCCAGAGGGTAAGGAGGGCTATGATAACGCTCTAGCATTTCAGGTGGTTCTTTGGAGAGCATCACGAAAACAATTCCTCTTCTGAGATGTACAATCAGCTGAAATGTTTCATTGACTATTTCACTTTGCCTTTGCTGTGTCAGGAAAGAACAGATTAATTCTTAATGAATACAGACTGAGTAAATACTGTAGATACTTAAACACCCTTGACAAAATACTGAATTATGGGATGCCTGGTTTGGAGGGTGCTTCAAAGGTGGCAAGGATTTAGGGATTAAGGGCTAGATTCACCAACCTGCCTGATCGGGTTCGATTCGGGCCTGATCTGGGCAGGTCCGATGAATTCTCCAAAGCCCAATATGCAGATGGGGGCGATCGGAGGAACACCCCCATCTGCTTGCCCGGATCGCTCTAATGTGATCCCAGTGCATGCACAAACCATCTGTAGATGGTCTGCGCATGCGCTGGACCAGCGAGAGTCCCGACAGTTTTGGGTTTTTGTTTTTTTTTTAACTTGAGCCTGTGGGTTAAAACCACGGGGGCTTGTACTGCGGGGATGGGTGGGAGAGTTGGGGCCAGCAGGCGTTTGGGGCAGGCAGGCAGGTGATTGGGGCAGGAAGTGTTTCATCCCTCTACTCTAATGTGATCCTACAAACTCCCCTTTTCTTTTTTTTAAGCAATGTCGTTTGCACGCGTGCTTCTTTGCCTGGAAGCAATTCAGATCTGTCCTCCCAATGCACTTCTGCAAAACTGTTCCCTTTGCCTCGGTGCAGGAAGTTCTATTCGGAAGAAGGCAGCTCTGCTATTTCATTCATTTCTGTCCTGGATTTTGATTTTTCAGTGGCGCTGAACCGGGGCTGACAGGGCAGAGAACAGGGCGGCAGTAGGCAGGGCAGACGGAAAGGGCTTCAGCGACTGGTCCTCAGCAGTCACTTGTTTGTGATTGACCAACCCAGACGGTGTTGCAGGGTTTTGGTTTGTGAATCGGGTCCCTGCCTACTTTGCATGCCTTTGCCCTCATTTGCATGCGCGGATTGGAGGATGGTCGGTAGAGAGGTAAGTGAATCAGGCCCGAGGGAAATTTGGTCGCTAAGGGGTCGAAAAGCTATCGGTACACGATCGGTTTGCTTTGTGAATCTAACCCTAAGTAAGTGTTTGGGGGAGGAGCTAGGGTTTGTGGAGTAGGTGGGTAATTGAGAAGGAAGCTGAGGATCAGATGATTTGGGCAGTAGGAGAGAAAACAAAGCCGAGTATGGCCTTGAAGATTGGATGGGGAGGGAGTGGGGACTTGGGGATTGGATAGAGAAGGGCTGAAACTGACTGGGGGCCCAGGAATTTGGTGATTGAATGAGGGGTAGGAGTAGAGCTTTGTTAAACAAGCTGGATAGTGTGACACTGGGTGCAGAAGGATGGAAAGAAATGGTGTGAAAAGGGCTGAAAGGCAGCAAAAAAGAACAGGAGCCAGAGGAAAGGGAAGAGAAAATGTGGAAATAGTGACAAGAGGAGGAGATGAAGGAGCCGGAGGCCAGTTTGGTTCATGCAAGCTCCAAGTCTTAGGCCAGAACCAGGTTCCTGCTTTTAGTACAGGGTCCAGGGGAAGGAAGGAAGGAAGGGTGGGTATGGATGAACATGACAACAGAGTAACACAAGCCACAGAGTTATTGGCTAAATAGATTTATTTTCATACAAAGAATACACTGCTAGACATTCACATTGCCACTGCATGATGTTGATGCACTGCCCTGATGAAGTGATGAGGCCCAGAGGCCAGTGCTTCACTCTTAAAATGAGATTTGAAATATTGCATTTAGTGAAGGAGGTTCTGGCAATGACTCCAGACCCTAAATCGGCATATCAATGAGCCTCTGAGGCCGCCCTTCCTGCAGGGATTCTCAACGCAGTCCTTGGGGCACACTTAGCCGGTCGGATTTTCAGGGCATCCACAATGAGATAGATCTGCGTCCAATTGAAGCAGTGCATGCAAATCCATCTCATGTATATTCACTGTGGGTCTCCTGAAACCTGACTGGCTGGTACTTTACCAAGATTTGGGGATTGTTTGATAGCTTCTGTCGCATTTGTGAGAGCGACCAGAGAAGGAGCTAAAGAGATGCGTGAGTATGCAGGCCCAGTGGAAGAGGGTACCCACAGGATCATTTCTCACGAATGATGCTGCAGCTCTGAATTATATCCTTTTGCCTTTGTGATTTCAATGTAGAGTAGGTCTGACGGTTTTGGTATAAATGACATCAGTTGAAGGCAGGGATTGGCAGCTCTGCTCTTCCAAGTGTCACAGGTAGGTCAGGTTTTCAGGATGTCCACAATGAATATCCATGAGAATGATTTGCATACAGTGGAGGTAGTGCTCACTGTCGATATCTTGCAAACCTGACCTACCTGGAATAAAGGGAGTGCTAAAGGACAAAGCCATCGCTGACAAACTGAACACATTTTTTTCATCTGTATTTACCAAAGAGGATATACACAACATACTGACAGGCTATACGCAGGAAATGAAGACGGGAAACTGACAGGGTTGACGGTCAGTCTAGAAGAGGCAGATTGATAGACTTAAAAATGATAAATCCCCAGGCCCAGATTGCATCCATCTGAGGGTAATCAAGGAACTGAAAGGGACTATAGCTGAACTGCTTCAACTGATAGCCAATCTGTCGATCAAATCGGGAAGGATTCTGGAAGACTGGAAAGTGGCGAATGTTACCCCGATCTTCAAGAAAGGTTTGAGAGGAGATCCGGGAAACTACAGACTGGTGAATCTGACCGCGGTACCGGGAAAGATGGTAGAGGCGCTGATAAAGGACCGCATCATTGATCACCATGACGGACACAATCTGATGAGGACCAGCCAGCATGGCTTCAGCAAAGGAAGATCTTGCTTGATGAACTTGCTGCACTTCGAGGGAGTAAACAGGCAGATAGACAAGGGCGAGCCGGTCGACTTTGTGTATCTGGATTTTCAGAAGGCGTTCAACAAGGTCCCGCATGAACGACTACTATGAAAAATTGTGAGACATGGAATCAAGGGTGACATACTCATGTGGATAAAAAAACTGGTTGGCGGATAGGAAACAGAGAGTGGGGGTACATGGACAATACTCAGACTGGAAAAGCGTCACGAGCAGAGTGCCGCAGAGTTCGGTGCTTGGACTCATGCTCTTCAACATATTTATAAACGACCAGGAAATTGGTACGATGAGCGAGGTGATTAAATTTGCAGACGATATGAAGCTATTCAGAGTAGTGAAGATGCAGAAGGATTGCGAAGACCTGCAACAGGACATAAACACACTCGAGAAATGGGCCGTGACATGGGAAATGAGGTTTAACATGGATAAGTGTAAGGTGATGCATGTTGGTAAAAAAAATCTTATACACGAATACAGGATATCTGGAGTGGTACTTGGAGAGATCCCCCAGGAAAGAGACTTGTGAGTACTGGTTGACAAGTTGAATCCATCCGTGTAATGCATGGTGGCGGCAAAGAGGGCAAACAGAATGCTAGGAATGGTTAAGAAGGGGATCAAGAACAGATCGGAGAAGATTATCATGCCTCTGTACCGGGCCATGGTATGCCCTCACCTGGAATACTGCATCCAGCATTGGTCGCTGTACATGAAGAAGGACACAGTAATACTCGAAAGGGTCCAGAGAAGAGCAACTAAAATGGTTAAGTGGCTGGAGGAGTTGCCGTACAGGGAGAGATTAGAGAAACTGGGCCTCTTCTCCCTCGAAAAGAGGAGACTGGGACATGATCAAAACATTCAAGGTACTGAAGGGAATAGACTTAGTAGATAAAAACAGGTTGTTCACTCTCTCCAAGGTAGAGAGAACGAGAAGGCACTCTCTAAAGTTAAAAGGAGATAGATTCCATACGAACGTAAGGAAGTTGTTCTTCACCCAGAGAGTGGTGAAAAACTGGAACGCTCTTCTGGAGTCTGTCATAGGGGAAAACACCCTCCAGGGATTCAAGACAAGGTTGGACAAGTTCCTGCTGAACCGAAATGTACGCAGGTAGGGTTGATCTCAGTTAGGGCTCTGGTCTTTGACCTGGGGGCTGCTGCAGGAGCGGACTGCTGGGCGCAATGGACCACTGGTCTCACCCAGCAGTGGCAATTCTTATGTTCTTATGTATTTGAGGGCCGAAGTTGCCTATTCCTGGGCCAGTGCCGCAATGAGGGTGAGGGGCACTGGCACCCCTCCTCCATCCTCTTCTCTGCTCCCCAACATGCTTGTGCACCTTTCCCTGTACCTCTAACTTTCTTGGTGCAAGCAGAATCACAAACTTACTGTCTATGCCTAGGTGCAGGGCCCAGAAGTGACATTAGAGGGAGAGCCGATGCAGGCACCAGTAGCAGCTTGCAGTTGCTGTTTGCGCCCCAAAGAGCTAGAGGTATCAGCAGGGGAGGGGGGTGGGGGTGGAATGAAGGCATATGCATGGTGGGGGGAGTGGGAAGGAGCCGGGTACCAGAGAGGACGGATGCTAAGACAGCGCCTGGGGCGGACCGCCCCATCATTACACAACTATCCTGGACTAAGATTAACTTTGCTACCTCCCAG
Organism: Geotrypetes seraphini; assembly: GCF_902459505.1. NCBI lineage: Eukaryota > Metazoa > Chordata > Amphibia > Gymnophiona > Dermophiidae > Geotrypetes > Geotrypetes seraphini. The sequence continues at coordinate 12,915,924 of NC_047085.1, forward strand.
TTATTCATTACACTATGAACTTGGTGCCTGTAGATTCAGTTCTCTTAGAAAAGGGTTCTGCAGTCTGATATAAATCTGTCCTCCCCGGGGCTCTAGGGTCAGTTTCTCTTATTACATGTACACTGTTACCAGTTTCTTGCAACACAAAAAGGGGTTTAAAAACATCACTGGATGCTTCTTAGAATGACATGGGGGCAAATTTGTCCCTTGCCCCACCCCTGCACCATTTCTGCAAGCTCTGCCCTAACCACACAAGCCTCATACACTTATGATTTTAAAGCATTCGAGGCTTGTGCAGATGAGGACGGAACTTAGGCATTGGTGGAATGAGGCATTATGACATCACAATCTGAGCTCTAGAATGTTGCTACTTAGGATTTGAAAGTGATGCTTGTGCAGATGAGCAGTGGCGTACCAAGGGGAGGGCTGGGGGGGGGAGGGCATTCCGCCCTGGGTGCAGCCTTAGGGGGGGGGGTGCACAGCTGGCCAGGTCCGGAAAATGGTCAATCGCCAAGGCAAAGTGAGTCGATCGCGGAGCCCATCTCGGGCTCCGTGATAGACTCACTTTGCCTTGGCGATCAACCATTTTCAGGACTTGGCTGGCTGTGCACCCCCCCTAAGGCTGCCATCGGAGAGGAAGTTCGGGCCAGCCAATCGCTGCCTGGCTGGGTGGGACTTCCTCTCCGATGGCAGAATTGACGTCAGGGAGAGGAATACTGGTCGGCCCGACGCAGGGAAGCAGAGAGAGCTTGGGGCAGCCACGGCGACGGCTTTGGGGCCTGTTCCCTGATGGTGGTAGCAGTGGCTTGGTGGAGGGCAGGGAGAAAGAAAGAAAGGGGGCAGGCAGGGAGACAGAAGGGAAACAGAAAAAAAGAAAGGGGGCATGAAGAGAGAAAAAAAGAAAGGGAGGCAGGGAGAAAGAAAGGGCAGGGGAAGGAATGAGGTCTGGAAGAAAGGAAGCATACAGGCTGAAAGAAGGGAAGAAAGATTGGATGCACAGTCAGAAGAAGAAAGTGCAACCAGAGACTCATGAAATCACCAGACAAGGTAGGAAAAATTTTATTTTCAATTTAGTGATCAAAATGTGTCTGAATTTATATCTGCTGTCTATATTTTGCACTATGGCCCCCTTTTACTAAACCACAATAGCGGTTTTTAGCGCAGGGAGCCTATGAGCGTCGAGAGCAGCCCTGGGCATTCAGCGCTAAAAACTGCTATTGTGGTTTAGTAAAAAGGGAGGGGGTATATTTGTCTATTTTTGTATGGTTGTTACTGAGGTGACAGTGCATAGTGTCATCTGCCTTGACCTCTTTGAAAAAACCCCAGAATAGGAATGATAATTAACATTTTCTCAGCGTACAGTATGCTTTGTGTTTTTTTTAAATTTTATTGTTGGTAGATCATTTTGACCTGGTCATTTTAAAAGTAGCTCGCAAGCCCCAAAAAATGTGGGCACCTCTGAGCTAGAGTGTTGAAGCTGCGTGTGGCTGCCGTAAAGGCCATCTCTGACACAACTGGAAGTTGCATCAGAGACGACCTTTACGGCAGCCATATGCAACTACAAAGCTCCGGCTGCTGTAAGAAGGCAGTTTAGACACCGCCGGCCACAGGGCAGGGAGGTTTGTCGGACCGGGCCTGTTGTTCGGGGAGGGGGGGGGGCGTTGCAGATCTTGTTGCCAAAATCGGAAAGGTGAGGAAGGCAGAAAGATGGGCCTGTGATGGATGGAGAGATTGAGAGAAGGGGGCAGATGATGGAAGTGGGTAGAAAGGGGAGAGAGAAGAGGTCAGATGATGGAAGTGGGGAGAAGGGAGAGCAAATGCTGAGTGGATGTGGAGAAAGAGAACATATACTGGATGGAAGGAGGGATAAAGAAAAAAGACATATGCTGAATGGGGGAAGAAGATAGTTAATGAGATAGTGGAGGGGTGAAGGAAAGAGGTGGCATGCTGTGGGTAGACATAGTGAAAAGAGGGAAACTGAGGACTGCATAGTAAGAAAGAATTAAATTTAGACGGAGGCAGAAAATAAAGAAGGAAGACCAGAGAAGGAAAGGGAAGAGAGAGAGATGCCAGAGAACGGGAAAGGAGACAGAGATATCAGATCTGAGCGGAGGAAATGAGAAGAGAGAGATGCTAAAAACCACAGGGGGGAGGGAAAGAGAGATGAAAGGAGAAAGATGTCAGACCATGAAGGAACAGAGGGAAGATGATGGATGCCAGACCAAAGGGGGGGGTCTAGAGGAGAGATGGAAGGGGGAGTCATACAGTTTCTAGAAGGGGCATAGAAGGAGAGAAGATGCCATATAGGGAGGGGCAGAGAGATGGCAGACAGTGGATGGAAGGAAGACAGTAACAAGAAGATGAGGAAAGCAAAAACCAGAGAAGACAAAGGTAGAACAAAAATTTTCTATTTATTTATTGCTTTAGGAGACATGTGTCACTGTTTCTGTGGTGTTGCATTGTATGCAGAGTCCAGCTTCTTGTTGGTTCAATTTAACCTTTGTCTATGTATTTCTATTTTATCCTCCCTTTTACAAAACTGTGGAGCGTTTTTTAGCGCTAGCCGTGGTGGTAGCAGCTCTGATGCTCAGAATTCTATGAGCATCAGAGCTGTTACCACTGTGGCTAAAATCCACACTACAGATTTGTAAAAGGGGGAGGGGTTAGTGTGTGATGACATCTATATATATAAAATCGGAGGTATGTATGTGTGTGTGTATGTGCCGCGATCACGCAAAAACGGCTTGACCGATTTGAACGAAACTTGGTATGCAGATCCCTCACTACCTGTGGTGATATGTTCTGGGGGTCTCGCGGCCCACCTGCACACGTGGGCGGAGCTACAAACAGAAAATCGGATTTCACCCATTCATGTCAATGGAAAAAATGTAAACCCTGCCATTCTCACAGTAATTCAAAAACGGCTTGACCGATTTGAACGAAACTTGGTATGCAGATCCCTCACTACCTGGGGTGATATGTTCTGGGGGTCTCGAGGCCCACCTGCACACGTGGGCGGAGCTACAAACATAAAATCAGATTTCACCCATTCATGTCAATGGAAATAATGTAAAAAGCTGCCATTCTCACAGTAGTTCAAAAACGGCTTGACCGATTTGAACGAAACTTTGTATGCAGGTCCATCACTACCTGGGATGATATGTTCTGGGGGTCTCTTCACCCAAGAATTTATATGTTCAAAAAAATGTAAACAGCTGCCATTCTCACAGTAAATCAAAAACGGCTTGACCGATTTGAACGAAACTTGGTATGCAGATCCCTCACTACCTGGGGTGATATGTTCTGGGGGTCTCTTCACCCAACAATTTATATGTTCTTGCTCCTGGAGGTGAAACTAAAAATGTTGTTTATAATCACGTTTTGCGTTAGTTGTATTATATTCATTTTGTCAAATATTTCACTTTATAATTTGAATATTGTACTTTTTATTAAGCTGTAAAAAAATAATTTCATTCACCACTATAAAGTATCTTTATTTGAATCCATTTACAGTGTTATTGCTATAATTAAATACCCGTGCAACGCCGGGGCATCAGCTAGTATTCCATACTAGGCAAAGGTGTTTCTGTGTTCTGTGTGTTCGAAAGACATGGTTTTCTGTTAGGATTGACTGTGCAGGATTGATCTGTACTAGTCTGGCTTGTTTAGTTTTACAATGGGTGTATTGATGTACTGCTCACTGCAGTATGTAAGATGCTGCCTTTTCCTAGGTGCTCATATGTGAAGTGTGGCTTGTTACAAAAAAATCATATTTTTCGTACAAATGGGGGGGGGTGGGGGGTGCCAAAAAATGATGGGCCCCGGGTGTCACATATGCTAGGTATGCCACTGCAGATGAGGACAGAGCTTGCAGGAATGGGGCAGAGACAGGAAAAGAACTCGGGACGGGGACGGGATGGGAAAATGAGTTCCCGTGGGGACGGGGAAAAATTTGTTCCTGTGTCGTTCTCTACTTCTTAGTAAGTGCTGCACATGACCTAGTAAAGGAAAGGGATGGGGCCAGAACAAAAATCTAGGAAGGGTCATCTTTCCAGAGATGAGTCACAATTTGCATCCTCATCCCATACATAGCTCTAAACTTGGAACCTTCTGTTTAGGTTTTCAGATGGTACATTTTAGTGTCAGATACATTTCCACAGACTATTAGAGCAAATGCCACAACCTCAGCCTGAGACAAAATTTCCTTTGATCTGTGAAAAGAGGTTCAGTACAGGCTCTGCTGAGACCTCATTTAGAATATTGTGTACCTTCAAGAACATATGAACATAAGCAATGCCTCTGCTGGGTCAGACCCGAGGTCCATCGTGCCCAGCAGTCCGCTCACGCGGCGGCCCAACAGGTCCAGGACCTGTGCAGTAATCTTCTATCTATACCCCTCTATCCCCATTTCCAGTAGGAATTTGTCTAATCCTTTCTTGAACCCCAGTACCGTACTCTGCCTTATAACGTCCTCTGGAAGCGCATTCCAGGTGTCCACCACACGTTGGGTAAAGAAGAACTTCCTAGCATTTGTTTTGAATCTGTCCCCTTTCAACTTTTCCGAATGCCCTCTTGTTCTCTTATTTTTCGAAAGTTCAAAGAATCATATAGATATATGATTCAAAAAGATATAAAAAGGATGGAGTCGGTCCAGAGGAAGGCTACTAAAATGGTGTGTGGTCTTTGTGATAAGGCGTATGGGGACAGACTTAAACATCTCAATCTGTATACTTTGGAGGAAAGGCAGGAGAGGGGGGAGATATGATAGAGATGTTTAAATACCTACATGGCGTAAATGCCCATGAGTCGAGTCATTTGCAGTGAGATGGCATAGGATGAAGTCAAGAGTAATCTGAGGAAATACTTTTTTTTACAGAAAGGGTGGTAGATGCGTGGAAGTGTCTCCTGGTGGAGACAGAGACTGAATTCAAGAAATCCTGGGATAGGCACGTGGGATCTCTTAGAGCAGGGGTAGGGAACTCCGGTCCTCGAGAGCCGTATTCCAGTCAGGTTTTCAGGATTTCCCCAATGAATATGCATGAGATCTATTTGCATGCACTGCTTTCAATGCATATACATTGGGGAAATCCTGAAAACCCGACTGGAAAACGGCTCTCGAGGACCGGAGCTCCCTACCCGTGTCTTAGAGAGAGGAAGAGATAATGGTTACTGCGGATGGTTATGGGCCTTTATCTGCCATCATGTTTCTATGTCTTCATAATCACAGCACCAGGTGGTGGCTTATCTTAGACCAGGACTATTGTTTGCAGTGGCTGCTTTCATCCGGTAATAGATACATATTAACATAGTAGATGACGGCAGATAACGACCCGAATGGTCCATCCAGTCTGCCCAACCTGATTCAATTTAAATTTTATCCCAGGTTCATGGATGGCAGGTGTGTTGGATCTATGATACGCCCTGTCTGTCCTCGTGCACCACTGAAGTCAATGTCAGCCAGTCTATCTTGGTGAGCTCGGTCTACGCCTCGTACAAGTGTCGCACAGGGCTAGTGCATCTCTGACATACCATAACACTGTAGCTGGTAACCAAACTCATGAACATTTTATGTACACAAATAAAAGAAAAATATATATGCATATTTATAATATATATATATATATAAATCTAGAAAGATCTGCTCCATCTCTTCTTATTTGTTGAGCTGCTGATGTGACGAGATCTTTTCCTGGGGTTGGGTTTATGGCTTTAGCAGCACCCTCTGGAGATCCTAAAACTCGAATTCCAGGGCGCATCAAATTCCGGAGCACAGACCTCGCAACTTCTTCCTCATATGTTCATGGAGCACCAAAGCCTACTGAGCTAAAAAGAGTGCTAAATCAGAATAAAGTCTTCTTTCCAAGCAAACTGTAGAGTGGGCCTGAAATGTGTTCTGTCCACTGGTAGCAGCAGCCTCGCTCCTGGGATGGGCACGGTGTCGCATAGCTCAGAGTCATCCTACTGCCATGCCTCTCAGCCCTTGGGACACTCATTGTAGGAAGGCACATTTCTCATTGCATCTGTAGTACATAGAGTTTTTTTTAGATCACCAGCAGAAGGTGCCAGGTTGCAGATGAGGACATAAAAGAGATTTGTGCATGCAACATGTGAGAGCTTAGGACTGCAGCTAAGAGAAAACGGTCCTCTCTTGCAGACACTACAAAGCTCTGGAGCATGTATAGGGATTGTCAGCAACCTAGCAATCCTGCCATAAGAGGTGGAGGTACCCAGGGTGAGAGCTGGACAGCCATTGCATGAAAGATCAGGGTCCAAAACAAGGGGATCCTGAGACAAGCACTGGGGCTGAGGCATCAGAATGGGATGCACCACTGGGGCCACGATCCAACCAATTTATTGCCCAGCATCAGCAACTCAAGAGCTTGGAGTAGCTCCCCTCCAATCAAAATGTTTTCTGCTGCCCCTCTTCTGGGATATGACGGAAGGGAGCTAAAATTTTGGAGTGGGTACTGCTGGCCCCATCTTGAAGGATTAAGCTCGTGAAGGGCGAAGCAGGAAGTCTCAGTTTCGCTTGTTTGCCATCTGTCGGTCCCTCTTCTTTTTCTCCATCAGCCTACGAGGAAGGGATTAGAGAGAAGAAACAGTGACATGGACAATCTAAAGGTGTGGCTAGCAATTATTCCCCATCAAGCAATCAGGTGTGCCTCCACCTTGGGAGCCAACTTTTCATGTCCCTGGACACAGGGAGTGCTTAAGTGTGCTGCCCCTCTGAAGGAGAGCATTTAATGGCACTACAGTCTCTGTCCAGAGAGGTTTCTCCATTACTAAAGTAAAATCTGGTAACCCTATACCAGTGTTTCTCAACCTTTTCAAGCCAAGTACCCCCTAAGCCTAACAAATCCTTACCGAGTACCCCCGCCCAAACTCCACCCCTGACTCCACCCCCATAATAATAATACTACTTGTAATGCATTTTCTTCCATCCATTTTTCATTTACAGGTACACACAATATAATCATATTAATACATAATGGTAACCACAAAATTTAAAACACACAAAACACACTGTACACAGAGAAAATGTGAATTATCATTTATATTTGGGGGGGGTTTCAAGAGGTCAAAGCAGATGACTTTAAAATATGCAATATCACCTTAGTAACAACTATAGAAAAATAGACAAATATAGTGCAAAATATAGACAGCAGATATAAATTCTCAAAACGGACACATTTTGATCCCTAAATTAAAAATAAAATAATTTTTCCTACCTTTCTTGTCTGGTGATTTCTGACTGTGCATCCAATCTTTCTGTATTTCTTTCTGCCTCCTGCATGCTTCCTCAATTCCAGACCTCATTCCATTCCCCAACCAACATCTCTCTCTGTCCCTCCATGAGTCCAACTTTTCTTCCTCTCTCATCCCCCAGATCATTTTTCACCACGGCCCACCAGCCCCATGCCCATTTCTCCTTCTATCACCCCTCTCTAACACCATGCCACATGTGTCCCTCCATCACTATGCCCAACATTCCTCCCCCTTGTATCCCCTTCAATCTATCCCTCTGTTCCCTCTCCACCACCATAGCCAACATTTCTCCCTCTCATCCTACTATTCCCCATGAATCTCTACCTCACTCCTCTCTATGCCCAATTTTCCTCTTCCTTTCCCCATGTGCACCATCTCTTTCCCTCTCACTCACACACTCAGGCCCAATTGTCCCTTTCTATTCCTTCCCCAAGTTAGTGCCCCCTCCTCCCTCTTTCCTATGTCCCGAGTTCATGCCCCTCCCCATCACTGCCTTCCAGCCTTTGTCCCACCCCTTCCTCCCTCCCCCGAAGCCGATCCACACTGAAGCCTGCCTGCCCCCAAGCCCACCCATTGCCGATTCCTCCTCCCCATTATATTGTTCAATCAGCATAAGCCTCCAACTCAAGCTGAATTTCAGTTGAATCCATCATCAGGGAGGTTGAAGATATAAGTACTGAAATTACTTCTGATACAGATCTCCGGCTGAGAGTTCCTGATGATGGACTCAACTGAAATTCAGCTGGAGTTGGAGGCTTATGCTGATTGAACAACATAAGGAATTAAAACTGGAAAACTTTAAGGATTAAGAAGAGAGAACCTGAGAACTGATTAAGCATTTCTTATTGGATCATTAATATAAGGAACAACTGGTCTGGTCAAGCTTACAGATTATTACTCAAGGAGATATTGGGACTTTAATTGACTCATCATCAAGTTAAGTGAGCTTCATTGGGCCCGAATGGCTTCAAAACGTCACATCATTAATTACTTTGAAGATTGATTGATGGACTCTACTTTAAAGCTTTTTAGATAGTACCTGTAGCTTTCCCCCAGCCTATGGTTTTGTTATTAGTAGCATTTTGCACTTTGTATTACATGTTATTGTAGATTTTAAATGTAGATGAAATAAATTGTGTTAGTTTTTAGGATATGAATTCAATTTTGTTTTGAAATTCTTTATTCATTTTAAAACTGACAAACAAGTGATTAATATTAAAACATTACATTACTAATAAAATATACAGCACTTGACATTCTTATACATATAATCCATTAAAGAAATTATAACCCTTTCCCCCCCACCATTCAATTCTTCAACAGAAATGTAGAGAGGTACATTTACGAATGTAGAGATGATGTGGTATACAAACCTAAGGTTTAGATTAGATTAGATTAGAAATCCAATCATTAAATAAAAATATTAATCATCCAATTTCCCCCCTCCCCCCAATAAAATACATGTATCCATCAGAAAGGAAAACGATGTTCATTCATTACAATAATTCTCTAATGGCCCCCAGATCTTTATAAAATTGTTATAATTACCTTTCTGTACAGCAATTGCTCTTTCCATTTAAAAAATGTGACAAAGTGAATTCCACCAAAAAGAATAATTAAGATTTGTATAATTTTTCCAATTAGCCGAAATGGGCTGAATTGCCACCCCTGTCATTATTAATAGAAGTTTGTTATTATAAGATGAAATTTGACTTTTTTCCTTTTTATGAATTGAATTAAAGAAATCAATCAATTAAATAGTTAATTAATTTTATGTTATGGTATTCTTGGTATAGCATTTTAATGAATTGACTATCAGTAATTGACTATATTTACCCTACTTTGCATAGTTGAGCACTGCATACATTGTACCAAAGAAAGAGCTCCTATTTGAAGCCTCTAAATTGTAGAATTGCTCACATCATTCCTTCTCTGTCTCTGAGAATTCTGCCTGTCCCTCTCCTCACGTAGTTTTCTATTTTCTGAATATTCCTCTGTTTTACCCTTTCCTGCTACCTCCTTAGTGGTAGGGTTCGTTCCTTTCTTCTGGTAATGTATTTTGTTTCTCACATTGAATACTTTTGGTACAGAAAGCACAAGGCCATGCGACTTATGACAACACAGAAGGCACCATCGGAGCTGGGCTCACTTACTTCCTGTTGCGAACTTCGGTAAGTTCCCTCAGGCGTTCCTCAGCTGCGCGGAGCTCATCCAGACGCTGCTGATAGCGGGAGTCGTAGCTGTTGGTGTGCTCAAAGCTCGTCACTTGGTTGGTGAGCTCGTTGGCCCGGTCCCGCAGTTGCTGGATAGAGGAGTACAGGTTCTCATCGTCTTCTTCCTGCACCATCCCAACAATTGTGAGAACCAGTCAATAAAGACAATATAACACCCCCCCCCCACACACACACACACAAAAGAACAGCTATGGAGGGTGGTGGTGCCAGGATGGGGACTTGGGCCTGATTCTATAACTACTACCACTACCATTCAGTCGTGTCCGACCCTGTAGGCCAGTCCTTGCCATGCTTCCCTGGTTTTCACGGGAGGATGGCAACACGTGACATACCAACCGCAGCGGTCGTGTGGCTAAGTGCTATGGGTTGGGGAAAGACCTGGTGACCTACCCTATAAAACCTTCACCATGAAACTCTACGGACTCTATAAAAGATGCCAAAATGCGGGCACCTAGATTGGCGCACCTATTATTTACAAAGCTTAATTGCTGTTGATAACAAGTAATTAGAAACTCATAATTGACATAAATTAAAATTAATTGGGTGGTAGGCGCCTACCAGTTTCAGATGCCTACAGGAAAGTAGGCGTGGTTAGGGGAGTGGCTCATGGGCGGAGCTTGGACATGTTTTGCGAGCAGGTGCCTAATGTCGATTTCGATTTCCCTTCCTTTCGTTTTTCCCGCTTTTTGTTCTTTACTATCCAACCATTGTAGTTCTTCCCCGTCTCCCCTCGTTCCAGTATGTCACGCATATTTGTTTGTCTTCGTTTACAATCCTTATTCTGTATTTTTTATACAATTTTAATTGTTGTAAAAACCGCTTTGAATTCCGATAAGGCGGTATATCAAAATTTTAATAAATTTGAAACTTGAGGCACCGGTATTTAGTTTCAAGTTTCAAGTTTATTTACAATTTGATTAATCGCCTATTCCAAATTGTAAGCGATGTACAAATCAGCAAAATACATAGTTAAAATATACATAAAATAAACATACATAACTAACAAAGGGACTAAGTTTGCAAAACATAATAACCCCCCCCCCCCCAAAATAAAAAAACAACGCTCATTTACGAACACAATGAAACAATAGGTATTTAGGCCAAGAAAACACTGGAGTAAATAGGGAACACCTAACGTTAGGGTGCCTACCTGCGCCTAACTCTAGGTTGGGGTTACCAGATGTCCAGGAAAGCCCAGACATGGCCTCTTTTTAGAGGACTGTCCAGGTGCTTGGAGGGATTTCCAAAACCGGGTTTTGGGAGGCCCTGAGCTTGGGGCCGCCTCTGGAGGGCCTCTGCTCATGCGTGGACATTGATGTGATGGCATCGTACGCAGGCGCATGATGTCATCACCTCAACGTCCACGCATGCGCAGAGGCCCTCCAGACGCGGAGAAGGTTTGTGTGGGGGTGGGGCAGGGCCAGGTATCCTGGTAACAGTGGCATAGTAAGGGAGGGCACCGGCACCCCTCCTCCTTTCCACCCGCCTCTTCCCACTCCTCCCCTGGCCACGCACATGCCCCCTTCCCGTCCCCTATACCTCTAGTTGTTCACCGTTTCGAGCAACAACTTTAACGTGCTCCTTGCGATTGCGTCATGTCTCCCGCTGACATCACTTACGAGTGTCGCACATAGGAAGTGACATCAGCAGGAGAGATGATGAGGTCATGAAGAGCACGTTGAAGTTCTAGCTCGCTGTGGTACGGGGGAAGGGAAGGGCAGGTGTGTGTGCGGCAAGGGGGGGATCAGGGAAGGAACAAGGGGTGGTGATGAGGGTGGTGAAAGGGTGCCTTTCACCCTCGCTATGCCATTGTCTGGTAAGCCTAGCTTAGGTGCCTCTAGGGGCAATTCTATAAACAGCACATAACTTAAGTTTGACGTGTGTTAAGCGCTTGGCTCTTATAGAATCAGGGCCTGAGTCTTCAGTGTCCCTCCATTCCATAGGAGGAAGACAGAAGCAGTTGAGCACAGAAAGAATGGATGAGCAGAGGAAGTCTCAAGTCTCTGGGCCGTTCTCCGTGAAGATTATTTACAAGGTTTTATTGTGCGCTCTGCTGAATATTAGGCATTGCTTATTACAGGTTATGTGCGAGTGGTACAGCCACATAGGGTACAAGGGAGGGGAGGTTCTAGAATTATGTCCCTGTGGGTGGGATAGGAGCTGTAGGGGCAAGTTTCTGGCTCGGGACAGTCTTGCTTATTGTACTCGTAACTGTGATGACCTTATCTGACCCCTGACCTAGGCACAGGCCGAAACACGGTCCGCATTAGGTCGATAAATAGTTCCTTGGTCATTCAACTTGTTTCCCGTGGTCATCCATTCTTTTCGTGGCCAGCTCCTCGAATCTTCTTGTTTGCTCTCCTACTACTGTGTCTCCATTCCACTGATCAGCGGAGTTTAACCATTCTCAAATAATGCAACAGCAAACAGGCACAGATAATGTCAATAAAATCAAACATCCGAAAATTGCTTTTGAACAAATGAGCAAGCTGTCAGTTCAGTAACTGCTTCAGTGTCTCTCATATACCATCATCAGTCTGTTGCCCTTCCATCCTCTATAATAAAACCCTAAGCGCGCGTGCGCACTTACAACGGCGTGATCCCTGCCTCTGTGATTTGTGCCTCCATGGCCGTGTTCGATTTGCGGCACATTTGCAGTGTGTGCGGCGCTTAACTTGGCGGTTTGTCTCCTGCGGTAATAGGTGGCGGTGAGAGCAATGGCCTTCGGCCTGGACGAGGTGGACATGGGTGTGGGTGCTGCGAGGCGTTCGGCTGTCAGAAGCGGTGTTTAGTCAAATGAATGAGTCCTCCCATGCTGGTAAGAATTACAGGATGTAAATACAGGGAAGTGAAGGAGCAGGAAAATGCTGCTGCTGCACAGGGAAGTGGAGGGGGAGGGGTGGGAGACAGACAGAAAGACAGACAGACAAAAGGGGCCAGAGAGAGAGACAGACAGAAAAAAAGACAGACAGACAAAGGGGACCATGGAGAGAGACAGACAGACAGACAAAGGGGGCATGGAGAGAGACAGACAGAAAGAAAGACAGACAGACACCGGGAGGAAGAGAGATAGAAAGAAAGACAGACAGTGGGAGGGAGAGAAAAAGAAAGAAAGAATGACAGACAGATAATGGCCAAGGAGAGAGAGAGAGACAGAAAGAAAGTCAGCCAGACAGAAAGCGGCCAAGGAGAGAGAGAGAGACAGAAAGAAAGACAGACAGACAGCGGCCAAGGAGAGAGAGAGAGAGACAGAAAGAAAGACAGACAGACAGACAGCGGCCAAGGAGAGAGAGAGACAGAAAGAAAGACAGCCAGACAGACAGCGGCCAAGGAGAGGGAGAGAGAGAGACAGAAAGACAGACAGTGGCCAAGGAGAGGGAGAGAGAGACAGAAAGAAAGAAAGACAGACAGACAGAGGCCAAGAAGAGAAACAGAAAGAAAGACAGACAGACACATCTATTCTAGCACCCGTTAAAGTAACGGGCTTAAAGACTAGTATACTATTAATTCTACTTTAAAACCCCCCCCCCAAAAAAATCATTTGGTGGCCATAATGATAAAGCAGGATGCTTCAATGAATAAGTAAATGAATCAGAACTTATAGTGAAAATTCAAACACTAAGCTATGATCCAAAGGCAGCATGCAATTCAAACTCAACAATCATGCTGGACCGGTGGCATAGAGAGGGTGAGAGACGCCCTGAGCAGTGGTGCCCCTCCCCCGCCCCCCTTCCCCTGTAACTCCAGTTGTTCACTGCCATGAAAAACAAGAACTTCAATGTGCTCCTCGTGACCCCAGCATCTCTCCTACTGATGTCATTTCCTGTACGTGGTACCCAGAAGTGACATCAGCGGGAGAGATGATGTGGTTGTGAGCAGCACGCTAAACTTTTTGCTTGTGGCGGTGAACAACTAGTGATATGGGGAAAGGGAAGGGGGGGCGTGTGTATGGCCAGGTGAGGAGTGGGAAGAAGATGGGGCAGAGAGGAGGGGGGGTGCCAGCACCCCCACCAACATGGCGTTCGGTGCGGACTGCCCCCCTCCCCTTACTATGCCAATGTGGTGGACTATTTTCTGTTTCAGTTTGTTAAAAACTTTATACCCCATAATGTACAAATGGTCATTGTGGCTTACAAAATAATATACAGGCAGTCCCCGGGTTAAGAACGAGTTACATTTTTAAAGCTCTTCTTAAGTCATAAGAACATAAGACTAGCCTTACTGGGTCAGATCAATGGTCCATCAAGCCCAGTAGCCCGTTCTCACAGTGGCCAATCCAGGTCCCTAGTACCTGGCCCAAACCCAAGGAGTAGCAACATTCCATACAGAATTTCAAAGAATAACAAGATTCCGGAATCGCAGAGAGTACCAACATTCCATACAGAACCCTGAGGAGTAGCAATATTCCATGCTACTGATCCAGGGCAAGCAGTGGCTTCCCCCATGGCTTTCTCAATAACAGACTATGGACTTTTCCTCCAGGAACTTGTCCAAACCTTTCTTAAAACCAGTTAAACTATCTGCTCTTACCACATCCTCTGGCAACGCGTTCCAGAGCTTAACTATTCTCTGAGTGAAAAAAATATTTCCTCCTATTGGTTTTAAGAGTATTTCCCTGTAACTTCATCGAGTGTCCCATAGTCTTTGTCATTTTTGACGGAGTGAAAAATTGATCCACTTGTACCCGTTCTACTCCACTCAGGATTTTGTAGACTTCAGTCCTATCTCCCCTCATCCGTCTCTTTTCCAAGCTGAAGAGCCCTAACCATTTTAGTCTCTCCTCATACGAGAGGAGTTCCATCCCCTTCACCATTTTTGAACCTTTTCTACCGCCACTATATCTTTCTTGAGATAAGGAGACCAGAACTGAACGCAATACTCCAGAAGAGGTCGCACCATGGAGCGATACAGAGGCATTATGATATTCTATCTCCTCTCAGCCATCTCTTTTCCAAGAGCCCTAACCTTTTTAGCCTTTGTCATACGATTTGTATGTAATTCAGAACGTGTAGATTTTAAGATTCTTGCTGCTTACCTCTGCTCCCAGCTGACAAAAGGGCCAACTGTTCCTCGCACAGGTGTCAAAGTCGGTCCTCGAGGGCCAGAATCCAGTCGGGTTTTCAGGATTTCCCCAATGAATCTGCATGAGATCTATTTGCATGCACTGCTTTCAATGCATATACATTGGGGAAATCCAGAAAACCCGACTGGATTCCGGCCCTCGAGGAGGGACTTTGACACCCCTGCTAAGGTATAGCTGCACAACCACACACTGTTCTTAATGTGGCCATGTATCATTCCTGAATCTACGTACTACAGGAAAAGTGTAGGAGGTTATTGCACTGCTCAGTAAAATCAAATGAAATTGCAACCAGCGTTCCTAAGTACGAGTCATACTTAAGTCGGGCGTCTGTAACTCGGGGACTGCCTGTATGTTAAAATCAGCATAAAACATAAAAGGAATGCCAAAAATTATAGTGAAGACCTAACCACTCATACAAAAGAAGAGACAAAAAAGAAAATAAAATTGTTACTGTGGTCTCCTGAAAACAGCAGCTCATTACAATAAATTTAAAATGTAGTGTGAAATGTGAAATACCATTAGAAAAAAAATAGGTTTTTAATAGAGCTTTGAATTTGGGGAAAAGAAAGTTCATTACGAATAAATTGGGGTAAGTTATTCTATAAGAAAGAAAAACGCCGCATTATGGGTTGATTCGTAATCAGTGGCACCTGCGATGGTAATGCCTCCCTGCACCCTCCTCTCAGCGCTTTCCACGCCCCCACGCCACACTTCCACCCTCCCTTACCTCTTTAAATTTTCTCCAGCGCGAGTAGCTTCTCCGGACTGTTCGTGGCTCTGCGACCCGGAAGTGATTTCAGAGGGAGCCAGCGCAAGCAGCAGGCTAGAGTAATTGCTCGCACTGGCGAAGAATTTTAAACTGATACTGGGCGCAGGGCGTGGCATGGGGGAGCTGAGAGGTGCTGGTGCCCTCACCAAAATAGCGCCTAGGCTGGCCCACCTCCACGCTCCCCCCTAACTACGCCACGGTTCATAATGGGCGTCCTTGGGTGACGGTAAAACAAGCATCTGCACCCCCAATGAGTGCAATGTGCGTGACGGAGCATATGGCATCGTCTTGCTTGCTAGATATGGCGGTAGAGTTAATATACTAAAGAACTTTCCAAAACTATTAGGACTAGGGGCCATGCGATGAAGCTACTAAGTAGTAGATTGAAAACATTTCTTCACACAATGTGTAATAATGTGTAATTAAACTCTGGAATTCATTGCTGGTGAATGTGGTGAAACCAGTGAGCTTAGCAGGGTTTAAAAAAGGTTTGGGGAAATTCACTGCTTATTCCTAGGATAAGCAGCATAAAATCTGTTTCACTACTTGGGATTTAGCTAGGTGCTTGGGATCTGGGTTGGCTACTGTTGGAAACAGGATCCTAGGCATGAGAGACTTTTGGTCTATCCCAGTACATCAATTCTTATGTTCTTATGAGGTTGGCTCTTAGGCATTGGTGGAATGAGGCATTATGACGTCACAATCTCAGCTCGGAATGTTGCTACTCGTTCGGTTTCTAACAGGTACTTGGGACCTGGGTTGGCCATTGTTGGATACAGGATACTGGGCTTGATGGGCCTTTGGTCTGTTCCAATATGGCAATTCTTATGTGAGCCAAGTATAGGACAATCCAGCCATTGTGACATCACTGCTGAGGTTGGCTCTTAGGCATTGGTGGAATGAGGCATTATGACGTCACAATCTCAGCTCAGAATGTTGCTACTCTGGGTTTCTGCCAGGTACTTGGGACCTGGGTTGGCCACGGTTGGAAACAGGATGCTGGACTTGAGGGACCTTCAGTCTGTCCCAGTATGGCAAGTCTTATGTTCTTATGACAGAGTATTTGGAATCGTCTTGCTTGCCAGATATGGCAATAGAGTTAATATATTGAAAAACTGTGGACTGATGATGGTATGGTAAGAACGTATTATTGGGCTGCCACCATTGTTCTATATTTTCCCAATCAATTGTGATCTTATTGGCTATGGTTCATCGGAGCAGAGTCTTCTTTTTTTTTTAAACTGATATTTCAGTTTCCTCTTTGGTAACGAGGCACAGATAAGGCAGCATTGCTACTTTACAGCTCTCTACAGGCAGCGCAGCAATGCAGATTTGGCATTTCTGATCACAACGCGTTGCGCTACTGTACATGCCAATGATCGCCACGGGCCATGCTGCTCATAGATGCAGAATGTGTCTCTAGGCATTCTGCGTGCCCATGCAGATAACGCTGCAGTTTTAGCTTGATGTCGATGACCTTTATAAGGTGTAACGCATGCACATGCAGATAATGCGATGTTAAGATGGCATTAATGGCCTCCATGCTGATGCAGATAGCGGGTTGCATTACTTTACCGTTAATGGTCTCTTTAGGCCATGCTGCATCCAAGTGGAGATAATGCAGAAGTGTTACCTTTGCATTAATGATCTCTTTATGCTCTGATGCAAATGATGCAATACTGCTGCTTCCTCTGAAGCAGTTAATGCAACAGGTTAACATTCCTGGTACTGATCTTTATACTAGACAAATTTTTCCAAGTCCCCGCGGGAACTCGTTTCCCCATCCCGTCCCTGCGAGTTCCTGTCCTTGCCCCATTCCTGCAAGCTCCGTCCTCATCTGCACAAGCCTCAGACCCTTTCAAATCCTAAGTGTTCAAGACATGAATAGGGCAGGGACAGCCCCAAAACTCACAGGGACGGGACGGGGAAAAATTTGTCCCCGTGTCATTCTCTACACTGCACCACTCTAGAAATCAAAATCTAGTAAAAGTGAGCCAAGTATAGAACAATGAAGCCATTGTGACATCACTGATGAGGTTGGCTCTTATTGGTGGAATGAGCCATTGTGACATCACAATACCAGCTCTGGTTGTCAGAGGCTGAAACTCTTCACACTATTTATTTATTCATTCAGCTTTCTATACTGTTCTCCCAAGTAGAGAATGACAGGGGGACAAAATTTTCCCCATTCCCATGGGAACTCATTTTCCCGTCCCCGCGAGTTCTTTCCCTGTCCCTGCCCCATTCCTGCAAGCTCCGTCCTCATTTGCACAAGCCTCAAACCCTTTAAAATCCTAAGTGTTCGAGGCTTGTGCAGTTAAGGCAGAGCTTACAGGGAGGGGACAGGGACAAAAGTCACGGGGACGGGACAGGGAAATTGAGTTCCCGCGGGAACAGGGAAAAATTTGTCCCCGTGCCATTCTCTACTGTATACGCCACATTGTGTGCTGATGTAGATAATGTGACAGTGTCCTCTTTGTGTTAACGATATTTAGAGACCACAGTGCATTACCCCTAAATATAGGCAGCGGAACACTTTTTTGTTTGGGGGTGGAGCCCAGAAGCTCCGCCCTAGTCCCAGCAGGATCCTGTGGCACAACCTCTCTCTCCAGCTCCTGACTCCCCCCACCTACCTTCCCTGGTCGTTGTAATTTAAAATCTTCCGGCAGCCGCTGCGCAGTGTCAACAAGCAGGCCTGCCCTGGAAGTCTTCATTCAGCAGCGATGCTGCACGGAGGCTGCCCGAAGATTTAAAATTACAGCGGCCAGGAAACGGGGGTGGGGGGACTAGAGCCATAACTGAGTGCCAATTTTTGGGGAGGCTATGGTCCCTGTGTCCTCCCCCGTTCCGACGCCTATGCCCTTAAAGCCACAGTGGTCTGATGTAGACAATGCGGAAGTGTTACCTTTGGGTAATTGGCTACATAGATAACGCACCGTGGTGTCACTTCTCCGTTGATCATCTCAGGAAAGCTTGGGGCAAGTTCATAGGATTTCTAAGAAAGTGAAAGGGAGAGCAGATGGCATGGATGGGCAGACCGGATGGGCCATTTGGCCTTTATCTGCCTTCAGTTTCTCTGCTTCCATTGCAGTGTTTCTCAATCCAGTCCTCGGAACACACCCAGCCAGTCAGGTTTTCAGGATATTCACAATGAGTATGCATTAAGTGTGGGGTATGCAAATCTATCTCATGCATATTCATTGTGGATGTCCTGAAAACCTGACTGGCTAGGGGTGCCCCAAGGACTGGGTTACGAAGGACTGCTCTATTGAGGGAGTCAAAATACAAAACAACCAAGAAGGCCTGAGCAGTTGGATACGCCGAAACACGGACTGTGTCGGGTTAATCAAAACATCTTTATAAGTCGCACTGTGTACTGATATAAACCAGTGGTTCCCAACCCTGTCCTGCAGGACCACTAGGCCAGTCGGGTTTTTGGGATAGCCCTAATGAATATGCACGAGAGAGATTTGCATATAATGGAGGTGACAGGCATGCAAATCTGCCCCATGCATATTCATTAGGGCTATCGCTAAAACCAGACTGGCATGGTGGTCCTCCAGGACAGGGTTTGGAACCACTGATATAGACAATACAACAGTGTTACCTTTGATTGAATGATTTAGTAAAATCTGGACTCCTAGACCCGCCCTCCAGGCCCACCCAGTTCCACCCATCGCCATCCCATTATGCTTCAGCCTCACCCCAGCCCCGATCCCCATTGCCTGCTCTCGTCGGGTAGGAGGGCGTCCGCGCATGCCGATGGAATTTGAAGGAAGCTTTTCAAAGTGCCAAGTTTGGAAAAGCCGTCCAGATCCCTGGACATAGAAACATAGAACTAGACGGCAGATAAGGGCCATGGCCCATCCAATCTGCCCACCCCAAAGACCCTCCCCTCAAAAAGGAGTACAGGTGCAGGGAAATCCGGACGTCTGGTAACCCTGCGAATGATCCTTACAGTTGCACAATGTGGTGATGTGGAAAACAGCGCAGTGTTACTTTTGTGTTAATAATCTTTCATTTTCATCCTTGGCAGGATTCAAGGAAAGGAAATTAACAGGCATGAATACATTTCACCTTATAGGCCACACTGTGTGGTGATGTGTTACCTTTGTGTTAATGATCTTTATAACTGCAGTGTGAAGATGCAGATAATGTGACAGCATTACCTTGGCATTGACAATCTCTATGTGGACAAGCAGGGAGGCGAGTTCCAGTTCCTCACTGTAACTGTTCCTCAACGGTACGGACCTATACCCTGGGAAGAGATCAGAAGAATGAGGAAGTGAAGTCTTGCAGCGCCACACGCTCCGTCCACCCATCCCTTTCATACAAACATAGAACATGACGGCAGAAAAGGGCCACGGCCCATCTAGTCTGCCCACACTCATGGCCCACCCCCTAACTACCTCCATGAAGAGATCCCACCTGCCAATCCCATCTTTTCTTAAAATCTGGCACGCTGCTGGCCTGTTGTGGAAGATTATTTCAGAACAGGTAATTGAGGCAAGCAGCGTGCCAAATTTTGCAGACTTGAACCCGCACCTGTTTTGAGGCCTCTGACAGCAAAGATGGCCTGGGCCAGGAAGTTGGGGTCACTGAACATGTCCTCCTCATAAACCACGAAGCGAAGGAAGGAAAACTCCGGGTTATTGATGTCGAAGACAAACTGCTTAAAAAGCCACACGGGGTTCAAGCCATTGTCCGCTGGATTGGCGAGAAACAGAGAGAAGATCAGTAGAGAAGCAAAGGAGGACCTCCCTCTATCCCCTCATCTCAATCCAGGCATGAGCTGAGTCAATTACTTCTACATACAGTCATGTGAAAAAAAATTAGGACACCCCATGAAATATTCAGTTCTTAAGAAATGTTCACATATTGACGTCACATCTTTTTTTAATTTATCTCTGGAAAAGAAAGGGTTGTAACGGCAGGTAAACAACAAACATTTTCCTCGATTTATTCATGAAACAAAAGATATCCACAAAAATGTATATTCTAACTAAGGTGTTTGTGGCAGACCCCTCCCCCCGCCCCCAATCTTTCCCCAACAACCCCTTTGCCACTTCCTGGTTTCTAGTGGCACTCCCCCTGACTAAAAAAAAAAGTCCCTGGTTTCCAATGGCAACCATCTACCCACCCGACTCCCTCTCCCAGGTCCTCGCTCACCATATGTTATGAGGCAAGAGTGATGCCCGCTTCCCTGCCCTGCACAATGAATCCTGGTGATGCAGAAGGCAAGGTCGGTGTTGTCCACCTGGGCTATCTCTTCTCCTGTCTCCACTTCCATCATTCCTATCTTCAGAGTATGTCTCTTCTCCCTTTGCATTTCCGGACTTTTCCTCATCCGTCTTCACCATTCTCAACTTGCTGTTTCTCCATCATCTCCTCCTTCATCTTTCCCCCCTCCTCTCCTTTATCCTTTACCTGTTCTCTAATCTTCTCCTTTATCACTGCTTCTCTCTCCTCCCTCTTTCACCTCCCTCTCCGTGTTATATACCGGCTGTTTTCTCCATCTTACCTACGACATCTGTTTTGTTCTTGCTGTTGTCAAACTCGGAGCCACACACCTCCACTTCCACAAACGGGCACACAATACTTCTGCCGTTCTTAGGAAGGTGGCGGGCACCCAGGATCTGTGGAGTAATTGGTAGGACAAGTAAGGCAGGGTGATGGACGCAGTGCCTGGGCATAGTGAAAACATTGCAAACATGACTTTTCTCTTCTTGTACTTCTAGCTGTATATAAAACATTAATACATTTATGGGTCAATTTTGAAAGGGTTCAAACACTAACTTAAGCAGTTAGGCATATAAATTAGCGTGGTCTTTGTCATAAGGCGTATGGGAACAGACTTCAAGATCTCAATCTGTATACTTTGGAGGAAGTTTATTGGACCTTCAGAAGTTACTTTTTCAACCACCCAGCAGCGATGTGATTGCTTGTCACGAAGCTTACCAGGATCGTTTTGAACAAGCTGTCAGGACAGTTTTTGAAACATGCACTAGTCGGGTCTCCTGAGGCAGACAACGAAACGGGGCCACCTTGGGACCCCATTAACCTTGTTCTTGCAAGCTAAGTGAACGTATTTCTAAATCCATTTATGCAGTGACTTTTTGCATGATTGACATAAGAAGAAAGGAAAACTATCATCATATTTTGAAACTGTGTAAAGTTCTTCAAATTTTATGAAAAAATCCTAGTCTATGAGCGTGATCAAAAAACGTATATAGTAGCAATGACTGGAAGGTGAATTCTTTACACAGGGAGGTTTTTTAGCCTTCCCTCCAGAGTTCCATATCTCTGAGCTTTAATAGAAGTTTTTTTGATCACCCTCTTCAGACAGAATACTCTTAGGGTCAGTTGTTTTGATTATATATACTTTGGAGGATATGATAGAGACGTTTAACTATCTACATGGTGTAAATGCGCATGAGTCGAGTTTCTTTCATTTGAAAGGAAACTTTGCAATGAGAGAGTATGGGATGAAGTTAAGAGGTGATAGGCTCTGGAGTAATATAAGGAAATACTTTTTTAAAGAAAGGGTGGTGGATACATGGAATGTTCTTTCGAAGGAGGAGATAGAGACAGAGACTGTGTCTGAATTCAAGAGGGCTTGGGACAGGCACGTGGGATCTCAGAAAGAGAGAAAGAGAAAATGGTTACTGTGGATGGGCAGACTAGATGGGCCATTTGGCCTTTATCTGCCATCATGTTTCCATAACCATAAAGCTCTATGACCTCACAATTTAGGTGTAAAGAGTCTTAGCCAATAGGAAGAGGAGATGCAAATGTTAAGAGCCTTATCCAATAGGGAGAGGAGGAGATAGTGGATGCTGCAGATGGGCCATTTGGCCTTTATCTGCCATCATGTTTCTATAACCATAAAGCTCTATGACCTCACAATACAAGTGTTAAGAGCCTTAGCCAATAGGGAGAGGAGATGCAAATGTTAAGAGTCTTAGCCAATAGGGAGGAGCTGTGGATGGGCAGACTGGATGGGCCATTTGGCCTTTATCTGCCATCATGTTTCTTTGAAAACTGATTAGGGCTGAGCATGAAACTTCAATTCTAGATTAATAAATGACTGCTTCTTGGAGCAACTGGTCCAGGAACTGACAAGAGGGGGGAGCTCTTTTAGGTCTAGTCCGTAGTGGATCTGTTGGGAAACAGTGATTATAACGTGAACAAATTAGAGATCAAATCTGGAGTGAAGTCACTAAGGAAGTCCACTGTAGCAGCATTTCATTTTCAAATGAGCGACTGTGATAAAATGGGGGAAATGATTAAAAAGAAGCTAAAGGGATCAGCCATAAAGATTAAGACTTTAAATCAGGCGTGGGCATTGTTTAGAAATCTCAGGAAACAGCTTCAAAGACTCAACATGCATAGCCCCTGGTTTACGATTGCGTGAGTTTTAGGGCCGGCAGCAGCGGTAACTGCTCTTTCGCTCATAGGAATTCCTGGAAAAACCCTTCGGGGATACCCCAAGGCTCCCCGTTATCACCCACCCTATTCAATATTTACATTTCGTCCTTAGGACATGCAAAAGTTAAATCTAAATTTCTACATATATGCTGATGATATCTCTATTTTAATCCCTTTGAATAGCATAACCAATGAAATCTTGGAACACATTTCCCACATTATGACTGAAATAGAACAATGGACAATCAATTTTAAATTGAAATTAAATACAGAAAAGGCAAAAGTTTTCTTAGCAAGCCCAAAGAATAAAATTACTAGAACATCTCTTCACTTAAATGGCCATGATTACCCAATTTCTAAAACTGGCTCCTTCTTCGCCTAAAAGCCCTTCTGTTGGACGTTTGGGGCTTAGGCGTGTTTTTGGTTCATTTTAGCCAAAAAGTGTAGACGTGGTGTGGGTGTACTTTTAGACGTAGTGGTGATCTGGGCGTTTAGTAGAGGCAGGCCTTAATCAAAACAAGGACGTTTGTTTTGGTTATGGACACTTTCCTGCTTCTACTTTGAATGTTTAAGGACTTAGGCCAAAAGGGGACTTAGACTTTTTTTTAAAATTATACCCCTCCACACATTCACAAAAGAGGGGGATAGAGAGCAGGAAAACTGCCCTAATGAACTATGCTTTTCTGGAGCACAGAAAACTATCATTGGCTGGTGTTGTCAGAGAAAAAGAGCACAACTACAACCCCACTTCTTTGTAAACACCCCAGGGCACTAAAATAACTCAAACATAAAACTGCTAATCTGTTACTAGTCATGCTTAACAAGACTAAGGCCCAGATTCACTAACCTGCTCAAACAGGCCCGATCCGGGCAGGTCCGATGAATTCAGGAATGAAAAATATGCAGATGGGGGCAATTTGTGTTGTGAATCGCGTCCCAGCCTACTTTGTATGCGTTTCACCTCATTTGCATGCACCGATTCGAAGCGGATTGCAGGACAAGTAAGTGAATCAGGCTGGAGGGAAATTTGATAGTAAAGGGGTCGCAAACCGATCAGTACATGATCGCTTTGCTTTGTGAATCTATCCCTAAGAATGTTATAATGCCCCTGTATCGCTCCATGGTGCAACCTCATCTGTTCAATTCTGGTCTCCTTATCTCAAGAAAGATATAGTGGCGCTAGAAAAGGTTCAAAGAAGAACGACCAAGATGATAAAGGGGATGGAACTCCTCTCGTATGAGGAAAGACTAAAACGGTTAGGGATCTTCATCTTGGAAAAGAGACAGATGAGGGGAGATAGGATTGAAGTCTATGAAATCCTGAGTGGAGTAGAACGGGTACAAGTGGATCGATTTTTCACTCTGTCAAAAATTACGAAGACTAGGGGACACTCGGTGAAGTTACAGGGAAATACTTTTAAAACTAATAGGAGGAAATTTTTTTTCACTCAGAGAATAGTTAAGCTCTAGAACGCATTGCCAGAGGTTGTGGTAAGAGCAGATAGCGTAGCTGGTTTTAAGAAAGGTTTGGACAAGTTCCTGGAGGAAAAGTCCATAGTCTGTTATTGAGAAAGACACGGGGGAAGCCACTGCTTGCCCACTTCAGAAAGTGGTGGTCAATGGCACCCTCTCTGAGACATCGGAGGTGACTAGCGGGGTGCCTCAGGGCTCAGTCCTGGGACCATCCCTTTTTAACATATTCATAAGGGACTTGACCCGAGGGCTTCAGGGTAAAGTAGCGCTGTTCGCCGACGACGCCAAACTGTGTAATATAGTGGGTGGAAGCAATCCCACGGATGGTATGACGCAGGATCTGATCAAGTTGGAAAAATGGTCCACGACATGGCAGCTGGGCTTCAACGCTAAGAAGTGTAAGGTCATGCATCTCGGCAGCAGAAATCCATGCAGAACATACACCTTGAATGGAGAAACACTAGCTAGGACTTCAGAGGAACGGGACTTGGGAGTGATCATCAGTGCAGACATGAAGGCTGCCAAACAAGTGGAGAAGGCCTCATCCAAGGCGAGGCAAATGATGGGATGTATCAATAGAAGCTTCGTCAGCCGCAAACCTGAAGTCATAATGCCACTGTATAGAACCATGGTGAGACCTCATCTAGAGTACTGTGTGCAATTCTGGAGGCCACATTACCGTAAAGATGTGCTTCGAGCTGAGTCGGTCCAGCGAATGGCCACTAGGAAGGTCTCTGGACTCAAGGGTCTCTCATACGAGGAAAGACTGGGCAAATTGCAGCTGTACTCTCTAGAGGAGCGCAGGGAAAGGGGTGACATGATTGAGACTTTTAAGTACGTCACAGGTCGTGTCGAGGTAGAAAACGATATATTCCTTCCCAAGGGACCCTCGGTCACAAGGGGGCACCCGCTCAAACTCAGGGGAGGGAAATTTAGAGGTGACATCAGGAAGTATTTCTTCACAGAAAGAGTGGTAGATCACTGGAACAAACTTCCGACGCAGGTAATCAAGGCCACAAGCGTGCTCGACTTTAAGAATAAATGGGACATCCACGTGGGATCCCTACGTGGGTCGAGCAGCACTCAGACTTAATGGGGTGGGTCAGTAGAGTGGGCAGACTTGATGGGCTGTAGCCCTTTTCTGCCGTCACCTTTCTATGTTTCTATGGTAGCATGGAATGTTGCTACTCCTTGGGTTTTGGTCAGGTACTAGTGACCTGGATTGACCACCGTGAGAACGGGCTACTTGGCTTGATGGACCATTGGTCTGACCCAGCAAGTCTATTCTTATGTTCTTATATGTAACCTATCATTAAAATCGTCTGCAGTATGTGAAGATTGGAGGGTGGCCAGTGTATGCCAATTTTTAAAAAGGAATCCAGAGGTGATCTGGGAAATTACAGACTTCATTGTCAAGCAAAATAGTGGAAACTATTATAAAGAATAAAATGGCAGAACATAAGAAGTGCCTCTGCTGGGTCAGACCAGAGGTCCATCACGCCCAGCAGTCCGCTCATGCGGCGGCCCAACAGGTCCAGGACCTGTATAGTAACCCTTTATCTATACCCTTCTATCCCTTTTTCCTTCAGGAAATTATCTAATCCCTTCTTGAACCCCAATACCGTACTTTGTCCTATCACTCCCTCTGGAAGCGCATTTCAGGTGTCCACCACCCTTTGGGTGAAGAAGAACTTCCTAGCATAGACAAACATGGTTTAATGGTACAGAGTCAGAATGGCTTCAGCCAAGGGAAGTTGACCTCACCAATTTGCTTCATTTCTTTGAAAGTGCGATGAAAGGTGTGGATAAAGGCCCCGATTCATTAAAGTCAGCGTTCGTCGCTAAACCCGTTTTCACAGCTCTAGCGACGATCGCTGCTAACTGACCCAATTCACAAAACGGCCCACCCCGTGTTTTTCCCCTCGACCGTCCATTTTCCGATCCAGTCATGCAAATTAGAAAAACCCCATGCAAAATAGCCAAACGATTGATTCACTTACATTGCTTGGCTATGTTGCGTCGGGTTTTACCAACCCTAGGGTTACAAGACGCCTGGACTTTGTTAACTTATGGATCATTTTTAATTTGTCAATAGACAACATCTGTGAGATCTTTGGCTCTTTGACTTTCCTTCTGTAAAAGGATGTGTGTATAAATGCTTCTTTAGTAAGATCTTAGCGTATCAGGCAGCATTACGGGATAAACAAATTAGTATGTATCTTTCTATCTCTACATCTTATTTGGCATTTAGAAAATTTATGAAGACTGATAAACATTTTAATTAATTGTGTTTATACCGTGTATACTTGTATTTTAATTTTTGTTAACCGCACAGAACCACAAGGTAGCTGCGTTATATAAGAAATTTTGTTATGCTATGTACAACTTTTGAAAAGCTTCCACATCAGGACCCCGCTGGAAGGGCAGTGATGTCACACGCAAGTGCTCTCCCGACGTGGTCCCGAGGACGAGAACGGGTTGAGTGGGCGGGGCTGGGGCGAAATGAAGCATGACTTGGGCGGAATGCGGCATGACTTGGGTGTAACGGGGCGGGGCTGGAAGTGGGCGGGCCTGGGGGGGGGGCAGGGGCTTTGGGTCTGGATTTTACGAGAGTAAAATCTGGTAACCCTAGCCCTCCATCCCATAAGCTGCTGCCCTAGCTCTCTTCCTAATCTTACCTAGAGGTTGGGTTGGCCCTACCTGGAATGAGGATGGGAAGAGTTGATGTTTTCTCATTTTCAGTCATATTTCTGAAATGTACAATAACTTCCCGCTGTAGTATTTTGAAGTCAAGGGGTTTATGCAGATAAACGAATGCTTACACATGCAAAACAGGCTGTTACAGATAGATTTCACTTACCTGAAGCTGTACTGTGATAGGTTCCACTATCTTCAGACTACTCTTATCGAAAGGGTCAAAGAGGTCATCTCTCATGATGTTCGGTTGCAGCACGTAGCCACTCTGCCCCCCCAGCATGAAAAGCGCTTGGTTCAGCTGCATCGGTTTATCTGAAAAGATTAGAAACCACAACAACCAATCAGGAAAGAGCTAGAGAAAGAAAACGTTGGCCACCGTCGGGGGATCTTAATGCTCAGATAAGTGTTCTATTAGACCCCTGGTACGCGTCAAGTTAGGATGAAAACTTGTATCATAAACGTACTGAAATTATGGCAAATCCAGTTAACGGAATATTATGTATGTTTAACCTTTAACCCTTTCTGAGCTCTTTGGGGACAACGAGATAGAAATTGAATTAAACAAATTCAATACATTTTTGATCCTACGCTTTCCCATTGGCGTATTTTGATGTTGCACCAAGCATCTATGGAGCGGTTATGCTTTTCATCATTGAACTCTGTTCTGGGACGGACCTTTTGTCTTTGTTGGACACCTTTTTGGGACACTTTAACACCCAGAGCACGTAGTCATTTGTTGAATGTATGAGATATTTGTCTTTTGGAATGCACCGGAATGGAATATGTTTCTTGTTTTTGTGTTTACTGTGTCATTGGGTGGGTGGGAGCTCAGGTATACGGTGAAGTTTGGATGAGTTCTGGTACCCAGGCATTTTGCTGTACACCATGTATTTTGAGTATTTTGTTTTTTCTTGTAAAAATCAATAAAATATATTGTTTAAAAAAAAAACACATTTTTGATAAGAATTTTTGCTCATGTATCTCATTGACTGTTTGGATTTGAAGGTTTTTTTAAAATGCCAGCGATGGACGGTTCAACGTAGAGCCAAAGTGTTTAGCTCACTTCGTTTGTCCACTTGGGATTTTTTTCCCTGTGCCATCTGAGGCTTTTTTCCATCATTTAGGGCTCCTTTTACGAAGGTGCGTTAGGGCCTGAACGCGCGGAATAGCGTGCGGTAAGATGCCCCGCGCGCTAGCCGTTACCGCCTCCTCTTGAGCAGGCGATAGTTTTTTGGGTAGTGCGCTAAAAACGCTAGCGCACCTTTGTAAAAGGAGCCCTTAGTGCAGGGGTGTCCAACCTGCGACCCGAGGGCCGCATGTGGCCCCGTGATGTATTTTGTGCGGCCCCAGTCAAGGGCGATGCAGTGTTTTCCGCTGCTGCCCACGGGTGTTTACCGTCTTGCCGGCTCCCTCCTCTGTCTTGCTGCAGCATTTGTGCGTTTGTGCGGCCCCAGAAACATTTTTTTTGGCCAATGCGGCCCAGGGAAGCCAAAAGGTTGGACACCCCTGCCTTAGTGTGTACGTTGAGAATTTATATTCTGCCATTTCGTATACCATTCTGTTCACCAAACACTTTAGAAACATAGAAACATAGAAAGATGACGGCAGAAAAGGGCCACAGCCCATCAAGTCTGCCCACTCTACTGACCCACCTCATTAAGTCTGAGTGCTGATGACTTAGTTCCTTAGCTCGACCCTCGTAGGGATCCCACGTGGATATCCCATCTATTCTTAAAGTCGAGCACGCTGGCGGCCTTGATCACCTGCCTAGGAAGTTTGTTCCAATGATCCACCACCCTTTCCGTGAAGAAGTACTTCCTGATGTTACCACTAAATTTCCCTCCTCTGAGTTTAAGCGGGTGCCCTCTTGTGACCGAGGGTCCCATGGGAAAGAATATGTCGTTTTCCATCTCGACACGACCTGTGACGTATTTAAACGTCTCAATCATGTCACCCCTTTCTCTGCGCTCCTCTAGAGTATAGAGCTGCAATTTGCCCAGTCTTTCTTCGTATGAGAGACCCTTGAGTCCGGAGACCATTCTAGTGGCCATCCGCTGGACCGACTCGGCTCGAAGCACATCTTTACGGTAATGCGGCCTCCAGAATTGTACACAGTATTCCAGATGAGGTCTCACCAAGGATCTGTAAAGTGGAATGATGACTTCAGGTTTGCGGCTGACGAAGCTTCTCTTGATACATCCCATCATTTGCCTTGCCTTGGATGAGGCCTTCTCTACTTGTTTGGCAGCCTTCATGTCTGCACTGATGATAACTCCCAAGTCCCGTTCTTCTGAAGTCTTAGCTAGTGCCTCTCCATTCAAGGTGTATGTTCTCCATGGATTTCTACTGCCAAGATGCATGACCTTACACTTCTTAGCGTTGAAGCCCAGCTGCCATGTCATAGAAACATAGAAACATAGAAAAATGACGGCAGAAAAGGGCCAAAGCCCATCAAGTCTGCCCACTCCAGTGACCCTTCCCCCAACCTCCTGCCCTTACCTCATCAGAGATCCCACATGAATATCCCATTTATTTTTGAAATCTGCCACGCTGTTGGCCTCAATCACCTGCCGTGGGAGTTCATTCCAATGATCGACCACCCTCTCAGTGAAGAAATACTTTCTGGAGTCCCCATGAAATTTCCCTCCCCTGATTTTCAGCGGATGCCCTCTGGTGGACGAAGGTCCCATAAGACGAAAGATATCCTCTTCCACCTCGATACGACCCGTGATATATTTAAATGTCTCAATCATGTCTCCTCTCTCTCTTCGTTCTTCAAGTGAGTACAGCTGCAATTTATTCAGCCTTACTTCATACGGAAGATCCTTGAGCCCCGAGACCATCCTGGTGGCCATCCGCTGAACTGACTCAACTCTCAGCACATCTTTCTGGTAATGTGGTCTCCAGAATTGAACACAATATTCCAAATGAGGTCTCACCATGGACCTGTATAGTGGCATTATGACCTCTGGCATCCTGCTGATAAAACCTCTATGGATACAACCCATCATTTGCCTTGCCTTGGAGGAAGCCTTTTCCACTTGATTGGCAGTTTTCATGTCATCACTAATGATTACTCCTAATTCCCGTTCTTCCGTGGTCCTAACTAAGGTCTCACCATTTAACGTGTAAGTCCTGCACAGATTTCTTTTACCCAGGTGCATCACTTTGCATTTTTTAGCATTGAAGTTGAGCTGCCAAGTCGATGACCATTGTTCTAATAGTAGTAGGTCCTGCGTCATACTGTCAGGCATAGTGCTTTTACCTACTATGTTGCACAGTTTGGCGTCATCGGCGAACAATGATATTTTTCCTCTGAGCCCTTGGGTCATATCACTTATGAATATGTTGAATAGGATTGGACCTAAGACCGAGCCTTGTGGCACTCCACTGGTCACATCTGATGTTTTGGATGGGGTACCATTTACCATCACCCTCTGAATTCTACCGCTCAGCCAATCTTTAACCCATGCAGCTAGTGTTTCCCCTAATCCCAGCGATTTCAACTTGTTCAATAACCTGCGGTGTGGGACGCTATCAAAAGCTTTGCTGAAGTCCAAATACACTACGTCCAGGGACTCCCCGGCATCCAGTTGTCTTGTTACCCAGTCGAAGAAGCTAATCAGATTTGATTGGCAGGACCTGCCCTTGGTAAATCCATGTTGATGGGGATCACGTAGATTTTCTTCATCCAGTATTGTATCAAGTTTCTGTTTGATCAGTGTTTCCATGAGCTTGCATACTATGGATGTGAGACTTACCGGTCTGTAATTTGCCGTCTCTGTCCTGCAGCCCTTTTTGTGGAGTGGAATAACGTTAGCTGTTTTCCAGTCCAAGGGGACTTTTCCCGTGCTTAGGGAGAGATTGAAGAGCACAGACAATGGTTCCGCCAGGACTTCACTCAACTCTCTGAGCACCCTGGGGTGTAGGTTGTCTGGTCCCATGGCTTTGTTCACTTTGAGTCTTGAAAGTTCGCAGTAGACGCTACTGGGCGTAAACGTGAAGTCTTGAAACGGGTCTTTCTGGCTTTCCCTTGTCTGTAAAAGTGGACCGGATCCCGGTGCCTCACAGGTGAAAACCGAGCAGAAGTATTCATTTAGTAGCTCGGCCTTAGTGGAATCCGATTCTGCATAGTTCCCGTCCGATTTCCTGAGTCGTTCTATCCCATCTTTGTTTCTTTTCCTGTCACTAATATACCTAAAGAAGGATTTATCCCCTTTCTTAATGTTCCGCGCTAGATTCTCCTCTATTCGGAGCTTGGCCTCTCTGACTGCCTTCTTGACAGCTTTAGACCTGTCCTGATAGTCTTCTTTTGCCTCCTGCTTTCCTAAATGTTTGTAGGCGATAAATGCTTTTTTCTTCTCATTAACGAGGTCCGAAATTTCAGTACCAGTTTTCCAACGTGATCAGATCTTGCGTCATACTATCCTTGAGATTGCTTTCACTTACTATATTACACAGTTTGGTAATTAATTCCTCTCCTACTTCTGTTACGTTACTATTTGCTTAATTTAATTACTGCTTCATATTTTCATTACTTTATCTAACTACTGTAAACCGAGTCGAGCTTTCTTGGATTGAAGACTCACTAAGTCTTCATTAGATTAGATTAGATTAGATTAGATTACACAGACAGCCTAATTCAATAAATGGTACTAAGCATGCATGTGGAAATTGGGACACATGCCTAATTTCTTCATGCAATCGAATTGAACAAACCAATTAATGCCAGTGGTTGGGTGCTAATTAGCATGAATTAAAATTTACATTTGCATTTTTAGGTGCCAGAATCCACACCTAAATTTTACAAATCTGCTTAGGAGAGCGCTTTGGTGGCAACTCCTAAGCACGTTTTCAAGTAAAAAAGAATCGATACTGGCAATTAAGCAAGCTTTATCATTTTCCTTGAAAAAGCCTTCTGTGGCGAAACAGATGTGGCCTCCGTCGGGGGCTTAAAAAAGATAAGTGCTTGTTAATGATTTATTCACAAAGCCAGATCGTATAATATTATCGGTAGAGTTTTATGGTTGCCAGCTCTCTTTCACTCATTTGAAATATGAGAGAAATAAATATTAAATCATCTAATTATTTATTAAGCACACAAAATCATTAAAATACAGTTAAACCTTGGTTTGCGACCATAATTCGTTCCAAAAGCATGCTTGCAATCCAAAGCACTCGTATATCAAAGCGAATTTCCCTATAGGAAATAATGGAAACTCAGATGATTTGTTCCACAACCCAAAAACTTTAATACAAAATACTATACGTACTTGTATTGCAAGACCTCGCTCGTTTAGAACAGTCACTGCACTCCTGCAGTGCCAGAGAGAGAAGTTGTGACTTCGGCTCAGTTGTAATGTGTGTAAACTGTATGTACTTGTATTGTAAGACATTGCTTGTATATTACATTTCATTACATTACATTAGAGATTTCTATTCCGCCATTACCTTGCGGTTCAAGGCGGATTACAAAAGAGTTATAAATAGTGGGTTACAATGGAAGATCATTGGTGAATTCAAGAGAAGTTGAGGAGAAGAACAGGTAGTATCTGAGGGGTGGGAAGAAGGTGGAAGGAGAGAAGGTATTTGTGATGTTAAGAGTGTTTCAATGATTTCTTGAAGAGCATCGTTTTTATTTCTTTTCTGAATATCTTGTAGTCGAGGGTGGTTATTGAAGGGATACTTTTCATGTGTCTTGTAGTTTTTCTTTCAACTGTGTTTGAAGCTGTAAAAAACCAGACCGTTTGTTTTTCCTTCTCTTGCTGAAGTACTACAAGGCCATTTTATGTTTGAGAGATGTGTTTTTTTATCCTGTTGTGAAGTGAATTCAATTGTCTTCGTAATTGCATTTGTAAGAAAGCTTTAGATAAAGAAAGGCTCTGCTAACCAAAGCACCTTTAGACTTTGGCCTTTAGATAGTAAGATGCTTGTTATTTCTTTTAAAGTTTCATGTGACCTGTCACCATATATGGTTTGTATTTACGTCATATGCTGACGACACTGACCCATGTAAAATGATATAAAAAGGGTTGTAAAACTGACAATAAACTGGACAAGTTTGGGAGATAATGGGCGTCTGTTGTCTCTAAGATATTGTCCCCAGATGCATCTGACTTACCAGTAATTGGGACCAAATCCTTTTCAGTTATCAGCAGGTTGGAGATTTGGTTATCTAGTTTTGCTGCTTGTGTTGCCAGGAGGCCATCATACAGTTTTTTTCCGTTTGACTTCTTTGATTGGAGGGTGTGT
The DNA here is from genome assembly GCF_902459505.1 of Geotrypetes seraphini. Taxonomy (NCBI): domain Eukaryota; kingdom Metazoa; phylum Chordata; class Amphibia; order Gymnophiona; family Dermophiidae; genus Geotrypetes; species Geotrypetes seraphini. The sequence goes on from NC_047085.1 coordinate 12,949,126, forward strand.
GAAAGGGGTGTGTGTTTTTCTATGTCTGGTTGACGTAGTTTGGTTGAGGCGGTTGTTCAGGTAGATTGGGCTTTCTCCGTTTAAAGATTTAAATAGCATGCAGTAGAATTTAAATAGTATTCTTTCTTGAATTGGTAGCCAGTGTGAGTCGATGTATGCTTCTGTAATATGGTCGTGTTTCTTCAGTGAGTAGATGAGTCTCAAGTTAAAATTTAATAAAATGTTTTGCTTGTCTTGCAAAACATTTGCAAATCAAGTTACTTGCAATCCAAGGTTTTACTGTATATATAAAAAAAAGATTCACAACATAGGTTTTGACCATTGATGATACCTTAACCCCCAAATGGTTTCAATCTGTTGACTGAATCTCTGGGGTCTATTGAGGTCTTTTTCCTCTGTTTTAGCATAGATTGTGACCTTTGCACAACTGTGAGTGTTCTACATTTTATGTTAATCTAAGGATCGTGGTAGTTGAACATTTCACCAGGATCTCCACTCATTTGATTCAGTTTGTACTTCCGGACCAAGCCACGCCCACGCCTAGCCTTAGGTGAGTTTAGGTGGGCTTGCGCACCTCCCTAGGCTCCCGGAGGCGTCTCCAATTTAGGCGGGCCTGCCTCAGTAGGTTTTCTTTTAGAAAACATGCATCCCAGTTGGCTGATTAGGCAGCAGCTGGCCACCTACAATCGGGACGCCATTTCTAGAATCCGGGCCTAAATGCTCAGCTTAAAATTCATCTTCATTCAGGAGATTAAAAGTTATGCTTATAAATTTAGGCCTGGAATTCATTTGTCTAGATTTATGAGCCCACCCCAAATTCTGTTTTGCCTGTACATTGGTGCGCATAGCTCAAGTATACGCATAACTGAATTCATAGGCCTAATCATCGCTAATAATTGGCAATTAACAACTCATAATTGACGCTAATTGGAGTTAATTGAAAGATGCACGCGCAACTTGGTCATGCCACATATCTAAATGTGGATATAGTTAGGGGCATATCATGGGCGCTTTTTTGAGTTATGTGCCAGCTTTTTACTTCTGCGCCAATGTGCTCGCAACTTCGGCACATAGCGTTTAGGCCTAGAAAAACCTGGCATAAATGGGCACACTTACAAGATATGACGCACAGCGGCACTTGGGTGGCCTAAGTTGTGGCCTAAGTTCTATAGATTCTTGCCTAGCTCTAAACTAATCAGCGTGAATTCTCTAGGCTCCTAGCGTTGAAAATCAAAAGGAAGTTCCTCATTTTTTTTTCCCTTGCGCTAAATCCAGCCCCTTTGCCACATACGTTTTATGCTCCTAGATTTAGGAACTGTAGTGAAATTCTGAGTATAAATTCGGCTTCCACTCTAACTAATTTTTCAGAGAAGCCAATTTAGGAGAATAACTCTCAAAGTTAGAAGCTTAAGCCTCTGAATTTTGGGCTCAAAGTTTTCACCAACGAAAGAAAGATATAGAAGTAGGGGAGAGCGTGACGCAGTGGTTAAAGCTACTCCTGCTCCTTGTGACCCTGGGCAAGTCACTTAATCCTCCCATTGCCCCAGGTACATTAGATAGATTGGGAGCCAAAGGGCCAGATAGGGAAAAATGCTTGAGTACCTGAATAAATTCATGTAAACCATTCTGAGCTTCCCTGGGAGAACAGTAGAGAAAACTGAATGAGTGAGTGAAAAGCTTCAGCTTTGATAACCAGAGCTGGTATTGTGATGTCACAATGCCTCATTCCACCAATAAGAGCCAACCTCATCAGTGATGTCACAATGGCTGGATTGTCCTATACTTGGCTCACTTTTGCTACATTTTGATTTCTAGAGTGGCGCAGTGGTTAAAGCTACAGCCTCGGCACCCTGAGGTTGCGGGTTCAAATCCCACGCTGCTCCTTGTGACCCTGGGCAAGTCATTTAATCCCCCCATTGCCCCAGGTACATTAGAGCCCACCAAAACAGATAGGGAATATGCTTGAGTACCTGAATAAATTCATGTAAACCGTTCTGAGCTCCCCTGGTATAGAAAATTAAATAAATAATATCATTCAAGAACAGGTGGTGACGCTTCAGTGCTTCTTACCTGGGGTTTGGAAATTGAGCGCCACCAGCTGGCTCCCACACAGCCACATGGGTAGTGGGTCATAGTTCGATGAGTCCAGACGCTGCCCCTTTGGGTACACACGGCTCAGCTGACGCCGGTTGTATTGTAAAAACTTCTTTCCTTTGCTGCGGTTCGCATACTTTTCCGCTTTGGTCTCAGGGAAGGATGACATGTCCCGGTAACACGCCTTGTCTGTGCCGATCTCTGGAAAAGAACGGACGTGAGATGACATTGAACTTTGCAATCGCATTCCAGGTTTATTTGCTCCTAACGCCCCACTAGTAACTCTGCTGCTGCAGCAGTGAAGGAAGACCTATTAACGAATCCTGAAAGAGAATAACTGATTTTGCTTGCCTGCTCAATCTCAATGCAATTAGTTAATATGGTCCACACAAGATATGAAGACTGAATGTGTGATACGAAAATAAGTGAAGCTCCTTCACAGTGTGTGAGGCCAGTGATAGGGGGAACAATTGAGACTCCACCATAGTGTCAGACCAGTGATAGAAGGAAGGAGTGAGACTCCGTTGCAGTGTGCGAGACCAGTGAAACCAGTGATAGAAGGTAGGAGTGAGATTCTGTTGCAGTGTGTGAGACCAGTGAAACCAGTGATAGTAGGAAGGAGTGAGACTCCGTTGCAGTGTGCAAGACCAGTGAAACCAGTGATAGAAGGAAGGAGTGAGACTCCGTTGCAGTGTGCAAGACCAGTGAAACCAGTGATAGAAGGAAGGAGTGGGACTCCGTTGCAGTGTGCGAGACCAGTGAAACCAGTGATAGAAGGAAGGAGTGAGACTCTGTTGCAGTGTGCGAGACCAGTGAAACCAGTGATAGAAGGAAGGAGTGGGACTCCGTTGCAGTGTGCAAGACCAGTGAAACCAGTGATAGAAGGAAGGAGTGGGACTCCGTTGCAGTGTGCGAGACCAGTGAAACCAGTGATAGAAGGAAGGAGTGAGACTCCGTTGCAGTGTGCGAGACCAGTGAAACCAGTGATAGAAGGTAGGAGTGAGACTCTGTTGCAGTGTGCGAGACCAGTGAAACCAGTGATAGAAGGAAGGAGTGGGACTCCGTTGCAGTGTGCAAGACCAGTGAAACCAGTGATAGAAGGAAGGAGTGGGACTCCGTTGCAGTGTGCGAGACCAGTGAAACCAGTGATAGAAGGAAGGAGTGGGACTCCGTTGCAGTGTGCAAGACCAGTGAAACCAGTGATAGAAGGAAGGAGTGGGACTCCGTTGCAGTGTGCAAGACCAGTGAAACCAGTGATAGAAGGAAGGAGTGGGACTCCGTTGCAGTGTACGAGACCAGTGAAACCAGTGATAGAAGGAAGGAGTGAGACTGTTGCAGTGTGTGAGATCAGTGATAGGAGTAAGGAGTGAGACGTAGCAGTGTGCCCCCAAAAGTGATAGGAGGAAGGAGTGAACCTCCACCACAGTGCATGAAGTGAATGATTGCAGAAGGACTTCACTGGAAGTAAGACACAGGGCCAATAATTTATAATGAACCTTAGATGGGATAAGAACAGGAGATTGGTAAACCTCTGGATTTAATGAGGATTTAATGTGTAGGAACAGGATATATCTGTGGATTTAATGAATCAGATTTGTGAAAGATTTCAAAGCCCTGGATTTAAGGAGTTGGCTGTGGTAGAGGTTAGGAGAAAAGAGGGCATAGAGCCTTAAATTTAATATCAAGAGATGCACAGGAGGAGGACAGACCGTGATCGATTGTATAGGATGAATTAGGTAGGAGGGCAGTGTGAAAGGCCACAGAGCTGTGATTTAATGTTGTGACCCTGTTAAGAGCTGGGTGAAAAGAGCTGTGGTATTTTGAGTGTGGCTTTGATGCGGGCTGGATGAAAGATGAACATAGGACTAGATACGGGACTTACTTTCTTCATCGAATGGCACTGGGCGGCAGTAAACAACCAGCTCCGAGAGCTCCAGAGCTATTTTCTTCCGTCGCTCCATGATTTTTCCTTCTTGCATCTGTAGCAAGACAGGAGAACAAGACAACAGAAACAGGTTTTCAGTCCAAAGGGCAGCCTGTCTCCTGTGACCCAAAGAGTCCCACCTCCACAGTCTACAGAATAAAACCTTAGACAAGAAGCCCTTCAAAGAAACCCAGACATCTCGGGGGGTCATGACATCAAAGACTGGGCCAACAGAGAAAGAAATACTACCTGAAGTTTCACAGTTGCTGCAAAGTCTTAATCTATGCCTTGGCTACCTCCATCATATAAACTGCAATTAAGTCCACAGAAGTCAGAAGCCTTTGCTTTTCTGGCAAGAAATCTGATATCTAATTAACAGATCTTTATTTGAACCAAATGCATTACACATCTTGGTCCATGCTCTCATCATAAACAGGCCAATTCGAATCATAGAACCATTCTCTAAAAGGCCCAGGACTGATCACACACTGTCCCAAAGAAGTATGAGAAGAGACTGGAAGACCTCAACATGCCCCTGGAGAACAGGAGGGACAGGGGTGATATTTAAAAGGTATTAATACAGAACCAAATTTTTTCCAGAGAAGGGAAATTGATAAAACTAGAAGGCATAAACTGAAGTTGAGGGGAGAGGAAGTCCCTGCTTTGTTGGTGTTTGAAAGAGAATTTTTACCTGTTCCTGTCTGGCTCAGTGGCTCCATTTGGTGCCATCTTGACTGCTTTGGACTGGTACCAGTTTCTCTGCAGGCACCGCAGGAGATGGACGTCTGACGTCATCTGGGTCCATCTCCTGTGCGTGAAAAGGACGCTACAGTTGTGGGGCATGGCCAAAGGGGCATGCCTTAAGGAGCATGCAAGGCCCCTTGGAGCCTCAAGAAGCCATAAGAAGCCGTGATAAACAACGACCTTATGAGGAACTGGGTGAGAACATTTTGATATATTTCCTGATATATTAATATGGGTAAAAGAAATATTAAACCCAAGAGCTCAATTCCTGCTATAACCAGCCCTATGGACAAACCTTTGATGTTAACAAATGCAGTAATGGCATCTTTAAGTTCCCTTGATAGAACTCCTCCACCTCCACCAGTATCCAGTGGTTTGAGTACCAATTTCATTCCCAAGGGTTCTATAGGGCAATCCAAAGACCCGCAATTAACCTGTATGATATCTTTTGAATCTTTGCCTAAGGCTATTACTTTACAAGAGGATAATGCTGCAGATCATGGATCCCAGGAGATCCCACAGGATATTTCATTAAAAGACTTGTGGTTCCATAAATTCTAGAGTTGAGGGATTGCTAAAATCAGTTGTTAATCAAAATGCAATTTTTTTACAGGAAGTTGTTCAGAAGCTTGAAAATGTAGATTCTAACCTAATGATTTTGGATAAAAGATTGTTGTTTTCCAAAACACAGATTTCGACTTTGCAGAAGGTTTCGGCCTCTGCGGTCAAAGATTCTCATTTTATATATTCCAAACTTGAATCAATGGAAAATGCACATCGCTCAAAAAATCTCCACTTTCTTAATTTCCCAAGGACTCATTTATTATCTCCAGAGATATTGCTTATAAATATTTCAAAGAGATATTGGGATTATCAAATGCGGAAACTTTTCTTATTCCTAACTGTTACTACATCCCACAAAAAAAAGAAGATTGAATCTGAACAAGGATTAGACTGGTTGGTTTCAAATGATTTTGATTTAACTCGGTTTTTAGAAGATTCACAGGATGTGATCTCGACTAGGCCACCCTGTTGACGTGTATAAGCAAAGTAGATAAGACGTTAATTATGAAAACATATTTCAAGAATAAAAATAATAAATTTTGTGGAGATGTAGTATTGATATTTCCAGACATAGCAAGAGCCACCCAATTGGGAAGGGAAGCGTTTCGAGTATTAAAATCCAGGGTTTGGGGTCTAAAAGCCACTTTTTACTTGCAATTTCCCTGTAAATGTAAGATAAAGTTTCAAGGGAAGGAATTTGTTTTCTAGGAACCTATTCAGTTGGAACAATTTTTGAGCTCTCAAGAGCAACAAAAGGTATATAATACACGGACTTATTGAGGAGTATTTAGTATTTCACCATAATAACGTTGATTGAATTGGTGAAGCTTATTCTATTTTTTTTTTTTTTTGAGACATTTGGGGGTCCTTATATCGCGTGGCATGTAATACCACGCGTTAAACTGCCTGCTGCTCTAGCTGCTAACGCCTGCATTGAGCAGGTGTTAGTTTTTTAGCCGGCCGCGGGGCTTTGCGTGTCCGACATGCTAACCCCGCTAGCGTGGCTTGATAAAAGGACCCCTCGATGAGTGTATCAAATTTTTGCTTTGTTAATTTTGATTTTGAATTTCCTAAATTCTTTGGAAAAGAAGTTAAGAGTAAATCCTCTCATAATGTGGGCTAGATGTAAATATTTGTTTGTATTGAACAGAGAGCATATAATTGTAATTCCATTCCTTACTGTTCCTTGTAAATTGTATTTGAAAATTATAAATAAATAAATAAAAAAATTGAGGTTGAGGGGTGGTAAACGTAAGTAAAGTTAGGAAATTCTTTATTACAGAGAGAGATGGGCATAACCAGTGAGAGAATTCAATTTGCTGATGACACAAAGTTGTTCACAGTTGTACAATCGCAAGAGGACCTTGGGAGATTGGGTGTCAAAATGGCGAGATGACGTTTAATGTGCAAAGCGATGCACGTGGGAAAGAGGAACCCGAACTATAACTGTGTGATGCTGGGTTCCGTGTTAGGAGTCACTGCCCAGGAAAAGGATCTAGGTGTCATCGTTGAGGATACGTTGAAACCCTCAGCTCAATGTGCGGCGGTGGCTACGAAAGCAAATAGAAGGTTAGGAGTTATGCCATTTTTTGGACGTCTTAGCAATTTAATCTCTAAATTGGACTACTGTAATTCCCTCTTCATTAATATTACACAAAAGGAAAAAAAAAGACTACAATTAATTCAGAATACAGCTGTCAAATTAATCTATAATGCAAGAAAATATGATCATGTGACTCCCCTTCTTATCAGATCTCATTGGTTACCGGTAACACACCGTATTACGTTTAAACTTTTATTTTTAGTTTTTAAAGCCATCACTCTAAACGAGCCACAATTTATTAATAGATGGTTAATTCCGTATAACACGTCTCGTTCACTTCGCTCCTCTTCTTCCAACCTTTTGTCGGTCCCTTCATTGAAGGTGATTGGAACTAGACGTAACGACATGTTCTCTGTTATTGCCCCTCAGTCTTGGAATCTCTTACCGCAACACATTAGGGAATTAAAAGATTTATCTATTTTTTAAAAAACACTCAAAACGTTTCTTTTTAAAGATGCATATGATGTTTAATAGTTTGTTATGCTTTTTTATTCATTTATAAATTTATTTCCCCTTCCTATTTGTTTTTTCCTTTATTATTACTCTTCCTTTCCTATCCAATTATTGTAATTTCTTCCCTATTTATCCTCACAATTCAAGTATGTCTCGATACCCTAACTAACATTTTAATATACGTATGTAATTAAGTATGTTTAATATTTAAGTAAATTTCAATTTATATTATCAATAACATTTAATCTGCATGTGTTTAGGTTTCAATCTGTATGTTTTAAGGCTTTGTAAATCGCTTAGTGATTTAAAATAGGCGATTCATTAAGAATAAATAAACTTGAAATAAAACTTGAAACTTAAAAATGCCCCCGCTAATAGGCCTCAGAAATTAAGGTCAACAAAGTTGTAGGTGAGACCTTTTTATTTAACCAACTAAGCTTAATACATCGGGAAGAGGTGTAGAAAGAGAAAAGAAGGATTCTGTCTTAGGACCTCTTATCTCCTCCTATGGCTTCCAGTATCATCTGTATGCTGATGATTCTCAGATCTACCTCTCTGCCCCCCAAATTTCACCTAAAGTCCAAGAAAAAGTCTCAGCCTGCCTGGATTTCTCACCACCACCACCTAAAACATGGCCAAGATGAGCTGCTTCTCTTTCCTCCTAAGCCCTCTACTCCTCTCCCTAGTTCTCCATCTCTGTAAATAACACGAGTATCATTCCAGTCTCCTCTGCTCACAACCTTGGAGCTGTCTTCACCTCTGACCTATCATTTTCTACCCACATCCAACAGACTGCTAAAGGCTAACGTGGCCATTTATTTTCTTCATCAAAACGGGACATTTGTTAATTTTCAGTCCCGCCCCCAATCTCGCCCTAGCCCCACCCCCAGTTTCTTCCATTCGTTTTTCATGTACACACAATATCTTATTCATTCATAATGGTAAACATAAAAAATTTTTTAAAACACAAAGCACATTGTACGCGGAGAAAATGTTAATTATCATTTACAAGTTTCAGGGTTTTTTCAAAGATGTCAAGGCAAATGACTTTAAAATATGCAATGTCACCTCAGTAACTATAGAAAAATAGATAAATATACTGCAAAATATAGACAGCAGATATAAATTCTCAAAACAGACACATTTTGATCACTAAATTGAAAATAAACTCATTTTTCTATCTTTGTTGTCTGGTGATTTCATGAATCTCTGGTTGCACTTCCTTCTGACTGTGCATCCAATATTTCTTTCTTTCTTCAGCTCCATCCCCTTTGAGTCCAGGTCTCTCTCTTTCTTTCTCCATCCCCATCCCCTTTGGGTCCAGGTCTCTCTCTCTTTTCCCTCTGTTACCCTCCTCAGATCCTGTGTCAGTTCTCCTTTGTACCTTTGTTCCAGGTCTCCCTCTCTCTCCCTCCTCTGCTATGATCTTGCATCTCTCTGTTCTTCCTCAGGGTCTCTCCCCCCTCTGTCTGAACCTCCCATAGTCCTGCATCTGTCTCCTGTCTTTCCCCTTTGGTCCAGGCCTTCCTTTTCTAGTCTTTCTTATGTTTACAACCCCCCCCTTTCTCTCCTTCCTCCCTCCCTCCTTCCTATGTTCCCCTCACTGCCTTTCAGCCTTTGTCCAACTCCCTCCCCTGAAGCCAGCCAGACAGCCTGCCTCCCTCCCTCCCTTGCCAAAGCCAGCCTGCTTGCCTGCCTCCCTCTCACTGCCTTCCAGCCTTTGTCCCACCCCCTCCCCTGAAGCCAGCCATCCTCCCTCCCTCCCTGCCATGCTGAATATGAGAAAGCTCAGCAACCAACGGCTTGCCTGTCTGTCTGCTTCCCTCCCTCTGAAGTCCGCATCCCTCCCTCCGAAGCCTGCCTCCCTCCCTTCGAAGCCTACCGCTGATTCTTCTGCTCCCCCCCGGTCCGCCGCTGCCCGCTGCTACTTCCTGCCCACTGCAACAACCGCAGGAAAGGCATGTCCAGGCACTGGACCAGAAGCCTTCTCCCCAACGTCAGACTTCTGACATTGGAAAGGAAGTTCCGGGCCAGCCAGGCACCGATTGGCTGGCCTGGAACTTCCTCTCCGACGTCAGAATTGACATCGGGGAGAAGGCTTCTGGGCCACCGCCTGGACATGCCTTTCCAGCTGTTGTTGCGGTGGTGGGCAGGGAAGCAGGGAGAGAGCCCATTCTCCCGCGATCACCTGTCCCGTTGCCCCCACACATAGCTTTGGGACGCCGTCTCTAAAAACAGGCATTTCGGCGTCCCGAAGCTGTGTGTGGGAACAGGGGATGTGAAAAAGGGACAGTCCTGTTCAAAACGGGACATATGGTCACCTTACTAAAGCCTGTCGCATCTATCTCTACAACATTGCCAAAATTCGCCCCTTCCTCTCTGAGCACATTACCCGAACTCTTGTCCACACTCTCGTAACCTCACACTTAGACCAGTGTTTCCCAACCCTGTCCTGGAGGAACACCAGGCCAATCGGGTTTTCAGGCTAGCCCTAATGAATATGCATGGAGCAAATTTGCATGCCTATCACTTCCATCATATGCAAATCTCTCTCATGCATATTCATTAGGGCTAGCCTGAAAACCCGATTGGCCTGGTGTTCCTCCAGGACAGGGTTGGGAATCACTGACTTAGACTACTGCAATTTACTTCTAACAGGTCTCCCGCTGAACTGCCTTTCCCCTGCAATCGATTAAAACTCAGCTGCACGGTTTATCTACTGCCAACCTCACTACACCCCTCTCCTTCACTGGCTCCCTAACCACCTTTGAATACAGTTCAAACTCCTGTTACTAAGCTATAAGTGTGTTCATTCCACAGCCCCTCAGTATCTCTCCTCTCTTATCTCTCCTTCTACGCTTCCCCGAGATCTCCATTCCTCAGATAAGCTGCTCTTAGCTGTACCCTTCTCCTCCACTGCTAATTCCAGACTTCGTTCATTTCATCTAGCTGTTCTATATGCCTGGAATAAACTAGCTGAGTTTGTCCGTCTAGTCTCTTCCCTTACCTTGTTTAAAAGCAGACTGAAAATCCACCTTTTTGATATAGCCTTCAGTCCATAACCCTACTGTCTACTGCTCACCACCCTAGCCACCATCCCCCCTAACTGTATCCCCACCCTGGCATCCTGTTTGTCTGTTTAGATCGTAAGCTCTTTGGAGCAGGGACTGTCTCCTTTGTGACTCTGTCCATCTGGTAGCGCTATAGAAATAATTCATAGTTGTAGTACATCACTATGGATCAGGAATAATACATTTATTTTGAATCCCTCTAAAACCAAAGCCATCTTAGCTTCTAATACAGCAAACACCTCTCTTATTAGCTGATACTACCAAAGAATTAGTGGAACCTTTGAAAATTTGGGGGGGTTACTCTGGATTGTCAACTGGCTTTGCAATAACATATTTCTCTGTTGGTTCAAGTTGGATATTATTCACACATGGCAGCAGGATGGTAATACACGCCTTATAGTGATAAAACTAGATGCAAAAATCACCTAACCTATGCGGCCATGTTTCAGCTTGCACCTGCTTCAGGGGCATAGGGTGTTACCTTTAGTGAGAAATCTCATTTATGCCCCATTTCAGACATCCATCGAAACATAATTGTATTGAAAAACGCTCTGGTAATTACATTAAAGACCTAGTGAGTAAAGTGCCAAGTATACAGTAGATCAGGGGATGCTCAAATGGTCGATCGTGATCAACCAGTAGATCGCAAAGGCAATGCGAATCGATCGCGTTGCCTTTGCAATCTTTTTCTCCCTGCTGTTTCCCCCAAGCCAGGCCTGGTGCGAACAAGTGTCGGACTCACAAGACTTCACCTCCGACGCCAATTCTGACGTCGGAGAGGAAGTTCTGGGCCAGCCAATCGCTGCCTGGTTGGCCTGGAACTTCCTCCCCGACGTTAGAATTGACGTCGGAGGTGAAGTCTTGTGGGCCCGGCACTTGTACGCGCCAGGCCTGGCTCAGAGATGCAGCAGGTAGAAATCAACATGGTGGCATGGGGGTGAGGGGAAGTGGAGAAATCGGCACGATGGCTTGGGGGGGCAGGAGGAAAGAGAAAGAAACACAGGCAGGCAGGGGGAGAGAGAAAGAAAGGCAGAAAGAAATAAATATTGGCTTTACAGAAGAAGGAAGTGCAACCAGAGATTCATGAAATCACAAGACAACAAAGGTAGGAAAAATGATTTTATTTTCAATTTAGTGATCAAAATGTGGCCGTTTTGAGAATTTATATCTGCTGTCTATATTTTGCACTATGGCCCCCTTTTACTAAACCACAATAGCGGTTTTTAGTGCGCAGGGAGCCTATGAGCATCGAGAGCAGCGCAGGGCATTCAACGCAGCTCCCTGCGCTAAAAAACGCTATCGTGGTTTACTAAAAGGGGAAGGGGTATATTTGTCTATTTTTGTATAGTTGTTCCTGAGGTGACATTGCATAAAGTCATCCGCCTTGACCTCTTTGAAAACCCGTGGAATATAAATGATAATTAACATTTTCTCTGCGTAGAATGTGCTTCGTGTTTTTTAAAAATTTTATTGTTGGTAGATCATTTTGACTTGGTCATTTTCAAAGTAGTTCGCAAGCCACAAAAGGGTGGGCACCCCTGCAGTAGATTATTGAATGCAAAACACACTTATCAATATGCTGATTCTGCTACTTTCACGGTGCTAATACCAGAGAGATTGAACATCTAAGAGCAGATAGCCTCGTTCTTCCTATCTCACCCGAGCATCGGCATTCTGTGTGGCCTCCCTGATTTTGGCCACCCAATCATTGAGCTCCTCCAGGGTGTCTGTGGCCACGTCCAGTGACTGAGCCGGGTGGGACATCTGCTGCGAATGAACGGTGAACACATAAGGCTTGGAGCTCCTGCCGTCCTTGGAGATAACTGCAAAGAACAGCAGAAAAAGTGTCACTGCTAAAGGTCAGTCAGAAGAACATCGAACTGGACATGGCCCAGGTAAGGACCACACAGACAAAGGATACGATGAGAGCATGCAAGCTCACAGACCACAAGATCTGACCTTATAATGGGGAAACATGCCTCAGAACTCACTTAATGGACAGTATGAGGAGGGCTGCAGAGGACCAAGTCTTCTGCATAATACTGGCTGGCTGTTTCTTGGAGTGAGACTGTCTGCAAGGTCCCTCCTCATATACTGCCCTCCCTAACTGCCCCCACAGATTGCGTGTAAGTGCTAGATGGGCACTAAGCAGTGTTCAATAATGTTAGTGTGTAAATGCAAAGGGGCAGCTCACAAGGGCAGGGGCATCTCCCATGCTTACGTGCATGTTATAGAATAGTGTCTTTTGTGTGCTAAAATTCATAAGAACATAAGAATATCCTTACTGGGTCAGACCAATGGTCCCTCCACTCCAGCATCCTGTTTCCACATAGGCCAATCAAGGTCACAAGTACTTGGCAAAATCCCAAAGAGTAGCAACATTCTGGAATCCTTACGAATAACAAGATTCCGGAATCCTCCAGTGTGGCAACATTCCATGCTACCAATCCCAGGGCAAGCAGTGCCTTCTGCCCTGTCTGTCTCAATAGTAGACTATGGACTTTTCCTCCAGAAATACGTTCAAACCTTTGTTAAGCTCAGCTATGCTAACTGCTGTTACCACATTCTGTGGCAATGAGATCCAGAGCTTAACCATTCTTTGGGTGAAAAAGTATTTCCCTGTAACTTCATCGAGTGTCCCCTAGTCTTTGTAATTTTTGACGGAGTGAAAAATCGATCCACTTGTACCCGTTCTACTCCACTCAGGATTTTGTAGACTTCCATCCTATCTCCCCTCAGCCGTCTCTTTTCCAAGCTGAAGAGCCCTAACCGTTTTAGTCTTTCCTCATACGAGAGGAGTTCCATCCCCTTGGTCGCTCTTCTTTGAGCCTTTTCTAATTCCACTATATCTTTCTTGAGATACAGCGATCACACCATGGAGTGAATCAAATAGACTAAAAATTCTACAGGATCCAAAACATACCTTGAAATCCCTATGTGTAGAAATTCTGTGTGTAAAGGGGAAGAAGATAGGAAGGATGAACGGCCAATGCTGAAGTGTTATCAGAAATCAGGGAGGCTAATGAATTGGGTAACAATCATAATGGCTGATTTCAATTACCCTGATATTGACTGGGTAAATGCAACATCAGGGCATGCTGGGGAGATAAAATACAAGGCGTTTAAGGCCCCTCCCATTCTGAGATGCACTGGGAGTGGCCTAAGATTCCGATTGGTCAGATCCCTTAGGCCACCCCCCCCATGGGATGTCTCGGGGGGGGGGTGTTCCAGCAAGAAGGACTGGGCATCCAGTTAGAGAACATAAGAACATAAGAACTGCCATCTCCGGATCAGACCCTCGGTCCATCAAGTCCGGCGATCCGCACACGCGGAGGCCCCGCCAGGTGTACACCTGGCGTAATTTATAGTCCACCATATCTCTATATCGTGGTCCACCATATCTCTATATCGTGGTGTTAGGTGTTAGGTGGGCAGACGCAAGTTTATATAGGATGCCCATGTGCGATTCTCAAAAGCTGCTTAGGCGGCTTCTGAGACCCGACATCCTATACCGAATCTGGCCCTTAGTGCCTGGTCTTTCTGCGCTTAACTATTGACATATTTTATAGAATTGCCTCCTATATGTATGAGGGTGGTTTTAAAAGTTTGGTAAAATAGCCAGTTAAACAACACAGTCCGTCCAGTGAGTTTCCAGTTTTTTCGTAAGCTATTTTTCCTACAATGCATATAAAACCTGGAAACTCGCTGAGGGTGGGCAACCTCGGTCTTTGAGGGCTGCAACCCAGTAGGTTTTAATGAATATACATGAGATCTATTTGAATGTAATGCCTCCATTGTATGCAAATCTATCTCATGCATAGTCAAAGTAACAAAGTAAATGATGGCAGATAAAGACCCGAATGGTCCATCCAGTCTGCCCAACCGTACAAGCTCTATAAAGTAACAATTTAATTTAAATGGTCCTTTTTCTTAGATATTTTTGGGCCAGAAACCCAGAGTTCTGCCCAATACTGTGCTTAGATTCTATCTACTGGAGTGCTCATCCCAAGCCATCTAAACCGTTCCAGCCATCGAAGCCCTCCTTAGCCAGATCCTCTGTGTTCTGAAATCCCGACTGGGTTGCAACCCTCGAGAACCGAGGATGCCCCTTTCAGCGGTGTTCACCACTCATACAGCGCCACTAAATCTAAGAATAATTTGAAACGTCTACATTAGACATTTCAAATTATTCCCTCGATGTCCTGTCAATATTGGGTTCAAAGCCATTAAAAAAAAAAAAAAAAAGAATGTTCATAAAACTAAAATACAATTCTTTAGAACGATACCTAAAATCCCATTTTTTTGTACAGGTTCTTACACTCTGAATACTGAATCCATTTGCAGCCCTTCACGTACTCATTTTGAATGCTACTGTAGTGCCAGAGGCCTTTGCCAGGCCCTGAACAGCACAGTGTCATGTTAAACATGTCCCATGCTTTGTAAAGAGTGCTTGGTCGATACCTGTAAATACTCCATCATGGTCACAGCCGCTTTATATGCAGCAGTGGTCAGCTTGGCTCCAGAAAAAGGAGGAAGGAGAATAGTTAAGCTCCGGAACACATTGCCAGAGATTGTGGTAAGTGCAGATAGCGTAGCTGGTTTTAAGAAAGGTTTGGACAAATTCCAGGAGGAAAAGTCCATAGTCTGTTATTGAGAAAGATACGGGGGAAGCCACTGCTTGCCCTGGATCAGTAGCATGGAATGTTGCTACTCTTTGGGATTCTAGAATCTTGTTATTCTCTGGGATTCCGGAATCTTGCTCTTCTTTGAAATTCTGTATGGAATGTTGCTACTCCTTGGGTTTTGGCCTGGATTGGCCACCGTGAAAACGGGCTACTGGGCTTGATGGACCATTGGTCTGACCCAGTAAGGCTATTCTTATGATTGAGACATCTGGGTTTTACTTCCATTGCTTTCAACGGAAGTAAAGCCCGGATGTCTCAACTCGCCCTCCTCTTTCTGGAGCCATATGGTAACCCTAGCTTGGTATTCGGTAAGTCTCTGACGCCTCTAGTTGAACCATATCCTGGTTTTAGTGCACTTTCCATGGTGGTGAAGCAGTTCAAGGTATAGAGACATTTCCTACATGAAACAATAACATGAGGCAAGCTTTTCAAAGAACAACGGGTAGGTGGGGACAGCTGACTCACCTACGTGACAGGAAGGCACATCGATAAAACCTTTCAGGAAGTTCCCCAAGGGGCTGTTTTCCGCTGACTGTACAAGAGAGAAAATACAAGGTTTGTTACTCCATACTATAGACAACTCCATTGGTTGCCTTTTGAGGCCAGGGTTTGGTTTAAATTTGGGACGCTCTGTTATAAAGCCATATATAGTTAGGCACCTGGTTATTTACTAGAACAATTTACTTTTTTTAAGGCGGTTCATCCACTAAGGATAACTTCATTGGTTGTGTTCCCTCCAATACGAGGATGTCTTTACAAGAAATTTTCGCATCAAACAATTGCATATCAGGCTGCTAGGGATTGCATTTCCAAAAACTATAAAAGACATCTCTTTTTGTAAAATTTTTAGGAACATAAGGAAGATGATATTTCTCTTATATTTCACTGTGATGTACAGTCTCTTGATGATGTAAACCGCATCAATCTGGAAGGTATTGCGGTCTAGAAATGTATTTTAATGTAATGGGATGTGAGCTACATATACTTGTATGTATGCATATCTATTAGGGTTTGAACTCTTGTTGGTTGGAAGTGCTCCAGGTTACCCTGATGCAGCAGTAGCGAAACAGGGGGCCCTTGGCGGGAACCCAGAGAGGATTTATGCCTATCGGGAAGCCCTTTATCTTTTTGAAGTATGCTGAAAACTGATTACAATACGGACTTTGCACATTGGAGTTCTGCCATCCTTACACCAGTGGTTGAAGGCTTCGATTTTTGTGGGCAAAGATAGGTACCTTGTTATATTTATTTGTCTATAAGGACTGAAGTATTGCTGATTTGAAAAAAAATATGGTATACTAGTCACTCTATGTTTTCGCGAAAAGCAAATTTGATCGCGTCTCACCACTCCTGTCTAAGCTCCATTGGCTCCCAGTAATCCCCAGGATCCACTTCAAATGTGCATGTCTGGCCTACAAGATCCTACATGGCATCCTTCCTGCCGTTATCCCTCTATCCTGGAACTCCCCAACCCCTACTTCCTCCAGATCCTCCCAAATTTTTAAACTATCCTTCCCTTCCATAAAAGGTATTTCCCATGTAGGCAAACTTGGGTCATCCCTCCCCTTTAGAATCACTGAGATCTGGAATAACCTCACCTCCCCTCTCCGAACCTCAAGCTCCCTCCAACTCTTCCGCAAACACCTAAAAACCTGACTATTCTCAAAACTGTAACACTTCCCCCCTCTTAGGCCTCTCACCTTCCCCCTTTACACCTAACTCTTTAATCTCTCCACTGTAGTTCCTCTCTCATCTTTCTTCCTGTAAACCGTGCCGAGCTCCGCATTCGTGGAGATGGTGCGGTATATAAACCCAAGGTTTAGTTTAGTTTATACGAGCATATGGGAGTTTTTTAACCAGTGATGTGTTTGCTTCTTCTGATCTTATGAGTATTGGAAGTCAGTGGCCATTATGGTCCTTCACAGTTTCTGGGCAACACTGAGGTTTTTTTCTTCCTTAACAGCCTGAAGTCTTTGATCTTTACCTTTTGAATTTTTTTTTTGTGTGTGAATGATTATTTTGGTCCATTCGGTCACTGCTTAAGCAGTATATATTAGGGTTACCAGATGTCTCCGATTTTTAGGGTTGTTCCCGATTTCAGAGCTCTGGTCCATCTGCTACATCTCCCTATGAAATGAGCGTGCGTTCTAATGAATTTATTGGCACAATGATAGGAGAAGAACCGGCACTCCACAGCTCGCCGAAGCAAACAAGTCCAGTAGTGACAACCAACACACGAGGACAGGAAAACTATGATTGGCCAAAAAGTCTCCCTCCTGGAACTGGTAACTTAGAAAAGTTCCTTCAATCATAGCACCCAACTTTGGAACAATTTACCAATCTATCTACGTGGAGAAACTTCATTAGAAAAATTCAAAAGCACATTAAAATGCTACCTGTACAAAGACGCATTTGAGTCATAGATAGGATAATTCATCTATCATTAATCCCAGGCTCAAATGCCTAATTTTAACCAGACCTTATGTATAGGTCACAACCTCCCCTATCCTCTTTTTTAGGCTTAGCCATATTTTTTAAACATTCTTCATTACCCTTCATTACCTTCCTTCTCTATACCAATTCCTGTAAACCGTGCCAAGCTCTACGATTGTGGAAAGGATGCAGAATACAAACTTAAGGTTTAGTTTAGTTAGTTGTTATTTCCTTAAATGTTCTTTTACTTTCCTTAAAGATTGTAGCTCACCCCTCTTCCCTTTTGTATCGCTAATTACTTGTGTACATACATTGTATGTTTAATTGTACAAATTGTTTTATTTTGTCTCCCAATTTTAAATTGTCATTAAAGTATTTGATATTGCGTGTACAACAAACTTTTAATAAACTTGAAACTTCCAGTGGCTCCTGGCATACCCACAGGAAGTTCTTACAGAAGAAGCCTGGACTAATACAGAGTCAATGATGAAACGAAGAAAACCTGAAGTGGTTCTAGAATCCATGGACTCCTGATACAGGCCGCGATGCCAAAACATGACATGTTTTTGAGTCCTTTGAAACCTGATGATTTGAAGCTTGTTTTATTCCGATCCTGTTTTATTGGTCATCCCTACTGGTCTTGTTTACTAGGTTACATGGGATGGTAAATGGCCATCTTACTAATGGATGCTGGTCTCAGTGGTGTAGTAAGGGGGAGGGAGGGAGGGGGTGGCGGTCCGCCCTGGTCACCGTCTTGGTGGGGCCGCTGACACCCCTGCTCCTCTCCTCCCCCGCCCCTTCTCACTCCTCCCCCAGCTGTGTGCGTGCCATCCGTTCCCCCACACCGTACCTTAGCTCTTCGCTGGCATGGGCAGCAAGTCCAACCTGCCGCCCGTGCCAGCATCGGCTCTCCCTCTGATGTCACTTCTGGGTCGGGCGCCTAGGATGTGATGTCAGAGGGAGAGATGATGCCGAGCGGGCAGCAAGTTGGTGAAGTTGCGCGCTCTGGGAAAGTTCAAGGGAGGGGGAAGGGAAGGGGGTGGGGATGGAGCTGAGAGGGCGGAGAAAAGGGCAGGGGGGGTGCCACCACCCCGAGCTCCTCTCACCCTTGCTACGCCATCGGCTGGACTTGTTCCATTCTCAGGGTCTCCTTTCTGTCGTGCATGAGTGCCTCCTACTTACCGCCTCATCTTGTTCTGGTGCCAGCACACTTGTGATCTCTTCCACGTAGTTGGCAGGGAACCACAGCTGCTTCTTCCCTCCATAGTCCCCACGCCACCTAGAGGGGTAACAGGAACAAGGCAAGCTTACTGACTTGGAGAAACACTACATGAAGTCCAATGCCACAGAGCATGCGCAGATGGAAGTGGGACGTGCACGTTTCCTCTTGCAGTGCTTCCGCTACATTTGCCCTTTCATGAACTGCTGCCCAACCCTACTCATCCTCCATTCCTTCCCCTCCCTCCTGTTCACCATCCACACAGCTGCTGTTCTTCATCTCCTGCTCATCCACCAATATTTCACCCCTCTCCTCTCCCACTAGCCTTCAGTATGTCTCCGATCCTTTCCTGCTCTCTTTCTTCTTCCCTCCCACATACTTATCAACTTCTCCTTCCATTATCTCTCTCTTCCTATCCTCCAGCTCTATAAGGTTTGAGGTATTACCGATGTGAGTGAAATATGGTATACTAGTGACTCCATTTCTACGGGAGTTTGCCTCTTCTGATCTTATGAATATCGGAAGTCGGAAGCCAGTGCTGACGGCTCATTATATTCCTTCCACAACTATTCACTACCTCCCTCCACTGTCCAGCTAACATCTACTAAGCTCTTCCAACATTATCTCTCTGTTTATCTATATTACTCTCTAGCTTACTTACTTCCTCCTTTACCATCACTATGGTTTCCTTCTTGTTTGATGCAACAACGGCGATGACATCGAATTCACACTGCGCAGAAGAAAGGCCCACTACTGATACTATTAATTGTTTCTAGAGCACTAGCAGATATATGCAGAGCTGTTCAGTCACAGCGGAGACAGTCCCTGCTCAGAAGGGCTTACAATCTAATCAGACAAACAGGATCCCTCCTCACTATCCAGTTGACTTCCTTCCTCATTCACCACCACTATCTCTTCCTTATCTCCTCTATTACTCTCTAGTTTATTTCTTCCTTTTCCATTACTCTCGTCCTTCTCTCCTCTATGACTTTCCAGCTTACCTTCCCCCTTTTCCATCACTATCTCTTCCTTCACTCCTCCAGCTTACCCCTTCTTCCTTTTCCATTACTATCTCTTCCTTCACTCCTCCAGCTTACCCCTTCCTCCTTTTCCATTACTATCTCTTTCTTCACTCCTCCAGCTTACCCCCTTCCTCCTTTTCCATTACTATCTCTTCTTTCTCTCCTCATCACTTTCCAGTTTACTTCCTTCTTTCTTTCCCACTACTATCTCTTTCTTCTCACCTCCATCATTCTCCACCTTCTCTCTCATCCTTTTCTATCCCTATCACTTCACTCTCAAGCTTCCCTGTTTTTATTACTTTTCCGCTACTCTCTCTCTTTCTCTCTCTGTGTAGAGGAAGGAGAGCTATAGGGACCTCACCAGCCTCCATCCTGCTTGTCCACATTGTGGATGATTGCCTGTTTACAGAACGACAGCTCATCCTCTCGCTGGGCCTTGTAATCATACAGAGCCTTCACCGTGCACTAGAAAGAAAGAGGGACAACATATGGAGGGTTACACGCCAACCCTCAGGGATAGCTCTAAATTATTTGTTGGAATAAAGTGCAATACGTTATATTGATTGTTAAATTGTTTGCACTATGTATTTGATTTCAAAAATGAATAAAGAATTAAAAAAAAAAAAAAAAAGATTTCTGTATATCACATTATTCCTGTATTTTCTCATGGCATAATCTTTTGTTAATCGCATTGAACTTGTGGTTATGCGGTCTAGAAATTTGCTATTATGTTATGTTATGTAACCAACAGGGCTGTAGTACAGACAGAAATGGTGCAAAAAATTGCAGCCTATTCGGTTATCAGCTTAAAGACACGCAAGCTGTTTTTAATCTACATTTTGATCTGTGATTCCTACATCAACCGGACCCCTGAGGAAGGCGTGTTCACCGAAACACGGACCGTGTAAGACAATTATGTGTGGACTACAAACTTATACTCATATTTGTATTTATATGTTTTTATTTGCTTGGATTGCTTTCACTGTGGGTCTTCTTTTTGATTTTTTTTAAAAATTCTTTATTTATTAAATTTTAATTGAACTTATTTACATATTACATGTCTCAGGAAACAGAAAATAGCCATTATAGACACTTATTACAACAAAAAGAAAAACAGGATTATACATTCCTATATAGGCAAATTTATATGGCTAAATCCCCTATAAGCCCACAAATTAAAAGGAGGGAGAAAATTACAGTGGTGCCTCACACAACGAACTTAATTCGTTCCAGGAGCAAGTTTGTTATGCGAAAAGTTCGTTATGTGAAACGCGTTTTCCCATAACAATACATGTTAAAAAAAATAATTCGTTCTGCAGCATAAAATATGCTAAGATGACATAAAAAAAGATAAATTTGTCAAAATGGTGAAAATGGTGGTCTTGCTGAGGCCAAACTCTTTGACGAGGTCTCACTGTTTTACCCCACATTCACTCCTTCTAATTATTTCCCGTTTCATTTCAACAGAAATCACCTTCCTGCTTTTTTTAGAAGCCATGATCTATAAAAAATATTGAGTTTATCTTAAAAGGACGACTGCCGTGATACATGCGTGTGTGCGTGATTTAATTCGTAATGAAGAACGATTGCCGCGATACGTGCTTAAGTTAAGCGCAGTGACTAACGACTGCCTGCAGTGCCTGCGCGGAAGGATGCAATACATCGGCAGCTCGGGCAACTTCGTTGTGTGAAACGAAGTTCGTTGTGTGAAACGAAGTTCGTTGTGTGAAGTTCGTTGTGTGAAACGAAGTTCGTTGTGTGAATCAAGACATGAAGTTCGTTGTGTGCAGCGTTCGTTGTGCGAGGCGTTCGTTATGCGAGGCACCACTGTATTAGGAAAAAGAGGCACTACAGTTAATAACGTCTCAGCTAATTTCACTCAGTCTTCCTCATTAGACTATTCTCCAATCACTTCCCTTGGACCCACAGCTTGGACTTGTATCTTACGCTTATTTTCGAGAAAAGCCTTTACTTGTTTGGGATCAAAGAAAAGATATCTACACTTCTCCCTCCGTATTCGCTGTGATAGGGGATTAACAGAACCGCAAATACTGAAAAACCGCGAATAACTTTTTTTATATGTTATTTGCTGTTTTCTATTAAAAACCATCGTGAATATGATGAAAACGCGAATAACATGGCCTGTTCCTGAAGGAGCGTCAAAACACGGTGAAGAAAGTGCTGGGAATCGGCAATTTTCTCTGTAAACGCTTGGAATCAGCGATTTCTCTATGCAAGCTGGTGTAATTTGGGGGGGGAGGAGCTAGCAAGCTAAAAACCGTGAATAATCGAAACCGCGAATGCTGAAACCGCAAATACGGAGGGAGAAGTGTATTAGATTCATATAGGATTAAGTATTTATAGGGAAAACGTAAAAAGAGATGGGCTCCCAGGGATAAAACCTGAGGGCGAAACATCAAAAAGTGCTTCCTTTTTTCCTGTGTATCCACACAGACGTCAGGAAATAGCCATACGTTCCCTCCCCCAAAACAATTTATCACTATTTCAGAAAAACAGTCTCGTCACCCAGTCTTTATCGGACTCAAAAACGAAAGTCACCAGGAGGGTGGATCTTATACACTCTTCCTCAATAGATGTTTCCAATAACTGCGTCCATTTTGGAGAGGAGCCAGCTTTACATGGACTATATTGGTAGAGGTGAAAATTCTGGATAATGCAATACTCCCCTGAAGTAGCCTTGTAGGAGAAACAGAAGGACTTTTCTGTTGGGATACGACCTGAAGAATCGTCGGAACCATCTTTTTTCCCAGATGAGTGAACGTTTTTTGCTCTGATTATTGGCAGTATTTTCAGGCTTCTACAATTACGTACACCTGTGAAGTTGAGCTGTTGCCCTCATAAATAATTCTTTAGTTAGCTTGGTTCTGATTCACATTGAAAAATAGATTAGTAATACTATTGACTGGGTTCACACATAAAAAAGTTTGAAAAAGAAAAAAGAGTTTTTGACAAAACGTATGAATGAGAATTATTTAAATGTACACGGAGTTTTTTTATGAACCCGTGATGATGTGAATGGGTTCAGGTACTTGTGTAGTCCTGGCCTCTCACAATTGAGGTTCATTTTTCTCCGTTGTTTTATGTCTACATTATTTTTCATATGTTACGTTATTGAGAGTGTGTAGCCTGAAGGTCTTTGATATATGTGATGTGAATGATGTCCAGCTACTAAAATCTTTATTCAATTTGTTTGGTATACATTCTGATTTATTTAATTGAATCTCCTGTTATATTTAGTTGTATAACTCCAATAACTGCGTGACATCTGATCTAATCTAATCTTCATTTCATATACCAAATCTACTCCCTAAGGAGCTCGACTCGGTTTACAGTTCGTTAAAAAATGAAACATAACAAGTAAAAACTGTGAGATAAAAACAGAAATTGGTTAGATTAGATGGATGGGAAAAGTTAGAAAAAAGTATGTTGAATTGCTTAAAATTACTATACGACAGCTAAAATCAAATTAACTATTGTGAAGACAACCAGGTTTTTAAACTTTTTCAAAATTGAAATAATTGATCTACCAGTCTTAGAGAATCTGGAAGTCCAGTCCAAATTCTCACCAATTTAAAAGTAAAAGATTTACTGAGCTTCCCAGTGCATTGAATACCTTCCAGAGAAGGAAATGCTAATTTGTGAATTGTTGTAATTCTTGAATAGCAGGATCTAAAGGAATTCCCACTAAGGGAATCAAAGAGTCAAATATTCCATAAAGGAGTTTGAAAACCACACATGCCCATTTGAACTGGATCCTATGATGGACCGGAAGCCAATGGAGTTTTCTCAGCAATGGGGAAACATGGTCGTACTTTCTCTTTCCAAAAATAAGTTTGGCCACTGTATTCTGTATTAACTGGAGACGATCTAAGCTGCCCTGTTTAATACCCAAATAAATAGAATTACAGTAGTCCAACTGGGCCAACACAGTGGATTCAAGCTGTCCATGGGTGATGGTGTCAGGTCAAAAGCACGCCAGGACAAAGGCGCGCCCAGACAATTGAGCGCAGCGCGGAGGTGCGCGCCGCACAAAATTACTGTTTTTAGGGCTCCGACGGGGGTGTGTGTGTGTGGGGGAACCCCCCACTTTACTTAATAGAGATTGCGCCACATTGTGGGGGCGTTGTGGGGGGTGTGAGGGGTTGTAACCCCCCACATTTTACTGAAAACTTCACTTTTTCCCTGTTTTTAGGGAAAAAGTTAAGTTTACAGTAAAATGTGGAGGGTTACAACCCCCCAAACCCCCCAACGCCGGCGCGATCTCTATTAAGTAAACTGGGGGGGCTCCCCAACAAAACCCCCCATCGGAGCCCCTAAAAACTGTAATTTTCTTTGGCGCGCGCCTTTGTCTTTAGCGGGGTTGTCTATGAACCATGGGTGATTCTCCCTGGACCTGGGCTTGTTGTTTTTCCCCCGGCACAAAGTAAACTCTGGAGAGTGGAGGCACAGCTTCTTTCGGTTCTTTTTGCTTTTGGTTGTGATATTTAGAACAGACCAGTGGCATAAAGGGGGTTGCGGTCTGCCCCAGGTGCTGTCTTGGTGGGAGCCCCGGCCTCTCTGCCCTTCTACTCCTTCCAACGCCACTCGCCCCCATCACCACCGTACCTCTAACTCTTCACTGGTGTGACCAACAACTCTAACCTATTACTCGCGCCAGCATCGGCTCTCCCTCTGATGTCACTTCCAGGGCCCCGAGCCTAGAAAGTGATGTCAAAGGGAGAGCCAACATCGAAGCGGGAAGCAAGTTGGCGATGCTGCTCGCGCTGAGGACGTTCAAGAGATACGGTGGAAGGGGCGGGCGCAGAGGGAAGGCGGGTAGACCATGGGTGTGGAGGTGGACCAGACAAGATTGTAGCAGTTTTTCATACCAATAAAAACATATTCTTTTTCAGAAAAGAACTACAATTGAGGGAAAGTACATCTACCCAAGTCCTCACACAGTTAAAAAAAAAAAAAAAAAGCCAAAATAATGAAAAAGCAGCCAGTCACTGCTCCTCCGTCTCTGATCGATCTTTTTATGACGTTTCAAAAGCCCTTCGTCTAATCACCTTCTTTCAGTACAGATTATCTATTGCAGTGATTCCCAACCCTGTCCTGGAGGAACACCAGGCCAATCGGGTTTTCAGGCTAGCCCTAATGAATATGCATGAGAGAGATTTGCATATGATGGAAGTGATAGGCATGCAAATTTGCTCCATGCATATTCATTAGGGCTAGCCTGAAAACCCAATTGGCCTGGTGTTCCTCCAGGACAGGGTTGGGAACCACTGATCTATTGCATAACATTGATAAGCCTCTTCCAGTGGCCTCGTGAGGGTGAGAGGGGCTCAGGACAGTGGCACACCCTCTCCCGCCCTCTTCTGCACCTCCTTCCTTCCAATGCACCCCTCCCCCTCACCCTGTAGAGCCGGTATCTCTTACCTGCAGCTCTCCGAAAGCAGCAGAGGCAGTCCTGTGAACAGGCCTTTCCTCGGCTGTGTCGGAAGTGAGGTGGCCGAGGAAAGGCCCTGGAGGGAAGGAGGGAGGGTTGTCGGGTCAGGAACACAGGAGACAATTCTTTTCTTTTTTTTTTGCCAGTTAACTGGGATTCTACTGTATTTAAATGTCTTTATCATCTCTCTTCTCCCATCTTTCTTCTGTCCCATACACTTTATGACAAAGACCGCTGACCACTGTAGCAGCCACTCTCAGGACAGTAGGCGCCTTGTTTTCCTTGGAAAAGGTACCCACAGAAACAGTGGCGTAGCAAGGGTGAGAGGCACCCTTCCCCCACTCTCCGCCCCATCCCCTGCTCCTTCCCCGATCCCCCGCCACAAGCGCTCCCTCTTCCGTTCTCCGTACCTCCAATTGTTCACCGCTGCGAGCAACAAGAACTTTGACATGCTCCTCACGATCCCTGTCATCTCACTTTCCATGCGCGGCACTCAGAAGCGACGTCGACGGGAGAGACGACGCGGTCGCGCGGAGCACGTTCAAGTTGTCACTCGCCGCGGTGAACTAGTGGTACAGGGGAAGGGGGTGAGCACACGTGGCGAAGGGAGGAGTGGGTAGAGGCGAGGAGGAGGGGTGCCATTGCCTCCACCAGCGTGACAACCAGGGTGGACTGCCCACCCCCCCACCCCCTCCCTTACTGCGCCACTGTACAGAAAGAGTGAGTATAGATCTCTGCAGCTAAGTTTCCCTGGGGCAGTTTTCAAAGGAAATGTGTGTGCTTCCCCTTTAAAAAAAGGACGCAAAGTCTGTAGTTGACTTAGCACCGTTGCAGGCACCGAGTCAAACGCCTAGACCAGCCTCCTGATATTTCCGGTGTGCCAAGACACACTGGCGAGGAGGAGAGTCGTCCACACCGGCAGATTGCCTACAGGACTTGCCTGTCGCGGCGAGGTCAGGCGGTGCAGATGACTCTCCTCCTGGCCGCTGTCTCTCCTCCTCTTCCTGTACCTCCCGGATCCCTCCACCGAAGCGGGTCGCGGCCAGAGGGGCATCCGTGCATGCGTCGACGTCCAGGTGCCTTCCAGCCGGGGCACTAGATTCAGTGTGCCGCCGACTGGAAAGTCTGTGAGACACTGGCCTAGGCAAATCTACGCTCTTGCACTTACCCTTGCCGTGGGCATCTTATTGGCTTCCACATAGAAATGAGGCGTTCGCACCTCGTACAGAGCTCCATAGTCCAGCTCCTGCAGGGGAGAGAAAGTATGGTTGCCATTGTGGAAGGATAGCACAGGAATCATATATACATAACATACATAGTAGATGACGGCAGATAAAGACCTGAATAGTCCATCCAGTCTACCCTTCCTGATTCAATTTAAATTTTTCTTCTTAGCTATTTCTGGGCAAGAATCCAAAGCTTTACCCGGTACTGTGCTTGGGTTCCAACTGCTGAAATCTCCGTCAAAACCTACTGCAGCCCATCTACACCCTCCCAGCCATTGAAGCCCTCCCCAGCCCATCTGCCCCCAAACAGCCATATACAGAGCGTGAAAGTCTGCACAATACTGGTCTTAGTTCAATATTTACTATTATTTTCTGATTCTAGATCCTCTGTGTTCATCCCACGTTTCTTTGAACTCAGTCACAGTTTTACTCTCCACCACCTCTCTCGGGAGCACATTCCAGGCATCCACCACCTTTTCCATAAAGAAGAATTTCCTTACATTGCTCTTAAATTTACCACCCCTCAACCTCAAAATATGCCCTCTGGTTTTACCATTTTTCTTTCTGTAGAAAAGATTTTGTTCTACGTTAATACCCTTCAAGTATTTGAACGTCTGAATCCAGTCTCTCTTCATGGAGCACCACAACTACCATTAAATGATGGAAACCCTCCAGTACGACAACAGACCAGGGCTCCAGAATATCCAAGAACGATCCACAGGATTGAGGTCCATGTACGCGGCTCACAGAGATCCACTGATATGGAGATTATCTCTTTATGTAGGATTAGAGCTACCATATTTTGTTTCTAAAAATCCTGGATGCATGGCCATGCCTTGTTCCGCTTCCAGCCCCGCCCTGTTTGGCCCCACCCCCAGCATACTGCTTCTTTTAATTCCTGACCTGCGGGCCACATAAGGGGGCCTCCAAGCATGCACGGACGCATGTGACATCATCTATGCATACTCAGAGGCCCTTCAGATGCGGCGAGAGCGTTCCAAAAACCTGGACAAATTGCTGGGTTTTGGAAAGTCCGTCCGGGCTAAAAAGAAGACATATCCAGTGCTGTTAGTTCTCTTTAATGCTGCCTTTATGCTCAGAAGACATAGATCTTATCGCTGTTGTCAGTACAAGTTCTACATAAATCCATTTTTGGGGCACTTCTCCCAGTTCCCTGAGGAATCAGCAGCTGGGAGCTCATTTAAACCTCTCTCTTTCTCCTCCACCCAGGTACAGACAGTATACCTGCCGGCTGCATATAGCGTTTAATCAGTGTTGGAGTAGATCCATGGGGGGAGGGGGGAAAGGCTCACTCCTCTTACTCCTGGCCTGGTACCTCTATGCTTACCGTGGTGCCCATCTTCTCCAGTGTCTCCTCATTGATTGGGTAGCGGAGTTTCATTTTGCGGTAGAGTGGATGTTTCTCGTAGTAACTGACCAGGTCTACCAGGCTCTCAAACTCAGCAGAGCTGCCCAGCATGAAGAGACGGCCCTCCTGCTGGATCCGACAGTGCTTGATCTTCCCCTCTGCTCTGTGGCAAAACATACGGGAGACAGACTAACAAAGTGACATGGTAAATAACAGCAGATAAAGAGCTAACTGGTCCAAAGCGGCCAACTAGTTTCTGTTACAGATCAAGAGAAGTAGTCTAATAGTGGCCTGAGAACCAGGGCAATCAAGATTCGAATTCCCTTGCAGCTCCTTGTAACTGTGGGCAAGTCACTTAACCCTCCATTGATCCAGGTACAAAATAAGTGCTTGTGTTTAATATGTAAACCACTTTGATTGTAACCACAGAAAGGTGGTATGTCAAATAAGCATCTCCTTTCCCTTCACATGCTCTATCTAGGACCTGAGACTGTGGAACTCCCAATTTTGAGCCGACAAGTTTATAGCTCTAATCCTGTGCATCTTTCTTTTAGGCTCTACATTAAAATTATTTTTTTAATCATATCGCTTACATTTTACAATGTTTGGAAGTAGTATGCAACTTTGTAAATTCACAAAGATTGTTCTCTGTCGCCATCTGCTGGCCAATGCACTTAACCTACAGGTTCTGGACTGATCTGCTGAGGACACTAAGGAATGTTGTATTTAAAGTCTTCCCCAAGTTCACTTGTCAGCTCTTGCTGTTTCTTCTTCTTGTTGTGTCTATCCACCACAGTTGTATTTCATGAGCATATCCCACGGTGTATAGTGGCTGTCCTCAAGTGATGAGCAGACCAAAAGGTATTGCACGATCTGCCTTTTGCCAACAATTGCAGGTCTCTACACAGTATGGGAGAACTGATTATACTAAGAAAAGAATATGTGTTTAGTGTTTTCTGAACTGTTAAAAGGAAGGAGTTTTGGATTTAGCTTACAAGTTATATTCAGGAACAGTAGGTATTTTTCGAGAGTTACAGTCTGAGTTTGTACCTGAGGCAAGGATTTGAACCTGGCTTTCATGATTCTCATACTGCTGCTGTAATCATTAATGGAAATTAGGGAGACCTTAAGTAAGCTCTCTAGAGTAGGGACTGCAGCTCAACCAGTTTAGGAGGAGTTTCACTGTTGCTCTAAATTGCCACTAATGTTTTCTTGGGGGGTGATGTTTCTTGATGAGTTTGTTTTGCATACACTTTGCTCATAAGCTAGGGTATGTTGGAGATTGGATCAGTCTCTCGATTAATTGCTAGTGTTCATCTCAACATTTGAGGCTCCTTCTGAAATTCTTAAGGCAGCAGTTTCCAAAGTGTGGATCTATAATCCTATCTAGGGTCATGATCACAGTGCTCCCTCTCCCCCCACACAGTGGCTTCATTGGCCCTTACAGGCTGATTGGGTGCTATAATTCAACCATAAGAGCTTATAGGGAGGCAGGGCCTGCAGCAGCATTATCAGCTATTTCTATATTCAGTTTTCTACATTCTTCTCCCAGGGGAGTTCAGAATGGTTTACATTAATTTATTCAGGTACTTAAGCATTTTTCCCTGTTTGCCTCACAATCTATCTAATGTAACTGGGCCAATGGAAGGATTAAGTGATTTGTTCAGGGTCACAAGGAGCAGCGTGGGTTTGAATCCCCAACCTCAGGGTGTCGAGGCTGTAGCTTTAACCACTGCACCACTCTAGAAATCAAAATGTAGCAAAAGTGATCCAAGTGTAGGACAATCCGGCCATTGTGACATCACTGATGAGGTTGGCTCTTATTGGTGGAATGAGGCATTATGACATCACAATACCAGCTCTGGTTATCAGAGGCTGAAACTTTTCACACTATTTATTCAATTTTCTATATTCTCCCAGGAGGAGCTCAGAACAGTTTACATGAATTTATTCAGGTACTCAAACATTTTTCCCTGTCTGGCTCACAATCTATCTAATGTACCTGGGGCAATGGGGGGATTAAGTGACTTGCCCAGGGTCACAAGGAGCAGCTTGGGTTGAACCTACAACCCCAGGGTGCTGAGGCTGTAGCTTTAACCACTGCGCCACCCTCTCCCCTCAACTCACATTAAACTAGCATTAAAGCTACAACATGGAGTCACAGGCAAAAAAAGTTTGTGAAGCACCGAATATGCAGAGGTAACATATCAAGGTGGACTTGGAAATTCTTTTTAAGCCAACGACACCTGGCACAAGGGGAATAATTTCTGAATCTTCATCCTACATTTTCTTGGCGTCTGATTGTAGCCTTTGCTACTTAAGGATCTTCTTTTTCTTCTTATGTTGTACAGAATAATGACTTACCATCTTCTTCATTTCTAGAATGCTATTAGACATGAGCCTCCTATTACCGCCGATGGGGGTGGGGAGTGCTGCAGAAGGAGAGGCACATCTTATAAGCAGTCAGCCGGCATCTCTCCTCCTCACTGGCGTCTCGGGCAGTTTGCGATACACTGGTCTACACCGTTGTTTTGGGGTCATGACCCCAGTGCTCTTCAGGTACATCGATGCAAAAATGTTGACGCAATTTCTAGCAGAGGGACTGAGTCATCTTATTGTAGCATTTTGAAAACAGGTCTTTTGACATCGGCATGTTGCAACCAGGAATGAATACAAACCTAAACAACTAGGAGAAACCACCCCACGTAGAGTCAAACAGAGAAAGGAAACAAGCAGGGAACGGGATTGAACACATCAACCTCGGAACCAACAGATTTTATTTATATACACTCAAATCACAGTTAAATACATGGATAAGTACATGGATATAGAGGACTCTATATCCATGTATTTAATTGTGATTTGAGTTTATATGAATAAAATCTGTTGGTTCCAGGGTTGATGTGTTCAATCCAGCTCCCCATTTGTTTTCTCACCCAGGAATGAGACATGCAACTTTCCAGTTCTGTGCTCCTTCCCCCTCTTTTCCACCCCCTGCTCCTTCCCCTCTTCTCCATCCCCCGCTCCTTCCCCTCTTCTCCACCTCCTGCTCCTTCCCCTCTTCTCCACCCCCTCCTCCTTCCCCTCTTCTCCAACCCCCGCTCCTTCCCCTCTTCTCCAACCCCCGCTCCTTCCCCTTTTCTCCACCTCCTGCTCCTTCCCCTCTTCTCCACCCCCTGCTCCTTCCCCTCTTCTGCAACCCCCGCTCCTTCCCCTCTTCTTAATCCCCCACTCCTTCCCCTCTTCTCCCTCTCCCGCTCCTTCCCCTCTTCTCCACTAAGCAACCTATTGTACTGGACTGTTGAAAAAAATTTTTTTTAAAGTAAATAAACAGAATTGTTGGATCCACCACCTCCTGGGTACAGACTGAACTGATTCCACCCAGGGTTTAAATTCAAAACAAGTGAAAGGAGTGGGCCAGCTTGTTTGTTCAGACACAGAAGAGCTCAGGTCAAGTCCATGATACCATTTGTTCAGCCATGCTCCAATAAGAAACCATTTACGAGGGAGTTTAAAAGGCACCCACCCAAGTCCAGATCAGGGAGAGAGAGTCCCAGGCTCCTCAGCGCTCACCTGAACGAGATGGCATACGAATTGGGCTCGCTGCGCTTTCGAACAAGGAAGGCGCCATCACGGGGCACCCGCATCAGCATGTGCTCTGCCTGGAGGCGTGTCAAGTTGGCGTGATACCACCTGTATAAGGAGTGATAGAAACACAGCCTCTAAAAAAAAATATTGGGGTTAGGTCAAGAAGCATCAAATTGGTATAAAATACTGGTACATTTGCAGGGCTGCCCAAGTCCGGTCCTCGAGATCTACCGGCAGGCCAGGTTTTCAATATATCCACAATGAATATGCATGAGAGAGATTTGCCTGCACTGCCTTCTTGGTATGCAAATCTCTCTCATGGATATCCTGAAAACCTGGCCTGCCAGTAGATCTCGAGGATCGGACTTGGGCAGCCCTGACTTAGAGCAAAGAAAACGAAACATTGATGGTTTACGTAACATATGGTCACGGGAACTAATGGTGTCTATATCTGATGATCAATGGCAATTCATGTCCCTTAAACGCATCCGATGTTGTCAATCTGCCTCCATGAACCAATCACTATTTTTTGTAATCAAACGTGTAATATGGACTCCTGTTAGACTGAACAAAATTAACTCAGAATATTCTCCTCCATG
Organism: Geotrypetes seraphini; assembly: GCF_902459505.1. Classification (NCBI taxonomy): domain Eukaryota; kingdom Metazoa; phylum Chordata; class Amphibia; order Gymnophiona; family Dermophiidae; genus Geotrypetes; species Geotrypetes seraphini. Next base: position 12,981,172 of record NC_047085.1, read on the forward strand.
TTGGTCTTGTGGACAAAAGGAAGGCTAGATCGTATGTTATTCTATTGTCCTACGGCTCATAACTTCTGGCAACAGGTGTGGAATCACATTCAAGACAAAAATTACTAGTGCTGCCCGAGTCAGAGAAAAATATTTTGATTCGATTCGATTCGATTCACTGTTAATGACACAGCTTGTTAAGTTTAAAAATGTTATTTAACCAAGGCAATATCATGTCAAAAATAGGAACATCCAAACTATAACAGAGCTGTAAAATTAGTTAGAAACATAGATTCACAGCTTCCCCAAAGCAAATCATCCCCAAAGTTTCCCCAAGCCCCCCTGCCTGATTCTCAGTTTTTCCAGGCCCCTGCCAATTCTCAGCTTCCATCCCCAGCCCCCAAGACTCACCAGTCCCCCTGCCAATTTCAGCTTCCACCCCCAGCCCCCCTGCCGATTTCAGCTTTCATCCCCAGCCCCCCTGCCGATTTCAGCTTCCATCCCCAGCCTTCCTGCCGATGTATTTACTTACTGCCTGGACTAGATATTAAATCACAGGGAAGAGAGGAGAAATGCGAGGAAAGAGCCAGCCAAATCTAGAATTTGTTGCTGCCGAGTGCCGAAGTCTGCTGCACGAGGTCCACTCGCTCGCCACTTGACTCTCCCACCACTCCTTTCATTTCTTCCGATGTAACTTCCGGTTTCGCAAAACTGGAAGTTACATTAGATGGGAAGAGTCTGGCGGCCAGCGGCATGAAATAGCCCGAAGTTCCCCGAACTCGTCTTGCGGCTGAATCGGTGAGTCCGGTTTTTATAAAAAACAAACTGATTCGAATCGATTCACCTGATTTGAATCGGTGAATCGATTCGAATCGTGAATCAGGCAGCACTAATAATTACATTTAAATGTTCCCTTGACATATGCTGGAGTGATCTTTAACCTCTTTGTGTATGTTGATATTACTAATATTTATAAAAGACTGCTGTAGCAATCTAAAGCATTTGGAAAACCTGGAAAAATGCATCCTTGTTGTCTTTCCAATTTTGGTGGAATTCAGTGTGTTGAGTTGGGAAATATGCTTAGAGATTCTCCTATGCAAGAGGCACCCAACACGTCAAACTCTCCCTTCCTTCAGTGAAAGGAATCAAAGGAGTCAAGAATTTCAGTCAATCCTTGGTTTTCAAATTGGAACAAACTTCCTCTTATTTTACGGGGTCCTGGTCCTTTTCAACTTTTTCGTAAATCTTTAAAAACTATTTTATTTGCCGAACGCTTTGGAAACTAGTCATATTAATATTTTCTGATTGTTGCTTTTTTTAAGCATTTTTTTAGTTACTGTTAACCGAGTCGAGCTCCTTTCTGACTGAAGACCTGGTATATAAAGCCAAGTTTTAGTGTAGTGGTCATAATGAAGAAGAGAGGTAAAGGGGCCAAATTTTAGATCATTATGGGCATACAAGAGTTTGCAGATAGTAATTGAATTGTAGTGAAAGAATGGAGATGTATGCATGTAGATATGGATGGATGCTGATTTTTCACCCTCTGCAAATGGGATGGGTGGGGTGGGGGGAGGGAGTTTCATTTTAAGGATTTCGCCTTTTAATATCCTAAGCTTTGTGTTAATAGTATATGAGCAATCTGTTTAATACAAGGGTCATTTCATAAATAATGCACACTATTTTTTTAAATTTAAATGGTTTTTTTTTCTAAGTATTTCTTTACAGTCCTTCAATATAGTCTCCCTGCTTTGCAATGACCAAGTCCCAACGTCTGGGAAGCTTCATTATTCCATCCAAGACACTGTTTTTGTTCAGTTGCCGAATAGCTCAGGTACCGGCGGAAGAAAGCTGATGCAAAACGATGTCCACGCATAGGTTGTTTCAATTTTGGAAAAAGGTCGAAGTCTGGTGGACACATGCCTGGACTGTAGGGAGCATGAGGTAACACCTCCCAGCCATATTCGTGTAATTTTTCAATGACATTCCCTAAGCTGTGCCTTCGACCTAGTTGACCACACCATCCTGTTGAACTGTCTTGAATCATTAGGCATCACAGGAAACACTTACAACTGGTTCCAGGGATTCCTCAAACTCAGATCCTACCAGGTATTCAAAGAAGACAAATTCTCCTTCTGATGGAATAACAACTGCGGACTACTGCAACATTATATATCTGGGAGCTTATAAGAAGACACTCCACAAGCTAAGATTAATCCAAAACACTGCAGTCCAACTCAGGTTTGGATTTAAAAAATGGGAACACATCACCCCATACTTCCAAATACTCCACTGGTTGCCGGTGGAATCCAGAATACTCTTCAAGCATGCCTGCATCAGCTACAAAGCGGTCTTTGGGATGCTACCAACTTACCTCGCCTCCCAATTCTTCCTCAACTACCCTAGTAAGAACTCTCGCAGAATAATTCTCTTTAATTACCCATCTCTGAAATCATGTCACTACAAGAAGTTCCTTGACAGAATGCTATCATTCCAGGCAGCCAAACTGAACACATGGCTCGTAAAACCCATACTCGAGGCCGCGTCATACACTGACTTCAGAAAATCACTGAAGACAATTTGAGTTCTCTTCCATTGACAATTTTTATCCCTGAAAGGGCTTTCTCTCCCATTACCCCTCTTACCCCCATTGCATGTACATTGTTGTAAACCTCTCTTTTTCTCATTGCATGCATCTTCCTGTAAACTGCCCCGAACTCATGTATCCTGTTGTAAACCGCTCTGTACCTCTGTATCCTGTTGTAATCATTTGTTGCTTGTTACAATCTTCTCGTATTCTCATTGCATGTATCTTCCTGCAAACCGCTCTGAACTTATGTATCTTGTTGTAAACCGCTCTGACCTTATGTATCTTGTTGTAAACATATGTTTCTTGGTGTAATCATCGCAAACACTCATTGCATGAATCTTGCTGTAAACCGCTTCGAACTTATGGTATAGCGGTATATAAAAAATAAAATTATTATTATTATTATTATGTGCAGGCGAGTATTGTGACGAATGAGTGGTCCAGCCAAGAACAACTGAGGTCGGGTTTTGTGCATTTTTCTGCACATTTTTTTAATTTTTTTTTTAAATTTATACTTTTACAAATTAACAAATCAATCAATACTTGAAAGGAAATATAACAATCCAATAAGGAAAATAAATATTAATTATAAAATAATAACACATAGTAACTATGATTAAAGTCCACAATGTGAGAGGAGAAGGAATCAGTCACTTCCAAGGGTAGTTGGATTCAAGAAATAAACTAAATTAATTCCGATAACAGAGTGCAGTTGGAGTTATTAACTAATGGCCTGCTAGGCTGATTCCATGGAGGTGTCTGGAATTCTTGTGGTTACTTTACCTTCAAGAAAAAACTGCAGTTGATCGGGTTCATAAAAAATATATCTATTACTCTGATAAGTACGGTAATGCAGCATTTACAGGGGAAACGTAATTGAAAAGTTGCCCCTAAACTCAAAACAGACTGACGACAAGCCAAAAACTTCTTACGTCTGGCTTGTGTCCACTTAGATACATCAGGAAATATAGAAATTTTGAATCCATGAAATTCCACCTTATCAGTCCTATAGAATAGGCGAAGAATTGCTTCTTTATCTTGAAGAAAGACAAAAGTTACCAATAAAGTAGCTCTAGTCATTATATCTTCTTGAGATGTCTCCAGCATACCAGTGAGATCCAATTCTCCTGGTACTGCGTTCCCTTTATCCTCCTTTGGTAAATTTAAGTAATATATCTTTTGTAATGGTGGCATATTATTTTCAGGAAATTTCAAAACGGTGTTTAAAAAAGACTGAAATAAATCCCTAGGAGATTGAAACTTGGAAACAGGAAAGTTTAAAAGTCTCAAGTTCAAATTCCTATTAGCATTTTCCAAATTTTCAATTTTCCTAGCAAGTAAAACTTTCTCCAGATTAAGTTGTAAATTAGTGGTAATCTTCTCATCTGCCACAGATTTCTCCAATTTGTCCATTCTGAGAGACTGTTGCTGGAGTTTCTCTTCAAAAGTTTTAAATTTACTATTAGAATTTTGTGTGGAAAGTACAATCTGGGAGCATACCTTGTGTAAAGTCTCCATAGCGCTCCATTATCCCAGGACAAGCAGGCAGCATATTCTTGACTGATGGGTGACGGCACCGACGGAGCCCCGGTACGGACAATTTTAGAGTGATTGCACTCTAAGAACTTGGAAAGTTCTAGCAGGCCGCACCGCGCACGCGCGAGTGCCTTCCCGCCCGACGGAGGCGCGCGGTCCCCAGTTTCTTAGTTTCCGCAGAGCTAAGAAGACGCACTTTTCAACGGCTGTTGAAAACTTTTTTCTCTTTCGCCTTCCCGCTCGCGTAAACTCGTTGGGAAATATTGTTTCCCTCATTTTATTTTATTTTCTTTTTAAAAAATAAAAAATAAAAAATCTTAATTCGTTTTTCTTTCATTTTTTCGGTTTCGCCCCAGCGGGGCCTGTTGCCACCATCGAGGCCTCGGCCTTCGATTTGGCTGAAGCCGTTTTTACATTCATGCCCCCTCAACCCGGGTTTAAGAAGTGCCAGCGGTGCGCTCGACCAATTTCACTCACAGACCCGCACAACTGGTGTCTACAGTGTCTTGGTCCTGACCATCGAGCATCTACCTGCACCCGCTGTGCCACTCTTAAAAAGAGAACTTTAAAAAATCGACAAATCCAACAGCGATTATTGTTTGGTACCGAGATGTCGGATTCGGCGGCACCGGTCCCCACTTCGACCCCGACGCAGTCGGCACCTGCCTCGTCGACACCGCGCGACACCGCGCCGGTGTCGCACCCTTCAGGTAAGCCGGCTAAGAAGCCTTCCCCGCTGGAGCGCCCTCCGGTCTCAGTGGCAGCAAGCCCAATCCTGCCGACCTCGAGGCGCCCGCGGAAGCGCTCCGCTCCGATTGAGGTAAGTCCCTTGACATCGGGTTCCTCTTCGGAGTGTAGAGCGGCACCCAAGGTACCGCAGAAGAAAAAAGCGGTACCGGTGCCTTCACTGGACGAGCGCATTGCCGCCGTCCTGCAAGTACAGCTTAAAGAACAACTACAGCAGCTGTTACCTGCTCTTCTGACACCGAGCCTTCCAGTCCTGGTCCGGTCTGAGCCTCCGGTACCGACAGTGGACCAGCCTCCTTTGTCAGCATCCACCTTGTCGGTACCGATGCATACTACTTCCTCGGTATCTATGCCGGTCTTAGCGCCGGAACCGAGATCCTTACACCAGGCTGTTCAAACCTCGGCGCCAACACAGCCTATAACATCTCCCGGTACCGTTTCACAGAGGTCTGGGAAGTCGATGCATAAAACTCGACACCTAGAACCCTCCACACCGGAATCCCGGGACCGCAGTTTTCAAGTAAGGGACCCTGATCTGTGGGGCGATTCGGAGGACCCTCTTCTCTCAGAGGGAGAGTGTTCATCAGGAGAAGAGGATCCTTCTGTTTTAGATCTGTCCTCTAAACTTGATGCAACTTCTTTCACCTCTTTTCTCAAAGAGATGTGTGAATCTCTCTCTATTCCCTTGGAGGCTGAATCCAAAAAATCCAAGGCATTTCTCGATGCTCTGGATTTTGACCAGCCTCCAAGGGAATTTCTCAAACTACCTCTCCATGACATATTAAGAGAGACATTTTACAAAAATCTAGAGACACCCTTGACCATCCCAGGAGCTCCCTGCAAACTGGACTCCTTGTATAAGGTCATACCTATTCCAGGCTTTGACAAGCCGCAACTCCCCCATGAGTCTTTACTGGTGGAATCTACTTTAAAGAAATCCACGGGGGCTAGTGTATACGCTTCTGTCCCTCCTGGCAGAGAAGGTAAGGCCATGGATAAGTTTGGCAAGAGGTTGTATCAAAATGCGATGCTAGCAAATAGATCAGGGAACTATGCTTTCCATTTTTCTTTTTACCTTAAGCATCTCATTCAGACTTTGTCATCTTTTGAGAAATATCTCCCTGACCGTAAAAAATCCGCCTTTCGCCAAACTTCTTCATCGCTCTTACAACTGCGCAAGTTCATGGTCAGATCAATCTATGACACCTTTGAGCTGACCTCTAGGGCCACGGCTATGTCGGTAGCTATGCGGCGACTGGCCTGGCTCAGAGTTTCAGAACTCGATGTCAATCATCAAGATCGACTGGCCAATGCACCTTGTTTGGGGGATGAGCTGTTTGGGGAATCCATGGACTCCACTACTCAGAAACTCTCAGCTCATGAGACTCGATGGGACACTCTCCTTAAGACAAAGAAGAAGACCCCACCTACTAGGCCTTTTCGCCAACAATCGGCCTATCAACGTAGATTTGTGGCTCGTCCTTTACCTCAGACATAGCAACAACCCAGGCGTCAGAGGCAACAACAGAGGCAAGTTGCTCGACCAGCACAGCAGCAACAGCAGGTGAAACCTCCCCCTTCACAGAAATCAACTCAACCCTTTTGACTTGGTTCTCCAGGACATAGCCAGTCTCCCTCCTTCTGCCCATCTTCAGCAGCCCATAGGAGGACGCCTTACTCATTTCATAAGCCGTTGGGAAATCATCACCTCGGATCAGTGGGTCCTCAACATCATCCACCACGGCTACTCTCTCAATTTCCAGACTCTTCCTGCCTAAAGTCTGCCAAGAGAGTCTGCTTTGAACACTCCTCAGTCTTCCCTCCTTCTTCAAGAGGTTCAATCCCTCCTTCTTCTGAACGCCATAGAGGAAGTTCCTCTAGATCAAAAGGGGCAGGGATTTTACTCCCGTTACTTTCTAGTCCCCAAAAAAACAGGAGATCTCAGACCCATTTTAGATTTTCGCAATCTCAACAAATGCTTGGTAAAAGAGAAATTCAAGATGCTTTCTCTGGCTACTCTTTATCCTCTTCTCAATCAAGGCGACCGGCTATGTTCCCTAGATCTCAAAGAAGCATACACTCACATACCGGTCAATCTGGCCTCCAGACAGTACCTCCGCTTCATGATCAACCGTTGTCATTACCAATACAAGGTGCTACCCTTCGGTCTTGCTTCCTCTCCAAGAGTGTTCACCAAATGTCTGATTGTGGTGGCCGTCTTTCTACGTTCCCACCTCCTTCAGGTGTTTCCTTACCTGGATGATTGGTTGATAAAGGCCAATTCTTCTCAGATAGTACTCCAGGCCACCAACCAGACCATCATGTTTCTACAACTTCTGGGGTTCGAGATCAATCTACCCAAATCTCATATTATCCCCACTCAGAGACTTCAATTCATTGGAGCGGTGCTGGACACAGTCCTCATGAGAGCATTTCTGCCGTCCAACCGTCTTCACACTCTCCAATCTCTGTGTCAGCAGGTGCTTCATCAACGCTCCATCTCTGCCAAGCAAATGATGATCTCTGCCAAGCAAATGATGACATGGCCTCCACAGTTCATGTCACACCCTTCGCACGTCTCCACCTACGCACCCCTCAATGGACCCTAGCGACCCAATGGTCCCAAGCGACGGATCCTTGCTCACGACACATATCTGTGACATCCTCTCTTCGTCAGTCTCTACAATGGTGGTTGATATCCTCAAATCTCTTCAGAGGTCTTTTGTTCCATCTACCTCCTCATCAACTTATCATCACCACCGACGCCTCCCCTTATGCCTGGGGAGCTCATTTGAACGAATTCCAAATTCAAGGACTTTGGACAGCCCAGGAAATGAAACATCACATCAACTTCCTGGAACTCAGAGCGATGTTTTATGCCCTCAAGGCCTTCCAGCATCTTCTCTTTCCTCAGGTCCTTCTACTGTGCACAGACAATCAAGTTGCAATGTACTACATCAACAAGCAGGGTGGGACGGGCTCTCGCCTCTTGTGCCAGGAAGCTCAGAAGATTTGGGCTTGGGCCATAGATCACCACCTATTCCTGAAAGCTATCTACATTCAGGGAGAACAGAATTCCTTAGCGGACAAGCTCAGCAGAATTCTCCAGCCTCACGAGTGGACACTCGATCCTTTCACTCTGCAGTCCATCTTCGCTCAGTGGGGCACTCCTCAGATAGACCTCTTTGCAGCTTCTCACAATCATCAGCTGCCCCACTTCTGCTCCAGACTCTACTCTCCTCACCGTCTGGCAGAGGATGCATTTCTCCTGGATTGGTCCAATCTCTTCCTGTATGCTTTCCCTCCTCTGCCTCTCATGCTCCGGACCTTGTTCAAGCTCCAGAGGGAACAGGCCACCATGATTCTGATTGCACCACGGTGGCCCAGGCAACATTGGTTCTCCCTTCTACTTCAACTCAGTTCCAGGGAACCTATTCTACTTCCACAATTTCCTTCTCTGCTTACACAACGTCAGGAGACCCTTCTGCATCCCAATCTCCAGTCTCTGCACCTGACAGCCTGGTATCTCTCGGGCTGACTTCGAATGATACTCTTTTGTCTCAGCCCGTTCGTTCTGTTCTGGATGCCTCCAGGAAACCTGCCACTCTGCAATGTTACCATAAGAAGTGGACACGGTTTTCTTCCTGGTGTCTTCTTCATCATCATAATCCTACGTCCCTTGCTGTGGAGACCGTGTTGGATTACCTTCTTTCTTTATCTGATTCTGGTCTCAAGTCTACTTCCATCAGAGTCCACCTCAGTGCTATTGCTGCTTTTCATGAGCCAGTCCATGGGAAACTCCTTTCAGCTCATCCCTTGGTCTCCAGATTCATGCGAGGACTTTTCAATGTGAAACCACCTCTTAAACCACCTCCTGTGATCTGGGATCTTAACGTGGTTCTTTCAGCCTTAATGAAGCCTCCGTTTGAACCTTTGGCCACGGCTTCTTTAAAATTTCTCACTTGGAAGGTTCTCTTCCTGATTGCTCTCACCTCTGCCAGGAGGGTCAGTGAGCTCCATGCACTAGTAGCAGACCCACCCTTTACCGTCTTTCATCATGACAAGGTGGTTCTGCGTACTCATCCAAAGTTTCTCCCTAAGGTTGTCTCGGATTTCCATCTCAACCAATCCATTGTTCTGCCTGTCTTCTTTCCGAAACCTCACTCTCACTCTGGAGAACAGGCTCTGCATACTTTGGACTGTAAGCGGGCTTTAGCTTACTATTTAGACCGAACTAAGCCCCACAGATCATTCCCTCAACTCTTTCTGTCCTTTGATCCGAATAAATTGGGACGTCCTGTTTCTAAACGTACGCTGTCCAATTGGCTCGCAGCGTGCATTTCTTTCTGTTATGCTCAGACCGGACTGACTCTGGAAGGTTCTGTCACAGCCCATAGAGTTCGAGCCATGGCAGCATCTGTGGCTTTCCTCCGTTCCACACCTATTGAGGAAATCTGCAAGGCTGCTACTTGGTCCTCATTTCATACTTTTACATCTCACTGTTGTCTGGACGCATTCTCCAGACGGGATGGTCACTTCGGCCAATCTGTTTTGCAAAATTTGTTTTCCTAATGGCCAACCTTCCCACCATCCCTCTTTTAGTTAGCTTGGAGGTCACCCATCAGTCAAGAATATGCTGCCTGCTTGTCCTGGGATAAAGCACAGTTACTTACCGTAACAGGTGTTATCCAGGGACAGCAGGCAGATATTCTTGCGTCCCACCCACCTCCCCGGGTTGGCTTCTTAGCTGGCTTATCCTAACTGGGGACCGCGCGCCTCCGTCGGGCGGGAAGGCACTCGCGCGTGCGCGGTGCGGCCTGCTAGAACTTTCCAAGTTCTTAGAGTGCAATCACTCTAAAATTGTCCGTACCGGGGCTCCGTCGGTGCCGTCACCCATCAGTCAAGAATATCTGCCTGCTGTCCCTGGATAACACCTGTTACGGTAAGTAACTGTGCTTAATGCCTCCATGTCAATCACCGCTGGTTTAATCAGGGGAGCAGGGGTAGCTATTCCGGGGGACTCCACCATGGGATCCATCTGCACCTTCCCCATTTCCCGCTGACTTTCAGATCCTCCGGTTTCCAATGCTGACTGTAAGGAACTCAGCAAGCTGTGGTTTCCATCCGGGGTCAGGGGTGAGACCTGCAGCGCCGCCGGAGACATCAATTCCGGCGCTTCCTGTGCATCTGAGGGCGTCCCCGACATCATCCCGGGATGCAGAGGAACTCCAGGCCCGAATGAGCTAAGCGAAACGTCGCCTTCCAAGACCGAGGTCTGCCCTCCTCGATCAACAGATGCGCCCACTCCAACTGGGACAACATAAGATGTTATTGCCGCTTGCCGAGTCAATGAAGTGGAAGAGGAGGCAGGAAGCACGCTCCTCTGCTTACCCCTGCGCTTGGGCATAGCAGGTAAATCTCTAAGGAAAAAAAAAAAAAAGTTGAAAAAATTGCCGAACAGAGCAGGAGCCACTTGATAGCTCAACTCACTCCGACGCCATCTTGATTCCCGCATTTTTTTTTTTTTTGCAAAAAATCACGATAATACACTGTTGTGACACTTCTTCCACATGGAACTTTGTCTATGATGATGATGCCTTCATGATCATAAGCAAAAATCATCATTTGTTTGACTTTTGATTGAGCTCATTTAAATTATTTTGGTCGTGGGGAAGATGGAACTTTTCACTTGTCATTGAAAAACTATCCGAATACGGGTGGGAGATGTTACCTCATGAGACCACCAGACTTTGACCTTTTTCCAAAGTTGAAACAACCTATGCGTGGACATCGTTGTGCATCTCTGGAAGAGCTTTTTTCTGCCGGTACCCGAGCCATTTGGCAACTGAACTAAAACGGTGTCTTGGATGGAATAATGAAGCTTCCAGGATGTTGGGGCGTACTTGATCATTGCAAAGCAAGGAGACTATATTGAAGGATTGTAAAGAAACATAGAAACATAGAAATAGACGGCAGATAAGGGCCACGGCCCATCAAGTCTGCCCACTCCGGTGACCCTCCCTATCTATCTTTGCGGATAGATCCCACATGTCTATCCCATCTGGCCTTAAATTCCGGCACACTGCTGGTCTCAATAACCTGAAGTGGAAGACTATTCCAGCGATCAACCACCCTTTCAGTGAAGAAGAACTTCCTAGTGTCACTGTGCAGTTTCCTGCCCCTGATTTTCCACGAATGCTCCCTTGTTGCCGCGGGACCCTTGAAGAAGAAGATGTCTTCTTCCACCTTGATGCGGCCCATGAGATATTTGAATGTCTCGATCATATCTCCCCTCTCTCGACGCTCCTCGAGTGAGTAGAGCTGCAAATTCCCCAACCGCTCCTCGTACGGGAGCTCCCTGAGTCCCGAGACCATCCTGGTGGCCATCCTCTGGACCGACTCCAGTCTCAGCACATCCTTGCGGTAATGCGGCCTCCAGAATTGCACACAGTACTCCAGGTGCGGTCTCACCATGGATCTATACAGTGGCATAATGACTTCAGGTTTACGGCTGACGAAACTCCTGCGTATGCAACCTATGATTTGCCTTGCTTTGGATGAAGCTTGCTCCACTTGGTTTGCAGACTTCGTGTCTTCCCTGACAATCACCCCTAAGTCTCATTCTGTTTCAGTTCTTGTCAGGATCTCGCCATTTAGGGTGTAAATCTTGCATGGATTTTGGCTTCCCAGGTGCATGACTTTGCATTTTTTGGCATTGAAACTGAGTTGCCAGGACCTAGACCAGTGCTCCAGCAGAAGTAAGTCAAGCACTATATCGTCTGCCATTGCTTTTTTGTCTGTTGTGCTTTTGCTCACTACATTGCTCAGTTTGGCATCATCGGCGAACAATACTTGAAAAAAACCCCAAACAACATGTAAATTTAAAAAAAAAAAAAAAATAGTGTTCATTTGTTGAATGTTTAACTTTTTCTGTTAGTGACACATTGGAATTGGGATTGTGGATTGACCTTGGTTGGTTTTGTGTGATTTTTGGGAGGGGGTGGATGGTGGGTTTCAGCATATCATGGTGAAATGTGACAAGAATATTGGTACTCATTTCTGTGCTTTGTACACTGTGGTATTCTGTACTTATTTGGTTCTTTTTGAAACTTAATAAAATAAATTATTAACAAAAAAATAAAATAGTGTGCATTATTTATGAAATGACCCTTGTATGTTTCTCCTGCTTATTGTACGTTACTATATACAATTTCAATAAAATTTTGAAACAAAAAAAAGAATTTTGAAAAAAAACTAAAATTTGAAACAAAAAAAATAAATTTTGAAAAAATTTTGAAAAAAAACTAAAATTTGAAACAAAAAAAATAAATTTTGAAAAAATTTTGAAAAAAAACTAAAATTTGAAACTAAAAAAAAAAAGAAACACAGCCTCTAAATCTGTATAACATACAGTGAGTATATACAGTGCATTTATACCCTTTGATAGTTTTAGTTGACACTTCCACAACGATACGAGCCATGACATTAATGTCTAAGGTCAATAACTTGATCATGTAAGCTACACTAGATACCACACAGCCGATTTAGGGCAGGCCTGAGACCAAAGTCAGTGGGCCAATATTACCCTCTCCAGCCCTCCCCCAATTGAAGCAAAACCCAAATATAATTTGCTGTGAGGGTAGAGAAAAAAAAACCCCGTCAATCTCTTCTAGTTCTTTCTTTCTGTGACCCTTACTCTTTGTTCTCATGGGCGTTGGGTTGCGGCACGGGGTCCGTGAGCCTCATCTCAAATTCATTACACCGCAGCGGTACCTCCCGGTAGTGACAAATTAGACTGTACAGGCTGTCAAACACCAAGTTGTCCGTCAGGTAGAACTTGGTGGTTCCGGCTTCCTGGCGCGAGTGGATGCGGCAGTGCTGCACGCGGTTCGACCTCCTGTAAAAAGAGAAGGCAGAATCAGTTGGAGCCAGCCATTGCAATGGGGCTGCTCTGATAGTGCTACGTTATCATGGAACGCTACGCAAAACACGTCATGGGGAAAGGAGTGAAGGGCTCAGACAGGGTCTGCCTGAAATCCAAACCCGGCTTTGCCACAGATTTTCTGCGTGGACAAATGTCTTTATTCAGCAAAAAGGGAGCACGCTTAAACAAACAAACTAATATATACTACACAAGATGATATAAAGAAAGGTCAAATTGGATTTTCAAGGTTAACTGTAATTTTCCTTCATTAAATTTGGAATATGGCCCATATTCTATGGATGGTGCCAGGCTCTGGTAGACGCACTACTGCCGCCTAACTTACCTGGGAAATACCATTCCAAAAAAATTAAAAAGCTTTGGTACTACACTTCTCCCTCCAAATCCGCGGATTCGGTTATTTGCAATTCTTTTTTTTTTTAAGATCCATTTTCATTTTTCGAGCTATTTTTAAGCCCTCTTAGACCCCCCCCCCCCCCCTTTAAGCCTTACCTGGTGGTCTAGCGGGTTTTCAGGGCAGGAGCGATCTTCCTACGCTCCTGCACTCCCCTCTGCCCTCCAACCCAGCCAGCAGATTAACCCTTCCCTTTAATTGTATCCATGACATCCTGTTTGGCTGTTTAGACTGTAAGCTCTTTGGAGCAGGGACTGTCCTCTTTGTGACTCTCTACAGCGCTGCGTACATCCGGTAGTGCTATAGAAATAATTCATAGTAGTACACTTCTCCCTCCATATCCACAGGGATTAGGGGCAGAGCCGGCCCGCAAATATTAAAAAACCACGAATAATATTCGGGATAGCTCTGACCCTCCCCCCCGGCATCCCTTAAGCCAATCTTCCTACGCTCCTGCCCCGTGCAGATCACTCATAGGAAATGGCTGCCGTGTTTTTGTATGTGTCTACTAACCTAACCCGGTTCTGTATAGTATTTTAACTCCAACTTGTTTTGTTTCTTTTAAGATATTCTTTTATTACTGTACGCTGCCTAGAAATTTGATTAAGCGGTATAACAAAGTTTTTAATAAACTTGAAACTACGACGGGAGCTCACGGCAGCCATTTCCTATGAGTGATCTGCACGGGGCAGGAGCGTAGGAAGATTGGCTTAAGGGATGCTGGGGGGAGGGTCAGAGCTATCCTGAATATTATTTGTGGTTTTTTAATATTTGCGGGCCGGCTCTGCCCCTAACCCCTGTGGATATGGAGGGAGAAGTGTACTACTATGAATTATTTCTATAGCACTACCAGATGTACGCAGCGCTGTAGAGAGTCACAAAGAGGACAGTCCCTGCTCCAAAGAGCTTACAATCTAAACAGACAACAGGATGTCATGGATACAGTTAAGGGGAAGGGTTAATCTGCTGGCTGGGTTGGAGGGCAGAGGGGAGTACAGGACAATCAAGCCATTGTGACATCACTGATGAGGTTGGCTCTTATTGGTGGAATGAGGCATTATGACATCACAAGCTCAGCTCTGCTTCCCAAAGACTGAAACTTCACACTATTACTATTATAACTATTTCTATGGCACTACCAGACGCACATAGTGCTGTCCAGAGTCACAAAGAAGAAGACGGTCCCTGCTTCAAAGAACTTACAATCTAAACATCTAAGACAGACAAACAGGATGTCATGGGTACAGTTAATCCTGGACCGCACTCTAACCTTCGATGACCATACCAGTGCCCAGGTGAAAAAATGTTTCTGTACCCTCTGGAAACTGCGCACCATCAAACGTTACTTCGACCACCAAGCCTTTCGTCTACTCGTTCAATCTCTGGTATATTAGACTACTGCAACATTATTTACCTGGGATCCTATAAAAATACCATCAAACGTCTTAGAACAGTCCAAAATGCGGCCGTCCGCCTCATCTATGATCTCAAAAAATACGACCATGTTAGCCCCTACTACACCAAACTCCATTGGCTTCCAGTAGAGGCAAGGATCATCTTTAAGTTTGCCTGCCTCTGTTTCAAAACTCTTACAGGATCTTCCCCAAGCTACTTGTCGGAGCACTTTGAAATAGCAGGCCCCTCTCGCACACGAAACGCCCACCTATTCACCTTTCCCTCCCTAAAAGGCTGCCTCTACAAGAGATTCATTGATAGAACCCTAGCATTCCAAGCGGGCAAATGGAACAATTGCCTTACCGCCCTCATCTCCAACTCCCCGCCCTACCACCTGTTCAGGAAGTCACTAAAAACCTACCTCTTCGACAAATTCCGCTAACGCTGCCTTCCCCCCTTCCCTGCACCCTCCTGACCTCGATATGCCTCCATGCCCTCTGACTACGCCCCCCTCCCAAGCCACTATGGCCTCTCTTACTCAATCTCTGTTTTATCTAATTGCCCTGCCTTATCATTGCCTCACATTTAACATCACCGTAAATGTATCACCGCTATAAAATGTAACATCGCTGTATACGCACAGCCTCCTCTTTAGTATATGCCTTTTTATTACTGCTATTTATGTAACATCTCTGTAAATGTAACAACACTATAATATGTATCATCGCTGTAAATGTACAGTCTCTTCTATTGTTAACTGCATTGAACTTCCATGGTATTGCGGTATACAAGAATAAAGTTATTATTATTATTATTAATCTGGGTTGGAGAGCACAGAGTACAGGACAATCAAGCCATTGTGACATCACTGAACACTCAATGGATTCCTACCCTCCTACCTTACTAACCAATTTTGCTTTTCCAGACCAGGTCGAACCACAAGACCTCACTCATTTTTTTTCCTTTCAACCAGTTAAAGGTATATTACCCACAAAAGATTTGTGTCGAAACTCATTGCCTATCAAGCTGCTTCAAGAAACCCAGATTGGAGCCATTTAATTCGCTCTTCAACTCATATATGCATTTTAGAAAATCCTTTAAAGCATCTCTTTTCTCAAAATAAGCAATCTTAACTTAAAATAACTTTTCCTGTTACTGAAAATTCTTCAATTCTTTTATTCCTTACTAGTGTTTAAGCCCGTTACATTAACAGGTGCTAGAGTAGATGTCCGTCTGTCTGTTTTTTTTTGTTTTTTTTCTTTGTCTCTCTCTCCTTGGACGCTGCCTGTCTGTCTGTCATTTTTTCTGTCTGTGTCTCTCCCTAAGTGCCCTCAGTGCCTCCTTCCTATGGCCTTAGTGCCCCTTCTTATGTCCTTAGTGCCCCCAGTACCTCCTTCCTGTGTCCATAATGCCTCCAGTGCCTCCTTCCCATGTCCTTAGTGCCCCCAGTGCCTGCGTACTGTGTCCTTAGTGTCCCCAGTGCCTCTGTCCTGCTTAGTGCCCTCAGTGCAATCTATGTCCTTATTGATCTCAGTGCCCCTTTCTATATCCTTAGTGCCCCCAGTGCCTCCTTCCTATGTCCCCATCACTTTCTTCCAAACTTTGTCCCACCCCCCTATACCAGCCTGTCTGCCTGCCTCCCATCCCCCTGAGCAGCATGTTTTCATGTAAACCCCCCCCCCCTCCCAGCACCGACCCTACCCAGCATCCCCAATCCTTCCTATATGTCATGTGTGTCTGTCCAAGTTAGATTGTAAGCTCTTCTGAGCAGGGACCCTCTATAAATGTCAGCCCACCTCTTTGAGAGTGCTTTCGACTCCTAACTCCTCTCACCTTGGGTTCTGCATCCCCAAACCTATATGTCATGTCTGTCTGTCCAAGTTAGATTGTAAGCTCTTCAGAGCAGGAACCATCTATAAATGTCAGCCCACCTCTTTGAGAGTTCTTTCGACTCCTAACTCCTCTCACCTTGGGCTCTGCATCCCCAAACCTATATGTCATGTCTGTCTGTCCAAGTTAGATTGTAAGCTCTTCAGAGCAGGAACCATCTATAAATGTCAGCCCACCTCTTTGAGAGTTCTTTCGACTCCTAACTCCTCTCACCTTGGGCTCTGCATCCCCAACCCTATATGTCATGTCTGTCTGTCCAAGTTAGATTGTAAGCTCTTCTGAGCAGGAACTGTCAAAATGGTCAGCACCTGCATATGCCTTTCAGTGCTATATAAATTGCAAATTGAAATACTTTTCTCAGTCAGAGTAGGTAAGATTCCAGGTCATGAGTCTGATTTATGTAGCCTAAAAGCCAGGAATTTTTTTTAGGGCAAATTGGTTCAGATCACTACTGAAGGACGCAACCTTTTGTCCAGGAGACAGTAGTACCCTGCCAGACCATTTGCCCCAGAGGTTTCTGATAGTAAATGGCCATACAAGGAAGATTTATTTTCCTGTTACAACAGCTATGACTAGGGTTACCAATGTCCGGATTTACCCGGACATGTCCGGACAGGTTTTCAAAACACGGCAGTTTGTCCAGGTTTTGAAAACCACTGAGCTCGGGGCTGCGTCTGGAGGACATCGGTGCATGCACGGATGCGACGCATGACATCACACGCATGAGTGCATACATGTGAATTACATCTGCTCATGCGCAGATGCCTTCCAGACACAGCCTTGACGAATCGGGGCTCTGGGTGGGACAGGGCGGGGCTGTGGGCAGGGCCATTTGTCCTCTTTTTTTTTTTTTAGGACACAATCCTGGCTATGACAGTGTCTTCTTAGGCTGTGTGTGAGGTTCTCCTGGCATGGCAGAAGTTTCTTCCCACCCACCCGCCACCCCCACATACCAAAATGAAAGTGTGTAGTCTCCCACGAACGTCTCACTGTCCCGCACCAGGAAGGTGCCGTCTTTTCCTCCCGTCTCCGTGCAGTATTCGTGCAGCAGCTTCTCTGCGATCTGACGCCCATCGCGCCCTCCGCCCAGCTTCCCGTGGAACCACTTCTCACTAAAGTGCAGCTCATTGTTGTTAAATTCCTGTACACGCAAGATGCAGGGGAGGGAGGAGAGACACCATGGAGAAAGAGAGGGGAAAGAGGAGAGGGAAGGCAAGGCTCAGAAAACGGTGGATTGGTACAGGGAGAGACAGAAGAGAAAGGGGAGGGAGGGGAGGAGACAAAGGAGAAGATGATTCCAGCAAATGACCCAGTGCTCTCAAATGCCCCATGTAAATTTCCTCTGCAATACTGTTTTAATAGGAAACGTAATTCTGGTTCATAATGTAACACAGTAACAGACGACGCTCGATAAAGATTAATTGCTTCACTCTGTCTGACCAGTGGTCTCAAATTCACGGCCCGGGAACCACATGTGGCCCGTCAGGTACTATTTTGAGGCCCTGGGTATGTTTATCATAATCACAAAAGTAAAATAAAAGAGTTTCTTGATCATATGTCTCTTTAGCTATAAATTACCATATTATTATTAAGACTAAGCCTAAAGGAAAGATTTATAAACTATAAAGAATTTTACCTCATGCAAAACGGTCATTTCTTTAATAAGACATTAACTATTTATTTCTGAGGCCCTCCAAGTACCAACAAATCCAAAATGTGGCCCTGCAAAGGCTTTGAGTTTGTGACCACTGCTCTAGACTGTGGCTTAACTCCTGACCACGTGCAGGATTTTGTTCCTTTTCCAGTAGGTTTAGGGTTACCAGATTTTACTTTACTGTCCTCCTTACTTCCATTGCTTTCAGTGGAAGTAAAACCCGGATGTCTCAATCCATCCTCCTTACTTCCATTGCTTTCAGTGGAAGTAAAACCCAAATGTCTCAGTCCGTCCTCCTTACTTCCATTGTTTTCATTGGAAGTAAAACCCGGATGTCTCAATCCGTCCTCCTTACTTCCATTGCTTTTAGTGGAAGTAAAACCCGGATGTCTCTATCCATCCTCCTTACTTCCATTGCTTTTAGTGGAAGTAAAACCCGGATGTCTCAATCCGTCCTCCTTACTTCCATTGCTTTCAGTGGAAGTAAAACCCGGATGTCTCAGTCCGTCCTCCATTTTCTGCAGTCACATGGTAACCCTACCCCAGGTACAGGCCCCATATAGTGTAAGAAAATAAGAGTTTTTAAAGCCCCAGCTCCGGCCTTCCTTCCTGAGCTTTACCTCCTTCGGTTCTGTCTCTTCTTCATCCTCATTGGACTGGTAGTGGGATGTCTCTTCCGAGTAGTAGATCTTGTTACTTGTGAGGACAAAATAATGAGGACTCCAGGTCTGTATAAGAGAGAGAGACAATGTCAGCAGACTAACAGGGGGGGCGCAGGAAATGGGGGGGGGCAACATGATAGGAGGAGGCCGTATCTAACATTACGCACATCGACATGAATACACTCGTGCACAGGTGCTCCCCTGCAGATGTATGTATCAGTGGAAGTCCGTTGAGGACAACCGTGATATTGCCACAAATTTCATCCGTAGGTTCATCTCTGCCTTGAAGGACGAGCCCTGATTACTAGAGTTTGTAAAACTTTGGACGTGGGAAGGAAATCTTGTTTGTTAGTTCCTAACATCCATACATCCATTCATCATGGCATCACAATGGCTTACGTTAATAGTAAAAAAATAAAGAAAAAACCAGAGAAATAAAGGGTTGATATTCAAATCAATTTAAATGACCAGGAGGGGTTAGGGGTGGGCCAGGTCTCCTGTCTCGTCTCTACCCTAACTCCATCCAAGTTAGGTGGAGCAATGACCTAGCTGGTTAGCAAAGAGAGGGTTATTGGGATGAGACTCATAGTGGGGAAGAAGATTAAGAAGAGGATAAACGCTGTGAAAACATTAGAGCAAGCTTGGTCCCTTTTTAAGGACACAGTCACCGAGGCACAAAATCTATACATACCGCGTATCAACAGGGGATCCAAGAGGAAAAAGAACAAGGAACCAGCGTGGCTCACTGTAGTGGTGAAGGAAGCGATCAGAGACAAGAAGACTTCGTTTAAGGAATGGAAAAGGTCAAAAACGGACGAAAACTGGAAAAAACACAAACAACATCAAAACAGGTGCCACAAGGCGGTAAGAGGGGCCAAAAGAGACTACGAGGAAAAAATAGGCATGGAGGCGAAAAACTTCAAGCCATTCTTTTAATATATCAAGGGGAAACGACCCGCAAAGGAAGCAGTGGGGCCATTGGATGTCCATGGAATAAAGGGAGTGCTAAAGGAGGACAAGGCCATCGCTGATTAACTGAACACATTTTTTGCATCTGTGTTTACCAATGAGGATATACGCAACATACCGGAAGCCAACAGGCTATACGCAGGAAATGAAGACGGGAAACTGACAGGGTTGACAGTCAGTCTAGAAGAGGTATACAGGCAGATTGATAGGCTTACATATGATAAATCCCCGGGACCGGATGGCATCCATCCAAGGGAAATCAAGAAACTGAAAGGGGTTATAGCTGAACTGCTGCAACTAATAGCCAATCTGTCGATCAAATCAGGAAGGATTCCGGAAGACTGGAAAGTGGAGAATGTTACGCTGATCTTCAAGAAAGGTTCGAAGGGAGATCCGGGAATCTACAGACCAGTGAGTCTGACCTCGGTACCGGGAAAGATGGTAGAGGTGCTGATAAAGGACCGCATCATTGATCACCTTGACGGTCACAATCTGATGAGGACCAGCCAGCAGGGCATCAGCAAAGGAAGATCCTGGTTGACGAACCTGTTGCACTTCTTCGAGGAAGTAAACAGGCAGATAGACAAGGGCAACCAGTCGAAATTGTATATCTGGACTTTCAGAAGGCATTCGACAAGGTTCTGCATGAACGACTACTTCGGAAAATTGCGAGCCATGGAAGCGAGGGAGAAATACTCACGTGGATTAAAAACTGGCTGGAGCATAGGAAACAGAGAGTGGGGGTAAATGGACAATAGTCGGACTGGAAGAACGTCACCAGTGGGGTGCCACAGGGCTCAGTGCTTGGACACGTGCTCTTCAACATCTTTATAAACGATCTGGACATAGGTACAAGTGAGGTGATTAAATTTGCGGACGATACAAAGTTATTCAGAGTAGTGAAGACGCAGGGGGATTGTGAAGATCTGCAAAGTGACATAATCAGGCTTGAGGAATGGGCATCAACATGGCAGATGAAGTCCAACGTGGATAAGTGTAAGGTGATGCATGTCGGTAACAAAAATCTCATGCACAAATACAGGATGTCTGGGGCGGTACTTGCAGAGAACTCCTAGGAAAGAGATTTGGGAGTTCTGATCGATAAATCGATGAAGCCGTCCACACAATGTGCGGCGGCAGCAAAAAGGGTGAACAGAATGCTAGGAATGATAAAGAAGAGTATCACGAACAGATCAGAGAAGGTTATCATGGTGCTGTATCCGGCCATGGTACGCCCTCACCTGGAATACTTAGTCCAGCACTAGTCGCCGTACATGATGGATATAGCACTACTCGAAAGGGTCCAGAGAAGAGCAACAAAAATGGTTAAGGGACTGGAGGAGTTGCCGTACAATGAAAGATTAGAGAAACTGGGCCTCTTCTCCCTTGAAAGGAGGAGACTGAGAGGGGACATGATCTAAACATTCAAGATAATGAAGGGGATAGACTTAGTAGATAAAGACAGGTTGTTCACCCTCTCCAAGGTAGGGAGAACGAGAGGGCACTCTCTAAAGTTAAAAGGGGATAGATTACATACAAACGTAAGGAAGTTCTTCTTCACCCAGAGAGTGGTAGAAAACTGGAACGCTCTTCCGGAGGCTGTTATAAGGGAAAACACTCTCCAGGGATTCAAGACAAGGTTGGACAAGTTCCTGCTGAACAAGGACATATGCTGGTAGGGTTAGTCTCAGTTAGGGCGCTGGTCTTTGACCAGAGGGCCACCGTGTGCTCGGTGGACCACTGGTCTGACCCAGCAGCGGCAATTCTTACGGTCTTTTGTTCTTATATGCTTGCAGCTTAACAATGTATTTTTTGTTTTTATAATTTTGTTGTATATTTCATTAAAACTTTCGATAAAATGTTGACGTCAAAAGACTGCTCAGTTAACCGAGAAACTGCAGGATGTCGCTGGTGTCACAGGGACGAAGAATCCCAGCCACTGGCCCCATTCATGCAAAACACAAAATTCACACCTCCTGACACGAACCCACAGGCAGCTGGAGTCCCATGCAGGGGAACACCTACGTGGTCAATGGGGTCCTCCAGGTAAAGGATGCCGTTTTTGATGGAATTACTGAGGTCATTCTCCGAGTAGCTTGCCGTGGAAACTTCTTCATAGAGGTTACCTTCCACCAGCTTCTTGTGCTGAGAGACAGAACCCAAAATCCAGCGATCAGGAAAGCGTTATCACTGTGGATAGGGGTGGAAAAGAGAAAAGAAACCCAGCACCGACACGGACGTGGGCAAACACAGGCACATGCGCTGAGAATGCTGGCGAGGTGACAGGAGAAGCACTACAAACACCGAAGTACACCCAGTGGCGAAGTAAGGGGGGGGGATGATCCGCCCCGGGCGCCATATTGGTTGGGGCGTCAGCACGCCTTCTCTTCTCTGCCCTCTCCGCCTCTTCCCACTCCTCCCCTCACCATGCGCACGCCCCCCCTATCTCTGCTTCAATGTGTCCTCACAACCACGTCAGCTCTCCCGCTGACATCGCTTGCAGGTGTCGTACATAGTAAGCGACATTGGAGGGAGAGCTGCCAGGGTCGCGAGGAGCACGCTGAAGTTGTTACTCGCGTGGTGGGAGGGGAGGCGCGTGGAGGGGAGGAAGGGGTAGAGGCGGGGAGCAGAGAGGTGGAGGGGCGCCGGCTCCCCCACCAACATGGTGCCCAGGGCAGACCGCCACCCCCTTTCTACGCCACTGTGCTTAATACCCCTTGTCCAAGCAGTATATCAGATCCCAATCCCTTTTTCCGGAATATGCACAAGACAGATTTACATACGAGAAAAGCAGTTTGTGGAAATCTACATCATGCATATTTGCGTTGGATATTCTGAAGAGCTGAGTGGCCACGTGGGGAGCAGTGTAAGATTGGGATCACAGCCAAAGACCTTGCAAGACATGAGGAGCGGATGGGGAGCTCACGCCATCCTCAGGTATTATAAGCAACAGGGCCAGCTTACCTTATAGACCAGGTGAGGCTGCGGCCCAAGGGGCACCAACCCCCCAGGGCTGTGATGTCGCTGACCCATAAGTTAAGCTACCCTGTGGCTTCCCTCTTCCTCCTCCCTCTTCTAACGCTGCTGCCCTGACCAGGCAGGGTGCGGCTTCACAGACCAGCTGCTGCCAGTGGGGAGGGGGGGAATTGCAGCACCTCCCTCCTCCCTCCTCTGCCGCTACTGCTTGACACTGACGCTGCCCTTTGAAGCCGCATCCTGCCAGGACCGGGCATTAGCGTCAGAGGAGGGAGGAGTGAACTGGCCTGGGGACAGGGAATGGGCCAGAGCAGGGCATGGGTCGGTGTGCCATAATCTCTTGAGCCGACCCTGATAGGAGATCCGTGGGGAACGGAAGAGGTGTTCTCTCGTGCACAGTCTGTAAGTATCTCGTGCCCGCGCTTCACCCCTGCTCCTAAACGAGTGGCAGAAAGAAGACTACGGTTCTCTCAAAATACCTTAATCAGGATTTTTTTCTTCAGCTGTGTGGGAGATGGCAGCTCATCGGCATTCAGGTCAACGGGTTTCGTCAGTAGCATGTCCCCAAAGACCTTCTTGAATTGGGAGGCCATATTTCTCTGCTGTACAACACTGCAGTGGTCCTCGATTGACAAAATGATGGGATACCTGGCGGGAGAGGGAAGGAAGCCCCGTGTCACATTTCACACCATGGAGGACATTTCTTTTTAATTTTAATTTAACCCAGCATTTCGACTCTGCTTAACTGAACGCTCAAGGCAATGCAAAGGATACTGAACATAATACAATACAAATCATGAATGTATGAAGTAAGATACAGAACTATGAAACTCATAAAGTAATAAACGATTGGATCAAAATTCAACCTGTAGCAATAAATGCATTTTAAGTGCTCTTATGCCTGAATATTGAGCTTGGGTATTGGATATGCAGAATATTTTCAGGCTGTTATTTGGTTATCAACGATAATCAGAGCAGTACCAGAGTAATTATCTGAATAAAGTTAGGACAGCCTTTTCACTGTAAAAGCCTATCAGAAACCCTCCAACAATGCCTCACCGTGAAACTCAAGTTAATAATTAAACCCTTCCCATGTGGCATGAACGCTAAGCAGACGTTTTTAACCTTTAAAATCTATGAATACAGAAACACCACTTTTAGCCAGAAATAAATTTTTCTCAACCCATATATTACCTGAAACCCCCCCCCCCCCTCTAAGAACTTCCAGGTCCCAACTATAATTCAAAAGTAACTATAATAAATATTTATTTATTTAAAAAATGTATTCTCCGCTTAAAACTAAGTGGATAACAACATACACAGCTGGAATGCATGTAAACATCGGAAAACAATCTCACCAAACATTCTCCATAAAAAGTATACTAGCAAAACGCTAAAATAGCCTTCCAGGTACATTGCAGCCCACCATATGCAATTTACATAAAAATAAAATAATTTTTTACTTTCCCACCCCAGGATCCCACTTACCTGAGACCTGGGGATAGATCCTGACCACTTCTGCCTTTCAATTCAGTTTGGAAGCATCCTCCTAGTGATTGGTCCCAGACATGAGCTCTGGTGGTAGGTCTGCTGGGCAGCCTCAAAATCAAGGCCCTGGCTTCATTTTGGCCTTACTGCATATGCCCAGAAACATCCCCAGGCTCTCCTCTATAGTAGCCACATTGGCCACTTTCCCAACAGCACCCTGAGGTCCTGGTACCCTCAGCCATCCTGAGTTATGAAGGGACTGGTATCAGAAGACCTGTCCTGCTCTCACCTGCCTTGGAAACTCCCCCTGGACAACCTCAACATATAATAGCTGGACCAAGACCATCTCCTTCCCATAGCATTGTTTCACCTGACCTCTCCAGCTTCAGGCCAGGCAATTTTAATTTAAAATTTAATATTAACCAACAACACTTCTCTGTATTGGTTCAATCAATTATTTTGTCAAGGCTGGATTACTGCAATCCAGTGTATTTGGGTCTTTCAAAGGTCAGTCTGCAGAGATTTCAATTAATACAGAACACTGCAGCTAAACTTATTTTCGGCAAGAGTACATTCGACCACGTAATCTCTCTGCTCAAGGAATTACATTGGCTTCCAGTGTATCTGAAAATTCAATTTAAGTGCATTTGTATTGCATTTAAGATCTTATTCAGCATTTTCATCACTTTGATTCCTTTAGATTGGAGTGTGCAAAGGTCTCATCTTGCCAGAAGTTCTCAAAAATTAAAACTTACATTTCCCTCTCTCAGTGGTAAAAACAGAACCGTTAAGAGATTTAGTCATTCGTTTGCTTTTAACTTAACTGAATTCTGGAATGCTTTACCACTTACATTAAGAAGTTTAGGTTCTTTTGCTTTATTCCGGAAAGTTCTGAAAACTTTTTTGTTTGCTATACATTTGGGAAATTAACTATTTCAGTCTACTTTTCCTTGTCAAGTTTATGTATTATATTATTGTTAACCGAGTCGAGCTCGTCTTGGTTGATGACTCAGTCTATAAAACTGAGTTTTCGTTTAGTTTAAGTTACAATACCTTTTCAACTGCTTCTCAAATCTCTCCCTCTCCAACTGCACTCATTCTCACAACCCTGTTCATACCCCCTAAGCCAATCACCTAATCCCCATTGTCCTCATTTATCCTTGCTCAAGTTTTTAGTCTCCACTATGCCCCCATCTGGACCTCAAGTCCTTTCTCTTCCACCCAGTCACTCTCAATCCTACTGAAGCCCTGAGATCCCACTTACACTCCCAGTATTCAGTCAGTCTTAGAAGCTGTTTTCTTCTAGTCTCGCACCCAATCCTGGAGCTTCATCTAAGGCTGAATCTCTTTTCTTCTGCATCTCCAAGTCCCCAGTGGCCAATGGTGCGTGGTGAGGGTTTTCAGGAGATTCAGTGAATCCCCAGCTCTGCTTTTTAATTATTTTGTGTACTTTTTTGCTTGATGCAGATTGATTTGTTGAGTAGGCGGCCTGCTCAACCAGTGAATCTGCATCAAACAAAAAGTAAACCAAAACAAAAAGCAGGGCTTTTGGGTTGGGGATTCTCCAAACTTCCCTGAAGGTCCTGAGAGTACTGATCTGAATTTGATTGGCTGAGCAGCATCTGCTTGTTGCCTGCTCAACCAATCAAATTCATAGCAGTGCCCTCAGGGCCTTTAGGGGGTGGGGCGAATCCCCTGAAGGCCCTGACCGCCCTTCTGCTTCTTTCTTTCCCAGGCATCCATTGTCCTGCATTTCCCCATTCTTATTTTTCCCGTCCTCTAGCATCCTCTTATCTACTTTCTTATCCTATATTCATTTGCCATGCCTTTCTTCCTTCTTATCCCAGCATCTACCTCTCTGCTCACCTCTTTCCACCTTCCCTTGCTTCTCCCCCCAATATCTGTTGTCCTCTCCTGTCTTTCAGCCCCATAGTCAGTTCCTTTCTCCTATCCCCTAGCCTCAGCACCAGCCTCGTCAAAGCCCCAGTATCTGCATCAGCCCCATCCCCCCTATTCCCAGCCCCAGCATTCCCATATGGACACTGCATCAGGAGCACATTCCTTCACGCTCACTGCTGTGCTGTTCCTCATCTTCATCTCCCTCCCTGCAGCACTTCCTATTACTTGTGGATTATTGTAATTCTGTATATTTTGGCTTTTAACAGTGTTCTTTAAAAGCTCTGTAGCGTGCACAAAATGGTGCAGCTAAGCTTCTCTCTGTTTGTCATCCATATACATGTATTTCACCTATCTTACACAAGCTGACTTTACATCATTTGGTTATCAAAATTTAAAATATTGTCCTTATTCTTTAAAGTTTTGAAGGGAATTGCCCCAACCTGCTCTTGTTAAGGAAGGGAAAGGACTTTGGCAGTGGCGTGCGGTCAGGGCCTTCAGGGGATTCACCCCACCCCCTAAAGGCCCTGAGGGCACTGCTCTGAATTTGATTGGTTGAGCAGGCAGATGCTGCTCAGCCAATCAAATTCAGATCAATATTCTCAGGGCCTTCAGAGAATCCCCAGCCCAAGAGCTCTGTTTTGCGTCTTTTTGGGGGGGTTTACTTTTTGTTTGATGCAGTTTGACTGGTTGAGCAGGCCACCTACTCAACAAATCAATCTGCATCAAGCAAAAGGTAAACATAAAAATTAAAACATAACATTGTGCTTCTTAACCGCACTTTCAACGTAGTTTACAAAAGATTATAAACAATAAACAATATCGTGAAGATGGGTTCCGGAACTTGGGGGCAGTGAAGAACATGAAGAGTTAGTTGGCCAAGTATTTTGAAAAAAGATAGGTTTTCAGCTGAGCTCTAAAATGTTTATAAGAACAAGCTGTAATGATCGGAATTCTTTATCGTGGGAAGCTGCTTGAAATGCTAAAGTATGATCAAAAAACGTCTTGCTTTTACAACCCTGTACGGAAGGAAAAATAAAGAAGGCGTGAGATCTTCTACTATGTTTATGCGATGCTATAGAAAATCTATTGACCATATAGAACGGAGCAGTGCCATACATAACCTTATAACAGAAACAACCCAACTTAAACAAGACACGAGCCTCCATCGGGAGCCAATGCAACTCGCAATAGAACGGCATCACATGGTCATACTTCTTCTGACCGCTTTATTCTGAATCAATATGAGTCTGGCCATGTCTTTCTTAGTACTTGTCAGGTAGACAATGTTGCAATAATCAAGAAGACTCAGCAACAGAGATTAAACCAGGCATTTAAAAGCAAAAAACGGTTTAATGGTTTAAAAAGCAGGGCTATAGAGCTGGGGATTCACTGAATGCCCTGAAAGCACTCATCACATCCCACTGGACTTTGAACTTAGCTGAAGGCCACAGCAAGTG
The DNA here is from genome assembly GCF_902459505.1 of Geotrypetes seraphini. Classification (NCBI taxonomy): domain Eukaryota; kingdom Metazoa; phylum Chordata; class Amphibia; order Gymnophiona; family Dermophiidae; genus Geotrypetes; species Geotrypetes seraphini. The sequence goes on from NC_047085.1 coordinate 13,008,747, forward strand.
TCTGTGACAGTGGCAGGATTTGAAGTCATTTCTCCTACTTTTCAACGTGTTCGTTTCACCATCCTAGAACATTTGAAACCAATACACATAACAACGCTAGACTCAAATCTAGAAATACCACTGAATTAGAGAGCACCAATAGAAAATGAAGAACTGATTCAATGACTGGGCTTCCACATTCAGGCTGTTTTGGCTCCAGAAAGAAACACAGGCCAGACTAAAAGGCGAGAGAGGTTCCTTACTCTGAGGTTACAAAGGCATGCTCCTTAATGGTGAACAGCACGTCCAGGAACTTGATTTTGGAGGTAAGCGTGTGCCCATGGTAGATGATGGGTAAGTCATCTGGACCATCCCAGCAGTCCACTGGAAAAAAACAAACAAACCAGAACTGTAAGTTTAGCTTGCATTCTCCATCAGTTCTTATGTTACTGTAATTTACAATAGTCTCACAATACCACTCATTCAAACATTAATTTTAAGAAGACGTTGATCTCTCAAACCAAACACAGCTACTTAAACATCATCACACCATTTGACAATTGGAATCTTCAGGACTTCACCAAGTTTCCGAGTTTTATTCAAATTTGATATACTGTCTGGTCAGACTTCAAGGCGGTTTATAAAGATAAAATAGGGGAACATAAAATAATACAAAAGACGAGTAATAATAGACTACAGTAATTCACAAACAGAACTTCAATGGTCCATTCTTTTTAAAGAAGTTCTTTTAGAACTTGGAACATTTTCAACTAATCCTTTTAAATTTCATCCATTCATTCAACATTTCAAGTTTTCATATATAAACATATTCAAACCATCAACTTATCTTAAATTGCATTTGGGGAAGGAATTCATCGCCGACACAAATTCATGTTTTGCCATCCAGGCTGTTTCAAGGCCACTTCCCCTTCAAATGCTCCTCCCCCAACACAGATCCCTCCATCATTTACAACAATGCTAATGTGAAGGGCAGGTCTATAACAGGGCACTTGCATGTACGTTGTCACTCGCATGTGTACAATTACAGAATGCTGGCACTTTTGTGGATATGTGAACTTACGAGCGTAGGAACTAGCAGGGCGCCTGCGTGCTAATCTGCAAAGATGCGCTTAAGTGCCACAATGAATAATGTAACGGGAGTATAGCTGGGTAGAGCGCGGTCAGGCCCCCACTTATGTGTGCAACTTACAAATTGCTGTGCGCAATCGCCGCATTTACAGAACACACTTACGGCCACGTCTATGGCTGGCGTAACTGCAGACACGTAAATGTTAGGTACGCTAGTAAATGCCAGGTGACGCTGGTATTCTATAACAGAATCCGAGTGCACGGGTGCCATTTTAGAATATGTTTCCTTCACACGGCATTGGGGTGAATAAATGGAGGCATTCATAGAAACATGATGGCAGATAAAGGCCAAATGGTCCATCCGCAGCATCCACTATCTCCTCCTCTCCCTATTGGCTAAGGCTCTTAACATTTGCATCTCCTCTTCCTATTGGCTAAGGCTCTTTACACCTGCATTGTGAGGTCATAGAGCTTTATGGTTATAGAAACATGATGGCAGATAAAGGCCAAATGGTCCATCCGCAGCATCCACTATCTCCTCCTCTCCCTATTGGCTAAGGCTCTTAACATTTGCATCTCCTCTTCCTATAGGCTAAGGCTCTGTGCACCTGCATTGTGAGGTCATAGAGCTGCCCATCTGCAGTAACCATTATCTCTACCTCTCTCTAAGAGATCCCACATGCCTAGCCCATGCTTTTTTGAATTCAGACACAGTCTCTGTCTCCACCACCTCTTCCAGGAGACTGTTCCTCACATCTACCACCTTTTCTGTAAAAAAGTATTTCCTCAGATTATGCCGGAGCCTATCACCTCACCCTATGCCCTCTCATTCCAGAGCTTCCTTTCACATGAAAGAGACTCAACTCATGCGCATTTACGCCATGTAGGTATTCAAACGTCTCTATCATATCTCCCCTCTCCCGCCTTTCCCCAAAGTATACAGATTAAGATCTTTAAGTCTGTCCCCATACGCCTTATGACAAAGACCATACACCATTTTAGTAGCCTTCCTCTGGACCGACTCCATATCTTTTTGAAGGTGCGGCCTCCAGAATTGCCTCCTTGGGGACCCCCATCACTGATGTTAATCCACTAATCCATTATGATGCTAATCAAATGACTCCTACCTGTAATATCTATCTTTTGAATAGTACTGGAATAACTTATAAGCATTAGAGCATTCATCCAGTCATCACCTTGCTATTCACCAAGCTCTCCCACAACAGTAATATTGGACGTACTGAGCTTGCAGATGATGGCTTGTGATGAGGGTTACCCCCTCGTTCTATAGCAAGTGCCCAACTCACCCACCCAGTGGCGTGTGGTCAGGGCCTTCAGAGGATTTGCCCCACCCCCTAAATGCTCTGAGGACGCTGCTCTGAATTTGATTGGTTGAGCAGGCAACAGGCAGGTTTTGGCCAGGTACTAGTGGCCTGGATTGGCCACCATGAGAATGGGCTACTGGGCTTGATAGACCATTAGTCTGACCCAGTAAGGCTATTCTTATGTTCTTATGAATCCCCTGAAAGCCCTCATCACACACAATATTAGCACTTGTGTGCGTGACTGTTACAATTATTGCATAAGTACTTGCTTGCATGGTCAGCGATACTCTGTAACTTACACATGAAACTATCTTAGTGCCTCCCCCCTCCCCTCCCGATACTCAACCGGTGCCGGGTAGTGCTGTGGATGTCTGCCAGCGGCGTTCAACCTGGATATTCGGCCGCTAGCATTGAATAACCATATTTTTAAAACTGACTAGCATATGTCTGGTTAATTCAAAATTAGCCAGCCATGCATTAGTACATAAGGCTAGGACTGATATTTATATGGTCTAACCTATGTGCTAACATTGGCTGGTTAGCTCTGAAAATTGGGAGCTAATTGGACTGGGCACCCCTGAAATGCCTCCAACATTCAATGCTAACCAGTCATTTTCAGCATACATAACTGGTTAAGTGCCGCTGAAAATGACTGGTTATCTGCCAACAAGCGAGTTAATCAGTCAGTGTCTGTTCATGGCTGGTTAACTCGTACTGAATATTGGTTGGGAAGACGGTATCTGGGGCAAGCATGTGGGATCTTTCAGGGAGAGGAGGATGGTGTGGATGGGCTCATTTGGATGGACACCACTTTGAAGATGACGATCTACAGCAAAAAAGTTTTGGTTTCTAATTCATTGAGTCGTAACGATACATTTTTGGACTGGTCTTAAGAGTTAACCTCTGTTTGACCTCTGATGCAGGCGTTTGGATGCTGAAACGCAGCCCATGTCAGGTTCATCAATAAAGAACTCTCGATTAACCCATACTTGACAGCACTTCGTGGGGTTTTCTTTTGTTCGCCTTTATCTACCATCATGTTTTCTCCATTTCTACATATTGACACATGCCCATTTATTTTATATGTAAATACTTTCACATATAAATGCTCTTCTACAATAGGCTCACTACACAAAGTAACATAGTAAATGAACGGTCCTTCCAGTCTGCCCACCAGTCATACCCATCAAAAATTCATGATTAAATTAACTTGTCTCTTCTTTGATACGCCCGGAAAACAGACTGCAAAGTCCACCTGGCATTGTCCTAGGCTCCAAATGCTGAAGTTGCCGTCCAGGCTCACTCCAGCCTCTCCAACCATCCCGTTGTTTGCAGGACATCTACCGTAAAGTCTGGCAAGTAACATCCTCATGTTCCAAATTAGTGGATTTCCCATTGATGCCCTCCCCAGCCCATCACACACCAAATCACCACATATGGGACACAGACGGTGCAAGTCTGTCCAATACCGGGTTTTAGTTCTTTAATTTACATCCTTTGTTTTCTAATTGGAGATCCTCTATGTTTATCCCACGCGTTTTTGAATTCCATCAACGTTTTCCTCTCCACCGCGTCCCTCCCGAGGGCATTCCAGGCATCTACCACCCTCTCCATCAGTTGGGCATCTAAATTGTAGCACCCAGTTATAGAACTGCCCTCTTTTTATTGATCATTATTTAATTACATATTCCAACTGAAATAAAGTAAATGAAATGCATAGTCTGCATCAACGAGAGAAAACATCAAGAAATCATTGAAAAGTTAATAACATCATCATCAAGAAAAAAAAAGACGTTTCTGTTGTGGGGCAGGAGAATTAAGGGACGAATTGGATAGAAAGAAAGATGGGGCACCCTTTCGTTGCCCCTCCTTTACAAAGCCGCGTTAGCGTTTTTAGTGTCAGATGCAGTGGTAAGAACTCTGACGCTCTTAGAAATCCTAGGAGCGTCGGAGTTCTTACCGCCACGGCCAGCGTGGCTTTGTAAAGGAAGGTGTTTATGAGAACTGCCCTCTTAACGCAGCTGAAAGGAGTCTGGGCTAAGTTTGGGTATCGCTGAGCATGCAATACTCACGCTCTATACAACGACAGCCCATTCGGAGGCAGCGAGCATAGGCTTCCAGTGATGACTCGCTAGAGAACTGGTCCCCAGTCAGATACCTTCCAACAGGAGAGACAAGTTAGCAAGACCTATAGTGGAAGACATTCACGGTCTGTAGGCCCTTATGAAGACTTATCACTTTGGAAGAGCTGCTAGTCATATGCAACACTGTACAGACACATACGAGAGTCCCCGCTCTGTGGACCATACAGTCTGGTGAAGACCAACAGGAGAACAGTGTGGTTTCAAGTCCTAGGTCAGGGATAGGCAATTCCGGTCCTCGAGAGCCGGAGCCAGGTCAGGATATCCACAATAAATATGCATGAGAACGATTTGCATCACAAGGAGGCAGTGCATGCAAATCCATCTCGTACATATTCATGGTGGATATCCTGAAAACCTGACCTGGCTCCAGCTCTTGAGTACTGGAATTGCCTACCCCTGTCCTAGGTCAAAGTACTTAAGTATCAGTAAAGGTAAATGCATATTTGGATACTTAAGTAAAAGCTAAAAGAATAATGAAAACTAAATGACTTTTTCTCACTTTTACTTGAGTAAATTTTTAAGTGCCTAAAATACAACCTTTTGAGTAAAAAGTAAAAATATCCCAACTACAATGTCTGTTCATGAAGAAATGCCACCAGCTTCAGCTTCCTCTCCGCTTTAAAAGTGACCCAACTCTTTGGCCTGGTGGTTATGCAGGTCCGGGGCTAGTTCTTCTTCTGTGGGGTTGGGGGGAGTTTGGGGGATGGGGATTGGGGGGGTGGTTTGGGGTATTTGGTTTGTGATGTCAATCGCTTCTGTTTTGTCTTGCAAATTTAATAAAAACTGTTTCAACACTAAAAGTGACCCAACTCATCTAACCAGTTCCAACACAGGCAACTCCACTGCTCTTATAGACTATGGGCCCGATTCACTAACCTGCCCGATCGTGACCGATCCGTGTCCAATCCGGGCAGGGCCGATCGATTCTGGAAACCAGAATTTTCTAATGGGAGCGATCGGAGGCACGTCCCCATCCGCCGACACGGATCGCTAGGTAGCGATCCCAGCGCATGTGCAGACCATATACTTTTCCTGTAGATGGTCTGCGCGTGGATTTGCTATCTGGGTTTTTTTACTGGCCCCGCCTCACCTGTTCTCTGCTGCCCTTCCCTGCAGTGCGAGTGGCACCTGGCTCAGAGTGCCCTTTGTATAAAAGCGCTCGGCGTGCATTTTTTATCAGCGCTCAAACATGGACACGGTTGAATGAATCTAGCCCATGATGTAGGAAGTCAGTCCTAGGCAAATGGCGTAAAACGGTGGAAAGAATGGAGCCGGGAGCTGGCAAGAAAAGAGAAGAATGCAGGCAAGAGTCAGCAGCTGGATGAAGGGAGCTCATGAGGAAGGGTATAGGGAAAGAGATAATGAGGAGGTGCAGGGTGGACACGTTGGCAAGCGATGCAGGGAGGTTGGAATTGAGTGCAGAAGCAAATGGGAAGTCAACATCCAGAAGAATCGTGTAGGTTAAAGGAGAAAAAGTGTTGATAGGGTGGAAAGAACTTTGATTGTTTTATAATTTATGTTATGTTATGTGGTTTTACGTTTTGTGTAACTGTGTAGTTGTAGATTGGTTTTATTCTGTATGTTTTGTTGCACTCTGCTTTGGAAAAAAGTGGATTAGAAACAATACAAAATACAGCCCTAAGACTCATCTATTCACTGAAAAAATACGACCACATCACAGAGGCATTCCACACCTCACACTGGCTCCCAATACAAACCATAGTACACTTCAAATTCCACTGCCTACTATTCAAAGCTATAAATGGAGACAGCTCAACCTACTGGAACAACCGACTAACTCAATCCACCTCAACCAGACACAGGAGAACCCACTCACTATTCATACACCCGCCAACCAAAAATGTCAAACGAAAAAAACAATATGACAGCCTAATGGCCACCAGAGCAGCGAAACTGGACAGACAACTCACCAATCTGCTGTCTTCAACCACAGACTACAAAACCTTCAAAAAAGAAACTAAACCTCTACTCTTCAAAAACTACATAAAACCTATTTAACACGACCAGATCCATCCCAAGCTCCACCTACTATACTATCTACTCCTTATCAAATCTAAAATGTTCAAATTACCCAACATATATTACCTAATTTCACGACAACTCTTATGTAATCCGCCTTGAACCGCAAGGTAATGGCGGACTAGAAATCACTAATGTAATGTAATGTAATTATAAGCAAATAAACTATATTGAGACATCTTATGTAGAGTAGTAATGACATTGAAGCAGTATCAACCATTGAGATCATTGCACTCTGAAAGTTCAGCATTGCTGAAAACGAAGGCTAACCCTAGATATGTGGAAACGGAGGCCATGACTTTTACATGTGCAGGGGTTAAGTTGTGGAATAGCCTGGTTGGTCAAATTCATGAGGGGACATTTATTAAAGTCTATAATATGGAGGAGCTGCAGCAATGGGATAGAGCAGGGGTAGGCAATTCCGGTCCTCGAGAGCCAGAGCCAGGTCAGGTTTTCAGGATATCCATAATGAATCTGTATGAGATGGATTTGCATGCACTGCCTCCTTGAGATGCAAATCTATCTCATGCGTATTTGTTGTGGATATCCTGAAAATCTGACCTGGCTCCGGCTCTCGAGGACCGGAATTGCCTACCCCTGGGATAGGGAGATTGCTCCAGCATGTTATGGGACAAGCAAATCTGGTATTGAAATAAGATTTATCTTACGTGTTATGAGATGAGGAGATCCAGTACTGAGAGAGGGGTTGGTTCATTTCCTCTGGGACCACCCGGTCATACTTAGAATCCATGATCATATTTTCCTTGGAGAACAGGTATGTTAGAAACTGGGGGGGAGGGGGAAACAATACAGAGAGAGAGCAGGGTTACGGGCTTTGCACTCAAGCGGAGGTTTCAAGGCTGCTGTACTCATCCTCCCTGCACACAGCTGTAACTATGAGTAGAGGAAGAATATCCTGAGATCACTGACTGCGTTTTGCCTAGGAATCTTTGGGGATGGATGAAAATTGCTCCCCTTGTACATAGCATTAAAGTGATAGAGAAACCAAGGGAGAGAGGAGGAGAAGAAAAAATAGAGCAAAATATGGAGGTGAAAAAACCAGAGGGAGAAGAAAATGGAAAGAAGGAAGAAAATTCAATAAAGATAGAAAAAGAGAGATGAAAGTTAAAAGAAGAAAATGCTCAAATAAGAAGACAAGAAAGTGAAAGAGAAACCAAGGGAGAGAGGAGGAGAAGAAAGAACAGGGCAAAATGTTGAGGTGAAAAAACCAGAGGGAGAAGAAAATGGAAAGAAGGAAGAAATTCAATAAAGATAGAAAAGGAGAGATGAAAGTTAAAAGAAGAATGTGATCAAATAAGAGGAGAAGAAAGTGAAAGAGACACAAAGGGAGAGAGGAAGAGAAGAAAGAATAGAGCAAAATGTTGAGGTGAAAGTGAAAAAAAAACAGAGGGAGAAGAAAATGGAAAGAAGGAAGAAAATTCAATAAAGTTAGAAAAAGAGAGATGAAAGTTAAAAGAAGAAAATGCTCAAATAACAAGACAAGAAAGTAAATGAGAAACCAAGGGAGAGAGGAGGAGAAGAAAGAACAGAGCAAAATATTGAGGTGAAAGTGAAAAACCCCAGAGGGAGATGAAAATCAAAAGAAGGAAGAAATTCAATAAAGATAGAAAAGGAGAGCTGAAAGTTAAAAAAAGAAGGACAAGAAAGTGAAGGGAGAGATGAAGAGAAGAAAGATTAGAGCAAAATGTTAAGGTGAAAGTGAAAAAAAACAGAGGGAGAAGAAAATGTAAAGAAGGAAGAAAATTCAATAAAGATAGAAAAGGAGAGATGAAAGTTAAAAGAAGAATGTGATCAAATAAGAGGAGAAGAAAGTGAAAGAGACACAAAGGGAAAGAGGAAGAGAAGAAAGAATAGAGCAAAATGTTGAGGTGAAAGTGAAAAAAAAACAGAGGGAGAAGAAAATGGAAAGAAGGAAGAAAATTCAATAAAGTTAGAAAAAGAGAGATGAAAGTTAAAAGAAGAAAATGCTCAAATAACAAGACAAGAAAGTAAATGAGAAACCAAGGGAGAGAGGAGGAGAAGAAAGAACAGAGCAAAATATTGAGGTGAAAGTGAAAAACCCCAGAGGGAGATGAAAATCAAAAGAAGGAAGAAATTCAATAAAGATAGAAAAGGAGAGCTGAAAGTTAAAAGAAGAAGGACAAGAAAGTGAAGGGAGAGATGAAGAGAAGAAAGATTAGAGCAAAATGTTAAGGTGAAAGTGAAAAAAAACAGAGGGAGAAGAAAATGGAAAGAAGGAAGAAAATTCAATAAGGATAGAAACAGAGAGATGAAAGTTAAACGAAGAAGGACAAGAAAGTGAAGAGAAACAAAGGGAGAGAGGTGAAGAAGAAAGAATAGAGCAAAATGTTAGGTGAAAGTGAAAAAAAACAGAGGGAGAAGAAAATGGAAAGAAGGAAGAAAATTCAATAAAGATAGAAAAGGAGAGATGAAAGTTAAAAGAAGAAAATGCTCAAATAACAAGACAAGAAAGTAAATGAGAAACCAAGGGAGAGAGGAGGAGAAGAAAGAACAGAGCAAAATGTTGAGGTGAAAGTGAAAACCCCCAGAGGGAGATGAAAATCAAAAGAAGGAAGAAATTCAATAAAGACAGAAAAGGAGAGCTGAAAGTTAAAAAAAGGACAAGAAAGTGAAGGGAGAGATGAAGAGAAGAAAGATTAGAGCAAAATGTTAAGGTGAAAGTGAAAAAAAACAGAGGGAGAAGAAAATGGAAAGAAGGAAGAAAATTCAATAAAGATAGAAAAGGAGAGATGAAAGTTAAAAGAAGAATGTGATCAAATAAGAGGAGAAGAAAGTGAAAGAGACACAAAGGGAAAGAGGAAGAGAAGAAAGAATAGAGCAAAATGTTGAGGTGAAAGTGAAAAAAAAAACAGAGGGAGAAGAAAATGGAAAGAAGGAAGAAAATTCAATAAAGTTAGAAAAAGAGAGATGAAAGTTAAAAGAAGAAAATGCTCAAATAACAAGACAAGAAAGTAAATGAGAAACCAAGGGAGAGAGGAGGAGAAGAAAGAACAGAGCAAAATGTTGAGGTGAAAGTGAAAAACCCCAGAGGGAGATGAAAATCAAAAGAAGGAAGAAATTCAATAAAGATAGAAAAGGAGAGCTGAAAGTTAAAAAAAGAAGGACAAGAAAGTGAAGGGAGAGATGAAGAGAAGAAAGATTAGAGCAAAATGTTAAGGTGAAAGTGAAAAAAACAGAGGGAGAAGAAAATGTAAAGAAGGAAGAAAATTCAATAAAGATAGAAAAGGAGAGATGAAAGTTAAAAGAAGAAAATGCTCAAATAACAAGACAAGAAAGTAAATGAGAAACCAAGGGAGAGAGGAGGAGAAGAAAGAACAGAGCAAAATGTTGAGGTGAAAGTGAAAAACCCCAGAGGGAGATGAAAATCAAAAGAAGGAAGAAATTCAATAAAGATAGAAAAGGAGAGCTGAAAGTTAAAAAAAGAAGGACAAGAAAGTGAAGGGAGAGATGAAGAGAAGAAAGATTAGAGCAAAATGTTAAGGTGAAAGTGAAAAAAAAACAGAGGGAGAAGAAAATGGAAAGAAGGAAGAAAATTCAATAAAGATAGAAAAGGAGAGATGAAAGTTAAAAGAAGAAAATGCTCAAATAACAAGACAAGAAAGTAAATGAGAAACCAAGGGAGAGAGGAGGAGAAGAAAGAACAGAGCAAAATGTTGAGGTGAAAGTGAAAAACCCCAGAGGGAGATGAAAATCAAAAGAAGGAAGAAATTCAATAAAGATAGAAAAGGAGAGCTGAAAGTTAAAAAAAGAAGGACAAGAAAGTGAAGGGAGAGATGAAGAGAAGAAAGATTAGAGCAAAATGTTAAGGTGAAAGTGAAAAAAAACAGAGGGAGAAGAAAATGGAAAGAAGGAAGAAAATTCAATAAAGATAGAAAAGGAGAGATGAAAGTTAAAAGAAGAATGTGATCAAATAAGAGGAGAAGAAAGTGAAAGAGACACAAAGGGAAAGAGGAAGAGAAGAAAGAATAGAGCAAAATGTTGAGGTGAAAGTGAAAAAAAAACAGAGGGAGAAGAAAATGGAAAGAAGGAAGAAAATTCAATAAAGTTAGAAAAAGAGAGATGAAAGTTAAAAGAAGAAAATGCTCAAATAAGACAAGAAAGTAAATGAGAAACCAAGGGAGAGAGGAGGAGAAGAAAGAACAGAGCAAAATGTTGAGGTGAAAGTGAAAAACCCCAGAGGGAGATGAAAATCAAAAGAAGGAAGAAATTCAATAAAGACAGAAAAGGAGAGCTGGAAGTTAAAAAAAGAAGGACAAGAAAGTGAAGGGAGAGATGAAGAGAAGAAAGATTAGAGCAAAATGTTAAGGTGAAAGTGAAAAAAAAAACAGAGGGAGAAGAAAATGGAAAGAAGGAAGAAAATTCAATAAAGATAGAAAAGGAGAGATGAAAGTTAAAAGAAGAATGTGATCAAATAAGAGGAGAAGAAAGTGAAAGAGACACAAAGGGAAAGAGGAAGAGAAGAAAGAATAGAGCAAAATGTTGAGGTGAAAGTGAAAAAAAAACAGAGGGAGAAGAAAATGGAAAGAAGGAAGAAAATTCAATAAAGATAGAAAAGGAGAGATGAAAGTTAAAAGAAGAATGTGATCAAATAAGAGGAGAAGAAAGTGAAAGAGACACAAAGGGAAAGAGGAAGAGAAGAAAGAATAGAGCAAAATGTTGAGGTGAAAGTGAAAAAAAAACAGAGGGAGAAGAAAATGGAAAGAAGGAAGAAAATTCAATAAAGTTAGAAAAAGAGAGATGAAAGTTAAAAGAAGAAAATGCTCAAATAACAAGACAAGAAAGTAAATGAGAAACCAAGGGAGAGAGGAGGAGAAGAAAGAACAGAGCAAAATATTGAGGTGAAAGTGAAAAACCCCAGAGGGAGATGAAAATCAAAAGAAGGAAGAAATTCAATAAAGATAGAAAAGGAGAGCTGAAAGTTAAAAAAAGAAGGACAAGAAAGTGAAGGGAGAGATGAAGAGAAGAAAGATTAGAGCAAAATGTTAAGGTGAAAGTGAAAAAAAACAGAGGGAGAAGAAAATGGAAAGAAGGAAGAAAATTCAATAAGGATAGAAACAGAGAGATGAAAGTTAAACGAAGAAGGACAAGAAAGTGAAGAGAAACAAAGGGAGAGAGGTGAAGAAGAAAGAATAGAGCAAAATGTTCAGGACAAAGTGAAAAATCAGGTAGAATAAATAATGGAAAGAGATGAAAGTTAAAGGAACGAGGAGAGAGAAGCAGCAGTAACAAAGAAGAGAGCAAAAAATTGAGTAGAAAGTGAAAAAACAGGGAAAAGAGCAAAAGGGAAAGAAGGAAGAAAAGGCAATTAAGGAGAAAAGGGATGTAAGAATAGCAAGAACAAAGAAGAAGAGACATGGTCTCCAGTGGTCTACTCACCTCATTCAGTTGCCAGAAAGGTTAAGACATCTCTCTAGGGAGAACGGACCTAACTCCAGCAGCCTCCCAGCTCTCTACTCACCTCATCCAACTGTAAGGCAGGTTCGGTCATTTCCACTGGAGGATCCTTCAGGTAATTGCATAGGTACTCCCGCACCTTGCCGATATCGCTCGCCCAAGGCTCCTGGACAAAGACAGAGAGACACAATGACCCAGAACCAGGCAAAAGATTCTACCCGAGGAAACTGGCTCATCGGTTGATCATCCCCCTGCGGTAGGCCCAGTTTTGGATCTGTTGTAGAAGGCGGTGGGTAATTTCAAAAGATATTTCAGAACGTCCATTGACTTTGACCTGCAATCAACAAAGGCTTTTCCAGGGGTAGGTTTGTTTACGTCCCGTCCTCCCCAACGAGCTCAAAACGGGTTACGAGGATAACATATAGAATATTTAGTCAAACGAGTTGCAAAATGAGTTACATATGATACAGTTACTTCATTTCTCTTGGGGTTGATATTCAGCCGGCAGTGGTGATCATCTTTTTGAATTGCTGCTGACATTGTTTCTGGATATTCAATGCCAGGCTATGTCCAGGCACCGGCATTGAATAGTTGAATTTATGCGGTTAAATGGGATAGTCAGCACTTAGGGGTCCTTTTACTAAGGTGCGCTAACTGATTTAGCGCGCATGCTAAATGCTAAAGTTCCCATTATATTCTAGGGGTGCCAGTTAGCATACCGACTGCACAGAGATAGGTCCGACTTTTATGTGGCCTGATTTGACTGCTACACTGAAGCCAATTAAGTACAGAATATTGGCAGTTCACCGCATAAGTGCCGAATCTGTCCCAGACCAGCCACAAAATACACGGCTTTGAGTTTAGCGGTCTGTGGTGATATTCGGCATCATTAAGGAGTGGACAGCCCGAGCAAGTGATTTAACAAGTTTCAAGTTTATTAAAATTGTATATCTATAATTTTGCTTCCTTAATGTTTCTGCACTCTGTATTTCCTCTGATTATCTGCACATTGTAACTCGCTGAATGTCCAGCTCTCTTGATTGTAAACCGCCTAGAAGTCGCAAGATTGTGGCGGTATAGAAGAATAAAGTTATTATTATTATTATCCTATATGGTATCCTCCCTCCCTTTATCCCTCCTTCTTGGAATTCCTCAAACCCTAATACCACCAGATCCTCCCACAAATTAAAACTATCCTTCCCCTCGCTGAAAGGCATTTCCCACACAGGAAAGCTAGGGACCTCCCTCCACTTCAAAATCACTGAGCTCTGGAACAACCTTACCTCCCCTCTTTGGAACTTGAGCTCCCTCCAAGTTTTCCGCAAACATCTGAAAACCTGGCTTTTCTCAAAAAATGTTAAGTCTCCCTCCAACTTAGGAATCAAGGAAACTCTTATATCTTGGCATCCCAAGTCCTGTAAATTTTCTTCACACTTCTACCTCTAACCCTCTGGTGTAGTTCCTTCCTATTTCTCCTACTGTAAACCGCGTCGAGCTCTACGAACGTGGAGATGATGCGGTCTACAAACCTAAGGATTAGATTAGATTAGATTAGATAGCGGATGCTGCGGATGGGCAGACTGGATAGGCCATTTGTCCTTTATCTGCCATCATGTTTCTCTTTTTCTATAACCATAAAGCTCTATGACATCACAATGCAGGTGGAAAGAGCCTTAGCCTATAGGAAGAGGAGATGCAAATGTTAAGAGCCTTAGCCAATAGGGAGAGGAGGAGATAGCACTTCTACCTCTAACCCTCTGTTGTAGTTCCTTCCTATTTCTCCTACTGTAAACCGCGTCGAGCTCTACGAACGTGGAGATGATGCGGTCTACAAACCTAAGGATTAGATTAGATTAGATTAGATAGCGGATGCTGCGGATGGGCAGACTGGATAGGCCATTTGTCCTTTATCTGCCATCATGTTTCTCTTTTTCTATAACCATAAAGCTCTATGACATCACAATGCAGGTGGAAAGAGCCTTAGCCTATAGGAAGAGGAGATGCAAATGTTAAGAGCCTTAGCCAATAGGGAGAGGAGGAGATAGCACTTCTACCTCTAACCCTCTGTTGTAGTTCCTTCCTATTTCTCCTACTGTAAACCGCGTCGAGCTCTACGAACGTGGAGATGATGCGGTTTACAAACCTAAGGATTAGATTAGATTAGATTATTATTATTATAAAACGCAAATCAAGACTTCTAAGCGTTGTACAATTTGTATTAAAAAGGGGGAGACAATAAACAAATAATAATAACAACTTTATTCTTATATAGCGCCATACCACAAACAGTTCTAAGCGGTTTACAAGGGAAGAGACTGTCTACAGACAGCGACATTACAGCGAACTTTCAAATTTACATTGGCATGTTAAGTTTAGTCAAGTTTATCTGGAAGTGTTTTGGAAGTACATCAGGTCGAGGTGGGGGTCAGAGAAATTTGTCAAAGAGATAAGTTTTTATTGACTTCCTAAACGTTTGGTACGAAAGTGCGTTTGAGATGAAGTTGGTTAAACATTTGCTCCATTTGCCTGCTTGGAATGATAGTGTTCTATCGAGCTATCTCTTGTAGGTGCAGCCCTTTAGGGATGGAAAAGCGAACAAGTAGTTACTGCGTGTATTAGTTGTGCCGGGAATTCGAACTGGTGAGACAGATAGGATGGGGATGAACCTGTCATGGTTTTGAAGCAAAGGCAAGCAAACTTAAAGATGACCCTTGCTTCCACAGGGTGAATAAATACTCACTAAACAATACTTGACAAACATAAGACAATATGAAAGTTGGGAGAAGTACAAAATTAAAAGTAAAGAATACGTAAAAGGTCTTGTGACCTATGTTTTCTTACAAGACAAAGAAGCAGTTCTTCGTCTATTCTTTAGGACTGAGAATGTTGAATTTTATGGTTCAAGAGTAGCTATATTTCCTGATGTTTCCAAATGGACGTAATTGCGTCGTGAAAAATTTCTGATGTTACGTCAATCTGTATTGGGGTTGGGAGCTACCTTTCAGCTGCGCTTTCCATGTAAATGTTGTATTATTTATCAAACAAATAGATATGTTTTTTATGAACCCGATCAATTACAATTTTTCTTGGAGGGTAAAGCGGCTTCCGTATCCCCTCAGATGCCCATTGAAGTCACCAACCAGACCATATAGTTAATATACAATCGATGTGTTCTGCATTTATCTTATGAACATTGTTGGTTTCTTCTTATAATCAGCTGTCCCTGATTATAGAACATAGAAACATAGAAGATGACGGCAGAAAAGGGCTCCAGCCCATCAAGTCTGCCCACTCTGCTTACCCACCCCCTGTCTATGCCCTAATGACCCAATTTCCTTATCTTGACCCTCGTAGGGATCCCACATGGGTATCCCATTTATTCTTAAAGTCTGGCACGCTGTCTGCCTCGATCACCTGCACTGGAAGCTTGTTCCAATGATCAACCACTCTCTCTGTGAAGAAATACTTTCTGGTGTCTGCAGCAGCCACTCTCTCCTCCTCTCCCTATTGGCTAAGGCTCTTAACATTTGCATCTCCTCTTCCTATAGGCTAAGGCTCTTTACACCTGCATTGTGATGTCATAGAACTTTCTGATTATAGAAACATAGAAACATGATGGCAGATAAAGGCCAAATGGACCATCCACAGCATCCACTATCTCCTCCTCTCTCTATAGGCTAAGGCTCTTTACACCTGCATTGTGATGTCACAGAACTTTCTGATTATAGAAACATAGAAACATGATGGCAGATAAAGGCCAAATGACCCATCATAGAAACATAGAAACAAAGAAGATGACGGCAGAAAAGGGCTCCAGCCCATCAAGTCTGCCCACTCTGCTTACCCACCCCCTGTCTATGCCCTAATGACCCAATTTCCTTATCTTGACCCTCGTAGGGATCCCACATGGGTATCCCATTTCTTCTTAAAGTCTGGCACGCTGTCTGCCTCGATCACCTGCACTGGAAGCTTGTTCCAATGATCAACCACTCTCTCTGTGAAGAAATACTTTCTGGTGTCGCCATGAAATTTTCCGCCCCTGAGTTTGAGCGGGTGCCCTCTTGTGGCCGAGGGTCCCTTGAGAAAGAAAATATCATCTTCCACTTCGACACGTCCCGTGAGGTACTTAAATGTTTCGATCATGTCTCAACTCTCCCTACGTTCCTCAAGAGTGTAGAGCTGCAATTTGTTCAGTCTCTCTTCGTACGAGAGACCCTTGAGCCCCGAGATCATCCTGGTGGCCGTCCGTTGAACCAATTCAATTCTGCGCACATCTTTACTGTAATGTGGCCTCCAGAATTGCACACAGTACTCCAGATGAGGTCTCACCATGGCCCTGTATAATGGCATTATGACTTCAGGCTTTTGGCTGATTTGTGCTTGATTCTCTCTCCTTAGTTGTGGACTGCTATCATGGTAATATATAAGTATTATTTGATATTTTATTTCCTATTGGATATTGTTATGTTTCTTTATCAAAGAATTTCTTTTGATGTAAAATAAAGTTGAATAAATAAAAATTTTTTTTAAAAAAAAGAATACATAAAAGGTAAACCACAATAGGATTATTGAACAATTCTGGCCGTCTCCAAGTCTATTAAGCTAGTCATATGCATCTTGGAAGAGGTAACACTTTACATTTCCCTTCAATTTGTTTACATATTTTTCCGCCCTGATATAAAGTGGTACGGAATTCCATATCGTGGGGGCCGTAGTTGCGAATGAGGTGGCCCGAAGTGTGCTAATGATTTTCAAGGATGGTGTATGAAGAAGATGCTGAGAGGAGGATCTTAGGACTCTTGCAGGTTCGTGTGGAATAAGGAGTTTGTGAATAAAGGCCGGTTCTTTAGGGCTCCTTTTACGAAGGTGCGTTAGGGCTTTAATGCGTGGAATAGCGCACGCTAGCTGCTACTGCCTCCTCTTGAGCAGGCGGTAGTTTTTCGGCTAGCGCGGGGGTAGCGCATGATTAAAAGTCGCGTGTGCTAAAGCCGGAAAAATGGTGCGAACTGAAGTTTTTCCCCTGACTTTGAGCGTGCTTGATCGCTTGTGGGGTCGCTCAAAGCCACCGATCACATAAAGCTCCATTTTTCTTACAATGTGCTATTATTTTGGCTTAATGGAGCAAATTTCTTGGTATTATCGCTGTGACTTTTATGTTTTCACTCTCGGCAATGATACACTGATAAAAAGATATTTTATGCAACCCCCCCCCCAAAAAAAAACATCTAGCCGTATTTTATTAAATGAAACTTCAATATCAAGGCAAGTTCGATCACGTCTCCCCACTCCTCTCCAAGCTTCACTGGCTCCCAGTATACTCCAGAGTCCTCTATAAATGTGCCTGCTTAGTCTTCAAGATCCTACATGGCGTCCTCCCTCCCATTATCCCACTCTTTTGGAACTCCTCAAACCCACACCCCACTAGACCCTCACAAAAACTGAAACTGTCTTTCCCCTCTATAAAAGGTATATCCCGCGCAGGAAAACTTGGAACATCCCTCCTCTTTAGAACCACAGAACTCTGGAACAACCTCACACCCCCGCTCAGAAATTCAAGCTCCTTCCAATCCTTCCGCAAACACTTGAAAACTTGGCTCTTTTCAAAAATCTAATTACCTCCCGTTCTCTAGCAACCGGTCCCTCTCTATCTTCTTAGTCCCTCTCCTTTATCCCTTCATTGTAGTTCCTTTCCTCTTAACTTCTGTAAACCGTGCCGAGCTCTGCGCTTGCGGAGATGGCGCGGTATACAAACCTAAGATTTAGTTTAGTTTAGTTTAGTTTATTGTGGAAAATAACAGAAATTTAACCCGCTGTGTTCATTGCTAAACAACGTGTACACCTTGGCGTAGTCATCTACCAACGGAATTCCAAACCCTCAACATTCAGGGCCAAATTCTATAAACAGCGCCCTATTAGCGCCTAAGTTAAGAGGGAAACGTCGTTTGAAACGCAAGTATAAATTCAAAGCACCTACTGGCTGTGGCGTAACGAGGGCGAGAGGCGCCCAGGATGGTGGCGTTCCTCCCTGCCCTCTTCTCCGCCCCTTTCCACCCTCATCTGCTCCTTCCCTGCCCCCTCCAGCCATGTACGTGTGTCCCTTCCCTTCCCCCGTATCTATTTAGCATTCACGGCGTGAGCAGCAATCCCAACCTGATGCTCGCGCCAGCGTTGGCTTTTCCGTTGACGTCACTACAGCAATTGCTACCTGTCGTATAGGTTATTCCTTGATCTGTTTATAGCACATAAGGAGAAATTAGGTTCTTACCTGCTAATTTACTTTCTTTTAGCTTCTCCAGACCAGTAGAGGTTAACTTTACGAATGGGTATATATCTAATCATGACCAGCAGGTGGAGACTGAAAACAAAACTTTGGGACAGTATATACTATCCTCCCTTCTCTATTTCCCTCAGTCTGCCGAATAGCCAAGCAGAACCAAGAACTGGAAAACAGGAAGAAAACAATACTCCGAACAGGAGTAACAAATAACATACCCAAATGCTGTTGGAAAATGCAGAGGAGAAATACCCGAAGGAAAATGTCCCCACAGCTCGCCAGCTAAGCCAGCCGAGCCACAGCCGCTGTTCTTTAATTCTCCCCGGCCCTAGAAAAATACTAGAACCCGCAGCAAAAAACAAAAACTGCCCGCGAAAACAGCCCCAACAACAACAACAACAACAGACAGGGTGGGGACCTCTACTGGTCTGGAGAAGCTAAAAGAAAGTAAATTAGCAGGTAAGAACCTAATTTCTCCTTCTTTAGCACTCTCCAGACCAGTAGAGGTTAACTTTACGAATGGGACGTACCAAAGCAGTCCCTCTCACGGGCGGGACCCCCGAAGGGCCGATACCAGAACACGCTCACCGAACACCGCGTCCCGACGCGCCTGAACATCTACCCGATAATGTCTAACAAAAGAATACAAGGAGGACCAAACCGCAGCCTTACAAATATCCACCGGAGGCACGAGCGACGACTCAGCCCAAGAAGCCGCCTGACCCCGAGTGGAATGAGCCTTGAGAAACTCCGGAACAGGCTGCTGTTTCAGAAGATAAGCGGAAGCAATCGTCTCCTTGATCCAGCGCGCAATAGTAGCCTTAGAAGCGCCAGCTCCCCGACGAGGACCAGCCAGGAGGACAAAGAGATGATCGGACTTCCGGAATTCCTGGGTCCGCTGCACATCAGAGCGAAGGACCCGACCGACATCCAACTTGCGCAGCTGCCGTTGCTCAGAAGAGCCCTCCCGACCACCCAAGACCGGGAGAACCACCGATTGATTGACATGAAAAGGAGAAACAACCTTCGGCAGAAAGGAAGGAACAGGCCGCAAGACGACCCGCTCCCTAGACAACTCCAAGAAGGGAGCCCTACAAGAGAAAGCCTGCAGCTCAGAAATACTCCTAGCAGAAGTAATGGCCACCAAAAAGACCGCCTTCAAAGTAAGGTCCTTCAAAGAACAGTCGTCCAAGGGCTCGAAAGGCGGGCGCACCAAAACCGAGAGAACCAGATTAAGATCCCAAGAGGGAACCGAGGGCCGTAGGGGAGGCCTAAGCAACTTGGCCGCCCGCAGAAACCGAATCACATCAGGAAGAGCCGATAAACGCTGACCTGACACCAACCCTCGAAAGGTCGACAGGGCCGCAAGATGAACCCGGAGAGAAGACCAAGCCAGGCCTCTATCCAGGCCATCCTGCAAGAACTCTAGAATGTTAGGCAGAGAAGCGCGAAAAGAGGTCACTCCCCGCGCCCGACACCATTCCTCAAAGAGACGCCAAACCCGCACATAAGCCCGAGAGGTAGAAAGCCTCCGGGACCCCAACAGTGTAGCGATCACCTTGTCTGAATATCCCTTCTTGCTAAGGCGACCCCTTTCAAGAGCCACGCCGTAAGACAGAAGAGAGACGGGTCGAACAAGGGAATGGGACCCTGCATCAGAAGGTCGTCCGAGAGAGGCAGAGGAAGAGGAACCGCCACCAGGTGTCTCACCAGATCCGCATACCACGGACGTCGAGGCCAATCCGGAGCCACCAGCACCACCAAACCCGGATGGTGAACAATGCGAAGAAGCACTCTGCCCACCAGCGGCTAAGGAGGGAACACATACAACAGCCCCTCCGTTGGCCACGGCTGGACCAGAGCATCCAGACCCTCGGCCAGCCCTTCCCTGCGACGACTGAAGAAGCGGGGCACTTTGGCGTTGCCACTCGTGGCCATCAGGTCCATCAGGGGCTGCCCCCAATCTTGCACTATCAACCGAAACGCTCCGGCGCCGAGAAACCACTCTCCTGGATCCAGGAAGTGACGACTGAGGAAGTCTGCCTGAACATTTTCTACCCCGGCTATATGAGAAGCCGAGAGGTCCAGAAGATGGGACTCCGCCCAAACCATGAGCCGAGCCGCCTCCTGCGCCACAGGAGTGCTCTTGGTGCCCCCCTGACGATTGACATAAGCCACCGCCGTGGCATTGTCCGACAGGACTCTGACCGACTTGCCCAGCAAAAGGGAGTGGAAAGCTAACAGCGCCAGCCTGACCGCTCTGGTCTCCAACTCGTTGATCGACCAGGAGGCCTCCTCCGCGGACCAGGTGCCCCGAGCTGAGTGGCCCATAAACTGAGCCCCCCAACCGAGGAGACTCGCATCCGTAAGGAGCACCGTCCACTGCGGGAGATCCAGACCCACCCCCTGAACCAGGTGAGGGGTCCGGAGCCACCAGCGCAGACTGCAGCGCGCCAAGCCTCGCAGGGGAACCGGAACATCCAAATCTTGCCTCCGGGGAGACCACCTCCGGAGCAGAGCATACTGAAGAGGACGCATGTGGGCCCGCGCCCACCTCACCACGTCCAGGGACGCCGCCATTGACCCCAGGACTTGGAGGAAATCTCGCGCCCGAGGACCCCGGGACGCCAAAAGCAGGCGAATCTGAGATTGCAATTTGCTCACCCGGGCCTCTGGAAGGAAGACCTTCCCCAAGGAGATGTCGAACATAACCCCAAGGCACTCCAGACGCTGAGCCGGGACCAACCGACTCTTGGAAAGGTTGACCACCCAGCCCAGCGACCGGAGAAACTCCACCACCCGAGCCGTAACCCGGGAGCTCTCCTGCAACGACTTTGCCCGAATCAACCAGTCGTCCAGGTAGGGGAGAACCAGGATGCCCACCGACCGCAAGGCTGCCGCGACGACCACCATTACCGTGGTGAACGTCCGAGGAGCCGTGGCCAGACCAAAGGGAAGCGCACAGAACTGAAAGTGCCGCCCCAAGATCGCAAAGCGAAGGAAGTGCTGATGAGAGGCCCGAATTGGAACCTGCAAGTAGGCCTCCGTCAGATCGAGAGACATCCAGGATGGGCCGAAAGGTCCCCTCCTTTATGGCCACCACAAAGTAAATGGAGTACCTGCCGGTGCCCCACTCCGTAGGGGACACCGGCACCACTGCCTCGAGATCTAGCAAACGCTGAAGGGTCTGACGAAAAGCCTGCGTCTTCCATGGAGTCTGACATGGAGAAGCGAGGAAAAGGTCCGGCAGAGAGCGGGTAAACTCCAGAGCGTAACCGTCCCGCACCACCTCAAGGACCCACTGATCGGACGCGATCTCGGCCCATTTGGGGAAAAATTTGCGCAGCCGGGCCCCCACCGGAACCAAAGGGGGCGCCGGCAAGGAGTCATTGCGCAGGACGGGAAGCGGGGGAACCGGCGGAGGGATTCCCTGCCCCCCGACGGGCCCCCCGAAAGGGCTGCATGCGCTGGAAGAACCGCCCCCGGGAAAAACCCTGAGCCGGGAAAGAAGCAGCCCCACGCCCCGGGCGATACTTGCGAAATTCCCGCAAACGCCCCCGGGCAGCCCCACACCTAGACGCAGGGCGGGCACGGTCCTCAGGCAGACGGGGCACCTTCGAGTCCGTCAGAGTCTGAATCAACTCATCTAATTCCTCTCCAAACAAAAAGACCCCCTAAAGGGAACTTTAGTAAACTTAGCTTTGGACGCAGCATCCGCCGCCCAAGCGCGCAGCCACAAAATACGCCGCGCGGCCATGCCATAGACTTAGCCGAAATCCGCACCAAGTCATAAAGAGCATCTGAGAGGAACGAGGCAGCCATCGCAATCTTCGCTACCTCCTGATCCACTAGAGACCAGTCATCAGACTCCCGATCCAGGACACGCTCAGCCCACCGAAACACGGCGCGAGCGACTAGCTCCCCACAAACAGCCGCCTGGACCCCAAAGGCAGAGACATCAAAATCATACTTAAGAAGAGTCTCTAACGCACGCGCCTCCGAGACCCTAAGAGCAGAACCGTCCATAACAGGCACGGTATGCCGCTTAGGAAGTGCCGAGACCACCGCGTTCCCCATTGGCGAAATTAAGGTAGCCCTACCTCCCTCCGGGACGGGATACCCAAGAGCCAAGGCGCACACCAAACGAAACTGCGCCCATAGGCCACTGCGCCAACACAAAATCCCGCAAATCCTGACGCACAGGAAAAGAGCGGGAACCAGGACAGACCCCCTGAAGCAGAGGGGCCCCCATACGCGGGGTCTCCGGCGGCGCCACTGCAAAAATGCAGCACCAAGGAGACCTGCTACACAGGTCTAAAAGCTCATCCCTCTGAATAAAAAAGCGCACCACGGACGCATCTGCTCTGGAAGACGGGAAACCCGCCGCCCCGCTGCCAACAGGCGTCCCCTCTAGAGGATCCTGGAAGCCCGCCAAAGCAGCCAGGTCCTCAACCAGGCCAACACGCTCCTCCGCCCACCAATTCGCAATCCAAGCCCCCCCGCGGGCGCTTGGATGAGGGAGGAGGAAGAGGGGACGCCAAACGAAAAGAGGGAGGCAAAGCCATAGGGGGCGCGGAGGGAAACCCCCCCCGAAACCCCCCAGGCGCACGTGGGACCCCCAAAAGTCCGCACAAAGAAAGAAAATAAATTGGGGGCAAAAAACCCCTGGGGGTCCCCAGGGACTCCCTGCCCCAGCAGGGGTCCATGCTGAAACCTGCCCCTGTGTTCGCCATACAGGGGGAAGGTCACCTGAGGTTGCAGACAAAATGGAGGGGCCAGACAAAGAAAATGGCGAAGTTCCCGCCAAAAATGCTCCCTCCATGGCCTGTAGCGGCTGAGAAGACTGAACAGTCCCAGCCGCTAAGACAGGCAAGTCGGCATCAGCTGTCAAAAAATCAGCTGAGAGGGAATCCTTCGGGGAATCCCTCCGTGGGCGGTTGTGGAAGACCGGGCTTCCCCACTGCTCCAAGCCGACTCGCGAGGCACCATCGGCGGGGAGCTCTGGGCGCCTGCAGCCGCTGCCGACGGAGCTCCACCACCTCACCGACCCAAACCGCCGAGTTCAGGCCGGCCGCGAGTGCCTCGCGGCTGGACAAAAATTGTGGCCTACTCCCCCGGAGAAGGGCACAATTGCTCCAGACGCGACCTAGCTATAAAAAAGTGCTGGTTACATGAAAAAAAACAGTAAAATACAGTTTTCTTAAAGGGAAACAACCCTTCAGACCAGCACTACCTCAGGATTTTTTTTTTTTTTTTTTTTTTTTTTTTTACAGAACAGACTCCACAGGCTCTCGAAGCAATATGCCTTGCTTGACTTAGGGGGCAAGGCTTACTGCTGAGGCTCCTCTAAAAAAATGTGGGGAGGTGGAGGAAGTGGGGGGAGGGACCCCGCTCGTGACCCGCCGGGTTTGACACCCCCGAGGTCGGACGGACCCCCAAACAGGGCCCGACCAAGCTCCGTCCGGCCAAAAACAGGGACAATAAACCCCTAAACAAATTCCAACAGCCCTACCAAGAGAGATGGGTACAGATCACTCAACACCTGCTGGAGACTGAAAGAAGACTGAGGGAAATAGAGAAGGGAGGATAGTATATACTGTCCCAAAGTTTTGTTTTCAGTCTCCACCTGCTGGTCATGATTAGATATATACCCATTCGTAAAGTTAACCTCTACTGGTCTGGAGAGTGCTAAAGAAAAGCTAATTCATTACTTGTTTTCCAGATGCAAATGTCTGTGGACCTGCGCTTTTTCCCCCTGAGAACTGCTGCAAAGTTTGTGGGCGGAAACAAATTATCTGCAGACTTTGCAACCGGAAGGAGACTTTGGATGTCAGTTCTTTGTCTATGTGAGTTGGGGCCAGTCCCCTCCTCTTTTTCTGCCTCATTTTGCCCAAATAAAACTATGGAACGCTATTAATCACGTTTTCCCCTTCTGCTTTCCCATGAATAATGCTGCCGCATCATCCACACTTGCTATTTGGTCCTGCTTCCACCAATGAGAACGTTGAAAATCTCTAGAGGTTGGCGTGAGATGTGCCAATTAAAACCACAAAAGACCCTACCTTCTGATCATATTGCAGAAACTTCTGGAAGTCATACAGTGTGATTTGGCAAAGTTCTGGTCGATCGACATTCCTGTGGCAGAAAAGGAGACAGGTGAGGACAGAGAAATCCATGATATAAGGCGTTATAGCCTCTGCTCGGAGATCATGCACACAGATGCTCCGATTCACTATACAGCCACTCATTATGATCCCATAAGAATAGTCAGACCAATGGCCCATCTAGCTAAGTATCTATCCTGTTTCCAACCGTGACCAATCCAGCCCATAAGTACCTGTTAGAAACCCAAAGAGTAGCAACATTCCTGAGCTGAGATTGTGATGTCATAAGGCCTCATTCCACCAATGCCTAAGAGCCAACCTCATCAGTGATGTCACATTGGCTTCATTGTCCTATACTTGGCTCACATAAAAACATAAGAATAGCCATATTGGGTCAGACCGGCGGTCCATCTAGCCCAGGGGTCTCAAAGTCCCTCCTTGAGGGCCGCAATCCAGTCGAGTTTTCAGGATTTCCCCAATGAATCTGCATGAGATCTATGTGCATGCACTGCTTTCAATGCATATTCATGGGGGAAATCCTGAAAACCCGACTGGATTGCGGCCCTCAAGGAGGGACTTTGAGATCCCTGATCTAGCCCATCTTGTGTGTGTGTAAGTGTGAGGGCATGCTTGTAATGTTGATGAAGCAGAAAGAGAAAGGATACACACGCACAGTGATGAGCCAAAGAAAATAAAAGCCATTGAAAATTACACTGAAAAATTGGAGACAGTAAAGAGAAAAAGGCCACAAAAATACAAAAAAACCCCAAACAGCAAGACAGCTGGTAACAAAGTCCAATGTGAGTACAGAAATTCATGTTCGTGACTAAAGTATAACCCTAATTAATCCCCCCTACCATTACATTTTGTAGATTATTTTAGAAGTATTTCTATGTGTAAGGAACAATAATTAAACTTGTAGATTGCATACATATGTAAATATGTGATTTCAGAGATGGAGAGCCACAGCGTGTACAGATTTCAAAAGGGCATGGCTTAAGAACATAAGAACTGCCGCTGCTGGTCAGAGCAGAGGTCCATCCTGCCCAGCAGTCCGCTCATGCGGTGGCCCCTAGGTCAAGACCAGTGCTCCAAATGAGTCCAGTCTCACCCGTTTAGCATGAACTTGTCCAACTTTGTCTCGAATCCCTGAAGTGTGTTTCTCCCTATAACAGACTCCGGAAGAGCGTTCCAGTTTTCTACCACTCTCTGGGTGAAGAAGAACTTCCTTACGGAATCTATCCCCTTTCAACTTTAGAGAGTGTCCTCTCGTTCTCTCTACCTTGGAGAGTGTGAACAACCTGACTTTATCCACTAAGTCTATCCCCTTCAGTATTTTGCATGTTTCGATCATGTCCCCTCGCAGTCTCCTCTAAGACAGGGGTGTCGAAGTCCCTCCTCGAGGGCCGCAATCCAGTCGGGTTTTCAGAATTTCCCCAATGAATATGCATGAGATCTATTAGCACACAATGAAAGCAGTGCATGCAAGTAGATCTCATGCATATTCATTGGGGAAATCCTGAAAACCCGACTGGATTGCGGCCCTCGAGGAGGGACTTTGACACCTCTGCTCTAAGATAATCAGGAGACCTCCAGCTATGTTCCTGCCAGTAGGGGGCAGTGCTTCAATATTGTGCTTTCAGTAGCTAAGGACAGGCAGGATCCCTGAAGTCCTAAAGAGTTTGCCTGTCCCTTGCTATTGAAAATGTGATTTGGGTAAACAGCACCATCTAGTGGCAGCACTGTCAGTGGAGGATTCCAGCTCAGCTTAGAGTAGGGTTACCAGAAAAATCTAGACCCATGACCCTGCCCCCAGTTTCACCCAGCTCCACCCCATTCCATCCAAGACACGCCGCATTCTGTCCCAGCCTCGCCCCCAGGCCAGCCCCCTTCAACCTGTTCTCATGCTCGGAGCCCCGTCGGGAGGGCATCAGAGCATGCGCAGGCATGAGGCGATGACATTGCAAGCATGCGCGTGACATCACCACGTTATATCGGCGCTCGTGCGGATGCCCTCCCGACACAGTTCCGAGCTGGAAACTTGTCAAAACCTGGACAAAGTGTCGGGTTTTAAAAAGCTGTCCTGACGCCCAGACATGTCCTCTAAAAAGAAAAGGAAGAGGTTTGGCTAGTAGGTATAAGACTCTGGTGAGACCTCATTTAGAATATTGTGTACAATTCTGGAGGCTGCACCTTCAAAAAGACATAAACACGCTCGAGAAATGGGCTGCGACATGGCAAATGAGGTTTAATGTGGATAAGTGTAAGGTGATGCATGTCGGTAACAAAAATCTTATACATGAATACAGGATGTCTGGTGCAGTACTTGGAGAGACCCCCCAGGAAAGAGACTTGGGAGCATTGGTCGACAAGTCAATGAAGCCGTCCGGGCGGCAGCGAAAAGGGCGAAGAGAATGCTAGGAATGATTAAGAAGGGGATCACGAACAGATTGGAGAAGGTTATCATGCCGCTGTACCAGGCCATGGTACACTCTCACCTGGAATACTGTGTCCAGCACTGGTCGGTGTACATGAAGAAGGACAAGGTACTACTCGAAAGGGTCCAGAGAAGAGCAACTAAAATGGTTAAGGGGCTGGAGGAGTTGCCATACAGTGAGAGATTAGAGAAACTGGGCCTCTTCTCCCTAGAAAAGAGGAGACTGAGAGGGGACATGATCGAAACATTCAAGATAATGAAGGGAATAGACTTAGTAGATAAAGACAGGTTGTTCATTCTCTCCAAGGTAGGGAGAACGAGAGGGCACTCTCTAAAGTTGAAAGGGGATAGATTTCGTACAAACGTAAGGAAGTTCTTCTTCACCCAGAGAGTGGTGGAAAACTGGAACGCTCTTCCGGAGTCTGTTATAGGGGGAAACACACTTCAGGGATTCGAGACAAAGTTGGACAAGTTCATGTTAAACTGGTGAGACTGGACTCATTTGGAGCACTGGTCTTGACCTAGGGGCCACCGCATGAGCGAACTGCTGGGCAGGATGGACCACTGGTCTGACCCAGCAGTGGGAATTCTTATGTTCTCTCCAAGGTAGGGAGAATGAGAGGGCACTCTCTAAAGTTGAAAGGGGATAGATTCCATACGAACGTAAGGAAGTTCTTCTTCACCCAGAGAGTGGTAGAAAACTGGAACGCTCTTCCGAAGGCTGTTATAGGGGAAAACACCCTCCAGGGATTCAAGACAAAGTTAGACAAATTCCTGCTGAACCAGAACATACGCAGGTAAGGCTAATCTCAGTTAGGGTGCTGGTCTTTGACCTAAGAGCCGCCGCGGGAGCGTACTGCTGAGCACAATGGACCATGGTCTGACCCAGCAGCGGCAATTCTTATGTTCTTATGGTCCAGAGGAAGGCTACTAAAATGGTGCGTGGTCTTTGGCATAAGGTATGTGGGGTTAGGCAAAGATCTCAATGTGTATACTTTGGAGGAAAGGCGGGAGAGGGGAGATATGATAGAGACGTTTAAATACCTACATGGCATAAATGCGCATGAGTCGAGTCTCTTTCATTTGAAAGGAAGCTCTGGATTGAGAAGGCATAGGATATAATAATAATAATAATTTATTTTCTTCTATACCGCCCCACCAACAGTTCTAGGCGGTTCACAACAGAAAAACTGAAACAGTTCAGCGAAACGTACAATTTCAAAAACACACACCAACATACATCAATCAAGGAGCAGAGCTAAAATACAGTTCCAAACTCGTTTCTATCAAATTATAACAAAGGTTAAAAATAATTGGAATAAAAAACGCCATCATCAATATTTAAAAATCAGCATTCTTATTTATCAAATAAGTAAGGGCTCCTTTTACAAAGATGCCCTAGCGTTTTTACCGCACTCACCGGATTAGCGCACGCTAGACGAAAAACTGCCACCTGCTCAAAAGGAGGCGGTAGCACGTTAAGGCCCTAACGCACCTTCCTAAAAGGAGCCCTAAGTTTTTAATAATTTCCTAAATGCCCCCAAGACATAACTGACCTTTTCGTCTTCTCAGCCAACAGACACAAGAGAAGCTGACATTCCAACTTCGTTTCCCCCCCAGTGAGAGGTGGTAAACTGAAAAAACACCATGAACATCTTCTCTCGCCCCAAGCAGCATCATGGGGTAAAGACCTAGAACAATTGCTTTCGCCCACTACTTATGAGGAATTTAGGAAACGTCTGAAAACACACCTGTTCCTAAAGTATCTAGACAACTGATCCTCTCTTCTCTCTCCCCTCTAGAGCGATTAACTTGTTCTATTGATCACTCTCTCCTCAACAATGGATTTCCTGTCCTATTAACCCTCTTTCTTCCTCCCCTCTTAAAGTCAATCAATTTGTACCTTTGCTTAATCTTTGTAAACCGCATAGAACTTCACAGTATTGCGGTATATAAGCTGTTATTATTATTATTATTAAATGTAGAGTAAGAATAAGTTTGAACAATCAACAGGAGTTCATCTTCCCCATCTGATACTTCAATGTCCTGTCCCAAAAAGTCTTAGGACGACAGGCCCTTGGGGCGGGGGAGATGACCATACCTGAGTTTCTGGTACATTTTTTTTTTTATTTTAAATTATTTATTATTTTGAAAACTTACAGCAAGCGTACAGGAATATATCATTAGTAACAACAATAACACTTGTAATTCTCATATAATTCTAAAAACATAAAAATTATATCCCGTCCCACCCACCTTCTTTCAAATATTATAATCAATTATATCATAAATATAACATAAACACATAATATAGTGAAATTTCCAGAAAAACTCCCCCCCCCCCATGTGTACATATATTCATCCAAGGAAAATGATGTTTACTCCTTACAATATCGTTCCAATGGCCCCCAGATCTTTATAAAATTATTATAGTTCCCTTTCTGTATTGCAATTGCTCTTTCCATCTTAAAAATATGGCATACCGAATTCCACCAAAATGTATAATTAAGATTAGTATAATTTTTCTAGTTATTGGTGATATGCTGAATAGCAACCCCAGTCAAGATTAATAATAGTTGGTTATACGGGTTGCTGAGACTTTACTTCAAAAATAAGTCAAAATAATTTTTGGGATTTAAAATACAAATATTTCCGGATCTGGCTCGAGATACCCAAAGGCGTCGTCGTGAATTTCTGATTTTGAAGCAGGGAGTTATCGCTCTTGGGGCCTCTTTCTTCTTAAGACACCCATGTAAATGTGTGATATTATATCAAAAGCAAAAATATGTTTTCTTTGAGCCTATACAACTGACAATCTTTCTGTCAGCTGCACACCTGAAAGCTGGGACAATAATAACATGAGTGTTCATTATTTGATTAGGTCACTTCCTTCAGCTAACTGTGTTCCTGTTTTTCTTCTTATTGATATATTACTAAGACTTTTGTAAGACTCACTGTTTTACATCTTGGATCCATAATATGAGGACTTGAGGAGGAGATTAAGATTATTTTTCCTTTGATCATAATTATTGATTTGCTTGGAATGTGTTCTTTAATGCCTCTCCTTTCTGTACAAGTGAATACTTGATTGTTTATTTGAAAATTGATAAATAAATAATTACAAAAAAAATAAAAAATAATAATAGTTGGTTATTATGTGCTGAGTAAGTTTCTGGTACATTTGATTGAATAAGACAATTTCAAATAAGATACCAAATAAGAGGGTAATAATCCAAAAAGTGCCTTATAACAAAAACAGCCAAACTTAAAAAACACTCTGACCAAAACTGGAAGAGACTTAATTACAGCTTCTGGTGGAACTCTTTAGGTCACATTTATAAAATGGAAAGGACAATGGCCACACAGCAGGGGAATTTTAGAAAATTTCAGGAGATTTGGGAGCCATTAACAAACTATGGTTTTATCTTTAATTTTTTTTTTTTTTTTTTTTAGAATTGTATTTATGTTAATTGTTGTTAATCCCTTCCCTCCTTACATGTACTATTGTATTAGTAATGAATGTTATGTTTGTTGGTTTTTAATATTTTACATAATTTTGGAGCTTGTGTAAATCGCATTGGATTTGGACTATGCGAGGTAATCAAAGAAACTAAATAAACTTGAAACCTGAAAACTTGACTGAATATTATTTTTCCCCTTAAAAATGCACATCCGGGATGGGGGGAGGGGAAGGGTTTTTTTAATTTGAAAATTAAATAAGGTATATAGGAATGGGGTTTATGGTAGGTTTTTTTGAATTTAAAGAATGTTATTGATTAGGGAGAGGGGGATAAATTCTGATATGTATTTTAACAGAATATTAAGGGCTCCTTTTATCAAGGTGCGCTACGGGGGTTAACGTGTCGGACATTTCATCACACGCTAACCCCCGCGGCAAGCCAAAAAACTAACGCCTCGTCAATGGAGGCGTTAGCGACTAGCGCGGCAGGCGGTTGAACGCACGGTATTCCACGCGTTAACCATCTACCGCACCTTGATAAAAGGAGCCCTAAGTGTTGTATTTCAGTTTAAAATGTTATAAATGCTTTTACACTTATTGTAAATTTTTAAAAATGAATAAAGAATTTAAAAAAAAACAAAAAACCAACCCATTCTGATCCCAAATGGCAGCCAATGCAGCCTGGCGTAAAAAGGACTATCATGATCATATTTCTTAAGACTGAAAATGAAACGTACTGCAGCATCCTGAACTCATCGGAGTCTTAATAAAGTCTTTTTTGGTAACCCTAAATAAACAACATTACAATAATCCAATGTAGACAATCCAGTAGACTTAAGAGGTGAATAGGCTCCGGAGTAATCTAAGGAAATACTTTTCTTTTTTTATACAGAAAGAGTGGTAGATGTGTGGAACAGTCTCCCGGTAGAGGTGGTGGAGACAGAGACTGATATTATGCCCTGAAATGCAACCTAAAACCCGAATCTCGAGTAAAAACACTGTTTTGTATTAAACCCTAACGACTACACTATTGCTTAACTGATTTTGCTGAGCTAAAAAAGAGAACTACAATTATATAACCTACTGAAACCCAAGTTTACCTTTCCCAGACAGTAGTTCACAGGTTGCTGTGAAAACTATCTTTAACGCTGAGCCTCTACAACCGTTCTCTTAGAACCAGGCTTACTGGGGGTTAGGCACTAGGCCAGCATTCCTCCCCTCAAGGGTCACCTGTGGAGTCTGATCTCTTAAGAAAGTTCTGAGTTCAGACTATGGACTTTTCCTCCAGGAACTTGTCCAAACCTTTCTTAAAACCAGCTATGCTATCCGCTCTTAACACAACCTCTGGCAACGCGTTCCAGAGCTTAACTATTCTGTGAGTGAAAAAATATTTCCTTCTATTGGTTTTAAGAGTATTTCCCTGTAGCTTCATCGAGTGTCCCCTAGTCTTTGTAATTTTTGACGGAGTGAAAAATCAATCCACTTGTACCCGTTCTACTCCACTCAGGATTTTGTAGACTCTCAGCCGTCTCTTTGCCAAGCTGAAGAGCCCTCACCGCTTTAGTCTTTCTTCATACGAGAGGAGTTCCATCCCCTTTATCATAAGAATAGCAATACTGGGTCAGAAGTTACATAAACCGCTTCGAACTTCACGGTATAGCAGTATATAAGAAATAAATTATTATTATTAAAAAAAACCCAAACAAAATAACGTCTCTGTGCAACGCAGGAGCAGCTTGCCTGATTAGTTTGTGGGGACAAGAGTTAAGGCAGTCATATTATTTGGTAGGGGGGGGGGCATAGGAATTGATTCAGCATCAGCACTTGCAATATTTTGGGCTCCACCCTCTGACACCACCCCAGATTACACCAGTGCTATAGGAGAACTTTATACTCACCGCAGAGGGAATGACAGCTCCAGCTGCTCAATGATCTGAAATTTAAGATTAAAATGAAATTAGAATTTGGAAATTATTCAGAGGGCCAATTCTCCACTGCTGGGAGGTTAGAATTCACTGCCTAGGCTTCTCTAGGTAGTTTGGACAGCCCTTAGGTGGGGTTAATTTAGAGAGAGAAAGTTACATAAGAATCTAATACTAGTCAATTGTTCTATCCAGCCCAGTAGTCCATCTTCACGGTGGCCAAATCCAGGTAACAAGTACCTGGCAAAAACCCAAGTAGTAGCCACATTCCAGAATCTCAGAATAGCAAGATTCTGGAACCCCAGAGAGTAGCAACATTCCATGCAGAATCCCCAGAGAGTAGCAACATTCCATTCAGAATCCGAAGGAGTAGCAAGATTCCAGAATCCCAAAGAGTAATAAGATTCTAGAATCCCAAAGAGTAGCAATGTTCTATGCAGAATCCCCAGAGAGTAGCATTATTCCATTCAGAATCCCCAGAGAGTAGTAACATTCCATTCAGAATCCGAAGGAGTAGCAAGATTCCGGAATCCCAAAGAGTAATAAGATTCTAGAATCCCAAAGAGTAGCAATGTTCTATGCAGAATCCCCAGAGAGTAGCATCATTCCATTCAGAATCCCCAGAGAGTAGTAACATTCCATTCAGAATCCGAAGGAGTAGCAAGATTCCGGAATCCTAAAGAGCTTCTAGAATCCCCAGAGAGGAGCAACATTCCATTATGTGAGTAGCTATAAGAGGCATTAAGGGCTCCCCGATTAATATTTTCAGTGGCTACACCCTAATGATAACAGGGCACAGCTAACCAACAAAATAACAGATGGGCTTAATTTAAAGCTGTGCTAGAAATGGGCTTAGAGCGCAGCAAAGTCCCGCGTGAGGATGCGCTAAGCTCTATTACAAGCCCCCGAATTTGCAGCATGTTATTTAAAGGTGTGAAAAACGTGGCCTGTCTGAAAACCGTGTCTGGTCCAGAGACAGAAACTGTATGAAGGACTTTCTAAACAGAACCTCCTCTAACGCAGAGGATACACTACTAGAGCTATTAATACTAGAGAGGGTCCTGGCGGGATTCCCACCGACCCCGTTCTTGTGCAGCTCTGTTCTACTAAAAAGACTGTAAGTATTCTGCTTAAGGACACTAAGGACATAAGAATACACCTTAGTGGATGAGACCAACGCTCTATCTAGCTCAGTAGTCTGTCCTCACGGTGGTCAATCCAGGTTACTAGTATCTGACAGAAACCCAAAGAATAGCAACGTTCTAGAACCTCAAAGAGTATCAAGATTCCGGAATCCCAAAGAGTAGCAACGTTCTAGAACCCCAAAGAGTATCAAGATTCCATGCAGAATCTCAAACAGTAGCAAGATTCCGGAATCCCAAAGAGTAGCAACATTCCGTACTACCAATCCAGGGCCAGCAGTGGCTTCCCCCAAGTCGGTATCAATAACAGACTATGGACTTTTCCTCCAGAAAGTTGTTCCAAACTTTCTTAAAATCAGCTACACTATGCGCTCTTACCACAACCTCTGGTGTGTTTGATCCCATTTTGCCTCTGAGGCTATGTAATCCTCTCTTAATTGGACCTGCACCTTCTGGCCTGGACTTGCTGAATGAATGGACTTCATGTGTCCTTCCAATGCTCCAGCTTGCAGGTCCTGGCCTAAATATGTATTGCACAGACTACTACCGTGTTTCCCCGAAAATAAGACCTACTCTGAAAATAAGTCCTAGTCCTGGAATTCAACAGCAGTTCCCCTTCCCTCCCTCCCATTCCTTGTGCCATAGAACCCCTGAGCGAGCACAACCCCCCCCCCGAGCATCCGCCCCTGCCATGCAGCCAAACCCCTATCCTTCCCTCCCTCCTATCTGAACCCTGACGACCGCCGGAGAAGTTAAAAAGTTACGGGGAAAGGGAAGAGGCGTGTGCGTGGCGAGGTGGGGGAGGGGCACTACCACCCTTACAATGCCACTGTATACAGTTCCCCTCCACCCAGATATGTTGAATAAATGCCATCAGTCAACATTTTTACGGCTATATCTAGGTGTATTTTCAGTCAACTGGCTAAAAATGGGACACTGTCTCGCCCATTCCGCTGGTTTTTGACTACAGACCTCATGGAGGGCCAAATCTGAAAACCTGTTGAACAGGTAATTTATCTGCATAAGTGTACCACTGATAATCTATATGGGACAACCTGCACCCCAGGGTGCTTAGGGAGCTGAGTGATGTCTTGGCGGAGCCACTGTCCGCGCTCTTCAACCTCTCCCTTAGTACAGGCAGCATCCCGTTGGACTGGAGGACGGCTAACGTCATTCCACTCCACAAGAAAGGCTCAAAGATGGAGACAGCAAACTACAGACCAGTGAGTCTAACATCGATAGTGAGCAAACTAATGGAAACTCTAATCAAACACCAATTAGATAAGATCCTGGATGAGGAGAATCTACGGGATCCCCGACAACATGGATTTACTAAGGGGAGATCCTGCCAATCCAACCTGATCAGCTTCTTTGACTGGGTAACGGGGAAGCTGGATATTGGGGAGTCCCTGGACATCGTGTACCTGGACTTTAGCAAAGCATTCGATAGCGTATCACACCGTAGGTTACTGAGCAAGATGAGTTCTATAGGATTAGGTAACACATTGACGAAATGGGTTGGGAGCTGGCTTGGAGGTAGGCTCCAAAGGGTGGTGGTGAACGGCACCCCCTCCGAAATGACGGAGGTGATTAGTGGAGTACCACAGGGCTCAGTCTTGGGCCCAATCCTATTCAACATCTTTATAAGAGACTTGGCAGAAGGGCTTCGAGGTAAAATAACATTATTCGCCGATGACGCCAAACTGAGTAATGTAGTGGGCAAATGCACAACAGACGAAGATTCAGTGCCCGACAACATGATGCACGACCTACTCCTACTGGAGCGATGGTCTAGGACATGGCAACTCAACTTCAATGCCAAAAAATGCAAAGTTATGCACCTGGGCAGCCAGAATCCATGCAAGTCTTATACCCTTAATGGCGAGATCCTAGCAAAAACGGTAGCAGAACGAGACTTGGGGGTAATCGTCAGTGAGGACATGAAGTCTGCCAATCAAGTGGAGCAGGCTTCGTCCAAGGCAAGACAAATCATGGGCTGCATACGAAGGGGTTTCGTCAGTCGTAAGGCGGAAGTCATTATGCCATTGTATAGATCCATGGTGAGGCCCCACCTGGAGTACTGTGTGCAATTCTGGAGGCCGCATTATCGCAAGGATGTGCTGAGACTGGAGTCGGTGCAAAGAATGGCCACCCGGATGGTCTCGGGACTCAAGGATCTACCATACGAAAAACGGCTTGACAAATTACAGCTATACTCGCTCGAGGAGCGCAGAGAGAGGGGGGACATGATCGAGACGTTCAAGTATCTTACGGGCCGCATCGAGGCGGAGGAAGATATCTTCTTTTTCAAGGGTCCCACGAGAACAAGAGGACATCCGTTGAAAATCAGGGGCGGGAAACTACGAGGTGACACCAGGAAATTCTTTTTCACTGAAAGAGTGGTTGATCACTGGAATAGTCTTCCACTACAGGTGATTGAGGCCAGCAGCGTGCCTGATTTTAAGGCCAAATGGGATCGGCACATGGGATCTATTCACAAGGCAAAGGTAGGGGAGGGACATTAAGGTGGGCAGACTAGATGGGCCGTGGGCCCTTATCTGCCGTCTATTTCTATGTTTCTATGTTATATAAAATCGGAGGTATGTATGTGTGTATGTGTGTGTGTATGTGCCACGATCACGCAAAAACGGCTTGACCGATTTGAATGAAACTTGGTATGCAGATCCCTCACTACCTGGGGTGATATGTTCTGGGGGCCTCGCGGCCCACCTGCACACGTGGGCGGAGCTACAAACAGAAAATCATATTTCACCCATTCATGTCAATGGAAAAAATGTAAAAAGCTGCCATTCTCACAGTAATTCAAAAACGGCTTGACCGATTTGAACGATACTTGGTATGCAGATCTCTCACTACCTGGGGTGATATGTTCTGGGGGTCTCGCGGCCCACCTGCACACATGGGCGGAGCTACAAACATAAAATCAGATTTCACCCATTCATGTCAATGGAAAAAAGTGTAATAAGCTGCCATTCTCACAGTAATTCAAAAACGGCTTGACCGATTTGAACGAACCTTGGTATGCAGATCCCTCACTACCTGGGGTGATATGTTCTGGGGGTCTCGCGGCCCACAACTCTATGTTGCTTGCTCAAGGGTGGGTTCACCCAAGAATTTATATTTTCTTGCTCCAGGAGGTGAAACTAAAATTGTTGTTTATAATCACGTTTTGCGTTAGTTGTATTGTATTCATTTTGTCAAATATTTCACATTATAATTTGAATATTGTACTTTTTATTAAGCTGTAAAAAAATAATTTCATTCACCACTATAAAGTATCTTTATTTGAATCCATTTACAGTGTTATTGCTATAATTAAACGCCGGGGCATCAGCTAGTATAATATAATAAAACCCTAAACCGCGCATGCGCACTCTTACCTGCGTGCTCCCGTTTTCTGTGCACTGTAGGTCCCCGCAGGTAGGAGTGCGCATGCGCGGCTTAGGGTTTTGTCAGCTTCAGGTGGCGCGGAAGCTGTCGGCCGCGGCGGCTCTTGGCGTCTGTAGGCCGCCGCGGCTGTCGGCAGAGGGCAGACGTGAGATAAGGGGTGCTGCTGGACAGGGGAAGAGACGGGGGAAGAAAAAGGAAGGGAGGCCTACTGTTGGACAGGGGGAGCAGGAAAGAGGTGCTGCTGAACAGGGGGGAGATTAAAAAAAGGGAGAAGGGCTGCTGCTAGATAAGGGGAGCAGTGAAGGGGTGGTGGTGGACACAGGGAAGGTAAAAGGAAGGGAGAATGGGTGGACAGCCGAGCAGAAAGAAAGACAGAAATACAGAAAGCGGCTAAGGAGAGAGAGAGAAAGAAATAAAGACAGACACACACACATATATTCTAGCACCCGTTAATGTAAAGGGCTATAGGACTAGTATATGGATAAAAGTATTGATTTGGTGAACTAATTATTCAGTTCTGGCTAAAGTGAAACTGTCCTGTTACTACTACTAATCACTTATATAGCGCTGAAAGGTGTACACAGCGCTGTACATTTTGACATTTATAGATGGTCCCTGCTCAGAAGAGTTTACAATCTAACTTGGATACAGACAGACATGACATATAAGGTTGGGGTTGCAGAGCCCGAGGTGAGAGGAGTTAGGAGTCGAAAGCACTCTCAAAGAGGTGGGCTGACATTTATAGACGATCCCTGCTCAGAAGAGCTTACAATCTAACTTGGACAGCAAACATGACATACAGGGTTGGAGATGCAGAGCACAAGGTGAGAGGAGTTAGGAATCGATAGTGCTCTCAAAGAGGTGGGCTGAATTTATAGATGGTCCCTGCTTGGGAAGGGGGAACTGGGTGCAGAGCCTGGCAAGGAGTGTGGGGTTGAGTGCAGAGCCTGGCAGGGAGTGAGGGAGGCTGGGTGCACAATTTGGTTCAGAATGGTTTTTTTCTTGTTTTCCTCCTCTAAATATGGGCTGTGTCTTATGGTAAGGTGCGTCTTATGAAGCAAAAAATACAATACATTTCTAAAAATAAACCTAAATTACAGTACCATAAAATACATTTTTCTTAAAAACCCAAAACAAAACAAATGAACAATACACAAGCAATTAATAATAAGGGCACTTAGGAATTTACCTGGTGATGTTGTAATAATCATGATTGTTGAGCTTAATTATGAAAATCTAAGGAGTGTCTAGGGACATGGAAGATAACTGAGGGGGCCACAAGGCTGAGAGTTCCCCTCTAGAGAATGTCATGGGGACAAATTTTTCCCCGTCCTGGCAAGTTTCTGTCCCATTCCTGCAAGCTCTGTCCTCATCTGCACAAGCCTTAAACACTTTAAAATCATGTGTTGGAGGTTTGTGTGGTTGAGGCTGAGCGTATAGGAAAGGGACAGGAACAGTGACAAAACTTGCGGGGTCGGGATTGGGAAATTGAGTTCCTGCGGGTCAGGGACAAATTTGTCTCTGTGTTATTCTCTGGCTCGGATTAACTTCACTAATAAGAAGACAGAGGAAAGCACAGCTTCATCCTTGGACAATTGCCTCCTTCCTATCTAGGCGCCCAAGGGACTCTGCCTGACTTACCGATTTCTGAGCATCAAACATCAAGTTCTTGTAGAACTGGCTAAAGTGTAAAAATGTCATCTCAGACCTGGTTTCAACTTCCTGTTGAGAGAAAAAAAAAAAAAAAGGTAGCAGAGCTTTGGAAAACGAAACAGACGCATACGATCCCATATCAGACAACTTGTAGAAGTCGGAGAGGCCTGTTCTGAAATACAGGAAAAATGGACGTTTGCACGATGGGTGTATCCAGGTCAGAGAAATACATTTATGAAAAATCATTGGGTTAAAGCTAGCAAATAATCCAGACATGGGCAAGTCCGGTCCTCGAGGGCCGGAATCCAGCCGGGTTTTCAGGATTTCCCCAATGAATATGCATTGAAAGCAGTGCATGCACATAGATCTCATGAATATTCATTGAGGAAATCCTGAAAACCCGACTGGATTCCGGCCCTCGAAAACCAAAGTTGCCCATGTCTGAAATAATCGGTTATCTTTGTGATTTTGAAAACGTTTTTTTTTTTTTTAAATTTTATTCATTTATTTAAAACAGTGTTTCTCAACTTGGTCCTGGAGTTACCCCCTTGACAGTCAGGTTTTCAAGATATCCACAATGAATATGCATATGATATTTGCATATAATGGAGGCAGTGTATGCCAGGGGGTCTCCAAAGTCCCTCCTCGAGGGCCGACTCCAGTCAGGTTTTTGGGATTTCCCCCAATGAATATGCATTGAAAGGGTGTCAGGTCAAAAGCGCGCCGGGACAAAGGCGCGCACAGACAATTGAGCGCAGCGTGGAGGTGCGCACCGCAGAAAATTACTCTTTTTACGGCTCCGACGGGGGGGCGTGGGGGGAACCCCCCCACTTTACTTAATAGAGATCACGCCACGTTGTGGGGGCATTGTGGGGGGTGTGGGGAGTTGTAACCCCCCACATTTTACTGAAAACTTCACTTTTTCCCTGTTTTTAGGGAAAAAGTTAAGTTTACAGTAAAATGTGGAGGGTTACAACCCCCCAAACCCCAACGCCGGTGCAATCTCTATTCAGTAAACTGGGGGGGGGGGCTCCACAATAAAAACCCCCGTCGGAGCCCCTAAAAACTGTAATTTTCTTCGGTGCATGCCTCCGTCTTGCGCTCAGTTGTCAGCGCGCGCCTTTGTCTTTCGCCGAGTTGTCTATGAACCCATTGAAAGCAGCACATGCACATAAATCTCATGCATATTCATTGGGGAAATCCAGAAAACCTGACTGGATTCGGCCCTCGAGGAGGGACTTTGGAGACCCCTGGTGTATGCAAATCAAGTTTATGCAAATTCAATGTGGATATCCTGAAAACCTGACTTGCAAGGGGGGACTCCAGGACTGAGTTGAGAAACACCGATTTAAAACATTTTGCATTCTTTGTTTTTGCAGGAAACCCATTTATTTGCATTAGAACAGGGGTAGGCAATTCCGGTCCTTGAGAGCCAGGTCAGGTTTTCAGGATATCCACAATGAGATGGATTTGCATGCACTGCCTCCTTGAGATGCAAATCCATCTCAAGCATATTTATTGAGGATATCCTGAAAACCAGACCTGCCTGTGCCTCTCGAGGATCGGAATTGCCTGCCCCTGTTCTAATGCAAATAAATGGGTTTCCTGCAAAAACAAAGAATGCAAAATGTTTTAAATCAGTGTTTCTCAACTCGGTCCTGGTGGGTGGGAGATACCTTGGGAGCAGAAGCAGAGAACCGTAAAGCAGGAGTTTTAATTTTAAATCACAAGGGTTTGGATGTCATAGTTGACAAGGTGTGTGGGCAGCTATGTAGTAGTCCAAGTTACTTTACATTGTCAATCATTGTTATTATGTAATGTTTAGGACAAAAAGTCCCCCCCCCCCACACACACACTTTTAAATAACTGTAGTGCGGTTTTTAGCGCCAGGTGCAGCGGTAACAGAACACCACCCCGGGTGTCTCTCACCCATGCTACGCCACTGATTTAGGGGGTTCATTTCTTTTTGGGGGGTTGTTATAAAGGGGATCATTTATCCAACCTCTGTTACTTTTCCATACACAGTGATTGGGTGGTGGGTTTGGCTATAGGAGCTTCGGCTCTTGGCCGAATTACACTTCTCCCTCTGTATTCACGGTTTCAGCATTCGTGGTTTCGTTTATTTACGGTTTTTAGCTTGCTGGCTCCCCCCCCCCAAATTATGTCAGCTTGCATAGAGAAATCACTGATTCCCAGCACTTTCTTCACCGTGTTTTGCCTCTCCTTCAGGTCTCCCACCATGTTATTCGCGGTTTCACCATATTCACGATGGTTTTTAATAGAAAACAGCGAATAACATATGAAAAAGTTATTCACGGCTTTTCTGTATTTGCGGTTCTGTTAATCCCCTATCACAGCGAATACGGAGGGAGAAGTGCACACAATTCTGAGTGTATGTGAATCTTATCACATTTATGATATTGTAAACACGTGAATACATATGTAGAGATCTTTTTCCATAGTGGCTCATTTTGCCCTCTATTTTTTTTGTGCAAATTCTATTGGACAGCGTCCCTACTTCTGTTTTGTGACTTTGTCACAACGCTGCCACAAATGCTGCATAGCAGGACTTGCCTATGTGATCACTTTTTTGGCAAACTAATGCCACAGGCCAGGGTGGAATGCCACTCCAGTGTGCAGAGGCTGTGGCACTGGCCGAGAGCATGGCAACGCAGGTTTACTGGAAGCGAAAGGTCATCCATTTGCTAAGAGCTAACACACTTTCTATGGCCCTTTTCCCAGGGATCCTGCCAACATTTCCCCAACAATCCCTGCTATTTTCATATCAGAAATACCCAGTGAGCGGAGTCACGATCACAGCAATGGGAGGGGGGGGGGGAACTCACCAGAATTTTGTCCCTCAGGAACCTCATGTTGGGCACTCGATAGTTGACCTGGGGCAGCAGAGCTTTCAGGTCCTTCACAGTGACACTAAAGAAAAACCACAGATGAGGTCAGGGTGCCCCATACCGTCCAATGGTACAAACTAACATTGAACTCCAGCAATGTATCACCCATCGGATCCCCTCCAGCCCTCAGTTGCACAGATCTGCAAAGGCATTTTACCAGATCATTTTCTTTTTTAATATCTTTATTCATTTTTAACACTTTCATTAAGTGAATACAAGAAAAATTCATTTTACACTTTAGACATCACTTAAAATCCTTACAATATATAAATAGATCAATATGTTTCCTTCCCATCTTAAATTAATATATAGTTATTAATGAAATATATTCATATCTTTCAAAAAGTGCAAATAACATACTTTTCATTTTTATAAGGAAATAGTAAGCACCTATATAAATATTAAATTATTCAGAACCCAAATCAACCCAACCCACCCCATCATTTAATAAAAAATTCAAAGATTAAATTCAAAGAAAAATCCCCCCCCCCCAGATGTGCATTTGATATATCAACAAAAATCAAAACTATAATAATTCTACAAACGACATCAATGGGCCCCATATTGATTTAAAAATTTGTATATTCCCTGACAAATCAGCATTCATTTTCTCATATCTATAAATTAAACATTAATTTGCCCACCAGAATGTGAAATTTAGACGGTCCCAATTTTTCCAGTTTCACATAATCAATTGTATAGCTGTACCTGTCATAATTAAAAATAATCGCCTCTTATATTTATCTAAGGGATCTTTAACATTCAATATAGTCCCACAAATCACTACCTCATAAGTTAAAGGGATCTCAGAATCTAAAATACTATTAATATGTCCCCACATCGACTTCCCAAAGCTCAGAATCATAGGGCAATAAAACAGTAAGTGATCCAAAGTACCTACGTCTAGATGACAGTGCCAGCATCTATTACACCTAGAATTATCTAACTTATTCAATTTAATTGGGGTCCAATAAGAACGATGTAACAGAAAAAACCAAGTTTGTCTCATAGATGCTGACGGTGTACACTTCATTCTCCAAGACCAAATGCGTGGCCATCGAGATGCAGAAATATATTGCTTAATCTCGATGCTCCAAATGTCTCTAAGCGCATTTTTGGGTTTCTTATTCACAGATTCGGATATTAATTTATGCCACCTGGCGGCCTGATGTCCTAGCATATTTGTCTGAAAGGAGAGAAACTGCAAACTATAAAAAAATTTCAAATGACGCCAATCAGGGAACCATCAATCTTTAATCTTAATCATTAATCATTTGAATTTTTTTACCAGATCGTTTTCTAAGGCGCTCTAACGGATTTAGATATTTTGAATAATTTGTAAACACTTGACCTAATGAAGAAATAGATATCTTTGGGGCATGTATGTCTACAAGCCCACCTCTGAGGGTCCTCATAATTTTCTTCTTAAACATCTTTTTTATTTGAGGTGTGGTGTTTTTTGCTGATATGATTTTATAACACGGACTTCCCTAGGTCACTATGTCAAGACCATAACTTCTACATAAGAACATAAGAAGCGCCATCTCCGGATCAGACCTTCGGTCCATCTAGTCCGGTGATCCGCACACGCGGAGGCCCTGCCAGGTATACACCTGGCTTACCCTATAGCCAACCATATCTCTATATGCCTCTCTCAAGGAGATATGCATCTAGTTTGCCCTTGAAGCCTAGGACTGTCGATTCTGCAATAATCTCCCCTGGGAGAGTATTCCAGATGTCAACCACTCTCTGTGTGAAGCAGAACTTCCTGATATTAGTCCTGAACTTGCCCCCCCTTAGCTTCATTTTATGTCCTCTTGTCCGTGTCAAATTGGACAATGTAAATAATCTTCTCTGCTCTATTTTGTCGATTCCTTTCAGTATTTTGAAGGTCTCGATCATATCCCCACGCAGTCTCCTTTTCTCAAGGGAGAACAATCCCAGTGTTTTAAGTCGATCCTCATATTCCAGTTTCTCCATACCCTTCACTAGTTTAGTTGCTCGCCTCTGCACCCTCTCCAGCAGTTTTATATCCTTCTTTAGGTAGGGAGACCAATGTTGGACGCAGTATTCCAAGTGGGGTCTGACCATTGCCCTATAAAGCGGCATTATAACTTTCTCCGATCTAGGCTCCTAAATTTAGCTGAATTTTTATCAGATGATTTGCATTACATTACATTACACGATTGTCTTCTCCACTCCACCTCACAATCGCGTAGAGACGTAGGAAACGCTTGTGTGAGGTTATAGCAGTGAGGCAGGCAACTTTCTAGAACAATGGTAACATACCGAGGGCCTCAAAATAGTACCTGGCGGGCCGCGAGTTTGAGACCACTGGCATACAGGTTCTTTCTCTGTTCCTTGTAGGCTCTCAATCTAAACATTTTGCACCAAGGCAATGGAGGATTAAGTGACTTACTCAGGCATGGGGTGAAAAGCATTTACAGATCACTTTAGGGACAAATTTAGGAGCCCAGTTTTATCTGAATATAAATCTAATTATTCGGGGGGAGGGGGGGTCTCCTTTACTCGTTGTGTCTGGTTTTCTCCCACTGAGCTTTTCATCAGCCGGAATGCACATTTTTGAAGTGCTCACGACTCAGTCAGGAGCTATATGAGTGCATTACCCAGCACATCCAACAGGTGGAGCACAGGAGCAGAGCTTGCTCCCAGTGACTTGCAGGAATCATTATGCCATTCTTAGAATAATTCACAAGTAAAGAGAGCTATCCTTCAGTCCGATTACTCTGAGCCTACAGTACTCTTATAATATTGCTGTAAGAAAGAATAAGGGTTTCATAATCACTATAAACATAGAAACATAGAAGATGACGGCAGATAAGGGCCATAGCCCATCAGGTCTGCCCACTCTACTGACCCACCCCCAAGTCTACTATCCTAGGGATCCCACTCCTGGTGACAGGTTCCCTTGGTTTAACCCTCTAAGGGATCCCACATGGGCATCCCATTTGCTCTTAAATTCTTGCACGCTGTTTGCCTCGATCACCTGCACCGGGAGCTCGTTCCAAGGATCAACCACTCTCTCGGTGAAGAAATATTTCCTGGTGTCACCATGAAATTCCCCGCCCCTGAGTTTGAGCGGATGCCCTCTTG
Organism: Geotrypetes seraphini; assembly: GCF_902459505.1. Lineage (NCBI taxonomy): Eukaryota > Metazoa > Chordata > Amphibia > Gymnophiona > Dermophiidae > Geotrypetes > Geotrypetes seraphini. The sequence continues at coordinate 13,053,186 of NC_047085.1, forward strand.
TGGCCGAGGGTCCTTTGAGAAAGAGAATCTCTTCTTCCATCTCGATGCGGCCGGTAATATACTTAAACGTCTCGATCATGTCTCCTCTCTCCCTACGTTCCTCGAGTGAGTACAGCCGCAAATTTTTCAGCCTTTCCTCGTACGATAGATCCTTGAGCCCCGAGACCATCCTGGTGGCCATCCGTTGCACCGACTCTACTCTCAGCACATCTTTTCGGTAGTGTGGCCTCCAGAATTGCACACAGTATTCCAAATGAGGCCTCACCATGGTTCTGTATAATGGCATTATGACTTCAGGCTTCCGGCTGACGAAACTCCTGCGGATGCAACCTAACCACTGTCTTGCCTTAGATGAAGCCTTCTCCACGTGATCAGCAGTTTTCATGTCTGCGCTGATGATCACTCCCAAGTCTCGTTCTGTTGAAGTTCTAGCTAAGGTCTCACCATTCAAGGTGTAAGTTCTGCACATTATAAAGAGACGATTACATGTTATAATGGAAGTATTACAGTACCCCCTCCAAATCCACAGTTTCAGTACCCGCAGATTTGGTTATTCATGATTTTTTTTTTTTTTTTTTTTAGAAACACTGCATCCCGGACCTTACTGGTGGTCTAGCGGCGAAGGGGGGCAGGATCGATCGTTCTACGCTCCTGCCCCCCAAGCTGCTAGACCACCAGGTAAAGTCTGGGGAAGGTACGGGATGAGGAGGGTAGGTCAGAGCCGGCCCTGAAAGTTATCCACGATATTTCAATATTCGCGGGCCGGCTCTGCCCCTAACCTCCACGAATATTGAGGGTCTGCTGTACTATCAAACAGCATTGTGGTTACGGGATTTAAACAGAATATTATTGTATGTGTCATTTTCAGAGTTGAGTCAGTTATTTTGTAAAAATAATATATTAAAGTTACTAGCTACTGCCATGAAAAAGTTACTATTCACTTCTTTAATGAAAGTAATGTTACTGTGAAAGTAATGTTATCTTTAGTTACTTTTTAATTCTTGGATATAAGCAGTTGTTTCAATGCTACATACAATTAATTCTAGCATTCATTACCCAAGAAAACATCTAACAAATGCTCAAGTCCTCCAATATAGGGATCCAATACAATTAGAACAGTGGTCTCCAACTCAAACCCTTTGAAGGGCCACATTTTGGATCTGTAGGAAAAAATAGTTAATGCCTTATTACATAAATGACAACTTTGCATGAGGTAAAACTCATTATGGTTTATAAATCTTTCCTTAATTGCTTCTGATAATTTCAGCTTATACACAGCTGAAAGCAGTTCAGTATCAACTGCAAGAGACAAGGTACTATTTTGAGGCCCTCGGTATTATAAAGAAGGCTTCTTTATGGAAAACTTGTCTCTTAAGTGTCCGGTGGTCGCGTCCGCAACCGCCTTCAGCGCTCACCTCCAGCACGAGATTGTGTACATACGCACAAGCTGCGCTGCCTTACGTTCTGGAACGTTGCCCGCCTCACTGCTGTAACCTCACGGCATGCGCTTTCCTGCATCAGTACGCGATGGGCCTCGCCACTCCACCTCAGAATCACGTACAGACGCAGGAAAACGCTTGCGTGAGATTACAGCAGTGAGGCGGGCAACGTTCCAGAACAATGGTAACATACCGAGGGCCTCAAAATAGTACCTGGCGGGCCGCGAGTTTGAGACCACTTAATTAGAGAGAGATTTAAATCAAATAAGAAAAATACCCCCATGAAAATAGCTAGCATATGAACAGTATATAAATCAAACATTATCTATATTCAACAGTCCTCAGTATGGCAGCACCAGGCAGAGCCATCTTCTGGTGTCAATGCCAGCAAAGAAACAAAAACATTTTTAATCAGAATGGTTGATCATAGGGTTCCAGATTTGAAGTGTCAACCTAGAAAACCCTATTGAAATAGCTCAAATCAACCAAAAATTAGTCAAAATTAAAAAATGGCTCACTTATAACAAACTCGCGCTTAACATATCAAAAACAAAGATCCTCCTTTTTCCTTCAAAACAGGGAATACAATTATCTTCTCCTTTCATGATAGATGACTTAATAATTGAAACAGTGACATCACTCAAAATTTTAGGTGTAATCATAGATGACAAGTTTACATATCAAGAACATGTTAACAATATTGTTAAATGCTGTCTTTATCGTCTCCGCTTAATCCATTCAATGACAAAATATTTAGAACCACAATCTTTAAATATTCTAATGCACTCTCTTGTTATAACAAAACTAGATTACTGTAACTCTCTGCTACAAAATATTACTCAAAAAGAAAAAAAACGTTTACAAATTATACAGAACATAGCAATCAAAATAATTCACAATGGTAAAAAATACGACCACGTAACACCTCTGCTAATCAAATCACATTGGCTGCCCATAAATAACCGAATAACTTATAAAATAGCTCTACTGATTTTCAAAACACTAAATACTAATGAACCACAATTCATAGACCGTTTATTAATACCCCATTCTTCAAATCGCTCTTTACATTCCGAATCCCAAGAATTATTAATGGTTCCCTCTCTAAAAATAGTAGGGACAAAACGCCACGATATTTTCTCTGTAGTGGCTCCTCTTACTTGGAATTCTCTTCCTTTATATATCAGGAAAAATAAGAATTTAAACCAATTCAAAACCAATTTAAAAACATTTCTTTTTAAAATTTCTTTTGATCTCTAAACTCGCCTCATTGCCAATTTCGATCTGAGCTCCTTCAATCCCTCCCCATTGTTTTTTTCCCTCCCCTTTCAGACCTCTCTTTCTCCCTTTTTAGGGAAAATATTTTTGTAACTTTAATTCCTTATGTTTATTCCATATGTGTCATAGTCTGTCAATATTGTTTTGTGTGTTAAATTCCTATTAGTTAAAGAAACATTATTTCACCGTTATTTTACCCCTTTAGTGTTCAATATTATATAATTTAACGATGATTGTTATACTTTGTTAATCGCTTAGTTTGTAATAAGCGATACATCAAATAAAATTAAACTTGAAAAACTTGAAACTTGAATTAGAAATAAGTCCAATGACAGTTTCCTGTTCCAAGATGCTGTTTTTGAAGTATAATATCTGCTAATCTTTTAACTAAACAGTTTCCATTACAATGAAGGAGCAATTGCATCTCAGTAGATTTGTTTGTCATTCCGTATCTTCTTGGAGTAATAATTTCTTCATCCATGCCGAAAAACACTTGAAGCCAAATCTGTTATACAGTACTTAAAAACTCTCAGTGCCTTGATATGAGAAAATGGGACACGTTGATTATTTCTTGAGATTTGTCATTTAGAAATAGGTTCAAGTCAGCAGCAACATCACTTCTGTCACTGTCATCAACATTCTGAAAACAGAAGAGGTCAATTTCATCACCACAATAAAACTGGTGCAGTTTGTTTCACTGTCTTCATTGCTTTGAAAAAAATGTTCTTTGCATTTCTTCTTCTTTTTGTCACCTTCAGCCCAATGAAGATAGAACTGTAGCAGTATAACTGCAGCCAGAATCAAACCTTTGCTGTCAAGATAATGACCAAAATGCTCATCGAGCCCACATTGAAGTACACTCTCGTATTTAAAGTCTGTACCAACTTTAGTGAGTTTCATTTTCAACATGACCAAAGTGGGCAGCAAAAAGCCCAAATAGCATTTAGCTTCTGTTTGTACGATGTGCAGAGCCGCTGCTAGTGGATTCATGACACAGCAGTAATCACCCCAAAAAATGGCTTCATGCTGTCTGGTTAAAATCAATAGCTGATTGAACAAGATTTTAGTTCTTTGCTAGCATTGATGCCACTTCGTCATACTCAGGTTTGTGGCTTACCACAGTGGTTCCCAACCCTGTCCTGGAGGAACACCAGGCCAATCGGGTTTTCAGGCTAGCCCTAATGAATATGCATGAAGCAAATTTGCATGCCTATCACTTCCATCATATGCAAATCTCTCTCATGCATATTCATTAGGGCTAGCCTGAAAACCCGATTGGCCTGGTGTTCCTCCAGGACAGGGTTGGGAATCACTGGCTTACCAGACACAACTTGCACGTAACATAAATGTTGCTATCTTTTTCACTAACTAAATCAAACAATAAACAGAGTGCTTAAATGTTGAAGACCCAGCTATCGTTATCACCTCATGCAATTTCAGTCAAAAAGGACTTTGCCGGAAACCAGAAGCAGCCCAATAATGGGCCACGTGCCACTGAATGGACAGATGTCACTGAAAAGTAACTATATAAAGCAGGGGTAGGGAACTCCGGGCCTCGAGAGCCGTATTCCAGTCGGGTTTTCAGGATTTCCCCAATGAATATGCATTGAAAGCAGTGCATGCAAATAGATCTCAGCCATATTCATTGGGGAAATCCTGAAAACCCGACTGGAATACGGCTCTCGAGGACCGGAGTTCCCTACCCCTGATATAAAGTAACTAGACATTATACAGTATTACTCATTAATATTCAATCTACTATGAAGGTATTGGGTGTAACATTGGACCAGAGCCTAACCATGAAAGACCAGGTGGACTCCTTAGTTAGAAAGGGTTTTTTTTACTCTCTGGAAGATTCGGTCCATTAGAGCATATTTTGATGCTTCATCGTTTAGAATTCTGGTACAATCCCTTATACCGAGTCAACTTGATTACTGTAACATCGCCTTTTTGGAAATTTCCCAGAAGAATATGCGGCGATTACAACTGGTGCAAAATGTGGCAGTCAGGCTAATTTTTGGGTTGAAGAAGTTCGATCATGTAGCATAGTGGTTCCCAAACCTGTCCTGGGGGACCCCCAGCCGGTCAGGTTTTCAGGATATCCCTAATGAATATGCATGAGAGAGATTTGCATACCTGTCAATTCCATTATATGCAATCTCTCTCATGCATATTCGTTAGGGATATCCTGAAAACCTGACCGGCTGGGGGTCCCCCAGGACAGGTTTGGGAACCACTGATGTAGCACCTTCCTACCGACTTCTGCATTGGCTGCCGTTGGAGGCACAGGTGAAGTTTAAGTTCGGATGCTTTTGCTTTAAGGTTATATTCGGCTTAGCCCCTAAATATATAACTGACCTCTTCTCTTTCTCAACCAACAGACATAAGAGAAGCTCACACTTGAATTTTGTTTCTCCACCGGTTAGAGCAGGGGTGTCAAAGTCCCTCCTCGAGGGCCGTAATCCAGTCGGGTTTTCAGGATTTCCCCAATGAATATGCATTGAAAGCAGTGCATGCACATAGATCTCATGCAGATTCATTGGGGAAATCCTGAAAACCCGACTGGATTCCGGCCCTCGAGGACCGACTTTGACACCTGTGGGTTAGAGGATGTGAATTTAAAAGACATCACCAACATCTTTTCTCACATCAGGCAGCATTATGGGGTAAAGATCTGGAACAACTGCTCACGCCTACTACTTATGGGGAATTTAGGAAACACCTAAAAACACATCTGTTCCCGACGTATTTAGGCAACTGACCTGTACAATCTTATTCCACAATAACTGATCTCTAGAGCTGTTAGTCACTAGTTTTTAACTTTGTTAGTTCTACTCAATTTGTAGCATCTTTTAATCATTGTAAACCGCATAGAACTTCACGGTCCTGCGGTATAGAAACTGCTATTATTATTATTAATATGTAATATACTAGTACTATTATTAATTACTACTATTAATTATTTCTATAAGTTATCAGACGTACGCAGCACTGTATAGAGTCACAAAGAAGAAAACAGTCCATGCTCCAAAGAGCTTACAATCTAAACAGACAAGACAGACAAACAGGATGTCCCTAAAAACAGGGAAAAAGTTAAGTTTACAGTATAATGAGGGGGGTTACAACCCCTCAAACCACCCACAACACTGTCGCGATCTGTATTAAGTAAAGTGGGGGGGCTCCCCAACAAAAACCCCCGTCGGAGCCCCTAAAAACTGTCATTTTCTTCGGCGCGGCCTCCGTCTTGCGCTCAGTTGTCGGCGCGCGCCTTTGTCTTCCGCGGTTTTGACCTGACACCCATGGATACAGTTAATCTGCTGGCTGGGTTGGAGGGCAGAGGGCAGTACAGGACAATCGAGCCATTGTGACATCACTGATGAGGTTGGCTCTTATTGGTGGAATGAGGCATTATGACGTCACAATCTCAGCTCTGCTTCCCAAAGACTGAAACTCTTCACACTACTACTATGAATTATTTTTGCACAGCGCTGTACAAAGTCACAAAGACAGTCCCTGCTCCAAAGAGCTTACAATCTAAACAGACAAGACAGACAAACAGGATGTCATACATTCAGTTAAGGGGAATGGTTAATCTGCTGGCTGGGTTGGTGGGCAGCAAGTAGGGTTATGGATTGAAGGCTAAATCAAAAAGGTGGGTTTTCAGTCTGCTTTTAATCAAGATAAGAAAAGGGACTTGGCAGACAAACTCGGGTAACTTATTCCAGGCATAGGCGGCAGCTAGATGAAAGGAACAAAGTCTGGAATTGGCAATGGGGGAGAAGGGTATAGTTAAGAGTTGCTTATCTGAGGAACAGAGTTCTCTGGGAGTTGAATAAGGAGAGAGGAGAGATATTGAGAGGCAGCAGAATGAACACACTTGTAGGTCAGCAATAAGATCTTGAACTGTATGCGATGGCAAATAGGGAGCCAGTGAAGTGACTTAAGGAGAGGGGTAAACAAAAAATAACTCTGTGGAGTGACGATGTTCCTAAATGGACTTTATTTGAAAGTGTCAAAGTTCCAAAGATACACTGAAATCATCCACATAAAATAATTCCATCCACATAACAGGCTGCACAGATTGTGGCTATACTCTCTCGAAGAGCGTAGGGAGAGGGGAGACATGATTGAGACATTTAAGTACATCACTGGCCGCATAGAGGTGGAAGACAACATTTTCTCTTTCAAGGGTCCGTCTGCCACAAGAGGACATCCGCTGAGAATCAGGGGCGGGAAATTTCATGGGGATACCAGGAAGTACTTCTTCACAGAAAGAGTGGTAGACCATTGGAACAAACTCCCAGAGCAGGTGATCGCGGCCAGCAGCATACAAGATTTTAAGAATAAATGGGATGCCCACGTCGGATCTTTACGAAGGCAGTATAGAGGTGATACCACCTGTGAGCGACCCCTTAGGAGTGGTTAGGGGAGGGTTAATGGAGTGGGCAGACTTGATGGGCTATGGCCCTTTTCTGCCGTCATCTTCTATGTTTCTATGTTTCTATAAAAGTAAATCAGCCACATAAGAGCCTTAAAGGACCTAGTCCGCTAGGGATACAGGATCCAACACGGTCCGCGTTTTGACAAAAAGTCTTCTTCAGGGGTCCCTGGGGGTCCTATAAACAATTGTGTGGTGAACCGGAAGTGAGACACTGCTTGCAAATGCAAATGCAAACAGTGTCTCACTTCTGGCTCACCACACAATTGTTTCCCACGTACTCACCTTTATAGGACCCCCAGGGACCCCTGAAGACTTTTTGTCGGCTGAACCCATGCTGACTGCGTCTCATTAAGTCATGTTTGTCTACATGTTCCACAATTTTATTTTTTATAATTGTTTCTACCAAGTTGCTCGGCACTGAAGTAAGGCTTACCAGTCTGTAATTTCCCAGATCTCCCCTGGAGCCCTTCTTAACATCGGTGTAAAATTGGCCACCCTCCAATCTTAAAGTACTACAGACAATTTTAGCGACAGGCTACAGATCACTAACAGCAAGTCAGCAATTTCATGTTTGAGTTCTTTTAGTACCCTGGGTTGTATACCATCCGGTCCTGGTGATATATCACTTCAAATCTCAAAGCTTTTGAAGCAATGTACACTCAAGTATAATAGATATTTTTATGCCCCCGGAGGTTTCAAAATACAGGTTTGTTCCTGAGGCGATGGATGGTTAAATGACATGACCAAGATCATAAGAATCTATAATACAGAGCTGCAAAGACAAGTCTAAGTGATGGTCTTTCTCCCCATAATTCAGAGAGTTATAGACACAGGTCTAAATAGTATTCCAGCTATAAAGAGTGGTCAAAGTGAAAGTTATAGAGTTACAGAGACAGATGGTGAAGTCTAAAACAGGGAATTCAGAAATGTGTGGGATAAACACAAGGGATAACTAAAGAGAAAGAGGATGGAAACACCAAATAGCTGTTGAGGTGTTGTGCTGGGCAAGAGTAGAGGAAAATAAGGCTAATGCCAGACCGATTTCTATGGTCTGTGTCCTCCAAACGGCAAAAGATAGATTAAGTTTTGGCAATTCCAGTATTGTATATCACTTCTTGTATTATCGTGAGAGTGAGGTTGCCGTACACACGCAAAGGGGAAGAGAACGCATCTTAAATAGCAAATTAAATACTGTTAGCAATATTTTGTTATAACAAATATTGTCTCGAGACTGCATCATGTTGAACTGCCTATATGCGGTTGGCATGACGGCAAATTGCCAGAGTTTAGTCATGAATCACTATAATTTGCACAAAGCGGTGAGTGCAGCCATCGCTGCCTAGTTGGACAGACTGGATGAACAATGCAGGTTTTTATCTGCTGTCGTCGTGTATAGCTTTGTGCAGCTGTTCTCGACTCATTATTTCTCCACGATTGTGTTGGAAAGTGCCTGACAGCTGATTACACTTACTTATGTGCCCTTTGCAAACTTTCTGTGGCAGCCCACTCCTGACATCCTGCTTAGGCCCCTCCTCTTCCTGTTTGCTTCCTGTCACTTCCTGTCAGATGTGCTTTGTGCAGAAGCTGGCTGGAAATGTCAAAGGCTCTTTTGTGTGTGTAAATATTCCCCAGCAGCTCTGGAGCCCAGCTGCAGGTCATTAAACTGTTTGCACAACAAGCTCACTGCCAAGAACAGCCAAAGCTTCATCACAGAGCCACCGAATTTCAGCATTATCTGAATCTGGGCAATGGAGGACTGTCCCAAGGGTGCAGTCTGGCATTTATTCCATTAATGGTGGCATTCAATGCCAGTGACCAGATAGCAGTGGTGTACCTGGCTTAGTAGCCACCCAGGCCAGAGCACTTCCTCCTCAGAGCAATGGAGTGGCTGCAGGGGGCGCAGTCCATTTGCACATGGCTATCCATTCTACCAGTCCTGTACCCTAGAACAGGAAATTGACATCAGAGAAGGTGAGGCCAGTAGAGCCAACAGCTGCATGCATGCCCTACTGCCCTGGCCTTGGTATAGCTGAGCAGATAAGTCTGTCCTTTGTCTGGTTAGCATTAAGAAGTGGCATAGTAAGGGAGGGAGGGAGGGGCAGACCACCCTGAGTGCCATTTTCACAGGGGGCACTGGTGCCTGTCCTCCTCTCTGCCCCTCCACATACCTCCTTAAATGTTTGCCAGTATAAACATCATCTTCCACGTGCTTCTCGTGCTGGCCTCTGCTCCCTTCTGATGTCACTTCCTGATCGTGCGACCAGGACATGACGTCATTGACAAGCGTGAGCAGCAGGTGGAAGTTGCTGCTTGTGCTGGCGACATTTCAAGAGGTACACGGGGAGGGGGAGGGGTGCTCAATCAGCGGGGAAGAGCAGGGGGCACATGGTGCGGCGATGCAAGGTGCCGCTGCCTCAGGCACTAACCTCTCTCGCTACACCACTGGCTATACACGTGCCAGCATTGAATATTGACCTGTGTCCAGTTAACTTCAGGCTAGCAGCCTAAAGGGCCACCTGGTTCCTCGTTCCTTCCTTCCAAATCCCTCCACAGCAATGGCTGGCCCTCTCCCTCCTCTAAAGAAAAGAAACAGATCCAACAAGAACCCCCTCCCCCCAGGTCTACCTTCAATAGCTCTGGTGAGGAGAGAAGCTCCCTCACACCTCTGCCTTCAAAATGGCCACCACAACTTTGAGTGGCAGATTGTAATGCTAGCTAGACCACAAGGGCTATTAAAGGAACAATTGGGGGGAGGGGGCTATGGGTTGGGGATGGGGGTGCTCTTGTTGGGCCTATTATTTCTTTGAGGGGAGTTAGGAACATAGAAACATAGAAATAGACGGCAGATAAGGGCCACGGCTCATCTAGTCTGCCCACCCCAATGACCCTCCCCTACCTTTCTCTGTGAATAGATCCCACGTGTCTATCCCATTTGGCCTTAAAATCAGGCACGCTGTTGGCCTCAATAATCTTAAGTGGAAGACTATTCCAGCGATCAACCACCCTTTCAGTGAAAAAGAATTTCCTGGTGTCCCTGTGCAGTTTCCCGCCCCTGATTTTCCACGGATGCCCCCTTGTTGCCGTGGGACCCTTGAAAAAGAAGATATCTTCTTCCACTTCGATGTGGCCCGTGAGATACTTGAACGTCTCGATCATGTCTCCTCTCTCTCTGCGTTCCTTGAGTGAGTACAGCTGCAACTTATCCAGCCGTTCCTCGTACGGGAGATCCTTGAGTCCCGAGACCATCCAGGTGGCCATTCTCTGGACCGACTCTAGTCTCAGCACATCCTTACGGTAATGCGGCCTCCAGAATTGCACACAGTATTCCAGGTGGGGCCTCACCATGGATCTATACAATGGCATAATGACTTCAGGTTTACGGCTGACGAAACTCCTGCGTATGCATCCTATGATTTGCCTTGCCTTGGATGAAGCCTGCTCCACTTGATTGGCAGTCTTCATGTCCTCACGGACGATCACCCCTAAGTCTCGTTCTGCTTCAGTTCTTGTTAGGATCTCGCCATTAAGGGTGTAAGTCTTGCATGGATTTTGGCTGCCCAGGTGCATGACTTTGCATTTTTTGGCATTGAAGCTGAGTTGCCAGGACCTAGACCAGTGCTCCAGTAGAAGTAGGTCGTGCATCATGTTGTCGGGCATTGAATTTTTGTCTGTTGTGCTTTTGCCCACTACATTGCTTAGTTTGGAGTCATCGGCGAATAATGTTATTTTACCTCGGAGCCCTTCTGCCAAGTCCCTTATATAGATGTTGAACAGGATCGGGCCCAGGACCAAGCCCTGTGGCACTCCACTGATCACCTCCGTCGTTTCGGAGGGGGTGCCGTTCACCACTACCTTCTGAAGCCTACCTCCAAGCCAGTTCCCAATCCATTTCGTTAAAGTGTCGCCCAAACCTATAGAACTCATCTTGCTCAGCAACCTGCGGTGAGTATGCTATCGAATGCTTTGCTGAAGTCCAGGTATACGATGTCCAGGGACTCCCCAACATCCAGCTTCCTCATCACCCAGTCAAAGAAGCTGATAAGGTTGGATTGGCAGGATCTCCCCTTAGTAAATCCATGTTGACGGGGATCCCGTAGATTCTCCTCGTTCATGATCTTATCCAATTGGCGTTTGATTAGAGTTTCCATTAGTTTGCTCACTATTGATGTGAGACTCACCGGTCTGTAGTTTGCTGTCTCCATCTTGGAGCCTTTCTTGTGGAGTGGAATGATGTTAGCCATCTTCCAGTCCATCGGGCCATTACCTGTACTAAGGGAGAGATTGAAGAGCGCAGATAGCGGTTCTGCCAAGACATCACATAACTCCCTGAGCACCCTGGGGTGTAGGTTGTCAGGCCCCATTGCCTTGTTAACCTTGAGCTTTGACAACTCGCAGTAGACACTGCTGGGTGTAAACTCGAAATTACTACACGGGTCAACTGATTGAACCCGTGTCTGTAGCTGAGGGCTGAGACCCGGCGCCTTGCGGGCGAAGACTGAGCAGAAGTATTTATTTAACAGTTGGGCTTTTTCCGAGTCCGTTTCTACATAATCTCCATCTGGTTTTCTGAGACGTACTATCCCGCCTGAGTTCTTATTTCTGTCACTGATATACCTGAAGAAGGATTTATCTCCTTTCTGGATGTTCTTCGCTAGAGACTCCTCCGTGCGGAATTTGGCCTCCCTAACTGCTGTTTTGATGGCTTTTGACTTGGCCAGATAGTCTGCTCTAGAGTCCTGTTTCCCTGATTGTTTGTAAGAGATGAATGCTTTTTTCTTCTCCTTGATGAGATCTGAGAACTGGGGGAGGGTCTTGGCCAATATCAGTCAGGGCCTGCATAAAAGCCTGACAGTCAGACCTGGATATTTTATATTGGGGCCTTGACATGGTCTGGCATATCAGTGTCTAATTTTCCTGTGGTGGGCAGTATATAAAAAACTACTGACCGCCATGGGGTGAATATTGACCAGCTCGTTTCTGTCTTTTCTTCATCTTCTCTTAGTTCCATTTCTGCCTCTGTTGTTCTCCCTTTTGCTTTACTTTCCATTCTCGCTTCTTTTTATTTTTTTGTATGTGAATATTTTAATATTTTTTCAAATATTTCTTCTTCCTGCACGCTCTCCTTTCTCCTATACTATTTCTTCCATTCCTCAGTCCTTTTCTCCTTCATTATCTTTTTCTCCCTCCTCCAAACAAATCTATTGTCCTCTCTTTCCTACTCCCCATCCCTAGTCCTCACTCTCTGCTCCCATCTTCTGTCCCTCTCCCCCATCCCCATTCTTCGCTCTGCTCCCATCGTCTATCCTTCCCCTTCCCTATTTTTCTATCTCTCCCTCTCCTCCATCATTAATTTTCTTCCTCTGCCTCCATACTATGTCTGGCCCATGGTATTCTTTCCCTCCTTTCCCACTTCTCTTCATTGCCATCTCTCCTCAGTCCCTTTCTATCCCTCCACATTTCTTACCATTAATCCTCCATTTCTCCTCCCTCTTTTCCAGCATCTGCTTCCCCCCTCTTCTCTTTCTTAGCATCAGCTTCATGTTCCCTTGACTCTCCCCCTAGTTTCTCAGTATCTGCTCCTTGCCTCCTCCTCCCTTTCACCATGAATACAGCCCCTATTTTCTCTCCTCCCATTTCCCACTCCCTTATCTCTTTTATTATAAATGGCTGGTTCTCTACTGCTGACCCAGGATCCATTCAGGGGCACAGACTCAGGGGTGGAGACCTCCTCTTTCTGATCTCAAGCCTCTGAGAGGAAGATTCTCAAAACTTCATGATAAAATCTGATGGGCTGCTACCGAGGTCGCTATTGTAACAATTTCAAAAAGGTGAGTCATTCTCAAAAGACCCCGCATGCAAATGAGGTTTGCAGATGTTCACTTAGGCTCGCTAAATTTACTTGAGATAAGTTTCTAGTGGTAGTGATCAGCTCATGCCCAGAATGCACCCGCATATTAAAAAAAACCCAAAACCCCAAACCAAATTGAAGATCGGCAGGAGAGATGCCCACTCTCTCCCGCTGTGCTCACACAACCTCCGGACACCCACCTCTGGCAGCGGGAGGGATGCCCACTCTCTCCTGCCACGTCTCACAATCTCCAACACTACTACCCATACCCCCACTCCACAGTGGGAGAGATGCCCACTCCCACCCACCGCACAATCCCCCAACACTACTACTACCCATCCAACTCCACCACTTTCCCTCCCCCACAGTGGGAGGGATGCCCACTCCCTCCTGACATTGCCCAACTCCCCCCGTGCCCCTGACAAACCCCCTTGCCTATATCTACCTTATTCATGAAGTCCGGCCTGAAGGACACCTACCCACTCCAGCTGGCAGATCTACCTCTTACAAAATGGTGGACCTTCCCTTTCCCAGTGCATCTTGGGATGTGCTGGGGATAGGCTTAAGTCTCTGATTGGCCCAGGTGCTTAAGGCCCTGCCTAGGAGGGATGGGTGGGTAGTAGTGTCAGGGGATTGTGTGGTGGGAGGGAATGGGCATCTCTCCTGCCGATCTTCGATTTGAGGTTTGTTTGGCTTTTTAAAAATTTTCATGGGGGGGGGTCTGAGCTGTCAAACCTTACCTTCCTGTCAGTGCCTGAGCCAATCAGCGCTGAGGCACTGATCAGAAAATAAGGCTACAACAGCTCAGAAGTGTTGGCATATTTTGACCGCAAATGTGGCACTCACTCAGCAATGATAGAGAATCGCTCAGAGTGATCATTTTAATATTAATGACCTCATTGCATTACATTTGAATTGTTAGGAAACTCGAAAAAGACCGTTTTGATAGTCCGCCACTAAAATACACGCACGCTAAACCGGCTGAAACTGGTTTAGCGAGCACATTAAAGGCACATTTTAGTTTTGAGAATCTGCTCCTGAGAGGTTTAAGCCAGTCTGGCGAATTGCTGTGTTTCCAGAGAGAAAACGCAAAGTGACAGCAACACCAGAAACGGTGGAGGATAGGGTCCGGCTGAAGCCCCCTCCCAAGTCTCCTGCATTGGCCATGGGTTTCTCGCTTCTGCAAAGTTGGATGTCTGCAAGACTACTGAGGCTGGGGCCTGAACATCTGGATTTCTTAGGTTCCTGACCACCCGCGTCCACCTGGCACTGGCCTATCTAATTTCTGGGGATTTGTAGACCGCTAGTAACGATCCAGCTACTCCCAAGTATTATGAATTGATGGATTTGAATGAATCTGATTATTCACCTATTCTAGTCTACTTTCCTTGTCAACTTTATGTATTATGCATTACATTACTATTAACCAAGTCGAGCTGCTTTTGGTTGATGACCCGGTTTATAAAACTAAAGTTTTAGTTTAAAATTTAAGCTGAGAGCAAATTGCAGTTCAGGAATGTTTGCTAGGTTCCTGCCCCAGAAGGCTTACAACCTCGACTTCATTTACTAACTTAAATTCATTAATGAGTTAAGGTGCATTCATTTTGCATTCACTTCATGGGAGAGGGGGGTGTAGATATTTAGCATGTGCGGTCATCGTTTTAATTTAGATGCTGATTCTGCAGAAGTAACAGTGCTCAGTACCTAGAGAAGGTGGTGATGGTGACACTAGAAAAACTACCTTTTCCGTTGTAGCGCCAACTTTATGGAATGCCATGCCACCTCAACTCCGCCTCGGAAATTCACTCGACAAATTCAAGACTACACTAAAAACGTTCTTATTCCAAGACGCATACCATAGCGTCTAAATATTTTCTTTCCAATAGTTAGCAAAATAAACACGAACTGCTTTTTTTATTTTTATGCTTTTGAATACATTTACAATATCCAATAATTCAAGGAAAAAAAGAAACATTTCTCAAAGCAATTCATAATCATTCATTCTTACAAAATTCTTTTTAAGCCCACATTATGGGGAAACATGTTACAATTTCTAAACAAACAAGTTTAAAGGAAAAGATTAAGGACACAAATTCTCAGTTCGTCCTATCAAACCTTGAATCATTCCTTACTAATAGGGATTCTAATTTCTCCTCTTATTCTCTATAGATGAAACAAAATAATTTCTGTTCTCTTGCTACTAAAAATTGCTGTAATTGTATGGGGTCCCAAAAAAACATACTCAATATCTTGTAACTTAACTAAACATTTACAAGGAAATTTCAGGTAGAAAACTCTAGTTTTTAACTTCAAAAATTCTTTTCTTCTCAATTGAGTTGTTCTAGAGACATCCGGAAAAATCTTAACCAAATCTCCACAAAATTTCATTAACCTATTTTTAAAGTAAAGTTTCATTAATAACATCTTATCTATTTCACTCATGCATGTTATCACCAGGGTGGACCGGCTCTGAATCACATCCTGAGTATCTTCCAAAAACTCAGTCAAATTTACTTCAGTAGTGACCAGATGGTCCACCTCCTGGGCAGATTCTATTTTTTTTGGAGGAATATAATAGTAATTATTTATTGGAAAATTCTCAGCATTAGCCACTCCCAATACTTCTTTAAAAAACTTCCTTAATAGAATTTCAGGTGACAATAAATGAGTTATTGGGAAATTGACTAAGCATAGATTTTTCCCTCTATTCATATTTTCCATAGATTCTATTTTAGCACGAACCGCTTTTAAGAAGCGATCCCCTTTCCTGGTGTTTTATCCTCCCCCCTTCCCTTTAATGAATTTGTTTTTAATGATGTAATTATTAACTTTCCCCTCCCCCTTTCCCCTTAAGCTCATGCTCGTATTTGTAATTTGCCTATTCAATGTTCACATTTCCCCTCCCTACAAAATTTATTTTGACCTTTCATTTTTAGCATTGTAAACCGGCCAGGTGCACGTCGATGGTCGGTAGATTAAAATTAATTAAAACTTTTTTTAAAAATTTCTTTATTGATTTTAAAGCCATAAGAAAGTGCAAAATAAAATACAATCATATAATTCTATAAAAGCACTTAAATATAATTATAATTATAATCTATAACAAAAAGATTATCACTCCCCGCCCCCCAATTATATCTAAGAACTACACTCTAATTGAGAATTACTTGTGGCACTTAATTATGGCTTTAAAATAAATAAAGACATTTTAAAAAATTAAATTAAATTAATTAAACTTGAAACTTGAACTTGAAACCAGTCTTCATTTTTTTCAGGTTTCTTGTTCAGCACAACTCAAAACGTTGCAAGGGTCCAAAGAGGACGTCAAATGATTTTATTTGCTTTATCAAGTTAATAAATAATGTCAGCAGGCCTCTTATGTTATAAGGGTCATCTCATGCTGCGTGCATGCGAGAAACGTGAAACTATACAAGAAACGGTGCGTTCGCTGGAAGTGTGACACTTTGTGTTGGTTTTTAAAGGTTTGTGTTGCGTCTGCTTGCTTGGCAGCTGTACTGATTAGACATGAGTGACGAAGGCGCTGCATTCATCGGAGCAGGGGATATGATTAGAAAATGGTTTGCAGAGCGAGGATCCAAAGAGGGCTTCTGCTTTTCTACTCAGTCTGCTCCACATTAGCGCACGTGAGCCCATTCTCTGCATCTTTATTTATTTATAGCCTAAGTGACTTAGGAAGACACATATGGCAGGAGAGTGTGGCACAGTGGTTAGAGCTACACATCCTCCGCACCCTGAGGTAATGGGTTCAGTCCTTCACTGCCCCAGGTACGTTAGATAGATTGTGAGCCCACCGAGACAGACGGGGAAAACGCTTGAAGTACCTGCATGTAAACTGCTTTGAGTGTGGTGATATACAAGTCCCAACCCCTTTTCCTGATGTCATAATGCCTCATTCCACCAATAAGAGCCAACCTCATCTGTGATGTCACAATGGCTAGATTGTTTTATACTTGGCTCACTTCTGATACTGGAGGAGAGTGTTTTGCAGTGGTTAAAGCTACAGCCTCAACACCCTGATGTTATGGGTCCAAACCCTGTGCTGCTCCCTCTGACCCTGGGCAAGTCGCTTAATCCTCCACTCCATGCTTGAAGTACCTGTATGCAAACTGCTTTGAGCGTGGTTGGCTCGTTCCCTGATGTCATAATGCCTGGCAGAAACCCAAAGAGTAGCAACATTCCACAGCTGAGACTGTGATGTCATAACGCCTCATTCCACCAATGCCTAAGAGCCAACCTCAGCAGCGATGTCACAATGGCTCCATTGTTCTATACTTGGCTCACTTCTGATATTCGAGGAGCGTGTGCTGCAGTAGTTAAGGCTACAGCCTCAGCCCCCGGAGGTTCTGGGTTCAAACCCTGTGCTGGTTCCCTGTGACCCTGAGCAAGCCACTTAATCCTCCACTGCCCCAGGTACATTAGAGAGATTGTGAGTCCACCAGGACAGACGGGCAAAATGCTTGACGTAGTGAACATTGGAAAAAGAATGCCAAGGTTAGGCAGACTGTCCTTAATAAGGAGGGATGCTCAGTGCACAGAGTCTGAAGCCCTAGAAGCGGCAGGAAATCCCCACGGACGGAATCAACATAAGAAAGTGGGAAGGTCGAGATGTTCCAGTCGGGGGTCTTTATTGTCAGTAACACAAAAGCATTCAGCGACACAATGCTGTGTGCGTTTTGGCACTCAGGAGTCTTGAAATTTGTTGTTTAAGAACCAAACGGTTGTGTTTTAAAGGTACGTTTTGAAAAAAAAAAAAAAACCACGTTGCCTCCCGTATAAAGAAGATTTAGGCTGGCTCTCGATAAAACAGTGCAATGAAATTTTCTGGCTCACTGTTTGCAGAGGACTTCACTGAGTTTGATCCTTGGCAGATAATCAAAACCTGGTTTATCGCGAGCCAATGGGAATCTTCTTTACGAGAGGCAACGTTTCTTTTCAAAACGTACCTTTAAAACACAACCGTTTGGTTCTTAAACAACAAATTTCAAGACTCCTGAGTGCCGAAAGGCACGCAGCGTTGAGTCACTGAATGCTTTTGCGTTCCTGACAATAAAGACCCCCGACTGGAACATCTCAACCTTCCCACTTTCTTTTCTTGATTTCAGTGCACAGAGTCTACACCAGGGGTGTCAAAGTCCCTCCTCGAGGGCCGCAATCCAGTCGGGGTTTCAGGATTTCCCCAATGAATAGGCATGAGATCTATTTGCATGCACTGCTTTCATTGTATGCTAATGATCTCATGCATATTCATTAGGAAAATCCTGAAAACCCGACTGGATTGTGGCCCTCGAGGAGGGACTTTGACACCCCTGGTCCACACCATTGCCCTAGCGGTGAAATAAGCAGCTTAGCACATGAATACAGATACTAAGCAACTTTCCCAGTGACTGAGATCAGTCTCTCCGTCACCCAGCTCAGGTCTCGTCTGTTTGATTAGACTGAGCAGGGGTTGTCTCTTATATGGGGTTCATAGACAACGGTGCGAAAGACAAAGGCGCGGCCGGACAATTGAGCGCAGCGTGGAGACGGGCGCCGCTCAAAATTACTGTTTTTAGGGGCTCCGACGGGGGGTTTTGTTGGGGAAACCCCCCCCCCCACTTTACTTAATAGACATCGCACTGGCATTATGGGGGGTTTGGGGGGTTGTAACCCTCCACATTTTACTGTAAACTTAACTTTTTCCCTAAAAACAGGGAAAAAGTGAAGTTTTCAGTAAAATGTGGGGGGTTACAACCCCCCAAACCACCCACAACGCGGCGCGATGTCTATTAAGTAAAGTGGGGGGGTTCCCCCCCACACACACCCCCGTCGGAGCCCTAAAAACAGTAATTTTGAGTGGCGCGCGCCTCCGCGCTGTGCTCAATTGTCTGGGCGCACCTTTGTCCTAGCGCGCTTTTGACCTGACACCCTTATATGGTAGTGGTAGTGGTGATACAGACAGTGACTTACCTGCCTTCTCTTCCCCTGTCCATGGAGTCAAACTGTTTCCGGAGCCACCTATCGGGAATAAGAGAAACCTTCAGCCTCAGGGCTTGTGAACCAGCAAAGGAGAGAAACCGCTGTCTCTAAAGAGGGCCAGATTCAGCAGCCATGAAAACAGAGGGCAAACACTAAACAGAATCCTTTTGTCGCAGCTCATTGAGATCGGAGAGAATTTCCATGGCAAAGCTAAGTGGCTGGAGAGCCTGCTCACGTCTTAAAAAAACGAAGAGCCAGATGTTGTAAACGGTGCCCTAACGCTGCCTAACTTGTTTTAATTGGCATGGTAATTGACCGCGCCATTAAAAACCAATTAAAAAGTTGTTACAAAAAGTAGGCACCTACCAAGGTAGGCGTCGCAAGCGCGTGGACAGGACGCTGTCTAATGGCATCTAAGGTCAAAGTAAGGGTGGTTGACCTTAGGCGTCTGCAAACCCTGGCCTACATGGCAGATGCCTTCGTTTTGTGATAGGCGTCATTAGCCGAGATCCTTTAAACGGCGCCTAAGCATGATTGACACGTGGCCTGCGCCGTTTTTGTAGGTGGTTGCCAACTTAGGTGCCGTTTACAGAATATGGCCCTAAGTGTAAACGCAACTCTCACATTGGCCAGGTCCTACTGCTTTAAGAACACGAGAATAGCTTCACTGTAGCCCGTTCTCACAGTGGCCAATCCAGGTCCCTAGTACCTGGCCAAAACCCAAGGAGTAGCAACATTCCAGCATCTCAAGGCACAGCAAGATTCCAGAACCCCAATAAAAGCAACATTCCAGAGCTTAGATTGTGATGTCATAATGCTTCAGTCCACAGTGCCTCGGAGCCAACCCCATCAGTGATGTCACAATGGCTTGATTGTCCTATACTTGGCACATGTAAGACCAATGGTCCATCAAGCTCAGTAGCCCGTTCTCACAGTGGCCAATCCAGGTCCCTAGTACCTGGCCAAAACCCAAGGAGTAGCAACATTCCAGCATCTCAAGGAAAAGCAAGATTCCAGAACCCCAATAAAAGCAACATTCCAGAGCTTAGATTGTGATGTCATAATGCTTCAGTCCACAGTGCCTCGGAGCCAACCCCATCAGTGATGTCACAATGGCTTGATTGTCCTATACTTGGCACATGTAAGACCAATGGTCCATCAAGCTCAGTAGCCCGTTCTCACAGTGGCCAATCCAGGTCCCTAGTACCTGGCCAAAACCCAAAAAGTAGCAACATTCCATGCTACCGATCCAGGGCAAGCAGTGGCTTCCCCCATGTCTTATCCAAGGTTCCTCTGTCCCAGCAATTGGGATTACAGCCCTGTATTGCCCAGTCCAAAGGGGACTCAGCGCATGCCTCTTGCGCTCAGCAGACAGGACTCTGTCACGTGAGCCTTCGGTTTGTGCGAATGGGCAGATATGGATCAGATAACAAATAAATGTTTGTGTAGGATATGATGATAGATGTAACTTTTCCAAGAATAGCACTATATCTGTGACTGACTGGCCCAGTATCTCATATGAAATTGGTCCTAGGACTAAGGTGGAGAAAAGGCAGGCTTAAAATCAATAGGAGCTATATTTAACTGGTGGCGGTCAGAGATTTTTTTTCATCGCCAGCAGAAATATGCCTAGAGGTTCAATGCCAGGCCATATTTGGATATGTATGTGCAGGCTGGTGGCATTCATCGTGTTACGTGCCAATCATGATCCCTTCACCAGATAAGTTAACTGGTCAAAGACAGGAGTGCTATGCCGTACAGCGAAAGATTAGGGAAACTCGGCCTCTTCTCCCTCGAGCAGAGGAGATTGAGAGGGGACATGATTGAAACATTCAAGATACTGAAGGGGATAGACTTAGTAGATAAGGACAGGTTGTTCACCCTCTCCAAGGTAGAGAGAACGAGAGGGCACTCTCTAAAATTGAAAGGGGATAGATTTCGTACAAACGTAAGGAAGTTCTTCTTTACCCAGAGAGTGGTAGAAAACTGGAACGCTCTTCCGGAGCCTGTTATAGGGGAAGACACCCTCCAGGGATTCAAGACAAAGTAGATAAGGACAGGTTGTTCACCCTCTCCAAGGTAGGGAGAACGAGAGGGCACTCTCTAAAGTTGAAAGGGGATAGATTCCGTACAAACGTAAGGAAGTTCTTCTTCACCCAGAGAGTGATGGAGAACTGGAACGCTGTTCCGGAGTCTGTCATAGGGGAAAACACCCCCCAGGGATTCAAGACAAAGTTAGACAAGTTCCTGCTGAACCAGAACGTCATCTGGTAGGGCTAGTCTCAGTTAGGGCGCTGGTCTTTGACCTAAGGGCCACCACGGGAGTGGACAGCTAGGCACGATGGACCACTGGTCTGAGCTAGCAGTGCCAATTCTTATGTTCTTATGAAGTTCTATTTGTCTGGTTATCATATCCAGTTAAGGCCTGAATAGTGGCACTTAACCCAATCAATGCTGATTCTGCTCCCAGACTGCCTACAAGACAGCCAGTTTCTCTTTGACTGGCTAGAGGGGATATTCACTGGCAGTGGTGGACCTGGCGGGATGGAATCCCGGGGCCAAGCATCCCATCCTCTGGCTGGAGCACTCCCCCCTCCTCCAGGAAGTGGGAATGTGCATGGATCGGTTGCGGGGTTGAGGGCTGCCTGTATATGGCCGTCGGCTCTACTGCTCCTTCGCGCTGGAACAGGAAGTTGACGTCAGAGGGGGCGGGGGCTGGCGGAGCTGACGGCTGCGCGCAGGCGGACCACAGATCTGAAACCACCCTAGCACCGCTGCCCTCCCTGCCCCCTGCCCTTGTTACGCCACTTTTTACTGGCTATCTCTGGTAAGAGCAGAGAGCGTAGCTGGTTTTAAGAAAGGTTTGGACAAGTTCCTGGAGGAAAAGTCCATAGTCTGTTATTAAAACATGGGGGAAGCCTCTGCTTGCTCTGGATCGGTAGCATGAAATGTTGCTTCTCTGGGGATTCTAGAATCTTGTTCCTCTTTGGGATTCCGGAATCTTGCTACTCCTTGGGATTCTGTATGGAATGTTGCTACTCTCTAGGGATTCTAGAATCTTGTTCCTCCTGGGATTCCGGAATCTTGCTACTCCTTGGGATTCTGTATGGAACGTTGATACTCTTTGGGTTTTGGCCAGGTACCAGGGACCTGGATTGGCCACAGTGAGAATGGGCTACTGGGCTTCATGGACCAATGGTCTGACCCACTAAGGCTATTCTTATGTTCTTATGATAACCAGCTGAGCACCATCTAACCAGTTAGGAGATTTTTCTACCCTGTTAAACTAAACTAAACCTTAAGTTTATATACCGCATCCTCTCCATAATTATAGAGCTCGGCAAGGTTTACAAGAGCTTAATGTAAGGAAGGAACAGAGTAATGGGGTTGGAAGTCTAGTCTAGTTTTCAGATGCTTTCGGAATAGTTGGAAGGAGACCTGATGCCATAGTGGGGTAGTAAGGTTATTCCAAAGCCCTGTGATTCTGAAGAAGAGAGATACCTTTTAGCGAGGGGAAGGTTTTAAAAATTTGGTCCCTAAGGGGGGGGGGGGGTCCGCCCTTGGCACCAGCACCCATTCTCCTCTCTGCCCCCCTGCTCTTTCCCCCGTACCTCTTTAATGTTCCCGGCGTGAGCAGAAACCCCAACCTGCTCGTGCCAGCGTCGGCTCTTCATCTGACGTCACTTTCTGGACCCACGCTTAGGAAGTGACGTCAGACGAATAGTCAACGCTGGCGGGAGCAGGTTGGGGGTTGCTGCTCGCGCCGGGAATGTTAAAGAAGTACGGGGGGAGGTGACGGGACTACAGCGCGCCAAACAATCGCGCACAGAAAAATAAGCAGAGACAAATGCGCGCAGGATGTCAGCCCGCCAGATTACAAGTTAAATTTAAAGCGCTCCAGTGGGGGTATCAGGTGTTGGCGCTGCCGTTTGGGAGATAACCCCCCCACACTAACAGAGGAAACTAATTTTTCCCTACAACAGGGAAAATTACACTTTCCTGTGTAATGGGGGGGGGTTACCCCCAAACCTCCCAATGGCAGCACAAACAGTTACAAGTAAACTGGGGGGTTCCCCCCATGTCCCCCTCAGAGCGCTTTAAGTTTAACTTTTGTCTCTGCTCAGTTGTCCGCACGCGTTCTTCTATGAACCACGGGGGAAGGGAAGGGATGCAAGTGTGCGCAACAGGAGGGTGCGGGGAAGGAGCGGGTGGGGGTGACGAAGAGGGCGGGGGAGGGGTGCCTCTCACCCTCGCTACGCCACTGTGGACAAACTATGCAGGCCCGAAGTAAAACACCGACATTGCCGCTCTCCAGATAACGACCGGCGGTCCGTGGTGAAAACATATATTCATCTTCTCTGACTATACATGGAGTGCCACCGACTATACATTCTTTTCTATTAAGCTCTGTCTGGCTTTTAAGTAAATACGCTGACTGCTGGCATTGAACCCTCTTATCTCCAGATGCATCTTTACTTCCTACAGCTGAGGCTCTTCTGTGCTTACCTCAGGCTCTACCCAATCAGACAATCAAGGGTGTGTTTGTGGGTGTGATCACACTCAGGATTATGACATTGCTTCTCACCTCTCTATCTGGAGAGGACTTTGCGCTCTTTGTGTGTCCAGCAGCAACCAGTTCAGCCCATTTATCCATAGGGTGACGTCCTCTTCACAGAAGGCTGATGAAGAGATTGGAGAGAGGAGGGTGTTACAGAGGCAGAGCAAGTGGAGAAAGTGAGCGAATTCATGGAAATCGGTCCTGTCATTATGGACTAGGGCAGGGGTCTGCAACCTTTAAGACATAAAGAGCCACTTGGACCCGTTTTCGAAAAGAAAAAAAAACTTGGAGCCGCAAAACCATTATAAAACAAATCTAACACTGCATATATTGTTTCTTATCTTAATGCTATATACAGGATCACTAAATTGAAAATAAAATCATTTTTCCTACCTTTGCTATTTGGTGATTTCATGAGTCTCTGGTTGCACTTTCTTCTTCTGACTGTGCATCCAATCTTTCTTCCTTTCTTTCAGCCTCCTGTATGTTTCCTCTCCTCCAGACCTCATTCTCTCCCCCAACTTTTTCTTTCTGTCTCCCTGTTCCCCCTTCTTTCTGTCTCCGTGCCGTCCCCCAAGCCACTCGGTTTGCTGCCACCGCAATCGGGGAACAGCCCCCAAGCCACCGCCGTCCCAAGCTTTCCCTGCAGAAGTGTTGCGCTGACCAGCATTCCGCTCCCTGACGTCAATTCTGACGTAGGAGAGGAAGTTCCGGGCCAACAAGGCATTTCTCCTCATTCCATCCAGCCTGAGCCCCATCTCTCCTTGATCCAGCATTTCCCTTCTGTGTCTGTCAGAATTACCATTCCACCTATTTTCCAGCATCACCCTTCTTTGTGTCCATCTCACCTATATCCCTATCTCACCACTTTTTCAGAATCTTCATTTGTCTCTGTCCTTATCTTTACGCCATGTTCACCATTTGCCCTTTCAATGTCTTTATCTCCCCCCACACACTTTTTCAGCATTACTTCTATGTCTCTATTTCACCTCCTCTTCATGTCCCCTCTGTATCTCTATCCTTATTCAGTAGGTCCTGCTTACCCTTTCTCTTCTTTGTGTCACTATCTCCATTTTCAGCTTTCCCCCCTTTTCCTTTGTTACTGCACCCGGTAGCCAGAACCTTTCCACCCTCCCTCCACTCAGGCCCAGCATGAAATATTTCCTTTTGTTTCCCTCCCCTCTCTCTTTCTCTCTCTCTTCCCCTCCCTCACCCACAAGTACTGCATCTGGCCCTCTCCCTTCTACCTGCACCTGGCAACACCCCCCTGCTCCGCGGCTCTCTTCAGCAACTCGTCAGCAGCAGTGATCAAGACAAGCTGCCGACATCGAGGCCTTCCCTCTACGAGTCCCGCCTTTGTGGAAAAAGGAAGTTGAAACAAGCGGGACTCGCAGAGGGTAGGCCCCGACGTCAGAAGCTTGTGTCGATCGCTGCTGCTGAGTTGCCCAAGAGAGCCGCGGAGCAGGGGATGTGGCCGGAAGCAGGTAGAAGGGAGAGGGAGATAGGAAGGCTGTAGATCTCCGGAGCATGACACCGACCCCGGCCAGGATGACTTCTTTTTCAGGCACCTTACAAGTCCAGCGTCGCGGGGGAAATAGCCATGCTAAGCAGTGAGCTCAGCACTACACAGATGAAAGCCTTGCTTGCTGATTGGTCCGGCGGGGCGGGGCCGCCGGACCAATCAGCAAGCAAGGCTTTCATCTGTGTATGTGCTGAGCTCACTGCTCAGCATGGCTATTTCCCGCCGCGACGCCGGACTTAAGCTGCATGCCTGCGTGACACACTACCGGAGCCGCAGCAAAGGTGGAAAAGAGCCGCATGCGGCTCTGGAGCCGCAGGTTGCCGACCCCCGGACTAGGGGCTAGATTCACTAAGCAAACCAATCGGTTTGTGACCCCTTTGCGACCCGAATTCCCTCCAACCCCATCCCGATCCGTGCATGCAAATGAGGGGAATCGGCATGCAAAGCAGGAAGGATGCGATTCACAAAACTTTTTTCCCTAAACACCGACTGGCTGGCCGATCAAGAACAAGCGACTGGTGTGTAACAAACAGATTTGCCCCGACTCTTCTCTCTGGCTCCCCTGCTCTCTCTGCTTTCCCCAACCCTCTCTAGCTCCCCCGACTCTTCCTGCTCTCTGCCTCCCTTCCCTGGAGTGCGAGCCTGTGGTTTTAACCTGCTTTAAAAAAGCACGGACAGCAAACGCATGTGCAGACCATCTACAGGCAACGAAGATGGTCTGCGCATGCGTCGGGATCGCTCAGTAGCGATCCATGTGATTGGTGGGGGGCATTCCTCCGATCCCATTTGAATATTGTCCCGTCATGAATTGGTCAGCCTGCCACAGATCGGTCACGATAGTGAATCAGGCCCCTAAATTATTCACACGTTACTGTTCCTTAGCACTTCAGGGCATCCTCTCCTAATAATCCGCCCCTGCCTCTTTAAGGCCCTCATGACGGCATTTGTAGTGTTGCCAGATTTCCTCTTTAAAAAGAGAGGATACCTGGCCCCTCCCCATTCCGCCTCCAGCTCCGCCCCCATTCTGCTCGGGGGCTTCCAAACCACAGACCAACTGCCAGGTTTAATCTCCGCCCCCTCGCTACGCGCGCACCCTCCTTCTCGTTCCCCATACCTTTTTAATGTGTCTGATGCGTGCAGCATGCCCGCGTCAGTGTCGGCTTGCCCTTCGACGTCACTTCCTAGGCGCAGGACCCAGAAGTGACGTCAAAGAGAGCGCCAGTGCTGACGTGGGCATCAATGTTGCTCACGCCAGAGAAGTATAAAAGGTGTGGGAGAAGGCAAATGGCACAGCGTGCGGCAGGGGGAGGAAAGGGAGGGGGCAGAGAGGAGGAAGGTTGCCGGTGCCCCTAGCAAGACAGGCCTCCTGCCCCCCTAACTAGGCCACTGCCTGGATAGTCTTCTGAAAAGAGGACATTTCCTGATGTTCCTGGACGGCTGATAACCCTAAGCATTTGGCAATACCCAACCACACTAGCCAACCCCCAAGGTTAATCTAGCGCGATACACTTATCTGTTGTCTCACAATGAAAAAGCAGAGGAACCCTGGATTGTCCCTGAAAAGAGAAGCCTGAAGGCTGTGATTCTCTTCCATTATCTGCCACTCATTCCATGACCTTCAGGAACCAAAATTGAGACTCTAATCTTTTCCGATAAGGAGCACCAACACTACGTGAATTCTCTTCCGTGATGTCTCTAATAATCATTACATTACATTGGTGTCTTCTATCCTGCCAATACCTTTCAGTTCTAGGTGGTTTACAACTAGAAATTAGCCTGGCCATTCCCAGGGAGATTACAAGGTTGATAGCTATAGTATGCGTTGGGATCTGGGAATGGTCGATACGGTTTGGTTAGATCATTTGACAAATTTCTTGAATACTATTACTATTGTTATTATAATGAAAGAAAAAGATACAAAGAGGCACAGTAAGGTGTCAAAAATGATACAAATTGCCCCTCCATGGACACAATGAAAGAGCTTGCTCCATATTGGGACTGCTCGGTGGCCATGGCATCCACAGAGTTGGCTCCTATGCAAGGGGGTTCAGAAACATTAACACAAAGTGGGAGATTCCCCTCCCCCTGGCACCAACCTGCAACACTCAATGTCTTCAGACGGAAGTCTGCGCCGAAGAGGATGATAAAGCACATGGAGGCGTCCAATTTCCGAGCATCTTCAGGGTAGCGTTCAAAATCCCGTGAGTTCTTCCCTGGACGGATCTCTTTAATTTCACGAATGTCAACTGTGGAAAGAGACAGAAGAGAAATCACATGACTCTATCTATATAGCACCTTGTGTTGACCCAACTTCAGAACTGGCAATTCCCCACTTCTCCCGCTACACATATACTACTGCTTCTATTAGTTATTATTTCTGTAGCACTATCTGTGGCACGCAGGGCTGTACATTAAACACGCAAGAGATAGTCCCTCCTCGAAAGAGCTTACAATCTAATTATGACAGACACATAGGACAAAGGGTGACTCAATATATGCTGCTCATGAAGAGAAATATAATAATAATAATCAGTTTATATACCTCAAGGCCGTAAAATTCTATGCGGTTTACAATAGTTAAAAAAACAATAAAAGAAGTTGAATAGAACTAAAAAAAAGTTAAAAGCCAATAATTAGAGACACTAAAATGATCAAAATAGCGCATAATAAAATTTTTATGAATTAGCTGCCTAAATACTGGAACGGAACCCCCGTGAATTTTAAGAACATAAGCAATGCCTCTGCTGGGTCAGACCTGAGGTCCATCGTGCCCAGCAGTCCACTCACGCGGCGGCCCAACAGGTCTAGGACCTGTGTAGTAATCCTCTATCTGTACCCCTCTATCCCCTTTTCCAACAGGAAGTTGTCCAATCCTTTCTTGAACCCCCAGTACCGTACTCTGCCCTATTACGCCCTCTGGAAGCGCATTCCAGGTGTCCACCACACGTTGGGTAAAGAAGAACTTCCTAGCATTTTAGGGGAGTACTGTACTCGATAGGAGGGGATGACGAGGTAGAGAGGGTAGGGGCTACAGAGGGAATGAGGAACAGAGTGTATTAAGGATTGGGACCTAAATACAGCTTCAAAAAAGTGGGGTTTGAACCTGGATTTGAATACCGCCAGGGATGGAGCCTGGTGTACTGAATCAGGTAGGTTGCTCCAGGCAAACGGTGCAGCAAAGCAAAAGGGGTGGACTCGGGAGTTGGCAGTAGAGGAGAAGGGTACAGACAAGAAAGACTTACCCAAAGAACGGAGTTCCTTGGGTGGGGGAAGGAAGAGAGAGGAGAGATATTGAGGAGCCACGGAGTGAGTACACTTGTGTGTCAGTAAGAAGAGTTTGAATAGGGTTACCAGACGCCCGGACGTGTCCGCCTTTTCATCGACACGTCTGGGCGTCCAGGTGACTTTTCAAAACCTGGCACTTTGGGTTTTAAAAAGCTTCCAGCTAGGAATGACGTTGGGACAGCATCTGCGCATACGTGGATGTAATGGGGCGATGTCACATGCATGCATGCATGTGGGTGAAGTCATCAAGCACAAATGCCCTCCCGACAAGCAATCAGGTTGAGAGGGCGGGCCTGGGGGCGTAGCCATGGATCCGGATTTTAGTTCCGGAAAATCTGGTAACCCGAAGATTGAATTGTATGCAGAAGCGGACAGGGAGCTAATGAAGCGAATTGAGGAGAGGGGGAACAGCATAACGACACTGGAAAAATACGAAACAGATTGAAGGGGGGAGAAATGGATTAGCGGGAGACCAGATCACATCATTTTAACACAGAGGATAGACATAAAAGCAGATTACAGTGGTACCTCGGAATCCGAACGCCCCAGAACTCGAACGTTTTGGAATCCAAACCTTTTTTTTGTAGTCAATTTTGCCCCAGAATCCGAACTCTGCTTTGGAATCTGAACGCCCTTCACATTGTTTGCGTGTGTTTCTGCCCCAGAATCTGAATGCTGCTTTGGAATATTTGTTAATATTTTACCTTAAAATCCAGTGTATTTCCTGTTAAAATTTGAGTTTGTGTGACCCAGGAACGGATGAATCCAGTTTCTATTATTTTCAAATGGGAAAAATTGTCTTGGAACTCGAATGGGGTTCTGGAACGGATTAAGTTCGGATTCCAAGGCATCACTGTACTTGATATAATGACTGGGGTAGCCAAGTACCAAGTGAATAGACAGCAAGTCTGGCTGAGAAACTGCATAAATGAACCCAAACTGACCTACAACGCATTCTGAAAATCTATTAAAACCGCCCTATTCGACAAATTCACTGACTAAAACAGACCACCCTCTCTCTCTATGATATTCCCCTCTGTAAACGCTATTACAATCTCTCAGGAAGCTCCAATTTTCATGTATTCTTTACCCATGGAACCCCAATTAATATGTATCTTTTCTTTTATAGGCTTCCTGTTATTTGCTGACTGTCTAGCCTTCTTTCAATGTGAACCGCCTAGAAGTCGCTTGACTATGACTGTATAGAAAAATTAAGTTATTATTATTATTAAATGGTCACTAAAAATTGGAAGAATTTTAATAGATTAAGGGCTCCTTTTACTAAGCTGTGTTAGCGGTTTTAGTGCGCGCTTAATGCACGCTAGACGCTAACGCCACCATTGAGCTGGCGTTAGTTTTTGGCGCATAGCACGGGGTCAGTGCGCGCTAAAACTGCTAGCGCAGCTTAGTAAAAGGAGCCCTAAATTTCACTTTTTGGTGGAATTCTTTATGCTTGTATTATAAGTACGAGAAAATGAACAAATGGGTAATAATAAATTGTTTAAACTGACCAATTTTATTAATTTTAATTAAATGGATTATTCCCCTATTACCGGTTTGATTTGCACATCCAGGGAAGGGAGGTAGGTGGAAGGGAGAGGGATATTATATTTGGATTTGCTTATTAATTACATGTATGTACTGTTGTATGGTTTCATTGAATAAATTGGAATTAGGGTGGGTGGGAGGTGGGCAAAAATGGTTTCTTGATGGATGGAAGTGCTGTTTTTAAAATTTATTGAGACCTCTGCTGCTGTCCCATGCCCATAACATTCGTTTAACGAAATAGCTACAGCGTTTTCTATGGGGTGGTAAGCGACCATGTATGCCCTTGCTACGGATGTGTTTGCCCAGGGATAGGGGGGGCTATGGTTTATTAAATGTACATTGGTATGCTATGGCTTGTCAGATGAGACATATTAATGATTGGTTTAGAGGAACATCTGATTTTTCTGCTACACCACTGGAGTTATCTTTGCTGGCTCCGTTCCATGTGAACTATTTTCTACATGTGTCGGATCCAAGGACGCGTCCTTTGGTGTCTCACTACCCCATTTTTACGCCGGCCAGAAGGACGTGGAGATGGGTCTGTAAAACAGCCAAATTGTCCTCTAGGGTGTCTTTATATTTGCCTATACAGGGCAATGGAGCTTTCCAGCCGGGCATGCAAAATGCCACCTTTCTTAGGTGGCAAGCACAAGGTCTACAATATCTTTTTCACCTGTTTTCGGAGGAGGGGAGCCTGGCCACATTTGCCGAGCTGCAACGGACTTTTGACCTACAGGCTAATGATCTCTTCGCCTATTACCAGATCCGTCACTATGTTCAGTCCCTCCCAGTGGCTGCCCTTACTGAAGTCTGCAGGGAGGCGCTTTCGGAACTCTTCAGCCTTTCAGCCCAACAGAGGATTCCTCTACGATTTCATATTGTGGGGATCCGGGATTGCCAACCAAGTACGAATCTGGATATATTAGCGACAGCGTGGGCTGAGGACTTGCATTGCCAGTTGACTGCTCAACAGTTACAACGGGTCCTGAAGAACATTCACCCAATATTACTGCCATCATATTATGACATCATCGAAGACAGACACGGCAGAGGAAATCGGCAGTAGAAGGCCGCGAAGCAGCGTGTTTAAAGTGCTGCCTACGCGGCTGGAGCCCGGAGGTTTGTCGGCGGTGGGAGGGTCAGGAGCAGGCCAGATCGGGCAGTAAAAGAAGGGGGAGGGGCCGAACGGAGCAGGGAAGAGAAGGGAAAGGGGGGGTGGGGAAAATGCTGCTACTGCTTCTGCACAGGAAAGGTGGGATAGGAGGGAAATGCTGTTGCTGCTGCATAGGGAAGTGGGATGGAAATGCTGCTGCACAGGGAAATGGGGAAAAATGACAGACAGACAGCGGGAGGGAGGGAGACAGAAAGAAAGAAAGACACAGGGGCAGGGAGAGGAACAGAAAAACAGACAGAGAAAGGGGGCCAGAGAGAGAGTCAGCGGGAGAGGGAAAGGGGGCTGCTTTAGGGGGAGGGGTGTGCTTGGAGCAAACAGCTTTGCTCTGGGGGGAAGACAGAAGGGGCCATGGAGAGACAGGGAGAGGGAAAGGGGGCTGCTTTGGGGGGGAGGGGTGTGCTGGGGGGAGACAGAAGGGGCCATGGAGAGATAGGGAAAGGGGGCTGCTTTGGGGGGAGGTGTGCTGGGGACAGACAGCTTTGCTCTGGGGTGGGAAGACAGAAGAGGGCAATGGAGAGACATTTTGGGGGGAGGTGGGTGCTGGGGGCAGACAGCTTTGCTCGGGGGGGGGAGGGGGACGCAGAAGGATGGCCAAGGAGAGAGAGATAAAGAAACACTGACAGACAGACATCTATTCTAGCACCCGTTAATGTAACAGGCTTAAAGACTAGTATAATATATTTTGTTAAAAGGAGGAATAGCTTGTTGAGGAATTTTAAGAATCTCCAATAAGTATTTTTTGAAATAGTCATAGGCGTTTAAAGCTGGTGATTTTGGAAAATTTAATACTCGTAAATTTAGTCTCCTATTAAAGTTCTCAAATGGTTCCAATTTAGAATGAACATAAATTTTGTCTCTGACCAGGGTTGTTGTTATATCTTTTAATTCAACTTTAACAGATGTTAACTGTTCAGCAGAGTCTTGTTTGGTCAGTTCTATAGTTTTTGACAAATTATCTACTTTCCTTGAAAGGCTAAGTACCTCTTGTGTCGATTCAGTTAACTTGTCGTCAAGTCTCTGTAGAACATGCCAAATGGTCTCCAGAGTTACCACTGAAGGGGCCGAAGGCAGCGATACACTCGCTCAACTGTCTTGTCTACGGGTGCTCCTCCCTCCGGGCTCGGCTCCAGATCAGCGACTTCCGCTCCTAGAGCCCCTGCCAGGGCAACCCGTACTGACATCGGACACGGCGGTGTGCTAGAATGCGGAGGGGACAGCGATATCTCATGCCCCAAGAGGCTGGATGCTCCATCGTCCGAACCTACCGCAGGGCCCTCTTCTCCGCGGGGTGGGGTTGAAAGCTGGCTCAGGAGCCTCTTGAGGGTTTGTTGTTGAATCGGCGTGGAGGTTCTGAGGTACGAGGGAGCCGACCTCAGAAGACCCTTCCTTTTAGTGTGCGGCATTGTATAAAGAAGAAAACACCGCGAGAAACAAAACGCGGTGTTAAAGGAAAAACAAGAAATTAGCCGGCTCCACAGGAGAGCTAAGCGAGCCAGTCTAGCATGCAGCCATTTTGGATCCTCCCCCCCATGACTGTATTGGGTTTTATTATAGATTATTCTTAAATTGAATCCTAGTCCACACATCGGTTTCATCTTTGTTGTTTCTCCTGTGGAACACTCCTTTGCTCTTTGGTGCATTACATTATTGTGTTGAATGACAGGCAAATGTAAATTGAACATAAGACCAGTGGTCCATCGTGCCCAGCGGTCCGCTCCCGCCGCGACCCTTAGGTCATGGACCAGAGCCTTAACTGAGTCCTTGACCTAAGGAGGGAAGTTAAGACTCCAGAGGCGCTTTACAGTGCCTGACCCCCCCTGGAGGCATGGCTATTGCTGGAAGTGGCATTAGACGCTGCAAAGTGTCCACGTAGGTACGATTAATGTCAAAGGCAGGTGCCGAAAAAAGTATTCTTTGAAAGCCCTGGCTTTCATTTCTGGCTTCTACCTTTGCCGGAGGCGCGACTCTCTAAATGGCGCTGTCGAGTGATTGATAACTGCGCCTTTTAGAGAATTTGGGCCTGGATGTCTGGCAAGGATGGGTGGGAGAAAGCGGTGCAGTGCATTGAGCTGTGCAGCAGAGGGCACCAGTGGCCTCTCATGAAATTCCAGCATGCTGTGCACCTGGATTTCTGTAAAATTTGGTACGGGGGGGGGGGGGGGGGGGGAAGGGGTGTCTTAAGGCCTTGTTCTTGCCAAGAATGCAGAATTCATACTGTAGCTCACAATGACTATACTTCCTTCCTTCCTGCAGAAAAAAATATCCTTTAAGTGGACTGGACAGAATGTCGATAACCTAAATCTAATGTCACTAGGAAAGCATGTAACCTCTCTTTCAAATGCCAGGCCAAATGCGTGCTGCCCCTAGGGTTACCCTATGGCTCCAGAATTGAGATTGAGGATTGAGATCCGGGTTTTACTTCCACTGTCTGTCCTCCTTACTTGCATTGCTTTCAGTGGAAGTAAAACCCAGATGTCTCAATCCACCCTCCTTTTTCTGGAGCCATAGGGTAACTCTAGCTGTCCCTAACATGGTGGTAAGCTCCTGTCTGCCTCTGACCCTCCCTTTTCATCTGGCCTTTGGATGATCCTGTTTGCTTTCCAACCCATTTCTATTTGGGGGAGGAGCCTAATGGCTAGAGCAGCAGGCTAAGAACCAGCGTCACTGGGGGTCAAATCCTGTAGCTGCTCCTTGCGACCCTGAACAAATTGCTTGACCCTCCATTATCTTACAGGGAAATTCTATAATGGGTGTGCGCGAGGGTGAGATGTGCCTGGGGCGGTGGCACCCCCTCCCACCTCCACTCGCTCCTTCCCTTTCCCCTCCTGCCGTGCATCCGCTACTTCCCTTCTCTCGTACCTCTGTAACGTTCCTGGCATGAGCAACAACCCCCAACCTGCTGAAGCGCCAGTGTCGGCTCTTCTTCTGACATCACTTCCTAGGCGGGGTCCAGAAAGTGACATCATAGGAAGAGCTGACGCTGGCACGAAAGCAGGTTGGGGGGTGGATGTTTGCGCCAGCAACGTTACAGAGGTATGGGGCAAGGGAAGTGGCGGATGCAGGAAAGGAGGGGGGGGGGCGGAGAACATAAGAACATAAGAATTACCGCTGCTGGGTCAGACCAGTGGTTCATCGTGCCCAGCAGTCCACTCACACGGCGGTCCTCTGGTCAAAGACCAGCACCCTAACTGAGACTAGCCCTACCTGCGTACGTTCTGGTTCAGCAGGAACTTGTCTAACTTTGTCTTGAATCCCTGGAGGGTGTTTTCCCCTATGACAGACTCCGGAAGAGCGTTCCAGTTTTCTACCACTCTCTGGGTGAAGAAGAGCTTCCTTACGTTTGTACGGAATCTTTTCCCTTCTAACTTTAACGAGGTGGACAGTGCCTAGGGGAGACCACCCCCCACCCCCAGCCGCACCTCCCCTCACTATGACACTGGGTATGTGTAGTTACACATGCATTGTGTGTGTAGGTGCTGACAAAATTGTGAATTGTGTGGTACAGTCAACTCCACTTAAGTGCAAGCCCTTTGGACTGGAGCACCATATGCGCTTAATCGGAGTACCACTTTTTAGTCATGAAAAATCACAGTACACTGTAGACAGATGCAATAAAACTTTTATTCAACAAAAACCACACCAAATACAATGTTATACGGTTCAGTTATAGAAACAGCACTGTTCTGTCTAATGCAATACGTACATTGGAACAAGCAAAAAAACAAAAGGAATTGACCACATAGAAGAAAATCCAGAGAAAACAAAAAAAAAAACCAACTTTGTGGAGTGACGATGTTCCTACATGGACTTTATTTGAAAGTATCAAAGTTCCAAAGGTACACTGAAATCATCCACATAAAATAAATCATCCACATAAAAGCCTTAAAGGACCTAGTCCGCTAGGGATACAGGATCCAACACGGTCCGCGTTTTGACAAATGCAAGCAGTGTCTCACTTCCGGCTCACCACACAATTCTTTCCCACATACTCACCTTTATAGGACCCCCAGGGACCCCTGAAGAAGACTTTTTGTCGAAACGTGGACCATGTTGGGTCCTGTATCCTTTAAGGTCCTCCACATAAGGTCCTTTAAGGCTCTTAAGTGGATGGAATTATTTTATGTGGATGATTTCATTGTACCCTTTCTGGAAACGTCAATCGCTCCTCCTAAACTTACTTGCTCCACTTCATCACTTCATCATGCTTCTATTCCTTTCTCTCCTCTCTTCTACCTTCCAAAGTATTTAGATCAATGAGGTCTTGTTAAAATGTTTATTTTATTTTTATTTTTCCTCTAACTCTACTTTTCACTTCTCTATTACCCTCCAGGTACTTTAGTTAGATTGTGAGCCTTCGGGACAGTAAGGGAATTTTTCAAGTACCTTTTCTTATTTCTAATCTTAATGTATATTTTCTGTAAACCGCTTAGAACCTAACGGATGTAGCGGTATATAAGAAATAAATTACATTACATTACATTACATTACATTACATTACCTTTGGAACTTTGACAATTTCAAATAAAGCCCATTTAGGAACATCGTCACTCCACAGAGTTGTGGTTTTTTTTTTTTTTGTTTTCCATACGTACAATGTAAACCTTTTTTTAAACCAACATTCTACTGAAATAATCAGTCATTGTTTTCTGCACGCAGATTGCACGATTCAGGCTGTGTATCTGACTACTGATGCTATAAAATTGGCCATAGTCGTGACATCCATTTATCTCCAGATAACGCAGCGTGTGTAGGGACTTCAACGCGTCTGAGAAGGAAACAATCTCTGCAGGTGTTTCATTAGTATCCCCGTCATCATCAGACTCTTGGTTGTCAGCAGTGTCCTTTATGACTGTACAGATGTCGGAATTAGTGCTGTCAGATGATGTGGGCACATCGTTGTCAACGGCGACATGCAGCTCAAACTCTTGTGGCGAGAGTCCAACTGGGAGTTCAGTGGACGAAGTGTCAGCTTCACTTGTCTCATCAGATGCGTGAACGAAGCTCTCCCATCGAGAGCAATTTGAAATCGTTGATGAGACTCGACTCCATGCCTCCCGTACCATATGAAGAGAGTCGAGCACCGGGGCCTGGATTCCGTTCTTGCATCAATCATTGCCATCACATATCTTAGGACGAGTGACCTGTAAT
The DNA here is from genome assembly GCF_902459505.1 of Geotrypetes seraphini. Lineage (NCBI taxonomy): Eukaryota > Metazoa > Chordata > Amphibia > Gymnophiona > Dermophiidae > Geotrypetes > Geotrypetes seraphini. The sequence goes on from NC_047085.1 coordinate 13,089,403, forward strand.
GACGTTTGATGTCTGCGATTATCCCTTGGTCCATCGGCTGGATCAAAGAGGTCGTGTGTGTGGCAGAAACACAAGTTTGATGTGCTGTGCAATGATCACACAGCATTACAATGTGCCTCCTAGGCCTTCTCATCAGATTGTCAAACTTCTGCAACCATTCAATACACAGTGTCACCGTTATCCATGTGTTTTTGTTGCCTTCATATTCAACGGGCAGGCGTTAATGTTTTTGAAGCACCGAGGATTTCAATTCTTCCCAATCACCAGTGGCTCGAGCTTTTCACTACCATCCATATTGCAACTGAGCAGCAATGTCAATCGTTCTTTTGGCACCTTGAAGCCAACAATTCCGCTGTGTATGAAAGTCAATGTTCAGTCAGGGATGGCACGCCAGTACAGGCCCGTCTCATTGGCGTTGAAAACATTGCATGGTTCATATATACCAGTGGTTCCCAAACCTGTCCTGGGGGACCCCCAGCCAGTCAGGTTCTCAAGATATCCCTAATGAATATGCATGAGAGAGATTTGCATACCTGTCACTTCCATTATATGCAAATCTCTCTCATGCATATTCATTAGGGATATCTTGAAAACCTGACTGGCTGGGGGGGTCCCCCAGGACAGGTTTGGGAACCACTGATATATACCAAAGACTGATGGCAACACTTCCATGACCCATCTTTCTGCACCAAACCCATCCGCGTCTTGTTTTTCGCCATCCTGCTTCTTAAATTTTATGCCGTTACAAACTTTCCACCTCTCTAACCATCCGTTTGTCTTCTACGCCCAGTTCTTCAGATAACTGTGCTGCTTTCTCCATCAGCAGAGGTCCACTGATTGGCAGTTGTCGACTTCTAGCTTCAGCAAACCATTGCCAGCAAACCAGCCTTCAAAATTCTTTTCCGTTTTCTGGTAGGATTGCTATTTTGCCAGTCTTTCAATATGGCTTGCTTTTTTTTGGAAATCAGAGAAATCTGGCTAGGATGAACACTGTAATATTTTGCAATAGATACCTGACTCTCCCGTTGGTCAAGTCTCTTTAAGACATCGACACGTTCAGCCAAAGACAATGATTTTTGTCCACACGACACCATGGTGCAGTTCTGAAAGTTCGAACACCTGGCCGGGCCTAGACTGTTGTTCCGAAACATGTGGCTCATCCGTACCAGAACGTGAGTGCTTTTTACCGGAGTGAATGTAACGTGAACAAATAGAGGTGGGACCTATGACATCAGTGTGCATAAGCAGATTGTTTGCTTATCAGAATTGCAATTATTCGGAGTTTACGTCCATTGACTTTAATGTAAATAAAATGGGACCATGGTGGTCGGGTGTGGATAACCGAAGTGTGCGCTTAACCGACGTGCACTTAGGTGGAGTCGACTATATTGCACTATGTGCTGCAGTGGCCCCCCCCTCAGCTCCGTGGGTGACACAGTCCATCCAGGATTCAATTCTGGCGGCAGAGAGGAGAGAGAAAACAGCCGGTTGGGGCTGAAAGCGGAGGATCGGATGCTGGAGTTGGCCGGACCAGGTGTCAGATGGTGGTGCATCGGATGTTGGGGAATCTGCGGACTGAGAGCCCACAAATGTTGCCCTGCAATCTTCGGCCGTTAGCCCTTGCCCATGATTGGGATCCAGTGATTAGAGCCTAACGGATTTCTATTATGTCTTGCTTTGGGATTTTGAGGTTTTTTTTTTAAATTAAAGGGTTCTCTACACTAGAAAAGGCAGGGATATAAACCCCCTCCTCCAAAAAAATAAAAGAAAGAGAAGACTTGTCTTTATAGAAAAACCAAAACTAAGCAAAACAGTAGAACTTATCTTAAATATATGTAGGGAATGCTGCCAGAAGGATATTGAGCTGTGTAAAGAGAGGCTTAGCCAGTAGAAGAATGAAGGTGTTGATGCCCCTGTACAGGTCGTTGGTGAGGCCCCACTTGGAGTATGGTGTTCAGTTTTGGAAACAGTATCTGGCGAAGGACACAAAAAGGCTTGAAGCGGTCCAGAGGAGGGCGACGAAAATGATAGGAGGTTTGCGCCAAAAGACGTATGAGGAGTGACTGGAAGCCCTGAATATGTCTACCCTAGAGGAAAGGAGGAACAGGGGAGGTATGATTCAGATGTTCAGGTACTTGAAGGGTATTAACGTAGAACAAAATCTTTTCCATAGAGAGGAAAATGGTAAAACCAGAGGACATGATTTGAAGCTGAGGAGTGGAAGACTCAAGAGCAATGTAAGGAAATTCTACTTTACGGAGAGGGTGGTGGATGCCTGGAATGCGCTCCCGAGAGAGGTGATGGAGATGAAAACGATGACGGAGTTCAAAGAAGCGTGAGATGAACACAGAGGATCTAGAATCAGAAAATAATAGTAAATATTGAAGAACTAAGGCCAGTACTGGGCAGACTTGCATGGGGTTCATAGACAAAACTGCGGAAGACAAAGGCGCGCGCCGACAACTGAGCGCAAGACGGAGGTGCGCGCCAAAGAAAATGACAGTTTTTAGGGGTTCCGACGGGGGGTTTTGTTGGGGAGCCCCCCCACTTTACTTAATACAGATCGCGGCGGCGTTGTGGGTGGTTTGGGGGGTTGTAACCCCCCTCATTATACTGTAAACTTAACTTTTTCCCTGTTTTTAGGGAAAAAGTGAAGATTTCAGTAAAATGTGGGGGGTTACAACCCCCCCAAACCCCCCACAACGCGGCGTAATCTGTATAAAGTAAAGTAGGGGAGTTCCCCCCCCACACACCTCTGTCGGAGCCCCTAAAAACAGTTATTTTCTTCAGCGCGCACCTCCGCGCTGCGCCCAGTTGTCCCCGTGCGCCTTTGTCTTCCGCGGTTTTGACCTGACACCCTTGCACGGTCTGTGTCTGTATATGGCCGTTTGGGGGAGGATGGGCTGGGGAGGGCTTCAAAGGTTGGGAGGGTGTAGATCAGGGGTCTCCAAAGTCCATCCTCAAGGGCCGAATCCAGTCAGGTTTTTGGGATTTCCCCAATGGATATGCATGAGGTCTATGTGCATGTACTGCTTTCAATGCATATTCATTGGGGAAATCCCGAAAACCTGACTGGATTCGGCCCTCGAGGAGGGACTTTGGAGACCCCTGGTGTAGATCGACTAGAGTAAGCTTTGACGGAAACTTCAGCAATTGGAACCTAAGCACAGTACTGGGCAGAGCTTTGGATTCTTGCCCAGAAATTGCTAATAAGAAGAAATAAAATTTAAATTGAATCAGGTTGAGCAGACTGGGTGGACCATTCGGGTCTTTATCTGCTGTCATCTACTATGTTACTATGTCTTTCTGTTCCTACTTCACAGAGCCTCTTTACTTGCTTTATATAATTGATAGAAATACAGGTATCAGATCTGCAAATGAAGCACTCAGGGCTAGATGCACAAAACACCGTCGCTAAGAACATGTGATTTTTGGGTGATCGATGTTTCAACAAGTTTGCATGCAAATGATTTCCTGGTCCGACTGGTCGCTGTGAGAACAACTTTGACACGTGTAGAGATGGTTTGGGGAAGCCCCAAAGGAGCTTCCTGCCACTCAGCTGTTGGGGCTTTTTTTTTTTTGGATGGCACATATATCTTGTGCATTTGTTCCAGCACACAATATCTGTCTCCATTACAAAAAAGTGAGCTGCTGCCTCCCCCCCCATGACAGTTCACCCTGGAACCAAAATAAAGGCAGGAGGAAGGGAGGACCGGCTAGTGACTTGTCTCCCAGGGGCCAAGACACGAGATGTCACTGATAGGATCGAGAGGATCCTGGACGGAGCAGAGACAGAGGAGACTGCGGTGATAATCCACATCGGAACGAATGATGTGAGCCGGAGGAACTTCAGCATGGCCACACTGACTGACCAGTTCAGGACCCTGGGACGAAAGCTGAAGCGGAGTACCCGGAGGATAGCATTCTCAGAGATCCTGCCTGTACCGAGAGCAGATGAAAAGAGGCAGGCAGACCTCCAGGCTGTGAATGCATGGTTGAGGAGATGGTGCCAGGAGGAGGGCTTCCACTTTGTGAGGAACTGGACGTCCTTCTGGGGAAAGAGCCAGCTCTACCGGCGAGACGGCCTGCACCTGAGCACAGCGGGAACTAGACTACTGGCAGCAAATGTGAGGAAGGAGATCGAGAGGGCATGCATATAGGGAAAAAGAACCCGTTGTTCAAATACAAATTGGGGGGGGCATTATTGGGAGACAGCAGTCTTGAGAGAGACTTGGGTGTGCTAGTGGATGCATCACTGAAGCCATCTGCACAGTGCGCAGCAGCCTCGAAAAAAGCCAACAGGATGCTGGGCATCATAAAGAGGGGCATAACAACCAGGACGCAGGAAGTCATCATGCCATTGTATCGAGCTATGGTGCGTCCACATCTGGAATACTGCGTTCAATATTGGTCGCCGTACCTCAAGAAGGACATGGCAGTGCTTGAGAGAGTCCAAAGGAGAGCAACGAAACTGGTAAGAGGGCTGGAACACTGCCCATACGCCGAGAGGTTGGATAGGCTGGGGCTCTTCTCTCTGGAAAAAAGGAGGCTCAGGGGAGATATGATAGAGACCTTCAAGATCATGAGGGGCATAGAGAGGGTGGATAGGGACAGATTCTTCAGGCTGAAGGGGTCAACAGGCACGAGGGGGCATTCGGAGAAACTGAAGGGAGATAGGTTCAGAACAAATGCAAGGAAGTTTTTCTTCACCCAAAGGGTCGTGGACACTTGGAATGCGCTACCGGAGGAAGTGATCAGGCAGAGTACGGTACAGGGATTCAAACAGGGATTGGACGGATTCCTGAGGGATAGGGGGATCGTGGGATACTGAGAGAGGTGCTGGGATGTAACACAGGTATAGAAAGCAAACCAAGTAATAAGTATAGAAATCCAACCAGGTCGTGCATGTGCAAGACCGGAGGGTTAGGACTTCGATGGGAAGATAAGACTCAATGGGAAACCAAGGTGGCAAGGGGGCCCCTTCTGGTGACTCAGACAGGCCGTGACCTGTTCGGGCCGCCGCGGGAGCGGACTGCTGGGCAAGATGGACCTGTGGTCTGACCCAGCGGAGACACTGCTTATGTTCTTATGTTCTTATGAGGGAGGCCCACTCCCTCCTGCTGCCATGAAAACCCCCTGAACCGAACTGCCCCCTCTCCCCGTACTTCAATAAAAATCGGCAGGAGGGTTGCCCACTCCTTCCTGCTGCCACAACCCCCCTCCCAAACTGACCCCCCTCCCCCGCCAAGACTCCCTGAATCATCCCCTCCTACTTTCCTTCCAAACTTTACCAAAATTCAGCAGGAGGGATGCCCACTCCCTTCTCTTACCAGATGACCCCTCGGCCCACCCACACCCCTGAATCTCCCCCATACCTCTAAATTGCGATGACAGCAGGAGGGATGCCCAGTTATTCCTGCTTGCAGGTCTGCCACTCCAAAATGGCCGATCTTCCCTTTCCCGGTACATCCTGGGATACACAGGGAGGGGTCTAAGGCCCTGATTTGCTCAGATGCCAACAGGCCTTAGGTGTCTGAACCAATCAGGGCCTTAGGCTCCTCCCTCTGTATCAAAAACTGCACACTAACGAAGCACCGGCAAACAAAACAAATCTGCGCGTTAGCCTACATTTCTGCCTAATAAATACAAATCTTACAAGATTCCCAAAAGAAAATAAAATAGAGAAACTGGGCTTTTTCCTTGCTCGAACAGAGGAGATTGAGAGGGGACATGATCGAAACATTGAAGGTACTGAAGGGAACAGACTTAGTACATAAGGACAGGTTGTTCACCCTCTCCAAGGTAGAGAGAACGAGAGGGCACTCTCTAAAGTTGAAAGGGGATAGATTCCGTACAAACGTAAGGAAGTTCTTCTTCACCCAGAGAGTGGTGGAAAACTGGAACGCTCTTCCGGAGGCTGTTATAAGGGAAAACACCCTCCAGGGACTCAAGACAAAGTAGATAAGGACAGGTTGTTCACCCTCTCCAAGGTAGGGAGAACGAGAGGGCACTCTCTAAAGTTGAAAGGGGATAGATTCCGTACAAACGTAAGGAAGTTCTTCTTTACCCAGAGAATGGTAGAAAACTGGAACGCTCTTCCGGAGGCTGTTATAAGGGAAAACACCCTCCAGGGACTCAAGACAAAGTAGATAAGGACAGGTTGTTCACCCTCTCCAAGGTAGGGAGAACGAGAGGGCACTCTCTAAAGTTGAAAGGGGATAGATTCCGTACCAACGTAAGGAAGTTCTTCTTCACCCAGAGAGTGGTGGAAAACTGGAACGCTCTTCCGGAGTCTGTCATAGGGGAAAACACCCTTCAGGGATTCAAGACAAAGTTAGACAAGTTCCTGCTGAACCGGAACGTACATAGGTAGGGCTAGTCTCAGTTAGGGCACTGGTCTTTGACCTAACGGCCGCCGTGTGAGTGGACTGCTGGGCACGATGGACCACTGGTCTGACCCAGCAGCAGGAATTCTTATGTTCTTATGACTGAGAGAGGACATGATCGAAACAGTCAAGGTACTGAAGGGGATAAGGACAGGTTGTTCACCCTCTCCAAGGTAGAGAGAACGAGAGAGCACTCTCTAAAGTTAAAAGGGGATAAATTCCATACAAACGTAAGGAAGTTCTTCTTCACCCAGAGAGTGGTGGAAAACTGAAAGAGGGGAGGGTCTAGGGGTCTGGATTTTACGATGAGGCTAATATCTATCTATCGCTCGATCGATCGACAGATAGATAGATAGATAAGAACATAAGAATAGCTTTACTGGGTCAGACCAATGGTCCATCAAGCCCAGTAGCCCGTTCTCACGGTGGCCAATTTAGGTCACTAGTACCTGGCCAAAACCCAAGGAGTAGCAACATTCCATGCAGAATCTCAAAGAATAGCAAGATTCCGGAATCTCAGAGTAACAAGATTCCGGAATCCCAGAGTAACAAGATTCTGGAATCCCAGAGAGTAACAAGATTCTAGAATCCCCAGAGTAGCAACATTCCATGCTACCGATCCAGGGCAAGCAGTGGCTTCCCTATGTCTTTCTCAATAACAGACTAAGGTTTGGACTAAGGAAAAGTCCATTCTTAAAACCAGCTACGCTATCTGCTCTTACCACATCCTCTGGCAACGTGTTCCAGAGCTTAACTATTCTCTGAGTAAAAATTTCCTCCAATTGGTTTTAAAAGTATTTCCCTGTAACTTCATTGAGTGTCCCCTAGTCTTTGAAATTTTTGACAGAGTGAAAAATTGATCCACTTGTACCCATTCACTCCACTCCACTCCACTCCTGATCCCAGACTACAAAACTTTCAAAAAAGAAATAAAAATCCCACTATTCAAGAAATCGATGAAGACTAACTGACAACGTAGGAAACATTTCAATCCTCTGAAGCAACCCGCTCTACTCTGTAACACCTCTGGACATGTCCAGAAATCCTCTTCTGAACCGCAAGGTAATGGCGGAATAAAAATCGCTAATGTAATGTAATTTTGTAGACTTCAATCATATCTCCCCCTCAGTCGTCTCTTTTCCAAGCTGAAGAGAGATAGATCTGACAAACTAAAGCTTGTATGTGTGGTTTCGTTGACATAACCATTAACTTCCTGATTCTCTGGCCCAAAGTTACAAGACACTACCTTCCAAACAAATAAAGGCACCTCCTTCCAAACATAGCAACTTATAAAATCATAATATGTCATACATATGACAAAAGATATTTGTGAACGCACAGATGAGTCAGGAGCTACTGCCATTTGATTACCCCGGTGAACTTTAGCTTGGCAGATTTTATCCTTCGTTTGGGATTCTTTTGTTTTCCTAAGGACAGGCCCTCTCTGTGTAGCTACATTGCCTGGCTTGTGCTCAGCGCACAGGCCTCCAGTTGCCAGGCAACGCTGGAGAGCTGTCAGGAAGCTGATGACAGCGTTGGCACCCAGCCATCACATACAGCCCAGCCAGACTATCTACCCAGGAGGGGCAAAAGCGAGGCCTGCATGGATCCTGATGAAATTTCAGGGACAAGCTCCCCTCCCCAGCAAAGGCCACCCACACTGTGCTGGCTCTCAATAATGAAGATCAAGCACATTTTGTATATGTCGGCATATTTTTCCTATGAATTCCGTATTGGACAGGAATGGCTATAGCTGTTGACAATAACAAGACGTTTGTGAGTTCACTGGGAGACAGAGAGTGGGGCAGTGGGAGGGAACAGGATGAAGAAAACGAGAGAGGTGGAAAAGTCTAGATATGGGCTATGGGAGCCATCTACTCTGCCCAGTTTATTATTTTTTTTAATGCATTATCACAAAACCCTGCTGAGCTCTGGCTTTCCCTGTACAAGTACAGATTCTCCGAGCTTAGGGTTGCCAGATTTTCCAATCGGAAAATCTGGACCCCCCCAGGCCCGCCCCCCCAGGCCCGCCCAGTTCTACCCATCCCTGCCCTGTCACCCCAGTCCTGCCCCATCACGCCCCCGTCCACCCCAGCCCCGCCTCCAATCCCGCCCCAGCTGCCTGCTCTCGTCAGGCAGAACATCCGCACATGCGCAGATATGATGCAATAACATAAGAACATAAGAACATAAGCAGTGCCTCCGCCGGGTCAGACCATAGGTCCATCCTGCCCAGCAGTCCGCTCCCGCGGCGGCCCAGGTCACGACCTGTCTAAATCACCAGAAGGGGCCCCCATGCCACCTCGGTTTCCTAATTGAGTCCTATCTTCCCATCAACGTCCTAGCCCTCCGGTCTTGCACCTGCACGACCTGGTTGGGTTTCTACATCACGCACATGCATACGTCATCGCGTCGTATCCGTACATGCGTGGATGCACTCCTGCCCAAAGGAAAGCTTTTCAAAACTCGGACAAAGTGCCGGGGAAATCCGGACGTCTGGTAACCCTATCCGAGCTTATCCCAGACCTTCTGAGCATTGCATTCATCCCAAAAAGGTTTGCTCCAGTTTCCTGGTCTTAAAATAGCCTTTTTGGACACAGGTCCAGCTCTTTGGAATCTGGTTTGACAATTTCCTAGATATATCCTCTCTACCGAAACCCTGACCCGAGTCTCAGCCTGCCTGTCCGACACTGCCTCTCGGATGTCTCACCGCCGTCTAAAACGGAGCTGCTTATCTTCCCGCCTAAACCCAGCTCCCTGCTTCCCCCAGTCTCTGTCGCTGTGGACAACGCTCTCATCCTCCCCGTTTTGTCTGCTCGCAATCTCGGGGTCATCTTCGATTCCTCTCTCTCCTTCTCCACTCAGATACATCATATCGCTAAAACCTGTCGCTTCTTCTTCTATAATATTACCAAAATCTACACACAGACCTTAAATACACAAACATTTAGAACAGACAAATGCCCTGTACATCTCCCCACCATGTTTCTCAAAGACATATTGGTGAATCATCTGCTATGTTGGTTTTTTTCCTTTAAAATATTTGTACACTATAAAAATATGTACTTTCAACTCATCTCTTCTGAAGATGTTTTGTTTTATTTTCTGTGTCTAGACCTGTTCCCCTCGTTCTCTCTCTCTCTCTGTAAATTGATCTGGCATATATTTGACGGTCTATGTCTCAAACCCTCTTGGTCCCTGTGGTAACCAAGCCCTTATATCTGCATTTTTCCCCCCTCCTTCTGAACCACAATCGAGGAGACACCCAGACAGCTGAATTCCAAGCTCTATTCTGGGACTCTGTAGGAAATAACATGTTAGGGAAAGAATAGAACAAAACAGAAAGAAACAGGAATTATCTGTGGGAGGCAGGCACTAAGGAGAAGGCCCTTTACCTACTACTGCCTGAAGCATAGAGACCTCAGCTTCAAACATGGGAGAAGCCTTTGCTTGCCCTGGATCGGTTGCATGGAATGTTGCTACTCCTTTGGGGTTGCGGAATCTTTTGTTACTCTTTGGGATTCCGGAACCTTGCTATTCTTTAGGATTCTGAATGGAATGTTGCTTCTCTTTGGGGTTCTGGAATCTTTTGTTACTCTTTGGGATTCCGGAACCTTGCTATTCTTTAGGATTCTGAATGTTGCTACTCTTTAGGGTTCCGGAATCTTTTGTTACTCTTTGGGATTCCGGAACCTTGCTATTCTTTAGGATTCTGAATGGAATGTTGCTTCTCTTTGGGGTTCTGGAATCTTTTGTTACTCTTTGGGATTCCGGAACCTTGCTATTCTTTAGGATTCTGAATGGAATGTTGCTACTCTTTAGGGTTCCGGAATCTTTTGTTACTCTTTGGGATTCCGGAACCTTGCTATTCTTTAGGATTCTGAATGGAATGTTGCTACTCTTTAGGGTTCCGGAATCTTTTGTTACTCTTTGGGATTCCGGAACCTTGCTATTCTTTAGGATTCTGAATGGAATGTTGCTTCTCTTTGGGGTTCTAGAATCTTTTGTTACTCTTTGGGATTCTGGAACCTTGCTATTCTTTAGAATTCTGAATGGAATGTTGCTACTCTTTGGGGATCCGGAATCCTTTGTTACTCTTTGGTATTCCGGAACCTTGCTATTCTTTAGGATTCTGAATGGAATGTTGCTACTCTTTAGAAACATAGAAACATAGAAATAGACGGCAGATAAGGGCCCACGGCCCATCTAGTCTGCCCACCTTAATGTCCCTCCCCTACCTTTGCCCTGTGAAGAGATCCCATGTGCCGATCCCATTTGGCCTTAAAATCAGGCACGCTGCTGGCCTCAATCACCTGTAGTGGAAGACTATTCCAGCGATCAACCACTCTTTCAGTGAAAAAGAATTTCCTGGTGTCACCTCGTAGTTTCCCGCCCCTGATTTTCAACGGATGCCCTCTTGTTGTCATGGGACCCTGGAAAAAGAAGATATCTTCCTCCGCCTCGATGCGGCCCGTAAGATACTTGAACGTCTCGTTAGGGTTCCGGAATCTTTTGTTACTCTTTGGGATTCCGGAACCTTGCTATTCTTTAGGATTCTGAATGGAATGTTGCTACTCTTTGGGATTCCGGAACCTTGCTATTCTTTAGGATTCTGAATGGAATGTTGCTACTCTTTGGGTTTTTGCCAGGTACTAGGGACCTGGATTGGCTACCGTGAGAATGGGCTACTGGGCTTGGTGAACCATTGGGCTGACCCAGTAAGGCTATTGTTATTTTCTTAAACCAGTCCAGAGGAAGAATGCGATATCATTTCTCTTTCAGAACATAACATAACAGTTCAAAGCAGTTTACACACAAAGTTGGTCATAACAAAAAAATAAAATGCAAAACATGCAGAAAATAATTACTGACAATAATTCGGAAAAGGCCATTCGGAAAAGTTGAAAGGGGACAGATTCAATACAAATGCCAGGAAGTTCTTCTTTACCCAACGTGTGGTGGACACTTGGAATGCGCTTCCAGAGGACGTTATAGGGCAGAATACAGTACTGGGATTTAAGAGAGGATTGGACAATTTCCTGCTGGAAAAGGGGATAGAGGGGTATAGATAGAGGATTACTTCACAGGTCCTGGACCTGTTGGGCCGCCACGTGAGCGGACTGCTGGGCAAGATGGACCTCAGGTCTGAACCAGCAGAGGCATTGCTTATGTTCTTAATAAAAATAGAAAAGACATTATAAAGCAAAGAATTTACTATATAAATATGTTTTCAGAGAACACTGAAAGCCCATATAGGTAGAAGAATGAGCTGCTTGAAAAAAGATCAATATCTCAACCCTAAGAGATGGGTATGTAAAGGGGTTTTTTAGAGCAATGGTTCCCAACCCTGTCCTGGAGGACCACCAGCCAGTCAGGTTTATGGGATAACCCTAATGAATATGTATGAGAGAGATCTGCATCTAATCAAGGTGACAGGCATGCAAATCTGCCCCATGCCTATTCAAGAGGGCACCCGCTCAAACCCTAGGGGCGGAAAATTTCACGGCGACACCAGGAAGTATTTCTTCACGGAGCAAGTGATTGATCGGTGGAACGGGCTTCCGGTGCAGGTGATCGAGGCCAGCAGCGTGCCAGATTTTAAGAATAAATGGGACGCCCATGTGGGATCCCTAAGAGGGTCAGGGCAAAACACTAGCTAATCTTAAGGGGAGGGTCTATAGTGGGCAGACTTGATGGGCCTTGGCCCTTTTCTGCCGTCATCTTTCTATGTTTCTATGTTTCTATGAGTTCCATGTGTCCATGTGATGTGCCTAAAATACTTGGCCTGTCCTTCTTCACAGGTTTTGCCTCACACATCATCCCTTTATTTTTGGAAACTTGCTTGCAAAAATTTCCATCTAACGTGAAAATTTGCGCATTCAAGTTAGTTGCAAGTGTAACTTAATTTAATTATTAGTTATTAATTGCATTAACAGCTAATTATTATTAATGGCACCAATTAGCAGCTGCCATAATGCCATTAGTCATAAGAATAGCCATACTGGGACAGACCGAAGGTCCATCAAGTCCAGTATCCTATTTCCAAAAGTGGCTAACCCAGGTCCCAGGTACCTAGCTAGATCCCAAGTAGGAAAATAGATTTGATGCTGCTTATCCAAGGAATAATAGCCTATGGACGACTCTTTTAGGAAATTATCCAAGCCTTTTATAAACTCCGCTAAGCGGAGGCCCATCTGGCAGTGACCCGCCAGTGGAGGGATCCGGGAGGTGCAGGGAGAGGAGGAGAGACACTGGCCAGGAGGAGAGTCATCTGGGCCGGCTGTCTTCCTACAGGACGTGCCTCTCGCCGCGTGGATGACTGTCCTTCTCGCCAGTGTGTTGTGGCACACCAGAAATCTCAGTAGGCACACAGTTTGCGATACACTGCTCTATAGCAAGGGTCTCTCTTTTTTAAACCTCCAGCGTAAAGCATTCTGGGATATGTTCTCTCGTTACAGATAGAGAATGACACGGTGACAAAATTAATCACCGTTCCCGTCCTCGTGGATAACCACGGGAAACCATCTTCATGTCATTCTTTAAGGAGAGAGGGAAGAATCAGAGTATAATTGGCCACAACCACTGACCGTTAAGCTTTGCTTTGAAGAATGCTGGTGTAGAAGGACTGAGGTTAAGAATGACAGTCTCTGGTATCCAGAGCAGATATTGTGATGTCATAAAGCCTCATTCCACCAGTGCCTAAGAGCCAATCACATCAGTGATGTCACAATGGCTTCATTATCCTTGGCTCCCATAAGAATCAGAGTATGAATGGCCACAACCACTGACCCTCAAGCTTTGCTCTGAAGAATGCTGGTGTAGAAGGACCGAGGTTGAAACAGACACTAGAAAATGACATGGGATTATTTCCCGCAGTTATCCGCGGGGATGGGAACGGTGATGAATTTTGTCACCGTGTCATTCTCTAGTTACAGATTGAATGCCCTCTCTATCACTCACTGCAAGACCTTTGCGAAGTTGCTAAAACTCCCTCTGCTCAAAGCTGCATGGCAAATTCCTATAGAAAAGAGAAAGTGACTCTCGTTCCATGTCCCATTTTCTGGGGTATAACAAGACCCCGATTATAACTGTTCCACTAACTCTCTTATTCCCCATTCAGGTCAATCTACACTCTTTTCTTTTTACTTATACAGTCAAACCTTGGATAGTAAGTAACGTGGCAAGACGAGCAAAACATTTTATTAAATTTTAACTCAATAGGCGAGCGTTGTCTTGCGCGTTACGTCATCAGAACCCGCAGTTGAAGCGCGCACATCTTATGCCGAGCGCGGCTGAACGTAATAGAAGCGTCACGCCCAATTTACCCACAGTTCAAGCACGCACAACATACGCGCATCTTACGCCGAGCGCGGTTGAACGTAATAGAAGCGTCACGCCCAATTTACCCACAGTTCAAGCACGCACAACATACGCACATCTTACGCCGAGCGCGGCTGAACGTAATAGAAGCGTCATGCCCAATTTACCCACAGTTCAAGCACGCACAACATACGCGCATCTTACGCCGAGCGCGGCTGAACGTAATAGAAGCGTCACGCCCAATTTACCCACAGTTCAAGCACGCACAACATACGCGCATCTTACGCCGAGCACGGTTGAACATAATAGAAGTGTCACGCCCAATTTACCCACAGTTCAAGCACGCACAACATACGCGCATCTTACGCCGAGCGCGGCTGAACGTAATAGAAGCGTCATGCCCAATTTACCCATAGCTCAAGTGCTCACAGCATACAATGTTTTGTATTAAAGTTTTTGGGTTGTGGAACAAATCGTCTGAGTTTCCATTACTTCGTGTGGGGAAATTCGCTTTGATATACGAGTGCTTTGGATTACGAGCCTGCTTCCGGAATGAATTATGCTCACAAACCAAGGTTTTACTTTTTTGAAAATACTTTCAACTCTTAACTCCCACTCACTGCTGTCAGATACCTATACCCACAGTATCATTTCTTCTACCATTATTTCCCCAACCCTGAAATGTCCTGTCTAAATTAGATTGTAAGCTCTTCTGAGCAGGGACAGTCTATTGCAGGGGTGCCGAAAAGGTCGATCGCGAAGGCAACGTGAGTTGATCGCGGAGCCCATCCCAGGCTCCATGATACACTCGTGTTGCCTTCCGTTCTACCTGCTTCCCGCCCCTTTACAGAGGATGCTGAAGTGCCGGGCCGACCAACATTCCTCAATCGACGTCAATTCTGACGTCGGAGAGGAAGTTCCAGGCTATCCAATCGCTGCCTGGCTGGTCCGGAACTTCCTCGGGTGGGAAGGTTGGTCGTCCCAGCGCTTCAGTGTCCTCTTTACGGAGGCAGCCTGTTCCTTGATTGTGGCGGCCTGTTCCCCAATTGCGGCGGCGGTGGCTTGGGGGAGAGCAGGGAGACAGAAAGAGAGATAGTGAGACAGACAGAAAGGGGGCATGGAGAGAGAAAGACAGGGAGACAGAAAGAAAGAAGGGGGCATGAAGAAAGATAGACATACAGAAATAAAGGGGAGGCAGGGAGACAAAGAAAGGGGGCAGGGAGACAGAAAGAAAGACAGAAAGAAAGAAAGGGGAGGAGGGCAGAGAGAGAGAAAGAAAAAGTTGTGGAAGGGAATGAGGTCTGGAGGAGACGAAGCATACAGGAGGCTGAAAGAAGGGAAGAAATATTGGATGCACAGTCAGAAGAAGAAAGTGCTACCAGAGACTCATGAAATCAAAGGTAAGAAAAATGATTTTATTTTCAATTTAGTAATCAAAATGTGTCCATTTTGAGAATTTATATCTGCTGTCTATATTTTGCACTATGGCCCCCTTTTACTAAACCACAATAGCGGTTTTTAGCGCAGAGAGCCTTTGAGCGTCGAGAGCAGTGCAGGGCATTCGGTGCAGCTCCCTGCGCTAAAAAACGCTATTGTGGTTTAGTAAAAAGGGAGGGAGTATATTTGTCTATTTTATGTATAGTTGTTACTGAGGTGACATTGCATATTTTAAAGTCAGCTGCCTTGACCTCTTTGAAAATCCGTGGACTATAAATGATAATTAACATTTTCTCTGCGTACAGTGTGCTTTGTGTTTTTAAAAAAAAATTTTTATTATTGGTAGATCATTTTGACTCGGTCATTTTAAAAGAAGCTCGCAAGCCCAAAAAGTGTAGGCACCACTGGTCTATTGGATATTAAAATGTACAGAGCTGCATACGCCTTTCAGCGCTATAGAAATAATAAATAGCAGTATTGTATATATTTCTTTTTATTCAAGTTATTATACCGTACTCTTGTCTAATTACAGGACAGTGGAAAATGCTACAGTTTTAGGAACTGGATAGGCAACTGTCTTACAAATACTCCACTCTTCATTACACACACAAAAAGTTTCCAAGTTTCCAAGTTTATTAAAAAGTTTGTTATACCGCTTATACAAATTTCTAGGCGGTGTACAATAATAGTAAAAATTGGGGAAATCATTAAAAGTTACAACAAATCATTAAAAGTTACAACAAACGAAAAAACACTGAAGACAAAAAAAAAAAAAGTAAACTCCATACAAAAAGGGAAAAGGGAAGAACTACAATATTTAAAATAAGATAAAGTACATTTAAAAGGGAAAAAAAACAATAGGAAGGGAAAGACTAACGATTGTTTAGTCCTAAAAAGGACAGTTTTATTCAAAAGCATCATCAAACAAAAAAGTTTTGAGTTTAGCTTTAAATCCATCCTGTATTCATCACTTCCATGGCTGCCTTGGCCCCGCCAGCCTCTACGGAGAAACAATTAGCCTCAAACGGAAAGGCTAGCCCTAAATCACTGCTATTGTAAGGCAGCAGAAGGAGGAAAAGAGCAGAAACTGGGGAAGAGAAACACATGGGCCGAGTGAGACCCAGCCCCAGAGATTTAAAGAGGCAGCGCAAACAGGGATGAGCCAAGAAGAGTAGGAAGTGGCAGTCCGCCCTCATCCCCATTCACTTCCGTTTTCTCGGATTTTCAGGATAGCTCTAAAAAGTATGAATGGCATCATTTGCATGTGTGCCGCTTTCTATTATATGTAGTTCTCTTTCATGCATATTCATGAGCCATGTCCTGAAAACTGAATTATCTAGTGCACGGGTTCCTTACATGGGGGTCAGTAGACCCCCCTAGGGGGGGGGGGTCCATAGATGAGTTTCATGGGGTCCGTGAGGGTCAGATAAAAATGAACATTTATCTTCACTATACTGTTGATTTTTCTCCCCTATAACAGCCTTCGGAAGAGCATTCCAGTTTTCCACCACTCTCTGGATGAAGAAGAACTTCCTTACGTTTGTACGGAATCTATCCCCTTTCAACTTTAGAGAGTGCCCTCTCGTTCTCTCTACCTTGGAGAGGGTGAACAACCTGTCTTTATCTACTTTGTCTTGAGTCCCTGGAGGGTGTCTTCCCCTATAACAGCCTTCGGAAGAGCGTTCCAGTTTTCCACCACTCTCTGGATGAAGAAGAACTTCCTTACGTTTGTACGGAATCTATCCCCTTTCAACTTTAGAGAGTGCCCTCTCGTTCTCTCTACCTTGGAGAGGGTGAACAACCTGTCTAGTCTTTATCTCCTAAGTCTATTTCCTTCATTATCTTGAATGTTTCGATCATGTCCCCTCTCAGTCTCCTCTTTTCAAGGGAGAAGAGGCCCAGTTTCTCTAATCTCTCACTGTATGGCAACTCCTCCAGTCCCTTAGTCATAATATTAATAGTAGATCTGTTTTCATTTGTACAAGAGGATTGTATTTCATCATGATAACGAGCGGCCATTGCCTTTTGCATAAAAGAGTGGGTTTTTTTTTTTAAAGATTGTTTTAGGTTGTCTCTTAGGCACTGGTGGACTGAGGCATTAGGACATCACAATCACATCTCTGGTTACCAGAGACTGAAACTCTTCACAGTAAGGGGGAAATTTATCAACATAGGCTACTGTTAAGATGGATTATTTTACCACTAAGCTGTGCTGCTTTAGTACAGGTCCAATTTTAGTCAATGAAACCTAGTTATTATTAACTGGGCTTAACAGCCCGTGCAGATCATTTCTCTCCTTAAATCTATATATATATAAAATCGGAGGTATGTGTGTGTGTGTATGTGCCGCGATCACGCAAAAACGGCTTGACCGATTTGAACAAAACTTGGTATGCAGATCCCTCACTACCTGGGGTGATATGTTCTGGGGGTCTCTCGGCCCACACCTCTATGTTGCTTGCTCAAGGGTGGGTTCACCCAAGAATTTATATGTTCTTGCTCCAGGAGGTGAAACTAAAAATGTTGTTTATAATCACGTTTTGCGTTAGTTGTATTGTATTCATTTTGTCAAATATTTCACATTATAATTTGAATATTGTACTTTTTATTAAGCTGTAAAAAAATAATTTCATTCACCACTATAAAGTATCTTTATTTGAATCCATTTACAGTGTTATTGCTATAATTAAATACTCGTGCAACGCCGGGGCATCAGCTAGTAAAGAATAAAAGTAAGCCATGTGTAGGGCAATGAAGCCACTGTGACATCACTGGTGAGGGTGGCTCTCAGGCATTGGTGGACTGAGGCATTATGACATCACAATCACATCTCTGGTCACCAGAGACTGAAACTCTTCACAGTAAGGGGGAAAGTGATCAACATGGGCTACTGTTAAGATGGATTATTTTAACACGAACTTGTACTATTTTATTTAATGGAGTTCATAGTAAAATAACTCCTCTTAACAAGAGCCCATATTGACAATTAAAAAAGGACATGTCTCTTGTAATCGAAATCACTGCTATATGTATAATAAAAGTGAGCCAATTACTGTATAGGGAATCCATTACATTACATTATACTTATAGGCCGCGTAGCCATTAGTTCAACGCAATGTACAAAAGATTACCACCAATGTTCACAAGGGGAGAAATATAAGTTAGATAGTCAAATATTTTGTAAAAAGCTACGTCTTCAGTTGTGTTCTAAACTGTTTGCAAGAATCAGCTGTAAGCAGGAATGTACGAAATTCTTTATCATGTAGAGCAGCTTGGGATGCTAACGTTTGGTTTAGAAAGGGTTAATTGGGTAGTTTTAAGTGAAGATGGCAGGAGGCTCTGCAGCATCATTGCTACAGGCAAGCATAGCATCTGGGTGAGCCGTCAAAAGCCCGCCGGCCGTTGGCGCGCCGACCATCCCGCGGT
The DNA here is from genome assembly GCF_902459505.1 of Geotrypetes seraphini. Lineage (NCBI taxonomy): Eukaryota > Metazoa > Chordata > Amphibia > Gymnophiona > Dermophiidae > Geotrypetes > Geotrypetes seraphini. The sequence continues at coordinate 13,107,972 of NC_047085.1, forward strand.
GACATTTGCGCGCCACCGGTTTCAGGCCTTCAGGCATGCATTCTGAGGGGGGGTGCAGGGGAAAACGCCTGTTCTCCTTTCTTCGGGAGTTTTCAGTGTAGTGGGGGGATTCCCCCCAACCCCCGACGGGAGCGCCAGGACTTCTAGTCCTGTCAGTGCCTGAGGTCTGATTGGTTCAGGCACTGACAGGAAAATAAAGCAGCTCTCAGACCCGCCACCAGCCCCAACTCTTCATAAATGTAGCCCCCCAAAAGCTTGGTGGTCTAGTGCCAACCGCCATTTCTGCCCCCGCCGATACCTCCCCACCCCATGCAGAAAATCAGCAGGGGGATGCCCAATTCTTTCAGCTACAGGCTCGGGGACCCCCCAAACAACCTCAAGCCTGCTGGTCTACTGGCCATCCCCCCCTCTGACCCCTCCCCAGTACCCCTCAGCTGCAAGTCCCCCCCCGGCAGCACCCCCACCACACAAGCTTTGTGGTCTAGTAGGCTGTCTCCCCCTCCAACCCCCCATCATACCTTTTTAAGAAGATCAGCAGGGGGAATGCTCACTCCCTCCTGCTGGCAGGCCTATCTCTTCAAAATGGTAGACTTTCCCTTTCCCAGTGCATCCTGGGATGTATCAGGGAGGGGCCTAAGGTCCTGATTAGCCCAGGCATGGTGACATCATGCGCATGCACGCATGTGTTTGACATCATCGCGTTTTCTCACATTTTTTTTTAGATATTCCCAAGTAGACAATGTTACAGTAGTCCAGGATGGATAAAATCAGTGATTGTACCAATATTCTGAAGGATAGCGGGTCGAAGTATTTTTTTATGGTTTTCAGTTTCCAAAGGATGAAGAAGCATTTTTTAGTCACTGAGTTTATGTGCTCGGTCAGGGTCAAGTGGGTATCCAGGGTGACTCCCAGTATTTTTATGGTTTTTAGTATTGGGTGATCATGGCCGTTTACATATATTGTAGTTGCGGAGATTTTCTCGTTTGGGCTAGCAAGGAAAATCTTTGTCTTTTCTGAGTTTAATTTCAGTTTGAAGTTTAAAGTCCATTTTTCTATTTCGAGCATGATGGAGGAGATATGTTTTGAGTTGGTTGAGGTCACATTTGTTATTGGTATTAATATGGAGATGTCGTCTGCGTATATATAATAAGTTAGGTTAAGCTTTTGTAAAAGGTGGCCTAGAGAAGAGGTGGGAGATAGGGGGGGATCCTTGTGGGACTCCCGAGGGGCTTTTCCAGGGTTCAGAGTAATTTCCTTCATGGACCACTTGATAAGATCGTTTGGTTAGGAAACCTTGGAACCAGGTCCACACTCTTCCTGATATTCCCATTTCGTCGAGGCACCTAAGCATAGTTTCGTGGTCCACGAGATCGAAGGCACTGCTGAAGTCTAACTGTAGGATCAAGGCGCTGGAACCTTGATTGAAAAGGTCGTATAGGTGGTTAAGGAGAAAGCCTAGGACTGTCCCAAGCTTTTGGGGGGCTACATTTATGAAGAGTTGGGGCTGGTGGCGGGTCTGAGAGCTGCTTTATTTTCCTGTCAGTGCCTGAGCCAATCAGACCTCAGGCACTGACAGGAACGTAAGGCTCCAGCAGCTCAGACCCTGTCAGTAAATATCCCTCTTAAAGGAAGGGGCGTTCCTTTTTGAGATTCGCCCAGAGAGATCATTTTAATATTAATGACCTCATTGTACTACATTTGCTTAGTACAATTGGGGGCTGCTAGAAGGCACGGAAAAGACTATGGTGAGCCGTTATAATAATTGGGCGGTAAAATACAGGCATTTAACGATGGTTTAACGCCATCGTTAAATGCACGGTGACTTTAGGGAATCTGACTCTAAGGGTGCCAAAAAGGCCCCTACTGGCCATTTATGTTACCATGTGTAAATTCCTTTTCTGTGGAAAGCTGTACCTTCCTGTAACTTAAGGTTACCAGATTTTCAAGAACGAAAATCTGGGCCCATGGCTCTGCCCTATTCTGCCTGAGTCACGCCCTGTTTCACCCCCCAGCCCCGCCCTCCCCCCCCTCAACCTGGTCGCTTGTCAGGAGGGCATCTGCACATGCGCTGGTGTGACGTGTGACATCACCGCGTTGCATCAACGCATGTACAGATGCTGTCCCGACGTCGGTGCCAGCTGAAAAGCTTTTCAAAACCCGGACAAAGTCCTGGGTTTGGAAAAGCCGTCCGTACTCCCGGACGTGTCCTCGAAAAAGAGAACATGTCCGTGGAAATCCGGACGTCTGGTAATCCTACTGTAAATATTGAAGTCTGCTAACGTTTTGAAAAAACTAGTAAGGAGTAATGCCAGACTAGTTTGAAATTAGATTCCAGACACAGTAAAGGTATCTAATATAATAAAACGCTAGGCCGCGCATGCGCACTTCCTATGTGTGCGCCGGTTTTCCGTGAGCTGTAGCGACCCATAGGAAGTGCGCATGCGCGGCTTACGGTCTGCCCTGCTCCCTTGAAAGACGCAGCGGTGGCTACTCTCATGATCCCCGCTTGCGTTCCCTCCCTTCCTGTAAGTTGGCCGTCCCCGCCGCCGTCATTCCCTTGCGCACCGTACTCTCTCCGCTCTCTCTCTTCCTCCCCCCCCCAAGCCGGATGTCGGCCGCGGCGGCCCAAGTCGGATGTCGGCCGCGGCGGCTGTTGGCGGCTGCAGCAGCCAAACCCAGAAAGAATTTTAACATGGAGTTCAGGAGGAAGGTATGAGGGGAGGAAAATATTGCACACGGAAGTGGGGTGGGAGGGAAATGCTACAACACACGGAAATGGAGGGGCAGAAAAGGGGTTGATGGACAGGGGAAGAGGTGCTGATGAACTGGGAGGGGGGTCAGAAAAATGAAGACAGGCCTACTGCTGGACAGGGGGAGCAGGAAGGAGGTGATGATGGATAGGGGGAGGTAAAACAAAGGGAGAAGGGCTTCTGCTGGATAAGGTGAGCAGTGATGGGGTGGTGGAGGACACAGGGGAGGTAAAAGGAAGGGAGAATGGACAGGGGGAGCAGGCAAGGGGTGGTAGTGGACAGCCAAGGAAAAAAAAAAAATGACAGACAGAAATACAGAAAGCGACTAAGGAGAGAGAAAAAAAAATAAAGACAGACACACACACATATATTCTAGCACCCGTTAATGTAACGGGCTATAAGACTATGGAATAAAATTCCTTTGGAAGTAAAAGACCAACAGGTGAAGGAGGAAAAAGGAGCAAAGAAAGGGTAATTTGAAGTACACTTCTCTCTCCGTATTCGCTGTGATAGAGGATTAACAGAACCGCAAATACTGAAAAACCGCAAATAACTTTTTCATATGTTAGTTGCTGTTTTCTATTAAAAACCATCGTGAATATGGTGAAATTGCAAATAACGTGGTGGGAGACCTGGCCTGTTCCTGAAGGAGAGGCAAAACACGGTGAAGAAAGTGCCGGGAATCGGCGATTTTCTCTGTAAATACTTAGAATTGCTGTAAATCTGCTGTCAACGCGGATCCTAACATAATTGATGTAAACCGCCTAGAACTCGCTGGGTATGGCGGTATATAAGAATAAAATTATTATTATTATTATTATTAGAATCAGTGATTTCTCTATGCAAGCTGATGTAATTTGGAGGGAGGACCCAGCAAGCTAAAAACCGTGAATAATCGAAACCGCGATTGCTGAAACCGCGAATACGGAGGGAGAAGTGTATTAAGATATTCCTGTCATTTTAACCTTTCTGTCTAAATCCCTGGCAGATGAAGCAGCTGTCTGGAGGATTTCATCCAAATAGTCCAACACAATGCCTTGTCAAGGTCTCATTAAAGCGCCACAACCTTTATGGCTCATAGAGAAACTTGCTTAAAGATGCATCATGGTGCACTGCACAGCAACCGACAAGGCCTGACTTCCTGTTACAGCCATTCCCGGCAAGATTCCTCTGGGCTTCCCAGCACTAAGCTGGGAGGTAAGAGCTCAGTCATCCGAAAATCAATCACTTCACATGCTACAGACGCTTCCCTTAGCAGAGTGAGCGGGGAAAGGAGATTGTGTGACTTGCTGATGTTATAAAGGAAATGAGCCACGCCCAAGAAGTCCTGTCCACACTGGGGAGGGATTCGAGGCACCAAAAAACAGCAAGCCCTGAGCTAACAATAATATATCAACACATTCAATTAGACCAGTGTCTCTCAAACTTTCTCGAGCCGGGGCATGCTAAAGGTAGTGGCCACGGCTTGAGGCACCCAGAAGTGCGCGGACGTTGCCGTGATGACATCACACATATGTGTGACATCATCACGTCAACGTCCACGCATTTGCAGAGGCCCTCCAGATGTGCCCTGAGACGCCAGTAGGGGGTGCCAGCAGGGAAGAGGGCCGGAGAGAAGGAGAGCACTGGCATCAGCTGATTGCCTACAGCAGTGTTTCTCAACTACTTCAAGCTAAGTACCCCCTAAGTCTAACAAATATCAACTGAGTACCCCAACCACAGACCTCCCAAGCTCTGCCCAAGATCCCATCCCCTTTAATAATTGTAATACAATTTTTTTCCATTCATTTTTCATATACACAGCAGATATAAATTCTCAAAACTGACACATTTCAATCACTATATTAAAAATAAAATCATTTTACTTACTGACGATTCTCTGCAGACTGCTGTATTTAGCTATAAAGGTGAGACTGGGAGGCCAGGGGGACGCTGGAGGCAAGCTGGGAGGCAAGCTGGAGGACGCTAGAGAGAAGGGGGAAACATGCAGACCTTCGGCAGTGGCGTACCAAGGGGGAGGGGGGGGCAGTCGGCCCCGGGTGCACGCTCCAAGGGGGTGCACAGCCGGCCGGGTCCGGAAGCTCGCTGCTGAAAACAGCACCTCAGCATGGCAGCCGTATTTATTCCAGAGCATAAATACGGCAGCCACGCTGAAGTGCACAAAGGTCCTGCGATGACGACTACTGCTGCCGCTGCTTCGGAAGAGATAAGTGACGTCAGAGGGGGGGTGGCACATTTATAACAAATCTGAGGAAGTATCTTCTTCTAGTCAATGCCTAATTAAACTATGGACTTTGTTGTTGAAATATGCAGTGAAAACAGTTTAGCTTAGTTAAAAAAAAAAAGTTTAGACATGTTATTGGAGACTTTTAGGCTTGGAAAGCTGCTGCCAGATCTATTCTTTGAGAGGTTGTTGAGTACTTGTAACCTGGAATGACCTTTACTGGGGACAGGATGCTAGGCTTGATGACCTTTGCTCTAACCCAGTTTGACATTTCTTATGCTCTTAGTTTTTTTTATCATCCTATGCTCAAAGATACATTGTAAGCTCTTTGGGAAAGGAATACTTTATCCGTTAGGCATCGCCTCTAACTCTGGCAGAGAAAAATTATCCTTGCACGTCACCTCATTGCACAGGACCCAAGAGATAGGCAGAGCACCCAAGTCTCAGGGGTGGATAAGACAATAGCACAGGAAGGAGTGATTTAGACTTGTTAGGAACCGAGGATCATTTTGGGGAAGGGCGAACCTGTTCTGAAAAGATAAAGTTCACTTTAACTGAGGTGGAACCAGGCTGCTGGCACTGTTTGAAAACGAGAAGCTGAGGGGAAGCTGACAGTTACCCAGGAGCACATTGTTTAGAGCAGGGGTGTCCAACCTTTTGGCTTCACTGGGCCGCATTGGTCGAAAAAAAATGTTTCTGGGGCTGTACAAAAGACAGAGAAGGGAGCCATCAAGACAGTAAACACCCGGGGACAGCAGAGGAAAACTCATCCCTCAACCGGGACCGCACAAAATATTTCACTGGGCCGCAGGTTGGACACCCCTGGTTTAGAGTAAAGTATCTTTGAATGATACTAGTACATTACATTACATTACATTAGGGACTTCTATTCCGCCTATACCTTGCAGTTCAAGGCGGATTACAAAAGAGCTAACTGGACATTTCCAGTGAAGTTACAACAGCTTTGTTTTTTGGTTTTTTTTTTGGTTACAAGGGAGGAGAGGTACCTGGATTAATTCCGGAAGAACTTGCAAATTGGATATTAAATTGACTGTGTGATATAACAAATAGATTACAGTTAGAGTACAAATAAGATCATGTTACATTTCAGGGATCTGAATACTTGGTTGGTGTTTTGGGGAGGAAGAGATTATTTAAGTGAAGGTTTTGGGGGAGAATTTATCTAGGAGGAGGGGGAAGGGTTGGGTTAAGATATCCGGATAAATTTTTTGAAAAGTAGGGTTTTGATTTCTTTTCGAAAAGTTTTGAAGTCGCCCGTTGCCGTCAACAGGTTGGAGATGGAGTGGTTAAGTTTTGCTGCTTGCGTCGCCAGAAGGTTATCAAACATCTTTTTGCGCTGAGTGCACTTGAATGGAGGGAAGGCAAAAGGGTTCGGAGTTCTTCTTTGTGAATGGGAATGATAGAGGTTGCAATAAAGCTACAAATATCCCAGGTACCATTAAATGAACAGCAGATTTGAAAGATTGCAAATTATCACTGTCAACTACTAAGCAGCTTGTAGATATACATAATAAAGCATTCTTTGAAATGGCTGCAAGACAAATGCTAGAAGCCTACAACATACGATGGGAGAGTCAGAGAATAGGCAGATATAGCAGGCATCTCAGAGACTCAATAGAAGGAAAATAACCAACGAGACACTGTGATGCCAGGGTACAAATTATATCACAATGTTAGGGTGGATCAAATTGGTGGAGATGAGGCGTTCAATGCACCATGTAATCTTTATGAACAGAAATTCCATGCGTGAAGGGAAAGAGAATAACAGTGGAGTTATTAGACATCTGTCCACATGGCCAGAACAGACAGATGATAAAATATGAACAGAAATTAAGGATTCTAGCAAATTTGGCAACATAGTAATGGTGATTGATTTTAATTACCCCCAATAATGACTGGATAAGTGTTACATCAGGAAATGCTAGGGAGGCAAAGTTCTTAATTAAAAGAGAAAGAGCTGTTTTAGATCTAGACCCTGGTGAAATGCAGGATGATGTGTAAGAGGCAACAGTATTATGGGGTTCAGTTCGCAATAATGATCATGACATGATGAAATTGGATTTTAATAACTGGGATGAAAACTAAGACAATCTACTGCATCAGAATTTCACTTTCAAAAGAGCAGTGGTGTACCTTGAACCGCAAGGTAATGGCAGAATAGAAATCTCTAATGTAATGTACCTAGGGTACTTGACACCCGGGGCCCATTGTTTTATGACACCCCCCAATGTAAAAAAAAATATTTTTAGTAATGTTCCCCCAGGTGCCAGCCATGAGGGGGGTGTTCCTGGCCTGGGAGTCATGGTCCGGGAACTTCCCTTCTCATGGCCTGGTCCCAAGGCTCTGGGTAGTCCCCGTGGCCCAGCATGTCCCCAGCCTTCTCTCCTGTCCGATGGCCCTTTACCTTCCGTGAAGCTGAAAAAAAAACAGCTACGTCGCCCGCGGCTCCCCTTCCTGCTTTCCGCGTCTGCCTCTGCCGCAATCCATCCGGGCGGAAAAGGAAGTTGCGTCATTGGCAGACGTGGAAAGCAGAAAGGGGAGCCGTGGGCGACGTAACTGAATCACTGCCGAGGTCGGCAGTTTTTTCAGCTTCACGGAAGGTAAAGGGCCATCGGACAGGCAAGAAGGCTGGGAACATGTTGGGCCACGGGGACTACCCAGAGTCTTGGGACCGGGCCATGAGAAGGGAAGTTCCCGGACCATGACTCCAAGGCCGGGAACACCCCCCTCATGGCTTGCACCCGGGGCGGACTGCCTCCCCAGCCCCCCTTGGTACGCCATTGCAAAAGAGAGACTATCTTAAAATGTTATGTTAATCAGGTTTTCTAATCTGCCTTTACCTATTCAGTTCAAGGTCGGATTACAAAAGGTTGGGTCAGTAACCCAGGAAGTTGCAACGGGCAGTTTGACACAGACATTCAATAGAGTTGCTAATAAAGTTATTAATACAATTAGGTCATAGTTACAAAGGTGCATTAGGGCCTTAACGTGCGGTAAATTGCCCCACGCACTAGCGTTAGTTCTAGAAGCGTAGCATGGGTTTAGCGCATGCTAAAATCCTACGTGCGCTAAAAATGCTAGCTCACCTTAGTAAAAGGAGCCCATGGTTACAAGGTCAAGTAGGTTATCGGCTCGTCATCATGTCCCAAGAGTTGCATTGGACAGTTTAGAAATGGGCTTTTACAGTTACCATTTTCGTTACTTCAGGGTTGGCTCCCTGTCTTGGGACAGAAACGTTTTCTGGTCGCAGGATCGTAGTGTAAGTGGTAGTTAGTTCCAGAGCTTTTTGGGCTGTTCCCACTCTTCATTCTGTCACCAAAGTGGCAAATCGATCACGTATGTTCCGAGTAGCCGGACCTTTCCTATGGAACTCGGTTCCAGATTCTCTCCGTCTGACCTCTGATTTTTTTTGGCATTTCAGAAACATTTGAAAGTCTATCTTTTTTTTTTTTTTTTCGACTTGCCTTTTCAGATTTGGTTACTTTGTAATCGTGTAATTGCTTGGCTTTTTATTTTAAGGCACATGTGTAAGTTGTTTATTGTATTCTGTTATTTTAATAATCTGCTATGTTCTGTTCTATTATGTTTGTCATGTTTTGTTTTAATTATGTATCGTTGTTATCCGCCTAGGTGGTGGATCTGCAGGCTACAAGTGGGGGTTATTTTTTTTTTTAATTTTAATGTTTAAAAGTTTTATTGGATTTTCAAACAAATAAAAAGCTCAAAACACTTCAAAAAATATAACACAGTACCATACAACCTGAAAACAACGCCCGAACATGGGCAAGAATACAGTAACAGATCTCCTTAAATAGCAGTCAGAGAGACCCTGCCAGCCCTGCCCCCGAAAACCGGGAGCCTGCAAGCTCGAAGGACTCCCCCCCTATCCGCATTGTACAAAATGGGCACTCACTGCCCTGGAATCACTGCCTCTCTCATATTGAACAATATAACACCACTGCCCCCCTCCCCCTATGGATCATATAGTCAACATTAGGATCACTTAAACATCCAGTTTCCGGGATAGAACAGTCCATGTATTTACAGCTTGCATATAGTAACCTCTGCGTTTAGCCACATACAATTCCATTTTCCCTATCAAAGATAATTTCACTCTCCACTCACTCAAATCGGGCACCAGGAACTGTTTCAATATGCCGTTATGAGACATTTGATCGCTGCCAATCCCATCCTCAGTAATCGGGTTTGCCATTTAGTCGCACCAATATTGGTCAACCCCAATAAACAGCTTTGAGGAGTAACAGGGACTGGCACTCTCAACATCTGAGACAGAGTCCGAGTCACCGTGGTCCAGAAAGAAGCCAACACCGGTCAGTCCCACCATATGTGAAGAAAGGACCCTAAAGCCCTGTGACATCACCAGCAGCGGTCCGAAGGCTGTGGGTACATCTTATGGAGCCTTTCCGGGGTATAATACCAACGGCGCAGCACAAATGGTGTCCCACTCTTTAGGTGTGAATGTGCAGTTCAAGTCCTCCTCCCAATGTCTTTTAAAAACAAAATTTGGTACTACTCACCCTCTTAAGTATTGGTATAAAATCAAGATGGGCCTGGGCACCTTCTGCAAAGTCCCCCTTAATTTTTCTAAGTGTTCAGCCACTATGTCTTATCCCATCCCCTAGCACTCATATAATGTTTCACGTGGAGATAGGCGAGGAAATCTCCCTACCGTACTCCAGGTGTTCGTTTCAGGACATCGAAAGATACTATTCTCCCAGCCTGCAAGAAATCGCAAAACTTGGTCAAGCCCAAATGCCCCCCATCTCTCAAAAATGGGGCTGGTTTTATCTACTAAAAATTGTGGCTCAGCCCTCTAAACTGCTAAATTGGAGGCCGCTAACCCATCATTGCATTCCCGCTTCATTCTGTCCCACATCGTGGCTACAAGTGTTTTAAATAAATAAATAACTGCCCCCTTTTACTAAACCATGATAGGGGTTATTAGCGCAGGGAGCCGCACTGAATGTTCCACGGTACTCCCGATGTTCATAGAGTTCCTATGAGTGTCGAGAATAGCGCGGAGCATTCAACGGAGCTCCCTGCGCTAATAACCGCTATCGCAGTTTAGTATAAGAAAAAGGGGGGGGGTTAAATCTCTTCCCCCTAACCTCACCTTCTTTGCCGCCATCACAAGGCATGCTTAGACTTGACTCCAGTGCCTACTTTTTTTTAACAAGGTTTTAATTGTTTTGTTTTGTTTTTAACAGTGTGGTCAATTACCGTGCTGATTAAAACCAATTAAAGCAATTAAGATAGGCTGCGTTAAGGCGCTTACCACCGCCTAACTTAGGGCGAAATTTCTAGAATCCGGGCCAAAGGCTTCAAAACTCACTGTCAATGGCTGCTGAAAGCAGTCACCAAGCTGCGGTTAAAAAAGGTTTGAACAAATACCTGGAGGAAAAGCCCAGAAACCTCACACTGAGTCTGGAGCCTGCGTAATAAAAGGGATGGGATTTGATATCCATGACATAACAGTACCCTTATATACCGCCACAACCTTACAGCTCTGTGTGGTTTACAAGTAAAGAAGACTGCTCATATGCAGTGATAGGACAATTCTATAATAAAAGGTTTTCTAAAGAAAAAAAGAAAGGATTTTGACAATTAAGTTGATACAAGTTTTTATTAAAAAGAGAGGTTTTTAATCATTTCCTGAAGTTCAAATAAGAATAGGTACTGGAAATCAACTTAACAAAGCTCTTATCCCATAGAGCAGCCTGGTAAGGCATAATTCAACTGAAAAATCTCTTATACCGACAACCCTTTACAGCGGGAAAAGCAAAAAAAATCTAATTTCTCAAACAAGGTGTCTACTATTTGCAAAGAGGAAATGCTCAGAGGTTTACATATTATATATTTATTTAATTTTTTTATTTAGTTATTTAAGTATTTATATACCACTTTTAGTCTTAGTGGTTTATATTCAGGTACTCAGGCATTTTTCCCTGGTAGGCTCACACTCTATCTAATCTACCTGGGGCAATGGGGGGATTTGCCCAGCGTCACAGGGAGCAATCCTAACCACTGTGCCACACATTCCCCTTATTTTGTACCTGGGACAATGGAGGGTTAAATGACTTGCCCAGAGACACAATACTTCAGCGTCTGTTACCCTTCTCCCCTCTATCTCCACTTCCCTTCAGCGTCTGCTTCCCTCTCTCTCGCCTCCTCACTTCCCTTCAGCGTCTGTTACCTTTCCCTCCTCTCTCTCCACTTCCCTTTATCATCTGCTTCCCTCTCTCTCCCCTTCTCACGTCCCTTCAGCATCTGTTAGACTTCCCCCCTCTATCTTCACTTCCCTTCAGTGTCTGCTTCCTCTCTCTCTCCCCTTTTCACTTCCCTTCAGCATCTGTTAGCCTTCCCCCTTTTCTCTCCACTTCCCTTCAGCGTCTGTTACTTTTCCCCCTCTCTCTCCACTTCCCTTCAGCATCTGCTTCCTTCTCTCTCCCCTCCTCACTTCCCTTCAGCATCTGTTACCCTTTCCCCTCTCTCTCCACTTCCCTTCAGCGTCTGGTTCCCTCTCTCTCCCCTCCTCACTTCCCTTCAGATCTGTTACCCTTCCCCCCTCTCCCTCCACTTCCTTTCAGTGCCACTCAACCTCTTCCCCTCATTGGGCCACCTTTCTCCCTTCCCCTCACCTTCGCAGGGCGCTCTTCATAGTTTTCTCTTTCTCACTAAGTCCCGCACGACTGCCCTAGAGCTTCTCCTCTGACGCACTTCCTGTTTACGCCTGGAGAAGCTTTGGGGCAGACCCGCGGGACTTGGTGAGAACGTTATGTGATGGCAAAACGTTGAAGCGTTAAAAGTTGAAGAATCAAAACAAAGATGACAGTGCTGCCATCAGTGGCCATTGGATTTGCCAATTGCTCAAAGATGGTGGCTGGTCCTCAGCACTCCCTCAATGTGTCTTGGACACAAAATGCCCCCCTTAGACTTCTCAGCGTCCCCGTTGGGAGCCACTGCCCTAAATTGTGGAACAGACTTCCATCAAATTTAAGAGCAATGGCAAATCTACTAGATTTTCATAGAGGCCTGAGATTTGACTTTTTTTAAGAAGCAAATCAGCTCTAATGTACCCAGAATGTTTGCAAAATGGTAATTGCATAGTTTCTACTCATGAAAATCATAAAACTCTCACCAGAAGTGAAAAAAATTAAGCGATTCTGCTTGTTTTAACCTTTGACAGAATTGTTTAAAACATGATCTGTGATACTTTAACGTTTCCATTTTGCCACTGCCCTGAGAAATAGAGCCAGAGAAAACAACGTGATCTTGTGAAGGAGGAGGTCAGAAGGGCAGGCACAAGGAAGGCAAGCTTCTAAGAAGAAAAAGCCTCTCAAAACCTGTGTCAACCCAGCAAATAAGGTCAAAAGTTCTCATAGCTAGTTTCCAAAGTCCAGCGCGTTTCAATGGACTTATGAGCTTTCCACAGGAACTCCAAATGGAGAGAAAATCCAAAACACCAGATAGAACAGATTAGAGAATGACACAGGGACAATTTTGTCCACGTCCCCACCGGAATTCACTTTCCCCATCCCGTCCCCTTGAGTTTTGTCCTGGTCCATTCCTGTAAGCTCTACCTTAACCGCAGAAGCCTCAAACACTTATGATTTTAAAGTATTTGAGGCTTGTGTAGATGAGGACGGAGCTTAGGCATTGGTGGAATGAGGCATTATGACATCACAATCTGAGCTCTAGAATGTTGCTACTTAGGATTTTCAAGTGAGGCTTGTGCAGATGAGGACGGAGCTTAGACATTGGTGGAATGAGGCATTATGACATCACAATCTGAGCTCTAGAATATTACTACTTAGGATTTTAAAGTGAGGCTTGTGCAGATGAGGACGGAGCTTAGGCATTGGTGGAATGAGGCATTATGACATCATAATCTGAGCTCTAGAATATTGCTACTTAGGATTTGAAAGTGTTTGAGGCTGTGCAGATGAAGACAGAGCTTAAGCATTGATGGAATGAGGCATTATGACATCACAATCTGAGCTCTAGAATGTTGCTACTTAGGATTTTAAAGGGTTTGAGGCTTGTGCAGGTGAGGACGGAGCTCAGGCATTGGTGGAATGAGGCATTATGACATCACAATCTGAGCTCTAGAATGTTGCTGCTTAGGATTTTAAAGCGTTTGAGGCTTGTGCAGATAAGGACAGAGTTTGCAGGAATGGGGAGGGGCAGGGACAGACCTGCACCAGCAATTCAGCCCATTTCAGCACAACATCCTGCAGTGCTTTTTTTGGCAGAGAGTTTTTTGCCTCTTTGATTTTGTACTCAGGAGAACTGATTTTCCTTCCTGAAGTTGTGGGAAATGAATGAAAGGCGCTATTTTAATAGAAATCTTGAAGCAGTGCATCTGCTCTCTTGTTCTCATCGGACGTGAAGGAGACGTGGTCAATGGACCTTTGTATGGGACCAAATACACGTGTGACTGCCTCTTGGGAGCTGCATGCCCTTTTTCGGGGTCTGCGGAGCAGGGAATTTGTTCTGTTTTTGCCCTGTCCCTGGGCTTGTGGATCCTGCCCACACAACTTCCAACTGCTCTATATCTGAAAGTCCACCGTGTAAATTATCCAGTTCCAGGAGGTAGATTTGAGGTCAATCCTGGTAAAATCATGGAGCTTGCAGCATTGATTTCAATAGGTAGAACCAGGAAATGCAAATACTACACATGGCTCTGGAGTGTGAGTCCTAAACCAGGACTAGCCAAAACATGGGTGTCGGAACAGGGGAGGCCACCGCAGGGGCCATGGCTTCCCCCCAAATTGGCAGTCAGAGTCATTTATGGCTCTGCTCCCCCACCCACCTCCTCTCGGCCGCTGTAATTTTAAATCTTCCGGCAGCCGCCGTGCAACATTGCTGCAGAATGAAGACTTCCGGGGCAGAGCTACTCGTTGACGTGGCACGGCGGTTGCCGGAAGATTTAAAATGACAGTGACTGGGGAAGGTAGGTGGGGGAGTCATGTCACAGGATTCTGCTGGGGCTAGGACGGAACCTTTGGGAACCCCCAAACATAGAAGCGCTCCACCACCTGTGCAAAATATCTCTCTCTGGGAAACTTGGCAGTAATGAAGTACAGAAATATCAGATTATTCAGTTACAGGCTGGAGATTATGGGACAGTAGGGCATTATGAGGCTTGCAGCACTGGAGACAGAGAGTGTGTCTGAATTCAAAAGGGCCTGGGATAGGCACATGGGATCTCTCAGAGAGAGAAGGAGATGATAATGGTTACTGCGGATGGGCAGACTGGATGGGTCATTTGACCTTTATGTGCCGTCATGTCGCACACAGCACAGCGGGTTCTCTGAGGAAGCCAGTTCGGCGAAACGCGTCAGAACCCCGCCGGACCATCGCTGTATAGACATTGAAGCTAAGTTATTTGCTTACACCATTTTTTGCATTTATAAGGCATTGGACATTACATTCACTATATGGAGACTTAAGAATTACCTATCACTTTATGAAGTTATTTTAATAACCTTTTCTATCAAACAAGATTGTGCAATGATAGATTCAGTGAAAGTCTCTGTAGGGGTTAGGTCCCCACGCTGAGCTTTCTTATTCCATTCTTGGATTCTGAGCGCCATTCTAGAAAGGTATTAATAACTTTTATTATTGTTCCTTTTTGCTGTTGTTTGTTTACTATGTTTCTATAACCATAAAATTCTATGACATCACAATGCAGGTGTAAAGAGTCTTAGCCAATAGGGAGAGGAGGAGATAATAGTTACTGCGGATGGGCAGACTGGATGGGCCATTTGGCCTTTATCTGCCGTCATGTTACTATGTTTCTATAACTATAAAATTCTATGACATCACAATGCAGGTGTAAAGCCAATAGGAAGAGGAGATGCAAATGTTAAGAGCCTTAGTCAATAGAGAGAGGAGATACTGGATGAGCCATTTGGCCTTTATCTGTCATCATGTTTCTATTACTTTAGATTTCAATGGGTAGGATATAGTCATTGGTTAAATGGAAAGTATATAGATTTCATGCTACTAATATCTCAGCACTCCCTGCAGCCAGTGGCATAGCAAGGGTAGGAGGCTCCCAGGGAGGTGGCACCCCTCCCCCCTGTCCTCCTCTCCACCCCCTGCTACTTCCCTGCCCCCCCACACCACACTCACCCTCCCCCCGGTACCTCTTTATATCTTTGCCAGCGCGGACGGCTTCTCCTGTCAGCTGCTTGCACCGGCTTTGGCTTTCCCTCTGACATCACTTCCTGGGCCCCGCAACCAGGAAGTGATTTCAGAGGGAAGCCAGGCTGGCATGGGCAGTAGGCTGGAATAGCTGCTCACACTGCCGAAGATTTAAAGAGGGAGGGTGTGAGGGTGGTGTGGGAGAGCAGAGAGGTGCCGGCGGCGCCTGGGACGATCCCCTCCTTTACTACACCACTGCCTACAGTTGCCACAGACCATGGGTTTGATGGACTAAAGTCTCTCTTCCCATTCTGAGTCTGTGGGGAAGATAACCAAAAGAATACAAAGGGCCGCTGAAAAGGTCTCAGCCCAGCAAACAAAGTTAAGGCAGTCTCCATCGAGGGCTGTGTACTTAGTCCAGTAATTTTCTACTTTTTTACTCCTTTGGAAAAATACGGAATGAAAATAAGTGGAAAATCGCTGGACTAAGTCCTTGATGGAGTCTGCCTTAACTTTGTTTGCTGGGCTGAGAACTTTTCAGGGGCACCCCCCCCCCCCTCATAAAACTAACACACCCCAGAGTCACTATCTTCTACCTGTAACATGTGGAGGAGGGGCCTAATGGTTGGAGCACTTGCCTCAACCCCCTAAAGTTATGAGTTTGATTCCCACTGCAGCTCCTTGTGACTCTCAGCAAGTCACTTAACACTTCGTTGCCCCGTGTAAACCACACAGAAAAAGCAGTATATCAAGTCTTATGCCAGGGGGTGGGCAACGAGGCCCGTAATCCAGTCGGGTTTTTAGGATTTCCCAAATGAATATGCATGAGATCAATTTGCATGCGCTGCCTCACATTGTATGCAAATGGATCTCGTGCATATTCATTGAGGAAGTCCTAAAAACCCGAATGGATTGCGGCCCTCGTTGCCCAGCCCTGTCCTATGCCCTTTCATTTTATTCCAGCCCCTTAAAATAGAAAAAAACCAAAGGACTCTCTGTGGCACTGGAGAGTCACAGGTGTCCCTTTGAGAACCACGAACAAGAGAACGAGTAAAACCCAGGACAGGGAAGAAAGGAGCATCCTAGAGAAATGAAAGAGCTAAGAACAGAGTTATCCAGGAGGGAGATGAGAGGCCAGTCCTGGATTTCTAACCACCCTCATGGGGAGCTGCATCGGGATGCAAGTTCAAAGCCACCGACCAAAAAACATAGCCCTCCTGGAACTGGGTTACTTGGCAGTTCTATCGAGCAGGGCTTCTCTAATACGTGATTAATGCACTGTACAGCGCTATGCACATCTGGGCTACAGAAATGATGATAAGTAGTCGTAATTGTAGATCTGAATGAATCAGAAAAGAAAGAAACAGGCTAGTCCAGTATGGGTGTCCTTTCGTTAGACAGCTCATTCTTGCTTCTCTTAAAAAGGGGTAAAAGCAAACCTAGCCCCTCATTTTCTCTCTCAAGGCTGCCCTGAGGTATTAGAAACCCTGTAGGATGCTCTACCATCATCTAACTCTGCTCCTGCCACTCCCCGCTGTCACTTACCGTCTCCTTCCACCTTCTCGGGGGACCTGCTCCAGATGATCTGCCTGGATTCCAGTTTCACCTGAAAAGTCCTCCTCTCAGGCCTCTGGGACTTCTTTTGGTAAAACAGGGTGAAGATACATCCTATCTCTAAGCTCCTCAAGGACCTGCTCATGTCCATGGGGGTCTCGGGCCTGGGTTCTTCCAAAAATCCATTCATGTTGTTTGCCCTGGTCCCCAGCATGGTCAGTGCATGACAGAGGACCACAGCCTGGAGGAAAAATGTTGCTGGTTAATACATGGGGGTGGGGGAGTTCGCAAAAAAAAATTAATGACAAGAACAAATCCAATCGTCCTCAAGTCCCCAAGCCCTGGCTTTCCTTTTCTGAAAAGATCCTGGTGGCATTAGAGATCCCTTTGCTCTGAGGCAACATACACGACGCTGGCAAAAGAATATAAACAGAAAAAAAAAAAAATCTCAGCTTGGTAGGTCTTTGTGTCTTACTGCTAAAAGAATGGTATCAAAATCCACCCCTCTCTTTTCTTCTCTGCACTAGCATAAGAATAGGTGAATATAACGAAGACAGGCAGCTTCAATGCCAGTGATTAGGTAAAGCAGATCTCCGAAACAAACCTGCAGAAAAATGACATCAGCAAACGAAAAACACGAGGAAAAGGTTATAAATACAGAAGAGATGGGTAGCTGCTAAGCCCACGGCACGGACAGCTGCCATCCCTCTCATTCCGTCCACCAGCTTCTTTCTCGTTGGCAGTAGGAGGAAGGCAGACTAGGTACTCAGCCCCCAAAGAAAAGTGATTCTTTAGTGCCAAAATCAGAGCAAAGGGATGTTGGGCTGAGGGGGAGCAGAGGGGCTCTGGGGGCTGGTTTTACCTCCTCTGCAGGCCCAGAAAGCTGGCTGGGGTGAATTTCAAGGCTGGTTCATCCTTTTTCGTTTCCACCTCCTGCTTCTTCATTTCAGCTCCAGCGAAATGGACGCCCAGAGGAAACTGCCAGTCACACACAGCCGGAAAGAGAGGAGAAAGGAATTAAAAAAAAAAAAAATGCAGGATCTTGGAACACGAAAAATGGACTGTGTGGGGATTATGGGTTTGGTTTTTTTTAACATTTATTTTTTGTTTTACAGTGAACAGTGACATCTAGAGGGAAGACAGAATAAACTGGAAGCATGGGAGGAAATGCTCTGAGAGGAATTTGGCAGCAAAAATGCGAGAAATTATGGGTGATGTATATGCCCTAGTCAGCAGCTTTCACACTGAGCCAGTGACATCACATCAAGACAGCCTGATACAGCTGTACCAGAAGTGAGTTGAGTGCTGTGGGGTTTGATTCACAAAACGCAACTCATCCAAAACACTGCTGTCAGACAAATCTTCAACCTGAGAAAATATGACTCGATTATAGCCTTCATCAGGCAACTGCACATGCTACCCATCCCGTCACGAATAACCTTCAAAACTTCATGCATCATTCACCGTATATTTTACGGAAACTCCGCGGCTCCTCTCATCCAGCTCTTCTCCAAGGCATGTTTTACTTCCCGCAGAACCCTAAACAGAATACTTCTAAATCTCCCTGCCACAAAAAATCTACAATACAAGCGTGCTTTCCACTCCATGTTCACCTTTCTAGGCGTAAAAACTTGGAATGACCTTACTGAAATGACCAGGACGGAACCTAACCACACCAAATTCCGGAAGAAACTGAAAACTCATCTATTTGGCACCTAATCACTTGTATCCTCTTCTCCTCCTGTATCTTCCTGCCCTCCATTGTCCTTCTAATCCCTTCCTCTGTAATGTCGCCAAGAGCTTGTATAGGTATGTGTGACGCACAAATGGAAGAAATAAAATAAATAAAATAAAATACTCCTCTGGCATAAATAAGCCCTTGAGCAAAGACAATGATTGAGTAAATAAGTTGATTCAATTTAATATGTGGAACGGGGTGTCCTCAGTGTCAGCAAAGGGAGAAAAATCTCCAGCGCTTTACATATAGAAACATAGAATATGACGGCAGAAAAGAGCCACCGGCCCAACAAGTTTGCCCACTCTAAGGACCCTCACCCCTAAGCACTTCCTTGAAGTGAACCCACATGCTTATCCCATTTTTTCTTAAAATCAAGCATGTTGCTTGCCTCAATTACCTGAAGTGGAAGATCATTCCAACGATCAACCACCCTTTCGGTGAAGAAATACCTCCTAGTGTCACCATGAAATCTCCCACCCTTGATTTTTAACGGATGCCCTCTTGTTGCTGTAGGTCCTGTAAGGAAAAAGATATCTTCTTCTACCTCAATACGGCCAGTAACATATTTGAACGTCTCTATCATATCTCCCCCTCTCTCTGTGTTCCTCAAGAGAGTATAGCTGCAATTTACCTAGACGTTCCTCATATGGGAGATCCTTGAGTCCTGAGACCATCCTGGTGGCCATTCGCTGAACCGACTCTACTCTCAGCACATCCTTTTGATAATGTGGCCTCCAAAATTGAACACAATATTCCAGATGAGGTCTCACCATGGACCTGTACAACGGCATTACAACTTCGGGCTTCCGGCTGACAAAACTTCTTCGGATGCATCCCAGCATTTGCCTAGCCTTGGATGAAGCTTTCTCTACTTGATTGGCAGTCTTCATATCTTCACTAATGATTACTCCTAGGTCCCGTTCTGCAGCAGTTCTTGCTAAGGTCTCACCATTCAGAGTGTAAGTACTGCATGGATTTCTGGTGCCAAGGTGCATAACCTTACATTTTTTGGCATTAAAACTCAGTTGCCAAGTTGCAGACCATTGTTCCAGTAAGAGTAGGTCCTACGTCATACTGTCGGGCATTGTGCTTTTGCCCACTATGTTGCACAGATTAGTGTGGTCGGCAAATAATGCAATTTTACCTCGAAGTCCGTGAGGCAGGTCCTGTACAAAGATATTAAATAGGATGGGACCCAAGACCGAGCCCTGCGGCACAGATTAGCCAACCTATGTCCGCACACCATCACTGGACACCTCTCGTGTGCTTAAAGTAATTCATCGTGTTGAAACTTAAATGGTGATATAAAAGCATTTATCAATCACACAAGTGCATAAATAAAGCAGGACCCCCCAGCCAACTCCTAAAAATAAACTCAGACTTAGCTTGATAGTTCATCCGATGGTCTGTAGTCAAAAAAGGAAGGCAGCAATCTTACATATCCTAATAACCAGGTTAAACCAAGCCCGGTTTCATAGTAACATAGTAAATGACAGCAGATAAAGACCTGAACGGTCCATCCAGTCTGCCCATTAGTTACGAGACACAAAGTCCCTTCACCAGGAACCCGTTGCCAATCAGGGAGGAGATGGATCAGAAACGTTGCCACAATGGACAAACAGTTGTAGAACAGAGCAAGCTGAGAGGAAGGCGGGCATAGGTTGGCTAATCTGTGCCTTATCATGTAACGTGCTGGAGATTTTTCTCCCTTCGCTGACCTTACACACTGAGGACACCCCGTTCCACATATTAAATTGAATTAACTTATTTACTCAATCATTGTCTTTGCTCAAGGGCTTATTTATGCAGGTTGGTCCCCTTTAAGAACCTATTGACTTTTCCTGCTTTTCTGGAGTCTCTTTTGAAGTATCTGTAGCAGTGTCATTTTTGGAGAACCTTTACTTTGATGATCTAAATGGATGAAGCAAATTCTGCTCCAATAGGCACCATTTTGGAAAATTTTGCTGCTGCTCGGGTAAGTAGCCAGTACATAGCTTGTCTCAGTATATACACATTATGATATTTATAAAGATGCGGAACATATAATCCACCATAGTCCTCAGTGAGCTGTAATGTCTTAAAGGCAATCCTTGGTTGTTTATTTTGCCAGATAAATCTACTGGTCTCCCTGCCCAAATCCTTGCACAGCACCAGAGAAAGTAGATAGGGATCATGTTCAAATAGTACAAGATTGTTTGGAGCTATGGTCATTCGTACGGTTTTAACTCGCCCCCACCAGGATAACCATTTGGGCATCAATTTCCTTAGCAAAACTTTTATGGTACTCAGCAATTTAACTTTATTTGCATTGATAGTTTCATTCAAGGAGGAACGCACCTGTATTCCCAGATACCTAAAGCCATATGGTTTCCATTTAAATGGAAATTGTGTTTATGTTTATTATCATTTGTTATACCGCAACACCATATTACACCAAATAATAATAACAGTAATGAGAATTTAAAATTTGTCATTAGGGCAGCTTGGTCTCCACAGCAGGACAACGTCTGCAATCAGGACAGCACGGGAAGGCGCCACTCCCCAGGGCCAGGAGCAGCCGAAGGCAGGATAACTGAAGAAGTTCACAGAGGCAGGAAGGGCCCAACGGCCGAAGGCAGCAGGTTGAGGAGAGAAGGAGGACTCTTCAGTCAGCCACCTCTGACAGGGCTGATTCGACGGCTGTAGGCTGCATCGGTAGGGGGCTTCCGTAACTCCTGTCTCCGGTTCCGTCGTCGTTGGTCTCCACGGCTTTTAACAGGAGCGCCAGCACGCAGGACGCCTCCTCCGTCGACGCTCACATTGTGCCACTCTCACCCCGGCTAGCCGAATATCGATCTCCCCACATCTGGCCTCCATCACCTTGGCAACTCTCCGACCCCACCAGATGAACGAATATGGACACTCTATAAAAGAACTCCAATCCTGCCCACTGGCATTGAGGCTGCAGGTAGGAAAGGCCTCTGCTAAAGATTAACAGTTCAAGGCCTTTAGGTTCTGTAACGGTCAAACTCCCACATTCAAAGATGTTAATGATTTTCTGACTCGCCCAGGATAAAAATTAAAAGTAAAATGATAAGAACAACATAAAAGTATAAATAAAGTAGGTGAAAGAAACAAAATAAAACTAAGACTTAAAAACAAAAGAGGGAGACACTGAAGCCCAGGTCTCACTCGAACAACATTCTAGAATCAGAATTGTTGAAATAGATCTTGATTACTTAACACATTAATAGCCAGAGAAGTTTCCAAATTTATTGATAACTTCACGAAGCAGGGGAATAGTTTATGAAGGTTCCATAAGATAGAAAAGCACAAATTTATGAAACAGAGGCTGTGGAAATGCACCAAATGCTAACGATATGACCCTGAGAGAAATGTTTGCAAGAGGAAGGATTGAAAGATAAACTTCTAAAAGATAAGTCAAACTTTTCCACATCATATTGATTGATTGAAAATATGGAATTATACGGACTAAGTATATAAATGGAAGTGAGAGAACAGCTGTTCTTCAATTTTGTGTCATTTACTAAGCAGTAGATGAAATCAACTTCAGATTGCTTTTCAACATGATCTAGAAGTCTAGATTGCATGAGAATACATGTTAAAAAAAAATATTTCAGCATGTTAGAAAAAAAAATGCACAAAACCTGATAAGGTACTTTAAGAAGTTTATTATAGCATAATAGATATAAGAAAACAAGATTAATAAGGGTTTATGGCTGCCAATGAGTGAAATGAGAGCCAAGTGAAATTGTCACTCTTGAGGCTTTTTTCCCTTTGTGAGAATAGTACTTAAGATCTACAATTTGAATGAGCTTCTAGAGTAAAGACTGCTTAGTAATATACACACAGGGGTCCTTTTACTAAGTGCGTCAGCGCGCCCTAAATGCTAACGATTGCTAACGTGTCCATTATATCCTATGCCTTAGTAAAAGGATCAGAGTGGGTTTATTAATTATATAGGGCTCCTGTTACAAAGCCGTGCTAGGGCATTAACATGCAGAATAGCGCGTGATAAATTGCTGCGTGTGCTAGCCGCTACCTCCTCCTTTTGAGCAGGCGGTAGATTTTCAGCTAGCGCGAATCCGGTGCGCGCATTAAAAACGCTAGCGCACCTTTGTAAAAGGAGCCCTTAGTCTTTGGACTTGGACCACCAGGTCTTACTTGTAAGTATTTTTTTCGATGGGAAATGTTTTTGTATCTTTCTGCCACATTTTCCTGGTTTTTAGCTGCATTTCTTGATACTTGAGGATCTTCTTTTTCTTTGTGATTTTCTTTTATAATTAATCAACATCTTGGTGGTTTTCTTTTTTTAAACACCACATCCAGATTTCTTGCACCCAGTTCTTTAGTAGTTGAGATGGGGATGTCCCAGGTGATCATAACTCTGTGTTGCAGTCCTGATAATTAATCTTGATTCTGGTTCTTCAGCTTAAGCCTGTTGGTTATTAGAAATGTGAGTTTTCTGTAACAATCTAAATTGGTATCAACAAAGCACAAAAAAGGAGATAATAATTTGAACAAAGGATACTCAACAGAATAGATAATAAATAAAGAGGATCCAATATAGAATATAATTATCCGACTCTATTAAGCAGAAAGATTAACTTTTCAGCATAAATACATTAAACAATTTTTATTTCTTTCCAGTATAATAATTGATATAACAATGTAGTAAGCATACATTCAAAACTACACATATATATAAAATTCAGAGGACTATCATCAATAAATAGACAACAATAAAGCGAAAAGTTCCCAAAATTCATACTGCCGATACAAGAATATGCTTAATGGAAACTAATATACTTTTTAGCAGATGAAGTACACTTATCTGGACCAACTCCTGAAGCCAGAAGTTGGAAAACAGTCCCGTGGTAATTCTGTTGCACGACTCATATTCCGTGAGAGCCGCTATTCTCACATTACCCCTCTCCTCAAGTCACTTCATTGGCTCCCAGTCCATTTCCAAATACAGTTTAAACCAGAGTTGGGCAATGAGGGTCACAATCCATTTGGGTTTTTAGGATTTCCCCAATGAATATGCAAGAGATCTATTTACATGCACTGCCTCCCATTGTATGCAAATGGATTTCATGCATATTCATTGGGGAAATCCTAAAAATCCGACTGGATTGCGGCCCTCGTTGCCCACCCCTGGTTTACACTCCTCTTGCTGACTTACAAGTGCATTCACTCTGAAGGCCTCTCCATATCTCTCCTTGCTCATCTCCCCCTATGCTCCCCCCCCCCCGTGATCTCCGCTCATCGGGCAAATCCCTCTTCTCAGTACCCTTCTCTTCCACTGCCAACTCCAGACTCTGTCCCTTCTTTCTTGCAGTGCCCTATGCCTGGAACAGGCTGCCTGAATCAGTACATTGTGCTCCGTCCCTGGCAGTGTTGAAATCCAAGCTAAAGGCCCCCTTTTTTGAAACTGCTTTTCAACTCTTAATTCCCGCCTCACTGCTAGACCCACTATAATCTCCCCAACCCTGAAATGTCCTGCCTAAATTAGATTATAGACTCCGTCAAATATACAAAATAGGGGCAATTGAACTCAAGGTGTTTCTTCTTGAGTGATTAGAAAAGATACACAGAAAAATAATGAAGTAATCACTCCTGTACTAGTTCCAACATCAACAGTTTCAATATTGTATACACATATTGGTAGCTTTAGTGCTCAGAATCGTAGAGATGATAACAGGGACACTGATGTCCCAACGTTACCGTCTCACCACTCAATCATCGCATCAGTGTCCCTGTTATCATCTCTATGATTCTGAGCACTAAAGCTACCAATATGTGTATACAATACTGGAACTGTTGATGTTGGAACTAGTACAGGAGTGATTACTTCATTACTTTTCTAAATTAGATTGTAAGCTCTTCTGAGCAGGGACCGTCTAATAGTGTATGTTCAAGTGTACAACTTTTCAGTGCTATAGAAATGATAAGTGCTAAGCTCAACTCAACACAACACATGCTCAAGTACTCTTAGATAAACAACACAAGTGGAAAGGAGAGGTTTTAGCCATCACTTCCGGCTTAGGCGGGGCTCCTCTGCTGCCCAATCACGGTCCTCGGCCACGGCCCTCTCACGCCGCGTCGCTTCCCCCGTCGCCTAGGAAACCAGCGGACGCTTCCGAGGTCACATAGGCTTCCCTCGGCCCCGGGCGCACCGTGATGACGCAGAGGGTGGCGTCTGCGGCGGAGGAGCGAGAGGAATGGACGAGCGGGAGGCTCTGAAGAGGCAAATCGAGCGTTTGCAGGGTGAGCCCTTTGGATGTAGGCACTCGCCTAGGGAACGATTTGGTTGGCGTTGCCAGACGTACGCAGCGCTGTACGGAGTCACGAGGGAGACAGGATGCCAGGGTGGGGGATGGTCAGTCTGCTGCCTAGGGCGCTGAGCTAGAGCACAAAGGGGGCTTTTCAGACAAGGGGAGGCACTCAAGCTCCAGGCACAGAGGGCAGCTGGGCAGTGGAGGGGAAGGGTGTCAAAGTCCCTCCTGGAGGTTTTCAGGATTTCCCCAGTGAATATGCTTGAGATCTATGTGCTTTCAATGCATAGTCACTGGGGAAATCCTGAAAACCCGATTGGATTCCGGCCCTCGAGGATCGGAGTTGCCCATGTCTGATCTAGCCCTTTGTCTGCTTAAATGTCTCTGTCAGACTAGCCCAGGGATCTCAAAGTCCCTCCTGGAGGGCTGCAATCCAGTCGGGGTTTCAGGATTTCCCCAATTAATATGCATTGAAAGCACATAGATCTCATGCATATTCACTGGGGAAATCCTGAAAACCCGATTGGATTCCAGCCCTCGAGGACCGGAGTTGCCCATGTCTGATCTAGCCCTTTGCTTAAATTTCTCTGTCAGACTAGCCCAGGGGTCTCAAAGTCCCTCCTGGATGCCGCAATCCAGTCGGGGTTTCAGGATTTCCCCAATGAATATGCATTGAAAGCACATAGATCTCATGCATATTCATTGGGGAAATCCTGAAAACCCGATTGGATTCCGGCCCTCGAGGACCAGCATTGCCAATGTCTGATCTAGCCCTTTGCTTAAATTTCTCTGTCAGACTAGCCCGGGGTCTCAAAGTCCCTCCTTGAGGGCCGCAATCCAGTCAGGTTTTCAGGATTTCCCCAATGAATATGTATGAGATCTATGTGCATGCACTGCTTTCAATGCATATTCATTGGGGAAATCCTGAAAACCCGACTGGATTGCGGCCCTAAAGGAGGGACTTTGACACCCCTGAGCTAAGTTGTCTCTTAGTTGAGGGGCTGCGGCATGAACACATTTGTATTTATTGAGTCATTCAATTTTCTATACCATTTTCCCGCAGGAGCTCAGAACGGTTTACATGAATTAATTCAGGTATTCAAACTTTTTCCCTGTCTGTCCCCATGGGCTCACAATCTATCAGATTCTATCTAGGGCAATGAGGGGATTAAGTGACTTGCCCAGGGTCACAAGGAGCAGCGTGGGTCTTTGAACCCACAACCTCAGGGGTGCTGAGGCTGTAGCTTTAACCACTGTGCTACTGTATGAACAGTACGCAGAGGCAGAGAAGGAGCCACTGAAGTGATTTGCGGAGAGGGGTCAGGTGGGTGTAGCGAGGTTGCAGTAGTTTAAGCATAAGGTTAAAAGTGTGGACAAAGGATCCAGTTAGTGTGCTCAGAGAGGAAGGGGTGAATTTTGGTTGTAGAGGTGTTCAACACACTTGTTAGTTGAATCTACCCTGAATTCTCTAGGCTATTAAGTTTATTAGGATCCTGAATGAGAGATACAGCCTTACAAATAGGGACTGGTTTTCATATAGTCAAATCAAACTATGTAATAGAATATTTGCAACAACAATAACAACAAAAAAAGACGATGTTTGAAGAGTCTGACATTGATCAGTTTGGGCATGGGCAAGCAGAGGAGAAAGGTCTGATTGGAAGATATGGATTTTTAGAAGGATATCAAGCTTTGTCATATTGGGTAATTAATGGACAGACTGGATAGATCATTTGGCTCTTTATCTACTGTCATTTACTACTGTATGGTCCTATGTTAGGGTTTTAAAATGGATCTCTCGTAATAACACACAATTCATAAGATCCATTTAAAACCCCTAACATAGGACCATACAGTAGTAAATGACAGCAGATAAAGAGCCAAATGGTCCATCCAGTCTGTCCATTAGTTACACACATTATAAATTCATAATTAAGTTAAATTGTCTTTTTTCTTTGATTATTCTGGGCCATAGACTATAAAGTCCACCTGGTACCGATTGGGTGTCAAGAACTACAGCAGAAGTAAATCCTGGTGCCAATTCGTTCCAGGACCTAAATTTGGATGTTGCTAACTGAATCCTGTTTTATATGACCAGTGCTCTCTGTAAACCAGTCAATTAGCTTAAAAAACCTTCCTTAGATCCGCCCTCACACTCTGGAACTCAAGGCCCATAGAATTGCGTGAAGAAGCAACATTAGATTGATTTAAATCAAAATTAAAAACATTCCTATTTTGAGATGCCTCGATCTCTAATCAAATCTTATGTCCTGCAAACCTCTCTTATAGACGGGTACCTTCCTATTGTACTACTCTTTATTGGTTTCCTGTCCTTTTTTGAAATGTAGTTCTTCCCCTTTTCCCTTCGTACCAGTACGTCAATGTGTCATAGTCCAGCGTTTTTCAACCGCTGTTCCGCGGCACACTAGTGTGCCGCGAGATGTTGCCTGGTGTGCCGTACGGTCAGGGCCGCCATCAGGGCAGTACCACCAGTCTAGGGAGAGGGGCGGTCCGCCCCACGTGGACAGGAGAGAGCTGGACGGGGGACCCGCGGAGTTCAATACATCTCCAGCCGCGAGGCTCGTCTTCTGTTCCTGCCTGCCCTGCAGCTAACATATAGCCGATCGCAAGCGTTCCCCGATGTCAGCGCTGACGTCGGAGGGAGGGCTTAAGCAAAGCCTGCCCTCCGACGTCAGCGCTGACGTCGGAGAATACTTCCGTTCGGCTATTTGTGCGCGGCAGGAAGCAGAAGACAAGCCTCGCGGCTTGAGCTTCGTTTTGCTGAGAAAGTTGCAAAGATGGGACGGAACACAAAAGGGGGGGAGGGAGTGCGTTTTGGACACAAGGCATGAACTTGGGAGAGAGGAAGGGAGGGAAAGAGATGCTGAGGTGGGGAAGGGAATGGGTTTTTGGACACAGAAGGCATGGACTTGGGAGAGAGGAAGGGAGGGAAAGAGATGCTGAGGTGGGGGAGGGAATGCGTTTTTGGACACAGAAGAAATGGACTTGGGAGAGAGGAAGGGAGGGAAAGAGATGCTGAGTTGGGGGAGGGAATGCGTTTTTGGACACAGAAGAAATGGACTTGGGAGAGAGGAAGGGAGGGAAAGAGATGCTGAGGTGGGGGAGGGAATGAGTGTTTGGACACAGAAGGCATGGACTTGGGAGAGAGGAAGGGAGGGAAAGAGATGGTTGTGTACACGGGGAATAGAAGAAAGGAGAATTTTTGGTCATAGGGAGGGAGTGAGGTACAGTTAGTGGCATACCAGGGTGGGGGGAGGGCGGTCTGCCCCACCCCGGGTTTACGTCCCAAGGGGGTGCACAGCTGGCCACCCTCCAGTGTTGTCCCTAGGCCGGCAAACTGCGGCTCTTTAGCCATTTGAGTGCCACCGCCGCCAACGGTGTTGTTGGCGGTGGCAGCATTATAAAATACTTTCTTTGTGTTTATTTGATTCCTATTCAAGAGAATTACTTTATATATAGTCAATATAGGCACAGAGTTAAATTTTTTAACATTTTCTAATGGTGGTGTGCCTCGTGATTTTTTTCATGAAACAAGTGTGCCTTTGCCCAAAAAAGGTTGAAAAACACTGTCATAGTCTATGTATCCCTGATTTTATATTTTTAATGTACACCGCTTAGAAGCTTGAAAAGCGGAATATCAAATTTTAATACAACTCGAAACGAGTAAGAGAGTAGAATGTTTCAGCATCTTTTTCAGTTTTTGGGCTGAGACTTTTCCCAGGTGCAGTTAGTTGAAATGGTGGCCATTGTACGAAGTTCTTTGAATAACGTCTCTGTTATTATTTGTTGAAATAAAAATTGAAATGTATAGTTTGGCTGGAATAATTTATAGATTATAGAAGTTTATATATATATATATATAAAAATCATAACAAAAAGATGTAAATCAAAATTAAATATTTTGAACATCTTTAAGGAAGGATTTTAAAGTAAAAAAATTGAAATGCATAGCGTGTGCCGGAATAGATTATAGAAGTTTTTCATATATTAAAAAAATCATAACAAAAAGATGTAAATCAAAATGAACTATTTGAACATCTTCAAGGAAGGATTTTAAAGTCAATCACTGGCTTGCAGAGTACCTGTTGAGCATTCTGAGTTTATTTTCCTTAATCTTGAACTAATATATTTTGAGTGGGTATTTGCAGGGTGACTGTGGGAGGAGATCTCAGGGAACTCTGCGTAGACAAATTTGGAAATTCTTTCTTTCCTGATCTAACCACACCTTCAGAAACGCACCTCCTTGATCTTATTACAAATACATATGGTGTGAGAGGGACAGTTTTCAACAAGGGGCGTCATATATAATTATTCTCCTTATGTATTCACTATGGTGATATGCCAATAATGTTTCTTGAAAGTTGACAGAAAATGACATACACCTAATAATAATAACCAAAAGTTCTAGGCAGTTTACACTGAAAAGAGCTGGACAATCAGCGAAATACAATATAGTTGATGTTGCAAACAGCTGCCTTAGTAACCAGCTTTAGATCAAAACCTGACCCAGGAATGACTAAAAATAAGAGAATGTAATATAGAGTAAAGTGATTTACGACACAGGACAGTGGTAGTGCTGGGAAAGGAAAGCCCACTGTTAGAAACTAATACTGTCTCTTACTTTTGTCTTGTAGATCTTATAACCAATCACAAGAATGTGCATGGAAATGTTCCAGCTCCTCGGGCAACCTCTGGCACAGTATGGAGGCAGCCTACACCTGCATCCTACAGAGTGCAGAGGACACTCGGTGCAGGACCCCAGCAGAACGATTACAGACAACAGCAGCCACATCACCACCAAGGGAGTCCCTGGAGGAAAAAGTACTCGCTGGTGAACAGACCCCCTGCTCCTTCTGTTGACAACAGGACCTGTGTGTCCACTGGTCCCTCTCAGGCTTTCAGCAACAAGGTTGTTGCTCAGAAGTTTGCCATAAGGAAAGTGATACCAGCAAGGCAGGAGGTCTTAAACATGGGGAGCAGTACAGCCACCAGGGCAGGAGTGCCATCACCAGCTAGTTCTGCCTTAGGGGTGCTTAAGACATCCTCAGGAGATGGAGACTTGAGATCATATTCTCTCAGAAGGCGGGAAGTGACAGAGGCCTGTACTCGATCTCAGAGTATCAGCACGAGAGACAAAGAAAAGTCTGTTCTGACACTGCAGAGGAAAGGCACTCCAGGCAGTGGACATAAAACACAGATTATCCTGAAAACTCCAGGTGTGGCGGGCATTCCTGCCACCTCTGAGCGCTTAGTGAGAGGCGCACCTTCACAGATTTCAGTTCCACAAGAAAGTGTTGGTACAAGTTCTTTGGCAGTAGCATCCAAGACACTGAAGTCTTCTACATCACATAATCAAGGATCACTTTGGACATATTCAGAGAAAAAAACAGAATTGCAGGTCCGGTATTCCAACCATTTGAGAGGACATTCTTCTAAAGCCTTGAGCCTCACAAACCCCCAAACCCCAAGCAGCTCTGGTCAGGTTACTCCTTCATTGCAGGGCGGAAACCTTTCGAAAAGAAAAGTTGTGAAAAGTTGTGGTGCCAAGGTGTTCAGTAGTCCAAGGACAGCCATTTTGTCTCCTGTTTCCTGTAGGGCTTCGAAGTTCAGGAAAACAAAATATACATGGGTTGCCAATCCGGGAAAATGCAGCAGAGGGGGAAAGAAAACAATCAGCCCGAGGGCACAGGAAAATATGACTGGAACAGAGAGATTGGCCATTCTGAAACCATCACCCAGGGGAGAACATGGGCCCAAGCAGAGAAAACAGATTGTGCAGGGGAAAACTGGCACCTCGACCAGTAAATACAAGTGGAAGGCTGCCAATATTCTGCAGCCCAGCCCCAACACCAGATCAGCATTCAGGTGGCAGTCTGAAGGGCAAAAGGTGACTGGAGCAGTACTTCCATCTGTTTCTGCTGCTAATTTGTTTCAGACACCAGCCAAGACTGCTGTAGGCTGTGGACACGGGAAACCATCATTCAATGATGTGACGCACTCGGGATATAAAGTGAAAAGTCGGACTAAAATTATCCGAAGGAGGAGCAGTGTCTGGTAAATTCTTTTTATTTGAAATCTCGTTGGATTTGATGATTGTTTTCCTGAGGCTGTAATATCTGTTTCAGATTTGGATAGTCAAAGGCTCAAATGATCTTGCTCGTAAGTGCCCCATGTCCAATAACGGTGCATTCAGACAGCACTGCTGTGGGGCCCGTTTCCTGTAAGTTACAAGTTTGATTAGAGGGAGTCCAGGTAGGAAGTAACCAAAGCTTGTGACCTTTGGCATCTGCTCAGTGGCTTCCTGAAATGAGCTGGTGGGCCTATTCTAGTTTGCAGTAGATGGGTGCCATAGACCAGGGGTAGGCAATTCCAGTCCTCAAGAGCCGGAGCCAGGTCAGGTTTTCAGGATCTCCACCATGAATATGTATGAGATGGATCTGCATGCACTGCCTCCTTGAGATGCAGATCTATCTCATGCATATTCATTGTGGATATCCTGAAAACCTGACCTGGCTCCAGCTCTCGAGGACCGGAATTGCCTATCTCTGCCATAGACCAAAGGCATCTCTAAGGTTAGGGGAGGTCAGCCATCTAGTTATAAATACTTGGAATGGCAACTAATTTCTTTCAAAAATGCACCAACATTGGAAGTCTAATCTGTACGTTTGGAAGTGGGTGCCATGTACTTCTTAATGTTGCCACCAGATGAGAGATGAGTGCAGCGGTTTCTGGTAGGGGAGAAGCAAAAACCCAAACCAAACCCCATGACATTTGAAATCATTTTATTATGGCATAACAGTACAGTGTGAGCAACAAAGTCCAAGTACAAACTGTTCAACTGTTAGCATCCTTCAAAGTAGTCTCCCAGGTTGTCTGGTGTGTCATCCAGTTTGCGAGGAGCACAGTGTGAATGCACGGTATTACAAGTCATTTCTGCAGTAAGGGAGAAACATCCAGAACTGTTGGACAGCGCCATAATCCTACATGAAGGATGTAAACATGAAGGATGAAGGATCCTACATGAAGGATGTAAACAGTTAAACATACTCACTCTCAAGCTTGGTTTAGTGCAGGGATCTCAAAGTCCCTCCTTGAGGGCCGCAATCCAGTCGGGTTTTCAGGATTTCCCCAATGAATATGCATTGAAAGTAGTGCATGCAAATAGATCTCATGCACATTCATTGGGGAAATCCTAAAAACCTGACTGGATTCCGGTCCCCCGAGGACCGGAGTTGCCCACCCCTGGTCTAGACCAGGGGTCCCCAAAGCCCCTCCTTGAGGGCCGAATCCAGTCGGGTTTTCAGGATTTCCCCAATGAGTATGCATTGAAAGCAGTGCATGCATATAAATCTCATGCATATTCATTGGGGAAATCCTGAAAACCCGACTGGATTGCGGCCCTCAAGGAGGGACTTTGAGACCCCTGGTTTAGTGAAACAGCTAACATTTATTACTTGTTTGCTAATAAAACAATGATTTCAAATGCCATGTTTTTTGCTTCTCCCCTACCAGAGACCTCTGTACTCATCTGGTGACAGCCTCATGTCATATCACACGCTTTCAAATGTATTTATTAGATTTCCAGTGTTGGCACATTTTTGAGAGAAAAAATTAGTTGCATGACTTATGAATCAACCCTTGTGTGTATATTGTTAATATTATTTATCATTTCTATAACGCTGAAAGATGTACGCAGCGCTGTACATTTAGGCCCTGATTCTGCAAAGTGCGTCTCGATTATAGGCAGCTGTAGGCATCCTACAGCTGTCTAATCAGCCAATCAGGAGGCACGTTTTCTAAAAAAAATGCTCCCCAGGCAGGACGCCTATATTGAAGGCGCCTACGGGAACCTAGGGAGGCCCACAAGCCCACCTAAGCTCACCTAAGGCTAGGCGAACCTAGGTGGCCCTACGTGTCTCCCAAGCAGAGCGGGAGACGCTTACAATGTAGACTAGCAAAATGCTGGCCTACATGGTAAGTAGACGCGGCCGCTATACTTTATCTCGACAAGGGATCTCCCTGCCGCAATTAGTATAGTGGCTACGACTATGGCCGCCAGGCTCCCCAACCCCCCGACGTTCACGGCAAGAGGTTGCCCAACCACTCCTGCTGAAAGAACTCACCGTCCCAAAGATCACTGGCAGGAAGATACCCAACCCCTCCTGCCAGACCCCCCTCCAACGACCCCTCCCAAACAAAATGCCCTAACCGCCCTCCCTGGACCCTCCCAAAGGCCTCCCCGAAGATCGCCGGCAGAAGGGTGCCCATCCCCCTCCTGCCAGACCACCCCCAACGAAACCCCCATCCCGGAACCCCCCTCAAGCTTACCTCCAAGTTGGCCAGATGGGTCTTCGCACTGTCCGGCCAGCAGGCCCGCCTCTGTCCAAATGAGGCAGGCCCACCCCTCCCCTGCCCAACCCACAGGATCCTAGGGCTTGATTGGCCCAAGCGCCTAAGGCCCCTCCTGCTTTAGGAGGGGCATTAGGCGCTTTCTTTTCAAAAGCTTCATTTGGCCCACAACGGGAATTAGGAACTTTAGGGCTCCTTTTATAAAACTGCAGTAGAGATTTCAGTGCTCAGGAATTCTATGAACGTCGGAGCATTTACCTCGCAGGCCCATGGTAGAAACCTCTGTCGCAGCTTTGTAAAAGCCAGCGTTAGTTTGGGAGATGTGCGCTAGAGACATGGTCTAGAGAGGTGTCTAACATACCTGGTTAACTCCAGGCCTGCAGATTTAGCAGGCTGACTTGATGGCCCTGTGGAGGGCTATTTTGTATCAGAGTGTCTGGATTAAGAGGCCTAAAAGTGATGCCTGCGTATCTTTAGAAAATACCGGTGTTACCAGCAGACACTGCACCTAGGTTATACAAGCTCACCTGAAGATTAGCGTGTTTTATAATCCATGCACGCACTTATGCTCTGCAAACGCTCTGCCTTTTAAGGGGGAGCTCCGGATCGGTGCTGTGCTGATGTCAGAGGGGTGGGTGGAGCTACCTCTCGCCGCTGCCCCTCCCTCTCGCCTGCCTTCTTCTGTCCTTTCCCCTCTTACTCTTCTCCGGATTCTGCTCCTTCTGCCTGCCTGCCCTGCTCATGTTTCTTTGTGTGTACTTTCAGGCTCCTTTGTGTTTTATGAGAAGCTGTTTCTGTACATAGCTGAGAACGGCTTTATAAAATGATCTCCATTTAGTCCACAATAGTGGCTTCATTTAGAGGGTCCAAACAAAAAATCAAATAGATAATTCCCTTGAGGGGAATGTTTGAACTAGAAAAAATCTTCTAAATGATGGACATCAGTATGAGCCCTTCGAAAGTAAACGAGAGATAGGTGACCAGCACCAGACATCATTTGGTCCTGTTTTATATCAACATTCACAAAAAGGGAAAAAGGAAAATAAATCTAAAAAATAAAAATGATAATAATAAACATGAAAAACCTCCCCAAATCGTCACAATATTTGAAGTCCTTAAAGCACAAGTACTCACAAAAAAATTCATGCTAAGATTATTCAATAAGCCATGTAATGGTGTTTCTTAATAAACCACTAACTTCTAGGCGGCAGTACATATTCTCAAGATTCAACTAAGTACTCTGGATGAATTCTTCCACAAAACAAGTGCTGCTATGAATTGTTAGTAGGAAGTTTCCTTCCATCTAACTTCTGAATTGTATATTTATTCAGTCAGGAACTTTAAAAAAAACATTTCTCAACACTTCAATATCAACTATAGCATGAACTTTTATTAATATCTCTATGCACTCAGTTTATTAAGAAACATCATGAAATTTCAATGATACACGATTTATTGAATCATCTTAGCATGAATTTTTTTGTGAGTACTTGCCATTTTTCTAAACATTTATGGGCATAATTTGTGCAGAATAGATTTGCTCCCACTTTTCAATCTGATCGAAATCAGGAGCCTCGGTTTGGCTGAAAATAAAGTGCCTGAAATTCCCTGAAGAGATACAGATTCTCCTTGTACTTGATCGGACAGCAGAGCTTGGACTGCTGTCTTTCAACACCTCTTGTCACGGGCTTGGGCAACCTTGATGTTCCGTTGACAGCTCTCCATCAGGAAGAATCCCCATTTTCTCGTCAAGAAAGCAGGAAAAGACTGGCTCAATAGCCAGTTCTTGTCTGGCTTTAGCACCAATGTCATTAGCAGAGCAATATTCTCCATTTCTTGTGACAAATTATCCTCAATAGCAGAAACTTCATCCCCCTTCAGCTGAAACCTATTATTAGTTTTATTTTGTTTTATTTCTATCTTTTAAATTCTCCAGAATTCTTTTTTCAACAGTTCCTCCTCTATATCTCTTCTCTTCTATCTTTCAAAGTACACAGTTCAGTTAGATTGTTAATTTTCTCATCTTTTCTCTTTTCTTACTTTGCACTCCCTTACAGATCTCTTGGTACTTTAGTTAGATTGTGAGCCTTCGGGACAGTTAGGGAACTTCTAAGTACCTCTCATACTTATAATTTTAATGTATATTTTCTGAAAACCGCTTAGAACCTAACGGATGTAGCGGTATATAAGAAATAAATTACATTACATTACATTACATTAGTTTTAACCTTATAGAGGGTAAGATAAATTTTCAGCTTTGGAAGGAACTGTAGCCTCCAATTTTATAGCTGGACAGTGTGCAATGTTCTCTTGGAGAAACCAGCATCAGGGCCTCTGGAAGACTTCCACAGTCATAGGATCCCTCTGGACTTCTTTCTGATGATGAAAGTTGCCCCTTTTTCCATTTCCTGGGATATCCCCTCCATTTCTCTACCGTTCTTCACCCTGACTGATGCTGTGCTCAGTTCCAGGGTCTCTGTCTTCTGTCCTCTCCTCTCCTCATTTATCGGTTATTAGCTCCTTCCTTTCCTCAAGCACACCTTTTACTACTACTGTTTATCACTTAAATAGCACTGAAAGGCGTACACAGTGCTGCACATTTTGACATTTAATAGATGGTCCCTGCTCAGAAAAGCTTACAAACTCACTTAACATTCTTGTTGCACTGAATTAGAGAATGACACGGGGGACCTTTTACCGCGGTAAACCGCGGGTCACCGCAGTAAATCCGCAGGAATGGAGACATTTGCAACTGGTTTACTGCAGGAATGGGGACTGCCCCGCGGGAATGGGGTCAAGACCTTTTACCGCCCCGTGGGAGCGGTAAAAAGTCTTACTCCTGTGGTAAAAAAAATTGTGCCCGTGTCAGACTCGGCATCTCCTCTTACGCCTATTTTACCTTCAGGAGCCAGCCATGCCACGATGAAGACAGAAGGAACCTAAAACTAAAGCCTGAGACCAATGTGATTTGAAGAATAAAATTACCAAACAACAAAAAGAAAAAAAAATAAATTTATTTTATATTTTGTGATTAGAATATTTCAGATTTGAAATATGTATCCTGCTAGAGCTGGTATTAGACATAACTGGGGACCGCAAAGTCCAGGCTGTGCTTCTTTAGCTTCTGGCTTAGGGCTCTCTCTGACCAGGGGGCAGTTGCCCTAGTTGCACTCCCCTAACATTATTCTTGCCATGTGTGAGAGTGCCTCATATTCTGTCATGGAGCTAGAAACAGTTCTATTGGGGCTTTGCATGAGGGCGGTGTTATTTACTCTATAGTCCAATGGTTGTCTGCCCAGTCCTCGGAGAATATTCCAACCAGTCAGGTTTCAGGATGTCCACAATGAATATGCATGAGAGAGATTTGCAAAGAATGGAATTAGGGCATGCAAATTTCTCTCTCGCATATTCAGTGTGGCTATCCTGAAAACCTGACTGGCTAGGTGTGTCCCAAGGACTGGGTTGAAAACTCCCTCTGGAGTTAGGAAGTCATCAGGTGACGGAAAGTAATAGTTGATACCAAGGCCATTAGGCTTTGCTCTTAATGAGAACAGTATCTGTATATAATAAATGTAAATAGAAAGGCAATATATCAAATGTACGGCCCTTACTCTAATAGGGCTAGGATTTTCTGCTATACAGAGACATCCATTTTTGCCTTCTCTGATACTGGCACAGCACTATGGAATATTTATTTATTTATTTATTCGATTTTTTTTTAGCCCATCCTCCCAAAGGAGCCCAGAACAGGTTACAAAGTACATCCATAATAATCCAGACAGAGCAGAGATGACAGTTTACATAAATTACAATATAGACATGACAATAAAACATATGTACTAAGTAGCATCTGGTGAAATTAAGTGACAAAGGTGAGTTGACTGGGTGGCATTTCAGGGTGAATGACTTTAAGGCGCTGGGTTAGTAAAGAGGAAGGTTTTTACGGCCTTCCTGAAGTTCCCGAGTCCATCTAGTGATCTGACAGATGGAGGGATGGTGTGCCAAAGTTTGGGTATGAAATGTGAGTAGGAGCGTTTGCGGGAGGTTTCAGTTTTGAGGGAGCGGCCGGGAGGTATGGTCAGTCGTTTTTCTCCTTGGGACCTCAGTGGTCGTTTTGGGAAGTAGATTTGTAGTTTAGTTTTCATGTAGTACGGAATCGTTTCATGGAAGGTTTTGAAAGCGAGGAGCAGCATTTTTGAATGGGCAGCCAGTGCATGGAAGCTAATGCTGGGGTAACATGGTCGCGGATGCCTAGGTTTTTCAGAAGGCGGATTGCAGCGTTTTGTACCCTTTGGAGGCGGGAGAGAGTTTTGGTAGGCAGGCCCACTAGTAGAGCGTTACAATAGTCTACGCGGGATAGAACAAAAGCGTAGAGTAGTTGAGCAAATTCAGGTTCTGAGAAGTAGGCACGGATGGTTTTTAGCTGGCGGAGGTAGTAGAAGGAGGATGATCCTAGTTTGGATACATGATCTGTCATTGATAAATTAGAGTCAAGAGTTACTCCTAGGCTGTGGACGTTGTCTTTGGGTGTAAGGGTGTTTGTGGCCCAGGAAAAGGACGGACTGGGGTATACGCATAAATCTTTGTGGATCCACAGAAGTTCTGTCTTGGATTCATGTAATTTGTTTACGGTCATCCAAGACTTTATTTCAGTTAAGCAAAACTGGAGATATTTGATTTGTGTGTCTCGGTGACGGCCTAGGGGAAGATAGAGTTGTAGGTCGTCAGCGAAGGAGCGGATTCTGATGCTAATAGGCTCCCAGGACATTATAATTTTTGTCCAATGCTGTTAAAATTTAAGAAAGTTTAAAAAACCAATTTGTTTATGCGGGCTTTTCCTGTCATCAGCAGCAGAGACAGAGAAAGTGAATTTGTGACCTGTAATGTAGGATTGCATGCTCCTTGATCATTCGTTATCTCTATCTCCAGCAGGTGAAGGGATAGTTTCTCCCATGTAGCTGGTTTGATCTGCTGCTTGGCTCCACTGAGGTACCAGGGGCTGGATTCCAGACTGACCAGCAAGCAGCTCTGCTGAATAGGGATGAGCGTTGTGGTTCTCAGAGCCATTACCCGCGGTACTTTCAGTTTTGGAGACTGCTGCTATAGCGCCAGAGTCGGCAAACAGCTGTTCCCACTGTGGCAACTGCATTCTAGGAGGATGTTTCAGCACCGGCTCACGTTTCCTGCGCAGCGGGTTTTGCTGCACATTCAGCTCCCGTGTCCATCTCAGTCGTGGGAGTTCCTGCACTCAGCACAAGTGACAGAGTCTGCAAGGGGTCTATGACAATTGCTAGGATCTTTTGTCCTACCCTGTCAGAACAGCTTGCCATTAGCTGATTGCATAGGGGAGTCTGAACCAGTCGCTTTTCTTGGATTGCTGAAACTCATCGCGCTTTTTTTTTGTGCACCACCAAGCAATGATAGTGCATCAATCGCATGGCCTTTTAATATTAAAAAGCTTCTTTGCATGGCTGAGTCAGACAATGAGCGATCGTACAGAGAACCATGTGGTGAGCCATTTCTGCCCTGGGTTGGCAAATGCAATTGCCGCTATAGCAGTCAAATCTGGTATAGCGATGACAGCGGACTTTATAATAATAATAACAGTTTATATACCGCAGGACCATGAAGTTCTATGCGGTTTACAATGAGATCAGTTATTGTGGGAGAGATTGCGCAAATCAGCTTCCTATGTACTTTAAGAACAGATATGTTTTTAGGTGTTGGCAAGCGTAAGCAATTGCTGCTTGATAAGAGAGAAGATGTTGGTGATGTCTTTTAAATTTACATCCTCTAACCGGGGGAGAAACAAAATTCAAGTTTGAGCTTCTTGAGTGCAACTAGCTCTTAGAGATCCACAAAAACTTTTCAGAGGATGCAAGCACCAAATCACATGTTTTATAAATCTCTGGCTGTATAACGCACCTCAGCTAAAATCATTACATCTTTGAGAACATGCTAAGTTGAAATTCATGCTTATCTCTTGAAAGGTCGCAACATAATTTCTTTTTAATATCTGGCCTGTGCAAGGAAGAGTTAATTCAAATGTTAGGTCTTCAATGAACTCTCTGATTTCCAAAATGCTCGTCAGGTTCCTGTTATCCGTAATGCTTTTCACTAACATGTCTAAGAAAAAGTAAAAAAAGTTTTCTTTTCTTTGGTGCCTTTAGCATTTCCTCTGTTTGATATCATTGCTGTTCTGGCTACTTTCCTTGTTTCCTGCATCCTTTTTAAGTATTCTCCCCTCATCCTCCTCTTTCTGAACCCTGCCTGCCTCTGGTCCTTAGAGTTCTGGACATCTTGTGATTCCTGGCCCCAATACTGTGTTTGATGTTGAGATCAGAGGTGATTCTGCTCTGGGTGCTGAGGTCTGTGCTTTTTCTTTACAGCTCTCCAGCAGACAGGAAGGTCAGCTCTTCATCTCCAGTAATGATTGTGAAAAGTCGTTACTGGCTCAGGAGGAGAAACACGACGACGCGAGGCAAATCCCCCCAGGTGGTAAAGAGAACCCCACCCAAAGGGCTGGTGCAGATCACAAAGCATCGGCTTCGTCGGCTGCCTGTGAGGGACGGTAAGGAAGTAAAAGTCCTGTTCATTTCTGAGCTTTCATTTTCAAACTTGGTCCCCGTGCTGAGTGTGAGGCAGCCTGGGGCTGAAACGTAAACAGAGGAGTTTCTGGCAGCATGCAGGGTTTCGTTGTGCATAAGTGATTACTTTTTACTTATGTTGGCGCTTACTGAGCACCTGTACTGTAATGTGGGGCTTAGGTTCTTTGAGGATCATATTCTGTCGAGTAAATTGTTTAAAATATTTTCTTAGGCTTCCATGGCTGGCGTCATTATTGTTGAGGATGTCTGAGCCTTGTTGCATCCAATTAAGTGGAACCAAGAGAGTTCATTGAAAGCCAAATAGAAGAATACTGTTAGAAGACTTCTGAAGAAACCCACAGCAATATGGCTGAATCGTCAGTTTCACTTTATTGGATGTGGCAGGACCCAGACAACAACTGCAATCGTGTTTCAAATTCTGTCGTCTTCTGATAGTTTTTACTTGCTGGCTTTTCTGTCCCATTTTAAGGGATTGTACTGAAAACCTGTTTTCCAGTGCAATAGGCAGACATTCTAGATAGATGGGTTATTTCCCCATAGCCGGGTGCTGCTGCAGAAGGAATCCACTCCGGATTTTTCACTCTGCCTAGCTGTTGTATTTCACTGGGCTATCTAGCTCCATCTACAGTTCTTTCCTTCTGCGTGCGTGCCTGCAGGAGAGTTTGTTCTGCTCTCCCTATTTTATTATTTTTAATTCAATGTAATTTCGTCCCTTTTTGGGGGTAATTTGGTGCTTTGAGTGATTTTGAAGCTCTGCCTGCTTGAGAATTTACAGACTTCGGTCTGTAGCTGACAGGTCGATCTCACTGGGTACCTGTTAGCCAGCCTGCATAGTTTTCTCTGGAGCTCAGGGCCATCCCTGACATGGTCTCACCTACTGTTAAGCAGGGGTCGAGCGCAGGCTATTAGGCGCACTTAGGAGGCTTAGCGGTGTCTCGTAGGGTGCTGGCTGCGTCTTTGTGCCTCTGTCTGTCTTGGTGCACCTCCGTTGGTCCACAGGGTAGGAGGTGTAGACAGACATAGGAGTCTGATTGGCAGCCCAAAGATCAGCTTTGCAGAAGCATTCCCGGCATTGTGGCAGTGAATTTTCTCATCCAGCTATAAGAACATAAGCAATGCCTCTGCTGGGTCAGACCTGAGATTCATC
Organism: Geotrypetes seraphini; assembly: GCF_902459505.1. Taxonomy (NCBI): domain Eukaryota; kingdom Metazoa; phylum Chordata; class Amphibia; order Gymnophiona; family Dermophiidae; genus Geotrypetes; species Geotrypetes seraphini. Next base: position 13,148,832 of record NC_047085.1, read on the forward strand.
GTGCCCAGCAGTCCGCTCACGCGGTGGCCCAACAGGTCCAGGACCTGTGCAGTAATCCTCTATCTATACCCCTCTATCCCCTTTTCCAGCAGGAAATTGTCCAATCCTTTCTTGAACCCCAGTACCATACTCTGCCCTATTACTCCCTCTGGAAGCGCATTCCAGGTGCCCACCACACGTTGGGTAAAGAAGAACTTCCTGGCATTCGTTTTGAATCTACTGTGAGAGAGCTGAAAGCAGGCTGCAGGACAGATCCTCTCAGGTTACAGTGAGTACACAGGTTGACAGTCTGTGAAAGGATCTGGGGAGGTTATAAAAGTGGGGTTTTGAGTGTTTCTGAAAGTTCCCCCCCCCCTGAAAAATCCTAAAATTGCCATTTGTAGAGTTTGGGAAGTGTGAAAAATATCATGATTTTGACGTAAATTTTTTGATGGTAGCCATCTTGGATTTTTAGTGATCTTTTTTCTAAAGTTCCCTGCTTTTTCAAAACTGAAAAATTTGCTTAGACACCTGCTGGAATGGAGTACTTGAGCTCTCCTCATGTGGATTCTTGCCAGGATTGCGCAAATTTAGCGCTTTTAGAGTGTCCTTGCGCCATGTGCTGTGTGGTGCAGCTGGGAGGGGGACTGTTTGGCAAATGCAAAGTGATGCACATTGAGAAGAATAACCCAAATCACAGTTACTGAATTCTATAGTCCATCTTGGGGGTTAGTGCCCAAGAAAAGGATCTGGGTGTCATCGTAGACAATTCGATGAAACCTTCCGCCCAATGTGTGGTGGCGGCCAAAAAAGCAAACAATAAACTAGGAATTATTAAAAAAGGGTTAACAAGACTAAGAATGTTATAATGCCCCTGTATCGCTCCATGATACAACCTCATCTGGAGTACTGTTTTCAATTCTAGTCTCCTTATCTCAAGAAAGATATAGTGGTGCTAGAAAAGGTTCAAAGATGGTAAAGGGGATGGAACTCCTCTCGTATGAGGAAAGACTAAAAAGGTTAGGGCTCTTCAGCTTGGAAAAGAGATGACTGAGGGGAGATAGGGTTGAAGTCTACAAAATCCTGAGTGGAGTAGAACGGGTACAAGTGGATCGATTTTTCACTCCATCAAAAATTACAAAGACTAAGGGACACTCAATGTAGTTACAGGGAAATATTTTTAAAACCAATAGGAGGAAATATTTTTTCACTCAGAGAATAGTTAAGCTCTGGAACGTGTTGCCAGAGGATGTGGTAAGAGCGGATAGCATAGCTGGTTTTAAGAAAGGTTTGGTCAAGTTCCTGGAGGAAAAGTCCATAATCTGTGATTAAGAAAGACATGGGGGAAGCCACTGCTTGACTTGGATCGGTAACATGAAATGTTGCTCCTCTTTGGATTTTGGCCAGGTACTAGTGACCTGGATTGGCCTCAGTGAGAACAGGCTACTGGGCTTGAAAAACCATTTGTCTGACCCTATAAGGCTATTCTTATGTTCTTGTGTTTTTCTGGTCGCCATTACATCGGTACATCGTGTGTCGGAACTGCAGGCTTTGTCTTGCAGGGATCTTTCCCTCCGTATGTCGAGGCTGGGGTTCCCTTCGGTTGGTTCCTTCCTTTCTACTGAAGGTAATTTTGGCTTTTCATATTAATCAGGAAATGTGTTTGCCTGCCTTTCAACCAACAGGTTTGAAGAAATTGGATGTGCGCAGAGTTCTTCTGTGTTATCTGGAGGTCACTAGCGAGTTTCGTCTCTGTGATCATTGCTTTCTACTATGATTTTAGAAAGCAATTGAAAACTTTTCTGTTTAGTACCTAACTAATCGGATCTTTTTATATGCTATTTGAAATTTATGTAAACCGCATTGAACTTCTTGGTTATGCAGTATAAAAATGAATTATTAGATTAGATTATTTGTGCTGACTCATTCAGTTAAGCGGGGTGCTTCTGCTTCCAAGGCCACGATTTCAAAATGGATCCTTAGGGCCATTTCGTCAGTATACATTCTTGCTGGAAAACAGTCCCCTGTTCCCTTCAAGGCACATGCTACCAGGAGTGTGGCTTCTTCTTGGGCCGAAGCTAGATCTGTCTCCCCTGAGGAGATTTGCAGGGCAGCAATGCGGTCTTCTCTTCACACATTTGCAAGTTTTATGGAGTGGATGTGGCGGCAAGACAGGACTCTGTTTTTGGGTCCTCAGTCCTAAGGGTCGGCGCGGCAAGCCCGCCCTAGCTTTTTGGAGACTGCTTTTCTACATTTGCCAAATTCTGCAAAGTGGATGTGGTGGCAAAACAGGACTCTGTTTTTGGGTCCTAGGTCTTAGGGGTCGGCGCAGCAAGTCTGCTCTAGCTTTTTGGGGACTGCTTTTGTACGTCCTATCTGTCTAGAATGTCTCACCTATTGCACTTTAGAGGCTTTGCATGGGGCAATAGCATAGGAGGGTTGCACCTGCCCCGGTTCACCGCTGGACCACCAGGGCGTGCAAGATAGGCTTTGGTTGGGTCTGGGAGGCAGGAGAGAGGTGGGTTGGTTTGGAGCCAGCTGTGACAGGAGACGGAAGGGGTTGCTGCTTTTCCAGCTCACCGCTGGACCACCAAGGCTCAAGGCAGGCCCGGGGGAGGCCTGCAGTAGTCCAGCAGGGGGTTGCACAGCTGGATGACTCGAATATAAACCGAGACCCCCGTTTTGGGCTATTTTTTTGGCCCCAAAATCTTGGTTTATGGTACATAACCTCCAAGATGGAGCAGTTGTGACCACTGTTTTAAGTTGAGCAAGTGCATTACTGCGAGTAGGGAGTGGTGCTTCAATATTGTGTTTTCAGTTGCTAGGGAGGTTCCCTGAGTCCTTCAGAGCTTTCCTGTCTCTCATTCTTGAAAGTGTGCTAGTGAAACAGTGCCCTCTACTGGCAGTTCTGTGGCTGTGACCCTAATAATAGTTGTATTGCTACTGGGCTTCCAAGATGGCATGGGGCTAACCTGCATGGAGTGTCCATTGTATAAATTCAAATAAGCAGAGGGAGACAATGGCTTTGTGGATTATTAGAAAACATGGCAATAACATGCTGGACTTAGTGTTAGTCGCATAATAGTCATAGAGGAAGATGACTAGCATCGAGATGCCCCAAAGGAATGCTTTGGATGGATAGAGAGGGTGGTGATGGGAGAGAAGGTTGAGAACAAGTTGATTTTGAGGGTACATATGGAGATTTGCCTGCTTATCTATTCTCGTTGAAAGCATTTCAGTTGGCCAAACTGGATGGGTCAGTTCCCCTCTTTTTTGCTATAGTTTAAATGTGTTACTGTGTGAACATGTAAAGAAATCAACAGGAAACCCTGAAAAGTTTTTTTTAAATGCGATGTATAATTAAATCTGAGGATGTGGTCAAGGCAACTAACATTGTGGAACTCAAAAGAGAATTAGACAAGTGGGGAACAGCCTATGTACACAGTAACACCATAAGCACAGTACTGGGTAAAGCTTTGGATTCTTGCCCAGAAATAGCTAAGAAGAAAAAAAATTTAAATTGAATCAGGTTGGGCAGACTGGATGGACCATTCGGGTCTTTATCTGCCGTCATCTACTATGTTACTATGTAAATGATGGCAGATAAAGACACACCGATCCATCCAGGCTGTCCAACAAACGGGCCTCAGTCTCCCACGCTTCAACTTACTGCCTTTGTGCCATTCTGCTCTAGCCCTTCCAACAAAGGGCCTCATACCTGAGCTCTGCAAGAGAGTCGAATATCTGACTGGGACAGCCAAAAGAGCGTGTCCCTTTGTGTGCTCCTTCATGAACATAAGAATTGCCGCTGCTGGGTCAGACCAGTGGTCCATCTTGCCCAGAAGTCCGCTCACGCGGCGGCCCTTTGGTCAAAGACCAGTGCTCTAAATGAGTCCAGCCTTACCTGGGTACGTTCCGGTTTAGCAGGAACTTGTCTAACTTTGTCTTGAATCCCTGAAGGATGTTTTCCTCTATAATAAGAACATGTGGGTAGATTGGACTTCCTTAAGTTCTTATTGAATTGAAATATTTCTCTTGTTGATGTTTAATGAGATGCTGTTATTATAACTTTGGTTAACGGAAGGTCTATTAACAGAAAGAACTGAAACGTGGACAGGCAAGGCAATGTATATTAACTTGTAACTTGCTGTGTCTTTCTCCATCCCTCCCCCAGTTATCGTCTAGAAGAGAATGAAAGTGAGGAGGTTTAGCCATATCATATGGACCAGTGCTAGAGATAATACAGTACCCCCCTGATATTCGCGGGGGTTCCGTTCCAGGAACCCCCGTGAATCTTGAAAAACCGCGAATACGGTTTTTCATGGGGGAGACTGGAGAGGGCAGCGGGAGAGGCAGGAGAGAGCAGCCGGAGCGCCGGCAAGTACATCACTCGCTGTATGCTCCGACCGCCTCTTCCTGCACTAAGTCGGGCCTTACCAATCGGGAGCTGTGTGTCAAAGCGGCTCCTGATTGGCTAAGGCCCAACTTAGTGCAGGAAGAGGCGGTCGGAGCATACAGCGAGTGATTTCCTGCACTCGCTGGCGCTCCGGCTGCTCTCTCCTGCCTCTCCCGCTGTCCTCTCCTTGTTGGCGGTTCGCGGTCAGAAAATACCGTGAATGACCGGGGAAACACTATTGTGAAAGATATCTTTTGAGTTCTCTGTTTGAGTGTTTGTGGATTTGAGTGCTTGGTGTTTATTTTTGATTGGCATATAGACCACTGAGTTGGGTGAATTAATAACTCAGTCTTTATTGTCTTGGAGGTTTTTAATATCTCCATTACAATGGCCCTCCCCACTTTTCACCAGACGTTTATGACTTTAATGTTTGAATTACATCTTAAACAGATTACTTGTGCTCATAGGTTTACATGCCCCTGGCAGAATTTGGGAGATGTGTGCCATTTGTGGAAAATGAGCGATCCTGCATAACACCATTCTTTAATTTAGGAATATTGGTAGGTGAAATTATTTATCATCCCAAAATTGTGTGTCAGACGTTCAAATACTTGAAGGATAATAACGTAGAACAAAATCTTTTTCAGAGAAAGGAAAATGGTAAAACCAGAGGACATAATTTGAGGGGTGGTAGATTCAGGGGCAATGTTAGGAAATTCTACTTTACGGAGAGGGTGGTGGATGCCTGGAATGCGCTCCCGAGAGAGGTGGTGGAGAGTAAAACTGTGACTGAGTTCAAAGAAGCGTGGGATGAACACAGAGGATTTAGAATCAGAAAAAAATATTAAATATCGAACTAAGGCCAGTACTGGGCAGACTTGCACAGTCTGGGTCTGTGTATGGCTGTTTGGGAGAGGATAGGCTGGGGAGGGCTTCAATGGCTGGGAGGGTGTAGATGGACTGGAGTAGGTTTTAACAGAGATTTCGGCAATTAGAACCCAAGCACAGTACAGGGTAAAGCTTTGGATTCTTGCCCAGAAATAGCTAAGAAGAAAAAAAAAAAAAAAATTTTTAATTGAATCAGGGTGGGCAGACTTGAAGGACCATTCGGGTCTTTATCTGCCGTTATCTACTATGTTACTATGTTTTTTAGTAATCATAATGATAACTGAACACACATTGCTCTGATCAAAAGTTTACATACCTTTGACTGTTTGGGCTGATAATATACACTCAAGTTGAGATGGCAGTGAAGGGTAAGTATCCACACCTATGTCTTGTTTGATTGAAATTAGGATCTGTGTATAAATAATCAATGAGTTTTTCAGCTCTTGAGAAACCCTTGTGCATTTCATCCAGGGTTACACTGACTTTGCTGGTTACTGAAGCATGGGGAAAGCAAAAGAACTGTCAAAGGATCTGCAAGCAAAAGTAGTTCAACTTTATAAATCAGGAGAAGGATATGAAAAGATATCTAAAGATCTGAAAATGTCAATTCTGATCAAGAAGTAGGTTCTGTTAATTCTAAGCCACGGCAAGGTAGATCAAGAAAGATTTCAGACACAACTGCCAGAAAACCTTTTAGGGATGCAAAGTAAAACCCACAAGCAACTTGGCTTGGCTCTTTCAGCATGCACAATAAGGAGATACGTCAAGAAAAGTGGGCTATATGGTAGAGTTGCCACAAAAAAGCCATTGCTGCACCATTGTTACAAGACATCCTACTTACAATACGCCAAACAGCATCTAGAGACGTCTCGAAACTTCTGGAACAAAATAATTTGCAGTGATAAGACCAAAATTGAACTTTATGGTCATAGTCATAAACACTATGTTTGGAGAGGAGTCAACAAGGCCTATGAAGTGAAGCATGAAGGGGGTGAAATACAGCAGCATAGGGAATGTAATCCATATTGATTGCAGGAGGAATGCAGAATCTTAACAGAAAATATGTCCATCCAATCATTCTCTGTGCAAGAAACTCCGCAACCTTTATATGTCCTGTCTGTCCAGATTAGATTGACAGACCTATAGAAATGTTTAGTAATAGAATTTGCATTCATCAGCCAGGAAGCTGCCCATGGGGTGCACTTGGACTTTCCAACATGACAATGATCTGAAACATAAGGCCAAGTCGACCCTTCAGTGGCTGCAGCAGAAAAAAAGGGGAAGTTCTTGAGTGGCCATCACAGTCTCCTGACCATTGAGCCACTTTGGGGAGAACTAGACAGCCAAAGAATTTACAGGATCTGGAGGCTTTTTGCCAAGAGAAATGGGCAGCTTTTCCACATGAGAAAATAAAGGGCCTCATTCAGAAAGAATGCAAACAGTTGTTGATGCAAAAGGGGGCAAGATACGATATCAAGAACTAAGGGCCTTTTTTATCAAGCCCAATAACGCGATAAATGCACCGAAGCCCTTAGACACTCGCTACTGTGGCTTGATAAAAGAGGCCCTAAAGGTCTTGATGTGGGCTTGTAGGTTTTCAAAATACAGTGGTGCCTCACACAACGAACTTAATCCGTTCCAGGAGCAAGTTTGTTATGTGAAACGTTCGTTGTGTGAAACGCGTTTTCCCATAAGAATACATGTAAAACAAAATAATTCGTTCTGCAGCCCTGTTTTCCCATAAGAATACATGTAAAACAAAATAATTCGTTCTGCAGCCCTACATTTCCCTCCCTCCACCTCACCTTATATGCAAAGTTTGCCAGCTTTCTTTTTCACCCAGCCGCACGCTTTCAAAAAGCTGTGCACGCGCAGCTGCTGAAGTTGATCAATGTTCTCCTCTCCTGCAACTTCCGGTTTCCGGTTGCGTCAGAGGAGAAGATTGAACAACAGAGCATGCGCGCATGTGCTGCTCTTTGAAAGTGTGTGGCTGGCCGAAAAAGAAAGCCGGAAAACTCGGCATCTAAGGTAAGGTGGAGGGAGATGATGGAACACTGCATTCAGACAGGAGGGTGCTGCTGTTCCCGGCTCACATTAGGAAGCGGCGAGAGTAGTTCCGCCCCCCCCCCCGGGCCCCTCGGGCGACTTCGTTGTGTGAAACGAAGTTCGTTATAGGGAGCAAGACAAAAAGTTCGTTATGCGCAGCGTTCACTGTGTGAGGCGTCCGTTATGCGAGGCACCACTGTATGCCATAATAGCTATTAAAGAAAGAACGTATCTAGCTTATTTCTTCGTGTTAGAAATATTATTTCCTTTAGGTTCCTAAAGGATAAGGGGATTGAGGGGTACAGATAGAAGTAGAGATAGGTTATAGGAATAGTCAGGGACCACTTCACAGGTCATAGACCTGATGGGCTGCCGCGGGAGTGGACCGCTGGGCACGATGGACCTCTGGTCTGACCCAGTGGAGGCAACTTCTTATGTTCTTATTGCTATGGTTTTTTTTAACGATTATGCTAGTCAGCGATTCATAGTGGTTTAATTTGAAACACATTAAAATATAAGAAATATGTTTTGTATGATTGCTCATATTTTCCACAAACGATACACGTCTTAGATAAATTCTGCCGGCGTATGTAAACTTATGAGCACAACTGTTGTTTCAAGTTCAAGTTTCAAGTTTATTGAGTTTTGAGATACTGACCATCGATGAACACCTGGCCGGTTTACAATAAAAAAGTTGAAAATAAATGATTGTAGAAAAGGAGGGGGGAGGTGTAGATATTAATTAGACAAGTTACAAGTACGAACATGAACTTGGGGGGTAAAGGGGGAAGGGAAAGTTGATAAATACATCTTTGGGAAACAAAAAAAATGGGGAGGAAGAGAGGGGAGGGTAAAACATCAGGGAACGGGATCGCTTCTTAAAAGCGGTTCTTATTTAGTTTATTAACTGTTAAAGAAGAAATATTTAAGAGTCTTTGAATAGAAACGTTTTTAGTTTAATCCTGAATTTGTCGAGAGAGTTTTCAAGACAAAGTGGAAGCGGCAATGTGTTCCATAGAGTAAGGGCTACAACTGAGAAATTAGTTTTCCTAGTGAAATAAAATTCTTTGATGGAAGGTATGGTCAGTAAATTCGATCGGCTGATCTAAGAGTCTGGGAAGAGCAAAAAAGGATGAGGAGCTGTATCGAGAAAAAGTGGGAGATGTGAAAGTTTGATTTTGAAGACCAGCATTAAGGTTTTGTAGGTAATGCGGTGAGTAATGGGTATCCAATGAGATTCTCGCAGAAGTGGAGTGACGTGATCGTATTTCCCAACCTTATGGATAAGTTTAATTGCTGTGTTTTAAATGAGCTGCAGGCAATACTTTTACGCACTTATAATCCAGGTTTCATAGAGTCTTCATTCATATCAGATTGAAAAGGACAGAAAAGAAGACAGACCAGTCTGTGCTTATTAATAAAGTGCAGTGCTTTTTAAGAACAAATGTGGGTTTGGGGCAGGGGGCCTCAGATCTAGTCCTCAAGGTCCACAACCCAGCCTGGTTTTCCGGATTGCCACAATGAATATGTATGAGGTGTATTGGCATGTAGCGGAAGCAGCGAATACAAATACATCTCATACATTTTCATTGTGGAAATCCTGAAGACCAGACTGGATTGTGGATCTCGAGGACTGGGTTTGAGGGCCTTTGGTTTACGGCATAGGTTCTCAACCTTTTTTGAATCAGAGCCCACTTTTTCAGTGAATCATTTGATAGTGCTCCCCTTGGGTAAACTATATTATACGTACTTCCCTGCCCTGTCTGTTACCCTTCTCCCTCTCTCCACTTCCCTTCAGCATCTGCTTCCCTCTCTCTCCCCTCCTCACTTCCCTTCAGTGTTTGTTACCCTTCCCCCTCTCTCTCCATTTCCCTTCAGCATCTGCTTCCCTCTCTCTCCCCTCCTCACTTTCCTTCAGCGTCTGTTACCCCTCCCCCCTCTCTCTCCACTTCCCTTCAGCATCTGCTTCCCTCTCTCTCCCCTCCTCACTTCCCTTCAGCGTCTGTTACCCTTCCCCCCTCTTTCATCACTTCCCTTCAGCGTCTGCTTCCCTCTCTCTCCCCTCCTCACTTCCCTTCAGCGTCTGTTACCCTTCCCCCCTCCCTCTCTCTACTTCCCTTCAGTGTCTGCTTCCCTTTCTCCCCTCCTCACTTCTCTTCAGCATCTGTTACTCTTCCCCCTCTCTCTCCACTTCCTTCAGCGTCTGCTTCCCTCTCTATCCCCTACTCACTTCCCTTCAGCGCCTGTTACCCTTCCCCCTCTCCATTTCCCTTCAGTGTCTGCTTCCCTCTCTCCCCTCCTCACTTCCCTTCAGTGTTTGTTACCCTTACCCCTCTCCCTCCACTTCCCTTCAGCGCCACTCAACCTCTTCCCCTCATCGGGCCACATTCCTCCCTTCCCCTCATCTTTGTGGACGCTCTTCATAATTTTCCATTTCTGAGCTGTCCAGACATGGCAACGTTCAAGTTTATTTAAAAAAATTTTTGTACCGCCTAATCAGGTATCTAGGTAGTGTACATCAATAAAAAGGATTACTGTAAACTCTCGCAAATTCATGGTTCCGAATTCGCGGACTCAGTAATTCGCGTTTTTTTTTTCTTTAAAACCCTCCTCCCTTCATAATTGTTATGTAGTAACAGCTCAGCCCCTCTCCCGCTCTCTGGTGCCTTCTCCCCTCCTTCGCAACATTTGTGGTCACCCCAAGAACGTAACCCCCCCCTAATATCGGGAGAGTACTGTATACAAACTACATTTAAAGTTAAAACAAGGTATGAAAATTAATAAAAAGGGACATCTCTAGGGAGTGTTAATACAACAAGCAGTAGAAACTAGATGAACGCTGACAAAAAGGAAGTGGGATAGAACTACAATAATGAGAGGAAAGAAAACAAAAAAGGGACAAACATAAGGTAGGGAAAGACCATCGGAAATGGGTTTCATATAAGGACAGTTATAGTCTCAAAGCGTCGGTAAACAGGAATGTTTTTAGTTTTGATTTGAATTGGTTTAAAGTTGTTTCTTCTCATTTAATTCGCAATAGAGTTCCAGAGGGAGGGAGCGGTAACGGAGAAGATATTAGACAGCATGGTATTAATATGTTTTAAAGATGGGATAGTGAGGAGGTTAAGTGTGACCCGAGTGAAGAGTGTTGAGGAATGAGAAGCCTGTTGATAAATTCTTGCTGGTTACTTGAGCGCATTTTGAATGTTAGTAGTAATTTTTTTAAGTGATTCGGGGCTCGAGCTTTGATTAATAAGGGGGTGACGTGATCATATATTTTAGCATTGAAAATGATTTTAATCGTTGTGCTCTGCACAATCTGAAGCCGCCTTATTTCTTTTTTTCTTATGCCTTTGTAAAGGGCATTCAGTAATCAATGCATGAGATCTCCAGGTCCCGCGCGATTGCCCTAAAGCTTCTTCTCTGACGCACTTCCTGTTTCCGCCTGGGCGGCTTGCGTCAGAGGAGAAGCTTTGAGGCAGTGCTGCCATCAGTGGCCATTGGATTCGCCAGTAGCTCAAGGGGGCGGCGGCTGGTCCTCAGCTCCCCCTCAATGTGACTTGGACACAAAGGCCCGGATTCTGTATAGGACGCCCATCCCGGTCCTTAGTGGGCGGGGCTTTAGGCACCTGGGCCAATCAGGCCCTAGGATCCTGTGGGTTGGGCAGGGGTGGGGCAGGCCCGCCTCATTTGGACAGAGGCGGGCCCGCTGGCCGGACGGTGCGAGGACCCATCTGGCCAACTTGCAGGTAAGCCCGAGGGGAGGTTCCGGGATGGGGGTTTCATTGGGGGGGGGGTAGGCAGGAGGGGTTTGGCACCCTCCTGCCACAAACATCGGGGGGTTGGGGAGGGGAGACTGGCGGCCGTAGCCGCTATACTAATTGTGGCAGGGAGATCCCTTGCCGCGATTAGGTATAGCGGCCCCATCTACTTACCATGTAGGCCAGCATTTTGCTAGCCTACATTGTAACCGTCTCCTGCTCTGCTAGGGAGACGCATAGGGCCGCCTAGCCTTAAGCAGGCTTGCGGGCCTCCCTAGGCTCCTGGAAGCGCCTTCAGTATAGGCGGCCTGCCTGGGGAGCATTTTTTTAGAAAACGTGCCTCCTGATTGGCTGATTAGACAGCTGTAGGACGCCTACAGCTGCCTACAATCGGGACGCACTTTGCAGAATCAGGGCCAAAATGCCCCCCTTAGACTTCTTAGCGCCCAGTAGGTGGTAGCGCCCCCATTGGGAACCACTGGTTTAGGGTATGCACAGGTAGCACTACTACTAATAATCACTTATATAGAGCTGAAAGGCGTACACAGTGCTGTACATTTTGGCATTTAAAGATGGTCCCTGTTCTGAAGAGCTTACAATCTAACTTGGACAGACAGAAATGACATATAGGGTTAGGGATGCAGAACCCAGGATGAGAGGAATTAGGAGTCGAAAGCATTCTCGAAGATGTGGGCATTTAACTGGGCCTTGAACACTGCCAGAGACGGAGCCATGGACAGAGATGAGACTAACGAATGGTCTATCGAAGAATTGTCAGTCTGGGATGAGACATGTGATGTGTTGTCTAAAGGTGTCTTTTTGACTGAAGAATTAATGATGTCACCGAGGGTCTGGCCAAAAGGTCTGAAAGAATGCAGGGAAAAAAATCTTATAATTTAGAGAATAAGAATAGTAGAAATGGAGAGTTTTTATTGCCAGCATTTAACTAATTCTAAGAAGGCATATAGGAATATGAGAACATAAGGACCAGATCAGTGGTCCATCCTGCCCAGCAGTCTGCTCACGCGGTGGCCCCTAGGTCAAGACCAGTGCTCCAAATGAGTCCAGTCTCACCAGTTTAGCATGAACTTGTCCAACTTTGTCTTGAATCCCTGGAGGGTGTTTTCCCCTAAAACAGCCTCCGGAAAAGCGTTCCAGTTCTCTACCACTCTCTGGGTGAAGAAGAACTTCCTTAAGTTTGTACGGAATCTATCCCCTTTTAACTTTAGAGAGTGCCCTCTCGTTCTCCCTACCTTGGAGAGGGTGAACAACCTGTCTTTATCTACTTTGTCTTGAAACCCTGGAGGGTGTTTTCCCCTATAACAGCCTCCGGAAGAGTGTTCCAGTTTTCCACCACTCTCTGGGTGAAGAAGAACTTCCTTACGTTTGTACGGAATCTTCCCCTTTCAACTTTAGAGAGTGCCCTCTCGTTCTCCCTACCTTGGAGAGGGTGAACAACTTGTCTTTATCTACTTTGTCTTGAATCCCTGGAAGGTGTTTTCCCCTATGACAGACTCCGGAAGAGCGTTCCAGTTTTCTACCACTCTCTGGGTGAAGAAGAACTTCCTTACGTTTGTACGGAATCTTCCCCTTTCAACTTTAGAGAGTGCCCTCTCGTTCTCCCTACCTTGGAGAGGGTGAACAACTTGTCTTTATCTACTTTGTCTTGAATCCCTGGAGGGTGTTTTCCCCTATGACAGACTCCGGAAGAGCGTTCCAGTTTTCTACCACTCTCTGGGTGAAGAAGAACTTCCTTACGTTTGTACGGAATCTATCCCCTTTCAACTTTAGAGAGTGTCCTCTCGTCCTCCCTATCTTTGCATACCTCTTCTAGACTGACCGTCAACCCTGCCAGTTTCCCGTCTTCGTTTCCAGCATATAGCAGATTCTGTCAATAGCTCTTGTGAGTTACATGAGTTGGTGAGTCAGTTAGCTAGAGGGTTGTCAGCGAGGAGCAAGTACTGAATATAGGCAGGATATTTGGGCACGGTCCTAGGTGTGAAAATGAGCCTTCTGATTGTTTGGAAGGACCAGGCGAGATGTTGAAGTCCAAAAGAAATTAAATTACACCTGCAGCTAGCAAAATACATAGTTTCCATGCCATCTATGTTAATGAACCATTCTTTCAGCAGGGGTGTGGTATATAAGGCCTTAACCCCCTCCCCCCTTTTATGAAGCCACATTAGCACTTTTTTCACCGGCTGCGGCGGTAAAAGTGTCAACGCTCAGAATTTCTAGCAGCGTCGTAATTTTTACCGCCGTGGCTGGCGATATAAAAAAAAGCTAAAGTAGCTTCATAAAAGGGAGAGTTAGTTTGAAAAAAATAATGGTGGACTTGCCAAACTTACAGTTGCTATTGAAATTATTGCAATATTTGGAAAAGTGACTCCATCAGATTTTTGATCATATTGCATAGAAACAAGATGGCAGATAAAGGCCACATGGCCCATCCGCAGCATCCACTATCTCCTCCTCTCCCTATTGGCCAAGGCTCTTAACATTTGCATCTCCTCTTCCTATAGGCTAAGGCTCTTTACACCTGCATTGTGATGTCATAGAACTTATGGTTATAGAAACATGATGGCAGATAAAGGCCAAATGGCCCATCCGCAGTAACCATTATCTCCTCCTCTCCCTATTGGCTAAGGCTCTTAAAATTTGCATCTCCTCTCCCTATTGGCTAAGGCTCTTTACACCTGCATTGTGATGTCATAGAACTTTATGGTTATAGAAACAAGATGGCAGATAAAGGCCAAATGGCCCATCCGCAGTAACCATTATCTCATCTCCCTATTGGCTAAGGCTCTTAACATTTGCATCTCCTCTCCCTATTGGCTAAGGCTCTTAACATTTGCATCTCCTCTCCCTATTGGCTAAGGCTCTTAACATTTGCATCGCCTCTTCCTATTGGCTAAGGCTCTTTACACCTGCATTGTGAGGTCATAGAACTTTATGGTTATAGAAACATGATGGCAGATAAAGGCCAAATGGCCCATCTAGTTTGCCCATCCGCAGTAACCATTATCTCCTTCTCTCTCCGAGAGATCCCACGTGCCTATCCCAGGCCCTCTTGAATTCAGACACAGTCTCTATCTCCACCACCTCTTCTGGGAGACTGTTCCATGTGGTTCATAGACAAAACCGCCGAAGACAAAGGCGCGCGCCGACAACTGAGCGCAAGATGGAAGCGCGTGCCGAAGAAAAAGAGTGTTTTTAGGGGCTCCGACGGGGGGTTTTGTTGGGGAACCCCCCCACTTTACTTAATACAGATCGCGGTGGCGTTGTGGGGGTTTGGGGGGTTGTAACCACTCTCATTATACTGGAAACTTAACTGTTTTCCTGTTTTTTAGGGAAAAAGTGAAGTTTTCAGTATAATGTGGGGGGTTACAACTCCCCACAACGCCCCCAGAACGCGACGTGATATGTATAAAGTAAAGTGGGGGGGGGGTTCCCCCCCACCCCCCTGTCGGAGCCCTTTAAAACAGTCATTTTCTTCGGTGCGCGCCTCCGCGTTGTGCTCAGTTGTCTGCGCGCGCCTTTGTCCCGGCGCGCTTTTGACCTGACACCGTTCCATGCGTCTACCACCCTTTTTGTAAAAAAGTATTTCCTTAGATTACTCCGAAGCCTATCACCTCTTAGCTTCATCCTGTGCCCTCTCATTCCGGAGCTTCCTTTCAAACGAAAGAAACTCGACTCATGCACATTTAAATGTCTCTATTATATCTCCCCTCTCGCCTTTCCTCCAAAGTATACCGTTTTGTCTGCAGTTACTGACAATAGGGCATGAGTTCACCAGAACTGGGATGTATTGTGGTTACATCTAGATCTGTTAGCAGTGTTTGATGCACTTCATTAGGGTTTATTGATTTGGCAGCTGTATGGTCTAGGTCAGGGGTGTCCAACCTGTGGCCCGAGGGCCACATGCGGCCCTGTGAAGTATTTTGTGTGGCTCCGGTCGAGGGCGATGCAGTGTTTTCCTCTGCTGCCCCCGGGTATTTACCATCTTGCTGGTTCCTTCCTCTATCTTGCTGCAGCATTTCCGTGTTTGTGCGGCCCCAGAAACATTTTTTTCAGCCAGAGCGGCCCAGCGAAGCCAAAAGGTTGGACACCCCTGGTCTAGGTACTTGGGGCAAGGTTATGAGGTGATTTGAAAGCTAGGTGAGAATGCTCCGAATATAGGCCATTTACTTGCAAGGTTCTGCGTGGATCAAGGACTGTCCTTTTGGCTGTTTAATTCATATGTGGTAGCAAAATTGAAAAATTTGGGGTAAAAACTCACGTTTATGCTCAGGGCTGTGGAGTCGGTAGATAAATGTTCCGACTCCTCAGTTTTTTGAACTTCAGACTCCGACTCCGACTCCAGGTACCCGAAATTTCCTCCGACTCCTCGACTCCGACTCCACGGCACTGGTTAATTTTCAGATCGTTAAAATGGAATGTCAAGTTGAGAGAAACGAGCATTTTCGACACCACCTTCTTTTTGCTTTTAATCAAGGTTCTAAGGCCGCAGAAGCTGCTCGCAACATTTGTGCTGTGTATATAGTGGGTGCTATAGCTGAAAGAATCGCTCGTGATTGGTATGCCAAGTTCAAAAATGGAGTCGGTAGATAAATGTTCCGACTCCAGGTACCCGGAATTTCCTCCGACTCCGACTCCTCGACTCCACAGCCCTGTTTATGCTCTGGGTGAGGTGGGTAACAGGTTAAATAAACCATGGCTAATGACGGGCGTTTTAAAAAGCAGTTGAAACTTAATCTGGATAAGATGAGGGCGCTCTGCATTTCCAGGCACGGCCAAGAGTTAAATATAGTACCCCCTCCCCCCCATAGCAGGTTTTCCAGTTCTGCTACTAGATCATTTAATTAGTCTGGGAGTCAGGTTTAATGAGCAGCTTATAACAACTTTGCAGATTTCACAGGTTGTTAAATCTTGCTTCTGTTTTCTGCCTATGATTCATCGTTTGCATTCATTTATGGTGCACAAAATTGTCTTGAAGCTGGTCATCTTTAGTCCTGAATAGATTAGATGATTGTAATTCTCTGGTTCGGGGCGTCGCAGCCAGTTCGGAATTTTACTCTTAAATCATTGACTGGAACGTGGGACTATGATCGTGTTACTCCTTTGGTAATTATATATCATTGGCTTCCAGTGGAAGTAGGATTAAGTTCACAATGTCGTGCTTGGTCCATAAATGCTCTTACAGGGGAATACTTCTAGCAGCTATGTATATCCCTGTGGTCATCCCAGACAGGGACCATTATAGTTTCATCTCTACCTGAAATTGGATTGGCATGCTTATGGTTACGTTGGTCTGGAGAAGAACCAAATCATCTTCATTTCCATAAACAATTAGAAGCTGCATTTTTAACTCAAGCTTTCGGAGGGCTGAAGGTGAATTGTATGTAAAGTATATACATTACATTACATTAGGGACTTCTATTCCGCCTATACCTTGCAGTTCAAGGCGGATTACAATAGAGCTAACTGGACATTTCCAGTGAAGTTACAACAGTTTTGGGGGTTTTTTGGGGGTTTTTTTTTTTTTGGTTACAAGGGAGGAGAGGTAGCTGGATTAATTCCGGAAGAACTTGCAAATTGGATATTAAATTGACTGTGTGATATAACAAATAGATTACAGTTAGAGTACAAATAAGATTACGTTACATTTCCGGGATCTGAATACTTGGTTGGTGTTTTGGGGAGGAAGAGATTATTTAAGTGGAGGTTTGGGGGGAGAATTTATCTAGGAGGAGGGGGAAGGGTTGGGTTAAGATATCTGGGTAAATTTTTTGAAAAGTAGGGTTTTGATTTCTTTTCGAAAAGTTTTGAAGTCGCCCGTTGCCGTCAACAGGTTGGAGATGGAGTGGTTAAGTTTTGCTGCTTGCGTCGCCAGAAGGTTATCAAACATCTTTTTGCGCTGAGTGCCCTTGAGTGGAGGGAAGGCAAAAGGGTTCGGAGTTCTTCTTTGTCTTGCGGTGAGGATCTGGTTTAGGCGGTTGTTTAGATAGGGGGGGGGGGGGTGGAGCCGTTTAATGCTTTGAATAATAGACAGTAGAATTTGAATTGAATTCGTGCTTGCATAGGTAGCCAGTCTAGGAAGGCAGTTGTAATATGATCATATTTTCTCAGGGAGTAGATCAGTCTGAGGGCAGTGTTTTGTATAGTCTGAAGTTACACTTACAGCCTAAGTCAGGGGTCTCAAAGTCCCTCCTCGAGGGCCGGAATCCAGTCGGGTTTTCAGGATTTCCCCCAATGAATATGCATGAGATCTATTTGCATGGACTGCTTTCATTGTATGCTAATAGATTCATTGGGGAAATCCTGAAAACCCAACTGGATTCCGGCCCTCGAGGAGGGACTTTGACACCCCTGGCCTAAGTGGTCCATTCAGGTACTCAAGCATTTCTCCCTATCTGTCCTGATGGGCTCACACTCTACCTAATGTCACAAGGAGCAGCATGGGATTTGAACCCACAACCTCATGGTCCTAGCTCTAACCACTGCACCACATTCTCCCTGTTTTTGTCTCATTTAGATTGTTGGTATAGTCTCTTGTCCTGAGTTTATTGCATTATTGTAATATCCTTTATCTTTCGAATTCTAAGCAAAATGTAAAAAGACTGCAGACCATTCAGAACACTGCGGTGTGGTTGATCTTTGGGCCAAAGCGCTTTGACCATGTATTACAATGTTATCATAAATTACATTGGTTAAGTGTTGAGGCTAGAGTAATTTTTAAACTTGGTTGCGCATCTTTTAAAATGCTATATGGATTATTGCCAAGTTGTCTCCTTGAACACTTCAAATTTGTGAATAGGAATCATCTATGATTAGTACATAGTAACATAGTAGATGACGGCAGATAAAGACCCGAATGGTCCATCTAGTCTGCCCAACGTTTCTTGTTAAGGGAAGTATTTATAAACAATTTTTTTGTAAAACACTGGCATACCAAGCAGCCCTTTGGGAAAAACAAGTTAGTACTCCCCCGATATTCGCAGGGGTTCCGTTCCAGTGAATTTCAAAAAACCGCGAATACGGTTTTTCAGCTGATCGAAGGCAGGAGATGCCGGCGGGTGCTTAAATTGTACTTACGAAGCCGGGCACATTTTCCGACCGTCTCTTCCTTGTACTAAAGTCATGGTTACACCAATCAGGATCTGCTTTGATACGCCAGATAGCATGTCAAAGCAGCTCCTGATTGGTGTAACCATGACTTTAGAACCAAGAAGAGGCAGTTGGAAAATACCACAGATTACTAAGGGGTCCTTTTATCAAGCTGCGGTAGGGGTTTAATTTGCGTAATACCGCACGTTAAATCGCCTGTCACCCTAGCCGCTAACACCTGCATTGAGCAGGCGTTAGTTTTTTAGCTGGCCGCGGGGGTTAGCACGTGATGAAATGTCCGACGTGCTAACCCCACTAGCGCGGCTTCATAAAAGGACCCCTGAGTCTGCGATTTGCGAACTGTATTTCTTTTTCCATTTCTTACTCAACTTTTAGGAAAAAGTTAAAAACTTATCTTTTTAGGAAACATTTAAGTTAAAATTTTACAATAAGTTATAATGTCAATATATTTTGGAATTCTCTGGCTTAATCTACTATAATGTTAGCACAATAAAACCTTGTATTGCAAAGTCTTGCAATACAAGTACATACAGTATACACACATCACAACTGAGCCGATGGTTCTTCTCTCTCTGACGCTGCAGGAGTGTAGTGACTGTTCTAAACGAGAAAAGTCTTGCAATATGAGTACATACAGTATACACGCGTCACATCATCACCAACTGAGCCGATGGTTCTTCTCTCTCTGACGCTGGGGGAGTGGAGTGACTGTTCTAAACGAGCGAGGTCTTGCAATACGAGTATATCCAGTATACACACGTCACATCATCACAACTGAGCCGATGGTTCTTCTCTCTCTGACTCTGCAAGAGTGTAGTGACTGTTCTAAATGAGAAAAGTCTTGAAATACGAGTATATCCAGTATACACACGTCACATCATCACAACTGAGCCGATGGTTCTTCTCTCTCTGACGCTGCGGGAGTTTAGTGACTGTTCTAAACGAGCGAGATCTTGCGATACGAGTACATACAGTATACATGCGTCACGTCATCACAACTGAGCCGATGGCGCTTCTCTCTCTGACGCTGTAGTGACTGTTCTAAACGAGCGAGATCTTGCGATACGAGTACATACAGTATACGCGCGTCACATCATCACGACTGAGCCGATGGTTCTTCTCTCTCTGACACTGCGGGAGTGTAGTGACTGTTCTAAACGAGCGAGATCTTGTGATACGAGTACATACAGTATACGCGCGTCACATCATCACGACTGAGCCGATGGTTCTTCTCTCTCTGACACTGCGGGAGTGTAGTGACTGTTCTAAACGAGCGAGATCTTGCGATACGAGTACATACAGTATACGCGCGTCACATCATCACGACTGAGCCGATGGTTCTTCTCTCTCTGACACTGCGGGAGTGTAGTGACTGTTCTAAACGAGCGAGATCTTGTGATACGAGTACATACAGTATACACGTGTCACATCATCACAACTGAGCCGATGGTTCTTCTCTCTCTGACACTGCGGGAGTGTAGTGACTGTTCTAAACGAGCGAGATCTTGCGATACGAGTACATACAGTATACACGTGTCACATCATCACAACTGAGCCGATGGTTCTTCTCTCTCTGACACTGCGGGAGTGTAGTGACTGTTCTAAACGAGCGAGATCTTGCGATACGAGTACATACAGTATACATGCGTCACGTCATCACAACTGAGCCGATGGCGCTTCTCTCTCTGACGCTGTAGTGACTGTTCTAAACGAGCGAGATCTTGCGATACGAGTACATACAGTATACACGTGTCACATCATCACAACTGAGCCGATGGTTCTTCTCTGTCTGACACTGCGGGAGTGTAGTGACTGTTCTAAACGAGCGAGATCTTGCGATACGAGTACATACAGTATACGCGCGTCACATCATCACGACTGAGCCGATGGTTCTTCTCTCTCTGACACTGCGGGAGTGTAGTGACTGTTCTAAACGAGCGAGATCTTGTGATACGAGTACATACAGTATACGCGCGTCACATCATCACGACTGAGCCGATGGTTCTTCTCTCTCTGACACTGCGGGAGTGTAGTGACTGTTCTAAACGAGCGAGATCTTGCGATACGAGTACATACAGTATACGCGCGTCACATCATCACGACTGAGCCGATGGTTCTTCTCTCTCTGACACTGCGGGAGTGTAGTGACTGTTCTAAACGAGCGAGATCTTGTGATACGAGTACATACAGTATACACGTGTCACATCATCACAACTGAGCCGATGGTTCTTCTCTCTCTGACACTGCGGGAGTGTAGTGACTGTTCTAAACGAGCGAGATCTTGCGATACGAGTACATACAGTATACACGTGTCACATCATCACAACTGAGCCGATGGTTCTTCTCTCTCTGACACTGCGGGAGTGTAGTGACTGTTCTAAACGAGCGAGGTCTTGCAATACGAGTATATCCAGTATACACACGTCACATCATCACAACTGAGCCGATGGTTCTTCTCTCTCTGACGCTGCGGGAGTGTAGTGACTGTTCTAAACGAGTGAGGTCTTGTGGAACAAATTGTATGAGTTTCTGTTATTTCTTATGGGGAAATTTGCTTTGATATACGAGTGCTTTGGATTACAAGCATGCTTCTGGAACAAATTATGCTCGCAAACCAAGGTTTGACTGTATCTCTTAATTTGTGAACCGCACTGAACCGCAAGGTTGCTGCAGTATATAAGAAATCATGTTATGTTATGTTATGTATTGAACAGTGATGAGGTCTGATTTGTTATTGTATTTTTATTCTTTATAGTATTTTGCACGTAATGACTGTATATCAAACTACAGCTATAATGTGCTTTGATGTATGAAGATTAGAAAAGGTGAAAGAGAATTATATGTAGCTAGTAGTTTGTGACATTATTTTAATTATGTATGTTGGAATGTAACTTGCTCAGAATTATTGGATGGTTGTCAGGAATACATTCATTTTTAATAAATAAAATAATGCATCAAACGTAAATGATGAAAGTCTGGAGAAGGGAGAGTCCCTGGACATCGTGTATTTAGACTTCAGTAAGGCTTTTGATAGTGTCCTACACCGGAGGTTATTGAACAAGATGAACGCGAACAGCATGAGTAGAAGACTTCAAAGGGTGATGGTGAACGGTACTCCCTCAAACACGTCGGAAGTGACCAGTGGAGTACCACAGGGCTCGGTCTTGGGCCCGATACTATTCAATATCTTTGTAAGGGATCTGCCTCAGGGACTTCGAGGAAAAATTACATTATTTGCTGATGACGGTAAACTATGCAACGTTGTGGGCAGCGCGGCAGAGCCTAACGGCGCAACCATGCCCGACACTATGGAACAGGACCTAATTTTACTAGAACAATGGTCCAGTACTTGGCAACTGAATTTTAATGCCAAAAAATGTAAGGTAATGCACCTTGGTAAAGGTAATCCATGCAGAACATACACCCTGAATGGTGAAAACTTAACAAGAACTGCAGCAGAACGGGACTTGGGAGTAATCATCCGGGATGATATAAAAGTTGTCAATCAGATGGAGAAAGTGTCGGCAAAGGCTAGACAAATGCTAGGATGCATTAGAAGAAGCTTTATCAGCCGAAAACCTGAAGTTATACTACCGTTATACAGAGCCATGGTGAGACCTCACCTGGAGTACTGTGTCCAGTTTTGGAGGCCACATTATCAAAAGGATGTGAAGAGAATGGCCCCTAGGATGGTCTCAGGACTGAAAGACATCCCTTATGGAGAATGTCTGACTAGACTGCGCTTATATTCTCTCGAAGAGCACAGAGAAAGGGGGGACATGATAGAAACATTCCAATACGTCACGGGCCACATTGAGGTGGAAGAAGAAATCTTTTATCCTATGGGTCCCACGGTGACAAGAGGGCACCCGCTAAAACTCAGGGGGGGGGGGGAAGATTTCATGGGGACACCAGGAAATACTTCTTCACCGAAAGGGTAATTGATTGATGGAATGGTCTTCCACATCAGGTAGTTGAGGCCAGTACCACGCTTGACTTCAAGGGACAATGGGACTGTCTGGTGGGGTCGCTCCAGAGGAATGCTTAAAAAATGGATTCTCAAGGAGGGAGGGTTCTTGAGTAGGCAGACTTGTTGGGCCACCGGCCCTTTTCTGCCATCACACTCTATGTTTCTATAGCGTCTGAGTATTGCTTCTTTAAGGATAGCTTTGTCCCTGCCCTGGAACACCCCTGGCCATTCCTCTTTGAAATGGCTAAATTTTGGGAGCGTGTGGCGCAGTGGTTAAAGCTCCAGCCTCAGCACCCTAAGGTTGCGGGTTCAAACCCAGGCAAGTCACTTAATCCCCCCATTGCCCCAGGGACATTTGATAGATTGTGAGCCCACCAGGCAGATAGGGAAAAATGCATGAGTACCTGAATACATTCATGTAAACCGTTCTGACTCCCTTAGGAGAACGGTATAGAAAATTGAATAAATGAAAAATCTTTTTTTAAAAATTCATGTATAGCTCTTCAACCAAAATGTATCTTTTTGAAGAGCCTAGTAGTAAACATCCCCCCCCTCCCCCCAAAAAGAAATCCGATAAGGTCAGTGCTTCCTACTGGCTGCATCGGTGCTTTTGTCGAATATTTGCAGCTATGATTTAAAAAAAGCACATAAAGGGCAGTTCTAGAAATGGTGCTCAAGCCTGGTCACCCCAAAAATGAGCACTGGACACTGGTCTATAGACGGCGCTAAATGCTGAGATCTGTGTCCAATTTGAGGCGTAAGGATTTACGCTAACTGAAATTTGGTATAAGTCTCCACATAATTGGATTGGATTTATTATTTTTGCTTGACTGCTGTTAGGTGGTGTACAATTAGGGAAATCCCTTTTCTTCAAATTCACTGAGCTTTGGAACAACCTCCCTGACCCTCCCTAGGCTCATTCCAATTATTCCGAAAGCATCTGAAAACCTGGCTTTTCTCCAAAATGTAAAGCTATCTCTTTAAAATGTAAAGCTAGCTATCCTCTTCATAACCTCTAATTTCTTATTATGTCCTTCCCTCATTGATTGAATTACCTGTAAACCGTGCCGAGCTCTATCTTTATGGAGATGATGCGGTATGCAAACTTAAGGTTTAGTTTAGTTCGGGGGTCGGCAACCCGCGGCTCCAGAGCCGCATGCGGCTCTTTTCCACCTCTGCTGCGGCTCCGGTAGTGTGTCACGCAGGAATGCAGCTTACAAGTCCGTCGTCGCGGCGGGAAATAGCCATGCTGAGCAGTGAGCTCAGCACACACAGATGAAAGCCTTGCTTGCTGATTGGTCCGGCGGCCCCGCCCCGCCGTGCCGCCGGACCAATCAGCAAGCAAGGCTTTCATCTGTGTAGTGCTGAGCTCACTGCTCAGCGTGGCTATTTCCCGCCGCGACGCTGGACTTGTAAGGTGCCTGAAAAAGAAATCATCCTGGCCGGGGTCGGTGTCATGCTCCGGAGATCTACAGCCTTCCTATCTCCCTCTCCCTTCTACCTGCTTCCGGCCACATCCCCTGCTCCGCGGCTCTCTTCGGCAACTCAGCAGCAGCTTCTGACGTCGGGGCCTACCCTCTGCGAGTCCCGCTTGTTTCAACTTCCTTTTTCCACAAAGGCGGGACTCGTAGAGGGAAGGCCTCGATGTCGGCAGCTTGTCTTGATCACTGCTGCTGACGAGTTGCTGAAGAGAGCCGCGGAGCAGGGGGGTGTTGCCAGGTGCAGGTAGAAGGGAGAGGGCCAGATGCAGGACTCGTGGGTGAGGGAGGAGAAGAGAGAGAGAAAGAGAGAGGGGAGGGAAACAAAAGGAAATCTTTCATACTGGGCTGGGCCGGAGTGGAGGGAGGGTGGAAAGATTCTAGCTACAGGGTGCAGTAACAAAGGAAAAGGGGGGAAAGCTGAAAATGGAGATAGTGACACAAAGAAGAGAAAGGGTAAGCAGGACCTACTGAATAAGGATAGAGATACAGAGGGGACATGAAGAGGAGGTGAAATAGAGACATAGAAGTAATGCTGAAAAAGTGGGGGGGGGGGGAGATAAAGACATTGAAAGGGCAAATGGTGAACATGGGGTAAAGACAAGGACAGAGACAAATGAAGATTCTGAAAAAGTGGTGAGATAGGGATATAGATGAGATGGACACAAAGAAGGGTGATGCTGGAAAATAGGTGGAATGGTAATTCTGACAGACACAGAAGGGAAATGCTGGATCAAGGAGAGATGGGGCTCAGGCTGGATGGAATGAGGAGAAATGCCTTGTTGGCCCGGAACTTCCTCTCCTACGTCAGAATTGACGTCAGGGAGCAGAATGCTGGTCAGCACGATGCTTCTGCAGGGAAAGCTTGGGACGGCGGTGGCTTGGGGGCTGTTCCCCGATGGCAGTGGCAGCAAACCGAGTGGCTTGGGGGAGAGCACAGAGAAAGAAAGAAAGGGGGCAGACAGGGAGACAGAAAGAAGGGGGAACAGGGAGACAGAAAGAAAAAGTTGGGGGAGAGAATGAGGTATGGAGGAGAGGAAACATACAGGAGGCTGAAAGAAAGGAAGAAAGATTGGATGCACAGTTAGAAGAAGAAAGTGCAACCAGAGACTCATGAAATCACCAAATAGCAAAGGTAGGAAAAATGATTTTATTTTCAATTTAGTGATCCTGTATATAGCATTAAGATAAGAAACAATATATGCAGTGTTAGATTTGTTTTATAATGGTTTTGCGGCTCCAAGTTTTTTTTTCTTTTCGAAAACGGGTCCAAGTGGCTCTTTATGTCTTAAAGGTTGCAGACCCCTGGTTTAGTTTAATTTCTCTTCCTCTCTCTCTTTTTTCTCTCTCTCCTTTTTTTCTCTCTCCCTTCCTCTCTCTTTTTCTCTCTTTTCCTCTTCCTCTCTCTCTCTCCTTTTTTTTCTCTTTCTCTTTTTTCTCTCTCCCTTCCTCTCTTTTTTTTTTTCTCTCTCTTTTCCTCTCTATTTTTTTTCTCTCTCTTCTTTTTTTTCTCTCTTTCTCTTTCTCATTAAAAGGCGTCATGTATACAGGTAAATTAGGGAAGTCCCTTTTCTTCAAATTCACTGAGCTTTGGAATAACCTCCCTGCCCCGCTGCGGAACCTAGGCTCATTCCAATTATTCCGAAAGCATCTGAAAACCTGGCTTTTCTCCAAAATGTAAAGCTATCTCTTTAAAATGTAAAGCTAGCTATCCTCTTCATAACCTCTAATTTCTTATTATGTCCTTCCCTCATTTATTGAATTTACCTGTAAACCGTATCGAGCTCTATCTTTATGGAGATGATGCGGTATACAAACTTAAGGTTTAGTTTAGTTTACAATAGTATGCTGTGTGTCTCTTTAGAGGTCCCAACGTATCCCCTGAAAAACTTTCAGCAATTTCTGAGATGGTTGAGTGAGGAGTTCTGGACCACTTGACATGGGAGGTCCCTGAGAGTAGCCAAGTCTATGGCAAAGGTCTCCTCGATGGATGCAGAGTTCAGCAGCTGTTTAATACACCAAAGGTGTATTCCCTAGTGGCACAAGTTGCTAAGGGCTCCTTTTACTAAGCTGCGATAGCGGTTTTAGCGCGCACTAAACCCATGCTACGTGTCTAAAACTAATGCCAGCGGCAATTCTGCGCGCATTAAGCGTGCTAAAACCGCTATCGCGCCTTAGTAAAAGGAGCCCTAAATGTACCTCCCTTCCCAGTGAAGGTGGAGTAGTTCTGAAGGACTCCCAGGTCCGCAGACTGGACTTTGCCATTAAGAGACAATTTGAGGCCGCGGCACTAGGCCTAAAAGCGGTAGCAGCATGGAAACTTCTGAAGCTCCAACTCTATTGGCCAGATTCTCAAAAATTGGCGTTAAATACTGACTGGGCGCTGTTGCAGGTGTTCTTGTAGCAATTTCAAAAACGCGAGTCATTCTGAAAAAATCGCTCATGCAAATGAGGTCAGCGCAGAATAAAGGCAATAAAATAAAAACAACAACAAGAAATCAAGCTGCAAGTAACTCTCTCCTGCCGCAAAGCAACATCCCTCAACAGTAGGAGAGATGCCCAGTCTCTCCCGCCGCCATGCTACTCCTCCCCATGCCTCCCCGCCCTCTCCCCCTTACCTTTCTTTAGATGGCTGGTCAGAGAGATGCCTACTCCCTCTGACCAGCTTGCCCGCCTTTTCAAAATAGGCCTTCTCCTCCCTGATGGAAGAATGGAGAGAGTGAGGGAAAGAGATGCTGAGGTGAGGGAGGGAATAGAAAGGGAGAAGTGGGTGTCTGAGACAGACAGAAAGCAGCCAAGGAGAGAGAGAGAAAGAAAGGCAGACAGACAGAAAGCGGCCAAGGAGAGAGAGAGAGAGAGATAGAAAGAAAGAAAGAAAGACATACAGACAGTGGCCAAGGAGAGAGAGAGAGAGATAGAAAGAAAGAAAGACAGACAGACAGTGGCCAAGGAGAGAGAGAGAGAGAGATAGAAAGAAAGACAGACAGACAGAAAGCGGCCAAGGAGAGAGAGAGAGATAGAAAGAAAGAAAGACAGACAGACAGTGGCCAAGGAGAGAGAGAGAGATAGAAAGAAAGAAAGACAGACAGACAGTGGCCAAGGAGAGAGAGAGAAAGAAAGGCAGACAGACAGAAAGCGGCCAAGGAGAGAGAGAGAGAGATAGAAAGAAAGAAAGACAGACAGACAGTGGCCAAGGAGAGAGAGAGAAAGAAAGGCAGACAGACAGAAAGCGGCCAAGGAGAGAGAGAGAGAGATAGAAAGGAAGAAAGAAAGAAAGACAGACAGACAGTGGCCAAGGAGAGAGAGAGAGATAGAAAGAAAGAAAGACAGACAGACAGTGGCCAAGGAGAGAGAGAGAGATAGAAAGAAAGAAAGACAGACAGACAGTGGCCAAGGAGAGAGAGAGAAAGAAAGGCAGACAGACAGAAAGCGGCCAAGGAGAGAGAGAGAGAGATAGAAAGAAAGAAAGACAGACAGACAGTGGCCAAGGAGAGAGAGAGAAAGAAAGGCAGACAGACAGAAAGCGGCCAAGGAGAGAGAGAGAGAGATAGAAAGGAAGAAAGAAAGAAAGACAGACAGACAGTGGCCAAGGAGAGAGAGAGAGATAGAAAGAAAGAAAGACAGACAGACAGTGGCCAAGGAGAGAGAGAGAGAGAGAGATAGAAAGAAAGAAAGACAGACAGACAGTGGCCAAGGAGAGAGAGAGAAAGAAAGAAAGAAAGACAGACAGACACATCTATTCTAGCACCCATTGTAACGGGCTTAAAGACTAGTAGTATGATATTGTATTAACTCTGTCTTGGCAGGTTAGTCCGAGCAAGTGTTACATGCTTGCTAGTTAATGCTAATGCCATGTCCCCTGCAGAAATACTCTGCAAAATTCAGTAATTTATTTATTTAAAGGATTTATATTCCGTTCTATCAATTAGTTTCTAGGTGGATTACAACTCTACATACAGTAACAGGCAAACTACTGCAAACCTGTTAATGCAGTCACCTGATAACCTGTTTCCAAGCGTTAATCGCATGTTAAGTGGTCAATTACAGATTAGAAAGCTGGACACTACAGAAAGAAGATTGACTCATTTGAGCTTTGGTCCTGGAGAAGGATTTTATGCGTCCCGTGGGCCGCCAGAAGACGTAACTAATCAATTCTGGAAGAGATCACTCAAAGCCCAGATGATGAAGAAACAGCTGTCTTGTTTTGGTCACACTGTCAGAGAGAAGGACATGAAGAGGACAACCTGAAAACAACCATGGGGATGACGCGGGAGGACCAAACCCATCTCTTTTTAGATCTGTAATTTATCAAGTCGCTAGGACTCGAGCGTGAGTCGATGGCACCTAACTGAGTATTTAACACACTTCACAATTTATTAAACTTGCTTTACTGCTTTTATCCTTAACTATGAGTAAGAACAAAGTGGTGTAAAATATGAAATCAAAGTGAAACCTCATTGAAAGCACACCTAACCAAGAGCCACCCAGGGACCACTCAGCCAGCCCCACTAGGTAATGGTCCAAAAATGTCCTAATTACAAGGGTCATTTCATAAATAATGCACACTATTTTTTAAAATTTACGTTTTTTTTTTAAGTATTTCTTTACAGTCCTTTCAATATAGTCTCCTTGCTTTGCAATGATCAAGTACGCCCCAACATCCTGGAAGCTTCATTATTCCATCCAAGACACCGTTTTTGTTCAGTTGCCGAATGGCTCGGGTACCGGCGGAAGAAAGCTCTTCCAGAGTTACAAAGTGTTGTCCAGGCATAGGTTATTTCAACTTTGGAAAAAGGTCAAAGTCTGGTGGACACATGCCTGGACTGTAGGGAGCATGAGGTAACACCTCCCAGCCGTATTCGCGTAATTTTTCAATGACATTCCCTATGTGCGGGCGAGCGTTGTCATGAAGAATGAGTGACCCAGCCAAGAGCAACTGAGGTCGGGTTTTGTGCATTTTTCTGCGCATTTATTTTTGTGTGCAAAAATCACGATAATACACTGCTGTGATACTTCTTCCACATGGAACTTTGTCTATGATGATGATGCCTTCATGATCATAAGCAAAAATCATCATTTGCTTGACTTTTGATTGAGCTCATCATCGAAATTATTTTGGTCATGGGGAAGATGGAACTTTCAAATTGTCATTGAAAAACTATGCGAATACGGGTGGGAGATGTTACCTCATGAGACCACCAGACTTCGACCTTTTTCCAAAGTTGAAACAACCTATGCGTGGACTTCGTTGTGCATCTCTGGAAGAGCTTTCTTCCTCTGGTACCCGAGCCATTTGGCAACTGAACTAAAATGGTGTCTTGGATGGAATAATGAAGCTTCCAGGATGTTGGGACTTACTTGATCATTGCAAAGCAAGGAGACTATATTGAAGGATTGTAAAGAAATACTTGGAAAAAGAACAAACAACATGTAAATTAAAAAAAAAAAAAAAAAAAAATAGTGTGCATTATTTATGAAATGACCCTCGTACTTAGGAAGTGATTTTATAAATAGTTATCTAATTTGTGTACTGTCACGTTATCATGTAAACTACATGTGCACATTTCTTCTACCTGTTCTTTAGTATTCACAAACTATCCATCTCTTTTTTTTTCTTAGAATTTTTTAAATTTCTAAAGAACACACAAGAAGATGGAATGCAATCCATAATACAAAAAAAAGAAACATACATGATAACCATCACACCTTGAATACTATGTGCAGTTCTTGTCGCTGTATCTCAAAAAAGATATAGCAGAACTAGAAAAGGTACAGAGAAGGGCAACAAAAATGATAAAAGGCTAAAGCGGCTTGGAGAGGAGATAGCTCAGGGGTGATATGATAGAGGACTATAAAATACTGAGTGGAGTGGAAAGGGTAGATGTGAATCGCTTGTTCGCTCTTTCCAAAAATACTAGGACTAGGGGGCTAGGGAGAAAATATTTCTTCACAGAACATGTAATTAAACTCTGGAATTTGTTGCCAGAGAATGTGGTAAAATCAGTTAGCTTAGCGGGGTTTAAAAAAGGTTTGGATAATTTCCTAAAAGAGAAGTCCATAGGCCAATATTGAGATGGCTTGTGGAAATCTACTGCTTATGCCTAGGATAAGCAGCATAAAATCTGTTTTACTACTTGGGATCTACCAGTAGCTAGGTACTTGGGACCTGGGTTGGCTACCGTTGGATACAGGATACTGGGCTTGGAGGACCTTCGGTCTGTGCAGTATAGCAATTCTTACGTTCTTATGTAAGCTGAGTATAGGATAATCAAGCCATTGTGATGAGGTTGGCCCTTAGGCATTGGTGGAATGAGGCATTTGACGTCACAATACCAGCTCTGGAATGTTGCTACTCTTTGGGTTTCTGTCAGGCACTTAGGACCTGGGTTGGCCGCTGTTTGAAGCAGGATACTGGGCTTGATGAACCTTCGGTCTGTCCCAGTAAGGCAATTCTTATGTTCTTATATCCGGAAAGGTTGCTTCAAGGGGAGAAGATGAAACACAGTTCAAGGGAAAAGAGAAATAGCAATCATGGTCAAAAGATTTTTCAAGCTGATACCCCTTACATTACTGAGGCCACAGAAAGTCATATACACCATGTCTTGATACACACAAGGAGATTTGCTTTCCATTTATAGCATACTTAGAATGGTTAACTGTGATCTTGTGTAAACATAGCATGCATAGAATCGTGTAATAATACAAATGCAAACAAGATGCCCTAGCCAAGCAGCTAGGAGGCCGACAACAACCACAGTGGAACCCATCGGAATCTGTCTTTGAAAGCCACTCTGAATTGACTTCCAATAAAGATAAAGAAAGTTAGTGCTTACCAATAGGACACCATTTTAACACTTGAAAATGATGAGGAAAAGAAAACCCACTGCCTCCTCGAGACTGATGTGCCAGAGTATTTGTACAGGATCTACTTTTGTGCATGGATTTCCAGTCTTAACAGGAAGTCCATAGAGGAGGGTCCGTGAGCATTCACTGACTCGTACATTCCACAATGCGGAATTGACCGTGCCAAACCTCTCCTGATAAAATTACTTTGGTTCCCACAGAGCATACTGTCTTGGTTTGCCATCATATCTGAACATAAGAGTTGCCATACTGGGACATGAAGCCCAGTATCCTGTTTCCAAAGTGGCCAATTCGGGTCCCAAGTAGTAAAACAGATTTTAGGCTGCTTAGCCTAGGAATAAGCAGTGGATTTTCCTAAGTCGGTCTTAATAATAGCTAATGGACTTCTCTTTTAGGAAGTTATCGAAACCTTTTTTAAACCCAGATAAGCCAACTGCTTGCACCACATTCTCTGGCAATAAAGTCCACGCTGAGTGAAGAAGTATTTTCTCCAGTTTGTGTTCAATCTACTACTTGGAAGTTTCATTGCATGCCCCTAATCTTGATATTTTAGGATTCACATCGACCTGTTCCACTCAGTATTTTATATACCTTGATCATATCTCCCCTGAGCCGTCTCTTCTCTAGGCTGAAGAGCCCTCGCCACTTTAGCCTGTTCTCATAGGGAAGTTGTCCAATCACTTCTATCATTTTTGTTGCCCTTCTCTGTACCATAAAGCGATCCAAGGGCATTGTAACATTTTCATCTTTGTTTTTCATTCCTTCCTTGATAATTCCTACCATTCTATTTGGTTTCTTAGTCGCCACCACAATGCATCCTCAACGATGACACCTAGATCCTTTTCCTGGGCAGTGACTCTTGACATGTCACCCTGCTTCACGTAGCTTATAGTTCGTTTTCCTCTTTGCCACGTGCAACCATGACAATCCTGTCCACAGCTACCCCACTTAGATCAATCAATTCACACCGACTACTTCTCCCCAATCCTAAACAGGCATTTCTTGAATCTACATGACGCTTGGCTTTCTTTTAGACAATACGATGAAACCTTCTGCTCAATGTGTGGCGGCGGCCAAAAAAGCAAACAGGATGCTAGGAATTATTAAAAAACAAGACTAAGAATGTTATAATGTCTCTGTATCGCTCCATGGTGCAACCTCATCTGCAGTATTGCATTCAATTCTGGTCTCCTTATCTCAAGAAAGATATGGTAATGCTAGAGAAGGTTCAAAGAAGAGCGACCAAGATGGTAAAGGGAATGGAACTCCTCTCGTATAAGGAAAGACTAAAATGATTAGGGCTCTTTAGCTTCGAAAAGAGATGGCTGAGGGGAGATATGATTGAAGTCTACAAAATCTTGAGTGGAGTAGAACGGGTACAAGTGGATCGATTTGTCGTTCCGTCAAAAATTCCAAAAACTAGGGAGACACTTGATGAAGTTACAGGGAAATACTTTTAAAACCAATAGGAGGAAATATTTTTTTCACTCAGGGGAATAGTTAACTTCTAGAGCACGTTGCCAGAGGTTGTGGTAAGAGTGAATAGCGTTGCTGGTTTTAAGAAAGGTTTGGGCAAGTTCCTGGAGGAAAAGTCCATAGTCTGCTCTTGATAAAGACATGGGTGAAGCCACTGCTTACCCTGAATCGGTAGCATGGAATGTTGCTACACCTTGGGTGTTGGCCAGGTACTAGGGATCTGGATTGGCCACCGTGAGAACGGGCTACTGGGCTTGATGGACCATTGGTCTGACCCAGTAAGGCGATTCTTATGTTCTTTGTTTTCCCAGGGGAGTGAATGTTCTTCCACCCTTTATACATAGTGCACATTCTCTTAATTGATTTAAAGTGTTGCTGAAAACCTACTTTTTCACTACTGCTTTTGAGGAGCTGGTGGTGTCTTGAGCTTTGCTGAGTTGCCGGATATGTTTCTTCTGTCTAGAGCTGATTGTAAAACTATAAAAAGGCGATATACAAGTTCCAATCCCTTTCCCCTCCCCCCTTTGTTTAGTTGGCACAACCTTTCACATGTGAGAGCCAAACTGATTGGACTAATCAAGCCACTGAATACTCCAGTATAACCATATCGTAGAGCTCTCATCTTGCTTCAGCTGTGTGGCATGAAGTCCAGGGAACCTGTAATTGGAAGGAGCAGTTATCTGCGGCATGTCACATTAGGCTGTCCTCAAATGACAGTTTTATATTTTCTGGCTCACTTTGCAACTGTGATCAGTTTCTGTTGCACATTAGGACCTTATGCTAGTTCATAAAAGGCAGCTGACATATGTGGCCCACCGTACACGCACACCAAATGCAGCCCTTAAGTTCCGCTGTAAGCTCTTGGGGCTAGGAATTCTCACATCCCTATTTCCAGTTTCCCTAGTCCTGAAAGTGTGCTGGGAATCGGGCACATTTTCTTCACTTGCCTGTATTGCGTTCTCTGCAATCTTGCATTTTACTTTAAGCGCCAATGACAAGCTTTTCTTGAACCTGCTGTCTGGCTCTGGCCAGAAAAAAAAAAAGCAGAGAAGTGAATGCCAGGCTTAGCTAGGGAGCTTTCCCATGTATGGCCACCAGAGGGCAGCCTTGCCCCTCTCATTCCCCTCCTGGTGCACCTTTTCTGGTAATTGATTGCCTAATTTCCCCCTTATGTGACAGAAAGCAGATATCAAGTAATTTGCAGCAATAACCCACTAATGCTGGGCCAGTATCAAAACTCCCATGTTCATTTCAAGTGGCAGATAAAACACTAATATATAATTATCCTTGCAAATTGGATTGTTTTAAATAACCAAAAGGCTGTGGCCAGGAGAAAACGATCCCATTTCCCCTGAGTTACTATTGCAGCGTAATTGCTGCATTCAATCAATTTCCCAGGCATTAGAAATTCCATCACAATCAACATTAAGCTTTATTCATTGTGATGGCTAAGAGCCGGGCCATTTCTCCTCTTTCTCTTAACTGGCAAAATTAATCAGGAAAAAGATTTTAAACATTTACCCGTGTGAAGGAGGTCAGCGCTGCCTCTGTACTGCTCAGCAGATAAGCGAGCTCATAAAAAGAAAATTGAATTAGTAATGATCGCCGAGGACACAGTATATAAAAGCTGGCGATCGGCTGGCTCTGGGGAGGGGTTGGGGGGGGGAAGAATCTATTCCCTATGGGCAAGATGCGCTCTTTTTTTTTTTTCGTCTTCTGGCGCATATTATCAGCAGTTTAATTTGGAAGCGCAGGAGGCTGGTGGAGAGTAACGAGGTTTCAGGTGGAGAGATGCCGTGCACCATTTGTTTGGGCCCAACGGATAATCACTTTAATTGACTTGAAAAATGCATTGATCAGCAGCAGTCTGGCCGGCCGGAGGGGGTGGGGCAGCAGAAAATCTCAGGAGGCTGGCAGCTTTCCAGCTGCAGAAACCTAGCTGCTTCCCTCTCGTCTTTCACACTTCCGGGCAGGACCTTGGCTCCTGTGCACCAGAAGTATAGCAGAGGACCTGAAGGGGCTCCCAGAGGGTTTGTGGGGGCCAGCGACTTCCTGCAAAACTTTTGATCAAAGTGTTTTTGAAATGTGCTGCAGAGCTCTGAGAGAGAGACGGTGGTAGGTGCAACTGGGGGTGAGTTTTCTCTCCACTGTCCGCTGGATCAAAATGCTTTAAAACGGGGGGTGTCCAACCTTTTGGCTTCCCTGGGCCGCATCTTCCGAAAAAAATGTTTCTGGGGCCGCGCAAACGCTGCAGCAAGACAGAGGAGGGAGCCGGCAAGACGGTAAACACCCCGGAGGCAGCAGAGGAAAACACTGCATCGCCCTCGACCGGGGCCGCACAAAATACTTCGCAGGGCCGCAGGTTGGACACCCCTGCTTTAAAATAAAATTGAGCATAAAGAGCTTTATTTTTACACTTGTACGACAGAAGAAAAGTCGCTTCAAACAGAATAGGTGTACTACATCCACTGGAATAGCAAAGGTGATACAGTGAAAGGAAGGAATGTGTTTTCCGACCTTCCCTTTAATAATATGCAATAGTCTCTGAACATGTCTTATTCAGAAATCCAGTTCAAGCTTGGCTTCTAAAAGTAGACTGTTGTGTGTCTGGCATCAAGGATTAGCTGATTGGCAAATGTTTTACTTAATTCTGAACTGTGATACCTCTCCTTTCAGGGTAAGCTGAAAAGGAGGAACAAAAGAAGAAAACTGATCAAAGTGTATTTTGAGTTTCAATCAAAATTCAGGTTACTTACTACTGCTACTTATCACGTATATTGTTCTGAAAGGTGTACGCAACACTGTATATTTTAGAAACATAGAAACATAGAAATGACGGCAGAAAAGGGCCATGGCCCATCCAGTCTGCCCACACCAAGACCCACCCCCTATCTACCTCCATGAAGAGATACGACATGATATTCCCATCTTTTCTTAAAATCTAGCACACTGCTGGCCTCAATTACCTGTTGACATGTAATAGACGGTCCCTGCTCAGAAGAGCTTACAATCTAACTTGGACAGAACCCAACTGAGAGGAGTTATGAGGCGAAAGCATTTAACGGGGTTATGAGATGAGCATTTAACAGGGCCTTGAACACTGCCCGCTGTAGGGATTCAGGCACCGTGTTCCAAGCAAACGGCACAGCAAGGTAGAAGGGTTGGAGTCTAGAGTTGGAAGAGGAAGAGAAGGACACAGAGAGAAGGGACTTACCAGCTGAGCGGAGCTCGCGGGGAAACAGGGGGAGATAAGTGAAGAGAGACAGTGAGAGGCAGCTAAGTGAGTACATTTGTAGGTCAGTAAGAAGAGTTTGAATTGTATTTGGAAACGGATGGGATGCCAATGAAGTGACTTTAAGAGATGGGTAACGTAAGTATAGCAGCTGAATTCTGGATGGATTGGAGGGGAGCGAGATGGCTAAGTGGAAGGAAGGCAAGAGAGTAGCGAATTGCAGTAGTCTAAGCACGAGATGATGAAGGTGTGGGATAAGGGTTGGATTTTGCTAATACTTGACTTAGGAAGGTCCTGAGGTAACAATAGAAAGCCATGGGGTTAGCACAGCGACTATAAGCAAGCAGAGAAGCATTTGGGGGCGAACAGGCCCATTGTCAAGTGAAGGCCCACATCAGATGGTAGGTCACTCCCAAAGGGTGAACTTTTCACCATCGGAAAATGCCTTACCTGATAAGCAAATTTAAAGAACCACAATGAATCTCTCCTGTACCTGGTAAGCCTAATAGAAGACCAGTCCACATATCCCCACGGTGCACCACCAAACAAGGATCCAAACCTCAAAGTCCCAACACCACACCATGCCCTTCAAGGCCAACTCCTGTCCAAAATGGGAAAAATATCTCTCACACCAAAATCGCAAAATACTCACCTCTCCATTCCCTCAAACTTCAGACCCGTAGCAGGCATCCCCATATTTACCTAGACACTCATGTATGTAAGCAAGTCAGGGCAAAATCCAGCGAGTTGCTGTAGTGGCTGAAGTGGGAATGATTTTTCTTTTACAGGCATGTCTCAGCATAATTGCATGCAACAAATTATATGCATGCTATTTGTTAAGAGAATCACTGGTAAAGAAGAGCTCAGAAGAGCAGTCGTTAAGCACAGCTCCTCCCTTCTGTCAAAGCTGCTCTCCCTTCCCAGATCAACTGAGCCACAAGTCTCGCCGAGTCCTACCGGCTCAGCTGATTGACCAGCTTGACAACGGCTCCCCCTTCTGCTTCTATTCCTTTCTCTCCTCTCTTCTACCTTCCAAAGTATTTAGATCAATGCTGTCTTGTTAAAATGTTTATTTTATTTTTATTTTTCCTCTAACTCTACTTTTCACTTCTCTATTACCCTCCAGGTACTTTAGTTAGATTGTGAGCCTTCGGGACAGTAAGGGAATTTTTCAAGTACCTTTCTTATTTCTAATCTTAATGTATATTTTCTGTAAACCGCTTAGAACCTAACGGATGTAGCGGTATATAAGAAATAAATTACATTACATTACATTACAAAGAAAAGTTCTTCCTCCTGCCAACATCCCCCCCTTGCCTGCCGCTGCCCGAACACCATGGTATCCCCCCAGACACCCTGTACAAGATTGGCAGGAGGGATGCCCACTCTCTCCTGCTTCGGTTGCCACTGCCTGACCTGGAGCCCCCCCCTTCCAACACTCCTGTGCCTTGACAGGAGGGATGCCCATTCCCTCCTGCCACTGGGGTTCCCCATGCCCCCAACAAGCCCCCAACAACCTTCCGCCCCCGTACCTTTAAATTGAAGGATGGCAGGAGGGATGCCCACTCCCTCTTGCTTCCGGGGGTTCCCTGTCCCCCCCCAACAGCCCTTGAAATTGAAGGATGACCAGAGGGATACCTACTCCCTCCAGCTGGTAGGCCTGCCTCTTCAAAATGATGGGCCTTCCCCTTGTACATCCTGGGATGCACTAAGAGGGTCCTAAGGCCCTGATTGGCTCATTCGCTTAAGGCTTCTCCCTATCCCAGGATGCACCGGGCAGGCACCAGGGCCTAAGGCCCACCATTTTGAAGAGGCAGGCCTCCTGGCCAGAGGGAATGGGTATCCATCCAGCTGTCCTTCATTTTCAAGATACCAGGCGGTGGGGGCTGTCAGGAGGATGTTGGGGCAGTAGGAGATTCCTGCAGCAGAAAGGAGTGGGCATCCTTCCTGCTGTCCTTCAATTTAAAGGTATGGGGGAGGGGTGTGGGATGCTGATGGTAGGAGGAAGTGAGCATCTCTCCTGCTGAATGGGGAGGGAGGCATCGAATGGGCCCTGGGGAGGGAGGAATTGGGGGTCTTTTTTTAATAATGTAGGGGGTAAGTCTGAGCTGTTAAATCTTACTTTCCTGTCAGTGTCTGAGCCAATCAGCGCTCAGGCACTGTCCAGAAAGTAAGACTATGACAGCTCAGGTCCTGCTGGAAAAGTTTGCCCGCAAATGTAGCATAACAAGGGTAGAGAATCGCCTGGAGTGGTCATTTAAATATTATTGACCCTATTTTATTACCATTTTAGTAGTAATGACCTCAGCGGATCCAGAACACTGCGGCTAGGTTGATCTTCGCAAAAAGCAAATTTGACCATGTTTCCCCGCTTCTGGGGAAGACAAGGCAAGACAAATCATGGGCTGCATACGAAGGGGTTTGGTCAGTCGTAAGGCGGAAGTCATTATGCCATTGTATAGATCCATGGTGAGGCCCCACCTGGAATACTGTGTGCAATTCTGGAGGCCGCATTATCGCAAGGATGTGCTGAGACTGGAGTCGGTGCAAAGAATGGCCACCCGGATGGTCTCGGGACTCAAGGATCTACCATACGAAAAACGGCTTGACAAATTACAGCTATACTCGCTCGAGGAGCGCAGAGAGAGGGGAGACATGATCGAGACGTTCAAGTATCTTACGGGCCGCATCGAGGCGGAGGAAGATATCTTCTTTTTCAAGGGTCCCACGACAACAAGAGGGCATCCGTTGAAAATCAGGGGCGGGAAACTACGAGGTGACACCAGGAAATTCTTTTTCACTGAAAGAGTGGTTGATCGCTGGAATAGTCTTCCACTACAGGTGATTGAGGCCAGCAGCGTGCCTGATTTTAAGGCCAAATGGGATCGACACGTGGGATCTATTCACAGGGCAAAGGTAGGGGAGGGACATTAGGGTGGGCAGACTGGATGGGCCGTGGCCCTTATCTGCCGTCTATTTCTATGTTTCTATGTTTCTGTCAAAACTTCACTGGCTTCCGGTGATTTCTAGGATTCACTTTAAATGTACCTGCCTAATTTTCATGGCATTCTTCCTCCCCTAATCCAACTATCCTGGAATTCTTCGAGACCTGACACTACCAGATCCGCCCACATACTCAAACTATCTTTCCCCTCGTTAAATGGCGTCATGTACGCAAGTAAATTAGGGAAATCCCTTTTCTTCAAATTCACTGAGCTTTGGAACAACCTCCCGCTGCGGAACCTAGGCTCATTCCAATTATTCCCAAAGCATCTGAAAACCTGGCTTTTCTCCAAAACGTAAAGCTAGCTATCCTCTTCATAACCTCTAATTTCTTATTATGTCCTTCCCTCATTTATTGAATTTACCTGTAAACCGTATCGAGCTCTATCTTTATGGAGATGATGCGGTATACAAACTTAAGGTTTAGTTTAGTTTACTCCTCCTCTCTCTCTTTCTCTCTCTCTTTTTTCTCTCTCTTCTTCTCTTTTTTTCTCTCTCTTCCTCTTTTTTCTCTCTCTCTCTCTTCTTTTCTCTCTTCCTCTTTTTTTTCTCTCTCTCTTTGTGTCTCTTTTTTTCTCTCTCTCTCTCTCTCGTATTCTCTTTTTTCTCTCTTCCTCTCTTTTTTTCTCTCTCTCCCTCTCTTTTTTTCTCTCTCTCCCTCTCTTTTCTCCTCGCTCTTCTTTTTTTCTCTCTTTCTCTTTCTCATTCTCATTAAAAGGCATCATGTATGCAGGGAAATTAGGGAAATCCCTTTTCTTCTTGAGCTTTGGAATAACCTCCCTGCCCCGCTGCGGAACCTAGGCTCATTCCAATTATTCCGAAAGCATCTGAAAACCTGGCTTTTCTCCAAAACATAAAGCTATCTCTTTAAAACGTAAAGCTAGCTATCCTCTTCATAACCTCTAATTTCTTATTATGTCCTTCCCTCATTTATTGAATTTACATGTAAACCGTATCGAGCTCTATCTTTATGGAGATGATGCGGTATACAAACTTAAGGTTTAGTTTAGTTTACTCCTCCTCTCTCTCTTTTCTCTCTCTCTTCTTCTCTTTTTTCTCTCTCTCATCTTTTCTCTCTTCCTCTTTTTTTCTCTATCTCTCTCTCCTTTTCTCTCTCTCTCTTCCTCTCTTTTTTTCTCTCTCTCTTTGTGTCTCTTTTTTTCTCTCTCTTTTCTCTCTCTCTTCCTCTCTTTTTTTCTCTCCCTCTTTTTTCTCTCGCTCTTCTTTTTTTCTCTCTTTCTCTTTCTCATTCTCATTAAAATCCCTTTTCTTCTTGAGCTTTGGAATAACCTACCTGCCCAGCTGTGGAACCTAGGCTCATTCCAATTATTCCGAAAGGTTAGAAATTTGGGTTATGTGAGTGTCGTTTGTAAGGGATCATGCCATAAGTAATCACAAATTTTTCAGCCGGGGCTGTTTTGAGTCCAAAAAAGCTGATGGAGAGCCGACAAATAGTTTCCTACTTGGGGCCACGACACCAACCAAAGTTTCTGGACTTCTGTCTCCACCAGAGCACCTGACTTCAGTTACACAGAAAGCAGGAAAAACCCCTTTTCAAATTCAAACCCACAAACTAAAAGTACTATTGTACATAAATGAAACCCTAATATGCCAGACTCTGCACACAGTACACCACAAGAGAAATAGAATTAAAAGCATTTTTTTCCTGAACAATCCAAAATATAAAATAACAGATGTAAATTTTCAAAATTGACATATTTTAATCACGAAATTGAAAATTAAAAACATTATTCGTACCTTATGTTATCTGGCAATTTTATTTTTTTGATCATCTTGTTCCATCTGTGCCCTTAACTCTGTTTCCAAGGCCTCCTTATGCATTTGTTGTTTCTTTCCTCTCTTTATTTACCTCTTGCACTACATCCATGTTTGACACTGATTTTCATATTCAGTTTTCTTCCATTGCTCTACTTCCAACTCAAATCTATCTTTCCAACACTTCCGCTTCCTTCCATCCATGAGCACCATCTCTTCCCCTTCCTTCCATCCATGTGCACCATCTCTTCCCCTTCCCTCCATCCATCCATGTGCACCATCTCTTCCCCTTCCCTCCATCCATCCATGTGCACCATCTCTTCCCCTTCCCTCCATCCATCCATGTGCACCATCTCTTCCCCTTCCCTCCATCCATCCATGTGCACCATCTCTTCCCCTTCCTTCCATCCATCCATGTGCACCATCTCTTCCCCTTCCCTCCATCTATGTGCCCCTGCTCCTCTTCTCTCTGCTTCTCCCATTCAGCATCTCTCCCTTCTTCCTCCCTCCCCACCATCTCTCCCTGGTTCCACCAAATGTTCTCCCCACCCTGTTCCAGAGTCCTCCTCACCAAGAAAGCTACAAAGAAGTCGCTGGTGTGGGAGTGATTCTCTTGAACTGCTGGTGGCCTGCTCTGCACCGTTTCTTTACTGCAGTGTGCCCAAGTGGAAACAGGAAGTTGCTTCAGAGTTGGGTGGACCATGGCAAAAGAAAAATACAGAGGAGGACACCGGCAGCGCTGGAGAATCGAAGAACAGTGGCTTA
The DNA here is from genome assembly GCF_902459505.1 of Geotrypetes seraphini. Taxonomy (NCBI): domain Eukaryota; kingdom Metazoa; phylum Chordata; class Amphibia; order Gymnophiona; family Dermophiidae; genus Geotrypetes; species Geotrypetes seraphini. Next base: position 13,189,594 of record NC_047085.1, read on the forward strand.
GGCACTCCTATCCTCCACTACCCGCTTCCCCCTGCCCCAGGCCTGACATTGCATTTACAGCCCCAATGCTCTGGAAGCTGACGATCTGTGTTGGACTGAAGGACCTTGAGCATCTGTGCCTGCTCAAGGCTTGCTGGACTCCCTTTGAGAGTCCTAGAGAGGGTGGAAGTCAGCAGGCCTTGAACATGCACAGACACTGAAGGCCCTTCAGCCCAGCACAGAGCGCCGGTGTGGGCTTCAAGTGCGATGTTGGTCTGGGGCACAGGGGGGAGCAGGTAGTGGAGAAAAGGAATTCCGGTCATCAGAGAAGGGGGAGAAATAGCAACATTGTTCATCGGGTGGGGAGGGAAGGTAAAAAGCACCATCATCAAAAGGAGGCTCAAATATAAACCGAGACCCCCATTTTTGGGCCATTTCTCAGTTTATATTCAAGTATATATGGTAATTCAAAACAAGGTAGTTAGACTTATTTTCAAACTAAAAGAAATGACCCAATCACTACCTATCTTAAACAGTTGCATTGGCCACCTGTCACTACTCGAATAAACTTCCAAATCTCCTGTATAATTTTCCACATCCTACATGGCAACTCTGCCATGCCACTTAACTTATTCACTTCCTCATGGTCCATCTTGGCCAGAAATCTTAGGAAGCTTTTGTTGAGCTACCCCTCAACAAAAGGCCCGAGATACAAATGCATCTTCAACACTATGGATATGGAAGAACCTCCCCACAACCACCAAATCTGAATTGAACTACCTGACCTTCCGAAAGAAACTAATGTTCATTTTGTGTGTAGGTTTTTGATGTGATGGGGTGGGACTTGGAATTGAGTTGCCTTCTTCTTGTCTTTGAGTATGAGAAAGGCTTGAGGATATTTGGAAATGGAATTATATGCAGTATTTTGCTTTGTATCTTAGCCTAAGCATGGCATAAGTGGAGTAGGCTGTATTGAGTAAACCTCTGCCTTGTCTGCCTCTGGTACATCTTGGTATAAGCCCCCCCTCTCTTGTCATGATCAGGGAAATTTGAGCTGTTAGCTGCACTGCCTAGAGAGCAGAGATTGCAGGTCATGCAGGGGAAGCAGAACAGGTATCTGAAGGTTGGGGGAGTGGGGGGGGGGTGTATGATTTAGTTGAACTTCTCCCTTTGTCTTCTGGCGAGCCTTTCATTAGGTCTTTGCCTCCTAGGGTGTAGCAGAATGTGGGATGGGTTTTTTTTTGCTGTGGGGAATCTGTTATCTGCACGGCAGAACCCATTTAGAGACTAAAAACAAATCAGCCCCTTGGGAGTCAACAGTGCAACTAAAATCCACTTTAGTTCTGTTGGAGAGGTTAGGAGGTGCTCCTTGGCATTCCCCTTCCCTTCTCTTCGAGAGGATGTGAAGCATCTTCCAGCTTTGCTAGAAGTAATTCCTGCTTTCAGGTTACGTTCTTGTTATTCTCAACGTGAAGTGTGTGGCAACATCAAAAGCTTCTGAATGAAAATAATCATTCATTGGTTTTCATGTACGGTGTGATCTCATGAAATGGAAAAAAAAAGGGTTGATTTGATCAATCTCATGAATAAGAATGTGAAGTTTAATCTTCTGGTTTGGCCAGAGTCCAGATGGTTTTATGTCCCTAGTGGGCAGGGTGTTAACCTTGCCACTATATTATGCAGGATCAAACCTTACACTTGGATCTTAGCCAAAGGGCTGAGAAGGGTCCGCGAAGGACACTAGATTGATAACCCTTGGAAACCAAAGTCTGATATCAGCTCTTCCCCCACATGCAGCTCCATTGGGGGAATTATATTACAATTTAAATTTAAATGTCTTTATTTGCTGGTTTGTAGTGGGTACTTAGACAACATATTAATACAATTTTGAATGCCAAACTTTGCAGGTGAATTTAAAGACTGCTCCGAAGCTCCCCTCTTACAAACCAAAACGGACCATAAATGAAACAGAAAATTCCTGTGGGAGAGGGGAGTCTGGTTTTGTTTTGGGTTTTTTTTTCCAGTTATTATGCTGATAAACTTCTTAGACTGACTAGAGGAGTAGCCTGGTGTTGAGAGCAATAGGTTTGACAATGAGGGAAACAAGGATTCACAATCCCACTTCCATTCTTTGTGACCTTGGACAAATCACTTAACCTCCCCATTGCCTAAGGCAGGGGTGCCCACACTTTTTGGGCTTGCGAGCTACTTTTAAAATGACCAAGTCAAAATGATCTACCAACAAAAAAATTTTAAAAAAACACAACGCACACTGTACTCATAGAATTGTTAATTATCATTTCTATTCCAGGGTTTTTTCAAAGAGGCCAAAGCAGATGACTCTATGCACTGTCACCTCAGTAACAACCATACAAAAATAGACAAATACCCACCCCCTCCCTTTTTACTAAACCACGATAGCAGTTTTTAGCGCAGGGAGCTGCGCTGAATGCCCAGGGCTGCTCTCGACGCTCATAGGCTCCCTGAGCTAAAAACCACTATTGCGGTTTAGTAAAAGGGGACCATATTGTAAAATATAGACAGCAGATATAAATTCAGACACATTTTGATCACTAAATTTAAAATAAAATCATTTTTCCTACCTTGTCTGGTGATTTCATGAGTCTCTGGTTGCACTTTCTTCTTCTGACTGTGCATCCAATCTTTCTTCCCTTCTTTTAGCCTGTATGCTTCCTCTCCTCCTGACCTCATTCTCCCCCCCCCAACGTTTTCTTCTTCTCTCCCTGCCCTCTCTTTCTTTCTCTCTTCATGCCCCCTTTCTTTTTTTTCTGTTTCTCTTCTTTCCTTCTGTCTCCCTGCCTGCCCTCTTTCTCCCTCCCTTCCGTCCCCCAAGCCACTGCCGCTGCCATCGGATAACAGGCCCCCCAAAGCCGCCCACCGCTGGCCAAGCTCTCCATGCTTCGGGCCCACCAGCATTCCTCTCCCCGACGTCAGTTTTGCCGTCGGAGAGGAAGTTCCACTGGCCAGAACTTCCTCTCCGACGGTAGAATTGACGTCGGGGAGAGGAAGGCTGACCGGCCCAAGATCGACCTATTGGGAGAAATGCTGCCGGGTCCTGCCTTTGAGGAAACAGAAAGTAGGCAGGTCCTGGCAGCAAGAAGAGCAAATCGCAAGCTTCACTGACCTGTCTCCCGCTTTAGCCCGCGAATGGGGCTCTAACATGTGCGTGCCGGCTTCCCTTCTCTCCCCCCCCGGACATAACTTCTGGTTTCAGAGGGAAGAGAAGGGAAGCCGGTACAAGCACACGTTAGCCCCCGGAGCATAAATTCTCCAAGCCGGTTTTTATTTATTTATTTTATTAATGTTGAGCAGCGGAGGCAGCAGCAGAATTCAGGAGCAGGCCAGTCAGGAGGGGAAAAAAGAGAAGGGAAGAAGGGAACCCGCTCTGCGATCGACTGGGGTCGCCTGAGCGATCGACTGGGGTCGCCTGAGCGAGCGACCTATCGATCGTGATCGACGTGTTGGGCACCCCTGGCCTAAGGTATGAATTTAGGAAAATACCTTCTGTACCTGAATGTGGGACTGCTGAAAAGGCATCAGCTAAATCCAAATTCCAGTCACTGAAATAAATACAAACCCTGTGTTGATTCTGCCCTTCAAACGTCACTGCATCCCGAGCTGTGACTGGTAGTTGAAAATAGATCCAGCTTTGATTTGAAATACCTCTGTAAGATAAGACCATAAGAATTGCCACCGCTGGGTCAGACCAGTGGTCCATCGTGCCAAGCAGTCTGCTCACGCGGCGGCCCCTAGGTCAAAGACCAGTGCTCTAAATGAGCCCAGCCTCACCTGCGTACTTTCCATGATAGAGAACGTTTCAGTTTATTAGCTGCCAGATTTGTATACTCTGGACTGGTCTGCAAAAACTGGTTTGGATTTTTGTTAAAATAAATTAATTGTGGGATCCTACCTATGATGGCGGCCTGAAGGCATTAGGCTGAGCTCCACTGTGCCGCCATGATGGTGAAACTCAACTCTAAGACCCGGGTTTTCCCTGTGGAACCTGGGCAGCAGCAATTACCTGGCCTGATGGATGCATTCGTTGAACGCGGGCCCCAAAATGAACTGGAGAATAAGTCTTCGGCACGAGGTGGGGGCATGTCGGAGAGCCCTGGCACTTCTTTCGAGACGACCAGTCTCTCTCTGGAGGAACGCAGCACGCCGGCACAGCCACTTCCCCACCTGGAACTGCAGGGGGGGGGGGGGGAGTGAGAAGAGTAATGCGGCTGCCTCCGAAAGTTGTGGGGAGGAGGAGGAAGAAGAAGATCTAGCAGTTCAGAGGGTTTCTACTAGAGGTCTGCACGGGAACGGGGATTACGGGAATCCCGCCCTAACCCACAGGATTCCCACAGGGACCCCCATCTAGCCAACGGGACTCCCATGGGTATGGAAGGCTTTGGAAGCAGGGTTCGTCCATATAATATAATGGACACGTCAGCCTTAGTAAAAGAGGGGGTTTATAAGTTAATTACCTGAACAGAAAACAAAAAAAGGTTCCACCAAAGAGATTCCACAAGGAAAACAGCAGCGGAAACACAAAAGAAACTGTGGAATTGATGATCCTGTCAGAAGTAATGGCTGCTTTTTATGGGGACGGGCGGGGATGGAGGTAATTCCTTACGGGGATGGGTGGGGACAGAGAGGATCCTGACAGGGACGGGTGGGGACACAGAGGATCCTGGCGGGGACGGGTGGGGACACAGAGGATCCTAGCGGGGACGGGTGGGGACAGAGAGAATCCTGGTGGGGACGGAGAGGATCCTGATGGGGATGGGTGGGGACGGAGAAGATTCTGGTGAGGATGGGTAGGGACACAGAGGATCCTGGTGGGGACGGGTAGAGACAGAGAGAATCCTGGCGGGGACGGGTGGGGATGGGTGGGATTTCTGTCCCTGCACAACACTCTAGTTTCTACAGCCCTTCCAACACAACTGCTCCAGCGGGAAGTCTTGGAACAGACAGGGGAACAGCAAGAGTCATCAACACTATTGTTAAATCTAGCAACAGATACTGTGCAACTTAAAGATTTACAATTTAACACTACTAGCTCCTCTGGAAAAACCTTCAGTGATTGATCTCAATTCAATTTGGGAAGCGATTTCAACTCTACAAATTTCCCTGGGATCTCAATTGCAAAATCTTATCTACACATTGTTCTGGGATTCTTACTGTGGGCAAACTTGATAAAAAAAAAAAAATCATCTGAACATGAAAAAAAAGTGGAAGTATTGGGTGCACAAACCCAACTTCTAATAAAAGATAATGGTAATATTAACTTTAGAATGGAGAACTTAGCACGTAGACAAAACTTGAGACTGATTAATTTTCCCAAATTAACCACCACTACAGCATTGGATATGTTTCAACGCTGTCTCCTGGAGGTTCTGAAAGTCCCACAAAATTCTTTTCCGCCACTTTCAAAAATTTACTCCATTCTCTTGGGAAAGAAGAAATCTCCGGAGGATCATCAGGAACCTGCAACAGACGTTTTGGATTTGACTAACCTATTAGAGAAGTCACCCTTTTCAGATAGAGGAAAAATAAAAAAATAAATATAAAGACGCTTTGTTTCTGAATCAAAAAATAAGAATGTATCCAGATGACACACAAAAAAGAGAAAACCGTTTCAGCTCTTGAGACCTCAGGGCTTAAAATTGGGAGCAACATTTAAATGAAGATTTCCATGTAAATGTTTGGTTAATTTTCAAGGAGCTGTACACAGTTATCTAGATTTATTTTGGATAAGGAGGTGACAACTGCAAGTCCCCCTATCAGAAGCCAAGATAATGACTATGCCCAGAGAAATGAAGGCGTCAAGATAGTCTTCGATTTTTGGACACTCCGTCCTCAATTATTGTGGACTACATAACAGTTGATAGAATGATTTACCGTATTTGCCGGCGTATAAGACGACTTTTCAGTACCTTAAAATCCTCCCCAAAGTCGGGGGTCGTCTTATACGCCGGGTACTGTTTACATGCCCTTACTTTTACATTAGAGAGCTGCACGGGGACGCCCCTAGGGTCGCGGGGATCCCGTGGGGACGCCCCCTAGGGTCGCGGGGATCCCTTGGGGACGCCTCCGAGGGTCACGGGGCTCCTGCGGGGCTGGATGCTCAGTCTTCTGGATGTACGCGGCTCTTCTTCTCCCTACCTTCTCTGCTTGCAGCACAGAGCCAAACGGAAGTCTTCCCGACGTCAGCGCTGACGTCGGAGGGGAGGGAGGGCTTAAACAAAGCCCTCCCTCCTTCCGACGTCAGCGCTGACGTTGGGAAGACTTCCGTTCGGCTCTGTGCTGCAGGCAGGGCAGATAAGGAGAAGGAGAGTAGCCTCGCGGTTCGAGTGGCTACCAAGGGAGAGGAGCGGCCCGCCCCGCCCCGGTTGCAGCACAGCCGGCCAGGTTCCCTTACTTTTGTGGCACTTCCCCGACCGACCGATAACAGCCCGGGTCCGACAATCCTCCCTGCCCTGTAGCCGCGAATCTAAATTACCTTCTTACAGCAGCTGTTAGAAGGTAATTTAGATTCGCGGTTAAGGGCAGGGAGGTTTGTCGGACCGGGGCTGTTGTCGGTCGGTCGGGGAAGTGCCACAAAAGTAAGGGGACCTGGCCGGCTGTGCTGCACCCGGGGCGGTAGAGAAGGTGTGCGGAAGAAGGGGTAGTCTTATACGGCGAGTATATAACAAAACTCTATATTTTAACTAAAAGTTGGGGGATCGTCTTATACGCCCAGTCGTCTTATACGCCGGCAAATATGGTAATTTTCCTGAATATTTTCTTATGCAATTGATATATGATGGATACTTTTTTATTTCAATATGTTCTAAAAAACCAAAAACCAAATTAATTGTATATCTATTATTAATCTTGACTGGGGTTGCTATTCAGAATATCACCAATAACTGGAAAAATGAGACTAATCTTAATTATACATTTTGGTGGAATTCGGTTTTAAGATGGAAAGAGCAATTGCAATACAGAAAGGGAACTAGAATAATTTGATAAAGATCTGGGGGCCATTGGAACGACATTGTAAGGAGTAAACATCATTTTCCTTGGATGAATATATGTACACATAGGGGGGGTGGGGGGGGGTAGATTTTCTGGAAATTTCACTATATTATGTGTTTATATTATACTAGTCTTTAAGCCCATTGCGCGCTACGGGGGTTAGTGCGTTGGACATTTCATCATGCGCTAACCCCCGCGGCAGCCTAAAATCCTAATGGAGGCGTTAGGTACTAGCGCGGCAGGCGGTTTAACGCGCCTTTGTAAAAGGACCCCTATGTTGCTGTAAATGCTTTTGAATCAGGGTTAACTCATGGCAGTGCTTTGGAGAGTTGCCCTGAAATGTGTCCAGCCTTCAGTGAGGTGGCTAATTGTGAAGAAGTATTTTCTCTGGTTTGTTTTCAATCTACTACTTAGTAGCTTCATCGCATTTCCCCTTTGGAAAGAGTGAACAAGCGATTCACATCTACCCTTTCCACTCCACTCCGTATCTTATAGACCTCTATCTTTTCTCCAAGCTGAAGAGCCCTAGCCGCTTTAGCCTCTCATGGGGAAGTTGTTCAATCCGGATAATTCCTAACGCTCTATTTGTTTTCTTAGTTACTGCAACACATTGAGCCCAACGTTTTCCAACGACGAAAACTCGAATTATCTGTCCCAGGCACAAAACAAGTATTGCCCGTCAGGGGCAACAAAGGAGTCACCCGGGAAACCCCCCCCCCCCCCCCCCAGCGCCGAACTAAACCCTCCCACGCCCCACGCATAGAAGCCAAAAGTACAGTGCCACGAACCTCCCGAGGCAAAGCCCCACAGGGTAGATGAAGCAATGCAAGAAGAGAATACGGGGCATACAAAGCTGTCTCGAGAGAAGTGGGGGTATATTGAGAGTCCCTGAACAACCAATCCTTAAGGTGACACAAAAGACAAGCTAAATTCGGGATACCGAGACCCCCCCTGCTGCCACCCCCCACCAGAAGATCATAACGCAACTGAAGTTTCCTCCCATGCCAACAAAACCTGGACAAAACGCGATGTAAAGCCCTCAAGTCTTTCTTAAGGAGACGCAACGGGAGAATCCGGAGCACATAGAGCCACTGGGGAAAGATGACCATGCGAATCACCGCTATGCGACCCAAACAAGGAAAGCGGTAGATCTCTCCAGCGATCCAACTGCTGGGACGTACTTCTTTGAGGGAATAAGCAGCCAGGTGGACAATGGGGAACCCATAGACATCATTTACCTCGATTTTCAAAAGGCTTTCGACAAGGTGCCACATGAAAGGCTTAGGAAGCTGTGGAACCACAGGGTGGGAGGGGATGTGCACAGATGGATCAAGCACTGGTTGTCGGGTAGACTGCAGAGGGTTGGAGTAAAGGGACAATATTCTGACTGGCAGGGAGTCACGAGTGGTGTGCCACAGGGATCGATGCTGGGGCCGTTACTCTTCAACGTATTTATCAATGACCTGGAAAAGGAGGCAAAGTGCGAGGTTATAAAATTTGCAGACGATACCAAACTGTGCGGCAGAGTTAGATCCAGGGAGGAGTGTGAAGACCTGCAAAGGGACCTGGACAAGCTGGAAGACTGGGCAAACAAATGGCAAATGCGCTTTAACGTGGAAAAATGCAAGGTCATGCATATAGGGAAAAAGAACCCGTTGTTCAACTACAAATTGGGGGGGGGCAATGTTGGGAGACAGCAGTCTAGAGAGAGACTTGGGTGTGCTGGTGGATGCATCACTGAAGCCATCTGCACAGTGCACAGCAGCCTCGAAAAAAGCCAACAGGATGCTGGGCATCATAAAGAGGGGCATAACAAACAGGACGCGGGAAGTCATCATGCCATTGTATCAAGCGATGGTGCGTCCACATCTGGAATACTGCGTTCAATATTGGTTGTCGTACCTCAAGAAGGACATGGCGGTACTTGAGAGAGTACAAAGGAGAGCAACGAAACTGGTAAGAGGGCTGGAACACTGCCCATACGCTGAGAGGTTGGATAGGCTGGGGCTCTTCTCTCTGGAAAAAAGGAGGCTCAGGGGAGATATGATAGAGACCTTCAGGATCATGAGGGGCATAGAGAGGGTGGATAGGGACAGATTCTTCAGGCTGAAGGGGACAACAGGTACGAGGGGGCATTCGGAGAAACTGAAGGGAGATAGGTTCAAAACAAATGCAAGGAAGTTTTTTTTCACCCAAAGGGTCGTGGACACCTGGAATGCGCTACCGGAGGAAGTGATCAGGCAGAGTACGGTACAGGGATTCAAACAGGGATTGGACGGATTCCTGAAGGATAAAGGGATCGTGGGATACTGAGAGAGGTGCTGGGATGCAACATAGGTATAGAAAGCTAACCAGGTAATAAGTATAGAAACCCAACCAGCTCGTGCATGTGCAAGACCAAAGGGTTAGGACTTCGATGGGAAGATAGGACTCAATGGGAAACCAAGGTGGCAAGGGGGCCCCTTCTAGTGATTCAGACAGATCGTGACCTGTTTGGGCCGCCGCGGGAGCGGACTGCTGGGCAGGATGGACCTATGGTCTGACCCGGCGGAGGCACTGCTTATGTTCTTATGTTATGTTCTTAATGCTGTAGGCCAGGGATAGGGAACTCCGGTCCTCGAGAGCCGTATTCCAGTTGGGTTTTCAGGATTTCCCCAATGAATCTGCATGAGATCTATGTGCATGCACTGCTTTCAATGCATATTCATTGGGGAAATCCTGAAAACCCGACTGGAATACGGCTCTCGAGGACCAGAGTTCCCTACCCCTGCTGTAGGCTATGACAACTAAGCTGCTATCTCTGATAGAAAGCTTACATTTAAAACAGTGGTCTCCAACTCAAAGCCTTGCAGGGCCACATTTTGGATTTGTAGGTACTTGAAGGGCCGCAGAAAAATTAGTTAATGTCTTATAAAAGAAATGACAATTTTGCATGAGGTTAAACTCTTTTCTTTTTGGCTAAGTCTTAATAATCATATTGCCATTTATAGCTAAAGAGACGTATGATCGAGAAACTGTTTTATTTTACTTTTGTGATTATGATAAACAGACCGAGGGCCTCAAAATAGTACCTGGCGGGCTGCGAGTTTGAGACCACTGAGTTAAGGGGAACAGTTAATCTATTGGCTGGGTTGGAGGGCAGAGGGGAGAACAGGACAATCAAGCCATTGTGACATCACTGATGAGGCTGGCTCTTATTGGTGGAATGAGGCATTATGATGTCACAATACCAGCTCTGCTTCCCAAAGACAAACAGGATGTCATGGTTACAGTTAAGCCAGTGGTCTCCAACTCCAACCCTTTGCAGGGCCACATTTGGGATTTGGAGGTACTTGGAGGGCCTCAGAAAAAATAGTTAATGCATGAGGTCAAACTCTTTCTAGTTTATAAATCTTTCCTTTTGTCTAAGTCTTAATAATAATATTGTAACTTGTAGCTAAGAAGACATATGATCAAGAAACGGTTTTATTTTACTTTTGTGATTATGATAAACAGACCGAGGTCCTCAAAATAGTACTGGGCGGGCTGCGAGTTTGAGACCACTGAGTTAAAATTATGGGCAATACTACAGAAAGTAGCTATAAGTTTGATGTTTTTTTACAATTGAAATTGTCTTTAGCAATAAACCAAGCAGCAGACACAGAGCCGACCAGTTTAATAAAACCATAACCCAACGTGGCTGCTTTAGGGGAAAAGTTGTTAAATAAACATAAAATTAAGCCAATGTATGAGAAATGAATAATGAAAATATATCATAATTCATAATATAGATGTACAAATTGAATACATGCAAATAAAAATGCATTCAAGTAAAATCAAAACATATATCAGCCCAAAGTTAGGACACAAGAGAGTGCAGGGCATGCAATCAAAATTAAAACTACATCGCAAACTACATTGAATCTCTATACTGCCTCCCTTGGTGTCTGGACAAACTAGGCATTATCTCATATAGCTATGCAGACGACATCACCATTCTCATACCTTTTGATCAACCCAAGCCCTCTATGACAGACACACTACACCGAACACTAGAAACAGTAGTAACATGGATGAAAGATCATAAACTGAAACTTAATCCAGACAAAACTAAATTCATCCTCCTCGAAAATAACAAAGTCCCAACCGTAACCAATATAGAAATTAACTCAATCAATTACCCCATTCAACTCATCCTAAAACTATTAGGAATGACGATAGATAGATGCTGCACCATGCAACCACAAATCAATGAAACAATTCAGAAATCACACCTGGAATGCGCTTCCAGAGGGTGTGAAAGGACAGAGTATGGTATTGGGGTTCAAAAAGGGATTGGATAATTTCCTGAAGGAAAAGGGGATAGAAGGGTATAGATAGAGGATTACTATACAGGTCCTGGACCTGATGGGCCGCCGCGTGAGCGGACTGCTGGGCATGATGGACCTCTGGTCTGACCCAGCAGAGGCACTGTTTATGTTCTTATGTTTTTAAGTTTATGTTCTTAGTTATGAGAAATTTAAGACAACTTCAAAAATTCTTCGATAGTACACAATTCTGGCTCTTAGTACAATCTCTAGTCCTAGGTCTCTTAGACTATTGCAACATTCTCTACCTCCCCTGCCCAGCAACAATGATAAAACAATTACAAACAATCCAAAACACAGCACTGAGACTTATTTATTCATTGAGGAAACACGATCACATCCCAGAGGCATACCTCAACTCACACTGGCTTCCAATTCCGGCAAGAATACTATTCAAATTCTACTGTTTGCTATTTAAAACCATAAATGGCGACAGCCCAACCTACCTGAACAACCACCTCATCCAAACTACATCAACTAGACGTAGGAAAACCCACACTCCATTCACGCATCCTCCAATCAAAGAAGTCAAATGGAAAAAAACTATAAGATGGCCTCCTAGCCATACAAGCAGCAAAACTCGACAACCAAATCTCCAATCTACTAATTATGACCCCAGACTACAAAACATTCAGAAAAGAAGTAAAGAAGCTACTTTTCAAGAAATTCCTGCAAACGACTTAATACAGCTAGCTCCTTCCCACTTCCCAGTACCTTCTCGATTCCCCAAAGCAACTTCAACTACTCCGTATCTCCTCTAGAAATTACCAGATATCTTCTTCATGTAATGCATTTATTTAATTCTTTTGTAATCCGCCTTGAACTGCAAGTCAATGGCGGAATAGAAACCTCTAATGTAATGTAATGTAAAAGTGAGCTAAGAGCTTCAATCATGCAAATGAAATACATGTAAATGAGATCAAGGGCTGTATTAACAAACAAAGCAAAGCATGAAATAAAAATTAATCTATAATGAAACTGATGAAATATGACAAGACACAAGTAATTCACAGAGTGAGCATTTCATTTGTAACCAGTGGAACCAGAACAGGAATATGTCTTGAACTAAATATAGATGACTATGAGTGCCAGAAAAACTAATCAGGGCACATACCTGTAGGGAGATAATACTTAATCTTCACCTGCAAACCAAAATGAATCCAAAGGAACCTAAAAAAATATGAAAGAACAGCTCAACCAAAGCTGCTAATATAAAGCAAAGATAGAAACATGATGGTAGATAAAGGCCAAATGGCCCATCTGCAGCATCCACTGTCTCCTCCTTTCCCTAAGAGATCCCACGTGGCTGTTGAATAGAAACAGTCTTTGTCTCCGCCACCTCTACTGGGAGACTATTTCACGCATCTACCACCCTTTCTGTAAAAAAAAAATTTCCGTAGATTATTCCTGAGCCTATCACCTAATTAACTTCATGCTATACCTTCTCATTCTGGAGCTTCCTTTCAAATGAAAGACCCACCTCATGCGCATTTATGCCACGTAGGTATTTAAATGTCTCTACGTAGTAACATGATAAATGACAGCAGAGAGAGACCTGAACGGTCCATCCAATCTGCCCATTTGGTAGACGCCTTATAAATTCATGATTAAATTGTCTTTTTTCTTGGCTATTTCTGGACCATAGACCGTAAAGTCCACCTAGGTCTCTCCTTAGGTTCAAAACTCCTGGAGTTGCAATCAAAGCTCACTCCAGCCTATCCATCCATCCCATCGTTAGCGTGATGTTTACCGTAAAGTCTGTCCATCAACATCCTCGTGTTTCCAGTTACTGAAGTTCCCATCAATGTCCTCCTCCCCCCCCCAGCCTACACCAAATTGTCATATACAGGACACAGTTTGTGTAAGTCTGTCTAGTACTGGCATCAGTTCTTCATTTACTAATTTAGAGATCCTCTTCATCAACACCATCTCCCTTGAGAGGGCATTCCAGGCATCAAATACCCTCTCTGTGAAAAAGAATTTCCTAAGTATACCTCCCTGCAACCTCAATTTACACCCTCTAGTTTTATCGTTTCCCCTTCTCTGGAAAAGATTTGGTTTTATATTAATACCTTTCAGGTATTTAAATGTCTATATTATATCTTCCCTATTCCTCCTCTCCTCTGGGGTATACATTAGAGAGTTGCACGGGGACAGAAATCCCACCCATCCCCACCCGTCCCCGTCAGGATCCTCTCCGTCCCCGCAAGGAATTACTTCCATCCCCGCCCGTCTCCATAAAAAGCAGCAATTACTTCTGACAGGATCATCAATTCCATAGTTTCTTTTGTGTTTGCGCTGCTATTTTCCTTGTGGAATCTCTTTGGTGGAACCCTTTTTTTGTTTTCTGTTCAGGTAATTCACTTATAAACCCCCTCTTTTACTAAGGCTGACGTGTCCATTATATTATATGGACGAACCCTGCTTCCAAAGCCTTCCATCCCCGTGGGAGTCCCGTGGGCCAGAGGGGGGTCCCCATGGGAGTCCCATGAGTTAGGGGGGAATCCCGCGGGACCTGCGGGATTCCTGCGATCCCCGTTCCCGTGCAGACCTCTAGTATACATACATATTCAAGCCTTCCAGTCTTTTTTTTTCATTCTTCTTTTGATGCAAACACCCTACCATTTTTGTCGCTTTCTCTGGACCGCTTCAGGTCTTCTTATATCCTTTAGGAGAATTCAAGTAAACAAAAATACACAGAACAATTTAATTAATTGTGCTCAATAATATAAACATACTCTAAAAACCAGTGGCAGGCAATGATGATGATAACAAATAGTCTCATGTACATATAACATAGATAGAAAAAAGTAATAACTTATCTTAAATAAGTCAGCATATGTTCTGTAGTTCATTTATAGTCTGAATGGAGGGCAATAGATGAAAACGTGCCAAAAGTCCTTAACCGACTGGAAAAGAGTGGTTTCCATGTGCTATCGAGTCCCAGTTTCTTCACACAGTGGTTTGAAAGTGCAAGTGCGTCAATAAAAAGTCCAAATTCATTATTCACACAAGTTCAACGTTCAATAAATATGTAGTTGATATCAGGGCTGTGGAGTCGGTAGATAAATGTTCCGACTCCGACTCCTCAGTTTTTTGTACTTCTGACTCCGACTCCTCAGTTTTTTATACTTCTGACTCCAACTCCGACTCCTCTGTATTAATATGCGAATGTATTTTATACATTCCTTGAAGGAAAGAAAGACAACATACATGTCATTACCACAGAAATTACTGCTTTAAGAGACGACAACAAAAATCAACGAGCCACAATCTCCGCTGGTTTGCTTGCTCGTCACCGTTCAACTCATGGACACAAGGAACGATTTCTTTACCGAATCGTTACTGGCGACGAAAAATGGCGCCTGTACATCAATATGAAGCAGCGTAAGGAATGGCTTAGCCCCGGTAAACAAACGACACCGCGCGTGAAACAACATCTTCATCCGCGTAAAAAGATGTTGTGCGTATGGTGGGAGAGCTTGGTTGGATGAATTTTTCGAGTCTACACCAGGTGATTTCTACCAACGAGGTATTGAAAACCTTGTTGAACGTTGGAAATAAGTTGTAAACAACAACAAGGGAGAATACATTTATAAGTATTGGTGCTCCGAATTGTGCGTTGCGTGCCATATAGTGAAGCACGTGTTCGTTTTGCGGTTACGTGAGGCACTGCATGCATTGGTCTTTATTCTTACAGTAGAGAAGTCATTAATTATAACTTTTTGTGAATTGGGACATTTAAACTTGGTTTTTTTAAATTCCAATCTAAATTTAGTCGGAGTCGGAGTCGGTGCATTGTTTGGCAACTCCGACTCCGACTCCAGGTACCCGAAATTTCATCCGACTCCGACTCCTCGACTCCGGCTCCGACTCCACAGCACTGGTTGATATACAGTATAGTCAATCCAAAGCAGATTCAACTTCTTCAACACAGATCGTGTTTCAACAAGGCTCTTTCTCAAGAGGAAGAAAAGCGCCGGAGAATAGGAAGTGCACAGACAAAATAACCAGCACTGAAGCTGAAAAATAACTCAAAAAATAATTCAAATAAATTAATCAAACACATTTTCTTGACTCTCTTATCGAGTGAGGAGAAAAAACTGAGTTGACCAGGAGCAGCGATCTCAGGTCCGTCGGATAGAATTACATCAGACCTCGCGAGAGTAGCAAAGTGAAATAGTATCAGACAGCATGACGTAAATGTCGCAGCTGAGCAAATTACCACCCAGCGGCCCAAGCAAACTTCAGTACAACTATAAAGACATTCAATATGGCACTAGCCATATTAAGTCCCCAAGCAAATATCAACCACTGCTCCTGGTAAGTAAGCAGTTGAGATATGTCACCTCCATTCTTTTGAGAAAATTGTGTGAAGAAACTGGGACTTGGTAGCACATGGAAACCACTCTTTTCCAGTTGGTTAAGGAATTTTGCCACGTTTTCATCTATTGCCCTCCACCCCCTAAACTGTACCGTTCCCTTGAGTTTCTGCAGCCCAAATGCATGACCTTGCACTTCTTTAGCATTCAAATCTATTCAAGGTTTGGCTCCCATATACCTGGTTTCCCATTTTAACCTGGACTGTTCCACCAAGCAGAGTACATATGTTTAGCCACCCAACAATAAAGGCCTGCCGATTCAAGAGATACCTGGACAGAACTGTTCTTTCCAGGCAGGTCAACAGAACGGTTGGCTGGGTAACATCATTAAACACTCCTCTTCCTATCTTAGCTTTAGAAAACTAGTTAAAACAAAGCTGTTCAACCGATTTGTTACCAAGAACTCTTAATGCCTTATCCCTGTTCTCTACTTACATGTACTCGATGTCCCTACACTATGTCTATTACTCCGACTTTCTCCCTCTCTACTTGTATTCTCCCCCTCTACATGTATTTGACGATTTCATTGTAATTATTTTCGCTGATTGTCCAGCTCTTCTTATTATAAACTGCCTCGAACTACTAAGGCTTTGGTGGTATATAAGAATAAAATTATTATTATTAAATCATAGCTGCCAAATTTCAGACCATTCCTCAAGCTTTGTTAAGTCCTTCTATCATCCGCAAAGAGGCGAATCTTACCTGACAGCCCTTAAGGAATATCACAAAAATGTTAAAAAGAAAAGGTTCAAGAACCAAAGCTTGAGGCGCCCACCACTAGTAACATCCCTTTCCTCAGATCGATCTCAGCAAAATAGCTGCTAAAAGTTTTTTAAAAGTTACCGTACTTACAATAATAGCAGTTTCTATACAGAGCATCTCCAGAGCCAGAATGTACAATCTACTGTTAAGTTACTGAAGGTCGCTCTATATGCCACTAGCCAGGGTCAAGGGTCACATTAACAAAGAAAACAAATACATTAAGAACTACTAATTAAAAAATTAGAACTTATAAAACAGGAAACATGAAAATAGGTTCAAAAGTGCCAACTGATGCGTCATAGTAACATAGTAGATGACGGCAGATAAAGACCTGAATGGTCCATCCAGTCTGCCCAACCTGATTCAGTTTAAATTTTTTCTTCTTAGCTATTTCTGGGCAGTAATCCAAAGCTCTTCCTGAGCTTATTAGCTGTGCTTTATAGCAGTTTTAAAATAGCCTCTTTAAATGTTAGCCTTTCTATTGTAAGAAAAATCATTAGGACTTAAAATAAAGCCCCTGAGCTTTACCGACTTAACTTTGTCTCTCTTTCCCTAAGTTTGCAAGCAATTTCCCAGCAAAGTGTTAACAGTGACGATCTCTCTGTCTCTGGAGGTCCTCTCAAACCACTACCTACTTCAGTACCACACTGCCATTTTCTATTTTCATCTTATTAACCATTTTGAACTGTATGTTATAAATGGCGCTTAGCGGCACCTATGCTGTAGGTACCGCTCGATGCCATTGTCGATCAACAGCTAGGCTTATTCGTAGAAACCCACCTAGCAGCCATTTCCATTCTCTGAGTGTATCAAATCGTCATCACTGTCGTAGAAGAAAGGAGGTGTGTGTTGGGGCCTCGCCAACAACTTGTACAGGGACATTATTTGGAGCATTGCGTTTAGTTTTGAAGACCATATCTCGCTATGGACATCAAAAGACTTAAATGACCTTTGACAGCAGCTCCACAGGTAGACAAGGAAGACGTCTGTGGTCTGGGTCCCGTAAATGATAAAGTCAGATCAAGATCTAGGCTGGATTGTGCTTTAACGACAACTCCAGTAGTTGGTGCCAAGCAGACTTCTACTATCTATGCCCTAAAATTGGCAGGGAGAGATTCTGAGATGATAGACTGTGAGCCCACCGGGACAGGGAAAAGGCTTGAGTACCTGAATGTAAACTACTTAGGCTATAAGTGGTCTATACATACTAAAAAAAAAGAATTACAGATCTAAAAAGAAATCAGTTTTGTGTTAGTTTGGTAAGGTCCTCCAGCATCATTCCCATGATTGTGTCCAGCCATCTGATTGCAAGTCACCCTCTTTGCTTGGTTCCTTCGATCTTTGAAAACATGATGTTCTCCGCCAGTGAGGAGACTTAGAGGGGATATGATAGAGACTTACAAGATCATGAAGGGCATAGAGAGAGTAGAGAGGGATAGAAAGAGAGAGAAAGGGAGACAGAGAGAAATAGAGAGAGAGAGAGAGCGATAGAAAGAAAGGGAGAGAGAGAGAGATAGAGAAAAATTGGAGGAACTTGGTCTCTTTTCCATGGAGAAGAGGAGACTTAGAGGGGATATGATAGAGGCTTACAAGATCATGAAGGGCATAGAGAGAGTAGAGAGGGACAGATTCTTCAAACTTTTGAAAAATAAAAGAACAAGAGGGCATTCGGAAAAGTTGAAAGGGGACAGATTCAAAACAAATGCTAGGAGGTTCTTTACCCAACGTGTGGTGGACACCTGGAATGCGCTTCCAGAGGACGTAATAGGGCAGAGTTCGGTACTAGGGTTCAAGAAAGTATTGGACAGTTTCATGCTGGAAAAGGGGATAGAGGGGTATAGATAGAAGAGTACTGTGCAGGTCCTGGACCTGTTGGGCCGCCGCGTGAGCACGATGGACCTCAGGTCTGACCCAACGAAGGCATTGCTTATGTTCTTATGATGGTGGGACCAAAATAAGACGGTCGTAACGTCATCATTTGGGCTTCTAGTGACACTTATCGGTGCCTTTCTCCTCCACTGCCAATCCCATGCTTTCCACGCAGATGTGCTGTACTCTTGGAATAGACTTTGATTCAAGAAGTCTTTCTCCCTCTCTGACCCTTTTCAAAGCCAGGCT
This sequence comes from Geotrypetes seraphini, assembly GCF_902459505.1. NCBI lineage: Eukaryota > Metazoa > Chordata > Amphibia > Gymnophiona > Dermophiidae > Geotrypetes > Geotrypetes seraphini. The sequence continues at coordinate 13,208,210 of NC_047085.1, forward strand.
CACAGCCCACCATTTTGAGGCTGCTGTTAAATGTTAACCCCTTATTCACCTGCTTAATACCCATGTTTAAATTATGTCCACATCTATTTATTTATTTAATTTGTTTTCTATTCTGTTTTCCCCTAAGAGCTCAAAATGGGTTACAGGTTACTACTATTATTAATTATTTCTATAGTGCTACCAGACGCACGCAATGCTGCATAGAGTCACAAAGAAGAAGAAGATTGACATTAACAATATAAAAGTAACTCTGTACCAGGCCATGGTGCGCCCCACCTGGGGAATACTGCATTCAGCACTGGTCGCCGTATATGAAAAAGGACATAGTACTACTCGAAAGGGTCCGGAGAAGAGCGACAAAAATGGTTAAGGGACTGGAGGAGTTGCCGTACAATGAGAGGCTAGAGAAACTGGGCCTCTTCTCCCTTGAAAAGAGGAGACTGAGAGGGGACAAGATCGAAACATTCAAGATACTGAAGGGAATAGACTTAGTAGATAAGGACAGGTTGTTCACCCTCTCCAAGGTAGGGAGAACAAGAAGGCACTCTCTAAAGTTGAAAGGGGATAGATTTCGTACAAACGTAAGGAAGTTCTTCTTCACCCAGAGAGTGGTGGAAAACTGGAAAGTTCTTCCGGAATCTGTAAACCGTGCTGAGCACTACTTCCGTGGAGAGGATGCAGTATATAAACTTAAGGTTTAGTTTAGTTTAGTCATAGGGGAAAACACCCTCCAGGGATTCAAGACAAAGTTAGACAAGTTCCTGCTGAACCAGAACGTACGCAGGTACGGCTAGTCTCAGTTAGGGCACTGGTTTTTGACCTAAGGGCCGCCGCGTAAGCGGACTGCTGGGCCCGATGGACCACTGGTCTGACCCTGCAGCAGCAATTCTTATGTTCCTATATTCTTAATCCCTTATTTGTCTTGTTTGTCCATCTTGAATATGTTTGTTTATTTATTTAAAAATTTCTTATGCGCTGCATCCTGCAATTCTGTGCAAGACACAGGAAAACATAGTCATGTTAAAAAATTAGGACACCCCACATCAATATGTTCACATATCGATGTCAAATCTTTTTTTTAAGTTTTCTCTGGAAAAGAAAGTGATGTAATTGCAGGGTAAACAACAAAAACTTTACGAAGAGGGTGGTGGATGCCTGGAATGTGCTCCCGAGAGAGGTGGTGGAGAGGAAAACGGTGACGGAGTTCAAAGAAACGTGGGATGAACACAGAGGATCTAGAATCAGAAAATAATAGTAAATATTGAAGAACTAAGGCCAGTACTGGGCAGACTTGCACGGTCTGGGTCTGTGTATGGAAGTTTGGGGGAGGATGGGCTGGGGAGGGCTTCAGTGGCTGGGAGGGTGTAGATCAGGGATCTCAAAGTCCCTCCTCGAGGGCCGCAATCCAGTCGGGTTTTCAGCATTTCCCAAAATGAATATGCATTGAAAGAAGTGCATGCACATAGATCTCATGCAGATTCATTGGGGGAAATCCTGAAAACCCGACTGGATTGCGGCCCTCAAGGAGGGACATTGAGACCCCTGGTGTAGATGAATTGGAGTGAGCTTTGACAGAGATTTCGGCAGTAGGAAAAGTATCGGGCAGAGCTTTGGATTCTTGCCCAGAAATAGATAAAATAACCAACAACTTTTTAGATTGAATCAGGTTGGGCAGACTAGATGGACCACTCGGGTCTTTATCTGCCATCATCTACTATGTTACTATGTTATGTTTTCTTGATTTACTCATGAAACAAAAGATACCCTCAAAAATGTGTATTCAAACTGAGGAATAAATTAGGACACTCCCACATTTCCTCCCACTTAAAGTGGCTCAAATCACACACAGGTGTATCACATCAGGTGCACATGATTAGAACATTGTTACTCAGCATTTTGAAGGAGGTTTGCCCTACTTAATCCTCACAAAGAGACCCGCAAAAAGGTCAAAGGTTCCCAAGAGTGGTAGTGAAACAGTGTCCCCAGCAAAGGTTAAATCAATAACTAACCCAATAATGTGTATAAGGTAAATAACTATCAGAATTTTGCAAGACTTAGGTACCCTCAGTGCGAAGGGACAGCGACGGGAGCGTAGCTCCAACGCGTCACACATCAAGGTGGCGCCGGGAAGGCGTACACCTACACACCATCATAGGGTACCAGAGTGTGTGTTTTTAAATCAAAATGACACTATCACCAACAAAAGCAGTGCAAAATAAACACAGGGCACTATTACAGCAACCAATCGGGGAACCCCCCAGCCAACTTCCCAAAAATGAAAAAGCAAAACTTAGCTTCAAAAAATTTTTCATCCAATGTCCAAGGGAAGTGAGACAGGGCAGATGGAAAGCCAAAGACCAGGTTCAACCAGCCTGCTTTCGGGAACAAGTCCCTTCCTCAGGAACCCATAACGGAACAAATCAATCAATGGCAGTCCTCCAGGAGAGCTGGGAAGAAAGGAGGACCATGGCTAGGAGGCCATCGTACATTTGTTTTCGTTTGTCGTTTCTGATTGGTGGGCACGTGAATGGAGTTTAACTGAATAGTATCGCTGAAACAGTACTGTTTTAATCAATTTCCTGAAGCTTAGTAAGGATGGAGCTCTCTCTGCTTCAAGTGGCAAGGCATTCCACAACAACAAGCCCTGGAGTGCTAGCATGGAGTGGCGGTGACATCCTAGTCTTATTTGTGTAGAGTAATAATACATGGATCCAGCCCTTCTCCTCTTTCCCTACCTTCAAGCCTTCACCTTCCATGCATCCATTCTCGTTCCATTGAATGTCTCTCCACTTGGAGAGTAAGCTATTTGGGAAAGGGGATTTCCTTGTTTATCATTCTGAGAATTTTTGTTTTCAGCTACCTGGGGCTATGTGCCTGGATGCAACTGAATAAAGTCACTATGTCTTTGTTATGTAAAATGTCATCAACTCATAACCCTGCCCTAGAATATAATGTATTTGGTACTCTCTCCTTCCTACTCGTTCATTGCTGGAAGCAGTCTTCAGCCATCCTGTCGGCCCCTAGTGCAGGATTAAACCTTGCTCGTAAATCGGCCCTCTCCCTCTTGCTGGCTTGCCCTTGAGGCTGGCTGCAGCGGGAGTGGCTAAGTGACTGGGAAAAGTTCACATACTTGGCTGGGCTCTGAGCTGCAGCTTCGTCAGTCCTGTTATTTCGCAGGTTCAGGTTTCCCAGCTTTCTTGAGTGATTGAGTTCCTGAATTGCTCGTAGGAGCCAATGTAGGGAACAGTGCCTGTCTTAGCTAATATTTTTAAAATAGTTTAAAGGGGCCCTGACTTTGCTTCTGTACGCCAGGAAAATCTGGGAACACCTTTCTTTCGTGTTTGCTTGCTATTTGCTCCTGTTCTCTAAGGAACATTTACAATCCGCCCAAAGTTTTCTAAGTAACCTTTTTCAGCTGAACTGTTGTTCGAAGGAATATGGGACCACTTGATTTTAATGGAGTTTCCCTTAGTGGCCTTTGGCATTGTATCTCATTTCAGGTTTTCTTATGTTTTTGCTCTTATTACCTTATCTTGGTGCTGCGTTTGCAGCTTCAGTTCAGCTGACTCTGTTTTATGGTCTTTCTTCTTTACTTCATCTGCCCTTGAAGAATTTTTTTTCTATATCTTCACTTTGTTGATTTTTTTTTTTTTTGATCTAGGATGTACAAAGAGCAAGCCAGCAGTCTTAAAAGGTGTACCTGATACGCCAGGCTGTTTGCAATGCAGTCTCAAGAGATGTCCCCATTAACCCAGACTCTTTGCAATGCAGTCTTAAGAGGTGTCCGTCCTCCTTAAGATGGGCTTTTTACACTGCAGTCTTAAGAGGTGTTCCCATTAAGCCAAGCTCTTTGCACTGTAGTCTCAAGAGGTGTCCTCCTTAAGATGGGCTTTTTACACTGCAGTCTTAAGAGGTGTTCCCGTTAAGCCAAGCTCTTTGCACTGTAGTCTCAAGAGGTGTCCTCCTTAAGATGGGCTTTTTACACTGCAGTCTTAAGAGGTGTTCCCGTTAAGCCAAGCTCTTTGCACTGTAGTCTCAAGAGGTGTCCTCCTTAAGATGGGCTTTTTACACTGCAGTCTTAAGAGGTGTTCCCGTTAAGCCAAGCTCTTTGCACTGTAGTCTCAAGAGGTGTCCTGGTTAAGATGGACTTTTTGCACTTCAGTCTGAAGAGGTGTACCCATTAAGCCGGGCTCTTTACACTGCAGTCTCAAGCAATGACCCTGTTAAACTGGGCTTTTTGCTCTGTAGTCTCAAAAGGTGTCCTTGTTAAGCTGGGCTCTTTGCACTGCAGTTGACAAGGTGTACATAGGCTTTCTGAAGGTTGGACAAAGTTACAGGAAGAAGGTACATTGCATGGGGAGGATGCAAGACTTAATACAAGTTAAACCTTGCAAAATTAAATTATTTTATATCCAGCTGTTCAGGGTTCTAGTAACACAGTGTATTTTGGAGAAAAACAGAATCTGTTTAAATAATAATAATTTATTTTTATATGCTGCCATACCCGTGAGTTCTAGGCAGTTCACAACAGTTAAGCATAGTACAAACAATGCAAATCATTTAAAATTCAACAAATTAAGTGCATTCAATATAAAAGAAATACATACAATATAAGAAGAGTACAACAATGTTAAACTAAACTAAACTAAACCTTAAGTTTATATACCGCATCATCTCCACGGATGTGGAGCTCGGCACGGTTTACAAGAACTTAAAATATAGGAAGAGAAGGGAAAAAAAGGTTTACATGAACTTATATATAGAAGAGAAGAGTAAGGGGGGGATAGAATTACATTTTAGTGAAAAGCCAGGTTTTCAGTTGCTTGCGGAATAATTGGAGGGAGCCCAAGTTCCGCAGCGGGGTAGTAAGGTCGTTCCAAAGACCTGTGATTCTGAAGAGAAGGGATTTTCCCAGTTTGCCTGCATAGCGAATACCGTATAAAGTAGAAAGTTAAAAGGATAAGATCCATTAAAACCCCAGCCTGTTAAACAATTGAGTTTTTAACTGTTTTCTAAAATTGATATAAGAAGAAGCTTCTAACACAGTTTTGGACAGCCATAAATTCAGTTTGGCCGCCTGAAAAGAAAAGGTTCTCGCGAGGAACCTTTTAAAATGACATCATTTTATTGAGGGATATTCAAGCAAGTGTATTCTTCGAGAACTCTTGTTAGTAGGACTCAAAGTAAAATGAGGAGTAAGAGAACCCGGTAGCAAGCCAAGTACTGTTTTATAGCAAATGCATGAAAACTTAGGGCTCCTTTTATCAAGCCACACTAGCGGTCTAACGTGCGTAATAATGCGTGCTAAACCGTCGGCCACGCTAGCTGCTACCACCTCCTCTTGAGCAGGCGGTAGTTTTTGTCCAGCGCAGGGGTTAACGCGTGATGAAAAGTCGCGTGCGTTAAACCCCGCTAGCGCAGCTTGATAAAAGGAGCCCTAAGTTAGCCCAATTAAAAAGGCACTTTTTTCCTTTACGTTTTTATTTCTACATATTACTTCTGAGTACACACACATACACATCTCCCTCGTTATTCGCGGGGGATAGGGGCAGAGCCGGACCGCGAATAGGGAAATACCGCGAATATCCGGCTCTGACCCAGCCTCGCCTCCCGCCCGCCTTCCCCCGGCATCCCAGCCTTACCTGGTGGTCTAGCGGGCTTTCGGGGCAGGAGCGATCTTCCTACGCTTCTGCCCCCTGCAGACTGCCGGGAGTTCCCGTAGTCTCTCGAGACTACGACGGGAACTCCCCACATCCATTTCCTATTGGCGATCTACACGGGGCAGGAGCGTAGAAAGTTTGCTCCTGCCCTGAAAGCCCGCTAGACCACCAGGTAAGGCCGGGATGCCGGGGGGAAGGCAAAAATATAGGTTTGTTTTTTTCCCCCCTCCTCCCCCCGAAATCACGATTAGGTGAAATCGTGAGTGCGGAAACCGCAAATGGGGAGGGGGAAGTGTACATTCTTGTAGGTTCCCCTTGATCTTCTGAACACTATTATCAATTCTGCTACATCAAGAATTTAAAAAGCTGTCTTAAACCTTAGTTTGAGGCTCTACCACATTCTCAAAGATCCGTGAACTTGTGTGTATCCTACGTCCATGTTTTTATATTCTGCTATATCCTTTTGAGTTCCAAGTGGATTACAAAACAAGAAGCCAGAACATTCCTGGGAAGCTAAAAGGGAAAAATGAAACGAATTTTGAAAAGATGAGCTTTCAGCATTTTATGAAATAAGGGGTAATAGTTTGAATTTGGTTAGGTAAAGTATTCCAAAGCTGAGATGTTCCAGCAGAGTGACTTTCCACCGACGTGCAATGGACGCTGGATTCACTAACACCACGGATCGGATCAGATCCGTGAGTGATGCGATACGATCCGTGGCCGGGGGGGCTGATTCACGAATCGCCTTCATGCAAATGAGTGCGATTGGAATCATGACTCCATCCGGCTGCTCAGATCACTGAATAGCGATCCCGACGCATGCGCAGACCATCTGTACAGAGACACACAGGGCCGCTTATGGATGCCCAAGGCCTAAGCTGGCCTTGGGCGTTGGTAGGCATGAGTCAGACACCTATACTGTAAGCATCGTTCGCCACATGAAATTTTTTTTTATTTTAAACTTGAGTCCCTATTGGCTGGTGAGATGATAGTAAGATGTTTACTGCCATCTACAGTCACCATTTGGTGTGCGCCTTTGTGAAAACCCGCCCTTGCAGCTTAATATTTGTGACCTGAGTTGATGGTCTTGGTTCAGTCTCAGCAGATAGGTGTCCACTGGGAATGTGGACAGGGAAAAATGTTTGGTTCGTTTTAGTCTTTTTTCCCCCTAATTTTTGGATGTTCGTGCTTCTTATTTGTGTTTAAAACAGTATTTTAGCATGTGTGAATTGACTTTATGCATAGTAATTCTTAGGGTAATGGAAGTTAAATCAATTGTGTACCCATTAAATTTAAGGACCAAAGTGAAATTGGCAAACAATGCTGTTCTGTTAACGCTACAAAGGCAGAGTATAGTGCAAATTCCAATACTTCTAGTCCGAATAGAATGAATAGGCAGAGAACTTTGACGAATGATCCTCTGAGTGAAAATTATTTGGAGCCCACTGGGAACTCTCTATCTATTGAAATAAGTTGGATTTTGGTCTCTGACTTGTCATTTTGACCCAGTCCTAAAACGTTGGAAGCTTTGACTACCATCAGATTTGGCATTTGTTATTAACCTATCAGTGGAACAGGGAGATAGTGTTGTAAAAGCCATGGTGATAATCAGGAGAAAAGACTGTCTCCAATAGTACTAAAGTACTACCTCCAAGTATAGCAGAGATTTCTGTTCCTACAGTACAAATTTTACATTGGGTCTGGAATGGGAGCAGTATTGGGAATTAATCCTATTGGACCTTTCTGCCATATTTGCACACTAGACCTTGGGCTACGCCATCTGCGGGAAATTCTGTTTACTAATGTCACCCTGGATTGGTTTATGTTATTTCTCAGCAAGACAACAGAAATTGTCCATTGGGTTGGATTAAATTCAGTTGATCAAGTAAACTCTTAGTTCAGCTGTTTTTGTCTTTTTTGAGAGGGTAATTTATAAGCCATTTTCATGCGTATATGCCTCATAAAATTACCCATCTAAAATTATGTGCATTTCGAGGAGCAGAGTTTGGGCTGAAGAGTGGTCCAGAGAAAGGCGATGAAATGGTAAGGGGTTTGAGCCAAAAGACATACAAGGAGAGACTGGAAGATCCGACTATATATACTCTAGAGGGGAGGAGGGAGAGGACAGATATAATACAGACATTTAAATGCTTGAAAGGTGTTAATATAGAAACAAATCTTTTCCAGAGAAAGGAAAATGGTAAAACTAGAGGGAGGTGGACTTAGGAGTAATGTTAGGAAGTTCTTTTTCATGGAGAGGGAAATAGTGATGGAATTCAAAAAAGCATGGGATGAGCACGGAAGATCTCTAGCTAGAATATGAATGGGCAAACTTTCACAATCTGAATCCTGCCAAAGAGATGGTTTGGATAGGCTGGAGTAAACTTTAACGGCAAAGCCAGTAGTTGGAATCTAAGGATAGTTCCGGGTGGACTTCTAAAGTTTGTGGCCCAGAAGAAACCAAAAAAAGAATTCAATCATGAAATTGTAATACATGTAGTTACATGGCAGACTTTATACAATAGAAAAGAGTAGGGAAGAGACACAGTTGGCCAACCTCAAGGACAATCAATTTATTAGAAACATATATATAGCTAAAACATATACAAGGAATTATTCAAGCCTAACAGAGAGTCTCTCAATCCTTTTTGTACTGGACCCTAACACGGTCTGTGTTTCGGCTTGAAAAGCCTTCCTCAGGGGTGTATAAATTAAATCCAGTAGATGGTGCTAATGTTAAAAAAAGCCAAAAAAAGGAATGCTCTCAATACATAGATAAAAGCCTGCAAATCAACATAGTACCCAGTCCGAAAAGCGCCATTTTAGTGGCGATGCCATTCAGGAGATGTGACAGCTCGCAGCACTTTTCGGCAGTGGATGGCCTGCAAGAGGCAGCGCTGCCGCTCCTGTTTTAGGAGACCTGAAGGCACGGAGAGTTGGGTTGGTCACCGAATCGGCCAGGCTGATTAAAAACAAAACAAAAAAACCAAACCAAATCGAATTGAATTGATTCATCCGAAGTGAATCGGTGAATCAAATCGGAAATCGGGCAGCACTAATGCTGACCGGCTGCCGCTATGCGTAAGGAAGGGAAGGAGGGAGAGGGGGTTTGGCTGCCGAGTTTGCTACTTCAGGGCTGGAGGGAGGGAAGAGGGTTCACGGCTCAGGACCGCTGTCATGCTGGTGCTTCAGGGCAGGAGGGAGGAGGGGTTTGTGGCTCAGGACTGCCGCCACTTCTACTGCTTTGGGGCTTAAGGGAGGGGGTTTCATGGCTCAGGACCGCTGCTGCTGGTGCTTCGGCTTATGGTTTTTTCCCCCTGGCAATTTTTTTGCTGGTTGGGTGAGAATGTTGGTTGCTTGAATATCAGTTAACTGAGATTCTAGTCTAATAGAGGTGACAGTTATGCAAAACTGTTTCATACATATTCATTAGGGATATCTTGAAAACCCAACTGGCAGGGGGGTCCCCCAGGACAGGTTTAAGAACCACTGCCCTAGGACAGGGGTAGGCAATTCCGGTCCTCGAGAGCCAGAGCCAGGTCAGGTCTTCAGGATATCCACAATAAATATGCATGAGATAGATTTGCATCTGAAGGAGGCAGCGCATGCAAATCCATCTCATGCATATTCATGGTGGAGATCCTGAAAACCTGACCTGGCTCCGGCTCTCGAGGTCCGGAATTGCCTACCCCTGATCTAGGATACTGATAAACCTCTGAGAGGTTCTCTAAAGTCTACTCTAAGCAGGGGTGTCAAAGTCCCTCCTCGATGGCCGCAATCCAGTCGGGTTTTCAGGATTTCCCCAATGAATATGCACGAGATCGATTTGCATCTCGAGGAGGCAGCGCATGCAAATCCATCTCATGCATATTCATGGTGGAGATCCTGAAAATCTGACCTGGCTCCGGCTCTCGAGGACTGGAATTGTCTACCCCTGCCCTAGGGCAATGCCAAAACATATGTGCTAAGTTTGCCCTTACTGTGCCATAATTTATACAACTCCCATCAGATTCCAATGTACTCTTTATGCTTCCCATAGTGTTATATATATTTTCAGTAAAATCTTATATTCCCTTCCCCTAAGAGACATACTACATGTGCTCAAGCTAATATTTAGAACCCCCCTCAATTTCACAAATCCCCTCCCCAGATAGAGGCCAGATCTTCATTGGATAACTCTGGCAGGAAGTCCCTGAAGTACCAGTAAAAATGCTTGAGTTTCCGTATTTTATCCTCCTTAAGCTGTAAGCACTTACCTAGAGCTTGTGCTCTGAGCACTGACAGATGGGGACCTTTCAAGCTGTAAGCAGGTTGCTTAACTTGTAAGTATGCAAAGTAATTTGTAGGGCTAAGGACATAATTAGTTTGTAAGACAGAGCAGGGAAGAATCTGTGACTGAGCATCAAAAAATCACCAAGCAAGGATAATGCCCTCGCTGGCTATCTATGAAACCCTGAGTGTTCCAAATCCAAGGTTCCAATGGAGGGATTTCCAAGCCCATCTCATATAACATGTTTTTTTGTATAAACCAATCAAGCTTCCTCTTGGGACATGGAGTCGAAAAGTCCTCATAAAAGGAGCGAACGCCACCATTTCTAAACTCAGTGCCACAGCTCTAAAAGTACTTTGCACTTCTCCCTCCGTATTCGCTGTGATAGGGGTTAGCAGAACCGCAAATACAGAAAAACCGCAAATAACTTTTTCATATGTTATTTGCTGTTTTCTATTATAAACCATCGTGAATATGGTGAAACCGCGAATAACATGGTGGGAGACCTGGCCTGTTCCTGAAAGAGAGGCAAAACACGGCGAAGAAAGTGCCGGGAATCAGCAATTTTCTCTATGCAAGCTGATGTAATTTGGGCGGAGGAGCCAGCAAGCTAAAAACCGTGAATAATCGAAACCACGAATGCGGAGGGGGAAGTGTATATGGTTTAGGGCCATGTAGAACATTTCTGTATTACCTAAATTTTCATCGGTGTAAGTTTTCAACACTAGAGCTCTTACATTCTGCCTATCAATGTCAACAATGTATAATCCATTTCTGCATTGCCCTGGGCTCCTTTATTATGAGACTCAATGCTACAGCTGTACAGCTCAAATGATTTCTGAGCTTTAAAATGTTCCTTCAGAGCTGTGTAAAGGCAGTCCCCGGGTTAAGAACGAGTTAAGTTCTTAAGTCAGAACTTGTAGATTTTCCGATTCTTGCTGCTTCCCTCTGCTCCCAGCTGACAACTGGCCCCTACCACTGTTCCCTCTAAGGTCCAATAGACACAACCACACACTGTTCTTAATGTGGCCCTGCATCGTTCCTGAATCTGCTCTCTCTTCTAAGGTCCTTATTCCTTTCCTATTCTCCACCCCAATATTTTCATCCTCTTTCTCTTCCCAGCACTGAATACTAAGGATCTTTTTCCTCAGAACAAAAAGGCCATATAAGTTAATCATCCACCCAAGAAATGTTAGAAAATAGCATTAATTAAATGAAAATAAAATGAGCATTCTTTAATATGTGCTCTATAACCGTGGTGGATTTGGAGGAACCCTTTTGCCACAGAATATACCCCTGAGCTGTCAAAGAAGGTTGGGCCTTACGGATTATATTTTCTAATATTAGGTAATTTGTTTTTGCACTTTCCACACTTTAAGTACAAAGCCTATTCAATAATTGTCAGGTGTAAAAGCCAGCATGTGCCCTGTGTTTACTCATATTTCACAGGCCTGTACTATGTGCTACCCTGTTTCCCCGATGATAAGGCAGGGCCATCAAATAAGACAGCCCCCCCTTTTTAGAAAAAAATGTAAAATAAGGCACCCCCCGCAAATAAGCCACCCACCGATACCTGCGCTTACCCGAATCGGGTGGTACGGTGGGTGACTCCATGTGGTCCCTCCGTCTACCGTATTTGCCTCCATGGCTGCGTGCCGCGCCTCGTCATGAAGTGAAGAGGAGGAAGTGACAGGACTGCAGCGCGCGCACGTGACTCCGCGCAAGGAAACACAGGCAGCTTCCCTCATCCCTCCCTAACAGAGACTGCAGGAGTTTGTTCACGGCCAGAACATCCAAAAGTGAGACACGCAGACAGGTTTCTTTTGCTGTGAGCAATACCACTTACTGTATATAAAGCCTGTTTAAAATGCATACGGTATTAAACCATGGTTTCACATTGTCAAGTCCCCTCTGATGCTGCACCACAGAATAATCTCTTTACTGTGTTTCCCTGATGGAGAACATTGGGGACATTAAATGGTACAATATATGGTATGATGGATAAAGCTGGCCATACACGGTACGATTTTTCGGCCGACCGATTCTTCAGCCGTCAAATAAGACAGCCCCCCCTTTTTAGAAAAAAATGTAAATAAGGCATCCCCCCGAAAATAAGCCCTAGAGCATATTTTGGCCTTCCAAAAAAAATAAGACAGTGTCTTACCATCGGGGAAACAGGGTAGCGCCTTTAATATGGGCCTCAGTGCTAAATGAAGCTAAATGGAAAAAACCCCCCAGTCAATCCAGTTAATTCAGGGGTGGGCAAACTCAGTCCTCAAGGGTTACAACCCAGTTGTGTTTCAAGGATTTTCCCCAGTGAATATGTATGAGATGAATTTGCATGCACTGCCTCTGTTGTATGTAAATAAATCTCACACATATTCATTGCAAAATGATTTTTTGAAAAAAAAAATGTTTTAAATGTGATGTACAGACCCTTAGCCTTGCTCAAGTTTTGTTGCTTTGGGTCTGAGCATATCACATTTTTAAAACTTATTTTTTCCAAATTTCATTTTAAATGAGGATTTATTTCAGTGTTTTTTTTGGTGGAAAGTTTTAGTGAACTCCTAGTGTGACTGAGAATGCATATTCATTGGGGAAATCCTGTAAACCTGACTGGGACGAAGGTTGCCCTCTCCTGTGTTAAACCCTCAGTGCATCTGCAAATCTCTGAGCACTGTCCCGATGTGCCTCCCCCCATCACGCAACCCTCCCAGGAGGACCTCTTGTTCTCGGTGTCAGGTCAAAAGCGCGCCGGGACCAAGGCGCGAGCAGACAATTGAGCGCAGCGCGGAGGCACGCGCCGAAGAAAATGACTGTTTTTAGGGCTCTGACGGGGGAGGGCGTGGGGGGGAACCCCCCACTTTACTTAATACAGATCGCACCGCGTTGTGAGGGGTTGTAACCCCCCACATTTTACTGAAAACTTCACTTTTTCCCTGTTTTTAGGGAAAAAGTGAAGTTTACAGTAAAATGTGGGGGGTTACAACCCCCCAAACCCCCCACAACGCCGGCGCGATTTGCATTAAGTAAACTGGGGGGGTTCCCCAACAAAAACCCCCGTCAGAGCCCCTAAAAACAGTCATTTTCTTCGGCGCGCGCCTCCATCTTGCGCTCAGTTGTCGGCGCGCGCCTTTGTCTTCCGCGTTGTTGTCTATGAACCCTTGTTCTCAGCTCTCATTCAGTGGGACTCCTTGAACTCAAGTTTGGATTATTATGTTACAAAGTGCTATACACTTTTCTCTCCTTATTCGCTGTGATAGGGATTACCAGAACTGCGAATACAGAAAAACCGTGAATAACTTTTTCATCTGTTATTCGCTGTTTTCTATTAAAAACCAGCGTGAATATGGTGAAACCGTGAATAACGTGGTGGGAGACCTGGCCTGTTCCTGAAGGAGAGGCAAAACACGGTGAAGAAAGTGCCGGGAATCGGCGATTTTCTTTGTAAATGCTTGGAATTGGCGATTTCTCTATGCAAGCTGACGTAATTTGGGGGGAGGAGCCAGCAAGCTAAAAACTGTGACTAATCGAAACCGCGAATACGGAGGGAGAAGTGTATGGCCTTTACTGCAAATGATCTGAAGGATCACTTTGAACTGGCAACACCAGCACTTTCTACCTGATTTCACGTTCCCTTCTGATAAGGGATGTCGATACACAAATTTTTTTGATGGGTTCTTCTCGTTTCAGGCTACAATCAGAGACCCGGAATTTAGTCAGCTAATAGCTAACGCTGCATCTTATAAACACTTCAGGAAACTTTGAAAACCTATTTATTTGATAAATTTCTGTAACACATAATTAGGACTTGACAATTTGTCAATTTGTGTAGTTCCTGAGTTGTGAACCACATTGAACTAAATCAGGTTATGTGAAATATAAATGATAATGTAATGTAACTCAATTTTCCTCAGCACAATCCCCGACCTTCCCCTGTCACCTACTGGAAGGATCACTGGTAGTCTAGTGCCAGGGGTTCTGAACCCAGTCCTGGGTCCATACCTATCCAGTTGGGTTTTCAGGATATCCACAATGAATAAGCTTGCTTGAGTGAATTGACCTCTTTATGTGTTATTGATACAGTGGTGCCTCACACAACGAACTTAATTGGTTCCAGGAGCAAGTTTGTTATGCAAAAAGTTCGTTATGTGAAACGCGTTTTCCCATAACAATACATGTTAAAAAAAATTATTCGTTCTGTAGCATAAAATATGCTAAGATGACATAAAAAAAGATAAATGTGTCAAAATGGTGAAAATGGTGGTCTTGCTGAGGCCAAACTCTTTGACGAGGTCACACTGTTTTACCCCACATTCACTCCTTCTAATTATTTCCCGTTTCATTTCAACAGAAATCACCTTCCTGCTTTTTTTAGAAGCCATGATCTATAAAAAATATTGAGTTTATCTTAAAAGGACGACTGCCGTGATACGTGCGTGCGTGCGTGATTTAATTCGTAATGAAGAACGATTGCCGCGATACTTGCTTAAGTTAAGCGCAGTGACTAACAACTGCCTGCAGTGCCTGCGTGGAAGGATGCAATACATCGGCAGCGATCGTGGAAGCTCGGGCGACTTCGTTGTGTGAAACGAAGTTCGTTGTATGAATCATGAAATGAAGTTCGTTGTGTACAGCGTTCGCTGTGCGAGGCGTTCTTTATGCGAGGCACCACTGTACATCAAATTCCCAAGTGATGGATTTTATTTCTGACCAATAAAAATGAAGTGGGAGAGGGGCTGATGTACTCTATCATATTATTGGTATTGTTCTGATTATACTATATATTCCGCTGACATTTGGTCATTCTCCTATGGTTATTCTGTTACTACAATGTAAGTTGTCTGTATCAGGCTACACCTGTTGTACACTGCCTTGGGCAAATGGCTTCTTAACATAACATTGGACTTCTAGACCACATAACCAACAAAAGTTCTATGCGGTTTACAAGATATTATCAAATTTTAGAAAAAAGAAGGCTTTCAATTCTGTTCTAAATTATTCATAAGAAATTTTGAAAAAAGAAGTTTTCAGTTGTTTTCTTTTTTTTTTTTAAATTCTTTATTCAGTTTTAACTCTTGCAACAAGTGTACAATATTCAATCAGATAATTCGTACAAATCGCTTGACATTCTAACAATTATTGTCAAATGCATATAAAAAAGACCCCTCCCCCACCCATCCCATTCATCAGGAATAAACCTATTAAATCCCATAACATACCTCCCCATCCCCACATTAAATATAGTCCTATGTAATAAAAAGGTGTCCAAGGTGTCTAATCATTAGAATATGCAATTAATGGCCCCCAAATCTTTTTAAAACTATTATAATTTCCTTGCTGTAAAGCAGTGGTCTCCAACTCAAACCCTTCGCAGGGCCACATTTTGGATTTGTAGGTACTTGGAGGGCCTCAGAAAAAATAGTTAGTGTCTTATTAAAGAAATGACAATTTTGCATGAGGTAAAACTTTTTATAGTTTATAAATCTTTCCTTTTGGCTAAGTCTTAATAATAATATTGTTATTTATAGCTAAAGAGACGTATGATCAAGAAACTGTTTTATTTTACTTTTGTGATTATGATAAAAATACCGAGGGCCTCAAAATAGTACCTGGCGGGCCGCATGTGGCCCCCGGGCCGCGTGTTTGAGACCACTGCTGTAAAGCAAGCACTCTCTCCATTTTATAAATATGACAAACTGAATTCCACCAAAAAGTATAATTAAGTTTAGTATAGTCCTTCCAATTTCCAAACTATTACGTTGCATATATTATGAATTTATTTTAATGATCTTTTTAAAGGGGATGCCATGAATTTCAGTTGTTTTCTAAAATGTTCGTAAGAGAATGATGTATGTATTAAATATTGAAAATCTTTGTCGTAATGTGCGGTCAAGATATTTCTTACTTTCACGTCCTTTACTGATGGAAAAACAAACAGAGCGTGTGACTTTCTACTATCCTTGTAAGGTGCTATAGAAATATATCAGCTAATCCGAAAGCAACTTTCTAGCACAGACATCCCGACTTGAAAACAACTCGTGCCTCCACTAGGAGCCAATGCAGCTCACAGTAAAGTGGAGTCGCGTGATCGTATTTCTTCAGACCATAAATTAATCTGACCGCAGTATTCTGTATCAGTTTGAGTCTGGCCATATTTTTCAAGTAGATGATATTACAGTAGTCAAGAAGACCTAACAGTAAAGATTGCACAGAAACTTTAAAAAGAGAAATTTCAAAATACAATCTAATAACACGTAATTTCCACAAAGTGTAGTATCCCTTTCGAGTCACGGCATCAATCTAAATAGTTTGATTAGTAGGACTTTGTGATATGCGAAAGATACTGGTGCACTTAAGAGCATTGTGTTTGCATGGACTGGTTATACTGTTTTAGCTAGTAATATGGAAACCTCAGAGGATCAAGCCAAGATCTGTTCATGCTGCTGTTTTCACTGTGGCTGCCATGTCCGCATTTATTCTAGATCCCTGAATACGTCTAGCTTTAAGGCTCTTCCTGGGGCGTAGCTACCTCAGATGCAAGGTCATGCGTTTGGGGCACAGAAACCCGACAGAGTAGTAACATTGGAGGGGAGGGAGAGTATTTCTATGTTTGAAGAAGTGCGAGACTTGGGGGAGATGGCTTCTGATGATTGTAAGGTGGCTAAGCAGGTAGAAAGGGTGACTACTAAAGCCAGAAGGATTCTGCTTGCATAGGAGGAGGAATGGCCAGCAGGAAAAAGGAAGGGATGGTGTCCTATGTAGGTCCCTAGTGAGGCTTCATTAATAAGAACATAAGCACTGCCTCTGCCGGGTCAGACCAGGGGTCCATCGTGCCCGGCAGTCCGCTCCCGCAGCGGCCCCCCCAGGTCCATGACCTGTAAGTGTTCCCTACCTAACCTAAAATGTCCATACCCTGTTTGCTCAATGTCCTGTAAGGTAAACCTTTATCTGTACCCTGTTATCCCCTTCGCTTCCAGGAAGTCATCCAGTCCCTTTTTGAACCCCAGAATTGTACTCTGTCTTATCACCTCTCTGGGAAGCGCGTTCCAGGTGTCTACCACCCGTTGAGTGAAGAAGAACTTCCTTGCATTTGTTATGAATCTGTCTCCTCTCAGTTTTTCTGAATGACCTCTTGTTTTTGTTGTCCCTGCTAGTCTAAAGAATCTGTCCCTATCCACCTTCTCTATGCCTTTCATGATTTTATAAGTCTCTATCATGTCCCCTCTCAGTCTCTGCTTTTCCAGGGTAAAGAGTCCCAGCCTGTCCAACCGTTCGGCATATGAAAGGTTCTCCATGCCTTTTATCATCCTCGTTGCTCTCCTCTGGACCCTCTCGAGTATTGCCATGTCCTTCTTGAGGTATGGCGACTAGTATTGGACACAGTATTCCAGATGTACAGAGTACTGTGTACAGCTCTGGAGACTCGCCGTCAAAATGATCTAACCGGAGTCTGTGCACAGAGCAGCTACTAAAATTGTCAGTGGTCTTCATCATAAAGCAGATAGAGACAGACTCATAATGACGAGGGAGAGGAGATAGGATTGAGACATTTAAATATCTCCATAGCAGAAATGCATAGAAGGCAGGTCTCTTTCAACTGAAAGGAAGCTCTGGAATAAGAAGGCATAAGATGACGTTGAAGGGAGGCAGACTCAGAAGTAATCTAAGGAAATACCTCTTTATGGAAAGCGTGGTGAATGTGTGGAAGAGCCTCCTGGTGGAGGTGATGATCTAGATGGGCCTTAAGGCCTGTATCTGACATCATTTTCTGTATCAAAGTCTACATTTCATCCCTATGACTGCTGTTCGCCATCTTCTTGTGAACTGTTGGCATGAACAGTGTAAGAGAAACAGCTCTCACTCACAGTCGTAGGCCACCCTGTACCTCTTTGACTTGATTTTTCTCAACCACCTTACCCATCCCCTCAGCTTGTCTAAAGCCTGTTCTCCTTTCATGCCATGACTTTAATCTATCTCACGGAATTCTTTTGCCTCGTCTGATTTCCAAGTTTTCCATTTGCCCGTCCTTATTCCTCTGACTCATGTTACTCCTCTATCTCAATATTCAGACAGCAGCGATCAGTGTCTTGATGACCACTGCCAGATTATATCTGGAAATTTAGTGCCAGGCCGTATGTGGGCTCCAGCATTGAATTTCCAGGTATAGGGAGTTGACTAAAACATCGCTGGCACTTAACCGGCTGTGATGATCTGTATAAAGATAAGATTGTGTTTGATGTGGTCCTATTTGTGCAGTTATCTTAACTGGCTAAGTGCTGACTCCACCTCCAGAACACCCACCAAATAGCTGGCATAAATCTTTTAAGTGCCACTGACAATTAGATTGTAAGCTCTTCAGATCAGGGACCATCTCTTGCATGTAAATGATAAATTGTTGTTGAAAATGTCCTATGAGCTCTGAATAGGTGATTGAAATGACCATGTTTAAATCGTATTGAATATCAGGCCCTTAGTTTTAACTCCCGTTCACTCTCTGTCCCGGGATTTTGATTCCCCTTCCCGTAGCTCCCTTCTCTGTCCCAAGGGCATAATCCAGTCACAGCTGGTGGTTGATTCTTCTCTGTTCCCACACCCTGCGTTTCAAATGATATATCAACATCTTTTAGCCTCACCATCTTTCTTGCTTGCTCCATTTTCTCTTTATGATCTGTTAACATAGTGACAGTATATTTTATTTGACTGTAGCTTAGCTGCACATTACATGTGACCGTAAAACTCCTGAGATACACTGCAGAGGCTTTGTAAAAATGATGGATTTGTAATAGGGTACTGAGTCCAGCAGGAGTGTCTTATTGAAAAGCGGGATGCCCTATAGTAATTTTGGCTGTTAAAACAGTCCAGGGAGAGATGAGTGAACAATACTGATAAAGCAATCTTCATCTTTGGAGACAAGGTGGTGAGATGCCTGTGCTGCTCCCTGATCAAGAGGCTTGACTTGAAAAGTGGATTAAACTTGATACTCTTGGTTATCACTTGACAGCCTGTGCCTGGTTTTAAGGTTTGGACAAGTTCCTGGAGGAAAAGTCCGTAGTCTGTTATTCAGAAAGACATGGGGGAAGCCACTGCTTGCCCTTTATTGGTAGCAGGGAATATTGCAACACCTTGGGTTTTGGCCAGGTACTAGTGACCTGGATTGGCCACCGTGAGAACGAGCTACTGGGCTTGATGGACCATTGGTCTGACCCAATAAGGCTATTCTTATGTTCTTAACAGTTGCATCTGTGGATGGTTCCCAAAAGCTCTTCTCTGTAGATCAGGGGTGTCCAACTTGAAATATTTTGTGTGGCCCCAGTTGAGGGCGATGCAGTGTTTTCCTCTGCTGCCCCCTGGTGTTTACCATCTTGCCGGCTCCCTCCTCTGTCTTGCTGCAGCGTTTGCATATTTGTGCGGCCCCAGAAACATTTTTTTCGGCCAGTGCGGCCCAGGGAAGTCAAAAGGTTGGACAACCCTGCTGTAGATGCTCTAATTTGAAGGTGGAAAGGTTAAAGTTCAGGAGACTGTGGTGGGAAGAGCGGTTCTTCCTTCATTCTGTAATGAGGACAGATTATTTCCGTGCTTTCTTTTTTTTTAATTTAAATTTTTATTGAAAGTTTTTGTCATATGTTTACACACCAAACTCAACAATAATACAGAATACAACTGCAGACTACGCAAGGACATCCATGTTAATCCTTCATGGAGACCTAAGAGACCCAAACCCCCCCACCAAAAGACCCTCCCTTTGTGAACCCCCCTCAGCACTCCAGTGTCAAAAGTTCAAAAGAGAACTCCTAGCTCTATGGGACAGACAGGGGTCCAGATTTTCCTAAATTTCCGCCATTGTCCGGGACCACCTGCAGACATCCAAATATTCAAATTTTAATAAACAGTTCGTTTCTCCACATAGTGACAGTGGGCACCTCTGCTTGGCGCCAAAACACAAGGATACATTTTCTAGCCAATAAGGTGGCTTTGTGCAGCAGCAAATTTCCCCCTCTAGACAAACCCAAAGTTGAGAAAAGAGCAGAATATCCGCCCGCAGAGGAATCTGCTTACACAATACAGTCTGTAGATACAGTGCAACAAAAGACAAAAAGGTCTGAATTCGGTCACACGACCAAAACATGTGAAGCAAGCCTGCCGGGATGGACAGGCACTTGGGACCCCGAGACATATTCAGCCGCAGAAGAAACTTGTACTGCTGTTCTTGCAAAACTATGGAACGAGTCGGCCGAGGAAGATGTTTCATAAGAAGACGAAGTCCATCTCCCGTAACATGTTCAGAGGGGGATAGATCCTGGTTCCACACAGCTGCCACGACCTCATCGTCCCATGGGGCACTAAAACTCCCTAAACTGACTTGATGAAAAGATAAACTGATCCTGGTCAGGCGGGAGATGGTCTCGGGGCTCAAGGATCTCTCATACGAAGAGAGGCTGAACAAATTGCGGCTCTACTCTCTCGAGGAGCGTAGGGAGAGGGGTGACATGATTGAGACGTTCAAGTATATCACCGGGCTTATCGAAGTGAAAGAAGATATTTTCCTTCTCCAGGGACCCTCAGCCACAAGAGGACATCCGCTTAAACTCAGGGGAGGGAAATTTCAGGGCGACACCAGAAAGTATTACTTCACTGAAAGAGTGGTTGAACACTGGAACAAGCTTCCGATACAGGTGATCGAGGCCAAAAGCGTTCCAGATTTTAAGGGTAAATGGGATGCCCATGTGGGATCCCTCAGAGGGTGAAGTTACGGATGGGTCAGTTAGAGCGGGGGCTCTAGAGCAGACTTAGGGGGTGGGTCTGTGGAGTGGGCAGACTTGATGGGCTATGGCCCTTATCTGCCGTCATTTTCTATGTTTCTAAGGTCTCACACACCACATCTGCCATATCTTCATTCAGTGTAGCAGCATCCAAAGAGAGAAGGTAATGAGACACTTGACAGTAGTAAAACCAATCACTGGCCTCCAGGAAACCCTCCGCCTCTAGGTCCTGAAAAGAACGAGGTACACCCTTCGCTGACACCACGTCTCGCACATAACAAAGTCCCCGAGCACTCCATCTTTGCAAATACCTTTTAGAAGCATCAGGATCCAGATCTCAGTTACCCCATAGTGGCAGCAAAACCGTGGAGGTAAAAGGCAGATGCATTCGTTTACACAACCATTGCCAACATTCTCTCGTGGATCTCAGCAAAGGATGACTCCTGGTAGGGGAAATCCGATGAGGGCGTTTCGCATGAAGATAATAAAGCAGCTGAGTGGGAGCCATCAGCTGATGTTCAAGAGAGACTGGAGTATAATGTTGAGTGTTCTTAATCCAATCCACCAGGTGTCTAAGAAGACAAGCTATGTTATATCTTCAGGTCCGGTAGTGCCAGTCCCCCACGCCCAACAGGCAAAGACAATTGACTAAGTGTCATGCGGAGCTTTCTATTATTCCACAGAAATTTGCGCAATACAGTCTGACACATACCAAGATCCTTACATAAGAACATAAGAATTGCCATCTCCAGATCAGACCCTGGGTCCATCAAGTCCGGTGATCCGCACACGCGGAGGCCCCGCCAGGTGTACCCTGGCATAATTTTAGTCCCCATATCACTGTATACTTCTCAAGGGAGATGTGCATCTATTTTACCCTTACCCATATCACTCTATGCCATTCTTAAGTAGATCTAGTTTACCCTTAAATCCTAGAACGGTGGATTCTGCAATTACCTCCTCTGGGAGAGCATTCCAGGTGTCCACCACTCATTGCGTGAAACAGAACTTCTGATATTCGTCCTGGACCTGTCCCCCCTCAGCTTCAGTCTATGTCCTCTTGTCCATATCACATTGGACATTGTAAATAACTGCTTTCCCTGCTCCATTTTGCCGAATCTTTTCAGTATTTTGAAAGTCTCGATCAGATCACCTTGCAGTCTCCTCTTCTCAAGGGAGAACAACCCCAGTCTCCTAAGTCATTCCTCGTAGTCCAGGTTCTCCATACCTTTCACTAGCTTTATTGCTCGTCTCTGCATCCTCTCCAGCAGTTTTATATCTTTCTTTAGGTTGGGAGACCAGTGTTGGACACAGTATTCCAAGTGTGGTCTGACCATTGCTCTATAAAGCGGCATTATAACTTTCTCCGATCTACTCGTGATTCCTTTCTTTATCATGCCTAACATTCTATTTGCTTTCTTTGCCGCTGCCGCGCATTGTGCCGATGGTTTCAGGGTCCTATCTATCAGTACACCCAGGTCCTTTTCTTGTTCGGTCTTTCCCAGAGTTGCACCTGACATACTGTACCTGTGTTCCTTATTCTTTCTGCCTAAATGCATCACTTTGCATTTTTCCACATTAAAATTCATCTGCCATTTATCTGCCCACTTCTCCAATTGATTCAAGTCGTTCTGGAGTTCCTCGCTGTCCTTCAGCGATCTGATTGCCTGACATAGCTTTGTGTCGTCTGCAAACTTGATGATCCCACTGGATGTTCCTTCTTCCAGGTTATTTATGAAAATATGAAATAAGATGGGTCCAAGTACCGAGCCCTGGGGTACACCGCTAGTCACTTTCTCCCAGTCCGAGAACTTCCCATTTATGCCCACTCTCTGTTTCCTGTTCTCTAGCTTTTTGCCTATCCATCTTAGTATATCTCCCTCTATTCCATGGCCTTGTAATTTCCTGAGAAGTCTTACATGTGGAACCTTGTCGAACTCTTTCTGAAAGTCCAAGTACACAATATCCACCGGTTCTCCACTATCAATTTGTCTGTTCACTGTCTCAAAAAATTGAAGTAGGTTCGTCAAACATGATTTCCTTGTTAGTGATATACATGGGAAAAGTCTGCATCATTGGGCAGGGGGACGAGGCAGGGGTGTCCTCTTTCTCCGCTCCTCTTTGCATTGACAGTGGAACCTCTGGCACAGAGGGTGCGGATGAATCGGGATGTCAGGGGAATAACGGTACCGGGCAGTAGCTATAAGTTGTCTCTGTTTGCGGATGATCTTCTCTTCACGGTGGAGGATCCTGAGACCTCCCTGGCAGCTATCTTGCGGGAACTGGAGGAGTTCGGAAGGGTGTCGGGGTTTCGTGTTAATGTCGGGAAATCCGAGCTACTCAATGTTAATTTACCCCTGGATAGAGTGAATTATCTTCAGGCACGGTTTCCGTTTCGTTGGGTACAACAGTCTATGCGCTATCTTGGGGTTTATTTTGGCCCACCGGGAACGGGGATCTATGATCTTAATTTTCCCCCACTTTTTCGACGTATCCAGCGGGATTTGACAAGCTGGAAGGATCAATTTTTTTCCTGGTTAGGACGGGTGGAAATAGTGAAAATGATGATTTTGCCTCGTCTTCTGTTCTTATTCCAGGTGTTGCCTCTCTGGGTGAATAGGCGCGTATTGGAGGGGGGTGCAGCGGCACATTTTTGCTTTTATTTTGGGCCGGTCGGAGGCCTCGTGTGAGTAGGTTGGTTATGTGCTTAGGTAGGAGCGATGGGGGTTTGGCTGTCCCTAATATGGTGAAATATTATCAAGCTGCACAGTTGCGAGCCCTGTTGGAGTGGCAAGCGCAAGACCCGAAGCCGTGGGTGGAGCTTGAACAACGCATGTCCGCTGGGGTGCCCCTGTTGCATCGGCCCTGGGTGCCTGAGAGGATTCGGCCCGAGCGAGTCCTATCCTCAGTAGATACAGCCCTGTGGGTCTGGAATATGACCCGGAGAAGTTTGTTGCTGGGTAAGCGCCATTCTTGGTATATGCCGCTGCGTCATAATGTGGCCTTTGAGTCTGGTCGGGGAGAGGGTGTGTTTGCTAGGTGGGAGTCTCATGGCTTGGTGTGTGTGGGTCAATTGTGGGATCCACTCTTGGGCAGTATTAGGCCTTTTGCTGAACTACAGGGCCGTTATGATCTTCTGGCTCAGGATCTGTTTCCCTACTTACAGGCTGTTCACTACTTGCGGGCCTCGGGGGCCCTACGGGACTTACGGGCGGGTAAGACCCCCTTTGAGTTGTTGCTGGGCCCGACTCTCCGGAAGGGTGCTTTGTCTGCTATATATCGGTGTCTTAATAGTCGGGGGGCTCGGTCCTTGCCTTATATGTTGGCTTGGGAAGGGGATTGGGAATCAGCTATCTCTTTAGATACTTGGGGCGACATCTGGAGAGAAGTTGCTTCGGCGGGCATTGCAGCATTGGTGGTTGAAAATGGGTATAAAGTTCTATTCTGGTGGTATTATACTCCTCAGGTTCTGGCTCGATGCCGTGGGGGGACGAGTGCTTCTTGTTGGAGGGGATGTGGGGAGGTGGGAACCTATATGCATATGTAGTGGTATTGTGGGAGGGTGAGCGGTTTCTGGATTGAGGTGTTCTCTCGAGTTTCCCAGATTCTCACTGTGCAGGTTCCGTTGGACTGGAGACATGCCCTGTTATTTTGGTACCAATTGGATCTTGATTGGGGTGACTCTTTATTTAGTAAGTTAGCCTTCACTGCTGCCCGGTTGGCCCTAGCATCTTTGTGGAATCAGGGGCACTCCCCCACTTGGCATATGGTGGAACAGCGCTTAATTACCTGGCAGCTCCTTTATCAGTTAACGGCTTTACGACATGGCAAACATCATGGCTATGCTCATATTTGGCGTAGATTTCGGGCTTCTATAGGGATTGGTGGGAGGGGGGAGTGGGGGGTTGGATTGGATGTTTAATTGGGAGTGTGGGACAGGACGAGACCCTATGATAACTGTTTTTGAAGGTGAGGTTGGGAGATCCTTACCCAAAAGGGCGGTGTGTACATTGTGCTTTATCCCTAGGGGGGGTGGGAGGGGGGATTTTGCTGTGGTTTTGCTGGATTTGTGGTTGGTTTTCGACATGTTGGGGCTATAACTACTGTTTAATTTGTTGTCTGCACTGTTGATTTTTCCTTTGTGCTTTGCTGAAGCTGTGTATCACTGCTGTATACTTATGTATATTTTTCAATAAAAGCTTTCATTTGAAAAAAAAGGAAAAGTCTGCATCACATAAACCCACTGGGGGAACAATACCATTTTGTAGAGGGCAATTTGCCCCCTCAAAGACAAAGGAAAACGAGTCCACAGGCCAAAAGATCCCTCGTTCTGCCCAGTAGGCTTGAGACAAATTGCCAGTGATATATACTCCCAAGTATTTAAGTTTATATGCCACCTTTCGCAAAGGGAAGGGAATAGTCCAGTCCGCATAATCATACCCACCAATGGCCAAGGCCTCCGACTTTTCCAGGTTCAGTTCCAAACCCGCCTCCCCCCCCCCATGACCCCCAACCAACTGCAAGACCCGCAGAAGAGACCGACCTGGCTGAGTCAACAAAAGTAAAATATCATCCGCAAATGCCAAACAACGCACTTCCTCCCGCCCCACTGACAACCCAGAAACCAATCTGTGCTCTCGGATCTGCCGCAACAAAGACTCCAGGGATAAAATAAACAATAAAGGGGAAAGGAGACAGCCCTGGCGGGTACCACGTTCTACAGGAAAATAGTACCATGTTTCGTGCTTTCTTTTTTATTGGGCTGATAGTTATCATGCAGCGCTTGCAAGGAGGAAGTAGATTCCCAGCCCAGGGTCTCATTCTTCAGGTTGGTGCATTTCTTTACCTTTGGGAGAACATCATGCTACTCATACAGTGACACCCAGTGGCTGACTTTTGAATAGCATTGAAAGTAGCTCTAGAATGAATCACATCATCCTAATCAATTTTTTTTCAGTGGTACTGGCTATCTTGGAAGCGTTCTGGAGGTAGACTCAGCACTTAGCCAGTTAATGAACAATTGATAAAGACTGTGGCTTAGACAGCTATCTTAGAAACCTCTTCCCTTACCTACTACTATTTATTATTTCTGTAAATTAAACATGTAATAGATGGTTTCTGCTCAGAAGAGCTTACAATCTAATTAGGATGGACAGACAGACAGATCATATAGGGGTTGGGGAGTTTCTCACTGAGGGAATGAGCGCATGTCTTACAGCGAGGGTGAGTTTGGAGTTCAAAGCAGTCTTGAAAAAGTGGGCTTTTACCTGTCCATTCTTAGATGGTGGGAGGTAGAGAAACAGCTTTATTGTTTGTTCAGCACTTCCAACATATTCTCATATAAGAGGAAAGCAAAAAATGAAATTGGCAAAAACTAATAAAGAGGTTGGAAAAATATATGCCAACATTGTGCATCTTGAAGCTCGTGCATTCTTCTTGTATCTTATTTGCAGAAAGATCAAACAGTATGTGTTGTCGGAGGGGTTCCTGACTAGATGGGAGGGGTTGCCAGTCTGCTCTTTGTGAGCATACCCAGTGAAGTGTGTGGGGTGGGTGAGGTCCCAGGCTGAGTGGGAAGGCTAGTATTGTGATATTAGCAGGGCATAAGTCCAGACAGTACAGAATGTAGTAGACATAAGGACAAGCCAAAAAAAACTCAGATATTTTGAAAAGTCAATGAAAAATGCACAATGTCGAGTGGTGCAATGTCAACACAGTACAGGCTTTGTAACGATTTACAAAAGGAGGAAAAAATCTCAGACAAGGGCCCTCCCACCTCCACAAAAATGGTTTCAAGGTGGTTAAGCGATCACCTCATTGGCAAAAAACCTCCGTCAAAATGGAAGAAAGCTCTGTGCTGTGCTTAGGGAAGACATTAAAAGATAGAAGAAAATTATTTTCAGCTTATCTTCTGTTGATCGGTACACCCTCTCTCTGTCTTCATTCTGCTAACATTTTGAGTCCTCCCACCTTTGGTCCAGGTCTTTGTCTCTCTCACTCTCTTTGTCTTCCCCCTCCACAGGGCCTGTTATCTCTCTCTCCTCGGTTCAGGGTGTTTCCCCTCTCTAACCCCTCTTATAGTCCAGGATCTGCCCTGTCTTCTCCTTCCCTTTTGGTTCAAGGCTGCTTTCCTGCCCCTCCTCAAGGTCCTTTTGTCTCTTCCCCCCCCCCTGATCCAGTGTCTCTAAGGCAACCCCATCCCGCCAGGGCCCTCCGCTGCTTCCCACACACAGTGTCTGTCAGGTCAGTTCTCACCTCCATTCTTCCCTCTGGGCCTAACTACCACAGTTTAAAGTTAATTACGGCAGCCTGCAGAGCGAACGTGGCAGGTTGCCGTCGGCCTCTGTAGCACGTTCCCTCTGCTGCAGTCCCGCACCTCCTCTGACGTTGAGGTGGGACCACGGCAGAGGGAACATGCTACAGAGGCTGCCGGCAGCCTGCTACTTGTCGCAATTACAGTACTTTAAAGGTGACACAGTGATTGGGGGAATGCTAAAGACGCTAGGGAGAACACTGGCTCTGTGATCTACTGGCGTTGCCTTTGTGATCGACTGGTAGATCACGATCAACGTTTTGGGCACCGCTGCTCTAGGTGTTCAATCTCTTACCACAATCCGGGAGTTGCAGAAATTCAAACTTTTTTCTGAGCATGTGCTCCTCCTACCTTAGACAGAGAGTTAGAGCCCCCTGCAGTTTCAATTTCTGCAAGCAATCCATGCAGAAGTCTTCTGTTCTGCTGTGCATCTTTTTTCTTATTTTGGTCACGTAAAGTTCATTTTTTTTTCGTTGGCTTCAGTGCCTTCAGACCCCTTGCGGTGTCCTCTGCTGGAGGAAAGGACACAGTTCCGCAGAGTCAGACTGCTGCTTCACAGAGAGACCGGTGGGCCTGTGGAGCCAGCTTGCTATGCGCCACCCTTCTCAGACTCTGGGTCCAGTCCCCTGGGAGCTCGTTTGCCCGTTGACCTAGTCAGGGGTTTAAGTGCAGGCTGTGTATGTCCTGTGTAAAAGTCCTTCTGGGTTTCAAGCTCAAGCTGCATTTACCGCCCCTGGTCATATGGAGAGGGTCTGTGGGGGCAGAGGTTACAGTCAGAGTCCATCCGACTGGCAGTCCGAAGATCTTCATGTCTGGCTATTTTGGAATAGTTCTGAGGCAGAAAATTATTTTCCTCCATTCAACTGCAGTGCACATAGCTGGCAGGCAGGCCCTTCAGAGACTGTGAGTACACCTCCATTATTTCCTATGGAACTTCAGGATTGATCTGTGGAACTCTGTAAAACTCATTTTTGAGACTTTCTGAGTGTAGGGTTCAGGTCTCCCAGCTCCACAAAGCTGAAATCGCTATTTTTATTTTTGAAAAGTGTTTATTTTTATCATTTTTGGCACAAATTTACTGACAGCGGCAATCTTCAATTTTTATTGATCTTTTTTTCTAAGCTTGATTTCTACCTCAATACCCCTTGATTTTGTTGAAAATTGATCGGGATGGACTCCTCAGCACCTAATCTGTTGATTACATGTGTGGATTGCACCTGAACAGCGTCTGTGTACCTTGTGCCACAGCACGCTGGGGGAGGGGGGTGGGAGCTTCATACTTTGCCTCCTCCAGGTCCTCCAGGGCTGGGAAACTGGCCTGGGTCTGTGATATGAGCAAAAAGACTCACCCAGGGGCTGTTCTGGACACTGGCACCAAACGTCTGTGTACTGAGTCTGAGGATTCCTTTGGTGCGGTGTGGGCTCTTCAGCGGGACCCAGCAATGGTCTCATGTGAATTTCCCCCCAGATTTAATTTGGCTCCACTGGAGAGTGTATACTTCGGACCCAGCTACTTTGACGCAGCTGGCGGGTGTGTCACCTTTAAGCCAGTCGCTCTGATGCTGGAGGCCCCTGTGCAGGAGCCTTCCATCTGGTTACATCTGATCTGAACTTCATTAATTGGCATATCGATATTATGCCTATCCTGTCTGCTGATCCAAGTTGCTCCGGACTGGCCTTGTCGTCCATGGTTTGCAGATCTCGTATGTCTTCACTGGGATTAGAAGCTCAAGCTTCCTTGTGACCTTCTTGTTCAGGTCCAGCACCCATTTAGAACCCAAAGCGCTTTAGTCTAATGGAATGGCTCTTGTGCGCTCAGCCTTGATGGAGCACGGTTATTCTGATGTTGTCATTTCGACGCTTTTGAAGTCCAAGAAACCCTCTACGATGACTTCTTATGCCAAACCTGGAAGGCTTTCCAAAAATGATGTGCCAAGGAACAGGTAGAGCCTGAGTGAACTCCCATTCTGTGGATTCTGGCTTTTCTTTAGGCAGGCTTTGATAAGGGTTTAGCTGTGGCTTATCTTAAGGTTCAGGTAGCAGGCCTTTCGTTAACTCGCTGCTCATCCCAATGTGACCAGTTTTCTGAGAGGGGTACTTTGCTTGTGACCTCCCTTGCATCATCCTTTCCCTATGTGGAATCTTAACATTGTTCTGCAGGGCCTTGTGGAAGCCCCATTCGAGACTGTCATTCGGCACAGCTTATTTTGGAGCTTCAGGCTCTTTCGTGCAGGAAACCCTTTCTATAGATCACAGAAGTGGGAGTGGTTCTCCGTACAGTACCTTTTTTTTCTTCCGAAGGTGGTTTCCAATTTCCATGTCAACCAGGAGGTTCATTTGCCTGCATTTCACTCCACGGGATCTGAGTGAAAAGATCGGATCTTATGCAAATTGGATATCAGGGGAGTCTTGCTCCATTTTTTGGAGAAGACTAATTACTTTTAGCTGTCTAATCATCTCTTTATCCTGATTAATGCATCTTGGCAAGGTAGGCCGGCTTCTAAGACCTCTATTGCCCATCGGATTCATATGGCCATTTCAGCGACTTACACTGCCTGTGGCAAGCAGCCGCAGGTTTCTCTTAAGGCCCCCTCGACTAGAAGTGTTGCTGCCTCTTGGGTAGAGTCTCGAGCAGTTCATCCAGATGTAATTTGCAGGGCGGCTACCTGGTCCTCTCTTCATACCTTGATCCGGTTTTACTGAGTGGATGTGGCGGCTGGCTCTGATACCACTTTTGAGACCTCGGTGTTGAGGGCAGGCTCTTCTGTCCCTCCCTAGATGATGCCATTGTTTTGATACGTCATCTAGAGTATGGAATCCAGAAGGGACGTAACAGAATAGAAGATTAGGTTTTTACCTTAGATAATCTTCTTTCTGTTAGTCCCTGTAGGATTCCACACGGCCTGCCCTCTCTGTGTATGGTCAGTTGTTTGGAATTGCCTGCTTTCTTTCTGCCACAGTTACTCTTCTTACAGGCTTAAGGATCTTCCAGACAGTCCAAGTTTCCAAGTTTATTAAATGATTTGATTAATCGCCTACTCTACATTCAAGGCGATGTACAAGATAAAACAAATAATTACAAACAAAGGTAAAATATTATATAAACATAGGTAAAATATTATATAAGTGGACAATATTACAAAAAACAAACACAATTAAAAAAGTTAAGTTGGTACTAATTATATCGAAACAATGGGAAAATTCATTAATGGTTACATTCTATATTAAATTCAAGATACAAAGGTAAAAACATAAGGGGGGGAGAAAAACAATAAAAAAAATAGATAAAAATAATAAAAGATCACTATTCACTAAAAGCATCATTAAAAAGGAAACTTTTGAGCTTAATCTTAAATTTTTCGAGGTTCTTTTCTTCTCTTATATATATTGGGAGATCATTCCAGGATTGAGGGGCTGTCACTGAAAAAATAGTGAGACGTCTTGTATTAATGATTTTTAACGAGGGAATGGTTAATAGATGTTGATCCTGTGATCTTAATGTTCTAGAAATGGTATAAGGGATTAAGACTCTATGGATAAAAGCAGGAGTTTGAGAAATAAGAGTTTTAAACGTGAGTAAGTATATCTTAAATAAAATGCGGTGTGCCACAGGAAGCCAATGAAATTCTTTAAGTAAGGGTGTGACGTGGTCAAATTTTTTTGCATTGTGAATTATTTTAATGGCGGTATTCTGCACAATTTGAAGGCGTCTAATTTCTTTATGAGATAAACCTTTGAATAAAGCATTACAATAATCGAGTTTAGAGATGACTAAAGAATGAATCAGAATATTGAGGGATTTTGAACATAAGAATTTAGAAACTGAACGAATTTGACGTAGTCTGAAAAAAGTAGATTTAACAACATTACTTATGTGGTCATGGTATGATAATTTATTGTCAAATATAACACCTAAAATTTTAATATTTTGTTGTATCTGTAATGGATTGCCATTAATCGAAATGGGGGTAATAAATGAACTACTATCCTTCCACGGGAATAGCATCGCGTTGGTTTTATGAATATTTAATGATAACTTGTTGGTAACCAGCCAATGATGAATCTGATCCAATTTGTTATTTATTGCTATTATTTCCTGTGTATTCTTGGGGTCAATTGGATGTAATAATGAGTATGAATATTACCAATGGCTCTTTCGTGGGGTGTTCGTTGCCCACAAGTTAGTTCTATATTGTTCCTCAATGGTTTTCTGTGTTGCTTTTTGTCTGTTTATTACTTATTTTTATATTTTGCAGAGCAGACCATAATAGCAATTGTTTAAGTTGCTGGGGAGGTTCCACGTATCTCCTTCTTTTGTCATGGATTTGTTTTGGTATGGTTGCTTGGCTTTGGGACTGAACTGCAGGGGGCTTTAACTCTCTCTCTAAGGTAGGAGGAGCACATGCTCAGAAAAAAGTTTGGATTTCTGCAACTCCCGGATTGCAAGAAAGGATTGAACACCTAGAGCAGTGACCTCAAACTCGTGGCCTGGGGACCACATTCGGCCTGCCAGGTACTATTTTGAGGTCCTCGGTATGTTTATCATAATCATAAAAGTAAAATAAAACAGTTTCTTGATCATATGTCTCTTTAGCTATAAATGACAATATTATTATTAAGACTTAGCCCAAAGGAAAGATTTATAAACTATAAAGAGTTTTTACCTCATGCAAAATTGTCATTTCTTTAATAAGACATTAACAATTTTTTGAGGCCCTCCAAGTACCTACAAATCCCAAAATTTGGCCCTGCAAAGGGTTTGAATTGGAGACCACTGACCTAGAGTATAGAATCCAGAAGGAACTAACAAAAAGAAGATTAAGTTACATACATTCTAACATTTAAAGAAGCCCTCGAGCTGAGCTTTACCCTGTATCAACATGCTTACACTTCTACCAGTCATAGACCTGGCACAAGTGTGGGTACCTAAATAAGGCAGGGATTTGGTAATTTACAGCAAGCTGTAAGTTACACATGTAACTGGAAGCTCCCACTTATGCCCCACCCTTGCCCATATGCCCCCCTCCCCCCAATAAATATAAACTAGTATTTACTGAATAATGCTTTGGTGGCATACTGGAATATAGTAACATAGTAGATGACAGCAGATAAAGACCTGAATGGTCCATCCAGTCTGCCCAACCTGATTCAATAAAATTTTTTTTTTTTCTTCTTAGCTATTTCTGGGCAAGAATCCAAAGCTCTGCCCGGTACTGTGCTTGGGTTCCAACTACTGAAGTCTCCGTCCAAGCTCACTCCAGCCCATCTATACCAGGGGTCTCCATAGCCCCTCCTCGAGGGCCAAATCCAGTCAGGTTTCGGGATTCCCCCAATGAATATGCATTGAAAGCAGTACATGCACATAGACCTCATGCATATTCATTGGGGAAATCCCGAAAACCTGACTGGATTTGGTTCTCGAGGAGGGACTTTGGAGACCCCTGATCTACACCCTCCCAGCTTTGAAGCCCTTCCCAGCCCATCCTCCCCCAGACGGCCATATTCAAACACAGACCGTGCAAGTCTGCCCAGTACTGGCCTTAGTTCTTCAATATTCACTATTTTTTTCTGATTCTAGATCCTCTGTGTTTATCCCATGCTTTTTGAACTCTGTCACCGTTTTCCTCTCCACCACCTCTCGGGAGCGCATTCCAGGCATCCACCACCCTCTCTGCATTGCTCCTGAGTCTCCCATCCCTCCGCCTCAAATTATGCTCTCTGGTTTTACCGTTTTCCTTTCTCTTAAAAAGATTTTGTTCTATATTGATACCTTTCAAGTACTTGAACGTCTGAATCATATACCGTATTTTCACGTAGATAACGCGCACCCGTGTAAAACGCGCACACGGGTATAGCGCGCGGGAAACCGAAAATATGTAAAAAAATTTTGTATACCGCGCACACCCTTATACCGCGCATGCTGCCCCGACTCTCCCGTCGCCGGCCGACTCTCCTTTCGCCCGCCCCGACTCTCCTCTGGCCACCCCGACTCTCCTTTCGCCCGCCCCGACTCTCCTCTCCCCCTTGAAGTCCGGTCCCCACCCTGAAAGCCTGATGCCCCCCCGACGTCCGATTCACCCCCCCGCAGGACCGCTCGCACCCCCACCCCGAAGGACCGCTCACACGCACTCCCACCCGCACCTGCACCCCCACCCTGAAGGACCGCTCGCACCCTCACAGCCTCCCGACCCCCCCCATCATGTAGACGCTCCTACCGGTGTCCTGCTGCTTCCTCTTGGCGGTCCCGGCCCTTCTGTGAGCCCTGCGCCTGCGCTGCTTCCTCTTCCGGCGGTCCCGCCCTTTCTCTGACGTCAGGTGCGTGCGAGCGGTCCTTCGGGGTGGAGGTGCGAGCGGTCCTTCGCGGTGGGGGTGCGAGCTGTCCTGCGGGGGGGTGAATCGGACGTCGGGGGGGGGGAACTATGTAAAAATAAATTGGTACAATGCGCTCATGCGTATAACGCGCAAGGTTATGCACGGTTTGTAAAATCGTGTATAACACGCGCATTATATGCGTGAAAATACGGTATATATGTGAGCACACATACCTACACGTAGGAGCCAACTTTTGAAAATGATTGATGGTGCTGAACTCAAAGCTCACAACAAATTTCCCCTCACCTAGCAAAGAAAACCAAAATCCATCTGGTAGTGAATGACCAGCCTATATCTGAATGTCAAGAGCAGGTCAGGTAATCTGGCCGTATCAAAAGCTGGGGTCCTGCCACTCTCTGCTCCCCCCTCGCAGCTTGCCAGCATTATACTCGCTTTCTTTCTCTATGTTCAGGCCAAGTACAGCACTTTTCTTCAACCAGTCCAAGTAAAGTGGGTCCTGATCTGGCTGGAGAGACTTGGATTGTCAAATCTGGTATTTCGTCAGCCTTTTTCTCCCATTTCCTTTCTTTTGTAACCCAATGGCTGCTCCTTCTGGCCCCTGCTTTGGGCCGTCACTGCTCCTCTACACAATGAATTTTTGGCTCCCCGGTGGGCTGGTTTAGAGAGCTATAGAAACGCTGAAATAATAGCAATAAACAGTGGACCCAGTGGACAACTCTTACTGCATATTCCCTGTTTATTGGCTATATCTGAATGGTGTGTTAATTAAAACACTGCTAACTCACCTCCTAACATATGTTTCTTGGGCTCTTCAAGTTCAGCCAGAGTAGCAAAAGCATCTTGATCTGCTTTCCTAGAGATGTTCTCTCTTTATTTTTCGTTCTGATTACTTACAGTTTTAAAATGGTTGAAGAAGTATGTGAAATGCTTCTTGAGACTTTTTATATGTATATATATATATTTTTAAAAAAACTTTATTGAGTTTTTAAAGCTAACAAAAATGCAATACAATATTTATACAAATAATATTAATCATATATGCATTTATAATCAATCAAAATCCATACAACATTAAACCCTCCCACCCAACCAATATTTCATAAGGGAATGAAACCATATGACAGAAATACTCCCCTCCCTCCCCCCTCCCCCTGGTTGCGTGTACATTATACCAACAAAAATAAAGGAAAAGACAATTATAAAGAATCTATAAAAGACGACAAAGGGCCCCAAATTAACTTGAATCTCTTAGTATGTCCCAGCATATCCGCATTCATCTTTTCTAATCTATAACTTAAACATAAACTTGCCCACCAAAATTGAAGGCGATCCTAGTTCTTCCAATTGCGAGTAATCATTTGTATGGCTATCCCATACAAATCCTATACAAATCCCATACATCTCATGAGAATCTGCTCAAGGCTCAGCAGCAGACTGGCGGCAGGCACTTTTATCACCGGCGGTGCAGGGGTAAGGACAGGGCCAGTCAGGGAGGGGGGGGAAGAGGCGATAGAAGTGCCGGTGGCCTTGAGGGGAGCAATATTGTTGGTCCCCGTGGTCGGGTCGGGTCGGGTGGGGGCTCGCAAGTCGAGTCAATGCTCGGTTTACGAGTCAAAAGTTTGTTGAGTGTTTTGCTCATCTTGCAAAACACTCGCAAACCGAGGTTTGACTGTATTTCATTCCAATTCCACCCTGAGAGAGGGAGTGAAATGCAAATGAATATAAGCAGAAGTAAATTCTAGAATAGCCTGCATTTAATTATGCATACGCCTACTTTTAATAAATTAACCCCCCCTTTTATAAAAGCGTAGCATTGTTTGTAGCGCCGTTGGCAGTAACAGCTCCAACACACATATAATTCCTATGAGCGTAGGAATTGTTACGCTTTTGTAAAATGGGGGAGGGGCAAATGCACATGTTTACAAGTAAACTCAATGTCTTGCATGAAACATCTTAACCTTTTCCTATCGTGTGTCCCGGATGACGGGACATTCCAAAAATGACATAGACAGTGGATAAACAGTCTGTATGGACTAATAAAGAGCCAGGAACACAAAATATTTGAATTGACAGACTTATGACTTATTTACATAATGTTTACAATAGCTGTAAATGATAACGGTGAATAATACAAAACTTTGCTAAAATAATTACGATTGGAACCAGCGTAACGTAAAATTTATTACGATAGGAAAAGGTTAATAAAACATAGGAAAGCAATAAAAACACACCTCTTCATCTAACTCCCCTGCCCACAACCAATGGATTACAAAGAAATGTTTATTGCTAATAGATCCTTGGTATGTGTCATGTTAGGATAAAACGTGTATAAAAAAAAAAAACCCTTGTACTGTAACTATGGCAAATTGTAACATATTAACTGTATATTATATATGTTAATGCATTTATTATATCGTTCCAACTACCTTCTGCATTCCTGCAGAGAAGTTTTTTGGCTGCTCCCGAAGCCAAGTGAGAACCGCTTCCTTTACTTCATCAGGTTTTGTCTTTTGCTCTCCGGGTCACAGTGATGTCCTCGTGTCTCATCGCCGGTGACAATTCTCTCCAGAACACTCAGACCTTCTTCAAACCGTCTCAGGAACTGGATCGCAACCTCCGCATGCTGTTGTTTGGGAACCTTCCTGTATCCCAAGTCGTCAAGCATTTTGCCAAATGTAGATCCAAATTTGCAGCCAATTGAGATACCGTTATCCGTCAGTCTTCTCTAATCAAGGCATCTGCCCTGTCAATGTGCTCTTGGGTGTGTGATGTTGATGGGCGAGCAGAATGACCTGGTCTTCTCACTTTAAGACTTTCGTTGATTCATGGTGCTATGTCCAGACTGAGTCAATATCTGATGGTGAGTTTCCACAGGTTTTACTCCCTCTGCCCAAATAAAGCACACTACTGCATGTTCTAATCTAAGCTTCATTTTATAAACCGAATCTACTCCCTAAGGAGCTCGTTAAAAAATGAAACATAACAAGTAAAAACTGTGGGATAAAAACAGAAATTGGTTAGATTAGATGGATGGAAAAAGTTAGAAAAAAGTATGTTGAATTGCTTAAAATTACTATACGACAGCTAAAATGAGATTAACTATTGTGAAAACAACCAGGTTTTTAAACTTTTTCGAAATTGAAATAATTGATCTACCAGTCTTAGAGAATCTGGAAGTCCAGTCCAAATTCTCACCAATTTAAAAGTAAAAGATTTACTAAACTTCCCAATGCATTGAATACCTTCCAGAGAAGGAAATGCTAATTTGTGAATTGTTGTAATTCTTGAATAGCAGGATCTAAAGGAATTCCCACTAAGGGAATCAAAGAGTCAAATATTCCATAAAGGAGTTTGAAAACCACACATGCCCACTTGAACTGGATCCTATGATGGACCGGAAGCCAATGGAGTTTTCTCAGCAATGTTGTTCATCTATGGTGCAATCTTGCAATGGAGCATCCGTGTTTCTGACTTTGTGACTGCCACATGACTAAAGGCCGAGCCCTGCACTGTGTGTGGACAAACTATCCAACAGGCAATGTACGAGTACATATGTTGCATTTCGCTAGCTCTGTTCTGGTTTTTGCATAATTTAACAATTGCCTTTAATTTTTGATTCGTCCTCGTAGTTTCACAGTAGTGATAGAGAACATGTTGCATTTCACCTGTGTCTCATGGTTTGCTGATCTGTTTCAGGACTTCTGTGGCAATAGTGAATTTGTCAGATACTCTCTGGTAAGTCAGGGTACAATATATAACTATATCATGCTACCCATGCTATACTCTGGTTTTATTTCTTTGCAATGGAAGTGAATCTTCTTTTAGAAAGCTTTTGTCTAAGCGGACAATGTCATAAAAAAGGAAATGCTTCTCTCTCTCATTACCAAATTCCAATTTGGTCATGCATTCTTTTACGAGCTCCAGTGAGCCAGAACCCACACCCTCTATGAGCCTTCCAGATGAGGAGCTCTGTGACTTGTCCAACCCCTACTTGCAGATGTTCTGCAAAACACATGAATGACGTATCCCAAGATAGCACAGGAAAAATGAAACAAAAGCAAAACAGAATTGGATTGGAGAGAATGCAATAAACCAGCATGCAAAAGTTCAAAAGTTCTGAACAGGACTGTAAATGGTTTCATTGGTAATGTGCACTGATTGGACATTTTACTGAGGGTTGATTCATAAGAACATAAGTAATGCCTCTGCTGGGTCAGACCAGAGGTCCATCATGCCCAGCAGTCCGTTCACGCAGCGGCCCATCAGGTCCAGGACATGTATAGTAATCCTCTATCTATACCCTTCTATCCCCTTTTCCTTCAGGAAATCATCCAATCCCTTCTTGAACCCCAAAACCATACTCTGTCATATCACGCCCTCTGGAAGCGCATTCCAGTCATGGCAACCGAAGCAAAAAAACATGACATTTGAAATCATTATTTTATTATGGTAAACATGAACAACGAAGTACAAGTACAAACTATTCTTGAAATCTCAGTCCATGTGACTTCAATCTGATTCCTAAAGTGAAGAAGCCATTGTGTGGGAATGCTTTCCTAACAAACCGAATATTTTAACTGCATTTCGGCAAGAGGTGCCACAGATTAGGGAATCAAATGCAGCTGGTGGTATTTACCGCCTTTTCTGTCGATGGCAACAAACGGTGGACAACCTGGAAGACTAATTTGAAGGATGTTAACAGTTAGCCTGCATGGTCCACAAAGCAATCTATGGAGAGAACTCAGAGGGACTAACTTCTGGCATCAAAGTCCCATAGTCCTTCTTCAATTCACGCACTACACAGCGCTACAAACTATCCTTCCGATCTCCTCAACAAGTACGGCGGAAGAAGATGTTCGAAAGCACTTTCGAATATCACGGACCTCTCTTCTGGAACAAACTGCCAATGCAACCCATCAACTATCTTGAATTCCGGAAGAAACGTAAGACATATCACTTTTCACTATAGTTACTCTTTGACCCTCCATCCTACCTCCTAAATCAATGCTCCTCATAACAATGTAACTTAAGAGCTTGCTCTAAATCAGGGGTGTCCAACTGTGCGGCCCTGGTCGAGGGCGATGCAGTGTTTTCCACTGCTGCACCTGGGTGTTTACCATCTTGCCGGCTTCCTCCTCTGTCTTGCTGCAACATTTGTGTGTTTGTTCGGCCCCAGAAACATTTTTTTCGGACAATGCGGCCCAGAGAAGCCAAAAGGTTGGACACCCCTGCTCTAAATCTTATTGTAAATTGCATTGATTCCTTGCAAATAATTGTGGTATTAAACAGTTTGTATTTGTACTTTGTTGTTCACATTGTACATTGTATGCCATAATCTGCCCCTCTCCCGAAACCAGCGGGGTCTCCTTGATCTTGAGCCTTACAACGGTGCTCTGCCTTGCCTGCACTGAGAGCCAGCAGGAAGGCAGGAAAAGCAGACTGAGGAGCCCGATCCTGCGGGGGAGCGCGAGGCAGTCCGCCCCTCCCCCGAAACCAGCGGGGTCTCCTTGATATTAAGCCCTACTCCGGGAAAAGAAGAGAGAGGAGCCCGATCCAGCGGGGGAGCGCGAGGCAATCCGCCTCCCCCCTGAAACCAGCGGGGTCTCCTTGACTTTGAGACCCTCAACGGCGCACTGCCTTGCCTGCAGTATACATTGTTATTCTTAATAGTTGGTATACCTTGACATACCTTGTTATTCTTAACTGCAGGCTATATTTAACTGTTATACCTTGTTGTATTTAACTGTAGATTTATACTTAAAAGGTTGATAGACAACGTGTTGATAGACACCTTGTCCTATCCTGTTTAAACTGTTTACTGCCTTTAATACCATTTAAACTTAAGATCCATATTGTTCAACTGCTTATACTGTTCATAGTCTCTTACAACTCATTGCCTGTATTCCTATCTAACTCATAATCTTAACCTGTTCATCTGTCCAAAGACCCTCCCTCTCTATCGCTCACAAACACCTTACCTAACTGGAATATTTCATATCTACCCACCACTACTCAAGCATCTGTCTCTCCTCCTACCCTGCATCTCCAGTCTGCCCTCCCCCCTCTTCCCACTCATCCCCCCTAGCCTCCTTACCTATCAACAAACATGTCTAGCCCTACCCACAAGCTCACTGCCCTTCTCCTTCTCTACCTGCTTACTACAAGAGGCTGGATCTCTAAAGCTTTAGCCTTCGAACCTATACCTACCTACATCGCATGGACTAGAATCCCGGGACATGACAAACCCCTCCGACCCCACCAATTCATTCAGGACGTCACAGAAACAGGTCCTTTCCCCATCCCCGTGATCCACACTACCCGCCACGCACCCAGACCAACACAAATCAAAAAACGATCCCTAAAAAATTTACAACGCACGGAACTCTTGCCCCACCTAGAACAATCTATTCTCCCTGGCGCCTACCTGAACATTCGCTTGATTAGAAACAAAGCCCAACTCTTCAAAGATTGGCTTGAAGAAACTCATCTGGATTTTGTACTTCTAACAGAAACATGGCTCATTTCCGACCAGGATGCCATCATAGCAGACATTCTCCCACCACACTACAAAATCATCCCCCTCTCAAGAAACTTCAAAAGGGGAGGTGGCCTGGCCATCATACTACGCGACCACTTTCACTTCCAAATCCTAGATTCCAAATTAACCAATAATCTAGAAATCCTCACCTGCAAAATCTCTAAAACCGACCTCATCGATAATCTCAACATCACGCTATTCTACATCCCCCTAATAAATGGAACCTAGCAAAAGAAGACTAGTTCGAATTTCTTATCACAAACTCGGCAGCTGGCACCCACAACCTCCTAGCAGGAGACATCAACCTTCATCTTGAACAAGAAGAAAACCCCAACGTTGCTGACCTATACTCCTTCCTCACTTCACTAGGCTTCGCCAAACCCCCTCCTACCACAACACACAATAAAGGACACCAGCTTGACATGATCACTTTCCTTTCCAACCCCTCTACTACTCCACACATAAATCTCACAAAACAAAACTGGTCTAACACCCTCTGGTCTGACCACCTCCTATGCCATTTTGAACTATCCTGGCTCAAAAAACAACCAGACAGGAAATACACACCTAACCAAACAAAGACGATGACCTGGACAAGAGAGAAAAT
This sequence comes from Geotrypetes seraphini, assembly GCF_902459505.1. Lineage (NCBI taxonomy): Eukaryota > Metazoa > Chordata > Amphibia > Gymnophiona > Dermophiidae > Geotrypetes > Geotrypetes seraphini. The sequence goes on from NC_047085.1 coordinate 13,248,694, forward strand.
TAATCCTGTAGATTTCTGGTCCCACTACACCCTCATTTCCAAATCCGACCCCAACCCCAACTTCCACCTTGACTGGAAACACTTCAGCGACCAAGTCCTTAACACCATCGCCCCCCCAAGACTCCGCAAAAAAACCCCTCGGCCCTCAAACAAATGGTTTGATGCGGATCTCAGCCATAAAACGCGAAGTAAGGAAACTAGAACGAACATGGCGCAAATCAGGGACCGACAATGACAGACTTAACTGGCGAAAAAAAGTCAGCGAATACAAAAAATCCATAGTCGAAAAACACAGTAAATATTACTCCCAACTCATCAACACCCCTTCGCTAAACAGCAAAGCACTTTTCCGACTAGTCAACTCCCTCCTAGACACCGATTCTCATAAACGCTCCAGCTCTGAACTCCCGCCCCCCGCAACAATCCTAGCTGACCACTTCGCCAATAAAATCCGAACCCTAAAATCGTCACTTACAACTCCCAATACTGAGACAATTCCTAACCTTCCAGCAATAGACACAACAGGCTCAAGGGCTGACATGACCTTGAGCTCATTCGAAAGCGCAGACTGGAACCTTTTTCTCAAACTCTTCTCAAAATATGCCAACTCTAACTGCCTATTAGACAACTGCCCACCTACCATTATTAAATCTGCCCCCCCCCCAATTCAAAGCCAAACTCTTCAATTGGGTCTCATTATGCCTGTCCACTGGCCTCTTCCCGACGGAACTCGGCCACATTCTCGTATCCCCCCGCCTCAAAAACAACAAAGAACCCATCTCCTCCACCACCAACTATAGACCCATCGCCAACATATCACTCTTCCAAAAACTTATGGAAGGCCTCATTAACCATGACCTCATGAACTACCTAGAAAAGTTCAACATCCTTCCTGATGCCCAATCCGGCTTCCGCTCAAACCACAGCACGGAAACGGTCCTAGCTGCTCTAACCAACTACCTCCTTCAATTATTTTCCCTAGGCAAAAGCGCCCTAATACTCCAATTCGACCTAAGCAGCGCTTTCGATCTGGTCGACCATGATATCATGCTCTGCTGCCTTGACTCCATCGGTATTTCCGGCCAAGTACTACACTGGTTCTCAAGCTTCCTAACTAGCCGTACCTATCAAGTCCACAGCAATGGAACCTTCTCCCATCAATGGCGTAATTCCTGTGGAGTCCCACAAGGCTCCCCACTTTCCCCCTCACTCTTTAACATCTACTTGGCACCTCTAGCACGGACACTAGCTGAACTTAACCTTAAATCATTCATTTACGCTGATGACATCACCATCATCATCCCCCTAACTTCATTCACCCTACAGACGGAACAACTCACATCCTCCATCCTCACCAAGTTAGAACAATGGACCTCACAATTTAAATTAAAATTGAACACTGAAAAAACCAAAATCTTCTTAGCAAGCCCTACCCATAAAATATCAAACACCTCCATAAAACTGAACGGCCTAGATTATCCTATCAACCCCTCCATAAAAATACTCGGAGTCATCCTAGATAGATGCTTAACTTTCGAAGACCATAAAAATGCCCAGGTCAAAAAATGCTTCTGTACCCTCTGGAAACTTCGCACTATCAAACACCACTTCGACCACCTTTCCTTCCGCTTACTAGTCCAATCATTAATCTTAAGCATATTGGACTACTGTAATATCATATACCTAGGAGCCTACAAAAACACCATCAAACGCCTAAGAATAGTACAAAATGCCACCGTCCGCCTCATCTTCGGCCTCAAAAAATACGACCACGTTAGCCCCTATTATGCTAAACTCCACTGGCTGCCGGTGGAGGCAAGAATCACCTTTAAATTTGCTTGCCTCTGCTTCAAAACCTTAGCAGGCTCTTCACCAATCTACCTATCTGAACATCTTGAAATTGCACGCCCCTCTCGCACCCGAAACACCTTCCTGTTCTCCTTTCCCTCCCTGAAGGGCTGCCTCTACAAAAAATTCCTTGACCGATCTCTAGCATTTGAGGTAGATAAGCCGCTGTCTAGGCCTACCTCGAATGAGACCTCGAACACTATATACTGTATATATTTATTTTTCCAATCAATAACAGCTTACAAGAATAGATCATATAGTATATAGTGTAACAGAAGGTGATACAGAAGGTGACCTCTAGGCCTAGAGGTCCTCTGATGTCTGTTCTGACCTCTGGCTCCTAAAGGCCTGGTTTTTATACATTTCTTAGTGGCCAACACCACATTGGTTTACATCACATGATACATCCTTATAGGTTATTCACTCATTTATTGGCTATTCTTACCTACGTCATGTTATATGTCTACTCTGTTTTCCGTAAAGCCTACCTTTTCCCCGAAATGCCTGTTTCCCCACCATATTAGTATTTCCGAGCACAAGCCCCCCTCCCAACTTTAAACATCTCCAATACTTTCCATTAGATGATATTTCTTATGAATTCTTTCTTCTGAGAATTCTGTCTTCTGACCACAGTCTGTTTATCTCTTTATGGTATCTGGCTGGGTGGGCCTTGGTGTAAAACCACAGCTAGCCCACAGCCTCAGGACCTGTTGCTTTTTCTCTAGTTTTATTCCTACAGTAGCTAATTGAACTCATAAAACAGCGTATTTCTCCATCTTTGCATGTTCTTCAGTTAATGGTGAAATATCTTTCCATAGTTAATCTACTGTTTCTATCATCTGCAGAGATAGATAAGGTAGATGTCAGTTGCAGGGGCCGAGAGCAGATTTTTCTGTAAAGAGAAAAGTGATCTTTGTCTTCTTTCCCATCCCCCTTCACCTGTCTAATGCCAGGACTTATCTTGGGATGTATCTCACTTCACCTGGCCAATGCCAGGACTTACCTGGATCAGAGCTTCCATGCTCTATCCTTCTCCCTCTCTCATCCCCTCTTCAAAGCCCCTCCAGGTGGCTTTGACCCCTGTTCATTCGGTGAGGAGTTAGATTGCATCAGAAACTGTACATTATGGGCCGGGGCTATGTGCTAGGAACCACCCATGGTAAAGGAAAGAGACAAGTACCCACCCTTGCTATGCTATCGAGAACAGAGCAGTATAACATGTCGTAGTGTACTTATTGCATATAATACTAGGCTAAGCAGTCAATGATTCAGATTTTTGTGTAAAGCAGAAATCATGTAAGCATTTGAATGCTGCATTAAAATTTATACCTGCCGGGCTGTGATAGAAACATCAGCATAAATTACTGATGTAGTGGGGATAGGTGGTGACTCGTGGGAGGGGAAATCAGCTGCTGGTGTTTCATAGGGAGGTACATTAAAAATCAGTTAAGTCAAGATTATCAAAAATGTTGTGTATGGGTCTGTGTAGGGGTCTCTATTTCAACATTTGGGATAGTTCGGGCAACCAGGTATCTGCAGGGGTTCATAATTTAACCTGATACATTTTAATATATTCTCTCTTTATGGCTTCATCCTGTTATGAGCATACTACATCCAAAAGGGATGGCGGGATAAATTAACAAGTTAGATTATTTCCATGCTCTTCCAAAACAGCTGGGATTGGTGCAGACTCGGCTGGGTCCAGACGCCAGGGGTGAAAGTCCAGGTAACCACATCAAATCTTACGTCATCATCCTTCAGCTGGGCTCATCATTTCTTCTTCACTGCAGTTCTCCTCAGCTTAGCAGCAAGAAAGAGAATGGAAAGAATCCAACTGGAGGGGAAAATAACTAGGGAGCTATTGTGGGAGTCAAAACAGGATGAAAATGCATAAAGTCACAATCAAGAAAAGTACATGAATCTTGCAATAGGGCTGCTAGAAATAATTATCAACACATGAAAATATATATATGTACTAATACTGCATGAGTCCATAAAAGAGTCAAAGTGCAAATTAATAAGTCCATAATTAAAGCTGTAGAAGTTCAAGGTCATAAAGGTCATCCTGTCTTTGGTAGCAACAGTCAGGAAGTCTTCGCTGGTAAGTCTAGGCATTTATCCAGTTTCTTCTCCGGTAGCAAGATCCTTCCGTTAGGGCTCATCCGTCATCGGGGTTTCATACGGCCGAAAATCTTTCTTCCAGCGATGATATTTCAAATAGCATTAGTCCATAATTATGCAAATAAGTCCTTAATAGACATTAAAAGGATGTAAACACGGATTCTCATGTAGCATACAGCTTCCTCTGATAGGCAATTGTCTTTGTGAAGTGATCCATAATTAATAAGGCAAAAATATCTGTACTGTATATATCTTTTAACTTGTTTCCAACAATACCTGAGCAATATTACTAATAGGATAGGTGCAGCGTTAAAAGATGACATACAAAAGAAAATAAAAACTTATCTGCTTTAATTCAGATAGGCTAAGGTCTAATATATGTATTGGCTGAATTATATTTGTCAGCCTAAGGGAGTTATAGTTACAATGGCATATGATGTTCAAAGGACAGGAGTAATATGCTAAACATAAATATGAATTAGCAAAGAGTCAAACCCAAGCAAAAGGATGGCTAAACATATTAACACATAGGTTATATTGAAACATACTAAAATAAAGATGATAAACCCTAAAAATTAAAATAAAATAGGATTTATGGGAGAAATGTCCTTCCCATGGGATTCTATCAAATCATGGGTTCAATTTTGTTTCTTTCACTAATATTCTGAATGTCAATCAGCAAAAAGACCTAAACTACAGTATTTTGAATTCCAATCAATAGGACTGGATATTTCCTTCACCAACTTATTAGAAAAGTTCTTAAACAACAGGTAGAACCATTTTTTTTTTTTTAAAGCCAAACGCTAATTGCATTGTGTTAAACCAAAAAGTATTTCTGCGTGTGTCAGAGAATATGTAAGAAAAAGAAGAAGTAACATTTCTTTTACAAGTTCCAAGAAAAGGCAGAGAGAGAAAGACTGCTAGAAGTTTGTTTTTTTCCGAAACTGTTATGATAAGTAAAGGAACAATAGTTTCCCTTTTATATTGCTGTTAACCGTGCAATGGGTTAACAGTACAGTACATGAAGAAAGCAGAAGTTACTTTCGCTTCGGTGTGTTAGCACGACATTAATTAATATTACCATTTGGGATAGAAGCGGATCATAAGAACCCTATGCAATATGTTCCAGTTATTGTAGAGACATGAATAATGAAAAAACAAAAAGAAAATAGCAACTAATAATTTCAAGTTAAAGAAATAGAGCACTACATTTCCCAGTGTCCTTAAACATAGACACATCAACCAGGAAGTAGCTCGGTATGTTTGTGTAACGGAAAAAAAGAAGAAGAAGCATAACTCCTTTCTTAAACTTTGATCACAGACAAAGAATAAGGTTGGAAATGGTTGTGGTGAGTAGTAAAAAATAAATCTTCTTTCATTATATTGGTAATTATAGTGAGCGCTCATAAATGGAAATTCACACGTATTTCCATAAACACTGAAGTTGACACAGGGCACAATACAACAGATAATGACTCATAGTAACATAAAAGACTGTAACACTGAAAAATAGACAGACATTAATTGCTAGCAAGTATTAAAGGAGACCCCCTCTTGTATAATTTATTTCATTTTATTTCTATTTAGAGTATTAGCATTAGGTGTTCTCTTCGAGTGCACTGTAGTTTTTCCTAACTCTAGAAAACAAATGATCATTAGTAATGGGAAAAAGTGAGGTGATGGGAAACGCCCATAATAAAAATCCCAGACCTAGAAAGACAAAGGGTGCATTTATTTTTATATTGTCAGTTATACTTAATGCCTGTCAGTTATTTGGTTAGACATAAACACTTGTCACGAAACCTTCCTATCTACGTACACTATCTCTATATATCTATTGACTTTCGATATTTGTCTCACATCCCTTCTTTCCAATACTGTTTGTATTTATATATAAAAACAATAGTGATCCAAACATTTCTGTAATTTCGTTCTTCTCTTTCTCAAAAACAATCCTTTATAATCCAGCAAACTTATATGAAATAAATAATTGTTTAATGAAAGCTTATGGTAACATTGAAACGCAGTTAAAATATATACTTCCTCTTTCAGTCTCATTCACTCTCATCCCCCTCACCCCCCCAATTTTTTTTTTTTTTTTTTTTCGGTCGTGACCACAAAAGAACAGGAAACAAAAAACCCACGAGAGCAATGCTTTCGCTGTCTCACAAAGCGCCATATGTTACACAGGTCAGTACACAAGCGACAGCTAGCATAAACGGAAGAATAAAGGAAGCCTGTAGACAGCATGACAAGCTGAAAATATTACAGTAAAACACAGACTCAGAGCTATGCCAAGGCTAGAAGACCCCTCTTGTTGGTAGCAAAGAAATAAACCCATAAAAACAGAACTAAGAAGCCAAAACCCATACAGAATAGTGGCCATACATGATAAAACTAGACGCAATAGGAATTTCAGGTAAAGTTCATAACTGGTTCCAAGGCTTCCTTAAAACTAGAACATACAGAGTCAAATCTAAAGACATTCTATCAGAACCATGGTCCAATCCATGTGGAGTACCTCAAGGCTCTCCCCTCTCTCCCACACTTTTCAACCTATTCATATCCTCCCTAGGCACCACCCTAGACACCCAAAATATTACTTCTTTCAGCTACGCAGACGACATAACCATCCTCCTTCCATTCGACATACACAACCCAATCTCCACAGAACGCCTGAAAACTACATTAGAAACAGTGGATAAATGGATGACAGATCACAAGTTGAAGTTGAACTCTGACAAAACCAAATTCTTATTACTAGAGAAGGAAAAAAAACCATCCCTAACAGAACTGGAAGTAAACTCAATCAAGTACCCTATACAGAACTCCCTTAAAATCCTAGGAATACATTTAGACAGATGCTGCACAATGCAAACACAAATCCTAAAAGTCACCCAAAAAGCATTCTTCACAATGCGAAATTTAAGAAAAATCAGGAAATTCTTTAACAAAGACCAATTCAGGATCATAGTCCAATCCCTTGTGCTAAGTATTGTCGACTATTGCAACAGCCTCTACCTACCTTTCCCGACCAACACAATAAAAAACTACAGACCATCCAGAACACAGCCCTCAGACTCATATACTCACTCAGCAAATACGACCACATCACCAATGCATACCTAGAATCTCACTGGCTACCAATAAAAGCAAGAACACAATTCAAACTCTACTGTCTCATTTTCAAAGTAACCCATGGCACGGCACCCAATTACCTAATTAATCGTTTCCATCACTATCAACCACCAAGAAGAAGGAGAACACAGAACCTTTTCACCTATCCACCACTCAATGGAACTTGTCGTAAGAAACTATACGACAACCTCCTGGGGACACAGGCAGCAAAAATAGACTCTGACATCTCAAAATTACTGACCAAAACAACAGACATAAAAGAAATGTAATTCTACTGGAAATGTCCAGATATCTTCTATAATGTAATCCGCCTAGAACCGCAAGGCACAGGCGGAATAGAAATCCCTAATGTAATGTAATGTAATGTAATGTAATAATACTACATCATAAGGGGCTAGGTAACACAAAGCACAATACAGAGAAGAGGTGTATACTTTCGGCTCAACAATGGTAGGAAATATGGGGGCAAAAGGAGGAACAGGATTGTCTAAGCAACAGCTTAACAGAAGATCAAACGGGAACAGACAAGAGAAAGAGAAGCTAGGGCCAGGGGCACAAGACAAATAACTCTGGCTAGCACTGGCAGCCAGAGAAGTATAAGACAAGGGGATTCCCAAGGTCAGCAAGAGAAAGGGGGAAAAATCAAACATAGTGGGCATTCTAGTACAAGATGTGGGGTTCTCGAGCCAGGAACACTGCTGAACCTCAGTTTTCCTGTAAAGTGGGGGAAGGTGGGGACAGGGTGCATTGCTGGTGAATAGTTTCACAGATATCATCTAATGCCTGAGAGATAGTGGCCCACGGGACAGGGGAGTAACGACCAGTATGTGTTGTAAGAGTGCGAACTGCCTGCCATTGCACTTGGTGTGCAACGGAAGGTGGAAAGATAGGACTAGGGTTAAGAGTATTTGCTGTGGAGAGCAAAGGGGCAGTGAACAGTGGCAGAGAGCAATACAAACAGGAGGACTGAGACGCTAGCATAAAAAGCGGAGAAGCAGGAGAAGAAGGGGGTGGGAGACTGCAGGAGCAGGCAACATGGGAGAAATAAACAATATATCCAACTACAAAGTGTACAAACTAATGAGTCTAAAAATAAAACTAATAAGAATACTTACAAAATGATGCAATGTGATCACAGAAGAGCAGGTACCTTCGTAGCAATAACTCAGGTGTGGCCAGAGACCACAGAAACAGCATAACCACCAGTCAAAGCTGGTTCAACAGTCACACCATAACAGTGATAGTTTGATATAGCAGAGGAAATGTCAGGCGTGGCCCAAGACCACAAGAAATAAAGAAAAGAATTTAACCAGCAATCGAATCAGTGTCTGTACCCAAAAAGAAAAATTAAGGAGAGTAAAAAAAGCATATAACGGAAGTGTTAGTGGGTGACAACACAGCTGCGCTGAGACTATACCTAAACACCGGCTACCCGACCCACCGGTAATTGATTAACTGCTAATTACCTACGTATGTATACATTAACTACACCCTGAACTGACTACATAACCTGCCAACTATAATGGAGTCTGACTCCTATCCTAACCTATGGACTGACTACCACCCACCAGTCATAAACATATATACATATATCCTAATTCCTAAACCATTCCTAAACTATGGACCACCTAAGCTATCAGCTACCTAAGCTATCGGCGGACTACTCGACCCGTCCGCAAGCAAATATATCCTAAAACCTAAGAACTATGGAATGCCCACCACCGGTCAATCCAACTAACTACCCAACGCACTAGTCTATACAGGACCCGTAGGACAGCTAAGGATGGTAGCCCGGTCCTGGGCGAATTGACGTGAATTCCTGCTCCAGGGTCCGGGATCCTCCAAAGTTGACGCCACAGGGCCTGTGTAACGACAAACAAACAGGATTAGTAAGGAAAGAGAAAGCAGTGTTTAAGGCAGACCACATTCCATTGCTGGCTATAAACTAGAAAAAGAAAGAAATAACCGCATAAAAGGGGAAGTAAAATAACACAGCAAATCTGCAAGAAAAGAAGGAAGTTTAGGTAGAGACACTGCATAAGTACAAGCAGGCAACCCAGAAACACACTTTTGGCCAAAAGTAATGGAGAGGCAATCTGACAAGCAGAGTATAGGCCTTCAATCCAGTGAGGTCTCTAAAAGGGGCATGTTCCCTTTATTTCAACGTCGGGGTTCACCACTGAGGTAGATAAGCCGCTGTCTAGGCCTACCTCGAATGAGACCTCGAACACTATATACTGTATATATTTATTTTTCCAATCAATAACAGCTTACAAGAATAGATCATATAGTATATAGTGTAACAGAAGGTGATACAGAAGGTGACCTCTAGGCCTAGAGGTCCTCTGATGTCTGTTCTGACCTCTGGCTCCTAAAGGCCTGGTTTTTATACATTTCTTAGTGGCCAACACCACGTTGGTTTACATCACATGATACATCCTTATAGGTTATTCACTCATTTATTGGCTATTCTTACCTACGTCATGTTATATGTCTACTCTGTTTTCCGTAAAGCCTACCTTTTCCCCGAAATGCCTGTTTCCCCACCATATTAGTATTTCCGAGCACAAGCCCCCCTCCCAACTTTAAACATCTCCAATACTTTCCATTAGATGATATTTCTTATGAATTCTTTCTTCTGAGAATTCTGTCTTCTGACCACAGTCTGTTTATCTCTTTATGGTATCTGGCTGGGTGGGCCTTGGTGTAAAACCACAGCTAGCCCACAGCCTCAGGACCTGTTGCTTTTTCTCTAGTTTTATTCCTACAGTAGCTAATTGAACTCATAAAACAGCGTATTTCTCCATCTTTGCATGTTCTTCAGTTAATGGTGAAATATCTTTCCATAGTTAATCTACTGTTTCTATCATCTGCAGAGATAGATAAGGTAGATGTCAGTTGCAGGGGCCGAGAGCAGATTTTTCTGTAAAGAGAAAAGTGATCTTTGTCTTCTTTCCCATCCCCCTTCACCTGTCTAATGCCAGGACTTATCTTGGGATGTATCTCACTTCACCTGGCCAATGCCAGGACTTACCTGGATCAGAGCTTCCATGCTCTATCCTTCTCCCTCTCTCACATTCCAAGCGGGCAAATGGAACAAATGCCTCTCTACCCTCATCTCCAATTCCCCCCACTATCAAACATTCCGGAAACTAACCAAAACCTACCTCTTTGACAAGTTCCTCTGATTAACCCTCCCTCCTCCTCCCTTCCCTTCTGACCTCCCCCCCCTAGACCCTTACCGCCTCAAGCAACACTGCTATCTGTAACGCTGCTGTATCTAACTATAGCAATTGTATAGCAACTGTAACTGCTCTGAACATATAACCTAGCTGCCAAAATAACTTCACAGGATATTTACTGTCAAAAATGTAAAGGTAACCTGACCGAATATGTATCATCCAAAATGTAAATCTAATATTAACGAAATTGTAATATCGCTGTAAATGGACAGTCTCTTCTTCTGTTAACCGCATAGAACTTCCATGGTAATGCAGTATACAAGAATAAAGTTATTATTATTAAAACGATGATTTCAAGCGTCATGTTTTTTTGCTTTTCCCCTACCAGAGACCACTGCACTCATCTCTCATCTGGTGGCAACATTAAGGAGTACATATCACACACTTTCAAATGTATATATTAAATTTCCATTGTTGGTACATTTTTGTAAGATAAAAAATAGTCGCCATGACTTAGGAATCAACTTTCATATAACAGGACACCTAGTTTTGGAGGTGGAGAAAAAGCCTCTTTCAGCATGTTTTACAAGGGCACATAGGTGCTTCTGTGACTTGATAAAATACTAGTGCAAATCGTGCAGAAGTAGTGCTTATATTGAAGGTTTACACATTGTGCCTACACAAGAGGATGTGTAAGAACATAAGAACCATAGGTCCATAGGTCCATTGTGCCCAGCAGTCCACTCATGCGGCGGCCCATCAGGTCCAGGACCTGTATAGTGATCCTCTATTTATACCCCTCTATCCTCTTTTCCTTCAGGAAGTTATCTAATCCCTTCTTGAACCCCAATACTGTACTCTGTCCTATTGCACCCTCTGGAAGTACATTCCAGGTGTCCACCACCCTCTGGGTGAAGAAGAACTTCCTAGCATTGGTTATGAATCTGTCCCCTCTTAATTTTTCCGAATGCCCTCTCGTTCTTGTAGTTTTCGAAAGTTTGAAGAATCTGTCCCTCTCCACTTTCTCTATGCCCTTCATGATCTTGTAAGTCTCTATCATGTCCCCTCTAAGTCTCCGCTTTTCTAGGGAAAAGAGCCTCAGTTTCTCTAATCTCTCAGCGTATGAAAGGATTTCCATCTCTTTTATCAACCGTGTCGCTCTTTTCTGAACCCTCTCGAGTATCACCATATCCTTCTAAATGCTAGCATGCACTTTATAAAATACGAGTGTAAATCACGAGCCTGCCACGCACGCACTGGCTTAATATTTTTAGGCATGATAAATTTTAGAAGAGCTTATTAACCCCCTCCCTCCCTTTTATGAAGCCATGTTAGGGTTTTTTTATTGCAGGCTGTGGCGGTAAAAGGAATTCTCTGAGCGCTGGAGCTTTTACCGCTGCGGCCAGTGATAAAAATCCCTAACGCAGCTTCATAAAAAGGGGTATAAATGCTTTAGACACAAAAATAATTTCTAAAATTACCCTCTATCCCCCTTCATTCTAGATATGGTGGCAATAAAAATGTGCTAATGAGCTAATTAATACCAGTAATTGGGTGTTAATTAGCACTAATCACCAATTTGCAAGTGGGCACACATTTTGCTATGTGCTAGTCTATAACAATGTGTTCCCAAATCCCATATGGAGCAACTCAGAAGGGGGCATGGCCATGGGAAGAGATTGGGTGGATCAAGGGGTGTAGCGTTCTAGAATACCGGAGATGTGTTCCCAAATTAGGCACCGGGAATTACAACCTGGATTCATCACGCCACATTTGGATGCTAAAATCGGCACTCAGTCTCTGAGTGCCCTTTAGAGAATAGCTCTGAGTGCCGATCTTTTTTTGTCTCTGATGTTTGAGCACCGTTTTTACTGAATCTAATTGCTCATACTCTGGGCCTCATAGAAAGCTTGAAGCGTTGCCCATATGTTAGAGCAGTGTTTTTCAACCTTTTTTGGGCAAAGGCACACTTGTTTCATGAAAAAAATCACGAGGCACACCACCATTAGAAAATGTTAAAAAATTTAACTCTCTGCCTATATTGACTATATATAAAGTAATTCTCTTGAATAGGAATCAAATAAACACAAAGAAAGTATTTTATAATTACTTTATTACGAAATAAAAATTATAAAATACTTTATTCAGTGCGAAACCTGGGCCTGTTTGGCTGAACACAAAGCTGATATTCTGGCTGGAATCGAAGAAAGACACACACGTAGCTCTTCGTCAACAGCTCTCAGTCTCTCTCTGTATTTGGTTTTTATAGCTTACAAAAATAGACAAATATACCCTCCATCCTTTTTATTAAACCACAATAGCAGTTTTTAGCGCAGGGAGCTGCGCTGAATGTCCAGCGCTGCTCTTGACGCTCATAGGCTCCCTGCGCTAAAAACCACTATTGCGGTTTAGTAAAAGGTGACCATATTGTAAAATATAGACAGCAGATATAAATTCAGAACTGTGCATAGTAAGTGAAGGGAAGTTTTCATCTCTGGGAATTTACCCAGTTAACTATTAAGTTATTTGGGCAAATTCCTTTGAAAACTGTGGTAATACTGCCTCCACTTTGCTAAATTTAAAATAAAATCATTTTTCCTACCTTGTCTGGTGATTTCTGGTTGCATTTTCTTCTTCTGACTGTGCATCCAATCTTTCTTCCCTTCTATCAGCCTGTATGCTTTCTCTCCTCCACACCTCATTCCCTCCCCCAACTTTTTCTTCCTCTCTCCCTGACCTTTCTTTCTTTCTTTCTGTTTCTCTTCTTTCCTTCTGTTTCCTTGCCTGCCCCCTTTCTTTCTTTCTCCCTGCCGTTCCCCAAGCCACTGCCACTGCCGCTGCCATCGGGGAACAGGACCCACCAATGGATAACAGGCCCCAAAGCCGACGCCGACGCATGCTCTCCCTGCTTCGGGCCAATCAGTCTTCCTCTCCCTGACGTCAATTCTGCAATCGGAGAGGAAGTTCCGCCCAGCCAGGCAGCGATTGGCTGGCCCGAACTTCCTCTCCAACTGCAGAATTGACGTCGGGGAGAAGAAGACTTATCGGCTAGATAGATTAGATCGCCAAGACAAAGTGAGTCCTGGGTGATCGACTCACTTTGCCTTGGCGAGCTACTGGCGCCCCTGCCTCGGGCCCCCTGTCAGCTCCGGGCCCGGCGGCCCTGCGGCACACCAGGCAACATCTCGCGGCACACTAGTGTGCCGCGGAACAGCGGTTGAAAAACACTGTGTTAGAGCATTACAGAAGCCTCAGCTGCTTCTTCAAACCACAAAGATCCCTGCGTTCCGAAAGTGCCGTATTGCTGAAAACAAAGGCTAGCCCTAAATATTTGGGAACAAATGCCATGACTTTCACATGCAGAAGTCAAAAAAAAACCACTCAATAGGTGCAATAGTGAAATTAATACTTCCAAAACACACACTTAGCATTCAGAAGTATGCTCAGAGACATGAAGGCATCAACATGGAGCCGTAGCCCCAAGAGAAAATTGTAAATTCCAGTGAAAACCAAAATTCTTTGCTGCAAACTAGCAAAGAAAAAGTTCTTATACTTTGAACAGTCACAAGCAATCGCTTAGCTTGATCAAAGGTTCCGACGGGGCCCGTTTCGATCCTGCGTCAGGGAACCAAATGGAGCACTCGGCAAAGCTCTCAAAAAGCGGTGGTGTCTCTGAAAGCATAAATAAAATACACTCTTCTTAGTAGAGTACCAGTTCTTTGGTTTTCCCCATATATATTTCTGACTTTCACATGTGCAGGAGTCAAGCTATGGAATGGCCAGATTCGAAAATGTGGAGAGAGGAATTCATTGAGGAAAATGTTAAAGACCTCAACTATTTGTAGATGCATTTCTCTGAGCAGTTGGTTTTATGCAAGACTGAATTTGTCTGCTTTTATTTTTATCTTGTATAGACTCTTAATATTTTGTGTATGTAACTCCTTGTAAACCATTTTGGAAAAAAACGGTATAGAAATTTTGAAAATAAATACTCCTTTTATGGGCTTTGAAGATGAGGTCTGTTCCACTCAACTGGAGGATGGATGCTGTGAAAGGGAAAGGCAAGAGGAGGAGCTGGATTAAGAATGGGGAGAAATCCTTGATAATTTCAAATGATGATTTTGGCATCGGGCCTTAGACTTTGGTGTCATAAATGGCCGTAACTAGGTGAGGTAGGTTCAAGCTGGACTAGAAGTTCAAGGCCAAAACCAAAGGACTCATGTCTTGGCAGACTACCATGTTATGTATGGGACTTCAGAACACGGCTTTTTCCTGTATTTGCTCTAACTGGGACCCTGATCTTCTGTTTACGTGCCCTATATCCCCAAAAGAGGTGTCATTGAATTCACCAGTGCACCTCTTAAAGCATGACTCATTTTGCCCCATTACAAGTCTGACTTGTGTTCCTCTTTCCACCTTAAGAGAACTTAGTACGAGTGGAATTCTGTACCCTTCGCTTTCTCCGGGTGCGATTAAAATGAACAGCATGCCTCAGCTGCTGGGCTTATTAGAAGTGATCCCTGAACGGATGCTTTTCCAAGTTAAATTTGGAATCATAAGAAGCATGTCTTCGCTCCAGGAGTGGTGCCAGATGTTTGCTTGTATTGTATAAGGAGGGACTCCACCGAGTAATCGCAGTAGAGGATGAGACAGAGTGACTGCTGTTGGAAAATTGGACTCCAGGACGCTGAAAGTTCTAGCATTTCCCTTTCTGAAGTTTAAATATCACTTCCTGATCTACAGATTTCTGAGATTTTGCATTTCTTTCGTGCCCTTTTGCTCTAAACACCAGCTTTCTCCTCTACTGGTAGCCTGCGGGCCTGGAACTGGCCCTTGGTGGGTTCTCATGAACCCAATTTCTTCTCTCAATGACATTTCTCTAAATCCAGAGTCCTATTCCTCCCTTTCTGAACTGGACTTGACCTAGCGGTTGGATGTAAGATTGACACAGTATAAACAGCTGGTTGTCACTGGGCAACTGGTTTCCTCTGCAATTCTGGTCAAAACCCTCTGGGTATTTTGATCCTGATGGCTGGCACGTAGCCAAATGTGTTATTTAAGAAAAAAGAATTAATCTCGCCTGTCCAGAACCTATCTGTGGTCGAGATGCTGATCTCATGTTACGGCTTAGCACAGAATGTGAATGTGTAGAAGCAGCCACTCCTAAATGAAGGTGGGAGTTTAACCCTATGTTAATCTCTGTACAAAAGAACTGGAAATTAGTTGATCTAGACCAGTGTTTCTCAAGCCAGTCAGGTTTTCAGGATATCCACAATGAATATGCATGAAAGAAATTTGCATATAATGGAAGCAGTGTATGCAAATCAAGTCTATGCATATTCATTGTGGATATCCTGAAAACCTGACAAGGGGGGTACTCCAGGACTGATCTAGACCAGGGGTAGGCAATTCCGGTCCTCGAGAGCCGGAGCCAGGTCAGGTCAGGTTTTCAGGATCTCCACAATGAATATGTATGAGATGGATTTGCATGCACTGCCTCCTTGAGATGCAAATCGATCTCAGGCATATTTATGGTGGATATCCTGAAAACCTGACCTGGCTCTGGCTCTCGAGGACCGGAATTGCCTTCCCCTGATCTAGATTGAGACGGTTCCAAAGGTTCCAAACAGAAACTGGATCACTTGAATAGCTGTTGGTTGTTTTCCTTGTAGAATAGATACATAACTTGTATCTATTGTTACCCGCACTGAGCAATTTCATAACTGGTTCGTCTGAGCCAGTGTAACTTGCATTATAGAAAGGTCAATAGGGACATGATGATTCTTCTCCACTGCCACCCTTCCTCACTGCCTCACCCTATGGTCTTGTTGAGTTCATTAGGCTCTTTGCTTTGGTGGGGGAAGTGCTTGATCCGGCTCATACATCTGTGACTGTGTACTTAAGATTTGGTGACCCCACCCCTGAATGGAGCACATTTCTTAGGAATGCGGGAATGCGATAACTCCATCCTTGAGTATACAGTTTGAGCTATGACATAATCCTTGTAGCAAGCGGGAGCCATCAGCAGGTTCTTTTTTACTGCAGTTGCTGGAATGGAGTTGCGTGTCTTGAGATTCTCTCATTCCTGAGTATTTTCTCATGCTCTAAACATTGACAGGTGGGACCCTTCCCTTGTGGGGAGGGAGAGTCTAAATCACTCAGCACCTCTAGGCTGCATCACATGTGCCTGAGAACGGTTAGACTCATCTGTGTAATGGTTTGTTAAGCTCAAATTAAAAATAACAAAACAGGCATCAAAGCTATACTACACCCATTAGAGAAGGCAAAATAGTTTCTGCCCCAGACTTAAGTGATCCGTCATCCTATAACTGTGCAGATCAAGTTTTGAAAACACTCGAGCCTTCCATAAACTCCTTCCTTCACTCTTTCTGCAGAGGTCCCGCTGTTCTCAAGCAGATGCTAGCAAATACATTTGGGGAAAACCAAAAAAACTCTTTGGAGTGACGATGTTTCTCACGTACTCACCTTTATAGGACCCCCCAGGGACCCCTGAAGAAGACTTTTTGTCAAAACGCGGACCGTGTTGAGTCCTGTATCCCTAGCGGACTAGGTCCTTTAAGGCTCTTATGTGGCTGATTTACTTTTATGTGGATGGAATTACTTTATGTGGATGATTTTAGTGTACCTTTGAAACTTTGATAGTTTCAAATAAAGTCCATTTAGGAACATCGTCACTCCACAGAGTTTTTTTCAGTTTTCTCTGGATTTCTTCTTTGTGGATATTTTGGGGTCAATTCCTTTTGTTTTTAGCAAATACATTTGGGCCATCTTGTCAGCTTGTGGTAAAGGGTGTGGGACCTGGGTACCGCTTTTTCTGTGTTTGGTTACAATCAAAGTGATCTGTTGACCAAACGTTCCCAATGAAGAAACGGTCAAATGTGTCCTGTCTTCCATCCGGTAAAAAAGTAGCAGTTTAAGGATTGCCTTTGACAGTGAACACCTGCTTTCTGGAAAAGCGTTTGCTCTATTGAGAGATTCACTGTTGGAGAAACATGCTAATTAGTGTCTATCTGTGATTGATACTTTCAAATCGGACAGATGTCCCTCTTCAAATAAAATAGGAGCAGGCCAATGAATAGTAACTCCAGGCCTTGTAGCTGTTGTTCAGTAGGGGAATGCTAATGGCATTACTGCTAAAGGGTGTTTAATGAGATATCTGAATATCATAATGTGCAGTATGATTTGATACCAGAGGGAAGTCATAAGAACATAAGACTAGCCTTACTGGGTCAGACCAATGGTCCATCAAGCCCAGTAGCCCGTTCTCACGGCGGCCGAGCCAGGTCCCTAATAGCAACCTTCCATACAGAATCCCAAGAAGTAGCAAGATTCCGGAGCGCCAAATAGTACCAGCTTTCCACGCAGAATCCCCAGAGACTAGCATGCTACCCCCATGGCTTTCTCAATAACAGACTATGGACCTTTCCTCCAGGAAACTGTCCAAACCTTTCTCAAAACCAGCTACACTATCTGCTGATTCAGTCTGTGACTGAGAGGTAATTACACCGGTAATAAAAATGAAAATATATGCACACTTTCCCTTTGAAAATTATGTATGTGAATACATTTGCATCTACTCTGAGGTTCATATGCATTTTCCAGCTTCATTTATGAGCTCTGCTCATACTTCTTCCCTAAAACGCGCTCTGACAAGGTCAGATAAACTTGCTTGCTGTTGGGCCTCCCAAGCACTGGCTTGTCAGGTTTGGACATTTTTGCTTCAGGGTCGTGATTTAGACTGCAAATTAGCACATTGAGGGTTTGTATGGTTGCTCTGTCTGATATCCGAGGAAACGCTGATGGTACGTATTTTATGTTTTCTCACCCAGACCGTCAGATTTTTCAGGGAATCGGAATATATTTAGAAGTAAGGAAACATTTTTTCCTCATGTTTTGATTTTGTAAAGAATTGTGCAGCTGAATACAAATTCTACTTGGGATTTGTTTTACTACTTGGGACCTGGGTTGGCCACTGTTGGAAACAGGATGCTGGGCTTGATGGACCTTCTGTCTTTCTCAGTATGGCAATTCTTATGTTCTTATGGAGTTATGAGTTCCATGGTACCCCCCAAAATCTCCCTGATACCGCTGCTTATCCATTCATCCTTGCGTTTGCTGGCTCTGCCCCAGAATTAGAAGTGATGTCAGAAGGGGGTGGGGCCGGCTGCCACAAAGATTAATTGGGCGGCCCCCGTGATGCCTTTATCTTTGTTTTGCTGCCGGTGCCATTGAGGTTTCTCCAGACTGACAGCAGCAGTGGCTGCTGGGGTAAATGCTGGATGTAGGAGGGGAGAAGGGTTGGGATTGAGGGGAGAGACACACTGGATGGAAGGAGTGGGGGGACAGACATGCTGAATGTAAAGAGGAGAAGGGGGAGTAGATACTAATATAATCTAATCTTCTTTTTCTGTGTCGCTTATACCTAGGCCTTCAAGGAGAGGGACGAGAATGGGGGAGAGGAGGGAGAAGAGAAGAGGAGGGTAGAAGGGGGGAGGGGGAAAGGGAAGATACAGATGATTAAGTGTCAAATAGCTGAGTTTTCAATTTCTTCTGGAACATGGTATGGTTAGGTTCCGTTCTGACCGCTTCAGTAAAGTCATACTTTCTTGGAGTAAAGTTTTTACTCCAAGAAAGGTGAGCATGGAGTGGAAAACACGTTTGTATTGAAGATTTTTTGTGGAGGGGAGATTTAGAAGTATTCTGCTGAGGGTTCTGTGGGAGGTAGACACTGGATGGATACTGGATGGAAGGGGGAAAGAGAGAGGGGACAGATACTGGATGGAAGAGAGAGAGAGCAGAGTGGGTCATACACTGAATAGAAAGGGCAGAAGGGGTAGATGCTGGATGGAAGAGGAAGAGGAAGAAAAAGTGGAGTGGACACCAGATAGAAGGGGAAGAGGAGGTAGATGGTGAACAGGAGGGAGGAGAGGGAGCAGATGAAAGAGAAATCAATCAACATTTATGCCAGGGGACTAAACCCACAATTAAGCGGCAGGAGAATTGAGCAGTCAAAGCCCCCTCCACAGGATGGAAATGATCAAAAATACTTAGCTTCAAGCAGGGTAGAAGAACAAGTTAGCAATCGATTATCAGAAGACTAGTTTTATAGCCCGTTACATTAACGGGTGCTAGAATATATGTGTGTGTGTGTGTGTCTTTTTTTTTTCCTCTCTCCTTAGCCACTTTTTGTATTTCTTTTTTTTTTTTTTCCTTGGCTGTCCACCACCACCCCTTGCCTGCTCCCTCTGTCCATTCTCCCTTCCTTTTACCTGCTCTGTGTCCTCCACCACCCCATCACTGCTCACCTTATCCAGCAGTAGCCCTTCTCCCTTTGTTTTACTTCCTCCTGTCCATCATCATCTCCTTCCTGCTCCCCCTGTCCAGCAGTAGGCCTCCCTTCATTTTTCTGTCCCCCCTGTCCATCAACACCTCTTCCCCTGTCCCTTTTTCCTGCTCCCCCTGCCCAGCAGTACGCCTCCCTTCCTTTTTCTGCCCCTCCATTTCCCTGTGCTGCAGCATTTCCCTCCCACCCCACATCCCTGTGCAGCATTTTCCTCCCCCCCATACCTTCCTCCTTACCTCCATGCCCTACCATTCTCTCCCCCTCTGCTCCCTTTCCTCCTTCAACTTCATCGGCAGCAGCAGCATTTATAATTAATTGCTGTTGCCGGCTTCAGGTCTTCCTCTCTGGCGGCCAGGCCTTAAACACAAAGCTGGAGGGTTTTAAAAGCTACAACGGCGGCGGTGCTGGGGGGGTTTGAAAAGCCATCGGCCGTGAAGTATGCCGAAGGCTTTTAATGACTTTAAAAACTTGCCTTTTTTTTTTTTAAATGGCGTCCTGGCTCCAGCGGCCTGCAACCGCTGACATCTGCCTCGGGGGGGGGGGGGGGGGGGGGCAGGGAGAGAGAGAGCTTTGCTCGGCCTGCAACCACCGACAGCCGCCGTGGCCGACATCCGCCTCGGGGGAGGAGAGAGAGTGTTTCGCGCGCATGCTCACTCCTATCTGCGGTGCCCTACAGCACATGGAAAACGGAACACGCGATGGGAGTGCGCATGCGCGGCTTAGCCTTTTATTATATTAGATACTTGATTTGTAGTAAGCAATGGTTTCAGGAACAAACAAAGGCTCTTCTTCAGGAGCCAACGCTAACAAGAGCAAGCAGGACGCCGAGTATGAAGTGAAAAAGAGGCTAAGGGGAGGCATCCATTTTTCTACAAGTTCTGATTGATTTGGTGATTCCACTGATTCACTATGGTAGCCCACGTTTGAGCCCGCTGACGGTGTGCGACAGGTAAGTGAGTTCTGCTGTCTTGTTCTGCCTAGAATGAAGCGCTTGAGCTGCAGCTTCTGTTGGCTCCTTAGCTTATGGTCTCACAATGAGGGCTCATCATCACAATTTGTTTATTATTGAGTAGTTTTCACACTTGTATTAATCTATGGAGCAATAGTTTGGCCGGTCAAGGAGTCTCTCACTCCGGTGAGACCTGACATAACATAAGAACATAAGTATTGCTGCTGCGGGTCAGACCAGTGGTCCATCATGCCCAGCAGTCCGCTCACGCGGCGGCCCTCCGGTCAAAGACCAGCGCCCAACTGAGACTAGCCCTACCTGTGTACGTCCGTGCTCAGCAGGAACTGGTCTAACTTTGTATTGTTTTCCCCTATGACAGCCTCTGGAAGAGCGTTCCAGTTTTCCACCACTCTCTGGGTGAAGAAGAACTTCCTTACGTTTGTATGAAATCTATTCCCTTTCAACTTTAGAGAGTGCCCTCTCGTTTTTTCTACCTTGGAGGGGGTGAACCACCTGTCTTTATCTTCTAAGTCTAATTCCTTTATTATCTTGAATGTTTCGATCATGTCCCCTCTCAGTCTCCTCTGTTCGAGGGAGAAGAGGCCCAGTTTATCTAATCTTTCGCTGTACGGCAGCTCCTCCAACCCTTTAACTATCTTAGTTGCTTTTCTCTGGACCCTTTTAGAGTAGTACCGTGTGCTTCTTCATGTGTGGCGACCAGTGCTGGACGCAGTACTCCAGATGAGGTGCCGGTACAGCGGCATGATAACTTTATCTGATCTGTTCGTGATCCCCTTCTTTATCATTCCTAGCATTTTGTTCGCCCTTTTCGCCGCCACTGCATATACCTCTGCTGCAAGGCCTCCTAAGGCAGCGGCAGCACTCTGAATGGACTGCTTCGTGGTCTTCCCTGCTGGGGCTTTCCCTCTGCCGCGTCACAGTGGGCGGGTCAGTGGGGTTCTTCTGCACAGGGGGATGGGAGGGAGGGATAGAAAGATTGATACACAAGGGGATGGGTGAGAGGGAGGAAAGATGCTGCACATGAGGGGGGGGGGGAGGAGAGAAAGGAAAGAGGAAGAATTGGGGTGGAGGAGAGGAAGGAAAAGATGATTGTCATACATGAAAAAAAAATAAGACATCCCCGAAAATAAGCCCTAATGCATTTTTTGGATCCAAATTAATATAAAACACTGTCTTATTTTCAGGGAAACATGTTAGCTTTCACCATCGCCTTTTCTATTTATTTGGCCACCTTACGATCATCACATATGATCACACCCAAGTCACGCTACTCTTTTGTTCACAAATATTCTCCCCCCTAATCTGTACCGTTCCTTCAGGTTTTTGCAGCCCAAAATGCTTGACCTTGCATTTCTTATCTTTAAATCTTAACTGCCAAATTCTGGACCATTCTTTAAGCTTCACCATTGTACTTTTATATCACATTCTACCTTAAAATTAGGTCCTGAAGCGGTTTACAAGTGCTGTATATACTTGAATATAAACTGAGGTATCCTTTTCCCCCTAAAAAAAAAATAAGGGGGGGGGAGGTTGACTTGAATATAAACCGAGGTTAGAAATTTGGGTTATCGTTGTGAGCCAATCTATAAAGACTGCTCATCCTCCCTCCCCATCAGCTATCTCGTAAGTCACTAAACATAATACAAATATCTGTGATGCACATATCCCAAAGCTAACAAGGCCCCTACGTTGGAAAACGCAACTACAAACAACCACAAACTTAAATAAATGTAGACAAAAATCAAACTTTAACCTCAAGAAACCACCAGAGAAAGAGAAACAGCATTCTACACTTTGGAAAATAAAAAGAAAGCCGTGTAAATTTAATGTCAACTAAACTAAACCTTAAGTTTATATGCCGCATCCTCTCCATAGAGATAGAGCTTGGCACGGTTTACAGGAACTTTAATATAAGGAAGGAAAAACATAATAAGAGTTAGTGATTATAAAGAGGGAAGCGAGATTTACATTTTAGAGAAAAGCCAGGTTTTCAGATGCTTTCGGAATAACTGGAAGGAGCCCAGATTCCGCAGCAGGGCAGGAAGGTTATTCCAAAGCTCAGTGATTTTGAAGAAGAGAGATTTCCCTAATTTTCCCGCATTGATAACTGCATTTTTCTGTTCATGAAATTAAAAACAAAATTCTTTTTTTTCTACCGTTGTTGTCTGGCCATTTTATTCATGTTTATCCCAGTTTCTGCTTTCTTCGGTCTTTTCTTAATTTTCTTTTCAGGGTCTTCAGTCTATCTGCCTCGTCTCTCCTTCCTGTCTTCTTCACTTCCTCTTCCATATACAAAGACATGGGGGGAAGCCACTGCTTTATCTGGATCAGTAGCATGGAATATTGCTCCTCCTTGGGTTTTGGCCAGGTACTAGGGACCTGAATTGACCACCATGAGAACGGGCTACTGGGCTTGATGGACCATTGGTCTGACCCAGTAAAGCTAGTATTCTTATGTTCTTAACCTTTTCCTCCATTTATTTTTCTGCATCTCTATCTACTTCTGCTTACAGCTTTCCATCTTCCTCATCCTAGTATTTTCCAGTTTATTTTCTTCTAACTTCTCCCCTTCCAGCATCTTTTCTTTCTCTCTCTTGCCCCCTCCATCCAGCATGTCCTTTCCCCTCTTTCCTCCAGCACCTCATCTCTCTCTCTCTTTCTCCTTCCACCTCTACATACCTGGGAGTCTGGCTGTGGGGAATGTAGTTGCAGGTCAGGGGCAGCCCCAATACGAGAGGCAGACAGCTGATTCCTCCCAGTTATGGCCATGGCGATCATCCATGCTGTTTGCTAGCCGCCAGAAAGGGGGGAGGGAGTGAGGAGTCAGCAGCGTATCCTGATTGCAATCATCCCTGCCTTAAGTCTCAGCCTCGCTAAACCAGCTGGCAATAATAAAGCCAGACGCCGTGAGGACCTTCCTTCTTGCCAAGTTGCTATAGGCTTTGCCGGTCTCGATCCTGTGGATTCTGGGTGCTGACGTAATGAAGGTAAGTGGTTAGATTAGATGGGTCTTACAGTCTTTATCTGCCATCATAGTTGCTTTTTATGAAGGTGGCATCAGTTGAGGCTTAATACCATATTTTATTTATAACTAAGTATGCAATTTTGCATTAAGTGAGATAAGGGATTAAATGCTTAACAGGGACCTGCGATGTCTTGAAAGCTTATGTGCAGCATCAGCTTTGAATAGCTCTTCAGCTGGTCAGCAGACGTCCTCGGAGGGAATTAGGGAAGGAAATACAGTCCTATGCATATGCAGTAAAAGAAAGGGTGTTACATTGGTGAAACAGGCCAGATATTAAAGGCTAGGATCAACTTATACAGATATATTAAAGATTATAGTGCCAACCAGGATGTCACCTCTGTCGACCACCGAACCAATGATTTCTTGGTGAGAATATTAAAAGGAAATTTTAGTATAAATCATGTTTTATTGGCACATCAGCAGTAAATACACAATACAGCACGACAGTACAACAAGGTCGCGAACACCAAACGTACCATCAAACACATTTTCACCCCAACCAAAGAATCCCCCCAATCCCCACCCACTCCAAAGCCCAAACCCCCACCCCAACCCAAACCCACACCATGAGACCCAATCCATACCCAAAACCCCAGCAAGAAAGGATTATGCTGAGCAAGCTGTTTGCTTATGCCGCTCAGCACATATCAAACAAAACAAGAGAACCAAATCCCATCCTCCCACCCACAATGTGTAATCCCACCCTACCCACCGAACTCCACATACTTCCAACCACTCATACCCACCATTCACACTCACCCAAACATCCACCCACCAACCCGGGGAAAACAGCTGAGAGCATAAGGTATCAGCAACAGAGTGAATTTAAGACCAGACTTCTGGCCCTAGGGGAAAGCGAGGAAATGTAGGGGTCCCAGGTCTGCAGGAAAATCTTCGACCGCCTGACAGATAATCGAGCATGGCGCTGCTCCAAGAGCATCAAATTATGAAAACGATTCCTCCAAGCCCAGTAAGCAGGCGCTATGTCTTGCGTCCAAACGCTAAGAATGACCTTCTTTCCTATAACAGCGCCTTTCCGGATCAGCAACCGATGTCTCCGAGCAGGCACTCGCAAAGATTCATATCTATCCAAAAGCAAGCCTACCGGAGACATCGGAATAGCGTGACCAACCAGCCGCTCCAAAAAGCGGAGTATGGCTCTCCAAAAGACTTTTAAAAGGAAATTTTAAGACAATCCAAAAATGATAAAATATTTTGATACTCACCGGACAGGACTCAACAAGGACTTTGGCTTTCTTTCCCACTACAAAGAAATTCAAACTGCTTTGACTCCACTTTGTCTCCAACTGGCACTGAAATGCTTTCATGTTTCTCTTATATATTCCATTACATTAGAGATTTCTATTCCGCCATTGCCTTGCGGTTCAAGGCAGATTACAAAAGGATTACAAAAAACGTATTATAAGAAGATATCTGGTAATTTCTAGAGGAGATACGGAGTAGATGAGGTTGCTTTGGGGAATCGAGAAGGTATTGGGAAGTGGGAAGGAGCTAGGAATTTCTTGAAAAGTAGCTTCTTTACTTCTTTTCTGAATATTTTGTAGTCTGGGGTCATAATTAGTAGATTGGAGATTTGGTTGTCGAGTTTTGCTGCTTGTGTGGCTAGGAGGTCATCATATAGTTTTTTTCCGTTTGACTTCTTTGATTGGAGGGTGCGTGAATGGAGTGTGGGTTTTCCTACGTCTAGTTGATGTAGTTTGGATGAGACGGTTGTTCAAGTAGGTTTTAAATAGTAGACAGTAGAATTTGAATAGTATTCTTGCCGGAATTGGAAGCTAGTGTGAGTCGAGGTATGCCTCCGTGATATGGCCAAGATTTGCTTATTTCTGATATGAGGAAGAAGAGGTTAACTTCAAAAGCTGATCATAAACTACACTTAGTCCAATAAAAAGGTATTATTTTTTCCTTGATGTTTTGGTTTTCTTTCTACATATTACCTAGTAAAGGAGGAACTTTCTCACCTTCTTTGAGTTGTTATATTGCATCGTATATATGAGGGGAGCACAGCTATGCGATGTACAAGAAGAAGTAGAAAGCCACATGGCCAGCGTTGACATTTTTCATCCCAGAATGAGAGAAAATGTCTCTTCTGCCTTTTAGATATCTTTTCCTGCTGCTACTTCTCCTAACACTGTGATGGGCCCAAGTGATGAGAGTCGCCAATGAACTGGTTCAGAAAGAAAGGGAGAATGGGAATGGAGCGTCTCACCCAATAATGCTAGCCTGCCCTAAGTTTGACTTTTGGGCATGGATGCTTAGAGGTGGGGGCCCAGGCTAGAAACAAAGTTCAGAGACAGGTTTATTCTGGTATGAGAGTGCTATCTTTACTGCTGTGAGCTCAAGAGAGCCGATCCATTTGTAAATCTCAGAGAGAAATGTGCGCCTGGTATCTCAGCCATCCCAGGCATCCTAAGCCCAGCCAGCTTCGGCCCTGTGCAATTGCCACAAGTTAAGACATGGCCGGTAATTAAAAGCTATGTGTTCTTTGTTGTTTAGCCTCTCGAGATATGTACGGCCTATCGGAGTAAGTGGTGGTGCATCTGTTCAGCGTTGCACTTGTTCAAGGTTTTGTTATGCTTGGCTTTTTTTTTTTTTTTTTTAAGATTACGCCCCAACCTTTGTATCGATTAATCCAGGCTGCTTTGTACTCTAAGTCATTCAACTCTTTGTTTTTCTGTTTTTTTCATGCTCTGTGTATTAAGCCATAGCAGTTCTGAAGGGTAAGTGCAGGGATATATTGCTGTTTGATTTATCATCCACTCTGGGTATGCCCGTCTATTCCCAGACAGTTCATTAAAGCCAGGATACTGCCTGTGCTTCTCTGAAGATTAACTTTCCTTTATAGACTTCCTCGTTGTTTTCTGTGTCGCCGGGATTTGCACATTTCCCCCTCCCCTTTTGGTTAGAAACCCTTTTTCCTGGTCCCTGGATTCCTGCTTGGAGTGTGTTCTTTTGAAAGGCTTCCCGTGGATCTCTACTGATCGCCTGCGGAGAAACGCTCTGATTTATGCAGTCTCCACTTATTATAAGAGAAAAAAGGGACCGGGGAAGTAATTCATAATTCATTGAGTCTGCCTGTATTCCTTCTGATGAATTGTAACAAAGTTCACCAGTGGGAGTGTTAAAAAACCAGAAAAGTCATCCGTTTTACAAAGTGGATGACTTTGAAGGAACTCCTTGAGTTTGCAGATCCCTGTTGCCCAACTGCTGAGAGAATTCAGTCGCATCTGCCCTTGCATGTTTTCACTATCCTTTCTGGACTCGTCCTTGCATGCCTTCTGACCAGGAACTCCTCCTGATCTTCTCCCTGTTCCCTCAGATCGATTCTAACCACTGACCTCTTTGGATCCGAGGCAGAAAGCTACCATGGACAGAAGGCCTGTGTGTGCACTGCACATGTTATCAGACATGTAATGAGGAAAGGTTTTTTTTAATGCAAAAATGCACTCATACAATGAACATCGGGGCACAGCTTGGTAAAATGTACATCAAAGGAACTATTTAGTTAAGTTGCCATTATTCCAAAAGGTTTTTGGCACTTCACAACATGAACACAATACAGGAAACGTCCCGCTAGATCTGAGATGGTATAGTAGGGTTAGTTGCCCCAGTAGTTTAATGGCCTCTGGATACCACCATCAACATAAAAACAAAATTCTTGGTAGTGTAATGACGCCCTGATATGACCCACCCTCCCCCCACAAAACAAATAATTCCCTTGTAGTTTAGAAGCCCAGCCTCCTTCTTCTTCTTCTCCTCCTCCCAACCCTCAACAGTAAAAAAAAAAAAAAGAAGATTCCTGGTAGTCTAGTGTACCCACCCCATGCACCTCAAAAAGTGGAAAGGCAGGAGTGATGCCCACTCGCTTCTGCCACCACTGCCGCAATCATGCAAAATGGCAGCACTTGACCCTAGCAAATAAGACTCTGTTTGGTACACTGACCTAGCAGGTACTACTCAAGAGGGTCCAGAGAAGAGTGACTAAAATGGTTAGGGGACTGGATTTGTTGCCGTATAGTGAGAGATTAGAGAAACTGGGCCTCTTTTCCCTTGAAAAGAAGAGACTGAGAGGGAACATGATTGAAACATTCAAGATAATGAAGGGAATAGACTTAGTAGAGAAAGAGAGATTGTTCACCCTCTCCAAGGCAGCGAGAACGAGAGAGCACTCTCTAAAGTTGAAAGGGGATAGATTCTATACAAATGTAGGGAAGTTCTTCTTCACCCAGAGAGTGGAAGAAAACTGAAACGCTCTTCCAGAGGCTGTTGTAGGGGAAAACACCCTCCAGGGATTCAAGACAAAGTTAGACAAGTTCCTGCTGAACCAGAATGTGCGCAGGTAAGGCTAGTCTCAGTTGGAGTATTGACCTCGGTTCCGGGGAAAATGGCGGAAGCACTGATAAAAGAAAACATCGATGAACATTTTGAAAGAAACGAACTTCTGATAACCAGCCAACATGGTTTCTGCAAGGGGAGATCGTGCCTAACGAACTTATTGCACTTCTTCGAAGGAATTAACAAACGGATGGACAAAGGAGACCCCATAGACATCATATATCTAGATTTCCAAAAAGCCTTTGACAAGGTTCCCCATGGACACCTACTCCGGAAACTGAAGAACCATGAGGTGGAAGGAGACGTATATAGATGGATCAGAAACTGGTTGGCAGGTAGGAAACAGAGGGTAGCAGTGAAAGGCCACTACTCGGACTGGAGGAAGGTCACGAGTGGGGTCCCGCAGGGCTCGGTGCTCGGGCCGCTCCTATTTAATATATTCATAAATGATCTAGAACAGGGACGAAGTGTGAGATAATAAAATTTGCGGACGACACCAAACTATTTAGTTGAGCTCGGACTAAAGAGGACTGCGAAGAATTGCAAAGGGACTTGAACAAACTAGGGGAATGGGCGACGAGATGGCAGATGAAGTTCAACGTTGAGAAATGTAAAGTATTGCATGTGGGAAACAGAAACCCGAGGTTCAACTATACGATGGGAGGGATGTTATTAAATGAGAGTACCCAAGAAAGGGACTTGGGGGTAATGGTTGACATGACAATGAAGCCGATGGCACAGTGCGCAGCGGCCGCTAAGAAGGCAAACAGAATGCTAGGCATAATCAAGAATGGTATTACAACCAGAACGAAAGAAGTTATCCTGCCATTGTATCGGGCAATGGTGCGTCCGCATCTGGAGTACTGCGTCCAATATTGGTCGCCATACCTTAAGAAGGACATGGTGTTACTCGAGAGGGTTCAGAGGAGAGTGACGCGTCTAATAAAGGGGATGGAAAACCTTTCATATGCTGAGAGATTGGAAAAACTGGGTCTCTTTTCCCTGGAGAAGAGAAGACTTAGAGGGGATATGATAGAGACTTATAAGATCATGAAGGGCATAGAGAGAGTAGAGAGGGACAGATTCTTCAAACTTTCAAAAAATATAAGAACAAGAGGTCATTCAGAAAAGTTGAAAGGGGACAGATTCAAAACAAATGCTAGAAAGTTCTTCTTTACCTAACGTGTGGTGGACACCTGGAATGCGCTTCCAGAGAGCGTAATAGGGCAGAGTACGGTACTGGGATTCAAGAAAGGATTGGACAATTTCCTGCTGGAAAAGGGGATAGAGGGGTATAGATAGAGGATTACTGCACAGGTCCTGGACCTGTTGGGCCACCGCGTGAGCGGACTGCTGGACCTCAGGTCTGACCCAGTGGAGGCATTGCTTATGTTCTTATGGTCTTTAATCTAAGGGCCGCCGCGTGAGTGGACTGTGGGTACAATGGACCACTGGTCTGACCCAGCAGAGGCAGTTCTTATCCTAACACACTGGCCGGGGCAGCCTATCAAGTCTGACTTCTAGCGCTGAGATGTGTTCTGGAATATAAAAGATCTCTCAAAATTCTCTGTTTTAATACAGGTTTTCTTTGATCCTAATGTGCAGAACATTTAAATGCCACAACTTTAGGATATGGGGGATTTTGGATGCAGCTACAGTAGGTATTTTCTGTCCCCTAAGGGCTCGCAATTTCAAGTTTGAACCTTAGAACTAAACATGTATGCTTTGAAATGATGTGGCTTGAGATCTCGGGACTTCTGCTGTTGCTAAGCTGATCTCTCTGTCCTGTTTCCTCCCCTCCGCACCCCTTTAACTTATATCCGTTCTCAGGAACCCCTGTTTTAAAAATGGAACAGTATTATTTTTTTTCTGTGACCTGCCTACTTGAGAGGCAGGAGCTACTCTTAATGCCTTCTGAACACTTGTTTCCTAGGTTTAGTTAAGACATTTTACTGGTTTTGGTGGCTGTTTGGGTTATTGGAGAACTGGGGGGGGGGGGTTTAGATGTTTGGATCGGCTGGAGTGAGCTTGGACGGCAACTCCATTAGTTGGAACCTAAGGACAGTGCCAGGTTCACAGGCAGGGCAGGATTAACCAATAGGCCAAGTAGGCACGTGCCTAGGGCCCGAAATAGTCAGGAGGGCCCGATGAAGGAGGGCATCAACATTGTTTTTTCCAAACGGCGATGGGCCCCTCCAGCATCGATCAGCAATGCGGCCCTCCCCCCCCCCCATCAACGGAAAGTAAGACAAGCAAGCAACGCGGGTAAGAAAGGCAACGGGAACTGTAATTGTGCAAGCGGTGCTGTTTGCCCAAAGCTTCCCTCTGACGCAGCTTCCTGTTTCTGCCTGGGCGTATGGTGGGGTGGAGCGGGGCAGGGGGGGCCCAGTGTACTTGTGTGCCTAGGGGCCCTCGACGAATTAATCCTTCCCTGTTCACAGGAGTCTTTTTTCCTTCATATTTCTGGGACAAAGACCACAGATATATCAAAGGAAAAAAGACAATTTTATCATGAATTTATAATGCGTGTGACTATTGGTTTAGACTGGACAGATTGTTCAGGTCTTTATCGGCTGTCTGTTACGATGTTAGGTTGGATGTGGAAACCTGACTAAGATGTTTGAGAACTAAAGAGAGAGGCAACAAAATCAGACTTGGATAGTTAATGATGCCCTATGAGCAGTGGAAGTTGAGCTCTATCCTTGAACGCTCCAGGGATTGAAGACAAGGTAGGATAAGTTCCTACTGGAACAGAACGTACGCAAGTAAGGCTAGACTCCAATAGGGCGCTGGTCTTTGACCTAAGGGCCCCCCGCGTGAGCGGACTGCTGGGCCCGATGGACCACTGGTCTGACCCAGCAGCGGCAAATCTTATGTTCAAAATGTGGATCCAAAGACCAGTTGGCTACCTTCTGCTATCCTTTTCTCTTTTATTATGTACAGTATAAAATCCAGCACATTTATGTTTTAATTCATAATTTATAACTTAAATCAGGGGTGTCCAATGTCGGTCCTCGAGGGCCGCAATCCAGTCGGGTTTTCAGGATTTCCCCAATGAATATGCATGAGATCTATTTGCATGCACTGCTTTCATTGTATGCTAATAGATCTCATGCATATTCATTGGGGAAATCCTGAAAACCCGACTGGATTGCGGCCCTCGAGGACCGACATTGGACACCCCTGACTTAAATGATTGCCCACCTTTCCAGCAATTAGCATAAGGCAAGTTATAAGAAAATCTTTTTTCTTTTTTAATCTTTATTAATTTTCCATTCGAAAAACAGTGCAATAAAATATATATACAATTGACTTCAAGACAGCACTTACAATCAATCAAAGTACTACAAAACATTCCCCCCCCCTTAATTCAAAAACAAAGTGCATTATTACATACATAGAATTAAATCATAAACAACACTTTCCTGTGGTCAATTAATACAACAAAATATAATACCCCCCCTCTCTGGATGTGCAAATCAAATAGGAAATAATGGGAAATGCAGCTAATCAGTGTTAACAAAATTTGTCAATGGACAAGAAAATCTAAATTTACATGCAAACATCTAAATTACACACATTCTCACCATAAGGACAATACAGTCTATAACCCACCACCTAAGAACTGACATCAGCTAACTCACAGTTGCATATAAAAACTGTCAATGATGTACCGGTAATACCCGTATATTTAATTTTATTTATTTAATTCGATTTATATCCCTTCCTCCCCAAGGAGCCCAGAACGGAGTACATGGGAACAGAAGACTAAGGCAATAGGGTACAGTGAGATGTGTCTAGGTCAGGGGTAGGCAATTCCGGCCCTCGAGAGCCGGAGCCAGGCCAGGTCTTCAGGATATCCACAATAAATATGCATGAGATAGATTTGCATCTCAAGGAGGCAGTGCATGCAAATCCATCTCATGCATATTCATGGTGGAGATCCTGAAAACCTGACCTGGCTCCAGCTCTCGAGGACCGGAATTGCCTACCCCTGGTCTAGTTCAATTGTTCTGGATTAGCAGACACTTGGAGCCTGAAGCATGAACATCTGTTAAGAATACAGTGGTTTGGGAGTAACAGTCTCTATAAGTATATGCAGTCACCTGTAATAATGGTCACAGTTGTAACTTGTCTTACCCAGTCTTTGTATCCTGCTTAGAACAATATGTGAAGATTTGGCGGGATATAAGTCAGCAGATAACCTAACATCACCCTAGAAATGATTACCAAAATGTTATATAGCTGCATCAAACCATTCATCTCGGATGAGCGGAAGCTTTTTACACTAATTATTGAAAGGACAGTTTCGTTAAAATGAAAGCCAGTAGCGAAATACTTGACGTTGATATGGTCCTGCATGGAAGGATCAGAGACACTAATACCTTGCTCTTCCATTGATACAACAGTTTCCTCAGAAGCCTCTAGGGGGTATCACCTTCCCATCCTATGTGCTCATCTATAGTCTTCCGAGCTGTCAGTTTGCCTGCTTCTAAACCCAGAAAGGAGAAAAGAGTGAACTGTGATCTTACTGAATTCAATTAGGTGCTGAGAAAGGGCTAGGAC
This sequence comes from Geotrypetes seraphini, assembly GCF_902459505.1. Taxonomy (NCBI): domain Eukaryota; kingdom Metazoa; phylum Chordata; class Amphibia; order Gymnophiona; family Dermophiidae; genus Geotrypetes; species Geotrypetes seraphini. The sequence goes on from NC_047085.1 coordinate 13,281,264, forward strand.
TAGTGACCAAAAAATACTGGGTGCCCACAAAAATACTCCTTGATTTTAAATGGTTACAAAACCAAAATTTATTGGAATATTCTTTCACCTTTGAGGCTACAGTTTCATTAACTCATTAAGTTTCATATTCCATACACTCAATGTGCGCCCCCTCCCTGTTAATCGGCAAACATTGATGCGATAATTGAGCTCGGACCAGACTCTTCGAAGCATATCTGGCTTGATCGCATTTATAGCTTCAGTGATGCGTTCCTGCAGATCGTCCACAGTTGCGGGTAGTGGAGGTACGTACTCCCAAAGGAAAAAGTCGCAAACAGTAATGTCCGGTGATCTCAGGGGCCACTTGAGGAACACCTGGTCATTTTGTCCCGTTGAATTGTCTGAAGGTTGTAACTTCGGCACCAATTTCAGCTTATAAAGGGTGAAAGTGCAAGCGATTGTGTAAGATCTTACTAAGCGTGCTTTTTGGGACTTGTATTTGCTGCCATCTTATTTATAAAGATATTCCAATAAGTTTTGATTTTGTAACCATTTAAAATCAAGGAGTGTTTTTGTGGGCACCAGCCAGTGAACTTGGGAGGCCTGGTAAAGTGGACGGCTACCACATTAGGCAGGAAACAAGGGGAAAACTGAGAGGAGACAGATTCATAACAAATGCAAGGAGGTTCTTCTTCACTCAGAGGGTGGTGGACACCTGGAACGCGCTTCCCGGAGAGGTGATAGGACAGAGTACAATTCTGGGGTTCAAAAAGGGACTGGATGACTTCCTGGAAGCGAAAGGGATAACAGGGTACAGATAGAGATTTACCTTACAGGACATTGAGTGAACAGGGTATGGGTATTTTAAGTTAGGTAGGGAACACTTTCAGGTCATGGACCTGGGGGGCCGCCGCGGGAGCGGACTGCCGGGCACGATGGACCCCTGGTCTGACCCGGCAGAGGCAACGCTTATGTTCTTATGTTCTTATGTTCTTATGACCATGCAGCCAGAATTGGGTTCACTAAATTAAGCTCTATAGCTAAATACACTCAGAATTGGTAGCCACTTGAAACTCTTTTGAGCCAGGAGCAGAATGGATGCAGGTTTGTGTCACCGAGTTACTATTTCCAATTTTGGCCCTCACCCAGAATCGTCAGGTACTGTAAAAGTGAGGTGATTTTTCTAGGGCCACAAGTCAAAACCACAAGGCTTAATATCAAGTCCTTAAACTAGAAAAGCACACTTTGTTTATCCTAATTCTTAGGATCAGGATGTGTGGGATTGTGTGGTGCAGTGGTTAGAGCTACAGCCTCGGCACCCTGAGGTTGTGGGTTCAAATCCTGCACTGCTTCTGGGCAAGTCACTTAATCCCCATTGCCCCAGGTACATTAGATAGAGTGGGAGCCTGCCGGGACAGTTAGGGAAAAATGCTGGAGTACCTGAATAATTTGTAATCCGCATAAAATTGTAGGATATGCAGAATATAAATTATATACAGTGGTACCTTGGATTACGAGCATAATCCGTTCCAGGAGCATGCTCGTAATCCAAAATGCTCGTTTATCAAAGTGAGCTTCCCCATAGGAAATAATGGAAACTCGCTTTGATACGTTCCCACCCCCCACCCCGAGGCCAGGGTGCTGCTCCCCCCCCCCCGCTCGCAAAGTCCCCCCTCCACCCGCGTGATCCGGCACCCCCCGTGAGAACAGGCACCCCCCGTCCGACCAACTTTAACTCATCCCCCCCGTCTGGCACCGGCACGAGAACCGCTCCCCCCGCTCACAAAGGCCCCCCCCCGCTCGAATCGGCACCTCCCCCTGCCCGACCAACTTTAACTCACCCCCCCTTTGGCACCGGCACGCAGCCCACAAGTGCCGGTGCCGCTTGAAGATCTTCTTCTTCCCAGTCTCTGCCGGCTTTGAGCATGCATCTGCGCATGCTCAAGCCCTTCTAATTCTCCCTCTCGCCGATTCGAGCGGGAGGGGGCCCTTTGCGAGTGGTGGGGAGCGATGCCAGTTATCGGGGGGTGTTCGCAAATCGAGTCAACACTCGGTTTGCGAGACACGTTTTGCGAGAATGTTTTGCTCGTCTTGCAAAACACTCGCAAACCGGGTTACTCGCAAACCGAGGTTTGACTGTATATATAAAAAAAAGGATGTGTGTGTGTGGTTTTTGCCCCCTGGATTCGTTGGCCGTTGTTCACCAGTAAAACCCGCTGAAGTACGCTGCACAATCGCAAGAATCCTGCTGACTTGGGCAGAAAAAAATGGCAAAGGAAAAACCTGCAACACCTCATTGTCCTCCCGAAACAATAAACAGAGCAGTAAATCCAGTCAGCGGTGCTCGAGGACTGAAGGAACTGTTGCCTTCTCTGCTCGGTCTCATCTTCTCTCCGCATCTTTTATTCACTTTGGATTGAGCGTACACCTTTTCAGTAGTAGATCAACTTCCCTGCTCCCTGGAGGGCTTAAAGGGGAAGAAGCCCTTTTATTAACATTTAGCATGTGTTATCAGAATTAGTTTGCGCTCAGTGCTAAGAAGCTCATAGGTATAAATGGGCTTCTTAGCGGCTGACATGCGCTAAACTTTAATAAAAGGACCCTTGGGGTTTGTACATGAGACAGTGAAGGATCAAATGACTTGTGCAAAATCACCAAAATCTCCAGTGAGACTTGAACCTGGCTTCTCTTAAGAACATAAGAATAGCCTTACTGGGTCACACCAGTAGTCCATCAAGTCCAGTAGTCCGTCCTCACAGTGGCCAATCCAGGTCACTAGTACCTGGCCAAAACCCAAGGAGTAGCAATATTCCATGCAGAATCCCAAGGAAAGATTCCAGAATCCCAGAAAGTAACAAGATTCTAGAATCCCAGAGAGTAGCAACATTCCATGCTACCGATCCAGGACAAGCAGAGGCTTCCCCATGTCTTAATAACAGACTATGGACTTTTCCTCCAGGAATCTGTCCAAACCTTTCATAAAACGCTCTCCGCTCTTACCACAATGTGTTGCAGAGCTTAATTATTCTCTGAGTGAAAAAAAAATTTTTTCCTCCTCTTGGTTTTAAAAGTATTTCCCTGTAACTTCATCAAGTGTCCCCTAGTCTTTTTAATTTTTGACGGGAGTGAAAAATCGATCCACTTGTACCCGTTCTACTCCGCTTAGGATTTTGTAGACTTCAATCGTATCTCCCCTCAGCCATCTCTTGTTCTAAGCCTACTGCCCTTCTGTTTTAAATTTTCTCTTCTGCTTATAATGTTTTGATAATGTTCAAGTTTCAAGTTTATTAAATTTTTGTTATGTACGCAATATCAAAAACTTCAAAGCGTATAACATTTTAAAAATGGGGGATAGAACAAAACTCTTTTACATAATTACAATAAAATTCTATCCATTCTAATACATAACTGGTACAGAAGGTGAGAGGGGTGAACTACAATTTTTAAAGAGAAAAAGAAAACATTTAGCGGGGAACACATTTGGTAGGTAACACAAAAAGGAAAAAAAGAAAAAAGTTGAATCTATAATCTATACAGAAATCTAATTTAGATCTAAGAAGTTTGGTGTTTTGTAAAATTGTGTTGTCTATTTTTCAAAAGCGTCCTTGAATAAAAAAACTTTTTAAGGAACGCTTGCATTTTTCTAAAGAAGATTCATTACGAATATAAATAGGTAGATTGTTCCAAAGCTGGGGTGCTATAACTGAGAAAATGGTAGATCTTCTGGCTCCTATTATCTTTAATGAAGGGATAGTCAATAGCTGTTGTTTTGTTGATCTTAATGCCCTGGATGGAGAATACGGTATTAAGGAACAATGTAGAAAAGTTGGAGCATGAGTTTGTTGAATTTTAAAAGTTTGTGTATTTTATTAGGCTTTATGTATAATATGGTACATACTATTTATTACGTCCTGTAATTTCATGTGTGACTCTTTGTATTCCATATCTACAGGTAGGACACATTTCAACATTTGTGGCAAAGTTGATTCTGGGGCAGTGAGCTCTGTTACATTCACTTCAGGGTTGCTGATAGAGATTTAAGGGCATAGTTTGAAGCGGATATTTGGTATGTCCGCCTTGGTCCTGGTCGGCAGGCTTTACGTAATGATACGCTGAAAGTAGGAAGAGCCAGGGAGTTCTTCCTGGCAGCACCTACATTATTGATTCTAGACTATACAACATGAAAAGATTTTCCTGTTCCCCGAGTCCTGCTAGGGCAGACATGTCAAACTGGCCCGCGGGGTACCAAAATTTGGCCCACCTAACAATTCCTACCGTTGCCAAGATTTGGCCCGCCGTTCCTTCCCCCCCTCCAACAGGTACAGCGCAGCTCTACCAATGTTGAAAGGAGCTGCTTCGAAATTGGAGGCCTGCCGCCACCGTAGCATGTTCCCTCTGCTGCAGTCCCATACGTCAGAGGAGGGGTGGGACCAAGGCAGAGGGAACGTGCTATGGCAGCGGCAGGGCTCCGATTTTGACGCGGCTCTTTTTAACATTGGTGGAGCTGCGCTGCATCTGATGGAGGAAGGGAGGGAAGGAAAGGTGGTTGTGCCCTTCTTTGGCCTCAGACCCTCTCCTACCTCAGTATATGCGCGTTGTGGATGCTCTCTCTTGTCTCAGACTACTGGGGGAGGTGCCTGTCTTCAGCTGCCAGGATAGAATACTTAAAGGGTATTAACGTAGAACAAAATCTTTTCCAGAGAAAGGAAAATGGTAAAACCAGAGGACATAATTTGAGGTTGAGGGGTGGTAGATTCAGGGGCAATGTTAGGAAATTCTACTTTACGGAGAGGGTGGTGGATGCCTGGAATGCGCTCCCGAGAGAGGTGGTGGAGAGTAAAACTGTGACTGAGTTAAAAGAAGCGTGGGATGAACACAGAGGATCTAGAATCAGAAAATAATAGTAAATATTGAACTAAGGCCTGTACTGGGCAGACTTGCACGGTCTGTGTCTGTGTTTGGCCGTTTGGTGGAGGATGGGCAGGGGAGGGCTTCAATGGCTGGGAGGGTGTAGATGGGCTGGAGTAAGTCTTAACAGAGATTTTGGCAGTTGGAACCCAAGCACAGTACCGGGAAAAGCTTTGGATTCTCGCCTAGAAATAGCTAAGAAGAAAAAAAAAAAAATTTAAATTGAATCAGGTTGGGCAGACTGGATGGACCATTCGGGTCTTTATCTGCCGTCATCTACTATGTTACTATGTACTATGTAGAGGGAGGGAAAAAGAAAAAAGTGGCCCTGGCAAACGAGTTATCAGAAGACAACCAGAGCCTGGGACCCCCAACATGATCTGAATAATGACCAGACAACAAAAGCTAGGAAAACTAATTTTATTTTCTGTTTTGTGATTACAATATGTCAGATTTGAAATGTGTATCCTGCCAGAGCTGGTGTTAGACAGCAGGCGTGAACTAGGCCCTAAAAGAGAGGAAAAGTCTTTTTTATTTATTTTGTTTATACCAGAGAGCTGTCAAGGGGTTGGAGAGGTTGTAACCCTAGACTTCGACTTCATGTAATTTCATGTGTGACTCTTTGTATTCCTTACGATACAAGTTTTTATCCTAACTTGATACAGACTAGGGTCTCAAATTAATATTCATAATATACAGTACAGTTTACTGGTTACAATTTGCCATGGCCTAATTTAACACAGATTGTTACAGCGTATGATACAAGTTATCCTTATGTCACATACTGGTATTAAGCTCAAAATACATTTAATAAGGCAACAAATAAACAGGGCACATCAAAACAGATATATTGCATGCAAAACCTTCTGTTTTTGTGGACAAACAGCAATGCTATTTGCTAATTAGAGGAAAATATCCATTAACTGAAGCACAGCACATGAAAAACACAGCTTTAGGTTTCTTGCTAAAAAGCTACCCTTTTTTTCTGACTAAACAGTGCTCCAATCAGCTCATTCTTGAAAGCAAAGAAAGCACATGACAAAAACATATAGATTGCATACATAAGTTCATTTGCAAAAGCTTAAAAACAGATACAGACCTTAGCATGGCTTCTACTTCACTGCAAATGGAGGTGTGCAGTTGCACAAATACTGACTTCATTGTGAGATCATCAAGGTGCACCTGCAAGGTAGAATGCCACAATTAAAATATATGCTGAGATTTGAACCTATGACCTCTGGAAGATGGGAACAGGGCTTTTACCCTTTGAACCGCAGCAGCTTCCACTAATATCTTTCTTCCTCACATCTGATATGATAGCTTAGGGATGCGCTAAGCTATGATCTTCTCAGGTATTTTCACCTTCACATGGCTAGGATCACTAAGCTCTCATGGTAGGAACCTCCCCAATCAAAAGGAAGCGGCTGTGGCTCACCAGGTAAAAGCCCTGTGCTCATCTTCCAGAGGTCATGGGTTCAAATCCCAGCACATATTTTAATTGTGACAGTCTACCTTGCAGGTGCACAATTATAATGAAAAACACCATAAAATCGCCATTCTAATAACATCATCATAATAAAATATTGTAATATTAAAGACATTGGACATCTAACTCTCACCTAAAACCTGATTCTTTAAAGCAGTGTTCTTCAGCCGCTGGTTCACAGTGCGATCAATTCGGCATCTTCGGGCCGGCTCCGTGAGTGCTGCAGTGCTCAAAGCCGTGGGAAAAGGCTCTTATGCACATCCTGCGCCTGAACTGAAAGCCTTCTCTCTGATGTCACAACATCAGAGGGAAGGCTTCCAGATGAGGCGCGGGACGCTGCCACAGCTTTGTGCACTGCAGCACTCAGAGAGCTGACCCGAAGACGCCGCGCTGATCGCACTGTGGACTGGCCCGAAGATAACACCGGGGTCAGGCTAGAAGGCAAGGCACAGTATAGAGGGAGAGAGACAAGAATGGTAGGGGAAATGCTTTTATTTTTTTATTTAGTGATTGATTTGTCTGTTTAGGAAGAAATGCATTTGTTATGTGTTGTTAATATGATTATATTGTATGTGTGTATATATGAAAAATGAATGGAAAAAATGGTGTTACAATTAGTACTATTATGGGGGCGGAGATTGAGTGGAGATGGGCATGACTTAGCCCTGTGTTCTTCAACTGCCGGTCTGCGGACCAGTGCTGGTCCACAAAATAATTATTTTATTTCTGCCGGTCCACAGGTGTCAAAAGGTTGAAGAACACTGGTCTACAGGACGTCTAAACAGTGCTGAGCGCGATGCTACTAAGGACGGCTGCCTTGGACGTCCAAACGGCGCCTAACTTTAGACGTACTTTGCAGAATCTGAGATCCTTCTACCTTGAGCTCTTGTTCTTGAATTATCTTTCCACTGAAAAAAGGTTTGCTGTGAATCATGGCTTTCCTCCCTCATCTCTTTTCAAGTACACATATTTAGATGGTTCGATTTCTTTTGGTCGATTTTATGGTGCAGATTTTGGGCTATTTTTGCTACCTCCTTTTGGAGCTAAAGCCTTAAGTTACCGTTTTAGCGTTCTTTTTCCCCAAGTTCAGAGATCTGGTAATCCAAGGCCTAGTCAATCCAGACATAGAAAAGCTGTACATGAGCTCCAACTCATAATTAGCTCTGAAAGTTCATTCCGCAGGTTTCATCATTAAAGCGCAGCTTTTCTGACAGCTTTGTGCTAGTTTCTAGGATCTGGTGACAAATCGATTCAGAATTTGGAGTCCAGCGTCTCTGCATCGGTTTCCTTTCAGGCTTTTAAGTGCATATATAATCTTAGCCTAGAGAGTTTTGCCTTGTCGAGGTGATCTTCATTTGACTAAAAAGGCTGAATCCCTTCTGATTTTGATCACTTTTGTGCCGTCTTCATTCTGATTTGCTATTTATATAAAAAAAGAGTTGTTTTTCTGTGTCGAAAGTGTTACAACGAGATTTAGTAGCAGTAGAATAGTGAAAACTTAGGGCTTTGGTCATTGTTATTACCTCCGAATAATGCAACGTGTGCGCTAATCCTGCTAGGCAGTCGGGCTGGGGTATGCCGTTTCCGTGATCTTTCCTATCCTTTTACAGTTAATGCTGTTGCCTAGCTGCCCCAAAGCTCAGCTTATTTGATTCTTGCTCTTATTCCTAAGTCTCCATTTTTTTTGTTTATAAATCCTGATCATACGTTAAGTTTAGTTTTTAACAGACTGGTACATTTTTGCATGTTACTAAATTTATTTGAAGAGCTCCTATCCCATGCTCTTGCTTCCAGAAGCATCCACACTACAGAATCTGGCAAAAGGGAGCTCCTCGCCGTGTCTCCCCTTCATGTCTGAGCCCCCTCCAACTTCCGTCACTTGCACTGAATCACAGCAATAGGCTTTTTGTTGGACTCGTTTGGCTTCTTTTTCTGGTCTGTGCAGGCAGCAGATAATTCAGTGCCTGTGTCTGTACTTAGAGCTGGTAAATAAGACACCGTGAGCGGTGCTTCCCTGTGAAGTAATGAAGTGGAAATGAACTCCAGGCTCCCAGAGATGTGGAGGAAGCTTCCCTCCTCCCCTCTTCAGTCCTTCCGACAGCAGATGGATGAGATGTGCTGACGCTGGGTGCCACACGCGACTTTCTTACTTTGCAGAGAAATTCATCTAAGGAGTCTGTAATCTGTCATCCTCGTGCGCTTCCTAATAGACGGAGGCCTTCCCATCCCATCCCAGACAAAGAATCAGTATTAGAGGTTAGCAATAGTCCCCTTCCCCCCCCAATTCATTTTCTTCTGGGCTCATTTAAGATTTTTGCATTTAGATGTTGTAAATGTGAAACCAAAAGGGGAAAATATTTGCAAAGTTGGCACATCTTGAAAATACAGTTTTGTTATTCCATGGCATCATCTCTCCAGACTGGAAAGACCAAGTCATTTTACGGCTTGTGGAATGATATTCTATGGTGAGTGTGATGGGCACATGGTCCGTTCTTTCTACGAGACAGACTTTTATATAACACTCAAGACGGGCTTTAATTTTGCATTATCATTTGGATGAAAAAGCAACTTCAGAATTGCAGAGAGGGTTGTAATTCCAGAGCCAACAGATAAGCTTAAAAAAAACCCCCAACCAGTCCAGTAGTGTATTTACAAGAAATGGTCTTGCAATCTAAGAATTTTTTGATTACTTAATGTTTTCCTTTCATAGTCCACCACCAGCAGAGATTGTTTTGGAGGATTGGTTATCAATCTTTTGTAAATAAGAGGACAGAGAAATGAGAGTATGAGCCGATTCCTAAGCGTAGAACGTCCTATGTACATCTCATCCAGATCGATTCAGTATCTAGAAGGAATGCAGTCAAGACGACACAAAAGATGACGTGATGCTATGCCCGCAAGGCTTTTTTGTGTGTGGAAACCCATTCACCATAACCTGCTTTTCTGCTAAGCTGAACTAAACCTTTGGTTTGTATACCGCACCATCTCCGCATGCGCAGAGCTCGGCACGGTTTACAGAGGTTGAGAGGAAAGGAACTACAAAGAAGGGATATAGGAGAGGGACTGAGAAGATAGAGAGGGGCAGGGTACTAGAGAACGGGAGGTGATTAGATTTTTGAGAAGAGCCAAGTTTTCAAGCGTTTACGGAAGGATTGGAAGGAGCTAGAATTTCTGAGCGGGGATGAGAGGTTGTTCCAGAGTTCCGTGGTTCTAAAGGGGAGGGATGTTCCAAGTTTTCCTGCGCGGGATATACCTTTTATAGATGGGAAAGATAGTTTCAGTTTTTGGGAGGGTCTAGAAGAGAGCTGGTTTGAGGAATTCCAGAAGAGTGGGATAACGGGAGGAAGGACGCCATGTAGAATCTTGAAGGCTAAGCAGGCACATTTATAGAGGACTCTGGAGTATACTGGGAGCCAGTGAAGCTTGGAGAGGAGTGGGGAAACGTGATCGAACTTGCCTTTTGCGAAAATAAGCTTGGCCGCGGCGTTCTGAATTAGCTGAAGTCTATGGAGGTTTTTCTTAGTTAGGCTTATATAGATGGAGTTGCAGTAGTCTAGTCTAGAGAGGATGGTGGATTGAACGAGGATGGCGAAATGAGAATGATGAAAGCAAGATCTTACTTTCCTCAACATATGGAGGCTAAAGAAGCATTTTTTTACCAGGGAGTTGAGGTGATCGTTGAAGGAGAGAGAGGAGTCTAAGATGATGCCTAGGACTTTGCTTAAAAACTCAAGCTGAAGAGTGGGGCCGGAAGGTAGAGGGATGGAGGTGGGTAAATGGTCTGAAATTGGGCCGAGCCAAAGTAGTTTGGTTTTGGACTCATTCAGTTTCATTTGTACAGATTGGGCCCAGGATTGGAGGTTCGTAATACATGTGGAGATGTTCTCAGCGAGGTTCGAGAGGTTCGCGTCGGTTTCGAGGAGGATGAGGATGTCGTCAGCATAGGAGTAGAGAGTTTCTAGGGGGGATAGATGAAGGAGTTTCAGAGAGGACATGTAGATGTTGAAAAGGATAGGGGAGAGGGGTGAGCCTTGCGGGACTCCACATTTCGGCTTCCAGGCGGTGGATGAGGAACCGTTTGTGTTAACGGTGTAGGAGCGGAAGCGTAGGAATTTCGAGAACCAATTAAGGACTGTGGAGCTTATGCCTATTTCGGAGAGTTGGAAGATTAGGATGTCGTGGTGAACGACATCGAAGGCTGCGGAGAGGTTGAATTGAAGAAGAACAGCAAATTTGTTGCGAGAATGGAGTTGTTGCACCTTAGAGATTAGTGAGGCCAAGAGGGATTCGGTGCTGAAGTTGGGTCTGAAGCCGAATTGGTGGGGTAGGAGGATAGAGAATCGTTCTAGGTAGGATGAGAGTTGGGTGGATATGATGGATTCTAATAACTTGGTTAGGAGAGGGATATTTGCTATAGGACGGTAGTTAGATGGAATGGTGGGATCAAGGTCGGCCTTTTTCAGTAGAGGGGACAATGAAATGTGTCCCATGTCGGGGGAGAAAAGGCACGATGTTAGGGCAGAGTTTATAAGGTCGGTGAGGGAAGTGATGGCCTGTGTAGGGATATTCTCGAATAGATAGGAGGGGAAAGGATCCAAAATGCACTTGCAAGTTTTTAGTTTGAGGCAGAGTTTGGAGACTTGCAGTTCAGAGACAAGCTCGAAGGTGGTCCAGGATCTGTCGGCAGGAATGGGGGTGGATACAGGTAAGGTAGGGTTGAGATCAATAGAGGTCAGGGAATTGTAGGAGACTGTGGGAGGGAAGGAGCATCTTAGAGTGGTAACCTTTTCATTAAAGAAATTTGCAAGGGCATCGGCTGATAGAGATGGTGGAAGCGAAGGTGGGTCTTTTTTTGTAGTTAAGGAGCGCCAGATGTTGAACAGCGCACTGATCTGGTTGTTGGATCTAGAGATCTTGTCTCCAAAGAAGTTTTTCCTGACTTTTTTTAATGTTGAATTGTAAAATTTAATATTAGCCCTCCAGGTCTGTCTATCAGAGGGGGATTTAGATTTTTTCCATTTGCGCTCCAAAGTGCGACATTTCTGTTTCAATTCTCTGTGAAGAGGTAGGTACCAGGGGGCCTTTCGGGGGTAGGAGATGGTTTTGGTGGTTAATGGAGCAAGGGAGTGGTAGGTGGACTCGGAGAGGGCGGTCCAGTTGTGCCAATGTGATTCGGGGTCTGTAGGTCTAGGGTTGGAGGAGAGTTTGTTGAGGAATTTGGACCAGAATAGGTTGCTCGAGGTTTTTTTGCAGAAGGTTATGGAATGAGAGGAGTGGAGTGGGGAGTCAAGATGTGACATGAAGACGGGGAGACAGGTAGTCCTTAAGAAGTGATCTGACCAGGGGACTTGTTCCCAGCGAGTGTCGTCGGTTGAGGTTTTGAAGGCGGTAAGATCAATGAAGGTGGTGAAGTCTAGGGTATGCCCTTTTTCGTGGGTTGGGGATGGGGTGGGTGAGGGAAAACCTAGAGAGGTAAGGAAGTTGTTGAATTCAGATGTATCATTGTTATTTGTGTCGTCGAGGTGGAGATTGATATCACCAACAATCAGAAGTCTTTGGAATTTAAGGAAGGCATTTGTTATGGTCTCATAGACGAGATTGGAAGATTTGGTCCAAGGGGTGGGTGGTCGGTATAGTATTAGGATGCCCAATGGGTGGGTGCGGAGTTCGTCAGTGACTGAGGCAAGCAAATATTCTAGAGAAGCATGGGTGCCCGTCTCAAGGAGCTGGACGTCGAAGAAAGATTTGTAGAGGAGTGCCAGACCACCTCCTTTTCGGTTGGGTCTGGGGGAGAAGAGGCCTTGGTAGCCATGGGGGAGGAGTTCATTTTGTGTGAATAGGTCGTCTTTGGCGATCCATGATTCTGTGATGCACAGGAATCTAGGGTCGAGCTCGTCTAGAAGGTCTTTCAAGATTTGGGTCTTATTGCATGCGGATCTGGCATTGCAGTAAAGTGTCGGGACTGGGGTGAGAGAGTCCGGGACAGTGTTGGGAAGATTGGCAGGGGACAGGGGCTTTAGAGAATCTTGGTTGACTTTTCGGGGTTTTTTCTTGGGAGGGGAATTTTTGGTGCGTATCAGTGTGGGGATTCTGAGTCCGGGGCAGATGGTATTGGTGTTGGCGGGGTCGAGTAGGTTGGGGGAGGGAGGTTTCAGACAGAGGGAAGGATAGAGAGGTGAGCAGAGTAGGAGGAGAAGGATCCAGAAGGATGGATTCATGGCGGGGTGGTTGGTGTGTGAGAGTCTGCAGCAAGGGGGAGTAGAGTTGGTTGAGGAAGGAGCAGGGGAACTTAAATTAAGCTGACTAAGTACGGGGCCGAGAGAAGGGAGGAGAGGCTTTTTTTTTTGTTTTTTGTTTTTTTATTTGTTTATTTTTTTTTTTTAGGACTAAAGGGGGGCTGTATCAGTGAGGACAATTAGCGGCTAAGCGCTTTCCATGTGGTGCCTAGAGCGGAGAGGCTTGGGGCAGTAAATGGGTAACAGGGGGATTGCACGGTTAAGGTATGTGTGTAGCCCAGGATGTGCTAGGGGAACCGGGGCAACTGAAAAAGTGAGAGACTGGTAAAAAACCTTTGGCAGAGAGTACAGTTTGGAGCAGAACTGAGCAAAAAAAAAGCAGAAAAAGTTTAGCATCAAAACATGAGCGAATACAATAGTAAAATATGGTGCAGAAACAGGGGTATAAACGGTGGTAAACTTTGACAATGGGCAGAGTCCGGGTTGGGTAAGGGGAGCTGAGAGTCTGGAGACCCTCAGTGGACCTTGATAGGCCAAGGAGGGGGGAGGGCAGTGAGGTGAGGCAGAGAGGAGCCCAAGTTGCAGGGGCTTTGGCAGCTCTTGGGTGGGCTGTGGGGGCAGAGTTTCTAATGAAGAGCAGGTCCGCACCGTCCTGCACGAGTGGCGTCGGGTGGAGGAAGGAGGAACAAGATGGAGGAAGCTTCCTCCTTCCTCTGCCTTGAAGTCGCTGGAGCGGAGAAAACGCTTTCGGCGGCCCGCAGTGGGCTGAAGAGGAGCCGGGACACGCTGGCCTTTAGCAGCCCTCGGATGGGCTGGAGAAGAGCTGGCTAGCAAGTCAGCAGGGCAAGGCAGATCCCTCCTGCACGAGTGGCGTCGGGCGGAGGAAGGAGGGACAAGATGGAGGAAGCTTCCTCCTTCCTCTGCCTTGAAGTCGCTGGAGCGGAGAAAACGCTTTCGGCGGCCCGCAGTGGGCTGAAGAGGGGCCGGGACACGCTGGCCTTTAGCAGCCCTCGGATGGGCTGGAGAAGAGTGAGCTAGCAAGTCAGCAGGGCAGGGCAGATCCCTCCTGCACCATAACCTGCTTTTCTGCTAGGGCGTTCCGAATTTGTCGGAAACAAAGAACCATTTCGGTGATATCAAACTCTTTTGAAATTGAGGGCTTTGGATTAGATTCATTGCATTTGATATACATTACATTACATTACTGATTTCTATTCTGCCTCAACCTTGCAGTTCTGGGCGGGTTACAAAAGAGACAACTGGACATTTCCAGAGGAGTTACAAGAAGAATGGTGTAGTATAGTTTAGGGAATGGGATACGGCAAGGAGGATTGGCCTATTCCAGTGGATATACAATTCGGGATGCTGTACAGATAGGATATAGTGCAGTTTCAGTATATATGCAGTTAGGGAAGCAGTTGACAAGCTTGGGCTTTGAGGGGGAGGGTAACTGGTGAAGAAGGGAGGATGGGGGAGTCACACTGAGGGGAATCCAGGTTGGAGTTAGGACATCTGTATACATTTTTTGAATAGATGGGTTTTGATTTCTTTGCGAAAAGATTTGAAATCGCTTGTTGTCATGAGTAGGTTGGAGATGGCATGGTCCAATTTCGCTGCTTGCGTCGCTAGTAGACTGTCAAACATCTTCTTACGCTGGGCGCCTTTGAGTGGGGGGTAGGTAAATGGAGTCTTAGATCTTCTTTGTCTAGCGGTGAGATTTTGGTTCAGGCGGTTGTTTAGGTAATTGGGGGCTGAGCCATTTATTGCTTTGAATAATAGACAGTATACCGCTTGAACATAAGTTTTAAGCGGTTTACAATACTAATACATAGGCATTGAGTTACTTTTTCCGTTCCAAACCAGCTCACAATCTAATTAAAGCATCCAAGACAAGACATCACTTACCGTATTTTTCGCTCCATAAGATGCACTTTTTCCACCTCCCAAAAGGAGGTGGAAAATTAGGTGCATCTTATGGAGTGAATACATCTTCCCCCCCGGTACCTTTTTAAAGTTGCGGTGGTCCATCGCGCGCTCTTGCTGGACGACTGGCTTTGGTAGCAGATCGCAACGACACAGGAGCTTGAACATTGCACTTCCTGCCTGGTCCAAAGCTGCTCAGTGATTGGCTGATGTCAGTTCTCGATGAGATGGGGATAGAGGGGATTTTGGCGGGGACGGGTGGGATTTTTGTCCCCGTGCAACTCTCTAATGTGATGTATTTGTGAGGACAGAGACAATTGTCTGCATGTGGAGGCAGGAGATGGCATTTAAAAAACAATGGTCAGCATGGAGGCCAGTATAAAATATGTGTCTTTCTGCCCCTCCCCCACTCCCCCCCCCCCCCCGGATCAACATGGAAAAATATTTCAGAGAGGCAACAGCATGCACGTACAAAATAGAATAGCCAGAAGACATAAGGTGACATTCACAGAACAGATACACTGAATATTGAAAGGTTGTGATCTGCAGACACTTGAAGTAGAAGACAAGAAGAAGCAGACCAGCAAATACGAGTAATAGCAAAGCACAATTTATGTAAAATGGGCACCTGAATTGGCATGTTTCACCTCACCGGGCTGCATCAGGTGGGGCTAGGCACAGTTACCCCCCCGAAGCTGAGATTCTGCTGAACTGCTAGCTGAGAGGAGTGCTTACGGTATATACTTTTTGGTTTAAGGATTGCAATTTGGCTGCTGGGGAAAATTGCACCTAGCATTCCTTTTAGCTCTACCCAGAGGCAGCCTGGTGAAGTGACATGTGGCCACGTGTTTGCTATGATTTGCTGGTCTGCTTCTTCTTGTTTTCATCCATAGTGCCTGCTACTTCCACATGCCTCTCTGAACTCTCTGTGCACATAGTGCGGCTTGCTTTGTGAAGCTACCATGTGTTTCAGGTTCCAGGTTGCATAGCAGCCCCTAGTAGGCCTTCTGTACAGAGCATTAACATGGCAGCCAGGGGAGAGAAAAACCTACTGGCATGTTTTGTGCTTTCCATCGAGGGGATAGAGGCTGGACCATGCTGGAGCAAGAAAGGTCTGGGAATCAATCTGGATAACCCTGACAAAGTAAGTGCAACCATGTGTCCCATGCACCTACACTACCCATAAAGCAGCGGTATGCCACCTATGGTGTTGTCACATAAGAACCTAACAGTCAGAAATGTCCTGCCACCCTGCAGGAAATACCCCTACCAAAATAATTCAAGTGCCATGGTGTCTCAGTCCCTACATACGAAACATGTCACGTGCATACAGCTGTCGGACACAATCTGGTATCTGGATGGCTTCTTACTGTAAGTGGGTAGGCAGAACTGTCCTACACATACCCAGGGCCAGATTTCCCTATAGGCTAACTAGGCTTCAGCCTAGGGCCTCAAGATCAAGAGGGGCCTACATTCAAATTGTTAGCAAAATTAAAATTACACTATTCTAAAACAGTGAACACTAAAACACTGAGTCCTGGTGGCGTGAGGTGTGCTTCTGTGTCACTCCTCATGGCGCCTGCGCCAGCGACTCATCAAAATTCAGCCGGGGGTGGGGAATCCGAATTGCACACGTGCTCCAGCTCCGGATCAGATCCCGCTGCTACTCTCTCCCCCCCCCTTTCCCGGCTCCGGAGGAGAATTGGTCTCAGCCCTGGGTGGGGGTGCGTGCCGGTCCCCAGTACGATCCTGTCTCCGGTTCAGATTCTCGACTTTTTTTTATTTATTATCCGTGTCACATTTTTTATAAAGGTTAGTGCCGATAACAACATATTTCATTTAACATATTGATATATATCACAGTAATGATGTATTTTATTATCTCTCATGTAATTTACAAACTTAAAAATGGGAGGTGAAAGGGCCTCATAAGTGGAATAGCCTAGGGCCTCTTTTCATCTAAATCCGGCCCTGCACATACCACTAAAAAAATGAGTTAAGAACACAGTCGTCTGTTTGGTAAATCAAATTCATGGACACTTGGCTCAGGGTCCAGAGAAGAATGACTAAGATGGTTAAGGGGCTGGAGGAGTTGCCGTACAGTGAAAGATTAGAGAAACTGGGCCTTTTCTCCCTCAAACAGAGGAGATTGAGAGGGGACATGATCAAAACATTCAAAGTACTGAAGGGAATAGACTTAGTAGATAAAGACTGGTTGTTCACCCTCTCAAAAGTAGGGAGAACGAGAGAGCACTCTCTAAAGTTGAAAGGAGATAGATTCCATACGAACGTAAGGAAGTTCTTCTTCATCCAGAGAGTGGTGGAAAACTGGAATGCTCTTCCGGAGGATGTTATAGGGGGAAACACCCTCCAGGGATTCAAGACAAAGTTAGACAAGTTCCTGCTGAACCAGAATGTACGCAGGTAGGGCTAGTCTCAGTTAGGGCGCTGGTCTTTGACCAGAGGGCCGCCTTGTGAGCGGACTGCTGGGCACGATGGACCACTGGTCTGGCAATTCTTATGTTTTTATATAATGTTAAATACACATCCAAATAGCTGATGATAAAACGAGAGTCAGGAGAATCTTTCCCTTCACCAAAACTTTTCTTCATGGTGGTGTTGGCAGGAGCAGGAATTGAACCCTGGCCATCAACTTGCCTCTGCTTTCACTATACAGCCAAAAAGGCCCCCTGTTTTGTCATTTGTGGTGGCAGGGAACATCAATTGGAAGATGGACATAGGCTCTTTTGTTCTAGATGTTTCAAGATCCTACAAAATGGTGAGATGTCGAGACTCTTAAAATTAGGTTCAGGGTCATATGGAGGACCCAGCCTGACCTGTTTTAGCAATTCTGACAGATGAAGAAGGTATGTAGCAGCCATACCTGCATCAAGACTGGAAAGTGAGTGCCTTTTCATATTGGCAATCACAGCAAAATATTATGATCGGTGTTGGGCCAGGCCACATCATATAACTAGGGCACTGGCCCCTTATAAGGTCCGCACTCAGTTGGGGGAAGGGAGCTGCCAGTGTAGCTCCACTCAGCTATCAACATGATTGATGACATACATGCTGAAAGTATCTCTATGTTCCCAGTGTTCCTGACAGGATATAATCAGGGATGCAAAACTACTTTGCAATGCCTGGAATTGATATTTCCAGCTTTTCACATAACGACATCAATGAATCTGGTACAGTAGCGTTGCTGTCTCTGATAACTGCCAATCAAGCGCATGCCATCAAACTGAACACCAGGAAGAAATCTACTAGTCTCTCTAGGGAAAGTCCCTCTCACTAGAGCCATTGCAGTTGGTTACAGAAGGCAACCCGACAGCTGACCTTGACGCCTTCCTACTGCCACAGTGCCGGTTTCACTGCACAGCTGTTACTGCTACCTAATTCCAGGTGTGGACATCACTCCTGTCTTTCAGCTTTTTTGAGGTGGTTGAAGAGGGGAAAGGGGTACACTATCCTACCAGGAATTTTGGGGAGAGGGGTCCAGTATACTACCAGGGCATTTGGAAACTTGTGTGGTGTTGGTGTTAGGATTCAGACTCAGAAAAGAAGGATAGGGGAGATGCTTGAAAGGAATAAATATCCAAAGAAATTCTTTTCGGAAACAAGGATGCAGTGGAACTAGAGGACACAAATTGAGGTTACAGGCTGGTAGATCACTTTTTCCACAGAGAAGGGTGGTAGATATCTGGAATGTCCTTCTGGTAGAGACAAAAACAATGATGGAATTCAAAAAGGTGTGGGATAGACACAAAAGATAGTGCCAAAACAAAACTCTCTCTATATAGCCCTTATTGGCCTAAGCTAATTAATGTAAACCGAGTCGATCTTTGTTAGATTTAAGTCTTGGTATACAAAGCCAAGCATTAGATTAGATTCATGAGATTGTTATAATGCCTTTAGATTGTTCAATGGTGCAGCCGCACATCGAATACTGGGTAGAATTCTGGTTGCTGCATCTGAAAAAAAGAAGAGCAGGGCGATGAAAATGATAACGTGGATGGGATAACTCTCTTATGAGGAAAGGCTCTTCAGCCTGGAGACGAGATGGCTCAGGGGTCATATGAGAGAGGTCTATGAAACACTGAGTGCAGTGGAAAGGGTAGATATGATACAGATACGTAGAGGTACAAATAATTCTATTTCCCAAAGAGTGACCAAGATGGCTAAGGGGCTGGAGGAGCTGCCGTACAGCGAAAGATTAGAGAAACTGGGCTTCTTCTCCCTTGAACAGAGGAGATTGAGAAGGGACATGATCGAAACATTCAAGGTACTGAAGGGGATAGACTTAGTAGATAAAGACAGGTTGTTCACTCTCTCCAAGGAAGAGAGAACGAGAGGGCACTCTCTAAAGTTGAAAGGGGATCGATTCCGTACAAACGTAAGGAAGTTCTTCTTCACCCAGAGAGTGGTGAAAAACTGGAACGCTCTTCCGGAGGCTGTTATAGGGGAAAACACCCTCCAGGGATTCAAGACAAGATTAGACAGGTAGGGCTAGTCTCAGTTAGGACACTGGTCTTTGACCTAAGGGTCACCGCGGGAGCGAACTGCTGGGCCTGATGGGTCACTAATCTGACCCAACAGCGGCAATTCTTATGTTCTAACACTACTTATAACAATCCATTTATATACCGCAGCTACCTTATAGTTCTGTGCGGTTCACAATGCTAAAATACTGTACATTCACAGTGATTTACAATTCAATTATTTAAAAAAATGTATCGAATAGATAAGTTTTGACCAATTTTCTAAAAATTAGATAAGACTTAGAACCTGAAATCAAATTCCCAAAAAGGCTGCCTGATAAGCGAGGATTCTGTTAAAAAATTGTTTGTATAGCAGCAAATTTTCCAGTACTTTAAAGAATGACATGGGGGACAAAATCATTCCCTGTCCCTGTCCCTACCTCATCTCCTCATCTCCCATCACTGCCCCGTCCACACAGTCTCAGTCTCTATCCCCATCCCTGTAAGCTCTGTCTCATCTATGTCCCCACAGGCTCCCTTTGTCCTTGTCCCCGCAGGCTCCGTCTCCTTCCCCGCAGATCCCCATCTGTCTCTGCAGGCTCTGTCTCTGTCCTTGCCCCGTCCCTGTGGACTCATTTGCACAAGCCTCGAACACTTATGATTTTATATTTAAATCTTAAAGTATAAAAAGGGACAATATTCTATACAACTGTTTATAAATCACAAATAGAACCTTCCATTTTGATCTCGTTTTGGTACATCCTTCCCAAAGATTCAGTTGCCTGCTTTTGCATCATCCGGGAAGGTAATTGGATTGTCTTTCAGGCATTGGTAGAAGTGAACCAACACTATGTAATGGATGAACAGGAAAATAAATGTCTAGTAAATATTGGAAATGTTCCTTGATACCAACAATGATGGATGAATCTGTTGCAGTAACAGTAAAGGGCTTGAGCAGCTGGGCACATGATGGAAGGATGTTGCAGATGGTTAGAGTCTGTTCATCAGACAAGACACAAATTATGCCATTTAACAGTAGTTCATTGAAATCCAAAAGCAGCTTCTCCAGTTTTTTTGTTGAATTCAGTTGCCAACTGTCTAAGATGTGTTAAGTCTTTACATATTGATACTAGTCTCAAATCTTTGAGAATGACATGGGAACAAAGTTTGTCGCTGTCTTCACATGCTCTGTGGGCCCTGTCATTCTCTATCTAGTATTTCTTTTTAAGAACTGTCTGATAATGTATGGGGGTATATTTAAATTATTTAAGTGGGTTGTATGAGCTTATTAATCTTTTCAGGGCTTGTGACCTTATGTTCATAGCCAGATACACTTCTCCCTCGTTATTCGCGGGGGATACGGGCAGAGCCGGACCGCGAATGACGAAAAACCGCAATTATCCAGTTCTGACCCATCCCCACCTCCCTGCCGCCTTCCCAGCCTTACCTGGTGGTCTAGAGAGCTTTCGGGGCAGGAGCGATCTTCCTACGCTCCTGCCCCGTGCAGATCGCCATGAGGAAATGGCTGCTGTGAGTTCCCGTAGTCTCTCGAGACTACGACGGGAACTCCCTACACCAGCTGGGTTTTTGGGATGTTTGTGAGAGATTTATTAGCTATGTGCCTTTCTCATGCATATTTATTGTGGTAATGCTAAAATCCCGTCTGGCTCGTTGGAAAGCACTGGTTTAGAAGAAATGGCCTGATCTAGTAATGGAGTAACACTGATACTGTCTAAGAGTAGGGAGGGACACTGAACAGCAGTAGCGTTGATTAGTTCTGGCTTCCTGTGCAGTTGCTTCAAATCTGGAAACACAAGTAGCGTAACACATTGATGTCCAAATGTTTAACCCTTCCCAGTAGGAAAGAGTTGGCCCCTTGTATTAATAGTAGCAATGTTTCTGAACCCACACACCCACTGTGCTGAAATCTGAGTCCAGCTTCTTTCACACATGTGGCTCTCCAGATTGTCCTTCTGGGGCTGCAGGATCCAGGGTTGCTTTCAGGCTACATACACCAGTGAAAGTGTTCAACACTTTATTTACACAGGGCAGGGTGCGCTAAGTTCCGACACTAAGGTGGGCGTGATTTTTCTTTTACTGGAAATGCTCATAACAAAAGCGGGCGCGTGCTATTTGAGTGGAGCGGCATCGGTAAAAGAGGTGAGGAACGGTGCCTGGCGCCTGCTCAGAAGAGCAATTGCTTTGCATTGCAGCTCTTCCTGCCTGCAGCTGCATTTCTCCTTCCCTCTGTCCAGCCACAATCAGCTGAGAGCTGGCAGAGGGGAGAACATTGACTGCAGGCTCCTGCTTTGGAGTCGGCAAGGGAATTGCTGATCAGCTTAGTCTTTCTTTTTTTTTATGGGCACAACTTTTGTGCGTGCACAACACCCACTCAAGAGCTGTGCCTATTTAATAAAAAAAGGCCCCCCCATTCCTCTGCCCCCCCAAAAAAAACCCCCGTACCTTAAATTCAAGACTGGCAGGAGGGATGCCTACTCCCTCCTACCGGCAGGCCTGCCATCCCCCATGTCGACACCAACCTTCCCGACGCCCCCACTTCCATAACTTATACTGAAAACTGGCAGGAAGGATGCCCATTCCCTCCTGTTGGCAGACCTGCCTCTTCAAAATGGCAGGCCTTCCCCTTCCTGGTGCATCCTAGGATGCACTGGGAGGGACCTAAGGCCCTGATTGGCTCAGGAGCTTTCGGCCCCTCCCAGCTGAAATACTTGGACGCTAAACCGATTAGTTCTGGCGTAGCTTTGATTGTTAAAGGCACGGTAAGCTAGAGCATCGTGGCCACAGTGCATGAGGCTTTTTCCCTGTTTACAGCTCTCTCTCAGCCTTGGAAATATGTGAATCTGGTTTAGAAAGGACCGAGGGGAGATTCCGAGATTAAACTGGTTTGGATTAGGATATTAGCACTAGGGATGTGGAGTAGTAGCAAATTTGACTGAAGCTATTCATAACAGGATAGATAAACCCTTACCTCTCAAACACATCAATAGTTTCTATTTGTTGGAATTTAAGAAGAAACCCACCTAAGAACATAACATAAGAAGCGCCATCTCCGGATCAGACCTTCGGTCCATCTAGTCCGGTGGAGGCCCTACCAGGTGTACACCTGGCGTAATTTTTAGTCACCTATATCCTTCTATGCCTCATAAGAACATAAGACATAAGAAGTTGCCTCCGCTGGGTCAGACCAGAGGTCCATCGCACCCAGCAGCCCGCACCCGCGGCGGCCCAGCAGGTCTATGACCTGTCAGGTGTTCCTTGACTTAGCCCTATGATCCCCCTTTTTCTTCTATCTATACTCTTCCTAACCTACCCCTCAATCCCCCTATCGTTCAGGAATTTATCCAATCCTTCTTTGAATCCCTGTAGCGTGCTCTGCCCTTTCACAACCTCCGGGAGCGCGTTCCATGTGTCCACCACTCTCTGGGTGAAGAAGAACTTCCTGGAATTGGTTCTAAACTTGTCCCCTTTCAGTTTCTCCGAGTGCCCCCTTGTACTTGTGATTCCCCGTAGTCTGAAGAACCTGTCTACCTTCTCTATGCCTTTCATGATTTTGAAGGTTTCTATCATGTCTCCTCTAAGTCTCCACTTTTCCAGGGAGAAGAGCCCCAGCCTTTCTAACCTGTCAGTGTATGAAAGGTTTTCCATACCTCTTATCATTTTTGTTGCTCTCCTCTGGACCCTCTCATGTCCTTCTTGAGGTACGGTGACCAATACTGGACACAGTACTCCAGGTGCGGGCGCACCATTGCACGATATAGCGGCATGATGACTTCCCCATCCTGGTCGTGATACCCTTCTTAATGATACTCAACATTCTGTTTGCTTTCTTAGAGGCTGTTGCACACTGTGCCAATGATTTCATTGTTGTATCCACCAGCACACCCAAGTCCTTCTCAAGGTTACTTTCCCCTAGCAAGGATCCCCCCATTGTGTAGCTGAACATTGGGTTCTTTTTCCCTATATGTTCAGCTACACAATGGAGGTGATTAACAGGATAACTGTAGTAAAATGAATGCAATCAGTGAGGTAAAGTTGGAAATAGCAATTTGAATCCTAGTAACGTGGCACAAAATGAGAAATGTACATGTTTAACAGCTCTCTAAAACAATAATAGATTTCTTAATAACTTGCTTTTTTTCTCAAAATATTTAAATTAAAAGTGTTTTTTAAAAACAATTTTGGCACCAGGCACGGGATACTATGGAGCAGTTAATGATGACCGAAGTAACTGAAAAACTCTTTTTCAAGAAGAATTAGACAGGCATGCTTAAGAAATGCATCACACTTTGTTTTTTTCTTAACTACCTAATAGTTTTACTCTTGTTTTGGTAAATACCAAATATAATCGGAGAACAAATCAGAGAAGGTTATCATGCCGCTTTACCGGGCCATGGTGCGCCCTCACCTGGAGTACTGCGTCCAGCACTGGTCGCCGTACATGAAGAAGGACTGGTGAACTGGGTCAGAAACTGGCTGTCGGACAGACGCCAGAGGGTGGTGGTTAATGGAAGTCGCTCGAAGGAAGGAAAGGTGACTAGTGGAGTCCCTCAGGGTTCGGTGCTGGGGCCAATCCTGTTCAATATGTATGTGAGTGACATTGCTGAAGGGTTAGAAGGAAAAGTGTGCCTTTTTGCAGATGATACCAAGATTTGTAACAGAGTAGACACCGAAGAGGGAGTGGAAAATATGAAAAAGGATCTGCAAAAGTTAGAGGAATGGTCTAATGCCTGGCAACTAAAATTCAATGCAAAGAAATGCAGAGTAATGCATTTGGGGATTAATAATGGGAAGGAACCGTATATGCTGGGAGGAGAGAAGCTGATATGCACGGATGGGGAGAGGGACCTTGGGGTGATAGTGTCCGAAGATCTAAAGGCGAAAAAACAGTGTGACAAGGCAGTGGCTGCTGGCAGAAGGATTCTGGGCTGTATAAAGAGAGGCGTAGTCAGTAGAAGGAAGAAGGTGTTGATGCCCCTGTACAGGTCATTGGTGAGGCCCCACTTGGAGTATTGTGTTCAGTTTTGGAGACCGTATCTGGCGAAACACGTAAGAAGACTTGAGGCGGTCCAGAGGAGGGCGACGAAAATGATAGGAGGCTTGCGCCAGAAGACGTATGAGGAGAGACTGGAAGCCCTGAATATGTATACCCTAGAGGAAAGGAGAGACGGGAGATATGATTCAGACGTTCAAATACTTAAAGGGTATTAACGTAGAACAAAATCTTTTCCAGAGAAAGGAAAATGGTAAAACCAGAGGACATAATTTGAGGTTGAGGGGTGGTAGATTCAAGAGCAATGTTAGGAAATTCTACTTTACGGAGAGGGTGGTGGATGCCTGGAATGCGCTCCCGAGAGAGGTGGTGGAGAGTAAAACTGTGACTGAGTTCAAAGAAGCGTGGGATGAACACAGAAGATTTAGAATCAGAAAATAATATTAAAGATTGAACTAGGCCAGTTACTGGGCAGACTTGTACGGTCTGTGTCTGTGTTTGGCCATTTGGTGGAGGATGGGCAGGGGAGGGCTTCAATGGCTGGGAGGGTGTAGATGGGCTGGAGTAAGTCTTAACAGAGATTTCGGCAGTTGGAACCCAAGCACAGTACCGGGTAAAGCTTTGGATTCTCGCCCAGAAATAGCTAAGAAGAAAAAAAAAATAAAATAATAATTTAAATTGAATCAGGTTGGGCAGACTGGATGGACCATTCGGGTCTTTATCTGCCGTCATCTACTATGTTACTATGTTACTATGTTAGGACACGGTAGTACTTGAAAAGGTCCAGAGAAGAGCAACTAAGATGGTTAAAGGGTTGGAGGAGCTGTCGTACAGCGAAAGATTAGAGAAACTGGGCCTCTTCTCCCTTGAACAGAGGAGATTAAGAGGGGACATGATCGAAACATTCAAGGTACTGAAGGGAATAGACTTAGTAGATAAGGACAGGTTGTTCACCCTCTCCAAGGTAGAGAGAACGAGAAAGGGGATAGATTCCATACAAACGTAAGGAAGTTCTTCTTCACCCAGAGAGTGGTAGAAAACTGGAACGCTCTCCCGGAGGCTGTCATGGGGGAGAACACCCTCCAGGGATTCAAAACAAAGTTAGACAAGTTTCTGCTGAACAAGAATGTACGCTGATAGGGCTAGTCTCAGTTAGGGCGCTGGTCTTTGACCAGAGGGCTGCCGCATGAGTGGACTGCTGGACATGATGGACCACTAGTCTGACCCAGCAGTGGCAATTCATATAATATAAAACAATTTAATATAGTGTCTTATCAGTTCTGCAAACAAATCCTGCAAGCTTTGAGCCTGACATAAGAACAGAAGCGTTGCCGTACTGGGACAGACCGCAGGTTCTTCAAGCCCAGTATCCTGTTTCTAACAATGGCCAACCCAGTTCCCAAGTACCTGGCAAGATCCCAGAGTAAAACAGATTTTATGCTGCTTATCCTAGGAATAAGTAGTGGATTTTCCCAAGTCCAACTTAATAATGGCTTATAGACTTTTCTTTTAGGAACTTAGCCAAACCTTTTTTAAACCCTGCTAGTCTAACTGCTTTTTACCACATTCTCAGTGTATTCCAGAATTTAATTACCCATTGAATGAAGAAACTTGTATTTTCTCCAATTTGTAGCTTCATTGTATGCCTCCTAGTCCTAGTATTTTATCTCTTCTCAGCCATCTCTTTTCTATGCTGAAAAGCCCTATCCTCTTTAGCCTTTTCATCACCCTTCTCTGTACCTTTTCTAATTCTGCTATATCCTTTTTTGCAATTTGGTGACTAGAATTGCACACAATATTCGAGATATACTTACACCATGGATTGATTCAAAGGCATGATTATATTCTCAGTTTTGTTTTCCATTCCTTTCCTAATATTCTCTTTGCTTTCTTAGCCTTCTGCGCACTGAACAGAGGGTTCCCACATATCAGTGGTGACATCTAGATTTTTTTCCTGTTCTGTCTCCCTTTCCAATTCCTTTCACTCGTCTTTTTCTGGAGAAATTTTCTATTCTGCCATCTTTAATTCATGCTATGCTAAAATGTTTTATGGTCTGCAATTTCTCCAATGGATTCAATGCAGATTACAGCAAGAGAAATAGTACAATAATAATTACAAAAGATTCCTAAGATACCCAGCTCTCAACATTTTACGAAATAACCAGTACGACGAGACTGATCTAATGTGGACAGGGCTATCATTCCAGATCATATTCATATCTCTAAATCACAGGTGTCAAAGTTGGTCCTCGAGGGCCAGAATCCAGTCGGGTTTTCAGGATTTCCCCAATGAATCTGCATGAGATCTATTTGCATGCACTGCTTTCAATGCATATTCATTGGGGAAATCCAGAAAACCCGACTGGATTCCGGCCCTCGAGGAGGGACTTTGACACCCCTGCTCTAAATAGTTTACACATGGAGCTCTTCTTTCATTCTGTTCCACTGTCTTTCTATGATTTCTCCAAATTTCCCTTTGGAGAATTTCTTCTTCTTCTAAAAGGGTCCATCTTTCCCTTTATTTTGACCTTTTTCATTTATTCTCTACTTTCTGGTATTGTTCCTAATTTCTGTTTCTACTTAGCTGTTCTCACTGCTATTTTTTCTCTATGAAATTACTGTAGTGTAAATGTATCACCAGAATTTGTACTTTTTATTATGTTCCAGTACTACTGACTCTCTAGTCCAGGGATCTCAAAGTCCCTCCTTGAGGGCCGCAATCCAGTCGGGTTTTCAGGATTTCCCCAATAAATATGCATTGGAAGCAGTGCATGCACATAGATCTCATGCATATTCATTGGGGAAATACTGGAAATCCAACTGGATTGCGGCTCTCAAGGAGGGACTTTGAGACTCCTTTTCTAGTCTGTGTTTGGATCATCATCATATACCATGGAATCTGTTCTTCATCATTTCTTTCATCACTTTTACACATCAGCTCTTTTCTGCTCATCAGCTGCTCTTATTCTCTTGAATCGTTTAGTTGCCCTTGACTACTACTACTACTACTACTTATCATTTCTATAGCGCTGAAAGGTGTATTCAACATGTAATAGCAGGTCCTTTCTCATAAGAGCTTACTTACAATCTAATTAGGACATAATAATAGCCTTACTGGGTCAGACCAATGGTCCATCTAGCCCAGGGGTGTCCAATGTCGGTTCTCGAGGGCCGCAGTCCATTCGGATTTTCAGGATTTCCCCAATGAATATACATGAGGTCTATTTGCATGCACTGCTTTCATTGTATGCTAATAGATCTCATGCATATTCATTGGGGAAATCCTGAAAACCCGACTGGATTGCGGCCCTCGAGGACCGACATTGGACACCCCTGATCTAGCCCATTCTCACGGTGGCCAATCCAAGTCACTAGTATCTGGCCAAAACCCAAAGAGTAGCAACATTCCATGCTACTGATCCAGGGCAAGCAGAGAGGTTGGGGAGTTTTTTGCAGAGAGAATGATAGGTATCAAATGGTAAGTGGGAGTTAGGAGTTGCTAGAGAAAGTGATTTAAGTTTTCCTGTGAATGGAAATGCTCACATAATGACTAAAACCTGGCTCAAAGACAATGATGGAACCATCACTAGAGGAGGAGGTGTAGCCACTATCCAACCACCACCCAACACTGATAGATGCCATCATGCTAAACACACTAGAATGCTTCATCTTCTCAGTTGGTCATAACAGAGATCTCACCATCACCCTGATATACAGAACACCCCACTATCCAATGGCCATCTAGATGAATTACTATCCATTCTTGGAAAAATGGTCATCACCTCTATTTATATTATCATACTAGGAGATTAACTTCACAGACTACCCAAGCGAGACTGGATCCCCAGCAGACTTCATCACATTGCTCTCAGACCTAGGCTCCCATTAAATAGTTCCCTGACTGACTCAATCTGTGGGCCTCATCCTAGACTTAATCTTTATTCAAAAAGATACATCGCTTACCTCAGGAACTCCCAGCTACTCCATCAAAGCAATACCCTGGTCTTATCACCATCTGAGCACTTTTAACCACACCTACACAATTAAATACCCATCTACCAGGAAACAAACCCAATCCAAGATAATACGCAACAATGACACTGTCAACATGGAGGATCTCTCCACTGGCCTCTCCAACCTAGTGGATACATTAAAACCTAATTCTGAACCCATTCAACTTGTACTCCATTAATCTTCTGTAAACCGCATAGAACTTAACGGTATTGCGGTATATAAACTGTTATTATTATTATTAGTATTAGTATTATTAATGAGGCAGCCATAGACTGGCATTGGAAGGCCTAGCACCAATCAAAGAGATCAAATACTATCCCTGTAAACTCTCCTCCTCCCTCATTTACTGATGGCTTAAGAACCAAGAAAAGAGAACTAAGAAAATTGGAAAGGAAATGGTACAAGTCTAGGCTTAACAGTGACAAGTCCAGTTGGAAGAACCTACATAAAGATTATAAAAAGCTACCCTAGAGGCTAAAAAGATATACTACTCACAACAGCTAAAGATCTAAAAACCTTTTCAAACTAACAAAAAAGATTTTCATAACATCACAAGTAGACAGTCAAAGCAAAGCTTGAACACTAAACTAGACAGTGAAACACTCTCAGACTACTTCGCTGACAAAATATGGACTTATCTCGACTCCCATCGCACTACCAACCCCAACTCCCCACAACACTGCTAGGCTACTTAATCCTACAACTGGAAACCCAACTCACTTCAAACCTGTGTCCCATGATGACCTCACCAATATTCTAGACTTTATTCATCCTTCTGGCTCCATCCTGGACCGTAGCATGTCTAGCAACTTTAAACCAGTCTCCGACCTAATCATTGTCTCCAAGATCCTGGAAAAAACAGTGCTCAACACTCCTTCATCGACAAACAAAGAGTCCTAGCCATCTTCCAATCGGGATTCAGGAATTTGCACAGTACTGAATGGAAAAGTCTCTTATCTGGACAAAATGGATTGTTCTACCAGCAATTTTCTTGTGTAGCTAGAAAAAAAAAATTGGGTCTTTTAGACAAGAAAGTCCAGCAAGTGGAAGAAAACTATCAGACAGTATTAAAAAAGGAAGAGAGATTTATACAAGATTTTCTGAAATTCTGTAGGAAGGTAGAGGATTCAGAAAATAAGCAGAGGAAGCATATGTTGAGATTTATAAACTTTTCTAAATCCTCTTTATTTCAACCAGTTGAAAGGTTGAAGAAATAGTTTTTGAGGTATGGAAAGTTCCTGAAGCAGCACCTATGACAAGAATTGATTACTAAATGGAGGCTGGTGATGCGGTTACAAGGGCTAGATTCTTTGGCCCAGATTCTGTAAAGAGCGCCGTTATTGGCAGTCACCTTAAAAGCGTCCGCTGATCATGTGTCAGTCATGCGACAGCGCAGTTTAGAGAATTGCATCTCCAGCCAAGGTAGGCGCCAGACGTGTAGGGCAGGGTTTTCAAGGTCTTCCTTTGACGTGAATTACACCTCCATTTTTTAGATGCCAGTAGATGCCTTGTAATTTCTCTTAAGTCCACTTTTAAACAGCGTTTTGGACTTAGGTGCACCTAGGTTAGGGCACTGTTTATAGAATATGAGCCTTTGAGTCTATTAGATGTCGTGGGAACTTCTAGTGATCCTACAATTCAGACTGGGACTTTAAAATCAGACTTTGTACTATAGTTACGTAGAGAAAGAAAAGCAATCAATGGACAAAAAAGGAGACAATATTTATTGATGAGATTTGGTGTTTTGCAGATAGGAGCACAATTCTGGTTAAATTGCCCATGTAAATGTGTTATCAGATGACAAGGCTCTAAATATATCTTTTATGAGCCACATCAGCTAACTAATTTTCTTGCTGGGAAACTTTCCCGTAGTTCTTCACTTCTAGCACCATCCTTTACATTACATGAATATTTACATTCTGCCAGTGCCCAAAAAGAGTTCAGTAGACTACTGGTAACAGACCCAGTTAAACAAAAAATAACAGATTACAGATTACACATGAGCTGAGTTATTAAGTGTATCTAATATAATAAAACGGTAAGCCGCGCTTGCGCAGTTCCTATGTGTGCGTCCGTTTTCCGTGAGCTGTAGCTAGGAAGTGTGCATGCGCGGCTTAGGGTCTTCTTCCTCCCCCCCCCCTGTCGAGGTGGATGTCGGCCGCGGCGGCCCGAGGCGGATGTCGGCCGCGGCGGTTGCTGGCCGCCCGAAGCTCTCTCTCTCTCTTCCTCACCCCCCCCCCGAGGCAGATGTCGGCCGCGGCGGCCCGAGTCGGATGTCGGCCGCGGCGGCTGCTGGCCGCCTGAAGCTCTCTCTCTCTCTTCCTCCCCCCTCCCCCCGAGGCAGATGTCGACATAAGTAGGGCATGGAGTTCAGGAGGAAGATATTGGGGAGAGGAAAATACTGCACAGGGAAGTGGGGTGGGAGGGAAATGCTGCAACACACGGAAATGGAGGGGCAGAAAAGGGGTTGATGGACAGGGGAAGAGGTGCTGATGAACAGGGAGGGGGGCAGAAAAATGAAGACAGGCCTACTGCTGGACAGATGATGGACAGGGGGAGGTAAAACAAAGGGAGAAGGGCTTCTGCTGGATAAGGTGAGCAGTGATGGGGAGGTGGAGGACACGGGAGGTAAAAGGAAGGGAGAATGGACAGGGGGAGCAGGCAAGGGGTGGTAGTGGACAGCCAAGGAAAAAAAAAAAAAAGACAGACAGAAATACAGAAAGCGGCTAAGGAGAGAGAAAAAATATAAAAAAGACAGACACACACACATATATTCTAGCACCCGTTAATGTAACGGGCTATAAGACTAGTATACATATAAATGAATAATAAGTTGATCCAAGTATAAGACGAGGTACCCTTTTTCTCCCATGCCAGGCTTTGCACTTGATCCCCCTCACTCCCTGCTAGGCTCTATACCCTGTCCCCCCTCCCTGTCTACTCTCTCTCCCGATGCCCTGCAGGCCTCCACAAAGCCTGCTGTATGTTCTAGTGGTAGGCCGGGACAGGAGGGATCCCTCCCATCTCTTATCCTGACCTAACATTTTTTTTTTTTTATATCTCCCTTCTGCCTCCTCCTGTGTATCTTTTCGACTTTTTGAATCCCTGGTGGTCCAGCAGTGTATAAGGCAGGAGAGAGCTTTCTGCGCTCTTGTTCCGCACTGAGCCCCTCCCTCCCTGAGTGGCTGCCTGAGTTCTTGCAGCCCAGATGTGTACTGGGCAGGAGCGAGCTTTACCTGCTCGGCCCTGAGCTGCTCCCTGAATAGCTGCCGCCAGTTCTCGCAAGTCCCACACACAGCACTGTACATAAAACACACAAGAGATGGTTCCTGCTCGAAAGAGCTTACAGTCTAATTATGACAGACACTGTGGACAATATGGTGCTCATGTAGGGAAATACAAAGGGATGAATGGGTAGAGAGGGTAGAGGACTAAAGAGGAAATGCTAAACAAATATGGTGCTTTAGCAGTTGGTAGGGTCAGAACTTAAACGCAGCTTTGAGTACCGCCAGAGACAGAGCCCAACATACAAAGTCAGGCAGGCTATTCCAGACATGTGGCACAGCGAGGCAGAAGGGACAGTCAGGAGAGAGGTACAAATAAGAGAGACTTGCCTGTTGAATGGAGTTCCCAGGGCAGAGTATATGGAGAGATAAGAGAGGAGATATTGAGGAGCCGCAGAGTGAATGAGGTCAATAGGAGGAGTTTTGAACTGGGAGCCAGTGAATCGAATTGAGGAGAAGGGTAATATGAGTATAACGACACTGATGGATTATGAGGCATGCAGCAGAAGTCTGAACAGATTGAAAGGAAAAGAGATGGCTAAGTTCAGTAATTCAGGGGAGAGATGACGAGAGCATGGTTGAGGGTCTTAGCAGCATGCTCAGAAAGGAAATTCTGGATTTTAACAACATTGTATAGAAAGAGGTGACACGTTTTGGTGGTCTGCTGTATATAGGAAAGAGATGAGTCAAAAATGACCTCGAGTTTGTGAGCTGATGAGTCAGGGAGGATGAGAATTTTACCCACTGAAATAGGGAAAGGAGGAAGTGGAGAGGCAGGTTTAGGAGGAAAGATAAAGTGTTCAGTCTTGGCCATGTTTAATTTTTGATGGCAACAAGGCATCCAGGTAGCAATGTCGGCTGAGGCTCGGGCCCGGATTCCCGTAGAAATTTTGGGCTTAGAGAGGTAAATTTTTGAGTCGTCAGCATAGAGATGGTACTGGAAGCCGTGGAAGGAGATTAGAGCACTGAGGGAAGAAGTGCAGAAAAAAAGAGGAAGTCCCAAGATAGAGCCCTGAGGTACAGCGACTGATAGTGGTATGGCAGCAGAGGAGGATCCTCCAGAGCATTCGCTAAAAGTGTGATGGGAGAGATAGGAAGAAAACCATGAGATAATAGAGCCTTGGAATCCAAGTGAGAACAGTGTGTTGATGAGGAAGCGGTGATCTACAGTGTCAAATACTGCTGATAGATCAAGGAGGATGAGGACAGAGTAGAGGCCTTTGGATTCGATCAGGAGCAGGTCATTTGAGAATGTATGTTTTTATTGATGTAAACCAGTGGTTCCCAAACCTGTCCGGGGGGACCCCCAGCCAGTCAGGTTTTCAAGATATCCTTAATTATTATTATTATTATTATTATTAGGTTCTTATATCCCGCCATACCCAAAGAGTTCTAGGCGGTTCACATCCGTTACATTAGGATCCGGTCTGAACACGGATTTACAAAAATTTTGTCGGAATTGCAGGTAGCGCGGAAGGAGGCAAAGTAGTTTTAGCACAGGTTTATCATAGTTGGGTTAGGAGATAAAAAGGAGGGAGTGGGAAACCAGGAGAGGGGGGGAGAGGAAGGTGGGGGTATATGCAAATCTCTCTCATGCATATTCATTAGGGATATCTTGAAAACCTGACTGGCTGGGGGTCCCCCAGGACAGGTTTGGGAACCACTGATGTAAACAGTATAAAAAAGTTTTAATTAAATAAATCAATCTAGCCCAGTATCACATCTTCACGGTGGCCAATCCAGGTCACAAGTACCTGGAAAACCCAAAATAGTAGCAACATTCCGTGCTACCGATTAATATTGTATAGACTTTGATATCTTCTCCAGGCTGAAGAGCTGTAGCCCCTTTAGACTTTCCTCATTCCTTTTATCATTTTAGTCACTCTTCTCTGTACCTTTTCTAATTCCACTACATCTTTTTTGAGATACGGCGATCAGAATTGCACCCAGTATTCAAGGTGTGGCCGCAACATAGAGCACTACATTATAACATTTTCATCTTGATTCTGAAGTTTTTCCAGATAAGTTTATTCATTTATTTTTTCACAAGAATTTTGATATTGAAAAAAGAAGGTGGTGATCTTACACGTATGCAATGATTGGGACTGAGTTCCCTGTTGGTCTCCATATCTCTGAGCATATAAATACCACAACTAATATATATATAGCAGATATTGTATGAATGGCATCTAAAGGGATTGAAGATTTTGTTTTTTTAAATTCTTTATCCTTTGACATGCCTTTATCTTTATTAGAAGCTTCTATACCGCTACTAATTTATTTATTTAATTTTCTATACCGTTCTCCCAAGGGAGTTCAGAACGGTTTACATGAATTTATTCAGGTACTCAAGCATGTTTTCCTGTCTGCCCCGGTGGGCTCACAATCTACCTAATGTACCTGGGGCAATGGGGGGGATTAAGTGACTTGCCCAGGGTCACAAGGAGCAGCATGGGTTTGAACCCACAACCCCAGGGTGCTGAGGCTGTAGATTTAATTTATAACATTTTATTGAAGGAATTAAGTAAATATAATATAATACAAATAGATTTTCATTTCAAATAGAATCACAATTATGGTATTTTCATACATATTTCTATCATTCCTCCAAAATATATTTCCATATGACCCATATCTACTCTCCCCACCTTCCTTCCCCCACTTCCCCTCCTCCCCTTCCCCCCTCCTATTCACATTGTATTGAAGTCATTAATCAAATTATAATAAATTATGAAATTTACATTCATATTTCTATCATTCCTTCAATATACATTTCTACTCGAGGCTTAACCACTGTGTCACACACTCCCCTGGGGAGACAATTCAGAGTAGTTTTAATCTGTAATGGATTTTAAATACAGATTCAGATGGATTCCACTGTGATTGTTGTCGGCCTCCTAGCTGCTTGGCTAGGGCATCATGTTTGGCTTCCTGGGGCGCTAAAACCAAAGGGATACCCCCTAAATAATTTCCCTGGGTCCTAAACTGACATTTCTGTGCAGCTCCAGCCGTAGGTCCTGAACTGCTCTGTCAAGGGAGGTTACGTTAGGGGGAGAAGAGACAACAGGCTGAAATCATTAGTGCGTGCAGGGACTAATTCCAGCGAGCTCCAGCTGGCATGGGAAGCAGTTTGTAGGGATTAAGCCGAGCTGCATATGCAGTCAGAGCTTCCCAACTATGCAGTGCTGGAAGATTTCTCTCCTGCTTCCCAGGATGAAACTGATATGCAGAACAAGTTGCTGTGGGACAGCTCTGCATCTTGGTATCTGCAAGGGGATACCCTCGGCTTGCCCCAGGTCAGATATTAATAGCTAAGATATGAAAAAAATACAAATAAAATCCATGTGCCCTGTGCAAGTAGCACCAATTCCTTTTCTTTTCAAATGGGGGGAAAAAAAGTATCTCTTTAATCATAGGAGAGAGGAGGTGCTTTCATGGATTTGTTTCCCTTGAATTCTGGCTGTCAGTACTACCGTGTTTCCCTGAAAATAAGACACTGGGCTCCTTTTACTAAGCTGCGTTAGGGCTTTAATGCGCGGAATATCGTGCGGTACAATGCTGCGCGCGTTAGACGCCAACGCCAACATTGAGCTAGCATTAGTTCTAGCCGCGTAGCACGCACTAATCTGCTGTGTGCGCTAAAAACACTAGCGCACCTTAGTAAAAGGAGCCCACTGTCTTATATTAATTTTGGGCCCAAAAAACCCTACTAGGTCTTATTTTCAGGGAAACGCGGTAGTAACAAGATCACAGATCTCCTAAGACCATCTTTATCAACCCAATTTATCAACAAGATTTCCAATTTTAGCTTTGGGTCTTTCCTAGAATCTGGTTTTAGGAAAAATCGTTTACTAGATCTGGCTGTAATCTTGGTACTTGGCAGTAGGGATAGGCCAAGAGTCCGAGGTGAAGCATTTTTATTTCCTCTGTTGTCAATGCAGCTGTTTGGCTTGCCAATACCTTTAGTCTTAGCAGGAGAAGTCTACAAATATTTACTCGGACTTTGGCAAGTTTCAAGTTTCAAGTTTTATTAAATATTTGATGAATCGCCTATTAAAAAATTTCTAGGCGATGTACATAATCAGAGTAAAAATATTCAAGAAACTAAAATATAACAAATATTGACATATTACACTATAAATTTCATCCAAAACATACATGAGGGGTAAGGAATAAAATAAAGTTACAATGTTGGGTTAGAAAAAAGGGAAAAACAAAAGGCTAGGTTTAACTTTATCAAAACACAAGATAAGGCTATCTCTAAAGCAAATAAACACTTTGAGATTAAAGATGATCTTTAAGTAAGTGTTTTTTTTTTTTTATTTAAAAGGAATAAAACAATAATGTTTAAGCCAATATTAAAAGGTATTCTTAGATCAATCAGGAGTAAAAGCGTCTTTAAATAAATAAGTTTTTAGTAATTTTTTAAAAGTTGTAATGTCCTGTTCAGTTCTAATATATTGGGGAAGTGCATTCCACCATTGTGGTCCCATTACTGTAAACATGTCGGCTCTTCGTGTACCTATGATTTTCAGAGACGGTACTGTTAGAAGGTTTTGTTCAGATGATCGTAATGGGCGTTGGGTTATATAAGGGATTAATGATTTTGAGATAAATTGAGGTTCGTTGGATAATAAAGTCTTAGAGATGAGAAGCATTGTTTTGAACAGAGTCCTATGACTTATTGGTAACCAATGAGCGTCTTTAAGTAATGGGGAGACATGATCATATTTTTTTGCATTATATATTAGTTTTATAGCTGTATTTTGGATGGTCTTTTGCATTTTCTGAGAAACAGAATAGAGAATGATGTGGGGAAAAAAATTCCGTTCCCGCCCTGTCCCCGTCAGCTTGTCCCCATCCCTGCCTGTCCCCACGAGCTCAGTCCCCGTCCCCGCCATGCCAACTGTCAGATCCCATCCGCACAAGCCTCGAATAGTTATGATTTTATACTGAACTTACTTTTTTAAAGTATAAAAAGAGACAATATTCTGTACAGTTGTCATTTTATAAACACAAATAATACAGAGCAAGGATCAGCAAAACCCCTGTCTCCCCTCCCTTTCAAAAATATCCCCTCCACTATTGTAATAACTGAACAACCCAAATTTCTACAGAATGCTACATAGAAAAATCAAGCTAACAGACTTCAGTCACACATGGCAAGAATAGTGTTAGGGGAGTGCAAATAGGGCAGTGGTCGGCAAACTGCGGCTCATGAACCGCATGTGGCTCTTTAGCCACTTGAGTGCGGCTCGCGGCTACCTGCTTCCCTTCTCCCTGCCCTCCCCCAAACCACCGCCATTGGGAACAGGCCGTCACCGTCACCGACGGCGGAGAAAAGGCTGCCGCCGCCGAGTACTTAGCTCTCCCTGCTTCCCTTTCCCGTGGGGACAACCAACTCTCACCACCCAATGTCAATTCTGACGTCAGAGAGGACGTTCTGGGCCAGCCAATCGCTGCCTGGCTGGACCGGAACTTTGCGATCTTGTTCTTCCAGCCTCCCCGTGCCAGGCTGGCTCATACAAACGCTGGACCCACAAGCCTTCACCTCTGACATCAATTATGACATTGAAGAGGAAGTTCTAGGCCAGCTAATCGCTGCCTGGCTAGCCTGGAACTTCCTCCCTGATGTCAGAATTGATGTGGGGGGGGGGGGGGTGTAAAGGCTTGTGGCCCCGGCGCTTATACGCGCCAGGCTTGGCTCAGGGAATCAGGGAGAAATCGGGGTGGTGGCTTGGGGGGGGAAGTGGAAAAATCAGCGCGATGGCTTGGGGGGGGGGGGGGGGGGCGGGGGAGAGAGAAAGAAAAAGGGTCAGAGAGAAAAGGGGAGGGGGCAGAAAGAAAGAAATATTGGATTTAGAGAAGAAGGAAGTACAACCAGAGACTCATGAAATTACCATACAAAAAGGTAGGAAAAATGATTTTATTTTCAATTTAGTGATCAAAATGTGTCCGTTTTGAGAATTTATATCTACTGTCTATATTTTGCACTATGACCCCCTTTTAGTAAACTGCAATAGTGGTTTTTAGCGCAGGGAGCCTATGAGTGTCGGGAACTGCGAGGGGCATTCAGCGCAGCTCCCAGCGCTAAAAACCACTATCGCGGTTTAGTAAAAGGGGAGGGGGTATATTTGTCTGTTTTTGTATAGTTGTTACTGAGGTGATATTTTATATTTTAAATTCATCTGCCTTGACCTCTGAAAAATCCCTGAATGCAAATGATAGTGTGCTTTGTGTTTTTTAAAATTTTATTGTTGGTAGATCATTTTGACTTGCCAATTTTAAAAGTAGCTTGCAAGCCAAAAAAGTGTGGGGACCCCTGCTTTAAAGGCAGTTGTTTTCTAACAGACATTCAGATGGTGTTCAGAGAGCTTGACGAAGTAATCTTTTAAAATTTATCAGGTTTTGGGCTGTCATTCTCATCAAAGTTTTCCAAAACTGTTGACTCCAGCATTTGGCAATGGAGATGTCATCTTTATGTCTCACACATGCCCTTCAGCTTAGAAGCAAAGTCCTTTGCAACCTGGTCCCAGCTCCATTCTCCCGGCAGATCGCGATGCAGCGAAATACATAAGAACATAAGAATAGCCTTACTGGGTCAGACCAATGGTCCATCAAGCCCAGTAGCCCGTTTTCACAGTGGCCAATCCAGGTCAAAACCCAAGGAGTAGCAATATTTCATGCTACTGATCCATGGCAAGCAGTGGCTTCCCCCATGTCTTTCTCAATAACAAACTACGGACTTTCCCTCTCTTACCACATCCCCTGGCAACGCGTTCCAGAGCTTAACTATTCTGTGAGTGAAAAAATTTTCTCCTTTGTAATTTTTGATGGAGTGAAAAATCGATCCACTTGTACCCATTCTACTCCACTCAGGATTTTGTAGACTTCAATCCTATCTCCCCTCAGCCGTCCCTTTTCCAAGCTGAAGAGCCCTATCCATTTCAGTCTTTCCTCTTACGAGATGAGTTCCTATCCCCTTCACCATTTTGGTTGATCTTCTTTGAACCTTTTTTAGCATCGCTATATCTTTCTTGAGATAAGGAGACCAGGATTGAACCCAATACTCCAGATGAGGTCGCACCATGGAGCGATACAGGGGCATTATAACATCCTTAGTCTTGTTAACCATCCCTTTTTTAATAATTCCGAGCATCCTGTTTGTTGTTTTGGCCGCCGCCACACATTGGGCGGAAGGTTTCATCATATTGTCTACGATGACACCCAGATCCTTTTTTTTGGGCGCTAATCCCCAAAGTGGACCCTAGCATCTGGTAACTGTGATTCAGGTTATTCTTCCCAAGGTGCATCACTTTGCATTTGGCCACATTAAATTTCATCTGCCATTTGGACGCCCACTCTTCCAATTTCCTAAGGTCCGCCTGCAATTTTTCACAATCCGCATACGTTTTAACAACTTTGAACAGTTTAATGTCATCTGAAAATTTAATCACCTCACTTGTCATTCCAATTTCCAGATCATTTATAAATAAGTTAAATAGCACTGGTCCTGGTATAGACCCTGCAGCACTCCACATCCTCCAGGGATTCAAGACAAAGTTAGACAAGTTCCTGCTGAACTCGAGCGTACACAGATAGTGCTAATTTCAGTTAGGGCACTGGTCTCGGACCTAGGCGCCGCTGCAGGAGCGGACCGCTGGGCACGATGGACCACTGGTCTGACCCAGCAGCGGCAATTCTTATGTTCTTATGTTTACTCTCTGCCATTGAGAAAAATGACCATTTTATCCTACCCTCTGTTTTATATCCGATAACCAATTCCTAATCCACAACTGAACTTTGCCACCTATCCCATGACACTTTAATTTTCTGAGGAGCCTCTCATGAGGAACTTTATCAAAAGCTTTCTGAAAATCTAGACACACTATATCAATTGGCTCACCTTTATCCACATGTTTATTCATACCTTCAAAGAAGTCAAGCAAATTGGTGAAGCAAAATCTCCCTCGGCTGAACCCATGCTGACTCCGTCTCAGTAAATCATGTTTATCTATGTGTTCCACAATTTTATTTTTTATAATCGTTTCTACCATTTTGCCTGGCACCGAAGTGAGGCTTACAGGTCTGTAATTTCATGAATCTCCCCTGGAGCCCTTTTTAAAAATCGGCATAACATTACCCTCCAATCTTCAGCTAGTTCAGATGATTTTAGTGACACGTTACAGAGCACTAACAGCAGGTCAGCAATTTCATGTTTGAGTTCTTTTAGTACCCTGGGATGTATACCATCCGGTCCTGGTGATTTATCACTTTTTAGCTTGTTGATTTGGCTTAGTACATCTTCCAGATTTACCAAGATTTCTTTCAGTTCCTCCACATCATCACCCTTGAAATCCATTTCCGGTTCAGGTAGATCTCTTACATCTTCTTCCGTAAAGGCCGAAGCAAAGAATTCATTCAGTCTTTCCGCTATGGCCTTATCCTCCCTGAGTGCCCTTTTTGCTCCTTGATCATCCAGTGGTCCCACAGATTCCCTCACAGGTTTTCTGCTTCTGATGTCCCTAAAAGAATTGCTATGAGTTTTTCCTCTTTTGCAAGTTTCTCTTCATATTCTTTCTTAACTGTCTTTATCAATGCT
Organism: Geotrypetes seraphini; assembly: GCF_902459505.1. Classification (NCBI taxonomy): domain Eukaryota; kingdom Metazoa; phylum Chordata; class Amphibia; order Gymnophiona; family Dermophiidae; genus Geotrypetes; species Geotrypetes seraphini. The sequence goes on from NC_047085.1 coordinate 13,321,188, forward strand.
TTGCATCTAACTTACCAGTGTTTGTGTTTCTTCTTATTATCTTCATTCGGATCCTTTTTCCATTCTTTAAAGAATGTTTTTTGGGGCTCTAACAGCCTCTTTCACTTCACCTTTTAACCATGCCGGCTCTCGTTTCCTCTTCTTTCCACGTTTGCTGATATGTGGCATACATAGCACTGCCACAGATTTCCTACCTCCATGGGGGGGCGGGGAAGAGCTGTTGCCGGCGAATCCAGCACTTCAACGAGGGCTTATTTTCAAGGAAACACGGTATATTGGACTTCTCCTAGTGCTTAAGCCTTTAATGTCTCTCCACCACCAGTGAAGAGTGCCTAAACTGCATGCTTCAAAACCATAACAGGTTCATCTCCAATCTGTCTATCCCATCATTTCGAATTTCCAGGCACAACTTGCACACGTAGCGCTCACTTGTTCACTTTCCCATCCTTGAAGGGCTGTATCTACAAGAGATTCCTCAATAGAACATTATCATTCCAAGCAGGCAAATGGAATAAATGTTTAACCAACTTTATCTCAAACGCACTTTCTTACCAAACTTTTAGGAAGTCAATCAAAACTTATCTCTTTGACAAATTTCTCTGACTCCATTTCTACCATGATGTACTTCTAAAACGCTTCTAGGAAAAATTGGATTAATCTTACCATGTTAATGTAATTTTGAAAGTTTTTTGTAATATCGCTGTCTGTATACAGTCTCTTCCTCTGTAAACCGCTCTGAACTGTTTGTGGTACTGTGGTATCCTCTATAATAAAACCCTAAGCGCGCAAGCGCACTTAGGACAGCAGGTTCCCTAACAGCAAGTCCATTCGTGCCGAATTCCATTTTCGAACACGGAGGCAGGGAACACGCCGGCGACTCCCCCCTCCCACCCTCACTCATCAACTGCTGCCACCGCTGCTGCTCCTCTTCAAAGCAGCCTGCTGAGGTCTGCCGGCTGGCTGTAGCGAATCTGGAGGCCAGCGAACCTCAGCAGGCTGCTTTGAAGAGGAGCAGCAGCGGCGGCAGCGGTTCGTGGCAGTGGGCCAGAAGACACCAAGAAGCCAGGATGGAGGAAGGGTAAGAACAGTCATGCACAACAGGGGCAGGCATGGCACAACAGGGGGCCAGGGAGAAAGTGAAAGGGGGCTGCTTTGGGGGAAGGGGTGTGCTGGGGGGCAGCCAGCAATCATGCTTTGCTCTGGGAGGGGGGGAACAGAAGGGAGCCACGGAGCAGGTAGGCATGGCACAACAGGGAGCAGGGGGAGAGGGAAAGGGGGTTGCTTTGGGGGGAGGGGCGTGCTGGGAGGGCAGACAGCAGTCATGCTTTGCTCTGGGGGGAACAGAAGGGGGCCACGGAGAGACAGGCAGGCATGGCGCAACAGAGAAATACAGGCAGGCAGGCAGGGGGCCAGGGAGAGACACAGACAGAAAGAATGACAGACAGCGTCCAAGGAGAGACAAAGAAAAAACCCCAGACAGACAGCCATCTACTCTAGCACCCGTTAATGTAACGGGCTTAACCTTTTCCTATCGTGTGTCCCGGATGACGGGACATTCCAAAAATGTTGTTGCCATCGTGGATAAACTGTCTGTATGGACTAATAAAGAGCCAGGAACACAAAATATTTGAATTGACAGGCTTATGACTTATTTACATTATGTTTACAATAACCGTAAATGATAACGGTGAATAATACAAAACTTTGCTAAAATAATTACGATTGGAACCAGCGTAATGTAAAATTTATTACAAAAGGAAAAGGTAAACACTAGTATAAAAATAAAATTATTATTATTATTAGTCACCTGTCCTTGTTAGCAATTCTATTTCTCTGGCTTTCTCCTTTTACTGCTTCCCATCACCTTCTTCCTTCTGTGTCCCCTTCCTTCTATATGGCAGCTCTCTAATGTTATTATCAAAACCTAGGGTTTGGTCCCTTCTCCCGAAGTATAGTGAAATGATCTGTAAGGACATTCAGATTGTTGGTGATTTGGATGAAGAAAAGTCTGGATAATATTCAGGATTTATTTTTTTTCTTCATGTTAATATTGGGTGTAGTTACAGTCTCACTACTACCATGAATTATTTCTATAGCGCTACCAGACGCACGCAGCGCTATACAAGAAAACAGTCCCTGCTCGAAAGAGCTTACAATCTAAACATGCAAGGCAGACAAACAGGATGTCATGGGGAAGGCTAGGTTGGAGTCTCACTTTTTGGAAATATTTCTATAAAGAGTTTTCTAACAAAGTGCAACTGTCGAGTGTTTTTGCCTTTATTTTTTGTTATAGCGGTTGATTTTGTTTCTCCAGGTTTTTGGGGAGTTTTTTTCCAGCTGCTTCTGTTTTCAGGGCTGGTGAAACCTATGCTAGGAAAGGACTCCGTTAATGGGAATGGTTGTGAAATTTATTGACCAACCCTCTTGTTTAGTTTGAATCGAGGGGACCTGGGGGGCATATCACTCCTGCGTAGTATGCTTGCTTAGCAAAACTCTCAATTTTTTTGATTAGTTCTCTAACGTTGCCACCAAGATTTCTTGAAGGTAGCCATGACGTATAAGACCTGTGAATATTCCCCCTTCCCCTACAGTCTGTTCAGCTCAAAGTAATTCCTTCTTAAATAGATCAATGTCTCCTTTGTACATCACAGACACTGTGCTTCTATTGTTTGTCATTTTCCTGTTTTGTTTCACATCCCTTTCGTGGATTGATCTTATGGTTCATAGACAGTAACGCGGAAGACAAAGGCGCGCGCTGACAACTGAGCGCAAGATGGAGGTGCGCGCCGAAGAAAAAGACTGTTTTTAGGGGCTGCGACGGGGGATTTTGTTGGGGAGCCCCCCCCATTTTACTTAATACAGATCGTGGCGGCGTTGTGGGGGGTTTGGGGGGTTGTAACCCCCCCACATTTTAGTGAAAACGTAACTTTTTCCCTAAAAACAGGGAAAAAGTTAAGTTTTCAGTAAAATGTGGGAGGGTTACAACCCCCAAAACCCCTCACAACGCCCCCACAACGCGGCGCGATCTGTATAAAGTAAAGTGGGGGGGTTCCCCCCACACACCCCGTCGTAGCCCCTAAAAACAGTCTTTTTCTTCGGCGCGCACCTCCGCACTGCGCTCAGTTGTCTGCTCGCGCCTTTGTCCCGGCACGCTTTTGACCTGACACCGATCTTATACCACAGTGCCCTATACGATTATGTGTAAGGCATCCAGCACTCTTATTGTGAAAAGAGGTCTGTTTTGCCCCACGATTCTGCTATCTTGTGATATAGAACAACTTGTTCACTGAAATCAGAACTGCCAAGTCTTCTTTTTTTCAGCTGGAGACTCCCGCTTTTGCAGGTCATTTACCACCTGCCCGCTGAGGAGCTGGGAAGTCCTCCTGTTCGGGCTTTCCTCGCAGCAGCAGCAGCAGGAGAGGCCTTCTTAAAATGTCATCTCCTGATGCTTGTCTCATGGCATCAGGAAACGGTGCTGGTGCTGCTGTGGATGGGGCTTGGTGGTGTTGCGGTCGGAACTGGAAGAGTTACGGGTGGACTCATGGGCGAAGGAGGGAAGGATGGGGCGGATCCTGGTAGCTTTTTGAAATGGTTCTGGATGCATGGAAGAATGGTAGAGGTCAGAACAGTAAGAGAATTCAAGAAAGCCTGGGATAAGTAAACTTTTGGGTTGGCTGTTTGGAGGGGGGGAAAGGTGACGTTGAAATAAGCCTGGGGAGTCACGTTATGCTTACAGTCTAAGCGGACGCGTTGAGGCTCCGCTCCTTAATTCCCCTGTTTTTCTGTTTCAGTGCTGATGGAGTGATTTTGAAATGTGCCTAATGTGCCTGATTGGTGATTCTTTCGTGCAGCAGCTCATGGAGTTCTTTCTCTGAGGCATATTATCATTTGTAGGGAACGTCATCCACAGAAACCGGTAGAGACACTACCAAGCGCACTGTAACTTGAATTCTTTAGGCAGTGCCCATCCTGCACGCATGCCGGTGGTACTGGTGCCTTCCTGTCTGATGTCAGCTCGTGGGACCATCAGTTCTTTCTTTTTCTGCGGAGCTAAGAAACTGTGTCTTCAGTGTGTCAAACATTTGCTGTTTTTGTGCCTTCCTGTACTTATTTATCAGAGTTTTCCTCATAATTTGTTGTCTTTTTTGTGTTCCAGTATTTTAACTGACTTTGGTTCATTTTTGTCAGTGTTTTGTTTTTTTGGGCCTTCAGGCTGCTCCAAGCCTTATCTTCCTCTCAGGAGCATCGACCACTTTCGTCATCTTACTTACTCGACCTCCCTGGGCCATTGGGCCCTTTGATTTAGTGTCTGATCTTTTTTCCCCTTCGAGTCAAAGAGGGTACCTCGTGGCTTTAGCCATAATTTAAAAAAACCCCTATGACAACAAAATAAGGCATCAAAAATACGGAGACAAAATTTGAATTAAAAAAATTAGCAAAGCATTTATACAGTTCTTCTGTGCTGTAGCTTAATTAACGCAAGCAAGCATCACACTCTGTGCTGTAGAGGGAGAGAGTAACTCCCTTCTCCTTATTTGTTGACTTTTAAGCCTCTCTACTTATTTCAGCCCGTGTGAGAAATGGAAGATAAATGTGATACTGGTTTGAGTGAGGTGGACACCCATCTATTGCGGATGAAACTGAGACTTCCCACTTAGGGCTGTCACTGACCACATCAGAAGGTAACTGCTGTCAGACAGGACTTGTGATTTGTTTGACCCTGTGACCTAGAGGTGAGAAGTTGTGTATCCACTACCAGTTCATTGAACTTTCTAATCCTCTTCACTTCCTGTGACCCATCAGCCTAGTAAACATAATAAACTGGCCATCTGTCAACAGATTTCTAACTGGAACAACCATGTTCGTGCAGTTTCCGCGTGAATAAGTTTGTTCGTCATCACTGTTTTCAGAATTACATTTAACCCTCAAATCACTTATTACTAATGGCTCCTTTTATCAAGGCGCGCTACGGGGGTTAGCGCGTCGGACATTTCATCACGTGCTAACTCCCGCGGCAGCCTGAAATCCTAACGGAGGCGTTAGGTACTAGCGCGGCAGGAGGTTTAATGCGCGGTATTCCAAAACACAATATGATTTAGCACAGTGTTCTTCAATCTTTTTACACCTATGGACCGGTGGAAATAAAATAATTATTTCGTAGACCGGCAAACTACTAAGACTGAAACTTTTTTAAAAAACCATCGCCGCCCCGTCCCCGCGAGCTCGGTCCCACAAACCATCTGACCCATCCGCACAAGCCTCAAATAGTTATGATTTTATATTGAACATATTTTATTAAAGTATAAAAAGAAAGAGTATTCTATACAATTGTCATTTTATAAATACAAATAATACAAGGCAAAGATCAACAAAACCCCTGTCTCCCCTCCCCTTCACATATATCCCCTCTACTATCAAGAAAACTGAATAAGCCAAATTATTACAGAATGCTACACAAATAACATGTAATAGAATACCACAGTCACACATGACAGGAATGGTGTTAAGGGAATGGAACTAGGGCAACTGCCCCCTGGTCAGAGAGAGCCCTAAGCCAGCTGGAAGCTAAAGAGGCACTGCCTGGGCTTTGCACTCCCCAGTTATGTCTAGCAAGATACATATTTCAAATCTGATATATTTGAATCACAAGATAGAAATAAAATTATTTTTTTCTACCTTTTGTCGTGTCTGGTTTCTGCTTTCATTGCCTTTTCACTCTCTTCCATCCAGCGTCTGCCCTAAGAACATAAAAATTGCCTCTGCTGGGTCAGACCAGTGGTCCATCATGCCCAGCAGTCCGCTCATGCGGCGGCCCTCTGGTCCAAGACCAGCACCCTAACTGAGACTAGCCCTACCAGCGCACGTTCTTGTTCAGCAGGAACTTGTCTAACTGTCTTGAATCCTTGGAGGGTGTTTTCATTATAACAGCCTTTGGAAGAGCGTTCCAGCTTTCTACCACTCTCTGAGTGAAGAAGAACTTCCTTACGTTTGTACAGAATCTATTCCCTTTCAACTTTAGAGAGTGCCCTCTTGTTCTCCCTACCTTGGAGAGGGTGAATAGTGTCTTTCTCTACTAAGTCTATTCCCTTCAGTATCTTGACTGTTTCGATCATGTCCTCTCTTAATCTCCTCTGTTTGAGGGAGAAGAGGCCCAGATTCTCTAATCTTTCGCTGTACGGCAGCTTCTCCAACCCCTTAACCATCTTAGTCGCTCTTCTCTGGACCCTTTCAAGTAGTACCGTGTCCTTCTTCATGTACGGAGACCAGTGCTGGACGCAGTACTCCAGGTGAGGGCGTACCATGGCCCGGTACAGCGGCATGATAACCTTCTCTGTCTCTTCAGTCCAGCATCTGCCTCTTCCATTCACTGTCTGTCTTTCCCTGCCATCTCTCCTCCTGTCCCCCCCCCCAATTTGGTCTGGCATCCATCATCTTCCTTCTGTTCCCCTCATGGTCTGGCATCTCTGTCCTTCCCTCCCCCCTGTGGTTTTCAGCATCTCTCTCTTCTCATTTCCTCCACTCAGATCTGATATCGTTCTCTGTTCTCTCTTCCCTTTTCTTCTCTGGTCTTCCTTCTCTATTTTTTGCCTCCATAAATTAAATTCTTTCTTATTATTTAGTCCCGTTTCCCTCTTTTCACTGTATCTACCCATAGCTTGTCACCCCTTTCCCTCACCCCTCCATTATCTTACTATTTTCTTCCCCCTTTATTTATCTCCTCCTTCCATCCAGTATGTGTTCTTTCCCCACTTCCATTCAGCATCTGCTCTCCCCTCTCAACTGACATCCATCTGCCTTCTGCTCTCTCTCCCTTCTTCTCACTTCCATCATCTGTCCCCTTCTCTCTCTCATCTCCTCCATTCCATCATCTGCCCCTTCTCTCTCTCCCCCCCCCAACTTCCATCATCTGCCCCCCTTCCCCTCACCTTTGTGGGTCACTTTCTTTCCCCTGAGGGTGGCTCATGTCAGAGGGGAAGCTTTGGCTGAGCAGAACCGCTTGCAAGGAACAGTGGAACTTACTTGATGTCGATGCTGGGGCCCGTTGCCGTTTGAAGAAAAAAAAAAGATGGAAAAAAGGGACTTGCAAAGGTGAGAGGAAGGGAAACCTCCAGGACAGCTGCTCTTTGCCCTCCTTCAGTGGCCCAAGAGTCTTTAGGCAAGCGGCAGCTCTGTGTGCTTTTAACTTTGGCACAGAGCTGCCCCTAAGCAGTAGTTTAGCGCGGTTTCATGAGGCAGCCTCGGGGCCTTTGCTAGGCTGGCCCGCTTCGATGATGTGATATGGGCCGGCCTAGCAAAGGCCCCGAGGCTGCCTCATGAAACCGCGCTAAACTACTGCTTAGGGGCAGCTCTGTGCTGAAGTTAAAAGCACACAGAGCTGCCACTGCTGGTCTGGAGGTGTGGAGACGCAGCAGGAGTCCTGGCACAGCGACGGCAACAGGAAGTTGCAAGTCAGCTGACGCCGGCACCTTTCGTTGCGGCGGGGACCCGAATCCTTTGCGGACCGGCAAAATTTTTTTGCGGACCGACACCGGTCCACGGACCGGCGGTTGAAGAACTGTGATTTAGCATATTTGTTATATAATTTAATATAATTATTCCATTCTAAATCATAAAAGAAGCTCAAAATCATATCCGCTTGTATTACATTTCCTTGCGTATTAAAATAGCATTTGATATTCATGAGTATCATTTATCAAGCAATTATTTCTTAGATTTTTAATTTTTTAAAATCAAAATTCTGAGCTAAATCATTTGCTAAAGGTAGCATAATATTATGTATAGATTGAGTGTGGTGTGTGGTATCGAATAAATTTGTAACCAGATTGAACAGTTCTTTTGTATTGATACCCATTGAACCCATATTAGATGAATCAATTTTAGATGAATAAAATGCTTTACATTTTTCTTTTATCAATTGTTTGTAAATTTTTATGTTGGATCTCCAATTATTCCGTTCTAATAATTTTCCAGTTTTTTGCCAGATCCTTTCCAATCGTCTTACTAGTTGTTTCATTTTTAGGAGTTCATTATCAAACTACTTATTATGTTTATTCGAACAATGTTTACTTTTTCGTTTGGGACAATTTTATCTATAAAAGATGTACTTGTTTCTATTCAATGGTTCCAAAAATCAACCCTTTCACCAAGCTCCGTTAACAACTCATATTGTGGCTAATATTCCTCTGGATTAATATGGCCCCCTTATAAGATGTTCTTTTTTTATTCTTGAATGATTTTTAAATTTTAATTGATTCCAAACTAAATTAAAATAATAAGTGAAATGATTGGACCAAATATCTTGACACCAGATACCATCAGTTAGAGAGATAGAATGATCTAAAGTCTCCTTTAAGGATATAGCTACCACATCTAAATGATGACTTTTTCATGTGTTTGTGTAGGTAAAGGAAGACTATAATTAAGCAAAGATAAAAAATTTTTAAAATCCTCAACATCTATATTATCCTTTTCATCTAAATATAAATATATGTCACCTGCGATAATAATATAGAAATAAGTAATTGAGTTATGTACAACAAATTCACAGAAATCCTCTCTAGCTTTTATCCAGCTTTTTGGTGGAACATAGAATAATATACAAGAAAGAGGATCCTCTAATTCCTTGTTACTAATTTTACAAGCTAAAATTTCCAAATGATTAGTCATTTTAGAATCCAATAGTTCAAATTCAAATCCTTCCTTAAGAACAACTACCAATTACTTATTGACGCCCATCCTTCTCTTGTAGGCCTTGAGGGAAGAGCTATGGCATGGATAGAATCATTTCTGTCTAAAAGACTAACGAGAGTAGAATGGCAAGGGAACACCAGCAACTGGAAAGAAACTGTCATAGGGGTACTGCAAGGATCCGCCATGTCACCCATGCTATTCAACATTTTCCTCCGACCGCTTGGAAAATTAATCAGAAACCTGGGATGGGAATGCTACATTTACACAGACGACATCCAACTGATCATACTGCTGAGGAAATGGGATGTGATGACCAAACACATGAAAATCTTTGGATGGTTTCAAGCAAACGGCCTAGCAGCCAACAAAGACAAGACAGAACTAATAATAATAATAATAATAATTATTATTTATTTTGTATATCGCCATACCCAGGGAGTTCTAGACGGTTCACAGCAGTTAATCAAAAATACATACAGTACAATCATTGAAGTTAACAGTTAGTTAGAAGGGAACAATATAAGAAAGGGGTAGGAAAGGTTGCAGGCCATAAGGGGATGGGAAAGCAGTCATAAGATAGTAGTGATGAGGGAAGGTAGTAAAAGAAAGTAGTAGTGAAATGCATTAAGAGTTCAGTCTGTGGAATAGGAGCGTTTTGAGCTGCTTTCTGAAGTCAAGATAGGAGGGGGCATCAAGTAAAATTTGGGCGAGCCATGGAAAGGAAAGGAGAATGTTTTATCAAGGAACCTTTTGAAATGACATAGTTTTAGTGAGGGAAAGGCAAACAGGTGAATTTTGTAATTTAAATTGTTGTAATTTAAATTGAAATGTGGGTTAAGATAACTCGGTGACATTCCAAATACTGTTTTGTAGCAGATGCATGAGAATTTGAATAGGGCTCTGGATTTGAATGGTAACCAGTGTAGTTTATGGTGGAAAGGGGTGATGTGTTCCCATTTGTTCAAGCCAAAGATGAAGCGGATGGCGGTATTCTGAATCAGTTTCAGTTTCCTGATGGTTTTCTTAAAGGCTCCCAGGCTTTTGATAGTGTCCCACACCGTAGCTTATTAAACAAGATGAATACGATGGGTCTGGGAGATACATTGACTGCATGGGTTAAAGACTGGCTTAGTGGCAGACTTCAGACGGTGGTAGTAAATGGTACTCCCTTGGAAATGTCAGAAGTGACCAGTGGAGTGCCACAGGGCTCGGTTTTGGGTCCGATACTATTTAATATCTTTGTAAGGGTTCTACCTCAGGGACTTCGAGGTAAAAATGACGCTAAACTATGCAACATTGTGGGCAGCGCAACTGAGCCCGACAGCGCAACCGTGCCACACACTATGAGGCAGGACCTACTTTTACTGGAACAATGGGCTAATACTTAGTAACTGAGTTTTAATGCCAAAAAGTGTAAGGTGCACCTTGGTAGCAATAACCCCTGCAGAACATACACCCTGAATGGTGAAAACTTAACAAGAACCATCACAGAATGAGACCTGGGTGTAATCATTAGTGAGGATATGAAAACTGCCAATCAGGTGGAGAAAACTTCAGCCAAGGCCAGGCAAATGCTAGGTTGCATCTGGAGAAGTTTTATGAGCGTAAGCCTGAAGTCATAATGCCGTTGTACAGGTCGATGGTGGGACCTCATCTGGAGTACTGTGCTCAGTTTTGGAGGCCACATTATCAAAAGGATGTGAAGAGAATGGAGTCAGTTCAGCGTATAGCCACTACGATGGTCTCAGGACTTAAGGATCTCCCATATGAAAAACGTCTAAGTAGGCTGCAGTTATATTCTCTCGAAGAACACAGAGAAAGGGGTGACTTGATAGAGACATTCAAATATCTTACGAGCCGTATTGAGGTGGAGGAAGATATCTTCTTCCTTACAGGTCCCACGGCAACCAGAGGGCATCCGCTCAAACTCAAGGGTGGGAGATTTCATGGTGACATCAGGAAATACTTCTTCACCAAGAGGGTGGTTGATCAATGGAATGGTCTTCCATGTCAGGTAGTTGAGGTCAGTAACGCACTCGATTTCAAGGGACGATGGGATAAACATGTAGGTTCGCTCCGGGGAAATGCTTAAAAAGAGGGTTCTTGTTGAGGAAGGGTTCTTTGAGTGGGCAGACTTGTTGGGCCGACGGCCCTTTTCTGCCGTCATACTCTATGTTTCTATGACTTAAATGATCTCTTCACCTTTGTGCAACCTTAAAATCTGCTATCGTCGTATGTTTAAACAAAAAATTAATATAAATTAGAAAAAATAAAAAAATCTGCTATCGTTTTAACCTCCATCTCCTGTTCCTGGGAGGTCCTTCCTTGCATCCACCACCCTTTCCATGAAAAATATTCTTGGCATGGCTCAGCCTGAAAGAGGAGACCGAAGTAAATAAATAAAGCACGCTGTGTTATTTTTATAGATATATGTAGCACATTCCCAAGCCAGTAATATCTGTGTCTGCTGTCATTTGGTGGTGTCTTGCAGGGCTCTGTGCCCTTTTGCGGCATGGACTGTACCTTCTGTCAGGGTTAAATGTAATAAATCTGTTTGTGTTCTCCTGTTCATAGGGGTTTGGGCTGAGTTGAGACCATCCAACTCATTGCATTTGATTTAAAGCTTTTAATGATTTATAGTTCTTTCTACCAACTTTTATCACAGATATTTCTGTAAGCACTGTAGAAAAGTATAAATTCAAACTATCCTTCCCCTCCCTACATGGTATTCTCCACGCAGGAAAACTGGGAAAATCACTTCTATTCAAAATCACAGATCTCTGGAATGACCTTACCATCCCGCTGCGGAACCTGAGCTCCCTCCATTTATTCCGCAAACAACTAAAAACCTGGCTCTTCTCTAACATGCAATTTCTTTTTTCCCTTACTTTTCCACTCAACTTATAAACTTATGTAAACCGTTTCCTACCCTTTTTCATTTTTAAGTTCTTGTAAACCGTGCCGAGCTCTACTTCCGTGGAGATGATGCGGTATATAAACTTAAGGTTTAGTTTAGTTTAGTTTAGATTTTATTCTAATGGAAATCTTGTTTATTAAGATTTTCTCTAAACAGGTTGATTATATGTAGACATGGTGATCATTCAAACTTAAAATTAACATCAGCAAACAATAAGAACATAAGAATAGCCTTACTGGGTCAGACCAATGGTTCTCATGGTGGCCAATGCACTGGTACCTGGCCAAAATCCAAAGAGTAACAACATTCCATGCTACTGATCCAGGGAAAGCAGAGGCTTCCCCCATGTCTTAATAACAGACTATGGACTTTTCCTCCAGGAATTTGTCCAAACCTTTCTTAAAATCAGCTACACTTATCTTCTCTTACCACAACCTCTGACAATGCGTTCCAGAGCTTAACTATTCTCTGAGTGGAAAAAAATGTCTTCCTATTGGTTCTAAAAGTATTTCCCTGTAACTTCATCGAGTGTCCCCCTAGTCTTTGTAATTTTTGACGGAGCGAAAAATCGATCCACTTGTACCCGTTCTACTCCACTCAGGATTTTGTAGATTTCAATCCTATCTCCCCTCAGCCGTCTCTTTTCCAAGCTGAAGAGCCCTAACCATTTTAGTCTTTCCTCATACGAGAGGAGTTCCATCCCCTTCACCATCTTGGTCGCTCTTCTTTGAACCTTTTCTAGCATCGCTATATCTTTCTTGAGATAAGGAGACCAGAATTGAATGCAATACCCCAGATGAGGTCATACCATGGAGCGATACAGAGGCATTATAATATCTTTAGTCTTGTTAACCATCCCCTTTAAAATAATTCCTAGCATCTTGTTTGCTTTTTTAGCCGCCTCTGCACATTGGGCAGAAGGTTTCATCGTATTGCCTGCAATGACACTCAGATCCCTTTCTTGGGCGCTAACCCCCTAGCATCCGGTAACTGTGATGCACAGGTGCTAAAATGTATTTTACAAATTTTTCTAGGAGGGAATGCATCTGGCGGCAGAGAATGCATCCACATTCTCAAGCTAACTGATTAGTGCGTAACCCTTATCGCTTACAAAATAGACGGAAGTAAGGGTTTGCTAATTTTTGGTCATGGCCACACACTAATGAAAACAGCGCATGGCCATTCATTTGGGAAATCGGCTATTTTCTGGCTGTGGTTAAAATGACTTTAGTGCATGGGAAAAACCTGCAACTTTGTAAAAGGATGCTTTAATGACTTTTGCTTTGGAGCCAAATCATAATTTGCTTTTGTGTTTTCATTGTATGCATGAATAGTTTTTTGGCTCATTATATGTATTTTTCTTGATTTGTCTTCGGTGACAGAAGTGCTGGAAAGATTTCTTGGTTATATGTTGAAGGAACTTACTATTAGAGGCCATATGGGCCATTTGGCCTTTATCTGCCATCATGTTTCTATATATCTTTTGAAATTTCCTGCTAAATATTATATTATCTTGTAAAATATTCTATTTTCTATATTTTCTTTAAGCCTTAACCGTTCCCCTAACTGTATCCACGACATCCTGTTAGTCTGTTTAGCTTGTAAGCTCTTTGGAGCAGGGACTGTCTCCTTTGTGACTGTATACAGTGCTGTATACGTCTGGTAGCGCTATAGCAGTGTATCTCAAACTGTGTGCCTCCTGAGATTCCAAGTGTGCCGCAGCACACTGAGGAGGAAGTGAGGCGCCTGCCAGCTGACTTCCCCCCCTTCTCTCTAGCGTCCTCCGGCTTCCCGGTCTCACCTTTAAAGCTAATTACAGCAGCCTGCAGAGGATCGTCGGTAGGTAAAATGATTTTATTTTGAATATAGTGATAGAAATGTGTCAGTTTTGAGAATTTATATGAAAAATGAATGGAAAAAATTGCATTACAATTAGTAAAGGGGATGGGATCTGAGGAAGAGCTTGGGAGGGCGTAGGGATGTCTGTAGTTGGGGTACTCAGTTGATATTTGTTAGACTTAGGGGGTACTTAGCTTGAAGTACACTTCCTCCTCCATATTCGCGGGGGTTTGGGGCAGAGATGGCCCGTGAATATTAAAAAAACGCGAATAATATTCGGGCCGGTTCTGTCCCTAACCCCCGCTTCCCCTGGCTATTTTAAGCCCTGAAAGCCCCCCTTAAGCCTTTCCTGGTGGTCTAGCGAGTTTTCGGGGCAGGAGCGATCTTCCTACGTTCCTGCCCCGTGCAGATCGCTCGCAGGAAATGGCTGCCTTGAGCTCCCGTAGTCTCCTGTGAGCGATCTGCACGGGGCAGGAACGTAGGAAGATCGCAACTGTCCCAAAAACCCGCTAGACCACCAGGTAAGGCTTAAGGGGGGCTTTCAGTGCTTAAAATAGCCTGAAAAATGAAAATGTATTTATTGATTTAAAACCGCAAATAAGCGAATCCATAGATACGGAATTCGTGAATACGGAGGGGGGAAGTGTAGTTGAGAAACACTGCTGAAGGCAATCAGCTGGCGCCAGTGCCTCTCCTTCTCTCCAGCCCTCTTCCCTGCTGTCACCCCCTACTGGCATCTCAGGGCCCATCTGGAGGGCCTCTGCACATGTGCGGACATTGACGTGATGATGTCATGCATATGCCTGATGTCATCACAGTGACGTCTGCGCACTTTTGGGTGCCTCAAGCTGTGGCCACTGCCTTTAGTGTGCCCCGGCTCGAGAAAGTTTGAGAGACACTGTGCTTATAGAAATAATTCATAGTAGATTAAAAATCAATAAGGAATTTAAAAAAAAGAAAGAAAGAAATAACTCATAGCAGTAGTGTGAAGAGTTTCAGCCTTTGGGAAGCAGAGCTGAGCTTGTGATGTCATAATGCTGCATTCCACCAATAAGAGGCAACCTCATCGGTGATGTCACAATGGCTTGATTGTCCTGTACCCTCTGCCCTCCAACCCAGCCAGCAGATTAACTGTATCCATGACATCCTGTTTGTCTGTTTAGATTGTAAGCTCTTCGGAGTAGGGACTGTCTTCTTCTTTGTGACTCTGGACAGTGCTGTGTGTGTCAGGTAGCGCTATAGAAATAATTCATAGTAGTAGTAGTGTGAAGAGTTTCAGCCTTTGGGAAGCAGAGCTGAGCTTGTGATGTCATAATGCCGCATTCCACCAATAAGAGGCAACCTCATCAGTGACGTCACAATGGCTCGATTGTCCTGTACTGCCCTCTGCCCTCCAACCCAACCAGCAGATTAACTGTATCCATGACATCCTGTTTGTCTTTTTAGATTGTAAGCTCTTCGGAGCAGGGACTGCCTTCTTTGTAACTCTGTACAGTTCTGCGTGCGTCTGGTACCGCTATAGAAATAACAGCAGTGGTAGTAGCAGCAGTCTAAACAAGTGTTAGATTTTCTTTTGGCGGGAGAAGGTATTCAGACCCTGGTAGTAGATTTGCAGGGGTATAGGCAACGAAAACTTGTAACTAATGCGGTTTCTCCTTTTCTCTTTTACACGAGATAGTTGTTTGCTTGTCTATTATATCTTTCTCGTGCTCTCGCGTGTTTTCTTATTAATTTGATAGTGTGTCTTTTTTCCCTTTAGCTATATTTCCGATTTCTTTTTTTAAGAGTGATGTTATTTGATGGGAATATGAATTTCTCACAGATTAGGTGTTATAGAGGAGGAGAGGTTGATTGTGTATGCATTTTTGACGTAATTTGTATGTAAGTTTGTAACCCGCCCTGGGTAAAGCTTTGTCGTTCTTCACTTGTGTGAGAGATCTCTGTTTCCTGCTCTTGGATTTAAAGGGCCAGATTCTGTAAATGGCACCTAAATGAACGTCCGCCTACAAAAATGGCGCCGACCGCATGGCAGTCCTGCTTAGGCGCCATTTCAAGAATCACAGCTAACGGCGCCTACCACAAAACTTAGGTTTTTTCACATCAAGCATATGAATGTGCCTAATTTCTTGTAGATTTTGCAAAGGCTCATTGAGGGACTAGTTGCAGAGAGCCTTGCAGTAGAGCTCTCATTGTACCGTGAAACTGCTAAATGTGACCTTTCTTGTCAATTCCTGACTAGTGATTGGCTCAGGCACTGACAGGAAGGGTGACATTTAAATCAATGCCTCACCCTCCCCACCTGATGCCCAGACAAACATCTTTTTCCACCCCTCCTGGTGTCTAGTAGCATTCCCCCCCTACCCCTGGAAAATACCCTTACTGACTACCGTATTTTCACTCATATACCGTGCACCCGTGTAAAACGCGCACGAAACTGTAATTTATGTAAAGAAATTTTTATGTACCGCGCACATCCGTATACCACGCATGCCGCCCTGACTCTTCCGTCGCCGTCCGACTCTCCTTTAGCCCGCCCCGACTCTCCTCTGGCCGCCCCGACTCTCCTTTCGCCCGCCCCGACTCTCCTCTCCCCCTTGAAGTCCTGTCCCCACCCTGAAAGCCTGATGCACCCCCCCAACGTCCGATTCACCCCCCCGCAGGACCGCTCGCACCCCCACCCCGAAGGACCGCTCGCACTCGCACCCCCCCCACCCCGAAGGACCGCTCGCACCCCCACAGCCTCCCCACCCCCCCATCATGGAGAAGCTCCTACCGTTGTCCTGCTGCTTCCTCTGACGGCGGTCCCGCCCCTTCTCTGAGCCCTGCGTCTGCGTTGCTTCCTCTTCCGGCAGTCCCGCCCTTTCTCTGATGTCAGAGAAAGAGTGGGACCGCCGGAAGAGGAAACAGCGCAGACACAGGGCTCACAGCTCTTTGTATTGTTTTTCATCTTACACAGCAAGAGAGTTTATTTCTCAAATACCTGCATGGATTTGAATCCGAATATTATAAGGATGGCCTTTCTTCCCTGAAGGCGTCTGCTGTGGAGCTGTCAGCCTGTAGACTTGTTATGCATTGACGTGTCTTCTTATGTTCTCGTAACTAGCTGTTTGACTGACAGCTCGGTAGCAGACAAATTCATTTCCAAGGGGTTAAAAAAGCCCCTGATTTTCAAAGTAAAAGTTGTCTGGTCTTGCCTTTTCTTAGTAACAGGCAAATGGTTTCCTTCTGATAGGAAGTTTTATTTAATATAACAGGAACATGGAGGACTGGCTGGCTTTCCTGAAAGTGAGAGACAGATGCAATACTATAGTTGCTCTTTGTTCTTGGCACACTTTTGAAACAACTCATTGGCACGACGGGGATCATTTTGTATGGCTCATATAAATGGCAAGGGGGTATAAGGGCATAAAGCAGATGCACTGGAAGATTGCGCTTTCTGTCCCAGTATGACCATTCTTACGTTCTTAATAAAAGGGTAAAGAGCATACCTGAAAGCAGGTGAAATGGGAGCGAGAGAAAGGAATAAGACACATACATTAAGAATGAAAGTAAAGAGAATAAGAAAGCAACAAATCTGTATTGTTCAATGTATTTTATGGAGCTCAACAAAGATAAAAGCACAGCGAAATATTTATTTATTTATTTATTCGATTTTTTTTTTACCCCATCCTCCCAAAAGAGCCCAGAACGGGTTACAAAGTACATCCATAATAATCCAGACAGAGCAGAGATGACAGTTTACATAAATTACAATATAGACATGACAATAAAACATATGTACTAAGTAGCATCTGGTGAAATTAAGTGACAAAGGTGAGTTGACTGGGTGGCATTTCAGGGTGAATGACTTTAAGGCGCTGGGTTAGTAAAGAGGAAGGTTTTCACGGCCTTCCTGAAGTTCCAGAGTCCATCTAGTGATCTGACAGATGGAGGGATGGTGTGCCAAAGTTTGGGTATGAAATGTGAGTAGGAGCGTTTGCGGGAAGTTTCAGTTTTGAAGGAGCAGCCAGAAGGTATGGTCAGTTGTTTTTCTCCTTGGGACCTCAGTGGTCGTTTTGGGAAGTAGATTTGTAGTTTAGTTTTCATGTAGTACGGAATCATTTCATGGAAGGTTTTGAAAGCGAGGAGCAGGGCCTTGAAGGTGCAGCGTTTTTGAATGGGCAGCCAGTGCATGGAAGCTAATGCAGGGGTAACATGGTCGCGGATGCCTAGGTTTTTCAGAAGGCAGATTGCAGCGTTTTGCACCCTTTGAAGGCGGGAGAGAGTTTTGGTAGGCAGGCCCACTAGTAGAGTATAGTCTACATGGGATAGAACAAAAGCGTAGAGTAGTTGGGCAAATTCAGATTCTGAGAAGTAGGCACGGATGGTTTTTAGCTGGCGGAGGTAGTAGAAGGAGGATGATACTAGAAATACAGAAAACAAGCTCACTTAGTGATTGTTAGAAATGCAACCCCAACCCCAAATTCCCTTAAGGATTCCCAAATACCGGGTACAATAAAATGAGCGGACCAGGAAGAAAGAATAAGAAATACAGCCAAGCAGATAGGACAAGCTCAGAATAGAGGCAAAAAAATAACCCCCTCCCCCGCAGCCCACTTCCCAACCACCGCCCACCCCCCAGTCCTCCTTCAAGTCTTACCCCAAGATACCAAACAGGATAGAGATGCATAAAGTCCCTTAGAGAGCAACAGGTGTGGGAAGCAGTCCAAAGCAACAGACAAACCGGTCAACAGTTCAATAAGTGACTACGAGCCACTGGGGTCAAAGTGTTCCAAAAAGGCTCCCATGTACGTTGAAACGTGCGCCCAATTGCAACAAATATTTATTAAATTGAATCAGGTTGTGCAGACTGGATGGACAGTTCGGGTCTTTATCTGCCGTCATCTACTATGTTACTATGGATAAATAGGTAGGCTAGGCAATGATATCTTTAAGGTATTTCAAGAACAAAACCAAATTTCCCAAAAGAACTGTTTCTGTAGATGGGAATGATTTCCCTTTGGAATTGCACTCACAAATTTTAGGAGTTGGAACTGATGATAACTTCTCTGTATGTTATCATGTACAATTTGTGGATAAACAATGTTTATTGATAGAGAAAACTAAGATCTATAGATCAAACCTTTTAGGATTTTGGTGCAATCCTTGATTCTGTGCAGAATAGACTGTTGTCACTTGGTATTGGTTATTTGTTCTACAGTGGTGCCTCACACAACGAACTTAATTCGTTCCAGGAGCAAGTTTGTTATGCGAAAAGTTCGTTATGTGAAACGCGTTTTCCCATAACAATACATGTTAAAAAAAATAATTCGTTCTGTAGCATAAAATATGCTAAGATGACATAAAAAAAGATAAATTTTTGGTTATTATTTTTATTTAGATACATCTAAAAACATAATTGTTTTTTAAAACAACACACATTTTTTAAATTTAAAGACAGACTAAGTAGAGTCTAATTTTACAGTGAGAGAGGGCAGAGTCTCAGCGGCAAAAACTGGGACTTAACTGTTCATTTTTTTTTTTTTTTCTACCGTGTTTCCCCGATGATAAGGCAGGGCCATCAAATAAGACAGCCCCCCCTTTTTAGAAAAAAATGTAAAATAAGGCACCCCCCCGCAAATAAGCCACCCACCGATACCTGCGCTTACCCGAATCGGGTGGTACGGTGGGTGACTCCGTGTGGTCCCTGGCACCCCCGACACGATCGGGGCAAGAGGGAGCTCAAGCCCTCTTGCCCCCCCGACTCCCCGACACGATCGGGGCAAGAGGGAGCTCAAGCCCTCTTGCCCCCCCGACTCCCCGACACGATCGGGGCAAGAGGGAGCTCAAGCCCTCTTGCCCCCCCGACTCCCCGACATGATCGGGGCAAAAGGGAGCTCAAGCCCTCTTGCCCCCCCGACTCCCCGACACGATCGGGGCAAGAGGGAGCTCAAGCCCTCTTGCCCCCCCGACTCCCCGACACGATCGGGGCAAAAGGGAGCTCAAGCCCTCTTGCCCCCCCGACTCCCTGACACGATCGGGGCAAGAGGGAGCTCAAGCAGGCCCACTAGTAGAGTATAGTCTACGTGGGATAGAACAAAAGCGTAGAGTAGTTGGGCAAATTCAGATTCTGAGAAGTAGGCACGGATGGTTTTTAGCTGGCGGAGGTAGTAGAAGGAGGATGATACTAGAAATACAGAAAACAAGCTCACTTAGTGATTGTTAGAAATGCAACCCCAACCCCAAATTCCCTTAAGGATTCCCAAATACCGGGTACAATAAAATGAGCGGACCAGGAAGAAAGAATAAGAAATACAGCCAAGCAGATAGGACAAGCTCAGAATAGAGGCAAAAAAACAACCCCCTCCCCCGCAGCCCACTTCCCAACCACCGCCCACCCCCCAGTCCTCCTTCAAGTCTTACCCCAAGATACCAAACAGGATAGAGATGCATAAAGTCCCTTAGAGAGCAACAGGTGTGGGAAGCAGTCCAAAGCAACAGACAAACCGGTCAACAGTTCAATAAGTGACTACGAGCCACTGGGGTCAAAGTGTTCCAAAAAGGCTCCCATGTACGTTGAAACGTGCGCCCAATTGCAACAAATATTTATTAAATTGAATCAGGTTGGGCAGACTGGATGGACAGTTCGGGTCTTTATCTGCCGTCATCTACTATGTTACTATGGATAAATAGGTAGGCTAGGCAATGATATCTTTAAGGTATTTCAAGAACAAAACCAAATTTCCCAAAAGAACTGTTTCTGTAGATGGGAATGATTTCCCTTTGGAATTGCACTCACAAATTTTAGGAGTTGGAACTGATGATAACTTCTCTGTATGTTATCATGTACAATTTGTGGATAAACAATGTTTATTGATAGAGAAAACTAAGATCTATAGATCAAACCTTTTAGGATTTTGGTGCAATCCTTGATTCTGTGCAGAATAGACTGTTGTCACTTGGTATTGGTTATTTGTTCTACAGTGGTGCCTCACACAACGAACTTAATTCGTTCCAGGAGCAAGTTTGTTATGCGAAAAGTTCGTTATGTGAAACGCGTTTTCCCATAACAATACATGTTAAAAAAAATAATTCGTTCTGTAGCATAAAATATGCTAAGATGACATAAAAAAAGATAAATTTTTGGTTATTATTTTTATTTAGATACATCTAAAAACATAATTGTTTTTTAAAACAACACACATTTTTTAAATTTAAAGACAGACTAAGTAGAGTCTAATTTTACAGTGAGAGAGGGCAGAGTCTCAGCGGCAAAAACTGGGACTTAACTGTTCATTTTTTTTTTTTTTCTACCGTGTTTCCCCGATGATAAGGCAGGGCCATCAAATAAGACAGCCCCCCCTTTTTAGAAAAAAATGTAAAATAAGGCACCCCCCCCGCAAATAAGCCACCCACCGATACCTGCGCTTACCCGAATCGGGTGGTACGGTGGGTGACTCCGTGTGGTCCCTGGCACCCCCGACACGATCGGGGCAAGAGGGAGCTCAAGCCCTCTTGCCCCCCCGACTCCCCGACACGATCGGGGCAAGAGGGAGCTCAAGCCCTCTTGCCCCCCCGACTCCCCGACACGATCGGGGCAAGAGGGAGCTCAAGCCCTCTTGCCCCCCCCGACTCCCCGACATGATCGGGGCAAAAGGGAGCTCAAGCCCTCTTGCCCCCCCGACTCCCCGACACGATCGGGGCAAGAGGGAGCTCAAGCCCTCTTGCCCCCCCGACTCCCCGACACGATCGGGGCAAAAGGGAGCTCAAGCCCTCTTGCCCCCCCGACTCCCTGACACGATCGGGGCAAGAGGGAGCTCAAGCCCTCTTGCCCCCCCGACTCCCCGACACGATCGGGGCAAAAGGGAGCCCAAGCCCTCTTGCCCCGCCGATTCCCCAACTCCCCGACAATATCGGGCCAGGAGGGAGCCCAAGTCCTCCTGGCCACGGCATCCCCCTAACCTCACCCTGCACTACATTACGGGCAGGAGGGATCCCAGGCCCTCCTGCCCTCGACGCAAACCCCCCCTCCCCCCAACGACCGCCCCCCCCAAGAACCTCCGACCGCCCCCCCAGCCGACCCGCGACCCCCCTGGCCGACCCCCACGACCCCCCCAACCCCCTTCCCCGTACCTTTCTGTAGTTGGCCGGACAGACGGGAGCCAAACCCGCCTGTCCGGCAGGCAGCCATCGACGGAATGAGGCCGGTTTGGCCCATCCGTCCCAAAGCTCCGCCTACTGGTGGGGCCTAAGGCGCCTGGGCCAATCAGAATAGGCCCGGGAGCCTTAGGCCCCTCCTGGGGGCAGGGCCTGAGGCACATGGTCGGGTTGGGCCCATGTGCCTCAGGCCCCGCCCCCAGGAGGGACCTAAGGCTCCCGGGCCTATTCTGATTGGCCCAGGCGCCTTAGGCCCCACCAGTAGGCGGAGCTTTGGGACGGATGGGCCAATCCGGCCTCATTTCGTCGTTGGCTGCCTGCCGGACAGGCGGGTTTGGCTCCCGTCTGTCCGGCCAACTACAGAAAGGTACGGGGAAGGGGGTTGGGGGTGTCGTGGGGGTCGGCCAGGGGGGTCGCGGGTCGGCTGGGGGGGCGGTCGGAGGTTCTTGGGGGGGGGGGGCGGTCGTTGGGGGGAGGGGGGGTTTGCGTCGAGGGCAGTAGGGCCTGGGATCCCTCCTGCCCGTAATGTAGTGCAGGGTGGGGTTAGGGGGTCGCCGTGGCCAGGAGGACTTGGGCTCCCTCCTGGCCCGATATTGTGTGGGGAGTTGGGGAATCGGCGGGGCAAGAGGGCTTGAGCTCCTTTTTGCCCCGATCGTGTCGGGGAGTCGGGGGGGGCAAGAGGGAACCAGGCGGAGAGAGGGCAGTTAAGCGCAGTGCCTGCGCGGAAGGATGCAGCTCGGGCGACTTCGTTGTGTGAAACGAAGTTCGTTGTACGGATCAAGACATAAAGTTCGTTGTGCGCAGCGTTCGCTGTGCGAGGCGTTCGTTATGCGAGGCACCACTGTAATTGAAATTCCCTGTGGTTAAGGAAGTGGAATCTATTAGGTCATTTTCTTTGGCTAGTTTCTGGAACCAGCTTCCTTTAGGACTGTGTCCTTGCGGGCAATATTTTCGATTGAGGAAGATTTTCAAATCTCTTTTGTTTCAACATGATTGAATCTACATGGACTCTGTTATTGTAATACTAGTCATTAAGCACGTTACATTAACGGGTGCTAGAATAGTGTTCGCTCTCTATGTTGCCCCTTCCATTCACTGCCCTCTCTTCTCTTTCCATCCAGTGTCCGCCCTCTCTCTCTCTGTCCCATATGGCCTTTCTCCATCTCCTCCTTCCTTTTGCCTTGGTCTGGCATACCTTCCTCCTTCCCTCCAAGCCATTCTCTCCCCCTCTGCTCCCTTTCCTCATTTAACTACTTCATTGGGCAGCAGCAGCATTCACAATTCATTGCTGTTGCTGGCTTCAGGTCTTTCTTTCTGGCCGGTCCTGTCTTCATGAAAACAGGAAGTAGGCAGGACCGGCCAGAGAGGAAGGCCTGAAGCCAGCAACAGCAGCAAATTGTAAACACTGCTGCTGCCTGAAGCACCCGAGGCAGACGCTTCTCTCCCCTCCCAGCCCAACCCCCGCTGACTCTGCGACCCTCCCAGTAAGATGACTTTAATATCAAACCTCCCTCCAGCGTTGGCAGCCACAGCACGCTAAACAGGCTGCTTCGTGGCTTTCTTCTGCCGTTGAGTCTCTGTCGCGTCATTGATGACATCATTAGTGACGCGGCAAAGGGACTCAACTGCAGGAGAAAGTCGCGAAGCAGCCTGTTTAACGTGCTGCGGCTGCCAACGCTGGAGGTTTGTGCCGGTATGTGCAGAAGCAATATGTCTCTCCCCCTCCAGTACCTGTGCAGCACTTTGCTGCGGCGCATCCTCCCATCCTGAGTCGGCCACAGCGCTCGAGTCTGTTTCTCCCGCTTTGTCTAGCCGCCGCATACGCACTCTGGCCACAGACCTACAGATCACGGATCAGGGATTACAGATCACGCAGGTCTGAGTGCGCATGCGTGGCTAGCGTTTTATTATATAGGATACGTTTCTACTGTCTCATTCTTTAATTTCTGGACAAGTTTGAACTAATTAGGTGAAGGTGGAATAGAAGAACCAGTATGACATGACATGATATAACATAACATACAGATTTTGTCAACCACCCTAAACATCTCCCAAATAATAGATGATCTTAAGACAGTTAACATTTGGTTATGCCTAAATTTCTTGAAATATTCCCCCGGCTCCTCCTTGGAGTCCAAAAGCAGAGGGGGAAAATCAGTGTTTATATTTCAGCTACTCACAAGGCAATTCCGTAGGGAAAATGTACAGTTATTGCTAGCAGTAAGAATTATTCTTAATAAGTTAATACAAATATAGCATACTTGAGAATTACATTGCATGAGACTGCCTGTAGGCACTCTGGTGCGCTCATCATATAACATTTCATAGCGAAAGGCATCTTCCCAGGGGCGGTTTCCTTGTTTGCTGAGTTTTTGCGGATTGTTGGCTCTCTTAAGTCTTTCTCAGATCCATGCATGTTAGAACCTGCAGATAACACATGTTCTTCCTGTCCAATGCTCCCTCTAAGGAGTGGCCAGGAGTGGCAACAGGCTATGAACCCAACCATTTTTGATCCCAGCATTGATTTAGCTTAGTTAAATTAATTTTTTATAGTTTTATTTCATTTGGAAGTTAGGTCGGGTCAGTATTTGTGTGAGCGAGCATGTAAAACATATGAGTGATTGCTCAAGTGCTCCGCTCAGGGCTGTGGAGTCGGAGTCGAGGAGTCAGAGTCGGAGGAAATTTCGGGTACCTGGAGTCGGAGTCGGAGTCAGAAGTACAAAAAACTGGGGAGTCGGAGTCGGAACATTTATCTACCGACTCTATTTTTGAACTTGGCATACCAGTCACGAGCGATTCTTTCAGCTATAGCACCCACTATATACACAGCACAAATGTTGCGCGCAGCTTCTGTGGCCTTAGAACCTTGATTAAAAGCAAAAAGAAGGTGGTGTCGAAAATGCTCATTTCTCTCAACTTGACATTCCATTTTAACGATCTGAAAATTAACCAGTGCTGTGGAGTCGGAGTCAGAGGAAATTTTGGGTACTGGAGTCGGAGTCTGAAGTACAAAAAACTGAGGAGTCGGAGTCGGAACATTTATCTACCGACTCCACAGCCCTGGCTCCGCTTAGAGAGAACATAGCTCCCCCTTCCTTGCATTACAAATCCCGCTTTTAAAATTCTCTCAGTACAGTTTTCTGAGCCAAATTTACATCCAGCAGAAAAATTTTTTTACAAAACGTTCTCCATTACAAATATGTATGTAGTGCAGTAACGAGCAAGTGCATTCACCCTTTCCCCCAGCCTATATAAAAACACTGTAGTACTGTCAATAAAAGATTTCTTACCTGACAGTCTGGAAGGGAAAATGAAAATTTATCAAATATTAGCACTGCTGCTTGCAATTGCTTGTCAAACTTGTAGGAAAGATAAGTGAGATTTCTTCCTCCCCTCCAGCACCATTATTTGGTAATCCTGAAATGATATAAGGCAAACTTTATGTTCTGGCTGTCACTCATCCCGGAGAAAATGAGTTGTTTATCAAAGCCAGACTATTCCAGGCTAATGCTGGGTGGGAGGTGCTCTTTAGTGGGGTGACATATTCCGTTCCACTATCAAAGTATGGAAAACAGAGCCAAAATGTAAGCTTTCTTTACCTCTAAGGTCGCTGAAATGCTGGGACAACTGTTTTTAGACCTGCTTAGCTGCTTTGGTCTTCCATAAACCTTCTATAAAAACTTAGCAACATAATAGATGATGGATCTAGCTGCATGGTCCATACCTTGCCATATGCGGCGAGACCCGGACAACTGCAACCATCATGATGCCAGCCGCCGAAGCCTAAGAGAACACAGCCTGCGCTATGATTGTGATATAAGATTTGCACACTTGATCCTGATCTGGTTTTGCCAGTTTGGGGATACAAAGTGTAGAAGTCTGCCCGGCACTGGCCTCACTTCTGAACTACTGGAGCTTCCATCGAAGCACTATTAAGTTTTATTGATTCCATTATCTTACCGTAAAGGGATCCTTTGTGTTTATCTAATCTAATCTAAGGCTTGGCTTTATATACCGAGTCATCATTCAAGGAAAGCTCGACTCGGCTTACAATAGTTAAGTTAGCATATAAAAGACCATGAAAGAAAAATAAGACTGAATTTGAAAAAGTTAATTTCCGAAGTGTTTAGCAAATAAAGTGGTTTTTAAAGATTTGCGAAAAAAATTGAAGAGAGCCAGAACTCCTTAAAGGAAGTGGAAGCTCATTCCAAAGTTGGGATAGCTTAAAAATCAGAGATTGACTAAAAGATTTGACTCCTTTGATCCCATTTTTGGAAGGAAGGGATCATTTAAATTGTAAGTCTGTAAGCATTCCAAGATAGAGGAAGGAGAGGAGTAAAGATACCATCTAGGATTTTAAAAACAACACAAGCACATTTAAATTGAACAAACCGGGAGCCAATGGAGACTCTGAAGCAGCGGGGTCACGTGATCAAATTTACATTTCCCCCAAATCAATTTTGCGGCAATATTTATGAATTCAGTCACTGATTTTTGTCTCCAGGCATCCACCAACCTCTCCATGAAAAAAGTACTTTCTGATGTTACTCCTAAGTTGGCAGTTGGAACCCAAGCATAGTACCGGGTAGAGCAGGGGTGTCCAACCTGCGGCCCCGTGAAGTATTTTGTGTGGCCCCGGTCGAGGGCGATGCAGTGTTTTCCTCTGCTGCCCCCGGGTGTTTACCATCTTGCCAGCTCCCTCCTGTGTCTTGCTGCAGCGTGTGAAAGTTTGTGCGGTCCCAGAAACATTTTTTTAGGCCAATGCGGTCCAGTGAAGCCAAAAGGTTGGACACCCCTGGGGTAGAGCTTTGGATTCTTGCCCAGAAATAGCTAAGAAGAAAAAATTTAAATCGAATCAGGTTGGGCAGACTGGATGGACCATTCGGGTCTTTATCTGCCATCATCTACTATGTTACTATGACCCTCCTGCAACCTAAATTCATGTCCTCTACTTCTTGTGCTGCACTATCTCTGACTGCAAAAGATTTGTCTGTATATTAATACTTTTCCAGTATTTAAATGTCTGTATCATATCGCCCTTTCCCAACTTTCCTCTAAGATAGTGTATCACAAACTGTGTGCTACGAACAAATTCCTGGTGTGCCGTGAGACGTCAGCGAGGAGAGACACAGGCTGACTGTCTACAGGACGTGACTCTTGCAGTAAAAGGCTGTCAGCCGGCGACTCTCCTCCTCCAGAACCCCCCACTGGCGGCTCAGGACTCTGTCTGGAGGACCTCTGCACATGCACGGATGCCAACATGATGGCAACATGCATGTGCGTGACATCCATGCATTTCTGGATGCCCATCCGCATCCCCGAGTTTAGTGTGGTGTGGCTCCAGAGAGTTTGCGAGACACTGCTCTAAAGTCTGCATATTCAGGTCCTCAAGTCTCTTGTCTTACGCTTTCTGTCGTAAACCCATATGATTTTTGTTGCTTTTCTCTGAACCACCAAGTCTTTTTCTGCCCTTAGCCAGATACTGCCTCCCAAACTGAACTGGTTGCCTTGTTGGCAGTGGCATACCTAGCATATGAGACACCCGGGGCCCATCATTTTTTGACCCCCCCCCCCCCCATCTGTATGAAAAACATGATTTTTGGTAGCATATGTGACACCCGGGGCCCATCATTTTTTGACACCCCCCCTATCTATATGAAAAACATGAGTTTTAGTAACAATCCACACTTCACACATGAGTACCTAGGAAATCGCAGCATCTTACATACTGCAGTGAGCAGTACAACATCAATACACCCATTGTAAAACTAAACAAGCCAGACCAGCACAGATCAATCCTGCACAGTCAATCCTAACAGAAAACCATGTCTTTCGAACACACAGAACACAGAAAACACCTTCGCCTAGTATGGAATATGTCAACACAAACTAACCCCTCCCCCTTTTACAAAACTGTAATGTGGATTTTAGCCACGGTGGTAACAGCTCAGACTCTCAGAATTCTGAGCATCAGAGCTGTTACTACCACGACCGGCACTAAAAAACGCTCTACAGTTTTGTAAAAGGGGGGATAAAATAGAAATACAAAGGTTAAACTGAACCACCAAGAAGCTGGACTCTGCATACAATGCAACACCACAGAAACAGTGACGCATGTCCCCTAAAGCAAAAAATAAATAAATATAAATTTATTTTCTACCTTTGTCTTCTCTGGTTTCTGCTTTCCTCATCTTCATGTCATTCTCTTCCTTTCATCCACCGTCTACCCTCTCTCTGCCCCTTCTATAGGACATCTTCTCTCCTTCTATTCTCCTTCTAGAAACTTTATGCCTCCCCCTTCCATCTCTCCCTTCACTCTCATTGGTCTGGCATCCATCTTCTTCCCTCCCCCTCAAGCCCTGGCATCTCTCCTTCCCCCTCCATGGTCTGGTATCTCCTTTCCTGTCCCTCCTTCCCATGGACTAGGCATCTCTGGTTCCTCTCCCTTGTCTTCCTTCTCCCTCCTTTCCTCTGTCTCCCCAATTGGGTGCTACAGAAGCAGCATTTCTCTCTCCCCCCTTCCCTGTGCAGCAGTAACATTTCTCTTCCCTGCCCTGTGCAGCAACAGTGTTTCTGGCTGGTTCCTTGCTGCAGCCGGTTTTCCATTCAAAGCCATGGGCGTCGACACCTCGCGCGATCCGCGGCTGTATCGGAAGCCTTCTCTCTGACGTTGTGAAGTCAGAGGGAATGCTTCCGATGCAGCCGCGGATCACACGAGGAGCCGATGGCTGCGTCTTTGAGCAGAAAAACCGCTGCAGGGGAGCCGGCCAGAAACTAACCACCCGCCGAAGGGAGCACACCCCTGATTGAAGCTTACTGCCGCTGCAGCAGCAGAATAGGGAGAATGACCAGCTGTGCACCTCCCTTGGTACGCCACTGCTTGTTGGTGTACTAGTTTTAGCGTAGCCTCTTCACAATAGTTAATGTTCTCCTTCTCCATTGTTTGTAGCACCTCTTCCATTGATGTTGAGAGGCTGCAAAAAGTATAAGAGGAGAACTGAGGCCTGGCTGCCTACATTAGCAATAGCGGGAGGATGTAGAGCTTCTGATTTTACAGTCAGTTTTAACAGATAAACCTTGATCAATCACTTCAGTGTGAAAAAGCATACAGCATTTATTGGATAAGCAGAGGAAACCCAACATTATCTTCAAATGTTTTCAACTATTTCCATTTGTCTGTGCTTCTGGAGCTGTGCAAATGTTTTTATTTCTTTTAGTTTAAGCTCACAACTTTTCATGGTAGTTCAAGATTAGAGAGCTGCACGGGAACGGGGATGACGGGAATCCCGCGGGACCCGCGGGGATCCCGCGGGTTCCCCCTTTGGGTCACAGGGATCCCGTGGGGACGCCCCCTAGGGTCGCGGGGATCCCATGGGGATGCCCCCTAGGGTCGCGGGGATCCCGTGGGGACGCCTCCGAGGGTCGCGGGGTTCCTGTGGGGTTGGATCGCAGTGCACTGCATTCGAGCCGCGAGGGTAGTCTTCTCCTCCTTACCTGCACTGTCGCAGCACACAGCCGAACGGAAGTCTTCCCGATGTCAGCGCTGACGTCGGAGGGAGGGCTTAAGCAAAGCCCTCCCTTCCTCCGACGTCAGCGCTGACATCAGGAAGACTTCCAGTCGGCTGTGTGCGGCAGGGCAGGTAGGAAGAAGGCAATGGCGAACGAAAGAGGGGGGAGGGGGCGGTCCGCCCCGAAGAATGTGCACAGCTGGTCAGGTCCCCCGATCGACCGACAACAGGCCCGGCCGACAAATCTCCCTGCCCTGTAGCCGCGAATCTAAATTACCTCTTACAGCAGCTTCACTACTCCAGCTGCTGTAAGAAGGTAATTTAGATTCGCGGCTACAGGACAGAGAGATTTGTCCGACCGGGCCTGTTCTGTTGTCGGTCCGGTGCAAAAGCGCCACAAAGGTGGAGGCAGGGAGGGAGGAAAGGTGGAGTGGAGAAGAAAAGACGCTTAAGGGGGGAGAAGGCCGCTGAAAGCACTGGGGAAGACAAAGGGGTGGAAAAGAACGCTGAAAGGACATGGGGTAAACGGGAGGAAGGGGGGGGGGAAGGACCCTGAAAGCACTGGGGAAGACAAAGGGGTGGAGAATGCCACTGAAAGGACAAGGGGAAGACAGAGGGGGGAGAAGACCGCTGAAAGGACATGGGGAAGACAGAGGGGGGAGAAGGCCACTGAAAGGATAAGGGGAAGACAGAGGGGGGAGAAGGCCGCTGAAAGGACATGGGGAAGACAGAGGGGGGAGAAGGACGCTGAAAGGACATGGGGAAGACAGAGGGGGGAGAAGGACGCTGAAAGGACATGGGAAAGGCAGAGGGGGGAGAAGGATGCTGCCTGACAGGACATGGGGAAGATGGTGGGGGAGAAGGACACTGGAAGGAAATGGGGAAGAGGGAATGGGGAGAAGACCCTGGCAGGGAAGAAGACAGAGGTGCCAGACTATGGGGGGAGTGGAAGGAAAAAGATGGGTGCTAGACCAATTTGGGATGGGGGAGAAAGGGAGAGGCACAGTAACAGAGCAAATGGAAGACACAGAGAGAAGAGAGGCAGTGGATGGAAGGAATTGAATGAGAATATGAAGAAAGCAGAAACCAGGCAACAAAGGTAGGAAAAAAATTCTTTTTTTTTTTTTTGCTTAAGGATAAAGTAGTATATTAGTTGTGTTGATAAAAATTTATAAACATTAGAGGCTCTGGTAGAAACCCGTTTACAAAGTATGTATTCTTCCCAATTAATATTTCCAAATTAATAAAGTCTTTTTGCTTATTTTTAAATGGGTTTCTACCAGAGCCTTTAATTCAGTAGCATAATTAAATGAAATAACTATTTCTGTAGTTTATAGGGATGGGCGGGGACGTAGGGGATTCCTCGTGGGGACGGGCGGGGACGGAGGGATTCCTCGCGGGGACGGGTGGGGACGGAGGGATTCCTCGCGGGGACGGGTGGGGACGGGTGGGAGTCCTCACGGGGACGGGTGGGGACGGGTGGGACTTTGGCGGGGACGGGTGGGGACGGGTGGGATTTCTGTCCCCGCGCAACTCTCTATTCAAGATGCATTGCATTCAGATACATAGTCTGCCCATCCGCAGTAACCATTATCTCTTTCTCTGTCCGAGAGATCCCACGTGCCTCTCCCAGGCCCTCTTGAACTCAGACACAGTCTCTGTCTCCACCACCTCTTCCGGGAGACTGTTCCACACATCTACCACCTTTTCTGTAAAAAAGTATTTCCTTAGATTACTCCTGAGCCTTTCACCTCTTAACTTCATCCTATGCCCTCTCATTCCAGAGCTTCCTTTCAAATGAAAGAGACTCAATACATAGGTATTTAAACGTCTCTATCATATCTCCCCTCTCCCGCCTTTCCTCCAAAGTATACAGATTGAGATCTTTAAGTCTGTCCCCATACGCCTTATCACGAAGACCACACACCATTTTAGTAGCCTTCCTCTGGACCGACCATCCTTTTTATATCTATTTGAAGCTGTGGCCTCCAGAATATTCTAAATGAGGTCTCACCAGACTCTTATACAGAGGCATCAATACCTCCTTTTTCCTACTGGCCATATCTTTCCCTATGCAACCTAGTATCCTTCAAGCTTTTGCCGTCACCTTTTCAACCTGTTTGGCCACCTTAAGATCATCACATGCAATCCCACCCAAGTCCCACTCTTCTGTCGTGCACATAAGTTAACCCCCTAAACTATACTATTCCCTCGGGTTTTTGCAGCCGAAATGCACGACCTTGCATTTTTTAACATTAAATTTTAGCTGCCAGATTTCAGACCATTCACACCATCTGGCATGTCTACTCTATTGCAGATTTTGATATCATCCGCAAAGTGGCAAATCTTACCCGACAACCCTTCAGCAACCCTTCAGAAACATTTCCTCGTTTGTAAGCACTAAGTCCAGTATGACCTAATCCTGGGTGGGTTCCATTTCCAACTGCAGGAACAGTTCTCCTTGTAGAGGATCCAGGATCTCCCTACTTCTAGAAGACCCCGCAATAGGGATACCCCCATCAACATCCGGCATGTTAAAATCACCTGGTATCAAGATTTCCCCTTTTTTAGATTTATTCTGAATGTCTGCTATAAAATCTCTACTTCTTCCGTCTGTGAAGGAGGTCTCTATATCACACCAATGTAAATATATTCACCATTCCCCCTTTCCAAATTGATCCACAGTGCCTCTTCCTTGCCCTGCAGATCCTGCAATTGTGTGGCTTTAATAAGATCTTTAGCATATAACGCTCCTCTCCTCCTTTTCTTCCTACCGATATGCATTAAATATGGAGATGTCTTCAGAAATGCACTCCATTGGTCAACCACTTTTCAAAAGGGTTAAAAAAAAATGCAGGAAACCTTGCTTCCAATCACATTGCAAATATACACGCACGGCAGAAGGATAATGAATCACCAATCAAAACTCGCCATTGCAGTCTGTCTAGTTCAAGTTTCAAACAGATTCAGAACCACACAGAAAGATCAAATTTATTATCGAAATCAATCGGAGTAAATTTGTTGAGGACACAAATTCAATGCTGCGTTCGCTACAACAGCTTGTTGAAGTTATCATTCCTCTTCAGGTACTGAAAAAAAATTAAATTTGACGCTTATCTTTATTTGATATACCACCTTTCCTCCATAGATATCAGAGTGGTTTACAAGCAGGAACTTGAAGTAGTTTCCCCTGTCTGTCCTGGTGGGTCACAGTTGAACGCTGGCCTGCTACACGGAACAATTTTGAAAGTTTTTCAGGATCTGGGGTTGTTGTTTTTTTCCAGACAGTGTAGTCAAAGGGGAAGAGAAAACCAAATGAGTTTTAAGGGTGTCAGGTCAAAAGCGCGCCGGGACAAAGGCACGCGCAGACAATTGAGCGCAGCGCGGAGGTGCGCACCGCAGAAAATTACTGTTTTTCGGGCTCCGACGGGGGTGTGTGTGTGTGTGGGGGGGGGGAACCCCCCCACTTTACTTAATAGAGATCGCGCCGCATTGTGGGGGGTTTGGGGGGTTGTAACCCCCCACATTTTACTGAAAACTTCACTTTTTCCCTGTTTTTAGGGAAAAAGTTAAGTTTACAGTAAAATGCGGAGGATTTCAACCCCCCAAACCCCCCCAACGCCGGCGCGATCTCTATTAAGTAAACTGGGGGGGCTCCCCAACAAAACCCCCCGTCGGAGCCCCTAAAAACTGTAATTTTCTTCGGCGCGCGCCTCCGTCTTGCGCTCCGTTGTCGGCGCGCGCCTTTGTCTTTCGCGGGGTTGTCTCTGAACCGTTTTAAGAGTATCCCTGGGGGAAAATGGTCTTTATATTTTTTCCTCCATGGGAATATTGTACACAACCCACCTACAGTAATCTATAGCAGCTGTCACCCTGGCGAACGACTCCCATCTCATACAGATAGGTTAAGTGTCAGCGGGCGATCGATGCCTCTCGTACAGTAATTATAAAAACTAGCGGGTTGTGTTGGTTGAGTGAGTTTACGAAGAGTAGGATCTCAATCTTTCCTTTAATAGGTCTCTGACAGTCAGCGGCGGCAGAGAGCTTTGCCTCAGCCTGACAGTGTGTCATTAAGCACCAGGTAGCGTGGGACAAGAGAGAACAAGGCTCCTGCGCGCAGGAGAACATGAGCTTTTGACAGGAGTTATTTGTTATCAGCGAGCTCCTCAAAGTCCTCAGCCTGCAATGTGGACGGCTGCGTGCAGTGACTTATTGCCCCTGTCGACGGCTGCAGTTGTGATTTGATAATCGGTAAATGTTTGTCAAAGATGAATTCCCCTCTTGATTCAATACCAGGCTGGGAAAGCAAATGAAAAGGACTGCGCAGGAGAACGGATTAGATGGATTAAGCACTGGGCAAAAAGCATGAACAAGCGCCGCTTTCTCTGTCACTTTAAAGCAGCGCTTCTGCCTGACTCTCCCGTGTTCAGTTCATCCCCAGACGATTAAGAGCCTTTTTGCTGGCCCATTGTGTCACTTTGTGATCTCCATTTAATTCTTTCACGCTTAAAGTAGTGTCCAAGTCCTCAGACTCTTTGCCAGGTCCATATAGACATTTGATTTTGGAAGGTAAAAGTGAAAAGTTGCTGCTCTGAAGTTTGGGAGTGTTTTCACCCTAGGTCAGGGGTACGCAATTCCGGTCCTCGAGAGCCGGAGCCAGGTCAGGTTTTCAGGATCTCCACAATGAATATGGGTTCATAGACAAAATCGCGCCGACAACTGAGCGCGGACAACTGAGCGCAAGGTTGACGGCGCGCCGAAGAAAAGCACTATTTTAAAGGGTTCCGACAGGGGGTGTTGGTGGGGAACCCCCCTATTTTACTTAACAGACATCGCGCTGGCATTGTGGGGGGTTTGGGGGGTTGTAACCCCCTCATTATACTTGGAACCAAACTTTTTGCCTGTTTTTTAGGGAAAAAGTTCAGTTTTAAGTATAATGTGGGGGGTTACAACCCCCCAAGCCCCCCCCAACGCCAGCGCAATGTCTGTTAAGTAAAGTGGGGGGTTCCCTCCCCACATCCCCCATCGGAGCCCTTTAAAATAGTGCTTTTCTTCGGCGCGCCGTCAACCTTGCGCTCAGTTGTCGGCGTGCCGTTGTCTCGCGCGATTTAGTCCCGTCACCGTGAATATGTATGAGATGGATTTGCATGCACTGCCTCCTTGAGATGCAAATCAATCTCATGCATATTTATGGTGGATATTTTGAAAACCTGACGTGGCTCTGGCTCTCGAGGACCGGAATTGCCTACCCTTGCCGTAGGTGCTGTTTCTCTCTATTCACTCCTGCTTTGCTAGTTTTTTAAAAATAAATCTTTATTTTAAATTTTCAAAACTAGTACAAATTAGCCATAAATTATGCATACATTCGTTACAAAATAAGCACTTAAATTCCATCAATAACAAAGAAGACAATAAAATTCCCTCCCCTCCCATCCAACAATTTGATCAAGAAATGAACCAAAAAATATATCCCCTCACCCCATCTTGGACACGTATAAAAATAAAGAAAAGATTTGAAACCCAAGAGACTATGTTGAATTCACAAAGGATGTCAACGGGCCCCAGATCAAATTTAATACTTTGCTATGCCCAAGTACATCTGCATTCGTCTTTGTACCCTAAACATAAACTGGCCCACCAAAACGGAAAGTTGAGCCGATCACAATTCTTCCATTTGCGGGTTATCAGCTGCATAACCAAGAAGAGCCTGCCTTTGTAGCGATCCATAGGAGGTTTTTTTTAACACATTACCTGTGTCCCAAAACTTGCGTTGCACAGGGATGTGGGAATTTTTCCAGAAAAGATTTGCGAATTGCCTGTTGTTCAAGAAATATGCAAACCAGTCCGGGAAACACCCGCCTAGTCAGTCTGACCACAACAAATATGCAAGAGAGCATATTGCACATTCGGCCTTCACTGCCTGCGGATCTCTTATGCACCTGAAAGCCAAAGAGGCTGGTAAACCCTGCTGTAGGTTGTATGTTTCCCTGCAAAAAAGAGAAACTACTTTAATCTTGTTCGGCACTTCTGTTTTGTCCATTTGTGGCACTCCCATCACTGGTGAACATAGTGGTAGACAGGTGGGGAGTGTCAGACGCGCGTTTACTGGATGATGAGACATAGCCGACGGTGACAGAAGCTGCAGGGTTC
Source organism: Geotrypetes seraphini (assembly GCF_902459505.1). Taxonomy (NCBI): domain Eukaryota; kingdom Metazoa; phylum Chordata; class Amphibia; order Gymnophiona; family Dermophiidae; genus Geotrypetes; species Geotrypetes seraphini. Next base: position 13,356,429 of record NC_047085.1, read on the forward strand.
CTCAGATGGCTCCAGTTAGAGATGAGCCAGCAGTGGGATTTTATTTTTTTTTTTTTTTTTTCGACGGGCCCGAGAGACGCGCGAGAGAAGAAAGGGAGGGTCATTCGTTAAAGCCGGACCCTTCCCGTCTCGCGGCGCGTGGAGCCCGAGAGAATCCCCTCTCCTTACTCATACACTCCTTCTCCACATAAACACACGTTCCCTCGTGTGACCCCCCCCCCCCCCCCCGACACTAGCAATATACACATATCACTCCCAATGCTCCCTCTAAGGCAGGGGTAGGGAATTCCAGTCCTTGAGAGCCGTATTCCAGTCGGGGTTTCAGGATTTCCCCAATGAATATGCATTCAAAGCAGTGCATGCACATAGATCTCATGCATATTCATTGGGGAAATCCTGAAAACCCGACTGGAATACGGCTCTCGAGGACCGGAGTTCCCTACCGCTGTTCTAGGAGGTGATAAGTGCTACCACAGGGGTAGGGAACTCCGGTCCTCGAGAGCCGTATTCCAGTCGGGGTTTCAGGATTTCCCCAATGAATATGCATTCAAAGCAGTGCATGCACATAGATCTCATGCAGATTCATTGGGGAAATCCTGAAAACCCGACTGGAATACGGCTCTCGAGGACCGGAGTTCCCTACCGCTGTTCTAGGAGGTGATAAGTGCTACCACAGGGGTAGGGAACTCCGGTCCTCGAGAGCCGTATTCCAGTCGGGGTTTCAGGATTTCCCCAATGAATATGCATTCAAAGCAGTGCATGCACATAGATCTCATGCAGATTCATTGGGGAAATCCTGAAAACCCGACTGGAATACGGCTCTCGAGGACCGGAGTTCCCTACCCCTGCTCTAAGGAGTGGCTGGGTACGTGCAAAGTTTTTTTTTTCTAAAAACCAGCAATTTTTGATTCCAGTATTAGCAATGCATTTCTGTATATAGCACAAAAAAGCCATCACACATATGGTAATTTGATTTAATTTGGTTTAATTTTTTTGGAAGTCAGTTGAGGTTAGTATGTTTGTGAGCGACCATGTAAAATATATGGAAACTTAGATCCATCAAATCATATTTTGATACGCCAGCATTCAGAATCCTGGTACAATCCCTCGTAATAAGTCAACTTGATTACTGTAACATTGCCTATTTAACAATTTCCCAAAAGAATATGCGACGTTTACAATTAATGCAAAATGCAGTGGTCAGACTAATCTTCGGACTAAAGAAATTTGATCACGTGACACCCTGCTACCGGCAGTTGCATTGGCTGCCGAAGAAGGCACGCATAAAGTTTAAGTTCACTTGCCTTTGCTCCAAAGTACTATATGGAGTAGCCCCTAAATACCTAACTGACCTTTTCTCCTTCTCGGCCAACAGACACAAGAGAAGCTCACACTCGAACTTCGTTTCCCCCCCAGTTAGAGGATGTAAACTGAAAAAACACCATGAACACCTTCTCTTACATCAGGCAGCATTATGGGGTAAAGATCTAGAACAATTGCTCTCGCCCACTACTTACGAGGAATTCAGGAAGCGCCTAAAAACATACCTGTTCCTGAAATATCTAGACAGCTGACCCGTACATCTCTTGCTCCTCAATAACGGTTCTCTTGACCTATCAACCACTTTCTTGCACCTCTGTAAGTTCAATCAATTTGTAACGTCTTTTAATCTTTTGTAAACCGCATAGAAGTTCACGTTCAAATATGTCACAGGCCGTATCAAGGTGGAAGAGGATCTCTTTTTCCTCAAAGGACCCACAGCAACAAGAGGGCATCCGTTGATCACGGGTGGGAAATTTCATGGCGACACCAGAAAATATTTCTTCACCGAAAGGGTGGTTGACCGCTGGAATAATCTTCCACAACAGGTAATTGAGGCCAGCAGCGTGCCAGATTTTAAGAAAAGATGAGATTGGCATGTGGGATCTCTTCATGGAGGTAGTTAGGGGGTGGGCCATTAGGGTGGGCAGACTGGATGGGCCGTGGCCCTTTTCTGCCGTCATGTTCTATGTTTCTATGTTTTTTATTCAGCAAATCATAGGGCTCCTTTTACTAAGCTGCGTTAGGGCGGAATAACGTGTGCTACAATGCTCCATGTGCTAGACGCTTACGCCAGCATTGAGCTGGCGTTAGTTCTAGCCACGTAGCGTGAGGTTAGCGTGCGCTAAAAACGCTAGCGCAGTAAAAGGAGCCCATAGTCTTGTGCGGTGGCTCGATATGCATGTGGTTCGGCCAATACAGCCTGCTTCAGGAGCCTAAAATCCATTATTTCTGAGATAACTTGTGTAACACACAATAGAGATATTAAGCAAGATTAAAAATCATTAGAATTAGGAACATTTAAACAAGAATATAATATCCGAATGAATAGATATATAAATTTGACTGTAATAATGAATAAATATATGTATCAAACATCTTGAATAGCAATAACAATTCAAAGCAGACATAGCTTTGATTCACAATCACAAGGTCTCATATAGCTGAGGAAGTGATGATTCAAAGTGATGCGGGAAATCTTGTGAAAGCGATAAAGAGAAAAATACTTTAAATGTAAGTGCAATCGTGTGTTGATCAACAGAAAAGAAAAAGAGAGCAAAAAAGAAAAAAAAGAAGACAATCAAAAAAGAAATACTGAAAAAAAGAGAAGAAAAAACTAACCACGCGAATGGGGCACAAGTACAAACAGTGACGTAGCCACCCAAAGATGGCAACAAATGAGAGTGTAAAAAAGTGTTTGAAACAACAAAATATATTAATCAAACATAAACGCCACTCGACTTTAGTTGATAAAAGATAAGAAAAAGTGCAATATGTGAAAAGAATAAAAGACCAAAAAAATGACTAATGGAAAGTACGCTAACATTATTACAGTCATATTTATCTATCTATTCATTCGGATATTATATTCTTGTTTAAATGTTCCTAATTTTAATGATTTTTAATCTTGCTTAATATTTCCATTGTGTGTTACACAAGTTATCTCAGAAATATTTCTCGTTCATGTATGGATTTTAGGCTCCTGAAGCAGGCCGTATTGGCCGAAACACGTGCGTGGCGAGCCACCGCACAAGACTATGGGCTCCTTATACTAAGCCGCGTTAGGGCTTTAACAGGCGGAATAGCGTGCTAGACCTTAACGCCAGCATTGAGCTAGCCGTGTAGCGTGGGTTTAGCGAGTGCTAAAAACGCTAACGCAGCTTAGTAAAAGGAGCCCTATGATTTGTTGAATAAAATTGCACACCGTTGTTCTCGAACCTCCACGGTGGTTTGTTGCTTTTGATGGTGTGTGTGGAGGTTTTTCTCCTGGTTTTTGCTCTGCTTAGCGGGAACATCGACCACCACCCCCTGTACACGCGCTGTTCTCAAATATACACGCACACGCATGCGCTGTGAGCTCTCAAAATGTTTTGGTAGCCAAGGGCAGCAGGACATCTTTTTAGCTGGGGGCCAAACAAAGTTCAGTTTATTTAATATACCCTAAATATAAAACCAGAAGGCAATTTAAAAAAAAACCACCAAATTAAATAAGGTAAGAACAGAAAGAAGACAAAACGTGAAGGAAAACAATTGAGAACATGGGCAAGAGGGAATCAGGGATTACAATAAAAATAAAAAAGATGGGGAAAGGCATGAACAATGTGGTAAGGGAGGGAACAAAATTAAAATCTGCCCACACCAAAGAAAAGGAGCCATCAGGAAGAAGTAAGTGACGAGCTAGCGGCCTTTAATTGGGCCTTGAAGGTTACAAATGATTTCTCTGAATGAAGAATTCCTCTGCAAATCAGTCTCTCTACCTGCTAATATTGATTGGGCTGAGGTCCAGTACCTCACCTCGTTCTGCTACCCATATTGACTGTGTTAAGGAGACCTGAAACTGCTGTGATTAATCTTCTGTGGAAAAAGATGATTTTAGTTATTTCTCACTGAATGTTACCAGACTAGATTAGCTGTCTGGCTGGTCGGCATACAAGAATGCTTCTCATTTCTCTGTGCCGAGCATGAATTACTTCAGAGCCATCTGAGGCAGTGCAGATCCTACATGCTTGCCCTGGAATGGTAGCGTTGGAATCTTGCTACTATTTGGGGGGTTTTGCCAGGTAATTATGTCCTGGATTAGCCACTGTGAAGACGGGCTACTGGCCTAGAAATCAGAGGTCTCAAATTCGCGGCCCACCAGGTACTATTTTGAAGCCCTCGGTCTGTACGCGATTGTCCTCTCCACTCCGCTTCACAATCGCGTTCAGACGCAGGAAAGCGCTCGCATGAGGTTACATCAGTGAGGCAGGTTCCAGAAGTACCGTATTTGCCGGCGTATAAGACGACTGGGCGTATAAGACGACCCCCCAACTTTTAGTTAAAATATAGAGTTTTGTTATATACTCGCCGTATAAGACTACCCCTTCTTCCGCACACCTTCTCTTCCGCACACCTTCTCTACCGCCCCAGGTGCAGCACAGCCGGCCAGGTCCCCTTACTTTTGTGGCACTTCCCCGACCGACCGATAACAGCCCGGGTCCGACAAACCTCCCTGCCCTTAACCGCGAATCTAAATTACCTTCTTACAGCTGCTGTAAGAAGGTAATTTAGATTCGCGGCTACAGGGCAGGGAGGATTGTCGGACCCGGGCTGTTATCGGTCGGTCGGGGAAGTGCCACAAAAGTAAGGGAACCTGGCCGGCTGTGCTGCAACCGGGGCAGGGCGGCCGCCCCTCTCCCTTGGTAGCCACTCGAACCGCGAGGCTACTCTCCTTCTCCTTATCTGCCCTGCCTGCAGCACAGAGCCGAACGGAAGTCTTCCCGATGTCAGCGCTGACGTCGGAGGGAGGGAGGGCTTTGTTTAAGCTTTGTTTAAGCCCTCCCTCCCCTCCGACGTCAGCGCTGACGTCGGGAAGACTTCCGTTCGGCTCTGTGCTGCAAGCAGAGAAGGTAGGGAGAAGAAGAGCCGCGTACATCCAGAAGACTGAGCATCCAGCCCCGCAGGAGCCCCGCGACCCTCGGAGGCGTCCCCATGGGATCCCCGCGACCCTAGGGGGCGTCTCCACGGGATCCCCGCGACCCTAGGGGCGTCCCCGTGCAGCTCTCTAAACAGTACCCGGCGTATAAGACGACCCCCGACTTTGGGGAGGATTTTAAGGTACTGAAAAGTCGTCTTATACGCCGGCAAATACGGTAAGTTAACCATTGGAGCAATGATTGGAGGCAGTGCAGCTTGTGCGTGTGTTCGGTGCTGGAGGAGGTGAGAGCTGAAGGCAGTTGCGGACGTGAGCGCAGGACACTTCAGGCACAAGTTTTCCATTGAGAATCATTCTTTATAATACTGAGGGCCTTAAATTAGTACCTACTCTCTTGCAGTTGTGTATAGCTGAAATTATCAGAAGCAATTAAGGAAAGATTTATAAACTACAATGAGTTTTACCTCTTTAATAAGACATTAACTATTTTTTCTGCAGCCCTCCAAGTACCTACAAATCCAAAATGTGGCCCTGCAAAGGGTTTGAGTTTGAGACCACTGGTCTAGATGGACCATTGGTCTTATGAAATACAGTTAGGCTAGCAAGGCCTGCAGTGGAAGGAACTGTACAGCTTACAGACTGGCTCGATCTATAGGGCCTAATATTCTGCGTGGGTTCTGAAATGTGGTTTTTAGTGTTTCCTCTTTTGGCTCTCCTCTGCTGTATTCCTAGGGGTAAGGGACTTCAAAGTGTTGCCAAGCTTTTCTTTGGCTCCGGAAAAGGTAAGACAGAATATACAGTAATTAAGCAAATGATGATGCCGATGGTGGCTTGTTCTTATTAGTTGCTTCAGTACTGGGTTAGACCAATGGTCCATGAAGCTCAGTAGCCAATCCAGGTCCCTAGTACCTGGCCAAAACTCAAAGAGTAGCAACATTCCATGCTACTGATCCAGGGCAAGCAGTGGTTTTCCCTGTGTCTTTCTCAATAACAGACTATGGACTTTGCCTCCAGGAAATTGTCCAAACCTTTCTTAAAACCAGGTACACTATCCACTCTTACTACTTCCTCTGGCAACGCATTCTAGAGCTTAACTATTCTGTGAGTGAAAAAAAATTTCCTCCTATTGGTTTTAAAAGTATTTCCCTGTAACTTCATCGAGTGTCTCCTAGTCTTTGTCATTTTTGACAGAGTGAAAAATCAATCCACTTCTATCTGTTCTACTCCACTCAGGATTTTGTAGACTTCAATCCTATCTCCCCTCAGCCGTCTCTTTTCCAAGCTGAAAAGCCCTCACCGTTTTAGTCTTTCCTCATAAGAGAGGACTTCCTTCCCCTTTACTATCTTGGCCGCTCTTCTTTGAATCTTTTCTAGTGTCACTATATCTTTCTGGAGTTAAGGAGACCAAAATTGAATGCAATACTCCAGATGAGGTCGCACCATGGAGCGTTACAGGGGCATTATAATATTCTTAGTCTTGTTAACCATCCCTTTTTAAATAATTCCTAGCATCCTGTTTGCTTTTTTGGCTGCTGCCACCCATTGGGTGGAAGGTTTCATTGTATTGTCTATGATGATACCCAGATCCTTTTCTGGGGCGCTAATCTCCAAGGTGGATCCTAACATCCAGTAACTGTGATTCAGGTTATTCTTCCCAATGTGCATCACTTTGCATTTGTCCACATTAAATTTCATCTGCCATTTGGATACCTAGTCTTCTAATTTCCTAAGGTCCAATTTTTCACAATCCGCATGCGTGCTAACAACTTTGAACAGTTTAGTGTTATTTGCAAATTTAATCACCTCACTTGTCGTTCCAATTTCCAGATCATTTATAAATAAGTTAAATAGCACCGATCCCAGTACAGATCCCTGCGGCACTCCACTGTTTACTCTCCTCCATTGAGAAAAATGACCATTTAACCCTACCCTCTGTTTTCTATCCGATAACCAATTCCTAATCTACAACTGAACTTTGCCACCTATCCCACAACACTTTAATTTTCTCAGGAGCCTCTCGTGAGGAACTTTATCAAAAGCTTTCAGAAAATCTAGATACACTGGCTCACCTTTATCCACATGTTCATTCACACCTTCAAAGAAGTCAAGCAAATTGGTGAAGCAAGATCTCCCTCGGCTGAACCCATGCTGACTCCGTCTCATTAAGTCATGTTTGTCTACGTGTTCTACAATTTTATTTTTTATTATCGTTTCTACCATTTTGCCCGGCACTGAAGTGAGGTTTACTGGCCTGTAATTTCCTGGATCTCCCCTGGAGCCCTTTTTAAAAATCGGCATAACATCAGCCACCCTCCAATCTTCAGGTACTACAGACGATTTTAGCGACAGGTTACAGATCACCAACAACAGGGCAGCAATTTCATGTTTAAGGTCTTTTAGTACATCTGGTCTTGGCGATTTATCATTTTTTAACTTGTTAGTTTATCTGAGGTGATTAAAAAATGTGGGTCTGATTTGAGATGTTATAAAATAAAAAGCCGGAAACCATAGGCTTGGTATTTGAGTGCACTTACCCAGGTAGATCATCTGCCATCTCGATAAGTGTTGAATGCTGAGGCTGTCTGTCAATTTTAATAAAAATGGTCTAGATGGTTCTGCTTGGTGCTATCCAGATAGTGCCAATTCAGAGTAATTGGGGAGCCAAACGTTAGTCAGTTAGCAGCAATATTTAGTAAATGGAATTCACTCAGAGAAGGATCAGTTGAGTTGTGGAGTGCCTCAAAGATCGGTGCTGGGACTGATCCTGTTCAATATGTTTGTGAGCGCCATTGCTGAAGGGTTAGAAGGCAAGGTTGGCCGTTTTGCAGATGATACCAAGATTTGTAACAGAGTGGACACCCCGGAGGGAGTGGAAAACATGAAAAAGGATCTGCAAAAGTTAGAAGAATGGTCTAGTGTCTGGCAACTAAAATTCAATGTGAAGAAGTGCAGAATGATGGATTTGGGAGGTAGAAATCCAAAGGAACCGAATGTGCTGGGAGGTGAGAGGCTGATAAGCACTGATGGAGAGAGGGATCTTGGGGTGATTGTGTCTGAGGATCTAAAGACATCTAAACAGTGTGATAAGGTGGTGGCTGTAGCCAGAAGGATGCTAGGCTGTATAGAAAGAGGAATAACCAGCAGCAGAAGGGAGGTGTCAATGCCCTTGTATAAGTTGTTGGTGAGGCCGCACTTAGAGTATTGTGTTCTGTTTTGGAGGCCATATCTGGTGAAGGATATAAAAAGACTTGAAGTGGTCCAGAGGAAGGTGGCGAAAATGGTAAGGGATTTGAAACAAAGGAAGTTTGAGAAAAGACTGGAATACCTAAATATGTATACTCTAGAGGAGAGGAGGGACAGAGGAGATATGATACAGATGTTTAAATACTTAAAAGGCATTAATAGAGAACCAAATCTTTTCCAGAGAAGAGAAAATGGTAAAACTAGAGGGCATAATTTGAGGTTAAGGGGAGGAAGACCTAGGAGCAATGTTAGGAAATTCTTCTTCACGGAGAGGATGATAGATGCCTGGAATGCCCTAATGAGGGAAGTGGTGGAGAGAAAAATGGTGATAGAATTCAAAAAAGCGTGGGATAAAAATAGAGGATCTCAAATTAGAAAACGAAGGATGCAAATTAAAGAACTAAAACCCGGTATTGGGCAGACTTGCACGGTCTGTGTCCCATATGTGATGATTTGGTATAGGATTGGGCTGGAGAGGGCATCAATGTGAACTCCACTAATATGGAGCATGAGGATGTTACTGGCCAGACTTTACGGTAGACGTCCTGCAAACAACGGGATGATTGGATAGGCTGGAGTGAGCTTGGACGGCAGCTTCAGCATTTGGAACCTAGCACAATACCAGACTTTGCAGTCTACGGCCCAGAAATATCAAGGAAGAGACAAGTTAATCTAATCATGTATTTTTTAATGAGTCAAACTTATGGGCAGACGGGATGGACAATTCAGGTCTTTATCTACTGTCATTTGCAGAAACCCAGAGAGTAGCAACATTCCAGAGCTGAGATTGTGATGTCATAATGCCTCCTTCCACCAATGCCTAAGAGCCAATCTCAGCAGTGATGTCACAATGGCTTCATTATCCTATACTTGGCTCACCTAAGAACATAAGAATTGCCATATTGGGACAGACTGAAGGCCCATCAAGCCCAGTATCCTGTTTCCAACAATGGCCATCCCAGGTCCCAAGTACCTGTTAGAAACTCAAAGAGTAGCAACATTCCAGAGCTGAGATTGTGATGTCATAATGCCTCCTTCCACCAATGCCTAAAAGCCAACCTCAGCAGTGATGTCACAATGGCTTGACTGGACGGCAACTTCGGCAGTTGGAACCTAAGATAATACCAGACTTCACAGTCTACGGCCCAGAAATATCAAAGAAGAGACAAGTTAATCAAATCATGTATTTTTTAATGGGTATAACGTATGGGCACACTGTCATTTACTATGTTACTATGGATAACTATATAGGTAAAGTTAGAACAGCTCAAAAGCTGTTATCCGGACAGCGATGCAGTCACGGCTCTATCCAGTTATTCAGCGTTGGCCACTATGAAGATACTGGTACAGAATAAGACGATCAGACACTTTTTTCTTATTTCCATCAGTTCAAGGATGTCAATTCAAAAAATATCATCGTCGTCTTCTATCTTAACAGACAGCATCCTGAGATAAGGATCTGAATTCTTTAATTGTGACTGCTAGTACGTATCAATAGTTTAGAAAACACCTAAAAACATATGTTCACTAGATTTCTAGGTAATTAAAACCCTCCTCTTGATTGGTTCTTTGTTTTGTAAACCGCATGGAACTTCATGATAATGTGGTATAGAAGCACGCTTTTATGGTCTGTTATTTTATGTCTATTGCGGCTGGCGATAAAAAGAATATAATATCAATCTACTGTTTTTATTTAAATAAAGCTTTCTGGAGCCTTGCGCTCCTTTGTTTCTGATGTAAATAAAAAGGGATAAAGAAGCCATGGAGCACGGGTTTGGAGGGAAAGAGAATGTGGACTTATAATACCGCCTTTTTGTTGCTTTGGCATTTCAAAGCGGTGGGCACTGGAGGATTGAATGACTTGCCCAGGGTTACAAGGAGCAGTGCTGGAATTTGATCTCACAACCTCTGGGCGCAGAGCCAGCAGCTCGACCAGTGTGGCCTGCTCTTTGTGAGGTTTTCCTGTCTGGGCGTTGGTTCATGGTTACACTTGCCGGCTCATGTGTGAGGTGTATTTTCAAAGCTATTAAAAGTCTTAATTATTTTCAAGTAATTGACCAATAATCACAGAAGGAGATTACTTTCTAACCTTCGAGCTATCCTTGCGTTGGGGTTTTTTTTTTTGCTAGCAGCCACCCTTGATTCCAAATGTACACATCTGCATGCATTCTGTCCCTTTAACTTCAGATCGCTGAACCTATTTAATTACAACCAAGGTTTTTGCAGCGTGTGAGCTGCCGAAAACTATCAAGAGTAGGAAAAGTGGAGTGATTTATTAGGCTCATAAAAATTCATACTCTGTTATTCTAGTCATCTTCCATCTGAAGCTTGTTAGAAGGAGAACTCCTGGCAGCTCCTGTGGAGAGAGAGTATTGGGCGATGGGGGAGCATTTATCAAACTTCATTCGGCTTCTGCCGACACCATTGGTGCTCTCACCCGGAGGACTGGACTGAGCTCCCAGAAGCTCATTAACAATTATTCAGGGAAAGAAGGGGAAAGGGTGGGAGGCAGGTAGACCCTTTGCTACAATAATAAGGGTTATATTTCAACAAGACCCAAAGCTCTGGGGACCTATTCACTCTCTTTAGCGGGGAAATGTGCCATGCTGATTGCAAACTCTGCTCATCAGCGAAAAGTCTCAGCTGAGCATAGCATTACATGTGTAGGTGTGTTCATATACACACACTTGTCCTCCCATTGCCTTTTTCATCTTGTCCATCTGAGAGGCAGTTAGCTGCTCACCAGCCCTCCAGTGTATCGGACTCCTTTAGTTTAAGGCAGGGGTGTCAAACTGAATCACATAAGGGGCCGAAATCTAAAACACAGGCTAAGTCGCGGGCCAAATAACGGCTAAAGTGGAACACGGCCGCACGATACTTAAAGTCCTAGATTTCAAACGTACGGACTTTAATGCAATGGGAAAGTACCTGAAGAAAGAGCTGTTAGGATGGGAGGACATAAGAGAAGTGGAAAGACAATGGTCTAAGCTGAAAGGAGCGATAAAAATGGCTACGGACCTTTATGTGAAGAAAATCAATAAAAACAAGAGAAAAAGGAAGCCGATATGGTTCTCCAACCTAGTGGCTGAGAAAATAAAGGCGAAAGAGTTGGCGTTCGTGAAATATAAATAAACCCAAGAAGAGCAGAAAGGACTACAGGGTGAAACTGAAAGAAGCTAAGAGAGAGATACATCTGGCAAAAGCACAGGCGGAAGAACAAATGGCTAAAAATGTAAAAAAGGAGACAAAAATTTTTTCTGATATATTAGTGAAAGGAGGAAGATGAAAAATGGAATTGCTAGGCTAAAAGATGCTGGGAACAGATATGTGGCGAGTGATGAGGAGAAAGCAAATGTGCTAAACAAATACTTCTGTTCTGTGTTCACAGAAGAAAATCCTGGAGAAGGACCGAGATTGTCTGGCAAAGTTACACGAGAAAATGGAGTAGATTCTGCGCCGTTCACGGAGGAGGGTGTTTATGAGCAACTTGAAAAACTGAAGGTGGACAAAGCGATGGGACCAGACGGGATCCATCCCAGGATACTAAGGGAGCTCAGAGAGGGTCTGGCGAGTCCTATTAAAGACTTGTTCAACAAATCTCTGGAGACGGGAGTGATTCCTGGGGATTGGAGGAGAGCGGATGTGGTCCCTATTCATAAAAGTGGTCACAGGGATGAAGCAGGAAACTACAGGCCGGTGAGCCTCACTTCAGTTGTTGGAAAAATAATGGAAGTGTTGCTGAAAGAAAGGATAGTGTATTTCCTTGAATCTAATGGGTTACAGGATCCGAGGCAACATGGCTTTACAAAAGGTAAATCGTGCCAAACGAACCTGCATGAATTTTTTGATTGGGTGACCAGAGAGCTGGATCGAGGACATATGCTAGATGTAATTTACTTGGATTTCAGCAAAGCCTTTGATACAGTTCCTCATAGGAGGCTGTTGAACAAACTTGAAGGGCTGAAGTTAGGACCCAAAGTGGTGAACTGGGTTAGAAACTGGCTGTTGGACAGACGCCAGAGGGTGGTGGTTAATGGAAGTTGCTCGGAGGAAGGAAAGGTGACTAGTGGAGTCCCTCAGGGTTCGGTGCTGGGGCCGATCCTGTTCAATATGTTTGTGAGTGACCATTGCTGAAGGGTTAGAACGGGGGTCGGCAACCCGCGGCTCCAGAGCCGCATGCGGCTCTTTTCCACCTTTGCTGCGGCTCCGGTAGTGTGTCACGCAGGCATGCAGCTTACAAGTCCGGCGTCGCGGCGGGAAATAGCCATGCTGAGCAGTGAGCTCAGCACATACACAGATGAAAGCCTTGCTTGCTGATTGGTCCGGCGGCCCCGCCCCGCCGTGCCGCCGGACCAATCAGCAAGTAAGGCTTTCATCTGTGTAGTGCTGAGCTCACTGCTCAGCATGGCTATTTCCCGCCGCGACGCTGGACTTGTAAGGTGCACGCCTGAAAAAGAAATCATCCTGTCCGGGGTCGGTGTCATGCTCCGGAGATCTACAGCCTTCCTATCTCCCTCTGCCTTCTACCTGCTTCCGGCCACATCCCCTGCTCCGCGGCTCTCTTCGGCAACTCAGCAGCAGCGATCGACACAAGCTTCTGACGTCGGGGCCTACCCTCTGCGAGTCCCGCTTGTTTCAACTTCCTTTTTCCACAAAGGCAGGACTCGTAGAGGGAATGCCTCGATGTCGGCAGCTTGTCTTGATCACCGCTGCTGACGAGTTGCTGAAGAGAGCCGCGGAGCAGGGGGGTGTTGCCAGGTGCAGGTAGAAGGGAGAGGGCCAGATGCAGGACTCGTGGGTGAGGGAGCAAAAGAGAGAGAGAAAGAGAGAGGGGAGGGAAACAAAAGGAAATATTTCATACTGGGCTGGGCCGGAGTGGAGGGAGGGTGGAAAGATTCTAGCTACAGGGTGCAGTAACAAAGGAAAAGGGGGGGAAAGCTGAAAATGGAGATAGTGACACAAAGAAGAGAAAGGGTAAGCAGGACCTACTGAATAAGGATAGAGATACAGAGGGGACATGAAGAGGAGGTGAAATAGAGACATAGAAGTAATGCTGAAAAAGTGGGGGGGGGATAAAGACATTGAAAGGGCAAATGGTGAACATGGGGTAAAGACAAGGATAGAGACAAATGAAGATTCTGAAAAAGTGGTGAGATAGGGATATAGGTGAGATGGACACAAAGAAGGGTGATGCTGGAAAATAGGTGGAATGGTAATTCTGACAGACACAGAAGGGAAAAGCTGGATCAAGGAGAGATGGGGCTCAGGCTGGATGGAATGAGGAGAAATGCCTTGTTGGCCCGGAACTTCCTCTCCTACGTCAGAATTGACGTCAGGGAGCGGAATGCTGGTCAGCGCGATGCTTCTGCAGGGAAAGCTTGGGACGGCGGTGGCTTGGGGGCTATTCCCTGATGGCGGTGGCAGCAAACCGAGTGGCTTGGGGGAGGGCACGGAGAAAGAAAGAAAGGGGGCAGACAGAGACAGAAAGAAGGGGGAACAGGGAGACAGAAAGAAAAAGTTGGGGGAGAGAATGAGGTCTGGAGGAGAGGAAACATACAGGAGGCTGAAAGAAAGGAAGAAAGATTGGATGCACAGTCAGAAGAAGAAAGTGCAACCAGAGACTCATGAAATCACCAAATAGCAAAGGTAGGAAAAATGATTTTATTTTCAATTTAGTGATCCTGTATATAGCATTAAGATAAGAAACAATATATGCAGTGTTAGATTTGTTTTATAATGGTTTTGCGGCTCCAAGTTTTTTTTTCTTTTCGAAAACGGGTCCAAGTGGCTCTTTATGTCTTAAAGGTTGCAGACCCCTGGGTTAGAAGGAAAAGTGTGTCTTTTTGCAGATGATACCAAGATTTGTAACAGAGTAGACACCGAAGAGGGAGTGGAAAATATGAAAAAGGATCTGCAAAAGTTAGAGGAATGGTGTAATGCCTGGCAACTAAAATTCAATGCAAAGAAATGCAGAGTAATGCATTTGGGGATTAATAATCTGAAGGAACCGTATATGCTGGGAGGAGAGAAGCTGATATGCACGGACGGGGAGAGGGACCTTGGGGTGATAGTGTCCAAAGATCTAAAGGCGAAAAAACAGTGTGACAAGGCAGTGGCTGCTGCCAAAAGGATGCTGGGCTGTATAAATAGAGGCGTAGACAGTAGAAGGAAGAAGGTGTTGATGCCCCTATGCAGGTCATTAGTAAGGCCCCACTTGGAGTATTGTGTTCTGGCGAAGGACATAAGAAGACTTGAAGCGGTCCAGAAGAGGGCGACGAAAATGATAGGAGGCTTGCGCCAGAAGACGTATGAGGAGAGACTGGAAGCCCAGACTACAAGATGTTCAGAAAGGAAATAAAAACTATACTCTTCAAGAAATCCCTTAATAAAGCTTAATACCATGATAAAGCTTAACCCCCCTCTTACCATCCCCTCCCTAACACCAGATCCTACTTTTCCCTCTCTTGGAAACCTTCTCTGATCTAACGTTGTAACCCTTCTTCCATAACTCTTTTTGTAATCCGCTTTGAATCGAAAGGTAATGGCGGAATAGAAATCTGTAATGTAATGTAATATGTATACCCTAGAGGAAAGGAGGGACAGGGGAGATATGATTCAGACGTTCAAATACTTGAAGGGTATTAACATAGAACAAAATCTTTTCCAGAGAAAGGAAAATGGTAAAACCAGAGGACATAATTTGAGGTTGAGGGGTGGTAGATTCAGGGGCAATGTTAGGAAATTCTACTTTACGGAGAGGGTGGAGGATGCCTGGAATGCGCTCCTGAGAGAGGTGGTGGAGAGTAAAACTGTGACTGAGTTCAAAGAAGCATGGGATGAACACAAGGATCTAGAATCAGAAAATAATATTAAATATTTAACAAGGCCAATACTGGCCAGACTTGCACGGTCTGTGTCTGAGTATGGCCGTTTGGTGGGGGATGGGCTGGGGAGGGCTTCAGTGGCTGGGAGGGTGTAGATGGGCTGGAGTAGGTTTTAACGAAGATTTTGGCAGTTGGAACCCAAGCACAGTACCGGGTAGTGCTTTGGATTCTTGCCCAGAAATAGCTAATAAGAAAAAAATTTAAATTGAATCAGGTTGGGCAGACTGGATGGACCATTCGGGTCTTTATCTGCTGTCATCAACTATGTTACTATGTAAAATTTTTTTATTAAGATCCAGTTTGGAATTACGCTCACCATCTTTATCCACAGATACTGACCGACTTCTTAAAATGGTAGTATTTTGTTCAGAAATGAAAGATGCCTACCACTTAATGTCAAAAAATTAAAAACACAAAAAATAATTTTATAACAGGTATTGAAACTGTTGCCTTTGTAAAAACTCACACCAAATGAGGTCAAATTCTGGCTCTAGGCAGCAATAATAGGGAAAGGGAAAGGAATTAGGACTTGTAGACCATCTGTTTTGAAGTTGTAAACTACGTTGAGGGTGGTTGTAAGTACAGGTCCTTCAAGCATTTTCCCTATCTGTCCCAGTGGTCTCACAATCTGTCTAATGTACGTGGGTCAGTGGAGGATTAAGTGACTTGCCCAGGGTCACAAGGAGCAGTGTGGGACTTGAACCCACAACCTCAGGGTGCTGAAGCTGTAGCTCTAACCACTACGCCACACTCTCCATATATTTTAAATTCCATGGCCATAAAAATCTTTTAGGAATGTACAAGATCTGGGTTCTCTTTATTGAAAAGGCGTAACAGCTTTGTGTACCTGTGTGACTGTCCAGTGATATTTTCGCTATTTGTATTCTGTAATTCGCTGATTGTCCAGCTCTCTTCAGTGTTAACCACCGAGAAGTCGTAAGATTGTGGCGGTATAGAAAAAATAAAGTTATTATTATTATTATTATAAAAATGATTTTCCTTGCAAGGTACATTTGCTTCTAGGCAGGCGTAACTTTTTCACCTAAATCTGTGTGGATGTTTGCATACTTTTATCTTCGTCTAAATCTCTGTTCCCAGGAACATCTGTGTGTAAAAATCTGAGCTATGCATCAGCAGAAGATATTTTTATGTGTGTAAAACCTCTGGGCAATTTTATAATCACCTAATTCTACACATCAAACGATTATAAGATTAATCCCATGGTACACTCTCCTGATTTACTACTCTTAACATTGATAAGTTTATAAAAAGAAAGCTCAGCAGTGTCATTTAGTTCACTATTGTTCAATCTGAAAAAGTTGTTTCATTTTAATTGACATCTCCCTTCCTTCCCTCTAATATTCTACTAGTGTTCAGAACCCAAATTTTGAGACCATTCTTATTGTGCCCAAGATTTTTATAAATTTTCACGGAAAAGGCTCATATAAAATTGAGTAGTGGTATAGACAGCGATCTTCTTCAATCGATTGGCCACGTTTTTTCCTTCCAAATCTGTTGATACAATTGAGTGAGAGTTATGATAGTACCTTCTATCTCCTGTATCAAAACGGGCAAATCAGTTGTGTAGAAATCCATAGACTGTAACTAATTCAAAATACGGCCATCATACTCATGAATAAGGCAAAGAAATATGACCACGTCACCCCATTACTCCGCGAAGCCCACTGGTTACCGATATCGCATCGAACAACGTACAAGATACTCTTACTCGCTTTCAAAATTAATACACCCACTCCCTAGCCTTCCCAGGTAAATATCAACTAACCAGAATTTACTAACTATTCATAGAAACATAGAAATTGACGGCAGATAAGGGCCACGGCCCATCTAGTCTGTCCACCCTAATGTCCCTCCCCTACCTTTGCCCTGTGAATAGATCCCATGTGCCGATCCCATTTGGCCTTAAAATCAGGCACGCTGCTGGCCTCAATCACCTGTAGTGGAAGACTATTCCAGCGATCAACCACTCTTTCAGTGAAAAAGAATTTCCTGGTGTCACCTTGCAGTTTCCCGCCCCTGATTTTCCACGGATGCCCTCTTGTTGTCGTGGGACCCTTGAAAAAGAAGATATCTTCCTTCGCCTCGATGCGGCCCGTAAGATACTTGAACGTCTCGATCATGTCTCCCCTCTCTCTGCGCTCCTCGAGTGAGTATAGCTGTAATTTGTCAAGCCGTTCTTCGTATGGAAGATCCTTGAGTCCCGAGACCATCCAGGTGGCCATTCTCTGCACCGACTCCAGTCTCAGCACATCCTTGCGATAATGTGGCTTCCAAAATTGCACACAGTATTCCAGGTGGGGCCTCACCATGGATCTATACAATGGCATAATGACTTCCGCCTTACGACTGACGAAACCCCTTCGTATGCAGCCCATGATTTGTCTTGCCTTGGACGAAGCCTGCTCCACTTGATTGGCAGACTTCATGTCCTCACTGACGATTACCCCCAAGTCTCGTTCTGCTACCGTTTTTGCTAGGATCTCGCCATTAAGGGTATAAGACTTGCATGGATTTTGGCTGCCCAGGTGCATAACTTTGCATTTTTTGGCATTGAAATTGAGTTGCCATGTCCTAGACCAGCGCTCCAGTAGGAGTAGGTCATGCATCATGTTGTCGGGCATTGAATCTTGGTCTGTTGTGCATTTGCCCACTACATTACTTAGTTTGGCGTCATTGGCGAATAATGTTATTTTACCTCGAAGCCCTTCTGCCAAGTCCCTTATAAAGATGTTGAATAGGATCGGGCCCAAGACTGAGCCCTGTGGCACTCCACTGATCACCTCCGTCATT
Source organism: Geotrypetes seraphini (assembly GCF_902459505.1). NCBI lineage: Eukaryota > Metazoa > Chordata > Amphibia > Gymnophiona > Dermophiidae > Geotrypetes > Geotrypetes seraphini. The sequence continues at coordinate 13,374,321 of NC_047085.1, forward strand.
TCGGAGGGGGTGCCGTTCACCACCACCCTTTGAAGCCTACCTCCAAGCCAGTTCCCAACCCATTGCGTCAATGTGTCACCTAATCCTATAGAACTCATCTTGCTCAGCAACCTGCAGTGTGGTACGCTATCGAATGCTTTGCTAAAGTCCAGGTACACGATGTCTAGGGACTCCCCAATATCCAGCTTCTCCGTCACCCAATCAAAGAAGCTGATCAGGTTGGATTGGCATGATTTCCCCTTAGTAAATCCATGTTGTCGGGGATCCCGTAGATTCTCTTCATCCAGGATCTTATCCAATTGGTGTTTGATTAGAGTTTCCATTAGTTTGCTCACTATCGATGTTAGACTCACTGGTCTGTAGTTTGCTGTCTCCATCTTTGAGCCTTTCTTGTGGAGTGGAATGATGTTAGCCGTCCTCCAGTCCAACGGGACGCTGCCTGCACTAAGGGAGAGGTTGAAGAGCGTGGACAGTGGCTCCGCCAAGACATCACTCAGCTCCCTAAGCACCCTGGGGTGCAGGTTGTCCGGCCCCATTGCTTTGTTAACCTTGAGCTTTGACAGCTCACCGTAGACACTGCTGGGCGTAAACTCAAAGTTACTAAAAGGGTCAACTGAGCCAACCCTTGTCTGTAGCTGAGGGCCAAGCCCTGGCGCTTCTCGGGTGAAGACTGAGCAGAAGTATTCATTTAATAGTTGGGCTTTTTCCGAATCCTTTTCCACATAGTCTCCGTCTGGATTCCTAAGACGTACAATCCCGCCTGTGTTTTTTCTTCTGTCACTGATATACCTGAAGAAGGATTTATCTCCCTTCTGGATGTTCTTTGCCAGAGACTCTTCCATGTGGAATTTAGCCTCCCTGACTGCTGTTTTGACGGTTTTTGATTTGGTCAGGTAGTCTGCTCTAGAGTTCTGCTTCCCTGATTGTTTGTAAGAGATAAATGCTTTTTTCTTCTCCTTGATGAGGTCTGAGATCTCCGCAGTAAACCACTGTGACTTATTGTTCCTTCGCCGTTTACTTACTGATTTAACATAGCGGTTTGTTGCTTCTTGTATGGTATCTTTCAAAGTCGACCACATTTCTTCCACGTTATCAGTTTCTGCTTGGCTTTGTAACGCCTGGTGAACGAAGTCTCCCATTTCTTTGAAATTTGTTTCCTTGAATTTGAGGACCTTGGTCAGTGTGGTAGATTTAGTGAAACCTTTCCTGAGATTGAACCATACCATGTTGTGGTCACTGGAGGCCAATGTGTCGCCCACCGAGACCTCTGTGACACTTTCTCCATTGGTAAGTATCAGGTCCAGTATTGCCTGATCCCTTGTTGGTTCCAACACCAGTTGCCTGAGTCTTGCTCCCTTCATAGAGTTTAATAGCCTCCTGCTGCTGCCGGTAGCAGAGGTAAGTGTAACCCAATCCACATCAGGCATGTTGAAATCACCTAGCAATACTGTGTCCCCACGCAGGTGATATTTTCTATATCTCCGATTATTTCCATATCCAGGTCATCCTGTTGTCTTGGGGGTCTGTAAATTAGGCCAAGATACAAGCATTTATCCTTCCCTCTGGCCAAATTAACCCAAAGGGATTCCCCAGTATACTGGACATCTGAGATTCTCGTGACCTTAATGTCATCTTTAGTATATAATGCTACACCTCCTCCCATTCTGCCCTCCCTGTCCCGGCGAAGCAAGTTGTAACCCGGTATGACCATATCCCACCCGTGGGAGTCTGTGAGCCAGGTCTCGGATATCGCCACCACATCCAGGTCGGCATTCCTTATTTCTGTTTCCAATTCCAGGATCTTGTTTCCTAAACTGTGTGCGTTGACGTACATAGCCCTCCATGTTGTATTTTTGTTACGTCTCAATGGGGATATTCCTGCTTGAGCTACTTGAACACCTTTAGCATTATTAGCGTTATTTGTGCTTTCCTTAGACCCAGAACCACAATGTGTACTCCTCATATACCCAGAACTACAGTGTGTACTCCCCTTAGACCCGGAATTACAATGTGACCCATAAATATGATGTGACCCTACTCCCGACTCGAAAGTGTGTGCACTCACCCCCGACCCAGAATTTCGGTGACTACTTACCTCAGCCTCAAAAAAGTATTGGCAGTTTAGTTCGCCAGGTATGTTGTTTGTGCCTGTACCCTCCCCCGACTTACCTAGTTTAAAGCCCTGTGGAGTAGGCGGGCTAGACGGTGTCCAAGGACATTCTTCCCTCTTCTGGTCAGGTGTAGCCCGTCGTGTCCCTGTAGCCCTTGCAATGCTTCTCCATGGTGCAGAAACCCGAAGCTCATCTCCTTGCACCATCCTCGCAGCCAGTTGTTTGCCCTCCATATTCGATCCTCTCTGGCTCTGCCCTTGCCCTTCACTGGGAGAATCAAGGAGAAGACTACCTGTGCATCCATCCTCCTCAGCTTCTCCCCCAGGGCCCTGAAGTCTTCAGGTATGCTGTCCGGGGTGCTCCTGGCGGTGTTGTTGGTTCCGACGTGGATTAGAATCATGGGGAAGTGGTCTCGGGGCTTGATGAGTCTGTCAAGGCAAGCAGTGACATCCCGGATCCTGGCCCCTGGCAAACAGCAGACCTCTCTTGATTGTAGGTCTGGTCTGCAGATTGGTCCCTCGGTGCCCCTCAGCAGCGAATCTCTGATGACCACCACTCAGCGCTTCATAGGGGTGGGCCGTACAGTTGATTCCGGAGCTGGAACTGTCTGCTGAACAACTTCTTGTACCTCTGTCTCCGGACCTTCCTGTAGCAGTTGATATCTGTTCCTCAGGGCGATTTGTGGTGTCGATGTAGAGCTGTCCTGTGTGAGAGAAAAAGAGACAGAGTTAGGTCCTCTGCGTTTTCCTGTGGAGAAAGTCACCAGCTGCCAGGAGTCAGCGTCCCCAAACACTTCCTGCTTTCCAGCGGTTTGTCTCAAGGTGGCCGTTTTGGACGCTTTGGGTGTTCCCAGGGTGGTCTTGTCAGGTTCCTGTTCAGCGATCTGAGACAGCTCCTGGATGACTCCATCGATGAAGGTCTCGTCGTCTCGGATGCTCCTTAGGCGCTGAACCTCCTCTCTCAGGCTCTTCAGCTCCATCAAAAGGCTCCATTTAGGAGCTATTCTATACTCACAAGACTATGGGCTCCTTTTACTAAGGTGCGTTAGGGAATTAGCGCGTGGAGTAGCGCGCTTTTCAATGCCGTGTATGCTAGACGCTAATGCCTCCTTAGAGCTTGCGTTACTAGTTTTGTCTATCGTGCGGTTTTGCACGCGCTAAAAACGCTAGCACGCCTTAATAAAAGGAGCCCTAAATTTTCCGCTATAGCCCCTGCCCTCTGGAACAGTCTCCTGTCCAACATTTGACTCGAAGAATTCCTCGATAAATTTAAGAGCAAACTTAAAACATTCTTATTCAGGGACGCATATCAACTATGAGATTGGACCATATCCAATGATGAATGAGAACCTCTTTTAAGAAGCAACTCCCCCTCCTTTGTTTCTCCCTTCCCCCTCATACTTTCCTTTTAGAGTTTATTTTTATCTTGATGTATTTTACTCTCCCCCAACCCTCTTCGCCAGTCCTCCGGTACCAAGATAGTCTATGTTTCGTCAGTCACTTATGTTATATTTAAGAAATGTTCCCCCCTTTTTTTTTAAATGCAACTTAATTTTAGTATTGTAAACCAACCAGGTACTGACTCATGATCGGTATATCAAATATAGAATAAACTTGGAGTAGTCCGATGGAATATTTTCAATGTCATATTTTGGGAAGTCTTTAATGATCTTGTGAAGCTTTACTTTGATCTTGCATGTCAAAAGCTCATGGTCTCTTCCACAATCAACTCCTAGTTTAGTCCTTGCAGTCAAAACTTCAGATTTCCATCTCTGTCCTATAAGGATATAGTCAATTGCGATACATGCTATTTAGAGAGGTCCACGTGTATTGATTGTTTGCTGGGAGGGAGTTGTATTTTGTTATTTTAGATAGGAATGAATGGAATTGTAAATTTCTGTTTTGTGATCACAATTATGTATGATTAGTTTATGGAAACCACTTTGTTTATAGGTATATACATTTTAAAATAAATAAATACTGGTGACGTTTGTGATGTTGGAAACAGTTGGTTCGTTTTGCAAAACTGTACTAAGTTAGAAACATAGAAACATGATGACAGATAAAGGCCAAATGGCCCATCTAGTCTGCCCATCCGCAGTAACCATTATCTCTTTCTCTGTCCGAGAGATCCCACGTGCTTATCCCAGGCCCTCTTGAATTCAGACACAGTCTCTGTTTCCACCACCTCTTCCGGGAGACTGTTCCACGCATCTACCACCCTTTCCCTAAAAAAGTATTTCCTCAGATTACTCCGGAGCCTTTTACCTCTTAACTTCATCCTATGCCCTCTCATTGCAGAGTTTCCTTTCAAATGAAAGAGACTCGACTCATGCGCATTACATAGGTATTTAAATGTCTCTATCATATCTCCCCTCTCCTGCCTTTCCTGCAAAGTATACGGATTGAGATCTTTAAGTCTGTCCCCATGCGCCTTATCATGAAGACCACACACCATTTTAGTAGCCTTCTTCTGGACCGACTCCATCTTTTTTATATCTTTTTGAAGGTGAGGCCTCCAGAATTGTACACAATATTCTAAATGAGGTCTCACCAAATACAGGGCATCAATACCTCCTTTTTCCTACTTGCCATACCTCTCCCTATGCAACCTAGCATCCTTATAGCTTTTGCTGTCACCTTTTCAACTTGTTTGGCCACCTTAAGATCATCACATACAATCCCACCCAAGTCACGCTCTTCTGTCGTGTACATAAGGTCTTCACTCCCAAATCTGTACCGTTCCCTCAGGTTTTTGCAGCCCAAATGCATGACCCTACATTTCTTAGCATTAAATTTTAGCTGCCAAATTTCAGACCATTCATCAAGCTTCGCCAGGTCTTTCTTCATGTTGATTTTGGTATCATTCGCAAAGAGGTAAATCTTACCCGACAACCCCTCAGCAATATCGTTTATAAAAATGTTAAAAAGAACAGGCCCAAGAACAGAACCTTGAGGCACACCACTGGTAACATCTCTTTCGTCAGAGCGATCTCCATTGATCACTACCCTCTGTCGCTTTCCACTTAACCAGCTCTTGACCCAGCCTGTCACTTTGGGACCCATCCCGAGAGCACTTTGTTTATTTATTAGGCCTTTGTTTATTTATTAGGAACACTGTCAAAAGCTTTGCTCAAATCTAAATATACCACATCTTGCGCACATCCTTTATCCAATTCTCTGGTCATCCAGTCAAAGAAATTGATCAAATTTGTCTGACAAGACCTACCTCTAGTAAATCCATATTGCCTCCAGTCCTGTAATCCACAAGATTCCAGAAACTTGCCCATTCTGTTTTAAAAGTGTTTCCATTAATTTGCTTACCACAGAAGTCAGTCTTACCGGCCTGTAATTCCCTACTTCTTCCTTACTTCCACTTTTGTGGAGAGGGACCACATCCGCCCTTCTCCAGTCCTCCGATACCACTCCCGACTCTAGAGACTCATTGAAAAGGTCAGTCAGCGGAGCTTCCAGAACTTCCCTAAGTTGCTTCAGCACCCTAGGATATACACCATCTGGCCCCATTGCTTTGTCTATCTTTATTTTAGCTAGCTCCTCACAAACACAACCCTCTGAAAATCGATCAGGGTCTATTACTCCTCCATCCATATTCACGTTTGTCTTCTGCGGTCCTGCTCCCAGGGCTTCAACTGTGAACACAGAACTGTTGAGCAAAACTGTTAATATCTGTTAAGCAATTCGGCCTTTTCTTTATCAGCTTCTACATATTCCTCCTCTTCACCTTTGAGTCTCACAGTGCCACTTTTGCACTTCTTCCTATCATTAATATATCTAAAAAAAGTCTTGTCTCCACGTTTTAACTTGTCAGCTATTTTTTTTCCATTTGCATTTTTGCTTTCCTGACTACAAGACCAGCCTCTCTTTACTTTTCCAGATATTTTTGCCTGTCTTCCTCTTTCTGCGATCCTTTGTAGTTTATGGAAGCTATTCTCTTATTCCTTACCTTCTCAGCTACTACTTTTGAGAACCAAAGTGGCCTTCTTTTCCTCTTACTTTTACTTACTTGTCTCACAAAAAGGTTTGTTGCTCTTACAATCGCTCCTTCCAGACATTCCCATCCAGACAATTCCTTGACATAAACCCCCATCTGAACAAAGTTAGTTTTTTTAAAAGTCTAGAACCTTTACTTTTGAATAAGCCCTCTCTATACCCATCTTAATATTAAACCATACCATGCAGTGATCACTGGATGCTAGATGACAACCCACTGTAACATCAGAAACACTTTCCCCATTTGTAAGCACTAAGTCCAGTATGACCCCCCATCCTTTGTGGGTTCCATTACCAACTGCTGGAACAGTTCTCCTTGTAGAGAATGCAGAATCTCCATACTTCTAGAAGACCCCGCAATAGGGATACCCCAATCAACATCCGGCATGTTAAAACCACCTATTAGCAAGGCTTCCTCTTTTTAAGATATATTCTGAATGTCTAATATTAAATCTCTATCTACTTCTTCCGTCTGTGAAGGAGGCCTGTATATCACACCAATGTAAATATATTCACCATTTCCTCTTTCCAAATTCATCCACAGTGTTTGTTCCTTGTCCTGCAGATCCTGCAATTGTGTGGCTTTAATATGTTCTTTAACATTACCGTAGTCATCCCGCTAACTTGTCTGTCATCCGAATTTATAAATTCATTGGTAAGCATTTTAAATCAGATTGAGCTTTGGATGACTGCTTATAAACCTGAAATTAAACACCGAAAAAACAAAATTTTTTTTTAGCAACACCCAACGATAAGATCAAAGAAACTACGATTCATATGAATGGACTGGACTATAATATTGAACAATCCATAAAAATATTGGGAGTAACTCTGGATAAACATCTTACTTTGGAAAAACATACTGACGTGGAGGGGCATAATCAAAAAAAACGTCTAAGTCCCCTTTTGGCCTAAGGCCTTAAACGTTGAAAGTAGAAGCAGGGAAAATGTCCATTATCAAAAAAAACGTCCAAAAGGAGTGTTTTTTTGATAATGGCCTGCCTCTATGTTCTGCTGTTTAAACGCCCAGACCACCACTACATCTAAACTTATACCCTATAATCAACCTAAAAAAAGCCTAAGCCCCAAACGTCCAAAACAAGGGATTTTAGGCGAAGGAGGAGCCAGTCCTTCGCCTAAAAGCTGGATTCTGTAACCGGTGTCTGTCAAAAACAACACCGGTTACAGAATCCACCCCCCCCCCCTACAATGATCGGGCCAGGAGAGAGCCCAAGCCCTCCTGGCCCCACCGACAATGATCGGGGCAAGAGGGAGCCCAAGCCCTCTTGCCCCATGGCACCCCGAACCTTCCCGACTCGATCAGGGCAAGAGGGAGCCCAAGCCCTTTTGCCCCGCGATCTCCAATCCCCCCTCCGAGTCCGATAGGGCCATGAGGGAGCTCAAGCCCTCCTGGCCCTGCTCTTTCCAACCCCCCTCCCCCCCATGATCTGTACAGGAGGGAGCCCAAGCCCTCCTGGCCCTGCGCTTTCCAACCCCCTTCCCCCCCATGATCTGGCCATGAGGGAGCCCAAGCCCTCCTGTCCATGCGACCCCCACTCCCTACAAGATCGGGTAGGAGGGAGCCCAACCCCTCCTGCCCAGGTGGACCCCCTACCCCACACCCCCACTAAAATACGGGCAGGAGGGATCCCAGGCCCTCCTGCCTTCGAATCGACCCCCCCCACGACCTCCCCTCCCCGAACCCCTGATTGACCCCCTGCCGACCCGCGATCCCCTCGGCCGACCCCACAACCCCCCCACCCCCAATTCCACCCCCCCATACCTTGAAAACGTTGGCCGGACGGACGGGTGCCAAGCCCGCCCGGCAGGCCAGCCGGCTCCGGAATGGGGACGGATTGGCCCAGGAGGCTCAAACCCCGCCCACAGGTGGGACCTGAGGCACCTGGGCCAACCAGAATAGGCCCGGGAGGCTTAGACTCCTCCTGTGGGTGGGGCCTTAAGCACATGGGCCGGGTTATTTTGATGTATCTTTATTATTTCAGCTTGGAATGAAATAGATTTGAAATCGATGCAGAAAGTTGTAACTGTGCTGTAGAGAGAGGGAACAAATGTCATACACTGCAGTTTCTTAGGGAGCTCATGAAACTGCAAAAGCTACTAGTACTATTTAACATTTGACATGTAACAGATGGTCCCATAGTAACATAGTAGATGACGGCAGAATGGTCCATCCAGTCTGTACAACCGGATTAAATTAAAATTTTTTTCTTCTTAGCTATTTCTGGGCAAGAATCCAAAGCTCTACCCATTACTGTACTTGGGTTCCCACTGCCGAAATCTCCGTCAAAACCTACTGCAGCCCATCTACACCCTCCCAGCCATTGAAGCCCTCCCCAGCCCATCCGCCCCCAAACGGCCATATACAGACCATGCAAGTCTGCCCAGTACTGGCCTTAGTTCAATATTTACTATTATTTTCTGATTCTAGATCCTTTGTGTTTATCCCATGCTTCTTTGAACTCAGTCACAGTTTTCCTCTCCGCCACCTCTCTCGGAAGCACATTCCAGGCGTCCACCACCCTCTCCGTAAAGTAGAATTTCCTAACATTGCTCTTGAATCTACCACCCCTCAACCTCAAATTATGTCCTCTGGTTTTACCATTTTCCTTTCTCTCTTTATACAGCCCAGCATCCTTTTGGCAGCAGCCACTGCCTTGTCACACTGTTCTTTCGCCTTTAGATCTTCGGACACTATCACCCCAAGGTCCCTCTCCCCGTCCGTGCATATCAGCTTCTCTCCTCCCAGCATATACGGTTCCTTCCGATTATTAATCCCCAAATGCATTACTCTGCATTTCTTTGCATTGAATTTTAGTTGTCAGATATTAGACCATTCCTCTAACTTTTGCAGATCCTTTTTCATATTTTCCACTCCCTCTTCGGTGTCTCCTCTGTTACAAATCTTGATATCATCTGCAAAAAGGCACACTTTTCCTTCTAACCCTTCAGCAATGTCACTCACAAACATATTGAATAAGATTGGCTCCAGCACCGAACCTTGAGGGACTCCACTACTCACCTTTCCTTCCTTTGAGCGACTTCCATTAACCACCACCCTCTGGCGTCTGTCCGACAGCCAATTTCTAATCCAGTTCACCACTTTGGGTCCTAACTTCAGCCCTTCAAGTTTGTTCAACAGCCTCCTATGAGGAACTGTATCAAAGGCTTTGCTGAAATCCAAGTAAATTACATCTAGCATATGTCCTCGATCCAGCTCTCTGGTCACCCAATCAAAAAATTCAATCAGGTTCGTTTGGCAAGATTTACCTTTTGTAAAGCCATGTTGCCTCGGATCCTGTAACCCATTAGATTCAAGGAAGTACACTATCCTTTCTTTCAGCAACATTTCCATTATTTTTCCAACAACCCAGGTGAGGCTTACTGGCCTATACTTTCCCGCTTCATCTCTGTGACCACTTTTGTGAATAGGGACCACTTCCTCTCTCCTCCAATCCCCAGGAATCACTCCCGTCTCCAGAGATTTGTTGAACAAGTCTTTAATAGGACCCACCAGAACCTCTCTGAGTTCCTCATTATCCAGGGATGGATCCCGTCCGGTCCCGTTGCCTTGTCCACCTTCAGTTTTTCAAATTGTTCATAAACACTTTCCTCTGTGAACGGTACAAAATCTACTCCATTTTCTTGTGTTACTTTGCCAGACAATCTCGGTCCTTCTCCAGGTTTTTCTTCCGTGAACACAGAACAGAAGTAATTGTTTAGCACATTTGCTTTTTCCCATCACTCTCCACATATCGGTTCCCAGCATCTTTTAGTTTAGCAATTCCATTTTTCATCTTCCTCCTTTCACTAATATATCTGAAAAAGTTCTTATCTCCCTTTTTTATATTTTTAGCCATTTGCTCTTCCGCTTGTGCTTTCGCCAGACATATCTCTCTCTTGGCTTCTTTCAGTTTCACTTGGTAATCCTTTCTATACTCCTCTTCTTGGGGTTTTTTAATATTTCAGGAACTCCAACTCTTTTGCCTTTATTTTCTCTGCCACTAGTTTGGAGAATCATATCGGTTTCCTTTTTCTCTTGTTTTTATTAATTTTCTTCACATAGAGGTCTGTAGACATTTTTATCGCTCCTTTCAGCTTAGACCACTCACTGTCTTTCCATTTCTCTTATGTCCTCCCATCCTAACAGCTCTTTCTTCAGGTACTCTCCCATTTCATTAAAGTCCGAACATTTGAAATGTAGGACTTTTAAGTATTGTGCGGCCGCTCTCCACTTTAGCCATTATATCAAACCAAACCGTTTGATGGTCGCTACTTCCCAGATGAGAACCCACTCGAACATTAGAGATACTCTCTCCATTTGTGAGGACCAGATCCAATATCACTTTTTCCCTCGTGGGTTCCGTCACCATTTGTTTGAGCAGAGCCTCTTGAAAGGCATCCACAATCTCCCTACTTCTTTCCGATTCTGCAGACGAAACATTCCAGTCCACATCCGGCAGGTTGAAATCTCCTTACAGCAGCACCTCCTGTTTCTTTCCAAACTTTTGGATATCCACAATCAGATCTTTATCAATTTGCTACGATTGAGTTGGAGGTCTGTAGACTACACCCACGTAGATTGAAGTTCCATCTTCTCTTTTCAGAGCGATCCATATCGCTTCTTTCTCTCCCCAGGTCCCTTGCATTTCAGTCGCTTGGATATCGATCTTTACATAGAGAGGTACTCCTCTGCCTTTTTGACCATCTTTGTCTTTCCTTTCTTATCCTCTGGTTCTCCCAGTTCCTGACTAACTCCCTTCCTGGCTTCTTAATCTCTACTATTTTTCTCTGCTCATTATGGATGCATTTTTACCCTCTGTACTTCCTATCCTCCTCTGACATATCTCCGTGACAACCCCCCATGGCTTTTTCCACTAGTTCCCCCATTCCTAATAACTTCCCTCCCTAAATCCACCCTTTTGTAGACCAGACCATCATCTCCTTCCTATCTCTTTCCCCCACCCTTATAGTCTGACATCTTCCGGTTTCTTCCTTCCTATACCATCTCTCTCCTTGTCTCTTCCCTTCCTTCCTGCCCCTGTGGTTCTCTCTCCCTTCTGTTCCCAAGTCCAGCATCTCTTCCCTCCCATTGGCCAGCATTTCTTCCACCCTCCTCTCCACTCCTCTCTTTCTTCCTTCCTTGGTCCATAGTTTCTTACTTTCTTCCCTCCCCCTCCACCCCCTTCAGGGTCCATCATCTCTCTTTCTACTTCTCCACCCCTCGCTCGGTCTACCTTGCACCATGTCTCCCAGGAAGTCCCTGGCAGTGACAGCATTTGACAGATGCTTTTTGTGGCCTTCTCGGAGCCTATCCTCTGGCACAACCCACCCTTCTATCTCAACTTCATGTTTACATGGGGTTGGGTCACAGCAGGAGAGAGACTCTAAGTCTATGTCATTCTCAGTCTCTAGCCCAATTTTTTGAAGCTGCTTTCAATTCTTAATTCACTCACTGTCAGCTGTCGTATCTTTCCTTTTGCTAGAAAATCTCCAATCCTGAGATATCTTGTCTGTCCAAATTGGATTGTAAGCTCTTCTGAGCAGGTACTGTGTATTGAATATTAAATGTACAGTACGCCTTTCAGTGCTATAGTAATGAGAAATAGTAGTAGTACTCTAAGCAGGTCTTGAGCTATGTCTATCAAGTCCTGGGGATATGGTGTAAAGTAGATGAGAGGAGGGGAGAGCCAGATTGCGGAAGGGGAGTGGAAGAGGCAGGGAGAAATGTTGACTGGAGAGGAGAAAGATGATAGCATGCTGAATCAGGTAAGAGGAGGCAAAGGACCCTCAAAGGCACAGCCTAGTTGCTTGACTGGTCAGTCTTCTCCTGATTGAGAAAGAGTGAAGACTTATACAGAAAAGTAAAGATGACAAAATTAGGAGGAGAAAGCCAGTTGAGTTGTCTCTGCCTTGCCCCGAGGCTACCTCCTTTCTTTTTGCCTGGCCTGGAAGGAGAAGCACAAGCTCAGCAAGCATTCAGAACCCCCCGTGCTGTGCAGAGCCGCCAGCCTGGCCTGAGAAATGCAGCTCATATCCCAGTCAGATATGATGCAAGCAGTTTTTTTGTAGTTTGTCTTCCATTGCGGTAGTAAAGTTTTTAATTAGGAAAACTAATGAGATCGATTAGTCATTAGAAGTGACCTCTGGACCGCTGCAAGGAGCGAGCATGTGTGTGTTGGACTGATAAAGGCAGACGCTGGGGGATTGTTTGCAATAAAAGCGTAGAGTGTTTGATTTGAGTGAAATGTGCCACAGGGAATACATCATGCGGAGAAAAAAAATTACAGCACTGGGAACCTGTAATGAAGGGAATTAAACCAGCGTCCTATCTAAATAACATGATTATCTACATAAAAGCCCTCAGCTAGCAAGTAGTAATAGAGAGCCAAGTGACTTTTTACTGAAGCTCTGCAGACATCTGTGAATGGCGAGACGCACAAGCACTAACCAAATCGTTTTTATTGCGCTCTGTGATTATAAGCCTCAACCCCCCTCCTGGATTGATTCTTGTCATGCTGAAATCTATCTGCAGCTTGGAGACATAAAGGATTTTCTTTCTAACAAAACACGGTTTAGGGATTGGGATTTGGCCGATGAGTAGCTCAAGGCAAGTTGCATTCATGTACGGTAGGTTACGATAAACTAGGTCTCTTCCCCCATTCACAAAAGTAGATCTTGTGCAGTAGTGCTGAAAGCAATGTGCTGGCAACCAGCCTGTCTCTTACAGGGGACACGACATTTCGTACAGAGACTGGCCATGTACCTGATGAATTACTAGAATGAGCGTTGTGGTAAGCAGGTGCTGAGCGATGAACTTTGGGAACGTCCCTTTTCAGAATTTTGTAAAGTCAAAACCTATGAAGCTTATCGGCTAATGTTTTGCTATTATGAAAGGTGAAGTAATTCTTTGTTAGGAGAGATTACATTACGTTACATTGGTGTCTTCTATCCCGCCAATACCTTTCAGTTCTAGGCGGTTTCCAACAAGAGTTGGCCTGGGCATTCCCAGGTTAATAGATGTAGTAGGCGTCGGGATCTGTGGATCTAATTATACCTGTATTTCTGTGTGGCAAGACGGCTTTTCTTAAAGAAACGTGAGGTGAAAAGTTCAGTCGCTTGAGTAAACCTCTCCTAAACTTGATGACAGTTTCAAGGCTGCACATATCCTAGTGATGGAACCCTGGACATACCGCTAGGAATGAGATTTGTTAAGAAGTGCCTTTTGGGTGGCTATAAGAGACACAGAAAGATGTCAACAAGTTACAAGTATTCTCACCTCCCAAAAATGGTTTACCCCTCTCCTCCCCAAGTTTGCCACCCTAGTTTTGAAGCATGACTGTTATATTAGCAATGTCCTAACTTCCATGGGAAGCAGTCAAGTGTGTCACCTCTCCTCCTGTAGATCTCCACATCATTACAGAGTTCAAATTGTTGATTGTTGTAGCTTGAACCCTCCCAGGAGGAAGAGATTCTGACAGCAGAAAGAGTAGAGTAGAAATGCTGGGCTCCTAGCACTGCATTCCAACCAAGGGCATGTGAGAAAAAAGTCCTGGGAAGTAGGGATAACAGGTTTGAAGCTTAGGTGGAGGTGAGAAGGGAAGAGCAAGAACTCTCTCAAGTTAAAAGGGGATAGATTCCATAAAAACGTAAGGAAGTTCTTCTTCACACAGAGAGTGGTGGAAAACTGGAACGCTCTTCTGGAGTCTGTTATAGGGGAAACACCTTCCAGGGATTCAAGTCAAAGTTAAACAAGTTCCTGCTGAACCAGAACATATGCAGGTAAGGCTAGACTTAATTAGGGCACTGGTCTTTGACATGAGGGCCGTCGCAGGAGCGGACTGCTGGGCCCGATGGACCACTGGTCTGACCCAGCAGCAGCAATTCTTATGTTCTTATGGGTAGGAACTGGGTGAGTTAGGACTTGCGAGATGGAAATTCAGAGATTGGGAGACAGGGAGAGCAAGGACTGAAGGATTGTGTGGGAAAGGAAGACTAGGGGAATGAGGATGTGAAGAGAGACTTAGGAGAGCAGGGGATGAGAAAGTGAAAAGGAAGCTAGCCAAATTCATGAAGTAGGGGACGGGACTCCAGAGTAGCTGCAGGGGTAGACATGACTAAGAAAGCTGTAGATTACCTCTCTCAATAATGGTGAAGCCTAAGAGTTGGACAGTTAATCTACTGCCTCTACCTTGCAGGGTTTAGGGCTGCTCAAGATATCTATTATTTCTTCTTTTGGTAGCTTTGCAGAAGCTGTTATGCTGGGAGTTGCCAGAAGTTGTGGTAAAAGAAGATAGCGTAGCTGGTTTTAAGAAAGGTTTGGACAAATTCCTGGAGTAAAGTCCATATTCTGTTAATGAGGAAGACATGGAGGAAGCCACTGCTTGCCCTGGATTGGTAGCATGGAATGTTGCTACTCTGGGGATTCCAGAATCTTGTTACTCTCTGGGATTACGGAATCTTGCTATTCTTTAGGATTCTGTTTGGAATGTTGCTACTCCTTGGGTTTTGGTCAGGTACTACAGATGGTCTGCGCATGCGCGGGGATCGCTATAGAGCAGGGATCTCAAAGTCCCTCCTCGAGGGTCGCAATCCAGTTGGGTTTTCAGGATTTCCCCAATGAATATGCATGAGATCTATTTGCATGCACTGCTTTCAATGCATATTCATTGGGGAAATCCTGAAAACCCAACTGGATTGCGACCCTCGAGGAGGGACTTTGAGATCCCTGCTATAGAGCGATCCTTGCCTGCAGATGCATGTTGGGGATTGCTGAATTCGTCGGACCTGGGGCCCGATTGGGCAGGTTAGTGAATCTGGTCTTGAACAATTGATACCTGGAAATGCAGCATTGATTGAGAGACTGTGATATAATAACAAGTTGAGATGTTGGCAAATTATACTAAAAGGCGTAATTTCCCTGAAGAAATACTTGAAGGTCCCAGATTTCCCCTGTTGTAAGAGGGGAAATCCGGGTGGGGTCAACTTTCTGTCTGGCATTTCTGAAGATAGTTTCTATGTAACTAGGCTCTTAGAAGATGCTCACTAAGAAGCTCAAAAAAGCGGACTTGGGTGAGTTGGACTTTGAGACCTTATTTGGGGGATGTTTGTAACAATTTTCCTTGACATATTTACACTCTCAGAAAAGACCTAAAAACAAGTTATTTCTTGGGATCAATCGGTTGTGTTTCCCATGTTTGTGTGTGATAAAGTTGATAATAGGCAATTACCCAGGGACCCTGTTTTGTTTTTTTAAATGTATATTTATTGAATGCAAAAGTAACAAACTAATCAACAAGCATCTTAGCAATACAAAGCTATAGAAAACAAGCCAAGTCATTTTCTCCCCTTAGGGACCCTGTAATGTATTGGGGATGGGATAGTCCAAGACCCTGCCTTTCTTAGTTTGTTTGAACATTTCTTCTTCTGTCACCTCCCAACTTGAGATATTTGTTTGGCCTTGTTATTTGTAAAATTGTGATATTTTCAACTTTGGTTCTTATCTCAGTCAAGATATGTTCTTGAATATGTAAATTTCACATTCTGCAAATAAACGTAAAATGCAAAAAAAGAGAAAAGACATTCAGGCATTAATTGAATCTTAATCTCAGTCATGATTTCTACCTCATTGTAATACAGAGATGGCTTTATTATCATTTGTGAACAGAGTACAAATGCGGGCAGATGGGGCAGTGTTTACTGTTGTCTCTTCTGGACATATGAATTTTGCTTCTAGAATGAGATTGGGTATTTTTATAGATCTTTTGGAAACTGATCATAGAAATACCATACAAATTTTTCTCTGACATATAGTTTTTACAGAAATTTATTACGACATATGATTGTCAATCCATCATATTTAAACACCATTCAGTTTAAATATTTTAAGATGTCATTTAGGTCCTATTTTCTATGTATTGCCTCTAGAAGTTGATGAATGGCTAGTTATTTGTATGACCAGATATTTAATTAACCTGAAAATATCATGGAAATGTATTAATTAGGTTGACACTTTACGCTCCGTTTGCGGTGAGTTCGGTCTGAAGGTGCAAAGAAGAGCCATGAGACTCCATTGGTGAGGCAAGCCTATTTTGGATGTGAAGCTGGGCATCTTGGCGCTGTCAATGTTGCCCACTTAAAAAATGGCCATGCAACAGTGCTGTTGATAGAATCACAGCTTCACGAAAGGTAGGTGCTGGAATTGAAGGCAGACTTTTCAAGGCCTACTTTTCCAGCACCTTCCTTTCATGTGAAGCGCACCTACAGAGGCATTTTAAGATGCCCCTTGCCTACAGTGGCATTAGGCTCCAGCTTATTCAGAACACGGCAGCCAAGCTGATTTTTGCAAAACGTAAATCTGACCATGTCTCCCCACTGCCGGCCAATCTTCACTGGCTCCCAGTGATTTCCAGAATCCAATTCAAATGCTCTTGCCTGGCTTTTAAGATTATTCACGGCATCCTTCCTTCCCTAATCCCACTTTCCAACTCCTCGTGCCCTGACTCCACCAGGACCGCCCATAAATTCAAACTATCCTTCCCCTCCCTACATGGTATTCTCCACGCAGGAAAACTGGGAAAATCACTGCTATTCAAAATCACAGGTCTCTGGAATGACCTTACCATCCCGCTGCGGAACCTGAGCTCCCTCCATTTATTCCGCAAGCAACTAAAAACCTGGCTCTTCTCTAACATGTAATTTCTTTTTTCCCTTACTTTTCCACTCAACTTATAAACTTATGTAAACCTTTTCCTACCCTCTCTCATTTTTAACGTCTTGTAAACTAGCTAAAGAGACATATGATCAAGAAACTGTTTTATTTTACTTTTGTGATTATGATAAACATACCGAAGGCCTCAAAATAATAGCTGGCAGGCCACAAGTTTGAGACCACTGCTCTAGACTAACCCAAAATTTGTTGGGAGAAACTAATATGTTCTTGAAATTTGTTCTCCATTGAGGATTAGCAGGCTGTAAATCCATCTAAAAAAATATAGAGATGACCTTTTGATTCAATTAGACTTATAACACTGATCAACAAAAAAAATTTTCTTTGCTACTGAGAGCTTAAGAAATGTTCTTAGTTAATTTAATGACTCTGATTTCAGATCTGTAATTGAAATTCAGCTAGCACGTCAGGTTTTAGAGATATACGTTACTGATTTTTTTAGAGAGTATGCCATATTGGCATAATATTGCGAGTATGAATTGTGTCCCACCAAACTTGTGTTAAGGAGCGATTGGCTGGCCCAGACCTTCTCTCCGACATCAGAATTGATGTCAGGGGAAGGCTTGTGCGTGGGCAGTGTGCAATCGCTGCATTCGCCCTTCCCTTCCTGGAGTTGCGATGAGTGGCAGTGGTGGGGTGGGAAGGAATTGGTGGCGGGTAGGCAGGCTTTGGCGTGGCAGGGAGGGAGTTAGGAAGAACAAAGGCTGGAAGGCAGGGAGGGGGCACAAACTCGGGACATAGGAAGGAGGGAGGGAATAGAAAGGGACAATTGTTGGGCCTGAGTGGGAGGAAAAGAGATGGTGCACATGGGGAAAAAGGAAGAGGAAAATTGAGCATAGAGAGGAGTGGAATAGAAGGATGAGAGAGTGAAATGTTGGATATGGTGGTGGCGAGGGAACAGAGGGATAGATTGAAGGGGATGCAAGGGGGAGGAATGTTGGGCATAGTGATGGAGGGAGAGATGTGTCATGGTGTTGGAGAGGAGTGATAGAAGGAGAAATGGGCATTGGGCTGGTGGGCCATGGTGAAAAATGATCTGGAGGATGAGAGAGGAAGAAAAGTTGGACTCATGGAGGGACAGAGAGAGATGTTGGTTGGGGAATGGAATGAGGTCTGGAATTGAGGAAGCATGCAGGAGGCAGAAAGATTGGATGCACAGTCAGAAGGAAGTGCAACCAGAGACTTTTGAAATCACCAGACAAGAAAGGTAGGAAAAATTATTTGATTTTCAATTTAGTGATCAAAATGTGTCACTTTTGAGAATTTATATCTGCTGTCTATATTTTGCACTATATTTGTCTGTTTTTCTATAGTTGTGACATTGCATATTTTAAAATCATCTGCCTTGACATCTTTGAAAACCCCCCAAATATAAATGATAATTAACATTTTCTCTGCGTACAGTGTGCTTTGTGGTCACTGTTATGTATTAATAAGATTATATTGTGTGTGTATGAAAAATGGATGGAAGATATTGCATTACAATTAGTATTATTATTATGGGGTGGAGTCAGGGACGGAGTTTGGCCGGGGTACTCGGTTGGTATTTGTTAGTCTTGAAAAGGCTGAGAAACAGACTAATCTCCAAGATCACACTTACATTCCTTTTATAGCTCAAGATTGACACAATGTTGTAAGTTGACCTTTGCTTCTTTATTGCATGTCTACTTTTGAATATCAAGGCCCCAAAGTTTGTAATAACCAAGAATCTTATTGTAAACCACACTGAATCCTTGTTGAAAACTGCGGGATATAAGAAACTGTATGGTATGGTATGATGTAAGCTATGGTGTCCCATCTGTGAGATCTTGGCATCCTTCTTGTCCTCAGAGAAGCCGTGTGCTCTGGTTGACGGCAGGATACAAGTCCTCACATAACTTGGCAGTTGTATTCAGAGACTGAGGGAGGTCACTGGGAAACTATGCATATGTATGGTCTTGCTTTTCTAAAGCTCCCAGAGTAATCTGAGCCGGTGCACTTTGTTGACTGACGTCACCCACCTGTGAGGACATATCCTATGGTTCACGGAGAACTCTTTTTGCAGATGGGCGCTCTTTTTTGAGTCCTAGGAAGATATTTGTGGGTACAGCATAGTTATCACAAAGATGATCTGGTGATTGGCACAAGGTTATGAAGGTAATGTACTCGTATTACTGCTAGAAATCATTTAGAAACCAGGTCATTTTTCAAAAAGGTTTTTAAATGACATGATTTGGTATTGCAATATATATATATCTATACAGTCAAACCTTGGTTTGCGAGTAACACGGTTTGAGAGTATTTTGCAAGTTGAGCAAAACATTCCCACAAATCGTGCCTTGCAAACCGAGCGTTGACTCGATTTGCGAGTGCCCCCCCCCCCCGCGATCCGGCATTCCCCCTGCTCGCGTCGCCTCTCCCCCGCCGTGATCCGGCGTCCCCCACCCACCCAAACACAATCTCTTACCCCCGATGTGGCACCAGCACCAACGCACAGGACATGCCGGTGCTGGTGCCCGAAGATCCTCCCTCGTGCTTGGGCTGGGCCTTGAGCATCTGCGCATGCTCAAGGCCTTCTAGTTCTCGCTCTCTCTGAGATTCTCGGAGATATATATATATATATTTTAAAGAGCAGAGATGACCAGGATAATCAGGCTTGCAAATCTACTTGGTCATCTCTGCTCCTTTTTGTTGATATTGGTTGTGGAGATTCTTTCCTCCTTTTTTTAACACATTTCCTGTTTGTTTTTCTCCTTTAGGCCCCAGCACCACTCCCTTCAGGAGCCCTTCGGCTACGAAAGTGATAAAGTCACGCTACCGGATAGTGAAGAAGACTGCAATGTCTCCTGCTCCCACCTCCCTGTCAGCTCTCAGCAGCCTGGCCCTCACCTGGAAAGTGCGACGGCTTTCTGCAGCAAGGTAATTAGCTGGAATCAACCTTGAGAACCCTTCTGCTCTAGAAATCAGTTTGATTTTTCTATAAATCACGGTGCCCTGTGACGTTTAAATAAAGAAAGGTGATTTTTCTAGCAAGACTTCCCATGCCAAGTGATGGATCTAGCGGCAGATGTGGCTGGTGGAGCTGAGCAATGTACTGGAAGGAATTAGGCAAACACATAGACTATGTGGATTGTTTAACTTCAATAGCCAATTAGTTGTGTGAATTGCTTAATTTTTCTATTAATTATGTTGCACTTCCTACAACAGCTTTATTTACTTAGAAGAAAAATTCTAAAAGCTCATTAATGATCCATTCTGTCCTGACTGGTGATGAAATGGCTTTTCCGAGTTAATGGGGAAAAGAAAGATAGGGAACAAAGCCATAGTTCAGGCCTGGCAAACGAAAGGAGGGGCCCAAAACCAGGGCACCCTTTATCAAAAATGCTTCAAGCACACACATCTGGGATTCAGGACGCAAGTTTCCAGAAGTAGCTTTCAGTGATAGAACATTGTGCAAATGTAAGCGGAGGAGAAAAGTGCACACCAAGTCTGACTTTCTAGGATAGAGCAACCAGATAAGCACGTCAGTTACCTAAATACTTCAGGAACAGACGTGTTTTTAGGTGTTTCCTAAATTCCCCATAAGTAGTAGGCGTGAGCAATTGTTCCAGATCTTTACCCTAAAATGCTGCCTGATGTGAGAAAAGATGTTGATGATGTCTTTTAAATTCACATCCTCTAAACCAGTGGTCTCCAATAGAGAATGACACGGGGAAAAAATCTGTCCCCGTCACCGGCCCACCATCCTCTGCACCGCCCCATCACCGCCGTTCCCTTCACCGCCCCGTCACCGTCACCGCCATCCCTTTCACCGCCCCGTCACCGCCACTGCCATCCCATTCACCGCCCCGTCACCGTCCCCGCTGCATCCATATAAGCCTTAGTACTGTAATATTTAGCTTATTCCTTTCTTATAAATCAAAGTTCCTGCTGCTGAACTAGAGAAAGAGATGTTCAGCTGGCAGGGCTTTGTTTATAAATTTTTATCAACACAACTAATATACTATTTTATCCTAAAGCAAAAAATAAATAAATAAATATAATTTTTTTTTCTACCTTTGTTGTCTGGTTTCTGCTTTCCACATCTTCTCATTGAATTCCTTCCATCCACTGTGTGTCTTCTCTCTGCGTCTTCCATTTGCTGTTACTGTGCCTCTCCCTTAACCCCCCCCCCCCCCAATTGGTCTAGCACCCATCTTCTTCCCTCCGCTCCCGCATAGTCTGGCATGTCTTCTTCCCACTCTGTCTTCCACATTTCCCTTGGGGGTCTGTTCCTCTCCATCCTCCTTCAATGTCTGTTCTATTCCTTTCCACCACCACCCTTCCTTCCCTCCTTTACCATCTGTTCCTTTCTACTACCCTTCAGCTCCTCTCACGTGGCTTATCTATCTACCTTCCTCCCTCTTATTTTCATGGCACGTTACAATGTAATTTGTGCAAGCCACTGGAGCCTGCGAGCTCGGTCCCTGTCCCATCCCCACAAACCATCTCGCTTCTGTGCTCCTATTTTCTCCATTTCTAATATCTCCCCTATGTATCTGTCATTGCCCCCCCTGTGTCCATATACCATCCCCATGGCATGTCCCCTTTATGTCTCTGTCCCTATGCCCCATGCACATAATTTCCCCTCTTTCTGTTACCTTCCTGTGTCCAGATTTCCCCTATCTTCCTCTTCCATACCAGTGTGTCTCTTCTTTTCAACCCCATCTAGCTTTTTTCCCTCTTTCTTCCCCCCCCCCCTGCTTCTAGCATCTGGCTCACCTGCCAGTCCTTCCCTTTCTTTCCTGCTGTGGGTTTTTCTTTCCGACTTCATCCCCTTTCCCTTTCACTCCCTCCTTCCAATTTGAGCCGGGAACACTAGCGATCGCACGGTCCCCGCAGCTCACACCCGCCTGCCCAATCGATTCTAGTGTTTAACCAGCTCTCTCCCTTCTCCTCACCTTAGTTTGTAGATTTTCTTTTTCGGCGACCCGCACGCTATCAGAGAGCCGCGCACTCGCGGCTGCTCAGTGTTCAATCTTCTGCTCTGCTGCAACTTCCTGTTTCCGGTTGCGTCAGAGCAGAAGATTGAACACTGAGCAGCCGCGCATGCGCGGCTCTCTGATAGCGTGCGGGTCGCCGAAAAAGAAAATCTACAAACTAAGGTGAGGAGAAGGGAGAGAACTGGCTAAACACTAGAATCGATTGGGCAGGCGGGTGTGAGCTGCGGGGACCGCGCGATCCTTCATGCCTCACTGCGGGGAACAAGACCATTCACCGCCCCGCGGGCGGTGAATGGCCTTGTCCCCGTCGCCGCAGCGACTGCTAGTTTTCTTCCCCGTTTTCGGCGGGTGACCCGCGGCTAAAATGCGGTGGCCGCGGGTAAACCGCCACAGTGTCATTCTCTAGTCTCCAACTCAAACCCTTTGGGATTTGTAGGTATTGGAGGGCCGCAGAAAAAACAGTTAATGTCTTATTAAAGAAATGACAATTTTGCATGAGGTAAAACTCTTTATAGTTTATAAATCTTTCCTTTTGGCTAAGTCTTAATAATAATATTGTAATTTAGAGCTAAAGACTCAAGATATCAAGATATTGAAGGGAATTGACTTAGTAGAGAAAGAGAGATCGTTCACCCTCTCCAAGGTGAAGAGAACGAGAGGGAAAAGATTCCGTACAAACGTAAGGAAGTTCTTCTTCACTCAGAGAGTGGCAGAAACCTGGAACACTCTTCCGGAGGCTGTTATCGGGGAAAGCACCCTTCAGGGATTCAAGACAAGGTTGGATAAGTTCCTACTGGAACAGAACATACGCAAGTAAGGCTAGACTCCAATAGGACGCTGGTCTTTGACCTAAGGGCCACTGCGTGAGCGGACTGCTGGGCACGATGGACCACTGGTCTGACCCAGCAGCGGCAAATCTTATGATCAAGAAACTGTTTTATTTTACTTTTGTGATTATGATAAACATACTGAGGGCCTCAAAAGAGTATCTGGCGGGCCGCATGTGGCCCCCAGGCCGCGAGTTTGAGACCACTGCTCTAAACGGTGGAGAAACAAAATTCAAGTGTGAGCTTCTCTTATGTCTGTTGGTTGAGAAAGAGAAAAGGTCAGTTATATATTTAGGGGATGTATTTTGTATGAGTTGAAGGCATTTTATATCTTTCTAGGAATGCTTTATGTGTTAATATTTGGAATATTAACAATGCTATCTTCTACGTGATTCTACTTATTATGGGTAGCAAATGAGCTTTCTGGAAGAGAGGTGTTACGTGATCATGTTTTTTCGTATTAGTGATGATTTTTATTGCAGTGTTGGATTATTTGTAAACGTCGTCATTTTTTTTTTAGAGTAATTCCTTTATATAAAGAGTTGCAGTAATCCAGCTTGGATATTAGCAAAGAATGTATTAATGTGTTGAATGAAGCCGTGTCAAGAAAAGAGGCGAAAGATCTAATCATGCGCAGTCTGTGAAACCACTGCACTAATTTGTTTTTGATAGGTGAGTCTTTGATCTAGGTCTGAAGCCAGATTGACAAGGTCTAGCCAATTACTTTCAATTAGCCAGTTAAACTTCTCTTCTGCACTTTTCATAGAAACAGAGAAAAATGAAAATACGCTCATAGATGAAGACAAAATGACCTTCCAGTCTCCCTCCATATTCGCGTTTTCAGCATTTACGGTTTCGATTATTCACGATTTTTAGCTTACTGGCTCCTCCCCCAAATTACATCAGCTTGAATAGAGAAATCATTGATTCCAAGCGTTTACAGAAAAAAATCTCTGATTCCCAGCACTTTCTTCACCGTGTTTTGCCTCTCCTTCAGGAACAGGCCAGGTCTCCCAGCGTGTTATTCACGGTTTCACTATATTCACGATGGTTTTTAATAGAAAACAGCAAATAACATATGAAAAAGTTATTTCTGTAATTTGCAGGTCTGTTAATCCCATATCACAGCAAACACGGAGGGAGAACTCTTCTCCCTTAGAGATCCGATGCCATATTTTGCTACTCAGATTTTCCTGTTAAGTTCTACTGCTCACATTGCCTTTTTAAAATGCATTCCTTGAAGTAGTTCACTAATAACATCAGTTCCATTTCCCACTATCCTCTTCTCTGTTTCTGATGTTATATATTGGGTGATACTTTGGCATCCAGTGCTCACCGCATGGTGTGGTTTAATATTAATTCAGGCGTAGAGAGGGCTCATTTGAAAGTGAAGACTAAACTTAATCCCCCATCTAAATAAAGTTACTGTATTTTTAGCTCCATAAGATGCACTTTCCCCCCCCCCCTCAAGAAAGTGGAGAGAATATACAACCCCCCCTCCGGTACCTTTAAATTGTGCTGGTCGCTGGACGGCAGCCTTCTCATGATGTTGGGACCAGCGGCGCACAAGCATGCTCCTGCATGGGCCCGTGCCACTTCTCGCGGGACTTGTGAGAACTGACGGCGTGTGGGCCCATGCAGGACCGCCCTTGTGCGCCGCTAGCCCCGACATCATGAGGAGGCTGCCGTCCAGTGACCAGCAATCAGGAAGTAGCCGGGACTGGCCCACAGAGTCCCACGATCCGCTCATCGAGGAGGGAGAGAGGCAGCACTCCTATCTGGAGGAGACGACGCCTGACTTGGGACCGGTTTCGTTGGGAGGATCCGGATCAGAGGAAGCCGTGTCAGACTGGCTCTGATACAGCTCGGGAGAAATCATGCCTGGCTTGCGATTGGTGCTGGCTCAGATCCGATCTGGGAGGAGACCGTGCTTGAATCCCGGGAATGGTTCTGGTTTGGACTCTCGCAGCTCCTTCCTTCCCTCTTTCAGCCTCTACAGCTAATGGCCAAGTCGGTAGCAGCCCCTGCCTTGCTCCTTCCCCTCCCCCCACCCAGGAGAAGCTCAGCACTCCGTCAAATATTCCAGTAAGAGAAGCTTTTTCATATATTTTTACTAAATAGACCTCAGTAGCCTTTGTAAGGTCCAACATCATGTGTATTTTAAATATATTTCAGTTACATTACATTAGTGACTTTTATTCTGCCATTACCTTGCGGTTCAAGGCGGATTACATAAGAGATTATCTGGACATTTCCAGAAGAGTTACAGAGTTGAACGGGTTACTTCGGGGGACTGAAGAGCTTCCTGTGGTGTTAGTTTGTTTTGATGGATTTCTTGAATAGCAGAGTTTTTATTTCTTTTCTGAAAGTTTTGGAGTCTGGAGTTAGCAAAATGATGTAGAGGGGAGAGGGGTGCAGAACCTGGCAGGGAGTGAGGGGGGGCTGGATGCAGAGCCTGGCATATATTTGTATACAATTTGGTTCAGAATGTTTTTTCCTTGTTTTCCTACTCTAAATCTAGGGTGCGTCTTATGATCAGGTGCGTCTTATGGAGCGGAAAATACGGTAGTTTTTTTTTTGTGTCGAGGAATTGTCTGAATGGGGAACATCTGGAAGAAGTAGGAAAGCAGTGGGCAAGACTGAAAAGAGGTATTATAAGGGCAACAAACCGGAATATCTGTAGGACCACCCAGCGGTACAGAGAATTGGGTAAGCAGAATTACCAGCAACAGCTGATAAAACACATACAGGCAGAAAGCTAAAACAGGTCTTTTACAGTGAGGCTTTTATTTTTCCACTACTCAGTTGTAGCAAAGCTTGTATCATCAATGTACTCTACAAGGTCAAAACAGGGACAGAAAACTGAATGATGCCCTCTTCTTTGGCATTCCATCCTTGCAGGAAAATCAAGACTGGAGTCCCAGCGGAGCTGGGTCTTGGGTTGGAACTCAGTTCACTCCAACAGCACAGTTCAAGCCAAATTAGCAGGCTCCCCCAAATCCTCCGCCAGTCCCCAAGACTAAGCTATAGTCCAGCACAGTCCTTAAAAGGTTCTTTCACCTTGCAGCACAAACCAAACAGCCGTTCAGAGCCTTTGTAAGCAGAACCCAAACTTCTGAACAGGAACACAGTACTGAGGTTTACCTAGCCGGCAATTTTATGCTGGCCAGGGAGTTTGCTGAAAGACTCCCTTAAACAAGAGTTCAAGCCCACCAGGTTAGGTAGGTGATCCATCCCCCAGCAGGGTACAGTCAGCAAACCATGTTTCAGTTCATTTCAAAATAAAACAGTGTCCCAGGCTTCAATTTCTATGTTCCCCAAATTCTCCAGCATGGATTCCAACCAGATTCCTTTGCTTTCTGGGCTCTGCTGGCCTTTTCTCCTGTAACTTTATTCAGTCAGTTATTGAGGATCACTGAGGGTTTGTAGAACCATCTTTGTTCCCTTTCTGGATTCCTTTAGGCATCAGACTCAGGTAGTTCCAGGCACATCCCTCTCTCTCCTCTTCTGATCAAGTTCACTTGCTTTTTGTCTAGGGGTTGAGAAAATTCTGGTTATTTCAGGAACCTCCTCTGGGACCTCCCTTTTCTCTGGGTAATGGAAAGGTTCTATTTCCTCTTTCCTTCCCAAGAGACTCCAGCCTGGGTTTTCCTCTTTCCCCCAGTGCTCCAAAACTGCTCCTAATAGCTAAGCCTCCTGGGTAACATAGTTCTCACTGCACAAAAGCCTGGTCTTTCCTGGTCCTCATCCTGGAAACCGCACCACAGGGCCGAATGTGTGAAAATGTCCACTTAAAATCAGCTTTCCTATAGTGGCTCCCAGAGCTGTTGCTGTGTAAGACTAATACTTTGAATGAAAGTCCATGAAGAAAGTGGTGTGAGCTTGGATATTTAAGCCATGTTGACCCATTATAAAGGTAAAGCTAACGTAATAATAATAAATGGCAGCTCATCCCGTCTGCCCCTCTGGCTTAAGAGTAGAACTAAAATTCATCCTTGCCAGAAAATGCACAGTGGAGATTTGACAGCTTCTTTCCATTTTGCCCACTTTAGAAGAGTTATGGCCCGTGCACGGCAATTTGGCCTGGCTTTGTGCCTCCCAGTCCTAAGTGCCTGGGCTTTTCGTGTCTGTTGCTCGGATGTGCCCTGTAGAAGGCTAAATCCCGGGGCTTGGTTTGGAGAGTTGCCCTAATTGCACTAAGTGCACAGCTGGAGCAAGGAGTCGTCGTACCTGCCAGCCTCGACTAGACCTCCAGTCTGTCCAGCTGAGGTTAGATTGATGGTGTCTTTTTCTTCTGCCCCTACACTTGGGGGCCATCATTTCTGCTGTAATTATTTAGACTTATGCAAGCCCTTAATGGACTCCAGGTGGACATCACATCAGGGACAAAATGGAAGCTTTTTAACAGGAAGCTACCATAACAATCCTATGAACTTGGTTTTTGCTTTCTGTTGATACAAGCGTCCACACTTGGCAGTTTGAAAGAGTTTGGTGCCATTTTGTTGAGGTATCTAGCCCATAAGGAACTCTATATTATTGTATGGCCTTTTGATTGACGAGCAGAGGGTCTCCTGCTACAAAGGACCCTTCTTCTTACACACGTGTTCTTTTCCGGAGTTTCTAAATGTCAAGTACTCTTATACAGATGATTCACATGGGTGAGGGGGCATTGGGATGATAATTGACTCAGCACTTCCCTTAATGACTCGGCAAAGCTTTGATGTTCTCACTGTTTTCGAATACTCAGTGTTGACAATCAACTAAAGGGTTGCTTAGGATAATGAAATGCTATTGAAATAAATATGGGGACGTTTATTGTAGTGCTTTCCTTACCTTCTGTGTGCCTTAACTTGGAAAGCAAACGTGGGGCCAGTTAAAAAAAAAAGACTTTTAAATTGAATGATTTCAAAAATCACAACAGACTCTATGGAAACTGTAACCAACATCCAACCCACTGCTTAAGACTCTAGGGAAGGGGGCCCAAAGCCTGCTTGAAGTCCATCCCTTTTTTAACTTCAGGCAGATTTGGGGCCCCCTGAACGTCCACCCCTATTGCTGGCCCTATAAGCATGGGTTTCTGATGTTGAGTCCACTGTCATTGTATGATACATTTTGTTTCCACAAAGGACACGTCCTAGACTTGGCCATCAGCGTGAGCACTCCTGATTCCACTAAGGTTTCCAGCTATGAGGTTGAATACACCATCTCTGTCCGAGGAGTGGCTGCTTGCCTCGTGCAGAGTCCCTCAATGCTAATCCCTTCTTGATTAATTTTTTCCCCCCATATTGCTGGGGTTCATTAAACTTAGCCCTGTGGTTAACTTTCTTTGCAGGAAATAGAGGGAAGGATTTTTAAAATTTTACAGTGCTTTTTTTAAATAATATTTTTGTTTTAAATAGATTTATAAGCAGCCCATGGGCTATTGCAACAAATTTATGAAGATAATTCTCACGCTCTCGATAAGGTGAAATTTACACCTGCTATTTCCATATTAATTCACATTGCTAAGTGGATCTAATTTTCTTCCCTTTTTATATCTACTGAGCATGGCCTTTCGTAATGCAATTTCCCCGTCACTAAATCACCACGATCAGGAGTCATGATCGAGTTAAATTAACTTAAATTAATTTACTTAATAAGAGCTCCAGATCATTGAGAATGAGGTTAAGATTTATTGATTTTGTGTCTCACTCCTCCTCCTTATCACTTCCAGCTTAGCTGCCTTATCTCTCTCTGCTACGATTCATGAAGGTTGTAGCTCTGCTTGCTGAAATTATGATTATCCATTTAATTGCAAGTGTGCTCTATGTACGCAATTCTTCTTTTAGGGAAACTATTGCTTAAAAGTGAGACAAGGAGACATACCAGCTATTGTCTTGGAGTATGAGAAAAGAAACATAGTAACATAGTAGATGACGGCAGATAAAGACCCGAATGGTCCATCCAGTCTGCCCAACCTGATTCAATTTAAAATTTTTTTTTTTTCTTCTTAGCTATTTCTGGGCGAGAATCCAAAGCTTTACCCGGTACTGTGCTTGGGTTCCAACTGCCGAAATCTCTGTTAAGACTTACTCCAGCCCATTTACACCCTCCCAGCCATTGAAGCCCTCCCCTGCCCATCCTCCTCCAAACGGCCATGCACAGACACAGACCGTACAAGTCTGCCCAGTAACTGGCCTAGTTCAATCTTTAATATTATTTTCTGATTCTAAATCTTCTGTGTTCATCCCACGCTTCTTTGAACTCAGTCACAGTTTTACTCTCCACCACCTCTCTCGGGAGCGCATTCCAGGCATCCACCACCCTCTCCGTAAAGTAGAATTTCCTAACATTGCCCCTGAATCTACCACCCCTCAACCTCAAATTATGTCCTCTGGTTTTACCATTTTCCTTTCTCTGGAAAAGATTTTGTTCTACGTTAATACCCTTTAAGTATTTGAACGTCTGAATCATATCTCCCCTGTCTCTCCTTTCCTCTAGGGTATACATATTCAGGGCTTCCAGTCTCTCCTCATACATCTTCTGGCGCAAGCCTCCTATCATTTTCGTCGCCCTCCTCTGGACCGCCTCAAGTCTTCTTACGTCTTTCGCCAGATACGGTCTCCAAAACTGAACACAATACTCCAAGTGGGGCCTCACCAATGACCTGTACAGGGGCATCAACTCCTTCTTCCTTCTACTGACTACGCCTCTCTTTATACAGCCCAGAATCCTTCTGGCAGCAGCCACTGCCTTGTCACACTGTTTTTTCGCCATTAGATCTTCGGACACTATCACCCCAAGGTCCCTCTCCCCGTCCGTGCATATCAGCTTCTCTCCTCCCAGCATATACGGTTCCTTCCTATTATTAATCCCCAAATGCATTACTCTGCATTTCTTTGCATTGAAGGACATCCTTCGTTTAACATCTAATCAAAAAGACAGTACCTATATCAGTACAGTGTCATAAGAACATAAGAATTGCCGCTGCTGGGTCAGACCCGGGGTCCTTTATGCCTAGCAGTCTGCTTATGCGGCGGCCCTCTGGTCAAAGACCAGCGCCCTTACTGAGACTAGCCCTACCTGAGTATCTTCCAGTTCAGCAGGAACTTGTCTAACTTGGTCTTGAATCCCTGGAGGGTGTTTTCCCCTATTTGAATCCCTGGAGGGTGTTTTCCCCTATGACTAAACTAAACTAAACCTTAAGTTTATATACCGCATTCTCTCCACGGAAGTAGAGCTCAGCACGGTTTACAGACTCCGGAAGAGCATTCCAGTTTTCCACCACTCTCTGGGTGAAGAAGAACTTCCTTACGTTTGTATCTAATCTATCCCGTTTTAACTTTAGAGAGTGCCCTCTCGTTCTCCCTACCTTGGAGAAGGTGAACAACCTGCCCTTATCTACTAAGTCTATCTTAAGAATGCGAAGGGTCTTGAAATCCGAGGCAGTTCATTGAAACTTTCTAGACAAGAGTGAAGGCAGTTATTTGGACATTATTGGTAGTAGAACTGGGCACTAGTATAATTGTAGTGACATGTTAGCATTAAAACTGTTGCTGGCTAACAGCGACACATGTAGCTGTCAGTAATACTGGTTTGCACGTGTTTTAGGAAGGGAGTACGAGGGTTTCATTGATCAGTTAAAGAGATGCGAGAATTAAAAAAAAGTTAAAACTCCTTCTCCATGACCAGACTAGGATATTAGTTCAGGACTCGGATATTGTTTTGGGAAAAAAGTAGCCGTCCTGACTTGGTGGTGATTGGGAATCTCTCTGTCGGAGGACGTCTGGCTCAAGTGACTGAAGTTTCAGTAGAACATTTGCAGCTCTCTTGGGTTTTCCTTCTTTTCTATAAGGGGCCAAGGACCCTGATTCACTTTGTACCTTATTTATTTAATTCAGGGGTAGGGAACTCCGGTCCTCGAGAGCTGTATTCCAGTCGAGTTTTCAGGATTTCCCCAATGAATATGCATGAGATCTATCTGCATGCACTGCTTTCAATTCATATTCATTGGGGATATCCTGAAAACCCGACTGGAATACGGCTCTCGAGGACCGGAGTTCCCTACCCCTGATTTAGCCTGTTCTTCCAGTTAAGCCCAGAACAGGTTACAAAAAACCCTACACAATCAGTTAGCATAAAATGAAATAAACCGCTTAGATCAGGGGTGCCCAATAGGTCGATTGCAATCGATTGGTATATCGCCAAGGCAAAGTGAGTCGATCGCGGAGCCCATCCCGGGCTCCGTGATAGACTCACTTTGCCTTGGCGATCTACTGGGCCGATCAGCCTTCCTCTCACCGACGTCAATTCTGCTGTCGGAGAGGAAGTTCAGGCCAGCCAATCGCTGCCTGGCTGGGCCAGAACTTCCTCTCTGACGGCAGAATTGACGTCGGGGAGAGGAATGCTGGTCGGCCCGACGCAGGGAAGCAGGGAGAGCTTGGGGTGGCGGCGGCTTTGGGGCCTGTTACCCAATAGTGGCTTGGGGGCCTGTTCCCAGCAGCAG
The DNA here is from genome assembly GCF_902459505.1 of Geotrypetes seraphini. Classification (NCBI taxonomy): domain Eukaryota; kingdom Metazoa; phylum Chordata; class Amphibia; order Gymnophiona; family Dermophiidae; genus Geotrypetes; species Geotrypetes seraphini. The sequence continues at coordinate 13,405,462 of NC_047085.1, forward strand.
TGGCTTGGTGGAGGGCAGGGAGAAAGAAAGAAAGGGGGCAGGCAGGGAGACAGAAGGAAAGAAGGGAAACAGAAAAAAAGAAAGGAGGCATGAAGAGAGAAAAAAAGAAAGGGAGGCAGGGAGAAAGAAAGGGCAGGGAGAGAGGAAGAAAAAGTTGGGGGAGGGAATGAGGTCTGGAGGAGAGGTAGCATACAGGCTGAAAGCAGGGAAGAAAGATTGGATGCACAGTCAGAAGAAGAAAGTGCAACCAGAGACTCATGAAATAACCAGACAACAAAGGTAGGAAAAATGATTTTATTTTAAATTTAGTGATCAAAATATGTCTGAATTTATATCTGCTGTCTATATTTTGCACTATGGCCCCCTTTTACTAAACCGCAATAGCGTTTTTTAGCGCAGGGAGCCTATGAGTGTCGAGAGCAGCGCGGGGCATTCAGCGCAGCTCCCTGCGCTAAAAACTGCTATTGTGGTTTAGTAAAAAGGGAGGGGGTATATTTGTCTATTTTTGTATGGTTATTACTGAGGTGACAGTGCATAGAGTCATCTGCCTTGACCTCTTTGAAAAAACCCCAGAATAGGAATGATAATTAACATTTTTTCAGTGTACAGTGTGCTTTGTGGTTTATTTTATTTTATTGTTGGTAGATCATTTTGACTTGATCATTTTAAAAGTAGCTTGCAAGCCCAAAAAGTATAGGCACCCCTGGCTTAGATAATCTCGATAGGCGGTATATAAAACCCTAAAACTAAACTAAAACTAGTGGCTAGAAAACTAAGAAACCCACAGCATAACAACTTCATAAATAAAATAATCCTAAATACAGAATAAAATTTAGTTAAAAAGTAGTTTTGATGGCCTTCCTAAACCCCAATCAATCATCAACAGATCTACAAAAAGAGAGAAACAAGCAAATAGGAACATACGTGCCTTGAGGTGTTGCTGTTTTTAATAACTGGGGTTTGTTCCACGCTATCCCAAACGCCTACTAGCCTAAGGAACAGAACCAGTACCAGGAAATAGACCATTACATTGAGGCGTCGTAATACGAAGCCATCAGACTGTCCCCTATATTTCTGCCCCAAATAGATAGAAAGAGCTTAATCTTGCTTTGTTACAGTCTTTAAGGGTCAGAGGAACTGAATAAGGGCAAGTGAGACAATGCAGCGATGAGCTCCTTTCATTATGCTGTAATCTAAATCTGTCAACGAAGGGCCTCAGTGTTCCCCTCATAAAATCCAAAAGTAACAATTTCCTGGAGGAAAAGTCCATCGTCTGTTCAATTCAAGTTCAAGTTTTATTATTATTTGATGAATCGCCTATACAAATATTCTAAGCGATGAACAATTTTTAAAAAAACAACTTTTTAGAAGACAAACAATTTTAAGACACAAGTAAAAAGTTAAAATACTTATAACACATTATAAATTTCTTCATACATGTAGCTTAAAGACAGACATGATATAGAAGGAAAAGGGGGTAAAGTTACAATTCTCTCAGGTAGAAAAACATAAAGAGGAAAGAACACGGGGAAGGGAAAAAAATTTTAAGTTCTGCATTTAATTAATAAAAGGTCTCGTAGTTTATTTGATAAAAGCATCGTTAAATAAAAAAGTTTTAAAGAGTTTTTTAAAAGAGATAAGATCTTTTTCTTTTCTGATATAAAGTGGCAATGCATTCCACGTTTGTGGCGCTGTAACAGAAAACATGTCATTTCTTCTTGTCCCCACAATTTTTAAGGAAGGGACAGTTAATAAGTCTTGTGACGATGATCGTAGAGAACGAGGGGCATCATATGGAATGATCCTTCTAGACATGAATTGCGGCTCATTGAAAGCTAGAACTTTAAAAACCAAGAATAATATTTTAAAAGTAATTCGGTGGCTAATAGGTAGCCAATGGGACTTAATCAATAGTGGTGTAACGTGGTCAAATTTTTTTGCTTTATGAATGAGTTTTATTGCAGTGTTTTGGATTATCTGTTATGGAGAAAGACATGGGGGAGGCCACTGCTTGCCCTGGATCATGTTAGCATGAAATGTTGCTACTCTTCAGGGTTCTGGAATCTTGATACTCGTTGGGGTTCTAGAAGGTTGCTACTATTTGTGGTTTCTGCCAGATAGAAATGACCTGGAGGACAGGCTACTGGGCTTGATGGACCATTGGTCTGACCCAGTAAGATGATTCTTATGTTCAAAGGGAGGATAGAAGGAAATGTCTGTTGCTACTGATAAAGTCAGTCATCGCTATCTTGGGTTAGGATTTGCATTCCATTTTCGTTCTTTTTGAGTATGGCTAATAAAATCAGTAGGTTTGTGAACTATTAAGACAGCCAAATCCATTTTTTATCCCCCTCCCACTTTTTTTTAAATTTGCAAATCAGGCACTCGTGTGGCCAGTGGTTTGGCCTATGTGACCTTGGTTACAGGCTGTGCTGTCTTTAGCTTCCATTATAAAGGCTTTGGGTCACCCTGGCTTTGGTTGTGAGTCTATGCCACCGTTTCCCAGTCCTGCCTTCATTAGTGTCCACACGCAGAGTCCATCTGTTTAACCATCCAACACTAAAGACCTGCCGTTACAAAAGATTCCTGGACAAAACACTTGCTTTCCAAGCAGGTCAACTGAGTAATATTATCACGCACTCCTCATCCTACCTAAATTTCAGAAAATTAGTAAAAACAAACTTGTTTAACCAATTTGTAACCTAAGACCTCTTAAGCCTTATCTCTCCAACCCAAACTGAATTGTTCCCCAATTTCTCTTATACCTCCTGCATCCTGCCCACCTGTATGTTGATGACTTTACATCGTACCTATTTTCGCTGATTGTAAACCGCCTCAAACTACTACAGCTTTGGCGGTATATAAGAATAAAATTATTATAATTATTATCCACCCACTCTTCTTTCTTATACAGGTGGCAGAGAGAACAGCACCCAGGGAGCCTGGGAACCCTAGTCCACATTCATTCACAACTTGCTATTTGGGTGTATATGTATTTGTCATATACACACCCAGCTCTATTTATTGAAAGTTATGTCATAGGCTGCAAGGCCTGACCTGCTATTCCTAGACACAAAACTGTATACCAGCAGAGAGAAGCCTGGGCTCCATAAGAATGAGCCTGGGAGCTTTGTGAGCGAGTTTCCTTCTGTTCCTGCATCGTAAAAGGGCGCAGGGACTCCTGGTTTCTTCCGCAGACTCAAGCTCAGGTCCTCTGCAGTGCCATTCATCCATCAGGCTGACCCAAGAACAACTTCTTTGAGAGTTGAAAAAAAAAACGAACTGCCATTATTGCAAGATAATAATGATTCAAAGTAGAGAATGACACGGTGACAAAATTCATCACCGTCCCCATCCCCGCGGATAACCACGGGAAACCATCTTCACGTCATTCTTTAAGGAGAGAGGGAAGAATCAGAGTATGAATGGCCACAACCACTGACCCGCAAGCTTTGCTTTGAAGAATGCTGGGGTAGAAGGACCGAGGTTGAAACAGACACTACAGAATGACAGTCTCTGGTATCCAGAGCAGATATTGTGATGTCATAATGCCTCATTCCACCAGTGCCTAAGAGCCAATCACATCAGTGATGTCACAATGGCTTCATTATCCTTGGCTCACATAAGAATCAGAGTATGAATGGCCACAACCACTGACCCGCAAGCTTTGCGTTGAAGAATGCTGGTGTAGAAGGACTGAGGTTGAAACAGACACTACAGAATGACAGTCTCTGGTATCCAGAGCAGATATTGTGATGTCATAATGCCTCATTCCTAAGAACCAATCACATCAGTGATGTCACAATGGCTTCATTATCCTTGGCTTCCATAAGAATCAGAGTATGAATGGCCACAACCACTGACCCGCAAGCTTTGCTCTGAAGAATGCTGATGTAGAAGGACCGAGGTTGAAACAGACACTAGAAAATGACATGGGATTATTTCCCGCGGTTATCCGCGGGGACGGGAACGGTGATGAATTTTGTCACCGTGTCATTCTCTAATTCAAAGCCAAGAAGTGGCCCAATACTTTCAGCTGAATGAAAGGCTCGCATTATTCTGGCCTAGACAGATGGATGTGGGCAGACACATTACATGGAAGAAGCACCGCTCCTCTTACTGTCAGTCACTCAACTGGGCTTTTTGAAGTCTGCTGCCCCGTTTTACATTACTCACACTTTGTCACTTTCAAAATGATGCTGCCCTGGCATAATTTGATAAGGGGGTCAGACATATTAAATCATGCTGAATTTACGAGTCTTGAGAGGAGGCACCCAGCCTGTTTTGGAGCCTGGATTAGAGTTTAAAAGTGAAAGTTACGTTATTACCAGAGCTACAGGCAGAGAGATGGACCTAGGTTAGGGCCTTTGGGCTTACTTGATGCATCAGTAGAAGGGAAACGGTGAAACCGATTAATCACACACAAACTCCAAATCATTAGTATATCCCATACACAATACATGGGGCCTGTCATCTAAACAAGATCTCAATGCACTTTAAAATGACAATAATAAAAGATGCTGGGTCTGATATTAAAAAGAAGCTAGGCTCTATAGAAGCTGAAATCTTAATTTAGGTGCTAAGAGTTGCACATATTTAGGCTCATCATTCCTTTGACTAGATTTATGAGCCTAATTTTAGTCTAATGCTGAAAATCTGTTCTAAACTCTTAAATTTTTCCCCACCTTAAATCTGCCCCTTTCCTTGCCATTCTGAACAATTGGGTATTACCTCCTCCTACCAGCAGATGGCGGTAGAGAAAAAAGTGATTACTGCATTCTAGTGGATCCACCTGTATAACTTGCTGGTATTCAGGGAAATTTCAAGTGTTTGTCTGTCCAAATTAGATTGTGAGCTCTTCTGAGCAGGGACCATCTATTACATGTTAAATTTTTGGCTGAAATTACTGTCTGGATGTCCTGCCATCATCTGAAACTAAACATGTCCAAGACTGAGCTGCTCCTCTTTCCTCCTAAACCCTCTGCTCCTCCTTTCTCCATCTCTATAAATAATACTGTCATCGTTCCAGTCTCCTCTGCTCGCAACCTTGGAGTGGTCTTCGATTCCGACCTCTCATTTTCTACGCACATCCAACAAGCTGCTAAGACCTGTCGCTTCTATTTCTACAACATCGCCAAAATTTACCCCATCCTCTCTGAGCATACTACCCAAACCCTTGTCCACGCTTTCGTAACCCCGCACTTAGATAACTGCAACCTGTGCAAAACTCTGCTGCACGATTCATCTTCTACCAACCTCGCTACGCTCATGTCACCCCTCTCCTTAAATCACTTCACTGGCTCCCTATCTGCCATCGCATACAGTTCAAGATCTTATTGCTGACCTACAAATGTATTCATTCTGCTGCCTCTCAATGTCTCTTTATACACCTCCCAGAGAGCTCTGATCCTCAGTTAAGTCACTCTTAGCGTTACCCTTCTCCTCCACTGCCAATTCCAGACTTCATTCCTTTCATCTAGCTAAGGAGTGGGCAACTCTAGACCTTGAGGTCCGGAATCCAGTCGGGTTTTCAGAATTTCCCCAATGAATATGCATGAGATCTATTTGCATGCACTGCTTTCAATGCATATTCATTGGGGATATCCTGAAAACTCGACTGGATTCCAGCCCTCGAGGACCGGATTTGCCCACCCCTGATCTAGCTGCCCCTTATGCCTGGAATAAATTACCCGAGTTTGTCTGTCAATCCCCTTCCCTTCTCTTGTTTAAAAGCAGACTGAAAACCCACCTTTTTGATATAGCCTTTAATCCTTAACCCTTCTCCTCTGCCTTCCAACCCAGCCTGCTGATTAACTGTTCCCCTTTACTGTATCTATGACATCTGTTTGTCTGTTTAGATTGTAAGCTCTTTGGAGCAGGGACTGTTTTCTTTGTGACTCTGGACAGCGCTGCATATGTCTGGTAGCGCTATAGAAATAATTCATAGCAGTAGTAGTGTGAAGAGTTTCAGTCTTTGGGAAGCAGAGCTGAGATTGTGACATCATAATGCTTCATTCCACCAATAAGAGCCAACCTCATCAGTGATGTCACAATGGCTTGAATGTCCTGTACTCCCCTCTGCCCTCCAACCCAGCCACCAGATTAACCCTTCCCCTTAACTGTATCCATGACATCCTGTTTGTCTGTTGGTAATTGTAAGCTCTTTGGAGCAGGGACTGTCTTCTTTGTGACTCTGTACAACGCTGCGTGCATCTGGCAGCTCTATAGAAATAATTCATAGTAGTAGTGTGAAGAGTTTCAGTCTTTAGGAAGCAGAGCTGAGCTTGTGATGTCATAATGCCTCATTCCACCAATAAGAGCCAACATCATCAGTGATGTCACAATGGCTTGATTGTCCTGTACTCCCCTCTGCCCTCCAACCCAGCCAGCAGATTAACTGTATCCATGACATCCTGTTTGTCTGTTTAGATTGTAAGCTCTTTGGAGCAGGGACTGTTTTCTTTGTGACTCTGGACAGTGCTGTGGGTGTCTGGTAGCACTATAGAAGTAATCCATAGTAGTAGTGTGAAGAGTTTCAGTCTTTGGGAAGCAGAGCTGAGCTTGTGATGTCATAATGCCTCATTCCACCAATAAGAGCCAACCTCATCAGTGATGTCACAATGGCTTGATTGTCCTGTACTCCCCTCTGCCCTCCAACCCAGCCAGCAGATTAACTGTATCCATGACATCCTGTTTGTCTGTTTAGATTGTAAGCTCTTTGGAGCAGGGACTGTTTTCTTTGTGACTCTGGACAGCGCTGCATATGTCTGGTAGCGCTATAGAAATAATTCATAGCAGTAGTAGTGTGAAGAGTTTCAGTCTTTGGGAAGCAGAGCTGAGATTGTGACATCATAATGCTTCATTCCACCAATAAGAGCCAACCTCATCAGTGATGTCACAATGGCTTGAATGTCCTGCACTCCCCTCTGCCCTCCAACCCAGCCACCAGATTAACCCTTCCCCTTAACTGTATCCATGACATCCTGTTTGTCTGTTGGTAATTGTAAGCTCTTTGGAGCAGGGACTGTCTTCTTCGTGACTCTGTACAACGTTGCGTGCATCTGGCAGCTCTATAGAAATAATTCATAGTAGTAGTAGTAGTGTGAAGAGTTTCAGTCTTTAGGAAGCAGAGCTGAGCTTGTGATGTCATAATGCCTCATTCCACCAATAAGAGCCAACCTCATCAGTGATGTCACAATGGCTTGATTGTCCTGTACTCCCCTCTGCCCTCCAACCCAGCCAGCAGATTAAATGTATCCATGACATCCTGTTTGGCTGTTTAGATTGTAAGCTCTTTGGAGCAGGGACTTTCTTCTTCTTTGTGACTCTGCAGCGCTGCATGCGTCTGGTAGTGCTATAGAAAGAAATGAATAGTGGTAGTAATGTACAGTGCTGCGCAGACCTTTCTGTGCTATAGAAATGATAAATAGTAATAGAAGTAGTAGCAGTAAATGGTAGATTATTTAGGCTGGTGCTCCTGGTTCCTAACCTAGCTCCCTGCTCTGCAACACTCACTCCCAGGTTACCTGGCCCCAGACTGGACCTGCTTGAGCACGGAGTTCTGCTCCGCTAGCTGCAGTCAACCTTTTTAGCTTCCAATAGACGCCCTGCCAGAGAGGCACAGGTTACCATACTCCAGCCCCTGGTAATCCATCCAGCCTGTTTGCGTGTTCTCCCCCTGCAGCTCCCAGGCAATAAAAACAGAAAAGATGGGGTCGACTTGGTTTATTAAAGAGGCACAAACTGCAGTAAAAAACTCTGTGTGGGAAAATACCATTAAAAGGGCTCAAATATGGTGTTAATTAGAAATGTCAGGTCATCAGCATGAAAGTCTCATTTGAAAGGAAGCTCTGGAATGAGAGGACATAGGATGAAGTTAAAAGATGATAGGCTCAGGAGGAATCTAAGAAAGGATGGTAGTTGTGTGGAATAGGCTCCTGGTGTCTGAATGCAAGTGGGACAGGCAAGTGGGATCTCGAGAGAGGATTCTATGGAAGGGCAGACTTATCTGTCATCGTATTTCTACGATAATTGTTACTTCTGCCTAGAATCCAATGCCAGGGTTCTTCAAGAAGGCATTGTAGATAACTTCCCTGCTCCCCAAATGCCTGCTCCAACCGATCCGCTTGGCGAGGAAATGACAGTAGAAGTCCCACCAGCAGAGGCAGATACCTCCTGCTGCACCATTCCGATGCCATTGCACTTCCAGACCACAGGGGTTGCCGATGAATCTCAGGCCTTAACGACACCCTTTCCAAGCTAAGCTGCGCGGTTTCCATTGAGCCACCCAAAGTTCCAGCCAATGTGCTCGGCTGTCTGATGCTACAATCTTCCAACGTTGACTGCCTCGGGTGGGGAGTGGAAGCTCTAACTATGAGCGTATGTTCGAGTCTTTTCCCCATCATAGCTAGTGCCGTTGGAGAGAGCAGCCATCCTCCTGCCGTCCTCTTCATGTCACCACATCTTGACTCTTGCAGGTTTGGGACACTCTTCACGGAGTTCTGCTCCGCTAGCTGCAGTCAACCTTTTTAGCTTCCAATAGACGCCCTGCCAGAGAGGCACAGGTTACCATACTCCAGCCCCTGGTAATCCATCCAGCCTGTTTGCGTGTTCTCCCCCTGCAGCTCCCAGGCAATAAAAACAGAAAAGATGGGGTCGACTTGGTTTATTAAAGAGGCACAAACTGCAGTAAAAAACTCTGTGTGGGAAAATACCATTAAAAGGGCTCAAATATGGTGTTAATTAGAAATGTCAGGTCATCAGCATGAAAGTCTCATTTGAAAGGAAGCTCTGGAATGAGAGGACATAGGATGAAGTTAAAAGATGATAGGCTCAGGAGGAATCTAAGAAAGGATGGTAGTTGTGTGGAATAGGCTCCTGGTGTCTGAATGCAAGTGGGACAGGCAAGTGGGATCTCGAGAGAGGATTCTATGGAAGGGCAGACTTATCTGTCATCGTATTTCTACGATAATTGTTACTTCTGCCTAGAATCCAATGCCAGGGTTCTTCAAGAAGGCATTGTAGATAACTTCCCTGCTCCCCAAATGCCTGCTCCAACCGATCCGCTTGGCGAGGAAATGACAGTAGAAGTCCCACCAGCAGAGGCAGATACCTCCTGCTGCACCATTCCGATGCCATTGCACTTCCAGACCACAGGGGTTGCCGATGAATCTCAGGCCTTAACGACACCCTTTCCAAGCTAAGCTGCGCGGTTTCCATTGAGCCACCCAAAGTTCCAGCCAATGTGCTCGGCTGTCTGATGCTACAATCTTCCAACGTTGACTGCCTCGGGTGGGGAGTGGAAGCTCTAACTATGAGCGTATGTTCGAGTCTTTTCCCCATCATAGCTAGTGCCGTTGGAGAGAGCAGCCATCCTCCTGCCGTCCTCTTCATGTCACCACATCTTGACTCTTGCAGGTTTGGGACACTCTTCATCTGGTGGCCCTCCAAGTCATTGAAACACATAAGTCCCTCCATCACTACAAGGTGGTATCTCTTTGGAGGGGAAGTGTAATGTAAGCATAGCTGTGTTGGAAACGATTCCCCTCTTCTACGAAACTGTGCTTGAAGTTTCTAGCGTGGGGAGCCGTGCTGAATGGCCCGCGCTGCTCCCAATGCTCATAGGAACTCTTATGAGCGTCGGGAGCAGCGCGGGCCACTCAGCGCGGCTCCCCGCGCTAGAAACTGCTAGCGCAGTTTCGTAGAAGAGGGGGTATATGAAATTTATCTTTTTTCCCCCCTCCTTCATGAATATTCCTGAGGACATTTTCCTTGTTGGATTTAGTATTGATTTTTCTTCTGTTCTTTATTTGATATAGGAAGTGTGAAAAATAAAGCATATATTTGAAAATAATGTCTAAATCTCTAGCATTTTGATCTTGTTTGGAAGCAGTTGTTTGTGATGGTTGTAATATGGGTTGCAGATGGAAAGGTTTGGGAGCCATGAGCCCACTTCTGGCATTGGGGAAGTCACCCGAGTCCCTCCCAAAACACACAAAGTGGAAACCAAGAGCTAAGGCATACTGGAACTCAGAGGTTAATGATCAGCTTTAAATGCGTAGGAAAATACATAAGAATAATGGCATTTTCCCATTTTTAATTTTGGTTAATGGAGTATTAAAGTATTGAATTGATTCTATTAAAAATAAAACTGTCAGAAACCTGAGCAGGCAATTATGGGTTATTTAGTTGAGAGGGGATTGTGTTAATCTTGGTCCCTTGCAGATCGTTTGCAGAGAGCCTGACGGGTCTTAAAGCCAACTTGAGCAACTTGCCTGTTTCAGGGCTTTGTTCTAGCTCTTTAGGTCTCCTTTTTTATTCTCCTAATGTTTTACTTTTGAGATTTCTACACTTAGTTTTGCACTAAAGAGGATACTATAGTTCTGTAGCACTGGATGGCCTCCTATATTTTGGGAGCAGTTAGGACAGAGACAGAAGGGAAAAAGCAATGCTGCCTCTAAGGATCGGTCGGGTGTGTGCAAATGTTTTTTTTTCATGTGAGAGACAAGTTCTAAAAAAACCAACAATTTTTCAGATTTGCAAGTAGTTTTGTGAGCGACACTCCTAGAATAGAAACATAGAAATAGACGGCAGATAAGGGCCACGGCCCATCAAGTCTGCCCACTCCAGTGAGTGATTCCTCACATGCTCAACTTAGAGGAACATAGACCATGGGCCGTCCAGATTTGGGAAAATCAAATGAAATTTATTATTGTCAGACCCGACATGGGCCATGTTTCAGTGTAAAACACCTGCCTCAGGGGTCTAGCTACAAAATAAACATATATTAACACATGAATGTTTAAAAAAACTGTAAATTGTATAAAAGGAGCCAAAAGTTAATACACTTCCCCCTCCATATTCTGTATCTATGGATTCGCTTATTCGCGGTTTTAAACCTAAAAATACCTTTTCTTTTTTCGGGCTATTATAAGCCCTATAAGCCCCCCCCTCTTAAGCCTTACCTGGTGGTCTAGCGGGTTTTCGGGGCAGGAGCGATCTTCCCACGCTCCTGCCCCGTGCAGATCGCTCGCAGGAAATGGCTCGAGAGACTACGGGAGCTCAAGGCAGCCATTTCCTGCGAGAGATCTGCACGGGGCAGGAGCGTGGGAAGATCGCTCCTGCCCCAAAAACCCGCTAGGCCACCAGGTAAGGCTTAAGGGGGGGCTTTCAGGGCTTAAAATAGCTGGGGGAAGCGGGGGTTAGGGGCAGATCCGACCCAAATATTATTCGTGGTTTTTTAATATTCTTGGGCTGGCTCTGCCCCTAACCCCGCAGATACGGAGGGGGAAGTTGTACAGTGTGATAAAAACAATAACAATAAAGAGAATGCACAGTTATACTTAAAAACGTAGGGCTCCTTTTCCAAAGGTGCGTTAGGGCCTTAACGTGCAGAATAGCGCTCGCTAGCCGCTACCACCTCTTCTTGAGCAGGCGGTAGTTTTTCAGGTGGCGTGCGCTAAAAACGCTAGCGCACCTTTGCAAATGGTGCCCCCTAATGTCCGTCAGAAATAATGACATTAAAATTATTGTATTAGTGCAAGGTGTGAATAGAATAACAGAAACTAAAAATGAATTAACTTGTTGAAGTGAGTTCAAAAATTGAGGGGACCGGAAGCGTTGATTACACTGGTAGACAATAAAAAATATAAGTTAATGTACACACATATCTTGTGCTCGGAAATACGCTGCAGCTGCAGACTATTTGGTCCGTTTTTCTTCAGGTAGAATTTTGCTGGAAAAGAACAATTGAAAAATGTAATCTAGGTGCCTCCTTTTCTTCCGAAATGTGCCTCCAGAAATGCCTTTTCTCAATGCAACTACAAATGTGATCATTATGGTACAACTTTTAGCCTCGTTAAGCAAAGACATTTTCCAGATAGCTGATTAATGGGGGTAAAATGCTTTGAAAATTGTTTTTCACAATTTCATAATACAACCATCTCATCAGGAATGGAAAGGAGATTTTTTTAAGTTAACATTCCTTATTTTGTTCTCAGGAAACAGCCAAAAGGTTCTGCAAGAAATATTCCTGAGTAGTAGCATTTGGGTCTCAGAACATTACAAATGAATATAAGAACAAATATCCTAGTCCAGGGGTAGGCAATTCCAGTCCTCGAGAGCCAGAACCAGGTCTGGTTTTCAGGATACCCACAATGAATATGTACACATGGATTTGACGCACTGCCTCCTTGAGATGCAAATCTATCTCATGCATATTTATTGTGGATATCCTGAAAACCTGACCTGGCTCCGGCTCTCGAGGACCGGACTTGCTTATCCCTGAACTAGTCAGACCAATAGTCTATCTGTTTCCAACAGTGGCCAATCCAGGACATAGTACCTGGCAGAAACTTAAATAGTACCATCATTCTTTGCTACTGATCCCAGGGCTTGCGGTGGTTTCCTCCATGTCTTTCTCAATCAAAAACTATGAACTTTTCTTCCAGGGACTTGTCCAAACCTTTTTTAAACCCAGCTATGCTAACTGCTCTTACTGCATCCTCTGGCAACAAGATTCCAAAATCTTTCCTTCAATTTGTTTTAAAGGTGTGTCCCTGTAACTTCATTGAGTGTCCCGTAATTTTTGAAAGAGTAAAAAATGGATTCACTTTTACCCGTTCTGCACAACTCAGAATTTTGTAGACCTTGATCATATTCTAACCTGAAGAACCCTATGCGAGAGGAGTTCCATCCCCTTTATCATCTTAGTCACTCTTCTTTGAACTTTATCTAATTTCGCTATGGGGGCATTTGCTAATCTTAAATACTGTAACCAAAAACTTTTATAAATACATAATATTGCTCAGTGTAAACCAGAGCAAGTTCCTGTGCTTGTATATTTTATAGTTTGCTCTGGTTTACATTGAGCAATATTATGTATTTATAAAACAGTTTTTTGTTATAGTATTTAAGATTAGCAATTCTTTTATTGTAGAAGTTTTAATTAAATATTAAAGAATTGGATATGATTACTTGATACTCCCACTTATAGTGAGTAAGTCTAACTTTGGACATTTCTCTCAAGACGTCCAAAAGTTATGGTGGGGAAACGTCCATTTTTTAAACTAGTAGACGTCCAAATTTTTTTCGCCTTCTACTGGCGGTGGGTGACTGGAAGTGTGTGGGGAGCTGCAGCGGCAGCCGCCGATATGCACTGGGCACATGGAGCTGTTTAGGGGAACATGCAGGCCTTTGGGGGGCCAGGCCTTTGGGGGGTACAGGCCTTTTGGGGGGGGGGGCCCTGGTGTAGAAGTACAAGGAGGGAAGGTTTAAATAGTTGTGCATATGCCGGACTGGGAAGGGGGGGGGGGGTAGAAATAAAGGGAGAGAGATAGTGGACAATGGGATTTAAGGAGGGAAGGAACAGAAAGGGAGAGAAGTTGGACACAAGGGATGGTGTGGAGGGGTGGTGGTGAATAGAGATACTTGATATGAGCATAGTTGGGAAGAGAGAGGGAGAGCTGGTGGACCATGGGGTGGTGGGAAAGGAGGGAGAGATGCTGGATGAAAGGATAGTTGAGAAAAGGAGAGATGCTGGATCTGGGGATGGTGGGGTCCATCACTGCAGCTGTGGGGATGGTGGGGTCCATCACTGCAGCTGTGGGGATGGAGATGAAAAAAAGGAAAGATGCCAGACCTCGGGGGGAGGGAAGGGAAACGGAAGGAGAAGACAGAGATAGAAAATGGATGGTTAGCACACAGAAAGAAGAAAGAAGGAGACCCTGGCATGCAAGTTATCAGAAGACAACCAGAGTCTAGGACCAACATGATTTGAATAAAGACCAGACAACAAAAGGTAGAAAAACTCATTTTATTTTCCGTTTTGTGATTACAATATGTCAGATTTGAAACGTGTATCCTGCCAGAGCTGGTGTTAGACCGCGAACGTGAGCTAGGATTTAACAGAGAGGAAAAGGTTTTTTTTGTTTGTTTATTTTGTTTACACCACAGGACCAGTGTGGGTAGGAGAGGGAAAAGGGGTGAAGAAGCTATAAAATAAACCCACCAGGATGTTTGAAAAAAACACCCAAATCGAATTGAAATTGGTTTTTCCTGAATCTGGCATCACTAGTCTCCAGGGCCTTGTACGCTTCCAAAAAGATTCCAGTAAAAGGAGTTACGTTGGAGAAGGTTCCCAGTGTAGATCTGAATCCAGCATCATTCTCTCTGAAGACTGAGGCAAAGAGATTGTTTGGTTTTTCCTGAGCACTTCTTTTCCTCTTTGCTCATCCTGTCAACTTCATCAACAGCTTTTAACTTTGGATGTCTTTCACAATATTTTTAGTGTTAGTCGCTTCTTTTTAAAGTCTGTTTTGACTGGCCTTATTTCTATTAGATGGAATCTTGATTTGTGGTATATCAAAAGTAGTGAATTTGAAACTTGAAGATATTTTCTATTTCCCTTCTCTGCTTTTAAAAATAGTATTATTTATATTTGCTTTCCATTTTCTAAAAGATGCAGTTTTGACTTTCACCGTCACTGGCCATTGTTTGCCTTCCTTTTGACCTTTCTAAGATGTAGGCTTCCAAAATACTTTATTTAAATAATTTCCATGCCTTGTGCAAACCTTTGACCCTAGCAACTGTTCCTTGAAAACATTTTTTAATTAATTTCTTCATTTCATCACAGTCTATGGGCTCCTTTTACTAAGGTGCGCTAGCGTTTTTAGCGCACGCAGGAAATTACCACGCACACCACCATGAGCTAAGCTTCTAGAACTAAAGCCATCTCAATGCTGGCGTTAAGGTCTAGCGCACCTTAGTAAAAAGAGCACTAAGTTTTTATAATTAAACTAGTCTTTAAGCCCGTTACATTAACAGGTGCTAGAATAGATGTGTCTTTCTCTCTCTCTCTCTCTCCTTGGCTGCTTTCTGTCTGTCTTTCTTTCTTTCTGTCTCTTTTTCCTCTGCTGTCCACCACCACTCCTTGCCAGCTCCTCCTATCCAACAATAGTCCTTCTCCCTTCCTTTTATGTTCCCCGTGTCCAGCAGCACCTCTTCTGTGCTCCCCCTGTCCCTCTTTCCTGTTCCCCCGTCCATCAGCACCTCTTCCGTGCTCCCCCTGTCCCTCTTCCCTGCTCCCCGGCCCATCAGCGCCCCTTACCTGCTTCCCCTGTCCAGCATGTTTGTTTGCAGACTGATGAGGATAGCGGCCAGCTGTAGTGAACCTCGCAGGCCGCTATGCACCTCAGTAACAAGTTCCTTCTGACGCGATCGCATACGTCAGAGGAAACGTGCTACTGAAGTACTGAGCGGCCTGCGAAGTTTGTTACAGGCGGCCACTATTCTCACCAGGCTCCTTTGAAGAGCGGCGGCGGTACTGGGTGGAGATTATGCGGCTCTGGCGCCGCTGGGAGAGAGCTTGCCTGCAGCTTCCTCCAGCAGCAGCGGTTGGTGAGTGAGGGCAGGAGGAGGGGAGTGGCCAGAGTGTTCCCTGCCGCCGGGTTCTAAAATGGAACACAGCCACGCATCACACACCACGGTGGCAGGGAACACGAAACCCTTAGGGTTTTATTATATAGGATGCTAGAGGAATAGGCATCCACCATTACCCATTGTCCCTTCTGGTTGGTTCCTGGACCAACTGCTTCATAAAACAGTCATTTATTTATTTATATATGGCATCTAGAAGCTTCCCTGGCTTGTCCCAATAAGACATTTGCTCAATCAGTGTTGTGGTAATTGAAATTTCCTGTTATTATATCATAAAATTAATATCGTAATGGGAAAACATTAGGGCAGCCCAGCCAGAAGAAAAGCATGATAACCACCTTAGTCTGGGTTCTGCTTTGTTAAAGAGGATGGATCATGAAGCTCGTATTAATTCTTCCTCATGACAGCATCAAAATGCTGGCTGTTCTTTGATATGAGGAGCAGAGAATATACAGCTCAATGTTTTTAATTACTGAGTAGTATTACCGCTGAAAAATGATGTTCAATTAATAAACTGAGTGGATAGACCTCAGGTCATTAAGTTGCCCCACACATGCTTTTCAATTCTCCCTTTTATTAAAGTAATGCGTTGTTGAAAACCCCCCGCAATTATAAAGCACCTGGAAAATACATTAGTGGTTGTTCGAAGTGATGCCTCTCTTGTCTGCCCACTCTATTTAGTTAAGGAGTTAGGAAAGCTTCATTAGACAGTCTGTTTGGTGACTGTATCACCTGTTATGTTAACAGTCTCAGATCAGGGTTAGTATTTAAGAACATAACATAAGAACTGCTGCTGCTGGGTCAGACCAGTGGTCCATCGTGCCCAGCAGTCCTCTCACGTAGTGGCCCTCTGATCAAAGACCAGCGCCCTAACTGAGACTAGCCCTACCTGCGTACGTTCTGGTTCAACAGGAACTTGTCTAACTTGGTCTTGAATCCCTGGAGGGTGTTTTCCCCTATGACAGACTCCGGAAGAGCGTTCCAGTTTTCTACCACTCTCTGGGTGAAGAAGAACTTCCTTACGATTGTACGAAATCTATCCCCTTTTAACTTCAGAGAGTGCCCTCTCCTTCTCCCTACCATGGAGAACAGAAGAACATAAGATTTGCCGCTGCTGGGTCAGACTAGTGGTCCATTGTGCCCAGCAGTCCTCTCACGTGGCGGCCCTCTGATCAAAGACCATTACCCTAACTGAGACTAGCCTTACCTTCGTACGTTCTGGTTCAACAGGAACTTGTCTAACTTTGTCTTGAATCCCTGGAGGGTGTTTTCCCCTATAACAGCCTCCGGAAGAATGTTCCAGCTCTCCACCACTCTCTGGGTGAAGAAGAACTTCCTTACGATTGTACGAAATCTATCCCCTTTTAACTTCAGAGAGTGCCCTCTCCTTCTCCCTACCATGGAGAACAGAAGAACATAAGATTTGCCGCTGCTGGGTCAGACTAGTGGTCCATCGTGCCTAGCTGTCCACTCCCGTGGTGGCCCTTAGGTCAAAGACCAGCACCCTAATTGAGTCTAGCCTTACCTGCGTACGTTCTGGTTCAGCAGGAACTTGTCTAACTTTGTCTTGAATCCCTGAAGGGTGTTTTCCCCTATGACAGACTCTGGAAGAGCGTTCCAGTTTTCTACCACTCTCTGGGTGAAGAAGAACTTCCTTACGATTGTACGAAATCTATCCCCTTTTAACTTCAGAGAGTGCCCTCTCCTTCTCCCTACCTTGGAGAGGGAGAACAACCTGTCTCTATCTACTAAGGGGTCCTTTTATCAAGCTGTGCTAGCGGGGTTAGCGCGTCAGACATTTCATCACGTGCTAACCCCCTGCAGCTGGCTAAACAACTAATGCCTGCTCAATGCAGGCGTTAGCGGCTTGCGCGGCAGGCAGTTTAACGCGCGTTAAACCCCTACCGCAGCCTGATAAAAGGACCCCTAAGCCTATTCCCTTCATTATCTTAAATGTTTCGATTTCTCCTGTTGTTCTTACAATGGTAGTAGTAATGCAGTATTATTTTCCTTGCTTTACTAGCAACAAACTTCAAATTAACATTTGCTTGATTAAAATTCATTCCGAATGGTTTTAAAAAAGAGGAAAATAAGAAGTGCCATCTCCGGATTAGACCTACGGTCCATTGAGTGCGGTGATCCGCACACACGGAGGCCCAGCCAGGTGTATACCTGGCGTAATTTTAGTCACCCATATCCCTCTATGCCTCTCGTAAGGAGATGTGCATCTAGTTTGCTTTTAAATCCTAGAACGGTGGATTCCGCGATAACCTCCTCTGGGAGAGCATTCCAGGTGTCCACCACTCTTTGCGTGAAGCAGAACTTCCTGATATTTGTCCTGGACTTGTCCCCCCTTAGCTTCAGTCCATGTCCTCTTGTCCATGTCACATTGGACATTGTAAATAATTTTTTTTCCTGCTCTATTTTGTCAATTCCTTTCAGTATTTTGAAAGTTTCGACCATATCCCCTCGCAGTCTCCTTTTCTCAAGGGAGAACAATCCCAGTCTCTTAAGTCGTTCCTCGTATTCCAAGTTCTCCATACCTTTTATTAGCTTTATTGCTCGTCTCTGCACCCTCTCCAGCAGTTTTATATCCTTCTTTAGGTTGGGAGACCAATGTTGGACACAGTATTCCAAGTGTGGTCTGACCATTGCCCTATAAAGCGGCATTATAACTTTCTCCGATCTACTCGTGATTCCTTTCTTTATCATGCCTAACATTCTGTTTGCTTTCTTTGCCGCTGCCACGCATTGTGCCGACGGTTTCAGGGTCCTATCTATCAGTACACCCAGGTCCTTTTCTTGTTCGGTCTTTCCCAGAGTTGCACCTGACATACTGTACTTGTGTTCCTTATTCTTTCTGCCCAAATGCATTACTTTGCACTTTTCCACATTAAAATTCATCGGCCATTTATCTGCCCACTTCTCCAACTGATTCAAGTCGCTCTGGAGTTCCTCGCTATCCTTCTGTGTCGTCTGCAAACTTGATGATCTCACTGGATGTTTCTTCTTCTAGGTCATTGACGAAAATATGAAATAAGATGAGTCTCTTGTGAACATTCTGGACCCCCAATCTCTCAACATTTTAATTCACTCACTCATTATATCCAAGCTTGACTACTGTAATGCATTATATAAGGGTATTTGCCAAAAAGATATCCGTCGCCTACAACTGATACAAAATACTGCCATAAAAATGATCACAAACAGGAAGAAATTTGACCATGTCACTCCCCTACTAGGAAGTGCGCACTGGCTACCACTCCCACACCGAATTATGTACAAACTAGCTATTCTCTCCTTTAAGTCCCAAAATACTAAAAAACCGGCCTTCATTCACAAGATTCTTATTCCGCATGAACCTTTAAGAGTCCTAAGATCTTCCTCTCAACTTCTTCTTCATACATTGTCTTTGAAAATCATTAGCAAGCGTCATTCGCAATTACAACCCCTACAGTATGGAATTCTTTGCCACTTCATATCAGGGCTGAACAAAACTTAGATCAATTTAAGGGAAATCTAAAATACTGCCTCTTCCAAAATGCATATGATTGCTGAATAGACTTGGTGACTACCAGGGTTGTTTCATAAGGTGTCAGGTCAAAAGCGCGCCGGGACAAAGGCCCGCGCAGACAACTGAGCGCAACGCGGAGGCACGCGCCAAAGAAAATGACTGTTTTAAAGGGCTGCGACGGGAGGTGTGGGGGTGGAACCCCCCCACTTTACTTTATACAGATCGCGCCGCGTGGTGGGGGGGTTTGGGGGGGTTGTAACCCCCCACATTTTACTGAAAAACTTCACTTTTTCCCTAAAAAACAGGGAAACTTTGCTTTTAAAATTGTACTTCTCCCCCACTTCCCTATTGTTTTCATGTTTGTCAAGTATTGTAGAACTCTTCTGGGTATGGCGGTATACAAGAATAAAGTTATTATTATTATTATTGTTTAGTCGGTACTTATAGGTACTTATCTGTTTAATGTTTCCCCCATTTTTTTTTTTTTATATAAATTGTAAAACGCTTAGAATTCATGACTAGCATTTAATCAAAATTTTAATAAACTTGAAACTTGAGTCCATATGTTCTGTCATGGGATAGTTACTTCTCCTCCCCTCAAAAAAAAAAAAAATCACATAATTTCTGCATTTATATGAAATAGAAATTAGTCTCTACAAGTTTTTAAGAGCAGGAAAAATAATGCAGTTCAAAAAAATCAAGCTAACAAATGTTCGTTCTTTGCGTCTGGTCCTTCTTTTAGTATTACTGAGAGGCCTTCCTAAACTAATAAATGCTTAAAAAATGGAAAAGAACAAGCAAGCTTTTATGGGTCCTTTGACAAAAGTGCGCTGCTGAGCAGCCCATTCATTTGCTTTGGGCGGTTCGGGCGCACCTTAATGGAGACCGATACTTCTAGGTCGACAAGTTCAAATAATATGGTGCCTTACAAAAGTTGTCACGCTTTTGTAATATTTTTCAAATTCTACTGTCTAAAAACAGACAAATCAGAATATGTTGAGCAGAGTTTGTGTCGCTAATCTGGGAATCCTAATTAAGGTTCAAGGTTTATTAATATTTGATGTATCGCTGAATCTGTTTACAAAGCGATGTACACAAGTAAAAAAAGGATAAGATTATAAAGATACAAATTAAAAATTTGTTAACATCAAATTTATGACAAGACAGACTTGAACTGGGGAGGGAAGAAGGGCAAAGGTTACATCTGTTGTATTGAGAAAAACATATATGGAAAAAACAGAAGGAAATGGGGGTGGATAAAAATTTAAAAAATAAAAATATTAATATAGTCCCCACCATGTGCCAGCAAAGAACTATTATTCTTATCTTCAGCTGACAAGTTGTTAAAGAGAAAAAGTGTCTTTCTGACTTAGGCCCCCTTTTACAAATATCATTATCGCGGCAGGCCGCAGTAATCGCTCCGATACCCATAGGGATTCAATGGGTGTTGGAGCGTTTGCTGCCGCACCTTTGTAAAAAGGGAGGTTAATGAGAAGTTTTTAGATTTTCAAATAGGTTTTAGACGTTCAAATACTTGAAGGGTATTAACGTAGAACAAAATCTTTTCCAGACGACATAATTTGAGGTTGAGGGGTGGTAGATTCAGGGGCAACGTTAGGAAATTCTACTTTACGGAGAGGGTGGTGGATGCCTGGAATGCGCTCCCGAGAGAAATGGTGGAGAGTAAAACTGTGACTGAGTTCAAAGAAGCGTGGGATGAACACAGAAGATTTAGAATCAGAAAATAATATTAAAGATTGAACTAGGCCAGTTACTGGGCAGACTTGCACGGTCTGTGTCTGTATATGGTCTTTTGATTGAGGATGGGCTGGGGAGGGCTTCAGTGGCTGGGAGGGTGTAGATGGGCTGGAGTAAGTCTTAACAGAGATTTCGGCAGTTGGAACCCAAGCACAGTACCGGGTAAAGCTTTGGATTCTCGCCCAGAAATAGCTAAGAAGAAAAATTAAAAATTTTTTAAATTGAATCAGGTTGGGCAGACTGGATGGACCTTTCGGGTCATCTACTATGTTACTATGTTTTTAGATTAGTGAGTCACTAATGCAGCCTATTCTATAAAGCAGTGATTCTCAACCAATATGAAGAGGTGGCAGCGAGTCTGTGCTTTTCTTAATAACCATCTGTGTCTGCAAGCTGGGGAGAGCAGAGATCCCAAGAGTCAGGCTCTCGAATTCCCCATAAATGGGTCTTTTATTTCTGCTTCCTGACTACCCCCAATAGCTAATGCCATTAGCCCCAAGTCTGCTGTCCATAGTTCTGTTTGCTACATGGTTTCTTTTTGCTGGGCTTTGAATTGCTTCACAGTATTTTGCATTGGATGGACCTTGTGTTGCTATTACTGATGAAGGCGTGTTTACCGAAACACGGACCGTGTCATGTCCTTTGGTTTGGTACATTAACCACATTCATGATTTTGGTTTAATAAATTTAGTCTGCAGTTCTCTTTGTTTTGGCTATTACTGAGGTGTCATCAGAATTTTAACATACAGTATATTTGTTTTGTATATATTATATATAAGACTTTGTTTTTGAAACTGAGATGCAACATTTATTAACATAATAAGCTCTGTGTTACCTTGAGGTACATTATTATAAAATTATGCCATGTGGACTTAAAAACTCCTGTAACTATTGTCCCTTGATGGTTTTGTTCTGTAACAACTTCTGATGATAATCATAGAAACATAGAATATGACGGCAGAAAAGGGCCACCAGCCCAACAAGTCTGCCCACTCTAAGGACCCTCCCCCCTAAGACAACATGCTCTATACTTTCTACATGAAAGAACAATTATAGAAATATTCAAAGAGAATTGAAAAATAAGAAACCAGACTGTCTTGGTTGTATAAGGATTTACCCCCTTTGATTTAATACTTAGTAGAAGCCCCTTGTGGCACTAACAGCTATCTGTTCAATGCCAAGACAGTGGGGACGAAGTACTGGAGGCAGATGTAGTAACAAGGAGGGAGTAGCTGAGAAGGTAAATAATAAAAGGTTAGCTTTCATAAACTATAAAAGATCACAAAAGAGTAAGACAAGCAAAAATATCTGGAAAAGTTAAGAGAGGCTGGTCGAGTAGTCAGGAAAACGAAGATACTAATGGAAGAAAAAAAATAGCTGAAACGATAAAACGGGGAAACAAGACATTTTTTAGATATATTAGTGATAGGAAGAAGTGCAAAAGTGGCATTGTGAGACTCAAAGGTGAAGGAGAGGAATATGTAGAAGCTGATTTAAAAAAAAAAAGGCCAAATTGCTTAACATATTTCTGTTCTGTGTTCACGGCTGAAGCGCCAGGAGCAGGACCGCAGAAGACAAACATGAATAGAAATGGAGGACTAATAGACCCTAATCGATTTTAAGAGGGTAGTGTTCGTGAGGAGCTACCTAAAATTAAAGTAGACAAAGCGATGGGGCCGGATGGTGTACATCCTAGGGTGCAGAAAGAACTTAGGGAAGTTCTAGTAGCTCCACTGACTGACCTTTTCAATGAGTCTCTAGAGTCGGGAGTGGTACCGGAGGACTGGAGAAGGGCGGATGTGGTCCCTCTCCACAAAAGTGGAAGTAAGGAAGCAGTAGGGAATTACAGGCTGGTAAGACTGACTTCTGTGGTAAACAAATTAATGGAAATGCTTTTAAAACAGAGAATGGGCAAGTTTCTGGAATCCTGTGGATTACAGGACTGGAGGCAACATGGATTCACTAGAGGTAGGTCTTGTCAGACAAATCTGATCAATTTCTTTGACTGGATAACCAGAGAATTGGATAGAGGATGTGCGCTAGATGTGGTGTATTTAGATCTTAGCAAATCCTTTGGCAGTGTTCCACATAGATGTCTGATAAATAAATTGAATGCCCTCGGGATGGGTCCCAAAGTGATGGGCTGGGTCAGGAACTGATTGAGTGGAAGGCGACAGAGGGTAGTGATCAATGGAGATCGCTCTGAGAAAAGGGATATTACCAGTGATGTGCCTCAAGGTTCTGTTCTTGGGCCTGTTCTTTTTAACAGCTTTCTAAACGATATTGCTGAAGGGCTGTGGGGTAAGATTTGTCTCTTTCTGGATGATATGAAAATCTGCACTAGAGTTAGACACATCGGATGATATGAATAACATGAAGAAAGACCTGGTGAAGTTTGAAGAATGGTCTGAATTGCAAGATCAGTTTAGGGGATGAAGAACTTAAGTGCACCACAGAAGAGCAGGACATGGTTGGATTGTATGTGATGATTTTAAGGTGGCCAAACAGGTTGAAAAGGTGACGGCGAAAGCTGGAAGGATGCTAGGGTGCTTAGGAAGAGGTATGGCTAGTAGGAAAAAGGAGGTATTGATGCCCCTGTATAAGACTCTGGTGAGACCTCATTTAGAATATTGTGTACAATTCTGGAGGCCCACCTTCAAAAAGATATAAAAAGGATGGAGTCGGTCCAGAGGAAGGCTACTAAAATGGTGTGTGGCCTTTGTGATAAGGTGTATAGGGACAAGCTTAAAGATCTTAACGTATACTTTGAAGGAAAGGCAGGAGAGGGGAGATATGATAGAGACGTTTAAATACCTATGTAATGCGCATGAGTCGAGTCTATTTCATTTGAAAGGAAACTCTGCAATGAGAGGGCATAGGTTAAAGTTGAAAGCTGATAATCTCAGGACTAATCTAAGGAAATACATTTTTTACAGAAAGGGTGGTAGATGCATGGAACAGTCTCCCAGAAGAAGTGGTGGAGACTGTCTGATTTTAAGAAAGCCTGGGATAGTCAGATGGGATCTCTTAGAAAGAGGAAGAGACAATGGTTACTGTGGATGGGCAGACTGGATGGGCCATTTGATCTTTATCTGCCATCATGTCACTATGTTTCTATAACTATAAAGGGGGTAAATGGACAATACTTGGACTGGAATAGCGTCGCCAGTGGGGTGCCGCAGGGCTTGGTGCTTGGACCCGTGCTTTTCAACATCTTTATAAATGATCTGGATATAGGTACGACGAGTGAGGTGATTAAATTTGCAGACGATACGAAGTTGTTCAGAGTAGTGAAGACATAAGGGATTGCGAAGATCTGCAACGTGACATAATCAGGCTCGAGGAATGGGCATCGACATGGCAGATAAGGTTCAACGTGGATAAGTGTAAAGTGATGCATGTCGGTAACAAAAATCTCATGCATGAATACAGGATGTCCGGGGCGGTACTTGGAGAGACCTCCCAGGAAAGAGACTTGGGAATTCTGATCGACAAGCCAATGAAGCTGTCCGCGCAATGTGCGGTGGCGGCGAAAAGGGCGAACAGAATGCTAGGAATGATTAGGAAGGGGATCATGAACAGATCCGAGAAGGTTATCATGCCGCTGTACCGGGCCATGGTACGCCCTCACCTGGAGTACTGCATCCAGCACTGGTCGCCGTACATGAAGAATGACATGATGCTACTTGAAAGGGTCCAGAGAAGGGCGACTAAGATGGTTAAGGGGCTGGAGGAGTTGCCGTATAGTGAAAGATTAGAGAAACTGGGCCTTTTCTCCCTCGAACAGAGGAGATTGAGAGGGGACATGATCGAAACATTCAAGGTACTGAAGGGAATAGGCTTAGTAGATAAGGACAAGTTGTTCACCCTCTCCAAGGTAGGGAGAACGAGGGGGCACTCTCTAAAATTGAAAGGGGATAGATTCCGTACAAATGTAAAGAAGTACTTCTTCACTCAGAGAGTGGTAGAAAACTGGAACGCTCTTCCGGAGTCTGTCGTAGGGGAAAACACCCTCCAGGGATTCAGGACAAAGTTAGACAAGTTCCTGCTGAACCGGAACGTATACAGGTAGAGCTGGTCTCAGTTAGGGCGCTGGTCTTTGACCTGAGGGCCGCTGCATGAGCGGACTGCTGGGCAAGATGGACCACTGGTCTGACCCAGCAGCGGCAGTTCCTATGTTCTTATGACATCACAATGCAGGTGTAAAGAGCCTTAGCCAATAGGGAGAGAAGGAGATAGTGGATGCTCTGGATGGGCCATTTGGCCTTTATCTGCCATCATGTTTCTATGTTTCTTTGCATGCGGAGGGGAAGTTCTATATTGCAAGAGGCATTAGGAAAGCGGTCTCTCCAACTTTTTTCAGGTAAAGGGCTAAAGTGTGAATACTCGAAGACTCTTGAGGGCCACCAAGAAATTTAAAGCTTACACTTACTACTGATTTTGTAAACTGCCTTGACCTGCTTGTTCAGATTGGGGGTCTTAAATAAAAATTTCTTTTATTTATTCTTCAACACTTCAAGGATATATTTTAAAAACTGTCTTTATTTTGGATTGTCAACAGTAGCAAATTCCATAAATGAGTAACACACTTAAGAGATTGCAGTTACTGTATCAAGTGATTATTAAAGATGAAATATTGATTCTGCAACACAAATAGGATGTATTTAAACTGCTGTAGCAAATATCATTAATGAGATGTCTGTGTGTAGATTGTTTACCAGCATAGCAAATCTTGGTTTATTTGTCGTATCAGATTTAAGAGACTCTCCCTCAGCTTTAACTTTAAAATGTTCCTAGTTGAAAAAAGTCTGTTCACACAGAAAAGTGGAACCAAAAACTAAAGAAACGTTTCCTTTAAGTTTTAAGAAAGGTTTGGACAAGTTCCTGGAGGAAAAGTCCATAGTCTGTTATTGAGAAAGACATGGCAGCATGGAATGTTCCTACGCCTTTGGTTTTGGCCAGGTACTAGTGACCTGGATTGGCCACCGTGAGAACGGGCTACTGGGCTTGATGGACCATTGGTCTGACCCAGTTCATATGTTCCTGCACATGCATGTAAATATGAATCCTAACCTGTACTGCTTACGGTGCAAGCATAGTAGTAATATGCTACTACTAATCATTTGGATGTACACAGCACTGTACACATTATATGCAGGTACTGTCTCACAATCTGGCAATGGAGGGTTAGCTAACTTGCCCAGGCTCACAAGGAGCTACAGTGGGAATTGAACCCAGTTCCATAGGGTTCCATTAGGCTAATCCTCTACCCCAATAATTAGTCTACCAAGAAGCCATCAGCAAGCGGCAGCCCCATAAGTCATTTATGACTTGGCACTTGCATACTACTCTTATCTTTTCAGAAACAATGTAAACCCCTATCTCTAAATAGCCCCCCCAAACACAGATGTAAAGAGTTGTTGCAAGCACACTATCTTGAATGATGATCTATTTTAACACTTCCCCGTTTCACACACTGCTTTCATTTCTGGCTTGATCACTTCAAACCTGCATAATATGCCCAGCTCACAGCCTTTTTCAAGCCATTTTATGTAGTATTTGAGTAGGCATGATTGAATTTAATAATAATAACTTTATTCTTCTATACCGCCATAGTCGAAAGACTTCTAGGCGGTTCATATTCGAAGAAGGCTGGACAATCAGCGAGATACAGGATGTAAGAAAAGAGGGTTACATAAGAATTAGGTAAAGGAACTGCAAAAAAAACAGCAAAATTACATCGAGGTAGAGAGAGGGAGAATATATCATTTGGAGGCTTCTGTTTAGGAGATGAATTTGTCAAACAGAATGGTTTTGATTGATTTTTCAGAATGTGCCGTAGGTCAAGCTGGCTCTGTTTATGTAGTTGTCCAGCCAGTAGTTGTACAGGGCTTCAAGAGCATTTCAGCCAACTGTTTGAGGGCCACGATGGAGAACTTAAAGGGCCGGTCATTGGTGGCCACTGTACTATGATAACCTCTGAGAGTCAGTGAGTATCCTGGAGACTGGCGATGCATAGAGAGGTGGGAAAGGAAACTTCCAGAGGCTGAGGAAAAGAGCTGTCAGCAACTGCAAGAATTTCACACAGTAGGCAGCAGCACGACCTCAATGTAAAGAGGAAACGAGAGCCGGCGTGGTTAAAAGGTGAAGTGAAAGAGGCTATTAGAGCCAAAAAAACATCCTTTAAAGAATGGAAAAAGGATCCGAATGACAATAATAAGAAGAAACACAAGCGCTGGCAAGTTAGATACAAAGCATTGATAAAGACAGTTAAAAAAGACTATGAAGAGAAACTTGCAAAAGAGGAAAAAAAAACTCTCAGCAATTTTTATAGGTACATCAGAAGCAGAAAACCTGTGAGGGAATCTGTGGGACCATTGGATGATCAAGGAGCAAAAGAGGCACTCAGGGAGGATAAGGCCATAGCGGAGAGATTGAATGAATTCTTTGCTTCGGTCTTACAGAAGAAGATGTAAGAGATCCACCTGAACCGGAAATGGATTTCAAGGGTGATGATGTGGAGGAACTGAAAGAAATCTTGGTGAATCTGGAAGATGTACTAAGCCAAATCGACAAGCTAAAAAGTGATAAATCGCCAGGACAGGATAGTATACATCCCAGGGTACTAAAAGAACTCAAACATGAAATTGCTGACCTGCTGTTAGTGATCTGTAACTTGTCTCTAAAATCGTCTATAGTACCTGAAGATTGGACGGTGGCCAATGTTACACCAATTTTTAAAAAGGGCTCCAGGGGAGATCTGGGAAATTACAGACTGGTAAGCCTCACTTCAGTGTCGGGCAAAATGGTAGAAGCAATTATAAAAAATAAAATTGTGGAACACGTAGACAAACATGACTTAATGAGACGGAGTCAGCATGGGTTCAGCCAAGGGAGATCTTGCCTCACCAATTTGCTTGACTTCTTTGAAAGTGTGGATAAACATGTGGATAAAGGTGAGCCGGTTGATATAGTATATCTAGATTTTCAGAAAGCTTTTGATAAATGTTCCTCACGAGAGGCTCCTGAGAAAATTAAAGTGTCATGGGATAGGTGGCAAAGCTCAGTTGGGGATTAGGAATTGGTTATTGGATAGAAAACAGAGGGTAGGATTAAATGGTCATTTTTCTCAATGGAGGAGAGTAAACAGTGGAGTGCCACAGAGGTCTGTACTGGCACCAGTGCTATTTAACTTATTTATAAATGATCTGGAAATTGGAACAACGAGTGAGGTGATTAAATTTGCAGATGACATTAAAGTGCTCAAAGTTGTTAAAATGCATGCGGATTGTGAAAAATTGCAGGCAAACCTTAGGAAATTGGAAGACTAGGCATCCAAATGGCAGATGAACTTGAATGTGGACAAATGCAAAGTGATGCACATTGGGATGAATAACCTGAATCACAGTTACCAGATGCTAGAGTCCACCTTGGGGATTAGCGCCCAAGAAAAGGATCTGGGTATCATTGTATACAGTGTGTGGCGGCGGTGGCCAAAAAAGCAAACGGGATGCTAGGAATTATTAAAAAAAGGATGGTTAACAATATTATAATGTCCTGTATCAATCCATAGTGCAACCTCATCTGGAGTATTGAGTTCAATTCTAGTCTCCTTATCTCAAGAAAGATATAGCGTCGCTAGAAAAGGTTCAAAGAGTGACCAAGATGGTAAAGGGCATGGAAGTCCTCTCGTATGAGGAAAGACTAAAACGGTTAGGGCTCTTTAGCTTGGAAAATCTACAAAATCCTGAGTGGGGTAGAACAAGTACAAGTGAATTGATTTTTCATTCCGTCAAAAATTACAAAGACTATGGGACACTCGATAAAGTTACAGGGAAATACTTTTGAAACCAATAGGTGGAAATTTTTTTTCACTCAGAGAATAGTTAAGCTCTAGAACGCGTTGCCAGAGAATGTGGTAAAAGCGGATAGCGTAGCTGGTTTTATGAAAGGTTTGGACAAGTTCCTGGAGGAAAAGTCCATAGTCTGTTATTGAGAAAGACATGGGGGAAGCCACTGCTTGCCCTGTATTGGTAGCATGGAATATTGCAACACCTTGGGTTTTGGCCAGGTACTAGTGACCTGGATTGGCCACCCTGAGAACGGGTTACTGGGCTTCATGGACCATAGATTTTTATTTATTCAATTTTCTATACCGTTCTCCCAGGGGAATTCAGAACGGTTTACATGCATTTATTCAGTTACTCAAGCAGTTTTTCCCTGTCTGTACTGGTGGGCTCACAATGTATCTAATTTACCTGGGGCAATGAGGGATTAAGTGACTTGTCCAGGGTCACAAGGAGCAGCGTGGGATTGAATCCGCAACCTCAGGGTGCTGAGGCTGTAGCTTTAACCACTGCACCGCTCTAGAAATCAAAATGTAGCAAACGTGATCCAAGTGTAGGACAATCCAGCCATTGTGACATCACTGATGAGATTGGCTCTTATTGGTGGAATGAGGCATTATGATGTCACAATACCAGCTCTGGCTATCAGAGACTGAAACTTTTCACACTATTTAATTTTCTGTATCATTCTCCCAGGAGGAGCTCAGAACGGTTTGCATGAATTTATTCAGGTACTCCAGCATTTTCCCTGTCTGTCCTGGTTGGCTCATAATCTATCTAATGTACCTGGGACACTGGGGGGATTAAGTGACTTGCCCAGGGTCACAAGGAGCAGCGTGGGTTTGAACCCACAATCTCAGGGTACTGCGTCACACTCTCTTCCCTTAAACGCAAGGACAGTGCTGGGTGAACTTCTGTGGTTGATATTCCAAAAAAGGCCTAGACCCGAGAGGAAGCATTTTTACACCACATTCATTGCTTGCGTAACCCTGAGTCTGATAGTGAGTGGACTGTTCAAGGCTCAGAGCAGCATTTGTCATGGCTTAGGGATGGGAAGGAGGAGAGCTTTCAGTTCTGAAGCAGGGTTTTAAAGAGTTTATGGCATGGAAGCAGTCCGTTATGACTCCCCGAGTGCTGCAAAAGTGAATGCGATGGCCTCCTCGCGTCTGGGCTCAGTTTAGAATATTTTTATTTTATGAAACAAGACAGGGAGCTTAGTGACTTATTACTATTCATTTCACTTCAATGTAGTAAATATTGATTCAGTTGGGGGTTTTCAATTGGAACCTCTTGGCGATTATATAAAATATTACTGGCCTGTGAAATTCTGCTTACCGATCCCTTTGGCTGCTCATTAGGGAACGAGCGTGCTTTTCAGATCCCTTTGCTTTCATCATTCTGTTAAATGGGTTGAAAGGGATTTTTGTGTGCGTGTACAAGGAGCGGTCGGACCTGCTAACGGGGCTGCAGTGCTGGAGCCATTCCCAGCATTTTGCATTGAATCCGATTGTTCCCAATGGTGCAGACGTAGTGACAAATGCCGTCTATACTTTTTCTCTTCTTAACTGTGCATGAAATGCTATGCATTTTGGTTCTTCATGAAAGCAGTGACAGTGTATTCGGGACACATAAGAATTGCCGCTGCTGCCATCGTGCCCAGCAGTCCGCTCACGCGGCGGCCCTCTGGTCAAAGACCAGCGCCCTAACTGAGACCAGCCCTACCTGCGTACGTTCTGGTTCAGCAGGAACTTGTCTAACTTGGTCTTGAACCATCGAGCTTCAGTCTTCACTAGATACCTGGGGCCCAGCGAGATCACATGACCTGTCTGTGGCACTAAGTCTCCAGTTAAAATTTAATGCTAAGCAATGCAAGGTCATGCATTTTTGGTGAGACCTCATTTAGAATATTGTGTACAATTCTGGAGGCCGCATGTTCAAAAAGATATAAAAAGGATGAAGTCGGTCCAGAAGAAGGCTACTAAAATGGTGATAAGGCGTATGGGGACAGACTTAAACATCTCAATGTGTATACGTTGGAGGAAAGGCGGGAGAGGGGAGATATGATAGAGACTTTTAAATACCTATGTAATGTAAATGCGCATGAGTCGAGTCTCTTTCATTTGAAAGGAAGCTCTGGAATGAGAAGACATAGGATGAAGTTAAGAGGTAAAAGGCTCCGGAGTAATCTGAGGAAATACTTTTTTACAGAAGGGGTGGTAGATGCGTGGAACAGTCTCCCGGAAGAGGTGGTGGAGACAGAGACTGTGTCTGAATTCAAGAGGGCCTGGAATAGGCACATGGGATCTCTTAGAGAGAGAAAGAGATAATGGTTACTGCAGATGGGCAGACTAGATGGGCCATTTGGCCTTTATCTGCCGTCATGTTTCTATGTTTCTAAATTACTGAGCAGCCGTTACTCTATACCAGGGCTTGGCAATCTTTTTACAGCAAAAAGCCAATTTAACCAAAATGTCTGACCCAAGATTTAGAAAGAGCCGCAATGTGTAGCTTCTCTCCCTTCCCCTCCAACCCCTTGCAGGTCTCATCCCTTGCTCCCCTCCCTCTAACTCATAGCCAAGTTTCTCTTCCCCCTCTAGGCCCCAACCCTTTAATCTCCCTCCCAATTCCCCCTCCCCCCCAGCCTACTCAGGTGTATCTGGTGGTCCAGCGGAAGTCTTTGTGGCCGGAGCACAGCCCTATCGCTCCTGCTTCCGCATGGCTGGTGTGACCTCTCACAGCGGTTCGCAGTAGTTCCGGAAATGCTGTGAGCAGCTACGAGAGGTCACAACAACTATTTTAGAAGTCAGCCGAAAGGAGGAAGGAGCGAGAAGGCTGTGCTCCTGCCACAAAGACCCCCACCGGACCACCAGGTATCGCGTTGGCCACATGCAAGAAGAGCTGCATGTGGCCAACCCCTACCCTAGACCAATTCTTGTTAAGCTGTTCCAATACAACCAAGTAATTGAAATAATGCAGAGGTCCAAATGTGCCAGATCCGAGCAAGACAACAGCGCGACTGAGGAAACCGCTATTAGCCTACCAAACAAGACTGAAAGCTTACGATAATGAATCAAATGAATAATTTTTATTAACCCGGTGATCTTGGAAATGTTCTTCAAGAGATTCAACCTAATAACATTGATAAAGCTTAATTTAGCATTTAACAGTTCCATTGGTTTCCATACCAGCAATATTTATGTCTTTATTTTGCATTTACAAGTGATCACAAGTACTTTAGTTATGCATCATTGTTAGCATTTCAGTATAATGTGGTAGATATCATTAGTTATAACTAATGCTACCTGTCATTCCTTTCTTCTGCTTTTGTGTACCTTCTTCACCCTCACAATGTTTGATATTGTAGCCCTTGGTCACGTCTTATGATTGCATTTAGTCATGCTTATGGTATCTAAATATATTGTTTTGTATAAGCTATATTCCAGATAAGCACATAAGAACAGCCGTGCTGGGTTAGACCATGTAGCCCAGTCTCCTGTTTCCAACATTGGCCAATCCAGGTCACAGTACCTGACAGAAGCCCAAATAGAAGTAACATTTTATGCTGTCAATTCAGGGCAAGCATTGGCTTCCCCCATGTCTGTCTCGATATCAGACTGTGGACTTTTCCTCCAGGAACTTGTCCAAACCTAGTTGCGCTAACCACTTTAACCACCTCCTCTGGGAATGAGTTCCAGAGCTTAATTATTCTTTGATTTAAAAAAAAATATTTCCTCCTATTGGTTTTAAAAGTATTCCTATGTAATTTAATTGAGTGTCTCCTGGGTTTTGTACTTTTTGAAAGGATGAAAACTCAATTCACCCTTACCTGTTCTACACTAATCAGTCATATTCCCCCCTTAACCGTCTCTTTTCCAAGCAGAAGAGCCCCCACCTCTTTAGTCTTTCCTCGTATGAGAGGAGTTTGGTTGCTCTTCTTTGAACTTTTCTCATTCTGCTGTGGATGGGTTGCCGAGATTTGTGAATGATCTGATTGTCCCCTTTCATTGTAATCTGGTATATAGTAGGAGTCGTAATTTGAATGAATACCACATCCTCTGGCAACGCATTCCAGAGCTTAACTATTCTCTAAGTGAAAAAAATATTTTCTCCTATTGGTTTTAAAAGTATTTCCCTGTAATTTCACCGAGTGTCTCTTAGGCTTTGTCATTTCTGACGGAATAAAAAATTGATTCACTTGTACCTGTTCTGCACCACTTCAAGCATATCACCCCTCGGCTGTCTGTTTTCCAAACCGAAGAGCCCTAACCTCTTAGACTTTCCTCCCTTATTATCTTGGTCGCTCTTCTTTGAACCTTTTCTAATTCTGAAACAAAGTGAGATTATGGAAACCAATAATTTTATGATACTACCGTGGACGGGTAGTTTGACCGATGTAACAAAGCTGGCAAGGACAGCTCAGCAAATATACTACATGAGTGAATATACAAGTAGTGCAAAATCTCAACCGAAAAACCTTCCTATTAGGAACCTGGACATTTGGACCCTCCACCACAGTGCCCGCATTTAAAATGTCCAATTACATTAACATCAGATCAAGTGACGAGTCCACACATCGGATCTGCAGAGGTATTCCTTCAAATTATGACTCCTGCTGTATGCCAGAATAATAATAATAATAACACTTTATATACCGCAGGTCTGTGAAGTTCTATGCGATTTACAATGATTAGAAATGTTACAGATTTAGCGACAGGTGGTTCTTGCGCTCGGTTGTTAAGGACTAAGATTGAATGGGTTGGTCTCCTAAGTATTTCAGGAATAGATGTGTTTTCAGACGTTTCCTGAATTCTCCATAGCTAGTAGGCTTCAAGGTCTTTACCCCATAATGCTGCTTGATGTGCGAGAAGACGTTGATGATGACTTTTAAATTTACAACCTCTAACCGGTGGAGAAATGAAGTTCAGGTGTGAGCTTCGCTTGTGTCTGTTGGTTGAATGTCTTTTTTTTGTCTTGAAAACACTCATGTGCCCGTAATATTTGCCATAACTTCCTAATACTTTTCCCAATGAAAGGGAATAGTGCAGAAAATCTCATCACACGTAGGATCATTTAAGTGTCTACTTTCTTAGCTTTTTTCACAGCTTTATTCAATGAACTGTTTGCTTAAAATTGCTGACTGCAGATGAAATTCTTGATCAGTCTTGCAAATCTGATGATACCTCAAAAATTGTGACAATAATAATAATAATAATAACAACTTAATTTTTATATTCCGCAATACCACGAACAGTTCAGAGCGTATACAGACAGCGATATTACAAAAAACGTTCAAAATTACATTAACGTGGTAAAATTAATCAAGTTTTCCTGGAGGTGTTTTAGAAGTACATCAAAGCAGAAGTGGAGTCAGAGAAATTTGTCAAAGAGATAAGTTTTGATTGGCTTCTTAAAAGTTTGGTAAGAAAGTGCGTTTGAGATAAAGGGCTCCTTTTACGAAGGCGCGGTAGTGGTTTAAGGCGCGTAAAAGAGCGCCCTAAACCGCCGGCCACGCCAGCCGCTGCCGCCTCCTTTTGAGCAGGCGGTAGTTTTTTGACTAGCGCGTGATTAAAAGTCACGCGCGCTGAAGCCGTTAATGCGGCTTCGTAAAAGGAGCCCAAAGTTGGTTAAACATTTCTTCCATTCGCCCGCTTGGAACGATAATGTTCTATCGAGGAATCTCTTGTAGATCCAGCCCTTCAAGGATACACTACGTGTACAAGTTAATAATAATAATAATTTTATTCTTGTATACCGCCATATCCAATAAGTTCTAGGCGGTTCACATCCGTTAATTAAGATCCGCGATGACACACGGATTTACGAAATTTTAACAAAGTTACAGGTAATGAAGAGGGGAGCGTGGGAACGCTTTAACCCTTTCAGGACCAAGGGACATATTTGTCCCATAACTTTAAAATCCTATAAATTTTGATTGGGATAGTCTACAGTTCTAAATTTGATATGTACGGATTCCATATGATACTGCCTTTATGTAAACAAACTGGTTCCGACATTCATTCATTAGCGTCGTTGCCAGATTGACGAGAAGATTCACTTGCCACACTGTCCATAAGCCAGAAGTGTGATTTTTTTTTTTTTTTTAAATGATACATTTTTTGGCATCTGCAAGCCCTTTTTACCATAAAAATGTCGTCAAAACCACAAAAATTGGCCTACGATCCTTATGGTCCTGAAAGGGTTAACTGAGATTTAGCAGAGGTAAAGGTAATACAGAAGGTAGGGTTGGAAGGTATGAGATAACGAGAGAGAGAGAGAGAGACCAAGTGGGGGGAGGGGGGAAGTGTGGGAGCAGAAGGAACGGGGTGAGTGTGGGAAAGGGGAGAAGCAGGGGGCAAGGGGGTTAAAAGACCTGTTTGCGGAAAAGGTGCGTTTTGAGAAATTTTCTAAAACTAAGGTAAGAGGGGGGGCCTCGAGTATCATTTGTGCCTGGAAAGTCGAAATGATGGGATAGATAGATTGGGGATGAACCTGTTATGGTTTTGAAGCAAAGGCAAGCAAGCTGAAAAATAACCCTTGCTTCCATGGGCAGCCAGTGTAGTTTTTTGTTTTTTTTTGTAATATGGGCTTACGTGATCCGATTTCTTGAGACGGACTGCAGCGTTCTGAGCGATTCTCAGTCGTTTCATGATTTTCTTAAAAGATCCCAAGTATATAATATTGCAATAGTCGAAGATACTTAAGATCAAAGATTGAACCAGCAGTCGAGAAGAGAAGAAGTCAAAATAGTGTTTAAAGGTACAAAGTTTTCATAAAGTGGAAAAACATTTAGTGTGGTCTTCAGACGTCAAGCTTCGGTCCAAGATGACACCCAGGATTTTCAATTTTGTTGGATTAGGCTACTGTTATGATGACTAAGATACCGGGAGTGCATATATACATTTCATTTTAATTATGTTTATTTATTTGAATGTATTAACTGCCTTTTTCATGAAGAGATTCACCCAAAGCGGTTTACAATACATTGAATAGTAATTATTGGGTATTCGGAAATATTTTCCCTATGTGTCCCGATAGGCTCACAATCTAACGGGGGCATTTAATTTTCACAAGGGCGACTCTAATAAAATGAGGAAAATGGGTAAATCTGTGGCAAAGGTCAGAAATGTAAACCAGGCATGGATATGGTTTAAAAATATCGTTCTAAAAAATTTTTGCCATTCCAAGCATGTTTGATTGCTCTCATTTCCCCATCCCTCACCTATTATCAGTTTCAGAAAGATCTTAAAACTTATCTATTTAAACAATACAAAATACAATATTGATTTTATTCGTAGTCAGTTTCTACTATCTTATGATCATTCTTTTAAACAATTCTACAGACTATTTTTATTTATTTTAGTATAATCAATGTAATGTAATGTAATGTAATTTATTTCTTATATACCGCTCCATCCGTTAGGTTCTAAGCGGTTTACAGAAAATATACATTAAGATTAGAAATAAGAAAGGTACTTGAAAAATTCCCTTACTGTCCCGAAGGCTCACAATCTAACTAAAGTACCTGGAGGGTAATAGAGAAGTGAAAAGTAGAGTTAGAGGAAAAATAAAAATAAAATAAACATTTTAACAAGACAGCATTGACCTAAATACTTTGGAAGGTAGAAGAGAGGAGAGAAAGGAATAGAAGCAGAAGGGGGAGCCATTGAACAGTAGAATTCTGGAGAAATTTAAATGATAGAAATAGAACAAAACAAAGACAAAAGGCAAAACAATAGATAAGATTAAAGATAAATCATAAATCAACTTGTATTGTGTAATTACTATCTTTTATAGTTTTTATAGGGCTGTGTTTTGCTATTTAGTATTTTATTCTGAACGGTGTTATTTTCATTTATAATAATTGTTATAAGGCTTTGTATTTCTAATTGCCTAGTGTAATTATTATTGTGTAAACCGCCATGAACTGATGGTTTGGCGGTATATAAAAATAAACTATTATTATTATTATGGAAACCCAAACTAGATGTATTCCATGTATTAAAAAGGTGACAAGAAGAGAAAACGAGATCTGGCGTGGTTAAAAGGCAAAGTGAAAGAAAACATCCTTTAAAGAATGGAGAAAGGATCCCAATGAAGAAAATAAGAAGAGACATAGGCACTGGCAGGTTAGATGCAAAGCATTGATAAGAAAGCTAAACAAGAATGTGAAGAACAAAAAGTCATAAAGAGGCAAAAACTCAGTAAAAAAAATTTTATGTACATCAAGAAATAAAAGGTGTACTTAGGGAGGATAAGGCCATAGCAGAGAGATTGAATAAATTCTTTGCGGAAGTCTGCCTGAACTGAAAATGGTTTTCAAGGGTGATGAGGGGGAGAAATTGAAAGAAATCTTGGTGAACCTGGAAGACGTTCTAAGTCAAATTCACAAGTTAAAGAGTGATAAATCACCTGGACCAGATGGTATACATCCCAGGGTACTAAAAGAACTCAAACATGAAATTGCTGATCTGTTGTTAGTGATCTGTAACCTGTCACTAAAATCGTCTGCAGTACCTGAAGACTGGAGGGTGGCCAATGTTACGATGATTTTTAAAAAGAGTTCCAGGGGAGATCCGGGTAATTACAGACCAGTAAGGCTGACCTCGGTGCAGGCAGTAAACCAATAAAGCAGTAAAATAGTGTTGTAAGGAGAGTTTCTTACTGAAGTCCTACTGTACTTTAGTGGAAAGATTAGAGTTTAGAGCCAGCATTTGCTTTCAAAAGATGCCAAACTGTGGGCCAAATGCCATCTAGTTGTTTGTTTAAACTGAGGCTTTCCCAATGTCACACAGGACTAGAACCCAGAAATCCTGGCTCTTGGTCTGTGAGCTGATAAACATCATCCAAACTGTACAGCTATGTTTAAGCCAGTGGTCTCCAACTCAAACCCTTTGCAGGACCACATTTTGGATTTGTAGGTACTTGGGAGGACCTCAGAAAAAAAAGAGTTAATGTCTTATTAAAGAAATGACAATTTTGTATGAAGTTTATAGTTTATAAATCTTTCCTTTGGGCGAAGTCTTAATAATAATATTGTCATTTATAGCTAAGAAGACATATGATCAAGAAACGGTTTTATTTTACTTTTGTGATTATGATAAACATAGCGAGGGCCTCAAAATAGTACCGCGAGTTTGAGACCACTGGTCTAAGCTGAGAGTTATAATCCCAAAATACACAGAAGTAAAACTGAAACACACGGATGGAGGGTTTTCACCACCTCCTGATGCAGGAAATTCTCCTGCATTACTTCATTCACTGCTGCCTCGAGCTTTACCCTTATTGAATTGTAATTCGTTAAATTAATGTTTTTGGTGGCCTTTAAATAATTGTGTAGAAAGTTGAAGAAAAAGACACAATGGCCATGATGGTTGGAACGTTGAACAATATTCTGGAGGTGATCTCTCCAAACTCACCCTTTTTTTAAATAACTTTTTAACTTAATGTTCAAAACTACCTGTACAATCCATCATCCTATCCAAACTCGATTACTGTAATGCCATTTATTTATGCCTAACAAAAAAAAGACTTCGCAGACTCCAACTTATCCAGAATACTGCGGCCAAGCTGATTTTTGCTAAACACAAATTTGATCACGTCTCCCCACTACTTACCAATCTTCACTGGCTCCCAGTACTTTCCAGAATTCATTTCAAATGCTCCTGCCTGGCTTTCAAGATCATTCACGGCATCCTTCCGCCCCTAATCCCTCTATCCTTCCTCGCCCTGACGCCTGCTACCACCAGATCAGCCCACAGACATAAACTATCCTTCCCCTCTCTACATGGCATCCTACACGCAGGTAAACTGGGAAAATCCCTCCTCTCCAAAATCACGGGCCTTTGGAACGATCTCACTGCCCCGCTGCGGAACCTGGGCTCCCTCCAACTATTCCGAAAACAACTGAAAACCTGGCTTTTCTCTAGCATATAACATCTCTTCTCCTGTTTACATCCCCTCTTTTTATATGCCCTTGTAAATCTCTCTCCCCTCTCTTCCTATATTTTTAAGCTTTGCAAACCGTGTCGAGCTCCACTTCCGTGGAGATGATGTGGTATATAAACTTAAGGCTTAGTTTAGTTTAGTTTAGTTTGTGTCTGTTACTGATGTCCTAGGACAGACGTCTTTAGCACTTCTGGGTGATTCTTTTCTTTTCTCTGCTTAGCCACTGCATTCCAGCACACAGCCCTCTCTCGCCTCCCCACTTTAATTTGCAGTTAGATATCTGTTAAGATTGCATCCACTTCCCCAGTCAGCATTTAATTGGCAAGTCGCTTGATTTAACAGCGTGGGAGCCGGCACCGGAAAAATGGCTCGAATAAATCACTGCCTGACGCCAGAAAATAGATATAATCTCTGCATTAACTACATTAATAGTAGCAGGAGCTGAATTAAGAAAACCATAAAGTATAGGCAGGAGACTATATATTATGAGCCTCTCGCTGTCTCTCCTTCTCTCGTCAGCCTAGCCCTTGGCTCCCTCCCATGGCTTCTGCCTTCGGTGGCTCTGCTTGACCTGCGTAGGGGGAGAAGGATTATCTGAGCTGCTCCTAACAATTTGTGTCTGTTCTTCCAGGGCTACTCCAGGCCAGGCCTAATCAGTTTTAGTGCTTTAGTATTGATTTCCAAAGGGGATGGAGTTGAAGGTAATTGCTCTGCTGTTGTAATAATACATTTCATTTTTCCCTCCCCAGTAGAGAAAAGAAGGTAGAGAATGGGGTCAGCTTTTCAGAAAAGTAGAATCTTAAAAAATGATAGTAGAAAAATTCCATATGGTCTCTCGAATTCTATGTTTTGTGGATTTGACACCTACACTGGAAGCTGTTCCATGTGTCCACTACTCCTTCTGTAAACATTTCCTTAGATTACTCCTGAGTCCCCCCCCCTCTTTTGCCCTCATACAGTACCACCTTATTCCAGTGTCAGTTTCTTTTGAAAAAGGCTCGACTCCTGTCCCTTTATTCCTTGGAAGTATCTGAACTGGAACTTTGGATAGTGCGGAACAGAAATGTAAAAAAATATATATATAAATATGCTGGGGCAGG
This sequence comes from Geotrypetes seraphini, assembly GCF_902459505.1. Taxonomy (NCBI): domain Eukaryota; kingdom Metazoa; phylum Chordata; class Amphibia; order Gymnophiona; family Dermophiidae; genus Geotrypetes; species Geotrypetes seraphini. The sequence continues at coordinate 13,445,061 of NC_047085.1, forward strand.
ACCTGGTGCAGGGCCTTGAGCGTTAGTGCTGCCTGATTCAGGGAAAAAAATTTCAATTCGATTAGGCCTATTGAATTGATTTTTCAATTTGACTTGCTTTTCACACCCAATTGGGTGTTGGTGTTGTTTTTTTTTTTTTTCCAAACGTCCTCTTTACCCACCCCACTCTCAAACGTCCTCTTTACCCACCCCACTCTCCTTTGCCCTCTCCAACCCCAAACCAGCGCTTGGTGTAAACAAAAAAAAAGTCTTTTCCTTTCTCTGTTAGGTCCTAGTTCACACTCACTGTCTAACACCAGCTCTAGCAGAAAACACATTTCAAATCTGACATATTGTAATTACAAAATAGAAAATAAAATGATTTTGTCTATCTTTTGAAATATGGTCATTTTATTATTCAAATCATGTTGGTCCCAGGCTCTGGTTTCTGTTGGTCTTTTGTTAACTCGCTCACCAGGGTCTCCTGCCCATTTGATATTCTTCTTTCTCCATGCTCATTATCCATCTCTGTACCTTCCCTTCCACTGCCATATCCATCATTTCTGTTTCTTTTCCACTGCCTAACATCTCTCTCTCTCTCCCTGCCTTGTGCCCTGGGTCAAACCTCTCTATTCCCCTTCATGCAGTATCTTTCCCTTCCTCCCCTCTATTTCTTTCTTTCTCCCCATGCACCATCTCTCCCTGTCCTCCCCCCTATGTCCAACATTTCTCCTTCTCCTTCATGTCTCCCTCCCCTTCACCATATTCAGGATTTCTCCCTCTCACCCCTTTCTCCCTATCTGTTACATCTCTCCCTTCCTCTCTCCATCCCATGTAATGTAATGTAATGTAATGTAATTTATTTCTTATATACCGCTACATCCGTTAGGTTCTAAGCGGTTTACAGAAAATATACATTAAGATTAGAAATAAGAAAGGTACTTGGAAAATTCCCTTACTGTCCCGAAGGCTCACAATCTAACTAAAGTACCTGGAGGGTAATAGTGAAGTGAAAAGTAGAGTTAGAGGAAAAATAAAAATAAAATAAACATTTTAAAAAGACAGCATTGATCTAAATACTTTGGAAGGTAGAAGAGAGGAGAGAAAGGAATAGAAGCAGAATGGGTTAGCGTCAGTGATGAAGTGGAGCAAGTAAGTTTAGGAGGAGCGATTGACGTATCCAGAAAGGACTTCTTCTGGCCGACAGTCCCAGGATGCCTATGTCTCCTCCCCTGCGATGTTCTCCCATCCATGCATTCCCTCCCAGACACACTGCCCGTGTCCCAGCCGCTCCAAGGAGGCTGCCCCAGATGAGGTCCACGGTGAATGCAGGATTCTCCCCCCTTGTGCAGCAGCTTTTCATTCCTCCTATCCCCCCAACTGACCCCCCCCCATGAGATCTGACATACTTTCAGTCCTCCTAAAGTAGCAACAGTGATGGTGGTGGTCAGCTGGCAGAGGCAGCACTGTGAACAGGTTGCTTGTGGCCTGTCACATCAGGGCTTCCCTCTGACTTGTCTTCAGTGAGGCAGCAAAGGGAAGGTCCTAGCGAGGCAGGCCACAAGCAGCCTGCTCAGAATGCTGCTGCTGCTTTAGGAGGCCCGAGATATGTCAGGTCTTGCCTGGTGGTGGGGTTTGGTCACTGAATCGGTGAGTGATTTTTGGGGAACACAAATCGATTCAGTGAATTGGTGAATCGATTCAAATCAGTGAATCAGGCAGCACTACTGTGCATGCTCAAGGCCTCTGGAGAAGGTGGGCCTGCATCGGCCCAGCACAAGTGTTTATCAGCAATACAGAAGGAGGAAGGAGCTGCTGCCACCAGGCCCGAGATCAGCCTGAAGCCTCTCTTCTGTCTCTCAGCAACCCTGTTCTCTCTTCACTTTATTTCCCTTCCAGCCTCTTTTCCTTTGCTAGCCAATGCTGGAAGTTGATCTTCTGCTTGGTTGGTGGGTGAAATATGGCAGAATTATTTATTTATCTTAATTTCAAACTTTTTAATCCGCCTTTATCCAAGGCAGCTCACATCAGGTAGAGGAAAATACAAAGTCACAATATTATATCGTCGCTTCTTCAGCAGGAGCAATTATCAAGTAACATCGTTCTTCAATTTAGTACACAGCTTTCCAATGAAAACATAACTCAAAAGAATTGAATGGCAGTTGCTCTCTTATCCGGACCTGTAGTTTCTCTGTCCCAGGCTCGGTTGCTGCCGCGAGCCCTTCTGGGTTCAGCTTCTCCAGTCTTCCCCAGTAGACGAGCAGCCGAACAGCCACCCCTTCCACCAATCCAAGGACCTGAAGGACACCCCAGCGTTAATTCCCAGCACTTGAAAGAGCTGCAGTGTGGAGTCCGAGTTGGTGAATCCTAAGACAGTGAAATTTTATGTCATACAAATATTATAATGCGTAAGGACTCGTTTTTAGCGCACGCACCGGATTAGCCCACGCTATAGCGCGCCCTACCCGAAAAACTACCACCTGCTCAAGAGGAGGCGCTAGCGGCTAGCGCGTGTGCTATTCCATGCATTAAGGCCTTAACGCACTTTGTAAAAGGAGCCCTAAATGTCTTATTTCACAGATATTTGATTAACCCATTGTTTCAGGATGTTTTCCTTGTAGAATATATTTTGATATCAAGTTGTTTGCAATATATTTTACGATATTTATATTAATGACACGGGGACAAGTTTTTCCCTGTTCCATCCCTGCGAGCTCTGTCCCCGTCCCCACCCCTGTTTATATACCGAGGCATTCCTAAAAGTATAGGGCTTGTCTTGGTTTACAATAAAAATTTGTTTACAGGGAAATATTGATATTAAAATGAATCACTTAGCATTACATGCTAAAAAGCGTTGAATCAACATAGTTTTCAAAATTTTGTGAAAAACCCGAAGAGAGGTGCATGATCTTCTCTGGAAGGGAAGATCGTTCCATAACGCGGTCAATAAAAAAGTAAAGAGTGAGCAATTTTACTAATGGAGCTTGTGTATATGAATGGTTCTATAAATAAAGGAGTTGGAGTCGAAGTGGAAATACCATAAATAAAGGCGTCTGAAGATTTTGTGTACCGACTCCATAGCCCGGGAGTGTGGTGAAGGAAGAAAATGTCCAGTAGCCGGAGGAAGAAATACCATCATTGGTGGTGGTGGTGGTGGTGGTGGTGGGGGAGTTACTGTTTTTATTTGAGTTTAAATGTTATCTCGGTTTATATTCAAATAAGTTTTTATTCATGTATATATGATACTTCCCTAAATGCTCGAATATAAACCAGGATTTTGGGGCCAAAAAATTGGCCAGACTTATTGCAGGCCGCCACTAAGCTCTGCACCCTGCCCTGTCCATTGTACATGCTCTGCTGATCCCTGGTGGTCCAGAGGTGCAGCGGGCAGGAGCGAGCTTTCCGCACTCCTGGCCCGCTGCTAACCTGGTCAGTCGTTGCCGTGGCCGCCGTGAGTTCTGGCCGCTGAGCTGCACTGAGCAGGAGCGCACTTTGGTGCTGCTTCTCAGCGCTGAACTGCTTCCTGACTGGCTCCTGCGAATTCTCCTTCGAATACTGATGAGCTCCTTATAATGTATTTGTATAGGATTCTTGGTGACTGCTACAAGGATTGGTAGCAGCCACGGAGAACTCTTTTGAGCATCAAGAGGAGGGTTTGCCTGCTATACCCATAAACTGCTTGAATATTTTCTTTGCCTTTCTGAGCCTGGTCTCAAGACCAATTCCATAAGGTTTCACCTCAGTTCGGTTTGCTTGTGATCAAGCCTCCCTCTCAAATCAGGACCTCAGTATCATCCTCACCCAGCTAATGAAAGCTGCATTTGAGCTGCTGGACACCTGGCACCTGAAGTTCCTAACCTGGAAGCAGGGCAGGATTAACCAATAGGCCAAGTAGGCACATGCCTAGGGCTCAAAATGGTCAGACGGGGCCCGATGTAGAAGGGCATCAACATTGTTTTTTCCAAACGGTGATGGGCCCCTCCAGCATCGATTGGCAACACGGGGCCCCCCCCCCCAATCGGCAACGCGGGCCCCACCCCGATCGGCAACGCAGCCCCCCCCCCCTATCGACAAGCAAGCAACGTGGGTAAGAAAGGCAACAGGAACTGTAATTGTGCAAGCGGTGCTGCTTGCCCAAAGCTTCCCTCTGACGCAGCTTCCTGTTTCCACCTGGGTGCATGGTGGGGTGGGGCGGGGCAGGGGGGCCCAGTGTACTTGTGTGCCTAGGGGCCCTCGATGAATTAATCCTGCCCTGCCTGGAAGGTTTTATTTTGGTGGCAGTGTCAACGAGCTTCAGGCCCTGCTAACAGAGTGGTTCTCCGCATGCATCCTAAGGTGGTGTAGGAATTCCATCTCACCCATTATTCCCAAAACCTCATGCCCATTCTGGTGAAAGTGCACTGCATAACTTGGGCTACAAGCAAGCCTTGGTCTTCTATCTGGAATGGACTAAAGCCTACAGACAGTTCACCCATCTTTTTTTTTTTTTTTTAAATCCAAACAGGATGAGGGCAGCCATTGGTGTAAACACATTATCTAATTAGCTATCAGACTGCATCTCTAATCTAATCTTCCATTTGTGCATCGCACATACCTATACAGGCTCAAGGTGACAGATCAAGAAAAAAGGGGGGAAGGGGGTATGGAGAAATAAGAGAGGGGACCCAGAAGTATGGGGAGTTATACAGAAACTAACACAGTTAGTTGTCAAAGAGGTGAGTCTTCAGGTTTTTTCTGAATGTAGTGTAGTTTGTCTCTGTCCTGATAACTTCTGGTAGGTCATTCCAGGTTTTTACACCTAGATAAGTTAGCATAGAGTGGAAAATTTGCTTGTAGTGGAGGTTTTTTGTGGATGGTAGATTTAGTTGGATTCTGTTAAGGATTCTTTTTAATGTTGACCAAACATTAGAGAATAATTGGATGAGAGGGCTGTTGAGCTTCCGTATAGGATCTGGTGTAGGATACAAGATGATTTGAAAATTATTCGGGATGATATTGGGAGCCATTGTAATTGCCTAATGAAGGCTGTGATTGAGTTTAATTTCTTTAATTTGTAAATTAGTCTAACTGCTATGTTCTGGATGAATTGTAGTTTGTGGATGAGAGAGGTGTTGATGCCAAGGTAGGCGGAGTTGCAATAGTCCAGTTGAGGTAGGACCATCATCTGAACGATCAGAGCAAAGTGGTGTGGGTGGAAGTATGATCTTGTGAGTTGCAGTTGATGCATAGTGTAGATGGTCTTTTTCCGAAGGTTAGATATTTGTGGTTCCATTGTGAGAGTGTCGTCTAAGATGCAGCCTAGTACTTTGGTGGATTTTTCCATTATGAGAGTAATGCCTGATGGAAGAGTGAGGTTAGATATGATATTCTGTTGTGCGGTGCGGTGCTCAGACGGTTTATCAAATTTTAAATAAACTTGGAATTTTTTAAATACAATGTCAGAGCCATGGCGGTATCAGAAGCCTACTTGAGATTAGCCTCCGTTGAGGACATTTGCAAAGCTGCAACGTGGTCTTCAGTCCACACATTTACATTTCACTTCTGCTTTCAGCAGGATTCCTGATGTAAAGTTTTACACAAATTGAAACTTGAAGTGATTTTCTCACCTTCAAATGGGTTTAAGAACATAAGAATAACCTTACTGGGTCAGACTAAAGGTCCATCTAACCCAGGTCAGTAATACCTGATCCTTTTAGTGTAAACCAGTGTTTCTCAACTTGTTCAAGCCCTTAAGTCTGACAAATATCAACCGAGTGAGTACCCCTTCCAAGCTCTGCCCCAAACCCGCCCAAGCTCTGCTCCTGACCCCACCCCATAATAATAGTAAGAACAAAAGAATAGGCTTACTGGGTCAGACCAATGGTCCATCCAGCCCAGTAGCCTGTTCTCAGGGTGGCCAATCCAGGTCACTAGTACCTGGCCAAAACCCAAGGTGTAGCAATATTCCATGCTACCGATACAGGGCAAGCAGTGGCTTCATCCATGTCTTTTTCAATAATAGACTATGGACTTTTCCTCCAGGAACTTGTCCAAACCTTTCTTAAAACCAGCTACGCTATCCGCTCTTACCACAACCTCTGGCAACGCGTTCCAGAGCTTAACCATTCTCTGAGTGAAAAAATATCTCCTCCTATTGGTTTAAAAAGTATTTCCCTGTAACTTCATCGAGTGTCCCCCAATCTTTGTAATTTTTGATGGAGTGAAAAATCGATCCACTTATACCCGTTCTACTCCTCAGAATTTTGTAGACTTCAACCATATCTCACCTCAGCCGTCAAGTTTCGGGTTTATTAGGATTTTATATACCACCTATCAAGGTTATCTAAGCGGTTTTTACAATCAGGTACTCAAGCATTTTCCCTATCTGTCCCGGTGGGCTCACAATCTGTCTAACGTACCTGGGGCTAAGGAGGACTGAGTGACAAGGGATTGAACCCACAACCCCAGGATGCTGAGGCTGTAGCTCCAACCACTGTGCCACACACTCCTGCTATTGTAATTCACTCATCCAATTGTAATGCAATTTCTTCCATTCATTTTTCATACACACACAATATAATCATCCTATTAATTCATAATGGTAACCACAGAATTAAAAAAACCCATAAAGCATACTGTATGCAGAGAAAATTTTAATTATCATTTATATTTGGGGGGTTTTCAAAGAGGTTAAGGCAAATGACATTAAAATATGCAATGTCACCTCAGTACCAACTATAGAAAAATAGACAAATATAGTGCAAAATATAGACAGCAGATATAAATTATTATTTATTTTAATTTTTTTAATTATTCGTTTTCTATACTGTTCTCCCAGGGGAGCTCAGAACGGTTTACATGCATTTATTCAGTTACTCAAGCAGTTTTTCCCTCTCTGTCCAGGTGGGCTCACAATCTAACGTACCTGGTTTAAGTGACTTGCCCCCTTTCTCCCTTTGTCCCAAGATCATGTCCCTTTTCTCACTTACTTGCTTTCTTCAGGGCCATTCAGCTGGGCTGCTCCTTCTGCCTTCAGCGGCCCTTGTTGCAGGGATGTGCAGGCAGCGGCTCACACGCTGCATGTGGCTGACCCACAAGCCTTCCCTCTGACGTCAGAGAGAAGGTCTCTGGGTCAGCCACGTGCAACATGAAAGAGCTGCTGACGCATCCCTGCAATAAGTGCCACTGAAGGCAGGAAGGAACAGCCCGCCTGGAAGGAGGTAACTGGGATCACCCGCTGACCCGGAAGGCTTTCCTCCGACATTGGAGCAAAGCCTTCTGGGTCGGCTTTGGTGAAGGGGGCAAGCAGGAAAGAGGGTATAGGATCCATGGCGGCAGCAGCGGCTTCAGCAGAGGTGGGCGGGCAGGCAATAAGGAGAACATGGGATCCTCGGTGGCAGTGGCCATTAAGAAGGAAGGGGTGGGAGACCCGCACAGTGCCCCCAACAAGCGGTTTGCGGAACCTGGTGTAAACTAGGGTGTGTTTAGACTGGTCACACTTTAGCTGCTAGTGCTCATCTTAATGGCCTTCTGGCATTCGTTCCAAGAAGCAAGGTGTACTTGGACGTTCAAGCTGCTAGTTCCAGGATGAGATGATTTGGGCACATTTTCTTGGTCCCTGATTACACCTCTTGGTTTCTCATGAGCTTCTGGCCCATGGTTTGTTTTTTTTCTTATTTTTTCTCCCTATGAAAGCTCGTTGATTTCTGCGCATTTAGGGTGAAACGCATCCAGCGTTGACGATGACGACAGCACTGAATCCTTCTGGAGAAAGTCCTGTGCCGCCTGTGATTTGTGGATGAGAGGGACTTGCTCTGAAGTCCCTGGGTCTGACGAGTGTATTAAATTTCTCTCAGACATTCCTGGCACTGCAGAAGAGTGACAGAAGATAGAGAGCAATGCTTAGACGATTGAACAATAAAGACACCAAGAAGATCTTTTGAAAAAAATTTTTGCAGGCTGCTGTGGAAAACTCCAATAAGTTCAGTGGGAATAGATTTTTAAAAGTGTCATTTTATGGAGAATTTGACTTTCTATCTTGTTGTTTATTAGGCTCTTAAAGGGAAAGCTTGTAATGCATCCATTGATTGAACCAGCGATCGAAGTCCGTGAGCACATAAACTAGTCCCAGCCCTTTAATAATACAGCGATATCATTTGTAATGTAGGCAGCACAATTAGTATTGCCATGCAATCCGGTGCCTGCCGAGAGCTGCCTCTGAATCATTTTTCTGCCTTTCTTCAGCAGCCCTCCTGGATCGTGCCGGCAGGATTCACCGCACTCTAGGAAGGATGAATTCAGCTTCTTTTCCATTCTTTCTCTGTTTAATTTTCAAATCTGTTTGGATAGATGTAGAGGCCCTGTGTTCTTTTATCTGTAGCTTTGTACTGAAGGGCGGGGGGGAGGGGGTTCTTTTGCTTTTAAATAATACAGTAAAACCTCGGTTTACGAGTGCTGCGGTTTGCGAGTGTTTTGCAAGACGAGTAAAACATTTGCAAAATCTGCGCCTCGGAACCCGAGCTTGCCACGATTTGCGAGCCCCCCCTGCGATCCGGCATCCCCCCACTCGCATCAGCCCCCTCTCCCCCCGCCGCAATCCTCTCACCCACCCACCCACCCAAACACGCTTACCCCGCTCTGGCCCCAGCACCAACACACAGGGCATGCCGGTGCTGGTGCCCAAAGATCCTCCCTGTTGCTTGGGCTGGAGAGAACGAGAACTAGAAGGCCTTGATCATGCGCAGATGCTCAAGGCCCAGCACAAGCAACAGGGAGGATCTTCGGGCACCAGCACCGGCATGCCCTGTGCGTTGGTGCTGGTGCCAGAGCAGGGTAAGTGATTGTGTTTGGGTGGGTGAGTGGGGGATGCTGGATCACGGCGGGGGGGGGGGGGGATGCCAGATCGAGAGGGGATGTCAGATCGTGGGGGGGAGGGGGTGTGGAGCTGCGCAGGTGGCCTCGGGGATGGGGGATAAAGTAGAGCAGCGCCGGTGACCTCGGTGGGGGGGAGGGGAGGTGGAATGAATCAAGCGAGTTTCCCCTACTTCCTATGGGGAAACTCGCTTTGATATACGAGCAATTTGGTTTACGAGCATACTTCTGGAACGAATTATGCTCGTAAACCAAGGTTCAGTGGGAATAACTTTGAATAAAGAAATTACACAAAATTGTCAAGGCTAATTACATCATATTAGCACAAATTTTTTAAAAAAGAGAGAAGGTAAATTCTATTATTATAGTCCACAATTGGTGGAGGAGATGAGAGAAAATTCCACGGGAAATAGATATAACTAACAAATTAACCTCGGAAAAAGAGCAGAAATCTGAAGCATTCTCTATTCTAGACTGGACGGTCATAGAGACCTCCTTTCCCTGAAGAAAAAAATTGCAATTGAGCAGGTTCATAAAAATGTATTTATTACCCTGATAGGTTACTAAACATTTACAAAGAAACCTCTGCCCCAAGTGAAACAATAGCTTAACAATATTTCAAACATGGCTTCCTCCGTTCCGTGTCCATCATGAGACTTCAGAAAATATAAATATCCTATCTCCTAAATACACTTCTCCCTCCGTATTCGCTGTGATAGGGGATTAACAGAACCGCAAATACAGAAAAACCGCAAATAACTTTATTCGCTGTTTTCTATTAAAAACCATCATGAATATGGTGACACCGCGAATAACATGGCGGGAGACCTGGCCTGTTCCTGAAGGAGAGGCAAAAGACGGTGAAGAAAGTGCCGGGGATCGGCGATTGTCTCTGTAAACGCTTGGAATCGGCGATTTCTCTATGGAAGCTGATGTAATTTGGGGAGAGGAGCCAGCAAGCTAAAACCGTGAATAATCGAAACCGCGAATACGGAGGGAGAAGTGTAGGAGATTTGTTTGAGATGATATAATCTCAGCACCATTTCTTTATCTTGATGAAAAACAAAAGAGACCAGCGTTGTTGCCCACCCGATGATTCCAGCAATTCCAAAACGTCTAAAGCCGCCTTTTCGTCTTTAAGGTCTTTCTCCATAGTAAATTTTCTGAAATGGAAGAACATTAGATTCGGGGATCTTTAGAGTAGCAAGCGGAACATTTTTTAAGAGTTCCTGGGGCGTCATAAATCTAGAAACAGGAAAATGCAAAAATCTCAAGTTCAAACTTTTACTTTGATTTTCCAAGTTCTCGACTTTTCTCAGAATCATAAATCTATCTGTCGCTTGTTGATTTGTCCTATTTTTATAAGGGAAAACATGAGCAGACTTTCCTTGCAGAGGAGAGTGTGGTGCAGGGGTTAAAGCTGCAGCCTCAGCACCCTGAGGTTGAGTTCAAACCTGGCGCTGCTCCCCGTGACCCTGGGCCAACTGCGTTTTCTTGGGTTACCAGAAACAGTGCCAGAGTCTCTGCTCCCAAGTTTGGAACAATGGTTAGAGGCTGAGCTGCCTTTGCCTCAGAAGATGGTCCTGTTAAGGTTGGAGCGTGGACTGCTGCACTGGAGCTGAGCAGTGGCTGCCGGCGGTTATTGTTAAAGTCCGCGATTATACATACAAAGTGGAACTGCTCTGTTTACACAGAGCTAAAGAAAGCTGGGCTTCATTATGATCGTGCTCCCAAGATTACGCTCCTGCTCTTTTGGAAAAAAGGAGATGCTTTATGCAGATTTGCAGCAAGCTCTCTGAAAAAAAAAAAAAGATTTGCTTCATGTTAATTTATCCAGCAATCCTTAGAAGTTTTTTTTCTGAAGGCTGTTGGCTCACTCTGGACTCTGCTACAACAGCACAAGATAAGCCATGTGGTAAAAAACTGTTTCTGTAAATTACGCATGAGCTGATCTCTAGCAAAGGTGCTTGAACCATCCGCTCGTAATATTCTTCTCCATTCGCTCATGATCTCAAAACTGGACTATTGTCATTCATTATACAAAGGCATTGCTCAGAAACAATTAAGGCGACTACAATTAATTCAAAACATTACAATAAAAATCATTACAAATTCAAAGAAATATGATCATGTAACTCCGCTTTTGAAAAATGCCTCACCGCATCTCTTACAAAATAGGCCTTCTATCATTCAAGATTTGTCAGACAAACCTTCCTAATTTTTTAGACAGACTATTAACACCTTACGCCTCTCCTGGAGCTTTACGTTTGACTGACCAATATCCCCTCCTTAAAGATCATTGGCACCAGACGTAATGAGACCTTTTCAATCACTGCACCCAGTTATGAAGAATCACATCCTCAATAAAGAGAACAAAAATTTTAGCTGCTCTAAATAGACCTAAAGCTGACATCGTGTGTCTTTAAGAAAAGACGTTAACAGATTCTGAACATATGAAACTTCAGCGAGGTTGGGTGGGGCAGATATACTTTGACGCCTCTGCTGGTAGATATGGTAGAGTAGTGATCCTCTGTTGGAGAACCTCTAGTGTGAAGCCAGGGTTATAGCAAAATAATCTGAGGGCTTCATTTAAACTTGCAGAGTAGAACATTTATTTTGGAATATGGGCCTAATTCATATGATTCTCAATTTTTACATTGCTTGTTGAGCTTATGTTCTCCTTAGCTGGGCAGCTAATTATCTTCCCTTTTTATGAAGCCGCGTTAGGGGTTTTTATTGCCGACCGCGGTGGTAAAATCTCCGACTCTCTGAATTCCTATGAGTGTCGAAGCTTTTACTGCTTTGGCGTGCGATTAGAAACCCTTCATAAAACGGCTTCATAAAAGAGGGGCTATAGTTGGTGATTTCCACTTAGTTATGGATCCATCTGTGGATAGATTTGGGGAGGGCTTCACACTCAATTTATCAGGCTCTGGATTTGATTGACCCAATGGCGCCTTTTATATCCAAATACTAGGGATTTTACCCGTTTTACAGATTTCTGATCTGAGAAGATGGGTTTACCTTTGAAAGCTAATCATAAACTACATTAAGTTAGTACAATAAAAAAGGTCTATTTTTTTCCTTTATGTTTTTGTTTTATATCTACATATCCACATTTGTCTCAAGCCCATGACACCTTCTCCAAAATAGATTATATTCTCACTTCCACTAATACTTGCTCACATATTGTTACTGCTAATATTGGACCTTTGGAAGTTTCTGACCACAAACCCATATGGATAGATATCCTGCAAGAGTCCTATTATCAACAGCAAAGAATGTGGATGTCCACCTGTTATATTTGTCCAGATGAAAGACAATGGCCAAAAAATTCAATCCCCAAAACACAGACGAATGATTAGTAGTAGAAATAGAAAATGGAAACCTCAATTCCAGTAAACTTTTTTTCATACTGTATAATGCACACTCTAACACAGGAATCTCAAAGTCCCTCCTTGAGGGCCGCAATCCAGTCGGGTTTTCAGGATTTCCCCAATGAATATGCATGGAAAGCAGTGCATGCACATAGATCTCATGCATATTCATTGGGGAAATCCTGAAAACCAGACTGGATTGCGGCCCTCAAGGAGGGACTTTGAGACTCCCCGCGTGCCAGGCCTATCAAACATCACCACCCAACCAAATGCTGAAGAACTAAAGGGAAAGATTCAAGAAGATATAGTGCAGGTATCTAGCACCTTCAAGACTGACCTACCATACAATTTCACATTCATTGACTATTGTCCTACAGACCACAATTGGAATAACTTTACCCCATTAACTGCGACAGAAGTCACTACACTGCTCACTAAACTATCCACACACAGCAGTACACTTAATCAGTTTCCTAGTAAACTATTAGCGATTGCACCAGATGCCATTAATCAATGGCTAGGTAATGGAAGAGGGTCTTAAAAATATTCTCCTGCCCACTCATCAATCCAAACGAGAACCAACTCAAAATCTTTAACACCTACTAACAATCAAAGGTGGGAATTAGAGAATGACATGGTGGTTGTAACCCGCGGATAGCCGCGAGTAACCCGCCAAAACGGTGACCAAAAAAAAAAGGTCACCGCGAGTTCGGGGACAAGGCCATTCATCGCCCCGTGGAGTGGTGAATGGTCGCACGGGGCGGTGAACAAGTAGTGAACGTGCGGTGAATGAGCGTTCGATCCAGCAGCCCACTCTCTCCCGCCGGCCGTCCATGCATCTCCCTCCCTCTTTTTCCCTTACCTTTTCTTCTTGAAACTGGCGATTTCTATAAGGCTACGAGCTGTATTACAGCCGGAGCCTTGAAGTCGCGTCGCGTTGCCTGCTGGAAAAAGTCTCCTCTGACCCAACTTCCTGTTTCTCTTATCTCAGGTTTTAGTGCTGAAAGCAAGGACTCCTCTGAGTTATATTGGCCACTGTAAGAAGTTTCTTATTCAGCCAACCCCTAATTCTGGTGAAAAAAACCTGGTGGGAGAACAATTCTACACTTAGGTTCTCATCTAGGCATGTGCTCTGCAATATGGCCACTGCTCTCTCCCAGACTGGAGAAGGAGGCGGACTTATGTACCGAGGAAGCAGCCCAACTCTCATGGAAGCAAAGCCCTCTGGGAATTTAAGTCCATAGAACACATTGCAAACACTTAACTACGACCACATCACAGAGGCATACCACGACTCTCATTGGCTCCCTATACAAGCAAGAGTACACTTCAAATTCCACTGCCTACTATTTAAAGCCATAAACGGAGAAAGCCCAACCTACTGGAACACCGACTAACTCAATCCACCTCAACCAGACACAGGAGAACCCACACACCATTCATACACCCGCCAACCAAAAATGTCAAACGAAGAAGACTGTATGACAACCTACTGGCCACCAGAACAGCAAAACTGGACAGACAATTCACCAATCTGCTATTTTAGAACACAGACTACAAAACCTTCAAAAAAGAAACCAAAACCCTACTCTTCAAAAAACACATAAAACCTATATAACAAAAACAGGTCCTCCCAAGCATCACCTACGTTACAATTTACTTCTTAGCAAATCAAAAATGTTCAAACCACTCCTTATGTATCTCCTAATTTCTTGACAATTCTCATGGAATCCCCTTTATGTATTCTGTATCATCTTGATAATTGTATGTAATCTGCCTTGAACCGCAAGGTAATGGCGGAATAGAAATCACTAATGTAATGTAAGTTTTTATATAAGAAACTGAGCAAATGCCCACATAACATGGGGGCAGAACAATCATCTCTTGCGTGTTTAATGTTCCATGCATCTGGTAGTGCTATAGAGATAATAAATAGTTGTAGTAGATTCAGGGCCCAACACAGCACTGAATTATTACTACTCACATTAATGCCCAACATCAAGCAGTCTCTATGCAAAAGAAAACAAGCAATTCGACATTTCAGAGCCTTTGATTCCATGGACCATAACATCCTGCTGTTGAAACTTTGTGAAATCGTAATAGGAGAATCAGTACCTGATTGATTTAGCTCCTTCCTACCCAGTAGAGTACATAGCGTGGAAAGACAACTAACCTGTTAACTGTATATTAGGTATGTTAACCTGTAACCCGTTCTGAGCTTTTTGAGAAACACAGGATTGAAAACGAATTAAATAAATAAATAACTTCTTCAAAAGCTGGAAGTTTTTTTGTGGTGTACCCCAGGGTTTTCCTCTGTCCGCACTTCTATTCAACTTATTCATAAGCTCACTTGAAGAAACTACATGTCTAAATTAACTGCATTGAGAAGAAATCAGAGATCTTCTTTTCAAAAATGATGGTCTAAATATACTTTGGAAGATTCTGCTATGTTAGAATAGACCACAATGGTTTGAAGTTTTTAAAAGTTGTGTTGCCTTCCGACCTCGTGGGAGGGGGGTGATCTGGGATGTGGAAAGAAGGGGAGTTAGGGGGAGGTGTGATTGAGATTTGGATAATTATATTAGGAAAGAATGTGATTTTGATTAGTTGTTTTTTTCTTGCTTTGTCTCTTTCTTTTTTTTATTGTTTGATATTATAATAGTGTATTGGCTGAAAAGCTTGTAAGGAAGGAAAGGGTTAATTACTGTTGTTATAATAATGTGTATGACTGTTTCAAAACAGGATTTTAATGTTTTTGTATTTTGAAATACTTTAATAAAGAATTTTTGTAAAAAAACCCAGGAGTAATGTGATCCAGAGACCAATCGAATTTCGATTCAGCACCAAAACCAATCTCAAATACAGATCTGAGCTGGGTTTTGGCCAAAAATGCCTGTGCCAGTTATATCAGAATAATGGCAATATTCAAACCACTATCTGCAGAGCTAACTAGATAAAGTAATTTTGGTGTCTTAACTTTCACCAGAATTGCATACAGTACTTATAAATGCGGCACTTTCATCTCCATTTTCCTGCTGTCCTTTCCTCTTGCTAAGAATCTGAACATCCTTTTGGCTTTGGCCATCACCTGTTTGGCCACTTTACTTCTATTAAGATCTTCTGACATGATCCCACCCCCAAGTCCCTTTCTTTTGTACATAGAAATGCCTCATCCCCTATATTAGCAGAACGAGACTTTGGAGTGATCATTAGCGAAGACATGAAGACTGCCAATCAAGTGGAGAAAGCTTCATCCAAGGCTAGACAAATCATGGGTTGTATCCGTAGAAGTTTCATCAGCCGTAAGCCCGAGGTCATAATGCCGTTGTACAGATCCAAGGTGAGACCCCATCTGGAATACTGTGTACAATTCTGGAGACCACATTGCCAAAAGGATGTGCAGAGAATTGAGTCAGTTCAGTGAATGGCCACCAGGATGATCTCAGGACTCAAGGATCTCCCGTATGAGGAACGGCTGGGTAACTTGCAGCTTTACTCACTCGAGGAACGCAGAGAAAGAGGAGACATGATCGAGACGCTCAAATATATCACGGGCCGTATCGAAGTGGAAGAAGATATCTTCTTTCTTAAAGGACCCATGGCAACAAGAGGGCATCCACTGAAAATCAGGGGTGGGAAATTTCATGGCGACACCAGAAAATATTTCTTCACCGAAAGAGTGGTTGACCGCTGGAATAATCTTCCATTACAGGTAATCAAGGCCAGCAGCGTGCCAGATTTTAAGAAAAGATGGGATTGGCATGTGGGATCTCTTCATGGAGGAAGTTAGGGGGTGGGTCACAAGTGTGGGCAGACTAGATGGGCCGTGGCCCTTTTCTGCCATCATTTTCTATGTTTCCTTGGAGTTTTACAGCTGAAATGCATGACCCTGCATTTTTTTAGAAATTGAATCTTAAATGTCAATTTCTGGGCCATTCTTCAAGCTTCATTAGATCTCTTTTCATGCTGCCCATACCCTCTGTGATGCTTATCCTGTTACAGAGTTTGGTATCAGCCACAAAACAAGAAACGTTACCAGACAGCCCTTCCACAATATCACTCACAAAGATATTAAAAAGAGCCATACCAAGGATCAATCCCTGAGGCACACCACTGATAGCATTCTTTTTCTTAGAGCAAACTCCGTTTAGCACTACCCTCTGTCTCCTTCCACTTAACCACTTTCTAACCCTGTCAGTCACTTTAGGACCAGTACCAAGGTACCCTTCATAGCACATAGCCCATTAGCCCAAGATCCTTAATAATGCCCTCATGAATCGAAAGAAAGATGAACACCTCATGCAGCATTCTCATGGGTTCACATGGGATGGAAGTCAGCTAAAATGCCCTTGCATTAGTTCACACCAGTTGGAAAAAGGCAGTGGCAAGTGCCTTCCTGTCAGCTTGAAGAAATGGCGAGATCCTGACAAGAACTGAAGCAGAAAGAGACCTAGGGGTGATTGTCAGTGAAGACATGAAGTCTGCAAATCAAGTGGAGCAAGCTTCATCCAAAGCAAGGCAAATCTTTGGTTGCATACGCAGGAGTTTCGTCATCCGTAATCCTGAAGTCATTATGCCATTGTATAGATCCATGGTGAGGCCCCACCTGGAATACTGTGTGCAATTCTGGAGGCCGCATTACCGCAAGGATGTGCTGAGACTGGAATCAGTCCAGAGAATGGCCAACAGGATGGTCTCAGGACTCAAGGATCTCCCATATGAGGAGCGGCTAGGGAAGTTACAGCTCTACTCACTCGAGGAACGTAGAGAGAGGGGAGATATGATCGAGACATTCAAGTATCTCACGGGCCGCATCGAGGTGGAAGAAGATATCTTCTTTTTCAAGGGTCCCGCGGCAACAAGGGGGCATCCGTGGAAAATCAGGGGCGGGAAACTGCACGGTGACACTAGGAAGTTCTTCTTCACTGAAAGGGTGGTTGATCGCTGGAATAGTCTTCCACTTCAGGTTATTGAGGCCAGCAGCGTGCCAGATTTTAAGGCCAAATGGGATCTATCCGCAAAGATAGATAGGGAGGGTCATTGGGGTGGGCAGACTTGAAGGGCTGTGGCCCTTATCTGCCGTCTATTTCTATGTTTCTATGTTTCTAAAGGAGAGTGCTAACTTGAAGGCGGAAAGGGAGAGTGGCAAAATAAAACCCATCCACCAAAGTTTACCCAGAGCCTCCTAAATGGTGAAAGCAAATCTAAGCAGGAGGCATGCCAGTGCCGAGGAAGAAAAGTTGCTTTTGGGGTGAAATTGTGTTCAGTTTTCTGGGCTTTTGCCCTGTGTGCCTAATTGAGAAATCAAAGAAACAACTGGATGATTGCAGAAATCCAAGCAGACTATTTCATCAACTTCCAAAGGATAAGAGGCACAAGTAGCAGTTCTAGCTAGCTGCAGAAATCCATGCGTTTACACAGACCTCAGCATCTTTGAGATGCCTTAATGCCTATTAGTTGCCATAGGGCTCCAGTACTAGAGCTGATCGGAATAAAGTATGGAAGCTATATCACTTTGTGCTTGAAATATAATTTAAAGTTAATGAAGTATATAAATAGAAAGAATGGTAAAACTCACAAATGTACATGTTTGTAATAAGTATTGAAGATTGTAATGGAGAAAAGGTTTTCCCCTGGACTTGACTTTATTACTTGAGGAAATTCAAAATGCATTACCGTATATTAAAAAAAGTGCCAGCTCGGTAGCTTGGCAGCACCAATCTACAGAAGATTCAATTCTCAATCTTGGCTCCCGTTCCTGTGGTAGCAGTGGCTGCGATTGCTGCTTAGGCAGTGTTCATAATCCCCACCAAAGACGGCTAACCCAGAAGCTCGGTGGAATGTGGTTTGACCCCTGAATTGAGGAAAAGAATGCTGAAGAGGGGAGTGTGGTCCTTGCTCGAGAGTGAAACCTAGTGACTGGATTACAAGGTTCCAGAAAGACTCCAGTTGAAGGATGTCACTGCACATTAGGGGGCTCATAATCAAAAGAGAAATACGTCCAGAAATCGGCCTAAGTCGGCACTTGATCGAACGTTTCTCAAATACGTTCAAGTGCCGATACTAAAATCTGATTTTGGACGTATTTCTAAACTACCTAGGCCTTCATAGTGCCGCTGAACGACCAAAACTAAACGGAACGTGTCGGGAGGAGTGTCGAGGGCGGGAGTTGGGCGGGACGTGGGTCGGCTTAGACTTAGTCGTACAGCATGTATAACCAAAAATTATACAGCCCAGGATCGACGGAACTTGGATGATGTGACTTAGACCATGTAAAAAATGGTCTAAGTCACAAAAACCCACCTAAAGTCACCAGTTAAGCATTGCAAACACATAAACAGACCCCCACACACTACCCCAGTGATCACCGACCCCCCCACCCCCATAAAAAGATTAATCCCACCTTAAAAATTCAGCCTCCAGACCAACAGGTAATACTGGCCCCTCGCTCGGCTCATCTCCTCCTTCATGATAGCTTCTATCTTCCCTTTCTTCTACCCTCTTCCTTCTTCATCTGCCAAGTTCGGCTAAATTTGTTGTAAATCTGATAAATTGTTGTAAATCTGCATGTAAATGTGGATCCTAATCTAATTGATGTGAACCGCCTAGAACTCACTGGGTATGGCGGTATATAAGAATAAAATTATTATTATTATTATTATTATTATCATCGCCTGGCATAGGAAAGCTTAGTCATCCAGCACAGAGGCAGCTTAAGTCGCCTTGGGGTGGGTTAGGGACTCATGGAGAGGAGGACCCATGCCCTGTAATCACTCCATTGATACTTAAACATGTGCACTCCCCTATACACCCTCAAAACCCTTTTGTACTGGCATATAAGTGGCTCCTGCAGCCATAAGGGCTATTAGGGTGGTAGATAATTGGTCTAGGGGATTCTGGAGGTGGTTTGGTGGGCTCACCATTATCTAAAAGGGAGCTGTAGTGAGATGAAGACATGGCACCCTTTTTGCAAAGTTCACAGCAGTGCCCTGTAAGGTACCCCACTATTTAGGTGGCATATCTGGGTGTTCAGTCCATCACTTTGCAGACCCCTCCCACATCCAACAGGGTTTGCTCTATGCGTTTTGGACTTGGACGAAAAGTTGGATGGAAATGTGGTATAAAGATGGAAGATTTAGCGACTTGGACGATCAGATCGGCAGGACGTATAATTAGACGATTTTCAAAAGTAAAAAAATTTTGGACATATTTTCGAAAATGTGTCCTAGGCTGTTTTTTACTTTGGACGACTTGCGAGTTGGACGTAAACAGACTTAGACGTCCCTTTTGATTATGCCCCTCCACGTGTATGTTTGTGTGTTGGGAGGAGAGATATTAAATAAAGGAACCCCTCTCCCCACCACTCACATACACAGACAAAACATTCTTCAAATGGAAAGAATAACTTTAATATCTACAATAACCCTATTTTGTAATTCTTAGGGCTCCTTTTACTAAGGTGTGCTAGCGTTTTTAGCGCACGCAGGATTTTACTGCGTGCTACACGGCTAGAACTAACGCCAGCTCAATGCTGGCGTTAGCGTGCACTATTCCGCGCATTAATGCCGTAACGCAAAAGGAGCTCTTAGTTAAATTTGCTGAAATGCCTAGGCTTGTAGGCTGAATGGGGAGAGAAAATTCAGAAATAAGCCAAAAAGCTCAGCTGACTGCAGAAAGGCTCTGGGTAGCGACGTAAGTTTCAGTTGACCCAGAAGCCCAAAAGAAGCTACAGCATGAAGAAATTGAATAACAGACTTATCATTTTCCAATAAATTCAAATGCACTGTTTTTAGAGGTCATATTCGCTTTATTAACAGACAGCAAATTAAACCAGACCAACATTCATATGAGAACACATTGCGGCCTTAGGATGAAAATAGTTTATTACAAGAAACTTATTGTAGATTGTTGAAACCAAGAGTGCTGTACTGATTCTGGGTAAATACAAGTATGATGAGAATTTCTTTAGCGATTTCAGATGAATCTTTAGAGATTTTCGAGTATATACCTAAGCATGGCTTAATGAGAGAAAGCCAACATAGATTTAGTCAAAGGAAATCTTGCTTACTAATCTACTAGACTTCTTCAAAGGGCTGAATAAACATTATGTCAGATAAAGGCCAAATGGCCCATCCAGTCTGCCCATCTGCAGCATCCATTGTCTCCTCCTCTCCCTAAGAGATCCCACATGCCTGTCCCATGCTCTCTTGAATTCAGACACAGTCTGTATCTACCAGCTCTACTGGGAGACTATTCCATGCATCTACCATCCTTTCTGTAAAAAAGTATTTCCTCAGATTACTTCTGAGCCTATCCCCTCCTAACTTCATCCTATGCCCTCTCCCTTTGGAATACTTATTGAAATCTTTAAGTCTATCCCCATGCACCATATGACATAGACCACTGACCATTTTAATAGCTTTCCTCTGGATGAGTCCATCTTGTTTATATCTTTTTAAAGGTGAGGCCTCCAGAATTCGTATACAATATTCTAAATGAGGTCTCACCAGAGTCTTATATAGGGGCACAAATACCTCATTTTTTTCTACTGACCATTCCTCTCCCTATGCACCCAATCATCCTTCTAGCTTTCGCTGTTACCTCTTCAACCTATTTTGCCATCTTAAGATCATCCCGTAGTATCACACCTGAGTTCTGCTCCTCTTTTCGTGCAAAAAATTTCTTCACCCCCTAAACTGTACCGTTCCCTTGGAGTTTGTTTTGATTTTTGTAGCCCAAATGCTTCACTAGGTCCACACCATCTGGGGTGTCTGAACTAGTGCAGATTTTGGCATCATCCGCAAAGAGGCAAATCTTACCAAACAGCCCTTCAGCAATATCACTTGCAAAAATATTAAAAAGAACAGTCCCAAGAACCGAATCTTGAGGCACACAATTGATAACATTTCTCATAGGAACTTCCATTGACTATTACCCTCTGTCACTTTCCACTCAACCAGTTCCTGACCCAGTCCATCACTTTGGGACCCATCTGGAGATCACTCAGTTCATTTATTAGACCCTTGTGTGGAACTCTGTTAAAGAATTTGCTAAAATCTGAATACACTACATCTAGCACTCTCCATCCAATTCTCTGGTCACCCAGTCAAAGAAATTGACCAGGTTTGTCTGACAAAATCTGCCTTTAATGAATCCATGTTGCCTCAAGTCCTGCAATTCATTGGATTTCTAAAATTTAACTATTCCCTTTTTTAATTTATTGCCATTAATTTATTGCCACAGAAGTCAGACTTACAGGCCTGTAGTTCCCTACTTCTTCCTTACTTCCACTTTTGGATTGAGCAAAGAATCCAATTCAAAGTGTTGTCACTGGTACATCAAATAGTATACCACACTGTACCACTTTGGTTTCAATCCCTCTGGGAGATCTACAAACCTCCGAGGGCATTGCGCTCTGAGGGGAAAATGAAATTGGTACCAATGACAGCTGATAATGTAAGATATGTGGCAAGTCAACTTCAAATGTTTTCCATTGCTGGAATAATATATTGGAATAAGCTTACTGGGCAACTAAGATTATATGTAGATCACTCCAGCTTTAAGAAGATGTTGAAAACCAAGCACACATACTTTGGTTTTTTAGTTTAATAAATCTTTAATGATTTTATTAAGCATATAAAAAGTGCAACACATATACATTCAAAAATTCAATAAACAGCACTTTCATATTACTGAAACAATTTACCCCTCCCTACCCCCCCTTCCTGGATGCATGTGGAACTAAGATCAAATCTGGTAGGTGAATACAGTGTTCCCCCAGTTGTTCACTGTCGGCGGTCCCGGTCATTCGCGGTATTTTCAGACTGTGAACTGTCGACAAGGAGAGAGCAGCCGGAGCGCCGCGAGTGCAGGAAATCACTCACGGTACGCTCCAACCGCCTCTTCCTGCACTAAGTTGGGCCTTATCCAATCAGGAGCTGCTTTGACACGCAGCTCCTGATTGGATAAGGCCCGACTTCATGCAGGAAGAGGCGGTCGGAGCGTACCGCAAGTGATTTCCTGCACTCGCGGCGCTCCGGCTGCTCTCCTGCTGCCCCCTCCCACTGCCCTCTTCAGACTCCCCCATAAAAAAACACATTTGCAGTTTTTCGAGGTTCGCGGGGGTTCCTGGAACAGAACCCCCGCGAATCTTGGGGGAGCACTGTACTAATCATTAAGGTGTTTAACAAATGACTCCAATGGACTCCAAATTTCTTTAAAATTCCTAATTTTTCCAGATTGCTCCGCTAATATTCTTTCATAACGGTAATATAAACAAATTGTTTCCCACCAAAAAGTAAAATTCAGTCTATCCCAATTTTTCCAATTTGTGGTGATCGGTTGTACATACTTTTGATTTGTCTCTTTGGGTATTTTTAAAACTTTTTTTTTTAATACATTATTGAACAATATGTAGATCTTGCTCTTTCATATGTGTTGATATTATTTGAAGAATGATTTGAATTGGGTTTTTATTTGTTTTTGATTTATGTATGTTTATTTGGAAACTGCTGTGACTCCAGGCGGTATATTAAGTTTTAAAATAAATAAATAAATCTCTTCTCCAGTCCTCCAATACCACTCCCAACTCTAAAGAGGCATTGAAAAGGTCAGCCAGCAGAGCCGCCAGAACTTCCCTAAATTCCTCTGGCCCCATCGCTTTGTCCACCTTTAATTTAGCTAGCTTTTCATGAACATAATCCTCTAAAAATCAATCAGGGTCTTTGATACCTCCACCCTTATTTGCTTTTCTCTTCTGTGAACACAGAACAGAAATATTTAAGCAGTTCAGCCTTTATCAGCTTCTGTATATTCCTCCCCTTCACCTTTGAGTCTCACAATGACATTTTTGCACTTCCTCCTATCACTAACATATCTTTTTTTTTTAGTTCAATTTGTTTATTGAATAATGAAGAAAAGGAAAAAAATGTACATCATGTAACCAAAAAAAAACAGAGTACAGAAATTGGCAGAGAATATCATAATAATGCGGGATATATAACCTCCGAGAGTACTTGTACAAAATGCATGATAATCACATATTTAAAGTGATTGTAAGTAGTTGTCAATGGGAGTCCAAATATCACTTAGTGAAATTAAAGGGTTAGTCCTCTTCTTGTCAAAGGCATGCTGTTTATATTTTTTATATAGGCATATAGAATTCCACCAAAAAGTGAAATTCAACAGAGAAGCGGATTTCCAATTTTGCAAAATATGTAGTAAACCCACAGATATCAATATATCAATCAATTTTGGCTCACAGGTACAGGTCTTAAAGCAAGGATGGAGAGATCTCATAATTATGATGTCAAAAGATAAGTCAGCAGTACAATTGGTTACAGAACTAATTAAGGACCAAATTTGCGTCCAAAAAGGTAAAATCTTAGGACAGTTATATAACATATGTGCTAAGGTACCTGGGCATTGTAGACAATGCCAACAGAGATCATCATTTTTTAAATGTGCTAGTTTCATTCTATGTGGAGTCCACACCACTCTTCTCATAAGAAAATACAAGGATTGTGTCATATTTGCTGAGAGAAGAGGTCTATTCACCTTCGTCCAAAACCTAATCCATTCCCTGTCAGAAAGTTGTACATTAAGATCTTGTGACCATTTACGCTGGATGTCTATATCAGATAAGGGTTGTCCCCCTTGTAGTATTTTGTAGAAGTATGATATTGCTTTTCCTTGTGTCTCAAGCAATGAACTCCATTTACTAATACATGAATTAACTGAGTAATGTATGGAAGAGAGTACGGAGGACAATAACATCCACTGAGCTTGTTTGCCAAAAAGGGTTGGATAAGTTGCTATGAGATCTGTGAAAGTATATAAAGTGGTATTGTGATAGAGCTGTTGAACCTGCCAAATACCCAACTTACTCCAGGATGTCCAATTAAAAACTCTTTTGTTGTGTTTAATAGCTGGGTTTTTCCAGAGGGCCATATTCTTCTGTGCAAAAATTGAATGAGTGACTTTGCGATCTAGCATACGGAGTGCTGTGGTTGTGGCTGGGAATAGAGAGAAGGGTTTTAGTCTAGAGGGAATAGACATAGTAGGAATGATATTAATAGGGATTGGATTGCAGACTGAGATTTCTAGTTCCAGCCAGGTGGGTAAGATTGAAGCAGATTGGGAGTGAGTATATGTGATCCATTGTGATCCATATTTAGCAAGTGATGCAACTTGATAGCTGCGAAAATCAGGAATATTTATTCCTCCATACATCCTGGGTGCCTTTAGCTGATTTAAAGCTATCCTAGGATTTTTATTGCCCCATATAAATTCAGTAATTCGTTTATCAAGCCATTTATAGAAAGAGGGTTTACCTAAATTGGGTAGCATAGTTAAGATGTAAGTAATTTGTGGTGCTAAGGTCATTTTGAGGGAGGATATGCGTCCCCACCAGGACAGATAAAGAGGTTTCCATTTAGAAGTGGAGGCTATAACGAGATCTTTTAATTTGGCGATATTAGTATTCATTATAATGTCTCGGTCTTTGTGTATATGGATGCCTAAATACTTGATAGGAGAGGAGGACCATGCAAATGGAAATGAAGATAGTTCCGTTTGGGATATTTGATTATTGAGCGGTAATATAACAGATTTTTCCCAGTTGACTCTGTATCCAGAGTATGTGGAGTAGGTGTCCGTAAGTTGTATAAAGGAGGGGAGGGAAGTCAAGGGATTCCTAACAAAAAGCATTATGTCGTCAGCATATGCTGCAACTTTGAGTTCTCTTGCAGCTAAGGGAATTCCCTGCATTGAAGAAGTTTGTTTTATTGCTAAGAGGAGAGGTTCCAGGGATAAATTGAAAAGGAGCGGGGAGAGAGGGCAGCCTTGTCTAGTTCCTCTTTCTAGTGCAATAGGTGTAGAAAGAGATCCGTTGATGAGAATCTTGGAGAGTGGTTTCCAGTAAAGGGCCCGAATCCATGAAATAAAAGATTCACCTAAATTAAACCATCTCAGAACCTGCAACAAGAACTCCCATTCCACCCGATCGAAGGCTTTTTCCGCATCAATAGCGAGGCCTATTGCAGGTTCCGAGATGGTCTTGGCGTAATCATTAACAGTGTGAAAAATGCGTAGGTTGTCTCCAATATATCTGTGTTTAATAAATCCCACTTGATCGGGGGAGATTATATAATCTGTAACATTGTTTAACCTGACGGTTAAAATTTTTGCTAATATTTTATAATCAGTTAAGCAATGAGATTGGTCTATAGTTTTTGGGTTGTGTGCTATCTCTGCCTGGTTTAGGAAATATTACAATATGGGCTTCCGAAAAGTTCCTTTGGAGATCAGGATGTATTTGAATAAAATTAAAGTAGGCAAGTAAATGAGGAGAGAGAATTGAGGAAAATGTCTTATAACATTCACTAGTTATGCCATCTGGGCCTGGGGATTTATTAGTGGCGAGCGTTTTGATAATATTTTGGATTTCCTGAATTGTCAAAGGTTCGTCTAAGATATTTTTGAAATTGGAGGATAATTCTGGATGACTAATGGAGTCAAGATAATTTGAAATGTCATCAGCTGTGGAGGAAGTTTCAGATTGAAACAGTTTAAGGTAAAAATTTTCAAATTCAGTTGCTATAGTTTGTTTATCTGTAGTTAGGGTGCCATTTGGGGTAGTGATAGAGGTAATATGAGATCGTTTTTTATTTTTCCCTTTGAGGTATTGAGCCAGAGCTCGTCCCATTTTGTTACCTCCAATATAGTGTCCAGATTTCATTAGGAAAATATCGTGATTAGCTAGTTTAGACGCTAAAGAGTTATATTCATATTTAAGTTTTATAAGTTGAGAGTGTATGATGGTATTGGACAAGTCAGAGGTATATTGTAACTCTAGTAATTTGATGTCAGCTTCTAATGTAGTAAGACGTTGAGTCAATTGTTTTTTTTTCCAAGCCATTAGACTAATTATTTGCCCTCTCAATGTAGCTTTATAGGCTTCCCATAGCGTAGTCGGGGAAATATCAGGTGAGGAATTATGCAGGAAAAATTCTTCGGTGAAAGTATGAAGTTTACGTTTCGCATCTTCATCAGCTAAGATGCTATTGTTCAATCTCCAGCTGGGTGAGGATCTACTTGGGCCCTTCAGATTGATAGAAATAGATCCTGGCGCATGGTCCGATATGAGAATGGGGTGTATAGAAGCTTGTGTTATATCTGAAGCTAGGGAAGAAGAGAGTAGGAAATAGTCCAATCTTGTATAGGAATTATGAGGAGCTGAGAAATGTGTGTAATCTCTTTGTGTGGGATTTAAGAGTCTCCAGGGGATTAATTTCTGCCAGAGTTTTAGATTTCGTAGGTCTGCATGAGGAGGTTCTGTCTAAGATATAATCAAGCGGTTGGTTGTGATCACCTCCAATAACGAGTGGATGTTGTGAGAAAGGTAGTAGGACAGATTGCAGAGAGCGGTAGAACTCCGGGGAGTCAGATACAGGGGCGTAGACATTCAGCAATGTGAAATGGGAATCATAGAGTGAGACATGTAGTAAACACCATCTCCCTTCTAAATCTGTATTTTGTGAATGTACAACTATAGGTAGAGAGGATCTAATATAAATGGAAACTCCATTCTTTTTTTTCAGTGCAGGAGAAAAAATTGGAGCATTATATCCCTGCAGGGTGGTTTTTATATTATCAGCATGGGAAAGGTGGGTTTCCTGAATGAAGATAATATCAGGATTCAATGATCTTATATAATTCGACACTTTTTTTCCGCTTATTACAGTGGTTAAGACCATTGACATTGAAAGTTAGAATATGCAAATTAGTCATAGAGAAGAATCAGTGCAGTTGTTATAATGATACTGGAAAAAGAGTATATATGTATATTAGTAAGCATCAACATGTACAGTGTCAAGGAGAAAAACCAATTCTGAACCTGTAGATAACAACAAAATGTCAGACCCATAAAAGGCAAACAGTGCCAGAGGAGTGACAAGTTAAAGAAGAAAGAAGAGAACGGGTGGGCTTGAAACCTCATGAGGAGCCTGCAGCAGACAACTGCCTCCCTTCCACAGTGCATGTGTAAGAGAAACTAATGTCATTAACACACCAGGACCGTGATATACCGTATTTGCCGGCGTATAAGAAGACTGGGCGTATAAGACGACCCCCCCAACTTTTACAGTTAAAATATAGAGTTTGTTATATACTCGCCGTATAAGACTACCCCTTCTTCCGATTCGCAACCCCCCCCCCCAAGCCGGCAAAAACAGCTTTGCACCGCAGGCCCAGCCGCCCAAGACGAGTCGGAGGCCCCTACCCGCCGCATCCTGCACGTGGGCAGACTCAGCACAAACGCTGCTGATGGCCCCAATCGACACGCTGACCTCCCCGCGCACGCTGACCATCTTCTCTCTGCCTGCACTTTCCCCGCGGCCCTCTTCGGCGACTCAGCAGGGGCAGCGATCAAGACAGGCTGCAAACGTCTGGACCTTCCCTCTCTGAGTCCCGCCTATTTTGTTTCAACTTCCTGTTTCCGCATAGGCGAGACTCACAGAGGGAATGACCGCCTGTCTTGATCGTCCGAGGCTGGGAGGAACAGAAGATTTCTGCAAACACCAACGGGACAGAAAATTTAACGGGTCCATCTCGCCGGTCCTGTGCGGACCGGCAGGAATTTTCTGCGGACCGGCACGTAAACAGTACCCGGCGTATAAGACGACCCCCGACTTTGGGGAGGATTTTAAGGTACTGAAAAGTCGTCTTATACGCCGGCAAATACGGTAACAATATCTTTGAATGTTAGAACATATTATGGAATAATAGAGCATCATAACAGAATCAGTGCATCTTAATAGATTCAATATATAACTGAAGATCAGGTTTTGTTGTTGTGAGTTACGAGCATTTTCGCCGGGTAGAGCAAGCCGAATCGGGCTCCTATGTCCTTTAGGTCTTGTCGCAGTTGCAGAAATAGTTTCCTTTTGGCCGCAGTGGTTTTTGCCAGATCGGGAACGAAAAGAACCTTTTTGCCTTGGTAAAGAATCTGTTTCTTTTCTTTTGCTGAAGTCAGGATCTGCAAGGTATGCTGGTAGCGCAGCAGCTTGGCTACAATAGGCCGAGGCGCTTTTTGGTTCGGAGAAGGTCTGGATGGAACCCTATGTGCGCGTTCCAGTTCCAGCGGTGGATCAAAGGTCAGAGATGGTATTAAGGTTTGTAGGAAGGTAATGGTATCCGACCCTTCAGAGGATTCGGGGATCCCCAGGATGCGTACATTGCCTCGGCGGCTTCTATTAGCCAAATCCTCCAGGTCTGCTTGTAATGCGGTAATGGCTTTGCTGTGCTGCGGTATGAGCGAAATATTTGCTGTGTGTTGGATTTTGAAATCTTCCAGTGCGTCAATTCTATGCCGAACATCGGTAAACTGTGCGTTCAAAGCCTCAATTTCTGTTTTAATAAGTTGGGATTCCTCAACTTGTTGGGACATAAGACTTTTAAATGCCCGCATCTCAGTTAGGATAAGCTCGAGCTGCGATTCCACTGAGTTCGGCGGCTGTTTTACGGGCGATGCGACCTCGTGTTTAGGCCTCTTACCGCTAGTGGGTCCCGTGCCGGATTGCTCAGTCTTAGTTGGTTTATTTGAAGACATGGCGCGCAGCTATAATATAGTATATGTTGAGGATGTGATTTGAAAAGTTTCAATTCTCAAAGCGTGTTAGATATTTTTTCAATTAAACGCACCGCTGTAGGGAGAGCTCAGTAGGCACGTCTGGCAGCCATGATCGTCAAGCCCCGCCCCCATCACTAACATATCTAAAAAATATTTTGTCCCCGTTTTACCATGTTGAATATTTTTTCTTCCATTTGCATCTTGACTTTCCTGACTACTCGACCAGCTTCTCTTAACTTTTCCAGATATTTTTGCCTGTCTTCCCCTTTCTGCAATCTTTTGTAATTTATAAAGACTAACCTCTTTTTCCTTACCTTCTCGTCTACTACTTTTGAGAACCAAAGTGGCCTTCTTTTCCTCCTACTTCTACTTATTTTCGTTACAAAATGGTTTGTTGTCCTTATAATAGCTCCTTTCAGTTTTGCCCACAGCTTTCCTAATTCTTCCAGATGTTCCCATCAAAACAACAGTTTCTTGACATAATCCCCCATCTGTACAAAGTTAGTTTTTTTAAAGTCTAGAACTTTCACTTTTGAATTAGCCCTTTCTACATGTGTGTTAATATTAAACCACAGTGATCACTGGATGCCAAATGATCACCCACTATTTGATTAAAGGTGAACCAGTTCAGTCGATGTTGTATATCTGGATGTTCAAAAGGCGTTTGACAAAGTACCTCATGAAAGACTCCTGAGAAAATTAAAAGGTCATGGGATAGGAATTAAGAACTGGTTAAAAGAATGAAAATAGAAAGTAGGGTTAAATAGTCAGTATTCTCAATGGAGAAGGGTAGATAGTGGGGTTCCCCAGGGATCTGTGCTGGGTCTGATGTTTTTTTAACATATTTATCAGAGATGGGAATAACTAGTGAGATAATTAAATTTGCTAATGACACAAAGTTATTCAAAGTTGTTAAATCTTGAGAGGATTGTGAAAAATTGCAAGCGAGCCTTGCGAGTCTGGGAAAGTGGGCATCAAACTAGAAACATAGAAACATGATGGCAGATAAAGGCCAAATGGCCCATCCAGTCTGCCCATCCGTAGTAACCATTATTTCTTCCTCTCTCTAAGAATCCTACGTGCCTAATTCAGGCTTTCTTGAAATCAGACACAGTCTCTGTCTTCACCACTTCTTCTAGGGAAACTGTGTCAGATGACGTTTAATGTGAGCAAGTGCAAAGTGATGTAAGTGGTTTAGAGGAAACCAAATTATAGGTATGGGATGCAGGGTTCAGGGTTCATAGACAAAACCGCCGAAGACAAAGGCGCGCGCCGACAACTGAGTGCAAGACGGAAGCGCGCGCCAAAGAAAAAGAGTGTTTTTAGGGGCTCCGACGGGGTTTTTTGTTGGGGAACCCCCCCACTTTACTTAATACAGATCGCGGCGGCGTTGTGGGGGGTTTGGGGGGTTGTAACCCCCTCATTATACTGGAAACTTAACTGTTTCCCTGTTTTTTAGGGAAAAAGTGAAGTTTTCAGTAAAATGTGGGGGGTTGCAACTCCCCCAAACCCCCCACAATGCCTCCACAACGCGGCGCGATCTGTATAAAGTAAAGTGGGGGGTTCCCCCCCACACCCCCGTCGGAGCCCTTTAAAACAGTCATTTTCTTCGGCGTGCGCCTCCGCGTTGCACTCAGTTGTCTGCGCGTGCCTTTGTCCCGGCGCGCTTTTGACCTGATACTGGGTTCGGAGTCACCGCCCAGAAAAAGGATCTAGGCATCATCATTAATGATACATTGAAACCTTCAGATCAGTATGCAGTAGTGGCTAAGAAAGCATACCAGGAAGGGAATAGAACAGGGGTAGGGAACTCCGGTCCTCGAGAGCCGTATTCCAGTCAGATTTTCAGGATTTCCCCAATGAATATGCATTGAAAGCAGTGCATGCAAATAGATCTCATGCATATTCATTGGGGAAATTCTGAAAACCCGACTGGAATATGGCTCTCGAGGACTGGAGTTCCCTACCCCTGGAATAGAAGTATCAGGAAGTTAGGAAGTATTAGGAAAGGAATAGAAAACACAGATGAATATGTTATAATGCCTTTTTATTGCTTCATAGTGTGGCCACACCTCGAATGCTGTATGCAATTCTGGTCATCACATCTCAAAAAAGATATAGGGCCTCTTTTACCCCGAAGCCCATAGAGATTTAAAGGGCTTCAGGGCCATTGCCGTGCAGCTTTGTAAAAGAGGCAGATAGTGGAATTAGAAAAGGTACATAAAAGGGCGATAAAAATGATAATGGGGATGGAAAAACCTCCCTATGAGGAAAGGCTAAAGCAGCTAGGACTCTTCAGCTTGGAGAAGAGATGGCTCAGGAAAGATATGATAGAGGTCTGTAATATATTTAGTGGAGTGGAATAGATAGATGTTAATCACTTTTTTCCAAAAACACTAGGATTAGGGTCATGCAATGAAGCTACCAAGTAGTAGATTTAAAACAAACTGGAGAAAATATTTCTTCACGCCATGTGCAATTAAACTCTGGAATCATTGCCAGTGTGGTGAAAGCAGTTAGCTTAGCAGGGTTTAAAAAGATTTTGATAATTTTTTAAAAGAAAAGTCCATAAGCCATTATTAAGATGGACTTTGGGAAATCCACTGCTTAAATCTAGGATAAGCAGCATAAAATCTTGGGATCTTGGATTGGCCACTGTTGGAAACAGGATACTGGGCTTGGTGAATCTTCAGTCTGTCCCAGTATAGCAACTTTTTATGTTCTTATGAGTAAATGAATAATTGGTAAAAAGGCAATTTGATTTATAGGAGCAGAGAGGGATAGAAAGGCTGTGGAGTGGTTTGCTTTCTGTGCAAGATGGAGATCTTTTCCTTAGAAAGTAAAACTGTTTTTCCTTGAAGACTAAGGTAGAGAATGACACGGTGACAAAATTCATCACCGTTCCCGTCCCCGCGGATAACCGCGGGAAATAATCCCATGTCATTTTCTAGTGTCTATTTCAACCTCAGTCCTTCTACACCAGCATTCTTCAAAGCAAAGCTTGAGTGCCAGTGGTTGTGGCCATTCATACTCTGATTCTTATGGGAGCCAAGGATAATGAAGCCATTGTGACATCACTGATGTGATTGGCTCTTAGGCACTGGTGGAATGAGGCATTATGACATCACAATATCTGCTCTGGATACCAGAGACTGTCGTTCTGTAGTGTCTGTTTCAACCTCGGTCCTTCTACACCAGCATTCTTCAAAGCAAAGCTTCCGGGTCAGCGGTTGTGGCCATTCATACTCTGATTCTTATGTGAGCCAAGGATAGTGAAGCCATTGTGACATCACTGATGTGATTGGCTCTTAGGCACTGGTGGAATGAGGCATTATGACATCACAATATCTGCTCTGGATACCAGAGACTGTCATTCTGTAGTGTCTGTTTCAACCTCAGTCCTTCTACACCAGCATTCTTCAAAGCAAAGCTTGCGGGTCAGTGGTTGTGGCCATTCATACTCTGATTCTTATGTGAGCCAAGGATAGTGAAGCCATTGTGACATCACTGATGTGATTGGCTCTTAGGCACTGGTGGAATGAGGCATTATGACATCACAATATCTGCTCTGGATACCAGAGACTGTCATTCTGTAGTGTCTGTTTCAACCTCAGTCCTTCTACACCAGCATTCTTCAAAGCAAAGCTTGCGGGTCAGTGGTTGTGGCCATTCATGCTCTGATTCTTATGTGAGCCAAGGATAATGAAGCCATTGTGACATCACGGATGTGATTGGCTCTTAGGCACTGGTGGAATGAGGCATTATGACATCACAATATCTGCTCTGGATACCAGAGACTGTCGTTCTGTAGTGTCTATTTCAACCTCAGTCCTTCTACACCAGCATTCTTCAAAGCAAAGCTTGCGGGTCAGTGGTTGTGGCCATTCATACTCTGATTCTTCCCTCTCTCCTTAAAGAATGGCATGAAGATGGTTTCCCCCGGTTATCCGCGGGAACGGGAACGGTGATGAATTTTGTCACTGTGTCATTCTCTAGACTAGGGTTCTGTAAAGATGACTAGTTGTGTTTTAAATTTGTTCCTGTAGGGCACTGGTAGCCAGTTCAGTTTCTGCTCATGCCTCTTCCAGTTCTCTATCAGTTGTACTGCAGCATTCTGAATTCTCTCAGGCTTCCAGAGAAATTGAAACCAGCCTCAGTTCAGTAGAGATTTATTATCCTTGATTACCAACTACCTGGGAATATTTCACCCATTTAATTTCCTTACTCCCCCCTCTCGAATGAAGTTGGTTGATTGCTGTGTTAATCCACCTGGATTCTGAGAAACAATTAGGATGATACCGCCTTTTTACTAGACAAGTTTTTGGCAAGGAAGTTGATGTCATAAATTCTAAGTGAGACATGAAGGAGTAGAAGAGTCCAAGAAAAGACTGGTGAACTCTGGATATTTCAGAAACACACTTCCGTTAGTGCTCAATAGAACACCGACTCGACGTGTAGATGTTTCGGCCAGATGGACTGCCTCAGGAGTCTCAACAGTTTGTACAAAAGTAAATGGATTCACATCCGATGGTTACTTGAACCTCATACTAGTAGATCAAAAGAAGTAATGTAAATACCGCTGTGAAAAACGCCACCATTCGTGATCTGCATACAGTGAAAAAAATCAACTTAAAGAGTTTTTTGCATGTTGCATAGGTTGGAAGGTCAAATTGGCACCAATTTAGAAGTTATTTGATAAAGACATGTAAAGCGGCATTTTAGAAAGGATGTCCAACTCAGAATATAGATATCCAAGTCAGAACGTCCGAAATGGACATCCTTCTCGCATGTTTAAAACATTGCTCTAAAATGCATGGGAGGTGAAGGTCCATGCACTGAAAACATCTAGCAAGAACATGCATTTTACAAGCTGAAACAAGCAAATTATATGAATGGGAAAAACAAGGGACATGGATGGCTCTATGGCAGCTAGGAGCATCTGTCTTAGAAATTGGCTGCACGGATGTCCATACAGAGTAGGAGGGTAGTTAGAGCAGTGAGTGAGGTTTTTTTTTGTAATCATGAGCCCTCCAGGTACAGAAAAATATCTACTGTACCTGAATGTACACCAAGGGCTGGATTCTGTATAGGACGCCCAGTCTCAGAATCGCACATGGGCGTCCTATAGAGAATCGTGTCTGTCCTCACTGACAGACACCTAAGCCCGCCTAATAATCCGATTCTCTAACCGACGTCCATTTCACAGAGAATCGGGTTGCTGCTGAGCTTATCGCGGCAAGGGATCTCTCTGCCGCAATGTTTAGCAGGAACCCACCCCTACCCCCCGCGAAGACAACCGGCAGAAGGGATGCCCAGTCCCTCCTGCCGGACCCCCCCCTGAGCATCACCCAAACATTGCCAGCAGGAGGGATGCCCAGTCCTTTCTGCTAGAACCCCCCCACCCCCTGTACATCACAAGCATCCCCCCTGCCTGACCTCCCCCCCTCCACAGCACCGGAACCCCCTTACCTTAAATCATTAGACAGTTGGAGGCATCCTTCCTGCCTTCAGCTGGCTGACCCACCATTTTGCGAATGGTGGGCTTGCCCCATCCTGGTGCATCATGGGATGCATCGGGGAGTGGCCTTAGGCCCTGATTGGCCCAGGTGCTTAAGGCCCCTCCCTTAGGACGGGCCTTAGGCACCTGGGCCAACTGAAATCTTAGGCCCCATTCGCATTGCATTCTGGGATGCACTAAGAGTAGCCTAAGATTCCAATTCGCCAGATCTCTTATAGGGGATAAGATGGAAGAAGACTGGTTATGTGGACTCTTACTTTTAAAAACTGAGGATGTGAGGGGGTTTTGAAGGGATAGGGGAGGTAAACAGGCTCAACAATCCAGGGAAGAGGAGGGCATTATATAAGAAACTGAGTATGCTCAAATGGATGGCTGTGATGTTCCAAGAAACGCACCTGAGAAAGAGATGTGTGACTTTTGCAACCCAGGGAGTATGATCAAATAGATTGGAGTGCGAATAACTCGGCATATTGAGAGCAAGGAGTTGGGTGTTGCAGTTGGTTCAAAATGCCAAAGTACGGCTGGTTACAGATGCTGCAAAGACAGCTTATATAACCCTAGTACTAAAACAATTGCATTGGTTGTCGGTGTTGTATAGAATTAATTATAAGGTGTCCATCAGGCACTCTTTTATCCGGTACCTTTGTACTTCAAGCAGCTTCTGGCTGTTTACTGCCCAGGCAGATCATTAAAGTCTGAAGATGCTTTCTTCCTATCACAGGATCAAATAGTATACTAGAGCAGACATGGGCAACTCTGATCCTCAATCGGGGTTTCAGGATTTCCCCAATGAATATGCATTGAAAGCAGTGCATGCAAATAGATCGCATGCATATTCATTGGGGAAATCCTGAAAACCCGATTGGATTCCGGCCCTCGAGAACCGGAGTTGCCCATGTCTGTACTAGACGAGTGCCAACCTTTTCATTTGCAGGAGTGAAATTCTGGAATGCTCTTTTGGATCAGCTTGTCCAACTTTAAGATTCAACTCTTCAGCTACGCAGATGATATTACAGTTTTGGTTCCTATCTTTACTTCTTTCTCCCAGATTAATCAGATGGTTACTGACATTTTGACGGCTATTGAATTATGGATGGCAGAATTTAATTTAAAACTTAACACTAAGAAGACTAAATTCTTGAAGGAAGATGTTGCATCATTTATCTTAAATGCTAAAACCTATACTGTTCACTCTTCCATTAAGATACTTGGCGTAATTTTGGACCGAAACCTAACTATGAAAAACCAGGTTGACTCTATGGTACGTAAGAGTTTCCACACATTGTGGAAATTGAGAACCATAAGAGCTTCTTTTGACATAAACTCATTTCAATTGCAAGCTCTGGTTTTGACCCAACTTGACTATTATAATATCGTGCATCTTGCTGGAGCCCGAAGAAATCTGCAGAGACTGCGCATTATTCGCTTGATCTATAATCTGAAGAAGTCTGATCATATTACACCTTACTATCATCAATTGCATTGGCTACCGATTGAAGCGCAGATTAAGTTCAAGTTTGGATGTTTCTCTTTTAAGGTTTTAGCAGGCTTGATCCCAGAGTATCTCTTGGAATCATTTACATTCCAGGAAATCATACGCACTATTCTCTTTTCCATCTTCTAAGGGTTGTAAATTTGAAAGATTTCAACAACGTCTGCTGTCCTTTCAAGCGGCATTATGGGATAAGGATTTGGATTTCTTAATTATGTCGACTGACTCTTATCTACAATTTCGACGTGTTTTAAAAACGAATCTTTTTACTGAATACTTTGGAAATTAGGCAGGCTCTGCCTCTTCTCATCTTTTCTACTCGTAACCTTTTGTGAACCGCATAGAACTTAGCGGTAATCGCGATATAAAAGTAATTGTTGTCATTTTTATTATGTACTTATATGTATGTTTGAAAATTGCCTAGGTTTAGACGGTATATAAATTTAAGAAATAATAATAAAATGGCCACATTAAAGACTTACAGTTGCAGGGTCTGGAAGGAGCCCTGGATTGGGTCACAGTTTGAAGACTGTCACTGGTGAGGGAGGGATGTGGCGCGGTGGTTGAAGCTACAGCCTCAGCACCCTGGGGTTGTGGGTTCAAACCCCGTGTTGTTCCTTGTGACCCTGGGCAAGTCACTTAATCCTCCATAGCCCCAGGTACGTTAGATAGATTGTGAGCCCACCGGGACAGAGAGGGACAGAGATTGTAAAAACCGCTTAGATAACCTTGATAGGCGGTATATAAAATCCTAATAAACTTGAAACTTGGTGATAGAGTGAGTTGGGAGGAGATATAGAATTTGGAAAAACATAGTAACATAGTAGATGACGGCAGATAAAGACCCGAATGGTCCATCCAGTCTGCCCAACCTGATTCAATTTACATTTTTTTTTTTAACTTTTCTTCTTAGCTATTACTGGGCAAGAATCCAAAGCTTTACCCGGTACTGTGCTTGGGTTCCAACTGTCAAAATCTCTGTTAAGACTTACTCCAGCCCATCTACACCCTCCCAGCCATTGAAGCCCTCCCCTGCCCATCCTCCTCCAAACAGCCATGCACAGACACAGACCGTACAAGTCTGCCCAGTAACTGGCCTAGTTCAATCTTTAATATTATTTTCTGATTCTAGATCCTCTGTGTTCATCCCACGCTTCTTTGAACTCCATAACCATTTTCCTCCACCACCTCTCTCGGGAGCGCATTCCAGGCATCCACCACCCTCTCCGTAAAGTAGAATTTCCTAACATTGCCCCTGAATCTACCACCCCTCAACCTCAAATTATGTCCTCTGGTTTTACCATTTTCCTTTCTCTGGAAAAGATTTTGTTCTACGTTAATACCCTTCAAGTATTTGAACGTCTGAATCATATCTCCCCTGTCTCTCCTTTCCTCTAGAGTAGACATATTCAGGGCTTCTAGTCTCTCCTCATACGTCTTCTGGCACAAGCCTCCTATCATTTTCGTCGCCCTACTCTGGACCGCCTCAAGTCTTCTTACGTCTTTCGCCAGATACGGTCTGGAAGAATCTCTTGGTCGTGGTAAATGAAGATTATGGCCTTGACATCTGATTTGAACTGGAAACCTGAAGGAGCAAAAGGTAACTGCAGAGGGCCAACCCCCCCCCCCCCCAAAAAAAAATAAAAAATGGTAGCACGTACCTCCATAAGAAGGAGAGCAGAGCATGCAATGAAATGTAAAACACTTGAAGGTAAATAAGGACAACAGGAAAGCCAAGGTCAGTGTGATCTGGTGTCCTCCCTTGGGAGACCAGGCGCAGGAAGATGGGCTTGTGGTGACATGACAGCAGATGCTCACATCCAGTGACAATGATGAAAGTTTAATTACAGACCGAAGCGCAGCATCCTGTGGAGAGCAGCTGAGTGTCACGGGCCGCCCTGCAGGAATGTGTTCAGACGAGCAATGCACACACGGTCACTTCGGTAACATTAGCTGGCTAGCAAGTGCGCTGAAAGACAGAACGCCTCGCTCACACTGTATTAGAGTGAAAGGGATCTATTTACAGAAGGGACAAAGACCAGGAGAAGGTCACAATTAGGCACAAAATTCTCTCTATCGGTAGGAACAAAGGATGAATGATGGCTTTCGGAGAGCTTCCAGACTTGTTAAGGACTGAATTAAGATCCCGGTTTCTGATTGACGCATTCGTGGGCAAGACAGACATACACTGACTAGACCAGCAAAGCAGATACAAGTGGCTATAAGCTAGACTTTGCAATGCAATTAGGGTCTTTACTTTCGATTCGGGTGACAGAAATTGATGTTTCTTTTAAAAGGGCTTTTTCTGCTTAATAATTCATTTCTGTACTGAGCTTTTTGTTCTATTATTTTCCAAATTGGTTTTTATCCAATTCAGGCTCAAGTTGTAAACATGTACAAAAGACACATTTCAAGTAAAAAGGCAGAATACATATAGATAGTAGAAAACCAAACCATGATCAATAAAAAAATAAAGGCGAAAATCATTTCATACAATTGCATTGACTCTAGTAAACCTTCCTCTATCTGATCTTATTCTTTCAGTTCTCCTATAAATGACTATCTGAGCATTTGTTCTATTTAACAGAAACAGGACCTTGGAAAATGCTTTCAATCGGATAGGCTTTTCTTTTTAAATATCCTTGATTGCCTGCTGCCCTTGAGCAGTTTTAAAAGGTAAGAAAATCATACCATCAAACTTCAGTCACTTGAAGAAAAAAGTGGACCAAAGTGTCGCACAGTGATGACATCATGTGTAGGTTGATGATGCCTTCTGCTGTGGGCTAGCCTGTTAACATAAGAACATAAGCAATGCCTCCGCTGGGTCAGACCAGAGGTCTATCGTGCCCATCAATCCGCTTACGCGGTAGCCCAACAGGTCCAGGACCTGTGCAGTAATCCTCTATCTATACCCCTCTATCCCCTTTTCCAGCAGGAAATTGTCCAATCCTTTCTTGAACCCCAGTACCGTTCTCTGCCCTATTACGCCCTCTGGAAGCGCATTCCAGGTGTCCATCACACGTTGGGTAAAGAAGAACCTCCTAGCATTCTGTTCTGTTACAATAGTCCATCTGAAGTCCTTCAACACACTGTTGCACTTCTCCCTACAATATGTATTAATTCTACTTTTCAGAGTAGCAGGCAAGACCAAAATCAACAGATCATCCAGCAGATTTAATGTGACTATAAATTTGGGGGGCCTTTATGTTCCTGTCTCTATGGAAATGCTATAAACATAA
The DNA here is from genome assembly GCF_902459505.1 of Geotrypetes seraphini. Classification (NCBI taxonomy): domain Eukaryota; kingdom Metazoa; phylum Chordata; class Amphibia; order Gymnophiona; family Dermophiidae; genus Geotrypetes; species Geotrypetes seraphini. The sequence continues at coordinate 13,484,146 of NC_047085.1, forward strand.
GGGATAGCTCCAGTGCAATTTGCATGACATGTAGCCTAGAGCTGGGGAGGTCATTTTAACAGGAAGATTAGAGACGTCCAAGTGACACATTACCACTCTGTACAGCGCTTTAGAGGAAGGAAGGAAAGAAATGTAGCAGCGAGAGGGCTCAACATGACATGGGACATTAAAGGTTATTTGCTCATTTAATGGCATGAACAGCAAAATGAATTGAAACTCCACACTTCTGATTCCCCCCAACCCCTCCATACTCTCAACGCCTGCCCCCCCCACGAGGATCACACCACCTGGATCCCCACACTCTCCCCTCCATGAGCATCACGACCACCCTCACAAAGATCACGGCCCCCCAACATCCCCACCCACGAAGATCCTTGGCAGGAGAGATGCCCACTCCCTCCTGCCTCTGCCATTTGGCTCCCCCTGCATCCCCCGCCATGCCCCTGTACCTTATTTGGATAAAAAGAGCAGGAGGGATGCCTAGTCCCTCCTGTGTCAGGCCTGCCTTCAAAACGACGGGCCTTCCCCTTCCTGGTGCATCCTGGGATGCATGGAGGGGGCCTAAGGCACTGACTGACTCAGGCATCTAAAGCTCCTTCCACAGGGGACAGGCCTTAGGTGTCTTAGCCAATTAGTGCCTTAAGCTCCTCTCAGTATATCCCAGAATGCACCAGGCAGGGGCCTAAGATCTTTATTGGCTAAAGCGCCTAAGTCCCCCTCCTCTTTGGGATGCACTAGGAAGGGGAAGACATGCTATTTTGGAGAGGCAGGCCTAATGCAGTAGAGACGGAGCATCCCTTCTGCTCTCTTTGTTGAAATAAGGTATGGGGGTGGGATGGCAAGTATGGGGGGGAGCCGAGAGGCAAGAGGGTGTAGGCATCTACCTGGGCCAATGAAGTGTTAAGTGACTTGCCCAGAGTCCCAAGGCGCAGCAGTGGGAGTCAAGCTCACAACCTCAGGTTATTGAGACAGCTGCTCTAATCTCTAGGCCACTCCTCCACAAGTAATGCATGTCTGCTGCAAGGGATGTAGACCTACTGCAGATTACTATGACTATATTGGCAATTCAAAGATTTGCCAACCTCTGGTCTCCCTTCATTAAACTGCTAGTTGGCAGGCCTATCCCAGCCCTAAGTATCCCACATCTGTCATAAGCTTCCCATTCTCAAGTGTGAGATATGTTAGGTCTGTGGGCACCCTCTTCACGTTGGCCCTTAGGCATGTGACTAGTTTGCCTGTGCATCAGTCCTGCCCTGCTTAACAGGAAGCAGAGGTTTAGAATGCATGCAGGCCAAGAGAGGGATTGAAATCTTTCTTGGTTTTGCTAGCTTGTGTTATCAAAACTGAGCTCTTGAGACCCCACAGCCGTCTGCAAAGGTGGGAGGGAAGAGTTGTTTACATCAGTGTTTCTCAACACGCGGTATGCGGGCCGCCTGTTGGGGGTACACAGCCTGGCCTCTGCCAAGGATCCCTGCCTGCCCCCACAGAAACCAAAGCCACGCCTTCGGGGATGCTTTCCTGTCTGCCCGCACGCTGCACCCCCCCCCCACCCTCGAAGCCAACCCTTCCACCAAGCCGGAGCCGACATGCTCTATCCCCACTCCCCCAACAGCAACTCTGCACAGGGATAGGCCACAGCGTGTGCAGAGACTTACACGCTGCACGCGGCCGACCCACAAGCCTTTCCCCTGATGTCAATTCTGGTGTCGGAGAGAAGGTTCAGGGCCACCCAGTCGCTGTCTGGCTGGCCCGGAACCTTCTCTCACCAACATCAGAATTGACATTGGGGGGGAAAGCTTGTGAGCCAGCTGTGTGCAGCGTGTCAGTCACTGCATGCTTCGTCGTGGCCCATCCCTTGTGCGGAGTTGCTGCTGGGTGGGGGATGGAGCGTATTGGCTCCGGCTTGGTGGCAGGGTCGGCTTTGGGGGAGGGGGTGGTGCAGTGTGCAGGCAGACAGGAAGGCATCCCTGGCAGCGGCTATGGCTTCAACGGGCAGCAGGCAGGGATCCCCGGTGGCTTCTGTGGACGGGATGGCTTCGGGGGGGGGGGGGGGGGGGAAGGGGCACGAACTCGACACATGGGGGCACTAACTTGGACATAGGAGGGAGGTGGGGGTCAGAGGCGGAGCTTGGGCGGGGGTACTCGGTTGGTATTTGTTAGGCTTAGGGGGTACTTGGCTTGAAGTTGAAAAACACTGGTTTACATTACCAATACCATTCGGTTCTATGCGGATTTCAACATGTATGGAAAAACTGATATTGCCCGGGATCTACATCACAGTTTACTGAAATAGTACCATCATACATCCAGGTAGTTTTAAAGATAGAGAGCCTTTAGCATCTTTCGAAATAAAAAATAATTTTGAACCTTCCAGTGAGTTCCAAACAACAGGGGCTAAATATGAAAATCCCACTGAAAACTCTGCATCTTGTCTGCTATATAGATTATCTTTTTATATCCCCAATTCTTAGTGATAAATTATTAGCCGTGGTGCCAGGTTAGATTTTTCTCTATAATTCTATATCCACTAGTTTTTAGATTGCTCAGAACAACTTAAAAAACATGCGTAAATAAAGCATAATAAAAGGTAGCAGCAGAAAACTGCTTTGAAACATCCCTTTCCCTTCAACAACAAGAATACTGTGTCTTCCTTACGGAGATGCAGCTGCTAAGAGCTGCCTGGATAAACGAATTCGCTTTGACCATTTTCCTAAATGTCTCTGTCTGGACAGATAATGGACAGTCCATGTCATTTTAAAAGCCATGTGCATGCATGTCCTCCAAACCAGCCTGCTGATTAACCTTAACTGGATCTATGACATCCTGTTTGTCTGTTTAGACTGTAAGCTCTTTGGAGCAGGGATTGTCTTCTTTGTGACTCTGTACAGTGCTGCATACGTCTGGTAGCGCTATAGAAATAATTCATAGCAGTAGTGTGAAGCGTTTCAGCCTTTGGGAAGCAGAGCTGAGATTGTGATGTCATAATGCCTCATTCCACCAATAAGAGCCAACCTCATCAGTGATGTCACAATGGCTTGAATGTCCTGCACTCCCCTCTGCCCTCCAACCCAGCCACCAGATTAACCCTTCCCCTTAACTGTATCCATGACATCCTGTTTGTCTGTTGGTAATTGTAAGCTCTTTGGAGCAGGGACTGTCTTCTTCGTGACTCTGTACAACGTTGCGTGCATCTAGCAGCTCTATAGAAATAATTCATAGTAGTAGTAGTAGTGTGAAGAGTTTCAGTCTTTAGGAAGCAGAGCTGAGCTTGTGATGTCATAATGCCTCATTCCACCAATAAGAGCCAACCTCATCAGTGATGTCACAATGGCTTGATTGTCCTGTACTCCCCTCTGCCCTCCAACCCAGCCAGCAGATTAAATGTATCCATGACATCCTGTTTGGCTGTTTAGATTGTAAGCTCTTTGGAGCAGGGACTGTCTTCTTCTTTGTGACTCTGGACAGCACTGTGTGCGTCTGGTAGTGCCATAGAAATAGTTATAATAGTAATAGTGTGAAGTTTCAGTCTTTAGGAAGCAGAGCTGAGCTTGTGATGTCATAATGCCTCATTCCAACCAATAAGAGCCAACCTCATCAGTGATGTCACAATGGCTTGAGTGTCCTGTACTCCCCTCTGCCCTCCAACCCAGCCACCAGATTAACCCTTCCCCTTAACTGTATCCATGACATCCTGTTTGTCTGTTGGTAATTGTAAGCTCTTTGGAGCAGGGACTGTCTTCTTCATGACTCTACAACGCTGCGTGTGTCTGGTAGCGCTATAGAAATGATTCATAGCAGTAGTAGTAGGTTTATTTCCAGACATGGCGGCCTTTAACTTAAGCAGACAAGTCAAGAAGCCTTTATAAAAACGAGAAGCTTTAATTTAGGCTCTTACTGGGAACACCTTAAACAGCTTATTAGTGGAATGAGTACAGGACCTGTTAGTTATTGAAAACTGCTGTTGGGTTCCTATTAGGTCTATTTCAAAAGCCCCACTTGTTTTGTAGATTAAAAATGCTCTTATTTTTTACATTTAGGTATAATGGGTTTATTTTGTATTTTCTTTTCCAGGAATATTCTAGTTTTCTTATTACTGGGATCCATATTGAACTGAGTGGAATTTGCACAAAAGAAGTAAGGTGAAGTTAAGTACCGTACTTGTCAGTAATCGCATTGAGCTGTATTTAGTGAACTCTGAAGTACTTTGCTGCTCACAGGCCAGTTGATTCTTGGAAGGGAAAGATTTGTGCGCCTTGCTCACGTCATTCTAAAAGCAGTCCTGAAAGGAAAATCTCGTCCTTTTCTTCTTTGTAATTATTACCTGCACCCTTAGTGTCTCACTCGTTCGGTCCCGTCTCCCTTCCGGCACTGTATTTTGTGACACTGCTTTCCCTGAGGTTGACAGAGCTCCACTTCAGACCTGCGTGCTGTTCTTATTTACCTGAGCACTGGATCCAGCTGGAAACCTTGTGGCCAGTGTCCCCTTTTATTTTGTCTTTTTTACAGGGAGTTTTCCCCCCCCCCCCTTTTTGCCCTACATCCCCATGAAAAAAAGGAAAACCCTCAACCTTGTGTAGTCAAGGTTATGGCGATAAATTCTGTTGCATTGTCACTTCTATTCGGAGTAAATTGGCTGGCCGCTTTCGGGCTGAAGGGAAGATAATTTGCTGTAGTATTTCAAATGGATTAGAAATGGATTTGAAGGGAGAGTTCATGCCTCCCATTACAAAGGCTAGAAAGAAGACTATCTTAAGGCACTCGTCACTCTCTGGCCTTCATTATCCACGCTTAATACCTTTCCTATTTTCCAGCGTTAATGAAATTTCCTGCCGGAGCGGGTGGGAGAAGCCTTTCGATGTGAAGGCTTGTGTTGCAGAAAAGGAATTACCAGCCGCTCGTGTTGAGGGCAGATGCTTTCTTCAGGTCCTTGGCCTTGCTGTTATCTCATTAATTTTATCCTTTCCTCTCAATACAGTCCATTTCCAAAGTCCATTCTTTCCATTATGGGAACAATTTAGTGGAGCGCTGCGACACCACCGGCGCTGAAAAGCTACAGGTTGGTTTGGAAACAGCCTGACTTGGCTCCCGTGGCCCAGTTGTGGCCTATTTCTTCAGGCTTTTCCAGGGTCACATCGCAGGCTTTACTGGCAGTGGAATGGACCATTTCAGAGCCTCTGTCTATAACCTCCTGTCCTGTGGGAGGGACATTTGGACCGGTTGGGTTTATAAAGCAAAGCAATGCTAGAAGCAGAGGCATCAGACCAGTCATTAGCCGGAATCACAAGGCAGTTTGGCCCATAGTCTATAAACAGCGCCTTCAGTTAGGCGCTCAGCTCTGCTTAACTTACGTGGAAAAAGCCATTTAAGCATAATTAAAATGGGTTGGTTTGTTTTTTTAAATCTAGGTGATACCTAATGCATTGTAGGTGTAGCTAATGCCAGAAGTGGCGTTAAGTGTCGTAAAGTGCCTCCGTAGCCACAATTCCCATGAAAGGTAGGCCTTTAAAACCCTGGCCTACCTTTCACAAAGGTAGAAATGGCGCCGTTGTGAGTGACACGCGATTGGCAGCCGTGTTTTAGGTGGCCGACGGCACCGTTTGTAGAATCCGGCTCTCTCTTCATACAGTATTCAATTTGTAATCTCGCCTTCCCCTAACTGCTGGCTTATAGGGTTTAGTTTGACTCTTTTTCAGTTAGGATTTCCTTAAAGTCCAGAAGCAGGTTCAGTAATCGTGATAATACGATGAGTATAGCCTCTGACTTCTGACAGTATTTTCGATGCTATTCCTTGTAGTTTAACTTTTGTTTCTATTCTGCTTCTTTACTTCATCCACAACCATATTTTGATCTATAGCAGGGGTGTCAAAGTCCCTCCTCGAGGGCCACAGTCCAGTGAATATGCATGAGATCTGTTTGCACGCACTGCTTTCATCATATGCTAATAGATCTCATGCATATTCACTGGACTGCGGCCCTCGAGGAGGGACTTTGACACTTCTGCCTTGGTGTATGTGTTTACTAACTGCATGAGAAAAGATGTTTTTTTAAGATAATATTTTGGATAGAATCAAGACTACGAAGGACAAAAAAGAAAGAAAAAAAGAGAAAAAAATAGAGCATAAAATTAACTAAAGGGTTTTTTTTGCCCGTGACTGGGAAAGGAGCATAACGGTGTCATTACTTTTGAGACCCCATTGCAGGGATGTCAAAGTCCCTCCTCAAGGGCCGCAATCCAGTCGAGTTTTCAGGATTTCCCCAGTAAATATGCATGAGATCTGTTTGCACGCACTGCTTTCATCATATGCTAATAGATCTCCTGAAATCCCGACTGGATTGCGGCCCTCAAGGAGAGACTTTGACACCCCTGATCCCTTTTCACTGTTTTTTCTTACTCTAGTGTTATTCTTATCACATTTTTAAAACTATTTTACTATGCCAACCTTCTTTGATATAAGATTGTTGAGGTGTACTCTAGTGGGCTGAGAACCAGACTTCAAACTCACTTCTTCCATTGATGCTCATTGTGACCTTAAATACAAACTTGGTACATTCCTGTTGAATAAGGAATTATTTTTCTGTCTAAGTTAGGACTTACCTTGAGCTTAGATTTGGAAATCTAATTTTAAAATAATGCTTTAAGGAGCTTCTGTATAGTCCTGTAAACTCTGCTAAAATGGACATTGAGATGTAAGTTCAAAGTCAGAGTTGACCAAATAATCTCCCTCCTGGAGACGAGAAAGGCCATATTGATGGCAGTACTGGCATAAGATCCTTTATCTGAAATTCTGAAAACCCAAATTTGACACACGCTAAAATCAATTTGTGTGTTTTTCCTATTCTCTGTCCAATTCAAGTCGGAGGACTGGAAAAATGGCAAAGAGGGCTGCAGATTCCAGTGAGAAGCAGAAAAGGCAGCATTTATCTCTGTTAATAGCAGAGAAAGTTGAGGTATTGAAGAGGCTTGATCACGGTGTATCTGAAAAGTTTGGGGGCAATTTTATGATCTTGTGGTCTGTCTTTTTTTCCAAAATCCCAAAACTGAAATATGCCTGATCGCAAGGATTTTGGATAAAGGATCTTGTACCTGTACCAACATGGCTCCCATACCGTAGTTTTTTATATCCCATAATTTTTAGCAAGGAATCATTGTGGCTTACAGTAAGATTGGGATCAGTTATAATATTAGCAACTAGTGTTTAAGCCCGTTACATTAACGGGTACTAGAGTAGATGTCTGTCTGTCTGGGGTTTTTTTTATTTTTTTTTTTCTTTGTCTCTCTCCTTGGATGCTGTCTGTCTGTCTGTCTTTCTTTCTGTCTCTGTCTCCCTGGCCCCCTGCCTGCCTGTATTTCTCTGTTGTGCCATGCCTGCCTGTCTCTCTTTGGCCCCCTTCCTATGTCCTTAGTGCCCCCAGTGCCACCTTCCTATGTCCTTAGTGTCCCATCCTATGTCCTTAGTGCCCTCAGTGCCTCCTTCCTATGTCCTTAGTGCCCACAATGCCTTCTTCCTATGTCCTTAGTGTCCCCAGTGCCTCCTTTCTATGTCCTTAGTGCCCTCAGTGCCTCCTTCCTATGTCCTTAGTGCCCACAATGCCTTCTTCCTATGTCCTTAGTGTCCCCAGTGCCTCCTTCCTATGTCCTCCAGTGCCCTCAGTGCCCCTTCCAATGTCCTTAGTGTCCCATCCTATGTCCTTAGTGCCCTCAGTGCCTCCTTTCTATGTCCTTAGTGCCCCTTTCTATATCCTTAGTGCCCTCAGTGCCTCCTTCCTATGTCCTTAGTGCCCCTTCCTATGTCCTTAATGCCCTCAGTGCCTCCTATGTCCTTAGTGCCCTCAGTGCCCCTTCCTATGTCCTTAGTGTCCCATCCTATGTCCTTAGTGCCCCCAGTGCCTCCTTCCTATGTCCTTAGTGTCCCATCCTATGTCCTTAGTGCCCCCAGTGCCTCCTTCCTATGTCCTTAGTGTCCCATCCTATGTCCTTAGTGCTCTCAGTGCCTCCTTCCTATGTCCTTAGTGCACTCAGTGCCTCCTTCCTATGTCCTTAGTGCCCCTTTCTATATCCTTAGTGCCCTCAGTGCCTCCTTCCTATGTCCTTAGTGCCCCTTCCTATGTCCTTAATGCCCTCAGTGCCTCCTATGTCCTTAGTGCCCTCAGTGCCCCTTCCTATGTCCTTAGTGTCCCATCCTATGTCCTTAGTGCCCCCAGTGCCTCCTTCCTATGTCCTTAGTGTCCCATCCTATGTCCTTAGTGTCCCCAGTGCCTCTTTCCTGTGTCCTTAGTGCCCTCAGTGCCGCCTTCCTATGTCCCCCTCACTGCCTTTCAGACTTTGTTCCATTCCCACCCCCAAAGCCTGCCTACTTCCCTCCCTCCCATCCCCCTGTGCAGTAGAACCCTTGAGCAGCATCTTTCCATCTCCCCCCCCACCACTACCGCCGCCGTGCAGCCGACCCCACTGACCCTCCTATCCGACCCTCCCACCGCGAGACGACCGACAAACCTCCTGGCTCCAGCAGCGTCCGCAGCACTCTAAATACGCTGCTTCGCGGCCTTCTGCTGCCCTGATTTCCTCTGCTGCGTCCCTGATGCAATATAACTCATTAAGCGCGCTGAGAAGCGAAGCCATGGGTAGTACCAAGCAGACGCTTGAACAAAAGAACATAAGCGTCTGCTTGGTAATAATAATAATAACAGGACAAGCACCCCAACAGTGGAACAATTTACCAGTCTATTTACGTAACGAATCATCATTAGACAAATTCAAACGTGGTCTGAAAAGCATTCTTTATAAGGATGCATTCAATACATAGATAGAACATTCCAATAAACGCAGAATTAAATGAATAGGACATCAATATGGAAATTATAAGTGCTTTTATAATCTTAATCTTCTTACTTTTCTCTTCTTTTAAAAGGTCATTAATATTAATCTTAGTTTTTTTACTTTTTTCACGCAAAAGGCCTTTTACATTTAAACTGATTAATCATTCTTAACTTTATCTTATTTCTTGAATTATTTCAAAATAATTAAAGCTTTTACAATCAATTTTTTTTTATATTCTTTCTTAATTGACCCTATCCTTGTGTGCAAACCTTAAATGTTCCTTTTTTTTATTTTTTTAATTTAATTTAATTTTATAAATTGTATTTTTACCCTTTACCTATTTGTTCCAGTTTGTATTAATAGAACGTAATGATTAGTTGGTATAATTTTGTCTCATTTGTATTTGTCATCCCCGGCTTTTATTGTATATTAGAATTATGTAATACGCATTGAAATATTGAATATTGCGTAAAATCAAAATTTATTAAACTTGAACTTGAAACTTGAACTTATATAAACATAGAAACATAGAAATAGACGGCAGATAAGGGCCCACGGCCCATCTAGTCTGCCCACCTTAATGTCCCTCTCCTACCTTTGCCCTGTAAATAGATCCCATGTGCCAATCCCATTTGGCCTTAAAATCAGGCACGCTGCTGGCCTCAATCACCTGTAGTGGAAGACTATTCCAGCGATCAACCACTCTTTCAGTGAAAAAGAATTTCCTGGTGTCACCTCGTAGTTTCCCGCCCCTGATTTTCAACGGATGCCCTCTTGTTGTCGTGGGACCCTTGAAAAAGAAGATATCTTCCTCCGCCTTGATGCGGCCCGTAAGATACTTGAACGTCTCGATCATGTCCCCCCTCTCTCTGCGCTCCTCGAGCGAGTATAGCTGTAATTTGTCAAGCCGTTTTTCGTATGGTAGATCCTTGAGTCCCGAGACCATCCGGGTGGCCATTCTTTGCACCGACTCCAGTCTCAGCACATCCTTGCGATAATGCGGCCTCCAGAATTGCACACAGTATTCCAGGTGGGGCCTCACCATGGATCTATACAATGGCATAATGACTTCCGCCTTACGACTGACGAAACCCCTTCATATGCAGCCCATGATTTGTCTTGCCTTGGACGAAGCCTGCTCCACTTGATTGGCAGACTTCATGTCCTCACTGACGATTACCCCCAAGTCTCGTTCTGCTACCGTTTTTGCTAGGATCTCGCCATTAAGGGTATAAGACTTGCATGGATTCTGGCTGCCCAGGTGCATAACTTTGCATTTTTTGGCATTGAAGTTGAGTTGCCATGTCCTAGACCAGCGCTCCAGTAGGAGTAGGTCGTGCATCATGTTGTCGGGCATTGAATCTTCATCTGTTGTGCATTTGCCCACTACATTACTCAGTTTGGCGTCATCGGCGAATAATGTTATTTTACCTCGAAGCCCTTCTGCCAAGTCTCTTATAAAGATGTTGAATAGGATTGGGCCCAAGACTGAGCCCTGTGGTACTCCACTAATCACCTCCGTCATTTCGGAGGGGGTGCCGTTCACCACCACCCTTTGGAGCCTACCTCCAAGCCAGCTCCCAACCCATTTCGTCAATGTGTTACCTAATCCTATAGAACTCATTTTGCTCAGTAACCTGCGGTGTGGTACGCTATCGAATGCTTTGCTAAAGTCCAGGTACCACAGGACCGTGAAGTTCTGTGTGGTTTACAATGATTAAAAGATGTTACAGATTGAGTAGAATTAACAGTTCTGGGGATCAGTTGTTGTGGACTAAGATTGTATAAATCAGTTACCTAAATGCTTCAAGGACAGATATGGTACTACCCGTGGCTTCGCTTCTCAGCGCGCTCAAGTGTCCCCTGAGGAAGGCGTTCTGGCAACTCCGAAACTAGGATCCTTGTTGGGACCATATGTATGACTAAAGGATTTCTCATTGGTTGAACTGACGTCCTCCTTGCCTTTTTCTTCTGGCGAGGATTTGTTCTTCTTTGCAACAGAATCGGGGTGCCCAGGTACCATTATAGAGTAGGTTCCCACTTAGATAATTGCAATTCGCTACTGGGGTCTCCATGCCTAGAAGTAATATTACCGAACATAAGAACTGCCGCTGCTGGGTCAGCCCAGCGGTCCACTGAGACTAGCCCTACCTGCGTCCGTTCCGGTCTTGAATCCCTTGCCTATCTGCTGCTTTTGTACCATTTAGCTTCCTTCAGATGGCAAAACACAATCGCAGTTGCCCCCCCCCCCCTTTTTTTATTAGTCAAAGCAAAGTTTATTTTTGTACTGTGTGAAATAAGTTCTATTACCTTGCATTACAAAGTAAAGTGCCGACAGCAGCATGAAAATTTGCTTATTTATTTGCAAATCGTGTCAAGCTGTTCCTGCTGTTTGCGTTGGGCTCAGCTGTCAGAGAGCGGATACAAAACGACTGGAAAAAGAGATAACAGGTGTTAAGTTGGCTGGTAAAGGGAGCCACATAACAGTAAAACCACGGTTTGTCTGCTAGAATCAGAGGAGAAGCCCCAAGGAGGGCGTTCACACTCTCAGCGACATCGTAACTCTTTCTTTTTCTACAGTTCCTGTTTGATATTCAAGTACACAGAATGATAATCATTTTCTGTTCTCTGGTAGCATCCACCCCCCCCCCCCTCCCCTTGAAGACTGACTAGACCCCTGCCCGCAGCATCAGGAACCTAAAATAAGCCAGCTCCGTGGCCTTTTCACCCTGAAACATCTCCAGTTTTCTGGGAAATAATTTGTATTTCATTGCTATTTAGCTGCCTAGGCAAACCTACAGTCTTGCATCCCTTCTGATTAACTTTTAGTCTTCTTGCTCCCCTCCCATCAATAACAATCCTGATCACTTCCAACATCACCCCTCCCAGAATAATTGGGCTATGTGAAATCTGCTCACCCTTTCTGATAAAGGTACCCCATATTCACGGGTTTGGCATTCACAACTTTGCTTATTCATGAGTGTTCCATCAATAATTAAATGTGAGTATTGTACTGTACAGTATTTTAAAAAGGTAAATTTGGTCAAAAGTTAGAGTTTCCTAAGAAATGCACAGCACTCACTGCCTTTTAGAAATGCGCTTTCTTTGTCTCCAAACAAATCAGCTTCACTCACGTGGATTCATCTTGCAGTGATTATTTCATCTCACGAAATTAGCAATTTTGTTCATGTTGGATTACGCGCAGTATGGCTACAAAGCGTAAGGTTCATAACGTACCGAAAGTGCTCCCAAGAGAGAAAAAAAAGTGAAGACCTTACAAGAAAAGATTGAATTATTGGACATGCTTCGTAAAGTAAAGTCGGCCTCCAAGTTGCTCGGCATTATGGCCTTAATAAATCTAGCATTAGGTACATAAAGAAGAAGGAAAAGCCAATCCATGAAGCCGTTGCTGCAACTACACCAGTGGGTGTGAAGCCATTCCATGTTGTGTGAGATAACAGTCTCTCTCGTTTGGAAATTGCAACATTTATGTGGGTGCAGCATTGCTATAAGAAGAGCATTCCTGTAGACTATGTCGATAAGAGGAAAGGCAAAATCTTTGTATGATAAAGTCTAAAGACTTTCAGGCCATTATAGGGTGGTTTGATAAATTTCGGCACAGGTATGGCCTACGTAATGTGAAAGTGATAGGAGAAGCAGCATCTGCCAACCAAGAAGCACACAGAAGAGAAGGGATATGAACCTGAGCAGGCATTCAATGCCGATGAAACCACTCGGTTTTGGAAGAGAATGCTACAGAGGACTTTCATGAGCAAAAAGGATAAGCAAGCACCAGGCTTCAAGGCTGCAAGGGATAGGCTAACATGCTGCTTTGTGCAAATGCTGCAGGGGTGCCCAAAAGATCGATTGTAAAGGCAACCCAAGTTGATTGCGGAGCCCATCCCGGGCTCCGCAATAGACTCGCGTTGCCTTTGCGTTCTGTTCTCCCTGCTTCCCTGACGCCAGGCGCATACAAGCTGGATGGGACTCTCGGCATCTTTTGGAATATAAGAAATGAAGAAGCAGAAGAACCAGACTGAAATCATAATGTATTCCAAAAGATGTCAAGAGTCCCTGCCTTCCCATCCAGCTCTTCCACATTATATATATTCATGTACATAGACGTTGCTGCTTCTGCTTCAAGGCACATACAATGGATGGGTCAATATCATAAAAATAGTTCTCAACAGCCTTGAACATACGGAGACCCTCTACAATATTGTACAATGTAGATTTCTCTTCTGACACTACTTCTTCATCTGGTATTGCCTTTCCTTTGGGAACAGTCAGGTCAATTAGGTCATCCTCGGTTAATTCATCAGCTCTGGTTGAAGAAGCAGAAGAACCAGACTGAAATCATAATGTATTCCAAAAGATGCCGAGAGTCCCTGCCTTCCCATCCAACTCTTCCACATCAGCCACCCCTTCATCTCCTCCTCCACCGCATACAGAGCATGTACAGGACGACAAGGATGAAGACACCAATGATCCACTTTCACTAAACATAAGAACATCAGAATTGCCGCTGCTGGTCAGAGCAGTGGTCCATCGCGCCCAGCAGTCCATACACGCGGCAGCCCCCAGGTCAAAGACCAGTGCTCTAAATGAGTCTAGCCTCACCTGCGTACGTTCCAGTTTAGCAGGAACTTGTCCAACTTTGTCTTGAATCCCTGAATAAGTGATCTGAGTGTGTTATTATGTTCAACATTATTAAGAATTAAGGTTGGGAGGGAGGCTCTAAAGTTATTCATGAATTTGTGGCACTTCCTGCCACAAATATGAAGGGAGACCTGTACCTCCTGTTGTTTGACTATCAAGATCTATTACTTTTCTTTGATATTGGGCGCACTCCAGATGCCGTGGCCCTAGACACTCACTCAGTCTTCCCTAATAGTTGGACCAGCCCTGAATATATAAGGCTGTGTGACAGGAAAGAAACATGTCTTTCTTTTGTGTTCAGAGTTACCCTCAGCTCATAAGCATTAGCCTCTGGCCCTGGAAGGCCAAGCTATAGTGGTAATGTGGGCCATTGTGTGTTCTATTGAATTCATTCATCCGTCAAATTCATTCTGTGAGATCAGGTGTGCCAGCGACAAATGCATAAATCCATTGGGACGCCTGTACTTTCAAATGCATCAGCTAGAATTGTAGTCTCAGCCACAGGACCTGGCTGCGTGGCAAATGCAGAATAAGAGCAAAGCTTGCGGAAGGAAAACATGGGGCTCCTTTTACAAAGGACCGGATTAGCGCGCGCTAGCCAAAAATCTACCGCCTGCTCAAAAGGAGGCAGTAGCGGCTAACGCACGTGGAAATTTAGCACGTGTTAAGGTCCTAGCGCGGCTTTGTAAAAGGAGTCCATGGTTTTTAAATTTCCTTTTTATTGATAAGGCAAATTCCAAATGAAAAACATTTGTATGTCCATGAATAAATTATATCTAAAATGCTTAAACAATAATGAAGAGTCGATAATATTACAAATGGCTTTTTCAGAAACTCAATGGCTGAGGCTTTGGAATCATAGAGCGAGATGTACAGCTTTGATGAGGCAAACTTTATACGATTTAATGTATAGAGTATTTTGGACTCCAGTAAGATTACAAAAACCAGACTCGACACGTTCTAATAGAAATTGGAACGTTGGATCATCTTTTATTTCACTGCCCTTTAATATTCAGATTCTGGAAGTCCATATGGAGCAAAATAATTTCGATTCTTGAAGTCCCGATTCCGTTGTCATATGGAATTATAATGTTAGGTACTTCAGTTATGAAAAATTGCCCACTAAATAGTTCCAAAGATAAACGTCTTCTCATCATGACGGTTGTGGCTTTGCAAATGATTACAAGGAAGTGGAAATAATGGGATAGGTAAAATATGCCGTTTTGGTTTGTCTATATAACCGATATGAGAAAATGCTTGCAGAAAAAATAAATGAATCACAAAGATTTATAGCAATCTGGGGTCCATTAGATTCTTATGTTAAAGAACTTTAATAATTCTGTGTACCTACCATATTACCTACCGTCTCACTGCTCCTTTTCAAGCTTCATTGGCTTCCGATAATTTCCAGAGTCCACTTAAAATGCATCTGCCTAACTTTCAAGATCCTCCACGGCATCCTTCCTCCATTAATTCCACTCTCTTGGAACTCCTCAAATCCTAATATCACCAGACCTACCCAAAAATCAAAATTATCCTTCCCCTCTTTAAAAGGCATTTCCCTCCCAGGAAAACTGGGGACTTCCCTCCCCTTCAGATTCACCGAGCTCTGGAACAACCTTACCTCCCCTCTTCGGAACCTGAGTGCTCTCCAACCCTTCCGTAAACATCTGAAAACCTGGCTTTTCTCAAAAATCTAACACTCCCTCCTCATCTGACATCCTAGCCGTTAACATCCTTCTTTCCTCTGATCTTCATCTAGCCCTTTCCTTGGAGTTCCTTTCTCATTACAATTCCTGTAAACCGTGACGAGCTCCACGACAATGGAGATGGTGCGGTATACAAACCTAAGGTTTGGTTTAGTTAGTTAGATTAAAGATTTCACATTGTACATACAAATCCAGAGAGGGGGGAGGGGATTGTTTTATTTTGTATTCATCTATAGTACATAAGTGGTTTTCAAGAATGTTATTGATGAATAATCTGTTACACTTATTGCAAGATGTGATTGTATAAAATGAATAAACAATTTAAACAGTAAAAGATTATATTTGTGCTCAGAACCGTTCTGCTATTCCTGTACCAGATTGGTTACAGAATAAGAAAAAAAGATATTACTTATCTTAAACGATGAAGCTCTTGTGATGCTATGCTGAAAATATATATTGATCCTCTTATTAGTCGCCAATCCATGCCACTTTGTGTTATGACAGGATTCCCATTGCTTAGCACTTGGAACGTTTACTTCCACTGTGAACTTGCTTGAAATTTTTGCTTGAGTGCCTGAGATCATTCAGCCTCTCAAATAAAATCCAATAAAAACATTTGTTGACATATACTTCAAGACTTGCTCATTCAAAATGATTAAATCAAAAATTTTGTCACATAAAGATCCTTGTCAATGATTCTGTAAACTTAAATACCCATCTGGTCATACCTGAAAAAAGTTCAATTCGTATCTAAACACAGCTGCGATGAGTAGAGGCTCTTTTACTTGCCTTCCTCCTCACTGGTGCTGATAACAGTTGTCCCCTGACTATTATTGATAACCGTGTTGACTTCTCATTGAGTCATTGAAAAATCCTCATAGACTGGTCTATTCACTGAAGAAATTCGACCACATCACAGAGGCATACCACGACTCACATTGGCTCCCAATACAAGCGAGAATACACTTCAAATTTTCCTGCCTACTATTTAAAGCAATAAACGGAGACAGCCCAGCCTATTAGAACAATCGACTAATTCAATCCACCTCAACCAGACATAGGAGAACTCGCGTACCATTCACACACCCTCCAACCAAAAACGTCAAAAGAAAAAAACTGTACGACAGCCTCCTAGCCACTCGAGCTGCAACACTCGACCTCCAACTCTACAGCCTACTGACCTCGACCACAGACTACAAAACCTTCAGGAAAGAAATAAAAACCCTTCTATTCAAAAAACACATAAAACCGAACTAACACAATCAGAACTGTCCCAAGCATCACCTGCAACTACTCCATATGTACTTCTAATACCATGACAATTCAAATGTAATCCTTAGCAACTCAAAGAAATGTACAAACTACTCCCTAAATACTTCTAATGTTCTGACAATCCATTTGTAATCCGCCTTGAACCGCAAGGTAATGGCGGAATAGAAATCCTTAATGTAATGTAATTATACCAAAAGCTATTCTTTCTCCTTGTTAAGTTCTTTCGGCTATACTGTGTCCTGCTTAATTATCACTCTGCTCCTTTCAAATTAAAACTTGTGATATTCAGTTGATATTAGTTATAAGTTCTGTTTCTTTCAATTCAGTAGTTTGTAGTTATTTATACTGGTAGGCCCGTATTCAGTAAACAGCGCCGGCACTGGCTGCTGCCTTAAAAGTGGCAGCTGATTGCATGTCAATCATGTGACTACGCCGTTTATAGAATTACAATTTGGGGAAAGATAGGTGCTAGAAATGTTCGCCAGAGTTTTCAAGGCCTACATTTCTGCATCTAGGGATGTGCGTTATGACACCGAATGCCACTTCTGGGGTTAGCCGTTGTAAAGCAAGAATATGAAATACTAGTTTTTTAGCCCATTACATTAACAGGTGCTAGAATAGATGTGTAGATTTAGGCATTTCTTTCTTTCTTTGTGTATGTCTTTCTCCCTGCCTCCTTTATTTCTTTCTTTCTGTCTCTCTCCCTGGCCCCCTGTCTGTCTTTCTTTCTTTCTTTCTGTCTCTCTCCCTGTTTGTTTGTCTTTCTTTCTGTCTCTCTCCCTGCCCCCTGCCTGTCTTTCTTTCTGTCTCTCTCCCTGGCCCTCTGTCCGTCTTTCTTTCCCTCTGTCTCTCTTTCTTTCTTTCTGTCTCTCCCCCCTGTCCATCAGCACCCCTTCCCTGCTCCCTCTGTCCAGCAGTAGCCCTTCTCCCTTCCTTTTACCTCCCCCCTGTCCAGGTGAAGGAGAGCCAAGAAGTAGGTTCCTACTTTGGGCCATGACACCAATAATGGGGAAAGGCTGTGGCTTACTGGTGGAGCTGCTGCCTCTGCACCTAGAGGTTGTGAAATCAAATCCCAGCGTTGCTCCTTGTGACCCCGGGCAAGTCACTTAATCTTCCAGTGCCCACCTCTTTGAATGTCAACTTTGAAATGCCAAAGCCACAAAAAGGCGGTATACAAGTCCCTATTCCCTTTCTCAACATTTATTCCTGCTAGAATACCTGGCCTTGGTCACTTATGCAGAACACAGATAAATGTCCTAATATACGCAAATGAAATCCTAAGATGACAGACTCTGCAGAGAAACAGAAAGAAATGCAGTGTAAAATATAGACAGCCGATATAAATTCTGAAAACTGACACATTTCATTCACTAAGGGCTCCTTTTACTAAGCTAAATTGCCATACACGCAAGACACTAATGCCAGCATTGAGCTGGCGTTTGTTCTAGCCGCGTAGCGTGGGTTTAGCGCATGCTAAAGTTCTGCGCGTGCTGTAAATGCTATCGCAGCTTAGTAAAAGGAGCCCTAAATTGAAAATAAAATCATTTTTCTTGCCTGGCGATTTTATTTTTCTAATCATCTTTTCCCACTTCCTTCTGTCGGTGCTCTTATCTTACAAAAGATACCTAGACCGAACACTTGCTTTCCAAGCAGGCTGAGCCACTTAATCCTATCTAAGTTTTAGAAAACTAGTAAAAACAAACTTGTTCAACCGATTTGTAACCTAAATGTTCCCATTGCCCTATCGCTTTACTCCATCTGATTTTTACCACGATCTCTTATTCCCGCTCTGTTCTCTGCCTACATGTATTGACGACTGTCCAGTGCGCCTATTCTCGCTGATTGGTTGCAGCCTGTTCCAGCCCTCTTATCCCTGTATCCACTTCATGTACTTTAAAACCTTACTTTGTACCTATCTTCGCTGACTGTCCAGCTCCTCTTATTGTAAACCGCCTCAAACTACTATGGCTTTGGCGGTATATAAGAATAAAATTATTATTATTATTATTATTATCTATGGTTCCATGTCCTTCTTATCCATTTGCTGTTTTTTTTTCCTTCTTTAATTTCTGCCCTACATCCATCTTTGGCATTAACTTTTAATTTTCAACTTTCTTCAATTTTTCTTCTTTATTCTCAAATCTATCTACTTTTCCATGTCTTCCCTTCCTTTCCTATCTATCCATGTGCACCATCTCTTCCCTTTCTCTGCCCTTCCCCTCTCCTCCCTCTTTCTTCTCCCCTATTCCCATCTTTTCTTAAACAACATTTTTTTCTATCTCTCTTCCCTTCCGCACCCCTCCCAGCCCTGTGCACATCTCCTCCCTCTCTCTCTTCTTCCTCTCCCAACCCTGTGCAGCATATCCTCCCTCTCTCTTTCCCTCTGGTGGTCTGACATATTTCTCCTCTGCTTCTCACAGTCTGGCATCTCACTCCCCAGCTCCCCTTCCCTTCTTCCCCTTTATGGTCTGGCATCTCTCTGTTCTCTTCCCCCTCTTCCCTACCTTAGTCTTTCTCCTCCTTCTCTTTCCTGTTGTGGTTTTTCTCTCTCCTTCCCTCCCCTCTCCAGTAGTCTGACATCTCTATTCTTCCCTCCCCCTCCAGTAGTCTGATATTTCTTTCCTTCCCTTTCCTTAAACCCACTGCCTTCAGCGGCCTGGAAGCTCCTCATATGCCAGTTTTCCATTTCTATATTGTTTTGGAAGAATGGCCTCCAGAATTGGAGACAGCAGTCTAGATGAGGTAATGCTCTAAGCAAGTGGGCAATGGTTGCATGTTTTCTATCTGCTTGTAACCTGGAGATGGACAGATAATTGATGCAGTCAGTATTCATCAGGACAGCTAGCACACAAAATTAGATGGCTATTTTAGTGGTAGATGTATTATTTTACCTCTAAAGGAAATGTTATCAACATGGGCTATTTTGCCACAACTTCTGCTACTTTAGCACAGGGCCCATTTTATGCAATGAGGCCTAGTTACTAATAACTGGGGTTAACAGGAAAATGACATATTTTAATTAGGGTTGCAGGAAGATTAAAAATGTTAATTGTGATTAATCATGTTGTGCATTAGCAATTAATCACAATTAATATGTAAGATATTTTTAAAGAAAATACAACAATCACAAACGACAAAAAAATTCCTGAAATCAAGCATAAACCACTTGTTTATCTGTAGTTTCCTCGCTCTCTTTCACCCATTTCCTTTCTCTGTACTTACCCTCTCAGCTTCCACCAGCCTGAGTTCCAACCTGGTCTCTTCTTTCTGTTACCTCCAGACCAATGTGTGCCCTCTTTTCTTTTCCTTCCACTCACCCCTCATATCCAGTATCTTTCTTTCTCCATCCCTCCATGCAATCAGTTTCTCAGCCTCAATCCCTTCACTGAATCTCTGTCTTCTCTCCCCACTTCTTCCCGAGTTCAACATTCTCTTCCTCGCCTCCATTGCAGTTTCTCCTTGCTCACTCTCCTTTTCCTCCTCCCCCCCATGCAGCACCTCTTGCCCTCCAAGCCCCCCTAAATCCAGGGCTTTTTCCTTCTTCCATGCCCCCCATACATAACGTGACCATTTATTTTTTTCATCAAAACGGAACATCTATTAATATTCAGTCTCGCCCCCAATCCTGCCCTAGCCCCGCCCCCAATCCCACCCTAGCCCTGCCCCCAATTTCTTCCATTCATTTTTCATGTACACACAATATCTTATTATTTCATAATGGTAACCATAAAATTTAAAAAAACACAAAGCACCTTATACGCAGAGAAAATGTTAATTATCATTTATATTTGGAAGGTTTTCAACGATGTCACCTCGGTAACTATTGGACGGATTCCTGAGGGATAAAGGGATCGTGGGATACTGAGAGAGGTGCTGGGATGTAACACAGGTATAGAAAGCTAACCAGGTAATAAGTATAGATACCCAACCAGGTCGTGCATGTGCAAGACCGGAGGGTTAGGACTTCGATGGGAAGATAGGACTCAATGGGAAACCAAGGTGGCAAGGGGGCCCCTTCTGGGATTCAGACAGGTCGTGACCTGTTTGGGCCACCGCGGGAGCAGACTGCTGGGCTGGATGGACCTAGGGTCTGACCCCGGAGGCACTGCTTATGTTCTTAACTATAGAAAAATAGACAAATATAGTGCAAAATATAGACAGCAGATATAAATTCTCTAAACTGACACATTTTTATCACTAAATTGAAAATAAAATAATTTTTCCTACCTTTGCTGTCTGGTGATTTCATGAGTCTGGTTGCGTTTCCTTCTGACTGTGCATCCTATCTTTCATTTCTTTCTGCACTCAGGCCCAACAATTGTCCCTTTCTATTCCCTCCCTCCTGCCTTCCTATGTCCTTAGTGTCCCCAGCGCCTCCTTCCTATGTCCTTAGTGCCCCCAGATCTAGTGTCAGTTCTCCTTTGTACCTTTGTTCCAGGTCTCCCTCTCTCCCTCCTCTGTTATGATCTTGCCTCTCTCTGCTCTTCCTCAGGAGCTCTCCCCCTCTGCACCTCCCAAAGTCCTGCTTCTGCCTCCTGTCTCTCCCCTTTGGTACAGGCCTTTATCTCTCTAGTCTTTCTTCTACTTACAACTCCCCTTCTTCTCTGCCATTTTCTCTCCTTCCTTCATCCCTCCTTCCTATGTCCCCTCACTGCCTTCTAGCCTTTGTCCCACCCCCTCCCAAAAAGCCTGCCGGCCTGCCTCCCCCAAAGCCAGACTGCCTGTCTCCCCCAAAGTCAGCCAGTCTGCCTGCCTACCTCCCCCAGAGCCTGACTGCCTGCCTCCCCCAAAGCCTGCCTGCCTACCTCCCCCAAAGCCTGCCTATCTACCTCTCTCCCCCAGAGCCAGCCAGCTAGCCTGCCTGCCTACCTCCCCCAGAGCCAGCCAGCTAGCCTGCCTGCCTACCTCCCCCAGATCCTGCCTGCCTGTCTCCCCAAAGCCTGCCTGCCTACATCCCCCAAAGCCTGCCTACCTACTTCCCTCCCCCAGAGCCAGCCAGCCTGCCTGCCTACCTCCTCCCCCTCCCCCCCCAGAAAACAAAAGCCTCCCTCCGGGCCCGATTTAAACTTCATCCCCGGTCCACCGCCGCTGCTCATCTGCTGCCACTACTCACACCCGGAAGCCTTCTTCCCAACATCAATTCTGACGTCGGAGAGGACATTCTGGGCCAGCCAGGCAGCGATTGGCTGGCCCGGAACGTCCTCTCCGACGTCATAATTGACGTCGGGAAGAAGGCTTCCGGGTGCGAGTAGTGGCAGCAGAGGAGCAGCGGCGGTGGACCAGGGGAGAAGTTTAAATCGGGCCTGGAGGGAGGCTTTTTTATTTTTATTTTTTTGGTGCGGCAGGGGAGGGACAGGAAGTGATCGCCTGTCCTGTTGTCCCCGCACACAGCTTCAGGACGCTGTCCCTGAAAACGGGACATTTTGGCGTCCCGAAGCTGTGTGTGGGGACAACGGGACAGGGGATCCGAAAACGGGACTGTCCCGTTCAAAACGGGACGTATGGTCACCTTATCCATACAGCATCTCTCTCACTCCTTGCTTGCCCTCCCCCTGATGCAGAACCTCTCTCCCTCCTTGCCCTGAGTCCAGAGTTTCTTTGTCTCCTTGCATCCCTAATGCATCACCTCTCTCTCCTTGCCCCCCTCAATGTAGCAACTGTGCCCCTCCTTGCATCCCCCCTTCCCCTGATGCAGTACCTCTTTCCCTCCGTGCCCAGGGTCCAGAGTTTCTTTATGTCTCCTTGTCCTCCTTGATGCAGCAACTTTCTCCCTCCTTGCTCCAAATCCAGCATTTCCTTCTTATCGCCTTGCCCCCCCCCCCAAAAAAAAAACAGCAATTCTCTCCCTCTTTGCAACCTTCTCCCACCAATGTAGCATCTCTTTCTTTCCTTGTTCTGAGTCCAGCACTTCTTTCCTTCTCCTTACCTCCCCCATGCATCACCTCTCTCTCCTTGCCCCTCTCAATGTAACAACTCTCTCCCTCCTTGCTCTCACAGATTACCTGGATCACAGCCAGAATGTACGTAAAAATGCTAGGCCATATGACCTCTAGAGCACATGTAGTCCTTCTTGGATGCCTCAAAATGAGAATGCTTCAGTAGGATCAAAAGTGCCAGCCTTCATCTTCCAAGATACACTCATTTACCTCACCTCTAACCATATTGGTGGTGGTAGGCCACAGCAACCAATTTGTTTAAGGTACTTAACAGCTTTGCTTCCATCTGTGCCCTTGACTCATTCATCTGTCTGGTTAAGAGCCAAAAGGCTGCTCTTCATCAGTCATGTTGTGTTAAGAGGGATATTTAGCTCCTTTCAACTGTTCGTACACATTCTCTGTTGCCTGACAGTTTTGATTTAGACGTAATTATAGAAACAGAAATATAGGAAAATGAAGGCAGGTAAAGACCATATGGTCTATCCAGTCTGCCTATCTCAGGGGTGTCAAAGTCCCTCCTCAAGGGCCGCAATCCAGTCGGGTTTTCTGGATTTCCCCAATGAATATGTATGAGGTCTATTAGCCATCTGATGAAAGCAGCGCATGCAGATAGACCTCATGCATATTCATTGGAGAAATCCTGAAAACCTGACTGGATTGCGGCCCTCGAGGAAGGACTTTGACACCCCTGGCCTATCTATACCATCTACCATGCCTTCCTCTCCCCTAGAGAACCTATATACCGTATTTTCACACATATAACGCGCGTGTTATACACGGTTTTTACAAACTGTGCATAACCTTGCGCGTTATACGCGTGAGCACGTTTTACAAATTTTTTTTTACATAGTTCCCCCCCCTGATGTCCGATTAACCCCCCCGCAGGACCGCTCGCACCCCCACCCCGAAGGACCGCTCGCACGCACCCGCACCCCCACCCCGAAGGACCGCTCGCACACACTCCCACCCGCACCCGCACCCCCACCCTGAAGGACCGCTAGCACCCTCACAGCCTCCCGACCCCCCCCCCTCATCACGTAGAAGCTCCTACCGGTGTCCTGCTGCTTCCTCTTGGCGGTCCCGGCCCTTCTGTGAGCCCTGCGTCTGCGCTGCTTCGTCTTCCGGTGGTCCCGCCCTTTCTCTGACGTCAGAGAGTCGGGGTGGCCAGAGGAGAGTCGGGGCAGGTGAAAGGAGAGTCGGGCGGCGACGGGAGAGTCGGGGCAGCATGCGCAGTATACGGGTGCGCGCGGTATATAAATTTTTTTTTACATATATGTCGGTTTCCCACGCGCTATACCCATGTGCGCGTTTTACACGGGTGCGCGTTATCTTTGTGAAAATACGGTACTTAAGCTTTCTTGAATTCAGATACTGTTTTCTTTTCCACTATCTTCACCAGAATTGACCACCCTTTCTGTGAAGAAGTATTTCCTCAGGTAACATATGAGTCTACCCCCTTTCCCCTTCATCCTATGCCCCCCTTGTCTAGAGCTTCCAATTAAGTGGCACTGATTTATTTCAGTGAACAGGAAGTACAGGATCCTTCCAGCCGTGTCACCTATGTTGCTTCATTAGTGTTCTAATAACTTGCAGTGCCACTTTCTGACTACTGGAGGTACAAATCCTCTCTCAGAAGGGATCTGAGCATTGGAAAGAGCTGTAGTTTTCTCATTTTCATATGTTTTTCTGCTAAATTTTGTTGCAGATTGTTGCTGTTGAACAGAATGCGCCAAATGCCCTTGAGTGGCAGATCCCAGCAGTTGCAGCAGAGATGGAAAAGCCGGGGACTTCGCTGTATCGGAGGTGTCATGTACAGGGTATCAGCCAATAAACTCTTGAAAACCTCCAGCGCTCCTAACAAATCGAGTGACTTGGGCAACAGAAGCCTCAGCAGAGCAGGTAGGATTTCAGACATGATCAAGGCTCCAGCTAGGCGTGAGGACAGCGATAGACTCTTGATCCTCTAGAACAGTGGTTCCCAACTCTGTCCTGGAGAATCCCCAGGCCAGTTGGGTTTTCAGGATAGCCCTAATGAATATGCATGGAGCAGATTTGCATGCCTGGCACCTCCATTATATGCAGATCTCTCTCATGCATATTCATTAGGGAAATCCTGAAAACCCGAATGGCCTGGGAACCACTGCTCTAGAACACAGCTCAGTTGGTGGGGCCTAAAATGCGGGGGTTGGATTGTGTTTATAGAAGTCAGTGAAGAAATATAGAGCCTGCTATTCATAAACCACCAAGCTCCTGTTTTCAGCCAAACTGAGGAGCTTATGTTTTAAGCTGAACTTATGTTTTATGCTGAGCTTATGTTTTAAGCTTAATTTAGGAGCTTAAAAGTTCTGCTCTTAAATTTAGCCCTAGATTTATCAGTTTGATCTGTGAGCCTAGTGCTGAAAATCAGTGCTAAACTCCTAACTTTTTTTTCCTGTCCTGAATCCACTCACTTTTATGCTCCGAAATTTAAGAGTTTTCAATTATAGTTAAATTTTGAGTTAAAAGTTATATGACTCGGCCTAGCAAATTTTCAGAGGCCGTTAGGAGCGTAAATTCATAATATTTATGCATTTATTTAAGTGAATTTGCCCTCCTCACATGTCCAAAATAGGACACAGGAATGAACATCAAGCAATTGAAAGAAGCCATGGAAAACAGGGAAGCATAGCCAGGACTGGCCTAAAGAGTATTCGACACGGCTGAATGGCCAGTAGTATTTTAAGATCCTGTTTTTTGCCCTACCACATTGTTGTCTAAGGTGAGATATGAGTACAAAACAAGAAAACCACCTTGAATCATATAATATAGAAATAAAAATTTAAGAAAAACCAAATTACAGCCAATTGCAAGAAAACTGCCGCTATGTAAATGTAACATTATCTAAACCAGTGGTTCCCAACCCTGTCCTGGAGGACCACCAGGCCAGTCGGGTTTTCAGGCTAGCCCTCATGAATATGCATGAGAGAGATCAGCATATAATGGAGGTGCCAGGCATTGCAAATCTGCTCCATGCATATTCATTAGGGCTAGCCTGAAAACCCAACTGGCCTGGTGGTCCTCCAGGACTGGGTTGGGAACCACTGATCTAAACAACTAGATAAATTCAAAACCAAGCTAAAAACGTTTTTTATTTCATGATGCATACCAAAATTCCGGATTAGATGCTTTTTCTTCCATTTTTTAATTGCTCAAAACAACCGCTTTTATGAAGTGACCTCCCTCCCCTTTTTGTTCTCTCCCTTCCCCTTCCTACCTCCCTTTTATTTTTATTTTGACTTCGATGTAATTTAAAATCTTCCCCTCCCTCAGTGCCTATCGTACCTGCTCTGTCCATATCTTTGTCTGGTTTTTATGTTCCTTCAGATATTAGTTTGGTGTTCGATATATCAAATTGTAAATAAACTTGGAAACTTAGAGTACAGCCAAAAGTAAGAGCAATGAGGAACGTTAAAACAAACGATCAAATAGAGCCTTCGTCAAGCCCAGCTAATATCACGAACAACTTCCAAATTCTCAGTTCGAGATGTAACATAAAAAGTGAATTGGCACTTAAGTGGATATAAGTACCAGGAATTGGGATTGACAAGCACTATTTGGCAGACACGCCTCTCTTCTAGAACATGCACACTTCCCTCGTGTGCAACTGAAGAGGACATGGGCATCTCAAGCGTGCAACTAATGGTAATAGGGTCATTCTGCACCCCAGCGCCATTATTTTTGCGCTGGCATTTATGCCAGGTTTCAGCCCAAAGTTTGGCACCCAATCTGCATTAAAGTAGTATTTTGCAAAGGGCGCTGTGTGCAGAATGCCAGTTTAGCACAGAGTTGGTACCTACCTTTGGGTCCCATTTACTGAATTTACCCCTAAATGCTTAGAATGGCAGGTATTGCTCTGGTTTGGGTTCTTTTCTTATGGGGAGATCACATTTTACCCTCGTTAGCCCCTCACCCTACTGAAGAGTGTGGCGTAGTGGTTAGAGCTTCAGCTTCAGCACCCTGAGGTTGTGGGATCAAACCCCACACCACTGCTCCTTCTGTCCCCGGGCAAGTCACTTAATCCTCCACTGCTCCAGGTACATTAGATGGATTGTGAGCTCACTGGGACAGACAGGGGCAAATGCTTGAAGGACCTGTATGTAAACTACTTTGAGTGTGGTTTTATAACTACAAAAAGGCAGTATAGAAGTCCCAACCCCTTACCCTGATGTCATAATGCCTCATTCCACCAATAAGAGCCAACCGCATCAGTGATGTCACAATGGCTGGATTGTTCTATACTTGGCTCACTTCTAATATTGGAGGAGATTGTGGCTCAGTGGTTAAGGCTACAGCCTCAGCACCCTGAGGTTGTGGGTTCAAATCCCATGCTGCTCCCTCTGACCCTGGGCAAGTCGCTTAATCCTCCACTGAGCCCACCAGGACAGACAGGGGCAAATGCTTGAAGAACCTGCATGTAAACTACTTTGAGTGTGGTTTTATAACTACAAAAAGGCAGTATAGAAGTCCCAACCCCTTTCCCTGATGTCATAATGCCTCATTCCACCAATAAGAGCCAACCGCATCAGTGATGTCACAATGGCTGGATTGTTCTATACTTGGCTCACTTCTTATATTGGAGGAGATGGTGGCTCAGTGGTTAAGGCTACAGCCTCAGCACCCTGAGGTTGTGGGTTCAAATCCCATGCTGCTCCCTCTGACCCTGGGCAAGTCGCTTAATCCTCCACTGAGCCCACCAGGACAGACAGGGGCAAATGCTTGAAGAACCTGCATGTAAACTACTTTGAGTGTGGTTTTATAACTACAAAAAGGCAGTATAGAAGTCCCAACCCCTTTCCCTGATGTCATAATGCCTCATTCCACCAATAAGAGCCAACCGCATCAGTGATGTCACAATGGCTGGATTGTTCTATACTTGGCTCACTTCTTATATTGGAGGAGATGGTGGCTCAGTGGTTAAGGCTACAGCCTCAGCACCCTGAGGTTGTGGGTTCAAATCCCATGCTGCTTCCTTTGATCCTGGGCAAGTCACTTAATCCTCCACTGCCCCGGTTACATTAGACAGATTTTGAGCCCACCGGAACAGACAGGGAAAATGCTTGAAGTACCTGTATGTAAAACCGCTTAAGGCACTTTGTCCAGGCAGTCTATAGAAAAAGCCCTGTCCCTTTCTCAAACCCTTTCCCTATGTGAAGTCTAATAGGAAGGCTTGTCCCTTTTTAATCTGTATTTGCAGTTTCAGCATTCGCGGTTTCGATTATTCACGGTTTTTAGCTTGCTGGCCCCTCCCTCCAAATTACATCAGCTTGCATAGAGAAAATCGCCGATTCCCAGCACTTTCTTCACCATGTTTTGCCTCTCCTTCAGGAACAGGCCAGGTCTCCCACCATGTTATTTGCGGTTTCACCCTATTCACGATGGTTTTTAATAGAAAACAGCGAATAACATATGAGAAAGTTATTCACAGTTTTTCTGTATTTGCGGTTCTGTTAATCCCCTGTCACAGCGAATACGGAGGGAGAAGTGTATCTGTTTTGTTTGTCTTATGGAACAGAGCAGAAAAACAGGAGGTGTGAATGACTTTCCAGTATATATTCCCCAATGTGGGAAGAATGTGGTGTTCAAGTTTTTGAGTTGTATATGTAAAGGCTGAGTCATGTGAGAACAAGTAGGGATGGTGGAATAGGATGATTTCAGTGCAGGACGTTTCAACACAGCTGTGATGAATCATCCTCTCTGCAATGAATGTGCCCTGGCGTCTCTCTTTTCCATCTCCCCTTCCCCTTCTCCTCTCCGTTCCCCCGCCATTGCCTGTCCTCCTCTCCTACAGCCGATGCCTCTTCTCTCTGTCCCCGTCCCCACCCCACCCCCGGCTGGTGCCTCTCCTCCTCTTGAAAAGTGCTGGCACATCTTCCACCCCCTGCTTGGCCAACTTTGGCTCCCTTCTGACATCACTTCCTTGTCATGGGACCAGGACATGACGTCAAAGGAGAGATGAGGTTGGTGCAAGCAGGGGATCAAAGATGCTATTCACGCCGGTGAACTTTTCAAGAGGTATGCGGAGGGGGCACTCCTACTTTTAGGGGTGTGTGGGGGCATAGCCCCCTACAAAAGGTCAGATATGTGTGGGGGAGGGGGGCGCTGTGAGGGATGCACCTACAAGAGGTCAGGTGCTGCTGAATCGGCCGAGACCCCCGTGGATGGTGTGGTATAGAGAGCGCTCTTGTGTGGTTCTAATACTGGCTCTCTTTTTCACTGCTTGAGGCTGATGTCTCAAAGATCATTGTAAGCCAACAGGACAGGAAGGTTTGAGATGTTAAGCCACTGGGATGAGGGATGCAGGTATGCCTTGCCATGTGCAGATCCCTTGATACACCTGTGTGAGCAATTAAGGAGAGAGTGGAGTGCGGATATGGCTTAAAAGCTTTTCGTTGTCTTCACTCCTTAAAGTGTGCACCTTCCTGAGGTATGAGACTGTATACTACTTGTGGAGAAGATTTGAGCAAAGATTTTTGGGTTTTTTTACTCTTGAATTCCTCCACCCTGTTTCAGATGTTTGTAACGTCTGCAAAGTGACTTTACATATTCACATATGCATAAGAAGTGTCATACGTTTTATAATGAAGCAGTTAACATGTTACACACCAGCGAGCAGAGGCTGACCTGAAACCCCATAGAAAAGGGAGTTTATCCTCAAATGCAAGCTCCAATTCCTTTTGTTTGCCTGAGGCAGCAATATCTTGTTGATGGAAAATGTTCTAAGTCCTGAGCAGGTGCGATTTGTACTCAAATTCCAGAAGCACACATCTCCCGTCATGGAAAGTCGAGCTGTCAGTATGAGTAAACAGATCAGAAAATAAGAACCATCTTATTTATTAAAGCGCAGACCTGAAGAGAGAAGGATGGGCAAGGGATTTCCATTATTCTGACATCCCCCAGGATAAGAGCAGCAGCCGAGAGGGTGGGCGCTGGGCCCAAAGGGAGCTCGGAAAAGGCGTCTTACACAGCTGGCCGAATAGCGAAAGCTTTATGGAGCTCCTCTGCTCTTAGGCATAGCAGATGAATCAGGGCTGTGCACCTGGGGTCAACTGATTGCTGAAGGCTCAAATCTGAGTAAAAGTGGCAGTCTCGAGAACTTCAAAACATAATTAAACCCTTGCCCGTGCGGGGAGGGTCAAAAAAAGTTTGGAAACTTCTTTTTGTGATTAATGGAAGCCCAGAGATAACCTAGTAATCAGAATATATTTTTATAAAACTTTTCAGTCTCCCCAGGGAGACAGCAGGATCTGCCTTGAATGCCTTTTCACAATTATAAAACTGATTTATGGTAAAAAGGTTCCTTGTGTTATTTTCCGTTGTAGAATCCCAGTTGACTTATTAATGCTAATGATAAAGGAGCAGCACCACAGAAGGCAGAGCAAGGGGGGAAAAAGAGCTGGGTAAACGTCTTCTCCTGCCTCCAGATTTCAGGGTGGTCTCTCTCAGGTCAGGGAGGAACATTGCCGCATATTGAGTTAATCAGAAGTATGGATTGCTTGAAAACTTAATTAATTTTTTTTCCCTAAGCACTGGGGAGGTTGCAGCTGATCTGTATACTGCTTCCAGGATTCAGAGGAGAGTGTGTGGTGCAGTGGTTAAAGCTACAGCCTCAGCACTCTGGGGCTGTGGGTTCAAACCCACGCTGCTCCTTGTGACCCTGGGCAAGTCACTTAATCCCCCCCTCCACTGCCCCAGGTACAATAGATAGATTACACTGGCCAACACTCATTTTGGTGCCTCAAATGTTAGACCTGTTTCTGAGTATATTTGACCTGCTGATTCCAAAAAATGGCACCACTTTTCTCCTCTAGTTTTTGATACAGAACATCAGAATATTTTAATGTAGTATTTAAATTAATATCTTTTAAGCATGAAGGAGACATTAAAAATTAAAAGAAAAGTGTACAACATGAAAAGCTACTTATTTCATACCAAAAGCACAAACTGTCCAGTCATTCGACATACAAGAAGCTCCTTTTGTAAGACTTCAGAGATTGGGATCTGCCAGGACAATCCCACGTAAGATTCCACATCCCGTCTTCCTTGGTACCTGGCTTCCATTGTTTTTATGTTTTGGTGAAATTTTTCCCCTTGCTCTTCGCTTATGTCACCAAGGTTCTCTGGAAAGTGATCTAAGTGACGGTGCAGATAAAGGACTTTAACACTCACGTTAGAAAGAGCATATCCTCTACTAATTGGGTGTAGTTGTCAGCCTTCTTGTTGCCAAGAAAGCTCTTCACACCAAGAATAGATGAAGACCAGGCATTGATGCTATGAAATGTGGGTCATTTATAAGTTGTCTGATCTGTAGACCATCGAAAATTCCTGCCTTCAGTTTTTCCATGGTATGTCCAGGTAACATATGCACTCTGTATTCAATGCACGAACCGTCTTTATTCAAAGCCTTTACAAATCGTTTCATCAGGCCTAGCTTTATATGTAGTGGTGGCAGTATTATTCTATCTCATGCTACCAAACCTTCATTAATTACATTTTCTCCTCCAACCACCATATATTCCCTCGAAGGCCAATCTTTTTATACCCAATGTTCCTGTTTGGCTCTACTATCCCAAAGGCATAAAAAGCAAGGATACTTTGTGTAGCCACTTTGTTGACCAAGACGAAAATTAACCATCTTCAAGTCTACACAAATCACCCATTGATGTTCTTGGTAATTTATCTTTTCCAAGACTAAAGAGATGGTCTTGTACTCTTCTTTCATCCTGGTGGAGTGACCGATTGGAATAGAACCATATTTGTTGCCGTATCTTAGAAACTAGAGCTGATGTAGTCTGTCCAGTGCAATTTTCTGAATCAGCACCCCAAATAAGCCCAAGAACAGGTCAAGAAACCCAAGGTACCAAGAATATTTTTGGGTTGGCCTGTGTTATGAGCCCTCCAGGACAGATAGGGAAAATGCTTGAAGGATTTGTATGTAAACTGCTTTAAGTGTGGTTGTATAAGTGCAAAAATGTGATCTACAAGTCCCAATCCCTTTCCCTTTCATATGCTCAACCAATGGATCACCTGTAGTACAAACTACAGGAGCACCTCTGGCATAGATAGGATGATGCCTTTTACTTAAAGACAAGTTTTTGGCAAGAAAGATGATGTCATAAATTTTAAGTGAATCATAAAAACCATTGAAATAATAGTTTGAAGGGGGAAAGGGTGTATGTTTGTGTGTGTGGAGAGGAGGCAGGTTGACAGGTGATCAGAAAGTGACATTTTCAAATTGGAGTTGTTCTCAGTTTCTAAACCAGCCTGACTCAGTCATTGGTACTGTTGAAGTTCCCTCCCTCCTGGGACTCTAATCATTGCCTCCAGAGCCTCCCCATCTGAAAGGATTTGAAAAAGAATAGCTGAATTAATTTTGCACACCAGAAATATATTGCTGTAAATAATACAAAGAAGGCTACAATCATACGTTGAGAGGATATATGATTCAGGTCTACAAAATCCTGAGTAGTAGAGAATGGGTAAACGTGAATTGATTTTTTTTTACTCTTTCAAAAAGTATAAAGTCCAGGGAACACTCAATGAAATTACATGGAAATATTTTTAAAACAAATAGGAGGAAATATTTTTTTCCACTTTGGAACTTATGCCAGAGGATGTAGTAACAGCAATTAAAGGTTTAGACAAATTCCTGGAGGAAAAGTCCAAAGTCTGCTATTGAGACAGACATTACATTACAATACATTACATTACATTAGTGATTTCTATTCCGCTATTACCTTGCGATTCAAGGCGGATTACATTCAAACTAAAAACAAGAATTACATTCAAAATTTGAAAGAATAGAATAAGCGATGATATAAAATTTTTAAGGTAATAAAAAAAACCAAAAAAAAAAAAAACGTTGGGTAAAGAGTTACCAACTGGAAGTAGAAGTATTTAGGAGATAAGAATGGGGTGAATTATGTGGTTTTAGATAACATTAGGTAAATAGAAGAATATTAGAGAGTCCTAAGGGTATAGAGAGTGTTGGATGTTGGGTTGGGATTAGTCGTGCTGGATAGGCTTTATGTGTTTTTTGAAGAGTATGGTTTAGTATCTCTCTTGAAGGTGTTGTAGTTTGTAGTTGAAGATAACAGGGTGGTGATTTGTCTGTCCAGTTTAGCTGCTTTGGAGGCTATTAGGTTGTCATAAAGTTTTTTTCGTTTGACATTTTTGGATGATGGATGAGAGAATAGTGAGTGGGTTCTTCTGTGTCTGGTTGAGGAGGATTGATTTAGTCGGTTATTCCAGTAGGTTGGGCTTTCTCTGTTGATAGCCTTGTAAAGTAAGCAGTAGAATTTGAAGTGCACTCTCGCTTCTATTGGAAGCCAGTGCGAGTCATGGAATGCCTCTGTGATATGGTCATATTTTTTTAGTGAATAGACAAGTCTTAGGGCTGTATTCTGTATTGTCTGCAGTTGCTTTATCATGATCGTGGGACATGGTAGGTATAGTATGTTGCAGTAGTCTATCATCCCAAGGATAAGAGATTGTACCAATAGAAGGAATTGCTTCTTTTCGAAGACATGGTGGAAGCCACTGCTTGCCCTGGAATCAGTAGCATGGAATGTTGCTACTATTTGGGATACTGGAAAATTGCTACTCATTGAGATTCTTCATGGAATGTTGTTCCTCTTTGAGGTTCTGGAATGTTGCTACTCCTATTTGGGATTCTTGAATCTTGCTACTCATTGAGATTCTTCATGGAATGTTGTTCTTCTTTGAGGTTCTGGAATGTTGCTACTATTTGGGGTTCCAGAATCTTGCTTCTCTTTGAAATCCTGCATGGAATCTTGATACTCTTTAGGGTTCTGTAATGTTGCTACTATTTGGGTTTCTGCCAGGTATTTATGACCTGGTTGGCCACTGTTGGAAACATAATTCTGGGCTAAATGGACCACTGGTCTGACCCGTATGACCATTCTTATGTTCTTCCCCTGCATGGCTTTCCAGAAGATCTTTTGCATTCCGTTTCAGAAAGAGCAAAACAACATCTGACATTCTTCCTCCATAGGAGAGGCATATAGAAAGCACCTTTTCTATTTCAGCCTCTGATGGTTCATCGTTATAAGCCAAAACGAGGATATACAGGAAAGGCTTCCAGACATGGAGGCCATCTTTCCAGAGATGAAGTCAAAGAAGGGGTAAACCTTATTTATGATCAATGCATCAGATGCTTTCTGCAGCCTGCTATCAGGAGGCATCAGTGGCCCAGTGAAAAAGCATCTTTATCTTCCAAAAAGGAGTGAACTTTTTTTGTCTGCTTGCCTCTATGAACAGTGGGGCTCAGTTTCACGTATCGCACAAAACCAAGGACAGGTCCTTGACTGGATCCAAAGCTAATCTAATCTAATGCTTAGTTTTGTATACCGAGACTTCAATCCAGGAAAGCTCAACTCGGTTTACAGTAATTAGGTTAAGGTAGTGAAAGCTCACAGGACTGAACAACAGAAATCACATACTCTAAAGCAGTGTTCTTCAACCACTGGTCTGTGGACCGGTGTCGGTCCACAAAGATTTCCTGCCGGTCCGTGCAGGCGGCACCGATAAGCTGGGTACGGGCAGAAAAACTAAAGTGTGCCACTGAGGTATCGGAGCTAGTATCTGCCTAGTTGCTAGAGTTGGGCCTGACGCATGGCTGGTGCTGAAGAAGGGATGGAGGGGTGACTTGCTCCACTCCCAGCGCGGTTACAGAGTTAGCGGTTTTTGTAACGTTGCTCTTTTGCGTCCATCACTTGTACTTGGGTTTAACTTGGTCCCAAGGGCTGTGCGAGTGATGTCAGCCTCATCGTCCCGACTTCTCTTTCGTGTTGATATATAGAGGGGCGCCGGTTTCTTTTTCTTTCCCTACTATTTCCTGTCAAGCAGGCTCTGCATTTTGTGGTGCACTTCTCACAGGTTCACTTTCACCCATTGTGAATAAACTTTGCTCCCCGAGGGTTGCACCTTCCTATTATCATTATTTTTTTTGGGGGGGAGGGGTTAATTTATTTTCTTTGTCTAGTTGGCAGGATAGGATTTAAACCCCTGAATCTTTTGCCCCATAATTCAGCACTTTTGGAAGCGAATAATATATTATATGTCAAAGATAATTGGAAGATCTTAGTGCTGTTCTCCTTCCCTCTTTATTTTAGATTTGCCAGAAGCTTTTGGCCATTTGCCAAAAGGACATAAGATGCTTTGTAGGAAAATGAGTCTATTGGCTAGAAAATGTATACTTCAATACTGGACGATCCCTGACCCTCCGAGGTTTTGGCATTGGCGGAACCAATTACATCGGTTGGCCATTTGGGAAGCTAGAGATGCTGGAATGATAAGAAAGCGAAAAATGTTGTTTCTACAGATCTGGGATTCATATTTGCAAGCTTTGCATCCTAAGGGCCGTAGTGCGATTTTAATTTGGGTCTCTTAATTGGGCTTCTATTTAGTTGAATGAATTAATATTGGTGTGTTTTGATGAGGTGGGGTAGAGAGTACCATTGGGTGGGGTGGGATGGTAGAGGTTATTGAAAGGTTCAAACACTTAGTCACATATAGGTAAAGTGGGGGTTTATTGAAAGTAGAATATGTATATTACATTATTATATTTGATACATTATTGTTGTAAACAGTGCCCTGATGTTGTATCTGATGATGTTTGCATCAATAAAACTGTTTGAATCTAAACCCCTGAATCACATTGCCGACTTGGTGCTTGAAGGCCAAGAGGGATGGAGCAGGGTTTGGATCTTCAACCACCAGTCCACGGACCGGTGCCGGTCCACAAAATTAGTCTTTTATTTCCACCGGTCCAAAGTGCTCTAAAGTGTGGGGTCTGAGCCTGAAAGCTAGTCACTTCCTGAACTCATCACTCTGCTACGCTGCTTAATAAAGTGGCTTTGATCTCTTGATGCTTTTGCATGCTTTCATATTTCTGTAGTATGACTGGCTCAGTCTCTTTTGGACTGTTGTAAACCGGATGCGCATTTGGGTAAAAGCAGACAATAAATTGCCTAAACAGATAAAAATCTGCGTTTATTGTTTTTTTTTAAATATATATTTCTTTATTGAGCAAACCAGTACACACATAACATAACAGAGTAAAGGGACACACTGTGAGCACAGCCACTAATGTGCCCTCATTTATACCTGTCTGCTGGAGACCTAGATTGGGTCAGGCCTGGTGTCCAGGCTGACGTGTCTTCTCTGCCCTCTTTTCATCTTCTCCCAACGCTGTGTACACTTTTGCTCTTCAACCCACAGTGACCACAGGGAGTTCCTTGGCCCTGTACAATATCAGAAGGCTGCCAGAAGTGATAAAAAAGTCATCTGTCTTCCTAAGTGAGGGAGAAACCATTGTGTTTTCTGCTGCCCAAGCATGACTGCTCTGGTTTTGAGCCCTCCCTCTGACCATTTTCACTCCTTGTATAACCCCTTGGAATATTAGAATTACAACAGATTTAGTCTAAGGAAATATTTATGAGAATTTGCTGCCACTTTCTGGTGGTTTGCCTTAATAATGAAGAGCTTTTCATCCACCATGTGTGCATTTGCTATCTGTGCTCCTTGCAGTTACGAGTAGGAACTACTCATGCTACATGCTATAGACCCAGCGGGTTCCAGTCCTACCTTCACCACTCACTTTGTCACCATCTGAAAATGAAGCAGGTTCACTGTACGCTTCTCCCTCCGTATTTGCTGTGATAGGAGATTAACAGAATCGCAAATACAGAAAAGCCACAAATAACTTTTTCATATGTTATTCACAGTTTTCTATTAAAAACCATATTGAATTTGATGAAACCGCGAATAACATGGCAAAACACAATGAAGAAAGTGCTGGGAATCGGCGATTTCTCTATGCAAGCTGACATAATTTGGGAGGAAGAGCAATCAAGCTAAAAACCGTGAATAATTGAAACCGCGATTGCTGAAACCGCGAATATAGAGGGAGAAGTGTATTCAACTAGAGATCATGAACTCTTTGAGGAAACCATATTACACCATGTGTACGCTAGCAGGCTCTACAGAAATAAATACAGTGGTACCTTGGTTTGCGAGCATAATTCGTTCCAGAAGCATCCAAAGCGCTCGTATATCAAAGCAAATTTCCCCATAGGAAATAATGGAAACTCGGACGATTCGTTCCACATCCCAAAAACTTTAATAGAAAATACAGTACTGTACGCACTTGTATTGCTTGTTTCGAACAGTCACTACACAGCGGGTGAATTGGGCGTGATGCTTTTATTGCATGCACCCGCAGTTCAAGCTGCATGTATTATGTTCAGACGTGATCAGTGATGCGACCCGCATATATTGTGCGTATGTGATGTGACGCACGTATATGTGCTCGTTTATCGAGTTAAAATTTAAGAAAAAGTTTTGCTCGTCTTGCAAAACACTCGTAAACCACGTAACTCGCTATCCAAGGTTTGAATGTACCTCTTGTCACTATCATGTGAAAGAATGAGGATGGTTCTTAGGACACATGGGCCAGGTTGGTTGTCTCTCCAACGGGAACTGTTTGAGAATATTGCAGCTGAAAATGAGTAGATTTGATTTCAAAGTATGAACTACAACTATATCAAGAAACTATGAATTTGTAAGCAAATTGTTAGAAAATCTTGGGCTGATGAAGAAATTGGCTAAGTAAATTCTCAAGTATACACTTAGAGGGGCATAATCAAAAGGGATGTCTAAGTCCGTTTACGTCCATCTCGCAAGTCGTCCAAAGTTAAAAAGAGCCTAAGACACATTTTCGAAAGATACGTCCAACTTTTTTTTACTTTCGAAAATCGTCTAATTATACATCCTGCCGATCTGATCGTCCAAGCCACTAAATCATCTATCTTTATACCACATTTCCGTCTAACTTTCCGTCCAAGTCCAAAACGCCTAGAACAAGCCCTGTTGGACATGGGAGGGGTCTGCAAAGTGATGGACTGCATGCCCAGACATGCCTCCTAAACAGTGGGGTACCTTACAGGGCACTGCTGTGAACTTCACAAAAAGGGTGCCATGGCTTCTCCTCCCTACAGCTCCCTTATAGGTTAGGGTGAGCCCCCCTAACCACCTCCAGAATCCCCTAGACCCACTTATCTTCCACCCCAATAGCCCTTATGGCTGCAGGAGCCACTTATATGGCAGTAAAAACAGGGTTTTGGGGGTGTATAGGGCAGTGCACATGTTTCTGTATCAATGCAGTGATTACAGGGGCTTATGGGCATGGGTCCTCCTCTCTATGGGTCCCTAACCCACCCCCAAGATGGCTTAAGCTGCCTCTGGGCTGGACAACTAGGCTTTCCTATGCCAGGCGGCCAGGTGATGATGGTCTGGGGGCTGAAATTTAAAGTTGTGAATAATTTTTTTATGGGGATTGGGAGGGGGGGGAGTTGGTGATCACTGGGGTAGTGTGTGGGGGGTCTGTGTTATGTGTTTTCAGTGCTTATCTGGTGACTTTAGGTGGGTTTTTGTGACTTAGACCATGTTTTACATGGTCTAAGTCACAACATCCAAGTTCCGTCTAGGCTCTGTTGTTAAACGACTTAGTCTAAGCCAGCCCACGTCCCACCCAACTCCTGCCCTCGACACGCCTCCCGAAACGCCCCGTTTAGCTTTGGACGTTGAGCGGCACTATGAAGGCCTAGGTCGTTTAGAAATACGTCCAAAGCCCGGTTTCATTATCAGCGCTTGGATGTTTTTAAGAAATGTTCGTCCAAGTGCCAACTTAGGCCGATTTTTGGACGTTTTTCTCTTTCGATTATGAGCCCCTTAAGGACTTGAGTTTAGCCACTGAAGTCCAAAATGAGAAATAGATTCTTTTGATGAGATGTTTTGGTGAGACATTGTTGATTTTTCTCATCATTCGACTGAATATTTTTTGGGACTATAGAATTGGACATTTCTTTGTGAAGTGTTATTAGATTGATGTTCGAGTTAGGGATGATGCAGTTTTGGACAGACTGTGATAACAAGGGGCCAGTGTGCGGTTTGCACTAACCTGCAGTTGTGAAGGATCCACAGCGAAGAGATATAAAATTGTACCTCTAAAAATGAGATTTTGATCTGTTCTTACCATTTAAATTATATTGGCTATACTACCCGGGCACAGAAAATGACAATATTGAACACAAGAGAGTTGTATATCTCATTGTGAAGAGAGACGGCACACTTTCAGTGATTTACAATGCCCGGTGATAGATTCGATACCTCTGTTTTTGCAACGAGGTAATATGCAGCGACTATTGCATCAGAAGGAGCAACGTTGGATTTTTGAGATGGACACAATGTGGCCAAAGGGTTTAAATCATCAATTGGAATGGCATGCATTTTATTATAATTGAAAGATAGCAATATATTGATAAGATTGGTGAACCAGAAATAAAACAGGAAGGGAGCCAGAAGAGAATGTTATTTGCTCTTTGAAAAGGAAGCGAGGGTGTTTAACTGCTCATGGCCACCATTTATTATTTAGTGTGAAGGCGCAGAGTTGTTGATTTGAAAACTCCTGAAGAAGCCGAAGTGAATGGCAAAACAAGGATCTTTGTTGAGGATGAGCATGATATAGAGTATTTATGGACACCGATATGGAAGTGTGAATCGGAAGATTACATGTGATCTCCTGCGTTACCAGATATGTCACTGTGTTGCGAAAGTGGCGGATTTTATTTTATTTTTTTCATTTTGAGACATTACAAGTGAATTAAGGTGGGGATTTTTTTAATGCCTATGATAATAATACGCAAAATCAGTGTTGTAACTGAATGGTCTGGATTAAATGTTCTTAGTGATAATTATATGATGTTGAAAAGGACGCCTCAGCCCCACCACTCCACCGCAGAAAAAACATTCACATCGCGGGAAGCATAGTGTGGTGCTTCATCATTGGCTGCCACTTCCCATTTGTTATTAACTCTATACTTTTCGTTTATTTTATTTTAATTTAAATACTTATATCATAAATATATTATAATTATATTGCATTGTTATAATTGTATTACATTTGTTGCTGGTACATTAGCTTAGTACTTATCTCAGCCAACCCTGGGGAGTCAGACCCGACATGTTTCGCACAAGAATTGTGCTTTCTCAAGGGCCTCCCTAGGTCGCCGCCGTCATCTGACTCCAAAACGTTAAAGAGTATAAGATCCAATGATGAAGCACCACACTATGCTTCCCGCGATGTGAATGTTTTTTCTGCGGTGGAGTGGTGGGGCTGAGGCGTCCTTTTCAACATCATATAATTATCACTAAGAACATTTAATCCAGACCATTCAGTTACAACACTGATTTTGTGGATTCTATAGAGGCTGGATTATTATCACATGACAAGTGGCCAGTATATAATAGCTTTATATGATAATAATACGTACAGCTTTTTTCACCATTTGTGTGTAACGCTGTTGGAAGTGGTTCTGAGGCTTTTTTTTTCCACCTGATAATTTAAAATTCTTGGAAGTCTAATGATTTACCCCTCCATTGACACAACTATAACAAAAATTTCTTTGCATATCTTGGGATTCTAGTTTTGTGCGTTCCATGACAGGAATGATTCTCACTCCTAAGCCAGGATATTTGAGTATGTCTCAGTCTCTCTACTGCTAACACTCCCCTTAGTACTTGCATCTAACCAAAGAGAGCTTCCTTTTGGAGTTCAGTTAGCAATTTCTGTGTGGGTGAGTGTGTGATTTGGAAGCCTGTACTGCTTCTGCCCTTGTGATAGCTGTTCTATGCTGGTACCCGCAAATAAGAAATGTAAACTGCTTTTGTTGTACCACAGAAATCCACGACCCTTTACATTTTTACTGTGTGTTTGTGTGCACGTGTGTGAAGCTTGTACTACTTCTTCCTGTACTGTATCTCTTTGTACTCACAGAAAGGTTGTATATCAAATCCACGACCCTTTGTTGCTGTGTTGAATGTATGTGTGTAGCTTGCACTACTGTTGCTTGTGTGATACATTTTCAATTTGACAACTTTCCTTGAACTAAATTTCATGAAAAGATTTTCAGACAAGGGAGAGAAAGCACTTGCTCTGTATTTGTTGCGACATGTCTTTGTGAGTGTGAATCGGAGTGTATAAAGTGCGGAGGGCATGTAGGAAAGCTCTTCGTTCAGCTGACAGTGGGAAGTTGGTGTCCTGACAGCGCGGATCGCTCACCCCATTCACAAGTTCATTACTCAAGCGGGTCACTTTATTGCTGTGCAGCACATTCCTTACGAGACCTTTCA
The DNA here is from genome assembly GCF_902459505.1 of Geotrypetes seraphini. NCBI lineage: Eukaryota > Metazoa > Chordata > Amphibia > Gymnophiona > Dermophiidae > Geotrypetes > Geotrypetes seraphini. Next base: position 13,524,789 of record NC_047085.1, read on the forward strand.
CACTAACAGTTATTCATGAAAGGGGGCGCTGCCTTATCGCTGAGCACATTTTAGGAAATTTATTTCTTTAATTATTATTCATTTAAGGGGTCTGACAGATCAGCACTAGCGGGTGCTGGGAGCCATTTATTTCTCAGCCATCATCCTGCCTCGTCCCACCCTTCCTTTCAGTATCTGCTGCATCCAGTGCCTCTGTGGTGACAAGAATTATGTTCAAATTGTGCCCAGTTCCCCGAAGGCTCTTTCCTGCAGCTCAAGGCACTGTCCTGACACTTTTGGGAAAGGAGGGAGCGAGTCTGTGGGAATAGAAGGGAATTGCTCTTTGAAAGGGAAAACATGACTGGAATCGTTCCAAATACTTTTAGACACAGCTAATCTGGGGACTAGAACCCAAAAGCTGTAAATAAGGAGGGGATGCCGGAGGGAGCTTGTAGCAGATAAGGTCACCTCACAGACAGGACCAAAGCAAATATATTATCTTCTGCTACTTTAAGTATCACATTAGAGTAACACTTTGCTTCCCACCCAGTTTCTCATTGCTCTGACTTATACAAGATTCTTGTGGCCACTTAACCCTGTACCTGCCACACACTTGGGCACCTTGCATGACCGCACTTGAAGCAGGTAATCGGCATTTTCTTCATGCTGCAGACATCATTCTCAGGGACACTGGCACCTTCTGACTTGCAGCTGGTCCCATAGCACAAGGCGAGACCTTGCCATCCTCCCGCCACCATAACTCCCTTCTTGCTAAATGAGTTTCCAGTAAGACGTTATAAACTTTTTATAAATAAAATAATGAATGCGTATCACTTCCAAATCATTACCAGTCCTGCACACTGCTGGGTAGACACACATAACTGAGACATAATTAAGACATATGAGTGTCTTTGAGATTGCGTTTATTATAGGGAAGTGAGCTACGTTATAATGAAAGCCTGGCGGCTGCATGCATGTGACCAGCTTCTGCCTTCCTGGTTCAGTGTGCAAATCTTGCACCCGTGCTGTTATTCTTTAATGTAAATAAATTGTTGGGCTCTTGTATTTTTAAGAACATAAGAAGTGCCTCTGCAGGGTCAGACCAGAGGTCCATCGTGCCCAGCAGTCTGCTCGCGCGGTGGCCCAATAGGTCCAGGACCTGTGTAGTAGTCCTCTATCTATGCCCCTCTATCCCCTTATCCTTCAGAAAAATTTCCAATCTCTTCTTGAACCCTAATACCGTACTCTGTCCTATCACGCCCTTTGGAAGCGCATTCCAGGTGTCCACCACCCGTTGGGTGAAGAAAAGCTTCCTAGCATTGGTTTTGAATTTGTCCCCTTTCAACTTTTCCGAATGCCCTCTCGTTCTTGTAGTTTACGAAAGTTTGAAGAATCTGTCCCTCTCTACTCTCTCTATGCCCTTCATGATCTTGTAAGTCTCTATCATATCCCCTCTAATTCTCCTCTTCTCCAGGGAAAGGAGCCCCAGTTTTCCAAGTCTCTCAGTGTATGAAAGGTTTTCCATACCTTTTATCAAACGTGTCGCTCTCCTCTGAACCCTCTCGAGTATCGCCATATCCTTCTTAAGGTACAGCGACCAATATTTGGACGCAGTACTCCAGATGTGGACGTACCATCGCCCGATACAACGGCAGGATAACTTCTTTCGTCCTGGTTGTAATACCTTTCTTGATTATTCCTAGCATTCTATTCGCCTTCTTAGTGGCCGCTACGCATTGTGCTGATGGCTTCATTTTCTCGTCCACCATTACCCCCAAGTCCCTTTCTTGGGCACTCTCACCCAATAACAGCCCTCCCATCGTATAGCTGTACCTCGGGTTTCTGCTTCCTACATGCAATTTCTCTACATTGAACTTCATCTGCCATCTCGTCACCCCCTCCCCTAGTTTGTTCAGGTCCCTTTGTAATTCTTCGCAGTCCTCTTTAGTCCGAGCACCACTAAATAGTTTGGTGTTGACTGCAAATTTTATTATTTCGCACTTCGTCCCTGTTTCTATATCATTTATAAATATATTGAATAGCAGCGGTCCGAGCACCGACCCCTGCGGAACACCACCTATGACCCTCCTCTAGTCCGAGTAGAGGCCCTTCACTCCTACCATCTGCTTCCTTCCTGCCAACCAATTCCTGATCCATCTATGTACGTCTCCTTCCACCCCATGGCTCTTCAGTTTCTGAAGTAGGCGTTCATGGGGTACCTTGTCAAAGGCTTTTTGGAAATCTAAATATACGATGTCTATGGGGTCCCCTTTGTCCATCCGTGTGTTAATTCCTTCGAAGAAGTGCAGTAAGTTTGTTAGGCACGATCTCCCCTTGCAGAAGCCATGTTGACTTGTGATTAGAAGTTTATTTCTTTCAAAATGCTCATCGATGCTGTCTTTTATCAGCGCTTCCGTCATTTTCCACGGAATCGAGGTTAGACTCACCGGTCTGTAGTTCACCTCTTGATTCCTTTTTAAAGATGACTATCTTCCAATCCTCCGGGATCACGCCTGTTTTCAGGGATAGATTGCAAACTTGCTGTAGTAGTTCCGCTATTTCCTCCTTTAGTTCTTTCAGAACCCTTGGGTGGATTCCATCCGGGCCCAGCGATTTCTCAGTTTTTAATTTTTCTAACTGCCTGCATATGTCTTCAAGACTTACTTCCATGGATGTTAATTTATCTGTTTGGTCTCCTTTGAAGATTTGCTCAGGTTCTGGTATGTTGGATGTGTCATATTTTGTAAATACAGATGAAAAGAACATGTTTAGTCTTTCTGCCACTTCTTTCTCCTCCTTCACCACTCCCTTCCTGTCTCCGTCATCCAGCGGTCCCACCTCCTCCATAGTCGGCTACTTCCCTTTTAACATATCTGAAGAACGGTTTGAAATTTCGTGCTTCCTTGGCTAGCCTTTCTTCATATTCCTTTTTGGCTTTTCTAACCACTCGGTGACATTCTTTTTGATACTACCTGTGCTCTTTCCAGTTCTCCTCAGTTTTTCCTTTTTTCCATTTCCTGAATGAATTCTTCTTATCACCTATCGCTTTCTTCACTTCTTTGGTTATCCACGCCGGGTCTTTTGTTCGATTCTTTTTGCACCGTTTTCTGAATCTTGGGATAGTAGATGACGGCAGATAAAGACCCAGTTGGTCCATCCAGTCTGCCCAACTTTTCCCACTCTTTAAATTACTGACTTAATTTAAATGTTCCTCCTTCTTAGTTATTGCTGGGCCAGAACCTAAAGCTCTGCCCGGTACTATGCTTAGGTTTCATCTACTGAAGTCCCCATCAAAGCTCACTCCAGCCCATAAACCATCCCAGCCTAAGAGTATGCAAAAAATATACTGTACTGGTGCATGAGAAGAAGTGAGTACCACTAAACATCAGGTAGGCCCCTTAAGTCTCCCCTTTTCCTTACCTGCAGTCCTCCTGGTTTCGCAAAAATCCTTTGCGGGGGTAGCTCTGAGTGACGGAGAGGGAGAAGTCTTCAGTTTTGTTTTGCAGAAAGCAGTAGATCCGTTTCAGACACTACATTTACCGCTTGCTTAGAGTGTTTGGTGTCCACTGTACGAGTTTTAGCATATGAATACACTCAGGTTTAAAGTTGATTCAGTCTGCATTTTCGTGCACATCATGGTCTCAGTCTGTACGTCATTACGTTCATTAGCATAAGCACCACTAAGATTAGCACGCATGTCAGTTTCGATGTTCGTTCAGTATATAGATCCCACGATGAGATCATCTGTCTGCTGATGTCATGAATATGGCGAGCACAGTCTGCACTTCAACAGCTGCTTCCTCTGAACAGTAGCAAAGTGAATATTTATTGAACTTTCCATCTGCTCCCTGAAGGATTCCATTAAGGTCATCGATGTGTTTCCTTTACTTCTCTGTTACTTTTCTCTTTCCTGGAAACAATTCAAGCAAATTATGAGGAGCTCTTTAGCAAGCACCAGAGAGAAAGCGATAGGATGCCTGTCCTGGCTGCTTTGTTTTGCCCTTTTCTGAGAGCAGTATGGGATCCAGCCATGGCAGTGGGATGAATGTTCAATGGATCAGCTTCTTCTGCTGAGAGAGGAGGCAGCTCGTTGCTTAAAAAATGGGTGGGAAATATTCAGACAGTGGCAGTCAGTGTTGTTTTGGCTGCCACTGGTGGAATGCCTGGAAATTCAGTGGTGGACCATGTCTAGGCACTGGCGTTGAATATGCAGCTGGTTATCACTTAAGCCGGTTAGATCCATCACTTAAGTGTATACGTGAAACCAGACAAAAATAGGACTATGGTTTATGCAATCCTATTTGGCCACTTAACTTATGAATATTGGCATTTAGAAACGTGACAGCTGACAAAGACCTTATGGTCCATCCACAACATCTGCTATCTCCTCCTCTCCCTAACAGATCCGACATGCCTATCCCAAACTTTCTTGAATTCATCACCGACAACTCTGCTGGGAGACTATTCCATGCTGCATCTACCCTTTCTGTAAATAAATATTTCCTTAGATTCTGCTGAACCTATAACTTCTTAACTTCATCCTATGCCCTCTCATTCTGGAGTTTTCCCTCATTTGAAAAAGACTCATTTCCTGTACATCAGTGTCTCTCAAACTTTCTCGAGCCGGGGCACACTAAAGGCAGTGGCCACGGCTTGAGGCACCCAGAAGTGCGTGGACGTCACTGTGATGACATCAGGCTTATGCATGACATCATCACATCGACGTTTGCACATGTGCAGAGGCCCTCCAGATGGGCCCTGAGATTACATTACATTACATTACATTAGGGATTTCTATTCCGCCATTACCTTGCGGTTCAAGGCGGATTACAAAAGGTTAATTTAAAAAAGACAGAATTACAATGATTAGCTAGAGAGGTAAGTTGTAGATCTTAAGAGCATTTAGAGGTCGTGTTGTTATTGCTGTTTCAGGAATTTCTTGAAAAGTGTGGTTTTTATTTCTTTTCTGAATGTCCTATAGTCTGGGGTGGTCATCAGAAGGTTGGAGATCTGGTTGTCCAGTCTTGCGGCTTGAGTGGCTAGGAGGCCGTCGTGTAGTTTTGTTCTTTTTACTTCTTTGATTGGGGGGGGTATGAATGGTGAGTGCGTTTTTCTGTGTCTGGTACTGGGTGCTTGGATGAGGCGGTTGTTCAGGTATGATGGGCTGTCTCCGTGTAGGGTTTTAAATAATATGCAGTAAAATTTGAAATGGATTCTTTCTTGGATTGGGAGCCAGTGTGAGTTGATGAAGGCTTCAGTGATGTGGTCATGTTTTTTCAATGAGTAGATGAGTCTCAAAGCTGTATTTTGGATTGTTTGGAGTTGTCTTATCGTAGTTGCAGGACATGGGAGGAAGAGTATGTTACAGTAGTCCAATATACCTAGTATTAGGGATTGTACTATAAGTTGGAATTGTGTTCTTTCAAAGAATTTTCGGACTTGTCTCAGGTTTCTCATGATTGCGAATGATTTTTGAATTGTTTTATTTATTTGCGGTTGCATTGTGCAACATCTGTCTATGGTCATGCCTAGTAGTTTTATGGTGGTTTGGATGGGATATTTGGTTGCGTTTATGTCTAGGTTGGTTGTGGTTTGGATTTTGTCATTTTCTAGGAGGATGAATTTGGTTTTGTCTTGGTTGAGTTTAAGTTTGTGATTTTTCATCCAGGTTGTGACTGCTTCAAGTGTTTGGTGAAGTTTGTCTGTCATGGTAGGTTTAGAATGATCGTATGGGACGAGGATGGTGATGTCATCCGCATAACTATAGGAGGTTATGCCTAGATTATCCAGATGCGTTCCTAGAGAAGCAGTGTAGAGATTGAAGAGGGTAGGGGATAGTGGAGATCCTTGTGGTACGCCGCAGGGGTTTGACCAGGATTCTGACTTTTCTTTGTTTGATTTTACACTGTAGGTTCTGAGTTTTAGGAATCCTTCAAACCAGGAGTATACTTTATCTGAGATGCCTATTGCATCTAAGATCTGTAGAAGGATGTTGTGGTCTACTAGGTCGAATGCCGCCGATAGGTCCAGTTGTATGAGTAGCATTTTTTTCCCTGTACTAAGTTGTTGTCTGACGGTATCCATAAGGGAGCCTAGTAGTGTCTCTGTGCTGAAGTTTGTTCTGAAGCCTGATTGCATGGGGTGGAGTAGGTTATGGTCCTCTATGTAATTGGTGAGGAGTTTGGCTACTAGGCCTTCTATAATTTTGACATATAGCGGAATTGAGGCTATAGGTCTAAAGTTAGATGGGAGGTTTTGTGGTGCTTTTGGGTCTTTTTGGATTGGGGTGATGACAATTTCGCTGAGGTCAGCAGGGAATGTGCCTTCTGTGAGCGTGAATTGGATCCATTGTAGAGTTATGGTGCGGAATTTTACACTGGAGGTGGTAAGGAGATATGAGGGGCAATGGTTGAGGTCACAGGAGGCATGGCTGTATTTTTTGTAGAATTTGTTGAGTTCTGACCATTGTATGTTGGGGAATTGAGTCCAAATTCTATCTGCTGCGATTGCCTCTTTTCCTGTAGGGTGGATTGTGATTGGATTTTGATGGGATGGGTTAAGGATGAGTGTGGCTCTGGTGTTGGTGATTTTGTTCTTGAAGTGTTCTGCTAAGAGGGTGGGTGATGGTGGAGGTGTGTTCGTGGTGGTAGTGTATGGTTTGGTGTCTGTTAATTCTTTCAGGATTTGGAATATTTTTTTGGAATCTTGGGTTTCCGTGCCTATGAGATTAGTATAGTAGCTTTTCCTCTTATCTTTTAGTAGATTTTTGTATTGTTTGTTGATTATATAAGGGTCCTTTTACTAACCCCCTCTTCTACGAAACTGCCACCACCGTGGGGGAATAGGCTGCCCCTGCTGCCATCAGGGAACAGGCCGCCACCGAGTTCTGAGCTCTCCCTGCTTTCCTTCCCCGGGGGGGCCTATCAACTCTTGCCACCCGATGTCAATTCTGATGTCAGAGAGGACATTCTGGGCCAGCCAAACACTGCCTGGCTGGCCCGGAACTTCCTCTCCGACATTAGAATTGACGTTGGGTGGTGAGAGTTGGTCGGCCCCGTGGGGAAGGGAAGCAGGGAGAGCTCAGAACTCGGTGGCGGCCTGTTCCCTGATGGCAGCAGGGGCAGCCTATTCCCCCACGGTGGTGGCAGTATGTTCCCCAATGGCAGTGGCTTGGGGGAGGGCAGGGAGAAAGAAAGAAAGAAAGAAGGGAGATGGGAGACAGACAGAAAGGGAGCATGGAGAGAGAAAGACAGAAAGAAAGGAAGGGGGCATGGAGAAAGAAAGGAACAAATGGGGCACAAAGAGAGAAAGACAGACATACAGAAAGAAAGGGAGCATGGAGAGAGAAAAAAAGAAGGGTCAGGGTGAAAGAAAGAAAAAGTTGGGGGAGGGAATGAGGTCTGGAGGAGAGGAAGCAAACAGGAGGCTGAAAGAAGGGACAAAATATTGGATGCACAGTCAGAAGAAGAAAGTGCAACCAGAGACTCATGAAATCACCAGACAACAAAGGTAGGGAAAATGATTTTATTTTCAATTTAGTGATCAAAATGTGTCCGTTTTGAGAATTTATATCTGCTGTCTATATTTTGCACTGTGGCCCCCTTTTACTAAACCGCAATAGCGAGTTTTAGTGCAGGGAGCCTATGAGCATCGAGAGCAGCACAGGGCATTCAGCGCAGCTCCCTGCGCTAAAAACTGTTATCGCAGATTAGTAAAAAGTGAGGGGGAATATTTGTCTATTTTTGTATAGTTGTTACTGAGGTGACATTGCATAAAGTCATCTGCCTTGAACTCTTTGAAAACCCGTGGAATATAAATGATAATTAACATTTTCTCTGCGTACAGTGTGCTTTGTGTTTTTAAAAATTTTATTGTTGGTAGATCATTTTGACTTGGCCACGAAGGTAAGGGGGAGGGAGGGGAGCTGCTGAAAGACATCTAGTAATCCTTGCAGGCTTGATTGTGCAGGGAATTATTTTTGTAAAATCATGTTTTGTTATGCGACTAGCATTATTTAGACTTTAATTTCTATGAATGAATAGAATGAAAATGATATCAAATTGCTTGCTTGTTTTTATGTGCGTGCGCTGAAGGAAAGTGGAGAGAGAGTGGGCTAAGGACGCTGAAGGGAAATGGAGAAGAGAGTGTGGGGAGAAGACGCTGATTTATAATTGTACAGAATATTGATTCTTTACTATAATAAGTTCAGTACAAAACTATTTGAGGCTTCTGTGGATGGGATCAGATGGTTTGCGGGGATGGGGACCAAGCTCGCGGGGACGGGGACACATTTTTTCCCCGTGTCATTCTCTAGACTCTGCCACAAATCGATTTCGACTACGTGCGGGCGAGCAGGGTGTCAGTCGGGTTGACGTAGCCATCGGTGGCTTTCAAAAAAAATCTTAATCGTTGTACTGCTTATTTTGGCTCATTTGACTAATGAGTTTACCTACCACTGCCCTAGATGGATAAAGTGTTTTTTGTCAGATGGGGTTGGGTTTGACTGAGACACAAGTAGTGTTAATTGTATGTGGCCAGCAGAGGGCTATCCCTCCTTACCTATTAATTTTTTTAAAAAATTTACATTCTACTAATCTCTGATCTTGGTGGATTATAACATAACCCACCCCCAGATAGTATGTTGATGCTTGTGCTGCTGCTGTGCCTACCGAGGTGATTAAAACAGGACAGAAGGTGGTGCAGCAACAGCTGTGCTCTGCATTTGCCCCTGAAATTCTAGCTCGTCCGTTTCGTTCTTGATTTCCTTCCTCCTACCAAGCAGAACATAGTCTCCTACCCACAAATGGAAGTCTCGAAGAGAGGGGATAGGCAAAGACTCCGTGGAAGGGTCAGTTTTTGTGCCCTGTGCCATTTCACCACCCTGCGGGTTGGGTCCTGTCTCTTAAGGTATCAATGCTCGCCAGCTCCGCTGCTCCCACTTCCAAATCCTTTCCTGGCAAGGACTGTCTTGGCAGCAGCTTCACTCTGTTACTCCCTATTTCTGAGGACCAGCATCAGATCTCCCCTTATCCCTGGCACTCAGTGCCTCAGAGGACCCTGTGTAGTACAATCTTTGTCGGAACAGGCCTGTCTGAGTGAATCAGCCTGAAAACCCTTGTGCTTCGCTCCTTCTCCCTAGCCCCTAGATCAGGAAGTCAAGGTCCCTGAGGGCCCCAGAGTGAGGTAAGTCACTTATTAGTGCTTTGGTTGCAGGTACGGACGGCTCAATGAATATTGGAGAATTTCTATCCTATATTCTGAATAGCTGAGGTCCCAACTAAACTTCACAACTCTTTTCACAAAGAATTTGAAAGAGTGGAAAAGTTTTTCAGGAGAAAGCCATAAAGAATTCTGACGGGCCAAAAAGTATCTGAAAGACTTCTAAGAAAACTTGGATGAAAAAGTGCCTCTGAATGCCACTTATTTTGAAGCAAATTTCATAGATCTTTAAAATGAATAGAATAAATAGCCGGAATCTGAGCTGCCTGATTGCTCAGACATCACCACCATCAGGAGGGAAAGTAATCCCGTTCTCTCTTGTGCACTTTCTATTTTATTTATGGCAGGAGCAGGAACCGTGATACATCCCCAAGCAGAGTGGCTGGGCTTTAGCCCCCTGCCATTAATCACGACCCTAATCATGCATTTCATGACCATGACAGTTGCTTTTTCCCTCCAGACAGCGGCATAGGGTCTGCAGCAATTGATTTTCAGCTTGTCCAGAAAAACCTAAAGTTGGAGAAACTTTACTAATTGAAGTTTTGCCCATGAATTTATAAGTGCTTGATTACAAAATCATTTTTGTACAATTTTTTAGGCCCATCCTGGAGTTGCTCAAAAGCTCCACCAAAATCCATTTTTCCCTTAAAATCAGCTGATAATTTTGCACTAAACAGGTGATAATGCTATCATTATGCTATGGACCTAGAATAAATGTGTAAATATAAGTAAATCTAAAATAACTACCGTGTTTCCCCGATGATAAGGCAGGGCCATCAAATAAGACAGCCCCCCCTTTTTAGAAAAAATTGTAAAATAAGGCACCCCCCCCCCGCAAATAAGCCACCCACCGATACCTGCGCTTACCCGAATCGGGTGGTACGGTGGGTGACTCCATGTGGTCCCTCCGTCTACCGCGGGGGTCGGCAACCCGCGGCTCCAGAGCTGCATGCGGCTCTTTTCCACCTTTGCCGTGGCTCCGGTAGTGTGTCACGCAGGCGTGCATCTTACAAGTCCGGCGTCGCGGCGGGAAATAGCCATGCTGAGCAGTGAGCTCAGCACGTACACAGATGAAAGCCTTGCTTGCTGATTGGTCCGGCGGCTGTGCCGCCGGACCAATCAGCAAGCAAGGCTTTCATCTGTGTAGTGCTGAGCTCACTGCTCAGCATGGCTATTTCCCGCCGCGACGCCGGACTTGTAAGATGCACGCCTGAAAAAGAAATCATCCTGGCCGGGGTCGGTGTCATGCTCCGGAGATCTACAGCCTTCCTATCTCCCTCTCCCTTCTACCTGCTTCCGGCCACATCCCCTGCTCCGCGGCTCTCTTCGGCAACTCAGCAGCAGCGATCGACACAAGCTTCTGACGTCGGGGCCTACCCTCTGCGAGTCCCGCTTGTTTCAACTTCCTTTTTCCACAAAGGCAGGACTCGTAGAGGGAAGGCCTCGATGTCGGCAGCTTGTCTTGATCACCGCTGCTGACGAGTTGCTGAAGAGAGCCGCGGAGCAGGGGGGTGTTGCCAGGTGCAGGTAGAAGGGAGAGGGCCAGATGCAGGACTCGTGGGTGAGGGAGCAGAAGAGAGAGAGAAAGGATAGAGATACAGAGGGGACATGAAAGGGTAAATAAGGCATCCCCCCGAAAATAAGCCCTAGAGCATATTTTGGCCTTCCAAAAAAAATAAGACAGTGTCTTACCATCGGGGAAACACGGTAGTCCTCCGTCTTTGAAACCAATTGCTTGCCCATTGGTTGCCGATGGAGGCACGAGTGAAGTTTAAGTTTGGATGTTTTTGCTTTAAGATACTATTCAGTTTAGCCCCTAAATACATAACTGACCTTTTCTCTTTTTCAACCAATAGACATAAGAGAAGCTCACCCTTGAATTTTGTTTCTCCACTGGTTAAAGCAGGGGTAGGGAACTCCGGTCCTCGAGAGCCATGTTCCAGTCGGGTTTTCAGGATTTCCCCCAATGAATATGCATGAGATCTATGTGCAGGCACTGCTTTCAATGCATATTCATTGGGGAAATCCTGAAAACCCGACTGGAATACGGCTCTCGAGGACCGGAGTTCCCTACCCCTGGGTTAAAGGATATGAATTTAAAAGACATCATCAACATCTTTTCTCACATCAGGCTGCATTATGGGGTAAAGATCTGGAACAACTGCTTATGCCTACTACTTATAGGGCAGGGATCTCAAAGTCCCTCCTTGAGGGCCGCAATCCAGTTGGGTTTTCAGGATTTCCCCAATGAATATGCATTGAAAGCAGTGCATGCAAATAGATCTCATGCATATTCATTGGGGGAAATCCTGAAAACCCGACTGGATTGTGGCCCTCAAGGAGGGACTTTGAGACCCCTGTCATAGGGAATTTAGGAAACACCTAAAAACACATCTGTTCCCGATGTATTTAGGCAACTGACCTGTACAATCTTATTCCACAATAACTGATCTCTAGAGCTGTTAGTCACTAGTTTTTAACTTTGTTAGTTCTACTCAGTTTGTAGCATCTTTTAATCATTGTAAACCGCATAGAACTTCACGGTCCTGCGGTATAGAAACTGCTATTATTATTATAAGATCACAAGACTCGCTGATGACCTTCCGGAAAACACTAAAGACTCATCTCTTCAATTGAACAGCCCCTACAGACTGCCTCCTCCTTACTTGCCTTCCTAAACTCCCACTCCCTCTCTCTCCACCCTTCGCCTTCCTCTCATGCTCCCCCCCACGTCCTCCCACCTGTCTCTCTACGACTACCTGTAAACTTTGTCGTGTAATTTTATTGTGAATGTCAATTGTAACCTATTCTGAGCTCCCGGGGGAATGGGATAGAAATCTAAATAAATAAACACCCAAATTAACCCAAAAGTAAAACTATAATGGATATGAGAATTTCTGTTTTCTATTGCAATCAATACTTACTTTATATTGTAGTTAAACTGGGAAAAGTCCTCAAACGCCCAAGTGTTTAAAATAATCGATGATAAAAACACTTTAATGGGGCTTGAACATCATCACAGTTATTTCTTCTTTTTTATATTCATTCAAATTGTGTATTTTTGTGCATATGCAGATCATTAACAAATGCAATCAAATATAGAAATATTATTTTAGTCATTAATGCCTTCAAACTCAATCTTGCTCCCGACAGAACTACGGCCAGTCCGTTTCACTCCTGGACGACTTCTTCAAGGGAAGTGCTTATGTGATGTTATAAGTACAAACTGCTATTGCTTTATTAAACTTAAGTGCACGAAAAAGAAAAAATTAAAAAACGTGTCCCATTGGACCAGAAACTCTTACTTTTTAAAACTATAATGGTCACTATAATATCGTCTTTGACCTGATATAAGAAATATCACTCGATAAGAATTATTGATGCTTTCTTACGATTATATTTTTATGTTACTTTCTAGACAGCATATACCTTGAACCAAGGGTGCCCCCACTTTTTGGGCTTGCAAGCTACTTTTAAAATGGCCAAGTCAAAATGATCTACCAATTAAAAAAAACACAGCACACTGTACACAGAGAAAATGTTAATTATCATTTGTATTTGGGGTTTTATTCAGAGGTCAAGGCAGATGACTTTAAAATATGCAATGTCACCTCAGTAACAACTATACAGAAACAGACAAATATACTCTCTCCCTTTTTACTAAACCATGATAGCGGTTTTTAGCGCAGGGAGCTGCGCTGAATGCCCCTCTCAGCTCCCGACGCTATAAACCACTATTGTGGTTTAGTAAAAGGAGACCATAGTGCAAAATATAGGCAGCAGATATAAATTCTCAAAACAGGCACATTTGGATCACTAAACTGAAAATAAAATCATTTTTCCTACCTTTTTGTCTGGTGATTTCATGAGTCTCTGGTTGCACTTCCTTCTTCTCTAAATCCAATATTTCTTTCTTTCTGCCCCTCCCCTTTTCTTTCTGTCTGTCTTTCTTTCTCTCTACCCCTGCCCCCCTCTTTATTTCTGTCTTTCTTTCTCTCTCCCCCTGCCCCCAAGCCATCGCACTGATTTCTCCACTTCCCTGATTCTTTTTCTCTCTCCCTGCCGTTCCCCCCCCCCCCCCCCCCCCCCCCCCACAAGCCACCACGCCGATTTCTTCCTCCCCGAGCCAGGCCAGGCACGTACAAGCACCAGGCCCACAAGCCTTCACCTCCGACGTCAATTCAGATGTTGGAAAGGAATTTCCAGGCCAGCCAGGCAGCAATTGGCTGGCCCAGAACTTCCTCTCCAACGTCAGAATTGATGTCGGAGGTGAAGTCTTTTGGGTCCGGCGCTTGTACACGCCTGGCCTGGCTCGGGGAGGAAGGAAGAAGATCGCAAAGGCAAGGCGATCGACTTCAGATGAAACTAACTACATGCTACTGCACTGCCACTTTTCATTTAATTAAAAAATGGCGGCTAGCTTTAAAAGGATGCCAGCAAGGAAAAGATCAATGCTGAGTAGTTATGAGATGAACTGCAAAGCTATTGGATGTTGTTTCCAATCCAATAGCTTTGCAGTCCATCCAATAGATAATTTTCTTAAGAATTTTCTTGTACAGTGCAGAATTCATGCTTCCTTCAATAATGGCAAGTTTTCCAGATCCTGAGACAGCAAAGCATGCCCACACTATCACCACCATGTGGAATCCACTTCTTATAATAATAATAATAATAATAACTTTATTCTTCTATACCGCCACAATCTAATGACTTCTCAGCGGTTTACATCAAAGAGAGCTGGACAATCAGCGAAGTACAAAATACAAATAACAAAATTACAATATATTTCTTAAGGATAATCAGAGTAGAATTATTGCAATTATTACAGAACTAGTCTTTAAGCCCGTTACATTAACGGGTGCTAGAACATATGTGTGTGTGTCTGTCTTTATTTCTTTCTCTCTCTCTCTCCTTAGCCATTTTCTTTCTTTCTGCCTTTATTTTTCCTTGGCTGTCCTCTGTTCCTTTTTCTTCACCCCCCCTGTCCATCAGCATCTCTTTTCTTATCCCCCTGTCCAGCAGTAGGCATCCCTTCCTTTTTTATCCCCCCGCCTCCTTCTTATCCCTATGATACTCTTACCTTGCTCTGTCCCTGATCAGAGGTTCCCGACAGCCGCCCAGTTGCACCCATTGGAAAAGTTCCCACTGCCGCATCCCGCACCCCTCCTGACGCGGCTCCCGCTGTCCTTTCTGTCTGTCTGTGTCCCTGGCCCCCTTTGCCTGTCTGTCTTTCTGTGTATCTCCCTGCCCCTGTGTCTTTCTTCTTTCTCCCTCTGTCTGTCTGTCCAAAGCAGCATTCCATCCCCCTCCATTTCCCTCCCCCCACACCAGTTCCCTGTGCACCTGCCCCTGTGTCTTTCTTATTTTCTTTGTGTTTCCCTTCCTCTCTCTGTCTGTCTCTCCAAAGCAGCATTCCCTCCCCCTCCATTTCCCTCCCCCCCACCAGTTCCCTGTGCAGCAGCATTAGCGTTTCCTCTACCCCCCCTTCCCTTCCCGCGGTCCGGACTACAAACGTGGTGATTACAGCAGCGCTTGCATCAGTCTCCACACGCTGGTTCAGGTCCTTCTACTGCCCTGATTTGCTCTGGCACGTCCCTGATGACATCATCAGAGACGCGGCAGAGCAAATCAGGGCAGTAGAAGGGCCCGAAGCAGCGTGTGAAGACTGATGCACACGCTGCTGGAATCGCCATTCGGGCCCGCGGGAAGAGAAGGGGGTGGGTGTCAAAGGAGGAACGGAGATCGGCGGCGGCAGGAGGAACGGAGATCGTCGTCTGGCTGCGGTCGGGCTTGTGTAGAGCAGGGAGGCTGTGACGTATTAAGTGAGCAGGTGGTGACGTAAAACCCGCGCATGCGCACTCGTGTTTTCGCGACGGATCAGGGAACACGTTTTTTTAGTGCGCATGCGCGGCCTATCATTTTATTATATTAGATTATTGCAATTAATGTAATTTCTATTTTGGAAATGAATCTATCAAATAGTACAGTTTTTAATTTCTTTCCAAAAAGCGCCATAGGTCAACCTGGCTCCACTAATGTAATTACCAAACCAAGACTGCTGTTTACCTGCTTGAAACATAAAAGTCTTATCCAAAAATGACCTGTATTTACACTTCTCCCTCGGTATTTGCGGTTTTATTACTCATGAATTTGATTATTTGCAGTTTTTACCTTGCTGGCTCCTCTCCCCAAATGACGTCCCAGAGTGCCGATAAAAATTTTGGCGCAGACAGGCCTGTGACCCATGGAAAGGCACACACAACTGTGATGAAGCAGATTAAGGAGCTGCAGTGTTACTCTCATCA
Organism: Geotrypetes seraphini; assembly: GCF_902459505.1. Lineage (NCBI taxonomy): Eukaryota > Metazoa > Chordata > Amphibia > Gymnophiona > Dermophiidae > Geotrypetes > Geotrypetes seraphini. The sequence continues at coordinate 13,540,292 of NC_047085.1, forward strand.
CCTCACTTCTGCTCTCCTTGTGGGAATCCCAGCCCATACCTTGCCGTCCTTGACAGTAAGGTCCTGAGTTCTGTATGTGACCTGAGTCCGCCCGTTCTTAATCATCTCATACCAGCTGTTTAACTCTCCGTCACCACTGCTGTTGCGGAAGGTACCTTAATGTTCATGTATTTTTTACCACCTTTTTCAAGGAATTCATTCAAGGCTGTTGCACAGGTTCGAGCTGCTGCCTCAGTGGCAATGCTGCACTCTGTCATGCTGAGGTCTGGGTTGATTTCTAAGCCTAGTTTCTGTTCCTCAGACTTTGTTAAAACCACATAAAAACCATTTTATCACTCACCCAGCCGTCTACCATGCATGGACAAAGGAGACATCATATATCTAGATTTCCAAAAAGTCTTTGATAAGGTACCCCATGAATGCCTACTTCGGAAACTGAAGAACCATGGGGTGGAAGGAGACGTACACAGATGGATCAGAAATTGGTTGGCGGGTAGGAAACATAGGGTAGGGGTGAAGGGCCACTACTTGGACTGGAGGAAGGTCACGAGTGGTGTTCCACAGGGGTCGGTGCTCGGACCGCTGCTATTTAATATATTTATAAATGATCTAGAAACAGGGACGAAGTGCGAGATAATAAAGTTCGCAGACGACACCAAACTATTTAGTAGAGCTCGAACTAAAGAGGACTGCGAAGAATTACAAAGGGACTTGGACAAACTAGAGGAATGGGTGACAAGATGGCAGATGAAGTTCAAAGTTGAGAAATATAAAGTATTAAATGTAGGAAGCAGAAACCTGAGGTACAACTATACGATGGAAGGGATGTTATTGAATGAGAGTACCCAAGAAAGGGACTTGGGGGTTATGGTGGACATGACAATGAAGCCGACGGCACAGTGTGCAGCGGCCGCTAAGAGAGCGAATAGAATGCTAGGTATAATCAAGAAAGGTATTACAACCAGAACGAAAGACGCTATCCTGCCATTATATCAGGCGATGGTACGCCCACACTTGGAATACTGCATCCAATACTGGTCGCCGTAATTAAAGAAGGATATGGCGATACTCGAGAGGGTTCAGAGGAGAGTGACACGTCTGATAAAAGGGATGGGAAACCTTTCATACACTGAGAGATTGGAGAAACTGGGGCTTTTTTTCCTGGAGAAGAAGAGACTTAGAGGGGAATATGATAGAGACTTACAAGATCATGAAGGGCATAGAGAAAGTGGAGAGGGACAGATTCTTCAAACTTTCTAAAAATAAAAGAACAAGAGGGCACTCGGAAAAGTTGAAAGGGGACAGATTCAAAACAAATGCTAGAAAGTTTTTCTTCACTCAATGTGTGGTGGACACCTGGAATGCACTTCCTGAGGGTGTGATAGGACAAAATACGGTATTGAGGTTCAAGAAAGGATTGGACAATTTTCTGTTGGAAAAGGGGATAGAGGGGTATAGATAGAGGATTACTGCACAGGTCCTGGACCTGTTGGGCCGCCGCATGAACGGACTGCTGGGCACGATGGACCTCAGGTCTGACCCAGCGGAGGCACTGCTTATGTTCTTATGCCTCCATCTGTTCTATCTACTCTGCCAAAATCGCAAATGTGATCGTTTGTATTATTTGCGATTTCAACATATTACATTACAGATTTCTATTCCGCCATTACCTTTCGGTTCAAAGTGGATTACAAAAAGAGTTATAGAAGAAGGGTTACAACATTAGATCAGAGAAGGTTTCCAAGAGAGGGAAAAGTAGGATCTGGGGTTAGGGAGGGGATGGTAAGAGGGGGGTTAAGCTTTATCATGGTATTAAGCTTTCTTAAGGGATTTCTTGAAGAGTATAGTTTTTATTTCCTTTCCTTATTGACGAGTGTTTTAACAAAAAACCGCGAATAACATATAAAAAGTTATTCGTAGTTTTTCCGTATTCGCGGGTCTGCTCCACCCGTAACCCCTGTGAATACAGAGGGAGGAGTGTATTTCTAGGATAAGCAGCCTAAAATCTGTTGTACGACTTAGGATCTAGCTGGGCTTGATGGACCTTCAGTCTGTCCCAGTATGACAATTCTTATGACTTATGTCCTTATGACTGTTGGTAGGATATTGTTGCTGTTTTTATTTATTTATTTATATCTGCCTTTCCCAAGGCGGGTTACAACATAGCACATACAAAATCAAACAATAATCACAAAATCACAGCATATACACAGAAGGCAAACATGAAATCTCACGGAATAGGCGTCCAGCACCTACATATAAATCAAAAATGGTCCTGGTTCAGGATTTAATCATACAAAAGCGATGTCTTTTTAACAATTTTTCGAAACTGTCTAAACTTATCTGTTGGTGTATAAATTAAAGAAGACTATTTCACTCTTGGGGACCTATCTCATCTCTTCTGGAATTTCCTTTCATCATGGCCTAGCATTCATGGAGAAACTTTGTACTTCACTTTCATGGTAAGGTTCGGTATATAGTGAGGTTTAGATTCAACAGGGCTGGCTGCAATCAACCCTGGCTGTATTTGATCAGATGAATCTAATTTTCAATTAAATGTGGTCAATTAGTTGATTAACTAAGGGGACAGTTACTGTGTATACTTGAATATAAACCTATCTGAATATAAATCAAGAGAACATTTTTCCCCTAAAATAAGGGGGGGGAAATGTTAATTCAAATATAAACTGATGGTTTATATTCAGGTGCTGGGGCAGAAGGGACTCCTCCTCCCTTCCCTGGTATCCTGTCTGCCGGCTCTACAGCCAGAAGCCACTGCCCCTCGTGGACCCACTGTGGACCTCCAGTACTGTGCCCTGGTGGTGCAGGGAGCCAGAGCTACTAATTGATCCCTCCCTCCCTGATGGCGACTTTGCCTTTGCAACTAACTAACCAGCCTGCCCCTCACCTCCCGGTCCCCCTGTGAGACTCAACAGTCTCGCGAAGGTTGCTGTCAGAACTCATGGCAGCCATTTTTTTATTTATTTTTTTTTTTTTTACTACAGAGACTACCAGGCAAGAGTGCATAGAAGGATCACTCCTGACCTGCCTCACCGCTGGTCCACTAGGGACCTAAGGCAGGCCTGCAGGGGGACCGGGAGGGGATGGGATGGGTAGGGCTGGTTAGTTGCAGAGGCAAAGTCACCGTGAGAGAGGGATCAATCGGTGGGTCCAGGAGGGAGGGTGGGTAGATGGGACTTGAATATTAACCGAGACCTCCATTTTGGACTACTTTTTTTGGCCCTAAAATTTCAGTTTATATTCAAGTATATATGGTACTTTTTCATATGGGTGAAATGGGTGTGGTGCTACAGCCTCAGCACCCTGAGGTTGTGGGTTCAAATCCCGTACTGCTCCTTGTGACCCTGGGCACTTAATCGCCATTGCCCCAGGTACATTAGATAGAGTGGGAGAGTTAGGGAAAAATGCTTGAATACCTGAATCATTTGTAATCCGCATAAAATTGTAGGATATGCGGAATATAAATTATTAAATAAATGAAGTAATAATTTAAAAACTGCATTTTATGTTTAACTCAGGTTCCCTTTGTCTAATAATAAGGGAGATCAGGAGGAGGGGAAAATCTTTTTCAAATCACTGTACCTTGGCTTAGGAGTAAGGTCCATTTCTTTTATGGTGTGCACAAAACTGATCTATTTTGAAACATTGCCCATGAGAATCTCTGAAGTTCTAGAACTGCATCATCCTTTTTTTAGGACAACCTTAAAGGAAGAAAGAACTTCCTGAATCATTATTTGGACCCCATGGGTAGTTTTTGGATCAAGACATAGTGGATTAGAATTTTCTTCTCGGTACAAAACCAAGATAGATTTGTTTGTGGAAACACTGAACAGGAAGATAAGTGAATTCTGCTCCAGTAGGAAACCACCTAGCAAGCTAGTGATGGATATGGCCTCCTTCCACTGGGAGACAGCTCGTATCTTATCCTAGCTGTGGTGATCAAACCTTGATCAGATTTAGAAAAAGTAATAGGCCTATAAAGGTTTCGGTGGTATGAAAATACAAGAAACATAAGAACTCAAAAATTGGGTTCATAGACAACGGCGCGAAAGACAAAGGCGCACGCCGACAACTGAGCGCAAGACGGAGGCACGCGCCGAAGAAAATTACAGTTTTTAGGGGCTCCGATGGGGGGTTTTGTTGTGGAGCCCCCCCCCCCCAGTTTACTGAATAGAGATCGCGCCGGCGTTGGGGTTTGGGGGGTTGTAACCCTCCACATTTTACTGTAAACTTAACTTTTTCCCTAAAAACAGGGAAAAAGTGAAGTTTTCATTAAAATGTGGGGGGTTACAACCCCCCAAACCCCCCACAATGCCCCCACAATGCGGCGCGATGTCTATTAAGTAAAGTGGGGGGTTCCCCCCACACACACCCCTGTCGGAGCCCTAAAAACAGTAATTTTCAGCGGCGTGCGCTTCTGCGCTGCGCTCAATTGTCTGGGCGCGCCTTTGACCTGACACCCAAAAATTGCCAGACTGGGTCAGGCCAGAATCATATTTCTAACAAGTGGCCAAGGAGTTATTCATTTATATTTTGCCTAAAACCTAGGCAGATAACAGCCAATACAAACACAATATAAATAAAATGACATAATTAAAACAACATTAAAACTGTAAATAAAATAGAGCCATACTAAAAAAACAAAGTATACATGAGGCGGGATCTAGTGAAACTTGAAGAATGGTCCAGTAATTGGCAACTAAGATTTAGGGATCCTTTTATTAAGGTGCGCTCACCAATTTAGTGCACGCTAAATGCTAAGGCATCCATTTTATTCTATGGGCACACGCTAAATCGGTTAACGCGCCTTAATGAAAGGACCCCTCGTGCACTTGGGTTACAAAACTCCAAGAGAACTGTGTAGTATAGGGGATGAAGTGCTTCTGTGTATGAAAGAAGATCAGGACTTGGGGGTGATTGTGTCTGATGATCTCAAGGTGGCAAAACAGAAAAGATGATGGTCAAAGCCAGGAGGATGCTTGGAATAGTCAGTAGGAAAAGGGAGGCGATACTACCTTTAAATAGGTCTCTTGTAAGGCCCTATTTGGAATACTCTGTGTGATTCTGGAGTCAGTCCAGAGGGCTCCTCCAAAACTGGTTGGTGGTCTTTGTCATAAAGCATATAGGGTCAGACTTAGAGACCTCACTATGTATACTTTAGAACAGGGATCTCAAAGTCCCTCCTCGAGGGCCGAAATCCAGTCGGGTTTTCAGGATTTCCCCAATGAATAGGCATTGAAAGCGGTGCATGCACATAGATCTCATGCAGATTCATTGGGGAAATCCTGAAAACAAGACTGGATTGCGTCCCTCAAGGAGGGACTTTGAGACCCCTAGATTAGAGTGTCTATGTCAGGGATGAGCAACTCCGGTCCTCGAAGGCCGAAATCCAGTCGGGTTTTCAGGATTTCCCCAATGAATATGCATTGAAAGCAGTGTATATGCACTTGGATCTCATGCGTATTCATTGGGGAAATCCTGAAAACCTGACTGGATTTCGGCCCTCAAGGAGGGCCTTTGAGACCCCTGCTTTAGAAGAAAGGTATCTTAATACCAAACTCAACAGTGAAATGCTCTCAGACTACTTTGCTGACAAAGTAGATAAAATGTTAACTCATCTCGACTCTACCGCACTACAACCATCATTCTCCCGTGACCCAGACAAGATAATTAAAACAACAACTGGAAACCAAATTCACTTTGAAACTGTCTCCCATGACAACATCGCCAAGATACTAAATGCTATATGCCCTTCCAGCTCCAACCTGGACCCCTGTATGCCACACCTCCTGGTGGCTGTGAAAGATGTCTTTTTAGACTCCATTCTTCATCTCATTAACACCTCTCTGAAAACAGGTGGTGTGCCCGCAAACTGGAAGTCATCATAGAAACATAGAAAATGACGGCAGAAAAGGGCCATAGCCCATCAAGTCTGCCCACTCCAACAACTCTCCTCTAATCTACACTCTATCACCCGTCGCCAAGCTGCCCTCCATTGATCTTGAAAAAAACCTACGCTCAACCCTAACGTACCCAGTAACCTTAGACCTGTCTCCAACCTACCCTTCATCTCCATGATCCTAGAAAAAACAGTGTTGAACCAATTATATTACTTTATTGATGAACAAAGAGCCCTATCCCCCTTCCAATCGAGATTCAGGAAATTTCGTACTGAAACCATCCTTCTCAACATCATCGACAACTGCTGGAAACTCATGGATAAGGGTAATGATGACCTTCTAGTGCTGCTGGATCTCAGTGCGGCATTTGACATTATTGACCATCCTCTTGTCATTGTGCAACTCTCTGAAATTGGAATCAGAAACACTGTGTTACAATGGTTCGCCTCCTTTCTGAATAATTGATCCCAAAGCATATTGCTCAATGATGCACGATTGAAACCTAAACCAATCAAATATACTTCTCCCTCGTTATTCGCGGGGGATACGGGCAGAGCCGTACCGCAAATGGCGAAAAACCATGATTATCCGGCTTTGACCCACCCCCACCTCCCTGCCGCCTTCCCGGCCTTGCCTGGTGGTCTAGAGGGCTTTCGGGACAGGAGCGATTTTCCTACGCTCCTGCCCCGTGCAGATCGCAATGAGGAAATGGCTGCTGTGAGTTCCCGTAGTCTCTCGAGACTACGACGGGAACTCCGTACAGCCATTTCCTCATGGCGATCTGCACGGGGCAGGAGCGTAGGAAAATCGCTCCTGCCCCAAAAGCCCGCTAGACCACCAGGTAAGGCCGGGAAGGCGGCAGGGAGGTAAAAAATATGGTTTTTTACATTTTCCCCCTCCCCAGAAAAAAATCGCGATTATGTGAAATCGTGAGTGCAGAAACCGCGAATGGGGAGGGGTAAGTGTACGGTGTTCCTCAGAGGGCTCTGATATCCCCCCTACTATCCAATCTCTACATTAGGCCAGTCCTAGACATAGCCCACAAATATCAAATACAGATTCACTCCTTTGCAGACGACATCCAACTATACCTACCACTAGGACAAAACCATGACACCCAGATCGAGAAACTCCTAAAATGCCTCTCGGAAATCAAAAACTGGATGACTGTCAACAAATTGCTACTAAACGCCACCAAAATGGAACTCCTTTAGATCCGCAAAGAATACTGCAACCGTGCCCGTCCCTCGCTACGCTGGGACTTGACTACCTTAACCGCAAAGGACCAAGCATGCAGCCTAGGAATACTCCTTCACTTTAACCTGTCACTTTCCAATATCTCTCAGGTGGTATTGTCCTAATTTTACTACCTACGTCAACTCCAAAAAATAAGGAACTGCTTCTCTGAATCTGACTTCACTCAACTACTCTGTGCCTTAGTCCTTTCCCGCATGGACTACTGCAATGCCCTATTCAACGGTCTCACGGTGAGCAACATATGTCTCCAGCTTGTACAAAATGCAGCAATCAGACTTCTAAAAAACCTCAATGCCCGTGACCCTGTCTCCCAGGCTCTATTGGCGGCTCACCGGCTGCCCATGGCCAAACGTTATATCTTCAAGGGCCTGATGTTAGCGTTCAAATCCTTGCACGACATGACGCCAGACTATGTGATGGCAAAGCTTGTTCCATACATGCTGAACAGGTCCCTCCGATCCCAGGATGAAATACGCCGCAAAATGCCTCCTAGTCGTGCCCTTCAACTACAAACTGCCAAACGATGTTCCTACTCTCACTTCATACCGAGCCACTGGAACCAACTGCCCCCACAGATCAGATTCCTTGAAGTACTCCTCAGCTTTAGGAAAGCAATAAAAACATTCCTCTTCACCTAACCTCCCCCTCCCCCCGCCCATTTCCGATGGAATACAAAGAAATGTATATTGGCACTAGATCCCGATAAATATCACGTTAGAAAAAACTTGTATTGAAGCATCTTCCACTGTAACTATGACAAATTTAACCTGTATGGATATTGGTATTAGATCCCTAATGTGTGTCTAGTTCAGTGTTTTTCAACCAGTGTGCCGCGAGATGTTGCCTGGTGTGCCGTACGGTGCAGACACTGATTAGGCCTCAGGCCGGGTCCCGCACGCGCTCCCATGAGACTCCCCCGGTCCCCGCTGCTGTTCAGTTTAGATCTTCTGCTCTGACGCAACCGGAAACAGGAAGTTGCAGTAGAGCAGAAGATTGAACACTGAGCAGCCGCGCGTGCGCGGCTCTTTGGGAAAGCGTGCATGTCGCCGAAAAACAAAACCTACAAACTAAGGTGAGGCGAAGGGAGAGAGCTGGCTAAACAGTAGGATCGATTGGGCAGGTGAGTGGTGGCTGCAGGGACTGTGCGATCGCTCGTGTTCCCGGCTCAAATTTGAAGGAGGGAGTGAAAGGGAAAAGGATTCTGGGCCAAGGGGATGAAGACGGAAAGAAAAGCCCACAGCAGGAAAGAAAGGGAAGGACAGGCAGGTGAGCCAGATTTTAGAAGCAGGGGGGGGGAAGAAAGAGGGAAAAAAGCTAGATGGGGTTGAAAAGAAGAGACACACTGGTATAGAAGAGGAAGATAGGGGAAATCTGGACACAGGAAGGTAACAGAAAGAGGGGAAATTATGTGCATGGGGCATAGGGACAGAGACATAAAGGGGACATGCCATGGGGATGGTATATGGACACGGGGGGGGGGGGGGCAATGGCAGATACATAGGGGAGATATTAGAAATGGGGAAAATAGGAGCACAGAAGCGAGATGGTTTGTGGGGATGGGACAGGGACCGAGCTCACAGGCTCCAGTGGCTTGCACAAATTACATTGTAACGTGCCATGAAAATAAGAGGGAGGAAGGTAGATAGATAAGCCACGTGAGAGGAGCTGAAGGGTAGTAGAAAGGAACGGATGGTAAAGGAGGGAGGGAAGGGTGGTGGTGGAAAGGAATAGGACAGACATTGAAGGAGGGTGGAGAGGAACAGACCCCGAAGGGAAATGTGGAAGACAGAGTGGGAAGAAGACAGATGCCAGACTATGGGGGAGCAGAGGGAAGAAGATGGGTGCTAGACCAATTGGGGGGGGGGGGTGAAGGGAGAGGCACAGTAACAGCAAATGGAAGACGTAGAGAGAAGACACACAGTGGATGGAAGGAATTGAATGAGAAGATGTGGAAAGCAGAAACCAGACAACAAAGGTAGGAAAAAAAATTATATTTATTTATTTATTTTTTGCTTTAGGATAAAATAGTATATTAGTTGTGTTGATAAAAATGTATAAACAAAGCCCTGCCAGCTGAACATCTCTTTCTCTAGTTCAGCAGCAGGAACTTTGATTTATAAGAAAGGAATAAGCTAAATATTACAGTACTAAGGCTTATATGGATGCAGTGGGGACGGTGACGGGGCGGTGAATGGGATGGCAGTGGCGGTGACGGGGCGGTGAAAGGGATGGCGGTGACGGTGACGGGGCGGTGAAGGGAACGGCTGTTGACGAAGAGCTACGTGTGTGTCTTTCTTCGATTCCAGCCAGAATATCAGCTTTGTGTTCAGCCAAACAGGCCCAGGTTTCGCACTGAATAAAGTATTTTATAATTTTTCACTATTCTGTTTACTTAATATTTCATAATAAAGTAATTATAAAATACTTTCTTTGTGTTTATTTGATTCCTATTCAAGAGAATTACTTTATATATAGTCAATATAGGCACAGAGTTAAATTTTTTAACATTTTCTAATGGTGGTGTGCCTCGTGATTTTTTTCATGAAACAAGTGTGCCTTTGCCCAAAAAAGGTTGAAAAACACTGGTCTAGTTAGAATAAAAATTTGTATTGAAAAATCTTACACTGTTGAGGATAACTATGGCAAATTTTAACCTCTGAACTCTGTTTATTGGTATTAGACCCTTAGTATGTATAGAATTAGGACACATCGTTGTATCGTAAAATTGTACTTTAACTGTCATATTGTAACCTGTAACCCGTTCTGAACTCATTGGGGAAAACGGGATGGAAAACAAATTAAATTAATTAATTAATATGTTTGTGGTATTAATGTACAGGAGGTGAGCCTTTCTCAAATAAAGGAAATCTCTGGCATAGAATGAAGTTAAGAAGTGATGGGCTCAGGAATAATCCAAGGAAATACTTTTTTTTTACAGAAAAGGTGTTAGATGCATGGAATAGTCTCCCAGTAGAGGTGGTGGGGACAAAGACTGTCTGAATTCAAGAAAACGTGAGACAGGCACGTGGGACCTCTTACGGATAAGAACCTAAGCAGTGCCTCTGCTGGGTCAGACCAGAGGTCCATCATGCAGTGGCCCAACAGGTCCAGGACCTGTATAGTATTTTTCTATCTATACCCTTCCATCCCTTTTTCCTTCAGGAATTTATCTAATCCTTTCTTAAACCCCTGATATCATGCTCTGTCCTATCACACCCTCTGGAAGCTCATTCCAGGTGTCCATCACCCTTTGGGTGAAGAAGAACTTCCTAGCATTGGTTCTGAATCTGTCCCCTTTTAATTTTTCCGAGTGCCTTCTCGTTCTTGTAGTTTTCGAACGTTTGAAGAATCTGTCCCTCTCCACTTTCTCCATGCCCTTCATGATCTTGTAAGTCTCTATCATGTCCCCTCTAAGTCTCCACTTTTCCAGGGAAAAGAGCCCCAGTTTCTCTAGTCTGTCAGCATATGAAAGGTTTTCCATACCTTTTATCAATCGCGTCGCTCTTTTCTGGACCCTCTCGAGTAACGCCATATCCTTCTTTAGGAACGGTGACCAATATTGTACTCCAGATGCGGGCGCACCATCACCTGATACAATGGCAGGATAACCTCTTTCGTTCTGGCTGTAATACCTTTCTTGATAATACCCAGCATTCTATTCGCCTTCTTTGAGGCCGCTGCACACTGTGCCGACGGCTTCATTGTCTTGTCCACCATTACCCCTAAGTCCTTTTCTAGGGTACTTTCACCCAATTCCAGCCCTCCCATCGTATAGCTGTACTTTGGGTTTCTGTTTCCCACATGCAAGATTTTACATTTCTCTACATTAAATTTCATCTGCCATCTCACCGCCCACTCTTCTAGTTTGTTCAGGTTCCTTTGTAAAGCTTCACAGTCCTCTTTTGTCCCAACTCCACTAAATAGTTTGGTTTCGGCTGCAAACTTTATTACCTCGCACTTCGTACCTGTTTCTAGATTGTTTATAAATATATTGAATAGCAGCGGTCCGAGCACCGACCCCTGCAAAACACCATTCGTGACCCTCCTCCAGTCAGAGTAGTGGCCCTTCACTCCTACCCTCTGCTTCCTATCCGCCAACCAATTTTTGATCCATCTATGTATGTCTCCTTCCACCCATAGCTCTTCAGTTTCCATAGTAGGCGTTCATGGGGTACCTTGACAAAGGCTTTTTGGAAATCCAAGTATACCATGTCTATGGGGTCCCCTTTGTCCATTCGTTTGTTAATTCCTTCAAAGAAGTGTAAAAAGTTCGTTAGGCATGATCTTCCCTTGCATAAGCCATGCTGGCTTGTTTTCATCAGTTTATTTCTTTCTAGATGCTCATCAATGCTGTCTTGTATCGGCGCTTCCGCCATCTTCCCCGGAACCGAAGTCAGACTTAATTGGTCTGTAGTTCCCCGGGTCACCTCTTGATCCCTTTTTGAAGATGGGCGTAACATTTGCTATCTTCCAATCCTCTGGGATCACGCCTGTACTCAGGGATAGGTTACAAACCTGCATTAGTAGTTCCGCTATTTCCTCCTTTAGTTCCTTCAAAACCCTGGGGTGGATTCCGATCGGGGCCGGAGATTTGTCACTTTTTAATCTATCTATCTGCCTATATACGTCTTCGAGGCTTACCTCCATTGATGTTAATTTTTCTACCTGGTCCCCTGTGAAGATTTTTTCAGGTTCCTGCACGTTGGATGTGTCCTCCTTTGTAAATACTGACGAAAAGAACATATTTAGTCTATCCGCCACCTCTTTTTCCTCCTTCACCACTCCTTTTCTTTCTCCGTCATCCAGCGGTCCCACCTCCTCCCTAGCCGGCTGCTTCCCTTTAACATATCTGAAGAACGGTTTGAAATTTCCTGCTTCCCTGGCTAGCCTCTCTTCATATTCTCTTTTTGCTCTTCTAACCACACAGTGACATTCTTTTTGATGCTTCCTGTGCTCTTTCCAGTTCTCCTCGGTTTTGTCCTTTATCCATTCCCGGAATGAATGTTTCTTGTCTCCTATCGCTTTCCTCACTTCTTTGGTTATCCACGCCAGGTCTCTAGTTCAGTTCTTTTTCCATCCTTTTCTAAATCTGGGGATGTACAAATTTTGTGCTTCGCTCACCGTGTCTTTGAATAGTGACCAGGCTTCCTCTACAGTCTGGAATTTCTTTGAGTTGCTCCTAAGTTTCTTTCTTACCATTACTCTCATCGCTTCGTAGTTTCCTTTCTTGAAGTTTAATGTTGTCGCTGTGGTTTTCTTCCCTTTCGATATTCCAACTTCAACTTTGAACTTGATCACGTTGTGATCGCTGTTTCCCAACGGTCCCACTACTTCCACTTCCTTTGCAGGTCCTCTTAGCCCATTGAGGATGAGGACTAGAGTGGCATTTCCTCTCGTCGGTTTTCTGACAAGCTGCTCCATGAAGCAGTCCTGTATAGCCTCCAGGAATCCGGTCTCCCTAGCACATTTTGAGTTTCCAAGACTCCAGGCTATCCCAAGATAGTTGAAGTCTCCCATAACAATCGTGTTACCGCTTTTGCATTCTCGCCTCATCTCGGCTTTCATTTCTTCGTCGCTTGTTTCGGATTGCCCAGGTGGACGATAGTACAGGCCCATCTTTATCTCCCATTTCTTCCTGGTATTTTAACCCATAGTGAATCCAATTTGTCGGTCGTAGCCGCTGTGTCCACTCTGGTCGAGTGCATGTTATCCTTTATGTATAGGGTTATTACTACTCCTTTCTAACCTGACCTGTCTTCGCGATAAAGTTTGTACCCCAGTAGTACTATGTCCCATTTGTTTTCTTCATTCCACCATGTTTCAGAGACTCTAATGATGTCTAGGATCTCATTTTTGGCCATGACTTCTAGTTCTCCCATTTTGTCCTTAGGCTCTTTGCATTAGTATACATGCAGTTTAAATTCTGGTGGGGTTTTTTTGTCTTCGTTTTCTTTTCCTGTGTTACGTTCTTCTTATTATCCTCATCTCGAGCTGTCAGCTCTTGTTTTTTGCCCATTGTGTTTTCCCCCTGTGCTACGTCCTTCTTATCCTCCTCTTGGTCTGTCAAGTCTTGTTTTTTGGCCGTTGATTCTTCCCAGCATTTTTCCCCTCTCAGTATCTTCTCGGGATATCTTTTTCCGAATCATTGACATTTGGTCAACTGTCAGCTTTCCCCTTCTTCTTAGTGTAAAGCCTGCTCTATTCCTCTTCTGACGTTGTTTGCTAGAAGTCTTGTTCCCGACGCACTCAGTTGTAGTCCATCTCTCCTGAAGAGATTGTTTTTGCCCCAAAACATTGTCCAGTTCCTCACGAAGTGGAACCCCTCTTCCTCACACCATCTCCTCATCTATGCATTTATTGATTGTAGTTCCGCCTGCCTCTTCACATCTGCCCTCGGTACTGGTAGGATCTCTGAAAACACTATCTTCTGAGTCCTCATCTTCAACTTCCTTCCCAGAGTCTTGAATTGTTCGATCAGTGCATTCCTACTGTAGTCTCTCCTGCTGACATCATTTGTCCCGATGTGGAGGAGATAGTGGATGGGCCATCTGGCCTTTATCTGCCATCATGTTTCTATAACCATAAAGCTCTATGACCTCACAATGCAAGTGTTAAGAGCCTTAGCCTATAACCATAAAGTTCTATGACCTCACAATGCAAGTGTTAAGAGCCTTAGCCTATAATCATAAAGTTCTATGACCTCACAATGCAAGGGTTAAGAGCCTTAGCCTATAACTCTAAAGCTCTATGACCTCACAATGCAGGTGTTAAGAGCCTTAGCCTATAACCATAAAGCTCTATGGCCTCACAATGCAAGCGTTAAGAGCTTTAGCCTATAGGGAGAGGAGGAGATAGTGGGTGCTGCGAATGGGCAGACTGGATGGGCCATTTGGCCTTTATCTGCTATCATGTTTCTATGAGTGCAATCTGAAATAAGATGGACCATAGCATTCTGAATGACCTGTAAAGATTTAATGTTCACTGCAAATAACTCTAAATATAAAGAGTTGCGATAATTTAGGCCACTAAAAATAAACATTGTACACCTGTCCTAAAATCATCTAGGGCAAGATAACATTTCGACCTACTCAGCATGCACAATTTAGAAAAGGAATTTTTCATCATGTTCCATATTTGTTCTTTAAAAGTCAAATGGGAATCCAGAATTGCTACTAGACCCTGAACATGCTTGGAGATTGTAATGGTCCTGCTAGTTAAATCAATATTAGATGGAACAGATTGTCCATGCAGTTTCCCTTTAGAATTACTCCTGTTTTATCCCTATTAAGAGCTAATTTATTCCTCCGCAGCCAATCAGCAACAGAAGTAAAAATATCCTGCAACCTACCAGAAAGCAGCAAGATTCCCAAGGATAAGCAGTGTTTTTCCCCAGGTCTACCTTTTATAATGGTTGATGGAGCTGACCTTTTTAAAAACACAGCTGCATTGTTTTTACTATGACTTCAAACAACAAGTTCCAGCTTAACTGCATTGAGGGCCGGATTCTATAAATGGCACTTATATTATAGGCGCTGCTTGGTATGGTTTACAATCAATAGTTAGATACCATTTATAGAATCCTGCCTAGCGGTGCATAGACCTTGCTAGGCATCCTGGATAGAGTATATTAGACCAGGTTATGAACATAAGAATAGTCTTCCTGGGTCAAACCAATATATATAGTAACATAGTAAATGACGGCAAATAAAGACCCGAATGGTCCATCCAGTCTGCCCCACCATACATGCTCTATAAATTAATGATTGAATTTAAATTGGCCTTTTTCTTAGATATTTCTAGGCGTGAAACCCAGAGCTCCACCCTGGACTGTGCTTAGGTCTCTGTCAAAGCTCACTCCAGCCCATCGAAACCAGCCCAGTTGTCAAAGCCCTCCCCAGCCATCCTCAATTGAATGGCCATATCCGAGACACAGACTGAGCAAATCTGCCCAGTACTGGCCTTAGTTCTTCAATATATACCCATTATTTTCTGATTAGAAATCCTCTGTGTTCATCCCATGCTTTTTTGAACTCTGTCACCATTTTCTTCTCCACCACCTCTCTCAGGAGCGCATTCCAGGCATCCACCACCCTCTCCGTAAAGAAGAATTTCCTAACATTACTCTTGAATCTACCACCCCTCGACCTCAAATTATGCCCTCTGATTTTACAATTGTCCTTTTTCTGGAAAAGATTTTGTTCTACAATACCTTTCAAGTATTTGAACGTCTGAATCATATCTCCCCTGTCCCTCTTTTCCTCTAGAATAGGAGGGATGGGGAGATATAATTCAAATACTTGAAAGATATTAATGTAGAACAAAATCTTTTCCAGATAAAGGAAAATGGTAAAACCAGAGGACATAATTTGAGGTCGAGGGGTGGTAGATTCAAGAGTAATGTTAGGAAATTCTTCTTTACATGTTGATGCCTGGAATGTACTTCTGAGGACGGTGGTAGAGAGGAAAACGGTGACATGGTCCATCTAGCCCAGAAGCCTGTCCTGACGGTGACCAATCCAGGTCCCCAAAGAGTAGCAGGTTTTACTGGACCTAGTTTAGTCATGCCTATCTTGGAGACCTAGTGATGCCAAAGTCAAGCAGCCTATTCTCCACTCCTAACTATGCCTCAGAAGGCACCTTGACTAAAGATGACATTAAGGTCACGAGAATCTCAGATGTCCAGTATACTGGGGAATCCCTTTGGGTTAATTTGGCCAGAGGGAAGGACAAATGCTTGTATCTTGGCGTAATTTACAGACCCCCAAGACAACAGGATGACCTGGATATGGAAATAATCGAAGATATAGAAAATATCACCTTGCGTGGGGACACAGTATTGCTAGGTGACTTCAACATGCCTGATGTGGATTGGGTTACACTTACCTCTGCTTCCGGCAGCAGCAGGAGGCTATTAAACTCTATGAAAGGAGCAAGCCACAGGCAACTGGTGTTGGAACCGACAAGGGATCAGGCAATACTGGACCTGATACTTACCAATGGAGAAAGTGTCACAGAGGTCTCGGTGGGCGACACATTGGCCTCCAGTGACCACAACATGGTATGGTTCAATATCAGGAAAGGTTTCACTAAATCTACTACACTAACCAAAGTCCTCAAATTCAAGGACACAAATTTCAAAGAAATGGGAGACTTCGTTCACCAGGCGCTACAAAGCCAAGAAGAAACCGATAACGTGGAAGACATGTGGTCGACTTTGAAAGCAACCATACAAGAAGCAACAAACCGCTATGTAAAATCAGTAAGTAAACGGCGAAGGAACAATAAGCCACAGTGGTTTACTGCGGAGATCTCAGACCTGATCAAGGAGAAGAAAAAAGCATTCATCTCTTACAAACAATCAGGGAAGCAGGACTCTAGAGCAGACTACCTGGCCAAATCAAAAGCCGTCAAAACAGCAGTCAGGGAGGCTAAATTCCTCATGGAGGAGTCTCTAGCAAAGAACATCCAGAAGGGAGATAAATCCTTCTTCAGGTATATCAGTGATAGAAGAAAAAACTCAGGCGGGATTGTACGTCTTAGGAAACCAGACGGAGATGTGGAAAAGGATTCGGAAAAAGCCCAACTATTAAATGAATACTTCTGCTCAGTCTTCACCCGAGAAGCGCCAGGGCTCGGCCCTCAGCTACAGACAAGGGTTGGCTCAGTTGACCCGTTTAGTAACTTTGAGTTTACGCCCAGCAGTGTCTACGGTGAGCTGTCAAAGCTCAAGGTTAACAAAGCAATGGGGCCGGACAACCTGCACCCCAGGGTGCTTAGGGAGCTGAGTGATGTCCGCGCTCTTCAACCTCTCCCTTAGTATAGACAGCGTCCCGTTGGACTGGAGGACGGCTAACGTCATTCCACTCCACAAGAAAGGCTCAAAGATGGAGACAGCAAACTACAGACCAGTCTAACATCGATAGTGAGCAAACTAATGGAAACTCTAATCAAACACCAATTAGATAAGATCCTGGATGAGGAGAATCTACGGGATCCCCGACAACATGGATTTACTAAGGGGAGATCCTGCCAATCCAACCTGATCAGCTTCTTTGACTGGGTAACGGGGAAGCTGGATATTGGGGAGTCCCTGGACATCGTGTACCTGGACTTTAGCAAAGCATTCGATAGCGTACCACACCGCAGGTTATTGAGCAAGATGAGTTCTATAGGATTAGGTAACACATTTTTCAAGTACCTTTCTTATTTCTAATCTTAATGTATATTTTCTGTAAACCGCTTAGAACCTAACGGATGTAGCGGTATATAAGAAATAAATTACATTACATTACATTGACGAAATGGGTTGGGAGCTGGCTTGGAGGTAGGCTCCAAAGGGTGGTGGTGAACGGCACCCCCTCCGAAATGACGGAGGTGATTAGTGGAGTACCACAGGGCTCAGTCTTGGGCCCAATCCTATTCAACATCTTTATAAGAGACTTGGCAGAAGGGCTTCGAGGTAAAATAACATTATTCGCCGATGACGCCAAACTTAGTAATGTAGTGGGCAAATGCACAACAGACGAAGATTCAGTGCCCGACAACATGATGCACGACCTACTCCTACTGGAGCGATGGTCTAGGACATGGCAACTCAACTTCAATGCCAAAAAAATGCAAAGTTATGCACCTGGGCAGCCAGAATCCATGCAAGTCTTATACCCTTAATGGCGAGATCCTAGCAAAAACGGTAGCAGAACGAGACTTGGGGGTAATCGTCAGTGAGGACATGAAGTCTGCCAATCAAGTGGAGCAGGCTTCGTCCAAGGCAAGACAAATCATGGGCTGCATACGAAGGGGTTTCGTCAGTCGTAAGGCGGAAGTCATTATGCCATTGTATAGATCCATGGTGAGGCCCCACCTGGAATACTGTGTGCAATTCTGGAGGCCGCATTATCGCAAGGATGTGCTGAGACTGGAGTCGGTGCAAAGAATGGCCACCCGGATGGTCTCGGGACTCAAGGATCTACCATACGAAAAATGGCTTGACAAATTACAGCTATACTCGCTCGAGGAGCGCAGAGAGAGGGGGGACATGATCGAGACGTTCAAGTATCTTATGGGCCGCATCAAGGCGGAGGAAGATATCTTCTTTTTCAAGGGTCCCACGACAACAAGAGGGCATCCGTTGAAAATCAGGGGCGGGAAACTACGAGGTGACACCAGGAAATTCTTTTTCACTGAAAGAGTGGTTGATCGCTGGAATAGTCTTCCACTACAGGTGATTGAGGCCAGCAGCGTGCCTGATTTTAAGGCCAAATGGGATCGGCACATGGGATCTATTCACAGGGCAAAGGTAGGGGAGGGACATTAAGGTGGGCAGACTAGATGGGCCGTGGGCCCTTATCTGCCGTCTATTTCTATGTTTCTATGTTTCTATGTTACGTGTCACTAGGCGCCGCGTGGAATTCTGCACTTAGGGCTTCTTTTACAAAGTTGCTGTAGCGGCTGCTGCTGTGGTAATCGCTCCGACGACCATAGAGATTTAATGGGAGTCGGAACGTTTGCCACATGGCTTTGTAAAAGGGGGTTTATCTTTTATTTTTTTTAAATTAATTATTCCGTTAACTTCAATGACTAATTGAAGTAATTTAAGCTAATTGAGGTAATTTAGGTCAGATGTGGGTTTTATTTAGGTGTCACTAGGCAGCCTCAATTAGGGTAGCTGGCAGCGCCTAGGTTGAGCGCCATTTATAGAATCTCATTTGTTTAAAATATACCGCCATGTAACTTCATGGCATATCCCCTAGTCTTCATACTTTTTGAAAGAGTAAAGAATTGATTCACCGCACTCAAGATTTTATAGACTTTTATCATGTTTCCCTTCATCTGCCTCGCTTTTTTAGCCTTTCTTCCTGTTCTCTCCCCTTAATTATTTTTGGTTACCCTTTTCTCTTTTTTTTTTTTTTTGAGTTACTACAACCAGAATTGCAATCGTTACTCAAGGTGTAGTCAAACCATGGAGAGCTACAGAAACATTTTTGGTTTTATTCTCTATCTCTTTCCTTATAATTCCTAACATTTTGATTTTTTGGGTGCTGCTGCAAACTGAGTAGATTTCAGGTTATTGTCCATGAGAAAACCTAGATCTGTTTCCTGGATGGTGACTGTTAATGTGGAACGAGGCATCACATAACTATAATTTGGGTTACTCTTCCTAATGTGTATCACTCAACTGCAGATCTCATCATCACAATTTGTGTTCCCATTTCCAGATCACTTATAAAATGTTAAAAAGCACCGGTAATAGGACAAATCCCTGTGATAGTTCAGTATTCATCTTCTTCCACTGAGAAATTTGGCTGTGAGGAGTGTTCAATAATTTATCTACCTGAGTATGAAAGAAAGTAGCAATCATGTTGAAACAAGTCTGTGCATGTTGTGACATGTCTCAAGGTTATTCATGCACTGTTGCGGCTCAGTACAAGTCTAACATTCTAAGAGACAGGGTGTCAGGAGTGTCCTCATGTGAATCAAGTGCTAGATTTGGAGCACTATTCAGTGATAACTTTCGGGGGGGGGGGTTCTGGCAGGAGGCATTGGGCATCCCTCCTGCCAGTGATGTATGGATGGGGGTGGGACGAGCGGCTGCTAAACTTATCATGACAGGGAGATCCCTCGTCGCGACAAGCTCAGCGGCCATGTCTGCTTACAGTGTAGGCCTACATTGTACGTTTCTACCACTGGCTAAGGAAGACATGTATGGCAATCTAGGTCTGCCTAAGGCTACTTCCGGGCCAAACCACGCCTAGCCTTAGGTGAGCTTAGGAGGGCTTGCGTGCCTAGCTAGGCTCCCGCAGGCACCTCCAATGTAGGTGGCCTTGGGAGGTTGGGTTTTTTTTAAACGTGCATCCCGATTGGCTGGTTAGGTAGCAGTTAGCCGCCTACAATCAGGACACCATTTATAGAATCTGGGCCACTAAGGGCAAACACGTCTAGAAAGGTTTTTTTTCTTCTTCTTCTTCTTAGCTATTTCTGGGCAAGAATCCAAAGCTCTGCCCGGTACTGTTCTTAGGTTCCAACTCCTGAAGTCTCCGTCAAAGCTCACTCCAGTCCATCTACACCAGGGTTCTCAAAGTCCCTCCTTGAGGGCTGCAATCCAGTCGGGTTTTTAGGATTTCTCCAATGAGTATGCATTGAAAGCAGTGCATGCATATAGATCTCATGCATATTCATTGGGGAAATCCTGAAAACCCAACTGGATTGTGGCCCTCAAGGAGGGACTTTGAGACCCCTGATCTACACCCTCCCAGCCATTGAAGCCCTCTCCAGCCCATCCTCCACCAAACTGTCATATACAGATACAGACTGTACAAGTCTGCCCAGTACTGGCCTTAGTTCTTCAATGTTTACTATTCTTTTCGGATTCTAGATCCTCTGTGTTCATCCCATGCTTTTTTGAACTCCGTCACCATTTTCCTCTCATTTTATTCTTAGCACTGATATCAATCTCGCCTGTTTGTCATTTCCATGATCACCCTAGAACCCTTTTTAAAGATTGGCATTATGTTGGTGACTTTCCAGTCTTCATGTACTGCAGATGACTGTTTGTTTTTGACCTGGTACTTTTACTACCTTTTTTTGAGGGGTTACAATTCATTTCCCTTATCCGACAATGATTGGTCCTACTTACACTGATTAATGTACTATATTATATATACAGGTACTATCTCTATCCCCAATGGGCTCAAATCATTCTTCAGTCTAGTCAGCTTGTTTCATTAAGGAATGATGAAAACATTTGACGAGCCAGTGGTTTCCCTATCATCTGATTTCCGTTAGACCTATGACTACCGAGGAGTAGTTAGCTCTTGTCCCCCAAGCAGCTGGCGCTCGATGTATCTGGAGCTCCTTGGTCTTCTGCTTTGTCTGAAGTGAAAGTTCATCAAATGGGATGTTTCTTCACCTCCCTCCCCCTTGTCTTCTTTTTAGCACCTTCTGTCAGAACACATTTTCAGTTGCAGGAAACCAGCAGCCTACTTTCTCTACATGTTTTAACACGGAAAAGACTTCTAAAAAGCTGCTTTTTGTCAAGAGAGCTGTGCAACGAGACGAGAGAAATGAAACCTTGTGAAGTGCACGCACACACCCATCACCCCTGCCTCAACTCCTGAAATCCGGCATGGGGTGTAAATCTGCCAGCCTCCCAGACATGGAGAGGTGACTGACTGCTTTTGCTTTCACCCTGTGATGGGGAAGCTTGACAGACAGGTGCATGGCACCCGCTCCTTGGATTGCCGCTAAACCACTGTTTAGTTTACATGGGGAACAGATGGGGCCATGTCAGCACCGGCAGGCCAGGTGACAGCTCTGGTGCGGGGATAGCTTGTTGATGCACTATCAAATCTCACTCACTCATTTCCTAACACACTGAGGCTGGCAGGTGAGTGACTGAGATGTGCTCTTGCCACCTGGAACGCCATGAGGCTGGCTGGCTTTTTTCACAGTTATCATCATTTGCTGGTGTCAGTCAAGGGCAGTTTAATTATGTTTACTCATCTTTATTAAATCAGTCGCTTGGAGAAATGGCTGGGAAACACTGCAGCTGGATTGATCCTTAAACGCTTAAAGTAATTTTGGGTGAGTTTCTTTAGCAGTTTGAGGTGAGATTCTGTGGTACATACAAAATTTTGCAGCCAATTTTTGCTCTATGAAATGCATGTTGGTATTTAAGTAGTATAAAATAATTGCAGGCTATTCTAGCTATTTAGGTAATCATTGAATGCCCTTGGCATTACAGTGGTACCTCGGAATCTGAACACCCCAGAACTCGAACGTTTTGGAAGCCGAACTTTTTTTGTAATAAATTTTGCCCCAGAATCCAAACTCTGCTTTGGAATCCAAACACCCTGCACATTGTGGCCCTGATTCTGCAAAGTGCTCCCGATAATCGGGAGGCACTTTAAAAAATAAATAAATAAATTGCTCCCCAGGCATAGCGGACGCGGCTATGGCCGCCAGTCTCCCCTCCCCAACCCCGATCGCGGCAGGAGGGTGATTAACCCCTCCTGCCAGACCTCCCCAACAGCCCCTCCTAAGATCGCCGGCAGGAGGGTGCCCAACCCCTCCTGCCGGACCCCCCAATGGCTCCCCTAAGATCGCCGGCAGGAGGGTATCCAACCCCTATAGCGGGAGGGGCCTTAGGTGCCTGGACCAATCGGGCCCTAAGATCCTGTGGGTTGGGCAGTGGAGGGGCAGGCCCGCCTCATTTAGACGGAGGCGAGCCTGCTGGCTGGCTGGTGCGAGTTGCCATCCGGTCAAATTGGAGGTAAACCCAAGGAGGTGTTCCGGGATGGGGGCTTTTCGCCAATAGTTTGCCCGTTCACGCAACTGCACATGAATAAACCACTTCAAGGAAAGAATGTGCACGCTTTAAAAAAAGAGCCCCCGAACGCGACGACTTTGCTCTCACGGTGACAAAATGGCCAAATGAAAAATAATAACCCCATTCTCACCCGCTTTTACAAAACTGGGGGGGAGGGGCGGAGAAGTGCCGGCTCTCCCACCAAGACGGCATCCGAGGCGGTTCGTCCCCCTTTACTATGCCACTACTTGGGCTTACGGAATAGTACACAAGGAAACGTGAACACAAATCCAGATTAGTTCCAACTTAGTGCAATTGTTAAGGCCCATTAATACATACGCGATATTTCGTTGGGGGGGGGTCCGGCAGGAGGGGTTGGGCACCCTCCTGCCAGCGAGTGATCTTAGGGGGGCCGTTAGGGGGTCTGGCAGGAAGGGTTGGGTACCCTCCTGCCGGCGATCTTAGGGGGGGGGCCGTTGGGGGGTCCGGCAGGAGGAGTTGGGCACCCTCCTGCTGGCGATCTTTGGGGGGGGAGGGTTCTGTTAGCAGGAAGGGTTGGGCACCCTCTTGCTGGCGATCTTCAGGGGGGCCGTGTAGGCCCGATTCTGTATGTGTGTGTTTCTGCCCCTAAAATCCAGTGTATTTACTGTTAAAATATGAGTTTGTGGGACCCAAGAACGGATTAATCCAGTTTCCATTATTTTCAATGGGAAAAATTGTCTTGGAACTCGAATGTTTTGGAACTCGAACGGAGTTCTGGAATGGATTATGTTTGGATTCCAAGGCATCACTATATTTCAAATAGCATCCCTGCTTTGATTATGGGGAGAAAAGCTTAAACTAAAACTAAACTAAATCTTAGGCTTATATACCGCATCTTCTCTATAACAGTAGAGCTCGGCACGGTTTGCAAGAAATTAGAAAGGAGAACAGATACAATATGGTTTTGGAATAGTATGGAGAGTAGCGGAATTTGCAACTTTGAAAATAGCCAAGTTTTCAGATGTTTTCGAAATGGTTGGAAAGAGCCCAGATCACACAGTAAACGGTGCCATTATTGGTGGCTGTCTAAAAAAACAGCCGCTGATCAGGGGCGTTTCCTGACTAGACAAGAGAGGGGACAAAACAAGGTCTGATTTTGGTAATATGAGTCAGAAGACATGTATTCCACTTTGAAAGTGCAGTAGTAATCCAGAGGGAATATGAACCAGCACACCCTTGGAAAAAGTCACATGCAAAACCAGCACTTTTGGGATAAAATTATAAAGAGCTTTAGCCAGAGACTGGCAATATCCATATCCAAAAGAATAGATAAAATACAGAGGACAAATATTTCACCAAACTACTGGTACAGCATTGGGTTCTGTTTGTTGGCAAGGCCTTCAATTATCGTCAACATTCCAGTGAATAACGAACCAAGATTAATCTTATCAAGAGGAGAAGCAAAGTACTGTAGTGGAGGCCAGTCGCCAAATCTTTCATTAGCGTGGGACCCAATAATGAGATTTTAGAGTAGAGAATTAAATGTGGTATAATAGAGCTATGGAATGACAATGCACCAATATTCTTGATATTAAAAGCCTGTACATGTTACCCTGTCTACTGGATATGAAATAATTTTAGAAACAAACATAAAGTTTCAAGTTTATTTATAGCTTGATATACTAACCATCACATGTATCTGGATGGTTTACAATATTAAAAATTGGTAAAATCTAATGTAGAAATATGGTTAAAATAAAATAAAGAGGGGTAAAACTAGACTTATTAGAAACGAAAGGGGAGATGTAAATAAAAATAAAAGGAAGGATAGAGGGATAGGAAGTAACAGAAGGGAGATGGGGATGTCGCTTCTTAAAAGCTTTTTTCCCCCCTTTTAATGGGTTCTTTAAGTGCATTATTGATAGGCAGCTTTGAAAAGGAAAGTTTTAAGGGTTGTTTTGAATTTATTAAGAGAACTTTCACTGCAAAGATAAAGTGGCATTGCATTCCAGAGTGAGGGTGCGACTACGAAACAATGGAATTTCTAGTATAGTAGAGATCCTTGATAGAGGGGACTGTCAGTAAGTTCTGATTTGTAGATCTAAGGACCCTAGGAGGGGTATGTGGGATGAGATATTTGTCAAGAAAATAGGAAGAGAGGTGTGGCATGGCATGGGGGGGCTTAAAGTCTAATGGAGCTGGATGTTCTTGTGTACCCAGGGCATATGTGCAAGCAAACATGGCCAGTGGGTACTAGCCCAGGGACCAGCCACTATTTTGTAAATACTAGATACTCCAATTATGGAGGTCAGAGACTGAAATGGTCTGGTTACATTGAGTACCAGTACATCTCTTGAAGCCCTCTTTGATATGGAGGGAAAAACATTGATGCAAATTCAAACGGTTGGATGGCCCAGGGAGCTCGTATGAAAAATATACCGAAAAATGTCGATGCTCCCTGGAGCAAAAACAGGCCTCAAAGTGGCCTGAAGGCCAAATATTGATCGGAATTAATCAAACTTAAACAGAGTTTTAAAAAAAACAAGAGAAATGAAAAATTATGAAGAAAATAATAACGAAAAGGCACAAAAAAGACTTCAAAGTCTGACACACTGAGGAGAGACTGAAGACACAGCTTCTTAGTAGAGAATGACACGGTGGCGGTTTACCCGCGGCCACCGCATTTTAGCCGCGGGTCACCGCCGAAAACGGGGAAGAAAACTAGCAGTCGCTGCGGCGACGGGGACAAGGCCATTCACCGCCCGCGGGGCGGTGAATGGGTCTTGTCCCCGCAGTGAGGCATGAAGGATCGCGCGGTCCCCGCAGCTCACACCCGCCTGCCCAATCGATTCTAGTGTTTAGCCAGCTCTCTCCCTTCTCCTCACCTTAGTTTGTAGATTTTCTTTTTCAGCGACCCGCACGCTATCAAAGAGCCGCTGCTGCTCAGTTTCGATCTTCTGCTCTGACGCAACCGGAAACAGGAAGTTGCAGCAGAGCAGAAGATTGAACACTGAGCAGCCGCGCGTGTGCGGCTCTTTGGGAAAGCGTGCAGGTCGCTGAAAAAGAAAGCCTGCAAATTAAGGTGAGGAGAAGGGAGAGAGCTGGCTAAACACTAGGATCGATTGGGCAGGCGGGTGGGGGCTGCGAGGACCGTGCGATCACCCGTGTTCCCGGCTCAGACTGTAAAGAGGGAGTGAAAGGGAAAAGGATTCTGGGCCAAGGGGATGAAAACGGAAAGAAAAACCCACAGCAGGAAAGAAAGGGAAGGACAGGCAGGTGAGCCAGATGCTAGAAGCAGGGGGGGGGGGAAGAAAGAGGGAAAAAAGCTAGATGGGGTTGAAAAGAAGAGACACACTGGTATGGAAGAGGAAGATAGGGGAAATCTGGACACAGGAAGGTAACAGAAAGAGGGGAAATTATGTGCATGGGGCATAGGGACAGAGACAAAAAGGGGACATGCCATGGGGATGGTATATGGACACAGGGGGGGGGGCAATGGCAGATACATAGGGGAGATATTAGAAAAGTATATAAAATCGTACCCGTTTGAGGCTTTTATGTATGCAGCGGTGACGGTGACGGGGCGGTGAATGGGGTTGCAGTGGCGGTGACGGGGCGGTGAATGGGGTGGCAGTGGCGGTGACGGGGCGGTGAAGGGAATGACGGTGACGGGGCGGTGCAGAGGATGGTGAGACGGGGACGGGGCGGTGACGGGGACCAATTTTTTCACCGTGTCATTCTCTACTTCTTAGCTCCAAGGAAAACTTAGAACTATTGGTCCCAGGTGCAGGAAGGCATCTGCATGCAAAAGGGATAGGCACTGCCTGAAGATTTAAAGTGACAGTGCACTTGGCAGTGTCCATACCAGATTCCATGGATGATGTCACCCACATGTGAAAATATTAGGCTTGCATGTCCTCAGAGAAGTGCAATTTTGGCTAATGACTCAAATTAGGGTGTTTTAATCTAAGCTGGCCAATACTTCTACCAAAACTCTTTTGAAAATGCAGGTCAGGAGACTGTAATTCTGTTTCATATATGGATAAAACAACTTGCTGCTAAGAATTTAGAAGAATATCATTAGGTTTCAGGTTTATTAAAAATTGGATATACTGCCATATCAAATATCAAAGCGATTTTACATAGTATAAAAAAAAATTATGAAAAACAAATTTCAATACAATAACACTAACAGTCTGACACACTAACAAACAATGACTTACTGATACGAGAGGTAACTGGGTAGAAATACAATACAGTCAAACCTCGGTTTGCGAGAAACCCGGTTTGCGAGTGTTTTGCAAGACGAGCAAAACATTCTCGCAAAACGTGTCTCGCAAACCGAGTGTTGAATCGATTTGCAAGCACCCCCCTATAACCAGCATCGCTCCCCCCCCCCCCCGCGAGAACAGGAACCCCTCGCCCGACCAACTTTAACTCACCCTCCCTTTGGCACCGGCATGGAGCCCACAAGTGCCGGTGCCGTTTGAAGATCTTCTTCTTCCCAGTCTCTTCCGGCTTTGAGCATGCATCTGCGCATGCTCAAGCCCTTCTAATTCATCTTTTAATTCCGTGAAGTAATAGGCCAGAAGCTGGGCAGCTATCATCCTGTCTGATTAAAAGAAGCTCCGCTAGTCTTTGGGGTGGTAAAAGCTCCAAACGCTGTTTTCGTTCCGCCAGGATTGCAAAGGATTCGCCGGTCCCTGCTCATGAGACGCAGTAACATAGGAGAGGCAGCTGCATCGAAGACGGCGGCAGGGAACACGAAGTTGTTAATGCACATGCATGCTTATAGAGCATTGTATGGTTTATTACCAAGCTATATGGTTAATCATTTTGTTTTGATTACCCAAGGGCATTCTTTGTGTAACGTATCATGTTTTAGGCTTCCTGCAGTTTAAGGTTGCTCACAAACAAGATTTATAAATCGAGAACCATCGTACCAAGCTGCTCACTGGGATTCTGAACTTGGGCCCCTGATTAGACGGCCCATGACTTAGATGCATTTCAGAAAATTTTTAAAAACATTTCTTTAGAAGTATTTGTAGACTCTGCTGTGTTGTAAATGTAATTGTTCAGTTTTATTCTTTTGTACACTGCATCAAACCACATAACACCTCCCCCAGCCCTGCTCCTCTCCTCCTTCACCAGACCTTCCCTTTTTTCCTACTCTCTTCATCCTTTGTCTAGTTCGATCTAAGCTGCAATTTCTGATAAATTGTTGTAAATCTGCTTGTCAATGCAGGTCATTTTCTAATTGATGTAAACCGCCTAGAACTCGCTGGGTATGGCGGTATATAAGAATAAAATTATTATTATTATTATTTATTATTATTTGTGATATAGAAATACATTTTTATGTTATGTTTCTCTTATTTATGTTCATTCCTTACCTGCAATAGCCTAACACTGCAATAAAATTAATATACAATGCCAGGAAATATGATCATGTTTCTCCGCTGTTAATAAATTCTCATTGGCTGCCTATTAGTCATAGAATCACATTTAAAATAATGCTACTCATCTTTAAAACTTTAGCCTCTGGTGAACCCATAGCCCCAGGTATGTTAGATAGATTGTGAGCCCACTGGGACAGATAGGGAAAATGCTTGAGTGCCTGATTGTAAAACCGCTTAGATAACTTTGATAGGCGGTATATAAAATCCTAATAAACTTGAAACTTGAAAACTTGAACCCCAATTCATATCTAGACTCTTGATTCCTTATAATACACAACGCTCACTTCGTTCTACTAACCGGAATCTTCTCTCAGTTCCTTCTTTGAAAATCATTGGTACAAGAAGGGCTGACATTTTTTCTGTGACGGGTCCCCTATGGTGGAACGCCCTTCCCCAATACATTCGTAATGAAAAAGATATTTTAATATTTAAAATCATATTTATTTAGAGATGCCTTCAATGTTTAAAGCATGGCATGTTCATAATTGCTGAGGTTTTACCTCCCATTACCTATTGTTATTCCCACTATTCTTCCCCAATCGAAAATTGTAACTTTTATCCTTCCCTTCCCAACTATATGTTTGTTCAAGTTAAAAATTTGTTGTTAAATTGTGAACCTCTTTTTACTTTACTATATTTTTGTTATGTACATCGCTTAGTGATTATAATAGGCGATTAATCAAATTTTGCTAATAAACTTGATAGTGCAAGTTGGTGGAGTGTTGGGGGAATCGGTAAATCAGAAAAAATTAATAAAGGACAACAGAAGAAGGTGGGATAGAATTCCATAATTAGAGTCCAGCGTAAGAATATTTCTTTATTTCATGTTCCCTGACTTATATAGTGCCTTGTTTTTCTGTCTCATCTTTTACTGTTCTTGTATCAATCCCCTTTCCTCTCTATCATATGTAAAGAAGACGTTTAAAATCCAATCACTC
Organism: Geotrypetes seraphini; assembly: GCF_902459505.1. Taxonomy (NCBI): domain Eukaryota; kingdom Metazoa; phylum Chordata; class Amphibia; order Gymnophiona; family Dermophiidae; genus Geotrypetes; species Geotrypetes seraphini. The sequence continues at coordinate 13,569,153 of NC_047085.1, forward strand.
TTTGCTAAACACAAATATACCACAGCCTAAGGTTTGCACATTTACATCCCCAGACACAAGGCGGCCACGTTCTCTCTCAATAGGCTCAATCCTGTTCCCTACAGGAACAGAACCATAGATTCCCTCACCTAGCCGGTGGTGTAACGAGGGTAGGAGGCGCCTGGAGCAGTGGTGCCCTCCCTCCGTGCCACTGTCACACCCTCTCTTTAAACGTTCGCAAGCACAAGCAGCTTCTCCGGCCCGCTGCTGGCATTGGCTTTCCAACTGACATTGCTTCCTGGCCCCGTGACCCGGAAGTGATTTCAGAGGGAGCTAGGCCGGCACAAGCAGCAGGCCAGAGTAGTTGCTTGTGCTGGGGAAGGGAGGGGGCGGAGAGGTTCCGGTGCCCCGGGCAGTCTGCCCCTTTACGATGCCACTGAACATAGCTTCTGTTACACGCACTGACACAGTTTCTTTCTGTTCCCATAGTTCACACCATACTTTATTTTTCCAAAAACAAATAATCAGTCACATAAGTGGGTGATATCATCTTAGAGTTCTGGGACTAAGCTCGGGGAGAACTAGTCAGGACTAGTGTAAATTTCTGATCATGAACAGTCCTTTCCTGTAGTCTCTTCAGTTCCTCAGTTTTGTATTATCAAATCTGCTGAACAGACAAAAACAAAGCTCACCCTATTATTAGTTTTTCTGATGACATTTTTCATCAAGTTTGTTGTTGAAAAAAAAAAAAAAGACAAGTAAGTATAGAGAAACTCTTAGCTTATTATTTTTCTTTGCCAAAGCTGAGTCTAAGCCTCGCTTTAGTACCTGGTCAGTGTGTGGAAGAAAAATCAGAACTTGAACACCCACATCTGTTTGAATTCAGAGCACAGCCCGGATGAATGGAAGCACCACGCGAGAATGTCCTGCATTGGATTTATTAACTGTATATACCTTTTAATACTGATGTTTTGAAGCGGTGTACAATGAAATTAATAAAGTAAAACAAACTGCTTCCATTGTCTTCATGAACACTACAAGTTGGACGACAGCCAACTTGCTTGTGCCAGAGAAAAACAAAAACTCTTCACTGAAGTCAATGGATTTTCTACATTACAGCAGATCCTCATCCATTGATATAGTTGCCAGTGCTCAGCTCAGTGGCTTTAGATTAGAAAATGGCACGGTGACAAAATACATCACCATCCCCGTCCCTGCGGATAACCGCAGGAAATCATCCCGTGTCATTCTTTAGTGTCTCTCTCAACCTCAGTCCTTCTACACCAGCATTCTTCAATGCAAGGCTTGAGGATCAGTGGTTGGGCCCATTCATACTCTGATTCTTATGTGAGCCAAGTACAGGATAATGAACCCATTGTGATATCACTGATGAGGTTGGCTCTTAGGCATTGGTGGAATGAGGCATTATGACATCACAATATCTGCTCTGGATAACAGAGACCGTTATTCTTTAGTGTCTATCTCAACCTCGGTCCTTCTGCACCAGCATTCTTCAATGTAAGGCTTGAGGGTTAGTGGTTGTGCCCATTCATACTCTGATTCTTCCCTCTCTCCTTAAAGACTAACACAAGGATAGTTTCCTGTGGTTAACCACGCCAATGGGAACAACTATCCAAGTCATTTTCTTATGTTCTTATGTGAGCCAAGTATAAGACAATCAAGCTATTGTGACATCACTGATGAGGTTGGCTCTTAGGCATTAGTAGAATGAGGCATTATGACATCACAATCTCAGCTCTGGAATGTTGCTACTCTTTGGGTTTCTGCCAGGTACTTGTGACCTGGGTTGGCCACGGTTGGAAACAGGATGCTGGGCTTGATGGACCTTCGGTCTGTCCCAGTACTGTGGGAAACCATCCCGTGTCATTCTTTAGTGTCTGTCTCAACCTCAGTCCTTCTACACCAGCATTCTTTAATGCAAGGCTTGAGAGTCAGTGGCTGGGCCCATTCATACTTTTGATTCTTATCTGAGCCAAGTTTAGGACAATCAAGCCATTGTGGCTGTGAGGCATTGGTGGAATGAAGCATTATGACATCACAATATCTGCTCTGGATACCAGAGACTGTCATTCTTTAGTGTCTATCTCAACCTCGGTCCTTCTACACCAGCATTCTTCCATGCGAGGCTTGAGGGTCAGTGGTTGGGCCCATTCATATGCTGATTCTTCCCTTTCTCCTTAAAGAATGCCATGAAGATGGTTTCCCATGATTATCCGCAGGAACGGCAACGGTGATGAATTTTGTCACCGTGTCATTCTCTACTTTAGATGTCTTGTTGCCATGTTACAGCACCTTCCTCAGCCAAAACAACCTTCACGAGAGGCATCTTGACCTACAGGGCAGTCCTCTTGGATGCAAATGCACAGGTCTGAGCATAAAGCTGTATCTTACGTGCCGGAGAAGTATCATCACCTCATTGCAGAAGTTTTATCCAAACACACAAACCAGAAAGCTTCTGCTTCACAGGGTGTGTTGAACAAGAAACTCTGTCTGGGGCACAGAGCAGAGGTTCATCCATCTTCAGGACGGTGTTTGGTATTCTTGAAATACAAGTGTTTCTGTGAACAGATCTGTCCCTCATTGAGCCTATGCAAACATCTTCCTTGCCTATCAAGCCGCAGGATGATTTCTACTCTTCACTTGTATAGCCACAGTCTATAAGTATGGATCCATTCACTTCTCATAGTAATGGATGAGTTCTTCCCCAGTAGGGTTGCTCCCTCTGTTTTGCAAAGAATGTTCAGTGACTTTGTTAAAAAGTTATTGTAAAGGACTCCTGGGATTCAAGAAAAAACCAAAACAAAAACACAACAGCAGGAAAGATGTCCACTCTCTCTCGCTGCCCTAAAATCCCTACCGCGACCACCCTGCAGCAGGAGAGATGTTCTGTTTATACCAGGAGGTCGCCCTATTTATTGAGAAAGTTACAGTATATACTTTATTAAACCAGGTCTCATTCCCTGCAACGATTTATATATAAGTATAACCAATTTAAAATGTACTCTCTTCTCAGTCTTCAACCAATGCAATTGATTCAAAAGAGGAGTAAGCCAGTCATATTTTTTTTTGCTCTAAAAATCAAACGCACAGCTGTATTTTGAAGCAATTGCAACCTATTTTTTAAATTCATTGTAACACCACAATATAAAGAATTACAGTAATCCAAGTGAGGCAGAACGATAGCTCTATAAAAATTTGAAAAAATGGTCTCATTTTTGTTTTCTGACTGTTTAATTCTTTTTTCATCATACTCCTTTTTTGTTTCGTTCAATTTTTAAAATTTCCCTTTCCATTCTTAAAAAAAGTCATCTCTTCCGTCATTTTCCGCCATTTCCTCCCCAACCTTCTACATGTTCTCTTAAGTTCTCCCAGAACCTCATCAAACCAAGGAGAGATCTCTTTCCTCCCAATTTTCATCTATCTAAAATGGTTTCTTCTCCCTCACCTCTCTAGGCCTCTTTGTTACTGCTCTAAGATCACTGAGCTCTTCTTTTTCTGTCTTATGCGCCCCGGGGCTCTCAGTCATTATCCTGGGCTCTCTGAGTCCCTCCATCACTACCACATTCTCTCTGGGCCTCTAGGCCCTAATGCCATTGTCCTGGACCCTTTGTGATTTCAGGGTTTCAGTTTATTTATGGTACTGGCAATCACTGCTATATGTTCACTATGACTCTCCATTCCTCACATTCTCTCTGTGTGATACTTCATTTCTGCCTCTTGTTCCCAGAACCTCTCTGTGAGCCTTTTCCATTACTGCTTCTCATTCTCTGCGTCCTTTATGATTGCTTTGTGCTATCACTATGCCTCTATCCATAGGCTCTTCCATTATTGTGCATCATTCCCTTTCACTGCTCTTTTCTTTCACTGTTATTTACTTACCCTCTGGGCACTCCCCCCCCATGCTGCACATGCCTCTCCATTTCTCCCTATTGTGTCTTCATCACAGCTCCCTGCCTCACTGTGCCTTTCTCCTTGGGCCTTTCATGATTGCACTTAGCTTCCTGGGCCTCATCTTTACTGAGTCTTGCTCAGTTTGACCTGTGCATCACAATACTGCACTCTTTGTACACTTAAATCATTGCACCTTGCTTCGTGGTCCTTCTTTCACTGTGCCTTGCTCTGCGTTAAGAGCGGTTAATGTAGCTGGTTTTTAAAAAGGTTTGGACAAGTTCCTGGAGGAAATGTCCATAGTCTGCTATTGAGACAGACCTGGGGAAGCCACTGCTTGCCCTGGATTGGTAGCATGGATTGTTGCTACTATTTGGGATTCCTTGGGATTCTGTCTAGAATGCTGCTACTCTTTGGTTTTTTGCGAGGTACTTGTGACCTGGATTGACCACCATGAAGACGGGATACTGGACTAGATGAACCATTGGTCTGACTCAGTAAGGCTATTCTTATGTTCTTATTTGTACTTTTCTCTGAGCCCTTCCATCATAGCTAGGTCCTATGCTTTATGCTCCCTGCATCACTGCCCCTTGCTCCATGGGCTCCTTTCAGGACTCCTTCACACTGTCCTCCTACTTGTGTCTTCTGTCTTTCTCTAACTTCCTTGAGACAAAGAATTCTTCTGGCTACCAGCAAAGAGGAAGGTTGCCACAGTTATATATGGATAACCGTGGTAGTGGAACTGGTGGCGGCCTGCTTTTGAGGGGAATATGATAGAGAATCAAAAGCCTTGGGAACTTGATCTCCTGCCACATAGAAGTGGATGTGATAGGTGCCTAGTGACCACCAGGGCATTAGGTTTGGCCTTGTGTTATTTTTTATGTGTGGGTTTTCTGAATGCTTCATGTAGAGTTAATTGTAACTGGTCCTTTGGCCTTTTTCTCTTAGGAAGGTTGGATTATTCTGCCAGCAGCCCTGGTTCTTCAGTTTCGAACTGTCCCAGCAAATCAACTACTCCAAGCCGCTACATTGCAAGGTTTGTCTCCTATTATGTTATAGATATGATATTGCTTCATTATTCATTCAACATTCATTAATTCCTTAGGATGAGTGAGGGCCAACACCCTGGAGTTACCTTGAGCCTTAAATCCCAGCACATCATCAAAATAGCAAACCCTGACCATCCGATAAAGCCTTTTTGTAATACAGCAAGCAGCCCTTTCCCCACCAAAAGGCAACACAACTTAGGCTTTGAGCTTATCAACAGTGAGTGCCCCCCCACTCAAGAGTGATTGCTGGTACCGCTGTCAGGAAACAACAACCTGGGCTGCTCAATAGTTTCATTATTTTATCCCATGTACAGTACGCACAGCCTTCAAGATTTGGTTTCCAAAGTCATTTTCAATTATACTTGTATTTAAAAATTTCAAAAGGATGTTTCTTAATATAAGTGGCCAGGTCATACTTTTCATATTGTTAATTATTGTGCTAGTTACACAGGGGTCTCAAAGTCCCTCCTTGAGGGCCGCAATCCAGTCGGGTTTTCAGGATTTCCCCAATGAATATACATGAGATCTATGTGCATGCACTGCTTTCAATGCATATTCATTGGGGAAATCCTGAAAACCCGACTGGATTCCGGCCTTCGAGGACCGGAGTTGCCCATCCCTGACATAGACACTCTAATCTAGGGGTCTCAAAGTCCCTTCTCGAGGGACGCAATCCAGTCTTGTTTTCAGGATTTCCCCAATGAATATGCATGAGATCTATGTGCATGCACTGCTTTCAATGCATATTCATTGGGGAAATCCTGAAAACCCGACTGGATTGCAGCCCTCAAGGAGGGGCTTTGAGATCCTTGTGCTAGTAGAATTATGAAGTGCTGGGCTTATCACCTCCATTTTTAGCTTTTACTTGGGACTCTGTGGTGAGTTTTCTAGTGTTGCACTCTCAAGGAAATTGTAATTCATCTTCTAAATTCATAGACCTGGCTGTGTGCAGGTAACCATTTTACTGCATTTTACACAAGCCTCTCTCTCTTCCACCTAGCCGAGCTGTTCAGCGTAGCCTGGCTATCATTCGGCAGGCCAAACAGAAGAAAGAGAAGAAGAAAGAGTACTGTATGTACTACAACCGTTTTGGGAAGTGTAATCGTGGAGAGACCTGCCCTTTCATCCATGACCCTGAGAAAGTGGCCGTGTGCACCAGGTAAAGCTTTTCCAGCATTGCATTGCCTTTGAAAGTACTTTGTTGGATACCAGGGGGAAGTGGGGGAGCCAGATGTGAAGGTGAAAGAATGGCAGAGGAGATGGGGTCAGGGTCAGATGATAAATGGAGGGAGGATGGACATGTGGTTGGTAACTGAATCTGGACCATAGCAAGTGTGAGTCTGCTGAATGGGGGAGAGAGGAGGAGGGTCAATGAGACTAGTCCCAGACTTTAAGGCAGGACAGTGGTGATAATAATAATAATAATAACTTTATTCTTCTATACCGCCATAATCTTGCGACTTCTAGGCGGTTTACAACTGAAGAGAGCTGGACAATCAGCGATTTACAGTATGCAGATAGAGAAATTACAGTCTACAGAATCTTAGAAATGCAGCAATTATAATATACAGTTTGTTTAGAAATTCAGAGAGGTCCTTTTTGATAAAGTGGTGAATTACATAATACTGTTTGTTTAGAATTTTTTCAGGGGGGACATATTAGGTAAAAGAAAAAGGAAAAAGAGAGGTGTAGTTGAAGTTTAGTTGACATATTTGTCGAATAAGGCAGTTTTTATGGTTTTTCTAACGGCGATGTAGGTCATGTCAGCTCCATTTATGTAGTTACAGCCTGAAACGTGGGTTGAGAAACTTCAAGATGCGCATAGCTCACAGAACTCTTGCAAACAAATACAATAGGACATGTACCAACATACCAACTGCCTTCAAGATGTCACTAGGAATATTGTTTCCAGATAGCTCCAACTTCTCCAATGTCTTATTGTTATGCAAACTAAGAACAGAGAACTGTTTGATGCCACCGTTCCACCTCAGGTGTCCAATGTTTACCCTCCAGGAGTCTGGACTGGCCCAATCATTAGGCAAGACTAGGCAACCTCCTTGACCAAAGAGCAGCTATAGTCAAAGGAAAACCATAGATCTAACAGCCACACAAACTCAATATTCTATAATAATAAAGTTCATAAAAATTCACTTGTCTTATGTGGGTTCTCTTCTGTCCACGTAATAAAAAAAAGCCATTTTCACTGTGCTCTGACTTGTTCATAGCTATCTCAAGGTGCCCCTTCAAACTTTAGCAACATTCAGCCATGGGTTTCATTGACTCAACTTTTTCAAGGACCTGCAGGTTCAAGTTCTATTTCAACTTCAAAGTTCATGGCAAAATGAGAAAAATAAATCAATAACAACCACCACTCTCCAAAATCTTACAGCACAGCAAACATACAAACCATGAGGAACGCACAGAGCCCCTTGGAAAATGCATTTAAATATTTATGGGGTTATTCAAAATAGAAATTAGTACTCGAGGATTAGGGCCCAAATGTATCCCTTATTAACTCAAAACAAGCCCCACACGTCCAAACGATACACACACCCAACAACACTACAAGGCCTTAAACATACAACCAACAGCATTCACACACCCCAAAAGAAAAAGGGAAAAAGAAAAGAAGTGGAGAAAAAGGCCCCAGTTCAGCTTCATCTGGCCAAAAAACCTCAACTCCTACAGAAGCTGTTTATCTGTTTATATGTAAATGCTGAAAAATAGTCCAAAAACAAGGCAACTAAAGTAGCCTGCCAGGTGGTATCAAACAGGACGCCTGATACAGATGAAAATCAGTGGGTGAATGTAACAAAAGGCAGTAGAGTCCAGCTCATAACATCCACAGCAAAAGCAAGAAAAAATAACTTAGCTGCTAATGGCTTCCAAATCCAGGCCAGGCAGTCCCTAAACCCAACGGGGAACCCTCCGTTTCGCATCAAATCACTGCGTCAGGGGTGTTCATATGTGAGCCCGCCGGGACAGACAGGGAAAATGCTTGAGTACCTGATTGTAAAAACCGCTTAGATAACCTTGATAGGCGGTATATTAAATCCTAATAATAAACTTCATATCATTGCTTCACATCTAGATATTCCAGACCCACCATACTCCTCAAACATCCTCACCACTTCATCAATCGAAACTGGTGCAGAGAAACTCTTCACTCCGGCTCTAAAAAGGCCCAAAAGCTCTGCCCATCCACATGCAGCACCCAATCAAAAACCACTCAGACTCAAAAGAAGGCGGACCATTCTATTCAGGCATTTAAACCCTCAGGATGGACTGATTGTAGCTGATAGATCCATCTTTGCTCCTTTTGCCAGAGGAGCCGTCTCCAATCCCCCCGTCGAACCGGGAGTGCAATATGTTCAATCACAGTACATCGCAGGGCTCCAAAATCATGATGTGCTTCCAAACAATGCATCACCAGTGGTTCCTCCAAACGCCGGGTATTCAAACATGATCTATGTTCAATCAGTCTTGTCTTGAACTGATGGTAAGTATGCCCAACATAAATTTTCAAACAGGGGCAAAGAATCACATAAATCGCCCCCTCAGTAGAGCATGAAGTGGAACACCTCAACTTATAGAATGCTGTTGGTTGTATGTTTAAGGCCTTGTAGTGTTGTTGGGTGTGTGTATCGTTTGTCCATGTGGGGCTTGTTTTGAGTTAATAAGAGTTAGAAACATAGACATAGAAACATAGAAATATTCGGCAGATAAGGGCCACGGCCCATCTAGTCTGCCCACCCCAATGACCCTCCCCTACCTTTCTCTGTGAATAGATCCCACGTGTCGATCCCATTTGGCCTTAAAATCAGGCACGCTGCTGGCCTCAATCACCTGAAGTGGAAGACTATTCCAGGGACATTAGACCATCTACTTTATCACTGTCCCTTCATTAAGTCATTTTGGGATTCAATCTGGACTCAAGTAAACTCTTTATTGGAAAACCATGTTGTGCTCTCCTATGATACAAATATCATCACATAATAACAAACTATTATTAGTTATGACAGGGGTAGCCATTCAACATATTACCAATAATTGGAAAAATCATAAGAATCTTAATTACACATTCTGGTGGAATTCGTTGTGCCATATTTTTAAGATGGAGAGTAATAGCAGTTCAAAAAGGGACATATAATAACTTTATAAAGATATGGGGGCCATTGGAAAAATATTGTGATGAATAGACATCATTTCTTTTCTGTTCCTTTTCTTTTCTTTCTTAGTTTTATCTAGCACATTCAAGAGATGTTATAATATGTTGTATAACATTGCATATTCTATTTTAATTGAGAATTGGATGAAGGGGGGGAGGCGGGGAGTTTTACACTATTATAGTTCATATGTTAAATAATATAGTGCTATATTGAAATTATTTTTATGATATATTTTTATGCACTTATTGTTTGATTTGAAAATGAATAAAGATTAAAAAAAAAAAATAAAAAAAAGAGTTATTCAAAAGGCCCAGGTCCAGCACATTTATGGCTTTCCCTTGAAAAAACTACCTCCAAGTAAGAAGAAGCCTCAGAGCCCCTCCTCCACCAGCCAAACAACAAAAGTAGTGAAAAGGTGGCGACTATCACAGGGAAAAGTTAAATCATTGGCATAAAAAACCTCCTCGATTGATATTTTACTAGAAAAAAATCCATTAACATTCTGGTACATTCATTAATCATTGCGAAATTAGATTACTGTAATAGAATTAAAACGTTTACAAATAATTCAAAATGCCGCAATAAAATTAATAACAAAATTTAGAAAATACGACCATGTTACTCCCCTACTTCGAAATGCCCATTGGCTGCCAATTAATCAAAGAATTTCTTACAAAATCTCTGTTATAACAATTAAAACAATTGATTCTAAACTGTCCCAATTTATTGATAAATATCTTATCCCAATGACCCACCCTGCAGTCTTAGATCATTTAATCGTAAATTGCCGACGGTCCCCTCCCTTCATATAATAGGAACCAAAAGGCCTGACATTTTCTCAGTCGAAGCCCCTCAACTTTGGGATACCCTACCAGCTCTTGTTAGAGAAGAAGCTAATCTCAAACATTTCAAAAGCCTAATCAAGAGTCATTTATTTAAAGAAGCTTTTAACATTTGATTTAAATTTTACACTATCCTTAAGGAATTAAGCAGCAATGAGCCCTTTCCTTTTGTTTTTTTCCTTATTTGTCTTTCGTTCCTATCCAAATTTTATTTCTAACCCTATTTCCTTTTGTCTCCAGTCTGTCTATCTCTTTTATCCCTTTTTAATATGCCAATTATTAGTTGATGTTTCTTTGTAATTTGTTTTCTTTTTGTAAGTATTAATGGTATTGTTAATGGCATTTTTATCATGTTCATGATCTTTTTTATATATATTGTAAACTCGCTTAGAAATTAGATAAGTGATTAAATCAAATTTTAATTGAAACCTTGGAAATTAATTATGATGAGTACAAGGGACCTGACTGTTGGGATCTCAGGTCTCTCCAACTTGCAGGCACAGATAGTTGTTTAGACAGAATGCCCATGCTTTCCTTTACCAAATATTGTGTGACATACCTCACACCTCTTGGGAATACATCAGTGTGTCCCGACACACCGGTTAAGAACCACTTTTCTAGATTACCCCTATAATGTACCAAGAGGCTGTCCTTTCTGTATGTGTTCAAGGAGTCCTGTAGAACTCTTCCTGATCCCTCTTCCTCCTGTTCTCTCTCCACAGATTTTTACGGGGCACATGTAAGAAGACAGATGGCACTTGCCCCTTCTCTCACCAGGTTTCCAAAGATAAGGTGTGTATGGTTGATGATGAACATATTGTAAGTTAATTGCCATGTTGACTTAAAGAGCTAGACATTTTGTGATGGTGGATGTTCCAATGTAAAAAGTAGGGATAGAACAGCCCGCAACAACCAGAGATATATTGACAGAACTGAGTAGCAACGATGAAAGAATTCTTCCAAAAACAACTTTATTTGACCCTGTTTTAAGAAGAATTCTTTCATCGTTGCTATTCAGGTCTGTCAATATATCCTCGGTTGTTGCGGGCAGTTCCATCCCCGCGTCTTGGTTTTTGTTTGTTTACCGTAGGGTTTTGTTTCCTTATTTCTTCTTTGGACTGGTTGTGCCAGTATTTCAAAGTTCATTTCTTTACTGATAATGAAGGGCATGCAGGTCGGTCCAGAGGAAGGTGATGAAAATGTTATGGGGTTTGCAGCAGAAGACGTACAAGTAAAGACTGGAAGACCTGAATATGTATTCTCTAAGGAGAGGAGGGACAGGGAAGATATGATACAGGTGTTTAAATACTTGAAAGGTATTAATGTAGAACCAAATCTTTTCCAGAGAGGGGAAAATGGTAAAACCAGAGGACAGGAATTGAGGTTGTGCAGTGGTAGACTCAGGATTAATGTTAGGAAATTCTTTTTCAAGGAGAGAATGGGGGATGCCTGGGAGATGGTAGAGATGAAGAAAGTGGAGGAATTCAAAAAAAATTGAGATGAACACAAAGGATCTCTAATTAGAAAATGAATGGTATAAAATGAACTAAGGCCGGTACTGGGCAGACTTGCACATTCTGTGTCCCTGTAAGATACCGTGCAGATTTGAGGGTTAAACCTGTACATGTCCAGCAGACACATTTTAAAGTTCACAGACCTGAGACTTGTTACTTCATAGGCTCTGGGATTACAGCTCAAAAATATCAGTTTAATCCAGGGGTGCCCAAATGGTCGATTGCGTTGCCTTTGTGATCTTGTTCTTCCTACCTCCTTGAGAAAGGCCAGGCGCGGCCTGGAACTTCCTCTCTGATGTCAGAATTCATGTCGGGGGAGGGAAGGCCTGGCTTGAGGAAGCAGAGAGAAATTGGAGTGGAGAGAGAAAGAATTGGGGAAGTGGAGAGATCGGCGCAATGGCTTGGGGGAGGGCAGGGAGAGAGAGAAAGACAGAAATAAAGAGGGGGGCAAGGGAAGAGAGACAGAAAGAAAGAAATATTGGATTTACAGAAGAAGGAAGTGCAACCAGAGACTCAAGAAATCACCAGACAAAAAGGTAGGAGAAATGATTTCATTTTCAATTTAGTGATCAAAATAAGTCCATTTTGAGAATTGATATCTGTCTATATTTTGCACTATGGCCCCCTTTTACTACATTACATTACATTAGGGATTTCTATTCCGCCATTACCTTGCAGTTCAAGGCGGATTACAAAAGAATTATCCAAGATGTATTACAACAAGAACTTACAAAAAAAAATTAAAAATTGGTCATTTTCAAAAAGAATGAGAAATGAGTAAGGTTATTTGTTTGGGGTAGTTGGCTTTAGTGAGAGGTGGAGTTTGAGACTTGCGGTATTATTTCAATAGTGGTTTTTAGCACAGGGAGCCTATGAGCGTTGGGAGCTGCGAAGGGCATTCAACTCAGCTCAGCTCCCTGCGCTAACAGTTTAGTAAAAGGGGAGAGGGGTATATTTGTCTATGTTTGTATAGTTGTTACTGAGATGACATTGCACATTTTAAAGTCATCTGCCTTGACCTCTGAAAAAACCCCCGAATACAAATGATAATTAACATTATCTCTGTGTACAGTGTGCTTTGTGTTTTTTAAAAATTTTATTGTTGGTAGATCATTTTGACTTGGTCATTTTAAAAGTAGCTCATAAGCCAAAAAAGTGGGGGCACCCCTGGTCTAATCCAACAGCCTATGGGCTAGATTCACTAAGCAAACCGAGCGTGTACCGATTGGTTTGTGACCCCTTTGCAACCCGATTTCCCTCCGACCTGATTCACTAACCTGTGTCCCAATCATCCTCCAATCCGCGCATGCAAATGAGGGAGAACAGCATTCAAATGATGGCAGGCAGCGATTCACTAACAAAAAACCTGCAACACCAACTGAGCTGGCTGATCACAAACAAGCAACTGCTGAGGACCAGTCGCTCAGGTCCTTTCCAACTGCCCTGCCTTCTGCCGTTCTGCTCTCTGCCCCGATCTCCGTTCTGCCCTGATCTCCTGCCTGCCCTGATCTCCTGCCTGCTCCGATCTCTTGCCTGCCCCGATTTCCTGCCTGTCCCGATTTCCTGCCTGCCCCGATCTCTTGCCTGCCCTGATCTCCTGCCTGCCCTGAACTCCTGCAGCCCCGACTCTTCCATCCTTCCTCACAGTGCAAGCCCGTGGTTTTAATCCGCGGGCTTAAAGCAGGTTAAAATCAGGGGCTTGGGAAGAAAAAAAAAAGCAAAAAAAAAAAAGGGATTTCCTGCTCTGCTGAGCACAGAGGGCCAGCGTATGCGCAGACCATCTACAGATGGTCTGCGCATGCTCAAGGATCGCTGTTCAGCGATTCGATGCAGTCTGTTGGGGGCGTGATTCTGAAATGAGGGCGATCCGATCCGATCCATGTCCTTAGTGAATCTAACCCTATGTCTTTAATTATTATCTGGTTTACCAAGTCCAAGATACTCTTGAGGTCAATGTTCAACATGCTACAAACAGTTTATTCAGCATTAAAGGTTGGCTTATCTTAGTCAAGCAGAAAGCATCCATCTCACCTTGACAGTCTGTCTCATAACAGACTTCTCCCCAGCCCACAACTATGGAAGGTTTCTCCCTCGGGAGCACTCTCCTCTTGGGACCTCTCATGGGGAGGTCTCTTCCTCTGGGACCTCTCCCTGACTGACTCCACTCCTTCTTGCCTGAGTCCCAACCCCATGACTCAGCAGGTTTGTCTCACCTTCACAAAGGTGACTTACCCTGCCACTCTGTGAGTTAGCAGCACTCTCTGCTGTACAGTGTCACTGAGAGAACATAAGAATTGCCACTGCTGGGTCAGACCAGTGGTCCATTGTGCCCAGCAGTCCGCTCACACGGTGGCCCTCTGGTCAAAGGCCAGCGCCCTAACTGAGACTAGCCCTACCTCCGTACATTCTGGTTCAGCAGGAACTTGTCTAACTTTGTCTTGAATCCCTGGAGGGTGTTTTCCCCTCTAACAGCCTCCGGAAGAGCGTTCCAGTTTTCCACCACTCTCTGGGTGAAGAAGAACTTCCTTATGTTCATATGGAATCTATCCCCCTTTCAACTTTAGAGAGTGCCCTCTTGTTCTCCCTACCTTGGAGAGGGTGAACAACCTGTCTTTATCTACTAAGTCTATTCCCTTTCAGTACCTTGAATGTTTCAATCATGTCCCCTCTCAATCTCCTCTGTTCGAGGGAGAAGAGGCCCAGTTTCTCTAATCTTTCGCTGTACGGCAACTCTTCCAGCCCCTTAACCATCTTGGTCGCTCTTCTCTGGACCCTTTCGAGTAGTACCATATCCTTTTTCATGTACGGCAACCAGTGCTGGATGCTGTACTCCAGGTGAGGGCGTACCATGGCCCGGTACAGCAGCATGATAACCTTCTCTGATCTGTTCGTGATACCCTTCTTTATCATTCCTAGCATTCTGTTCGCCCTTTTCGCTGCCACCATCTCTCCCTCCCTGTCCCGATTATAGCAATTCAGTGGGAGGGCTTGGAAGGAAACTCTAGTACTTTGGAAGTGAGAACAGGGCTGGGCCTGGAAATGACAAGATGATTTCGATAGGCTGCAGTGAGCTGCAAATCCAGTAGTTGGAACCTAAAGATAGTACCAGGCCGACTTCTGCGGTCTATGTCCCAGAAATACCAAGGAAAAAATAATATTGAGCTATTAGTGGCTATTGAGCAGACTAGACAGACCGTTGAGGTCTTTTTCTGCTGTCACATACTGAGTTACTACTGTATGTTACTAAGCAAGCTCACTAGTTTTAGAATTAATGCAGATCCTCCAGGGCTGGTTCTGGTCTGTTGAATGAGTGTGTTGGATTGTTTTTCCATGCAGGCCTTCGAAAGTCAAATGGCTGCTTTATGATGGCTGTAAATTAGCCCATAGCTATTAGCCTATCATAAGATTGTTGAAACCGTGCTATAAGTCATAAAGAAAAATGTTTTTTAAAAAAAACCCTGTCAAGGAGAAGAGTTTCTGCCTTTCTGAGCACTGAATGTGAAAGTATTCCCGTTTTGCCATGTTAGTCCAATTGAATTCAAGGAAATAGAGGTTAGCAACCAAAGTGTCTGTGGCTTGATATTCAGAGGACGTTACGTATTCACCTGTAATTGAAGGGGATATTTCCAATATGGACTTAGCAGGGTTTGGAAATAAGCCCTTCAAGTTCACCCTTCATATATTTTTAAAACTTACACTGATATCTTGAGCTGATTAAAGGGCCAGACACTGTTGAAGTAATTTTCTAACTGTGTTGAGAGTTTTTCCAGACTGCAGTACTGACGTTAATATTAATTATTGGGGTTTAAACTGTGCTGACTGTTTCTCTATAGCACAGGTGTCAAAGTCAGTCCTTGAGGGCCGGAATCCAGTCGGGTTTTCAGGATTTCCCCAATGAATATGCATGAGATCGCTTTGCATGCACTGCTTTCAATGCATATTCATTGGGGAAATCCTGAAAACCCAACTGGATTCCGGCCCTCGAGGAGGGACTTTGACACCCCTGCTCTATAGTGTGGTATAATATGTTGCCTTCATGCTTAAAAGCTATTCTGATTTTTGAATGGACGAGCAGAGAGAAGGGTGGTATATGGCACATGTTCTGCATCTCAAAAACTAGAGCTGATGAGAGAAAACTGGTGCCATTTTTGGACTCAGCAGGTCAAATATACAGTACTCCCCTGAAATTCGCGGGGGTTCCGTTCCAGGAACCCCCGCGAATCTTGAAAAACCGCGTATACGGTTTTTCGTGGGGGAGACTGGAGAGGGCAGCGGGAGAGGCAGGAGAGAGCAGCCGGAGCGCCAGCGAGTGAAGGAAATCACTCGCGGTATGCTCCGACCGCCTCTTCCTGCACTAAAGTCGGGCCTTTGACACGCAGCTCCTGATTGGTAAGGCCCGACTTTAGTGCAGGAAGAGGCGGTCGGAGCATACCGCGAGTGATTTCCTTCACTCGCCGGCGCTCCGGCTGCTCTCTCCTGCCTCTCCCGCTGTCCTCTTCCGGTCGGCGGTCACGGTCGGAAAATACCGCAAATGATTGGGACCTGCTGGCCGCGAATGACCGGGGGAACACTGTACCCAGAAATAGGTCTAACATTTGAGGCCCCAAAGCCAGTGTAATGCATTTATCGTAAAACACAGTTAAAGGATATGATGGTAATTATTTGGTTATAACATCAGATGAGGTTCTCAAACGCTATGTTTTGTGTGTATTTAAAGCAGACTTGTAACAAATTGAATTAAATTGTAGAATACTGCCTCCTGAGACTTCTTTAAATATAATTGAACTGTGAATGTAGTTTAGCATTGATAAGTGTTTAAAATATTTAACATATCGCTCCTGAAATATAACAGCTGTTGCAGACTTATTTAGGTGCGTTTGAAGGCATTATTTGCCAATAAGTGTATAATTAATGTGGCTTTGACCTGTACGCCTGCTGCCCATCCATGTTAACACTGGCTGTCCCCCCTCCTCCTCTCCCACCAGCACTGACTGGAGAAGTAGCCTAGTGGTTAGGGCAGTGGCTTGAGGACCAGGGAAGCCAGGGTTCAAAACCCACCTTGGGTAGGTCCAAACTTTGAATATAAGCCTTCGGGGGACAGGGAAAATCCATAATACAACCTTTAGAAAATGTTTGAGGTAAATTTTTTTTTTTTTAAGTTGTTCTGGTTACATCGCTGAGGGCCATTTATACTAACCTGAACTAACAAGGGCCAGCCGGGACATCCCTTCCCTAACTTCAGAACCTCCATCCACATTCTCACAAAGAACAGTCTACATATCCGATTTATCAGCAGTTTTATTCATTACATATGCATTTTGCATTTCATATCGCATTAATAAGGTATCCAAGCCAACTCTCATGCAAGGCTCAACAAATCCCAGGTGTCAGGTCACCGTGATGCCTAGAATTTGCACCCTGCTGACTGAAATTTCTTGCCTCACAATTTTTATTTATTTTTGTGCTGCCGTAGAAAATGTTTCCTTCTTCTTCACAACGATACAGCTCACTATAAAGTTGAACTGTGCTAATCTAATCTGGTCTAATCTTTACGTTTATATACCGGACCATCTCTATATATCTAGAGCTCGATTCAGTTTACAATA
The DNA here is from genome assembly GCF_902459505.1 of Geotrypetes seraphini. Classification (NCBI taxonomy): domain Eukaryota; kingdom Metazoa; phylum Chordata; class Amphibia; order Gymnophiona; family Dermophiidae; genus Geotrypetes; species Geotrypetes seraphini. The sequence continues at coordinate 13,586,221 of NC_047085.1, forward strand.
AAGTCAGTAAGTACATAAGAACAGCCTTCCTGGGTCAGACCAAAGGGCCATCAAGCCCAGTAGCCCATTCTCACGGTGGTCAATCCAGGTCACTAGTACCTGGCCAAAACCCAAGGAGTAGCAACATTCTGGAATCCCAAACAGTAAGAAGATTCTAGAGTCCCAGAGAATAGCAACATTCCATGCTACCGATCCAGGGCAAGCAGTGGCTTCCCCCATGTCTTTCTCAATAACAGACTATGGACTTTTCTTCCAGGAACTTGTCCAAACCTTTCTTAAAACCAGCTACGCTATCTGCTCTTACCAAATCCTTTGGCAACGTGTTCCCGAGTTGAACTATTCTCTGAGTGAAAGAAAATTTCCTCCTATTGGTTCTAAAAGTATTTCCCTGTAGCTTCATCGAGTGTCCCCTAGTCTTTGTCATTTTTGATGGAGTGAAAAATCAATCCACTTGTACCCGTTCTACTCCACTCAGGATTTTGTAAACTTCAATCCTATCTCCCCTTAACCATTTCTTTTCCAAGCTGAAGAGCCCTAATCTTTTCCAAGTACAACTATTGAATTGAGAATGACACGGGGACAAATTTGTCCCCATCCCCACAGGAACCCAATCCCGTCCCCTTGAGTTTTATCCCTGCCCCATTCCTCTAAGCTCTGCCTTAACCACACAAGCCTTGAACACTTATGATTTTAAAGGGTTTGAGGCTTGTGCAGATGAAGGCAGAGCTTGCAGGGATGGCGCAGGGGCAGGAAAAGAATGCCAGGACGAGATGGGAAAATGAGATCCTGCAGGGATGGGAAAAAGTTTATTCTCTACTATTGAAAATAGTTATTTAGATCTTAAAACAAAATCAATTTAATTCTACTATAAATTAAAAAGTGCAGTTTTCAGTAATTTGCCAAAAATCTGATAACTGAGATGCAGGCTCTAATCCGTAGTGGTGTAAAAATATAGGAAAACAAGTGCGTAACATGATTTCTATTGTGAGCACCTTTAACTGAAGGAAATGTCACTGTATAAAGATGATTAGATCTACAAGTTCTTTGTCCTGAAAAGTTCAAAGATAACAGCACCAAAGGTGTCTAATAGCAACCTGTGAAGAATTTTAAAAACAAGACAACTTGAACTTCACACCAGACTGTACTGTAGAGTAGAGAATGACACAGGGAAAAAATTCATCACCGTTTCTGCCCCGTTCCCGTGAGCTCGGTCCCTGTCCCTGCCCCATCCCTGCAAGCTCAGTCCCCATCCCCACCCTGTAAACTGTCAGATCCCATCCGCACAAGCCTCGAATAGTTATAATTTTATACTGAACTTATTTTATTAAAGTATAAAAAGAGACAAAATTCTGTACAATTGTCATTTTATAAACACAAATAATACAGAGCAAGGTTCAACAAAACCCCTGTCTCCCCTCCCTTTCACAAATATCCCCTCCACTATTGTGAAAACTGAACAAACCAAATTACTACAGAATTCTACATAGAAAAATCAAGCTAGCAGAATACTTCAGTCCACATGGCAGGAATAGTGTTAGGGGAGAGCAATTAGGGCAACTGCCCCCTGGTCAGAGAGAGAGCCCTAAGCCAGCTGGAAGCTAAAGAAGCACAGCCTGGGCTTTGCAGTCCCCAGTTATGTCTAATATCAGCTCTAGCAGGATACATATTTCAAATCTGAAATATTCTAATCACAAAATATAAAATAAATTTATTTTTTTTTCTTTTTGTTGTCTGGTAATTTTATTCTTGAAATCACATTGGTCTCAGGCTTTGGTTTTAGGTTCCTTCTGTTTTCATCGTGGCATGGCTGGCTCCTGAAGGTAAAATAGGCATAAGAGGAGATGCCGAGTCTGACACGGGCACAATTTTTTTTACCACAGGAGTAAGACTTTTCACCGCTCCCACGGGGCGGTAAAAGGTCTTGTCCCCATTTCCGCGGGGCGCTGAAAGATCTTGTCTCCATTCCTGCGGTAAACCAGATGCAAATGTCTCCATTCCTGCGGATTTACTGTGGTGACCACGGTCCCTGTGTCATTCTCTAGTGTAGAGCTCTTAGTAATAGAGTTTGAGCAGTCTAGCGGTTTCAAGTCCCATGAAACTTTGGGGCATTCCTAAATTCACTTGGTTAGCTATGTGGGTTCTGCCACTAAATATTACTGCCTGCCTCCTTCACCACCCCGACCTGCCCACTTCATCCACGGCCATTTTGTGTCAATGATCAATGACACAGATCAGAGTTAAGTGGTGCTGAATATTGGCAGTTAGCGGCCACAGGCAATTTAAGCAGGCAGGAACCTCTCCTGCCTCTTAAATCGAGTTCAATATTTTATTATTTATTTATTTATTCATTCATTCAATTCTATACCGTTCTCCTAGGGAAGCTCAGAACTGTTTACATAAATTTATTCAGGTTCTCGAGCATTTTTTTCCTATCTGTCCCGGTGGGCAGTGGGATACTGAGTGGCCTGCTCAGGTTCACAGGGGACAATGTAGGCCTGAACCCACAATCACAGGGTGCTGAGGTTGTAGTTATAATCTCTGTTGGAGACAGAATGTATCGAAAATGAAAACACATTGGAGGAACGCTACCGAGGGAGTGAAAACCGCCTCCAGTGCACCGGACAAGTCTCGTCCCTTGTTTCAGTTATTGGTTTCTGTGTACATTGATGGCTGCCAGTCATCCTTTGACCCTGCAAAGCCCTTATGTATGGAGCCTTCCATGCCCACGACCCAATCCATGACAGCCCCCATGCTCCCTGAGCAGAGATGGCCATTGCTCCAGTCCAAGGCTTCCTCTCCACTACGCCACCTCAAAAGCTCCAACATCCCCAGTGAGAAGTCATCCATCCAACGCAGTGGAACAACAAGTTTTGGTACCTTGACTTTAACTATTGTGAGTTTCCATGGCTGCCAATTTGAAAGGCCGTTGCACTCCTGTCCCCAAAGACCACCAGGTATGTTGGGAGCAGTGTGGGCCATCCAGCACGGCTCCCACGCTAAAACTGCTAGTGCGGTTTAGTAGAAAAGGGGGCTAGGTTCTGAACTTAAGCAAGAAAGGCTGTAAATGTACTGGACAGGAGTTACTATTATGGAACATACCCAACTAGCTCCAGATACATGGTCTAAGTCACAAAAACCCACCTAAACTCACCAGATAAGCACTGCAAACACATAACACAGACCCCCATATACTACCCCAGTGATCACCTCCATAAAAATTTTATTCACAACTTTCAGCCTCCAGACCATCATCACCTGGCCGCCTGGCATAGGAAAGCCTAGTCGTCCAGCACAGAGGCAGCTTAAGTCGTCTTGGGGGTGGGTTAGGGATCCATAGAGAGGAGGACCCATGCCCATAAGCCCCTTTAATCACTGCATTGATACTGAAATGTGCACTGCCCTATACACCCCCAAAACCCTTTTGTACTGGCATATAAGTGGCTCCTGCAGCCATAAGGGCTATTAGGATGGTAGATGAGTGGGTCTAGGGGATTCTGGAGGTGGTTTGGGGGGCTCACTATGACCTATAAGGGAGCTGTAGGGAGGAGAAGCCATGGCACCCTTTTTGTGAAGTTCACAGCAGTGCCCTATAAGGTACCCCACTATTTAAGTGGCATGTCTGGGTGTTCAGTCCATCACTTTGCAGACCCCTCCCACGTCCAACAGGGCTTGTTCTAGGCGTTTTGGACTTGGACAGAAAGTTGGACGAAAATGTGGTATAACGATAGACGATTTAGTGGCTTCGACGATCAGATCGGCAGGAAGTATAATTAGACGATTTTCAAAAGTAAAAAAAAGTTGGACGTATCTTTCGAAAATGTGTCTTAGGCTCTTTTTAACTTTGGATGACTTAGACGTCCCTTTCGATTATGCCCCTCACTGTACGCAGAGAAAATGTTAATTATCATTTGTATTCAGGGTTTTTATCAGAGGTCAAGGCAGATGACTTTAAAATATGCAATGCCACCTCAGTAAGAACTATTCAAAAATAGACAACTATACCCTTTCCCCTTTTACAAAACCGCAACACATTTCTCCCTCCGTATTCGTGGTTTCAACAATCGCGATTTCGATTATTCATAATTTTTGGCATGCTGGCTCCTCCCTCTCAAATTACGCCATCCAATAAAAATTTTGGCGCTTTCAAAGTAGCAGCTACCATTTTCCATTCATCAGAGAGCTGCAAGGGACATGTCTTTAAATCCCTATCGTCACGTAAAGAAAAAGAAAAAAAATACAGTACCTAGAAACATCTCAGCCCTCCGCCACCAAAACCTTGACTCTAGACAAAGTCCAGTTAAGGAGTTTAAGCACCATATTACCTGTAGTCTCTGCACGGGGGGAGGGAAGAGAACAGAAAATACATTACTTAGAGGAGCCTTGTGCAAGGCAGGAAGGAAGGCCAATTGGCAGCCACGACTCATCAGAAAAGAGGGCGAGGCGGAGTCAAAGCTATAGGAGAATAGCCTGACCGTTGCATTCTCTATTAGCCAATGACATCAAAGGGAGGAGCAAAGGAGCATTACGTCTTGTGCAACTTTTTCTTGGGGGGGGGGTAGCCGCCATTTCCTGCGTGTGGAGAGAAATACAGTAGAGACACAAAGCTATTCGCGGTTTTTCCGTATTCACGTGTGTGTTCATCTCCGCAAATATATAGGGAGAAGTGTAGTGGTTTTTAGCGCAGGGAGCTGCGCTGAATGCCCTGCGCTGCTCTCGACGCTCATAGGCTCCCTGCACTAAAAAACACTATTGCGGTTTAGTAAAAGGGGGCCATAGTGTAAAATATAGACAGCAGATATAAATTCTCAAAATGGACACATTTTGATTGCTAAATTGAAAATGAAATCATTTCTCCTACCTTTTTGTCTGGTGATTTCATGAGTCTCTGGTTACACTTCCTTCTTCTGTAAATCCAATATTTCTTTCTTTCTGCCTGTCTTTCTCTCCCCCCTTGGGGAAGCAGCAGGGAGAAAAAGATAGCAAAGGCAATGCAATCGACTCGCGTTGCCTTTGCAATCTACTGGTTGATCGCGATTGACCATTTGGGCACCCTTGTTGTAGACCCTACCCGTAAGCTTTGACCACCACAGTTGGGTACCGGAGTCTGGCCTCTTGACCTTGGTGGGCACCTTATCCTGATGAATTTGATTTCTCTTCCCACTAAGTGATATGACATAAATAATGAATCTCAGGGCAATTAGTTTTCAGAATAATTTTCAAATTAAAGAGAGAAGACGAGTATCTGATTTGAGAGCCAGATACAAAATAAGTCTGTGTTGAGTAGCAGCAGAATGAAGCCAAGTTCACACAAAAGGGAAAGGGATTGGGACGCCGACCGGGATTTCCTGTGCTAAAGTCGGGCTTCACCAATTAGGAGCTGCGTTTCAAAGCAGTTCCTGATTGGTGAAGCCTGACTTTAATGCAGGAAGAGGCGGACGGAGCATACCACGAGTGATTTCCTTCACTCGCCAGCGCTCCAGCTGCCCTCTCCTGCCTCCCCAGGTGAAAAACTGTATTTGCAGTTTTTCAATATTCACAGGGGTTCCTGGAATGGAACCCCTGCGAATATCGGGGGAGGACTGTACTGCCTTTTTGTAGTTATACAACCACACTCAAAGCGGTTTATATATAAGTATTTCAAGCATATTCCCTTTCTGTTCCAGTGGGCTCACAATCTATTTAATAATGTACCTGGGGCAGTGGAGGATTTAAGTGACTTGCGCAGGTTCACAGGGAGCAGCATGGGGTTTGAACCCACAACCTCAGGGTGCTGAGGCTGTGGCTCTGACCACTATGGCATGCCACACTCTCCTCCAGCATTCATTCTCAATAGAGCTCAAGAGTCGACTTCCTAGACGTGTGGGGACTGAATAGAAAACAGAAAGACAATTCTCCCGTAATGTGCTGTGCGAGAAGAAGCACTACAGAATGCAAGGAAGCAGAAACCTGAGAGATTACAGCAGGTTAAGGAGCTTGAACTGGTTTTTGTTATTCAGCTGCTGATCATTTTGCAGGCTCTTCTGCCAGAACAATTGCTTTTTAGGAAAGGATCAAACTGGAAGAATACAGTGGGGCAGATGTCAGGTTGCATTAAAGGCACCTCCGAGAGAACTGATCGGGATATTTTTGGGGCAGCTTTAATAGCCAAAACAGCCACCGTTGAAATGAATCCATTGAAAGTATGCAAGGTGGTTTTGCTTCTAAGCTATCTTGATTGAGAATGTTTCAACAGCCCCAAAATAATAATAGGAGTAGAAATGTATTGGTGAAAATGCAGATGAGACAGTACCTAAAAGCGATCAAATTTCTATGGGTAAGAGCTAGGAGATTAGCCCTAGTTAGAACAGAGAATGCAAGGGCAAAGTGGGGGGTTAGTATGGTTAAAGACAGTAGCTTTATGTGTACACTTGAGTTGTCTTCAAGGTAATACGTAGGAATAAACAAATCCAAAACAATTAGTAGGATCATTTGCCTCCCGATGAGATTGACACTAGCTTCTAAAATACTACTATTAGTAATGATGGGATTTCAGTACAGGCTCAATCCACCCTTCGATTCGCATTTAGCCCAAAGCAAGTGTTGATTGACATCCCTAAATTTCAAGAAAGTCTTGGTTAGGCAACTACATTAATGGAGCTAGGCTGACCTACGGCGCCTTTAGGAAAGAAATTAAAACGGCATTGTATGATAGATTTATCTCCTAAACAGAAGTTACACTAAATCTAACAATTTTTATCATGTCGTCTTGAGCAATATGTTGTACTTTTATAATTTGCATATTGTAATTCGCTCTCTTTGGTGTCAACCGCCTAGAAGTCGTCTGATTATGGTGGTATAGAAGAATAAAGTTATGTTATGTAATAAATATGTAACGCTGAGTGTAAATTCAAAGCGGGAGGAAAGAGCTAAACCGGCACTTTAAACCCCCAAAATGCAAGTCTAAATATAACAAAAAATAATAATAATGAAAAATGCAAAAGTCGTGGAGGGGCATAATCAAAAGAAACGTCTAAGTCCATTTTGGGCCTCAGTCGCAAGTCGCCCAAAGTCAGACAAAAGTCGTACATGGGAAAAGGTCCATTTTCAAAAAATACGTACAACATAATTTTTGCCCCCAAAAATCGTCTAACTGTACGTCCAGCCATCTGATCGTCCAGATCGCTAAGTCGTCCATCTTTATACCCCATGTCACAAATGCCCAGAAAAAGACCTTTTGGGCGTGGGAGGGGCCAGAAAAGTGATGGACTGGACACTCAGACATGGCACCAGAGTAGTGGGGTATATATAGGGCACTGCTGTGAACTTCACAAAAAGGATCCCACATAAACATCTCACTACAGCTCCCTTATAGGTTAGGGTGAGCTCCCCTATCTACCACCCCAATAGCCCTTATGGCTGCAGGAGCCACTTATATGGCAGTACAAAAGGGTTAGGGGGATTTTGGGGGGTGCACATTTTTCACCATAATGCAGTGATTAGAGTGGTTTATGGGCCTGGGTCCTCCTCTCCATGATTCACTAACCTACCCCCAAGTCCACTTAAGACACCTCTCTGCAGCTCTACTAGGCTTTCCTATGCCAGGCTGCCAGGTGCTGATGTTCTGGAGGAAGAAGATGAATCAAGGAAGCCCAAAATCCAGGAGTCAAATTCAGTGCGAAAGGAGGAAGGGGACTTGTAAAACGCTATCCAGCAGTACTCAACTTATTGAGTCTGTGCTTAACACGATGGAATCCTGGATGCAGGAATGCAAATTGAAATTAAATCAGGAAAAAACAAAATCCTTCCTTGTGTCATCACAAAAGATCATTTTTGAACCAATAATTAAGATCAGTTCAATGTCATATACAATAAGCCCTAAAATTAAAATCTCGGGAGTTGTTCTAGATTAGTGCTTGACCATGAAAAATCAGATTGACGCAGTGGTTGAAAAGGGATACTATACTTTATGGAAACTGTGCACCCTCAGATCCTATTTTGATGCCGCTGCGTTCACAATTTTAATTCAGTCACTACTTTTGAGTTTACTGAACTATTGTAACATTGTATAAGAACATAAGTATTGCCACTGCTGGGTCAGACCAGTGGTCCATCATTTCCAGCAGTCCGCTCACGTAGCGGCCCTCCGGTCAAAGACCAGCGCCCAACTGAGACTAGCCCTACCTGCGTACGTCCGTGTTCAGCAGGAACTTATCTAGCTTTGCCTTGAATCCCTGGAGGGTGTTTTCCCCTATGACAGACTTCAGAAGAATGTTCCAGCTCTCCACCACTCTCTGGGTGAAGAAGAACTTCCTTACATTTGCACGGAATCTATCCCCTTTCAACTTTAGAGAGTGCCCTCTCATTCTCCCTACCTTGGAGAGGGTGAACAACCTGACCTTATCTACTAAGTCTATCCCCTTCAGTACTTTGAATGTTTCGATCATGTCCCCTCTCAATCTCCTCTGTTTGAGGGAGAAAAGACCCAGTTTCTCTAATCTTTTACTATACGGCAACTCCTCCAACCCTTTAACTATCTTAGTTGCTCTTCTCTGGACCATTTCGAGTAGTACCATGTCCTTCTTCATATACGGCACAAAAGTTAGGGTCTCTTTAAATAGATTGAGGGATAGGAAGGAGGAATAGACATCATACATGATTAAGAAACAATGTAATGCAGGATGTGGACCTAAGAGGTCCTATGATCGGTTATAGCAGGGGTGTCAAAGTCCCTCCTCGAGGCCCGCAATCCAGTCGGGTTTTCAGGATTTCCTCAATGAATATGCATGAGATCTATTTGCATGCACTGCTTTCATTGTATGCTAATAGATCTCATGCATATTCATTGAGGGAATCCTGAAAACCCTACTGGATTGCGGCCCTCGAGGAGGGACTTTGACACCCCTGGTTTATAGGGAAGTTTTGAGGGTTTCCATAAAGTCAATAGTACCAAATTAAGAGTAAACGTTTTTGTATTAACTCTTGATGATTTGGGGTTCATAAGAAACTATAGAGCTTTTGGTTCTGAAACAACACAGGTTAATCATCCTTTTACCCATTTGTTCTATACAAGATTTTAAATAAAGGTTGGATGTCTAAGACTGATTTCTTGTAACATCCAACAATGGCCAGGCCAGGTTTACATGTATTTGGCAGAGTCCCAAAAAGTGTCAAGATTCCTTGCTAGTTAATCTTGGGGATAAGCAGTGGCTTTCCCCAGGTCTACCTTATTAATGGTGTATAGACTTTTCCTCCAGAACGTCCAAACCTTTTTAAAACCCAGCTATGCTGACTGCTTTTACCAGATCCTCCAGCAATGAGTTCCAAAGCTTAATTGTACGTTGAGTAAAATACATTTTCTCCTATTTGTTTTCAATGTGCTCCTTAATAGCTTCATCTAGAAAACAGAAAGGGGTCTCGATAGTCATCATGTCCAATATCCGTGAAAACTCAATATAGCACCACAGGGCAAATTGATGATTTATTAAAACTATCTGAGTTAAATGTCACTTAACGTGACAAAGGAGAATTAACTCATCAACCTTTCAAACACTAGCTCTAAATCGCTACTTAAATAGTTTCCTAAACCCTCACTAGATGCCATAAACTCTGCAAGGTGGGTATATCATTAGGCTATAAGTGGTATATAAATGCTGAAATAAAATTAATTAACAGGTGTTATCTGGAGACAGCGGGCAGATATTCTCACATCCCACCCACCTCCCCCAGTTGACTTCCTCTCTTGGGCATAGAACTGACGACCTACTGAGCTGACGTTGGGCGGGAAGGCACTCACGCATGCGCAGTGCGGGCAGTCTTAAAGTCTTCTAAAGCTTAAAGTGACAGTACACTTTAGCACTGTCCCTACCAGGCTCCGTGGATGACGTCGCCCACACGTGTGAAAATATCTGCCTGCTGTCCCTGTAAGTAACCGTGCTTTCTGCTGCACACCTTCAAATTACAGGAAGAGAAGAACGCTACCCGAGTCTAATGAAATCCCAGGATTGCATTTCCCAGAAAGCACAGGGAGAGAATTGGAACCTCCATTTTGGGGAGCTTTTGGTGGCTTGAGTGGGAGAAGTACATAGACAGAACTAATTTGTGAAGAAGCTCATTTCCAAATTGTTACACATTAATTTTAATGTTCGAACATTTCCAGAAAACAAGGCAGGCTTCGCTGTAAGTGATGAGTTAGGGAAAATTGTAAATGTGAATGAATGGGCTCGACGAGTGAAGGTTAAAGGCAGGCTGGTCTCGGCACACACATGCTGCTGGTACAACAGCTTTTCCCCTTGAGGAACTCGGAAAGAATCAGCATTTTTCTCCTTAATAGAGCTTCAAAACTCTGTGCTGAGCAATTTGAAAATTCCTGTCGTGTTTCAGGTTCATTAGCTGGCAGCTTCCAAAGCCGTTACATATTCAGGGTTGTTCGGGACGGTCGTGGCACATCAGGGCCTTGAATTAATGTTATTGTTACTTGTGTGGACGTAGCGGGGTGCAAACAAGGTTAAGTGAAATGAAAAGGCAGCTTGTTCATGATAATAGCAGGACCTGACAGCTTGGGGGTGGGGGGGAGCTCGTATGGTGTGAGCTTTATTATCTCCATTTATTGGAACTAATTCAGCCTCGAAATTGAAACAACTGCATTAAAGACATTAAGACGATAGGCTTACAGTCGCATGAAAAGAAAGGCGACCTCGAAGCCTTGTGCAAAACTTTAGGTCTGTGTGTGCAAACAGTGTACCATTACTACAGTCCATGAAGCGCTGCCCAAATCCACCTAAGGGACTTGGGATTGACTGGTCTGTTCCGCCCCAAAGCTGTCTACATGGCAGTACATGGAGCTGAAGCGTCATACCAGGCTAGTAATGGGTTTTTAATGAGAACAGCTGCTAAAGGTAAACTCTTTGAGCCCAGAGTTTGACTCTCGACAGCAGGGGGCAGCACATTCTCTCTCTGGCTCTCGCAACCTGTCGTCTTGTTGCAGGATTTGGAGTCTTCCCAGTTTTCAGAGTTTTTCATTCTGCTGTGCAATCTGCCATCTTATAAATGCTATGGGGCAGCCACTGATTTACTTAACCTGACCTGTTGCGGGAGGAACATCTTTGTTAAAACCGGAAGCAATCGATCGGGGATGCTGCTGAGGGTCCCCACAAGTTCCAGAGCCACCCAGCCTTCAGCACATCTGGCCACTGGTTCTCAGCTGCTTAGGGCTGTTGCATGATACTATCCTGATGAGAGCTAACCAGCACTATCTGCTGGAGTTTTGTTTGCAGTCTGGTCTGGATGTGATTAGTCAAAGTGGCTAAGAGCTAATATTCACATAGACAGAGGAATCCTAAAGTGACACCTGGTTGGTATATTGGTTTGTGCTTTAGCATCCCAGATGTTGTCACATATCTTCAGGATTTCCCAAACAGCAGTAGACAAAACAGAAAGGACATCGCAAGCAGGACCAAAAGGACAGAAAAAGAGGAGGCTCCCAACCCCCTCTCCCCACCCACCATTACTATCACCTATAAAACAACATAAAATGACTTCACATACAAAAGGCAAGGGCGAAAGTTGTCTTAACTTTGTTGGCTTGTCCAAATCAACTCACATCCCCAGATATTCAATGCCAGGAGCCATGCATGCCTCAGCGCTGAATATCCAGGGTTCGTGAGCAGTTTACAAACCACTTATCGCTGTGGGCTGAATATTATTCCCCTTTTTATTTTTCCATCATGTTGACCCAATTTCCTGTCTTCTGCTAATTCTCTTTCAAGTGGCTACTGTTCATTTGCCTTTTATCCTGTGTCTTGGTTCATTCCCTACCTGCCTTTTATCTTCCTGTCTTGGTTCATTCCCTACCTACACTTGTTTCTGACGTGTTGATCTTTTCCTTGTAGCTCTTTTCTCTCTTCTTTCTTTTTTTTTTTTTTTGCCACCCTGTCCATTCCAATTTCACCTTTTATCTGCCCCTATTTTTTTTTACCCTTCTCCTCCTTTTTACTTTCCATCTACTTATCAACTTTCTATCGCCTTCTTTTACCCACTAGCTCTCCCATTTCCCATCTTGTTCCTTCCCTAGTCTCCTTCCCTTACCCCAATTGTAGTCTATATACCTATTATCCCCTTCTCATTCATCTCCTCCTTCTGGACCTCTCTTACACAGCTCCATCTTCCCAGCATTCTCCCTCTTCTTCTCTCCAGCCTTATAGCCCAGCATCTACTAGTCCCTCCCCCTCTTAACCTGACATTATGTTACAGTTGTCCAGGTCTCACTGCGTCTGGGTAGGTAGAACCGATGTTTCAGAAGAAAGCCACAGCATGATGGCTGAAACATTGGTTCTACCTACCCAGACACGGCGAGACCTGGATAATTGCAACAATCATGAGGCCAGTCTTGGAAGCCCAAGAGAACATCTTACTGTCCCTTCCAATCTATCCTCAGCATCTTCCTGTCCCATCTCTCTTCCCTCATGCCCCCCCCCCCAGTAATCCAGCATCTCTCCCTCCTCCACCCCCTGTATATCATCTCTCCCTTTCTTCTTTCTGTCCCCGGCTTATCTTTCCCTCCACTTCCCTCCCTCTACTCTGCTTGTCGTCCAGCATCTCCCTTCCTCTCAGCATCTCCCTTTCTTCCCCGTCCCCAAAGTCTACCTTAAAAAGTGTTTGGGATTTTTAAAAAAATAGGAGATCATTGGCAGGCAGCAATTCACATACACTGCCTGCAGCAATTCACATACGCTGCCTGCAGCTAGCCCTGGGGCTTTCTGCTGTGTTCTGTCCATGTGACAGAAGGAAGGGCCAACTGGAGGCAGAGTATATAAATAACTGCCGGTGACCTCTATAAAGAAAGTTGTTCTTTAAGGTACACTGGAAGGGGTGGAGATGCTGGGCCATGGTGGCTCCCTGAGCAGCTGCCATTTTTGTACCCTCCCCCCATATGCCACCCCAATCAGGTATTTTTACTAGAGAGCAGAGCTGCAGATTCTGATCAACAGTCTCCTTTTTGATCTCTGGGTTCGGATTTTTAAGCTTCCCTGATTCTTTGAGTATCTGAACCTGGGTCTCCTGATTTTTAACCTCCCACCTTAGATCTGGATTATACCCACAGGAGGTAGGATTGACGACTGGTTCAGCCAGGTCTCATTTTAACCCATTGCATACAAGGTACTTTTGCTTTTCTTAAGGAATGCAGTTGGGAAATCAGAACTCCAGGTCCCTCCTTGTAGTAGGTTAAAACCCAGGACTGGATGAACCCAAAGCGGCAGTGGTGTGTTGCCTCAAGAAAGCATGGAGTGGCAATTGTAAGGCCTTGATGCTATAAAACGTGCCTGCCATTAGGCGCCTAGATCATCACGCCTAACAATTTTTTAATTGGTTCAATAGGTGCCATTCTAGAAACGGCACCTAACTTTGACTGACAAGTGGTGGGTGCGTCTTTCCTAGGCGACTACCAATTTATTTATTTTTAGCATTTATATACCACTTACAGCCTAAGTGGTTTACATTCAGGTACTCAAACTTTTTTCCCTGTCTATCCTGATGGACTCACAATCTATCTAATGTACCTGGGGCAATGGGGGATTAAGTGACTTGCCCAGGGTCACAAGGAGCAGCATGGGATTTGAACCCACAACCTCAGGATGCCGAGGCTGTAGCTTTAACCACTGCGCCACTCTAGAAATCAAAATGTAGCAAAAAGGGATCCAAGTGTAGGACAATCCAGCCATTGTGACATCACTGATGAGGTTGGCTCTTATTGGTGGAATGAGGCATTATGACATCACAATAGCAGCTCTGCTTATCAGAGGCTGAAACTTTTCACACTGTTTATTCAGTTTTCTATACCATTCTCCCAGGGGAGCTCAGAACGGTTTACATTAATTTATTTAGGTACTCAAGCATTTTTCCCTGTCTGTCCTGGTGGGATCACAATCTATGTAATGTACCTGGGGCAATGGGGGGATTAAGTGACTTGCCCAAGGAGCAGCTGTCGCTCTAACCACTACGCCACCCTCTCCTGATACTGAATCCTGCTAGTCCTTTTAGGGTTCCATTTTTCTGTCCCGAAGTTGACCTCCTTGATTATATTTATGTTGATATTTGGTCCTGCTACTATTGATATGCTGATAACAAAACTGTAAGTTTTTTTTATTTATTTATATAGATTTTTATCCCGTCCTCCCAGTAGCTCAGAACGGTCTACAAGCAAACATTCACAGTGGAGTACATTTGGACAATACAAAGACTATATGGTAGTTTAAGCAGAGGTTCAGGATGGAGGGGGGAGGGGAGAAGAAAGGGGGAGTTTAAGGGGTAGATTGCAGTTGTAATTTTAGTTGAAGAGGAGAGTCTTTACCGCTTTCCGGAAGGTCATCAATGAGTTCTGTGATCTGATTTGCGAGGGGAGTTGGAGGATGAAGTGGCTGTAGGAGCGTTTGCAGGCGTTTTCTGGCCGGAGGGACCTTCCTGGGGGGCTGCATAGGCATTTCTCCATTGCCGAGCAGAGGGGGCGGGTGGGGGTGTACAGGGTTAGCTTGGATTCTATGTAGTGCCTGCTGTTCACTGCCTTGGGTGAATCTCTTCATGAAAATGGTTAATAAATCTCAATAGATAAATCAATAAATAGGTGAAATAGAGTCCACACTGCCACAGCTGTTCTGGCTCATCTCTCCGGGGATCTTCCTCTTGGATGCGTTTAGCCAAAATTTGTGAGCTATCGGCACTTCAGTCACTGCATCCCTTCCCAGATTTCAGAGATCTCCTGTCGTAGAGAGGGCTGATAATACTTGCATATGAACAGAGAGAACGTAGCAAAAGGAACTCTGCGCTGCTGAAACATGCCTAAAAAGAAAGAGTGGAACATGTGTTCCTGCCCCCAAGAGCTTAAGCATTAGCCTCAGTCCTGAGGGATTGTTTTTTTTTCTCTAGAGGCAAAGAATGAAGGAAAGGCATGTGAGTGCTGTTTGGAATAATATTTGATGTAAATCTTCAATTGTTTTATAGCTTATCACCTGCCAGGATGCATTCTCTTGAGGGGGGAGGGGTTTAATGGGATTTGATATGCTGCTTTTCTATGGTATAATCAAACTTTGCACGATGAACTGCTATAGTGAGGGTGTCTGGTTCAATCCAAGTCCAAATTCCTGGACTGTGTCAGCAAGGAATGAGAATGCCAGGGAGAGTGAGAGGAAAATGTAGTGGTTAAGGACAGAGCCAGTCTCAGAACCAGACTAGGAGCAGTGGAAGGCTCAATTACGGTATGTGAACCAAATTTCCAGGTCGTTCAATTAGTTTACTTTGATTATCAGGCGTTATTAATCACCCAAAGTGGTTTACAGCAAGAATAAGCCAGACATAGGCAATGAACAGTTACAGCTTGTGAATGAATCCCAGCACTAATTCAAAGTAGAGAGTTGCGCGGGGACAGAAATCCCACCCGTCCCCACCCGTCCAGTCAAAGTCCCACCCATCCCCTTGAGGAATCCTACCCATCCCCACCCATCCCCGTGAGGAATCCCTCCATCCCCACCTGTCCCCGCGAGAATCCCCTCTGTCCCCCCCGTCCCTATAAACTTCAGAAATAGTTATTTCATTTAATTGTGCTACTGAATTAAAGGCTCTGGTAGAAACCCATTTACAAATAAGCAAAGAGACTTTATTAATTTGGAAATATTAATTGGGAAGAATACATACTTTGTAAACGGGTTTCTACCAGAGCCTCTAATGTTTATAAATTTTTATCAACACAACTAATATACTACTTTATCCTGAAGCAAAAAAAAAAAAAAAAAAAAGAAATAGAACTTTTTTCCTACCTTTGTTGCCTGGTTTCTGTTTTCCTTATGTTCTCATTCAATTCCTTCCATCCACTATCTCTCTTCTCTCTGCGTCTTCCATTTGCTCTGTTACTGTGCCTCTCCCTTTCTTCCCCCTTCCAAATTGGTCTGGCACCCATCTTCTTCCCTCCGCTCCCCCCATAGTCTGGCATCTCTGTCTTCTTCCCTTCCAGCGTCTTCGCCCCACTCTCTCTTCCCCATTTCCCTTCAGCGTCTTCTCCCCACTCTCTCTTCCCCATTTCCTTTCAGCGTCCTTCTCCCCCCATCTTCCCCATGTCCTGTCAGCGTCCTTCTCCTCCCTCTGTCTTCCCCATGTGCTTTCAGTATCCTTCTCCCCCTTCTGTCTTCCCCATGTCCTTTCAGTGTCCTTCTCCCCCTCTGTCTTCCCCATGTCCTTTCAGCATCCTTCTCCCCCCTGTCTTCCCCATGTCCTTTCAGCGTCCTTCTCCCCCCTCAGCTTTACCCATTTCCCTTAAGTGTCTTTTCCTCTCCACTCCACCTTTCCTCCCTTTCTCCCTCCCTGCCCCTTACTTTCGTGGCGCTTCCCCGCCCGACCGACAACAGAACAGGCCCCGTCCGACAAACCTCCCTGCCCTGAATCCAGCTGCTGTAAGAAGGTAATTTAGATTCGTGGCTACAGGGCAGGGAGTTTTGTCGGACTGGGCCTGTTGTCGGTCGGTCGGGGGAAAGCGCCACGAAGGTAAGGGGATCTGGCCGGCTCTGCACCCCCCCAAGGCTTCCCCGGGGTGGACCACCCCCTCCTTGGTACGCCACTGCCTTGAATTTATCCTACCTGCCCTGCTGCAGCACACAGACGACCGGAAGTCTTCCCAATGTCAGCGCTGACGTCTGAGGGAGGGCTTTGCTTAAGCCCTCCCTCCGACGTCAGCACTAACATCGTGGAAGACTTCCGGGTCGGCTGTGTGCTTTAGCAGGGTAGGTAAGAAAAAGAAGACGAGCCTCGCAGCTCGAGTGCATCCAACCCCACAGGAACCCCGCGACCCTAGGGTCGTCCGCACGGGATCCCCGTGACTCTAGGGGACATCCCCACAGGATCCCCACAACCCGAAGGGGGAACCCGCAGGTCCCACGGGATTCCCGTCGTACCCGTTCCCGTGCAGCTCTCTAATTCCAAGTGCAATCTAAGGAAAAGGAGAAAGGAAGCATGAACACATTTTAATGCAAATTTGGTATCTTCTCAATTCCTTCCTTCCCCCCTCACAGTCCTCTTGCACAGCTTGCATCGCTCCCTCCCCACTATATACATGAGTCCACAATGCAGTCTATCTTCTCAACTCTCTCTCTCCCTCCCTTCCTCCCCAGCCCTCGGTGCACTGTGAATGTTGCAAGGTGGATCAGAGACAGTGACAAAGTAATGAAGACTGCAGGGAGGGGAAAGGAGAGATGCATTGAGAGGAGAGGGAGAGCTGTAGAATGCACGAAGGAGTAGTCTCGGGGGAATGGGTTTGATTCCCACTCCGGCTCTTTATGACCCTGGGCAAGTCACCCAACCCTCCAGAATTTAGATTGTGAGCTCCCCAGGGACAGAAAAAGTACTTGCATATATAGTATATGTAAACTACTTTGGTTATATCCCCAGAAAGAGGGTATATCAAATCCATAACCCTTAACCTATTACTGTGGGGAGGGGGAGGGATAGAAATGCTCCCTATCTAGGTTTCTACTCTATACTCTGTACACTGCCTAAATGACCTCTCGACGCTAAATAAACTTGATTGCGGGGAGGGAGAGAGATTCAGGACTTGCAAAGGATTGTGGAGAGGGGGAAAGGAAGTGATGCAGGACATACAAGAGACTGTGAGGAGGGGGAGAGGGAGAAATGCAGGAGTGGGAGGAAGGAGATAGAGAGGGGGCCATATTTAACCCATATAATGTGCATGCTCAACTCCCTGGTAAAATCATGCTTCTTTAGCCTCCACATGTTGAGGAAAGTGAGATCCTGCTTCCGCCAACAACATTTCGCCGTCCTTGTTCAATCCATCATCCTCTCCAGACTAGACTATTGCAATTCCATCTATCTAAGTCTATCTAAAAAAAGCCTTCAAAGACTTCAGCTAATTCAAAACACTGCGGCCAAGCTGATCTTCGCAAAACGCAAATTCGATCATGTTTCCCCACTTCTGTCCAAACTTCACTGGCTCCCAATAATTTCCAGGGTTCATTTCAAATGCGCCTGCCTAGCTTTTAAGATTCTACACTGCGTCCTCCCTCCACTAATCCCGCTTTCTTGGAACTCCTCGAGCCCTGACACCTCCAGGCCCACCCAAAAACTTAAACTATCCTTCCCCTCGCTAAAAGGTATCTTCTATGCGGGAAAATTGGGCAAATCTCTCTTTTTCCGAATCACAGAGCTCTGGAATAGAGGTCTACATGGGAACGGGGAATGTTATTCTATAGGCACTCAAAGATGAGCACCCATTATCTGTTTTCTCCCAGAACTAACCGAACAGGAGGCGGTCTGGCACTAATTTACAAATCCTTCTTCGATGTCCAGCTCATCGAAAAGAGCTGCCACTCCTCTCTAGAATACATGCTGGCCTCGGTCAACGACGAACTCCATCCTCACCCACTGGGTATCCTACTTCTTTATCGCCCACCTACCCCTTGGAACAAATCCTCTGATCTCGTTCTTGAAACCATATCAAGCGCCTTCCTCAAATTTCAAAGGCTCTTGATCATCGGGGACATCAATCTTCACCTTGACGACAACACCAACAAGGATACGATCGATCTAAAGAGCTTCCTCGCCTCTCTCGGTTTTTCACCCCCTTCATCATCCCCATCCCATGAAAAGGGTCACACTAGAGACCTCATTACTTTCCTTGATCTTACCGCTTACAAAACCTCAGTCGGTGACACCCGCTGGGAACAGGTCCCCTGGTCTGACCACTTCCTCGGGACCTTCTCCATCCCCATTTTCATGTCACATCTCGGGGCCCCTCCCCTCTCCTCTAATTCCATCACCTTTCGCAAAAAAATTTCAAGCGACCTATTCTGGATAAAATTTCTCAAACAACTCTCTTCCGCTCCTAAGCCTGCAGACCCTGAATCCAATTGGCAAAACTGGACCGCCCTCTCCGAATCCACCTACCACTCCCTCGCCCCCCTCTCCACCAAATTCATCTCTTATCCTCGAAAAGCCCCCTGGTACCTCCCTTACCATAGAGAACTAAAGCAGAAATGTCGAGCCCTGGAGCGCAAATGGAAAAAATCTAACTCCCCTACAGATAAACAATCCTGGAGAAACCAACATTAAGCACTATAATTCTACATTAAAAAAAAGCATGAAAGAACTTCTATGGCGAGAAAATCTCCAGATCCAATAACCAGAGTAGTACACTTTTCAAAATCTGGTGCTCTCTAACCTCCAAAAAAGACTCCACCTCTTTCCCCTCCTCTCCCTCAGCCGATGCTCTAGCAAATTTCTTCAATGATAAGGTCACTACCTTACGATGCTCCTTCCCACCTACAGTCTCCTACCACTCCCTGGTGCTCACTGACCCCAACCCTACTCTACCGACCTCCAGCGCTATCCCAGCCGATAGACTCTGGGCTACCTTCGACCAAGTATCCGATTCCACCATCCTCAAACTCTGTCTCAAAATGAAATCCTGCAACTGTTCTCTAGACCCTTTCCCCTCCTACCTCTACGAGGAAATACCCACTCAAGTCATCTCTTCCATTACCAATCTCCTAAACTCCGCTCTACATTCGGGCCTTTTCTCCCCAGAAATGGGCCATATCGCCTTATCCCCTCTATTGAAAAAACCTGACCTCGACCTTTCCACTCCATCTAGCTATCGCCCAATAGCAAATATCCCTCTCCTAACCAAGATGCTTGAGTCAATCATATCGACTCAACTCTCTTCCTTCCTAGAGAAATTCTCCATGCTCCTGCCCTACCAATACGGCTTTCGACCCAATTTCAGCACCGAATCCCTACTGACCTCCCTAATCTCCAAGGTCCAACAACTTCACTCCCGCAACAAGTTCGCCGTCCTCTTGCAATTTGACCTCTCTGCCGCCTTCGACGTTGTTCATCACGACATTCTACTTTACCAACTTTCCGAGATTGGCATCACCTCCATTGTCCTTGAATGGTTCTCAAAATTCCTTCGTTCCCGTTCCTACATTGTCAACATGAATGGCACCTCATCCTCCCCCTGGACACCAATCTGTGGAGTCCCACAAGGTTCACCTCTATCTCCTATCCTCTTCAACATTTATATGTCTTCCCTAAAACTCCTCCATCTATCCCCCCTTGAAACAATTTACACCTATGCTGATGACATCCTTGTCCTTCTCGAGACCGACTCGAACCTCACTGATCTCTCATTGAACATATCCTCCTGTATCTCAAACCTCCAATCTTGGGCCCACACCGTCCAAATGAAATTGAAAACTACTTTGGCTTGGCCCAAAATTAGCTCAGCTACCCCCCTCAATCCCACTGTCTTCCGGCTCCTCTCTGCAGCTCGAATTCTCCAGCAAGGTCCTGGGCGTCATCATTGATTCTACACTGTCCTTCAATGACCACCTCAACTCCCTGGTAAAAAAATGCTATTTCAGCCTTCACATGCTGAGGTCAGTAAGATCCTGTTTCCATCAAAAACATTTCGCCGTTCTCGTCCAATCCATCATCCTCTCCAGACTGGACTATTGCAATTCCATCTTCATATGCCTAACGAAGAAAAACCTCCACAGGCTCCAATGGATCCAAAATGCCGCAGCCAAGCTTATCTTTGCTAAAAGTAAATTCGATCACGTCTCACCACTACTTTCCAAGCTTCACTGGCTTCCGATAACTTCCAGAGTCCACTTCAAATGCATCAGCCTAACCTTCAAGATCCTCCACGGCATCCTTCCTCCATTAATTCCACTCTCCTGGAATTCCTCGAATCGTAGTACCTCCAGACCTTCCCAAAAATCGAAACTATCCTTCCCCTCACTAAAAGACATTTCCCACCCAGGAAAACTGGGGTCTTCCCTCCTCTTCAGATTCACAGAGCTCTGGAATAACCTCACCTCCCCCCTTCGGAACCTGAGTGCTCTCCAACCCTTCCGCAAACATCTGAAAACCTGGCTTTTCTCCAAAATCTAACTCTCCCTCCTCTCTGACTCTCTAGCTCTCTTACATTATTCTTCCCTCCGATCTTCATCTAACCCTTTCCCTGGAGTTCCTTTCTCATTACATTCCTTGTAAACCGTGCCGAGCTCCACGACCATGGAGATGGCGCGGTATAAAACCTAAGGTTTAGTTTAGTTTAGTTTAGATTATAGAATAACATTGAGTGCCAAGACTTCCGCTTGCTGGAACCAAGTGTAATTCTTTGGTATTCTCGAACACTGTGCACAAATTTTTGAACTTCCCGTGACCCACCCATGTACCTCCCAATGTTACACCCTGTTTTGGGTTGTGCATGATGGGACCACATTACGGAGGCATACCTCAACTCACACTGGCTTCCAATTCCGGAAAGAATACTATTTAAATTCTACTGTATACTATTTAAAACTATAAACAGAGACAGCCCAACCTACCTGAACAACCGCCTCATCCAAACTACCTCAATCAGGCATAGAAAAACTCACACCCCATTCACACACCCTCCAATCAAAGAAGTTCAACGGAAAAAAACTATATGACGGCCTCCTAGTCACTCAAGCAGCAAAACTAGGCAATCAAATCTCCAATCTAATGATAACAACCCCAGACCACACGTACAACCAGAAACAAAAACATCTTTGCATACCCAAAGATCACAGGCTGCAAATACAAATCCTTCCTAGACAGAACCTTCATGTTCCAAGCAAACAGACAGCAATCCTGGCTGGGAAACCACATAAATAAAGCCAGACAGACCTACAACACATTCCGAAAATCAATTAAAACCGCTCTATTTGACAAATTCCTTGCCTAATCAGTTGACCTCTCTCAGGTATTCTTTCCCCTTATAACCCCAATGTATTATGCAACTTCTTTCTCCTCTCATGTATTCCTTCCCCATGCTTCCCAAATTTATTATATAACTTCCTTCTTCTTGCATTCTGTAATTCGCTGATTGTTCAGCCTTCTTTCTATGTGAACTGCCTAGAAGTCAGTTTGACTATGGCGGTATAGAAAAATAAAGTTATTATTATTATTATTATTATTACAAGATATTCAGAAAAGAAATAAAGACAATACTCTTCAAGAAATCCCTGAAAATGTCTTAACACCATGAGTACCTTCCATCTTCCCATCTTCTTCCTGACTCCCCGAATCTACCTGATCTACTGTTTACCTTTACTAGAAATGACCAATGATCTTTTTTTGTAACCCACCTTTTATAACTCTTTTGTAATCTGCCTTGAACCGCAATGTAATGGCGGAATAGAAATCTCTAATGTAATGTAATTTGAGCGTAATTAGAGAGTAACGGATAGCAAAATGTGCACCAAGATCCAAATCGGTTATTGGCATTAATTGGCTTGTTAGCCAGTTTAGTTGGGCACCTATCTTGGATCAGCGCCCCATTTCGGTCCCATATATCCAATCCGGAGGGAATATGTGTAAAACAAATATGGCGGTTGGCCGCCCAAAATGCCCCCAGTGGCTGGATATGCTGCACTGCTTTAACCTTCAGTTGATTAATAGCACTGTTGCCTCGTACTTTGCCCGTTGGCGTGTGGTCAATTAAAGTCATTTACTTCGGAACCCCCAGGAAAATATTGAGGATAATTCAGAACACATTACATTAGGGATTTCTATTCCGCCATTACCTTGCAGTTCAAGGCGAATTACAAAAGAATTATCCAAGATGTATTACAACAAGAACTTACAAAAAAAATAATAAAAAAATTGGTCATTTTCAAAAAGAGTAAGAAATGGGTAAGGTTATTTGTTTGGGGTAGTTGGCTTTAGTGAGAGGTGGAGGCCCTTGGAGGCAAGAATATTATTTAAATTTTCTTGTATCTGTTTTAAGTTGATCATGGGACTTATTTGCTTATCCAAAAATGAATGCTTGTAGACGCAAGACTTTATTAGAAAAGACCCTAGGGTTTCAAACAGGTAAACAGCAGTCTTGGCTAGGCAATTGCATTCATCAAGCTATGTCATCTTATAGTTCTTTTTGGAAAATAATCAAGACAGCGCTGTTCGATAAATTTATTTCTTAACATGGTCCATTATTACGGAAATTGTATTTTTATTGAATATTTGAATTTTCATGTTATTTCTGTATTTCGCTGATTGTCCAGCTCTCTTCAGTGTAAACCGCCTAGAACTTTTGGTTACGGCGCTATAAAAGAATAACGTTGTTGATATTATTATTACTCAATATCACAGGTACTGGAGTTATCTTCAGAGCCTCTTCCACCCCTCAAAATGCTGTGGCCAGGTCCGAGCTGGTGCTTTGAAGCCGCAGAGGCAAAGTATCATCTTTTCTTCTTGTTTCCTCACTTGCAGATGCCAGTGTGCTCATATTTCTTGAAGGGAATCTGTAACAACAGTGCCTGCCCCTACAGCCATGTCTACGTGTCCAGAAAGGCCGAAGTCTGCCAGGATTTCCTCAAAGGCTACTGTCCCATGGGAGAGAAGGTAACATCGCCCGGGTGGCCTGAGATTCATCCCTGCTGCTGTGCAATTAATGATTTAGTGCAGTGACTTCAAATCCATATCACGTCCTGTATGCAAGTGGGAAATTTGATGTTTTAGGGGCTAATAAATATGCTATAGGTGAAAGTGGGATTAAATAAGTAACAAATACTCCACTCTATTAGCTGAAAAAGCCTCAGGTCTCAGGACGCTGGTAAGATTGAAGGAGCAACAGCAATATGAAAGTCCGGGAGCTGTGAAACGTTGGCTGCATGTGGGCCATGGGAAAAGTCTAGCAACACATTCATTAATACTGTTGTTTAAAATCTCAGCTTCTACTAAGAACTTAAGTGGCAAGTGGTCATTCTATGCGGAAGTTTTTTAAGCCAGTGCTGTGGGCGGAGGTGGTTTGAGCTTTAAGCTCTGCCAAATGAGACCTGAGGCTTTTTCTTCCGTTAGACTTGACTTTTCAGCTAATAGACTGGAGGATTTGTTATTTATTTCGGTTTTATGGGCTGTCACAATAGATCTGGTGTTGGAGCAGCTGTAGGTTTAAGACAGAGAACCCCTTCCTACCCCGGCTTCTGTTCTTTGACCCAAGTGTATGAGATTTGCGATGGGGAACATGAGCCCACAGTAGGTTTTCGTCTTCATATCAGAGTCCCAATGGAAAACTATTCCACTATAGAGGAGAATGTTCCATCTAGCTGGGCCCAAGAGGAACAGTCATGGGGGAAAATTGTCCCATGATGCAATGCATTTCTTTTATGTCTGCCTGTCTTTGTTAAAAATGAAGCATATTCTTCTTCTAATGTTTATATCTATCTATATGTGTATGTATGTATATAATACAAGTGTTTGTGTGTATTTATTTTTTTTTTTTAGAGGCCTTGAATCTTTCACGTATTCCTACATAAAAATATATGTTGGCTGGGTCTGGGCCAGACCAAAGGTCAATCATTACTTTTGCATCTTGGCTTTGACCAGTGGTCTCAAACTTGCAGCCCTGCCAGGTCCTATTTTGAGGCCCTCAGTATGTTTATCATAATCACAAAAGTAAAATAAAACAGTTTCTTCATCATATGTCTCTTTAGCTATAAATGACAATATTATTAGTAAGACTTAGCCAAAAGGGGATGAAGCTTCTCCTGGAGGGCGCAGAGAATCTAGGGTGCAGGGACTTCTCTGAATGTTTACTATTACCTACTATTTTTTCTCCGGACTGCACTTCTCGATAAACAAATATTTGAATTGAATGTTGATTCAATAAGTTATATAATTGAGTATCCTGTGTATTGTTAAGATTGTTATATACTGCTAAACTGCCGGACATTCTAGCCGCTACCGCCTCCTCTTGAGCAGGCAGTAATTTTTGGCTAGCGCTGGGGTTAGCGCGTGATTAAAAGTCCCGTGCGTTAAAGTCGCTACCGCAGCTTCATAAAAGAACATAAGAACATATGTAATGCCTCCATTGGGTCAGACCTGAGGTCCATCGTGCCCAGCAGTCCGCTCACACGGCGGCCCAACAGGTCCAGGACCTGTGCAGTAATCCTCTATCTATACCCCTCTATCCCCTTTTCCAGCAGGAAATTGTCCAATCCTTTCTTGAACCCCAGTACCGTACTCTGCCCTATTACGTCCTCTGGAAGCGCATTCCAGGTGTCCACCACACGTTGGGTAAAGAAAAACTTCCTAGCATTCGTTTTGAATCTGTCCCCTTTCAACTTTTCCGAATGCCCTCTCGTTCTTGTAGTTTTCGAAAGTTTGAAGAATCTGTCACTCTCTACTCTCTCTATGCCCTTCATGATCTTGTAAGTCTCTATCATATCCCCTCTAATTCTCCTCTTCTCTAGGGAAAAGAGTCCCAGTTCCTCCAATCTTTCTCTATCTCTCTCTATTTCTGTCTCTCTCCCTTTCTCTCTCTCTCTCTTTCTGTCCCTCTCTTCTCTCTCTATGCCCTTCATGATCTTGTAAGTCTCTATCATATCCCCTCTAAGTCTCCTCTTCTCCAGGGAAAAGAGCCCCAATTTCTCCAGTCTTTCTCTATCTCTCTCTCTCCCTTTCTCTCTCTATTTCTCTCTCTCTCTCTCTCTATTGCTCCCTGTCTCCCTTTCTGTCTCTCTTTCTGTCCCTCTCCACTCTCTCTATGCCCTTCATGATCTTGTAAGTCTCTATCATATCCCCTCTAAGTCTCCTCTTCTCCAGGGAAAAGAGTCCCAGTTCCTCCAATCTTTCTCTATCTATCTCTCTCCCTTTCTCTCTCTATTTCTCTCTCTCTCTCTCTCTCTCTATTTCTCCCTGTCTCCCTTTCTGTCTCTCTTTCTGTCCCTCTCCACTCTCTCTATGCCCTTCATGATCTTGTAAGTCTCTATCATATCCCCTCTAAGTCTCCTCTTCTCCAGGGAAAAGAGTCCCAGTTCCTCCAATCTTTCTCTATCTATCTCTCTCCCTTTCTCTCTCTATTTCTCTCTCTCTCTCTCTCTCTCTATTTCTCCCTGTCTCCCTTTCTGTCTCTCTTTCTGTCCCTCTCTACTCTCTCTATGCCCTTCATGATCTTATAAGTCTCTATCATATCCCCTCTAAGTCTCCTCTTCTCCAGGGAAAAGAGACCCAGTTCCTCCAATCTTTCTCTCTCTCTCTCTCTATTTCTGTCTCTCTCCCTTTCTTTCTATTGCTCTCTCTCTCTATTTCTCTCTGTCTCCCTTTCTCTCTCCTTTTCTGTCCCTCTCTACTCTCTCTATGCCCTTCATGATCTTGTAAGTCTCTATCATATCCCCTCTAAGTCTCCTCTTCTCCAGCAGAGAGCCCTAAGTGTGCTCTCTGCTGCTATTTGTTATTGAATATCTGTGGTGAACGCCAATTGTAGGAGTTATCCATGCTGCTTCCCAGTAGCTGAATTTATTGAAGATTTTTGCAATTTACAATTTAGGAAAAACAATATCGTAATATCTCCAAAAGGTAATTAAAGATAAAGGGAAATCTATATTCTTTAAATACAAATTCAGGTAATTATCTAACCCTTTTTCTTTATCAAAGGCAAGCAAGGATAATTGATAAAGAATCAAAACACTATTTCTAAGGAAAGATCAAAACAATCCAGGGCCCAGTATAAATATCACTGGAGCAGGAAGAAGAGATGCAGAGTTTGATGTTAGATTTCACCTTGCTGTGGACCAAGTCGGTATAGAGGAAAGTCTCAAGCAGCTGCACGGTCATAATCTGTCCCAAAAGCCACATAAACAGAGTCCTAAAGATCTAAATATTTCTATCATAGAGGAGAACAGGATATGATAGAGATGCAGATACCTCTGAGCTGTCAATTAAACACAAGAAATAGATTTTTTTCAGTGGCAGGAAAAATTATAGATCTAGAAAAGAGGTCATGATATGAAGATTGAAGTAGGTAGCACAGAAGGATCTTTTGCTAGGGGATGGAGGGGCTAAAGCTTATGATAAGCTCAAGGGATCCTTAGCTGTGGGGGGCATAAGAGGTAAAGTCTGAGGTAAGCCTAGACGATCCATTGCTATGGAAGATTGAGGCCAGGATTCTCAAAAACCCACATAAAAAAGTGACGGTCGTCTAACGCAGACGTTTTGATGCCAAATCTAAAAATCTGAGACATTCTTAATAAATTGCGCATGCAAATAAGGTTGGCGGACAACAGCGAAGATTCGCTTAATTTGCATGTGCTTATCGCTGGTGATAGCAATGGACACATGCGCAGAAAAAATGCGTAAAGGGAAAAACCCCCAAAACACAACAGCAAAAGGAGAGATCCCCACATTCTCCTGCTGCCCTAAAATCCCGGCCGTTACCCCCCTGCAGCAGGAGAGAGGCCCACTCTCTCCTGCTACACTAAACCCTGCTGGGACCCACTTCAGTTATTGGAAGAATAATGGAAGCGTTGCTGAGGAAAGGATGGTGAATTTCCTAGAATCCAATGGGGTACAAGATCTGACACAGCATAGTTTTACTATGGATAAATTGTGCCAAATGAATCTGATTGAATTCTTTGGATAATAATAATAATAATAACTTTATTCTTCTATACCCCCACAATCTTGCGACTTCTGGGCGGTTTAAAATCAAGGTAACTGAACATTCAGCGAGTTACAATATGCAGATGATCAGAGGAAATACAGAGTGCAGAGATTTTAAGAAAGCGAAAATGTAAATATACAGTTTGATGAGCGCGAATATAGGTTATACAGTTTGCTAAGAAATTTCTGAGAGGACCTGTTAGGAAAAGGTCACGTATTACAAAAAATACAGCGAAAAATTACAATATGATAATAATAACAGTTTATATAAATCGCAGAACCATGAAGTTCTATGCGGACTTATGAGGGGAGAGAGGGAATGGATAAGAGATCGGGAGGACCTTTATTGTGGAGAGAGAGAGGAGCGGGTCAGTTGTCTAGATATTTCAGGAACAGGTATGTTTTTAGGCGCTTCCTGAATTCCTCATAAGGCCTGGATGACCAGAGAATTGGATCGAGGCCATGTGCTAGATATAATTTACTTAGATTTCAGCAAAGCCTTTGACATTGTTCCTTAGAGGAGGCTCTTGAATAAACTTGACAGGCTGAAGTTAGGATCCAAAGTGGTAAACTGGGTTAGAAACTGGACAGACGTTGGAGAGTGGCGGTTAATGGAATTCACTCAGAGGAAGGAAAGGTGAGCAGTGGAGTGCCTCAAGAATCACTGCTAGAGCCAATTCTGTTCAATATACTTGTGAGCAACATTGCAGAAGAGTTAGAAGGTAAGATTTGCCTTATGCAGATGATACCAAGATTTATAACAAAGTGGACACCTCAGAGGGAGTGGAAAACATGAAAAAGGATCTACAAAAGTTAGAAGAATGTTCTAATATTTGGCAACTAAAATCCAGTGCAAAGAAGTGCAGAGTAATGTACTTGGAGGTAGAAATCTGAGGGTGATATGAATGGATGGAGAGAGAGACCTTGGGGTGATAGTGTCTGAGGACCTGAAGGTGATAAAACTGTGTGACAAGGCGGTGGCGGTAGCCAGAAGGATGCTAGGTTGTATAAAGAGAGACATAACAAGCAGATGAAAAGAGGTGTTGACGACAGGAACCCACGGCAGCCATTTTCCATGAGTGCTCTGGACGGGGCAGGAGCGTAGGAAGATCGCTCCTGCCCCGAAAGCCCACTAGACCATCAGGTAAGGTCTGGGATGATGGGAGGGAGGCGGGGAAGGTCAGGAATGAGGCGGGGATGGGTTAGAGCCAGCCGAAAACTTATTCGCGATTTTTCACACTTTGCGGTCCGGCTCTGCACTCAACCCCCGCGAATACCGAGGGAGAAGTGTAAATATCTTGATTTTATTGTACAGGTACATACCAATTTTAATTGTAAACCACGATATATCAAATTTTAAGGAGGCGGTAGTTTTTGGCCAGCACGGGAGTTAGCGCATGATGAAACGTCGTGCGCTTTACCCCTGCTAGCGCGGCTTGAAAAAAGGAGCCCTTAGTGGTCTGATGAAGATGACTTAATTTCTTCATTTAGGGCTCCTTTTATTAATAATAATAATAACTTTATTTTTGTATACCGCAGTACCATAACAGTTCAGATCAGTTAATAACAGTTCAGAGCGGTTAAAGTGTTCTAGCGGTTTTAGCATGCGCTAGAATGCCGCACACACTAAACGCTAATGCCTCAATAGAGCTTGCATTAGTATTTTTCGTTTAGCGCGTGATTTGTGCGTGCTAATCTTCAGCGCGTGCTAAAAACGCTAGCACACTTTAGTAAAAGGAGCCCTCAATGTTTAGCATTAGGGCTGAATTTTCAAGCTCTGTATTTGCTGTCTGTTTGTCTTGTACAAGAGGATTCTTGTGTGTAATATTGGAAATTAAAATAAAAAAAAATAAAGCATTTAACTTGAATGATTTTGAGCTTTAACCACTGCGTCACACTCTCCCCCCTATCCCATATTCCTGGTGCCTAAATGTTGGACATACATGTGTCGTTTACAGTATTCTATAGGTTATATATAGAGAATGACACGGTGACAAAATTCATCACCATTCCCGTCCCCACGGATAACCGTGGGAAAACATCTCCATGTCTTTCTTTAAGGAGAGAGGGAAGAATCAGAGTATGAATGGGCACAACCACTGATCCTCAAACCTTGAAGAATGCTGGTGTAGAATGACTGAGGTTGAGAGAGACACTAAAGAATGACACGGGATGGTTTCCAGCCACTGACCCTCAAGCCTTATATTGACGAATGCTGGTGTAGAAGGACTGAGGCTGAGAGGGACACTAAATAAGGACAAGGGATGGTTTCCAGCCACTGACCCTCAAGCCTTGTATTGAAGAATGCTGGTATAGAAGGACTGAGGTTGAGAGAGACACTAAAGAATGACACGGGATGGTTTCCAGCCACTGACCCTCAAGCCTTATATTGACGAATGCTGGTGTAGAAGGACTGAGGCTGAGAGGGACACTAAATAAGGACAAGGGATGGTTTCCAGCCACTGACCCTCAAGCCTTGTATTGAAGAATGCTGGTGTAGAAGGACTGAGGTTGAGAGAGACACTAAAGAATGACACGGGATGGTTTCCAGCCACTGACCCTCAAGCCTTATATTGACGAATGCTGGTGTAGAAGGACTGAGGCTGAGAGGGACACTAAATAAGGACAAGGGATGGTTTCCAGCCACTGACCCTCAAGCCTTGTATTGAAGAATGCTGGTGTAGAAGGACTGAGGTTGAGAGAGACACTAAAGAATGACACGGGATGGTTTCCAGCCACTGACCCTCAAGCCTTGTATTGAAGAATGCTGGTGTAGAAGGACTGAGGTTGAGAGGGACACTAAATAAGGACAAGGGATGGTTTCCAGCCACTGACCCTCAAGCCTTGTATTGAAGAATGCTGG
Organism: Geotrypetes seraphini; assembly: GCF_902459505.1. Lineage (NCBI taxonomy): Eukaryota > Metazoa > Chordata > Amphibia > Gymnophiona > Dermophiidae > Geotrypetes > Geotrypetes seraphini. The sequence continues at coordinate 13,616,528 of NC_047085.1, forward strand.
TGTAGAAGGACTGAAATTGAGAGAGACACTAAAGAATGACATTGGATGGTTTCCAGCCACTGACCCTCAAGCCTTGTATTGAAGAATGCTGGTGTAGAAGGACTGAGGCTGAGAGGGACACTAAATAAGGACAAGGGATGGTTTCCAGCCACTGACCCTCAAGCCTTGTATTGAAGAATGCTGGTGTAGAAGGACTGAGGTTGAGAGAGACACTAAAGAATGACACGGGATGGTTTCCAGCCACTGACCCTCAAGCCTTGTATTGAAGAATGCTGGTGTAGAAGGACTGAGGTTGAGAGAGACACTAAAGAATGACACGGGATGGTTTCCAGCAGTTATCAGTGGGAATGGGAATAGTGATAGATTTTGTCACAGTGTCATTCTCTAGTTATGTGTATAAATGGGAGCCCTGCTCTCCCACCCCCACATCACCATAAATATGTACAGTGTAATGTAAACAAATATTTTCAGAATAGCACTTAACGTGGAATTTTGGCAGTTAATCATGTATGTGCCCTCATACACAAATATGCCATTATTCTAAGTCCATATGTAATACGTGCTTAACTGTAGGCACCTATGTTATAGAATTGTCATCTATAAAAATAGTGCTAGCAGAAATCACTGGAACTGCTTTAGATCCTGGGCTTAGGCTGGAGTGTGGGTGGTAAGATGGAGCTGCACATATGGCGACGTTATAGTCTGTGCCGCTGTTGTTTGAAAGTTTCTAAGTTTGGTTTCAGTTGGATTTACTACCCTCCAGATGAGTCTTCAGGGTGGTTTACATTACAAACAAGAGTACAAATGAGAACCGAGGAAGAGCGACATATCACAAAGAGGAAACTGCTCTCCCATCATGCCAGCAAACTCAACACGCCAACAGCTGCTTCATCCCAACACCTACCAACATGGAAGAGCTTGTCTTTATGTCTTCAAAGCTTTGAGAAAAAGATAGGTCTTAAGGGATGTTTTAGAATGCTGATGGGAAGATATCATGCATCCGTAGATGGGAGGGAGTTCCACAATATAGGGCTAAATGTTGAATCCCTGAAAGTATCCCAAAAAATTTGACAGAAAGAGGGGATTACTGAGCAAGAAGCAAAGTGCACCTGAGCTGGAATATGGAATCAGATAATGAGAGAGAAAAAGTGGTTGGCCTGAGAGATTTCGTGAACCAATATTGGGACTTTATGCATGATGCGTAGTTCTGTAAGTAACCAATGAGCCACATTTAATAGTGGGGTAACACAACTGAATTTTGGGCCATCAGTGATCAGCTTCACAGCTATTTGGAAAAGACCTCCCGGTGGAGGTGGTGGAGACAGTGTGTCTGAACTCAAGAAAACTTGGAACAAGTGCGTTGGATCTCTAAGGGAGAGGAGGGCCTAGTGGACGGCAGAGTTGAGCAGACTAGATAAACCATATCTGCCCTCATTTTTCTATGTTTCTATAAATTGCAGACATTTAAATTCTTTCTGGTGAAGTCCTTTGAATAACATAGAAACATAGAAACATAGAAATAGACGGCAGATAAGGGCCCACGGCCCATCTAGTCTGCCCACCCTAATGTCCCTCCCCTACCTTTGCCCTGTGAATAGATCCCATGTGCCGATCCCATTTGGCCTTAAAATCAGGCACGCTGCTGGCCTCAATCACCTGTAGTGGAAGACTATTCCAGCGATCAACCACTCTTTCAGTGAAAAAGAATTTCCTGGTGTCACCTCGTAGTTTCCCGTCCCTGATTTTCAACGGATGCCCTCTTGTTGTCGTGGGACCCTTGAAAAAGAAGATATCTTCCTCCGCCTCGATGCGGCCCGTAAGATACTTGAACGTCTCGATCATGTCCCCCCTCTCTCTGCGCTCCTCGAGCGAGTATAGCTGTAATTTGTCAAGCCGTTTTTCGTATGGTAGATCCTTGAGTGTATTACAGTAATCCAAGTAAGAGATTACCACAGCATGTAGAAGAATTCAAAGGGTGTTAGGCTCCAGAAGATGACAAATCAACTTATAGAAACATTTCCCAGCAACTGAGGAGATGTGTGGATGAAAATTCAGGTCTGAATCTACTTGTATAATCATCCCTAAGATTTTTGTTGTCAGTCATCTGAATTCCAAGGGTTAACTCTTTGTATTTCTGGCTTTAGTCTTATTGCAACCAAATGTTCTACAACAAATCAGAGATTGTAGATAATTTGGAGTCTAGTGTTATAAGATCCTGGGCCTGACTTGAGTCTAGAACAGCCAAGATCTGGATGTCATCGATATAAATGCTACTATTATTTCCATAGCGCTACTAGACGTAGTTACTTTCTCTGTCCCTAGTGGGGATAAGGTGTTTTTTGTACCTGTGGCAATGAAGGGTTGTGTGACTTGCCCAAGATGACAAGGAGCTGCAGTGGGAGTTGAACTCGGTTTCCCAGGATCTCAGCTCAGTGCACTAACCGTGCTCAGCATTTAAAAAAACTGCTGCTTACTGAAAGTCATCTCCTGCGATATACTGCTATCATGAATAGAAACAGCCTTCTGTGTCCTCCATCCTGTACAGGATTTCCTCTCTCCTAAGTGGGCTGTGCAATGGGCTAATTCTTTGCACTAATGAGCCACTTGGATGCATTAACCCTTTGCTCCCTGACAGCTCTAAATGCCCTCCAGTGTAGCCGCACAATGAGACGAGATTTAACCGCTTATTTCTAGGGAGAAAGGGCTGAATTTGCTAATTCTGGGGCAGGACATTAGATGAGGCACCCTGAGCCTGGATCCATGGACAGCCTTTTGTCAAGTATTCCCACTGAAATGAAAATACAAAAGAGATATTTAGAATATTTATTATATTAGCGAAGATGCTTAGGTTGCCTTTTTGGATGCGTCAGAAGAGCTCTGGCGTTGTCAATGATGGATAGCAGCCCATGACAAAAGGAGGGGAGGAGAGTGGCAACTGCTGAGCAAGCCATGCTTAGCTGGTGAGAAGAAAGTGCGGTGTGTGGGCTTCACGGGGTTAATAAAATTCTTTAAATACTTGAGAATTGCTGAGGCTGAGGCTTTGTGCTTGAAGTGGAAGTCCTGAAATGGACCCCAGAGGGTTTGTAATATTCTACTGATTCGAGTAAAACTGTTAACCTTGCTTCATAAAACGGTGGCTTGTTAAAGATGAGCAGTCCCTGCTCGTGTGAATAATTTAGGTGGGAGGTAAATCTCCTGATCTTTTCTGTCTTGTACCTCAGATGTTGCTTTGCTTCTCTGTCTGTCTGTCCGTCCTTGGCTTAGACATCTACCAAGGACAAACACTGGCCACATCAGATTCTGAAAGCAGGTTCCTTTCCTTTCTATAAACTAAAGGAAGCCCATTCTGTTCTCAGAAAGGAGCATTAGTTTGGTGGTTAAAGCGTGGAACTAGGAGTTGAGTGACTCTGGTAAACAGTCCTGGCTCTCTCACTGATTGTGTCACCCTAGATGAGTCACTTTAACTCCCTGTGGTCCAATTCTAATGCCAGCTCTATCATAGAAACATGACGGCAAGTAAAGGCCAAATGGCCCATCCAGTCTGCCCATCCGCAGCATCCACTACCTTCTCCTCACCCTAAGAGATCCCACGTGCCTATCCCACACTTTCTTGAATTCAGACACAGTCTCTGTCTCCACTACCTCTTCCAGGAGACTGTTCCACACATCTACCAACCTTTCTGTAAAAAAGTATGTCCTTAGATTACTCCGGAGCCTATCACCTCTTAACTTCATCCTATGCCCTCTCGTTCCAGAGCTTCCTTTCAAATGAAAGAGAATCGACTTGTGCGCATTTATACCATGTAGATATTTAAATGTCTCTATCATATCTCCCTCTCCCTCCTTTCTTCCAAAGTATACATATTAAGATCTTTAAGTCTGTCCCCATACGCCTTATGACGAGAACCACGCAACATTTTAGTAGCCTTCCTCTGGACCCACTCCATCCTTTTTATATCTTTTGGAAGGTGCGGCCTCCAGAATTATACACAATATTCTAAATGAGGTCTCACCAGAGTCTTATACAGAGGCATCAATACCTTCTTTTTCCTACTGGCCATACCTCTCCCTATGCTCCCTAGCATCCTCTAGTTTTCGTCGTCACCTTTTCAACCTGTTTGGCTACCTTAAGATCATCACATACAATCACATCCAAGTCCCGCTCTTCTGTCGTGCAAATAAGTTCTTCACCCCCTAAACCGTTCCCTCGGGTTTTTGCAGCCCAAATGCATGACCATGCTGACAAATTTCAGACCATTTCTCAAGCTTCTTTAGGTGCTTTCTTATGTTATTCACATCATCAGGAGTGTCTACTGTCTGTAAGGTCTTGAGAGAGTCACTTTATCTTTTTGTGTCTTGGTTCTAATCGCAGCTCCGTTACTCTCTGTCACTAGAGTGCTCTGAGGGAGATGAAGGATGCTGATTGAGTAGCCAGAAAGGGTCATTATATCATTTATTAGTTATTTCCTGCACAATCCATTGTTCTAGGCAGGTAATAATAAAACTTAAAGACATCAATAAGTTTTAAAGGTTTAGTAAACTCTAGAATGGTAAAATGAAGAATTTTTAATTGGATTTAATTTCAGAATTATCCATTTTTACAGAATATATAACGCACCTTCCTATCACTACCAATAATAGTCAATAAAATTAATAAAAGGAAAAATTATGTAGCAAGTATCAAAATACAAAACCATACAAGAAGCAGTTGAGCAAATTGTCAAAATACCATATATATTTTAAATATAAACCAAGATAAATGGGCCAAAAATGGGGGTCTTTATGTTTGAGCCCTTCCCCTCCTGGACCCATTGCAGGCCTCTCCCCAGGCCTATCTTAAACCCTGGTGGTCTCCAGTGGTGATCCAGGACAGAAGCAATTCCTCCTATGCCCCATGAGTTCGATAGACTTGCGAGGTTGCCACAGAAACTTGTGTCAGCCATTTTCAGTAGTAAGATTGCACGGAGCAGGAATGTAGAAGGATTACTGCTTCTCCAGCTCTTTGCTAGGTCACCAGGGTTTAAAGTAGGCCTGGGGAGAGGCCTGCGATGGGTCCAGGAGGGGCTGGGGTGGAGCAGAACAATCCGGGACAGGAAATGGGAGGGATCACTCCTGTCCCTGTTCAACCTGGACCACCAGGGCTTAAACTTGACTCAGGGAGAGGCCTGCGATGGGTTTGAGGGGGCTGGGTACAGAGCCTGAGAGGTCAGACACCTCAAGGAAGGCAGGAATGTGGATATCAGAGAGGAAGGAGAGAAAAGATTATCTGTACTTGAATATTAACCCTTGGTTTATATTCGAGTGAACCCTTTCCCCCCCTTTTTTGAGGGAAAAAGGTTATCTTGTATTATATTCAAGTATACAGTGTATATAGTAACTTGTTCACACTGCTTTTTCTGCACTCCTTAAGAAGTTGTCAAGCAGGGACAACTTATACAGTTGAACATTCAATATGCAGACTAATCTAATCTAATGCTTAAGTTTCAAGTTTAATAAATTCTTTGATTTGTTCGCATAATCCATTTTCAATGCGATTTACATCAGTGAGAAATTAAATAAAATAATAAAATCCACATACATAACATACACAACTAATTAACAATAGAACATTAGGCGGGGAGGTAGCTTAATTACAATAGAAAAAAAAATAAAACCAAAAATAAAATCGGGTATAGATTTAGGACACATGTGTTGGGAAACAAATACCCACATACAGTGGTGCCTCACACAACGAACTTAATCCGTTCCAGGAGCAAGTTTGTTATGTGAAACGTTCGTTGTGTGAAACGCGTTTTCCCATAACAATACATGTTAAAAAAAAATAATTCGTTCTGTAGCATAAAATATGCTAAGATGACATAAAAAAAGATAAATTTTTGGTTATTATTTTTATTTAGATACATCTAAAAACATAATTGTTTTTTAAAACAACACACATTTTTTAAATTTAAAGACAGACTAAGTAGAGTCTAATTTTACAGTGAGAGGGCAGAGTCTCAGCGGCAAAAACTGGGACTTAACTGTTCATTTTTTTTTTTTCTACCGTGTTTCCCCGATGATAAGGCAGGGCCATCAAATAAGACAGCCCCCCCTTTTTAGAAAAAAATGTAAAATAAGGCACCCCCCCGCAAATAAGCCACCCACCGATACCTGCGCTTACCCGAATCGGGTGGTACGGTGGGTGACTCCGTGTAGTCCCTGGCACCCCCGACACGATCGGGGCAAGAGGGAGCTCAAGCCCTCTTGCCCCCCCGACTCCCCAACACGATCGGGGCAAGAGGGAGCTCAAGCCCTCTTGCCCCCCCGACTCGCCGACACGATCGGGGCAAGAGGGAGCTCAAGCCCTCTTGCCCCCCCCGACTCCCCGACACGATCGGGGCAAGAGGGAGCTCAAGCCCTCTTGCCCCCCCGACTCCCCGACACGATCGGGGCAAGAGGGAGCTCAAGCCCTCTTGCCCCCCCGACTCCCCGACACGATCGGGGCAAAAAGGAGCTCAAGCCCTCTTGCCCCCCCGACTCCCCGACACGATCGGGGCAAAAGGGAGCCCAAGCCCTCTTGCCCCGCCGATTCCCCAACTCCCCGACAATATCGGGCCAGGAGGGAGCCCAAGTCCTCCTGGCCACGGCGACCCCCTAACCCCACCCTGCACCACCTTACGGGCAGGAGGGATCCCAGGCCCTCCTGCCCTCGACGCAAACCCCCCCCCCCCCCCCAACGACCGCCCCCCCCCAAGAACCTCCGACCGCCCCCCCAGCCGACCCGCGACCCCCCTGGCCGACCCCCACGACACCCCCAACCCCCTTCCCCGTACCTTTCTGTAGTTGGCCGGACAGACGGGAGCCAAACCCGCCTGTCCGGCAGGCAGCCATCGACGGAATGAGGCCGGATTGGCCCATCCGTCCCAAAGCTCCGCCTACTGGTGGGGCCTAAGGCGCCTGGGCCAATCAGAATAGGCCCGGGAGCCTTAGGTCCCTCCTGGGGGCAGGGCCTGAGGCACATGGTCGGGTTGGGCCCATGTGCTTAGAACCTAACGGATGTAGCAGTATATAAGAAATAAATTACATTACATTACATTACATGTGCCTCAGGCCCCGCCCCCAGGAGGGACCTAAGGCTCCCGGGCCTATTCTGATTGGCCCAGGCGCCTTAGGCCCCACCAGTAGGCGGAGCTTTGGGACGGATGGGCCAATCCGGCCTCATTCCGTCGATGGCTGCCTGCCGGACAGGCGGGTTTGGCTCCCGTCTGTCCGGCCAACTACAGAAAGGTACGGGGAAGGGGGTTGGGGGTGTCGTGGGGGTCGGCCAGGGGGGTCGCGGGTCGGCTGGGGGGGCGGTCGGAGGTTCTTGGGGGGGGCGGTCGTTGGGGGGAGGGGGGGTTTGCGTCGAGGGCAGGAGGGCCTGGGATCCCTCCTGCCCGTAATGTAGTGCAGGGTGGGGTTAGGGGGTCGCCGTGGCCAGGAGGACTTGGGCTCCCTCCTGGCCCGATATTGTCGGGGAGTTGGGGAATCGGCGGGGCAAGAGGGCTTGGGCTCCCTTTTGCCCCGATCGTGTCGGGGAGTCGGGGGGGCAAGAGGGCTTGAGCTCCCTCTTGCCCCGATCGTGTCGGGGAGTCGGGGGGGCAAGAGGGCTTGAGCTCCCTCTTGCCCCGATCGTGTCGGGGAGTCGGGGGGGGCAAGAGGGCTTGAGCTCCCTCTTGCCCCGATCGTGTCGGGGAGTCGGGGGGGCAAGAGGGAACCAGGCGGAGAGAGGGCAGTTAAGCGCAGTGCCTGCGCGGAAGGATGCAGCTCGGGCGACTTCGTTGTGTGAAACGAAGTTCGTTGTACGGATCAAGACATAAAGTTCGTTGTGCGCAGCGTTCGCTGTGCGAGGCGTCCGTTATGCGAGGCACCACTGTATTTCTATGACCTCCTCCTTCTGACCTAAAATATAATAAGATTGGTCTATTAAAAAGCATCTTTAAATAGCCAACTCTTTAGGAGACTTTTAAATTTGTTCAATAGTTTTTCTTCTCTTAGGTTAAGTGGGAGTAAGTTCCAGATTTGGGGAGCTGAAACAGAAAAAATCATTTCTCTCCTAGAGTCTATAACTTTTAAAGAAGGGACTGTTAGTAAGACTTTGTCTTCTGATCTTAAGGATTTTAAGGGGGTGTAAGGTATTAAATATCTTTCTAAGAATGCCAGGGCTTTATTTATGAGTATTTTGTAAGTAAGTAGTGCTATTTTATAAGTAATTCTATGGTTTACTGGTAACCAGTGTTTTTCCTTTAAAAGTGGTGTCACGTGATCAAATTTTTTTCTTTTTCATAATTATTTTTATACCACCGAGACTTCAATCCAGGAAAGCTTGACTCGGTTTACAATGATTAAGTTAGGCCAATAAGGGCATATAGAGAATTATCAAGAAAGATTCGTTTCCAAAATGTTTCGTAAACAGAATGGTTTTCAGAGACTTACGAAAAAAGGGAAGGGAACCAGAACTTCTTAAGCGAAGTGGAAGGTCGTTCAACTTAAAAGACAGAGATTGACCAAGAGTCTTGATTCTTTTAACACCTTTACTAGATGGACAGGACAGCTTGAATTGTTGATCATCCCTTGCAAAAGAAAATCTATAAGAGTTCCAAGATAAAGGAACTAGGGGAGTAAAAATACCACCGAGGAATTTAAAAGTGACACAGGCACATTTGAACTGGATTCTAAAATATACAGGGAGCCAGTGGAGATTATAAAGCAGTGGGGTCACATGATCAAACTTGCATTTCATCAATGACGCTGAAACTGTGATTAAAGATAATATTTTTCATTTCTACTTTATTTTTCTTATCATCTTATGAATTTTCTTTAACCTTATCTATTGTTTTTAATTTGCCTTTATTATATTCTATTTCCTTCATTTAAATTCTCTCCAAAATTCTATTGTCCAACGGTTCTCCCTTTTACATCTATTCCTTATTTTCTCCTCTCTTACACTAACAAAATACTATTCAGATCAATGCTGTCTAGTTAAAATGTTTATTCTTAATCTTCTTCTTTATTTTTCACTTCTTTAAAAATTTATCAGGTGCTTTAGTTAGATTGTGAGCCTTCGGGACAGTAAGGGAATTTATTAAGCACCTTTCTTACTTCTTATCTTTAATTTTAAATGTATATTTTCTTAAAACCGCTTAGAACCTAACGGATGTAGCGGTATACAAGAAATAAATTACATTACAAATTACATTACATTTCCCGAAAATCAATCTGGCAGTTGTATTCTGGACCAATTGTAGTCTAGAAAGACAGGTTTTTGTAATAGTGAGGTAAAGGGCATTACAATAGTCAAGGTGAGAACATAAGAACATAAGCAGTGCCTCTGCCGGGTCAGAACAGAGGTCCATCCCGCCCAGCAGTCCGCCCCCGCGGCGGCCCAACAGGTCATGACCTGCCTTAATCACCAGAACGGGCCTCCTTGCCCCCTAGGTTTCTCATCGAAGTCCTATCTTCCCATCAATGTCCTAACCCTCCGGCCTTGCACCTGCACGACCTGGTGAGCTGTCTATACTTATGCAACACCCCAGCACCTCCCTCAGTACCCCACGATCCCCTTTTCCCTCAGGAATCTGTCCAATCCCTGTTTGAATCCCTGTACTGTACTCTGCTAAAATAATCGACTGAACCAAGATGGAAAAATGGTGTTGATGAAAAAGGTGTCTGACCTTCCTCAGCATGCGTAAGTTGAAAAAGCATTTCTTAATCACAGAGTTGATTTGATCCTTGAAGGAAAGTGAGGAGTCGAGGAGGACTCCCTAGGATCTTAGCAGAAAACTCCATTTGTAGGGAGGATCCAGAAGCCAGTACTACAGAACTAGGGAGACCATCCAGTTTTGGGCCGAGCCACAGCAGTTTCGTCTTTGACGCATTCAATTTCATCCGAACAGACTGGGCCCACATTAGAAGTTTTGAGATACAAAGATTTACTTTACACACTAAATCAGTAGTATCCGGATCTATCTCTATCAGGATAAAAATGTCATCAGAATACGTGAGTAAGGTTTCACAAGTAGACTAAGAGTGGTCATATAGAGGTTAAATAATATCGGTGAAAGCGGAGAGCCTTGAGGAACTCCACAGGAAGGTTGCCATGAAGCAGATGTATTACCTTCAAGGTTCACTAAATTATATGTGTGCAGTACATCCTCACAACTTTACCCAAACTGAGCAAAAGTATCGGAACACCTCTAAATAGTTGATGGCAGTGCCCCAGGCACATTGGAAAGATTGTGAGCCCACCCTAACAGATAGGGAAAATGCTTGAAGTACCTGTATGGGGTTGTAAAACTACAAAAAGGCGGTATACAAGTCCCAATCCCTTTCCCTTATCCATCTTTTCTTTGAGAATGTACTTTCTGTTATTAAAAAGACAGACTAAGGTACTGTGTCTAGGTATCCAAAGGATTTAGCAAACCCAAGTTGCTACACTAGTTCGATAGTCAAATCCACCCCAAACATAGTCAAATAATGTAGAGCTCATGTCTGTGAGGTTCCCTGGACATGATTTGTAGAATAAGAACATTATCAGGCCTTGCTCCAACCTTGCTTAGCATCCTATCCAATTTACATGACCCTTAGAAACAATCTTGGAAAGGGTCCAAGCATTCACAGATATCCCCCACCAAAAGAAACAAGTAGGGTTGTGTCATCTGATGGAGACAGGTGAGGGGTGGGGTAAGCAACCAGTCCTTTCAGCCTACAACAGTTTTGATGTCCATAGACTGTTATGGTTATAGAACATAAGAACAGCCTTACTGGGTCAGACCAATGGTCCATCAAGTCCAATAGCCCGTTCTCACGGTGGCCAATCCAAGTCCCTAGTACCTGGCCAAAACCCAAGGAAAGAGTGCTGTTTCTGCCTGATTAGGCAAACGTAATAACCACTCCACTACAGAAACCTTGGATCTTTTTGAAGACATGCGGAAAAGATTTTCAGATATCCTTTGAGTTGTAGAAATCTTCAACACTAAGATCAAGGAAGTAGTGGAATTTGTGAAAGACTCCAAACCTCATTTGTAAGGCTTGAAGCTTCGTCTTTGAGATCAGAGAAGCTCTAAGCCCCATAGGGCCACCCAGTCAAAACAGGAGATGGGCATTTGACACGGCTTATCTGCAGAAGTAGCAGATTTGAACACGTTACCCCCCCTCCCCCATTTACAACAGCTGCACTGGTGGTGTATTAAGAGCATTGGCGTTGATTTTTCATGCTGTTCATAATGGAGTGCCTTGGTACCTCTCGCAGTCTATAACGCAGCGTTCATTGAGATTTGAAAAAGCAATGCATTTGCCAATAGATGGATTGCAACGGATAAAATATGCTGATACCAGAAAAAATAGCATTTTCAGCAGTTGGGGGTTAGTGGATAACAGTCAGCACTTTAAGAAACCTTTGAAATCATCCCTATTCGTGGAAGCTTTCTTTAAATGAATAAGAAGCACTATTTAATATGGAACAGAAGATGTAAGATGTGAAATTTTATCTTAGGCCACTGATTGTTTTGTTGTTATTCATTTCATGTACACTTCCCCCTCCCCATTCGCAGTTCTTGCACTCGCGGTTTCATATAATCGCAATTTTTTTTGGGGAAGGAGAAAATTTAAAAAACTGTCTTAATGTTTAAAAAAATCCATCTTTTTTTCCTCCCTGCCGCCTTCCCGGCCTTACCTGGTGGCCTAGAGGGCTTTTGGGGCAGGAGCGATCTTCCTACGCCCCTGCCCCGTGCAGATCGCCATCAGGAAATGGCTGCTGTCTCTCGAGACTACGTCGGGAACTCCCTACAGCCATTTCCTCATGGCGATCTGCACGGGGCAGGAGCGTAGGACGATCGCTCCTGCCCCAAAAGCCCTATAGACCACCAGGTAAGGCCGGGAAGGCGGCAGGGAGGTGGGGGTGGGTCAGAGCCGGATAATCGCGGTTTTTCGGCATTCGCGGTCCGGCTCTGCCCGTATCCCCCGCGAATGACGAGGGAGAAGTGTATGAGTTATTGTAACCTGCTTAGCTTTTAGGCGGGATATAAGATTGTTAAGTAAATAATAAAAAAGTCCCAGCTACAATTCGCTGCAGGGCTGCCGGTCACGTGTCAGTTATACTACGGTACCCTCTATAGATAATTGCACCTCCGCGAAAGATAAGCGCCAGAAAGGTAGGCTCGGGTTTCCCGGTGCCTATCGTTGTCATGAATTGCACCTACCGTATGTAGGAGTTTGAGGCCGCTTAATGCCACTTCTGGTGTTAATCGTATAAACAACAACCTTAAATAAACTATTTTTAGATCTCAGCGGTGTAACTGTGTGTATAGCAAATTCCACACACAGATTGACAACACCAACCTCTTCATCGGTCTAATATTCTTTTTTTTTCTTTTAAAGTGCTAATGCTTAATAATGTATTTTAGATTTTTAAAAATTTTTTTGTTTTAAATAAATAAATACTCATCATAAATACGGCTAGGGGTCCATATTCCGACATAACATAACATAAGAACGCCTTCACCGGATCAGACCCTAGGTCCACATAGTCCGGCGACCTGCACACGCGGAGGCCAAGCCAGGTGCTCCCAGATGGAGTCCCTGATCACCCGTATCCCTCAATGTGATTTGCAAGGAGGTGTGCATCCAACTTGCGCTTGAAACGCAGAATGGTAGTCTCCGTCACAACCTCCTCCGGGAAAACATTCCAAGCGTCCACCACTCGCTGTTTCAAAACAGAACTTCCTGACATTTGTCCTGAGCCTGCTGCCCCTCAGTTTCAGTCCATGACCTCTTGTCCGTGTCACATTTGACAAAGTGAATAACGATGTTTCTTGCTCTGTTATGTCAAATCCTTTTAGTATTTTAATAGAGCAAGAAACATCGTTATTCACTATTCATAGGACTATGTTTCGCCACAGGCTGTTTCAAGGAACTCCCCCCTCTAGATTGCCTGTTCCGCGTTACCCATATCGATCGATTCTATCCGGATAAACCTTAAATAGATCATCTTTGAGTGGTGAAGCCTAAAGCGCCTACGTAGGCGTGATTCTGGCGCATATTTAGATGCTGGTAGGCACTTTAACATTGTGTTTTTTTGCCGTTTTAAATTTAGACACGGTTTCTAGAATTTCTAATCTAATCAGGGATTTTTGGGTCGTGCTATGCCTACATAGGTTCAAGGCGACTTACAAAATGGAATAAGGAGAACTGACAGGAGCGGTGAAAGGAATCCCCCACCCCTAAGTTACCAGAGTTCCAGTAGATCTCCCTTTAAGTGTTTTTGGCTCATTATAATGTCACCCAGCTGAGTCTTTCAGATTGTAAGAGACACAGATTACATCTAGTTGAAATTCCTTCAGACTGTAATGTTTCAACAAATTTCTCAAATTGACTCAGCACCAGAGCCAAACTTGTCTGGCTGCAGATAAGAGAGCCTCTAGCTGTCTTTCCTGCTGATTTTACTGGTAGAAGTCATGTCCTCTCCCAATACCTGCAGAGAGCCCACAATCCTCGAACAGCAGAATCTGGTACACCAGCAGTATACGTTCGCCTCCAGCCTTGTCCAGACTTCAGCACTTATCTAATTAGAAATTAAAGAACGCTTCTGTTTACAGCTAAAGTGGAAAAAAGAAATAGACAGAGGAAAGCTATATTCCATGTGTTGGATAACTTCTCAATTATAATTTCCTAGACTGTGAAATGCTGAGTTCCAGGTTTTAATGATAACACAGTCCGAATCTCTGAGTCTGATTCCAGCTGTATCGAGCTGTAAAACAGAGGCCATCAAAATAATCTGTTTACTAGCTGTCACTTCATCAAGCAGGAAATCTCCCCAACAGCCTCTTGCAGAGTTTCTAGGAACATAAGCATTGTCGTACTGGTTCAGTCAGACTGAAGGTCCAGCAAGCCCAGTATCCAGTTTCAACAGTGGCCAATCCAGGTCAAAAGAATAAAAAAAGATTTTACGCTGCTTATCCTCAGGGATTTTTCCTAAATCCATCTTAATAGCAGTTTATGGACTTTTCTTATAGGAGCTTGTCCATAACCTTTTTTAAATCGTGCTAAGCTAACCACTTTTATCACATTGTCTGGCAACAGATTCCAGAGTTTAATTACATGTTGAGTGAAGAAATATTTTCTCTGATTTGTTTTAAATTGACGACTTAGTAGCTTCATTACATGCCCCCAAGTCCTTGTATTTTTTGGAAAGAGCAAACAAGCGATTCATGTCTACCCATTCCACTCCAAGCAATATTTTATAAACCTCTATCATATCTCTCCTCAGTCATCTCTTCTCCAAGCTAAAAAGCCCTAATCTTTTTTAGACTTTCCTCAAAGGGAAGTTCTCATTCCTTTTATCATTTTTGTCCCCTTCTCTGTACCGTTTCTAATTCTGCTATATCTTTTCTGAGATGTGGTGACCAAAACTGCCTACATTCCTCCCTCCATATTTGCGGTGGATGCGGGCGGACATAACCGCGAATATGGAAAAACTGCAAATAACTTTTCAATAGTTATTCGCGGTTTTTTTGTAAAAGTCAGCGTTTTTACGATTGAAACCGCGAATGCAGTAGTGTACAGTAAAAATCTCAGGGTAAAAAAAAAGTTATGAGGTGTTTGCAAGAAGGTACAGGGTGAGGGGGGGCTCTTTAAAACCCGTTCCTTTGTTCTTTACTACTACGGGGATTTAAAAGAGCTCCTGAGCAGGGGGAAAGTGCACACTGTTGAGTGCATGGCGGGCTGGCACAACGATTGCTTACCTTGGACACGATTAACGGCTCCCCGTGCTTTAGGCCCCCTTTCTACGTGAAGTCCCACGCGAAGCCCCACTGGAAAGGGGCTCTTTCTGCTCTCCATTCTCTCCTCCAGGCCGGCGGTGGGATCCCCCCGATCCATGCTTTGCACTAATCTGCAGCTGGCTCCATTCACTGTCTGCTCCGATTTTACATGCAGGAGAAAGAAGAGGTGGGGGACAAGGATCGGGAGGCACTGACAGTGACCCAAAGCCCTGCGACTGACAAGACACCACAGTAATGGGCGGCCCGCGCCTGTGGAAATCCAGCCAATCATCTCGCAGTATACAGGGGTGGTCCTCTGAGGGGTAATTGTTTCACTCTACCCTTCTTGCTCCCTCCCCTACACACACTCCCGAAAAAATAACAAACACACAAATCACAAAATTCTCAGCGCAAGGAAGAAAGAAGGCAGACCATGGAAGCAGCGATTTTCAGAATGATGTAATTTTTTTGGGGGGGGCGGAGTCAGCATGCGAAAAATTGCGAATACGGAGGGAGAAGTGTACAATATTTGAGGTGCGATCACACCAAGAGGCAGTACAAAAGCTATTTTTTTATTCTTTCTTTCTTAGCTGCAGCTGCTGTTCACTGACCAGCGGGTTTCAGATGTACATCAACGATACCTAAATGCTTTTCCTGGGTGTGGCTCCTAATTTGGAACCTTGCTTCGCTTAGCTATAGTTTGGATTCCTCTTCCCTATGTGCATGACTTTGTACTTCTCACATTAGGCGCTCCTTTTATAAAGGTGCGTTAGGGCCTTAACGCGTGGAATGGCGCATGCTAGCCGCTACCGCCTCCTCTTGAGCAGGCGGTAGTTTTTCGGGTAGCACGCGCTAATCCGGTGCGTGCGCTAAAAACACTAGCGCACCTTTGTAAAAGGAGCCCTAAATGTCACTTCCATTTGGATGCACAATGTTTAACAATCCTCTTATTGACATAAGCCCCAATATTCTGTATTTGCTGGCCTCCAAGTCATAATCTGTGACTTTTCCTCGAGTTCTAATCTGGGATTTTCATAATATCTGCAATTAATATCTTAGAGATTTATCTTATTGTGGATATCCCGAAAACCTGACTGGCGTTAGGGGTCACCAAATTAGATTTGGGAAACCATGTATGGTATGAGCTGTGAACCTTGCATTTAATATTCCTCTTTTCTGTGGTACAACTAAAGCGGTTTACAAATTATGTACAGATATAAAAGAGTCAGTTATTGTGGCCACTAAGATAAGTGGTTTTTCTATGAACTTTCTATGAATTCAGTTTTATGTGACTAAATTGTTATTTTGCACAGATGCTTTAGCCATTACTTTCATTATTTTTTGACAATCATATTAACTAATTTATAAAAACTACTAGTAAAAAAATTTTTTCATAGTACTATATTAATTGTCACACTTAACAAATGATTGTATTTATATCAAAAGGAAGGAGGCGGACCAATGATTGAAGCCATTATATTGCATTTGTCAAATAGCCATAGGCTGTTATGAGACACAGGTTTGCCTACAATTGAATTGACAAATTAATAAATTAATCTTTTTTATTCGGATATTTTGGTGGTGGAAATTTTTTGCTTTTCATTGATCTAAAATCAGTATAAAGCATAAAGGAGTCCTGTCTTTTTCTAAGTATACAATTGGTATTCGAGTATAGTGTAACTGAGACCCTCCTTTTTGTCAGTCCATGATTGGCATATAGTTATAAAGGAGACCTGCCTTTTCTCAAACTATAGATACGACTTTTCGTTTTGAAAGTCATGACACTCCACTTTGTTGGGGCTTTAGAATTAAAGAATTATGCAGAAAAGGGGAATTAAATAGGGCCATCTCTAGCAAGATCAGACTGCAAAGCAAGCTGGCAAACAACCAGCTCCAAATCACTCAGGAGTCCCATCTTCTGTGAAGTTCAAGCCATCTTTTTTCTATCAGCCACCCAGGTGGTTGGCATTGAAACATAGCAATTCTCTCAGAGCTTAGTAGAACTTCTAAAGGTTTCTGACTGAACAGGCAAGACTTCCACTTTCTCTCTTTTCCATAAGAACATAAGAATTGCCAGACCAGTGGTCCATCCTGCCCAGCAGTTGGTTCACACGGTCAAAGACCAGCGCCCTAACCGAGACGAGCCCTACCTGAGTATGTTCTGGTTCAGCAGGAACTTGTCTAACTTCGTTTTGAATCCCTGGAGGATGTTTTCCCCTATGACTGACTAGATGTATTGTAGCTTTCGCACTCTTTGTGCACATCTGGAACACATTTTTGTTTTGCTACTCTTTCTTTGAAAAGAAAACCAAGGCCTTCAAATTCAGCTGTAGGTTTTCTCTCTCCTCTCTGACTTCACTGTGGCTAGGGACAAGCTAAGTTTCAGAAAGATTGGTCTTTGACACCCACTATCGTCCTTTATCTGAAGTGTTCACATGATAGAGAGAATTTCCATCTCTGTGGCAGAAGAAAGCAAACAAGTAGACTGGCATCTCCAAAGTAAATGCCAACTCATCAAAAATGTAAGTTGTCAGTGTCACTGTCAGCCACTCCTAGAGGACCTTCAAAGTCCCTGAAGCCTAAGAAGATATACAGAACTCCCTCTACTGAGGCAAAGCTAATTCAGAAGTCACACAGTGGCTTCCAGAGCCCAGTCATGGCATCTGAGATGTTCAGCTCCTTGTCCAAGTAATAACGAACAGGCTTTGTAGAATGTACCCAAAGGACTGAATCCAAAGATTTTCTCTTTCATATTGCGAAAGGAAATGAAGAAAAAACTGGCTGCCACATCCTTCTCTTCCTCCTGCACTAGTGTTAAATCTGTTTGGCTCTTGAAGAGAGAGGATAGCAGTAACAGTGCAGAGGAGCAACTGATGGTAAGCATGGGGGTGGGGGGGAGGGAGGGAGGTATGGTGGAAAAGGGGAGATGCTGGGCTGTAGGGAGAGGATGGAGGGGAAGGAGAGAGACTGGATTATGGGGAGAAGATGGAGGGCATGGGGAAATGCTAGACTTTGGTGAGGGGTAAGAA
The DNA here is from genome assembly GCF_902459505.1 of Geotrypetes seraphini. NCBI lineage: Eukaryota > Metazoa > Chordata > Amphibia > Gymnophiona > Dermophiidae > Geotrypetes > Geotrypetes seraphini. Next base: position 13,634,334 of record NC_047085.1, read on the forward strand.
AGTGAAGGGAAAAATCTGAACAAGAGATGAGGCCTTGAGTTGCCCTTGGGTTTATCAGGGTGGCGAGACGCATTTCTGAAGGTTTCTAGTTGGATTGCTTTTAATTCCAATGTACCCATGTCTGTTTTATCATTCCTTCTATGAGAAATTCCCTACCTGTCTTGTTTGTCTGTTTTAGTTAGATTGCAAGCTCTATTGAGCAGGGGTTCTCTCTTAGAGCGCTAAGTACGTCTAGCAATGCTAAAATGTGTGAGATAGATTTGTAGGCAACAAATATCTACTGTATCTAGATATTTCTCCTGCATATTCATTGCAGTAATCCTGAAAATCCAACTGGTTATATTTTTACCAAAATTAATAGACTTTCCAAAAGAATGAGATGGTAAAGTTGGTGATGGAGTGTCACCGTTATCAAACCGAGGGGTTTCTTTACTAATATTCCTGTGGGCCCGGCAGCAGGTAGCATGAGGAAGGACTCGACAAAGAGAAGAGAAGTGGGTGCCTGCAAATAAAAAAGCAAATCTCATGTCTGTGGTCTGATGAGGCCATGAAGAGCCAAGAGACCAATTAATATGTTTACAATTACATTACATTAGTGACTTCTATTCCGCCTGTACCTTGCGGTTCTAAGCGGATTACAGTATAAGATAGCTGGACATTTCCAGGAAGTTACAATTTGGGGGATGCTTACACAGTAGATGCAGGGGGATTACAGTTTAGGGGAGGTTAAATAGAGGAGGCAGAGGGGAGAGGTTGGGGAAGGGAGGAGAATTGAGGAATACTAGTAGGGAGGAAGAGTTTAGGGTTGGTTACTTGTTAGGGTCGGTGGGGAGGCTGTATAGTTTTTTTGAATAACAGGGTTTTGATTTCTTTTCGGAATGATTTAAAGTCACTTATAGTTGACAACAGGTTGGAGTTACAGGGGTCCAGTTTTGCTGCCTGCGTCGCTAGGAGGCCATCGTACATCTTCTTTCGCTGAGTTCCCTTGAGCGGTGGGTAGGAGAATAGGATCTGGGTTCTTCTTATTCTGGATGTGTGGTTGAAATTTAGACGGTTGTTGAGGTAGGTGGATGCAGTTCCATTTATTGCTTTGTATAATAGACAATAAAATTTGAATTGGATTTGAGCTTGTATTGGTAGCCAGTGTGAGTCAAGGTAGGCATTAGTGATATGGTCAAATTTTCCGAGTGAATAGCTCAGTCTGAGGGCCGTGTTTTGATTGGTTTGCAGTTGGTTTATCAAGTTTGTAGGGCATGGAAGGTAGAGGATATTGCAGTAGTCCACTAGACCTAGGACAAGGGATTGGACTATGAACCTGTAGATCATAAAGGATGACCGGACTGAATCTGGTGTTTAAGCATAAATGCAGGAGCAGGTAACCAGAAAAAGATGAGGTGGGGTACTGGATTAGGGAATGAAAATCCAGACCCATGGTCCCACCCCCCAGGCCTGTCCCATTCTGCTTGAGTCAGATCCCATTCTGCCCCCCCCCCCCCCCGACCTGTTTTCTCATTGAGATGGCATCTGTGCATGCATTGGTATGAGACAGTGATGTCATGTGAATGCACCGCGTTGCATTTATGCATGTGCCGATGCCGTCCCGATGTCACTCATTGCTAGAAGCTTTTCAAAACCCAGACAAAGTGCCGGGTTTTGCAAAGCCATCCGGGGAAATCCGGATGTCTGGTAACCCTACACTGGATCATACTCTGATGCTGAGCCAAAATGTACGAATGCTGCTTCTGAGAAGAACTGCAGGAGGAAGAGGCCTGTTGCAGGCGGGGGGACATTCCTTGTTCCCTTCTGGCTTCCTCACTGGGGCAGATTTCAGAGAGCATGGATGGAGTGAGTCCAGGCCTTTTTTTATGGTACAACCTGCTAGTGGGCTGGAATCCAGCTGCGGGTATAATTAGTCACCCCCCAACAGGTGACAGAGATCGGGTAACGACAGCAATGAGGTCGCATTCGCTTACAGCTCCGAACCCAGCAGCTCTCCTCTTTACCTCTGATGACATGTGCCATGCGGCAAACAGGATTCCAGTAACCCAAGCCAATGCTGCAGAAACTCCCACATATCCTTTGGCCTTCTGTAGTGCTGCGTCCAGGCCAAGGCATTCTGTTACTCTAAGATGCCAAGGATCAGAAAGCTCCGAGGTGGACATCAGATGTTTGGGACCAGAGCCAAGTAAAAGGCTTGTGTTGGATTGTCAGATCGTATTAGTGTTTCTTGAGTTTGATGTGCTTCTGTTCTTAGATTGATACCTGAGCCGTTGTGGCAGGTAGCTCTCAGCTAACCTGCTAGAGAAACCTTAAGAGATCAAAACTTGCCCTAGATTCAGAGCACTGATGATATAAACAAGGCTCTGCATCACACTTTAACTATATAAATTATTTTTGAAGCGGTCAATGGCAACTTCTCTTCGGCTGCCAATTCCAGACTCTGTCCCTTCTGCCTTGCTGCACTGTCTGCTTGGAACAAGCTACTCGAATCCCTATAGCGGGCTCCATCTCTGGCAGTGTTCAAGGCCCAGTTAAAAGCCTTTAAGAGTGCTTTCAACTCCTAACTCCTCTCACCTTGGGCTCTGCATCCCCTATCCTATATGTCATGTCTGTCTGTCCAAGTTAGATTGTAAGCTCTTCTGGGCAGGGACCCTCTATAAATGTCAGCCCACCTCTTTGAGAGTGCTTTCAACTCCTAACTCCTCTCACCTTGGGCTCTGCATCCCCAATCCTTCCTATATGTCATGTGTGTCTGTCCAAGTTAGATTGTAAGCTCTTCTGGGCAGGGACCCTCTATAAATGTCAGCCCACCTCTTTGAGAGTGCTTTTGACTCCTAACTCCTCTCACCTTGGGCTCTGCATCCCCAATCCTTCCTATATGTCATGTGTGTCTGTCCAAGTTAGATTGTAAGCTCTTCTGAGAAGGGACCCTCTATAAATGTCAGCCCACCTCTTCGAGAGTTCTTTCGACTCCTAACTCCTCTCACCTTGGGCTCTGCATCCCCAACCCTATATGTCATGTCTGTCTGTCCAAGTAAGATTGTAAGCTCTTCTGAGCAGGGACCCTCTATAAATGTCAGCCCACCTCTTTGAGAGTGCTTTTAACTCCTCCTCTCACCTTGGGTTCTGCATCTCCAACTCTATATGTCACGTCTGTCTGTCCAAGTTAGATTTATGCTTTTCCAGCGCTATATAAGTGATTAGTAGTAGCAGTGGTAACAGTTATATTCAATATAAACCAAGTGGCTTTGTTACCTCTGGATATAAAACTTGTGTATAGAGTGACTTTAAGCGATTATTCATATAACAAATGTACATATCTTAAAATCAAAATATGCACTTTTATAAAAGTCTAACAGGGCCCATTTCACCCTCTATGCTGGGATATCAAGTTTTTAGAAATGAATATTTTATTAAGACACTAACCCCCAAATTCTATAAACCAATGTATTGCAAACTGTGTGCCTTGGCGAGATTCCGGGTGTGTTGCGAAAGAAATGCGTCGGTCACCACCGGCTCTCTTCTCCTCTCTCCCAACGATGGAGGGATTGTTTGAGTTTTGGAAGGCCTGTGTCATGGGTGCCGGTTAGAGTATCAGGATGGTTAGGTGGGGTTAGATGTCTGTCCATTAGGGCAGCTACGATTCTGTATAAGACACCAGTCTGCGATTCTCAGCCACTTCTTAGGTGACTGCTGAGACTGGCATCCTCTAAAGCAGTGGTCTAAAAGTCCCTCCTAGAGGGCGCAATCCAGTTGGGTTTTCAGGATTTCCCCAATGAATGTGCATGAGATCTATGTGCATGCACTGCTTTCAATGCATATTCATGGGGAAATCCTGAAAACCCGATTGGATTCCGGCCCTCGAGAACCGGAGTTGCCCATGTCTGATCTAGCCCTTTGTCTGCTTAAATTTCTCTGTCAGATTAGCCCGGGATCTCAAAGTCCCTCCTTGAGGGCCGCAATCCAGTCGGGTTTTCAGGATTTCCCCAATGAATATGCATGAGATCTATGTGCATGCACTGCTTTCAATGCATATTCTAACTAAACTAAACTAAACTAAACCTTAGGTTTGTATACCGCACCATCTCCGCAAGCGTGGAACTCGGTTTACAGAGCTGGGATAGAAAGGAACTCCAATGAAGAATTCAACTCTTCGCCTTCCCCTCCCTAAAACTATGTCACTACAAAAGATTCCTTGATAAAACTTTTGCCTTCCAGGCTGCCAAACTGAACCCATGGCTAGCCCAAATTGTCCTTGAGGCCCCCACCTACCTTGGGTTTAGAAAATCTCTCAAAACTCACCTATTCCATGGACAAGACACCTAACACCCCTCTCCAATGAACAACAATCTCCTCCTCCCCCCTTCCACCTCCTTTCCCAACCTACCCACCCCCTCCCCCCCCTAACCTACCCCCCTCTCTTCTCCTAACTACATTCTACCTCCTTGCTCCAAATATTGTTCAATTGTTTTCGAACCACGTATTATTTATTGCTTGCCTCTAATATTGTTCAATTGTTTTTAAACCACTTGTAATTTTTTGTTAATCTAATGTAAACCGCCTAGAACTCCTTGGGTATGGCGGTATACAAAAATAAAGTTATTATTATTATTATTATTATTATTAAAAAGGGTATAGAGGGGCTAGGGTACCGGAGAGGGGGGAAGAGTTACATTTTTGAGAAGAGCCAAGTTTTCAGATGTTTACGGAAAAGTTGGAGGGAGCTCGAATTTCGGAGCAGGGATGAAAGGTTATTCCAGAGCTCAGTGGTTCTAAAGGGGAGGGATGTCCCTAGTTTTCCTGCATGGGATATACCTTTTATAGAAGGGAAGGATAGTTTTAATTTTGGGGAGGTTCTGGTTAAATTAGGATTTGAGGAATTCCAAAATAGTGGAATAACGGGAGGAAGGATGCCGTGTAGGATCTTGAAAGTTAGGCAGGCACATTTAAAGTGGACCCTGGAGATTACTGGAAGCCAGTGAAGTTTGGACAGGAGTGGTAAGATATGGTCAAATTTGCTTTTTGCGAAAATAAGCTTAGCCGCGGCATTCTGAATCTGCTGAAGTCTATGGAGGCTTTTCTTAGGTAGGCTTAAGTAGATAGAGTTGCATTAATCCAATCTGGAGAGTATGGTGAAGTGTTTTGATGGAAGCAGGATCTCACTTTCCTCAGCATATGAAGGCTAAAAAAACATTTTTTTACCAAGGAGTTGAGGTGTCATTGAAGGATAGAGAGGAGTCTATGATGATGCCCAGGACTTTGATTGAAAACTCGAGCTATAATGTGGGGCCGGAGGACAATGGGATGGAGGTGGGTAAATGGTCTAATTTTGGGCCGAGCCAAAGTAATTTTGTTTTGGACATTCAGTTTTATTTGTACAGTGTGGGCCCAGGATTGGAGGTTCATTATACATGAGGATATGTTCTCAGGGAGGTTAATGAGGTTCGAGTTGGTCTCGAGGAGGATAAGGATATCGTCGGCAAAGGTGTAGAGTGTTTCTAGGGGGGATAGATAGAGGAGTTTCAGAGAGGACATATAGATGTTGAAAAAAATAGGAGAAAGGGGTGAACCTTGCGGGACTCCACATATCGGTTTCCAGGGGGAGGATGAGGTACCTTTTAGGTTAACGGTGTAAGAGCGGGAACGTAAGAATTTAGAGAACCAATCTAGGACTGTGGAATTTATGCCTATTTCGGAGAGTTGGAAAATTAGAATATCATGATGGACAACGTCAAAAGTTGCAGAGAGATCGAATTGTAGGAGAACAGCGAACTTGTTACAAGAATGAAGTTGTTGAACCTTAGAGATTAATGAGGCCAATAGGGATTCAGTGCTGAAGTTGGGTCTAAAGCCAAATTGGTTGGGTAGGAGAATAGAGAATCTTTCTAAATAGGATGAGAGTTGGGTGGATATGATAGATTCTAGCATCTTGGTTAGGAGAGGGATATTTGCTATTGGACGATAGTTGGATGGTGTGGAGGGGTCTAGGTCAGCCTTTTTCAGTAGTGGGGTCAGAGCAATGTGCCCCATTTCAGAAGAGAATGGGCCCGATAGTAGGGCTGAGTTTATAAGTTTGGTAAGAGAAGCGATGGCCTGTGCGGGGATTTTCTCAAATAGGTAGGAGGGGAAAGGATCCAAGGTACAATTGCAAGTTTTTAGTTTGAGGGAGAGTTTGAAGACTTGTGATTCAGATACGAGCCCAAAGGCAGTCCAGGATCTGTCGACTGGGATAGGGTTGGAGACAGTTAGGGTAGGGTTGGAATCGATGGGTACCAGGGAATGTAAGAGAATGTAGGCGGGAAGGAGCGTCTTAGAGGAAATCCTGAAAACCCGACTGGATTGCGGCCCTCAAGGAGGGACTTTGAGATCCCTGCTCTACAGAATGTCCCCCAAAGTCTCCAGTGGATCTTCCTCTTGTAACGTTACTCTCTCTAGGGCCCCTTCCCTGATGTAAGCTTCACTGTAAGTCTCTTATTGGTTATGTAGGGCCTATGGTCATAATGTCCTTATCCGTCGGGGACATCTGGGGCTGGGCTTCCTTATCCTTGTGGATCAAGTTTCAAGATGACATACAACGGTTAGCGACAATAGCTCTACTCTGAAGGGACTAGATGTTTGGTTAGCAGGAAGACTAGGTTGGCTCTGTCCTCATATAATAGTGAGACAATTCCTATATACAGCATGAGAAAACAAATATCAGGTTTGAAAATGATGTACAGCAAGAGTAAGATAATTCCTAAATACTGCAGGGGAGACTGAATACATGTTTTGGGAACTTAATATGACAATTGATAATATCAACAAAAAAATACTTTCGATGCACAGCATGAAAGATCGGACATCTGGCTTTGTCACTAAGTCCAGGAACAAGACATTGGTTAAGGCACTCGTGATGTGGATTCTTGCCTAGTCTAAGAAACAGCCAGGAGAGGCTCCTGGCCATTTAAATCACTTGTCTGGGGCTAACCTTGGCTATTTAGCCGCAGTCAGCCACATAGTGCCACTGAGTATTTGTGGTTAATTCCGAAGCTGTAACCGGCTGTGGGCAGAGTCAGCACTTCTGTGATGGTGCCAGGATTCAGGTCCATGAAACGCAGTCCTATCTTTATGAAGTGAAGTGCTGAGTATTGCACTTAACGGCACGTGTGTTAACTGGCCACATATGCCGAGATATTCATTGCTGGTGCCCAGACGTGGATATCCGGGGATAAAGTTGGCGGCACCCAAAAGACGCTGACTGCTGCCAGCTGAATATTGACAATGATGAGTGGGGCTGGGTGTCTTGTACAGAAAACACAACTTCCACTTAGGTCAGGGGTAGGGAACTCCGGTCCTCGAGAGCCATATTCCAATCGGGTTTTCAGGATTTCCCCCAATGAATCTGCATGAGATCTATTTGCATGCAGTGCTTTCAATGCATATTCATTGGGGAAATCCTGAAAATACGGCTCTCAAGGACCGGAGTTCCCTACCCCTGACTTAGGGGAAGGTGCCATTGCAGTCGAGCATGCCTGGTCATTAAGAGCAATATAGTGCATTAAAGATAGTGTTTATTCTCTTGGCTATTTATGATGAAAACAGGGGAAAATAATGTCCAAAACTGAGACTGGCCTCTGTGTCTTGTCTTCCCCTTTCCACAGGCCAGGAACCTGTCCATACCTGAAAGAGGCACTAAATGGAGCATTGTCACATGGGAAATTTTTAATTATGTTTAGTACCTCTATCCAGAGCCCTGAAATGAATTGTGATCATCATTGATCATCCAAATATTTTGTTGTTTCTTTAACTTTAGTGTAAAAAGAAGCACACCCTGCTTTGCCCAGACTTTGCCAAAAATGGCAGCTGTCCCAAAGGAGCACAATGCAAACTGCAGCATCGTCAAAGGAAGCACCCAAAGAGATCGTTCAGTCCCAGCCGTCACCCTGAAGAGGACACCAGAGCCCCGAAGCGAAGGCGATCTGCCGAGGAGCCAGGGTAAGACAATCAAAGGCATTCTGCTCAGCATGCTTGCAAACCGTTTTGATCCTGACTTACCTTTTGCCAAGTGCTGCCTAGTGATAAATGCTTTTCTGTATCAGGTCCCCCAATGCAGGAATCCAGAATGTCAATTGTAACCCATTCTGAGCTCCCGGGAGAACGGGATAGAAATCCAACTAAATAAATAAATAAACATAACAACATATCTCTCTGTTGCTTATGAAACTACACTTCTCTCTCCATATTCGCCGTTTTGATTATTTGCGGTTTTTAGCTTGCTGGCTCCTCCCCCCAAATTACATCAGCTTGCATAGAGCAGTCGCCGATTCCAAGCGTTTACAGAGAGAAACGCCGATTCCCTGCACTTTCTTCACTGTGTTTTGCCTCTCCTTCAGGAACAGGCCAGGTCTCCCACCATGTTATTCGCGGTTTCACCCTATTCACGATGGTTTTTAATAGAAAACAGCGAATAACATATGAAAAAGTTATTTGTGGTTTTTCTGCATTTGCGGTTCTGTTAATCCCCTATCACAGCGAATACGGAGGGAGAAGTGTACATTGGTTGCCTGTTGGGTGCCAGCCTCAGTTTAAAAGTTTAGCTTTCGTTTCTATGCCCTGTTGTAACATCCCTGTGTGATTACTGCCCTGTTAGGAGAAACGCTTTGTTTCACCTGGTCGCACCCCAGCTTTCTCTGTTGCAGGTCCAGCTATGTGGCATGCTCTTCTACTGCCGTTCAGGCAGATGAATTCCTTAGTGTCTTTTAGAAAACATTTTAGGGTTTTCCTATTTCAGCAAGCTTATTTTTGCCTGATTTTGGGGATTTTTTTGTTTTAATGTTTCAGTTTACTATTTATATAATATTGTAATCCACTAAGAATTTTTTTGATAGGTGAAATATATGGATTTAAAAAAAATAAATAAAATAACTTCCAGTGAGATAGGTGAGACATTCTAGACAAGTGGATAGTGTCCCCGTGGAAACCAAAAAAACTCTGTGGAGTGACGATGTTCCCAAATGGACTTTATTTGAAAGTATCAAAGTTCCACAGGTCCACTGAAATCATCCACATAAAATAATTCCATCCACATAAAAGTAAATCATCCACATAAGAGCCTTAAAGGACCTAGTCCGTTAGGGATACAGGACCCAACACGGTTTGCGTTTCGACAAATGCAAGCAGTGTCTCACTTCCGGCTCACCACACAATTGTTTCCCACATACTCACCTTTATAGGACCCCTGAAGAAGACTTTTTGTCGAAACGCAGACCTTGTTGGGTCCTGTATCCCTAACGGACTAGGTCCTTTAAGGCTCTTATGTGGATGATTTACTTTTATGTGGATGAAATTATTTTATATGGATGATTTCTGTGTAACTTTGTAACTTTGACACTTTCAAATAAAGTCCATTTAGGAACATCGTCACTCCACAGAGTTTTTTTGGTTTTCTCTAGTGTCCCCGTGGCCATGTGCCATCTGCAGAAAGAATCCTTAGCTCTATCTACAGTTTATCACTTCTGCACACATGCCTGCAGGAGTGTGTTTGTTCTGCTCTCCACATCTTATTATTTTATTCAGAGTTTTTAGTCCATTTTTTCAGGATTCTTGTGCTCAGCACATTTCTTTTGCTTTGCCTGCATTAAGAACACACAGACCTCTGGCTGTAGCTGACAGGCCAATCCCAGTGGGTACCTGTTAGCCAACCTGCTTAGTTTCTTTGGAACTCAGGGCCGACCCTGAAGCATGTACTGTTAAGCAGGGGTCGAGCATAGGCTGTTAGGTGCCCTTAGGAGGCTTGCGGTGTCTCACAGGTGCCGGCTGTATCTTCTCAACTCCATCCGTCCCCGTGCACGTCTGTCGGTCCACAGAGGTGGAGGTGCAGTCAGGCATGGAGTCTGACTGGCAGCCCAAAGATCAGCTTTGCAGAGTCATTCCCAGCATGAGGCAGTGATTCTCTAATCCAGCTACTGTAAGAGAGCTGAGGCAGGCTGCAGCACATATCTACAAAGAGGTCATAGTGAGTATAGGCTATTACAGCCTGTGAGATGGATCATGGGAGGTCTGAAAAGTGGGAGTTTCAAGGTTTCTGCATGGACCTCTGTGTTATCTCATCTGAAAAATCTTAAAATCGCCATATTTTAACTAGGCTAGGTGTGGTAAATATTGTAATTTTGGTGCAGATTTCACAGTGGCGGCCATCTTGGATTTTTAGCGATCTTTTTTTTTCAAAAGCTTCCTGCTTCTCCAAAACTGTAACTTTTACCTCAAATCATGTTGGTATGGAGTCCTTAGGCTCTCCTAGTGTGAATTCTTGCGCCACATTCTGCGTGTGCAGCCGGGAGGGGCAACAGCACAAAGCTTATCCTCTCTCCTGGTCTAGCAGGTGACAAAATGCTTGGCTAGCCTGGGTGGGGCAGCATTTTTTAATTTTGAGGCTCGGCATGGCTTATAGTTCCGTGCACATGGATGCAGTCCTTCCACAGCCTAGTCATCAGAGGGTGACTATGCACCCTAGGAGCCAGGGACTTTCTGAAACAGTTGTAAAAAAAAAGCCCTTTTCAAAGCAGGCGTTCTTTGTTCTTTCCCTGCGTAGTCCCTCTCCACATCTGCTGCATCTCCCAGTGGCGTTGGTTCTCTGAACATGACCTTGTCTCAGTCAACCTGATCTGCCTGATCCTGGTCTTTATGCTGATGTCCAGCTTGCTGACCCCTTGTTTCAAGGCGCAGAGCTTCCAAGGATGGGGGACCAGGGATTTAATGCTGGGTCTTCAGATCCTTCCGGAGCTCTAGGACCTGAGAACAATCCCACAATTCTGCACTTATTTCAGTCTGCGGCTTTGCCGGATCTTATTTCTGAGTCTTTGCAGGAACTGGCTCTGTCCTCTTCTTCTTCCTGACTTTCTGATGCATTCTCCAAGTCTCCCACCTTTTTCCCTGGCACCCTGATCTCACCATTTTAATATCAGCACACTGTGACTATCTGGTAGGTGCTCTTATATTAGCGAGGACCATGTCTCACTTCTACCCTCTGGCATTGGAGTGCCTGCAGGTTCTGGATCAGCCTAGAATAAATTCTTTGGTTACACAGGTGCCTGTGACTGCACCTCTCTACCCAGGGAAAATGCCTTGGTGCTTATAGATGTGCAGGACTGCCATGTGGATGTCCTCCGGAGGTGCTTTGATGCAGCTTCTTTGGGCTTTCAGGCTACTTTGGCAGCATCTGTCTCGCCTGTGCACCCTGGAGAGTGAAGCTGTAGATTCTCCTCCTCAATTTCTTTTTGTTGGGTCAGCTTCTGTGACTGCCGCTTTATTTGTCTTACGTGGGTTTTGGCATTTTCCATTTGTGCCCGCAGAATGCTCTGGATTAGACAATGGGCTGGTGACTCCACTTCCAAAGGTTTCTTTGGCGAGACTTCCCTTCAGGGCAGTTGTTGTTTGACAAGGGCCTGGTCTTAGGGTGACTGAACAACACCGAATCCATGATCAATCATTGGAACAAGCTTCCAGCGCAGGTGATCAAGGCAGACAGCGTGCCAGACTTTAAGAATAAATGGGATACCCATGTGGGATCCCTACGAGGGTCAAGATAAGGAAATTGGGTCATTAAGGCATAGACAGGGGGTGGGTAAGCAGAGTGGGCAGACTTGATGGGCTGTAGCCCTTTTCTGCCGTCATCTTCTATGTTTCTATGTGCCTCTTTAGTACTTCACTGAGCTCCTTATCGCCACCTATAGTTAGTACCACTCTCTCTGTGAAGAAATACTTTCTGGTGTCGCCATGAAGTTTTTCGCCCCTGAGTTTGAGCGGGTGCCCTCTTGTGGCCGAGGGTCCCTTGAGAAAGGAAATATCTTCTTCTACTTTGACACGTCCCGTGAGGTACTTAAATGTTTCGATCATGTCTCCCCTCTCTCTACGTTCCTCGAGAGTATAGAGCTGCAATTTGTTCAGTCTCTCTTCGTACGAGAGACCCTTGAGCCCCAAGATCATCCTGGTGGCCGTCCGCTGAACCAATTCAATTTTGCACACATCTTTACTGTAATGTGGCCTCCAAAATTGCACACAGTACTCCAGATGAGGTCTCACCATGGCCCTGTACAACGGCATTATGACTTCAGGCTTTCGGCTGATGAAACTTCTATTGATACAACCCAATATCTGCCTTGCCTTAGATGAAGAAAGGGAACTATGATGCCATGAGACACATGGTAAAGAGAAAACTCAAGAACAGCACCAGAAAGGCACTGACGGTGGACCAAGCCTGGACCTTTTTTAAGGACACGGTGAACGAGGCGCAAAGCTGGTATATACCCAGATTTAGAAAAGGGGGCAGAAAGAATCAAGCAAAGGACCCAGCATGGTTAACAAGAGAAGTTAAGAAGGTGGTAGGAGATAAGAAAAAATCCTTCAGGACATGGAAAAAGGATAAAACTGAGGAAAATTGGAAAAAGCACAGGAAGCACCAAAAAGAATGCCACCGCGTAGTCAGAACAGCAAAGAGAGAATATGAAGAGAAACTTGCAAAGGAGGCACGGAACTTTAAACCTTTCTTTCGATATGTGAAAGGGAAACAGCCGGCGAGGGAGGAGGTGGGACCCCTGGATGAGGGGGATAGGAAAGGAGTGGTAAAGGAGGAAAAGGAAGTGGCGGACAGATTAAACACGTTCTTCTCATCGGTCTTCACAAAAGAGGACACATCCAATGTTCCGGAAATGGAAAAATTCTTCAAGGGGGACCAAGAGGAAAAATTATCGTGCATGGAGGTAAGCCTCGAAGATGTACTCAAACAGATAGATAGGCTAAAAACTGACAAATCGCCAGGCCCGGACGGAATTCACCGAAGAATACTAAGAGAACTTAGAAACGAAATAGCGGAGTTACTGCAGCAGATTTGTAACCTATCCCTGAAAACAGGGGTAATACCGGAAAACTAGAGGATAGCAAATATTACACCTATCTTCAAGAAGGGAACCAGAGGCGACCCGGGGAATTATAGACCGGTCAGCTTGATCTCAGTTCCGGGGAAGATGGCCGAATCATTGATCAAGAACAGTATCAGTGAGCACATAGAAAAAAATAAGCTGATGAGAACAAGCCAGCATGGTTTCTGTACTGGAAGATCTTGCCAAACAAACCTACTGTACTTCTTCGAGGGGATAAGCGGACATTTGGACAAAGGTAACCCCATAGATATAGTATACCTAGACTTCCAGAAAGCCTTCGACAAGGTACCTCATGAGCACCTTCTAAGGAAACTGTGGAACCACGGGGTGGAAGGGGACATACACAGATGGATCAAAAACTGGCTGGCAAACAGGAAACAGAGGGTAGGAGTAAAGGGACACTATTCTGACTGGAAAGGGGTCACAAGTGGCGTCCCACAAGGGTCAGTGCTGGGACCGCTGCTATTCAATATATTTATTAATGACTTGGAAACAGGGACAAAGTGTGAAGTTATAAAATTTGCGGATGACACGAAACTCTCCGGTAAGGTTAGATCTGTAGAGGAATGTAAAAAACTCCAAAGGGACCTGGACAAACTGATAAATGCAGATAAATGGCAGATGAGTTTTAATGTGGAGAAATGTAAAGTTATGCACATAGGGAAAGGGAACCTGATGTACAACTACACGATGGGGGGGATGACATTGGGAAAAGGCAACCTAGAAAAAGACTTGGGGGTTTTGGTGGATAAAACAATGAAACCGGCAGCACAATGCGCAGCGGCCTCAAAAAAGGCGAACAGAACGTTGGGCATTATCAAAAAAGGTATCACTACCAGAACCAAAGAAGTTATCCTCCCGCTGTATAGGGCAATGGTGCGACCGCATCTGGAGTACTGCGTCCAGTACTGGTCGCCGTACCTAAATAAAGATATGGCGATACTCGAGAGGGTCCAGAGAAGAGCAACAAAAATGACAAAGGGCATGGAAAACCTCTCGTATGCTGAGAGGCTGGAGAAGTTGGGGCTCTTTTCCCTGGAAAAGCGGAGACTTAGAGGGGATATGATAGAAACTTATAAGATCATGAAGGGTATAGTGAAGGTAGAGAGAGACAGATTCTTCAGACTGGCGGGGGCAACAAAAACTAGAGGACACTCAAAAAAATTGAAGGGAGATAGGTTCAGAACAAATGCTAGGAAGTTCTTCTTCACCCAGAGGGTGGTGGACACCTGGAATGCGCTTCCAGAGGGGGTAGTTGAGCAGAGTACAGTTTTGGGTTTCAAAAAGGGATTGGACGAGTTCCTAAAGGGTTAGGGAATCCAGGGGTACAATTAGAGGGTTACTATACAAGACAAAATGCTCTTGAGTAATAGATCACTACAGGTCATTGACCTGGGGGGCCGCCGCGGGAGCGGACTGCTGGGCATGATGGACCTATGGTCTGACTCGGCAGAGGCAATGCTTATGTGCTTATGAAGCCTTCTCCACTTGATTGGCAGTTTTCATGTCTGCACTGATGATTACTCCTAAATCTCGTTCTGCTGAAGTCCTAGTTAAAGTTTCTCCGTTCAAGAAGTATGTCCTGCATGGATTTCCGCTTCCGAGGTGCATGACCTTACATTTCTTAGCATTGAAGCCTAGTTGCCAGGTTGAGGACCAACTTTCCAATGTAAGCAGGTCCTGCGCCATATAATTCTGTAAACTGCATTCACTTACTATATTACATAGTTTGGCGTCATCGGTGAATAGTGTTATTTTACCTTGAAGCCCTTGAGTCAGATCCCCTATGAATATGTTGAAAAGGAATGGACCCAGGACCGAGCCCTGCGGCACTCCACTGGTCACCTCCGATGTTTTAGAGAGGGTACCATTAATCACCACCCTCTGAAGTCTGCCACTCAGCCAATCATTGACCCATGCAGTTAGTGTCTCTCCTAACCCCATCGATTCCATCTTGCTTAGCAGCCTGCGGTGTGGGACACTGTCAAAAGCTTTACTGAAGTCCAGGTACACGACGTCCAAAGACTCTCCCAAGTCCAACTTTCTTGTTACCCAGTCAAAGAAGCTGATGAGATTGGATTGGCAGGACCTACCCTTGGTGAATCCATGCTGACTGGGATCCCGAAGATTCCCTTCATTCAAGATCGTGTCCAATTTGCTTTTAATTAGTGTTTCCATGAGTTTGCACACTATTGATGTGAGACTCACCGGTCTATAATTCGCAGCCTCTGCCCTGCAACCCTTTTTATGCAGAGGAACGACATTAGCTAATTTCCAGTCCAGGGGAACTTTCCCCTTACTTAGGGAGAGATTGAATAGCTCAGCCAATGGTTTCGCCAGGACATCGCTCAATTCTCTGAGCATTCTTGGGTACAAATTGTCTGGTCCCATGGCTTTGTTCACCTTGAGTCTTGCCAGTTCACTGTAAACTTCACCTGGTGTGAACTCAAAATTCTGAAACGGGTCTTCTGTGCTTTGTGTTGCCTTCAACTGCGGACCGTGTCCCGGTGCCTCACAGGTGAAGACTGAGCAGAAGTATTCATTCAGTAGTTCGGCTTTATCGGTATCTGCTTCCACATAACTTCCGTCCGATCTTCTAAGGCGTACTATCCCGCCTGTGTTCCTTTTTCTGTCACTAATGTACCTGAAGAAGAATTTGTCCCCCTTTTTATTGTTTTTTGCCAGAATTTCTTCCACTCGAAGTTTTGCCTCCCTAACTGCCATTTTGACCGCTGTAGACCTGGTCCTATATTCTACCTTTGCCTCTCTTTTCTCCGTGCGCTTGTAGGAGAGAAACGCTTTTTTCTTCTCCTTAATGAGGTGCGAGATCTCCGCGGTGAACCATTGGGGTTTATTGTTTCTTTGTTGTTTATTTACTGATTTTATGAAGCGGCTAGTTGCTTCATGTATGGTTGATTTCAGTGTTAACCACTTAGCTTCTACATCATCGGTCTCCGCTTGGTCCTGCAGCGTCCGATGGACGAAATCTCCCATGCGTGCGAAGTCTGTGCCCCAGAAATTGAGTACCTTTGTTTTCGTGTTTGATCTAGGGAAGCCTTTCCTAAGGTTGAACCATATTATGTTGTGGTCGCTGGAGGCTAGCGTATCTCCTACTGAGACCTCTGAGACGCTTTCCCCGTTGGTGAGTACCAGGTCGAGGATCGTCTGGGCCCTAGTGAACTGGATTCCGTCTGCAGATGGCACGCATCCATGGGCACACTACCTACTTGTCTAGAATGCCTCACTTATTTACTGGAAAAGAGCTTACCAGGGTAAGTACATAATCTCTTTTTAGGAAATGGCAGGTGAGAAAGCTCTAAATTGCCCATCTAGTTTGCCCAGCAGTGATATTGCACTTTGGGTAGATGTAGTGTACGAATGAATTCCCATATAGCTCCCAACCCACAAGGCCTTCTCCCTGGTGGCCATCATCTAACCTTTCAGAGTAATACCTTTACCTTTCAAGATTGCGTCTGCTATGTCAGTCATGTTACCCCCAGGGCTTTCTCATAGATATAATGGTTTTAGGGTTGATGCTGTCAAGTTTGCATGGAAATGAGATATCAAATATTTCCCTGCTTCTTTAAGGTAAAAGGTGTACCCAATGATGCTGGCTTCTGTGAACCATTCCCTCTACCTAACACTCCGAACACTCCGAACCAGACATCAAACATGAAGCTCTCCCTGCATACACACAAACTAGCCACCCTCCTGATAATCCTCCTCATCTCTAGCTGGAAAACAACAGCATACAACTTACCCACCACAACCTCAACCGCCAGTACAACCAACTTCCAAATTCCCAACAGAAGAATACTCACATCAAGAAACCCGAACCACCACACCAGCACTCAACAACCCATCAATGTTATCTGGAGAAGAAGATCAACACCTCCGAAAACAAAATCTCACCCAACTCCCACAACACTCATATACCCGGAAACAACTTACATTCCCCAGACCAACACGACCTCCCTTACTTGTGCCTATGTTAACATCAGATCTCTAGGACCCAAAACAGAAAACATAAAAAATTGGCTAAAAACAGAAAAACTTGACTGCCTATTCCTCACTGAAACCTGGTTAACCTCAGACACAGACCCTAGAATAAAAGAAGTATGCCCGCCAGGATACAAAATAACAGTAACCTGCAGAGAGAAAAAAAGAGGAGGAGGACTAGCAATAATATTCAAGAACTCCCTAACTCTAAACATTCTTGAGAAAACATCCACTCCACAAATGGATTTCCTAGCGTGTCAACTCACAAACCCAACACTAAAAAACTCTCTAAACTGCTTGCTCTGCTACATAACACCAGGAAACTGGACCACAGTGAGACCTGAATTCGAAAACTTCATCTACCTAAACTCACTAACAGCTGAATATAACCTCATCCTAGGAGACCTAAACCTACACCTAGAAGACACAACCTCCACACCAACAAATAACTGTCTATCCTTCCTCAATGCCTTATCCTTCCAGATCCTAAACCCACAAACCACCCATGAAAAAGGTCATCAACTGGACATTGCTGCATTCATGTCTCACCAACCATCCAATCCAGCAATCCAAACTCCTAACGGAACATGGTCCCCATCCCTATGGTCAGACCACTACATTTATAACTTCAACATCAATTGGACCAAGACCAAACACACACCTCAATCAAAAAAAAACCACTTATACCTCACGCAAACATATCGACCCAACCATTTTCTGGTCAAATGTAGACGAAACTATCCAAGACTGCGACCCAAAAAACTTCATCTCCCACTGGAAAAATGTATCCACCAACATCCTTGATGATCTGGCACCCCTACAAACCAAAACCAGAACCAGCAGGAAATCAGACCAATGGTTTGATAATGAATTACTCCAACTCAAAAGACAGTGTAGAAGATTAGAAAGAAAATGGAGAAAAAAGAACCAAGATCAAACAAAAACCGACTGGAAAAAAATCAACAAACAATACAAAAAGCTACTAAAAGATAAGAGGAAAAGCTACTATACTAATCTCATAGGCACGGAAACCCAAGATTCCAAAAAAATATTCCAAATCCTGAAAGAATTAACAGACACCAAACCATACACTACCACCACGAACACACCTCCACCATCACCCACCCTCTTAGCAGAACACTTCAAGAACAAAATCACCAACACCAGAGCCACACTCATCCTTAACCCATCCCATCAAAATCCAATCACAATCCACCCTACAGGAAAAGAGGCAATCGCAGCAGACAGAATTTGGACTCAATTCCCTAACATACAATGGTCAGAATTCAACAAATTCTACAAAAAATACAGCCATGCCTCCTGTGACCTCAACCATTGCCCCTCATATCTCCTTACCACCTCTAGTGTAAAATTCCGCACCATAACTCTACAATGGATCCAAATCACGCTCACAGAAGGCACATTCCCTGCTGACCTCAGCGAAATTGTCATCACCCCAATCCAAAAAGACCCAAAAGCACCACAAAACCTCCCATCTAACTTTAGACCTATAGCCTCAATTCCGCTATATGTCAAAATTATAGAAGGCCTAGTAGCCAAACTCCTCACCAATTACATAGAGGACCATAACCTACTCCACCCCATGCAATCAGGCTTCAGAACAAACTTCAGCACAGAGACACTACTAGGCTCCCTTATGGATACCGTCAGACAACAACTTAGTACAGGGAAAAAAATGCTACTCATTCAACTGGACCTATCGGCGGCATTCGACCTAGTAGACCACAACATCCTCCTACAGATCTTAGATGCAATAGGCATCTCAGACAAAGTATACCGTATTTTCGCGGATATAACGCGCGCGTTATACGTGATTTTACGTACCGCGCATACCCCTCGCGCGTTATATGCCTGAGCGCGGTATACAAAAGTTTTTAAACATAGTTCCCACCCCGCCCGACGCCCGATTCACCCCCCCAGCAGGACCGCTCGC
Organism: Geotrypetes seraphini; assembly: GCF_902459505.1. Lineage (NCBI taxonomy): Eukaryota > Metazoa > Chordata > Amphibia > Gymnophiona > Dermophiidae > Geotrypetes > Geotrypetes seraphini. Next base: position 13,653,204 of record NC_047085.1, read on the forward strand.
ACCCCCACCCCGAACGACCGCTCGCACGCGCTCCCACCCGCACCCGCATCCACGATCGGAGCAAGAGGGAGCCCAAGCCCTCTTGCCCGGCCGACTCCCCGACGTCCGATACATCCCCCCCCCGGCAGGACCACTCGCACCCTCACCCCGAAGGACCGCCGACTCCCCAACAATATCGGGCCAGGAGGGAGCCCAAACCCTCCTGGCCACGGCGACCCCCTAACCCCACCCCGCACTACATTACGGGCAGGAGGGATCCCAGGCCCTCCTGCCCTCGACGCAAACCCCCTCCCCCCAACGACCGCCCCCCCCCAAGAACCTCCGCCCGTCCCTCAGCCGACCCGCGACCCCCCTGGCCGACCCCCACGACACCCCCACCCGCCTTCCCCGTACTTTGTGTAGTTGGGCCAGAAGGGAGCCCAAACCCTCCTGGCCACGGCGACCCCCTAACCCCACCCCGCACTACATTACGGGCAGGAGGGATCCCAGGCCCTCCTGCCCTCGACGCAAACCCCCCTCCCTCCAACGACCGTCCCCCCCCAAGAACCTCCGACCGACCCGCGACCCCCCTGGCCGACCCCCCCACCCCCCTTCCCCGTACCTTTGGAAGTTGGCCGGACAGACGGGAGCCAAACCCGCCTGTCCGGCAGGCAGCCAACGAAGGAATGAGGCCGGATTGGCCCATCCGTCCTAAAGCTCCGCCTACTGGTGGGGCCTAAGGCGCGTGGGCCAATCAGAATAGGCCCTGGAGCCTTAGGTCCCACCTGGGGGCGCGGCCTGAGACACATGGGCCAAACCCGACCATGTGTCTCAGGCCGCGCCCCCAGGTGGGACCTAAGGCTCCAGGGCCTATTCTGATTGGCCCACGCGCCTTAGGCCCCACCAGTAGGCGGAGCTTTAGGACGGATGGGCCAATCCGGCCTCATTCCTTCGTTGGCTGCCTGCCGGACAGGCGGGTTTGGCTCCCGTCTGTCCGGCCAACTTCCAAAGGTACGGGGAAGGGGGGTGGGGGGGTCGGCCAGGGGGGTCGCGGGTCGGTCGGAGGTTCTTGGGGGGGGCGGTCGTTGGAGGGGGGGGTTTGCGTCGAGGGCAGGAGGGCCTGGGATCCCTCCTGCCCGTAATGTAGTGCGGGGGGGGGTTAGGGGGTCGCCGTGGCCAGGAGGGTTTGGGCTCCCTTCTGGCCCAACTACACAAAGTACGGGGAAGGCGGGTGGGGGTGTCGTGGGGGTCGGCCAGGGGGGTCGCGGGTCGGCTGGGGGACGGGCGGAGGTTCTTGGGGGGGGGCGGTCGTTGGGGAGAGGGGGTTTGCGTCGAGGGCAGGAGGGCCTGGGATCCCTCCTGCCCGTAATGTAGTGCGGGGTGGGGTTAGGGGGTCGCCGTGGCCAGGAGGATTTGGGCTCCCTCCTGGCCCAATATAGTCGGGGAGTCGGCGGTCCTTCGGGGTGGGGGTGCGAGTGGTCCTGCCGAGGGGGGAGAAGAATCGGACGTCGAGGGGGGGCATCAGGCTTTCAGGATGGGGACAGGACTTCAAGGGGGGACAGGCAGACCTTCAAGGGGGGACAGGCAGACCTTCAAGGGGGGACAGGACTTCAAGGGGGGACAGGCACGGAGAGGCGGGGCAGTGCACCGAAAGTCAGGGCGGGTGAACGGTGAGTCGGGGCAACCAGAGGAGAGTCGGGGCAGTGCACCGAAAGTCAGGGTGAGTCGGGGCAACCAGATGAGAGTCGGGGAGGGCGAAAGGAGAGTCGGGGTGGCCAGAGGAGAGTCGGGCAGCATGCGCGTTATATGCCTGAGCGCGGTATAGAAAAGTTTTTGTACATATCATCGTGATTTCTGCGCGCTATACCCCTGTGCGCGTTTTACAATGGTGCGCGTTATATCCGCGAAAATACGGTACTCCTGGTTTGAAGGATTCCTAAAACTCAGAACCTACAGTGTAAAATCAAACAAAGAAAAGTCAGAATCCTGGTCAAACCCCTGCGGCGTACCACAAGGATCTCCACTATCCCCTACCCTCTTCAATCTCTACACTGCTTCTCTAGGAACGCATCTGGATAATCTAGGCATAACCTCCTATAGTTATGCGGATGACATCACCATCCTCGTCCCATACGATCATTCTAAACCTACCATGACAGACAAACTTCACCAAACACTTGAAGCAGTCACAACCTGGATGGAAAATCACAAACTTAAACTCAACCAAGACAAAACCAAATTCATCCTCCTAGAAAATGACAAGATCCAAACCACAACCAGCCTAGACATAAACACAACCAAATACCCCATCCAAACCACCATAAAACTACTAGGCATGACCATAGACAGATGCTGCACAATGCAACCGCAAATAAATAAAACAATTCAAAAATCATTCGCAATCATGAGAAACCTGAGACAAGTCCGAAAATTCTTTGAAAGAACACAATTCCAACTTATAGTACAATCCCTAATACTAGGTATATTGGACTACTGTAACATACTCTTCCTTCCATGTCCTGCAACCACGATAAGACAACTCCAAACAATCCAAAATACAGCTTTGAGATTCATCTACTCATTGAAAAAACATGACCACATCACTGAAGCCTTCGTCAACTCACACTGGCTCCCAATCCAAGAAAGAATCCAATTCAAATTCTACTGCATATTATTTAAAACCCTACACGGAGACAGCCCATCATACCTGAACAATCGCCTCATTCAAGCACCCAGTACCAGACACAGAAAAACGCACTCCCCATTCATACCCCCCCCAATCAAAGAAGTAAAAAGAACAAAACTACACGACGGCCTCCTGGCCACCCAAGCCGCAAGACTGGACAACCAGATCTCCAACCTTCTGATGACCACCCCAGACTATAGGACGTTCAGAAAAGAAATAAAAACCACACTTTTCAAGAAATTCCTGAAACAGCAATAACAACACGACCTCTAAATGCTCCTAAGATCTACAACTTACCTCTCTAGCAAATCAATGTAACTCTGTCTTTTTTAAATTAACCTTTTGTAATCCGCCTTGAACCGCAAGGTAATGGCGGAATAGAAATCCCTAATGTAATGTAATGTAATACTGTTCTCTTCCCATGAAATAAAGATGCGTAGTCACTTAGGAAGGTGTGCTGATTAGACACAGGGGCCTGGGCTGGAATTGTGATCTGTCAGGCCTAGAAGAACGCGCTCTTTCTCAGTGATTGAGGCTCTCTTCTGGCTTCTCCTGATGGCTGCAGTCTCTCCTTTGCATCAGCTTCTGATAAGACTAATCAGTTGCCTACATAGCTGCTGCTTTCTCCTGGTAACCTTTGCATGCTGACTAAATGCAAAAGTGCCAAAAACCAAACAAATCTACTTAGTGTAGTGCAATCCTATCTATAATCTTCTTTATGTTCTGCCATAAGAAGCAATGTATTTTTTGTAGCAATTTCAAGCAATATTATGATATAGCTAAAATACTCTCTGCCACACTCCATTTATTGTCTTGGATAGTACATCTTGTGGGAATGACTCTTTAATAGAAAAGAATGATACTGGCAATCTGTCAGTACTTTTGTTCCCTTCTGCTGGTGTGTGGTCCCCTGGGAGCCAGAATGTGGGCTTTGCCAGGAAACACATTCACAAAAAAATGCTTAGAATTGAGACCAGCTGTCATTGCATCACATGGTGTCAACCCAATCAAACAACATTGAATGCTTCAAAAATGTTCTGTTGAGGCTAAACTAATTCAATCAACATTCATAACAATGAAAAGACTATCACAAAAATCCCCACCCTTAAACTGACATGCTAGATGTACATCCCTTTTATTTGAGACATTATCAGCAAAACTATGGGATGAACGTAGAAGATCTCTAATCAGAAAATAATGGGTATATATTGAAGGAACTAAGGCCGGTACTGGGCAGACTTGCCCCATATATGGACATTCAGTTGAGGACGGGCTGGGGAGGGCTTCGATGGTTAAGGTGGGCTTGAGTGAGCTTTGACGGAGACTCCAGTAGATAGAACCTAAACACACTACTGGGCAGAGCTCTGGGTTTCTGGCCCAGAAATATCTAAGAAAAAATTTAAATTAAATCATTAATTTATAGAGTGTGTATGATTGGGCAGACTGGATGGACCATTCGGGTCTTTATCTGCTGTCATTTACTATTTTACTATGTAAGACAGAGAAGAACTGAGAGTGAGAAGATCATAAAAACACCATCCAGGTGAGGTTCTCTGCTCTTGACCATACTCTAACCTAAGGTTGATGACACAAAGCAGTATCACAAAGTGATGTGATCAGAAAAGTTTGTAATTGGCCATATCCCATGGTAATGCAACTGATGATAGGGGGTTGCTTCTTCAGCCTTAAGGTTTGAACTAGAACTTTCTGCAAGACTAGATCATACCCACCGTATAATGAAACTTCTTCATACCCTTTGGAAGTTGGGATACCTTCAATTCACATAGTGCTATAGTATAGTAGATGGGTTCTGATAATGCCAATAGGCAGTAAGAAGATTTTTAAATAAATTCTAGTAAAGACCAGTTGGCTCACCCACTCTGTCTAGGTTTTTTGTGCTAAGTTATTGTCAAGTTGCCAGACGAACAGTAGAGCTTGACTGCATTATCTTATCTTTTCTCTGCCATCCTATGTACTGTAAATGCTCCAGCTAGGGTTTGAGCAAGATGACACTCTTCCCCTGGGTTCTGTGAAGCCTCCTGGAGCCTGAAAAGGATCAGGCATGACTTCCACCATTCCTTCTACTAAGTGGAAAAGGGCTAAATCCCCTCCTTATATGCCTCAAGTTCTGTACATTATTAGTCTCTGGCAACCTAGATTAAGAGCAAATTGCAGCTCTACACTCTTGAAGAGCGTAGGGAGAGGGGAGACATGATTGAGACATTTAAGTACATCACGGGACGGGTCGAGGTGGAAGATGATATCTTTCTTCTCAGGGGACCCTCGACCACAAGAGGACATCCGCTCAAACTCAGGGGAGGGAAGTTTCGTGGAGACGCCAGGAAGTACTTCTTCACGGAGAGAGTGATCGAGCATTGGAACAAGCTTCCAGTGCAGGTGGTCGAGGCACGCAGCATCCCAGACTTCAAGAACAAATGGGATACCTATGTGGGATCCCTACGAGGGTCATGCCAAGGGATAGGGTCACTAGGACTTGAATGAGCGGGTCAGTAGAGTGACAGTATAATTACAATTATACTTAAGGGGTCAGAAGACTTAAGAGGGTGGGTAAATAGTGTGGGCAGACTTGATGGGCTATATAGCCCTTATCTGCCGTCATCTTTCTATGTTTCTAAGAGGGAAAAGTGAGTGTGTGTGTATTTGAGTGTCCACTGTTGATGCACATAAAGAACCAAATGGCACATCCAGCCTGCCCAGTTGAGGGACAGACACATACAAATTCCAATATGGAACCTCATATCTTGCACATCCCGCTCTCCAGTTTCCTCGCCATTACCGTCACTTTTTAGGAACGCAACTTCAGCTCCGTGCATCTTTCTTCTCAGTCTCTTGTCACAATACTGCAGGCTCCGATCACTCAGCTCTGACCTCCCATGTCTTACCACCAAACTGCTTTAATTATCTAAGGATCCCTGTTACCTTTTTCATATTAACTTGTCAGCTTTCCTTTCTTCCTCAATCCCAGTTCTTTCCTCTTCCCTTTAATGTGAAATTGCAGTTACATCTTTTCTGTACCAGCTAACAGAAGAGCCCCTGCTCACTGCTGCCTCCTCCTAGCAAAAACACCTCTGTATTTTCTGTCTTGCACAAGCTCATGCAAGTGCATCGCAGGGTGACTGCGCTGAGATTTGTGTTAGAGGCATGGTCAGTGCTAGAATATTAAGCATTCTGTAAGAATCTTACAACATAAGATGACAAATCTTGTCTCTTTTTAATATACTTTGCTGAATTTTATTGTTCTTCAACCTTTTTACACCTATGGACCGGCAGAAATAAAAGAATTATTTTATGGATCGGCAAATTACTAAGACTGAAATAAAAACCACTACCCTCTGCGTCCTTGTCCCTTTGTACCCCTGTGATCAGTATTGCCCTTCTGTGTCCCCATCCAGCATTCCCCCTCTGTGTCGGTCCCTATTCTCCATGAACAGCATCTCTTCTCTGGGCATCATCTCTCTTTTCTTTTCTGCCCGGAGCCCAGGCCCCCCACCCTATGGCTTGCATGCCTTCCTTCCTCTCCCTCCTTGTCCCCCATCCACCAATTCACTCTCTCTTCCCCCTTCTCCACTGCCCTCCCCACAGTTCAGCATCATCTCTCCTTCTCCCTCTCTCCAGGTCCAGTAGTAGCTCTCCCATTCTTTTCCTCTGTCCAATAGCAGCTCCCACTTCACTATCCTCCATTTCCAGTCTAGTGTGGCAACTCCCCTGACCAGCAGAAGCACTGTCCCCTTCCCCCCCCAACCAGCTCTAGCTCTCCTTCCCTTTTCACCCTACCAGCAATAGCTCCCCTTTCCACCTCCAACCAGTGGCAATAGCACGTTTCCTTACCAGAACTAGCAGTAGATCATTGTTTTAACTTGCCTGCAGCAGTGTCAGTAACGTCAGCACAATGATTCACTTAGGCAGCCTTGGGTCCTTTGATGGGTCGCACCCACCTCTGAGGAAAGAGGAAGTTGCATCATCAGAGGCGGGCCGCAACTCAGCAAAAGTCCCAAGGCTGCCTAAATGAATCACTGCTCTGACACTACTGGCACTGCTGCAGGGGCTGAGGGGAGGGGAGAAAGCCACTGTTATACGGGTACCCAGCTCATCGGGCCCCCCTGATCTCCTCGGGCCCGAGGCATGTGCCGGCCCTGCACGGACCGGCAAGAAATTTTTGAGGACCGGCAGTTGAAGAACTCTGATGTACACCACCTTGACAGCCTTGCTTTAGGCAGTTCATCAAATAAGTTGCCATCCTGGGACAGACCAAAGGTCCATCGAGCTCACTATCTTGTTTCCAACAGTGGTCAATCCAGGTCACATATACCTGGGAAGATCCCAAAAAAGTAAAACAGATTTTATACTGCTTATCCTAGAAATAAACAGTAGATTTTCCCAGATCCACCTTAATAATGGCTTATAGATTTTTCTTGTAGGAAATTCTGCAAACCTTTTTTAAACCCGCTAAGCCAGGGATCTCAAAGTCCCTCCTCGAGGGCCGCAATCCAGTTGGGTTTTCAGGATTTCCCCAATGAATATGCACTGAAAGTAGTGCATGCACATAGATTTCAGGCATACTCATTGGGGAAATCCTGAAAACCCGACTGGATTGCGGCCCTCGAGGAGGGACTTTGAGACCCTTGCACTAAGCTAACTGCTTTCACCAGTTCTCCGACAGAGAATTCTAAAGTTTAACTACACACTGAGTGAAGAAATATTTTCTCTGGCTTTATTGCATGCCTCCTAGTCCTAGTTTTTTGGAATACATCTACCCATTCCATTCCACTCAGTATTTTATAGACCTTATCATATGTCCACGGAGCCGTCTCTTTTCCAGGCTGAAGAGCCCTAGTTACTGTACATTATTAGCCTTTCTTCAAAGGGAAGTTGTCCCCTCCCTTTTATCATTTTCATCGCTCTTCTTTGTACGTTTTCGAGTTCCACTATATCTTTTTTAAGATGAGGTGATCAAAATTGCATATACTATTCACATGATACAAGGGCATTATAACATTCTCATTCTTTGTTTTCCATTCATTTCTAACATTCTGTTTGCTTTCTTAGCCGCCGCACACTGAGCTGAGGGTTTCAATGTATCCTGGGCAGTGACTCCTAATGAGAAATCCTTTATCACATAGCTATAGTTAGAGTTCCTCTTTTCCACACGCATCACTTTTCACTTGCTCATGCTAAACATTATCTGCTATTTGATGGCTCATATCCCAGTCCCACTCGATGAAGTTACACAGAAATACTTTTAAAACCAATTGGAGGAAAAATTTTTCCACTCAGAGAATAGTTAAGCTCTGGAAGAGCAGATAGCGTAGCTGGTTTTAAGAAAGGTTTGGACAAGTTCCTGGAGGAAAAGTCCACAGTCTGTTATTGAGAAAGACATGGGGGAAGCCACTGCTTGACCTGGATCAGTAGCATGGAATGTGTTACTCCTTGGGTTTTGGCCAGGTACTAGTGACCTGGATTGGCCATCGTGAGAACGGGCTACTGGGCTTGATGGACCATTGGTCTGACCCAGCAAGGCTATTCTTATGTTCTTATGTCCTCTTGCAACTTTGTGTTATCATCAAATTTAATTACCTTACTAGTTGTTCCCATCTCTAGATCATTTAATAATATGTTAAACAGCACAAACTCCTGGGGATCCCCACTATCTGTCCTTCTCCATTGCTATCTTTTAACCAGTTCTTAATCCATAAATGGACATTACCTCCTATCCCATGACTTTATTTTTTCTTCAGGTTTTTTTTTTTGGCAGCATATTTTCATCGTCAAAGCACACAGCATACAGATCAAGCATTTTTGTTGCATGTGTTTGGTAACCACCATCCTAAGGGAATACTTTACGGAAAGTGTGGTGGATGCATAGAACAGCATTCCAGTGGGGGTGGGAGTGATGAGGACTGTGTCTGAATTCAACAAAGCATGGGATCTCTTAGGAAGAGGAGGAGATAGTTGACCTTTATGGAAAGTGTGGTGGATGCATGGAACAACATTCCAGTGGGGGTGGGAGTGATGAGGATTGTGTCTGAATTCAACAAAGCATGGGATCTCTTAGGAAGAGGAGGAGATAGTTGACCTTTATGGAAAGTGTGGTGGATGCATGGAACAACATTCCAGTGGGGGTGGGAGTGATGAGGATTGTGTCTGAATTCAACAAAGCATGGGATCTCTTAGGAAGAGGAGGAGATAGTTGACCTTTATGGAAAGTGTGGTGGATGCATGGAACAACATTCCAGTGGGGGTGGGAGTGATGAGGACTGTGTCTGAATTCAACAAAGCATGGGATCTCTTAGGAAGAGGAGGAGATAGTTGACCTTTATGGAAAGTGTGGTGGATGCATGGAACAACATTCCAGTGGGGGTGGGAGTGATGAGGACTGTGTCTGAATTCAACAAAGCATGGGATCTCTTAGGAAGAGGAGGAGATAGTTGACCTTTATGGAAAGTGTGGTGGATGCATGGAACAACATTCCAGTGGGGGTGGGAGTGATGAGGACTGTGTCTGAATTCGACAAAGCATGGGACAGGCTAGTGGGATCTCATAGGAAGAGGAGGAGATAGTTGACCTTTACGGAAAGTGTGGTGGATGCATGGAACAACATTCCAGTGGGGGTGGGAGTGATGAGGACTGTGTCTGAATTCGACAAAGCATGGGACAGGCTAGTGGGATCTCATAGGAAGAGGAGGAGATAGTTGACTTTTACGGAAAGTGTGGTGGATGCATGGAACAACATTCCAGTGGGGGTGGGAGTGATGAGGACTGTGTCTGAATTCAACAAAGCATGGGATCTCTTAGGAAGAGGAGGAGATAGTTGACAACGATGACTTCATTTAATCGGTTTCTCTGATTATTATAGTATCTGTTTTCAAAAGGTTTAGGCCTATTTCTCAAATTGTGCTAAATAGACCCCATTAATCTTGATGGAGTGTATTTGCCAACATGTTATCAGAACTTGATAAATAAGCCTGTCTTGAGTTAGGCACCGAAATCAGCCAGTTTGGAAACTTGCCGGGGCTCGGCAGCTAAATATAGACGCCTTAAAAGCGGATGAAAGGCACCTAGCACTGATTTTCAGCAGTAAACACCTAACCTAGGGGTCTAAATCTAAGCAAATGGATTGCAGGCTTAAATTCAGCTAAAAATACTCTCAATTTTATGAAAGACTGATCATTTTTTTGAAAACTAACCCCCTCTGGATAAAACTTACTGGAGTCAATGTTGGGGGGTGTCTCCATTTTTATAACCACCGTCCTCTGTAGCTCAGTGTTTTGACCAGTCTCCACTAGCTGTGGCAACCGTTGAAAGCCAGTACATGTGGCCTTTCAGATAGTTGTCGCTGTTGAATGATCGCTAGGGTTCTCCTCTACAAGGGCTGTGTATTACCTTATTTATTTATGTATTCATTCATTGAGAACAGTTTACATGAATTTATTCAGGTACTCAAGCATTTTTCCCAGTCTATCCCGGTGGGCTCACAATCTATCTAATTTACCTGAGGCAATGGGGGGATTAAGTGACTTGCCCAGGGCCACAAGGAGCAGCGTGGGATTGAATCCGCAACCTTAGGGTGCTGAGGCTGTAGCTTTAACCACTGCACCACTCTAGAAATCAAAATGTAGCAAAAGGGATCCAAGTGTAGGACAATCCAGCCATTGTGACATCACTGATGAGGTTGGCTCTTATTGGTGGAATGAGGCATTATGACATCACAATAACAGCTCTGATTATCAGAGGCTGAAGCTTTTTACACTATTCATTCAATTTTCTATACCGTTCTCCCAAGGGAGCTCAGAACAATTTACAGGAATTTATTCAGGTACTCAAGCATTTTTCCCCATCTATCCCGGTGGGCTCAATCTAATGTACCTGGGACAATGGGGGGGTTTAAGTGACTTGCCCAGGGTGACAAGGAGCAGCCAGGGTGCCGAGGCTGTGGCTTTAACCACTGCACCACACTCTCCCCTCATGCTTGCTGAATGAGCAGGAGCAAGGTGCAGCAGTCAGACCCTTGTCTCTTATAGGGCCACTGGGCTAGGCCTGAATGGAGTTCAAGCCCTTTTAGCTCTGTTTCTCATCTTTTCTAGTGCTCTGGCCCAGATTGATGGTACGCCTAAATTGAGGGTGGCGAGCAAAAGCAAACCTTTGAATGATGAGGATGAACCAGGACGCCATGGGTTACGAAAGCTGCCATCTTTTATCTCTCTACAGTTGACCCCTCCCTCTCCAGGCGATGAGAGCATATCTGGCAGAGTCAAGCCCAGGGAAGATGATGCAGGTGGGTGATTTTTACATGCTGGCCACCAGCTTGTCTGATCATAGTGCAATACAAAATAACTCACTTGAAACTCCCATATGGTATTTATGTTTTAATATGCTGACCTGGTGATGTGGTTTCCCAGCTCACACCTTCTCACTTTCTGGTAAATACTGTGGGGAGTTGTTTGCACATTTGGAAGGAGGGAGGAATGAGGGGTAAAGCCTGGGTTAAGCACAGAGGATCCTTAGCTGTAGGAAGTGAGGAGTAAAGCCTGGGAAAAGTACAGGGAATCCTTAGTTGTGGCAGAGAGATAAGTGAAGCCTGGGATAAGCACAAAGGATTCTCAGATGTCGGAGGAGTGAGGAGTAAAGCCTGGGATAAGCACAGAGCACTGTTAGCTGAGGAAGAGTGAGTGGGTAAAGGATGGTGTAAGCTCAGAGGATCCTTAGCTGAGTGGGGGGGGGGGGAGGTAGAGCCTGGAATAGTCCAAAACAAAGAGACTGTGGAGACCGATGTTGCTGATGTAGACAAAATCCATCCACAACTTGATAAAGAGGACCCAACACGGTCCGTGTTTCGACCCAGAGATCTTCCTCAGGGTCCTGTAGGTATGAAAGTGTGTGTTTGCATGTTGAAGATCATATCTCTTGATAATGTGCAATAGTGTAAAAGAGAAAACAGACCAAAATGTGTCTTCATTGTGTGTTTATAAAAACAGGTAAAATAGTGAATCTGTCTTAGTCCTTAAGCTGCTGAATTATAGGGCATCCAAGTGGCTAAAGGTGGCAATGGTGAGTGACGTGTCAGTGTATTAGGTCTTGTGAGGAAAATGGAGTGAGTTACGTACCCAATATGGCCTCTTCTGAGGTATGTAGATAATTTGCACCTTGAAAATCAAGTTTACTCTTTATTAATAAAAAATAGAATGTAAAACGGTGACGGGACAATCGCACGCCGGACACCAGCACGCCGACAATCAAGCGCTGACAATTCGGCACAAGACACAAGCGCGCCGCGGGAAAACTTAGTTTTAAAGAGCTCCGACGGGGGGGGTGAGTGGGGAACCCCCCACTTTACTGCATAATGTTTGCGCTGCTGTTGAGGGGTGGTGTGGGGGGGGGTTCAACCCCCCAAATTATAGCGAAAACGGAACTTTTCCCGAAAAAATCGGAAAAAGATCCGTTTTCTCTATAACGGAGGGTTCCAACCCCTCAACTCCCCCCCCAACAGCAGCGCGAACACTATGCAGTAAAGTGGGGGGGGGTTCCCCACTCACACCCCGCTTCAATGGAGGGCAGACAATGGAGGGCAGACAATTCAGTGCAAGACACCAGCGTGCTGTGGGAAAACTTAGTTTTAAAGAGTTCTGAAGCGGGGTGTGAGTGGGGAACCCCCCACTTTACTGCATACTGTTTGCGCTGCTGTTGGGGGGTGGTGTGGGAGGTTCAACCCCCCCAAATTATAGAGAAAACGGAACTTTTCCTGAAAAAAATTGGAAAAAGTTCCGTTTTCTCTATAATGGAGGGTTCCAACCTCTCAAACCTCCCCCAACAACAGCGCGAACACTATGCAGTAAAGTGGGGGGGGGGGGTTTCCCCACACACACCCCGCTTCAGAGCTCTTTAAAACTAAGTTTTCCCGCAGCACGCTGGTGTCTTGCGCTGAATTGTCTGCCCTCCATTGTCGGCATGCTGGTGTCTCGTGCGCGACTGACTATGAACCTGTAAAACAGAGGCAAACAACGTTAAGAGCAAATTTTACAAAAAAGCAATAAATCTACAGATCTGTCTGTAAAATATAGCACCTTTGAGAATCATATACCCAAAGGGACACGATGAAAAATTTCAAAATATTATCATTTCGTTGAGACTGCAGTTAAACCATTTAAAAATTGCGAGAACAACAAAGTTTTCAGGAATTTACGAAATAATTGCAGCTGGCCTAAAAGCCTAATGGAGTCGGGAAGTTCATTCCAGATCTCTACAAACTTGAAGACAAAAGATCGACTGAGCTTCCCAGCAGATTGAATTCCCTTAAAGGAAGGGAAGGCTAACTTATATTTTTGTGTGTTTCTCAAATGGCAAAGTCTGAGGGTATTTCAACATAAGGGGACAAAAGGATCAAATATTCCATAGAGGAGCTTGAAGATTATGCATGCGCATTTAGGGCTCCTTTTACAAAGGCGCGCTAGCGGTTTTGGCATGCGCTAAAATGCCACGCGCGCTAGCCGCTACCGCCTCCTTTTCAGCTAGCGCGCGCTAATCTTTGGCGTGCGTTAAAAACGCTGGTGCACCTTAGTAACAGGAGCCCTTAAACTGGATCCTAAAGCGAACTGGGAGCCCGTGAAGCTTTATCAACAAAGGGGAAACATGATCATATTTCCATTTCCCAAAAATGGGCGCCTTGACATTTAGCGTGTGCAAAATCGGTTAGTGCACCTTAATAAAAGGTTTCTCAATCCGCTAATCCATCTTAATTTCCCATACGATGATTTTACGTTGGATCTGCGTGTAGAAATTGAACTAAAGGAGTCGTCCAAATGCTCCGATTTCTCACCCTTTTACGTACAGATGATATCTTAATTCTGTCTAGAAAGAATTCCGGTCGTCACATCTCAAAAAAGATCTGGAGGGGCATTTTCGATAGGACGTCTTAAGTCTGACTTTGGATGTTTTGAGAAAGACGTCCAAAAATCGGATGGAGAAAATGCCAATTTTTGAACCTGCAAAACGTCTATCTCCGTTGGATGTCTTAACTTTTTCTTCTGAAAATGACCCAGCTAGATGTTTTGTCCAGCTAGACATCTAATTTTTGTTGCCATTATCGAAAAAAAAAAAAAAATTCCAAATTAAAACCATCCCAAATAAGCCATTTGCATGTAGGAGGGCAGAGTACGGTACTGGGGTTCAAGAAAGGATTGGACAATTTCCTGCTGGAAAAGTGGATAGAGGGGTATAGATAGAGGATTACTGCACAGGTCCTGGACCTGTTGGGCTGCCACGTGAGCGGACTGCTGGGCACGATGGACCTCAGGTCTGACCCAGCAGAGGCATTGCTTATGTTCTTAAAAATACGTGTGCAATGACTCATATATCATAAAGGTTGAAAAAACAAAACAGATCTGCCAGCGTTAAATGTATTAGTATCAAAAAATGAAAACGTAATGCCGAGCAGTGGGCCTGCTAAGGACGGAGCACAATACAGGGCAATGCAAACCTACTGTGGGTAAAGAAAGCTGATTCAAAACCAAGACATTTAACAAGCTCATAATTGAAAAACAAAATTTTTAATTGTCCCGGTTAGGAGCACCTAATACCTAAGTGGGTGTGTTTTGGAGTGGGGCCTTCTGTGTGCCGCATTTCTGATGATGTCATCAGTGCACCGAAGGCCCCAGTGAAAAGGCCACGAAGCAGCCTGTGAGTGCCTGTGGCCCGACGCTCCTCTGCCGGAAGGTATTTATGGTCATGGTTGGCAAGGATCGGTTGGGAGGGAAGGATGGAGGGCCAGTGGGGGTTTGGCTGCGGGGTGGAAGAAAGCGCGGCTGCCTACGACTAGGGCTTATTTTCGTGGCTTATATTAAGACCTACCCTGAAAATCATGCTAGGGCTTATTTGGGGGGTAGGTTTTATTTTCAGGGAAACACGGTATGTTGTCTTTATCAAATAGCTCCAAATAGGTGTCTACTTGCCTTTCACACGTTATACAGTAAAATTACCTTCAGTGAGTTTCTACGCTCTAGGATTGAGCACGTCTCGTTTCATGAGGAATCCTTGCATAGCACATCTGAATTATGAATTCCTCAACCTCCCAGTATCTTCTGGCATCACCTCTGCATCGGGAAGCAATATAAAAAAAAAATCATTTCTCATATCACATCAATTTGCACCTCTGTAATTTGCAATTCAAAGCCATTTCTCGCCGTCAGTAATATAAATAACTTTACTCAAAGCTGTGTTACTAATTCCTAGATTCAGTGTGTGGGTGAATACGCAACTCAGGAACTAATGCAGGCAACTTTGCATTTTCCTAATCGCCACTGAGAAGTGTGAAAAGAAGCAGACAAAAGATTTCTTTAGAGCTATGATGATTAGATTTGGTTTGGCTTTAGTGTATTTCTATATAAGCATAGCCATATCACTATGTGGTACAAATGTCTCCATATCCCCCCGTCACTGCTTATCACTTGTTCACATTTAATATACCACAAATAAAATTGATGTCTAAGCAGTTTGCAAATATTCATAAACTAAAGAGGAAAAAGGGGAGAGAGAGACATGAAAAGGATTATGAAGATATAGGAGAATAAAATATCAAATGGAAAGAAGAATTACTATTGTTAATTCAAGGGTAGGATGTACAAGGCAGGGAAGGGTAATGAAAAGAAAGAACAGGACAATGAAGGGAGAGTCATTGCTTTAGTAAGAAGGAACTGGCAAAAAAGGGCTGATTATATCATTGAGGTTCCAGTGAAATGCTTTAAGTCGAACCTTAAACCTAAGAGAAGAGAGCTCACTTCACAGATGCTGCATGATGGGGTGAGGGGCAAAAGAGATGCATTGGGGGAGAGGGGCAAGAGAGGAAGAAATGCTGCATGGGGGGAAGAGGGTCAAGAGGGCTTCAACAGGAACTCCAGCAATTTGGAGCATGAGGACAGTGCTGGGCAGACATCACAGAGATCCAGGAGATGAAACATCTGAGAAGAGTGAAACCGGGCCCACCATCCTTCAACACATGCCTGATACACCCGATGAGAGAGCTCAAAGGCCCAGAACTTTCCTACCTCACTGACCTTATCAATGAATCATTACAGTCCAGACATGTTCCACTTAAATGGAAACTCTCAGTCATCAGGCCCATCCTGATGAGTAAAGAAAAAAGACCTAGAAGATCCCTCCAACTACAGACCTGTGACCAACCAACTGTGGATATCTAAACTAATAGATAAGCTAGCCTTCCAACAAATATCAGACTTCCTAGAAAACTCACCAAAGCTAAACCAGGCCCAATCAGGGTTCAGAAGACACCTGAGCAGGGAAACCGTGCTAATGACAGTACAGCACTTGGTTCTCAAATACCATTCAAAAGGAGAAGACGTACTGCTGGGGTTCCTGGACCTCTCGGGAGCTTTTGACCTAGTCCTACATGCACTGGTAAAATGAAGATGCATAGAATTGGGTCTTAAAGGAAAAGTCATGGCATGGATAGAGTCCTTTCTATCCCAAAAACTAACAAGGGTAGAATGGCAGGGAAACGCAAATAACTGGAAAGAAACAGCCGTAGGTGTACCACAGAGATCTGCTATGTCACCAATGCTGTTCAACATCTTCCTCCAACCGCTGGGGAAATTCATCAGAAAACTAGGATGGGAATGTTACATCTATGCAGATGATGTCCAACTGATCATCCCGCTGAAGAAACAGGATGCGAAGACTAAACGGTGGATCAAGAGACCTAGAGAAATCTTCGGATGGTTCCAAACAAATGGACTAGTAGCTAACAAGGATTAAACGGAGCTACTTCTAATTAACAACTAACTGAATGGCAATACCATAAAATCATCCACAGAAGGGGTGAGGAACCTAGGAGTATGGCTGAACCCGAACCTAGACATAACGTTACAGATCAAATGCATCGTGAAAAATACTTATGGCAAACTCTACTGGGCAAACCCTACCTCACCCATCAAGCAATGTCCAACGTAATAATAACCCTGGTAGTCTCAGTCTTTGACTACTGCAATTCAATCCTGCTGGGCGTTCCGAAGTACATGATCAGGCAGATTCAAAGGTACAAAACAGAGCTGCAAGATTTCTGCTGGGAAAATCGAAGCAGATGAGTATCACCCTGCTACTAAGTTACACTAGCTTCTGATTGAAAGCAGAGTGAAATTCAAGATCTTATTGCTGACACACAAAATCATTCATCTCTCAGACACGCAATATCTAGTGTCCAGGCTACATTACCATACACGAGCATTAGCCCTGCACTCGAGCCAAGAATACCTGTTGGAAGTACCATCCTCCAGAGACATCAAACACAAAAGCGTAAGGACAAGAATGTTTTCATTGATGACTTCAAGGTGGCGGAACTCCCAAAGCAATTAAAACTAGAAAAGGACACCAGAAAGTTCAAGAAAGGAATAAAGACCATCCTCTTCACAGACTAATTTAACTAATAAAACAGCATAAAGGAGCCAGCTGGCTTGCCCGCATTAGGAATGCAACATAGAACATGATACAGGTATTATGTGTGCAAATAAGTAGGATTTAGTATGAACATAGTACACGATACTAGTATTATAATGTGTATACAGTATATGTAGGATGATTGACTATGGTATAAATGTGTCTATATTAAAAACCAACTCAAAAAATGCTATCTCATGCCAACTGCTTTGAATTGACTCCTCACTGTCATTAGTAGCGGTATAGAAGCTTTTGATAAACAATGAGATGGTTCAGATAGGCTGGAGTAAGCTTCAACGGCACCCTAAGGACAGTATCGGGTGGACTTCTAAGGTCTATGGCCCGGAAATAACAAAGAAAACGACACTTTAATCATGAAATTGTAATGCATGTAATTATAGGGCAGACTGGATGGACCATTTAGGTCTTTATCTACTGTCATTTACTATGTTACCTTTGTATTCATATTCTGTGATCACAGGGAATTTCAGTGAGATAGAAAAGCTTTGAACCCCTGATTCCCTGGTTCTTAGACTGTTGTTTTAATAACACGCTGCCTTCTTTCAACTCCCTCCCCTTTCCGTTTCATTCCCTAAACAAGCACCATTAGTAGATGCTGTGTTATACACATCCCCTTCCACATTCGTGGTTTCACCAATCGCGGTTTTTCATTTGAAGCTCCACCCCCAAAATTACATCTGAGAAAATCGCCGGGAGCAGCGTTGTACAGAGGAAATCACTGATCTTTCTTCAAAGGAACAGGTCAGTTATTTGCGGTTGCATCATATTCTCTAGGCTTTTGTAACGGAAAACCGTGAATAACATACGAAAACTTATTTGCGGTTTTTCTGTATTCACTGACTTGTTATTCCCTTATCACCGCGAATGTGGAGGGGGAAATGTAGAGTTATCGAAATACAGATAGCAAAATGAACATATGTATTAAACGCCAGTTGCAGCATAGGCTGAAAATTTGCCCACAGAGTGGAGGAAGAACAGTGAGATTTGAAACGACGGCAGGCACTGAGTCCTTATTACCTACTGATAAGTGTGTAGTGTGGCTTGAAGCCAAAGCGAGGGAATGCTGTGGTTGATAGCAACAGCATAAACATCCCTTTTTACCCTTATGGGAACCAGCCAGGCTTCATACAAAGCGGAAAATCTGATCTAGCCTGTTCGTGACCCTCCCAGCCCTGTTTCTGTATCTCAACTAGATTCTCAGCTCCTCTAAGCAGGGACTGCCTTCTGTGAATAGCTGTATCATGATGTATACTGTATATCTACACTGTGAACTGAAACACCCCCCCCCCCCAAAAAAAAAAAAAAATATGTTTTTTGTTGTATCTTCCACAGAACTTGGCTGGTTCTTATGAAATTTAGTGGGCCGTATCCTGAATGAAGTTGATGTAACATGTCACTATTTCCCACTGCACCACAACTTGTGAAAGTGAATTGTGAACTGAATAAAAACACATCAAAAAGTTTTATGGCATATTGTGCAGAAAAATGTAAAGTCAAAAAGTAATGTTTCAATTAAGCAGATGTTCGAAGTGCGCTCCCTTTGCACAAAGACATACCCTCAGCCTTAGCCGCCACTGATCTATGAACTTGTCAGTGACGCTCTGCTTCAGCTCGGCCCAAACAGAGATGAGGTGTTGGTTAAGGTCTTTAACGTCAGATATCGCTGTCTGGTACATGCGTTCCTGTATCAGCTCCTAGATCTGGTAGTCGACTGGGTTTAGGTCTGGTGAATTCGCAGGCCAGAGGTCTGAACTAATGACCCGATGTAGCAGTTCTACGGTGTCCTTTGCCTGATGTGCTGGGGCATTGTCCTGTTGGAAGATAAAGTAGTCTCCCAACATGTGACAGATCGCTGGCAACGGCTTCTGTGTAGAGGATGTCCTGATAGTATGCACCTTTGATCTTAACCCTAGAAGGTTATTGCGGAATCCACCGTTCTAGGATTTAAAAGCAAACTAGATGCACATCTCCTTACGAGAGGCATAGAGGGATATGGGTGACTAAAATTACACCAGGTGTACACCTGGCTGGGCCTCCGCATGTGTGGATCGCCGGACTTGATGGACCGAAGGTCTGATCCGGAGATGGCGCTTCTTATGTTCTTATGTCTATGAATCTGAGTTTTGAGATTGCGACCAAGACCATGACTGATTGGCTGAAGGTCGGGCAGGTTCATAGTAGGCATTTGGCATTAACCTCACGCTTCAGTGTTGTTGAAGGCACGTACTGGTGATCATTCTGTGTGTGTTAATCGATGGAGCTGCTATAAATATCTTTTCATCTGTAAACCAGATGAAGCTGACAGTGTGTTCCAGGTTCTTAGTCAAAAGTTGCTTGCGCCATTTCAGGCATGTGTCTTTGTTGTGCAAAGTTAACTCTTGGGCACAACACTTTAATTTCAGATCGTCTTGAATTATCCTAACCAAAGTTGTTTGGCTTATTCCTGCTTCTCTTGCTATTTAGCAGGTTGTTTGATGTGTTTACCACATGTCCGACCAGTAGTCCATCGCGCCCAGCAGTCCGCTCACGCGGCGATCCCCAGGTCAAAGACCAGCGCGCTAACTGAGACTTACCTGTGTACATTCTGGTTCAGCAGGAACTTGTCCAACCTTGTCTTGAATCCCTGGAGGGTGTTTTCCCCTATAACAGCCTCCGGAAGAGCGTTCCAGTTCTCTACCACTCTCTGGGTGAAGAAGAACTTCCTTACGTTTGTATGAAATCTATCCCCTTTTAACTTTAGAGAGTGCCCTCTCGTTCGTTTTTTCGGTTTACAGTGTTGTAGTGCTATGAAGATGATCAATGGTGGTAGTCAGAAGGTATGTTATATCTGGCCTTTAGTGACTCTAAAGGAAAAGTGGGATGGCACTCAAGTGACATAATCAAAGAGCAGGTCCAGCACTGGCACTTCAATTAAAAGATATCTGCTGGTGGTGGTGCTGAATTTATGAATAATATGGTCAACATACTGGCACTGTCTGTCTAGTTGAAGCCTTCAGATACTAATGCTGAATATCGAGATTATTTTCAGCCGCAGTGCTGGTGTTTAAATGAAATGCTGCCTGCCAAAGCTGAATATTGACCCGTGAGAAGTCACTTATCAGCATGCTGCTAATTATACTTAGACTAATTATATTTTTTGATTTGAGGGGAAGGGGGTGGGTGGAACTGCTCGGTCACACCCCTCACAGCTATTGGCAGCACTGCGCTTATCGGAGTAAGTTCCGAGCCCTAGAGAGAAGTGGTTTTTCTTTGTTTCGGGCTGGTAGCGTCTTCCCCCTTGCTAGCTATCCTTTCTGCAGTGATCATTGCCTCTCCCGGCTCTCTTCCTGCCGAGTTCTTCAGTGTTGCTCTTGGCCTTGGTTCAGCTGCTTTTGATCTCTGTAGCCAGGCGACTGCTGTCCGCCTTCTGCCCTATAGCCTCAGGCCAGCCAGTGGGCTTTAATCTGTGCTTTGAAGACAGAGCTCTTAATCCACAAAACGAAAGCTGTTGAAATGCAGCAAATTGAGCATGTCAGTCTGGACTGACTCTCCATTTCTGATCAGTCAGGCAGTCTGATCTTCTCAGAGCTTGCAATAGCACAGCACAGTTCAGAAGCAGGAATATATCCTGAAGTCTGCTTTTTGTAGGGTTTTGGAATTGCCCAGTTAAATGGAACTCATGCTCATAATTCACTGTCTTGCTTGACTGGAGAGCTCCCTGCTGCTTTTGCCGGGGGGGGGGGGGGGGGGGGTGCTGCCACTGTATTCCAGGAGCAGCAGAGCACTAGATTCTGACATCATATCCTCAGTATCCTGCCATCAACTGTACCAAACTACTCGAAAGACACACTTGCACAGCTTACTAAGTCCACTCCTTGAGGCCCCCACATTGATCAAGAATGAATAAGGATGAGATACCTGCATACTTGTGATCTAAGAACCTAGTTAATTTCCATCTGTTTGTGTACTAATCCCCAGACTCCCGAGAATGGATCTGAGGACCACTTCTGAAGCTCCTTGCCCAGTCATTCAGGGGAAAGAGCTGTATAGAGGAGATAGCAGAAATCATCATTTCAGTGGTTAAATCACTGGGCTAGCAACCAGGGAAGCCAAGTTCAATCCCACTGCTGTTCCTCGTGACTTTAGGCAAGTGTCAGTCTTCTACTGCCAAAGGATAAGCCCTCGAGGACAGGGAGATAGCTAGTGTACCTGAATGTAACCCAGCTTGAGCTGCTACTAACAAAGGAACAACTTAAAACCAACATAATAAGATTTCTGATGGTAATTACCACTTAGTGGAAAGTTTTTCAATGGAAAGAGTAGACAGAAAACTGAACCCCAAAGGCCTCCTATAGGCAGAAGTTGAAAACAGGAGGCCCCTGTAGAAAAGCAAGAAAAGTGTTAGGAAAGAGTTTCAGATTCCAGGAAGAAACAGAGAAACATGATGGTAGATAAAGGCCAAAAGGCCCATCCAGTTTGCCCAGTCACTATCTCATCCTCTCCCATGTGCCTGTCCTATGCTTTCTTGAACTCAGACACAGTCTTTGTCTCCACCATCTCTACCCAGAGACTATTCCACGCATCTAGCACCCTTTCTGTTAAAAAAAGTATTTCCTTAGAGCCTATAACTATCTTAACGTCATCCTTTGCCCTCTCATTCTGGACTTTCCTTTCAAATGAAAGAGAATCGTTTCATGCACATTTAGGCCACCTAGATACTTAAACATCTATATCTTATCCCACGCTGCTCCTCGTGACCCTGGGCAAGCCACTTAATCCCTCATTGCCCCAGGTACATTAGATAGATTGTGAGTCCACCGGGACAGACAGGGGAAAATGCTTGATTACCTGAAAGTAAATCACTTAAGATATAAGTGGTATATAAATAAATAAATGTCCCCTCTCCCACCTTTCCTCCAAAGTATACATTTTGAGATCTTTAAATCTGTCCCCATATGCCTTAAAGAGTAAAGGATGGGATGTGATATCCAACTATGTGGCAAGGTCAACAAGGATAAAGATCAAAATGTGACACTTGGAGATATTCAGATACTTTAGTGATAAATGTTAGAGGAAAATGAGCTTTCTAGAAGTCAGATCAGAAGGAATCAAGAGAACAGGTACTTTTTGGAAGGAGATATACAAGAGGACTAATAGCTCAAGGGGGAGGAGGGTTTATAAAGGATTGACTAAGAAAGGCATCTTTGAAGATAGAGGGAAAAGAGCCTGAAAACAGGGTGTGTGAGAGAGGCAGAGAAAATGGAACGTAGAAGGTCAGGAAGTTGATGAGAGAATAAAGAGGAATTTGAAACCTAAGGAGGAGAATAGCTTAGTAGTTAGGACAGCAAGCTGAGAACCAGGGACTTGAGTTCAAATCCCACGTTTCCCATTGATGCTCCTTGTGACCTTTACACAAGTCACTTCAGTCTCCATTCCTTGCAGTGAAACAAATTGTATGTCCACTTGGATGGGGAAATAAGTTGCATACCGACTTGTAATTCACCCTGAGTCTAGATTTAGAAAAGGCAAGTCAATCTAAATTCAAAGAGAATAGGACCAAGAAGGCAGAAGGGATGGAGGGGAAGAGAAAGTACAGAGAACATGGGGTCAAGAGGGCAGAAGGGATGTAAAGCAAGAGAGATATTTGGGGCAGTGGGGTGAGAAACAGTGCAGAGAAGGTGGGACAAAGTTGGCATGGGGTGGGTTGAAATATCTTGGGGTCCTTTAATATCCATATGCCATTTATGTTCTTTTGATTTTTTTCCCCTTAAAGACTACCCATCAAAACACTTCTGATTTTATGTATAGATTCATTGAGTATACACAGGATTGGATGCAAGATCATTAAATCCTGAGGAAATGAAGATCCTATGGGTAACATAATAAATGACAGACCTGAACGGTCCATCCAGTCTGCCCAATAGTCCCACTCATACAGTATATTCAAGGTTAAATTGTCGTTATTCTTTAATATTTCTGAGCAATAGACCATAGAAGTCCGCCCAGTACTGTCTTTTAGGTTCCCACTGCTGGAGTTGCCATCAAAGCCCTCCCCAGCTCATCATAAACCAAATCACCATATATGGAACACAGACTGTGCAGGATTGCCCAGTACTGACCTTAATTTGTTTTATACCATTCATTTTCGAATTAAAGATCCTCTGTGTTCATTTCATGCTTTTTGGAATTCTGTCACTTTTCATCTCCACCACCTCCCTTGGGAG
The DNA here is from genome assembly GCF_902459505.1 of Geotrypetes seraphini. NCBI lineage: Eukaryota > Metazoa > Chordata > Amphibia > Gymnophiona > Dermophiidae > Geotrypetes > Geotrypetes seraphini. The sequence continues at coordinate 13,676,553 of NC_047085.1, forward strand.
GACATCCCAGGCATCCACCACCCTCTCCAAGATAAAGGATTTCCTCACATTACTCCTATGTCACCCCACAACCTCAGTTCATTCCCTCTAGTTTTACCATTTTCCTTTCTCTGGAAAAGATTTGTTTCTATATTAATACCGTTCAAGTATTTAAACATCTGTATCATATCTCCCCTGTCCCTCCTCTCCTCTAGAGTATACATATTCAGGTCTTCCAGTCTCTTCTTGTACATCTTTTAGCGCAAGCGCCATACCATTTTCATTGCTTTTCTCTGGACCACTTTGAGTCTTTTTACATCCTTAGCCAGATATGGCCTCCAAAACTGAACACAGTACTCCAGGTGGGGCCTCACCAACGACCTGTAAAGGGTCATCAACATCTCCTTGCTTCTGCTAGTTTCGTCTTTCTCTATAGAGCCCAGTGTTCTTCCAGCTAAAGCCACTGCCTTGTCACTCTGCTGCGTCACCTTCAGATCCTCTCACCTCCTAACACACCAGGAAATTCTTTTTCACTGAAAGAATGGTTGATCGCTGGAATAGTCTTCCACTTCAGGTCATTGAGGCCAGCAGCGTGCCTGATTTTAAGGCCAAATGGGATAGACACGTGGGATCTATTCACAGAGATAGGTAGGGGAGGGTCCTTGGGGTGGGCAGACTAGATGGGCCGTGGCCCTTATCTGCCGTCTATTTCTATATTTCTATACTGTTCCCTTGGATTTCTACTCCCCAAGTGCATCACTCTGCACTTCATCACATTGATTTTAGTTGCCAAACTTGGACCATTCGTCTTAACTTTGTGCAGATCGTTTTTCATGTTTTCCACTCCCTCCAGTATGTCCACTGTTACAAATCTTGGTATCATCTGCAAAATGGTAAACTTTACCTTCAGCAATGTCGCTCACAAATATATTGAACAGAATCGACCCCAACACCAATCCTTGTAGCACGCCACTGCTTACCTTTCCTTCCTCTGAGCAAATTCCATTAATCACCACCACCTGGCTTCTGTCCTTCAACCAATTTCTAATCCATTTCACCACTTTGGATCCTAAATTCTTCCCATCAAGTTTATTCAAGAGCCTCCTATGTGGAACTATGTCAAAGGCTTGGCTGAAATCTAAATAAATTATATCTAGTGCACGACCTTGATCCAATTCTCTGGTCTACGAATTCAATTAGATTTATTTGGCATGAATTACCTTTAGTAAATCACAAAAAACTGCACCCTCCAAACAATACAGGAGGGTGCAGTTTTTTGTGATTTATTTTGGGCATCCTTTTCTTGAATTTTTTTGATATTTTTGTTACCTTTAGTAAAACCATGTTGCCTCGAATCTTGTAACTCATTGGATTCTAGGAAGTTCACTATCCTTTCCTTCAGCAATGCTTTCATTATTGTTCCAATAACCAAAGTGAGGCTTATTTGCCTGTAGTTTTCTGCTTCTTCTCTGTGATCCCTTTGTGAAGAGGGACCACATCTGCTCTTCTCCACTCCCATGGAACCTCTCCCGTCTCCAACAAGATATTGAACAAATCTTTAAGAGGATCCGCCAGAACCTCTCTGAGCTTCCTCAGTATCCTGGGATGGATGCCGTCTGGTCCCATGACTTTGTCCACTTTTAGATTTCCAAGTTGTTCATAAACACTTTCTTGTGTAAACGGTGTAGTATCCATCCTATTCTCATGGGTAACTTTGCCAACCAATTGCGGGCCTTCTCCAAGATTTTCTGTGAACACAGAGCAGAAGTATTTGTTTAGTAAGGTAGCATTTTCCTCATCACTCTCCACATAATGATTTATAGCTTCAATTCTATTTTTTGCCTTCCTTCTTTCACTAATATACCTGCAAAAAATTTTGCCATTTGCTATTGCACTTGAGCTTTGGCCAGATGTACCTCTTTCTTGGCTTCTTTCAATTTCATCTGGTATTCTTTTCTGTGTTCCTCTTCTTGAGTTTTTTTTTGTATTTCACAAAGACCAACTCTTTTGCTTTTATTTTCTCCATCACTTCTTTGGAAAATCATATTGGTTTCCTTTTACTCTTGCTTTTGTTTATTTTCCGCACATGAAGGTTGGTGGCCAATTTTATTCCTTTCAGTTTGGACCACTCTTTTTCCACTTCCCTTATATCCTCCCATCCTATCAGCTCTTTCTTCAGGTACTCCCTCATTTTACTGAAGCCTACACGTTTGAAATTCAGGACTTTGAGTTTTGTGTGGCCGCCCTCCACTTTAACTGTTATATCAAACCAAACCATTCGATGACAACTGCTGCCCAGGTGGGTGCTAACTCAGACACTTTCTCCATTTGTGAGCACCAGATCCAGCATCGCTTCTTCCCTCGTGGGTTCTGTCACCAATTGCTTAAGGAGAGTATGGTGAAAGTCATCCACGATCTCTCTGCTTCTTTCTGATTCCGCAGACTTTCCAATCCACATTTGACAAATTGAAATCACCCAAAAGTAGCAACTTCCCTTTCTTTTTCAACTTCTGAATATCTGCAACCAGATCTTTATCAAGTTGCTCCGATTGTAGCAGAGGTTTGTAGCCAGTACCCATGTAGATAAAAGTTCCATCATCTCTTTTCAAAACTAAGTATCCATATCTTCGTCCTTTCCCCAGGCTCTCTTCCACTTCGTCCTTTCCCCAGGCCCTCTTCCACTTCGTCCTTTCCCCAGGCTCTCTTCCACTTCGTCCTTTCCCCAGGCTCTCTTCCACTTCGTCCTTTCCCCAGGCCCTCTTCCACTTCGTCCTTTCCCCAGGCCCTCTTCCACTTCGTCCTTTCCCCAGGCTCTCTTCCACTTCGTCCTTTCCCCAGGCTCTCTTCCACTTCGTCCTTTCCCCAGGACCTCTTCCACTTCGTCCTTTCCCCAGGCCCTCTGCATTTCAGTCGCTTGAATATTGTTCTTCACATAAAGAGTAACTTCACCTTTTCAGCCATCTCTGTCCTTCCTAAAAAGTTTATAGTCCGTTAGGAGGTCAAAATACTGAGCAACCTCTTATTAACCCAACTTATCAGATTTTAGTGTATCTTTATACAGTGAATCAAATAGTTTAAGGCTATTGAATTAAGTATGGAACTTTACAGAGCCAATGAAGAAAATTTTCTCTAAATTGAAACTAGTTTGTCACCTCAAATCTTATGGATACTAAACAGTTACAGATGATCATTACTCAGCTTTAGTGACCCTCTTTAAGTTCTGTAATATTAGCTTATTAGGGTTCCCGGACAAACACACAGAGGGGCATAATCAAAAGAAACGTCTAAGTCCATTTTGGCCTAACTCAAAAGTTGTCCAAAGTCGGACACAGGAATAGGTCCATTTTCAAAAAATACATCCAGCATATTTTATTTTTTTTTCTGAAAATCGTCTAACTGTACGTCCATCCGTCTGATCGTCCAGACCGCTAAGTCATCAATCTTTATACCCCATTTTCGTCCAAAAATTCATCCAAGTCAAAAACACCTAGAAAAAGACCTTTTGGACGTGGGAGGGGCCAGAAAAGTAAGGAACTGGACACCCAGACATGGCAACAGAGTAGTGGGGCACCTTACAGGGCACTGCTGTGAACTTCACAAAAAGGATGCCACATAAACATCTCACAACAGCTCCCTTATAGGTCATGGTGAGCCCCCCAAAACACCACCACAATCTACTAGACCCACCTGTCTACCACCCCAGTAGCCCTTATGGCTGCAGGAGCCACTTATATGGCAGTACAAAAGAGATGGGGGGGGGTTTGGGGGGGTGCACATTTTTCACCATGAATGCAGTGATTAGAGTGGCTTATGGGCCTGGGTCCTCTTCTCCATTGTTCACTAACCCACCCCAAAGACCACTTAAGCCACCTCTGTGCAGCTCTACTAGGCTTTCCTATGCCAGGCTGCCAGGTGCTGATGTTCTGGAGGCAGATATGTAAAGTTGTTATTACGATTTCTAAGGGGGGGTCAGTGATCACTAGGGCTGTTTGTGGGGGGGTCTGTATTTTGTGTCTGCAGTGCTTAACTGGTCACTTTGGATGCCTTTTGTGGACTTAGACATGGTTTTTGATGGCCTAAGTCACAATGTCCAAGTTCTGTCTAGGAAGTGTTGTAAAATCTTTGGTTATACATGCAGTATGACTAAGTCGAGGATGGCCCATGTCCTGACCTCCACTAGCGACTTTCACTATATCTAGTGACTCTCGGCGTGACATATCATTTGTTTGTTTCTATTGTATTTTCCTACATTTTTTGTGACATACATTTTTCCTTTTTTTACCATGGACCCCTGATGAAGGTTGTCTGAAACACGGACCGTGTTGGGTCCCCTGTTTGGTAAAAAGGTTTTAATATATATTTTGGTTGTCACAATAAAATTCGCCTACATCTGCAGTTTTGGTTGGTTTGTTCCTGATTGGCTTTTTGACTGCAGACAAGGTTGGACTCCTCCGCCTCTTGTTTCTGTTGCCATGTCCTGACCTCACCACTCCTCCTAAAACGCCCCTTTTAGCTCTGGTCATTCAACAGCACTATGAAGACCTAAGTCGTTTTTAAATACGTCTAAAACCCTGTTCGATTATCGGCACTTGGACGGTTTTTTGTTACTGATCCTCCAAGTGCCGATTTAGGCCGGTTTTTAGACGTTTTTCTGTTTCGATTATGAGGGCTACAGGTTTTGCAAAATGCATCCATTAAATTGATTTTAGAGGGTACTTGATGGACAGAGCACACCTTTCCTGGTTGAAGTCCTGGATTATTCTCAAATTGTTTGTTCATTTTTAAAACTTTATATTCATGGGTTCTAGTATAGTTTAGTGTTTTTATACACTTATATGTTCCATTCAGGTGATTTTTTTTTTTCAGCTGTAAGAATTGGTTAGGTATACCCCGCTATGAAGCTTTTTAGATTACAAGAAATTAGAAATAAAAGTATTTCAGGTTGGAGACCAGCAGCCCAGAATTCTTTACCCTAGAATTGAGAAGTTTATCTTCCTATATGGATTTTAGATGTGCCTTGATGAAATGGTTATTCTGTAAATCTTTATCTACTTAGTAATGTGTACTTGGCAAGCTAAATGTTGATTATAAGACCTTTATATAATCTAGATATTGTAAGGGTAATTGGCTGGCTCTTATTTTTTTTAAGCTTTTATGTGATCTACCTTGAACAGTTCTTGGTAAAGTGGGATATAAATTAAAGTGGCAAGGTCCAAAATTAAGAAACACATTATTGCAGTTTCTGTGCCTGACAATGATTATGGTATATTTATATTCCTTAAATCCAAGCAATCAATAAACTAAAATTACAATGCCTATACAGATAAAAATGCAATTAAATTTAAAAACACAGCAAACAAAAATAAAGCTAATGACAATACCAGGGCTGTTCAAAATGTATCAGACCTTAATTTTTCTTGCGTAAACAAAGCTAGGGAGGCGTGGTTTGGTGCTTGTATGTAGGTGACCCTAATGCACATGCTTGAATTTTTTCCCACCTACAGAAGCTGTCAGTCGCCGGTAATCCGCAGATAAGTGAGGAAGTGTAAGTGAGCACTATCCAATTTTCGTTTTTGAACTTGAACAATGCTACTACATTAAATTTTGGCGATTCCCAAGTGGAAATAATCCATAAGATTCAACAGGCCTTCGAGGACGAAGCAGTGGACACCATACAGATAAAGGAGTGGTACAACCGCTTCAAAGATGGCCGCACATCAGTGGAGAGTGAAGCATGTTCTGGTAGGCTCTCAACATCCAGAAATGAGATCATCATTGACCAAGTGAGGATCCTGGTGATGCAGGATCGTCAAATCACGATCAGAAAACTTGCAGACAAGGCGAGCATCAGTGTTGGATCCATTCATTTCATTTTGACTGAGGATTTGGGCTTCAGGAGAATTTCAGCGAAGTTCGTTCCAAAGCTGCTAACGATCGAGCAGAAGCAACTCCATTTGGAAATGGCACTGGACATGCTGGAGACTGTGAACAATGATTCCAACTTCCTCAGCACAGTGATTATTGGCGATGAGTCCTGGGTTTATGGGTACAACCCAGAAACCAAGTTAATGTCATCACAATGGAAACATTCAACATCCCAGAGGCCAAAAAAAGCAAGGCAGGTTCACAGCAATGTCAAAGTCATGCTGACTGCCTTCTTTGACTCCAGTAGCGTGTTTCATCACGAGTACACACCATACGGCACAACCATCACCAAGGGGTACTACCAAGAGGTTCTGCATCACCTTCGTAACACTATGAAACGCAAATGACCGGACCTGTGGGCAGCAGGCAATTGTCAGCTCCATCACAATAACGCACCTGCCCATTCTTCACATTTGATATGGAGTTTCCTGGCCAAACACAACACACCTGTGATTCCTAAGGCTCTCTACTCTCCCAACATGGCTCCGTGTGACTTCTGGCTTTTCTCCAAGCTGATAATGCCCCTAAAAGGGACCAGATTTCAGACAAGAGAAGACATCATGCAGAATGTGACGGACCAATTGTGAGCAATCTCAAAAGATGCGTTCCAGCACTGCTTCTGATAGTGGCAGAACTGTTGGAAGAAGTGTGTGGCAGCCCAAGGGGACTACTTTGAAGGAGATTAGTATAAGATTGTTGTATCTGCATGCAAGTATTTTTTATGAATAAAAGTCTGATACTTTTTGAACAGCCCTCGTATATCATGTAAATGGACAATACTCGGACTGGAAAAGCGTCACGAGTAGAGTGCCGCAGGGTTTGGTGCTTGGTCCCATGCAACGAGCGAAGTGATTAAATTTTCAGACGATACAAAGTTATTCAGAGTAGTGAAAACGCAGGAGGATTGTGAAAAACTTGCAACGGGACATAAACACGCTCGAGAAATTGGCCGCAACATGGCAAATCAGGTTTAATGTGGATAAGGTGATGCATGTCGGTAACAAAAATCTTATACACGATTACAGGATGCCCAGTGCAGTACTCGGAGAGACCCCCCAGGAAAGAGACTTGGGAGTACTGGTTGACAAGTCAATGAAGCTGTCCGTGCAATGCATGGCGGCGGCAAAAAGGGCGAAGAGAATGCTAGGAATGATTAAGAAGGGGATCACAAATAGATCGGAAAAGGTTATCATGTTGCTATACTGGGCCATGGTATTCTGATATACCGGAATACTGCATCAAGCACTGGTTGGCGTATATGAAGAAGGACATTGTACACTCGAAAGGGTCCAGAGAAGAGCGACTAAAATGGTTAAGGGGCTGGAGAAGTTGCTGTGTGAGAGGTTAGAGAAACTAGGCCTCTTCTCCCTTGGAAAGAGGAGACTGAGAGGGGACATGATCAAAACATCTAAAGTTAAAAGGGGATAGCTTCTGTACGAATATAAGGAAGTTCTTCACCCAGTGAGTGGTAGAAATCTGGAACACTCTTCCGGAGGCTGTTATAGGGGGAAACACCCTCCAGGAATTCAAGACAAAGTTAGACAAGTTCCTGCTAAACCAGAACATACAAAGGTAAAGCTAGACTCAGTTAGGGCACTGGTGTTTGACCTAAGGGCCCCCGCGGGAGCAGACTGCTGAGCATGATGGACCACTGGTCTGACCCAGCAGCGGCAATTTTTATGTTCTTATCAGCCATGAAATTCATGTACCATATATCAACCTGTTTCTTAAAGAGAGATGTTTCAGTCCGTGCTCTTGGTACACCAACATTTGAGCGCAGGACAAAAGCGCTCTGACAAAGCCGTGCCGACAATTGCGCTCAAGGACGAATGCGCGCCACCACCTGAAGCTGTTCTGACTGTTCCCGTTAGTGCTGTGGGGGGGGGGGGGAACCCCCAGTACACTGAGAAATACTCACGCTCATTTTGAGGGAGTGTTGGGGGTTCCCCCCCCCACACCGCCCCTCAGATCAGAAGAGCCGGTGTTCGGGAGGAGAGTGGGAGTTTTTGATATATTAGGGGGATCCCCCCAACACCCCCAAATGTGAGTGCAAGCATTTCTCAGTATAGTGGGGAGGGGGGTTCTCCCACACCCTCGCAGTGCTAACGAGAACGGTCAGAACGGCTTCAGGCGGTGGCGCACATTCGTCCCTCTGCGCCAATGTGTAACGTGCTTTTGACAGGTCGCCCGTGCTCTTATGTCAGCTGTAAACGGTTTCATTTATAAGGACCTGTGATTGAAAAGACTCAGCTCCTTTTGTTTTCATAACAGACCTTTCTCAAAGAGGAAGTGACGAGGAGTCATGCCACCTCTGATCATAAGATCTGCAGTATTTTAGTTATCCTGATCTCTTTGAGGGGTTAAGGTCTTCCTTTGGCTATCAATCAACATAGCCTCTGACAGAGAGAGCATTTGTAAAAGACCTTCCTGGTTAGACTAAAACTCCCCTCATAGGGTGAGAGAGTGGTTTAAATGCAGCTTGATTAACTGCCACCTCAACAGCACAGGCTCTTTCAGTTGGTCGTTTAAACACAGAGTGAGGTCAAATAGTCTGTCCACATGATCAAGGTATCTTATGATTCTACGCTGCCAATGACGTAATTATACATTCATAATTGAAATAGCTCTTTCGATATTCCTGGATCTCAGCTATGTTTGGACTGCATCAGGGTATGGCTGCTTGGCACATTAAAGTGCACAAGTACCTGTATATTTTACAAAAGGTTTGCTGAGTGTGGAGCCTTTGCAAAATAACTAAGGGAGTGCATTGCCAGAAGTTGTGGTAAGAGCGGATAGCGTAGCTGGTTTTAACATAAGAGCATAAGAACTGCCATCTTTGGATCAGACCTTCGGTCCATCAAGACCAGCGATCCGCACACGCGGAGGCCCAGCCAGGTGTACACCTGGCGTAATTTTAGTCACCCATATCCCTCTATGCCTCTATTAAGGAGATGTGCATCTAGTTTGCTTTTAAATCCTAGAACGGTAGATTCCGCAATAACCTCCTCTGGGAGAGCATTCCAGGTGTCCACCACTCGTTGCGTGAAGCAGAACTTCCTGATATTTGTCCTGGACTTGTCCCCCCTTAGCTTCAGTCCAAGAAAGGTTTGGACAAGTTCCTGGAGGAAAAGTCCATAGTCTGTTATTGAAAAAGACAAAGGGGAAGCCACTGCTTGCCCTGGATCGGTAGCATGGAAAGTTGCTACTCTTTGGGATTCTAGAATCTTGTTACTCTCTGGGATTCCGGAATCTTGCTATTCCTTGAGATTCTTTATGGAATGTTGCTACTCTCTGGGGATTCCAGAATCTTGTTACTCTTTGGGATTCCGGAATCTTGCTACTCCTTGGGGTTCTGTTTGGAATGTTGCTACTCTTTGAGATTCTAGAATCTTGTTACTCTCTGGGATTCCGGAATCTTGCTACTCATTGGGTTTTGGCCTGGTGCTAGGGACCTGGATTGGCCACCGTGAGAACGGGCTACTGGGCTTGATGGACCATTGGTCTGACCCAGTATGGCTATTCTTATGTTCTTATACTGCCTTTTTCTGGTTACACATTCAAAGCGGTTTACATAAATACAGGTACTTATTTTGTATCTGGAACAATGGAGGATTAAGTGATTTGCCCAAAGTCACAAGGAGCAGGATTTGATCCCACAACCTCAGAGTGCTGAGGCAGCAGCTGCACCACTAGGCCATTCCTCGCCTCCAACAGGAAATCCATGTGTAGGTTGCCGTATCGGCCCACATTTTGAATGCGTCAGGGCCATCAAGTATAACCCATGCCTGGCCCTGAAACATGTTAAATGCAACGCTTTACAAACTGGATGCCCAGGGTCCCTTATGAAGGCATTTAAGTAAACTAGAAAGAATCCGCAGGATAACCGAGAGGTAAAAGGGACATTGAAGGCCATAGCAGAGAGATTGCATGACTTCTTTGCTTCAATTTTCACCGGTGCCAGAAATAGTATTCATTGCTGATGAATCAGAGAAACTGATGGTTAATGCAGTGGAACTGGGTTTAGTTACCACTGCCGCTCCTTGTAACTAGGTTAGTCACCTAACACTCCATATAATATGTAAACTACTTTGATTGTAACCACAGAAAAGCGCCATATCAAATCCCTTTCCCAGTATGGCAACTCTTATGTGCACCGGCATTGAATTTCCAGGTCTTCAGCAAACCCAGATGTCGACCAGATGAAGACTGGATTGCATTTTATGTGGTCTTGGCTGCCTGCTTAGCTTTGTAGGCGTTGCCACTGAACGGTGATAGTGCTCGCATAATTTCCGGATCCACTCCAACTCTGTCCTCTGGGCCACCTTGGCAGTACCCAGATTCTGCCGGAGTGGTCACTGGCACTGCCCAGTTAAGCGCAAGATTCTGTCTGTTTATTGGTTTACTCTATCTGGAAATTGAGTTATAGAAGAGATTGGAAGTTCGGCCAAGGGAGATCTTGCCTCACCAATTTGCTGCATTTCTTTGAAGGTGTGAATAAACGCGCAGATAAAGGAGAGCCGGTTGACATAGTGTATCTAGATTTTCAGAAAGCTTTCAACAAAGTTCCTCATGAGAAAATTAAAGAGTCATGGGAAAGGAGATGTTTTATTGTGGATTAGGAATTGGTTATTGGACAGAAAACAGAGGGTAGGGTTAAATGGCCATTTTAAGTGCCTCTCAATAACTGGGTAGGAACCTCTCCTGCCCAGTTAAATTGCTTTAAGTATTGGGTGGTCTTGCAAGTATGCCCATTAAATACAGAAATTAAATTTCAGCACATTTCAAAATCTCGAAAAGTGCGATGTATTTCACTGCGTCCAACTGCTATCTGTCACAGGAGCTGTCCAGAAAGCAAGGTGCTGAACTAGAAAGAAAAGCACTTTTAATAAACCCGTAGCTTTATCAGGCACTCTTGCTTAAGCTGTGAATCTGATGCTTGCACCGGTTCAGAATTTTTCAGCAGAGGGAGCCTAAGGAGAATCAGTGCTAAGTACTGTCTGTTGCAATTTTGTCTGTACAAAATATTAGAATGGCATTTCAGTTCTGGACAAAAAGCCTCACTGTTGGGGTGTTTTCAAAGAACAGAAACAGTTTGACAGCTCCCATGACAAAACCCAGGAACGTTTCACTTTTTTCATTTAAGCCGGTACTGTATCAGAGTGTCTAGACCAGGGGTCCCCAAAGTTCCTCCTTGAGGGCCGAATCCAGTTGAGTTTTCAGGATTTCCCCAATGAATATGCATGAGATCTATGTGCATGCACTGCTTTCAATGCATACTCATTGGAGAAATCCTGAAAACCTGACTGGATTCGGCCCTCAAGGAGGGACTTTGGGGACCCCTGGTCTAGACCAGGGGTGGGCAACTCTGGTCCTCGGGGGGCCGGAATCCAGTCGGGTTTTTAGGATTTCCCCAATGAATGTGCAAGAGATCTATTTGCATGCACTGCTTTCAATGCATATTCATTGGGGAAATCCTGAAAACCCGACTGGATTCCGGCCCTCGAGGACCTGAGTTGCCCACTCCTGGTCTAGACCAAGGTCACAAGAAGTATCAGTGGGAAAGTGGGATTTCAGTCCTGCCGTCTCTGGTTCCTAGTCCACTGATCCACTTCATGTCTGCTGTAGCCCCACGGGAATAACATTCTGTTTGTTTAATCATTAATGTATGTAATGCAGTCAGGCTCTCGAGCCTTTGTGATGTCACAAATAGGTAAGAAAACAGCAGATGCTCTGGCATCATTCGCATCTGATTGGCTAGTGAGGGACTGTTACATCAACGCATTCCAATTCCAGAGCCGTCTATCAATCAAGAATCATACACAGAGTGTTGCCAGTAGGCTCCATATTTTTAGATTGATCCAGTCCTGGGTTTACCCCCACTGCATGCAGGATCTTGTAGTTCTGATTTTTCTATTGCTTTCCCTATACACAGGGTAGGATCAGCCTTGCTGAAAATCAGGCGCTGCCTGCGGACCCTCTATATCTTGAAATCATTTTTATTGAGGCTGTATCAATATAATAATGCAGTTGGACATGGCAATACAATAGCATAATAAAGGTGACAGAAAAATAATATGTCTGCAGAATTACCATGAAAGAATGGCCCAGAAGAACAGCCCTATCGGATATGCCAAAGTACAATCCCCTACCCTACCACCCCACCCATTCTGGAACTCTCCACCCCCTCCCCCCACCATGCATTTCTTCTGAAAACAAAAAAGAAAAATTCTACTTCGAGCCACATACGTAAAAATGAGCCAAAAGGGTTCCCAAGTTTTCAGAAACAATTGTCCCTTGGAAGATGAGAGATTTTGAATTCCCTGGCGTTCAAGCAGCAATAATGTAATCATTTGAGTCCGCCACACTGCCCAAGAAGGCGCATCTGGCTGGATCCACACCAAAAGGATAGCTTTTAGACCAACAATTATTGTTTTGTCCAGAAAGGTATTGAGGCCTCTGGACCTAGAGCACAGGGCTCCGTAATGTCCAAACAGAAAGTGGGGAGTGGCTGCTAGCCGATGGTACCAATGGTGTCGGACAAACAGGAATAGAGTGGCCCAAAAAGATTGTAACTGCAGGGCAGTGCCAAAACATGTATCCCAATGTGGCACTGGAAAATTGACATTTTGGACAAGCATCATTTGATCAAAGTGCAGCAAGATAGGCTCGAAACAGACGCAGCAAGAACTTGTGTTTTATTTCCTATAAAGATGCTCCATCAGTAATCTTAGAGCATCTAGCAAATGAGGAACCAATCAAATCCACAAGAATGTTAATCTGCAAGTCCTCTGTCCAGCACTCCGCCAGCACCCTATAAGAGATTGGGGGAGCTGCATGATGACAACTTAATGGCACTAGGAGAAGGGAGCCCAAAGAGTATGGAGTAGAGATCTGGTCCAGCACATTTTCCGAAAGATGCTCCCAGGGTAGCGACTGCACTTAGTGATGCAGCTGGCGATAGGCAAAAAAGTCCTTACGATGAAGTCAATACTCCTGTTGCAAATCCATAAACGATTTCATGCAGCCATCCGCTGATACAACACGACAGAGATAATGGATACCCTTATTCTCCCAGTCCACAAAAACCTTATTGTCCATTCCCAGTAGAAACTCTGGATTGTTCCGTATGGAGACACTTGATGAAACCTTCAAGTAGGCACAAGTCCATTTCCAAGTGACATGCATTGGTTGCAGTAATATAAAAGACATACAGGAAGTTTATCAGATTGAAGATGCAGAAGGGTGTTGAAATGAGTGGAGGAAGAGACGTCAGTGACTGAGAACAAAGTGGAGTTACGATACTAATCATTTAGATGCCTTATATGGCCAGCCACTATCATATGTTTAATATTCAGCAACCCCAACCCCCAGAGGCCTGGGACTATATTACCTTAACAATGGGTATCAGCAGCCTCTTCCCACGCCACAAAAGCCTCTGAATTAACCTACACAATAGTTTCTCATCCACATCTGGAATTTATAGAGCCACCCAGAGACATTCATCAAGTTGTATAAATGGACCCTCCCCATCAATGAGACTGCCTTCATTTGCAATTTACGTTGGGTGTCTTGTATCGAGGGGTGCACATTCAGTTTATACAGCTCTCCTCTAACTGTGCTGGGATTGTCGTGCCCAAATATTTCATGCTGTCTGTAGCCCATGTTGCTTAAAAATGCATGCTGTGGGCTTATTTGAACAGGTTCTCCAAAAGGAGTTTTCGACTCCTGTTACTGACGATTACTGGAGAAGAGAGACGTAGTCTCCCTCCATTGTTGTGTTTTATGCCAGAGCGGTTTTCCCATTAATTAGTTGCACATTATATCCACTGAGTGCTTCATTAGTGAATGCTTTGTTATACAAAAAATAAGGGCAGGCTTCGTCCTCAGAAGATCCTAACAGCTTGGCTCTGTTTTTCCAGAGGATTTGTCTTTCTGCAGGACAGACCTTTCACTCTGTTCCCTTATAGCTGGCGGAAAGGGAAAAGGTACGAGTACATTATGTTTTCTACATAGTTACATCACACCTTGATTTGCTCTTTGGAATCTGAGATTAGGACAATCCCAAGGCCTGTAGTTCAGGTAATGTGAATTTCCATATTTCACCTTCCAGTTAAATAGCCGTGCGACCGAGTGAGCTGTTCTCCCTATGATAATTGTAAGCAAGCACACCAATGCGAACCATTTCAGTCAAGTGCTAATTTAATTAGAAAGCACCCATTTTAGTTAATTTGTTGGAGAAGATGGCTGCACGCTCCTGGAGAGAACAGATGTTCCGCTCTCCCCCGATGAACATTTGGGGGTTTGTAAATGGCTCTGCTCAGCCTTGTTTAGGAGAGAAAGGAGGATTTTATAGCCACAAACGACCCTTTCTGTAAACATTTTACGGCTCTCTGCACGTTTGAGTGACGATAAACCCCTGGCAACTCGGTGGGCTGCAAATTTGTGGCCATACGGCTATCATTTTATTGTCATATTTCACGGTCATAACGTTAATGGAAGCCGCTCGCTGCAGTCTTTTTTAACGGCTCCACTGAGCATGCTCCCACACTCGTGCTCTGGAAAGATTTAGGCCAAAGAAGATCGGCACTAAAAGAGCGGCTTTCTCTGCAATGGAGAATAACTTTTTCAACACTTCATCTCTCCGCCCCTCCCCCCACTTCTGGAGCGGCTCCAAAATCCATGCCTGTTAATACAGTGCTCAAGACTATCATTTCCTACCCTCACAGCAGGATCATCTGTTCTAGGCTAACTACAAGGCTCATGACCACAGTCTTTAAATGCTATTCCACCTCGCATTCAAAGATTTTCCAGACTTACAGGATCCAAGAATCTAATCAGCTGTTCTAGTGCTACCTGGCTTTGCCATAGCGCTGTGTTTTCATGATCCACTCAAACAGATGGGCCCCTGTAAACATCAGGGCATCTGCATGTGTTTCTGTTTTGTATTATTACATTTCAAGGGCCAAAATCGGAACTATAATTACAAATCCCTGAACATCTTGGAAGAGATGTGAAAATACGCCATGACTAGATTATCAGACACATTCAGTGCATTTGCCATGGGACAATCACTACCACAGCTTTGTAAAAGGGGCCCTTAGAGAGAAGCTGGTTCCCATATGAAACAATCAAGGAAAGTCTCCATAAATCCACAAAAGAAGGAAATTGCAGAATAGAAGCGAAAAAACCGTATTTTTCACTCCAACAGACACATCTTTTTCCACCCCCAAAAAGGGGGTGGAAATAAGGGTGTGTCTTATGCAGTGAATACCACCCACCCCCACCCCCGGTACCTTGATGTAATCCTGGCGGTCCAGCGCTGCATCGGCAGGCCCCCCTGCTGGATGGCCGCTGGAGTCCCGAACTGCCAGGCAAGCGCAAGCCCCGAGCACGCCTGCCTGGTCCCGTGCCACCGCCCGAATGGTGTCAGCTCAGCCCAGCGCTGCATTGGCAGGCTCTCCCATCTGCCATGGAAGTGAAAAGCAGGCGCGAGCACGCCTACCTGCTCCTGCGCCAGCGCCCAAATGATGCTGTTGATTCTCGCGAGACTTGTGGGAGCTGACGGCACCATTCGAGAGGCGGCGCAGGAAAAGGCAGGCGCGCTCGGGGCTTGCACCTGCCTTTCACTTCTGCGGCAGATGGGAGAGCCTGCCGATGCAGTGCTGGACTGAGCTGACACCATTCGGGTGGCGGCACGGGACCAGGCTCATGTCTGCCTCTCACTTCCACGGCAGATGGGGACTTGGGCGGCTGTCCAGCAGGGGAGGCTGCCAATGTAGCACTGGTTTTAAAAAAGGTTTGGACAAGTTATTGGAGGAAAAGTACATAAACTGCTCTTGAGACAGACATGGGAGAAACCACTGCTTGCCGTGGATCGGTGGCATGGAATGCAGCTACTATTTAGGTTTTTGCAACTTGGATTGGCCTCTATGAAGACAGGATACTGGACTAGATAGACCATTCGTCTGACCTAGTAAGGCTATTCTTATGTTCTTATCGGTCCTAGAGGAGAGAGCCAAGTTCTGTACAAACACTCTCAACTGCATTGGTACTAAGAAGACATAAGATCTTGTTTGATCTTTGACAATTTATTTCAGGAAGTACCTCATGTTCAGACCTAAGACTGGGTCTCAGGACAAGACATAGTCTCCTAACTACAAACATAGCAGGGCAGAGATAAGGAAAAACATTTTATTTTCTAAACTTGAAAAAGAATGATGCAAAATGTAAAAAATACAGATAAGGTCTGAGGCCCTCCTATAAGTATCCTTCTCACCTGAGGTGTCCAATAAAACTGTAAAAGCATCACCGCCCCCCCTCCCTAGTCTCACCAGGCTTTTTAAGTGTGACAGAAATATAATATGCCCTAGTTAATGCTGGTGGAGACTCAGGAGATAATTGCAAAACCATAGAAAAAATCATCCTACTGAGAAGAACATTTCTTTAAAAAACATAGCAAGAAAAATTTTCCATGGTTCTCAATGTTAGTCATTAATGACATCTTGCCTTTTACCAGTGCTAAATTGGTCTTTTCTCATTTATGTAGTCTCCCCTGGTGTAAGGGCTAACAGGTCAGGTACACAACGCCTTCTGCAGTCTTGCTCTGGGAACACACAAAGGTCCCCACTTTATGCTGGACTTGATGATTTTGTTGTTGAATGGGATTTTTTGTCCTTTTTTTTGGGATTTAGGCCACACCTCTTTTTCAGTTGTAGCTCAAGGGGAGTTACAATCAGGCACAACAGTGTAGCTTCCACATTTTCAGTGTTTGGTTAAATTATGTGCTCATAGATCTTCTCCGATTAATATAGTTGAAGCCAATTCCAGCCGTTGGCTGACCTAGTCGTGGATATTCAAGGCCAGGGCATGTGGGGCTGTCCAGGTATGTCCATTGACTGGAAGTTAACTGGCTGATTCAGTCAAGTACTTGAATAACTTGCTTCATCTTTGGGACTGTTTTGCTAAAACTTCTTCTTAGGTGCCATTGACTTGTGCTCGAGTCATAGTGACTTGATGAATTACAGATCTCAAAAGAGATTGGTTTTGTGATAGTCTAGTAAGGTCCTCCAGTGTTATCCCCATAGTTGTTTTCAACATATCCAGCCATCTGATTGCAGGATGCCCTCTTCGCCTGGTTCCTTTAATCTTCCCAGGAACAAACAAACCAAAACTGCAGATATGTACAACGGTGTAGGCAAAATTTATTGTGACAACCAAATTATATCTAAAAACCTTTTTACCAAACAGGAGACCCAACACAGTCCGTGTTTCGGACAACCTTCATCAGGGGTCCATGGTAGAAAAGGGAAGAAAAATACCGTATTTTCACGCATATAACGCGCGCGTTATACGTGTTTTTACAAACCGTGCATAACCTTGCGCGGTATACGCGTGAGCGCGGTATATAAAATTTTTTTTACATAGTTCCCACCTCGCCCGACGCCCGATTCATCATCCGGAAGGACCGCTCGCACTCCCACCCCGATGGACCGCTCGCACTCCCACCCGAAGAACCGCTCGCACCCCCACAGTCGCCCCCCCTCCCCCATGGAGAAGCTGTCTACCTTGTTTCCGGATGCCAGTGAGCCCAGCTGTTTCCTCTGCCGGCGGTCCTGCCCCTTCTCTGAGCCCTGCTGCGCTGCTTCCTCTTCCGGTGGTCCCGCCCTTTCTCTGATGTCAGAGAAAGGGCGGGACCGCCGGAAGAGGAAGCAGCGTAGCGCAGGGCTCAGAGAAGGGGCAGGACCGCCGGCAGAGGAAACAGCTGGGCTCACTGGCATCCGGAAACAAGGTAAACAGCTTCTTCATGGGGGAGGGGGGGAGGCTGTGGGGGTGCGAGCGGTCCATCGGGGTGGGAGTGCGAGCGGTGGGGGTGTGAGCGGTCCTTCCGGATGATGAATCGGGCGTCGGGGGGGGCATCAGGCTTTCAGGATGGGGACAGGACTTCAAGGGGGGACAGGACTTCAAGGGGGGACAGGCAGACCTTCAAGGGGGGACAGGCAGACCTTCAAGGGGGGACAGGACTTTAAGGGGGGACAGGCAGACCTTCAAGGGGGGACAGGACTTCAAGGGGGGACAGGACATCAAGGGGGGACAGGACTTCAAGGGGGGACAGGCAGGACTTCAAGGGGGGACAGGACTTCAAGGGGGGACAGGCAGGACTTCAAGGGGGGACAGGACTTCAAGGGGGGACAGGCAGACCGAAGGGAGTGAAAAAGCTATAAAATAAACCCACCAGCGTGTCAATGTGTTGAGAGGAAGAGATGTTCTGGGAAATTCTGCTGAGAAAACTCCGGGTCCATTTCCACCCCCCAGTTACCGTAGTCCACTCCACTGAACTGGTTCACACACTGAGTGGTGTTGTGCCTGCGTAGTTGTTTTGGGATCTCTCTAGTGGTTTGTCAGTATCTCCTTGTGGTCCAAGGAAGGAAACTTTGTTAACCTTAGCATTGACCTTCAGAATATATTTGTGTGGCATTAGGCTATGTAGTGATCGAAAGAAAAAAACAGACCTTTGCACATTTTTGCACTATATGGTGGGTGTATGAGGAGATTCACATTTCCTGCACAGCTAAGTCCTTGTGAAGTTACCTTGTTCTTTCTGTATTTGACATCTAGCAAGGTCTCTGTTTGGAAGGAAAGATTTAAGTTATGGTAAAAGCAGATAGCGTTGCTGGTTTTAAAAAGGTTTGGACAAATTCCTGGAGGAAAAGTCCATAGTCTGTTATTAAGACATGGGGGAAGCGTCTGCTTGCCCTGGATCCGTAGCATGGAATGTTTGCTATTCTTTGGGTTTTGACCAGGTATTAGTGACCTGGATTGGCTACCATGAGAATGGGCTACTGGGCATGATGGACCATTGGACTTGACCCAGTTAGGCTATTCTTATGTTATGTTCTCATCTGTAGGGGCCTTTGTTTTCACTTCTTATTTTAATGTATTTTTTTCTGGAAACTTATCAGTGTTTTTTATAATGGGAACAAAAATGGAAGAGAATTACCGTAATGTGTGTGGAATGGGGGGGGGGTGTTTAACTACCATAATTTCTTCAGCTAAATACCGGTAATTCAATCCACCTCAACCATACATAGGAGAACACATGCACCATTCACACACTCTCCAACCAAACACGTGAAAAGAAAAAACTGTTCATTCTTATAAACAACCGTATAACTTTTAATCTAGAGTTAGTGAGTATGAATTCAGCAACAAGAACAGAAATTACATGTTCATTCTTATAAACTATAACATTAACCGGTAGATCAAACGAAGTATCGAGGACAAAATAATCTAAATACAGTTACCGTAATTACGGTAAAGTTGTAAATAAACAAAGTTTACAGGTTTATTCAGTCATCATCATCACAGTCATCTGAATCCTTGAATCCATCAAAATCCGAATTGTCATCATCGTCATTAAATAAAGTGAGCACGGCCTGCAGACGATCCTCGTTTATTTCCGAAGTAATATCGTCATCATCGTCATCATCATCGCTGATATCCATGTTGTTGCCTCCTTCCGCTGCACTGGTAGTACCCGTAGTGTCATTGGTTTCATAAACAATGCCCGCTTTTCTAAATCCGTTTCGAATGGTATCTGGTGTTATTTTGTCCCATGCTGAAGTCACCCACTTGCAGACTTCTGTGAAAGTTGCCCGCTTCAGCCGCCCCGCGGGTGTGTACTCGTGCATGCCGCTCTGCATCCATTCCTCCCACTCCTTTCTAATAAAAGTCTTGAATGGATGATTCACTGCGATGTCAAGTGGTTGCAGCTTACATGTCAGGCCTCCAGGTATCACAGCGATGTGGGCACGAGTAGAATTAATGTAGGCCTGAACATTTTTTTCTTTGTGGGCAGCCATGGCATCAAAAATTAACAAGGATTTTTTTGCAAAGAATCCACCCTGTCTTGCCCTAAAGCATTTATCTACCCACAATCTCATTACGTCGCAGTCCATCCATCCCTTCTTGTTGCAGTGCACAACCACACTGGTGGGCAGCTTTTCACGGGGCATAGTGACCCTTTTGAAAATGAGCATGGGCTTTAACTTAACCCCGCTAGCTGAGCAACCAAGAACGACTGTAAAACACGTTTTTTCATGCCCAGTTGTGGTGATGGCAACAGATTTAGCACCTGTGGGGGCTATGGTTCTTGTCGCTGGAATGTCGAATGCCATTGGAATTTCATCCATGTTGATGACGTCCTTTGCAGTGATGCCAAGTTCAGATATTTCTTTGGCGACAAAGTCACAGAAATCAATCAATTTTTGCTGCCAGTCATCTGGAAGTCGCTGGCCAACAGTTGTTCTCAATCTAACTGATAGTCCGTTCCTTTTCATAAATTATGAGATCCATGTGAAGCCAGCTTTGAAGTCGGGTATTCCTCTTCCATTGGCAAGTAGTTTTGCCTTCATCTGAATCGCAACAGTAGAGACTGATTGATTTTGCTCCCTTCTCGCCAGAATCCACTGCTTCAAGTCATCCTCCAGCTGAGGCCATTTTGGTTTGGGCCCACGACGTGCCCGTTTGCGCGGATTGCATTTCTCCAGTTCCTTCTTATCTTTTCTCCATTCACGCACCGATGTTTCTCCAACATCGAACTCTCTCGCTGAGGCCCGGTTGCCTATTTCCTCAGCTTTCGCAACGACTTGAAGCTTAAAGTCCGCTGTATATGACTTTCGTCTCATTCCTGCCATTATGGCGGTAAATTTAAATTTAATTGATAAACTCTACTACCGGGTAGATATATGCAGAATACCAATCTGAAGAGATCAAATTAAAATGTGGGCTCTACATGCAGCATTAATCTTTTATAGGTTTACCCAAAGGCTGAGATGCTGTTGTATAGTCAAAATAGTATTCACTGGGCAAATTACAAGGCCAGATAGAGGGGGGCCACAGCCACGTGGTGAAAAGCACACCGCCAGAAAAACCGCCTTGGTGACAGGTCAAAAGCGCGCCCCCACAACCCGGCGCAGAAAACTAAGCGGCAAGCATGCTCAGACCATTGCGCATGCTTACAGAGCAGGGCAGGGCGGGCGAAAGGAGAGTCGGGGCAGCGCACGGAGAGTCGAGGCAGCGAACGGAAAGTCGGGGCAGCCAGAGGAGAGTCGGGGCAGCCAGAGGAGAGTCGGGGCAGTGAACGGAAAGTCAGGGCGGGTGAACGGAGAGTCGGGGCAACCAGAGGAGAGTCGGGGCAGCGAATGGAGAGTCGGGGCAGCGAACGGAGAGTCGGGGCAGCGAATGGAGAGTCGGGGCAGCGAACGGAAAGTCAGGGCAGCCAGAGGAGAGTCGGGGCAGTGAACGGAAAGTCAGGGCAGCCAGAGGAGAGTCGGGGCAGCCAGAGGAGAGTCGGGGCAGCGAACGGAGAGTCGGGGCAGCGAACGGAAAGTCAGGGCAGCCAGAGGAGAGTCGGGGCAGCCAGAGGAGAGTCGGGGCAGCGAACGGAAAGTCGGGGCAGGTGAACGGAGAGTCGGGGCAGCCAGAGGAGAGTCGGGGCAGCGAACGGAGAGTCGGGGCAGCGAACGGAAAGTCAGGGCAGCCAGAGGAGAGTCGGGTCAGCCAGAGGAGAGTCGGGGCAGCGAACGGAAAGTCGGGGCAGGTGAACGGAGAGTCGGGGCAGCCAGAGGAGAGTCGGGGCAGCGAACGGAGAGTCGGGGCAGCGAACGGAAAGTCAGGGCAGCCAAAGGAGAGTCAGGGCAGCCAGAGGAGAGTCGGGGCGGCATGCGCGGTATACCCGTGAGCACGGTATATAAAAATTTCTTTACATAAATTTGTGTTTTCCGCGCGCTATACCCGTGTGCGCGTTTTACACGGGTGTGCGTTATCTACGTGAAAATACGGTATGTCACAAAAAATATATATAGTAGAAAAACCGGATTATATAAATTGCCAAGGGTCACTGGATATTGTGAAATCTCGCTACGTTGGTTTTTTTTACTGCAGACAAAGTTGGAACTCCCTTCTCCCTTTGCTTTTGTTCCTTTAATCTTCCCAGACATGATCTTTCTCTACTGACGGTGTGACATAGCTGGTTTGATCTCTTTCAGAATCGATTTGTTAGTTCTTCTGGCAGTCCATGGCACGCATAAAATCCTTCTCCATCACCAAAGCTCAAGTGAGTCAATCTTCTTTCTGTCTTGTCTCCGTAATTTATTTATTCAATTTTCTATACCATTTTCCCCGGGGAGCTCAGAACGGTTTACATGCATTTATTCAGCTACTCAAGCATTTTTCTCTGTCTGTTCCAGCGGGCTCACAATCTATCTAATGTACCTGGGACAATGGGGGGATTAAGTGACTTGCCCGGGGTCACAAGGAGCAGCGTCGGTTTGAACCCACAACCTCAGGGTGCGGAGGCTGTAGCTTTAACCACTGAGCTATAGCTTTCACATCTGTAATTGGCCACTGAGAAAATGAGTGCGTGGACAAGTCTGATCTTCGTTTGACGTGTTATTTCCTTGCCTTTGAATACTTTGTTGAGAATCTTCATTGGTGTGACCAGATTCTGTGCTACTTGCTAATAAGCGCATTTTATAGCTATGGGTCTCTTAGCATTTAGTGCACCACTAATTCTGTTGACGTGTGCTAAGTTTTAGTAAAAGGGCCTTTTACGTATTGCTTAGCTGATTAGCAAACCAAATATCGCTACTAAATTGGTGCTCCACCCCTGGCTTGCCCTAACTTAGCCAGTTAGCAGAGATATTCAAAGACAGTGCCCAGATAAGTGGCCAATTCGCTCAGGGTTAACTGGGCAGGAGCCTCTCCTATAGAAACACACTTAGCTCAAAAATTGATTTCAGAATAAATTTTCACAAATGGACTGACCTGCTGGATTGAAGAGTGTCAAGTTGGTCCATTTGACTCCACAAGCAGCAGTGCAAAACGTCAGCCATCATTGGGATTGTTTCATCACAGCAGTTTGTTCTGAAGTCAGATTTGAAATGAAATGCATTTGATAGTCTATGCTGTTGAGTATATTGAAGACTTTTGTTGAATGTAATAGTTTTTATATAATACAGTTTCTGAAGCTTCTTCCTTTCCAGTTCTATATGGAGTGTCTGATTTATTGGATTGTCTTTGGATCGACTAACTTCATTTCGGGTGTTTTCTCTCTAAACTAGTTGTCCATTTAAATGTTAAACGTACCCAGAGAAAGGGAAAACAAACAAAACCAGAACATCTTTCCAGCTCAGTAGCACAGATTGTGTGCTACTGTACCTTCCCTACTCTTTTCAGGCGTCCTTTTCATCCTGCGATATATTCCAAATTGCCTCCTTTCAAGGGCTCAATCTTTCAGCTGCAGGAATAGTTTTCCCAATTCTTCGACTTCCCTGATTCTCTTGAAGCATTCCTGACTTGTGGGCACTTTAGTACTTTTCGACCATTCTATTGCATTAGAGATTTCTATTCCGCCAATTCCTTGCGGTTCAAAGCGGATTCCAAAATAATTACAAAGAACGTATTACATGAAGAAGATATCTGGTAATTTCTAGAGGAGATACGGAGTAGTTGAGGTTGCTTTGGGGAATCGGGAAGGTATTGAGAGTGGGAAGGAGCCAGCGGTATTACGTTTGCTGCCAGCGGTAGATGAGTATAATCTCTGGGATATCAAATGTATATGCTCTGGATGCACCGAGTGGGAGTCCTCCAGTGACAGTTGCCATCACATTTTCAATAGTGAGGGCCAGGCAAGGAATCTGCCTGTGCCTAGCAATTGCAAACACGATATTGAAACACTACTCCCTACTGGTAGAGGAAATGGTGCTTGGATGTCCCTTTAATACATATTCCCTCTCGACCAGCTTTACCAGATATGTGTTACTCTTCTGTAATTATAGATTGACATAATTTTCAGTATTTCTATTGTTTTCATTTACTGTTGTTATGTTTATTAGCTCTGTATGTCACTCCAGATGATCCAGCTAAATAATTATTTTTCCGAGGAGGGGAAGAAGTAGAACTAGAGGACATGAAAAGTTCTGGCTGCCGAACTAGAGGAAGAGATCTTCAGCTGGCAGAGTTTTGTTTATAAATGTTTATCACCACAACTACAATACTACTTTATCCTAAAGAAAGGAAAAATAGAAATTTTTTTCGAAAAATATAAATTTTTTTCTACCTTTGTTATCTGGTTTCTGCTTTCTTCATCTTCTCATCATTCTGTTCCTTCCATCCACTGTCTGCCTTCTCTCTGCCTCTTCCATATGGCATCTGCTCTGTTTCTATGCCTCTCTACCAGAAACTGTCTGCCTCTTCTTTCCATCTCTCCCTCCACCACCCCCTATTTGTCTGGCACTAATCTTCCCTCCGCTCCCCCCCATAGTCTGGCATCTCTGACTTCTTTCCTTCCCTCCTCCAGGTGGTTTTTAGCATCTTTCTCCTCCTTTCCTCCCCTCAGATCTGGTATCTGTCTCCCCAATCCAGCATGTGTTCTTTTTTCTTTATCCCCTTCTTCCATCTAGTATGTACAGTCCTCCCCTCTCTCTCTTTCTCCTCCCCATTTACCTTCAGCATCTGTTCCACTCTCTCCCCTCTCCATTTTCCTTCAGCGTTTTCTCCCCTCTCTCTCCTACCCATTAACATGCAGTGTCTGATCCCCACTCTCTTCTCCCCATTTCCCTACAGCGTCTGTTCCTCTCTCCTCTCCCCCTCTCTCTCCACTTCCCTTTAGCACCCTTCACGCGGGCCAGCAGCCCCCTCCCGATCACCGTGGTCCGAGTATCTCCCTCCCTCGCTCCTTCCCCTCACCTTTGCTGGCGATTTTCATTTTTCTGTCTCTAAGTGGCTCGAGTCTTTTCTCAAGTTACATGTGGCTGCCCTGAAACCTCTCCTCTGACACAACTTCCTGTTTCCAGTTGCATCAGAGGAGAAGTTTCAGGCAGCCACACGTGATTTGTGAAAAGGCTTGTGCCGCTCGGAGGCAGAAAAATGAAAATCGCCAGCAAAGGTGAAGAGAAAGGAGGAAGGGAGATGCCTGGATCACGGCGATCACGAGGGGTGATAAGTGAGGCAACGCATGCAAAATACTTAACTGAGTGCACAAGACCATTCACTGCTCCACTGGGCAGTGAATGGCCTTGTCCCTGTACCCGCAACAACCAGTTTTTTCCTCCCCGTTTCAGCGGGTTACCCGCGGCTACCTGTGGCTAGTGTCATTCTCTAGTTGTAGAGTGGTAAACTTAGGAGTGGCATCAGACAGTAACTTATCATGGAGAGTTTGATGGATAAATGAAACACCCTCCCAGCAAAAGTGGTGGGGACAAAAAACAGAGAAGAAATTCAAAAAATGGGTGGGATAAACACTGAGGATCTTGATTCTGAAAGAGGATGGTCAAAAACAAACCAACCTTAAATGACCTTCATACTTTACACAGGGTATGGAAGGTATAACCTGCATGGAGTGACATGTCCAACTCTGACTACCTGGTTGAGCAAACTCAAGACACCATGCAGGTCTTTATCTTCCTTCATTTACTATGTTACTGTGTCCAGTCTCCAGTAGAACAGCACCTGTTGTCTATCTTTTCCCTTGGTGACTACTGCAAATAAGCATTCTCCGGGAATCTGGATTTTCAGGTTAGATTAGAAGGCATTGCTGGAATGAAATGAAGGAGGAAGCAGCTGGTAATGGAGCTCATGCCTGCAGCAAACTTCCATGAATGAACCATACTCTCTACAGAGGAATTGAAGCTGTCACCTGTTTCCCAGATAGCTTCATTTTGTTAGATAAACAGTAAGCCAGGACAGGGCACTCATCGACCTGGTTTTATGGATGTGGGCATCCATTGTGTTTGGGAAAGAGCTGGTCATTAGGGAAAGGCTGTGAAGCATTCAGTTACACCGCTAGAGCGCTCCTCTTCCCTCCTGAGTAGAAGGTTGCCAGGTACTGGTAAATGGGAAGAGAAGAGGCAGGGAGACATGCTGATAAAATAATTGTGGAAGGAAAAGAAAGGGTGCTGATGGAGAGCAGGGAACAGACATTGGGGGAAGAGGGGGCAGACAGTGGGGAAAGAGGATGGATTCTGGGGAAGAGCTCAGGACGCAGGTGGGTTGATGCTTGGGAATGATATAAGGAAGTAGAAGCTGGAGATATAGGGATAGGGGAAGCAGAGACTCAAAGCTAAGTGAAGACCGGGAGAGTAGGTAAGAGGGCACAGATTCGGCAGTTAGAGTATTGAGTAGGTTGGGGGGAGAGTGGAGTCTGGTTTGGCATTAGGAAAATGGGCACTAGGTGATTGTGTGGGGGTAAAAGTAGGGTTGGTTAGATATGAGGGACCCAGGGTGGACAAAGGTGGGGAGGGGTTGAAAGGAGGAGTAAGACAGTAGGAGAGCTGAGATCCTTAGAAAGCAAGGATTGGGGGGCTGACAAATTCTGAAGGCAGGAAAGAAGCTGGGGATGAGAGGTAGAGAAAGAAAGAAAGAAAGATGAGGGTTAGAGAAGAACAGAATACAGAGGGTGAAAATGAGGGACTCCAGAATGATGAAAAGGGAAAGAAGACCAGGACCCAATTGGAAGATTAGAGATAGGAGAAAAGTGAAAGATGGAGAGTGAAGAGTATATGTTTAAAAGGGGGGGGGGGAATAAAACAGGTATAAAGAGAAGCAAAAAAGAGAGATTGAGAAAAAGATGAAAGGGGAAAACCATTTTCAGAAAGAGAGAAAGAAACGAAGAAGATAGGGATAAACAGAAAATGAAGGAGAAATTTGAAAGAAGCACGTTGAAAGGTGTGACAAATGGTGCATTTTCCCTTTCTCCAATTGCAAACTGAAGTCACTGAATGAACATAAACGTACATGTCTGTTCAGAGACTGGCTATTAAAAGGCAGATTAGCTACACAAAAAAGTATTTATTTAAATATGGCAGCTTTGGGCATATCCAATTTTTCCATTTCGGAGGGAAATGCGTTTTCTTCGTTGTTCCAGTCGTTTCCAGTCCAGTTTTTGCGGTGTCACAGAAGCACAGTATTTCTGCTAGCATGTCGTTTCCGTGTCTGGTTGGTTCAGTTTTCATGGAAAACCAGCTGTGACCGAAGCTTGCGAGGAGTTAAATTGTTTTTAAATGGGACTTAATGTGAGCAGTTCAGATCCGTATCCGTATGCTTACTGCTCACCCGCTTTAAGGTTGGCTAACCCCCCCTCCCCCCCAGCTCTGGCTACACCACTGATCTACAGCTGCCACGTGCCTGCCTCAGTCTGTCTGTTACACACCTTAAAGTAACTGCGGTCCGGACACTCACAGGTAACCACCTTTTTCTGGGGCTCATGCAGAAAGTTTCCAAGTTTATTTACAATTTGATATACCAACCATCAAACAGATATCTGGACGGTTTACAATTCCTAAAATTGGAGTTTTAAAAAAAATGCAATAAAAATAGGAGAACATAAAATCCAGACAAGGACAGAATAGATACAAAAGGCACTGAGGGAGGGGAAGATTTAAAATGACATCGAAGTCAAAATAAAAATAGAAGGAAGGGGAAGGGAGAGAACAAAAAAGGAGAGGGGAGGGAAAGCGGTTGTTTTGAGCAATTAAAAATTGGATTTAAAAAAAGGATTTCATCCAGAATTTTGATACGCATCTTGAAATAAAAAAGTTTTTATAGTTTTAAGTTATCCGATCGAAAATGAGATGGGATTGCGTTCCAGAGGCAGGGGGCTATGACAGAAAAGATAAAGGGCTCCTTTTACAAAGCCACGCTAGGGCCTTAACGCGCGGAATAGCATGCGCTAAATTATCGCACTCGCTAGCTGCTACCGCCTCTTTTGGAGCTAGTGCACGCTATAGCGTTAAAACCACTAGCGTGGATTTGTAAAAGGAGCCCAAAGTTTTGAGTGTAGAAAAGATCTTTGAGAGACGGACCAGTCAGTAGGTTAAGATCAGCTACGAAGAGCATGAAGATTATCGCTACATTAAACTAAACTTATGGCATAAATCAGCCCCTCACCCCCACCAGATGCTGCGATAAACATCCCTCTAACTCAGTGGTCTCAAACTCAAACCCTTAGTGGAGCCACATTTTGGATTTGTAGGTACTTGGAGGGCCGCAGAAAAAATAGTTAATATCTTAGTAAAGAAACTAGTCGTTAAGCCCGTTACATTAACGGGTGCTAGAATATATGTGTGTCTGTCTGTCTGTGTTTCTTTATCTCTCTCTCTCCTTGGCCGCTGTCTGTGTCCTTCTGTCTCCCCCTCCCCCCTGAGCAAAGTTGTCTGCCTCCAGCACACCCCTCCCCCTAAAGCAGCCCCCTTTCCCTCTCCCTAACTGTCTCTCCATGGCCCCTTCTGTCTTCCCCCCAGTGCAAAACTGTCTGTCCCCAGCACACCACCCCCCAAAGCAGCCCCCTTTCCCTATCTCTCCATGGCCCCTTCTGTCTCCCCCCAGCACACCCCTCCCCCAAAGCAGCCCCCTTTCCCTCTCCCTGTCTCTCCATGGTCCCTTCTTTATTTCCCCCAGAGCAAAACTGTCTGTCCCCAGCACACCTCCCCCCCAAAGCAGCCCCCTTTCCCTCTCCTTATCTCTCCATGGCCCTTTCTGTCTCCCCCAGCACACTCCTCCCCCAAAGAAGTCCCCTTTCCCTCTCCCTGTCTCTCCATGGCCCCTTCTGTCTCCCCTCAGCACACCCCTCCCCCCAAAGCAGCCCCTTTTCCCTCTGGCCCCCTGTATTGATTCCCCTGCTTACCCTCCCTGCATCCCGGCGTCTTCTGGCTTGCTCCAGGCCGCGATTGTGGTGGCCGGCCCCAGCGAACCTCACAGGCTGCTCCCCAACCCGGAAGCACGCTCCCTCCCGACGCAATCCGTGCGTCAGAGGGAACGTGCCACCGAGGCCGAAAAGCGGCCCACGAGGCCCGCCAAAGCTGGCCACGATCACAGGCTGCCCCGAAGAGAAGGATCAGCGGCAGCAGCAGCGGTGAGCGAAGGCGGGAGATGAGGTGCTTGCTTCCGATTGGTGAGGAGCTTGCTTCGGGTTGGTGAATGAGGAGGGGAGTGGCCAGAGTGATCCCTGGCCGCGTTCTAAAATGGAACGCGGCCATGGATCAGAAAACACGGCGCCAGGGATCACGATTTTTCAAGAGCGCATGCGTGCTTTAGGGTTTTATTATATAAGGATGACAACTTTGCATGAGGTAAAACTCTTTATATTTTATAAATCTTTCCTTTAACAGTTAAAGATTTATAAACTATAAAGAGTTTTACCTTATGCAAAATTGTCATTAAATATTTTTTCTGCGCCCTCACATTTAAAGTTTAATATCTTTCCTTTCTCAAAACTGACACATTTCAATCACTATATTGAAAATAAAATCATTTTCCCTACCTTTGTTGTCTGGTGACTTTATTTTTTTGTGCATTTAATTATGTTTCCAGGCAGCGATTGGCTGGCCCGGAACTTCCTCCCCGACATTAGATTTGATGTCGGATGGCGAGAATTGGTCGGCTCCAAGCTGGGGAAGATATGCAGGGAGAGCTAAGACCTCGGGCACTGGCCTGTTCCCCGATTGCGGTGGCTTGGGGGAGGGCAGTGGGAAGGGAAGCAGATTGGGGACCCCTGCTTTAGATGAGGACAGATTGCGGGCCGCAAAATAGTCCCTGGGGGGGCTGCGTGTTTGAGACCGCTGCTCTAACCCCACACCTTTTCCTGCTTGCTCCAAAAAGAACTCACCCCACCCCCGCATGACGAACCCCCCCCCCCCCAAAACATCCCTGGTTGTGGCCCCCTTCCCTTCTTCACACTTTTTTAAACAAATTTTCTGGTAGTCTAGTAGCTCCCTCCCTCCCTCTCTCTCCAGTTCCCGAAAACTTTGCTGCTAGACTAGTGAGACCAAGCCTAGGCCCCGCCCACCCTGTACTTCAAACAAGCAGGAGCGAAGCTAACTCATTGTGCCTTCAGTGCCTTGCCCCATTGGTGCTGGAGAGAGGAGTAAGTGGACATTGCTCCTGCTTTGTTTAAGACATGGATCTGGGGGGGGGGGGCCTAGGCTTTGAGTCTCGGGATGAGTGGGAGAGAGTCCCACTAGATACTACGGAATTTGTTTAGAAGGCGGGGGCTGGGGGGGATCTCCTTTGATTGAATAGCAGGGAAAGAGGGTCAGGAGGGGGGGCAATAGACTACTTGGGCAACTTGCTTTCTTAATATCCAGAGGAGTGCCTGGGTCAGGAGGGGGAAGGGGTGGTCTGATTCTAGTAAGAGAAGGGGTGCCGCTGACCTAGGGTTACAAGATGTCCAGGGAAACCCAGACATGTCCTCTTTTTAGAGGGCTGTCCAGGTGCCTAGACGGACTTTCCAAAACCCAGCACTTTGTCCGGGTTTTGGAAAGCCCTGAGCTCCGGTCACGTCTAGAGGGCCTCAGAACATGCGCGAATGACGTCACACGTATCCGCACATACTTGGAGGCCCTCTAGATTCGACCCGGAGGTTGGGAAAGAAGAGACGAAGCTTTGTGGGGGCGGGGCAGGGCTGGTGGTGGAATGGGGCAGGGCTGGAGGTGAAGCAAGGCGGGACTGGGGCAGAACAGGGCAGGGCCATGCATCTGGGGAGTTTTATGTCACTACCTCTGACCAGATGAAAAGTTTCCCATGCACGATGTGCATGACAAGCTTTTTCTTCCTGCATGGCCACATTAACATGTGTTTTAGTTTGGTCTGTAGTAATGAAATCCATGTGAAATGATTTCTGCATTGCTTAGCCAGTAAAATCTGCAGTAAAACCAAGTTAAAGCCACAGTCTACTCCCTCAAAGATGTCCACTTTGTTACAGATCCTAAAATAAATACAGCACCTCATTCTGTCTATTCCTCTCGGAAATACAGCCCAACAGCTGAGAGGTGCCTCAGGTTCTCTCTTTTCTATGAATGATGCACTTTTTCAAGTAGACTTCAGTGAATTACAGCCTTGGTGATTTCACGAGATGGTCTTCATCACAGTCGATAGCTCAGAGAGGGCTTTTACATAATACCACGTATAGAATTATTCTTGGAAGTTTGTGTAAAGATTCGGCCAAAACTTCAACCCATTTCTGTAAACGTTGTTTGATGGTTGGTGTTTAAAACCAGCAGCAAAAGCGCAATCCATTTGCCGCTAGATGGGACCTGCTGAATCTTCCGGGGATTTATGTGATCATTATTGAGTCAAGGTCTAATAACAAAAGTGGTTGGTATGAGAGAATCGCTGCTCTGCCCTAGCGCAACGGTCTGGGGCAATGCCAAAGGTTGTGAAATGAATCCCTTTCACATCACAAGAAGCTCCTCCTGGCGTTCAATACCACTTTATTTATAGCATGGTAGAAAAAGTGTCTGCTCTGTGCTGGGCAGAAGATCCCGCAATCAGGATGCTCTGGAAATAAAGCAAGCAGCAGTGCACCCCAAAGCTTTTCATTATGTCACAGGGTACACCATCTAAAGAAATCTGAAAGCCTGGCGCTTGGGGAGATGGAAGCTGCCCTTTACTTAAACGGTGCTCTGTTTATACCCCTCTCCCCTCCCCCGGGGATAACCCTAAAAGCTTCCTCCTGGTTGCTATAAGCTCAGGATGATCCGATCCTTAGTTCCACTTCTGGACTCTAAGGCCCTCAACATTTTAATTCATTCTCTCATCATTTCTAAAATCGATTATTGTAATTCCCTTTACAAAGGACTGTGTCAAAAAGATACTAGGCGTCTCCAACTCGTTCAAAATACGGCCATAAAAATGATTACAAACTCGAAAAGATTTGATCATGTTACTCCATTATTAAAGAACGCACACTGGTTACCCATTTCGTACTGAATTACATATAAAATTACCTTATTAACTTTCAAAACTCAAAAAACAAATGCCCCCATGATCCTCCCAGAACATTAAGGTCTGCCTTGCAACATAGCCTCAACATCCCTTCACTTAAAATAATTGGCACTCGTCGAGCCACCATTTTTTCGGTCTGGAACTCCCTCCCAACTTTTTATTAGAGCAGAACAAAGTTTGGACAAATTCAAGAGTAGTTTAAAATGTTTTCTGTTTAAAGATGTCTACGAATGAGTTTTCCAATCCTTCAGTCCTTTATTTCTGAAGCCAATCCCTACTTTTTCTTATCCAATTGAAGAGGTGTCAAAGTCCCTCTTCAAGGGCCGCAATCCAGTCGGGGTTTCAGGATTTCCCCAATGAATATGCATGAGATCTATTTGCATGCACTGCTTTCATTGTATGCTAATAGATCTCATGCATATTCCTTGGGGAAATCCTGAAAACCCGATTGGATTCTGGCCCTCAAGCACCAGAGTTGCCCATGTCTGTTCTAGACATTTCACTGTCCTTTCCTTCAGCAGTGTTCTGTGATTTTTTTCCCACCACTGAAGTAAAACTTATCACCTCCGTAGCTTCCCTCCCATCTCTTCTCTGTTACTGCTTTTTTGAAAAAGGACCACATCAGCCCATCTCCAATCACATGGAACTTCTTCCTGTTTCCAAGGATTTGTTACATCCTTTAGAGCAGGGGTGTCAAAGTCCCTCCTCGAGGGCTGCAATCCAGTTGGGTTTTCAGGATTTCCCCAATGAATATGCATGAGATCTATTTGCATGCACTGCTTTCATTGTATGCTAATAGATCTCATGCATATTCATTGGGGAAATCCTGAAAACCTGACTGGATTGCGGCCCTCGAGGAAGGACTTTGACATCCCTGTCCTACTGTGTTACCCTTTTATATTTACTTTACTTAAAAATTCTAGTTCTCCCTTTTTTCCCAATCAAGTATGTCTGATTGTACGAAGATTCTGTCCACTATCTGTTGTGTGTTCCCCCATTTTATATTTTAGCTTTTTAATTGTACAACGCTTTGAATGTTATGATAAGCGTTTAATCCCATTTTTAATAAACTAGGAACTTGAAGCCAGCAAGCCTGGCTAGTGAGAAAGCAATGAATTTGGAGCCACTTGAGGAGCTTCTCTGGGCTCGTAAATTCTGCCGTCTCCAGCGACCCCGACTGATCCCTCTCATATCTCTCCTTACAGGGAAACCTCTCCAGATCAAACCAAGACTGTGAGCCGAAAGGTCAGCTGTCAGGACCTCTGCAATCTTATGAGTGCTTCCAGAGCCGAGTTCACTCCCAAACTGCTGGGAACTGCTTCCAAGGATCTCCTGGCACCTTCTCAGGAAACCTGTACCAGAGCCAGGAGAGTGTGTGTTTTTGCTATTAGGTTTTTACACACGGCTGTGTGAGTAATAAAGTACCATTTTAGTTTGTATAAATTCCTAGAGACATATTATTTCCAAAGGATTTATAGGAATTTTTAAAGTGTTGAATTAAAGGATCTTTTCATTTGCTTCTGAGTCCCTGGAGTGTTTGTGAATGAGACATCCTATTCATGGAGGCTTCTTGTCCAATGGAATGATCGGAGTTATAGGACGCACATAGTCACCTGTATTCTTTTAGACAACACTAGCAGAACCAGTGTTAGCCTACCCAACATCTGGGTGCCGTAGAGAATTATGCCCAAACTAGTCTTTAACCCCGTTACATTAATGGGTGCTAGAATAGATGTGTCTGACTGTCTTTCTTTCTTTCTGTCTCTCTCTTTCCTCAGCTGTCCACCACCACCCCTTCCCTGCTCCCCCTGGCCAGCAGCAGCCCTTCTCCCTTCATTTTACCTCCCCCCTGTCCAGCAGCACTCCTTCATGCTCCCTCTGACCAGCAGCAGCCCTTCTCCCACCTCCCCCTCTGTCCAACAGTAGGCCATATCCCTTCGTTTTACCTTCCCCCTATCCAGCAGCATCTCTTCCCTGCTCTCCCTGTCCAGCAGCAGCCCTTCTCCCTTCATTTCACCTCCCCCCCTGTTCAGCAGCACTCCTTCACTGCTCCCTCTGACCAGCAGCAGCCCTTCTCCCTTCCTTTTACCTCCCCCCTGTTCAGCAGTAGGCCTTCTCCTTTCCCTGCTCCCCTTGTCCATCATCCGCTAGCCCGGGCAGCCTCGGGGCTTTTGCTAGGCCAGTCCACCTTGCATTATCAAAGTGGGCCGGCCTAGCAAATGCCCCGAAGCTGCTGCGTTTGCTGGTCCGGGGGTGAGAAGAGGCGTCCCAGCAGCGGCAGCGCAGGAGTCAAACCGCCACTGCCGTCGCAAGCCTCCTCAAGCACCGGAAATCGAATTCGGCACGGAGGCACACAGCAGGGTGGCAGTGATCACAAAACCCTAAGTGCGCACGTGCACTTAGGGTTTTATTATAGAGAATAGAAAACCCACCTATGTCCTGGGTAACAACATAAGAATTGCCATATTGGGACAGACTGAAGGTCCATCAAGACCAGTATCCTGTTTCCAACAGTGGCCAACCCAGGTTACAAGTACCTGACAGAAACCCAAAGAGTAGCAACATTCCAGAGTTGAGATTGTGATGTCATAATGCCTCATTCCACCAATGCCTAAGAGCCAAACTCATCAGTGATGTCACAATGGCTCGATTGTCCTTGACTTGGCCTGCATTATTAGTCGCATGGAAATTGATAATCCAGTTCACAAATATATCAATGGCTCTTCCTCCAAAGATGGCATCTAAGCTTAATTGTCCATAATTTATTCTCAATTCCTCAAAATGGCAGTGGCTTCTGAACCCTGAACCCAAATACGTCAGTGGTGTAACAGAACCACCAATTGTTTTCTCACTTAAGAACGATGACCAATCCAATTCTAAATTCAATCTTTAGGAGAAACTGTATCAATGATAGGGCAGACGGCCTTTACCTGCCATCATGTTTCTATGACAAAGAGCCACCTTTGCTTTTTGTAATTTAAAAAAATTGCTTGCATTGCCTCCCTCCCTCCCATCCCACTTCAATTTTATCAATTATTTTTGTTGATCTACCCATATATACAAGTTGACAAGTCCCTATTATCAAAAACTTCACTGGCTGCCCCTGGAAGCACGAGTTTTGTTTAAATTTTTTTGCCTTTGTTATAAATCAATTTTTGGCCTGGCCCCTATGTACTTGGTTTCTCAATTTAATCTGGACAGTTCTATTAGGCCCACACGCAGAATTCATATGTTCACCTATCCATCATTAAAGGACTGTCGCTACAAAAGATTCCTGGACAGAGCTCTTGCCTCCCAGGCAGGTAAATGGAATGACTGGCTGGGTAACATTATCATGCATTCCTTATCCTACTTCAGTTTTAGAAAATCAATAAAAACGAATTTGTTTAATCGATTGTAACCTAAGAATCTTATAGTGTTTCACTACTCCCATCCTGTACCTTATATTTGATGACTTTGTAATGCAACCACTTCGCTGATTGTCCAGCATCTTTTATTGTAAACCGCCTCGAACTATTATGGCTTTGGCGGTATATAAAAAAAATAAATTATTATTATTATTATTCAATTATATACGATATATATGATAATGTCTGAATCATAAGTGGTATTGGATGTAACTGTTGGGTCCAGCCAATTCCCTCCCTCAATGGTGGTTTGACACCATTGACATGGTCTATATTTTCAATGCCCAAGTATGTGTGTTTGTTCAAACGACAAGTCCAATCTTCTATAAGTGAAGAATTCACCTACAGTTTTCCCATGTCAAAATGCTATTAAGGGGATTCCTGAGATGCTCTATGCAAGGACAATATTAATGAAACCATCGGAGCAATATGGCTTATATAGGGAAACCCTGCTACCAATCTTTCTTCCTTGGATTGGGTTTTATAGAGCTTCCCAACCTTGGCTCTCAGGTATGCTTTCTTGATGACAGTCCTAGGTATCCCCTTGCCAATAATCTATGATATAATTCTTGATCGTGAGTAACAAGCTCAGTTTTAGTAGAACAAATGCTCCATTGACTGACTGTTAAACTGAAGTGTAATTCTGAAACTAGAGAAAGTTATGTCTTGCAAATTCTTTTCTATATAACATTATCAACAGTGAATCATTTTCTCTCTATATATGGGCATATAGGCAAGCCATATTCCATTTATTATGGTAAACCGTAGATGTCTTGTCAAAGATTTTAACCATTCAAAAAAGTTCCTCAAGAGCTTCCTCTAAATCGTCCTATATAACAAGAATATTGAATTTACATGCACATCTATATAATAAAACTCTAGCTGCGCATGCGCACTCTTAACTGCGTGCTTCCGTGATCCGTAGGTCTGTGGCCGCAGGAGTGCGCATGCGCGCTACTGTCAGCTAGCACGGACCTCCCTGCTCTCCAGTTCCTCCAGGAATCGAGCGCCAGTCCTCCATCCAGTCCACCGAAGGGCTCTTCTGTCTACAAAAGCCTACTGAGGATCGCGGCCGGCTGTAGCGAACCTCGCTGGCCGCTCTGCACCTCAGTAGCATGTTCCCTCTGACGCACCGGATCGTGTCAGAGGGAACATGCTACCGAGGTGCATAGCGCCTGCGAGGTTCGCTACAGCCGGCCGCGATCCTCAGTAGGCTTTTTTGATTGCAGATTGCTCTCTCTCTCTCTCTTTATTCAGGGCAGACCAGGAAGCGCAGGTAAAGGGTTGGGTACTCGGTGGGCCCGGGTACTCAGTGGGCCCGGAGGACGGGTTGAGAGCAGCCGCTCCTGCGCTATAGTTGGTGTGACCCCATTCCTCCCGGGAAGCGCTATAGGGGGGGAGCCAGGCCGGGGACACTGAGGCGGGGTCCAAGTCCAGGCTGTGGTAGCCTCTGTAGAGCATTATGACACAATGTAACAGGCCCAGCAGTTCCTCGGGGGAAGATAACAGGAAGGGAGGCCTACTGCTGGACAGGGGGAGCAGGGAAGAGATGCTGTTAGATAGGGGGGGAGTAAAAGGAAGGGAGAAGGCCTATTGCTAGACAGGGGGAGCAGGGAAGAGGTGCTGATAGACAGGGGGGAGTAAAAGGAAGGGAGAAGGCCTATTGCTAGACAGGGGGAGCAGGGAAGAGGTGCTGTTAGACAGGGGGGGGGAGTAAAAGAAAGGGAGAAGGTCTGCTACTGGACAGGGGGAGCAAGGAATGGGTGCTGCTGGACACAAGGGATGGTGGTGGACAGCCGAGGAAAGAGAGAGACAGAAAGAAAGACAGACAGACAGATAGACAGACAGAAAGCGACCAAGCAGAGAGAAAGAAAGAAAAACAGACACACACATCTATTCTAGCACCCGTTAATGTAACGGGCTTAAATACTAGTCTTTATAGAATACAGAATGGAG
This sequence comes from Geotrypetes seraphini, assembly GCF_902459505.1. Lineage (NCBI taxonomy): Eukaryota > Metazoa > Chordata > Amphibia > Gymnophiona > Dermophiidae > Geotrypetes > Geotrypetes seraphini. Next base: position 13,713,599 of record NC_047085.1, read on the forward strand.
AGATGCATGCATATTGTACAGTGGTGCCTCACACAACGAACTTAATTGGTTCCAGGAGCAAGTTTGTTATGTGAAACGTTCGTTATGTGAACCGCGTTTTCCCATAGGAATACATGTAAAAAAAAATAATTCGTTCTGCAGCATAAAATATGCTAAGATGACATAAAAAAGATAAATTTTTTGTTATTATTTTTATTTAGATACATCTAAAAACATACATCTCCCTGTCCTTTTACTTCCACTATCTTCCTATCCCATCTCTATTCCCTTTTGTCCCTCTCCCCATGATCAATCATCTCACCACCTCTCTCTGCCCTCACCCTCAGGGTTCAAGATTGCTTCCACTCTTTTTCCTGTTGTTCTCTCTGCCTGTCACCCTATGATTTAGCATCCCTTCTGCCCTTGTCCAATATTTCCCCTTCTCTCCCTCCCTCTCATCCCCTGCTCCAACATGTGCTTTCAGCGGCCTTCTCCCCCCTTAAGCGTCTTTTCTTCTCCACTCCACCTTTCCTCCCTCCCTGCCTCCACCTTTGTGGCGCTTTTGCACCCGACCGACAACAGAACAGGCCCGGTCGGACAAATCTCCCTGTCCTGTAGCCGCGAATCTAAATTACCTTCTTACAGCAGCTGGATTATTGAAGCTGCTGTAAGAGGTAATTTAGATTCGCGGCTACAGGGCAGGGAGGTTTGTCGGCCGGGCCTGTTGTCGGTCGATCGGGGGACCTGACCAGCTGTGCACATTCTTCGGGGCGGACCGCCCCCTCCCCCCTCTTTCGTTCGCCATTGCCTTCATCCTACCTGCCCTGCCGCAGCCGCACACAGCCGAACGGAAGTCTTCCTGATGTCAGCGCTGACGTCGGAGGAAGGGAGGGCTTTGCTTAAGCCCTCCCTCCGACGTCAGCGCTGACATCGGGAAGATTTCCGTTCGGCTGTGTGCTGCGACAGGGCAGGTAAGGAGAAGGAGACTACCCTCGCGGCTCGACCAACCCCGCTGCGATCCAACCCCGCAGGAACCCCGGACTTCGTTGTGTGAAACGAAGTCCGTTGTACGAATCAAGATATAAAGTTCGTTGTGCGCAGCGTTCGCTGTGCGAGGCGTTCGCTGTGTGAGGCACCACTGTATATTGAAATTGTTAGTGGCTCGTAATTCAGTTAAATTGCATGCCCAAATCTGTACACATAATTTGGAGTGCCACATATAGAATTTGGAGGCCTATGTCCTGTGAGCTCCAAAAGGAAGCTCTGTTTAACAATTTACAGGTGCTTCATTGAGAGACTGAGCTTATGCTCTACATACCTTGAGTTAGGAGTGAAGTTCATTACAGAGGAAACGGGTGAACTTGAAATAGAAAACATTCATTCAGTGGACAGCATGGACGGATATAAAGATTTATGAACACTTGCAGCACTAATACGGTGAATATAGGGGCTCGGCCACACCTGAGAAAGGACCTGATTTCAGCAAGCCGCTAACATTCACTGGCAATATTTGATTCAGATAAGTACTGGTTATTCATCATAAAGTGAATAGTTAAAGGTGGATAATTGAGGAAACACGATGATGGTTCCCTTCATTTCGTGGCCCTTAAGAATAGCCTTACTGGATCAGACCAATGGTCCATCATGCCCAGTAACCCGTTCTCACAGTGGCCAATGCAAGTCCCAAGAACCTGACCAAAACCCAAGGAATAGCAACATTCCATACAGAATCCCAAGGAATAGCAAGATTCCGGAATCCCAAAGAGGAACAAGATTCTAGAATCTCAAAGAGTAGCAAGATTTCAGAATCCCAGAGAGTAACAAGATTCTAGAATCCCAAAGAGTAGCAACATTCCATACAGAATCCCAAGGAATAGCAAGATACCGGAATCCCAAAGAGGAACAAGATTCTAGAATCTCAAAGAGTAGCAACATTTCATGCTACCAATCCAAGGCAAGAAGTGGCTTCCCCCGTGTCTTTCTAAATAACAGACTATGGGCTTTTCCTCCAGGAACTTGTCCAAACCTTTCTTAAAACCAGCTACGCTATCCGCTCTTACCACAACCTCTGGCAATGTGTTCCAGAGCTTAACTATTCTCCTCCTCCTATTGGTTTTAAAAGTATTTCCCTGTATCTTCATCGAATGTCCCCTAGTCTTTGTAATTTTTGACGGAATGAAAAATTGATCCACTTGTACCCGTTCTACTCCACTCAGGATTTTGTAGACTTCAGTCATATCTCAGATATGGCCATGAAGGAGGTGTACTGAGCACATCACATTGGATTATTTATTGATTTATTCAATTAAAAATATTTTAAGTGAATATATAGTTGTGCTTAAAAGACATTTTTTGTTTGTAGATTATATAGGAAATGTCAATTCATTGGTTCTTTCCCATCAATTAGTTGTAGTATGCACAAAACTGACCCATTTGGAGACATTATCCTGATACAAACATGCATAGGTGTGTTCACACACCCATCCAAACACATAGGCAAACATACATACACACAACCAGACAGTGGCATAGTGTGGGTGGAGGGGGTGAACCACCCTTAGTGCCGTCTTTGCGCCTCTCTTCCTCGCTGCTACCCCACATACCTCCTTAAACGTTTTGCCAGCACGAGCAGCGTCTTCCACTTGCTACTTTCACCAGCCTTGGCTCCCTTCTGATGTCACTTCCTGGTCACATGGTCAGAATAGAGCCGAGGCTGGCACGAGCCGCAAGTGGAAGACGCTGCTCGCGCTGGCAAACATTTAAGGAGGTATGTGGGGTAGCAGCAAGGAGGAGAGGCGCAAAGACGGCACTAAGGGTCGGGTCGGCAAATGCTGGCTTTAGTGCATCTGGTCCAAAGAGCAGAGCAGCAGGTAATCTGCTGTTCTACAGCACCACAACCAAAAAACACCAGAGTTCATAGTAACATAATAGATGACAGCAGATAAAGACCCGAATGGTCCATCCAGTCTGCCCAACCTGATTCAATTTAAATTTTTTTTTTTTTTTTCTTCTTAGCTATTTCTGGGCAAGAATCCAAAGCTTTACCCGGTACTGTGCCTGAGTTCCAACTGCCGAAATCTCTGTTAAGACTTACTCCAGCCCATCTACACCCTCCCACCCATTGAAGCCCTCCCCTGCCCATCCTCCACCAAACGGCCAAACACAGACACAGACCGTGCAAGTCTGCCCAGTAACTGGCCTAGTTCAATCTTTAATATTATTTTCTGATTCTAAATCTTCTGTGTTCAATTTTTAGGTGCTTAGGATTTGTTGAGCCCTGCCGTAAACCATTGTTAAGATGGACTTGGGAAAATCCACTGCTTATTCCTGGAGTAAGCAACTTAAAATCTCTTGTACTCTTCTGGGATCTTTCCAGGTACTTGTGACCTGGATTGGCCACTGTTCAAAACAAGCACCACCAAAAAAAGCAAGTCCGGTTTAAATCATAGCAGGAGATCCAGGCTCAGATTCCTCATCTCGGTGGATCAGTCAAGCCAGCGTGCAGTGGCCCAGAAAAGGGTAAAGGGGTATATCGCCTTTCTGTGTGGTTTATGTATTCTAGACAGGTGCTTATTTTGTACCTGGGGCAAGTGACTTGCCCAGAGTCCCAAGCAGCTGCCCTGGGAATTGCAGGTTGCAGAGGCAGCTGCTCTAACCGCTAGGCCACACCAGCGGTTCTTTCTGGGTGCAGAACGACGTCATAGCTGTACTGTGAAGGAACTTCACTTCCAGTCCTCAGCCAATGATGGATCCTGGTGTTCTCTGGTTTTGCCCTTGGGGAGGGTTTTTGAAAGTGGAAGATTAAAAAATCAGGAAGGAGGGGGGGAATGAGAAAAGTCAAATATAAAGCCCCAAACCATTAACCTTGTTTGATTTAATTCCATGTGTAAAGGCAAACTAGTAGGTTCTCTTTAACCGATTGATTCCAAAGCGCCACTAGCAACGTTCCAGAGCCAGGCTTGAATGCTCCAAATGGATCCATTTCCTTCCACTCCCCTCCCACCACCATCTCAAGCTCACTAATTATTTTAACAACTGCAACCTGCACGGAACTTGGAATTGCACCTAATCTTTGTATCACAAGTTGCACAGAGGATAATTCAGGCCAGGCTTTTCCCACTATATTTGGCACTGGAAAATCGGGGAGTAAACAGCAAAAACAGAGCCTAGATCATGGCCAGAATGCAAAGCTGCCGGTTGTGTGGTGTATGCCTGGAAAGTTTCCAAAAACTAATTCCCCTAGGGCAGACACACTTTTTTGTAATTTATTCCTTCCCAGCTGAACTTGTAACCAGTTTAGCATGTATCGTTTTTCATGGTATTATATGACATGGTAAATACACTTTAACACTCAGAGTGTCCTGTTCGGACACTAAACTTAAAGCTGGATGTTACACATGGAATTTGCTCAGAACACTTTCTGGAGGAGAAGCTCCATTTCCTTATGCCGGGGCCCCAGGGAGGCCACTATTAATGAGTTCCATTCATTTTGAGCTCCAAGGAATGGACCTGGAATGTATTTATTTAAAAAAATTCTTACTCAATAAAAAAGGGATGGTTAACAAGATTAAAGATATTATAATGGCTCTGTATCGCTCCATGGTGCGACCTCATCTGGAGTATTGGGTTCAATTCTGGTCTCCTTATCTCAAGAAAGATATAGTGGCGCTAGAAAAGGTTCAAAGAAGAGCGACCAAGATGATAAAGGGGATGGAACGCCTCTGATATGAGGAAAGACTAAAACGGTTAGGGCTCTTCAGCTTGGAAAAGAGACAGCTGAGGGGAGATAGGATTGAAGTCTACAAAATCCTGAGCGGAGTAGAACGGGTACAAGTGGATCGATTTTTCACTCCATCAAAAATTACAAAGACTAGGGGACACTCGATGAAGTTACACAAAAATACTTTCAAAGCCAATAGGAGGAAATATTTTTTCTCTCAGAGAATAGTTAAGCTCTGGAACGCATTGCCAGAGATTGTGGTAAGAGCGGATAGCATAGCTGGTTTGAAGAAAGGTTTGGACAAGTTCCTGGAGGAAAAGTCCATAGTCTGTTATTGAGAAAGACACGGGGGAAGTCACTGCTTGCCCTGGATCGATAGCATGGAATATTGCTACACCTTGGGTTTTGGCCAAGTACTAGTTACCTGGATTGGCCATTGAGACAACGGGCTACTGGGCTTGATGGACCATTGGTCTGACCCAGTAAGGCTAGTCTTATGTTTGACAACTCCAGTGTCTGGTGCAGCTTTGGAGGGAGGGGAAGGCATCTTGACCGGAAAGTTGGTGCAGTTTGCCTCTGACTTGTATCTTACAACTATTAATGCTCATGAATGCCTGCCAATACAGACTACAAACGCCTAACCGTTAATGTCAAGGACTTAAATAACCCCTTTAAGCGACAGAAGCTGTTGCTTTATTTCACAGGCTGAGATTAGATCCAATAATGATCCCTGCACAATAGAGCTAGCAGAGACCCTGAACACTCACAAGTAGCGGAGCCAGTAGAGACCCTTCTGATTCATTAAGAAAGCTGTTGTAGAAGCATCTCATGTATAAATCGCAATATTTACGTAGATGTGAAAGTCCCCAGAGAAGAAGCAAATGGTGCAAGAGCCAGCAAAACATTTTGGTGGGTTTCTTTTCTGTCTAATCTCATCTTGCGTACACAGGCTGGGTTTTTTTTTTCTTCAAAACGGCCTTAAGAAACCCGACTACATTGGTTGACTGGAAAAATCTCCTGCAGTCTAGTCGCAGTGTTGTCCTTCATTTATACCGATAGAACTGAATCCCTGCTTTTAATAAAAGTTTGTATTTGGAATTATCTCTATTTTCCCACTTGTTTCTTCTCTGATCTACGTTTCTGCGGGACCATCGTGTCGCTTTGTGTGCTTCCAGGTGAAAGTCCCCACCACGCAGTGAGTCCAGTGGGTTGGGGTGATATGGGGCATGGCTTAGGTGGCCAAAACTCTATAGTGGGAATAGATGTATGTGAAAATACAGCAGGTTTTGCACTCGCCCAAAGGTCACAGACCACGGCCAACAACCGAAGTGAAGCACCATATTTTGTTCATGGTTCCCCTGAGGCAGCAGAAGTGAAACAAGGGACCTTGTTGGAACATCATGTGAAGAGTCAGCGTTTGGAAGTGGACGAAGCAGCCGTTTATTAGCCGTGAAGACTTGCACCTTGCCGCATTTTGGATTAAGGACCTTTTTTTGAAAAGGATTGAACGATAAGTGCACATAGTCTTAAACTATACACTTCTCCCTCCATATTCACGGTTTCAGCAATTGCGGTTTTGATTATTCACAGTTTTTAGCTTGCTGGCTCCTTCCCCCAAATTACGTCAGCTTGCATAGAGAAATCGCCGATTCCCAGCAGTTTCTTCACCGTGTTTTGCCTCTCCTTCAGGAACTGGCTTGATCTCCCACCAGGTTCGTGGTTTCACCATATTCACGATGGTTTTTAATAGAAAACAGCGAATAACAAATGAAAAAGTTATTCACGTTTTTTCTGTATTTGCGGTTCTGTTAATCCCCTTTCACAGCGGATACGGAGGGAGAAATGTCATTCATAGTAGTAGTGTGAAGAGTTTCAGTTTTGGGAAGCAGAGCTGAGATTGTGATGTCACAATGCCTCATTCCACCAATAAGAGCCAGCCTCATCCGTGATGTCACAATGGCTTGATTGTAGCAGTTTAACCGTTCCCTTAACTGTATCCACCACATCCTGCTTGTCTGTTTAGATTGTAAGCTCTTTGGAGCAGGGACTGTCTTCTTTGTGACTGTACAGCGTTGCATATGTCTGGTAGCACTATAGAAATACACTTTTCCCTCCGTATTCGCGGTTTCGATTATTCACGATTTTTAGTTTCCTGGCCCCTCCCCCCCCAAATTACATCAGCTTGCATAGAGAAATCACCGATTCCAAGTGTTTACAGAAAAAAATCTCTGATTCCCGGCACTTTCTTCACCGTGTTTTGTCTCTCATTCCGGAACAGGCCAGGTCTCCCGCCATGTTATTCGCTTCACCATATTCACAATGGTTTTTAATAGAAAACAGCGAATAACATATGAAAAAGTTATTTGCGGTTCTGTTAATCCCCTATCACAACGAATAAGGAAGAAGTGTAGTTCATTTTCTGTTATAAATGTATATTGAATGGATGAATTTGAGGGCACTAGAGGAGGTTTTTTTAACCCGTGATGTGTTCCCCTCTTGATCTTGAACTTAACTAGTGTCAAGAAGGAGGTTTTGAAGTAGCGTAGCATCTGAATGGCCTTCCACTGCGCTTATGAGTAACACTTTTTTTTCCTCCACTTACGATTTCTATATAAGTCCTATTTTGAGCTAATTGAGTTGATGAATGAAATGTTAGGTAGTTGCTGATACAATTTTTACCCTGACACTCATCTAACTGTCCTCCCCTGACAAGAGCCTCCTGACCTCCTCCAGCTCTTGCTGGAGGTCTTCTTGCAGTAGGGTTACCATAGTGCTCCAGAAAAAGGAGGATGGATTGAGACATCCGGGTTTTACTTCCACTGCTCCTTTTTCTGGAGCCAAATGGTAACCCTACCTTGGGGGTCTAGTGTGTGTGTTGGGGGAGGCGGGGTTAGGATTGATCTCTAGATGCTTCTGCCCCTTTGACACTCAGGTTCAAAATGCTGCCTCTGACCCCCTAGTGGCAGTTTTGAAGTACTACCACTAGAAGTTAAGCTCCCAAATACATTTTTATACCTCTGTTTTTAAAAGCGACTTACTGACAGAAATCTTAACATAGAGAATATAGACCAGAGCTGCCCAATTCCGGTCCTCGAGATCCACTGGTAGGCCAGGTTTTCAGGATATCCACAATGAATATGCATGAGAGAGATTTGCCTGCACTGCCTTCTTGGTATGCAAATCTCTCTCATGCATGTTCATTGTGGAGATCCAGAAAACCTGACCTGCCAGTAGATCTTGAGGATTGGACTTGGGCAGCCCTGATATAGACCATCAAATTCAAGAAGCTCACAATCTTATTTATTTCTTTGATTTTTTTTTTTAGCCCCTCCTCCCAAAGGAGGTTACAAATTAGGTATTCAAGTATTTTCCCTATCTGTCCCGGTGCGCTCACAATCCCTTCACAGATGTCCTTCCGTTTCATTTAAAATATCACCTGTCTCAGCTTCTCTAAAAAAATGTCTGCATATCAAATATGATTCAAAAATATATTGAAAAAAATCCATGTGCAATTCATATTTATATAACTATTATAATAAAAATTGCTTAGCTTCAAATCATGAAAGTTTATGGGGTTGTGTTATTAAGAGAGGCTACAGAATCACTGGTACCCAGACAAGCTCCCAAGCGGAGAAAAAGACCTCCTTAATGCTCCAAAGGAGCTAACACCATACTCTGAACACCAGCCAGTATTGGCTGATACATCAGTCATAGGTAACATGACCATACGTCCTGTTTTGAACGGGACCATCCCGTTTTTAGGTAGCCTCTCCCGTTGTCCCCAAGCACAGCTTCGGGACACCAAAATGTCTGTTTTCAGGGGCCCGCTGAAGAAACAAGTACTGTAGCGAATACAGTTCCCCCTCCCCCCAGTACCTTTTTTTAATCCTGCCTCCTGTCCTGATGTCTTCCAGCAGCGGCAGAGCGGCGCGCCTGCCTGGTCCCACACCGCTCACTGAATGACTGCTGTCAGTTCTCGCAAGTCCCGTCAGGGCAGCCATTCCCATTTGTTAGGATGGTATTCAGGTCCTCACCTAAAGCAGGTTCAAAGGGACAAAAAGGAAAGAGTCCTAATGAACCAAAAATGGCCAGTTATCTCAGGCTGTTCCGTTAAATTCCAGACTGTGTCCATATAGAGCAAGTCCCAATTGGAAAGATTCGAGTCCCAACAGGTGTACCCCATTTCACCAGTCGCATCATTGGGACTCAAATCTTTCCAATTGGGACTTGCTCTATATGGACACAGTCTGGAATTTAATGGAAAAGCCTGAGATAACTGGCCATTTTTGGTTCATTAGGACTCTTTCCTTTTAATCCCTTTGAACCTGCTTTAGGTGAGGACCTGAATACCACCCTAACAAGTGGACCTTTGTCTCGACCTATGACTGCTGTATTAACCAATACTGTGTTAGTCTGGTGTTCAGAGCATGGTGTTAGCTCCTTTGGAGCATTAAGGAGGTCTTTTTCTCTACTCGGGTACCAGTGATTCTTTAGTTTGATCAGTGCTGCTCTTTCTCCATTTCCTGATATTGTGTTATTAAGGCAATGTCGATGCCTAGGTGGATGTCCAGAGAAGGGTCTGTATTTTAACAACAGTAACCCCCAAATGCTCATCTTTATTTTCAAGTTTAATAGTATCTTGATATGCCATCTATCACAAATATCTAGACCAGGGATGTCAAAGTCCCTCCTCAAGGGTCGCAATCCAGTCGGGTTTTCAGGATTTCCCCAATGAATATGCATGAGATCTATTAGCATACAATGAAAGCAGTGCATGCAAATAGATCTTATGCATATTCATTGGGGAAATCCTGAAAACCTGACTGGATTGTGGCCCTCAAGGAGGGACTTTGACACCCCTGATCTAGACAATTTAGAATAAAGTAAATAGAATGAGGTCACGTGACGCTATGAGCGAGTGAAGACGTCTCCTCGCTCGCTCCGAGGCCGCCCGATTTTTTACTTCTCAATCGCGGGACAAAGTTGCTCGCCGACGCTAGTGCAGCTCCGGGATCGGTGAGTCGCTGCATGGACAGATATATTACGCGCTCCCAGGACTCTATGACGACCAAAGCGGCCCGAAAGGAGCGCGAACGTGTGCGACCGGGGGAATCCAAGATGGCGTCGAGCCCTGCAGCACCGGTCTCCCACCTGACTGAGACCGCGCTGGGGGACATTAAGGAGGCAATATCGCAGGTCCTGGGGCCCAAAATGGAACTGCTCTCCACGCAAATCTCCAATATTGAAACCTTGCTATCAGCTGCTGCGGCTCGTACCACTGAATTGGAGCAGCGTGTCTCCACACTGGAGGATTCCTCGGTGACCAGAGGCACGGATATATCTACACTTCAAGCACAAGTATCTTTGCAAGCAGAAAAACTGGATGACCTGGAGAATCGCTCCCGTCGCTCTAACTTGAGGATTATGGGCATTCCTGAGACAATTGCAGATCGCCTTTTATTGGATACACTGGAGCGCTGGCTACAGGATGAACTACCTCTCCCACCCTCTTTGGGCCCCCTGAGATTGGAGAGGGCTCACCGTCTGGGATCCCGACCGGGTTTGGAGACTCGCCCGAGGGTGGTTATCCTTAAGCTGTTAAACTTCCGTCACAAGGTAGAGCTTCTACATCAATATAGAGTCAAACGGGATGCGCTTACCTATGACGGCACACCGGTCCGCATAAGCCAGGACTTTTCGGTGGCTTTACAGGAAAAGAGAAAGCCGTACTACCCACTCTGCACGAAACTTGCTGAGCTTAAACGGAGGTTCCAATTTAACTACCCAGCGCTGCTGCGAGTTCAACATAATGGAGTCTGGAAATCCTTTCATTCACCTGAGGCAGCAGCAGATTTCATAAAAATCCTGGAAAGCCAGACGTCTGGAGAATCTTGACTGCATTATGAGTCTCTATAGCCCATTGTTCTTTATTGCACTAATTACTGTTTGATTAGAGTATTAGTTTGTTGGAGCACTTTTTAGTCCTGATGGCTCTTACAGTGATTCGGGCGGCCTCGGGCCAAGTGTCTTTTGTAACCTGTCTGGGTCCCTCTTGGTAGGGACTGCTGGGTTTGTTTGGGGGGGTTGGGGGGTGTTTAGTTTTTGGGTGGTAGCGGCGGCATGGTTTTGGGGTATTATATTGATGTTAAAATTTTGCTGGGTGTTTACCTTTGTGGGGAAGTATGAGTGGGTTGTATGGAGTGTATTTAAGGGACCTTGGGGTGAGGCTGGGCGCCCTGGGACCCACTTTCTTTGGGGGTTGACTGTTTCCCGATATCCTAGTGGGGAATCCCATGGGTGACCGACCATTACGTATAATCTCCTGGAATGTATCCGGCATTACATCCCCGGCTAAAAGAACTAAGATACTATCCCAACTAAAACATCATAGAGCAGATATCGCATGTCTCCAGGAGACTAGGCTCACTGATTTAGAACACCAGAAGCTCCAGAAAGGCTGGGTTGGTACTGTATACTACGCATCTGCCCCTGGGAGGAGGGCTGGGGTGGCCATACTTATCCGAAAGGGCTTAGCGTGCACTGTTCGAGTCCAGCGACGTGACATCCAGGGTCGCTATCTTTTACTGAAGATTGAGGGGCTCGGGGGGACTTTTAGATTGTTGGTGGGTTATGGACCTAATGGATATCAACATTCGTATTTTCAAAATTTGGTTAACATTTGCTTACAAGATTCGGATAGTCCTTTGATCCTGGTGGGTGACTTAAATCAAGTATTGGACCCAAACATAGATAGATCTGGGACGTCGGGTATATCATCGACGAGACACACCAAAGGGGTCCCTTACCTATGTCGGGCTTTGGGGCTAGTTGACCCCTGGCGCTTGCTCCATCCCACCGAGCGGGATTACACACACCAATCCCGGGCACATGGGTCATTCTCGCGGATTGATTACACCTTATTGTCAGAATCTTTATTCGCCAAGGTTATTGAGGCGACCATAGGCCCCTTGGAGGTATCCGACCACACCATGATTTGGATTGACCTAGCGGTGGGTGGACCAGTAGGGCCGGGGACGGGCTGGAGATTTCCCTCTTATTTACATCAAGATGCACATTTTCAAAAGTTTTTACTTGACAAGTGGGAATTTTATTGCTCCTTCAACAACCAACATATTGACCAACCGGTGTTGTTCTGGGATGCAGCAAAAGCTGTACTCCGTGGGGACATTATCGCATACGTCACTACTCGCACGCGACGCATAGCACATCGTATTATAACGCTTGAACGACAACTGGTGTTGTTAAAACGAGACTTATTGCATAGCCCCACTGCCACTAACCGCGAAGCGTATCATTCGGCGTTGGTGACCTTAAACTCCCTCATACATGAACGTACGAAAAAGCTATTGTTTTTTCGTAAATTTCGATTTCATAAATACGGTAATAAAGTGGGGAAGTTACTAGCATCCATTACTAAAAGTTGGAAGGGTTCTCGATACATCCCAATGATACAGGATAGGACGGGGAATATACTAACTTCAGCAGAGGCTATCTCTGAGAGTTTTTATAGACATTTTGAGGCATTCTATGCGTCCCCGGATGCATATACAGGCCCAGATGTGAATGATTACCTGGAAGATGCGGGTATGCCTCGCTTGACGGATGCTCAAATTTCACGCTTGGACCGCCCGTTGCAATTGCAGGAGGTGCTTCGGGCGATTCAGCACATAAAATCTTGCACCGCTCCGGGGCCGGATGGTTACTCCCCTGAGTTTTTTAAGATCTTAGCACTTTCCATTGGGGGCTCTCTTCTTGCTTATTACACGACCATTCAGACACGGCGCATGTTCCCTCGATATGCCAATGAGGCCTTGATTACTCTTATCCCTAAACCGGCCAAACCACCGACTGACTTGGAATCCTACCGTCCGATATCATTATTAAATGTAGATGTAAAAATCTTTGCCCGTATCCTGGCGGATAGGTTAGCCCCGCTGTTATCGTCACTGATTGTTCCTGAACAAGTGGGATTTGTTCGAACTCGACATTCGGTGTTGAATGTCCGGAGAGTACTACTAGCGTTTTCTCGTGCGCAGCAGTTGCGTTTACCTGGTCTACTAGTTGGGCTGGACGCAGCGAAAGCCTTTGATAAGGTCAATTGGCACTACTTGTTTCAGCTCTTACAATATATGGGATTTCCTGTTAGTTATTTTGCGTCTATACAGGCACTCTATGCGAACCCTACTGCCTCAGTGTTAGTTAATGGCATGAGATCGCCCTCCTTTTCTATTGGAAGGGGGACGCGTCAGGGCTGTCCACTGTCCCCTCTCCTGTTTCTTCTCTACTTAGACCCGTTGTTACGTACACTGCAGAGGGACGATGAGATTATGGGACTACCTGAGGGTCGGTCTCAGTTGCGGGTGTTAGCCTTTGCTGATGACCTTTTGCTGGCTTTGGGCAACCCTCAACGTTCGTTGTGTCGGGCGCTGGACATCTTAGATGAATTTAATACATATTCGGGACTGGTTCTCAATAAACAAAAATCAATCGCTCTCCCCACTTCACTAGAGGTGCGTCAGAACTGGAATGGTGAGTTCCCACTGCAATGGGCATCCTCCCAGCTGGTTTATTTAGGGGTGGTCATTCCTCAACAATTAGATAGGCTTTATACCGTCAATATACTGCCCTTACTTTCTCGCACTGGTACAACATTAAAGAACTGGCGGACTTATCCTCTTTCTCTTTCTGGTCGCATAGCTTTATATAATATGATGATTCTCCCACAATGGCTTTACTTATTACAAACACTCCCTATAATGTTAACGAAACGACACTTATCTCAACATAGATCTACCCTATCAACATACTTGTGGCAGGGAAAATGGGCTAGGATATCTTTGACCAAACTGATGCTTCCTATTGCACAGGGGGGAATGGGCTTATTGAGTATTTATAGGTTTAATCTTGCTTGCCAATTACGTCATATCCATGATTGGTTCTGCAATACTGATTGTTTTTCCTTGCCTGAAATTGAATGTTTTTCCTTTAAGCCTTACCACTTTAGCTACCTTTTACATGTTCTCCATTTGCCTGATGTGCCTCAATTGCTTACACACCCTCTACTACCTGCTATGCGGATAGCTTGGAGGATGTTATGTCGCTTATTAAAGATTCCATCACGAACAACGCCTTGCCTTCCTTTATGGGGAAATGGAGACTTTACACCTGGAATGGACTCTGCTTTGTTTCGTCGTTGGTCCAGGATGGGCTTCCAGTATGTTTCTCAAGCAGTAACTCGTGAGGGTCATCCTATCTCCTTCACTGAATTACAAGCGACGTTTCATCTTCGCCCAACTGATTGGTTTGCATATAGACAACTTCAACATTATCTACAAACTTTGGCCCCGAGCATACTGACGGAGAGAGTTCATGACCAGTTGCAAGAGGCTCTTGGCCTCACGGCTCAGGACATTATACCTTTGAAGATTCATCATCAGTTCTTACAAGACTTATCTGGTACCCTGGATTATGCTACTTTGGCTCAGAAATGGACTATGGATCTCCGGATGCCCATCTCGGAGGAGATGCTTCGTAGGGGTATTCGCATGGGCAATACTGCACTTCTGTCAGCAGTAGAGAAGGAGAGGAATTATAAATTTCTTCTACGTGCGTTCTACGCTCCACGGAGAGCATATTTAATGGGGATTGGTTCGGGACCTGGTTGTGGCAAATGTTCTCAACCTTTGGCAACTATTGGTCACATGTTCTGGTCATGCCCCTTGATATCCTCTTACTGGCTACAGGTGATATCTTCTGTGGCTCAACTCTGGCAGTGTTCCTGGCGACTACATCCGAACTTTCTCTTCACCTTACAGATTTGGCTTCATCCTCCTAGACCTGGCTGTTCGTCTTTCATCCGGAAGACAGTGTTGATGGGAAGGAAGTGTATTCTGTTACAGTGGCTTTCATCTCAGCCTCCCTCGCTTGCGCAGTGGAGAACACAAATGTTACAACAAATGTTACTGGAAAGGAGAGACATTGATAATATGTCCTCCAAAGTGGGGCGGCTATTCCACCTATGCTGGCGGCCTTTTAGTTTAACTTTTACCTCTTATGTTCAACAACAACTTTGGGATGTTCAGAATTTCTTTCGCCCCTGCATAATCCTTTTCTACCTTGAGTTGATTGCCGCTGCTGCCACCTGGGTTGGGTGGGTGGGGGGGGGGGGTGGTTGGGTGGGTGGGGGATTGGTGTGGTGTTCTGCTGAAAATCTCATTGTGTGGAAACTTGTATTGTCATAAGTTTTTGCTTTTCCTAATAAAAATGATTTAAACATAAAGTAAATAGAATAAAAAATATTCTATTAAAATTGAGGGGAATTCACAGACTAAACCAGACTAACATGAAATCAAGAGGAAGAAGGGGGAGAAGGGTGCAAAGTTACAATGAAAAAAATAGATTTGAAAAAGGGAGGGGGGAAGGGGTCCATGTGTTGTCCCCTGAGAGTTTGTTTGTTGATTTCTCACCCGCCCTTATCCAGGGCGAGTTATATATTAACATACAAAATAAAAGATTTACATTTATCGTACAAAACACTTCAGAGACACATTATAACAAATTACATACTTACATATCAAATCAAAATACATATAACATACACGTCGCATCAATAACGAATTTCAATTTAAGGCCAAAAATGGCCAAACCCACACATTTATTTATTTTAAAAAAGTATATACCGTTTAAACCTAAATGGTTTACATATCGTTACATACATAATTCAACAAAACAAATAAAATCAAACAAACATTAACATATAATCATCAGAAAATCACGTGACGTGCCCATCCAAAGAATAGCCGCAAAAGAACATATATACTTCATGAAAATAAAAAATTCCATAAGTCATACAAGATGCCTCAATAACAGACATCAATAAACCAAATAAGACAGAGCAGGGGTCTCAAAGTCCCTCCTTGAGGGCTGCAATCCAGTCGGGTTTTCAGGATTTCCCAATGAATATGCATGAGATCTATTTGCACGCACTGCTTTCATTGTATGCTAATAGATCTCATGCATATTCATTGGGGAAATCCTGAAAACCCGACTGGATTGCGGCCCTCAAGGAGGGACTTTGACACCCCTGGACCAGACCATCAAACACCTCCATGACCAGCACTCAAAGCTTAACTGTTCTCTGAGTGAAAAAAAATTTCTTCCAATTGGTTTTAAAAGTATTTCCCTGTAACTTTGTCGAGTGTCCCCTAGTCTTTAAGTGGTCTATAAATCCTAAAAATAAATAAATTCTGGGCAAGTCATTTAACCCTAAATTGCTACAGATACAAACTAAGTACCCCTATATAATCAAATCTCTTCCATTTGTCACCCATGCGTAGACTATCTTTTTACCGGTTAGCTCGTGTTGCCTAAGACAGGCTATTTTTTTTTTTCTTCAGACATACGCCTCCATGTGGAACTGCCCCATGCTGTTCTAGATGAAATGGCATTACTTGTTGACCCCTAACAACCCTCTGGTGTTCTCACATCTACCATATCCTAGACAGGGACAGAAGTGGCGAGAAACACAGCTTGCCTGATTGACTTTAAATGGGATTCCCTCGTAATGTGCAATGAACAAACAGCTCTCTCAAGGTCTGTACTACCAAACGTTAACATTTTCTTTTAAGATATCTTTTCCCATAGGCTTTTTCTATTTAAATATCTTCAATTAAATCGCAATTACAATTAAAAAGATGCATTGTACTCTGAGCCTGAAACAATAAGCTGCAATGTGAACTTGAGCAGAGGCGTTCAGGGAACTGGCAGCTCGAAAGCAGTGCCTTCTTGGTTCCTGTCCCCCAGAATCCCCTAGAAATGGGGTTTTCAGGATAAACAAAATACGCAAATTGACCTGCTACTAAAGCAAATGTGTTTCATGGATATTCATTATGCCTGTCCTCAGCTATGGCGGAGAGGCTTGCCGGTTTAATGACCCTTGAGGGCGAGGCCTTCAGGAGCCTGATAGGTTCCTGATAGGGTCTCCCATGTGCCGTACTCATGGGAGACGAGCCAAAGAAGATGAACATAAGAACAAAAGAAATTGCCTCCAAAAGGTCCATTGCTCCCAGTAGTCCACTCCCGCGGCGGCCCATCAGGTCCATGACCTGTAAGGTGATCCTTGTCTAACCCTTTGATCCCCTTTATCCTTCTATCTATACCCTTTCCTAACCTATATCTATCCCTATTTGTATCCCTCAGTCCCCATATCTTTCAGGAATTTATCCAGTCCTTCCTTGAAACCCCGGAGCGTACTCTGTCCTATCACAACCTCTGGAAGCGCATTCCAGGTGTCCACCACCCTCTGAGTGAAAAAGAATTTCCTAGCATTTGTTCTAAACCTGTCCCCTTTCAATTTTTCCGAGTGCCCCCTTCTTGTTGTTGGTCCCAATAGGCTGAAGAATCTGTCACTTTCTACCTTCTCTATGCCCTTCATGATCTTGAAGGTCTCTATCATGTCTCCTCTGAGTCTCCGCTTTTCCAGGGAGAAGAGCCCCAGCCTTTCTAACCTGTCAGCGTATGAAAGGTTTTCCATACCTTTTATCAGTGAAGGATGATGAAATCCAAAGAAGACTGCAAGAGGGTGGTGCCTCATCTTCTTGGCTCACCATTCCACTGATCTGGTTGCCAAATGTAATGCAACCTCATGAGTGATGTGTCAACATGGATGTAGCGTGTGAGATCTTTTGAGAGGGAGGTCCTCCCCCCTCGTTAGGCCTTTTTGCTGTTTAACTGAATCTCTTCCAGAGTGGGATCACATGACACACTAAGGGGGAAATTCTACACAATGAGGGGCGAGCCTCACTCTGTCCCTGTCCCCATGATCTTACAAAGAACTGAGCATGAAATTTACCTGTTTACTGGAATTGTTCTTCCCTGGTTGCAGTAAACCCCAAAAGGCATTGCATAGTCTGCAGGTTGCTATTGTAAGTTTCATAGTTTTAATAAAATTTTGATAAATCGCTTATCATAAAAGTTTGAAGCATTGTACAATAAAATTGGATAAATCCTGGAGTGCATTTTCTGGGACCAGCAGAGACAGAATTGTGCGCCTCTTTCAGCCTGAAGACAGAGCAGCCACAGAGAAAAATTCTCACTGTTAATAAAACACAAACTCTATAAAATTGGGAGTAGGAAGGTATTGTATCTGGAGTAGAGAATGACACGGTGACAAAATTCATCACCGTTCCCGTCCCCGCGGATAACCGCAGGAAATAATCCCATGTCATTTTCTAGTGTCTGTTTCAACCTCGGTCCTTCTACACCAGCATTCTTCAAAGCAAAGCTTGC
This sequence comes from Geotrypetes seraphini, assembly GCF_902459505.1. NCBI lineage: Eukaryota > Metazoa > Chordata > Amphibia > Gymnophiona > Dermophiidae > Geotrypetes > Geotrypetes seraphini. The sequence continues at coordinate 13,731,606 of NC_047085.1, forward strand.
GGGTAAGTGGTTGTGGCCATTCATACTCTGATTCTTATGGGAGCCAAGGATAATGAAGCCATTGTGACATCACTGATGTGATTGGTTCTTAGGCACTGGTGGAATGAGGCATTATGACATCACAATATCTGCTCTGGATACCAGAGACTGCCATTCTGTAGTGTCTGTTTCAACCTCAGTCCTTCTACACCAGCATTCTTCAAAGCAAAGCTTGTGGGTCAGTGGTTGTGGCCATTCATACTCTGATTCTTCCCTCTCTCCTTAAAGAATGACATGAAGATGGTTTCCCGCGGTTATCCGCAGGGACGGGAACGGTGATGAATTTTATCACCGTGTCATTCTCTAATCTGGAGCTATGTAGCCTAGAAAGGGACTATCCATGCAGAGCTCTTGAAAAGTTTGTTTCCACATATGCTGAGATATTTTCACCTCACCGTCCCCATCCCTGCGGTTAACCCCGTGTCATTCTTTAAGGAGAGAGTTTGAATGGGCACAACCAATGACCCTCAAGCCTTGCATGGAAGAATGCTGGTGTAGAAGGATTGAGCTTGAGATAAACGCTAAAGAATGACAGGGGATGGTTTTCCACGGTTTTCCAGGGGTATGGGAAGGAATTGCCTAGGAATCCATCTCCACCTTATCACATTGAGCCTTTTCTGAACTGTGTAGAAGGATTGAGCTTGAGATAAACGCTAAAGAATGACAGGGGATGGTTTTCCACGGTTTTCCAGGGGTATGGGAAGGAATTGCCTAGGAATTAGACTCTACAGTGGTGTATCGCAGACTGTGTGCCACGGAGGCTTCCAGGTGTGTCCCGAGATGCTGGTGAGAAGGAGAGGCGCACAGCGAGAGTCACCGCCTGCGCCTCTCCTCCTCGCCGGCACCACTGCTCCTTTTTGTTACCTTTCTTTATGCGGCACTCCCAATCGGTGGTATTAGGAGGCTCAGGGCTATGGCTGGAGGACATCCATGAATGCACATGACATTATCATAGAAACATAGAAACATGATGGCAGATAAAGGCCAAATGGCCCATCTGCAGCATCCACTATCTCCTCCTCTCCCTATTGGCTAAGGCTCTTAACATTTGCATCTCCTCTTCCTATTGGCTAAAGCTCTTTACACCTGCATTGTGAGGTCATAGAGCTTTATGGTTATAGAAACATACAAACATGATGGCAGCTAAAGGCCAAATGGCCCATCCAATCTGCCCATCTGCAGTAACCATTATCTCTTCCTCACGTGCCTATCCCAGGCTTTCTTGAAATCAGACACAGTCTCTATTTCCACCACCTCTTCCAGGAGACTGTTCTACGCATCTACCACCCTTTCTGTAAAAAAAGTATTTCCTTAGATTACTCCGGAGCCTATCAGCTCTTAACTTCATCCTATGCCCTCTCATTGCAGAGTTTCCTTTCAAATGAAAGAGACTCAACTCATGCGTATTACATAGGTATTTAAACATCTTTATCATATCTCCCCTCGCCCGCCTTTCCTCCAAAGTAAACAGATTGAGATCGTCAAGTCTGTCCCCATACGCCTTATCACGAAGACCACACACCATTTTAGTAGCCTTCCTCTGGACCGACTCCATCCTTTTTATATCTTTTTGAAGGTGCGGCCTCCAGAATCGACATCGGCACATTTCCGGGTGCCCTCCAGCCGCAGCCCCAAGGTTAGTGTGCCAGCAGCTTAAAAAGTTTGCGACACACTGTGCTACAAAATAGAGAAAAAGGAAGGCAGAGGTGGTGCGTAAATAACAGCATGACAACAAATCTATAAGCATAATATAGATCAAAATAATAATAATATCAATCAATAAAATAAAGACATCTAAACTGCATCCAAAGTAGACAGGACAGTATATCTCATATTTACTACCCTTACCAGACTCAGGCAACGCAGATTCATTGCTGCTGGTGACGGCAGGATCAAGCAATGCAAGTCTAGAGCCTGTGCAGGACTGCAACATAGTAGATGATAACAGATGAAGACCCGCATAGTCCATTCAAGTTTCAAGTGTATTATTTATTTGCTATATCGCCTATCATTACGTCTAGGCAGTTTCCAATAAAAAAAAATAAATTTTACATATATGATAAAACAAAGGATTGAAAGAAGACATCATTACTGGAATATACAGAGAAAAATGAAATAATGACCGAAGACAAAAGGGGGGAGGGGGAAAATACAACATTCAAACAAAAAAGAAAATAAATGAAAAGGCCACACAGATAGGAGAGGGTAAAGCTACTATTCTGTACCGATAGAGACTGAGAACTTCCTTAAACAGAAAGGTCTTTCGATTCGTCTTATATATTGGTAAGGATAAGGATGTTTCTTGTCTGAGATGGCTTGGAAGAGTGTTCCATGAGGTAGGAGCCACAACAGAAAAAATGGGTTTGCATGAACTATATGACGAATTAAAGGAATTGAAAGGAGATTTTGCTGCATTGAACAAAGTAGCCATGAAGTAGTGTGAGGAAGTCATAGTCTGTCGATAAATGCCGGAGAGTTTTCTTGTTTTGTTTTGAAAGCAAGGAGTAAGATTTTGAAAGTGTTACGGTGAGATATGGGTAGCCAGAGAGCGTTTTTCAGGAGTGGAGTGACTTGATTGTATTTTTTGGCCTTATAGATAATAATAATAATAACTTTATTTTTCTATACCGCCAACACCCAAAACGTTCTAGGCGGTTCACAGAATAAGAGGACATTCCAGTGATGATACAAAGGGGTATATGAAATCCCAATCCCTTTCCCTTTTAAGACGCAATGCAAACACAATGCGAACGGCCACCAGGATGGTCTTGGGGCTCAAGGATCTCACGTATGAAGAAAGATTTAAAAAATTGCGGCTGTACTCACTTGAGGAAAGAAGAGAACGGGGAGATATGATTGAAACATATAAGTACATCACGGGACGCATCGAGTCAGAAGATGATATCTTCTGGCTCATGGGACCCTCAACCACCAGAGGGCATCCGCTGAAAATCAGGGGAGGGAAGTTTCATGGCGACTCCAGGAAGTACTTCTTCACTGAAAGAGTAGTGGATCATTGGAACAGACTCCCACTCTAGGTGATAAAGGCCAGCAGCGTGACGGATTTTAAGAGAAAATGGGATACTCACGTGGGATCTTTAAGGGAGTAAATTCAGGGGAGGGGATACTTGGAATGGGCAGACTTGGTGGGCTATAGCCCTTTTCTGCTGCATTTTTCTATGTTTCTATGTTTCTAAACTATTATCAGAGCACTTAAACTTATTTTGGCATAATCTCCTAGAAATTCCAGGTAGATAATAACATTTTACACAAAATCTAAAGCTAGTTGTTGATTTTCGACATGAAGTTGTAGGAGGCGGATGGGATAAGAATTTTTAAAAATCATTGAGTAAATATATGTGTAAAATTGAGGAGTGGATGGGAGAACAAGGTTTGAAATTAAATGTAAATAAAACTGAAATAATGTTGGTAGGAAAATCGGATCATCAGTGGCCTAAGAAAGTGAAAGTTATTGATGATGTTCTTTCGGGACATGAGTCTATGACCATCTTAGGTGTAAGGCTTGATTCTGGCCTAACAATGAAGTTGGGAGTAACTAAGACCGTACAAGTAGGTTTCGCACAAATGCATTTCTTACACCGATTAAAACCAATGTTAGCGCCATATGATTTCTGTCCTGTAGTCCAGGCTATGGTTTTGTCAGGGCTCGATTACTGCAATGCCCTGTACCTTGGAATAACAAAAGCAAGATGTAGAGCATTGCAGGTTATACAAAACGTGGCAGCAAGATTGATAATGGAATGGTCTAAATTGGCTACCAGTCGCCTTCAGAGTACAATATAAAGCAGTAATGATTTGGCATCAATTCTTGTATGGAAACATTCCAGAATTGTTTAAAAATAATATACTTGGCTATACACCAAAAAGATCATTGCGCTGGGAGAATATAGCTTTGCTGAAGATGACTGTGAATCCAAGGCTTGTTGAGGTAAAATGACTTTTTAAGAACATAAGAATTGACGCTGTGGGTCAGACCAGTGGTCCATCGTGCCCAGCAGTCCACCCCCGCGGCGGCCCTTAGATCAAAGACCAGTACCCTAACTGAGACTAGACTTACCTGGGTACGTTCTGGTTCAGAAGGAACTTGTCTAACTTGGTCTTGAATCCCTGGAGGGTGTTTCCCCCTATAACAGCCTCCGGAAGAGCGTTCCAGTTTTCTACCACTCTCTGGGTGAAGAAGAACTTCCTTACGTTTGTACGGAATCTATCCCCTTTCAACTTTAGAGAGTGCCCTCTCGTTCTCCCCACCTTGGAGAGTGTGAACAACCTGTCTTTATCTACTAAGTCTATCCCCTTCGTTATCTTGAATGTCCCCTCTCAGTCTTGTTGTGCAGGAGTTAAGATATGGAATTCTCTGGTGGGTCAGATACGAAACTGCCGTGAAAAGGACATGTTTAGAAAACTACTTAAGACGCAGTTATTTGTTGACGCCTTTCTCTAGCCAATAATTTTCCCCTCTGGCAGAGTTGATGAACTATTCATGATCCTTACTATGCAAGCTATGGTATTATTTTGTACACATCATTTCTGAGGATTGTTTCTATGTTTATCTTATCATTTTTTGTTTTAAAATTATGTATGTAAATTATGTACACCGTTTAGTTTTAAACAGTAAAGAAATTTTTAAAAGAAATAAATTTTTCACTAGTGTTTTTTTTTTTTTAAATTATGAAACACCCTAATGCCAAATCAAACTCCGAAGCGCCTTAGCTCCCAAGTCCTGCTCTCCTCAGCTGATGCAAATGTAGGCTGTGCATTATATACTTTGTCTCAGCAGCTGTGCAAGACTCAAAGCCTTCAGCACCGCATGCACGCAACAGACAACAGTGGGGGGGAGGGGGGCCTTAGCAGTTAGGGCTATACTCCGACACAACAGGAAATTCACCGGCTTCAACTATTACAAAACACCTTAGTCAAACTCATGTAGAAAGCTAAAAAATTTGACCATGTGACCCCCCCCCCCCTCGTGCTCAAAGCTCATTGTATTATTGTATTTCACTGATTGTCTAGCTCTTTTTAGTGTAAACCGCCTAGAACTTATGGTTATGGCAGTATCTAATATAATAAAACTCTAAGCGCGCATGCGCACTCTTACCTGCGTGCTTCCGTTTTCCGTGAGCTGTAGGTTCCCGCAGGTAGGAGTGCGCATGCGCGCTTGGCTGTGGCAGTGGCCGGTTGACAGAGGCAGCAAACACGCGCCACTCCCCCCTCCCGCCCTCACTCACCCACCCACCGCCAGAGAAACATCGCTATGGCTGCCCGCATTGGACTGCGAGGAGGTCATTGGGAGTGCTGGCGGCGGACACGTGCACAGAATTGGCGCTCCAGACCTCCATCCAAGAAAAACGGCACTACCGGTAGAAGTTTATTTTTAAGATTAAAGGTGTTGCGGCGGCTCCTCTCATGAGCCGCACCTGCGTCAGAGAAGGCTTCCGACGCAAGCAGCGATCCTGAGAGGAGCCGCCGCGGCACCTTTAAATTTAAAAATAAACTTCTACCGGTAGTGCCGTTTTTCTTGCTGTGCCCTCTCTTTCAGTGAATGAAGCATTGCGGCAACGAACAGTTTTGATGAAGCAGCCAATCGGTGTGTCTAATCTGGAGGAGGGAGATTTCCTTGACCACAGTGAGTGCGATGGTAGGCCAGACCGGAAGGGAAGGGGGGGGGGGGGGGTTGGGGAAATGCTGCTGCTGCAGCACAGGGACCTGGAGGGGAAGGTAAATACCGCTGCTGCTGATGCTCAGAGAAGTGGACGGGGAGGGAAATACTGCTGCAATTGCTGCACAGGGAAGTGGGGTCGGGGGAGGAAAATGCTGCTGCACAGGGAAATGGAGGGGGAGGGAATACTGCTGCGGCTGCTGAACAGGGTAAGTGGGGGGAGAGGGAAATGCTGTTGCTGTGCACAGGGAAGTGGAGTGGGGGGAGGGAAATGCTGCTGCACAGGGAAATGAAGGGGGAGGGAATGCTGCTGCGGCTGCTGCACAGGGAAGTGGAGTGGTGGGAGGGAAATGCTGCTGCACAGGGAAATGGAGGGGGAGGGAATGCTGCTGCGGCTGCTGCACAGGGAAGTGGGGTGGGGGAGGGAAATGCTGCTGCACAGGGAAATGGAGGGGGAGGGAATGCTGCTGCGGCTGCTGTACAGGGTAAGTGGGGGAGAGGGAAATGCTGTTGCTGATGCACAGGGAAGTGGAGTGGGGGGAAATGCTGCTGCACAGGGAAATGGAGAGGGAGGGAATGTTACATAGGGAGCAGGGAGAGAGACAGATAGATAGAAAGACAGGCAGACAGCGGGAGGGAGGGAGACAGAAAGAAAGGAAGAAAGACACAGGGGCAGGAAGAGGGACAGAAAGACAGACAGAGAAAGGGGGCCAGGGAGAGAGAAATACAGCAGGAGATAGAGAGACAGAAAGAAAGACAGACGGACATCTATTCTAGCACCCGTTAATGTAATGGCTTAAAGACTAGTAAAAGAATAAAGTTATTATTATTATAATTCTTCATTGCATCACTTTCAAAACGCTTCTGTTAACATTTAAAACCAAGCAGTCCAATTCACCCGCATTCATCGACAAACTTCTCGTTCCAAAAGCCCCTTCCCAGAATCTGCATTCCACCACTCAAAATCTGTTTTCTATTCCTTCTATTCGTGAGCTATTTCTCGATTCTACCCGCAAAACCATTTTATGGAACACCAAGAGAGGAAACATCTCTTGAAAAATTCAAATGTAAACTAAGAACCTTCCTTTTTAAAGACTCCGTCTCGGTTTGATTCCATTCACTTAAAGCCCTAACAGCTTCCACGCAGTCGGCAGTAGCGAACTGCAATGCTTCTTTTGAAGCGATCCCTATCCTCCGTTTCTTCCCTCCCTTTTAAGATTTTAATTTTTCATTGTATGTAAGCTCTTACCTTTTCCCATTTTTGACTTTTTTGTTCTAGTCGGTCTATTCGTTCTGTCGTCCCCTCCCCATATTACTTTTAAGTTCATGTTTTATCTTAACAATATTCTGATAATTGTAAACTGTTTTGGCATGTTTTGATAAATGGTATATCAAACATAACGTAACATCGTGCTCCTTAACCGCGTAACCATACGTTCGACGCGGTTTACAAAAGATTGTAAACAATATCATGAAAAAACAAAAAGAGTTATTGGGCCAAGTATTTTGAGAAAAGATAGGTTTTCAACTGAGTTCTAAAATGCTTATAAGAAGATTAAATAAACTTGGAAACTGATACACTGTGGGCTCCTTTTACAAAGGTGCGTTAGCGTTTTTAACGCACGCACCGAATTAACGCACGCTAGCCGGAAATATGCCGCTTTCTCAAAAGGAGGCAGTAGTGGCTAGCGCACGCGGCAATTTAGCGCGTGCTATTCCATGCGTTAAGGCCCTAGCGCGCTTTTGTAGAAGGAGCCCTTTATCTGCAGTAAATCCCATGTCAAGGATTGGGAACTTTTCTACACGTTCATTTGTCGTCAGGGAATGCGAGGGAGGTAAAATTCCTAGACGTCATAAGTGGCTGCTTCTTGGAGCAACTGATCCAGGCCGGGCCATAATAAGGGGGTACACCGGCACCTCTCCTCCACTCCACCCCGCCTCTTCCCATTCCTCCCCTCCACATGCGCGCCCCCCCTTCCCTTCCCCCATAACTCTAGTTCAAGTTGTTGTTCGCGGCGGTCAATAACGTGCTCTTTGCGACCCCGTCGGCTCTCCCGCTGATGCCACTTCCGGGTGCTAAGCAAAGGAAGTGACATCAGAGGGAGAGCTGACGGGGTCGTGAGGAGCACCTGGTTGACTGCCACGAGCCACAACTTCAACTAAGATACAAGGCAAGGGAAAGGGTGTGTGTGCCTGGCAGGCAGGAGCGGGAAAGTAGCGGGGGGCACATACGGCAGGCGGGAGTAGGGGAGCAGAGACGAGGGCAGGGGAGGTGTGGATTAGGAATTGGTTATTGGATAGAAAACAGAGGGTAGGGTTAAATGGTCATTTTTCTCAATGGAGGAGGGTAAACAAAACAGGGGAGTGCCACAGGGGGGGCTGTACTGGGGCTGATGCTATTTAACTTATTTATAAATGATTTATAAATGATCCTCCTCGAAAATGACAAAGTCCCAACCATAACCAATATAGAAATCAACTCAACCAACTATCCCATCCAAACCACCATAAAACTACTAGGAATGACTATAGACTGATGCTGCACCATGCAACCGCAAATAAATAAAACAATACAGAAATCCTTCGTAGTTATGAGAAAACTAAGACATTACATTACAGATTTCTATTCCGCCATTACCTTTCGGTTCAAAGCGGATTACAAAAAGAGTTATGGAAGAAGGGTTACAACGTTAGATCAGAGAAGGTTTCCAAGAGAGGGAAAAGTAGGATCTGGTGTTAGGGAGGGGATGGTAAGAGGGGGGTTAAGCTTTATCATGGTATTAAGCTTTATTAAGGGATTTATTAAGACAAGTCCGGAAATTCTTTGAAATAACACAATTCCAGTTTATAGTACAATCCCTAATCCTAGGTCTACTAGATTACTGCAACAATCCAAAATACGGCCCTGAGACTCATCTACTCATTGAAGAAACACGACCATATTACAGAAGCATACATCAACTCACACTGGCTACCAATCCAAGAAAGAATACTATTTAAATTCTACTGCATGTTATTTAAAGCCTTAAATGGAGACAGCCCAACCTATCTGAACAACCGCCTCATCCAAACCACCTCAATCAGACATAGAAAAACACACACCCCATTCCCCCCCCCGATCAAAGAAGTAAAACGGAAAAAACTATACGATGGCCTTCTAGCCACTCAAGCAGCAAAACTAGATAACCAGATCTCCAATCTAATGATATCTACCCCAGACTACAAGATATTCAGAAAAGAAATAAAAACTATACTCTTCAAGAAATTCCTGAAACAGTCCTAACATCACATCCTCCATCTTCCCGCCACACTAAATCTACCGGACTTCTCTTTACCTCACTAGAAATGACAAATAATCTTCCATTGTAACCCATCATCTATAATTCTTTTGTAATCCGCCTTGAACTGCAAGGTAATGGCGGAATAGAAATCTCTAATGTAATGTAATGGGATTAAATTAGCAGATGACACTAAACTGTTCAAAGTCGTTGAAACGCAGGCGGACCTTAGGAAATTGGAAGACTGGGTGTCCAAGTGGCAGATGAAATGTAATGTGGACAAATGCAAAGTGATGCACATTGGGAAGAATAACCTGAATAAACAGTTACCGGATGCTAGGGTCTACCTTTGGCGTTAGCACCCAAGAAAAGGATCTGGGTATCATGGTAGACAATACGATGACACCTTCCGCCCAATGTGTGGCGGTGGACAAAAATGCAAACAAGATGCTAGGAATTATTAAAAAAGGGATGGTTAATAAGACTAAGAATATTATAATGCCCGTGTATCACTCCATGGAACGACCTCATCTGGAGTACTGTGTTCAATTCTGGTCTCCTTATCTCAAGGAAGATATAGTGGCGCTAGAAAAGGTTCAAAGAAGAGCGACCAAGAAGGTAAAGGGGATGGAACTCCTCTCATATGAGGAAAGACTAAAGAGGTTAAGGCTCTTCAGTTTGGAAAAGAGACAGTTGAGGGGAGATAGGATTGAAGTCTACAAAATCCTGAGTGGAGTAGAACGGGTATAAGTAGATCGATTTTTCACTCTGACAAAAATTACAAAGAGTAGGGGACACTCGATGAAACTGCAGGGAAATACTTTTAAAACCAATACTCAGAGAATAGTTAAGCTCTGGAACGTGTTGCCAGAGGATGTGGTAAGAGCAGATAGCGTAGCTGGTTTTAAAAAAGGTTTGGACAAGTTCCTGGAGGAAAAGTCCATAGTCTGTTATTGAGACAGACACGGGGGAAGCCACTGCTTGCCCTGGATCGGTAGCATAGAATATTGCTACACCTTGGGTTTTGGCCAGGGACTAGTGACCTGGATTGGCCACCGTGAGAACGGGCTACTGGGCTTGATGGACCATTGGTCTGACCCAGTACGGCTATTCTTATGCTCTTATATTGTCATGTTGGAAATGGAATATTGGAAAATTTACATTCCTTGAAATGTGATTCACTGCAAATCCATGATGGCATTGTCAAGCAATCCCCTCCCCCTTCCCAGTGCTTAGCACCTCCTGTTTGTGAACTGAAGGAGCTGTTACTTGAGGAGGCAGCAGTCCAAGCTCGTTTCTTGGCAGTGAAAGGGTTAAGAGAAGCTGAGGCCCTTTCCGCTCTGACTCAAGCTCTGATCTTGACATTTTATTGCTGTCTCTGAGTCCGTCCCCCCCTCCCCCCTCCGAGCTTTCCTCTTCCTTCCTGCTCAGGTGCTTTGTCGGGATGAGCTCCAATCAGGGATCCTTGTTTCGGAGCAAAAGGGGTTAAAAAACACAAGAGGTTTTGGCGTGGCTTTCTGAGATGTCCTGTCTGTCTGTCCAAATTAGATTGTAATCTCTTCTGAGAAGGGACGTCTATCGAATGTTAAATGTACCGCGCTGTGTACCCTTTTCAACGCTATAGAAATGATAAATACTAGTAGTTTAGAATAAGAGAACGGAGACTTGTCGGAAGCCAGCGTGAAAATTCAAGAAGGAACTTTGCGGCTCCCGCAGTGAACACGTGGCACAACCTTAGCCTCAGGGCTAGATTCACTAAGCAAACCGATCGGTTTGCGACCCGATTCACTAACCTCTCCTCCGATCCGCTTCCGATCCGTGCATGCAAATGAGGGCAAACGGCATGCAAAGTAAACAGGGACGCAATTCACTAAACAAATCTGAGACACCGACTGGGCTGGCCGATCAGCAGAAGAAGCGACTCTCCTGCTCCATTGCCGCCCTCCTCTATGCCCCGATCTTGCCCTGCTCTCTGTCCCGATCTTCCAGCCCTGCTTTCTGCCCCCATCTCTGGATCTCTGCCGCCTTCCCTGCAGTGCGAGCCCACGGGTTTAAAGCTTTAAACACGGGGGCTCGCACTGCAGAGAAGGAGGCAGAGAGTAGGAGAGTCGGGCGGGTTAAGGCCTAGCGTGTTCTGGCTGATTGCCCACCCCCCCTGCTGCCTCCCTCCCTCCCTCCCTAAGTGTCTTCCTTGCGCGGAGAGAGCATGCGCAGACCATCGACAGGCAAAGTAGCAATCCGTGCGGTCTGTGGGGGGCATTCCTCCGATCGCCCCCATTTAAATATTACTTTGTAGTGAATTGGTCGGCCAGCCAGGGATCAGGCACGGATCAGTCATGATCAGGCAGATTAGCAGATCTAGCCCTTAGTATCACCAAATAACAGCGTGGCATTTGATTCTGGGGTGAGAGGTTGCTAATTGCCGGGGGTCAGTGGCCCACCACAATAAATACCAGCGCACTTGCTGTTTTCCTGTCAATTTGTTTCACCAAGGGGGGAGTAGGGGGTCTCCAAACCTCTCATACTGGGCTCCTATGAGGATTAAAGCTTTACATACTCAGCGGGTGCACAGTGATTTCCCAAAACAATCTCAGGAAGGACATACAAAACTCCTGATACGAATGAATTATGCCCTATTGGAAACCATAGGAGGGACCCAATGAATATGCATGAGATCTATTTGCATGCACGGCTTTCAATGCATATTCATTGGGGAAATCCTGAAAACCCGACTGGAATACGGCTCTCGAGGACCGGAGTTCCTTACTTCTGCAATAGGGCATAATTCATTAGATCAGTGGTTCCCAAACCAGTCCTGGGGGATCCCCAGCCTGTCAGGTTTTCAAGATATCCCTAATGAATATGCATGAGAGAGATTTGCATACCTGTCACTTCCATTATATGCAAATCTCTCTCATGCATATTCATTAGGGCAGTGATTCCCAACCCTGTCCTGGAGGAACACTAGGCCAATCGGGTTTTCAGGCTAGCCCTAATGAATATGCATGAGAGAGATTTGCATATGATGGAAGTGATAGGCATGCAAATTTGCTTCATGCATATTCATTAGGGCTAGCCTGAAAACCCGATTGGCCTAGTGTTCCTCCAGGACAGGGTTGGGAACCACTGCATTAGGGATATCTTGAAAACCTGACTGGCTGGGGGTCCCCCAGGACAGGTTTGGGAACCACTGCATTAGATGCACAGTAATTCCCAAAGCTGATCCTGGAGGCATCCCAGCCAGTCAGGTTTTCGGGATATCCACAATGAATATTCACGAGAGAGATTTGCATGCACTGCCTCCACTGCATGCAGATTCATCTCATGAACATTGGTTGTGCACATCCCGAAAACCTGGGAACAGCTGCCCTAGCACAGACACACAGTAGGCCTTAGGACATCCACTTTTATGCAAAACGCACACAGGTGTTCACAGGGTGGGGTGGGGTGGGGTCAGCCCCTGTGGATTTTATTGCATAAAATGTGCACGTGTTTTCTGCTTTCTGCTTGCATATGAATGCACAAACTTCCTCCTGCAGGAGGTAGCGGGTGGTGGTGTTATTTTATAAAGACACATACTGCTTTTATTTCATGCTTGGTTATGAAATGACTTTGCTCCTCCTCTTTGGGGAATACAATTCCACACTCACGTTGGAATATGACGTGTGCATGGGCTGTTATCTTTCCCTGCCCAAAATACACCCCCAGGAAAAGCACGCATGGACTAGACGCCAGCCTGAAAAGGACCCTTCTCAGCCAGGGCAGCGTAAAGAGCTCAGATGATTAATTACAGGACATTAATGCGGAGGTTACTGTAAGTCTCGATCAGACACCTGTCTGTGTCAGTAGGGACGGCAGTCTGAAGCTGCTCATGTTCCCTGTCCAAGACGCACTGATCACAGACGTTATCCCAGGACAAGCAGGCAGCGTATTCTCCCATGTGGGTGACGTCATCCACGGAGCCCCGGCACGGACGGTCCCAAGTGCGTAGCCACTTTAAGAACTTTAGAAAGTTCTCGACCGACCGCACCGCGTAAGCGTGACTGCCTTTCTGCCTGACGTAGTGTGCAGCTCCTCAGTTCAATGTTTTCCACGGAGCTGTTCATTCGCGCCATTGAACGTTCGTTAATTTTTTTGTGCTTGTCTTCCCGCTCACGCGGAATTTTTGTGTATATTTTATACGTATTTTTTCGGCATTTCTTTTCTGTGTAGAATAAAAAAAAAAGTAAGTAGAGAGTTTCTTTCATTTTTTTGTCACACTTTCGTGTTTTCTCTCACCTCAGCCTCACACATTCGATTTGGCTGAGGTGATTTTTCCTAAATTAATGGCATGTCCTTTACCCGGTTTTAAGAAGTGCGGCAAGTGTCAGCGCACTATTTCGGTCGCAGACCCACACAGTTTGTGTATTCAGTGTTTGGGGCCGGAACACCGTATTGACGTGCGCACGCGCTGTTCTACTTTAAAAAAAGCGCACCTTAAAATCCCGCCTTCTTCAACAAAATCAACTTTGTGGTGCTGAGATGGCAGAATCTTTCCCTTCGACTTCCAAGGTGCCGGAGGAGAAGGCACCGTGTTCCGCGGCACCTCCGAAGATATCCAAGGCGTCGCGACCTTCATCGGCACCACCTTCTACATCCGAATCCCTCGCTCCTTTGGATAAGCCAGTAAGGAAGTCGCCAGTCTCCCAGGTGGGATTGGCCACTGTGGCATTGAGTCCAATCCTGCCGGCCATAATACGACCCTTAATGCGACTCTCTCATCCATCTGGGGGTTCCTCCTCTATGGAGCCATCCTCTCCAGAGCGAGTCGAGGCACCTATGGTAGCGGCGACGAAGCCACAGGTACTTTGAAAGAACAATTTGAGCAGTTTTTTCGCACAGCGTATGGTAGCCTTTTCAATCTTTTGACCCAGGTACCAATTCACAGGATCCCGGTACCGCCTACTGGATTACGGCACTGCCCATCATCCAGGCCTGTATCCAAGACTCCTGCTTCTTAGGTGGCTATCTGAACTGAGCAGCCACGCACCCACGTTGGGCGGGAAGGCACTCGTGCATGCATGGTGCGGTCGGTCGCGAACTTTATAAAGTTTTTAAAGTGGCCACGCACTTGGGACCGTCCGTGCCGGGGCTCCGTGGATAACGTCACCCATAAGTGAGAATATCTGCCTGCTGACCCTGGATAACACCTGTTACGGTAAGCTTTTCCTTCCTTAACATTCTGCTATTGAGTAAACATGAGAAGGTAGTCCAGGTTTCCAGATACGAGAAATCGCAATGCTAATTTTGGTGCGTCTTCCGATATATTGGTCTAATGAGGCGTAAAAGCCAAAGACCATTGCACTGGGAATTCAACTAAGCAGCTTGTGGCCTTAGTGTATACCAGGGATCTCAAACTCCCTCCTTGAGGGCCGCAATCCAGTTGGGTTTTCAGGATGTCCCCAATGAATATGCATTGAAAGCGGTGCATGCGCATAGATCTCATGCAGATTCATTGCGGAAATCCTGAAAACCCAAGTGGATTGCGGCCCTCAAGGAGAGACTTTGAGATCCCTGGTGTATACCATGCTTCGTGTCAAGGGAGGGATGGAGGCTGTGACAGTGACTGGATAATTATGCCCCGGTCACCCAAGTCTCTTTCTATCCTACCGGGAGAAATGTGGCCACATTCTCACAGCGACTTTACAACACACCAACTGCAGCAAAGGAAACCTGCAGAGATCATGTGTCAGGATTTCCTAAGTGCTGCAATGATTTAGCATCCGCCCTGCATGGCTGTGTGCATCTGTTCCTCTCTGTCTTCAATAACTAGCAGCTCCGGCTGCACAGAACAAACACAGTTCGCAGCCCAAACGGAGAGAAACATTCCAGCTGGGATGCTTCTGGAGGCTCCTCAGTTGAAGCCAGAGCTTATTTCCATTAGTTTCCCTTCCACAGAAGCCAAAAATCCGCTGGCCAGGTTGATTCACTTCTCACCTTATGCAGGCATTGTTTTATCAGGAGTCCTCAAATCCAATCCTTGAGGTCCACAACCCAGCCTGGTTTTCGGGATTTCCACATTGTTCCCACTGCATGCAAAAAGATCTCGTACATATTCATTATCGGGGCCAGATTAACCCCCCTCCCTTACCATCATTTCGCCTCTCCAGAAGTAGTAGGGAAAAATACAGAGCCTAGCTTTGGGTATGATAGCAGTAATAGCTTGTGAGTGAGGGTGGGGACCTATGCAATCACATGCTTTGAATGGAGAAGCTTAATGGGTAGAGATGGAAAGCTGCCAAGTCCTCCAGTTCTAGGAGAGAAATTCTAAGCAAGACCTGGGGTTCTGCAGCCCTTTCCTGGCACATTATGGGACCCGAAGAGCCGATTTCAATTGGTGGTTATCAAGACCTACATACAGAACACTGAACGGAGATATACAGTAAGTTCCAACAATCTCCCTTCGCACTGGGCTGAGAACTAGGGAAGCTGGACAAGTCATTTTCACCCTCCATTTTCTCTGGTACAAACCAGAGATTCCAAGGGTGAACTGTCTAAAAAAGTGAGATTTAAGGACAGTGTGTCCAAGATATAAATTTACAAAGTTTTACATACGATAAAAGGTTCACAGATGGAAAACGCATAATAAAATATTTAACTGAAGCTACTAGATTTAAAACAAACCAGAGAAAAGATTTCTTCAATCACACAATGCACTAAGTTAGTCCAATACAAAAGGTATCACCTTTATTTCTATAATTAAACTCTGGAATTTGTTGCCAAAGAATGTGGTGAAAGTACTTAGCTTAGCAGGGTTTAAAAAAGGTTTGGATAAGAGTGCTTTCAGTGCACTTTGGAGGGGGAGTGACTAAGATGGTGACAGGCACCATCTGTGAGCAAGCTTGTCTTTCTTTGCTGGTTTGCTCCCCTGAATGATGCCTTATAGTAAGAGAAAGGTTTTTTTTTGTACTGCACCTTCCTTGGCACAAGCCATGCCCTTGGGTCAACAAATGATTGATTGCTTCACAGCCGGACCTCCATTGCATGCGGTCGGGGAGAGCCATCCTGCTTTGGAGTTGGCTGAAGGGAATGTCCACTCCTTTGGGGCTTGAAACATCTTTGTCGCCTCTAACGCTGAATACACCGCTGTTTCCTGCAGCGGTGGTGAACCTTAAGAAGGGTGTTGGATCATCTGAACGCCACAGTGTGCTGGAAGCAGGAACCAGAAGATCTAATCTAATCTTTAATTTCTGAGTCACTCTGTGCCTATCTAGGTTCTAGGTGACATTAAGGGTTTATATTTTAAATTGGAGTTACAACAATTAGATGAAGGAGAACTAGGAAGAAATTACCAGATGTACACAGAAATGCCATTAGAGATTATAATAAGAACATAAGAATAGCCTTACTGGGTCAGACCAATGGTCCATCAAGCCCAGTAGCCTGTTCTCATGGTGGCCAATCCAGGTCACTAGTACCTGGCCAAAACCCAAGGAGTAGCAACATTCCATACAGAATCTCAAAGAATAGCAAGATTCCGGAATCCCAGAGAGGAACAAGATTCTAGAATCCCAAAGAGTAGCAACATTCCATACAGAATCTCAAAGAATCGCAAGATTCTGGAATCCTAGAGAGCAACAAGATTCTAGAATCCCCAGAGAGTAGCAACATTCCATACAGAATCTCAAAGAATAGAAAGATTCCGGAATCCCAGAGAGTAACAAGATTCTAGAATCCCCAGAGTAGCAACATTCCATGCTACCGAACCAGGGCGAGCAGTGGCTTCCCCCATGTCTTTCTCAATAACAGACTATGGACTTTTCCTCCAGGAACTTGTCCAAACCTATCTACATTAACTGCTGTTAGCATATCATCTAGCAATGTGTTCCAGAGCTTAACAATTCTCTGAGTGAAAAAAAATTTCCTCCTATTGGTTTTCAAAGTCTTTCCCCGTAACTTCATCGAGTGTCCCCTAGTCTTTGTAATTTTTGACGGAGCGAAAAATCAATCCACTTGTACCCGTTCTATCCACTCAGGATTTTGCAGACTTCAATCATATCTCCCTTCAGCCGTCTCTTTTCCAAGCTGAAGAGCCCTAACCATTTTAGTCTTTCCTCATACGAGAGGATAAGGTGGTTTAAAATTTGATACAGGTTATGCAACCCAGAGCTCGAGGGGAAGCTCATGTAGGGTTTGAGAGGATGAAGAGCTGTGTAGGTTGATGTATATTTGTTAAGTGTCAATGATGTATATGTTTTCAAAAAGGAGAGTTTTTAATTTTTTTTTCTGGGGGGGTAATCCAAGGAAGATAGGTTCTGTCTTGATTGATGGAAGATTGTTCCAGGTTTCGGTGCCAATATAAGTGAAAAGTGAGTTAATATTCATTTATATTTTATTCCTTTGGGTGAGGGAAGAATAAGTTGGAGTGTTTTGAGTTTTCTGGGTCATTTGGACCAGCAGTTGATGAAAAGGTTTATAAGTGGCTCTGCTGAGTTCACATATAGGGTGTGATATATTGCACATGGCAGTTTAAAGAGTGAGGTGCAGTGGTTAGAGCTACACCTCAGGTTGTGGGTTCAAATCCCACACTTCTCCCTGTGACTTTGGGCAAATCACTTAATCCTCCACTGAGATTGTGAGCCCACCAAGAGAGAGAGAGGGAAAATGCTTAGATAACTTTGATAGGTAGTATAAAAATGATTTGAGCATTGATTGGTAGCCAGTGTAATTTGCTATAATAAAGCGAGATGGAATAATATTTCTTCATTTTAGATATCAATCTCAATGCTGTGTTTTGGATCATTTGCAATTTGTGCATAAGGATTGTGTTGATGCCAGCATAGAGAAAGTTACGGTAGTCGAGTTGGGATAACACAGTATAAGCATCTGTGATAGTATGGCGAAATGATGTTTGTGAAAGAAGGATCTAATTAGTCTAAGTTGTCTCATGGTATAGAAGGTTTTTCTCCATAGCAAAGAGTGGAGTGAAGTATGTCTCCAAGGACCTTCGATGTCTTTTCAGTTTTTAGAGAGGTTCCTGAGGGTAGTGTGAAAGTTATAGAGACTGTTTGCGAAGTGTTGTGAGGCGATCACGGGACACAGAGGGGAGAGGAGGGGGAGGGAAGGGAGTGCGTTTTTGGATACAGAAGGCATGAACTTGGGAGAGAGAAAGGAAGGGAAAGAGATGCTGAGGTGGGGGAGGGAGGGAAAATTGGGCGTGGTGTGTCAGTGAGAGGGGATGTCGTGTACACGGGGAATGGAAGAAAGGAGAATTTTTGGTCATAGGGAGGGAGTGAGTTACAGATGAGAGGGAAGAGAAAGATGAGAGGGAGAAATGTGGTGGATAGGGAATAGTGGGACAGATTGAAAGGGATGCATGAGGGAGGAATGTTGGACATAGTGGTGAAGGGAATGGAGGGAGAGATGTGTCATGGTGCTGGAGAAGGGTGATAGAAGGAGAAATGTTGGGCATGGGGCTGGTGGGCAGGGGCAAAAGATGAGAGAGGGATAAATGCTAGACTGTGGTAGGAGGAACCAATGGACAGAAGATGGGAAAGCGGAAAGCAGAAAAAAGAAACTGGGACCATCTTGATGGAAAAATAAGTCTCCAGACAACAAAGGTAAAAAACGGAATTTGTTGATTAAAATATGTCAGCTTTGGGAAATGTATGTAGCAGATGTCTTTGTATTGTGTTCAAAAGAAAAGGAAATGCATTTCTGGTTTTATTTCTACAGTGTTGAAGTACTTGCTGACCCTTGCTGTGACTGGTGGGGATCCCCAAGCACCGCCAGCAGAGGACCTCCCCTCCACCAAGCACAGCAGTCGCTGGCAACATCCATGAGGTGCCAGCATCTGTGACTCAGGGACGCTACTGCTGCCTGCGAAGCTTGGCAAAAGGGACCCCCGGCCAACTGCAAAGGAAGTCCTCAGCTGACAGCTTGGGGGTTCTCATCATCTGAGTATTTATATTTTATATTTACATTAGAGGCTCTGGTAGAAACCCATTTACAAAGTATGTATTCTTCCCAATTAATATTTCCAAATTAATAAAGTGTCATTGCTTATTTGTTAATGGGTCTTTACCAGAGCCTTTAATTCAGTAGCATAATTAAATGAAGTAACTACTTCTGAAGTTTATAGGGATGGGCGGGGATGGATTTGATTCCAGCGGGGACAGGTTTGATTTCTGTCCCTGTGCAACTCTCTAGTTCAAACCCCACACTGCTCCCTGTGACCCTGGGTAAAGTCAGTTAATCCTCCACTGCTCCAGGTACATTAGACAGATTGTGAGTCCACAGGGACAGATACGGAAAATGCTTGAAGTATCTGTATGCAAACTGCTTTGAATGTGGTTGTATAACTAGAAAAAGGTGGTATCCAAGTCCCAACCCCTTTCCCTGATGTCATAATGCCTCATTCCACCAATAAGAGCCAACCTCAACAGTGATGTCACAATGGCTTCATTGTTCTATACTTGGCTCACTTCTGCTATTGTATTGGAGGAGAGTGTGGTGTAGTGGTTAGAGCTCCAGCCTCAGCACCCTGGGGTTGTGGGTTCAAAGCCCGTGCTGCTCCTTGTGACCCTGGGTCAAGTCACTTAATCCTCCACTGCCCCAGGTACATTAGACAGATTGTGAGCCCTCCGGGACAGACAGGGGGAAAATGCTGGAGTACCTGAATAAATTCATGTGAAAATGGAATGAATGAATTCCCCAGGTCAGGTGGGAGTCGATGCATCCTGCTCCATCTCTAGCGGTCTTCAAATCCAAGCGAAAAGCCCCCTTTTTTTGAAGCTGCTTCCAACTCTCAGCTCTCGCTCACCACCTGATACCTTTATCCATCATATCCTTCCTTCTTCTAGAAACTCCCCAACCCTGAGTTGTCCTTCCTGTCTGTCCAAATTGGTTCATAGACAACACCGCGAAAGACAAAGGCGCGCGCCGACAACTGAGCGCAAGATGGAGGCGCGCGCCGAAGAAAATGACAGTTTTTAGGGGCTCTGACGGGGGGTTTTGTTGGGGAGCCCCCCCAGTTTACTTAATAGAGATCGCGCCGGCATTGGGGGGGGGGGTTTGGGAGGATGTAACCCCCCACATTTTACTGTAAACTTCACTTTTTCCCTAAAAACAGGGAAAAAGTGAAGTTTTCAGTAAAATGTGGGGGGTTACAACCCCCCAAACCCCCCACAACGCCCCCCCAACGCGGCGCAATCTCTATTAAGTAAAGTGGGGGGTTCCCCCGCACGCCCCCCCCGTCGGAGCCCTAAAAACAGTAATTTTCTGCAGCGCGCGCCTCCACGCCTCCATTGTCTGCGCGCAGCCTTTGTCCTGGCGCGCTTTTGACCTGACACCATCCAAATTAAATTGTAAGCGCCTGTGTCGTCTCCTTCATGATTTTAAAATGTTTATCTCAGTTTCCCTTTATAAGTATATGTTGGTTAAATTTGATGTAAATCCCTTACCCCCTCTTTAACAAAGGTGCGCTACGCTTCACGCTAAACGCGCGCTAAAACGCTTAGGGCTCCTTTTATCAAGGCACGCTACGGGGGTTAGTGCGTCGGACATTTCATCACGCGCTAACCCCCGCGGCAAGCCTAAAAACTAACGCCTCGTCAATGGAGGCGTTAGCGACTGGCGCGGCAGGCGGATGAACGCGCGGTGTAACGCACGTTAACCGCCTACCTTGATAAAAAGGGGCCCTCAGCGCGCCTTTGTAAAAGAGGGCCTTAGACTGTCGGCCCACTAGGGAGAAAGAAAGGAGGGATGGATCCGATTTCTGCGTCTACAATCAAAGCGGTTTTCGTATTCTATACAGGAACTTTTTCTGTCCTAGTGGGCCGACAGTCAAAGGCCCTCTTTTACAAAAGCATGCATTAGCGTTTAGCGTCTGTTTAGCGTGAAACATAGTGCACCTTTGTTAAAGAGGGGGTAAGGGATTTACATTAAATTTAACCAACATATACTTATAAAGGGAAACTGAGATGAACATTTTAAAATCATGAAGGAGACGACACAGGCGCTTACAGCTTACAATCTAATTTGGAACGACAGACAGGACATCTCAGGGTTGGGGAGGACCTACTTTTACTGGAAAAGTGGTCAAATACTTGGCAACTGAGTTTTAACGCCAAAAAAGTGTAAGGTTATGCACCTTGGTAGCGGTAACCCCTGCAAAACATACATCCTGAATGGTGAAACCTTAACAAGAACCGTCGCAGAACGGGACCTGGGTGTAATCATTAGTGAAGATATGAAGACTATCAATCAAGTGGAGAAAGCTTCAACCAAGGCTAGACAAATGCTGGGTTGCATCCGAAGAAGTTTTGTCAGCCGAAAGCCTGAAGTCGTAATGCCGTTGTACAGGTCCATGGTGAGACCTCATCTGGAGTACTGCGTACAGTATTGGAGGCCGCATTATCAGAAGGATGTGAAGAGCATGGAGTCGGTTCAGCGAATGGCCACTAAGATGGTCTCAGGACTCAAGGATCTCTCATATGAAAAACGTCTAAGCAGGCTGCAGTTATATTCTCTCGAGGAACGCAGAGAGAGGGGAGACATGATAGAGACGTTCAAATATCTTACAGGCCGTGCTGAGGTGGAGGAAGATATCTTTTTCCTTATGAGTCCCAGGGCAACAAGAGGGCATCCGCTCAAACTCAAGGGTGGGAGACTTCATGGCGACATCAAGAAGTACTTCTTCACCGAAAGGGTGGTTAATCGTTGGAATGGTCTTCCACGCCAGGTAGTCGAAGCCAGCAACGTGCTCGACTTCAAGAGACGATGGGATAAACGTGTGGGTTCGCTCCTTGGGAAATGCTATGGGGAGGGTTCTTTTAGGGGGAGGGCTCTTTGAGTGGGCAGACTTGTTGGGCCGTCGGCCCTTTTCTGCCGTCATACTCTATGTATTTATAAAAGAGAGGGTAAGTTTTTTTTAGGTTTAAAAAAAAAATGTAAACCACTTTGGTTGTACCACGGGAAGACACTATCCCCTCCCCCCCCCCTTTACTAAGCCATGGTAGAGGTTTCTACCACGGTCCGGAACGCTAAATGCTCCGATGCTCATAGAATTCATATGAGCGCTGGAGCAGCGTCTGTGCATTTAGCGCGCTGGGCCGCAGTGGAAACCTTTACCGCAGCTTAATAAATGAGGACCTATATAAAATCCCCTGTCCGTACTCTAACAAATGGTAGCAATTATGATTAAAAAAATAAATATATATATTTTTTTTAAAAATCAATTTTATGCTCTGAGATATTGAAGAGATTTATTATATAAGGTCTGATAAAATTTAAACTGAACGTATGACGATCTGGCACGTAAAGCTTGCCGCTATGAAAGTTTAATTGAGCGGTAGAGTGGTGACGCTGAGGCTCCGACGAACGCATATACTGATATAAACTAACAGTGCTGGTATAAGGACTTATTTGTCACTTGGAGATAAAAGTACACGACGGTAAAATACTGAAAAAAAAAAAGTTCTTTTTTTTAATTTTTAAAACAACGGGATTATCCAAATACTAGTTGTTTAGCCCGTTACATTAACGGGTGCTAGCAGCCCTTCTCCCTTATTTTTACCTCCTCCCTGTCCAGCAACACCTTCCCCCCCCATATAGCAGTAGCCCTTCTCCTTTTATCTCCCCCTGTCCAGCAGCACCCCTCCCATTCCCTCCTCCCCCTGTCCAGCAGTAGCTCTTCTCCTTTATGTCCTGCTCCCCCCTGTCCAGCAGTAGCCCCAGGAAAAGAGTGAGGATCACAGGACCAAAGCTTTTACTCCAATCCTCTTGATGCCTGACATCCAAGTAGGGGAAATCCACTCTCCCCACCTCCTTGCTCCTGCTGCACTTCCTCCTCGGCTATACACATGCACACACACACACACTTACATACAGCTCTCCGGCTCCTCACGCCCCTCCTCCACCTTCCGCTTCTTTGGCGGGGGCCAACATTTTCTTTATTTTGTTTTCTTTTCGCGTGTTCCTCCATCACGGAAAAACAGCACTACCGGCCAACTTAGTCCCTTGCCGCCCCCTTCCCGCGGTCCCAACAAACGTCCTTACTCCAGCAGGGGCCGCAGCACTCTAAACACGCTGCTTCGCGGCCTGCTACTGCCCTGATTTGCTCTGAGGAGCGGCGGCAAGGAACTAAGGGAGGCTGAACAGGGGTTCGGGTGTGCCGGGGAGAGGAATGAAGACGACGCCGACGACCGGAGAGAGAGAGAGAGCCGCTGCAGCGTCTCTGAAATTGAAAAAAACTTCGGTCTTGACTTTTTTTTTTTTTTAGTTGAAAGACGCGGCGGTGGCTCCTCTCATGATCCCCACCTGCGTCGGAAGTCCGACGCAGGCGGGGATCGTGAGAGTAGCCACCACCGCGTCTTTCAAAGAACCGTAAGCCGCGCATGCGCACTTCCTATGTGTCGCTACAGCTCACGGAAAAGCGGCGCACACTTAGGAACTGTGCATGCGCGGCCTAGCGTTTTATTAGATTAGATTTTAAATCATGAACAGAACATTGCAAAATTGAATGAACAAAATAGCACGGATTGAGATAATTGTGCTCACGCGGTGGGTCGTAGCAGAGCTCGAGGGAGGAGAACCAAACAATCTCAGCAGTGATTGTAACACCATCAAATTGGACCGAGAGTGAAAACAAGCCACATTAGAATTCATAGAGCACTTTTTCCTCCACAAATTATCACTCTCTAAGTAAAGATCTCTCACCTACACTGATACAAAACATGAGTAATATTTTATCACCCATGTAAGACATGAAAAGAAAACACAAGCCGGTGTGTCTAATCAGCTCATGTAGGTAAGCAGAAGAGAAGTCATCAATTAATGAGACAACCAACATCTAGAGCAGTGGTGTCAAACTCGCGGCCCGGGGGCCACATGCGGCCCGCCAGGTACTATTTTGAGGCCCTCGGTCTGTTTATCATAATCACAAAAGTAAAATAAAACAGTTTCTTGATCACATGTCTCTTTAGCTACAAGTTACAATATTATTATTAAGACTTAGAAAAAAGGAAAGATTTATAAACTATAAAGAGTTTTACCTCATGCAAAATTGTCATTTCTTTAATAAGACATTAACTTTTTTTTTTTTCTGCGGCCCTCCAAGTATCTACAAATCCCAAATGTGGCCCTGCAAAGGGTTGGAGTTGGAGACCACTGGCTTAACTGTAACCATGACATCCTGTTTGTCTTTGGGAAGCAGAGCTGGTATTGTGACATCATAATGCCTCATTCCACCAATAAGAGCCAGCCTCATCAGTGATGTCACAATGGCTGGATTGTCCTGTTCTCCCCTCTGCCCTCCAACCCAGCCAATAGATTAACTGTTCCCCTTAACTCAGTGGTCTCAAACTCGCAGCCCGCCGGGTACTATTTTGAGACCCTCGGTCTGTTTATCATAATCACAAAAGTAAAATAAAAGTTTCTCGATCATACGTCTCTTTAGCTATAAATGGCAATATGATTATTAAGACTTAGCCAAAAAGAAAAGAGTTTAACCTCATGCAAAATTGTCATTTCTTTTATAAGACATTAACTAATTTTTCTGCGGCCCTTCAAGTACCTACAAATCCAAAATGTGGCCCTGCAAAGGGTTTGAGTTTGAGACCACTGATCTAGAGTGACTCGTTTCCCTAATGGGGGCATTTTCAAAACATTAAAAAATGGCATAAATCGGTACTTGGACATTTTTCTCGCCAAAACATCTCGTCAAAACCGTCTTTCTTGATGTCTTCTGAGTCATTCTACCTGCTTTGCACCCAGAACTATAAGGTGTGTGGGGGGGGGGGGGGGGAGAGTGTTGGAGGTGTGTTATGGGTGAGCTTTGGGCAGGTTTAGACTTCGTCATCTTATGGTATGAATGTAACCTTTCCCATGGCATCCTGGATGAAACTTAGAAGTTTGTGAGCTAGATCTGTTCAGAAGTGTCTAAGTGCAAAAAAGGTAACCAAACTGACCAGTTGACCACTGGAGGGATTACATTATTACCCCCCCCCCCATTCCCCCAGTGGTCACTAACCCCTTCCTACCCCCCAAAATCTGAATGAAACTGCAGTACCTGGTGTGGGAAAGCCTAGTAAAGCAACACACAGGTGTCTTAAGTAGCCTGGTAGGTGGAAAGTCTGAGCCCACCAAAACCTTATTATACTGCTACACTTCCTCCTCCATATTCGCGAATTCCATATCTATGGATTCGCTTATTCGCAGTTTTAAATCAAAAAATATATTTTCATTTTTTGGGCTAGTTTAAGCCCTGTAAGCCCCCCCTTAAGCCAGGCCTGGTGCGTATAAACACCGGGCCCATAAGCCTTCTCCCCCCCACCACGTCAATTCTGACATTGGAGAGGAAGTTCCAGGCCAGCCAGGCAGCGATTGGCTGGTCCAGAGCATCCTCTCTGACATCAGAATTGACGTCGGAGGTGAAGGCTTGTGGGTCTAGTGGGTTTTTGGGGCAGGAGCGATCTTTCAACGCTCCTGCCCCGTGCAGATCGCTCACAGGAAATGGCTTGAGAGACTACGGAAGCTCAAGGCAGCCATTTTCTGTGAGCAATCTGCACAGGGCAGGAGCGTTGAAAGATCACTCCTGCCCCGAAAACCCGCTAGACCCAAAAGCCTTCACCTCCGACATCAATTCTGATGTTGGAGAGGATGTTCTGGGCTGGAACTTCCTCTCCAATGTCAGAATTGACGTGGGGGGGGGGGGGGGAGAAGGCTTGTGGGCCCGATGCTTATACGCACCAGGCCTGGCTTGGGGAAGCAGGGAGAAATCGGCATGGTGGCTTGAGGGGGGGGGGCAGGTAGAGAGAAAGAATTGGGGAAATGGAGAAATTGGCGCGATGGCTTAGGGGGGCAGGGGGAGAATGAAAGAAAGAGAGACAGAAAGAAAAGGGGAGGGGGCAGAAAGAAGGAAATATTGGCTTTACAGAAGAAGGAAGTGCAACCAGAAACTCATGAAATCACCAGACAAAAAGGTAGGAAAAATGATTTTATTTTCAATTTAATGATCAAAATGTGTCCGTTTTGAGAATTTATTTATAGTCTATAGTTTGTACTGTGGCCCCCTTTTGCTAATCCGCGATAGTGGTTTTTAGCGCATGGAACCTATTAGTGTCGAGAGCTGCAAGGGGCATTAAGCGCAGCTCCCTGCACTAAAAAATGCTTTTGCGGTTTAGTAAAATGGGAGGGGGTATATTTGTCCATTTTTGTATACGAGGTGACATTGCATAAAGTCATCTGCCTTGAGCTCTTTGAAAAAACCCCAGAATACAAATGATAATTCACATTTTCTCTGCATACAGTGTGTTTTGTGTTTTTAAAAATTTTATTGTTGGTAGATCATTTTGACTTGGTCATTTTAAAAGTAGCTCGCAAGCCCAAAAAGTGGGGGCACCCATGTTGTAGAGTGATCAAGATGCAGAGTTCAATTATGAAAAGCTGGTGAGGGGGGTCGCTTGGGATCGTGGATCTGGTGTTGCTCCTTCTGAACCACATCTGGATGAATGCGGCATAGTGTGGCAGTTTGGGAGAGGAGGGCATTCAGTTTTATTTAAAAAGTATACCGGGGGCAGGGGGAAATCTTTGAAAAATACCCAGGTAGGGTTTTTTTCCCAGCATGCTGACAGCCTGGGAGAAAGAGCTGCGAAAAAGACTTTCCACCGGGTCAGGAGGATAAATGAGGTCATTCCAGGGCTAGAGCAAAAGCCAGACTAGCTGCTGAAAAAGGAAATCTAGAAAACAGAGAGAAGCATGAAAGTGGGTGGGGGATCCCCTACTTCTAAACTGAAATGAGGGGAAGGTTAGCAATGGGACAAAAGTTTGCTGGTTGTGTGTTGTTAAAATTTGGGTTTTTCAGTTTCGGGAAAACTAGAGCAGATGTCCAGGCTTTTGGGCCAGAATTAGAAGTGAGACTTTTAGTTATCATTTCCAGTATGAATGGGCCAAAGGGTGTCAGGTCAAAAGCACGCCGTGACAAAGGCGCGCCCAGACAATTGAGCGCAGCGCGGAGGCGCGTGCCACTCTAAATTACTGTTTTTAGGGCTCCGACAGGGGGGCATGGGGGGGAACCCCCACACTTTACTTAATAGGCATTGTGATGCGTTGTGGGGGCGTTGTGGGGGGTGTGGGGGGTTGTAACCCCTCACATTTTACTGAAAACTTAACTTTTTCCCTGTTTTTAGGGAAAAAGTTCAGTTTACAGTAAAATGTGGAGGGTTACAACCCCCCAAACCCCCCATAACGCCGGCGCGATCTCCATTAAGTAAACTGGGGGGGTTCCCCAACAAAACCCCCTGTCGGAGCCCCTAAAAACTGTAATTTTGTGCAGCGCGCGCCTCCACACTGCGCTCAATTGTCGGCGCGCACTTTTGTCTTTCGCGACGTTGTCTATGAACCGGGCCGAAGATAGAAAATAATTTTTTTCAGACTTGAGGGAGGGATGCTTTCTATTGGATTATTAGGGGCGTTTATCGTTTGAAAGATTTTTGGGAGGTCTGCTAAAGGTGGTTGTCTAAAGTTAGAAAAAGTACTGAAAGGTAGAAAATTTGTCTGGTTGGAAGGATCTTGGGGTTGTACGGGTGTGGATTGTCCTAGGTTCAATCTGATATCCTTAATTTTCTTGTCGAAAAAGTTTGCAAGTTCTGAAGCTGGTGGTTGTGTAAGTGAAGGGGGAGGTTTCTTGTTTGAACAGGGAGATAGGGATCGTACTATACTGAAGAGTGCTGAAGAATTGTGAGCTATAGTTATGTAGTTTGAAGAGTACTCTTTTTTGGCTTGTATAGCAGTTTTGTATTGAGAGGCATGTTCTTTGTATTGATGGAGGGAGCTGTTAGACCGTGTTTGCCGCCATTTATGTTTGGTGGAGCGGAGTTGTCAATGGAGGAGACTGATATTTTCATTGTACCAAGGTTTCTTTTTAGATTGTAATTTGGATGTTTTTTTCCTGAGGGGAAGCAAGAAGGTCTACGAGGCATTGTGTTGTAATTTTCCAGAGAGAAGATTATTCTTCTAATGTAAGATTAGTGAAATCTTGTAGGTTCAAATTAAAAAGAATTTTGAATGGCGGAGGCTGTAATCTTATTGAGATCTCTAGAAATATAAGTGCTCCAAATCAGCTTTGATTTTAGGGGCAGGAAATATTCAATTTATTTT
Organism: Geotrypetes seraphini; assembly: GCF_902459505.1. NCBI lineage: Eukaryota > Metazoa > Chordata > Amphibia > Gymnophiona > Dermophiidae > Geotrypetes > Geotrypetes seraphini. The sequence continues at coordinate 13,759,737 of NC_047085.1, forward strand.
GGATGTTGGTCGCACCCTCAAGAGACAATTTACAGGAGGACAATCATGAGGCTGTTTCACAAGCGAAGCGGCTTCAAATAGCTCTGGCTTATGTTTATTACATCCTTGATATTCTTATTCAAAGGAGTTCCAAATAGCTCTAGCTTATATTTATTACATCCTTGATATTCCTATTCAAAGGAGTTCCAAATAGCTCTAGCTTATGTTTATTACATCCTTGATATTCCTATTCAAAGGAGTTCCAAATAGCTCTGGTTTATGTTTATTACGTCCTTGATATTCTTATTCAAAGGAGTTCCAAATAGCTCTGGCTTATGTTTATTACGTCCTTGATATTCCTATTCAAAGGAGTTCCAAATAGCTCTGGCTGTTGTTTATTACATCCATGATATTCCTATTCAAAGGAGTTCCAAATAGCTCTGGCTTATGCTTATTACATCCATGATATTCCTATTCAAAGCAGTTCCAAATAGCTCTGGCTGTTGTTTATTACATCCTTGATATTCCTATTCAAAGGAGTTCCAAATAGCTCTGGCTTATGCTTATTACATCCTTGATATTCCTATTCAAAGGAGTTCCAAATAGCTCTGGCTGTTGTTTATTACATCCTTGATATTCCTATTCAAAGGAGTTCCAAATAGCTTTGGCTTTTGTTTATTACATCCTTGATATTCCTATTCAAAGGAGTTCCAAATAGCTCTGGCTGTTGTTTATTACATCCTTGATATTCCTATTCAAAGGAGTTCCAAATAGCTTTGGCTTTTGTTTATTACATCCTTGATATTTCTATTCAAAGGAGTTCCAAATAGCTTTGGCTTATGTTTATTACATCCTTGATATTCCTATTCAAAGGAGTTCCAAATAGCTTTGGCTTATGTTTATTACATCCTTGATATTCCTATTCAAAGGAGTTCCAAATAGCTCTAGCTTATGCTTTGTTAACATTCTGGACATATCGTTTTTCTTTAGTGCTGGTCTCTTATAAGGATCGCTTACAACAGAGATGGAAAAAAAAAAATCTAATGAACCATATGAACCTGAGATTTTAAATTTACTCCATCCCTGATGCTGACAAAAAAAAAATTAATAATAATCATTTGGAACTAATGAACGTGTTTCTACTGTAATTATCTGTATTTGGTCATTTCCCCTTTTATTTAGCTCCTGACGTGAACTACCCTGGCAACACGTGAAAAAATGGCTTTCTGATTATAATCCAGCGAGTGGGGACTTTCTCTGCCACTTAACTTTTTTGTTTTCACGAAACAATGGCACCAAACTTCACCGTATATGAGGAGCTGGCGAGGTGAGCAAAGACCATCACTTGCACGTGTAAGTTATCCAGCTCTAGGCACAAGCAATCAGACGGGGAGGGACAGATGCTGTCAGATGCACTTCAGCTCTGCAAAAACTCCCTGATGGGAGAGGGAGGACGAATTAAACTAAACTAAACCTTAAGTTTGTATACCGCATCATCTCCATAAAGATAGAACTCGGCACGGTTTACAGGTAATTCAATAAATGAGGGAAGGACATAATAAGAAATTAGAGGTTATGAAGAGGATGGATAGCTTTACATTTTAAATAGATAGCTTTACATTTTGGAGAAAAGCCAGGTTTTCAGATGCTTTCGGAATAATTGGAATGAGCCTAGGGAGGGTCAGGGAGGTTGTTCCAAAGCTCAGTGAATTTGAAGAAAAGGGATTTCCCTAATTTACCTGCGTACATGACGCCTTTTAACGAGGGGAAAGATAGTTTGAGTATGTGGGCGGATCTGGTAGTGTCAGGTCTCGAAGAATTCCAGGATAGTGGGATTAGGGGAGGAAGAATGCCATGAAAATTAGGCAGGTACATTTAAAGTGAATCCTAGAAATCACCGGAAGCCAGTGAAGTTTTGACAGAAGTGGGGAAACATGATCGAATTTGCTTTTTGCGAAGATCAACCTAGCCGAAGTATTCCCTAGAGCTTGGGAGGAGGAGGAAGAGGAGGAGGAGGAGGGGCGGGGTTGCATTACCCAAGCAGGCTGGAGGATAACCCTCCCTCCGTGAGCTCATTAGCCGGTGGGAGAGTGAAGGAAATGTCATAAGGTAGAGCATTCTGCTGGGGTTTGGGTTGTTTTTAAGAGAAAACCCGAAGCATCTGGGGAATTGGCGTCAGCGCTCCAGCCTTTCCTTTGGCTGCGAAAGGGAAACATCTGCTCGTAGTCCTGGAAAGCGGCACCTGCGGCTCGCCGCCGCTAGAGGGCCCTTCGGCCGGCCAGCTGTTGCCGCGGCCGATTGACAGCTCCCGGAGAGGGTTGCCAGGGGGACATGCAAATGCACCCGCCCAGGGCCGGCGCCGATTGGCGGAGAGCCGGGGCCGGGGGGGCGGGGCGGCCGGGGCTGTAAAAGGGCCGAGTGTCCCGGGCGGCCGAGAGAAGAGTTGGCCGCGGCTGCAGCGAGAGTTGCAGGAGGCGGAGCGCGGGGGGCCCGGCCGGGGGGCGCGCGCTGAGCGAGCGAGCAGAGCCGGAGTGTGCATTGAACGGAGCAACTTTTTTTTGCCTCTCCGCTTGTGCATGTGGCGGGGGGCGATCGGAGCGAGCCAGTGACCCCCCGCCCCCAGCGGAGGGGGCAGGGGGCAGCGACCCCCCAGGAAGAGCCGCCATGGCCTCCGAGCTGGCCATGGGCGCCGAGCTGCCCAACAGCCCGCTGGCCATCGAGTACGTGAACGACTTCGACCTGATGAAGTTCGAGGTGAAGAAGGAGCCCCCCGAGGCGGAGCGCTTCTGCCACCGGCTGCCCCCGGGCTCCCTGTCGTCCACGCCGCTCAGCACCCCCTGCTCCTCGGTGCCCTCGTCGCCCTCCTTCTGCGCGCCCAGCCCCGGCGCCGCTCAGCCGGGCGGCCACCCGGCCGGCGGCCACTCCAACCCGGCTGCGGCGGCGGCTAAGCCCCCGCTAGACGAGCTCTACTGGATGTCGGGCTACCAGCACCATCTGAACCCCGAGGCGCTGAACCTGACCCCCGAGGACGCGGTGGAGGCGCTGATCGGCGCCCCGCACCACCATCATCACCACCACCATCCCCACCAGGGCTACGAGGGCGCCTACCGCGGCCAGCAGTACGCGCCCGACGAGACGCCGCCCTCGTCGGGCGCCCACCACCACCACCAGGTGCACCACCACCACCACCACGTCCACCACCACCACCTGCGCCTCGAGGAGCGCTTCTCCGACGAGCAGCTCGTGGGCATGTCGGTGCGCGAGCTGAACCGCCAGCTGCGCGGCTTCAGCAAGGAGGAGGTGATCCGGCTCAAGCAGAAGCGGCGCACCCTCAAGAACCGCGGCTACGCGCAGTCGTGCCGCTACAAGCGCGTGCAGCAGCGGCACATCCTGGAGAGCGAGAAGTGCCAGCTGCAGGGCCAGGTGGAGGCGCTCAAGCAGGAGGTGGCGCGCCTGGCCAAGGAGCGCGACGCCTACAAGGAGAAGTACGAGAAGCTGGCCGGCTACGCGCCCGCCTCGCCCAGCGCCGCCAAGCGCCCGGCCAGCGCCGCCGCCGCCGACTTCTTCCTCTGAGCGCAATACGGACGGAGGGCGACTGACCCTGGGGACTTCCTCCTCACCCTGCATGCGGGACATGTACGGTACCTCGGTATTGCGCTTCTCCCTTGCTGTCTTCCAACTTTGGGCTGGCTTTCTTTCTTTTTAGACACTTCTTCCTCGGGGGTTTTGTTCTTTCTCGGCACTTTGACATCTTTGAACAAGACTCGCAAAACGACTTTTTGTGCATTAGTCCTAAAGAGGATCCAGGAACGGATCGAACTGAACAAATGTAGAAACGAAATATCAATCGGACTTCAGCATCAGAAGGGATGAGTGTTTTTTTTTTAATTCTTTTGCTTTAAATATATATATCTATATTTTTCCCTTCTTTGTATATTATATTATTTTAAAGAAACCTGAGCCAGATATAAATTTATTTAAAGTATTCACTTGTACAGGCTGTAAAAATTTTAAATTTTATTTTTCCCCCTTTCCCGGTTCCCCCCTCCCCCTTTGAGCTTCTGTTTTTGCTTTGTGATTTTAAACTTGAACGAGAAAGTCTTAATGAAATGTTTGTATGTAAAAAAAAACCCAACAAAAAAAGCATGCAAATATAAACAAAAAAAATCATTTAAAGGGTGATGGTCAGTTAAAAAAAATACAAACAAACAAGCTTCATGCACTATATAAGAGGACAAATTGGGTACTTATCACTGTTTTATAGAGATTAAAAAAAAGAAATAACCTTTGTTCATAATAACAGGTCCTAAGGTACTATATTAATATATGGACTGGACTCAAAGGCTGGCTGTTTCTCTGTATACAAGACTTATTTTATCAGTAACCCTGGGAAACAATTACTATTTAAGAACAAGGATAACGGAACAAAACTTTAGTGTGAAGGACAGCAATCTTAGGACAAGATCCTGCGACCCGTGTGGGCTTTGAACCCTCTCCATGCATAGATACTTCTCTAAGGCTCTTTCAACAACTTGCTATGGCAAAATTTTCCCTGAAGGCTGCCAGTCTTGCGTCTATTATACTCATCTAGCTTACATACAATCAAGTTTTTTGGGTTTTTTTTTTTTAATTTATTTCTATGTTCTTGAGCCGCATGGCTGTTGCAATAAAAAAAAAAAAAGAGCGTAAACGAAATCAGAGGTTTTATTTTCATCTGGATTTTTATGAACTCGTTCAAAGCTTTTCATTTGCTACAAACCGAAATAAACCTGTTTAGAATGTATACCTGAAGGTCTCGGTGTCGTTACGATTTTCTGTGAACTGGGAGGTTGACCTTTGCGTTAGGTAAGGGCGAGAGCGGCAGTTCTGGGCAGCTTTTGGTTTAGTTTTGCCAAGAAAGAGAGAACGGGGGAGTTAGAAGTGTAGCTGCTACCCGGTGCTTGAAATCGACCCCCCACCTCCCCAAATTGCTTTTCTAATGATGCCTTTGGTTTGGGGTTTGTTTTGTTTTTTTTAAATCAGGTCACGGCAGTGTCTGAAGTGTGGGAATTTCATTCTCCTGGTCTGGGTTCTTGAAACTTCCTGTACATTTAAGTGGACATTTGTGGCTATCCCATTACTTTGATTTTAGGGGAGGGAGGGAGGGGGTTGGTTTGAAGGTCGAACAGGTAGAACGTTCCCAGGACAAAACTAACCTAGAGAGAGGCGGAAAAACAGCGGTGAGGCTAGAAATCTGGGTAACGCTGCTTTTTCTGCTATTAACGTAACCTGTTTGCCGCTATATCGTCCCCTTTATTACCAACTGCACCCACCCTGCCCTAAGCACTTTTTCTCAGAGAGACGGCATGAGGAAGCCTGTTGGCACACCTGGTTTTAAGCTCTTTGCACCAAAACCTGAATAAAGCAGGGCAGCTGCTGTGTTAAACCAGTGGGATGCCCAGGTGGGGTGAGATCTGTTTGCGGAACTAAACTTTATCTATCTTTCTATGTGGTCTGTATTGGGGAAGGTTACAAGAGCATTTAAAATCCACATTTCCAAATCACGCCGAAAGGGAAAACGGCCCAAAAGTCCATTAGCCAGTCTTAGCGTCTCCCGCACAGAAGCGGGGGTTTGAATTGTGCAAAAGGGCTTTTCCTAAGCCATCATGTGTCCTGCTGATAATTTTTTGTCTTTCTTCTGTTTGTTTAAAGCTCGCCAAGGAGAAACCCGTTTTTTCCCCTTTCTTTCTTACGCCCAGTCCTTCTGTTATTTTTAACTCCCCGGCCGTGAGGGACAACTTTAAACATACCTTGAAGGCACCTGGAAGCACGCAGGAAGGTAAATGGAAATTTATACTTTTTTTTTTATTTCTCGATGACTGAAGAAATCTTTTTTTTTTTTTTTTATAGGACAGTCATTTTTTAAGCTTTGTCCCATTCCAGATTATGGGTTTGTGGCGCTGCTCTGTGCTGGTTTTAATTTTCCTGTAACAAAAATCATTGTACTGACTTACTGAATCTATTGAACCCCGTTTAATGTTATAGAGCTTATTAAGAATATTTTATTGGGAGTTATTAAATGCCTTTTTGGGAGAGATTCATCTAAGGTGGTAATCGGCGGGTACAGCTCGACATCAAACTTACACTTACGTTAAAAGCATAATGACCAAGTATGAACATAAATAAGGAAAAATTGGAAATGGCACATTTAATCCTACTAATAGGACTAACGACATATCAGAAATAGAAACAGAATTTATTTATTTATTTTTTAACTTTTAAGAGCCTCCATGCGGCTTTTCTAAGCTTGTAGGTAGCTCGTTTAAAAATGCCAAGCCCCCTGACATAAAATATTCCAAATGTGTAAGATGTGGCCAGGGTAAACCAAATTTCATTTAAGAAAAAAAAAATTATTTCCTGAAAAATATCACTCGTATTTTTTTTTTTTACCAGAAATGTTATTGCCTCTGTGTCACTTTCTTAACATCATTCAAATATATCGAGCCGCTTCTCCTCCCGCACCTTCGCCTTTCCCATCACCATCTAGCCACTTTCTCTCTGATCCGCATTTTGGCTCGCAAAAGCCAGTCCAATAAGTTTATCACCTGACATGACTTTTGAATTGTTAATCTATATTTTCAGGCATTCTGATAATCTAAGATGGCAACCGCATGGCTTAGGTTTCTTCCCAAAGGTTTTATTTGATGATTTTGCTGCCTATATAAACAGTGTTATCTTGGTAATGTTTTGGAGGGTGAATAAAAATTAGTCGGAGGTGAGAACAAATTTTGCTTTTCTGACCGTTCCCCGTTGACAGCTTTTAAACAATTTTCCAAGGGGGGTACCGAAAAGTTCTCAGCCCGACCAAGATACGGGTCAAACAATTTTGTTTCTGCAAATTGACGGTGGCAAAGTAGCGCTCAGAATTTAGGGAGTGGGTTGGTGGGGCTCGGAACCTTTCAGCCCCCCCCCCTTGGAAAATAGGTTAGAAGCCATTTCCACGGAGACCCGCGCCACTGGCAGGAGCTTGGGAAAATGCCGTGTTAGATCGGATCAATGTTTCTGCAAGTGGCCAGTCCATTTTAAAAGCAGAAATTGTTTAAGAAGAAATGTATACACTGAATTTTTTCCCCTTTTCAAGAAATGTCTTCTAGGAAACTTGAAAGGTAGTTAAGAGACGATGCCTAGCACATCACACTAGGGAGAAACGCGAAATGAAAAAGAGGAAAGGGGGTCAGAGCGACTATCTGTTGGCAAAATCCCGGGTGCTTGGGGGGAGGGGAGAGAGACTGATGTATGGTTTGGGAATAGACTCTGGAGGTCTGGGTGACCTTTACCTGCTGTCATTTACTGTTAATATGTGAGGTTTGATGTCCTGTATTGGACCCCTGTAAAGGTTATCCACGGGCCACGAGCTTTTCTGACTGTAGATCCTTTCCAAGCAAAGATCCACTGTTTCTAAGTTCCTGCCACTCCCTTCCTCAGACCAATTTTGGGGGGAAGCCGCTGCTTGCCCAGGATTGGTAGCATGGATTATTGCTGTTCCTTGGGTTTTGCCCATGTACTAGGAACCTGGATTGGTCCCCATGAGAACGGGTTACTGGGCTTGTTGGACCAGTGGTCTGACCCAGTAAGGCTAGTCTTCTGTTCTGGATTTGGGCATGCCTTTTAATAACAGCAGGGTGGCTTGCTCTTCCTCGTGTATTGAACTCTCAAACACTGTGCTTTTCTGCTGACTCTGCGTGGAGGGCTGACTCCTCTGCAACGTGGACGACCCTTTCTGCAGCTTCAGCCTTTTACTTGTAGAAATGTGGAAGTGAGATTTGTGGTTTGACTAAAACTTGGCTTTGGGTCATCTTCATGTCATGTAGCCTGTGTGTTCTAGGGGTCCTTCTGGCACTTCTCGTCGAGGGGGGAAGTTGCTCACCTCTTCCAGTAAGAGTGATTTTTTTCTGCCTACAGAGACAAGGATATTGTATGAATGGGACGGAGGAGTTGCAGGGAGTCAGCTGTGCTGGTATTTATCTTTTTTCCTAGGTAGGATTCTGGCTGGTCCTTACTGCTGTATGAGGAGGTGGGTTTTTTTGACAGAAAAGCGTCCGAGATCCCATTTAGAACTTGGGGGGAGTGGAAGGTGGCATATTATATCAGTCCAAAAAATAACACAGATATAGTGAACATTCAATAATATAAGTCAAACCCTCTTTCACGAGGATAGGGCAAAGTAAAGAAATGGTGCTTATACACAGGCCAGAACTAATATTATCAGGGGAGGAAAAAGTCTCAGACGACATTCCCTCCCACCATCCACAGATGGCTAAACCTCATTGACATAAAAAAAAACACCCCTGGAACTCTCCAGAACTGTTACCTCCTGAGGTAGCAGTAATGTGTAACGCTGGCCACCGTTGGCGTACCGGTCGTTTTTGTGAGATAAGTTGATTTTTTTTTTCATCTATCTTGAAATGCTTTAACTCTATTTTGCACCGCACAGAGCCAGTTTTGAAATTTCAGGGGGGGGGTGGGTTTAGCCGGAACACCTTAAATCCCATCTGTGGATGGTGGGGAGGGTCTGTTGTCTGAGGCTTTTTCCTCCCCCTGATCACATTAGTCCTGACCCGTGCATAAGCACTGTCCTTGTGAAAGAGTGGTTGACTGATATCAGCCCACCTCTCTAGATGAATCGGTTCCCGAAAGAATGGAGGTGAGACTGTTCCAGGTCGGAAGTACATCCTCCATCCCCATGTTGTTGACACCAGAGGCTTTCAAGCCCAGTCCTTGGGGACCACCTGATCAGCTGGGTTTTCAGGATATCCACCATGAAAACGCATGAGTTGTATTAGCACGCTCGTTCTCCACTGCGGGCAAATATCCCTCATGCATATTCATTGGGAGTATCTTGAAAACCTGACTTGCAGGGCCAGATTTCGACTTGGTGAGGCCCGAACCTATATAAAGCTTGGAGGCCCCTTGTTAATAGGTTCCGCCATATTGTATAACCCAGAAGCTATACATGGAATTTTAAAAATAATTTTAGCGTACTCTGGTATATAATGCTGACAAAGGGGTCCTTTTATTAAGGCGTGCGCTAGATTAGCGTGAGTTAAATGCTAAGCCCCCCAAAGAATATAACGGAGGCCTTAGCATTTAGTCGTTTGGATCGCTTTTATTAATCTAAGTGATAAGCCTGAAGACAGAACATTTATGTTTAAAATATCACCTAAATTCACTACGTATGAAACCATTTTTAAAGTAATTCCATCTTTTGAATATTTAAATACCTCCCCCTCTTTTACCAAACTGCGCAAGAGGTTTTTAGCGCCGGCCGGCGCACTGGGTGCTCTGACGCTTATAGATTTCTTATGAGTGTCGGAGCAGCGCAGAGCATTCAGCGTGCCGGCCGGCGCTAAAAACCTCTTGGTGCAGTTTGGTAAAAAGGGGGAGGTGTAAAGTCTCTGAGAAAAAGCCACATAAAATTTTCAGAGCTCCCTCAAAAAATTCTGAACTTCTATGAGGCCCTAAGCTGCAGCTTGTTTAGCTTATAGGTGAATCCAGCACTGCGGACTGACCAGGTGGTCTCGGAGGACTGGGTTTGAGCACTGGTCTACTCTTCGCACGTGAGGAGTGGCCTAGTGGTGGACCTGCTAGCCTTAGCACCCAGGGGTGGTGGAATCAAATCCTGGCACGGCCCCTCATGACCCTGGACAGATCACTCGGTCTTCCATTGCCCTAGGTACAGTTTAATGGGGTTGAAGAACTTTTAAGTGCACGACAGAAGAGCGGGACTTGGGTGGGATTGTATGTGATGATCTTAAGGTTGAAAAGGTGACGGCGAAAGCTAGAAGGATGCTGGGTTGCATAGGGAGAGGTATAGCCAGTAGGAAAAAGGAGGTATTGATGCCTCTGTATAAGACTCTGGTGAGACCATTTAGAATATTGTGTACAATTCTGGAGGCCGCACCTTCAAAAAGATATAAAAAGGATGGAGTCGGTCCAGAGGAAGGCTACTAAAATGGTTGGTGGTCTTCATGATAAGGTGTATGAGGACAGACTTAAACATCTCAATCTGTATACTTTGGAGGAAAGGCGGGAGAGGGAAGATATGATAGAGTCGTTTAAATACATACATAATGTAAATGTGCACGAGTCGAGCATCTTTCATTTGAAAGGAAACTCTGCAATGAGAGGGCATAGGATGAAGTTAAGAGGTGAAAGGCTCCGGAGTTATCTGAGGAAAAGGTGGTAGATGTGTGGTAGAGACAGAGACTGTGTCTGAATTCAAGAGGGCCTGGGATAGGCACGTGGAATCTCTCGGAGAGAGAAAGATATGGGTTACTGCGGATGGGCAGACTGGATGGGCCTTTTGGCCTTTATCTGCCATCATGTTTCTAAATATGTAAACTGATTTGAATGTGTAAGCAAAAAAAGGTAGTATACAAGGCCTAGTCCCTTTCACTTCCCCCTTTGCATAAAACAAATGTAGAAAATAGTTTTAAAAGTCATTTGTAAGGAAGTTCTGGGACACCAGGGGAAGGGCACGGCCTTTAAATGTTCCTTTTCTGGCACTAAAGCACGGCATCATATATTTACTTATAAACCCTGTCACTGCAGTTAGCAATATGTTGGACAGGGTTTTGCTGTTCCCCAAGACTTGGCATAAAGGGGGAGAGCCTGGTCTAAGGAGACTTTATCCCGTGCTTTGATACCTACCTGGAGCCGCTGAGATGTTTGAGCAAAGGGAAGGGGCTCTTTTGCAGTCTTTGGAATAAGCCGTCTTTTGACCATTACGCAGGAAACATTGTAGAACTCATTCTGTAAGTTGCTAAAAAAAAAACCAAAACCCTCTTTTTCATAGATAATAACGTGGAAATGAACGCAAGTGGCCTAACTAGAGAATGGTTAGATGGGCTTTCGAAGGTAATTGACCTCTGATCCGAACCGTTATTTCTTTTCATTTCTACATATTACCGTATCTCATAGATTTTTTTGTAACCGGGGATATTTTAGAGTGTTGATGTTTTTTTAAGTCTGCGTTTGCCCAGTGTGGTAATTGGCTTCCTTTGGCTGCACACGTCTCGGGACCTTTGAGGAACGAGCAGCTTATAAAAGCCTAGACCAATGCAGTCAAATCGTTTGATGCCGTCTTAGGGGCAAGGTCAGTTCGGTGGCTGTAAAATGTATTGATTTATTTACCACCTTGTTGGGAAAAAGTCACCGAAGGCAGTATATAGAGAGAATAATCTGGACGTTGGCAATAGGTATATTGCAGCATAAAAATATTTGGATAACAGACACATTATGGCGATAAAGTATATTCCTGACGGTGTCAACGTGATATACATTAAAACATTTCAGTAGAGAACAAAGGTTATAAACGGATATGGAAAAGGCAGACACAAAAAGGAGTTGCATGCGTCTGGAACCGCTGTAGAAATAATTCATAGCAGTAGTGTGAAGAGTTTCAGCCTTTGGGAAGCAGAGCTGAGCATGTGATGTCATAATGCCTCATTCCACCAATAAGAGCCAACCTCATCAGTGATGTCACAATGGCTTAAATGTCCTGCACTCCCCTCTGCCCTCCAACCCAGCTGGCAGATTAACCGTCCCCTTTAACTGTATCCATGACATCCTTTTTCAGTCTTTGGGAATCTGAGCTGAGCTTGTGATGTCATAATGCCTCATTCCACCAATAAGAGCCAACCTCATCAGTGATGTCACAATGGCTTAAATGTCCTGCACTCCCCTCTGCCCTCCAACCCAGCCGGCAGATTAACTGTATCCATGACATCCTTTTTCAGTCTTTGGGAATCTGAGCTGAGCTTGTGATGTCATAATGCCTCATTCCACCAATAAGAGCCAACCTCATCAGTGATGTCACAATGGCTTAAATGTCCTGCACTCCCCTCTGCCCTCCAACCCAGCCAGCAGATTAACCGTTCCCTTTAACTGTATCCATGACATCCTTTTTCAGTCTTTGGGAATCTGAGCTGAGCTTGTGATGTCATAATGCCTCATTCCACCAATAAGAGCCAACCTCATCAGTGATGTCACAATGGCTTGATTGTCCTGTACTCCCCTCTGCCCTCCAACCCAGCCAGCAGATTAACTGTATCCATGACATCCTGTTTGGCTGTTTAGATTGTAAGCTCTTTGGAGCAGGGACTGTCTTCTTTGTGACTCTGGACAGTGCTCTGTGCATCTGGTAGCACTATAGAAATAATTCATCGTAGTAGTAGTCTAAGTTAAGGAAACAAGTCAGGAAAGGTCCGTGGCAATGATCTCGGCTATGGTAGGAATGGAAAAGCCAGCCTTGCTCCAGCCTGTACAGCTGGTGTTGGTTCTTGAGTGTCTGACTTGCTAGTTAACTGTTTCTTCAGCTGAAGGCTTGGGAGATGATCCAAAATTTGGTTGTCAGAAGAAGGGTTGAGCAGGCCCCAGAATCTCAGGCAGAATGACCCCTATGTGTAATTTTTCAGTTGTTTCTTTTAAAAAAATCTGCAACTGCTGAATTTGAAGCCCTAATAACAGCTGCATCAGAATTGATATTTCTCCCAGTAAAAGCATCCCCGATTCTAACGGCGAGGGAGCAGTGTGGAGACAGATTCCATTCTCGCCTCCGGTTCAGGAGGACGCTTTCAGAGAGCTGCAAGCGCGGCTCTGATATCCGCTGGGGAGCGGGCGGAGGCAGGGGACTTTTGCATGGATTGAATTCATCTTCAGAACCACCTTTTCCGTCATGACTCCATGCCATGGCGCAGTGGTTAAAGCTACGGCCTCGGGACCCTGAGGTTGGCGGTCCAAACCCACGCTGCTCCTTGTGGCCAAGCCACTTAATTCCCTCCCCCCCCCCCCCCCATTGCCCCAGGTACATTAGATAGATTGTGAACCCGCCGGGACAGACAGGGAAAAATCCTTGAGTACCTGAATAAAATTCATGAAAACCATTCTGAGCTCCCCTGGGAGAACGGTATGGAAAATTGAAGAAATAAATAAAGATCCCTGTGTGAAAGAGACTCGTGGCAGGGCCTGCCGATATGGGTAGCTGTGGATGCTCGTGGAGCCCCCAGTATCGAAATTAAATTACAATTCTGGGATGTGTCACTCGTGTGCAGATGGGTAGTCTGAATATTTTCTGGGACTGTGGGGCCAGTACATGGCTACTTGGCATTTTTAGCAGACAGATGCACGGATAGTCCGGGATATGAAGAGGGCAAAGGTCAACCCTATAAGCTCGTCTTACGTCTGCTTGGCTTTTCCTGTGCATGTTATCTGCAAGAAATTAGACTATCAGGGTTTCCCGATCTAAAAGTGAACGCTTGGTAGCTGCTTTTTTAAAGATGATCTCACCAAGCCTTAATCCTCAAGAAATTTATATCTGTACTAGCAATGATTTTTTTAAAGTAGTGGGTTGTTTGGGGGGTGGGGGGGGGTTGCATGTCGGAGGCTCGAGCTATGCTGATTTCCCAGGAAACAAACTTTGCTGCATTTAATTTTGAATTGCTCAGATTCAGGTGACAATTTTTGTGTATGCTTTTATAAACTGTATTTTTTCCTTAGTGAGAAGAGTATGAAATATAGGAAGGTAATCTGAGTGTATTTTTTGAATATAATTCTGGGGGGGATGATGTATCTTTTTGTCATAGATTATAATTGTAATTGGATTTAAGTGCTTTTATAGAGTTATACGATTGTATTATATTTTGCTCTTACTTATGGCTTTAAAATAAAGAAATTATATTAAAAAAAAAAAAGAAGAAAGGTAATCTTTTTGAAATATGGGTTTTGTTTTCATGCGACCGAAGAGACGTGGTGACTGTGAAGGCAGGGGTGTCCAATGTCGGTCCTCGAGGGCCGCAATCCAGTCGGGTTTTCAGGATTTCCCCAATGAATATGCATTGAAAGTAGTGCATGTAAATAGATCTCATGCATATTCATTGGGGAAATCCTGAAAACCCGACTGGATTGCGGCCCTCGAGGACCGACATTGGACACCCCTGCTGTGAAGGGAATCCCATCGGTATCGAGGAAGCTGGATCTTATAATGAACTTCCAGCTCGTGTAGGAGTTGGAACTACTCAAAACAGGACTTTTTCCTGGTATTCTGCTCACTAAAAAAAAAAAAAAGTCGGGCTCCTCCCCACCCTGTTCCTCAAAAAAAAGGGGTGATTAGGTTTGCTGGGTTTCCCCACATATACTTTCTGTTAAAGATTGGGGAATTTACTCTCTCCTTTTCCTCCTAAATCCAGGGTTTTACATTTTTTTTTCCCCTGCGAACAGTTTGGAAACCAAAGGGTTGATTTTTTTAATTTAATTATTTTTTTTAATGTGCAAAATCAAGCCACTAGTTTAATCCCAGTGTTAGAACACTTGATAAATCTCTTCAGGTTCCCTAAAATCCAAAAATGCATTGTAGATTATTTTGGGGGCTGGGAAGAGGTCTTGGGATTTATTCTGTGTGGTTAAGCCATGCCTGCTCACAGCCCCGAAGGAAGGCAGCATGCCCACCACACTTAAATTTCTTTTCTTCTTCCTTAACCTAATTGGTAAGGCAGATGAATACTCCTAAAGAAGAAACTGAGAAATGAAAATGATTAAGAACATAAGAACAGCCTTACTGGGTCAGATCAATGATCCATCAAGCCCAATTCTCAGGGTGGCCAATCCAGGTCACTAGTGCCTGGCCAAACCCCAAAGAGAAGCTACATTCCAAACCCCAAGGAGGAACAAGATTCTAGAACAGTGTTCTTCAACCGCCGGTCCATGGACCGGTGCCGGTACCGCAGAAATTTTCTGCCGGTCCAAGGGGCCGGCACGTCTATCGTGCCCAAGACAGCGTTCTTCAGCCGCTGGTCCACAGTGCGATCAATGCGGTGTCTTTGGGCCGGCTTCCTGAGTGCTGCAGTGCACAAAGCCGTGGGAAAAGGCTCCTACCTGCATCCTGCGCCTGAACCGTAAACCTTCTCTCAGAGGGAAGGCTTGCAGATGAGGCGCGGGATGCGTGAGGAGCTGCTGCCCACAGCTTTGTGCAATGCAGCACTCAGGGAGCCGGCCCGAAGATGCTGCGTTGATCGCACCGTAGACCGGCCAGTAGGCAAGGTACAGCATGGAGGAAGAGAGACAGACAACAACAGTAGGGGAAATGCTTTTATTTTATTTTTTTATTTAGTGATTGATTTGTCTGTTCAGGAAGAAATGCATTTGTTTCTTTTCCTCTGGGGTTGTACTGCTTGCAGAGTCTTGCATCTTAGGGTTTGTTTGTATATATTAGTACTTTCAGTTTTTGGTCCCATATTTGTATGGGGTTATCTGTTTTCTGGTAGGAATGAATGTTGAAAAGCATACAGTGTGCTTTGTGTATTTTAATTTTGTGGTAACCATTATGTGTTGTTAATACGATTATATTGTATGTGTGCATATATGAAAAATGAATGGAAAAAAATGGTGTTACAATTAATACTATTATGGGGGCGGAGATTGAGTGGAGATGGGCACGACTTAGCCCAGTGTTCTTCAACTGCCGGTCCGTGGACCGGTGCTGGTCCACAAAATAATTATTTTATTTCCGCCGGTCCATAGGTGTCAAAAGGTTGAAGAGCACTTGTCTAGAAGCCCAAAGAGTAGCAATATTCCATGCCACCAATCCAGGGCAAGCAACTCTCTTCCTATTGAAAAACCAAACAATAACAACAAAACACCCCCCAAAAACTAAAAATTCTCCTTCCGACTTCTACTTGTGTCGGCCATTTCTTTTTGCACGCAGGGGTGAAACATCTGGAATGGACAAATATGAGAATAGGCAGGAGCATTGGTTTTGATATGATACTGTGCTGGAGGAATATTCTGGGTCGTTAGCTGATACTGACATGTCCCTTTGCTGGCTAGGTTTTTAGGACAGTTCCTTATGGTGATGGGGTTCCTGTGGTGAATGGATGCGTTGGACTGGGTTTGCAAAGTACATCTGTATTTCATGAAAGTTTCTCTGTTGGTTGAAATAGTCTCCTAATCCTTGACCGAATGCAAATAAAGGAGCGAGACAAGCAGGTCCTTGCCTGGTAGAAATATGTGTTTTGTTTTTTCTGATTTATACGTGTAAATATCCCACTCAGAGTACTGAACTGGGGTTCTTGTGTTTTGTGGTAGGCGGTGCACTGAGTGACAAACCCGTCTCTTTGTGAGTTTTCTTGTCACATTGGCCACAGACTGTTCCCCTGTCAGTTCAGTACTGAAACATAGTAACATGGTAGATGACGGCAGATAAAGAACCGAATGGTCCATCCAGTCTGCCCAACCTGATTCAATCTAAAAATTTGTTGTTGTTTTTTTCTTCTTAGCTATTTCTGGACAAGAATCCAAAGCTCTGCTCAGTACTGTTCTTAGGTTTCAGCTACTGAAGTCCAGCCAATCTACACCATCCTCCCCCAAACGGCCATTTACAGACACAGACCGTGCAAGTCTGCCCAGTACTGGCTTTAGTTCTTCAATATCTACTATTATTTTCTGATTCTAGATCCTATGTGTTCATCCCACGCTTTTTTGAACATAAGAATTGACGCTGCTGGGTCAGACCAGTGGTCCATCATGCCCAGCAGTCCGCCCACGCGGCGGCCCTCCGGTCAAAGACCATCGCCCTACCTGTGCACGTTCTTGTTCAGCAGGAATTTGTCTAACTTTGTCTTGAATCCCTGGAGGGTGTTTCCCCCTATGACAGCCTCCGGGAGAGCGTTCCAGTTTTCTACCACTCTCTGGGTGAAGAAGAACTTCCTTATGTTCGTACAGAATCTATCCCCTTTCAATTTTAGAGAGTGCCCTCTCGTTCTCCCTACCTTGAAGAGGGTGAACAACCTGTCCTTATCTACTAAGTCTATTCCCTTCAGTACCTTGAATGTTTCGATCGTGTCCCCTCTCAATCTCCTCTGTTAGTTTCTCTAATCTTTCGCTGTATGGCAGCTCCTCCAACCCCTTAACCATCTTAGTCGCTCTTCTCTGGACCCTTTCGAGTAGTACCATGTCCTTCTTCATGTACCGCGATCAGTGCCATATACAGTACTCCAGATGAGGGTGCACCATGGCCCGGTACAGCGGCATGATAACCTTCTCCAATCTGTTCGTGATCCCCTTCTTTATCATTCCTAGCATTCTGTTCACCCTTTTTGCTGCCACCGCACATTGCGTGGACGGCTTCATCGACTTGTCGATCAGAACTCCCGTCTCTTTCCTGGGAAATCTCTCCAAGTACCGCAAAGGACATCCTGTAATCGTGCATGAGATTTTTGTTACCGACATGCATCACCTTACACTTATCTACGTTGAACCTCATCTGCCATGTCGATGCCCATTCCTTAAGCCTGATTATGTCACGTTGCAGATCTTCGCAATCCCCCTGCGTCTTCACTACTGTGGCGGGGCCGGTACCTGTACTCCAGCGGGGCCGGTCCACGCTCACCTTAGAGCTCCTTCTGCGTGCTTCCCATAAAGTAAGGAAGTCCTGCTGAACGACATTCTCGCATAATCCAAATAAACAGGCAAAAAGAAAATCAGAGTCAATTTAATTTTTCTGGTGATGACCACTTTATTGCGTGGTATATTTGCTGGGAACAAACTTGTAGTTAGTCCAACTTCCCAAGTAGCAAAAATTACATCAACAAAAATTATATCACCGACCAACAGGTCTAGGTTTCCATCCGTCATCTACATGCTGACGGAACGAGAAAGTAAAAATAAACCAAAAAGAGTTGCTGTCTCTACATTCAGACAAACTACAAACACAACTGTTAGCACTACAGGTAGTCTTTGTGCATAAGCCTTTTTGTTTGGAAGGCTTGAGCCCCAACCAGCTCAAAGGGAGTTGGTGGGGGAGGGGAAGTAAGTGAATCCACTAAATATTTCTGCTAGAACAGAATGCCACTAATGGCCCCACAATCCCAACCAGTATGGACAGTGGATTCTCCCCGAACATTACTTCCCTCTCACACTCTCAGAACAATAACAGTCCCAGCCAGCTCAACTTGGCTGGAAACTTTAAAGCTCAAAAGAAAAACGTTTTTTTTTTTTCTTCCTGCTTCCCTCAAGCAGGACAGCACCAGCCAGCACAAGTTCTCAATTAACTCATAAAGGCAAGCACCCTTTCCTAAGCAGTCCCAAAAACATACACAATGGGTTAATAAACCCCAAACTTCCCAGCCCTGCCACTTAGCTGAGATCCATACAGGTGTCTTCAGGCAGACTGGGAGTTTCCATGCAGTCCATAGGCTCTGGCTTGGCTGCCTGGCTGGCCACAGGGTCAATGTCTGTTTCCTGCATTTCGATATCCTGGGTTACAGGAGAACAGCTTGGATAGACCTCTTCCTGTGCTGGCCCTGAGAGAACTGCCCTTTTCCTCCTAAGAGCAGCCTCTAAAGTGTTCAGCCGACCACACCCTGCTCTCTTAGGGGGAGGAGCTGCCTGTAAAGTTTGCCTAGGTTTTCTCGGCTTGCTGATTATCTCCCTCAGCTGAGAGTTGGAGGAGGGAGGGAGGTCCCAAGGAGACTGCCCAGGGCCATTCTCTTCACTTTCCTCTCCTCCCTCACAATCAGAATTTTCCAGTTTAAAGGGGAATGCAGCTATTTCCCTTCTCCTGGTCACAACCCTATCCCCATGATTAGCTCTCTGTATGATCGGGCTGGCTTTAGTGGGAGCCAAACCCGGTACAGGCAGAGCATCGGGGATAGGATTGTGACATACCCTCACCTTTAAGGGTTGCTTGTCCCTACTTTCCAGGGGAGCCTTGCTATCCTCTTGCATTCTGGACAATGTGTCGACATTAGTACTTAGTTTGCCAGGGCGATGCAAGACAACCCTTAGTAGCGCTTCCGGGGTTTATGAAGATTTTTCCCCTGACTTAGAGGTAGAGGGTCTGGGTCCTCAAAATCCTCTGGCCATCTCAACAGGGATGCCTCACCTCGCCCTCTGGATGTTTCGCCATTATGATTCTTTGGATCTTCTAGCCCCTCCACCCTCTGGGCCAATGCCGCTACAACCTGGGTAATGCCCCCTAAGTCCTCCTTTCCTATTCGGGCGATTTGTTCCCTTAGTTCCTCCATGTCCTGCTCCATTCCTTTGAAGGTATCTAGGACCTTCTCGAAGTGTTGGGCATGTTGTTCTAGCTGTTCTTCCTGCGCTTGCTGTTTTACCACCCAACTTTCTGCCTTCCCTGTTTTGGTAGTTAATTCCCCACAAGCGTCCTTTATTTCCTTCATACTGTGTTGGACTGCTTGCTGCTGGGCTTGATTATCTTTGACCTGCCCCTGGATCAACCTGAGTTGAGTGTTAACTTGCTCCATTACTTTAGCAAGTTTTTCTGACTCACGCTGACATTGTGATAGAACCTGCTCTCTGGATCTTTTGTGCTCCTGGTCTATGGGATCTTTCCAGGCCTGAAAACTGGCCTCCGCACAGGATTTAAACCCGGCCTCCCAGTCCTGGCGAGCTGTTATTAAACTTTGTTTAATCTTATCAACCTCTGCCTCGAGTGCGGCAAAGGACCTAGCCCCAGTATCCCCTCGAGGGTTAGCTAGTGACTCAGGACAGGAGCTAACCCCTGGTACTCCCATCCCTGTAGAGCCAAAACCCCGTTGCCCTCTGCTTGTTTCCGGGAGATAGGAGCACTGCACCATGTCAGGGTGCCAAATCCTTTCACACAGTAACTGTGCCACTCGATCTCCACACTGGACTTTATATTCCGAATTCCCCTGGTTTACCAGGAGTACTCCCACATTCCCCCTGTAATCCGGGTCAACCACCCCCGCAGCTACATCAATATTTTGCGTAAGCGCTAACCCAGATCGTGGAGCTATTCTAAGATAGGCCCCTGGGGGAGGGGACACCTGAATGTCGGTCTTAACCAGAGCCCGTCCCTTAGCGGGTATTAACTGTTCATGGGCCGCATACACGTCATACCCGGCGGCCCTAGGGTAAGCTCGAGTGGGTGCCCTCGCTTTTCCCGAGAGCGGGGCCCAACGAATCGTCGGCCTCCAGCTCCTAGCTTTTGGTGTTCGTGATTTACGTTGCCGCTCCGGTGGGGCAATAGGACTTCCTCCCACCCGGCTCCCCAGCACCCAATTCTCCGGGCTCTGCCTGACTTCGGACTTTCCTGTCCCCGCTAGAGCAATCCAGTCCCTTCCCAATATTAATGGGTAAGGCGCCGACTCCAGCACGGCCACTGCTAGGTGAATTCCCCGGCTCCCATATCCTATAATCAGGGTTCTCAGGGGGTATTCCTGGGCCTCCCCATGAATACATGTGATGGGCACTTTCTCAGTACCTGTATCCTGGCCCTTATCCAGCTCTTTCCACAGTTCCCCTGACACCACTGACTGTTCAGCCCCTGTGTCGACAAGAGCCGACACTTTCTTGTCTGCCACTGATACTACCACCCGATATTCTTGCGGAATCGTAGCCCAGTCCCTCTTGGTTATGATCAGGTCTTTCATAACCCGACAATACCTTTGGGTATGCCCTGCTTTCCCACAGCGAAAACATTTAAGGGCTTCTTTCTGGAGAGGCTCTTTAGCCTTGGGGTACCCTGAGGCCTTGCCCTGTGGGACCTGTCCCTGGCCTGCCTTACCTTTTCCCGGACTCTGTATGGAGGTTGCCCTTCCTTCCTCGTAGGCGCCCTGAGCGTCCAAATAGGCCTCGGCAACCTCCACAGTCTGGGCCAAGGTTTTGCAGCCCTGTTTCTGCACCCAACCTCGCAGACCTCTCGGTGCGGACTGCAGAAATTGTTCCCTAATTACTTCCAGTACTACGGCCCTGGCGTCTCCCCACCAAGGATTAAGCCACCGCTCAGCCAGCTTTGATAGCTTCTGAGCCAGTGCCTTAGGCCTTTCCTTCTCCTGCATAACCGTCGTCCTAAACTGCTGGCGGTAATACTCAGGAGTATAGCCTAGGTATTCCAGGATATGGGTTTTTACTGCCTGATAATTGTTGGCTACCTCTGGGGCTAGGGTTTGGAAAGCAGACAATGTTTCACCTGCAAGGCATGGGAGAAGCCTTACAGCCCACTGACCCTGAGGCCAACCAGCAGCAGTAGCCACCCTCTCAAACGCGGACAAGAACTCGTCCGGAGCATCCGCCGGTGTAATTTTGCACAGGTTCAGCATGGTGAGAGGGTTAGCTGCTCCTGAGGGTTGCGGTACACCACTCAGTCCTGGCTCGCTGCCTCCCACAGGCAGGGGTCTCTGTAGAATTTGTGAGAGTACCTTTGTTTGCTCCCCCATGGCTAGCACCATCTCGTCATGCTGCCTCCGAGACAGTTCCTGGGACCTGTACCACAGTTCCTGGTTGGTTTTCAGTACTGCTTGTAAGTCCTCAGTCTGTTTTTGCCTTTCGGCCGTGAGAAACGCCAACAGCTGCTGTTGATCCATCTTGGTCCACCGTCTGAAAGGAAACAAACAGAGAGACCAACCCAAGTGTGGCACGAAAACAATAGGTTAGCCTATCTCCCTCACCCCTCCCTGGTCAGGTACCTTACCAGAGGGCCGGGTGAGTCTGGGCCTTTGGTTTGTAGGCCTCCTTGGCCCCCAGTCGCTTATCTGCGTTTTTGTCCTCTTATCCGGCCTGAGGTTTTCCTCCGCCTCCGGTTCACCACCGTCCAAGTCGAATCCCTCCGGTCGCGTGTCCCCTCTGTACACTCCGGCAAACGACTCTGGCGTCTGGACACCTCCGAACAGGAACCAACACAACAAACTAAAATAATAAGCTAAAGCAAAAAATATTCAAAAGTCACAACTTTTTTTTTTTTTTTTTTCCACTTTTTTTTTTCCCAGTTTCAAGAATGTCCAGCAGGAGGCGCTCTATCCCACTCCTGATACCAAATTGTGGCGGGGCCGGTACCTGTCCTTCAGCGGGGCCGGTCCACGCTCACCTTAGAGCTCCTTCTGCGTGCTTCCCATAAAGTAAGGAAGTCCTGCTGAACGACATTCTCGCATAATCCAAATAAACAGGCAAAAAGAAAATCAGAGTCAATTTAATTTTTCTGGTGATGACCACTTTATTGCGTGGTATATTTGCTGGGAACAAACTTGTAGTTAGTCCAACTTCCCAAGTAGCAAAAATTACATCAACAAAAATTATATCACCGACCAACAGGTCTAGGTTTCCATCCGTCATCTACATGCTGACGGAACGAGAAAGTAAAAATAAACCAAAAAGAGTTGCTGTCTCTACATTCAGACAAACTACAAACACAACTGTTAGCACTACAGGTAGTCTTTGTGCATAAGCCTTTTTGTTTGGAAGGCTTGAGCCCCAACCAGCTCAAAGGGAGTTGGTGGGGGAGGGGAAGTAAGTGAATCCACTAAATATTTCTGCTAGAACAGAATGCCACTAATGGCCCCACAATCCCAACCAGTATGGACAGTGGATTCTCCCCGAACATTACTTCCCTCTCACACTCTCAGAACAATAACAGTCCCAGCCAGCTCAACTTGGCTGGAAACTTTAAAGCTCAAAAGAAAAACGTTTTTTTTTTTTTCTTCCTGCTTCCCTCAAGCAGGACAGCACCAGCCAGCACAAGTTCTCAATTAACTCATAAAGGCAAGCACCCTTTCCTAAGCAGTCCCAAAAACATACACAATGGGTTAATAAACCCCAAACTTCCCAGCCCTGCCACTTAGCTGAGATCCATACAGGTGTCTTCAGGCAGACTGGGAGTTTCCATGCAGTCCATAGGCTCTGGCTTGGCTGCCTGGCTGGCCACAGGGTCAATGTCTGTTTCCTGCATTTCGATATCCTGGGTTACAGGAGAACAGCTTGGATAGACCTCTTCCTGTGCTGGCCCTGAGAGAACTGCCCTTTTCCTCCTAAGAGCAGCCTCTAAAGTGTTCAGCCGACCACACCCTGCTCTCTTAGGGGGAGGAGCTGCCTGTAAAGTTTGCCTAGGTTTTCTCGGCTTGCTGATTATCTCCCTCAGCTGAGAGTTGGAGGAGGGAGGGAGGTCCCAAGGAGACTGCCCAGGGCCATTCTCTTCACTTTCCTCTCCTCCCTCACAATCAGAATTTTCCAGTTTAAAGGGGAATGCAGCTATTTCCCTTCTCCTGGTCACAACCCTATCCCCATGATTAGCTCTCTGTATGATCGGGCTGGCTTTAGTGGGAGCCAAACCCGGTACAGGCAGAGCATCGGGGATAGGATTGTGACACTACTCTGAATAACTTCATGTCGTCCACAAATTTAATCACCTCACTCGTCGTACCTATGTCCAGATCGTTTATAAAGATGTTGAAGAGCACGGGTCCAAGCACCGAGCACTGCGGCACTTCACTGGTGACACTCTTCCAGTCTGAGTATTGTCCATTTACCCCCACTCTCTGTTTCCTATGCTCCAGCCAGTTTTTAATCCACGTGAATATTTCACCCTCGATTCTGAAAGTCCAGATATACAATGTCGACCGGGTCGCCCTTGTCGACCTGCCTGTTTACTCCCTCGAAGAAGTGCAGCAAGTTCGTCAAACACGATCTGCCTTTGCTGAAACCGTGAACTCCGTCACTGTTTTCCTCTCCACCACCTCTCTCGGGAGCGCATTCCAGGCATCCACCACCCTCTCCTTAAAGAAGAATTTCCTTACATTGCTCTTGTCTACCACCCCTCAACCTCAAATTATGTCCTCTGGTTTTACCATTTTCCTTTCTCTGGAAAAATAACATCGATCTCTTACATAAATTTTATTACTATATATCACTTTATTTTCTTTTAAAACATCTATTGTTATGCAAAAATGTTAACTAGATTTATAAATCTAGTTGTGCCAAGTAATCTCCTATCTGCTGTTAACAGTGATGGGGGCCAGAATCCAGGCCCACTTGAGAAGGGCACAGAGGGAGATGACAGGAGATCTGGATTTTGGATTTGAACGGTTACCTTTCTAAATCCAGGTGTAATGTGTATTACATTTTTATTTGTTTATTGGGATTTATTAATTGTTTTTATAGTTTATTACTACTTTGTATAGTACCTTAATTGAACAAACAAGTTGAGGCAGTTTACAGACTGAAAATATGAGCTTTCAGAAAGGAACTATGCTACCTTGATAGAAATAAAAGTAAAGACGCCCACAATAATCATTTGCACCAAAGTACATTATATCCATCAGATGAGGATGGCGCCCAACTTGACTTACGAGGGGGGTGCTGAAAAGTTCTCAGACGAACCAAGAAGAGAATGAGGTGGATGTGGTTCAATCAATGATCTGAAACAATGTCAAACCATAGAATTTAATTTCTGCAAATTGGCACTTAACGAAATAAGATAACGCACTTTTCAGCTCCAGTGGCAAAATAACTCAGAATTTAGGAAGTTGGTTGGGTTGAGAACCTTTCAGCACCTCCTCGTATGTAATAAGTGAGCCAAGCCTGAGGTTCTGGTACAGGCGGATAGCGTAGCTGGTTTTAAGAAAGGTTTGGACAAATTCCTGGAGGAAAAGTCCATAGCCTGTTAAGGGGGGAAGCCTGTGCTTGCCCTGAATCGGTAGCTTGGAATGTTGCTACTCTTTGGGTTTTGGCCAGGTACTAGTGACCTGGATTGGCCACCGTGAGAATGGGCTACTGGGCTTGATGGATCATTGGTCTGACTAAGTAAGGCTATTTGTATGTCCTTAATGACTCCATTGTGACATCACTGAGGTTGGCTCTTATTGGTGGAATGAGGCATTATCCCAGGACAAGCAGGCATGATATTCTCACACATGGGTGACGTCATCTACGGAGCCCCAGCGCGGACAGCTTTCAAGCAAACTTGCTAGAAGTTTCAAGTTTGCACACTGCACCACGCATGTGCTAGCCTTCTTGCCCCTAGAGGGCGCATCTCCACCTCGTGGTCCTCAGTTCATTTTCATCCGCGGAGCCAGAAGCCCTGTGGCTAATTTGTGCTCGTATTGCCTTCTGTCGCCGCGGCTGTGTTCGGATTTTCGACGCGGTCGCTGCGTTATTTGTGTTTTCTTTCTTTATTTTCTTCTTTTTTCAAAAAAAAAAAAAAAAAAAAATCTAACTTTCCGTTCGCTCCGGGGGCTCCCGGTAGCCGTGGCCGAGGAACCTCGTTTGTTCCCGGCCTTGTTTTGGGCCCATGTCCCGGCCCGTTACGGGATTTAAGAAGTGTGATAGGTGTGATAGGCTTTTGTCCATCACTGACCCTCACAGGTGCTGCCTAAGGTGTTTGGGGCCCCATCACCCGACAGCATCGTGCCCTAAGTGTGCCACCTTCCAGAAACGGGCCCTTACTCGTCGCAAGGCCCGTATGGCTGATCTCTTTGCCGTCGATACCCCGACGGGGAAGGCCTCGAGCTCGGCCCCGGCTTCGGCCCCGGCCTCGACCTCGGCCTCGACATCGGACCCCTCGGCTACCTCGAAGCCGGTTGCCTCGCAGAAGCAAGCCCCGGGTAAGTCTCCACTTCCTTCCTCAGTTTCATCTACCAGGAAGCCATCCTCGGGCTCTTCGTCGGCGGGACCGTCGACCTCGGCCCAGTCCAAGGTGTCGAAGGGGTTAGCCCCGAGGGAATACTCGAAACCGAGGTCGCCCTCTGCGGAGCGCCCCCAGGTGTTGCCTCCGGGTCTCACTATCCCGGCGTTCCAGGAATTGCTTCGCGCTTTAATTTCCTCGGAGCTCTCCGGGGCCATTGAGACCTTGCAGCAGGCTTCGGCCTCGACTTCGGTCTCTGCGGCCCCGCAGTTGGCGACCTCGGCCTCGGGCACCGGCCTTTCAGCGGCCGAAGCTCCCTCGGCCTCGACCTCGACGCTTCCCTCGGATCCGACCTCGGTGAGACAGCCTGAGGTCAGTGTGCGGTCCCGAGACAAGCAGCGCCGGGTACGCCGGATCTCCTCGTCCTCGTCCTCGAGGTCCTCACGGGGTTCATCGCCCTCGAGCAAGCCTCGGGCGAAGCACCGCCTCAAGAGGGCCAAGCGGTCTCGAGCCTCGCCTCTGAGGAGTCATCGCTCGACGCCGCCCGAGGGCGGGGCTTTGCGTGTCGAGGAACTCCGCCTCGACAACCCCGATCTCTTACGGTCCCCGATCCGGGAGAGTTCCCGTGCCTCCTCGCCGAGGCGGAAGGGACGGGCCTCCATACCCCGTACCCCGGGGGGTTCCCCCAGGGGGTCTCTTCGGCGGACTGTCTCCCCGACCCCTTCGAGGTCTCGAGATCGTGCCTCCTGGGGTTCGGGGTCGGGGGGGGCAGTTCGGGTATTCTCGCCAGGCCTCTCCCTTCGGCTCCGTTGAGAAGTCTCGGTCACCCTCTCCGCCTGCACGGACATCTTCTTTTTCAAAGTTTGTCCATGACATGGCGAAGGCTCTGGAGGTGGACCTGTCGGCAGGGTCACACTATACCAAAGAATTTTTGGAGGAACAGGATTCTCCTGCCCCTCAGCGGGAATCTCCCCGCCTGCCGCTTAACAAGGTCCTCCTTCAGACCTTGCTGCGGAACCTTGAGACCCCTCTTACAGTGGCGGTAGTGCCCACCAAGATGGAATCCAAATATCGGACTCTTCCCCCCAAGGGGTTTGACAAGGGGCAACTCTCCCATCAGTCGCTCCTGGTGGAGTCGGCTCTTAAGCGTTCGCAGCCTTCTAGAGTCTCGGCTGCTGTCCCCCCTGGGAGAGAGGGTCGGACCCTAGATAAATTCGGCCGTCGTCTGTATGCTAATTCCCAGATGGCCACGAGGGTCCTCAACTATGCTTTCGCCTATTCTTCCTACCTCAGATCCATGGTTAAGGATCTGCCAGACTTTCAGGGGGTGATACCGGATTCACACAGGGATAGGTTTGCCACTTTTGCGTCGAACCTGTCCCAACTACGGTTCTATCTGTTTCATGCAGTATATGACGCTTTTGAGCTTGCCTCGAGGGTATCCGCTTGTGCGGTAGCCATGCGCCGGCTGGCATGGCTACGGACCCTCGAGATGGACCCCAACCTACAGGAGCGATTGGCCAATCTACCCTGCGTCGGGTCGGAGTTATTCGACGACTCCCTGGAGGCGGCTACCAAGCGGCTTTCTGACCAAGAGCGATCTTTGGCGTCTCTGGTTCGCCCGAAGCCTAAGCCGTCGCCTCAGAGGCCATTTAAACAACCACCTAGGCGGTATCCTCAAAAATCGACACCGGCCTTTTCGAGACCTCCACCCCGACGTCCACCCCAACAGGGTAGAGGGGGGCCCTCCAAGCCCGCTGCGCAGGGGGCATCCAAGCCGGCGCCGTCCTTTTGACGGGATGAGCGGCCGGGGGCTGGCCCCCGCCGCGAAGTCACCCAACCCCCTCCCCATCGGGGGTCGGCTCACGGCTTTTGCCAGGGCTTGGTCAGAGATTACGTCAGACGCATGGGTGCTCCGGACCGTCTCCGAGGGCTATTCGTTAAACTTCTCCAGGCAGCCTACAGACATGCCTCCCGGGGCGTGCCCGTCCAATCGGAGCCAGTTGGCCCTTCTCCGAGAGGAAGCCAGGGCCTTGTTGAACCTCCGGGCGGTCGAGGTGGTGCCCCTCGATCAGCAGGACCGGGGATTTTATTCCCGTTACTTTTTGGTCCCAAAGAAGACCAGGGACTTGCGCCCCATTTTGGACCTCCGGAAGCTCAACAAGTTCCTGGTCAGGGAGAAGTTCCGTATGTTATCGCTTCCGATTCTGTATCCTCTATTGGACGAGGGGGACTGGATGTGCTCCCTGGATTTGAAGGAAGCGTACACCCATGTTCCGGTGCATCCCGACTTTCGGAAGTTTTTAAGATTTCAGGTCGGGGAGTTGCACCTGCAGTACCGTGTACTACCCTTCGGTCTGGCTTTGTCCCCTCGGGTATTCACGAAATGTATGGTGGTGGTCGCGGCTGCTCTGCGCTCCCGGGGGTTGCAGGTCTTTCCCTATCTGGACGATTGGCTGATCAAGGCCCCGACAAGGGAAGGAGTTATTTCAGCGACCCAACAGACTATCACGCTTCTTCAGGGTCTAGGGTTCGAGGTGAACTTTCCCAAGTCTCACTTGCGCCCGACTCAATCACTCCAGTTTATAGGAGCCGTGCTGGACACGATTCTCCTCCGTGCCTTCCTCCCTTCTCCACGGCTGGAGGCACTGCTTCGCTTGGGCCGGCAGGTTTCGCAACTGCAGGTAGTGTCGGCTCAACGTCTGATGGTGCTTTTGGGGCACATGGCATCGACGGTCCAAGTGACCCCTTTTGCCCGGTTGCATCTGAGGATTCCTCAGTGGACCTTGGCCTCGCAATGGCGTCAGGACCGCGACCCAGTATCTCGACGTTTGCTTGTGACTCCGTCTTTCAGACGCTCGCTCCGTTGGTGGACCAACTCTACCAATCTGTCCGGGGGTTTGCTCTTTCGCGTCCCTCCGCATCGCAAGGTCCTGACGACGGACTCTTCGGAGTATGCGTGGGGGGCTCATCTAGACGGTCTACGAACGCAAGGCCTATGGTCGGCCGCGGATCGTCGGTGTCACATCAACGTGTTGGAGCTTCGTGCCATTTATCTGGCTGCTCGGGCCTTCGGTCACCTCCTGCGCGATCAAGTGGTTCTCGTTCGAACGGACAACCAGGTGGCCATGTATTACGTAAACAAGCAGGGGGGGACGGGCTCTTGGCCTCTGTGCCAGGAAGCCCTGCGCCTTTGGACATGGGCCGTCTCTCAGAACATCTTCTTGCGGGCGGTTTACATTCAGGGGGAGCTGAATTGTCTGGCAGACAAACTCAGTCGTCTTCTCCGGCCACACGAGTGGTCGCTGAACTCCCGGGTTCTACGCGAAGTCTTCGACCGCTGGGGGACTCCTCAGGTGGATCTGTTTGCTTCGCCCGAGACTCACAAACTACCCCTCTACTGTTCTCGGGTGTACTCCCGGGACCGTCTCGAGGCCGATGCCTTTCTTCTCGACTGGGAGGGGAGGTTCCTTTATGCGTTCCCTCCTTTTCCTCTGATTTTGAGAACGCTGGTTCATCTGAAATCGACCAGAGCTACTATGATTCTCATTGCACCTCGTTGGCCAAGACAGCACTGGTTCTCCCTGCTTCTTCAACTCAGTGTCAGGGAGCCTCTGCTTCTGCCTGTCTTTCCCTCTCTGCTGTCTCAGAGTCGGGGTTCGCTGTTACATCCCAATCTTCAGTCTTTACATCTGACGGCTTGGTTCCTTTCCCCTTGACTTCGGTTTCTGTTTCTCAGTCAGTACGGGATATTTTGGAGGCTTCTCGGAAGGTCTCGACTAGGCTTTGTTATTCCCAGAAGTGGACCAGATTTTCATCCTGGTGCTCCTCGAACCACATGGACCCGAGTTCGGTTCCTGTGTCTTCGGTGCTGGAATATCTGTTGCATCTGTCGAATTCTGGTCTGAAGACGACTTCCATTCGAGTGCATCTTAGTGCAATTGCTGCATTCCATCAACATCTCGAGGGTCGTTCCCTCTCTCTGCACCCTCTGGTTTCTCGTTTCATGAGGGGTCTTGTGAATGTTCATCCTCCTCTCAAACCTCCTCCTGTGGTGTGGGATCTTAATGTGGTCTTGGCTCAACTGATGAAACCACCTTTTGAGCCTATCGATAAATCTCTTCTTAAGTTTCTTACTTGGAAAGTGGTCTTTTTGATTGCGCTCACGTCCGCTCGTCGGGTTAGTGAGCTACAGGCTTTGGTTGCGGATCCTCCTTTCACTGTGTTTCATCATGACAAGGTGGTTCTTCGCACCCATCCCAAATTCTTGCCTAAGGTTGTGTCTGATTTCCACCTCAATCAGTCCATTGTTCTTCCGGTATTTTTCCCGAAGCCCCATTCTCATCCTGGTGAGACGGCACTTCACACGCTTGACTGTAAGAGGGCGTTGGCTTTTTATCTCCAACGTACTAAGTCTCATCGGAAGGTTCCTCAATTATTTTTGTCCTTTGATCCTAATCGGATAGGACATCCGGTTTCCAAGCGTACCTTGTCCAACTGGTTAGCTGCTTGTATCTCTTTTTGCTACGCTCAGGCTGGTCTCCCGTTCTCGGGTCGAGTCACGGGTCATAAGGTCCGGGCGATGGCAGCTTCGGTTGCTTTCCTCCGTTCTACTCCTATGGAGGACATATGTAAAGCTGCCACCTGGTCTTCGGTTCATACGTTCACCTCCCACTACTGTCTGGACTCCTTGTCCAGGAGTGACGGCCGGTTTGGCCAGTCGGTGTTACGTAACCTGTTTTCCTAAATTGCCATCCTCCCACCTACCCCTTTTTCTGGTTGGCTTGGAGGTCACCCATGTGTGAGAATATCATGCCTGCTTGTCCTGGGATAAAGCACAGTTACTTACCGTAACAGGTGTTATCCAGGGACAGCAGGCATATATTCTCACAACCCGCCCACCTCCCCGGGGATGGCTTTTCTTTGCTTGATATGGAACTGAGGACCACGAGGTGGAGATGCGCCCTCTAGGGGCAAGAAGGCTAGCACATGCGTGGTGCAGTGTGCAAACTTGAAACTTCTAGCAAGTTTGCTTGAAAGCTGTCCGCGCTGGGGCTCCGTAGATGACGTCACCCATGTGTGAGAATATATGCCTGCTGTCCCTGGATAACACCTGTTACGGTAAGTAACTGTGCTTTATGACATCAGAATCTCAGCTCTGGTTACCAGAGAATGAAACTCTTCACACTACAAAAAGTTCTCAGCCCAGCCAAGAAGAGAGTGAAATGGATACGGATCAATAGAATTTCGTTTCTGCATTATGGTACTTAATGAAATAAGATAACACTTTTTTCAGCTACAGTGGCAAAAGGACGCTCAGAATTTAGCAAGTTGGTTGGTTGAGCTGAGAACTTTTCAGCAGGCCCTTGTGAAATGTACAATTTTTGTTAATGGCATAACAATAATAAAATGATCAAATATAAATGAGGTTTTTTTTCCCCCAAGAAGTAGAAGTGGCAACGCTGCTGGTTTTTGTGAAAGGCGTACATTGACCTTTGGACTGCCGTAGTCTCCATTGTTGGGTCACAGTGAAAGGAAGAACTTGTACTTTTTGGCAGACGAGGAAGACGTGTCTGTGAGTGTACGCCAGAGGTGTGCGATTGAATTTTGTGTTAAACTTGGAACGAGCCCTTCAAAGGTGGTAACACGTGAGTGACTGATGAAGTGTGTTCTGGAAGGCAATCTACCGCACGTCTTTGACTGGCTACAAAAGATGTAGTGAATGTGAAGGCCGCTACTTTGGAAAAGAAAAATGTTCAGATCCTGCGGAGTCATCGGATTCTGAACAAAAAGAAAAGCCGTCTCGTTGCTTTTCGATTGGCCCTCGTACCGTCAAGGCGGTCAAGTTGGAAATAGAGGTCTGCACGGGAATGGGGATCGCGGGAATCCCATGGGGGTGTCGGGACAAAGGCGCGCCCGGACAATTGAGCACAGCGCGGAGGCGCATGCGGCTCAAAATTACTGTTTTTAGGGCTCCGACGGGGGGGGGCGTGGGGGGGAACCCCCCACTTTACTTAATAGACGTCGCGCTGCGGTGTGGGGGGTTGTAACCCCCCACATTTTACTGAAAACTTCACTTTTTCCCTGTTTTTAGGGAAAAAGATAAGTTTACAGTAAAATGTGGAGGGTTACAACCCCCCAAGCCCCCCATAACACCGGCGCGATGTCTATTAAGTAAAGTGGGGGGGTTCCCCAACAAAACCCCCCATCGGAGCCCCTAAAAACAGTACTTTTGAGCGGCGCGCGCCTCCGCGCTGCGCTCAATTGTCTGGGCGCGCCTTTGTCTTTCGCGCCGTTGTCTATGAACCTCCCATGGGTCCTGTGGGAATCCCCCCTCTGGCCCACGGGGACCCCATTCTAGCCAACGGTACTCCCATGGGGATGGAAGGCTTTGGAAGCAGGGTTCGTCCATATAATATAATGGACACGTCAGCCTTAGTAAAAGAGGAGGTTTATAAGTTAATTACCTGAACAGAAAACAAAAAAAGGGTTCCACCAAAGAGATTCCACAAGGAAAACAACAGCGCAAGCACAAAAGAAACTGTGGAATTGATGATCCTGTCAGAAGTAATGGCTGCTTTTTATGGGGACGGGCGGGGATGGAGGTAATTCCTTGCGGGGATGGGTGGGGACGGAGAGGATTCTGGCGGGGACGAGTGGGGACAGAGAGGATACTGGTGGGGACAGGTGAAGACGGAGAGGATCCTGGTGGGGACAGGTGGGGACGGAGAGGATCCTGGCGGGGACGGGTGGGGACAGAGAGGATCCTGACGGGGATGGGTGGGGACAGAGAGGATCCTGGCGGGGACGGGTGAAGACGGAGAGGATCCTGGCGGGGACGGGTGGGGACAGAGAGGATCCTGGCAGGGACGGGTGGGGACAGAGAGGATCCTGGTGGGGACAGGTGGGGACGGAGAGGATCCTGACGGGGACGGGTGGGGACGGAGAGGATCCTGACGGGGATGGGTGGGGACGGAGAGGATCCTGGTGGGGATGGGTGGGATTTCTGTCCCCACGCAAACTCTAGTTGGACACGCACATTGAAGCCTCGTAATAGGAATAAACAGTACAGTAAAACCTTGGTTTGCGAGCATAATTCGTTCCAGAAACATGCTTGTAATCCAAAACACTCTAATATCAAAGCAAATTTCCCAATAAGAAATAATGGAACTCTGACCATTCGTTCCACAACCCCAAAACCTTAATACCAAATACTGTACTTTACTGTATAAAGTTAAAATATATTAACCTGCACTTTTGAAAAGAATTGTAGTTGGTGTGAGAGAGGAGAGGATGAGGGTTATTGTGAAGGACGACTTCCACTATGACGTGACGCGCGTATTGCAAGACCTTGCTCGTTTAGAACAGTCTCTACACTCCCGCAGCGTCGGAGAATCATCGGTTCAGTTGTCATGCGCGTATACTGTACGTACTCGTATTGCAAGACCTCGCTCGTTTGGAATAGTCGCTACACTCCCGCAGTATCGGAGAATCATCGGTTCAGTTGTCATGCGCGTATACTGTACGTACTCGTATTGCAAGACCTCGCTCGTTTATCAAGTTAAAATTTAATAAAACATTTTGCTCGTCTTGCAAAACACTTGCGTACCAAGTTACTCACAATCCAAGGTTTTACTTTATCGGAAAATATAAATGTCTAACGCCTTGTAAAACAGTCGTGAAACAAACGGGATAAACGTCGGCAGAAAACGATACCTTTAATAGGCAGCACTGGAAGAAGTGTTCATATAACGGAAAGATTAGAAAATGTCATCCCACAGCAAATGAAATGTCTTAATAGATGCACATTAGACCATTTAAATAATATAGAACTCGTATGACGCCAACGCTGTTTGTACAATGCAATGAACCATTTTAACTACACCAGTGGCCAACTGCAGTTGAGATATACCATATTTTCACGCATATAACGCGCGCGTTATACACGATTTTACAAACCGTGCAAAACCATGTGCGTTATACGCGTGAGCGTGTTTTACAACTTTTTTTTTACATAGTTCCCCCCCGACATCCGATGCACCCCCCACCCCGAAGGACCGCTTGCACGCACTCGCACCCCCACCCCGAAGGACCGCTCGTACCCCCACAGCCTCCCGACCTCCCCCCATCATGTAGAAGCTCCTACCGTTGTCCTTCTACTTCCTCTGCCGGTGGTCCCGGCTCACAGAAGGGCCGGGACCGCCGGCAGAGGAAGCAGCAGGACAACTGTAGGAGCTTCTACATGATGGGGGGAGGTCGGGAGGCTGTGGGGGTGCGAGCGGTCATTCGGGTGGGGGTGCGGGTGCGAATGCGTGCGAGCGGTCCTTCGGGGTGGGGGTGCAAGTGGTCCTGCGGGGGGGGTGAATCTGACGTCGGGGGGGCATCACCTTTCAGGGTGGGGACAGGACTTCAAGGGGGAGAGGAGATTCGGGGCGGGCGAAAGAAGAGTCGGGGTGGCCAGAGGAGAGTCGGGGCAGGCGAAAGGAGAGTCGGGTGGCGACGGGAGAGTCGGGGCGGCATGCGCGGTATACAGGTGTGCGCGGTATATAAAAATTTCTTTACATAAATTACAGTTTCCTGCGCGCTATACCCGTGTGCACGTTTTACACGGGTTCGTGGTATATGAGTGAAAATATGGTAGACAGACATGCTGAAGGCAAATTAGATGTACAGTTGAATAAGAGATTTATTGATTACGATTTGTTCACCATCTTTACAAAGGAGCTAGTCTCTACATTACATCCAGGTCTGCAGTGGAGTGAGTGGATAGTCAGTCACTGCATGCATTAAAGAAGAGCCAGGCTGACGCGGAGGTAGTCTTTAGTTTGACATAAGGTTGCCAACTGGATCCAGATTCACGCCACAGTTTCACTCTGCATTTCGTTAGAACATAAGAAGCGCCGTCTCCAGATCAGACCTTCGGTCCATCAAGTCTGGACGATCCGCACACGCGGAGGCCCTGCCAGGTGTACACCTGGCGTAATTTTTAGTCACCCATATCTCTCTATGCCTCTCGTAAGGAGATGTGCATCTAGTTTGCTTTTGAATCCTTGGACGGTCGATTCCGCAATAACCTCCTCTGGGAGAGCATTCCAGGTGTCCACCACTCGTTGCGTGAAGCAGAACTTCCTGATATTTGTCCTGAACTTGTGTCCTCTTGTCCGTGTCAAATTGGACAATGTAAATAGTTTTTTCTGTTCTATTTTGTTGATTCCTTTCAGTATTTTGAAGGTCTCGATCATATCCCCTCGCAGTCTCCTTTTCTCAAGGGAGAACAGTCCCAGTCTCTCTTAAGTCGATCCTCGTATTCCAGGTTCTCCATACCTTTTACTAGCTTCGTTGCTCGTCTCTGCACCCTCTCCTAAGCTTTGGAGTGACCTCCATAGCAAAGTGGGAGCTCTTCTGCCCTTCAGGAATTCAAGAGAAAGCTTAAAACACATCTCTTCTTAAGTTATTTGGCGCTTAAGTGAATTGCGGATTCTTATGTTAGTTTGTATTTTCGAAGGAGGGAGTGTGTGTCTTTGTATGCATTATTTGTATGTTACTAACCAATGTTGATTAATTGTGTAACCTCTTTGTATATGTTTTCAATGTAAACTGCTGAAAAACCTATGGGACTGCTATCGGTATATCAAGTGCCAATAATAAATAATAGGATTGATCCAGTCCTGGGTTTGCCCCATTGCAAGCAGGGACTTGTAGTTCTGATTTTCTAAGTCAAGAAAGACTACAAGTCCCTACATGCAATGGGGTAAACCCAGGCCTGGATTAATCCTGTTGTGTGAATTTGGGTCCAGTTAGTAACCTTACCCACCCCCACTCTTTAATGAAGCTAGGCTCCAATGCAAGCTAAATGCTGAACCGCCAATAGGAATAGAATGGGCGGCTCGGCATTTATCGCGCACTCCTCATCGGCACAGCTTGATAAAAGAGGGGGTTAGTTTGGCATACCCCATCTGGTAGAATAAGCATCTCTATCCAGCGGGCTTGTGGTCTTGAGTTTTGCCACTGAGAAAATGGAGGGTGAAGGGTCGTGTCCAAGGTCATGGGGGCATCTGTGGGAGAAGTGGAATTTGTACCCTGGCTTCCCTGCTGCAACGTATAAGAGGAAATCCATTTGTTTGTTGGAGGCTTGTGACTTTGGATTCTGGGGTGTCTTTGCAGATCAAATTTTCCTCCAAGAAATTAGGTATTCTTATAGACTCTTCGCTTACTTCTCAAGGACCAAATAAATTCCCTTGTAAAGAAGTGCTTTTTTTAGCCTTCATATGCTGAGAAAAGTTAATGTTTTTCCTTCAACAACATTTTTCTGTCCGGGTTCAATCTGTTATGTTGGCCCGGTTGGATTACTGTAATGCAGTTTACCTGGGATTAACTAAGGCTCCAATTGATACAGAATACCGCCGCTAAACTGATCTTCGGGAAAAGTAATTTGAATCACGTGTCCCCCCGTTCAAAAAACTACATTGGCTCCCTGTTCATCCAAGGATTCATTTCAAATGTACATGTATCGCTTTCAAGATTTTTTTTTTTTTGTTCCTCTGTTTTTTTTTTGTTCCTCTGTTTTTTTGTTTCCTCTGTTTTTTTTTTTGTTCCTCTGTTTTTTTGTTTCCTCTGTTTTTTTTTTGTTCCTCTGTTTTTTTTTTTTTTGTTCCTCTGGTCTCCTTATCTTGGAATTCTCGTAGATCTTATCGTGCGAGAAGTACCCAAAGATTCAAACTCTCTTTCTCTCATTTAAGGGAATAAAAGCCGGTCTTTCATTTTCAAGTTAACAGAATTACGGAATGCTTCGCCAGTTACTTTAAGGGACTCGGCTCCTTCCAATCATGTCGCAAAACTTTAAAAACAAATCATTTTGAAAATCACTTTTTCTTTGATTCATCTGCCCTTATTATTTGTGTTTTTTTTTTCCTTTTTCCTTTTCTTGTGTATCTTTGAATCACTGGGGATGACCGGATTTACAAATCCAGGTTTTAGTTTATTTTTCCATCTGTAATGCACCCTGTAGCGGTTACGTCTTAGCCCCGACCCAGAGCACTTGCTGTACGCTGGCAGAAGCACACTCCCCCCGGAATGTCCACTCCCCACCTGTTGGGCAGCTGGAAGCAGGGTTTAGCATGTGCTGCACCGGTCAGCTTCGGAATGCATCGATGCAAGAGCCAGCGCCAGCCCAGCGGATGTGATTTAAGTCACGGTGTCAGCTGCCCTCAGCAGTTGCTGGTAGCTTCACAAAAGCTCTATGACAGCTCGTGCTTGAACCAGAAAGACCAGAAGCAGCCTTACTGCGGGTGTTGGGTGAATAGAAACCTCTGACTGGTTGGCACGAGGATTAACGTCCCAAAACACGTCTGACAAAAGAGAAACGCTTCCACGCCAACGTGCAGGTTTTAAAAGTATTTATTTTCTAATGGCTCCGGTGAGAAGGGGGGGGGGGGAGCCCGATTTAGGGTGAACTGTTGGATGATGCCACATGCTTCTACAAGGACGATCAAGGTCCTTGATTACGGCCAGTGGCCCTAGGCACGGTCTTGCTGAGGGTGTGGCACCCCCCTCCCCTGCTCCTTGCCGCATGCCCCTTGCCTTCCCTGTACCT
Source organism: Geotrypetes seraphini (assembly GCF_902459505.1). Classification (NCBI taxonomy): domain Eukaryota; kingdom Metazoa; phylum Chordata; class Amphibia; order Gymnophiona; family Dermophiidae; genus Geotrypetes; species Geotrypetes seraphini. The sequence continues at coordinate 13,796,717 of NC_047085.1, forward strand.
TTTTGCCTAGGAAATGATGTCAAAGGATGAGCCGATACCAATGTGGGCATGCTGCTCGCATTGGAGAAATTAAAAAGGTATGGGGAATGGGAAGGGGGCGCATGGGTGGGAGGCCTCTCACCCTTACTGTGTCACTGACTACTACCGAAGTATCTCCTGGTATGCATTTCCTGCCGTGACATAGGCCTGTGCATAAAAGCAGTGCTTACTGCTCGGCTCTTGGGTGCAGGGACCAGGCACGTTCCTTCCCCTTTTACTGCTCATACTCGGCACTAACAGCGTACATATGGATTGCATGCTGCCAGTGTTGAGCGGTGCCCAGTACTTTTAAAAATCGATGTAAAACTGGGTGTGGTTTACTGCAGTGCCCGAGTTCTGTGCATCTGGTCCTAAGAGCCGAGCATTTGTCCCCTTTTTCTGGGGGTGTAATGAAGGGCTTTCTTCCCCCCAACCCCCCTTTTTGTTTTTTCAGTAGTCGGTGTTACGCAGGTCCTGTTCAATGCAAATGAGATGCAAATCCCAACAGTTTGTAGCTTTATCTGGGTATTATATATTCTCTCCCAGAATTTAGGGACTTGTGTCTTAGATGGGTCAGTCCATAATTTGGGACTGTCACCTACCACGTGGCCTTCCCTGACAAGACTACAACCACTCGCAGCAGGTCATCAATATACTCTCCCTAACTGTACTGGGGGAGCAGAAGGAAACCTTCAAACCTATGACTTGGTGTCGGTTCTCTCCTGAGGCATCCTACGCTTTTCCTCTTGTAATAAAACGTACATCCTGTCACAAGCGTGCAGCTACCGTGTTTCCCCGACAATTATCCCTAGCATCATTTTTGGGGTAGGTCTTCATATAAGCCTTAACCCAAAAATAAGCCTTAGTTCTGGGATTCGCCAGCAACTCTTCAACCTGCCTCCCTTCCCCCCCCCCCCCCCCCGAGCACGCAACTGAACCCCTGCTGTCCCTCCATCCTTCCCTCCCCCGCCAACCGCGAGCGAGCCCTACCTTTGACCGAAGCAAGGTCGGGCCGGCAGCACTCTACACAGGCTGCTTGGCCTTGTCCGTCAGGGATTTCACTCTGCCACATTACTGATGATGTCATCCCCGAGGGACAAGGCTGAAGCAGCCTGTTTAGAGTGCTGCCGGTCTGACGCTACTTCAGTTGAAGGTAGGGCTCGCTCGCTGTCTGCGGGGAGGGAAGGATGGAGGGTCAGCAGGGGTTTGGCTGCGTGGGGGGGGGGAGGTTGCTCAAGGGTTCTGCTGCACAAGGGATGGGAGGGAAGGATAGAAGCTGGGCAAGGGTTCTGCTGCAAGAGGGAGGGGAGGGAGGGAAGGATAGAAGCTGAGGCAAACTTCTGCTGCAAAGGGGGATGGGACGGAGGGAGGGGAGGAAAGATGCTACAGATGTGGGGGAGAGAAAGGAAAGAGGAAGGATTGGGGTAAGGGAGAGATGATCATGTGCATACCCCGCAAATAAGACCTAGTGCCTTTTTTGGGCGCCAAATGCATATAAGACACTGTCTTATTTTTGGGGAAGTACGGTAGATGTACGCACAAAACCAAATTAGTACTGATTAACTTCAGTAATTGATTGTTAAATGGAATTATTCAGTAGTTTACAGCTGATTGACCAATTTGTTTGTACACCCGCATCTTGGATCTTCGGGTGTCCAAATTTGTTTTCATTTACCAGTTTTTGTGGCGTGATGGCGTTGGGTGTTTGGAATGCGAGATTGGCTTTTAGCTGCTTTATCCCCAATAGGTGTATTTTAATTGCAATAAGGACCCCCTGTGGAAGGCATAAAGGCATAGGCTCGGGAGTAATCTAAGAAAAAGCTTTTTTGCAGAAAGGGTGGTAGATGCGTGGAACAGTCTTCTGGTAGAGGTGGTGGAGACAGACTGCGTCTGAATTCAAGAAAGCCTGAGATAGACACGTGGGATCTCTTAGAGATAATGGTTACTGCAGATGGGCAGACTAGATGGGTCATTTAGCCTTTATCTGCCATCATGTGTCTATAACCATAAAGTTCTATGACATCACAATGCAGGTGTAAAGAGCCTTAGCCTATCGGAAGGGGAGATGCAAATGTTAAGATCCTTAGCCAATAGGGATGCTGCGGATGGGCCATTTGGCCTTTATCTGCTATCATGTGTCTATAACCATAAAGTTCTATGACATCACAATGCAGGTGTAAAGAGCCTTAGCCTATCGGAAGGGGAGATGCAAATGTTAAGAGCCTTAGCCAATAGGGATGCTGCGGATGGGCCATTTGGCCTTTATCTGCTATCATGTGTCTATAACCATAAAGTTCTATGACATCACAATGCAGGTGTAAAGAGCCTTAGCCTATCGGAAGGGGAGATGCAAATGTTAAGAGCCTTAGCCAATAGGGATGCTGCGGATGGGCCATTTGGCCTTTATCTGCTATCATGTGTCTATAACCATAAAGTTCTATGACATCACAATGCAGGTGTAAAGAGCCTTAGCCTATCGGAAGGGGAGATGCAAATGTTAAGAGCCTTAGCCAATAGGGATGCTGCGGATGGGCCATTTGGCCTTTATCTGCTATCATGTGTCTATAACCATAAAGTTCTATGACATCACAATGCAGGTGTAAAGAGCCTTAGCCTATCGGAAGGGGAGATGCAAATGTTAAGAGCCTTAGCCAATAGGAATCTGCGGATGGGCCATTTGGCCTTTATCTGCCATCATGTTTCTATGATTCTATAAACGACACCTACCGCATGTCAATCAAAGGCGCCATTTGTAGAATCGTGTCTTAACAGCGCCAAGCCAATTTCAGCACTGGAAGGTGTCGTAATGTTAAGTGCCTAACTCAATCCATGCCGAAACTTTGCTCCTAACCATACCTACTTTCTGCGGAAGTGCCTCAGTATAGTCATCTACCGTGAGGTGGTAGGCGCTTACCGAATTTGGTGCCTACCTGCTATTTTAATTTTATTAATTGTTTGTATTTTAATCTTTTTTTTTTAATGGCACTTTCAATCGGTGCCATTTAAGCTGATCTAGGAGCCTAGTTCTAGGCACCTTTTATAGAATCAGGACCAAAGTGTTGAAACACAGACCTTGTTGGGTCCCTTTTTCACAACACAACTGCAGCTGGAATAACTTTATATTGACTCCTGAATAAATTTAAATTTATGTTCATCCAGATCTTTTGTGCAAATTTTGGCACCATCTGTGCAGTGCGTGATAAAGGGAAGGGGGTTCCACCACCCCAGGTGCCATGTTGGTGGGGGCGCTGACACTCCTCCTCTCCGTTCTCCCACCTCATCCCATTCCTCCCCTCCACGTGCATGCTCCCTTCCCCCGGACCTGTAGTTGAAGAAGAAAGTTCTACCTTCAAAAGCTTTTCAAAAATATATCGAGGTAGTCTAGTAAAAACTTTTTATTTTTGCTTTATTTCTATTTATTACTTATAAAGTGGACTTTTGATATAGCTTTCAGTCCTTAATTCCTACTCCTCTGCCCTCCTACCCAGCCATCAGATTAACCCTTCCCCTTAACTGTATCCATGACATCCTGTTTCTGTCTTGCTTGTTAAGATTGTAAGCTCTTTGGAGCAGGGACTGTCTTTTGTGACTGTACAGCGCTGCGTGTGTCTGGTAGCACTATAGAAATAATTCATAGCAGTAGTGTGAAGAGTTTTTCAGCCTTTGGAAAGCAGAGCTGAGCTTGTGATGTCATAATGCCTCATTCCACCAATAAGAGCCAACCTCATCAGTGATGTCACAATGACTTGATTGTCCTGCACTCCCCTCTGCCCTCCAACCCAGCCAGCAGATTAACCCTTCCCTTTAACTGTATCCATGACATCCTGTTTCTGTCTTGCTTGTTAAGATTGTAAGCTCTTTGGAGCAGGGACTGTCTTTTGTGACTGTACAGCGCTGCGTGTGTCTGGTAGCACTATAGAAATAATTCATAGCAGTAGTGTGAAGAGTTTTTCAGCCTTTGGAAAGCAGAGCTGAGCTTGTGATGTCATAATGCCTCATTCCACCAATAAGAGCCAACCTCATCAGTGATGTCACAATGACTTGATTGTTCTGCACTCCCCTCTGCCCTCCAACCCAGCCAGCAGATTAACCCTTCCCTTTAACTGTATCCATGACATCCTGTTTGGCTGTTTAGATTGTAAGCTCTTTGAAGCAGAGACTGTCTTCTTTGTGACGCTGTACAGCGCTACGTGCGTCTGGTAGCGCTATAGAAATAATTCATAGTGGTAGTACTAGTTTGCAGCAGTCAACAATATGCTCTTTGTGACCGCATCGACTCTCCCGCTAATGTCACTTCCGGGTGCCGCGCATAGGATGTGACATCAGAGGGAGAGCCGACGGGGTTGTGTGGAGCACATTGTTGACCGCCACGAGTAACAACTTCAAGTAGAGGGATTGCGCGTGGCAAATGGGACCGGGGAAGAAGAGGGGGGGAGTGGGGCAGAGATGAGGAAGAGCATGCTGGAAAAGCCACTCGCGCGGATGAAGATTTAGAGGTATGTGGGGGAAGGAGAGCACAAGTGTGGAGCGGGGTGGGGGCGCAGAGAGAAGGGCATGGGAGGGGCCCCACCTACCCTTACTACGCCACTGAATCGGATCAACCTGAATATTTGGGTGAAATGATTAGTTCCATATGGGCCAACTCGTAGCTTGTGCTCTGTATCTGCTTATTCATTAACTTTTCCTTCAGTTCATTTAGTTCAGGGGTGTCAAAGTCCCTCCTCGAGGGCCGCAATCCAGTCGGGTTTTCAGGATTTCCCCAATGAATATGCATGAGATCTATTTGCATGCACTGCTTTCATTGTATGCTAATAGATCTCATGAATATTCATTGGGGAAGTCCTGAAAACCCGACTGGATTGCGGCCCTCGAGCAGGGACTTTGACACCCCTGATGTTTGATTGGCTTCAACTCGTAACTCTGCTTTTCTTTTTTTTTTTTTGCCTGACTGAAATTCGTTCTGAACTTTCTTACCCAAAATGTGGGTCACTTGTGAAGACGTCTCTTTTTGATTTTAGTTTTCCCTTGAAATTATCGAGAGTGGCATCTTTTCTGAGGCAACTATTAGACTATTTTTACTTTAATTTTCTTTTACTTTTTAATGGCGTTCCTTTCTTTTTAATATTCGTAAACTGTGCTGATGCTAAAACGAAGTGCGGTCAAAAACTTTAATAAACCTAAACGTCGTATAATATACTCTTGATAACACTGAATAGCAAAGTGGGGGAAAAAAAAAGAAAAATTGGACAAAGTACTTTCCTGTAGTGCTAGATGTAATTAATGCCTGCTCAATAGAGCTTACATACAATCTAATCAAACAGGACAAACAGGGGTTTGGGAATTTCTCACAGAGGGAATGATAAAACAGACTTGGGTACTTTACAAGTGAGTGGGATTTAGAGGTTAAAAAAAAAGAGCTTTTAGCCTAGATTTGAATACAGGCAGTCCCCGGGTTAAGAACGTGTTACTGTTTTTTTTTTTTAAAGGTGTTCTTAAGTCGGATTTGTATGTAAGTCAGAACTTGTAGATTTTGTGATTCTTGCTGCTTCCCTCTGCTCCCAGCTGACAAAAAGGGCCAACTGTCCCTCAGTGTTCCCACTAAGGTACAGCACGCACGACCACACGCTATTCTTAATGTGGCCATGCGTCATTCCTGAATCTGCTGCAGGAGAAGTGTAGGAGTCTATGCCACTGGAAACACCGCTCAGTGACATGAAATGAAGCGAGATTCCGGAATTCCAAAGAGTAACAAGATTCTAGAATCCCAGACAGTAGCAACTTTCCAGCTTCTCACAGAATAGCGAGATTCCGGAACCTCAAATAGCGCCAGTATTCTACGCGGAATCCCCCAAAACTAGCAACATTCCATGCTACCGATCCAGGGCGAGCAGTGGCTTCCCCCTTGTCTTTCCCAATAACAGACTATGGACTTTTCCTCCAGGAACTTGTCCATACCTTTCTTAAATTCAGCTGGTTTTTATCCAGATAAATTAATAAAAACATTCAGAGGTTTACCGACATATTACCTAATGTTAGACAAGTACCTCCATGACATGAATCTATGATCACAGAGAAACTTTTTGGCTTTTACTTCTGGTTTTTGTTTCTTTGGTTTATTTTCTTTATCACTGCCAGAAGATAAAAATCTGAAACTACTCAAGTTCCTAACAATTCTAACTATAAACCATACTTTCCCTTGACAGCACCTCAATTTTCTGCAATTTCACCACCAGTGCTGTCCTTCCAACAACTACCTAATTTGAAACAAAACAAAAACCCCAAACAAACTCCCAACAGAAGCTGGGAAAGAAGACAACAGTAACATGGGGTATAACTTTGGACATTTTGGCAGCCTTGGACGGTTTAGTGGCCTGGATGTCCAGATAGACAAAAAAAAAAAAAAAATTGGGGAGGATATCTAGTGGCTTGGCTTTCGGAAATGGCCTTTTTGCTTCTGATTTTGCAAGTTTTGTGGGAAACAGCCAACTTTTTTTTTTTTTTTTTTTTAAGGCCCCCTCCTCTTTCTCCGTCAATCAATGGGGCACAGACTATTTAGTTATTTATTTAGATTTTTATCCCGTCCTCCCCTCCTAGTAGCTCAGAAAGGCCTACAAGCAAACAGTCACAGTGGAGTACATTTGGACAATACAAAGTCTATACAGCAATTTAAGTAGAGGTTCAGAATGGAGAAGAAAGGGTAGAAGGGAGGGGGAGTTTAGGGGGATGAGGGGTAGATTGCGGTTGTAATTTTAGTTGAAGAGAAGGGTCTTTACCGCTTTCTGGAAGGTCATCAATTAGTTCTGTGATCTGATTTGCGGGGGGAGTTGGTTCCGGAGTTGGGGGATGAAGTGGCTGTAGGAGCGTTTGCGGGCGGTTTCTGACAGGACTAGACCTACTTCCCAACTAGCGCAGTTGCTGTTGAAGCCCAGTCTAGTTTGGGGGCATTTATTGGACCTAGAAGTCTGCTTGGCTTTGGCCTTACTTTCCAACTTATGAAAAATTATTTTTTTATTATATAGACTTACACCAAAAAGCATTACAAAGTCACAGCAGCAAATATCATACAAATAATACAAACATAAACTGACATTTCATTATCCCCACACCAAACCTGTACATATGAAAACTAAACAGCCCCAAACCCTGTACACAAAGTGATAAGAAACCCCCCCTCCCCCAAGCAATAAATAAACCTAAATACAAAACCTCAGTTAAAACAAAAACTGAAACACGTGCCAGGGAGGCCGAAGCCGTACCCCCTTTCACAGTAGACGCCACTGCTGTTCACTCCTTTTTCTCTCTGCTTCTGCAATTTGGCACACTGCCCGCACCACATCCATTGCCACTGTGTCCGGTGCCAGCTGTTGCTGCCTCAGCGACATCTGGCAACGTGCCATCCAAATGAAATACTTTAGTATGGATAAAATAATTAAAAAAAAGTTTCACCATCCACCCTCTTCCCCCCACCACCCCATAAACCCAATCCGCATAACTCAGACTTTCAAACAAACCCACCTGAAACCCCAAATCCCTGGCCACCCTCCTCCCCACCTCAACTGAAAAGGGGCAAACACACAAAAAATGTTCCATTGTCTCTAACGCTCCCTGGCACTCCCCCCTTGGACACTCCCTGTCAGTCACAGGTCTACACTTCAGATTCGCCTGGACATACATCATGCCGTGCAGTGCCAGCCATGCCAAATCAAAGTACTTATGTGGCGAGGAGAGACTGGAAGCCCTGAATATGCACATCCTAGAGGAAAAGAGGGGCAGGGCAGATATGATTCAGATGTTCAAATACTTAAAAGGCATTAACGTAGAACAAAATCTTTTCCAGAGAAAGGAAAATGATAAAACTAGAGGGCATGTGGTAGACTCAAGAGCAATGTAAAGAAATTCTTCTTTATGGAAAGGGTGGTGGATACCTGGAATGCGCTCCCAAGGGAGGTGGTGGAGAGGAAAACGATGACAGAGTTCAAAAAGCATGGGATAAACACGGAGGGTCTCAAATCAGAAACAATTAAGGCCAGTACTGGGCAGACTTCTATGGTCTATGTCCGTATATGGCCGTTTGGTTGAAGATGGGCTGGGGAGGGCTTCGATGACTGGGATGGTTTAGATGGGCTGGAGTGAGCTTTGATGTAGACTTCTTTACTTGTAAAGATAGTTTATTGTAATTTCTTATTAAGTTTTGTTTAATTGATGTGAACCGCCTAGAACTCCCTGGGTATGGCGGTATACAAAAATAAAGTTATTATTATTATTCAGTAGTTGGAACCAGTCTGTGTGTGACTGTGGTTGTGAGAGGAGCTGAAGAGAGAGCTGCAACTGAGAACCAGAGTCCTGTGGAAGGTGGGAGCTGGGCCTAGCTCTGTGCCCCAGGCAGAGCTATGAAGCCTGGGGTCCCTTCCCAGGGAAGGTCCTGGTTTGGAGGACCTACTATGGAAGGAAGGAGGGAACCAGATGGTGAAAAGCCTGGGCCATCAGGCTGGAGGAGGCCAGAAGAGCCAGACCCCAGAGCTCCTAGAGGAAGGGTTCCTGTTCCAGAATTGACACCAAGGAGCATGAAGGTACAACAGGGGTCTGGCAGGGCCTGGGAGTTGGAGGTGGAGATGGACAGGCAGAAAGCCCAGGCTGTTACAGTGGTGGAGGATATGGAGGACTCACAAGGGTCAGAGGAGGATATTTTCAGTGGGGAGGAGGAGGTGGAGAAGGACATGGATTTGGCCACAAGAGCCATATTAACAGTTAAGGGGATGGCTGGACTGGAGAAAAAGCTGCAGGACTTACAAAAGAAACAACGTATGGTGTCCACTCTGTATAAGCTGGCTCCAGAGAAGCAAAAGAAAAAGTATAAGAAAGAACAGCAATACCTTCAGCGGCAGGTGGAGAACTGCATAACAGAGATGGCTGGTATTACAAAAGATGTGTCTAACCCCATGGCTGAAGTGTATCGGAACAGAGAGAGAATGGCAGGGCTGCAGGGACACCAGGGGAAATTACAGGCAGCAGTTTCTGCAGAAGAACCCTGTGCAGAAGCAGGACAGTTGGAAGAAGTGCAGGAAACTCCCATAGCAGTGGAAGAAAAAGCTACCACAGAGGCTACTGGAGAAAAGTTGGGAGACAGCCTGAATTGGTACAGCTGGGAAAAGAGTGCAGACACAGCAGAAACCAGAGTGGAGGAGGGGCAGACAAAGGAGCACAGGAAGAAGAAAGCCACACAAAGAGTGAACTACCTGGAACAAGCAGGGACTGAAAAACTTCATATAGAGTTTGAGCAAGTATTAGCAGGGACTGAGAAACCACAAACAGAAATTGAGCTACCACAAACTTTAATAAAAGCACCTGAGGGAGTGCTGGAACAGCAGGTAACTGAGACTAGTTTGCCCAGTAACTTGCTAAAATTCTTGGAGGAGGAGGAGGAGGAATGTGATTTGAAACTGATTGAGCAGCAGCCTGGATTGGAAACACCTGAGTTCCATGGACAAGGAAAATCCCAGAATGCAGCTCAGGGGAGGAGTTCCCAAGAACTGGTGGGGGAAATCATTTGTGGGACTGAGAAAGGGGTGGAGTCGTCTTTGAACTGTGCTGAGGGAACTCAGCCTAATTCAAAGTGCAGAATACAGCAGAGAGGTGTTTCCAGCGTGTTGGAAGGAGTGGAGTGGAGTCAGGAGCTGGAACCTGAGAATCTACAGAGAGAAGTACAGCAGGAGGTGGCTGCAGATGATGAAGCTGCGCTGCCACAATGGCAGCAATGGACAAAGCAAGTTTTGCCTTGTTCTAAAGAACTGCAGTTGAAAAAACTGAATGCAGGGCAGTTTGAAGTAGGACAGATCCCTAGGAATGTGAATGGGGTGTTGGGAAGGGGGACGGGTTGGGAGAGGGTGGGGGATCTGGGGGTGGTGGGCATGGTGCCCAGAAAGAGGTTAAAAGGGGAATATCTTTTGCAGATGTGGTGGCTGGGGGATTAGGGCAGGGGGGTAGGAATCGGGGGAGGGGGAATGCGCAAGGGGAGAGTGGGGGGAGGAGGGAGGATGGTGGAGGGAATGGGAATGGTGGTGGGGGGTGGGGTAGCGGGGGAGGGGGAGAGGGGGGTATTTTCAAGAGAAGAAATGTGGTTCAGTTGAAGTGGGTGGGGATGGGGAATATGCCAACAAGGGACAGGGTGTTGAGAATGGTTCTGGGGTTGGGCTTCATCCCTGAGGACCTGTATGCCTGTATTCATCCGGTAATGGTTCCGGAGTATGACATCAGTTTCCAGAGACAGAGGGGTTTAGAGTTATTTTGGGAAAAATATGAGGGGGTGAGGGGGAGGGAGCAGTGGGCAGAATTTAAAGCCATACCTGTGAGTAAACCTGACCTTGTGCAAGTGACAGTGTTAGTGAGAAATGAGTCCATCCCCAGTTCAGACCTGACATACTGGTTGAATCGGTATGGGGTGCTTCGGACTCCATTAGTTAAGATCATTGGCCCGAGAAGGGTCTGGGCTGGTGGATGGACGGCCAGCATGAAGCTAAGTCAAGAGGGTAATGTGATACAGCATGTTCCACCAGTGGCATACATTGGGAGAGAGCGCATCCAATGTTTTTACAAGGGGCAGCCCAGGGTGTGTTTTCGATGTGGATCGTTTAGGCATCCAAGTATGGTGTGTCTTACCCTGATGTGTGTAAAATGTGGAGGGAAGGCGCATATTGGGGAGGAGTGTGACCTCATTCGGTGCAACTTGTGTGGATGTCTGGGGCATCCGTTCAGCAAGTGTCAAGAGGGCTGCACATAACAGGTGGCGAGAGGAAAATGAAGGGAGGGAGAGAGGAAGATGATGAAGGAGGGGAGGAACTTCAGGAGCGGGCCCAGGAGGAGGAACGGGATCAGGAGGGTGGGCAGGAAGATAGTCAGGAAAGAGTGAGGCAAGGTGAAGGGCTGGTGCAAGAAACAGGGGGGAAAGAGGGGGGGGGATGAGGGTACATGGGAAATGGTATGTAGTAAGAAGGTGGGAAAACACCAGAGGAAAAGAAGGGGGATAGGGTTGAGGATACTAATAGGTTTAGCGTATTGGCACAGGAGGAAGAGGTTGGAGGTGGGGTGTACCAGAAGAGGAAAGGGAAAAAAGGGCAGGAGGGAAGGCAGCAGGAATAGCTGGTGGTGATTCTGGAGAGGTTGCGGGTTGAGAAAGTGGGAGGGGAAGGAGATGGTGGAGGGGCTTTTCTAAATACAGAGGGGGTGGGAAGGAAGGTATGGAAGTAGATGGGAACGTTTTGATGGTGGGGAGGATGTGATTAAGGAAGGGGAAGGAATTGGGGAAGAGTTGATTCTGGTGGAGGGCAAGGCGGTCCCACCAGGGGTGGTGGTGAAGAGGGGAATGGAAGAGGGGAGCGGAGAGAAGGGGGGGAAGAAATCTAAGTTAGTGTCATGATGGGGGGTCCCGGTTTGAATATTGCAACTTTGAATGTTGCTAGTCTCTGGACAGAGAGAAAGCGGTTTCTGGTTTATGAGTTCCTGGCTTCCAAAAAACTGGATGTTTTCATGTTGCAAGAAACAAACGGTTGACCACCCAAGTTTATTGTGGAAAGCTAAAAGGGACTGGAAATGGGGGCCGTCTTACTGGGTATTAGCCCAGGAGGTATATGGGGGGGTGGCAATTCTGTTTAACTCCAGGGCGGTGAAGTGCGTAGGGTGGTAGAATTGGGTGGGGGGAGGGGGCAAATATTGGGTGGAAGGGGAGGAGGTAAGGTTGGTGAACATCTACGGTCCTCAGAGGAACTGGGAGCGTAAAGCTCTAATCTCCCAGATCAGACCATATTTATACACGGCCAGGAGGGTGGTGTGGGGAGGGGATTTTAATGCAGTGGTGAGGCAGGAGGATAGGGAAGGGAGGAAATTTTCTTTAGGATATGATGAATTATTTTTGAAACGGGTGGGGGGAGGGGGCAGGGCTGGTTGATATTTATACAATTTTTGGGAAGCAAGGGGGGTTTACATTTGGCAGGTTTTTTTGTAAGGTCCCTCCCCAAGTGCAACATGTTGAATTTACGGATCACGCTTTGGTGAGCATACAAATAGGGGGAAAGAATTCGGTTATGGGTAGGGGTCTGTGGAGGCTCAACAATGCATGGCTCCAGGAGGAGAGTATACAGGAGGCCTTTAGAGAGTTCTGGACAGACCAGCTGTCTACTGTGAGCGCGTATGGGTCATTGGAGGGATGGTGGGAGGTTGTGAAGGGTAGGATCAAGGGTTTTTTCAAGAAAATAAGTAGGAGGGCATTACAAAACAGGGAGGGGAGGCTGATAGCTCTGAGGAAGGAATTAAATTGGAGGGTGGAAGAGGGTGAAAAGGGGGAGGGCATTGAGGTACTCAAGGGAAAAATTGAAGCACTACAGTACGATAGATATAGGTCCTTAGTGTGGGAGAGGGACTATGGGCATTTCATCTCACCAGACCCTTTCAAGGCATGCAAAGAGAGGGTCAGGCGGCGGAAGGTGAGGAGTTTGTGGGACAATGAGGGGATAGAGCAGGAGTCACGAGAAGGGATCTTGAGGGTTGTGAGAGAGCATTTTGGGGGGCCCTTTGCAGTTGGGCAAGAGGGAAGGGAGGGGTGGGAGGAATATATAGCGGGGACCCAAGGGGTGGTGGGAGGATTAACAGAGGAGGAGGCAGAAGCTCTGAATGGCCCATGGACGGTGGAGGAGCCGGCCTGACCAGAGGGAAATCACCCTGTCCAGATGGGTTGACAGCCGAGTTTTTAAAGACATTTTGTGAGCAGATTATACCTTTCTTGGTGCGGCTGTTTACGGAGCTTAGCTGTCAGCCTGTTCTGCCGAGGTCCATGAAGGAGGCGGTATTGGTTTTGATTGCGAAGCCAGGGAAGGAAGGGTCAAGGTTGGGAAATTGGAGGCCGATTTCTTTGCTTAATACGGATAGGAAAATTTTAGCAAAGATGATGTGCGCAAGACTGGGAGAGGTGGTGGCAGCAGTACTGGCATCGGCACAGATGTGTGGCATGCAGGGGAGGAGGGCGATAGAAGCAGCGGTAACAGTAAGAGAGGCAGTTGAGAGGGGGGGGGGTGCTAGTTAGTTTGGACCAAGCCACAGCCTTTGATAGGGTGCCCTACGAATATTTGTGGGGGGTTCTTACAAAGTATGGGATTCCTGTGGGTGGAGGGGGGAGCGTTTCTCCATTGGGAAAGGGGTGAGACAGGGCTGTCCCTTAAGTCCATTGCTATATGTGTTTGCCATCGATCCATTGCTGCAGCGGCTGGAGAAGGGTGGGGGTTTAACAGGATTAGATATGGGGGAAGGCACAAAGGTCAAGGTGGTGGCATATGCCGATGACATCTCTGTGTTTGTGTCTTCAAATAGGGAGTTTAGGTGGATGGAGGAAAAACTGGGAGAGTATTCAGGTGCCACAGGGGCGTGCATTAACCAGGAAAAGAGTCATTTGTTGAAACTCGGGGATCCGGCATGGGAGGTGGAGAGTACAAGTGGGTTCATGCCTCCAGAGGGGAGGGTAAGGATGCTGGGGGTTGTCTTCAGTGGGGATGAGGAGTATCAAATGGAGAATTGGAAGGAAAAAAATCCAGGAAGGGCGGCAGAAGGTGGAAGCCTGGAAGCAGTGGAAGCTGACATTTCTGGAACGGGTGCATCTAATGAAAGTATATTTGGTTCCTTTGTTCCTATTCCTTAGTTATGTGTGTTTGCTCCCTTAGGGGTTGCACGCTACAATGTATAGTCTTTTTTTTCAGTGCCTCTGGGGTAACCGCTTAAATCCAATGAAGAGGGGGGTAACGTATTTGGCAAAAGAACAAGGGGGCTTGGGGATGGTGAACCCCATTCTTTTTTTCTCCTCCCTCTTCCTCCAGTTCCGTTTGGGGGGGTTGGTGAGGGGACAGCAGGAAAGGGTGGCATGGGTAGAAAGTGTTCAAACGTGGGGTACAGTGTTTTGGAAAGACTGGTTGGGGGGAGTGGAAATAGGGAAGAAGCGGGTGGTGGGGGTTTTGGCAGGGGTGCCGGGTCAGGCGGACATGGCCCTTTTAGTTAGGAGTTGGAGGGTAACGGTGGATGAAGTGGTGGAGGGGAGGAAGACATGGACGGAAAGAGTGCTGCACCAGTGTTATGCGGTAGAACCTCTGCTGAAGGATTGCCCGGGGATACGTCAACAGCAGGCACTCCGTTATGTGGGAGGGAGTTAATCAATGGGTTCCAGCCTCCAACCAGCGTGGTCTCTGATTTCTTGCAGCTCACCCTCGGTCCTGAAGCTTTCCCAGAGCTGTCATAAACACAGGAGCCAGTTCTGGGAGCACCAGTGAATGCTGAGTGTTTCAGTATTGATAGGGTTACCGTATGGCTCCAGAAAAAAAGAGGACGGATTGAGAAATCTGGGTTTTGCTGTCAATGGAAGAAAAATCTGGGCATCTCAATCTGTCTTCCTTACTTCTCGCTCTTAACATCCTCATGCAATCTAAAGCTGTGCTCCACCACCCCTACGTACCAGAATGGCTAATGCCTCGACCTCTTCCTCTCCTCCAGCTGCTCTTATCACCAAATTCTGTACCCTGAATCTTCCCATCTCTGACCATCAGCTGCTAACCTTCACAACTCATCACCCCCTCCCCCCAAACCCGGCCAATCACTACCCATATATTTGGGAACCTTCCGGCTATTGACCCCGATGCGCTTTCTACAACGTCACACAAGTCTGACAATAAAACTGTCCTCTCCTATAACTCCATTCTCTTCTTCTGTTGATATCCTCGTCCCTCCCATTTCACGTCCTGTAAGACGTGCCGAACCCCAGCCCTGGTTGACCCCCCAAATCCGTGACCCCCACTCCTGGGCCCAAGTTGCTGAATGTCTTTGGCTTAAATCCTGCACATGTGCCGACTTCGTACATTTCAAATTCAATCTATCCTCTCACGTGCCAAACAAGTATACTACAACCATTTAACTAACTCTTAGGGCCTGTTTGACGAAGCCCATAGAGATTTAAAGGGCTTCGGGGCCGGGGCCGCGCGGTCTGCCTGTCCGACATTGCCACTTGGATGTCTCACGTCCATCTAAAACTGAATATGGCTAAAAACAAACTCCTTATCTTTTTGCCTAAACTCACCTCTCTCCCCTCCTGCCATTCTATATTTCTGTGGATAACACTTTCCTCCCTCCTGTCTTGTCAGCTCGCAACCTTGGTGTGATCTTTGACTCCTCTCTCCTCTGCTCAGATGCAACAAACCACCAAAACCAAAAATTGCTTCCTTCTCTTATCATATTACCAAAATCCAGCTTCTCCTCTCTGAGCGCACTACCAAAACTCTTATCCATGCTCTCATCTCGCGTGTAGACTACTGCAACGTACTTCTCTCGGGTCTCCCGCGCATCCATCTCTCGCCCCCTTCAGTCCATTCAAAATTCTGCTGCCCGACGCATATTCCATGAGAGCCGCTATGCCCACATTACGCCTCTCCTCAAGTCATCCCCTCCCCATCCGCTTCCAAATACAGTTCAGACTGCTCTTACCGACTTACAAGTGCATTCACTCTGTAGCCCCTCAATATATCTCCTCGCTTATCTCCCCCTTCGCTCCCTCCCGTGAACTCTGTTCGTTGGGCAAGTCCCTCTTATCTGTCCCCTTTACCTCCACCGCCAACTCCAGGCTTTGTCCCTTCTTTGGGCCATGCCATATGCCTGGAACAGGCTGCGGGATTCAATACGTCAAGCTCCATCTCTAGCAGTATTCAAATCCAAGCTAAAAGCCCGCTTTTTTTTTTGTTAAGCTCTTCTGAGCAGGGACCCGCCTATGGAATATTAAATGTACAGTGCTGTGTTTTGGCTTTCAGTGCTATAGAAATGATAGATAAAAGTAGTACTTCCGTTGCTTTCAGCGGAAGTAAAACCCAGATGTCTCGATCCGTCCTTTTTTCTGGAGCCATATGGCAACCCTAAGTATTGAGAACTGGGCCCAGGGAGGGACAATTTTGAATTTTGTGTGACACCTCTAATCATTTGAAAATGTTGATGCCTAAACTCACAAGTGTCTTGCCAGCGAGCTGCCAGAGTTTCCTCCGCGCAGTTGGATGGCGTCACTGTCCACACACAGCCATCACGTCGCTTGCGGTCTTTCTTGGGGGCCTGGTGTTGTGTTCTCTTGAGAAGAGCTCTGATGGGTTATCCTCGGTGTCAGGTCAAAAGCGCGCCGGGACAAAGGCGCACCCAGACAATTGAGCGCAGCGTGGGGGTGCGCGCCGCACAAAATTACTGTTTTTAGGGCTCCGACGGGGGGGGACGTGGGGGGGGGAACCCCCCCACTTTACTTAATAGAGATCGCGCCGCGTTGTGGGGGCTTTGTAGGGGGCTTGGGGGGTTGTAACCCCCCACATTTTTACTGAAAACTTCACTTTTTCCCTGTTTTTAGGGAAAAAGTTAAGTTTACAGTAAAATGTGGACAGTTACAACCCCCCAAACCCCCTAACGCCGGCACGATCTCTATTAAGTAAACTGGGGGGGCTCCCCAACAAAAACCCCCCCGTCGGATCCCCTAAAAACTGTAATTTTCTTCGGCTCGCGCCTCCGTCTTGCGCTCAGTTGTCGGCGCGCGCCTTTGTCTTTCGTGGGGTTGTCTATGAACCGTTATCCTCTGCCTCCTAGATTCGGGGTCAGCTTTAGCTACCAGTTTTTGAGAGGAGACAGTTGGATGCGCTGCCAAAAAAAAAAAAGTTCCCTCCGTTTTGCAGTCTGGGCATGATTCCAAGTGTTGGTGTAATTAAGCCACTTCCTGCTTCTTCTTCTTGTGGAAGACGGATCCTTTCGGTTGCACCTTTTGGGTGACGGATGGGGTGATGCGTCATTCACACTCCAATATTCTCTGCGACAGCCTCTGGCTCTGTTTTAGACCATTTGATAACACCAAGGGAATATGTTATTAGTGGAACTGCAAACACATTCATAGCCTCATCTTGTTACCAGCGTTAAGTTTCTAATTCCTTTGCTTTTTTTTCTATTTTTTTTTTTTTTTCTTGGTTTATCCTGGGCCGCAGGAAGCCCAAATGTGTTTAGGTTTCATCTTGTATCGCGTTTTCAATTGCTTGATCTTCCCGAACGCTGAACTCTTCCCACCGGAGCCCACTCTTTGAAATGTTTGGGAGGGTTAAACGCGACGTAAATTCCTCCACCCGTAGGAAAGACCAAAGAGCATGGTGGGGGTCGGGTTAAACCGTGGAAGACATATTCAGTCGTTCTAGAGCAGGGGTAGGGAACTCCGGTCCTCGAGAGCCGTATTCCAGAGCAGGGGTAGGGAACTCCAGTCCTCAAGAGCCGTATTCCAGAGCAGGGGTAGGGAACTCCGGTCCTCGAGAGCCGTATTCCAGAGCAGGGGTAGGGAACTCAGGTCCTCGAGAACCGTATTCCAGAGCAGGGGTAGGGAACTCAGGTCCTCGAGAACCGTATTCCAGAGCAGGGGTAGGGAACTCCAGTCCTCAAGAGCCGTATTCCAGAGCAGGGGTAGGGAACTCAGGTCCTCGAGAACCGTATTCCAGAGCAGGGGTAGGGAACTCAGGTCCTCGAGAACCGTATTCCAGAGCAGGGGTAGGGAACTCCAGTCCTCAAGAGCCGTATTCCAGAGCAGGGGTAGGGAACTCAGGTCCTCGAGAGCCGTATTCCAGAGCAGGGGTAGGGAACTCCAGTCCTCAAGAGCCGTATTCCAGAGCAGGGGTAGGGAACTCCAGTCCTCAAGAGCCGTATTCCAGAGCAGGGGTAGGGAACTCAGGTCCTCGAGAACCGTATTCCAGAGCAGGGGTAGAGAACTCCGGTCCTCGAGAGCCGTATTCCAGAGCAGGGGTAGGGAACTCAGGTCCTCGAGAACCGTATTCCAGAGCAGGGGTAGGGAACTCCAGTCCTCAAGAGCCGTATTCCAGAGCAGGGGTAGGGAACTCAGGTCCTCAAGAACCGTATTCCAGAGCAGGGGTAGAGAACTCCGGTCCTCAAGAGCCGTATTCCAGAGCAGGGGTAGGGAACTCAGGTCCTCGAGAACCGTATTCCAGAGCAGGGGTAGGGAACTCAGGTCCTCGAGAACCGTATTCCAGAGCAGGGGTAGGGAACTCCGGTCCTCGAGAGCCGTATTCCAGAGCAGGGGTAGGGAACTCCGGTCCTCGAGAGCCGTATTCCAGAGCAGGGGTAGGGAACTCCGGTCCTCGAGAGCCGTATTCCAGAGCAGGGGTAGGGAACTCCGGTCCTCGAGAGCCGTATTCCAGAGCAGGGGTAGGGAACTCCGGTCCTCGAGAGCCGTATTCCAGAGCAGGGGTAGGGAACTCTGGTCCTCGAGAGCCGTATTCCAGAGCAGGGGTAGGGAACTCCGGTCCTCGAGAGCCGTATTCCAGTCGGGTTTTCAGGATTTCCCCAATGAATATGCATTAAAAGCAGTGCATGCAAATAGATCTCATGCATATTCATTGGGGAAATCCTGAAAACCCGACTGGAATACGGCTCTCGAGGACCGGAGTTCCCTACTCCTGCTCTGGAATACGGCTCTCGAGGACCAGAGTTCCCTATCCCTGCTCTGGAATACGGCTCTCGAGGACCAGAGTTCCCTACCCCTGCTCTAGAGAGGAGCAGCCAGGGCCAGACGTGGCGGATGTTTCAGCAGCTCCTCCCCCTCCTCTCACGTGGAAAAATCTCCTTTCTACAGTTAACTTGCTTTGTTTTTCCCGTGCCCTGAGTTTTTTTGCGAGTGCGTCTGTCCCCCCCCCCCCCCCTCTTGGCAGATAAAGGATGTTAACCCTGCAAAAGTAATTCTTAGGTAAAGTGCACCTGACTTGGAGAAGGGGAGATTTATTCCCGCTGCAGTGATTTGGTAGGGATCGGATTGATTATTCTTGATTTACCGCTATTGACATGAGTATTAAGTAGCATAGAAAAAGAATAGAAAAGATACATATACAAAATACATCCTCACACATCTAATCTAATCTCTCTTTCTGTATCGCGTTTATCTAGTGCAGGTTCAAGGCAATTTGACTAGTTAAGAGGCCCATGGGGTCGAATGGGCAACCTTAGTTACATCTCATCATTGAGTGAAGGTCATTTGTTGCGGGTGGAGAGGGGAAACATAGAAACATAGAACATGACGGCAGAAAAGGGCCACGGCCCATCCAGTCTGCCCACCCTAATGGCCCACCCCCTAACTACCTCCATGAAGAGATCCCACATGCCAATCCCATCTTTTCTTAAAATCTGGCACGCTGCTGGCCTCAATTACCTGTAGTGAAAGATTATTCCAGCGGTCAACCACCCTTTCGCTGAAGAAATATTTTCTGGTGTCGTCATGAAATTTCCCACCCCTGATTCTCAACGGATGCCCTCTTGTTGCCCTGGGTCCTTTTAAGAAAGAAGATATCTTCTTCGACCTCGATACGGCCTGTGACATATTTGAATGTCTCGATCATGTCTCCCCTTTCTCTGCATTCCTCGAGTGAGTAAAGCTGCAATTTACCCAGCCGTTCCTCATATGGGAGATCCTTGGGTCCTGAGACCATCCTGATGGCCATTCGCTGAACCGACTCAATTCTCTGCACATCCTTTTGGTAATGTGGTCTCCAGAATTGTAAAGGGAGGAAGAGTTTACATTTCGGTAGCTGGGCGAGGGCAATTGCAGAATCGTAAATGGGATAAGGGCGTAGCGATAAAGAGTCAAAAAGTCACACGCAGCTGATGGGAAGGCGAAGTCCGTTATGTCCTGAAGCAGCAGCCTGTGCACCGTGAAACTTGGCTTCGACAGATGGACGAAGACTATTTTTTTGCAGCAGGAGGTGGTTTGAATGTTTCACAGTTTAATCTAAATCTGGATTTTGTTCTAGACAATTTTTTCATTTAGACTTGGCAATGGTCACTCGTGACAAAAAGTTGTTTTACGCCAATGACGTGGGCGGTGGAGGTGGAGCTCGGAGGTTCTCACCAATGACCTGAGGCTTTTTCTTTTGTCAAAGCTTGGAGTGCTGTAGTCTAAATGATGTGGTAATAGTTTTCCCTCCACTCCTCCTTTTGTTTAAAATACAGACCAAAAAGATTACACATGACCCACCTTTCACCCATTTCCATGGTCTCCCTTCCCATCCTCTGCACCTTTAAGTGCATCTCTCCCTCCCTCCTACCCTCCTTCCCAACAGGTGCAGAATTCTATCTCTCTCCTTCCAACCCTCCTCTCCTGTGGGTGTTTCTTTCCAACCTCTCCCCCTTCTTTGCAGGTGCCCTTTTCTCTTTCCTTCCAACAACCTCCTCGCCTGCTGTTTCTGTCTCTCCCCTCCCATCCAGCACTATCCTAACCAATGTTCTTTTCTCCAGCACTTTCTCCTTTCCCTCCCTCCCTCCTTTCCCTCCCTTCATGCTGTTTCTCCCTTCCTCTCTCCATGCTCCAGCCTCCTCCTCCGATGCTGCTTCCCCTCACGCCTTCTCTAGCTCCCGACTCCCCCCTACCTACTTCCGCCACTGTAATTCAATCTTTGGGCAGCCTAATGCAGCAACGAGGTAAATAACCTTCCTGTCACAGAAGCCACCTATCCGCAGCAACTTCCTGTTCCTTCATAAGCGGGCCTCGCAGAGAGGCGGCTTTCAGGACAGGCCGGCGGCAGCAGGCTCACCTTGTTGCTGCCGCCGACTGCTCAAAAACTGAATTGCAGCGGCCGGGGAGGGGGTTGCTATTCTTTGTATATTAGCCAGGTATGTGTGACCTGGATTGGTTTCAAGGTTTTATTAAAATTTGATTTAATCGCTTAACTAATTTCTAAGCGCATTTACAATATAAAAAAGAGAGTGACCATAATGGTATTGCTAATGGCATTTTTATTAATACTTACAAAAAGAAAACAATTACAAAGAAACATCAACTAATAATTGGTATATTAATGTTCAATAATTTTTTTATTGAGTTTTAAAAATAAAATATACGTAACAAAAATCTTACAAAGAATATCAGCTCAACTCATTGTAGATATATAAACTCAAAGAAATCAACAATCGATAAAGTACCTCCCAGCACTCCCACCTCCTTCCCTTCCCATCCCCTGACCCCTCCTCCACCCATCCCATTTCCAAATATTACTAATAAATAGTGCTTGAACAAGGTGCGTATTAAAAAGGGATAAATGAGACAGACAGACGGGAGACAAAAGGAAATAGGGTTAGAAATACAATTTGGATAGGAACGAAAGACAAATAAGGAAAAAAAAAACAAAAGGAAAGGGCTCGTTGCTGCTTAATTCCTTAAGGGAGTTAAAAAGGATACTGTAAAATTTAAATCAAATGTTAAAAGCTTCTGGAAGCAGGATACTGACCCAGTATGACGATTCTAAAGTTCTTATATAAAGCACTCCTTGTGCACACTTCATTCACCCTCAGGTACAAAGCAAAGGCTGGATTTAATAAAGTGCTTAGCACGCGATGTTAGTAAATGGATCCCATTGCATAAAAGGGAACAGTGGTAAATATAGACATAAGAATAGCCACTGGTCCATGTAGGCCAGTATCTTGTTTGCACAGTGGCCAATCCAGGGTATAAGTACCTGGCAGAAACCTAAAGAGTAGCAACATTCTAGAATCTCAAAGAGTAGCAGAATTCCGGAACCTGAAAAAGTAGCAACATTCCATGCGGAATCCCCAGAGAGTAGCAACATTCCATGCGGAATCCCCAAAGAGTAGCAACATTCCATGCGGAATCCCCAAACAGTAGCAACATTCCATGCGGAATCCCCAGACAGTAGCAACATTCCATGCGGAATCCCCAGACAGTAGCAACATTCCGTGCGGAATCCCCAGACAGTAGCAACATTCCATGCGGAATCCCCAGACAGTAGCAACAATCCTTACGGAATCCCCAGACAGTAGCAACATTCTGTGCGGAATCCCCAGACAGTAGCAACATTCCATGCGGAATCCCCAAAGAGTAGCAACATTCCATGCGGAATCCCCAAACAGTAGCAACATTCCATGCGGAATCCCCAGACAGTAGCAACATTCCATGCGGAATCCCCAGACAGTAGCAACATTCCGTGCGGAATCCCCAGACAGTAGCAACATTCCATGCGGAATCCCCAGACAGTAGCAACAATCCTTACGGAATCCCCAGACAGTAGCAACATTCCGTGCGGAATCCCCAGACAGTAGCAACATTCCATACGGAATCCCCAGACAGTAGCAACATTCCATGCGGAATCCCCAAAGAGTAGCAACATTCCATGCGGAATCCCCAAAGAGTAGCAACATTCCATGCGGAATCCCCAAAGAGTAGCAACATTCCATACGGAATCCCCAGACAGTAGCAACATTCCATGCGGAATCCCCAGACAGTAGCAACATTCCATACGGAATCCCCAGACAGTAGCAACATTCCATGCGGAATCCCCAGACAGTAGCAACATTCCATGCGGAATCCCCAGACAGTAGCAACATTCCGTGCGGAATCCCCAGACAGTAGCAAAATTCCATACGGAATCCCCAGACAGTAGCAACATTCCGTGCGGAATCCCCAGACAGTAGCAACATTCCATACGGAATCCCCAGACAGTAGCAACATTCCGTGCGGAATCCCCAGACAGTAGCAACATTCCGTGCGGAATCCCCAAACAGTAGCAACATTCCATGCGGAATCCCCAGACAGTAGCAACATTCCATGCGGAATCCCCAGACAGTAGCAACATTCCATATGGAATCCCCAGACAGTAGCAACATTCCATGCGGAAACCCCAAAGAGTAGCAACATTCCATGCTAGCGATCCCAGGGCAAGCAGTGACTTCCTCTGTGTCTGTCTCAATAGCAGATGATGGACTTTTCCTCCAGGAACTTGTCCAAACCTTTATTAAACCCAAATGGCCTAACTGCTGCTCCCACATCCTGTGGCAACAAGTTCCAGAGCTTAATTACCCTGAATGAAAAAATATTTTCCTGTAACTTCATTGAGTTTCCCCTAGACTTTGGCGTAAAGGTTAACGCATGGTAGTGCTTTTTTAAATTTTTTAAATGAATCTAACCCTTACATTGCACGTCTTCTGGGGACAAGAAAATACCTTCTGTACCTAAACATAACTCACTTTATGCTACCACTGGAATGACCCAGCCTGTACCCAAATAAATACAGACCTGAGGGTCACATTCATCTTTTCTCACTTCTGTACAGTGGATTTTTTTCCTTAAAATTTACAAGCGACTTAGTTATAATCTATCCGGAAGGCTCTGAAAGGCAAGAATTTTCTTTATAATTTTCCCTCCCCTACAAAAAGTCAAACTGGAGCAAGTCATAGGAAGATTTGTTTCAATACAACCTACTGCCCATAAACCAAATTCTACCAAGCCCTGTAAAAACTGATATGGGGGGGGGGGGGGGGTGAAGGCTGCGTTTAACTGAAAGGAAAACCAGTGCCAGCGAGCTGAAACTTTTGTCACTTTGAAAAATTGTTCTGTTAAAAGAAAACCTGGTAATAAGCACAAACACTCCTTTTTTTCTATAAGATTTAAAGATAAAAATATGCAATGGAGAATACAATTCATCTTAATAAGATTCTGCAAAACAACCTAAGACCTTTCGTCTTTGCAAGCTAGTAGTTTATTCTAATAAATCAGGAAATGTATGAAAAATGTGTTTTCTTAAATGGTTCAAATATTTCTTTTACGAGGAGGCGCTGAAAAGTTCTCAGCCCAACCAAAAAGAGTGACGTGGATATGGTTCAATCAATGATCTGAAACAATGTCAAACAGAGAATTTTGTTTCTGCAAATTGGTACTTAACGAAATAAGATAACCCTCTTTTCAGCTACAGAGGCAAAATAACGCTCAGAATTTAAGTAGCTGGTTGATTGGGCTGAGAACGTTTCAGCATCCCCTTGTACTATTTGGGTTTCTGCCAGGTATAATCTGGATTGGTCATGGCTGGAGACAGGATTCTGGATAGATGGACCATTGGTTTGACCCAGTTAGGCTATTCTTATGTTCTTATGTGAGCCAAGTAAAGGACAATCAAACCATTGTGACATCATTGATGAGGTTGGCTTTTAGGCATTGGTGGAATGAGGCATTATGACATCACAATCTCAGCTCGGAATGTTGCTACTCTGGGTTTCTGACAGGTACTTTGGACCTGGGTTGGCCACTGTTAGAAACAGGATACTGGACTAGATGGACCACTGGTCTGACCCAGTATGGCAATTCTTATGTGAGCCAAGGGTGTCAGGTCAAAAGCGCGCCGGGACAAAGGCGTGCGCAGACAATTGAGCGCAGCGCGGAGGCGCGCGCTGCAGAAAATTACAGTTTTTAGGGCTCCGATGGGGGGGGCGTGGGGGGAACCCCCCCACTTTACTTAATAGAGATCGCGACGCGTTGTGGGGGGTGTGGGGGGTTGTAACCCCCCACATTTTACTGAAAACTTCACTTTTTCCCTGTTTTTAGGGAAAAAGTTAAGTTTACAGTAAAATGTGGAGGGTTACAACCCCCCCCCAAACCCCCCACAACGCCGGCGCAATCTCTGTTAAGTAAACTGGGGGGGCTCCCCAACAAAACCCCCCGTCGGAGCCCCTAAAAACTGTAATTTTCTTCAGCGCGTGCCTCCGTCTTGCGCTCAGTTGTCGGCGCGCGCCTTTGTCTTTTGCGGAGTTGTCTATGAACCGAGCCAAGTAAAGGACAATCAAGCTATTGTGATATCACTAATGAGGTTGGCTTTTAGGCATTGGTGGAATGAGGCATTATGACATCACAATCTCAGCTCGGAATGTTGCTACTCTGGGTTTCTGATAGGTACTTTGGACCTGGGTTGGCCACTGTTAGAAACAGGATACTGGACTAGATGGACCATTGGTCTGACCCAGTATGGCTATTTTTATGATCTTATGAATATTCATTGTGGATATCCTAAGTACAGTGGAACCTTGGTTTACGAGCATAATTTGTTCCAGAAGCATGCTCGTAAACCAAATTGTTCGTATATCAAAGCAAGTTTCCCCATAGGAAGTAAGGGACACTGCTTTGATTGGTTCCACCTCCTCCCCCCCTCCACGAGATTACCGGCACTGCTCCATGTTCCCCCCCCTTGAGGAATCCGACGCTGTTCCAAACCCCTTCCCGCGATCCAGCTTTCCCCCCCCCCTGCGAACCAGCATCTCTTCCCCCCGCTCGCATTGCCCCCCCTCCACCGCGATCCTACTTTCCCCCCTCCCGAGCAGTCAATGACACCCTTTACCCGACTTGGCGCCAGTGCCGGTGCCCGAAGATCCTCCCTCTTCTGGCGCGGCTGGGCGGTGCGTCGGAGATCCTCCTTCTGTCTGGGCTGGGCTGGACTGGCTTTGAGCATTTGCGCATGCTCAAAGCCTTCTGGTCTCGCTCTCTCCGAGATTGAGAGCGAGACCAGAAGGCTTTGAGCATGCGCAAATGCTCAAAGCCAGTCCAGCCCAGACAGAAGGAGGATCTCCGACGCACCGCCCAGCCCAGGCCGCGCCAGAAGAGGGAGGATCTTCGGGCACCGGCACTGGTGCCAAGTCGGGTAAAGGGTGTAATTGACTGCTTGGGGGGGGGGAAGTAGGATCGCGGTGGAGGGGGGCAATGCGAGCGGGGGGGGGGGCGCTCATACAGCGAGGCAAGCTCGGTTTACAAGGCACCAAGTTTGCGAATGTTTTGCTCGTCTTGCAAAAGACTCGCAAACTGGTGCACTCGTAAACCGAAGTACCACTGTAATTGGGAAACCCTGATCTATCACAAGAACTTGCACCCAAATACTTCCATAGTTCATCCCATCGGCCCTAAATTTTCTCCCACTCTCCTTCCTCTCTCTTCCCTGTTCCCTAAGGACCATAGAGGCTTAAATATTTGGGTACTTGTCACTGCAACATGAGCCACAAAAATTCCAAAAGGTCTCCCACCTACATTGGGAAACAAACACCCTTGGTAAGACTGCACAGCGCCCATCTCCACTTTTTCCAGAGTAAGCAATGAGATCGTCCGAACCCTCCGCCACGCTAGCGAGGGCATGATCAGTGACAGCCAACTTAATACTGCACTTTTCCAGGCTGACGGCATTGCATGCTTCAAAAACCTCAAACCCCTTTTTTGCAGGGCAGGATTAACCAATAGGTCAAGTAGGCACGTGCCTAGGGCCCGAAATGGTCAGGGGGGCCCCGATGAAGGAGGGCTTCAACATTGTTTTTTTCCAAACGGCGATGGGACCCCTCCAGCATCGATTGGCAATGCGGCCCCCCCCCCCCCGATCGGAAACGCGGACCCCACCCTGATCGGCAACGTGGAAACCCCCCCCCCATCGACGGAAAGTAAGACGAGCAAGCAACTCGGGTAAGAAAGGCAACGGGAACTGTAATTGTGCAAGTGGTGCTGCTTGCCCAAAGCTTCCCTCTGACGCAGCTTCCTGTTTCCGCCTGGGCGCATGGTGGGGTGGGGCGGGGCAGGGCAGGGGGCCCGGTGTACTTGTGTGCCTAGGGGCCCTCGATGAATTAATCCTGCCCTGCCCTTTTGGAGAGATCTGTAGTAGGTGAAATCTATCAGAAATGTTTTATCATCTCTGGATTTCCTTAACCTGGCTGTTTACTAAACTGTGGTTAGATACTTTCTTCCTGCAGTCCGTGTCCCTTTTATTCCCAGCATGGATGGACGGATCCAATGAAACAGAGAATCACTAGAATTTGAGAATTGCTTATATCCCTCTTGTATTTTTAAGCTCTTTCCTCCCCTCCCTTCTTTCGTGCTTTGGCAACACAAATACAACTTTGCTAGATCATGAGCGGTCCTTCATCTGAACATGCTTCACTTAAATAATCTAATATAATAAAATGCTAGGCTGCGCATGTGCACTCAAAAGTCGTGTTCCCTGATCCGTCGCGGAAACACGAGTGCGCATGCGCGCCAATCAAGCTTCCCTGCTCTCCACCTCACAATACGGAAGTTTCTTTACACGCTGACGATCGCCTCCACAAGCTGGGACTGGGGTAGAAAGAGCGCCTCCTCCCCCCCACCCCCCCGGGACGAACCCAAAAACTGACCCCGCCGCCCGGGACCCCAAGTCCTTTGCCACCCCACCCTTCCCTTCCCGCGGACCCGACTACGAACCTTGTGATTCAAGCAGCGTGTGCAGCAGTCTTCACACGCTGCTTCGGGCCCTTCTACTGCCCTGATTTGCTCTGCTGCATCTGATGATGTCATCAGGGACGTGCCAGAGTAAATCAGGGCAGTAGAAGGACCCGAAGCAGCGTGTGGAGACTGCTGCACACGCTGCTGGAATCACCAGCTTTGCGGGAAGGGAAAGGGAGATAGAGGAAACGCAACGCTAATGCTGCTGCACAGGGCACCCGTTAATGTAACAAGCTTGCTTTCGGGAGGGGGTAGGGAGACGGAAGGGGGCTACGGAGAGACAGTCAGGCATGGAACAACAGATAAATACAGGTAGGCAGGGGGGCCAGGGAGAAAGACAGAGAGACATACAGGAAGAAAGACAGGGGGCCAGGGAGAGAGACAGACATACAGAAAGAAAGACAGGGGGCCAGAGAGGCAACAGATAAATACAGGTAGGCAGGGGGGGCCAGGGAGAAAGACAGAGAGACATACAGGAAGAAAGACAGGGGGCCAGGGAGAGAGACAGACATAAAGAAAGACAGACAGGGGGCCAGAGAGGCAACAGATAAATACAGGTAGGCAGGGGGGCCAGGGAGAAAGACAGAGAGACATACAGGAAGAAAGACAGGGGGCCAGGGAGAGAGACAGACATACAGAAAGAAAGACAGGGGGCCAGAGAGGCAACAGATAAATACAGGTAGGCAGGGGGGGCCAGGGAGAAAGACAGAGAGACATACAGGAAGAAAGACAGGGGGCCAGGGAGAGAGACAGACATAAAGAAAGACAGACAGGGGGCCAGAGAGGCAACAGATAAATACAGGTAGGCAGGGGGGCCAGGGAGAAAGACAGAGAGACATACAGGAAGAAAGACAGGGGGCCAGGGAGAGAGACAGACATACAGAAAGAAAGACAGGGGGCCAGAGAGACAACAGATAAATACAGGTAGGCAGGGGGGGCCAGGGAGAAAGACAGAGAGACATACAGGAAGAAAGACAGGGGGCCAGGGAGAGAGACAGACATAAAGAAAGACAGACAGGGGGCCAGAGAGGCAACAGATAAATACAGGTAGGCAGGGGGGCCAGGGAGAAAGACAGAGAGACATACAGGAAGAAAGACAGGGGGCCAGGGAGAGAGACAGACATACAGAAAGAAAGACAGGGGGCCAGAGAGGCAACAGATAAATACAGGTAGGCAGGGGGGGCCAGGGAGAAAGACAGAGAGACATACAGGAAGAAAGACAGGGGGCCAGGGAGAGAGACAGACATACAGAAAGAAAGACAGGGGGCCAGAGAGGCAACAGATAAATACAGGTAGGCAGGGGGGGCCAGGGAGAAAGACAGAGAGACATACAGGAAGAAAGACAGGGGGCCAGGGAGAGAGACAGACATAAAGAAAGACAGACAGACAGCAGAGAAAGAGAGAAAGAAACCTCCCCCCCAGACAAACACTAGCCAAGGATAGACAGAGAGAAAGAAAGAATGACAGACAGGGGGCCAGAGAAACAGACAGAAAGAAAGACAGACAGACATCTATTCTAGCACCCGTTAATTTAACGGGCTTAAAGACTAGTAATACTAATAACTTTATTCCTTTATACCGCCATAACCAAAAGTTCTAGGCGGTTTACTCTAAAAAGAGCTGGACAATCAGTGAAATACAATAATACAGTTAAAAAATACAAATATTTGTAAAAGAGAATTTCAATAATAAAACTCACTAAGTAATAAACTTATCGAACAAGCTGGTCTTAATTAATTTCCAATAACATAGCTTGCTGAATACATTTACCTAACCAAGATTGTTGCCTGCCAGCTTGAAACGCTCGGGTCCTATCTACGAAGGTCTTATATCGACACCCATTAATTTTGGGATAAGCAAATAAGTAGAAGTTTCTAGTTTCTCTTGAGGGTCTATGCCAGCGGTTCCCAACCCTGTCCTGGAGGACCATCAGGCCAATCGGGTTTTCAGGCTAGCTCTAATGAATATGCATGAGAGAGATTTGCATAGAATGGAAGTGATAGGCATGCAAATCTGCTCCATGCATATTCATTAGGGCTAGCCTGAAAACCCGATTGGCCTGGTGGTCCTCCAGGACAGGGTTGGGGAACCACTGGTCTATGCAACACAAGATGAAAAAAAAGGTAAGTTGGAGACAATCCCGATATCAGCTTAAAGCAGATGCAGGAAAATCTGAATAAAGCTCTTGCATCCAAAGGCAACCAATGAAGTAAACGATAATATGGACTAATATGGTCGTTCTTTTTTTAAACCAAAAATCAATCGAACAGCCTGCGTCCATATACCAGAGACTGCAGAATAATTGACAAGAGACAGACAAACTAATAAAAGGGGTGGGGTGGGGGGGGGGGAGATGAAAATACCGACAAATGTTGATTTAGCAAAGGAAAGTACACTGCACTGATAATATGAAAAAGTGCTGAGTTACCAGAGAACAGAACACAACATCAATAATCTCAAAATGCACTGATTTATCACACTGCACAAATAACACTGACAGACACAAATTTACCAGACCAGAGGAGAGGAGCACGGGAGCCAACTTTTCAGAATGATGGAGGACGCTAAACCCGTGACAAATTGCATCTCTTTAAGAGGGCTAAAAACATTTGTCCAATCCTGGGGATGCTCAAGCACCTACAGAGCTGGAACCTAGCGAAAGGAGTGTACACAGCACTGATAATACTGGCACGTACTAATTGACCAGATAGTGTGCACTGCTCTGATAACACCCACATGCACTGGTTTATCAAAAAGAGGGAGTACAGCACTAATAACAATGACAAACCGATTTACCAGAGGAGAGTAGTGTACCCTGCACTGGAAATACTGACAAGGACTGATTTATCAGAGGAATGTATACTGCAGTGATAACACTGATGAGTAGCGACATAGCAGAGGAACTCACAATGAATTAATGAAGTTGAAAAGCACTGATTTACCATTGCACTGATAACACTGACGAGCACTGGTTTATCAGAGGAATGCCTCTGATCTCGTCTCATGGCTTCCAGTATCACCTATAGGCCGATGACACCTAAAATTTCACCTAAAGTCCAGGAAAAAGTCTCTGCTTGTTTGGCTGACATTGCTGCCTGGATGTCCTGCCGTCATCTGAAACTAAATATGTCCAAGACTGAGCAGCTCCTCTTTCCTCCTCCTTTCTCCATCTTGGCAAATAATACTGTCATCGTTCCAGTCTCCTCTGCTCGCATTTTCTACGCACGTCCACCTGTCGCTTCTGTCTTTTCAATATCACCAAAATTTGCCCCTTCCTCTCTGAGCACACTACCCGGACCCTTGTCCAAGCTCTCGTAACCTCACGCTTAGATGACTTGCAATCTGCTCCTAACTGGTCTCCCGCAGTGTCGCCTCTCCCCCTTGCAATCTGTGCAAACCTCTGCTGCGCAACTCATCTTCTACCAACCTCGCTACGCTCATGTCGCCCCTCTCAAATCACTTCACTGGCTCCCTATCTGCCATCGCATACAGTTCAAGATCTTATTGCTGACCTACAAATGTATTCATTCTGCTGCCCCTCAATGTCTCTTCTTGCTCCTCTCTCCTTATACATCTCCCAGAGAACTCTGCGTACCCTTCTCCTCCACTGCCAGTTCCAGCCTCTGTTCCTTTCATTTAGCTGCCTCCTATGCCTGAAATAAATTACCGTATTTGCCGGCGTATAAGACGACTGGGCGTATAAGACGACCCCCCAACTTTTACAGTTAAAATATAGAGTTTTGTTATATACTCGCCGTATAAGACTACCCCTTCTTCCGCACACCTTCTCTACCGCCCCGGGTGCAGCACAGCCGGCCAGGTCCCCTTACTTTTGTGGCACTTCCCCGACCGACCGACAACAGCCCCAGTCCGACAAACCTCCCTGCCCTTAACCGCGAATCTAAATTACCTTCTTACAGCTGCTGTAAGAAGGTAATTTAGATTCGCGGCTACAGGGCAGGGAGGATTGTCGGACCCGGGCTGTTATCGGTCAGTCGGGGAAGTGCCACAAAAGTAAGGGAACCTGGCCGGCTGTGCTGCAACCGGGGCGGGGTGGGGCGGGCCGCCCCTCTCCCTTGGTAGCCACTCGAACCGCGAGGCTACTCTCCTTCTCCTTATCTGCCCTGCCTGCAGCACAGAGCCGAACGGAAGTCTTCCCGACGTCAGCGCTGACGTCGGAGGGAGGGAGGGCTTTGTTTAAGCTTTGTTTAAGCCCTCCCTCCCCTCCGACGTCAGCGCTGACGTCGGGAAGACGTCCGTTCGGCTCTGTGCTGCAAGCAGAGAAGGTAGGGAGAAGAAGAGCCGCGTACATCCAGAAGACTGAGTACATCCAGCCCCGCAGGAGCCCCGCGACCCTCGGAGGCATCCCCATGGGATCCCCGCGACCCTAGAGGGCGTCCCCACGGGATCCCCGCGACCCTAGGGGCGTCCCCGTGCAGCTCTCTAATGTAAAGTAAGGGCATGTAAACAGTACCCGGCGTATAAGACGACCCCCAACTTTGGGGAGGATTTTAAGGTACTGAAAAGTCGTCTTATACGCCGGCAAATACGGTACCTGAGTTTCTCCGCCAAACCCCTTCTCTTCCCTTGTTTAAAAGCAGACTGAAAACTCACCTTTTTGATGTACGCGCTCGTAGCTTTCAATCCATAACCCCTTCTCTTCTGCCCTCCAACCCAGTCAGCACATTATCCCTTCCCCTTAACTGTATCCATGACATCCTGTTTGGTTGTTTAGATTGTAAGCTCTTTGGAGCAGGGACTTTTTTTCCCTTTTTCTTTGTGAATGTGCAGCCCTGCGTACATCTGGTAGTGTTATAGAAATAATTAACAGTAGTAGTGATAGTAGTATTACTGCACTGATTGCACTGCACTGATAATACTGCACTGATAACACTGACGAGCAGTGACATACCAGAGGAACACACACTGAAAGAACAGTGTCGAAAAACACTGATTTACCAGAGAAGAATGACGTTCATTACAGTAATACCGGTAGCTGCTGATTTGTCAGAGGAATGCACACTGCAAGGATAATGGCTTTAGGCACAGATATGCCAACCCCACAGATCCCACGTCACGGCTGCTTTCTTTTTAAGGCCATAACACTTTCGTGGGGCCTCCAGGTAGAAGGCATTTGGGGGAGGTGGTAAAGAGATGTGGTTGTCAATTTCGGCAGGTGCAGGAGGCAGAAGGGATTTCTCCTATCCCGTCCACTGCGAGGTCGCTGAGGAGTTGAGGTGGATTCAGCTGGGACGGGAGAAGGGGGAATCCCACATGTCCCAGCCCACCGCTGGACTACCGGGTCTTGCGGCAAGCCCTGTGGAGGTCTGCAATAGGTCCGGTAGGGGGGGGGCGGGTAGGCAATGTAAGCCGAGACCCCATTTTTGATTCAGCAGGAACTTGTCCAACCTTGTCTTGAATCTCTGGAGGGTGTTTTCCCCTATAACAGCCTCCGGAAAAGCATTCCAGTTTTCTACCACTCTCTGGGTGAAGAACTTCCTTCCGTTCGTATGGAATCTATCCCCTTTCAACTTTAGAGAGTGCCCTCTCGTTCTCCCTACCTTGGAAAGGGTGAACAACCTGTCTTTATCTGCTAAGTCTATTCCCTTCAGTATCTTGAATGTTTCTATCATGTCCCCTCTCAGTCTCCTCTTTTCAAGGGAGAAGAGGCCCAGTTTCTCTAATCTCTCACTGTATGGCAACTCCTCCAGCCCCTTAACCATCTTAGTCGCCCTTCTCTGGACCCTTTCGAGTAGTACCGTGTCCTTCTTCATGTACGGCGACCAGTGCTGGACGGAGTATTCCAGGTGAGGGCGTACCATGGCCCGGTACAGCGGCATGATAACCTTCTCTGATCTGTTTGTGATCCCCTTCTTAATCATTCCTAGCATTCTGTTCGCCCTTTTCGCGGCCGCCACACATTGCGCGGACAGCTTCATCGACTTGTCAACCAGAACTCCCAAGTCTCTTTTCTGGGGGTCTCTTCAAGTACTGCCCCGGACATCCTGTATTCGTGTATAAGATTTTTGTTACCAACATGCATCACCTTACACTTATCCACGTTGAACCTCATTTGCCATGTCGCGGCCCATCTCTCGAGCGTGTTTGTCACGTTGCAGATCTTCGCAATCCTCCTGCGTCTTCACTACTCTGTATAACTTCGTATCGTCTGCAAATTTAATCACCTCACTCGTTATACCAATTTCCAGATCATTTATAAATATGTTGAAGAGCACGGGTCCAAGCACCGAACCCTGAGGTACTCCACTGGTGACGCTTTTCCAGTCCAAGTATTGTCCATTTACCCCTACTCTCTGTTTCCTATCCACCAACCAGTTTTTAATCCACGTGAGTATTTCACCCTCGATTCCATGGCTCGCAATTTTTCAAAGTAGTTGTTCATGCAGAACCTTACATAAGAACATAAGCAGTGCCTCTGCCGGGTCAGACCACAGGTCCATCCCGCCCAGCAGTCCGCCCCCGCGGCGGCCCAACAGGTCATGACCTGCCTGAATCACCAGAAGGGGCCCCCTTGCCCCCTAGGTTTCTCATCGAAGTCCTATCTTCCCATCAAAGTCCTAACCCTCCGGCCTTGCACCTGCACGACCTGGTGAGCTGTCTATACTTAAGCAACACCCTAGCACCTCCCTCAGTACCCCACGATCCCCTTGTCTTTCAGGAATCCGTCCAATCCCTGTTTGAATCCCTGTACTGTACTCTGCCGGATCACTTCCTCCGGGAGCGCATTCCATATGTCCACGACCCTTTGGGTGAAGAAAAACTTCCTTGCATTTGATTTGAACCTATCCCCCTTCAGTTTCTCTGAGTGCCCCCTCGTACCTGTCGTCCATTTTAGTCTGAAGAACCTGTCCCTGTCCACCCTCTCTATGCCCCTAAGTATTTTGAAGGTCTCTATCATATCCCCCCTGAGCCTCCTCTTTTCCAGAGAGAAGAGCCCCAGCTTATCCAGCCTCTCGGCGTATGGGCAGTTTTCCAGCCCTCTTATCTTGTCGAATGCCTTCTGAAAATCCAGATATACAATGTCGACCGGGTCACCCTGTTTACTCCCTCGAAGAAGTGCAGCAAGTTCGTCAAGCAAAATCTTCCTTTACTGAAGCCGTGCTGGCTGGTCCTCATCAGATTGTGTCCGTAAGGGGGTCAATGATTCGGTCCTATACCAGTGCCTCTACCATCTTTCCCGGTAACAAGGTCAGACTCACCGGTCTGTAGTTTCCTGGATCTCCCTTCGAACCTTTCTTGAAGATTGGAGTAACATTTGCCACTTTCCATTCTTCCGTAATCCTTCCCAATTTGATTGACGGATTGGTTATTACTTGAAGCAATTCAGCTATAACCCCTTTCAGTTCCTTGATTACCCTTGGATGGATGCCATCCGGTCCAGTGGATTTATCATTTTTAAGCCTATCAATCTGCCTGCATACCTCTTCTAGACTGACTGTCAACCCAGTCAGTTTCCCATCATCGTTTCCTGCGTGTAACCTGTCGGCTTTTGGTATGTTGTGTATATCCTCTGTGGCAGGGGTAGGGAATTCCAGTCGGGTTTTCAGGATTTCCCCAATGAATATGCATTGAAAGCAGTGCATGCAAATGGTTCTCATGCATATTCATTGGGAAAATCCCGAAAACCCGACTGGAATACGGCTCTCGAGGACTGGAGTTCCCTACCCCTGCTCTATGGTAAGACGCAAAAAGTGTGTTCACTTTGTCAGCGATGGCTTTGTCCTCCTTTAGCACTCCCTTTATTCCATGCTTCCTTCGCGGATCGTTTCCCCTTAATATATCGATAGAACGGCTTGAAAGTTTTTTGCCTCCTTGGCTAGATTTCAAAGGAGAAGATCAGGCAGTGCAAAATAGAGAATGACATGGGGACAAAATTTGTGCATTTCCCTACCAAATTTCCATCCATTCCATTGAACCACTTCCATCAATTTTGATAATAAACAATCGTTTGCTTTTGTACAAATGAGATTATTGTGGAGACAGGGTGGAGATGGGATATAAACTCTGACCCATATCATTCTCTAGTACAAATCTCACACTGCTTTGGGATGGAAGTTCACAACCAGGACTGCCAAAGAGTCTCCAGCCTAGAACTGGGTGACTTGGCATCTCTGTTGTGCCAAGGAACTGGAGAAAAGAAACAAACACGTCATAAGCCATGGCTAACTCAGGAGTGTTTACTAAGGCAGTGGTTCCTAGTTCTGTGCTGGAGGCCCACCAGCCAGTCGGGTTTTTGGAATAGACCTAATGAATATGCAAGAGAGAGATTTGCATAAAAGGAAGGTGACTGGCATGCAAATATGCTCCATTCATAGTCATTTGAACTATCCTGAAAACCTGACTGGCTGGGTTGAAAGTCACTGGACTAAGGGACTGAAGCACATTTGTGGAGTTCATAGAGGATTTTCCAGGGTGGGGGGAGGGAGAGTAGGAAGTTTTTAATTTGAATTAGATATTTTATGATATTGTTATGCTGTGATTTTTAGGATTTTGGAAAAAAAGAGCCCCTTCGGTGCATTCTACTGTGGCTTTGTAAAAAGAGGCCCTAAATGTTAATTTAAGTTACCTGTATATAGAACTATATATTGAATTCAATGTTTCAGATGAGTGTGTGTGTGTGTATATAAGTGTCCCAGGGGTGTAGATTAATTTATTCCAATTTTTATTATACAGCGAGATGCTTAAGGGCCACCAGAGCGGTTTGCAATACACTTCTCCCTCTGTATTCACAGTGGATGCGGGCGGAACATAGCCTCGATTACGGAAAAACCGCGAATAACTTTTTATGTTGTTCGCGGATTTGTGTACACGCCATCGTTTTTACTATTGAAGCCGTGAATAACGTTTCAACTGTTATTTGCGGGTTTTTTTGAAAAAAGCCACTATTATTACTATTTGCGGTGGCGGTGGGAGTTTAAATCCAAATTTATGTACCCCCCTTAAACCAAATAACGGAAAAAAAAACAGACACAAAGACAATTCCCGAACCTAAAGGTAGTGAATGCTGAAAGCTGGCGAGAACGGCTCTGCGGTGTAGTGGTGCGTGCTAAAGCGCTCTCTCCTCGGTTTGGCGGCCGCACGAAAAGATGAGAAATGTGTGTTTTCCTCCTTGTCACGCCGAATCACTTACATTGCTGGGAAGCGTAAAGGCAAGGTTTGTTAGCGCAGCAAAAAACATAACTACCCCCCCAAAACCCCAAGTCTAAAAGGATATCAGATGATCAGGAGGAGGGGGGGGGGAGTGGATGGCAGGGCCCCACCTGACCTGGGTGTCTGCCTATGTTGGAGTTGCTGGGAAGCAGCGATTTTGAGGGTGAAAGATTTTAAGCAGCGATTCTCAGAATGCATGTTGGTAAGCGCTAAACTTTTTTATCGGTACAGTAAAAGAAAAGGAACTTTACTCATGACCTAATTTGGGGGGCCGGAGTCAGCATCTGAAAAATCGCGAATAAGCGAAACCGCGAGTGCAGAGGGAGAAGTGTACATCCCGTGGTGAAACAGGAAGCGGGGCAGCGTGCAAGGAAAGAGAAGGAAGTGAGTCCTACATCTCACCCTGACATCCATCGATTTCACTGAGGCTAGACCAGGGATGTGCAGCTCTGGTCCTCGAGGACCGCAATCCAGTCAGGTTTTCAGGATTTCCCCATTGAATATGCATTGAAAGCAGTGCATGCACATAGATCTCATGCATATTCATTAAGGAAATCCTGAAAACCTGACTGGATTGCGGCCCTCGAGGACCAGAGCTGTTTCTATGGATTGCGGCCCTAGAGGAGGGACTTTGATACCCCTGTCTTAGGAAGAAGAGAACATAGTGGATGCTGTGGACAGCCATTTGGCCTTTATCTGCTGTCATGTTTTCATGCTATAATCTAGCCCAGGGGTGGGCAACTCTGGTCCTCAAGGGCCAGAATCCAGTCGGGTTTTCAGGATTTCCCCAGTGAATATGCATTGAAAGCAGTGCATGCACATAGATCTCATGCATATTCATTGGGGAAATCCTGAAAACCTGATTGGATTGCGGCTCTCGAGGAGGGACTTTGACACACCTGTCCTAAGAGATCCCACATGCCTGTCCCACGCTATCTTGAATTCAGATACAGTCTTCGTCTGCACCACCTTCACTGGAAAACTGTTCCGCACATCTACCTTTCTGTAAAGAAGTATTTTTTTGCTAGACAGGTATTGAACTCTTTAACACCTACAGTACAAACTTCCTTTGAGTCCTTTCTCGGAGGGGAACTTCCCTGTCTCTTTCTCTCCAAGCATCTACTCTTGGAGCCCTTGTTTCTTCTTCCCTGGAACACAACTTCTGAGTTCTGTGGAAATGTGGATCACTTGGTTAAAGTTTGATTTTGTTTTCTCTTCCTTCCTCCTTCACTATGTGCAGCAGCTTTGCAGGCTTTGTTCCTTTCTCCAGGTACTCTGACCTGAGAAGCCAGCAACCCCTCTCTCTCATTAGTAGATGGACCTTGGTGAGATAAGAGCCAGGCCTGGTCCCCTAACGGTATCCTTGTACAATACAATGGCTGAGGCCTGGAAGCCAAAGTCAAAGACATTTTCCTAGGTGACAAACTAAAGGGCTGAATCCCACCATGTCAGTGAGGTGGAGAAAGCACAGTCCCTGTTCTGGAAGTTGCAGCAATTAGTGAAAAGTTAGAATTGCTTTTATTCTGGTAGAATACGGAAGGTTCTGGTACTGCAGCCCAATATTTTCTTAACCTCATTCTATGCCCTCTCCTTCCGGCATTTTATTTCATTTGAGAATGACTCACCTTTTGTACATTAACCCCAAGGAGATATTTAAACATCTCTATTATATTCTCTCCCTTCCATCTTTCTTCCAGTGTAGGCAGAAATGGCTCAGGGTAGGAGGAGCGACTGCTCAGGAGAGATATGATAGCGGTCTATAAAATACGGAGTGGAGTGGAAAGTGTAGATATGAATCGCTTGTTCACTCTTTCCAAAAATACTAGGACTAGGGGGCATGCGATGAAGCTACTAAGTAGTAGATTTAAAACATACCGGAGAAAATGTTTCTCTACACAATGCTGACGGAGAATGTGGTGAAATCATTCAGCTTGGCGGGGTTTTAAAAAGGTTTGGATAATTTCCTAAAAGAGAAGTCCAAAGACCATTATTGAGATGGCTTTTAGGGAATTCCACTGCTCATTCCTAGGATAAGCAGCCTAAAATCTGTTTTACTACTTGGGATCTAGCTAGGTACTTGGGACCTGGGTTGGCCACTGTTGGGAAAAGGATGCTGGGCTGCATGGACCTTCAGTCTATCCCTGTATGACAAATTCGTATGCTCTTATGCGTACATATTAAGTTCTCTGTCCCCTAAATAGGCCAGACTAGATGGGTGTCAGGTCAAAAGTGCGCCGGGACAAAGGCGTGCGCAGACAATTGAGCGCAGCACGGAGGTGCGCGCTGCAGAAAATTAGTTTTTACGGCTCCGACGGGGGGAGGGGGCGGCGTGGGGGGGAACCCCCCCACTTTACTTAATAGAGATTGCGTCGCGTTGTGGGGGGTGTGGGGAGTTGTAACCCCCCCACATTTTACTGAAAACTTCACTTTTTCCCTGTTTTTAGGGAAAAGGTTAAGTTTACAGTAAAATGTGGAGGGTTACAACCCCCCAAACCCCCCACAACGCCGGCGCGATCTCTATTTAGTAAACTGGGGGGGGGGGCTCCCCAACAAAACCCCCTGTCGGAGCCCCTAAAAACTGTAATTTTCTTCGGCGCGCGCCTCCGTCTTGCGCTCAGTTATCGGCGCGCGCCTTTGTCTTTCGTGGGGTTGTCTATGAACCGACTAGATGCACGATGTGGGTTTTTAATCTGCTATCATATACTATGCTATTATGTTACTATGTAAAAACCACGTAAATACTAATTAAGAAGAGTTTCTGTGACGAGAAAAAAGACTTTGAACTTTCAGAGACTTTTTTTGGTTATATGTTGTTTGTGTTCTTTGGCAGATATCCACCGCGAAGACAAATTCTACCGGGAGAGAGTGGATCAGTTTATCAAGACTTTATGTGGTTGATTTTTCAAACAACAATCTATCAGATGACCTGGTCAGTCAAGAGGCCCAGAAGAAAAGACTTCCCAAAAAATTAAAGTTCAAGGACTTTGGGATCGGGGTTTGATATACTGCTTGGACAAGATGTATTAAGCGATTCACCATCGGGTACTCGAGCATTTTTTCCCTCTCTGTCCCAGTGGGCTCAAAGTCTGTCTAATGGACCTGGGGCAGTGGAGGATGCAGTGACTTGCCCAGGGTCACAAGCGGCAGCACGGGGTTTGAACCCAAAACCTCTGGGTGCTCAGGATGTAGCTCTAACCACGACACCACGCTTAAATTATGTACCATTTCACATAAAAATATACAAAAATTTCAAAACCACAAAAGCAATGCTCCAACTACTGGATTTGGTTTATGTTGTAACCCCTTTGTAACACAATTTACTGATGCCAACCATCCAATCCCAGAGAGCACCTCCATCTGTGACCGGGATCATTTCTGCCCGTTAGTATACTTTGCTTGAATAGGAAGGGCGTTCAGCTGGGCGTGATTGTGTGAGCAACCTGTAGAAACCTCAAACTAGCCACAGTGGGTCGGACTGAAGGTCCTCCAGCGGTGGCCAGTCCAGGTCGCAATCCCCTGACGGGATCCCAAAGGTTGGACAGTTTCCATGCTACCTCCAGGGATAAGACGTGGTTTTCCCCATGTTGCATTTAACCTACCACACCATCTGGCAACTAGTTCCTAGGTATTTTTTGTGAGTTTTTATATTTTTAAGGACTAGGTAAGAGGCAAAGAGGAGCTTCAGCCAGTCCAGACGAAGCATTCTGCATTAGCCTTACCGTGGCAGCCATCTTTCATCTCTCGTAGACCCTTTCCCCTCAATGTTGGAAAAACGAATACAAATGTTACTTGTCACGTGTGTTGGAGCTCAAAGCGCACTCTTACCCATCTGTGGCTGCATTGGAACCCATGCAGCAGGTGTTAACTCCT
The DNA here is from genome assembly GCF_902459505.1 of Geotrypetes seraphini. NCBI lineage: Eukaryota > Metazoa > Chordata > Amphibia > Gymnophiona > Dermophiidae > Geotrypetes > Geotrypetes seraphini. Next base: position 13,836,873 of record NC_047085.1, read on the forward strand.
GAATAAACCACCTGCCTCTCCTCACTCAGCCACGGACACAAAGGGGATAATTCTACAACAGGGCACCTCCGTACAGGGGATCGTCCTTATTGAACACTAGGCACCGCCTACCATAGACCTGGTGTAAATGGGAGGGTCCAAAATGTAAGCAGACATACGGGCAAATGACAGTCACCTGCCTAAATCTCTGTCCCACCCATGACCCGCACATTCTCTGCCCATGTGAGCATGCCCCTTAGAAATACCACGCTATGCCATTTGAGTGCCTGTTTGCAAAATGTCACTTAAGTGCCCACATGACATGTTTATGGTACACCGCCGTTTGAGCGCAGGACAAAAGCGCTCTGACAAAGCCGCACCGACAATTGCACGCATTATTACCGTTCCTGTTAGCACTGTGACGGGGGTTGGGGGGGAACCTGTGTGTGTGGGGGGGAGCAGAGTGGAAGAGCCGGTGTTCGGTAGGAGAGTGGGACTTTTCAGTGTATTGGGGGTGTTCCCCCCTCCCCCCACAACCCCTTCAACGTGAGCGGGAGTATTTCTCAGTGTACCCTCCTCACAGCGCTAACGGGAATGGTAATAACGGCTTCAGGCGACGGTGCGCTTTCGTCCCTGCGCACAATTGGCGCGCCGGTGTCTGAGTGCTTTTGACGGGTCACCCATTTGTACGGGTAAATGCACACCGGGAGGGGAGTATTGATATTCAAATTGATTTAACTTGCCAGAAATTGTTCCTGGCTGATTAAATCACTTGTTCAGGGCTAACGGATCCTGTTTAACAGTGCTTAACCTGGATTTTATAAATGGCGCCGTGTGGCGTGGTTGTCAATCAACCGCTAGGCTCTACTTATAGAATCTCACCTAGCAGCAGCTAGGCGTGCTTAGGGATTGCTAAGCTTCATAGAGGTAGGTGCCGGTATGTTAGGCCAGGTTTTATTTGGCTTAATTTACAAGCGCCTAACCTGGACACCCAGCGACGCCCAAGTCAACCATGCCTATTCTCCGCCCCTAACCACGCCTACTTTTCAGGTTGGCATCGAAGGGCACCTGGACTTAGGCATCGCTAGGCATCCTAAGAGTTTGGTGCCAATCTCTTAATTGTTAATTAAAATTTTTTTCTGATTGCTTGAAAACCGGCATGGCCAATTACCACGCCAATTGGAAAAAAAAGTCACGCATGGCTTCCAAAGTTAGGCGTCGCTAGGCATCTTTGATTTGAACGCCTAGCAGTGTCTAATGGAGACGTTCCATACAGAATCAGGCCCGAATTCTCTAACTGGCGCCCTTGTCGGTGGCAGCCCTTAAAGCGGCCGGCAATAGTGTGTCAATCGTGTGACGGCGCCGGTTAGAGAATCACACCTCCGGCAATGGTAGGCGCTGGAAATGGTAGGCTGGGGTTTTCCAAGCCTGTCTTTAGGTGCCTACCTTTGATGTGAATTGCGTCTCCGTAGGCACTTTTTTGGCACCTAACGCTGCTTCCGTACCTACAGTGGTATTAGGTGTCGTAAAGCACCTACGGAGGCGTGATTCTGGCGCCTTGAAAATCTGTGACAAGTGTCATTTAAAGGGTGTTTATCACTGAGCTTCGGCACCTAAGAAACCGGCGCTGTTTAGAGAATCCGGACAGCAGTGTCTACCTCAAAACTGCTCGCATAAAAACCACTCCTGTCTTTATGTGGTGCATACGGTGGCGTAGCAAGGGTGAGAGGCACCTGGGGCTAGCGTCCTTCCCCGCCCCCCTCCACTCCTTCCATGGCCCCCTTGCTGCACGTGTGCCCCCCTTCCCCCGTACCTTTAGTTGTTCACTGCCGCGAGCAACCACGTCTTCTCCCTCTGATGTCATTTCCTGCACGAGGAGCACGTCGAAGTGGTTGCTCGTGGCGGGGAACACCTGGAGGTACGGGGAAGGGAAGGGGGGGGGGCATGCGTGCGGCGGAGGAGGAGTGGGAAGAGGTGGGGAGGAAGAGGGGTACCACGATTTCGCCGTGCTCCTTGTGACCACGTCGGCTCCCCCCCTCTGACATCATTTCCTAGGCGTGGCACCCCGAAACGACATTGGCGGGAGCCGACGCAATCACGAGTCGTACGCTGGAAGTTGTTGCTCGTGGCGGTGAACAGCTATGGGGGAAGGGAAGGGCGGCACGCATGTGGCGGGGGTAGGAGTGGGAAGAAGCGGGGGCAGGAAAAGAGGAAAGGTGCTGGTGCCCCCACCATGGGGCAGCCCCCACCCCCTTCCTTACTACGCCACCGGGTGCATCTCACTTAACTAGCTATGGTGCAGCCGCTCGGGAGACCTGAAAATTCAATGGGGCCCAGACATGGCTCAGCATTGAATTCCTGACAAGAAGGAATGGCCTAGTGGTTAGAGCTACAGCACTCATTGATAATGTGGTTCTCTGCCAGGGCTTCCAGCCTCTACCCTGAAAGCACTACAAACAGTTCAAACTTCAGTGGCCAAATCTGTTCATGGACTGGCACCAACTGCGATACTAGCGAAAAAGACCTTACACGAAGGGCCTTCAAGTTCCAGGCAGTCAAACTTTATTTTATTGATGGACCCGACACGGGCCGTGCTTCGGCGTACTCGCCTGCAGCGAGGGCCTACACAAAATAATATACACGGTAAGATGATTGACAGGTAATCAAAAGAAACCCCCCCCCCATTATATAACAATAATAAAGTGATGTTTTGGCAATAATGGTTCAATGGTGTGAAATGAACAGTATAGGATCTTAAACTGACTGGAATTTGGAAAAATGTGAAAATGTATCATCTTGCTTGTGGCAGGTTTCCGGGTAGAAACCGACATTTCAGCCACCATGCTGTGGTTTTGTTCAGAGTATGCTGTGAGGTCTGCAGTTTGTCTTTTATATAGTAGGTCCTTAAATCTGATTTGTGACCAACTGACTTTCCCGCCAAAATTTAAATTGGCGACCAATGGTCTTTCCTGCCTCATTCACCTCAAGCCCCGGCCAATCGGGATTGAGGACCTGCTGTATAAAAGACAAAAGCAGCATGACGGCTGAAAAGTCGATTTCTACCTGACAACAAGCACGATGCCAGCTGCGGAAACCCTGAGAGAACATATATCATCTTGATTGTGAAACTGATCAGAAATGATGCTTAGGACTGGACAGGGTGACAGGTTATAGATCCAGTCATACCTGTTTACATAACTCTCATATGCCATCCCGGATATAAGGGCTTGGCTGTTCGTATGGCAAAAAATCATGTGAAAAATTACCATGGAATAGTTTATGAGGTGACCAGAAATTCGTCTTTCTGGCAATCGGGAACATTTCTGCAGGTGCCTGGAAGACAACAAGAATCTGGGCACTGGACGAGTCGTAGAACAAGTTGCAAGAGAGATGCTAATAAATTCAGGCAGCTGCTGATTCAGACCTTTCCTTGCACTGGAATTGAGAAAAATGGAGCACCTCTGAAATATGAAAAACGCCATAAGTTTCCAGGGTTGACTTTATGAGAGGGATGTCTGACTGCAAGATTCCCTGGTGCTCCAGGCTCCGGGTCCTGGGGTGAAGGATCACAGTAGCTAAGCCTGCAAGCTCTGTTGTGCTTGCCGGGGTGGGGGGGCGGGGTGTTCCTGGTTAGGCAATTCGGCAGTGGCCTTTCTTTGATGAGAGTCTCTTGATATTGTAACCATTGATTCTCAAAACTTTTAATGCTGTCGCTAAACTGTTTTCCGGCGGTTTTGCCTGCGCGCGGATTATCAAAACGGATTCTCTCTGTCTTCAGCGAGGTTTCTAGCAGTCTCCGACAATGGCACGCAAATGGTCTCTTTGACATTGAAAGGAGCCCTCCGGTGGATTCTTAAAAATCGCCGAGGCATTTTCGAAGAGCGGCGTCGGCTTTTGGTGACAAAAGACAGCAACTGGTCCGGGGTGCCGTTAAAGTGCCAGCACTTGTGTTTTGACTATGGCTAATGAGGAAAAAAAAAAAGTGTATCTATATATTTTTAGAGGAGGGTATTTTTTGAGTTTTTGGGAGACACAGGCATGTATCGTGCGTGCTTGTCAAAAGCCAACGTTTCTTCTTGAGCGCGTGTATGATACCCTTGTCATGTGTGTTTCTGGCAGTGGGTCTTGATTACATTTTACATTAAAAACAAATTACAAGATTTACCTGAATTATAGTAGTTTTTTTGGAGAGTAAGGCATGTTTTATGCGCGATTGAAAAAAGTCGACGTCGCTTCTCCCCTTCTCTCCCTTCCATTCGTCCAATAGTGCGGCAGGAGAGTGTGGTTTTGTTCTTTTGCGGGCGTTTTTCTGCCCATGTGCCCATCAGCGACAGGCACATGCAAATGTAGAAAATCTTTGCTGCTGTCCGCCGATCTTATTTGCATGCGTGATTTTTGAAGAATGTCTCGGGTTTTTAGATTCGGTATCAAAAAATCCGCCTTCTGTACCTGACATAGGGGAGCAGCTGAGTGGGCGGGTCAGGTCATAAGAACAAAAGAACATAAGCATTCCAGTACTGGGAGAGACCACAAGTCCATTAAGTCCACTCATTGGTGTAGCTAGGGAGGTTGGTGCCCGGCGTCACCGCACCGTGAGCCCCCCCACTCTTCCCTGCTGCTTGAGCACCCCCACCCACCTCTTGAAATGTTTTCCAGTGCGAACGGCATCTTCCACCTGCTGCTTGTGCCAGCCTCGGCTCCCTGGTTCGGTGAGCAGGAAGTGATGTCAGAAGGGAGTCGAGACCAGCAGGAGCAGTAGATGGAAGAGATACATGAGGAGGGGGGAGGGTGGAGAGGTGATGGTGCCCCCTAGAAGATGGTGGTCAGGATGGTCTGCCCCCCTGCCCTTCTCTCACTACACTACCGTGCCCAGTATCCTGTATCCAACAGTGGCCAACCCATGTCACAAATACCTGACAAGATCCCAAGGATTAAAACAGATTTTATGCTCTCATCCTAGGAGTAAGCAGTGGATTTCCCTACATCCTTCTTAATAATGGCTTATGGACTTCAATTATAGGAAGTTATCCAAATCTTTTTAAAACCCTGCTAAGCTAACACATTCTCCAGTCTCTCTCTCTCTGCTAGTTTGCTTTTGCTGCCTTGTCCTCTCTTACCCAAACAGACAGATCACCTGACTGAGGTAGACGATGGCACTCTTTGTTGGCCAATATGTAGGTTCACCAGTTGGCGCTAGATCATCGGAGACTGAGGGCTCCTTTTATCAAGCCGCGCTAGCAGGGTTAGCGCACGCAACTTTTTTGATCACACGCTAACCCCCGCGCTGGCCAAAAAACTACCGTGCGCTATTTCGCGCATTAAACCTCTAGCGCGGCTTGATAAAAGGAGCCCTGAGTCAATAAAACTCTTATCTTACAGTATCTCTTTTTCTGTCTCTTCCCAAAAATTAAACCCGTAAATTCAGTGCTAGGTCATTCTCATTGATCTCCCTCCACACAGCCATTGCACCAAAAATCCCCATGTCCATTTGTCATCATACTCCTTCGTTATCCTCAAGTCTTATCAACCCTCCATTTTCTATTTTTATTTATTAACAGAGCTACCACACTACTTTTATCTTAAAGAGAAAATAAAATTCTGGTTGTCTTATCTCAAGACAGATATAGCGGAACTAGAAAAGGATCAAAGAAGAGCGACCAAGATGGTAAAGGGGATGGAACTCCTCTCCTATGAGGAAAGACTAAAACGGTTAGGACTCTTCAGCTTGAAAAGAGACGGCTGAGGGGAGATAGGACTGAAGTCTACAAAATTCTGAGTGGAGTAGAACAGGTACAAATGGATTAATTTTTCACTCCATCAAAAATTACAAAGATTAGGGGACGCTTGATGAAGTTACAGGGAAATACTTTTTAAACCAATAAGAGGACATTTTTCTTTACTCATAGAATAGTTAATTTCTGGAATGTGTTGCCAGAGGTTGTGGTAAGAGCGGATAGCATAGCTGGTTTTAAGAAAGGTTTGGACAAGTTCCTGGAGGAAAAGTCCATAGTTGTTATTGAGAAAGACATAGGAGAAGTCACTGCTTGCCCTGGATCAGTACCATGGAATATTGCTACACCTTGGGTTTTGGCCAGGTACTAGTGACCTGGATTGGCCACCGTGAGAACCGGCTACTGGGCTTAATGGACCTTTGGCTATTCTTATATAGATATATAAATAAAGGATTCATAGTTGGAGTTGGAGGTCTTATGTACTGACTCCACAGCCCTGTCCATGAATCCACCTCTGCCCAATCGGAGGGCTTGCTGCATCCTTTGACTCAATTCTAATTTAACAGGTACAGAGCAGGTTTGGAGAGGGCCTGAGCCCAAAGTGTGGACCCCAGCCCCCAAGCCCTTCCTCCCCCCTGTAGTTACTCCACTGATTGAGCCATCCAGGTCAGAATGTGTCTAATTCTGGTAGCATTTTAGAAAATGATCCGCCTTCCTGCTGCTAATGTACCTAATATTTTTCTTCTGATTTTTTGTAGGGTTACCCGATTTTACGTTAGTTCCACCCACCCTCCCCGTTATGCCCCAGCTCTGCCTTCAGCCCCAATCCCCACTGCTTGTTCGTCGGGCAGAAAGGCATCTGCGCATGCTCGAATGCGATGCGATGATACAATACAATACAATAAATCAATTTCTAGACTGCATAACCAAATAGAAACATAGATAAAGGCCAAATGGTCCATCCGCAGCATCCACTATCTCCTCTTCTCCCTATTGGCTAAGGCTCTTAACATTTGCATCTCCTCTTCCTATTGGCTAAGGCTCTGTACACCTGTATTGTGATGTCGTAGAATTTTATGGTTATAGAAACATGATGGCAGATAAAGGCCAAATGGTCCATCCGCAGCATCCACTATCTCCTCCTCTCCCTATTGGCTAAGGCTCTTAACATTTGCATCTCCTCTTCCTATTGGCTAAGGCTCTGTACACCTGTATTGTGATGTCGTAGAATTTTATGGTTATAGAAACATGATGGCAGATAAAGGCCAAATGGCCCGTCTAGTCTGCCCATCCGCAGTAACCATTATTTCTTCCTCTCTCCGAGAGACCCAATGTGCCTCTCCCAGGCTCTTTTGAATTCAGACACAGTCTCTGTTTCCATCACCTCTTCCGGGAGACTGTTCCAAGCATCTACCACCCTTTCCCTATAAAAGTATTTCCTCAGATTACTCCGGAGCCTATCACTTTTTAACTTCATCCTATGCCGTCTCAATCATGAGCTTCCTTTCAAATGAAAGAGACTCATGCGCATTTACATCATGTAGGTATTTAAACGTCTCTGTCACATCTCCCCTCTTCCACCTTTCCTCCAAAGTATACGGATTGAGATCTCCAAGTCTGTCCCCATAGTTCTATGCGGTTTACAAAAGAGTGATAAAGATACAGAAATAATCCAAATGAAGAGATCTAATTGCCTATGAATTTGTTAAAAAGGTTGGTCTTCAATTTCCTTTTAAACTGAAGGTAAGAGTCAGACAAGGAGCACAAATGCCTGAAATCACTATCGCAAAAAATACTGCACAAGACACTAAATAGAAACCACAAGCAGCAGCAAAAAAAGTCTAATAGACTTTCAAAGTAACTCACTCTGTCTCAAGCACTGAACGTCCAATAGTGTAATATAATCTGTGAAAGGGGGATCCTCAGCGAAAGGAGAACAATCTCCAGCGCTCACATATTCTGGTGAAGGTCTAATAACCTCCACCTGCACACCATCATCGGGTCCCTCCAAGTGCGCAAACCAACCAAATAATCAAGTGAACAAACTTATAAGTGATAATAGTAAATCACATATTCACAGTGCTAAAGAAAAAACAGAGTGAGATACTCTGAAAGTCCCCCAGCCGACTCCCAGCTAAAAATAAAGCAGACTTCCAAGGCAAGACAAATCATGGGTTGCATATGCAGGGGTTTCGTAAGTCGGAAGTCATTATGCCATTGTATAAATCCATGGTGAGGCCCCACCTGGAATACTGTGTGCAATTCTGGAGGCCGCATTACCGTAATGATGTGCTGAGACTGGAGTCGGTCCAGAGAATGGCCACCCGGATGGTCTCGGGACTCAAGGATCTCCCGTACGAGGAACAGCTGGATAAGTTGCAGCTGTACTCACTCGAGGAACGCAGAGAGAGGGGTGACATGATCGAGACGTTCAAGTATCTCACGGGCCGCAGCGAGACGAAAGAAGATATCTTCTTTTTCAAGGGTCCCATGGCAACAAGAGGGCATCCGTGGAAAATCAGGGGCGGGAAACTGCGCTGTGACACCAGGAAGTTCTTTTTCACTGAAAGGGTGGTTGATCGCTGGAATAGTCTTCCACTTTAGGTTATTGAGGCCAGCAGCGTGCCTGATTTTAAGGCCAAATGGGATAGACACGTGGGATTTATTCACAGAGAAAGGTAGGGGAGGGTCTTTGGGGTGGGCAGACTGGATGGGCCGTGGCTCTTACCTGCTGTATATTTCTATGTTTCTATAAGATGAGGAAGAGGTCCTTGTACGAGCACATTTCACTAATGGGCTCTATGGCAAACACATGTTCCCTGTGGTCCTATGATTAATTCTTCCATTTTTGTGGATGGTTTTCATTTTTTTTGCTTTTCTTGGGTTCTATGCGCTCCATTTTCTGCATGCACACAGGAAATCAGACTATGAACTCACATTCCCACACTGACCACAGGATTAGAAAAATGACACGGGGAAAAATTTGTCTTCGTCCTCACAGGAACTCAATTTCCACTTCCCATCCCCATTAATTTTGTCGCTATGCCTGTCCCTGCCTCAACCGCACAAGCCTCGAACACGTATGATTTTAAAGTGTTTGAGGCTTGTGCAGATGAGGACGGAGGTTGCAGGAACGGGGCAGAGGCAGGAAAAGAAGTCACAGGGAAAGGGATGGGAAAATGAGTTCCCGTAGGAACGGAGAAACATTTGTCCCCGTGTCATTCTCTACATAGGATCTCAGTGACCTAGACTCACCTTGGAATGGCCATCGCTCTTTCTCAAAGCTGCTTGTGTATCGACTCTTCAGGAGGCAGAAACACAGCCGTTAAATTTCTTCTGTGCTGGTTTTTAAGTTATTCACTTGCTACTACTCCAGAAATCACTTTCTGGACAGGTAAGAGAGACTTAAAAAAAACAACACACAGTCCTAAATCTGGAGAGAAATCAATTTCGAGTCAGTAAGGAAATCAATTTCCATACTCGTAAATCAACATAGAAATCTGTTTGTAGTGACTGATCTGCGTTGGCTCCAGCAATGCTTTCCTTCACCGTGGTCACACTGGCAGGGCCGACATTAGGAAAGGGCAAACAGGGCAACTGAACTGGGCCCCATAACTCTAGGGGGCCTCATGATCTGTGCATTTCTTCCCCTTGTTGGTCCAGCAACCTCCCTTCCCCTCACCTTTGAAAATCAAAGTTTTCCTGTGCAGCAGCCATTATCACAAACTTCCCTGACACTTTCCCTCAGACATAACTTCCTGTCACTGCCTGGGCAAATCATGGCAGAGGGCAAGCTTCAGGGCAGCCGCTGGCTGCTTATGAGAATGGCTGCAACGTTGCGGCCCCCTTTGAAAAGGAAAACGTTGATTTTCAAAGGCCACTGTGAAGGTGAGGGGAAAGGAGGGAGCTGGACCAACAAGGAGAAGAGATGCCCGGACTGTGGGTTAGCCCAGGGGATGAGAGAGAGAGGGGAAAATGTGGACCACAGGTGATGGAGGAACTGGAGAAAAACAAATTATGAAAGGGGGTGAGGGAGAGAGAGAGACCGAGTGATGGTGAGCAATGGGATGGAGGGAGGGGGGGGGGACTTTACAGAGGCTTAGGCAGTCCTCCAATTTGGGGGAGATTGTATATGGGGGAGCACATTCCTCCTCTCTCCTCCACTTCCCCTCCCACAAGTGATTCATAAGCTGTAGACCAATAAGGGAACGTATAGTAGAAATGGCTCTGTTCTCACCTTCGCTCATTGGCTCACGGCGCAGGCACTTATACATTACTAGCTGATGCCCCGGCGTTGCACGGGTATTTAATTATAGCAATAACACTGTAAATGGATTCAAATAAAGATACATTATAGTGGCGAATGAAATTATTTTTAACAGCTTTATAAAAAGTACAATATTCAAATTATAATGTGAAATATTTGACAAAATGAATACAATACAACTAACACAAAACTTGATTATAAACAACATTTTTAGTTTCACCTCCAGGAGCAAGAACATATAAATTCTTGGGTGAACCCACCCTTGAGCAAGCAACATAGAGTTGTCCATGGGAAAAACAGGGGGATCTTAAATCCACTCCACAGTATGTAATAGTCTGTCCCTGTGATTTGTTGATTGTGATAGAGAATGCAAGTCTCACTGGAATTTGCAATCTCTTAAACTGAAAAGGAAGATCTGTTGGAAAAAGTGGCATCCAAAAGTTTCAGTATTGATTTAAACAACTCAATATGTGGAAACTCAGGTTGAAAAGAAACTCCATGCAGTTTTTTCCCGGTTCAGAATGGAACCTGTGTTCCTAGTTCAGCATATGTGAGTACTCATGTAATGTAATAACATTATGAACTGGGGTGCATGAAGGAAACAGTTACAAACACAGTTAGAACATACAAACTCTATATGTATGGTGTCCGTGGTAGAATAGAAACGATGTCCCTAGTGGTTATAGTGTCATAGAAAGTGTTTTATAGTTGGAATTACGGTGAGAATGGCAGCTTTTTACATCCTTTCCATTGACATGAATGGGTGAAATCTCATTTTCTGTTTGTAGCTCCGCCCACGTGTGCAGGTGGGCCGCGAGACCCCCAGAACATATCACCCCAGGTAGTGAGGGATCTGCATACCAAGTTTCGTTCAAAGCGGTCAAGCCGTTTTTGAATTACTGTGAGAATGGCAGCTTTTTACATTTTTTCCATTGACATGAATGGGTGAAATCAGATTTTCTGTTCGTAGCTCCGCCCACGTGTGCAGGGGGGCCAGGAGACAGCCAGAACATATCACCCCAGGTAGTGAGGGATCTGCATACCAAGTTTCGTTCAATTCGGTCAAGCCGTATTTGAAGTACTGTGAGAATGGCAGCTATTTACAATTTTACCATTGACATGAATGGGTGAAATCTGATGTTCTGTTTGTAGCTCCGCCCACGTGTGCAGGTGGGCCGCAAGACCCCCAGAACATATCACCCCAGGTAGTTGGAATTACAGTGAGAATGGCAGCTTTTTACATTTTTTCCATTGACATGAATGGGTGAAATCTGAATTTATGTTTGTAGCTCCGCCCACGTGTGCAGGTGGGCCGCGAAACCCCCAGAACATATCATCCCAGGTAGTGAGGGATCTGCATACCAAGTTTCGTTCAAATCGGTCAAGCTGTTTTTGCGTGATCGCGGCACATACACACACACACACATACATACCTACACACATACATACCTCCGATTTTATATATATAGATAAAGCTGGAAGCCAATGAACGAGGCTGCATTGGAAATGGCTTCCTCATCAGCCTTCTTCATTGGCTTACAGCACCGGCAGATGTAATAATAATAATAATTTATTTATATACCGCAAAACCGTGAAGTTCTATGTGGTTTACATCTTTTAAAATATGTCATGTAGTATACAATAAAAGTTGAAGAGAATTAGAAACAATGGCTAAAAACCCTAAAAGATCTGATTATTGCCTAATAAAATATTTTTTTTTTCCAAATTAAGCATCTAAATGCTTCAGAAACAAATATGTTTTTAGATGTTTTCTAAATTCCCCATAAATTTCGGTAAGAAGAAGCAGTTGATCTAAATTTTTGCCCCCTGCTGCTGCCTGATATGAAAGAAGATGCTGGTGATGTTTTTTAAGTTTGCTTCCTTTCGAGTAGTGTCTTACATGAAGAAGGACATGGTACTACTCGAGAGGGTCCAGAGAAGAGCGACTAAGATGGTTAAGGGGTGGAGGTGTTGCCCTACAGCGAAAGATTAGAGAAACTGGGCCTTTTCTCCCTCGAGCAGAGGAGATTGAGAGGGGACATGATCGAAACATTCAAAATACTGAAGGGAATAGACTTAGTAGATAAGGACAAGTTGTTCACCCTCTCCAAGGTAGGGAGAACGAGAGGGCACTCTCTAAAATTGAAAGGGGATAGATTCTGTACGAACATAAGGAAGTTCTTCTTCACCCAGAGAGTGGTAGAAAACTGGAATGCTCTTCCGGATGCTGTTATAGGGGAAACCTCCTTCAGGGATTCAAATAGGGGAAAACACCCTCCAGGGATTGAAGACAAAGTTAGACAAGTTCCTGCTGAACCAGAACGTACACAGGTAAGGCTAGTCTCAGTTAGGGCACTGGTTTTTGACCTAAGGGCCGCCATGTGAGCGGACTGCCGGGCACGATGGAGCACTGGTCTGACCCCGCAGCAGCAATTCTTATGTTCTTAAACTTCAAATGTGAACTTCTCTTATGTCTATTGGTCGTAAATGAGAAAAGTTAATTTATATATTTAGGAGTCAAACCAAATAGAACTTTAAAATAAAAGCAACCAAATTTAAATTTGACACATGCCTCTCCTGGCAACCAATGCAACATCCGGTAGAGGGGTGTCACGTGGTCATATTTCTTTAACCCAAAAGTTAACCTGACCACTCCATTTTGCACCATCTGCAATCATTGCATCATAAAGCTGAGAGGCAATGAGGGAGGGCACACACTTCCCGCCCTTTCCTTGTGCTCCAGAGGGTTTGAGTAACTGCAGTGGTGGTGGCACTCAAGGCGAAAGGATACCGGGTACTCTTGCTGGTAGAACGATTGGTCCCTTTGGCAACAGTGTTTCGTGTAAGCGCACAGTCAAATGCTTAAATGGAAGCAGCGTCTGCACCAGATTCGATAATGGCAGTTAGGCATCAGAATGATCCATGCACCGAGCAGCAGATGACTAGCTTTGCGTGCCTGACTCTGGAGCACTTATGTCTGCCAAAGGCTGGTGTACAAGCTGGCCCTCGACTAATGGCAGGCACGCAAATGCAGGTATTCTATATCATTGTGCTAAATTTCAGGGAACACCTCTGATCTACCCATACTCCTCCCATGGCCACACCCCCTTTAGAAATGCATACCATGAAATTTAGGTGTGTATGTCACCACACAGGTTGTGTAACTTTGAAAAAAAACACACCAATTAAGTGCTCGTTATCGGCGCGAGGTTGCTGCCTGCATCAGCATTGGCGCTCTCTCTGATGTCACTTCCTGAACGTGCATCTAGGAAGTGACATCACAGGGTGAGCCGAAACCGACGTGGGCATGCTGCTCACCCTCACTCCGCCACTGGCTTGACGTACTGACTCAGGCAGTCTGTTCCAGGCATATGGTGCAGCAAGATAGAAGGGGTGGAGTCTGGAGTTGGCAGTGAGAAACTTACCCAATGATTGGACTGCATTTGTTATGGATTTGTTCCTTCTTCTGCAGCTCTTCAGTATCTCTCCTATACTTCTTCCCGTGAACTCCAAAGTGCAATTCCATTTCACAGTGTTCTACTGGATTGTTCACAGGTTCCGAGACCTTTCAGTAGACCAACGTTGAACCAACATGACAGATTTTACAAAGATACTCATATTAACCTGTGTGCACTCTTTTGAGACTACAGTATAATCTCGTTATAACAGACTTCAAGGGACCTGGAAAAACGGTCCATTATATCCAGAGTCCGTTATATCCAGAGTTGCATTTTTTTAAAACTTTATTTAGGTCAACGTTCAATGAATGAAGAACAGTCACTGCACAACCATATCAGCAACATCAAGAACAAAACTCAGCAAAACATTGGTATGGCACGAAACGACTGCAAAACCAGAACACTTTTAGATGTTCTAAAGTATTATGTCATACTGTAGTGGAAAGAAAAATACTCTGTCATTTTCTTCTGGGCTGCATTTTAATACTGTATCACCGGCATGCATGCGCCTTGTAGGCGGAGCCTGCATGTCCGTTATAGCCGAAGAAAACTACAGCTAAAAGTGGCTCTGGGGACCAAATTGGTTAATAATAATAATAATAATAACTTTATTTTTGTATACCGCAATACCACAAACAGTTCAGAGCGGTTTACAATGCAAGAGACTGTACATATACAGCAAAGATACAATGCAAGAGAATGTACAATGCAGTTGTGCGCAGTTTATAATGTAAGAGACTGTACGTATACAGCGAAGATACAATGCATGAGAAAGTACAGTGCAGTTGAGAGCAGTTAACAATGCAAGAGATTGTACATGTATAGCCAGGATACAATGTAAGAGAATGTACAATGCAGTTGAGAGCAGACACTAAAGAAATTTATCAAAGAGGTAAGATTTCAGAGATTTCCTGAAGGAGTTTCGTTAGCCGTAAGCCCGAAGTCATAATGCCATTATATAGGTCCATGGTGAGACCCCATCTGGAATACTGTGTACAATTCTGGAGACCACATTACCGCAAAGATGTGCTGAGACTTGAATCGGTCCAGCGAATGGCCACACGGATGGTCACGGGGCTCAGGGATCTCCCGTATGAGGAATGGCTGAATAAATTGCAGCTCTACTCCCTAGAGGAACGCAGGGAGAGGGGGGACATGATAGAGACATTCAAGTACCTCACGTGCCGTATCGAGGTGGGGGAGGATATCTTCTTCTTCAAGGAACCCACGTCAACACGAGGGCATCCATGGAAAATCAGGGGAGGGACATTGCATGGCGACACCAGGAAATACTTCTTCACCGAGAGGGTGGTGGATCGATGGAATGGTCTTCCGATGCAGGTGATTGAGGCCAGCAGTGTGCCTGATTTTAAAGCTAAATGGGATCGAAAGGTGGGATCTCTTCGCAAAGGGAGGTAGGGGAGGGTCATTGGTGTGGGCAGACTTGATGGGCCTTGGCCCTTATCTGCCGTCACTTTCTATGTTTCTATGTTTCTATGATGAGTAGGATGGAGCAGATGAGATGAGGGTAGTCAGGCAGTCAGTCCATCTGCCAGTTTGGAATGAGAGAGTTTTGTTAAGGAATCTTTTGTAGGTGCATCCCTTTGGGGATGGGTAGGTAAACAGATAGGCATTGCATGTGCGATTGGTACCAGGGAACACAAAGTGATGTGACAGGTATATTGCGGACGAGCCGGTTAAAGTTTTGAAGCAGAGGCAGGCAAATTTGAAGATGACTCTCGCTTCTATTGGTAACCAGTGAAGTTTTCTGTAGTAAGGGCTAATATGGTCTGACTTTTTGAGGCCATAGATGAGGCGGACGGCGGTGTTTTGAATGAGTCTCAGATGTTTAATGGTTTTCTTGTAGGAGCCCAAATATATGATGTTGCAGTAATCTAGGGTGCTTAAGATTAGGGATTGGACCAACAGTCTGAAGGAGGGGAAGTCGAAGTAATGTTTGATGGTACGGAGTTTCCAGAGGGTGTAAAAACATTTTTTGACCTGGGATTGGTGTGGTCTTCGAAGGTCAGGCAGCGGTCCAGGATGACTCCAAGAATTTTGATGGTGGAATTGATAGGGTAAGTTAGACCGTTAAGTTGTAGGGTGGTGGTCATTAATTTGTGGTTGGGGCTTGCAAGGAAGAATTTGTTTTTTTCTGGATTTAGTTTTAGTTTGAACCGAGTGGTCCAGGTTCGACCATGGTGAATACTGATAAGATGTGTTGTTCTGTTTCTTGTGACAATGAGGAGATAGGGATGACGATTGTAATGTCATCTGCATAAATATAGGATTTCAGCTTTCGGTCTGATAACATGTGTCCTAGCGATGCCATGTAGATATTGAATAGGGAGGGGGATAGAGGGGAGCCTTGAGGAACTCCACAGGGGTTGCACCAAGTATGGGAGAAGGTTCCCTCATTGTGGACTTGGTAGGTGCGGTTTTTTAGGAAGCCTGTGAGCCAAGTTAGTACCTGTCCTGAAATGCCTATAGAGTCTAGGCAACTAAGCAGGATGTCATGGTCTACAAGGTTGAAGGCACTGCTGAGGTCAAACTGGAGTAGCAGTGCGCTGTTTCCCTGGGAGAATAGTTGGAGGAGGTAGTCAGTTAGTGATGCTAGGACGGTTTCCGTGCTGTAGCTTGTGCGGAATCCAGACTGGGAGTCATGAAGAATGTTAAAGTTCTCATGAGGTCATGGCTGACTAGGCCTTCCATAATTTTGAGGAAGAAGGGTATGTTGGCGATGGGTCTGTAGTTGGCGGCTGTAGAGAGTGGTTCTTTGGGGTTTTTGATAATTGGAGATATGAGGATGTGGCTGAGTTCCAGCATGAAGTAGCTGGTGGACAGGCAGAGAGTGACCCAGTTAAAGAGCTCGGCTTTGAAGGGGGAGGGGAGCTATTTTCATGATGGAGGGTGGGAAGTTGTCTAGTAGGCAGTTGGATTTGGAATATTTAGAGTATAACTCGAGAAATAGGTTCCAATCTGTGTTTTCGAAGCGATTCCAGGTCATGCAGGCGGTTGAACCTTCATTGTCTGGGGTAGGTAGTTGGATTGATGGGCTGGTGCTTGTTGTTGCAAGAGAGGTTTTTAAGTTATGAATTTTTTTGGCGAAGTAGTCGGCTAGGTTTGTCGGGGAGGGTGGAAGATCTATGGGGGAGCTTTTATGAGAGTTGATGTCAAATAAGGAGTTGACTAGTCTGAAGAGTTTATTGCTGTTCAGTGATGGGGTGTTGATTGATTGGGAGTAATATTTGGAGCATTTCTCTTTGATCATTCTTTTGTTTTCAATGACTTTTATGCGCCAGGAGTAGCTGTCAGTGTCTGTGCCAGATTTGCACCAAATTCTTTCTAGTTTGCGCACATCTCGTTTCAGGGCTAGAAGGTTGGCATCAAATCAATTGGCAGATAAGCGGTGTCCGTTATATCCGAAAGTCCGTTATATGCGAGTCCGCTACATGCGATGATTTTCTGTATGTTTATAAAGGCGCACGGCCGGGACCAGCGGACCTCGTCCGCTATAGGCGAGGTTCCGTTATAACGAGATTATACTTTATAAGCTCCCATCAATATATATATATATCTAGACTTGACTTCACTTTATGTTGGAATTACAACTGGTTTTCTGAGGAGACTCAGATAGCCCCAGAATATGGCGGCTTGTATGATTTTCAAGAAACAAGCCTCACCGCTTTTAAGTAGTTTATGGTTAGCTTTCGAAGGTAAACCCTTCTTCCTCAGAGCAGACATCTTTGAAAGCTAATTTTTGAAAGCCCCGAAAGCTAGTCATTAACTGCATTATTAATTCAAAAGGTATAATATCCAATTCAAAAGGTATAATTTTTTTCCCTGTATGTTTTTGTTTTATTTCTACATATGACCTTGAAGAGGGGACTAACACGGCCACCACACCATTTCACCAGGGCTCTATCTGATATTCAGAAGTTTATAAAAATGCTTAAAGCTACACCATTTCTACAAGCATTTCAATAAAAGATGTGTACGGTGAGGATCTATAAAACTATGGTATTTTAAGATGTAACTACTCATCTGTAATGTAAGATGCTTGTCTAAGTCTTATTCCATTTTGTGTATGTTACTTTTGTAAGGCCGTCTAGGAACAGGTGGTTGACAAATAAGAGAATTGCATTGGCTCCCATTTCGTAAGAGAATTGTTTTTTGAGGTTTTTAAAAATTATTTATTTATTTTATTGAACATTGTCAAGAATAACTTCTTGTACAGAATATGATCAAGACAATCAGCAGTATTACAAAAAAGAAAGTAAATACAAAATTAGAGAATTCTCGTACTCGTTAGTTTTCATTTTTCAATCAAGTTTACCATCTTGGATCTTTAATATGGGACATTAAAATTTGATTAAGCAATAGAGAATTGGGGTTTTTTTAAATTTCTTGTTTTGTTTAAAAAAAATTTCTGTGCAGATACACCGGAAGTTTCTGGCACTAGTACATTTCCCTGTTCAAAGTATGTATCCCTTACAGACAATCTAGAATTATCAAGCTTTAATTGGCCGATGGTGAAATTGGCCGATGCTTTACGTAACTTGATGTTGAACGCAAGCAACAGTGGCTTTAATTGGCCGATGCTTTACGTAACTTGATGTTGAACGCAAGCAACAGTGGCTTTAATTAGCCGATGCTTTACGTAACTTGATGTTGAACGCAAGCAACAGTGGCTTTAATTGGCCGATGCTTTACGTAACTTGATGTTGAACGCAAGCAACAGTGGCTTTAATTAGCCGATGCTTTACGTAACTTGATGTTGAACGCAAGCAACAGTGGCTTTAATTAGACGATGCTTTACGTAACTTGATGTTGAACGCAAGCAACAGTGCCAAGGTAACAGGCATTTGGAGATGGCAGATCTCCCATAAGAGCCATCGAAAACACATGTTGCTTTGGAACAACAATGCCAAATAAAGGGCTAAAGTAATCTTTTTCCTATAAAGAAACCTCAATTTGGAATACTCTTCCTAAGATTATAATGCTTAATTTTTTTCCCTTTGAAGATTATACAGTTCTTCTGCTTGTTATTTTGATTTAATTTTGTATACTTTTATATAAACCACATTGGGACCTTTTTAAGGGAAGACTGACGAATAGAATAGACCTGTGTGGCCACATCATCCCCTTTAGCTACTGTTCACATAACACCAAGAGACATGATTTTGCAGTTAGTGAAATGTCATTTTTTTTTTTACCCAATAGGGACCTTCTTGGCGCCATTGTATTACACTGAAAGTTGAGAAAAGTGGTTCCAAATTACCTCGTGCTAATTAGCCAAACTCTCTCCCTCCTCCTGTTTAAAATTCTGTCCATCTCACCATTATCGGCAGGAAATCTTCTGCTGTTGTAAGGGATAATTGTTATTCTTAAATGTAAATAGAAAATGGATATTCTGCAGATGAACGGCCGGGAAAATCATTTTACCTGAAATGACTTTTTTTTCATGGCTAATCAGATGAAGGGTTGTAACGCTGTAACATTCTGTCGCTTATATTTTTTTTTACTGGGTTATTTTATCAGAAGAGGGTTAGTCCTTGATTTAATTAAAGATGCGATAAGCAGGAGAGAACATGGTGCATGCGAGAAACCGCTTAAAAATGGCCTCTTTTCGCAGATCTTTGAGCCTGCCAAGGCCCTTTCCTGAGTTCACTTGCTGCTGCTGAAGTTACAGCGGGAGTGTAGGAAGTGTGTGCTGGCTGAGAGCATAACATAACATAAGTTTATTCTTCCATACCGCCACAATCAGACAATTTCTGGGCGATTTACACCGAAGAGAGCTGGACAATCAGTGAAGTACAAAATACAAATAGCAAAAGTACAACTTTTCTCTCTCTTGGAAACCTTCTCTGATCTAACGTTGTAACCCTTCTTCCATAAACTCTTTTTGTAATCCGCTTTGAACCGAAAGGTAATGGCGGAATAGAAATCTGTAATGTAATGTAATGTAATGTAATATTTCTTAAGAATAGTCAGAGTAGAATTATTGGAATTAATATAACTTTTATTTAGGAAATTAATTTACATTACATTACAGATTTCTATTCCGCCATTACCTTTCGGTTCAAAGCGGATTACAAAAAGAGTTATGGAAGAAGGGTTACAACGTTAGATCAGAGAAGGTTTCCAAGAGAGGGAAAAGTAGGATCTGGGGTTAGGGAGGGGATGGTAAGAGGGGGGTTAAGCTTTATCATGGTATTAAGCTTTATTAAGGGATTTCTTGAAGAGTATAGTTTTTATTTCCTTTCTGAACATCTTGTAGTCTGGGGTTGTTATCAATAGGTTGGAGATTTGGTTATCTATTTTTGCTGCTTTAGTGGCTAGTAGGCCGTCGTATAGTTTTTTCCGTTTTACTGCTTTGATTGGGGGTACGTGAATGGGGTGTGTGTTTTTCTATGCCTGGTAGAAGTGGTTTGGATGAGGCGGTTGTTCAGGTAGATTGGGCTGTCTCCATTTATAGTTTTAAATAGTATACAGTAGAATTTAAATTGCATTCTTTCCTGGATTGGAAGCCAATGAGAATTGATGAAGCCTCAGTAATGTGATCATGTTTTTTCAATGAGTAGACAAGTCTTAATTTCTTTCCAAAATGCGCCGTAAGACAGCCTGAGATACGTAGAGTCCTGGGATGGATGGTAGAGGCACTTTCTCCAGGAGCGCACATGAAGGATAAAGGTGGGCTTTTGCTGCGTGTTTTCAGCCTGACCTGGGTCACACAGAAGTCACTATGGGGCTAATTTTCAAAGCATTTAGACACAAGGCACCATGGAATGTTGCTACTCCTTGGGTTTTGGCCAGGTACTAGGGACCTAGATTGGCCACCGTGAGAACGGGCTACTAGGCTTGATGGACCATTGGTCTGACCCAGTAAGGCTAGTCTTATGTTCTAATAATCTATGGTACTTTGCAGTGGTGTGTGATGAGGGCTTTCAGGGGATTCAGTGAATCCCCAGCTCTACAGCTCTGCTTTTTAAAAATTTTATTGTGTACTTTTTGCTTGATGCGGTTTGATTTATTGGGTAGGCAGCCTGCTCAACCAAACTGCATCAAGCAAAAAGTAAACAAGCAAACAAACAAAAAAAAAAAGCAGGACTCTTGGGCTGGTGATTTTCCAAACCGCCTGAAGGCCCTGGCAGTACTGACTTGAATTTGATTGGCTGAGCAGCATCTGCCTGTTGCCTGCTCAACCAATCAAATTCAGAGCAGTGCCCTCAGGGCCTTTAAGGGGCGGGACAAATCCCCTGAAGGCCCCGGCTGCATGCCACTGGTATTTTGCGTGTCTAATTGCTTTAAAAATGACTCCCTAAAGCCCTGATTCTATGAATGGCGCCGTCGAGCGCAACTGTCAATCATCTACTAGGCACTGTTTATAGAATTGCGCCTAAGTGGTCTTATACACCAGTAGGCTTTGAATCTTTAGGCACACTGCCATTTAGGCCAAGGTTTTCACGGTCTAAATGAGGGCGTCTAAGTTAGACGTCTACTTGCGCCTTAGTCAGACCATGTCCAAAATCTGCCCCGAACCCACCCCTAGCCTACCGAGTTCGATGCCTACCAACTAATTAATTTTTGTCAATGGATTTTTAATTGCTTTTAATAGTGCTTTCAATTATGAGCGCCGATTAAGGCAATTACAAAAATTAAGTCAGGCTTTTAGGCACCTTTTATAGAATCTGGGTCTATGCTCCAAGATCCAAGACATAACCTAATCAACAAGCTGTTAATCAAATATTGGTATTAATTGGCTCTAATCTGGATCTATGCGCAGATCTGCCAACATCTTATCAATAGTTGAAGTCTTGGCTACAATCACATATCATTCCCATCATGTTTGGCTGCCTAGATGGTTGGCAGGGTGGTGACTACACAGCCAGCATTTAAACATGGGTGGTTGGGGCAAGTCACTTAATCCTCCACTGCCAGAGGTTCAGTATATTAGATCGATTGTGAGCCCACCAGGACAGAAGTACCTGTATGTGAACCACTTGTGGCCATTATTTACTGTACGTTTTGACAACTGCAGTGTTTCTCAACACGGAGTACCCCATTATAAGTCAAGTTCTCAGGATATCCACAATGACTATGCATAAACTTGATTTGCATATACTGCCTCCATTATATTCACATTTCTTTCATACATATTCATTGAGGATATCCTGAAAATCTGACAGGCATTCACATAGGCAGGCGCTAGGTGGGGCAGAATTTTAGGCAGGCAAGTAAGAAACAGAGAAACATTAAGTCAGACAAAGACCATATGCCCATCCGCAGCATCCACTATCTCCTCCTCTCCCTATAGGCTAAAGTTCTTAACACTTGCATTGTGAGGTCATAGAGCTTTATGGTTATAGAAACATGACAGCAGATAAAGGCCAAATGGTCCATCCAGTCTGCCTATCCGCAGCATCCACTGTATCCTCCTTTCCCTCCTTATGAGATCCCATGTGCCTGTCCTATGCTTTCTTGAATTCAGACACAGTCTCTGTCTCCAGCACCTCTTCAGGGAGACTGTTCCACGTATCTACCACCCTTTCTGTAATAAAGTATTTCCTCAGATTACTCCAGAGCCTATCACCTCTTAACTTCATCCTATGCCTCTCATTGCAGAGCTTCCTTTCAAAAGAAAGAGACTTGACTCGTGCGCGTTTACGCCACATATCTCCCCTCTTGGAGATCCAATGTACCTGTCCCAAACTTTCTTTATTTTTTTTAATTTTACTTTATTGAATTTTATATATAACACAAGTATGACAATCATAACTTGATACAGATCAGAGATGAAGAAATTAACATTAACAAAGAACAACAAAATATAAACAAGTAATATTAACTCTTATTTAGCCCACAATATTTATGAGATCAAGAAAGGAAATAAGCTTCAAGTCAACTTTTAAATGTCTCAAGCTTTCTTATATTCAGATACATTTTTTGTTGGCTATGTTTTTCTTCCATTTACATCTTTGCTTTCCTGACTACACAACCAGCCTCTCCTAACTTTTCCAGATCTTTTTGCCTGTCTTCCTCTTTCTGCAATCTTTAGTAGTTTATGAAAGCCAACCTCTTTTTCCTTACCTTCTGAGCTACTACTTTTGAGATCCAATGCGGCCTTCTTTTCTTCTTACTTTTACCGCAAAGTGCTCACTTGTCTGCTTCATCTAGGTGGTCCCGTTTATGCCAGGTATAAATGAGGGCATCCGCTTATACATTAATATTGGCTGGACAAGTAAGAACATAAGAACATAAGCAGTGCCTCCGCTGGGTCAGACCACAGGTCCATCCCGCCCAGCAGTCCGCTCCCGCGGCGGCCCAAAACAGGTCAAGACCTGTCTGAATCATCAGAAGGGGCTCCCCTGCCACCTTGGTTTCCCATTTAAGTCCTGCCTTCCTATCGAAGTCCTAGCCCTCCGGTCTTGCACATGCACGACCAGGTTAGTTTATACTCATTACCTGATTTACTTCCTATACTTGTGTTACCTCCCAGCTCCTCCCTCAGTATCCCACGATCCCTCTATCCCCCAGGAATCCATCCAATCCCTGTTTGAATCCTTGTACCGTATTCTGTCTGATCACTTCCTCCGGTAGCGCATTCCAAGTGTCCACCACCCTCTGGGTGAAAAAAAACTTCCTTGCATTTGTTTTGAACCTATCTCCCTTCAGTTTCTCAGAATGTCCCCTCGTATTTGCTGTCCCCTTCAGTCTAAAGAATCTGTCCCTATCCACCTTCTCTATGCCCCTCATGATCTTGAAAGTCTCTATCATATCTCCCCTGAGCCTCCTTTTCTCCAGAGAGAAGAGCCCCAGCCTATCTAGCCTCTCGGCATATGAGCAGTGTTCCAGCCCTCTTACCAATTTCGTTGCTCTCCTTTGGACTCTCTCAAGTACCGCCATGTCCTTCTTGAGGTGCGGCGACCAATACTGAATGCAGTACTCCAGATGTGGACGTACCATCGCTCGATACAAAGGCATGATGACTTCCCGTGTTCTGGTTGCTATGCCCTTCTTTATGATGCCCAGCATCCTGTTGGCTTTTTTCGAGGCTGCTGCGCACTGTGCAGATGGCTTCAGTGATGCATCCACCAGCACACCCAAGTCTCTCTCGAGTCTGCTGTCTCCCAACAATACCCCCCCTAATTTGTAGCTGAACAACGGGTTCTTTTTCCCTATATGTATGACCTTGCATTTGTCCACGTTGAAGCGCATTTGCCATTTGTTTGCCCAGTCTTCCAGCTTGTCCAGGTCCCTTTGTAGGTCCTCACACTCCTCCCTGGTCGTAACTCTGCCGCACAGTTTGGTATCGTCTGCGAATTTTATAACCTCGCACTTTGCCTCCTTTTCCAGGTCATTGATGAATATGTTGAAGAGTAAAGGCCCCAGCACCGATCCCTGTGGCACACCGCTCGTGACTCCCCGCCAGTCAGAATATTGACCCTTTACTCCAACCCTCTGCAGTCTTCCCGACAACCAGTGCTTGATCCATCTGTGCACATCCCCTCCCACCCCGTGGTTCCACAGCTTCTTAAGTAGCCTTTCATGTGGCACCTTGTCGAAAGCCTTTTGAAAGTCGAGGTAAATGATGTCTATGGGCTCCCCATTGTCCACCCGACTGCTTATTCCCTCAAAGAAGTACAGAAGGTTCGTTAGGCACGACCTTCCCTTACAGAATCCGTGCTGGCTTGTTCTCAGTAGGCCATTTCTCTCGATGTGCTCGCAAATGCCGTCCTTGATCATAGCTTCAACAATCTTCCCTATAATTGAAGTCAGGCTCACCGGCCTGTAGTTCCCGGGGTCACCCCTCGATCCTTTCTTGAAGATGGGTGTGACATTTTCTATTGGTCACCTAAAACTGGTGGTTGGGATGATGAATGATGAGCATGAATTCTACATCAGCAATCTCCCATGGAGTATCAATATATGAAGAAACATAGAAACATGACAGCAGATAAAGGCCAAATGGCCCATCTAGTCTGCCCATCTGCAGTAACCATTATCTCTTTCTCTCTCTGAGAGATCCCATGTGCCTATCCCAGGCCCTCTTGAATTCAGACACAGTCTCTGTTTCCACCACCTCTTCCGGGAGACTGTTCCACGCATCTAACACCCTTTCCATAAAAAAGTATTTCCTCAGATTACTCCGGAGCCTATCACCTCATAACTTCATGGCAATACTCGAGAGGGTTCAGAAAAGAGCGACACGATTAATAAAAGGTATGGAAAACCTTTCATATGCTGAAAGATTAGAGAAACTGGGGCTCTTTTCCCTAGAAAAGCAGAGACTTAGAGGGGACATGATAGACTTACAAGATCATGAAGGGCATGGAGAAAGTGGAGAGTGTCACAAACACTCCTCAGCGCAGAGCTATCGTGTGACAAACACCAGGATTCTGGCGTGTCCCCTCTAACCAGGGGTACTTTCAGGACTTTTCAATTGGCCCTAGGCAACTGCCTAGGCCTGGGAGAGACAAGTAAGTAAGGGTTTCAAAATACCATTAGTCAAACCACGTTCTTCAAGTAAGAATAGGATGTTTATTCTGACACAGTGGTCATAAAACAAAGTCACTTTTGCATTTCATTCCAAAATAAAGTCAATGGCAAAAATAAAGATATACCCAAAACAGCAATCTCATGTAGTTGGTTTTTCCTGAGATCTTGTACTCTGATTCAGGAATGCCTTATAATGGTGTTCACACACAATTCAAATTTTCTCCCAGCAATATTTGTTATAGGCATGCAACAGAAGATTTCAGCAGTCATGTAAAGTTTAGAACAAACCCTTGCTGTAAACAATATTGGATACCTCCTTAAGCAATTACAGCCCAGCGTTTCTTCAGCTACCTCGTGAAGGCAAAAGCCAACAGCTGAGAGAGATAAGCTAATTAGCTTCTCAGGAACGGGAGCCACAGCAGGATTTCCAAAGTTCCACCTTAAGGTTCTTTTCCCCCAAACTTGGCTTTAAGTAAATCCAATAGTTGGAATTCAGGTAAGTATAATCCTTAAACCAAAAATCATCATAAAGCCCAAACACATAGCACATTCTTCAGGCTTGTCTTGCACAGAAGGAAAGCACAAGAAAAAGAAAAGAAAACACAAAACACTAATTGTTTCCCAGCTACTCACTTCCTTCATTCAATGTTTGGCTCTCTAACATAGGACCAGCAACTTGTACCTCCATGCTTTCCACACAATCCGGAATCTGGAAGTTTGAGGTGGGGAGGATTTCTTCCACCTCCTGCATGGGCCAATCTGGAACTGTTGGCTCTGCTGCTTGGCTCCACGGCTCCTCCCCTGCCTTGGGCTGTGGGAGTGACTCACCCTGGTCACTCGCTCCTCCTCCTCCTTCTTGTCTCAGCCTGCTTTTAAACAGCTCAGAGCCAATCCCCTTCAGCCTGTAGCGGGGGATGGGCTTTGGCTCTAAAACAGCCTTTCCCTGCCTGGGTTTTCTAGGTGCAGCCAGTTTCTCTGTGGCTTTTCTAGCTACCTTATAGACTGGAGGCTGCTGTTGCCAGTCTGCCTGCCTCTGCTCCGAATCACTATTGCTCTTATCATAGGGGCAAGTGAGGTCAGCCTCAAGTTGACCGCCAGAATCAATCTGGTCAGCTCTTCTGCACAGGATCCTATTAGGGGCAAAACTAGTGCTGGTGCTGGGTTTGTCACAAGAGGGACAGATTCTTCAAACTATCAAAAACTACAAGAACGAAAGGGCATTCGGAAAAATTAAGAGGGGACAGATTCAGAACCAATGCTTGGAAGTTCGTCTTCACTCAAAGGGTGGTGGACACTTGGAATGCGCTTCCAGAGGGTGTGATAGGACAGAGTACGGTTTTGGGGGTCAAGAAGGGATTAGATAATTTCCTGAAGGAAAAGGGGATAGAAGGGTATAGATAGAGGATTACTATACAGGTTCTGGACCTGATGGGCCGCCGCGTGAGTGGACTGCTGGGCATGATCTGGTCTGACCCAGCAGAGGCACTGCTTATGTTCTTATGGCCTCAAATGAAAGAGACTCGACTCATGCACATTTATATTATGTAGGTATTTAAACGTCTCTATCATATCTCCCCTCTCCCGCCTTTCCTCCAAAGTATACAGATTGAGATCTTTAAGTCTGTCCCCATACGCCTTATCACGAAGACCACACACCATTTTAGTAGCCTTCCTCTGGACCGACTCCATCCTTTTTATATCTTTTTGAAGGTGTGGCCTCCAGAATTGTACACAATATTCTAAATGGTCTCACCAAAGTCTTATACAGAGGCATCAATACCTTCTTCTTCCTACTGGTCATACCTCTCCCTATGCAACCTAGTATCCTTCTAGCTTTCACTGTCACCTTTACAACCTGTTTGGCCTCCTTAAGATCATCTAATACAATCACACCCAAGTTCTGCTCTTCCATCGTGCATATAAGTTCTTCACCCCCTAAACTGTACAGTTCCCTCGGGTTTTTGCAGCCCATATGCATGACCTTGCATTTCTTAGCATTAAATTTTAGCTGCCAAATTTCAGACCATTTTTCAAGCTTCGCCAGGTCTTTCCTCATGTTATTCACACCATCCGGTGTGTCTATTGTATTGCAGATTTTGTCATCATCCGCAAAGAGGCAAATCTTACCCGACAACCCTTCAGCAATATCATTTATAAAAAATGTTATAAAGATCAGGCCCAAGAACAGAACCTTGAGGCACACCACTGGTAACATCCATTTCCTCCGAGTGATATCCATTGATCATTACCCTCTGTCGCCTTCTACTCAACCAGTTTCTGACCCAATTTATCACTTTGGGCCCATCCCGAGGCCACTCAGTTTATTTATTAGACGTCTATGTAGAACACTGTCAAAGGCTTTGCTAAAATCTAAATAGAAACATAGAACATGACGGCAGAAAAGTGCCACGGCCCATCTAGTCTGCCCACACTAATGGCCCACCCCCTAACTAACTCCATGAAGAGATCCTACATGCCAATCCCATCTTTTCTTAAAATACACCACATCTAGCGCACATCCTCTATCCAATTCTCTGGTTACCCAGTCAAAGAAATTGATCAGATTTGTCTGACAAGACCTACCTTATATGACATGAAAGCAGCCACTCAAGTGGAGAAGGCTTCATCTAAAGCACGGCAAATGATAGGTTGTATCAAGAGAAGCTTCGTCAACAGGAAACCTGAAGTCATGATGCCACTGTACAGAGCCATGGTGAGACCGCATCTGGAATACTGTGTTCAATTCTGGAGGCCACATTACCGTAAGGATGTGCTCAGAGTTGAATCGGTTCAGCGGATGGCCACCAGGATGGTCTCGGGGCTAAAGGATCTCCCGTACGAAGAAAGACTGAGCAAATTGCAGCTCTACACTCTCGAGGAGCGTAGGGAGAGGGGAGACATGATTGAGACATTTAAGTACATCACGGGACGGGTAGAGGTGGAAGATGATATCTTTCTTCTCAGGGGACCCTCGACCACAAGAGGACATCCGCTCAAGCTCAGGGGAGGGAAGTTTCGTGGAGACACCAGGAAATACTTCTTCACGGAGAGAGTGATTGAGCATTGGAACGAGCTTCCAGTGCAGGTGGTCGAGGCACGCAGCATCTCAGACTTCAAGAACAAATGGGATACCTATGTGGGATCCCTACGAGGTCAAGCCAAGGGATAGGGTCACTAGGACTGAATGAGCGGGTCAGTAGAGTGACAGTATAATTACAATTATTCTTTAGGGGGTCAGTAGACTTAAGAGGGTGGGTAAATAGTGTGGGCAGACTTGATGGGCTATGGCCCTTATCTGCCGTCATCTTTCTATGTTTCTATGTTTCTACCTCTAGTGAATCCATGTTGCCTCCAGTCCTGTAATCCACAGGATTCCAGAAACTTGACTATTCTCTGTTTTAAAAGCATTTCCATTAATTTGCTTACCACAGAAGTCAGTCTTACCGGCCTGTAATTCCCTACTTCTTCCTTACTTTCACTTTTGTGGAGAGGGACCACATCCGCCCTTCTCCAGTCCTCCGGTACCACTCTAGAGACTCATTGAAAAGGTCAGTCAGCGGAGCTTCCAGAACTTCCCTAAGTTCCTTCAGCACCCTAGGATATATACCATCCGGCCCCATCGCTTTGTCTACCTTTATTTTAGCTAGCTCCTCACAAACACAACCCTCTGAAAATTGATCAGGGTCAATTACTCCTCTATCCAATTCTCTGGTCACCCAGTCAAAGAAATTGATCAGATCTTCCAAAAGTTTCCACACTTTTATTTTTTTTTTAAACACTATTTATTAAATATCTCAAAAGCAAATTACGTCACTTTTCCACATAATCACCCTGTATTGTCCGACTGACTAGTCGCACGACACGTCCTCTTACCGCTTCTCCAGCCCCAAACCATTTCCTGTGAAAATATTAAAGTGCGGAAACTTTTTGAAGAACGCCCCCATAGGATAGAACTTTAGGCTAACCCACTGGCAGGTGTAAATGCTTACGCTTACGCAGTTAGGCATGTAAATGCGCATATTCTATAAGGTGTGCGTATAAATACCAGGCATGTCCTTAACATGCCCATCCTCTGCCCAGGTTCACACCTCCTTGCAGTTCTGTGCTATGGAAATTGCACATATCTCATAGAATACTCCCCCATTGCCCCAGGTACGTTAGATAGATTGTGAGCCCCCCAGGACAGACAGGGAAAAATGCTTGTGTACCTGAATAAATTCATGTAAACCGTTCTGAGCTCCCCTAGGAGAATAGTATATGACACTGAATAAATAAATAGTGTGAAAAGTTTCAGCCTCTGATAACCAGAGCTGGTATTGTGACATCATAATGCCTCATTCCACCAATAAGAGCCAACCTCATCAGTGATGTCACAATGGCTGGATTGTCCTACACTTGGATCACTTTTGCTACATTTTGATTTCTAGAGTGGTGCAGTGGTTAAAGCTACAGCCTCAGCACCCTGAGGTTGGGGGTTCACACCCACGCTGCTCCTTGTGACCCTGGGCAAGTCACTTAATCCCCCCATTGCCCCAGGTACATTAGAGTATGAGCCCACCAGGGAAAAATGCTCGAGTCCCTGAATAAATTCATGTAAACTGTTCTGAGCTCCCTGGGGAAAATGGTACAATCCTGGCCTTAGTTCAATATTTACTATTATTTTCTGATTCTAGATCCTCTGTGTTCATCCCACGCTTCTTTGAACTCAGTCACAGTTTTCCTCTCCACCACCTCTCTCGGGAGCGCATTCCAGGCATCCACCACCCTCTCCGTAAAGTAGAATTTCCTAACGTTGCTCTTGAATCTACCACCCCTCAACCTCAAATTATGTCCTGCCTGATATGAAAGTAATCTGTTATGGCATCTCCTAACTGATGGAAAACCAAATAGTGCTGGTATGCGAGAACATATGGTACAAGTCTTATGGTATGTGAAGAGGTAAAATATCCCTCATACACAACCCCAATGAGAATATTGCATAACTTCAACTCTCAAAGCTTATTTCAAGGAGGTTTGACTAACTTGTAGGGGAAGGGGAATCAGTGATGCAGCGAGGGTGAGAGGCACCCCTCCCCGCCCTCGTTTCCGCCTCCCGATTCCCCCCTGCCACGCGTGCGCCCCCTTCCCTCGTAGCTGTAGTTGCTCACCGCCGTGAGTGACAACTTCGACGTGCCCCTTGTGACCCCGGCAGCTCTCCCTCTGACATCACTTCCTCTGTGACATCAGCGGGAGAGCTGGCACGGTCGCCAGGAAAATGTTGAAGTTGTTGCTCGCGGAGGTGAACCACTAGAGGCAGGGGGGAAGAGGGTGCGTGGGGTTGAGTGGGAAGAGGTGGAGGAGTGCTAGTACCCCCACCAACATGGCACCCAGGGCAGACTGCCCCCCTCTCCCCCAGAGAGGGCCCTAGCACTAGGCCACTCCTCACCTCCTCAAGCATGCCGACCACATCCTCTGTCATGCCATATCATGTTGTGCCAGTTTGCTCTTCAAAAGTAATTAATTGCAGTTATTGGGATAATGAAAAAGTATTAATTACAACAAGAAAATAATTAACTCCAGTAACTAATTACTAGTAACAGCATTGCACAACACTGCCCAGGGGTTCCTTCCATCATTATCCTGCCACAGGTCCCGGCAGTCCTTCACCTCTATAAAGCAATTGCAAATGACTGTTACAGATGTGGGCAATGAGGGGCCAGCGATGCTTTGTTCATAAGAAAGCTAAAAAAAAATAAAAAAAAGCCATTCTTCTGGATCTCGGGGAGCTTCGTCGCTGCCAGACGAAGCCAGAATAAGCCTAGATACCTTTTCTTTCTGCTGCGCAGCCTTCTCTCCTGCCTGACTCGTTGTTAGTTTGAATAATTAAGACGGTTCTTCATGTTTCCGAGCGCCCCTCCCGCTTTCTTCATCCAGCCCAAGCGAGGAGCTGTCAGCGCTCCCACCAGCCCCCACAGCGAGGTGTTTAACCCTTTCAGGACCATAAGGATCGTAGGCCACTTTTTGTGGTTTTGACGACATTTTTATGGTAAAAAGGGCTTGCAGATGCCAAAAAATTGATTTTTTTTGTGAAATATCATTATTTTTTTAAAAAAAATCACACTTCTGGCTTATGGACAGTGTGGCAAGTGAATCTTCTCGTCAATCTGGCAACGACGCTAATGAATGAATGTCGGAACCAGTTTGTTTACATAAAGGCAGTATCATATGGAATCCGTACATATCAAATTTAGAACTGTAGACTATCCCAATCAAAATTTATAGGATTTTAAAGTTATGGGACAAATATGTCCCTTGGTCCTGAAAGGGTTAACAATAAAAGGGCCCAAAGCCTGCAAGCTCCATTAAAATCCATCGGGGAACAGCAAAGGTGCCCCTCGACGTGGAAGTGTTTTGGGGGGGGGGGAGGGGAGGGACAGAGCAGCTCCTACAGAGAGAGAGACTTGAAAACAAACCCATAAAATAGGGTTGCTGACTGCATTATCATATGCTGATGCCTTCAGGAGTTTCTTTTTTTCTGGTTTTAATGTTTCTCAAAGTGATATGTATTGCCTGACAGCTAATAAAAAAAACAACAACAAACAAACCCTACACTGAAATAAAAACAAAGTGTAATTGCGAATTCTGAGGCACGGTTACAATTGAGAGTTGCTAATTTTATAAACAGGCAGGGCTGAGGTCTGATGAGCAGCAAATAAATGAAGGCTGAATTTGAATCTCTCTCTTTCCTGTGCCCTCTCTCTCTGCTCGGATTTGTAAGGCTTTTGGTGTAGTCTTTTGCTAGCCCTTCACTGAACCCTCGCCAGCCTGCTTTGGCCTTTTGGGCCGTCTCCAGCCTTGGCCTTCGGCCTCGTCATTGCCTGTCACCTCGTTTCTCCTGCCGGTTGTGCAGATGAGTATCTTTCTTAGGGTTACCAGATGTCTGGGAAAACCTGGACATGTCCTCTTTTTAGAGGACTCTCCGGGGTCCCGGACGGACCTTCCAAAACCCGGCAGTTTGCCAGGGTTTTGGAAAGCCCTGAGCTCCGGCCGCAACTGGAGGGCTTCCAACAAGCATGCGCGGATGACGTCGCACGCCTCGGCGCGCGCAGGAAGCCCTCCAAACTGGAAATCAAAAGAAAAAGAGATGTTCTTTTTGGGGGTGGGGCTGAAGGCAGAACAGGGGAGGGATGGAGGCGGAACGGGGCGAGGCCATGGCTCTGGGTTTTCAAATCGGCAAATCTGGTAACCCTAATCTTTCTGGCTCTGTCCACTGTCCTGTCACTCTGTTTCTCTACCTTGAACTATTCAGATATGATGTCAAGAAAATATTTGTTCTCTTTGGTACACATTGGGGCATCTCCTCTCCCTATAGGCTAAGGCTCTTTACACCTGCATTGTGGTTATAGAAACATGATGGCCCATCCACAGCATCCACTATCTCCTCCTCTCCCTATTGGCTAAGGCTCTTAACATTTGCATCTCCTCTTCCTATAGGCTAAGGCTCATTACACCTGCATTGTGAGGTCATAGAGCTTTATAGTTACAGAAACATAGAAACATGATGGCAGATAAAGGCCAAATGGCCCATCTAGTCTGCCCATCCGCAGTAACCATTATCTCCTTCTCTCTCCGAGAGATCCCATGTGCCTATCCCAGGCCCTCTTGAATTCAGACACAGTCTCTGTCTCCACCACCTCTTCCGGGAGACTGTTCCACCCTTTCTGTAAAAAAGTATTTCCTTAGGTTACTCTTGAGCCTATCACCTCTTAACTTCATCCTATGCCCTCTCATTCCAGAGCTTCCTTTCAAATGAAAGCGACTCGACTCATGCGCATTTACATTATGTAGGTATTTAAATGTCTCTATTGTAGTGACAATTAAACCAAAAATTCAAAAAATGTCACTCACCAGCCCTGGGTTACCACAATAAGATCTAACATTAAGATATAAAACAGGTGGAGAAAAAGCAGCAATCTTTGATGACTTTCAGCTGGCAAAAATCTCATCCCTGTTTTTAAGGCTTTTTCTCCACCTGTGGTATAAATTGCTGACTGGATTTATTAAAAAGAAACCAAACACTGGTCTGAGAGACATTTGGAGCATTGAGATTAAGCATCAAATTACTGCGTCTCAATGGACACGAATCTGGTCTTGGAGGATGAGATGTACAGTGTTGGCATCTACGAGACAAACTTGGTTTTCTCTGTTGCATAGAGCATTATGGACCCCTGTTCGGTTACAAAAATTGGATAGCTCTAAGTCTAATAAATGTTGGTACTGTCATCTCGAAGCAGGGACTTTAGACCATTTGTTATTCTATTGTCCATTTATTATGAATTTTTGGAAATCAATTTGGGACCAAATTAATTGTTTATTAGATAACCCAGTGGCATTATCATATGATACTGTGCTATTTGGTATGGTAATGAGAGCAAAAAGTCAGATTTCTACAAATAATAACAAATTATTACTTATAATGACTGGAGTTGCCATTCAACAAATTGACGTATAATTGGAAAAATTGGAGTAGATTAAATTATAATTTCTGGCGGAATTCCTTATGTCATGTTTATAAAATGGAGAGATTTATCGCAATACAGCGGGGATGTTTCAGGAAATTTCAAGATTTCTGGGAGCCATTAACAAAATATTGTTCTGATTAGATGACATTTTTTCCCTTAAATTTACAAGTTCAATTGTGAGAGGGGGGAGGGGTGATAATTTTATTATTACATATTGTACAAGGTATTTGGTTTTATGACAGGAAAGGGTGGGAAGGGTGAGAGATAAGAGCATATTATTTGTACCATTGATGATTATTAAGTGATATATTTGTTGTCAATTGGTTTGGACATATTGTCACACTGATTGTAAAGTTTAAAAATAAATAAAGAATTTACAGAAAAAAGATCACATATGATCTCAAGCTATTACTGCCGGTATGTGTTGCTTATCCCATCCCTCTGCTCTGCTGCCTCTGTTAACATTTCAACGTTTCCTCTGCCGACGCCTTTGCCATCCTCTCTCCCTCCTCCTTTTCTTCTCCATCTTTCTACTCTTACTACTTATCATTTCCAAAGCGCTATCAGCACACACAAACAACGCTTCACAGTTATCGGAAAGACAGCGCCTTCTCTCTATAGCTAACAGCCTTGTTTAAGTTCCTTTTTAATGCAAGGTACAAGGACAACAGGATACGCTCAGCCCTCGGGAAAAAAGATCTTCAGTTCTCTATACCCTTTTCATTTCGATGCTCGCACGCGGTGTTTCAGAATTCAGTTTTCTTGCTAAACATTTTGTAACCTTTCAGAACGATAACAAGTGAGGAAAGGCTGCAGAGCATGGCTCAAGGAGTTCTTGCCAATTCCTCTGTATATGTCTTTGGTATGTATCTTAGGGGTCCTTTTTTGAAGCCGCGGTAAACAGTAATGCACACTTACTGCAGGTTAAAATGCAGTACCGTGGGGTGTGCTCAGGCATCCCGTGGAACATAAGAATAGCCATCAAGCCCAGTAGCCCATTCTCATGGTGGTCAATCCAGGTCCCGAGTACCGGGCCAAAACCCCAAAGAGCAGCAATATTCCATGCTACCGATCCAGGGCAAGCAGTGGCTTCCCCTATGTCTTTCTCAATAAAAGACCATGGACTTTTCCTCCAGGAACTTGTTCAAACCTTTCTTAAAACCAGCTACGCTATCCGCTCTTACCACATCCTCTGGCAAAGCATTCCAGAGCTTAACTATTCTCTGAGTGAAAAAAATGTCCTCCAATTGGTTTTAAAAGTATTTCCCTGTAACTTCATCGAGTGTCCCCTAGTCTTTGTCATTTTTGGCGGAGTGAAAAATCAATCCACTTGTACCCGTTCTATTCCACTCAGAATTTTGTAGACTTCAATCCTATCTCCCCTCAGCCGTCTCTTTTCCAAGCTGAGGAGCCCTAACCGTTTTAGTCTTTCCTCATACGAGAGGAGTTCCATCCCCTTTATCAACCTGGTCGCTCTTCTTTGAACCTTTTCTAGCGCTACTATATCTTTCTTGAGATAAGGAGACCAGAATTGAACACAATATCCCAGGTGAGGTCACACCATGGAGTGATACAGGGGCATTATAATATCTTTAGTCTTGTTAACCATCCCTTTTTAAAATAATTCCTAGCATCCTATTTGATTTTTTGGCCGCATATTGGGCGGAAGATTTCATTGTGTGTGCTAAAAAAAAAAATAGTTGTTTTTTTTTAGCCCTGGAGGAAGATCTGGTTCGAGCAGTGACATTGCCATGCGCTAACTCAGTGTATCACAAACTTTGTACGCAGCGGCACACTAATCTTGAGGCTGCAACTGGAGGGCACCCGGAGAAGCACAGACGTCGATGTGATGACATCATGCGCATGCATGACATCATCATGTAGACATTCGCACATGCACGGATGTCCTGCAGCCGCGGCCCTGAGCCTCCCGTTACCACTGGTGGAGGGTGCTGCAGAAGGAGACGTGAGGCTCTGGCTGACTGACTACAGGATGTTCCTCTCACCGCGAGAGGCATGCATGTCCTGCAAGCGGTCAGCCAGCGCCAGAGCTTCTCCTCCTTGCTGCCATCTCAGGGAACACCTGGAATCCTCTAGGGCACAACTAGTGATTAGCAGAGCGTATCACAAACTGAGCGCCATGGCAAGATTCTGGGTGTTCTGCAAGAAGTCAGTGAGGAGGAGAGGCACCAGTGCCGGTGCTGGCTGACTGCATATAGGACATACCTTTTGTGGCATGAAGCACGTTTTGTAGGCTAGTGTTCTTCAACCACCGGTCCATGGACCAGTGCCGGTCCACAGGGCCAAAACAGTATTCTTCAACTGCCGGTCCACGGTGCGATCGATGCGGCATTATCTTCGAGCCAGCTCCCTCTTCCTAACTGATTTAGTGCACAAAGCCACGGGCAGTGGCTCCTACGGGCATCCTGCGCCTGAACCGGAAGCCTTCACTCTGACGTTGCAACATCAGAGGGAAGGCTTCCAGATGAGGCACGGGACGTGCAAGGTGCAATTAATATTATTATGAGGGCGGGGTCTGGGGTGGAGATTGGGTAGAAATGGGCGGGGTCTGGCCCACGACTTAGCCCAGTGTTCGTCAACCACCGGTCCACGGTACGATCGATGCGGTGTTATCTTCGAGCCAGCTCCCTCTTCCTAACTGATTCAGTGCACAAAGCCACGGGCAACGGCTCCTACGGGAATCCTGCGCCTGAACCAGAAGCCTTTTCTCTGACGTTGCAACGTCAGAGGGAAGGCTTCCAGATGAGGCATGGGACGTGCAAGGTGCAATTAGTACTATTATGGGGGCGGGGTCTGGGGTGGAGATTGGGTAGAGATGGGCGGGGTCTGGCCCACGACTTAGCCCAGTGTTCTTCAACCGCCGGTCCACGGACCGATGTCGGTCCACAGAATAATTCTTTTATTTCTGCCGGTCCATAGGTGGAAAAAGGTTGAAAAACACTGTTGTAGGCAATCAGCCAGCATCAGCGTCTCTCCTCCTCGCTGGTGCCTCTACTATCCGCATCTCTCCTCCTGCAGCATTGCCCCCCCTCCCAATGGCGTAGCAATTGCAGACTCAGGGCCCCATCTGGAGCGTCTCCGCGCAAGTGTGGATATCGACGTGATGGCATCACGCTTGTGCGTGACGCCATCGCGTCAATATCCGTGCATTTCCAGATGCTCTCTAGCTGCGGTCCTGACTTTAGTGTGCCGTGGCTGCAAAACATTTGCGGAACACCGGATTAGCGCGTAGCTAGCACGTGAGCCCTTAGGCGCTGATTCTATAAATGACACCTAGCTCCTAGGCGCTGTTGAGCGCGATTGTCATGCATCGGCTAGACACCGTTTATAGAATTGTGCCTAGTGGTTCCTAAGTGTTCCGAGGCATCGGTGGGCGTTAAAAGCTTAGGCGCACTGCCATTTAGCAGAACAGAAAGCAGACCAGACAGACAGATCACGTGTCACAATATTATTATAGACTGCATTGGTTTACAATAGAAGCTAGAGTAGTTTTTAGATTTGGTTAAGAACATAAGAATCGCCGCTGCTGGGTCAGACCAGTGGTCCATCGTGCCCAGCAGTCCGCTCCAGCGGCAGCCCTTAGGTCAAAGACCAGTGCCCTATTTGAGTCTAGCCTTAGTTGCGTATGTTCTGTTCCAGTAGGAACTTATCCAACCTTGTCTTGAATCCCTGAAGGGTGCTTTCCCCTATAACAGCCTCCGGAAGAGCGTTCCAGATTTCTACCACTCTCTAGGTGAAGAAGAACTTCATTACGTTTGTAGGGAATCTATCCCCTTTTAACTTCAGAGAGTGCCCTCTCCTTCTCCCTACCATGGAGAACAGAAGAACATAAGATATGCCGCTGCTGGATCAGACCAGTGGTCCATCGTGCCCAGTAGTCCGCTCATGCAGCGGCCCTTAGGTCAAAGACCAGCGCCCTGAGACCAGCCCTACCTGCGTACGTTCTGGTTCAGCAGGAACTTGTCTAACTTTGTCTTGAATCCCTGGAGGGTGTTTTCCCCTATAACAGCCTCTGGGTGAAGAAGAAGTTCCTTACGTTTGTACGGAATCTTTTCCCTTCTAACTTTAAACTAAACTAAACTAAACCTTAGGTTTGTATACCGCATCTTCTCCACAATAGTAGAGCTCGGCACGGTTTACAGGACTAAGATAGAATGGAACTCCAAAGGAAGGTTGTAGGATTAAGTGTAAAGAAGATATAGAGGGTTTTAGGGTACCAGAGAGGGGGGAGGTGTTACATTTTTGAGAAAAGCCAAGTTTTCAGTTGTTTTCGGAAGAGTTGGAGGGAGCTCGAGTTTCGGAGAGGGGATGTAAGGTTGTTCCAGAGCTCAGTGATTCTAAAGGGGAGGGATGTCCCTAGTTTTCCAGCATGGGATATACCATTTATAGAAGGGAAGGATAGTTTTAATTTTTGGGAGGATCTGTTGGAATTAGGATTAGAGGAATTCCAAGATAGTGGAATAACGGGAGGAAGAATGCCGTGAAGGATCTTGAAAGTTAGGCAGGCACATTTGAAGTGGACCCTGGAGATTACTGGAAGCCAGTGAAGCTTGGACAGAAGTGGTGAGACGTGATCAAATTTACTTTTTGCAAAAATAAGCTTAGCTGCAGCATTTTGAATCTGCTGGAGTCTGAGGAGGCTTTTCTTAGTTAGGCTTAAGTAGCTAGAGTTGCAATAGTCTAATCTCTCTACCTTGTGTATGTTTTAAGGCCTTGAATGGACCTTTACCCAACTTTTAGATTGCTTCAATTTTGCTACTAGAAAACACGTGTGATACGACTTTTTGATTTTCCATCTGTAAAGAGATGTGTTTATGTGGGACAAAAAAGTTGGTACTTAGATATCAATCGGAACTTCTTATCTAGTCTTTAAAAAATTGCTGAAAACCCACTTGTTTGGTAAATATTTGGATTAATTTATTATGATCATCCTCTTAGCTGTTAACTGTACTGAAATGCAAGCTAACTGCAGTATAGAAGAATTTATATAATGTAACTAGCTGATGCCCCGGCGTTGCACGGGTATTTAATTATAGCAATAACACTGTAAATGGATTCAAAAAAAGATACTTTATAGTGGTGAAATAAATTATTTTTTTACAGCTTTATAAAAAGTACAATATTCAAATAATAATGTGAAATATTACTAACACAAAACTTGATTATAAACAACATTTTTAGTTTCACCTCCAGGAGCAAGAACATATACATTCTTGGGTGAACCCACCCTTGAGC
Organism: Geotrypetes seraphini; assembly: GCF_902459505.1. Taxonomy (NCBI): domain Eukaryota; kingdom Metazoa; phylum Chordata; class Amphibia; order Gymnophiona; family Dermophiidae; genus Geotrypetes; species Geotrypetes seraphini. The sequence goes on from NC_047085.1 coordinate 13,875,565, forward strand.
AAGAGTTGTCCATGGGAAAAACAGGGGGATCTTAAATCCACTCCACAGTATGTAATAGTCTGTCCTTGTGATTTGTTGATTTTGATAGAGAATACAAGTCTCACTGAAATTTGCAATCTCTTAAACTGAAAAGGAAGATCTGTTGGAATAAGTGGTATCCACAAGATAAATACGGTTTCACCTTGTCCCTTTCCGGTTAAGATAGTCGCTTCAATTACATTGGACAGTAACCTCTTTACACAAAGCCTTGTGCCATTGCAAAGTTTTGGTGGGTCAAGGTTGCTAAGTAAAATAACTGGAGATCCCACAGCTTTTTACATTTTTTCCATTGACATGAATGGGTGAAATATGATTTTATGTTTGTAGCTCCGCCCATGTGTGCAGGTGGGCCGCGAGACCCCCAGAACATATCACCCCAGGTAGTGAGGGATCTGCATACCAAGTTTCGTTCAAATCGGTCCCACAGCTTTTTACATTTTTTCCATTGACTTGAATGGGTGAAATCTGATTTTCTGTTTGTAGCTCCGCCCACGTGTGCAGGTGGGCAGCGAGACCCCCAGAACATATCACCCCAGGTAGTGAGGGATCTGCATACCAATTTGTGTTCAAATCGGTCCCACAGCTTTTTACATTTTTTGCATTGACTTGAATGGGTGAAATATGATTTTCTGTTTGTAGCTCCGCCCACCTGTGCAGGTGGGCTGCGAGACCCCCAGAACATATCACCCCAGGTAGTGAGGGATCTGCATACCAAGTTTCGTTCAAATCGGGCAAGCCGTTTTTGCGTTGGCAGCTTTTTACATTTTTTCCATTGACATGAATGGGTGAAATCTGATTTTCTGTTTGTAGCTCCGCCCACGTGTGCAGGTGGGCCGCGAGACCACCAGAACATATCATCCCAGGTAGTGAGGGATCTGCATACCAAGTTTCGTTCAAATCGGTCAAGCCGTTTTTGCGTGATCGCGGCACATACACACACACATACACACATACATACCTCCGATTTTATATATATAGATGTAATAAAATCTAAAGAACTTAAATTAAATAATACACCTGCCACGGCCACATTTTCATCCAGGGCTGCATCAGAGGCAAAAGACCAAAAAAAATCTCAGATCAAAAACTATCGGCACAAACATAAAATCTTCCAGAGAGGACAATCAACAAAACATTATTTATTTATTTTTATTGAGCTTGATTAACCACCTTTATGAAGAGATTCACCCACGGCAGTGCAGGGCAGGAATAATAATTCAACATACAAATTACAGTTTTGTTTTGTTTTTAAAAAAACCATAGTAACATGGTAGATGACGGCAGATAAAGACCCGAATGGTCCATCCAGTCTGCCCAACCTGATTCAATTTAAATTTTTTCCTTCTTAGCTATTTCTGGGCAAGAATCCAAAGCTCTACCCGGTACTGTGCTTGGGTTCCAACTGCCGAAATCTCCGTTAAAACCTACTCCAGCCCATCTACACCCTCCCAGCCATTGAAGCCCTCCCCAGCCCATCCCCCGGCCATACACAGACACAGACCATGCAAGTCTGCCCAGTACAGGCCTTAGTTCAATATTTACTATTATTTTCTGATTCTAGATCCTCTGTGTTCATCCCACGCTTCTTTGAACTCAGTCACAGTTTTCCTCTCCACCACCTCTCTCGGGAGCGCATTCCAGGCATCCACCACCCTCTCCGTAAAGTAGAATTCCCTTACATTGCTCTTGAGTCTCCCACTCCTCAACCTCAAATTATGTCCTCTGGTTTTACCATTTTCCTTTCTCTAGAAAAGATTTTGTTCTACGTTAATACCCTTCAAGTATTTGAACGTCTGAATCGTATCTCCCCTGTCCCTCCTTTCCTCTAGGGTATAAATATTCAGGGCTTCCAGTCTCTTTTTTCTTATTACATCCAAGTATACAAACTTGAAACAGATCAATAATTCCATAGAACAGAAATAGAAAAGTAAAACATAAGGAATTCAACCTTTATTTAGTCCACAATTTTAGACAAAATCAACAGGAAAAAGTGACATCTTTGGAAACTTAAAACTAGCAAAAGAACGGCAGTCCTCTGCATATCCTACAGCCGGTTTATGTCAGGTTACCCTTCATGAGCTACAGATACGCTTTGGGCTCCTTTTTACTAAGCCGTGTTAGTTCTAGAAGCATAGCGTACGGTGTAGCGCGCGGTAATTTCCTGCGTATGCTAAAAACGCTAGCGCACCTTACTTTTGATTCTATAAATTCTAACAGTTGCTTGAGTTCCAAAAACAGGTAATTCTTATTTTGATATGTAACAAAATATTTTACAGGAAACTTTAGTCGAAATATACCTCCCAAGCGAGGATTCTTGGGCGCAATGCCAAGAATTCCTTCCTCCGCCTTTGGGATTTTTGAGATAAATCTGGAAATACACAAACATTAGAGCCCAAGAACTGATCATTTATATGACGGAAATACATTCGTAATACATACTCCCCTCTCACTTTCCAAAGCAAGTGTTAACAGCAAGGTTTTTCTCTCTCTGTAATAACCTCCAAAGAGTTCGCTAGAAAATTGGTTAAGTTGAAATCTGTCCCATTTTCTCCTCGATTCCCATTAGGAGTTAGAAACATAGAAATAGACGGCAGATAAGGGCCACGGCCCATCTAGTCTGCCCACCTTAATGACCCTCCCCTACCTTTCTCTGTGAAGAGAACCCATATGACGATCCCATTTTGTCTTAAAATCGGGCACGCTGCTGGCCTCAATCACCTGAAGTGGAAGACCATTCCAGCGATCCACCACTCTCTCGGTGAAAAAGTACTTTCTGGTGTCACCGTGCAGCTTACCTCCCCTGAGTTTCCATGGATGCCCTCTTGTAGCCGTGGGACCTTTGAAAAAGAAGATATCTTCTTCCACCTCGATACGGCCCGTGAGATATTTGAACGTCTCGATCATGTCTCCCCTCTCTCTGCGTTCCTCGAGAGAGTATAGCCGCAACTTATCCAGCCGTTCCTCATACGGGAGGTCCTTGAGTCCTGAGACCATCCGGGTTTCGATTATTTGCAATTTTTTCCCCAGGCCTCTCCCCCCCCACCCGAGAATCACTCATTGGCAGCCCGCATCTAAAAAAAAACGGCCCCGGGATTTGGATCGGGGCAAGGAGGGAAGCGATCAGAGGTGGAGGGGGGGGGCCATCGGAGGTGAAGGAGACGATTAGAGGCGGAGAGGGGCGATCGGAGGTGGAAGAGGAGAGCAGCTGCCCCAGGAGCACGGACCTTACCTGGTGGTCTAGTGGTGACGTGGGGCAGGAGAGATCTTCCTACACTCCTGCCCGTGCAGAGCCGTGCTCTGAGTTCCTGTGGTCTCACGAGACTACCACCTAGAATTGAAAGGTATTGGCGGGATAGAAGACACCAATGTAATGTAATAGCAAGAAGTGAAGGGTGATTAATATCTGAATTACAAGCAGTGCTGAATATATAGGTAGAGCTGTTAGTATGGAGACTATCTGGATAGATAAGTGGCTGAGATCAGGAGAACAGATTTTCTGTCCTGGCTTTAGGATAGCATTCCTGAATGCTTTTGAATATCAGACCTAGAATCACCGCAAATTTGATCTATATGATCCCTGCTGCTCTAATATCGTTGCCTGGCTTTGGAATTAAAAGTTCTCTGTGTTGCATTTTGCTCTGGTCTGAGAGTTCCCATTCTCAGGTATCCTGGAACATGAATTACACTGAGTCCACTATAAAGTCATCTAATATTTTATAATAATTCTGCTCCTGATCTCTCAGACCCTGGGAGCTTTGCCAGTAAGTGTCACAGATGTGCATCTCACAGAAACATGAATGCAGATAAAGGCCAAATGGCCCATCCAGTCTGCCCATCCCTAGCATTCACTATCTCCTCCTCTCCCTATTGGCTAAGGCTCTTAACATTTACATCTCCTCTTTCAATTGGCTAAGGCTCTTTACACCTACATTGTGAGGTCATAGAGCTTTATGGTTATAGAAACATAGAAACATGATGGCAGATAAAAGGCCAAATGGCCCATCCACAGCATCCACTTTCTTCTCCTCCTCTCCCTATTGGCTAAGGCTCTTAAAATGTGCATCTCATAAGAACATAAGAACATAAGAACTGCCTTCTCCGGATCAGACCTTCGGTCCATCAAGTCCGGCGATCCGCACACGCGGAGGCCCTGCCAGGTGTACACCTGGCGTAATTTATAGTCCATCAATCCTTATATGCCTCTCTTAAGGAGATATGCATCTAGTTTGCTCTTGAAGCCTAGGACGGTCGATTCTGTCATAATCTCCTCTGGGAGAGCATTCCAGGTGTCAACCACTCTCTGAGTAAAGCAGAACTTCCTGACATTAGTCCTGAACCTGTCCCCCCTCAGCTTCTCTTCCTATTGGCTAAGGCTCTTAACATTTACATCTCCTCTTCCAATTGGCTAAGGCTCTTTACACCTACATTGTGAGGTCATAGAGCTTTATGGTTATAGAAACATAGAAACATGATGGCAGATAAAAGGCCAAATGGCCCATCCGCAGCATCCACTTTCTCCTCCTCTCCCTATTGGCTAAGGCTCTTAACATTTGCATATCCTCTTCCTATTGGCTAAGGCTTTTTACACCTGCATTGTGATGTCATAGAACTCTATGGTTATAGAAACATAGTGACATGATGGCAGATAAAGGTCAAATGGCCCATCCAGTCTGCCCATCTGCAGTAACCATTATCTCTTCCTCTCTCTAAGAGATCACATGTGACTATCCCAGGTTTTCTTGAAATTGGACACAAAAATACATGCCTAGTGCCTGCGTTACATGCTCTCTGTCCCTGGGAATACCTACGGATATCTTTTCTGAGCCCCTGCTCAAGGATGTAAAATGCTCTCTATGGTCAATTTACTTATAAAACGGCTCCCTGTGTATCTGGATTCCCCGTGTCCATCTGGCTTTTGTCGTCTTCCCCAGGGATGCACGGAGGCTGCGCCCTAACCCCCAATGGTTACTGAGTCAGTCAGAGCCGAGGTTTAGTTCATGTGAGCTGTGGTTGTAAACCTGGGAAACAGGGTCAAGGTTATGCCGGCATCTTCCAGATGGCAGCCGTCCAGCCATGACATGAATGGGATACATAAAGAGCCGCGACAGTGAAGGGAGAACATCAGGCGACACTCGGAGAAGGGATGATGGCCTAGTGCCTTTGAAAGTCCTTTGCAGGCCATTTCCTTCCCATATAATTCAGGAGCCCATTGAAAGGAGCGATGCCGGGACAATGTCCTCGTTTTATTATCCTGATTGCTAGGAAGGCAATAAACCCAAGTGGAAGACATTTGCCATGGTTCAGTACAGCTTCTCTGAGCCTACGAAGCATTAACACTTCTACGCACTGTATTTTTTTTATTGCCATCTCTCGTGGACGCGACACCTGGCTACGGAGAGGGTGACCTGCTGCTCTATTCTCTGGAGAGTCATCGAAAATGATTCCCCCCCCCCCCTTTCCTTGTCTTCTTTTTCCAAGGAGATAGAGGACCAGAGCTGATTACATAACCTGTCATCCACACAGAGAAACAAATCCGTCTGTCATCTCGGGCAGTCGCTCTTGACAGTCCCACAAAGTCTAGAGGAAAGGAGAGACAGGGGAGATATGATTCAGACGTTCAAATACTTGAAGGGTATTTACGTAGAACAAAATATTTTCCAGAGAAAGGAAAATGGTAAAACCAGAGGACATAATTGAGGGGTGGTAGATTCAGGGGCAATGTTAGGAAATTCTACTTTACGGAGAGGGTGGTGGATGCCTGGAATGCGTTCCCGAGAGAGGTGATGGAGAAGAAAACGGTGACTGAGTTTAAAGAAGCGTGGGATGAACACAGAGGATTTAGAATCAGAAGAAAATATTAAATATCGAACTAAGGCCAGTACTGGGCAGACTTGCACGGTCTGTGTCTGTGTATGGCTGTTTGGTGTTGGATGGGCAGGGGAGGGCTTCAATGGCTGGGAGGGTGTAGATGGGCTGGAGTAAGTCTTAATAGAGATTTCGGCATTTGGAACCCAAGCACAGTACCGGGTAAAGCTTTGGATTCTTGCCCAGAAATAGCTAAGAAGAAAAAAAAAATTTAAAAAAAAAATAATTTTTAATTGAATCAGGTTGGGCAGACTGGACGGACCATTCGGGTCTTTATCTGCCGTCATCTACTATGTTATGTTACTGTGTCTCAGGGACAGACTCTTAACATACATGTCTCGGAGGGGGGGGGATGGGGGATCGCCTTTTACATATGTTTCAGGCAGATGCTGTTCCAAGTGTCTTTGGCAGGCACTTTTGCAAGTGTGTCTCAAATAAACCCGCTTACAGGTCTAAAGCTAATCTTAAGACTTGTCTCAGGGAAGCACTTTTAAACATAATCTCAGTCGGACGCTCTTACATGTGTCTTAGAACATATATGATTTGGATACTCATATGAATGCCTCCTGTGTCTCAAGCGATTGCTACTGCTACTATTTATTATTTATAAGGTGCTATCAGACGCACGCAGCACTGTACAACAAACACGTAAGAGACTGTCCCTGCTCAAAAGAGCTTACAATCTAATTAAGATGGACATAGGACAAAGGCTTATACGTGTTACTTAGGTGAGGAAATATAAGGGACTAGAGGTAGGAGAGTAAGGGTTCATAGACAACTCGGCGAAAGACAAAGGCGCGCGCCGACAACTGAGCGCAAGATGGAGGCGCGCGCCAAAGAAAATTACAGTTTTTAGGGGCTCCAACGGGGGTTTTTGTTGGGGAGCCCCCCAGTTTACTTAATAGAGATCGCGCCGGCGTTGTGGGGGGTTTGGGGGGTTGTAACCCTCCACATTTTACGGTAAACTTAACTTTTTCCCTAAAAACAGGGAAAAAGTGAAGTTTTCAGTAAAATGTGAGGGGTTACAACCCCCCACAACGCGGCGCGATCTCTATTAAGTAAAGTGGGGGGGGGTTCCCCCCCACGCCCCCTCCGTCAGAGCCATAAAAACTGTCATTTTCTGTGGCACGCACCTCCGCGCTGCGCTCAATTGTCTGCGTGCGCCTTGTCCCGGCACTGAGAGTAAGGTGGGAGTGGTAACTCTTACAACTGTGGATCCCCCTGGAAAGCAGATACTCCCGCATTACTCAAGTCCTACTACTAGTATTACCTCTGCCACTACTACAACCACTGCTACTGACGGCCGACGGGACAGCTAACTGAGCGTCCCGGTTAGATCCTAGATTTGAATATTTGCTCGTTTTTCCTCTTTGTGCGGCGTTTGCCTTTACCTGCAACGCCGAAGAGAAGGGGCCGAAGTGCCGCTGTAGCCTCGCGGCACCCTGACCCCGCAAGGCTCGGCAACATCGAAGATTTAATCCGCTGGATGCAGGAAGTGTCGTCGTCGGTTTCCCCGATGGGGGGCTCTAGGTGGTGAGCAGGATGCGGTCTCCCCGGGCTTGGAGATCTCGTTAAGCCCCGACCGCCAGAACTCCACCCCCTCTTCCTCAGAACACCAGTTCCCCTCGGCCGGTAGAGCCACCGGAGGTCGGTGAGCTCCTGCCCTGTGAGGCTTCAGTCATCAGACAGGGGAGACTGGATTTGGACTCCTATGCTGTGAGTCCAGTGGGGGGCTGAGGCTCAGAACAGCAAGAGGGAAAACAGCTTCCAGGAGAACAGCATTCAGGAAGAAAGGTCAGTTATCGTTAACTTTCCTACTCAGAATGAACAATTTGTTGAAATAGAGAAACCTAGAGAAATAACTCTTGAGGCGATATGGGATCTGGTGGCAGATTTGGCAAAACCAATCAAACCTCAAATTTCCCAAATTGAACTGAAGTTAAAAACCCATGAAACAAATATTAAAGGTTTACAAACTGGATATGCAGGACCTTAAAGATTCAAATGCTGCCACCAAACAATTTAATGAAACGTTAACGAGAGACAATATGAATATGAGAAGAAAACTGGAAGCTTTGGATAATCTTTCTCGCAATAACAATCTCAGGCTGATCAATTTTCCTAGAGTGGCAACAATATCTCCGAAAGAGATTATAAAAAGATATATGATAGAAATATTGGATATATCAGAAGAATTGCTTCCGCCTTTAACCCAGCCTATATGAAAAACTGAAGGACAACATCAACAACCACCATTATCTACAGAGGTCCAACAGAATTTAAATGTTTCATTGATATTGGAACCGTCGGACAAGGAAATTGCGACACCTGCAACTTTACTGTTGCCTTAGCGCCGGATAAAAACTGGTTGCTGAGACTTTACTTCAAAAATAAGCTAAAAGAATTTTTGGGATTTAAAGTACAAATATTTCCAGATCTGGCTCAAGGTACCCAGAGGCGTCATCGTGAATTTTTGATTTTGAAGCCGGGAGTTATCGCTCTTGGGGCCTCTTTCTTCTTAAGACACCCATGTAAATGTGTGATATTATATCAAAAGCAAAAATATGTTTTCTTTGATCCTGTACAACTGACAACCTTTCTGTCAGCTGCACACCTGAAAGCTGGGACGATAATAACATGAGTGTTTATTGTTTAATTTGGTCACTTTGTTTTCTTTTTTCAATATATTACTAAGATTTTTTTGTTAGGCTCAATGTTTTACATCTTGGATCCATTAATTGAGGACTTGAGGAGGAGATTATGATTATTTTTGCTTTGATTATAATTATTGTTTTACTTGGAATGTGTGTTTTTCTTTAATGCCTCTCCTTTCTGTACAAGTGATTGTTTATTTGAAAATTGATAAATAAAAATTAAAAAAAACCAACCACTGCTACTATTACCATCACCACTTCCACTGCTGCTGCTGCTACTACTACCACCACCGCTGCTGCTGATAGTACCACTACAACTTTCAGTGCTACTACTACAACCACTCAGTAGAACCATTGCTACTACTACTTCTATTACCGCTGCTGCTGATAGTACTAATACTACAACTTCCAGTGCTACTACTACAACCACTATTACCAACACCATTACTAATACTACAACCATCACTACTTCCGCTGCTGCTACTATTACCACCACCACCACTGTTGCTGATAGTACTACTACTACTACATCTTCTAGTGGTAATAAAACCACAACTACCATTGCTACTACTACTACCACCACCACTGCTATTACTACTACTACTACCATTACTGATAGATGTGCATTACTCAAGTACTACTAGTAGTATTACCTCTACAACTACTATAACCACTGCTACTATTACCACCACTGCTGCTACTATTACCATCACCACTTCCACTGCTGCTGTTGCTGCTACTACTACCACCACCGCTGCTGCTGATAGTACTACTATAACTTCCAGTGCTACTACTACAACCACTCAGTAGAGCCATTGCTACTACTACTTCTACTACCGCTGCTGCTGATAGTACTAATACTACAACTTCCAGTGCTACTACAACCACTGATACTACAACTATTGCCAACACCATTACTAATACTATTACCATCACAACTTCCGCTGCTGCTACTACTACCACCACCACTGCTGTTGCTGATAGTACTACTACTACAACTTCCAGTGCTACTAAAACCACTACTACCATTGCTACTACTACTACCACCACTGCTATTAATACTACCACCACCATTACTGATAGATGTGCATTACTCAAGTACTACTACTAGTATTACCTCTACAACTACTACAACCACTGCTACTATTACTATTACCATCACTGCTGCTACTATTACCATCACCACTTCCACTGCTGCTGCTGCTGCTATTACTACCACCACCGCTGCTGCTGATAGTACTAATACTACAACTTCCAGTGCTACTACTACAACCACTGATACTACTACTATTACCAACACCATTACTAATACTACAACCATCACTACTTCCGCTGCTGCTACTATTACCACCACCACCACTGTTGCTGATAGTACTAGTACTACTACATCTTCTAGTGGTAATAAAACCACAACTACCATTGTTACTACTACTACCACCACCACTGCTATTACTACTACTACCACCATTACTGATAGATGTGCATTACTCAAGTACTACTAGTAGTATTACCTCTACAACTACTATAACCACTGCTACTATTACCACCACTGCTGCTACTATTACCATCACCACTTCCACTGCTGCTGCTGCTGCTATTACTACCACCACCGCTGCTGCTGATAGTACTAATACTACAACTTCCAGTGCTACTACTACAACCACTGATACTACTACTATTACCAACACCATTACTAATACTACAACCATCACTACTTCCGCTGCTGCTACTATTACCACCACCACCACTGTTGCTGATAGTACTACTACTACTACATCTTCTAGTGGTAATAAAACCACAACTACCATTGCTACTACTACTACCACCACCACTGCTATTACTACTACTACCACCATTACTGATAGATGTGCATTACTCAAGTACTACTAGTAGTATTACCTCTACAACTACTATAACCACTGCTACTATTACCACCACTGCTGCTACTATTACCATCACCACTTCCACTGCTGCTGCTGCTACTACTACCACCACCGCTGCTGCTGATAGTACTACTATAACTTCCAGTGCTACTACTACAACCACTCAGTAGAGCCATTGCTACTACTACTTCTACTACTGCTGCTGCTGATAGTACTAATACTACAACTTCCAGTGCTACTACAACCACTGATACTACAACTATTACCAACACCATTACTAATACTATTACCATCACAACTTCCGCTGCTGCTACTACTACCACCACCACTGCTGTTGCTGATAGTACTATTTTTACATCTTCCAGTGCTACTAAAACCACTACTACCATTGCTACTACTACTACCACCACTGCTATTAATACTACCACCACCATTACTGATAGATGTGCATTACTCAAGTACTACTACTAGTATTACCTCTACAACTACTACAACCACTGCTACTATTACTATTACCACCATTGCTGCTACTATTACCATCACCACTTCCACTGCTGCTGCTATTACTACCACCACCGCTGCTGCTGATAGTACTAGTACAACTTCCAGTGTTACTACTATAACCACTCAGTAGAACCATTGCTACTACTTCTACCACCACTGCTGCTGATAGTACTAATACTACAACTTACAGTGCTACTACTACAACCGCTGCTACTACTACTATTACCAACACCATTACTAATACTACTACCATCACTACTTCTGCTGCTGCTGCTACTACTACCACCACCACTGCTGCTGCTGATAGTACTAATACTACAACTTCCAGTGCTACAACCACTGATACCACTACTATTACCAACACCATTACTAATACTACTACCATCACTACTTCCACTGCTGTTGCTACTACTACCACCACTGCTACTATTGCTACTACTACTACCACCACTGCTATTACTATTACTACCACCATTACCACTTTCACTTTTACTGCTGCTACTACTACCACTACTACAACGTCCAGTGCTACTACTATAACCACTACTACCATTGCTACTAGTATCATCACCACCACCACCACCATTGCTACTGCTGCTAACACTACTACTACCACTACCATCTCCTCTGCTACTACTTATATAGTAGTACTACCACCAACACCATCACTGCTGTTACTACTACTACTACTACTATTGCTACTGCCATCACTTATATCTGTAGCACTGTTAGATGTACACAGCACTATACACAAACACAGATGAGGCAGTTCCTTCTCAACAGAACTTAGAATTTATTCAACCGAGACAAACAGAACAAATAAGTGATTGAGTTATATTTATTATGCGAGTATTATAAGAGCATGGGTATTAAACAGGTGAATTAGGGATTAAGGGTGAAATGCAGTATGCTGGAGATGCAAGTACTGTACAATATACTGCAGATTAGAATTTTGGCTGGAATTTATTCCAGTCCCAGATCTCCCTTTCCTTCTTTTCCTTATTTCACACTCCAGCCAGTATAAGGCTAGTTTAAGAACTAAACTAAAACTTAATTTTATAGATTGGGTCTTCAGTCACAAAGGTGCTCAACTCGGTTTACAATGATGTAAGAATAGTACATAAATATAGAAGAAGAATATTACACTAGTCTTATAGCCCGTTACATTAACGGGTGCTAGAATATATGTGTGTGTCTTTATTTCTTTCTCTCTCTCTCCTTAGCCGCTTTTTTTCTTTCTGCCTTTCTTTTTCCTTGGCTGTCCATCACCACCCCTTGCCTGCTCCCCCTGTCCATTGTCCCTTCCTTTTACCTCCCCTGTGTCCACCACCACCCCTTCACTGCTCTCCTTATGCAGCAGCAGCCCTTCTCCCTTTGTTTTACTTCCCCCTGTCCAGCAGCACCTCTTTCCTTCTCCCCCTGTCCAACATTAGGCCTCCGTTCCTTTTTCTTCACCCCCCTGTCCATCAGCACCTCTTTCCTTCTCCCCCTGTCCAGCAGTAGGCATCCCTTCCTTTTTTCCCCCCCTCCTCCTTCTTATCCCTATGATACACTTACCTTGCTCTGCCCCTGATCAGAGGTTCCCAACAGCCACCCAGTTGCAGCCATTGGAAAAGTTCCTTCTGCCGCATCCCGCACACCTCCTGACGCGACTCCCGCTGTCTTTCTTTCTGTCTGTCTCTGTCCCTGGCCCCCTTTGTCTGTCTGTCTTTCTGTGTATCTCCCTGCCCCTGTATCTTTCTTCTTTTCTTTCTGTCTCCCTTCCTCCCTCTGTCTGTCTGTGCGAAGCAGCATTCCCTCCCCCTCCATTTCCTTCCCCCCACACCAGTTCCCTGTGCACCTGCCCCTGTGTCTTTCTTCTTTTCTTTCTGTCTCTCTTCCTCCCTCTGTCTGTCTGTCCAAAGCAGCATTTCCTCCCCTCCATTTCCCTCCCCCCACACCAGTTCCCTGTGCAGCAGCATTAGCGTTTCCTCTACCCCCTTTCCCTTTCCGCGGTCCTGATTACAAACGAGGTCCCGAGTCCTTTGCGGCCCCCCCTTCCCTTCCCGCGGGCCCGACTACACATGGCGATTCAAGCAGCGTGTGCAGCAGTCTTCACACGCTGCTTCGGGTCCTTCTACTGCCCTGATTTACTCAGGCACGTCCCTGATGACATCATCAGAGATGCGGCAGATCAAATCAGGGCAGTAGAAGGGCCCGAAGCAGCGTGTGAAGACTGCTGCACACGCTGCTTAAATCGCCAGTCGGGCCCGCGGGATGGGATGGGGGGGGGGCGGCAAAGGACTCGGGTCCCGGGCAGCGGAAAGTTGCTGGGCTCCTCGGTGGGGGCGCTGAGCGGCCGCGATCCCTCTCCTCCCAGACCCTCCTCCGCTGGAGGAACGGAGATCGGCGGCTAGCTGCAGTCTCGGCTTGAGGAGGCGATCAGTGGCTGGTGACGTATTAGCGCTCATGCGCACTCCTGCGGCCACAGACCTACTGATCTCGGAAGCACACAAATAGGAGTGCGCATGTGCGGCTAGCCTTTTATTATATAGGATTACATTGATGTCTTATATCCCGCCAATACTTTTCAGTTCTAGGCGGTTTGCAACAAGAAATTAGCCTGGGCATTCCCAGGGAGATTACAAGATTGATAGCTATAATACAGGGGTCTCAAAGTCCCTCCTTGAGGGCCGCAATCCAGTCGGGTTTTCAAGATTTCCCCAATGAATATGCATGAGATGTATGTGCATGCACTGCTTTCAATGCATATTCATTGGGGAAATCCTGAAAACCCGACTGGATTGCGGTCCTCAAGGAGGGACTTTGAGATCCCTGCTATAGTATGTGTCAGGATCTGGGAATGTAATCTAGAATGGCTTAGTTTCCAAAGTGTTTAGTAAACAAGAAAGTTTTCAGAGCTTTCCAAAATAAAACAAAGGGGCCTAGACTCTAACTGAAAGCGGTAACTCATTCCAGAGTTCAGTTTGAAAATGAAAGAGTGGCTGAATCTCTTGAAAGTTCTATTTTTACCCCTAAGGGAAGGATATGTAAGTTTTAATTTATTTGAACTCCTAGTGAGATGAGATGTGTGTACATTCCAATGTAAAGGAACCAAAGTAATAAAAATGCCAAAGAGAATTTTAAATGCAATACAAACGCACTTAAATTGAATTCTAAGGTACACTGGAAGCCAATGTAATTCCTTGAGCAATGGGGTTACGTAATCAAATTTACTCTTACCAAAAAGGAGTTTGGCAGCAGTGCTCTGTATCAGTTGGAGTCTCTGCAGACTGACCTTTGAGAGACCCAGGTACATTGGGTTGCAATAATCCAACCTTGAGAAAATAATTGACTAACTCAATACAGAGAAGTGTTGCTGATGAAAGAGTGCTCTCACTCTTCTCAGGATATGGAGGCTAAAGAAACACTTTTTAACAAGAGACTTTAGCTGATCCTTATTTAAGAGATGAATCAATAACAATACCCAATATTAGCGAGGAAAAATCACTCCCACCATGGTATTTTTTCTGGGGTTTTGGAGCTTTGTGCATCTGAGCCTGAGTCAAAGGATGCTCAAATACTAAAATTATTTGTTTGCTTGAGTGTAATTTTCCTGCAGCTTCCAAATAAAGCAAGAGATTGTAGCTGAAACTTATCACATATGTGAACAGCTTTGGAGAGCTGTACTCCCTTCATCATATCGCAGCAGAATGAGCCATGTCAGATGTTGCCTGAATATACAATAATTAGGGGCTGCATTATGGTGGTGATATAATGGTGTTTATCTTATTTTTTTTGGATTTCTTTGATATTGTACCTTTTTCTACAATAAGATGCAAGACAGCTTACGCGAAAAAAAATATGGGGAAGGGGATCTACAATCACCAATATAGAGTACAGAATATTAGGATGAAAATCTATCACGTTTCAAGCATCAAGTTTAATAAGCGCTTGTTATACTGCCGATCATCATGCTACCTTGACAGTTTACAATATAAAAATAGAAAAGAAAGTCAAAGCAATATTATAAAAATACACACCATTTCTATAGATTAAAACATAAGAACATAAGAACAGCAAGATTCCGGAACCCCAATGAGAGCAACATTCCAGAGCTGAGATTGTGATGTCATAATGCCTCAGTCCACAGTGCCTCAGAGCCAACCTCATCAGTGCAATGGCTTGATTGTCCAATACTTAGCTCGCATAAGAGCATAAGAATAGCCATACTAGGTCAGACCAAAGGTCCACCAAGCTCAGTAGCCCGTTCTCACGGTGGCCAATCCAGGTCACTAGTACCTGGCCAAAACCCAAGGTGTAGCAATATTCCATTCTACTGATCCAGGTCAAGCAGTGGCTTCTCCTGTGTCTTTCTCAATAACAGACTATGGACTTTTCCTCCAGGAACTTGTCCAAACCTTTCTTAAAACCAGCTTCGCTATCCGCTCTTACCACATCCTCTGGCAACACGTTCCAGAGCTTAACTATTCTCTGAGTATTGGTTTTAAAAGTATTTCCCTGCAGTTTCATCGAGGCATAGGGTTACAGGATGTCCGGATTTCCCCGGACATGTCATAACATAACTTTATTTTTCTAAACCGCCTTAATCAAAAGAATTCTAGGCGGTTTCCACAAAAGAGAAAAACTGGACAATCAGTGAAATACAAAATAGTAAAAAGACATAAAAAATTTAAAATTGATAGGATAAGATTAATTATGTTTAAAAAAAATAAAGATAAAAGCACAGATTAGGAGATGAATTTATCAAATAATATTATTTTTTGAGGACATGTCCGGGGCACTGGGGGTCCGGACAGCTTTTCAAAACTGGGTTTTGATAAGCTTCCCCCCAAATTGTGTTGGGCAAGAGAGCATCAGTGTATGTGCAGATGGCCTCCTGCCCGACCAGAGCAAGCAGCGGGGGTGGGGCTAGGGCGGGATTAGAGGCGGAACTGGGGCATAATGAGGCAGGGATGGGGGGGCGGGTCTAGGGGTTCCGGATTTTACGAATGTAAAATCTGGCAACCCCAATGTGGCAACTAGGGCATAGAGCAGGGCATAGGTGTCGGAACGGGGGGCAGGGACCACAGGGGCCATGGCCTCCCCCAAAATTGCCAGATAGAAACACCGCTTGCGAGGCTGCAGTACTGCACCTAAGCGGCGGTGCTCTCATGGTAGCAGCATCTCTCTGCCGCGTCCCTTCCCCGACATCTACTCTGCCCTTTCCCCCCCCCTCCATGCGTCTACTTTAAATTTCTTGTAAAAACACAGGGCCCCCCCGCCCTGACGTCGCCCTGGCGTCTTATCTCCACTGCGGCCTGCCCCAGTGGAAACAGGAAGTTGTAAGAGAGGGCAAGCCACAGTGGAGAGAAGACTCAGGGGCTGATGGTGGGGGTGGCGCTGTGTTTTTTTACAAGAAATTTGAGGTACACATGGGGCGTAACAAGGAATAGATGCAGGAAAGGACATGCCAGGGAGAGCCAACCAGCAGGTATGCTGGCTGGTAGCAAGATTTATTTATCTATTTATTCAATTTTCTATACCATTCTCCCAAGGGAACTCAACGGTTTACATTAATTTATTCAGGTCCTCAAGCATTTTCCCTGTCCATCCCGGTGGGCTCACAATCTGTCTAATGTACCTGGGGCAACGGGGGGATTAAGTGACTTGCCCAGGGTCACAAAGAGCAGGGTGGGTTTGAACCCACAACCCCAGGGTGCTGAGGCTGTAGCTTTAACCACTGCACCACACCAGTGCTGCCTAGAAATAAGGCCTCTCCTGAGACATTTCAGATTTGGGAAAGGAGTAAAAGGCAGAGCGGGAGCGGTATAGGACTTGGGGGAGGGAGTGGGGGAAGGGAGAGGTGTTGGACTCAAATGAGGGAAGGGGAGAGACATGTGAAACTCAAGAATGGGGTAAGGGAGGGAGGGAAATATGCCAGATTTGTGAGGGACAGGGAGAGATGGACTTGGGGGTGGCAGAGGGGGGTAGAAGGAGGACAGGGAGAGCTGGCAGAGGGGGTATAAGGGGAATAGTGAGAGACAGATTTTGAGGAGGACAAAAGGACAGTGTCCCAGCTTCTCCAGGGAAAAATCAGAAGAGCACATTGAATGTTTTGGGTTAAAAAAAATTTTTTTGTATGAAAAAGGACAATCCAGAGGGACTGAGAATTTGCCTGTTTCTTGTAGATTATATTTTTAAAAAAAAATGACATTTGATTGGAGGGCTGGTGCATGTGGCTACCTGACATGAACAAAGAAATGCGCTGTGTTTTGCCCAGAAGAATATTGTTGCTCTTTTGTTTCCTGGTGGACAGTGGCAAAGACTGTTATATAGTTATCTATAAAGCCTCAAAGGGACTGCACATCAGTGGCCATGGGAGACGCTGTATATTTTGGTGCTCATCCTTCTCCTTGGCAGCGAACCCTATGCAGGTAACCGGTTCATAGTCAGTCGTGCGCGAGACACCAGCACACCGACAATGGAGGGCAGAAAATTCAGTGCAAGACACTAGAGCACCGCGGGAAAACTTAGTTTTAATGAGCTCCGAAGTGGGATATGAGTGGGGAACCCTCCCCACTTTACTGCATAGTATTCGCGCTGCTGTTGGGGGGATGGGGTTGGAACTCTCCATTATAGAGAAAACTGAACTTCTTCTGGGTTTTGGGGGGAAAAGTTCCATTTTCTCTATAATGTGGGGGGTTGCACCCCCCACCCCCACCCCCAACGGCAGCGCGAACAGTGTGCAGTAAAGTGTGAAGGGGGGTCCCCAAACGCCCCCCATCGGACCTCTTTAAAATGAAGTTTTCCCGTAGCGCGCTTGTGTCTTGCGCTGAATTGTCAGTGCTCGATTGTCAGTGCGCTGGTGTCAGGCGCACGATTGTCCCTTCACCCAGGTAAACACGTGTGGGGTTACCAGATTTTACTTTAGTAATATCCCCAGTTCAACCCATCCCTGCCCCGTTACGCCCCAGTTCCTCCCCCAAACCTGCCCAACCGCACCCCCCTCTGCCTGCTCTCACCGGACAAAGTGCCAGGTTTCGAAAAGCCATCCGGACCTCCGGACATGTCCTCGAAAAGGACATATCTGGGGAAATCCAGCTCACTTATACTTACTTACATTTTCATTCACTATATCATTGTGTGCCACCTCCCAAAATACTTATTGAGGATTTTTTTGGGGTTTTCCTAAATGAAAAGTGTCAGGGCACCTTCATTTGGTTGCTTTGCTGCTCTTACGCGTTGAACCGACAAAACTGATTAGAACAGACGAGACGCACTGCTTTTATGCGTTGAACCGACAAAACTGATTAGAACAGACGAGACGCACTGCTCTTACGCGTTGAACCGACAAAACTGATTAGAACAGACGAGACGCACTGCTTTTATGCGTTGAACCGACAAAACTGATTAGAACAGACGAGACGCACTGCTCTTACGCGTTGAACCGACAAAACTGATTAGAACAGACGAGACGCACTGCTCTTACGCGTTGAACCGACAAAACTGATTAGAGCAGACGAGACGCACTGCTCTTATGCGTTGAACCGACAAAACTGATTAGAACAGACGAGTCGCACTGCTTTTATGCGTTGAACCGACAAAACTGATTAGAACAGACGAGACGCACTGCTCTTACGCGTTGAACCGACAAAACTGATTAGAACAGACGAGACGCACTGCTCTTACGCGTTGAACCGACAAAACTGATTAGAGCAGACGAGACGCACTGCTCTTACGCGTTGAACCGACAAAACTGATTAGAGCAGACGAGACGCACTGCTCTTACGCGTTGAACCGACAAAACTGATTAGAACAGAAGAGTCGCACTGCTCTTACGCGTTGAACCGACAAAACTGATTAGAACAGAAGAGTCGCACTGCTCTTATGCGTTGAACCGACAAAACTGATTAGAACAGACGAGACGCACTGCTCTTACGCGTTGAACCGACAAAACTGATTAGAGCAGACGAGACGCACTGCTCTTACGCGTTGAACCGACAAAACTGATTAGAGCAGACGAGACGCACTGCTCTTACGCGTTGAACCGACAAAACTGATTAGAACAGAAGAGTCGCACTGCTCTTATGCGTTGAACCGACAAAACTGATTAGAGCAGACGAGACGCACTGCTCTTACGCGTTGAACCGACAAAACTGATTAGAGCAGACGAGACGCACTGCTCTTACGCGTTGAACCGACAAAACTGATTAGAGCAGACGAGACGCACTGCTCTTACGCGTTGAACCGACAAAACTGATTAGAGCAGACGAGACGCACTGCTCTTACGCGTTGAACCGACAAAACTGATTAGAACAGAAGAGTCGCACTGCTCTTATGCGTTGAACCGACAAAACTGATTAGAACAGACGAGTCGCACTGCTCTTACGCGTTGAACCGACAAAACTGATTAGAACAGACGAGACGCACTGCTCTTACGCGTTGAACTGACAAAACTGATTAGAACAGACGAGACGCACTGCTCTTACGCGTTGAACCGACAAAACTGATTAGAACAGAAGAGTCGCACTGCTCTTACGCGTTGAACCGACAAAACTGATTAGAACAGACGAGACGCACTGCTCTTACGCGTTGAACCGACAAAACTGATTAGAACAGAAGAGTCGCACTGCTCTTACGCGTTGAACCGACAAAACTGATTAGAACAGACGAGACGCACTGCTCTTACGCGTTGAACCGACAAAACTGATTAGAACAGACGAGTCGCACTGCTCTTACGCGTTGAACCGACAAAACTGATTAGAGCAGACGAGACGCACTGCTCTTATGCATTGAACCGACAAAACTGATTAGAACAGACGAGATGCACTGCTTTTATGCGTTGAACCGACAAAACTGATTAGAGCAGACGAGACGCACTGCTCTTACGCGTTGAACCGACAAAACTGATTAGAACAGACGAGATGCACTGCTTTTATGCGTTGAACCGACAAAACTGATTAGAGCAGACGAGACGCACTGCTCTTACGCGTTGAACCGACAAAACTGATTAGAACAGACGAGACGCACTGCTCTTACGCGTTGAACCGACAAAACTGATTAGAGCAGACGAGTCGCACTGCTCTTACGCGTTGGACCGACAAAACTGATTAGAACAGATGAGTCGCACTGCTCTTACGCGTTGGACCGACAAAACTGATTAGAACAGACGAGACGCACTGCTCTTACGCGTTGGACCGACAAAACTGATTAGAACAGACGAGACGCACTGCTTTTATGCGTTGAACCGACAAAACTGATTAGAGCAGACGAGACGCACTGCTCTTATGCGTTGAACCGACAAAACTGATTAGAACAGACGAGTCGCACTGCTCTTACGCGTTGGACCGACAAAACTGATTAGAACAGACGAGTCGCACTGCTCTTACGCGTTGGACCGACAAAACTGATTAGAACAGACGAGACGCACTGCTCTTACGCGTTGAACCGACAAAACTGATTAGAACAGACGAGACGCACTGCTCTTACGCGTTGAACCGACAAAACTGATTAGAACAGACGAGACGCACTGCTCTTACGCGTTGAACCGACAAAACTGATTAGAGCAGACGAGACGCACTGCTCTTACGCGTTGAACCGACAAAACTGATTAGAACAGACGAGTCGCACTGCTCTTACGCGTTGAACCGACAAAACTGATTAGAGCAGACGAGACGCACTGCTCTTATGCATTGAACCGACAAAACTGATTAGAACAGACGAGTCGCACTGCTCTTACGCGTTGAACCGACAAAACTGATTAGAACAGACGAGATGCACTGCTTTTATGCGTTGAACCGACAAAACTGATTAGAGCAGACGAGACGCACTGCTCTTACGCGTTGAACCGACAAAACTGATTAGAACAGACGAGACGCACTGCTCTTACGCGTTGAACCGACAAAACTGATTAGAGCAGACGAGTCGCACTGCTCTTACGCGTTGGACCGACAAAACTGATTAGAACAGACGAGTCGCACTGCTCTTACGCGTTGGACCGACAAAACTGATTAGAACAGACGAGACGCACTGCTCTTACGCGTTGAACCGACAAAACTGATTAGAACAGACGAGACGCACTGCTCTTACGCGTTGAACCGACAAAACTGATTAGAGCAGACGAGACGCACTGCTCTTACGCGTTGAACCGACAAAACTGATTAGAACAGAAGAGTCGCACTGCTCTTACGCGTTGAACCGACAAAACTGATTAGAACAGACGAGACGCACTGCTCTTACGCGTTGAACCGACAAAACTGATTAGAACAGACGAGACGCACTGCTCTTACGCGTTGAACCGACAAAACTGATTAGAACAGACGAGACGCACTGCTCTTACGCGTTGAACCGACAAAACTGATTAGAGCAGACAAGACGCACTGCTCTTACGAGTTGAACCGACAAAACTGATTAGAACAGACGAGACGCACTGCTCTTACGCGTTGAACCGACAAAACTGATTAGAGCAGACGAGACGCACTGCTCTTACGCGTTGAACCGACAAAACTGATTAGAGCAGACGAGACGCACTGCTCTTACGCGTTGAACCGACAAAACTGATTAGAACAGACGAGACGCACTGCTCTTATGCATTGAACCGACAAAACTGATTAGAACAGACGAGACGCACTGCTCTTACGCATTGAACCGACAAAACTGATTAGAACAGACGAGTCGCACTGCTCTTACGCGTTGAACCGACAAAACTGATTAGAGCAGACGAGACGCACTGCTCTTACGCGTTGGACCGACAAAACTGATTAGAACAGACGAGTCGCACTGCTCTTACGCGTTGGACCGACAAAACTGATTAGAACAGACGAGTCGCACTGCTCTTACGCGTTGGACCGACAAAACTGATTAGAGCAGACGAGACGCATTGCTCTTATGTGTTGAACCGACAAAACTGATTAGAACAGAAGAGTCGCACTGCTTTTATGCGTTGAACCGACAAAACTGATTAGAGCAGACGAGACGCATTGCTCTTATGTGTTGAACCGACAAAACTGATTAGAGCAGACGAGACGCACTGCTCTTACGCGTTGAACCGACAAAACTGATTAGAACAGACGAGTCGCACTGCTCTTACGCGTTGGACCGACAAAACTGATTAGAACAGACGAGTCGCACTGCTCTTACGCGTTGGACCGACAAAACTGATTAGAACAGACGAGACGCACTGCTCTTACGCGTTGAACCGACAAAACTGATTAGAGCAGACGAGACGCACTGCTCTTACGCGTTGAACCGACAAAACTGATTAGAACAGACGAGTCGCACTGCTCTTACGCGTTGAACCGACAAAACTGATTAGAACAGACGAGACGCACTGCTCTTATGCGTTGAACCGACAAAACTGATTAGAGCAGACGAGACGCACTGCTCTTACGCGTTGAACCGACAAAACTGATTAGAGCAGACGAGACGCACTGCTCTTACGCGTTGAACCGACAAAACTGATTAGAACAGACGAGACGCACTGCTCTTACGCGTTGAACCGACAAAACTGATTAGAGCAGACGAGACGCACTGCTCTTACGTGTTGAACCGACAAAACTGATTAGAACAGAAGAGTCGCACTGCTCTTACGCGTTGAACCGACAAAACTGATTAGAACAGACGAGACGCACTGCTCTTATGCGTTGAACCGACAAAACTGATTAGAGCAGACGAGACGCACTGCTCTTACGCGTTGAACCGACAAAACTGATTAGAGCAGACGAGACGCACTGCTCTTACGCGTTGAACCGACAAAACTGATTAGAACAGACGAGACGCACTGCTCTTACGCGTTGAACCGACAAAACTGATTAGAGCAGACGAGACGCACTGCTCTTACGCGTTGAACCGACAAAACTGATTAGAACAGAAGAGTCGCACTGCTCTTACGCGTTGAACCGACAAAACTGATTAGAACAGAAGAGTCGCACTGCTCTTACGCGTTGAACCGACAAAACTGATTAGAACAGAAGAGTCGCACTGCTCTTACGCGTTGAACCGACAAAACTGATTAGAACAGACGAGACGCACTGCTCTTACGCGTTGAACCGACAAAACTGATTAGAGCAGACGAGACGCACTGCTTTTATGTGTTGAACCGACAAAACTGATTAGAGCAGACGAGACGCACTGCTCTTACGCGTTGAACCGACAAAACTGATTAGAACAGAAGAGTCGCACTGCTCTTACGCGTTGAACCGACAAAACTGATTAGAACAGAAGAGTCGCACTGCTCTTACGCGTTGAACCGACAAAACTGATTAGAACAGACGAGTCGCACTGCTCTTACGCGTTGAACCGACAAAACTGATTAGAACAGAAGAGTCGCACTGCTCTTACGCGTTGAACCGACAAAACTGATTAGAACAGAAGAGTCGCACTGCTCTTACGCGTTGAACCGACAAAACTGATTAGAACAGAAGAGTCGCACTGCTCTTACGCGTTGAACCGACAAAACTGATTAGAACAGACAAGACGCACTGCTCTTACGCGTTGAACCGACAAAACTGATTAGAACAGAAGAGTCGCACTGCTCTTACGCGTTGAACCGACAAAACTGATTAGAACAGAAGAGTCGCACTGCTCTTACGCGTTGAACCGACAAAACTGATTAGAACAGAAGAGTCGCACTGCTCTTACGCGTTGAACCGACAAAACTGATTAGAACAGAAGAGTCGCACTGCTCTTACGCGTTGAACCGACAAAACTGATTAGAACAGAAGAGTCGCACTGCTCTTACGCGTTGAACCGACAAAACTGATTAGAACAGACGAGACGCACTGCTTTTATGCGTTGAACCGACAAAACTGATTAGAACAGAAGAGTCGCACTGCTCTTACGCGTTGAACCGACAAAACTGATTAGAACAGACGAGTCGCACTGCTCTTACGCGTTGAACCGACAAAACTGATTAGAACAGAAGAGTCGCACTGCTCTTACGCGTTGAACCGACAAAACTGATTAGAACAGAAGAGTCGCACTGCTCTTACGCGTTGAACCGACAAAACTGATTAGAACAGAAGAGTCGCACTGCTCTTACGTGTTGAACCGACAAAACTGATTAGAACAGACGAGACGCACTGCTCTTACGCGTTGAACCGACAAAACTGATTAGAACAGACGAGACGCACTGCTCTTACGCGTTGAACCGACAAAACTGATTAGAGCAGACGAGACGCACTGCTCTTACGTGTTGAACCGACAAAACTGATTAGAACAGAAGAGTCGCACTGCTCTTACGCGTTGAACCGACAAAACTGATTAGAACAGAAGAGTCGCACTGCTCTTACGCGTTGAACCGACAAAACTGATTAGAACAGACGAGACGCACTGCTCTTACGCGTTGAACCGACAAAACTGATTAGAGCAGACGAGACGCACTGCTTTTATGCGTTGAACCGACAAAACTGATTAGAACAGACGAGACGCACTGCTCTTACGCGTTGAACCGACAAAACTGATTAGAACAGAAGAGTCGCACTGCTCTTACGCGTTGAACCGACAAAACTGATTAGAACAGACGAGACGCACTGCTTTTATGCGTTGAACCGACAAAACTGATTAGAACAGAAGAGTCGCACTGCTCTTACGCGTTGAACCGACAAAACTGATTAGAGCAGACGAGACGCACTGCTTTTATGCGTTGAACCGACAAAACTGATTAGAACAGACGAGACGCACTGCTTTTATGCGTTGAACCGACAAAACTGATTAGAACAGAAGAGTCGCACTGCTCTTACGCGTTGAACCGACAAAACTGATTAGAACAGACGAGACGAACTGCTTTTATGCGTTGAACCGACAAAACTGATTAGAGCAGACAAGACGCACTGCTCTTACGCGTTGAACCGACAAAACTGATTAGAGCAGACGAGACGCACTGCTCTTATGCGTTGAACCGACAAAACTGATTAGAACAGAAGAGTCGCACTGCTCTTACGCGTTGAACCGACAAAACTGATTAGAACAGACGAGACGCACTGCTCTTACGCATTGAACCGACAAAACTGATTAGAGCAGACGAGACGCACTGCTCTTACGCGTTGAACCGACAAAACTGATTAGAACAGACGAGTCGCACTGCTCTTACGTGTTGAACCGACAAAACTGATTAGAGCAGACGAGACGCACTGCTCTTATGCGTTGAACCGACAAAACTGATTAGAACAGACGAGTCGCACTGCTCTTATGCGTTGAACCGACAAAACTGATTAGAGCAGACGAGACGCACTGCTCTTATGCGTTGAACCGACAAAACTGATTAGAGCAGACGAGACGCACTGCTCTTACGTGTTGAACCGACAAAACTGATTAGAACAGACGAGTCGCACTGCTTTTACGCGTTGAACCGACAAAACTGATTAGAACAGACGAGACGAACTGCTTTTATGCGTTGAACCGACAAAACTGATTAGAGCAGACAAGACGCACTGCTCTTACGCGTTGAACCGACAAAACTGATTAGAGCAGACGAGACGCACTGCTCTTACGCGTTGAACCGACAAAACTGATTAGAACAGAAGAGTCGCACTGCTCTTACGCGTTGAACCGACAAAACTGATTAGAACAGACGAGACGCACTGCTCTTACGCATTGAACTGACAAAACTGATTAGAGCAGACGAGACGCATTGCTCTTACGCATTGAACCGACAAAACTGATTAGAGCAGACAAGACGCACTGCTCTTACGCGTTGAACCGACAAAACTGATTAGAGCAGACGAGACGCACTGCTCTTATGCGTTGAACCGACAAAACTGATTAGAGCAGACGAGACGCACTGCTCTTACGCGTTGAACCGACAAAACTGATTAGAACAGACGAGACGCACTGCTCTTACGCGTTGAACCGACAAAACTGATTAGAGCAGACGAGACGCATTGCTCTTACGCATTGAACTGACAAAACTGATTAGAACAGACGAGACGCACTGCTTTTATGCGTTGAACCGACAAAACTGATTAGAGCAGACGAGACGCACTGCTCTTACGCATTGAACTGACAAAACTGATTAGAACAGACGAGACGCACTGCTCTTACGCGTTGAACCGACAAAACTGATTAGAGCAGACGAGACGCATTGCTCTTACGCATTGAACTGACAAAACTGATTAGAACAGACGAGACGCACTGCTCTTACGCATTGAACTGACAAAACTGATTAGAACAGACGAGACGCACTGCTCTTACGCGTTGAACCGACAAAACTGATTAGAGCAGACGAGACGCATTGCTCTTACGCATTGAACTGACAAAACTGATTAGAGCAGACGAGACGCACTGCTCTTACGCGTTGAACCGACAAAACTGATTAGAACAGACGAGACGCACTGCTCTTACGCGTTGAACCGACAAAACTGATTAGAGCAGACGAGACGCACTGCTCTTACACGTTGAACCGACAAAACTGATTAGAGCAGACGAGACGCACTGCTCTTACCCGTTGAACCGACAAAACTGATTAGAGCAGACGAGACGCACTGCTCTTACGCATTGAACCGACAAAACTGATTAGAACAGAAGAGTCGCACTGCTCTTACGTGTTGAACCGACAAAACTGATTAGAACAGACGAGACGCACTGCTCTTACGCGTTGAACCGACAAAACTGATTAGAACAGAAGAGTCGCACTGCTCTTACGCGTTGAACCGACAAAACTGATTAGAACAGAAGAGTCGCACTGCTCTTACGCGTTGAACCGACAAAACTGATTAGAACAGAAGAGTCGCACTGCTCTTACGTGTTGAACCGACAAAACTGATTAGAACAGACGAGACGCACTGCTCTTACGCGTTGAACCGACAAAACTGATTAGAGCAGACGAGACGCACTGCTCTTACACGTTGAACCGACAAAACTGATTAGAACAGAAGAGTCGCACTGCTCTTACGCGTTGAACCGACAAAACTGATTAGAACAGAAGAGTCGCACTGCTCTTACGCGTTGAACCGACAAAACTGATTAGAACAGACGAGACGCACTGCTTTTATGCGTTGAACCGACAAAACTGATTAGAGCAGACGAGTCGCACTGCTCTTACGCGTTGAACCGACAAAACTGATTAGAGCAGACGAGACGCATTGCTCTTACGCATTGAACCGACAAAACTGATTAGAGCAGACGAGACGCACTGCTCTTACGCGTTGAACCGACAAAACTGATTAGAGCAGACGAGACGCACTGCTCTTATGCGTTGAACCGACAAAACTGATTAGAACAGAAGAGTCGCACTGCTCTTACGCGTTGAACCGACAAAACTGATTAGAACAGACGAGACGCACTGCTCTTACGCGTTGAACCGACAAAACTGATTAGAACAGACGAGACGCACTGCTCTTACGCGTTGAACCGACAAAACTGATTAGAGCAGACGAGACGCATTGCTCTTACGCATTGAACTGACAAAACTGATTAGAACAGACGAGACGCACTGCTTTTATGCGTTGAACCGACAAAACTGATTAGAGCAGACGAGACGCACTGCTCTTACGCATTGAACTGACAAAACTGATTAGAACAGACGAGACGCACTGCTCTTACGCGTTGAACCGACAAAACTGATTAGAGCAGACGAGACGCATTGCTCTTACGCATTGAACTGACAAAACTGATTAGAACAGACGAGACGCACTGCTCTTACGCATTGAACTGACAAAACTGATTAGAACAGACGAGACGCACTGCTCTTATGCGTTGAACCGACAAAACTGATTAGAACAGAAGAGATGCACTGCTCTTATGCGTTGAACCGACAAAACTGATTAGAACAGACGAGACGCACTGCTTTTATGCGTTGAACCGACAAAACTGATTAGAACAGACGAGATGCACTGCTCTTACGCGTTGAACCGACAAAACTGATTAGAACAGACGAGACGCACTGCTCTTATGCGTTGAACCGACAAAACTGATTAGAACAGAAGAGATGCACTGCTCTTACGCGTTGAACCGACAAAACTGATTAGAACAGACGAGACGCACTGCTTTTATGCGTTGAACCGACAAAACTGATTAGAACAGACGAGATGCACTGCTCTTACGCGTTGAACCGACAAAACTGATTAGAACAGACGAGACGCACTGCTCTTACGCATTGAACCGACAAAACTGATTAGAACAGACGAGACGCACTGCTTTTATGCGTTGAACCGACAAAACTGATTAGAGCAGACGAGACGCACTGCTCTTACACGTTGAACCGACAAAACTGATTAGAACAGAAGAGTCGCACTGCTCTTACGCGTTGAACCGACAAAACTGATTAGAACAGACGAGACGCACTGCTTTTATGCGTTGAACCGACAAAACTGATTAGAGCAGACGAGACGCACTGCTCTTACGTGTTGAACCGACAACACTGATTAGAGCAGACGAGACGCACTGCTCTTACACGTTGAACCGACAAAACTGATTAGAACAGACGAGACGCACTGCTCTTACGCGTTGAACCGACAAAACTGATTAGAGCAGACGAGACGCATTGCTCTTACGCATTGAACTGACAAAACTGATTAGAACAGACGAGACGCACTGCTTTTATGCGTTGAACCGACAAAACTGATTAGAGCAGACGAGACGCACTGCTCTTACGCATTGAACTGACAAAACTGATTAGAACAGACGAGACGCACTGCTCTTACGCGTTGAACCGACAAAACTGATTAGAGCAGACGAGACGCATTGCTCTTACGCATTGAACTGACAAAACTGATTAGAACAGACGAGACGCACTGCTCTTACGCATTGAACTGACAAAACTGATTAGAACAGACGAGACGCACTGCTCTTATGCGTTGAACCGACAAAACTGATTAGAACAGAAGAGATGCACTGCTCTTATGCGTTGAACCGACAAAACTGATTAGAACAGACGAGACGCACTGCTTTTATGCATTGAACCGACAAAACTGATTAGAGCAGACGAGATGCACTGCTCTTACGCGTTGAACCGACAAAACTGATTAGAACAGACGAGACGCACTGCTTTTATGCGTTGAACCGACAAAACTGATTAGAACAGACGAGATGCACTGCTCTTACGCGTTGAACCGACAAAACTGATTAGAACAGACGAGACGCACTGCTCTTACGCATTGAACCGACAAAACTGATTAGAACAGACGAGACGCACTGCTTTTATGCGTTGAACCGACAAAACTGATTAGAGCAGACGAGACGCACTGCTCTTACACGTTGAACCGACAAAACTGATTAGAACAGAAGAGTCGCACTGCTCTTACGCGTTGAACCGACAAAACTGATTAGAACAGACGAGACGCACTGCTTTTATGCGTTGAACCGACAAAACTGATTAGAGCAGACGAGACGCACTGCTCTTACGTGTTGAACCGACAACACTGATTAGAGCAGACGAGACGCACTGCTCTTACGCGTTGAACCGACAAAACTGATTAGAACAGACGAGACGCACTGCTTTTATGCGTTGAACCGACAAAACTGATTAGAACAGACGAGACGCACTGCTCTTACGCATTGAACCGACAAAACTGATTAGAACAGACGAGACGCACTGCTTTTATGCGTTGAACCGACAAAACTGATTAGAGCAGACGAGACGCACTGCTTTTATGCGTTGAACCGACAAAACTGATTAGAGCAGACGAGACGCACTGCTCTTACGCGTTGAACCGACAAAACTGATTAGAGCAGACGAGACGCACTGCTCTTATGCGTTGAACCGACAAAACTGATTAGAACAGACGAGTCGCACTGCTCTTACGTGTTGAACCGACAAAACTGATTAGAACAGACGAGTCGCACTGCTCTTACGCGTTGAACCGACAAAACTGATTAGAACAGACGAGACGCACTGCTCTTATGCGTTGAACCGACAAAACTGATTAGAACAGACGAGACGCACTGCTTTTATGCGTTGAACTGACAAAACTGATTAGAACAGACGAGACGCACTGCTCTTACGCATTGAACCGACAAAACTGATTAGAACAGACGAGACGCACTGCTCTTACGTGTTGAACCGACAACACTGATTAGAGCAGACGAGACGCACTGCTTTTATGCGTTGAACCGACAAAACTGATTAGAACAGACGAGACGCACTGCTTTTATGCGTTGAACCGACAAAACTGATTAGAACAGACGAGACGCACTGCTCTTACGCATTGAACCGACAAAACTGATTAGAACAGACGAGACGCACTGCTTTTATGCGTTGAACCGACAAAACTGATTAGAGCAGACGAGACGCACTGCTTTTATGCGTTGAACCGACAAAACTGATTAGAGCAGACGAGACGCACTGCTCTTACGCGTTGAACCGACAAAACTGATTAGAGCAGACGAGACGCACTGCTCTTATGCGTTGAACCGACAAAACTGATTAGAACAGACGAGTCGCACTGCTCTTACGTGTTGAACCGACAAAACTGATTAGAACAGACGAGTCGCACTGCTCTTACGCGTTGAACCGACAAAACTGATTAGAACAGACGAGACGCACTGCTCTTATGCGTTGAACCGACAAAACTGATTAGAACAGACGAGACGCACTGCTTTTATGCGTTGAACTGACAAAACTGATTAGAACAGACGAGACGCACTGCTTTTATGCGTTGAACCGACAAAACTGATTAGAGCAGACGAGACACACTGTGTTGCATTGTAACTAAGATTTCTGAGGCAGGCCTTATGGCCGAACCACGTATGTGCCGAGTCTTGACTACAATAAAGAATTTGAACACCAGTGGTCGCCTTTTCTGTTTTGAGTATCCAAATGAATGCCATCGAAAATCCAGGTCAGTGGGACTTATCCAGGTGAGAGCTTCTCCTATCCAGACGAGTCCTGGTGAATATTGGCAGGTATTGTCTGACAAATCTGATTAATTTCTTTGATTGGGTGACCAGAGAATTGGATCACGGGAGAGTGATAGATGCGATATATTTAGAATTCTAGCAAAGCCTTTGACATGGTTCCGCATGACGACTAATTAATAAATTAAACTGAGTGTCCTCTGTTTGGGCCTTAAAGTGACTAACTGGGTTAGGAACTGGTTAAGTGGAAGGTGCCAGAGGGTAGTTGTCAATGGAGATCGCTCTACAAATCCCCAACTTTCATCGAGAGAGTTCTAATTCCATACGCTTCTACTAGAATGCTTCAGTCCAATGACCAACATCTGCTGACTGTTCCTTCACTTAAAACCATTAATACGCATAGACGATACATCTTTTCAGTTACGGCTCCATAATTGTGGAATTCCTTACCAATTTAGTTAAGGGAAGAACAAAATATCGACAGATTTAAGAGCAAGTTAAAATGCTTTCTTTTTAAAGTTGCTTTTGGTTGCTCAACATCGCAAATTGGGACTGCACATATCAGCTTAGATCCCTTCAATCCTGCTGAAGACTTGATTTCTTTAAAATCCTTCCTTTTGTAGTTTTCCTTAATTGTCTCATTTGCTTTCAATTATTGTACAGTAAAATCTTGGTTTGCAAACATAATTCGTTCCAGAAGCATGCTTGTAATCCAAAGCACTCTTATATCAAAGCAAATTTCCCCATTGGAAATGATGGAAACTCAGACAATTTGTTCCACAACCCAAAAACTTTAATATAAAATACTATAAGTACTCGTATTGCAAGACCTCGCTCGTTTAGAACAGTCACTAAACTCCTGCAGCGTCGGAGAGAGAAGAACCATTGGCTCAGTTGTGATGTGTGTATACTGTATGTACTCGTATTGCAAGACCTCGCTCATTTAGAACAGTCACTACACTCCCGCAGCGTCAGAGAGAAAAGAACCATCGGCTCAGTTGTGATGTGTGTATACTGTATGTACTTGTATTGCAAGACTTTGCTTGTTTAGAACAGTCACTACACTCCCGCAGCGTCAGAGAGAGAAGAACCATCGGCTCAGTTGTGATGTGTGTATACTGTATGTACTCGTATTGCAAGACCTCGCTCGTTTAGAACAGTCACTAAACTCCTGCAGCGTCGGAGAGAGAAGAACCATTGGCTCAGTTGTGATGTGTGTATACTGTATGTACTTGTATTGCAAGACATTGCTTGTATATCAAGTTCAAATTTAATCAAATGTTTTGCTTGTCTTGCAAAACACTTGCAAACCAAGTTACTTGCAATCCAGGGTTTTACTGTATTTTTATCCGTACTTTAATTATTGGTTCTGTCTGTCCGATAAAAGTCATGTTTTTGGTATATGAATTTTTGTTTCCCTGTATGTTTTTATAAATTGCTTTGTCTTTTGCTCTCCGGGTTGCAGTGATACACCCATGTCTAGTCACCAGTGACAATTCTCCCCAGAATACATGGATCTTCTACATACCGTCTCAGGAACTGGGTCGCAACCTCTACATGCTTTTGCTTGCTCAGATCAGTAAGCTGTTTGGGAACCCATCGTGCGCAGACCTTCCTGTATCCAAAGTCATCATGCATTAGGGCAAATGCAGATCCATGGCTGATATCCAAATTTGCAGCCAATTGAGACACCGTTATCTGTCGGTCATCTCTAATCAAGGCACCCTCCCAGTCAATGTTCTCTTGGCTGCGTGATGTTGATGGGCGAGCAGAATGACCTGTTCTTCCTGCTTTAAACCTTTATACCCACTCATAAGCCTTTCGTTGATTCATGGTGCTATGTCCATACTGAGTTAATGTCTGATGGTGAATTTCCACTAGAAAGTGCACTATTGCATGTGCTTTGATGGTGCAAACTTGTAATAGAGCGTCCATGTTTCTGACCTCGTGGCTGCCACATGACTAAAGGCCAAGCATTATACTGTGCATGGATAAACTATCCAACAGTCAATGTACGTGTACATATAATAATAATAATAATAACTTTATTCTTTTATACCGCCATAACCAAAAGTTCTAGGAGGTTTACACTACAAAGAGCTGGACAATCAGCGAAATACAATAATACAGTAAAAATAAAAATATTTGTAAAATAGAATTTCAATAATAAAACTCACTAAGTAATAAACTTATCGAACAAAGTGGTCTTAATTAATTTCCGAAAACAGCAATAATAATAACTTTATTCTTCTATACCGCCATAGTCGTGAGAGTTCTAGGTGGTTCACACCGAAGAGAGCTGGACAGTCAGCGAAGTTACAATGTGTTGAGATCCGGGATACAGTATACAGACACTTACAAAAGCATATAGAATCTTACAAAAAAGTCCAGGATATAGCGTGTAGGGTCTTACAAAGAGCATATGGAGTCTTACAACAGGCAGTGAAAATACAGCAAAGTCTTAAAAAGGCAGCAGAAAAAATGTTATACATTTCAGATTTGAAAGCAGGAGTGGACATATGTAGTGTTGGGTGTAGATACTTTTTAGGTGACAATTCTGTTGAATAAGGCAGTTTTTATGGCTTTTCGAAAGGCATTATATGTCAGTCTTGCTCCATTTATGGAGCTGTCCAACCAGTGTTGTTGTTTGTTAGCTTGGTACATAAAGGTTCTATCCAGGAAGGTTTTGTATCTGCAGCCGATAATGCTTGGGTATGCAAATAGGTTGCTGTTTCTGGTTTGTCTCGTAGGGCTGTATACAGTGAAGTGAGGAAGCAGGTATGTAGGAGCTAGTCCCCAAACCAGCTTGAAACATATGCAAGAGAACCTGAATATTATTCGTGCCTCCATTGGCAACCAGTGAAGTAGGGGCTAACATGGTCGCTCTTTTTCAATCCAAATATCAAGGATAACCTAGCTTGCTGAATAACCAAGATTGTTGTCTACCAGCTTGAAATATGCTGCATTTTGTTAGCCGTATTTTCACGCATATAACGCGCGCGTTATACACGATTTTACAAACCGTGCATAACCATGTCAGAGAAAGGGCAGGACCGCTGGAAGAGGAAGCAGCGCAGACGCAGGGCTCACAGAAGGGCCGGGACCGCCAAGAGGAAGCAGCAGGACAAAGGTAGGAGCTTCTCCATGATGGGGGGGGGGTCGGGAGGGTGTGGGGATGCGAGCGGTCCTTCGGGGTGGGGGTGCGCATGCGGGTGCGAGTGCGTGCGAGCGGTCCTTCGGGGTGGGGGTGCGAGCTGTCCTGCGGGGGGGTGAATCGGACGTCGGGGGGGGGGGCATCAGGCTTTCAGGGTGGGGACAGGACTTCAAGGGGGAGAGGAGAGTCAGGGCGGGCAAAAGGAGAGTCGGGGCGGCATGCGCGGTAAACGGGTGTGCGCGGTATATAAAAATTTCTTTACATAAATTACAGTTTCCCGCGCGCTATACCCGTGTGCGCGTTTTACACGGGTGCGCGGTGTATGAGTGAAAATACGGTTAGTTCTGTTCCGATTATTGCGTAATTGAACAATTGGCTTTGATTTTTGATTGTAACCCATTTCAAACCCATATCTGTATACTCAATTGTACAGGTGGATGTCATGAATCTAAAGTTTTTATGTAGAAGGTCATCATGGGAGCATTCCAAAGGGCTCTTTTTGCTCAGGGTCAATTGCTACAGGGAGCATGACAAGATATTGGGAATTCTTTTCTGGTCTGCTCTTTGAAATGAACCGACAAAGCATTTTAATTAAGCGGGTTATCAAAAGCTATTGGCGTGTTTTGCAAATAACGTACAGTCTATGCTTCTGCCCTGTGGTTTGCTTTACCATGCTCTCTGTCTAATGGATTTTTTTTTTTTGACATCTGTTGGACTCACATCTGGCTTAGTTCAGCTAATCTCTCAGCCTGTGAGATACTGATGCTGTAATAATTGTTCTCCTTGGCTCCTCGGCTGGCGTCACGATTGCTGCAGTTGTCAGGGTCTTGCCAGGCCTGAGTAAGTGGAGCTGACGTTTCAGCCATTGTGTTGTGGCTCTCTTCAGGGTGTGCTGAGAGCTCTGCAGTTTGTCTTTGTATTTAGTGGGTTTTCAAACCTGATTGACTGAATCTTAAGGTAGGTAGTTTCCTCATGAAAAAACATGAGAACATAAGAATAGCCTTATTGGGTCAGATCATGGTCTATCAAGCCCAGTAGCCCGTTCTCACGGTGGCCAATCCAGGTCCCTAGTACCTGGCCAAAACCAAAAAGTAGCAACATTCCATACAGAATCCTAAGGAGTAGCAAGATTCCGGAATCCCAGAGAGTAACAAGATTCTAGAATCCCCAGAGAGTAGCAACATTCCATGCTACCGATCCAGGGCAAGTAGTGGCTTCCCCCATGTCTTTCTCAATAACAGACTAAGAACTTTTCCTCCAGGAACTTGTCCAAACCTTATATTAGTAGGAGCCAGAGCTGGGGTCGGAGTCAGAGTCCAAGGTTTGGTGTACTGACTCCGCAACCATGCTGTTCTATAACACCACCTGGGCACTCAGATAAGAATAGCCTTACTGGGTTAGACTAAAGGTCCATCAAGCCCAGTAGCTCATTTTCACGGTGGCCAATCCAGGTCCCTAGGACCTGGCCAAAAGCCAAGGAGTAGCAACATTCCAAACTACCGATCCAGGGCAAGCAGTGGCTTCCCCCCATGTCTTTCTCAATAACCAGTTACGCTATCCGCTCTTACCACAACCTCTGGCAATGCATTTCAGAGCTTAACTATTCTCTGAGTGAAAAAAAAAAAGGAAATAGAGCTGGTCATAAGTTAGAATTTTGGCAGGAAAGTTTGTTGATAGCAAATTTGAATGGGGCCATGCTATAACTGGTGCGTACAAATGGGTAGCGTGTTTTTGATGTTTTAAATTGGTGATAATCTAACTCCAGTGATCACCAGAAGGTGTGGTTAAATATTAAGATATATGTGGAGAGGATTTATTTAAAGTGATGGTAACACGCAATTGGAAATGTTATGATCGACTTAATTATACTTTCTGGTGGGCCAACTTGTGTTCTAGTTATAGATATGAAAGAATGAATGCTGAACTTTCAGGTTATAGTAAAGTATTTAACATGATGTGGAGCCCATTGGCATCATTTATTGAATCACAATAGATGTCATGTACCTTTTCTTTTTATCTGACCTCCTTACACATCCAGGGTGGGAGGGAGGGAGGGTGGGAAATGTATTATTGTTTGTTATTCCTATTTTATTTATTGTATGGAAATTATAAATGTATATCTACTTTTATTAGTTAAGGAGGGAGAGGTGGAGAAAATGAGTGTTTTATGAATCCTATATAATAAAACGCTAGCCGCGCATGCGCACTCAGACCTGCGTGATCTGTGATCCCTGTTCCGTGATCTGTAGGTCCGTGACCAGAGTGCGTATGCGGCGGCTAGACAAAGCGGGAGAAACACACTCAAGCGCTGTGGCCGACTCAGGATCGTGGGAGGATGCGCCGGAGGGATGCCGGAGGGGGAGGTACATATCGCTTCTGCACATACCGGTACAAACCTCCCTCCAGCGTTGGCCGCCGCAGCACGTTAAACAGGCTGCTTCTCGGCTTTCTCCTGCAGTTGAGTCCCTCTGCCGCGTCACTGCTGACGTCATCAATGACGCGACAGAGAGACTCAACGGCAGAAGAAAGCCGGGAAGCAGCCTGTTTAACATGCTGCGGCTGCCAACGCTGGAGGGAGGTTTGTTATTAAAAGTCATCTCGCTGGGAGGGTCGCAGAGTCAGCGGGGGTTGGGCTGGGAGGGGAGAGAAGCATCTGCCTCGGGTGCTTCAGGCAGCAGCAGCGTTTACAATTCGCTGCTGTTGCGGCTTCAGGCCTTCCTCTCTGGCCGGTCCTGCCTACTTCCTGTTTTCATGAAGACAGGACCCGCCAGAGAGAAAGACCTGAAGCCAGCAACAGCAATGAATTGTGAATGCTGCTGTTGCCCGATGAAGTAGTTGAAGGAGGAAAGTGAGCAGAGAGGGAGAGAATGGCTTGGAGGGAAGAACAGATGGCAGGGCATGGAGGGAAGGAGGAAGGTATGCCAGACCAAGGGAAAAGGAAAGAGGAGATGGAGAGAGGCCATATGGGACAGAGAGAGAGGGGGCGGACACTGGATGGAAAGAGAAGAGAGGGCAGTGAATGGAAGGGGCAAGACAGAGGGTGAACAGTAGATGGAAGGGGTAGAGAGAGGGAGACAGACACTGAATGGAAGTGTGGAGGACAGGGGGAGCAGCATGCAGGATTGAGGGAAGAGGATAGAGTTAGAAATAAAGATAGACAGGGGGCCAGCAAAAGACACAGACAGAAAGAATGACAGCATCCAAGGAGAGAGAGACAAATCAAAAAAAAATCAAAAACAGACAGACAGACAGACATCTACTCTAGCACCCTGCGCGTATAAAATGGTCCCCCTCGCACCCCTCCTCGAAGCACCTGAACCCCCGTTGACCTTTCCATCGCGGTTTGACCCTCTCATCCCTTTCCGCCGTCTGACTGACTCACTTAGTCCCTTGACGCCACCCTTCCCTTCCCATGGTCCTGACCGTTGACCCTCCCATCACGATATGACCTTCCCATCCCTTCCCGCCTTCTGACTGACTTAGTCTGACTGACTTAGTCCCTTGCCGCCCCCCTTCCCTTCCTGCGGTCCCGACAAACCTGTCCACTCCAGCAGTGTCCAAAGCACTCTACACATGCTGCTTCGAGGTCTTCTACTGCCCTGATTTGCTCTGCTGCATCTCTGATGATGTTATCAGGGACGTGCCAGAGTAAATCAGAGCAGTAGAAGCCCCGAAGCAGCATGTGTAGAGTGCTGCGCTGCTTCAGTCGGCAGGTTTGTCGGGACCACGGGAAGGGAATGGAAGGGAGGGCGGCAAGGGACTAAGGGAGCCAGCCAGACCGTGGGAAGGGAAAGGGGTGGTAGGGGAAAATGCTGCTTCTGCACAGGGAAGTGGTGTGGGGGAAGGGAAATGGAGGGGGAGGGAATGCTGGTGCGGCTGCTATACAGGGAAGTGGGGTGGGGGAGGAAAATGCTGCTGCTGCACAGAAAAATGGAGGGGGAGGGATAGAAGGAAAGACAGACAGTGGGAGGGAGGGAGACAGAAAGAAAAGAAGAAAGATATAGGGGCAGGGAGAGACACAGAAAGACAGAGACAAAGGGGCCAGGGAGAGACAGACAGAAAGAAAAACAGTGAGAGGGAGAGACAGAAATAAAGAAAGACAGACAGACATAGATTCTAGCACCCGTTAATGTAATGGGCTTAAATACTAGGGGCCCACAGAGATACAGTCAGGGAGGGGGAGAGGGAAAGGGGGCTGCTTTCTAGCACCCGTTAATGTAACGGGCTTTAACACTAGTTATTTGCATATTTAAAATGCGCTTCTTGATTTGTTTATGTTTAAATTCATTGTATTGCACTATTTATATTTTAAAATTAATAAAGATTTACAAAATAAAAAAAGCTGTGAGCAAAGGAGCTATTTTAAGAGCAGCAAATCTTTTTGGTTAGGAAAGTACATTAAAGCAAGAGGAAAAGAAAGCTGTTTTGTTTCTCAAAAGTAGTAGCTGAAAATGTAAGGGAAAAGAGGTTAGTCTTCATATATTACAAGTCATCACAGAAAGAAGAAGATAGGCAACAATATCTGGAAAAGCTAAGAGAAGCTAGAACAGTAGTCAGGAAAGCAAAGATGCAAACGTCAGAAAAAATTAGCAAATACAGTAAGACTGGAGGACAATACTTTTTTTTTTAGATATACTAGTGATAGGAAGAAGTGAAAAAGTGACATTGTAAGGCTCAAAGGTGAAGAGGAGGAATACATAGAAGCTGGTAAGGATAAAACAAAACTGTTTAAGTTATTTCTGTTTGTGTTCATAGATGAAGGACCAGGAGTAGGACTGCAGAAGACAAGAGCTAACCAAAATGGATCTGTGGTAGACCTTGACTATTTTTCAGAAGACTTGTGTTTGTGAGGAGCTAGCTAAACTAAAGGTGGTCAAAACGATGGAACGCAATGAGTTACATAAGAAGGTCCTGAGGAACTTAGGGACGTTCTGAAAGTACCACTGTCTAACCTTTTCAATGTTTCTTTAGAGTCTGGAGTAGTCCTAGAGGACTAGAGAAGAGTGATGTGGTCCCTCTTCACAAAAAAAGGAAGTAAGGATGAGGTTGGGAACTATGGGCCTGTTAATCTGGTCTCCATGGTGAGTAAAATAAATATTTCTAAAACTGAGGATGGTGAATTTTTGTGAATCCAATATAGAGAATGACACGGTGACAAAATTCATCACCGTTCCCATCGCCGTGGATAACCGCAGGAAACCATCCAGTGTCCTTCTGTAGTGTCTGTCTCAACCTTAGTCCTTCTACACCAGTATTCTTCAACGCAAGGCTTAAGGGTCGATGGGTCATCCCATTCATACTCTGATTCTTATGTGCGCCAAGTATAGGACAATCAAGCCATTGTGACGTCACTGATGAGGTTGGCTCGTAGGCACTGGTGGAATGAGGCATTATGACGTCACAAGTTCAGTTCTGGAATGTTGCTACGCTTTGGGTTTCTGCCAACCTGGGACCTGGGTTGGCTACAGTTGGAAACAGGATAGTGGGCTTGATAGACCTTCAGTCTGTCCAAGTATAGCAATGCTTATGGCCTTATGTTCTAACCATCCCGTGTCATTCTTTAGTGTCTGTCTCAACCTCAGTCCTTCTACACCAGCATTCTTCAATGCAGGGCTTGAGGGTCAGTGGCTGGGCCCATTCATACTTTTGATTCTTATCTGAGCCAAGTTTAGGACAATCAAGCCATTGTGGCTGTGAGGCATTGGTGGAATGAAGCATTATGACATCACAATATCTGCTCTGGATACCAGAGACTGTCATTCTTTAGTGTCTGTCTCAACCTCAGTCCTTCTACACCAGCATTCTTCAATGCAGGGCTTGAGGGTCAGTGGCTGTGCCCATTCGTACTCTGATTCTTCCCTCTCTCCTTAAAGAATGACATGGAGGTGGTTCCCTGTGGGGACAGGAACATTGATGAATTTTGTCACCCTGTCATTCTCTGGATTGCAGGAATCAAAACAGCATGGTTTTACTAGAAGTAGATGAATCTGATTAATTTCTTTGACTGGATTGAGGGAGAGTGCTAGATGTGGTATACTTAAGAGTTTAGCAAAACCTTTGACACAGTTCTTCACTGATGACTTTAAATAACTGTGTGCCCTCAGTATGGACCTCAAAGTGACTGACTGGTTTGCAATGTCATACAGTACAATACAAAATGTCTTATATTCTGCAATACACCCATCGATTTTGGTATGGATCACACGTATAAGAAAACCAGCCAATTCCAGGTTTAGAAATTGATTGCGTGGAAGGTGAGAAAGGACAATAGTAATCTAATCTAATGCTTGGCTTGATATACCGAGACTTCAATCCAGGAAAGCTCGACTCGGTGTACAATGGTTAACTTAGTTAGGCCAATGAAGGCTATAGCGGAGAAGATATCAAAGAAAATTAATCTCCAAAGTGCTTAGTGAACAAAATGGTTTTCAATAGTAAATGTAGCTCACTCTGAAGAAAAGGATGTTACCAGTGCTGGGCCACAAGGACTGGTTCTTGGATTGGTGCTTTTTTAAACATTTTTGTAAACAATATTTAGAAGGGCTAATTGATATGATTTGGACAGATGTCTCTGATGGTGTAGATGACATGAAGAGAAATCTCAAAAAAACTTGAAGAATGGTCCAATGCTCTGGTTGAATGAATATAAATCGAGGATTTCTACTGGAGCTCTCCAGGCTCCTATAGTACAACATTGGTTACAAAATAAACATGGGCTGGCTGGCGAGTTGTAGATCAGATAAAAGGGAGGGAGGGAGGGAGGGTGATAATTCAGAAAGTTTATTAAATAGGAAGGAACAAAGGTATATCTATATGCTAAACACTGTGGAACTGGGGGGTTTAAACAGCGAGCTTGAGTGGGCGTCCCTGTTCTGAGTCCAGGCTGGTGATTGGTCAGCTCTTTTGAGTCAGCTGATTGTAACTCGCTGACTGTCCAGCTCTCTTCAATGTGAACCGCCTAGAAGTCTCACGACTATGGCGGTATAGAAGAATAAAGTTATTCTTATTATTTTAAATGCAATTGAGGAACACCGTCGCCGTCTTAACTTACTAAACTTGTGTGAGCTGGAAGGCATGAAACGGCTGTGGTAGGTATTTCATACCTAATAGTGGGATATCACTTATGAGAGTAAAAGTTGTTTTGACGTGAACAATTAATTATTGGGCTATTTTTTTCTAGGGTGGACCCTTGGTAAAGCTATGTCAGTGAAACATGTCGGGTTCAGCCTCCCCAGCCCGTGCGGTACAACGGTTTTACGATAAATACAGCTGGTTCTTCCGAACCATAAAACTTTTGCTAAATTGCTAAAAACACTGTTAATTTCAAGAAAAGTATAAAATAACACAATTTAACATTACTAAATCATTTCATGACCACGTAATTCTACCCGCTTTCATAAATAATTGGGCGCTGAGGTCATGGTAATTAAATGTTGAAGATACAGTGAGCATATATTGTGAGCAGTTCTATAAATTGGCATCACAGTCTGGGTGCCCCAAATGCTGGCCCGCTTAGCACCAATTCTATAATAGCATTGTGGTGCCAAGATTCTCGAACAGAATGCTAGCGTGAGGTCAACATTGGCATGCCACATGTAGGCGTCCCTCTTGCGTCACGATTAGGAGGCATAAGTTGGGCACCGAGGTACACCGAATGATGCGCTCATAGTATTTTATAAACTAAGGGCTGGGCTAGCACCTGTGGTCGGTGGTGAACCCGGAAATTCAATTCCGGCAACTGGCATACTATTTTTAGCCTCATTTTACATAGCCGGTCAAGTTGATGTTCATCATGTGACTGGCTAAAGAAAGATCTTCTATTTTAGGCAGATCTATCTGGCTGCTAAACCTGCTGGTCAGCCAATGAATATTGGTGCTAACTGGCTATGTTGTATGACAAAGCTGGTGTCCGGACTAGCAGCTGACCATGAGTAAGACACATAGAAACAGAGAAAATGACGGCAGAAAAGGGCCACAGCCCATCCAGTCTGCCCACACCAAAGACCCACCCCCTATCTACCTCCATGAAGAGATCCGACATGCCAATCCCATCTTTTCTTAAAATCTGGCATGCTGCTGGCCTCAATTACCTGTTATGGAAGATTATTCCAGCGGTCAACCACCCTTTCGGTGAAGAAATATTTTCTGGTATCGCCATGAAATTTCCCACCCCTGATTTTCCGCGGATGCCCTCTTGTCGCCGTGGGTCCTTTAAGAAAAAAAGAGATCTTCTTCCACCTCGATACGGCCTGTGACATATTTGAACATCTCGATCATGTCTCCCCTCTCTCTGCGTTCTTCAAGTGAGTACAGCTGCAACTTACCCAGTCGTTCCTCATACGGGAGATCCTTGAGTCCTGAAACCATTCTGATGGCCTTTCAGCAGCTATCTCCCACTGACTACTCAAGGCCAGGATCTGTTCCTGGCTGGATAAATAGTGCTGAATATTGGGGAATATGGACCAGATTCTACAAATGGCGCCCATATTAGGTGCTTCTAGATGCCCTAATTTCAGGATCCATGCCGAACTTAAATTTTTTAATTGGCATGGTAATTGACCATGCTAGTTATCAGCCAATCCCCCCCCCCAATTAATTAAAAAATTTGAGAGTTTGGCGTAAAATTCTTAGGATTCCTAAGTGGAGGTGCCCTTCTATGCCTAACGCTGCCTAACACCGCCTATGTT
Organism: Geotrypetes seraphini; assembly: GCF_902459505.1. Taxonomy (NCBI): domain Eukaryota; kingdom Metazoa; phylum Chordata; class Amphibia; order Gymnophiona; family Dermophiidae; genus Geotrypetes; species Geotrypetes seraphini. The sequence continues at coordinate 13,918,124 of NC_047085.1, forward strand.
AAAAAGTAGACGTGGTTATGTGTGGAGACTAGGCATGGTTGAGTTAGGTGTTGTTAGGTGGCCTACATAGGCACTGCCAGATTAGGCGAGTGAAAAGCTAGCCTAATGGAGCGGCACCTATGTCTAGGATGCCTAAGTCCACTTAGGCGTCATTAGGCATGATTCTATAAATGGCACCAAGTGGTTGATTGACAACTGTGCCGAGTGGTGCCTTCAATGTAGGGTATGCTTAGGCACTGTTTATAGAATCTCGCCCTATGCGTGTAACTGGGAGACATGTTCACACTCTACCCATGCTTCACCCTCTTGTGCACCCCTTGCCATTAGGTGCTATAGCACTTAAGAGCTATCTTATAGACATCCAGAGGGAAGTCTCAGCAGTGGTAATGGAGCTCATTTGCACCTAGGAGCTGCCTACTCATCCTGAGTAGAAAAGGGTGCTGAAAAGAACAGTTCCAACACAGCTGGGGAAAGCAAGAGCTCCTTCAGGAGCCCAGGTGACCCTCAAGGGGAGGAATAACACATTTGGCCTAACCCTCTGTAAGCCTGACTTAGAACGGCCTGTCCAGTAGAATCTGGAGTGACTAGAGAGGGCTTGAGCTTGATGACCAGCATAGGGCCTTGTGAAGAGAGACTGAGTGACTGGGAGAGTCCTCAGGGAGAGACCAAGTGACTGAGAGAGTCCTCAGGGAGTGAAGACTAAGGGACCGGAGATGTTCTTAGGGAGTAAAGGCTGAGTGACCGGGGAATCTTCAAGGAGTGAAGATTGCATGACCAGGAGAGTGCCGGAAATGAGAGTCCCTGAAGGACCAGGAGAGTCCTTAAGGAGTGACTGGTGACCAGAGGGTCTGTAGGAGGACAAGTGTATAAGTGGAGTCCTGGCTGACAGTGGCTGGTGGACAGACCAGTGGTGACCAGTGGAGGAATAAGAGTGACCGGGAGGGACCAGAGAGGCTGGCAACGAAGGGACCGGTAGTAGCCCCAGAGTGAGTGACCGGTGGTGACCAGAAGGGACTGGCTACCAAAATATCCAGGGATGACCGGTACTGATCAAAATGATCAGAAGTAACCAGTGGTGATCAGAAGGACCGGCGGAGGCTGGAGTGATTTATGGCAGCCAGAGAGACCAGGGAAGTGTTTGGAGGAACCTGGTCGTGGTTTTAGCAGTGTGTCAGTGAAGTGTGGAGAAGAACCTGGTAGAAGAATGAAAGGAAGACCAGAAGTGCTTCAAGATGATGAAGTGACGGGTGGTGACCACTCGGCCCATTCATATTTTGTGGCAGTAGTGGGATTTCAAAACTGCCCATCACGTGCACCTGTCAATTCAGTGGCAACTTTGACAAGTTAGGTGGTGCCTATTTCTAGGTACCACTTTATGGAGTTACTTTCTTTGTAAATTCCATAGTTCTCCATGTGTTGAGTCACTAGCTATCATATCTCTCAACCTGCTGAGTATTATACCTCTAACATATTGTGTCAGTAACACGTGAGTATCACACCTCTTAACCTGTCATGTCATTAATGAATATTGCATCACACCTATCAACCCACCAAGTCATAAATTTAGTCATAATGAGTGTCACACCTCTCAGCGTGCTAAGTCACAAATTACTCTCTTATTCTCAATCTCCCCATTCATTAATATGAGAGTGTCACACCTCTCTATCTGCTGACTCACGAATGTCATACCTACCTCTTCACCTCCTGAATCATCCTACCAGTTGAGTTAGTGAGTATCAGTAGTTATACTAGAAGCATTCTCATATTTAACAGGTTGGTATTGCCAACATTGAGGGAAATAACCGCTGGAAGTGGTTGCCTACCACAGAGTATTTCATTTTATGAAAAGGACCTGAGTGGGATCATTTTGGGAATTGTTTAATGGTTCTGAAGAGAGATGTCTAGGAACAAGCAGATGGTCTCCACAGAAATGAAAAGGAATAAGGCAACATTTTGGAAAGAAAAGTAGAAAATCTGCAGCTTTTTCAAATATTTTCAGATGCTTCCAGGTCATTGAAGTAGGCTGATTCAGTTCTTCTGATGTTCCAGTAAATGTATGGATTTGTAGTTCCAATTTTTCCAATAAAAGCAGAAATTGCAAGTTCAGAGATACGATGGGGAGCCAAACCAGGACTAGCTGATAAAGCAGCATCCGTCTTTCTTTATCTCTTCTCAAGAACTCTGCTTTGCATGGCTCTCTTTGCTCCTACTGTCCATAAGGCTTACAGCATAACAACCAAGAAGGTTATCATGCAGCTGTACCAGGCCATGGTGCGCCCTCACCTGAAGTACTGCATCCAGCACTGGTCGCCATACATGAAGAAGGACACGGTACTACTCGAAAGGGTCCAAAGAAGAGCGACTAAAATGGTTAAGAGGCTGGAGAGGCAGTGAGAGATTGGAGAAACTGGGCCTCTTCTCCCTTGAAAAGAGGAGACTGAGAGGGGACATGATCGAAACATTCAAGATACTGAAAGGAATAGACTTAGCAGATAAAGACAGATTGTTCATCCTCTCCAAGGTAGGGAGAACGAGAGGGCACTCTCTAAAGTTGAAAGGGGATAGATTCCGTACAAATGTAAGGAAGTTCTTCTTCACCCAGAGAGTGGTGGAAAACTGGAACGCTCTTCCGGAGTCTGTTATAGGGGAAAATACCCTCCAGGGATTCAAGACAAAGTTGGACAAGTTCCTGTTAAACTGGAACATATGCAGGTGAGGCTGGACTCATTTAGAGCACTGGTCTTTGACCTGGGGGCTGCCGTGTTGAGCGGACTGCTGGGCACGATGGACCACTGGTCTGACCCAGCAGCGGCAATTGTCATGTTCTTGTGAACCAAGATGGGATTACCTACCCTTGTGCCACTTATCAAGGGCTTAAGTGGACAATGACAAATGCCTTACGCTTGCAATATCGAATTAAAGCTTATTTCAATGTAACCATAAACGAGACGGAGGGAAAGCTGTGCTTTGCACACTGGGGGCGATATATCCAACTCTTGTTGGGGAGGACTGTGGTATTTCCGGCCACCAGAACTCATTAAAAACAAGAGCCCTCCCCACCCCTTTCCTGCCCTAGTTTATTTCTTTAATTATTCTTCACTTGTATTCTCTCCAGGCTGTAGGAAGAAGGCACTGTGCTGAGCTGGGAAACCCTGAAAGCTCAGCTGTGTATGATTCCTAGCGGAAAGCTTGTATTTCATTAAATGCGCGCATGACACTCTTACGTCGGGTGTCAAAAACGGCAACACCTTGTCGCATAATTACCCTGTAATTTGTAGCTGTTGTGGTAACACTTTGGTTGGGGAATAGTAATTACTATGATATGTATCTATTTACATACGGTAATGACTTGCTAAGTAGTCACATGTTTGGCAATTAAAGTATTTGCCAAATTATTTAACTTGGCACATTATTCAAATGGGCATGTTTCGTATCCATGTCTTGGCAGGCAAAGCAGATGGCGCTCGGAGAGCTTTGTGGATTAGTTTTAACATAGTTCTCATGCGCCGAATCATTCCAGTTCCCATTGCTCCTTTTAAGCAACAGGGAAGCTTGGATTTAGCAGGACTGAGGCCTACTGCCCCCATCCAGCCCTGCTCAACTTTAAGGCTATATTCTCTAGTTAATTATGAGACACTACACCTTTTTTTTAGCTCCACTTTGGTCTGTGTCGTACAAAAATAAATTCTACTGTCTCTTGTAGAGCCAGATGGTTAAAAATGCAGCTATGTGGCCATAGAGAAACCTATTAAAATGAAGGCAGATAAAGACCATTTGGCCTATCTAGTCTGCCTAACCATGCCCTCTACTATCTCCTCTTTTCTCTTAGAGATCCAACTTACTTGTCCCAAACTTTCTTGATTATAGATAAATTTATTTTGTCTGCACCACCTCCACTGGGTGGCCATTACAAGCATTCACCACTCTTTCCATGAAAAAACATTTTCCGAGGTTACTTCTGAATCTAACCCCTTTCAACTTCATTCTATGCCCCCTCATTCCAGAATTTCTTTTCAGTTGAAAGAGACTCGCCTCATGCGCATTTATGCCACATAAGTTATTTAAAAGGCTCTATCATATTTCCCCTCTCCCGTCTTTCCTCCAAAGTATACATAATGAGATCTTTAAGTCTGTCATGACCTTGATGACAAGTGACCCTCCTTCTACTCACCACACAATAATTTTGTTGACAAGGCAGGTGTTTGCATTCACTTCACAATTTTTAGGAAGCCAAGATGATAAAAATGGAAGCATGGTATAATATTGAGCATAGATGGTCAGATGCAAGGTGTTAACTAGAGATGGGGGGCGATAACAGCATTAAGTGCAGTTGGTGACTGGAACAGAGCTTTTTTTCTTTGGCATGGTCTTTTCTTCAGTCTAAAAACTATTGTAACTGTATTTAAAACATTGAGTGAAATGTCCATTTCCACATTCCATCTTCTGAAAAGATGCATGTAATCCATTTAATCCAAAACGTTTTATATGGGGCATATGAAGACATCTATCTATGTCCACAAATCTCCTTCTAAATAGCTCCTGGACAAAAGGCCTCTTGGTAGGCATCCTGTGTCCACTGATGGAACTACCATGCTTGGACTCCTACTTTATTTGCTAATGCTAAGTAATTAATCGGTGAATTGTTTTGAGAGGAAGAAGCTCCTCAGGTACCAAGAAATGCAGTTGGAGACCACAAAAATGTGGGAAAAAGTTAACAGAAAGGTTTGCTAGTGTAGTGGGTGCCACAGATCTGATTAAAAGCAACTTCCAAGCACACCTTGATGAGCTGCCTATATACAAGGCAGCTCTTTTTTCAAGAGAATGAGATCATATTCAACATACCCTGGCTTTGGATCGAGGTTCATTATTGTCACGGAATGTGCAAAACGCAAAACCAGCCCATTTAGAGACATTGCCCCATGAAAAACCAGTGATTTCTTGAATGCTCCGTAAATATTCAGATTCTTGTGTTCATATATAAAAGTCATCTGTAGCATACTATAATCACTATGCGTTATAAAGAGTCCCGCTCTTAATATGAGCTGTTATACCTAATTGCAAAAACTGTTACATCCCATGTCATCCATTCTTACTGTATTCTTTATAACGTTCTAAATTCATCTATACAATGAGCTTTGTCTCTTATGATATAAATAACATATTACACGTACTTTGGCCAGTGAAAAGAAGAAAGCTTTGATGTCTTCCCTTGTGAAAAGTCTTGCAGCATGCATTAATACTTAGCCACTCTCTCCTTATATCTGATTCAGTTTTATACATACTGATGTATGGCGGTGATATCATTTAAGTATTCTGTAATTTGCTCCGAGTACTTCGTAGTGAAGTGAATGATGAATCCTAGTAATAAATAAGATACCAGCAGCAATGAAGACATGCTGTATCTACTGAGAAAAGTCAAAACCGAAAGTCATAACATGGGATTAGAACTGAACATAAACAAAACGAAGATCATGAACACGGAAAATGATGACTATTTTGAGCTTGAAGGCGATAGAATAAAAGTTGTAAAGGATTTCAATCTCCTGGGCTCTTTTGTAAACAAAGAAACAACTAGCAGGGAGTAAATACTCTGCAGAATAGCTTTTGGTTGCTCTTCAATGAAGGCTCTCGACAAAGTATTCATAGGCAAGAAGGTAACACTCATTTTCTCAGTGGTCAGTTATGGATGCAAAAGTTGGACACTACGGAAACAAGATAGAAAGAAGATTGACTCATTTGAGCTTTGGTGCTGGAGAAGGATTTTAGGCATGCCATGGACCGCCAGAAGAACTAACAAATCGATTCTGGAAGAGATCAAACCGGCTGTGTCACTCGAAGCCCAAATGATGAAGTTATGACCGTCTTATTTTGGTCACACCATCAGAAGAGAGAGATCACTGGAGAAGGACATCATGTTTGGGAAGATCAAAGGAACCAGGTTAAGAGGGCGACCTGCAATCAGATGGGGTTAACGCTGGAGGACCTTTCCGGACTAACACACAAGAACAACAACTTGGTAGTGAAGTGAGTAATGAATCCTGGTAATAAATAAATTATAATTTTGGATTATGCTATGCCATCCATACTGCTCCTAGACATGGAAGAGTGGTCCTCTGACTTTCTTGGGATACTAGACTAAATCTAATATTTACAATCCTAGTTATTATATAATTACATTTGATATGCTACTTCTTTATTGATCTAATGTGTTGCCGAGTGAAAATCCTTCGGTAATTTGGTCCATAGTTGCCATCTTTGCCTACTTAGAAAGTATCCCTCACCTTGATACATTTCAGCTGCAGATTATGACATAGCATAGTACATAGTAAATGATGGCAGATGAAGACCTGAACAGTCCATCCTGTTTGCCCAACGGTCACATTTACTATTAATTCACGATTAAATTGTCTCTCTTTGGCATCTCTGGAACATAGACCATAGAGGTCCTCCTAGCACTGTCCGTAGGTTTCAACTAATGAAGTTATTTATTTATTTTAAAAACTTCTATTCCGCTTAAAACCATCAAAGTGCACTCCGGCCTATCTAAACCATCTTGTTATTTGCCGGACACAGGCCATAAAAGTCTGCCCGGCACTCTCCTCGCGTTCCAAATTACTGGAATTTCTGTCAAAGCCCTCTCCAGCCCATCCTAAACCCACAGACCATGCATGTCTGCCCAGTACCGGCCTTAGTTCTTCACAGCCAAAGTCACCATCTAAGTACTACTTGACACATCCAACACATATAAAACCATTTAAGTTTTGTTCTGTAATACCATTCACTTTCTAATTAGAGATCTTCTGTGTTCATCCCATACCTTTTTGAATTCCAGGAGGGAATTCTGAGCATCAACCGCCCTCTCCATGAAAAATAATTTTACATAGCAACATAGTAACATAGTAGATGACGGCAGATCAACACCCGAATGGTCCATCCAGTCTGCCCAACCTGATTCAATTTAATTTTTTTTTTTCTTTCTTCATAGTCTCCGTCAAAGCTCACTCCAGTCCATCTACACCATCCCATCCTCAACCAAACGGCCATATACAGACACAGATCAAGCAAGTCTGCCCAGTACTGGCCTTAGTTCCTCAATATTTACTATTATTTCTGATTCTAGATCCTCAGGTTCATCCCACGCTTTTTTGAACTTTGTCACTGTTTTCCTCTCCACCACCTCTCTTGGAAGCGCATTCCAGGCACCCACCATCCTCTCCGTAAAGAAGAATTTCCTTACATTGCTCTTGAGTCTCCCACTCTTCAGCCTCAAATTATGTCCTCTGGTTTTACCATTTTACTTTCTCTGGAAAAGATTTTGTTCTACATTAATACCTTTCAAATACTTGAACGTCTGTATCATATCTCCCCTTTCCTCTAGGGTATACATATTCAGAGCTTCCAGTCTCTCCTCATATGTCTTTTGGCGCAAACCTCCTATCATATTCATCGCCCTCCTCTGGCCCGCCTCAAGTCTTCTTATGTCCTTCGCTAGATACGGTCTCCAAAACGGAACACAATACTCCAAGTGGGGCCTCACCAATGACCTGTCATTGTCCTCTTGTTTAGCAAATCATCTACATTAAAATATTTTAAATGTTAGTACTGTAGATATGTACTAACATTTAAAATCTTTTAATGTAGATGATGAAATCAATTAAATTCCAAGGAAACAAAACAAGAACAACAGTATCCTTTGGGGTATGACTGCAAAAGGCATGATCAAAATAGATGGAAACAGATAGCAAAATATAAAACTGATTACAATTAGAATGAAGGGAAGCAATTTTTACTGTTCCCTTGATAAAGGCATGGAAGCGATCCAATTTCACTATCTTCATTGGAGATATTTACCAATAAATTAGAAGCATTACAGATATTATTAATTCAGTACAGCTTGACTCATGTTTAGAGCAGGTTACAATAAGATGTAACAGAATACTGCTACAATCCATTCATTCGTGTCCGATCCTTGGATACTCTGTGAGCCAGTCCTCGCCATGCTTCCCTGTTTTCCTTGGCTTCTTTCAATTGCTTGATGTTCATTCCTGTGTCATACCTCGACTCACACTGGCTCCCAATTCAAGCAAGAATACTATTTAAATTCTATTGTCTATTATTTAAATCCATAAATGGTGACAGCCCAGCCTACTTGAACAACCGCCTAATCCAAACCACCAGAACCAGACACAAGAGAACCCAGACACCATTTACATACCCTCCAATCAGAGACGTCAAACGGAAAAAACTGTACGATGGCCGTCTAGCCACACAGGCATCAAAACTAGACCACCAACTCTCCAATCTACTAATCGTGACCCCAGACTACAAAACTTTCAGAAAAGAACCCCCCCCCTGCTATTCAAGAAATCCATGAAGACTAACTAACACCATATGAAACATTTCAAGCCTCTGAAGCAACCCGCTCTACTCTGTAACCCCTCTGGACATGTCCAGAAATCTTCTTCTGTAATCCACCTTGAACCGCAAGGTAATGGCGGAATAAAAATCTCTAATGTAATGTAATGTAATTCTTGATGGTATCCAGCCAACTGGCCTTTGGTCTCCCCTGCTTCCTTTTACCAACGACCTTTCTGAGTAGCACCTCCTTTTCTAGTGAAGTCGCCCTCATCACATGTCCAAAATAGGTCAGTTTCTGTCAGGTAATCTTGCCTTCCAGGGACAACTCTGGGTTTATATGGTCAAGAACATCTTTGTTGGTGATCCTAGCTGTCTATGGCATTCATAGAAGTTTTCTCCAGCACCACAGCTGAAAGGCATCGATTTTTCTTTTATCTGCTTTCGTGAGTCTCGCAGCCATATGTTGTGATTGGGAATAGAATGGCAATGATCAGACTTTTATGGTAACTGAGATATCCTTGCACTTCCATATTTGGTCCATGCTCACCATGGCTGAACGTCCCAGTGCTAATCGACACTTGATCTCTGCTGTCAAACCGCTATTGGGATCAATGAGGTACCCAAGGAAAACGAAGCTGTCAACCACTTCTATTTCTTTATTGTTGACATTTATGTGGACTTTCTTGTTGGCGGTAGTCATGATTTTGGTCTTCTTGATGTTCAGGTAAAGTCTCATCTCGCTTTCTTCTTTCAGTTTCAGGATCAACTTCTAGAGGTTCTGTTTACTCTCTGCCAGCAGGGTAGTATCATCTGCATATCTCAGATTGCTGATGGTTCTTCTGCCTATTTTCATCTTAACACTTGAATCATCAACTCCACAATGACAGCAGTCAAAGCAGCCAGCCTAAGGCCTCACTCTTCCTACCTACCCCATCACTTACAACAAAAAACAATTTCATCTCACCGGGTCCAAAAATATTTTTACTGCCTGCCTAAACTAGATTAAATCCTGAAGCAGCCTTAAAGAAAATGGAAATTTCTTCTAAAGTGACGGGTTAGCTCATGAAAGAGTGCACGTCCAATTCCTCACCAACAAAAGATCTTAATAGAAGCACGAATAACCACTTCCCCTGTGATCGCAAAGAATTGATAGATTAACAGCCCTGAAGTTTTTCCATGACAAGTCTTAAAAGCTAAACCCAGAATCATCAAACAAACCCTCATGGATACAGGCAACCAATGTAGAGATCTTAAAATAGGGGAAACATAACCCCTCGGCCTTGCTAATCCCTAGAAGTCTTACTGTAATATTCTTGACTCTGTAACTACCTGTACTCATCACTGACATCCCTTGGTAAAAGGTGTTGCAGTAATTCAACCGAGACACAACAGCAGCATTCAACAGTTGAACAACGTCTTTTGACTTAAGGATGAATCATTAAACATCAAGTTTCAAGTTGATTAAAATTTGATGAAACGCTAATCATAAATTCTAAGCGTTTGACAATTTAAAAAAAATTAAAATGGGGAACAATTAACATAGTCAAAATTGCCTGCCCCAATGTTATTGTTATTGGGGCAAGAAATTTTGATTATAATAAAGGACAAGTGATGAAAGCACACCGATGTCAGTCTGTTTCTTATTTTTTGGACAAATTGATTAACACTGTACAGATTGAAGATTGAACCCTATGAGTGAAGGTTTCTGCTTGGTTTGGAGTTGTCCAACTTCTTCACTCTCCGTCTTCTACTTTGGACCTTTTAGAACAATTAACATACTAATTAATGACAAGACATAACTTATATTAAAACAATAGGATAGTAGGGAGAAATACAATTTTAAAAAGAAAAAGAGTACAATTATGGATAAAAACAAGAGGGATCTAGAAGAAATCATATCAACGTTGAATATGATTAATGCAGAATTTGGCAAGGGTGGACCCAGAGATCATTTAGCATTCATGGGCCCTTAAATTTATCTAGATTTTTCTCAGACCTTAAATATAATGGTAGCGAATTCCAAATTGTAGGGGGCTATAGTTGCAAATGAAGAAGCCCTACGAGTACTAATGATTTTTAAAGATGGGACGTGAAGAAGGCTGACACGCAGAATGCTCTGCGCTGCTCTCGACACCCATATGAACTCTATGAGTGTCAGGAGCAGCGCAGAGCATTCAGCGTGCCGGCCTGTGCTAAAAACCGCTTTCGCAGTTTTGTAAAAGGGGGGGGGGGGTAAGTTGTCATAAGTAGAAAATGCCTGACCTAATGACCTGTGAAATTTGGGGTTCAAAAAGTTAACCTACAATCAAGCTTCAACCCCCAGACTTAGGGCTCATTTTACAAAGGTGCGTTAGCGTTTTTAGCGCATGCACTGGATTAGTGCGCGCTACCCAAAAAACTACCGCCTGCTCAAGAGGAAGTGGTAGCGGCCTAGCGCGTGCTAAAACCACTAGCGCGCCTTTGTAAAAGGAGCCCTTAGTACCTGATCTTTTGACACTTACTTGACTCTATCCCGATTTATAGATGATCAAGTGGTTGACTCTACTCCCACATATCGATACTTCTGGGGTTTTTTTTCATTTACTCCTTCGTTACTGTTAACAGCAGCTCAGTTTTCCCCGATTGTTTTTCCAATCAGTTCTATTGTTTGTTGTATGCTGTTATTTTTAATAATCTGCTATGCTCTGTTTTAATTATGTACGTATCGTTGTTATCTGCGTAGACGGTTGATATGCGGGCTACATAAGGAATATACGATAGTATATCATTTGGGAAAAAACTGTACATGGACTCCAAACTTAGACATAATTCCTGACAAGGTGCTAAATCAGGAGGAGGGGGTGACAAAGAGCACCTTGAGGCTCCTCAAATTTAAGAGGCCAGTGCTGTGATACCCTGGAGCCCAAATTCGCAAATTGAAATCTATTATTCAAAAAATGATCAAAACTAAGAGCTCCTTTTACAAAGGTGCGCTAGGGCCTTAACGCGGGGAATAGCGTGTGCTAAATTGCTGCGCGCTAGCCGCTACCGCCTCCTTTTGAGCAAGGCGGTAGATTTTCGGCTAGCGCGCACTAATCCAGTGCGTGCATTAAAAACGCTAGCGCACCTTTGTAAAAGGAGCCCTAATTCTCTTGAAAGGTCACTTTGGGCAGCCACAAAACTTAGAGACTTGAAGAAAGCGGACACGCTGAATGCTCTGCGCTGCGTTGAGAAATGTAAAGTATTACATGTGGGAAGCAGAAACCCGAGGTACAGCTATACGATGGGAGGGATGTTATTGAGTGAGAGTACCCAAGAAAGGGACTTGGGGGTTATGGTGGACATGACAATGAAGCCGACGGCACAGTGCGCAGCGGCCGCTAAGAGAGCGAATAGAATGCTAGGTATAATCAAGAAGGGTATTGCTACCAGAACGAAAGAAGTTATCCTGCCGTTGTATTGGGCGATGGTGCGTCCGCATCTGGAGTACTGCGTCCAATATTGGTTGCCGTACCTTAAGAAGGACATGCCGTTACTCGAGAGGGTTCAGAGGAGAGCGACGCATCTGATAAAAGGGATGGAAAACCTTTCATACGCTGAGAGATTGGAGAAACTGGGTCTCTTTTCCCCAGAGAAGAGGAGATTTAGAGGAGATATGATAGAGACTTACAAGATCATGAACGGCATAGAGAAAGTGGAGAGGGACAGAAAGAGAGAGAAAGGGAGACAGAGAGAAATATATAGAGAGATAGAAAGAAAGAGAGAGAGAAAGGGAGAGAGAGAGAGAGGGAGAGAGACAGAAAGAGAGAGAGAGAGAAAGAGAGAAAGATGATAGAGAAAGATTGGAGAAACTGGGTCTCTTTTCCCTGGAGAAGAGGAGACTTAGAGGGGATATGATAGAGACTTACAAGATCATGAAGGGCATAGAGAGAGTAGAGAGGGACAGAAAGAGAGAGAGAAAGGGAGACAGAGAGAAAGAGAGAGAGAGAGAGAAAGATTGGAGGAACTGGGTCTCTTTTCCCTGGAGAAGAGGAGACTTAGAGGGGATATGATAGAGACTTACAAGATCATGAAGGGCATAGAGAAAGTGGAGAGGGACAGAAAGAGAGAGAGAGAAAGGGAGACAGAGAGAAATATATAGAGAGATAGAAAGAAAGAAAGAGAGAGAGAAAGGGAGAGAGATGATAGAGAAAGATTGGAGAAACTGGGACTCTTTTCCCTGGAGAAGAGGAGACTTAGAGGAGATATGATAGAGACTTACAAGATCATGAAGGGCATAGAGAAAGTGGAGAGGGACAGATTCTTCAAACTTTCAAAACATAAAAGAACAAGAGGGCATTCGGAAAAGTTGAAAGGGGACAGATTAAAAAACGAATGCTAGGAAGTTCTTCTTTACCCAACGGTTGGTGGACACCTGGAATGCGCTTCCAGAGGGCGTAATAGGGCAGAGTACGGTACTGGGGTTCAAGAAAGGATTGGACAATTAACTGCTGGAAAAGGGGATAGAGGGGTATAGATAGAGGATTACTGCACAGGTCCTGGACCTGTTGGGCCACCGCATGTGCGGACTTCTGGGCACGATGGACCTCTGGTCTGACCCAGATGAGGCACTGCTTATGTTCTTATGTTAAGCACAGATGTTTATAAGCATACATATGCAACTCCTGAGCTCCAAGCTGGCTTCAGAAGTCCCGAAAACAGGAAGTTACAGAGATATTTATACATTCTTCTGGCTATACAACTGAATTCTAGAAAACACTTTTCACGTGTTACTTTTCTTAACAATCATTGGTGCTAAGCTCACACTTGCAGGTTATTAGCAGGTCACTTATCTAAGCCCTGCAGTCTTTCTGTTACATGTCGTTTAAGCTGAGATAGCCATAAGAAGTTTGAATGTCCAAGCTAAAACACCCAATGCAGGCAGGCTCGAACATGAGATAAGTTAGGTCTGCAGCTAAACATAATTCAGCATTTTATTAAAGAGAAAACTTAGTTCAACACTTAGGAAAACCAGTCCCAGACTCCTTCACTCTTAATAATAATAATAATAATTAATATTCTTATATACCTCCCTACCAACAGTTCTAGGCGGTTCACAACAGAAGAAAAACTGAAACATTTCAGCGAAAAAATACAATTTCATAAAACATTACTTCATACAGCAGTCAGATACAGCATTAGTTAAAATACACTTCCCTATTACTAAAAAATAAAAGTTTAGAAAAATAAAAACACCGCATCGTAAAATTAAAATCAGCATTCTTGTTTATCGAATAAATACGTTTTTAATGATTTCTTAAATGTAAAATAAGAGTAGGTTTGAGCAGTCAGCGGATTTAACCAGGAATTCATCTACCCAGCCTGAAGACATAACCAGTGGCTGAAGAGAAGCGTCACCTGATGCGACTGTGTTTCGGCCTACATCTGCATCGGGGCACCATGTCACATCCAGAGAAGACTGGGTATTGATTCGTCTTCCACAGTTCCAATTGTTGAAGATGATGTGAGAATGTTGCGGGCCTAAGCTGAAACGTGGCAGTACTGGGGGAATGCTTCTCTCCAGTCATTGAGTTTGTCTTCATTACAAGAATATCACAACGCTGCTGCTGTTTTTGATTTGCCCAACCTTGTGACTGTTCAATCATGGAAACCGAGTCTGCATTACACAATACTGTTCAAATCAAGACATGAAGTTCAACCTGGTAATCTACTTTCTTAGCTATTTTGGACAAAATGGAAGGTTTACACTGGATGAAAATGTTTTGATGTCCTAGGACTCATAGTTTTAGATTGTTTGGGTTTGGGTTTTTTTTTTTTTTTGCTTTTTTACAACAATAATATTACTGGTATCTCAAACCCCAGCTACCCCAGTTTGATGGAGCATGGTTGCAGGGCAGGGATCTGATCTAATCTAAATCTTAGATTTATATGCCTGGTCATCCCTAAAAACATAGGGCTCGACTCGGTTTACACTAAAATTTGTTTACAAGAAAATGTTGATATTAAAATAAATCATTAAGAATTACATTCTAAAAAACATTGAAACAACATAGTTTTCAAGATTTTACGAAAAACCTGAAGAGAGGTGCATGATCTTATCTGGAGGGGAAGAACATTCCATAACGCAGTCAAGCTAAAAAACGTGAATAATCGAAACCATGAATGCTGAAACCATGAATACGGAGGGAGAAGTGTAGTTTAGATTGTGAGCCTAGTTAGGACAGAGACCAGTGGAGTGCCACAGGGCTCAGTCTTGGGCCCAATGCTATTTAATATCTTTGTAGGGGATCTGACTCAGGGACTTCAAGGAAAAAATTACATTATTTGCCGATGATGCTAAACTATGCAACATTGTGGGCAGGGCAACAGAACCTGACAGTGCAACCAGGCCTAACACTATGGAGCAGGACCTGCTTGTATTGAAAAAATGGTCCAGTACTTGGCAACTAAACTTTAATGCCAAGAAATGTAAAGTAAAGCACCTTGGGAGCAGAAATCTATGCAGAACATACACCTTGAACGGTGAAAACATAACAAGAACTACTGGAGAAAGGGACTTGGGAGTTCTCATCCGGGAAGATATGAAAGCTGTCAGTCAGGTGGAGAAAGCTTCAGCAAAGGCTAGACAAATGCTGGGTTGCATCAGAAGAAGCTTTATCAGCCGAAAGCCTGAAGTCATACTACCGTTATACAGATCCATGGTGAGACCTCACCTGGAGTACTGTGTCCAATTTTGGAGGCCACATTATCAAAAGGATGTGAAGAGAATGGAGTCGATACAGAAAATGGCCACTAGGATGGTCTCAGGATTGAAAGAACGTCTGATCAGACTGCGCTTATATTCTCTCGAGGAGCGCAGAGAAAGGGGGAACATGATAGAAACATTCAAATACATCACGGGTCACATCAAAGTGGAGGAGGAAATCTTTTTTCTAAAGGGTCCCACGGTGACAAGAGGGCATCCACTAAAACTTAAGGGAGGAAGATTTCATGGTGACACCAGGAAATACTTCTTCACCAAATGGGTGATTGATCGATGGAATGATCTTCCACGCCAGGTGGTCGAGGCCAGTAGCGTGCTTGACTTCAAGAGTCAATGGGACACACAGGTGGGAGTTCTACAGAGTTATGCTCAAACGATAGATACTTCATGGAGGAAGGGTTCTTGAGTAGGCAGACTAGTTGGGAGGGAGGGTTCTTGAGTGGGCAGACTTGTTGGGCCGTTGGCCCTTTTCTGCCGTCATACTCTATGTTTCTATGTTATGTGCCTTCAATACATGATATACAAATTGTGATCTGCTTTGGTTTTAAGCGGAATATAAATGTTATCCACTATCTTACTGGACTCAACCTGCACCAATTGCTTGCTGTTCCTTATTTGTGTGCCTCTGTAATCTGTTGGCTCTCAATGTCTCTTTCCTCTCCTGCCGCCGCAAAGCGACGGCGCTGCTGACCCCGCCCACCTCAAAGCGTGCCGGTATATGCATTATTTATTCGCCCTGCTTGCGGCGCGCGCCTTTGCTCCTTAAGCGCGCTCCTTTGTGTGCCCCCTTTGTGCGCCTCCTCTGTACCTCCGCCCAATCATAAATCTTTCCATCTTAAGTTGTCATTCTTTCTCCAAATACTATTAGTTATGGCTTTAATTTATTCCCAAATTCCTGTACACTGGGGCTACCGTCCAGGTACAACTTTTTACTCCTCTCCCAGCTCAGTCCCGCCACAACCTGCTCACTTAACTATAATACAAACTAATGCTATACCTTCTTCTACTTCTCTGAAAGCCTTAAAAATAGGCTTAATTAACTCTAGATCTCTCGAAACAAAACATCACTTGATACATGACACTGTAACCAAACACAACTTCGATTTTCTTTTTATTACAGAAACCTGGTTATCCAAAGGGGAAGAATGTTATCTGTCTTTTTCTTGTCCACCAGGTTTCACTTATCAATATAATCATCGTCAGGGTAAAAAAGGAGGTGGTTTAGCCATCATTTATCGTTCCACCATACTAGCTGCCTTTGAAGTCTCTCCTAATAATAGTACATTGGAATACATGGAGGTTACGCTTAAAACCTCCCCTCCTCAAGAATATTTGCTTTTGTACCTCCCACCCCCAGTCAGTGTTACAACTCTTACGCATCTATAATCCACTATATTGGATTTTTGCATCTCTACTACTAATCCTGTCATTCTAGGTGATTTTAATATTCATTTCGACGACCCAAGCAATGCTTTAACTTCAGAAATTCTCACTTTTTTTAAGAGATCTTGAGCTCTTGCCGTTATTATACAATTCTACCCACACTGCCGGTTATACTTTGGATAGGGTGCTTGTTCAAGCTTCTTTCCACAGTAATTTTCATGTCCTTCCCACTTCCCACTTTACAGGTTCCCTGGACAGATCATTTTCTAGTTTCTTTTCCACAACTAACCGTAGATCGCACCTTAAAACCAAAACCTAAATTAGTCGTTTCTAGAAACTTTAATAACCTGGATGCCGGCTCTATTATGTCTAACTTTGACCTCACTCTTGATAGACTGTCTAGTCTCTCTATCGACAATAAAATTTTAAGAATGGAATCTTGCCATCACTAAGCTCCTAGACTCTCTCGCATCTATGACTACTATTACGCGTTCTCTGCGTACATTGAAAAGCCCCTGGTACACAGCCAGCTTGAATCTTATTAAAAAACAACTGCGCTCTCTAGAACGTAAATGGAGAAGTAATAAAACACTTTTTAATCTTAATAAGTTTAAGGATCATGCAGCCTATTATAAAACTGAAATCAATAAAGCAAAAAATACTTCTGCACTATTCGCTATAGTTAAATCTCTAACTTCAAAGAAAACAGAATCAAACAAAGTAACTCAAACACCGTCAGCGCAAGCTTTTGCGACTTACTTTGCAGATAAAGTACCGTATTTGCCGGCGTATAAGACGACTTTTCAGTACCTTAAAATCCTCCCCAAAGTCGGGGGTCGTCTTATACGCCGGGTACTGTTTACATGCAGTGGCGTACCAAGGGGGGGGCGGAGGGGGCGGTGCGCCCCGGGTGCCAGCCCTAAGGGGGTGCTCCCGGCCTTGCCGTTCAATCCCCCCCCCACCCCCGAAGGACCGCTCGCCCCACTGACCTTCCTGCACCACCTGTGAAGCAGTCCGCAGCAGGATCGCGAAGTCAGCGTCAGCGATCCCGCCCCTCCTCTGACGTCAGAGGAGGGGCGGGACCGTGGCGCAGGAAGCAGCGCAGGGATCGCTGACGCTGACTTCGCGATCCTGCTGCGGCTGCTTCATAGGTGGTGCGGGGAGGCCAGGGGGGCGAGCGGTCCTTCGGGGTGGGTCGGGGCATCAGGCCTTCAGGGTGGGGCGGGCGGGCAGGCAGGCAGGCTTTCAAGGGGGAGGGGGGTGACAGGCAGGCAGGCAGGCCTTCAAGGGGGGACAGGCCTACAAGGGGGGGGACAGGCCTACAAGGGGGGGGACAGGCCTTCGGGGGGGTGCAGGCCTTCGGGGGGTGCAGACCTTCAAGGGGGGGCAGGCAGGCAGAAGGTTGTGCAGAAGGTGTGCGGAAGAAGGGGTAGTCTTATACGGCGAGTATATAACAAACTCTATATTTTAACTGTAAAAGTTGGGGGGTCGTCTTATACGCCCAGTCGTCTTATACGCCGGCAAATACGGTACAAAAAATTCGGGAGAATTTTTCACAAACTCTCAACTCCAATAGTGTCACTGATCCCACTGACCCTACAACTATTAAACTGTCTTTTTCTACACTATCTAGCTTTATCCTTCCAACCTTGCAAGAATTACAAAGAAGTCTTAATTCTCTTAATATAAAAGGAACGAAATCTGAAGTTATTCCTCCATTTCTCCTAAAACGATTCTTTTCCATTTTTGGACCGTACATTAAAGACTTAGTCAATTCCAGCTTATCATTAGGCTATCTACCTAAAGCTTGGAAACAATCAACCATTTTTCCCATTATTAAGGATCATACGTCTAGTACCCATGAACTGGCCCAATAGCTAACATTTCATTCATAGCCAAGCTTACCGAAAAAATTGTGTTTCACCAATTATCCGGCTTCATTGAAAAAACAAATGTCTTACATCCCAATCAAACCGGTTTTCGCCCACATCATTCCACAGAACTCTCCCTATTGGGTCTAACTACTAAAATACTTTATCATCTTGACCATCACCAGTCAGTCCTGCTCATTTCTCTTGATCTCTCTTCTGCTTTCGATACTGTTGATCACAACTTATTACTTTCTCACCTTCAAGAAATAGGAATAACTGGTCAAGTCATGGAATGGTTTACATCATACTTTTCTAACAGATCCTCCAAGGTTATTGCTAATGATTCTTCCTCTGTTTCTTTTCCCACTAAATACGGGATTCCACAAGGATCTATTTTGTCTCCCCTTTTGTTAGTGGGCCAGTCTATTGGCTTTACCACTTTCGCATATGCTGATGATGTGCAGCTAATACATCCCATTGATCTGAATAATTCTGATGAAATTGCCTCCATTAATCTAAAACTCAAAAAAATTAAACTATGGCTCGATACCAACATGTTGTCACTCAATATCAATAAATCTAAACTGATGATTTTCCCTCTTAAAGAGGGACTAACCCTTCAGGCCCCCCTGAAATTTGAATCGATTCCGATTAAAGTGATCTCTACTCTCAAACTTTTGGGAGTTACTTCTGACTGTAAATATTCCTACCATAATCACATTAGTACAGTGGTCCAGAAATGTTTTCACCGTCTCAGGATGATACGTTCTCTTTCCAAACTGTTAAATCTATCATCTCTTAATATACTAATTCATTCCTTAGTAATTACTTGTATAGATTATTGTAACGCCCTCTACAAGGGCATCACTAAAAAGGAAATAAGGCGGCTCCAGATTATACAAAACACTGCCATTAAAATCATTTACGGTGCTAGGAAATACGGCCATGTCTCCCCCCCCCCCCCTTCTAATTAACGCCCACTGGTTACCTGTCGAACACAGAATTAGCTATAAAATTTTACTATTAATCTTCACCACTCGTTCATTTAGTTTACCACAATTTATTGACCGATTACTTATTCCCTATTACCCTGCTAAATCTCTTCGTTCTACATCACAAAATCTCTTAACTGTTCCATCTCTCAAGATTATCAATACTTTAAGAATCAATAATTTCGCTGTTACCGCGCCTACCCTATGGAATTCATTGTCTCATCATTTACGAATGGGATCTTCAATAAAGCAATTTAAGGCAAACCTCAAAACTTTTTTTATTTAAGGATGCCTTTGGATAAAAAAAAATTGTCCTTTTCAGGACTAAACTATGCTAGTTTCCCTACCTACCTTGTGTCTTTACCTTTAATGTTCTCTTTACTGAAATTATTGTAGTTCTTCCCCCTTTACTACTTGTGTGTAGTCAACTTACGTGATCCCTGTTTAACCCTTATTAGACTAACTAACACTGTCTTGTTTTTCTTATTTTAATACTATATGTTTGTTTTATAAACTTTACTTTTATTGCTGTACACCGCTTAGAAATTTGAATAAGCGGTATAACAAATATTTTAATAAACTTGAAACTTATAAATAAATAAATAAATGCTGTTTATGGAATCAGGCCCTTCCTGAATGAGAACAGAGAATGTTGCTCTTGCAGTCTGGGTAATAATTTATTCCAGTGTTCAGGTGCAACAAGTTTTATTTGAAATTTGATGAAACGCTTATCCAAAATTCTAGGTGTTTTACAATGCTAAAAAGGGGAGGACAAAATCTAAAACAATGGACATATACAATCAAGACTGTCACCAGCAGCCTCAGGGCAATGTGTCCTGGGACACTGGGACAAGAAAAACTCTTGTGAGCCACTGCGGGCAGCACAAGGAAAGGAAAAGAAATGTTAACAGAAGGAAACCCCACCTCACCAGGTAGGTAATCTTCGAGTAATAACTGGGTTTATTCTTGAAACCAAAATAAATCAAGCTAACTTGCTTGCATATTAATCGGTTCAAAACAAAACGCAAACTTGTCAGGATGTTCAGTGAACAAGAATAGTCCCAAAACAATCAAAATATATCTCTGAGTAAATGTAGGTTAGATGCAGTTCCAAACACAGAAGGCAAATCTTCCCTAAAGCTGTGGCTGACTCTCCAGCCAATTAACAGTCCAATCACTTGGAAAAACTTCAAACCCAAAACAGTCTCTTGTGCTGATATCTTCAGCCTGAGTCAGTGCTACGGCACTGACCCTCCCAGCAGCTGACGTGTTGGCCAGGCAGTGTGCTCCGCATGGTAACAACTTTACCAACAATAGGCCCTCTATCCCACCACTGAGAACACGGGGCAAACCCCACTGCCTGGGACTGGAACAGTCCTTTTTCCCCTCATCCAGGAGAACCCCCCCCCCCTCAAAATTCAAAACATGTCTTTCACAGTTCCCATAGGAGCCCTCACAGTTCTTCATCTCCCACAGGGTTACCAAAAACAACTTGGAGGCAGCTTAGATAAGCAAGGTTTCAGTTACTCACATAGGCAGTGTCAACTACTTGCTTCTGGAACAGCAAACTTCCATGGGCAGGACTTCATTCTGTAACTCAGCATTTGGCTCTGGGTCCAGCTCCATGTCCTGAGGAACTTCAGGCATGCAGAGAGGCGGCTCCGCTACAGCCTCAGTCAACTCCATGCATTCCACATGGGGGCTGCCATTCAGAGCTCTCAGCCCTGAGCGCCGCTGCCTGTCCTCTAGCTGTAGCTGCTCCTTCTGATTCTGATTCTGCTTCTGCCTCTGCCTTTCTAACAGCTCAGCTCTTTGGGATAACAGTCTGCAGCCACGCCCCAAACCCTCAGGTAGAAAAGATTTCCTGGGAAGTAACCTAGGATTGTGTGAGGGATGGGAAACCTGCACTTCTGCTCTCCCGCTCCCTCTATATGTCAGAGAAGGAAAGTCATCCAATTCCTCAGTTTGGGGTTTAAATGGAGCTGTTTATGGAGTATCTACTCTTGAACTGTGCACTACTCTGGGGACACTCCTAGCAGGCATAAGCTGCATACCACAAGATACATAGCACTGACGTACAATTAAATGAGAGGTGAGAGGGGGTGAACTTCATCCCATCTGAAATAATTAAGGAGCCCTCTTACTAAAGCTTAGCGCATGCTAACGGAATTGTCTCATGGTACATGGGCTTGTCGTGCCACTGGGGCTTGCGTGCATCTGCAAAGCTGAAAGCTATGCCAACGGTAGTTTCAGTACCAGAAGGACCTCCCAAGGCAGACAGGTTTCATCGGAGATGTTAGACTAATGAAGTACCACCCATCTGGGCAGCAGCAGGTGGGAAGTGTTGAAGACGGAGGATTGTGTTTGATGTGATAACAGTAACAATAAATTTATACTGCACAGAAGAAAGACCTATTTTCAAAGATGGAATCGGAATCGGAAAGAAGTAGGGAGATAGTGGATGCCTTTCAAGAGGCTCTGCTCAGACAAATAGTGACGGAACCCACAAGGGAAAAAGCGATATTGGATCTGGTCCTCACAAATGGAGAGAGTATCTCTAATGTTCGAGTGGGTGCTCACCTGGGAAGTAGCGATCATCAAACGGTTTGGATTGATATAACGGCTAAATTGGAGAGCGGCCGCACGATACTTAAAGTCCTAGATTTCAAACGTACGGACTGTAATGCTATGGGAGAGTACCTGAAGAAAGAGCTGTTAGGATGGGAGGACATAAGAGAAGTGGAAAGACAGTGGTCTAAGCTGAAAGGAGCGATAAAAATGGCTACGGATCTTTATGTGAAGAAAATCAATAAAAACAAGAGAAAAAGGAAGCCGATATGGTTCTCCAACCTAGTGGCTGAGAAAATAAAGGCAAAAGAGTTGGCGTTCATGAAATATAAAAAAAACCCAAGAAGAGGAGAGCAGAAAGGACTACAGGGTGAAACTGAAAGAAGCCAAGAGAGAGATACGTTTGGCAAAGGCACAGACGGAAGAACAAATGGCTAAAAATGTAAAAAAGGCAGATAAAAATTTTTTCAGATATATTAGTGAAAGGAGGAAGATAAAAAATGGAATTGCAATTCTAAAAGATGCTGGGAACCAATATGTGGAGAGTGATGAGGAGAAAGCAAATGTGCTAAACAAATACTTCTGTTCTGTGTTCACAGAAGAAAATCCTAGAGAAGGACCGAGATTGTCTGGCAAAGTTACACGAGAAAATGGAGTAGAATCTGCGCTGTTCACGGAGGAGGGTGTTTATGAGCAACTTGAAAAACTGAAGGTGGACAAAGCGATGGGACCAGACGGGATCCATCCCAGGATACTAAGGGAGCTCAGAGAGGTTCTGGCGAGTCCTATTAAAGACTTGTTCAACAAATCTCTGGAGACGGGAGTGATTCCTGGGGATTGGAGGAGAGCGGATGTGGTCCCTATTCATAAAAGTGGTCACAGGGATGAAGCAGGAAACTACAGGCCGGTGAGCCTCACTTCAGTTGTTGGAAAAATAATGGAAGTGTTGCTGAAAGAAAGGTTAGTGTACTTCCTTGAATCTAATGGGTTACAGGATCAGAGGCAACATGGCTTTACAAAAGGTAAATCATGCCAAATGAACCTGATTGAATTTTTTGATTGGGTGACCAGAGAGCTGGATCGAGAACATATGCTAGATGTAATTTACTTGGATTTCAGCAAAGCCTTTGATACAGTTCCTCATAGGAGGCTGTTGAACAAACTTGAAGGGCTGAAGTTAGGACCCAAAGTGGTGAACTGGGTCAGAAACTGGCTGTCGGACAGACGCCAGAGGGTGGTGGTTAATGGAAGTCGCTCAAAGGAAGGAAAGGTGACTAGTGGAGTCCCTCAGGGTTCGGTGCTGGGGCCAATCCTATTCAATATGTTTGTGAGTGACATTGCTGAAGGGTTAGAAGGAAAAGTGTGCCTTTTTGCAGATGATACCAAGATTTGTAACAGAGTAGTCACCGAAGAGGGAGTGGAAAATATGAAAAAGGATCTGCAAAAGTTAGAGAAATGATCTAATGCCTGGCAACTAAAATTCAATGCAAAGAAATGGAGAGTAATGCATTTGGGGATTAATAATAGGAAGGAACCATATATGCTGGGAGGAAAGAAGCTGATATGCACGGACGGGGAGAGGGACCTTGGGGTTATAGTGTCCGAAGATCTAAAGGTGAAAAAACAGTGTGACAAGGCAGTGGCTGCTGCCAGAAGGATTCTGGGCTGTATAAAGAGAGGCATAGTCAGTAGAAGGAAGAAGGTGTTGATGCCCCTGTACAGGTCATTGGTGAGGCCCCACTTGGAGTATTGTGTTCAGTTTTGGAGACCGTATCTGGCGAAGGACGTAAGAAGACTTGAGGCGGTCCAGAGGAGAGCGACGAAAATGATAGGAGGCTTGCGCCAGAAGACGTATGAGGAGAGACTGGAAGCCCTGAATATGTATACCCTAGAGGAAAGGAGAGACAGAGGAGATATGATTCAGACGTTCAAATACTTGAAGGGTATTAACGTAGAACAAAATCTTTTCCAGAGAAAGGAAAATGGTAAAACCAGAGGACATAATTTGAGGTTGAGGGGTGGTAGATTCAGGGGCAATGTTAGGAAATTCTACTTTACGGAGAGGGTAGTGGATGCCTGGAATGCGCTCCCGAGAGAGGTGGTGGAGAGTAAAACTGTGACTGAGTTCAAAGAAGCGTGGGATGAACACAGAAGATTTAGAATCAGAAAATAATATTAAATATTGAACTAGGCCAGTTACTGGGCAGACTTGTACGGTCTGTGTCTGTGTTTGGCCGTTTGGTGGGGGATGGGCTGGGGAGGGCTTCAGTGGCTGGGAGGGTGTAGATGGGCTGCAGTAAGTCTTAACAGAGATTTCGGCAGTTGGAACCCAAGCACAGTATCGGGTAAAGCTTTGGATTCTTGCCCAAAAATAGCTAAGAAGAAAAAAATGAAAAAAAAAAAAAAATTTAAATTGAATCAGGTTGGGCAGACTGGATGGACCATTCGGGTCTTTATCTGCCGTCATCTACTATGTTACTATGTTACTATATGCAAGGTACAGGGTGAAGTGTAACAAACAAAATGGAAACCAGAAAGAGGATTGGATATAGTAAAACAAACTGGCTTCAATAGAAGAAAAGGAGTGATTGAGAAGTGACCCAATTAGGCTTGAAAAACTGCTCAGAAATATGAAACTCTGAAGGGAAGGCTGTTAAACCTCCCTTGGAGAAGAGTTCACCTTCCAGTCACTGCAAACTTAACAAGTTTATGGGCACACTCAAAAACTCCAAAGATGTTTGAAAAAACAAAGTTTCAAAGTCTTTCTGTTTTATGCAAGAAATGTCTTCATTTGGTAAAAGTTAAAACTGTCACCACTGAGTTACTTAGCTCTGTTTATTGTCTTTGGGGGTACAACTGAACCAGCAAAAGTATTTAGCTAATGAAGAACTGTAGAGTCACACATGTTCACATTTGTTACTCTCTGATTTTCATCTACATCGGGTCTCCTGAAGCAGGATTCGAAACGGGGCCACGTTGGGACCCCCAAAGACAATAAACAGAGCTAAGTAACTCAGTGGTGGCAGTTTTAACTTTTACTAAATGAAGACATTTCTTGTATAAAACAGAAAGACTTTGAAACTTTGTTTTTTCAAACATCTTTGGAGTTTTTGAGTGTGCCCATAAACTTGTTAAGTTTGCAGTGACTGGAAGGTGAACTCTTCTCCAAGGGAGGTTTAACAGCCTTCCCTTCAGAGTTTCATATTTCTGAGCAGTTTTTCAAGCCTAATTGGGTCACTTCTCAATCACTCCTTTTCTTCTATTGAAGCCAGAAGAAAGACCCGGCAATCTACCTCATCATTCTGCCACGAAAATCTGATGATATCATCAAGTCACTAGGATTCGAACATGAGTCGATGGTACCTAACAAAAAATGCTAAGCTTTGGTAAAAGGATCCCTAATTTTGGAACAACAAGATTAAACTAAAAAACTAAACTAAAACTGGGATTTGTAGACCGGGTCATCACCAATAGGCGCTCGACTCGGTTAACAATAAGTATAGTACATAGATAGAGGGAGGAAAAAAGAAGGGACCAAAAGTTGAGGGAAAAATTAATAGGAGTGGTTTCCAAAATAATTAGCAAACAGAATTGTCTTTAAAGTTTTTTGAAATGAATAGTAGTAAAGAATGACACAGATTCTGGTGAGGACATCAGATTTTCTTTCTGTAGTGTTTTTGTCTTAACGCTGTGGGTACTCAAGATATTGCTTCTCCCCATTAAACATTCTGGCAAGTGGATACCTCATAGCACCCAAATGTCTCCCTTCACAATATTACATTACATTAGTGATTTCTATTCCGCCAGTACCTTGCGGTTCAAGGTGGATTACAAAAGGAGTTATCTGGCCATTTCCAGAGGAATTGAAGAGTAGAGCGGGTTGCTTCAGAGAATTGGGACGAGTCTTGCGGTGTTAGTTTGTCTTCAAGGATTTCTTGACTAGCATGGTTTTTATTTCTTTTCTGAACGATTTATAGTCTGGGGTCGTTATCAGTAAATTGGAGAGTTGGCGGTCCAGTTTTGTTGCCTGTGTGGCTAGAAGGCCATCACACTGTTTTTTTTGTTTGACGCCTCTGATTGGCGGATGCGTGAACGATTTGTGGGTTCTCCTATGTCTGGTTGAGGTAGTTTGGATTAGGCGGGTGTCTAGGTAGGCTGGTCTGTCTCCGTTTATGGTTTTAGTTGATATTTGTTTTTTATTAAGAAAAAACAAACCATACAGCAACAAATTCAAATAGCAGACAAGAAATCAAGGAAAAAAGATAAGGCTCCCCCCCCCAAGAGGATTGGACTTTGATGTCCTCTTAGGTTACAAAGAGCCTCTAACCCCCAGACCCCCCCCCCAGAACACCACACCCCCTAACCCCCCCAACCCCCAAATTAGACAGGCGGAATGGAATACAACTGTAGTCTGTTTATGGTTTTAAATAGTAGGCAGTAGAATTTGAATTGTACTCTTGCTTGTATTGGGAGCCAGTGTGAGTCGAGGT
The DNA here is from genome assembly GCF_902459505.1 of Geotrypetes seraphini. Classification (NCBI taxonomy): domain Eukaryota; kingdom Metazoa; phylum Chordata; class Amphibia; order Gymnophiona; family Dermophiidae; genus Geotrypetes; species Geotrypetes seraphini. Next base: position 13,944,528 of record NC_047085.1, read on the forward strand.
ATGCCGCCGTGATGTGGTCGTGTTTCTTCAGTGAATAGATAAGTCTTAGCGCTGTGTTTTGAACTGTTTGTAGTTGTTTTATCATGGTTGTGGGGCCTGGGTTGCACGTTCCAAAAATACCAAAAGTGGTTCTAATGCGAGTATATAGGAGCAATATTCGATCTCCTTCTATCACATAAAGTTACATTACATTAGGGATTTCTATTCCGCCATTACCTTGCAGTTCAAGGCGGATTACAAAAGAATTATCCAAGATGTATTACAACAAGAACTTACAAAAAAAAAAAAAAATTGGTCATTTTCAAAAAGAATAAAAAATGGGTAAGGTTATTTGTTTGGGGTAGTTGGCTTTAGTGAGAGGTGGAGTTTGAGACTTGCAGTATTATTTCTTTTTTCAGAGTTTTCTTGAAGAGTATGGTCTTTATTTCTTTTCTAAAAGTCTTGTAGTCGAGGGATGCCGTCAGTAGATTGGCGATTTGGTTGTCTAGTTTGGCTGCTTGAGTGGCCAGGAGGCCATCATACAGTTTTTCTGTTTGACCTCCTTAATTGGGGGGTATGAGAATGGGGTGTAAGTTTTCCTATGTCTGGTTGCGGTGTTGTGGATGAGGCGGTTATTCAGGTAGTTTGGACTGTCTCCATATAAAGTCTTAAATAGTAGGCAGTAGAATTTAAATTGTATTCTTGCTGGGGTCGGAAGCCAGTGCGATTGGAGATATGCTTCTGTAATGTGATCATGTTTCTTTAATGAGTTAAGTTAAGGAGAGGATTTACATATCTGCTTATCTTGAAGCCTAATCTTCAATGGCTCTATCAGTTCAGGTAGGCCCAGGATCACTGAGTGTGTAGCCTTTTGGGTAAATGATTGTGGTCTTTTAGGGTTTCTTACAGCTACTGGGGTTTAGGGTTTCTTGCATGCACTGCTTTCATTGTATGCTAATAGATCTCATGCATATTCATTGGGGAAATCCTGAAAACCCGACTGGATTGCGGCCCTCGAGGAGGGACTTTGACACCCCTGATGTAGTGTGTTGAGGAAGTTTAAGGACTATGGATTAAAGTTTTGTCACTTGGATTTTATTGGGTGAATGGATATGAACTATTTTGTGGTTTGGAATTTTTTTGGGGGGGGATTCACATATAACACTGGGAACACAGCCTTCACGTTGAAAATGTGAAGTATTGTAAGCAGCAAATTGAGTGAACATCAGCCAGCGAGATACGGTAGGTACACGATTTTCTTTCTCTCATTATCTCCATCATTGAACATTTGTTGAGGTCATCCTGTTTTCTAAATTAAGGATATATTTTAGGAAGGTGGGAGAGTGCCATGATATTATAAAGTCTGGGCTGGTGGAGTTTGCTGCTCTCACATTTATAGCCTGTTGGCTTTTTCACTGAGCACTATTATTTAGTTAATTTTTTTTATTGTTTTGATTGAATTTATCAATCCTGTATATTTAGTATATCATTTGATATTTGCTGAGGATTGAGTTTTTGAAGATTAAACTCCAAATTTTTTTTATTGATTCTCTCTAACACCCAAAATACATCCACAAAGGGTTACCAGACATCTGGATTTACCTGAACTTTCCTCTTTTTAGAGGATTTAAAACAAATCTCAAAACATTTCTCTTTAAAGATGCCTACTAATAAGTGTGTGTGGGGGGGGGGGGGGGGGAGAGAAAGCTTTTAAGAAGCAACATCCTTGTTTCCCTCTCGTTACTTCCCATCTCTCTACCCTACCTTTTATTTTTATTTATTGTAAAGAAAACTTCCCTATCCCCTGAAACCTCTCGTTTCTAATCAGTCATAATTCGTCATAGTTTTAGGTTTACCCTCTTTTTATTTTATCTCACCTAATTCAAAAATTATATTAGACCTTTCTAATTTTTAATATTGTAAACCGCCCAGATACATGTGATGGTCGGTATATCAAGCCATGAATACACTTGAAGCTTGATACTTGACACGTGCATGCTTGGAGGCCTTCCAGACATGTCCCCAAGCTCCAGGAAGAATTGGAGATGAGGACTGTGTGGGGGCAGGGCTGGGACAGAGCAGAGCAGGGATAAGAAAGGGGTGGAATGGGGCGGGGCCACGTGTCCTCCTTTTTTTTTTTCCTTCCTATCAAAAATATGGTAAGCCTACACCCACAACATGCCCCCCTATCCTTTGGATATCACAATTTTAAGAAATATTCCAGGTGCAATCTCCTTCAGTATATCTTCTATTATCCATATATTTTCAGGCCTCACTACTCCACCGCTCTAACTGTTTTGTATAGCGGGAAGAATTACATGTAGATTCGTCACTGGCCCGTCAAAGTTGCTATACTGTTAGATAACCTTCAATTTCAATTTTCCTGTATTTAACCCACATTTCAAAATACATGTGACTTGTCTTATTACTATATTTTAGAATTATATTTGAATTCAAATATAATTCTAAATATACTAAATATAATTCTAAAATATAGCAGATTGAATTTATTTAGCAGATTGAATTAAAGGATTTGGACTGTGATGTTTATTTTACACAGATTAAGCCCAAAACATTTGTGAAATGGATAGTCAACAGCTGAGACAACTAGCTATGCGGGCACAGTGTTTCTGTTCTGCACACCAGTGGCTTTTGGAAAACAGGCCCTACTTAAATCGGAGAGAATCCAAGTTGTCCTGGATTAGGAAGGTTGACTTAGAGGGTTTTCCTCCAATTCTGATCTTATATGGACAGGCTTTACAGATTAAATCAGTGGTTACCTCTTAGGTGTGTTTCTAGATGTGGTAGTAACCATGCATCTTCAAATTTAACAAAGATTTCATTTTGGCAGTTAAGGATAGTATTTATTTACTTATTTAATTTGATTTCTATCCCGTCCTCTTGGGAGCTCAGAATGGGTTACAAGCCAACATCCACAGAAGTTAAATTGGACAATACTTTTAGTAATACAATACAATGCTATACAATACAGTCACAAAGGGTAGTACAGTAACTTGAGGACAGTCATAGGGAATTTATGGAGGGGCAGTATAGAAGATTGAACCAGGAGGTCGCCAGCTGGTGGCGGTTGGGACTCAGACTGTTTGCGGTCTGCGGTCTCAAGGATCTCCCGTACGAGGAACGGCTGGATAAGTTGCAGTTGTACTCACTCGAGGAACGCAGAGAGAGGGGTGACATGATCAAGACGTTCAAGTATCTCACGGGCCGCATTGAGGTGGAAGAAGATATCTTCTTTTTCAAGGGTCCCGTGGCAACAAGTGGGCATCCTTGGAAAATTAGGAGCGGAAAACTGCACGGGGACACCAGGAAATTCTTTTTCACTGAAAGGGTGGTTGATCGCTGGAATAGTCTTCCACTAGAGGTTATTGAGGCCAGCAGCGTGCCTGATTTTAAGGTCAAATGGGATAGACACGTGGGATCTATTCACAGAGTAAGGTAGAGGGTGGGTCATTGAGGTGGGCAGACTAGATAGGCCGTAGCCCTTATCTGCCGTCTATTTCTATGTTTCTATGTTTCTAGTTGAAGAGAAAGGCCTTCACTGTTCTTCAGAAGGGCATCAATAAGTTCTGTGATCTGATTTGATGGGGAGAGTTGGTTCCAAAGCTGTGGGATGAAGAGGCTGTAGGAGCATTTTCCATCAGGAGACATCATATTTGACTAGTAGACATTTAGCAGTGGTAATTTGGGCTTTAATTGGGGCAGCTTTGAGCTTGCAGTGCGCTCTATGTACTGCACAAAATACAGCAGCTCACGTAAAATACAGCAGCTCACGTAAAGAACCAATCAATTGACCATTAAGGTTCTAAGCCTTCTGTTGTGGATAATCTGTAAAAATTGCTCTGGTTCCTGAAGGCACAAATTGCTTAGCTAGGGCTCTTAGGTAATCCCAGGACTTATATTTAGGGTGCACAGGAGTTGGGGAGGTAAGGAATGCCGAAAATGTACCTTTCCGGGTTTGGTCCTCCAGTGGTGGAATTCCATGTCTAAAGATTTATGGTCAACTGTGTGTTTCTTTGTAGGCACGATGAATGGAAAACAGCTATTAATTTAAATGCCAGTAGCTACCTAATTTGAAGGAAAGGCATTCTTTGGGGAGGAAGGCAAATATGTTTGTGATTATATGTGTGTTTTATGAATGGTGTTTTACATGTGTTTTTACTGGCATCATACCCTCCCAATGAAGATTATGGGAATATATGGTTGAAACAGACTCAAAGGGCCTGGAAATTTTCAGGAGCAGAAAATTTTCAGTAACAGGGAAACAAGGAAAGGGAAGACCCTACTGATTAGAGCAATGGACTGAGACCCTTGAGATTCGAGTTCCAGTCTTATTTCCTTGGTAAGTTCCGTCAAGTTACTTTTTTCTCCCGTCTCTCCAGGTACCCATTTAAGACTATGAGCAGTTTGTAGACGGGGGTTGTTGCCTTTTCATGTAAATAGGGCTACCAGATTTTACTTTAGCAAAATCCGGAACCCCCCCCCCCCTAGACTCACCCCTGAAGCGATTTCAAAGAAGCTTTTCAAAACCTGGACAAAGTGCCAGGTCCTCGAAAAGGGGGACATGCCCGGGGAAATCCGGACGTTTGGTAACCCTACATGTAAATTTATGATATCAAGACCTGGAATAGAGTGCTAGATATATTTTATAAAGCGAAGGCCAAGCTAGGGTGCACTGTTCTTCACCTACATTCCTGACAGTGTGGGGTGCTGTTTTGCTATCATATTTTCAATAGTGATAGACAGTCATGCTCTGCAGGGTTCAAGGGAACCTGTCTGTCCCTAGTGATTGAATACACAATATTGAAGCAGCACCCCCTACTGGCAGCAATGCAGTTGGAGGACTCCTGCTCAGCTAAGAGGGAATAGTGGCTAGGGGGCAAATTGGAGTCTGTTGTGTCGCAGTATATTTGGGAAAAGGGTACGGGGTTAGATTGGCCTTCTGATCTTTCTCCTCTGTCAAATTGGTAGGGTGATGGCTGTGGAGGAGTGGTGCCCCTAACTGGGACATATCAACCTACCTCCCTCCTGCTTGCTTTTGGCAGCTCTAGGCATTGTCTTTTCAGGTAAAACCAATTTAATTGGAAATAGCGGGAGCTGCACATGCTCCAGAACGCACCAAACACTTTGAAGCTTCACTAGGGGCTGGGTTTTTACCTTCCCTTCATTGGGATAATTAAGTGACAATCGATCAGACATAAGTGGGGGGATGGAAGGAGAACAGTGTAAGAGGAGGTGGGGGGGGGAACCTCATGAAAGCACGCAAGAGGGCCAAAGGACTCGGCTCAGAGCGTGACGAGCATACGACACCGACTGCTGCTTGGACTTCAGGTCTTTCAGAAATTATTAATGGCTAAACAAAAGCCCGCGACTAATAGGCAGCTTGTATCGGGAGTTTAAAGAGCGAGCGATACAGGCAGCCTGAAATTTCCGAGCGCTCATGAAAGATTCAGGGGCGGCTCTTGTTAAATTTAATTGGGAGAAACCTGAGTCCCTGTCTGACTGGCACAGCTTGTTGCCTTTTAGTTAAGATGCCAAGTGACAGGGGCTGCGTTTGTGTGTTTGTTTGTGGGTGTGCGTGCGGGCGCTGTGTATGCAGCGTCTGTTTCGCCTCTTCTCAGCCCCTCGCCTCACTTTTCAGCAATGAATATTTCAGCAGACTCATGTACACCAGTCACCTTCCCTCTGTGTCACTTCCTACTTCGAGGTGTTTTTTTTTTCCCCCCCCCTCCTTATTCTCTTGTCGTTAGCCCAGGCTGAATCCTTCCTTTGAGAAAACAAACATAGAGTATATTTCTATCCTGCCTCTTCCTGTCCCTTCCTCCCCCCCCCCCCTGTGCACTGGATGAGTTGAAGGACTTGAAATTCAAATCGTAATATGTGTAATTAAGCCCCATTTTATAGTTTCAAGTTTCAAGTTTCAAGTTTTTATTAATATTTGATGAATCGCTTATTCAATTTGCTAAGCGATGTACAATTTCCTAAACACATAGGTGTGGAAACATACACAATAACATCAAACTTACAAATTTAAGACAAACATGAGTCGTGGAGGGTAGAGGGGAAAAGTTACAATTCTTTGCTAGAGAGAATAAACAAAAAGTAAAAAGGCGAGAGAGGGAGGGTAAAAAGTTAAGGACCTGAAGCATAGGATCGGAGGTCTAGAGATCAAATGTTAAATGCGTCTTTAAACAGATAGGTTTTTAAAGACTTTTTAACCCTTTCAGGACCAAGGGACATATTTGTCCCATAACTTTAAAATCCTATAAATTTTGATTGGGATAGTCTACAGTTCTAAATTTGATATGTACGGATTCCATATGATACTGCCTTTATGTAAACAAACTGGTTCCGACATTCATTCATTAGCGTCGTTGCCAGATTGACGAGAAGATTCACTTGCCACACTGTCCATAAGCCAGAAGTGTGATTTTTTTTTAAAAAAAAATAATGATATTTCACAAAAAAAATCAATATTTTGGCATCTGCAAGCCCTTTTTACCATAAAAATGTCGTCAAAACCACAAAAATTGGCCTACGATCCTTATGGTCCTGAAAGGGTTAAAGGAAGTAAGATCTTTTTCTTCTCTAATAAACTGAGGTAGTGAGTTCCACAGTTGAGGGGCCATTACCGAAAACATATCGAGTCTTCTAGTGCCTAGTGAATGTCAGAAAGGATTTGAGAGGCCTAGGTCAGGACTTGTTCAGTTACCCATCTGTTTTATAAGATTAGATGCAACAGTATTTTACAAGAGACTGTTTCAACTCTTCAGTCTGGGTTCAACAAAAAACACTGGCCATAGTTTTGAAATGAAATTCGGATTTCATTGTTATCCGGATAGTGAGCGGTGCTGAATGTCTGGACGGAGGACAGCACTGCTGTTATCCACAGAGGTGGGGTTACCAGACGGACGGATCTCCCCGGACATAAGAATAGCTTTACTGGGTCAGACCAATGATCCATCAAGCCCAGTAGCCCGTTCTCACGGTGGCCAATCCAGGTCACTACTGTGTTTCCCTGAAAATAAGTCCCTGTGTTATATTAATTTGGGGCCCAAAAAACCTACCAGGTCTTATTTTCGGGGAAACAATGCCCAATCACAAACCCACATCATTTTTCTATCCCCGCCAACCCTTCCAGCTCTCCCTCCCCTTCCATATCTCCCTCCCCATGCCGACCTCGAGACCGACATACCATTACCTTCTTCCAAATGAATATGCATTGAAAGTAGTGCATGCAAATAGATCTCATGCATATTCATTGGGGAAATCTTGAAAACCCGACTGGATTATGGCTCTCAAGGAGGGACTTTGAGACCCATGATCTACACCCTCCCAGCCATTGAAGCCTTCCCCAGCTCATCCTCCCCCAAAGGGCCATATACAGACACAGACCGTGCAAGTCTGCCCAGTACTGGCCTTAGTTCTTCAATATTTACTATTATTTTCTGATTCTGGATCCTCTGTGTTCATCCCATGCTTCTTTGAACTCAGTCACCATTTTACTTTCCACCACCTCTCTCGGGAGCGCATTCCAGGCATCCACCACCCTCTCCGTAAAGTAGAATTTCCTAACATTGCCCCTGAATCTACCTCCCCTCAACCTCAAATTATGTCCTCTGGTTTTACCATTTTCCAAAAGATTTTGTTCTACGTTAATACCTTTGAAGTATTTGAACGTCTGAATCATTTCTCCCCTGTCCCTCTTTTCCTCTAAGATAGACATATTGAGGGCTTCCAGTCTCTCCTCATACGTCTTTTGTCGCAAAGCTATCATTTTCATAGCTGGTTATGGCTGATGCTGCAGCGGGATGGAGAATGCCTCTTATACCCAGAACCAGAGCCTCTACTCACATCCAGCTCCCAGCCCACAACTTCTTCTGGAGTCCCTTGGGAGGACAGTACACCTCTCTTCATTCTGCCATCTCAGAGCGGGCTGGCGGAGCTGAAGCGTTTGGTTCCAGCCTTTCAGGAGCAGGGGAATTGAAGCGGAGTTGTCGCTGAAAATGAGTTCCAGTCTGCATCAGGCATATTGAAGTCCCCTAGCAGTACAGCTTCTCCTCGTAGAGTGATATTCTCTATGTCTTCAATTAATTCTGCGTCCATGTCTTCCAGTTGTCTTGGGGGTCTGTATACCACACCTAGATACAGGCATTTTTCTATGCCTCTTGCCAGGTTTACCCAGAGGGACTCCCCGGTGTACTTGACATCTGTGATCCTGGTGGTTTTGATGTCCTCTTTAACGTATAGAGCAACCCCCCCTCCTAACCTGCCCTCTCTGTCCTGACGAAGTAGATTGTAGCCTGGTATAGCCATATCCCACCCATGTGAGTCCATGAACCAAGTTTCAGATATTGCCATTTAGGTCGGCATTCCTTATTTCAGCCTCCAATTCTAGAATTTTGTTACCTAAACTGTGTGCATTGACATACATGGCCCTCCATATCTTGTGTTTGCTAAGTCCCTGTGAGGCGTATCCTACCCGAGTCGGTGTGACTCCTAAAGAACTGTTTGCAATGTGGGTACTTAGCTTGGACATGGAAGCTGAGTTTCGACTCACCTCATCAGGATAATTCCTTTCTGCACTAATATGTGAATGGGTACCCTCCCCCGACTTACCTAGTTTAAAGCCCTGTGAAGCAGGCGGGCTAGTCGGTGTCCGAAGACGTTCTTACCCCTACTGGTCAGATGGAGTCCGTCTGGTCCCTGAAGTCCTTGTAGCGCTTCCCCATGGTTTAGGAATCCGAAGTTTAGATCTGTTACCGCTGCAGCTGGCGTTAAAAAACGCGTTAAGGTTTTGTAAAGGGGGGGGGGGGGTTAGTCTGAATTAATAAACTTCTTTAGGGTACCTCTGATATGTCCGTGAATTTGGGAGAGGGACTATTTGTGTAACTGCCTCTGGGATCAGTCCTCAGTCCCATTACCTGAGAGGTCCACTACACATGCTTAAATAACAGAACTCCCCATTATTCTCCATCTTGTTCCCTCCTGGTCCCCCATTATTCTCAATGGAACTTATGAGAACAATGCATAAACAGACTCACATTAATCCATATTAGTACATACTGCCTTTAGATGGTAAGCCCTCTGGGACAGGGACTTATACCTGTATTATAAATTGTACGACACATATAATCCTCGAAACTAGATATATATTAAATAATTATATCATAAATATACTTTTATCATAAATTTAAATATTCATAGTTTATTAAATATTACATATACAATAAATTCATACTCTACATGCTGATATCCTATACCCACTCAGAGCCACTCCAGTTCAGAGAAATACTAAAAAAGTAATTTAAAAATCTTTCTCCGTCCAGATATTTAATAGAAAACCAGCATTCAAGTTTCAAGTTTTTATTTGTATTTAATAAACCGCTTATTTAGTTTGCTTGTAACTCTCGTTCTCACAAGTTCAAAATTATTCCATATAGCATACGTGCAGTTGATTTCTTGATAACAATTGATGTCTCTTTCACACACAAAGAAATTTCATCCAGCTGAATTATAAATTGAGTACAAGTTTGGAAATTCAAAATGATCAATTTGTGGTGGACGTCTCAAGAAGGGTTGGGGGGCTGAGGGCAACCCCAGAGGTGGGTACCTTCAAATCAGTGTCTACGGCAACACTGGTGCAACTTCCTCTGGATCTTACCCCAAGCACGCTCCAAACTTACTCAACAAAATGAGTGAGGAACGCAAACATAAGAACATAAGAATTGCCGCTGCTGGGTCAAACCAATGGTCTATCGTGACTAGCAGCCTGCTCCTGTGGCGACCCCCAGGCCAAAGACCAGCGCCCTAACTGAGACTAGCCTTACCTGCGTACGTTCTGGTTCAGCAGGAACCTGTCTAACTTTGTCTTGAATCCTTGGAGGTTGTTTTCCACTATAACAGACTCCAGAAGAGCATTCCAGTTTTCCACCACTCTCTGGGTGAAGAAGAACTTCCTTACATTACATTACATTACATTAGTGATTTCTATTCCGCTTGTGCCTTGCGGTTCTAAGTGGATTACAAATTAGAAGATATCTGGACATTACCGAGAGAATTATATAACAAAGATTCAAGTACATTACATGATACAGTTGAGAGTTACAAATTAGAGGATATCTGAAGTTATCCGATGGAATTACATAGTAAAGATTCAAGTACTTACAGGAAACAGTGGAGAATACCAATATATTCGGGTAACTCAAGAGGATTACCTAACATTGAAGGGATAAGTTTATTGGATACATGTGGTAGATGCTTGTTTAGCGGTCTGGATATTTTTTTGGTAGGTATGATTCGAGGAATTGACTAGTGTGTTATTCACGGGGGAAAAGCATGTACGAGTGGGAGGAGATTAGTGAGTAAGGACGTGTTTTTTGAATAGAACTGTTTTGATTTCTTTTCGAAACACTTACGTTTGTACGGAATCTATCCCCTTTTAACTTTAGAGAGTACTCTCAAATGGTGGTGCCTCTTAAATTTCATCATCGTTATCTGAAAGATGAGACCCCACCCCCTGACTATGCAAAATACCAGATCGTTTGGGCTCAGGATCTTAATATAATACTGCCTGATGACACTATTCTTACCGCTGTAACCAGACTACCTTCTTTAAGAAAATATATATACTTCTTTGAAATGCAATATAAATTGTTATTTCGATTATTTGTTTCACCTAAGTGGGCGCATCAAGCTAAATTACGCCCTTCTCCATGCTGTATGACATGTGGATTCCAGGAAGCTACTCTTGGCCATATGTTTTGGTCATGGCCGGCTGTTCAATTCTTTTGGACCAGTTTATTTGCCTTCATTGAACATATTTGGAAGATGAAAGTACGTCTTACACCAGAACTACTTTTTGGGGTTTTACCTTCTTATCACCCTAAACCAGTGATTCCCAACCCTGTCCTGGAGGAACACCAGGCCAATCGGGTTTTCAGGCTAGCCCTAATGAATATGCATGAGAGAGATTTGCATATGATGGAAGTGATAGGCATGCAAATTTGCTTCATGCATATTCATTAGGGCTAGCCTGAAAACCCAATTGGCCTGGTGTTCCTCCAGGACAGGGTTGGGAACCACTGCCCTAGACTACCTGGAGCTAGGATCTTCTTGCGATGGTCAATTCTGTCTGCTTTAAAATGCATTTTGCTGTTGTGGTTAGAACCAACTGTTCCAACACTTTCCTTGTGGAGGTCTCAGATGATCACCTTGCTAGCCTGGGAACGTCGAAGTGTCCTTGACCTCTCCTCAACAGGTGGTCTCCACTTTACGGCTACATGGGAGCCATTTTGGAATACTATGACATCTGTGGCTAGAAGTCGTATTCTGAATTATTGATATATGTCTAATTAGTTGTTTGTATATTTGAGTTAACTTTAGAGAGTGCCCTCTCATTTTTTCTACCTTGGAGAGGGTGAACAACCTGTCTTTATCTACTAAGTCTATTCCCTCTCAGTCTCCTCTTTTCAAGGGAGAAGAGGCCTAATCTCTCACTGTACGGCAACTCCTCCAGCCCCTTAACCATTTTAGTCGTTCTTCTCTGGACCGTTTTGAGTAGTACCGTGTCCTTCTTCATGTACAGCGACCAGTGCTGGACGCAATATTCCAGGTGGGGGCGTACCAAGCCTGGTACAGCAGCATGATAACCTTCTCCGATCTGTTCGTGATCCCCTTCTTAATTATTCCTAGCATTCTGTTCGCCCTTGTCGCTGCCGCCACGCATTGCGCGGACGGCTTCATTGACTTGCCGACCAGTACTCCCAAGTCTCTTTCCTGGGGGATCTCTCTGTATTTGTATATAAGATTTTTTTTACCAACAGGCATCACCTTATACTTATCCACGTTAAACCTCATTTGCCATGTTGCGGCCCATTTCTCGAGCATGTTTATGTCACGTTACAGGTCTTCGCAATCCTTCTGTGTCTTCACTACTCTGAATAACTTCGTATCGTCTGAAAATTTAATCGCCTCGCTTGTCGTACCAATTACCAGGTCATTTATAAATATGTTGAAGAGCACGGGTCCAAGCACCGAACCCTGCGGCACTCCACTCGTGACGCTTTTCCAGCCCGAGCATTGTCCATTTACCCCCACTTTCTGTTTCCTATCCGCCAGCCAGTTTTTAATCCACGCGAGTATTTCACCATCAATTCCATGGCTTGCAATTTTTCAAAGTAGTCGTTCATGCATAACATGACCATTTAGTTTTTTCATCAAAACGGGGCATCTATTAATTTTCAGTCCTGCCCCCAATCCCACCCTAGCCCCACCCCTAATCCCGCCCCAAATTTCTTCCATTCATTTTTCATGTACACATATCTTATTAATTCATAACGGTAGCCATAAAATTTTTTAAAAAACCCACAAAGCACACTATACACAGAGAAAATGTTAATTATCATTTATATTTGGGGGGGTTTCAAAGATGTCAAGGCAGATGACTTGCAATGTCACCTCAGTAACTATAGAAAAATAGACAAATATAGTGCAAAATATAGACAGCAGATATAAATTCTCAAAACTGACACGTTTTGATCACTAAATTGAAAATAAAATCATTTTTCCTACCTTTGCTGTCTGGTGATTTCATGAGTCTCTGGTTGCATTTCCTTCTGACTGTGCATCCTATCTTTCATTTCTTTCTGCACTCAGGCCCAACAATTGTCCCTTTCTATTCCCTCCCTCCTTCCTTCCTATGTCCTTAGTGCCCCCAGTGCCTCCTTCCTATGTCCTTTGTGCCCCTTCCTATGTCCTTAGTGCCCTCATTGCCTCCTATGTCCTTAGTGCTCTCAGTGCCCCTTCCTATGTCCTTAGTGTCCCATCCTATGTCCTTAGTGCCCCCAGTGCCTCCTTCCTATGTCCTTAGTGCCCCTTCCCATGTCCTTAGTGCCTTCAGTGCCTCCTTCCTATGTCCTTAGTGCTCTCATTGCCTCCTATGTCCTTAGTGCCCTCAGTGCCTCCTTCCTATGTCCTTAGTGCCCTCATTGCCTCCTATGTCTTTAGTGCCCTCAGTGCCCCTTCTGCGGGCCGTGTGAAAGCGGCGAAGAGGGAGAGAGGAGGCGGAGGGAGAGCAGAGAAACCGGAGGAAGACAGAGACAACTTCCAGCGGAGGCAAGGAGCGGGTAGCGGCGAGAGAAGGCTCCGCCCACCCCTCCACGTCAGCACTGCGTCAGCGCCCGGACCCCCCCCTTTAAGGAAGGGAGCCGCGGCGCGAGGACTTCTGCGGGCCGTGTGAAAGCGGCGAAGAGGGAGAGAGGAGGCGGAGGGAGAGCAGAGAAACCGGAGGAAGACAGAGACAACTTCCAGCGGAGGCAAGGAGCGGGTAGCGGCGAGAGAAGGCTCCGCCCACCCCTCCACGTCAGCACTGCGTCAGCGCCCGGACCCCCCCCTTTAAGGAAGGGAGCCAACGGCGCACAGCCGTTCGGCGCGCGGCGAAGGCGCGCAGCAAAGGCGAGAGCGCCTTTGCGAGGGAGCCTTAAGAAGGAGCCAGGAGACCAGGCCGCCCAAGCCACAAGTACTTCTATCTTCTCTTATACCTTTTTTCTTTTCTTCTCTTTCAGCTAACTGCACAGCAGGGACCACCTTCACACACCACACACCAAGAGATTAAAAGAGGGGATAGAGAGATGGAAGAAGCAGGAACCCAGAGGAGCTTCCCGGTGTACTGCACAGAGTGTCATATGTATGACTACCTCCCCTCGGGAAGGCAGGCATACATATGCGGTCGGTGTCAGGATCTGGAAAGCCTGAAGAAGGAGGTCGTTAGACTACAGGACAGGGTCCAGGAGCTGGAGGAACTCTGCATCTCAGGAGATCCTTACTGGGCAACCAGAGATCCCGCAACAGAGAACCACATTGAGGAGCTCGAGAGATTCATCGAGGAGGCCTACAGGAGAGTGGAGGATCAGGATCACCAACAGTGCAGACAGGAACCGACAGATGGAGGACAGGAACCAACAGACACCAGGGGAGAAGGACCTTATGAAAACGTCGAGCAAAAAGAGGAGGCAAAGATCCATCAGAATCCTGAGGAAGAAGTATCGCACCACACTGAAGATACAGACTTGAGGCCAAAGAGGAAGCTGAGAAAAGGGAAATCCGCAATTGTAGTGGGAGACTCAATCCTGAGAGAAGTGGACAGTCACGTAGCAGGAGGGAGAGAAGATCGGCTGGTGACATGTCTCCCAGGGGCAAGAACGAAGGACATCACTGACAGAATCGAGAGGATCCTGGAGGGAGCTGAGATGGAAGAGACAGCAGTGATCATCCACGTAGGAACAAATGATGTCAACAGAAGAAATTACAGCAGGACTACACTAACCGAACAGTTCAAGATCCTGGGAAAGAAACTGAAGCTGAGGACACAGAAGATAGCATTCTCAGAGATCCTGCCAGTACCGAGGGCTGATGCGAAGAGGCAGATTGAGCTACAAGCAATAAACGCATGGCTGAGAAGATGGTGTGAAGAGGAAGGTTTCCACTTTGTGAAGAACTGGACGACTTTTTGGGGGAAGAACAAGCTCTACAGGAGGGACGGACTGCACCTGAGCGCAACAGGAACAAGACTGCTGGCAAACAACGTCAAGAAAGAAATAGAGAAGGCTTTAAACTGAGAAGAAGGGGAAAGCCGACAGTCGACCTGACATCGTCGCTTCGGACAAGAGTATCCACTGAAGATACTGAGAGGGAGAAATGCTGGGAAGAAACAAATAATAAACTACAGGGGTCCAAGAGTCAAGGGGAACTAGAGACCAATAAGGGGAGCAAACCGCGGGAAATAGAGAAACAGATGGAAACAAGGAAACAGGCTAAGGAAATAGAAGATGCACCGCAGGATGAGGAAGAACAAAATGAAATTCAGGGGCTGACAGCCCATGAGGAGGACGGCAAAAAGAACAATTCACAAGGAAGAACAGCAGGGAAGAAAAAAAATCAGAACTTAAACTGCTTATACGCAAACGCAAGGAGCCTAAGGACCAAAATGGGAGAACTGGAAGTCATGGCCAAAAACGAGGACCTAGACATTATTGGAATCACTGAAACATGGTGGACTGAGGACAACAAATGGGACGTAGTACTGCCAGGGTACAAACTCTACAGGAGAGACAGGACTTACAAGAAGGGTGGAGGAATAGCACTGTACATAAAGGACACCATTCAGTCGACCAGAATGGATACGGCAGCAAGGGCGGAAGGACTGGAATCATTATGGGTTAAATTACCAAGAGGAAATGGAGCTGACATAAAATTGGGACTGTACTATCGCCCTCCTGGACAAACGGAAGTGAACGACAAAGAGCTGGAAGCAGAATTGAGGCGGGAATGCAAAAGCGGAAGGGTGATAGTGATGGGAGATTTCAACTATCCCGGGATAGACTGGAGCCTTGGAAACTCAAACTGCGCTAGGGAAACAGAATTCCTGGAGGCCGTGAGAGACTGCTTCATGGAACAGCTTGTCAAGGAATCAACGCGAGGGGATGCCACTCTTGACCTAATCCTAAATGGGCTAGGGGGACCTGCAAAGGAAGTGGTGGTAGGAGGACCACTGGGAAACAGCGACCACGACATGATCCGGTACAAATTAGAGGTAGGAACATCCAAAGTGATGAGAACCACAGCAACGGCGTTAAATTTCAAGAAAGGGAACTACGATGCTATGAGAGCAATAGTGAGAAAGAAACTAAAAAAAAAAGGCTCAATACGAATGGAGACCGTAGAGAAAGCTTGGTCCCTATTCAAAGACACGGTGCAAGAAGCACAAAACCTGTACATCCCCAGGTTTAGGAAAGGATGCAAAAAAAATCGAACAAAGGACCCGGTATGGATAACAAATGAAGTGAAGAAGGCGATAGGTGACAAGAAGAAATCTCTCCGAAAATGGAAAAAGGACCAAACCGAGGAAAACAGGAAGGAACATAAAACATACCAGAAAAACTGTCACCGAGTGATTAGGAAAGCAAAAAGAGAATACGAAGAGAGGCTGGCTGGGGAAGCAAAAAACTTCAAAACGTTCTTCAGATACGTTAAAGGGAGGCAACCGGCGAGGGAGGAAGTAGGACCGTTGGATGATGGAGACAGAAAGGGAGTGGTAAAGGAGGAAAAAGAGGTAGCTGACAGGTTGAACAAATTCTTCTCGTCGGTCTTCACAAGCGAGGACACATCCTATATACCAGAACCCGAAGAGACCATAAGTGGAGATCGAGAAGAAGAAAAACTGGCGCAAATAGAGATAAGCCATGAGGATGTCCTCCAGCAGATAGATAGACTGAAAAGCGACAAATCGCCGGGCCCGGATGGAATCCACCCAAGGGTTCTAAAAGAGCTAAGAAACGAAATAGCGGAAACACTCCGACAAATTTTTGACCTATCCTTGAAAACGGGGCAGATCCCAGAGGACTGGAAAATAGCTAACGTCACACCTATTTTTAAAAAGGGATCAAGGGGTGACCCCGGAAACTACAGGCCGGTGAGCTTGACTTCAGTTCCAGGCAAGATGATGGAAGCACTGATAAAGGACAGCATCTGTGAGCACATGGAAACAAACGGACAACTGAAAGAGAGCCAACATGGCTTTTGCAGGGGAAGGTCGTACCAAACAAACTTACTGCACTTCTTTGAAGGTATAAACAGAGAGTTGGACAAAGGGGAACCCATAGACATCATTTACCTCGACTTCCAGAAAGCCTTTGACAAGGTGCCCCATGAGCGACTACTTAGGAAACTGCAAAACCACGGGGTGGAAGGGGATATATACAGATGGATTAAACACTGGTTGGCAGGCAGAAAACAAAGGGTTGGGGTGAAGGGACAATACTCAGGCTGGCGGAGTGTCACGAGCGGTGTTCCACAGGGGTCTGTGCTCGGACCGCTGCTGTTCAATGTGTTTATAAACGACCTGGAAACGGGGACGAAGTGTGAGGTCATAAAATTTGCAGATGACACCAAACTCTGCAGCAGGGTTAGGACCGCGGAGGAATGCGAAGACCTACAAAGGGACCTAAACAAACTGGAAGAGTGGGCAAACAAATGGCAAATGAGATTTAATACAGAGAAATGCAAGGTCATGCATATAGGAAAAAAGAACCCGATGTTCAGTTACAAAATGGGGGGATCGGTGCTAGGGGAAAGCAACCTTGAGAAGGACTTGGGTGTGCTAGTGGATACAACAATGAAATCAACGGCACAATGTGCAGCGGCCTCAAAGAAAGCAAATAGAATGTTGGGTATTATTAAGAAGGGTATCACAACCAGGACAAAGGAAGTCATCATGCCGCTGTATCGAGCGATGGTGCGCCCGCACCTGGAGTACTGTGTCCAGTATTGGTCGCCGTACCTCAAGAAGGACATGGCGATGCTTGAGAGGGTCCAGAGAAGAGCGACGAAAATGATAAAAGGCATGGAAAACCTTTCATATGCAGACAGGTTAGAAAGGCTGGGGCTCTTCTCCCTGGAAAAGCGGAGACTCAGAGGAGACATGATAGTGACTTTCAAGATCATGAGAGGTATCGAGAAGGTAGACAGAAATAGATTCTTCAGACTAATGGGGCCCACAAGTACAAGGGGGCACTCGGAGAAGCTAAAAGGGGACAGGTTTAGAACCAATGCTAGGAAGTTCTTTTTCACTCAGAGGGTGGTGGACACATGGAACACACTGCCAGAGGCTGTGATAGGACAGAGTACACTCCAGGGTTTTAAAGAAGGATTAGATAAATTCCTGAAAGATAGGGGTATTGAGGGATACAGATAGAGGTAGAGATGGGATATAGAGAGAGTTTAGATAGAGACCAAGGGGATTTAAGGGTTCAGATGATCACCGTACAGGTCATGGGCCTGATGGGCCGCCGCGGGTGCGGACTGCTGGGCGCGATGGACCTCTGGTCTGACTCAGCAGAGGCAACTTCTTATGTTCTTATGTTCTTATGTTCTTATCCTATGTCCTTAGTGCCCCAGTGCCTCCTTCCTATGTCCTTAGTGCCCCTTCCCATCTCCTTAGTGCCCCTGTGCCTCCTTCCTGTCCTTAGTGTCCCATCCTATGTCCTTAGTGCCTTCAGTGCCTCCTTCCTATGTCCTTAGTGCCCCTTCCCATGTCCTTAGTGCCCCCAGTGCCTCCTTCCTATGTCCTTAGTGTCCCATCCTATGTCCTTAGTGCCCACAGTGCCTCATTCCCATGTCCCCCTCACTGCCTTCCAGAATTTGTCCCTCTCCCACCTCCTGAAGCCAGTCAGCCTACCTACCTCCCTCCCTCCCTGCCGCGCCAAAGCCAGCCTGCTTGCCTACCTACCTCCTTCCCTCCTTGCCATTCAGAAAAAGAAGCCTCCCTCCAGCGCCCGATTTAAACCCCCCAGGTCCGCTGCTACCGCTTACCTCCCTGCTTCTGCTGCTAATCGCGGCACAGAAGCCTTCTTCCTGACATCAATTCTGACGTCGGAGAGGACGTTCCAAGCCAGCCAATCGCTGCCTGGCTGGCCCGGAACGTCATCTCCGATGTCAGAATTGACGTCAGGAAGAAGGCTTCTGTGCCGCGATTAGCAGCAGCAGCAGGGAGGTAAGCAGCGGCGGCGGACCAGGAGAGGTTTAAATCGGGCGCTGGAGGGAGGCCAGGGCAGGATTAATTCTTTGAGGGCCCCTAGGCACACAAGTACATTGGATCCCACTGGCCCTGCCCACTCCCCACCCTCATTTAACTGTTTTCTTATTTACTTCTTTATTTCCAGTTGTATTTTTTTTAAATTCAAATCAAACAAAGATTAGGATACCAGTGCACAGTTTTTCTTCTATGCAACCCCCAAACATCTCTGAACAAATCCCCCTTCCTTCCCTTCCCTTCCCACCTATTTACCCAGGACTTTTTTTCCATACATATATAAAAGTGTTTAAATATATTGTAAAGCAGTAATACTATCCAAAATATAAAAGTCTATATTAATAACCAGGTTTACAACGCCTCTCAACTGCCTCACTTTACATCAACCAACTGTAACCCATATATATATAAACAACCAAATCTGTAACTCCTCTAGTACGTTCCACTCCATGTATGTTAACTTGCAACGAAACAACAAGGCAAGCGGTCCACCAAAGAATCCAACGTGAAACAAAAGAAGATTGGCAGAAAATAAGGAGGTTCAAATCAGGTTAATTCAAGGTGCTCCCAAGAACCATGCCTGATGCATTTCGCCAAACAAGGCTAGTCAACGCTAACAGAAAACCATGTCTTTCATACACACAGATACAGCTTCACCCAGTATGGAATAAGTAATCACAAACTAAAAATAGAAATATGTTGATAAAGGTTAAACTGAACCGCCAAGAAGCCAAACTGCAAACAGTGAAGCACCACAGGAACAATGACGCATAATACTCTGCAAAATAGAAATATAGCAGATGTAAATTTGAAGAAACTGACAAAACAATCACTTTACAAATTAACCAATAGAAATAACACAAAACTTAAAAATAAGAATATACCATTTTATTTGACTAATCCATTTTGCAATTTACTTGTTGTAAAATACCAACTTACACGTTACATGTTGCCACATTTCCTCTGATTCTTCCCACATGCCACAACTACATGTGGACCCCTGTAGGTATTTTAGAAAAGAGTCTAGGCTGCCAGGGTGTGAGGACGTGTGTGATCCCCTCCATAGTCCACTCGTCAAGTGATGTTTCCTCTGATGAGATGGTCAAAGATCAGGGGATTTGTTTGTGGCAGGGAGAAGAACCCAAGCGGTGACTGGACTAAATCGCGCGAGACAACGACGCACCGACAACTGAGCGCAAGGTTGACGGCGCGCCGAAGAAACGCACTATTTTAAAGGGCTCCGATGGGGGGTGTGTGGGGGGAACCCCCCCCCCACTTTACTTAACAGACATTGCGCTGGCGTTGTGGGGGGTTGTAACCCCCCCCATTATACTTAAAACTGAACTTTTTCCCTAAAAAACAGGCAAAAAGTTCAGTTTCAAGTATAATGAGGGGGGTTACAACCCCCCAACCCCCCCCCAACGCCAGCGCGATGTCTGTTAAGTAAAGTGGGGGGGTTCCACCCCCACACCCCCCGTCAGAACCCTTTAAAATAGTGCTTTTCTTTGGCACGCCGTCAACCTTGCGCTCAGTTGTCGGCACGCCGTTGTCTCGCGCGATTTTGTCTATGAACCACCCAAGCTTCGGGAGTGATGTGACACTTAGCCCAGCAGGTCCTAGTCCTCCCCTACATCCCAGAACTGAACCTTTGCCAGGACCCTCTGGGGCATTGCCTTGTGTGTTATTCCCAGCAGGAGTGAGTAGGCTGAATAGGTAATTCATCACAGGCTACACCTTTGGGTCTAGTGCCGGCAAGAGAGAGTTTGGAAACTTCAGTAGTGTAATGTAATGTAATGTAATGTAATTTATTTCTTATATACCGCTCCATCCGTTAGGTTCTAAGCGGTTTACAGA
This sequence comes from Geotrypetes seraphini, assembly GCF_902459505.1. Taxonomy (NCBI): domain Eukaryota; kingdom Metazoa; phylum Chordata; class Amphibia; order Gymnophiona; family Dermophiidae; genus Geotrypetes; species Geotrypetes seraphini. The sequence continues at coordinate 13,964,968 of NC_047085.1, forward strand.
AAATATACATTAAGATTAGAAATAAGAAAGGTACTTGAAAAATTCCCTTACTGTCCCGAAGGCTCACAATCTAACTAAAGTACCTGGAGGGTAATAGAGAAGTGAAAAGTAGAGTTAGAGGAAAAATAAAAATAAAATAAACATTTTAACAAGACAGCATTGATCTAAATACTTTGGAAGGTAGAAGAGAGGAGAGAAAGGAATAGAAGCAGAAGGGGGAGCCGTTGAACAGTAGAATTCTGGAGAAATTTAAATGATAGAAATAGAACAAAACAAAGACAAAAGGCAAAACAATAGATAAGATTAAAGATAAATCATAAGCTGGAAAGAAAAATAAAATAAAACTTTGTCTTCAATCCACGGTTTCAGCGTCAGTGATGAAGTGGAGCAAGTAAGTTTAGGAGGAGCGATTGACGTTTCCAGAAAGGGCTTCTTCAGGGAAGAGACTTGGCAGACAGTCCCAGGATGCCTATGTCTCCTCCCCTGCGATGTTCTCCCATCCATGCATTCCCTCCCAGACACACTATCAGCATTGGTCTGTCCATCAGAGACTGCCCTAGAAGCGATCAGGAAAGATCTGGAAGCCATTTAAAATGTGTCTTCAAAGATCCTGCCTGCAGTCGTACAGAGTTCTGGATGGGTTTGCTGGCAACAGCGCTCCCCACTCTCCCCACGCAGCCGACCCTCCGACCGCGAGACGACCGACATACCTCCCTCAACAGCAGCGTCGGCAGCGCTCTAAACAGACTGCTTTGCAGCCTTCTCCTGTCACCGATTCCCTCTGCCACATCACTGATGATGTAATCAGCAACACGGCACAGGGAAGGCCAAGGCAGGAAAAGGCTGCAAAGCAGCCTGTTTAGAGCGCTGCCGACGCTGCTGTTGAGGGAGACATGTCGGTCGTCTCGCGGTCGGAGGGTCAGCTGCGTGGGGAGAATGGGGAGTGCTGCCGCCGGCAATTCCAGCGATGGAGTCGTCCACAAAGGTGAGGGAGATGGGCCAGTTAGGGGGAGAAATGGCCGGAATGCAAAGATCCTTTAATCTGGCCCTGAGGGAGGCTTTTTTTTTTTTGTGCAGCAGGGAAAGACAGGAAGCAATCGCCTGTCCCGTTGCCCCCGTGCACAGCTTCGGGACACTGTCCCTGAAAACAGGACATTTCAGCGTCCCGAAGCTGTGCACGGGACAACGGGAAATGGTTTTGGGTGGGGGGAGAGATGGTCAATTTTGTATAGAAGTGGTAATATGGATTCTAGATAGAGCAGAGAAGCGAGAAGGCAGATGTGGGTAGGGTACAGAGAGGAGGGAGATGATGGAATGGGGGAAGTGAAAGGGCAGATGCTGAATGGAAGATGAGAGGGAGAGAGGCGGCAGATATATGGGAGAGAAAAGATACAAAAAGGATGGAACTATTTATGGAAGGGGAGAGAGGGGAGATGCTGGATGGAAAGGGGAAGGAGGGAGACTGTGAAGCTTGGATGTTTATTTGTTTTAGAATTATCCTTCTAGGCTTAATAGTTCTAGGCTTAATAGTTGTGTGTGAATGATAGATCACAACGGGACAACGGGACAGGGGATCCCAAAACGGGATGGTTCCGTTCAAAACAGGACGTATGGTCACCTTATTCATGCAGGACCTTGTCAAACACCTTCTGAAAATTCAGATATACAATATCGACCAGGTCACCCTTGTCTATCTGCCTGTTTATTCCCTCGAAGAAGTGCGGCAAATTCATCAAGCAAGATCTTCCTTTGCTGAAGCCGTGATGGCTGGTCCTCATCATACTGTGTCCGTCAAGTTGGTCAATGATTTGGTCCTTTATCAGCGCCTCTATCATCTTTCATGATACCGAGGTCAGACTCACCGGTCTGTAGTTTCCCGGATCTTCCCTCAAACTTTTCTTGAAGATCGGCGTAACATTCGCCACTTTCCAGTCTTCCGGAATCCTTCCTGATTTGATCGACAGGAAGTATAAATATATTCCAATTTATTTCATCCTTCTTAAATGTGAAAATATATAGAGAAACAAGAATATAAAAATAATGAGGCATCAATCTATAAAACCAAAGCAGAATAGTAGCAAAAGATCCTCGGTCTACTCTGTGAGAGGCTTTTTCTTTCTTGGCTGTCGGCAGCAACACACCTCTTTACTTATTCTTCCAAGAAGTAATTGGTCTTTAGAGTGTAAGAATTATACCTTGATCTCTGCTCCTTCTTTGGTCTTGGGTCATGAATTTAATATACTGTCTTTGTTTACATATTACATTTAGGTACCTTCTCTGTCCCTAGTGAGCTCACGATATAAGTTTTTGTACCTGTGGCAATGGAAGATTAAGTGATTTGCCCAGGGTCACAAGGAAGCATAGTGATAATGGAGTCCAGTTCCCCAGGTTAACATAGGAACATAAGCGTTGTCATATTGGGACAGACCAAAGGTCCATCCAAGTCAGTATCTGTTTCCAACAGTGGCCAACCCAGGTCACAAATACCTGGCAAGATCCCAAAGAGAAAAACAGATTTTATATTGCTTATCCTAGGAATAAGCAGTGGATTTTCTCATCTCAATACAAGGACTCTTCTTTTTTTTTTTTTTTGGAAATTAGCCAAGCCTTTTTTTAAACCCCGCTAAGCTAACTGCTTTCACCACATTCTCTAATAATGAATTCTAGAGTTACATAGTAACATAGTAGATGACAGCGGATAAAGACCCGAATGGTCCATCCAGTCTGCCCAACCTGATTCAATTTAAATTTTTAAATTTTTTTTCTTAGCTATTTCTGGGCAAGAATCCAAAGCTCTACCCGGTACTGTGCTTGGGTTCCAATTGCCGAAATCTCCGTTAAATCCTACTCCAGCCCATCTACACCCTCCCAGCCACTGAAGCCCTCCCCAGCCCATCCTCTACCAAACGGCCATATACAGACACAGACCGTGCAAGTCTGCCCAGTAACTGGCCTAGTTCATTCTTTAATATTATTTTCTGATTCTAAATCTTCTGTGTTCATCCCACGCTTCTTTGAACTCAGTCACAGTTTTACTCTCCACCACCTCTCTCGGGAGCGCATTCCAGGCATCCACCACCCTCTCCGTAAAGTAGAATTTCCTAACATTGCCCCTGAATCTACCACCCCTCAACCTCAAATTATGTCCTCTGGTTTTACCATTTTCCTTTCTCTGGAAAAGATTTTGTTCTACGTTAATCCCCTTCAAGTATTTGAACGTCTGAATCATATCTCCCCTGTCTCTCCTTTCCTCTAGGGTATACATATTCAGGGCTTCTAGTCTCTCCTCATACGTCTTCTGGCGCAAGCCTCCTATCATTTTCGTCACCCTCCTCTGGACCGCTTCAAGTCTTCTTATGTCCTTCGCCAGATACGGTCTCCAAAACGGAACACAATACTCCAAGTGGGGCCTCACCAATGACCTGTACAGGGGCATCAACACCTTCTTCCTTCTACTGACTACGCCTCTCTTTATACAGCCCAGCATCCTTCTGGCAGCAGCCACTGCCTTGTCACACTGTTTTTTCGCCTTTAGATCTTCGGACACTATCACCCCAAGGTCCCTCTCCCCGTCCGTGCATATCAGCTTCTCTCCTCCCAGCATATACGGTTCCTTCCTATTATTAATCCCCAAATGCATTACTCTGCATTTCTTTGCATTGAATTTTAGTTGCCAGGCATTAGACCATTCCTCTAACTTTTGCAGATCCTTTTTCATATTTTCCACTCCCTCTTTGGTGTCTACTCTGTTACAAATCTTGGTATCATCTGCAAAAAGGCACACTTTTCCTTCTAACCCTTCAGCAATGTCACTCACAAACATATTGAACAGGATTGGCCCCAGCACCGAACCCTGAGGGACTCCACTACTCACCTTTCCTTCCTTCGAGCGACTTCCATTAACCACCACCCTCTGGCGTCTGTCCGACAGCCAGTTTCTGACCCAGTTCACCACTTTGGGTCCTAACTTCAGCCCTTCAAGTTTGTTCAACAGCCTCCTATGAGGAACTGTATCAAAGGCTTTGCTGAAATCCAAATAAATTACATCTAGCATATGTCCTCGATCCAGCTCTCTGGTCACCCAATCAAAAAATTCAATCAGGTTCGTTTGGCACGATTTACCTTTTGTAAAGCCATGTTGCCTTGGATCCTGTAACCCATTAGATTCAAGGAAATACACTATCCTTTCTTTCAGCATCACTTCCATTATTTTTCCAACAACTGAAGTGAGGCTCACCGGCCTGTAGTTTCCTGCTTCATCCCTGTGACCACTTTTATGAATAGGGACCACATCCGCTCTCCTCCAATCCCCAGGAATCACTCCCGTCTCCAGAGATTTGTTGAAGAAGTCTTTAATAGGACTCGCCAGAACCTCTCTGAGCTCCCTTAGTATCCTGGGATGGATCCCGTCTGGTCCCATCGCTTTGTCCACCTTCAGTTTTTCAAGTTGCTCATAAACACCCTCCTCCGTGAACAGCGCAGAATCTACTCCATTTTCTCGTGCCAGACAATCTCGGTCCTTCTCCAGGATTTTCTTCTGTGAACACAGAACAGAAGTATTTGTTTAGCACATTCGCTTTCTCTACATCACTTTCCACATATTGGTTCCCAGCATCTTTTAGCCTAGCAATTCTCAGCTCACATCTTTTCAGTTAGTAGTTTCGAGGCGAGTTACATTCAACTGATGACACAAAGTTGTTAAATCGCAAGAGGATTGTGAAAAATTGCAAGAGGAACTAGTGAGACTGGAAGACTCGGCGTAAAAATGGCAGATGATGTTTGACGTGAGCAAGTGCAAAGTGATGCATGTGGGAAAGAGGAACCTGATCTATAGCTATGTGATGCTGGGTTCCACATTAGCAGTCACTGCTCAGGAAAAGGATCTAGGTGTCATCGTTAAGGATATATTGAGACCCTCAGCTCAGTGTGTGGCGGAGCTAAGAAAGCAAATAGAATGTTAGGAATTAACAGGAAAGGAAAACAAAGATGAAATGTTATAATGTCTATGGTATGGCCACACCTCGAATACTAACTAAATAACCCAACCCAAGTGGTTTTAACAAAACCAGTACTCGTGTATCCAATAATGACCCCTTAATATGAACAATACACTCTGTATCACACTGAGGCCTCAGATTCGGAGCATACGCGAAGTCCTATCACGGACTGAACGATCAGCGTATTCCCAGCTCCACACTCCAGTCATAGGCCCCCTAACTTAGCTAGTTTGTTAACTTCTTTTTTAAAAAAAAAAAATTATCAAAAATATTTTTTCTTATACTTTTTTTCAAAACAGTGTAGCACTAATCTATATACAGTGGTGCCTGACACAACGAACTTAATTGGTTCCAGGAGCAAGTTTGTTATGCGAAAAGTTCGTTATGTGAAACGCGTTTTCCCATAACAATACATGTTAAAAAAAATTATTCGTTCTGCAGCATAAAATATGCTAAGATGACATAAAAAAAGATAAATTTGTCAAAATGGTGAAAATGGTGGTCTTGCTGAGGCCAAACTCTTTGACGAGGTCACACTGTTTTACCCCACATTCACTCCTTCTAATTATTTCCCGTTTCATTTCAACAGAAATCACCTTCCTGCTTTTTTTTAGAAGCCATGATATATAAAAAATTGAGTTTATCTTAAAAGGACGACTGTATACAGTGAGAGAGGGCAGAGTCTCAGCGGCAAAAACTGGGACTTAACTTTTCTTTTTTTTTTTTTTCTAGCATCGGGGAAGCGGCGAGAGTAGCTCCGCCCCCCCCCAACGCATCAGCAGTAGGCGCCGGGCCCCTCCATAAAAGGAGGCGAGCCGACGGTCCGCCACTGCACAGGGAGCCAGGCGAAGGGCTGTGAGAGCGGGCAGTTAAGCGCAGTGAGTAACGCAGCTCGGGCAACTTCGTTGTGTGAAACGAAGTTCGTTGTATGAATCAAGACATGAAGTTCGTTGTGTGCAGCGTTCGCTGTGCGAGGCGTTCGTTATGCGAGGCACCACTGTATATAAAATCGGAGGTATGTATGTGTGTATGTATGTATGTGTGTGTGTATGTGCCGCGATCACGCAAAAACGGCTTGACCGATTTGAACGAAACTTGGTATGCAGATCCCTCACTACATGGGGTGATATGTTCTGGGGGTCTCGCGGCCCACCTGCACACGTGGGCGGAGCTACAAACAGAAAATAGGATTTCACCCATTCATGTCAATGGAAAAAATGTAAAAAGCTGCCATTCTCACAGTAATTCAAAAACGGCTTGACCGATTTGAACTAAACTTGGTATGCAGATCCCTCACTACCTGGGGTGATATGTTCTGGGGGTCTCGCGGCCCACAACTCTATGTTGCTTGCTCAAGGGTGGGTTCACCCAAGAATTTATATGTTCTTGCTCCTGGAGGTGAAACTAAAATTGTTGTTCCTAATCAAGTTTTGCGTTAGTTGTATTGTATTCATTTTGTCAAATATTTCACATTATTATTTGAATATTGTACTTTTTATTAAGCTGTAAAACAATAATTTCATTCACCACTATAAAATATCTTTATTTGAATCCATTTACAGTGTTATTGCTATAATTAAATACCCGTGCAACGCCGGGGCATCAGCTAGTATTATAATAAAAAAGGTCCAAAGATTTCCTAAGTGCATCCTAAAATATCTATATTATCAAGTGAAATACAAAGCATATGAATTGTTTAGCAGGCAGATAGATCACTTATGTCAAGCGGTATTCATTGAAACTTGAGTGTTAAGCCTTAGCCTTCGCCTATCTGGGCCGACGCGGCCAGTGTTTCATGGCTATCAATTACAGTCCAGTGCGTCAGGGCCACTGACCAAAGGGCATTAAGGCATTGCGTGCTTTTAGACCTGCCAGTTTGTATTTCACTTGATAATATAGATATTTTAGAATGCACTTAGGAAATCTTTGAACCTTTCTATTATAATATTAGTGCTACACTGTTTTGAAAAAAGAAAATGAGAAAAAAAGTATAAGAAAAAATATTTTTGATAATTTTTTTTTAAAAAAAAGAAGTTAACAAACTAGCTAAGTTAGGGGGCCTATGACTGGAGTGTGGAGCTGGGAATACGCTGATCGTTCAGTCCGTGATAGGACTTCGCGTATGCTCCGAATCTGAGGCCTCAGTGTGATACAGAGTGTATTGTTCATATTAAGGGGTCATTATTGGATACACGAGTACTGGTTTTGTACCTCGAATACTGTCGGATCTCAAAAAAGATAGAGCGAAATTAGAAAAGGTACAAAGGGTGATAAAAATGATAAAAGGGCTAAGACAACTTCCCTATGAGGAAAGACTAAAGCGGCTAGGGCTCTTCAGCTTGGAGAAGAGACGGCTCAGGGGTGATACGATGGAAGTCTATCAAATCAGTGGAGTGGAGTGGAAAGGGTAAATGTGAATCGCTTGTTCACTCTTTCCCAAAATACTAGGACTAGGGAGCATGCGATGAAGCTACTAAGAAGTAGATTTAAAACAAACCAGAGAAACTATTTCTTCACACAATGTGTACTTGAACTCTGGAAATGTGGTGAAATCAGTTAGCTTAACAGGGTTTAGAAAAGATTTGAATAATTTTCTAAAAGAGAAGTCCATAGGCCATTATTGAGATGGCTTGGGGAAATCCACTGCTTATTCCTAGGGGAAGAAGCATAAAATCAGTTTTACTGCTTGGGATCTAGCTAGGGGAACAGAAAAACGGGCTAGATTGACAATTGGTCTGACTTGGTATGGCTGTTCTTATGTGAGCCAAGTATAGGACAGTCCAGCCATTGTGACATCACAGATGAGGCTGATTCATAGTGGAATGAGGCATTATGACATCACAATCCCAGCTGTGGAATGTTGCTGCTCTTTGGGTTTCTGCCAGGCACTTGGGACCAGGGTTGGCCACTGTTGCTAACAGGATACTGGGCTTGATGGCCATTCGGTCTGTCCCAGTAGGGCAATTCTTATGTAAGCTTAGTATAGAACAATCCAGCCATTGTGACCTCACTGATGAGGCTCTTAGGCATTGGTGGAATGAGGCATTATGACATCACAGTCTCAGCTCTGGAATGTTGCTACTCTTTGGGTTTCTGCCAGGCACTTGGGACCAGGGTTGGCCACTGTTGCTAACAGGATACTGGGCTTGATGGCCATTCGGTCTGTCCCAGTAGGGCAATTCTTATGTAAGCTTAGTATAGAACAATCCAGCCATTGTGACCTCACTGATGAGGCTCTTAGGCATTGGTGGAATGAGGCATTATGACGTCACAGTCTCAGCTCTGGAATGTTGCTGCTCTTTGGGTTTCTGCCAGGCACTTGGGACCAGGGTTGGCCACTGTTGCTAACAGGATACTGGGCTTGGTCTGTCCCAGTAGGGCAATTCTTATGTACAGTAGGTATTTCCCTGTTCCCAGAGGGCTCACGATCTAGTTTGTACCTAAGGAAGTAGGAGAGGCTGCTGCCCCATTAAAGCCGCCAAAATTCAGGGGTACCACTGGCTATCCCCTCTTACTATCTAAGCTGAAACTGGCTATGTCGAGGGAGGTCTGGGGGGCAGAGTTGTGGTGGAGCCAGGACGTACACGGTTAAGTTCTAATATTCAGCACGTAACCACATGAAGTAACCAGAAAAATTAGACTGCACAAAACACAGGCCTATCTTTGTCCAGCTTAGGGTCCTGCGGCAACAAGGGGGCATCCGTGGAAAATCAGGGGTGGGAAACTGCACGGGGACACCAGGAAATTCTTTTTCACTGAAAGGGTGGTTGATCGCTGGAATAGTCTTCCACTTCAGGTTATTGAGGCCAGCAGCGTGCCTGATTTTAAGGCCAAATGGGATAGACACGTGGGATCTATTCACAAAGAAAGGTAAGGGAGGGTCATTGGGGTGGGCAGACTAGATGGGCCGTGGCCCTTATCTGCCGTCTATTTCTATGTTTCTATGATTTCTTTATTTATAATCCGTCTTTTTGAAGGCGGAGTACAACAACGCGCACATAATAAGAGGTTGTGGAGGAAACCACCATTCAAGGATTTAAGGGCAAGTTGGATGCACATCTTTTTGAAAGACACATTGAGGGATACTGTGACCAGTCAGACCCAAGGCCTGCCAAGGTCCCAGGTAATCTAGAAAAAAAAGTAAAAGTAAAATCCCGGAAGGAAAATTCCAGGATCTCCCAGGATGATAGTGAGGAAAATAATGTAAGTCACCACCAGGAGGAGCCAGATTTATCTGAGGATGAAGAGAGCGAATTTTGTCCAAGCCACCACCAGGGGAGCTCAAGAGGCCCCTGGAATTCAGCTGACATACTCAGAACAGGGCACGCCCCTAGGGTAGATAAGCCAGCAGTGGCATTCAAAGAGGGAAGCCGGTTAGGGAGGAAGTTTAGGCCTTGCCTCCCTAGGGATCCTTCCGGGCCAAACAGGGGCAACAGGCCACAACCCATGGAGCTGACTGAGGCTGAATGGACTGAAGATGTGCCCCACATGAATGAAGAGCCTATGGACTTCCAAGAGGCTTGGGCTGGCTGTGAATGCAATTTTCCTGAACCAATGCAGGTGGACTTGGCTTTAAGCCACAAACAGTGAGTGAGGTTCTTTTGGAACTGTTTGTGTGCTGTGTTTTTTTTTCTTGAATGTTGGTTTTGAGAGAAGGCTTGGAGAGTGTGGGGAGAGGTTTTGCTTCCACCTTGGGAGGGAATTTGAAAGCCTATCTGAAGGCCTTTGTTTTGGCAAAACCTATTGCTCTCTCCTGTTCCTGGCAGACATCTGTTGCCAGAGGCTTTTTCTTGATTTTCTTTTCTGACTGAGAATTGAGGAAACTTGTATGCTGAACTTTATTTTTGGTTTTGATAAAATACCTGCTTTGAAGCAGGCAATGCTAGCTCTCTATAGAGCTGGGGTCTCAGGAGCTAATTGAGACTTAATAAGCAGAAGAAGAAAGTTTGAACCTGATTGTGCATTGCTTTATTTTCTTGCTCATTTTGGCAGTTTTTTTTTTCTTTCTTTTTGAATGTGGTGAGGAACCCTGACTAATGTTATAAAGTTGGAAGAATTACTTACCTGCTTTAAAGAATTACCTGCTTTAAAAATGAACTATTCCTTTAAACTACTCTACTGTTGGGACTGTATTCTTGAGTGGAGTTGATTTTGATTGTTGCTGAAAGTCCGGTCCTGCAGGGTGACTCCATGCCGGGTCACACGCTAAGGTACTGTCTGTTGTAACCACCATGATTTTTATTGAGCCCTGCCCTGGGCTATAGTGGTGGTCACAATACGAGTAACTAAGGTATTTGCCAGGGTAGGCCTGGCTGGGCCGCCACGTGTGCGGATCGCTGGATTAGATGGACCCAAGGTCTGATCCGGTGCAGGCATTTCTTATGTTCTTATTTCAAACATCTTAGGCAAAAACAAGAACAATATACATCATATTGAGCAGAAAATCAAAATAAAATGCCAGCCTGACAATAATAGCAATACAGTTTCACCTATGCGGTGCATATTGCCCTTAACTGGATTGGTACCAGCCATCCACACATACCCACATATTCAACGCATGTGCCTGGGCATGACCCGGCATCAGAGGAAAAAGCCGGCAGCAGATAAACTGCTCATCGTCATCAACTGAATATTTATGAGGGGGTGCTGAAAAGTCCTCAGCCCAACCCAGAAGAGAATGACGGGGATATGGTTCAATCAAGGTCAAAACATTGGCACTTAACCCTCTTTTCAGCTCCAGTGGCAAAATAACGCTCAAAATTTAGGAAGTTGGTTGGTTGGGCTGAGAACTTTTCAGCACCCCCTCGTATGTAATAAAAGTGAGCCAAGTATAGGACAATCGAGCCATTGTGACATCACTGAGGAGGTTGGTTGTTATTGGTGGAATGAGGCATTATGACATCACAATCTCAGCTCTGGTTACCAGAGACTGAAACTCTTCATGCTACTATGGGGTGCTGAAAAGATCTCAGCGCCAGCCAAGAAAAGAATGACGGGGATAGGGTTCAAAATATAGAATTTCGTTCCTGCATTATGGTACTTAATGAAATGAGACGACCCTCTTTTCAGCTCCAGTGGCAAAATAACGCTCAGAATTTAGGAAGTTGCTGAGTTGGGCTGAGAACTTTTCAGCACCCCCTTCTATTTACCTCTGGACTTTATACTTCCTTCCTGAAGATCTCCTGCTACTGAGCTATTCCCCCAGCATAGAGCACCCCTGCACTGGTCTGACGGGGATTTCTCTGAAGGAGCCCCAGAATGTTCCCATCGCCACTGCATAGAAAGGGCGCACTGTGGCATCCTGCTATACATTTCTCAAGGGGTCTCCAATGCATGACCCCCCCCCCCCCCAAGTCCTCCATTGTGGCTCTCAAACATTGGCTGAAATGTTCCTCAAGTGTTGCAAATTTGTTAAATTCAATCTTGCCCATTCCCCCCCCCCCACACACACACTTTTAGTACACCGGGATAGCGGTTATTAGCGGTTGAATGCTCTATGCTGTTCCCGACACTCATAGGAACTCTATGTGTGTCTGGAGCAGCGCGGCTCCCTGCGCTGATAACCGCTATTCCGGTTTAGTAAAGTGTGTGTGTGTGTGAGGGTAAATTTCAGAAAAAATGGATTGCCCTAGGTCGGGTGTGGACAAAGGTCGGTGTAATAATAATAATAATAATTTTATTCTTGTATACCGCCATAGCCAGGGAGTTCTAGGCGGTTCACATCAATTAATTAAGATCCGAGATTACAAGCGGATTCACAACATTTTATCAGAGTTACAAGCAACGATGTAGTTGAGGTTAGAAGGGAAGGGAGAGAGAGAGAGTCAAAATGGGGAGGGGAGGAAGGGGAAGAGCAGTAAGGGAGGGAGGAGGTGGTTTCGGTTCATTGCAGGAGGGGGGGAGTTAAGGGTCCTGGAGTGTAGGGCTGTTCTCGGAGTTACTATGCTATGTCCGTAGGTCAGGATTCATATTTCGATGCCCCTGTGCTACAGTGATCTTGACAAAGCCAGAGAAGCTGCGAAACACTTGCGTTCATTGGATTGTGGGAAACGCAGAATTTTCAATGATGTATTTAACTAGTCTAGGCTTGAAATCTTTTCATGCCTTCAGAGTCCCTTCCTCTTCGTAGAGGGAGAGTGTGGTGCAGTGGTTAAAGCTACAGCCTCAGCCCCCCTGAGGTTGTGGGTTCAAACCCCACCCTGCTCCTTTTGACCCCGGGCAAGCCAGTTAATTACAGTTACCAGATTTTGCTATTGTAAAACCCGGACCCAGGGCCCCATCCTCAGGCCTGCCCTGTTCCACTCAAGTCACGCCTTGTTCCATCCCAGCCCCGCCCCTTCAACCTTTACTCACGCTCAGAGCCACATCGGGAGGGCATCTGCGCAGGTGTGATGCAATGACATCACATGCAGGTGCCTAACTTCACCACGCGCATGCGCAGATGCCCTCCCAACACGGTCCTGAGCTGGAAGCTTTTGAAAACCCGGACAAAATGCCGGGTTTTGAACAGCTGTCCAGACACTCGGACATGTCTTCTAAAAAAAGAGGACATGTTCGGATAAATCCGGACATCTAGTAACCCTACACTTAATCCCCCCTCCCCCAATTGCCCCAGGTACGTTAGATGGATCGTGAGCCCACCAGGACAGAGATAAATGCTGGAGTACCTGAATAAACTCGTGTAAACCCATTCTGAGCTCCCCAAGGAGAACAGTAGAGAAAACTGAATAAATAGTGTGAAACGTTTCAGCCTCTGATATCCAGAGCTGGTATTGTGACATCATAATGCCTCATTCCACCAATAAGAGCCAACCTCATCAGTGATGTCACAAAGGCTGGATTGTCCTACACTTGGATCCCTTTTGCTACATTTTGATTTCTAGAGCGGTGCAGTGGTTAAAGCTACAGCCACAGCACCCTGAGGTTGCGGATTCAATCCCACGCTGCTCCTTGTGACCCTGGGCAAGTCACTTAATCCCCCCATTGCCCCGGGTACATTACATAGATTGTGAGACCACCTGGACAGACATGGAAAAGTGCTTGAATAAATGCATTCAAACCATTCTGATCTCTCTTAGGAGAACAGCATAGAAAAATGAATAAAATACACGTTACGCCAAACTACCAGTGCAGTCATTGCAACTTTTCCCCCTCTAATCTCCGAATGCGAGTGCCAAGGAGAGAGCAGAGCGTTTAACAATGTGCTTAATTTGCTCCCTTTGAACGTCCTCCTTTCTCACTTCGGCGCAGCGTGTGGAGTGAATTGTAGCACCTGTAAACAGTCTGCTCCCGCTGCTCCCGGCTAATTGCCTTTGACAGTTAGTGCAGTCAGCAGCTGAACCGTGTCACTGGGAATTAGACAGCAGTGATAGACTGCCACTAGCAAATTACTTTGTCACATCTCAGCTGACTAGGAAACGGAGGGTTGTTGAGTTGTTGTTTTTTCTTACACACCTCTCTTTCGTTGATTTTTGACTTATAATGTTTTTTCTCCCTGGTTTAATGTGCCATCGCTCTCCCCGTTCACGGAAGGCCATGGGTACTGGCGGACTTTTCAGAGCTGGAGTGTGCCAGGCTAATCCGCTGTCACTCATTTCCCTGTTCAGGGCTGGATTAATACTGTATTGTGCAGGAGGGAAACACACTTTGGTGGGATCCTATTCACTTTTTAAACCTCTCCCTTCCTCTGCCCGAATCTTTAGTCATTGTGTTTCTTCATCCTTTCCCATATTGTCTTCTCCACACAGTGGCATAGTAAGGGTAGGAGGTGCTCCTTTTCACCCCCCCCCATTCCACACTTGCACGCTCTCTTCTCCCCCCCCCCCCGTACCTCTAAACATTCACCTGCATGAGTGGCTTTTCTCCCACATGCTCCTTGCACCAGCGTTAGACTTCCTTCTGACATCACTTCCTGACCCCATGACCCGGAAGTGATTCAGAGGGGAACCAGCCTGGCGCGAGCAACAGGCAAGAGAAGTTGCTCGCACTCGTGAAGATCTACAGAGGTATGGGGTGGGAGGGGGCGGGATGGCATGGGCCTGGCAGAGAGGTACCGGTGAACCCGCCAACACGGCACCCGGGGCGGGCTGCACAAAAGATCGCAGAAAGAGGAAGACAGGCAAAAATATCTGGAAAAGTTACGAGAGGCTGGCCGTGTAGTCAGGAAAGCAAAGATGCAAATGGAAGAAAAAAATAGCTGACACGATAAAACAGGGAGACAAGACAATTTTGTAGGTATATCAGTGGTAGGCGTTTTTTAAAAAAAACCAGCAGTTTGTCTGGGTTTAGGAGCTCAATGTGTCTGGAGGGCGTCCACGCTTACGTGCATGTGTATGATGTCATCATGTTGCATTTGTGCATACTCGGACACTCCCCAGATCTTCAACATTTAGGGTTTGTTTTTCAACCCCCAGTATTTTTGCGGCTGACTGTCTAATCATTTAGGAAAATGCTGAAAACACAATTATATGTAGACGCATTTCTTTGAGAAATTGATCCTATGTAAGGACTGAATCTGTTTGTCTTGTTTTAACCTGGTTTTGAATTGTACAATATTTTATGTATGTAACCATTTGTAAACCGCTTTTGGAATAAAACGGTATATAAATTTTAAGAATAAAAAATTATGGCCGGTCGGTCAGCTGTTAACTGAAGACGTCATCTGAAGATGTCAGACGCTCTTTCAAAACGCAGCGTCTCTGCCTCACAGCCGTCACAGCTGTGGTATGAGCTCGGAGTCTAAGCGCCGGATAGTAAGTAACTAAGAAGTAGACTGCGCATACAGGTATGCCATGAACGCTGCTCTTTAGATCTTCTGTGATTCTGAATTCATTCTTTCATAGGATCTCCTGCCCTGACGCAGCCATTGAAGTCAAACGATGGCGTGCCTCGTCGGCAAAAGGGAGACTGTAACATACACGGACCACAGCAGCGTGTACCCGGCAGCACAGCGGCCAGATAAGTTTACTGGTTTGCTGGCTTTTTAGAAGTAGCCCTTGTAGGAAAACTATGTTCCTCCCTCCCTTTCAGAATCACTGAGCTCTGGAACAACCGTACCTCCCCTCTTAGGAATCTGAGCTCCCTCCAACTCTTCCATAAACATCTGAAAACCTGGTTATTTAAAAAAATGTAACTCTTCCTCTCTCTGGTTACTCTGTCCTAAATTTTCTCTTCATTTTGTCTTTTCCTTTATGGACCTTTTATTTTTAGTTAATTCCTTACACATCCAGGGTGGGAGGGAGGCGGGAAGGCATCATTATTTCTTGTATTTAGTTTATTGAAATTCTATATGTGATTATACTTTTATGGATGAATGGGAGGAAGGGGGAGAAAATGATTGTTTTCAGAATGTTTGTATATTTAAAGTGCTTTTCCTAATTCGTTTATGTTTAAAATTTTTGCAATGCACTGTTAATATTTGAAAATTAATAAAGATTTATTTAAAAAAAAAAAAATCCTAATACATAAAATATCCCTCAAGAAACAGCCCTCAAGAAATACGCACTATCCCAGAAAGCAGGACACACAAACATCGGGTACCGTTAATGCAATCAAAGGGTGTCTGTTACAACTCATTGACTGGCCTTTCTTTCCACACAGAATAATAACCCCCTAAAAAAAAACACCCAGGAAATCCAGGCAAAGAGATGGTTTTCTCTGCAGATTTATCTCTTTTTTTTCACATGCATTATGCAGAAGTTTTAAAGTGCAGGACAATCATACAGCTTCAGCGCAGAAGCTCTAGGATGGAGATAATCAATAATCAAATGCATATTTAAAAAGAGCTGCCGCTTAACTTTTAAGCCTTGAAACTATATGGTGCGCTTGCGTTTAGTGGCACGCCGGGGGTTAATGTGCTGGAAATCTCCAGGGACATTTCAGATTGCATTCAACTAACCTCTGCCTCCCCCCACCCCTCAAATAAAGGACAGATCCATGGAGTTGTCCCAGGGTTTGGTTGCCAACAATTAACACAGACAGGAAAGATGTCAGTTTTACTCAAAACAGTTATTAGATGGGAACAAAAACACCTTAAAACGGTTAGTGGCAGAAGGACGGTGGTAATGTGACTCCACAGCCAGGGCTGGAATTCTCAGAAACAGAGCCACACGTTGGCAGTGGAGTACCTTCGGTGGTTGCCCGATTTAGGAAAAAACAATTTTGATTCGATTCGATTTTCCTTCCCAATTGGGTGTTTCTTTCAAACATCCTGGTGGGTTTATTTTATAGCCTCTTCAACCCCTTTGGCTTCTCCTAACCACACTGGCGCTGTGGTGTAAACAAAATAAACAAACAAAAAAGACTTTTCCTCTCTCTCTTAAATCCTAGCTCACGTTTGCGGTCTAACACCAGCTCTGGCAGGATACACGTTTCAAATCTGACATATTGTAATCACAAACAGAAAATAAAATTCATTTTTCTACCTTTTGTTGTCTGGTCATTATTCAAATCTTGTTGGTCCCAGGCTCTGGTTGTCTTCTGATAAGTCATTTGCCAGGGTCTCCTTCTTTCTCCGTGCTAACCATCCATCTTCCATCTCTGTCCTCCCCTTCTGTTTCCCTTCCCTCCCCTGGAGGTCTGACATCTTTCCTTTTTTCATCTCAATCCCAACAGCTGCAGTGAAGGACCCCACTATCCCCAGATCCACCATCTTTCCTTTTCTCAACTACCCTTTCATCCAGCATCTCTCCCTCCTTCCCCACCACCTCAGGGTCCACCATCTCTCCCTTTCTTTTCCCAACTACCCTCCTATCCAGTATCTCTATCCCCCCCCCTCCACACCATCCCTTGTGTCCAACTTCTTTCCCTTTCTGTTCCATCCCTCCCTAAATCCCATTGTCCACCATCTCTCTCCCTCTCCTCTGTTTTTAGACCCATTATTTCTTCCCTCCCCCTAGTCCTCCCCCTGAATTTACAGCACTGTGATATATATAATCTGTTATCTTTATCTTGTCATAATTTTACGTTGCTACTTATTCCGAACAGGTCCTGTAGGACAATACCTACTAAAATGTACATCTTATATTTTTGCTCAGCAAATTGTATTTCTATACTATTGCCTTCTTAAGGTCTCAGCTCTCTGTATTTCCCTGAATATCTGCATATTGTATTTCGCTGAATGTCCAGCACTCTTGATTGTAAACCACCTAGAAGTCGCAAGATTGTGGCGGTATAGAAGAATAAAGTTATTATTATTATTTGGACCCCCCCTTCCCTCCCTCCATGTACATCTATACCATGGCCTCCCCCTGAAGGCCTGCATATTTCCTCCCTTCTTTCTAGCATCCTCTGGCATCCCCCCGGCCTCCCAGTCTCACCATCAGCTAATTACGACAGCCTGCAGAGGATTGCCGGTGCTGTAGTGATCCTATCAGGCTGCCATCAGCCTCCTCAACATGTTCCCTCTGCTGCGGTTCCAAAAATTACTAGGATTAGGTGGCATGCAATGAAGCTACTAAGTAGTAAATTTAAAATAAACTGGAGAAAATATTTCTTCACTCAACATATAATTAAAATCTGGAATTTGCTGCCGGAGAGTATAGTAACACAAGGATTACACTCCTTTCCTGGCGCGGTTTTCTGCGTTGCAGTTTTGTGACTTTTTCATTTGCAGATAAGTATTTCATTTATTTTCTTTTGTATGGTGTATTTTGATTTTTTGACTTTTTGGTTGCATTTTTCGGGGGGTTCGGCTGGCAGGGTTCGTTTGGGGGTCGCTCAGGTTACATTGACTTATTTACATTGATTTATTCACTTGTGGATTTATTGGATTAATTGGTGAAAGTTTTGCTTTGATTTCTAGCACACTCAGGGTGCTCCATGATGGTGTGCGGGTGGGGGCTTATCGCCTCTACCTAGAAGTGAAGTGTTGGAGCTGGACTCCTATCGCTGATGGTTCACACTGAGAGCACCCTTCACTTTGATCTCATTCACATGATACTGAACGTGGTTTGTGTGTATAGTCTGTGTTCCTGAGCGTCCTCCGAATGAACCTTGATGTGACTAGGTCTGCCTTTTTGTGGAGAGTATTGTAAAGCAGTTAGCTTAGCAGGGTTAAAAAAATAAAGTTTGCATACTTTCCTAAAGGTCCATAAGACATTATTAAGATGGACTTGTGAAAATCCATTGCATATTCCTAGGATAATCAGCATTAAAGCTGTTTTACTCTTTGGGATCTTGCCAGTTACTTGTGACCTGAGTTGGTCAATGTTGTAAACAGGATATTGGGCTTGGTGGACCTTTGGTCTGTTCCAATATGGCATCTCTTATGTAATATAGTTTGTCTTGTATTTAAATCACTTTGGGACCCTTTTACTAAGCTATGGTAAGCCCAAATACATGCTTACCGCAGCAAAATATGGCTTACCTTGGGGCACGCTGAGGCAGCCTGCGGTAATTGTTGGATATGTAATTTCCTACCCATGCATTAAAAAATAAAACATACTTTTTAGAAATTGGGACCACTCGCTCTAGGTTCTGCTATTAAGTCACGGAACTGCAAATTGTTATCACGGTTTGAACTCGAGGTAATGGAGGGATAAGGAATAGCACTGTGATTTAAACTGGTTTCCCTGGTTCTCAGCCCAGCGCTCTAACCACTATGCTACACATAGAAACATAGAAGCATGATGGCGGATAAAGGCCAAATGGCCCATCCAAGTCTGCCCATCTGCAGCATCCACTATCTCCTCCTCTCCCTATTGGCTAAGGCGCTTAACATTTGCATCTCCTCTTCCTATTGGCTAAGGCTCTTTATACCTGCATTGTGATGTCATAGAACTTTATAGTTATAGAAACATAGAAACATGATGGCGGATAAAGGCCAAATGACCCATCCAGTCCGCCCATCCACAGTAACCATTTTCTGTTCCTCTCTCTAAGACAGGGGTGTCAAAGTCCCTCCTCGAGGGCTGCAATCCAGTCGGGTTTTCAGGATTTCCCCAATGAATATGCAGAAACCGATAACGTGGAAGATATGTGGTCGACTTTGAAAGCAACCATACAAGAAGCAACAAACCGCTATGTTAAATCAGTAAGTAAACGGCGAAGGAACAATAAGCCACAGTGGTTTACTGCAGAGATCTCAGACCTCATCAAGGAGAAGAAAAAAGCATTCATCTCTTACAAACAATCGGGGAAGCAGGAATCTAGAGCAGACTACCTGACCAAATCAAAAGCCGTCAAAACAGCAGTCAGGGAGGCTAAATTCCACATGGAGGAGTCTCTAGCAAAGAACATCCAGAAGGGAGATAAATCCTTCTTCAGGTATATCAGTGATAGAAGAAAAAACTCAAGCGGGATTGTACGTCTTAGAAATCCAGATGGAGACTATGTGGAAAAGGATTCGGAAAAAGCCCAACTATTAAATGAATACTTCTGCTCAGTCTTCACCCGAGAAGAGCCGGGGCTTGGCCCTCAGCTACAGACAAGGGTTGGCTCAGTTGACCCGTTTAGTAACTTTGAGTTTACGCCCAGCAGTGTCTACGGTGAGCTGTCAAAGCTCAAGGTTAACAAAGCAATGGGGCCGGACAACCTGCACCCCAGGGTGCTTAGGGAGCTGAGTGATGTCTTGGCGGAGCCACTGTCCACGCTCTTCAACCTCTCCCTTATTACAGGCAGCATCCCGTTGGACTGGAGGACGGCTAACGTCATTCCACTCCACAAGAAAGGCTCAAAGATGGAGACAGCAAACTACAGACCAGTGAGTCTAACATCGATAGTGAGCAAACTAATGGAAACTCTAATCAAACACCAATTAGATAAGATCCTGGATGAGGAGAATCTACGGGATCCCCGACAACATGGATTTACTAAGGGGAGATCCTGCCAATCCAACCTGATCAGCTTCTTTGACTGGGTAACGGGGAAGCTGGATATTGGGGAGTCCCTGGACATCGTGTACCTGGACTTTAGCAAAGCATTCGATAGCGTACCACACCGCAGGTTACTGAGCAAGATGAGTTCTATAGGATTAGGTAACACATTGACGAAATGGGTTGGGAGCTGGCTTGGAGGTAGGCTCCAAAGGGTGGTGGTGAACGGCACCCCCTCCGAAATGACGGAGGTGATTAGTGGAGTACCACAGGGCTCAGTCTTGGGCCCAATCCTATTCAACATCTTTATAAGAGACTTGGCAGAAGGGCTTCGAGGTAAAATAACATTATTCGCCGATGACGCCAAACTGAGTAATGTAGTGGGCAAATGCACAACAGACGAAGATTCAGTGCCCGACAACATGATGCACGACCTACTCCTACTGGAACGATGGTCTAGGACATGGCAACTAAACTTCAATGCCAAAAAATGCAAAGTTATGCACCTGGGTAGCCAGAATCCATGCAAGTCTTATACCCTTAATGGCGAGATCCTAGCAAAAACGGTAGCAGAACGAGACTTGGGGGTAATCGTCAGTGAGGACATGAAGTCTGCCAATCAAGTGGAGCAGGCTTCGTCCAAGGCAAGACAAATCATGGGCTGCATACGAAGGGGTTTCGTCAGTCGTAAGGCGGAAGTCATTATGCCATTGTATAGATCCATGGTGAGGCCCCACCTGGAGTACTGTGTGCAATTCTGGAGGCCGCATTATCGCAAGGATGTGCTGAGACTGGAGTCGGTGCAAAGAATGGCCACCCGGATGGTCTCGGGACTCAAGGATCTACCATACGAAAAACGGCTTGACAAATTGCAGCTATACTCGCTCGAGGAGTGCAGAGAGAGGGGGGACATGATCGAGACGTTCAAGTATCTTACGGGCCGCATCGAGGCGGAGGAAGATATCTTCTTTTTCAAGGGTCCCACGACAACAAGAGGGCATCCGTTGAAAATCAGGGGCGGGAAACTACGAGGTGACACCAGGAAATTCTTTTTCACTGAAAGAATGGTTGATCGCTGGAATAGTCTTCCACTACAGGTGATTGAGGCCAGCAGCGTGCCTGATTTTAAGGCCAAATGGGATCGGCACATGGGATCTATTCACAGGGCAAAGGTAGGGGAGGGACATTAGGGTGGGCAGACTAGATGAGCCGTGGCCCTTATCTGCCGTCTATTTCTATGTTTCTATGAGATCTATTAGCATACAATGGAAGCAGTGCAAACAAATAGATCTCATGCATATTCATTGGGGAAATCTTGAAAACCTGACTGGATTGTGGCCCTCGAGGAGGGACTTTGACACCCCTGCTGTAAGAGATCCCACGTGCCTATCCCAGGCTATCTTGAATTCAGACACAGTCTCTGTCTCCACCACCTCTTCCAGGAGATTGCTCCACGCATGTACCACCCTTTCTGTAAAAAAAAGTATTTCCTTAGGTTACTCCTGCCCTTACACCTATTACCAGCCCAGCTGCTCTGTTCTGGTTCTGAATGGTCAGTTGCCTCAAACGCTGTCCAGTCTGAATTTTGACCCCCGTCTGTTGTCGTTGGGATGTTACTCATAATTGATGTGACGACAGTCGTTGACCCAGGTTTTTCTCGCAACCCAGGCTGACAGCAATGAGCATGATAATCTTCACAGTAATGCAACGATCAGTCATCTGAAAATCACCTTTGCAATTAACTTTCCAATAAAAGGTATATTACATTCTGGCTGGTATGACTGGGGATCATCTAATTTCGTATCCTTCTTTTTCATGGTCTCACAAGAGCAAATCTCGGACTTTTGCTTTCAAAGTACAAACATGTTTTGTAAAAAAAAAAAAAAAAGGTTTACATGATCACATTTTACGGACACGCTAAGCTTTCGTAAAACGGTCCCACGCAAAAAGGGTGCAAAAGTGGCCACTTGCAGTGGCGTAGCAAGGGGGGATTGGGAGGGTGTTCTGCCCCGGGCGTCACCTCGGTGAGGGCACCCGTCCTCTTCTTTGCCTCCCCCGCTCCTTCCCTGCTCCCCCACCCACGGCTGCGTGCTGCTTCCCTTCCCCTGCACCGTTCCTGGTGCAAGCAGCAACTTCTAACCTGCTTTCGCGCCAGCTCTTCCTCTGCCGTCACTTCCTGAACCTTTCCCCCCCCGTTCCCGAGAGAACTCTCCCATTCTTTTTCCCATCCTTCATTTCCATTGTTATATGTTTTTAATTTATTATATTTGATGTTATTAGTTACAGCATTTCTTTTAAAAAAATTTTTTTTTTAATTCTTTATTGGTTTTTAATCAAAAACAGTGTCATAAAAATGAAAGAACAAATGATATTCCACATATTCCACTATTATCTATACAGGTAACATAAATATCATCAATAATTTCATTTTCCTGCATATAATAATATCATAATATATCCTAATATACAATACAAATAAAGAATAAAGTTACCCAAATATCACTATCAATATTTATTCCCCTCCCTCCAACCCCCCACCCCCCTGGATATGTAAAGATAAATAAACCAAAGAAAAAAAGAGATATGATGAAAATACATTATTATGTTTTTACAAATTTAGTCAATGGGCTCCAAATTTTATTAAATAATAGGGTATCAGGTTACATAATGGTATTGATATGCTTATTCTTAATCATTAATAGGAAAATTATTAGGGAATTAATGTTATTATAGGTGAGAAGCTATTTATTGATTATTGATTTATTGATTATTTATAGATTTATGTTACTACTAATAATATAAACAAATGATGATTGTATTTATATTAGTATTATATTAGTATGATGATTATTTTGATATTACTAAGGAAATTTAATTTGAAGTTTATGTGATCAAATGCCTGGTCACGATGTGCGTTTTCAAGCAATTGCATTACTTTGGGGTTGGGTGGGGGGTTGGGGTTTTTAAATAAGGGTAAATGGATGTGCATTAGGTATATTATTTTAGGTTGGCCATGGGTTAATGTAAGTTCCTTATGTTGGTGCCTTGTGATAATTATATTATAATGTCTTTGAAAATATATTTGCTAAATGTCAATGGGCTCAATCACCCAATAAAGAGAAAAAAAACATTATCTTTTTTAAAAAGGCAGGGGGCGGATATATATTTCATCCAAGAGACCCATTTATCTGCAGTGGAGTCAAATAAATTAGAGAGGGATTGGGTTAAGAAATGTTTTTATGCCCCTGCTATAGGAAAAAAAGCTGGAGTAGCTATTTGATACATAAAAAATGTTTAGCAACGTTTAATATGATATCTATGGATCAGTTGGGAAGACGTATTCAAATAGAAATGATCTCAGGGGAAAATACCTTGACGCTGTTTAACATATATGCCCCTAATTCGAATTAATTGGAATTTTTTAACAAGCTCCAAAAATTAATATTATCATCATCAGCCTCCAATTTAATATTGACAGGGGACTTTAATGCGGTTATGGATCCGATATTGGATAAAAAAAACCTAGTAAAATTTTAAAATCTTTAGGTTTGGATAATTTGGTAGGGTCTTGTGGTTTAAAAGACATCTGGAGAATTCTCCATTTCAATGAATGGGAATTTTCATTTTGCTCTCTTGTGCATAAGTCATTTTCAAGAATAGATTATATATTTGTATCAGATAACTTAGTTCCAAAGGTAACAAGGGCAACCATAGATCCGATTATTTTATCGGATCATGGAGGTGTTTGGATTGATTGTAGCATAGATGGACAAGAGAATAATAGACCTGTATGGAGATTCAATAATACATTCCTGGCAGACTCTAATTTTAAAGAGGAATTTCATTTGAAAATAAATGAATTTTTTCAGATTAATGATTCAGAAGAAATAACTAAAGAAACAATATGGGATGCCTTTAAGGCTACCATGAGAGGTCATATAATCTCATATTCTTCATATATTAAAAAACAATTAAATAAAGAATTTCTTATTTTGAACAAGATATTACTAAATTAGAGTTACAATTGAAGTCAAATTGGGATCCAAATACTTTTCAGGCTCTTTTAAAAGCAAAGTTTACTTTGGTGGGTTATCGGCTCCCCTCATCGGTGGAAGGGACTATATTTTTGGCGGAGGGCTATTTAGGCGGCCTTTCTGCAGGTGATAGCCAGCTCATTCGTAAAGGATATATTGTGGGAAAGAAATGTATTCTTACTCATTGGCTTCAGGACTCCCCGCCCACCATCTGGTATTGGCGCAATAAATTGCATCTTTTAATGGTCTGGGAGTCCATGTCCGCTCGGTTTTCTGGATCTCGGAGCAAGCTTTTTCTGTCCGTTTGGGCTTCTTATTTGGATACTCTGCCCCCTGTGATAAAGAGCCAGGTGGTCAATCGCTTGCGGAAGCCAGTTGTCCCCGTATTGCCAGTGGGTTGAGGTAGGGGTTTTGGGGGGGGAGGTGTTGGGATGGAGCGGTTGGGGGGTTGTTTCTAGTTTGGATTTGGAGGGCTCCAGGCTATCAGAGTACAGGCCTGGACTCTCGCTGTTATCTGGGATTTCTAGTTGGGTGTTACCATGATTCTGTATTGAGGCATTGTACTGAGAAAATAATTGTGTTCTCTCTATTTTGTGTATATCTTTCCTGTTGGTGAATAAAAAAGTTTATACTAAAAAAGCAAAGTTTAGATACAATGAAATTTCTTTTCAGCTAGCTAGGAAACAATTGGTGTCTCTAAAGGCTTTGTATTATGGAAACTCAAATAAGGCGGAAAGACTACTGGCTAATTATTTAAAAACTAAAAAGAAGAAAATAAATATTACAGCAATTAAAGATGAAAACATGGTAATTCATTATCAAAATAATAATATATTAAAACAGTTTTTGAAATTTTACACAAGCTTGTATTCTTCTGAGCATTATTTAACTAAGGAGGAAGATGGGTTAGAATTTGTAAATCCGATTGAGGGTCCCAAAATTCCCGAGCATGTGAAAGGAAAATTATAAGCACCCATTTCACAAAAAGAAATACAATCTGCATTGAAGTCCCTTAGAATTGGATCCGCTCCAGGTGGTGATGGATATACAGTTGAATTCTATGCATCATTTCAAAACATATTAATACTCCATCTATTAAATTTATATCAGGATCAACTGAATAATGGTTGTATAACAGGTACTATAGCGGAATCATTAACTATTGTTTTGCCAAATCCAAATAAAGATCCCTTGTTGGTTGCTAATTATAGGCCGATTTCTTCGATTAATGTAGATGGGAAAATATTAGCAAAATTATTAGCTTTATGCTTGGCCAAGGCTCTTCCTTATATTATTGGTGTCCACCAAACAGGGTTCGTTGCTAGTAGACATTCTTCAAATAATACTAGATTGGCCTTTCATATGCTAAATTTGACAAAAAAATAGATGATCCGGCCTTTTAGTTACAGCATTTCTGTCGCCTTGTTCTTTACCCTGCTTTGAACTGTAAATAAAAAAATGACGTTATGTTATGGGTTGCTGCTCATGCCAGGAACATTACAGAGCTACGGGGGAAAGGGGAAGGAGGGAGTGGGGAAGGAGAGCCGCGATTCTCGCATTACCCATCTCCTCAAGTCGCTTCATTGGCTCTCCGTCTGTTTCCGAATACAATTCAAACTCTTCTTGCTGACTTACAAGTGCGTTTGCTCTTCACTTATCTCTGCCTATGCTCCTCCCCGTGATCTCCGTTCTCCGGACATGCCCCTCTTATCTGTACCCTTCTCCTCCACTGCCACCTCCAGACTCCGTCCCTTCTTTCTTGCAGCACCTTATGCCTGGAACAGGCTGCCTGAATCAATACATCGTGCTCTGTCCCTGGCGGTGTTCAAATCCAAGCTACAAGCTGCTTTCAACTCTTAACTCCCCCTCACTGCTGTCAGATGCCTAGACCCACTCTATCAGTCCTCTACCATAATCTCCCCAACCCTGAGATGTCCTGTCTGTCAAAATAGATTGTAAGCCCTTCTGAGCAGGGACCGTCTATTGTATGTTAAATGTACAGCACTGCGTACACCTTTCAGCGCTATAGAAATAATAAATAGTAGTGGTAGAGGAGGGGGAGGGGCAAAGAAGAGGGCAGGGGAGAGATGCCACCATCCCGGGCACCTCTCACCCTCACTACACCACTGTCCACTTGTGCCACAGCCAGCAAGTGGCTGACTTTCCCATTTTCTGCTACGACTAGGCATAGGCAGTGCCGTATACATTCACCTGGGGCAATAGAGGGTTAAGTGACTTGCCCAGGGTCACAGCGAACTGCGGTGGGAATTGAGGCCAGGCCCCCAGGATCAGGGTCCACCACACTATGCACTGCGCTCCTCCTCTACCTCCTAATTTATGGCCACCTGCTAAGTTCGGTTTCATAGCGCTCGGCACGCTGCTGCCTGGCTACTGCCGTGTCCCCTGAGGAAGCGTTTGTATATGCCGAAACAGGGATCCTTGTTGGGATGTTTACTTGTCCAATAACGACTTATCATTGGTTGAAAAGACACCTAAGAACATAAGAATAGCCTTACTGGGTCAGACCAATGGTCCATCAAGCCCAGTAGCCTGTTCTCATGGTGGCCAATGTAGGTCACTAGTACCTGGCCAAAACCCAAGGAGTAGCAACATTCCATACAGAATCTCAAAGAATAGCAAGATTCCGGAATCCCAGAGAGGAACAAGATTCTAGAATCCCAAAGAGTAGCAACATTCCATTCAGAATCTCAAAGAATAGCAAGATTCTGGAATCCCAGAGAGGAACAAGATTCTAGAATCCCAAAGAGTAGCAACATTCCATTCAGAATCTCAAAGAATAGCAAGATTCCGGAATCCCCAGAGTAGCAACATTCCATACAGAATCCCAAGGATTAGCAACATTCCATGCTACCGATCCAGGGCAAGCAGTGGCTTCCCCCATGTCTCAATAACAGACTTTGGACTTTTCCTCCAGGAATTTGTCCAAACCTTTCTTAAAACCACATCCTCTAGCAACACGTTCCAGAGTTTAACTATTCTCTGAGTGGAAAAAAAAAAAAAAATGTCCTCCTATTGGTTTTAAAAGTATTTCCCTATAGCTTCATCGAGTGTCCCCTAATCTTTGTCATTTTTGACGGAGTGAAAAATCGATCCACTTGTACCCGTTCTACTCCACTCCGGATTTTCTAGACTTCAATCCTATCTCCCCTCAGCCGACTCTTTTCCAAGCTGAAGAGCCGTAACCGTTTTAGTCTTTCCTCACACGAGCGGAGGCCCATCCCCTTTACCTCCCTTGCCTTTTCTGTTTGACAGTCCTTCCTCGAAGGCGAGGTGCTCTTCTGCCTGTCTGTTCATCTGCTAAGTTCACAACTGATGCACAGCCATTAAATAGAGTTACTGCATAAGCCCTTAGTAAGGGCCCACATGCTAACCGCACGGCAATGCCTCATGCACTAACTAATTAGCGCTGCCACGCTTACTTTCCACCCCCAAACGTGACACCTTAGACAAAATTAGTAACATTTTAGCATGTGGCGTACACATGCAGATAGGCAAATTTAGTGCAGGATGGCCGCTCACATCCTGTGGTAAGCCCTCTTAATGTGTGGTAAGCACGTGCTAGCGCTTACCGCAATTTAGTAAAAGGACTCCATTTTCGCTGTAGGACACTCTAAGGCAGTGGTCTCAAACTCAAACCCTTTGCGGGGCCACATTTTGGATTTGTAGGTACTTGGAGGGCCGCAGAAAAAATAGTTAATGTCTTATTAAAGAAATGACAATTTTGCTTGAGGTAAAACTCTTTATAGTTTATAAAACTTTCCTTTAACAGTTAAAAGGAAAGATATATAAACTAAAGAGTTTTACCTCATGCAAAATTGTCATTTCTTTAATAAGACATTAACTATTTTTTCTGCGGCCCTCCAAGTACTCTATTTTTTTCTGCAGCACCCACATTTAAAGTTCAATATCTTTTCTTTCTCAAAACTGGCACATTTCAGTCACTAAATTGAAAATAAAATCATTTTCCTACCTTTGTTTGGTAATTTCATCAGTCTCTGGTTGCACTTTATTCTTCTGACTGTGCATCCAATACTTCTTCCCTTCTTTCAGCCTCCTGTATGCTTCCTCTCCTCCAGACCTCATTCCCTCCCCCAACTTTTTCTTTCTTTCTCTATGTCTGTCTTTCTCTGATTCCGTGCCCCATTTTTTGCTTTGTTTCTGGTTCCCTGTCCCCCCTCCTTCTTTCTTCCTTCCTTCGTGCCCCATTTTTTGCTTTTTTTTCTGGCTCCCTGTCCCCACCCCACCTTCTTTCTTTCTTTCTTCCTTCCTTCCTGCCCTCCCCCATGCCACCGCCGCCGCAGAATAGGCTGCTGCTGCTGCCGCTATCGGGAACAGGCCATCTCCCTGCTTCTCTTCTGCACGGGGCCAACCAACTCTCGCTGCTCGATGTCAATTCTAACGTCGGAAAGGACGTTCCAGGCAGCCAGGCAGCGATTGGCTAGCCAGAACGTCCTCTCGACGTCAGAATTGACGTCGGGCCGCCAGAGTTGGTCGGCCCTGCAGGGAAGAGAACAGTGGACCGCCCCCCCCCCTTGGTACGCCACTGGAGCAGCAGCGTGTCTGGCCGGCTCGTTCATTCAAAACCGCGGGTGGCGGCTCCTTGCGAGATCCGCGCCTGCGTCTGAAGCCTCTCTGATGTTGTGACATCAGAGAGGCTTCCGATGCAGGAGTGGATAGCTCAAGGAGCCGCCAACCCGCGGCTTTGAGCGAACGAGCCGGCTGCTGCTCCAAAAGGAAGAGAATGATGGCCTCCAGACCACGGGCCGCAAATAAAACCTGGAGAGCCACATGCGGCCCGCGTGTTTGAGACCGCTGCTCTAAGGTGTTTCTGAAATGCGTAAGGATGCTCTGAATTGTCTATATTTAACGCCACATTATTGCATCAGCTTTGAAGCTATAAGGGACGGGGTAATCATGAGGGGTAACATCAGTTTATTTTGTCGCACTTGATTGAATTTGAGCCCTATTCTGTTATATCTGCAGCTTTGAATGGACTAGGGGATTAGGGAAAGCAGGCCGTGACTTTCAAATGCAATTACGTTAGCAGGGAAAGGAGTCAGCATGTTGTATTTTTGGTTTATGTTGGCGTTCTCCCACGCTGGCCACATGAATAGTGGGCCCAGGGAACAACAGCTCCCCAGGACTCTCTGTGCCTGCAGCTTTCTAGGGGGTGGGGGAGGGGGGAATAAAAGGATCCACTTTTTCCCTTTTCTGTTCTCCTGTTATTTGTCTCGGTGTCATCCAGAGAGCTGTATGTTGGGGCAAAGCAGCTGAAATGTTATTAAATCAGGGGCATTTCCTCCCAATAAAGATGGAGAGCTTGACAAGTCGACGCTGGTCGCTGGCAGAGACATCTGTTAGCTGCAGGAAACGAGCACCACAAAAGGAAAAGAGAATGGGATGTGGCTGTCATGGGGCGAGGAGGAGAACTGGCAGGGTGCCACATCTAGGGGGCGCTGGAAGAAAAGGATTGGGCAGAATGTTGGGGCATATTGGCGTACCTATCATTATGCAACAGCGCATTTCAC
This sequence comes from Geotrypetes seraphini, assembly GCF_902459505.1. Classification (NCBI taxonomy): domain Eukaryota; kingdom Metazoa; phylum Chordata; class Amphibia; order Gymnophiona; family Dermophiidae; genus Geotrypetes; species Geotrypetes seraphini. The sequence goes on from NC_047085.1 coordinate 13,994,361, forward strand.
TGCACTGCCCCCTGCCCTCTGCCCCCTGCACTGCACCCTTCCACAATATCCCTCTTCCTCCTCTCTCACAAGAAGAAGCGACAGCGCAGAGCACACAGCACTGATGATCCAAATATTTCCCACGGTAAGCCTGTCTCTCTTACAGTAGAGGTCTGCACGGGAACGGGGATCGTGGGAATCCTGCGGGTCCCGCAGGAATCCCCCCCTAACCCCCGGGACTCCCACGGGGATGGAAGGCTTTGGAAGCAGGGTTCGTCCATATAATATAATGGACACATCAGCCTTAGTAAAAGAGGGGATTTATAAGTTAATTACCTGAACTGAAAACAAAAAAAGGTTCCACCAAAGAGATTCCACAAGGAAAACAGCAGCGCAAACACAAAAGAAACTGTGGAATTGATAATCCTGTCAGAAGTAATTGCTGCTTTTTATGGAGATGGGCGGGGATGGAGGTAATTCCTTGTGGGGATGGGTGTGGACAGAGAGGATCCTGACGGGCACGGGTGGGGATGGAGAGGATCCTGGAGGGGATGGGTGGGATTTCTGTCCCTGCGCAACTCTCTAGTTTACAGTTCCGTTGAACGGCACACAGCACTGATGATCTTCTTTGAGAAAAGCAAGGGTACATAGGTGAAATTCATTCTGTCCTCAGTCATTTCCCTTACTCCGCTCACACTTGACAGGAGAACGGGTTGATACACAGCACTGAGCCTAACGGTGAGTTAGTGGGGCTAAGAACCAGGGACACTGGGCTCAAGAAGACCCACTGTAGCTTCTTTTGACTGGTACAAAATATGGGTGACCCATCAAAAGCACGCCGGACTATGGCGCGCCGACAATCCCGTGGCGACATTTGCGCACAGGACATATGCGCCTTTTTAAGCCTTTCCATTAGTGCTGTTAGTGGGGGGCGTCTGGGGGGGGGAACCCCCAACACATTTACAAGTCCTTGCGCTCCCGTTGGTGTGTATGTGTGTGGGGAACTCCCCCCTACGCTGAAAACTCTCGAACAGTGAAAACGGTAAAGAAAACGGGAGTTTTCACTGTACTTGGGAGGGGGGTTCCTCCCCAACCCCCCCATGGAAGTGTGAGGACTTGTAAATGTAGTGGGGGGTTCCCCAACACACACCCTCACAGCGCTAACGAAAAGGCTTAAAAGCGGAGGAAGCGGCAGCACGCATTGTGTGCAAATGTCACCACGGGATTGTCGGCGTGTCAAAGTCCAGCGCGCTTTTGATGGTGTACCAAAATAAGTACCTGTATATAATATGTAAAGGGCTTTGATCACAACCACGGAAGGCGGTATATCCCATCCCCTTTTCCTGATTACCTTCTTTTTAAAATTACTATTACTACTGTTTATCATTTCTTTAAAAAAAAAAAAAAAATTAAATCTTTATTAATTTTCAAAACTAATATAAAGTGCCATGAATTTTACAAACATTAATAAGCAACATAAGCACTTAAATTCCATCAATAATAATACAAAGAAAAATATCCCACCCTTTCAACAGTTCAATCAAAAAATAAACCAATAAAATATCCCCCACCCACCCGCCCCACCCTGGATATGCATAAAAATAGACAGAAATTAAATAAAGACAATTATGTTGAATTAACAAAGGATGTCAACGGGCCCCATAGTGCTGAAAGGTGTATGCAGTGCTGTACATCTACTAACATGTAGATGGTCCCTGCTCAGAAGAACTTATGATGGGGGAACTAGAAGTCATGGCCAAAGATGAGAACCTGGACATCATAGCGATCATGGAAACATGGTGGAACGAGGAAAACAAATGGGACATAGTACTGCCAGGGTACAAGCTCTACGGAAGAGGCAGGACACATAAGAAGGGAGGAGGAGTTGCACTTTACATAAAGGACACCATCCACTCGACCAGAGTGGATGCAGCAGAGACAACTGACCAACTGGAATCACTATGGGTTAAAATATCGGGAGGAAAGGGAGCCAAGATAAAGAAGGAACTGTATTACCGCCCACTTGGGCAAATTGAAGCAAAGGATATGGAACTGGGAGCCGAGTTGAGGCAAGAATGCAAAAATGCAAACACCATAGTTATGGGAGACTGCAACTATCCCGGGATAGACTGGAGTCTTAGAGTTTCAAAATATACAAAGGAAACGGAGTTCCTGGAGACTGTACAGGACTGCTTTTTGGAACAGCTTGTCAAGGAACCAATAAGAGAGACAGTTATTCTGGATTTAATCCTCAACGGGCTGAAAGGACCTTCCAAGGGAGTGGAAGTAGTAGGGCCTTTAGGAAACAGTGATCACAACATGATCCAGTTCAAAGTGGAAATAGGAATGCCAAGGGGAAGGAGAACTATTGCAACAATGAAAAGGGAACTATGATGCCATGAGACAAATGGTGAAGAACAAGCTCAGGAACAGCTCCAGGAAAGCACAGACAGTGGAGCAAGCCTGGACCTTATTCAGAGACACGGTAAACGAAGCGCAGAACCTGCATATACCCAGATTTAGAAAAGGGTCCAAAAAGAATCAGGCAAAAGACCCGGCATGGATAACCAATGAAGTTAAGAACGTGATAGGAGACAAGAAAAAATCATTCCGGAAGTGGAAAAAGGATAAAACCGAGGAAAATTGGAAAGAGCACAGGAAGCATCAAAAAGAATGCCACCGCATGGTCAGAAAAGCAAAAAGAGAGTATGAAGAGAGACTTGCCAGGGAGGCACAGAATTTTAAATCATTCTTCCATTATGTGAAAGGAAAACAGCCGGCAAGGGAAGAGGTGGGACCTCTGGATGAGGGAGACAGGAAGGGAGTGGTGGAGGTGGCAAACAGACTAAACACGTTCTTCTCATCGGTCTTCACAAAAGAGGACACATCCAACCTGCCGGAACCGAAAAACATCTTCAAGGGGGAAAATTATCATGCATGGAGGTAAGCCTCGAAGACGTACTCAAACAGATAGATTAAAAGCTGACAAAAAAAATTCAATCTCTTCAATTTATTAATATAAATTACCAATTGCATTTACGCATATAATGATCCAGGACCCCTTCCCACTTCAATAGAAAGGTCAGGAAAACTCTTAATCTTCCCAGTTTCATCCAATGCTTGTGATAAATAATAAATACCTTTAAACCCTCAAATTCTAAAAATCCTAGATGTCATAGAGTAAGGGTCCATAGAGTAAAAGGGCATTACTCAGACTGGCAATGGGTCACGAGCGGAGTCCCTCAGGGATCGGTGTTGGGACCACTCCTGTTCAATATATCCTGTTCAATATATTTATCAACGAGACGGGGACGAAATGTGCTGATGACACCAAACTCTGTAGCAGGGTCAAAACCAAGGAGGATTGTGAAGACCTGCAGAGGGACCTGACGAGACTAGAGGAGTGGGCAAAAAAATTGGAAATGAGTTTCAATGTGGACAAATGCAAGGTCATGCATGTAGGGAAAAAGAACCCGATGTTCAGCTATAAAATGGGGGGAATATTGCTAGGGGTGAGCGACCTTGAAAAAGACCTGGGGGTGATGGTGGACGCAACATTGAAGCCATCGGCGCAATGTGCGACAGCCTCAAAGAAAGCAAACAGAATGCTGGGCATCATCAAAAAGGGTATCACAACCAGGACGAAAGAAGTCATCATGCCACTGTATCGTGCAATGGTGCGCCCGCACCTGGAATACTGTGTCCAGTACTGGTCGCCGTACCTCAAGAAAGACATGGCAGTACTCGAGGGAGTCCAGAGAAGAGCGACAAAACTGATAAGAGGTATGGAAAATTTTTCATACGCTGACAGATTAAAAATGCTGGGGCTGTTCTCCCTGGAGAAGAGGAGACTTAGAGGGGACATGATAGAAACCTTCAAAATCCTGAAGGGCATAGAGAAAGTGGACAAGGACAGATTCTTCAAACTGTGGGGAACCACAAGCACTAGGGGTCACTCGGAGAAATTGGAAGGGGACAGGTTCAGAACAAATGCTAGGAAGTTCTTTTTTACCCAGAGGGTGGTAGACGCATGGAACGCTCTTCCAGAGGTTGTGATAGGCCAGACCACAGTATAGGGGTTCAAGGAAGGTTTGGATAGGTTCCTAAAGGATAAAGGGATTGAGGGGTACAGATAGAAGCAGAGGTAGGATATAAAAATGGTCAAATCACTTCACAGGTCAAAGGACCTGGTGGGCCACCGCGGGAGCGGACCACTGGGCGGGATGGACCTCTGGTCTGACCCAGTGGAGGCAACTTCTTATGTTCTTATGTTCTTATACCAGGTTGAAAATCTCCATTACCCTGAATAGGTAGCAGATCTGTTATACATGGGTTATATCTCCATAATTATTTCATTTTTTAATCAATGTGATGATGTGTCTATTTCAGCTTCTTTATTACACAAGTGGTGGCGGAATATATTACCTACCCGTACATATGATAAAATTCTACAAAATTGGAATGAGGAGTTGGGAATTCAGATTTCTCTTCTTGATTTTACTCAATCTATTAATAGACTACCAAAGATTATAAAAGGGTTTGTTTGGAGAGAATTTTACACAGGGCTTATTTTTCCCAAATTCAAGCTTTTCATGCGAATTTAATAGATACCCCAATTTGTATTAAATGTAATAAAGATCCTGGCACATTATCTCATGCTTTTTGGTTGTGTCCTTTGATCAACTCATTTTGGTCTGCCATCCTATTATTTTTGGGTTCTTTATGGGTACTTACTCTTTGCAGTCTTTCAGCAAGTTTTCATCTGTCTGAAGACGGGGTTCTGAGGCTTGTTTCCTCCTTATATTAAATTCAGTAGTTGCAGTATTTCATGAAATGATTTTCAAAACATCTTTTTAGAGTTGAGTTGGTATATTGCCATACAACAGATTACGAGTAATTGGAAAAACTGGAAGAGACTTAATTACAGTTTTTGGTGGAACTCTTTATGTCATATTTATAAAATGGAGAAGATAATAGCCACACAGCAGGGGAATTTTAGAAAATTTCAGGAGACTTGGGAGCCATTAACAAAATATTGTAATGATTGAATATTTCTTTTTCTTTTTTCTCTTTTTCCCTTAAAAATACATATCCAGGATGGGGGGAGGGGAGGGAAGGGATTTTTATTGATTTGAACATTAAATAAGGCAGGGGTCTCCAAAGTCCCTCCTCGAGGGCCAAATCCAGTCAGGTTTCGGGATTTCCCCAATGAATACGCATGAGATCTATGTGCATGTACTGCTTTCAATGCATATTCATTGGGGAAATCCTGAAAACCCGATTGGATTTGGCCCTCGAGGGGGGACTTTGGAGACCCCTGAAATAAGGTATATAAGAATGGGGTTTATGATAGGTTTTCTGGAATTTTAAGAATGTAATTGAGTAGGGGGGAGGGGGGATAAAGTCTGATATAATGTTTAACAGAATATTAAGTGTTGTATTTCAATTTTAAATGCTATAAATACTGTTACACTTATTGTAAGTTTTTTAAAAAAATGAATAAAGAATTAGAAAAAAAGAAAAAAAAAGAGTTGAGTTGGTATATATTTTTTTGAATATAGAAAGTAGCCCAGAGTTTTGTCACGGTGGTCAGATACCAGCACTCTTCTGAATCTGGAGTCTTTTTGCTCTACAATTGTCCTCCCTCATTACGTAAAGGAGAATATTTACCACCAGCAGAAGGTCGAAGCTGGTAGAAAAATGATGTCTTTTTTGTCATAATGTTTGTTACCCCAATTTTATCATTTCAAATATGTGTAACTGCCTAGAAGTTTGATAGGAGGGTGAGACGCACCCAGGACGGTGGGGCATCCACCCCAACTCCCATCCGCTTCTTCCCCGCCCCCTCCTGCCATGCGCGCTCTTCCCTTCACCCCATACCTCGTTTAATGTTTACGGCGTAAGCAGCACCCCCGACCTGCTGCCTGCGGCAGCATTGACTCTTCCTAGGTGCAGGTCCAGGAAGTGACGTCAGAGGAAGAGCCAACGCTGGTGCGAGTAGCAGGTCGGTATTGCTGCTCACGCCGCAAATGTTAAACGAGGTACAGGGTGAAGGGAAGGGCGCGCAGGCGCACGGCAGGAGGGGGGCGGGGAGGAGCGGATGGGGGTGGGGAGGGCGGGGAAGAAGGGTGGGGAGGTGCACCTCTCACCCTCGCTTTGCCACTGGATGTGAGTTAAAAAAAAAATTACAGCTGCAGTTGTTAGGAAACTTTTAAAGGCACTATGAAATCTGCCAGAATGACTCATGCCAGAGTAAACAGGGTTTTTATGAGGGTTAGCAAGCAACTCCATTTCCTGTGGGCCAGTCCTGGTTTTATCCCTTTGCGGGTCCACATCTCAGCCAATGCCAGAGGAAGGGGAGAGAAAGGAGCTCGACTCGGTTAACAGTAACAAAAAAAATACTTAAAAAAGTAACAATCAGAAAATATTAATATGACTTGTTTCCAAAGTGTTTGGCAAATAAAATAGTTTTTATGGACGTTTGGGATCCTTATATTCAGAATCTTTCACCAAAAATACGAAGTTTGGTTATCAATGATTTATTATGAAAATTAGGTTTACTAATTACATTCCAGTTATTTATTTTAATTCTTTATTTTTGTCAACTTTCATCCAGGGTGAGGGATTTCATTTAGGGGAAGATAGTGGGTAGGGGATGAAATTAAGGATGAAATTAATTCATATGGAAATTACATTTGAAAGAATGATTTAAATTTGTATGAAATATTATTGTAATTCTTATTGTATTGAATGTATTTTTGTATTATCCTATTGTACTGATTATTTGATTCTTTCAATAAAAATTGTTATACATAAGATTTACAAAAAATGTTGAAAAGGACCAGGACCCCTTAAAATAAGAGGAAGTTCATTCCATAGTTGAGAAAATTTGAAAACCAAGGATTGACTGAAATTCTTGACTCCTTTGATTCCTTTCACTGAAGGAAGGGAGAGTTTGAATTGTTGGATGCCTCTTGCATAGGACAGGGATAGGCAATTCCGGTCCTCGAGAGCCGGAGCCAGGTCATGTTTTCAGTTTATCCACAATGAATATGTACGAGATGGATTTGCATGCACTGCCTCCTTGAGATGCAAATCTATCTCACGCATATTTATTGTGGATATCCTGAAAACCTGACCTGGCTCCGGCTCTCGAGGACCCGAATTGCCTACCCCTGGCATAGGAGAATAAGCATTCCATAATAAAGGGATAAGAGGGGTAAAAGATACCATCTAAAATTTTAAAAGTGATACATGCACGTTTAAAGTGAATCCTGAGATAGACCGGAAGCCAATGAAGGTTTAAAAGCAAAGGAGACACATGGTCAAATTTACTTTTTCCCAAAATTAATTTTGCAGCGGTATTTCATCAGTTGGAGTCTTTAAAGGCAGGTCTTTGTTATGCCGAGATAGATAGCGTTATAGTAATCTAGCCGGGATAATATGATAGATTGGACCAGAACAGAGAAGTGTTGTTGGTGGAAAAAGTTTCTGACCTTTCTCAACATTCGAAGGCTAAAAACGCACTTCTTGACAAGAGCGTTTATTTGATCCTCTCTTGTCAGGAGTCACTAAGCTTGTTCTAGATGGTATAGGGTCATTTTTGACCCTTTAAGCAGTCTGGCAAGCTGTGCAGCCGTCCAGAAAGCCAAATCCAACCCCCCACCCATCAAAATGCACAGAAAATTCAGAACGATCCCCCGTTACAAAAGCAGCAGTGGAGCGCGAGTACAATGAGTTCAAAACACAGGAGCTTGGATCTGCGTGTGAGCTTTAAATTCTACAGAGAGATGCCACGCCGCTGAAAGGGGGGATTTGACGGCGATGATGCTGTCTCTTAAGTGGGAAAGCCGGCTGTGCACCAACAGTTCCTGCTCTGAATCGTCCGTGCTGTGTGCGGCACCTGCCGAGGGAAGCGGGAAGCCTCCCACAGACGAGAAAGAGGCCCCGCCACCGACATCCCAAGGCACCTGGAAAAGTACCCAGTGGGCATCCGGGCTTCCAGTCACCCACCGTCCGCCCTGCGCTGCCGGCTAAACTGGACCGTTGAAATGCAAGGCGGAGGGAACGTCGGTGGAGACGGCAGGTAGAAAGGGAAGCAACGCTTGTACAAATGTCTTGGAGTGTTTGCCGGCCTGCCTAGCAATTATGAGGCTTTGTCAGGATAGTGCCAGTGACAGGGACCTCATTACGGAGCCACGCGACAGAAAGTCTGCTCATTAGGTGAGATGCTCCCCCAGAGCTCTGCATGTCAGGCTCGGAGCTGCTCTCATGACTCCACAGAAACATGTTGCATACGTGTAGAGACATACATGTTTCAAGTATGCACACACATACACAGATAAAATGTAAACATATAGCAACACAATTAACAACTGGTCTTATTGATTTATTAAGATTTACAAGGGAGTGCTGAAATGTTTTTATCCTAACCAATTTCCTAAATTCTGACTGTTATTTTGCCACTGGAGCTGAAAAGACTGTGATCTTATTTTGCTAAGTGCCAATTTGCAGAAACAAAATTCTCTGTTTTGACATTGTTTCAGATATTATTTGAACCATATCCACATCATTCTCTTGGTTGGCCTGAGAACTTTCATAGCAACATTCCAGAGCTGAGATTGTGATGTCATAATGCCCCATTCCACCAATGCCTAAGCTCCGTCCTCATCTGCACAAGCCTCAAACACTTTCAAATCCTAAGTAGCAACATTCTAGAGCTCAGATTGTGATGTCATAATGCCTCGTTCCACCAATGCCTAAGCTCCGTCCTCATCCGCACAAGCCTCAAACACTTTCAAATCCTAAGTAGCAACATTCTAGAGCTCAGATTGTGATGTCATAGTGCCTCATTCCACCAATGCCTAAGCTCCGTCCTCATCTGCACAAGCCTCAAACACTTTCAAATCCTAAGTAGCAACATTCTAGAGCTCAGATTGTGATGTCATAGTGCCTCATTCCACCAATGCCTAAGCTCCGTCCTCATCTGCACAAGCCTCAAACACTTTCAAATCCTAAGTAGCAACATTCTAGAGCTCAGATTGTGATGTCATAATGCCTCGTTCCACCAATGCCTAAGCTCCGTCCTCATCCGTACAAGCCTCAAACACTTTCAAATCCTAAGTAGCAACATTCTAGAGCTCAGATTGTGATGTCATAGTGCCTCATTCCACCAATGCCTAAGCTCCGTCCTCATCTGCACAAGCCTCAAACACTTTCAAATCCTAAGTAGCAACATTCTAGAGCTCAGATTGTGATGTCATAGTGCCTCATTCCACCAATGCCTAAGCTCCGTCCTCATCTGCACAAGCCTCAAACACTTTCAAATCCTAAGTAGCAACATTCTAGAGCTCAGATTCTGATGTCATAATGCCTCGTTCCACTAATGCGTAAGCTCCGTCCTCATCTACACAAGCTTCAAACCCTTTAAAATCCTAAGTAGCAACATTCTAGAGCTCAGATTCTGATGTCATAATGCCTCATTCCACCAATGCCTAAGCTCCGTCCTCATCTGCACAAACCTTAAACGCTTTAAAATCCTAAGCAGCAACATTCTAGAGCTCAGATTCTGATGTCATAATGCCTCGTTCCACCAATGCCTAAGCTCCGTCCTCATCCGCACAAGCCTCAAACATTTCAAATCCTAAGAAGCAACATTCTAGAGCTCAGATTGTGATGTCATAATGCCTCGTTCCACCAATGCCTAAGCTCCGTCCTCATCCGCACAAGCCTCAAACACTTTCAAATCCTAAGTAGCAACATTCTAGAGCTCAGATTCTGATGTCATAATGCCTCGTTCCACTAATGCCTAAGCTCCGTCCTCATCTACACAAGCTTCAAACCCTTTAAAATCCTAAGTAGCAACATTCTAGAGCTCAGATTGTGATGTCATAATGCCTCATTCCACCAATGCCTAAGCTCCGTCCTCATCTACACAAGCTTCAAACCCTTTAAAATCCTAAGTAGCAACATTCTAGAGCTCAGATTCTGATGTCATAATGCCTCGTTCCACTAATGCCTAAGCTCCGTCCTCATCTACACAAGCTTCAAACCCTTTAAAATCCTAAGTAGCAACATTCTAGAGCTCAGATTGTGATGTCATAATGCCTCATTCCACCAATGCCTGAGCTCCGTCCTCATCTACACAAGCTTCAAACCCTTTAAAATCCTAAGTAGCAACATTCTAGAGCTCAGATTGTGATGTCATAATGCCTCATTCCACCAATGCCTGAGCTCCGTCCTCACCTGCACAAGCCTCAAACACTTTCAAATCCTAAGTAGCAACATTCTAGAGCTCAGATTCTGATGTCATAATGCCTCGTTCCACTAATGCCTAAGCTCCGTCCTCATCTGCACAAGCCTCAAACCCTTTAAAATCCTAAGTAGCAACATTATAGAGCTCAGATTGTGATGTCATAATGCCTCATTCCACCAATGCCTAAGCTCCGTCCTCATCTGCACAAACCTTAAACGCTTTAAAATCCTAAGTAGCAACATTCTAGAGCTCAGATTGTGATGTCATAATGCCTCTTCCACCAATGCCTAAGCTCCGTCCTCATCTGCACAAGCCTCAGACCCTTTAAAATCATAAATGTCTGAGGCTTGGGTGGTTAAGGCAGAGCTTACAAGTATGGGGCAGGGACAGCGACAAAACTCGGAGGGACGGGACAGGGAAACTGAGTTTCTGCAGGGACAGGGAAAAAATGATTTACCTTGTTTCGCTCTATGGTACGGCCGCACCTCGAATACTGTGTGTAATTCTAGTCGCTGTATCTCAAAAAAACATATGGCAGAATTAGAAAAGGTACAGAGAAGGGCGAAGAAAATAATTAAAGGGATGGAACAAATTCCCTATGAGGAGAGGCTAAAGCGGCCAGGGCTCTTCAGCTTGGAGAAGAGACGGCTCAGGGGTGATACGATGGAAGTCTATCAAATACTGAGTGGAGTGGAAAGGGTAAATGTGAATCGCTTGTTCACTCTTTCCAAAAATACTAGGCCTAGGGGGCATACGATGAAGTTACTAAGAAGTAGATTTAAAACAAACCAGAGAAAATATTTCTTCACATAACCAGTGGCATAGTAATGGGGTGCAGGGGGGAGGGGCGCAGTCCACCCTGGGTACGGTCTTCCTAAGGGTGTGGCACTCTTGCTCCTCTCTGCCCCCTCCTCTCCTTGCCGCAGGTGCACATGCCCCTTGCCCCCTGTATTTTTTTTTTTTTTACTCTCCCAGTGCGAGGTTGTTGCTTGCGTCGGCCTCAGCGCTCTCTCTGATGCCACTACCGGGACCCACGCCTAGAAGGTGATGTCAAAGGGCGAGCGGACACCAACACGGGCATGCCAGCCATGCCGGAGAAGTTAAAAACATACGGGAAACGGGAAGGGGGTGTGGTGGGGGGGGCAAAGAAGAGGTCGGGGAGGGGCGCTTCCACCCCAGACACCGCTCACCCTTACTACGCCACTGCATACAACGTGTAATTGAACTCTGGAATTCATTGCCGGAGAACGTGGTGAAATCAGTTAGCTTAGCAGGGTTTATAAAAAAGTTCAGATAATTTCACACAAGAGAAGTCCATAGGCCGTTATCAAGATGGCTTGGGGAAATCCACTGCTTATTTCTAGGATAAGCAGCATAAAATCAGTTTTTCTACTTTGGACTTTGGTTTGCCACTGTTGGAAACAGGAGACTGGGCTTGATGGACCTTCGGTCTGTCCCTTTTTGATAGCTCTTATGTTCTTATATGAGCCAAGTAAAGGACAATCCCAAAAGCTTCCGGTTTCTGCTGGATCGCGTCAGAGGAGAAGCTTTGCGGCAGCCACACTTATGCAACTAGTGAGAATGGCTGCCGCAAAAGGGTCCCTCTGAAAGAGAAAACTGCCACAAAAGCAGCTGCCCTGTTTGCCTTCCCGTAATGCTGGTGGGCCCCCCCTGATGTTATCAAACCCAAGGCATGTGCCTACTGGGCCTACCCTTTAATCCCTGAAAGTACATCTGTGCCATTCTTCTGTGCCTTTAAATATAAACTTTTCCATTTTTCTTTTCTCTTGAAAGGTTTATACTTAACTACAAAAAAAAAAAAAATCCCCCCCAAATGGTGCCAATGTATGCTTGCAACTTCGGGTATGCTCGGACTTGCTCACATTTCTTCCTCAGTACTGGCTCTTAGAGGCTTTCACGGGTTTCTTTCCACTTCCAAAACGAATCAAAGCCAGCAGATTTAAATAGAAAATCAAAAGAAATCCTCTCTTAAAATCCTCCAGCGCCAGCTCTGAGCTGACAGTAGGTTTTCAGCGTTAAGTCCGATTTGTGTGCTGTTCTCTAAGCATTGAGAGGTCATAGCAAATGACCTCATTAACATCTCTTTGACTACATTTAAATACAATTAACAGCCATCTCTGGTGTGCACATTGTTTCCAGGTTAATGCCAGTGCTTGTCCGGTGTTAATTGGATCCAAATGCCAGCTTTAGGTTGTGAGCATAAGAATGCCAAGCATTCTTTAAGATTGCTGCGTAGATTAAGAGATTATGGGACCCATAATCGAAACTTAAATACGTCTAAAAATCCACCCAAGTCGGCACTTGGACGATCTAAAAGATAGGCCGGTCAAGTGCCGATAATCGAAAAGGCTTTTTAGACGTATCCAGGGACTTTTTAGGCCTCTGAATGCTGCTCTGCACCCAGAGCTGTAAGGGGCGTATCTGGAGGAGTGATTAGGGCAGTATGTGGACAGGATGGGGGCGTGATAGGGGCTGAAAACTGCATGGGGACACCAGGAAATTCTTTTTCACTGAAAGGGTGGTTGATCGCTGGAATAGTCTTCCACTTCAGGTTATTGAGGCCAGCAGCATGCCTGATTTTAAGGCCAAATGGGATAGACACGTGGGATCTATTCACAAAGAAAGGTAGGTGAGGGTCTTTGGGGTGGGCAGACTGGATGGGCCGTGGCCCTTATCTGCCGTCTATTTCTACATTTCTATGTTTCCATGACCTAAACTTAGTCGTCCTGCAGGGATAACTGAAGGTTTGACGAGACTGCAGGGACAAAGTAAAGACCCTCACAGACTCCCCCAGTGTTCGCTGACCCCCTCACTTCCCCACAAAGATTGGAATATAAACGTCTCCAGAAAATCAGTACCTAGTACAGGAAAGCCTAGTAGAACTGCACACAGGTGTCTTAAATAGCCGGGGTGGTGGGCTAGTGAACCATAGAGAGGAGGACCCAGGCCCATAAGCTACTCTAACCACTACATTTATGGTAAAACATGTGTGCCCACCAACCCCCCCCCCCCCCCCCCCGCAATCCTACTGTATTGCCATACAGGTGCCACCTGCAGCCATAAGGGCCATTGGGGCTGTAGACAGGTGGATATAGTGGGTTTTGGGGGCTCACCATGACCTTTAAGGGAGTTCTGGTGAGATGTGGCACCCTTTTTGACACTTTCACAGCATTGCCCTGTAAGGTGCCCTTCTGCTCTGTTGCCATGTCTGGGTGGCCAGTCCATCACAATGCTGGCCCCTCCCATGGCCAAAAAGGTCTTGTTCTGGGCGTTTCGGGACTTGGACGAATTTTTGGTTGATAATGTGGTATAAAGATAGACATAGTGGACGATCAAATGCCTGGACGTACGGGCAGCCGAAAATATTTTGGACGTACTTTTCGAGAATGGCTATTTTGCCACTTCCGACTTTGGGCGACTAGCGCCCTATGTCCAAATCAGACTTAGGCGTTTCTTTTGGTTACGCCCTTCCACCAGTCTGCGGACAATTTTAAGAACTATCGTGATGATGTTGACTCCAGTTTATGACTATCGTCATGCTTTGTACTTGGGTTTGCGAAAGTATGTTCTTAAGGCCTTACAACTTGCTCAGAACGCTGCTGCGTGCATTATTGCGCTCGTTTCAAGATCTTGCGCATATTACCCCAATTCTGAAAGAATTACATTGGCTACCAATTAGTGTACGCATTGAATTTAACCTGCTGAATGATGACTCTCCGGTGGCCTTGAGATCCTTGTTACATTTATATCAGCCAACCCGGACCCTACGGTCTGGATAAGCTGTGATTTAGATGTGCCTCCTATGACTGCAGTGAGATTGTCTGGGTATCGGTAACACTAGGTTATCAGTACAGGGGCCCGATTGCTGGAATGTGTTACCCTTGGAGTTAATACGTCAACTCGTGAATCCAAACCAAAGCTGTTCTTAAGTCAGATTTGTATGTAACTTGAAACTTGTAGATTTTAAGATTCTTGCTGCTTCCCTCTGCTTCCAGCTGACAAAAGGGCTAACTGACCCTACCCGTGTTCCAAGGTACAGCACATGCAACCACAATGTGACCATTCCTGAATCTGCTGCAGCAAAAGTGTAGGAGTCTAGGCCACTGGAAATACTGCGTAGCTGGTTTTAAGAAAGATTTGGACAAGTTCCTGGAGGAAAAGTCCATAGTTTGTTATTGAGAAAGACATGGGGGAAGCCACTGCTTGTCCTGGATCAGTAGCATGGAATGTTGCTACTCTTTGGGTTTTGGCCAGGTACTAGGGACCTGGATTGGCCACCGTGAGAACGGGCTACTGGACTTGGTGGACCATTGATTTGACCCAGTAAGGCTATTCTTATGTTCTTATCATTTTCAAAAGCAACCAACACAGTAACATAACAACAATAAAAGAAAAACTTTTCTTTCCAGGCTGGAAGATGGGGGAAAAAAATGCAGACCAGGACTTATGGTTGCTCTGAGCGGAGAAGGAGAATTGGAGGTTAGGGTCAGAGCTAGAAGTGTCACTCTCTCCAGGAAAGAGCAGGGAGTGGGAGCAAGTGGCTCCCCATTAATTCGCAAAGGTCAGAGCAAGAGATTAATTGAATTAGCCTAAATTGAATACCAGATGGAATTTTCACGGGCACACCAGCCCTCTTGCAATAACAAAACCCCTGGGCCAAAAAATCTCATTGCAAAGCAGCTGAAATTAACCAGCTTTGGTGCACTGAGGTGTTTTCTCACCCCTCCTCCATCTCTCTGAGCAATTAGGGAGCCTGGGCAATGGATTAACAATTAATTACTTGTTCCAATTCATCGACTGGTGCACTTTTTAATTGACCCATTCTGGTGTGCAGAAGAGAATGGGAGAACAATTAAACAGATAGATCTTTGAACAGCTGTACCACGCCTGCCTTTAGAGAGCCAGGGAAAGAAATGTTTGGTTGTGTGTGTGTGTGTGTTCATTTGTGTTCAGTCTGTGCATGCACATAGTATGCCTAGGAAAACATAGGTTACAATTCAATGTATGCATAATCTGAACACACACCAACACCCCCTCCCTCCACAACACACACAAAAAAATGTACACACTCTGGTGCTAGACAATTTTCAAATCCAGCCTCACACAAGAATAGCCTTACTGGGTCAAACCAATGGTCCATCAAGCCCAGTAGCCCGTTCTCACAGTGGCCAATCCAGGTCACTAGTACCCAAGGATTAGCAACATTCCATACAGAATCCCAAGGAGTAGCAAGATTCCGGAATCCCAAAGAGTAACAAGATTCTAGAATCCCAGAGAGTAGCAACATTCCATACAGAATCCCAAGGAGTAGAAAGATTCCGGAATCCCAAAGAGTAACAAGATTCTAGAATCCCAAAGAGTAGCAACATTCCACACAGAACCCCCAAGGAGTAACATAGAAACATAGAAATAGACGGCAGATAAGGGCCACGGCTCATCTAGTCTGCCCACCCCAATGACCCTCCCCTACCTTTCTCTGTGAATAGATCCCACGTGTCTATCCCATTTGGCCTTAAAATCAGGCACGCTGTTGGCCTCAATAACCTGAAGTGGAAGATTATTCCAGCGATCAACCACCCTTTCAGTGAAAAAGAATTTCCTGGTGTCCCCGTGCAGTTTCCCGCCCCTGATTTTCCACGGATGCCCCCTTGTTGCCGCGGGACCCTTGAAAAAGAAGATATCTTCTTCCACCTCGATGCGGCCCGTGAGATACTTGAATGTCTCAATCATGTCACCCCTCTCTCTGCATTCCTCAAGTGAGTACAGCTGCAACTTATCCAGCCATTCCTTGTACGGGAGTACCTTGAGTCCTGAGACCATCCGGGTGGCCATTCTCTGGACCGACTCCAATCTCAGCACATCCTTACGGTAATGCGGCCTCCAGAATTGCACACAGTATTCCAGGTGGGGCCTCACCATGGATATATACAATGGCATAATGACTTCAGGCTTACGGCTGACGAAACTCCTGCATATGCAACCTATGATTTGCCTTGCCTTGGATGAAGCTTGCTCCACTTGATTGGCAGTCTTCATGTTCTCACTGACGATCACCCCTAAGTCTCATTCTGTTTCAGTTCTTGTTAGGATCTCGCCATTAAGGGTGTAAGTCTTGCATGGATTTTGGCTGCCCAGGTGCATGACTTTGCATTTTTTGGCATTGAAGCTGAGTTGCCAGGACCAAGACCAGCGCTCCAGTAGGAGTAGGTCGTGCATCATGTTGTCGGACATTGAATTTATGTCTGTTGTGCTTTTGCCCACTACATTGCTTAGTTTGGCGTCATCGGCGAATAATGTTATTTTACCTCGCAGCCCTTCTGCCAAGTCTCTTATAAAGATGTTGAATAGGATTGGGCCCAGGACCGAGCTCTGCGGCACTCAACTGATTACCTCCGTCATTTCGAAGGGGGTGCCGTTCACCACTACCCTCTGAAGCCTACCTCCAAGCCAGTTTCCCAACCCATTTCGTCAATGTGTCGCCCAATCCTATAGAACTCATCTTGCTCAGCAACCTGCGGTGTGGTACGTTATCGAATGCTTTACTGAAGTCCAGGTATACGATGTCCAGGGACTCCACAACATCCAGCTTCCTCGTCACCCAGTCAAAGAAGCTGATCAGGTTGGATTGGCAGGATCTCCCCTTAGTAAATCCATGTTGACAGGGATCCCGTAGATTCTCCTCGTTCAGGATTGTATCCAATTGGCGTTTGATTAGAGTTTCCATTAGTTTGCACACTATTGATGTGAGACTCACCGGTCTGTAGTTTGCTGTCTCCATCTTGGAGCCTTTCTTGTGGAGTGGAATGACGTTAGCCGTCTTCCAGTCCAACAGGACGTTACCCGTACTAAGGGAGAGATTGAACAGCGCGGATAGCGGTTCTGCCAAGACATCACACAACTCCCTGAGCACCCTGGGATGTAGGTTGTCAGGTCCCATTGCCTTGTTAACCTTAAGCTTTGACAGCTCGCAGTAGACACCGCTGGGTGTAAACTCGAAATTACTAAACGGGTCATCTGCATCAACCCTTGTCTGTAGCTGAGGGCCGAATCCTGGCGCCTCGCGGGTGAAGACTGAGCAGAAGTATTAATTTAACAGTTGGGCTTTTTCCGAGTCTGCTTCTACATAATCTCCGTCTGGTTACCTAAGACGTACTATCCAGCCTGAGTTCTTATTTCTGTCACTGATATACCTGAAGAAGGATTTATCTCCTTTCTTCAGGTAACAAGATTCTAGAATCCCTAAGAGTAGCAACATTCCATACAGAACCCCAAGGAATAGCAAGATTCTGGAATCCCAAAGAGTAACAAGATTCTAGAATTTCAAAGAATAGCAACATTCCATACAGAACCCCAAGGAGTACCAAAATTCCAGAATCCCAAAGAGAAACAAGATTCTAGAATCCCAGAGTAGCAACATTCCATACAGAATCCCAAAGAGTAGCAACATTCCATACAGAACCCCAAGGAGTAGCAAGATTTCAGAATCCCAAAGAGTAACAAGATTCTAGAATCCCAAAGAGTAGCAACATTCCATACAGAACCCAAAGGAGTAGCAAGATTCCGGAATCCCAAAGAGTAACAAGATTCTAGAATCTCAGAGTAGCAACATTCCATACAGAACCCAAAGGAGTAGCAAGATTCCGGAATCCCAAAGAGTAACAAGATTCTAGAATCTCAGAGTAGCAACATTCCATACAGAACCCCAAGGAGTAGCAAGATTCTAGAATCCCAGAGTAGCAACATTCCATACAGAACCCCAAGGAGTAGCAAGATTCCGGAACCCCAAAGAGTAACAAGATTCTAGAATCCCAAAGAGTAACAAGATTCTAGAATCCCTAAGAGTAGCAACATTCCATACAGAACCCCAAGGAGTAGCAAGATTCTAGAATCCCAAAGAGTAACAAGATTCTAGAATCCCTAAGAGTAGCAACATTCCATACAGAACCCCAAGGAGTAGCAAGATTCCGGAATCCCAAAGAGTAACAAGATTCTAGAATCCCTAAGAGTAGCAACATTCCATACAGAACCCCAAGGAGTAGCAAGATTCCGGAATCCCAAAGAGTAACAAGATTCTAGAATCCCTAAGAGTAGCAACATTCCATACAGAACCCCAAGGAGTAGCAAGATTCCGGAATCCCAAAGAGTAACAAGATTCTAGAATCCCTAAGTGTAGCAACATTCCATACAGAACCCCAAGGAGTAGCAAGATTCCGGAATCCCAGAGTAGCAACATTCCATACAGAATCCCAAAGAGTAGCAACATTCCATACAGAACCCCAAGGAGTAGCAAGATTCCAGAATCCCAAAGAGTAACAAGATTCTAGAATCCCAAAGAGTAGCAACATTCCATACAGAATCCCAAAGAGCAGCAACATTCCATACAGAATCCCAAAGAGCAGCAACATTCCATACAGAATCCCAAAGAGCAGCAACATTCCATACAGAATCCCAAAGAGCAGCAACATTCCATACAGAATCCCAAAGAGTAGCAACATTCCATACAGAACCCCAAGGAGTAGCAAGATTCCGGAATCCCTAAGAGTAGCAACATTCCATACAGAACCCCAAGGAGTAGCAAGATTCCGGAATCCCAGAGTAGCAACATTCCATTCAGAATCCCAAAGAGTAGCAACATTCCATACAGAACCCCAAGGAGTAGCAAGATTCCAGAATCCCAAAGAGTAACAAGATTCTAGAATCCCAGAGTAGCAACATTCCATACAGAATCCCAAGGAGTAGCAAGATTCCAGAATCCCAAAGAGTAACAAGATTCTAGAATCCCTAAGAGTAGCAACATTCCATACAGAACCCCAAGGAGTAGCAAGATTCCAGAATCCCAAAGAGTAACAAGATTCTAGAATCCCAGAGTAGCAACATTCCATACAGAATCCCAAAGAGTAGCAACATTCCATACAGAACCCCAAGGAGTAGCAAGATTCCAGAATCCCAAAGAGTAACAAGATTCTAGAATCCCTAAGAGTAGCAACATTCCATACAGAACCCCAAGGAGTAGCAAGATTCCAGAATCCCAAAGAGTAACAAGATTCTAGAATCCCAGAGTAGCAACATTCCATACAGAATCCCAAAGAGTAGCAACATTCCATACAGAACCCCAAGGAGTAGCAAGATTTCAGAATCCCAAAGAGTAACAAGATTCTAGAATCCCAAAGAGTAGCAACATTCCATACAGAACCCAAAGGAGTAGCAAGATTCTGGAATCTCAGAGTAGCAACATTCCATACAGAACCCAAAGGAGTAGCAAGATTCCGGAATCCCAAAGAGTAACAAGATTCTAGAATCTCAGAGTAGCAACATTCCATACAGAACCCCAAGGAGTAGCAAGATTCTAGAATCCCAGAGTAGCAACATTCCATACAGAACCCCAAGGAGTAGCAAGATTCCGGAACCCCAAAGAGTAACAAGATTCTAGAATCCCAAAGAGTAACAAGATTCTAGAATCCCTAAGAGTAGCAACATTCCATACAGAACCCCAAGGTGTAGCAAGATTCTAGAATCCCAAAGAGTAACAAGATTCTAGAATCCCTAAGAGTAGCAACATTCCATACAGAACCCCAAGGAGTAGCAAGATTCCGGAATCCCAAAGAGTAACAAGATTCTAGAATCCCTAAGAGTAGCAACATTCCATACAGAACCCCAAGGAGTAGCAAGATTCCGGAATCCCAGAGTAGCAACATTCCATACAGAATCCCAAAGAGTAGCAACATTCCATACAGAACCCCAAGGAGTAGCAAGATTCCAGAATCCCAAAGAGTAACAAGATTCTAGAATCCCAGAGTAGCAACATTCCATACAGAATCCCAAAGAGTAGCAACATTCCATACAGAATCCCAAAGAGTAGCAACATTCCATACAGAATCCCAAAGAGTAGCAACATTCCATACAGAACCCCAAGGAGTAGCAAGATTCCGGAATCCCTAAGAGTAGCAACATTCCATACAGAACCCCAAGGAGTAGCAAGATTCCGGAATCCCAGAGTAGCAACATTCCATTCAGAATCCCAAAGAGTAGCAACATTCCATACAGAACCCCAAGGAGTAGCAAGATTCCAGAATCCCAAAGAGTAACAAGATTCTAGAATCCCAGAGTAGCAACATTCCATACAGAATCCCAAGGAGTAGCAAGATTCCAGAATCCCAAAGAGTAACAAGATTCTAGAATCCCTAAGAGTAGCAACATTCCATACAGAACCCCAAGGAGTAGCAAGATTCCAGAATCCCAAAGAGTAACAAGATTCTAGAATCCCAGAGTAGCAACATTCCATACAGAATCCCAAAGAGTAGCAACATTCCATACAGAACCCCAAGGAGTAGCAAGATTCCAGAATCCCAAAGAGTAACAAGATTCTAGAATCCCTAAGAGTAGCAACATTCCATACAGAACCCCAAGGAGTAGCAAGATTCCAGAATCCCAAAGAGTAACAAGATTCTAGAATCCCAGAGTAGCAACATTCCATACAGAATCCCAAAGAGTAGCAACATTCCATACAGAACCCCAAGGAGCAAGATTCCGGAATCCCAAAGAGTAACAAGATTCTAGAATCTCAAAGAGTAGCAACATTCCATACAGAACCCCAAGGAGTAGCAAGATTCCGGAATCCCAAAGAGTAACAAGATTCTAGAATCCCAGAGTAGCAACATTCCATACAGAATCCCAAAGAGTAGCTACATTCCATACAGAATCCCAAAGAGCAGCTACATTCCATACAGAACCCCAAGGAGTAGCAAGATTCTAGAATCCCAGAGTAGCAACATTCCATACAGAATCCCAAAGAGTAGCAACATTCCATACAGAACCCCAAGGAGCAAGATTCCGAAATCCCAAAGAATAACAAGATTCTAGAATCCCAGAGTAGCAACATTCCATACAGAATCCCAAAGAGTAGCAACATTCCATGCTACCGATCCAGGGCAAGCAGAGACTTCCTCCAGGTTTTCTCAATAACAGCTCATGGACTTTTCCTCCAGGAACTTGTCCAAACCCTTCTTAAAACCAGCTACGCTATCTGCTCTTGCCACAACCTCTGGCAATACGTTCCAGAGCTCAACTAGTCTCTGAGTGAAACAAAAAATTTCCTACCAAAACTAGGGTGGGCTTATGACTTGGATGTTTTTCTGCAATATTGAACATTTTAGCAAACGTCCGGGGCACAACGTGAATGTTTAGGGCTAGGCCTGCTTTAACAACATATGAATGCCAAAATGTTGTCCAAACTGACCAGGTGACCACTGTCGTGATCAAGGCATGAACTCCCCACACTCCCCCGGTGGTCACTTACTCCCTCTTCCCCCCAAGATGTGACTGAAACAGCACCTACCTACCTCTATGATAGCTTTAGATGCTATGGTTAATCCTAGTACATCTGCAAAAAGGCGCCTGGAGTAGCCTAGTGGATGATGGAGTGGACCATCGAGCTGGGAACTCAGGCCTCTACCCCACTCTAATTGATGGCAGAATACGTGAGCCTTCCAAAATCCTCCCAAATCCAGTTGTACTAAGGTGTCTGGATTTCCCTGGACATGTCCTCCTGTCCGGGGGTTCGGACGGCTTTTTAAAACCTGTGACTTTGTCCGGGTTTTGAAAAGCCTCCTCAAATACTGTTGAGCAGGGAGGTAATCCGTGTATGTGCCTGCCCGCTGGGGTGAGACTGGGGGTGGGATTAGGGCGTTAAGGGTGGGGATGGGTGGAAATGGGCGGGCCGGGGGGCGGGCCTAGTGGTTCGGATTTTCCGATTGGAAAATCTGACTACCCTCACTTGTACCTACATGTAGGTGACACCTGCAGGCATAAGGGCTATTGTGTGGTGTACATTTGGGTCCCCCCAGTCATGGTACATGGGTTTGTCATGCCACTGGGGCTTGTGCGCATTTGAGAAGCTGGAAGCTATGCCGTCGGTAGTTTCGCTACTAGCAGGGCCTCCCAAGGCAGACAGGTTTCAGCAAACAGCAGATGGGCACTGTTGGAGGGAGACAGAAACATAGGAACATAGAAAGAGACGGCAGATAAGGGCCACGGCTCATCTAGCTGCCTACCCTAATGACCCTCCCCTACCTTTGTCTTGTGAATAGATCCCATGTGCTGATCCCATTTGGCCTTAAAATCAGGCACGCTGCTGGCCTCAATCACCTGCAGTGGAAGACTATTCCAGCGATCAACCACCCTTTCAGTGAAAAAGAATTTCCTGGTGTCACCTTGTAGTTTCCCGCCCCTGATTTTCCACGGATGCCCTCCTGTTGCTGTGGGACCCTTGAAAAAGAAGTTATCTTCCTCCACTTCAATGCGGCCTGTGTGATACCTGAACGTCTCGATCATGTCCCCCCTCTCTCTGCGCTCCTCGAGCGAGTATAGCTGTAGTTTGTCTAATCGTTCTTCGTACGGGAGATCCTTGAGTCCCGAGACCATCCGGGTGGCCATTCTCTGAACCGACTCCAGTCTCAGCACATCCTTGCGATAATGCGGCCTCCAGAATTGCACACAGTATTCCAGGTGGGGCCTCACCATGGATCTATACAAAGGCATAATGACTTCCGGCTTACGGCTGACGAAACCCCTGCGTATGCAACCTATGATCTGTCTTGCCTTGGATGAGGCCTGCTCCACCTGACTGGCAGCCTTCATGTCCTCACTGATGATCACCCCCAAGACTCGTCCTGCTACCATTCTTGCTAGAATCTCACCATTAAGGGTATAAGTCTTGCATGGATTTTGGCTGCCTAGGTGCATAACTTTGCATTTTTTGGCATTGAAGCTGAGTTGCCAGGTCCTAGACCAGCGCTCTAGTAGGAGTAGGTCATGCATCATGTTGTCGGGCATTGAATCTTTGTCCGTTGTGCATTTGCCCACTACATTACTTAGTTTGGCGTCATCGGTGAATAATGCTATTTTACCTCGAAGCCCTTCTGCCAAGTCTCTTATAAAGATGTTGAATAGGGTCGGTCCCAAGACCGAGCCCTGTGGCACTCCACTAATCACCTCCGTCATTTCGGAGGGGGTGCCGTTCACCACCACCCTTTGGAGCCTACCTCCAAGCCAGCTCCCAACCCATTTCGTCAATGTGTCACCTAATCCTATAGAACTCATCTTGCTCAGCAACCTGCGGTGTGGTACGCTATCGAATGCTTTGCTAAAGTCCAGGTACACGATGTCCAGGGACTCCCCAACATCCAGCTTCCCCGTCACCCAGTCAAAGAAGCTGATCAGGTTGGATTGGCAGGATCTCCCCTTAGTAAATCCATGTTGACGGGGGTCCCGTAGATTCTCCTCATCCAGGATCTTATCCAATTGGTGTTTGATTAGAGTTTCCATTAGTTTGCTCACTATCGATGTTAGACTCACTGGTCTGTAGTTTGCTGTCTCCATCTTTGAGCCTTTCTTGTGGAGTAGAATGACGTTAGCCGTCCTCCAGTCCAATGGGACGCTGCCTGTACTAAGGGAGAGGTTGAAGAGCGCTGACAGTGGCTCCGCCAAGACATCACTCAACTCCCTAAGCACCCTGGGGTGTACAAATATCTTGGAGCATTTGCTCTGATTGTATCCTGCACAGAAGAAAGGCCCAGCAAGATGGTAAAGGGGATGGAACTCCTCTCGTATGAGGAAAGACTAAAACGGTTAGGGCTCTTCAGCTTGGAAAAGAGACGGCTGAGGGGAGATAGGATTGAAGTCTACAAAATCCTGAGTGGAGTAGAACGGATACAAGTGGATCAATTTTTCACTCCGTCAAAAAGTACAAAGACTAGGGGACACTCGTGAAGTTACAGGGAAATACTTTTAAAACCAATAGGAGGAAATTTTTTTTCACTCAGAGAATAGTTAAGCTCTGGAATGCGTTGCCAGAGGTTGTGGTAAGAGCGGATAGCGTAGCTGGTTTTAAGAAAGGTTTGGTCAAGTTACTGGAGGAAAAGTTCATAGTCTGTTATTAAGAAAGACACGGGGGAAGCCACTGCTTGCCCTGCATCAGTAGCATGGAATGTTGCTACTCTTTGAGATTCTAGAATCTTGTTACTCTTTGGGATTCCGGAATCTTGCTACTCCTTGGGATTCTGTGTGGAATGTTGCTACTCATTGGGTTTTGGCCAGGTACTAGTGACCTGCATTGGCCACCGTGAAAACCAGCTACTGGGCTTCTTAGGTTCTACTTCACGAAAACTTGATTATGTTCATGAAGTCACTAAGACTCTAACATGAGTCGATAGCACCTAACAGTTGGGTCCAGTAGGTTTTGCTCCCCATTCAATATAAGGGGGTTATGGTGAGATCTGTACCTCGGTCTTTTTATGTGAAGTTCACTGCTGTGGTCCCCTAGGATGCCCTACTGCTCTGCTTTGTAGCCAGTCTACTAAAAATGCTGGCCCCTCCTACATCCCAATAGCTTATTTTGTGTGATTTTATTTATTTAATTAATTAATTTGTTTTCCAGCCCGATGTCCCCAAAGAGCTCAGAATGGGTTACAGGTTTAACATACATAGTTTCTGTACAAGTTTACGATACAGGTTTTTATCCTAACCTGATACATGCTAGGGATTAATAATAATACTGTATACAGTTTACTGGTTACAATTTGCTATGGTTGCACTTACAATGCAAGGTTTCTACTACAAGTTATACCTAATTCAACACACAGACAGTTATAGTGTATGATACAAGTTATCCTTATGTGACAGATACTGGTTCTGGTACCAATGTACATCTCTTTGTAGTCTATCGGTCAAGGATAGGGGTTTAGGTGAAGAGGTATGTTTTGATTGCTTTTCTTAAGCTGAAGAGTCCTTCAGTGACTCGGTATGAAGGTGGGAGTACGACTGTCGCTTTGCGGTTTGCAGTTGAAGGGCACGATCAGGGTGCGTTTTGAGGTGTATTTCATCCTGGGAGCGTAGGGTCTGGTTCGGCATATACAGAGGAAGCATAGTCATCACGTAGGCCGACGCCATGTCATGCAAGGATTTGAATGGTAGCACCAGACCCTTGAAGACAAAACATTTGTCTACAGGTAGCCAGTGAGCTTTCGCTAGAACTTGGGAAACAGGGGTCGCGAGCATGGAGGTTTTTCAGAAGCCTGATCACCGCATTTTGAACACGCTGTAGACGACGTACATTCTTCACCGTTGAATAGTGCATTGCAGTAATCCCTGTGGGAGAGTACTAAGGCATAGAGTAGTTGGGCAAAGTGAGATCCTGAAATATAGTTCCTTATTTTCGGCGTTGTTGCACTTAGTAAAATGAGGAAGACACCACCTGAGAAATATGGTTGGAATGCGACAGGTTACAATCAAGTATTTCTAAGCTGGGAACTTTTGGATGTTCAAACACATCTGAGAATGGCCATATTCAAACCAAAAAAGATGAAGGTTTTCCTGCTTTGAAACTAGTCATGTTTGCTACTGGATCTTTGTGCATGATGTCAAATCAAAAATGCCCCTCCACGTGTGATAGGCTGGGCGATATTTAGAATTGCCTATATGTTATAGTAACAAATTGAGAACTACCCTAGTTGCGATGCCAGTGTTTAATCATGGAGTGGTTGGTGCTGCTCTGACTGCACAGTTTGGCATGTTGGATGCACCTTGTGGGTCTTTGTTGTTGTCAGGTGCCATCGACTCATGATCAAGTCTTAGCGAATTGATGAATTGCGGATCTAAAAAGAGCTCAGTTTTGTGCTAGTCTAGAAAGGTCCTCTAACTTCATTGAGAGAGATTGAGAGGGGACATGATCAAAACGTTCAAGGTACTGAAGGGAATAGACTTAGTAGATAAGGACAGGTTGTTCACCCTCTCCAAGGTAGAGAGAACGAGAGGGCACTCTCTAAAGTTGAAAGGGGATAGATTCCGTACGAACGTAAGGAAGTTCTTCTTCACCCAGAGAGTGGTGGAAAACTGGAACGCTCTTCCGGAGTCTGTTGTAGGGGAAACACCTTCTATGGATTCAAGACGAAGTTAGACAAGTTCCTGCTGAACCGGAACGTACGCAAGTAGGGCTAGTCTCAGTTAGGGCGCTGGTCTTTGACCAGAGGGCTGCCGCGTGAGCAGATTGCTGGGCACGATGGACCCCTGCTCTGACCCAGCTGCAGCAATTCTTATGTTTTTATGGTTGTTTTCAACATGTCCAGCCATCTGATTGCAGGTCGCCCTCTTCAACTGGTTCCTTCGATCGTCCCAAACGTGATGTCCTTCTCCAGTGAGCTCTCTCTTCTGATGGTGTGATCAAAATAAGCACAAGAAAAACTAACCCTCAGGACTTGACAGCTGCCAATGAGTCCAAAATATAAATAAGTCAAGTTTAAACACTCTCCCGGGGGAACCTATTCAGTTAAGCCAATCATTGTGATCAAAATAAGATAGTGGTAACTCCTCCCCCTGCAGTCCATTGGAGAGATCAATCTGCCTGCTTTTAAATATCAGCAGCAGTGGAGATCAACTGCTTTTACACCTAAGCAGCAACGAGACCAGCCACAACCACCGAGAGCACACAGACCCGATCCTACCAAGAGTGTGAACTCTTCCCCCCATGCAATCCGCTAAGAAGATCGACTGTCGGCTCCGGGCGGCTTTCCCGCAGAGGAGAGAATCCTGCATTCACCGTGGGCCTCATCTGGGGCAGCCTCCTTGGAGCGGCTGGGGCACGGGCAGTGTGTCTGGGAGGGAATGCATGGATGGGAGAACATCGCAGGGGAGGAGACATAGGCATCCTGGGACTGTCTGCCAAGTCTCTTCCCTGAAGAAGCCCTTTCTGAAAACGTCAATCGCTCCTCCTAAACTTACTTGCTCCACTTCATCACTGACGCTGAAACCGTGGATTGAAGACAAAGTTTTATTTTATTTTTCTTTCCAGCTTATGATTTATCTTTAATCTTATCTATTGTTTTGCCTTTTGTCTTTGTTTTGTTCTATTTCTATCATTTAAATTTCTCCAGAATTCTACTGTTCAACGGCTCCCCCTTCTGCTTCTATTCCTTTCTCTCCTCTCTTCTACCTTCCAAAGTATTTAGATCAGTGCTGTCTTGTTAAAATGTTTATTTTATTTTTATTTTTCCTCTAACTCTACTTTTCACTTCTCTATTACCCTCCAGGTACTTTAGTTAGATTGTGAGCCTTCGGGACAGTAAGGGAATTTTTCAAGTACCTTTCTTATTTCTAATCTTAATGTATATTTTCTGTAAACCGCTTAGAACCTAACGGATGTAGCGGTATATAAGAAATAAATTACATTACATTACATTACATTCATCATTTGGGTTTCGAGTGACACAGCCGGTTTGATCTCTTCCAGAATCGATTTGTTAGTTCTTCTGGCAGTCCATGGCATGCCTAAAATTCCTCTCCAGCCCCAAAGCTCAAATGAGTCTTTATCTGTCATCATTTAGTGTATTTCTGTGTAACATGTGTGACAGACTGTCAACAGTGCCAAAGGTATCTAAACCCCTTCCGCCCAGGTGCTCTTCCATGTCATTCTGGACACAGCGCGGGACCCGGAAGTGACGTCGGAGCCGACACTGACGTGGGCAGCAATTTTGTGAGGTACAAGGGAAAGGGCGGATGCGCATAGCAGGGGGGGGGGGGCATTGGGAAGGAGCGGGGCGGGGCAGAAAGGAGAGCGTGTGCCTGCTCCCCCACCAAGATGGCGCCTGAGGTGGACCGCCCCTCCCCTCCCCCGCTTACCACACCACTGGCAACAGGCTATGGTTTCACTGGCTCCCTAAAACTGGAAGTTTAGTGCCAGAGTCTGGACATAGCCTGGTATTGAGTTTCCAGCCATAACACCGATGACGGCCAGAAGAATGCCGAGCGCCGCCGGCTGAATATCAACTCCTCGGTGCCTAATTTTTTTCCTCATTAAAAACCCGTGTGGCTTTGATTATCCCAAGCTGCACTCTGACCCGGCACCACCGCTTCGCTCAGAGGACATGTTGTGCCCATTCCTTTACTTACTGTCATTTTGGGCAATAATTAAAGTCCCAACGTCCACTGCTTAGAAATTTCACTAATTATTACCCTCCAAGTGGATTTTTTTTCCTTCAAAGTTACACACAGAGACGCCAAGAGAGTGGTCCGTCCCCCTTAAATGAGCTTGAAGGCCAAAAAGTGAGATTTTTCCAGACAAAGTGTCCAGGGTATAAATCTAGAAAGATCCGTGCCAGGTTACTCTGGATTTTCTCCCGCTCTGTTCTCCTCTCACCATCATTCCTGCTTCCCCCCACCCTCGCTTCTCTCTCTCTCTCTCCCCATCCTTATTTCTTCATCCTTCTGTCACTTACCATCTTGCACATCTGTAATTTTCGTAGAGGCCTCCTTCCTGACATGGCGACCGTGGCAAATCTTCTGTTTACTTACACTTCGTCTCTTTTAGAACTTACATGTGAACAATAAAAGTGATTTCTTTTTCCTGCAGACCAACTGTTTGTCTAGATAAGTACCGAAAAATGCAAGCGTCACAGCTCTACTCTCTGTTTTCCTGCGATATATCATATCACAGAAGAGAGACCATATGGCTAAGGTGACCATATGTCCCGTCTTGAACGGGACAGTCCTGTTTTCGGATCCCCTGTCCCGTTGTCCCCACACACAGCTTCGGGACGCCAAAATGTCCCGTTTTCAGGGACAGCGTCCCGAAGCTGTGCGCGGGGACAACGGGACAGGGGATCGCTTCCTGTCCCTCCCTGCCGCACCAAAAAAAAAAAAAAAAAAAAGCGTCCCATCCGGCCTGATTTAAATTCCCCACCCCCCGATTTAAACTTCCCTCCGGTCCACCGCCGCTGCTCCTCTGTTTACCTTCCTGCAGCTAATTGCGCCCAGAAGCCTTCTTCCCAACGTCAATTCTGTGTCTGCCTGGCTGGCCCGGAATGTCCTCTCCGACGTTAGAATTGACGTCAGGAAGAAGGCTTCTGGGCGCAATTAGCGGCAGGAAGGTAAGCAGAGGAGCAGCGGCGGTGGACCGGAGGGAAGTTTAAATCGGGCTTGGAGGGAGGCTTTTTTTTTTCCGCGGTAGGGGAGAAGGAAGTAGGCAGGCAAGCTGGCTTTTGCGCGGCAGAGAGGCAGGTAGGTAGGTAGGCAGGCAGGCTGGCTGGCTTTGGGGGAGGTAGGTAGGCAGGCTTTGGGGGAGGTAGGTAGGCAGGCTTTGGGGAGGCAGGCAGGCTGGCTGACTGGCTCTGGGGAAGGTAGGCAGGCAGACTGGCTGACTTTTGGGGAGACAGGTAGGCTGGCTTTGGGGGAGGTAGGCAGGCAGGCTGGCTTTGGGGGAGGTAGGCTGGCAGGCTTTTTGGGAGGGGGTGGGACAAAGGCTGGAAGGCAGTGAGGGGGACATAGGAAGGTGGGATGAAGGAAGAGGAGAAAGAGACAGAGAAGGTAGGGGGATTGTAAATAGAAGAAAGACTGGAGAGATAAAGGCCTGGACCAAAGGGGAAAGACAAGAGGCAGAAGCAGGACTTTGGGAGGTGCAGACAGAGGGGGAGAGCCCCTGAGGAAGAGCAGAAAGAGGCAAGATCATAACAGAGGAGGGAGAGAGAGGGAGACCTGGAACAAAGGTACAAAGGAGAACTGACACTGGATCTGGGGGCACTAAGGACATAGGAAGGAGGCACTGGGGACACTAAGGACATAGGAAGGAGGCGCTGGGGACACTAAGGACATAGGAAGGAGGCATTGGGGGCACTAAGGACATAGAAAGGGGCACTAAGGACATAGGAAGGAGGCTCTGGGGGCACTAAGGACATAGAAAGAGGCACTAAGGACATTGGAAGGAGGCGCTGGGGGCACTAAAGACATAGGAAGGAGGTGCTGGGGGCACTAAGGACATAGAAAGAGGCACTAAGGACATTGGAAGGAGGCGCTGGGGCACTAAGGACATAGGAAGGAAGAAGGGAGGGAATAGAAAGGGACAATTGTTGGGCCTGAGTGCAGAAAGAAAGAAATGAAAGAAAGATTGCACAGTCGGAAGAAAACGCAACCAGAGACTCATGAAATCACCAGACAGCATAGGTAGGAAAAATGATTTTATTTTCAATTTAGTGATCAAAATGTGTCAGTTTTGAGAATTTATATCTGCTGTCTATAGTTTGCACTATATGTAATGTAATATATTTGTCTATATTTCTATAGTTACTGAGGTGACATCTTTGAAAACCCCCCAAATATAAATGATAATTAACATTTTCTCTGCGTATAGGGTGCTTTGTGCTTTTTTTAAATTTTATGGTTACCATTATGAAATAATAAGATATTGTGTATACATGAAAAATGAATGGAAGAAATTGGGGGTGGGGCTAGGGTGGGATTGAGGGCGGGGCTATGGTGGGATTGGAGGTGGGGCTAGGGCGGGATTGGGGGCGGGACTGAATATTAATAGATGTCCCATTTTGATGGGGAAAAAAAATGCTCACGTTACATATGGCAGTATGCTGTTAGAGACCATCAGACACCTAAGAACATAAGAATAGCCTTACTGGGTCAGACCAATGGTCCATCTAGCCGAGTATCCTGTCTTCGCGGAGGCCAATCCTAGTCACAAGTACCTGTCAAAAACTGAAATGGTAGCAGCATTCCAGGCTACCGTCCCATATCAGTCTCAACAGCAGACTATGGACTTTTCCTCCAGACTATGGACTTTTTCCTCCAGGAACTTGTCCAAACCTTTTTTAACATGGGAGATGGGTCTTTGTCAGCATTAGGATGACAATATGTGCTTTATGTAGATGTTAGCCTGTCTGGCTGATGTCCTGAGGCCCATCTGGTGAATAAAGTAACTACAGCATACAAGACAATTCTTTCTGGTGCTGTGACAAGGGGGCTGCCACTTGGACCTGGCACACTGGATAGGCCAAATGGTCTTTATCTGCCTTCATTTTTCTTTGTTTTTATCTATTTGGTCACTCAGTGACAGAAAGTAAGGTGACAAAAGCTAATATGTGGGCCTATAAGCTAGTGTGTGCTCTCAAGGGCCCTCCTGCTGCCTATCTTCTTCCTGTGCATGGGTTTCCCATTACCTGATGTAGCCTCCCCAGGCCCTGACTCATCACTGTCTGCTATCAGAGGATGGCCATGGAGAGATGGCCCTGGGTAACAGCTCTGGGGTACACGACAGACCGCAAAAACTTATCCACTGTCCCCCCATACTATACAGATTCTTAACATCAGCCACAAGGCCAAGAAGGGACCGGCCTTCATGTAGCCCTCAAACACTAATCGTGGACTCTAGCCTAACCGACCACTCGGCAAACGATAGGGCGACAAAATAATTTTCAGATAGGGTAATGGCAACCCCTCACCAGACTGAAACCCCTTCCCCCCCCCCACAAACCTTTGAAAAGCCTTTTCTCACCGAGGGCTGTCAGGATAAGAGTCTAAGAAACCCATTAGAAGTCCTGGCCTTTCCCCCACCCCAGTCTTTCAGAGCCCTATCGATCTAATTTCCAGGATGAGACGAGATGTCCAATACAAAGAAATGGTTCAATAATGAAAATAGACAGTGAGACTCCATTAAAAGTGAGAGGTGATGGCCTGTGCTTCTGAATACATTAAGTCCCCGGGCTTTGTTCGCCGGCACTGAGAGAGGCTGCTGGGTCCGGTCTTTTTTCCATAGCATGAACTCAGATTAAGGACAAGCAGCCCAATACCGCATAGTGTAACAGTGCGAACGGGTTTGGGTTTTGGGCCTGTGCACACGCAGCCAGACAGAGTCATAAAAGGTGCAAAAAAAACTGTTTTATTAACTCAGAAACCTGAATGCTGTTACTTCACAGGGTCGGGGTAAGGAAAATAGTCTCTTAATTCAAGGGCAAAAAGTCTTGAGATGGGCTGGTGATTTACAGGGCCCAAGACACCATCCGGGCTGGTGGCTGCCCATGCCCCAAACACAGGTTGCACAGTCTCTCTCTGTCAGATAACCAGGTCTGGCCCTGGCCAGATGCCAGATCAGGGCTCACAAGTACTCAGCAAAATGTAGCTGGCTTACTTCAGCCAAGCACAATGCCTGGTGGTTGTGGTTAAGGCATTTACTGGGATCACTTCTTCCTTCTTCTCTCCTGGGCCTCCTTAACCTAGTTCTGGCCCTGCCTCTTATACTTCCTGGCAGCTACTTCCCTGACTCCGCCCTCTCGTGTCACTTCCCCCTAGGGAGGGGCTACATATGCTAAGGCGGCTCTGGTACTGCCAGGGAGTATCCAGCAGGGGGAGTGGTAGCATTCTATAGACTCCCTCACACATGGTAGCAGAGGAAATAATAGTATGTTAGAGCCCAATAGGATTGTTCACTCCGACAGATTTTCCTCTCTGAATGTTTAACCCTTTAGCATATACATAGGGTTAGCAGATTTTCCATTTGGAAATTCCGGATCCCTGGACCCGCCCAGTTCCACCCATCCCTGCCCCGTCACGCCCCAGTCCCGCTCTAGCCAGGCCCCCTGCTGCCTGCTTTCGTTGGGCAGGAGGTCATCCACGCATGTTCATATGCGCCGCGATGCCGCCATGCACGGATGACCTCCTGTCCGACGTCATGTGGCGGAAAGCTTTTCAAAACCCGGACTCTGGTACTGCAATAGTGACAAAATCCCAACACTTCACGTGATCATTGTAGCTGACGCCATTTTGAGAAGGGAGGAGATGCAGCATGACTGCTGATCGGTGACCCGTCAAAAGCGCCCAGGACTTTGGTGCGCCAACAATCCCGCAGCGACATCTGCGCGCAGGGCAGATGCACACCGCCGCTTCCACCATTCCCTTTAGCGCTCTGAGGTGGTGCGTGTGGGAGGAAACCCCCCCCCACTACATTGAAAACTCCCGTTCTCCTTCCCGTTTTCACTCATCGTCAATTTTCAGTGTAGTGGGGAGAGGGGGATTCCCCCTCACAGCAGCACGAACACTTCTAAGTGTAGTGGGGGGATCCCCCCACACCCCTTCAGAGTGCTAATGGGAATGGTGGAAACGGCGGCACACATTTGTCCGGCATGCAAATGTCGCTGCACCAAGGTCCTGCGCGCTTTAGTTACGGTACCCTGCTGATCAGGTGCCGTTTCAAAGAAACATCAGACTGAGGCAGAAAACGAGGGTTTGATGTTTAGATTTGGAACCGCCCCCTGACGCAAGTGGTTGCTTTCTTGGAGATTTATTACAGAATATGCATACAGAGTGATATCTTTTCATTATACGGTCACATACAGTGGCATAGCAAAGGGGGGGGGGGTGAGGGGGCGATCCGCCCTGGGCGCCATGCGGGGGGGGGGGGGGGTGCCGGCACCCCTCCTCTTCTTCGCCCCCGCCTCTTCCTGTTCCTCCCCTGTATGTGCGCGCCCCTTCCCTTCCCCCATACCCTCTAGTTGACGTTGCTGCTCGCGGCGGTCAACAACGTGCTCATCGCGACCCCGTCGGCTCTCCCGCTGCCGTCACTTCTGGGTGCCGCGCATCAGAAGAGATGTCAGAGGGAGAGCCGACGGGGTTGTGAGGAGCACGTTGACCACCGCGAGCAACAATGTCAGCTAGAGGTACGGAGGACGGGAAGGGGGGCAGGCGCGGCAGGCAAGATTGGAGAAGGAGCGGTGGAGGGGGGTCAGAGATGAGGGTGGGGGAGGGGCACCACAGCCCCAGGCACCTCACACCCTCGCTACGCCACTGGTCACATAGAGTCATTTATGAATAATTAGACATTGCCTGATGAAGGTGGTGCACAAGTCATAGGCTGAGAGGTGGAAATATTATGCTTAAGAACATTTATGAATGATCTTTAGATCTAGCTAGAGTGATCCCACAAGGTGTTGAGATTTTATCATTATTGAATCATATATTGTAAAGAATGACGCGGGGACAAATTTTTCTTCGTCCCCACGGCAACTCATTTTCCCGTCCCTGCAAGCTCCGTCTTCATCTGCACAAGTCTCAAACACTTTAAAATCATAACTGTTTGAAGCTTGTGTGGTTAAGGCAGAGCTTGTAGGAATGGGCAATACTCCAGAGGGGGGACAGGCTCAGAATTTTTTTTCTTGGTTTTTTTTCTCCTCTACAGATAGGTGCATCTTATGATCAAATGCGTCTTATAGAGAGAAAAATACAGTATTTCCTTAGATTACACCTGGCAGCTGCTCTCCTGACTCTGCTGTTTTAACTCAAAGACTAGAGAATGACACAGGGACCGTTTACCGCGGTAAACCGCGGGTCACCGCAGTAAATCCGCAGGAATGGAGACATTTCCAACTGGTTTACCGCAGGAATGGGGACATGACCTTTCACCGCCCCACGGGAATTGGTACAAGACCTTTTACCGCCCCGTGGGAATGGTGAAAAGTCTTACTCCTGTGTTAAAAAAAATTGCACCCGTGTCAGACTCGGCATCTTCTCCCCAGCTCCTCTTGCGCCTATTTTACCTTCATTAACCAGCCATGCCACGATGAAGACAGAAGGAACCTAAAACCAAAGCCTGAGACCAATGTGATTTGAAGAATAAAATTACCAGACAACAAAAGGTAGAAAAAATAAATTTATTTTACATTTTGTGATTAGAATATTTCAGATTTGAAATATGTATCCTGCTAGAGCTGGTATTGGACATAACTGGGGACCACAAAGTCCAGGCTGTGCTTCTTTAGCTTCCAGCTGGCTTAGGGCTCTCTCTCTGACCAGGTGGCAGTTGCCCTAGTTGCACTCCCCTAACATTATTCTTGCCATGTGTGACTAAAGCTTGATTTTTCTATGTAGCATTCTGTATTAATTTGGTTTGTTCAGTTTTCACAATAGTGAAGGGGATATTTGTGAAAGGGAGGGGACATAGAAACATAGAGTATGACGGCAGAAAAGGGCTGGCGGCCCAACAAGTCTGCCCACTCCAGAACCCTCCCTCCCGCAAGTCTGCCCACTTAATCAATACGAACCCTCCTCCTTGGGGTATCCATCTTTTGGGCATAGCTCTGTGGTGCCCCCACCTGATTGTCCCATCGACTCTTGAAGTCGAGCATGCTACTGGCCTCGACCACCTGGCATGGAAGATCATTCCATCGATCAATAACCCGTTCAGTGAAGAAGTATTTCCTGGTGTCACCATGAAATCTTTCCATTACATTACATTAGTGATTTCTATTCCGCTTGTGCCTTGCGGTTCTAAGCGGATTACATTAGAAGATGGCTGGACATTTCCAGGCGATGACAATACAATTATTTGTATAACTTTACAAACTTTGCAAACCTAACTTTACTTAACTTTTCGTACATAACTTTACATAACTTTACGTACATAACTTTACATAACTTTACGTGGAGTTACTTTGTGTTACTTTACATTATCCTTACCGTGCTTGCATAACTTGCATTAAGTTTACATAATTTATCTTACATAATTTATCTTACATAACTTTACAAGACTTTACGTAGAGTTATTTTATGTTATTTTACCTTATTATTCCAGTACATTGCATAACTTACATTACATGATATTACAAAGCATAACCTTATGTTATATTACAACGCATAACCTTATGTTACTTTACATAATATTACAACGCATATTCTTATGTTACCAAAAAATCGTCTGTTCCTAGGTTGCTATATCTGATTTTTTCGGTATTTGGGGAGACTGTGTTTCTAGATATGAATTGGCTTTACGCCCGATGCAGCTAGATTAGATGTTGCCTATGGGGACGAAGTTGCAGTTGGTTGTGAGTTGCAGTAGGTTATGAAGGGAGAGAAGATGATGGTAGATTATAATATTGGGATGTGTTTTTTGAATAGTATGGTTTTTATATCTTTTCGAAACGCTTTGTAGTCCGTAGTTGTGGTCAGCAGCTTGGATATGGTGGGGTCAATTTTCGCGGCCTGTGTAGCAAGTAGGTTGTCATATAGCTTTTTGCGTTTTGTGCCTTTGAGTGAGGGGTAGGTGAATGGAGTCTGGGTTCTCCTTACTCTAGTTGAGAGGTTTCGGGTTAGGCGGCTGTTTAGGTAGAGAGGTGCTGTTCTGTTTAGTGCTTTGAATAATAAACAGTATAGTTTGAATTGAGTTCTTGCTTGTATCGGTAGCCAGTGTGAGTCGAGATAGGCATTAGTGATGTGATCGTATTTTCCTAGCGAGTAGATAAGTCTGAGTGCTGTGTTCTGTACTGTCTGTAATTGTTTGGTCATGTAAGCGGGGCAGGGTAGATAAAGGCTGTTGCAGTAGTCTACAAGTCCTAGTACAAGTGATTGGACTAAGATCCTGTATTGAATTTTGTCAAAGAATTTTCTTATTTTTCGCAGGTTGCGCATGGTGTAGAAGGCTTTTTGGATGGTTTTGTTAGTATGAGTCTGCATTGTGCATCTCCTGTCTATTGTTACTCCCAGGATTTTGAGTGCTGGCTGTATTGGGTATGTGATTGCATTTGTCGTCAGATCAGTTAAGGTAGGTTCTTTGTCTTTTTCTAGCAGCAG
Organism: Geotrypetes seraphini; assembly: GCF_902459505.1. Classification (NCBI taxonomy): domain Eukaryota; kingdom Metazoa; phylum Chordata; class Amphibia; order Gymnophiona; family Dermophiidae; genus Geotrypetes; species Geotrypetes seraphini. The sequence continues at coordinate 14,031,004 of NC_047085.1, forward strand.
GAATTTGGTTTCCCCCTTAAGTTTCAGCGGATGCCCTCTTGTCGCCGTGGGACCCTTTAGAAAGAAGATTTATTCCTCCACTTTAATGCGACCCGTGATGTATTTGAATGTTTCTATCATGTCCCCCCTTTCTCTGCGCTCTTCGAGAGAATATAAGCGCAGTCTGGTCAGACGTTCTCCATAAGGGATGTCTTTCAGTCCTGAGACCATCCTAGTGGCCATTCTCTGGATTGACTCCATTCTCTTCACATCCTTTTGATAATGTGGCCTCCAAAACTGGACACAGTACTCCAGGTGAGGTCTCACCATGGCTCTGTATAACGATAGTATGACTTCAGGCTTTCGGCTGATAAAGCTTCTTCTGATGTAACTCAGCATTTGTCTAGCCTTTGCTATAGCTTTCTCCACCTGATTGGCAGCTTTCATATCTTCTCGGATGAGAACTCCCAGGTCTCTTTCTGCAGTAGTTCTAGTTAAGTTTTCACCGTTCAAGGTGTATGCTCTGCATGGATTTCCGCTCCCAAGATGCATTACCTTGCATTTTTTGGCATTAAAGTTTAATTGCCAAGTACTGGACCATTGTTCCAATAAAAGCAGGTCCTGCTCCATAGTGCTGGGCCTGGTTGCACTGTCAGGTTCTGTTGCCCTGCCCACAATGTTGCATAGTTTAGCGTCATCGGCAAATAATGTAATTTTGCCTCGAAGTCCCTTAGTCAGATCCCTTACAAAGATATTAAATAGCATCGGGCCTAAGACCGAGCCCTGTGGCACTCCACTGGTCACTTTCGACGTTTTTGATGGAATCCCGTTTACCATTACTCTTTGAAGTCTGCCACTTAGCCAGTCTTGTACCCATGCTGTCAGTGTTTCTCCTAGTCCTAATGATTTCATCTTGTTCAGTAACCTCTGGTGTGGAACACTATCAAAAGCCTTGCTAAAGTCCAAATACACGATGTCCAGGGACTCACCCCCATCCAGTTTTTTTGCCACCCAGTCAAAGAAGCTTATCAGATTGGATTGACAAGACCTTCCCTTTGTAAAGCCAAGCCATGGGTTTTGTTGAACCTTGCTCTGTTTTATTTGTGTTTATAAAATGACAATTGTCAGAGGAGAAGCTTTCGCCCACAAACACACGACTGCAGGGTGGCACAGGTAGGCTTTGCCGGCATCAGTTTCTTTTCTAAAGCGCCACGAAGGTAAGGGGGGGAGGGAGATAGATAGATTTGGCCGGAGGTAGGGAGGGAGGAAAGGGGCCGCGCGCGTGATCGGTGACCGCGCGCCTTCCCTCCCTTAAGTTTCTTTACGCCATGAAGGTAAGGGGGAGGGAGGGAGATTCTTGGGCCACTGAAGGGCGGTGAAGTGGCGAGGGAAGGGTGGATGCTGCAGGGACGGGGCGGTGAAGGGGACGGTGGGTTTGAGGACAAGGAGGACGGGGCGGTGAAGGGGATGGTGGTCCGGTGACGGGGACAGATTTTTCCCCGTGTCATTCTCTATCAAAGACCCCCCCCACATAAAATAATGATAATAACAACTTTTATAGCTGTACTAATGATTTTAGAATTACAATAATGGCTGACCCATACAAGTTACCACAGCTTTTCTAGAAACTTGTTATGACCCTTCTGCCACTCTCAGCTCCAAACATTTTTTCTCCCCTCTTTGCCTTCTAAATTCCACATGATCTCCTCCGTTACTAGTTGTTATCATTGTACTCCATGTTCGTCCCATGTATGTTTACATTTATCACCCTCTCAATAAAGAAGGATTTCCTTAAAACTCCTCCCTCGACTTCCATCATAATACCTTGTCTTCCATTTCTTTTTCTATGAGAAGCTGTAGCTTCCTGTGCCTTATCGAAACCCGAGTAATATTTGAATGCTTCTATCCTTTCACCCCATTCCTTCTTGCCTCCAACAAGTAGATTTTGAGTGTCGAGACACTCTTAGCAGGGTTTATGTGGCAGGTCTTGCATCATTCTGGTTGCAAGAATATCAATTCGATGGAAGCAGTTCAGAAAAAAGACAAAGATGCAGCCTCCAGAACTGAACCTGGTACTGGGATAGGAGTGGGTGAAAGGCAGGGGCATAGTTACCATTGAGCGAGCCTGACAAAATGCCAAGGACCACCCAATAGTAGGGGCTGCCTGCAGCGAAACCCTTCCTTCTGCGTGCCGAGGTTCAGCACTTCCCCCCTGCGCTCAGCTATTTACCCACCCACCAAGTCCTCCATAGCTTCAGCATCAGAGACAACACTATACACTGCATCTCTGACTGGCTGGACATTTCCTCTGCTACATCCTGCTGCGCTGATGCAACTTCCTGTGAGTGGGACGCAGCAGAGCACCAGAGAGGCAGCCTTTAGCACCGTCACTGACACTGTAGCTGTATAGCATCCCGCAGACAGATAACTATTGGGGAGAAAAAGCGTGCTGGACCCAGAGGGGTCCCATTTCAGCCTCCTGCTCAAGTCCCACTGAGTTCTAGCTATGCTACTGGTGAAGGGAGTCTCAGCAGTGACTTCTAGAAGAACAATATTGCTTCCATCTCCCCTCGTGAATATGCTAATAATAATAATAATAACAGTTTATATACCGCAATACCGTAAAGTTCTATGCGGTTTACAAAAGATTACAAGAGGTAAAAAATGAAAGAACTTAAGAGAGAAGAGAGTGAGAATAGGTCAAGAAAACCGTTAATTGAGAGAGGTGTGCGGGTCAGTTGTCTAGGTACTTCAGGAATAGGTATGTTTTTAGGCGCTTCCTGAATTCCTCGTAAGTGGTGGGCGAAAGCAATTGTTTTAGGTCTTTGCCCCGTAATGCTGGCCCCTCCTACAATGCAATGCTTGAAGTACCTGTACGTTAGAGAATGACATAGTGACAAAATTCATCACTGTTCTCATCCCTGCAGATAACGCGGGAAACCATCCCGTGTCATTCGTTAGTGTCTATCTCAACCTCAGTCCTTCTACACCAGCATTCTTCAATTCAAGGCTTGAGGGTGAGTGGCTGGGCCTGTTCATACTCTAATTCTTATGTGAGCCAAGTATAGGACAATTAATCTATTGTGACATCACTGATGAGGTTGGCTCTTAGGCATTGGTGGAATGAGGCATTATGACATCACAATATCGGCTCTGGATACCAAAGACTGTCGTTCTTTAGTGAATCTCTCAACCTCAGTCCTTCTGCACCAACATTCTTCAATGCAGGACTTGACGGTGAGTGGTTGGGCCCATTCATAGTCTGATTCTTCACTCTCTCCTGAAAGAATGACATGGAGATGGTTTCCCGCAGTTATTCGTGGGGTTGAGAACGGTGATGAATTTTGTCACTGTGTCATTCTCTACTGTACATAAACCACTTTGAGTGTGTTTCTAAAACTACAAAAAGGCAGTATGAAAGTCCCAATCCATTTTTCTTTTGAATGTGTGTGGGTTTTTATTTTTATGTTCAATATTTTTATTAACTAGTCTTATAGCCCATTAAATTAACGGGTGCTAGAATATGTGTGTGTGTGTCTGTCTTTATTTCTTTTTCTCTCTCCTTAGCCGCTTTCGGTATTTCTGTCTTTCTTTTTTTTCCTTGGCTGTCCACCACCACCCCTTGTCTGCTCCCCCTGTTCATTCTCCCTTCCTTTTACCTCCCCTGTGTCCTCCCCCACCCCATCACTGCTCACCTTATACAACAGCAGCCCTTCTCCCTTTATTTTACCTCCCCCCTCTTCCTGCTCCCTCGTCCATCAGCACCTCTTCCTGCTCCCCCTGTTCAGCAGTAGGCCTCCCTTCATTCCCCCCCTGTCCATCAGCACCTCTTCCTGCTCCCCCTGTCCAGCAGTAGGCCTCCCTTCATTCCCCCCCTGTCCATCAGCACCTCTTCCTGCTCCCCCTGTCCAGCAATATACAGTTCACAGCAGAGAAAGAGAAAAAACACTATACACTTTGGAATATAAAAAGAAAGCAGTCTACTTTTATTGTCTGGCCATTTTATTCATGTTTATCCCAGTTTCTGCTCTCTTCTCTCAATTTTCTTACCAGGGTTTGCAGTCTATCTGACTCTTCTCTCATTCCTGTCTTCACTTCCTCTCCTACATCCATCTCTGACTTTAACCTTATCTTTCAGTTTTCCTCCATTTATTTTTCTGCATCTCTAGCTGCTTCTATTTCTCCAGTTGTTTGTTTTTTGGGGAATTTTTTTTTTTTTTTTTTGCTAACTCCTCCCTTCCAGCATCTTCTCTTTCTCTCTCTTCCCCCTTTATTTTCAGTCTTCTAACCAGTATCTGTCTTGCTCCCTCCATCCAGCATATCCTCTCCCCTCTTTCCTCCAACACCTCATCTCTCTCTCTGCCCATCACCTTTTACTCCTTGCTTCTTCCAATGGAGTCGCGAGTCAGGCCTGACATATAAAGCTGGAAGCCGATTCCTCCCGGAAGCAGTCCTCCATATTGTTTGCCGGCAGCTGGAAGGAGGGGGGAGGGTGTCAGGTCAAAAGCGCGCCGGGACAAAGGCGCGCCCAGACAATTGAGCGCAGCGCGGAGGCGCGCGCCGGGTTCCCCAACAAACCCCCCCCCCCCATCGGAGCCCCTAAAAACTGTAATTTTCTTTGGCGCGCGCCTCCGTCTTGCGCTCAGTTGTCGGCGCGCGCCTTTGTGAGCAGCCCTGCCTTCGGTCCTGTCTCGGTCCCACTAAACCGGCTGGCAATAACGAAGCCAGACATCACAGGGGCTTTCCCTCTTGCTAAATCGCTATAGGCTTTTCCAGTCTCGATCCCGCCCCTCAAAATCGGGAAGTAACTTCAGAGATGGACAGGATCGAGACCGGCAGAGCCTTTAGCAATTTGGCAAAAGGGAAGAACCCATGGCATCTTGTTATGTTATTGGCAGCCGGTTTAACAGGGACAAGACCGAAGGCAGGACTGGTGAGGAGCAGAGGCTGGAGTCGGGCAAAGGAGGAGACTTACGTTTGAGGGACGGCAGGACTCCGCGTTCACTCCCTCTGTGACGGTTCGTCTTCTGACTGTGACCTAGTAAGCGCGCATGCGCACTCGTGCGGCCACATCCCGACAGAAAAGGGATCAGGGAACACGCTTGTCGCGAGTGCGCGGGCTAGCATTTTATTATTTAAGAAGATTAAGATATAAAAATGGTTCAAAAAGATAGATGCAATGAGGGCAAGCACACCCGAGAAATGGCCACTTTTGAAACAAAAAGATAAACGTTTTTCTGTTTCATAGTAACATAGTAGATGATGGCAGATAAAGACCCAAATGGTCCATCCAGTCTGCCCAACCTGATTCAATCTAAAAATTTGGTGACGGGTCAAAAGCGCGCAGGGACAAAGGCGCGCGGACAACTGAGCGCAGGGCTTAATCGCGCCGAAGAAAACCCATATTTTAAAGGGCTTTGACGGGGGGGGGTGGGGGTGTGTGGGGGGGGAATCCCCCCATTCTACTTAATAGGGATCGTGCTGCCTCATGCTGCCATGTTAGGGGGTGTGGGGGTGTAACCCCCCACATTATACTGAAAACTTAACTTTTTCCCTAAAAAACAGGGAAAAAAGTTGTTTCCAGTTTAATGAGGTGGGTTACAACCCCCCAAACCCCCCACAACGCCAGCACGATCTCTATTAAGTAAAGTGGGGGGGTTCCCCACCAACACCCCCCGTCGGAGCCCTTTAAAATACGTTTTTTCTTCGGCGCGATGAAGTCCTGCGCTCGGTTGTCAGCGCGCCTTTGTCCTCGCGTGCTTTACACTATGAACCAAAAATTCATTGGGTTTTTTATTTTTCCTTCTTCTTCTCCTTAGCTATTTCTGAGCAAGAATCCAAAGCTCTGCCCAGTACTGGCCTTAGTTCAATATTTACTATTATTTTCTGATTCTAGATCCTCTGTGTTCATCCCACGCTTCTTTGAACTCCATAACCATTTTCCTCCACCACCTCTCTCGGGAGCGCATTCCAGGCATCCACTACCCTCTCCGTAAAGTAGAATTTCCTAACATTGCCCCTGAATCTCCCACCCCTCAACCTCAAATTATGTCCTCTGGTTTTTACCATTTTCCTTTCTCTGGAAAAGAGTTTGTTCTACGTTAATACCCTTCAAGTAGTTGAACGTCTGAATCATATCTCCCCTGTCTCTCCTTTCCTCTAGGGTATACATATTCAGGGCTTCCAGTCTCTCCTCATACGTCTTCTGGCGCAAGCCTCCTCTCATTTTCGTCGCCCTCCTCTGGACCGCTTCAAGCCTTTCTGTGTCCTTCGCCAGATACGGTCTCCAAAAATGGTCATCTTCGCTACTGGAGTTTTGTGTGCGTTCCGCAAAAAGTCCAAACTCAGATTCGCACGTCATATCGAAAATTGTCCCTCCACATATTATACCTCCGCTTTCCATTTTAGTATTTGCCATGGATGTGCTCAGTACAAACACTTTTTCCTTATTTTCTCATAGTTCAGCCTGTTTTATTGGCCATGATTAACATTCATTGGACAGATGCGCAGAATTCTTAATTTGATTTCATTAATTTAATTTGTCTTGGCAAATTAGCTGGAGAGATATTTATGGCCTTGTTTATATGATTGTTTTATTTTGATTAACAGTCTCATTAAATACAGTTTTGCTCTGCATTTCTGCACTTAAATGAACTGTAATTGGCTGTACAGCTCTGAAAATACACAAATCCCTCCTCTTTGCTATATGTTGAATTGATTTTTGGTATATATGGGTGGGTGGGGGTGGGGGTGCATTTTAGTCTGCCTTTTCAAATGATGATCATTATTAGGTGATGTTCCATGTTTATTAAAATTTGATGCAAATGCTTATAACATAGGGCTCCTTTTACTAAGGTATGTTATGGCATTAACGCGTGGAATAGCGTGCGCTGAATTGCCGTGCACGCTAGACCTTAAGGTGGCATTAGTTCTAGCCGCGTAATATCCTGCATGCGCTAAAAACGCTAGAGCGCCTTAGTAAAAGGAGCCCATAGTTTCAAAGCGAATTACAGATATAAAAGGGGTAATAAGAACATTTTCACACATACGTTAACAAGAATAGACAGACTTACAGACAACAATGGGAGAGGGGGGTGGAACTCTAAAATTTTTTGAAAAAGATAACAATGAAGGGTCAAACAACGTGGAGGGGTTAAAAGCAGAAGCAAAAATGTTTTTTAAAAAAAAAGACCTTCAAAAATAAGTTTGATTGGTGAATTTTCATTTACGAAAGCATCTTTAAAAAGAAACGTTTTCAAAAAACTTTTAAACTTATCTAGAGCGGATTCTCCTCGAATATATCCAGGCAAAGAATTCCCTAATTGAGGCGCAGCTACTGAAAATATTTCTGCTCATCTCGTGCCGATAACTTTAAGAGATTGTACTGAGAAAAGGTTTTGGTCAGAGGACCGCAGAGTTCTGGATGGACTATAAGGGATAAGTAACCTGTCCAAAAAGGTCGGCAGATTAGATTGGCGGATCTTGAATGAAAGTAATGCTGTTTTATAGGTAATACGATGGGGTATTGGCAGCCATTGTGCATTTTTTAAAAGAGGTGTTACATGGTCGTACTTTTTTTGAATTTGTTATGATTTTTATTGCCGTGTTTTGGATAAGTTGAAGTCTCTGTATTTGGTTTTGGGGGATGCCTTTAAGCAGAGAATTACAATAGTCGAGTTTCGGATGGTTCTAATACTTTTGCTAATGACCTGATCATGCGCAGTTTGTAAAAACAGTTTTTCACTGCTCCAGTCTCAAAGAGTTTAAATGGATACCCCTCTCGACTTGGCATTTTTTTTCTCTTTTCGACCTTTAATGCAGCTAATGTTGAAAATATGACATGAGCTGTATAGTATGCAAATCTATACTAAGTAGCTCATGAATTATTATTACAGGTTACTGCAAATTGCATGAAATAATATAGTTTGCATTAACATGCCAAATGTGGGTAAGACTGAATGTTAGCCTCATAAGGCTCATAAGACAAGGCCCAACAAGGCTTATGTTCCCCACTCAAACACTTCCGGTCAAAAAGCAATTGTCCAAGGGTTAGAGAGCCATAATCATCTCATGTTAGCCTCCTCCAAAGGCACAACTACTCTATCTGATATGGACCCTTGAAACTGGGGCCCTTCACTTGAGGATAGACCTTCTGAACTTAGGATGGACACCCAGCATTGTGTAAACCGGTGTGTCTCAAATGTTTTTAGCTCCGGCATAGAGAATGACACGGTGGCGGTTTACCCGCGGCCACCGCATTTTAGCCGCGGGTCACCCGCCGAAAACGGGGAAGAAAACTAGCAGTCGCTGCGGCGACGGGGACAAGGCCATTCACCGCCCGCGGGGCGGTGAATGGTCTTGTCCCCCGCAGTGAGGCATGAAGGATCGCGCGGTCCCCGCAGCTCACACCCGCCCGCCCAATCGATTCCAGTGTCCAGCCAGCTCTCTCCCCTCTCCTCACCCCAGTCCGCAGATCCTCCTCCTCGGCGACCCGCACGCTACCAGAGAGCCGCGCACACCCGCCGCTGCTCAGCCTCAATCTTCTGCTCTGACGCAACCGGAAACAGGAAGTTGCAGCAGAGCAGAAGATCGAACACTGAGCAGCCGCGCGTGTGCGGCTCCCTGGGAAAGCGCGCAGGTTGCCGAAAAAGAAAACCCACAAACCAAGGTGAGGAGAAGGGAGAGAGCCGGCCAAACACCAGGATCGACCAGGCAGGCAGATAGTGGCCGCGGGGACCGTGCGATCGCTAGTGTTCCCGGCTCAAATTGGAAGGAGGGAGTGAAAGGAAAAAGGCTTATATGGATGCAGCGGGGACGGTGACGGGGCGGTGAATGGGATGGCAGTGGCGGTGACGGGGCGGTGAAAGGGATGGCGGTGACGGTGACGGGGCGGTGAAGGGATCGGCGGTGACGGGGCGGTGCAGAGGATGGTGGGCCGGTGACGGGGCGGTGACGGGGACAGATTTTTTCCCCGTGTCATTCTCTACTCCGGCACACTAAACGGAGCAAATGTTTTCGGGGGCACATTATAATTGAAATTATAAAATTGCAAAACCAACAAAAAAAAATAAAAATTGAGAGTTATTCATATACAGTTCTTTAAGCTATGTATGGGTAATTGTAACAATGGTGACACTAACCCCCTCTTCCATGAAACCGTGCTAGCAGTTTTTAGCGCAGAGAGCCGTGCTGAATGGCCCACGCTGCTCCCGAGGCTCATTGACTTCCTATGAGCATCGGGAGCAGCGTGGGCCATTCAGCGCGGCTCCCCACGCTAGAAACTGCTAGTGCGGTTTCATAGAAGAGGGGGTAAGATAGATAAAATAGAATTGCTAATCAATGCGATGAATGAGCTTGTTTTTGAGTGCAAATGAACTCAAGACATGGCTCGAAAGTCGACAAGCAAACACGCATTTCACCGTCCACCATCTGCAGTCTTTTTTTCATCGTCCACCGTCACATTTCATCGTCTACCATCTGCATCTTTTTTTCGATTTAATTTCTGTCAGAGCTGAAGTTCGCAACGCTAAGAAGATCCAATTGGTAACCAAGCCTTGATTGCTTTGTTGCTCCAGTTAAGATAACTACTGCATAAAAAATTAAAAATAAAATGACTTTTTAGTTTTCAAGGACCAATCACGTCACAAAATGATGCTTGCCTGGGCAATTGTATTCTTACGCACACAGACACTCATACCATTGACAGTCTCTTGCGTATGCGACGTACATGTCACCTATTCTCGTGTATACTTATGAAGGGAATTTTTTAAAATAAAGTAAAATTTTGGAATCTCTTCGGGGCACACCACTCTGCCGTGGCACACAGTTTGAGACACTGGTGTAAACTATGCACCACCATGTCCCTTGCCCTACCAACATCCCCGCTAGCAAGCTGCTCCAGGAGAAGAAGCCTCCAGCACTGAAGGTTCAAGGTTCAAGGTTCAAGGTTTATTAACATTTGATTTATCGCTAAATCTGTTTACAAAGCGATGTACATAAGTAAAAAAACATAAAATATGGAGATACAAATTAAAACTCAGTAACATCAGTTTTAAGACAAGACAAACTTGAAATGGAGGGAAAAAAAGGGCAAAAATTACATCTGTTTTAAATAGAAAAACAAATACGGGAAAAAAACATAAGGGAAAGGGTTTAGTTAAAAAATTAAAATACTAAGAAAAGATTATTTAATATTGAGTATTAAAAGCGTCTTTAAAAAGGTGAGTTTTCAAAGATTTTTTTAAAAGAATGCAAATCTCTTTCAATTGTAATATATTGTGGAAGAGAGTTCCACCATTGTGGGCCCATGACAGAAAACATGTCTGCTCTTCTTATTCCTATTGTTTTAAGGGAGGGTATAACTAATACGTTTTGGGAGGATGATCTCAGTGAACGAATAGGATTGTAAGGAATTAACATTCTTGATATAAACAAAGGTCCCTCCCTACATGTAGATCCTACTCCCTGAAGAGAATCCATCAGGTGAAGAATCCCTCACCACCACTAACTCAATATTGACCCCTGAGATTTCAGGGCCACGTTAAATTTAGGAAGCTGAATGGGACGTGGCAAAAGATTCCATAGCGCGGATGCCAGGAAGAAAAAGGCTGAGGGTTAGGCTGTTTCTAGACCAGCCGACAATGGAGATGGAATGATGAACTGAAATGGGCTGGATAAACAGAGGAGATGGGAAGAAGAGCATGGTGTAATAAGATCTGTATAAATGGTTTTGTGAGTGAGAACTAGTATTTGAAACTGAATTAAAAACTTAATGGGAGTCAGTGGGTGTGGGGAAGTAAAAAAAAAAAAAAGGTATGAGGAAGGCAAGGGGCGTGCACATGCGGCAAGGAGAGGAGCGGGAGGGGTGCCGTGCTTTTAGGAAGACTGCGCTTGGGGCGGACCAATCTTCACCCCCTTTTACTACGCCACCACCTGTTAGGTACTCGTGACCTGGATCGGCCACTGTCTGAGTTAGTGTGCGGAGCTCAATGGGCCTTTTTATCGGACCCATTATGTAAGTCTTATGTTCTTACTCCTCTACATCTTCATTCAATTCCAGGAATGCACCATATCTTCCCAACATAAACAGCACAAAAACAGGGGAACAACAAAACCACAAAAAAATGTCAAAAGATAAAAGAATGGAATTGTCCGAAAGAGATTGATGCGCGCTAAAATAGTGTCCACAAACTCATCTGTTGGTGTGTAAAGCCTTTATTCTTCCAATATCATCATGGTACAGTCAATGATTCAGTGACTCGACACGTACATGTTTCGGCTAACAGGCCTGCCTCAGGAGTCTTAAGAATCACAGAAAAAATGATGGAATGAATGAATTGATGCATAAAAACTAGACGCAACTTCCCAAGTCAAGCCAACAACTAAATATCAGGGCCCCCTTGGCACGATGTCCAAGCCTCCTCTTAGAACTCAGAGCCAGTACAAGCCTTGTACAGCCCCATACCTCCAGCCTCAAGAGAATTCCAAGCTACCTATCCAGCCTCAAGAGAAGCCCAAAATGTCCATTAACCCTCAAGAGGGCCACAATTTACCCATTCAGTCACAAGAAAGTCAAAAGTCACCCATTCAGCCTCAGGAGAGGCTGAAACCACCTAATCAGTCTCAAGAGAAGTCCCAACTGCCCACTCAGCCTCAAGAGAAGCCTAAACAATCCACCCAGTTTCAAGAGAGGCCCAAGCTGCCCATGCAGACCGAAACCAAAGCACAAAAGATCAACAAGCCTGCAAAACAAAGCAAGAAGGAAACGGAGCAAGTTACTGACCAAAACCAGGACAACAGCATAACGGAGGGGGAGGTGGAGCAGGCAACAGATAAGTCAGAAAGGGTCAGACCAGAAGGTCGTTGGCCATCCTTCCAGGTAGATAGTTCTTGCACAAGGAAATGTCACTGCAAACACACCAGTCCAAGAAAACTCCCAGCAAATGTGGCTTCGTGGCTGGCAACATCCAAGAATATGCTTCTGGAACCCAACTGGGTCTCTACCCTGAAACTTGCTGGATCACTGGTTGCTGGTACTAAATTTTGTCTGGATTATTATGATCTGAAAGTAGTAGACAATGACTAAATATTTCAGTTGAAAAGTGTAATAAAGATCCTAACACAATCCCCCCCAAAAAATAAAAAATTGACGCTACCAATGTTCAAATGAAACCAGTAAAGGACAAATCTTTCTTTCACCCTTAGCCAAGAGACCAAAGAAAATGGAAGGGGTGCCCACAGCAAACTATTAGAAAACCGGCCGGCGTTAAAAACTGCACTACGGTTTCGTAAAAGGAGGGATTTATGAGATCAAAAGTCACAGGTTTTCTAATAGTTTGCTGTGGGCACCCCTTCCATTTTCTTTGGTCTCTTGGCTAAGGGTGAAAGAAAGATTTGTCCTTTACTGGTTTCATTTGAACATTGGTAGCGTCTAGTTTTTATGCATCAATTCATTCATTCCATCATTTTTTCTGTGATTCTTAAGACTCCTGAGGCAGGCTTGTTGGCCGAAACATGTACGTGTCGAGTCACTGAATCATTGATTGTACCATGATGATATTGGAAGAATAAAGGCTTTACACACCAACAGATGAGTTTGTGGACACTATTTTAGTGCACATCAATCTCTTTTGGACAATTCCATTCTTTTTATCTTTTCCCAACATAAACGCCATCTGCTTTTGGACAATCACATCTTTGCAGGTTGTGAAGATGTCTTCCACCAGCTCCATGTCATTTAGAATTAACGCTAAGCGCAGTGCTTCGGGATAATGATTAAATTTGCAGAAGACTCCCAAGGCGCAATGCAGCAAGGCCGAGTTCTCTGGTTCTGGGACATAACTGCCACAGCTGCTCAAGTATAAGCACACTTTGGTGTAAGCATTATCATCAATATATTTCTCCAGCATGTCCATCTGCTCAATCTTCATCAGAAGGTCACAGGCTTCATGCTCAGCATTGTGTACCATGTTGTAGGGCACAATCTCCTTCACCAGGGTCAGAAGGGTGTCCCTTTGAGATTTATCAGCCTCATCAATCTCCTGCCATTCCTTGGCAACTTCCCCTGCCAGGTGCCTTACATGTTTCATGGCCCCATGATGCCAGCTCTTCCTGGGATCCCAGCAGGCGGTATTTCAGACATTCCCTCTCCCCACTCATCGTCATAGCCAACACAGAAATGATGTCAGCCGCAAAACGCTTGTTCTCTCCAGAAGCCATGCTTTCATAAATCTCTTTCAGCTTGCCATAGTGAGGCCATAGAAATTTCAGAGGCTTGGGAACAGAGGTCATGGACGTTGTCAAATGTAACTCGGACAAGAGGTCATGGACTGAAACTGAAGAGAGACAGGACCAGGACAAATGTCAGAAAATACTGTTTCACACAGCGAGTGGTGGACGCCTGGAACGCACTCCCGGAAGAGGTTGTGGCGGAAACTACCATTCTAGGATTTAAGGGCAAGTTGGACGCACATCTTCTTGCAAGATACATTGAGGGATACGAGTGACCAAGGTCCTCGTCGGGGAACACCTAGCTGAGCCTCCACGGGTGCGGACCACCGGACTAGATGGACCCATGATCTGATCCGGTGCGGGCATTTCTTATGTTCTTATGTTCATTGAAGTGGTGGAGGAGCGAATCTGCCTGCGTAGCACTTCCAGTGCTGGTTGATACAGAGATGTATCTTTTCCCCCCAACTTCTCCACCAGCATCTCCAGCTCATCCTGCAACTATTTGTCTTCTTTAGACTGAAAAAGTGCGAGAAACTCATAAAATAAAGAGATCTCATTATGTTCTTATATCTATCGACATACATATGACAAAAACCATTAAACAAATTAGACTGGTTAGTGGACTTTAGATTCAGGTCCTATAGTAATTAAATTTTAACTGTGGGGCAAGCCTCAGAACATGGAGTTGATCTTTCCCATATTTGGGATTTCTTCAAGAAGAAGAAACCATCTTCTCTTGCACTCCTTTTAACATCATAGAAGCACCGAAATTTCAAATCTATGGATGTGATGGGACAAACCAGGACTATCATTACAGTCAAAGTATCTTTTTGAGCCAACTAGTCTGAACTGCTCCTATGAAAATACGGGAGTCAGGCTTGAGAAGAGGCAATTTGGAACAACCCAGCTGTACGACTGGACTTCTATTAGAGTTACCCTCACTCTTGCCTTTTGCTCACATGATGCACGGACTTGTAGGAAAGTACACCCCCAACTGCATGTACGCTAAACCCAGACCAAGTCAATCTGTGTTGAAAGGATAGAAACCAGTTGCTCTTGAGCCGTAAGACTTTTGCAACTTGCCCAACAGCAGACGGATGGGCAACTTATGGCCAGAAGACAGTTTTGTGTGTGTTGTATGATGATGTAAATGAAATATTTTAATGCCTAAAAATGCAATTCCATCTCGGAGATGTGCGTCCATTCGATCGACAAGCAGTCATTCCGGTGACCTGGTGATTGATTCCAATTTGGGAAGGTGTTGATGAAGTGAGATATTCAATCAATCTCCTGCTGCTTATTCATTCAACAGATGCATTTTTTTTTTTCTTCTTCTCTTACGAAGCAATTGCAATTATAGGGAGAGAGATCATTTCCTGCTATCCATCAAGTGCCTTCCTGGAGGCTCCCTTCACACTGCAGCAGCTCCTAAGCAAGGCCATTGCTGCTGGGATTTCCCTGGGGGGGAGGGGGGGAAGGTTTCAATTGGTCATTAGCAAAATTCGGTTTTTCAAGTCTTTTCTACAGAACTGAGTTGTCCAGGGCTCCCTATGCATCTGTCAATCATCCAGGATTTAAGGAGAGGAGTAGCCTAAATGGTTAGGACTGAGAACTGGAGAAGAAACCCATACTTGGTGTGACCTCAGGCAACACATTTTACCCTATGTTGCCTCAGATACAACACTGGAAGTGAGTGGCGCAGTGGTTAGAGCGCTGAGGCTGTGAATTCAAATCCCTCGCTGCTCCTTGTGACCCTGGGCAAGTCACTTAATCCCCCCATTGCCCCAGGTACATTAGATAGATTGTGAGCCCAGCAGGACAGACAGGGAAAATGCTTGAATGACCTGTATGTAAAACTTGAGTGTGGTTATACAAGTCCCAGCCCCTTTCCCTGATGTCATAATGCCTGGCAGCAACCCAAAGAGTAGCAACATTCCAGAGCTCAGACTGTGATGTCATAATACCTAAGAGCCAAACCCAGCAGTGATGTCACAATGGCTTCATTGTTCTATACTTGACTCACTTCTGATATTGGAAGAGAGTGGGGCACAGTGGTTTGAGCTACAGCCTCAGCATCCTGAGGTTGTGGGTTCAAATCCCTCACTGCCCTTGTGATGCTGGGCAAGTCACTTAATCCCCTCATTTCCCCAGGTACACTAGATAGAGTTTGAGCTGACCGGGACAGACAGGGAATTATCATGAAGTACCTGAATATAAAACCACTTAGGATATAAGTGGTAAATAAATAATAAAATCCTGTTTCGACAGGGAAGTAGTTACTCTTCCTGCATGTGGCTCACTTTAAGCTTGTGTGGCCAGTTCCCAGATGCCGTGCAGATGAGAGTATGCGTAGTAAGGGGGAGGGGGGGGTCTGGATCCAGACTATAAGTATTGAGGTGTAAATTACTACCTCATACTTCTCATGGTCTTTTATTAGTTACTTTTTTTAAAATATATTTATTTAAATTTTTCATCAAATTTTTACAAGAAAAATAACTTCTTGTTACAGAAATACAGTAACGTATTATTAATATAATCCCAAAATACAATAGTGGAATAATTTTAACTAACTTCCTTAGACCACAAATAAGAGAGGAGTCTAGCCTAAACATTGAAAGAGAGATAAATTCAATCAACGTAAAGGTAATAGGTAAGGCTTAACACTAATTCACAAATCGCCGTAGCTTATTCATTGCACTTGTGCACACTTTATCAAGCTATCTTTTTCAGCTCCAAAAAGGATTTTAACTGATCTGGTGAAAAAAACACATACTTAACTTGGGAATACTTTATAATGCACTAGCTGATGCCCCGGCGTTGCACGGGTATTTAATTATAGCAATAACACTGTAAATGGATTCAAATAAAGATACTATATAGTGGTGAATGAAATTATTTTTTTACAGCTTAATAAAAAGTACAATATTCAAATTATAATGTGAAATATTTGACAAAATGAATACAATACAACTAACGCAAAACGTGATTATAAACAACATTTTTAGTTTCACCTCCAGGAGCAAGAACATATAAATTGTTGGGTGAACCCACCCTTCAGCAAGAAACATAGAGTTGTGGGCCAAGAGACCCCCAGAACATATCACCCCAAGTAGTGAGGGATCTGCATACCAAGTTTCGTTCAAATCGGTCAAGCCGTTTTTGAATTACTGTGAGAATGGCAGCTTTCTACATTTTTTCCATTGACATGAATGGGTGATATCTGATTTTCTGTTTATAGCTCCACCCACATGTGCAGGTGGGCCGCGAGACCCCCAGAACATATCAGCCCAGGTAGTGAGGGATCTGCATACAAAGTTTCGTTCAAATCGGTCAAGCCGTTTTTGAATTACAGTGAGAATGGCAGCTTTTTACATTTTTTCCATTGACATGAATGGGTGAAATCTGATGTTCTGTTTGTAGCTCCGCCCACGTGTGCAGGTGGGCCGCGAGACCCCTAGAACATATCACCCCAGGTAGTTGGAATTACTGTGAGAATGGCAGCTTTTTACATTTTTTCCATTGACATGAATGGGTGAAATCCGATTTTCTGTTTATAGCTCCGCCCACGTGTGCAGGTGGGCCGCGAGACCCCCAGAACATATCACCCCAGGTAGTGAGGGATCTGCATACCAAGGTTCGTTCAAATCGGTCAAGCCGTTTTTGCGTGATCGCGGCACATACACACATACATACACACATACATCCGATTTTATATATATAGATAGAATAGAATAGAATAGATTTACAGGGATATGCCAGAAGAAAAGAGGCCCCCAGAGATATTACATCTTGTCTTAAAGACAAAAACGGTTTCCTCCTTTCTTGGATAATTTTTGTCACATCTGGGTACGTCCATATTCTTTTACCATAAAACAAATTTTTAGAAAATTTAAAGTATATTTCACCAGGGCCTTAAATGTTGGGTCAGATTGTTCTGAATGAATTCCAGGGTGCTGGAGTGATAGACAAAAATGGGGTGTATTGAACTTCTAGGGGTAGCAAGAAGAACTTGGGCACTTTTGTTTTTACAGCGTGGGAGTATCGCCTGCTACAGCACGCGCGACGGCTCCTCACCGCGTTCAGTCCATTTTACATACGTGTCCCCTGATGAAGTCGTTTTGATTACGCTGAAACGTTTATCCTAGTTGGGACTATAACTAGGAACAAAGACTTATTTTATGAATAAATATTGACCCATTGGTTGAATAGACGTCTACTTTGCCTTTTATTGAACTGTTTGGACTTTAAGGCGAGGTGTTCTTCTTCTTTTTGCTTGTTGGAACTTGGGTCTACAACACATTCAAATTATTCCATGTAGAATTATTGTCCTGCTAGCCCAGTCTCTACGCTCTACCCTGTGTCTTGTGTGAGTGATAGGTTTCTTTCCCACCCACACGATAGCGCTCTTTTTGTCTTCCCCCCCCCCTAAATTTTAGATTGTATACCGCTTACCTCTGTCCTGTATGGTTGCAGTGGTATAATAAATGTAAAATCAATAAGCAGAAAAACTGACAGCTGTCCACTCAGATATAAGCAATACACAGCACAGAAAAAGAGAAGACTCGAGGCGCTGTTTTCAGCGTTAGTTCACGAGGAGCGCAATGTAGGGGCTCTCCTGATTCCAATTGCATACGAAGCAGAAGTTTTAAATTAGGTACAGTAAAACCGTGGTTTGCGAGCATAATTCGTTCCGGAAACATGCTTGTAATCCAAAACACTCGCCAATGAGAGCTAATTTCCCCATAGGAAATAATGGAAACTCAGACGATTCGTTCCACAAAATACTATACGTACTCGTATCGCAAGACTTCGCTCGTTTAGAACAGTCACTACAGCGTCAGAGAGAGAAGCGCCATCGGCTCAGTTGTGATGACGTGACGCATGTATACTGTATGTACTCGTATTGCAAGACCTCGCCCGTTTAGAACAGTCGCTACACTCCCGCAGTGTCAGAGAGAGAAGAACCATCGGCTCAGTTGTGATGATGTGACACGTGTATACTGTATGTACTCGTATCGCAAGATCTCGCTCGTTTAGAACAGTCACTACACTCCCGCAGTGTCAGAGAGAGAAGAACCATCGGCTCAGTTGTGATGATGTGACACGTGTATACTGTATGTACTCGTATCGCAAGACCTCGCTCGTTTAGAACAGTCACTCCACTCCCGCAACGTCAGAGAGAGAAGAACCATCGGCTCAGTTGTGATGATGTGACACGTGTATACTGTATGTACTCGTATCACAAGATCTCGCTCGTTTAGAACAGTCGCTACACTCCCGCAACGTCAGAGAGAGAAGAACCATCGGCTCAGTTGTGATGATGTGACGCGTGTATACTGGATGTACTCGTATTGCAAGACCTCGCTCGTTTAGAACAGTCACTCCACTCCCGCAACGTCAGAGAGAGAAGAACCATCGACTCAGTTGTGATGATGTGATGCGTGTATACTGGATGTACTCGTATTGCAAGACCTCGCTCGTTTAGAACAGTCACTCCACTCCCGCAACGTCAGAGAGAGAAGAACCATCAGCTCAGTTGTGATGATGTGACACGTGTATACTGTATGTACTCGTATCGCAAGATCTCGCTCGTTTAGAACAGTCGCTACACTCCCGCAACGTCAGAGAGAGAAGAACCATCGGCTCAGTTGTGATGATGTGACACGTGTATACTGTATGTACTCGTATCGCAAGATCTCGCTCGTTTAGAACAGTCACTACACTCCCGCAGTGTCAGAGAGAGAAGAACCATCGGCTCAGTTGTGATGATGTGACATGTGTATACTGTATGTACTCGTATCGCAAGACCTCGCCCGTTTAGAACAGTCGCTATACTCCTGCAGTGTCAGAGAGAGAAGAACCATCGGCTCAGTTGTGATGATGTGACACGTGTATACTGTATGTACTCGTATCGCAAGATCTCGCTCGTTTAGAACAGTCACTACACTCCCGCACTGTCAGAGAGAGAAGAACCATCGGCTCAGTTGTGATGATGTGACACGTGTATACTGTATGTACTCGTATTGCAAGACCTCGCTCGTTTAGAACAGTCACTACACTCCCGCAGTGTCAGAAAGAGAAGCGCCATCGGCTCAGTTTTGATGACGTGTCACGCGTATACTGTACGTAGTCGTATTGCAAGACCTCGCTCGTATATCACATTCATTAAAACGTTTTGCTCGTCTTGCAAAACACTCGTACACCAAGGGCTCCTTTTACGTAGCTGCGGTAGCGGTTTAACGCGCGTAATACCACGCGCTAACCCGCCGGCCGCGCTAGCCGCTACCGCCCTCTCTAGAACAGGCGGTAGATTTTGGCCAGCGCGGGGGTTAACGCGTGATGAAAAGTCGCAGGCGTTAACCCCGCTAGCGCGGCTTGATAAAAGGAGCCCTAAGTTCCTCGCAATCCAAGGTTTTACTGTATTCCTATTTTTAATTAAAGCTGAGAGGAGCTGGTTCCGGGGTTAAGCAAACGCAGGCCCTGGGCCCCTCGATGAACGCATGCAGCCTATAGTGTGGGTGGAGAGCCTGTGGAATTTGTGCATGGAGAGGGTGGGAGAGGCGAGCCTTCTACTGTCCCGGTGAGCACAGGCTGCTGCCGCAGGCCAGTTTACAGACTGCTGGGATTTGCATGAAAATATTCTCCGTCAGCATTTGGCTGGGAGTCGTGAATATTTACCTCACAGCCATTTCCCGCTTCACCAGGTTGATTATTTATTTATTTATGGCGTTACAGTGGGACGTCAGGGGGGGGGGTCTTGATTTATGGCAGGTTTGAAGGTTGCTGACTTTTAAAGTATTTTTTAAAGACCTTTTTTTTTTTTTTTTTTTTTTTCCTCTGAGCGTGCCCTGGGATTTGGTCCTGTGCAACCAACCTTTGCTGCCTTCTCAGGATCAAAGGATCTGGAGGACAAGAAAAAGCACGTAAGGCAGTGACCGGTACGAAGGAGACAGAGAAAGACACATGCACCCAGAAAGAGAGAGAGAGGAACAAAGGTGAGAAATGCAGAGACACAAATATGAAAAGAGACAAAGTACAATACAATACCAAACAGCTTCTTACATCCTGCCAATTTTCGACAGGGAATCATTGCGGCTTAGAGCAAGAAGGACTACATTTGTGATTCCAAATTAGAAGTGAACAGATTCAACATCGATAGTTCATGGTTGGAGGGAGTAATAAATGGGAGGTCTTAGACCACAGATAGCGTACGTAACTAACAGAGTAGATGACGGCAGATAAAGACCCGAATGGTCCATCCAGTCTGCCCTTCCTGATTCAATTTAAATTTTTTTAGTTTTTTTCTTCTTAGCTATTTCTGGGCAAGAATCCAAAGCTCTACCCGGTACTGTGCTTGGGTTCGCACTGCCGAAATCTCCGTCAAAATCTACTCCAGTCCATCTACACCCTCCCAGCCATTGAAGCCCTCGCCAGCCCATCCTCCACCAAAAGGCCATATACAGACCCAAACCGTGCAAGTCTGCCCAGTACCGGCCTTAGTTCAACTACAAGGGGGAAAGGTATCTATTGCATTGTCTTTATTGATTATTCGCCTTCTACATAGTGAAGCGCAAGCGAAGTCTTTAGTCTTTCCATGAAAAGACAGTGTGTGGGAATTTACCGCAGATGAGTTGTAGACGAGGAGGGAGAAAGACGAGAAGGCAAAACCCACATGCACAAGTCTGTACGGCCTCCGAAGACAGGAAGTTGGCGACACGCCTCTAGCCGCCAATGCTGGCACTCCCTGAGCGTGCTCAGCTCTTGCGATATTTTCTCTCCCAAATGTGGCCACCCTTTACAGAACTGACCCCTTTATGCGTGACTAAGGTTTAAGGCAGCGATTCCCAAACCTGTCCTGGGGGAACCCCACCCAGTCAGGTTTCAGAATGTCCACAATAAGTATTCATGAGGTTGATTTGCACATACTGACCCCTTGACAGGCAAATCTATCTGGTGAATATTCATTGTGGATGTCCTGAAAATCCAGCTGGCTGCAGTTCCTCCAGCACACGTTTGGGAATCATTGGCTTAAACCAGGGGTGTCCAATGTCGGTCCTCGAGGGCCGCAATCCAGTCGGGTTTTCGGGATTTCCCCAATGAATATGCATTGAAAGCAGTGCATGCAAATAAATCTCATGCATATTCATTGGGGAAATCCTGAAAACCCGACTGGATTGCGGCCCTCGAGGACCGACATTGGACACCCCTGTCTTAAACCTTAGTTGTGCACAAAGGGGTCAAAATACAGCAAGCTAAGTGTAGGGTTACCATATGGCTCCAGAAAAAGGAGGACGGATTGAGACATCCGGGTTTTACTTCCATTGTCTCAATCCGTCCTCCTTACTTCCACTGCCTTGCATATACATTTATTTATTCGCCTTTCTATACCATTCTCCCAAGGGAGCTAAAAATCGTTTACATTAATTTATTCAGGTACTCAAGCATTTTGCCCTGGTGGGCTCACAATCTATCTAATGTACCTTGGGGCAATGGAGGGTCACAAGTGGCAGTACAGGGTTTGAACCACCACTTCAGGGTGCTGAGGCTGTAGCTTTAACCAGTGCGCCACTCTAGAAATCAAAATGCAGCAAAAGGGATCCAAGTGTAGGACAATCCAGCCATTGTGACATCACTGATGAGGTTGGTTCTTATTGGTGGAATGAGGCATTATGACATCACAATACCAGCTCTGCTCAGCTCAGAGGCTGAAACTTTTCACACTATTTATTTATTCAGTTTT
This sequence comes from Geotrypetes seraphini, assembly GCF_902459505.1. Lineage (NCBI taxonomy): Eukaryota > Metazoa > Chordata > Amphibia > Gymnophiona > Dermophiidae > Geotrypetes > Geotrypetes seraphini. Next base: position 14,052,953 of record NC_047085.1, read on the forward strand.
CTCTACTGTTCTCCCAGGGGAGCTCAGAAGGGTTTACATGAATTTATTCAGGTACTCAAGCATTTTTCCCTGTCTGTCCTGGGGGGCTCACAATCTATGTAATGTACCTGGGGCAATGGGGGGATTAACCTTTTCCTATCGTAATAAATTTTACGTTACGCTGGTTCCAATCGTAATTATTTTAGCAAAGTTTTGTATTATTCACCGTTATCATTTATGGCTATTGTAAACATAATGTAAATAAGTCATAAGCCTGTCAATTCAAATATTTTGTGTTCCTGGCTCTTTATTAGTCCATACAGACTGTTTATCCACGATGGCAACAACATTTTTGGAATGTCCCGTCATCCGGGACACACGATAGGAAAAGGTTAAGTGACTTGCCCAGGGTCACAAGGAGCAGCGTGGGATTGAATCCGCAACCTCAGGGTGCTGAGGCTGTAGCTTTAACCACTGTATTCCAGCTCTAGAAATCAAAATGTAGCAAACGTGATCCAAGTGTCAGATAATCCAGCCATTGTGACATCACCGATGAGGTTGGCTCTTATTGGTGGAATGAGGCATTATGATGTCACAATACCAGCTCTGGCTATCAGAGGCTGAAACTTTTCACACTATTTAATTTTCTGTATCATTCTCCCAGGAGGAGCTCAGAACGGTTTACAAGAATTTATTCAGGTACTCAAGCATTTTTTCTTGTCTGTCCTGGTGGGCTCACAATTTATCTAATGTAGCTGGTGCAATGGGGGGGATTAAGTGACTTGCCCAGGGTCACAAGGCACAGCATAGGTTTGAACCCACAACCTCAGGGTGCTGAGGCTGTAGCTTTAACCACTGCGCCACACTCTCCCCCACACTATACCATTTACTTATGTCCTTACAGACTGGAGCTTGGCTGCATTGCTGCCACATATGTGCATAAGAGTACTGTTACCCAAGAGTGTGCCAGTATCCTATATATTTATATGCCCGAGGGGCATGGAAGTGCGGGAGTCCAGTCATAGAATTGCAGTTTTTGCCACATACCCTGACTTGTATATTATGCATTTGGATCCTACCAAGCTTGGTAAATGGAATCCGGTGTCTTCGCACATGTAATTGAAGGAAAATCAGATGCGAGTTAGGATTTAGTAGGCAAGCAGGAAATGGGTGTCTGCTGTGCTATTTTCTGGGTTTGCTAAGGCCCGTGATGTAACAAGCACTTTGAACCGTGTCTGAACCTTATAGCCAACATGCGTCCTCAAGGACTCGGTGAAGGGTTTTACGATGCAGGAGAAGTGGCTGCTGGGATAGGAAGAGGTGGCGGAGCACTGGAAGTGGACGGGAATGAGGCAGGCAGCTGTCCAAGGTGCTGCACCGCCTGTGTGGTCATGCCCGTGCAGCTGGATCACTGGAATTTGCCATGAGCTACATCAAAATAAATCCCGTGCATGGCCTAGGCAGACGCTCGAGGCTTTGTACTCGCCGCGCTCCATTTAACCTCTCTACCAAAGTAATTGTAGGTCATCAGATGAAAAGTGGGCTTTTGCTGCCTCCCACCAACCCCGGCCGCCTTTTCACTCACCACAAAACCACCGTTACTTAGTATCTCTCTGCGCTAATGCTTACAAGCGAGCCCACAGCCCTCTGGGAACCCTTCATTCATTTCTCATTGTGTCTCTGTAACTGGTGGAGAGGGCCAGGACTCGTCGTAAAGGGGAGGGAGGCTACAGATCAAATGGTTTAAGCTTTTATCTAGTTCTGGTTCTGGATTTGACTCATGCCTGTGTTGCTCAAGGCGAAGTAAACAGGATGCTAGGAATTATTTAAAAAAGGGATGGTTAACAAGACTATGAATGTTATAATGCCCCTGTACCATGTGTAGTAGGTATTTCTAGAGTTACCATATGGCTCTAGAGCAGGGGTAGGCAATTCCGGTCCTCGAGAGCTGGAGCCAGGTCAGGTTTTCAGGATAGCCACAATAAATATGCATGAGATCGATTTGCATCTCAAGGAGGCAGTGCGTGCAAATCCATCTCATACAGATTCATTGTGGAGATCCTGAAAACTTGACCTGGCTCCGGCTCTCGAGGACCGGAATTGCCTACCCCTGCTCTAGAGAAATGAGGACGGATTGAGACATGCGGGTTTTACTGCCATAATGGAAGTAAAACCCGGATGTCTTAATCCATCCTCTTTTCTCTGGAGCCATATGCTAACCCTAGGTATTTCCCTGTCCCTAGAGGGCTTCAATCTAATTTTTCAAACTGAGAGAATGGAAGATTCACTGACTTGCCCTATTATCTTAGTTTTGTTGTGGTAAATGTGCAGAACCAACCATTTTCACCTTGATGTTTACAGGAATTTTCATTGTACAGTATTTTGAATTGTTTGTAATCTCCTTAGATTACTTTTTGTAATGCCCATGTACAGTGGAACCTCGGTTTGCGAGTAACCCAGTTTGCGAGTGTTTTGCAAAACACTCAGCTAACTTTTGCCTCGCAAACCGAGCATGTTCTGGTGTACGAGCACCTCCCCCCTCCGCTCTAACCCTCATCGCACCCCCACGAACCGGCATCGCAACCCCCCCCCCCGCGAACGCCCCCCCTCCGAGAGAACGAGAACCAGAAGGCCTTGAGCATGCGCAGATGCTCAAGGCCCATCCCAGGCAAGAGGCGGGAGCTCACATTCACCCTTACAACGAGCAGAAGGGGTAAGGCCGTGCTTGGGAGGAAGGGCGGGCGGATGCCGCTTTCAGCACGGGGGTGCTTTGCGGTTCTCGCGGGAGGGCGTTCGCAGGGGGGGGGGGGAGGGTTGCGATGCCGGTTCGGGGGGGGGGTGCAATGCCAGTTAGAGCGGGGGGAGGGGGTGATGGAGCAGCGCCGGTAGCCTCAGGGGGGGGGGTTGGTGGAACGAATTATTCAAGTTTCCATTATCTTCTATGGAGAAAGTTGCTTTGATATACGAGTGTTTTGGTTTAAGAGCATGCTTCTGGAACGAATTATACTCTTAAACCAAGGTACCATTGTATTTGGCTTTTTTGACCATTTTGTCAATTTGTGATAATGGTGGAAACCCTTTAGACCAGGGGTGTCGAACCTGCAGCCCGAGAGCCGCATGCGGCCCCCGTGAAGTATTTTGTGTGGCCCCGGTCGAGGGTGATGCAGTGTTTTCCTCTGCTGCTCCCCGGTGTTTACCGTTTTGCCGGCTCCCTCCTCTGTCTTGCTGCAGCGTTTGCGTGTTTGTGCGGCCCCAGAAACACTTTTTTGGCCAGTTACGCCCAGGGAAGCCAAAAGGTTGGACACCCCTGCTTTAGCCATAAGAGTGCAGATTATTTCCCCAGGTTTGTGCATACACTAATACAATCCGCTAAGAAGATCGACTGTCGGCTCCGGGCGGCTTTCCCGCAGAGGAGAGAATCCTGCATTCACCGTGGGCCTCATCTGGGGCAGCCTCCTTGGAGCGGCTGGGGCACGGGCAGTGTGTCTGGGAGGGAATGCATGGATGGGAGAACATCGCAGGGGAGGAGACATAGGCATCCTGGGACTGTCGGCCAAGTCTCTTCCCTGAAGAAGCCCTTTCTGGAAACGTCAATCGCTCCTCCTAAACTTACTTGCTCCACTTCATCACTGACGCTGAAACCGTGGATTGAAGACAAAGTTTTATTCTATTTTTCTTTCCAGCTTATGATTTATCTTTCATCTTATCTATTGTTTTGCCTTTTGTCTTTGTTTTGTTCTATTTCTATCATTTAAATTTCTCCAGAATTCTACTGTTCAACGGCTCCCCCTTCTGCTTCTATTCCTTTCTCTCCTCTCTTCTACCTTTCAAAGTATTTAGATCAATGCTGTCTTGTTAAAATGTTTATTTTATTTTTATTTTTCCTCTAACTCTACTTTTCACTTCTCTATTACCCTCCAGGTACTTTAGTTAGATTGTGAGCCTTCGGGACAGTAAGGGAATTTTTCAAGTACCTTTCTTATTTCTAATCTTAATGTATATTTTCTGTAAACCGCTTAGAACCTAACGGATGTAGCGGTATATAAGAAATAAATTACATTACATTACATTACACCATGGTTCAAACATGCGTGGTGTTTCCACTGTTTGGAAAGAGAGCAAACCTATTTTTGACAAATGACAAAGCATGAAATGTCATGGGTTTTTTGGCTCGTTTTCATTTGGTAATGACATGAAATGACAAAACATATCGTGTGTTTGTCTTGTTCACTTTCTGTGTTTAAATAAAGAATTACAAAAAAAAAAAAGAGTTGCCATACTGGGACAGACTGAAGGTCCATCAAGCCCATAACATAAGAATAGCCTTACTGGGTCAGACCAATGGTCTTTCTAGTGCAGTAGTCTGTCCTCACGGTGGCCAATCCAGGTCACAAGTACCTGGTAAAAACTCAAATAGAAGCAACACTCCAGGGCAAGCAGTGGCTTCCCCCATGTCTATCTCAATAGCAGACTATGGTCTTTTCCTCCAGGAACTTGGACAAACTAGAGAATGGCACGGGGAGGGGTGGGGGTTCCAGGTACCATGAGACCCATATTGACCAGTGACCACCGGTCCATGGGGATCAAGGTACCAGGAGACCCGAATTGATTGGTGACCCAAGGGTCCGCAGGAACCAAGGTGACTGGCAGAGACCTGAGTGACCGGTAGTGATTGGAAGAGACCAGAGAAAGAGAGAGAGACCAGAGACATCAGGGTGACTAGGCGGCAGTCTCTGCCAACAGCAACAAAGTGACCGCTCGACGGTGTCCTCTCATTTTATTTTCTTTAGTTTCTTATGCCATTTGCAGATATTTTCATTTTGCTTTATTTATTTATTTAATTAAATTAATGTTCCACATATACCTATGCGGATTACAATGCACATGTACATAATCCAATAACAAAATCATCATACAATCGTCCCTCTTGAGGGATCGCTATGGAAATGATAACCCACAAGTGGAAAAATTGCGACCGCCTCAACTTTCCGTTTTTGTTGGGCCTGTTTATGTTTAGGTTACAAGTACGAAAAGATGAATGCAGATATGTTAGGGAATAGCAAATTATTTAAATTGGTTTGGGACCCGTTGACGAGCCTTTGTTAATTTTTTGTTTATTTTATACATGTCCAGGAAGGAATGAGGGGGGGGGGGTATATTTCTGGTTCATTTCTTGATCAAATGGTTGGATGGGAGGGGAGGGATATTTATTATCTGCATTGTTATTGATGGAATTTAAGTGCTTATTTTGTTATTAATGTATATATATTAGTTTTTAAAAATTAATAAAGATTAAAAAAAAACAACCAATCATTCCTCTTCCATCTCACAACCATCTCACAACTTCCTTTAAAAAAAACCCCAACAGAATGGTTGCACAAACAGAAGTGTTTTCTGTAATTGTTTAAAAGTACTCCTGGACGAGCACATCTGTAATAATCCTCTATAATAAAACGCCACTGTGATGTGTGTTTCCGTGCCGCACATGTGCACTGCCTGCCTTCTGCCCCAATCTCCGATGCCGGCTGACTTCCTGCGCTGCCATTGCCGGGATGCCTCTTATCACCCCTGGACCAGCAAACGCAGCAGCCGCGGTTTCATCTTGCAGCCGTAGGGCATTCGCTAGGCAGGCCCACTTCGATAATGCGAGGTGGTCCGGCCTAGCAAAAGCCCTGAGGTTGCCCAGGCTACCAGATGCTAAACAGGGGCAGCAGGGAAAGGAGAAGGGGTACTACTGCTGGACAGGGGGAGCAGGGAAGGGGTGCTGCTCGACAGGGGAGAGGTAAAAGGAAGGGAGAAGGCCTTCTGCTGGACAGGGGGGAGGTAAAAGGAAGCGAGAAGAGCTGCTGCTGGACAGGGGGAGCAGTGAAGGGGTGCTGATGGACAGGGGGAGCAGGGAAGGGGTGCTGCTGAACACCGGGGAGGTAAAAGGAAGGGAGAAGGGCTGCTGCTGGACAGGGGGAGCAGTGAAGGGGTGCTGCTGAACATGGGGGAGGTAAAAGGAAGAGAGAAGGCCTACTGCTGGACAGGGGGAGCAGTGAAGGGGTGCTGTTGGACAGGGGAAAGGTAAAAGGAAGGGAGAAGGGCTGCTGCTGGACATGGGGGTGGTAAAAGGAAGGGAAAAGGGCTACTGCTGGACAGGGGGAGCAGGCAAGGGGTGGTGGTGGACAGCATAAGAACATAAGAAATGCCTCTACTGGGTCAGACCTGAGGTCCATCGTGCCCAGCAGTCCGCTCACGCGGCGGCCCAACAGGTCCAGGACCTGTGCAGTAATCCTCTATCTATACCCCTCTATTCCCTTTTCCAGCAGAAAGTTGTCCAATTCCCTCTTGAACCCCAGTACCGTACTCTGCCCTATCACGCCCTCTGGAAGCGCATTCCAGGTGTCCACCACACGCTGGGTAAAGAAGAACTTCCTAGCATTCGTTCTGAATCTGTCCCCTTTCAACTTTTCTGAATGCCCTCTTGTTCTTTTATTTTTTGAAAGTGTGAAGAATCTGTCCCTCTCTACTCTCTCTATGCCCTTCATGATCTTATAAGTCTCTATCATATCCCCTCTAAGTCTTCTCTTCTCCAGGGAAAAAAGTCCCAGTTTTTCCAATCTCTCAGCGTATGAAAGGTTTTCCATCCCTTTTATCAGACGTGTCGCTCTCCTCTGAACCCTCTCGAGTATTGCCATATCCTTCTTAAGGTACGGCGACCAATATTGGACGCAGTACTCCAGATGCGGACGCACCATTGCTCGATACAATGGCAAGATAACTTCTTTCGTTCTGGTTGTAATACCCTTTTTGATGATGCCTAGCATTCTATTTGCCTTCTTAGCAGCCGCTGCGCACCGTGCCGACGGCTTCATTGTCAAGTCCACCATCACCCCCAGGTCCCTTTCTTGGGTACTCTCATTTAAAAACATCCATCCCATCGTATAGTTGTACCTCGGGTTTCTGTTTCCCACATGTAATACTTTACATTTCTCAACATTGAACTTCATCTGCCATCTCGTTGCCCATTCCCCTAGTTTGTTCAAGTCCCTTTGCAGTTTTTCACAGTCTTCTTTAGTCCGAGCTCTACTAAATAGTTTAGTGTCATCTGCAAATTTTATTATCTCACACTTCGTCCCTGTTTCCAGATCATTTATGAATACATTAAATAGCAGCGGCCCTAGTACTGAGCCCTGCGGGACCCCACTCGTGACCTTCCTCCAGTCCGAGTAGTGGCCCTTCACTCCCACCCTCTGTCTCCTACCCGCCAACCAGCTTCTGATCCATCTATGTACATCTCCTTCCACCCCATGGTTCTTCAGTTTCCGGAGTAGGCGTTCATGGGGCACCTTGTCAAAGGCTTTTTGGAAATCAAGATATATGATGTCTATGGGGTCTCCATTGTCCATCCGTTTGTTAATTCCTTCGAAGAAGTGCAATAAGTTAGTTAGGCAAGATCTTCCCTTGCAGAAACCGTGTTGGCTGGTTATCAGAAGTTTGTTTCTTTCAAAATGTTCATCAATTTTTCTTTTATCAGTGTTTCTGCCATTTTCCCCGGTACCGAGGTCAGACTCACCGGTCTGTAATTTCCTGGGTTACCTTTTGATCCCTTTTTAAAGATGGGCGTAACATTGGCTATCTTCCAGTCCTCCGGGATCACGCCTGTTTTCAGGGATAGATTGCAAATTTGCTGCAGTAGTTCCGCTATCTCCTCCTTTAATTCCTTCAGAACCCTTGGATGGATTCCGTCCGGACCCGGGGATTTGTCTGTTTTTAATTTATCTATCTGCCTGTGTACATCTTCAAGGCTCACTTCCATGGTTGTTAATTTTTCTGCCTGATTTCCATTGAAGAATTGTTCAGGTTCCGGGATGCTGGATGTGTCTTCGTTTGTAAATACAGATGAAAAGAATGCATTAAGTCTTTCTGCCACTTCTTTCTCCTCCTTCACCACTCCCTTCTTGTCACCATCGTCCAGCGGTCCCACATCCTCCCTAGCCGGTTGCTTCCCTTTAACATATCTAAAGAACGGTTTGAAATTTTTTGCTTCCCTGGCTAGCCTCTCTTCATACTCTCTTTTGGCTTTTCGAACCACTCGGTGACATTCTTTTTGATACTTCCTGTTCTCTTTCCAGTTCCCCTCAGTTTTGTCCTTTTTCCATTTCCTGAATGAATTTTTCTTATTGCCTATCGCTTCCTTCACTGTTTTGGTTATCCACGCCGCGTCCTTTATTCGACTCTTTTTGCACCCCTTTCTGAATCTGGGGATATATAGATTTTGCGCCTCGCTCACCGTGTTCTTGAGAAAAGACCAGGCAAGTTCTACCGTTTGCCATTTTTTTGAAGTGTTCCTAAGTTTCTTCCTTACCATTTCCCTCATTGCTTCGTAGTTTCCTTTCCTGAAGTTTAAAGTTGTCGCTATGGTTCTCTTTCCTTTCGGTATTCCTACCTCAACCTTGAACTTGATCACATTATGATCGCTGTTTCCCAACGGTCCCACTACCTCTACTTCTTTAGCAGGTCCCCTTAACCCATTTAGGATTAGATCCAGAGTGGCATTTCCTCTCGTCGGTTCTCTGACAAGCTGCTCCATGAAACAATCTTGTATAACCTCTAAGAATTCTGTCTCCCTAGTGCAATTTGAGTTTCCAAGACTCCAGTCTATTCCGGGGTAGTTGAAGTCTCCCATAATAACCGCGTTACCGCTTTTGGATTCTCGCTTCATTTCGGCTTCCATTTCTTCATCAATATCTCCTGATTGCCCGGGCGGACGATAGTATAAGCCCATCTTTATTTCAGGCCCTTTCCTTCCAGGTATTTTAACCCATAGCGATTCTAACTTGTTGGTCATTTCTGCTGTGTCCATTTTTGTCGATTGTATGCTTTCTTTTATGTAGAGGGCTATTCCACCTCCTTTTTGTCCTTACCTGTCCTGGCGATAGAGCTTGTACCCCGGCAGTGCTGTATCCCATTTGTTTTCTTCATTCCACCATGTTTCAGAGACTCCAATGATGTCTATGTCCTCTGCATTGGCCATGGCTTCTAATTCCCCCATTTTGTTTCTTAGGCTCCTTGCATTAGTATATATGCAATTTAGATCCTTGTATATCCTTGTCTTTATTTCCTTTCCCTGTGCTTCGATCTTTAGTTTCTTCTCTGTTGTTACAATTCTTATAACTTCCTCTTCTGGGTTTGCCAACTCCTGTGATTTGTCCATTGTTTCTTCCCAGCCTTTTTTCCCCTCGGTATATTCACGGGAAAGAGGAAAGAGAGAGACAGAATGAAAGAAAGAAGAAGGATATGGTGATACTCAAGAGGGTTCAGAGGAGAGCGACACGCTTGATAAAGGGTATGGAAAACCTTTCATACACTGAGAGACTGGAGAAACTGGGGCTCTTTTCCCTGGAGAAGAGGAGAATTAGAGGGGATATGATAGAGACTTAGAAGATCATGAAGGACATAGAGAAAGTGGAGAGGGACAGATTCTTCAAACTTTTGAAAACTACAGTTGAAAGAGGACAGATTCAAAACCAATGCTAGGAAGTTTTTCTTCACCCAACGGGTGGTGGACACCTGGAATGCGCTACCAGAGGGCGTGATAGGACAGAGTACGGTATTAGGGTTCAAGAAGGGATTGGACACTTTTCTGAAGGAAAGGGGATAGAGGGGTACAGATAGAGGACTACTCCACAGGTCCTGATGGGCTGCCGCGCGAGCGGACTGCTGGGCACGATGGACCTCTGGTCTGACCCAGCAGAGGCACTTCTTATGTTCTTATGAAAGACAGACAGACAGCGGCCAAGGAGAGAGAGAGAAAGAAAGAAAGAAAGACAAACACACACATCTATTCTAGCACCCGTTAATGTAACGGGCTTAAAGACTAGTAATAATAATAATAACTTTATTCTTGCATACCGCCACACTATGTTAGTTCTGGGCGGTTTATATCAAGAGGATGGGTTACAAAACAGCGATCATTACATATCACATGGTACAGCTGTGATATTCAAATTACAAATCGTTTCAGTCATAATATCCATCCAGTAACAAATTTATCATATAAATAAGTTTTCAATTACCTTCTAAAGAATAGTACTGTGTTTCCCTGAAAATAAGACAGTGTGATATATTAGTAATCCTGGAAGGTCATTCCGCTACAGTGGCAATATAAGAGGAAAAAAACCACCTGACCTAGTAATCCGATAATGTGCCTTATGATATTCCGACATAGAAATTCTCATCCCTGTCTCTGACCTCAAGGTATGGGGTGGGGGAGGAGGTTGATAAAGAGATAACCTTCATTTCAAAACCACAGGAGCTTCACAGTTCAACTGTTGATGAACTAATGGTAACATCTTAAACTCTATCGGAAATTTTTACTGGCGATTGATCTGGTAAAAGTGATGCACATTGGGAAAAATAACCCAAATCACAGTTATCGGATGCTAGGGTCCACCATGGGGTTTAGCGCCCACGAAAAGGATCTGGGTGTCATCGTAGACAATATGATGAAACCTTCCGCCCAATGTGTGGCGGCGGCCCAAAAAAGCGAACAGGATGCCTAAGGCCCTTCCAATGGGCATCTGTTGCGGTCCGAGGGAGAAGCCTAGGGCTTCTTAAGCTGTCATGGGCTCCTCACCTCTCTGGTAGTCACAGCACATCTCGCTTTTGCCTGTCGAGGAGGTGACCAGCATTCTTTCCAGCAGGGCGCAATAACCTTGACTTTTCACCTCTGTTTCTAGTGAAAAACACACACAAAAGAATGGAGAACAATAGAAATGGCACCCTCCCCGCCTTTCTTTCTTACTTCAAAATCTTTCCGATCCTTTGCCCCCACCACAGAACATTCACACCAATTTTGAGCAATTATAGAGACAGGAAAGCAAGTGCAGGCTGGGGTCAAGTTTAATCATTTTTACCGAGCTGGGATCAATAGTGGCTTGAGAGAAGCACTGTGTGTCAGAATCTCTCTGGCTTCCAGAAAGCAGGAAGAACATTTAAAGTATTACCAGAGTGCCAGGGGAGGACATAAGAATAGCTTTACTGGGTCAGACTATTGCTTTTTCTAGCCCAGTAGCCTGTCCTCACAATGGCCAATCCAGGTCACTAGTACCTGGCAAAAACCCAAAGAGTAGCAAGATTTATTTATTACACTTATAACCCATATACAGTGGCATATCAAAGGAGGGGGGGCGGATCGCCCCGGGTTCATGCCCTAGGAGGGTGCACAGCCGGCCGGGTCCGGAACCTCCTGCCTTACTGTGCAACAGGACCTGCACCTCAGCGCAGCTGCCGGTGCACCCCCTCCGACGTACTTGTTCTGCATAAGAGTCGGCAGCCGCGTTGAGGTGCAGGAAGGTCCCGTGATGACTGCGTCTGCCGGGTCCACCCCCTCTGATGTAACATACTTCTTCCGGAGCGGAGCTGGCAGACATAGTCATCGCGGGACCTTCCTGCACCTTAGTGCGACTGCCTACTCTGCTCTAGAGCAAGTACGTCGGAGTGGGGTGGACTGGCATCCGGCAGCTACAGTCATCGCGGAACCTTGCTGCATGAAGGGAGAGAAAGGAGCAGGACTGCTGGTATGGAAGAGTGGTGGAGGGATAGAAACGGGGCAGGGTGGTGCTGATGGAATTGGTGTGCAGGGAAAGGGGAGAAAGACATAAGGGGGAAGGATACTGAATGGAATTGGATTGGAGGGAAAGAAAGGGGGCAGATGCTGATGGAAGTGGGGGGAAGGGAGAGAAAAGGGGTAAATGCTGATTGAAGAGGGGTGGATGGAGAGAGAAAGGGTAGACATTGGATGGTAGTGGGGAGGGTAGAGGAGGAGCTTATGCTGGATGGATGTGCAGATGGGAGAGATAAGGGAGCAGATGCAGGAAGGAAATGGGGAGGACAGAAAGAGGGGAGCAGATGCTGGATGGAAGTGGACTGAGAGAGCAGAAGGTACTAGATGGAAGGGGTAGAGAAAGAGGGCATATGATGGAAGGAGGGGATAAATAAAAGGAGGGCACATGATGAGGGAAAAGGATTGAATTAGTGAAAGTGTAATAAATAAATAAATCTTGCTACTCTATGGGTTTTTGCCAGGTACTAGTGACCTGGATTGGCCATCGTGAGGACAGAGGGAAAGAGGTGGCAAGCTGTAGGTAGACAATGATAAAGGAAATTGATGACAGGGTAGTAAGAATGTAATCTAGACAGATGCAGAAAATAAATTGAAAAGGAAAATGAAGGGAAAAAAGGGAAAGGGATTGCAGAGGAGAGGTGTGGGAGAGGGAAGGAGAGGAGAGAGATGCCAGATCAATGGGGGTGAAGGGAGAGATGGAATGGGAAGGCATACAGTTTCTGGAAGGGGCATAAAAGGAGAGAAAATGCCATATAGGGGCAGAGAGAGGGCAGACAGTGGATGGAAGGAAGAGAGCAACAAGAAGATGAGAAAAGAAGAAACCAGAGAAGACAAAGGTAGAAAAAAAATTTCTATTTATTTATTGCTTTAGGAGATATGTGTCAAATCGGTCAAGCCGTTTTTGAATTACTGTGAGAATGGCAGCTTTTTACATTTTTTCCATTGACATGAATGGGTGAAATCTGATTTTCTGTTTGTAGCTCCGCCCACGTGTGCAGGTGGGCCGCGAGACCCCCAGAACATATCACCCCAGGTAGTGAGGGATCTGCATACCAAGTTTCGTTCAAATCGGTCAAGCCGGTTTTGATTTACTGTGAGAATGGCAGCTGTTTACATTTTTTCCATTGACATGACTGGGTGAAATCTGATTTTCTGTTTGTAGCTCCGCCCACGTGTGCAGGTGGGCCACGAGACCTCCAGAACTTATCACACCAGGTAGTTGGAATAACTGTGAGAATGGCAGCTTTTTACATTTTTTCCATTGACATGAATGGGTGAAATATGATTTTCTGTTTGTAGCTCCGCCCACGTGTGCAGGTGGGCCACGAGACCCCCAGAACTTATCACACCAGGTAGTGAGGGATCTGCATACCAAGTATCGTTCAAATCGGTCAAGCCGTTTTTGAATTACAGTGAGAATGGCAGCTTTTTACATTTTTTCCATTGACATGAATGGGTGAAATCTGATTATCTGTTTGTAGCTCCGCCCACATGTGCAGGTGGGCCGCGAGACCCCCAGAACATATCACCCCAGGTAGTGAGGGATCTGCATACCAAGTTTCGTTCAAATCGGTCAAGCCGTTTTTGAATTATTGTGAGAATGGGGTGGGACATGGTCATACCGGGTTACAACTTGCTTCGCCGGGACAGAGAGGGTAGGAAGGGAGGGGGTGTAGCATTATATACTAAAGATGACATTAAGGTTACGAGAATCTCAGATGTCCAGTATACTGGGGAATCCCTTTGGGTTAATTTGGCCAGAGGGAAGGACAAATGCTTGTATCTTGGCATAATTTACAGACCCCCAAGACAACAGGATGACCTGGATATGGAAATAATCGAAGATATAGAAAATATCACCTTGCGTGGGGACACAGTATTGCTAGGTAACTTCAACATGCCTGATGTGGATTGGGTTACACTTACCTCTGCTTCCGGCAGCAGCAGGAGGCTATTAAACTCTATGAAAGGAGCAAGCCTCAGGCAACTGGTGTTGGAACTTTCAAGGGATCAGGCAATACTGGACCTGATACTTACCAATGGAGAAAGTGTCACAGAGGTCTCGGTGGGTGACACATTGGCCTCCAGTGACCACAACATGGTATGGTTCAATATCAGGAAAGGTTTCACGAAATCTACTACACTAACCAAAGTCCTCAAATTCAAGGACACAAATTTCAAAGAAATGGGAGACTTCGTTCACCAGGCGCTACAAAGCCAAGAAGAAACCGATAACGTGGAAGACATGTGGTCGACTTTGAAAGCAACCATACAAGAAGCAACAATCCGCTAAGTAAAATCAGTAAGTAAACGGCGAAGGAACAATAAGCCACAGTGGTTTACTGCGGAGATCTCAGACCTGATCAAGGAGAAGAAAAAAGCATTCATCTCTTACAAACAATCAGGGAAGCAGGACTCTAGAGCAGACTACCTGGCCAAATCAAAAGCCGTCAAAACAGCAGTCAGGGAGGCTAAATTCCTCATGGAGTAGTCTCTAGCAAAGAACATCCAGAAGGGAGATAAATCCTTCTTCAGGTATATCAGTGATAGAAGAAAAAACTCAGGCGGGATTGTACGTCTTAGGAAACCAGACGGAGACTATGTGGAAAAGGATTCGGAAAAAGCCCAACTATTAAATGAATACTTCTGCTCAGTCTTCACCCGAGAAGCGCCAGGGCTCGGCCCTCAGCTACAGACAAGGGTTGGCTCAGTTGACCCGTTTAGTAACTTTGAGTTTACGCCCAGCAGTTTCTACGGTGAGCTGTCAAAGCTCAAGGTTAACAAAGCAATGGGGCCGGACAACCTGCACCCCAGGGTGCTTAGGGAGCTGAGTGATGTCTTGGCGGAGCCACTGTCCACGCTCTTCAACCTCTCCCTTAGTACAGGCAGCGTCCCTTTGGACTGGAGGACGGCTAACGTCATTCCACTCCACAAGAAAGGCTCAAAGATGGAGACAGCAAACTACAGACCAGTGAGTCTAACATCGATAGTGAGCAAACTAATGGAAACTCTAATCAAACACCAATTAGATAAGATCCTGGATGAGGAGAATCTACGGGATCCCCGACAACATGGATTTACTAAGGGGAGATCCTGCCAATCCAACCTGATCAGCTTCTTTGACTGGGTAACGGGGAAGCTGGATATTGGGGAGTCCCTGGACATCGTGTACCTGGACTTTAGCAAAGCATTCGATAGCGTACCACACCGCAGGTTAATGAGCAAGATGAGTTCTATAGGATTAGGTAACACATTGACGAAATGGGTTGGGAGCTGGCTTGGAGGTAGGCTCCAAAGGGTGGTGGTGAACGGCACCTCCTCCGAAATGACGGAGGTGATTAGTGGAGTACCACAGGGCTCAGTCTTGGGCCCAATCCTATTCAACATCTTTATAAGAGACTTGGCAGAAGGGCTTCGAGGTAAAATAACATTATTCGCCGATGACGCCAAACTGAGTAATGTAGTGGGCAAATGCACAACAGACGAAGATTCAGTGCCCGACAACATGATGCACGACCTACTCCTACTGGAGCGATGGTCTAGGACATGGCAACTAAACTTCAATGCCAAAAAATGCAAAGTTATGCACCTGGGCAGCCAGAATCCATGCAAATCTTATACCCTTAATGGCGAGATCCTAGCAAAAACGGTAGCAGAACGAGACTTGGGGGTAATCGTCAGTGAGGACATGAAGTCTGCCAATCAAGTGGAGCAGGCTTCGTCCAAGGCAAGACAAATCATGGGCTGCATACGAAGGGGTTTCGTCATTCGTAAGGCGGAAGTCATTATGCCATTGTATAGATCCATGGTGAGGCCCCACCTGGAGTACTGTCTGCAATTCTGGAGGCCGCATTATCGCAAGGATGTGCTGAGACTGGAGTCGGTGCAAAGAATGGCCTCCCGGATGGTCTCGGGACTCAAGGATCTACCATACGAAAAACGGCTTGACAAATTGCAGCTATACTCGCTCGAGGAGCGCAGAGAGAGGGGGGACATGATCGAGACGTTCAAGTATCTTACGGGCCGCATCGAGGCAGAGGAAGATATCTTCTTTTTCAAGGGTCCCACGACAACAAGAGGGCATCCGTTGAAAATCAGGGGCGGGAAACTACGAGGTGACACCAGGAAATTCTTTTTCACTGAAAGAGTGGTTGATCGCTGGAATAGTCTTCCACTACAGGTGATTGAGGCCAGCAGCGTGCCTGATTTTAAGGCCAAATGGGATTGGCACATGGGATCTATTCACAGGGCAAAGGTAGGGGAGGGACATTAAGGTGGGCAGACTAGATGGGCCGTGGGCCCTTATCTGCCGTCTATTTCTATGTTTCTATGTTTCTATGAATGGCAGTTTTTTACATTTTTTCCATTGACATGAATGGGTGAAATCTGATTTTCTGTTTGTAGCTCCGCCCACGTGTGCAGGTGGGCCGCGAGACCCCCAGAACATATCACCCCAGGTAGTGAGGGATCTGCATATCAAGTTTCGTTCAAATCGGTCAAGCCGTTTTTGAATTACTGTGAGAATGGCAGCTTTTTACATTTTTTCCATTGACATGAATGGGTGAAATCTGATTTTCAGTTTGTAGTTCCGCCCACGTGTGCAGGTGGGCCGCGAGACCCCCCAGAACATATCACCCCAGGTAGTGAGGGATCTGCATACCAAGTTTCGTTCAAATCGGTCAAGCCGTTTTTGAATTACTGTGAGAATGGCAGCTTTTTACATTTTTTCCATTGACATGAATGGGTGAAATCTGATTTTCTGTTTGTAGCTCCGCCCACGTGTGCAGGTGGGCCGCGAGACCCCCAGAACTTATCATCCCAGGTAGTGAGGGATCTGCATACCAAGTTTCATTCAAATCGGTCAAGCCGTTTTTGCGTGATCGCGGCACATACACACACACATACACACATACATACCTCCGATTTCATATATAGAGATAGATAAAGAGTTTTATCTCATGCAAAATTGTCATTTCTTTAATAAGACATTAACTAATTTTTTCTGAGGCTCTCCAAGTACCTACAAATCCAAAATGTGGTCCTGCAAAGGGTTTGAGTTTGAGACCACTGATCTACACAAAGGTAGAGCTTAGAAATTTGCAGATCACTGGAAACAGAAGTATGAAGAGGCTGATGTGAGGCTTGTTACTACTGTGGAATTTTTTTTTTAACTCTCTGCTATATAGGAGTCTGAGGCCCTATTGCAAAGACAGTCCCTTGATAAACACACATCAAGTTTCAAGTTTATTTCGTATTTGATAAAATCGCTTTTTTCAAAGATTACAAAGCGATGAACAATAACAAAAAAATCTGGTAAAAGAGGGAGACAGACATACATTTCATAGGGAAATCGGGAAAGAACTACAATTTGATATAGGAAAGAGAACAAATAAAGATAAAACAATAGGAGTTATATTATATTAGATCACTACTTGTCTACTTCAAATGGAAATAGCAAATCAGCTAAAGGGGTTGCATTAAGCTGAAATAAGATGATGTAAAAAGCTTATTGTGGACAAAGTCAGGATGTCAAATGGCTATCTAAGGCTTATCGCTAATTACATTACATTACATTAGTGATTTCTCTTTCGTCATTACCTTGTGGTTCAAGGCGGATTACAAAAGGAGTTATCTGGCCATTTCCAGAGGAATTGAAGAGTAGAGCGAGTTGCTTCAGAGAATTGGGACGAGTTTCGCGGTGTTAGTTTGTCTTCAAGGATTTCTCGACTAGCATGGTTTTCATTTCTTTTCTGAATGATTTGTAGTCTGGGGTGAATGTGAGCATTATACTGGTAAGATACAAATTTCTGTAATCAGGAGAATGACTTACTGTGGCCTATGATCCGGCTTCAAATGCTACAAGCCTCGATGAGGACTCGCTGTTGCATCTTGGGAAACTGCTGCTAATACTTGTGTTAGAGAAGGTTCTGAAGGTCATTCTGTGTGGCGGACCCTTTTCAGGAGGGCGGTCCTGACTGTGTTCAGTGAATTAACTCTTTGCACGTTTTTAAGATCCTCCTGGACAATTGTCCCAGTGGATGCCAAAGACTCGTTGCTGATACCTTAGTTAGAGTGTGAGACCATCAGGTCAGGGGAAACTCCTTAGTGTACTTGCTTACTGTTCAATGCATTATAAACCGTTTCGATATCTACAGAGGAAATGGGGTATATCCAATAAATCTAATCGTCAATTTCTGGGTCGCTCGATGCCTATCTAGGGTCAAGGCAACTTACAAATCTAGAAGTTTACGTTACGTTTAGGAGTTACAACAATGAAATATAGAGTAAGCTGTATACTATGAGGTATTTACCAGAGATAGGAGATGGAGAGGGGAACATTCAGCTTATTTATGTATTTAGTGAGTCAGATTTCTAGCCTGTCCTAATAGAAGAGCCCAGAACGGGTTGAGAAACAAGGTTACAAATAGAATAACAGTCTAAAAGAATGAACTAAACTAAAACTTAGTTTTATATACCAGGTTATCAACCATATGAAGCTCGACTCAGTTAACAATATTTTAAAAAAGTGCTAAACGATAAACAACGAGAATTTCAAAAGAATGAATTTTCAAAGTATTTAGCAAATAGAAAAGTTTTTAAAGATTTGCAGAAAAACTGAAAAGGACTGGGGGGGGGGCTCCTCAAAATTAAGGGGAGTTCATTCCATGGTTGAGAAAATTTGAAAGCTAAAGATCTCGACTCCTTTAATTTCTTTTCTGGAAGGAAGGGAGAGTTTGAATTGTTGGATGCCTCTTGCATAGGAAAATCTGTAGAGCTGTAGTAGAAATTCCTATGTACATGTGTTGGGCACTGAGCTCAGTAGCCTGGCAAATGATGGGCAACAAGGAGCTCAGGTGGCTTCAGATAAACTCTTCCTAGGCATAGGCATCCAAAGTGAGCAATATATCATGTTGCCTCTAGGATGCGCTGTGCCTGCGTTTCAGCTGGGGTGGGAGATGGTGGGAGGCCTCTGTTGGTTCTTTCTGCTTGCAGTTCTGGCCTTTCCTCACTAGGGGCTGCTGTTGCTGCTCAGTTATGTGCAGTGCCGGCTCTGGCTTTGCCTTTCCGAGGCCCTTGTCATTTCATATCCCAGAGCTTTACTTAATGCTCCTTATGAGGTTTCGCATTCATTATTTATTTTTCTGCGGCATTTATTATTCATAGAGAGCCTTACTTACAGCATTGCACAATATTGAGTCAACAAATAGAGAGTAAACACATATGCACACATCGATACCGTGAGAAGATGTGCTTGCTGGTTGCCAAGGGGCTCTTGCTTATGTCAGCCCAAAAGAAACCTGGGGGAGAAAGGTGCAAGGTACTAGGAGGTTTCTTACAAGGTAGAAAAACGTGAGAAAAAAGCCCTTATACTATGGTGGCCAAAACGCGGAGATTTGAGATGGCGCCGTAGTTATAACTCAGGACAGGCAATCCAGCTCTCATTTTACGCCATTTGATGCGCTGTGGTAGAATTGAAGATTCATTAAGAAAAAGGAAGATGACAAGGCCATATAAATAATAATAATAACTTTATTTTTGCATACCGCAATACCACAAGCAGTTCAGAGCGGTTTACAGAGGAAGGGACTGTACACAGACAGCGATGTTACAGAAAAAAAACTTTCAAATTACATTAGCATGCCAAGAGTAGTCAAGATTTATCCGGAAGCATTTCAAAGATACAACAAGGCAGAGAAATTTATCAAAGAGATAGGTTTTAATTGATATCCTGAAGGTTTGGTAGGAGGGTGCATTTGAAATGAAGTTGGTTAACCATTTATTCCATTTGCCTGCTGGGCTTCCCAAATCTGATCTGGACACCCCACTAGCAGCTGAATATTCAGGTTACCCTCTATAACTATGCAAGTACTAGATTTCCAATATCTATAAACATATCTCATGCATATTCATGGTAGAAATGAATATGTATGCTATAGATCTGCATGCACTGGATTTCCAGTATCTACAAACATATGTCATGCATAGCATGGTGGATATGAATTAATCTGCTTGAACTACACTTCCAATATTTACAAAACGTATCTGTTTAATTCTTTTGGTTTATTTGGAAAATTTGCGGCAGTACCTTTTGTGGCAAATAGGTCAAACAGTAGCATAGAAATTAAAGATAAAAAAGTCAATGAAAAAGTAGAACTCCATAAAAATAGGAAAGACTCATACATAAGAACATAAGCAGTGCCTCCGCCGGGTCAGACCATAGGTCCATCCTGCCCAGCAGTCTGCTCCCGCGGCGGCCCAAACAGGTCACGACCTGTCTGAATCACCAGAAGGGGCTCCCTTGCCACCTTGGTTTCCCATTGAGTCCTATCTTTCCATCGAAGTCCTAACCCTCCGGTCTTGCACATGCACGACCTGGTTGGGTTTCTATACTTATTACCTGGTTAGCTTTCTATACCTGTGTTACATCCCAGCACCTCTCTCAGTATCCCACGATCCCTTTATCCCTCAGGAATCCGTCCAATCCCTGTTTGAATCCCTGTACCGTACTCTGCCTGATCACTTCCTCCGGTAGCGCATTCCAGGTGTCCACGACCCTTTGTGTGAAAAAAAACTTCCTTGCATTTGTTCTGAACCTATCTCCCTTCATTTTCTCCGAATGCCCCCTCGTACCTGTTGTCCCCTTCAGCCTGAAGAATCTGTCCCTATCCACCCTCTCTATGCCCCTCATGATCTTGAAGGTCTCTATCATATCTCCCCTGAGCCTCCTCTTTTCCAGAGAGAAGAGCCCCAGCCTATCCAACCTCTCGGCGTATGGGCAGTGTTCCAGCCCTCTTACCAGTTTCGTTGCTCTCCTTTGGACTCTCTCAAGTACTGCCATGTCCTTCTTGAGGTACGGCGACCAATATTGAATGCAGTATTCCAGATGCGGACGCACCATCGCTCGATACAATGGCACGATGACTTCCCGCGTCCTGGTTGTTATGCCCCTCTTTATGATGCCCAGCATCCTGTTGGCTTTTTTCGAGGCTGCTGCGCACTGCGCAGATGGCTTCAGTGATGCATCCACCAGCACACCCAAGTTTCTCTCTAGACTGCTGTCTCCCAGCAGTGCCCCCCCCCAATTTGTAGTTGAACAACGGGTTCTTTTTCCCTATATGCATGACCTTGCATTTTTCCACGTTAAAGCGCATTTGCTATTTGTTTGCCCAGTCTTCCAGCTTGTCCAGGTCCCTTTGCAGGTCCTCACACTCCTCCCTGGATCTAACTCTGCCGCACAGTTTGGTATCGTCTGCAAATTTTATAACCTCGCACTTTGCCTCCTTTTCCAGGTCATTAATAAATATGTTGAAGAGTAACGGCCCCAGCACCGATCCCTGTGGCACACCGCTCGTGACTCCCCGCCAGTCAGAATATTGTCCCTTTACTCCGACATACAAGTTAGAAGAAGTTATTATCTGAATCTAAGTATTAAAAGCCACAGTAAACAAATGCGTTTTAAGCCAAGACTTAAATTTCTTCAAAAATAATTCCTTGATAAGCCAGACAGGAAGAGCATTCCTTAACCATAGGGACAAGGGGAACGAAGGCAGAATTCCGAGTTGATTTAAGGTGAGGTCGGGAAGGAGGAGGAAGAATTAGAAATTGTTCATGGATAACGTGATCATTTATTTTTTCCTCAAAATGGGACAGGACCCTCCCCGGGACCCTCCCGGATTCTCCCCGGACCCCATTAAATACAGAGCAAAATATAGACAGCAGATATAAATTCTCAAAACTGACACATTTTGATCACTAAATTGAAAATAAAATAATTTTCCTATGTTTGTTATCTGGTGATTTCATGGTTGCACTTCTTTCTTTCTTTCTTTCTCTCTCTCTCCCTGACCCCCTTTTGTTTTTTTCTCTCTCCCTGCCTTCTCCCCCCAAGCCACCGGCGGTGCTGGTGCTGATTTCTCCAAGCCAACGCAGCAACAGGTGCATGCAGCCACGATTGCACAAGCCCTCCCCCCCACTCCCCCCACGACGTCAATTCTGACGTCGGAGAGGACGTTCCAGGCCAGCCAGGCAATGATTGGAAGGAAAAAAAACCCTGATCCAAACTGAGACCGAGTCATGAAAAATTCAGAATAAAGTTAAGGAAAATGAATTCACTTCAAAGCTTGAAATAAAAAAAAAATAAAACTCTCCAGAACACTATGGAGTGAATTGATCCAACATCATCAGCAACAATTTATTATTTCTATAGCGCTACCAGGCGCACGCAACGCTGTACATTGTACATGCAAGAGACAGTCCCTGCTCAGAAGAGCTTACAATCTAATTATGAAAGACACGGTACACTGTCAGTAGCGCGCAGGACAATTGAGCCCCGCCAATTCCCCTCCGTCAAATGAAGGGAGTGGGATTTTTGGGGCATGATTGCAAGTGTAGTGGGGTTTTTGGGGGGCAATGTTAAGATTGAGACCGCGTTGGATGAAAGTGCGATTGAATTGGGGGGGTTCCCCCCCAAGAGCAAAAGAGCCGAAGAGCGGAAGAGTTTTAAGTGTACAGTGTTCCCCCGCGAATTTACGGTTCGCAGACTCGCTCATTCGTGCTCTGCTCCGACTGCCTCTTCCTGTAGTCAAGTCGGGCTACACCAATCAGAAGCTGTGTGTCAAAGCAGCTCCTGATTGGTGTAGCCTGACTTTACTACAGGAAGAGGCGGTCAGAGCAGACCGCAAGTGATTTTCTTCACCCGCCGGCGCTCCAGCTGCCCTCTCCTGCCTCCCCCTGCCTTTTGACAGATAATAAACTGCATTTGCGGTTTTTCAAAATTCACAGTGGGCATGGCGTGGGAGAGGCTTCTATATGGACGTCTCTTCATTCATTAACATATATTTGGGTGCCGTAGTGCGTCCATCTAACTCTAAAATTGTAGGTGAATGAAAACCAGGTCTACTTTTCAGTGTGGTTTGGGCTTTAGATAGACGTGAGTTCTACAAATGGCATTTAGGCTGGCTTTGGACGTTCTCAATTTGATCTTGTAAATTGGGTTCAGGGATTTATTTTTGCTTTATTAAGCTCAAAATACATTTAATAAGCCACCACATAAACAGGGCACATGAACACAAACGTACAAGTTTTCTAGCAATGTTATTTGCTAATTACAGCACATGAAAAAAACACAGCTTTAGGCTTCTTGCTAAAAACAACAACCCTTTTTTCCTCACTAAACAGTGCTCCAATCAGCTGTTTCTTGAAACAGGTACATTCAGCAAGCAAGCCACTTGAAAATAATTTATATATTGCATAGATAACTTCATTTGCAAAAGTTTAAAAAGAGAAAAAAGAGATACAGACCTTAGCATGGCTTCTAGTTTATTGCAAATGGAGGTATGCAGATGCACAATGCTGACCTCATTGTGAGATCATCAAGGTAGATCTGCAAGGTAGAAGGTCACAATTAAAATAGGAACATGTGCTGGGGGGAACTGTTTGGGATCTGAACCCAGGACCTCTGGAAGATGAGCATAGGGCTCTTACCCAGCTTCTAGTCAGGGGTCTCTGACTGCCCTGTGATATCATAGCTTAGTGATATGCTAAGGTACCATCACAAGGCTAGGATATCCTAACCTCTCATGGTAGGAAACCCCTGACTAAAAAGAAGAGTGCTGGAGAAAAGAGCATGGAGTAGGGTAGTGCTGAATGGGACAGAAACAGCAGAAGAGGGGGGTTGGAAGGAGAGAGAGAGAGAGAGAGAGAGAGAGAAGCACCCACACGGGAGGAGGGCGAGAGAGAGAAGCACTAAAAGGATACAGAGGATGGGAAGGGGGACCAAGGAAATGGGTGGTGTGAAGGGGGGGTCATGTATTCTCTTTTTTTGTCTTCACAAATATGGTAACCCTAAGTAAACTGCATTTGGCAAACTGGCAGGCAGAAGCTCTCCCAGACCCAGAGGGAACTTCACATCTTGTTGCTCTTGCAGGATCTCATCTTCCTCTGCCTGGTAGCATAGGGATGAGGTTGCCTAACTGTCCTGCCCAGGCTGTAAGAGATTTAACCTGCCACGACACCTTCCTCACTTCCAGCAGTGCTCCGAGTTCAGGGTTCCTTGGTGACATTTGCCTGTTGTTGGTTAGACAGAAGAGAACAGGGAAAAATTTATTTCACCTCAAACCTGAAGAAAAAAAACCTCCACAGCCCAGAGTCTCCTGGCATTGTATTTCCTGTTTCTAACTGCTGTGCTTTCTGCTCACTTCCCTCCCCCCTCTCCGGTGCTGGCTTGCTTCTCTTTTCTGACATGTGGAAGAAGTGCTGATGCAGCTCTTGGACAGAAAGCTTTCTACTGCGGTAGTATTTTACAAGCAATGGTCAGAATGGTGAGGGGGAGAATGAAGGTCACCATATCTGGATGTCCAGGACGGTGAAAAACCCTTCTTGTTTTAAGGAACAATGCAATCAGCTGCTACTTTTCCATAAGCTCCCCAGAAAATGAGCTGACTGTACTATCATCCCTCTGATCAGAATGGTGAAAGACAGACTGAAATGTTACTATATAGGATAGTTAGTCAGAAACACAGTCATAATGGGAGGTTTTGATTAGCTAAATATTGACTGGTGGGTGAATATCTCCTTTAGGGAACAGCTGATCCAGGGGAGGAGCTATTTTACAGGGCTTGGGTTACAGCGGCAAATGTGATTGACATAATCATGGGAGAGACAATCATAAATAACAGAGCCACAGCAGAACTAAACTTTAAAAGGGGAGATGAAGAGATTAATTGATGGTGAGGATTTGTACTGGTGCTCAGACATCAGACAGCACACATAGTAGAGAATGACACGGGGACAAATTTGTCACCGTCCTTGGAGGAACTCAATTTCCCTGTCCTGTCCCTGCGAGTTTTGTCACTGTCCCTGACCCATTCCTGTAAACTCTGCCTTAATTGCACAAGCCTTGGGACTCAAGGTCTCGGGACTCAAGGATCTCCCGTACGAGGAATGGCTGGATAAGTTGCAGCTGTACTCACTCGAGGAACGCAGAGAGAGGGGAGACATGATCGAGACATTCAAGTATCTCATGGGCTGCATCGAGGTGGAAGAAGATATCTTCTTTTTCAAGGGTCCTGCGGCAACAAGGGGGCATCCGTGGAAAATCAGGGGCGGGAAACTACACGGGGACACCAGGAAATTCTTTTTCACTGAAAGGGTGGTTGATCGCTGGAATAGTCTTCCACTTCAGGTTATTGAGGCCAACAGCGTGCCTGATTTTAAGGCCAAATGGGATCGACACGTGGGATCTATTCACAGGGAAAGGTAGGGGAGGGTCATTGGGGTGGGCAGACTAGATGGGCCGTGGCCCTTATCTGCCGTCTATTTCTATGTTCTATGTTCTAAGCCTCAAACACTTACGATTTTAAAGAATTGGTGGAATGAGGCATTATGACATCACAATCTCAGCTCTGGAATGTTGCTACTCTGGGTTTCTGCCAGGTACTTGGGACCTGGGCTGGCCACGGTTGGAAACAGGAGACTAGGCGTGTTGGAACCAGAATGAAGCCAGAGGTGATTAGCTGTGAGGAAAGAGATGCCTCAATAATCAAAAGAACTTATCCTCCTAATTCAATATAGGCTGCCCAAATTTGGGTACAGAGCCCACATAGGCAAATAAATCAACAAGTCCACCGGGTGCTAACAATCAATTACCGGAGTTAATTGGTACCTAATTAGTGCTAATTTGGGTTTAAGTGCACATCTGCCCATGCACTATTCTATAAGATACACTGACAAATTCATACACGGCAATTGCGCACAGGGACAAGTGCGCGCGTGACAATGGTGCCCCGTCAATTGCGCCCCCAGCCATCAGTGGATATCTGGGAGGCCCTGATTTGCTCAGACTCCTCAGGCCCCCCATCCCTTGGGTCCCCTGAGAAGTAGCTAATAACTACAATTAAATATTAAGAACATAAGAATAGCCTTGCTGGTTCAGCCCAATGGTCCATCGAGCCCCAGTAGCCCGTTCTCACGATGGCCAATCCAAGTCACTTTTCCAAGCTGAAGAGCCCTAACCTTTTTTAGTCTTTCCTCGTACGAGAGGCGTTCATCATCTTGGTCGCTCTTCTTGGAACCTTTTCGAGTGCTTCTATATCTTTCTAAAGTTGAAAGGGGATCGATTCCGTACAAACGTAAGGAAGTTCTTCTTCACCCAGAGAGTGGTGGAAAACTGGAATGCTCTTCCGGAGTCTGTCATAGGGGAAAACAGTTCACCCTCTCCAAGGTAGAGAGAACGAGAGGACACTCTCTAAAGTTGGAAGGGGATACATTCCGTACAAACGTAAGGAAGTTCTTCTTCACCCAGAGAGTGGTGGAGAGCTGGAACGCCCTTCCGGAGTCTGTCATAGGGGAAAACACCCTCCAGGGTTTCAAGACTAAGCTGGACAAGTTCTTGCTCAACTGGGACGTACGCAGGTGAGGCTGGACTTTGACCTGGGGGGGTCACCGCGTGAGTGGACTTCTGGGCAGGATGGACCACTGGTCTGACCCAGCAGTGGCAATTCTTAGGTTCTTATGAGGAGACCTAGCACAGCAGTGCTCATTGGACGAGAGACTTGGTGAACTTCCTTCTAACATTGCCATTCTAACCTACAGGAGTGGACGAGAGCCCAGAGGACAGAAAGAGAAGGACAGATTTCAACTTCGGCGTGAGCACTCGCCGTTTCAAAGACGTCTCCGTGGACAGGACGATAGAGTGATAAGCACTTTCCTTTCTTCATTTGCTTGCTATCTGTTAATATCATATTGATGATAATTTTCCTTTAATGGACCATCTGCAGTAATTATGATACAGTGGGTGAGTAATTGCCTCTGACGCTCCAATGTAACTTCTCAACCTTAATTCACTTGATTGTTCTGGGAGGGAGACAGAGAGAAGAAAGAACGAAACAAAAGGATGAGCAGAGAGAAAGAGAGAGTGCAGAAGTCTGAGTATTTTAACTACTGGTGTCTCTATAGTTCTCTGTTCTTTCTCTTTCTTTTAATCCCATCCGCCTTTGTCTTTTTCCATCTGTTTCATATTTTCTTTCTGGGGATTTAGGGTCATGAGTGCCAGGTTCCGAAGAAAGATGTGGACTGGAATGAATGAATTATAATGGGAGAAGGTGGAAATTATTCAAAGAAAGAATAGAATCCAAAATGAAAAGTTAATATGAACATTCACATTCAAGGAGGAAAGATTTCAGTGGATACCCATACTCGCACTGGCTGAGCCTGCCCTCTGATGTCACTTCCTGGTCTAACAAACAGGAAGTGATATCAGAGGGAGGGCTGAGGATGGTATGAGCAGTGGGGGTGGGGTGGAGGGGAAGACCCTCCTCATTGTCAGTAAGAGCTACAAGAGGTAAGGGGGACCAGGAGGTAGAGAATGCATTTTTAAGAGACCAGCCCCCCCGTGTGGGGAGCGGGAGTAAAGGTACCAGCGCCACCATCAAGTTGGTACCTGAGGCGCTCCATCCTCCACCACCTTTTACGAGGAGGAGAGTGTGGCATAGTGGTTAGAGCTACAGCCTCAGCATCCTGAGGTTGTGGGTTCAAATCCTGCACTGCTCCCTGTGACCCTAGGCAAGTCACTTAATCTTCCAGTGCCCTAAGTACATTAGATTGTGATCCCACAGGGATAGATAGGGAAAATGAAAAGTATCTGTATGAAAATCACTTTGAGTGTGGTTTTAAAACTACAAAGAAGCAGTATCCAAGTCCCAATCTCTTTCCCTTACTACACCAGGGGCAATGCATAAATCTGGGAGCCCAAGTTTATAGAATTAGAGAGTACACTTGTGCAATACTGCTGAAAATGTACCTAATTTGCATAAGAACATAAGAATTGCCGATGCTGGGTCAGACCAGTGGTCCATCGTGCCCAGCAGTCCGCTCCCACGGCGGCCCTTAGGTCAAAGACCAGCGCCCTAACTGAGACTAACCCTACCTGCGTACTTTCTGGTTAGCAGGAACTTGTCTAACTTTGTCTTGAATCCCTGGAGGGTGCTTTCCCTTATAATATCTTCCGGAAGAGCGTTCCAGTTTTCCACCACTCTCTGGGTGAAGAAGAACTTCCTTACGTTTGTACGGAATCTATCCCCTTTCAATTTTAGAGAGTGCCCTCTTGTTCTCCCTACCTTGGAGAGGGTGAACAACCTGTCCTTATCTACTAAGTGTGGGTGAATTAGAAGATGTCACCAGACAGCCTTTTTGCAAAACAATCCTGTATGTCCAGTGTTCTTGCAAATCTACAATATTTGACCCACGTTCTTCCACTTGCTTTATCTCCCAAATTACCTTTTGATGGCAATACCTTAGTAGCATTTTAGTATACTGTATCTGTTCGGAAATTCTCAGTCCTGGGATAGTAAACTCTGAATATTATATCAAAAGCGGTTCGTTTAGTAAAAGTAGTTTGTTACCTACAGATCTAGCATTGATGTAAATACAAGGCACAGGGCTGGGTTGCTCTTTCTTTTAAGTGTTGATGAGTGACGCGGACACAGCGTAGGTTGGCGTGAGCTCTAGCAGAAAGGGGAGGGGGGCTGGGTTTCTTTTGGTTTGTGGATCGGTTGCTGGAGATTGTAGGGATCGGATCACAGAGCAAGAAGGAGGAGTTCTTAAAGCATAGGCTTATTTGTGAGGAGGGTCCATGTGGTTTGGAGCTACAATTTGTTGGGTGCCAAATTTGAAAAGGTTTACTTATTGTTTGGCAGTCTTTTGTTAGGTTAGAAAGATTAGGACTAATGCATGGCCCCACTTCATGACTGACGTTTATTCTGCAGTGTCTGTTGGAGCTGTGGAGAACGGGAGGATTTATAATTAGCGGACTGGAGATTACCTTGGCGTGGTATGATGATCTTCACTGGCTGTTAAGCAGAACATTTATGGGTTCCAGACGGTCGATTGTCCTCTACTCTACTGATGTATGTTGTATTGTGGATAGGGTTGCCAGATTTTCCTTTCGGAAAATCCAAACCCTAGCCCTTCCTCCAGGCCCGCCTAGTTTCGCCCATCTGCCCTAGCCCCGCCCCCGCCACTTGCTCTTGGCAGGCATGGAGGAAGTGCCGGGTTTTGAAAAGCCAAAAGGAGGACATTTCTGGGGGAATCTGGTAGCCCTAATTGTGGATGTGAGGGTATTGTAGCTCTTGTTCTCCGTCTGGATTTCATAGCAGGAGCATTGGGGGGAGGGGGGAGCAACGTTTTTACACCAGCCTGACTCACTCAGTGGCATAGCAAGGCTGAGAAGCACCTGGACTGGTGGCACCCCTCCCTTGCCCTCTTCCCCGCCCCCCTCTATCCGCACCTTCCCCGCCCCCTCGCACCTTCCCTTCCTCAGTACCTCTTTAACATTCCCGGCGTGAGCAGCAACCCAAATCTGCCGCTGGCGCTAGCGTTGGCTCTTCATCTGATGTCATTTCCTAGGCACAGGTCCAGGAAGTGACACCAGAGGAAAAGCCAACACTGGGTTGGAGTGGCTGCTTGCACTGGGAATATTAAAGAGGTACTGGGGAAGGGATGTGGAGGGGGGAAGAAGCAGGGGAAGAGAGGAGGATGGGTGCTGGAGACCCCACCATGACAGCACCCGGGGCGGACATCCCTCCCCGCTATTACATCACTGGTCTCACCCCCCTTCTTTGCTGATGCTGGATCTCAATGGGGCAGTTCGTGGTGGCATTTGAGCTGCCCTGTGTTTAAGTTTGGTGCCTTCAGGCTCCCGTTAATAGCAGCACAGAGCAGGAGCATCAGGGGGGCGGAGTGACTCTCCCACATTGGCCCGACTCCCCTCGTCTGCCAATGCTGGATCCCAGTGGGGCAGATCCTTGTGGCAATGGAGCTGCCCTGTGTGGGTGAGAGGCTGCACAAATGTCCTGCCTGCTCCCCAGCGGGAGGTGGGAGAGGGTGTAAGGGAAGCAAGGGAGGTGGACCATCTTTGCCAAGGCCAGTGCCTCTCCTCCTCTCCATATCCACATGTACCTCTTAAAATGATCACCAGCACGAGCAGCATCTTCCACCTGCTGCGCCAGCCTTGGCTTCCTTCTGACGTCACGTCCTGGTCACAGGACCAGGACATGATGTTAGAAGAGAGCTGAAGCTGGCGCGAGCAGTAGGTGGAAGATGCGGCTCACTACGGAGAACATTTCAAGAGGTACGCAGGGGTGAGGGCGCATGGCGCGGCGAGACTAGGTGCTACCGCCCCGGCAGCCAACCTCCCTCGCTATGTCACTGGTGGGAGGGGCAATTCCACTGACTCTCTCCAGACGTGCTTGGAAGAAGTCAAAAAATACTTTTATTTCTAACTTTTCTGACCAGAGGGCCGCCACGTGAGCGGACTGCTGGGCATGATGGACCACTGGACTGACCCAGCAGCGGCAACTCTTATGTTCTTAGGATTGCATTGGGCTAAGGCAGGCAGAGCTGTCAAAAGGCACTTATCATAGAAACATAGAAATAGACGGCAGATAAGGGCCCACGGCCCATCCAGTCTGCCCACCTTAATGTCCCTCCCCTACCTTTGCCCTGTGAATAGATCCCATGTGCCGATCCCATTTGGCCTTAAAATCAGGCACGCTGCTGGCCTCAATCACCTGTAGTGGAAGACTATTCCAGCGATCAACCACTCTTTCAGTGAAAAAGAATTTCCTGGTGTCACCTCGTAGTTTCCCGCCCCTGATTTTCAACGGATGCCCTCTTGTTGTCGTGGGACCCTTGAAAAAGAAGATATCTTCCTCCGCCTCGATGCGGCCCGTAAGATACTTGAACGTCTCGATCATGTCCCCCCCTCTCTCTGCGCTCCTCGAGCGAGTATAGCTGTAATTTGTCAAGCCGTTTTTCGTATGGTAGATCCTTGAGTCCCGAGACCATCCGGGTGGCCATTCTTTGCACCAACTCCAGTCTCAGCACATCCTTGCGATAATGCGGCCTCCAGAATTGCACACAGTATTCCAGGTGGGGCCTCACCATGGATCTATACAATGGCATAATGACTTCCGCCTAACGACTGACGAAACCCCTTCGTATGCAGCCCATGATTTGTCTTGCCTTGGACGAAGCCTGCTCCACTTGATTGGCAGACTTCATGTCCTCACTGACGATTACCCCCAAACAATAGGGTACTTAAGTTTAACGACCCTCTGGAATGTGATCAGAAGAAAATGGTATTCAAATGTTGGCTTTTCGAAGTTTCACAAACTTTAATTTTTTTTTGGTAAATATTTTAAAATCGTTTCTTGGAAAAAGATAAACTAGTTTTTTAAAGTCCAGCATCTAATATCTAACAAGAAGCTTCTGTTCACTGGAGATTAAATCAAATCAAATGACTGTATAATCACTCCTCTGAAATTATTTGGAAGCTTTACTGCAGAATATCAGACATGTATAGGTAATTTAAGCTAAAGTTAGGAACTTTATCTCGCAGACCGAAGCTTTGGCGCCTTTATTTTGCAGTTTCTGATCCCGATAGCTTTTGATGATCCGACTGAAGCAGATCACTGGAGGCTTTTTTCTTATGAAATAAAAGCAGCTCTGAATAAAAACAGAGAGAAACGTTGCTTGCTTGAAAAGTGCAGGAAAGCAAAAGGTTGCCTTTATCTAAACAAAACAGTGGAAAATAACAAATTTGATAAAGGCCCAAAGGCATTCTTATTGTTGCTTCTGGTTAGAAGAGTGAAGGAGGTCTGGGGTCTGCAGAAGGTGGATTGATGGCTCCACATCATTCTTGTCTTGGTTGGGCTGCGAACTTTTCAGTGGCCCCTTGTATTGTGATGTCATAATGCCTCATTCCACCAGTGCCTAAGAGCCAACCTCATCGGTGATGCCACAATGGCTTGGTTTCCCTATACTTGTGCCCATTTGCTAGATTTATTTGCCTCATTGAAAGGAAAAGGGTCAAGAAAAGTGTGGAATAACTTGTAAGTTTCATGGCTCTACATCATTCTCGTATTGGTTGGACCGAGAACTTTTCAGCAGCCCCTCGTATTGTGATGTCATAATGCCTCAATCTACCAATGCCTAAGAGCCAACCTCATCAGTGATGTCACAATGGCTTGGTTTCCCTCTACTTGTACCCATTTGCTAGATGCATTTTCCTCACTGAAACAAAAAGCATCAAGAAAAGTGTAGAATAACTTGTAGGCTTCATGGCCCCACATCATTCTTTTCTTGGTTGGGCTGAGATCTTTTCAGTGGCCCCTCAAATTATGATGTCATAATGCCTCAATCTACCAATGCCTAAGAGCCAGCCTCATCGGTGATGTCACAATGGCTTGGTTTCCCTATACTTGTAAATTTAAATATTGATAGGGAGATATTAAATATTCCTCTGTGATATAACTTAAATGAATTACCAATTACCACAGCTCTTCAATTCATCTTAAAATACTGTACCACCTTGTATTATAGATAATCACCACCTGAATTTTTGTGAAATGCTCAGACCCTACACCCCGTGTTTAGTGATAACTCCAAACTGGGGTTCAAAAGGGGACCATCATGGCATTCACCGTCCCCATAACCCAACCATTCCAAACAGACTTTCTTCTGTGCTAATTACTTAACACTTTACGATAATATTGATGAAAATAAATTTTCAATGACTTATCTGGACATGTTGGTGTGAATGATTATTTTGAACCCTAGACCACTTTAAAAAGACTATTCCATTGAATATCTTCTCTGTCTTTCTGTTCTCTTTTCTTTTTCTCTTTATTCATATAAACTTGTGCTGATATCCCCGTCCCCCCGACTCGAGTTTCGCGTCTTCATCAGGGAAGGACACTGCCAAATAAAACACAATTACCTAAGATGTTCTCCGTAACTCTTATTAAAACCAAGTTAAAACCTGAAATTGTAGGTGAAAGGTTCAATACTCCAACTTGAAACTAAACCCGCATTCCTACCTATAAACACGGCCTATAAACGGCCGAAATAATATGTTGAATTCTACTTAAATATCAAATCTCAAGCCTGAATTGGCTCTCCATGTATCGAAAGGGCATCAGAAGCAGGGCTCACTGAAGGAAAATCTACAGTCTGCTTATAAAGGAACCCCAACCGGAACAACAAATGCCCCGGAAGAGAACCTCCTGCGTGGGATACCGGACCCATCTAAATTAGTAACCATTCTATTTCATGGTTAAGTCCTATAGGGCTCAAAGTGTTCCAGTTATAAATGAAACGTTGTTCTTTCTGTATTAGTATCTTGGAAAGGTCCCCCTCATAATTTCTTATATGTATTAATACTGTGTATCTCAGATCATCAACGGCATGTGACTGCTCTATCCAATGAGCTGTCAGTGGAGCGGAGATTCTATTCTTCCTTATACCACTGAGATGTTCAGAAATTCTTATCTTTCTTTTACGCGAAGTCTGGCCCATGTACAATTTTTGACAGGGGCATATTATATAGTACACTACCCCCGCCGATTCACAGTCTGTGTCTGTTCTTAATTTGTATTGTTTTCCTCCCGACTGCGGTATATCTATCTGGGAT
The DNA here is from genome assembly GCF_902459505.1 of Geotrypetes seraphini. Lineage (NCBI taxonomy): Eukaryota > Metazoa > Chordata > Amphibia > Gymnophiona > Dermophiidae > Geotrypetes > Geotrypetes seraphini. Next base: position 14,086,012 of record NC_047085.1, read on the forward strand.
GTCTGCCATACATAACGGTATAACCGGCATTTAAGGCACGGTTGGTGTGGGTGACAATTTCCTATACTAGTTTTACCCGTACTGTGTTTCAATTTGTCACCCAAGTTGGGGACCCTGGAAAAGGCAAATTTTGGTTTAGACCAGGGGTGTCCAATGTCGGTCCTCGAGGGCCGCAATCCAGTCGGGTTTTCAGGATTTCCCCAATGAATATGCATTGAAAGCAGTGCATGCACATAGATCTCATGCAGATTCATTGGGGAAATCCTGAAAACCCGACTGGATTGCGGCCCTCGAGGACCGACATTGGACACCCCTGGTTTAGACGATAAAGCTGCATGAAGTTGCACTATGGCCCAATGTTTTGATATTATATGTTGAATGTTATTACTTACAGTATGGGGCATGACACAGACTATGTCTCCTTGATCCTTGTTACTATTGGTTTTTAGCACCCATGGTCGATGGCAGTTCTTTGCCCTTTTCCAAGCTCTTTTTATAATTTTGCGGGGGTATCCACGATCCAGAAAATTTTTGTACATTCCAAAAGCCTGCAAATCAAAGTCTTCATCCCTGGAACATATTCTTCGTAAACGTAGAAATTGGCCATACGGGATGCTATTCCTCAAAGTCCGGGGATGGAAACTTTGATACTGCAATAAGGCATTGCGATCTGACGGTTTCTTGTGTAGAGTGGTGGAGATAATGCCTTGCTGAATCACAACCTGAATATCCAGAAATGAAATAGCCTTTTGATTAAATTGATGAGTGAACTTAATGTTAGAATCCTTACAGTTGATCTCCAGCATGAACTGATTGAGATCTTCTAACCCACCACTCCACACAAAAAACATGTCGTCAATGAACCTTTTCCAACATCTAACCTATTCAGACATGCAAGGGTGGGGGCTACAGTTGGAAAAGGTTGCATTATGACATCACAATCTGAGCTCTAGAATGTTGCTACTTAGGATTTTAAAGCGTTTGAGGCTTGTGCAGATGAGGACGGAGCTAGGCATTGGTGGAATGAGGCATTATGACATCACAATCTGAGCTCTAGAAAGTTGCTACTTAGGATTTGAAAGTGTTTGAGGCTTGTGCAGATGAGGACGGAGCTTAGGCATTGGTGGAATGAGGTATTATGACATCACAATCTGAGCTCTAGAATGTTGCTACTTAGGATTTTAAAGCGTTTGAGGCTTGTGCAGATGAGGACGGAGCTTAGGCATTGGTGGAATGAGGCACTATGACATCACAATCTGAGCTCTAGAATGTTGCTACTTAGGATTTGAAAGGGTTTGAGGCTGTGCAGATGAGGACGGAGTTTGCAGGGATGAGGCAGAGACAGGAAAAGAACTCATGGGACCGGGAAAATGAGTTCTGGTGGGGACGGGGAAAAATTTGTCCCCGTGTCATTCTCTAGTTGAAATTACAGCAGGTCTGTGACAAGGGTGTGGGTCCCTTTAAGAGGATCCTACTGAGCAAGTATTAAAAAAAAAACCAACAAAAAACGAACTAGTGAAGTCTCTGTCCGCTCTTCACTTCTAATTCTTTTTGTCTTATTGAAGTCAAGGGGGGCACTTCTGTGGCTTACTTTAAAAAGCTGATTGCTCCACTGCTTCCCTCCTCTGCCAATATCTATCCATTTATGCATCGTCTCTTAATGAGAATGGAGGGCTTAATTTGATCATTCTCAGTCTCTTTATAACTAGGGCCCTCGGCTACGGCCAGCCAATATCACTGAGCGAGCTCCACTGATTATTTTAATCTTATCATATGTCTTTTCTGCTCAATAAACCCCCTCTGAAATCAAATTGTTACCGAACATAACCTGATGCTAATGTCCATTGGACTCTTGGCTATATTAGCAGATAATACCGTTTGTCATAATTAAGCGTGCTGCCTAATTAATTGAGTGGTCAGGATGCTAATTACCCAGGTTTATTGAGACTGGAGGAGTATGAAGGGCAGTGCTCGGGCTCGTAAAATCCTCTAGGGTTGGGAACCCCTTGGCTCTCTGCGGCGGCAGCTTGCATCGCTCTCCCGACAGACGGGGCAAGGATGAGCGAAGGTCTTTCCTTTCTTTTAATCTAGAGAAGTTTCTTCTTTCCTTATAACAATACTGATTTGTAGAATCAAATGCAAACTCGTTCCTATCTTTCATCTTTCTTTTTTCCCATTTCTTCCATCCGTTCTTTCTTTTTTTCCTTGTCCCATCCTCCCTTATTTCCTCCTTCGCTTCTTCCTTTTCCCCTTTCTCTCTCTCCCAACCTTCATTCTCCCTCCTCCCTCCTTTATTTGCATCCCTCTTTCTTTTATACTTTTTGGGTTTTCTCTCTCTCTTTTCAATTACTCCTTTCCTTCTTCTCTTCCTTTTTGTGCATCCTTTATCCGTTTCTCCCTTTCTTCCATTTTTTCTCTATTTTCTTCCTTTCTCCTCTCTCGTTTTCTTCACTTTCTCCTTCCTTTACTTCCTTCATGTCTCTTCTCCTTTTCTTTCTCCCTTCCTCTCTTCTATTCCTTCCTCCTTTTCTCTTTTTCTTCTTTCATTCTTCCTTCCTGCTTTTTTTTTTTTCTGGCCATCTTTCCTTCTCCTTCATCCGTCTTTTTTCCCTCCATCTTAAATTCTTCTGCCTAATAATAATCAAAAAGGTCTCCCTCCACTTCCAGGTTTTGTAATATGATTACCAAGGGAATCTTTTTCAGCCCCTTCCTCTAAATGGACAGAGAGAGGCAAATTTTCAAGGGCATATCAATGATAAAGCCGTACACCCTACCCCTGGATTCTATAAAGTTGAGCACCCATATTTCTGACTATCTTGCAAATTTGGACACACGATTGGCATTAAGTACCAGTAATACAGTAGCTCTGAAATGCTGTTAATTGATGCTAATTGAGGCTAATTTGTAGTTAAGTGCATAAAACTTTTAAATGGACTTTCAGCCTGCAATAGTCTGCATTCTTATGCCAGTCCAGTCCAGTCCAGCACTTAACCACATAAAGATCGGACATCTTTTTAGTCTAACGTATGCATTAGTGCTGACTCCGCCCTCAGGCTGCCCTCGGAGAGTGTGGTGCAGTGGTTAAAGCTACAGCCTCAGCACCCTGAGGTTATGGGTTCAAGCCCATGCTGCTCCTTGTGATCCTGGGCAAATCATTTAATCCCCCCATTGACCCAGGTACATTAGATAGAATGTGAGCCTACCAGGACAGACAGGGAAAAATGCTTGAGTACCTGAATAAATCTATGTAAACTGTTCAGAGTTCCCCTGGGAGAATGGTATAGAAAATTGGATTTTCAGCAGCTATATCTGGTTATGGGCTGCTGAATACTCATGGTTAGCCCTGGACAAACAATTTAAAGAGCCAGGAGCCTCTCCTGGCTGTTTAAATTTCTTTGAATATTGGGCCTTTAGAGCACCACTGCAAAGGGGGCATGTTTTGCTAGTCTTACAGGGTCAGACCAATGGTCCATCAAGCCCAGTAGCCCGTTCTCACGGTGGCCAATCCAGGTCCCTAGTACCTGGCCAAAACTCAAGGTGTAGCAACATTCCATACAGAACCCCAAGGAGTAGCAAGATTCCGGAATCCCAAAGAGTAACAAGATTCCAGAACCCAAAGAGTAGCAACATTCCAAACAGAACCCCAAGGAGTAGCAAGATTCCGGAATCCCAAAGAGTAACAAGATTCTGGAATCCCCAGAGAGTAGCAACATTCCATAAAGAATCTCAAGGAATAGCAAGATTCCGGAATCCCAGAGAGTAACAAGATTCTAGAATCCCAAAGAGTAGCAACATTCCAAACAGAACCCCAAGGAGTAGCAAGATTCCGGAATCCCAAAGAGTAACAAGATTCCAGAACCCAAAGAGTAGCAACATTCCGTGCTACCGATCCAGGGCAAGCAGTGGCTTCCCCCATGTCTTTCTCAATAACAGATTTTTCCTCCAAGAAATTGTCCAAACCCTTGTTAAAACCAGCTACACTAACCACTCTTACCACAACCTCTGGCAGTGTGTTCCAGAACTTAACTATTCTCTGAGTGAAAAAAATATTTCTTCCTATTGGTTTTCAAAGTATTTCCCTGTAACTTCTTTGAGTGTCCTCTAGTCTTTGTAATTTTTGACGGAGTGAAAAATCGATCCACTTGTACCAAGACTTCAATCATATCAAGTTTCAAGTTTATTAATACATTTGATGAATCGCCTATTAAAATTGCTAGGCGATGTACAAAATCCAAGTAAAGATTAATAAGGAGAAACTAACATTTTAACAATATAATTACATGAATTACAGACATCCGTCTCTTTTCCAAGCTGAAGAGCCTTTTTAGTCTTTCCTCATACGAGAGAATACTCCAACAAATTGGAGAAACTTGTTTTTACTCAAATCGAAATCAACACAAAATAGAGAACAAAAACTTCACATAACATATTTTTATATTCTGTACAGATAGGAAAGGACGTCATACATCCAAACACTAGTAAATGTTCGTGTCATTGCTGGGGTCCTGAATTAAATCATCGGTCCCACAAAAAAAAAAAAAACCCCTATCTGACTCGTTTTTTTAAAATAAAATTGACTTCATTCCTCGCTCAAAATATGTTGTGCGTTTTGTTTCAAATTTAGCCAAAGAGGAAAAACTTAGCTTATTGGCCCAAAGGTGGCTCAACTACTTCATAATAATGCTTCCTCAGAGGTACTGTTGCTTATACACGTTCTCAATCTGTGAAATTGCACAATCAATCGCCAATTTTTGAATGTTATCAACTCTTCAGTGGTAACATTCTCAAAACGGTGTTCTTAAACTGCTGGCCTTCATTGAAGAGTTGATAACATTCAAAAATTGATGGTTGATTGTGCAATTTCATGGTAGACATGCTGGGGCCCAGGTTAGAAAATAAAGGAGGGGGGTCCCCCAAACCCCTTCTCTTCCCTTTGATCTCTCAACCTGCCATTATAAATCACAGCAACATATCCTCACCAGATACAGAACAAGGGATCACAAATTAGACATAAAAATACATTGAAAAAAAAAAATTGAACTGGGAAGCCCAAGAAATTAAACAGCAGAAATGAAATGAAAAGGGAAATGCATTTTCTTTTCTAGTGAACACAATACAAAGACATCTGCTAACATATTTCAGTTAATAAATTAAAAATAAAAAGCTTTTCTCTACCTTTGTTGTCTGGATATTTTATTTTTCCATCATGTTGGTTTCAGTTTCTCTTTTCTGCTTTCCTGTCTCTCCTCTGCTAATTCTCCTTCAAGCGCCTGCTTTCCATTTGTCTTTTCTCCTCTCTCCTGTCTTGTTCCATTCCTTCACTATACCTCTTACATATTGGTCTTTCCTTTCTTTTTTGTCCTTTACAGCCTCTCTGTCCACTCTCATCCTTCTTTATACTTGTACATTTCAGCTACCTATCAAATGCTATCTCCTATTCTTACCTATTAGCTCTTCCATTCCCTTTATTTTTAACCTAAAGTAATCACTATCCTCCTCTCATTTCTCCCCCCTGATCTCTCCCACTGGTTCCACCATTCCCAGCATCAGTTCCCTTTTTCTCCCCTCCCTGATAGTCTATCTCCATGTTCTTTTCATTCCACCACCCCAACATCTTCCTGTCCCTTTTATCTTTCCCCCTGCCCCCTTCCCCCGTGTTTCAGCATTTCTCCCATTGTCCAGTATCTCTCCTTCAATTTCTTTTACACCCCTGGATCCTACATTTCCTTCTTTCGCCCCTCCCCCTCCTGCACATCTCTCCCTCACCCTGGGTCCAACATGTCTCCCTCTGTCCCATCCACTGCCATATCCAACCCATCACCCATTTCCTTCTCTTCCAATGTCCGCAATCTCTCTCTCTCTCTCCCCCCGCCCAACTCTCCCTTATATCTAGGACCAGCAACATCTCTCTTCCCTATGCAACATCTCGCTTTCTGTCCACTCCACTGCCATGTCCAATATTTTTCCCTCTCTTGCTCCCTCCCTGATGCAGCATCTTCCTCTCTCTTACCCCTCTCCCCCCTACTGTCTTTCTCTCCTCCCTGAGCAGCATATCTCTCTCTTACTCCTTTCTCCCATGTAGCAGCTCTCTCTCTTACCCCTATCCCCCTCTACTGTCTTTCTCTCCTCCCTGTTCAGCATATCTCTCTCTTACTCCTTTCTCCCATGTAGCAGCTCTCTCTCTTACCCTTCTTCTTCCTGCATTTTTCTCGCTCTCTCTTGCCCCTCTCCTCCCCGTGCAGCAGCTCTCTCTCTCCTTCTCTTTCTCCTCTGTGCTGCTTTTCCCTTCCTCCCCATGTCCAATGATTCTCCCTTTCTTCCCTCCCTCCCATTCTAATCTTTCCTTAGCACCCCGCTAACATCCGGCATTGGAGGGGGGGGGGGAAGTCTGTACTCTGTATTATTGCATCTCCCTCGCTCCTAACAAGTTTTTCTTTGAAAGGGCCGCAGCAGCCATTTCTATTTGCTGCCTGTGGCTGACCACTGAAGCTTTCTGTCTGTTGCGCCCTCTCTGACACAACTTCCTATTTCTGCCTGAGAGGAATGCGGCAGACGGAAGGCTTTGGGGGGTATGCCGCAACCTTTTTGAAGAAAAACTAATAGGAGGGAGAGAGGGTTGGAGATGCCGTGGACCTTCCCCCCCCATGCCAGCTGCATTGCCGCTGGGTGGGCCTGAGCCCAAATTGGGGGGAACTGGGCCCAACTCCCAAGGCAGCTCCTTGTAACCCTTGGCAAGCCTCCCAATCGTCTCATTGCCCCAGGTACAAAACATACCTTAGATTATGAGCCCACTAGGGAGAGAGAACGAACCTGCATATAATGTGTACAGCGCCTCGACTCGGTTTACAGCTATTTAAGATCATAACAGAAAAGAATCACGGTTGACAAATAAAAAATCGTTAATTAGACACAGATAAAATTTTATTGAGACTTCTGAAATAAGTGAGTTTTTAAATTTATTTTTTTTTTTTGAAATGTTGCTAATTGAGAGAGAGGAGTCCAATCTCAGATGGAAGCTCATTCCAAATCTTTGCAAATAAAAAGGTAAACGAACGACAGAAATTAGCTGTAGTTTTGATATTCTTTAAGACGGGAAAGCTAATGGCCTCGTTTACAAAGCCGCGTTAGCGACTGTGCTGCGCTAACGGCCCTGCAGCCCATAGAGATTTAAAGGGCTTTGTAAAGGAGGCCGTAAGTTTATATTTATAGAAATAACTACTAAGAGGAATGGACTCTCCCTAGCCGAATCCCCTGGGGAAGGAAGTCAAAGCTCTTCCTTTTACTCAAAGCTTTATATTTCTCTGTAAAAGCTCCAGCTTCTCATGCGAGCCACTTTCTCGGAATACACCACCCCCTGTTCAGATTGGACTGGAACCATTCTGGAGCAGGAGCCCAGAATGTTCTTGCAGCAGCTACAAAGGAAAGAGAATTTTGATAGCTCGCTACCCACAAGAATGACTGAAAACGCCAAATCCATTTATCAATTTTGAAATTAAACCAAAAAAAAAAAAAAGGACTAATTACACGCTTCATTAGAAAACAAAATGTTAACGACTTTCTTTTGTAGTTAACTATATCCTTCAGCAAGAAAAGGGCAAAAGAAAATCAATTTTTAAGTCGAATATCCCCGAAGAATCACCTTCTCCCTCTTATAGGCCCAGAAAAGGCAGGACCTGGCCTTTTAAATAAGATAATTTTTTTTTTCCCCCATAAACTGTAACATTTTTCTCAGCATCCGAAGCTGAAACATATTAAGCTGCGTGCAGCCTGCCATTTTCACAAATCCAGCTTCTCTGAGATTGTTAAATAAACACGATGCAGGATTTCTTCAGGTTCCATTTGGCCAGGGTTGGGCTAGGCCTGAAAGCCGGCAGAAACATATATTAAAGGTTTCTCAGGGACTGGATTCAGCACGGCAATTGCTTTGCACTTTGTGGATAGAAACATAGAAAGTGACGGCAGATAAGGGCCAAGGCCCATCAAGTCTGCCCACACCAATGACCCTCCCCTACCTCCCTTTGTGAAGAGATCCCACCTTTCGATCCCATTTAGCTTTAAAATCAGGCACACTGCTGGCCTCAATTACCGGAAGACCATTCCATCGATCCACCACCCTCTCGGTGAAGAAGTACTTTCTGGTGTCGCCATGCAATGTCCCTCTCCTGATTTTCCACTGATGCCCTCGTGTTGACGTGGGTTCCTTGAAGAAGAAGATATCCTCCCCCACCTCGATACGGCGCGTGAGGTATTTGAATGTTTCGATCATGTCCCCCCTCTCCCTGCGTTCCTCTAGGGAGTAGAGCTGCAATTTATTCAGCCGTTCCTCATACGGGAGATCCCTGAGCCCTGTGACCATCCGTGTGGCCATTCGCTGGGAGCTGCTGTTGTAGTTTCTGCGAACTCCGGAGTCTTTTCCTTTCATTTATGCAAAAGAACGAACAACTGTCCCGCTAGAGCAGTGTCTCGCAAACTTTGCCAAGCCGCAGCGCATTGAACGTGGTGGTGGCTGTGGCTTGAGGCATCCGGACGTCTAGGCGATGTCACACTCGTGCATGATGCCAGCACGTCAACGTCTGAGTATGCGCGAAAACTCTTTAATGGGCTCTGAGCCGCCAGTGGAGGGGGATGGGGTGCTGGAAGGGAAGGCATGTGAAGAGAAGGAGAGGTGCTGGCTTACTGCTTACCAGAGGCATACCTAGGGTATGTGACACCCAAGGCCCATTGTTCTTTGACACCCCCTGGCATCATTTTTGACAACCCCCCAATACAAAAAATATTTTTAGTAATGTTCCCCCCAGGTGCCAGCCATGAGGGGGTGTTCCCAGCCTAGGAGTCATGATCCAGGAACTTCCCTTCTCACGGCCCGGTGCCAAGGCTCTGGGTAGTCCCCGTGGCCCAGCATGTTCCCAGCCTTCTCTCCCTTTACCTTCCGTGAAGCTGAAAAAAACTGCCCGCCTCGGCAGTGATTCAGCTACGTCGTCCGCGGCTCCCCTTCCTGCTTTCCATGTCTGCCTCTGCAATCCACCCGGGCGGAAACAGGAAGTTGCTTCACTGGCATACGCGTAAAGCAGGAAGGAGAGTCGTGGGCGACGTAGCTGAATCACTGCCGAGGTCGGCAGTTTTTTCAGCTTCACAGAAGGTGAAGGGAGAGAAGGCTGGGAACATGCTGGGCCACGAGGACTATCCAGAGCCTTGGTCGTAAGAAGGGGGGAAGTTCCTGGACCATGACTCCCAGGCCAGGAACACCCCCCTCATAGCTGGCACCCAGGGCGGACCGCCCCCCCCCCCTTGGTACGCCACTGCTGCTTTCAGATTGTGCCTCTTGCCGCGGCACCAGCAGCTCTCTTCCTCGGCGTCTCGTGGCACACAGTTTGCGATCCACTGCACTAGAGGGAAGACCCACAACAGTTCCCTTCCTGTTACTTATACTCTCATGCGAATCAACCAGATTTATTTAACAGGAAGGATTGATTTGCGTTCTGAACCTGCTTTAGGGATTAAATTTAAACTTTATAAAAATGAACTTCTTTCTCTATCAAACAGAAACATGATGAATTTAAAATAATCTTCTTCCTCCATATTCGCGGTTTCAACATTTGCAGTTTCGATTATTCACGGTTTTTAGCTTGCTGGCCCCTCCCCACAAAAATAATTACATCAGCTTGCATAGAGAAATCGCCGATTCCAAGCACTTTCTTCACCGTGTTTTGTCTCTCCTTCAGGAACAGGCCAGGTCTCCCACCATGTTATTCGCGGTTTCACCTTATTCACGATGGTTTTTAATAGACAACAGCAAATAACATAAGAAAAAGTTATTCACGGTTTTTCTGTATTTGCGGTTCTGTTAATCCCCTATCACAGCGGATACAGAGGGAGAAATGTCATTCATAGTAGTAGTGAGAAGAGTTTCAGTTTTGGGAAGCAGAGCTGAGATTGTGATGTCACAATGCCTCATTCCACCAATAAGAGCCAGCCTCATCCGTGATGTCACAATGGCTTGATTGTAGCAGTTTAACCGTTCCCTTAACTGTATCCACCACATCCTGCTTGTCTGTTTAGATTGTAAGCTCTTTGGAGCAGGGACTGTCTTCTTTGTGACTCTGTACAGCGCTGCATACATCTGGTAGCACTATAGTAATACACTTCTCCCTCCGTATTCGCGGTTTCGATTATTCACGATTTTTAGTTTCCTGGCCCCTCCCCCCCCAATTACATCAGCTTGCATAGAGAAATCACCGATTCCAAGCGTTTACAGAGAAAAATTGGTGATTCCCAGCACTTTCTTCACTGTGTTTTGCCTCTCCTTCAGGAACAGGCCAGGTCTCCCACCATGTTATTCGTGGTTTCACCATATTCACGATGGTTTTTAATCGAAAACAGCGAATAACACATGAAAAAGTTGTGTTTTTTCTGTATTTGCGGGTCTGTTAATCCCATATCACAGCGAATACGGAGGGAGAAGTGTACACAGCATCAGTCTTACTAGCCTCCCCTTTTCCTAAGGCATGCTTGCCGATTTAGCATGCCTTAGCCCTTCTTCCATGATACCGCGCTAGCGTTTTTTAGCACAGAGAGCAGCGCTGAATGGCCCGCGCTGCTCCCGACACTCATAGGAACTCAATGAGCGTTGGGAGCAGCGCGGGTCATTCAGCGCGGCTCTCTGAGCTACAAACCACTTGTGCAGTTTCGTAGAAGAGGGGGTTAGTAAAAGGACCCTTATATTTGGAGGAGAGGAGAAGGAAAGAAGAGATGCTCCATGTCCACAGTTAAGAATATCAGATTCAAGTTCATTTTACTTACGCGTTGTACAGAAAATTAAAACATCTGTACAAATGCTTCAAAGGTAACATAAAAATAAAATAAAATAATAAAGGTAATGTAAAAATAAAATGGAAATACTAAAGGGTATAGATGGATAGATAAGGAAGAACATCATTTAAATTTTGGGAGGGGGAAGGATTGGAGTTTCAGGGAATGTCTGGAATTGTTTCGGGGGATTTTTGCTAGATGGATCTATATAAGGCGCTTTTCGGATTACCGTATTTTCACGCAAATAACACGCACCCGTATAAAACGCGCACACGTGTATAGCGCGCAGAAATCACGATGATAAGCACAAAAACTTTGGTATAACGCGCTCACGATTATACCGCGCATGCTGCCCGACTCTCCGTTCACCCCCCCTGACTTCCGTGCACTGCCCCGCCTCTCCGTGCGCTGTCCCGACTCTCCGTTCACCCCCCCTGACTTCCGTGCACTGCCCCGACTTTCCGTGCGCTGTCCCCACTCTCCGTTCACCCCCCCTGACTTCCGTGCACTGCCCCGCCTCTCCGTGCGCTGTCCCGACTCTCCGTTCACCCCCCCTGACTTCCATGCACTGCCCCGCCTCTCCGTGCGCTGTCCCGACTCTCCGTTCACCCCCCCTGACTTCCGTGCACTGTCCCCCCTTGAAGGTCTGTCCCCATCCTGAAAGCCTGATGCCCCCCCCCGACGTCCGATACATCCCTCCCCCCGAAAGACCGCCGACTCCCCAACAATATCGGGCCAGGAGGGAGCCCAAATCCTCCTGGCCACGGCGACCCCCTAACCCCACCCCGCACTACATTACGGGCAGGAGGGATCCCAGGCCCTCCTGCCCTCGACGCAAACCCCCCTCCCCCCAACGACCGCCCCCCCCCCAAGAACCTCCGACCGCCCCCCCAGCCGACCCGCGACCCCCCCTGGCGACCCCCACGACCCCCCCACCCCCCTTCCCCGTACCTTTGGTAGTTGGGCCAGAAGGGAGCCCAAACCCTCCTGGCCACGGCGACCCCCTAACCCCACCCCGCACTACATTACGGGCAGGAGGGATCCCAGGCCCTCCTGCCCTCGACGCAAACCCCCCTCCCCCCCAACGACCGCCCCCCCCAAGAACCTCCGACCGCTCCCCCAGCCGACCCGCGACCCCCCTGGCGACCCCCACGACCCCCCCACCCCCCTTCCCCGTACCTTTGGTAGTTGGCCGGACAGACGGGAGCCAAACCCGCCTGTCCGGCAGGCAGCCAACGAAGGAATGAGGCCGGATTGGCCCATCCGTCCTAAAGCTCCGCCTACTGGTGGGGCCTAAGGCGCGTGGGCCAATCAGAATAGGCCCTGGAGCCTTAGGTCCCACCTGGGGGCGCGGCCTGAGGCACATGGTCGGGTTGGGCCCATGTGCCTCAGGCCCCGCCCCCAGGAGGGACCTAAGGCTCCCGGGCCTATTCTGATTGGCCCAGGCGCCTTAGGCCCCACCAGTAGGCGGAGCTTTAGGACGGATGGGCCAATCCGGCCTCATTCCTTCGTTGGCTGCCTGCCGGACAGGCGGGTTTGGCTCCCGTCTGTCCGGCCAACTTCCAAAGGTACGGGGAAGGGGGGGTCGGCCAGGGGGGTCGCGGGTCGGCTGGGGGGGCGGTCGGAGGTTCTTGGGGGGGGGGACGGTCGTTGGGGGGGGGGGGGGTTTGCGTCGAGGGCAGGAGGGCCTGGGATCCCTCCTGCCCGTAATGTAGTGCGGGGGGGGGTTAGGGGGTCGCCGTGGCCAGGAGGGTTTGGGCTCCCTTCTGGCCCGATATTGTCGGGAAGTCGGCGGTCCTTCGGGGTGGGGGTGCGAGTGGTCCTGCCGGGGGGGGGGATGTATCGGACGTCGGGGAGTCGGCCGGGCAAGAGGGCTTGGGCTCCCTCTTGCTCCGATCGTGGATGCGGGTGCGGGTGGGAGCGCGTGCGAGTGGTCGTTCGGGGTGGGGGTGCGAGTGGTCCTGCTGGGGGGGTGAATCGGGCGTCGGGCGGGGTGGGAACTATGTTTGAAAACTTTCGTATACCGCGCTCACGCATATAACGCGCGAGGGGTATGCGCGGTAGGTAAAAACGCGTATAACGCGCGCGTTATATGCGTGAAAATACGGTATTGCCCTCATATCTGACTTCCTATTTGAAATTCTCTTATTCAACAAAAGGTACTAGAAATTCAAGTACTTTTATCTTCCCTACCCCAAAGGCCTTTCGCTATAAGACTTTTTTGGACAGGACTTTGGCGTACCAGACAGGGAAGATGAACTCCTGGTTAAGTCCGATGATTGTCCAATCCTGCTCTTACCTTACCTTTAGGAAAACATTAAAAACCCATCTATTTGTCAAGCAAAAATGCTGTTTCTGATATATAATAATAATAACTTTATTTTGTATACCGCCGTACCCAGGGAGTTCTAGGCGGTTCACATCAACTAATCAAAGTTACAAACAATGAAGTCGTTGAAATAATCAGAAAAGGAATGTACAGGTCATTTAAGTTAACAGGTTAGGAATGTACAATAAGAAGGAGAGGAAGGAGTTCAGATCAATGGTGGATGGGGTGAGGGAGGCAGGAGAGGGGTATTAAGGGTTCTGTTAGGGGAATAGGTGGGTTTTGAGTTGTTTTCTGAAGTGAAGGTAGGTGGAGGCATCGAATGCAATTGGGGCTAGCCATGGGTTCAGTTTGACTGCCTGGAAGGCGAAGGTTATGTCGAAGAACCTTTTGAGATGACATAGTTTTAGGGAGGGGAAGGCGAACAGATGAATTCTGCAGGAGTTCTTATCGTTGCCATTTAAATAGATGTGAGGGTTCAGGTAGTTTGGAGATATACCAAAAACTGTTTTGTAGCAGAAGCAAGCGAATTTGAATAGGACTCTGGATTCAAATGGTAACCAATGTGGTTTGTGGTAGAAGGGGATGATGTGTTCCCATTTGTTCAGGCCAAATATAAGGTGGACGGCGGTGTTCTGAATCAGTTTTAGTCTCCGGGTGGTTTTTTTCGTGCAGCCCAGGTAAATGATGTTGCAGTAGTCCAGGATGCTGAGGATGGAGGATTGTACCGCCAGGCGGAAAGAGGTGTCATCAAAGTGTTTCGGTTCTTATTCTTTTTAATGCATGTTTTCATCTTTTAATTTTTTGTAATATTTTATCTATATATATAAAATCGGATGTATGTATGTGTGTATATGTGTGTGTATGTGCCGCGATCACGCAAAAACGGCTTGCCCGATTTGAACGAAACTTGGTATGCAGATCCCTCACTACCTGGGGTGATATGTTCTGGGGGTCTCGCGGCCAACCTGCACACGTGGGCGGAGCTACAAACAGAACATCAGATTTCACCCATTCATGTCAATGGAAAAAATGTAAAAAGCTGCCATTGTCACAGTAATTCAAAAACGGCTTGACCGATTTGAACGAAACTTGGTATGCAGATCCCTCACTACCTGGGGTGATATGTTCTGGGGGTCTCGCGGCCCACCTGCACACGTGGGCGGAGCTACAAACAGAAAATCAGATTTCACCCATTCATGTCAATGGAAAAAATGTAAAAAGCTGCCATTCTCACAGTAATTCAAAAACGGCTTGACCGATTTGAACGAAACTTGGTATGCAGATCCCTCACTACCTGGGGTGATATGTTCTGGGGGTCTCGCGGCCCACCTGCACACGTGGGCGGAGCTACAAACAGAACATCATATTTCACCCATTCATGTCAATGGAAAAAATGTAAAAAGCTGCCATTCTCACAGTAATTCAAAAACGGCTTGACCGATTTGAACGAAACTTGGTATGCAGATCCCTCACTACCTGGGGTGATATGTTCTGGGGGTCTCGCGGCCCACAACTCTATGTTGCTTGCTCAAGGGTGGGTTCACCCAAGAATTTATATGTTCTTGCTCTTGGAGGTGAAACTAAAAATGTTGTTTATAATCAAGTTTTACGTTAGTTGTATTGTATTCATTTTGTTAAATATTTCACATTATAATTTGAATATATGTGTGTGTGTGTATGTATGTATGTTCCAGCATAACTCTTCAATGCATGGACAGATTTCAACCAAACTTGACATACACATTACTTACTATCTGAGGACAAACACTGTGGGGGTGGGAAGGGGGGATATGTAAAAATGATTGAAAATGACAGATTTTAGTATCTACCCCATAGTGTTTTCGGGCTCACAGATGAATACTCAGCATAACTCTGAAACGCATGGAGACATTTCAACCAAACTTGGTACACATATGACTTACTATCTGGGGAAAAATATTGTGCAGGTGGGTCAGGGTAAAATACTGTGGGGGTGGGAAGGGGGTGATATGTTAAAATTATCAAAAGCTACAGATATTAATGTCCAACCCATAGTTTTTGGGCTCGCAGAGATGAATACCAACACTCCCGAAGCCGTTTAAGTCTAAGTTCAACCCCATAGAGAGGGACATTCCTTTGGGACATGTGGAGGGTAGGGGGTTGGGACATGGGGGTGGGGCATATGGGACATGTGGGGGGGGGTAACGTGGGGGGTGGGACATGTGGGACATAGTGGGGTGGGACATGTAAGGGGTTGGACATTTTGGGATAAATAAATATCCGGGCAACGCCGGGTAATCAGCTAGTTATGTAATACTAGACTGACGTTTGCAGTTTGTGTGTTTTGAAATTGTATCATGTGCGGAAATGTCTCGGCTTCTTCCTGTTGTGAACCGCCCAGAACTACTGGTAGGGCGGTATATAAGAAAAGAAATTCTTCTTATCAGGTCTATTGTGCTGGTAAATATTCACCTGTATGGAATAAACTAAACTAAACTAAAACTTAGGTTTGTATACCGTATCCTCTCCACAATCGTAGAGCTCGGCACGGTTTACAAGAGTTGGGAGAGAAAGGAACTCCAATGAAGGTTAAAGGATATAGTGAGAAGAATATTTGGAGGGCTTAGGATGCCAGAGATGGAGTAAGTGTTACATTTTTGAAAACAGCCAGGGGTACTCTTGTGGAGTACCCCAGGGGTCTCCTTTATCCCCTACGCTATTTAATATTTACCTCATTTCTTTAGCAAATCGCCGCATGGTCTGAAAGTTAAATTTCATATTTATGCTGACGATATTACTATTCTTATTCCAGCACCAGCAATTACAGTTAACCTGAAAAGCCAGATAGCCGTTATTCTACTTAAAACAGAACTTTGATTAGAGAATGACACGGTGACAAAATTCATCACCGTCCCCGTCCCCGCGGATAACCACGGGAAACCATCTTCATGTCATTCTTTAAGAATCAGAGTATAAATGGCCACAACCACTGACCCGCAAGCTTTGCTTTGAAGAATGCTGAGATTGAGCAGCAACATTCCAGAGCAGATATTGTGATGTCATAATGCCTCATTCCACCAGTGCCTAAGAGCCAATCACATCAGTGATGTCACGATGGCTTCATTATCCTTGGCTCCCATAAGAATCAGAGTATGAATGGCCATAACCACTGACCCGCAAGCTTTGCTTTGAAGAATGCTGGTGTAGAAGGACTGAGGTTGAAACAGACACTACAGAATGACAGTCTCTGGTATCCAGAGCAGATATTGTGATGTCATAATGCCTCATTCCACCATTGCCTAAGAGCCAATCATATCAGTGATGTCACAATGGCTTCATTATCCTTGGCTCACATAAGCACAACCACTGACCCACAAGCTTTGCTTTGAAGAATGCTGGTGTAGAAGGACTGAGGTTGAAACAGACACTACAGAATGACAGTCTCTGGTATCCAGAGCAGATATTGTGATGTCATAATGCCTCATTCCACCAGTGCCTAAGAGCCAATCACATCAGTGATGTCACAATGGCTTCATTATCCTTGGCTCCCATAAGAATCAGAGTATGAATGGCCATAACCACTGACCCGCAAGCTTTGCTTTGAAGAATGCTGGTGTAGAAGGACCGAGGTTGAAACAGACACTACAGAATGACAGTCTCTGGTATCCAGAGCAGATATTGTGATGTCATAATGCCTCATTCCACCAGTGCCTAAGAGCCAATCACATCAATGATGTCACAATGGCTTCATTATCCTTGGCTCCCATAAGAATCAGAGTATGAATGGCCACAACCACTGACCCGCAAGCTTTGCTTTGAAGAATGCTGGTGTAGAAGGACTGAGGTTGGAATAGACACTAGAAAATGACATGGGATTATTTCCCGCGGTTATCCGCGGGGACGGGAACGGTGATGAATTTTGTCACCGTGTCATTCTCTACTTTGGATGACACAGTTTAAACCTAAACTTAGGGCTCCTTTTACGAAGCTGCGTTAGCAGCTTTATTGCACGCAGCTTTTTAGCGTGCACTAATCCTCACGGTAGCCGAAAAACTACCACCTGCTCAAAAGGAGGCGGTAGCGGCTAGCGCGGCTGGCAAATTAGCACGCACTATTTCGCGCGTTAAACCGCTGACGTGGCTTCATAAAAAGGAGCCCTAAGTTTTTTTCTGGCTAGCCCCAGTGACAGAAGTACAGATAAAGTTATTCAAATTAATGTCAAAAACTTTCCTCTTGCTACCTCTATCAAATTTCTAGGAGTAACATTAGGGGCTCCTTTTATCAAGCCGCACGTGAAACCGCCGGCCGCGCTAGCCGCCACCGCCTCCTCTTGAGCAGGCGGTAGTTTTTGGCCAGCGCGGGGGTTAGCGCGTGATGAAAAGTCACGCGCATTAACCCCGCTAGCGCAGCTTGATAACAGGAGCCCTAGATTGTCATCTGACGTTAGAGGATCATACAGAGTTATTGATAAAAAAATGTTATGCTATTCTTTGGAAATTACGAACAATCAAAAAATATATTTTTTAAAAATTTCTTTATTCGTTTTAAAGCCATAAGTAAGTGCAAGATAAAATACAATCATATAACTCTATAAAAGCACTTAAATACAATTAAAATTATAATCTATGACATAATTATATCCAAAAACTATACCCAAATTGAGAATTGAAAAATACATTCCAACTCACCCACCCTGGATGTATATAACCAAACGGCATAATCACCAATCACATCGTTGAATAACATCGTTCAGAGTAGTTCAGACTTCTATCCTATCAGTTCTTGATTATTGTAATATAATCTACTAGCTGATGCCCCGGCGTTGCACGGGTATTAAATTATAGCAGTAACACTGTAAATGGATTCAAATAAATATACTTTATAGTGGTGAATGAAAGTATTTGTTTACAGCTTTATAAAAAGTACAATATTCAAATTATAATGTGAAATATTTGACAAAATGAATATAATACAACTAACACAAAACTTGATTATAAACAACATTTTTAGTTTCACCTCCAGGAGCAAGAACATATAAATTCTTGGGTGAAGAGACCCCCAGAACATATCACCGCAGGTAGTGAGGGATCAGCATACCAAGTTTCGTTCAAATCGGTCAAGCCGTTTTTGAATTACTGTGAGAATGGCAGCTTTTTACATTTTTTTCATTGACATGAATGGGTGAAATCTGATTTTCTCTTTGTAGCTCCGCCCACGTGTGAAGGTGGGCCGCGAGACCCCCAGAACATATCACCGCAGGTAGTGAGGGATCTGCATACCAAGTTTCGTTCAAATCGGTCAAGCCGTTTTTGAATTACTGTGAGAATGGCAGCTTTTTACATTTTTTTCATTGACATGAATGGGTGAAATCTGATTTTCTCTTTGTAGCTCTGCCCACGTGTGCAGGTGGGCCGCGAGACCCCCAGAACATATCACCCCAGGTAGTGAGGGATCTGCATACCAAGTTTCGTTCAAATCGGTCAAGCCGTTTTTGAATTACTGTGAGAATGGCAGCTTTTTACATTTTTTCCATTGACTTGAATGGGTGAAATCTGATTTTCTGTTTGTAGCTCCGCCCACGTGTGCAGGTGGGTCGCAAGACCCCCAGAACATATCACCCCCGTAGTGAGGGATCTGCATACCAATTTTTGTTCAAATCGGTCCCACAGCTTTTTACATTTTTTTCCATTGACATGAATGGGTGAAATCTGATTATCTGTTTGTAGCTCCACCCACGTGTGCAGGTGGGCCGCGAGACCCCCAGAACATATCAGCCCAGGTAGTGAGGGATCTGCATACCAAGTTTCGTTCAAATCGGTCAAGCCGTTTTTGCGTGATCGCGGCACATACACACATACATACCTCCGATTTTATATATATAGATTTAGGGTCCCATAAAAAGATTTGTCACGGATTGCGTTTAATACAAAATACGGCAGTTCGTTTGATTTTTGGTCTGGGAAAGTTCGATCACGTGAGTCTTTTTATCGAAAGCTGCATTGGTTGCCGTTCGAGGCGAGAATTCCGTTTAAATTTGGATGAATCTGTTTCAAGGCATTATTTGGCCCTTGAATATCTTTCCTCTCTGTTTAAAGTACATAATTCTAATAGGAATACTCAAAATAATAACATGTTGATGTATCCGTCTTTAAAATCTGTTCAATATAAGAGATTTCATGGACGAACGTTTGCTTTCTAAGCAGGGAGAATGAACGCTTGGTTGATTCTTATTTTCTTTTTAGGAAGATACTAAAAACCAAATTATTTGAAAAAAGTGAAACTTGATGAACTCTTTAACTATTTGTTTGCTATGCTGAATGTATAGAGGGGCATAATAATAAAAAAAAAATCTAAGTCCCCTTTTGGCCTAAGATCTTAAACGTTGAAAGTAGAAGCAGGGAAAATGTCCATTATCAAAAAAAAAAACGTCCAAAAGGAGGTTATTTTTGATAATGGCCTACGTCTACGTTCAGCTGTTTAAACACCCAGACCACCACTACGTCTACATTAACAACATATGATCAACCTAAAAAAAAGCCTAAGTCCCAAACGCCCAAAACAAGGGCTTTTAGGCGGAGGAGCCAGTCCTTCACCTAAAAGCTGGATTCTGTAACCGGTGTCTGTCAAAAACAACACCGGTAACAGAATCCACCCCTCTACAACAATCCAGGCAGGAGGGAGCCTAAGCCCTCCTGCCCTGTCGAACTGCGATCCCCCCGACAACATCGGGGCAAGAGGGAGCCCAAGCCCTCTTGCCCCATCGAATCGCAACCCCCCTGCCGACATGGGGGCAAGAGGGAGCCCAAGCCTTCCTGCCCCATCAAATCATGACCTCCCCCCCCCCGCCAACATCGGGGCAAGAGGGAGCCCAAGCCTTCTTGCCCCATCGAACTGCGACCCTCCCAACATCATGGCAAGAGGGAGCCCAAGCCCTCTTGCCCCATCGAACCGTGACCCCCCCCCACTGACATCGTGGAAAGAGGGAGCCCAAGCCCTCCTGCCCCATCGAACTGCGACCCCCCACCGCTAACATCGGGCCAGGAGGGAGCCCAAGCCCTCCTGGCCAGGTGACCTCCCTACGCCCCCCCCCACTAAGATACAGACAGGAGGGATCCCATGCCCTCCTGCCCTTGACGCACCCCCCTCCCATGATCGCCCCAAACCCCTGATCGGCCCTCCCACCTGCTGACCCGTGAGACCCCCCGCCAACCTCTCTCACCATCCCACTCCCAATCCCTCTCCCCATACCTGCAACATTCATTGGCCAGACGGACAGGTGCCAAGCCCGTCCGTCTGGCAGGCAGCCATCCCTCGAATGACTGGCCTTACGGCCTGATTGGCCCTGGCGGCTCAAACCCCGCCCACAGGTGGAGCCTGAGGTGCCTGGGCCAACCGGAATAGGCCCAGTAGCCTTAGGACCCTCCTGCCCCTTAACATATCGACACTCGGTTTGGATAAAATTACACCGCCAGTCATTCTCAACACAGTCCTCGGTTCACACCTAGTCCCATCAGGTTTTCAGGCTATCTACTTGTACTATGAATATGCAAAAGGCAGATTTGCATGCACTGCCTTAATTACATGCAAATCTATCTCATGCATATTCATTGTGCATATCCTGAAAACCCAAGGACTGGTTTCTAAATGTGAAAACCCTGAGGTGACTTTATAAGTTCTGGGTTTATCCCATTGCATGCAGGGACTTGTACTCTTGTTTTTCTCAGGGAATGTAATGAGGAAATCAGAACTACATGTTCCTGCATCAATCCTGTTTGGGGAATCTTTTTGGCAGGTGCATATATTCCTGGAGACTGTGTGCCAGCCAGTGATTGCAATGTCATGGTTCCAGAAGAAAGACCCAACATGCAAGGACCATGAATTGACAGAAAAGCACCTTTTCTAAAAGAATAATAATAATGATAATAAGTGCAATGTGAATGATTAAACATTTTCAGTCAAATATCTCTTTGTTGCATTGCTCATGTTATGATAGTTGGGTTTGTTTGCTTTTCTCAAAGATCAAATGGTAGCCAATGGTAGGTAAATTGATCAGTTTATAATACACAACTTTGCCTGGCCCAATCTTGCACAGTGTGATGAAACAGGTCCAGTTCGAGCTGGCAGCCCTATGGTCGAAGCCAGAACTAGTTGATCTCAGAGCAGCAGAGTGTGATGAAATCTCCAGGAACAGGTCCAGTTCGAGCTGGCATCCCTATGGTCAAAGCCAGAACGAGTGGATGGTCTTCTTCTTTGGATCGTTTTATATTTTTCCAGTTAAAGGTTGCATGACCTGAGGAAATCCAGTGTTCTTCAGGACCAATATGGCTGCCAAACATCTGCATTTCTCCTGACTAGGCTTATCTGGTCTGCACCATTGCAGACCCAAGTTTATAATCCTAATACCTTCTCTCCCCCCAAAATGTAGCTGAGGCATGTACTTCTATATAGACGAGTAAAATCGGACGTATCTGTGTTTGTGCGTTTTTCCCCAGTCTATGTGTACTTTTGTAGTTCATTCAAAATCTGTCCAGTGATCATAAGAATATGAGACGTCTCCAAATAATGCAAAATGCTGCGGTCAGACTTATCTTCGGGCTGAAGAAATTCGACCACGTGACACCCTACTATCGGCAGCTGCACTGGCTACCAACGGAAGCCCGAGTAAGGTTTAAATTTGCCTGCCTCTGCTTCAAAGTACTATACGGCCTGACCCCCAAGTACATAACGGACCTTTTCGCATTTTCTAATAACAAACTCAAGAGAAACACACACCCAAAACTCATTTCCCCTCCAGTTAGAGGCTGCAAAATGAAAAAACACCACGAACACCTTCTCTCTCACCAAGCAGTCCTATGGGGCAAAGACCTAGACCAACTGCTTTCGTCCA
The DNA here is from genome assembly GCF_902459505.1 of Geotrypetes seraphini. Classification (NCBI taxonomy): domain Eukaryota; kingdom Metazoa; phylum Chordata; class Amphibia; order Gymnophiona; family Dermophiidae; genus Geotrypetes; species Geotrypetes seraphini. The sequence goes on from NC_047085.1 coordinate 14,108,016, forward strand.
CTACATACGGGGAATTCAGGAAACGCCTAAAAACATACCTGTTCCAGAAATACCTAAACAATTGACCCGCTCTCCCTCCCCCGTCCCTATTCCACCTGAACTTACAGCACTGTTATAAATATAATCTGTTATCTTTATCTTATCGTAACTTTACGTTGCTATTTATCCCCAACAGGTCCTGTCGGACATTACCTACTAAAATGTACATATTACATTTTTGCTCAGCAAATTGTATTTCTATACTATTGCCTCCTGAGGTCTCTGATCTCTGTATTTCCTCTGAATATCTACTTATTGTATTTCGCTGAATGTCCAGCTCTCTTGATTGTAAACTGCCTAGAAGTCGCAAGATTGTGGTGGTATAGAAGAATAAAGTTATTATTATTATTATAAGGGGTTAAGCTTTTGAGCATTTATGCTACCAGTGCAAATTTACCACATGAGTTATAGTAACTGATTGATTTGTATTTTTGTTTTCCAGTTCCTTTTTTAGTATGTTGTATGTATGTTCCAGCATAACTCTGAAACGCATGGACAGATTTCAACCAAACTTGGTATACATATGACTTACTATCTGGGGAAAAATACTGTGGGGGGTGGGAAGGGGGGGGTGATATTTTAAAATTATTTGAAAATGACAGGTATTTAGTGTCTATCTAATCTAATCCTTAGGTTTGTATATCGCATCATCTCCACGTTCGTAGAGCTCGACGCGATTTACAGTAGGAGAAATAGGAAGGAACTACAACAGAGGGTTAGAGGTAGAAGTGTGAAGAAATTTAGAGGACTTGGGATGCCAAGATATAAGAGTTTCCTTGATTCCTAAGTTGGAGGGAGACTTACATTTTTTGAGAAAAGCCAGGTTTTCAGATGTTTGCTCGTTGAGATGAATGCTGACACTCCCAATGATGTTTAAGTCCAAGTTCAGCCCCATAGAGAGGGACATTCCTGTGGGACATGTGGGGGGTGGGGCATGTGGGACATGGGAGGGAGGAACATGTAGGGGATGGTACATGTGGGGGGTGACGTAAAAATAATCAAAAATGACAGATATTAGTGTCTACCTCATAGTTTTCGGGCTCGCTGAGATGAATGCTGACACTCCCAAAGTCGTTTAAGTCCAAGTTCAGCCCCATAGAGAGGGACATTCCTGTGGGACATTTGGGGGGGGAGGGAGACATTTGGAGATAAATAAATTTCTGGGCAACACAGCCAGTATGAACATAAGAATAGCCATACTGGGTCACACCAATGGTCCATCTAGTCCCGCCTCCTGTCTCCAACTATGACCAATCAAGGGTGAGAGGTGCCCGGGGCGGTGTCGCCCTCCCCTCTCCCTCGTCCCACGCTCCTTCCCTGACCCCCCTGCTCCACGGGTCCCCCTTCCCTTTCCCCTGTACCTTTAGTTCACTTTCTATGCACAGCGCCCAGAAGTGACATCAGCGGGAGCCGACGCAGTCATGAGGAGCATGTTGAAGGTGTTGCTCACAGCGGTGAACACCTAAAGGTTTGGAGAAAGGGATGAGGGGTGCATATGCGGCAGGGTGAGGAGGGGTGCTGGCGCCCACAGCATGACGGCGCCCGGGGCAGACTGCCCCCTTCACCCTTCCTTACTTCCACCACTGGCTACAAGTACCTGGCAGAAACCCAAATCCTACTACGTTTGCTGGCTAAACGGAGCACTTGTAGATGGCAGAAAAGACAAAGGGCTGGATTCACTAAGCCCACCGATCAAGTCCCGACCACTTAGCGACCCGATTCACTAACCTCTGTCCTGATCATCCTCCGATCCGTGCATGCAAATGAGGGGGAACGGCATGCAAATGTAGGCAGGCAGTGATTCACTAAAAAAAAAAATGAGGCGCAACGACTGGGCTGGCCAATCCCAAAACAAGCGACTGCTGGAGACCGTCGCTCACGTCTTTCCTACTGCATCTTCTGCTCTCTGCGCCGACTCTCCTGCTCTCTCCCCCCGACTTTCCAACTCTGTCTGTCCCGATCACCGCCCTGCTTCTGCCCCGATTTTACAGCTCTGTCTGCCCCGATCGCCGCCCTTCTTCTGCCCCGACTCTCCTGTCTGCTTCGTTCGCCACCCTGCTTCTGCCCCGACTCTCCTGCTCTCTCCCCCCGACTTTCCAACTCTGTCTGTCCCGATCGCCGCCCTGCTTCTGCCCCGACTCTCCTGTCTGCCACGTTCGCCGCCCTGCTTCTATCCCGGCTCTCCAGCACTCTGCCCCGATTACCTTCCCTGCAGTGTGAGCCCATGGTTTTAACCCATGGGTTTAAAGTGGGTTAAAACCACAGGCTTGCCAAAAAAGTAAAAAAAAAAAAAATTGTGCCGGGCACGGAGGGCCAGCGCATGCGCAGACCATTTACAGATGGTTTGCGCATGCGTCGGGTCGCTGGAGAGCGATCCGGGCGGTCGGTTGGGGGCGTGATTCTGAACGCCCTCACTTGCATGAGGGCGCTTCTTGAATCAGCCCCCTGGCCATGGATCGGATCGGATCGCTCAGGGATCCGATCCATGGCCTTGATGAATCTAGCCCAAAGAGAGTCCAAGCCAGTTATCAAGAAAGACCGATCCCTCATTTATTCTTCAGGCACCTCTAATAATTCTTCTCCGTCTGCGTACTTGTGTTTCTAAACAAAGCTTCATATAGCAGAAAACAGTGGGGATGAGAGCTTATAAAGCCAGGGGCAGCCCTAAGTGTTTGACTGAGGAAGGAGTTAGTTGACAGACAGGCGAAAGAGAGCGCTTGCCTTGAAAAGCCTCAGCACGGTGTTTTATGCTTGGCCAACACAAATAGATTAATGAGCTCAGGATCTCTCAAAATGTAATTAATTTGATTATCGCGTAAATAAGCTGCCGTTTTGAAATGGAATTAACTGGGATGTTTTCATCAAAGGTAGAAGATTAATTGAAGGCCCTGATAGTGCCTGAGTGCGGGTAAAATAACTGTAATTTATGGTTTTGTGTTGCCAGATAGTCAATGTGGCTTTCATGGCACGCCCATCACTGGGGCCTGTTTATGGCTGTTATCTTTAATGGAAATCAGATGATGGGAAGTGGCAGTAAAAAGGTCACACAGGCTGTCTTTTCTGATGCAAGGGAGGCCAACTCCCAGGCTGAAGCCTGGTCTTAGAGAAAGTCACCTTTCAATTTCTCTAGGACGGGGAGTTGGTTTCTTGTCTGTCTCTGTTTTGGACTTCTAGTCGTGTCCTGGCCTTTTTCTTTTGGAAGATAAAAACTGAGCTGGCAATCTTGCTGCACCGTGGCTTAGTTCGGGTAAGCTGAGCCCAACAGAAAAGCAGCTTAGGATGGATCTGTGATGTAGGCCCTGCCCCCTCCCCCGCATGGGCTTCCTATAGGGAAATCTGTGTGAAGGGCAGGGTCTCTCAGTAGATGAAAGGGTAGAAAAACTGTATTTATTTTTTTTTCTTTTTTTCAGTACTTTGCGTTTTGTTGTAAGAATATAAGAATAGCCTTACTGGGTCAAACCAATGGTCCATCCAGCCCAGTATCTCATCTTCACGGAGGCCAATCCAAGTCACAAGTACCTGGCAAAACCCCAAATAGTATCAGCATTCTATGCTACCATCCCATGTCTGTCTCAATAGCAGACTATGGACTCTTCCTCCAGAAAATTGTCCAAAACTTTTTTAAAACCAGCTAAATTAACTGGTCTTACCACATCCTCTGGCAACCTGTTCCAGAGCTTAACTATTCTCTGAGTGAAAAAATATTTCCTCCTATTGGTTTTAAAAGTATTACTCTGTAACTTCGAGTGTCCCCTAGTTCACACATGATTTTGTAGACTTCAATCCTATCTCCCCTCAGCCGTCTCTTTTCCACGCTGACGAGCCCTAACTTCTTTAGTCTTTCCTCATACGAGAGGAGTTCCATCCACTTTATCATCTTGGTCGCTCTTCTTTGAACTTTTTCTAGTGCCACTATATCTTTTTTAAGATAAGGAGAGCAGAACTAAACACAATACTCAAGGTGAGGTCGCATATAGAGGCAGTATAACATTCTTAGTTTTAGGAATGAAGGTATTGAGCCCAACTCTGTAATTTTAATTATTTGTACATCGCTTAGAATTTGGAATAGGCGATTAATCAAATTTAATAAAAAACTTGAAACTTAATAAACTTGAAACTTGGCCAGGTCTGTGGCTGAAGTAAGGTCCTTAGGAGAGAAAGAAGGCTTTCTTGGAGCCTTGGTAAAAGCCAGTCAGATCAGGGAAATAATAGCTGGGTGTGTGCTTATGAGTCTCATGGTAGACTGAACCAAAAAAATGGTTAGACCAAGGCACTGGGCCTATAATTGGAGCTGTACAATGCCTTAGGAAGAGAAAGAGGAGGCAACAAGGCTCGGGGATGAGGAATAAGAAAGATCACCACTGAGGATATTCATAGCATATCTGACAGCCATGGACCCAGTTGCAGTGGCCCAGAGAGAAGAGAAGAAACAGGCTGTAGCATGAGGGAGCTGTGTAGGCTTCCATCTCAGTAGAAGTGAGAAGAGAGTCTGCGGTGGCAACTCAGGGTGTGAGCAGAGACTTCTGAAAACCACACCCATTACATTACAGGTCCCAAACCGGCAGAACAGCAGGACCTGACAGGACTATGGCAGATGCAGGAGGGAAAGTATCACATTACACATCTGGGCTGTTCTAGATCGAATTTGGGGAAGAAAAAAGCAGAAGCATCTTGAGATGACAGTCCAGGGGGGCTTCGGATATGCTGTCCAGGGTGCTGAAAGTACATCCTGGAAGCGGTGGAGCACCTGTGATCGGGCCTGGCCACAGTGGAAGTGGGTATGCAAAGGTGACTAAATTGAATTTAGGAGGAAACTCCCAGTGCATAAAGTTGAATCTGCAGGTTAAGGAGGCTCAGCTGTCAAACCAAACCAGGAAAAGGAATTAAAATGAGAAATGGACACCGGAAAGTTTAAGAAAGGGATAAAGACCATCCTCTTCACAGACTACTTTAACTAATAAAGCAACATAGAGGAGATAACTGGTTAGTCCCCATTAGCAACACAACATAGAAAATGATGCAGGAATTCACGTGTGCAAATAAGTATTTCTTTAAAATTTTTATAGACCGCCTAGTCACAAATCTAGGAGAGTTTAAAAGCAGACTGAAAACCCACATTTTTTTTTATAGCTTTCAATCCATAACCCGACTCGTCTGCCCTCCAAGCCAGCCAACAGATTAACCGTTCCTCTTAACTGTATCCATGACATCCCATTTGTCTGTTTAGATTATAAGCTCTTTCGAGCAGGGACTGTCTGGCAGCTCTATAGAAATAATTCATAGTAGTAGTAGTAGTAGTGTGAAGAGTTTCAGTCTTTGGGAAGCAGAGCTGAGCTTGTGATGTCATAATGCCTCATTCCACCAATAAGAGCCAACCTCATCAGTGATGCCACAATGGCTTGATTGTCCTGTTCTCCCCTCTGCCCTCCAACCCAGCCAGCAGATTAACTGTATCCATGACATCCTGTTTGTCTGTTGGTAATTGTAAGCTCTTTGGAGCAGGGACTGTCTTCTTTGTGACTCTGTACAACGCTGCGTGCATCTGGCAGCTCTATAGAAATAATTCATAGTAGTAGTAGTAGTGTGAAGAGTTTCAGTCTTTAGGAAGCAGAGCTGAGCTTGTGATGTCATAATGCCTCATTCCACCAATAAGAGCCAACCTCATCAGTGATGTCACAATGGCTTGATTGTCCTGCACTCCCCTCTGCCCTCCAACCCAGCCAGCAGATTAACTGTATCCATGACATCCTGTTTGTCTGTTGGTAATTGTAAGCTCTTTGGAGCAGGGACTGCTTTCTTATTCTATTTGACTCTATGCAACGCTGCTTGTGTCTGGTAGCGCTATAGTAAAAACACACACAAAACCACATTGCATACAAAATATAAAACAGAAAAATTTAAACATTCTTAAAGTTGGAACCCCCCAAAAGTTCATACAGCAAAATCTTCAACCCTTTTCTGAAATGCAAAAGCACGTTAGTTTGGCGCAAAAGGAAGAGCATTCCAAAGCATTGGGCTCTGGACTGAAAACATTGACTTGCGATTACACATGAGTCGCACCACTGCCAGCGAAGGAACTTCCAAACAGATTTTATCAGAGGACCGTAACTCACAAGAAGGACGATACCACTCTAACAAAGAGCAAACACTCATTGGACAGTTAAACTGAAGCACTTTGAACTGCACAACAAAGTTTTTGCTTCCTGAACACTGCTGGGTGTTTCTTATAGAATTTTGGGTGCTGATCATGAATATTACATCAAAAATTACCCATCACGTACCATTTCAGAGAAATCTTCAATTTTGTCGTGATTTTTTCTTATATTTGGATGCAAACAATTTTTTCTCCCATAAGTGTCTTATCAACAACGGTTTGTGCCGCCTGGGTATGTCCATGCATAAAATCTAGCCAGGTTGGAAGCTGTTTTATGGAAGATGACATCCTGGGCATGTCTGGGCAGGTCTGAACGAGCTTGCGCTGTCTCACCATGCTATAATGGTGGCTTCCATACACCGATCCTGCTCATTTGGTTAATATAGATAGTCCGTGTGTGTATATAGTATCAGTATAGTAAAGTATAGTAGTATAGTAGCTGTAGCAATATAACAGTAAGTAAGCTTGATGCTATAGACGTTTTGGTGTCGGGCAATATGTCTCGTCGGTGTCGTAACAGCCGCGACACATTCTGCTATATCTGTGGGGAATATACACTTACGCCTCAGAGACGTTCGATGACTGCCCTTGTAAAGAAAGCCTATCATCTGTATTTTGGCTGCAAAATAGGTGATCAAGACAAGCAATGGGCGCCTCACATTTGCTGTGCGACATGTGCTGTTAGTCTGAGAGCCTGGCTCAGAGGTACTCGAAAGACGATGCCATTTGCTGTTCCGATGATATGGCGAGAACAGAAAGACCATGTGACGGACTGTTATTTCTGTTTGACTAATGTGTCTGGTTTCTCTGCCAAAAACAAGAAGTCAATTGAATATCCTAATCTGCCTTCAGCAATGAGACCCATGCCACATGATGACAGTCTTCCAGTTCCGAAACCACCAAAGGATTGGACCTTAGACGAACCAGATGAAGAAACTGCAGTGCAGGGTTCTAACAGTGACATTGACCCGGATTTTGAACCATCCTCATCAGGCGATCCACATCTGATAACACAGTCCGAATTGAACGATTTGGTCAGAGATTTGGGTCTGTCAAAAGCAAAAGCTGAGCTGCTAGGTTCGAGACTGCAGGAATGGTGTTTGCTATCACCAGGTACGAAAATTTCTGTGTTTCGAGACCGGCATCATGATATAACCAAATTTTTTGCACAAGTCGACAGTCTCTGTTTCTGTTGTGACATTGAAGGATTGTTCTCGGTCTTTGGTTGTGATCACAACCCGGAAGAGTGGCGTCTTTTCATTGATTCGTCAATGTTAAGCCTGAAAGCTGTTCTGTTGCACAATGGCAACGTTTATCCTTCAGTACCTGTTGGCTATGCAGCACATATGAAAGAAACATATGAGAATATGGAAATGTTACTAAAGTATGTCCAGTATACCAGGTATAACTGGAATATCTGTGGAGACCTCAAAGTCGTTGCTCTGTTACTAGGACTGCAGCTTGGCTATACAAAGTACTGCTGTTTCATCTGCGAATGGGACAGCCGAGACAGAGAGTCGCACTATTCTAGAAAGAACTGGCCACTCCGTAAAAAGTTAGTTCCAGGACAGAAAAATGTAGCACATGAATCGCTTGTTGACCCGACAAAGATATTTTTGCCTCCTCTTCACATTAAACTGGGACTCATGAAGAATTTTGTGAAAGCAATGAACAAGGAAGGGGAAGGTTTTCGTTATTTAAGACAGATGTTCCCAAGAATAACTGATGCCAAGATCAAAGAGGGTATTTTTGTTGGCCCCCAGATCAGACATGTTATGAGTGACAAGCGATTTGAAGATCTGTTAGTTGGGCCGGAAAAAATTGGCTGGAAAGCCTTGAAAGACGTTGTTGACAATTTTCTGGGCAATTACAGAGCCCCAAACTACATTCAGCTGGTAGACAAACTTCTCAAAGCATACAAGAGAATGAAGTGCAATATGTCACTCAAGATTCATTTCCTCCATTCACACTTGGACTTCTTCCCCGCAAATCTCGGTGCTGTGAGTGACGAGCACGGTGAAAGGTTTCATCAAGACATAGCTACGATGGAGAAACGATACCAGGGCAATTGGAATCCGTCAATGCTTGCCGACTATTGTTGGATGCTACAACGTGATGCACCAGACACTGAATATAAAAGAAACTCGGGAGCAAAACACTTTTAATTCTGTTTCATTTAGTCGCTTGTGCGAAACGTAAACTTGACTATATATTTTATTGTCAGTAAACATAAAAATGTCTATTTCTCATAGTTCTTACGTGATGCAGTAAAACCAAAACCATATTTGAGCATACCAAGTTGGTACCTGTCATAATCACCAAAAACTTTTCAGGAATCAAGACTTAACCAAAAAATTGTTGTGCAGTGAGATCAAAGAGAGAAACTCTGAACTCAACCCACATGTTGATATGATCATATTTAAATGCCTGAACAATAAGGCGGAAATATTTTTTTCCCCCCTAAACACTTCAGAATCGCCAGGGGGCAAGTGGCCAACAACAACGATGTTGGCTTACAAAAGTTCAATGCCAAAGCCAACCTCAGATTCCTCAACCTGCACAAAAGAATCCCATTTCGGGATCTCTTCGACAACATCTATAACTTCCTCATTGTGTGATGGAATACCCTGAACCACCGCAGCCACTTTTGAAGCAAAAAAAAAATCTACTTACTATTCTATCCCTATGAATTATAAATACTAGACGTACCACACTCTTCTCTGTCACTGCTCCCCAAACGTGGAACCTACTACCAGCTCAGGTAAGAGAAGAAAGAACCTCAAAAAATTTAAATCAAAACTAAAAAGTTTCTTGTATAGAGACACCTTTAATTAATTTGCCTTTAGCCGAGTTATTGTTTCCATTTGAAGTAGGCAAGTACTGATCTAATATAATATAACTTCTATTGTTACATAAGAACATGAGAATAGCTTTACTGGGTCAGACCCAGGGCCGAATTAATCAATAGACATACTAGGCACATGCCTAGGGCCCGAAACGATGAGGGGGGCCCACTGAAGGAGGATGACTCACCTTGCCGGCAACGGGCCCCCCTCCCGGCATCAACCGCAATGGCCCCCCCTCCTGGCATCAAACGCAACAGGCCCCCCTTCCCAGCAGCAACCGCAACAAGCCCCCCCTCCTGGCAGCAACCGTAATACAGCCGGATCTGTTACTGGAAGGTCCCGCGATGACTGCTTCTGCCGGTCCATCCCCCTCCGTCATTTCTTCTGGAGCAAGTAAGTGACGTTGGAGGGGGATGAACTGGCAGAAGCAATCACCGCGGGACCTTCCAGTAACAGATCCGGCTGTATTGCGGTTGCTTCCGGGAGGGGGGCCCATTGCCGTTGCTGTGTGTGTGTGGGGGGGGCGTTGCCATTGTTGCGGGGAGGCTGTTGCCATTGCTGCGGAGGGGTGGATCGTTGCTGTTGCTGCGGGGGTGGGGGGTGGGGGCATTGCCATCAGCTGTTATAATGCTACTTTCGGGCAAAGAAGCTCAGAGGGCAGAGCCAGCAGCAATGCTTGGAGGGGGAAAAAGGAGCATGGAAGGGTGGAGGAGGAAGAGAAAGGGGGAAGGGTGGTATGGAAGGGTTGTGAGAAGGATGGTATCGAAGGGTGGTAGAGAAAGAGAAAGGGGGCAGGGTGGTATGGAAGGGCTGTGAGAAGGATGATATGGAAGGGTGGTGGAGGAAGAGAAAGGGGGCAGGGTGGTATGGAAGGGTGGTGAAGGAAGAGAGAGGGGGCAGGGTGGTATGGAAGGGTGGTGGAGGGAGAGAAAGGGGGCAGATGATGATGGAAATGTGTGCAGGGAAAGGAAAGGATACTGGATGGAATTGGGTTGGAGGGAAAGAAAGGGGGCTGATGCTGATGGAAGTGAGGGGAAGGGAGAGGAGAGGAGAGAGATGCCAGACCATTGGAGGAGGGAATGAAAGAAGATGGATGCCAGACCAATGAGGGTGAAGGGAAAGATGGAAGGGGGAGGCATACAGTTTCTGGAAGTGGCACAGAAGGACAAAAGATGAAAGGAAGATATTGACAAGATGAGGAGAGCAGAAACCAGACAAGACAAAGGTAGAAAAAATTTCTATTTATTTATTTTTTTTTGCTTTAAGGGACATGCATTGCTGTTTCTGTGGTGTTGCATTGTATGCAGAGTCCAGCTTCTTGGTGGTTTTATTTAACCTTTGTCTATTTTATCCCCCCTTTTACAAAACTGTAGAGCATTTTTTTTAGCATGGGCCGTGGCTAAAAACCATACTACAGTTTTGTAAAAGGGGGGAGAGGTTAGTTTGTGATTACATATTCCATACTAGGTGAAGGTGTTTTCTGTGACCTGTTTGTATGAAAGACATGGTTTTTTGTTAGCGTTGACTAGCCTTGTTTGGCGAAATGCATCAGGCATGGTTCTTGGAAGCACCTTGAATTAACCTGATTTGAATCTCCTTATTTTCTGCCAATCTTCTTTTGTTTCATGTTGGAGTTTTTGGTGGACCGCTTGCCTTGTTGTTTCGTTGCAAGTTAACATACATGGAGTGTAACATACTAGAGGAGTTACAGATTTGGTTATTTATACATATGGGTTACAGTTGGTTGACGTAGAGTGAGGCAGTTGAGAGGCGTTATAAACCTGATTATTAATATAGACTTATATTTCGGATAGTATTACTGCTTTACAATATATTTGAATACTTTTATATATGTATGGAAAAAAAGTCCTGGATAAGTAGGTGGGAAGGGAAGGAAAAGGGATTTGTTCAGAGATGTTTGGGGGTTGCATAGAAGAAAAACTGCACTGGAATCCTAATCTTTGTTTTGAATAAAAAAAAAAGAAATACAAGTGGAAATAAAGAAGTAAATAAGAAAACAGATAAATGGGGGAGGGACATGGGTGAGGCGGGGGCGGGGCATGGTGGGTAAGGGGCGGGGCAGGGCCAGGGGGGCCCAGTATACTTATGTGCCTAGGGGGCCCTCGAAGAATTAATCCTGCCCTGGTCAGACCAATGGTCCATCAAGCCCAGTAGCCCGTTTTCATGGTGGCCAAAACCCAAGGTGTAGCAATATTCCATGCTACCGATACAGGGCAAGCAGAGGCTTCCCCCATGTCTTTCTCAATAACAGACTATGGACTTTTCCTCCAGGAACTTGTCCAAACCTTTCTTAATACCAGCTATGCTATCCGCTCTTACCACATCCTCTGGCAATGCATTCCAGAGCTTAACTAGTCTCTTTCTTATATCAAATTGTAGTTCTTCCCCAATTTCCCTATGAAATGTACGTCTGTCTCCCTCTTTTACCAGATTTTTTGTTTATTGTTCATCTCTTTGTAATCTTTGAAAAAAGCAATTTCATCAAATACGAAATAAACTTGAAACTTGATAGGGGGTCACATAAGTTATTGAGACATATTGATTAATTATACTGTATTAATGTATTTGACTATTTTATATATAAAACATTTGAGTTCCTGTTCATAGAGGATGGCATAATATGCAGTAAGCTGAAAGAGAAACAGACATGTGTCATGGGCAACCAGCCAGAGTCCATCCACTTTGTCTAAAGAGGTTGAATTCAGCCCAAGGCTAGAAGAATAATTGAATGCTTCTAAGTGTTCCTTCTAGAATTTTATCTATTGTAACAACCATCTCATGTTGGCTGATTCAAAAGTAAAGCTCTCCCTTATTAATGGGAAATCACTCACAGTACTAAATCAAAGTGTATGTGGAACAAATTCTTCTTTTACTGACTGTGCGTCAAACAGAATCGCAAGCCCTTCTTGGATTTAAGATTTTAAGTTTTGCAGCGATAATACGAAATGTAGGCCATTTTTAACATGATGTCTAAGTCCAACGTTGGATGTTTTTGGGAGTGCGTCCAAATATCGAGTAGAGAAAATGTCCATATTTCAAAACTACAAAATGTCTATCTTGGGGTTTTTTTTGTTTTTTTTTGAAAAATGAACATTTCTAGACATGCTTGCCCTTAGTGCGTCTATCTTTTTTGACCGTTTTCAAACAAAACCAAAGGGTCTCATAATCGAAAGAGAAAAACGTCCAAAAACCAGCCTAAGTCGGCTCTTGGACGATCATAATCAAAAGACGTCCAAGTGCCGATAATCAAACTGGGTTTTGGACGTATTTCTAAACGACCTAGGCCTGCATAGGGCCGCTGAATGACCATAGCTAAATGGGGCATTTCAGGAGGAGTGTCGAGGGCGAGATTTGGGCGGGACGTGGGCAGGCTTAGAATTAGTCGTACTGCATGTATAACTGAAAGTTTTACAACAGAGTCTAGACGGAACTTGGACATTGTGACTTAGACCATTTAAAAATGGTCTAAGTCACAAAAACCCACCTAAAGTCACCAGCTAAGCACTGCAAACACATAATACAGACCCCCACACACTACCCCAGTGATCACCGACCCCCCCCCAACACCATAAAAATCGTAATCACACCTTTAAAATTCAGCCTCCAGACCATAATCACCTGGCAGCCTGGCATAGGAAAGCTTAGTCGTCCAGCTCAGAGGTGGCTTAAGTCATCTTGGGGGTGGATTAGGGACCCATGGAGAGGAGGACCCATGCCCATAAGCCCCTGTAATCACTGCATTGTTACTGAAACATGTGCACTCCCCTATACACCCCCAAACCCTTTTTTACTGGTATATAAGTGGCTCCTGCAGCCATAAGGGCTATTGGGGTGGTAGATAAGTGGGTCTACGGGATTCTGGAGGTGGTTTGGGGGGCTCACCATGACCTATAAGGGAGCTGTAGTGAGGAGAAGCCATGGCACCCTGTTTGAGAAGTTCACAGCAGTGCCCTGTAAGGTACCCCGCTATTTAGGTGCCATGTCTGTGTGTTCAGTCCATCACTTTGCAGACCCCTCCCACGTCCAACAGGGCTTGTTCTAGGCGTTTTTGACTTGGACAAAAAGTTGGATGAAAATGTGGTATAAAGATGGACAATTTAGCAACTTGGACAATCAGATCTGTAGGACGGTGGTGGATTCTGAAAAAGCCGAAATACTAAATGAATATTTCTGCTCAGTCTTCACCTGTGAGGCACCGGGACACGGACCACAGTTGAAGGCAAAACAAATTGCGGAAGACCCGTTTCAGAATTTTGAGTTCACACCTGAAGACGTCTACAGCGAGCTGACAAGGCTCAAGGAGAACAAGGCCATGGGACCGGACAATTTACACCCAAGAGTGCTTAGAGAATTGAGAGATGTTCTGGCGGAACTGTTGGCCGTGCTCTTCAATCTCTCACTAAGCACGGGGAAAGTTCTGTTGGACTGGAAAACAGCCAACGTCATTCCTCTGCATAAAAAGGGTTGCAAGGCTGAGGCTGCAAACTATAGACCGGTGAGTCTCACTTCAATAGCATGTAAACTCATGGAAACACTAATTAAGCATAAATTAGATATGGTCTTGAATGAGGGGAATCTCCGGGACCCCAGTCAACATGGATTCACCAAGGGTAGGTCCTGCCAGTCCAATCTTATTAGCTTCTTTGACTGGGTAACAAGAAGGCTGGACTCAGGAGAGTCCTTAGACATCGTATACCTTGACTTCAGCAAGGCTTTTGACAGCGTCCCACACCGCAGACTGCTGAACAAGATGGAATCGATGGGGTTAGGAGTAACACTAACTGCATGGGTTAAAGATTGGCTAAGTGGCAGACTTCAGAGGGTGATGGTTAACGGTACCCTCTCCAAAACGTCGGAAGTGACCAGCGGAGTGCCGCAGGGCTCAGTCCTGGGTCCACTCCTCTTCAACATATTCATTAGGGATTTGACTCAAGGGCTTCAAGGGAAGGTAACCTTATTCGCTGATGATGCCAAACTATGCAATATCATAAACGGCTACAATCTGCAGAATACTATGGAACAGGACCTCCGTACTTTAGAAAGTTGGTCCTCTGTCTGGCAGCTGGGCTTCAACGCCAAGAAATGTAAGGTCATGCATCTCGGAAATGGAAATCCATGCAGAACTTACACCTTGAATGGAGAAACTTTGACCAAGACTACAGCAGAACGAGACTTGGGAGTGATCATCAGTGCAGACATGAAGACTGCTACTCAAGTGGAGAAGGCTTCATCTAAGGCACGGCAGATGATGGGTTGTATCAAAAGAAGTTTCGTCAACAGGAAGCCTGAGGTCATGATGCCATTATACAGAGCTATGGTGAGACCTCATCTAGAATACTGTGTGCAATTTTGGAGGCCACATTACCGTAAAGATGTGCTCAGATTTGAGTCGGTTCAGCAGATGGCCACCAGGATGGTCTCGGGGCTAAAGGGTCTCTCGTACGAAGAGAGACTGAACAAATTGCAGCTCTATACTCTCGAGGAGCGTAGGGAGAGGGGAGACATGATTGAGACATTTAAGTACATCACGGGACGGGTCGAGGTGGAAGATGATATCTTTCTTCTCAAAGGACCCTCGAACACAAGAGGACATCCGCTCAAACTCAGGGGAGGGAAGTTTCGTGGAGACGTCAGGAAGTACTTCTTCACGGAACGAGTGATAGAGCATTGGAACAAGCTTCCAGTACAGGTGATCGAGGCCCGCAGTATCCCAGACTTCAAGAACAAATGGGATACCTATGTGGGATCACTGCGGGAGTCATACCAATAAATAGGGTCACTAGGATATAGACTTAATAGAGCAGGTCAGTAGAGTTAAGGGGGCCAGTAGACTTAAAAGGGGGTCAATGGTATGGGCAGACTTGATGGGCTGTAGCCCTTATCTGCCGTCATCTTTCTATGTTTCTAAGATATCTTCTTTTTCAAGGGTCCCGCAGCAACAAGGGGGCATTCGTGGAAAATCAGGGGCGGGAAACTGCATGGGGACACCAGGAAATTCTTTTTCACTGAAAGGTTGGTTGATCGCTGGAATAGTCTTCCACTTCAGGTTATTGAGGCCAGCAGCGTGCTTGATTTTGAGGCCAAATGGGATAGACACGTGGGATCTATTCACAGAGAAAGGTAGGGGAGGGTCATTGGGGTGGGCAGACTAGATGGGCTGTGGCCCTTATCTGCCGTCTATTTCTATGTTTCTATGTACTCACCAGTATACCCCCTCACTAGCCCTTATGCCTACAGGTGTCATTTATATGTCAGAAGAGAAGAGTTTTGATAGGCATAAACTTTCTACCACAACTGTACTAGTTAGGGTGGGATATGGGCAGTTGCTGCACCAGTTCCCCCTCTCAGGAGTGATCAACCTACCCATTCTACTCTACTGCACTGTCAGAACCAGTAAGCTGTGGTCTTCAGGGCTTATAGGGGGTTTCGACCAGGTCCTAGTGACCTGGATTGCAGTCAGTGTATCTTCTCTGCATATTAGATTCACACCATCGGCATCCATTACAACTAGCATGCGTATCAGATCGTTTACTCCTCTCATCCATTCTTTCACATTTTACATTATGAATAAGTTCACCAATATTTTTAGATCTCTTATGTGCAAATACAGTATTGGCAACTCTCTCAAAGATGGATGGAGTTGGACCACATGCCAGTGTCTTTTAATTGATAATATGAATTTTCTCAAGAGTGGAAAAAGGAACCACATAAACAGTTCTTTCTTTAGGATACGCCCTTGATAGACAATGTTCTTCTAAGATCTTAGATTCATTCTTAAAATCTTGAAGAGAAGTACGAATCCTCCAGAGACGCAGAAACTGATTGATTGGAAGATTGTTTTTCAGATGATGTGGATGGAAACTATGGAAAGTGCGTGACATGTATACTTAGGGCCTCTTTTACTAAGGTGCGCAAACTGATTAGCGTGCATTAATTGATTTAGCGTGTGCTAAACGCTAAAGCGTGCATGTTAGTCTGTAGACATCTTAGCATTTGACGCGCGCTAATCAGTTAGCGCACCTTAGTAAAAGAAGGGGTTAATGTTGCCACCTGTGACAGGGTATTTCTCTCAGTGGATTTCTGATATAAGGTAGTACATAATTTATTATGTTGCTTCATAATCCTAAGATCAAGAAACTCAATAGAGGCAAGATCAAATTTAATTTCAAATTTCAAATTATTATTTTGAATATTAAGCCATCTTCAGATTTCCACCAGTTCATCCATGGATCCATTCCACAAAAAAAATATATCATCTAAAAAAACGTTTCCAACATAAGATCTTCTGGGATAAACGGTAGGTCTAGACAACCTGTTTCTCAAACTTCACCATATAGAGAGAAGCCACCGAAGGGGCACGGGTGGCCCCCATGGCAACCCCGTGGACCTGCTCAAAATATGAGCCTTTAAACCATAAATAATTTCTTCTAATCATATTCTGCTAATTGTAGCAAAAATTCAACTGATATTCGCTGCCGCCCCTGAGACTCTTCCATAGTCTGTTAATGAGAAAAACATGGGGGAAGCCTCTACTTGCCCTGGATCGGTAGCATGGAATGTTGCTACTCTTTGGGATTCTAGAACCTTGTTACTCCTTGGAATTCTGGAATCTTGCTCTTACACACTCTCCGGTTTGTTTTAAATCTACTACTTAGTAGATTCATTGCATGCCTTCTAGTCCTAGAATTTTTGGAAAGAGTAAACATGCAATTCATGTATACCCATTCCACTCCATTCAGTATTTCATAGACCTCTATCATATCTTCCTTGAGCCATCTCTTCTCCAAGCTAAAGTGCTCTCGTTGCGTTAACTTTTCCTCATAGGATATTCAGCCCATCCTCATATCACTGTTTTCTCTCTACCTCTTAATTATCCTATTTCTTTTTTGAGATATGGTAACAAAAATTGACCACTATGACCTCACTTTACCTCAACCACCATTAGGAAACAGCAAAAAGTAAGTAGATAGTTTCCAGAGAAAAGAGGAAATGAATGCAAAAGTTTAATGCCCAGGGGGAGGGAGCAGCATGGTAATTAGGTTTTGTCATTCCTTCTTCTTTAAGTAAAAGTGGTTTGCACTTGCTGGAGTTTTTGAATCATTTTAAGGAAGTGACATGTGAAAAAAAGTTGTTTTTTTAAAAGGTTACTACTGTTATTTTGCTGGTGCAACCATTTAAAAAAAATTCATTGCAGGGATGGAGAACTAA
Source organism: Geotrypetes seraphini (assembly GCF_902459505.1). NCBI lineage: Eukaryota > Metazoa > Chordata > Amphibia > Gymnophiona > Dermophiidae > Geotrypetes > Geotrypetes seraphini. The sequence continues at coordinate 14,125,284 of NC_047085.1, forward strand.
GAAGAAAATATTTAGAGTATTTTACAGAAATAAAATCCTAAAATATGTACAGATGTTGGGTTGGGTGCTGTACCGCTTTGAACTGTTTGTGGTATACAAAAATAAAGTTATTATTATTATTATTATTTCTCCATGGTGCCGTCACACTCATATGAAAGCGCTTTCACTCTCTCTGAGTCCCTTCTGTCACTCATGAGAGTTGAGCCTAAATGGAGAAAACCAGGAGGCTGCCAGTAATAATCTAATCTAATCTAATCCTTAGGTTTGTATACCGCATCATCTCCACGTTCGTAGAACTCGGCGCGGTTTACATTAGAAGAAATAGGAACTACAACAGAGGGTTAGAGATAGAAGTATGAAGAAAAATTAGAGGACTTGGGATGCCAAGATATAAGAGTTTCCTTGATTCCTAAGTTGGAGGGAGACTTACAATAAGGTGGAAATCTGAGCATACCTTCCTGTCTGCAGTGCCTGATTGGCTCACCTAGCATCTGAGAACCAATCAGCCCTGACAGCTTGGTTCTCAAAGGAGTTATGCCCCTAAATTGGTCTCTCTGAAAACATACTGAGGCTAGTTTAGTACTGGGCTTATAGGTAGGGTTACCAGACATCCAGAATTTTCCGGACATGTCCTACTACCGAAAACACAGCGGCAGCGGCAAATAAGGCAAATAGAATGTTGGGCATGATAAAGAAAGGAATCTCGAGTAGATCGGAGAAAGTTATAATGCCGCTTTATAGGGCAATGGTCAGACCACACTTGGAATACTGCGTCCAACATTGGTCTCCCTACCTAAAGAAGGATATAAAACTGCTGGAGAGGGTGCAGAGGCGAGCAACTAAACTAGTGAAGGGTATGGAGAAACTGGAATATGAGGATCGACTTAAAACACTGGGATTGTTCTCCCTTGAGAAAAGGAGACTGCGTGGGGATATGATCGAGACCTTCAAAATACTGAAAGGAATCGACAAAATAGAGCAGAGAAGATTATTTACATTGTCCAATTTGACACGGACAAGAGGACATAAAATGAAGCTAAGGGGGGGCAAGTTCAGGACTAACATCAGGAAGTTCTGCTTCACACAGAGAGTGGTTGACATCTGGAATACTCTCCCAGGGGAGATTATTGCAGAATCGACAGTCCTAGGCTTCAAGGGCAAACTAGATGCATATCTCCTTGAGAGAGGCATATAGAGATATGGTTGGCTATAGGGTAAGCCAGGTGTATACCTGGCAGGGCCTCCGCGTGTGCGGATCACTGGACTTGATGGACCGAAGGTCTGATCCGGAGATGGCGCTTCTTATGTTCTTATGTTCTAACACCTATACTTTTGCTTCATCGATTACAGCAAAGATTTTGACTGTATGAATCACAATAAACTATGGAGAACTCTATCACAAATGGAAATGTCCAAACATATAACTCAGCTGATGAAAAGCCTCTACGAAAATCAAGAAGCTACAGTGAGAACTGAATATGACAACACTGATTTGTTTCCAATAAAGCATGGCGTCAGGCAAGGATGCGTCTTGTTACCTTACTTGTTCAACTTTTACGGTGAAGCTATCTTCAGAAAAGCAAATATGGAAGAAGAGAGCACCAGTTTCAAAGTTGGTGGCTGAAATATAAACAACCTGCACTATACAGATGATACAATGCTCATCACCAGCAGCAATGAAGACATGCTTTCTTCACAGAAAGGGTTGTAGATCACTGGAACAAGCTTCCAGAGCAGGTGATTAAGGCCACCAGCGTTATTGACTTTAAGAATAAATGGGATGCCCTAGTAGGATCCTTACGAGGGTCGAGTTAAGGAACTAGGTCATTATTACTCAGACTTAATGGGGTGGGTCAGTAGAGTGGGCAGACTTGATGGGCTATAGCCCTTTTCTGCCGTCATCTTTCTATGTTTCTATGTTTCTATGCTGTATCTACGGAGAAAAGTCAAAGCCAAAAGTCATAACATGGGACTAGAATTGAACATAAACAAGATGAAGATCATGAATACGGAAAATGATGATGATTTTGAACTTGAAGGAGATAGAATAAAAATTGTAAAGGATTTCAATCTCCTGGGCTCTTTTGTATACAAAGAAGCAACTAGTAGAAAAGAAATACTCCACAGAATAGCACTTGGTCGCTCTTCGATGAAGGCTCTCAACAAAGTATTCAAAAGGAAGGAAATAACACTCTAAACGAGTGTCCATACATTCATTTTTTCAGTGGTCAATTACAGATGTGAAAGCTGGACACTACAGAAACAAGACAGAAAGGAGATTGACTTATTTGAGTTTTGGTGCTGGAGAAGGATTTTATGTGTGCCAAGGACCACCAGAAGAACTAACAAATCGATTGTGGAAGAGATCAAACCAGTTATGTCACTCGAAGTCCAAATGATGAAGTTATGACTGTCTTATTTTGATCACACCATCAGAAGAGAGAGATCACTGGAGAAGGACATCATGTTTGGGAAGAGGGCTGAAAACAACCATGGGGTAACACTTACTGGAGAAGCACAAAATTATTTCCTTTCACTAGGACTCAAACACGAGTCAATGGCACCTAACAAAATCCATAAAGAAACAACGGTATGATGACCCCAAAGCACCATGAGAGGGGTAAAAAAGCAGCAACTTTGGCATGAAGACCCCAAATCCTCTGAGTGTGGAGCAAAGAAGCACGAAGAAGGTGCTCTTCCTTAAAGAAACTTTGACATTTTTCTGCCCTTTATACCTTTATCTCTACATGTTATGTCCATTTATGTGTCACCTTGTTGTATTGCACTAAAGGTAGTACACTATGGACCTGACTTTCAGACCTTGGGAGGCAGCCTAGTTACCTCCCATGGTAATCAGTAAACCCGTAAATTCAATGCCGGGTCATATCCGGCAACCGGCATTGAAGGTTAAGTTGTGTTTGACATAGTTGGCCAAAATATTCATTGGATGACTGGCGAGGTCATAGCAACCAAAGATAGATCTGCTATTTAGGTGAATCTATCTGGCCACCCAACTTAGCCAATCAGCCAATGAATATTGACACCGACCGGCTATGTGGTGTTCCCGGCTGGCTAAATAGCACTGAATATCGGGCGGTATATACCAAACTCATTCAGCTAAACAAAGTCAAAGCCCAATACAGCATAGAAGGAATAAAGCAATACTGGCAAAAGTTGGCTGAAGCCCCAAGAAGGTGCACAGCAGGTAGAGGAAGAAGACTGGCATCTATGTAGAAAGACATTGATCAGAGGAGTGGTCTCCAACCTTTTTCATGTAAATGGACGCAGTGTGAATATGAGAAAGCTCTGAGGGTAGACTGGATGGGCCATTTGGTCTTTACCTGATGTCACATTTCTATGTTGAGGGCCACCAAAAGATTTCAAGCTTACACACACACTACTAATTTTGTAGACTGCCTTAAACTAACAACGTGGTTGATAAGGCCAAGAATAGTTGATCACTTAGGTAATGTATATGCAATGTCAGGAAGAGGCAGAGAAGTCAGAGTACGAAGAAGTTTGCAACATAAGCTTTATGCCTGAAAGCTCCCTATTTATGTCAGCAGGACGCAGCAAAGGTTCTTGTTGTCCAAGTCTAAGCCAAAGTATATCCAGGTTTGATTTTTAGCTACAACAATCGTATTTAATGGTTTGCCAGAATAAGTTTTAATTTTTTCTGCAACATTAACCCCCCCTCCTTTACTAACGTAGGTTTTAGCGCTGGCAGCAGTGGGAACTGCTATGCTAGAATTCCTATGAGCATCGGAGCAGTTACCACAGCTGCGGGCGCTAAGACCCACGCTAAGCGTTAGTAAAAGAGGGGGCAAGTTTATTAAAAATTTGTTTACCGCCACATCAAACTTCTTGGCAGTTTACAGTACAATAAAAGTGCACAACATAAAATATTACATAACATAACATTGTACTTATAAACCGCATAACCGTAAGTTCAATGCGGTGAATAAAAGATTAAAAATAACATAACCTAAGGATGATTTCAATTAGTTCGCTAAATATTTTGGAAAAAAATGAGTTTTCAATTGAGTTCTAAAGTGCTTGTAAGAGCAATCACTACGCAACAGTGGCCTAAATTTCCTGTCATAGAAAGCAGCCTGAAATGCTAGTGTACGTTCCAAGGATTTCTTGCTCGTACAACCTTGAACAGACGGAAAATTAAACAATGCATGTGATTCTCTCCTATGTTTGTGGAATGCTATGAGAAATCTATCGGTCATATAGCTTGGAGCAATACTATATGCAACTTTGTAACAAAGACAACCCAGCTTAAACCAAACACGCGCCTCCACTGGAAGCCAATGCAACTCACGGTAGAAAGGAGTCACATGATCATATTTCTTTAGACCATAAATTAATTTGACCCCTATATTTTGAATCAGTCTAAGCCTAGCCATCTCTTTCTTGGTACATGTTGCAATAGTCGAGAAAACTTAGAAATAAACAACTGAACTCAAATTTTAAAGGCCGGAAACTCAAAATATAATTTTATGGTATGCAGCTTCCACAATGTGTAATAACCCTTTTGCACCACAGCATCTACTTGCGTTTTCATGGTCAAGTGTTGACCTATAACAACTCCCAATATTTTAATTGTTGGATTGTCTTACAGAGTGTTGAGTCTATAGTAATTGATGGTTCATGTAAAATTCTAGGTGGAGACACAACAAAGAATTTGGTCTTATCATGATTTAATTTGAATTTTATTTCTTGCATCCATGATTCCATCAGTTTCAGTATAGACTCAATTATTTAGGTAATATGAGATATAGCTGTATTACAAGGAATGATGATCGTAATGTCATCGGCATAACTAAACAGTCTAGAGCCCAGTTTGTTCAAATGAAACCCTAGAGAAGATAGATACACATTAAATAATGTGGGGGAGAGTGGGGAACCCTGAGGGACCCCGCAAGGGTTTTTCTAACCTATGGAAAGCTGATTGTTAGACTTAACCTGATAGAGTCTCAATCCAAGAAACCCTTTGAACCATGAGAGAACATTACCTTGCAACCCTAGGTTGCATCTAGGCAGGCCAGTAACTTGATGTGGTCCACCAAGTCAAAGGCGCTACTCAGATCAGACTGAAGAACCAACAGACCATTTAGATGATCTAACATTGTAGCTATCACTGTTTCTGTACTATAATAATTCTGAAGCCAGATTGAGAATCATGGAGCAAGGAATGTTGCTCAAGATAGTTCATCAACTGAATTTGGACCAAACCCTCCATAATCTTTACAAAAAAGGGGATCGATGCCACAGGTCTACAGTTGGCTGGTAGTGAAATAGATTCATTCTTATTCTTAATTATAGGAGTAATAATTATATTACCTTCCTCTTGTGGAAATTTTCCTGCCTTCAAAGAATCAAATAGCCAATCCAATAATTTTAATTTAAAGCTTTATTAATAGTACAGGATTAGTAATATAAAAAAAAATAAAAATTACCAGTATAGTAATTATCAAAACTAAAAACAAACACCAATAGCATCAAATTAGTATCAAGACACACAAAATTACTAAAAACATACTGGAATATCAATCAGTACAGTTACAGTTAGTTTATTTGATATACAGTGCTCCCCCGCGAATTTGCGGTCGGCGGTTAGCGGTCCCAGTCAATCATGGTATTTTCCGACCACGAATGAGAGGGCAGCAGGAGACGCAGGAGAGGGCAGCCAGATTTGACTATAATTGTTAAGAAATGTAGTACAGTACTCCCCCAAAATTCACAGGAACCCCCACAAACTTTGAAAAACCGCAAATACGTTTTTTAGGCAGGGGAGACAGGAGAGAGCAGCTGGAGAGGCAGGAGAGGCAGGAGAGGGCAGCCGGAGAGCCGGCGAGTGAAAGAAATCACTCGCTGTATGCTCCGACCACCTCTTCCTGTACTAAAGTCGGGCCTCACCAATCAGGAGCTGCGTGTCAAAGCAGCTCCTGATTGGTGAGGCCCGACTTTAGTACAGGAAGAGACGGTCGAAGCATACAGCAAGTGATTTCTTTCACTCGCCGGCTTTCCGGCTGCCCTCTCCTGCCTCTCCAGCTGCTCTCTCCTGTCTCCCCTGCCTAAAAAACATATTTGCGGTTTTTCAAAAGTTGTGGGGGTTCCTGTGAATTTCGGGGGAGTACTGTACTACATTTCTTAACAATTATAGTCAAATCAAGGCGGTTAACAAACAAAAAAATATCTAATATTAGGTGCTTGGAAACTTCCCTATCTGTCCAACAGGTTCACAAGCTAACTAAAGCACTTGTATAAAACTATGGGGTCCTTTTACAAAGGCATGCTAGTGCATCTTAGTGCACCCTAAATGCTAATGCATCCATAGGATATAATGGACGCGTTACCATTTAGTGCACGCTATGACGCACTAGCGCACCTTAGTAAAAGGACCCCTATATAACTATAATAATAATAATAATTTATTTCTTATATACCGCTATACCTTAAGTTCGAAGCGGTTTACAGTGAAATCGTGTCTAGAGGGAGTACAGGGTTAACAGAAGGATACAGGATATTACAAAGTGAGCAGGTACTGGGTGGTTACAATAAGGTACGAAATATTAACACGAAAAAACAGTTACAGTATGTTTACAATGAGGTACAGGGTACTGGGGTGTTTACAGAAAGGTTAACACGAAAAACAGTTACAGTGTGTTTACAATGAGGTACTGGGGTGTTTACAGAAAGGTACAAGATATTAACAAGAGACCGGTTACAGGATGTTTACAATAAGATACAGGAAAGTATAAGGTGAGCGGGTGCTGGGGTGATTACAGTAAGGTTCAAGATATTGACAAGAGAACAGTTATAGGATGTTTACAATCAGATACAGGATGTTATACTAAGTTATAGGATGATACAATATGAACAGTTACTAAGGATCAGTGCTGTTTACAGCTAGATATATATGATAAGCGTAAGAGAGGTAAAGCATAAGACGTTGGGGGAGGGAAAAAGGACTTTCGATGTGGTTTATAATTGGTAGGGGGAGGGTTTAGGTGGTGTTGAAGAGGCGGGTCTTCAGAGATTTTCTGAAGTCCACGTATGATGTGGCTTCAAGTATTGGTTTTGCTAGCCATGTGTTCAGTTGAGCTGCCTGGAAGGAAAGCATTCTGTTTAGGTACTTCTTGTAGTGGCATGATTTCAGGGATGGGTAGGTAAAGAGGTTTGTTCTGCGGGAGGTCTTTTTTGGGCAGTAGGTGAGGAATTGGGAAGCTAGGTAGGTTGGCAGCATTCCGAAGATCGCTTTGAAGCTGATGCAGGCAAACTTGAAGAGTATTCTGGATTCTACTGGTAGCCAGTGGAGTTTTTGGAGGTATGGAGAGATAAGGTACATTTCAAAAGAGTAAAAATAAAAACAACACAAAAAAGCTGCATAATTGAGATCAAATAAATAGAAAAATGAAAATAAAGAAGTGAAGGAGAAAAAAAAAAAGAAAGAAAGTACATTTTCCGGCCAATATTCAAAGTGATTTAAGTGGACAGGAACCTCTCCTGCCCAATGAAATCACACACACCGCCTACGTAGTGCTATTCAACGACGCTTAATTCAAATCGTGCTATTGAATATCCCCTTTCCAAAATGGCTGCTGTGACCTCTCGAGGCAATCTACCAATACTATTGAAGTAATTGTTCGTTAGCCTTGTTTCTGCTTTCCTATTAAAGTTATCTTCACTACAACTGCCCTTACCAGAGCATAAGAACATAAGAATAGCCTTACTGGGTCAGACTAATGGCCCATCAAGCCCAGTAGCCCGTTCTCACAGTGGCCAATCCAGGTCACTAGTACCTGGCCAAAACCCAAGGAGTAGCAACTTTCCATACAGAATCCCAAGGGGTAGCAAGATTCTAGAATCCCAAAGGGTAGCAACATTCCATGCTACCGATCCAGGGCAAGCAGTGGTTTCCCCCATGTCTTTCTCAATAACAGACTATGGACTTTTCCTCCAGGAACTTGTCCAAACCTTTCTTAAAACCAGCTACGCTATCCACTATTACCACATCCTCTGGCAACGCGTTCCAGAGCTCAACTATTCTCTGAGTGAAAAAAAATTTCCTCCTATTAGTTTTAAAAGTATTTCCGTGTAACTTCATCAAGTGTCCCCTAGTCTTTGTAATTTTTGACGGAGCGAAAAATCGATCCACTTGTACCCGTTCTACTCCACTCAGGATTTTGTAGACTTCAATCAGTCGTCTCTTTTCCAAGCTGAAGAGCCCTAACCATTTTAGTCTTTCCTAATACACGAGGAGTTCCATCCCCTTTACCATCTTGGTTGCTCTTCTTTGAACCTTTTCTAGCGCCATGCTCCTGGACCCTTCTCATGCTTCTCTCCAGGTAATATTATTTTACCTGTTTATAGAATGAAAAACTGAGAGTGAAAGATATTTTTGGATCAACATAACAGGCATCAGTTAACCCTAACTGAAAATATTGACCGGAATGACAGTACCTAAAGACGCAGGTAAATAATTAGCAACATGAGCTTCCACCAGACATTCATGATTATCCACAGAAAAGAATATTCATTTACTACAGTTTCCAGCACTGAAGTTGCTCTTCACTGTTTCCCTAATTTAAAGCTCCAGCTTTACTTATACCACTCCTTGGCCTGCTGAAGTTGCTGAGCCACAGCAACAGGGGCTCACCGAAACCTGAGTAACAGGGGATCTCAAGCACTTCATCAATGCATGGAGTAGCTAAGTGACAGTGCACTTTCTTCAGAACATCACATGCTACCCAAATGTCACAATGGCTCTGACTGGATTCACGGAAGACTGGAAATTGGTACGATGAGCGAGTTGATTAAATTTGCAAAAGATACGAAGTTATTCAGAGTAGTGAAGACACAGAAAGATTGCGAAGACCTGCAACATGACATAAACACGCTCAAGAAATGGGCCGCGACATGGCAAATGAGGTTTAACGTGGATAAGTGTAAGGTGATTCATGTCGGTAACAAAAATCCTATACACAAATACAGGATGTCCGGTGCAGTACTTGGAGAGACCCCCCCAGGAAAGAGACTTGGGAGTACTGGTCGACAAGTCGATGAAGCTGTCCGTACAATGCACGGCAGCAGCGAAAAGGGTGAACAGAATGCTAGGAATGATTAAGAAGGGAATCACGAACAGATCGGAGAAGGTTGTCATACCGCCATACCGGGCCATGGTACGCCCCCACCTGGAATAGTGCATCCAGCGCTGGTCGCCGTACATGAAGAAGGACACAGTACTACTCAAAAGGGTCCAGAGAAGAGCAACTAAAATGGTTAAGGGGCTGGAGGAGTTGCTGTACATTGAGACATTAGAGAAACTGGGCCTCTTCTCCCTTGAAAAGAGGAGACTGAGTGGGGACATGATCGAAACATTCAAGATAATGAAGGGAATAGACTTAGCAGATAAAGACAGGTTGTTTACCCTCTCCAAGGTAGAGAGAATGAGGGCACTCTCTAAACTTAAAAGGGGATAGATTCCGTACAAACGTAAGGAAGTTCTTCTTCACCCAGAGAGTGGTAGAAAACTGGAACGCTCTTCTGGAGTCTGTTATAGGGGAAAACACCCTCCAAGGATTCAAGACAAAGTTAGACAAGTTCCTGCTGAACCAGAACGTACACAGGTAAGGCTAGTCTCAGGGCACTGGTCTTTGACTTAAGGGCCGGCATGGGAGCAGACTGCTGGGTACGATGGACCACTGGTCTGACCCAGCAGCAGCATTTCTTATGTTCTTATGTTTTAGTATCAGTTGCATACTTTGGATCTCATTTTGAAAGAGAGCCACTGTAAATGGTAAAGCCGTTGTAGCCTTGGCCTTTTACTCACTTAGGAGCCATTTTAAATTTCCTTCCAGGAAGTGGGTGGCTTGCAACATTGTATGGAATAAGATATCGCAAACTAAAATTAGAAATATGTAGACAAAAGTTACATTGAACCGCCAAGAAGCCAGGCTCTGCATACAATGCAATACCACAGAAACAGTGACGCATGTCCCCTAATACTGTGCAAAATATGAAAATAGCAGATGTACATTTGAAAAAAATGACAAATAAATATCACCACTTTAAAAATTAACAAAAAGAAATAAAACAAAAGATGAAAAATAAGAAAATACAATTTTATTGAACTAATACAGTATATTTTTCAATTAGCTGTCAGAGGTCATAACTTCCTTCCTCAGATCAATACAGTATACTGCTGTTATGGTATCCTGACTTGAGGAAAGAGGATCGTATGTTATCAAATATTGGTTTAAACCAAGTTGTACTGAATTGGTTTAGTAAATTCCTCTCATTGCGATCTTATGAGGTATACTTGATATACCTCATAAGATTGCAATGAGAGGAATTTACTAAACCAATTCAGTACAACTTGGTTTAAACCAATATTTGATAACATACGAACCTCTTTCCTCCTCTTGGAAATCCAGCTGTGGGGTGCCACAGGACTCTCCGCTGTCACCAGTCTTTTGTTTAATGTATATATGACTTCTCTGAGAAATTTTTGCCTTTCATCAGCAGAGACTATATATACCTATGCAGACAATATTTTCATTTTATTAGAAGTTGATCCTGATGGTAACAACCTGGTCCCTAGTATAGACTGCTGCATTTCTAAACTTCAACTGTGGGCTTTGCCTATTCAAATGAAACTGAATGCTGCCAAAACCAAATTGCTTTGGAGTGGGGCAAAATTAGTAAACCTCCCTTCCTCTGTTACATTAAAAACAGGTATTGCACTACATATACATTTTTCATCTAGAGTCTTGGGTGTCATCTTGGACTCATCACTTACAATTCATGAAGAGATAAATTCCTTGACAAAAAAAGTGTTTTTTTAGTCTGCACATGTTGAGGAAGGTCAGATCATTATTCCATCAAGAGCATTTCTCAGTGTTGGCACAATCCACTGGGCTTTCTCAGCTAGATTATTGTAACTCAGTTTATCTGGGCATTAAGCAGAGCAGTCGAAAACGACTTCAGTTAATACAGAATACTGCAGCTCAGCTCATTTTTGGGAAACGAAAGTATGATCACATTTCCCCTTTGTTGATAAAGCTTCACTGGCTCCCAGTTCACTTTAGGATCCAGTTCAAATGCGCGTGCATAATCTTCAAGCTTCTCTATGGAATATTTGATCCTTTTGTCCCCTTATGTTGGAATAACCTCAGACTTTGCCATTTGAGAAACACACAAAGATATAAATTAGCCTTCCCTTTCTTTAAGGGAATTAAATCTGCTGGGAAGCTCAGTCGATCTTTTGTCTTCAAGTTTGTAGAGATCTGGAATGAACTTCCCGACTCCATTAGGCTTTTAGGCTGCAATTATTTCGTAATTTTCTAAAAACTTTGTTGTTCTCGCAATTTTTAAATGGTTTAACTACAGCCTCAACGAAATGATAATATTATAGTTATTTTTCTTATGCTTTTCTTATGTACTTTAGTTTTTAATTAATAATAATAATAACAGTTATATACCGCAGCGCCGTGAAGTTCTATGTGGTTTACAATGATTAGAAAGATGCTACAAATTGAGTGGAACATACATAGTTAGAGATTAGTGGCTAACAGTTTAAGGGATCAGTTGTTATGGGAGAGATTGTACAGATTCGTTACCTAGGTACTTCAAGAACAGGTATGTTTTTAGGTGTTTCCTAAATTCACCATAGTTATTTGCGTGTATAATTAGTTTTTCCAGGTCTTTGCCCCATAAGGCTGCTTGATAAGATAGAAGATGTTGATGGTGTCTTTTAAATTTACATCCTCTAACTGATGGGGAGACGAACTGCAGGTTTGTACTTCTTTTATGTCTGTAGGCAGAGAAGGAGAAGAGGTCAGTTATATATTTAGGGGCTAGACCAGATAGTACCTTAAAGCAGAAACATCCCAGTTTGAACTTCACATGTGCCTCTATTAGAGTTGGTGATCGGACTTCTTCAACCCAAAGATCAACCTGACTGCCGCATTTTGTACCAGTTGCAGTCTCTGCATGTTCTTCTGGGAGATTGCCAGATGGGCGATGTTGGCTTAGTATTAGGGATTGTACCAGAATTCTGAATGATGAAGCGTCCAAGTATGCTTTAATGGACCTAAGTTTCCAGAGAGTAAAAAACCCCTTTCTGACTAGAGAGTCTACTTGGTCTTTCATGGTTAGGCCTTGGTCCAGTATTACCCCCAGAACCTTCATTGTAGGTTGAATAGGGTAGCTGAGTTTGTTGATGCATAGTGGTGTTGTAGTGACAAGTGGGTGTGGCGAGGCTACGAAGAATTTATTTTTTTCTTCTCCTATGTTTTCTGCTATGTACTCTATTCTTAATTATATGTGTATCGAGCTCCACTGGAAGATGACCCGGTCTATAAACCAAAGATTAGATTAGCTTAGATTGATCTCTGAAAGTTTGTTGAAAAGGTGTTAAAATTAGCCCAATATAAAGATTTCTATTATTTCTATTTTCTATTTATAATCATTTATCAATACAGCTATAATACTAATGTACAATGTTACATGCACCAGATAGCACTATAGAAATAATAAATAGTAATCGTTTATTCTAAAGCAACAACAAAAAAAATCTTTTTCTCCCTTTTGTCATCTCTGCTTTCCTCATCTTCTCTTCATTCACCTCTTTCCATCTGGCATCTGACTTCTCTTTCCCTTCAATTCAGCATCTGCCCTCTTTCTCTACCCATTCCATCCACTGTCCACCTTCTCTCTCCTTTTCATCCAGTGTTTTTCCTCTATGCCCCTTCCATAAACTGTCTACCCTGTCCCCTTCCATCCAGCCTGTGCTCCTTCTCTCCTTTATATATGATTCATTTCATCTTCAACCTCTCTCCATTTTTCTCTCTCCTCTCTGTCTTCATCCCTCCCCACATGGTCTGGCTTCTCTTGGGTCTCTTTTCCTTCTTTCTACCCCACCCCATGGTCTGCCATCTCTGCCTCCTTCCCTTCTCTTACCTGCATGCCCTGACATCTATCCCTCTCCCTTCCCCTCCATGGTCTGGCAACTTCTTTTCTTCCCCACAGTCTGGCATCTCTCTCTCTCTCTTCTCCCTTCCCTTATCTTCCTTCTCTCTCCCTCTCTCCCCAGTTAGGCGCAGCATTTCTCTCCTTCTCCTCCCTCTCTCTCTTTCTGTCACCACCCACCCCTGAAAACTTGCTTTTTTTCATCAGCAGTGGCCTTTGTTTCTGCCAGGGCCCAACTACTTCCTGTTTCCACAAAGGCAGGACTCAGCAGGGAGGAAGGCCTGATGCTGGCAGAGCAGCAAGATGTGAAGGCTGTCACTACCAGAAGAGGAAGAGGTTACCAGAAAACGGGAGCCCTCTGGAGCTGTGGAGCATCCCCTTATAGTCTGTACCGGGGAAGAATGCCCACACCCTTTGGTATGCCATTGACAGGACTACAGTGGATTTAGATGGATAGATTTAGATTGGAATACTGATACAAAACTATATAACAAATATGTTAAATCATATTGCATTTGACTCTTGTCCATCGGAAATCATGAAGGTTGCCCAATAGACTTTAATTGAAGTTGATGGATTATCTGACCCATAATTTGAAGAATGGGAAATTTCCTATTAACAAAGGTCGCATTATAATTACTCCAATTCCTAAAATTCCTAAAGAATCGCTTGCATTGACTACAAATTACAATAACATCTATCCCATTTTTTGTGAAAATAATGGAAGGTTTGGTTCACTCACAACTATTGGAATATCTTGATCACTTCTCTCTTTTAAATGGCTCTCAGTCAGGTGTTAGACCTTTGTTTAGCACTGAAACAGTACTTGCTGCGATTTTGGACAATCTATGCACGTTGTTTAGCAAAGGTCTTAATGCCTTGATTATGCAATTCGACATGAGCTCTGCTTTTGACTTTGTGGACCATGAGAAGTTGTTGGAATGTTTGGATGCAATTGGAATTGGAGGCTTCGTACTTATCGAGGCTTCTTACTTATCAGAAATCTGGAGTATCGTAATTCATCTGGTGTTCCTCAGGGCTCGCTACTGTCCCCACTGCTTTTCAATGTTTACATGTCCTCTCTGGGTGCTCGACTGTCCCATTTGGGGATAAAACTGTCTAGCTATGCGGATGATTTTACGATCATCATCCCATGTGTCAACTCTCTTTCAGAAGTAGTTCCTACGGCAACACAAGTATTAGGACTAATGGAACAGTGGATGATTGAATTTAAATTAAAGTTTAACTCAGGAAAACCAAAGTTATTTGTGGCTGCTCTACGCCCACATGATATTCACACATCTTTGATCATAAATAAACATAGCTACCCTGTCCAGTCTCCCGTCTTTTCTTGATAAACTCATCATCCCCTCTTGCCCTCCCCGGACCCTTAGATCGGCTGATCAGAATTTACTGACCAAGAATTCTACTACACTAGAAAAACTAACTTTTCCGTTGTAGCTCCAACATTATGGAACGCCATGCCACCTCAACTCCGCCTTGAAAATTCACTCGACAAATTCAAGATTAAACTAAAAACTTTCTTATTCCAAGACGCATACCATGACGTCTAAATATTTCCTCTCCAACAGCTGGCAAAATAAATATGAACCGCTTTTAAGAAGCGATCCCCTTTTCTGATGTTATATCCTCCCCGCTTCCCTTTAATGAATTTGTTTTTAATGATGTAATTATTAACTTTCTCCTCCCCCTTCACCCTCAAGCTCATGTTCGTATCTGTAATGTGTCCATTTAGTGTTCACATTTCCCCTCCCCCATAATAATTTATTTTAACCTTTCATTTTTAGCATTGTAAACCAGCCAGGTGCAAGTCAATGGTCGGTATATTAAAATTAAATAAACTTTGGATTGGAGAAACTGGGACTCTTTTCCTGGAGAAGAGGAGACTTAGAGGGGATATGATAGAGACTTACAAGATCATGAAGGGCATAGAGAGAGTAGAGAGGGACAGATTCTTCAAACTTTCGAAAAATAAAAGAACAAGAGGGCATTCGGAGAAGTTGAAAGGGGACAGATTCAAAACAAATGCTAGGAAGTTCTTCTTTACCCAATGTGTGGTAGACACCTGGAATGCGCTTCCAGAGAGCGTAATAGGGCAGAGTACGGTATTGGGGTTCAAGAAAGGATTGGACATTTTCCTACTAGAAAAGGGGATAGAAGGGTATAGATAGAAGAGTACTCTGCAGGTCCTGGACCTGTTGGGCCGCCGTGTGAGCGGACTGCTGGGCACGATGGACCTTGGGTCTGACCCAGCGGAGGCAATGCTTATGTTCTTATGTTCTTGAAACTTGATATAATACTGGATCAGGGTTTGACTATGAAGAACCAGGTGGATTCCCTGTTAGAGCTTTTTTACCCTCTGGAAGCTTCGATCCATTAGGGCACATGTTGATGTTTCATCATTCAGAATTTTAGTACAGTCCCTCATGCTCCGTCAGCTTGATTACTGTAATATTGTCTATTTGGCAATATCTGAGAAATATGTAGCGACTGCGTATGATTCAAAATGCGGTGGTCAGATTGATTTTGGGGCTGAAGAAATATGACCACAACACCTTCTAATCTTGGCTGCCGATGGAAGTTTAAATTTGGTTGTTTTTGTTTCAAGGTTTTATTTGGTCTTGCTCCTAAATACTTCATCGATCTCTTTTCCTTTGCGGCTAGTAAACACAGGAGAAGTTCGCATTTGAATTTCATCTTACCGCCTGTTAAGGGTTGCAAACTTAAAAAAATATCATCAACACTTTTGTCATACTAGGCGGCATTATGGGGCAAGGATTTAGAATATTTGATCATGTCTTCTAATTCCTATGTGGAATTTAGGGGACATTTAAAAACATACCAGTTCACTACATATCTGGGTAATTAGTTCGAATGCATATGGATATCATAAACTTAGCAATCCGTCCATGCCTTTATAGTTTTAGTTTTACTTACTTGGCTATTTTAATTCTCTTTTCTTTCAATTGTAAACCTTATCTTTTGTAAATCGCATAGAACCTCGCGGCCCTGCGGTATTGTACACTCTTGTATATTCCTATTGTACTCCATTGTATATTCTGTCAACTTCATTGACCTGTACACTCCAAAAATTGTTAATTCTTGTCAACTTAAATGACATGTACATTCCAAAAAATGTTAATTCCCAATGTTATTTCTTTTGTAATTTCTTATTAATTGTTGTGAACCGCCTAGAACTCTCTGGGTATGGCGGTATACATAAAGTTATTATTATTATTATTATTATATAAGCTGATTGTAATGTTATGTTATAAGAACACTTTCACTTTGATTGATGCATAAATGTCCAGTTCAATAATAGCAGGACAGCACAGGCTCTGCAGCAAATCTAAAACGCAGGAAAAAGTCTCCGACAAGGGTCCTCCCACCTCCACTAGAAAGTGGTGTTGCTTAAACCCATGGATGAACCCATGGATCGCCCAAATGATCCTCGAGGCTCCCACTTACCTCGACTTCAGAAAAACACTCAAAACTTATCTATTCAACAAACAAGCCCCGTAACGCCCACTCTCCGGAATTACCTGGCCACACACTCGACCCTTTCCTCCCCTTTATTGATCGCTGTCTTCCTGCTCCCCTCCTTCTTCATCAGCCAAGTTCGGCTAAAGTTGTTATAAATCCAATAAATTGTGGTAAATCGGCCCTCCCAGCCCTGCCCCCCCCTCTATTGACCGCTTTCCTCCTTCTCTCCTTCCCACTTCCGCTTCTTCAGTCTTGTTCGGCTGAAGATGTTGTAAATCCAATACATTGTTTGTAAATTGGCAGGTCAATGCAGATCCTAATGTAATTGTTGTGAACCGCCTAGAACTCGATGGGCATGGCGGTATATAAGAATAAAATTATTATTATTATTATAAAGGTGGTTGAGCAATCACCTCATCGGCAAAAAACCTTCATTGAAACTGAAATTGAAAAGACTCTGTGCTGTACTGTTAAGGACATGAAAAAAGATTGATGAAATTTCAACTTATCTTCAGCTGATCGGTACACCGACGGTGGCCAGCGTTTCACAAATCTGTTGCCTCAGGGTGTGACACGACCGATCAGATTTCAAAACGGGATGCTAAACGCGTCTCCTGCATGGATGGATGCAGGATGGATGCGGTAGACACAATTAGCATCCCGTTTTGCAGTCTGACCAGTCGTTGGGTCATCGATACCGTTGACTTATGAAGCCATAATTTGTGGTACTTTACTACATGTTAAACCTTCTTTGGATCGTTATAAAAGCCGGTTTTTCTTAATAATAACGAGAATAGCAATGCAGATGATTACACGCAATTGGAAGAGTTATGATAGACTTAGTTATACTTTTTGGTGGGCGAATTTATGTTGCAGTTACAAATATGAAAGAATGAACGCTGAATTTTTGGGATACAGTAATACATATAGAAGGGTGTGGAGCCCGTTGACATCATTTGTTGAATCACATCAGTTGTCAGGTACCTTTTATTTTTAGTTAATTCCTTACACATCCAGGGTGGGAGGGAGGCGGGAAGGCATCATTATTTCTTGTATTTAGTTTATTGAAATTCTATATGTGGTTATACTTTTATGGATGAATGGGAGGAAGGGGGAGAAAATGATTGTTTTCAGAATATTTGTATATTTAAAGTGCTTTTCCTGATTCGTTTTATGTTTAAAATTTTTGCAATGCACTGTTAATATTTGAAAATTAATAAAGATTTAAAAAAAAAAGAAATCTTAAAAGAAAAGTCTATAAACTGTTGTTAAGATGGATTTAGGAAAATTCACTAATTATCTCATTGTCTTACTCTTTTGGAATCTTGCCAGTTGGACCTGGATTAGCCACTGTTGGAAACAGGCTTGATGGACCTTTGGTGTGTCCCAGCATATTAATGCTTATATTCTTATGATTCACGTTTAGCCATTCTACTCCACTCATATCATCCCTCAGCTGTTTCCATTCCAAATTGAAGAACCCTAACCTCTTAAGCCTTTCTTTATATGAGAAGAGTTCCGTCTCCGAGTCATTCCATGTCAAGTGGTCAATTTTGAGACATGTCCCCAGTTGACCATCTCAGAATTCCATTAAATTTTATATATGAGTAGCCTAAGGTCTTAAATTAAGCTGTGCAAAATATTAGACTCAGGTATGCATTAGTTCCTGAACTAGAGCATCCGATGTGAGGGGTATTCTTGGCAGTCTGCGAGTGACCAGAACCAAAGTGGCAACTTTCATTATCTACAGTAGATAAACCAAAGAATAGGTAGAAAGCTCATATTTGGCTTATCTATACAGTTTTTGATGCTGAATTCAGATATACTGATGGATTAGGTTACTTTTTTCCATGATTGCTTAGCAAAATGGTCCAAAAAAATTGGTCCAAAAAAATTGGCCTATGATGTGGGTGGAGGAGGTTTAAGCTTTTATGCTCTGCCGTGATAATACCGGAGGCCTTTTCTTCCGTTGGAATAGTGCTCTTGAGTTTATAAGTGGAGCATTTCTATTTATTTATCCCAAAAAAATTCATCGCATAAAACAAGACTCATACTTGTGGTCATCAATAACTTTGAAAACAGTTTATCAAATGCCTCATGACTTCAAAAGTATATTAACAATGCTGGTTTCTCTGCATATATGAATTGTGGACTATTGTAATTCACTATACTTAGGAGTTGTGAAAGGGAAGTTGAGGCCTTTGCAAAGGCTTATCAACTCCGCTGCAAGATTAATCACAGGAGTTCCTAGAGGTACCCGTATAACTCCTGTGTTGAAGGAACTACACTGGTTACCTATGCAACAAAGACTGCAGTTGGGGCACTATGCATTTCTTGCACTTTCCGAGGACAGGGCAACAGCCCTCTTCTGCCGCTCTGTAGCAGTTCTGCCCTGGCATCGACCTGCCGGGTGGGGCTAGTCTCTCTCTACTGCTCTGTTGTACCTATATCCTCTAGGTAGCTGTCAGTGGAGTGTGTATTCTTATCCTATGTACTTGTACAGGTTATTTGTATTTGAGTTTTTGGTATCTGTGTTATTCCTTTTATCCTGTTGAACCCTTACTAATAAAAATGATTTACAAAAAAAAAGAGTGCAGTTTAAGATTATTGCAATTATACATCAGGCATTGTATCTTGCTTCCCCAAAGATCTTACAAGAATTCTTTGAGATCTATAAATCGAGAAGAGAGATGGGATGAAATTAAGTTTGGAGGGTAGAATGTCGACTACGCATGCAAGGATCGGGACATCAGTGATATCTGTGGCTGGCGTAGAACTCTGGAACGCCTTGCCTGGTATCCTGGGGTTTTGTATGGGAAGGATGAATTTTAATGCCTTCTAACGCTAAGGGATATTTCAGTTGATAATCACCTTTTAGAATTTTTCTGACATCAATGTATGATTTTAAAGCTTGCTTGTATTTCTGAATTGGGTCCCACGGCAACAAGAGGGCATCCGTGAAAAATCAGAGGCGGGAAACTGCGCGGTGACACCAGGAAATTCTTTTTCACTGAAAGGGTGGTTGATCGCTGGAATGGTCTTCCACTTCAGGTGATTGAGGCCAGCAGCGTGCCTGATTTTAAGGCCAAATGGGATCGACACGTGGGATCTATTCACAGGGTAAAGGTAGGGGGGGGGTCATTAAGGTGGGCAGACTGGATGGGCCTTGGCCCTTATCTGCCGTCTATTTCTATGTTTCTATGAGTGAATTTGCGCTCTATCCCTATTATAGCAGGGACGATTAACAATGTCGTTTAGACATGTCTATGTTATATGTGATAATTGTAGGGAAACAAGATTTTTATGTATGTGATATGGAAACCGCAAAGTTGTTTGCTGTATATATATATTTTTAATAAATAAATAAAATATCTCCACGTGAGCCATCTTAGATTTTTTTTCCCTTTTTTGGTACTACAAGAAAGAGCAGCTTTTCTTCTATAAAGGACAAAGGACAGCAACTTGCTCCCACAACTATGGAATTCAATGCCATTATATATTAGAGAAGAAAAATCACTTGATAGGCTTAAAGGACTTTTAAAAAGCTGGCTCTGCAAAGACGCCTTTGAATCCTAAAATTCGGTTTTTTGGATTCTTTGTATTCAGCTTTCGTCAGAGATCGACACATCTTATAAAAGAAAATGAACGGGTAACAATTCCCCACTCTGTTCTTCTAACCTTACACGTCTTCCTTTTCTTTCATAACAAAGGCGCGCTAAGCATTTTAACGTGGATTTAGCGCCCGCTAAATCAACGCGTGCACTAACCACTAATGCGTCCGTCGGATATAATGCACACGTTAGCGTATAGCGCACTAAAAAGCTTAGCGCACCTAAGTAAAAGAGGGGGTATGTTTTATTGATACCTCCCAATTTTATACTTATAAATTGCTTTGATATATGATAATGCGATTGAATCAAATTTTTTAATAAACTCGAAACTTGACCTTCTATGGCCTTTAAAACTGTCTGAAACACATGCGTGCTCCGTGATGCATTGCACATTGTGAATAGATATATTTTTTAAAATAAATCTTTATTGATTTTTAAGACCAACAAAAGTGCATAATCAATAACAATGCATAAAGAATAAACCCCCCTGTCCCTTCCAATACATTTTCATCAAGGAATACAATAATGCAAAGCACATTGTGAATATATGTTGGATTACTATTACAGATTCTCATCATCCTTGTGTTGGTCCATGGTGGCTTTGCCACTGCCAGTTCAATGAACTGGTAGCCCCATCGCCAAGGGGTCACACCCGATAGTCAAGTCAAGGCCGGCCGGGGGTAAGGGATCAAGCATTCACCAAATGAATGGAAGGTGAATTGAATCATCGTCTCCCCAAAAGGATCTTTGGTGTGGGTTCTTAAGTCGAGTGAGTTCTTGCCAGTGGTTCCCAAGCCAGTAAATGTGGGTTTCTTACTCACAGTGGAGCTATCTTACATTGGAAAATGCGATCTCCATTTATTAATTATTTCTATAGCGCTACCAGATGCATGCAGCGCTGCACAGAGTCACAAATAATACGAAAACAGTCCCTGCTCGAAAGAGCTTTCAATCTAGTCAAAGATTGCAATAAAGGGGAGATTGTGCTGGTGGGAGACCTGATCTGCCTAGGTCAGCTAGAGCACCCCATCTATAGAACATTAGAAGCTGTGAGACAAGATCCTGGACACACTACATATGATCGTTAGAGCACACCTAGAAACATGATGGCAGATAAAGGCCACATGACCCATCCAGTCAGCCTGTCCGCACCATCCACTATCTCCTTCTCTTCCTAAGAGATTTCACCCACCTTTTCCACGCTTTCCTGAATTCAAACACAGCCTTTGTCTCCACCACCTCTACCGGGAGACTATTCCACGCATCTACCACCCTTTCTACAAAAAGTATTTCCTTGCATTACTCCAGAGCCTGACACCTCTTAACTTCATCCCATGCCCTCTCACTCTGGAGTTTCCTTGCAAATGAAAGACTTGCCTCATGTGCATTTATGCCACGTAGGTAGCAGCACTCGTCACCGATCTCACCCTGTGTACATCATAACTACTGCAAATACTTGTTTTTATGTTGAATATGTCGAATAATTTAAATAAATAATTAACACTGATTGTTCTTATTTCTTCTTATCCACTCCGCAATTTATATAGTGCAATTCATCTTTGATACTTATTCATTTAAGCTTATTATTCTTAATCTTTTCTTTCAATTCATTATAATTCATTTCTTTAAACTTAGCTTAGTTGTGCTATTGCACTGCACCCCACCAACGCATTTCAATTCTTCCTCAGGACGTAGGTATTTAAACATCTCTATCATATCTCCCTTCTCCCGCCTTTCCTCCAAAGTATACATATGGATATTTTTAAGTCTGTCCCCATACGCCTTATGATGAAGATCACTGACCATTTTAGTAGTCTTCCTCTGGCCCACCTCCTTTCTGTTGATATCTTTTTGAAGGTGCGACCTCCAGAATTGTACCCAATATTCTAAATGAGGTTTCACCAGAATCTTATACAGGGGCATCAATACCTCCTTCTTCCTACTGGCTATTCCTCTCCCTATGCACCCAAGCATCCTTCTAGCTATTACCGTCGCCTTTGCAACATGTTTCTCCATCTTAAGATCATCACATACTATCACACCCAAGACCTGCTCCTATTTCGTGCACAAAAGTTCTTCATCCCCTATACTGTACCATTTCCCTCATGTTTTTGCAGCCCAAATGCATGACCTTGCATTTCTTAGCATTAAATCTTAGCTGCAAAATTTTAGACCATTCTTCACGCTTCGCCAAGTCTTTCCTCATGTTATTCACACCATCAGGGGTGTCTACTCTATTGCAAATTTTGGTATCACCCGCAAAGAGGCAAATTTTACCTGACAGCTGTTCAGCAATATTGCTTATAAAAATGTTAAAAAGAACAGGCTCAAAAACCAAACAAGGTAGAGGAGCAATGTGAGCAAGGGTTCATCTTTCTCACTTGTAATGTTGGGCAATGGTGATGCCTGAATAATAACAGAATTTGGCTTTGAAATATCCCTTATGACCTTAAGAAGAAGTACTGAGCACAGATAGCCTCCCTGAGAGTTCTATGTCAGGGGGCCCTAAGATAATCCAGTCTTAGTTTTAGTCAATTGCATGTAGAGTGCTATAGTTTCAATTTCCAAATTGAGTTCTTTAAAGAAAGCAGGACTACATCTCTACATACCATGGGATGAAAACAGAACTGGTTCAACATGGCCTCCCTCCCACCCTATTCCTAGACATGGAGCTCTGTCTTATTGGTGATAGCTCTGTGTGTGCAGTGGGTGCTTGAGCTCCATCACTGGGTCCAGGAAAGGGTCATTTGAATTTACCACTCAATTATTTTGGAAAAGCCGTCTCCTACATCTCCATAGCATAGCCAGGGCGGTTTGAGACATATAAAGGTGATGAAAAATCTTCAGTTCCTATGCATGAAAGGGCTTCATGATTTCTCTGTAGGTCGCTGGGTTGTCCAGTCCCTTACTCTTTGTGAACCGCATCGATCCATGAAGTTTTGCTGTCTAGAAATGAAATGTAATGTAATGAAACAAAGCAGCTCTGTAATATTGACTCCTTCGTAATTTACCATCAAAGGCATGCTTTCCAAATTTCAGGATTAATTTCCAAGAGCTGGGACTCAATTATATCTATATACAGCAACTCTGTTGACAATAACCTACGTTCTTCATTGTGTGTAGAGTACAAGAAGTTGAAATATCTACCCTTTAACAGTAGAAAGTCTTTTCCCCTATGCGACTGCAGAGAGGTTGGGGGTCAAGACAGAAATTTTTTTCCTTCTGTAAGCAAAAAGAGAGAGAGAAAAAAAGACAGGAGCCTATCAAGATGTTTGATTTAACATCGACAAGGCCTGCTCTGTTGGCAGATGGCGAAGTGAGTTGACTGATTATCACTGCATGCTTCACATCTCACAAAAATAACAGTTTGGCGCAGTAAGGCCTGAAGCATTGTCATCTACTACCTGAGTTGAAGTCACATGGAGGAGTCCTGCTTACACATTAAGAAACCGCTCTTCCAAGCTGTGTCAGAGCATTACGCTGCCCCCTCAGCCCTGGCAGGCGCCCCCCTTTGGTTTTTGTTATATTTTTTTCATCACCCATCTCCCGTGACAGGTGAGGTGACAGGCATAGCAGAGTGTAAGAAGGCTGGAGGGTTTCCACATCAGGGAGGTGAGTCTGCCGCAGCAGGAGGGGAGAAGGTGGGAAGTGTCACAAACATCTGTTCCGTGCTCCCATTTTACAAAGGAGAACAGCAGGCACCAAGGAAAGAGCGTAGGACGCAACTTCTGGCCAGGAACATCTATGAGCTCCCCCTCCAGCTATCCGCAGGTTTTGCTCCATATGGAGAATGGCAATTGTCGGGGAAGGTGGAGGGGAGGGGGGAGTTAGCAGTCCATATTAATTAAAAAGAAAGCAACAACAACAGCCATATTTTGTGATCTAAGTTAGCATTTCGTTTTCCTTTCCTTGTGTCACATCGGGTTTCAGTCCCTTAATTGGACTGTATTTTTTTTCACTGATTCCGTATGCAGTCATTAAATATGCATTATTCCGCTTTTCAAACCATTTGCCTTATAAAATGATTTTTCTTCTCAACGGAAAGAAATGAGAAAGTGCAATGTGGCCATCCCTAGAGCAATCAGAAGCTGCTAAATCCTGAGAAAGCATGAGGAAGAAGGAGGGCTTGGGGTAGGAAGGGATATTTCAGCAAAGACAGAGTCTTAAGAGAAGGAAATGCTTTCAGCTATCACAGACTCTCCCAATATGTGTGGAAGAGATCTCATACATATTCCATTCTGAAGATTAGTTAAGAAATGCCAATATAATAGCTGGGGAGAGATGAACCCGTAAGGACGCTAATGGATGTTTTGAACTAGGAACTTCTGAGATCCAATAGGTCCCTTAAACCGATGGCTCTGGCTCCAAAATTGGGGCCTAATTGATCCCCGAAAGTTTTAATTTCCAAGCAATGGTCTGATCAAGATTATGGTTAAGGGATTAATCACTAAACATCTCCACTCAACTGTGCTTTTGCTTCTAACTCAGGCTGTTTTAGACAACTCACACCACACGACTCTGTCTACAGTTTCCTATATAATGTATATCAGAAAGCAAAACCTACAGAAGGTTCATCCATTCATAAAGCATCTAATCTACTCACCATATAATGGCGCCCACCAGAACTGCCCTTCCATTGGCCATTCCATGTATTAATAAAACATCTGGGAAACAAGAGCACAAAAACATTGCTTTATCCATGTTTGCGAAATATGGTGGATTGACTTCCTTCCCCCCTACATAAGCACTTTTTAAGTATGAAACCACACAAGACTTGAATGTGCCCCTTCACGTTTCCATTGTTAGATTTTAATATCTCAGAAGGAAATCAAATACATGGTCCTTTTTTCTTCTAAACTTCTTTCTTGATCAACACCCTACTAAACGGATGATCAAAGCCTTTCTGCCATTTTGAATCACCCTTTTCTCCTTTACTATTGTCATATGTACAACCTCAGCCACAAGAGACCTCCTGCCTACTGCTATTACTATAACCTTAAATTCTAGAGCACTGCTAGGTGTGTGCAATGCTATATAACCTCACGGCAACATCCATTAAATCAGTCCAGTATTCTTCTTTGGATGGTTATATCAACTCCACACTCTGATCCTTTTTAATTCTGAGGTCTCCTTCTCACTAATGAGTTCCTCTTTATCATTCAAGTGATGCTTTTTTTTTTTTTTTTTTGCCAGGGATTAGGCAATGTGCCAACAATCATCTTCCTAAGAGTTACCCATCTTTTAGTATAAACCAGCACAGAAGGTCCTAATTTCCTCCTACTTTTCCAATCAGGGTGAGAGGAAGACAAAAACGAGCAGATCCGTCACATAAACAGGAAGATTGAGAAAAAAGTTCTTTTGGGACTGCAAAGCTTCACTAGTACTCTTATATCAAAGCAATTAGTTGGCTGATTAAGCATATTAGTCTCTTATGCAAATTTAGTCTCTTATGTAGATTTAGTTCACAAGATCACCCTGAGGCACAGAGGGTTTGGCCAGAGCAAGGCTGGACACTTTTACACAAATGAAAACTGGCACTCAGGTTATAAGAGCAAATCTGATTATCCAAGCATGGTGTCCAAAGGGAAAGATTCATCTCTCTCACAGAACAGTTGAGAGGTTCTTTTCCCCACTCTCTCTTTTCTCCTTGGATTTAAACTAAACTAAACCTCACGCTTATATATCGTATATTCTCATTAAGGGTAGAACTACACAAAGAAAGGAAAATATAATACGAATTAGTGGTTATATAGAGAGCAGCGGAATTTACATTTTTGAAAATAGCCACGTTTTTGAAATAATCGGAAAGAGGCCAAATTATGCAGCTGGACAGGAAAGTTGTTCCAAAGCTCAATAATTTTAAAGTAGAGAAATTTCCTTAATTTTCCAATATAGATAACGCCTTTTAACGAGGGAAAGATAATTTAAGCTTTTGGATAGATCTGGTAATATCAAATCTCATAGAGTTCCAGGATAGAGGCATTAAAGGTGGGGAAGAGTGCCATGCAAGATCTTAAACGTTAGGCAGGCACATTTAAAGTAAACCCTAGAGCCTACTGGGAGCCAGTGAAGTTTTAACAAAAACAGGGGAACATGATCATATTTGCTTTTTCAAAGGTCAACCTAGCTGCAGTATTCTGGATCTGTTGAGTCTTTGAAGACTTTTCTTGGTTACACTTAGATAGACCGAATTACAATAATCCAACCTTGAAAGAATGATTGATTGTACGAGGACAGCAAAATGTTGTTGGTGGAAGCAGGATCTCACTTTCGTCAGCATATGAAGACTAAAGAAGCATTTTTTTTTTTTTTTTTACCAGAGAATTAAGATGGTCATTGAATGAAAGTGTTGAGTCTATAATGACACCCAGAACATTACTTGAGAATTCAATCTGCAGTGAGGATCCAGATGGTAATGAAATGGATGAAGTTAGTTGATCTAGTTTAGGGCCAAGCCACAGTAGTTTGGTTTTGGACTCATTCAGCTTCATTTGCACAAAAGGGCTCAAGATTGAAGTTTCATTATGCATGCTATTATATTTTCAGCGAGGTTTGTGAGATTCAAATCTATCTCAAGAAGGACCAGGATGTCATCTACATATGTGTATAATGTTTCAAAGGGAGATAGATGGAAAAGTTTTAAAGTAGACTTATAGATGTTGAAGAGGATAGGGGAAAGAGGTGATCCCTGTGGGACTCCGCATAGAGGCTTCCAAGAAGATGACATGGTGCCATTCATATTAACAGTATATGAGCGAGATCGTAGGAATTTTGAGAGCCAGTCTATGATTGTAGAATCAATGCCTATCTCAGAAAGTTGGTAGATCAAGATATTGTGGTGAACGACGTCAAAGGCCGCAGATAGATCAAATTGTAATAGGATTGCAAACTTGTTACGTGAATGTAGTTGCTGAACCTTTGAAATTAGTGAGACCAATAGAGATTCAGTGCTGAAGACCGTTTCGTAGCGTGTTGCAGTAGTCCATGCGGAAGAGGACAAAGGCATGGAGTAGCTGCGAGAAGTCCGATTCTGAAAAATATGATCATAGAGTGATAGATTGGAATCGAGGGTCACTCCTAGGCAGTTAGGGTGGTGGATTCCTAGGAGATCGAAGGACGGGTGAGGGTGAGCTTATCTTACCATATCCACAGGAGCTCAGTTTTTGCAGCATTTAAATGGAGCTTGCTTTGAATCATCCAGCTCTTTATTTCTGTAAGCAGTTGTGTAGTTTGGATATTTGGGTGTCTCGGTTTGAACCTAGTGGCAGGAATAGTTGTATGTCATCTGCAAAGGAGTGGATCTTTATCTGGGATTAAAGAATGACACGGGGACAAATTTTTCCCTGTCCCCACAGGAACTCAATTTCCTCATCCTATCCCCATGAGTTTTGTCACTGTCCCTGTCCCATTCCTGTAAGCTTTGCCTTAACTCACAAGCCTCAAACACTTATGATTTTAAAGTGTTTGAGGCTTGTGCAGATGAGGACAGAGCTTTCAGGAATGGGACTGGGACAGGGAGTGATGAGTATATGACCGAGATCAGTTGGGAATTTACCATTGATCATTTGTTGTGATGTCCAGTCGTAGAGCAGTACTTTGAAGGGTGCGGGAGCTGATTTCATGATGCTAGGTGGGCAGCTGTCAAGGCGGCAATAGGAGTTGGCATATTTGTTGTAGAGTGGGAGGAATTGGAACCAGTCAGGGGTTTCGAAGTGGTCCCAGTGCATGTTGGCTGGGATTGAGTCAAGTTGGGGGCACGTAGAAGTAAAGGGGAGAATAGGGGGGGGGGAGTTTTGGAAGGATATCCTTAGTAGGAGGATCTTTGATTTGAAGTGGGACGCGAAGGACTCTGCAGATAGAAGTTGGGAGGAGGGGGTTCTTTTGTGTTGATTCGTTTGAAGAGCTCTTTACTATTGGCAGTTGGGGATCCTATTTTAATTGAGTAGGAGGTGCGTCGTTTTTCTTTTGCCATTCGTTTGTATTTCATGAATCATGGATTTCCATGTTGTCTTGTCCTTCTCAATGATTCTTCATGATTGATGCGTGTTGAAGAATTTTTCTATGATTCTTTGTATAAGCCTTTTTGGTTTTCATTTTTATAGTTGATTTTCTTAGGATTATTTGTTCATGTCTGTTAGATCTTATTTGTTGCATAGCATTATGTATGCAAAATTATGTAAACCGTTTAGGTTTAAAGGATAGAGAAATTTTTAAAATAAATAAATATTGACTTTGGACCCTTGATGAAGGCTTTTGCCAGAAAACGGCCTCTGTTGAGTCCTGCTTGCCTATTTCTACAATAAAGAATTGGTTTGATTACATCTTATTCGAATGCCTGGCATATTCCCACGGTACTCTTTTCCTTTTGATTTCTTCATGAGACGGTTTACCTCGATTTTCCAAGTATAGTAGAAACAGAATCCTTTATTGAACAGATATCTAATTCCAAAGATATACAGAAACTTGATTGGAGACAGACCCAAATAAACTTGTTTAGACAGACCCTACACGGGCTGTATTTCAGCTAATCAGCAAATCATCAGCAGTCTACATTAAAAAAAAAAAAAATTGATATACAAAACCAAATAAATATCTCAAATTACAAGATGAAAAAATTAAAAAGTATGAATGTTATAAATCAGTGGTCTCAGACGCAAACCTTTTACAAGATCACAGTTTGGATTTGTCGGAATGTTTTCGCTGTTATTTGCATTGCCTATGGGACTACACAAGAATTGCCGCTGCAGGGTCAGACCAGTGGTCCATCGTGCCCAGAAGTCCGCTCACGCGGTGGCCCTCAGGTCAAAGACCAGTGCTCTAAATGAGTCCAGCCTCACCTGCGTACGTTTCAGTTTAGCAGGAACTTGTCCAACTTTGTCTTGAAAGCCTGGAGGGTGTTTTCCCCTGCGACAGACTCCGGAAGAGCGTTCCAGTTTTCCACAACTCTCTGGGTGAAGAAGAACTTCCTTACATTTGTACGGAATCTATCCCCTTTCAACTTTAGAGAGTGCCCTCTCGTTCTCCCTACCTTGGAGAGGGTGAACAACCTGTCTTTATCTACTAAGTCTATTCCCTTCAGTATTTTTAATGTTTCGATCATGTCCCCTCTCAGTCTCCTCTTTTCAAGGGAAAAGAGGTCCAGTTTATCTAATCTCTCATTGTATGGCAACTCCTCCAACCATTTTAGCTCTGGACACAGTTCTAGAGTTTGGGTGTAGCATGGGTGGGACACACATTTTTGCCTGCAATCTCTGCATCTTCTTCAGTGATTTAGGCCTTATCATTTACACCAACTCTTTGGCCAGTGTAAGTAACCTTACCTACAATACGGGCGCGTTCATGGCACCTTATACTGGCATAGTTTTCTTTATAGTATAAACTCCACACTGGCATGTTGTAGGCATCCCCTTTAATTTAACTTAAAAACAGAGCTTTATAGCTTGCATTAGTAATGTGGAGGGACATTATCAAAACATACGTGTAATAATAATAATAATAATAATAATTTATTTCTTATATACCGCTATACCGTGAAGTTCGAAGCGGTTTACAATAAAGATACGTTTAGTCAGTACATGGGATACAAGTGGGTTACAGTACAGATATATTTTGTCAGTACATGGGATGCAAGTCCAATTTGGGCGTAAGGTGCAAGATGCCCAAAGTCGGCAGTGGGAAAATGCCCGTTTTTGAAAAATACGTCTAGAATATATATATATTTTTTGAAAATCATCCAGGCTATTGTTCATCCCAACCTCCAGGACATCTATCTTTATACCAAGTCTCAAACGCCCAGAGCAAGACCATTTTGGTTGTGGGATGGGCCAATCTTGTAATGGACTGGCCACCAAGACATGGCAACTGAGCAGTGGGCGCCAGATAAACATCTCACCAGAACTCCCTTATAGATTATGGTGAACCCCGCAAAACACCCTGCAAAACCCACTATACCCACCTGTCTACATATCATATAAAAACGTTTTCAAAGTTTTGCAAAACCTTAAATTAATACCGGTCCTAGACATCACAGAAATGATCCTACTCCCACTTCCTACCAAATCTCTGGAATAGCCTTCCTCCCTTTAGAAAAGCTATAAAACCTATCTCTTCACCTAGCCCTTCCTGCTACCCCCGGCCATCCCACCCTATCTATCGATAGTGCCTCAGTGGAACTTTACACGGACTGCGGCCAAATGATTAGACACGTGAAGCGACTGATCTTTTGTTTATCATCCATTCCCATGCATTGATAGTTATGATGCTTAAATCTTATGTTCTGCGCATGCTTGACGCCATTTTATTTGCTGAAATTATGTGATGAAGCTGCACCTCGTATCCCCTTCTTCCGCCTTACCCGTACCGCTCCTGACTCTGTGACCCTATCCAAGACGCCTCTAAATCTATGCAACGTCTAGAGAATAACCTTGTAAGATGAGGTTGTAACGTTACGAGTGTAACTTATATTGCAAAACTATGATTGTAAACTGTAACCCGTTCTGAGCTCTTTGGGGAAGAGGGGATATAAAACCAAATAATGTGAACAGGTAGATTATTCCAAATTGTAATAGCGTAAGCAAAAGAGGAATTGAGCTGTCGTTTATACCGCACTCCTCTAATCTGTGGAAAATCTAATATAATAAAATGCTAGGCCGCGCATGCGCACTCCCATCTGCGTGCGTCTGTTTTCTGTGAGATGTAGGGCACCTTAGGTAGGAGTGCGCATGCGCGCTTACGTCACCAGCTGCCGATGCCTCCACAAGCCGGGATCGCAGCCAGCCGCCGATCTCCGTTCCTCCAGCGGGCCAGCGGCCGGGCGGGGGGGTGTCTCGGAGGAGAGGGATCACGGCCGCTCAGCGCCCCCCACCGAGGAACCCAGCAACTTTCCGCCCCGGATCGGGACCCGAGTTCTTTGCCGCCCCCCCCTTCCCTTCCCGCGAATCCGACTACCTTGGCGATTCAAGCAGCGTGTGCAGCAGTCTTCACACGCTGCTTCGGGCCCTTCTACTGCCATGATTTGCTCTGCCGCGTCTCTGATGATGTCATCAGTGACGTGCCAGAGTAAATCAGGCCAGTAGAAGGACCTGAAGCAGCGTGTGAAGACTGCTGCACACGCTGGAATCGCCAGGTTCGTAGTCTGTACCGCGGGAAGGGAAAGGGGAGTAGAGGAAACGCTAATGCTGCTGCAGGGAACTGGTGTGGGGGGAGGGAAATGGAGGGGGAGGGAATGCTGCTTTGGACAGACAGACAGAGAGAGGAAGGGAGACAGAAAGAAAAGAAGAAAGACACAGGGGCAGGGAGATACACAGAAAGACAGAAAGACAAAGGGGGCCAGGGACAGAGACAGACAGAAAGAAAGACAGACAGCGGGAGTCGCGTCAGGAGGGGTGCGGGATGCAGCAGAGGGAACTTTTCCAATGGGTGCAACTGGGTGGCTGTCGGGAACCTCTGATCAGGGGCAGAGCAAGGTAAGTGTATCATAGGGATAAGAAGGAGGGGGGGAGAAAAAGGAAGGGACGCCTACTGCTGGACAGGGGGAGAAGGAAAGAGGTGCTGATGGACAGGGGGGTGAAGAAAAAGGAACGGAGGCCTAATGTTGAACAGAGGGAGAAGGAAGGAGGTGCTGCTGGACAGGGGGGAGGTAAAACAAAGGGAGAAGGGCTGCTGCTGCATAAGGAGAGCAGTGAAGGGGTGTGGTGGACACAGGGGAGGTAAAAGGAAGGGAGAATGGACAGGGGGAGCAGGCAAGGGGTGGTGATGGACAGTCAAGGAAAAAGAAAGACAGAAAGAAAGAAAGCGGCTAAGGAGAGAGGGAGAAAGAAATAAAGACAGACACACACACATATATTCTAGCACCCGTTAATGTAATGGGCTATAAGACTAGTGTAGTAATAAAGTGCCACATAATCTGGTGGAAGAATATTGCAAATGAGAAAAAAGCAAAATCAGATTATCTAAAGAGTCATTCTGTAATATACGATGAACTATCCAAGCTGATTTAAACTAAATTCGCCTCTCAACCGATAATCAATGAAGATTCTTATATGCTAATGCAATACTTTCATATCGTTTTAGACCAAAAATTAATCTAACTGCGGTGTTTTGGAGCAACTGCAATTTTTTGATCACGGTTATGCGATCTATAAGTTGATTTTATGTTATATAAAGAATTACAGTAATCAATGACACACGGCATAAATGCAAAGGGTATAAGTGGATTGATATTTTACTCTGTCAAAAATTACAAAGTCTAGGGGACATTCAATAAAGTTACAGGGAAATACTTTTAAAACCAAGAGGAGGAAATATTTTTTTTCACTTGGTGAATAGTCAAGCTCTTCTGGAACGCATTGCCAGAGATTGTGGTAAGAGCGGATAGCGTAGCTGGTTTTAAGAACGGGTTGGACAACTTCCTGGAGGAAAAGTACATAGTCTGTTATTGAGAAAGACATGGGGGAAGCCACTGCTTGCCCTGGATCGCTAGCATGGAATGTTGCTACTATTTGGGATTCTGGAATCTTGGCATTCCGTTTGGAATGTTGCTACTCTTTGGGATTCTATATGGAATCTTGCTACTCTCTGGGGATTCTGCGTGGAATGCTGCTACTATTTGGAGTTCCGGAATCTTAATTACTCTTTTGAGATTTTGGAATGTTGCAACTATTTGGGTTTTTGCCAGGTACTAGTGACCTGGATTGGCCACTGGATGGGCTACTGGGCAAGATGGACCATTGGTCTGATCCAGTAAGACTATTCTTATGTTCAAATACATGATTCATTATTTAAAAAAAACAAGACCTGGAAGAGGGATGGCCTTCTTCACATTTGGCAGGCAACAAATTGATCAATTAAAAGGTAAGGTAAGCTTTAAGATGTTTCCTTAAAAGCACAACATTATTGATGCTCCAGATTTCTAAAGGAAACAGATTCCAAAGTGTAGGAGTAGCAATATTCTGATGTCCTTCCTGGGTCTCTTTTTGGGAAACGCTGATGATATTACCGTCCTCGTAACTATCTTTCCTTTAGATCAAACCGTTGAGGAAGCATCGATGAAGATAAAACATTGTACATCTCTCTGGATTCTAAAACACTTTCTTACTTTGAATAAGGAAAAACTTTCCCCCCACCCCCTTAACAAAGCGAAATGCCGTGCCACCCATTCTTTTTCCTATGAGGGGCTTGGCATTTCGCTTGGGGGGGGGGGGGAGGGGTGTTTAAATTTTTACTGTTGGGAGGTTCTGACAATATTTGGGAAGAAAGTTAATTCTCGTTTTAAGTTTGAATCAAACATGAAAATTTTAGGTCTCTTTGCCAGTTCGCTAACTGTGAACGTGGAGATCAATGCGCTAGTTTAAACAATTGTTTTGATGATCTTGGAAATTGAGAAAGATTTGAGGGCTTTTAGATTTCCTAGACTTTTGCCTGATGGCACATTTTTTCTCTTTGTCCTCTTTGGATTATTGTAATGTATTTTATGCAGGGTTATCAAAAGAGCTTTCTAAAAAAAAACAAAAAACGTCAAACTATTCCAAACACGGAAGCTTGACTAATTTTTCTGTTCATAAATATGAGAGAATTACTCTGCTGTGAATTCAAGTGCATTGACTTCCCACAGACGCTTGAATCAAATTTAAATTATGCGTTATCATTTTTAAAGTCTTACATGGCATCTGATTGTTTAATAGGACAAATATATTTCCTGGTACAAAATGGAGGACTCCAGGATTCTGTGTTGGTACACTATCCTCCTCATCCTCCTCCTTATCATTTTTATAGTGCTGCCAGATGCAAAAAGCACTGTACGTTAAACCAGAGGTTCTCAACACACGGTATGTGTACCCCAGAGGGTATGCCTACCATTGTCAGGGGGTATGTGGCGCAGTATGTCGCATATTTCCTGCCTTCCTCATCTTCTCTCCCCCCCTCTTCTCCCCAGACTAGCAGCAGCAGCAGCTCACTGTGTGCTTTTAACTTCCCCATTTAGCTGCCGCTAGCGTTAGTTTATCTGAGGTTACATCAGGCAGCCTCCGATGATGCAACTTCTTCTTTCGTCGGAGGCAAGCCAGCCTAGCAAAGGCCCTGAGGCTGCGTGATGGAACCGCGACTAAAGTAACCCTAGCGACATCTGTGTGGGGAAGTTGAAAGCAAACAGTGAGCTGCTGCTAGGGGGAGCAGAGGTACTGCTGGACATGGAGAAGGGAGAGGGAGAGGTGCTGCAGGACATGAGAGGAGGGAAAGGGAAGGTAGAAGAGGTGCTGCTGGACTTCAAGGAGAAGGGAAGGGAAGGGAGAGGTGCTGTACTCTGGAGGGGAGGGTGAGAGGGTGCTTGGAGAGAGAGTATATTAGTTGTGAGTGAGGTTGGGAGGAGGGAAGGAAGGAAATTGTTGCAGGAGGGGTGAGTGATGAAAGAGGAAGAAATGGACATGGGGTGGAGGGAATGGAGAGATGGTGCATGAGGAGAGAGCATGTTAGTTGAGAGTGGGGTTGGGGGAGGAAAGGAAGGAAGGAAAGAAAATTGTTGGAGTGAAAGTGATGAGAGAAGGAAAATGGACATGGGGTGGAGAGGATGGAGAGATGGTGAATGAGGAGAGAGCATGTTAGTTGAGAGTGGGGTTGGGGGGAGGGAAGAAAGGAAAGAAGGAAGGAAAATTATTGCAGGAGGAGTGAGAGACATGGATAGGGATTGGGACTTGTATACCGCCTTTTTGTAGTTTTACAACCACACTCAAAGTGGTTTACATACAGGTACCTCAAGCATTTTCTCTAGCTGTCCTGGTGGGTTCACAATCTATCTAATGTATCTGGGGCAATGGGGAGATTGGGTGACTTGCCCAGGGTCACAAGAAGCAGTGCGGAGTTTGAACCCACAACCTCAGAGGGCTGAGACTGTAGCTTTAACCACAATCTCCTCCCTGGAGGACATGGGGTGGAAGGGAGGTAGAAATAGTGTATGGGGAGAGAACATGTTAGTTGGGCCTGAGGAGCAGGAAGAATTGGAGGGAGAAATATTACACTGGAGGGGAGATGACTCAAGGACGTGAGAGATGTCAGATCCAGAGAAGGGTGAAGGAAGGAGAGAGAGAAAGAGAGAGATGTAATACTACTGGAAGGGGAAGGGGGAGGGAAGGAGAGAGAGATGCAAGACCAGGGAAAGGAAAGGAAGGAGGGGAGAGAGATATGCCAGACTGTGGGAAGGAAAGAGATTGTGGGAAGGAGAGATTAGAGATGCCAAACTGTGGGAAGGT
This sequence comes from Geotrypetes seraphini, assembly GCF_902459505.1. NCBI lineage: Eukaryota > Metazoa > Chordata > Amphibia > Gymnophiona > Dermophiidae > Geotrypetes > Geotrypetes seraphini. The sequence goes on from NC_047085.1 coordinate 14,160,622, forward strand.
GAGGGGGGAGAGAGAAGGAGAGAGATGGACCACTGGGAGGAGGGAGGGAAAGAGAGAGATTTCAGACCATGGAAATAGGGAGGGAAGGTGAAAGAGATGTTGGACCATGGGAGAGGAGAGAGATAGGAAGGGAAGGGAAGACATGGAAAAGTAGTTTTGAGAAGAAAGCAGAAAAATTTAATGTTAAGTTAATGCCAAAGGGCAGAAAGTGAAGGAGAGAAAAACAGTCAATGGATAAAAAGGCCCTGAAAACACAGTTAAGAGCACAGACAGAAGGAAGTGCAACCAGAGACCGGGAATAGATGATTAGAAAAATAAAATCACCAGACAATAAAGGTAGAGAAAATGATTTCATTTTCAATTTAGTGACTGAAATGTGTCAGTTTTGAGAATTTATATCTGCTGTGTATATTGTGTGTATATGAAAAATGAATGGAATAAATTACATTAGAATTAGTAATGGGTGGGATCTGGGGTGGAGCTTTGGTGGTCGGGGGATCAGGGGTACTCTATTGATATTTGTTAGACTTAGGGAGTATATGGCTTGAAGAAGTTGAGAAATACTGCATTAAACATGTAAGAGACAATCCCTGCTCAATGGAGCTTACAATCTAATCAAAACAGACAAATGGGACAAATAGGGGTTAGGGAATTTCTCACAAAGGGCACAATAAAGCAGTCATTGGTATGAGTAAGAAGTTACATCTTGAAAAAGTGTGCTTTTAGCCTAGATTGGAACACTGCAGAGATAGAGCTTGACATAGTGATTCAGGCAGTCTGTTCCAGGCATATGGTGCAGCAAGATAGAAGGGATGGAGTCTGGAGTTGGCAGTAGAGGAGAAGGGTACAGATAAGACACTTACCCGATGAATGGAGTTCCCAGGGAGGAGTATGAGGAGATATTGAAGAGCTGTAGAGTGAATGCACTTGTAAGGCAATAAGAGAAGTTTGAACTGTATGCGGAAATGGAGAGAGAGCCAATGAAATGACCCGAGGAGAGGGGTAATGTGAGTATAACGACAAAGAAGGAATAGAAGCCATAAAGCAGAATTTTAATCGGATTGAAAGGGAGGAAGATTGTTCAGTGGAAGACTGTCCAAAAATTTTTTTCACATTGGGTTTAAGCTATCAGGCAGCTTCAGCATGGAATATGCTTCCCTTGGATATTAGAAAAATTCAGCAAAATCTACTTGTGCAGATGAGGACGGAGCTTAGGCATTGATGGAATGAGGCGTTATGACATCACAATCTTAGCTCTAGAATGTTGCTACTTAGGATTTTAAAGGGTTTGAGGCTTGTGCAGATGAGGATGGAGCTCAGGCATTGGTGGAATGAGGCATTATGACATCACAATCTCAGCTCTAGAATGTTGCTACTTAGGATTTTAAAGGGTTTGAGGCTTGTGCAGATGAGGATGGAGCTCAGGCATTGGTGGAATGAGGCATTATGACATCACAATCTGAGCTCTAGAATGTTGCTACTTAGGATTTTAAAGGGTTTGAGGCTTGTGCAGATGAGGACGGAGCTCAGGCATTGGTGGAATGAGGCATTATGACATCACAATCTGAGCTCTAGAATGTTGCTGCTTATGATTTTAAAGCGTTTGAGGCTTGTGCAGATGAGGACGGAGCTTAGGCATTGGTGGAATGAGGCATTATGACATCACAATCTGAGCTCTAGAATGTTGCTGCTTATGATTTTAAAGCGTTTGAGGCTTGTGCAGATGAGGACGGAGCTTAGGCATTGGTGGAATGAGGCATTATGACATCACAATCTGAGCTCTAGAATGTTGCTGCTTATGATTTTAAAGCGTTTGAGGCTTGTGCAGATGAGGACGGAGCTTAGGCATTGGTGGAATGAGGCATTATGACATCACAATCTGAGCTCTAGAATGTTGCTACTTAGGATTTGAAAGTGTTTGAGGCTTGTGCAGATGAGGACGGAGCTTAGGCATTGGTGGAATGAGGCATTATGACATCACAATCTGAGCTCTAGAATGTTGCTGCTTATGATTTTAAAGCGTTTGAGGCTTGTGCAGATGAGGACGGAGCTTAGGCATTGGTGGAATGAGGCATTATGACATCACAATCTGAGCTCTAGAATGTTGCTACTTAGGATTTTAAAGGGTTTGAGGCTTGTGCAGATGAGGACGGAGCTTAGGCATTGGTGGAACGAGGCATTATGACATCACAATCTGAGCTCTAGAATGTTGCTACTTAGGATTTGAAAGTGTTCGAGGCTTGTGCGGATGAGGGCGGAGCTCAGGCATTGGTGGAATGAAGCATTATGACATCACAATCTGAGCTCTAGAATGTTGCTGCTTATGATTTTAAAGCGTTTGAGGCTTGTGCAGATGAGGACGGAGCTTGCAGGAATGGGGAGGGGCAGGGACAGGAAAAGAAGTCGGGGAGGGGGGGAACAGGATGGAAAAATAAGTTCCCACAGAGACGGGGAAAAATTTGTTACCATGTCATTCTCTAGTCTCTTCCTCAAGGTATTTTCATCTATTGCCCTCTCTACCACCATTTTCAAGTTCTCCAACTTGCTTTATGGTTATTGGACAATGTAATGCTTCTTTCTTCTGATAAAAGTAGCCCTGTCTCACTAGACTTTTTAAAACAATGTCCCCACTTTTGTTCCAGCAGGACTATATTATCCTGCATTGACTTGTATTTTCAGCAGCTAACAGCCCTTCCAGGAATACTGCCCTGCATCCCGGTCTGCAGAAAAAAATCTCTTCTGCAAAACTTTGAACAGCAGCATCAATGATACAAAAGTTTCTGTTTTTTTTGGTGAGGCTCCTTTATGCTATCTTCATAACAACATCCTAAGCAAGAGACCAGAGTGAAGCAAATCCGCCTCCTCCCTGCTCTGATCTGGCAGTTTCTCTTTCTCTGTGGCTAATTAAAGGCTTCTATTTGATGGTGTCGCCAGCTTTTTGCTAGCAGGCAGGCCTTTTAAAGTGCAAAGACGAAACGCACCTCACAAAGTCAAGAATCAAAAAGTCATTTGATGCATAATTGATTGCTTTGGTGTGTGCATGTGCGAGAGAGCGTGAGAGACTCAGAGATACGCATGGTAATAAGTGAATTAAAAAAACATAGGGACTTCTTGACCTGAGGTTGAATAGCAGAGGCCTTGTAGCAAACACAATGGAGTGAAAACCCCCCCCCCACAAAAAACAACCCCTCAGAAAAAGGAAACAATATTTCAGCACAAAAACATTTTTAATGAGGGTCGAGAACAAGGTGTTTCAGGAAGATGAGATGAGATGTAAAGAGGAAGTTAGGAAAAGAGGTAGACAACAGAGCGCTTTGTTGGGGGAAGACAGGGCTGCTGAGAACGCAGAAAACATGTTCCTGGCCTCATCCGGAGCTGAAGTCTCAAAAAACTTGTTTGGCACTTTGAATAAGGCGCTCGCGTGCATCCAGAGTTCAGAGATTGGCAGGATAGAAACATAGAAATAGACGGCAGATAAGGGCCACGGCCCATCCAGTCTGCCCACCCTAATGACCCTCCCCTGCCTTTACCCTGCGAATAGATCCCACGTGACGATCCCATTTTGTCTTAAAATCAGGCACGCTGCTGGCCTCGATCACCTGAAGTGGAAGACTATTCCAGCGATCAACCACTCTCTCGGTGAAAAAGTACTTCCTGGTGTCACCGTGCAGCTTCCCGCCCCTGATTTTCCACGGATGCCCTCTTGTAGCCGTGGGACCTTTGAAAAAGAAGATATCTTCTTCCACCTCGATACGGCCCGTGAGATATTTGAACGTCTCGATCATGTCTCCCCCTCTCTCTGCGTTCCTCGAGTGAGTATAGCCGCAACTTATCCAGCCGTTCCTCGTACGGGAGGTCCTTGAGTCCCGAGACCATCCGGGTGGCCATTCGCTGGACTGACTCCAGTCTCAGCACATCTTTGCGGTAATGAGGCCTCCAGAATTGCACACAGTATTCCAGATGGGGTCTCACCATGGATCTATACAATGGCATAATGACTTTGGGCTTACGGCTGACGAAACCCCTACGTATACACCCTATGATTTGTCTAGCCTTAGATGAAGCCTGCTCCACTTGATTGGCAGTCTTCATGTCTTCACTGATGATCAACCCTAAGTCCCGTTCTGCTACAGATAAGCGTGAAATGAAATTCTATAAGCTGGCACTCGGTTTAAGGCACTGCAAATTCAAAATCACGATCTCAGTTTCCATCCATGAATTGTGAATAACTCGCTAATTTGGAACGTGCTCAGAGATGGGCAGCCCTGCCAAAGACCGAAGTCCATAGAGCAAGACCCACCACCCAATCGTTGCCTACGTGGCTTGGTGAAAAAGTTAAAAACCCCTTGAAAATTGTGGTTTCTAACATGTGAAATATGCGTACTTATAATCAAATTAACTTAAGAAAGACATAAGAACATAAGAAATGCCTTCACCGGATCAGACCGAGGTCCATCTAGTCCGGTGCTCCGCACACGCGGCGGCCCATTTAGGTACTCCTTTTTGGAGACCCGACTTTACCGTATCCCTCAATATGATACGCAAGAAGGTGTGCATCCAACTTGCGCTTGAATCCCAGTACCGTAGTCTCCGCCACAACCTCCTCCGGGAGTGCATTCCAAGCACCCACCACTCGCTATGTGAAACAGAACTTCCTGACATTTGTCCTAAACCTGCTGCCACTCAGTTTCAGGCTATGACCTCTTGTCCGTGTTACGTCTGAAAATGTTAGCATTTCTGCTTCTTGGTCTATCTTATCAAATCCTTTTAATATTTTAATATTTAATTCAATAATTTTAAGGCCAGTGATTTTATTACTCTATGTTTTAATGTAATATGTTTCCCTATTGTGTTTTTCCTTTGTTTTGCTTTTCTTTAATTAATTGTATTTCAAAACGCTATCTTGCCTTATGTAATGAGAACATGTATTAAGTAATTACCCGATGTTATTATTTAAGTTTGTATTGTTTGTCTCTCATTGAATGTATTTTAAAATGTGCATCGCTTAGAATTTTGATTAAGCGATTAATCAAGAGAAATAATAAACTTGAAACTTGATCAAATCCCCTCTCAGTCTTCTCTTCTCGAGGGTAAACAGTCCCAGTTTCCTGAGTCGTTCTTTGTAGCTCAAATGCCCCAAGATGGTACTGACAGTTACTAGGGTGGAGTTTGTGAACTGGACACACCATCCTGTCCCATTTTGAGCGAAGCATTCTGCATTGCTATTGTTCCTTGAAACAGACGTCGAAATGCGGTCTGCGTCGGGACCCTTAAGCTAAGTTAATTTGATTAATAATTACGAACGTTGACTTACATGTGTCATGAGTGCTAATACTTGAAAGTTACTGCAGGGGGTGCTAGGTGGTATTCAGTGACCGGGCATGCATAAGACACTTAGGTCCTCTATTACAAAGGCGCGCTAAGCGTTTTAGGGCAGACTTAGCATGCGCTAAAAAGCATAGCGCACCTTTGTAAAAGAGGGGGTTAGGTATTGGTAGGCGTCCGCGAATAGGGCGCCTAGTGGGTTTATAGAATCTGGTCCTTAAGCCTATGTTCTATAAATGGGGCCTTAACGTAGACGCCGACATGCGCCCTACTGGCGGCTACGTTAAGAGGGGAAACGCCGTTTTGAGTTCTTTTAACAGAGATTTCCAGATGCCTAGCAGTGCCTAAAGAAACAGCGTCGGAATCACGCCTCTGGATTCTAGAAATGGTGCCTACTGCTCTTATATAGCGCTGAAAGGCATACGCAGTGCTGTACATTTTGACATTTATAGACCAGTCCCTTCTACGAAGAGCTTACAATCTAACTTGGACAGACAGACATGACATAGAGCAGTGGTCTCAAACTCAAACCCTTTGCAGGGCCACATTTTCAATTTGTTGGTACTTGGAGGGCCGCAGAAAAAAATTGTTAATTTCTTATTAAAGAAATGACAATTTTGTATGAGGTAAAACTCTTTATAGTTTATAAATCTCCACCCACCCCCGAAGGCCTGAATGTTCCCTCCTTCTTTGCAGCATCCTCCAGCTTCCTCCCCGGCCTCCCGTTCTTAGTTTCAGCTAATTACCGCAGCCTGCAGAGAGGATCGCCGGTGCTGTAGCGTTCCTTGCAGGCTGCCATCAGTCTCAGCAGCACGTTCCCTCTGTCGCGGTCCCACCCTTCCTCTGACATCAGGGGCAGGATCAAAGCAGAGGGAATGTGCTGCTGAGATGACGGAAGCCTGCAAGGATCACTACAGAACCGACGATCCTCTCTGCAGGCAGCGGTAATTATCTGAAGGTAAGAGTGGGAGGCCAGGAGGGGGGAAGCTGCTTACATTGGAAAGTTGGTCCTCAACCTGGCAGCTAGGCTTCAATGCTAAGAAATGTAAGGTCATGCACCTCGGAAGCGGAAATCCATGCAGGACGTACTTCTTGAACGGAGAAACTTTAACTAGGACTTCAGCAGAACGAGATTTAGGAGTAATCATCAGTGCAGACATGAAAACTGCCAATCAAGTGGAGAAAGCTTCATCTAAGGCAAGGCAGATATTGGGTTGTATCAATAGAAGTTTCGTCAGCCGAAAGCCTGAAGTCATAATGCCGTTGTACAGGGCCATGGTGAGACCTCATCTGGAGTACTGTGTGCAATTCTGGAGGCCACATTACAGTAAAGATGTGCGCAGAATTGAATCGGTTCAACGGACGGCCACCAGGATGATCTCAGGGCTCAAGGGTCTCTCGTACGAAGAGAGACTGAACAAATTGCAGCTCTACACTCTTGAGGAACGTAGGGAGAGGGGAGACATGATCGAAACATTTAAGTATCTCACAGGACGTGTCGAAGTGGAAGATGATATTTTCTTTCTCAAGGGTCCCTCGGCCACAAGAGGGCACCCGCTCAAACTCAGGGGCGGAAAATTTCATGGCGACACCAGAAAGTATTTCTTCACAGAGAGAGTGGTTGATCATTGGAACAAGCTTCCAGTGCAGGTGATCGAGGCAGACAGCGTGCCAGACTTTAAGAATAAATGGGATACCCATGTGGGATCCCTACGAGGGTCAAGATAAGGAAATTGGGTCATTAAGGCATAGACAGGGGGTGGGTAAGCAGAGTGGACAGACTTGATGGGCTGTAACCCTTTTCTGCCATCATCTTCTATGTTTCTATGTTTCTATATCAAGAAAGCGCGATTCTGTAACAAGGCGCCTCTAGGCACGATTCTATACACTGTGCCATTTTTTGATTGAGAACTGTGCCGAGGGGTGCATTCAATGTAGGCTTCACTTGGTGCCATTTATAGAATCTGGCCCTATGCGCCTACCGAGTTGGCTACCTACCACCCAACTAATTTTAATTTTTAACAATTGTGAGCTTATTATTGCTCATTAACGGCAGCAATTAAACTAATTAATGAATTAACCTCCCCAACCCCCTTTTCCAGAACTGTAGTGTGGTTTTTAGCGCCGGCTGCAGCGGTAACAGCTCTGACGCTCAGAATTCCTATGAGCGCCTGAGCTGTTACTGCCATGGCTGGTGCAAAAAAACGCGCTATGGTTTTATAAAAAGGGAGGGGGTGCGCCGATCTGGTCACCTAACTTCAGGCACCGTTTATAGAATATGGGCCTTCGAGCCAGGCTCAGTAAATGGCACCCAAAGTTATAGACTGGGAAGAAACCATGCTAATTGCCAGTGGCATGCGGTCAGTACCTTCAGGGGATTCACCCACCCTATAAAAGGCCCTGAAGGCACTGCTCTGAATTTGATTGGTCGAGCAGGCAACAGGCAGATGCTGCTCAGCCAATCAAATTCAGATCAGTACTGTCAGGGCATTCAGAGGATTTGTAGAATCCCAGACTAAGAGCCCTGCTTTTTTGTCTTGGGGGGGGGGAGGAGTTACTTTTTGTTTGATGCAGTTTGACTGGTTGAGCAGGCTGCCTACTCGACAAATCAAACTGCCTAAACCAAAATGTAAAGAACAAAAAAAGCAGAGCTGGGGATTCACTGAATCACTCCTACTAACAACTGTGTTCCAAATGGAAACACGGAAGACCTCAAAGACACTGCAAAGCCGCAAACCCCACACACGGGCTCACACATACACAACCCGAACACTCAAAATCAGAAAAAAAAATCAAAGAAAAGTGGAGAAAAATCCTCAGTTCAGCTTCATTTGGCAACGAAAACTCTAATTTCTAGAAAACACTCAAAGGTTAGAAATACTTGCACACCTGTGGTGGTAATTCTAGGTGGAAAAGCCAGCGCTGTAGCAGCCCTCAGAGGAACCGCCCACATCCAAAGGCACGCCAAAATAAAAAAAAACACAAATTGTGTGACCAAGATCTGTACAATGCACAAAAGAACAGGAGAAACAAAACCACAAAACTCAAAAGAGCAGAACCAAAGTGGAATTGTTCCAATCAGAATGGTGCACAAAAAAGTGCCTTTCAAGTCATCTGAGCCTTGCAGCGCTTCAAGAGACTCGTGCAGAAGCAACGTTTAGGTTGTTTTGTACATGATCTCGTTTACTTCATTACACACCCAAAGACTCCTAAGACTCCTGATGCAGGCTGAGTAGGCCGAAACATGTACATGTCGAGTCATTGAGTCACTGTATGAATTCACGGAACTTTGGATGAATAAAGGCATTTGGATTTATCAGATGAGTTGAAAGACACTTTCTTGTGCACCATTCTGATTGGAACAATTCCACTTTGGTTCTGCTCTCAAGATCTGTACAATAACATAAAGTCACCAACAACTTAAAAAAAAATCCCAAAGCCGAAAAAGACAGAGAAACTTAGCTGCCAAAATGGTCTGAGTAGCTCACAGAGCACTTCACTCGGTACTCCACTCTCCAGACACCGCAGCCAGTAAACCCGACGGGAAAATCTCGGTTTCGCACTGCTGCTTCAGGGGTTACAGTCTTTCTGCCCTCCAGATGAGAAGTCGGGACCATCTGTTCAGACCACACACCAAACACAAAAGAGTTCTGGCACACAGAGAACACTGACACTCGTAGCCATTAAACTCCAAGAGACTCCGCTCCTTCAGGGTAAAGCAGCCAATCAGCCATCTTCTTCAGCCAATAGTCAGCTACAACAGCCATCTTCTTCAGCCAAGGAAAACTGCCCACTCAATCCGCCCATTCAGACCAGCTGGGTGAGCAGAATCAAAGGTAAAAATCCACCGCTGTTCAACATTGTCTCAGCTGACGCCGCCGATCCCCACGCCGCACAGGGTAAGGAAGATGTTCAATAACAGTGCACCGCAGAGCTCCAAGCTCGTGCTTCACTGAATCCCCTGAAAACCCTCATCACACGCCACTGGTAAACGCTGTACTATAAAGAGAATTCCGCATTGACTGCCCTTTATAGAATACTGCTTAGCGGCTCACCCAACTGTGGGCGCACAAATTTATGGCCTGCTGAAACCTGGCACATCACTTAGCAGTTGGGCACATAAATGGCATGCTTTTATAATACTGCATCCAAATTTTGGGAGCCCGCCCCCTTAATCCGCCCATACCCTCTTTTGAGTTCAATGCAAGACAATTCAGGGATGCAGTGCACAGAACAGCACATAGGCAGCTCTGCGCACAAGTTCTTAGTGCCAATTAACATCCATATGGATTGTTAATGGCTCATTAACTAATTACTGGTAATTAGCATGCATGTCTGGGATCCATAACATAAAACTTGCTTTTATACTGCAATACCGTTAAGTTCTATGTAGAAAACATAATATATACAAAACACGAATGCGGTGAATGGAGTATTTCTAATATCCAAAAGATCTAATCTATATATATAAAATCGGATGTATGTATGTATGTGCCGCGATCACGCAAAAACGGCTTGACCGATTTGAACGAAACTTGGTATGCAGATCCCTCACTACCTGGGGTGATATGTTCTGGGGGTATCGCGGCCAACCTGCACACCTGGGCGGAGCTACAAACAGAAAATCAGATTTCACCCATTCATGTCAATGGAAAAAATGTAAAAACTGCCTCCGCAAAACCGGCTTGCCCGATTTGAACGAAACTTGGTATGCGGATCCCTCACTACCCGGGATGATATGTTCAGGGGGTCTCGCGGCCCAACTGCACACGTGGGCGGAGCTACAAACATAACTTCAGATTTCACCCATTCAAGTCAATGGGAAAAATGTAAAAAGCTGTGGGACCAATTTGAACTAAACTTGGTATGCTGATCCCTCACTACCTGGGGTGATATGTTCTGGGGGTCTCGCGGCCCACCTGCACACATGGGCGGAGCTACAAACAGAAAATCAGATTTCACCCATTCATGTCAATGAAAAAAATGTAAAAAAACTGCCATTCTCACAGTAATTCCAACTACCTGGGGTGATATGTTCTGGGGGTCTCGCGGCCCACCTGCACACGTGGGCGGAGCTACAAACATAACTTCAGATTTCACCCATTCAAGTCAATGGGAAAAATGTAAAAAGCTGTGGGACCGATTTGAACTAAACTTGGTATGCTGATCCCTCACTACCTGGGGTGATATGTTCTGGGGGTCTCGCGGCCCACCTGCACACATGGGCGGAGCTACAAACAGAAAATCAGATTTTACCCATTCATGTCAATGAAAAAAATGTAAAAAAACTGCCATTCTCACAGTAATTCCAACTACCTGGGGTGATATGTTCTGGGGGTCTCGCGGCCCTCCTGCACATGTGGGCGGAGCTACAAACAGAACATCAGATTTCACCCATTCATGTCAATGGAAAAAATGTAAAAAGCTGCCATTCTCACTGTGACCAATTTGGACGAAACTTGGTATGCAGATCCCTCACTACCTGGGGTGATATGTTCTGGGGGTCTCGCGGCCCACCTGCACACGTGGGCGGAGCTACAACAGAAAATCAGATTTCACCCATTCATGTCAATGGAAAAAATGTAAAAAGCTGCCATTCTCACAGTAATTCACAAACGGCTTGACCGATTTGAACGAAACTTGGTATGCAGATCCCTCACTACCTGGGGTGATATGTTCTGGGGGTCTCGCGGCCCTCCTGCACATGTGGGCGGAGCTACAAACAGAAAATCGGATTTCACCCATTCATGTCAATGGAAAAAATGTAAAACGCTGTGGGACCGATTTGAACGAAAATTGGTATGCAGATCCCTCACTACCGGGGGTGATATGTTCTGGGGGTCTTGCGACCCACCTGCACACGTGGGCGGAGCTACAAACAGAAAATCAGATTTCACCCATTCAAGTCAATGGAAAAAATGTAAGAAGCTGTGGGACCGATTTGAACGAAATTTGGTATGCAGATCCCTCACTACCTGGGGTGATATGTTCTGGGGGTCTTGCGGCCCACCTGCACACATGGGCGGAGCTACAAACAGAAAATCAGATTTAACCCATTCAAGTCATTGGAAAAAATGTACAAACTGTGTGACCGATTTGAACGAAACTTAGTATGCAGATCCCTCACTACCTGGGGTGATATGTTCTGGGGGTCTCGTGGCCCACCTGCACACGTGGGCGGAGCTACAAACAGAAAATCAGATTTCACCCATTCAAGTCAATGGAAAAAATGTAAGAAGCTGTGGGACCGATTTGAACGAAACTTGGTATGCAGATCCCTCACTACCTGGGGTGATATGTTCTGGGGGTCTCGTGGCCCACCTGCACACGTGGGAAGGGTGGGTTCACCCAAGAATGTATATGTTCTTGCTCCTGGAGGTGAAACTAAAAATGTTGTTTATAATCAATTTTTGTGTTAGTTGAATTGTATTCATTTTGTCAAATATTTCACATTATACTTTGAATATTTTACTTTTTATAAAGCTGTAACAAAATTATTTCATTCACCACTATAAAGTATCTTTATTTAAATCCATTTACAGTGTTATTGCTATAATTAAATACCCGTGCAACGCCAGGGCATCAGCTAGTCTATATATATAAAATCGGAGGTATGTATGTGTGTATGTGTGTGTGTATGTGCCGCGATCACGCAAAAACGGCTTGACCGATTTGAACGAAACTTGGTATGCAGATCCCTCACTACCTGGGATGATATGTTCTGGGGGTCTCGCGGCCCACCTGCACACGTGGGCGGAGCTACAAACAGAAAATCAGATTTCACCCATTCATGTCAATGGAAAAAATGTAAAAAGCTGCCATTCTCACTGTAATTCAAAAACGGCTTGACCGATTTGAACGAAACTTGGTATGCAGATCCCTCACTACCTGGGGTGTTATGTTCTGGGGGTCTCGCGGCCCACAACTCTATGTTGCTTGCTCAAGGGTGGGTTCACCCAAGAATTTATAGGTTCTTGCTCCTGGAGGTGAAACTAAAAATGTTGTTTATAATCAAGTTTTGCGTTAGTTGTATTGTATTCATTTTGTCAAATATTTCACATTATAAGTTGAATATATGTGTGTGTATGTATGTATGTTCCAGCATAACTCTTCAATGCATGGACAGATTTCAACCAAACTTGACATACACATTACTTACTATCTGAGGACAAACACAGTGGGGGTGGGAAGGGGGGGATATGTAAAAATGATTGAAAATGACAGATTTTAGTATCTACCCCATAGTGTTTTCGTGCTCACAGATGAATACTCAGCATAACTCTGAAACGCATGGAGAGATTTCAACCAAACTTGGTACACATATGACTTACTATCTGGGGAAAAATATTGTGCAGGTGGGATGGGGTAAAATACTGTGGGGGTGGGAAGGGGTGATATGTTAAAATTATCAAAAGCGACAGATATTAATGTCCAACCCATAGTTTTCGGGCTCGCAGAGATGAATACCGACACTCCCGATGCCGTTTAAGTCTAAGTTCAGCCCCATAGAGAGGGACATTCCTTTGGGACATGTGGAGGGTAGGGGGTTGGGACATGGGGGTGAGGCATATGGGACATGTGGGGGGGTAACGTGGGGGGTGGGACATGTGGGACATAGTGGGGTGGGACATGTAGGGGGTTGGACATTTTGGGATAAATAAATATCCGGGCAACGCCGGGTAATCAGCTAGTAACAAGATAAAAACATAAGAATAGCCTCACTAGGTCAGACCAGTGGTCCATCAAGCCCAGTAGCCCGTTCTTACGGTGGCCAACACAGGTCACTAGTACCTGGCCAAAACCCAAGGTGTAGCAATATTCCAAGCTACCGAGAACAGGGCAAGCTGTGGCTTCCCACCATGAATTCCTTTTAATGAACACCAAAACTCTGGATAAGTGTCAGAAGACATCGTGAAGCAATTCAGATCCTTGTCCCATGATGCCGCTTGATAAGACAAAAGGCGTTGATGAAATCTTTCAAATTTGCAGCCCTTAACGTACGGAAAGGTGAATAGCGCATGGGATTGTCTAGAACAGGCAATTCCGGTCCTCGAGAGCCACAGGCAGGTCAGGTTTTCAAGATATCCAGAATAAATATGCATGAGATAGATTTGCATCTCAAGGAGGCAGTGCATGCAAATCCTGAAAACCTGACCTGCTGGTGGTCCTCGAGGACCGGAATTGCCTACACCTGGTCTAGAATGTTTTGAACTAGTGAATGTAAATGGGCAATCTTTATTGAATTCAAGGTTTAGTGTGCAATTGTAAGGGGTGCAGCATGGATGTGTCATGGGGTCACGAAACGATGTGTACAACTTTTAGAGTACTATCAGTTGTGTGCTTTGCATGGTCCACTAGAGACGTGCCAACGTAGGCCAACCGTTGACGTGACCTGTTGGTGGTCCTCGAGGACCGGAATTGCCTACACCTGGTCTAGAATGTTTTGAACTAGTGAATGTAAATGGGCAATCTTTATTGAATTCAAGGTTTAGTGTGCAATTGTAAGGGGTGCAGTATGGATGTGTCATGGGGTCATGAAACGATGTGTACAACTTTTAGAGTACTATCAGTTGTGTGCTTTGCATGGTCCACTAGAGACGTGCCAACGTAGGCCAACCGTTGACGTGACCTGCTGGTGGTCCTCGAGGACCAGAATTGCCTACACCTGGTCTAGAATATTTCGAACTAGTGAATGTAAATGGGCAATCTTTATTGAATTCAAGGTTTAGTGTGCAATTGTAAGGGGTGCAGCATGGATGTGTCATGGGGTCACGAAACGATGTGTACAACTTTTCGAGTACTATCAGTTGTGTGCTTTGCATGGTCCATTAGAGACGTGCCAACATAGGCCAACCGTTGACGTGACCTGCTGGTGGTCCTCGATGACCAGAATTGCCTACACCTGGTCTAGAATGTTTCGAACTATTGAATGTAAATGGGCAATCTTTATTGAATTCAAGGTTTAGTGTGCAATTGTAAGGGGTGCAGCATGGATGTGTCATGGGGTCACGAAACGATGTGTACAACTTTTAGAGTACTATCAGTTGTGTGCTTTGCATGGTTCACTAGAGACGTGCCAACGTAGGCCAACCGTTGACGTGACCTGCTGGTGGTCCTCAAGGACCGGAATTGCCTACACCTGGTCTAGAATGTTTTGAACTAGTGAATGTAAATGGGCAATCTTTATTGAATTCAAGGTTTAGTGTGCAATTGTAAGGGGTGCAGTATGGATGTGTCATGGGGTCACGAAACGATGTGTACAACTTTTAGAGTACTATCAGTTGTGTGCTTTGCATGGTCCACTAGAGACGTGCCAACTTAGGCCAACCGTTGACGTGACCTGCTGGTGGTCCTCGAGGACCAGAATTGCCTACACCTGGTCTAGAATGTTTCGAACTAGTGAATGTAAATGGGCAATCTTTATTGAATTCAAGGTTTAGTGTGCAATTGTAAGGGGTGCAGCATGGATGTGTCATGGGGTCACGAAACGATGTGTACAACTTTTAGAGTACTATCAGTTGTGTGCTTTGCATGGTCCACTAGAGACGTGCCAACGTAGGCCAACCGTTGACGTGACCTGCTGGTGGTCCTCGAGGACCGGAATTGCCTACACCTGGTCTAGAATGTTTTGAACTAGTGAATGTAAATGGGCAATCTTTATTGAATTCAAGGTTTAGTGTGCAATTGTAAGGGGTGCAGTATGGATGTGTCATGGGGTCACGAAACGATGTGTACAACTTTTAGAGTACTATCAGTTGTGTGCTTTGCATGGTCCACTAGAGACGTGCCAACGTAGGCCAACCGTTGACGTGACCTGCTGGTGGTCCTCGGGCACCAGAATTGCCTACACCTGGTCTAGAATGTTTCGAACTAGTGAATGTAAATGGGCAATCTTTATTGAATTCAAGGTTTAGTGTGCAATTGTAAGGGGTGCAGCATGGATGTGTCATGGGGTCACGAAACGATGTTCACAACTTTTAGAGTACTATCAGTTGTGTGCTTTGCATGGTCCACTACTGACGTGCCAACGTAGGCCAACCGTTGACGTGACCTAAGTTAGTGCACCTTTTGCCATCTCTTGAAACAGTATGTACCTTCTAGAGGTGTGAGATCTCAATTCGCAATGAAGTTACTGACTGATGCATTAGGTGAAACATTATAGAAGAATAGAAGTAACAGCTATTTCGGTCATTGGTCCACATTTATGGGGCATTTTGCCAGGGTGCTTAAGATTATGCAAAGAGAAAATGTTATTTCAGGAGCAATTGAAAACCTTTTGATGTGCCAAAGCTTTTTGTTAGCGCCGTATAATACTGCATTTTACGGTTCATAGAGGATGAACATTTTTACGAGCATTATGCTAGTTTTACGTGGAAGAATAGGATATTATTAAATTTATTTATTAACAAATTTATATACCGCATACAACTATGCAGTTTCCATAACACATACATAAAATCTTATTTCTCTATGATTGCCACATATAACATAGACATGTCGAAACAACATCATCTTCGTCCCTATTGTAAAAACGGATAGAGCGCAAATTCAATCCATTCAAAAATACAAGCAAGCTTTACATCACGCACTGCTCTCAGAAATTCAAAGAGGTAACATGTTTGAGTATGTCCTGATTAAGTATGTTTTCAACTGTTCCCCGCTTAGGCGTTAAGTGGGAAGAAATTTTTAAAATAAATACCAAAGCAGTTTTGACCTAACAGCTTAAGCATATCCAGAAGCCATTATAGCTTTGGTGCTATGGGTGCCCCATTGTGGCTCCTACATCTTGGCATCAATTTATACCCGCCTGAGGTACTCTGCTCCTAACGACAGTAAACTAGATCACGGCGAGCCGTTCTGAGGATCAGGAGGTAAAGTGCATGCTAGAACAGACCTTACAACTTTTCTGTTCAACAGTGCACACGCTCAACCCAACCTCCCTATCTTGAAAAGGTCACTAGGGGCCGGCCTAAAAGCCATGGCTCCTCCTCTCATGTGCTACCCCTGCTACTTTCCAAGCTCCCCCCTCACTGGTAGAGCTGCTGGTTCTGTACCCAGAGCTTGTGAGATCAAATCCCAGTGCTGCTCCTTGTGACCCTGGGCAAGTCACTTCATCCTCCAGTGCCCACGGCTTTGAAATGCCAAAGGCAGCATACAAATCCCCATTCTCTTTCCTCATGTCATGTCCAGTCTCCTCATTCTTACCCCATAATAGACTGTAAGTCATTCATAACTTTGTTCATGGATAGGATAGCAAAGAACAAAACATAAGACTAGCCATATTGGGTCCATCTAGCCCAGGGGTAGGGAACTCCGGTCCTCAAGAGCCGTATTCCAGTCGGGTTTTCAGGATTTTCCCAATGAATATGCATTGAAAGCAGTGCATGCAAATAAATCTCATGCATATTCATTGGGGAAATCCTGAAAACCCAACTGGAATACGGCTCTCGAGGATCAGAGTTCCCTACCCCTGATCTAGCCCAACAGTGGCTAATCCAGGTCAAAAGTACCTGGTAGAATCCCAAATAGTGGCAACATTCCGGAACCCCAAAGAGTATCAAGATTCCATGCAGAATCCCAATGGGTAGCAAGATTCCAGAATCCCAAAAATAATAGCAGCATTCCATGCTACCGATCCTAGGACAAGCAGTGGCTTCCCCCTTGTCTATCTCAATAGTAGACTATGAGCTTTTCCTCCAGGAACTAATCCAAACATTTTTAAACCCAGCCACGCCAACGTCTGTTACCACATCCTCTGGCAATGAGTAGGAGAGCTTAAGTAACAACTGAGTGAAGAAAATATTTCTTTCTGCTTGTTTTAACAATATTACCATGTAAATTCATTGAATGTCCCCCTAGTCTTTGTACTTTTGGCAAGGGTAAGAAATCAATTCACTTTTACCCATTTTACCTATCAAGATTTTGTAGACATCATATCCCCCCTCAGCTGTCTCTCTTCCAAGAATCTTTATGTAACTTGGAAACCTGGTTAGAAATGATAGGAAACAACAAGGAAAATGATTTGCCTGTAACCCACCTAGAACTCTAATCAATGAGGACTCATCAGGATATAAGATTGCCCATAATATAACATGCTGAATATAAGAAAAACTCTGTAATATAAAGGTGATACAATATATGTTCACACTAAAATGTCACCTATGAATCATAAAATATAAAAATCAATATGTCTACCCTAGAGGAAAGGAGGGACAGCATCAGGCAAGAGGAGTAGAAGCAGCAAGGGAGAAAAGCAGTTTTAGAAGCAAAAACGAGCAGAGGAGGGAGACAGAGGAGAGCAGGAGGCTAGGGGCTGGGCGAGAGTTAGCTCCGCCCACCCCCACCGCGTCAGAGGAGTCAGCACCCGAACCCCCCATAAAAGGGGGCGGAGCCAACGACGAACGTGGTGCACAGCATCAGGCAAGAGGAGTAGAAGCAGCAAGGGAGAAAAGCAGTTTTAGAAGCAAAAACGAGCAGAGGAGGGAGACAGAGGAGAGCAGGAGGCTAGGGGCTGGGCGAGAGTTAGCTCCGCCCACCCCCACCGCGTCAGAGGAGTCAGCACCCGAACCCCCCATAAAAGGGGGCGGAGCCAACAGCGCACAGCCGTTAGGCGCGCGGCGAAGGCGAGCGGCAAAGGCGCTCGCCTTAGCGAGAGCGCCTTTGCGAAGGGCCTCAAGAAGGGCCAAGTCACTACACCCAAGAGCACAGGGAAGGACTGAAAGGTAAGGAAGTGGCAAGCAGCGCAGAAGAGACGAACACACAAGCAGCAGTAAGGTAAGGAAGAGAAAAGACAGCACACACAAGAAAGCAGCAAGGCAAGAAGCAGATACAGAAGGAACAACCACACACAAGCAAAAGTTAGGCAAGGTTGTGCAAAGGCACCAGGCACAGAAAGAACAATCACACAAACAAAAGTAAGGAAAGGTAGAGCGTAGGCAGTCCATACAAAGGTAGAAGGCAGTAAAGCAAGAAGCAGGTGCAGAAGGAAGCAGGCACTGAAGGAACACGTAAACTTATCTGTTTTCTTAAAGTAGTAACCCCGATGGAAGCAGAAGGTAACCAGAAGATGAGCTTTCCAGTGTTCTGCGCGGACTGTCATATGTATGACTACCTCCCCTCGGGGAGACAGTCATACGTATGCAGTCGGTGTCAGGAGCTGAAAAGCTTGAAGAAAGAAGTCAAGCGACTTGAGGACAAGATACAGGAGCTAGAAGGACTTTACACCACGGAGGACCCTACCAGGGCATTTGAAGACTTCAGGAGTGAGAAACACATCGAGAAGGAAGTCAGGGAACTCGAGGAATTCATTGAGGAAGCATACAGGAGGAGGGTGGAAGAGAACGAACTCCAGATGAGAGATGATGCAACACCAACTTGGAAGGGGGAGCAAGAAGCAGATGACCTCAAAGAAGACACCCACAGAAGAATACCACACGAGGGGGAAGAATTGGCTAGTCGATGCCCAGAAGAAGAGAGAGCTAAGCACACCGAGGACATTGACCTGAGACCGATAAGAAAATTGAAGAAGGGAAAGTCAGCGATCCTGGTGGGAGACTCGATATTGAGGCATGTGGACAGCCACATAGCAGGAGGAAGAGAGGATCGACTGGTGACCTGCCTCCCAGGAGCGAGAACCAAGGACATCGTGGACAAAATTGGGAAGGTCCTGGAAGGAGCGGAGACGGAAGAGACCGCAGTAATGATCCACATCGGGACGAATGATGTCAGCAGGAGAGACTACAGAAGAGGCACGCTGATAGAACAGTTCAAGATTCTAGGAAGGAAACTGAAGATGAGGACCCAGAAGATAGCGTTCTCAGAGATCCTACCGGTACCAAGGGCAGATGTGAAAAGGCAGGAAGAACTACAATCAATAAATGCATGGATGAGGAGATGGTGTGAGGAAGAAGGGTTCCACTTCGTGAGGAACTGGACAACGTTCTGGGGCAAGAGCAAGCTCTACAGGAGAGATGGACTGCACCTGAGCGTGGCGGGAACAAGACTTCTAGCAAACAACGTCAAGAGAGGAATAGAACAGGCTTTAAACTAAGAGAAAGGGGAAAGCCGACAGTCGACCTAGCGTCGATGATTCGGAAGAAGGTATCCCATGAAGATACTGAGGGGAAAAAAGGCAGGGAAGAAACAAGAGACAAATTACAGGAGTCAACTAACCCAGAAGAGGAGGTTAGAAAGATTGTAGCAAAAGAGAAGACACCAAAGACTGAAGCACAGGGAAAAGAAATGAAGACGACAAAATGCCAGGATCTAAACTGCATATATACTAATGCAAGGAGTTTAAGAAACAAAATGGGGGAGCTAGAAGCCATGGCCAATGCAGAGGACATAGACATCATTGGAATCTCTGAAACGTGGTGGAATGAGGAAAACAAATGGGATACAGCACTGCCGGGGTACAAGCTCTATCGCCGGGATAGGTCAGGTCAGAAAGGAGGAGGAATAGCCCTATACGTAAAAGAAAGCATACAATCGACAAGAATGGACACAGCAGAGATGATCAACAAACTGGAATCACTATGGGTTAAAATACCGGGTAGGAAAGGGCATGAAATAAAGATGGGCCTATACTATCGTCCACCCGGGCAAACCGGAGATAGCGATAAAGAAATGGATGCCGAGATGAAGTGAGAATGCAAAAGTGGTTACACAGTTGTTATGGGAGACTTCAACTATCCTGGGATAGACTGGAGTCTTGGAAGCTCAAGATGCGCTAGGGAGACAGAATTCCTGGAGGCTATACAAGATTGCTTCATGGAGCAGCTTGTTAGAGAACCGACGAGAGGAAATGCCACTCTGGATTTAATCCTAAATGGACTAAGGGGACCTGCAAAGGAAGTGGAAGTAGTGGGATCGTTGGGGAACAGTGATCATAATATGATCAAGTTCAAGGTTGAAGTAGGCATACCGAACGGAAAGAGAACCATAGCGACATCTTTCAACTTCAGGAAAGGAAACTATGAAGCAATGAGGGAAATGGTAAGGAAGAAACTTAGGAACACTTCCAAAAAATGGCAAACAGTAGAACATGCCTGGTCTTTTTTCAAAGACACAGTGAGCGAGGCACAAAATCTGCACATCCCCAGATTCAGAAAGGGGTGCAAAAAGGGTCGAACAAAAGACCCAGTATGGATGACTAAAATAGTGAAGGAAGCGATAGGCAATAAGAAAAATTCATTCAGGGAATGGAAAAAGGACAAAACTGAAGGGAACCAGAAGGAGCACAGGAAGTATCAAAAAGAATGTCACCGTGTGGTTCGAAAAGCAAAAAGAGAGTATGAAGAGAGGCTAGCCAGGGAGGCACGAAATTTCAAACCGTTCTTCAGATATGTTAAAGGGAAACAGCCAGCTAGGGAGGAGGTAGGACCGCTGGACGATGGAGACAGGAAGGGAGCGGTGAAGGAGGAGAAAGAAGTCGCAGAAAGACTCAACATGTTCTTCTCGTCTGTATTTACAAACGAAGACACAACCAACATACCGGAACCTGAACAAATCTTCAATGGAAATCAAGCAGAAAAATTAACATCCATGGAAGTGAGCCTTGATGATGTACACAGGCAGATAGAAAAACTTAAAACTGACAAATCCCCGGGTCCGGACGGAATCCATCCCAGGGTTCTGAAAGAATTAAAGGAGGAGATAGCGGAACTACTGCAGCAAATTTGCAACCTATCCTTGAAAACAGGCATGATCCCGGAGGATTGGAAGATAGCCAATGTCACGCCCATCTTTAAAAAGGGATCAAGAGGTGACCCGGGAAACTACAGACCAGTGAGTTTGACCTCGGTTCCGGGGAAACTGACGGAAGCACTGATTAAAGAACACATCGATGAACATCTGGAAAGAAACGAACTTTTGAAAACAACCCAACATGGTTTCTGCAGGGGGAGATCGTGCCTAACGAACTTATTGCACTTCTTCGAAGGAATTAACAAACGGATGGACAGAGGAGACCCCATAGACATCATATACCTTGATTTCCAAAAAGCCTTTGACAAGGTGCCTCACGAACGTCTACTCCGGAAACTGAAGAACCATGGAGTGGACGGAGACGTACATAGATGGATCAGAAACTGGTTGGCGGGTAGGAAACAGAGGGTAGGGGTGAAGGGCCACTACTCGGACTGGATGGGGGTCACGAGTGGTGTTCCGCAGGGCTCAGTGCTAGGGCCGCTGCTATTTAATATATTCATAAATGATCTAGAAACAGGCACGAAGTGTGAGATAATAAAATTTGCGGACGATACAAAACTATTTAGTGGAGCTGGGACTAAAGAGGAATGCGAAGAATTGCAAATGGACTTGAACAAATTGGGGGAATGGGCGGCGAGATGGCAGATGAAGTTCAACGTTGAGAAATGTAAAGTATTGCATGTTGGAAACAGAAACCCGAGGTACAACTATACGATGGGAGGGATATTATTAAATGAGAGCAACCAAGAAAGGGACTTGGGGGTAATGGTGGACATGACAATGAAGCCGACGGCACAGTGCGCAACAGCCGCTAAGAAAGCAAATAGAATGCTAGGCATAATCAAGAAGGGTATTACAACAAGGACAAAAGAAGTTATCCTGCCATTGTATCGGGCGATGGTGCGCCCGCATCTGGAATACTGCGTCCAATATTGGTCTCCGTACCTTAGGAAGGATATGGCGTTACTCGAGAGGGTTCAGAGGAGAGCGACACGCTTGATAAAAGGGATGGAAAACCTCTCATACGCTGAGAGATTGGAGAAACTGGGTCTCTTTTCCCTGGAGAAGAGGAGACTTAGAGGGGATATGATAGAGACTTATAAAATCATGAAGGGCATAGAGAGAGTAGAGAAGGACAGATTCTTCAAACTTTCGAAAAATAAAAGAACAAGAGGACACTTGGAAAAGTTGAAAGGGGACAGATTTAAAACGAATGCTAGGAAGTTCTTCTTTACCCAACGAGTGGTGGACACCTGGAATGCGCTTCCAGAGGGAGTAATAGGGCAGAGTACAGTACAGGGGTTTAAGAAAGGATTGGACAATTTCCTGCTGGAAAAGGGGATAGAGGGGTATAAATAGAGGATTACTGCACAGGTCCTGGACCTGTTGGGCCGCCGCGTGAGTGGACTGCTGGGCATGATGGACCTCAGGTCTGACCCAGCAGAGGCATTGCTTATGTTCTTATGTTCTTATGACAGGGGAGATATGATTCAGACGTTCAAATACTTGAAGGGTATTAACGTAGAACAAAATCTTTTCCAGAGAAAGGAAAATGATAAAACCAGAGGACATAATTTGAGGTTGAGGGGTGGGAGATTCAAGAGCAATGTTAGGAAATTCTACTTTACAGAGAGGGTGGTGGAGAGGGCGCTCCCGAGAGAGGTGGTGGAGAGGACAACGGTGACGGAGTTCAAAGAAGCGTGGGATGAACACAGAGGATTTAGAATCAGAAAATAAGATTAAATATTGAACTAAGGCCAGTACTGGGCAGACTTGCACGGTCTGTGTCTGTATATGGCCGTTTGGTGGAGGATGGGCTGGGGAGGGCTTCAATGGCTGGGAGGGTGTAGATGGGCTGGAGTAGGTTTTAACAGAGATTTCGGCAGTTGGAACCCAAGCACAGTACCGGGTAGAGCTTTGGATTCTTGCCCAGAAATAGCTAAGAAGAAAAAAACTAAAAAATTTAAATTGAATCAGGAAGGGCAGACTGGATGGACCATTCGGGTCTTTATCTGCCGTCATCTACTATGTTACTATGTTAATACTAAATATACTGTACAGTATATGTGTATAATAGGGAAAATGCTTGAAGTACCTGTTAAAGATATGTAAACCGCTGAGAACTCTGTAAGATTCAGTGGTATATCAAATTTGAATAAACAAGTTAAAAATTGTTTTTATCGCCTACGATTAATTCGCTCAATGTCCAAATACTTAGAGCCAAAATCCTTAAATATCTTAGTTCACTCTTTAATAATTTCCAGACTAGATTATTGTAATTCACTGTTATTAAACATTACATATAAAGAACAAAGACGTTTACAAATAATACAAAATATAGCCATAAAAATAATCCATCACATCCAAGATGGCCGCGAGCAGATGAGAGTGAGAGAGACGCCGCCAGAGACTCCAAGTAACAACGTTTACTCACAGCTTTATCGATGCCGAAAAGGAGAGGGAAAGGTGCTTCTGGAGCCTCGAGGCGCCCGGAGACTCCTCTTCAGATGTCCATGGAGGATTTCTTGCGGCGTCTAAACCAAGAGGCAGCAGCTGCATCGGGGAGTCGCCCGCTGGAATCGCCGGGAAGGAGTGAGGTCACGGCAAGCTTCCCTGGGCTAGAGTCCACTCTGAGCCCCGACGCCAGAACCCCGCCCCCTCAGCCGCAGCGTGCTAGCTCTCCACGGGAGAGTAGTCAGTCCGAGGAGGCAGACTTCGTCTCCCGGGAGGCTGAAATGGGCGTAGCACCGGAGGAAGAGGAGACTGCAGTGAGAACAACGAGGGAACATGAAATAGAACAAGGCTCCCAGAGGGAGAAGACTGTCATTGCTGTGGAAGCTGGGACAATGCAAGCAAGTATATTCTCTGTTCCTAAACCCATGAATGTTACCCTAGACTCTATTTGGGATTTGGTAATTACTCTGGGACAAACATTGTCACCACAAATTAAAGCACTAGAAGATAAATTCCTAGAACAAAGAAATGAAATAAATGGACTTAAACAGGAAAATACATTGATGAAAACTAATGTGGAAAAAATAGATAAAAAGATAAGTGAAGTAAATCATGTTCAAACGACACTGATTAAAGACAATATCAATCTTAGGAGAAAGGTGGAAATGATGGAAAATAATATGCGGTTGAATAATCTTAGATTTTTGAACTTCCCAAAGATTCCTTCTTTATCAGCAAAAGAAGTTTTGAAAAAGTACTTTTGTGAAGTTCTTAATGTTCCTAATGATGCCTTTCCTCCCTTTTCCAAAATATATTATTTGCCAACATCAAAAAATTCGGAAGAACAGCGTCCACCAGAACAACAAGGTCAGGGTGAACAAATGGATATAACATTATTATTGGAATCTTCAATGAGGGAGGTAGCTATTCCAGCTACCCTATTGGCTACGGTGGTTTTATCACCAGATAAAAATTGGATATTACAGCTTTATTTTAAGAACAGACATAAAGAATTTCTTGGATGTAAAGTTCAAATATTTCCGGATGTGACAAGGGAATCCCAGAAACGAAGGAAGGAATTTTTGCTTCTTAAGCCTGGGGTTGCGGCAATGGGAGCATCATTTCTTTTACGATATCCTTGTAAATGCATTGTAAAGTATAAATCTTGCAATTATATTTTCTTTGAACCTTCACAGCTGACAGGATTTCTCTCCAGGAGGGGCCTTGAAGGGGATTAAGAAAATCTCAATGCATAAATTTACTCTTGGTCCATTCTCATCTGACCGCCTAATTTGTAATTTGAATTTCTCTTTTTCCTTTAAATAGTTTCTCACTCAGGAACATCTTGGATCTCAAATTTTTGGGACTTTAATTTTGATTGAGTAAATAGTAATTTTGTTATATAAATGTTACTTCATTTGTTTTATGTTATGTTGACTTAATCATACTCTGTACAAGAAGTTTATTCTTGATAATATATTCAAAATAAATAAAGAATTAAAAATAATAAAAAAAAATAATCCATCACGGGAAGAAATATGATCATGTGACTCCTTATATGATAGAATCTCATTGGCTACCCATTAATCAAAGAATAACATATAAAATAGCATTATTAGTATTCAAAACAATAACTTCTAATGAACCTCAGTTCATTGATCGTCTACTAATTCCCCACGTTTCAAACCGCCTTCTTCGATCTAACACCCAAGAGTTACTTATGGTCCCTTCATTAAAAATAATAGGAACGAGATGTCACGACATATTTTCAGTCAAAGCGCCACTAATTTGGAATACTCTCCCTTTATATATTAGAAATATCAAAGACCTCAGTTTATTTAAAACTAACCTAAAAACATTTCTCTTCAAAGCCTCTTTCAATCTTTAAAAAGGAACTTTTCCTTGATAATTTAAAACAATAAAAGAGAAAGTTTTTACTTTTATAAAACCCCATCCTCAGTGTTTTTTCCCATCTTTTACTATCTTCTTCTCTTCCCATTGGGAATACAACAAATTTGTAACTTTCATTCCCTTATGTTCTTCCCCATTATTCCAGTCTCGTCCAAATTGTTAGTCTGTATAGACCCTGTCTCTTTTTGTTTTTTTATAATATTTTAATTTTTTTTTTATTAATTGTTTTATCCCCATTAAACTGTTATGTAATTCGCTTAGAATTTATTAGGCGAACCATTAAATCTAAATAAACTTGAAACTTGAACTAATATAACAGAACATAACATAACATGTTTACGTTTCTTCTGTCATTTCAGATGAATGCAGATTCCTTATATGTACACAAAAAGGAGCAGATCCAGGACCCCCCGTAAATTTTGAAAAACTGCAAATGCGTTTTTTAGGCAGGGGAGACAGGAGAGGGCAGCTGGAGCGCCGGCGGGTGAAGGAAATCACTCGCAGTTTGCTCTGACCGTCTCTTCCTGTATTAAAGTCGGGCTACACCAATCAGGAGCTGCTTTGACACGCAGCTCCTGATTGGTGTAGCCCGACTTTAATACAGGAAAAGGCAGTCGGAGCAGATTGTGAATGAGCGAGTCTGCGATTCGCGAACTACAAATTCACAGGGGAACACTGTATATATAAAGTCTTATATATTATACATAAAGTGCTTTATTTAACAATACCCGATGTGGACCACATTTCACCCAGTGGTGTAGTGAGGGTAGGAAGCGCCACCCCGTGCCTTCCTTTCTGGCACCCCCTTCGCCATACTCAAACCCTCCCTTCCCCCGTACTTCTTTAAATCTTTGCCAGCGTCAGCAGCTTCTCCGGCCTGCCGCTCATGCTGGCCTGGCTCCCCTCTGAAATCACTTCCTGGATGTGGGGTCAGGAAGTGATGTCGGAAGGAAAGCACACGCTGGCGCGAGCAGCAGGCTGGAAAAGTTGCTCGCACTGGCGAAAATTTAAAGAGGTACAAGTGTCAAGTTTTTATTGGACTTTGATGAATCGCTTATTTAGTTTTACTAAGCGACATACAAAAAATCAAAAATTAATAAAATATAAACATATGTTTTTACGCACAATTTAAAATTGGACATACAGACCAACTAATACAAAGAGGGGAGAGGGGATAGAACTACAATTTAGTATTTTTAAAGTTTAGAGAAGAGACATATATGGAAAGAACAATAGGAGATGGTTAAACCTTCCTAAATCTCCGATTGTATCAGCGGTGAAAATGGCTCGGAGATATTTAAAACGAGATCTTGTTAATACCGACGGAAAGTTTACCGCCAATAATGAGAGCTCAGTATATTTCTCTAGGGCGTAAGCAAGCTAATTCAACCCCCACTGGAGTAGTGGGAGCAGAGGGTGGTGAACTGAACTTGTCTAACTTTGTGGAGAATTCACTGGAAGTACCGTATTTTCACGCAGATAACGCGCACCCGTGTAAAACGCGCACACGGGTATAGCGCGCAGAAACCACGATTTTATGTACAAAAACTTTTGTATACCGCGCTCACGGGTATACCGCGCATGCTGCCCGACTGTCCTTTCGCCCGCCCCGACTCTCCTCTATTCTGATTGGCCCACGCGCCTTAGGCCCCACCAGTAGGCGGAGCTTTGGGACCGATGGGCCAATCCGGCCTCATTCCGTCGTTGGCTGCCTGCCGGACAGGCGGGTTGGGCTCCCGTCTGTCCGGCCAACTACCAAAGGTACGGGGAAGGGGGGTGGGGGTGTCATGGGGGTCGGCCAGGGGGGTCGCGGGTCGGCTGGGGGGGCGGTCGGAGGTTCTTGGGGGGGGCGGTCGTTGGAGGGAGGGGGGTTTGCGTCGAGGGCAGGAGGGCCTGGGATCCCTCCTGCCCGTAATGTAGTGCGGGGTGGGGGTAGGGGGTCGCCGTGGCCAGGAGGGTTTGGGCTCCCTCCTGGCCCGATATTGTCGGGGAGTTGGGGAGTCGGCCGGGCAAGAGGGCTTGGGCTCCCTCTTGCTCCGATCGTGGATGCGGGTGCGGGTGGGAGCGCGTGCGAGCGGTCGTTCTGGGGGGGGGTGCGAGCGGTCCTGCTGGGGGGGGTGAATCGGGCGTCGGGCGGGGTGGGAACTATGTAAAAAAAATTTTGTATACCGCGCTCACGCGTATAACGCGCGAGGGGTATGCGCGGTAGGTAAAAACGCGTATAACACGCACGTTATATGCGTGAAAATACGGTAATAACTGAAAGGACTACTGTCATAGTGACGTTTCCTCTGGAATATGATAGAGATTTCATTCTTCGGACTTATTTCAGACATATGAATGAAGCCAACCAACACAGTGGAGAAAATGTTGGTGTGCAATTGTATTCAACACATCATAAGGTCTTGGGCGATGGCTCGACACGCACGTGTTTCGGCCTCTACGGCCTACCTCAGGAGCCTTTAAAGAATAAACAAAATATTTATGATGTAATGTGGCTTAAGACACAACACGGCAACGCGGACCTCTGAAACGCACAAGAGCACACAATCCACATTACATCATAAATATTTTGTTCATTCGATAAAGGCTCCTGAGGCAGGCCGTAGAGCCATCGCACAAGACCTTATGATCTGTTGAATACAATTGCACACCAACATTTTCTCCACTGTGTTGGTTGGCTTGGATTGTGGAGTTTTTCTCCTGGTCTTCTTTAGACGTATGAATGATCCATTTTTCGGTTCAATGGTACGTCTGTTTCCTGATGTATCTCAAGTGACACAGAAGAGAAGAAAGGACTCTTTGGCATTTGGGCGCTTCCTTTGTATTGAAATTTCCTGCATAATGTTGAGTTTCACTAGAAGGGAAAAATTTCCTCTTTTTTTGAACGGAAACAGTTGTTGGAGTTTATTGTGGCCCAAAGAAGAGGGGGTGGGGGGTAATGATAGGATCAATAGCATCACCCATACTTTAACGAAGCGACTGTCAGATTTGTTCTCTTCTTTTGGTTTTGTTAATTTTCCTTTTATCTTTTCTTGGGTCCTAAAATGTTGTGGACTAAATTATAATTTCCTAGATTATTTTAATACCACATATCCTGTGGATGTTTTATTTCTAAATCTGTATTCAAGTACGGTTTGTTGTCTATATGTTCAAAATTATTGAATATATACCGTGTTTCCCCGAAAATAAGAAACTGTCATATTAATTTTGGGCCCAAAAAAGGCACTAGGTCTTATTTTTGGGTTGATTTTATTTTTTTTTTTATTTACAGTGATCATCTCTCCCTTTCTCTCCTCCATCCCAATTCTTCCTATTGCCTTTCTCTTCCCCACATGTGCAGCATCTTTCCTCCCCTCTCACCCATCCCCTTGTGCAGTATCTTTCTATCCCTCCCTCACATCCCTCTTTGGAGCAGAACCCTTGCAGCTTCTATCTCTCCCTTCCATCCCCCTGTGCATCATCTTTGTATCCCTCCCATCTCCCCCCCCCCCCGCCGCTGCGCACCCTGAACACCCCCCCCCCCCGCTGACCCTTCCACCTCTCCCTCCCATATGAACCCCAACCGCGAGCCAAAATACCTGCATACAAATGGCAGCATCAGCAGCACAGGCTGCATGGCGGCCTGCCCTTCTCACGTCTACAACGCAGCATGGAACGGCCGGGCGTGAGAAGGGCAGGCCGCGATGCAGCCTGTGCTGCCGACGCTGCCATTTGTTTCCAGGTATTTCGGTCTTGCGGACGGGGTTCGGATGGGAGGGAGAGATGGAAGGGTTGGTGGAGCGCGCGTGGGGGTGGAAGCGCTGCTGTTGGTGACTAGGGCTTATTTTGGGGGAAACACAGTATATATATATATATATATGTAAAAAGAAATAGCTTTTATACATGATGTCTCCAATATTGCCTTGGGCAAAGGGCGCCTGTCAGCGCAATGTAAAAATTCTCCTGCATGTAACGGCTCTTGATGCTGTCAGGTCAATCCAGCCTCCTGCAGTTATTCCTAAAATGCACGCAGGAAAGAAATAGAAAGCAACATAGCAGGCCACAGACACAACAAAATCTTCCCCGCGGGATGTCAAACACCACTCTGGGCTCAAGGATGAGCACCACAGGGCTCCTTTTATTAAGATGCGCTAGCGTTTTGAGTGCACGCATTAAATCACCGTGCGCTAAACCGCGTGGCCCGCTTCTAGAATAACGCCAGCTCAATGCTGGCGTTAAGGTCTAACACGCACGGCAACTTAGCGTGTGTTAATCCACGCATTAAGACCCTAACGCACCTTAGTAAAAGGAGCCCATAATCTTTCCCTTTAACATTTCATATGGGAAGAACTTATTAAAAAAAAAAAAAGCAAAGAAAAGCTGGATCTGCTGAAAGACTGCCAAGCTCCTATCAGCTGTGGAAATAGCAGCGTTGATAGCTAATCTATGCAATTGATTAATATCCCTGGAGGATTCCCAAGTGGCAATCCATTCATTCGGGTCTAGGAGGAGAAGCAGAGGCATCTTGGACGTATTCCAGTGTTGGAGAAGCTCTGCCTTTCCCTCCGGGTCACTTCCATTTTTAGTTCGTTCTGCTTTCTTTCATCCCTTGTTTTTCCTTTCTCCCCTTTTCACGTTGCTTCTTTCTTTTTTTTTCATCCCTCTGTCTCTATTCTTTCATTCATTGCCTGTTTCTCGTATTCTTTCATCTTTTTAAACTCTTTTTTTTTCATAAACCATACTTAATTATACATTTGCAGGGAAACCTAAGAGAAAAGACAATTGATGCAACTCCAGGCTTCGACAATAAGAATCGGCATCTTCGCTTCTGAGAGTCTCTCGAAACATCGGGAAATATTTGAATTTTCAAACCTAGAAATTCTTTATGCCTATTCTTAAAGAATAGTTTCATAATCCAGTTCTTGTCAGGTAGTAAAGCTACTGTATTTATTGTAAACTTAAAAGACATCATCAACATCTTTTCTCACATCAGGCAGCATTATGGGGTAAAGATCTGGAACAATTACTTAAGCTTGCTAATACTTATGGGGAATTTAGGAGACGCCTAAAAACATATCTGTTCTTGAAATATTTAGGCAACTGACCCGTACAATCTTACTCGACAATAACTTATCCCTAGAGCTGTTAATCTCTAGCTTCTAACTTTGTTAATTCCAATTAATTTGTAACATCTTTTAATCATTGTAAACCATATAGAAATTCACGGTCCTGTGGTATATAAACTGTTATTATTATTAATTATATAAATACGTTTTCTTTGAACCGACTCAACTAGTTTTCTGACATTGAAAACGCCTTGAAAAAGAAGGAACAACGATTTGAAGGAATCGTTTATGTCTCCCGGATCTCACCGTCAGATACTTACGGCCTCCTTTACAAAGCCGCACTAGTGGCTGTGCTGTACTAACGGTCCCGAAGCCCATAGAGATTTAAAGGGCTTCGAGGCTGTTCTCTTATTTTCTAGTGTTAGCTAGTTTCTTAATAACTCACTTAAGGACACGGTACTGCTCGAGAGGGTCCAGAGAAGAGTGACTGAGATGGTTAAGGGGTTGGAGGAGCTGCCGTACAGCGAAAGATTAGAGAAACTGGGCCTCTTCTCCCTCGAACAGAGGAGATTGAGAGGGGACATGATTGAAACATTCAAGGTACTGAGGGGGATAGACTTAGTAGATAAGGACAGGTTGTTCACCCTCTCCAAGGTAGGGAGAACGAGAGGGCACTCTCTAAAGTTGAAAGGGGATAGATTCTGTACAAACGTAAGGAAGTTCTTCTTCACCCAGAGAGTGGTGGAAAACTGGAACGCTCTCCCGGAGGCTGTCATAGGGGAAAACACCCTCCAGGGATTCAAGACAAAGTTAGACAAGTTCCTACTGAACAAGGACGTACGCTGGTAGGGCTAGTCTCAGTTAGGGTCTTTGACCAAAAGGGCCGCCGCGTGAGCAGACTGCTGGCCATGATGGACCACTGGTCTTACCCAGCAGTAGCATCTCTTATGTTCTTAAACATTTTAATAAAGTTCAACAGTGCTTCAGCACCTAGATCTACTTATGGTTTGGAGTCAAGTTGGTATTTGTTGAAGAGCAGAGAGGAAGCATGGGAAGAATGTTTAGCTGCAATAACATGGGCATGGGCTCCTTTCAACAAACCCACAATAATATATAAGACATGTTAAAACAATCTGGAAGGAATCACAGAAACCAGAGTTACCTATTAAATAATAGGAACTTGGCATGTCTAGGCCAAGAGATGCTTTTCCAGTATGAAAAATGTGGTGTAGCTCGGTTTTCTCAACATCTAAAGCAGTCATGCAACGCCTCCTTACTGGGAGGAGATTCCGAAATGATAAATGTTGTGTTTTGCAGTTCTCAGACACCGGAGAAAGTCTTATGGATCCTGCTCCCAGATCCACAGCCCCGGGAACAGTTTCAAAAACGACAAATAATAGGGTACATATATTTCCCTGACCCCTCGGAAAACCCTATAGATGGTGAACACAGCATTGGAGCAGCTCAGCCCAGAGAGGATGGCTTTCAAAGATGACAGATGATACCGCAAAAACTTGCCTTTTCCATCAGAAGACCTTATAGAAAGTGACAGACGTATGATGAGACCTCAGCCCAGAGAGGATGGCTTTCAAAGATGACAGATGATACCGCAAAAACTTGCCTGCTCCATCAGAAGACCTTATAGAAAGTGACAGACGTATCATGAGACCTCAGCCCAGAGAGGATGGCTTTCAAAGATGACAGATGATACCGCAAAAACTTGCCTGCTCCATCAGAAGACCTTATAGAAAGTGACAGACGTATGATGAGACCTCAGCCCAGAGAGGATGGCTTTCAAAGATGACAGATGATACCGCAAAAACTTGCCTGCTCCATCAGAAGACCTTATAGAAAGTGACAGACGTATCATGAGACCTCAGCCCAGAGAGGAGCTTTCAAAGGGGTTTCAAGGATGATAAATGATGATGATACCCCTTAGAAGGTACGAAATGCTTCACTGCAAGGCCAGTATGCCATCAGGCCCAATGATGGCCATCTGTTGGTAGTTCAGCTTTCCACCATTGCTGTTTGAGTCTTGCATTTTTAAATTAAGAGATGAGTTGTTGATGTTGTTTTTAACTTTATGATATATTGCCATACACTTCCAGGAAAAGACCCCATTCCCACATATACGATGGTGGATAGAAGAGGCAGGTGCTTGATCACTGTTAGCTATGAGGTGTTGCCTGTGTTGTAATCATTCAAATCAGACACCTCTAGCAGAAAATCAGACCCGTCAGTGGGACATCCCATAAAGCAGTGGTCAATAGCAGCCAGAGCATTTTGAGGACTTTACAACAAGTGACAAACTAACACTGCAAGACTCATCCCAATTCTCTGAAGCAACTCGCTCTACTCTTCAATTCCTCTGGAAATGACCAAATAACTTCTTTTGTAATCTGCTTTGAACCGCAAGGTATTGGCGGAATAGAAATCACTAATGTAATGTAAGTGTGACAGCATAGAAGTAGGGTCCCTTGGCGGCATTCTTCCTTATTAGTAACATTTGTTGTGTAGGATAGTTCTCAGGCCCCAAGACCTTCTTTCAGACGTACCAACTTGAGATACCTGAAATGTGAGAAAGAGGTCTCTGTGGACTCACACACAAGAACAAATTCCCCCCCCCCCCCATGTAAATTTATGGAGTAAATGGCTTGGAAATGGAGAGATTGTGCACACAAACTTATCACTTACGCTACGATCTTGTCACCGCTATCTCAGCTTCAGAAAACCTTTAAAAGCATTTCTGCACCAAGTCAAGGAGACAACCCTGAAACGGTAATTGTAAAAGCCAATTTTCTAAACTAATGCAACTCCTGGGACATAACGATAAGCCAACGATGACCTATTTGAACTTGTAGCCAAGTATTTGTAGCTGTGACCGAATTGTATTAATAACTGCATTGATCTACCTCTACTAAAATGTCCGTGTCAGACTGTCCATTGCAAT
Organism: Geotrypetes seraphini; assembly: GCF_902459505.1. Lineage (NCBI taxonomy): Eukaryota > Metazoa > Chordata > Amphibia > Gymnophiona > Dermophiidae > Geotrypetes > Geotrypetes seraphini. Next base: position 14,194,018 of record NC_047085.1, read on the forward strand.
TTCTGGGTAACTGACCCAACCTCTTGTAATGTAATCCAACCTTGAACTGAATAGGTAAAGGCGGAATGGAAAATCTGATCATCATAACATAACGTTTGGACACCTCCTTACTTCAAAAAGCTTTTGTATATGTTTGAAATCCCACAAGTGTGGGGCACATTGTTTTATAAAGGTATCAAAATTAGCTGCGTAGTTATACAAATGAAGCAGAGCTCTCCCTTCTGACAGCCTTCACTCATAATGGATCAGGTGATGGGCATATAAGGATCTGAAGACCTCAATGACCATGTAACCATCCACTTCTACCAGGAAAGTGTCATTTTAAACCTATAAATAACATAACAAAACTTTATTCTTCTATACCGCCATAATCAAATGACTTCTTGGCGGTTTCCAAGGAAGAAGACTGGACAATTAGCGAATTACAAATACACTTCCCCCTCCGTATTTGCGGGGGTTAGGGGCAGAGCCGCGAATAATATTTGGGTTGGTTCTTATCCCCCTTATCCCCGACTTCCCACGGCTATTTTTAGCCCTGTAAGCCCCCCCCCCCCCCTTAAGCCTTACCTGGTGATCTAGCGGGTTTTCAGGAAGGAGCGATCTTCCCACGCTCCTGCCCTGTGCAGATCATTCACAGAAAATGGCCGCCTTGAGCTCCTGTAGTCTCTCGAGCCATTTCCGGTGAGCAATCTGCGTGGGAAGATCGCTCCTGCCTGAAAACCTGCTAGACTCACCAGGTAAGGCTTAAGGGGGGGAGGGGCTTAAAGGGCTAAAAAAAAAGCATGAAAAATTAAAATTTATTTTTTGGTCATAGATACGAAATTCTTGAATACGGAGGGGGGAAGTATACTCAATATCAAATTATCATAACTATAATATCCACATTTTAAGAAATAAATCTATCAAACAATGCTGACTTAATTTGTTTTCGAAATACACCATAAGACAGCATAGCTCCACTAATGCAATTGGCCAGCCAGCTAATGATTTTTGGATCAGCAAATAAATTGCTACTCCTAGTTGTCCTCTTTGGGTTACACAACATGAAGTGAGATAAAAGGTAAGTTGGGGCTAATCCCCAAATCAGCTTAAAACAAATGCAGGAAAATTTGAATAGTACTTGTGCTTCCACCGGTAGCCAAGGCAACCGTCAGTAATAGGGACTTAGATGTGGCCTAGATCTCACTATGATCTAGAACAGTGGTCTCAAACTCACGGCCCGGGGGCCACATGTGGCCCGCCAAGTACTATTTTGAGGCCCTCAGTATGTTTATTATAACCACAAAAGTAATATAAAACAGTTTCTTGTTCATATATGTAGGGTTTGAGTTTGAGACCACTGATCTAGAACAATGGTCCCCCAACCCTGCCTTGGAGGACCACCAGGCCAGTCGGTTTTTCAGGATAGCCCTAATGAATATGCATGAGAGAGATCTGCATATAATGGAGGTGCCAGGCATGCAATTCTGCTCCATGCATATTCATTTGGGCTATCCTGAAAACCCGACTGGCTTGGTGGTCCTCCAGAACAGGGTTGGGAACCACTAATCTAGAAGCTGGTTGGGCTTAGGAGCTTTACTCCTGCCTCAACACATATATTCTCCTTTTAAAGTCATCTTTTCTTCCGATCTGTTCTCTCATCTCCATCACTCAACCTTCGTGTCGGCTCATTTATCACAGTGTCTCCATCTCTGCCTTGCTGATGTTCCTGCTCTCTTTCCATTTCTGTAATCCTCTTTGTCACATGCATTTTCCTAGTCATTCTGTCCATCATTTTATCACTCAGTCTGTCCTTCCTAACGCCACTGCGTCTCAAGCCTTTTCTCGTGTCGATGCTCTGTCAGCCCCTATCTGTAAACCTGCCTGTTTCTTTTCTCTTTCCCCTGACAGCCCTTCTCAACATTTCTCTTGTCTTGTCTTTTTCCATCCGTTGTCCTCGATTTCTCGCGCTCTCTTAATCCGTTTTGTACTGACCTAGATAGAAGAATCATAAAAGGCAATTCTATCAATTCACGCCTAAGGGCAGATGCCAAATACCCCGCGCATGTTAAGGTAAGAGCCCTCCCGGGTATGTGCTAGTCATGGTTCTATAAAATATGCGCATATTCACGTTAGCATATATGAGAAGGGGGGCGGAGTACAGGACGGCAATGGGCAGCTCTAAGGATACATGTATATAACATGCAGAATATGATAGGTTATGCTCGCATGTGGTCCCACATAACCTAAACAAGTGGGGGAGGGGCTGTATACATCAGCTTTAGAAACAACAAGGTTTATTAAATATACCCCCTCTTTTATTAAGGTGCGTTAACCCAATTAGCGCGCTTTAGACGCTAACGTGTCCATAGGCTAACATGCACGTATTAGCATGTACCGCACGCTAAATCGCTAATCGGTTAGCATACCTTAGTAAAAGAGGGCCATTATTATATATTAAAACATATATCTATAATAATAAAACGCTAAGTGCGCATGTGCACTCTCGCCGCGTGTTCCCTGAGATCTGATCTGTCGGGATGTGGCTGGCAAGAGTGCGCATGTGCGCTTACTACGTCACCAGGACTTCAGGACGCGCGGAGTGGCGGCTGCCGGGAGGAGGGCTGTCGGCGGAGGGCAGACGCCGAAAAGGGCTAAGAAGGGAGCGGCAAAAGCACGCAAGGCATCGGGCCCCCCTACTCTCCTCCTCGCGCCACTGCGACTGAGGATAGCCGCCATGGCAACTTCAAAATTAAAAAAAGCCTGGGCTCCACACCAATCTGTCCGCTACGGCTGCCAGATCAAGGACCCAGGGATGAGCAGAAGACTCCAGAGGTCCATCACGCCCAGCAGTCCCCTCACGCGGCGGCCTAGCAGGTCCAGGACCTGTATAATCCTCTATCTATACCCTTCAATCCCCTTTTCCATCAGGAAATCATCCAATCCCTTCTTGAACCCCAATACCGTACTCTATCCTATCACACCCTCTGGAAGCGCATTCCAGGTTTCCACCACCATTTGGGTGAAGAAGAACTTCCTAGCATAGGTTCTGAATCTGTCCCCTCTTAATTTTTCCGAATGCTCTCTCGTTCTTGTAGTTTTCGAATGTTTGAAGAGTCTGTTGCTCTCCACTTTCTCTATGCCCTTCGTGATCTTGTAAGTCTCTATCATGTCCCCTTTAAGCCTCCGCTTCTCCAGGAAAAAGAGCCCCAGCTTCTCCAATCTTTAAGCGTATGAAAGGTTTTCCATATCTTTTATCAATCGCATCGCTCTTTTCTGAATCCTCTCGAGCATCGTCATATCTTTCTTAAGGTATGGCGACCAATATTGGACGCCCTACTCCAGATGCGGGCGCACCATCGCCCAATACAATGGCAGGATAACTTCTTTCGTTCTGCTTGTAATACCTTTCTTGATAATACCTAGCATTCTGTTCGCTCTCTTAACAGCTGCTGCGCACTGTGCCGACGGCTTCTATGTTTTGTCCACCAATACCCCTAAGTCCTTCTCTAGACTACTTTCACCATTACCAGCCCTCCCATCGTATAGCTGTACATCAGGTTTCTGTTTCCTACATGTAAGACTTTACTTTCTCAACATTAAACTTCATCTGCCATTTATTTGCCCACTCTCCAAGTTTGTTCAGGTCCCTTTGTAAATCTTCACAGTCCTCTTTAGTCCTAACCCCACTAAATAGTTTTGTGTCATCTGTGAATTTTATAACTTCGCACTTCGTCTAGGTCATTAATAAATATATTGAACAGCAGTGGTACGAGTAACGACCCCTACGGAACACCACTCGTGATCTTTCTCCAGTCCGAGTAGTGGCCCTTCACTCCTACCCTTTGCTTCCTGCCCGCCAACCAATTTTTGATCCATCTATGTACGTCTCCTTCCACCCCATGGTTCTCCAGTTTCCGTAGTAGGTATTCATGGGGTACCTTGTCGAAAGCTTTTTGGAAATCTAAGTATACGATGTCTATGGGGTCCCCTTTGCCCATTTGTTTGTTAATTCCTTCGAAGAAGTGTAATAAGTTTGTTTGGCACAATCTTCCCTTGCAGAAGCCATGTCGGCTTGTTTTCATCAGTTTGTTCCTTTCCAGATGCTCATTGATGCTGTCTTTTATCAGCGCTTCCACCATCTTCCCTGGGCCGAAGTCAGACTTACTGGTCTGTAGTTCCCCGGGTCACCTCTCGATCCTTTTTTAAAGATGGGTGTAACATTTGCTATCTTCCAATCCTCCGGGATCACCCCTGTATTTAGGGATAGATTACAGACCTGCTGTAGTAATTCCACTACTTCTTCCTTTAGTTCTTTCAATACCCTAGGATGGATTCCATCGGGGCCCGGAGATTTGTCAGTTTTTAATCTATCTATCTGCTTGTGTACGTCTTCAAGGCTTACCTCCATGGATGTTAATTTTTCTGCTTGTTTTCCTTTTAAGATTTTTTCAGATGTGTCCTCTCTTGTAAATACTGACGAAAAGAACCTGTTTAGTCTATCCGCCACTTCTTTTTCCTCCTTCACCACTCCCTTCCTAACTCCTTCATCCAGCGGTCCCACCTCCTCCCTTGCCAGCTGCTTCCCTTTAACATATCTGAAGAACGGTTTGAAATTTCGTGCTTCCCTGGCTAGCCCCTCTTCGTATTCTCTTTCTGCTCTTCTAACCACGCGGTGACATTCTTTTTGATGTTTCCTGTGCTCTTTCCAGTTTTGTCCTTTTTCCACATCCGGAATGATTTTTTTCTCATCTCCTATCGCTTTCTTCACTTCTTTAGTTATCCACGCCGGGTCTTTTGTTTGGTTCTTTTTGCGTCCTTTTCTAAATCTGGGGATGTACAGATTTTGCGCTTCGCTCACCAAGTCCTTAAATAAAGACCAGGCTTGCTCCACAGTCTGCGATTTCTTTGCGCTGTTTCTAAGTTTCTTTCTTACCATTACTCTCATCGCCAGAAGACAAAGGTCCCGCCTGATTAAATTGCGCTACCTGGTCCAATTCCTAAAACTCAGTGGATATTGCCATTACATATTAATACTGGCTGCTACAGAATTATCAGATTAACCCCCTCTTTCACTAAGGTGAACTAACCGAATTAGCACGCACTAATCACTAACGTGTCCAAAGACTAACATGCACACATTAGCATTTACCACACGCTAATCGGTTAGCGCACCTTAGTAAAAGAGGGCCTAAGTGCCAGAGATGAGCAGGGGTAGAGTCAGAGCAGTGGCATAGTAAGGGCCCTGGGCGCCATCTTGGTAGGGCCGCTGACACCCATCCTCCTCTTTGCCCATCCACTACCGATCGTTCCCCCCCCCCCCACTTCCCTTCTCCCGCACCTCTTTAACATTCCAAGCACGAGCAGAAACCCCAACCCGCTGCTCGCGCCAACGTCGGCTCTTCCTCTGATGTCACTTCCTGGCCCCGCCCCCATGCCCCGTCCCTCAACCTGCACGAGCAATGAGCGACGTTGGACGGCATTTGCGCACGCGCTGGCGTGACATCACCACGTTTCATCCGCGCATGCGCGAAGGTCGTCCCGATGTCGCTCATTGCCAAAAGCTTTCCAAGACCCAGACAAAGTGTTGGGTTTTGAAAAGCCATCCGGGAAAATCCGGGCATCTGGTAACCCTACTACTCTGCTTCTGCCACCCAAATGTTGTTGTTCTAAGAACATAAGAACAGCCTTACTGGGTCAGAGCAATAGTCCATCTAGCCCGGTATCCCGTCTTCACGGAGGCCAATCAGAGTCACAAGTACCTGGCAAAAACCCAAATAGTAGCAACATTCCAGAATCCTAAGAATAGCAAGATTCCGGAACCCTGAAGAGTAGCAACATTCCAGAATTCTAAGAATAGCAAAATTCCGGAACATTGAAGAGTAGCAACATTCCAGAATCCTAAGAATAGCAAGATTCCGGAACCCTGAAAAGAAGCAACATTCCTTGCTACCGATCCAGGGCAAGCAGTGGCTTCTCCCATGTCTGTCTCAACAGCAGTTTATGGACTTTTCCTTCAGGAACTTGTCCAACCTTTTTTAAAACCAGCTACATTAACTGCTCTTACCAGGCAGCTGGTTGGGGAGGGGCACCGTCCGAATGACCACATCAGCAACAGACAGTAACACAGCCCCAGAAGTGTGTGTATGTGTGCGTATCCAGCGGTGTACTGAGAGTGGGAGGCGCCCGGGATGGTGGCGCCTCCTCCTCCCTCTCATGCCCTGCTCTTTTCCCACCTCCCCCACTCGCACCCTCCATTCCCCTATACCTCCTTAAACCTTCACCAGCGTGAGCAGCTTCTCTGGCCTGCTGCCTGCCCCGGCCTGGCTCCTTTCTGAAATCACTTCCTGGCCACGGGGCCAGGAAGTGACATCAGAGGGGGAGCCAATGCCAGGGCGAGCAGCGGGCCGGAGAAGTTGCTCTCGCTGGCAAAAATTTAAAGAGGTACGAGGGGGTGAGGAGGGCACGAGCATGTCATGGGGGGGGGCAGAGAGGTGCCCGGGCCGCCCCCCTCCCTTAATTCACCACTGTGCATATCTGTCTGTTTGACAAGTGCATATGTGTGCCTGAAGAGTGAGAGTGCACACATGTGCATGTTTGTCTGTGTGTGTGTACTTGACAAATGAAAGAGTGCATGAGTGTGTTTGTACCTGAATGTAACACAACTTATGGTATGACTGGAAAGCTGTGAGCTAAATCCAAACATGGAAATGTATATGTGTCTGTTGGGGAAAGTGTACGAGCATGAAAGTATGTGTCTGTATTTGTGTTGGGAACTGTCGCAGAGTTTCCCTTTGAAAATATGGGCTGGAGTGGAGAAGCGCTGAAGGGGAGTCTTCAGCCTGGGGAACTGTCTCAGCTATTACATTTCCTGGGCAAATTCCTTTCAACGCTGTCCCCATTCTGTCTGTTCTGCTTTGTGGCCCTTCAGCCCCTTTGAGAAGCAGCAAAAGACTAAATATTACTTTCTCCTACTTCTTCCACCTGAAAAAGATTTGATTCATACGTTAGACATTGTCGAGACGATATTTGAAATCATGTTATCTGAATAGCAAAATCAGCTGCCCAGATCAGTGAGTGTGATATTAAGTGGTGCACTGAGTACAGATCACGCCGGGGCATTGCAGGAAAGGACACCAAGGTTATCCAGACGGTGGAGATTTTCAACGATGCCTCCCCCTCCAGATAGGGGAGTGTGGCGCAGTGGTTAAAGCTACAGCCTCAGCACCCCGAAGTGGTAGGTTTAAACCAGGGATCTCAAAGTCCCTCCTTGAGGGCCCCAATCCAGTCGGGTTTTCAGGATTTCCCCAATGAATATGCATTGAAAGCAGTGCATGCACATAGATCTCAGGCATATTAATTGGGGAAATCCTGAAAACATTACATTACATTACATTACATTAGGGATTTCTATTTCGCCATTACCTTGCGGTTCAAGGCGGATTACAAAAGGTTAATTTAAAAAATACAGAGTTACAATGATTAGCTAGAGAGGTAAGTTGTAGATTTTATAAACATTAACGGGTTGTTGAGGGTGAGGTGGTTTGTAAGAGAATTAATAGTTGGTCATAGTGGAGGTTCTTTTGTTGTTGTTAGTGCAGTAATGGGTAGATCAGATGTCGGTTTTAGAGTTACTAAGAGGTCGTGATGTTATTGCTGCTTCAGGAATTTCTTGAAAAGTGTGGTTTTTATCAGTGGCGTACCTAGGGGGGGGGGGGGGGGGGCGGGCCGCCCCGGGTACCAGCCCTGAGGGGGTGTTCCCGGCCTTGCCGCTCAGTCCCCCCCCCACGCCCGAAGGACCGCTCGCCCCACTGACCTTCCAGCACACCTATGAAGCAGCCCGCAGCAGGATCGCGACGTCAGCAATCCCTCAGCTGCTTGGGCGCTGCTTCCTGCGCCGCGGTCCCGTCCCTCCTCTGACGTCAGAGGAGGGGACGGGACCGCGGCGCAGGAAGCAGCGCCCAAGCAGCTGAGGGATTGCTGACGTCGCGATCCTGCTGCGGGCTGCTTCATAGGTGTGCTGGAAGGTCAGTGGGGCGAGCGGTCCTTCGGGCGTGGGGGGGGCAGTAGCTTAAGGTAGCCCGGCGCAGGAAGCAGCTCCTAAGCAGCGCAAAGATAGCTGACGTCGCGATCCTGCTGCGGCTGCTTCATAGGTAGTGCGGGGAGGCCAGGGGGGCGAATGGTCCTTCGGGGTGGGTCGGGGCATCAGGCCTTCAGGGTGGGGCGGGCGGGCGGGCAGGCAGACTTTCAAGGGGGGGTCAGGCCTTCAAGGGGGGGGACAGGCCTTCGGGGGTGGGGTTTAGGCCTTCAGAGGGGGACAGACCTTCGGGTGGGAGGTAAAGTCCTTCGGGGGGTGCAGGTCTTCAGGGGTGGGGTGTAGCCCTTCTGAGGGGGGACAGACCTTCGGGGGAGGGGGGTCCTGGTGTAAAAGTACACAGAGGGAGAGAGGGAAGGGGGGGTTCAAAGATACGTGCATATGCCAGACTTTGGGGGTTAGAAATAATGGGTCTAAAAACAGAGGAGTGGGAGAGAGATGGTGCATAATGGGATTTAGGGAGGGAAGGAACAGAAAGGGAGAGAACTTGGAAACAGGGGATGGTGTGGAGGGGGGATAGAGATACTGGATAGGAGGATAGTTGGGAACAGAAAGGGAGAGATGGTGGATCCTGGGGTGGTGGGGAGTTGAGAAAAGGTGAATCTGTGGATGGAGACAAAAAAAAGGAAAGATGCCAGATCTCCGGGAGAGGGAAGGGAAACGGAAGGGGAGAACAGAGATGGCAGACGGATGGTTAGCACGGAGAAAGGAGACCCTGGCAAGCAAGACAACAAGAGCCTGGGACCAACAAGATTTGAATATTGATCAGAGAACAAAAGGTAGAAAAAATAATTTTATTTTCTGTTTTGTGATTACAATATGTTAGATTTGAAAAGTGTACATGAGACAGCTTGAAATGGGAACTTTTCTATTTTTGTGAATGGCAAGGCTGAGTTCAGTTAAAATATATGCTTTATAAGAAAATATAATAATGTGTTTTATAAAGTTTATAAGCATTGCTGGCATACTCGGTGAGGTGTTCCTAGTGTTGGTGGTGGTGGTAGCATGTCAGTGTGTTGAGAGGAAGAGGTAGTCTGGGAAATTCTGCTGAGCAAACTCTGGGCCCATTTCCACCCCCAGTTAGTCCACTCCACTCAACTGGTTCACACACTGAGTGGGTCTTTGGGTGTTATTTCTGGGTAGTTGTTTTAGAATCTCTTCCAGTGGTTTGTCAGTATCTCCTTCTGGTCCAAGGAAGGAAACTTTGTCAACCTTAGCATTGACCTTCAGAATATGTTTGTAACAGCGCTGCTTGTGTGGCATTAGGCTATGTAGTGATCGAAAGAAAAAAACAGACCTTTGCACATTTTTGCACTATATGGTGGGTGTATGAGGAGATTCATTTCCTGCACAGTTAAGTCCATGTGAAGTTACCTTGTGCTGTATTTGACATCTAGCAAGGTCTCTGTTTGGAAGGAAAGATCTAAGCTTAAAAATGAAGTGGCCAGAAGTTATGTTAAAAGTAGATAGCGTAGCTGGTTTTAAGAAAGGTTTGGACAAATTCCTGGAGGAAAAGTCCATTGTCTGTTATTAAGACATGGGGGAAGCGTCTGCTTGCCCTGGATTGGTGCACTCAGCAGCAACAAATACTAGTTTTGGCTGGCTCTTTCCCCGCATTTCTCCTCTCTTCCCCACGATTTAATATCCAGTTCAGGCAGTAAGTAAATGCATCGGCAGGGGGGGTCTGGTAAATCTTGGGGGCTGGGGATGGAAGGTGAGAATCAGTTCTGTAGGCTATCAGAAATTTGCTTAATTATCTACTCACACAGAAAAGCAGTAAAGTCAATAGGTTCTCTGAGTGGGAACAACCTGTTTGATCTTGCACTCTTGTGATTGACCAATTGTTTATCACTGTTTAATTTATCACATTGATTAATTTGAGCACACCTGAGGTGTCCTATGATGGTGTGCACTGCAGGCAGAGGAGCCTTATTGTGTAAAGCACTGGAGAATTCTCTCCTCTCGCTTACCTCTCACGCTGAGGACACCCTGCTTCAGTATAATCATTTATATGATTTATCTTATAAACATTATTACGTGGTCTTTTCCTCAAGTGCTGAGACATCAGGTTGTTCCCACTTGGAGAACCTATTGACTTTTACTGCTTTTCTGTGTGGCTTTAACATTTTTGCTATTCAGTATACCTAAACTATTATTCAGTAGAAAAAATATGGTTTGTTCAATCAAATCCTGTGTGGACATTGGACTTCTATGAGTGAATGTTCTGCTTGATTGAACAAACTAAATTTTTTCTACTGAATAATAGTCTAGGTACAATGAAAGTAAATAGCAAAAATGTTTGAGTAGATAATTAAGGAAATCTTTTTCATATTGCTTGCTTATGGACTGGGAAAAAAGACTGTTCAAGCAAATGTCTCCAGAACTGCTTTAATGGAAAAATGTGATTTTTTTTTTTTAAGTACTTTGTGAAATTTATTGTTGTTGTGAAATTTATTGTTATACTTTGTTTAAACTTAAAAAGCGGTGTCATTAACAGTGAATCTAATCGAAAAATCGATTCAACAGGGTGAATCGAATCGAATGAAATATTTTTCTCTGAATCGGGCAGCACTATTGCCTACCATGAGAATGGGCTACTGGGCATGATGGACCATTGGTGTGACCCAGTTAGGCTATTCTTATGTTATGTTCTCATCTGTAGGGGCCTTTGTTTTCACTTCTTATTTTAATGTATTTTTTTCCTGGGAACTTATCAGTGTTTTTTTATAATGGGAACAAAAATGGAAGAGAATTAATGTGTGTGGAATGGGGGGGTAACTAATTTCTTCAGCTAAATAATTCAATCCACTTCAAACAGACATAGGAGAACTCACGCACCATTCACACACCCTCCAACCAAAAACGTCAAAAGAAAAAAACTGTTCGACAACCTCCTAGCCATTCGAGCTGCAACACTTGACCCCCAACTCTACAACCTATTGACCTCGACCACAAACTACAAAACCTTAAAAAAAGAAATAAAAACCCTTCTATTCAAAAAACACATAAAACCAAACTAACATAATCAGAACTGTCCCAAGCATCACCTGCAACTACTCCATATGTACTTCTGATGTCATGACAATTCAGACATAATTTATGTTATGTTATGTTTGGAATAATGGTTACATAAATGAGGTTCAATAAAAGAAAATTTTCACTGCCTGTTTCTATTCTGACCATTTATTCCATTTCATGGTTATTGCAAAAAAAAAAAAAAAAAAAAAATTTTCCATGAGGGGGGGGGGGGGGGTGTCAAAAAATGATGGGCCCCGGGTGCCACATACCCTAGGTACGCCACTGGTTTTTATTTCTTTTCTGAACGTCCTATAGTCTGGGGTGGTCATCAGAAGGTTGGAGATCTGGTTGTCCAGCCTTGCGGCTTGAGTGGCTAGGAGGCCGTCGTGTAGTTTTGTTCTTTTTACTTCCTTGATTGGACTGGACTGGACTGCGGTCCTCAAGGAGGGACTTTGAGATCCCTGGTTTAAACCCACGCTGCTCCTTGTGATCCTGGGCAACAGTGGTGTAGCATGGCTCCATACCTCTTTAAATCTCCGCCAGTGCGAGCAGCTTCTCCGGCCTGCTGCCCTCACCGGCGTTGGCTTTCCCTCTGATGTCACTTCCTGGCCCTGCAACCCCAGAAGTGATTTCAGAGGCAGCCAGGCCAAAGCCGTTGCGCTAGCAAAGATTTGAAGAGGCACGAAGGGGGCGGGGAGGGAGGGCGTGAATGTGGCATGGGGGGTGGGGCAGCAATTAATCTCCCCATCGCCCCAGGTACATTAGCTAGATTGTGATCCCACCAGGACAGACAGAGAAAAATGCATAAGTACCTGAATAAATCCATGTACACGTCTCCTTCCGAATCCACAGTTTCAGTACCCGTGGATTCGGTTATTTGTGATTTTTTTTTTTTTTTAAAGAAACGCTGCATCCGGACCTTCCCCAGATCTTACCTGGTGGGTCTAGTGGCGACGCGGGGCAGGTTCAATCTTCTTACGCTCCTGCCCCGTGCAGAGCCGTCATCACAATGGCTGCCTTGAGTTCCTGTTGTAATCTCGCACCTTAGTTACTTAAAGGTCGAAAGCGTCTTTGAATAAGAACGTTTTTAATTTTGTTTTAGAACGTTCTAAGGATGATTCTTCACGTAAATCGGCGGCCACAGCGTTCCAAAGCGTGGGAGCTGTGACTGAAAAGATTGATAATCGGTGATGGAACATGTAAGAGGTATTGGGCATTAGATCTCAGGGTTCTAGCAGGCGTTTAAGGAATCAAAAATCTGTTTAAGAATTCGGGGAGATTTGTATTTAAATGTCAAAAGCAGGATTTTATATGCAATTCTGTGTGTTACCGGGAGCCAGTGAGCTTTTATTAAAAGTGGGGTAACGTGATCAAATTTTTTTTTTATTTTTTTTTTGCATTCTCAGTGAGCTTTATTGCAGTGTTCTGAATAATTTGCGTGCGTCTTAAGTCATCCTGCTGCGTCAAATTTTCAGCACGGAAAAGCGTTCCAGTGGACGCAAGATGCCAAAATGGAGCAGGTAAAAACCAGATCCATGTGAAAACACAACTTATGCATCCACTTACAGAATAACGGCTAAGTTTTTTTCATGCAAATCCGCACAGGATTGTGGCCATGGAAAGGTTGTGAGCGGGGTCATGGATGTTCCCTTAAAATGCGCGCAGTGTAATAGAATAGTACTAGCTTGCGTCTCAGGATTTATACCTGGTTTCAGTTGGTATAACTCCTTGTACCCACAGTTAAATGCATTTTTTTCCCCTTTCTTTCCTCCTCTCTACCCCCAGGGGTTCATCTTTTCTCTTTCTTCTTCCCTCACAACCCCAATTCATCATTTTACTCTCTTCCCTCCCCCTTTGCCCCCCAGGTACATAGCTTCTCTTTCTTCACCTCCATCATCTTTCCCTCTGCCCCCAGTCTACCTTAAACAGTGTCACCATGAGGTTCCCAGCATTTAGAGATGTTGCAGGTGGCCTGCTTAGAGCCTATCTTCTGACATGAACCGCCCCCGCGTAAACCGGAAGTTGTGTCGGGGGTGTGGCTCTTATCAGAAGAAAGGCTCCAACCAGGCCGCCGGCAATACCTCTGAATTGCTGCCGCTGCCGAGGACCTCCTGGAAGGTACTATTTAAGGTAGACTGGTGGATGTTGGATCGCGGAAAGGGGAGGGAGGAAGAGAATGAGAAGCCCTGGGTCCTCTGCTTCAGTCTGCCCCTGCATTGCAAGCTGTGCCACGGAAGCTGAAGTTAACAAACAGCTTTTAAGTTGCTGGTTTGAGGGGTCTGCTGGCAACCATCCTGGCCTTTAAAATACCTGCCAGACAGCAACCCTAACATGAGCCCTTACTTGACTGGAGATGGGTCAAGAAAGAATCTTCCAGTTTCTATAAATCATAAAAACATAAGAATAGCCTTACTGGGTCAGACCAATGGTCCATCAAGCCTAGTAGCCCGTTCTGGCCTAGTTCAATCTTTAATATTATTTTCAGAAGATTTAGAATCAGAAAATAATATTAAAGATTGAACTAGGCCAGTTACTGGGCAGACTTGTACGGTCTGTGTCTGTGCATGGCTGTTTGGTGGAGGATGGGCTGGGAAGGGCTTCAATGGCTGGGAGGGTGTAGATGGGCTGGAGTAAGTCTTAACAGAGATTTCGGCAGTTGGAACCCAAGCACAGTACCGGGTAAAGCTTTGGATTCTCGCCCAGAAATAGCTAAGAAGAAAAAAAAAAAAAAAAAATTTAAATTGAATCAGGTTGGGCAGACTGGATGGACCATTCGGGTCTTTATCTGCCGTCATCTACTATGTTACTATGTTACTATGTTACTATGTTCTCATGGTGACCAATCTAGGTCACTAGTACCTGGCCAAAACCCAAGGTGTAGCAACATTCCAGAATCCCAAAGAGTAACAAAAGATTCTAGAACCCCAAAGAGAATGAAAATTCCATGCAGAATCTCAAAGAAGAGCAAGATTCCGGAACCCCAAAGAGTAACAAAAGAATCTAGAACCCCAAATAGTAGCAACATTCTATGCTACTGATCCAGGGCAAGCAGAGGCTTCTCCCATGTCTTAATAACAGACTATGGACTTTTTTGTGTGTGCTAATTAAGTACCTGAATATTATAAATGGAAACTGCTTTTGTTGTACCACAGAAAGGTGGTATATCAAACCCATGATCCTTTCCTCTAAGTGAAAGACTCAGCTCTCTTTCATCTAGTCCCCTGAATGCATCAGGCCAGAAGGCCCCCAGCTCAGACCCAGCATTAGAGGTCTGGCTTTCCCCATGCAAGCTCAACCTTGTTTCAATGCCCTCTGGTTCACTGGTCACAGAATTCAGATAAATAGTCACTGGGACTGACAAGAGCTCGATTTTCATAATTGTGGTCATATCGACACGTCTTCTTTATCTGTTTAGACTGTCAGGAGACATCCCTCATCCAGACAAATGTCTTCAGCCTGGGGAATGAGACAGAGAGCGATAATTTTCAGGCTTTGAGAACAATTCACTATCCACATCAGCTCTTCCTGCTTGCCAAGGGAAAGTATTTAGAGGGGACCGAAAGCAGTATTTCACTTTCAGTAGGGTCAGGGTGACAGGGCTGGAAAATGAGGGCCTTCCTCTTCCTCAGATTGGGTCACGATTCCTTTTCTTGGACCTCACAGAAGAAGCTGTTCACACATTTTCAGAGAGGCGGGAAGGTCCTGGTTCTAAGGCCTCTGTGAATTCCAGCATCGCCCCTACCCCCTTGCTAGTCATTGTATTGTAGCAGTTTTGCTAGACCCCTGGAGATCCCCGGGCACAATTACACTGAGGTCTCTTTCCTGACGTCAAAAACCTACCATCCATCATGTACCATCCTTTTGTATTTCTGTATTAAACTGCACTTTTTTTTCCCCACTGAATTTTAATTGACAAGAAGTTGACCACTACTTAAGTTTTCTTAGCTCTGTTCCCTCCGGAGTGGGCATTCCATTATAGATCATGGTATCATTCATAAAAAACACAAGCTATCTTTCTAACCCCCTCACAGTACTGCTTAAAAAGATACATAATAGAATCTTCCTTGGGACATATCTTTAAGAAAATATGTCCTAGGAGTAGGGGTACCAGACGCCTGGATGTACCCGGCCATGTCCTGTTTTTAGAGGGCATGTCCGGAAGGCTTTTCAAAAGCTGGCACTTTGTCCGAGTTTTGAAAAGCAGATCGCATTGGGAGGGGCATCCATACATGCGCAGATGCCCTCTTGACCGATGAACGGGCTGAGGGGGCGTGGCATGGGTGAAACTGGGTGGGCCTGGGAGGCAGGTCTATGGATCCGGATTTTAAGTACATAAAATCTGGTAACTCTACCTTGGAGTGAGTTCCATTTGTCACTACCCTCTCATCTAGCAGGCATAAGAACGTAAGAGTTGCCATTCTAGGACAGACTGAAGGCTCATCAAGTCCAATATCCTGTTTCCAGCAATGGCCAACCCAGGTCCCAAGTACCTGGCAGAAATCCAAAGAGTAGCAACATTCCAGAACTGAGATTGTGATGTCATAATACTGCATTCCACCAATGCCGAAGAGTCAACCTCAAAAGTGATGTCACAATGACTTGATTATCCTATACTTGGCTCACAAAAGAACATATGAATCTTAGCCTACCAGGCTACTGTCTGGAGCAAAACCTTCATGCGCCCTATTTATGAATTCATTGTCTTATCAAATGTTTAGGAGATCTGTGAAATCTCTTCTGTATGACAATTTTGGCTAAAGAAACCCAACCATACTAGTTATATAATTCCATTTGTATTTCATCTGTGTCTGGCAGGTTCTCTTTGTTGTAAACCGCTCTGAACTGTTAAGGTCGAGCGAGTTATAAACAAATTATTTTTATTATAGCTCATGTTTTATTCATAAACCACTTCACTGTTTGCGGTCTTTTTAACCTATTGGCCGTGAGCATCTTATTTAAAACGGGCACCAGCGATTTAAAAACTCTTCGTCGTCAGTTGAAAGGCGCGGTTCATTTCCAAATCCTAAGTCCTCTCGTCTGCGCGCGCTTTGCAATTACTGCGCATTCAATCTGGTATTTTAATAAGAGTCCCATAGTGGTTTCGGAGTTGCACTTTCAGATCGCCTTTCCCTCCTCTCATCTTCTGATCAGACACACAGAAAGCACACACGCCGACATACGAGCTCACGTGCACAGACACACACAGACGTGCAAACGCACCCTCCCACAACCTTCTCCCCCACACATATGCAAGAGTTTGGAAAGAGCTCCATAATCCATGCTCTCAATGCTTTCCTTTCTTGCTTCCATAAGAACATAAGAATTGCCACTGCTGAGTCCATCATGCCCAGCAGTCCGCTCACGCGGCGGCCCTCTGGTCTAAGACCAGCGCCCTAACTGAGACTAGCCCTACCAGCGCACGTTCTTGTCCAGCAGGAACTTGTCTAACTTCGTCTTGAATCCCTGGAGGGTGTTTTCTCCTATGACAGTCTCCAGAAGAGCGTTCCAGCTCTCCACCACTCTCTGGGTGAAGAAGAACTTCCTTACGTTCATACGGAATCTATCCCCTTTTAACTTTAGAGAGTGCCCTCTCGTTCTCCCTACCTTGGAAAGGATGAACAACCTGTCTTTATCTACTAAGCCTATTCCCTTCAGTACCTTGAATGTTTCGATCATGTCCCCTCTCGATCTCCTCTGTTCGAGAGAGAAGAGGCCCAGTTTCTCTAATCTTTCGCTGTACGGCAGCTCCTCCAGCCCCTTAACCATCTTAGTCGCTCTTCTCTGGACTCTTTCGAGTAGTACCGTGTCCTTCTTCAGGTACGGCGACCAGTGCTGGACGCAGTACTCCAGGTGAGGGCGTACCATGGCCCGTTACAGCGGCATGATAACCTTCTCCGATCTGCTCGTGATCCCCTTCTTTATCATTCCTAGCATTCCTTTTCACTATTGAATATATGGTTTGCTTTATATTATGTGTATAAAGAAAAGAACATTTCAATAAAAAAAGGAATTCAAAGACTAACTGGATGAGTGATTAACATGAAGATGAACAGAACCAAAACCTTTTTTGCCACGTACATCTTTACAGGTTTACAGAACCAACTCAGATTGGAAATTTTACTTAAGTTTGGCCAAGCGTTTCTACCTTTGGTTGTCCCTTTGCTAATTAGCTGGGCCAGAGTTTCCCAGAGGGAGCAGAACAACTTGTATCACTAAAGAATGACACGGGGGGGAAAAAAATCTCCCCGTCCTTTCCCTGCTCCATTCCCGCAAGTTCTATCCTCATCTGCAGAAGCCTCAGGCACTTTAAAATCGTGAGTGTCCGTGGCTTGTGCGGTTAAGGCGGAGCTTACAGGCATGGGGCGGGGACGGGATGGGATTGGAGAAACCGAGTTCCTGCAGGGACGGGGACAAATTTGGCCCCGTGTCATTCTCTAGCTATCAGTCCTTTCAATTCATCCCTGTCACTAGTACATAAATCAGGTATTTTTTTGGAAGGCTTGGGGGGGGGTAGAAAGAATGGCTACCCTCTGCATGCTGAAAATTTGCCTCCTGATTGGAAGCTCTGGTGTTCCTGACCAAAGCAAGTCTTACCGTGAATTCTCAGTGAAATGCATGCTTTAATCTGGTATCCGAGTACACGCTCTATTATTGCTTCTGTGGTGTTTCAGTCTTAAGTGGTAACTCAGACCTTGTTCAGCGTTTTTCACCAAAGAAACAGAACTGTCTTCATCTAAAACTAATTTCAAAAATGCATTTGGAGGGGGGAAAGGAAAAAGTGAGGGTGATACCTGCCTTTCTTCAGTAATCGTCAGCTAAATTTATTTCCTTTACAAGTAGAACTGTTCATTTATGATGGAGTGGCAGGAAGGCGGGGGGGGGGGGATGGGGGGCAGAGGTGGTTTGCAATAGAAGAACAGAATAAGAGTAATTTATAAGAGTGAAAGAAGAAAAGGCAAAAGATACGGAGAAGGATGAGGAGAGGAAGGGAGAGACGACCATTGTACATGAAAAAAAATAAGAAATACCCCGAAAATAAGACCTAGGGCTCCTTTTACGAAGCCGCGTTAGCAACTTGATCGCAGGCGGCTTTTTATCACCTGCTGAGCCCTGCGCTATCCGAAAAACTACTCAAGAGGAGGCGGTAGCGGCTAGCGCGTGTGGTATTACGTGCGTTAAACCGCTAACGCGGCATCGTAAAAGGAGCCCCTAGTGCGTTTTTTGGGCCCAAAATTAATAAAAGACACCGTCTTATTTTCGGGGGGAACACGGTAACTCCCGAGGAATGCTTCCCTATATTTCTAAGCGATTTCTGCTGATGTAACCCTGGGCTGGGAGACTGGTGGCAAGAGAGAAATGGAGGGGGGGGGGGAGGGGAGGGCCTTCCATCTCCCTCTTTCCACATGTAAAGAAGAGCCGATTATGCCAGGCTTCCGCACGACTGACTGCGGCCTCTGCTCCTGTCATTAACCTAACTCTGCAAAGTGATGTCAGGATGGCTCAGGGTCACTGCACATGGAAATAGCCCTGTTAGCGGATTCACGTCCCTAGGCTGAACTTATTTGTACTGCTAAACGGCTCAGACAGGCACATCTGACCAAGATTATAAATGCATTGCCGATCGGTGGCATGCAGTGACATTTATGGCGGGGGATTCGGTAAATGAGCTAGACCGGGGAGGGAGGGGGCGACCAACCTTGGCCCTCGCCAAGACAGGCTTACAGAAATTCCACATTGAATATGCAGGGGGTTTATTTGCATAGAATGGAGGCAACGCATGCAAATCATTCCGTGCATATTCAGTGGCGAAAAGCTGGGCGCTCGAGGACCGAGGTTGGACACTGCTGCGCGAATCTAAGATCAATGTGGTCACGGTTGGTGCTGAACCATGCCACATTTCAGGTCTTCTGAGAATCGCCTACAGCAGGGGGTCTCCAAAGTCCCTCCTCGAGGGCCGAATCCAGCCGGGTTTTCGGGATTTCCCCAATGAATCTGCATGAGATCTATGTGCATGTACTGCTTTCAATGCATATTCATTGGGGAAATCCCGAAAACCCGACTGGATTCGGCCCTCGAGGAGGGACTTTGGAGACCCCTGACCTACAGCATTTGCTACCTCCCCTTTATTTATTTATTTTAAAAAATTTGTCAACCGCCTATTCCTAGGTGGCCTTACAAAAGTAACGGACACAAAATGGAACAGACAAGACTTGGACAGACATCTTAAATTACAGATGGGCAATTACATCTTAAAAAGCCATGGGTTCTTAGCTCCTCACAGTACAATTCATGCTAAAACAAGCATTAGGCAAAAACATCTTTTATTAGAATGCTTCTATAAAGAGTGTAGTTTTGAGCATTCTTTTTAAAACTTCTGAATCTCAGCTACGGCTCTTTGTGGTTCAGTTAATTTGTTCCACAGCGTTACTCCTATGATGAACATATGAATTGCCGCTGCTGGGTCAGACCAGGGGTCCATCGTGCCCAGCAGTCCGCTCACATGGCGGCCCTCTGGTCAAAGACCAGCGCCCTACCTGTGTACGTCCTTGTTCAGCAGGAACTTATCTAACTTTGTCTTGAATCCCTGGAGGGTGTTTTCCCCTATAACAGCCTCCGGAAGAGCGTTCCAGTTTCTACCACTCTCGGGATGAAGAAGAACTTCCTTACGTTCGTACAGAATTTATCCCCATTTAACTTTAGAGAGTGCCCTCTCGTTCTCTCTACCTTGGAGAGGGTGAACACAAAGGATGTAGAATCATAAAATAATATTAAATATTTAACTAAGGCCAGTACTGGGCAGACTTGCACAGTCTGTGTCTGTATATGGCCATTTGGGGTAGAATGGGCTGGAGAGGGCTTTAGTGGCTAGGAGGGTTTAGAGGGGATGGAGTAGGTTTTAACGGAGATTTCGGCAGTTGGATCTCAAGCACAGTACCGGGTAGAGCTTTGGGTTCTTGCCCAGAAATAGCTAAGAGAAAAAATTTAAATTGGATAAGGTTGGGCAGACTGGATGGACCATTCAAGTCTTTATCTGCCGTCATCTAATATGTTACTATGTGAACAACCTGTCTTTCTCTACTAAGTCTATTCCCTTCATTATCTTGAATGTTTCAATCATGTCCCCTCTTAGTCTCCTCTTTTCAAGGGAGAAGAGGCCCAGTTTCTCTAACCTCTCACTGTACGACAACTCCTCCAGTTCCTTAACCATTTTAGTCGCTTTTCTCTGGACCCTCTCGAATAGTACCATGTCCTTCTTCATGTACGGCGACCAGTGCTGGACGCAGTATTCCAGGTGGGGCGTACCATGGCCCGGTACAGCGGCATGATAACCTTCTCTGATCTGTTCATGATCCCCTTCTTTATCATTCCTAGCATTCTGTTCACCCTTTTCGCCGCCACTGCGCATTATGCAGATGGCTTCATTGATTTGTCAACCAGTACTCCCGAGTTTCTTTCCTGGGGGGGGTCTCTCCAAGTACTGCACCGGAAATAGCAGAAGTTCTCGTAGTCTCATAATGTATTTTTGAGAAGTCCATCAATAACGAATCGTATCGCATCTTCAGACCGCAAAGTTCTGAGTGGTCGGTAGATTGCCATAATTTGCAATAGATACCAAAGAATCCCACGGTAAATGGCTTTGAACACCAGCGTTAATGTCTTGAAAATAATACGATAAAATGAGAATCTGGATTGCCTCGTCCTCACAGAAACCTGGCTTACATCAGACTCTCAGACCTCAGGATAACGGAAGTCTGCCGTAAGGGATACAAAATAACAGTGGTCTGCAGGAGAAAAAAAAGAGGAGGAGGTCTAGCCATCTTAGTCAGAAGCTCCCTAAATCTGAATATACTAGACAAAACGTCCACCCCTTACATGGATCTACTAGCCTGCCAACTTTCATGCACCACACTAAAAGGATCCATAACTTGCATGTTCTGCTACATAACACCAGACAATTGGAACATAGCAAGACCCGAATTTGAAGACTTTATATACCAAAACTCCCTAACGGCAATTTACAACCTAATCCTAGGAGACCTAAACCTCCATCTCGAAGACCAATCCTCCAAACAAGTAGAAAACCTACTGTCATTCCTCGAAGCCCTAACATAAAAGATTGTAGACCCACAAACCACACATGAGAAAGGTCATCAACTACACATCGCAGCCTTCATGACCCAACAGAGATTCAAACATCAAATGGAAAGTGGTATCGATCCCTCTGGTCAGACCACTATACATACTCCTTTAACATCATGACCACTACACATACTCCTGTAACATGGTGACCAAAGACAAAACCAAACCAAAACCCCAAAGATCAACCTACAACTCACGTAAATACATCGACCCCTCCGAATTCTGGACTAAAACAGACGCAACAATCCAAGAATGCAACCCCAAAGACTTCATCTCACAATGGTGCAGGCTAAGCATAGCTACCCTAGACGAGCTAGCCCCAATACAAACAAAAACCAGAATTAGCAGATGTTCAGACAAATGGTTCGATAACGAACTATTCCTACTCAAAAGACAATGCAGACGACTAGAAAGAAAATAGAGAAAGAATAACCAAGAAACCACGAAAACAGCATGGAGAAAACTAAACCAACAATACAAGCTAAAACTAAAAGAAAAAAGAAAGACACACTACACCAACCTAATAGGCAAAGAAACCCAAGACACAAAAAAACTATTCCAAATACTAAAAAAGCTCACAGACACCAAACCCTATCTGGCCAATAACGACACCCCTCCCATCTCAGCCACCCTTTTAGCCGAATAGTTTAAAAACAAAATCACATCTGCCAGGACTACCCTCACCGAAACCACAACACACCTAGAAGAGATCACAATGCCCCCCACATAAACAGAATCAGCTGCGGCAGACAGAACTTGGTCCCACTTTCCCACTATACAATGGTTCGACCTTAACAAACTCTACATAAAATACAGCCACGCAAGCTGTGACCTCAACCACTATCCTCCATACCTATTAAAATCCTCTAGTACCAAATTCCGCGCTCTCCTCTTACAATGGACACAAACCATGCTCGCAGATGGCCTTTTTCCTGCAAGACCTCAGAGAAATCATCGTCACCCTAATCCTAAAAGACCCTAAAGAAGCAACGGATCAACCATCCAACTAGAGACCCATAGCCTCAATACTACTCTATGTCAAACTAATGGAAGGCCTGGTAGCCAAACTCCTTACCAACTACCTAGAAGACCACAACATACTCTACCCTACACAATCTGGTTTCAGAACCAACTACAGCACAGAGACACTACTGGGTTCCCTCATAGACACAGCTAGACAGCACAGGTAGAAAAATGCTGATTATACAACTGGATCTCACCGCAGCATTTGACCTGGTGGACCAGAACATCCTACTACAAATACTAGAAACAATAGGAATCACAGACTAGGTACACACATGGTTTCAAGGATTCCTACAAACCAGAACTTACAGAGTAAAGTTGAACAAAGAAAATTCAGAACTATGGTCCAACCCCTACGGCGTAACCCAAGAATCTTCACTATCCCCAACTCTCTTCAATCTCTACATTGTATCCCTCGGCACCTGCCTGGACAATTTTGGCTTAACCTTCTACAGCTATGCAGACGACATCATCATTCTCCTTCCTTTTGACCAACCAACGTCCTCCATGACAGACACACTACACAGGACACTTGAAGCAGTAGCAACATGGATGAAAAATCACAAACTGAAACTGAATCCAGACAAGACAAAATTCATTCTCCTCGAAAATAATAAAACCCCAACCATAACATATCTAGTAATAAACTCAATCAAAAACCCCATACAACCCACTCTAAAACTTCTAGGAATGATGATAGACAGATGCTGGACTATGCAACCACAAATCAACAAACAATACAAAAATCATTCGTGGTCATGAGAAACTTGAGGCAAGTTTGAAAATTCTTCGACAGAACACAATTCCAGCACTTGGTCCAGCCCCTAGTCCTAGGTCTTCTAGACCAGTGTTTTTCAACCGCTGTTCCGCGGCACACTAGTGTGCCGCGAGATGTTGCCTGGTGTGCCGTACGGTCAGGGCCGCCATCAGGGCAGTACCACCAGTCTAGGGAGAGGGGCGGTCCGCCCCACGTGGACAGGAGAGAGCTGGACGGGGGACCCGCGGAGTTCAATACAACTCGAGCCGGGAGGCTCGCCTTCTGTTCCTGCATGCCCTGCAGCTAACATATAGCCGATCGCAAGCGTTCCCCGATGTCAGCGCTGACGTCGGAGGGAGGGCTTAAGCAAAGCCTGCCCTCCAACGTCAGCGCTGACGTCGGAGAATACTTCCGTTCGGCTATTTGTGTGCGGCAGGGCAGACAGGAAGCAGAAGACAAGCCTCGCGGCTTGAGCTTCGTTTTGCTGAGAAAGTTGCAAAGATGGGCTGGTAGGCAAACACGGAACACAAAAGGGGGGAGGGAGTGCGTTTTGGACACAAGGCATGAACTTGGGAGAGAGGAAGGGAGGGAAAGAGATGCTGAGGTGGGGGAGGGAATGGGTTTTTGGACACAGAAGGCATGGACTTGGGAGAGAGGAAGGGAGGGAAAGAGATGCTGAGGTGGGGGAGGGAATGCGTTTTTGGACACAGAAGAAATGGACTTGGGAGAGAGGAAGGGAGGGAGAGAGGAAGGGAGGGAAAGAGATGCTGAGGTGGGGGAGGGAATGGGTTTTTGGACACAGAAGGCATGGACTTGGGAGAGAGAAAGGGAGGGAAAGAGATGCTGAGGTGGGGGAGGGAATGCGTTTTTGGACACAGAAGAAATGGACTTGGGAGAGAGGAAGGGAGGGAGAGAGGAAGGGAGGGAAAGAGATGCTGAGGTGGGGGAGGGAATGCGTTTTTGGACACAGAAGAAATGGACTTGGGAGAGAGGAAGGGAGGGAAAGAGATGCTGAGGTGGGGGAGGGAATGAGTGTTTGGACACAGAAGGCATGGACTTTGGAGAGAGGAAGGGAGGGAAAGAGATGGTTGTGTACACGGGGAATAGAAGAAAGGAGAATTTTTGGTCATAGGGAGGGAGTGAGGTACAGATAGTGGCATACCAGGGTGGGGGGGCAGACTGCCCCACCCCGGGTTTACGTCCCAAGGGGGTGCACAGCTGGCCACCCTCCAGTGTTGTCCCTAGGCCGGCAAACTGCGGCTCTTTAGCTACTTGAGTGCCACCGCCGCCAACGGTGTTGTTGGCGGTGGCAGCATTATAAAATACTTTCTTTGTGTTTATTTGATTCCTATTCAAGAGAATTACTTTATATATAGTCAATATAGGCACAGAGTTAAATTTTTTAACATTTTCTAATGGTGGTGTGCCTCGTGATTTTTTTCATGAAACAAGTGTGCCTTTGCCCAAAAAAGGTTGAAAAACACTGTTCTAGACTACTGCAACATACTCTATCTCCCCTGCCATGCAACCATGTTAAAACAACTACAAATAGTTCAAAACACAGCGCTAAGACTTATCTATTCACTGAGGAAACACGACCACATCATGGCGGCATACCTCGACTCACACTGGCTTCCAATACAAGCAAGAGTACAATTCAAATTCTACTGCCTACTATTTAAAACCATAAATGGAAACAGCCCAAACTACCTAAACAACTGCCTAATCCAAACTACCTCAACCACACATAGGAGAATCCACAAGCCGTTCATGTATCCCCCAATCAGAGACGTCAAACTAAAAAAATACTGTACAATGGCCTTCTAGCCACACAAGCAGCAAAACTAGACTACCAACTCTCCAATTTACCGATAACGACCCCAGACTACAAATCGTTCAGAAAATAATTAAAAACCATGCTATTCAAGAAATCCTTGAAGACAAACTAACACCGCAAGACTCGTCCCAATTCTCTGAAGCAACCCGCTCTACTCATCAATTCCTCTGGAAATGGCCAGATTCCACCAATGCCTAAGTGCCGTCTTCATCTGCACAAGCCTCAAACACTTTAAAATCCCAAGTAGCAACATTCTAGAGCTCAGATTGTGCTGTCATAATGCCTCATTCCACCAATGCCTAAGCTCCGTCCTCATCTGCACAAGCCTCAAACCCTTTCAAATCCTAAGTAGCAACATTCTAGAGCTGAGATTCTGATGTCATAATGCCTCAGTCCACCAATGCCTAAGCTCCGTCCTCATCTGCACAAGCCTCAAACACTTTAAAATCCTAAGAAGCAACATTCTAGAGCTGAGATTGTGATGTCATAATGCCTCAGTCCACCAATGCCTAAGCTCCGTCCTCAACTGCACAAGCCTCAAACACTTTCAAATCCTAAGAAGCAACATTCTAAAGCTCAGATTGTGATGTCATAATGCCTCATTCCACCAATGCCTAAGCTCCGTCCTCATCTGCACAAGCCTCAAACCCTTTCAAATCCTAAGAAGCAACATTCTAGAGCTGAGATTGTGATGTCATAATGCCTCAGTCCACCAATGCCTAAGCTCTGTCCTCATCTGCACAAGCCTCAAACCCTTTCAAATCCTAAGTAGCAACATTCTAGAGCTGAGATTGTGATGTCATAATGCCTCAGTCCACCAATGCCTAAGCTCTGTCCTCATCTGCACAAGCCTCAAACCCTTTCAAATCCTAAGTAGCAACATTCTAGAGCTGAGATTGTGATGTCATAATGCCTCATTCCACCAATGCCTAAGAACCAGTCTCAGCAGTGATGTCACAATGGCTTGACTGTCCTATTCTTGGCTCATATAAGAACATAAGAGCTGCCATACTGGGACAGACCGAAGGTCCATCAAGCCCAGGATCCTGTTTCCAACAGTGGTCAACCCAGGTCCCAAGCACCTGGCTAGATCCCAAGTGGTAATGTATAAACTCTTTGATTGTAATCTCAGAAAGGTGGTATATCAAGTCCCATTCTCTTTCCTATCTGATGGACATATAGCGTCTTTTATTTCACATCACATTATTCGCTCTTTTTTCAGGCTTTGTATTCTAGAAAATAGCATTTTCCACTTGACCCAAAATGGATTGCTTTTTTTTGCTTCCATACCTTCTCCAGGCACAAACATTTTTATGTGTTGTTGCAAAGCGCTCACGGATTTTCTGATCCGAGACCTCGCTGCGCAGTGACAGAGATGGAATAGCTGGCTGCGTCAAGCACAATTCCCTTTCTGTGTGCTCTTAGTGTCAGTTTAATGACAGAGAAGGTGGGGGGGGGGGGGAGGCCTTGAAATTCAAAAAAAAAATATCTGTGCGATTAATGGTCTCTGGGCTAAAGCCTTGGTGGCACGCTGCTGTCGGGATGCTTCGTGAAGAGGTGTGTTCCCAGCTGATGGCAGCGTGACACGACATCTCCCAGGTTCAGACACATTAGCTCATTTCCGAAAGTGCCAGGAGCGCAGCCCCGTCCCTTCACTCAGCTGCTGAAAGCTCTTAGGCTTCATTTTCTACACGGTGGCCTCCCCAACTGTCCATACTGATGAGATTGACGAGGAGTTTCCCGGTGCTGGCAAGTCCATTAAAGCCCACTGATGTGTCTGGGTGACTTCCTCTCCCAGCCCCTTATTCTGATATTTTGTGCTTCCAGTGACAGCGAAGTCTGCTAGGGAATATAAAGAGAGTGGAAGAAGTCGTGGGCTGTGGGGCTTCTCAGTCGGGGAAGGTCTTGCCATGCTATGGTGTACGTGTGCGTGCACACACGGGGGCTTCTGGTTATTATTTGAGGCTGCTCAGCGACCCCGGTGCAGTTTTCAGCAGATGGCTCCACCTTTTCCGCTCGCCTGCTCCTGCGTATCATGCCACCAGACCCTTCTGTCAGTGCTATATTCATTCAGCTGTCCGTGCTGTATTCATGATTTAGGTGTGTCGGCGTGATAGCTGCGCGGTGCAGAGAGATCTCAGCTCTCTGTACTGTAGTCATCCTTTCCTTGTATAAGTGTGACCCCTGCGTTAGGGTCTGATGAGGATATGCGCTTCAGTCATCCGTGCTGTACTCTGTTGTACACATATCAGTGTGATGCCAACGCAGGGCTTTGCTCAGGATTGGCACAGTGGTGCTCCTGGCAAACGTGACTCACTGGCGTGCTGCATGATTTGCACTGCAGTTCCCCCCCCCCCCCTGGAAAAATCTAAACCAAAACAGGTCACGGGGGATTCGGTTTTTTTACATGTGCAGCTTGAATTATGTAAAAGTAACATTTAATGGTTATAGGAAAATTATTATAAGACAAATTGTGGTACCAGAAGAAGAACAGGGGGATTATAATGCAATGTTTCTCCAATTTATTTATTCAATTTTCTCTACTGTTCTCCCAGAGGAGCTCAGAATGGCTTACATGACGGGGGATTAAGTGACTTGCCCAGGGTCACAAGGAGCAGTGTGTAGCTTTAACCACTGCGCCACACTCTCCCGCTCTTAACTGTACCCTTCTCCTCCACTGCCAATTCCAATTACCCGAGTTTGTCCGCCAAACCCCTTCCCTTGTTTAAAAGCAGACTGAAAACCCACCTTTTTGATAAAGCCTTCAATCCATAACTCTGCTCCCTATTCCCCACTGCCCAGCAACCCAGCCAACAGATAACTGTTCCCCTTAACTGAATCCATGACATCCTGTTTGCCTCTCTTGTCTTGTTTAGATTGTAAGCTCTTTGGAGCAGGAACTGTCTTCTTTGTGACTCTGTACAGTACTGTGTAGAAATAATTCATATTAGTAGTGTGAAGAGTTTCAGTCTTTGGGAAGCAGAGCTGAGATTGTGATGTCATAATGCCTCATTCCACCAATAAGAGCCAACCTCATCAGTGATGTCACAATGGCTTGATTGTCCTGCACTCCCCTCTGCCCTCCAACCCAGCCAGCAGATTAACCCTTCCCCTTAACTGTATCCATGACATCCCATTTGTCTAGTGGTATTTGTAAGCTCTTTGAAGCAGGGACTCTCCTCTTCGTGACTCTGTACAACGCTGCGTGCGTCTGGTAGCGCTATAGAAATAATTCATAGCACAGACAGAAGGAAATGCAACCAGAGACTGGGAAATGACGCTTAGAAAAATAAAATCACCAAAGGTGGGGAAATGATTTTATTTTCAGTTTAGTGATCGAAAAGTGTGAGTTTTGAAAATTTTTATCTTCTGTCTATATTTTGTACTGTATTTGTCTATTTTTCTGTAGCAGTTACTGAGGTGACATTGTATATTTTAAAGTCATTTGTCTTTGAAAAAAAAAAACAGAATATAAATGATAATTAAAATTTTCTCTGCGTAACAGTGCGTTTTGTGTATTATGTATTGTTAATAAGATTATATAGGGCTCCTTTTACAGAGGTGCGTTAGGGCCTTAGCGTGCGGAATAGCGCACCCGGGCGCTAGCCGCTACGGCCTCCTTTTAAGCAAGCGGTAATTTTTCAGCTAGCGCGAGCTATAACACGCGCTAATCCGGTCTGTTCGCTAAAAATGCTAGCGCACCTTTGTAAAAGGAGCCCATAGTGTGTGTATGAAAAATGAATGGAAGAAATTGCATTACAATTCAAGTTTATTAGTATATTTGATGAATCGCTTATTAGAATTACTAAGCGATAAACAAAATTAAAAATAGAGTATAATACAAAGAGACAAACATATTAACAATATTCTTTCATAGAATACAAACATGAGTCGGGAGAGAAAGTGGAAAAGTTACAATTTTCATCTTGGTAGAAAAAGGGAAAAACAAGAGGGAGGGGGGTAGTTAAACTTTAGCACATTTTGAAACCTTTATTAAAAAGTTAAAATATTAAAAGCATCTTTAAAGAGATAAGATTTAAAAAATTTTTTAAACAATGTAAGATCTTTTTCGTTTCTAATATATTGTGGCAAAGAGTTCCACCATTGAGGGCCCATTACAGAGAACATGTCCGATCTTCTTGTTCCTATAATTTTCAAAGAAGGAACAGAAAGGAGATTTTGGCTTGATGAACGAAGTGGGCGTTGAGTATTATGTGGTATTAACAATCTTGATATAAATTGGGGTTCGTTGAATGCTAAAGTTTTAAATATAAGCAACATTATTTTAAAAAAGATCCGATGGCCAATTGGAAGCCAACGGGCATCTATCAACAACGGCGAGACATGGTCATATTTCCTAGCATTGTATATAAGTTTGATTGCAGTGTTTTGTATTATCTGAAGTCTCCTTTTTTCTTTTTGGGAAATATTGAGGAGAAGTGCATTGCAATAGTCAAGTTTTGCTATAATCAGAGAGTGGATTAGTATTTTGATTGAATTTGGACTCAGAAATTTAGCAATTGATCGGATCAACCGTAACTGAAAAAAGCAATTTTTAACAGTAAGAGAAATATGTTCGTGATAAAGTAGTTTATCGTCGATTATAACCCCAAGGATTTTAACAGTAGAGACTAGGTTTAGAGGAATATTGTTAAGAATAAATGAGGTCTTCAGGGTTATATCTTTTTTCCAGGTGAAGAGCATTGATTTGGTCTTATTTATATTATTATTATGGGGGTGAGTCTGGGGCAGAGCTTGTTTGAGTGGGGTGGGGGTAGGTTGATATTTGTTGACTTAGGGGGTATTTGACTTGAAGAAGTTGAGAAACACTGCCAAAAGCATATATTAGAACATAAGAATAGCCTCAGTGGGTCAGACCAAAGGTCCATCAAGCCCAGTAGCCCGTTCTCACGGTGGCCAATCCAGGTCAGTAGTTCCTGGCCAAAACCCAGAGTAGCAACATTCCAGCATGTCAAAGAATAGCAAGATTCTGGAACCCCAAAGAGTAACCACCTTCCTGTGTCTTCCCCCCCCCCCCCACCTCCTTTGACTGTCTTGGGGTACAGAAATCATCTTAATACTGCTTAAGGCTTAAGGTCATTCTCCCTCAATACTCTCTCACCTCCCTCCACTAGAACTTCCCCCCTCCATTCCAGACATTGCCCCCTTTTCTCATCCATGTGGAGGTATTCAGTGATTTATTTACCTGAGGGCTTATACTCACCCGGGGGCTTTGATCACCCTGCCCCATAGCTTCTACTTTAAAGCCCCCTTCAGTAAATTAGCAAGTCTACTGCCGAAGACACTTCTTCCCTTCTTTGACAGATGCACACCATCCCTGGAAAATCATCCCATGGTTTAGGAGGCCAAAACGCTCTTGACGACACCATCCACATAGCCATGCATTCATCTCCAGAATGCGAGCTTCTCTGCCCTGGTCATTGCTCTCGGCAGGTTGGATAGATGAGAATACCACCTGTGCACCTGACTTTATCACCTTCTCTCGCAGAGCCACAAAGTCATTTTTGATACGTTCGCAGGAGTACCTGGCATAATAATTGGTGCCAAGGTGGATGGAGTCACAGTACCAATCTTGCAGGGTTCTGTAATCTGAGTCTAGCTGACTTCCCTCAGTACAGCCTCTTCTTCCCCACTGCTGTAAATCTTTGACACCTCATGAACCATTCCATCGATGTACCTCTCATTCTCACGAATGCTTCTCAATCTTGCCACCTCCTCTCTCAGCTCCTTTACTTCCTTCATGAGGGATTCAAGCTAAAGACAGCTTGCACATGGAACTACTCCGTCTGCCTGGGTAACATTTTCTGTCTGCACAGAGACAGAAGCTGTAAACAGAGCAGAAGCTTTGGTGACACGATGTTTCCCATCCATACTATGTTTGCAGAAGTACTTACACTTTGAAGAAAAAAGAAAGCAGAAATATTCTACCAAAGCAATGCCCTCTTCCTGATTGGCTGAAGAGCCTGTAAATCAAAAAGCTCCACCTTGAGGCAGACAGTAGTTCACAGGTTGCTGTGGAAACTTTCCTTAATGCTGAGCCTATACAACCTCTCTCTTAAAACTAGGCTTACTGAGGGTTAGGCAGCATTCCTCCCCTCAAGGGTTACCTGTGGAGTCTGATCTCTAAGAAAGTCCGCTAATGATAAATTGTTTCATAATGTTGATGTGAAGATGAGCCCTAGTGATATGATAGAGGCCTATAAAATGGTGAGTGGAGTGAATTGCTTGTTTACTCTTTCCAAAAGCTGCTTTGGTGTAGGCAGTACATAAGAAATGTATAAGGTGTAATTAAACTCTGGAATTTATTGCCAGAGAATGTGGTGAAAGCAGTTAGCACAGCAGGGTTTAAAAAAAAAACCCGTTTGGATAATTTCTTAAGAGAAAAATTCATAAGCCATTATTAAGATGGACTTGGGAAAGCATAAAATTTGGTTTACTATTTTGGGGTCTTGCCAGGTACTTTGACCTGGATTGCCCACTGTTGGAAACAGGATACTGGGCTTGAAGGACTTTTGGTCTGTCTTATGCACTTTGGATCATGTCAAAAAAGTCTCACAAATTCCCAAAGTTTGGAGAAAGAAGAAAGTCCCAGGAAAGCAACGCTGTCTCTGCTTCTGTCTGGCCACATCTATACGTCTGATCTCTTCTATTTCTTCCCCCCAGGTTAATGGAACGTACCAAAGGCTTGTCCTTGCTTTCATATATGTATGTATATCAAAACAACGTGTTTTGATGGAACAGACAGAAGTTTAGCTGTAATGGACTGAAAAGGAAGCTGCCACAAACCTTTCCAAGGCATATTTTAAGGATTCCCTGCTGTGTTTCTTCTCCAACAAGACAGATATGTCAGCAGTAAGTAAATCAGAGCTATGTCTCACTTCCCTTCAGTGTGTTGCCTTGAAAGATGGATCTTCTCTCTTTTTTTTTTTTTTCCTTTGAATTCCTCTGGTCCAAATTTAAATCAAAGGATAAAACGTTTAATAGGGCACAGAGAGAAAAATCTTCAACAGATATCTATCAATGCAAATGTTAGTTTAGGTGATTTGTCTGCTTTCCTGTTGTCATTTAGCTTTTTTTTTAGGGGGGGGGATTATTATCCTCCTCTTTTACTAAGGTGCGCTAACCGATTTTACGCACGCTAAATATTTACGCGGGCTAAACAGAAGAAGCTAAGTACCACAATTAATCAATTTATCAAATCAATTTATTAAGTCATACCCAATTTTTGCCATAAATATATTTTATAAATATGCTTATTCCCCACTCTCACAAAACATACCACGTCATGTTGCAGGCCGGGTGTACACCCTTGCTGCAAAGAAAACCTGGAACATCAGTCCCCTCGATATCCAGTCTTTAAAAGTCCATTTGATGAAACTATCACTGTTAATCTTCTACTCCGTGGGCTTAACTCATGTGCTCTTTATAAGATCGTGCCGTTTCGAGTTCACCTCTGATTGACAACCGATACTCAGCCAGCCCAACACAATCTTGCGTTTCACCGCATAGGCGTCCTCAGGAGCTGAAGCCGCTTCAGGTTTTCATACCATAGACATCTATCATTTCACCACCTTGACCTCTTTGAAAACCCCCCCGGAATATAAATAATTAACATTTTGTCTGCGTACAGTGTGCTTTGTGGTTTTTTAAAATTTTATTGTTGGTAGATCATTTTGACTTGTTCATTTTAAAAGTAGTTCACAAGCCCAAACAATGGGGGCACCCCTGGAATAGAACATACTGAGAACAAGTTTATACTACCCGCCTTTATGCTCACAAGCTCCACCCACAAATTCCTAAACTGTCCAATGAGAACCCAAAATGGGTGGTCTTATTGGACTCTACCTCTTTATTCAGTCCAATTGGCTCAGTCATTCTCCGTAGGAGGAGTGTGTGGCGCAGTGGTTAAAGCTACAGCCTCAGCACCCTGAGGTTGCGGATTGAATCCCACGCTGCTCCTTGTGACCCTGGGTAAGTCACTTAATCCCCCCATTGCCCCAGGTACATTAGATGGATTGTGAGCCCATCGGAACCGACAGGGAAAAATGCTTGCGTACCTGAATAAATTCATGTAAACTGTTCGGAACTCCCTTGGGAGAACAATATAGAAAAATAAATAAATGAGATTCTGTTCTTTCCGTAACAAAACCTCCGATAATATTACCCCTCCCTAGAGAGATGAACCTGAATCAACACTACAAATCTAATGTCCTCCACTCTATGTCCTGTGACCAACCAGTTGGGGGTTTCCTGTTTGAGCAACCTTAAATTACTCAAATGTTGGGCGATTCGCAATTTAATTTTTCTTTTGGTTTGGCCAATGTACCACAAGGGTATTTAATCCCATATACCACTTGTGACATATTGCAGTCAGCATATGATTTTAGCCCAAACTCCCGCCCAGTAGAAGGTCCAACGGCCCAATCACAAACCAACACATTCTCACCATAAACACGCTCGTTACATTTAAATTGGCCGACAGTAGTGCCCCGGTTCAGAGGAACAACTTCGATGAGTAGATAAAACCTCTGCCAAATTGCGTCCTCGAGTGAACGCAAACCCAGGTAAATCACGCAAAACCGGATGCAAACGAAGAATGGACCAATCGACACGAATGACTTTACGAATCTGCTGAGCCTGAGGGGAATGAGGTGATGCGCACATCACTTTCAGCTCCCTATCTCGCTTACGCCGCATTAGAAGCCCCTCCCTCTGGGAGTATTTCGCTCGCTTCATGGCTTTACGAACCACCCGGTGGTGGTACCCGATGGAATCATCCTGACATAGTCGGCTGTATTTGTGGGGAGTACACACAGAAAGCAAGTAGGAAACTATGGATGACCGAATTAGTTTCGTCAGTCGTAGGGCGGAAGTCATTATGCCATTGTATAGATCCATGGTGAGGCCCCACCTGGAATACTGTGTGCAATTCTGGAGGCCGCATTATCGCAAGGATGTGCTGAGACTGGAGTCGGTGCAGAGAATGGCCACCCGGATGGTCTCGGGACTCAAGGATCTACCATACGAAAAACAGCTTGACAAATTGCAGCTATACTCGCTCGAGGAGCGCAGAGAGAGGGGGGACATGATCGAGACGTTCAAGTATCTTACGGGCCGCATTGAGGCGGAGGAAGATATCTTCTTTTTCAAGGGTCCCACGACAACAAGAGGGCATCCGTTGAAAATCAGGGGCGGGAAACTACGAGGTGACACCAGGAAATTCTTTTTCACTGAAAGAGTGGTTGATCGCTGGAATAGTCTTCCACTGCAGGTGATTGAGGCCAGCAGCGTGCCTGATTTTAAGGCCAAATGGGATCGGCACATGGGATCTATTCACAGGGCAAAGGTAGGGGAGGGACATTAAGGTGGGCAGACTAGATGGGCCGTGGGCCCTTATCTGCCGTCTATTTCTATGTTTCTATGTTTCTATGAATTCAAATTGAAGCTCAACACCGACAAAACTAAATTTTTCCTGGCAAGCCCTAACGACAAAATCAAAGACTCATCGATTTCCTTGAATGGTCAGGACTTCCCTTTTGACCACTCCATTAAAATCCTGGCAGTCACCCTAGACTGCCACCTCACTCTAAATGCTCTCACAGATTTATTAGTTGAAAAATGCTTTTCGGTTCTATGGAAACTCAGAACTATAAGAAAATACTTTGATGCACCCTCCTTCCGCTTACTGGTTCAATCTTCCATCCTGAGCTTGCTCGATTATTGCAACATTATTTACTTGGGTTCCTTAAAAAAAAAAACCATCCTAAGACTCAGAGTCATTCAAAATTCGGTAGTCCGACTGATCTTTAGGCTGAAGAAATGGGAGCCCATAAGCCCCTACTATTAAAAACGCCATTGGCTGCCCCTAGAGGCGCGAATCCTGTTTGTGTTATAAATCAATATTTGGTCTGGCCCCCTCTTACCTGGTTTCCCACTTCAACCTGGCCAGTTCTCTTAGGTCCACACGAAGAATACATGTGTTCACCTGTCCGACAATAAAAGCCTGCCACTGCAAAAGATTCTTGGACAGAACTCTCGCCTTCCAGGCAGGCAAATGGAACGATTGGCTTAGTAACATCATCCTACTCCAGTTTTAGAAAACTGGTAAAAACAAATTTGTTCAATCGATTTGTAAACTAAGAATCAACTCAGCTCTGCCTATTCAACCAGTAACCCTAAGAACTATATAGCTCTCATATTCCTTTATTATGTAAGATTGTATTGCTGACTTTCTTCGCTGATTGTCCAGCACTTCTTGCTGTAAACCGCCTCGAACTTCTATGGCTTTGGCGGTATATAAGAATAAAATTATTATTATTATTATTTTAAGTTTGTAAAAAGAGTATATGTAGGTTATTGTGGTGTGACGAATGACTGGAAAGTTTGTATCATAAACTTGGGCTTTTGGTATGAAATAGGTAGATTTTCAGGTTGTACACTTTTCTTTTAATTTTTAATATGTGTCCTTCATGTTTAAAAGATATTAATTTAAACACTACATTAAAATATCCTGATTTTTTTTTTTTTATTCATTCATTCACACACACCCCATTTTACAAAACCGTGAAAGCGGTTTTTGTTTTTTTTAAAAAAAATTTTAGATTTTTATTAATTTCTATTTTCACGATCAACAAAATCATTCATTTTAAACAGTTACACATGAAAACACATCAATAAAAAATGAAATCATTGGAAATTTCTCCAACTTTTCTACTGTTAGTCCGCTATAACATAGGCTGAGCTTAAAAGAAAAATCGATATATATATATATATAGGTGTGGAAGGAGTTTTTAGCGCAGCCTGGTGCGCTGAACGCTCTGAGTTTCGGGAGCAGCCCAGAGCATTCAGTGTGCCAGTCGGCACTACAAACCGCTTTTGAGGAGGTCAATTTTCTATACCGTTCTCCCAGAGGAGATCAAAACGATTTACACAACTTATTCAGGTACTTGTGCATTTTTCCCTGGCCGAGCAGAGCGAAGAGTGGTATATGCACATGTTCTGTATCTCAAAATGTGGAGCTGATGGGAGAAATCTGGTGCCATTTTTGGAATCAAGGTCAAATATACCCAGAAACAGGTCTAACATTTGAGTCCCTTCTACCTTGATGCCTTGGAACAAGCTGCCCGAATCGCTACGGCGGGCTCCGTCTCTGGCAGTGTTCAAGGCCCAGTTAAAAGCCCACCTTTTCGAGAGTACTTTCGACTCCTAAATCCTCTCACCTTGGGTTCTGCATCCCCTGCCCTCTATGTCATGTCTGTCCATCCAAGTTAGATTATAAGCTCTACCGAACAGGGACCATCTATAAATGTCAGCCCACCTCTTTGAGAGTGCTTTCGACTCCTAACTCTTCTCACCTTAGGTTCTGCATCCCCCCAACCCTATATGTCATGTCTGTCTGTCCAAGTTAGATTGTAAGCTCTTCAGAGCAGGGACCATCTATAAATGTCAGCCCACCTCTGTGAGAGTGCTTTCGACTCCTAACTCTTCTCACCTTGGGTTCTGCATCCCCAACCCTATATGTCATGTCTGTCTGTCCAAGTTAGATTGTAAGCTCTTCAGAGCAGGGACCATCTATAAATGTCAGCCCACCTCTATGAGAGTGCTTTCAACTCCTAACTCCTCTCACCTTGGGTTCTGCATCCTTAACCCTATACGTCATGTTTGTCTGTTCAAGTTAGATTGTAAGCTCTTCAGAGCAGGGACCATCTATAAATGTCAGCCCACCTCTATGAGAGTGCTTTCGAATCCTAACTCCTCTCACCTTGGGTTCTGCATCCCCAACCCTATATGACATGTCTGTCTGTCCAAGTTAGATTGTAAGCTCTTCAGAGCAGGGACCATCTATAAATGTCAGCCCACCTCTATGAGAGTGTTTTCGACTCCTAACTCCTCTCACCTTGGGTTCTGCATCCCCTGCCCTCTATGTCATGTCTGTCCATCCAAGTTAGATTATAAGCTCTACCAAACAGGGACCTTCTATAAATGTCAGCCCACCTCTTTGAGAGTGCTTTCGACTCCAAACTCTTCTCACCTTGGGTTCTGCATCCCCAACCCTTTATGTCATGTCTGTCCATCCAAGTTAGATTGGCTGGAACTTCACGCTTCCTTCTGAACTCTGTAAGGCAGGAAATCTGCTTTGCTCTCTGCTTAATTGTAATGCTTAATTATTGTAATGCTTCAGAATATTACTTTTCTGTAAGACTATTTCTATAATATATTCTTTATGCAATCACCTCTGGCTTTGCCTATTTGATTCTACTTCCTGGTGAGTCTTCAGTGAGGGAACTGAACCTGGGACCGGGCGTTTGTCAGTACGCATCGCACTTAACCCCTACCACCTAATATTGGGGGGGCCAGTAACAAAACTGACAGTAAGCTCTTCTGAGCAGGGACTGTCTATAAATGTCACAATGTACAGCGCTGCGTCCGTCTTTCAGCGCTATATAAGTGATTAGTAGCTCCGAAATGAGTGCTGGCCAGTGAATTAATAAGATCCTAGACAGTTTGGGTAATAATTTCAGACAGGAGCAAGAGTTCATGAATAAATCCTTCCGTTGGGAATGAACTTGACCTTTCTGACACTTAGGGCTCCTTTTACGTTAGCGGTTTAACGCACATAATAGCGCGCGCTAAACTGCCGGCCACGCTAGACGCTAACGCCAGGATTGAGTTGGCATTAGTTCTAGCCGCGTAGCGTGTAGCGCTAAAAATCTGCCTGCGCTAAAACCGCTAACGCGGCTTCGTAAAAGGAGCCCTTAGGAATAATGAATAACAGTTCATTGATGAGGTTAATGAAAGGAACAGCCACGGAGGAGATGGCAGAGGACGGTATGAGGGCGAGCGATGGACCAGAGGCGCTTGTTTCACGTGGGTGAGATTTCTATAATGCATTCGTTTTGTGGTCCGGTGTGTGATGCGCGGTGAAAAAGCTCCAGGATTGCAGCAAATGTCTCTGGTTATTTCTTTCTCGATCTTTGTCTTCATGCCTGCAGGGTGCTGTCCGCTCCCAAAACGACTGCTTTGCTACTTCTTGTCACAATTCAGTGTATGATGCTAAATATTGCATACAAGCTTCAGAGTCCAAGAAAGTCACTTATTGTCTTGTATCTGTCAGACTCTACAGTATAAATACTAACAGTACAGCTGTCTTATCGACTTGCCTTTTTATTTTTTTTACCAAACTGTGCAAACCACCTCGTACATAGGCCCTTGTTTATTAAGATGTGCCAAGTGTTGTATCGCGTGTTTATCATAAGAACATAAGAACAGCCGCTGCTGGGTCAGACCAGTGGTCCATCGTGCACAATAGTCTGCTCACGCGGTGGCCCCCAGGTCAAAGACCAGTGCCCTAAGCGAGACCATCCCTACCTGGGTACGTTCTGGTTCAGCAGGAACTTATCTAACTTTGTCTTGAATCCCTGAAGGGTGTTTTCCCCTATGACAGACTCCGGAAGAGCGTTCCAGTTTTCCACCACTCTCTGGGTGAAGAAGACCTTCCTTACGTTTGTACAGAATCTATCCCCTTTCAACTTTAGAGAGTGCCCTCTTGTTCTCTCTACCTTGGAGAGGGTGAACAACCTGTCTTTATCTACTTTGTCTTGAATCCCTGGAGGGAGTTTTCCCCTATGACCGACTCCGGAAGAGCGTTCCAGTTTTCCACCACTCTCTGGGTGAAGAAGACCTTCCTTACGTTTGTACAGAATCTATCCCCTTTCAACTTTAGAGAGTGCCCTCTTGTTCTCTCTACCTTGGAGAGGGTGAACAACCTGTCTTTATCTACTAAGTCTATTCCCTTCATTATCTTGAACATTTCAATCATGTCCTTTCTCAGTCTCCTCTTTACAAGGGAGAAGAGGCCCAGTTTCTCTAATCTTTCGCTGTACGGCAACTCCTCCAGCCCCTTAACCATCTTAGTCGTTCTTCTCTGGACCCTTTCGAGTAGCACCGTGTCCTTCATCATGTACAGCGACCAGTGCTGGATGCAGTATTCCAGGTGAGGGTGTATCATGGCCCGATACAGCAGCATGATAACCTTCTCCGATCTGTTCGTGATCCCCCTTTTTAATCATTCCTAGCATTCTGTTTGCCCTTTTCACCACCGCCGCGCATTGCGCAGATGGCTTCTCAGACTTGTCAACCAGTACTCCAAAGTCTCTTTCCTGGGGGGGTCTCTCCAAGTACCGCCCTGGACATCTTGTGTTCATGTATGGGATTTTTTATACCGCCATGCATTACCTTACACTTATCCACGTTGAACCTCATTGGCCATGTCACTGCCCATTTCTCGATAAACACTAACGCATGCATAGGATAACATGCACGCTAACGATTTAGTGCGTGTTTAGCGCACGCTAAGAAGCATAGCTCACCTTAGAAAAAGAGGGGCATGTTTTTTTTAAAAATATTATTTATTTATTAGCCATTTTTCATAAACATATCAAGTGTACACTTGTACAGAAAGGCGGAGCTAATCAAAGAATTTAAATTTCCAATTTAGATTAACCAAAATCAAGACAATATGAACATTAAACTCCACCTCAAGTCCTCAAATCATGAATCCAAGAAGTAGAACAGCGAGCATATTGAAATAAATCATAGAAATATAAAGAAAGGAAAACGGAGACAATCAGCTGAAGGAAGTGACCAAATGAATCATTGAACACACATGTTGTTGTCCCAGCTTTCAGGTTTCAAGTTTCAAGTTTCAAGTTTATTCATTATTTGATTGATCGCCTATCATAATTACTAAGCGATTTACATATACTGAAAAATACAGGATAAAACCATAACAATAATATAAATAAAAATATAAAAATCATTAAAATACTAGACAAATTACTACAGGAAACACTAGGATAGAGGGGAAAGAAATACAATTTATAATAGGAAAGGAGAGAACATTGAGGGTAAATTACAAAAGGATGGGGAAAAACAAAATAAATTTGTAAAAAAGTGACTGGAATGAATGGAAGTAATAAAGAGCAATTAGCATTTCAATTAAGTATTGAAAGCGTCTTTAAAAAGAAAGCTCTTAAGTTGGCTTTTAAATAGGTGTGCAGCTGACAAAAAGGTTGTCAGTTGTGTGGGATCAAAGAAAACATATTTTTGCTTTTGATACAGTATCACACGTTTACATGGGTGACGTAAAAAGAAGGAAGCTCCAAGAGCAATAACTCCCGGTTTCAAAATCAAAAATTCACATCGACGTATCTCGTGCCAGGTCCGCAAACATTTGTATTCTAAATCCCAAGAATTCTTTTAACTTATTTTTGAAGGAAAGTCTCAGCAACCAGATTTTATCTGGTGCCAAGGCAACAGTGAGAAGTAACGTTGCGGATGTCGCTATTTCCTTATCCGACTGTTCCAGCATCAACGAAACATTTAAATCCTGTTGAACCTCTTGTGGTGTCTGTATTTTTTGATGTTGTCCTTCATCCCTTCGTATGGGCAAATAATAGACCTGAGTAAACGGTGGGAGCAAATCTTCTGATATGCCCAATATTTCAGTCATATACCTTTTTATCATATCTCTCGGAGGTATTGTTGCCACTCTAGGAAAATTAATTAATCTGAGATGATTATTACGAGTGAGGTTATCCAAGGCTTCCAGTTTTCTTCTCATATTTATATTATCTCTCATTAATCTAATCTAATCTAATCCTTAGGTTTGTAAACCGCATCATCTCCACGTTCGTAGAGCTCGACGCGGTTTACAGTAGGAGAAATAGGAAGGAACTACAACAGAGGGTTAGAGGTAGAAGTGCTATCTCCTCCTCTCCCTATTGGCTAAGGCTCTTAACATTTGCATCTCCTCTTCCTATAGGCTAAGGCTCTTTCCACCTGCATTGTGATGTCATAGAGCTTTATGGTTATAGAAAAAGAGAAACATGATGGCAGATAAAGGACAAATGGCCTATCCAGTCTGCCCATCCGCAGCATCCGCTATCTAATCTAATCCTTAGGTTTGTATACCGCATCATCTCCACGTTCGTAGAGCTCGACGCGGTTTACAGTAGGAGAAATAGGAAGGAACTACAACAGAGGGTTAGAGGTAGAAGTGCGAAGAAAATT
The DNA here is from genome assembly GCF_902459505.1 of Geotrypetes seraphini. NCBI lineage: Eukaryota > Metazoa > Chordata > Amphibia > Gymnophiona > Dermophiidae > Geotrypetes > Geotrypetes seraphini. Next base: position 14,234,959 of record NC_047085.1, read on the forward strand.
TAGAGGACTTGGGATGCCAAGATATAAGAGTTTCCTTAATTCCTAAGTTGGAGGGAGACTTACATTTTTTGAGAAAAGCCAGGTTTTCAGATGTTTGCGGAAAACTTGGAGAGAGCTCAAGTTCCGAAGAGGGGAGGTAAGGTTGTTCCAGAGCTCAGTGATTTTGAAGTGGAAGGAGGTCCCTAGCTTTCCTGTGTGGGAAATGCCTTTTAGCGAGGGGAAGGATAGTTTTAATTTGTGGGAGGATCTGGTGGTATTAGGGTTTGAGGAATTCCAAGAAAGAGGAATATTTATTAATATTTCAATAAGTTGTTTAGTGGCATCTTTTGAGTCTTTGAGGTCCTGCATATCAGTTTGTAAAGTTTTAATATATGTGTCGTGAGTGTTTCATTTCTGTTCAACTTGGCAAATTTGAGGTTTAAGCGATTTCGCCAGGTCCGCCACTAGATCCCATATCGCCTCAAGAGTTATTTCTCGGGGTTTCTCAATTGTAAAGGATTTTTCAGGCAAAGAGGGGCTAAACTAAACTAAACTAGAAGTAGAGCTCGGCACGGTTTACAGTAATTGGTATAGAAAGAAACTACAATGAAGAATAGAAGGACTTAGAAAGAGAGGTTTAGAGGGAATTAGTAAATCGATGAGGGAGAGGTCATTGCATTTTGGAGAAGAGCCAAGTTTTCATAGAAACATAGAAATAGACGGCAGATAAGGGCCACGGCCCATCTAGTCTGCCCACCCCAATGACCCTCCCCTACCTTTCTCTGTGAATAGATCCCACGTGTCTATCCCATTTGGCCTTAAAATCAGGCACGCTGCTGGCCTCAATAACCTGAAGTGGAAGACTATTCCAGCGATCAACCACCCTTTCAGTGAAAAAGAATTTCCTGGTGTCCCCGTGCAGTTTCCCGCCCCTGATTTTCCACGGATGCCCCCTTGTTGCCGCGGGACCCTTGAAAAAGAAGATATCTTCTTCCACCTCGATGCGGCCCGTGAGATACGTGAATGTCTCGATCATGTCACCCCTCTCTCTGTGATCCTCGAGTGAGTACAGCTGCAACTTATCCAGCCGTTCCTCGTACAGGAGATCCTTGAGTCCCGAGTGGCCATTCTCTGGACCGACTCCAGTCTCAGCACATCCTTACGGTAATGCGGCCTCCAGAATTGCACACAGTATTCCAGGTGGGGCCTCACCATTTATCTATACAATGGCATAATGACTTCAGACTTACGGCTGACGAAACTTCTGCGTATGCAACCTATGATTGGCCTTGCCTTGGATGAAACTTGCTCCACTTGATTGGCAGTCTTCATGTTCTCACTGACGATCACCCCTAAGTCTCGTTCTGCTTCAGTTCTTGTTAGGATCTCGCCATTAAGGGTATAGGACTTGCATGGATTTTGGCTGCCCAGGTGCATAACTTTGCATTTTTTGGCATTGAAGCTGAGTTGCCAGGACTTAGACCGGCGCTCCAGTAGGAGTAGGTCGTGCATCATGTTGTCGGACATTGAATTTATGTCTGTTGTGCTTTTGCCCACTACATTGCTTAGTTTGGCGTCATCGGCGAATAATGTTATTTTACCTCGCAGCCCTTCTGCCAAGTCTCTTATAAAGATGTTGAATAGGATCGGGAGGACTAGGCTCCCGTCTTACATTAAACATCAAAGCAATGTGGATGCCTTTAAGAAATGGTTTAAAAGACGTCTGTTTTGTCGCATGAAGATGTTGGCCGTTGAAAACCTGAGTTGTACTAGGTTGCTTGAGATTGATTTTTGCTATAGGGGAAGCGATTGTCCGGCTGGCATTTTATTTTGATTTTATGTTGAATGCGATGCATATTTTTATTGGTGAAGTCCTATTATGTGTGTGTTGTTGTACTTCGCCTTGTAGAAGGCGGATTATAAATAAGCAAAGGCCACCTTCCAGCTCATTGTACGTATGTATATTCCTCTTTTCAAGCCCTTTCTAATATCTCGTACACGGCCATATAAAAAACACAACACAGTGAAATATTCATGTGTGACGCTTCTGAAACCTTGGTATTGTGTGAATAAACTCTAATATGAAACCAATGAGCCCGGCTGGACATGTATTAAATAACCAATCACGCACAACAGGATGTATATTAAACAAGCAACGCTACACCACAGGGAGTGCGTTAAAGCAGAAGAGACACAAGGCTGAGTACTTTAAAGGTTGATTGCTGTAGAGCGCAGGCCAAAAATTGTTCTTATTCACATTTCGGACTTAGAACTCAATTGAAATGCGCTTGTATTTCTTTTAAAATTCTACATGGTGTCTTGAATCCTCTTATTCCTTTATTTTGGAACGTTTACCGATTCTCCTTTGCGAGAGGTCTCCAACCATTTAAACTCTCACTTCCTTCTAAAAAGGGGATTAAAGGAGTCAAGATCTTCAGTCAATCTTTGGTCTTTAAACTCTCTCAACTCTGGAATTATCTCCCCTTTTTTTAAACTAAACTAAACTAAGCCTTAAGTGTATATACCGCATCATCTCCACGGAAGTGGAGCTCGACACGGTTTACAAAGCATTAAAAATATAAGAAGAGAGAGGAGAAAGATTTACAAGAGCGTATGGATAGAGGGGATGTAAACAGGAGAAGAAATGTTATATGTTAGAGAAAAGCCAGGTTTTCAGTTGTTTTCGGAATAGTTGGAGGGAGTCCAGGTTCCGCAGCGGGATAGTGAGATCGTTCCAAAGGCCCGTGATTTGGGAGAGGAGGGATTTTCCCAGTTTGCCTGCATGGAGGATGCCGTGTAGAGAGGGGTTTAAGGAGTTCCAGTTCATTTCAATTTTTCCATAAATCTTTAAAAACTACTCTATTTGCCAAACATTTTGAAAATTAATTCTTTTGAAAATTTTGCCATTATCTTCTATTTCTCGTTTGTAAATCATTCCCTGTTTATTTAATCGCTGTAAACCGAGTCGAGCCTTCTCAGAATGACGACTCGGTAGACAAAGTTAAGCTTTAGTTTGGTTTAATAAGGCGCCTATTTTATAAAAACATCCTGGGGTTTCAAACAATTCGTCCCAGATATTGGATCTAGATTTGCAGGTCAGTGGAAAGAAAAATATGGCGTGTGCCAGCTGGCAAACTTTATTCAAGGGACACAGTAACGAACGCAGGGGTTCGTGGCTCTTTAACGGATAGATTCATGAAAGTGTGCCGAAAATTCGGCGTAAAAATATATGGCGCTAAGTGTCAATTCTAAATGGCGATTGCCTGACATTGCCATTAGTAAGAGGGCTTGGGTGCACTCAAGTTTATGCGTGACCACTTACGCCGTGTCAAAGGCTGATATGAATGGTTGCGCCTAAAGTTGATGCGCAATGCGTGATGAGTGTAATTGCAAGACCCGCCCATGTATACAGTACTCCCCTGCGAATTCGCGGTCGGCGGTTCGCGGTCCCGGTCATTCACGGTATTTTACGCCCACAAACCGCCGACCAGGAGAGGACAGCTGGAGAGGCAGGAGAGGGCAGCCAGAGCGCTGGCGAGTGAAGGAAATCACTCGTTGGATGTTCCGACCGCCTCTTCCTGTACTGAAGTCGGGCCTCACCAATCAGGAGCTGCTTTGACACGCAGCTCCTGATTGGTGAGGCCCGACTTTAGTACAGGAAGAGGCGGTCGGAGCGTACAGCGAGTGATTTCCTTCACTCGCCGAGCGCTCCGGCTGCTCTCTCCTGCCTCTCCCGCTGCCCTCTCCAGTCTCCCCCACGAAAAACTGTATTCGCGGTTTTTCAAGATTCGCAAAGGTTCCTGGAATGGAACCCCCGCAAATATAGGGGGAGTACTGTATGCCTCTTATGTAGCTGCATACAATAGCATGTAGACACAGGGGAGCTCGTTATTCAAAAACAGCTGAACTCCTACAAAACTGTAGCATGGTTTTCAGCGCGGGCCACAGCCGTAACAGCTCCACTCATAGGAATTCTATGAGCATCGGAGCTGTTGCCGGTAGGTGCGAGTCCTGCTCGAGAGACTGAGAATTGCTGGATAACTCACTCCCACAACTTGGTCTCTGAATTCTTCATCCTTTCCGCCACAGAATGCCATAATTTGCTTTGCTGTCTTTACAGATACTGTATGAGGGCCTTGTCCTTTCTGAACACTTCAATTGACCTTTGACCCATTGTGATACTGCCTGGTTGGCCTGGAACTTCCTCTCCAATGGCAGAATTGACATCGGGGAGAGGAATGCTGATCAGCCTGGTAGATTGCGAAGGCAACGCGAGGACTCCGCGATCGACTCACATTGCCTTCGCGATCTACCAGTCGATCGCGATCGACGTATTGGGCACCCCTGTTCTAATTTGTACCGCTGTAGATTATAAATCATAAGTGCCAAGAACTTTTTTTTTACTTATTTATCTTTATTCAAATTAAAATAGTTCAAACAAGTTAATGGGTATGAAAAATTAAATTGTTTCTACTCGTAAAGAAATGGGAAGGCAAGAAACCAAAGTAGATCTGACCAACTTTCTTGAGAACTCCTTGGAAGTAGTAACTGGGAGAGCTTGGGGCAGCAGTGGCCTGTTCCCCGATGGCGGTGGCAGTGGCTTGGGGGAGGGCAGGGAGAAAGAAAGAAAGGGGGCAGGCAGGGAGACAGAAGGAAAGAAGAGAAACAGAAAGAAAGGGGATATGAAGAGAGAAAAAAATGAAAGGGAGGCAGGGAGAAAGAAAGGGCAGGGAGAGAGGAAGAAAAAGTTGGGGGAGAGAATGAGGTCTGGAGGAGAGGAAGCATTCAGGCTGAAAGCGGGGAAGAAAGATTGCATGCACAGTCAGAAGAAGAAAGTGCAACCAGAGACTCATGAAATCACCAGACAACAAAGGTAGGAAAAATGATTTTATTTTCAATTTAGTGATCAAAATGTGTCCGTTTTGAGAATTTTTATCTGCTGTCTATATTTTGCACTATGGCCCCCTTTTACTAAACCGCAATAGCGTTTTATAGCGCAGGGAGCCTTTCAGCGTCGAGAGCCACGCGGGGCATTCAGCGCAGCTCCCTGCCCTAAAAACTGCTATTGTGGTTTAGTAAAAAGGGAGGGGGTATATTTGTCTATTTTTGTATGGTTGTTACTGAGATGACATTGCATAGAGTCATCTGCCTTGACCTCTTTGAAAAAACCCCTGAATATAAATAATAATTCACATTTTCTCTGCGTACGGTGTGCTTTTTAAAATTTTATTGTTGGTAGATCATTTTGACTTGGTCATTTTAAAAGTGGCTCGCAAGCCCAAAAGGTGGGGGCACCCCTGAATTAGAACATTAAAAATCACTTGTCTCTCAGGTCATCCCTCTGGTCCTCCTCTCCCCCAGCTGACAAAATCATCACCTCTGCCACCAAATTGAAATGCAACGTAATTGAGTTGCCACACACAGCTGCTGGGTCCGGGACCTGGATGGAGGCTCCCAGCGGTTAACCTAACCTAATCACGGGACGCAGTAACTTCATTAGGAGAGCCCTTGAGCCCCCTGCTTTCTGCTCGGTGTGTGCTTTCTGGAAATCAGAGCCGACGACGGTCCCTGGGAATTTTCTTCCCAGCCTTTGCTTGCTCAGGGATTCTTTGCTTGTGCTTCCTTGCAGAGCTCTGATGATTGATTTTTTTTTTTTTTTTTGGGGGGGGGAGCAGCTCGGCAAGGTGGAACGGCGAGGAAGGGGGTTGTGTGGGGCACATGCAAGAGAATGCACACGCATGAACGGAGCGTCTTGGGATACCCTGAGATTGCAGAAATTTTCAGCCTTTGGGTTAGCAGTTTAGTGAAAGCAATCGGTCCTGTGTCATTTTGACAGTGATGCATTTGCTCTCTAGCAGTAAGAAGGGCAGGTTATAAAAGCCTATGAAAACAAAGGGAAAAAAAATACCAGGATTAGTCCAGCCTGCCCTCCAGAACCTTTAACTGTTTCAAATAAACACGGATGCAATTCTTTGAGTTTAGAAAGTGTTTTTATGAATGAGTGTTCACTGCTCGGGTCAATTATGTGTAGCCCCCCATCCTCCAATTAGTTTAGGTTCTGATCTCTTCACTTTCTCAAAACATGGTGCGGATTCTCTGGGTTGTAGGAAGAGATTCCTCCAGAGAAGCATAATTAAACTCTGGAATTTGTTGCTGGAGAATGTGGTGAAATCAGTTAGCATAGCAGGGTTTAAAAAAGGTTTGGATATTTTCCTAACAGAGAAGTCCGTAGGCCATTATTGAGATGGCTTGCGGAAATCCACTGCTTATTCCAAGGATAAGCAGCATAAAATCTGTTTCACTACTTGGGATCTAGCTAGGGACTTGGGAACAGAAAACTGGGCTAGATTGACAATTGGTTTGACCTAGTTTGGCTGTTCTTATGTGAGCCATGTATAGGACAGTCAAGCCGGACGTACGCGGTACGCTGGTTCGGCTAGTCTCAGTTAGGGTGCTGATCTTTGATCAGAGGGCCGCCGTGTGAGCGGACTGATGGGCAGGATGGACCACTGGTCTGACCCAGCAGCGGCAATTCTTATGTTCTTATGTTAATATTCAGTACTTAACCGCATAAATGCAACCACATAAAGATAGGCCTGCATTTTACGCAGTCAAATTTAACTGCTCTCTACAGGCCTGTTTGCTATTTTCATATGTCTGTTGCCTAACTTTCTACCTTGGATTGTCATATGAATTGTTGCTTTCCTATTGATTTTGAAGTTCCTTTTTTTATGGATTTATTTTAGAATTTACATTGCTTTGTCCTGCTTTGACAACTAAAAGTGGTATCGTAAATCTGCAATAAATAAAGTGCAATGTGCGACAGCGGCTAAAAAAGCAAACAGAATGCTAGGTATGATTATAAAGGGGATGGTCAATAAAACTAAGAATGTGATAATGCCTCTGTATCTCTCCGTGGGGTGACCTCACCTTGAGTAGGTAAGGAAAAAAGAGGTAAGCTTTCATACACTATAAAAGATGACAGAAAGAGGAAGACGGGCAAAAATATCTGGAAAAGTTAAGAGAGGCTGGTTGAGTAGTCAGGAAAGCAAAGACACAAATGGAAGAACAAATAGCCGACATAGTAATTAATCTATGGAAATACATTTTCACAGAAAGGGTGGTAGATGTATCGAATAGTCTCCCAGTACATGTGGTGGAGGCAAAGACCGTGTCTGAATTCAAGAAAGCGTGGGACAGGCACATGGGATCTGTTAGGGAGAGGAGGAGATAGTGGATGCTGTGGATGGACAGACTGGGTGGACCGTTTGGCCTTTATCTGCCGTCATGCTTTTATGTTTCTGTGTTACCGTGGAACATGGCCATGCTCCTCTGGAGCCCCTTCAGAGCCAACTGGGAAGCTGGAAGCCAGAAATTCTGATTCTTTGATATCGTGGTGGACAAGACAATGAAGCCGTCGGCACAGTGCGCAGCGGCCACTAAGAAAGCGAATAGAATGCTAGGTATAATCAAGAAGGGTATTACAACCAGAACAAAAGAAGTTATCCTGCCGTTGTATCGGGCGATGGTGCGCCCGCATCTGGAATACTGCGTCCAATATTGGTCGCCGTACCTAAAGAAGGATATGGCGATACTCGAGAGGGTTCAGAAGAGAGCGACACGTTTGATAAAAGGTATGGAAAACCTTTCATACGCTGAAAAACTGGAGAAACTGGGGCTCTTTTCCCTGGAGAAGCGGAGACTTAGATTGAGACTTCTAAGATCATGAAAGGCATAGAGAAAGTGGAATGGGACAGATTCTTCAAACTTTCAAAAACTACAAAAACAAGAGGGCATTCGGAAAAATTGAGAGGGGGGCAGATTCAGAACCAATGCTAGGAAGTTCTTTTTCACCCAACGGGTGGTGGACACCTGGAATGCGCTTCCAGAGAGTGTGATAGGACAGGGTACGGTATTGGAGTTCAAGAAACATAGAAACATAGAAAAAAGCAGCAGAAAAGGGCTATAGCCCACCAAGTCTGCCCATTCCAAGTATCTGAAGGAAAAGGGGATAGAAGGGTATAGATAGAGGGTTACGTAACAGGTCTGGACCTGATGGGCCACCACGTGAGTGGACTGCTGGGCATGATGGACCTCTGGTCTGACCCAGCAGACGCACTGCTTATGTTCTTATGGTGAAGTGAAAGAATCAAACAGTTGGAGAAGTAGAGAAAAGATCTGGTCACTCGTACATTAAAGGTCTTATGGATCAGCATACAACAGTGGTGAGTAGTGGTGCTGCCCGATTCACGATTCGAATCAATTCACTGTTCACTTTGGGTGAATAGATTTTTTTTTTGTTTTGTTTTTACATCAGGCTAGCCGATTCAGTAACCCAGGGTTTCTCCCTGCTTGTTGGGGGTATGCGGGCTGACCGCTGACCGCTGCCGCTGCTGCTCCCCCACTCGCCACCACCGCCACTGCTGCTCGCCGCCCACTCACCGCCGCAATTCCAGGAAGGAAAGGGAACGGCCAGCGTGCAGTGATGGCACGCCGCCGGCCCAGAAGCCCACCCCCGACCTCAGTTCTGACGTTGGGGAGAAGGTCCGGGCCAGCCAACCGAAAGTGACATCAGGGAGCTGACACCGATGCGGGCAGCAAGTTCATGATGCTGGGGAAATTAAAGAGCTACGAAGGAAGGGAAGGGGCGCCTGAGTGTGGCAGGGAGGGGGTGGGAAGGAGTGAGGGAGCGGAGAGGAGGATGGTGCCCAGGGCAGATCGCCCCCCTATCCCCCTTGCAAGACAAATCATGGGCTGCATACGAAGGGGTTTCGTCAGTCGTAAGGCGGAAGTCATTATGCCATTGTATAGATCCATGGTGAGGCCCCACCTGGAATACTGTGTGCAATTCTGGAGGCCGCATTATCGCAAGGATGTGCTGAGACTGGAGTCGGTGCAAAGAATGGCCACCCTGATGGTCTCGGGACTCAAGGATCTACCATACGAAAAACGGCTTGACAAATTACAGCTATACTCGCTCGAGGAGCGCAGAGAGAGGGGGGACATGATCGAGACGTTCAAGTATCTTACGGGCCGCATCGAGGCGGAGGAAGATATCTTCTTTTTCAAGGGTCCCACGACAACAAGAGGGCATCCGTTGAAAATCAGGGGCGGGAAACTACGAGGTGACACCAGGAAATTCTTTTTCACTGAAAGAGTGGTTGATCGCTGGAATAGTCTTCCACTACAGGTGATTGAGGCCAGCAGCGTGCCTGATTTTAAGGCCAAATGGGATCGGCACATGGGATCTATTCACAGGGCAAAGGTAGGGGAGGGACATTAAGGTGGGCAGACTAGATGGGCCGTGGGCCCTTATCTGCCGTCTATTTCTATGTTTCTATGTTACCACTGGGCTTTGCTCCATTTGTCACAGGAGAATCACAAATACTTGCTATAGGTGAAACCTTTTTCTTTAAGTATCCTGGCAAATGTTTGGTTTCCTATCAAATAATCAATATAAAATTTTGAATGCTTTTTTTAACGAGATAACGCCTTTTACGAGATAATGTTACTTGGATTGCTTTCTCAGGTCTAAGGCCCAGTAGAGGTTTCTGCCACGGCCCGGAGCGTGAAATGTGCCGATGTTTTTCTGGCGCTCATAGGAATTCAATTAGTATTTAGCGCTCTGACGTAGAATTTGGGTGACTCCTCAATTGAGCGCAGGACAAAAGCGCTCCGACAAAGATGCGCCGACAATCACATGCAGGACGTACGCTCGCTGCCAGTTCTTACGCTTTAAACCTGTTACATTAGCGCTGTGAGGGGTGTGTGGGGGGAACCCCCCACTACATGTACGAGTCCTCGCGCTCCCGTTGGGGGAAGTGGGAGGGAACCCCCATTACACTGAAAAACTCCCGAACTTCGCAAACTTAACAGAAAACGTAAGTTTTAAGTGTACTTGGGGGGGGTTTCACCCCTCCAAACCACCCCTCAACGGCAGCACGAGGACTTCTACATTTACTGGGGGAGCTTCTTCCCCATACCCTCCCTCACAGCGGTAACGTTACCGGTTTAAAGTGGCAGGACCGGTGGCACACATACGCCCTGTGCACCATGGTTGGCGTGCCTTTGTTGGTGCGCCAATGTCTGGCGCGCTTTAGTTACAGAACCAGAATTTGGGGTAAGGTAAACTAGAATCAACTTAGAGGGCCAGGACAAAATGTGAACTTCTGCAACTCTATCATTTCGGCAGCCACGGACTGTGATTGCGAATTGTAGCCGTGACTTTAACGTGAAGTAAAAGGGGTGCGCTCTGATTTATCCAGTTCTCCTAACCTTGACTTTATTCCCTGGTCTGGGTTCAAACCTCTAAGGCTGATTTATACATCCCAGCTTCAGGCATGACTTCATGGCGCTTAGTTAATTTTCATATTTCAAGATTTTATGCTTTTATTTTATGCCTTCTAATGTTCCACATTATTCCAAAGGGTTTCACATAATGTTCATTTAATTATCTGATTTATATGACCCAGCTTCGGGATGACAACGAAAAGGAAGTTATGTCACCTTTGTCACAGTCCTCTTTTTTTGTATGATTCCTAGTTGACAGTGTTGGGCAACATCTGTGGTATTCTGAGAATAATTTTCTAGAAAAGTTATGGGATACCTAAGCCATATCTTTGTGCACACATACACTATTTCAATAAAAAAAACCAAAAAAAACTATAAGGCGTAAAGGGGATGGAACTTGATATACCGCTTTTTCTGTGTGGTGGCAGACTGGATGAGCCATTTGGCCTTTATCTGCCATCATGTTTCTATGTTTCTATATCCGTAAAGCTCTATGACCTCACAATGCAGGTGTAAAGAGCCTTAGCCAATAGGAAGAGGAGATGCAAATGTTAAGAGCTTTAGCCAATAGGGAGAGGAGGAGATAGTGGATGCTGCGGATGGGCCATTTGGCCTTTATCTGCCATCATGTTTCTATAACCATAAAGCTCTATGACATCATAATGCAGGTGTAAAGAGCCTTAGCCAATAGGGAGAGGAGGGGATATAGTTGTATGACCTCACAATGCAGGTGTAAAGAGCCTTAGCCAATAGGAAAAGGAGATGCAAATGTTAAGAGCTTTAGCCAATAGGGAGAGGAGGAGATAGTGGATGCTGCAGATGGGCCATTTGGCCTTTATCTGCCATCATGTTTCTATAACCATAAAGCTCTATGACATCATAATGCAGGTGTAAAGAGCCTTAGCCAATAGGAAGAGGAGATGCAAATGTTAAGAGCCTTAGCTGTGGATTTGAAGGAAAAGTTCTTTAGCTCATACTTGTTACAAAAAAAATAAATAACTAAAACATTTCCAAGGAAAACTTATCCTGTCTTTATTCCAAGCACCCAAGAACTAAATTTAAACCTAAAGATTTGTGGATTTAATAATTGTCCATCCTGAGAATCCGTTTTCTTGTCTGATGCCCAGGGTAATTTAGCTCCAAGGTAACTTCAGAGCATATAATACTTGATTTGATTGTTGGGGTTGTCTGGAGTCCACTGCGCCAATCATGACGCCTGTCGCGGAAGAGTAAGAGAGCATAAAATACTTCAAGGAGGCATATCAGATTTAGAACCCCGGGCCTTTACAAACTCACTCCTTCAGGGACAAATGGAGAAAGCCATGCTGCTTCTTCCACGAAATTAGCGAGACAAAAATGATGAACTATGCGATATGCAGTGAGCGTGCAGATTACCGACGTGTTAAAAACGCAGCAGCAATTGTGTAACGCCATCTTTCAAGGCAGTGCCTTAGCGGTGACTGGGTCAGCTACAGACAGGAAGATTACGATTGGTTTTTTTTTTTTACATTACATTAGTGATTTCTATTCCGCCATTACCTTGCAGTTCAAGACGGATTACATCCAAACTAGAACAACAATTACATTCAAAATTTGAAGGAATAAAATAAGCGATGACTTAAAATTTTTAAGGTAATAAAAATGTCGGGTAAAAGAGTTACCAACGGGAAGTAGAAGTCTTTAGGAGATAGGAATAGGGTGAATTATGGGGTTTTCGATAACGTTTGGTAAATATAAGAATATTAGAGAGTATTAAGGGTATAGAGAGTGTTGGATGTTGGGTTGGGATTGGTCGTGCTGGATAGGTTTTATGTATTTTTTTGAAGAGTATGGTTTTAGTATCTCTCTTGAAGGTTTTGTAGTTTGTTCTGCGTCAACTCAATCTCTGAGATTCTGCCAGGGGACCCGGGTTGGCCACTGTCGGAGGCAGGCAGCTGGGCTTGATGGACCATTGGTCTGACCCAGTATGGGGAAAATAGAGGGATTTGTAAATTGTCTTTGCAGTCTGTAATCATAGGTGATATCAGAAAAAGGACCTCTATGCTCTGGAAAGCTACTCTACTGTCATCCTACACAGTGATAACAACAGAATAAAATATTTGGATAGGATTCTTTGGTAGTTAGAGCCAAGGGACAATGACTGATTGTTTGAGTACCAAATTCTGAGCTTTGCATTCTAGTTTCACTCTGCAGTAAACAAAAAAGAGGTCACATCAACAGCGAACGACGCGGACATGAGCAGGTTGTGTGCCACTGACTTTTTAGCTTTACCAGAGCAAGCAAATGACTGCATGACCTCAAAAGATGTTTTCAGAAACGGTGAGCCACATGCGTCAGAAAGAAGACCAGCCCTTCCACCGAGGGAAGAAGGATAATTTATCAATTTAGTAAATCCGCTAACCCAGGGGTAGGGAACTCCGGTCCTCGAGAGCCGTATTCCAGTCGGGTTTTCAGGATGTCCCCAATGAATGTGCATGAGATCTATTTGCATGCACTGCTTTCAATGCATATTCATTGGGGACATCCTGAAAACCCGACTGGAATACGGCTCTCGAGGACTGGAGTTGCCAACCCCTGTGGTTGCATTTATCACCTCCTAGAGCAGCGGTAGGGAACTCCGGTCCTCGAGAGCCGTATTCCAGTCGGGTTTTCAGGATTTCCCCAATGAATATGCATGAGATCTATTTGCATTCACTGCTTTCAATGCATATTCATTGGGGACATCCTGAAAATACAGCTCTCGAGGACCGGAGTTCCCTACCCCTGTGGTTGCATTTATCACCTCCTAGAGCAGCGGTAGGGAACTCCGGTCCTCGAGAGCCGTATTCCAGTCGGGTTTTCAGGATGTCCCCAATGAATGTGCATGAGATCTATTTGCATGCACTGCTTTCAATGCATATTCATTGGGGACATCCTGAAAACCCGACTGGAATACGGCTCTCGAGGACTGGAGTTGCCAACCCCTGTGGTTGCATTTATCACCTCCTAGAGCAGCGGTAGGGAACTCCGGTCCTCGAGAGCCGTATTCCAGTCGGGTTTTCAGGATTTCCCCAATGAATATGCATGAGATCTATTTGCATTCACTGCTTTCAATGCATATTCATTGGGGACATCCTGAAAATACAGCTCTCGAGGACCGGAGTTCCCTACCCCTGTGGTTGCATTTATCACCTCCTAGAGCAGCGGTAGGTAACTCCGGTCCTCGAGAGCCGTATTCCAGTCGGGTTTTCAGGATGTCCCCAATGAATGTGCATGAGATCTATTTGCATGCACTGCTTTCAATGCATATTCATTGGGGAAATCCTGAAAATCCGACTGGAATACGGCTCTCGCGGACCGGAGTTCCCTACCCCTGCGCTAACCCAAAGAGCACAAAGCTCTGTCAATTACAAACAAGCAACAACAACAACAAAAAAAAAATGCAACAAACTTCTCCATCACAGCCCCATCTCTTTGGAACTCATTATGCCAGGAACTACGGGATGAACCTATGCTAGATCATTTCAAAGGAAAAGTAAAAACGTTTCTTTTTCAAGATGCGTTCAACCTCTAACCTCTAACCTCTTGCCTTATGAAACATTATCTTCATTTCTGCTTTGGTTATCAGATGGGATCTCCCTTCCTTTTGTATTTCCCCTATATGGCTCGCTTTCCTTTTATATAATGTAATTTGTTACATTAATCCTATCGTTCCAGTAGGTCCTGTATGTTTTAATGTATGTTACTCTATTTTACTATTTATTCTCTTAAAAGACTGATAGGTGGTATATCAATTTTTTTTTTTTTTAATTAAACTTGAAACAAACATTAAAATACTAAAGAGCGAAACAGAGAAATCACTAAACAGAAAGGAATACAATAGACTAGTTATTCTTCCTCTTTCTTTTCTCACTCCCCCCTTCTCATACAGGGACACATGGCTGCTTATTCTTTCAGGGGCTCCCTGGGGATGCAAATAATTCTGATACAAAAAGGCAGATATCATATTCTACCAACAGCCGCTAATAGCAGGGGTTTCTGTAGAGAGGACAAAGAGAGAAAGGGGATAGCCTTAAAGAGTGGAAATTGTATTTCAAAAAAACTTCAAGATAATAAATGGACGTGGTGATATGAATGGAGGCAATTGTGTGGTTAAGCTTCGTACAATGCCACGCTACTATGCAACAGAAGATGTTCCTGGTAAACTGCCGAGTCATGGCAAAAAGCCCTTTAGCCCAGAGTTCTTCAACCACCGGTCCATGGACCAGTGCCGGTCCACAGAAATTTCCTGCCGGTCCACAGGGCCAGCACGTGCATCAGGCCCAAAACAGTGTTCTTCAACCGCCGGTCCACGGTGCGATCGATGCGGCGTTATCTTCGAGCCAGCTCCCTCTTCCTCACGGATTCAGTGCACAAAGCCACGGGCAGTGGCTCCTACGCGTGTCTTGCGCCTGAACAGGAAGCCTTCTCTCTGACGTTGCAACGTCGGAGGGAAGGCTTCCAGATGAGGGACGTGCAAGGTGCAATTAGTACTATTATGGGGCGGGGTCTGGGGTGGAGATTGGGTAGAGATGGGCGGGGTCTGGCCCACAACTTAGCCCAGTGTTCTTCAACCATCGGTCCACGGTGCGATCGATGCGGCGTTATCTTCCAGCCAGCCAGCTCCCTCTTCCTCACTGATTCAGTGCACAAAGCCACGGGCAGTGGCTCCTACGCGTGTCTTGCGCCTGAACAGGAAGCCTTCTCTTTGACGTTGCAACATCAGAGGGAAGGCTTCCAGATGAGGCACGGGACGTGCAAGGTGCACTTAGTACCATTATGGGGGCGGGGTCTGGGGTGGAGATTGGGTAGAGATGGGCGGGGTCTGGCCCACAACTTAGCCCAGTGTTCTTCAACCATCGGTCCACGGTGCGATCGATGCGGCGTTATCTTCCAGCCAGCCAGCTCCCTCTTCCTCACTGATTCAGTGCACAAAGCCACGGGCAGTGGCTCCTACGCGTGTCTTGCGCCTGAACAGGAAGCCTTCTCTTTGACGTTGCAACATCAGAGGGAAGGCTTCCAGATGAGGCACGGGACGTGCAAGGTGCACTTAGTACCATTATGGGGGCGGGGTCTGGGGTGGAGATTGGGTAGAGATGGGCGGGGTCTGGCCCACAACTTAGCCCAGTGTTCTTCAACCATCGGTCCACGGTGCGATCGATGCGGCGTTATCTTCCAGCCAGCCAGCTCCCTCTTCCTCACTGATTCAGTGCACAAAGCCACGGGCAGTGGCTCCTACGCGTGTCTTGCGCCTGAACAGGAAGCCTTCTCTTTGACGTTGCAACATCAGAGGGAAGGCTTCCAGATGAGGCACGGGACGTGCAAGGTGCACT
This sequence comes from Geotrypetes seraphini, assembly GCF_902459505.1. NCBI lineage: Eukaryota > Metazoa > Chordata > Amphibia > Gymnophiona > Dermophiidae > Geotrypetes > Geotrypetes seraphini. The sequence continues at coordinate 14,250,579 of NC_047085.1, forward strand.
TAGTACCATTATGGGGGCGGGGTCTGGGGTGGAGATTGGGTAGAGATGGGCGGGGTCTGGCCCACGACTTAGCCCAGTGTTCTTCAACCGCCGGTCCACGGACCGATGCCGGTCCACAGAATAATTATTTTATTTCTGCCGGTCCATAGGTGTAAAAAGATTGAAAAGCACTGCTTCAGCCTACGTAAGCAGAGACTGCATGCTTCCGTCACCCCGGAACAGTTTTTATTCTCCTCACTGGTCGTCGCAGGGGAAAACATGCGGTCTTCTTGAAGCAGCTTCCAACTGGCTTGCTTTTCAGAAATCTGTCATTGCCACATCTACCAAACTTGATGTGTCTAGCATAAAAGTCCCAAAGCATCTGACAGATTCCTGTTTTAAGAAGAAGGAGCTGCACAAATCCAAACACCAAGAGGGAAAAATCTTTGACTCAGAGAAGGAAAACTATGAGGTAACCACCCAGCGCAAGGCAGACCAGAAGACTGTGACCTCTCAACTCCTGCCTCTCATCAAGAAAGTGCCCCAGCTTTGTGGTTACCTACGTTCTTCATTCTCATGGAACAATTTATCAGTAGAGTTAAGAAAGGAAGAATTATTTCAAAATTTTAAAAGACATTTAGAGGCACTTTTTTTTCAAATGGCCTTTTTAAATTAAGTAATAGTTTTCTTTATTTTTGTTAGTTGGATAATCTTATGCCTCTCCAATTATTTGTGGGCTTGAAAAGGAATGTTTGTGTTGTATATGATTGTAAACATTTACTGTAAGTTGCCTTTTTTTTTCCTTGGTATCTATTGATATTGTAAACTTTAAATTTATAAATAAAGAAAAAAATTAAGTAATTGAATCTGGGACTGCAGTCTGCATTAACTTGTATTAATTTGAATTAATTTCTATTTATATAATTTTAATTTTAATTTTTTTATATTCATTTTAGTTGTAATATGTATTAGAAATATTAATTATTTTCCTCTTTCTTTTCTATTTTTTAAATTGAATTCTTTTCACAAATTTGATTGAGTTATGTTGTAAACCGCTGTGATCCTTTTTGACTGTATAGGCGGTACATAAAGATTTTAATAAACATAAACATTTTCCGATGGAGTTTATCCTCGTAGACTAGTGTTCTAAAAAGTTAAAAGCAAATTAATTAGAAATGTTTGGAACCCAAACATAAAGAAAGAAAAGAAATGGAGTTATTAGGATTACATTTTTTTGTGTATGTTTATTTTGGGGATAACAGCGGAATAGTAAGATAGATGTAGATGATAGAGTGAACCTTTCAGAAGCCAGGTTTGATCGTGCCTAAATTCATAGGTCCTACTTTCATCAAAGGGGGGGGGGTTCTCATTTTGTCAATCATAAATAAGACTCCCTCCCTCCTACACACCAGATCTGAGTAACCAGTAACACCATTCCCCAGGAACTCACCACCTGGCGCATCTGCTCATTCATTCTAATTGCCATCATAGAGCTTTGGGAATTATTAAATAGATGCCACAATATCACGGGCATTAGGCATGACAGAAATAAGTCCAATGTGTGAAATATAAACAAGCCATGTTTACAAATAGATTAGATGGGTTTAAGCCAAAACAATGAAAGTGCAAATATTACAAGTGGTATGTGTGGGGAATGATTGTTGTGGTCTGGGTTGCGTGAGTGGGATTGGCGTGTGTTTGTGTGGTGGGGTTTGGTATTTTAAAATGTCAATTGTGAGGGGACCCACACATGGGGTTTTTGTACTGCGATTATTTGTTGTTCTGATATCCTGTACTGTTTTTGGATGCTCTGCTTTCTGATTGTTTCACTCGTGGTTGTGTGTTCCTTTGCAGTTGTCAATAAAGATAATTTACAAAAAAAAAAAAAAAAAAAAAAAGAAGTGCAAGGAACACAATCCCTGAATGCACTTCCTCTCCTTTCTCTTCGCAGTAGTGGCCAGCACGTCCCTGTCCAAGGTGCTGAACATAATACATCTGTACTCTGATCAGATTCAGTTCTATTCCCCTTCCTGCTCATCCTCGGTATGTGGGAACCAGCTAAATCATTTTTGTTCCATGAAAATAAATAGGTCTGATTGGAGGCTAGCGACAGCTTTTGAGAAATAGTCTGAGAATATCATTGATGCCTAGAAGTAAAGAGGTTTTACTACTTAATTTTACCTTAAAATTGCTGAGAAGCGTATGCTGTAAGAACATAAGAGCATAAGAAACGCCTTCACCGGATCAGACCTAGGTCCATCTAGTCCGGCGACCCGCACTCGCGGAGGCCCAGTTAGGTGCTCCCTGTTGGAGACCCGGATTTCCCGTATCCCTCGATATGATTTGCAACTTGCGCTTGAAACCCAGAACAGTAGTCTCCGTCACAACCTCCCCCGGGAGAGCATTACAAACGCCCACCACTCTCTGTGCGAAACAGAACTTCCTGATATTTGTCCTGAACCTGCTGCCACTCAGTTTCAGGCTATGACCTCTTGTCCGTGTCACATTTGACAAAGTGAATAACGATATTTCTTGCTCTATTATGTCAAATCCTTTTAGTATTTTAAAAGTCTCTATCAAATCCCCTCGCAATCTTCTCTTCTCGAGGGTGAATAGTCCCAGTTTTCTGAGGTGTTCTTGGTAGCTCAAATTCTCCATACCTTTTGACTAGTTTCGTGGCTCGCCTCTGCACCCTCTCCAGCAGAGTTATATCTTTCTTAAGGTATGGAGACCAGTGTTGGACACAGTATTCCAAGTGTGGTCTGACCATTGCTCTGCAAAGTGGCATTATGACATCCTCCAACCTACTCGTGATCCCCTTCTTAATCATGCCCAACATCCTGTTTGCTTTCTTCGCCGCCACCGCACATTGAGCCAATGGCTTTAGGGTTCTGTCTATCAGTACCCCCAAATCCCTTTCTTGTTCGCATTTGGCTAATGTCACACCCAATATCCTATATTCACGTTCCTTGTTTTTCTTTCCCAGATGCATCACCTTGCATTACGAAAAGATCTGTTTGGCTTAGGGAATGTGTGTATTAATCCCATACAATCCAAGTAGAACACTAAGGTCCAATGAGCAAAATCTACTAACCATTCCCTCACTTAAGATCATCAATACAAGACGGCAATTCATCTTTTCAGTAACTGCTCCAACAGACCTGGAACGCCCTCCCAATCTTTCTACGAAATGAGCAAGATCTGGGAAAATTTTAAAGTAATTTAAAAACATTTCTTTTTAAAGATGCATTTGGCATTTGATTTATTAATTTTTAAACTGTTGTTTTAAATATTAAAAATTACTGTTACATACCTTCCCACTGTTCTTTTCCTTTGTTTGTTCTACTTTTCTATCATGAACTGTATTTCACTTCCCCTTTTTACCTTATGTTATGAATATGTTGAACCTTTTCTAATATTATGTCATTTTTTAAGTTTGATTTGTATTATATGTTTAACCTTTTTTTTTAAATTACGTCATTATTTAAAGTTTGTATTGTATTGTTTCCCTCTGAATGTATTTTAAATTGTACATCGCTTTGAATTATGATTAAGCGATTAATCAAAAAATCATTAAACTTGAAACTTGAAACTATGAGTGTGAGAGAGAGGGATGGGTACCTGAAGGATGGCAGAGGGCTGTCATGCCTCGTATAACAACAACATCACCCTTGCTGTTTGTCTACGGTGTCCCTGTGCACAGGCGTCTTTGCACGTGGGCAAATGAATCTTGGGGTGCAGAAGGGTGAACAGAGATAGACAGAGGGACAGACTGACCCTGGGCAACTGGTGGATTTGCCTGTTGAAAAACATCGAAAATGACTTATATGCAGAAACATGGAGACATGACAGCAGATAAAGGCCAAATGGCTCACCCAGTCTGCCTATCCTTAGCATCCACTATGTCCTCCTCTCCCTAAGAGATCCCACATGCCTGTTCCACGCTTTCTTGAATTCAGACACAGTCTTTGTCTCCACCCCCTCTACCAGCAGACTTTTCAGTGCATCTACCACCCTTTCTGTAAAAAAAGTTTTTCAATGACAAATATTTATTATTTCTATAGTGTTACCAGGCACACACAGTGCTGTACGTTGTACATACAAGAGGCGGTCCCTGCTCAGAAGAGCTTACAATCTAATTATGACAGACACACAGAGGAGGCTAAAAGATGGTAGGGGACTATTAAAGGAATGACAGACAAATATGCTGGTTGGGTCAGCCTCATTTATGGACTCAAAAAATCGGACCTGTAAGCCCATTCTACAGAAAACTTCACTGGTTGCCAATGGAGGCAAGGGTCATCTTTGCTTCAAAACCATAACAGGTTCATCCCCGATCTACCTGTCACACCATTTTGCATTTCCAGGCACCGCCCGCACATGTAACACCTACCTGTTTGCCTTCCCCTTCCTGAACAGTTGTATCTACAAGAGATTCCTTGATAGGACACTGTCATTCCAAGCTGGCAAACGGAATAAATGTCTAACCACCCTCATTTCGAACACACCCTCCTACCAAGCCTTCAGGAAATCAATCAAAACCTATCTCTTTCACAAATTCCTCCGACTCCTCCCTGTCTTGTTGTATCTCTGATCTACTTATTGCATATCCGACTAATCTACCAATGTAATTGACAATATTCTCTGTACCATCGCTGTCTGTGTACAGTCTCTTCTTCTGTAAACCACTCTGAACTGCTTCTGGTATTGCAGTATACAAAATAAAGTTATTTAAATGGAGCTTCAAATAAGTGGGCTTTTAGTCTGGCTTTGAATACTACCAGAGATGGAGCCTGATGTAGCGAGCCTGGCAGGTTGTTCCAAGCTTGTGATGCAGCAAGATAGAAGGGAGTTGGCAGTAGAGGAGAAGGGTACAGGGAAGAGGGACTTGCCCGATGAGAGTAGTTCCCAGAGGGGAGTATAGGGAGTAACAAGAGAGGAGAGATACTGAGGAGCTGCAGAGTGAGTGCACTTGAACGTCAGTAAGAGGAGTTTGAATCATATGCGGAGACGGACTGGGAACCAGTGAAGCAACCTGAGGAGTAATGTGGGTATAATGACCCTGGTGGAATATGAGGCATGCAGCAACGTTCTGAACAGATTAAAGTGGAGAGATATGGCTTAGCAGTAGACCGGTGAGAAGCACATTGCAGTAATCCAGACGAGAGGTGCTGAGGATGTGGATGAGGGTCTTGGCAGCATGCTCAGAAAAGCAAGGATGGATCTTGGCAATATTATAGAGAAAGAAATGACAAGCTGTGGGAAATAAGAGGAGGACAGTGATGAGTCCAAAATGACTCTGAGGTTGCAAGCTGATGAGACAGGGAGGATGAGGATGTTATCCACCACCATATTTCCTTAGATTACTCTTGAGCCCATCACCTTTTACTATCAGTTGAGACTTGCCTCATAAGTATTTATGCCACATAGTTATTTAAATGTCTTTATCATATCTCCCTTCTCATGCCTTTCATCCAAAATATGCATTTTGAGATCTTTAAATCTGTCCCCATACACCTTATGGCTTCGTAGACCATCAACCATTTTAGTTGCCGTCCTCTGGACCGGCTCCATCCTTTTTATGTCTTTATGAAGTTGGGGCATCCAGAATTGGAGCATCAGTACCTCCTTTTTCCTACTTTCCTACAGGAGCATCAATACCTCCTTTTTCCTACTAGCCATACCTTTCCCTATGCACCTTAGCATCCTTCTAGCTTTCACCATCACCTTTTCAACCTGTTTGGCTATATTAAGATTTTCGCATACAATCACACCCAAGTCGTGCTCCTCTTTCATGCAAAAAAGTTCTTCACCCCCTCAACTGTACCATTCCCTCAGGTTTCTGGAGCCCAAATGTAGTCTGAAGAATCTAGTCTGAAGAATCTTGCTAGTCTGAAGAATCTGTCCCTCTCTACCTTCTCCATACCCTTCATGAAACTTATAAGATCATGAAGGGTATGGAGAAAGTAGAGAGGGATAGATTCTTCAGATTAGCGGGGGAAACAAAAACAAGAGGGCATTCGCAAAAATTGAAAGGAGACAGATTCAAAACAAATGCTAGGAAGTTCTTCTTCACTCAGAGGGTGGTGGACACCTGGAATGCGCTTCCAGAGGAGGTGGTAGGGCAGAGTACAATTTTGGGTTTCAAAATGGGATTGGATGATTTCCTGAAGGAAAAGAGGATTGAAGGGTATAGTTAGAGGGTTACCTACAGGATATTAAATGATTAGGGAATAGAATATTTTAGGTATAAGATCACGTACAGGTCGTGAACCTGGGGGGGGCCGCCTCGGGAGTGGACTGCTGGGCGTGATGGACCCATGGTCTGACTCGGCAGAGGCCTTGCTTATGTTCTTATGTTAATCCTAGCTACCAAATTTCAGACCATTCCTGAAGCTTCACTAGATCCTTCCTCAAGTTTTCCACACCATCTGGAGTGTCTATTCTATTGCAGATCATGATATCATCTGCAAAGAGGCAAATCTTATCATTCAGCCATTCAGCAATATCACTTACAGAAAAGTTAAAAAGAACAGGCCGAAGAACCGAATCTTGAGGCACACCACTGGTAACATCCCTGTCCTCAGAGCGATCTCCATTGATCACTACCTTCTATCACCTTCCACTCAACAAGTCCCTGACCCAGTCTGTTAGTTTGGAGTCCATAGCTCAGTTTATTTATTAGTTGCCTGTGTGGAACACCATCAAAGGCTTTGCTAAAATCTAAATATACCACATCTAGCGCACATCCTCTATCCAATTCTCTGGTCTATCAAAGAAATTCATCAGATTTGTCTAACAAGATCTACCTCTAGTGAATCCATGTTGCCTCTGGTTCTGTAATCCACTAGATTCCAGAAGCTTCACTATTCTCTGTTTTAATTGTTTCCATTAATTTACTTACTGCAGAAATCAGACTTACCGGCCTGTAGTTTCCTACTTCTTCCTTACTTCCACTTTTGGAAGGGACCAAATCTGCCCTTCTCCGATCCTCTGGTATCACTCCCAACTCAAGAGAAGCATCAAAAAGGTCAGCCAGCGGAGCTACCTGAACTTCCTTCCCTATGTACCCTCAGATATACACTATCCAGCCCCATCGCTTTATCTGCCATTAGTGAGCTCCTCACGAGCACAATCCTCTGAAAATTGATCCTGGTCTACCTTACCTCCATCCCTACTTGTGTTTGCCTTCTGTGGTCCCACTCCTGGTCTATCGGCTGTGAACACAGAACAGAAATATTTGTTAAGCAATTCAGCCTTATCTTTATTACATTACATTACATTCGAGATTTCTATTCTGCCACTGCCTTGCGGTTCAAGGCGGATTACAAAAGAATTACAAAAAGCGTATTACAAGAAGAAGATATCTGGTAATTTCTAGAGGAGATAAAGAGTAGATAAGGTTGCTATATATATATATAAGAACATAAGAACATAAGCAATGCCTCTGCCGGGTCAGACCTGAGGTCCATCGCGCCCAGCAGTCCGCTCACGCGGCGGCCCAACAGGTCCAGGACCTGTGCAGCAATCCTCTATCTATACCCCTCTATCCCCTTTTCCAACAGAAAATTGTCCAATCCTTTCTTAAACCCCATTACCGTACTCTGCCCTATTACGTCCTCTGGAAGGTATCTAAAAAAAAAAAAGACTTGTCCCCTTATTTTACCATGTCAGCCATTTTGTCTTCTATTTGCATCTTTGCTTTCCTGACAACTCAACTAGCTTCTCTTAACTTTTCCAGATATTTTTGCCTGACTTCTTTCTGCAATCTTTTGTAGTTTATGAAAGCTAATCTCTTTTTCCTTACTTTCTCTGCTACTATTTTTGAGAACCAAAGCGGCCTGCTTTTCCTTTTCCTTTTACTTACTTTCCTTACAAAATGGTTTGTTGCCCTTGCAATAGCTCCTTTCAGTTTTGCCCACTGCTTTCCTGCTTCTTCCAGATGTTCTCATCCAGATAACAATTCTTTGACATAATCTCCCATCTTAACAAAATTAGGTTTTTTAAAATTTTTATTACCTTCAATTTCAAATGAGTCCTCTCTACACCTAACTTAATGTTAAACTGCACCATATGGTAATCACTGGATGCCAAATGATCACCCACTATAACATCAGAAACACTTTCCCCGTTTGTAAGCACTAAGGGCTCCTTTTAGTAAGGTGCGCTAGCGTTTTTAGCGCACGCAGGGTATTACCACGCGCTACACCGCGTGCTATGCGGCTAGAATTAACGCCAGCTCAATGCTGGCGTTAGCATTTAGCGCACATGCTAAAACGGTTAGCACGCCTTAGTAAAAGGACCCCAAAGCTAGGGTAGCCATCGCATCAGGATCAAGAAAATGCAGAGATGCCAAGTTATCCCAGTTGCAGGCTGAATATTTTTGGACAGTCCTCGATTTCAGAGCACGCCATCTGTTGCATTTTGGGACTTGCAGCAATGATTTCAATGGGCATGATCAGAAACTACAAATCCCACATTGCATTGGGATGTAAGTTCAAAACTTGGACTGTCCCCAGCTAAATCTCCAGCTTGGAAATGGTTACTTTGGCATCTCTGGCAAACAGGCCCATCCAATCTGAGTTTTGACTTTTTACATGAATGGAATTATAGTCCTGCTGTCGCTAAGAGAAGGAGGACTACAACTCCCTGCATGCACCGGGGGCAAGCCAGCACTGGATCTGTCTGTTTGTGTTAACTTGGGTGGGCACCCTAATCAAAGCACTTGCATCTACATATACTGTGTGTGTGTGTTAGCATTGCCAACTGGATCCAGGTTCACTCAAAAGGGTTGATCCAGTCCTGGGTTTGTCCTGTTGCATGCAGGGATTTGTAGTCTTGCTTTTCTTAGCAAATGCAATGGGAAAATACTATTATTATTACAACTTATCGTTTCTATATTGCTGCAAGACATATGCAGCATTGCACATTAATTTATAACATTTTATTGAAGAAATGCAATAAATATACAATAATATAATAAAATAGTCATTACATTACAATTCATCATATTAATTTCCATCAAATGTCTTTCATTTCTTCAAAATATATTTCCAAATTACCCATTACATCTCTCAATACCCTCCCCCCTATTTCCTTCCCCCCTTTCCTTTTCCCTATTCACCTCTCCCCCTATCCCCCCCATAATTTACCAAAATGGTGTGATGAATTGGGGATTCAATTATCACTTCAAGATTTTAGTCAAGCTATTTATCAAGTTTTCAAGTTTTATTTTGATTTGATGAATCGCTTATTCAAATTTGCTAAGCGAATTACAATAAAAAAAAGGTAAACATACATTTAGACATACTATTAAAAAGTTTTAAATGATGGGTTGACTGAAAGACTTACGTACTAATCGATACACGAGGGATGGAGGAATGAATTTACAATTCAGTGTTTTAAAGTAGAAAAAAGAACCATAGATGGAAAAAACATTAGGGAGGGAGTAATATAAACCTGGAGGGTAACTGCTTTAAGATTTAAGTATAATTTAAAGATTAAAAGCATCTTTAAAAAGAAAACTTTTTTAAGTTATTTTTAAAACGGCTGAGATCATTTTCCTCTCATATATTGAGGCAAAGTGTTCCAAAGTTGCAGGGCCATCACCGAAAAATATATCATGGCGTCTGGTTCCGATAACTTTCAAGGAAGGGACTACTATGAGCTTTTGGTTAGTAGACCGGAGAGAGCGCAGTGTATTATAAGGAATAAGCATTCTATTAATAAATTGTGGTTCATCGGTGGAAAGGGTTTTAAATATTAAGAGTAATATTTTAAAGGTGATTCGGTGGTTGATTGGAAGCCAGTGTGAGTTGATCAGAAAAGGAGTTTGCCTAAAATTATTACAGGATATGTTTGGAGAGAATGTACGTATAGAGTTTTGCATAGGGCATATTTCTCACAGGTACAAGCATTTCATGCAGGTTTAGTTAATTCTCCTATTTGTATCAAATGTGAGAAAGATCTGAATACCTTTATCTCATGCATTGTGGAAATGTCATCTTATTAAATCTTTCTGGTCTGCCATCTTATTATTTGTAGGTTCATTATGGAATTCCAAGGGGGGGGGGGTGATATTTGGTAAAGCTGCTGCTTGTGGGGGTTTTGGACAAGGAAGAAGCATTCTATTTCAAAAGGCATGTATGATTGGTCATAAATGCATTTTGCAATATTGGTTACAGAAAGAGCCTCCTAGTTATTGGCATTGGAGGAATTAATTTCATCGTTTAATTTTATTTGAGATTTGGAAGGTTCGTAAATTTCTTAGAAGAACTCAGTTATTTTTGAATTTGGGACCCTTATATACAAAAATTATCCTTTAGAGCAGTGGTTCCCAACCCTGTCCTGGAGGACCACCAGGCCAATTGGGTTTTTAGGCTAGCCCTAATGAATATGCATGAGAGAGATTTGCATATAATGGAAGTGACAGGCATGCAAATCTGCTCCATGCATATTCATTAGGGCTAGCCTGAAAACCCAATTGGCCTGGTGGTCCTCCAGGATAGGGTTGGGAACCACTGCTCTAGAGCAAGAAGGATGATTCTTAATAGTGTACACCAGGGATCTCAAAGTCCATCCTTGAGGGCCACAATCCAGTCGGGTTTTCAGGATTTCCCCAATGAATAGGCATTGAAAGCAGTGCATGCAAATAGATCTCATGCATATTCATTGGGGAAATCCTGAAAACCCGACTGGATTACGGCCCTCAGGAGGGACTTTGAGAGCCCTGCTTTACACTGAAGCTTTGGAATCGTTCTTTGCATTTTTAGTATTTGGTAATTGATGTCACCTTTCATTCTAGGGTAGGGTGGTAATAGGGTCATGATAGTAATATATGTGGAATTATTTGTATTTTGTTTAATTCATTTATTACGTTATAATTAAGCATTGCACATTAAAACGTTAAAGAGATGGTCCCTGCTCAGCAGAGCTTACAACAGGGATGGGCAACTCCGGTCCTCGAGGGCCGGAATCCAGTCGGGTTTTCAGGATTTCCTCAATGAATATGCATGAGATCTATTTGCATGCACTGCTTTCAATACATATTCATTGGGGAAATCCTGACTGGATTCCGGCCCTCGAGGACCGGAGTTGCCCACTACTGGCTTACAACTTGATCAAACAAAAAGTCTCCCTTGTGGAATGGGTAACCAGGTCGCCCTACCTGTCCTGTTTGTTTACATTACATTACATTAGTGACTTCTATTCCGCCTGTACCTTGCAGTTCTAAGCGGATTACATCAGAAGATAACTGGACATTTCCAGGAAAAAAGTTACAATTAAGGAGCTGGTTTCATAATAAAGTTTTGAGAAGAGGGTACAAGATAGGTAGAAAAATTTGGAAAACGTCAGATGAAGCAGGAAGATTACGAGGTAGTTAGAGTGGAAGCTGGTTACATTGTTGAGTCTTAGGGGGATAATACAGGTAGAGAGGGTGAGGGGGGGGGATTACAAGGGGGGAGGGGAAGGGGGGTAAAGCTATCTGGATAAATTTTTTGAATAGAAAGGCTAGGGCGACCTGGTTACCCATTCCACAAGGGAGACTTTTTGGCCAGTCCTGATTTTAAAATTACATCTCAAAGCAGTACATTTGTAGTCCATGACTCTATCCATTGAAATCGGTGTTACAGGTTCCATAATGCACCAGGATGAGGTTGGCAGAAATCCAGGACTGGCCAAAAAGTCTCCCTTGTGGAATGGGTAACCTGATCACCCTGGGTAGGGGGTTAGGGAGTTTCTCTGAGTTTCTCTGCATACAATGGGGTAAAATCTGGATCCGTTTCAAAAGGGATGAGGGAAGAAAAAAGCAAGGAAAGGAGGTTGTGAGTGAAGGAAACAGAACATGGGAATGGCTCAGCTACTTTTTCAAGGTTGACAAAGGAAGCAAATTGAGCCTGGGAACCCAAGCTGCTCAGCTCGTGTTTCACAGCTCTGCGCTTTAGTGGTTCCAGCATCCAAAATGACCTGAGCCAGGAAAGCCGGCCCTTCCAGTAGCACCGCGCTGCCAATAGATGATCTGAAACGGAAAGAAAAGGACCGAGGAAGCTCTAAAGATGAATTGGCGCATTCTCGCCTCTCACGTTCAGGACATGCTGGTGTCTCCCTCATAATGGCCTTAATTCTGCTGAGCACTGCACACAGTCTGCTGCAGGGAAACACCTCAGGAAAGGAGATGCTTTCTGTTCAGGGCAGCTAGATTAAAGCATGACCTTCAAATCAGGCCTGTGTGTGCCCCTGTGGACTGGAGTTGGAATCCCCCCTGCCTAATAATCTCAGAAGCGCTATTTCTATTGCCAGTTGCTGTTGGTGGAGGGTGAGAGACTGACATGCCCTAGTTGAAAATCAGGGCCTTTGCAAGCCAGGATAAAACTAGGCAGATACCCTGGACCCTGTTCTTTTAAAATAAGTTTCTCAGAGAAACATAGGGTGGGAAAAATATTTTGAAATCTGGGTTCCAGTGCCTGAACTTCAGGAAGACCTTGTGACTTCCTCAATATGGTAAAGGGGATGGAACTCCTCTCGTATGAGGAAAGACTAAATCGGTTAGCGCACCTTAGTAAAAGACGGCCTAAGAATGTTATAATGCCTCTGTATTGCTCCATGGTGCGGCCTCACCTGGAGTATTGCGTTCAATTCTGGTCTATTTATCTCAAGAAAGATATAGTGGCATTAGAAAAAGTTCAGAGAAGAGCGACCAAGATGGTGAAGGGGATGGAACTCCTCTCGTATGAGGAAAGACTAAAATGGTTAGGGCTCTTCAGCTTGGAAAAGAGACGGCTGAGGGGAGATAGGATTGAAGTCTAGAAAATCCGGAGTGGAGTAGAACGGGTACAAGTGGATCGATTTTTCACTCTGTCAAAAATTACAAAGACTAGGGGACACTCGATAAAGTTACAGGGAAATACTTTTAAAACTAATAGGAGGAAATTTTTTTTTTCGCTCAGAGAATAGTTAAGCTGTGGAACGCGTTGCCAGAGGTTGTGGTAAGAACAGATAGCGTAGCTGGTTTTAAGAAAGGTTTGGACAAGTTCCTGGAGGAAAAGTCCATAGTCTGTTATTGAGAAAGACATGGGGGAAGCCACTGCTTGCCCTGAATCAGTAGCATAGAATATTGCTACTCCTTGGGTTTTGGCCACCGTGAGAACGGGCTACTGGGCTTGATGGACCATTGTCTGACCCAGTAAGGCTGTTCTTATGTTCTTATGATGTAGGCCAGTGCCTCTTTATGAAGAGGCCTATTCTTTGGATTCAGCTCCTAAATGAGATTCAGGCAGAGAAATCTTTGATGACTTTTAAGACTAAATGGAAAACTTATTTTTTTAGCAATCTTTTTTTTTTTTGCCCAGATTCTATAAACGGTACCTGAAGTTAGGCGCCTAGATCGGTGTGCCTAGCTAATCCAGGTGCCTAACTTACTCCCTCCTCCCCACCCTTTTACTAAACCGTGATAGCGGTTATTAGCGCAGGGAGCCATAATTAGATTTGAAGCAAAAAAAAAAAAAAACAACCCCAAAAAAACACTTCAGAAGAGAAAGAAAACTAAGAAATCGCCTCAGATCTCAAAAGAAACCAGAAAAGTAGCCGGACAAAGAAGACGAGCCAAACTTTTCGGTGATAGGGAAAAAGTATCACGCAATGTCAAGTTCAGCAAAGATAAAGAATGATATATAATGGTTATTTGTCCGAAAATTGAATCAGAACATGTAAACGTAAAAACCAGGTTAGCATACGAGGAGGATAAGAGATTGAGGATTCTTAAAGATGCCAATGGAATGATATTAAATGATTCAGAAAGCATTAAGAAGAGATGGAAAGAATATATGGAAAATTTATACATAGCATTGGGGAAATGGAACTGGAAACTGACACCAAAGAAGAACCAGATATTCTAAAAGAAGTCATAGGAACAATTAAAGCTTTATTAAAAAACTAGTCTTTAAGCCTGTTACATTAACGAGTGCTAGAATAGATGTGTCTGTCTGCCTTTATTTCTGTCTGTCTCTCTCTCTTTGACCGCTGTCTGTCTTTCTTTCTTTCTGTGTCTCTCCATGACCACTGTCTGTGTGTCTGTTTGTCTTTCTGTCTCCCTCTGTCACTCTCTGTGTGTCTATCTTTCTGTCTCTCTCTCTCTCTCCTTAGCTGCTGTCTGTCTGTCTTTCTGTCTTTCTCTCTCTCTCCTTGGCTGCTGTCTGTCTGTCTTTCTGTCTTCCTCTGTCACTCTCTGCGTGTCTGTCTTTCTATCTCCCTCTGTCGCTCTCTGTGTGTGTCTTTCTGTCTCTCTCTCTCTCTCTCCTTGGCCACTGTCTGTCTGTCTGTCTGTCTTTCTGTCTCTCTCTCTCTCCTTGGCTGCTGTCTGTCTCTCTGTCTCCCTCTGTCGCTCTCTGTGTGTCTGTCTTTCTGTCTCCCTCTGTCGCTCTCTGTGTGTCTGTCTTTCTGTCTCACTCTCTCTCCTTGGCTGCTGTCTGTCTGTCTTTCTGTCTCTCTCTCTCTCTGTCCTTGGCCGCTGTCTTTGTGTCTGTCTGTCTTTCTATCTCTTTCCCTCCTGTTCCCCACCTGCGCCCCGCTCCCCTTCCTATGGTTGCCCCCCCACCCCATCCCACCCCCTCTCTGCGGCAGCGCCACCAGCTTCCAGCACCATAGCAGCGAATAAACAAATCCTAGTCCTCGACCCACCCAATGAACTCAAATGCAGAGGTAAGGGGTGTTGGTTCGCTGCCGGGCGTGCAGAGAGCATGGCTTCTGCAAGCTGCAATGGTGCTCTGACCCAGAGGGGAGAATGGAGGCAGAGGAGAAAGCTGTGCGACCAGGGAGCAGCAGTGGTTGTGGCATTCCCTCCCCTAGCTCCGTATCTTGGTCACCGCCACCTCCTTCTCTCCCTGATGCCAGCTCCGAACGTGTGCACCCGCCACACACACCCGCACCCTTTAACATTCTGCTGGCCACGGAGCTATGGATCACGCAGGTAGGAGTGCGCATGCGCGCTTAGGGTTTTATTGTTAGTGACAAGTCACCTGGTATTGACAGTATTCCAACTGAATGAATCAAAGGCTCAGAAGGTTCTATCATGGCCTTCACTCGACTCTGTGAACAGATTTGGAAGGAGAAAACATGGCCAGCTGATTGGAGATCACTGTTCATACCTATACCGAAGAAAGGTCCAAATAGTCTTGTTCAGGGCATTTGGGACTTGGATGAAATATTGGTCAAAAATGTGGTATAAAGATAGACATCCTGGTGGTCTGTGTGACAAAAAGACCTGGATGTCCAGATAGACGAGTTTTGGGAAAAAAAATGTACATGTATTTTTCAAAAACGGGCATTTTCCCACCACCAACTTTGGGCACCTATAGTGGCATATGTCCAAATTGGATTTAGATGTATGCTTTGATTATGCCCTTCCACGGAAACAAGACAGAAAGATTATTGACTCCTTTGAGCTTTGGTGCTAGAGAAGGATTTTATGCGTGCCGTGGATCGCCAGAAGAACAAACTGATTCTGGAAGAGATCAAACGGGCTTTTACATTACATTTCATTAGTGATTTCTATTCCACCATTACCTTGCGGTTCAAGGCAGATTACATAAGAATTGTCATGATACTAGGAAATTTGAACATTTTTGAGGAGCAGATAGTAGTAATTGTAGGCGAAGCCCAAATGATGAAATGGCAACTGTCTTATTTTGGTCACACCATCAGAAGAGAAAGATCATTGAAGAAGGACATCATGTTTGGGACGATCAAAGGAATCAGGCAAAGAGAGCGACCTGCAATCAGATGGTTGGACACATTGAAAACAACCATAGAGATGATGCTGGAGGACCATACACAAAACCAGTGGCGTACCTAGGGGGGGGGGGGGCGGGGGGGGGCGGGCCGCCCCGGGTACCAGCCCTAAGGGGGTGTTCCCGGCCTTGCCGTTCAGTCCCCCGCCACCCCCGAAGGACCGCTCGCCCCACTGACCTTCCTGCACCACCTGTGAAGCAGCCCGCAGCAGGATCGCGAAGTCAGCGTCAGCATCCCTGCGCTGCTTCCTGCGCCGCGATCCCGCCCCTCCTCTGACGTCAGAGGAGGGGCGGGACCGTGGCGCAGGAAGCAGCGCAGGGATCGCTGACGCTGACTTCGCGATCCTGCTGCGGCTGCTTCATAGGTGGTGCGGGGAGGCCAGGGGGGCGAGCGGTCCTTCGGGGTGGGTCGGGGCATCAGGCCTTCAGGGTGGGGCGGGCGGGCAGGCAAGCAGGCTTTCAAGGGGGAGGGGGTGACAGGCAGGCAGGCAGGCCTTCAAGGGGGGACAGGCCTTCGGGGGGGGGTGCAGACCTTCAAGGGGGGCAGGCAGGCCTTCAGGAGGGTGCAGGCCTTCGAGGGGGGTGTAGGCCTTTGGGGGGGTGCAGACCTTCAAGGGGGGGGAACAGGCCTTCAAGGGGGGAAAGGCAGGCAGGCCTTCAAGGGGGGGACAGGCCTACAAGGGGGGGGACAGGCCTACAAGGGGGGGACAGGCCTACAAGGGGGGGGGACAGGCCTTCAAGGGGGGGGTGCAGGCCTTCAAGGGGGGTGCAGGCCTTCAAGGGGGAGACAGGCCTTCAAGGGGGGGAAAGGCAGGCAGGCAGGCCTTAAAGGGGGGACAGGCCTACAAGGGGGGGACAGGCCTACAAAGGGGTGGGACAGGCCTTCAAGGGGGGGACAGGCCTTCGGGGGGGTGCAGACCTTCAAGGGAGTGCAGGCCTTCGGGGGGGGGTGCAGTCCTTCAAGGGGGTGCAGGCCTTCAAGGGGGGGAAAGGCAGGCAGGCAGGCCTTCAAGGGGGGGGACAGGCCTACAAGGGGGGGAGAAGCTACAAGGGGGTGGTACAAGCCTTCAAGTGGGGGACAGGCCTTCGGGGGGGGGGGGTGCAGACCTTCAAGGGAGTGCAGGCCTTCGAGGGGGGTGGTGCAGGCCTTCAAGGGGGTGCAGGCCTTCAAGGGGGACAGGCCTTCAAGGGGGGAAAGGCAGGCAGGCAGGCCTTCAAGGGGGGACAGGCCTACAAGGGGGGGGGGGGGAAGCTACAAGGGGGTGGGACAGGCCTTCAAGTGGGGGACAGGCCTTCGGGGGGGTGCAGGCCTTCGGGGGGTGCAGACCTTCAAGGGGGGGACAGGCAGGCAGGCCTTCAAGGGGGGGACAGGCCTACAAGGGGAAGGGACAGGCCTTCAAGGGGGGTGCAGGCCTTCAAGGTGGGACAGGCAGACCTTTAAGGGGGGACAGGCCTTTGGGGGGGGACCATGATTTAGAAGTACACGGAGAGAAGGGGGTGTTCAAAGAGACATGCATATGCCAAACTTTGGGGGGGGGAAGAAATAATGGGTCTGAAAATAGAGGAGAGGGAGAGAGATGATGGACCATGGGATTTAGGGAGGGAAGGAACAGAAAGGGAGAGAAATTGGACACAAGGGATGGTGTGGAGGAGGGATAGAGATACTGGATAGGAGGGTAATTAGGAAAAGAAACGGAGAGATGGTGGACTCTGGGATGGTGGGGAAGGAGGGAGAGATGCCGGATGAAAGGGTATTTAAGAAAAGGTGGATCTGTGGAGGGAGATGAAAAAAAGGAAAGATACCAGACTTCCTGGGAAGGGAAGGGAAATGGAAAGGGAGGACAGAGTTGGCAGATGGATGGTTAGCATGCAGAAAGAAGGAGACCCTGGCAAGCAAGTTATCAGAAGAAAACCAGAGCCTTGGACCAACAAGATTTGAAATATAACGACAACAAAAGGTAGAAAAATTAATTTTATTTTCTGTTTTGTGATTATAACATGTCAGATTTGAAATGTGTAACCTGCCAGAGCTGGTGTTGGACTGCAAACGTGAGCTAGGATTTAACAGAAAGAGGAAAAGTCCTTTTTGTTTCTTTATTTTATTTACACCACAGCGCCAGTGTGGTTAGGAGAAGCCAAAGGGGGTGAAAAAGCTATAAAACCCACCAGGAGTTTTGAAAAAAATCACCCAACTGGGCAGGAAAATCGAATTGAAAAACCAATTCAATAGGGCTGAATCGAATCAAAATTTTTTTTTCCTGTATCTGGCAGCATTAGTTTGCGCTACTGTCTTAGACTTTAGGACCTGGGATTGGGGAGAGATGGCATCCTCAGTACTTTATAATGCAAGTGAAACGAGGATTTGGTCAGACTTTTGAAGGGTCTGCAGAAAAAAAATATTGTATAGGCCGGGGACATGAGACAGCAGGAAATGGGAACTTTTCTTCCTTCTATTTTTGTGAATGGAAAGGCTGAGGATGTCAGAGAGGTCAGTTAAAATATGTGCTTTATAAGAAAATATAATAATGTGTTTTATAAAGTTTATAGCATAGCTGGCCTACCCAGTGAGGTGTTCCTAGTGGTGATGGTGGCAGCGTGTCAATGTGTTGAGAGGAAGAGGTGGTCTGGGAAATTCTGCTGAGCAAACTCCGGGCCCATTTCCACCCCCCAGTTAGTCCACTCCACTCAACTGATTCACACACTGAGTGGGTCTTTGGGTGTTGTTTTGGGATTTCTTCCAGTGGTTTATCTCCTTCTGGTCCAAGGAAGGAAACTTTGTTATCCTTAGCATTGACCTACAGAATATGTTTGTAACAGCACTGCTTGTGTGGCATTAGGCTATGTAGTGATCGAAAGAAAAAAACAGACCTTTGCACATTTTTGCACTATATGGTGGGTGTATGAGGAGATTCACATTTCCTGCACAGCTAAGTCCATGTGAAGTTACCTTGTGCTGTATTTGACATCTAGCAAGGTCTCTGTTTGAAAGGAAAGATCTAAACTTAAAAATGAAGTGGCCAGAAGTTATGGTAAAAGCAGATAGTGTAGCTGGTTTTAAGAAAGATTTGGACAAATTCCTGGAGGAAAAGTCCATAATCTGTTATTAAGACATGGGGGAAGTGTCTGCTTGCCCTGGATCGGTAGCATGGAATGTTGCTACTCTTTGGGTTTTGACCAGGTATTAGTGTCCTGGATTGGCTACCATGAGAATGGGCTACTGGGCATGATGGACCATTGGTCTGACCCAGTTAGGCTATTCTTATGTTATGTTCTCATCTGTAGGGGCCTTTGTTTTCACTTCTTATTTTAATGTATTTTTTTTCTGGGAACTTATCAGTGTTTTTTATAATGGGAACAAAAATGGAAGAGAATTAATGTGTGTGGAATGGGGGGTAACTAATTTCTTCAGCTAAATAATTCAATCCACTTCAAACAGACATAGGAGAACTTGTGCACCATTCACACACCCTCCAACCAAAAACGTCAAAAGAAAAAAACTGTTCGACAACCTCCTAGCCATTCGAGCTGCAACACTCGACCCCCAACTCTACAACCAATTGATATCAACCACAGACTGCAAAACCTTCAAAAAGAAATAAAAACCCTTCTATTCAAAAAACACATAAAACCGAACTAACACAATCAGAATTGTCCCAAGCATCACCTGCAACTACTCCATATGTACTTCTGATGTCATGACAATTTAGACATAATTTATGTTATGTTATGTTTGGAATAATGGTTACATATATGAGGTTCAATAAAAGAAAATTTTCACTGCCTGTTTCTATTCTGACCATTTATTCCATTTCATGGTTATTGCAAAAAAAAAAATAAAAAAAAAATTTTTTACATGGGGGGGGGGGGGGTGTCAAAAAATGATGGGCCCCGGGTGCCACATACCCTAGGTACGCCACTGCACAAAACCCATTTCTTCTGTAATCCATCAAGTCACTATGACTCAAACAAAAGTCGTTGGCTCCCAACTAACTAACCTGTGCCTAACCTTTGGGTGTCGTATTTATGCCTGCTAAAGCCTAGTGGAAATGCTTACACCCCCCCCCCCCCCAAGTTAGGTGCAGGAAAGCAGTATTCTGTAATTCCATATGCAATTCCTCAGAATGTCCCTGCCATGCCACCTTTTCAGATTCAAGCTTTGAGAGTTAGGCTCTGAGCTGTATAGAATGTGCACCGTCAATTGCATAAGAAAATAGGAGCATGAGCACAGCCATACTGGCTCAGATCAATGGTCCATCTTGCCCAGTGTCCTGTTTCCAGAGTGGCCAATCCAAGTTACAAGTACCTGGCAGAAACCTAAATCATAGCAACATTCCATGCAACAGATCCCAGGGCAAGCATCGGCTTCCCCATGTCTTTCTCAATAACAGCCTATAGACTTTTCCTCCAGGAACTTGTCCAAATCTTTTTTTTAAACCAGCTACGCTATCCGCTCTTACCACAACCTCTGGTAATGCATTCCAGAGCTTACCTATTCTCTGAGTGAAAAAGTATTTCCTCCCATTGGTTTTCACATTATTTCTCTGCTACTTCATCAAGTGTCCCTTAGTTTTTGTAATTTTCAGTGAAAACCCACATTCATACAAAACTAAAATCAAAAAGGACGGAAAAAGAATGAATACAAAAGCTGGAGAAAACAGACCTCTTACACGGGCAGCTGGGACTACACTGTACCCTAAGCCACCCATATAATCACTGGTCTGAAAAAACTCCGTACGTATATATTATATCAGTCTTTCATTTCACTCAATAAACTTATTTTTCCAAAATTCATTTTCTGTCATTATTAACGCTGTGTGAAAGCATTTAGAAATACTAATGATGTAGCCTTGGTAAGGCGAAACAGAAGCTTTCTGTCGGGAGTAAGCCTTTTTGGAATACCGGATGAAGAAACAACTACCTCTTTGAGAGAGATTACTTCAAAATAAGTTTTCACGCTTTTATATGTTCTAATAGGAACTGTAGTCATTGCAATAGGTTTTATGCAGAATTAATCACTTTTTCATTCAGCGTTAATAATGACAGAAAACGAATTTTTTGGAAAAATAAGTTTATTGAGTGAAATGAAAGACTGATATAATATATACGTACAGAGTTTTTTCAGACCAGTGATGATACGGGTGGCTTCTGCTAGTTGGCTTGACTTCCAAAAATTTGGGATGCCTTCCAGGTTTGAATAGATAGATTTTTTTTCTACCTTAAAAAAAAAAAAAAAAAGGAAGGAAGGAAGAAAATGAACTGGAGCCATGCTATCACCTTTCGGAAAGGGCTTGCCCACTCCTGGTGTCTCTGTTACATCCCTGAAAGCCGAGATGCAGCCATCCGCTAGTCATTTCCTGCTTACATGGACAGAGCCGATGTCTCCCCAGGCTTTCCTCTCCCTGAACAACTTGAAAGTCATGATTCAGGGCACACGCTGTCCTCCAGGGCTCCCTTGCTCTCTGAAGCTGAGAGCCAGATCTGTTCAGCGTACAGGGCAAGAAAAGGGTGGTCCAGTGCCGTGGATTTAGATTTTGCAATTAATTACTTCTCTCGCCAAATCTGATTTCAAGGCATGTTACATTCAGGGGCGCAGGCTAGAAGGTTTGGGCAGGGCTGGGATCATCCCCCTGAGACCAGGGGGTTCCCAAACCTGTCATGGGGAAACCCCAGCCAGTCAGGTTTTCAGGATATCCATGTTGAATATGCATGAGATCAATTTGTATACCAAGGAGGCAGTGTTTGCAAATCAATCTCATGAATATTGATTGCAGATATCCTGAAAATTTGACAGGGAGGAAATCTTTATGCACACAGGCCCAACTTGGTCATGTTTCGCCCAAAGGAGTTGCTTCAGGAGAGGTAAATGAGCGTAGCCATACATGTATAGAACATACATTCAGTTATAAAATTCAAATCAAATTCAATAATGTTAAAAAACATGAACGATAATGAGAAACAGTACCATTTAGAGTAAAAAGCAAAAATTAAATAATAAATACATCATAGGATGGGGGAGGGGGGAGAAGTGGGGGGGATGGGAAGGGGGAAGGGAGTGTCGGGAGGTACTTTATTGTATTTGTTGATAGTTGATTTTTTTGAATTTATATATCTACAATGTATTAACTGAGTTGAGATAATATTCTTTGTAAGATTTTTGTTATGTATATTTTATTATTAAAACTCAATAAAAAAATTATTGAACTAAATACATCATTAGAAACCTAAATCCATGTTAAATGTCATTCAAATCCCACTGAAAAGCATGTAGGTGGGTTTACCCAGTGTTGCAAATCTTCACGTCACCAGTTTGGATCTCCTGAAAACCCGACTGGCTGGAGTTTCCCCAGGACGAGCCCTAGGTCATTGGCTCTCTCTTGTATGTATGTAAAAGGGTGAATCAAAATTTAAGACAATTGTCAAAGTACGCGATAATTGGAACAGAGCTAGCAAAATGCAACATATGTACTCGTACAGTGCCTGTTGGATAGTTTGTCCACACACAGTGCGCTTTGGTCGTGTAGCAGCCACGAGCTCAGAAACATGGACGCTCCATTGCAAGATTGCACCATAGAAGAACGTTGTACAGTAGTGCGTTTTCTTTGGGCAGAGAGTGAAACCTGTGGAAACTCACCATCGGACATTGACTCAGTATGGACATAATACCATGAATCAATGAAAGGCTTATGAGTGGGTAAAGAGGCTTAAAGTGGGAAGGTGGATGCCTTGATTAGAGAAGACCAACGAATAACGGTGTCTCAATTGGCTTCAGAACTCAATTGGACAGAACTGTTGCTTTCCAGGCAGGTCAACAGAACGGTTGGCTGGGTAACATCATTAAACACTCCTCTTCCTATCTTAGCTTTAGAAAACTAGTTAAAACAAAGCTGTTCAACCGATTTGTTACCAAGAACTCTTAATGCCTTATCCCTGTTCTCTACTTACATGTACTCGATGTCCCTACACTATGTCTATTACTCCGACTTTCTCCCTCTCTACTTGTATTCTCCCCCTCTACATGTATTTGACGATTTCATTGTAATTATTTTCGCTGATTGTCCAGCTCTTCTTATTATAAACTGCCTCGAACTACTAAGGCTTTGGTGGTATATAAGAATAAAATTATTATTATTATTATATCGGCTATGTATCTGCATTTGCCTTGAAGCATGATGGCTCGGTAAGCAGGAAAGTCTGCACACGATGGCTTCTCAAACAGCTTACTGATCTGCACAAGCAGCATTGAGAGGAGGTTGCGACCCAGTTCCTGAGACAGGAAAATCCAAGTATTCTGGAGAGAATTGGCCCTGGCGCCGAGACATGGGGACATCACTACAACCTGGAGAGCAAAAGACAAAGCATGGAGTGGAGTCATCCGTCTTCTCCAGCGAAGAGGAAATTCAAACGTCAGCCCTTCTCCAAGAAAGTCATGTTGATCTTCTTTTTTTGGGACATGAAGGGCCAACAATGAACAGTGAAAATGACTCAGTGTTGCTGCGAAATGAACTTAAACCTGCAATTCGCAGCAAAAGAAGAGGAATGTTGTCTAAAACAGTCTTGCAGCACCGTGACCATGCACGTCCTCATACAGCAGCAGAGGCAGAAGACATAGTGCAACAGTTTGAGTTCGAACGTCTTCTACATCCTCTTCACAGCCCAGACCTGGGGCCTAGCGATTATCACATCTTCGGTCCACAGAAGGAGACGCTGTAAGGTCACAGATTCACCTCTGATGATGAAGTAAAGGAAGCGGAGCTCACCAAGCTTCGGGAGCAGCCGAAAAACTTCTCTGCAGGAATGCAGAAGCTATTTTTAATTTTAGGTATTTATATACTGCCTATCAGTTATCTAAGCGGTTTACAATCAGGTACTGAAGCATTTTCCCTATCGGACCTGATGGGCTCACAATTTAGCTAACATACCTGGGGCAACAGAAGATGGAGTGACTTGCCCCAGGGTCACAAGGAGGAGTGCAGGATTCAGACCCACAACCTCAGGTTGCTGAGTCAACAGCTTTAACCAATATGCCACTCCTTCCAGTAGTTGAACAATACGCAAATGCGTCGTCTTGCACGGGGACTACGTGGAAAAGTGGTATGTTCAATTGCTCACAGTTATTTCTATTAACCCTTTCAGGACCAAGGGACATATTTGTCCCATAACTTTAAAATCCTATCAATTTTGATTGGGATAGTCTACAGTTCTAAATTTGATATAAGAACATAAGAAGCGCCATCTCCGGATCAGACATTCGGTCCATCAAGTCCGGTGATCCGCACACGCGGAGGCCCTGCCAGGTATACACCTGGCTTACCCTATAGCCAACCATATCTCTATATGCCTCTCTCAAGGAGATATGCATCTAGTTTGCCCTATTCCGGATTCCATATGATACTGCCTTTATGTAAACAAACTGGTTCCGACATTCATTCATTAGCGTCGTTGCCAGATTGACGAGAAGATTCACTTGCCACACTGTCCATAAGCCAGAAGTGTGATTTTTTTAAATAAAAATAATGATATTTCACCAAAAAAAATCAATTTTTTGGCATCTGCAAGCCCTTTTTACCATAAAAATGTCGTCAAAACCACAAAAATTGGCCTACGATCCTTATGGTCCTGAAAGGGTTAAAGCCGTTAAATGTATTTTGCCTTTACTTTTTGATTTCCCTTGTATGTTTCAGACTTATGGGGGTCAACTTACCCGTTTAACTGTAGGACCTTCTCTTTACGCAGCAGGGCTAAACTAAGGATTCGTTACGTCACCTTTAAACGCTGCTTTCCTCGAACAAGATTCAGCCTGAAGCGAGTGATACTAGTGCACCTTATTTGCAAATAACACGCACTGTTTGGAGAATTGTGCGGTTAAAAGTGTAATGGAACACAAAAATGAAAAGCCCGTTTTGTAGTATTTTCTGGTTCATAGACAACGGCGCGAAAGACAAAAGCGCGCGCCGACAATTGAGCACAGCGCGGAGGCGCGCACCGCACAAAATTACAGTTTTTAGGGGCTCCGACGGGGGGTTTTGTTGGGGAACCCCCCCCCCACTTTACTTAATAGACATCGCGCCGGCGTTATGGGGGGTTTGGGGGGTTGTAACCCTCCACATTTTACTGTAAACTGAACTTTTTCCCTAAAAACAGGGGAAAAGTTCAGTTTACAGTAAAATGTGGGGGGTTACAACCCCCCACAACGCGGCGCGATGTCTATTAAGTAAAGTGGGGGGTTCCCCCCCACGCCCCCCCATCGGAGCCCTAAAAACAGTAATTTAGAGCGGCGCGCGCCTCCGCGCTATGTTCAATTGTCTGGGCGCACCTTTGTCGCGGCGCGCTTTTGACCTGACACCGTGTTTTCTATTGGGTTTCAAAATGACAGTATAGTAGACTCTCCATTAACCAGAACTCAAGCAACGGGCACTCTCAATCAACCGGCAAAAAACAAAGTCCCCCCTCCGCCCCCCCCCCCCCAGACCACCATCGATGTTACCCTTCACTCCAAACTCCCCCCCGAGGCAACCATCGCTGCTACCTTCCACTCCAAACTCCCCCTCCCCGTGGCCGCTGATGCTGCTCTCCTCTCTTCATGCCCAAGCTGAGCGGTGCTTCTGTCCACCTCCTCCCCCCCATTGACTGGCACTGTGCTTACCATACATGTGCTCGTGTTAAAAGAGCCAGATGCCGTTGTTCTACCCTCTCTGAGATTCTCATGAGCTTCTTGGAGAGGGCAGGAGCACAGATGCTCAAGGCCCCGCAGTGGCCCAGCGTAGAACATCGGCGTCAGGCTCTTTCAGCACCAGCATGCGTATGGCAAGCACGGTGTCGGTCAGTGGGGGGGGGGGAGGAGCTGGATAGCAGAACCGATCATCTTGGGCGCGAAGGGAGGAGAGCAGCGCCGGTGGCCTCAAGTGGAGGGAGAGTGTTGCAATGAAGGAGAGCAGCGGTGGCAGTGGCCTTGGCGGGAGGGGGAGTTTGGAGTGGAAAGACAGCAACAACAGTAGATTCCCATTTTGGGAGGCAAAAAAAAAAATCTCAGTTTATATTTGAGTATATTTGGTAGTTAGGCCTATTTTTAACAGTAACTCTCAAGCAACCAGAAACTACATTTATCTGGCATCAACCAATCCTCTTGAGTGCCGGTTAACTGAGAGTCTACACTTTATCCCCCCTGAATAAAAGGCGTGGGGGAAATACCAGCCAAGGGTTTGTAAAGTGAATCGCCCAGTCTGACGCATGCGAAGCGGTCCCCTAATCATTTCAGTGAAAGTTTAGTACCCAATAGTCAGTCATCTACTTCAATAATAATAATAATAACTTTATTTTTGTATACCGCAATACCACAAACAGTTCAGAGCGGTTCACACTGCAAGAGACTGTACATATACAGCGAAGATACAGAGAATTAATTGTCAAGTATAATGGTCATCAGTTTCAATTACAGGAGAGTACCGAGAGGAGAAGGAGAAGCCAGAGGAAAGGAAGTACATTGGATTGAGGGGGGAGGACAGGGAAAGACCGGGGGAGGAGGAGAGGTGGTTAAAGTTTGGTCCGTTTGGCCGGGAGGGAAGGGGTTAGAGAAATTTATCAAAGAGGTAAGATTTGAGAGATTTCCTGAAGGATCGGTAGGATGGAGCAGATGAGGTGAGGGAGGTAAGGCAATCATTCCATCTGCCAGCTTGGAAAGAGAGCGTTCTGTTGCCTGGATCAGGAGAGGGACTGTTTGCAGAGACCAGCATCTCCGCTTATTGTACTGTCAAGGAATCTGTTTCATAATGTTTCCAGCGGTGAGATCTTCCAACCTGGCAGTGTTACAGCTGGGGAGATATTAAATACAGGAAAAGGAAGCGGAATCGGACGTTGAACTCAGCTCCCAAGAGTAATTGCAGACTGACAGTGAGCAGCAAGGCTGAAGAAATACATCCCCCCCCCCGCCCCCCCCCCGATTATTCTGCCCCCTTTGCCTTGCAGAAGCCATCATTTTGTTGGTAGTCTGCTCCTGGCTCTCTAGAACAGTGGTTCCCAACCCTGTCCTGGAGGACCACCAGGCCATTCGGGTTTTCAGGCTAGCCCTAATGAGTATGCACGAGAGAGATTTGCATATCATGGAGGTGACAGGCATGCAAATCTGCTCCGTGCATATTCATTAGGGCTATCCCGAAAACCCGATTGGCCTGGTGGTCCTCCAGGACGAGGTTGAGAACCACGGCTCTAGAACACTGCTAATTGCATGGCACGAGTTCTGGGTTCAAATCCATCCTTCACTCTTCTACAGTGAAACGTGCACCCTTCGGAGCTAATTGAAAGCAATTCAAAGCGCGCACAGTCCCCTGAAAAGCTGAGGGACGAAGAAATACAGATGTGTGTGCTCACCCCTTCCCCCCCAGGTGATCTGGAACATCATAAGGACAATTCTACAACCTTGGCACTCAAGATGTATGTGCCCATTAGTGAAGTAATTCAGTATGAGCAGGTGCTTAAAAAGCACAAGCAACCAACTTCCTAAATTTTGAGCGTCATTTTGCCACTGGAGCTGAAAAGAGGGTTATCTTATTTCGCTAAGTGCCAATCTGCAGAAACAGAATTCTCTGTCTTGGCATTGTTTCAGATCATTGATTGAATCATATCCACCTCATTCTCTTCTTGGTTGGGCTGAGAACTTTACATCACCCCCTCATAGCAACATTCCAGAGCTGAGATTGTGATGTCACAATGCCTCATTCCACCAATGCCAAAGAGCCAGCCTCATCAATGATGTCACAATGGCTTGAATGTCCAAATATCAGGAAGTTCTGCTTCACGCAGCGGGTGGTGGACACCTGGAATGCTCTCCCAGAGGAGGTTATTGCGGAATCCACCATTCTAGGATTTAAAAGCAAACTAGACGCACATCTCCTAACAGAAGGATATGGGTGGCTAAAATTACGCCAGGTGTACACCTGGCTGGGCCTCCGCGTGTGCGGATCGCCGGACTTGATGGACCGAAGGTCTGATCCGGAGATGGCAGTTCTTATGTTATGTCCTATACTTGGCTCACATAAGAATATAAGAATAGCCTTACTGGGTCAGAATCCTACCCAGTATCCTGTCTCTAGCCGTGACCAATCCAGGTTCTAAGTACCTGGCGGAAAACCAAATAGTACAAGAGGGTGCTGAAAAGTTCTCAGCCCAACCCACCAACTTCTTAAATTCTGAGCGTTATTTTGCCACTGGAGCTGAAAAGAGTCTTATCTTATTTCGTTAAGTGCCAATTTGCAGAAACAAAATTCTCTGTTTTGACATTGTTTCAGATCATTGATTGAACCACATCCACATCATTCGCGTCTTGATTGGGCTGAGAATTTTTCAGCACCCCCTCGTAAATAGTTCTAAAACTTAGGTGCAACCAATACACCTAAATCACGCGGTGATGCACAAACATACTTTTTTACTGAGACAAGAGTGGAAAAAGTTTTTTAAAAAGTAAGAAAAAATGTGGAGAAAAGTGTGTGATGCAGTGGTTAAAGCCTGAGGTTGTGGGTTCAAATCCCACACTGCTCCTTGTGACCCAGGGCAAGTCACTTAATCCCCCCAGGGACATTAGATGGATTGTGAGCCCACTAGGACAGACGGAAAATGCCTGAGTACCTGAATAGATTCATGTAAACCATTCTGAGCTCCCCTAGGAAAACAGTATAATTTGAATAAATAAATTCAAGAATTTGGATAGGGATTAAAACATCACAGGCCATAAACTGCACACCCCTCCATACTTTTTAACTCTGGATCATAACAGCTCATGCTCACTCAAAAAATCTCACTTATCTTTGAAAAAGAGCCCATGTCTGAGTGACGAGGGAGAAGCCACAGCCCTCGGTAGCACTCTTCAACTTCCAGTGTGCAAAGGCGTGTTCATAATTTATTAAGTTTTGATTAAACACTTATCCAAAGGTACATAGTATTTAAAAATAGCTGGGAGACAAACATTTTTAAATTATTAGACATACACGAACTAAACAAACATACTTATGACTCGAGAACAATAGGAAAAGAGGGAAGAATTACAATTTTATAGAAAGAATACATAAAAGGAAAATACAATAGGAAAAGGGAAAAAGTTAAAATTGCTGGAGTAGATATGTGTACAAATCAGTTCATCGCTGGCAAAAGCCAGCAAACCAAGGCGTCTTCTCCACTGTGCCTCTCAAAGAGTATCTTTATACAGTATATGTTAATATCACTGATTCAAATTCCCAAAGGCAGCCATGTTTCGCTTCTGTTTCCTCAGGGGAACCCCATTTTAATGGCCCCGGTTCCTCCCCCAACACCGCCCTCTGCCCCACCCAGACTGGCCCACTTTTTTCTTTCAGCAGCAAAATTTCGTATCTTGCAGCGTTCTTTTCAACCCCGGGGTTTTTTTTGGCACCATGTTAGATATTTTGAGAGGCTTCCATTTTATACACCCCTGAGGAAGGCTGCCCTAGCCGAAACATGGACCGTGTTGGGGTCCAGGGTCCAGTTTATATATTTATATATTTTATATTTGTCTGCCTGCTAAATTTTATGCTTGCCACATTTTATATACATGTTCTATATAAGATTTGGATAAATGATGCTTTAATAAATGAATTGTCCTCACTGCGGTTTGCCTTGGTGTCCCTTCCTCACTCTCCCTTTTTCGTTCCCGCTTTTTTCTTGACCAGTCAGAGCCGATATTCAGCTGCACTCCTGACAATAGGCGATTTAAGTGAGCTTCTCTGGCCGTTTAAATTACTCTGAATATCAGGCCCAGAGTCTTTATATTTCCTGACGTGTCGTGTTTGACGCAAAAAAGAAAAAAAAAGTCCTTAGCCATGCATCCTTTCAGTTACATTTTCTGTGGAAATGTGTAGTTAATTTGAATAATGTAACCATCACTTTTTTGAATCTTCATCCCCTACATGCCCCCTGAAGCAGACCACCTCCTTTCCTCCTCCCTCCCCAGGCCTCTGCCAGTCTTAAAACCCCCAACTCCATGGTCTAGGTTGTCCGTCCATCCGTCCCCCCCCACCAGGGCCTACCTGTACCCCCAATGGTCCAGCAGAGGTTGACTGGGGCAGGAGTAGAGCTCACTTGCACCTGCCCCTCATGGCTGTCTTCTGAAAATGGCTGCCGTGATCTCTAGTAGCAGCTTGAGGTAAATTCACCTGCTTAGCTATGTGGGTTCAAGTACTGAATATTGCCAACACCGCATAACCCCCCCAACTCCCCTATGCCACGCCTGACCTGCCCACTTTTATCATGGATGGTCATAGATGAAATCCAGCTGTACTTCTCAGTTTAGTGCCGCTGAATTTCAGTGGTTGGGTGGTTCATCCTGGTTTGAACCTCTCCTACTCTGGAGGGACAGGGGAGATATGATACAGATGTTTAAATACTTGAAAGGCTTTAATATATAACCAAATCTTTTCCAGAGAAGAAAAAATGGTAAAACTAGAGGGTATAATTTGAGGTTACAGGGAGGAAGACTCAGGAGCAATGTTAGGAAATTCTTCTTCAGGGAGAGGGTGGTAGATGCCTGCATTGCCCTCCTGAGGGAATGGTGGCGAGGAAAACGGTGATGGAATTTAAGAGGGCATGGGATAAACATAGAGGATCTCTAATTAGAAAACGAAGAATGTAAATTAAAGAACTAAGGCCAGTACTGGACTGACTTGCACGGTCTATGTCCCATAGGCAATGATTTGGTGTAGGATTGAGCTGGGGAGGGCATCGATGGGAACTCCACTAACTTGGAACATGAGGATGTTACTGGCAAGATTTTACGGTAGATGTCCTGCAAACAACGGGATGGTTGGATAGGCTGGAGTGAGCTTGGATGGCAGCTTAAGCATTTGGAACCTAGGAAAATTCCAGACTTTACAGTCTATGGCCCAGAAGTAACAAAGAAGAGACAAGTTAATCTAATCATGTATTTTTTAATGGGTCTAACTTATGGGCAGACGGGATGGACCATTCAGGTCTTTATCTACTGTCATTTGCAGAAACTCAAATAGCAGCAACATTCCAGAGCTGAGATTGGGATGTCATAATGCCTCCTTCCACCAATGCCTAAAAGCCAACCTCATCAGTGATGTCACAATAGCTTGATTGTCCTTTACTTGGCTCACATAAGAACATAAGAAATGCCATACTGGGTCAGACCTATCTAGTCCAGTATCCTGTTTCTAACAGTGGCCAACCCAGGTCCCAACTACCTGTTAGAAACCCAAAGAGTAGCAACATTCCAGAGCTGAGATTGTGATGTCATAATGCCTCCTTCCACCAATGCCTAAGAGCCAACCTCAGCAGTGATGTCACAATGGCTTGACTGGACGGCAACTTCAGCAGTTGGAACCTAAGACAATACTGACTTTACAGTCGACGGCCCAGAAATATCAAAGAAGAGACAAGTTAATCAAATCATGTATTTTGTAATGGGTCGAACGTATGGGCAGACCGTTCAGGTCTTTAATCTAATGTTTGAGTTTTTTTAATACCGATTCATCCCAACAGGAGGGCTCGACTCGGCTAACAAAATATGAATAAAATTATCCAGAAGATTAGAGCAGAGACTAAGGGCTCTTCTTACTACGCTGCGCTGAAGATTAGTACGCGCAAACCCCGCGCTACATGGAAAATACTAACGCAAGCTCCATGGAGGCGTTAGCTAGCACACCTTAGTAAAAGGAGCCCTATATAAGAACATAAGCCGTGCCTCTGCTGGGTCCGACCTGAGGTCCATCATGCCCAGCAGTCCGCTCACGCGGTGGCCCATCAAGTCCAGGACCTGTGTAGTAGCCCTCTATCTATTAGGCCAGAATTTTATCATGTATGATTGATTAGAAAAAGAAGGATCATTAGTAAATTACTGAAATAAATACGTCTTTGGTACTTTACGAAAAGTAGGTAGAAGAGAGAGAACTCTAATTATAGAAGGAAGGCCATTCCAAACTTTTACGAATAAATAAATGATCGACAGAAATTAGCCATAGTTTTTATTCCAGTGGGAAAGCCAAGTTTAAATTTCCAAGAGCTCCTAGAATTAGAGATTTCTTGTGAATTAAATGAGACGGGAACTAAAGGAGAAAAAATACCAGATAGGATTTTGAAAATTACAGTTGCGCATTTAAACTGGATCCTCCACTAAACAGGAAGCCAGAGAAGGGATCTCAATAAAGGTGTGACGTGATCACATTTATGTTTACCGTATATCAGTTTAGCCGCCGTATTCCGGATAAGTTGCCGTCATTTATCTGCCGTCACATACTATATTACTATGTTACTCACTTAAATTGCTCTGAATATCAGCCGGATATTTCTGTTACGTGAAGTTTTGGGCGGATTCCTGCCTGGCTATTTTGGATTGAGGTGACGTTCTCGCCAAAACTTGTAACCCACCATATTGCGCTGGGGCCAACAACAACAATTTATTATTTCTGTATCGTTACCAGACGCACCCAACGCTGTACGTTCAACACGCAAGAGACAGCCCCTGCCCGATAGAGCTAAGGCAGGGCGTTAGCAAACATTCACGATAAACAAAAATGCACCTACGGAGAAGAAACAAAAAGAAACCACTTCTAAATAAGCAGCCCTTTAAAAACCTCTGAAAATGAGATTGTAAGCTCTTCTGAGCAGGGACCATCTCTTGCACATACAACTTACAGCGCTGCGTGCGCCTGGTGGTGTTGTAGAAATAAATTCTTGTTGAAAATCAGCTTCTGCTAGCACGCTCCACAGCGAGGCACCCAACAAGAAAAGGCTCGTGCGTCCGTTTGCTTTTTAATTTTGTCTTTATTGTACAGCTTGTATGTCGGCTGTAACCTGCTCGGTGTGGTAGATGGTGCAGGATACAAATTAAGTTTATATGAAATGAAATTCTCCAATCTGTGACACCTTGCTCCTAATATCCTTTCACCGCGAGCATAGAACATGAAATTATTTTAAAACCATCACCTAATTTGTCAGAGAACCTTTGGGGATGTATTCATAGCCAGGTTTTTCCTCTCTTCTCCCCATTCCCCTGGACTTTGCTTGTCCTGCTGCCCTGGCTGGGTATGGGCAACGTCTGATCTGGACAAAAAAAACAAAACAAAACACCAAACCAACCCCACAGTGAACAAATCTTATTTGTCTCAAGTGCTTCCAAGACTCGCCGGAGGCTAAGTGAGGTTAATAACTAGAGCTGCCACTGAGGTAGTGAGCAAGAGAGCTCCCAAGCACCCATCTGCTGGTGATAAATGATCGGAGTCGGAGTATCTGATTTCTGCTCCCCGGTGGGCGCCGGAATCCAGCTCGCAGGCCCTGGTATTAGCCATGTATTAATGAGGCTCCCTCAGTAAATGTGACAGCACGAGCCGTGCTCTTCTTCCTCATTCTCCGTCTCCGTCTCTCGGGCCGCATGTGCAGGGGCTCGTGCACGCGTGCTCATATCCAAGCATGGAAGCCCATTAGTATATCTGTTCCTTTATAGAACAAAGAATTTAGTCACTCTTAAATATACAGTATGTACTATTAAAAATCTTTATGACCAGAATCAACTCATTCTGTGATGCTATATTCCAGTGGTCTCCAACGCACAACTCCAGGGTTGCAAGTGGCTCCCAAAACCCTCCATTGCGGCCCTCAAATAGTTGGCTGAAATGTCCTTTAAATCCCATTAATTTCAATCTCGCCCACTTGACACAGTTACCCAGGTAAGAACATAAGAACTGTCGCTTCTGGGTCAGACCAGTGGTTCATCGTGCCCAGCAGTCCGCTCACATGGTGTCCCTCTGGTCAAAGACCAGTGCCCTACCAGCGCACGTTCTTGTTCAGCGGGAACTTGTCTAACTTTGTCTTGAATCCCTGGAGGGTGTTTTCCCCTATGACAGCCTCCGGAAGAGCGTTCCAGTTTTCCACCACTCTCTGGGTGAAGAAGAACTTCCTTAAGTTTGTACGGAATCTATCCCCTTTCAATTTTAGAGAGTGCCCTCTCGTTCTCCCTACCCCCAAAATCATGCTAGGGCTTATTTTCGGAGTAGGTTTTCTTTTCGGGGACACATGGTAAATTTGTGAACAAGATTATAGAGCATATTTTCCTGCCGTCCCCAGATAACACCTGTTATGGTAAGTAACTGTGCTTTATCCCAAGACAAGCAGGCAGAGTATTCTCACATGTGGGACTCCCTAGCTTACGAAATGGGATGGAGGGAGTTTTGGCCTACAAATAAAACACCAGTAGGAAGGTCTGTGCTCAAAAAGCATATATATATTGTCGTATTCGAGCAGGCAGAACAAAGGAAGTACAGTGGTACCTCGGTTTAAGAGTGCACCGGTTTGTGAGTGTCTTGCAAGACGAGCAAAACATTCGCAAAATCGGCGCCTCAGAAACCGAGTGTGCCTCGATTTGCGAGCAGCACCCCCCACGAACCGGCACCCTCCTCCTGCGATCCGGCACCCCCCCCCCCTGCCACAATTCGGCACCCCCCACCGGCCGCTTCTTACTGTCATCTTGGCCTGGGCACCGGCACCGGCATGTCCTCTGCGTTGGTGCCGGTGCCCGAAAATCGGCCTCCTCTTCTTGCTGGGTCTTGAGCATCTGCGCATGCTCAAGGCCTGCGAGTTCACGCTCTCTCCGAGATTCTCGGAGATCTCGGAGAGAACAAGAACTTGCAGGCCTTGAGCATGTGCAGATGCTCAAGGCCCAGCAAGAAAAGGAGGCCGACACCAGTGCCCAGGCCCAGATGACAGTAAGAAGCAGCGGTGGGGTGCCTAATTGCGGTGGTGGGGTGCCAAATCATGGCGGGGGGTGCCGGATTGCAGGGGGGGGCCTTCGGGGGGAGCAATGCCGGTTCTCGTGGGAGGGGGATAGACAGTGCCGCTGGCCTCAGGGGGGTGGGAATGTATCAAAGCGAGTTTCCATTATTTCCTATGGGGAAACTCGCTTTGATAAACGAGCATTTTGGATTACAAACATGCTCCTGGAACGGATTATGCTCGTAATCCAAGGTACCACTGTACTAATAAGAGACATTCAACCCTGTCCTCCTCTCCCTAAGAGATCCCAAGTGCCTGTCCCACTCTTTCTTGAATCCCGACAGTCTTCGTCTCCTCCACCTCTTCCAGGAGACTGTTCCACGCATCTACCACCCTTTCTGTAAAAAAGTATATCTCATGCCCTCTCGTTCTGGAGCTTCCTTTCAACTGAAAGAGACTCGCCTCATGTGCATTTATGCCGCATAGGTATTTAAATGTCTCTATCGTATCTCCTCTCTCCCGCCTTTCCTACAACGTATTTATTTATTTAATTTGTCTCTATCCTGTTCTCCCCAAAGAGCTCAGAACCGGTTACGGGTTAAACATACATGATATACAGTACACAGGTTACAATTTGGCATAAGTACAGTACAAATTTTTTAATGCAAACTTTTATCCTAAAGCGAACCCTACCGAGGATCTAGTACCAACACACTTTTCTATGTGATCCATCGGTCGAAGGCTGGGGAGTTAGGAGAAGAGGTATGTTTTCATTTGGCCTTTATCTGCCATCATGTTTCTATGTTTCTAAAGTTCAGGAGACCTTCAAAGGATCTGATCTGCGGGGGCAGTTGATTCCAGTGGTTCGGTATGAAGTGGGAATAGGAACACCGATTGGCAGTTTGCAGTTGAAGGACACAACCAGGGAGTATTTTCAAACATATTTCACCCTGGGAGCGGAAGGACCTCTTTGGCACATATGGAGGACACTTGGTCATCATGTAGTTCGGTGCCATATCATGCAAGGATTTGAACGCTAGCATCAAACGCTAGCCCAAACGCTGGCATCAAACGCAAGCCCTTGAAAGCACATTTGGCTATGGGCAGTCAGTGAGAAGATGATAGAGCCTGGGAGACAGGGTCACAGGCATGGAGGTTCTTTAGAAGTCTGATTCCTGCATTTTGTACATGCTGGATACATTGTACGTTCCTCGCTGTGAGACCGTTGAATAGCGCATTGCAGTAGTCCAAGCGGGAGAGGACCAAAGCATAGAGTTGGGTGAAATCAAACTCAAAAAGTAGTTCCTTATTTTTCAGAGTTGTTACAGGTAGTAAAATGAGGAATAGACCACCCACGAGATATGGTTGGAAAGCGATAGGTTGAAGTCAAAGAGTATTCCTAGGCTGCGTGCTTGGTCTTTTGCAGTTATGGTCGTTGAGTCCCAGCGTAGTGAGGGATGGGTGCAGTTGCAGTGTTCTTTGCACCACACTTTTCTCCTAGCGGTAGGTATAGCTGGATGTCATCCACAAAGGAGTAAATCTATATTTGGTATTTGTGGGCTATGTCTAGGACAGGTCTAATGCAGAGATTGAATAATAGGGTGTATAGTAGAGCCCCCTGCGGAACACCGTATTTGATTGGTTTCAGTTTCGACAGCTCATCATTGAACAGTACGCTTTGAGATCTATCGTTCAAGAAGGAGGTGAGCCATCACAATGCAGTGTCTCGGATTCCAATTTCAGAGAGCCGTGCAATGAGGACAGGATGGTCAATAGTGTTGAATGCCGTGCTGAGATC
Organism: Geotrypetes seraphini; assembly: GCF_902459505.1. Taxonomy (NCBI): domain Eukaryota; kingdom Metazoa; phylum Chordata; class Amphibia; order Gymnophiona; family Dermophiidae; genus Geotrypetes; species Geotrypetes seraphini. Next base: position 14,286,870 of record NC_047085.1, read on the forward strand.
CAGCAGCACCAGAAGGATATCATTACCCTTATCCATGAGTTTCCAGCAGTCGTCAATGATGTTGAGAAGGACGGTTTCAGTACTGTGGAATTTCCTGAATCCTGATTGGAAGACGGATAGGGATCCTTGTTTGTCGATGCTTGAGTACCTGATTGTAAAAACCGCTTAGATAACCTTGATAGGCGGTATATAAAATCCTAATAAACTTGAAACTTGAAACTTGAAACTTGATGGAGTGCAATTGGTTTAACACTATTTTTTCCAGGATCTTGGAGATGAAGGATAGGTTGGAGAAAGGTCTAAAGTTGCCGGGCACGTTAGGGTTGAGTTTGGGTTTTTCAAGATTGGTCTGATGACCACTGATATCGTTTGTAGAGAGGTGTTGATGAGAGGAAGGATGGAGTCTACAAAGGCATCTTTCACAGTCACCAGGAGGCATGGTGGACAGGGGTCTAGTTGGAGGCGGAAGGGCGAATAGTGTCTAGTATCTTGGCGAAGTTGTTACGGGAGACAGTTTTGAAGCAGGTTAGGTTCCCAGTTGTAGCGAAGAGTGTTTCACTGTCGAGTTCAGTGTTGAGGCATTGGTTGTCTTCTTGCGATGCATCTTTTTTATTACTTTAAAAAGGTTTTTTTGATCTATTGGGAGTCTTTAATAGTTGTTGGGAGTAGTACATCTTTTCAACCTCTAGGGTGGCTTTTTTATAGATATTAAGATCTTTAAGTCTGTCCCCATACGCCTTATGACAAAGACCACTGACCATTTTAGTAGCTGAATGTTGAGGCACACCGCTGGTAACATCGCTTTCCTCAGAGCGATCTTCATTGTCAACTACCCTCTGTTCCAACCAGTTGCAGACCCAGCCGGTCACTTTGGGACTCATCCCACGGGTACTCAGTTTATTTATCAGAGGTCTGTGTGGAACACTGTCAAAGGCTTTGCTAAAATCTAAATACACCATCTCTATCCAATTCTCTGGTCACCCAGTCAAATAAATTGATCAAATTTGTCTGACAAGACCTACCTCTAGTGAATCTATGTTGCCTCGAATTCTGTGATAATTGAACATGCCATTAAAAGCTAATTTAAAAAAATTAAAATGATAGGGACAGATTCTTCAGACTGAAGGGGACAACAAGTACGAGGGGGCATTCGGAGAAACTGAAGGGAGATAGGTTCAAAACAAATGCAAGGAAGTTTTTCTTCACCCAAAGGGTCGTTGACACTTGGAATGCACTACCGGAGGAAGTGATCAGGCAGAGTACGGTACAGGGATTCAAACAGAGTTTGGACGGATTCCTGAGGGATAAAGGGATCGTGGGATACTGAGAGAGGTGCTGGGATGTAACACAAGTATAGAAAGCTAACCAGGTAATAAGTATAGAAAGCCAACCAGGTCGTGCATGTGCAAGACCGGGGGGTTAGGACTTCGATGGGATAATAGGACTTCAAATGAGAAACCAAGGTGGCAAGGGAGCCCCTTCTGGTGATTCAGACAGGTCGTGACCTGTTTGGGCCGCTGCGGGAGCGGACCGCTGGGCAGGATGGACCTGTGGTCTGATCCGGCGGAGGCACTGCTTATGTTCTTATGTTCTTATAAAATTAAGTTCCATGTGGAAATTGACTTGGTACCTAGCAAAGCCTACATCGACACCTAACAACCACTACCCCAAAACCCTGGCCTAATATAAGGATGCTCAAGTCCATTTAGGCACCACTATGCATGATTCTGTAAACTGCACCTAATTTTGAGTGACATGGTAAGCGGGCTGTCTCTCCATATAAACACAAAATAACCTTAGCAGAGGTTGTGGTAAGAGCGGATAGAGTAGCTGGTTATACGAAGGGTTTGGACAATTTCCTGGAGGAAAAGTCCATAGTTTGTTATTGAGACAGACATGGGGAAAGCCACTGCTTGCCCTGGATCGGTAGCATGGAATCTTGTTACACGTTGGGTTTTGGCCAGGTACTAGTGACCTGGATTGGCCACTGTGAGAACGGGCTACTGGGCTTGATGGGCCATTAGTCTGACTCAGTAAGGCTATTCTTATATTCTTATGTGTGCCAAGAATAGGACAATCATGCCATTGTGACATCACTGATGAGGTTGGCTCTGAGGCACTGTGGACTGAGGCATTATGACATCACAATCTCAGCTCTGGAATGTTGATCTCATTGGGGTTCTGGAACGTTGCTATTCTTTGAGATGCTGGAATGTTGCTACTCTTTGGGCTTCTAGAATGTTGCTTCTATGTTAGATTCCAGAATGCTGCTGTTCTTTGAGATTCTATCTGGAATGTTGCTACTCTTTAGGATTTTAGAATCTGGTTACTCTTTGGGGTTCCGGAATCTTGCTATTCTTTGAGATGTTGGAATATTGCTACTCTGGGATTTGGCCAGGAGTTTGTGACCTGGATTGGCCACCGCGAGGGCTACTGAGCTTGATGGACCGTTGGCCTGACCCAGTAAGGCTATTCGTATGCTCTTCTCCCAAACTCATCATTTCCTAATTATTTTATTACTGGGTATGGTTTTTGTATGACTTATTTAACTGTCAGTTATTTTTTAATAGGAGTGGGAACCCACTCCAGCACACCACTCGGCAGCATCCTCCATTCTACTCTCGATCCCCACCTCCCATTCAGCATCTCCTCTCTTCTTCCCTACCTAGTTCCATTTTCAGCATCTGCCCCCTTTTCCCTGCTTTGCTACTCTCCCTACCTTTTTCGAGACCTCAAGCCAAGGTTGAAATCAGATTTAGCCCTGGTGTGAAGGCTTTAGACACAAGCCTGTGCTCAAATGCTGCCACATTCTGGTCCCTCCCACACAGAACTTCCTGTTGGGGGGGGGGAGGGTATACAGCGGCTCTGAGTGTCGACCTGTATTAAAGCTTGTGCTGGTGACGAGTCTGCTTTCAAATTCAGCCCAGTCCTGGAAAAGTTAGGGCAGCGAATTGGGGTGGGAGAGAGATGCTGGATCCAATGCAGGAGCAAGGAAAGAGAGTAGATGTTGCACTCCTGCCTCCCCTTATACTCAATTTTCTATACCGCTCTCCCAAAGCATTTCAGAACAGTTTACATGAATTTATTCAGGTACTCAAGCATTTGTCCCTGTCTGTCCTGGGGGGCTCACAATCTATCTAATGTACCTGGGGCAATGGGGGGATTAAGTGACTTGCCCAGGGTCACAAGGAGCAGCGTGGGTTTGAACCCACAACCTCAGGGTGTTGAGGCTGTAGCTTTAACCACTGCACCACTCTAGAAATCAAAATGCAGCAAAAGTGAGCCAAGTGTAGGACAATCCAGCCATTGTGACATCACTGATGAGGTTGGCTCTTATTGGTGGAATGAGGCATTATGATGTCACAATACCAGCTCTGGTTAACAGAGGCTGAAACTCTTCACACTATATATTTATTCAATTTTCTATGTCATTCTCCCAAAGGAGCTCAGACCGGTTTACATGAATTTATTCAGGTACTCAAGCATTTTCCCTGTCTGTCCTGGGGGGCTCACAATCTATCTAATGTACCTGGGGCAATGGGGGGATTAAGTGACTTGCCCAGGGTCACAAGGAGCAGCGTGGGATTTGAACCCACAACCTCAGGGTGTTGAGGCAGTAGCCACACACTCCCACTATATGCTGTTGCCTTAGGCGGGTGTCTAGTTTGCCTTATGGCAGGGCCAGCTCTGCACAGACACTTGACAGCGTGCTGCAGCCTTGGTCTGGGTAATGCGGAAGTTGACCCATTTACCCTTGACCTCTATCAGACGTGTTAGTTGCCGATAACAGTGGGTTTGGTGACATGGAAAATTGCCCGGTAAGGTCGTTCATTTTATTATCACTCTCTCTACCTGCTCCTGCCCACTTCCAGGTCCAGCTGGTCTGCCCTCGATATGAACGGGGCATTTGACAGCCAGGTCAAGCACCTCCAGGACTCCACATGCATCTTGTCTGCAACAAGAACAAGCGAATCAGATGCAAACATTTCATGCTCCGCAGCCAGACAGGCTACAAAAGCTTTTTCCTCTCTCCGCGATCCGGCTCCTTTAAGTTTCACGAGATACACAGAAAGATGAGTGAGCAGAAGAGGCTTTTAAACAAATGTCCGCAGCCTGGCCTCCTCCATCCAGCTGAATCTCCCAGTTGATGCCCTGATCAATTCTTCATCAAATCTTAATGTACGCTTTAACTCAAGTGTGGCATCTTAATCAGAGCGATGACTGCAGAGTGTCAGACCCATCAACTTGGGAGCCTCGGACAAATGATCCCATCGACTTCTTCCACAGAGCAGTGAGCTCGGCCTGCCCTGGTCTCAGGATGCCTTCTAGTGGCTATCCAGGGCCTTATCTCTACTCTTTAGTCAAACTGGGGCTCTTCTCTATGTTACCGTGCTCAGCTCGTTAATCGTGCACAGGTCTGCTGTTAATACACGTTTCAGAATAGAGAGATGGTGGGAAAGGGGAAATGTGTTTCTTTAGTGACAAAGAGAAGGCGCCCATGTCAAGAGCATGCAGCTAGTTGTTTGCAGGAGTCATTTCCAACTCTCCCGATCCCTCCTATGTTGGGTGTCCCTTCACGGCAAAGAGATTTCGGATTCAGCTCCTGCGCTATTTATTCTCTTGATTCCGGAGGACTTGCAGTTCTATAACTGGACGCGTGAAGCTTTCGCACGATAATTAGCTCTGACATGTACAGAGTACATGCAGTATTCTGTGATGGGGGTACGTGACTGCAAAGGGAGCCTACACATGGAGAGAGCACCAGAGGGGCATTGCCTTGTCTCCAAGTTATGCTGCGTAGGTTTCAACACCTACATGGCACAAACGCACCGGAGGTTAGTCTCTGTCGATTAATAGAGAGCTCAGGAATGAGAGGGCATCAGATGAAGGTGAAAGAGGAGAGAGACTCAGAAGTAATTTAAGGAAATACTTCTTCGCAGAAAGGATGGTGGATTTGTGTGGAACGGCCTCCCGGGGAGGCAGTACAGACAAAGATGGTATCTGAATTCAGGAAAGCATGGGACAAGGACATTGGATCGTTGAGGGAGAGGAAGGTAGATGGCACGGATGGGCAGACTGGATAGGCCATATGGGGGCCAATATTCACACTGTGGCCATCGAGATTGAATTTATTGAGGTTATGTGGCCACCACAGACATAACCAGCCAAGCCGATATTTATCAGCTGGCCGCGTTAGGGCTTTAAAGCACGGAATAGTGCACGATAAATGGCTGAGCACGCTAGACCTTAACGCCAGCATTGAGCTGGCGTTAGTTCTAGCTAAAAACGCTAACGCAGCGTAGTAAAAGGAGCCCTAAGTCATAGCAGCCAAAAAGAGACCCACCTGGCCACTTGATGTAGGATTATATCATTAATAAACCCACTCTAATTGTATATAAATTACTAAGCAGTCTTTACTCTAGAACAGGGGTGTCAAAGTCCCTCCTCGAGTCGGGTTTTCAGGATTTCCCCAATGAATATGCATGAGATCTATTTGCATGCACTGCTTTCAATGCATTATTCATTGGGGAAATCCTGAAAACCCAACTGGATTGCAGCTCTCGAGGAGGGACTTTGACACCCCTGCTCTAGAACAGTGGTTCCCAACCCTGTCCTGGAGGACCACCAGGCCAATCGGGTTTTCAGGCTAGCCCTAATGAATATGCATGGAGCAGATTTGCATGCCTCTCACTTCCATTATATGCAAATCTCTCTCATGCATATTCATTAGGGCTAGCCTGAAAACCCGATTGGCCTGGTGGTCCTCCAGGACAGGGTTGGGAACCACTGCTCTAGAAGCTTATTCAAATTGCAGATCTAAGGCAGGGGTAGGAAACTCCGGTCCTCGAGAGCCGTATTCCAGTCGGGTTTTCAGGATTTCCCCAATGAATAATGCATTGAAAGCAGTGCATGCAAATAGATCTCATGCATATTCATTGGGGAAATCCTGAAAACCCGACTGGAATACGGCTCTCGAGGACCGGAGTTCCCTACCCCTGATCTAAAGTGCTCTTCTCACAAGGGGGAAAACAAGCCTCAGTTAGAACTTCTGACCCATCCAGGTCTCGAGAGTGATAATTTCACTTGACCATGTCTCTCCACTCCTGTCCAAGCTTCACTGGCTTCCAGTATCCTCCAGGGTCCTCTTTAAATGTGCCTGCTTAGCTTTCAAGATCCTACATGGTATCCTTCCTCCCGTTATTCCATTCTTTTGGAATTCCTCAAACCCTAATTCCACCAGATCCTCCCAAAAATTAAAACTATCATTCCCCTCTACAAAAGGTATATCCCGTGCAGGAAAACTAGGAGCATCCCTCCCCTTTGGAACCACAGAACTCTGGAACAACCTTACATCCCCGCTCAGGAATTCAAGCTCCCTCCAACTTTTCCGTAAACACCTGAAAACTTAGCTCTTTTCAAAAATCTAACACCTCCCGCTCTCTGGTACCCTTGTCCCTCTCTATCTTCTTAGCTCCTTTCCTTCATTGGAGTTCCTTTCTTTCCTAACTCTGTAAACCGTGCCGAGCTCTACGCTTGCGGAGATGGCGCGGTATGCAAACCTAAGGTTTAGTTTAGTTTAGTTTAGACTCTCATTTCAGTCATCGGCAAAATCCCCCTTTTCAATCTTTTTTTGTCTTGTAAATTCCTTAAAGTCCGTTATCAGTTTATGTGCATTTTTTTCTAACATACTTAAATAAATATCTTTATAAAAAGCCACGTAGTCGCATGCAATCCAAACTTCTATATCATGTTGAAAAAACAATCTTGGTTGATTTTATCTACTGCTTAGTAAATAATGCAAAATTGAGGAACACGTGGTCCAGGTGATTCAATATTTTCGATCGATTAATACGATGTAGCCCAAGTTTGACTTATCTTTTAAGAAGTGTATCTTTCAGTCCTTTCTTTTGCTTTTACCAAATGTTTCTCTCAGGGCCAGATCTACGGTGTTTGGTGCGTTTCGAAAGCCGCTCTCTAATAACTAACATAGCCTGCGTTTCGTGAGCTTTATTCAGAACACTGCGGCCAAATTAATTTTTGGAAGACATAAATATGATCATGCCTCTCCACCGTTGAGGTTACTTCATTGGCTTCCTGTTTACCGGCAAATTCAATTTAAGAGTGCCAATGTAATTTTTGAAATTTTACATGGAATTTTTTTCACCTTTATTATTACGTCTATCATTTTTTTTTTTTTTTTTTTTCAATTATTACGTCTATCATTTAATTTTCTTCGGTTTTACACTACCAGGAATAGACATACATTTAAATTGCTCTTCCCTTCCGTTAAAGGGATTAAAACCCTAGGTAAATTCTCACATTCCTTAGCCTATTCCTTGGTAAAAGTTTGGAACGATCTTCCCTCGATTATCAGAACGTCATTATCCCTATCACTTTTTAGGAAAAATCTGAAAACTTATCTCTTTCAGAGATTCTTAACTGAGGACTGATCTAATATATTGAAAATTTTTCTATTACCTTCATTATTGTTTTATATTATATTCTTTTAAACTTTGGGGGCCTTTTATCAAACCGCGCAAGCGGGGTTAGCGAGTCTGACATTACATCACACGCTAATCCCCGCGGCAAGCAAAATAAACTAACGCCTGGTCAATGGGAGGCGTTAGCGACTAGCGCGGCAGGTGGTTTAACGTGCGGTATTCCCCGTGTTAAATCCCTACCGCTCCTTGATAATAGGACCCCTTTGTTAACCGGCTCGAGTCCTTGCTGGAAGGATCCGGTACATAAGATGGAAATTAGATTAGATTAGATTATTCCCACCGCATCAGGGTATTTCACTCAGCAGCCTGAGTCCACTACTGTCTTCTGTGACGCGATTTGCTGCCTTCAAAGATACCAAGATCGCAGATTGGTGGAATCATAGAGTACAAATAGAACACTAAGGGAAGGATTCTCAAAATGTACTGTACCTTTTAACAATGGTCGCTAAACCGGCTCCAGACGGTTTAATGTGGCAGTATTTTACCAGCTGATTATATTGTGCAACAGAAGTTTTGGGGCATGAATTGTAGTGGGTGTTCTCTAATGATTTGGGGTCGCTGAATTCAAAACTGACAATGTTTTGCTATAACTCTGATTTTTGGCAAAAAGAGCATTATAATGCAAAAATTAACATTTTCGCTATATTTTCTAATGCTTGGAGTAAATGTTATAACAATCTCTGAAATATTAAAACAGTTTGCCTCAAATTAGATTTTTTTTTTCCCCAACAATCTTGGAAGTGTTAGTGATGACCACGGGGAAAGGTTTCACCAGGACATTGCTAAAATGGAATAATGATATCGGGGCAGACGGAATTCATCAATGATGGCCGACTCTTGTTGGACATTAATTAGAGACGCTCCTAATCTCGTTTATAAATGCACTTCCGACAGCAAAACAATTCTAGGAAATAATATTTATAAGAACTCTTACATCGGCGCAATGCGTTACATTATGACTTCTCGTGCTATAAATAGCAGCGATTTGCTGAAAAACTATACGTGACGGGAGAAAACTGAGGCTAGTTTCGTACACAGGAGGTCAGATTCCATAAAACAAACCTCATTCTCTTCTTGCCTCAGACAAAAAGTTAACATTTGTTGCGCAGTGTTATTGGAACGGCTCACTTTGGTCTTCTCCGAGCTTCTCGGCAGACTCAGACTCTGCCATACAAATGTATTATGACGAGGTAATAAATATTAAACTGGTGGTAAAACGGGCTCATCAATATTTTAAGGAGCACTCCGAGCAATTTTCTATCATCGCCGGGTGGCTTTCCAAGTGCGGCGCTGGCTTTTGACAACTAAATATTACTGTACCAGAACTGTGCAAAGCACATCTCAGGAGTGTGTTTCAAGCTGTGGCTCATGATAAAATTTAATTTAAAAAAATACAACATTCACATAAATTATAGTAGTTTTGAGGGGAAAAACATATCTCAAAAGAACGCTTCTCAAGCACATAGCACAACGACATAGAAACATGACCGCAGATAAAGGCCAAATGGTCCATCCGTAGCATCCACTATCTCCTCCTCTCCCTATTGGCTAAGGCTCTTAACATTTGCATCTCCTCTTCCTATTGGCTAAGGCTCTTTACACCTGCATTGTGAGATCATAGAGCTTTATGGTTATAGAAACATGATGGCAGATAAAGGCCAAATGGCCCATCTAGTCTGCCCATCCGCAGTAACCATTATCTCCTCCTCTTCCTATTGGCTAAGAGTCTTACCATTTGCAACAACCCCCATTCCCAGACTACTTAAGCCACCTCTGTGCAGCTCTACTAGGCTTTCCTATGCCAGGTGCTGATGTTCCGAACTTTGTGGGGGTGCAACGGGGTCAGCGAACACGGGGAGGAGTGTGCGTAGGTCTTTACTTTGTCTCTGCAGTGGTTATCTGGTCACTTTCGATACCTTTTGAGCCCACACCTGTCTTTAAATTGTCTATCTCACAACGTACAAGTTTCGCCTAGGCATTCTCGTCAAACATTTGATTATCCCTGCAGGAAGACTAAGTCTAGGTCGGCCTGCAGCCCCGCCCTAACCACTCCTCCAAAAACGCCCCTTTCAGATCTGGGTGCATAGCGGAGTTCAGAGGCCTAATATGTCCTTGGATATGTCCCAAAAAGCCATTCCAATTATCAGCACTTGGATCTTTTAGACTTGGATGGGTGTTTAGACGTATTTAAGTTTCGATTATGAGCCCCATAGAGTTTTCAAACAAACGGGAAATATTTATTATTCTGAGGTAACACATCACTCTTTAACACTCTGTTTTTCAAGGCTGGCTCCCTGCCTAGACCAACACAACACATAGTAGAACCTTCTAGAATTCCCTCTGGGACTAGACCAAACAAGCATCTTCTACATACAAGTCCAGGTTCTTTCCTACCTTGACTTTCTTTCCATATAAAGGTGCTGGAGCCACCCTGTTCCCTGATCCTCTCCTCGGGTACCGATGCTCAGCTTCAACTGAAGCCCTCCTCCATCAGGATCTTCCTCCTGGAACCTCTTGCTCTGGGCCTCTCCCTGGAGACCTCTTGCCTTGGGGCATCTCTCCTGGAGATTTCTACCCTCAGGGCCTTTAACTCCAGCCTGGTCTGAGCTCTGCCCCTCGGACTAAACAGGTTTGTTCCGCCTACCCTAAAGCGGATTACTCCTATCATCTATGAGCTAGCGCCCCCTGCTGTACGGCAACTTAATTGCCATAAATCGGTGAACTAGCAACCCCTACTGTACGGTGACTCAACAGTAGTAAGGAAGTGCTCTTCACTATAGCACCCGTTCCCTCAAACAGGGCATATATACCTTTCCAGCCCACTGATTGGGGTTTAAACGGGCTGGGGCCTCTGCTGCCTGCTTAAACCCCATGATAGATCGGGGAAGGAGGGAGGGGAAAGAAGGCCGCAGTCCACTCGGCTTTTCAGGATTTCCCCAATGAATATGCATGAGATCTATTTGCATGAACTGCCTGCATTGTATGCAAATAGATCTCATGCATATTCATTGGGGAAAATCCTGAAAAGTCGAGTGGATTGCAGCCTTCGCTCCCCACCCCTGTGATAGGTGATATTTGAAATGTGTCTGACCTGGTACCTTTTTTTTTTTTATATAGAAATATACTACTGGTTCTGGAACAGTACCTTTCTGCATGACATGGGCTAAAGCCCAAGACTGGATCAGCCTCTTTAGATTGACCAGGTTGAATCTTTGCCTGAGCTCTGTGTTTCTGTAACTGCTTGGCATCTGAATATAGGGAAAAAAGGAAGCGCCTGCTGCTCTGGCAAACAGGGGGTTAATCTGGGACTGCACTCGGAGCATAATGATGGAAAGCCGTGCTGAATGCGCACTTTATCTTCTGAGCCTGGCACTGCTGGGATCACTTTTCCTCAGCCGATGATTTTCATAGCCCAAAAGAGATCCCAGAACCTGGCACGAATCCATGGCAGTCATGAACACAGCAGTGAGCTGTGCTCTGCAGCTGGGAACACAGCAGTGAGCAGTGCTCTGCAGCCGTAGAAGCTCTTGCTGCCAGGGCTCCATCTCCTGCTATTTGCATGAATCTAAAACAGAGATGCTGAGGGTTTAAAAACAGAAGAGCTGATGGGAAGGCAGAGAGGAGCTAGGAGAGGGGAGAGAGAACAGAAAGGAATTAGAAGTGGGGACATGGAAGCCGTGAGAGACGAGCAGAAGGGAACATAAGAATAGCCTTACTGGGTCAGAGCAATGGTCCATCAAGTCCAGTAGCCCATTCTCATGGTGGACAATCCAGGTCCTTAGTACCTGACCAAAACCCAAAGAGTAGCAACATTCCATGCCACCGATCTAGTGGCTTCCCCCATGTCTTTCTCAATAATAGACTATGGACTTTTCCTCCAGGAACTTGTCTAAACCTTTCTTAAAACCACCACATCCTCTGGCAACACGTTCCAGAGCTTAACTATTCTCTGAGTGAAAAAAAAAACAAATGTCCTTCTATTGGTTTTAAAAGTATTTCCCTGTAATTTCATCGAGTGTCCCCTAGTCTTTGTAATTTTTGACGGAGTGAAAAATCGATCCACTTGTACCCTTTCTATTCCACTCAGGATTTTGTAGACTTCAATCATATCTCTTTTCCAAGCTGAAGAGCCCTAACCTCTTTAGTCTTCCCTCATACGAGAGGTGTTCCATCCCCTTTACCATCTTGGTCGCTTCTTCTTTGAACCTTTTCTAGCGCTACTATATCTTTCTTGAGATAAGGAGACCAGACTTGAATGCAATACCCCAGATGAGGTCGCACCATGGAGCGATACAGGGGCATTATAACATTCTTAGTGTTTATAACCATCCCTTTTTTAATAATTCCCAGCATCCTGTTTACTTTTTTTGGCCGCTGCCGCACCTTGGGAAGAAGGTTTCATCGTATTGTCTACGATGACACCCAGATCCTTTTCTTGTACACCTCTAAATAAGGTCTCACCAGAGTCATATAGAGGCATCATCAATGCTGCCTTTTTCTTACTGTCCATTCCTCTCCCTATGCACCACCCTTGAATAAGGTGTGCAATTCTGGTTACCGCATCTCAAAAAGGTTATAATAATAATAATAACTTTATTCTTATATACCGCCAACAATCTTGCGACTTAGTGGATTTAGTGAATGTGCAAGAAGGGTGGTAAAAAATGATAAAATGTAATGTAATTTATTTCTTATATACCGCTACATCCGTTAGGTTCTAAGCGGTTTGAAGAAAATATACATTAAGATTATAAATGAGAAGTAAGAAGGTACTTAAAAAATTCCCTTACTGTCCCGAAGGCTCACAATCTAACTAAAGTACCTGGAAATTAATAAAGAAGAGAAAATAAAGATGGTTGAAAAAAGAAAAATTCTATGTGAACTTATAGGATGGAAATTAAACTGACAGTGAAGAACTGTATGAAAAATACATATGGAATGCAGTTAGAGAGGGTAGGTTACAATCTATTGATGGTATTTGTTTAATTGGAAGGTGTTAAGGTGGGTCATTTGGGGGAAGGTTATCTGAAGGTAGGTGAATCTTCTGGAGGATGGAATGAGTTCCCTATGAGGAAAATCTAACAAGGCCTAGGGCTCTTCAACTTGGAGAAGAGATGGCTTAGGGGAGATATGATACAGGACTGTAAAATATCGAGCAGAGTGGAATGGGTAAATGTGAATCACTTGTTTGGGCATGAAATGAAGCCACTAAGTAGTATATTTAAAACAAACCGTAGAAAATATTTCTCCACCCAATGTGTAATTAAACTGTGGAATTTGTTGCCAGAGAATGGGTAAAAGCAGTTAGCTTAGCGGGATTTAGAAAAGGTTTGGCTAATTTCCTAAAAGTCCATAAGCTTATTTTTAGGATCTTACCAGGTAGAGAATGACATGAGGGAAAAAAAATCTGTCTCCATCACTGCCCCGTCCCTAGACCACCGTCCCCTTCACTGCCCCATCCCTGTCATCCCTTTCACCGCCCCGTTCCCGTCGCCACCATCCCTTCACCGCCCCGTCCCTATCCCCGCCGTCCCCTTCTCCGCCCTGTCCCCGCAGCATCCATACAAGCCTCAGTACTGCAATATTTAGCTTATTCCTTCCTTATAAATCAAAGTTCTGGCTGCTGAACTAGAGAAAGAGATGTTCAGCTGGCAGGGTTTGTTTATAAATTTTTATCTCTCAAACAGTAGTCACCTTTGGCAGCATATTAAATAAATACATCTCATGGTCACAACAGTGACTCTAAGCTTCTAAGTGAACGCTCAGACCCTTAACCGAAACTCTAGTGAAAAATCATGGAGCCAGTTATCATAGAGATCATCACAGCTAGTTCACTGTCTCTGCCACCTGCTATGAGACACATCAGTTTGCATCAAAATGTAACCTAGCATACAAACTATTAAAGATTACTTAACTGACTGCAGAGTGGCAATGCCTTAAAAGAAAGAAGTTCCCTTATATTTTGTGTATAAATTTTTATCAATACAACTAATATACTTCTTTATCCTAAAGCAAAAAAAGAAAATAAATAAATAGAATTTTTTTTTCTACCTTTGTTGTCTGGTTTTTGCTTTCCTCAACTTCTCATTCAATTCCTTCCATCCACTGTCTGTCTTCTCTCTGCATCTTCCATTTGCTCTGTTCCTGTGCCTCTCCCTTCACCCCCCTCCCCCAATTGGTCTGGCACCCATCTTCTTCCCTCGTCTCCCCCATAATCTGGCATCTCTGTCTTCTTCCCTTCCAGCATCTTCTCCCCACTCTTTCTTCCCCATTTCCCTTCAATGTCTTCTCCCCACTCTTTGTTCCCCATTTCCCTTCAGCGTCTTCTCCCTACTCTCTCTTCCCCATTTCCCAGCGTCTTCTCCCCACTCTCTCTTCCCCATTTCCCAGCATCTTCTCCCCTCTCTTTCTTCCCCAGTTCCCTTCAGGCTGCTTCAGCATCTTCTCCTCTTCATCCCCCCACCCCCAGCACCCTTCACACAGTCCAGCAGCTCCCTGGCCAGCCGTGCATCTCCCTCCCTCTCTTCCCCTTACCTTCTCTTCATGGCGAACTGGCAATTTCTATAAGGCTATGCCTTGCATTGCAGCCAGGAGCCTTGAAGTTGCGTCGCGTTGACTGCTAGAAAAGTCTCCTCCGATGCAACCGGAAACAGGAAGTTGCATCGGAGGAGAATGGGGGAATTGCCGTACAACGAGAGGTTAGAGAAAAAAGAGAAGATTGAGAGGGGACATGATCGAAACAATCAAGATATTGAAGGGAATTGACTTAGTAGAGAAAGAGAGATCGTTCACCCTCTCTAAAGTGAAGAGAACGAGAGGGCACTCGCTAAAGTTAGAAGGGAAAAGATTTCGTACAAACATAAGGAGGTTCTTCTTCACCCAGAGAGTGGTAGAAATCTGGAACGCTCTTCCGGAGGCTGTTATAGGGGAAAACACCCTCCAGGGATTCAAGACAAGGTTGGATAAGTTCCTACTGGAACAGAACATACGCAAGTAAGGCTAGAGTCAAATAGGGCGCTGGTCTTTGACCTAAGGGCCGCTGCTTTAGCGGACTGCTGGGCACAATGGACCACTGGTCTGACCCAGCAGCGGCAAATCTTATGTTCTTGTTATAGTATCTGTATACAGATGGTATAAATAGGTAAGATTCACAAATATTTAGCTCATGTATTGTAACACCTTTACTGATGCTCATGCAAACTGCTCAGAATTGACTCCCCATAGCTTAAAATAAACATTAGAGGCTCTGTCAGAGACTCATTTAGAACGTGTGTATTCTTCCCATTTAATATTTCCAAATTAAGAAAGTGTATTTATTTATTTGTAAATGGATCTCTACCAGAGCCTCTAATTCAGTGGCATATTTAAATCAAATAACTACTTCTGAAGTTTATGGGCCCAGGCGAGGACGGAAGAGATTACTTGCGGGGCCGGATTCAGTTCCAGCGGGGACTGGTTCGATTTCGGTCCCTGTGCAACTCTCTAGCCCTGAGACCACCTGTCATTGAGATCTTTTGTAATGTACAGAGGATGAAAAACTGAGGAACCACTGAGGCCTGAGCATCGAGGCCTTAGGCTATGAGCCTGCTAGTATATAATCTGTAACCCGCTTTGATTGTACCTCAGGAAGGCCGTATATCAAATCCACGACCCTTCACCCTTTCACTCTATTTTTCCTTGTCTTCCTGTAATTTCTCTCTTTGCTGTTTATTGAATGCTGTCCCTTTCAAGCTAGTTTTTGTCTGTAAACCACTTTGTTATAGCCTCAGGAAAAGCGGCATAATAAATTTAATAACCTATAAACCATAAAGCCTTGGACACGTTGCTTTCTACACGCGGTGACGGGGCCTGCCCTAACTCTGAGGCCAGTGCAGGGAATTACAGGCTGCAGAAAGCCAGATCCTGGAATGGGAGTCACATATCTGGCTAAAGGAGGCCTTTAGTATCCGGCAAAGGGATGGGGGTGTCATGTTCCCCCCCCCCCCAGTCCAGTTTCAGAATTATGTTATCTCTCTATTTTCTCCCAGCAGCGGATCTACAAAACAATAGAACACCAAATCAATTACAATCACACAAGCCCAGACAACAGTCAAACAATCCAAGGGCATACAATTAACAGGACAGCTTTTAATTGGCAATTACAATTCTATTAGCTGGAGTTTGGCAGCTCAGTTACTCTTAGGGGGCCCAGAGGCAGAAGAGGTTAGTGAAAGAAAGTCAGTGCTGGACTGGTGGCCCAAAGCTCTGCGGTCTGGACAGGGAGAGGAGAACCGAGGCCTAGATTCACTGAACTCACCAATCCGATCCGTGGGCGATCCCTGGCCGAGTCTTGCCGGGCGACTGATTCACTAAAGAGTCCCCATGCAAATTATCCGATCGGATGCATGCCCCACGGATCGCTGCGGAGCGATCATCGCGCACACGCAGACCATCCTGGTCGGCGCTAGATGCGGTCCGCGCATGCGTTTGGTTTTCGAGGTCAAAACAAAGGGGGAGGGGTGGCTGCCGTACTATGGAGCTCCAATACTGAGAGCACCGAGCAGGGAAAGCAGCCAGACTGAAATAGAACCTGTCGTAGTGCAGCCCCGCTTTAAACCTGCTGATTATCGGTGCAGGGGATGGAACTCCTCTCGTATGAGGAAAGAAAAAACGGTTAGGGCTCTTCAGCTTGGAAAAGAGACGGCTGAGGGGAGATAGGATTGAAGTCTACAAAATCCTGAGTGGAGTAGAACGGGTACAAGTGGATCGATTTTTCACTCCGTCAAAAAGTACAAAGAGTAGGGGACACTCAATGAAACTGCAGGGAAATACTTTTAAAACCTATAGGAGGAAATATTTTTTCACTCAGAGAATAGTTAAGCTCTGGAACGCGTTGCCAGAGGTTGAGGTAAGAGTGGATAGCGTAGCTGATTTTAAGAAAGGTTCGGACAAGTTCCTGGAGTAAAAGTCTATAGTCTATTATTGAGAAAGACATGGGGGAAGCCACTGCTTGCCCTGTATTGGTAGCATGGAATATTGCTATTCCTATGTTCTTATCTCCGAACTGCTCCTCACGCTGGCCTCGGCTCTCCCTCTGATGTCACTTCCTGCTCATGCCGGCGAAGAGTTAAAAGTAAAGGGGGAAGGAATGGCATGTGCATGGTGGGGGAGGGGTAAAGAAGGCAGGGGGTGCCCCACCCTGGACACTTCCTACTAGAGGTCTGCACGGGAATGGGAATCCCGCGGATCCCGCGGGATTCCCCCCGTAACCCACAGGACTCCCATGGGGACCCCCCTCTAGCCAACGGGACTCCCACGGGGATGGAAGGCTTTGGAAGCAGGGTTTGTCCATATAATATAATGGACACGTCAGCCTTAGTAAAAGAGGGGGTTTATAAGTTAATTACCTGAACAGAAAACAAAAAAAGGGTTCCACCAAAGAGATTCCACAAGGAAAACAGCAGCGTAAACACAAAAGAAACTGTGGAATTGATGATCCTGTCAGAAGTAATTGCTGCTTTTTATGGGGATGGGCGGGGATGGAGGTAATTCCTTGCGGGGATGGGTGGGGACGGAGAGGATCCTGACGGGGACGGGTGGGGACGGAGAGGATCCTGGCGGGGACGGGTGGGATTTCTGTCCCCGCGCAACTCTCTACTTCCTACCTTCGCCACGCCACTGCTTAGCTCTCAAAGTTTTGGCTCCTAACGTTCAGCGCCTTTTCACTACGCTCCGACACTACCCTTTTCGTTCAACTGAAGCCTCTGCTCACGGATCGTTGACTCCTGTTCCTCCTTCGTCTGCCCCGCTGCTGAGAGTCGCTGTTAGATTAGCTAAGGATGGTTTGAGTTATTCATTGTGTTTCCAAAGCCTGCTCACGTGGGGAGTGCCCTCTGCCGTGAACCAGACACTGCCTGGCAGACTCGCACACCGAAGGGCTCATGATATCAAGTGGTTTAGGCTTTTTGCACAGTTTTGTGCGAGCTCTTGCTAGAAATGAGTTCTGTACTTAACTGGCAGCAGAGTGTCTATAGGGCTCATTTTCAGCAACGAAAAACATCCAAAAAGATGGGCATTTTTCTCCCCTTCCAATTCACTATTTTTGAAAACTATTTTCTAGATCAGTGTCTCTCAAACTGTGTGTGGCACACTCTGAACAGATTTCAGCTGTGCCCTGTGCTTTCTTTTCAAAAATTTCCTCATTAGAATAGAAGTCATGTACGTCGCGTACGCAAGAGTGTGTCAATTTTATGAGCGTCTGTCCACGTAAGGAAAGGGTGGTAGATGCCTAGAATCCGTGGCATAGTAAGGGGAGGGCCTACTGCCCCCGGCGCCATCTTGGAGGAGGCACCAGCACTTCTCCTCTTCTCCACCCCCCCCCCCCATGTTCCTTCCTACTCCTACCCCACCACGCGCGCACCTTCAATTCCCCGGCACCGCACATCTAGCTCTTCGCCGGCGTGAGCAGCAGCGCCAACCTGCTGCTCACGCCGGCCTCGGCGCTCCCCTCTGATGTCACTTCCGGATCCCGCGATTAAGAAGTGACATAAAAGAGGGAACCGACGCTGGCACAGGCAGCAAGTTAGAGATGTCGGGGAATCTAAACAGGTATGGGGGGAAGGGAAGCATGCGTGGCGGGGGATGGGGGGCATGGAAGGAACAGGGCAAGGGGGGCACCTCCCACCCTTGCTACACCACGGCGTGGAATAGTGTCCTAGTAGAGGTAGTGGACAAAGACTGTGTCTGAATTCAAGAACATGGGGGACAGGCATGTGGCATCTCTTGGGAGGGGAGGAGATAGCAGATAGGGGAGAGAGTGGCATACTGGTTAAAGCTACAGCCTAGAGCCTCAGGTCTTTAGCACCCGGCCAAAACCCAAAGAGTAGCAACATTCCATGCTACTGATGCAGGGCAAGCAGTGGCTTCCCCCGTGTTTTTATCAATAACAAGACTATGGACTTTTCCTCCAGGAACTTGTCCAAAGCTTTCTTAAAACCAGTTACGCTATCTGCTCTTACCACAACCTCTGGCAACGCGTTCCAGAGCTTAACTATTATCTGAGTGGAAAAAAATTTCTTCCTATTGGTTCTAAAAGTATTTCCCTGTAACTTCATCGAGTGTCCCCCAGTCTTTGTCTAAACTACTAAACTAAACTAAATCTTGGGTTTATATACCGCATCATCTCCGCAGATGGAGCTCGACACGGTTTATATGGTTAGGGAAGGAACGGAACTCCAGTGGAATTATATAAGTAAGAGAGAAGAGAGGTTAGGTGTGAGAGTGCCAGGAAAGAGACGGGGTTACGTTCTGGAGAAGAGCCAGGTCTTCAGAAGCTTACGGAATGGTAGAAGGGGGCTCAAATTGCGGAGAGGGGAAGGGAGATTGTTCCAGAGCTGAGCGATTCTGAAAGGGAGGGAAGAGCCAAGTTTACCAACAAGGGAGATGCCTTTTAAGGAGGGGTAGGATAGTTTTAATTTTTGCGTGGATCTAGTGGAGGTTGGATTTGAGGAATTCCAGGATAGAGGGATAAAAGGAGGGAGGATACCATTTTTGGCGGAGTGAAAAATCGATCCACTTGTACCCGTTCTACTCCACTCAGGATTTTGTAGACTTCAATCTCTTTTCCAAGCTGAAGAGCCCTAACCGTTTTAGTCTTGCCTCATACGAGAGGCGTTCCATCCCCTTTATCATTTTGGTTGTTCTTCTCGGAACCTTTTCTAGTGCCACTCTATCTTTCTTGAGATAAGGAAACCAGAACTGAACGCAATACTCCAGGTGAGGTCGCTCCATGGAGCGATACAGGGGCATTATAACATTCTTAGGCCCTCTTTTACTAAAGTGTGCTAACTGATTTAGGATGTGCTAAACACTACGTCGTGCATTATCGTCTACGGCCGCATTAGCATTTAGCGCGCTAAATCAATTACTGCGCACTATTTGCTTAGCGCACCTTAGTAAAAGAGGGAGTTAGTCTTGTTAATCATCCCTTTTTAAAAAATAATTCCTAGCATCTTTTTTGACTGCCGCCGCACATTGGGCAGAAAGTTTCATCGCATTGTCTACAATGGCGCCCAGATCCTTTTTTTGGGTGCTAATCCCCAAGGTGGACCTTAGCATCCGGTAACTGTGCCTCACTTTGCATTTGTCCGCATTAAATTTCATCTGCCACTTGGACGCCCAGGGAGGGGTTTAGGACGAAATAAGAGAGGAGAGATATGGAGAAGCTGCAAAGTGAATGAACTCATGAGTCAAGAAGAGTTTGAACTGCATGCAGAAATGGATAGGGGGGGGGTCAATGAAGTGACTTGAGGGGTGACGCGAGTATGGCGACTCTGGTGGAATATAAGTCGTGCAGCTGAATTTTGGACAGATTGAAAGGGGAGAGAGATGGTTACGTGGGAGACCTGTGAGAAGCAAGTTGCAGTAGTCTAGGCCAGAGGTGACATGATCGAAACATTCAAGGTAATGAAGGGGATAGACTTAGTAGATAAGGACAGGTTGTTCACCCTCTCCAAGGTAGGGAGAACGAGAGGGCACTCTCTAAAATTGAAAGAGGATAGATTCCGTACAAACGTAAGGAAGTTTTTCTTCACCCAGAGAGTGGTAGAAAGCTGGAACACTCTTCCGGAGGCTGTTATAGGGGAAAACACCCTCCAGGGATTCAAGACAAAGTAGATAAAGACAAGTTGTTCACCCTCTCCAAGGTAGGGAGAACGAGAGGGCACTCTCTAAAATTGAAAGAGGATAGATTCCGTACAAACGTAAGGAAGTTTTTCTTCACCCAGAGAGTGGTAGAAAGCTGGAACACTCTTCCGGAGGCTGTTATAGGGGAAAACACCCTCCAGGGATTCAAGACAAAGTAGATAAAGACAAGTTGTTCACCCTCTCCAAGGTAGGGAGAACGAGAGGGCACTCTAAAGTTGAAAGGGGATAGATTCCGTACAAATGTAAGGAAGTTCTTCTTCACCCAGAGAGTGGTAGAAAACTGGAACGCTCTTCCAGAGTCTGTTATAGGGGAAAACACCCTCCAGGGATTCAAGACAAAGTAGATAAAGACAAGTTGTTCACCCTCTCCAAGGTAGGGAGAACGAGAGGGCACTCTCTAAAGTTGAAAGGGGATAGATTCCGTACAAACGTAAGGAAGTTCTTCTTCACCCAGAGAGTGGTAGAAAACTGGAACGCTCTTCCAGAGTCTGTTATAGGGGAAAACACCCTCCAGGGATTCAAGACAAAGTAGATAAAGACAAGTTGTTCACCCTCTCCAAGGTAGGGAGAACGAGAGGGCACTCTAAAGTTGAAAGGGGATAGATTCCGTACAAATGTAAGGAAGTTCTTCTTCACCCAGAGAGTGGTAGAAAACTGGAACGCTCTTCCAGAGTCTGTTATAGGGGAAAACACCCTCCAGGGATTCAAGACAAAGTAGATAAAGACAAGTTGTTCACCCTTTCCAAGGTAGGGAGAACGAGAAGGCACTCTAAAGTTGAAAGGGGATAGATTCCGTACAAATGTAAGGAAGTTCTTCTTCACCCAGAGAGTGGTAGAAAACTGGAACGCTCTTCCAGAGTCTGTTATAGGGGAAAACACCCTCCAGGGATTCAAGACAAAGTAGATAAAGACAAGTTGTTCACCCTCTCCAAGGTAGGGAGAACGAGAGGGCACTCTCTAAAGTTGAAAGGGGATAGATTCCGTACAAACGTAAGGAAGTTCTTCTTCACCCAGAGAGTGGTAGAAAACTGGAACGCTCTTCCAGAATCTGTTATAGGGGAAAACACCCTCCAGGGATTCAAGACAAAGTAGATAAAGACAAGTTGTTCACCCTCTCCAAGGTAGGGAGAACGAGAGGGCACTCTAAAGTTGAAAGGGGATAGATTCCGTACAAATGTAAGGAAGTTCTTCTTCACCCAGAGAGTGGTAGAAAACTGGAACGCTCTTCCAGAGTCTGTTATAGGGGAAAACACCCTCCAGGGATTCAAGACAAAGTAGATAAAGACAAGTTGTTCACCCTCTCCAAGGTAGGGAGAACGAGAGGGCACTCTCTAAAGTTGAAAGGGGATAGATTCCGTACAAACGTAAGGAAGTTCTTCTTCACCCAGAGAGTGGTAGAAAACTGGAACGCTCTTCCAGAGTCTGTTATAGGGGAAAACACCCTCCAGGGATTCAAGACAAAGTAGATAAAGACAAGTTGTTCACCCTCTCCAAGGTAGGGAGAACGAGAGGGCACTCTAAAGTTGAAAGGGGATAGATTCCGTACAAATGTAAGGAAGTTCTTCTTTACCCAGAGAGTGGTAGAAAACTGGAACGCTCTTCCAGAGTCTGTTATAGGGGAAAACACCCTCCAGGGATTCAAGACAAAGTAGATAAAGACAAGTTGTTCACCCTCTCCAAGGTAGGGAGAACGAGAGGGCACTCTCTAAAGTTGAAAGGGGATAGATTCCGTACAAATGTAAGGACGTTCTTCTTCACCCAGAGAACGCTTTTCCGGAGGCTGTTTTAGGGGAAAACATCCTCCAGGGATTCAAGACAAAGTTAGACAAGTTCCTGCTGAACCAGAACGTACACAGGTAAGGCTAGACTCAGGGCACTGGTCTTTGACCTAATGGCCGCCACGGGAGCGGACTGCTGGGCACGATGGACCACTGGTCTGACCCAGCAACGGCAGTTCTTATGTTCTTTTCCTTTTGCCGCTGCTTGAGTCCAGTATATCCAGATACTTCTAGAACTGAGCACTGGCATCTCTACATCCCTTGTGCACATAAAGTTGCAGAATATGGACACTTCCTTCTGAAAATGCCAGCAGGGTAGAAATGCATGGTGGGGGGGGGGGGGCATGCACATGGGTGAAACATGGGCAGAACACAAGTGGGGCTCCCACATCCACATATTCGTTAAGGAACACCATGAGTTACACGCATCCCTATCACATTTGCATGACATCCTGTGCATGATACCAGGTTATACTACGTGGGACCAGATGGTTAGTACACCAAGCTTTGGTCCTGGCAAACTGGGTTCGATTCCCACTGCAGCTCCTTGTGACCCTGGGCGAGTCACTTAACTCGTCGTTGCCCCAGGTGCAAAAAGTTGGATTGAGAGCCCACCAGGGACAGAGAAAGTACCGCCACATAGCGTGTACAGTGCTGTGTACATCTGGTAGTACATCTGGATGATTAGCAGTATCCTATAATGGAATCCAGGCACCCAGATGCTTCTGTGCAGCATCATGGTGCTAAATGGAAGAGCCCCACTTATAGAATCACCCCCTAAATACGAGATCAATGAAGCAGCAGCCAACATCCCTCTGAAGACAATATTGGGTACAACCAACCCTGTCGTTCTCATCAGCGCTGATCTCTTTTTCCGCTGCTGAGAGAAATCATAAGAACATAAGAGATGCCATACTGGGACAGTATCCTGTTTCCAATAGTGGCCAACCCAGGTCCCAAATACCTGGCAGAAACCCAAATAGTAGCAACATTCCAGAGCTGAGATTGTGATGTCATAATGCCCCATTCCACCAATGCCTAAGAGCCAACCTCAGCAGTGATGTCACAATGGCTTGATTATCCTATACTTGGCTCACATAAGAACATAAGGCCTGCCCTACTGGGACAGACAGAAGGTCCATCAAGCCCAGTATCCATTTTCCAACAGTGGCCATCCAAGGTCCCAAGTACCTAGCTAGATTTCAAATAGTAAAAAAGATTCTATGCTGCTTATCCTAGGAATAAGCAGTGGATTTCCCAAGCCATCTCAATAATGGCCTATGGACGTCTCTTTTAGGAAATTATCCAAGCCTTTCTTGAACCCCACTAAGGTAACTGAT
Organism: Geotrypetes seraphini; assembly: GCF_902459505.1. Classification (NCBI taxonomy): domain Eukaryota; kingdom Metazoa; phylum Chordata; class Amphibia; order Gymnophiona; family Dermophiidae; genus Geotrypetes; species Geotrypetes seraphini. Next base: position 14,310,174 of record NC_047085.1, read on the forward strand.
TTCACCACATTCTCCGGCAACAAATTCCAGAGTTTTAAATCTACAACTTAGTAGCTTCAAAACAAACCAGAGAAAATATTTTTTCTACACAATCCCTAAGCAACCCCCACCACATGATGGAACAGAAGCGAAGGGAGAGAACAAGTATCTTTCACAGCCAGCATCACCACCGATTGCTACCACAGGTATGAACGGATAGCGTAGTTGGTTTTAAGAATGATTTGGACAAGTTCCTGGAGGAAAAGTCCATATTCTGTTACTGAGAAAGACAAGGGGGAAGCCATTGCTTGCCCTGGATCGATAGCATGGAATATTGCTACACCTTGGGTTTTGCCCAAGTACTAGTGACCTGGATTGGCCACCACTAGAACAGGCTACTGGGCTACTTGGCTACTGGGCCTTTGGTATGACCTAGTATGGCTATTCTTATGCTCTTATGTGAGCCAAGTGTAGGACAATCAAGCCATTGTGACATCACTGATGAGGTTGGCTCTGAGGCATTATGACATCACAATCTCAGCTCTGGAATGCTCTCATTGGGGTTCCGGAATCTTGCTATTCCTTGAGATGCTGGAATGTTGCTACTCTTTGGGTTTTGGCCAGGTACTAGGGACCTGGATTGGCCACCATGAGAACGGGCTACTGGGCTTGATGAACCATTGGTCTGACCCAGTAAGGCTATTCTTTATGTTCTTATTGTCCTGTGTAGGACACTTTTTCTACTGAAGATCGGAGTCTGCTTCCAAGCCAGATAAGCTTGGAAGGCCCGACAGGGAACTAACTTCTACCAGTGCTGGTGCATCAATTGATCCTCTGTGTTTTCCTATTCAATAAGACTGAAACTCAGTTCATTGAGGGGGGGGGGGGGGGTAAGGAAAGTGTTTCAGTAATTTGAATCGCTATAGAGATTTTGTTATATATTTTGCATGTATCAAGTAGTTCCTTGTACATCTGGGTTTAATGATGTATTATTAAATGTGCAATAAAAATAAAATAGAGAAAGTGCAGTCGAGGCAAAATCCGCAAGTGATTTCATTTAATTTCATGTCATTTATTAACTTAATGAGTCGCCTCTACAAAAGCTCTAAGTGATGCACCAGAAATCAATATGAGATCTGTAAATCAAAGCATATCATCGTCATCACCCCGAAAGAACAAAATGCAAAACACAACGGTAAGCACAATAACACCAAGCCCAGTGAATAAAACATGACAGAAAGATGGCGAGGCGCTAGTCAGCCATACTTAATGGCTTTGACAGCCCACAGCAACGAAGATGATGAGCCCTCTCCGCTTGCAAAAGTCTTGGAAGAAAGCTCCGAACAGATGCATTGCAAAAAGAAAGTTTGGGGAGGGAGTCCTAGATTCACGAAGCTCACCGATCGTGTCCCGACCAGTTTGCGAGCCTTCTCCGACCCCGACCCGATTCACTAACCTTCTGCCCGATCCGATCCGCCCATGCAAATGAGGGGACATGGCATGCGTAAGTAGGAAGGCAGCGATTCACTAAACAGAAGAAGGAACACCGAGTGGGTTGGCCGATCCAAAATGAAGCAACTGCTGAAGACCAGTGGCTTACTGTCCCTGCTGACTCTCCTGCTCTCTGCCGCCCTGAAATCCCAGTTTGTCCCTGCCGACTCTCCTGCTCTCTGCTGCCGTGAAATCCTGCTGTCTGCTGCTCTGAAATCTCAGTTTGTCCCTGCCAACTCTCCTGCTCTCTGCCGCCCTGAAATCCCAATTTGTCCCTGCCGACTCTCCTGCTCTCTGCCGCCCTGAAATCCCAGTTTGTCCCTGCCGACTCTCCTGCTCTCTGCCACCATGAAATCCTGCTTTCTACCACCCTGAAATCCCAGTTTGTCCCTGCCGACTCTCCTGCTCTCTGCCACCATGAAATCCTGCTTTCTACCACCCTGAAATCCCAGTTTGTCCCTGCCAACTCTCCTGCTCTCTACCGCCCTGAAATCCCAGTTTGTCCCTGCCGACTCTCCTGCTCTCTGCTGCCGTGAAAACCTGCTCTCTGCTGCCCTGAAATCCCAGTTTGTCCCTGCCAACTCTCCTGCTTTCTGCTGCCCTGAAATCCAAGTTTGTCCCGGCCGACTCAACTGCTCTCTGCCGCCCTGAAATCCCAGTTTGTCCCTGCCGACTCTCCTGCTCTCTGCTGCCGTGAAATCCTGCTGTCTGCTGCTCTGAAATCTCAGTTTGTCCCTGCCAACTCTCCTGCTCTCTGCCGCCCTGAAATCCCAGTTTGTCCCTGCTGACTCTCCTGCTCTCTGCCACCATGAAATCCTGCTTTCTACCACCCTGAAATCCCAGTTTGTCCCTGCCAACTCTCCTGCTCTCTGCCGCCCTGAAATCCCAGTTTGTCCCTGCCAACTCTCCTGCTCTCTACTGCCCTGAAATCCCAGTTTGTCCCTGCCGACTCTCCTGCTCTCTGCTGCCGTGAAAACCTGCTCTCTGCTGCCCTGAAATCCCAGTTTGTCCCTGCCAACTCTCCTGCTCTCTACTGCCCTGAAATCCCAGTTTGTCCCTGCCGACTCTCCTGCTCTCTGCTGCCGTGAAATCCTGTTATCTGCCACCCTGAAATCCCAGTTTGTCCCTGCCAACTCTCCTGCTCTCTGCTGCTGTGAAATCCTGTTCTCTGCCACCCTGAAATCCCAGTTTGTCCCTGCCGACTCTCCTGCTCTCTGCCACCCTGAAATCCCAGTTTGTCCCTGCCGACTCTCCTGCTCTCTGCCACCCTGAAATCCCAGTTTGTCCCTGCCGACTCTCCTGCTCTCTGCCGCCCTGCGAGCCCTCGGGATAAAAGCGTGCTCTGTTCCATAATCTGGCTGCAGCGTGTTCTGTTCCATAATCTCGGCGAAGGTGTGTTCTGTTCCATTGAAATGTCCACTCAAGAAAACTGCAGCCACCCCTCCCCCTTTGTTTTGACCTCACTTGTGCAGAGAGCAAGTGCATGCGTGGATCGCATCTACAGCCAACGAGGATGGTATGCACATGCGTCTCGATCGCTGTAGGGCATGCGTCTCTGATCACTCCATTTGCAAGCAAGACTTGGCCACGGATCACTCAACAATGGTGAGTATAGTGAATCGAGGCCTAAGTTGTAATTCTTCACAGAAAGCAAACACAAATGAAACTCATTGTCAGATGTCAAGACAAAAACGGGAAAATAAAGTTTAATTTTCACTGGCAAATAAGCAGTGGCGTGCAGTGAGGGTTTTCAGGCGATTCAATGAATCCCCAGCTCTATAGCCCTGCTTTTAATTTTTGGGTTATTTTTTGATTCATGCAGTTTGATTTGTTTGAGTAGGGGGCCCCCAAAAAAGCAGGGCTCTTGGGCTGGGGATTCTCCGAGCCCCCTGAAGGCTCTGACAGTTCTGATCTGAATTTGATTGGCTGAGCAGCATCTGCCTGTTGCCTGCCCAACTAATCAAATTCAGAGCAGTGCCCTCTGGGCCTTTAGGAGGTGGAGCGAATCCCCCGAAGGCCCTGACCGCACCCCACTGCAAATAAGCCAGGTTGGTATCATTGTGAGCTTTGAAGGTCTAACATGGAACCTCAAACTGGTCTTCGAATAAAACTGGCAACTTGTGTTTGGTTCACCACTTTTTCAGTTGTAGGTCAAGGTGAGATACGTTTACATATAGTAGGTACTTTCTTGTTCCTAGAGGGTGTATAGTCTACTCTAAGGGGTCGATATTCAGACCACGGAAGGCAGGTTGGCTAACTCCTATAGTCAGCGCTGAGGCCACATAGTCAATATATCTATATATATAAAATCGGAGGTATGTATGTGTGTATGTGCCGCGATCACGCAAAAACGGCTTGACCGATTTGAACGAAACTTGGTATGCAGATCCCTCACTACCTGGGGTGATATGTTCTGGGGGTCTCGCGGCCCACCTGCACACGTGGGCGGAGCTACAAACAGAACATCAGATTTCACCCATTCATGTCAATGGAAAAAATGTAAAAAGCTGCCATTCTCACAGTAATTCACAAACGGCTTGACCGATTTGAACGAAACTTGGTATGCAGATCCCTCACTACCTGGGGTGATATGTTCTGGGGGTCTCGCGGCCCACAACTCTATGTTGCTTGCTCAAGGGTGGGTTCACCCAACAATTTATATGTTCTTGCTCCTGGAGGTGAAACTAAAAATGTTGTTTATAATCAAGTTTTGTGTTAGTTGTATTGTATTCATTTTGTCAAATATTTCACATTATAATTTGAATATTGTACTTTTTATAAAGCTGTAAACAAATAATTTCATTCACCACTATAAAGTATCTTTATTTGAATCCATTTACAGTGTTATTGCTGTAATTTAATACCGCCGGGGCATCAGCTAGTAAACTATAAAGCAACAGTCCATGCAATGGCGACACTCAGGTTCTCCAAGGCCAGGGAAATTCAAGACCCAAAAATCAGCAGGACAGGTCATGGCCACATTGGCCAAACGGTTAATGCAGAATACTACCGTAACTTGCTGTGCGGATTTAAGGAGACATTGAAAGAAAACAAGGAGAGGGTAGCTACAGAAAGGAGTTCCCTTTTTGCAAGACAATGCACCTACTCGGAAAAACGACAGCTGTTTTGATGCAATTGAGGTTTCAGTGCCTAGACCATCCACCCTACTTGCCACGTCTTGCTCCATCTGCCTATTTTCCGTTTCCAAACCTTAAAAAGAGTTTGAAAGGGCGACAATTTTCCATTGATTCAGAGGTGGTCGAAGCGGTGGAGTAGTATTTCAGTGACCAGACATCGGAGTATTTTGGGGAAGGGTTACAGACACTTGCGCCAAGTGTGTTCAACTTAGGGGTGAATATGTGGAATAACTTGTAAGTTTCATGGCTCCAGGTCATTCCCTTCTTGGTTGGGCCCTCCTATTGTGATGTCATGATCCCTCATTCCACCAATGCCTAAGAGCCAACCTGATTGGTGATGTCACAATGGCTTGGTTTCCCTATACTTGTGCCCATGTGCTAGATGCATTTGCTTCACTGAAATGAAAAGTGTCAAGAAAATTGTGCAATAACTTGTACGTTTCATGGCCCCACGTCATTCCCTTCTTGGCTGGGCTGAGAACAAAAATTAGAACGTTATACAGTGGTACCTCGGTTTACGAGTGCACCGGTTTGCGAGTGTTTTGCAAGACGAGCAAAACATTCGCAAACTTGGTGCCTCGTAAACCAAGCTTGCCTCGCTGTACGAGCGCCCCCCCCTGCGAACCGGCACCTTCCCCCCCACGATCCGGCATCCCACCGCCGCCATCGGGCACCCCTCTCCCCCCCCCGCTGCCATCGGGCACCCCCCCGCCGCAACCTGAGATCCCCCAACCCACCCGAACCTTCTTCTTACTTCCAGTGTAGCCTCCGCATCGGCACTGGCACCAGCATGTCCTGTGCGTTGGTGCCGGTGCCCGAAAATCTGCTTCCTGTGCCGGGCCTTGAGCATGCGCGCATGCTCAAGGCCCGGCACAGGAAGCAGATTTTCAGGCACCGGCACCAACGCACAGGACATGCTGGTGCCGGTGCCGATGCTAATGCGGAGGCTACACTGGAAGTAAGAAGAGGCTTCGGGTGGGTTGGGGGATCTCAGGTCACAGCGGGGGGGGGGGGGTGCCGGTGGCGGCGGGGGGGTGCACGATGGTGGAGGGGCGGGGTGCCAGATCGCGGGGGGGAGGGTGCCGGTTCGCGGGGGGAGGGGGGGAGCAGCGCTGCTGGCCTCGGGGGGGGGGGGGAAGGTGGGGGGTGGGAACATATCAAAGCAAGTTTCCCTTATTTCCTATGGGGAAACTTGCTTTGATATTCGAGCATTTTGGATTACGAGCATGCTCCTGGAACGGATTATGCTCGTAATCCAAGGTACCACTGTACAGTCCATGCTCATTTTTCGCACATTCTCGATGTACAATTTCATGTATCTGCGATTACATCAACTGTGACCGATTTTTCCTATTCGTGCCACTGTTTTCGCTGACCTGCTCTTACAAAACCCCCCAGCTTTCTTTGATTTCATCTTCACTTTCCAGTCCAGCGTTTGCTTCCAGATATGGTCCCCATCCATCCAGAGAATGAATTACAAGCATCTACAGGCACTCCAAGGGTTGTCTCCTCCAGGAACCTAACTCTATTTTCCCAATAGGATCTCTTGTCCGCTTTCTGTGGTTTTAAGGCACAAGGTGTACTGCTGGAACCTAACCTCTGCTTTCCAATAGACTCAGCGTTTCGTCATTTACGATTTTGCAGTTAGCGAACGTTTTTGGGCGCTGTACTATTGCGAATAATGAGAATGGACTGTAATGCTTTTGTATCGCTCTATAAGGCGGCCACACCTCGAATACTAAGTTCAAGTTCACGTTTATTTGATAAATCTATATATATAAAATCGGATGTATGTATGTATGTGCCGCGATCACGCAAAAACGGCTTGACCGATATGAACTAAACTTGGTATGCAGATCCCTCACTACCTGGGGTGATATGTTCTGGGGGTCTCGCGGCCCACCTGCACACGTGGGCGGAGCTACAAACAGAAAATCAGATTTCACCCATTCAAGTCAATGGGAAAAATGTAAAAAGCTGTGGGACCGATTTGAACGAAACTTGGTATGCAGATCCCTCACTACCTGGGGTGATATGTTCTGGGGGTCTCGCGGCCCAACCTGCACATGTGGGAAGGGTGGGTTCACCCAATAATGTATATGTTCTTGCTCCTGGAGGTGAAACTAAAAATGTTGTTTATAATCAAGTTTTGTGTTAGTTGTATTGTATTCATTTTGTCAAATATTTCACATTATAATTTGAATTTGTACTTTTTATAAAGTAAAAAAATATTTTCATTCACCACTATAAAGTATCGTTATTTGAATCCATTTACAGTGTTATTGCTATAATTAAATACCCGTGCAACGCCGGGCCATCAGCTAGCCGCCTATATAAAACATTCTAAGCGATGTACAATTTAAAAACAAAATATGGGGAAACAGACAATCTTAGGACAGATTAAACACAAAACACATAATTTATTCACAGCATGTATAAAGCAAGAAAAAAGAACAAACTCTAGAAATTTAAAGATTTCTCGGTACATGTAGTTTAGTAACAAACAGGAAGTGGAGGGAAGAGGGAAATAAAGTTACAAATTTCTCATAATAGGAAAAAACAAACAAACATATATAGGGGAAAAACACAAAGGAGGGGGGGAAGGAAGAATAAAGAAAAATGGAAAAAAGAAACAAGGAAAAAAAAGAAAAAAAAATAAAAATTTTAAAAATGAGATAAAGGGACATTGGCATGAATAGTTAGTCAGTAAAAGCGTCATTAAATAAAAAAGTTTTTAAAAGTTTTTTTAAAGGAGATAAGTTCTTTATCTTTTCTAATAAAAAGTGGCAGAGCGTTCCAGGTTTGGGGAGCTAAGATAGAGAACATATCATTTCTCCTTGTTCCCACTATTTTTAAGGATGGAACCGATAATAAATCTTGATGAGAGGATCGGAGAGATCGAGTTGAATGATATGGAATAATCATTCTAGATATGAATTGTGGCTCGTTGAATAATAATACTTTAAAAACTAGAAACGCTATTTTGAAGGTAATTCGGTGGTTAATGGGCAGCCAATGTGACTTGATCAATAGTGGTGTTACGTGATCGTATTTTTTTGCTTTATGAATAAGTTTTATGGCAGTATTTTGGATTATTTGGAGTCTTTTCTTTTCTTTTTGGGGTATATTGAATAACAAAGAATTACAGTAATCTAATTTAGAAATAATCATAGAATGAATAAGGATATTAACAGATTTTGGTTCTAAAAAAGATGAAATAGATCATATCAGACGGAGTTTATAAAAGCAGGATTTAACAGTTTGGCTTATGTGATTGTGAAAAGATAAATTTGTATCAATGATTACACCTAAGATTTTCAGGGTTGATACTAATTCAACTGGAGTGTTATCGAGTACAAATGGAGAAATTGGTGTAATGTCTTTTCTCCAAGTAAAAAACATAGTTTGTGTTTTCTGTATGTTTAATGAGAGTTTATTGTGGCAAAGCCAGTTTTTTATTGTGTCCAATTTAGTATTGATAGTTTTAATTTCTTCGTCATTTTCAGGGTCAAATGGGTGAAGGAGTTGGATGTCATCAGCATAGGAAAATGAGGTAAAGCCCAGCGATTGACAAATAGTAAGTAAAGGAGAGAGAAAGATATTGAATAAAAGAGGCGACAGGATAGAGCCCTGGGGTATACCAAAAGGTGAGGAGTAGGAAGTAGAGTGATCGTCTTTGACTATAACAGTTGAAGATCGATTAGAAAGAAAAGATGTAAACCAGTTTAGAACCTGTCCACCAATACCAAAGGATTCCAAACGATTAAGTAGGAGAGCGTGATCTATAGTGTCAAAAGCCGCTGAAAGATCTAAGGAAAAGAGAGCAACCGATTTGTGATGATCTAGGTAATAGTGGATATTGGTTATAAGGCCTAACATTGAATATTCTGTATTGTGATGTTTACGAAAGCCCGTTTGGTTAGGATGCAGTGCGTTTGATGATTCAATGAAGTCCGATAGTTGTTCAAAGACCAGTTTTTCAATTACTTTTGCTAAAAAAGGTAAGTTTGAAATTGGACGGTAATTGGCTACGTCATTGCGATTAGCATTATGTTTTTTCAATATTGGGGTAGCTGTAGCTTTTTTCCAATTGGTAGGAACAGTGGCTGTAAGGAAACTATTTTTTATAAGTGAATGAATGAAAGGGCCGAAACAAGAAATAAATTTTTTCAGATAAAATGGAGAAATTAGTTCCGATCGAGAATTTTTTTAATTTAATTCTTTGAAAGACTCCTTCTATTTCATTTAGGGATGGGATTTTGAAGTTTATGCATTTGGATGTCGGTAAAGTGAGATTATAGTGTTATTATGAAAGGGCTCGTCTGTTTTGTTTGTAACAAGAGTTTTTCGAATAGGAGCAATTTTTTCACAGAAATAGTCGGCCAAGTCTTGTGCTTTGAGAGTGAATTCTGAGTTGTTGTTGTTGTTATTTTTTGACTCTGGGGTAATGGATTTAAGAATAGAAAATAGTTCAGAACTATTTTTAGCCTTATAGATTTTATTAGAGTAGAAATTTTTTTTTGCTTGGTTAATTTTATTTTTATAGAAATGTGCATGATCTTTATATCGTTGTAAGTTTGCAGAAGTTTTTGATGAACGCCATTTTCTTTCTAGTGATCGGAGTTGTGTTTTAATAAGTGATAATTCCTCAGTGTACCATGGGTTACGAGCTTTACAGAAAGGAATAGTTTTGGAGATTAAAGGTGCTTTTTCATTCAGAAAAGGTTCCAGTGAAGAATTCCAAAAGAATAATTGATTGTCGATAGAGTCGAATTTGGGAATAGTTATAGAAGAGCTGAAAAAAGGAGTGATATCAGAGGTTTCTAATTTGGAAAAGTCTCTGAACGTGAATACTGTGTGCAATTCTGGTTGCCACGTCTGAAAAAAAGATATAGCGGAATTAAAAAAAGGGACAGAGAAAGGCAACAGGTATGATAAAAGGGATGGGACAACTTCATTATGCGTAACGGCTCGGGGACGGTATGATAGAGGTCTATAAAGTACTGAGTGGAGTGGAAAGGATAGATGTGAATCGCTTGTTTACTTTGTCCAGTAATACTAGGGGGCATGTGATGAAGCTGCTAAGTAGTAGATTTAAAACAAACCGGAGAAAATATTTCTTCACTCAACACACAATTAAACTCTGAAATTTGTTGCCAAAGAATATGATGAAAGCAGTTAGCTTGGCAGGGTTTAAAAAAGGTTTGGATAACTTCCTAAAAGGGAAGTCCATAACACATTATTAAGATATCTTGGGGCGCTCCACTGCTTAAGCTGCTTACTCCTTGGGTTCTTGCCAGGTACTTGTGATCTGGGTTGGCCACTGTTGGAAAAAGGATACTGGGATTTCTATAGGACGATGTGGGGGGTGGGACTGGAAAGTTAGAGGCTGTAAGGCTGAAGGTTTGGGAGAATGCCTACTGGTCCAGCATGCACGCTCAAGTACCACCCAAATATGCAGACGATTACTAGGTGACCCTGGGCCCTAGTGAGCTATAAGCGGGCAGTGCGATTGCACAAGAGAGGCCGGGGCCTGCCCATTGCCTTTCCTGCTTGGCTGCGATTCAGTGGGTAGGATAGGAGCTCAAGGGGGCATGTCGCATGGGGTGCGTTTCTGACTCGGGGCGGCCCTGCTGAGACCTCACAGCCACCGTCTGTCACTGCTACTGCAAAACCCAAAGAAAGAGAGAGCACAGAAAAGGCCAGGTTTGCTCGCTAGCCCAAAATGATGATCCCAGCCACAGTCGGGAAGCCAGGATCCTGTCCTGGGAGGCTGGTTCCCTGCACCTAAGCCCTCTCCCTCCATCCCGTCTGCCTGTTTTCTGGTGGCGCGGGTGTGCTTTGGATAAGTACCATGCGATGAAGGGCCCCTTGGAGTGCAGTAGAGCAGCTGACCTCAATAATCGCCTTGCATTAGTTTGAAGAAGTGCAAAGCAAGCATATGCTTAACGCCGGAGTGGTATGTAATTTAATGGCCACCGTGGGGAAGGAAGGCAAGGGCTGCAAGCTTCATTTTCTCTCCCCCTCCCTCTCGCTTGCATTTTTTTTTTTTTTTTTAACTGAACATTATCTAAACAAACACAGCCCCTAAATTGCTGAAGTGTGGCCAGATAATGACACCAGAGTGGGCACTTCGCATTAAATATTCATGGTGACGAATATTAAAACTTTTTACTTAATCCTGTCCAGGAAGCAGGCAGAGGAGCTTGTCATCCCCCCCCCCCCCCCCTTTCCAGGATGAGAGGACAGAAAAGGGATCTGCGGGCAGGGAAAAACTGCATTGCAGCTTTCCGCGCTTCTAGCCCAGTTTGGGACTGCAATGACACTGGTCCCGGACTAGCCAACCCTGGTTTTGGCTCAGCACCTAGTGACCTGAGCTCTGTGGTCATTTTCCTAGTATATTTGCCATAGCAAAAGGATGCCCGGGCTCCAAATTAACATGAAACCGCAGAGCAGGACTCCAGCTGCAAACTATCCTGCCCTGATGGCGAGCAAGTCCACCATCAGGTCGCCAGTGGATACAATTGTTCATTGGTCCCAATTTCCTAGTGAGAAACACCATCGGCAACCAGTGCAGGCCATTAGATTTTGCTGAATAGCAGATACAATGTCCCAGGAAGTAGATCAATTTGGGGGGGGGGGGCATTTACTGGGCACTGAAGGCTTCACCTATGCTTTGATAAGGTGTGAGCTAGAGTAGCCCAGCAGTTAAATGGTTTGATTCCCACTGCTGCTCTTTGTGACTCTGGGCTTTGATTGTAACCATAGAAAAGCAGTCCCAAAAGCAACCGTATACATCAGGAGAAAGAGCGCTGGTACGCCAAGACACCACCTGCTCGTAACCTGACATGGCCTCGCATTAGTCAAAAGGAGATGGCTTTTCGAGGCTCTGAGGTGGAGCATGTCCTTACAGGCAACAGTGACCCCTAGAGGTTCTTGTAAAAAATAATAATAACTTAATATCCAGAAGGTACCTCGGTACAGCATCACTCATTATTTTAATTTAAAAACCAGTGACTCAAATGTCCTCCAAGTGTCATAGAAATAGACCAGAGGTGTGCATAAAGACCACAAGAACCATCTGATTTGTTCCTTCTTCCATGACAGGCTCAAAGGGTTATGGCACCCTGATCCAGCTTCAATGGTAACACCCCCTCTCCCCCATGATGGCACCTCCTGTCCCAAATCTTAAGCTTTCTCCCCTTTTCTCTCAAGCCCCTAGTCTCAAGCTTCCTTTCCTCTACTGCTGCTACTACTACTTATCATTTCTATAGCATTGTAAAAGAGAACCCCCCCCTGCTCAGTAGAGCTTACAATCTAATTAAACAGACAAACAAGGCACATAGGGGCATGCAGGACAGGGCAGAGGGAAGACCCAGGACTAGCTGAAAGCAGCCTGCTATGCTTGCTGTTGCTTCGGGCAAGCAAGATAATGTTAATAGGGCTGCAGGGGAATGAGGAGGAAATTAGAGAGAGTCATGGGATAAGAGGTAATGGCCTGCGTTGCTAGTATTACATTACATTACATTGGTGATTTTTATTCTGCCATTACCTTGCGGTTCAAGGCGGATTACAGAAGAGGATTTCCGGACATGTCCAGAGGTGTTACAGAGTAGAATAGGTTGCGTCAGAGTACTGAAATGTTTCATACGGTGTTAGTTAGTCTTCATGGATTTCAGAGGGTGGTGGACACCTGGAATTCGCTTCCAGAAGAGGTGGTAGAGCAGAGTACGATTTTGGGTTTCAAAATGGGATTGGACGAGTTCCTGAAGGAAAAGGGGATTGAAGGGTACAATTAGAGGGTTACTATACAGTACAAAATGCTTTAGAGCAGTGGTCTCAAACTCAAACCCTTAGTGGAGCCACATTTTGGATTTGTAGTACTTGGAGGTCCGCAGAAAAAATAGTTAATGTCTTATTAAAGAAATGACAACTTTGCATGAGGTAAAACTCTTTATAGTTTATAAATCTTTCCTTTAACTGTTAAAGGAAAGATTTATAAACTATAAAGAGTTTTACCGTATGCAAAATTGTCATTAAGTATTTTTTCTGTGGTCCTCCAAGTACCCTATTTTTTCTGGAGCCCTCACATTTAAAGTTTAATATCTTTCCTTTCTCAAAACTGACACATTTCAATCACTATATTGAAAATAAAATCATTTTCCCTATCTTTGTTGGCTGGTGACTTTATTTTTCTGTTCTTTTAACTTCTTGTCTTTTGACAGCGATTGGCTGGGCTGGAACTTCCTCCCCGACGTTAGAATTGACGTCGGGTGGCGAGAATTGGTCGGCTCCGAGCTGGGGAAGATAAGCAGGGAGAGCTAAGACCTTGGCGCTGGCCTGTTCCTCGATTGCGGTGGCTTGAGGGAGGGCAGTGAGAAGGGAAGGGAAGGGAAGCAGATTGGGGACCCCTGCTTTAGGCGAGCTGCAGTCACAGCCTGTGCACGATTGTCCTCTCCACAATCGGAAAACTTGTGAAGTGGAAAGGACAGATTGCGGGCCGCAAAATAGTCCCTGGGCCGCGTGTTTGAGACTGCTGCTTTAGAGCATTAGATCACTTACAGGTCATTGACCTAGGGGGCTGCCGCTGGAGCAGATGACAACCTACTAGCAACGCAGGCAGCGAAACTAGACCCCCTCCATCTCCAACCTGCTGACAGCAACAAGCGACTTCAAATCATTTCGAAAAGAAATCAAAACCCTGCTATTCAAAAAATTTATCCAGATATCTTAACTCCCCCCCCCTTGTCCTTCTCCCTCCCCTGTAAAATTCCCCCTCAAATCTCTACTCCTCCTGTAATTTCCCCTCCAAGACTCAACTATGTAATCAGCCCCCTAAATTGTAATTTCCCTATAAATGTCCAATTTTCTTCTGATATAATCCTCAATTTTCTACCTATCTTGTAATTTCTCCCCAAGATTCAATTATGTAACCAGCTCCCTAAACTGTAATTTTGCCTAGAATTGCAAGGTATAGGCGGAATAGAAGTCAGTAATGTAATGTTATGTAATGAAAGGTGGAAAACAGAGAGTAGGATTAAATGATCAATATGCTCAATGGAGAAGGGTAAAGAGTGGGGTTCCCCAGGGGTCTTTGGATGCAGTGGGAGGGACTGAAGGCCCTGATTGGCTCAAAAATGGCGATTTTGAGCCAATCAGGGCCTTTGGCCCCTTCCAATGCATCTGAAGACCCCTGGGGAACCCCACTCTTGCATCCAGACATCCGGTAACCCTACTCTCTCCTGCCTACAGGGCACGTGGCCCTGTAGGCAGGAGAGAGTAGGGTTGCCAGCCATCTGGATGCAAGAGTGGGGTTCCCAAGATGCTTTGGGAGGGGGAAGCCCCTGTCATTGCAGCACGTGGCCCTGTAGGCAGGAGAGAGCAGGGTTACCAAACATCTGGATTTCCCCGGACGGCTTTTCAAAATCTGGCACTTTGTCTGGGTTTTGAAAAGCTGGTGAGATCAGGGCCAGACCTGGTATGCTTCTGATCATGTGCAGATGCACTGCAGCCCCGGCCCAAAGAGACAAGGTTTGTGTGGGGCTGGGATTGGGAGGCGGACCCAGAGGTGGAACAGGCCAGTCCTAGGGCAGAACAGGGCGGGGTCATGAGTCCTCTTTTACCAAATGGAAAATCTGGTAACCCTAGGAGGGAGGGAGCTTCCCTTCTGCTGTTTGCTCTTCCAAAGGTACAGGGGGGATTCCGGGGAAGTGGGAAGGGGGCCCAGGAATATGAGGGGGAACAGAGATGTCGGGGAGGTACAGGGTATCAGGGGGATGTCTGGAACTGAGGGGGGATGAGGGGGATGTCAGGGGGAGGGGTGTAGGACTCTATGGCTCAGCTGATCCTGGCAGGGGGAATCCCCATCAGCTGAGCCACCAGGAATCCCCCGAAACCAGATCAGCTGATGGGGATTCCTTCTGCCGTGATCAGACAAGGTACATAAGAACATAAGCAGTGCCACTGCTGGGTCAGCCCAGCAGTCCGCTAATGCGGTGTCCCATTAGGTCCAGGACCTGTATAGTAACCTTCTAATTATACCCTTCTATCCCCTTTTCCTTCAGGAAATTATCTAATCTCTTCTTGAACCCCAATACCGTACGTGGTGGGTACGTCTACAAAACTTTTTTCGCATGGACGTTTTTATTTTTGAAATTGGGCATAAAAGTAGACGTCCTAAGGACCAAAACTTATACCTAGCTCATTTTCAAAAATAAAAGATAGACGTTTGGCGGCTTTGAAAATGGTCATTTTTCCTGCTGGGTTTGTGGACGTCTTGCGCAATACGTCCAACCTCAGACTTAGACACATTTTTGATTATGCCCCTCCACGCCTTCAGCGACTTACGAAAAGATAAAAACACTAAAACTTGACGAATATTGTCAGGTAGTGCATTCCACATTTGTGGACCTACTACACTCAAAATCCTTGAACGAATTGCGGATTTGACAGTAGACCTCAATGAAGAGACTTTCAACAAATGCTGCGACTCAGACCATACAGTATGAAAAGGTGAATACGGTACTATTAGATTAGCAATTGCTTTTGGCAAAACACTCTGAATGGCCTTGAACACTAGCACCAGGATTTTAACGGGATTCTCCAAGAAACTGGAAGTCAATGTAACTTGGCCAACAATGGACTTACATGTTCGTTACGAGAAATGCCTCCAATAGATTCCTAGCATTGTGGCCTAGGGGTGCTTAAACGGAGACATCCAGATAAAAAAGTAACTCCGTAATTATCTTCAATATTACTGTTCACTACCTTAAACCTAAGAATCCTCTGTACTTATCCTAGGCTTCACACAGAAACAGAGAAAAATGAAGGCCACTCGGTGGGTTTGGCAAACAAAAAAAAATTGTACTGTTTATAGGATCATTCCTAGCAGTACCTAAGCAGACTCACCAAATTTTACAACGCCTAAGTCAACCACACCTATTCTTCGCCCATAACCATACCGCATAGGCATTGTTAAGCGTCCCTAGGCATTGGATGGCGTCGTAGGCATCCTAATCATTTGGATTAAACTCTTAAATTGCTTAATTTTTTTTTTTTTTGATTGGCTGAAAACTGGCGTGGTCAATTACTATGCCGAAAAAAAATTAAGTTTGGTGCCGACCCCAAACTTAGGCATCGCTAGGCGACTGCAATTAGACTGCCTAGCTCCACCTAAATAAGACAGCATCTATAGAATATGCCTTAAAAAGGCCATAAGGCCTATCCGGTTCATAGACAACGGCGCGAAAGACAAAAGCGTGCGCCGACAATTGAGCGCAGTGCGGAGGTGCGCGCCGCACAAAATTACAGTTTTTAGGGGCTCCGACGGGGGGTTTTGTTGGGGAACCCCCCCAGTTTACTTAATAGACATCGCACCGGCGTTATGGGGGGTTTGGGGGGTTATAACCCTCCACATTTTACTGTAAACTGAACTTTTTCCCTAAAAACAGGGAAAAAGTGAAGTTTTCAGTAAAATGTGGGGGGTTACAACCCCCCACGCCCCCCACACCCCCATAACGCCCCCACAACGCGGCGCAATGTCTATTAAGTAAAGTGGGGGGGTTCCCCCCCACACCCTCCCGTCGGAGCCCTAAAAACAGTAATTTTCTGCGGCGCACGCCTCCACGCTGCGCTCAATTGTCTGGGCGCGCCTTTGTCGCGGCGCGCTTTTGACCTGACACCGCTCTATCCAGTCTACTCATTCATGCATCTACTATCTCTTCCTCTCCCCTAGAACTCCGATGTACTTGTCCCAAGCTCTCTTGAATTGAGATACAGTTTTCATCTCCTTTGGAAGATCATTTCACAAATTCATCATGGTTTCCGTGAGGTTATGGTTCTTCAGCTGAGAAACATAGCAACATGATGGCAGATAAAGGCCAAACGACCCATCCGCAGTAACTATTATCTCTTCCTCTTCCTAAGAGATCTCATGTTCCTGATCCACGCCTTCTTGAATTCAGACAGTCTGTCTCCACCACTTCCTTTGGGAGACTGATCCACACATCTACCACCCTTTCTGTAAAAAAGTATATCCTTATATCAGGGTTAGGCAATCCTGGTCCTCGAGAGCCAAAGGCAGGTCAGGTTTTGAGGATATCCATAATGAATATGCATGAGATGGATTTGCATGCACTGCCTCCTTGAGATGCAAATCTATCTCTTGCATATATATTGTGGATATCCTGAAAACCTGACCTGCCTTTGGCTCTCGAGGACTGGAATTACCTACCCCTGTCTTAGATCACACCTCTTAACTTTATCCTATGCCCTTTCATTCCAGAGCTTCCTTTCAAATGAAAGACTTGACTCATATGCATTTACGCCATGTAGGTATTTAAACGACTCTATCATATCTCCCGCCTTTCCTCCAAAGTATACAGATTGAGATCTTTAAGTCTGTTCCCATACGCCTTATCACCATCCCACCACCACAGGTTGCATCGAGGGGTGCTGGTGGGGGGGGGGGGGCTCATGCCACAGAGGAGTGCTGCTGGGGGGTGAGCCCTGGAGCCCTGGGCTATGCTGAACAGCCCCACATGAAATGGCCACGCTGAATTGGCGGCTCTTAAAAGGCCACAGTGTACCATTCTAGACCTGCTAAGGATCCTTCGTGCTTATCCCAGGCTTTATCCCCCACTCCAGGCTTTACCATTGGGAGGAAGGCAATGGTGGAGGAATAGGAGGTGACTATGCTTGGAGATTTGGGGGCAGGCATAGGGATGGCATTTCACAATGAAGAAACCCAGTTCCTGATGTGCCATGATACAAAAAAAGTTTAGAAACCAGTGCTCTAGATAAGAAACAAAAGTGCTATGAGAAAAGATTCTCAGATACCTCAAAGGTGTAAATGACGCACATTACTCATATATTTTTTCAAAGGAAAGCATGCCCCAGAACAAGAAGTCATGGTATGATGCTCCAGGGCCATAGACTTAAGTGCAGCATCAGGAAATATTTCTTCTTTGGAAGAGTGGTGGACCTAAGGAATGGAGTCCCAAGAGAGGCCGTGGGGACAGAAACAGTAAAGTTCCAGAAAGCGTGGAATAAGCACAGAGAATCCCTAGATGAGCGAAAGGGAAGGGAAAAGCTGTCCTTCAAGTTCACCCAACTTTGGAATGATCTTCTACGAAGTTTTAGTTCTTTTTCATCCTTTCGCAAGCCTTTGAAAACTATTCTGTTTACCAAACACTTTGGTAATTAATTTCTCTTCCATTTCTGCTTTGTTGTTACTTGCCTAATTCAATCACTGTTTCATATTTTTTATTATCTTATCTAACTACTGTAAACCGAGTCGAGCTTTCTCAGATTGAGGACTCGGTATACAAAACTAAGCATTAGATTGGACGTTCAACTGGGTTTTACAGCTATGCCCCTGAAGTGAACTTGGGTGGTCTTGATCTATTTACGAGCGTTCTCTGTCATCATTATCTATGCTTCAGTTCCCAGACTCCAAAAGTGCCATACTGTTTGGGACCAAAGGCAGGGCCAATTAGTACAAAACAAGAGAACAGATTAACCACTAACAGCCCGGATTACTATATGGTATCACCCGTTTGCCTTGTATTACCCTGAGGAAGCCGCATGAGTGCGGCGAAACGGGTCCCCGTTGGTTGGATACACGGGTTTTTTACGGCTAGATGAATCCGCCGTTATTTACTGCATCATGTTTAAAAGATAAGTGCCAGTTTAAGGCCTGTTCATGATGTTCCATCTTTGCTATTTTGCACAGCCTATTTAAATTGATAAGCTGGATTTGCACTAGCCACTTTAAGAAATGTTTGCACTTTAGGCATTTTTGCACAGTAAAAGATTGAAAAAATAAAAAAATAATACTAGATAATACTAGATAAGTACTCCTCGAATATAATGAGATAACTAGTTTAGAGTGGTAGTATCTACAACAATTTTTTAGAATTTGAATATTTAATATAACATAACAATCAAAAATGAAGGTTTTTTGATCAATGAAAGAAACCACATGCCACAATTCCCTTTTGGATAATAATAATATTGTCCTGGGAGTGGCAACTCTGAGATCTTTTCCTTCATTTATTAATTAATTTATTACCATTAGAATCAATGGTTTGTTGTCTCCAGTAGATTAACCAAAGGCAGGGCCCTCAGACATGGATCAGGGATGATTTAAGGGTGCCTGCGCTGTGTCTATCTACCTTACTAAACTGTCAAGGAATATTAATAAATAAAGGTCTTCCTCTTCTCCTCTCCCCTTTGCTTGTGTACAGTCTAGATCAGTGTTTTTCAACCTTTTTACACCTATGGACCGGCAGAAATAAAATAATTATTCTGTGGACCGGCATCGGTCCGTGGACCGAGGGTTGAAGAACACTGGGCTAAGTCGTGGGCCAGACCCCGCCCATCTCTACCCAATCTCCACCCCAGACCCCACCCCCATAATAGTACTAATTGCACCTTGCACGTCCCGTGCCTCATCTGGAAGCCTTCCCTCTGACGTTGCAACGTCAGAGCGAAGGCTTCCGGTTCAGGCGCAGGATGCCCGTAGGAGCCACTGCCCGTGGCTTTGTGCACTGAATCAGTGAGGAAGAGGGAGCTGGCTCGAAGATAACGCCGCATCGATCGCACCGTGGACCGGCGGTTGAAGAACACTGTTTTGGGCCTGATGCACGTGCTGGCCCTGTGGACCGGTAGGAAATTTCTGTGGACCGGCACTGGTCCATGGACCGGTGGTTGAAGAACACTGGTCTAGATAGCGAAAGCCATCCACCCTGGAGGTGGCTCCTTTTGGTCTCCGAAGAATTAAATACGTTGAGATGCACTTTGGTTGAAAGGCGCTCAGTGAATCCAGGTCATGGCGGTGCTTAATTGTGAGTGCCCGGCTCTTGCCAAAGTCTGCGTGTTTACCGAGAAATGCAGGAACGAACAAAAGAAAGAAGAGCCAGCTCAGCTCTTGGCTTCCAAAGACTGGCCTCCGTGATTGAAATGCTTTCTGCACGCAGGGAGACAGCATGGGACCGGAGCGGAGAGAAAGTCGCTCGGGAAATGCAGGAGCTTGCAGGATGATGCAGCATCGGCTTTGTTTTTGTTCAAGGCGGCGCGACTGAATAGAGTTTAGGTCTTGGGCCCCCTCCCCTGCACCCCCCCCAGCACTTTCCTGCCAAGCCCTGGCTAAAAGCTTGACGTCAAGAAATGCACAGAAAGATATTGCAAAAGTGGCACTAATGATTTCTCTTGTCACTTAAAGATTAGAGACTCCTGAATTATTCTTTCAATGATGGACATGCTTAACGGTTCCCGAAGAGCCTGGTCTGCTGATGAATAATGTAGGGCAATTGGATCTGGCTGGAGTGCATTCAAAGATCTGCTGGCCGCTGGCCTCTACTCTGAAGAAATTCAGCTCAGGAACATTTCTGATCTGGTGCCTTTTCTTCTGTGGAGGTGTAGCCTAGTGATGGAAATGGCCTTAGCGCAATTGCCTCCGACTCTAGTGTCACCGCAGATCCTGTCTCTGGTCATCTCGCTCATTGTTTTGGTCCCTTGCATTTGTCATGTTGCTTGAATCCAGTCCCCATGCGACCCTTGACTTAGGGATCACCTTGAGTAGGGTGAGGATTCGTTTTAAAACGTGATGGATGATGTAGGCATCCGACATAGGCGCTGCCACATTAGGCGAGTGGAAAGCTGGCCTAATGGAATGGCGGCTATGTCTAGGATGCGTAGCAATATCTAAGTCCACTTGGTCACTGCTAGACAGTTAATGTAGAAGACTTGCAGGCAAGCTTGCACTCAAAGTAAGATTGATCAAACGTCTAAAGCAAGTTATCCTAAAAGACTCAGCAATAAATACATATAATTGTCAAAGTTGTAGTTCCAAAACAAATCTAGACAATATTTACAATTGTTTCTATAATCGGGGCTGCTGCCGAGTATAAACTCCATACTTAAATAGGTATTTATTTAGTTGGAACCAAGACCCGGACCAGGAATGGCCACTTATCTCCCCCTCTGCTCCTCCCCTACCCCCACTCCCCGCCCTGTGAACTCCGTTCATCGGGTATGTCACTCTTATCTGTACTCTTCTCCTCCACTGCCAACTCCAGACTCCGTCCCTTCTTTCTTGCCACGCGGTATGCTTGGAACAGGCTGCCAGAGTCAATACGTCATGCTCCGTCTCTAGCAGTCTTCAAATCCAAGCAAAAAGCCCATTTTTTTGAAGCTTCTTTCAATTCTCACCATCAGATACCTTTGCCCATCATATCACTCTTTCTGCTACAAATTCCCTAACCCTGAGATGTCCTTTCTGTTTGTCCAAATTAGATTGTAAGCTCTTCTGAGCAGTGACCTTCTACTGAATGTTAAATGTACAGTGCTGTGTACGCCTTTCAGCGCTATAGAAATGATAAATAGGAGAAGGAGGCAGTAATCAGCTTTTTATACTCTTTCCCTCTTTGCTCTCATCATCAGGCACGCGACTTCAAGCAGAGATGGCCAAAACAAACTAGTATAGTGACATCAACGTAGTAAATACTGTATATGTATTGAAAATTTAAAAAGATGTACATTACACCCAAAGGGACCCAACAAGCAAGATTCCAGAACCCCAAAGAGTAGCAACATTCCACGTGGAATCCCCAAAGAGTAGCAACATTCCACGTGGAATCCCCAAAGAGTAGCAACATTCCACGTGGAATTCACAAAGAGTAGCAACATTCCACGTGGAATCCCCAATGAGTAGCAACATTCCATGCTACCAATCCAGGGCAAGCAGTGGCTTCCCCCATGTCTTTCTCAATAACAGACTATGGATTTTTCCTCCAGGAACTTGTCCAAACCTTTCTTAAAACCAGCTACACTGTCTGCTCTTACCACATCCTCTGGCAACGCGTTCTAGAGCTTAAGTATTTTCTGAGTGAAAAAATATTTCCTTCTATTGGTTTTACAAGTATGTCCCTGTAACTTCATCGAGTGTCCCCTAGTCTTTGTAATTTTTGACGGAGTGAAAAATCGATCCACTTGTACCCGTTCTACTCCACTCAGGATTTTGAGCTCTCCCCCATGTACTCTGGTAAAAGCAAACGCACGAGAGTGACTCTCGTGCTGACTTTCCTCCTGTTTCTTCAGATGTTTCATCCAGAGTCTCAGCATTAAAATCCAGGTTTTGTTTTCATTGTGCCAAATAAGATCTCTCCTCCTAGCTCCAGAGCTCTATTGCTCCACTTGGCGACATCTTTTTTTTTTTTTTTTAATCTTTATTGATTTTTAAACTTTGACAATGCAATACAATTATCTGAACATAAATATTTCAAAAACGCTTTATTAAACATACAATTTATACTTAGAACAATCATTTTCTCCCCCCTTACCAAATTACTACAATAAGACAAATTATGTAATTATAATATTATAATTAAGTATTTTAATAAATAAAATATCTTTCCCTCCCCTCTCCCTCCCCTGGATGTGTAAGGAACTCTACCAACCTCAAAATATATATATATATAATAAATAAATACATTACAATTATTATGATGTTACAAATATAGTCAATGGACTCCACACTACTGCTAAACCCCAAACACTCTGCATTCATTTTTTCATATCTATACGTGGTACAAACATTTGTCCACCAAAACGTGTCATACCTCTTCCAATTGGATAGCTATTCCCGTCATTATCATAAAAAGTTGACTTTTATATTTATCCAAAGAAGGCTTGACATGTAAAAGCATACCCCAGATTATGGCTTCATATGTTTAGGGGAATTGCTGAATCAAGAATAAGATTAATTTGTCTCCAAATTGATTTCCAGAAATTAAGTATCAAAGGACAATAAGTCCCTATATCATTATGACAATGGCAACATCTATTAGACCTGGAATTATCTCACTTTTGTAAACGAACTGGGGTCCAAAAACTCCTATGCAATACAAATAACCAAGTTTGGCTCATAGATGCTGACCTTGTACACTTCAACCTCCAAGACCAAATTCGAGGCCAACGAGACTGTTCTATCTCGATGCTCCAAATGTCTCTGAGACTATTTTTTGGCTTTTTATTCAAAAATTTCGAAATTAATTTATACCACTGGGCAGCCTGATGTCCTACTAAATCTGCCTGGTAGCAAAGGATCTGCTGCAAAGGATGGCGACATCTGTTCTGACAGAGACCTATCTGGGACCGGGAAAACAATGTTTTTATTGCACGACTCAGGCGTTTGCAAATCTGGTCTACCTGCTTCCATCTGCTAGGCATTTATTTAATTCCAAGGTCACTTTTATTAAAGAGAAGCTCGTTTCTCTCGTCTTTAGTTGTGTACAGCAGTTTTTGGTCCGAAACTGATGACTCCTTCAGAAGTTTACAGAAGTTCAAGCTGTCACCCGTCTCTTGGAACTGTTGAAAAACTGCTTTGGCTACGAACCTTATTTATCTCTCCTTTTGTTTTTTCTCTTGGCTAATTAATTGAAGTGAGTTTGATGTTAATTATCTGTTCTGGAAATACCATCTCTCTCTCTCTCTCTGCAGAGGAGTTGCAGACCAAGTGGCTTCAGGGCAAAGGCCTCTACAGAAAGTTCATTTTTGACATTTTAGGCTCAATTAAAGGCGTATTATTTTTCTCAGGCATTTTGTTCGTCACCCAATAGTGCGGGCAAAAAACGGTGAGATTATATTTTATCCCTAACCTAATGGACTCCTTTTACTAAGCCGCGTTAGGGCTGTAACGTGTGGAATAGCGCA
Organism: Geotrypetes seraphini; assembly: GCF_902459505.1. NCBI lineage: Eukaryota > Metazoa > Chordata > Amphibia > Gymnophiona > Dermophiidae > Geotrypetes > Geotrypetes seraphini. The sequence goes on from NC_047085.1 coordinate 14,333,495, forward strand.
TGCTACATTACCACGCGCGCTAGACCTTAATGCCAGCATTGAGCTGGCATTAGTTCTAGAAGCGGTAACATGCGGTAATTTCCTGCGTGCGCTAAAAACGCTAGCAGCATTGAGCTGGCGTTAGTTCTAGAAGCGGTAACATGCGGTAATTTCCTGCGTGCGCTAGCAGCAGCATTGAGCTGGCGTTAGTTCTAGAAGCGGTAACATGCGGTAATTTCCTGCGTGCGCTAAAAACGCTAGCAGCATTGAGCTGGCGTTAGTTCTAGAAGCGGTAACATGCGGTAATTTCCTGCGTGTGCTAAAAACGCTAGCGCACCTTAGTAAAAGGAGCTCTATATGTTTTTAACCTTTTCTTTTCCCCTATACCCCAGATTTTATTGTAACTAATCCATTTTTACCCTTATGTTTTGGAGATGTTTGTAGGGTTTCTTTTTGTTGATTGATTGGCTTTGTTCTTCCCCTTTTTTATTTTATGATATTATAAACCGCTTAGATTTCTAACCCTGGCTTTATATTTGCGGTATATCAAATAAATTGAACTTGAACTCTTACCAATGTGCACTATGTGGAACACTTTCTCGGAAGAGGTGGTGGAGACAGAGACTGCGTCTGAATTCAAGAAAGCCTGGGATAGGCACGTGGGATCTCTTAGAGAGAGGAAGAGATAATGGTTACTGCGGATGGACAGACTGGATGGGCCATTTGGCCTTTATCTGCCATCATATTTCTATAACCATAAAGCTCTATGACATCACAATGCAGGTGTAAAGAGCCTTAGCCTATCGGAAGAGGAGATGCAAAATGTTAAGAGCCTTAGCCAATAGGGAGAGGAGGAGATAGTGAATGGGCCATTTGGCCTTTATCTGCCATCATGTTTCTATAACCATAAAGCTCTATGACATCACAATGCAGGTGTAAAGAGCCTTAGCCTATCGGAAGAGGAGATGCAAAATGTTAAGAGCCTTAGCCAATAGGGAGAGGAGGAGATAGTGAATGGGCCATTTGGCCTTTATCTGCCATCATGTTTCTATAACCATAAAGCTCTATGACCTCACAATGCAGGTGTAAAGAGCCTTAGCCAATAGGAAGAGGAGATGCAAATGTTAAGAGCCTTAGCCAATAGGGAGAGAAGGTGATAGTTGATGCTCTGGATGGGCCATTTGGTCTTTATCTGCCATCACGTTTCTATCAATAATAATAAAACCCTTAGCACGCATACACACTTGAAACTCTGTGCCTCCGTGCTTCGGTGCCTCCACATGCACAGTACACCGCCGAACAGGGAACCGTCTCAGCACACGACAGGAGCCAGCTTTCAGTGCCCTGTTTCAATTGCTGACACCACAAAGAAGGAACCGGCAGATTAGACAGTCAACTGGGGGCAGGAGCAAAGGAATCGAGATGCCTGATTGGGAGTTGGGGCCTGGTTTTGTGAGAAGAGAGACATGGGATAGTTACGAGAGAGAGAGTCTTTGGGTGGGTGAGAGAAGCAGGCATTTGGAGGGCAGGTAGGAGAGAGAGAGTGCATGGATGGGGTGGGCCACCATCACTTTGGCAAGCGAGGGCTAATGAATATGCACGGAGCAGATTTGCATGCCTGCCACTTCCATTATATGCAAATCTCTCTCATGCATATTCATTAGGGCTAGCCTGAAAACCCGATGGGCCTGGTGGTCCTCCAGAACAGGATTAGGAACCACTGCTCTAGAATGTTGCTACTTAGGATTTGAAAGGGTTTGAGGCTTGTGCAGATGAGGACAGAGCTTAGGCATTGGTGGAATGAGGCATTATGACATCACAATCTGAGTTCTAGAATGTTGCTACTTGGGATTTTAAAGTGAGGCTTGTGCAGATGAGGATGGAGCTTAGGTATTGGTGGAATGAAGCATTATGACATCACAATCTAAGCTCTAGAATGTTGCTACTTATGATTTTAAAGTGTTTGAGGCTTGTGCAGATGAGGACAGAGCTTAGGCATTGGTGGAATGAGGCATTATGACATCACAATCTGAGCTCTAGAATGTTGCTGCTTAGGATTTGAAAGTGTTTGAGGCTTGTGCAGATGAGGACAGAGCTTAGGCATTGGTGGAATGAGGCATTATGACATCACAGTCTGAGCTCTGCTGCTACTTGGAATTTTAAAGTGAAGCTTGTGCAGATGAGGACGGAGCTTGCAGGAATGGGGCAGGGACAGGAAAAGAACAGGGACGGGAAAATGAGTTCCCACGGGGATGGAGAAAAATTTGTCCCAGTGTCATTCTCTAATCCAGGCACCTGCCTACTGGAAACTGGATTGTGAGACCACCTGCTTAGCTCATATGGTCCACAAAGTCCAGTGGAAAAGTACATCTGACTTGGACCAGCTTTGAACAAACACGATGTACTCCGGAGCCCCAGCTCCACTTAGCTCTGAAAATCTTTCTCCACCCAAGAGCTCAATAAAATGCTCCTGTTAGCTTACAGAAGGAAGCTGAAATGTCCAATGTTAACTTTCAAAATGGAAAAAAAATAATGTTTACTCTGAGCTGAGAAAAGAACATGACTGATTTAATAACATAAAGTTTTTCTTTCATAACTGTCTCCCTTTAACGAACCAGAGGCCTGAAGAGAAAGTCAAAATTTTGCAATATTCTTGTCCAAATACAGTTCTTCAGGATTGATTTAGTCTTTGCTGATACTGCATGATTTTTTTTCCCTTTACCTCCCTCCCCCTCTCTATCTCCCATGACTCCCCCCACCCCCACCCCCATCTCTCAGGCTAGGTGGTCTTGTATTCTGAGTCCCATTAGGAGAAATAAATCATTTATTGGCAAAGAGATCAATCAGAGAGCATCACTGGACTCTCTCACCCTGCCAGCCCTCCCTTTGCAGCTTGCAGACCCCCCCGATCTTCCCTCTACCCCTCTCTGACTCTCCTCGCCACCATCCTGTTATATAACTACACTGAGCACAGTCAATTTATCACCCTGTCAAATCTATGACGGTCCTTCATAAATACTCCACAACGAGCCTCAATAAACAGGCAAAAAAAACAACACACCCCAGCCTTAATCCCAGATAATTTAGCATAGCAGTGCACATCTAAGGGGCCTGTTTCTAGCATCCTCAAGCTAAAATTGCATCAACTTTTTTTTCTCTTCTGAATCCATATATCTTTATATCTAGAGGCCAGCGATTTAAATATATATATTTAAATTTCAGGCTCTCACAGATGGCCACCGCTGCCCAGATGCTCACTTGTTTGTTAAAGTTGCTGAGTTTTACAAGAGGCCCTTCCAGATGTGCCCTTCCAGAGGTTGATCCTGCACGGAGCCAGGCAGCAGCCGGGAACCATCCTGTCTGTACCCTCCCCCCACCCAGCACTGCCATCTACCCCGGTTACGTTTTTCTTTGAACATTAAACTCGCTTAACCTGAAAGCTTTGTACTTGGCTTTTCTGACTTTAACGTTACATTACAATTACAATTTATATTCCACTATTACTTAATAAGGTTCATAGCGGATTGCAATCAGCATAACATAAGAACAGCCTTACTAGGTCCATCAAGCCCAGTAGCCCCTCCTTATGGTGGCCAATCCAGGTCACATGTACCTAGCCAAAACCCAAATAGCAGCACCACTCCAGAATCTCAAGGAGTAGCGAGATTCCGGAACTCCAAATACTAGCAGCATTCCATGCGGAATCCCCAGAGAGTAGCAAAATTCCATGCGAAATCCTCAAAGAGTAGCAACATTCCATGCTACTGATCCAGGGCAAGCAGTGGCTTCCCCCGTGTCTTTCTCAAAAACAGACTATGGACTTTTCCTCCAGGAACTTGTCCAAACCTTTCTTACAACCAAGCTACGCTATCCGCTCTTACCACAACCTCTGGGAACGCATTCCAGAGTGTAACTATTTTCTGAGTGAAAAAAATAACAGAATACAATCAGTATATTTTCTGCTGCAAAAAAACATTCCACCAGACAGTGAAATGTTGTCATCTTAGTATGATAAAACATATTTTATAAATAACTAGCTGATGCCCCGGCGTTGCACGGGTATTTAATTATGGCAATAACACTGTAAATGGAATCAAATAAAGATACTTTATAGTGGTGAATGAAATTATTTTTTAACAGCTTTATAAAAAGTACAATATTCAAATTATAATGTGAAATATTTGACAAAATGAATACAATACAACTAACACAAAACTTGATTATAAACAACATTTTTAGTTTCACCTCCAGGAGCAAGAACATATACATTCTTGGGTGAACCCACCCTTGAGCAAGCAACATAGAGTTGTCCATGGGAAAAACAGGGGGATCTTAAATCCACTCCACAGTATGTAATAGTCTGTCCCTGTGATTTGTTGATTGTGATAGAGAATGCAAGTCTCACTGGAATTTGCAATCTCTTAAACTGAAAAGGAAGATCTGTTGGAAGAAGTGGCATCCAAAAGTTCCAGTATTGATTAAAACAACTCAATATGTGGAAACTCAGGTTGAAAAGAAACTCCATGCAGTTGTTTCCCGGTTCAGAATGGAACCTGTGTTCCTAGTTCAGCATATGTGAGTACTCATGTAATGTAATAACATTATGAACTGGGGTGCATGAAGGAAACAGTTACAAACACAGTTAGAACATACAAACTCTATATGTATGGTGTCCGTGGTAGAATAGAAACGATGTCCCTAGTGGTTATAGTGTCATAGAAAGTGTTTTATAGTTGGAATTACGGTGAGAATGGCAGCTTTTTACATCCTTTCCATTGACATGAATGGGTGAAATCTGATTTTCTGTTTGTAGCTCCGCCCACGTGTGCAGGTGGGCCGCGAGACCCCCAGAACATATCACCCCAGGTAGTGAGGGATCTGCATACCAAGTTTCGTTCAAATCGGTCAAGCCGTTTTTGCGTGATCGCGGCACATACACACACACACACATACCTCCGATTTTATATATATAGATAAAAGTTTCTAGAAACCTCCAAAAAAGCATGTGGTTTGGCAAGGATTCTCTTTTTTACATTGATAGATGTCATATTCCATATGACTCCCCTAGAATTTTAAGATCCTCATCACAATTTACCCTTAACGTTCCATCTCTAAAAATAATCGGTACTCGTCGTTCATACATTTTCTCCATAACTGCACCCACCATTTGGAACTCACTACCTTTACAGTTAAGAGTAGAACAAAGCTTGGCTAAATTTAAGAGCAGCTTAAAATGCTTCCTTTTTAAAGATGCATATGATTAATATATCTGACTCAATTTTGATGTATCTTATACAATCTTTATTTTTTTATCAGTTTTAAAATTCTCCCCTATCCTTTCCCTTCGTCTCTTCCCTCTGTTTTTAATTTTAATTTTTTTTTAATTGTAATTTTCTTCCACACTCCTCTTTCCCACCTTAGTATGTCTGACCCGTATCGTCTTTACTCATTATTTATTTTTGATTTTAATTGTACAACGCTTTGAAATATATTGTAAAGTGTTTTATCAAATTTTAAATAAACTATAAACTCCTTAAGAGTGGCATAAAGTGATACAGGTAAGGGTAAATTAAATGCACATCTCCCTTGAGAAGCATACGGTGATATGGGGACTAAAACTATGCCAGGGTACACCTGGCGGAGTGTTCCCGCTAAGTTGCGCTGGCGTGCGCTTGCGCACAAAATATTACCTCGCAGCGCACAAGTTTCTCGTCACAGCGCACACAGTGTAGAGCACAGTTCTTCAACCGGCGGACCGGTGCCGGTCCGCAAACAAAATCTTGCCGGTCCGCGAAGGATTCGGTCCCCGCCGCAACGAAAGGCCGGCGTCAGCTGACTTGCAACTTCCTGTTGCAGTCGCTGTGCCGGGACTCCTGCCTTCCACCGCGTTTGCCTCCTGCCTTGTCTCCGCACCTCCAGACCAGCAGCGGCAGCTGTGTATGCTTTTAACTTCGGCACAGAGCTGCCCCTAATCAATAGTTTAGCGCGGTTTCATAAGGCAGCCTCGGGGCCTTTGCTAGGCCGGCCCACATCGCATCATCGAAGCGGGCCGGCTATCAAAGGCCCCGAGGCTGCCTCATGAAACCGCGCTAAACTATTGATTAGGGGCAGCTCTGTGCCGAAGTTAAAAGCATACAGAGCTGCCGCTGCTGGTCTGAACTCTTGGGCCGCTGAAGGAGGGCAAAAAGCAGCTGTCCTGGAGGTTTCCCTTCCTCTCGCCTTTACAGGTTCCTTTTTTCCACCTTTTTTTTTTTCCTTCAAACGGCAACGGGCCCCAGCATCGACATCAATCAAGTAAGTTCCACTGTCAATCAAGCGGTTCTGCTCGGCCAAAGCTTCCCCTGTGACATGAGCCACCCTCAGGGGAAAGAAAGTGACCCACAAAGGTGAGGGGAAGGGGGGCAGATGATGGAAGTTGGGGGGGGGAGAGAGAGAGAGAGAGAGAAGGGGCAGATGATGGAATGGAGGAGATGAGAGAGAGAGAGAAGGGGACAGATGATGGAAGTGAGAAGAAGGGAGAGAGAGCAGAAGGCAGATGGATGTCAGTTGAGAGGGGAGAGCAGATGCTGAATGGAAGTGGGGAAAGAACACATACTGGATGGAAGGAGGAGATAAATAAAGGGGGAAGAAAATAGTAAGATAATGGAGGGGTGAGGGAAAGGGGTGACAAGCTGTGTGTAGACACAGTGAAAAGAGGGAAACGGGACTAAATAGTAAGAAAGAATTTAATTTAGATGGAGGCAGAAAATAGAGAAGGAAGACCAGAGAAGAAAAGGGAAGAGAGAGTAGAGTTTCAAGTTTCAAGTTTCAAGTTTATTAAAATTTGATGGTTCGCCTATTAAATCTAAGCGAATTACATAATAAAAACATTATAATATAGAATAAAACAAGTTATTTTACATTAACAATTTTCAAGGTGCTACAACATACTGACATTACAGACGGACTATGAGACATAAGGAAAGAACGTTAGGGGAAAAAAAGTTACAAATTGTGGTTTCCTTAAGGGAAGAAAGGGGGATGAAGTGGGGAGGAACAAACGAGTAGGTTGGGGAAGAAGTGAATGAAAGTATTAATTGTTTACAAGTACTCCAAATGGTTGTACTAAAGGTTAAATGAGGATTTGAAGAGATAAGTTTTTAGATTGGTTTTAAATAAATTGAGGTCTTTAATGTTTCTGATATAAAGGGGGAGGGTATTCCAGATAAGAGGAGCCATGACTGAGAAGATGTCATGGCGCCTGGTTCCTATTATTTTCAGTGAGGGAACCATTAACAAACCCTGCGAGTTGGACCTAAGTGAACGATTTGAAGTGAATGATCAGATCTGAGTGGAGGAAATGAGAAGAGAGATATGCTAAAAACCACAGGGGGGAGGGAAGGATAGAGATGCCAGACCATGAGGGGAACAGAAGGAAGATGATGGATGCTAGACCAAATTGGGGGGTGGGGGGGGGGGCAGGAGGAGAGATGGCAGTGCTTCTTTAGCTTCCAGCTGGCTTAGGGCTCTCTCTGACCAGGGGGCAGTTGCCCTAGTTCCACTCCCCTAACACCATTCCTGTCATGTGTGACTGTGATATTCTGTTACTTGATATTTGTGTAGCATTCTGTAATAATTTGGCTTATTCAGTTTTCTTGATAGTAGAGGGGATATATGTGAAGGGGAGGGGAGACAGGGGTTTTGTTGATTTTGCCCTGTATTATTTGTATTTATAAAATGACAATTGTATAGAATATTGTTTCTTTTTATACTTTAATAAAATATGTTCAATATAAAATTATAACTATTTGAGGCTTGTGCGGATGGGATCAGATGGTTTTTGGGACCGAGCTTGCGGGGACGGGGCGGCGATGGTTTTTTAAAAAAAATTTCAGTCTTAGTAGTTTGCCGGTCCACGAAATAATTATTTTATTTCCGCCGGTCCATAGGTGTAAAAAGGTTGAAGAACACTGCCTTAGAGAGTTTCCCTTTGTAAATTTTCCTGTTACACTATACGGACTAGAGTATGTCCCCATGAACCTACAAATCTTAAATTCAGTTCCATAACTGGCCTGGAACTTAAGCTGGCCTGATGCCTTGACAACATATTTATTTGGCTCATAACTTGCTGGCGCCCGATATTTTTAGCTCACAGTGAAAAAAGTTTGCTCACAACACCCGCCCGCTTAGAGGGAACACTGCGGGGCCTCCGCGTGTGCGGATCACCGGACTTGATGGACCCAGGGTCTGATCCAGAGATGGCAATTCTTATGTCTTTTCTAGTGCTGATTCACTCGTTATTTGTGAGTGTGAACGGGATTATGCTAATACGTTTCTAGCAGGTGCTGCAGGAAAAGCGTTAGCTAAGCTTCAAACATTTCATAATGTGGCTATTTAGGGTGTGGCTGATTCAAAACCATTACGCCACTCTTGACTGATAGTCTTTGGCTTTCAGTTGGGTTTTTTTTGGTTTTTTTTTACAGAATTCATTTTAAACTTCTGGTAATTTTATTTAAGGTTCTACATTTAGGTCAACCCGATACATGAATTAGGGTGGCGAGACAAAAGCACGCGGACAAATGCGCGAAGACAAGGGAGCGCAAGACATTTGAGCGCGTCCTTGCAATTAAGGAAGCCAGACTGGTCAGGGAGCTTTTTCATTTTTAGCTCTGGTTCGGTGGAATTCTTTGCCGCAGAACTTAAGGGAGGAATTGTCCTTGAAATGTTTTTGAAAGGGATTAAAAGCCCACCTGTTTCAGCAAGCACGCGAGACGGCATGCGTATCGCAAACCGGGTGCTGCGGCGAGATTCCGGGTATCCTGCGAGATGCCGGTGAGAAGGAGAGGCACCGGCGCTGGCTGACTGCAGTGACGAAAGGCATGTCCTGTGGGCAGTCAGTCAGCGTTAGCGCCTCTCCTCCTCTCGCCCCTCCCCCCCCATGGCTTAGTAATAGCAAGCTCAGGGCCCCGCCTGGAGGACCTCTGCGCATGCATGGTTGTCAACATGATGATGCCACACGTGCGCACGATGTCATCGCATTGACGTCTGCGCCCTCCAGACACGGCCAAGAGTTTATTGTGCCACGCCTTCAAAAAGTTTGCGAGACACTGAGTTAAAAGGTCCGTATGCGGTAGCAGGGTGAGTAACATATGTGGATTGAGTGAGTGGCCGATCCTTGAATATTGGCTTTCTGGGATGGGTTCTGCTCTATGAAATATTGGAGTTCTGTTCTTATCTACCCGCATACAATCGTTAGAAGGCCTACTGAATTTCGGGAAAGCAATAAAAGCTCACCTGTTCCCCAATCAAATTCCCCCAAAGTGCCCGACCCTCCACTGTCTTGAATCTTTGTGCTTCGTCCTATGTCTGACCATGCCACGTTTTCTCATATAATGTTCTTCCACGCTCTGTCATACTGTTTGCTGCATTAGGTTTGCCACCCTACCATGCTTCAATCTCTCAAGTCACGTCTGCCACATCTGTTCCATGTCTGTTCCACATCTGTTCCATGTCTGTTCCACATCTGCCACATCTGTTCCATGTCTGCCACGTCTGTTCCACGTCTGCCACGTCTGTTCCATGTCTGTTCCACATCTGTGCCACGTCTTCCACATCTGTTCCATGTCTATTCCATGTCTGTTCCACGTCTGTTCCATATCTGTTCCATGTCTGCCACATCTGTTCCATGTCTGTTCCACATCTGTTCCATGTCTGTTCCACATCTGCCACATCTGTTCCATGTCTGCCACGTCTGTTCCACGTCTGCCACGTCTGTTCCACATCTGTGCCACGTCTTCCACATCTGTTCCATGTCTATTCCATGTCTGTTCCACGTCTGTTCCATATCTGTTCCATGTCTGCCACATCTGTTCCATGTCTGTTCCACATCTGTTCCACATCTGCCACATCTGTTCCATGTCTGCCACGTCTGTTCCATGTCTGCCACGTCTGTTCCACATCTGTGCCACGTCTTCCACATCTGTTCCATGTCTATTCCATGTCTGTTCCACGTCTGTTCCATATCTGTTCCATGTCTGCCACATCTGTTCCATGTCTGTTCCACATCTGTTCCATGTCTGTTCCACATCTGCCACATCTGTTCCATGTCTGCCACGTCTGTTCCACGTCTGCCACGTCTGTTCCATGTCTGTTCCACATCTGTGCCACGTCTTCCACATCTGTTCCATGTCTATTCCATGTCTGTTCCACGTCTGTTCCATATCTGTTCCATGTCTGCCACATCTGTTCCATGTCTGTTCCACGTCTGTTCCACATCTGTTCCATGTCTGTTCCACGTCTGTTCCACATCTGCCACGTCTATTCCATGTCTTCTATGCTGGGTTTCATCATTCACGCTTACCTTACCAATTTTGCCAAGTGTTGTCGTACTACGTTACCCGTGCTTTGTAATACTAGGCTGACCAGACTATTTCTCACCCTACCATGCTTGTCATATTATGTTTTGCCATGCTTTGTTAACTCTGCTTTGCCATCTCTGTCAGACAATGTTTGCCATGCTATCTCCTACCATACTGGGTCTGAGAGTGTGGCGCAGGGGTTGGAGCTGTAGCCCCCTGGTTGTGGGTTCTGACTCACGCTGCTCTGTGTGACCTTGGACAGGTCACTTGGTCTCCCCAAAGCCCCAGGTATATTAGATAGATTGTGAGCCCACGGGGACAGACAGGTGAAAATGCCCAAACTCGCGGCCCCCACAGCTGCTATTTTGTGGCTCACGGGTCTTGTACCCAATCTCGCACTCTGGGCAGGAAGAGAGGTGCTGGCGTCAGTTGACTTGCAACTTCCTGCTGCCGTCGCGTATGCCGGGACTCATACAAAACTGTCATTTCTTTAATAAGACATTAACTATTTTTTTCTGTGGCCTTCCAAGTACCTACAAATCCAAAATGTGGCCCTGCAAAGTGTTTGAGTTGGAGACCACTGATATAAACCTGGGAGAACGGTATAGAAAATTGAATGAATGAATAAATAAATAATACCAGTTCTTCTATTCTAACTTTACCTACATGTAATTATTTCAAGGATGGATAGGAAAATAGAAACCAAACTAACTTGTGCAGGAATTACAGAATGAGACAGTAGAAACTTATATTACAATAACAGAGTCCATGTAGATTCAATCATGTTGAAACAAAAGAGATTTGAAAATCTTCCTCAATCGAAAATATTGCCCGCAAGGACACAGTCCTAAAGGAAGCTGGTTCCAGAAACTAGCCAAAGAAAATGACCTAATAGATTCCACTTCCTTAACCACAGGGAATTTCAATTCTTTCTTTCTTTTTTCTGGACAAAGAAGTATGTTTTAAGCAATTTCCTGAACCGTAAAACATTTTCACCGAGGCGTATTGCTCCAGGTATCTCATTCCATAAAACTGGACCTGCAAACGAAAAGAGTTTCTAGAAAGAGGACTCGTTTGGGCCGCGGCGGGAGCGGACTGCTGGGCAGGGTGGACCTAGGGTCTGACCCGGCAGAGGCACTGCTTATGTTCTTATAAATCAAGTAACTGAAAGAACCTGCCTGTCACCCCTAGTTTGAATTTTCTGCTTTTGAATTTTGCATTCTACACTTTTGAATTTGCCCAGGGTAAGAAGGTGGTTTACTAAGCTGCGTTAGGGCTTTAACGCGCGGAATAAGGCGCCTACATTGCTCCGCGCGCTAGACCTTGACGCCAGCATTGAGCTGCGTAGCGCGTGGTAATTTCCTGTGTGCGCTAAAAACACTAGCGCACCTTAGTGAAAGGAGCCCTAAGTTTAATAAATCTGTAATAGAAGACGCTCATTCCATACAGAGGGCGTCTGATAGACAAATGACAAATCCCAATGGCTAAACAGCTTAGCTCATTTCACAGATAGGCACTGAATGGAAAATGATTTACACAAAGAGTGACTAGAGAGTTGCACGGGGACAGAAATCCCACCCATCCCCGCCCGTCCCAGACAGGATCCTCTCCATCACCACTCGTCCCGGTCAGGATCCTCTCTGTCCTCACCCGTCCCCGTCAGGATCCTCTCCGTCCCCACCCGTCCCCACCAGGATCCTCTCCGTCTTCACCCGTCCCCGTCAGGATCCTCTCCGTCCCCACCCGTCCCCACCAGGATCCTCTCTGTCCTCACCCGTCCCCGTCAGGATCCTCTCCGTCCCCACCCGTCCCCACCAGGATCCTCTCTGTCCTCACCCGTCCCCGTCAGGATCCTCTCCGTCCCCACCCGTCCCCACCAGGATCCTCTCCGTCTTCACCCGTCCCCGCCAGGATCCTCTCTGTCCCCACCCATCCCCGTCAGGATCCTCTCTGTCCCCACCCATCCCTGCCAGGATCCTCTCTGTCCCCGCCCGTCCTCGCCAGGATCTTCTCTGTCCCCACCCGTCCCCGCCAGGATCCTCTCCGTCCCCACCCATCCCCGCAAGGAATTACCTCCATCCCCGCCCGTCCCCATAAAAAGCAGCAATTACTTCTGACAGGATCATCAATTCCACAGTTTCTTTTGTGTTTGTGCTGCTGTTTTCCTTGTGGAATCTCTTTGGTGGAACCCTTTTTTTGTTTTCTGTCCAGGTAATTAACTTATAAACCCCCTCTTTTACTAAGGCTGACGTGTCCATTATATTATATGGACGAATCCTGCTTCCAAAGCCTTCCATCCCCGTGGGAGTCCCATGGGCCAGAGGGTCCCCGTGGGAGTCCCGTGGGTTAGGGGGGATTCCCGCGGGACCCACGATCCCTATTCCCATACAGACCTCTAAGAGTGACCTCACCTGCCTAGTGATAAAGAAATTACAACTACCACGTATTGAAGTGTTAAACCATAAACGATTTTAAATATTAATACACACAATTTATACTGTATTCTAGCTATCACTGGCAGCCAATGCAATTTCATAAAATACAGAGTTATTTTATCAAATTTAGAAATGGAGAAAATTACTTTTAGAGCAATAATCTGCACCCTTTGTAATTTTCATAAGAGATACTCAGAACAACCCAATGTAGACAAATGTAAAGTATTGCATGTAGGAAGCAGAAGCCCGAGGTACAGCTATACGATGGGGGGGATGTTATTGAGTGAGAGTACCCAAGAAAGGGACTTGGGGGTAATTGTGGACAAAGCAATGAAGCCGATGGCAAAGTGTGCAGCAGCCGCAAAGAGAGCGAATAGAATGCTAGGTATAATCAAGAAGGGTATTACAACCAGAACAAAAGAAGTTATCCTGCCGTTGTATCGGGCGATGGTGCGTCCGCATCTGGAGTACTGCGTCCAATATTGGTCGCCATAATTAAAGAAGGATATGGCGATCCTCGAGAGGGTTCAGAGGAAAGCGACACGTCTGATAAAAGGTATGGAAAACCTTTCATACGCTGAGAGATTGGAAAAACTGGGACTCTTTTCCCTGGAGAAGAGGAGACTTAGAGGGGATATGATATAGACTTATAAGATCATGAAGGGCATAGAGAGAGTAGAGAGGGACAGAAAGAGAGAGAGAAAGGGAGACAGAGAGAGAGAAAGAGCGATAGAAAGAAAGGGAGAGAGACAGAAATAGAGAGCAAGAGATAGAGAAAGATTGGAGAAACTGGGTCTCTTTTCCCTGGAGAAGAGGAGACTTAGAGGAGATATGATAGAGACTTACAAGATCATGAAGGGCATAGAGAGAGTAGAGAGGGACAGAAAGAGAGAGAGAAAGGGAGACAGAGAGAGAGAAAGAGCGATAGAAAGAAAGGGAGAGAGACAGAAATAGAGAGCAAGAGATAGAGAAAGATTGGAGAAACTGGGTCTCTTTTCCCTGGAGAAGAGGAGACTTAGAGGAGATATGATAGAGACTTACAAGATCATGAAGGGCATAGAGAGAGTAGAGAGGGACAGAAAGAGAGAGAGAAAGGGAGACAGAGAGAGAGAAAGAGCGATAGAAAGAAAGGGAGAGAGACAGAAATAGAGAGCAAGAGATAGAGAAAGATTGGAGAAACTGGGTCTCTTTTCCCTGGAGAAGAGGAGACTTAGAGGAGATATGATAGAGACTTACAAGATCATGAAGGGCATAGAGAGAGTAGAGAGGGACAGAAAGAGAGAGAGAAAGGGAGACAGAGAGAGAGAAAGAGCGATAGAAAGAAAGGGAGAGAGACAGAAATAGAGAGCGAGAGATAGAGAAAGATTGGAGAAACTGGGTCTCTTTTCCCTGGAGAAGAGGAGACTTAGAGGGGATATGATAGAGACTTATAAGATCATGAAGGGCATAGAGAGAGTAGAGAGGGACAGATTCTTCAAACTTTCTAAAAATAAAAGAACAAGAGGACACTCGGAAAAGTTGAAAGGGGACAGATTCAAAACCAATGCTAGGAAGTTCTTCTTCACCCAACGAGTGGTGGACACCTGGAATGCGCTCCCAGAGGACGTGATAGGACAAAGTACGGTATTAGGGTTCAAGAAGGGATTGGACAATTTTATGAAGGAAAAGGGAATAGAAGGGTATAGATAGAGGATTACTGCACAGGTCCTGGACCTGTTGGGCCGCCGCGTGAGCGGACTGCTGGGCACGATGGACCTCTGGTCTGACCCAGAAGAGGCACTACTTATGTTCTTATGTTATGAGGGGGTGCTGAAAAGTTCTCAGCCCAACCCATCAACTTCCTAAATTCTGAGCGTTATTTGGCCAATGTAGCTGAAAAGAGTGTCATCATATTTTGTTAAGTTCCAATTTGTAGAAACGAAATTCTATGTTTTGACATTGTTTCAGATCATTGATTAAACTATATCCACGTCATTCTTTCCTTGGTTGGCCTGAGAACTTTACATCACCCCCTCATAGCAACATTCCAGAGTTAGATTGTGATGTCACAATGCCTCATTCCACCAATGCCTAAGAGCCAACCTCATCAGTGATGTCACAATGGTTTGATAAGAATAGCCATACTGGGTCAGACCAGTGGTCCATCTTGCCCAGTATCCTGTCTCCAACCATGACCAATCCAGGTTACAAGTACCTGGCAGAAATGCAAATAGTGCGAGGGAATGCTGAAAAGTTCTCAGCCCAACCAACCAACTTTCTGAATTCTGAGCGTTATTTTGCCACTGGAGCTGAAAAGAGTATCTTAATTTGTTAAGTGCCAATTTGCAGAAGCTAAATTCTGTGTTTTGACCTTGTTTCAGATCACTGATTGAGCCATATCCACATCATCCTCTTCTTGGTTGGGCTGAGAACCTTTCAACACTCCCTTTCCTATTGCAATAATCTATTTTGGAAAAGTCGTAGGAGGGGGTGCTGAAAAGTTCTCGGCCCATCCAACCAGCAACGACTCCTCTCCCTTGTTTCCCCCCCCCCCGTCTACTTTCCCAGTTACAACAGTGCGTGCAAAAAAGCTAGGCGAACTGGTCACGCCGGAAATAATACGTCTATCTGGGGAAAATGAATTTCCTTGGACCATCATCATAGAGTCGTGTGATGCAGCGACGCGCTGGAACTTTCCCTGTGTGAAACAAAAGCTTTGCAGACACAGCCGGAGGTCTCGGGGACTGGCTTCTGCTATCACATTGCCACCTCCCTGCCTGCAAGGTAACCAAAGCACTTTGAGGGCAGGCGGCAGAGTGCAAGCAGAACCAAAGTTGCTGTGCTTGATAACTCCTCATTTTCTTCCCTATCTGCTGCTCCCCCTCTTAAGGCAGATAATGGCATTTTGGAAGTGGTGTGCAGTTTGTTAACCAGATGCAAGATGAAAGAGCAGAGAGCTCGGAGCCATTCTCTTTCCACACTCGGCAAGTTTTATTTAAATTAATGAGGAGCTGGGGAGAGCCATTTGTTACAGGGTTTTCTGCTGCTGGCGCAGCTGGCTGTGCACGGGGGGAGCTTTCTCCGCCGCTGCAGCAAGTGGAAAGTGCCGCAAGGCCTTCTCGCAACGGGAACTGGCCTCTGGACTCCGGCAGGAGCTGGGTCTAGCAAAGAATAGGCCAACTGTTCAGTGCATTATCTATTTACAGCTAACTTTATACCATGAAACAGACATGGATGTGCTGATGCCAGAAGATGCGTGCCAAGATCCTTCTGATATAGAAAGTTCCAGTGCCCTCGATACAGATAAGGTCATACGGACAGACACATGACGATCACCTGGAAAGCCCTAGGACAAATGTGTGCATGATACAGGGAAGACTGTGCTCCAAATTAGTGGAAACAAGACACATTTCTTTTTCCGACACACACGCATTCTTAGGAATGTGGAGCTCCTTGCAGGCTATGACACTTTTACACGGATCAACAGGAAAGTTATCCATATGAAGACAAGGCCTATGTGACCCCTAAATCGAGTGTTTTATCTGCCATCATATTATCTATGCTTAAGAACATAAGAACAGCCTTACTGGTTCAGAAAAATGGTCCATCAAGCCCAGTAGCCCGTCTTCACGGTGGCCAATCCAGGTCACTAGTACCTGGCCAAAACCCAAAGAGTTAGCAACATTCCATACAGAGTCCCATGGAGTAGCAAGATTCCGGAATCCCAAAGAGTAATAAGATTCTAGAATCCCAAAGAGTAGCAACATTCCATACAAAGTCCCATGGAGTAGCAAGATTCCAGAATCCCAAAGAGTAATAAGATTCTAGAATCCCAAAGAGTAGCAACATTCCATACAAAGTCCCATGGAGTAGCAAGATTCCGGAATCCCAAAGAGTAATAAGATTCTAGAATCCCAAAGAGTAGCAACATTCCATACAGAATCCCAAGGAGTAGCAAGATTCCAGAATCCCAAAGAGTAATAAGATTCTAGAATCCCAAAGAGTAGCAACATTCCATACAAAGTCCCATGGAGTAGCAAGATTCCGGAATCCCAAAGAGTAATAAGATTCTAGAATCCCAAAGAGTAGCAACATTCCATACAAAGTCCCATGGAGTAGCAAGATTCCGGAATCCCAAAGAGTAATAAGATTCTAGAATCCCAAAGAGTAGCAACATTCCATACAGAATCCCAAGGAGTAGCAAGATTCCAGAATCCCAAAGAGTAATAAGATTCTAGAATCCCAAAGAGTAGCAACATTCCATAAAAAGTCCCATGGAGTAGCAAGATTCCGGAATCCCAAAGAGTAATAAGATTCTAGAATCCCAAAGAGTAGCAACATTCCATACAGAATCCCAAGGAGTAGCAAGATTCCAGAATCCCAAAGAGTAATAAGATTCTAGAATCCCAAAGAGTAGCAACATTCCATACAAAGTCCCATGGAGTAGCAAGATTCCGGAATCCCAAAGAGTAATAAGATTCTAGAATCCCAAAGAGTAGCAACATTCCATACAAAGTCCCATGGAGTAGCAAGATTCCATGCTACCGATCCAAGGCTTCCCCCACGTCTTTCCTAATAACAGACTAAGGACTTTTCCTCCAGGAAATTGTCCAAACCTTTCTTAAAAACCAGCTACGCTATCTGCTCTTACCACAACTTCTTGCAATGCGTTCCAGAGCTTAAACTAAACTAAACCTTAGGTTTGTATACCGCGCCATCTCCACAAGCGTAGAGCTCGGCACGGTTTACAGGGTTAGGTTGAAAAGGAGCTACAATGAAGGGTTATAGGAAAGGAGCTAGGAAGATAAAGAGGGACAGGGAACCAAAAAGCGTGAAGTGTTAGATTTTTGAAAAGAGCCAAGTTTTCAGGTGTTTGCGGAAGGATTGGAGGGAACTTGAAACTCTGAGCGGGGATGTGAGGTTGTTCCAGAGTTCTGTGGTTCTAAAGGGGAGGGATGTTCCTAGTTTTCCTACGCAGGATATACCTTTTGCAGAGGGGAATGATAGTTTCAGTTTTTGGGAGGATCTAGTGGAATTAGGGTTAGAGGAGTTCCAGAAGAGTGGGATAACGGGAGGGAGGATGCCATGTAGGATCTTGAAGGCTAAACAGGCACATTTAAAGAGGACTCTGGAGTGAACTGGGAGCCAGTGAAGTTTGGACAGGAGTGGGGAGACGTGGTCAAACTTGCCTTTAGCGAAAATAAGCTTGGCCGCGGCGTTCTGGATTAGCTGAAGTCTATGGAGTTTTTTTTAGTTAGGCTTAAATAGATGGAGTTGCACTAATCCAGTCTAGAGAGGATGGTGGATTGAACAAGGACGACGAAGTGAGAATGATGAAAGTACGATCTCACTTTCCTCAGCATATGAAGACTAAAGAAGCATTTTTTTTACCAAGAAGTTGAGGTGGTCATTGAAGGAGAGAGAGGAGTCTATGATGATGCCAAGGACTTTGCTTGAAAACTCAAGCTGAAGAGTGGAGCTGGAATATAATGGGATGGAGGTGGGTAAATGATCTAATATTGGGCCGAGCCAAAGTAGTTTTGTTTTGGACTCGTTCAATTTCATTTGTACAGAATGTGCCCAGGATTGAAGCTTCATTATACATGCGTATATGTTCTTAGCGAGGTTAGTGAGGTTCGAGTCTGTCTCAAGGAGGATGAGGATATCGTCAGCATAGGTGTAGAGAGTTTCCAGGGGGGATAGATGAAGGAGTTTCAAAGAGGACATGTAAATATTGAAAATGATAGGAGAGAGGGGTGAGCCTTGCGGTTCTCCACTTAACTATTCTCTGAGTGAAAAAAATATTTCCTCCTGTTGCTTCTGTGCACATGGGATCTCTTAGGGAGAGGAGGATAAAGTGGATACTATGGGTGGGCAGACTGCATGGGCCATTTATCTGCCATCACCTCTGCCAGCTCAGAATCCAAGTTTGCAAAGTTACGAAGATCCAAACGGTAAGAAAGCCTTGGTTGCTTTCTTGCTCATGTTAGGACAACTACTGCATAAAAAATAAAAATAAAAATATTTGCCTTTAGTTTTCAAGGACCAATCACATCATAGAATGATGCTTGCCTGGGCAGTTCTATCCTTAAGCATGGACAGACTTGCGTACGCGACGTACATGTCATCTATTCTAGTGTAAAATTCTGGAATCTCTCCGGGTCACATCACTGCGCCATGGTACACAGTTTGAGAGACAGGTTTCAGCTTTCAATCTCCATCTGGGTAGAAGTCTTTATTCTCTAATGCCTGTCCTGGAGATTCATAGTAAGACAGTGGCAGATTGTCACTCTTCACCCTCCTGTGCAGCCCCCAATTTCCCCAGGCAGATTTTTAAAGATTCTGTGAGTATTATGTGACCACATTTGCATAAAATTGCATATTAGCTGATGGGGGGGGGGGAGGGGTGATTCAGTGGTTAGAGCTAAAGCCTCAGCACCCTGAGGTTGTAGGTTCAAATCTCATGCTTCTCCCTTTGACCCTTGGCAAGTTATCTAATCCCCCATTGCTCCAGGTACATTAGGCAGACTGTGAACCCACTGGGACAGTTAGGGGAAAATGCTTGCATACCTGAATGTAAAGCACGTAGAGCGGCATTAAAAAAACCAAATGTCTAAGTCCGTTTTGGGCCTAGGCCGCGAGTCACCCAAAGTCGGCAGCGTCTAAAGTCCATTCTCCAAAAATATAGAAACATAGAAAATGACGGCAGAAAAGGGCCACGGCCCATCCAGTCTGCCCACCCTAATGGCCCACCCCCTAACTACCTCCATGAAGAGATCCCACATGCCAAATAGAAACATAGAACATGACGGCAGAAAAGGGCCACGGCCCAACCAGTCTGCCCACCCTAATGGCCCACCCCCTAACTACCTCCATGAAGAGATCCCTCATGCCAAATAGAAACATAGAACATGACGGCAGAAAAGGGCCACGGCCCATCCAGTCTGCCCACCCTAATGGCCCACCCCCTAACTACCTCCATGAAGAGATCCCACATGCCATTCCCATCTTTTCTTAAAATCAGGCACGCTGCTGGCCTCAGTTACCTGTAGTGGAAGATTATTCCAGCGATCAACCACCCTTTGTCCATCTGTCTTTTATAACCCCTGTATTATCTGTAAATTGAATGATTTGTTCATCGCTTAGATATTTGAGTAAGTGATTAATCAAATACTTATTAAACTTGAAACTTTCGGTGAAGAAATATTTTCTGGTGTCGCCATGAAATTTCCCACCCCTGATTTTCAACGGATGCCCTCTTGTTGCCGTGGGTCCTTTAAGGAAAAAGAGATCCTCTTCCACCTCGATGCGGCCTGCGACATATTTGAACGTCTCGATCATGTCTCCCCTCTCTCTGCGTTCCTTGAGTGAGTACAGCTGCAACTTACCCAGTCGTTCCTCATACGGGAGATCCTTGAGTCCTGAGACCATCCTGGTGACCATTCGCTGAACCGACTCAACTCTCCGCACATCATTTTGATAATGCGGCCTCCAGAATTGTAAACAGTATTCCAGATGGGGTCTCACCATGGATCTGTACAACGGCATTATGACCTCGGGCTTACGACTGACGAAACTTCTACAGATACAGCCCATGATTTGTCTAGCCCTGGATGAAGCTTTCTCCACTTGATTGGCAGTCTTCATGTCTTCGCTAATGATCACCCCCAAGTCACGTTCTGCTACAGTCCTTGCTAGGATCTCACCATTTAGGGTGTAAGTCCTGCATGAATTTTTGCCGCCAAGGTGCATGACCTTGCATTTTTTGGCATTGAAACTTAGTTGCCAAGCCTTTGACCAATGCTCCAGCAGGAGTAGGTCCTGCGTCATACTGTCGGGCATTGAGCTTTTGTCGGGCACTGTCCCCCAATTTTTTTTTTCCAAGAATCATCTAATTATACGTCCAGCCATTTGATCATCCAGACCGTCAAGTCGTTTATCTTGGACGAATTTTTGGATGAGAATGAATGGGGTATGTATAGTCCAAAACACTAGAACTAGACCTTTTGGATGTGGGAGGGGTCAGCAAAGTGATGGACTGGATACCCAGACATGGCAACAGAGTAGTGGGGTACCTTACAGGGCATTGCTGTGAACTTCACAAAAAGGGTGCCACATAAACATCTCACCACAACTCCCTTGCAGGTCATGATGAGCCCCCCAAATACACTATATCCACCTGTCTACAACCCCAATAGCCCTTATGGCTGAAGGTGCCACCTATGTGGCAGTAGAGTAGGGTTTGGGGGGGCTCATATTTTCCACCATGAATGCAGTGGTTAAAGTGGCTTATGGACTTGGGTCCTCCACTCTTTGTACTGTATGTTTTTGCTTCCAGCACAATCTTATTAGCGCCTTGCATTTGACTTGACATTCCTTATGCTGTTCACAATTATTTTCATTTGGATCCTCCCATTTTCTGAAGGATTCTCTTTTTGTTCTAATATCTTCCTTCACCTCACTCGATAATCATGACGGCTGCTGTTTGGTCTTCGTTCCTCCTTTTTTAATACATGGAATATATCTAGTCTGGGCTTCCAGGATGGTATTTTTTTAATAACATCCATGCCTGATGTAAATTTTTGACCTTTGCAGCTGCTCCTCTAAGTTTCTTTTTTACCATTCTCCTCATGTTATCATAGTCTCCTTTTTTTAAAGTTAAATGCTATTCTATTGAATTTCCTGTTTTATCAAGTGGCCTAGCACCATTACCTCCCGTACCAATTCATGCACTCTGCTAAGAACTAAGCCTAGAATCGCTTCCCCTCTTGTCAGTTCCTGAACCAGCTGTCTTTCTCCTTATTTTCCAAATTCTCCCTTCTCAAATTTTCAAAATTTCCCTTCTCAAAAACACACGAACTTTAGATAACGATGCTTCCACTAGCTTTGCAGCACCCTTTACAACTGTCTTAATTTCCAGAGAACATAAGAACATAAGCATCGCCTCTGCCGAGTCAGACCATAGGTCCATCGTGCCCAGCAGCCGCGGCGGCCCTCCAGGTCAAAGACCTGTTAGTGATCTTTTACTTAAAACATTTTGCCTTGTATAGTATCCCTCTAACCATACCCCTCAATCCCCCCCTTTCCTTCAGGAATTCGTCCAATCCTGTTTTGAACCCCCAAATCGTACTCTGCTCTACCACCTCCTCTGGAAGCGCGTATAATCTTCTTGTCCATTAAAGTAACTCTGGCAGCATGATTAGTTACCTGTCCTGACAAGGACCACACCTTTCTCTTAAGCCATCCTGGGTCTTTCTCCCAGGCTGCAGGTAAGGCTAGTCTCAGGGCTAGTCTTTGACCTAAGGGCCGCCGCGCGAGAGGACTGCTGGTCATGATGGACCACCAGTCTGACCCAGCAGCAGCAATTCTTATGTTCTTATGATGACAGATACCTAGAGTACCATGGCGATCGTAGGCCATTATTTTTTTTTTTTGTAATGTATCTTATTGTCAAGCCAAGCATTGGCTTCCAATATTCATTTCCACGAAGCATTGGAGGCGATAATTAATTAGCACAAGTCACTAGATATGATAACTCTTTGCAGAGAATTGACACTATGGACTCCTTTTAGCGGGGTTAAAGCGTGCGACATTTCATCACGCATTAACCCCCCTAAAAACTACCGCCTGCTCAAGGGAGGTGTTAGCGGCTAGCACGGCCGGCGGTTTAGCGTGTGGTATTACACGCATTAAACCGCTAGCGTGGCTTGATAAAAAGAGCCCTATGTCCTGCCGGAAGGGATATAATCAGATGCCAGGGGTACAATGGGATACAAAGGCGCATTTCCAGTGTTTTCTAAGGAACAGAGAAGATAGGCATTGATTGAAGATCATTCCCTCCATGAGTCATAGAAACCTTAATTGACAAGCCAACACTAAAGTAATAAGAGACACCGGAGGAGATTTGCATTAACCTAGTTGCTACTGTGATTTGCCTTTCTTTTTTCATTATATTTTTATGAACTCAAGCACTTGTTAGCAGTTAACCAATGCTATAGATTGTAGCTCAATCGATATGGCTTTATCCTCGGTTGGGTGTAAGTGCAATAAAATTGTTACAATGATATTAAAAATTTCAAGTGCGCATTGATTTATGAAGACAGTGCTTTGCATATTTCCCTTGTTACACGCTCTGTCGCATTAATAAGGTGTATAGGCAAAAACACGGGGGAGCCATGTAATAAGATTAGTCTTTCCATTGTGTGTTCAACTCTTCCTTGTTGGTTGGTGATGATTAGTGGAGAAAGTTGAAACTGATCCATCCGTAAATAGGTTTTCAAAAATAGACATCCTCTTTCTTTCTTTGATCACCCCACTTCTCCCCCTCTAACATAAGAATATAAGCAATGCCTCCGCTGGGTCAGATCTGAGGTCCATCGTGACCAGCAGTCCGCTCACGCGGCGGCCCAACAGGTCCAGGACCTGTGCAGTCATCCTCTATCTATACCCTTCTATCCCCTTTTCCAGTAGGAAAATGTCCAATCCTTTCTTAAATCCCAGTACCGTACTCTGCCCTATTACATTCTCTGGAAGCGCATTCCAGGTGTCCACCACACGTTGGGTAAAGAAGAACTTCCTAGCATTCGTTCTGAATCTGTCCCCTTTCAACTTTTCCGAAAGCCCTCTTGTTCTTTTATTATTCGAAAGTTTGAAGAATCTGTCCTTCTCTACTCTCTCTATGCCCTTCTTGATCTTGTAAGTCTCTATCATATCCCCTCTAAGTCTCCTCTTCTCTGGACTTCTAATCCATCAGGACCCCTTCCAGCAAAGATCTGGGGTTATTTTAATGCCCTGGGAACATTGGGCCACTAAGCCATGGCCTATTTTCCCAGGTGCCTTTAAAGGAGCCGAAACATAATCAAAACAGTAGCTCCTCCCCCCCTTCCCCATTTAGCCATGCCAAGGCCATAAAGACCCCAAAGTGCCCTCTAATCCAGACCCCCATGAATCCTCTCAATTCTGTACCTCTGTCCTCATGCTCACCTTTGATCATGAAAGTCCCTGAAGCCAATTCCCAACCCCAATAGTTCCTCCCTTCTCCCATGCCAGAAAGCTCCACAGGCTTACCGTATATTTTTAATTCCTGGTGTCTAATGGGGATCCAACTCATTCCTGTCCCTTGCTAGCACTAGATTCAAAATGGTAACCCCTAGCAGTAGCTTTGAAGAACTATCACTAGGGGTCAAGCTGTCAACATGGGGAG
Organism: Geotrypetes seraphini; assembly: GCF_902459505.1. NCBI lineage: Eukaryota > Metazoa > Chordata > Amphibia > Gymnophiona > Dermophiidae > Geotrypetes > Geotrypetes seraphini. Next base: position 14,357,428 of record NC_047085.1, read on the forward strand.
TGGGGGGAGGAGAACTTCGGAAGGGGGAGTTAGTTGGAATGTTTGGATTGAATGGAGACTTGTAAGGAGGTAAGTGATCTTGGCGCGGACATTAGGGACCAATGCTCCCAGAACAGACCATCCGTGCTCAGGCATTTGACGCTGTTCATGAGTATCTGAATATATTGGCGTTCCTTTCGTGTCTGTTTTTACGTTTGGGAAGCGCCTTGACCCACTCGCAAAATTCAGAATAAACATGAACATTAGGCTGACTACAAATAACGATACTTTTGGACCACTAGAGTCAGTAACCGGAGATTCTGAGCTACTGTCGGTTGGTAATTCCCTCGGTAAATTAAGGAGTGATAAGAGCCTGTGTTTTTCTGCATCATGATCACGCTACCCTCTCCTTACCATTGTATGCATCATTGCTTGTGCTGGTGAAATGTTTACATAATTTTGTCACTCTGAGTAATAAATCCTTTCATTGAAGATAGGGAAATCTGTTACCCCTCACCTTTGGAAGGCTTTGAGACACAAATTAAGGGCACTTTTAGGTGTTTGATGTTTCAGACTAGAGAACGACACGGGGACAAATTTTTCCCTGTCCTGCGGAAACTCATTTTCCCTTCCCGTCCCAGTGAGTTCTTTTCCTGTCTCTGCCCCATACCTACAAGCTCTGTCCTCATCTGCATAAGCCTCAAACCCTTTAAAATCCTAAGTAGCCACATTCTAGAGCTCAGATTGTGATGTCATAATGCCTCATTCCATCAATGCCTAAGCTCCGTCCTCATCTGCACAAGGCTCAAACACTTGAAAATCCTAAGTAGCAACATTCTAGAGCTCAGATTGTGATGTCATAATGCCTCATTCCACCAATGCCTAAGCTCCGTCCTCATCTACACAAGCCTCAAACACTTTCAAATCCTAAGTAGCAACATTCTAGAGCTCAGATTGTGATGTCATGATGCCTCATTCCACCAATGCCTAAGCTCCGTCCTCGTCTGCACAAGCCTCAAACGCTTTAAAATCCTAAGTAGCAACATTCTAGAGCTCAGATTGTGATGTCATAATGCCTCATTCCATCAATGCCTAAGCTCCGTCCTCACCTGCACAAGCCTCAAACCCTTTAAAATCCTAAGTAGCCACATTCTAGAGCTCAGATTGTGATGTCATAATGCCTCATTCCACCAATGCCTAAGCTCCGTCCTCATCCGCACAAGCCTCAAACACTTTAAAATCCTAAGTAGCAACATTCTAGAGCTCAGATTGTGATGTCATAATGTCTCATTCCACCAATGCCTAAGCTCCGCCCTCATCCGCACAAGCCTCCAACACTTTGAAATCCTAGGTAGCAACATTCTAGAGCTCAGATTGTGATTTCCTAATGCCTCATTCCACCAATGTCTAAGCTCCGTCCTCATCTGCACAAGCCTCAAACACTTTCAAATCCTAAGTAGCAACATTCTAGAGCTCAGATTGTGATGTCATAATGCCTCATTCCACCAATGCCTAAGCTCCGTCCTCATCTGCACAAGCCTCAAACACTTTCAAATCCTAAGTAGCAACATTCTAGAGCTCAGATTGTGATGTCATAATGCCTCATTCCATCAATGCCTAAGCTCCGTCCTCACCTGCACAAGCCTCAAACCCTTTAAAATCCTAAGTAGCAACATTCTAGAGCTCAGATTGTGATGTCATAATGCCTCATTCCATCAATGCCTAAGCTCCGTCCTCACCTGCACAAGCCTCAAACCCTTTAAAATCCTAAGTAGCAACATTCTAGAGCTCAGATTGTGATGTCATAATGCCGCATTCCACCAATGCCTAAGCTCCGTCCTCACCTGCACAAGCCTCAAACACTTTAAAATCCTAAGTAGCAACATTCTAGAGCTCAGATTGTGATGTCATAATGCCTCATTCCACCAATGCCTAAGCTCCGTCCTCACCTGCACAAGCCTCAAACACTTTAAAATCCTAAGTAGCAACATTCTAGAGCTCAGATTGTGATGTCATAATGCCTCATTCCACCAATGCCTAAGCTCCGTCCTCATCTGCCCAAGCCTCAAACCCTTTAAAATCCTAAGTAGCAACATTCTAGAGCTCAGATTGTGATGTCATAATGCCTCATTCCACCAATGCCTAAGCTCCGTCCTCACCTGCACAAGCCTCAAACACTTTAAAATCCTAAGTAGCAACATTCTAGAGCTCAGATTGTGATGTCATAATGCCTCATTCCACCAATGCCTAAGCTCCGTCCTCATCTGCCCAAGCCTCAAACCCTTTAAAATCCTAAGTAGCAACATTCTAGAGCTCAGATTGTGATGTCATAATGCCTCATTCCACCAATGCCTAAGCTCCGTCCTCACCTGCACAAGCCTCAAACCCTTTAAAATCCTAAGTGTTCGAGGCTTGTGCGGTTAAGGCAGAGGTTACAGGAATGGGGCAGGGACAGTGACAAAACTCATGGGGACGGGACGGGCAAATTGAGTTCCTGCGGGGACAGGGAAAAAGTTGTCCCCATGTCATTCTCTATTTCAGACTATTAAATACACCCCTTGGCTCCGATTTTTTGATTCCAAAGTCATCCCTACCTTCAAGAGCAAAAAAACACAATTAGGAGGATTTTCCATCAATATTCAGTCTATTTAATCTAGGGATTATGCCCACATGGTTACGCATGAAATTTTGGTTGTGATTTGTATGCTAAGAGGCCAATGCGCAAAGCTTGGCTGAAGCTGTGCACAGATGGGCCCACACTCAACAGTAACGCAAAAACTGGCTTAGCGATGCTCAAAGCAAGTTATGTGCAGTGAAATCACACTATGAAACATGGCGTGGTGCCAGACACATGCATAGAAGGGGCCTGTTTCTATGAACGGCACCAAACTTGTAGGTGCCCATCAGCACAGTTATCAATCAGCCACACAGTGTGGTATATAGATTCATGCCTAGTGTTGCCTAAGTGGGCATATTCTTCGCTAAGCATCCTAAAGGTAACATAGAAACATGACGGCAGATAAAGGCCAAATGGCCCATCCGCAGCATCCATTATCTCCTTCCCTCCCTATTGGGCTAAGGCTCTTAACATTTGCATCTCCTCTTCCTATTGGCTAAAGCTTTTTACACCTGCATTGTGATGTCATAGAATTTTATGGTTATAGAAACATAGAAACATGATGGCAGATAAAGGCCAAATGGCCCATTCACTATCTCCTCCTCTCTCTATTGGCTAAGGCTCTTAACATTTGCATCTCCTCTTCCTATTGGCTAAAGCTTTTTACACCTGCATTGTGATGTCATAGAATTATGATTATGGAAGTGTTGCACTGGAGATACTTTAATTAGCCTTCAGCTGACTTCCCACGGAGCATTTTTTGTTCCTGCTTTCTAACCCACGACTACGTCTCAACATCCATTTATTCAGATAAGTGACTTTTTATGACACTATTTATGAAATTTTTGAAACATTGAAATAGAATGTACTAAAAGAAATGTGTGGCTCTGAAGAGTAATTGAGTTTCAAGGAGTTTTTTGACCAAGGATGTGTCTGCCAGTTTCAAATTCTGTCTGAGACTGGCTTGTCTATTTGGGAAGCTTTTTTATGGCCCCTGTTAGACACTGAGGTCTTTTTCTCCTTTTTTCATAAATTTGAGGCGTAGCCCTGGTTGTTGAGGGGTGTTTTTGTGAAATTATAGAAACATAGAAACATGATGGCAGATAAAGGCCAAATGGCCCATTCACTATCTCCTCCTCTCTCTATTGGCTAAGGCTCTTAACATTTGCATCTCCTCTTCCTATTGGCTAAGGCTCTTTACACCTGCATTGTGATGTCATAGAACTTTATGGTTATAGAAACATAGAAACATGATGGCAGATAAAGGCCAAATGGCCCATTCACTATCTCCTCCTCTCTCTATTGGCTAAGGCTCTTAACATTTGCATCTCCTCTTCCTATTGGCTAAAGCTTTTTACACCTGCATTGTGATGTCATAGAATTTATGGTTATAGAAACATCCCTTCTTGTAGATTTGGATTTTTGTTATTTATAGAAACATGATGGCAGATAAAGGCCAAATGGCCCATCTGCAGTAACCATTATCTCTTTCTCTCTCTAAGAGATCCCATGTGCCTATCCCACGCTTTCTTGAATCCAGACACATTGGGCAGGCTCTTGTGTGCATGCCTAGACAAGATCAGAACTGCTTAGCCAATCTAAGTTCCTAATTTTATTATTTATATAGGTTAATCTGCACCAATAACAAGCAATTAGCACCTCATAATTGCTTTAAATTGTAATTAGTCCAAGATGCCTACCAGAAAGTAGGCATGGTTAGATGCGGATCGTGTAGGCATGTAGGCGCCTGCTTTGGACTTAGGTGCTGGTATTTAGGCCAAGAAAACCTTGACATAAATAGGGTGCGGCTAAGTCCATTTTAGGCGCCGCTAGGCATAATTCTATAAACAGTGCCTAACTTAAGATTGACATGCACTAAGTGACACTTCCCTTGGCACCTACGTTTTAGGCGCTGTTTATAGAATTAGGGCCTTAATGTACAATGGGCGAGATTCACAAAGGGCACGGATCGGATCCGATCCGTGAGGGGTCTGATCCATGTCCAGGGGGCTGATTCACGAATCGCCCTCATGCAAATGATTGCGATCGGAATCACACCCCCATCTGACTGTCAGGATTGCTCTCTAGCAATCCCAACGCATGATCAAGAGCAGCGACCTTTTTTTTTTTAACTTTTTTAAATTTCATAACATTTTATTGAAGGAATCCAATAAATATCCAATAATATAATACAATAAAATAATCATTACATTTAAATTCACCATATAAATTTTCCATCATATGTCTATTATTACTTCAAAATATATTTCCATATTACCCATTACATCTCTCAATACACTCCTCCTGTTTCCTTCCCCCTATTCACCTCTCCCCCCCTTTTTTCCCCCCCATTGTTGGGCCGAGCCTTTCAGCAACTGTCCAGCATCCACCCAGCATCATAGCCTCACGCGACCTCTTTTTACTTTTTTTAAACTTTACTTTTGTTTCTTTTCGCGAGCCCATGGTGAGAGGGCAGAGCCATTTGTAGAGCATAATTACACTGGATCTGCCCTCTCACTAGGACAAAGTGCCGGGTTTTGAGAAGCCATTCAGACCCCTGGACGTGTCCTCGAAAATGAAATCCTAAAGTCTGGTAACCCTATGTTAAACTGAATGGCCAGAGAGCCCTGGGAAAAAGCAGGATAACGGAGAGATTACAGAGACCTTAGAGCTATCATTTTGCCACTGGTTTCCCTAAGACGGTGTGGATCTCTTCAAATCCTGTAAATCCATTCGTTTCAATCCTGCCCACTTGGTATAGTAACTGCAAACGATCTCTTAAGTGTGTTTCTCAGGTGTCTCATTTAGGGATTTTGCCACTGTTGACAATCCAAAATAAAGTGAGTTTTTAAAATATGTCCTTGAAGTGCTATAGAATCGCTATTAGAATGAATTTTCGATTAATAGCCAGTCTGAACAAGCAGTTTGCAAAATGAGTAGCACGTATAAGCTTGAAATCCTTTGGTGGCCCCCAGAGCTTTCTTGTGTTTGCACTGCAGCCCTTCACATGAGAATGGTTAGAGACCACTGCCCTAAAAATAAAAACCTATGAGTCTATGACTGCAGAAGGGTAAAACCAGGACTGGAGTACACAATTCCTTGTGAAATGGAGGCAGGTGGCAATCTTATGTATGACATAGAAACATGTGGATCCCATGGGCTGCCTGTGTGTCTCCTAGTCTTTCAATGCTCTGGGTAAGGGGTTATATAAGAACTGCAGGCCTAATATTCAAAAGGGTTTATCTAGGCATGAGAACTTCCTGCCTGGCTAAACTAGGGTTACCATATGGCTCCAGAAAAAGGAGGACGGATTGAGACATCCGGGTTTTACTTCTGTTGAAAGCAATGGGAGTAAAACCCAGATGCCTCAATCTATCCTCCTTTCTCTGGAGCCATATGTATGATAACCCTAGTCAATATACTGTGCCACACTTTCACAAGAGATAATGATGTCACAAATAAGTGAAGGCAGTGCTGCTTTAATTTAAAGGGATGTATATTTCAAAAACGGAGGAAAAAGCCTCAGACAAATGCCCTCCCACCACCACAATGGTGGATAAAGGTGGTTGGGTGGTAACCTCATTGGCAGAAAACCTCCATTGCACTCCCTATTAAGTAAACTATAAGCAGGGCTCTCTCTGCAAATGATAGATAGTGTACCGATCATAGATAAGTTGAAAGTTTTTTTCATCTATCATTTGCAGAGACAGCCCTGCTTATAGTTTACTTAATAGGGAGTGCAATGGAGGTTTTATAGTTTATAGTTTATAGTTTATTCAATTTTTGATTAAACGCTTTTTCGTTTCTTCAAAGCGTTGTACAGAATAAAAATAACTTTACAGATAAAAAATAAAACATTTAATACAAACTTTTAAGATCGACATGATTGACGTATTAGGTAATTATAGACAGGCATACAATAGACACGATTGGTAAAGGGGGTAAGAAATACAATTGATAAAATAAAAATAAGAAACATTTAAGGTAAACACAAAAGGAATTAGGGGGAAGGGTATAAAGTAAATACTAGTATTAATGATTTGATGTCTGAAATGTGCCTCTTTATTTTTTATTTTTTTTCAGTTAAAAGCTTCGTTAAAAAGGAAACATTTTAAGTTACTTTTAAATTTTTTTAAGTTTTTTTCCATTTTTAAATATAGTGGAAGAGTGTTCCAGATTGTTGGGGCTGTGACTGAAAAAATTGAGGTACGGCGTGTGCCGATATTTTTTAGGGAAGGAATGTTGAGGTTAAATTGAGATATGGACCTTAAGGGTTTTCTGCCAATGAGGTTACCACCCAACCACCTTTATCCACCATTGTGGTGGTGGGAGGGCATTTGTCTGAGGCTTTTTCCTCCGTTTTTGAAATATACACCCCTTTAAACTAAAGCAGCACTGCCTTCACTTATTTGTGACATCATTATCTCTTGTGAAAGTGTGGCACAGTATATTCATTGATATTTCACCTATCCGAGTTTCTTTTGGTAACCCTAGTCAAACCATGCTGAGTAGGCTGGGAGGAGATATTCACCAGGCAGTGTCACTGTCTTCTCTGACTGCTAGGGAGGTCTCTAGTCAGAGCCAGGGCACATTTACCCACTTAGGGGCCATTCAGTGCAATAAATGAGTAAGTAAGTGGATAAAATTCTGAAAGCAAAAAAACTGTACATTACTCCCCCGAAATTCGCGGGGGTTACGTTTGTGGAGTGACCGCGAATGTTGAAAAACCACGAATATCTTAAGAGTACTGTAATTGGCATAAGAATAGCCAATGGTCCATCAAGCCCAGCAGCCCGATTTCACGGTGGCCAATCCAGGTCCCTAGTACCTGGCCCAAACCCAAAGAGTAGCAACATTCTGGAATCCCAAAGAGTAAGAAGATTCAGGAATCCCAGAGAGTAACAAGATTCTAGAATCCCCAGAGTAGCAACATTCCATTCAGAATCTCAAAGAATCGCAAGATTCCAGAGAGTAACAAGATTCTAGAATCCCAGAGAGTAGCATCATTCCACGCGGAATCCTCAGAGTAGCAGCATTCCATACAGAATCCCAAGGAGTAGCAAGATTCCGGAATCCCAAAGAGTAAGAAGATTCTAGAATCTCAGAGAGTAGCAACATTCCATGCTACCGATTCACGGCAAGCAGTGGCTTCCCCCATGTCTTTCTCAATAACAGACTATGGACTTTTCCTCCAGGAACTTGTCCAAACCTTTCTTAAAACCAGCTACGGTAGGCACCCATGCTCAGTGTAAAAAGCTGTTTAAATGGTGTTTTTACGGCACCTACTGAGGCTAAAAAAATTGGTGCCGGAATCGTGCCTCCACAGGCGCTTTAAACCTCACAATGCCAGTGTAGACGTGGCTAACGCCGGAAGTGTTGTTACACGGCCTAAAGCACCGGCAGGGGCTCATTTCACAGCAAGGGTAGGCGTTGGAAATGTAGACTTGGAAAAACCTGGTCTATATGTCCAGCACCTGCCTTCATAACCAGCACTATCGCGCCAATTAGAGTATCTGGGCCTCTGTCCCTAGTGGGCTCGTAATCTCAGGTTTTTTTCAACCTGGGGCAGATGGGGTTCCTGCTTTGGGGCTAGATTCACTAAACGCACTGATCGTATCCCAACCAGTTTGCGATCGTTCCCTGGCCCCGACCCGATTCACTAACCTTGAGCCCAATCAATCTCCCACCCGATCCGATCCGCCCATGTAAATGAGGGGAAATGGCATGCATAAGTAGGAAGCCATCGATTCACTAAACAAAAGAAGGAACACCAATTGGGTTGGCCGATCCAAAATGAAGCGGCTGCTGAGGACCAGCCGCTTACTGTCCCTGCCGACTCTCCAGCTCTCTTCCACCCCTGAAATCCCAGAATCGAGGTTACAAAACAACCTTCAAAATAAAAAATAAAACTGTACATTACTCTTCATATATTCTGCAAAAAGCGTACTGCGGGTTAAAAGCGTGTTTCTGTTCCATAATATGGCTAAAGCGCGTTCTGTTTTGTGAAATTGAAATGTCCATTCAAGTAAAATGCAGCCACCCCTCCCTCTTTGTTTTGACCTCGCTTGTGCGGAGAGCAAGCGCATGCGCGGATCGCATCTACAGCCACCTAGGACGGTCTGCGCACACGTCGCGATCGCTCTACAGCGATCCGCGGGATTGCGGTGGGGCGCATGTCCGATCACATAATTTGCATGAAGACTCTGTAGTAAATCGGTCGCCCGGCGGAACTCGGCCACGAATCGCCCAACAGCGATCCAGACCGGTGAGTTTAGTGAATCTTGGCCTTAGGCCTCATCATGTCTGCTTTATTCCACTCAGTTTAAAAAAAAAAAAAAAAAAACAATTGAAGAAGAGAACCCCTGGCCTATCGGACTTCAGATACATTCGCATCCACCGACTGCCTCTAGTAGAAACAGTAAAACACACACGCACCGAAAAATGGTTCGACACGGTTGATACATCATTCTGGGATTCATCTCAACACCGTAGGAGGTCCTTAAATTGATGGGATCACACACACATTTCCAATGAGCATGTTCCGGCCCAAGAGTTAAATGCTCCATTAGAGAAGGCGTGTGAAAGGCCCCACTTTACAATGGGTGACAGACCATTATTAATCCCCTTGGTGATCTGTGGAGCAGGACAGAAGATTAATCACGACACGCTGTTGTGGTATTAATATGGACGTGAGTTATCATTTCTCAGGAGCCCTTCTGTAATTTACTGTGAATTAATGCCCACTCACTGTATATTGTCACGGTACAAAAAAGGCAAGCAGCGGCCCCAGTCATCTCGGGTCGACTGTGATTTGTAGGTGAAACCAGGTTCGCTTCTGCCATTAAATCTGAATAGCATTTATTTTAGGCCGAGATGGTTATAGTACACTGAAAGGAAGTGTTTGACTACTCTAGAGCAGGGGTGTCAAAGTCCCTCCTCGAGGGCCGCAATCCAGTCAGGTTTTCAGGGTTTCCCCAATGAATATGCACGAGATCTATTTGCATGCACTGCTTTCAATGCATATTCATTGGGGAAATCCTGAAAACCCGACTGGAATACGGCTCTCGAGGACCGCCGTTCCCTACCCCTGGCCTAGATGGTTATAGTATACTGAAAGGAAGTGTTTGCCTACTCTAGACTAGGGGTGTCAAAGTCCCTTCTCGAGGGCCGCAATCCGGTCAGGTTTTCAGGGTTTCCTCAATGAATATGCATGAGATCTATTTGCATGCACTGCTTTCATCGTATGCTAATAGATCTCATGCATATTCATTGGGGAAATCCTGAAAACCCGACTGGATTGCGGCCCTCGAGGAGGGACTTTGACACCCCTGCTCTAGACTGTCCTTGAAGAGTGTTCAGGAACATTCTAAATGGCTCTACTCATTCTTATCAGGGTGTAGGTAAAGGCATAGGTGTCAGAACAGGGGAGGCCTCGGGTATGGCTCTGCTCCCCCACCCGCCTCCTCCTGGCCGCTGCCATTTTAAATCTGGGGGGAAGTCATGCAGCCTCCGCGTAGCATTGCTGCAGAATGAAGAATTCCGGGGCAGGCCTGCTCGGTGACGCTGCGAAGTGGCTGCCCAACGATTTAAAATAATAATAATTATAATAACTTTATTTTGTATACTGCCATACCCAGAGAGTTCTAGACGGTTCACAGCAATTAATTAAGATTACAAACGATGAGATCATTGGAATTAACATTTTAGGAATGTAGAGGTCATTGAAGTTGATAGGAATATACAAGAATGTACAATAGGAAGGTAATATTTTATTTTCAGGAATATACCGGTCATTGAAGTTAATAGGTTTGGAGGGTACGATAAGAGAGAAGGAGGTGGTTCACCTGTATTGATGGGAGTTGAAGAGGTGTGAGGGTGTGTTAAGGGTTCTGTCCATGGAATAAGTGAGTTTTGCGTTTTTTTCTGAAGCCAAGGTAGGTGGGGGCGTCGAATACAATTTGGGCTAGCCATGAGTTTAGTTTAGCTGCCTGGAAGGAGAAGATTTTGTCAAGGAACCTTTTGAAACAACATAATTTTAGGGAAGGTAGGTGGGGGAGTCGTGGTGCCGCAGGACCCTGCTGGGGCTAGGGTGGAACTTTTGGGCTCCCCCTCCATACAAAAATGCGTTCCGCTGCCTATGGGTAAAGTAAGTCTTTGCAGACTTTACAATAGTGTAAGGTTGAGTCACAGCTGAATATACGTAGGGTAGGATGTACAGGAAGTGCCGGTAGCGTTGAAACGCCTCTGTTAGAAGCGTACACCGGCAGGTCTGGGCCATGATTGCATGTGGAAGTTCATATAAATACTTTTTATGGGCTTGGGGACCATATAATACATGTGTGTGCAAAGAGTGCATCTCATGAGCGTGTGTTACAGGCGTGTCTCATGCACGTGTGCTAAAAGCATGTACCAGCTGGTCTGGGGCTGACGATTGCATATGTCCTGCTGAAGCAATGTAGAAAAACGCCTATACAGTATATATATCTTGCGTTTTCACATTTGCATGGTTTGTTATTAGCTCTGCGCCCCTCCCCTCTCTTATGATGTGCGCCAATGATAGAGCTACAAAAAGGCGACCTATGATTGACGCTCATGCGTCCCTGCGACGTGGCTACTGTGCGCGCACGTTAGTCTCTTTCTACCCACGACCGACCGGACGGGATCTCGGCAGACTTCTGCAAAACTCACTGGCGTGCGAAACTGTTTGAATGTCGGTTGCCGTTTTCAAATCGGACAATTTACCGGCAAAACAGCGACCCACAGGATTTTCGCTGGTGATTTTAGAGCATCTGGATCTGGTTGAGAGCGATTGTCACTCGCCAGGCTATGCTCCACACAAACAGCATGCAAATTCTATACATGCTGTTGCACTGAGTACCTCGGTGAAAGGGGGAGGGGGTAAGGACTAGATGAAATTGCAGGGAAATACTTTTAAAACCAAAAGGAGGACATATTTTTTCACTTGGATAAGCTCTGGGTTGCCCGAGGTTGTGGTAAAAGCGGATAGTGTAGCTGGTTTTAAGAAAGGTTTGGACAAATTCCTGGAGGAAAAGTCCATAGTCTGTTATTAAGAAATGGGGGAAGCTTCTGCTTGCCCTGGATCGGTAGCATGGAATGTTGCTACTCTTTGGGATTCTAGAATCTTGTTACTCTCTGGGATTCCGGAATCTTGCTATTCTTTGAGATTCTGTATGGAATGTTGCTACTCTTTGGGATTCTAGAATCTTGTTACTCTCTGGGATTCCGGAATCTTGCTATTCTTTGAGATTCTGTATGGAATGTTGCTACTCTTTGGGATTCTAGAATCTTGTTACTCTCTGGGATTCTGGAATCTTGCTATTCTTTGAGATTGTGTATGGAATGTTGCTACTCTTTGGGATTCTAAAATCTTGTTACTCTCTGGGATTCCGGAATCTTGCTATTCTTTGAGATTCTGTATGGAATGTTGCTACTCTTTGGGATTCTAGAATCTTGTTACTCTCTGGGATTCCGGAATCTTGCTATTCTTTAAGATTGTGTATGGAATGTTGCTACTCTTTGGGATTCTAGAATCTTGTTACTTTCTGGGATTCCGGAATCTTGCTGTTCTTTGAGATTCTGTATGGAATGTTGCTACTCTTTGGGATTCTAGAATCTTGTTACTCTCTGGGATTCCGGAATCTTGCTATTCTTTGAGATTGTGTATGAAATGTTGCTACTCTTTGGGATTCTAGAATCTTGTTACTCTCTGGGATTCCGGAATCTTGCTATTCTTTGACATTCTGTATGGAATGTTGCTACTCTTTGGGATTCTAGAATCTTGTTACTCTCTGGGATTCTGGAATCTTGCTATTCTTTGAGATTGTGTATGGAATGTTGCTACTCTTTGGGATTCTAAAATCTTGTTACTCTCTGGGATTCCGGAATCTTGCTATTCTTTGAGATTCTGTATGGAATGTTGCTACTCTTTGGGATTCTAGAATCTTGTTACTCTCTGGGATTCCGGAATCTTGCTATTCTTTGAGATTCTGTATGGAATGTTGCTACTCTTTGGGATTCTAGAATCTTGTTACTCTCTGGGATTCTGGAATCTTGCTATTCTTTGAGATTCTGTATGGAATGTTGCTACTCTTTGGGATTCTAGAATCTTGTTACTCTCTGGGATTCCGGAATCTTGCTATTCTTTGAGATTCTGTATGGAATGTTGCTACTCTTTGGGATTCTAAAATCTTGTTACTCTCTGGGATTCCGGAATCTTGCTATTCTTTGAGATTCTGTATGGAATGTTGCTACTCTTTGGGATTCTAGAATCTTGTTACTCTCTGGGATTCCGGAATCTTGCTATTCTTTAAGATTGTGTATGGAATGTTGCTACTCTTTGGGATTCTAGAATCTTGTTACTCTCTGGGATTCCGGAATCTTGCTATTCTTTAAGATTGTGTATGGAATGTTGCTACTCTTTGGGATTCTAGAATCTTGTTACTTTCTGGGATTCCGGAATCTTGCTGTTCTTTGAGATTCTGTATGGAATGTTGCTACTCTTTGGGATTCTAGAATCTTGTTACTCTCTGGGATTCCAGAATCTTGCTATTCTTTGAGATTCTGTATGGAATGTTGCTACTCTTTGGGATTCTAAAATCTTGTTACTCTCTGGGATTCCGGAATCTTGCTATTCTTTGAGATTCTGTATGGAATGTTGCTACTCTTTGGGATTCTAGAATCTTGTTACTCTCTGGGATTCCGGAATCTTGCTATTCTTTAAGATTGTGTATGGAATGTTGCTACTCTTTGGGATTCTAGAATCTTGTTACTCTCTGGGATTCCGGAATCTTGCTATTCTTTAAGATTGTGTATGGAATGTTGCTACTCTTTGGGATTCTAGAATCTTGTTACTTTCTGGGATTCCGGAATCTTGCTGTTCTTTGAGATTCTGTATGGAATGTTGCTACTCTTTGGGATTCTAGAATCTTGTTACTCTCTGGGTTCCGGAATCTTGTTATTCTTTGAGATTCTGAATGGAATGTTGCTATTCTTTGGGTTTTGGCAAGGTATTAGGGACCTGGATTGGCCACCATGAGAACGGGCTACTGGGCTTGATGGACCGTTGGTCTGTCCTAGTAAAGCTATTCTTATGATCTTATGTTCTCTTGTATGTAGACCCAGTGCACTGCAGGACGGTGTCTTTTTTTTAATTATTATTAGTTTAGTGCGATTTGGACGACGCCGTTGTTCGTATTTTGTGTCCATTTTCATCCTGTGGTTATGGTCAGGACACACATAGAACAAGCATAAACAGCTCCTCTTCAAGCAGTGGCATAACAAGGGTGAGGGGCGCCTGACCCCCCCCCCCACCACCCCTGCTGCGCACACGCTTCCATAATTTGACACCTCTAATTGGATGATTATTATCCTACTGGAGTTTTGCTCATGACTACGCTGGGAATAAGTTTTTGACCCCTGATGCAGGCTTACCTGCTGAAACACAGCTGTGTTGGGTCTCTTTTCAACATTACCCCCAGGTACATTACATTACATTACTGATTTCTATTCCGCCATCTACCTTGCAATTCTGGGCGGATTACAAAAGAGACTTCTGGACTTTTCCAGAAGAGTTACAAGAAGAAGAACATTTCCAGAGGAGTTACAAGAAGAATGGGGTAGTATAGTTTAGGGAATGGGAGGATTGGGCTATTCCAGTGGATATACAATTCGGGATGCTGTACAGATAGGATATAGTGCAGTTTCAGTATATATGCAGTTAGGGAAGCAGTTGACAAGCTTGGGCTTTGAGGGGGAGGGTAACTGGTGAAGAAGGGAGGATGGGGGAGTCACACTGAGGGGAATCCAGGTTGGAGTTAGGACATCTGTATACATTTTTTGAATAGATGGGTTTTGATTTCTTTGCGAAAAGATTTGAAATCGCTTGTTGTCATCAGCAGGTTGGAGATGGCATGGTCCAATTTCGCTGCTTGCGTCTTAGATGGACTGTGAGCCCACCAGGACAGAAAGGGGAAAATGCTTGAGTACCTGAATAAATTAATGTAAATCGTTCTGAGCTCTCCTGGGAGAACGGTATAGAAAACTGAATAAATAGTGTGAAAAGTTTCAGCCTCTGATAACCAGAGCTGGTATTGTGACATCATAATGCCACATTCCACCAATAAGAGCCAACCTCATCAGTGATGTCACAATGGCTGGATTGTCCTACACTTGGATCACTTTAACTACATTATGATTTCTAGAGTGGTGCAGTGGTTAAAGCTACAGCCTCAGCACCCCCATGCTGCTCCTTGTGACCCTGGGCAAGTCACTTAATCCCCCCATTACCCCAGGTACATTAGATAGATTGTGAGCCCACCAGGACAGACAGAGAAAAATGCTGGAGTACCTGAATAAATTCATGTAAACCCATTCTGAGCTCCCCAAGGAGAACAGTAAAGAAAATTGAATAAATAGTGTGAAACGTTTCAGCCTCTGATAACCAGAGCTGGTATTGTAACATCATAATGCCACATTCCACCAATAAGAGCCAACCTCATCAGTGATGTCACAATGGCTGGATTGTCCTACACTTGGATCACTTTAACTACATTATGATTTCTAGAGTGGTGCAGTGGTTAAAGCTACAGCCTCAGCACCCCCATGCTGCTCCTTGTGACCCTGGGCAAGTCACTTAATCCCCCCATTACCCCAGGTACATTAGATAGATTGTGAGCCCACCAGGACAGACAGAGAAAAATGCTGGAGTACCTGAATAAATTCATGTAAACCCATTCTGAGCTCCCCAAGGAGAACAGTAAAGAAAATTGAATAAATAGTGTGAAACGTTTCAGCCTCTGATAACCAGAGCTGGTATTGTGACATCATAATGCCACATTCCACCAATAAGAGCCAACCTCATCAGTGATGTCACAATGGCTGGATTGTCCTACACTTGGATCACTTTAACTACATTATGATTTCTAGAGTGGTGCAGTGGTTAAAGCTACAGCCTCAGCACCCCCATGCTGCTCCTTGTGACCCTGGGCAAGTCACTTAATCCCCCCATTACCCCAGGTACATTAGATAGATTGTGAGCCCACCAGGACAGACAGAGAAAAATGCTGGAGTACCTGAATAAATTCATGTAAACCCATTCTGAGCTCCCCAAGGAGAACAGTAAAGAAAATTGAATAAATAGTGTGAAACGTTTCAGCCTCTGATAACCAGAGCTGGTATTGTGACATCATAATGCCACATTCCACCAATAAGAGCCAACCTCATCAGTGATGTCACAATGGCTGGATTGTCCTACACTTGGATCACTTTAACTACATTATGATTTCTAGAGTGGTGCAGTGGTTAAAGCTACAGCCTCAGCACCCCCATGCTGCTCCTTGTGACCCTGGGCAAGTCACTTAATCCCCCCATTACCCCAGGTACATTAGATAGATTGTGAGCCCACCAGGACAGACAGAGAAAAATGCTGGAGTACCTGAATAAATTCATGTAAACCCATTCTGAGCTCCCCAAGGAGAACAGTAAAGAAAATTGAATAAATAGTGTGAAACGTTTCAGCCTCTGATAACCAGAGCTGGTATTGTGACATCATAATGCCACATTCCACCAATAAGAGCCAACCTCATCAGTGATGTCACAATGGCTGGATTGTCCTACACTTGGATCACTTTAACTACATTATGATTTCTAGAGTGGTGCAGTGGTTAAAGCTACAGCCTCAGCACCCCCATGCTGCTCCTTGTGACCCTGGGCAAGTCACTTAATCCCCCCATTACCCCAGGTACATTAGATAGATTGTGAGCCCACCAGGACAGACAGAGAAAAATGCTGGAGTACCTGAATAAATTCATGTAAACCCATTCTGAGCTCCCCAAGGAGAACAGTAAAGAAAATTGAATAAATAGTGTGAAACGTTTCAGCCTCTGATAACCAGAGCTGGTATTGTGACATCATAATGCCACATTCCACCAATAAGAGCCAACCTCATCAGTGATGTCACAATGGCTGGATTGTCCTACACTTGGATCACTTTAACTACATTATGATTTCTAGAGTGGTGCAGTGGTTAAAGCTACAGCCTCAGCACCCCCATGCTGCTCCTTGTGACCCTGGGCAAGTCACTTAATCCCCCCATTACCCCAGGTACATTAGATAGATTGTGAGCCCACCAGGACAGACAGAGAAAAATGCTGGAGTACCTGAATAAATTCATGTAAACCCATTCTGAGCTCCCCAAGGAGAACAGTAAAGAAAATTGAATAAATAGTGTGAAAAGTTTCAGCCTCTGATAATCAGAGCTGGTATTGTGATGTCATAATGCCTCATTCCACCAATAAGAGCCAACCTCATCAGTGATGTCACAATGGCCGGATTGTCCTACACTTGGATCACTTTTTGCTACATTTTGAGTTCTAGAGTGGTGCAGTGGTTAAAGCTACAGCCTCAGCACCCTGAGGTTGCGGATTCAATCCAACACTGCTCCTTGTGACCCTGAGCAAGTCACTAAATCCTCCACTGCCCCAGGTACATTAGATAGATTGTGAGCCCACCGGGACAGAGAGGGAAAAATGCTTGAGTACCTGAATCAATTCATGTAAACAGTTCTGAGCTCCCCTGGGAGAACGGTATAGAAAATTGAATAAATAAATGAATATATTCACCTTCTCATGGTTTACTGATCTCTAGCTGCGTCCACTCCTTTGTACCTGTGTGGCGAGGATGTCCTTTCTCTTCTTTTACTGAGTCACTATTAAAACATGATCGAGGCCAATATTGAGAGCAATTTTTATGAGTAAAAACATTGGTTTACTTTATGGGTAAAATGGCGGATTTTTCTATTCCCAGTATTAACGGCCATGCACTCCTTAGTCCATGAGCCCCTGCCACCACCTGTTTTGTAGGAATCATCATCAGTCCTCTGGCTACCCATTACCAAACGTTGTACACTTCTCCCTCCGTATTTGCGGTTTCGATTATTCACGGTTGTTAGCTTGCTGGCTCCTCCCCCCTAATTACATCAGCTTGCATAGATAAATCGCTGATTCCAAGCGTTTACAGAGAAAATCGCCGCTTCCCGGCACTTTCTTCACCGTGTTATGCCTCTCCTTCAGGAACAGGCCAGGTCTCCCACCATGTTATTCGCGGTTTCACCTTATTCACGATGGTTTTTAATAGACAACAGCAAATAACATAAGAAAAAGTTATTCACGGTTTTTCTGTATTTGCGGTTCTGTTAATCCCCTTTCACAGCGGATACAGAGGGAGAAATGTCATTCATAGTAGTAGTGTGAAGAGTTTCGGTTTTGGGAAGCAGAGCTGAGATTGTGATGTCACAATGCCTCATTCCACCAATAAGAGCCAGCCTCATCCGTGATGTCACAATGGCTTGATTGTAGCAGTTTAACCGTTCCCTTAACTGTATCCACCACATCCTGCTTGTCTGTTTAGATTGTAAGCTCTTTGGAGCAGGGACTGTCTTCTTTGTGACTCTGTACAGCGCTGCATACGTCTGGTAGCACTATAGAAATACACTTTTCCCTCCGTATTCACGGTTTCGATTATTCACGATTTTTAGTTTCCTGGCCCCTCCCCCCAAAAATTACATCAGCTTGCATAGTGTTTACAGAGAAAAATTGCTGATTCCTGGCACTTTCTTTGCCGTGTTTTGCCTCTCCTTCAGGAACAGGCCAGGTCTCCCACCATGTTATTCACGGATTCACCATATTCACGATGGTTTTTAATAGACAACAGAAAAAGTTATTCACGGTTTTTCTGTATTTGCGGTTCTGTTAATCCCCTATCACGGCGAATATGGAGGGAGAAGTGTATCTTCAAGAGCCTAGTAATAGCATACAAGTCTTTATACAACTTGACACCCAGTTACCTATCAACCAAGCTTTCTCCATACGTCCCAAACAGACCACTCCGCTCCCAGCAGGAAACACGCCTACAAATACCTCCTGGTCACGCCCTCCAGCTCCAGAGCACCAGACGCCGTTCCCACTCCCACTTCCTACCAAGCTACTGGAATCAACAGTCGCCTCCTATCAGATCCCTCAAAGGGCTTCTGAACTTTAGAAAAAAGCAATAAAAACCTACCTCTTCCCATAAATCCAGCCACTCCCTTCCATATGGATTCTAATGTACGCTGAACTAGATCGACACTGTGTACGGAACATGAAAATAACTGTATGATAACTTAAAATGACCAAATTGTATGCCAAACTTGACTCTCTGTATATGTAATGTTTCTATACACATGTAAATTCATAATCTGTTTGTCTATGCATTATATAAGAACATAAGAATAGACTTACTGGGTCAGAGCAATGGTCCATCAAGCCCAGTAGTTCGTTCTCAGGGTGGCCAATTCAGGTCACTAGTACCAAGATTCTAGAATCCCAGAGAGTAGCAACAATCCATGCAGAATTTCAAAGAATAGCAAGATTCCGGAATCCCAAAGAGTAACAAGATTCTAGAATCCCAAAGAGTAGCAACATTCCATGTAGAATCTCAAAGAATAGCAAGATTCCGGAATCCCAGAGAGTAACAAGATCCTAGAATCCCAAAGAGTAGCAACATTCCATGCAGAATCTCAAAGAATAGCAAGATTCCGGAATCCCAGAGAGTAACAAGATCCTAGAATCCCAAAGAGTAGCAACATTCCATGCAGAATCTCAAAGAATAGCAAGATTCCGGAATCCCAGAGAGTAACAAGATCCTAGAATCCCAAAGAGTAGCAACATTCCATGCAGAATCTCAAAGAATAGCAAGATTCCGGAATCCCCGAGAGTAACAAGATCCTAGAATCCCAAAGAGTAGCAACATTCCATGCAGAATCTCAAAGAATAGCAAGATTACGGAATCCCAGAGAGTAACAAGATCCTAGAATCCCAAAGAGTAGCAACATTCCATACAGAACCCTGAGGAGTAGCAATATTCCATGCTACTGATCCAGGGCAAGCAGTGGCTCCTCCCATGTCTTTCTCAATAACCAACTATGGACTTTTCCTCCAGGGACTTGTCCAAGCCTTTCTTAAAACCAGCTACGTTATCCGCTCCTACCACATCTTCTGGCAACATGTTCCAGAGCTTAACTAGTCTCTGAGTAAGTATGTCAACCTTGTTACCCGCTCTTAGCTTGCTGGGGAGGATGGGATATATATATATATATATATAAATAAATAAGGATTTGCACATAAACCACATACTAATTGGTTTGTGTATGGCAATGTAGCTGCATTAACCAATTAGTGTAGAACATGCTTCTCAACTCACCCCCAGCACCAGTGGAATGCATTCAGGAGCTTCGCCGCACCCCCTAATGGTCCTTTTCAAAACCCGGCACTTTGTCCAGGTTTTCAAAAGCTTTTATCAAGTCGCCATCGGGCAGGAGGGCACTAGAGACAGTGGCATCTCCATCCTGCTGCTCGTGCCAGCCTGGGCTCTCCTTCTGACATCACTTCCTGGTCCCCTGACCAGGAAGTGACTTCAGAGGGGGAAGTTAAAGAGGTAGGGGGAAGAGGAGCATGTGATCGGCGGAGCGGTGGGGGAAGAAGCGAGGTGCGGAGAAGAGGGAAGGGGGAGCACCACCACCCCGTCTGCCTCCCATCCTCACTATGCCACTGAAAGGAGCCCCTAATTTTTATGGGAGAACGTGGTATAAAAGCGCAACAAATAGAATAAATAAAACATTAGGGGTCCTTTTACTATGGCGCGCTAGCCATTTTGGTGCATGCTCTAAACGCTGACGCGTCCATAGACTATAATGGATGCGTTCACGTTAAAACAGCCAGCGCACCTTAGTGAAAGGACCCCTAAAAGAGAAAAAAATGAATAAAGCTTCTATAAACAATGTTAACTATTTAGAATTTGAAATCAAAGAATTAGAAATCAAAGAATTTGCAAATTCGTATTAGATTATAGAAAATCCCATCACCATATTTTACCTGGGATTCCATAGATCGTTTAACATCAACCATCCCACCTGATATATTTATTTATTCTTAGCATTTATATACCACTTATAGCCTCACGTGGCATACATTCAAGTGTTTTTTCCCTGTCTGTGCTGGCAGGCTCACACTCTTATCTAATGTACCTGGGGCAATGGGGGGATTAAGTGACTTGCCCAAGGTCACAAGGAGCAGCGTGGGATTGAATCCGCAACCTCAGGGTGCTGAGGCTGTAGCTTTAACCACTGCACCGCTCTAGAAATCAAAATGTAGCAAACGTGATCCAAGTGTAGGACAATCCAGCCTTTGTGACATCACTGATGAGGTTGGCTCTTATTGGTGGAATGAGGCATTATGACGTCACAATACCAGCTCTGGTTATCAGAGGCTGAAACTTTTCACACTATTTAATTTTCTGTATCATTCTCCCAGGAGGAGCTCAGAACGGTTTACAACATGAATTTATTCAGGTACTCAAGCATTTTTCCCTGTCTGTCCTAGTGGGCTCATAATCTATCTAATGTACCTGGAGCAATGGGGGGATTAAGTGACTTGCCCAGGGTCACAAGCAGCAGCGTGGGATTTAAACCCACCACCTTAGAATGCTGAGGCTGTAGCTTTAACCACTGCACCACTCTAGAAATCAAAATGTAGCAAAAGTGATCCAAGTGTCGGATAATCCAGCCATTGTGACATCACTGATAAGATTGGCTCTTAGGCATTGGTGGAATGAGGCATTATGATGTCACAGTTCCAGCTCTCAGAGGCTGAAACTTTTTACACTGTTTTCCAGGGGAGCTCAGAACAGTTTACATGAATTTATTCAGGTACTCAAGCATTTTTCCTGTCTATTCCGATGGGCTCACAATCTGGGGCAAGGGGGGATTTAGTGACTTGCCCAGGGTTACAAGGAGCAGCGTGGGATTTGAACCCGCAACCTCAGGGTGCTGAGGCTGTAGCTTTAACCACTGCACCACTCTAGAAATCAAAATGTAGCAAAAGTGATCCAAGTGTCAGATAATCCAGCCATTGTGACATCACTGATAAGATTGGCTCTTAGGCATTGGTGGAATGAGGCATTATGATGTCACAGTTCCAGCTCTCAGAGGCTGAAACTTTTCACACTGTTTTCCAGGGGAGCTCAGAACAGTTTACATGAATTTATTCAGGTACTCAAGCATTTTTCCTGTCTATTCCGATGGGCTCACAATCTGGGGCAAGGGGGGATTTAGTGACTTGCCCAGGGTTACAAGGAGCAGCGTGGGATTTGAACCCGCAACCTCAGGGTGCTGAGGCTGTAGCTTTAACCACTGCACCACTCTAGAAATCAAAATGTAGCAAAAGTGATCCAAGTGTCAGATAATCCAGCCATTGTGACATCACTGATAAGATTGGCTCTTAGGCATTGGTGGAATGAGGCATTATGATGTCACAGTTCCAGCTCTCAGAGGCTGAAACTTTTCACACTGTTTTCCAGGGGAGCTCAGAACAGTTTACATGAATTTATTCAGGTACTCAAGCATTTTTCCTGTCTATTCCGATGGGCTCACAATCTGGGGCAATGGGGGATTTAGTGACTTGCCCAGGGTTACAAGGAGCAGCGTGGGATTTGAACCCGCAACCTCAGGGTGCTGAGGCTGTAGCTCAAACCACTGTTCCACACACTCCCGCGATACCTTAGTTTTTATCAGAATTCATTTTTAATTTTGCCTAAACAATGGTACGTATATAAAAATCATAATAATAATCCACTCCCATTTTCTTCTCTTGAGCCTTGTTTTTACCACTGCCGTAGTCAACCGTTCCCGGAACCTCTCCCAGAATGGCAGTTCACTAATCTGGGTTTAATAATTCAATGCTCGCTTCCAAACGCGGCACGAAAGTGAATCGAGATGTGGCTCTGCCACTTTAAACCTGGTCCCATCGCTTGATTTATAACCCCTGGCCTGCATTATGAGGTAAGTGGCTGTCAGGGAGAGGGTTTTAAGACAGAATTATAGGGATGAAGGAAAAAAGATTTTTACCAAATTAATGAAAAATCAATCCCGCCTCAAAAATCCATTAATGGTTATAATGCAAGGGTTACTGATAGATAGATAAGGCAAAGCAGAATTCACTAGCGGCTGTTAAATACTTATCTGGGAATGAACCGCAAGGCTATAACTCATCCCATAGCTCACATGCAATAACTATGTAAACGGCAGCCCAGCTCCAGATGTTAGCACAGCATTTAAAGCAACAGTTCCCCTTGTCCGGAATGTAGATTGATTTCTTTCAACATACAAGGGTAAATCAAAAAGTAAAGGCAAAATACATTTACAGCCTGTTTTAAAAAGCCGCGTGGCAACAGCCCCAAAGCCCTTTAAATCTCTACGGGCTTCGGGGCCCTTAGCGCAGCTTTGTAAAACAAGCCCTTCGTGGCTTTTAATAGAAGGAACTGTGAGCAATTGAACATATCACTTTTCCACATAGTCCCCGTGCAAGTCGACGCATTTCTTGTATCGTTCAACTAGCTTTCGTATTCCTGCGGAGAAGAAGTTTATCTGCTGCTCCAGAAGCCAGGGGAGCGCCGCCTCCTGTACTTCATCGCGCTTTGTCCTTTGCTCTCCGGGTCGCAGCGACGCACCCATGCCTCATCGCCGGGGACAGTTCTCTCCAGAATACTCGGGATCTTTTTCAAACCGTCTCAGGAACTGGGTCGCAAACTCCGCGGTTTGAAAAAGATCCTGAGTATTCTGGAGAGAACTGTCACCGGCGATGAGGCATGGGTGCGCAGATCGGTAAGCTGTTTGGGAACCCATCGTGTGCAGACTTTCCTGTATCCCAAGTCGTCGTGCATTATGACAAATGTAGATCCATAGCTGATATCCAAATTTGCAGCCAATTGGGACACGGTTATCCGTCGGTCTTTTTTAATCAATGTGTTCTTGTGTGTACAATGTTAATGGTTTGTCGTTTACCCCTGGCCTTTCCTGCCTGGGAACACCTGCAAAACCCCATGAATACAGGAATGGTGATGTGAAAGGGCAAAAATAATTGGGTAAGTTATTGTTCTTTGTTCAAATTTTTCCCAGTTTCCTGACATTTTTTTTAGTTAGTTTCACTCATTCACACTCAACGGGTAATTAACGGGAATTCGTTGCCGGATAATATAGTGAAAGTGGTTAGCTTAGCAGGGTTTAAGAAAGGTTTGGATAATTTCCTAAAAGACAAGTCTATAAGCCATTATTTGAGATGGCTTGGGGAAAGCCACTGCTTATTCCTAGGATAAAATCTGTTTCCAAGGAGTAAAATCTGTTTTACTCCTTGGGATCTTGCCAGGTACTTGGAACCTGGGTTGGCCTCTGTTGGGGGCAGGAAATTGGGCTTGATGGACCTTCAGTCTGTCCCGGTATGGCAACTCTTATGATAACAGGATGCTAAATTGATTTACCGTGCACCTTCTCATGAATTAAAGCATGCTAAGTCAATTAGCGCGTCGTAAATAAATTTAGTACATACTAAGGGCTGGATTCTCTAATATTGCTGGTAAACTAAACTAAACTAAACTAAACCTTGGGTTTATATACCGCACCATCTCCACGAATGCGGAGCTCGGCACGGTTTACAGGAAGAAGGATGAGAGAGGAACTACAGTGGAGAGATTAAAGAGTTAGGTGTAAAGGGGGAAGGTGAGAGGCCTAAGAGGGGGGAAGTGTTACAGTTTTGAGAATAGCCAGGTTTTTAGGTGTTTGCGGAAGAGTTGGAGGGAGCTTGAGGTTCAGAGAGGGGAGGTGAGGTTATTCCAGATCTCAGTGATTCTAAAGGGGAGGGATGACCCAAGTTTGCCTACATGGGAAATACCTTTTATGGAAGGGAAGGATAGTTTAAAAATTTGGGAGGATCTGGAGGAAGTAGGGGTTGGGGAGTTCCAGGATAGAGGGATAACGGCAGGAAGGATGCCATGTAGGATCTTGTAGGCCAGACACGCACATTTGAAGTGGATCCTGGGGATTACTGGGAGCCAATGGAGCTTAGACAGGAGTGGTGAGACGTGATCAAATTTGCTTTTCGCGAAAACAAGCTTAGCTGAGGCGTTCTGAATCCGCTGAAGTCTGTGGAGGCTTTTCTTGGTTAGGCTGAGGTAGATAGAATTGCAATAATCCAATCTGGAGAGGATGATGGATTGTACTAGGACTGCGAAGTGTTTTTAGTGAAAATAGGGTCTGACTTTCCTTAGCATGTGAAGGCTGAAGAAGCATTGGTAAAATCCAACGGACTGCTATAGCAGCCACAAATCTAATGATTCGAAAAAGGTGAGCCATGCTCGAAGAACTGCGCGTGCAAATCAGGTTAGCAGAGGGTCGCCGAATCTACATGAGATCAGTCACTAGCGATAGCGATCGGCACATGTGCAGAATAGTCCATGGAAAGAAAGAGGAATGGGTAGATAGGAGGGGCGCAGAACTACCAGCAAACGCTACGTCGTTGTGTCAATCATAGGCGTGCCAGTGCTATTGGATGGATGGGAAGGGAGGGCAGGTACAATTGTCAGCTTTCAACAAGTACACGTAATACACACCTTTATTACACGTCTGCTTTTGAGATTTTTTTCCCGCATAACTATATTGCTATAATTTAAGAGAAGAGCGTTTGTTTTTCAAAATTTTTATCAAGAGCCACGGCCAGAAACACGCGCCCGAGACGTGCTTTTCACAGTACCAGCACCCCAAATTTTGGTCGCTAAAGGCCGGCGCTTCATTTGGAGACTCACCTGGCAATAACGGAGAATCGCTCGGAGTGCTTGTTTAAATATTAATGAGCTCGTTTTACTACCTTTTTTTTTTATTATTTATTTATCAAATTTTCATCATTATCATTTTTGCAGATAATAATAAGGAAAGGAAAATTACAGAAAAAGAAAAAATTATACATATACATATAACACTTCTTCAAAAAAAAGGGTTACATCAATTCCTCTAGTCCAGTGTTCTTCAACCTTTTTACACCCGTGGACCGGCAGAAAAAAAAGAATTATTTTGTGGACCGGCAAACTACTAGGACTAAAATTTAAAAACCCCGTTTCCGCCCCATCTCCGCGAGCTCGGTCCCCACAAATCATCTGATCCCATCCACACAAGCCTCAGTTATGATTTTATATTGAATGTATTGTATTAAAGTATAAAAAGAAACAATATTCTGTACAATTGTCATTTTATAAATACAAATAATTCAGAGTAAGGATCAACAAAACCCCTGTCTCCCCTCCCCTTCACATATATCCCCTCTACTATCAAGAAAACTGAACAAGCCAAATTATTATAGAATGCTACACAGAAATATCATGCTAACAGAATACTGCAGTCACACATGACAGGAATAGTTTTAGGGGAGTGCAACTAGGGCAACTGCCCCCTGGTCAGAGAGCGCCCTAAGCCAGCTGGAAGCTAAAGAAGCACTGCCTGGGTTTTGCAGTCCCCAGTTATGTCTAACACCAGCTCTAGCAGGATATATATTTCAAATCTGATATATTCTAATCACAAAATAGAAATAAAATTATTTTTTTCTACCTTTTGTCGTCTTTGGTTTCTGCTTTCAATCTTCTTTTCACTCTCTTCTTTCCAGCGTCTGCCCTCTCTGTCTCTTCAATCCAGCATCTGCTCCTTCCATCCACTGTCTGTCCTCTCCCCTTCAATATGGTATCTGTCTTCTTTCTATGCCCCTCTCCCCTTTCCATCCAGCTTGTACCCCCTCTCTCCTTTTTACATGATTCATTCCAGCTTCACTGCTCTCTTCATTTTTATCTCTCCTACACCAGATCTATCATCGTTGTCCCTCTCTGCTTATTTTTCTGCTGACCCCTTCCTATCATCAATCTCTCTACTTTCTCATGCCTGTGTCTCCCCTTCCCCTCCTCTAATCTCTCTGCCAGCTGTTTCCTTCCTTTTTTCATTCTCCCTTCCCTCCACCTCCTGTCCAGCAGTAACTCTCTTCCCTTCCTCCCCTCCCAGCAGCATCTCTCCTTCTCCCTCTCCAGTAGCAGCTGTCCCTTTTTTTTCCCTTGCCCTCAAGCTTCCCTCCAGGTGCAGTAGCAGCTGTCCCTTTTTTTCCTTTGCCCAGCAGCTTCCCAGACTCCTTTCCCTCCTCCCCTCCCAGCAGCATCTCTCCTTCTCCCTCTCCAGTAGCAGCTGTCCCTTTTTTCCCTTGTCCAGCAGCTTCCCAGACTCCTTTCCCTCCTCCCCTCCCAGCAGCATCTCTCCTTCTCCATCTCCAGTAGCAGCTGTCCCTTTTTTCCCTTGCCCAGCAGCTTCCCAGACTCCTTTCCCTCCTCCTCTCCCAGCAGCATCTCTCCTTCTCCCTCTCCAGGTCCAGTAGCAGCTGTCCCTTTTTTTCACCATGCCCAGCAGCTTCCCAGACTCCTTTCCCTCCTCCTCTCCCAGCAGCATCTCTCCTTCTCCCTCTCCAGGTCCAGTAGCAGCTGTCCCTTTTTCCCCCTGACCCAGCAGCTTCCTAGACTCCTTTCCCTCCCAATTCCCAGCAGCATCTCCCCTTCTCCCTATCCAGGTCCAGTAGCAGTTGTCCCTTTTTTTTTTTCACCATGCCCAGCAGCTTTCTCCCCTCCCAGCAACTCTCCTTACTTGCCAGCGCTGCGATTCAGTAAGGCAGCCCCGGGTCCTTTGTTGGGTCGCACCGCCTCTGAGGAAAGCGGAAGTTGCATCATCAGAGGCGGCCCAACTCAACAAAAGCTCCAAGGGTTCCTTTTTGAATCGCTGCGTTTGTAAGGATAGCCGCTGGGAGGGGAGAAAGCACTGTGAGGCTCCCTATTATCTTTCCGGCCCTGCGCGAGTGACAGCTCCTCGATCTTGCCGGTCCTGCGCGGACCGGCAGGAAATTGAAGAAGTTGATCTCGCCGGTCCTGTGCGGACCGGCAGGAATTTTCTGCGGACCGGCACCGGTCCACGGACCGGCGGTTGAAGAACTGTGCTCTAGTCCACATAATTGGGAGAGAATATCCCGATAAAATCTAGAACTCCAAATATTAATTCACGTGGTGTCTAAATTAGTTTCATGAAGTTGTAAAAATTGTTCCAACTGAATAGAGTCCCAGTATACATATTCACATTCTTTAAATTTAATTAAGCATTTACAGGGAAACTTCAAATAAAATGTAGCTCCCAAAGCCAACACCCTTGGTTTCAAAGCTAAAAAAGCTCTTCTTCTCAATTGTGTAACTTGGGCTACATCTGGAAAAATCAATACATTATCACCGCAGAATTTCATTTGCTTATTATGAAAATAAGCTTTCATAATTAAAGATTTATCAATCTCTCTTGCACAAGATATTAATAGGGTAGATCTAGTTTGGATTATATCTTGTGAATCATCCAGGAAACCAGTTAACCCTTTCAGGACCAAGGGACATATTTGTCCCATAACTTTAAAATCCTATCAATTTTGATTGGGATAGTCTACAGTTCTAAATTTGATATGTACGGATTCCATATGATACTGCCTTTATGTAAACAAACTGGTTCCGACATTCATTCATTAGCGTCGTTGCCAGATTGACGAGAAGATTCACTTGCCACACTGTCCATAAGCCAGAAGTGTGATTTTTTTAAAAAAAAAAATAATGATATTTCACAAAAAAAATCAATTTTTTGGCATCTGCAAGCCGTTTTTACCATAAAAATGTCGTCAAAACCACAAAAATTGGCCTACGATCCTTATGGTCCTGAAAGGGTTAAATCGAACTCAATTTGTTCCAACTGATCTACTCCCAAATCAGCAGGAGTTTTCTTCCTCTGTGGGATAAAGTATACATTTGTTATAGGCAATTTCTCTGAATCATCCAATCCCAATACTTCCTTAAAATATTTCCGAATCAATATGTCTGGGGACAAAAGTTGCGTTTTTGGAAAATTAACTAATCGTAGATTTTTTTTGCCCTTAGAATGTTTTCCATTTTCTCAAATTTCATACGAGTAACGTGAATCTCTAACTGCTGTTGAAGACACTGCTTGCAATGTAGCCACATGAGACTGTTGTTCTAATACACTTCTCCATAATCTTCAAATTTGAATCAACGTTTTCCAACTTATCTATAACTTCTTGTGAAAATTTTACATTCTGAGTCACCACTGATATTAATAACCCCTCCATTCTAGTATTAATCTGCCATAAATCTTTAAGAGTAATCTCCTGTGGCTCTACCTGAGTTTCTCTAGCAGTTAAAGTCTCATCTTGAAAAGATAAGACTTTAGGTATCGCCCCATAAACTAATGAGGTCGATGCCAGCGGCTCTGATAATCCCACAGGTTGAGAACTGGAACCAAGCTTGGGATCCAAACCAACAGGAATATTTGATGGGGGCGGGGGAGTTCTTTCTGGGGGGCTAAGAGACACCCCTGATAGCGAGTCAGATCTTTGACATTGACCTGGGACACTAGTTGATGCAAGATGTCTATCTATGGGCCCAGGTAAAATAGGTGTAGTAGAGATTTTAGCTTTCCCCTTTATTTTCCCATATTAATCAAAGATAATACATACAGTTAGTATCTCCTGTGTCTCCAAGGGGCTCCCAAGGGGCCTATCGTGCCCCTTATGGCACACCCCTTTGGCCACGCACTGCGGCCGCGTGCCACAGTCGCGGCGTCCCTTTCAGCCGCGGGAAGAGGACCCGCGTGACGTCAGGGCGTCTGTCTCTGCAGATGCCTGCTGGGGTTCAGCTCCCGATGTCCCGGCTCCACATGTCAGCGAGCACTGCAATCCTGGGTAGAAACGAGTCCCCTCAAAAGTTACACCACGCTTCCAGGTATCCCTCCCACTACCATTTTAATATTAATGTCCTCAATGGACTACGTTTGCATGGCAGAACCAGAGGCTGCGAGGAAGCTCAGAAAAGACTACTCTGAGCCGGTAAAATGCTGGCATGCTAAACAGGCCGGAACTGGTATAGCGAGCATCGTTAAGGACATGGTTAGTTTTAAGCATCTGACCCTACAGTTTTAAAGGAACTGAGATGGGGGGCATGGCCATGGCAGGGACATAGGGAGGGTGAGGGGGTGTTCATTTACAAGGCATGCGGTATCATAGAATTCAGGGGGACCCACGCCTAAGCCACACGCCAAGATCTACCCCTGGATTCACTTGGTATGAAATGAAACGTTAGATGCGGATCCTGCTGTGGCCATTTTATAAACAGCACCCGACTTAAAGCATTATTTACAAAACAGCACTCGGCATGCATTTTTTGGGCCCCCGAAAATTTGGGCACTATTTCCTGAATTTTGTCCATACACCGGGCATAAAGCTGGTATAAGTACTCCTGCCTAGCACGGTTACACAGGTGTGTAAATGATCACCCACCTTCAACCTATTACTACTAGTACGATTAAATTATTTCCGGAGCGCTTGTCACCGGCCAGCAGAGGGAAGCCTCAGGATCAGAAGAAGGAGCTCATTTGCATAGACACCTGGGAGCTCTCTACTCACCCTGAGTGAAAAAGAATGCTGAACGTAAGAGTTCCAGGATAAAGAGCTGGAGAAAGAAGAGCTTCTTCTGTGCTCAGTAGAGCTTGAAGTGACTGGAGGATGCTCAAGCTTGATGACTGGCTGTGACTGGGAGAGTCCTCAGGGAGAGATTGGGTGACTGGAGGAGTTCTCAGAGAGAGACTGAGGGACCTGGAGAGTCTTCAGTGACCGGTGACAGGAGGATCCATGGGGCCTGGCCAGTGGAAGGATAGTTGGAAGTGGCCATAAGACCTAGAGGAAAGCAGCCAGAGGGGTTCAAGGTCCTAGGCTGATGGTGACTGACAAATGTTCAGCGGAGAGACCGATGATATCAGTAACAACCAGTGGAGAGACTGGTAATGGTACTGGAAGCAGCTACAGACCCATGACTGACAGTGACTGGTGAGTGACCGGCAGAGGGACCATTAGTGGTGATCAGCAGACTGGTGATGGTACTGGAGCAACCAGAAGAACCAAAAGTCTTGTGAGGGTTGAAGAGGACCTGGGGGTGACCAGATGGACCGGTACAGACTGGAGCGATCTCTGGTATCCAGACTGACCAGGAACGTGTGTTTACAGGAACCTGGTCATATTTTTAGAAGTGTCTGTAAGAACCTGGTGAGGGAAAAAAAAGAAGACCAGAGGAACCTGGGGGTAGTGAAGTAGTGGGAGATGACCGCTTGGCCCGTTCACAGCGTTATCAGACGTACACAGCACTATAGAGAGTCACAAAGGAGTCAGTCTCTGCTCGAATGAGCTTACAATCAAGACAAACAAACAGGATACCAGGGTGGGGGTTACAGTTAGAGGGGACGGTGAAACTGTCTGGCTAGGGTGGTGAGCAGAGGGGAGTAGGGTTACAAGCTGAAGGCTGTTTCAAAAAGATGGGTTTTCATTTCATCATATCCTCAACGATGACACTTAGATCCATTTCCTGGGAGGTGAATCCATTCCAAGAGCACAATTGCATTCCTTAAAGGTATAGGCAATGAGTATTCTATACAAAACAACAAGCAGACCTTATTCTATAATTCGTAAGAATTAATTTGTAGGCTAGTTGGAAATTTGAGAGAGTAGGATTATAGAATTAACAGGTAACCACTAAATTCTATAAATGACTCCTAAAGTTAAGCATGCAAATGCATGCCTAGTTATAGAACAGGATCTGTTATGTGTGCAAAATTTACTTAATTAGTGCAAAATTGGCACTTAATTGAAGATAAGTACCAATAATTGGATTTAATAAGCATTATTTAGCTGTTGTGTACATAACTGACATTTGTAACACGCGGCCCTGTAGGCAGGAGGGAGTGGGATCCCCTCCTGCCATTTTCTCATCTGAATGTATGGGGGGGGGGTCTGGGGATGTGGGATGGGGGCCCAGGAATGTTGGGGGATGTGGGTGGGGGTGACGGAGATGTTAGGGGAGGTCCGGGATGTTGGGGATATCAGTAGGATGTCAGGGGAGGTCTGGGTATGTCATGGGGAGGGGTTTAGGGCTCCGCGGCTTAGCTGATCCTGGCAGGGGGAATCCTCATCAGCTGAGCCGCCAGGAAACCAGCTCAGCTGATAGGGATCCCTCTGCCACGATCAGACAAGGTAGTTGGTGGGTACGTCTACAAAACTTGCTTTTATGCGTTTTTCATGTGGACGTTATTATTTTTGAAAATAGACAAAAAAGGTAGACGTCCTAAGGATCAAAACTTATATCTAGCTCATTTTCAAAAATAAAAGATAGACGTCTGGCGGCTTTGAAAATGGACATTTCTCCTACTGGGTTTGTGGACGTCTTGCACAAAACGTCCAACCTCAGACTTAGGCGCACTTTGGATTATCCCCCTCCATTTGTAGAATCAGGCCCTAAATAAATAGGCACCCGAGTTAGGCACCTAACTTAATTAGTCTATTGGCTTCAATTATGAGCTTTAATAAGTTCATAATGAAAAAAAAAAAAATCTAAATGGATTGGGTGATAGGCACCTATCTTCATAGCCATGACTCTACATTTGATAGGTACTTGTCTTTTGGTGCCTAACAACACCTAACTCCAAAGTAGGTGGGTTTATTAATAATAATAATAATAATATCTTTATTTATATCCCGTCTTACCTTTCAGTTCAAGACGGTTTACAACAAGAGAGACTGCATGAATGCAGCTAAGTTACATCATAAGCATGAAGAAGGAGGAAACAGACAGGTGTGTAACAGTAATACACAACAGGAGCATACCGGAAGACATAGAGGAAAAACGATTAAGGAAGTTAAAGAAATTTGTCAAATCAATGGGTTTTCAGAAGATCTTTTTTTTTTTTTTTAATTCTTTATTCATTTTTACATCAAATACATAGTGCAAACAGAAGAACAAACACTCTGTTCCAATCAAATAATATACAGTTATTAAATCCCACCTCCCAACCTCCTTCCCCTCCTGGATGTGTATAACACTCTTTCACAAAACAAAGGAGAAATAATATTAATATATCATAACTTGAAGTAATTTGTTAATGGGCCCCAAATTTCCTTAAATTTACTATGATGACCCCTCTGTATAGAATAAATGTTTTCAAACTTATAAATTTGACATAAGGACTCCCACCAAAATCTATAATTCAAGTTATCCCAATTTTTCTGTATCATCTGCACGGCCTCTCCTGTCATGATGAGTAGCAATTTATTCCGATTTGCATTGGTTTCTTGGTTAATAATATCGTTCCAAAAAATACTATATCATATGATAGTGATAAAGGAACTTCCAATATCGTAATAATTTGACCCCAAATGGTTTTCCAGAAGTTGAGTATCAAAGGACAATAATAAAGCAAATGATCCAACGTCCCTATATCAAGATGACAATGCCAACATCTATTAGATTTAGAATTATCCAACCTTTGCAACCTAACTGGGGTCCAAAAAGATCTATGCAATAAGAGAAACCAAGTCTGTCTCATAGATGCTGACGCTTTGATGGATTTTCAGAAGATCTTCTGAATGATTGGTATGTAAGTCGCTTAGAGTATTGTTCCAGATTCCTGCTTGGGAGGAAAGTGTCTTGTCAAGGAATCTTTTGAATTGGCATCCTTTGGGAGTCAGAAAGGCGAATAGTAATGTTCTGCATGAGAAGCAGAGTTTGTCTTGGAGAACAAAGGGATTCAGAAGGTAGGTGGGTGCCATGCCAAATAGTGTTTTGATGAACAATATAAAAACCCCAAATGGGGAGTACTGCAAGTAAGCATAAACACGTCTCCCCTGACCCAACAGCAGGGTGAAGGGCAGAGGCAGCCAAACCAAAACAGCCTACTACTAAATATTAATATAAATGGGAGACCCTCAGTCTCACAGCTTGCAATGGGAACAAGTCCCTAAAGCACCAGCTGTCACAATAGTACACCCAGAAGGGTATTACCTGTGAAACATCCCTGGGTTTCCCGTAGAAATTAAACTAGTGCACAAATGTGCAAAAAGTGAAAAGTGAAATAATAATGAATAAATAGTCACTAAATATACAGTGAAATGGTTCAACTGCCTCTGTCCCCCATCCGGGGGTCGAATGGCGTCCAAAATCAACCGGGCTGACTCGGAGACGAGCAAATCAAAAGAATGGAAAAGTACTCAGCTGCTCCGTAAAAGTCCGGAGTGCAGGGTAACCACCTTGAAATGAACCCGTCCATACCCTGCACTCCGGACTTGTACTATTGTGACCGCTGGTGCTTTAGGGACTTGTTCCCATTGCAAGCTGTGTGACTGAGGGTCTCCCATTTATATTAATAATTAGTAGTAGGCTGTTTTGGTTCGGCTGCCTCTGCCCTTCACCCTGCTATTGGGTCAGGGGAGAAATCGTGTTCTGAAGCATAGGCAACTGAATTTGAAAATAATTCTAGCCTCGACTGGTAGCCAGTGCAGTTTTTTTAAATTAAGGGGTGACGTGGTCGGATTTTATCAGGTCAAAAGTCAGTCGGATGGCTGTGTTGTGGATTGTTCTTCATGTTTTGGTAGGTTTTTTTGTAGCTTAGGTGCCATTAGGCGCAATTCTCTAAAGTACTTAAGTGCCTATAAAGTAGGCTTTTAAAACCCTGGTCTACATTGGGGTTCATAGACAACGGCGCAAAAGACAAAAGCGCGCGCCGACAATTGAGCGCAGCGCGCGTCGCCGCGCCGCTCTAAATTACAGTTTTTAGGGGCTCTGACAGGGGGTTTTGTTGGGAAACCCCCCCAGTTTACTTAATAGACATCGCGCCGGCGTTATGGGGGGGGTTTGGGGGGTTGTAACCCTCCACATTTTACTGTAAACTGAACTTTTTCCCTAAAAACATGGAAAAAGTGAAGTTTTCAGTAAAATGTGGGGGGTTACAACCCCCCACACCCCCCACAACGCCCCCACAACGCGGCACGATGTCTATTAAGTAAAGTGGGGGGGATCCCCCCCTGCGCCCCCCCCCAGCGGAGCGCTAAAACAGTAATTTAGAGTGGCGCGGCGGCACGCGCTGCGCTCAATTGGGCGCGCCTTTGTCCCGGCGCGCTTTTGACCTGACACCCTACATTGGAGATGTCTAACAGGCACCTAAGTTTTAGTTAGGCATGATTCAGTAATGGGCGCCGAAGTGTGATCGACATGAAATAGGTGCCTTACTATAGGCGCCCAGTTACAGAATCTGCCCCTAAGGGCTTAACACGTTTCGATTGAGGGGCCCATAGTGAATTAAGATTGCTGAGGGGGGCTGAAAGAAATCAGAGATAGGTCTAAGGAATCCAGCATTATTATTTGTTTTAAAGGTATTTCCCTGTAACTTCACCGAGTATCCCCCTAGTCTTCGTAATTTTTGACGGAGTGAAAAATCGATCCACTTGTACCCGTTCTACTCCACTCAGGATTTTGTAGACTTCAATCCTATCTCCCCTCAGCCGTCTCTTTTCCAAGCTGAAGAGCCCTAACCGTTTTAGTCTTTCCTCATACGAGAGGCGTTCCATCCCCTTTATCATCTCAGTCGCTCTTCTTTGAACCTTTTCTTGTGCCACTATATCTGTCTTGAGATAAGGAGACCAGAATTGATCGCAATCCTCCAGGTGAGCACCATCCCTTTTTAATTCCTGGCATCTTGTTTGCTTTTTTTGGCCGTCGCCACACCAAAAAAAAAAAAAAAAAAATGAAGAAAGACTGCAAAAATTTCACGTTCTTAGCTTGTTTCAAGAGATGGGGAAAGTGAAAGGCAGTTGGAACTCTCGCTCTCTCTTCCTCATGAAATCTCATTTCAGAAAGCTTCTAGAAGTTAGTACAAAAAGCCCTATCTCAATTTTCACTCCCCAAGAGCTAGCCAAAGGATGCTGCAGAAGGACAGTAGATCCATGATTTGGCACAATGATTTATAGCTTTCTACCTTTAGTGCTGGATGATTCAGTAAATGAGCACATAGGTACAGAATCATTCATCTCCAGCAATTTCACAGTTCAGGCTTTGAGTATTAGGTTAACTTACAGCAGGGATCTCAAAGTCCCTCCTTGAGGGCCGCAATCCAGTCGGGTTTTCAGGATTTCCCCACTGAATATGCATTGAAAGCAGTGCATGCAAATAGATCTCATGCATTTTCATTGGGGAAATCCTGAAAACCCGATTGGATTCCAGCCCTCAAGGAGGGACTTTGAGATCCCTGACTGATACTAATCTGTAGAATGGGAGAACTCAGGAGCCATGCACAGGAATGCAGCACCTGTCCCCTCTATGACTTGATGGTTCATGGCATTGGAACATAGACACAGAGTTTTTCTTAAAGGGATTAGATCAAACATGGGCAACTCCGGTCCTCGAGGGCCGGAATCCAATCGGGTTTTCAGGATTTCCCCAATGAAAATGCATGAGATCTATTTGCATGCACTGCTTTCAATGCATATTCATTGGGGAAATCCTGAAAACCCGATTGGATTTCGGCCCTCGAGGACCGGAGCTTCCCACCCCCAGATTAGATGATTGTACAGATTAGCTGAAGCATACAGAATCTTTTGAGGCTTAGTTACGAACGTGGGCTACCACTATTATTCAATCTCTACGTTAGACCTGTCCTAGACATAGCCCATAAATACCAAATACAGATGCCCAAATCACGAAACTCCTAAACTGCCTCTCAGAAATCAAAAACTGGATGTCAGTCAACAAATTGCAACTAAACACCTAATCTAATCTACTGGCTTTATATACCGAGTCATCATTCTAAGAAATCTCTACTCGGTTTACAATAATTAACAAATAAAAACTATAAAAAATAAGACTAAATTTCAGGAAATTAATTTTCAAAGTGTTTAGCAAATAAAGTGGTTTATAAAGATTTGCGAAAAAATTGAAGTGAGCCGGAAGATCATTCCAAAGTTGAGAAAACTTAAAGATCAGAGATTGACTAAAAATCTTGTCTCCTGTAATCCCTTTTTTGGAAGGAAGGGATAATTTAAATTGTTGGTTACCTCTTGCAAATGAAAGTCTGTAAGCATTCCAAGATAAAGGAAGGAGAGGAGTAAAGATACCATATAGGATTTTAAAAATAACACAAGTACATTTAAATTGAACTCTAAAACAAACCGGGAGCCAATGGAGACTTTGGAGCAACAGAGTCACGTGATCAAACTTACGTTTCCCAAAGATCCAAAAACGGAACTCCTTTGGATACACAAAGAATGCCGAAACTGCACTGGGACTTGACTACCATAACTGTAAAAGACCAAATACGCTCTCCGACCATATCTCTCGGATGGTATCTTCCCCAATTTACTACCTGCTAAATCTCTGAAAAAATAAGGAACTACTTTTCAGAGTCTGACTCCACCCAACTACTCTATGCCTTAGTCCTCTACCGCATGGATTACTGCAATGCGCTATTCAACGGTCTCATGGCGAAGAATGTACAACGTCTCTAGCGTGTACAGAACGCGGCAATCAGACTTCTAAAAAAAACCTCCACACCCATGACCCTGTCTCTCAGGCTCTATTGGGTGCCCGTAGCCAAACATTGTGTTTTCAAGGGCCTGATGCTAGCGTTCAAATCCTTGCATGACATGGCACCGGGCTATGTGATGGCCGAGCTTCCTCCATCTGTGCCGAACAGGTCTCTCCACTCCCAGTCCCTGGTTGTGCCCTTCAACTGCAAACTGCCAAACGCCACTTCATACCGAGCCACCGGAATCAACTGCCCCCCTCCCCCCCCCCCCCCGCAGATCAGATCCCTTGAAGGACTCCTCAACTTTAGGAAATCAATAAAAACAGACCTCTTCACCTAACTCCCCTGCCCTTGACCAATGGATTACCAAAGAAATGTACTTTGGTGCTAGATCCCAGTATGAGTCACGTCAGGATAAAAAGTTGTACCAAAACCTCTTGCTCTGTAACCCTGGCAAATTTAACCTGTAAACTGTATATTATGTATACTGGTATTAGGTCCCTAGTATGTGTCGAGTTAGGATAAAAACTTGTATCGGAAAATTTGTACTGAATCTTTGACAAATCGTAACCTGTTAACTGTAACCGTACACTATGTATGTTCATAGGCAGCGGAACGGGGCTTTGAGGGGTCCAGAAGCTCTGCCCTGGCACACGACCTCTAGACAGCTCCAGAGTCCCCCACCCACCTCCTCCTGGCGCACAACGTCCACGGGCAGGCCTGCTCCCGGAAGTAGAATGAAGGGTTCCGGGGCAGGCCTGATGTCTGTCGCTGCACGGCTGCGCGGTGGCTGTCTGAAGATTTAAGCAATACCACCGGGAGAAGGGTGGGCAGGAGGGTAAAAAAAAAAAGCGACCAAGAATTTCTGGGGAGGCCATGGCCTCTGTGGCCTCCCCCGTTCCGATGCCTATGTGTATGTTTAACCTGTAATATATAGCTAAAGAAACTCGGATTTGTGAAAAGCTCAATAATATCCAAAATACACTTTCACAAGAAAAATCTAAAGTCAAGTGGAACGTAAACAGTACTGCTTGGGTTTTAAATGTGATGCGCCATGAAAAAATGGAGGAAAAAGCCTCAGACTGGAACCCTCCCACCTCCACAAGGGTGGCTAACAGGTGGTTAGGTGATAACCTCACTGGCAAAATCCTCCCATGCACTCCCAAAATGTAAAAACCTTAAGCAGGGCTGTTCGTGCTGAGTGATAGGAGAAAAAAATTTTTCAACTTATCTTCCGTTGATCGGTACACCTAACCACCTGTTAACCACCCTTGTGGAGGTGGCAGGGTTCCAGTCTGAGGCTTTTTCCTCCATTTTTTCATGGCGCATCACATTTAAAACCTAAGCAGTACTGTTTATGTTCCACTTGACTTTAGATTTTTCTTGTGAAAGTGTATTTTGGATATGTTTAACCTGTAAGCCATTCTCAGCTCCTTGAAAAAACAGGATAGAAACCGAATTTAATGAATTAATTTGCATGATTTTAACTCTCACTTGTGCAGTGAGACCTTGTTACTACTAACTGAGATTAACAGTAAAATAACACATCTTAACAGTAACCCATGTTGATAAGCCCCCTTAATTAAAGAAAAACCAAATGTCTCTGGCTTACTTTTATTACATACGAGTGGCTTCAAGTAGGGCAATCAAGCCATTGTGACCTCACTGATGAGTTTGGCTCTTAGGCACTGGTGGACTGAGGCATTATGACATCACAATCTCAGCTTGGGTTACCAGAAACTGAAACTTCGTATTAAGGTATTGATTTATTTCGATTTCGAGCCCATCCGCCCCGAAGCTCAGAACGGGTTACATAATGACATTCACAATGCAGACTTTTCACAAAAGATAAGGACGTGACTGGTCATAAGAGTGCTGGGTACAAAGGGGGAAAAAATGTTGAAATTTCTCAGAAACTAAGGTTAAGATTGGTCATTAAATAAAGGGGTACGTGGGAGGGGGGTTACAAGAAAGGAGGAGGCAGTCCATCAGAGTCTGTTTAGCTGAAAAGGAGGGTCTTCGTTGATTTTTGGAATGGCATCAGTGAGTTCTGAGCTCATTTCTGGGAAACGAAAGTATGATCATGTTTCCCCTTTGTTGATAAAGCTTGACTGGCTCCCCAGTTCGCTTTAGGATCCAGTTGAAATGCGCGTGCATAATCTTCAAGCTTCTCTATGGAATATTTGATATACCCTAAGACTTTGCCATTTGAGAAACACTCAAAGCTACAAGAACATAAGAATTTGCCTCCGCTGGGTCAGACCAAGGGTAAATCCAGCCCAGCGGACCTGTATGTGATCTTTTGTCTAACCCTTTGATTCCTACTCCCTTATATCCTGAAAACCTCCTTTTTCCCTTTTATATATGCCCTTTTTGTTCCTGTGTCTTCCTTTATCTGTAGCCTTCAATCCCCTTATCTTTAAGGAATTTATCTAGTCCCTCTTTAAAACCCATTAATGTACATCAATCACCATCTACTTTGGGTCACCAGTTCTGGTCTTGTGTTCGGATTACTGCCTTTTGGCATCAGATCAATGTGCATATTCAAACTATGTGGAATTACAACTTTCTACTGGATCCAGTGATGCTGTTTACGTTGGATCATGTTCCCATGTCTGCTCCAAAGGGATTTCACAGCTTTCTGTCTAGAGCGGTGTTACTGGAAAAGAAAGCGATTTTGCTATGCTGGATTTCAACAGATTCCCCGACACTTTCACGCTGGAGAACATTGATGATTCACCAAGCTTCCATGGAGAGGCTCTGTCTTCCTTCATTGGACTCTGCTCAGGGAAGGTTATTTTGCCTTTGCTGGACACCTTTTTGGGAAGCTTTAACGCCTAGGGCACGAAGCCATTTATTGAACGTTTGAGTTTGTTATGCTGGGACTGCACTGGATTGGAATTTGTGTTTTCTATTGTATGGATTTGGGATTGGGGGTGGGATGGGAGGAGAGGGGGGGGGCAGACTTGGTACAAGGTGAAGTTGAGATGGGTTTTGGTACTTGCTTTCCTTTGTTGTACACCTTGCATTCCTGTATGTTTCACTTTTTCAAAATGCAATAAAATATATTTGGGGGAAGGAAAAAAAAAACCCCTTTAATGTAGTCTGTCCTATTACATCTTCCGGAAGCGCATTCCAGGTATTCATCACCCTCTGAGTGAAGAATTTTCTAGCACTGGTTCCAAATCTATCCCCTTTCAATTTCAATTTCTCTGAGTGCCCTCTTGTTAGCCTTCCCTTCCTTTAAGGGAATTAAATCTGCTGGGAAGCTCAGTCGATCTTTTGTCTTCAAGTTTGTAGAGATCTGGAATTAGGCCTGCTGCAATTATGTCGTAAATTCCTGAAAACTTTGTTGTTCTCGCAATTTTTAAATGGTTTAACTACAGCTTCAACGAAATGATAATATTATAGTTATTTTTTTATGCTTTTCTTAGGTACTTTAGTTTTTATTTAGTTCTTCCTTCTCCTATGTTTTCTGCTCTGTACTCTAGTCTTCATGATATGTGAACCGAGTCGAGCTCCACTGGGAGATGACCCGGTCTATAAACCAAAGATTAGATTAGATTAGAATATCTGGTCGGGCAACTGGTTACAAAGCTGAGGGATGAAATGGCTGTATGAGCGTTTCCGGGCCGATTCCATCTGGAGAGATTTTCCCGGGGGGAGGCACAGTCATCTTTCGGCGGCTGAGCGGAAGGGGTGATTGGGGGGTGTGCAGATGTAGTTTGGAAGCTGTGTGTATGTAGGGGTTATGTTGTGGAATCTTTTGTGAGATAAGAAATTGTCATTGTGTGTTTGTGTTACCAGTGAGATGTGTTATTTATCACTAACTTGTGCTGTTTTAGTGAGACCTAGTTACTAATAACTGGATTTAACAGTAAAATAACAGATCTTAATGGTTGCCTATGTTGGTAACTTCCACCTTCATCCCCATCACTTGACCACCTCTGGAGGCAGTATTGTTATGTTAATCAGGTTTTCTTTTCCGCCTTTACCTATTCAGTTCAAGGTCAAATTACATTACAAGAGGTTGGACCAGTTACCCAGGAAATTACAATGGACAGTTTGATGAGGATATTCAATAGAGTTGTTTGGTTGTAGGACGATGGGACTATTCACATTGGATGGGACTTATTTGGCCATGTAATGCAGCTGGGTAGAGATGCTTTTAGGGTTAATAGACAACAAGGGATTTGAGAGCTCTCCAGAAGGAAGTGATTGGGGGTTGCCACTGGCCCATCAGGTTTTTTTTAATTTTTCTATAGGAGGGGGTGTCGTGGAGTTTTTCATTTTGGTTTTTCAAATTACGTTTGTCCCTTTAAGAATCTCATTGGGGGTATCAGCTCCTCCATTATAGTACTGAAGCTTCCAGGGTATAGTTGATAATATCTCCAGATGGGTCGCTGACTTTCTTGGTGCAAGCTATGTTAACCCTTTTACATAGCATAAGAACATAAGAATAGCCTTAGCGGGTCAGATCAATGGTCCATCAAGCCCAGTGGCCCGTTCTCACGGTGGCCAATCCAGGTTACTAGTACCTGGCCACAACCCAAAGAGTAGCAACATTCCATTCAGAATCCCAAGGAGTAGCAAGATTCCGGAATCCCAAAGAGTAACAATATTCTAGAATCTCAAAGAGTAGCAACATTCCATACAGAATCCCAAGGAGTAGCAAGATTCCGGAATCCCAACGAGTAACAAGATTCTAGAATCCTAAGAAGTAGCAACATTCCATGCTACCGATCCAGGGCAAACAGTGGCTTCTCCCGTGTCTTTCTCAATAACAGACTTTTCCTTCAAAAACTTGTCCAAACCTTTCTTAAAACCAGCTACACTATCCGCTCTCTGGCAATGCGTTCCAGATCTTAACTATTCTCTGAGTGAAAAAAATTTTCCTCCTATTGGTTTTAAAAGTATTTCCCTGTAACTTCATCGAGTGTCCCTTAGTCTTCATGATGATTCTGATTTATTTGGCATGATAAAGCCACATTAACCTGGTATAATGTGTGTCTAATCTCCCAATAACCTGAAAATTATCTTTCGGAACTGAATATGGACCTCCTCTGTAGACCTGGAAATTTAGATCGCTCTATAGAACTCTGACAAATTCCATCATTCAAAGGGTCATTTTTTCCCCCTTTCAAATCTTCTCACAAAGCAATAAAAAGCTCCGAATTCTCAAAGCTCCAAACAGCCAGCCAAGTGACAGACTGTCAAAAGGGAAAAAAAAACACCTGATCTTAGCAAATTCTAACCAGCAAAATTTATTCCTGTGTCGCCAGTCGCTCTGAGTGAAAAATGGCCGGGGTGCCTCTTTAGCATGAAGTTTGAAACCACCACAGTGCACAAATGAGCCGCTCGGCCTAAACCTGAGCCATTCATCACCCAGAGAGAGCCGGCATTGACAGCCACCCAAAAAAGTTGTGGGTTTTCTCCAAGATCAAATCATTTGCCTGTTAATGGAAGATGACAGGGGAGGCTTTATAGCTTCCTTTTTTTTAATTCCCCCACTGCCACGTGGCTTGGACAGCGGCTGATGGAATTGCTGGTCTGACACAGAGAAGGCAGAGGGAGAATACCGGCCTCGTTCGTACTACATACAGCACTGAAGCCAATTGGCAAGGGTGCTCAGTTTTAGTAGCAAGGTGCATATTATAGCAATATCTGGATGTAAAGAAAAGATCTGGTTCTGTAGCTTGGCATTCTAGTCTGTTGTGGCATCAGTGGTGGTGGAGGTATGAGTGTTTACCCACATTGAGGCCATGGGGAAGGAGTGGTGTGGGTGGGAGGATGCAGGAGGTAAATTTTCACTATGTGTTAGAAGCATTTATTTTTTCAATTTTCTCTACTGTTCTCCCTGGGGAGCTCAGAACGGCTTACATGAGTTTATTCAGGTACCCAAGCATTTTCCCTATCTGTCCCTATCTAGTGTGGCTGGGGCAATGGGTAGATTAAGTGACTTGCCCAGGGTCACAAGGAGCAGCGTGGGATTGAATCCGCAACCTCAGGGTGCTAAGGTTGTAGCTTTAACCACTGCACCACTCTAG
Source organism: Geotrypetes seraphini (assembly GCF_902459505.1). Taxonomy (NCBI): domain Eukaryota; kingdom Metazoa; phylum Chordata; class Amphibia; order Gymnophiona; family Dermophiidae; genus Geotrypetes; species Geotrypetes seraphini. The sequence continues at coordinate 14,400,413 of NC_047085.1, forward strand.
AAATCAAAATGTAGCAAAAGTGATCCAAGTGTAGGACAATCTAGCCATTGTGACATCACTGATGAGGTTGGCTCTTATTGGTGGAATGAGACATTATGATGTCACAATACCAGCTCTGGTTATCAGAGGCTGAAACTTTTCATACTATTTATTTATTCAATTTTCTCTACTGTTCTCCCAGGGGAGCTCAGAATGGTTTACATTAGTTTATTCAGGTACTCAGGCATTTTTCCCTGTCTGTCCTGTTGGGCTCACAATCTATCTAATATACCTGGGGCAATGGGGAGATTAAGTGACTTGCCCAAGGTCACAGGGAGCAGTATGGGTTTGAACCCACTGAGGCTGTAGCGTTAACCACTGCACCACACTCTCCCCCTGTGGTGGTGAATTGTATTCCTCAAATGCCTCATGCAAGTATGCCAAAGAGAGATGACAGGTATAGAGCAGTGGTTCTCAACCTTGCTTGCGCTGTGACACATCTGATAGACAGGGTTTATGTATGTGACATACTGAACTCTACTTCTCAAAGTTTGCCCTGTATCGGTAGCATGGAATGTTGCTACTTTCTGGGATTCGAGAATCTTGTTACTCTCTGGGATTCTAGAATCTTGTTACTCTTTGGGATTCCGGAATCTTGCTACTCCTTGGGATTCTGCATGGAATGTTGCTACTATTTGGGATTCTGCATGGAATGTTGCTACTCTTTGAGATTCTGTATGGAATGTTGCTACTATTTGGGATTCTAGAATCTTGTTACTCTCTGGGATTCCGGAATCTTGCTACTCTTTGAGATTCTGTATGGAATGTTGCTACTCTTTGGGATTCTAGAATCTTGTTACTCTCTGGGATTCCGGAATCTTGCTACTCTTTGAGATTCAGTATGGAATGTTGCTACTCTTTGGGATTCTAGAATCTTGTTACTCTCTGGGATTCTGGAATCTTGCTACTCTTTGAGATTCTGTATGGAATGTTGCTATTCTTTGGGATTCTAGAATCTTGTTACTCTGGGATTCCGGAATCTTGCTACTCCTTGGGATTCTGTATGGAATGTTGCTACTCTTTGGGATTCTAGAATCTTGTTAAGCGTTGTTTCTGTTCTTTTTTTTTTTTGTTGTTCAAAAAGTTTTATTGATTTTATATATGAGAAGAAATATAAAGCCGTTCTTGATAGATTATTGTAACATCATTTATTTGGATGGCCCAAAATATATATTACGTAAATTGCAAACTTTACAGAAGACCACAATCCGGTTGATTTTTGGATTAAAAAAGGGAGATAGAATTACACCATATCTGATGAAGCTTCATTGGCTTCCTGCTTTAAATATTTTTGTACATTGCTTAAAATATACCAAGGAGAAGCACAACTTTATCTCTGCCTTTTACAAAACCATAGCGCGGTTTTTATTACCGGCTGTAGCGGTAACAGCTCCAATGCTCATAGAATTCCTATGAGCATCAGAGCTGATACTGCCGCGTCTGGGAGCAGCGCAGAGCATTCAGCGAGCCGGCCTGTGCTAAAAACCGCTATCGCGGTTTTGTAAAGGAGGGAGGGGGTGGTAAATTATTATTTAGTCCACAATCTTTAGGGCCCAAAGAAAGAAAACTTACAACGTCTTCAAAAGAGGCGGTCTTGGAGGTGTTTAACTGATAGCCGGTTCACGTTAATCAGTGGGAGGAGTTACAGATCTTATTACCCCCTCCTCCCCCTTCTCTAGCCACAGTGAAATCTAACAATTGCATTGGTTCAAAGGAAAAGATTTTCCCACCAAACGATACACAACAGTTTACAGGAAGTTTTTAAAATAAAAGTTGCACCAGAGCAAGAGTTCTAGGCCCGTGACCCCAGAAATCCTTCCTTCCTTTTTGTGGGTGACAGGTCAAAAGCACGTGCCGACAAAGGCGCGCCGAGACAATTGAGCGCAAGGCGGAAGCCCGCACCGAAGAAAAACAGGGTTTTAAGGGGCTCTGACGGGGGGTGTGGAGGGTGAACCCCCTCCACTTTACTGAATACAGATCGCTCCGGCGTTCTGGGGGGTTTGGGGGGTTGTAACCCCCCACATTATACTGAAAACTTCACTTTTTCCCTATAAAACAGGGAAAAAGTTAAGTTTCCAGTATAATGAGGGGGGTTACAACCCTCCAAACCCCCCCCCCCACAACACCAGCGCGATCTGTATTCAGTAAAGTGGGGGGGTTCCCCACCAACACCCCCCGCCGGAGCCCCTTAAAACCCTGTTTTTCTTCGGCACGGGCTTCCGCCTTGCGCTCAGTTGTCTCGTCGCGCCTTTGTCGCCGCGGGCTTTTGATTATGAACCCTTTTTGTGATACTCGTGATGGATCAGGAAATAGAAGAATCGCTGAATCAAGAAATTGCTCATTTATATGTCTGAAATAAGTCCGAAGAACTTTCAAATTCCAAAGAAAACGTCACCATAAGAGATTACAGGGTATAGATAGGTCACTCTACAGGACATAAGCGAAAAGCATATGACAGTTTTAGGGTATGAGCACTATCAGGTCCTGGACCTGAGGAGCCGACGCATGAGCGGACTGCCGGGCATGATGGACCTCCGGTCTGACCCGACAGGGGCATTTCTTATGTTCTTTCCTCAACAACTTCCATAGAATTTTCCAAAAAATTAGTCAGATTCATCTCTCCATGCATAGCTCCAATATTGTCAGTTGGAGTACAGCTTCCTGCTTCATTCTTCATGGTGAGATATTGAACCCTCAGAATTGGTGGTAGACTTTCTAACAGCATCAATAAAATCTCACGTAGATATCTTCACACTAGAGAATGACACGGGGAAAAAAATCTGTCCCCGTCACTGAACCACCGTCCCCTTCAACACCACATCCCCACTAGAGAATGACACGGTGACAAAATTCATCACCGTTCCCGTCCCCGAGGATAACCGCGGGAAATAATCCCATGTCATTTTCTAGTGTCTATTTCAACCTCAATCCTTCTACACCAGCATTCTTCAAAGCAAAGCTTGCGGGTCAGTGGTTGTGGCCATTCATACTCTGATTCTTATGGGAGCCAAGGATAATGAAGCCATTGTGACATCACTGATGTGATTGGTTCTTAGGAATGAGGCATTATGACATCACAATATCTGCTCTGGATACCAGAGACTGTCATTCTGTAGTGTCTGTTTCAACCTCAGTCCTTCTACACCAGCATTCTTCAGAGCAAAGCTCGAGGGTCAGTGGTTGTGGCCATTCATACTCTGATTCTTTCCTCTCTCCTTAAAGAATGACATGAAGATGGTTTCCCGCGGTTATCCGCGGGGACGGGAACGGTGATGAATTTTGTCACCGTGTCATTCTCTAATCCCCACCGTCCCCTTCACTGCCCTGTCCCCATCCCCGTCCCCACCATACCCTTCACCGCCCCGTCCCCGTAGCATCCACCCTTCCCTCTCGCCACCTCACTTCCCTTTGGCACCCCTTGCGCGGTCTGGGCATCTCTCTTCGCGGTGCATTTTAAGCTTTGATTAGCTTATTGAAAGCCGCTGGAGTGTTCGTGCGGTCGCATGCGTGTGTGGGCGGAAGCTTCTCCTCTGACGCAACCGGAATGAAGCGCGACTGCCTGTATGCTCTGGCGGCTTTCAAAAAGTCTCCAACAAAGCGCGCCGCGAGGGTAAGGGGGAGGGAGGGAGATAGATAGATTCGGGTAGGTAGGAAGGGGGAGGAGGCTGCACGCGATCGGTGACCGTGTGCGTTCCCTTCCTTAACTGAGGGACAAGGCCATTCACCACTCCACGGAGCGGTGGATGGCCTTGTCACCGTACCTGCGGTGAGTACCTTTCCCCCCCCTCCATCGTTTTGGCAGTTTACCCGCAACTGCTTGCAACTAGCCGCGGGTAACATCCACCGTGTCATTCTCTACTTCGCACCATTTCAACAGCTGACACTATCGGAGATCTAGAAAAGTTCAACATTTTCAAATTATTTTTCCTTTGGTAATTTTCTAAGTATTACAACTTTTTTTTTTTTTTAATATAATTGGAAGGATTGGAGGAGATTAAATTATAACTTTTGGTGGAATTCTTTATGCCATATCTATAAAATGGAAAGATTTATTGCTTTACAAAGGGGATACTTTAAGAAGTTTCAGGATGTGTGGAAACCATTAACAAAATATTGTAAGGATTAAGTAAAATTATTTCCCTTTTAATTATCAGTTCAGGATATAGGGAGGGGGGTATTTTATTATTACATATACTAGCTGATGCCCCGGCGTTGCACGGGTATTTAATTATAGCAATAACACTGTAAATGGATTCAAATAAAGATACTTTATAGTGGTGAATGAAATTATTTTTTTACAGCTTAATAAAAAGTACAATATTCAAATTATAATGTGAAATATTTGACAAAATGAATACAATACAACTAACACAAAACGTGATTATAAACAACATTTTTAGTTTCACCTCCTGGAGCAAGAACATATAAATTCTTGGGTGAACCCACCCTTGAGCAAGCAACATAGAATTGTGGGCCGCGAGACCCCCAGAACATATCACCCCAGGTAGTGAGGGATCTGCATACCAAGTTTCGTTCAAATCGGTCAAGCCGTTTTTGAATTACTGTGAGAATGGCAGCTTTTTACATTTTTTTCCATTGACATGAATGGGTGAAATCTGATTTTCTGTTTGTAGCTCCGCCCACGTGTGCAGGTGGGCCGCGAGACCCCCAGAACATATCACCCCAGGTAGTGAGGGATCTGCATACCAAGTTTCGTTCAAAGCGGTCAAGCCGTTTTTGAATTACTGTGAGAATGGCAGCTTTTTACATTTTTTCCATTGACATGAATGGGTGAAATCTGATGTTCTGTTTGTAGCTCCGCCCACGTGTGCAGGTGGGCCGCGAGACCCCCAGAACATATCATCCCAGGTAGTGAGGGATCTGAATACCAAGTTTCGTTCAAATCGGTCAAGCCGTTTTTGCGTGATCGCGGCACATACACACACACACACATACATACACACATACATACCTCCGATTTTATATATATAGATTATATAATAATGGAATATATGGTTGGGAGGGATGGGAAAGGGGAAGGGATAAAAATTTATATAATGTACCAATGATTGTTTATAAGTGATGTATTTATTGTTAATGTGAAGGAATATATTTTACACTTAATGTAATTTTGAAAATGAATAAAGAATATTTAAAAAAAAAAGATCTCTCTTTAATAATATCTATTTCTAACTCCTTAAATTGCTTCATGTTTTTTAATACTTTCACCGTGTTCCCATAAGGTTTCACTTTGGGTATTCACCAAGGAGTTGATAGTACCACAATCCCTTCTCAATACTAAAACAGCGTTTTTTAGGTTGGAGTCCATAACTTCAATAGCTTTCCACAGAGCATCCATATTGATTATAGCAGGCTTCACCATTTCTCCAAACTGCAAGATCTCATGCCCAGACGTGACTCCTTCCTTAACCTCCATACAGGATGCCAATGGTAAGGCCTCATTCGAGTAATCCTCTTTAAGAGGTTCCCTTGCTGTTCCTCCAGGGCTGGGCACTGCTAAATCCTCTCGGGCAAGCAAACCCATTACCGTTCCTGCTGGGCTCACACTTCTGGGCTGGAGAGGGGCCTGCCTCAGATCCGGGCTCAATGAAGCCCGATCACCACTAAAGTCCACCGTTTGTTCCAGTGTCTCTCCAGAAGCTGGTCGCACCTCCTTCACAGTATGCAAAAATGCCCCCGGAATGGTAGTCCGAACGAGGTGTGGCTCTTCCAGAATGGGAGATTTTCTTTTCACATACTGTGAAGTTACTAAGAACATAAGAATAGCTCTACTGGGTCAGACCAATAGTCCATCAAGTCCAGTAGCACAAAGTCACAAAGAAGAAGAAAACAGTCCCTGCTCAAAAGAGCTTACAATCTAAACAGGCCAGACAGACAAACAGGATGTCATGGATACAGTTAAGGGGAACAATTAATCTGCTGGCTGGGTTGGAGAGCAGAGGGGAGTACAGGACAATCGAGCCATTGTGACATCACTGATGAGGTTGGTTCTTATTGGTGGAATGAGGCATTATGACATCACAATCTCAGCTCTGCTTCCCAAAGACTGAAACTCTTCACACTACTACTATGAATTATTTCTATAATGCTACCAGACACACACAGCGCTGTATAGAGTCACAAAGAAGACTGTCCCTGTTCAAAAGAGCTTACAATCTAAACAGGCCAGACAGACAGACAGGATGTCATGGATATATTTAAGGGGAACGGTTAATCTGTTGGCTTGGTTGGAGGGCAGAGAAGTAGGATTACGGATTGAAGGCTAACCTAACGATGTATCATCATGACACCTGAGTTGAGCCTCTGTCCTTTCTCTTCTAACCCAATCATGTAGTTTATCAAGATAAATAAGAACATAAAAATAGCCATATTGGGTCAGACCAAAGGTCCATCTAGCCCAGTTGGCTCATAGACAACCCCGCGAAAGACAAAGGCGCGTGCCGACAACTGAGCGCAAGACGGAGGCGCGCGCCGAAGAAAATTACAGTTTTTAGGGGCTCCGACGGGGGTTTTTGTTGGGGAGCCCCCCCCCCCACTTTACTTAATAGAGATCGCGCCAGCGTTGTGGGGGGTTGGGGGGGTTGTAACCCTCCACATTTTACTGTAAACTTAACTTTTTCCCTAAAAACAGGGAAAAAGTGAAGTTTTCAGTAAAATGTGGGGGGTTACAACCCCCCACACCCCCCACAACACCCCTACAACCCGGCGCGATCTCTATTAAGTAAAGTGGGGGGTTCCCCCCCACACACACCCCCCGTCGGAGCCGTAAAAACAGTAATTTTCTGCGGCGCGCACCTCCGCACTGCGCTCAATTGTCTGCGCGCGCCTTTGTCCCGGCGCGCTTTTGACCTGACACCAGCCCAGTTTCCTATTTCCCCAGGGGCCAATCCAGATCACAAGTACCTGGCAGAAACCTAAATACTAGCAACATTCCATGCTACCAGTTCCAAGATGAACAGTGGCTTCCCCCGTGTCTGTCTCAAAAGCAGACTGTGGACTTTTCCTCCAGGAACTTGTCCAATCCTTTTTTTTTAACCGCTGTTACCACATCCTCTGGCAATGAGTTCCAAAGCTTAACTATTCTGAGAGTGAAAAAATATTTTCTCCTATTTTTTTTTTTTTAATACCATTTAATGATGTGACACCCCTCCCCCCCCCAGTCTTTGTACTTTTTTAATGAATGAAAAATGATTTCACTTTTACATGTTCTACACCACGTAGGATTTTGTAGATCTCAGTCCTACCACCCCTCCCTCATCTTTCTCATTTCCAAGCTGAAGAGCCCCAACATCTAGAGGAGTTCCATCCCCTTTATCATTTTGGTCACCCTTCTTTGAACCTTTTCTAATTCTGCTCTATCTGAACTGAGCCCAAAACTCAAGGTGAGGTCACACCATGGAACGATACAGAGGCATTATAATATTCTTGATCTTATTTACCATCCCTATCCTAGTAATTCCTAGCATTCCTGTTTGCTTTTTTGTCCACTGCCGCACACTGGGCAGAAGATTTCGGAAGATACCAATGAGAGGAAGAATGCCACCACTAAATCATGATTATCAGGGCTTACGAAACATAGAAACATAGAACATGACGGCAGAAAAGGGCCACAGCCCATCAAGTCTGCTCACTCAATTGACCCTCCCCCTTACTGCCCTCTTGGAGATCCCACTCTGATGACCCCTCCCCTTAACTCTACCCTCTTAGAGATCCAACATGTGCATCCCATTTATTCTTAAAATCTGGCACGCTGCTGGCCTCGATCGCCTGTACTGGAAGCTCATTCCAATGATCAACCACTCTTTCGGTGAAGAAATACTTCCTGGTGTCGCCATGAAATTTCCCGCCCCTGATTTTCAGTGGATGCCCTCTTGTGGCCGAGGGTCCTTTAAGAAAGAAAAACTCATCTTCCACCTCGATACGACCTGTGACATATTTAAATGTCTCAAGGAAGTTCTCAGGTGGCCCAGGGCTAGGGTTACCAGATTTTATGATTTTAAAAGCCAGACCATGGCCCCGCCCCCAGGCCTGCCCAGTTCTGTCCAAGTCATGCCCCAATTTTGCCCTCCAGCCCCGTCCCCTGCAACCTGTTCTCGTGCCCGTAGCCGCATTGGGAGGGCATCTGCCCATGCAAGCTTAGATGCCCTTCTGATGCGGTCCCAGCACTGTACATTTTGACATTTATAGACAGTCCCTGCTCAGAAGAGCTTACAATCTAACTTGGACAGACTGACATGACATAGAGGGTAGGGGATGCAGAACCCAAGGTGAGAGGAGTTAGGAGCCGAAAGCAGTCTCGAAGAGGTGGGCTTTTAAACGGGCCTTGAGCACTGCCAGAGACGGAGCCCGCCGTAGGGATTCGGACAGCTTGTTCCAAGCATATGGTGCAGCAAGGCAGGAGGGACGGAGTCTGGAGCTGGCAGTTGAAGAGAAGGGCACAGATAGGAGGGACTTACCAGCTGAGCTGAGCTCATGGGGTGGGGGGAGGGGGGTCATAGGGGGAGATAAGTGATGAGAGATAGTGAGGGGCAGCACAGATATCTTTGGAAAAAGTCTAGCCATGATACATGATTGTGCATCAGTCGCCTCTGGAACTCGGTAGTTTTCCCGTGACCAGTAATCCCCCAATAAGATCTGCAAGATCCATTCCAGAGTCCCAGATTGGCTACTGTCAGACACGGGATGCTGGGCTCAATGGACCATTGGTCTGGCGGACGCACTATGGCATGTCGCTTGTTCCTAAGTGCTTAGCATCTTCAGCGAAAGAATCCGGTTTTACTGGTTCTTATTTCGTTTTCGAAACCTGGAAACCTGGAATTCAATATCAAAGACACTAAGGGCAACTTTTGCTACGGTGCGCTAGCGTTTTTAGCATGCGTTAACCCCGCGCTACATGGAAAATAGCGTCCAGCGCGCGTGGCTTTGTAGTACCCACTAAGCGCTCGCTAAAACCGCTGGAGCACCTTAGTAAAAGGAGCCCTAAAACTTTTCTGTTCTCTTTATTTACTCCTCTCATTGCCGTACCACGTCTGGCTCATTTTCACTCCTTTGCCACCACCCTTCATTTTTTTTCACTGAGGGTGCTCCCCTAAAAGAGTCCTGTTGGCCAGCAGGTTCCGCTCTCCCCCCCCCCCCCAAAACCTCTCTCTCTCTCTTCCTCACACAGTTTGGATTCCAGGTTTGCTTCCAAGGCTGCTTGATTTCCTAATAGCTGTCTCTCATCTTTTACCCCTGCTAAATCAGCACACTGCTGCATTTATTCAGACAAATGTCCTCCCTCTTCATGTGTGAAGATGGGAGATGCATAATTAGTCTTTCTGTTGTTTCCGCAGCTCCGTCTGTTAATCTCCCACACCTCCACTCTCTTCCCAGAACATTTCTCGGTTGCTAATTCAACAGTGTGAAGGGATGCTCATTTTTGGATTTCTGCACAGGTTTGGTTTTCGCTTGCTTGCGAGTGGATATAAATAATTGCTCCTTACTTATCGCTGTCATTTTAAAAGATGCAAAAATATATTTGAAAGCTGAAACCGACCCCACATTAATTAGCTCAAGTAGAGGACAAGTTCAAAATCCTATATTTAATTTGGGAAGGACTATAGCTATCCAAATGACCCCCCCCCCCCCCACACACACACACCCTTTTCTACAAAAGCGCGGAAGAGGTTTTTAGCGCACTGAATGCTCTGCGTTGCTCCCGACAGACAGAGAGCGCAAAGCATTCGGCACGCCAGCCGACGCTAAAATCCTCTTCTGCTCTTTTGTAAAAGGGGGGTAAGTTAGAACAGCAAATCAACTGTCCTCACTTCATCTGGATAGTTACTTGGATAATGATCGGAATATTGTCACTATCCGCAAAATAGTGATTCATTACATTTTGGGTTACCATAGAAGAATATAAGATCTACTAGTATTTTAGCTCCTTACATTAACGGGTGCTAGAATATATGTCTGTATGTCTTTATTTCTGTCTCTCTCTCTCCCTCCCGCTGTCTGTCTCTCTCCCTGGCCCCCTTTGTCTGTCTTTCTGTGTCTCTCCCTGCCCCTGTGTCTTTCTTCTTTTCTTTCTATCTATCTGTCTCTCTCCCTGCCTCCTATGCAACACCATTTCTCTCCCACCACTTCCCTGTGCAGCAGCCACAGCAGCATTCCCTCCTCCTCCATTTCCCTCCCCCCACACCACTTCCCTGTGCAGCAGCAGCATTTCCCCTACCCCCCCTTTCCCTTCCCGCGGTTTGGCCAGATCTCTTAGTCCCTTACCGCCCCCCCCTTCCGTTCCCGCGGTCCCGACAAACCTTCTGATTCCAGCAGGGTCTGCAGCACTCTACACACACTGCTTCAGGGCCTTCTACTGCCCAGCAAATCAGGGCAGTAGAAGGCCCCGAAGCAGCGTGTGTAGAGTGCTGTAGACGCTGCTTGAATTGGAAGGTTTCATGACCCGAAGCCCTTGCCGGACCCCAAGCGAGCTCTGGGGGGTTTTAAGTCCGTTAGGGAAGGGGAGGAGGGAGGAGAGCAGCTCCTCTCCCTTCCAGCTCCGTGCTTCTTGGCTTTATCCTTCAGACGGCAAGAGCCACCGCGGCCGACAGGCTCCATGCCACCGCGCGCATGCGCATTCCTACCTGCGGGTCCCTACAGCGCACGGAAAACGTGAGCACGCAGGTGGGAGTGCGCATGCGCGCTTAGGGCTTTATTATATTAGATGTATTTTAAACACTGATGATAAGATGTATATGTATGATACTCTGCAGAAAATTTAACTATTCAAAAATGTATAATTATTCAAAAAAGATTTCCTGCCAACAGAGGAATTCAAGCCACTAGGTCTCAGTGCATTTAGTTTAAAAATCCAACGTGCCTCGCGCTGTAATATTTTTCTGTGGCAATCACCTCCCCTTATGTTTCTTGTTTCCTTGTCAATAGGCTGATTGAAATCATGTTTCATTTCCTTGCAGTGGTCTACTAAGGGAGCATTAGTGATATTCCTCTTCACACTGGATTTGTGCTCGCTCATTCTAATCCTGAACGATCTCATGGATTTACCAACATAGACTTTACTGCAAGGACACAGTGTGATATAAATGATATAGTTAGAATCACAGGTCAAAAAATGATTGATCACATCGTCCTTGCCATCAAATGGGTTCTGAAATTCTTTGCCCTGTATTGCTAAAGCGCATATGGTACATTTACCACATCTGAAAAAACCAGGTGGTAAAATCATTTGATCATCAGAAGCGCTTATATTGGTCATTGCCGGACTCATAATATCTTTGAGATTTTTCTCTCTAGTGAAGGCAATCCTCAGAAACGTATCTTTGACTATTGGATTGGCCTGAATTATTTTCTAATTGTTCCTCATCACATAGGTAAGGACGACATCGTCTTCTTCATTTTTCTTACCTACAATGTCCAATAGAAGATCTCTATTGAAATATTTTGCGCGTTTCAAAGCACGACGCACCACCGCCTCAGGATATCCTCTAGATTTTAATTTCTGAAATAAGATTTTAGCTTGAGATTTTAATTTCTTCATTGTAGATCAATTTCTCCTTAACCGAAGGAATTGCGAGAACGGAAGATTATCTCTGAGCTTCACCGGATGACGGCTATTGTAATTCAAAAAGGTGTTACGATCAGTAGGTTTTACATATGTGTCAGTTTCAAAGTGATCAGAATCTTGATTAATGTGTAAATCCAGAAAAGAAATCCTCTTTTCAGAAAAATTCATAGTGAACTGAATTGACTCATTGCAAGAATTTAACCAGTTTGAGAAGAGCAATAATTCTTCTTTGGTTCCCTTCCATAAGGCAAAAATATCATCTATAAAGTGGAACCACTTGAAAATCTTATCTCCAAAAGGAGAAAGCTTCAACCAATCCTCTTCAAAACTGGCCATGAACAAATTTGCAACCGATGGTGCGAATGTAGCACCCATGGTTACTCCAGATTTTTGCCTGTAGAAAATCTCATTGTACATGAAAAAATTTTCAGTCACTGGGAATCTTGCTAAAGATAAGAAAAAAATCAGGGGGTATGGAATGAAGTCTGTCGCGTGAATCCAAAACATGTTTGACCACTATTAAGGCATCTTCTTGGGGAATATAAGTATATAGGGTCATGACGTCAAAGGTTACTAAAAGAAAAGGAAACTCATCCTCCTGTATATCAGCTAATTTTATGAGGAAATCCGTCGTGTCGCGAATATATGATGGAATTTTAGACACTTCTGGTTTCAAAAACTGGTCCACAAAAATAGATAGTGGCTCGAGTAGCGATTCCCGAGAAGACATGATTGGTCTGTCTGGTGGATTTACAGCGTCTTTATGAATTTGGGGCAGAATGTATAGGACTGGAGCAGTGGGAAATTGTTTATTGTTGTGTCAGGAATCCCTCTGTTGGTGATTCTTAGTATTGTCCTCTGAAGACGTCTAGTAGGATCTAAAATTAATTTCTCATATGTCTCCCGTTGATTCAACTGATTACAAATTTCAGCGTGGTATTGAATCTTATTTAATACCACCACTGCTCCTTCTTTATCAGCTTTCTTAATTATGATTGAACTGTCTTCTTTAAGAACGTTTAAAGATTTCCTTTGTTGGATTGTTAAATTACCATGAATCTTATCTTTGTTGCCATTCCATTCCGTCACGTCTTTGATAACACATTGCTTGAAGGCATTCACAATGGGATCCAATGGGATCGGAGGGCACCAAGTTGATCGTGGTTTAATCACTGTTCGATTTATGAAATTTTCTTTGTCAGCAAAGAATATTTTCAACTTAAGTTTTCTCAAGAATCTTTCAAAATCATTAAAAAATTGAAAGAAATTAAACAAGTTTCAAGTTTATTAGGTGTTTATATACCACCTATCAAGATTATCTAAGCGGTTTTACAATCATGTACTCAACCTAGTAGAAGGGACAAAGGATAGCCCATTCGCTAATACAGAGATCTCATCTTCCGATAATAATCTATCCGAAAGATTAATTAACACTAACTTTGCGTTTGTGATCTCATATGTGGTCTTGTCCGATGTATGCCCCTTCTTCCTCTTGTTTGTCCCCTACTTTGCTGTTGGCCACTTAAAAAAGGTTGACTTGCACCACTGGTGGTTGAAGAAGAAGATCTATCAAAACTACTCTGATAAGAATTGTCTTGTGTTTTTCCAGTATCACTTTTGTACATCCATGGATAGACTCGCTGATTAATATAATCCTGCTCATCATGTTTGAACTTCCTCATTTTATTGCGTTTTATATTTTCTCTAAATTTATCCATGTTGTCATTCAAATTCTTCCATTGCACATCAAAATCTGCATCTCCCAAAGTGGTTTTGAGATTGTTAATGTCCGTATCTAATTTAATTTGCTGATCATTAATACGTTTCATACTAGTATGCTCGATAATCAAAAGCATTAGATCAAACGAACATTTATTCAAAATGCGATTCCAAGTGTCAATGAAGTCAACATCATCCTTAATGATTTGAGGTGCTGTAAACATTGTTAAACCTCTAGGAATGCATTCGAGTTTACAGTATTCCACCAATATGCCACTGTTGGTTTCCATGCTAATAAGACCTTCAAATGATTTGGTAATTTCATCCAATGCATTTGAATTGATGTTGGATGAATGCAGAGTATCAAACTGAGTAGGGGCTGCCAGCAAAGTGCCAGCCCTTTCAGGAGTGAAGCTAAATACAGTTTTCCATTCATTGGTAGGCCAGGCGTAGGAGCAGGAGCAGGAGGTGTTTGCGGTTCCTCCTGCTCCCAACAAGCAAAACGTGAACTCTCAAGGCCCAGCACAGGAAGCAGATCTTCAGGCACCGGCACCACGCACAGGACATGCTGGTGCCGGTGCCGCTGCGGAGGCTACAGAAAAGTAAGAAGAGGGTTCGGGTGGGTTGGGGGGACTTCAGGTCGCGGCGGGGGGGGGGTGCCCGATGGGGAGGGAGGGTGCCAGTTCGTGGGGGGGGGGGCCTTCGGGGGGAGCAATGCCGGTTCTCGTGGGGGGGAGCAGCGCTGCTGGCCTCGGGGAGGGGGGGGGGAAGGTGGGGGGTGGGAACATATCAAAGCAAGTTTTCCTTACTTCCTATGGGGAAACTTGCTTTGATATACGAGCATTTTGGATTACGAGCATGCTCCTGGAACGGATTATGCTCGTAATCCAAGGTACCACTGTATTTCCGTTTCGATCATAAGCCCCTTAGTCTTGTTAACCATCCCTTTTTTAAAAAATAATTCCTAGCATCTTGTTTGCTTTTTTGGCCACTGCTGCATTTGTCGCTTTTCCAAGCTGAAGAGCCCTAACCTTTTTAATCTTTCCTCATACGAGAGGAGTTCCATCCCCTTTATTATTTTGGTCGCTCTTTGAGCCTTTTCTAGTGCCGCTATATCTTTCTTGAGATAAGGAGACCAGGAGCGATATAAAGGCATTATAACATTCTTAGTCTTGTTAACCATCCCTTTCTAAATAATTCCTAGCATCCTGTTTACTTTTTGGGCCATTTCCGCACATTGGGCGGAAGGTTTCATAGTATCGCCTACAATGACACCCAGATCCTTTTCTTGGGCGCTAATCTCCAAGGTGGACCCAAGCATCCGGTAACAGTGATTCGGGTTATTCTTCCCCATGTGCATCACTTTGCATTTGTCCACTTTAAATTTCATCTGCCCCTTGGACGGCGAGTCTTCCAATCTCCTAAGGCCTCTTATTTCATTAAGTGCCAATTCTCTTCTTGGTTAGGCTCGGAACTTTTCAGCACCCCCTCATGTTTCACTGCATAGCTACAGAGCTGCCATCCCCTCTTTTCCCCATCCCGTCCCCCCTGTGGATGTGTTCTGACGTGTAGTTTTCATGTAGATTGCTGACATGTGGCATCATTTGCCTGAGAAACGCCATAGCTGGCCACAGAGATAACATCCTCACTGTCAGCATACATTATGGGGTCACAGACATTTATTAATTATTACTGCTTTTACAGACCTGCCAGTGCACTTCAAAACCTGCCACCTTCAAAAAATATTCCCCTCTTCAGTTTGATCAGAGGGAGGTTAAGTGACTTGCTCAAGGTCGCATGGGTGCTAGATAGGAGGACCTAAGGGAATTAAGTGTCAGGATGTTCTGACCACAATGTTACCCTACCAACCCTAATTAACATTAATGATCGAAAATTGTGTACTGGGTGATCTGATTAGCAGAATGCCCTTGACTGACAGACACCATGTTTCCAGAACTGTCTGCAGGTGACATCAAGTTCTTGTCCTAAATCCGCAGGGTAATGAAGCAGTAAAGGGCTCTGGCAAGGGAACTTCACTTAATTGCGTTTACTGAATCTGCCCAGTTATTATGAGAACAAATTTACATTTCTATTTCCTATGGTCTTACAGTAAGGTGAAATAAATAATTTGCTAATTGTCAGCACTGGACTGGCTACATGTTTAATAAGATATTATTAGGTTTTTTTTTGCCTCTGATAAGTGAAACATAACTGGGGTTAATTATGGCCTTCTGCCTTTGGATGGCGTCGATTCCTACATTGGCTCTGCATTGCTTGGCTGTGATCCTTATAACATAAAAAAAAAAAAACCACCCACAAGTCACTCCTAACTTGACTAGCAAATGAGTCATAAGAATGTAAGAGCTGCCATACTGGGACAGACCATCAAGCCCAGTATCCTGTTTCCAACAGTGGCTATTCCAGGTCCCAAGAACCTGGCAAGATCCAAAAGAGTAAAACAGATTTCATGCTGGCTTATGGACTTTACTTTGAGGAAATTGTCCAAACCTTTTTTAAACCCTGCTAAACTAACTGCTTTTCAGTACATTCTTTAGCAACTAATTCCAGAGTTTAATGGCAAATGAGTCATAAGAATGTAAGAGCTGCCATACTGGGACAGACCATCAAGCCCAGTATCCTGTTTCCAACAGTGGCTATTCCAGGTCCCAAGAACCAGTAAAACAGATTTCATGCTGGCTTATGGACTTTACTTTGAGGAAATTGTCCAAACCTTTTTTAAACCCTGCTAAACTAACTGCTTTTCAGTACATTCTTTAGCAACTAATTCCAGAGTTTAATTGCATGTTGAACGAAGAATGATTTTCTCCAGTGTGATTTAAATCTACTAAGTAACTTCATCGCATGCCCCCCTAGTTCTAGTGCCTGCTCCTTGAAGCTGTGTGGTGGCAGCTGCCCAATCATTTTAAGTTACACCCTGGGAGGTCGGGAGGACACCAGTTTATGGGGAGGCCATGTCCCCTGTGGCCTCCCCTGTTCAACACCCGCTGCTATCAGAACCTGGAATGACCTTCCCGCACCCTTAAGAACAGAACTGAACTACCTTACCACTTATTGTCTAGTGGTATATATTCAGGTATTCAAGCATTTTTCCCTGTCTGTCCTAGCAGACTCACAATCTGTCTAATGTACCTGGGGCAATGGGGGGGATTAAGTGACTTGCCCAGGGTCACAAGGAGCAGCATGGGATTTGAACCCACAACCTCAGGGTGCTGAGGCTGTAGCTTTAACCACTGTGCCACACACTCCCCATGTACTTGTTTGATAAATACCCATCTGCTTATTAACTCTGCCTCTTTGGTGTTTTCCTCTTTTGTTCTGCTTTATCTGTTCCTGGTATGAATGAAAATGTTTGCTCATATACTTCCTTCATAACCCCCTTTAAAAAAAAAAAAACAAATGCATAGAAACATAGAAAGATGACGGCAGATAAGGGCTACAGCCCATCAAGTCTGCCCACACTATTTACCCACACTCTTAAGTCTACTGACCCCCTTAAGTATAATTGTAATTATACTGCCACTCTACTGACCCGCTCATTCAAGTCCATACCCTGCTAGCTAGCAGGAGAGGGCAGAGAGAGACGCAGCGTCTCATTCAAGTAGCGGCTGAGGGCGCGTGGTGAGCCAGGGAAGCGCGAGGCGAGCGGCAAACTTTTTTTTTTTAGATCCATCGGGGCAGCGGCGAGAGTAACTCCGCCCACCCCCATCGCATCAGCAGAAGGCGCCCGGGCCCCTCCATAAAAGGAGGAGCCGACGGTTGTCTTTCTGCTGCTAGCAGGAGAGGGCAGAGAGAGACGCAGCGTCTCATTCAAGTAGCGGCTGAGGGCGCGTGGTGAGCCAGGGAAGCGCGAGGCGAGCGGCAAACTTTTTTTAGATCCATCGGGGCAGCGGCGAGAGTAACTCCGCCCACCCCCCATCGCATCAGCAGAAGGCGCCCGGGCCCCTCCATAAAAGGAGGAGCCGACGGTTGTCTTTCTGCTGCTAGCAGGAGAGGGCAGAGAGAGACGCAGCGTCTCATTCAAGTAGCGGCTGAGGGCGCGTGGTGAGCCAGGGAAGCGCGAGGCGAGTGGCAAACTTTTTTTAGATCCATCGGGGCAGCGGCGAGAGTAACTCCGCCCACCCCCATCGCATCAGCAGAAGGCGCCCGGGCCCCTCCATAAAAGGAGGAGCCGACGGTTGTCTTTCTGCTGCTAGCAGGAGAGGGCAGAGAGAGACGCAGCGTCTCATTCAAGTAGCGGCTGAGGGCGCGTGGTGAGCCAGGGAAGCGCGAGGCGAGCGGCAAACTTTTTTTAGATCCATCGGGGCAGCGGCGAGAGTAACTCCGCCCACCCCCATCGCATCAGCAGAAGGCGCCCGGGCCCCTCCATAAAAGGAGGCGGGCCAACGGCGCGCAGCCGTTCGGCGCGCGGCGAAGGCGAGCGGCAAAGGCGCTCGCCTTAGCGAGAGCGCCTTTGCGAAGGGCCTTGAGAAGGGCCTAATCTAAACTCTTTATTCTACCACTCGATCAATCACACTCATCCTCTCTTCTTCTTCACACACCCATACACTTTCTAACACTCTCAACCAGATAATCAATCCTCCCTTGAACCTCTCAGACTCTACATATAATTTAAAAAAAAACAAAAAAAAACAAAACAAAGGTTTCTTTATTATCTCTATCTACATCTTTCTCCTTACATACTCTCTGACATCTCAACCTTTCTCTCTACAGAAATAAATCCCTCTAACTTGGAAATGGCGGGGAGGACACGAAGTACCAAAGCTACTATCAAGATCGACACTCCAGCATCCAGAGGGACCCAGGGGATGGTCGAGGTCTGTGCACAGAAGGCAGAGAGAGACATGGATCAGAGGGCAGAGGTCTCAGTGCAGACCGAGATCTTCCCCCCCCTCCCAAAGTGCACTACAGTCTCTACGCAGACTGAGGAGCTAGGGAACTTAGACGAGGATATCTTGCAGGAACTACTGAGACTCAGGGAGGAGGTACAGAGCCTAAGAAGCATAAGGGATGACGAGGCCTTCATCGACGACGCCATCCTGGAACTGTCACACATCACTGAGAGAACCCACGACAGGTCCATCCTAGATACACCCAAACCCACAGCACTGAACACAAGGATTGGAGTACAGGAGATGATTGGAGATGCTGGTCCCTGGCAACTAGTAACCTCCTCTACGGGCAAGCGAAATAAACCCACCTCATTCTCACCCTCTTCTTCTTCTTTTTCTTTTTCTCTTCATCAGGATAGCCGTTCATCTATACCACAGCTAACTCTCAGAAATAGATTCCAGATCTTACAGGATGGAACCACCGAGGAAACAGCGGAAGAGGCTCATGAGGATACCCACCCCACAACGTCAAATCCAGAGCATGCAGACCGACCCCCTCAGAAGGAACGAAGAGTGGTAGTCATTGGTGACTCCATGCTAAGGGGCACCGAGGGTCCAATTTGCAGGCCTAATTTGCAGGAGAGAGAGGTCTGCTGTCTCCCTGGAGCCAGGATCCAGGATATTACCGCTAGCCTAGACAAAATTCTAAAACCTAACGATCATTTTCCCATGTTTCTCATCCATATAGGCACAAACGACACTGCTAGGAACGACACAGAGAACATCCCCAGAGATTTTGGAGCGCTGGGAAAGAAGCTGAAGCAGATAGGAGCGCAGGTGGTCTTCTCGTCAATTCTTCCAGTGAGAAACAGAGGCAGAGCTAGAGAAGAGCGTATTCAACGGACTAACGAATGGCTCCGCAAATGGTGTATAGAAATGAACTTTGGATTCCTGAACCACGGCGAGACGCTCCAGGGACTGCAGGGACCAGACGGACTCCACCTGACCAGAAGAGGTAGAAACGTATTTGGACATCGATTAGCCCGCCTACTCCATAGGGCTTTAAACTAGGTAAGTTGGGGGAGGGTACATACTTATATCCCAGAGCAGTAAGAAACCACCCTGAAGAGGCAAGTGGCATTCACACTACAAAGTCTAAGGTAAGTACCAAGGATACACACAACATTTCAGGGAGAAAGATCACTGATAAATTAGGAGCCACACTAACTCACAAAGGAATCTCTTCACAGATATGGAGGGCTATGTATGTTAATGCACACAGCTTGGGCAATAAAATTCTAGAATTAGAGACTGAGATAACAAATGCCGATCTTGACGTGATAGCGATATCCGAAACCTGGTTCACGGAATCGCATGGGTGGGATATGGTTATACCAGGGTACAACCTACTTCGTTGCGACCGAGTGGGAAAATTGGGAGGAGGAGTAGCGCTATACACTAAGGAAAGCATCAAAACCACCAGAATCACAGATATTAGATACACCGGGGAATCCCTCTGGGTGAACTTGGCCAGAGGGAAAGAAAAATGCCTATACCTTGGTGTGATATATAGACCTCCCAGGCAACAGGAGGACAAAGACATGGAATTAATCGAGGACATAGAGAACATCACGCTGCGTGGAGACTCAGTAATGCTAGGAGACTTCAACATGCCAGATGCAGATTGGAACACACTCTCCGCGACTACGGGTAGCAGCAAAAGAATATTGAACTCCATAAAGGGTGCACGTCTCAAGCAATTGGTGTTGGAGCCCACCAGGGATCAGGCATTACTAGACCTGGTCCTCACCAATGGAGATAGCGTCACGGAAGTCTCAGTAGGAGACACACTGGCCTCCAGCGACCATAATATGGTATGGCTCAACCTTAAGAAAGGTTTCCCTAAGACAACCACAGCAACAAGGGTTCTCAACTTTAGAGGTACAAACTTCAACCGCATGGGAGATTATGTCCATCGGGAGCTACATAAACAAGCAAAATCTGACAACGTGGAGGATATGTGGTCGTCTCTGAAATCCATACTACACGAAGCAACAGACCGATACATAAAGACAGTAAGTAAATGCAGGAGAAACAAAAGACCCCAATGGTTCAGTAAAGAAATTTCAGACCTAGTTAAACAGAAAAAAGACGCATTTATCACCTACAAACATCTAGGCAGGGAGGGGGCGAAGGAGGACTACCTAGACAGATCTAAAGCTGTCAAAACAGCAGTCAGAGAGGCCAAACTCCGAATGGAGGAAGAGCTAGCACGGAATATTAAGAAAGGGGATAAATCTTTCTTCAGCTATATTAGTGACAGGAAAAGAAACAAAGATGGGATAGTATGCCTGAAGCAATCGGACGGTAATTTTGCGGAATCAGATTCTGAGAAGGCAGAACTACTAAACCAATACTTCTGTTCAGTATTCACCCGAGAAGCGTCGGGAGTTGGTCCACAGCTACAGACGGGAGATAACCAGAAAGACCCGTTTCAAGATTATGAATTTACACCCAGTAGCGTCTACAACGAACTATCAAGACTCAAAGTAAACAAAGCCATGGGACCAGATAACCTGCATCCCAGAATGCTCAGGGAGTTAAGGGAAGTCCTGGCAGAACCATTATCTGTTCTTTTCAATCTTTCCCTAAGCACAGGAAGGGTCCCCTTGGACTGGAAAACTGCCAACGTAATCCCACTCCACAAAAAGGGCTGCAGGACAGAAACAGCAAACTACAGACCAGTGAGTCTCACGTCTATAGTGTGTAAACTCATGGAAACACTGATCAAACAGAATATTGACACAATCCTAGACGAAGAAAAACTGCGTGATCCACACCAACACGGGTTCACCCAAGGTAGATCCTGCCAATCTAATCTGATTAGCTTTTTTGACTGGGTTACTAGACAACTGGATGCAGGAGAGTCACTGGACGTAGTGTATTTGGACTTCAGTAAAGCATTTGATAGCGTCCCTCATCGAAGATTACTGAACAAGCTAAAATCGATAGGATTAGGAGACACTCTAACTACATGGGTTGGGGATTGGCTGAGCGGCAGACATCAGAGGGTAGTGGTGAATGGTACTCCATCTGAAGCATCGGACGTGATAAGTGGAGTGCCGCAGGGCTCGGACCTGGGTCCGATTCTATTCAGCTTATTCATAAGAGATATGACGCAAGGACTTAGGGGAAAGGTATCGCTGTTCGCCGACGCCGCCAAACTTTGCAACGTAGTAGGCAGAAGCTTATTACCTGATAATATGACACACGATCTACTGCTGCTGGAACAATGGTCAACTACTTGGAAGCTTGGCTTCAATGCTAAAAAATGCAAGGTAATGCACCTGGGAAAGAGTAACCCACGTAGAACTTATGTACTAAATGGTGAGACCTTGGTTAGGACCACAGCGGAACGCGACCTAGGAGTGATCATTAGCGAGGACATGAAGGTTGCCAATCAAGTGGAGAAGGCTTCCTCCAGGGCAAGACAAATGATGGGGTGTATACGCAGAGGTTTCGTCAGCAGGAGACCTGAAGTTGTGATGCCGTTGTACAGAGCCATGGTGAGGCCTCACTTAGAGTACTGCGTTCAGTTTTGGAGACCTCACTACCGAAAGGACGTGCTGAGAATCGAGTCGGTGCAGCGAACAGCCACCAGGATGGTCTTGGGGCTCAAGGATCTCACGTATGAAGAAAGACTAAAGAAATTGCGACTGTACTCACTTGAGGAAAGAAGAGAACAGGAAGATATGATTGAAACGTATAAGTATATCACGGGATGCATCGAGTCAGAAGATGATATCTTCCGGCTCATGGGACCCTCGACCACCAGAGGGCATCCGCTGAAAATCAGGGGAGGGAAGTTTCGTGGCGACTTCAGGAAGTATTTCTTCACCGAGAGAGTTGTGGATCATTGGAACAGACTCCCACTCCAGGTGATAAAGGCCAGCAGCGTGACGGATTTTAAGAGAAAATGGGATACTCACGTGGGATCTTTAAGTGAGTAAACTCAGGGGGGGGATACATGGAATGGGCAGACTTGGTGGGCTATAGCCCTTTTCTGCCGCTTTTTTTCTATGTTTCTATGTTTCTATGTTTCTACCCTAGTGACCCTATCCCTTGGCATGACCCTCGTAGGGATCCCACATAGGTATCCCATTTGTTCTTGAAGTCTGGGATGCTGCGTGCCTCGACCACCTGCACTGGAAGCTTGTTCCAATGCTCAATCACTCTCTCCGTGAAGAAGTACTTCCTGGCGTCTCCCCGAAACTTCCCTCCCCTGAGTTTGAGCGGATGTCCTCTTGTGGTCGAGGGTCCCTTGAGAAGAAAGATAACATCTTCCACCTCGACCCGTCCTGTGATGTACTTAAATGTCTCAATCATGTCTCCCCTCTCCCTACGCCCTGAATGCTCTGCGCTGCTCCCGATGCTCGTAGGAACTCTATGAGCGTTGGGAGCAGAGCATTCAGCGTGCCGGCCTGCGCTCAAAATCACTTTTGTGGTTTTGTAAAAAAAAAAAAAAATAGGGAGGGAGGGATAGTTAAATTGTGAGCCCATTGGGAGAGAGAGGGAAGTTACTTAAAGAACCCGATTAGCCTTTTAGCCTTCGTATAAGTCCAATTTTATATTCTTTTGTAAACCGCTTCGAAGCCGGTGTGGAGATTTAGTGGTATAGAAACACTGCATTAAATTAAATTAAATTTTATAAAACACTAGCAAATATACTCGTAAGCTGGACACATGAGCACAAAAATGCGAGCTGTCCATATTGTCCATCTAAAACACTTTGGGCTTTTTTTACTAAGCTGCGAAAGCGGTTTTTAACGCGTGCTGAATTGCCCCGCACGCTAGACGCTAAAGCCAGCATTGAGCTGGCGTTAGTTCTAGCTGCGTAATGTGGATTTAGCGCTAAAATTCTGCGTGCACTAAAAACGCAATCGCAGCTTAGTAAAAGGAGCCCTGTGTTCTACGACACAAAACCTTCTTGCGGTCCCATCTCTACAGCGTATTAACACGATAAGATCAAATAACTTTGCAGTGACTGCGCCATCGCTTTGGAATTCTATTCCTAATTACATTCGTGAACAAGTATCTCTGCTTCATTTTAAAACAAAGCTAACAACACTTCTGTTTCAAGACGCAATCGATACCTAATTGCCCTTGTAAGGGCTAAACACATGTTGGCTGCAGATGGCAACATCCTTCCCCTCCCTGTTGTTTTTTTCCTTAATTGTTCTCTTTTTTTCAAAATATTGTGGCTCCTCCTCTTTTTCCATTTGTTCCTGTCTGTCATTGTCTGAGTTTATTACGCAGATTCTATTTGTCAAATATTCACCCCTATTTTATATGACGAAAGCTATATTTTTATTCTACACCGCTCAGAGGTCTGATTGAGCGGTATAACAAATTTTAAATAAACTTGAAACTTGTATCGTGGTAATCTACAGTGCCTCTTATAGGATCAGAGCTATAGGGCTCCTTTTATCAAGGTGCGCTACGGGGGTTAGCGTGTCGGACATTTCATCACGCGCTAAACCCCGCGGCAAGCCAAAAAACTAACGCCTCGTCAATGGAGGCGTTAGCGACTAGCGCGGCAGGCGGTTGAACGCGCGGTATTCCACGCGTTAACCGCCTACCGCGCCTTGATAAAAGGAGCCCATAGTGTTTTTGAGCCTGCGGTAAGCATGCGATAACGCAGTTTAGTAAAAGCACCCCTATATAACTAAATTCGAGGTCCTTTAATTAAGTTGCCCTAACCGATTATGTATGGTATTTATAAATGTACTAGTCTTTAAGCCCGTTACATTAACGGGTGCTAGAATATATGTCTGTCTATCTCTCTCTCTCTCCCGCTGTCTCTCTCTCTCTCCCGCTGTCTCTCTCTCTCTCTCTCTCCTTGGCTCCCTTTCTCTGTCTGTCTTTCTGTCCCTCTCCCTGCCCCTGTGTCTTTCTTCCTTTCTGTCTGTCTCCCTCCCTCCTGCTGTCTGTCTGTCATTCTTTCCCTCCATTTCCCTGTGCAGTAGTATTTCCACCCCACTTCCCTGCAACAGCATTTCCCTCCCCCTGCCCCCCCCCCCGACTTCCCTGTGCAGCAGCAGCAGCGGTATTTGTCTTCCCCTCCAGGTCTCTGTGCAGCAGTTGCAGCATTTCCCCCACCCCTTCCCTTCTCTTACCGCGATCTTGTCTGCTCTTTTCGGCCCCTCCCCCACGTTCTGGCCTGCTGCGATCTGGCTGCTCCGTTCAGCTCCTCACGGCTGGAGTCCTCTTCTTTGTCGGCCCCCCCTTCCCTTCCCTTCCCACGGTCTTGAGCTTCGGTCTGGTCTGGCCTGCTCGCCTTGCCGTATTTTTTTTTTTAGTTGAAAGACGCGGCGGTGGCTCCTCTCATGATCCCCACCTGCGTCGGAAGTCCGACGTAGGCGGGGATCGTGAGAGGAGCCATCGCCGCGTCTTTCAACTAAAAAATGCAATACGGCAGAGAACAGGCCAGACCGAAAAACAGAACCGTAAGCCGCGCATGCGCACTTCCTACAGCTCACGGAAAACCGGCGCACGCATAGGAAGTGCGCATGCGCGGCTTACCGTTTTATTATATTAGATATTTACTTTTATTAGTTAAGGGAGGGATGGGGGAGAAAATGAGTGTTTTTCAAATTATTTGCATATTTAAAGTGCGTTTCTTGATTTGTTTGTATTTAAATTCATTGTATTTTAAAATTAATAAAGATTTACCAAAAAAAAAAAAAAAAAAGGTGCGCTAACCGATTTAGCACGTGTTAAATACTAAGACATCCGTTACATTCCTCTGGGCATCTTAGCATTTAGCGTACCTTAGTATGCGTAGAAATGAGTTTCCACCGTTGCCCGGTCACTATAAGCGAAGACAGCAGAACGCAATGCCAGAGGCAAAACCACAATTCTGCTGATACGCTCGACTGTATTTCAAAGTGACACGCAAACCTCAAAGAGCACAGTCAGTAGGACCTCGGCAGCTGTTGCCGATGGCCATTAAGCACAAAGGCAGACTCCGAAGGCTATTTTTAGAGTCACCAGTCTATTGGCACAGTGCAAGTATTTTTACCTAAACATCAATAATGGAGAAAAAGAACATTGCATCCCAAGCTCAAAAATAGTGAAAAAGGAAAAGAAAACCTTTCAGCGACAGACCACAAAGCTCCATGCAAAACTTGTGCACCGCTTGAAAAAACAATCAAGGTCTTTTAAAATTTTGAGGTATCTTAACCTCATGTCATATATGTATCATCCATAAACCAATAGTTATCCCCTTCTTTGTGATCTTTGAGCATAAAATTTAAAGTCCTCTATCAATCACCCTGCAAAAATGTCTTTCAATAAGCTAATTCTAACCCGGGTTCATAGTCATCCCAAAAATCCCCAATTTGACCCCTAAAGGATCAGTGCACAATAGTGCATAAGTGTGGGGTTCAGTCCCAACAGCCCGTCCTCACGATGGCCAATCCAGGTCCCTAGTACCTGGCCAAAACCCAAGGAGTAGCAACATCCCATACAGAATTCCAGGGAATAGCAAGATTCTGAAATTCCAAAGAGTAAGAAGATTCCGGAATCCCAAAGAGTAACAAGATTCCGGAATCCCAAAGAGTAACAAGATTCTAGAATCCCCAGAGTAGCAACATTCCATGCTACCGATCCAGGGCAAGCAGTGGCTTCCCCCATGTCTTTCTCAATAACAGGCTATGGACTTTTCCTCCAGGAACTTGTCCAAACCTTTCCTAAAACCAGCTACGCTACCCGCTCTTACCGTAACCTCTGGCAATTCCTTAGACTGGTACATTTCCTAAGAGATCAAATCTACCAAACCTCATCCTGAATGGTTGCTGAAGCCCAGACATCCGTTATCAGAGCCAAATCCAATCCAACTCCCAAATGTTTAACTCTTGTGCCTGGTTGTAGCATAGGATCCCTCAATAATGGATGAGCCTGTAATGTTCTGTGTTCCATCTCATAAGCTTCGCTGCCTTCAGCAAAATCTCTTAGTGATACCATCCTCACATAATATTCCCTGTGACACAACATGCCACAGCATATTCTCAGTAACCACACCCACCCTATGGAATGCACCGCCAACTTCTCTCTGAATGGAACGCTCTCTGGACAAACCTAAAATGCCACTTAAGACTCTTTTCTTCATTGGTGCTTTTGATTGGAGCCTTTCTTTTAGCCAAAGGGTGTGACTCCACCCCCTGTGCCCCTGTGAAGATAGCCTGTGAACTAAGGGCACCGATCGTGTCCCGACCACTTTCCAACCCGATTCACAAACCTTCTGGCTGATCCTGTCCGGACCCGATCCGATCTGCGCATGCAAATGAGGGGCATGGCATGCAAATGTAGGAAGGCAGCAATTCACTAAACAATCACGTCTTTTCCTGCTCTCTGCCGCCCTAAAATCCCTGCCCTCTGCCGCTCTGCTCTCGCCCCTGAAAGGAATCAGCAACCCGACTCTCCTGCTCTGCCCCAAAAGGAATCAGTGCCCCGACTCTCCTGCTCTCTGCCGTCCTTCCCCGCAGTGCCAAGAGAATTGCGGCTTTACTCTCTCGAAGAACGTAGGGAAAGGGGTGACATGATTGAGACATTTAAGTATATCACTGGTCGCATCGAGGTGGAAGACGATATTTTCTTTCTCAAAGGACCCTCGGCCACAAGAGGACATCTGCTGAAAATCAGGGGCGGGAAATTTCATGGGGATACCAGGAAGTATTTCTTCACAGAAAGAGTGGTTGACCATTGGAACAGGCTCCCGGTGCAGGTAATCGTGGCCAGCAGCGTACAAGATTTTAAGAAAAAATGGGATGCCCAGGTTGGATCTCTACGAGGGTAGTGTAGAGGTGATACCATCAGAGGGTGACCACTTGGAGGGTAGTTTGGGGAGCGTTACTAGTGTGGGCAGACTTGATGGGCTAGGGCCCTTTTCTGCCGTCATTTTCTATGTTTCTATGAGCCCTCGGGTTTAAAGCAGGGCTGCACTGCGGGGAAGGGCGGCAGAGAGCAGGAGAGTCAGGGTGGCCCGGACTTCATTTTGGTCTCCCTTTCAGCCTGAAAATTCCGCCTCAGGAAGTGCGGGGAGATCAGCCAACGAGCAGTCCTACGGAGGGCCAGCGCGTGCACAGACCATCTACAGGCAAAGAAGATGGGCTGCACGTGCGTCAGAATCGCTCTCCCTGATCGCTCTGGGGTGGGGGTGGGGCGTGCCTCCGATCGGGCCCATTTGCAAGGAGACTAATGGTGACTCAGTCGGACGTCCAGTGATCGGATAGGATCGGACACGGACCGGAAAGGTAAGGTGGGCTTAGTGAATCTAGCCCTAACTTCCTTTCCTTCCCTGTTCCCCTGGAAATCTTTCCTCTCTTATAAGCTACCTCTTTTCTATTTATCCCCTTATCGAATGGTAGTATTGGTTTTGAAGGGTGGTATATCAAGAATATAATACACTTGATCGTGGAGTCAGGTCAGGACCCTTTGCTAGTTTTTCTGGATGTCGGCCATTTTTGATACAGTGGATCTAATAATTCGTTTTATCCTGGGTAGGTGTAGCAGGTATAATACTACGATAAATCTCCTCTTTCTTATCAAATGAACTCACTTTCTGATAGTGAAAGTCTAGATTTTGTCCTAGAGAAGTAACTTGATAAGCGTCACAAAGGTCTGCGTGATCTTTCCTTTTTATTGTTTATCTCCGTGTTCTTATCCCAGTTATTGAGCAATTTATTGCTTTGCTTGGATTCCGAGCTGCTTCCTGCCATTTCAAGATTAAACAACTGCCACTGCTCACTGGCTGGAAACTAATAAATTGAGCTTAATCCTGAGAAACTAGAAATGCTGTGGATCTACTCACGGAAATCAATCATCACAGGTTCGTCCAATATTGAGGGACACTATGCTACAACTAGGCGCAACAGTTGAACGTTGGCAGTTTGATTGGATTTGGATCTGATAATGGATGTCTGGGGTTCAGCAACCACTCAGGCTGAGGTCTGGTAGATTTTATCTCTTTGGAATTGTACATGGTTTGCTTGGGGTCAGGGTAGCTCCAGTGAGCATGTGTGAATGGAGAACTACATCATCAACCTCTATCGTAGGGTTCCAAATTCTCATATATGTAGACTACTAGTAATCCAGAAATGGCTGCCAAATTGTTGATCAACAAAGGAGCCGGAAGCCAAGTTGTTCCAGTTTTGAGAGACGTGAATTGGCTACCCTTCAAGCAGAGTAAGGTAAAAGCCTTTATGTGTTGTATTTGAGGCTTTGTGCCTTGTTTTGGGGTCCTTCTGTAGTAAAGTCTTTATTGTTAGCGACCCCTCGATCCTTTATATATCTGCAAGAAAAACATAGAAACATGATGGCAGATAAAGGTCATATTGTCCATCCAGTCTTCCCATCTGCAGTAACTATTATCTCCTCCTCTCCCTATTGGCTAAGGCACTTAACATTTGCATCTCCTCTACAATTGGCTAAAGCTCTTTACACCTGCATTGTGAGGTCATAGAACTTTATGGTTATAGAAACATGATGGCAGATAAAGGCCAAATGGCCCATCCAGTCTGCCCATCCACATTATATATTCCTCTCTCTAAGACAGTGGTTCTCAACCCTGTCCTAGGGGACCCCCAGCCAGTCAGGTTTTCAAGATATCCCTAATGAATATGCATGAGAGAGATTTGCATGTAATGGAGGAGACAGGCATGCAAATATGTCTTATGCATATTCATTAGGAATATCTTGAAACTCCGACTGGCTGGGGTCACCTAGGACAGGGTTGAGAACTACTGCTCTAAGAGATCCCACATGCCTGTCTCATGTTTTCTTAAATTCAGACATAGTCTCTGTCTCCACCACCTCTTTCGGGAGACTGTTCCACCCTCTCTGTAAAAAAGTATTTCCTCAGATAACTCCGTAGCGTATCACCCCTTCACTTCATCCTATGCCCTCTCATTGCAGAGTTTCATTTCAAATGGAGACTCGACTCATGCGTATTTAAACGTCTCTGTCATATCTCCATGGTGAGACCCCCATCTGGAATACTGTGTACAATTCTGGAGGCCGCATTACCGCAAAGATGTGCTGAGACTTGAGTCGGTCCAGCGAATGGCCACCCGGATGGTCTCGGGACTCAAGGATCTCCCGTATGAGGAACGGCTGAAAAAATTGCAGCTATACTCACTCGAGGAACACAGAGAGAGGGGAGACATGATCGAGACGTTGAAATATCTCACGGGCCATATTCAGGTGGAAGAGGATATCTTCTTTTTCAAAGGCCCCACGGCAACAAGAGGGCATCCATGGAAAATCAGGGGCGGGAAACTACACGGTGACACCAGGAAATACTTCTTCACCGAAAGGGTGGTTGATCGCTGGAATAGTCTTCCGCTACGGGTAATTGAGGCCAGCAGCGTGCCTGATTTTAAGACAAAATGGGATCGTCAGTGGGATCTCTTCACAGAGAAAGGTAGGGGGAGGGTTATTGGAGTGGGCAGACTGGATGGGCCGTGGCCCTTATCTGCCGTCTATTTCTATGTTTCTATCTCCCCTCTCCCGCCTTTCCTCCAAAGTATACAGATTGAGATCTTTAAGTCTGTCCCCATACGCCTTATCACGAAGACCACACACCATTTTAGTAGCCTTCCTCTGGACCGACTCCATCCTTTTTATATCTTTTTGAAGGTGAGGCCTCCAGAATTATGCACAATATTCTAAATGAGGTCTCACCAACGTCTTATACAAGGGCATCAACACCTCCTTTTTCCTACTGGCCATTGCTCTCCAAGTTATGAGGTCATTACAGGGCATCATTATCAACGTAGGCTACTATTAAGATGGATTATTTTACTCCAAACTTGTGATGTTCTAGCCCAGGTCCCATTTTATTTAATGAGACCTAGTTATTAGTAACTGGGCTTAACAGCCCGTGCAGATCATTTCTGTCCTTAAATAAAGAATAAAAGTATGCCATGTGTAGGGCAATGAAGCCATTGTGACATCACTGGTGAGGGTGGCTCTCAGGCATTGGTGGACTGAGGCATTATGACATCACAATCACATCTCTGGTCACCAGAGACTGAAACTCTTCACAGTAAGGGGGAAAGTGATCAACATGGGCTACTGATGGATTATTTTAACACAAACTTGTACTGTTTTAGCATAGGTCCCATATTGTATAATGAAGCCTCTTTCCTAATAACTGGGGTTAATGGTAAAACTAACAGGTCTTTAACAATAATCTACATTGATAAATGTCTCCCTACCCAGTTTGTTATTGCATTAAGGTTTTCTAGTATGTAAACTGTTTGGAGCTTTGTGGTTTAAGCATGTAATCATATATCAGCAAATAAAAATATAAAAATCAATCAATATATATATATGAACAAATTCATGTAAACCATTCTGAGCTCCCCTGGGAAAACGGTATAGAAAACTGAATAAATAAATAAGTAAAATATAACGCTAAGGGAATTAAAAGCGAATGTTCTTGAATGATGTCATCCCACCTTGACAGGGTTAATTGAGAAATTTTTTAATCTTTCAGCTGGAAGAAGAAAAATTATTGGATTTTTTTTTTTTTTCTCCTTGCTTAAAATATTTCAGAGAAAAATCTTTTAATTGAGTAAAAGTATTTAAATGGTTGATTGATCAGGTATAGCTTCTAAATTACTTCCTCTACCACGGGGACTCATGGAAGCGCGACCCGGGTCATTCTGCAATCTCAGCAGATTGTAATGAGTCCCCCTTGGATTTTCTGGCTTAGCGTTACAAAGGTCACACAGCTGAGCCCAGAAGGCCGGTGGCACGTTGTGTTGAAGAGTGGCTTGCTCGGACCATACTCTGAGTGCAGAGGCAGAAACAATGTTCTTGAGGATACAAAAAGGGAAGAACCACATATGAGGGGCTGCTGAAAAGTTCTCAGACCAACCCAGAAGAGAATGACGTAGATATGATTCAATCAATGATCTCAAACAATGTCAATACAGAGAATTTCGTTTCTGCAAATTGGCACTTAATGAAATACGATAACCCTCTTTTCAGCCACCGTGGCAAAATAACACTCAGAATTTAGGAAGTTGGTTGATTGGACTGAGAACTTTGCAGGTACTCCCTTGTACTATTTGGGTTTCTGCCAGGTACTTTTAACCTGGATTGGTCATGGTTGGAAGATACTGGGCTAGTTGGACCACTGGTCTGACCCAGTATGGCAATTCTTATGTGAGCCAAGTATAGGACAATCAAACCATTGTGACATCACTGATGAGGCTGCTCTTTGGCATTGGTGGAATGAGGCATTATGACATCACAATCTCAGCTCTGGAATGTTGCTACTCTTTGGGTTTCTGCCAGGTACTTGGGACCTGGGTTGGCCACTGTTGGAAACAGGCGACTGGGCTTGATGGACCTTCGGTCTGTCCCAGTATGGCAAATCTTATGTTCTTATGTGAGCCAAGAATAGAACAATCAAGCTATTGTGACATCACTGCTGAGGTTGGCTCTTTGGCATTGGTGGAATGAGGTATTATGACATCACAATCTCAGCTCTGGAATGTTGCTATGAGGGGGTGATGTAAAGTTCTCATGCCAACCAAGGAGAGAATGATGTGGATATGGTTTAATCAATGATCTGAAACAATGTCAAAAACAGAGAATTTTATTTCTGTAAACTGGCACTTAACGAAATAAGGTTTCAGATTTATTTAAAATTTGATAGTATCGCCTATAAAACCTCTAGGCAATGTACATATTAAAAACAAAGTAATTATTTTATAGCTTAAAAATTAAACCAACTTAAACATAGACTAACTTGAAACAGAAGGAAGAAAAAGTGTAAGAACTACATTGGTTATAAGAAAGTAGACATGTATGGAAAAGTTCAAAAGGGAATAGGGGAAAATAAGCCCTCTTTTCAGCTCCAGTAGCAAAATAACGCTCAGGATTTAGGAAGTTGGTGGGTTGGGCCGAGAACTTTTCAGCACCCCCTCGTCTGTAACAAAAGTGAGCCCAGTATAGGACAATAAAGCCCTTGTGACATCACTGAGGAGGTTGGCTCTTATTGGTGGAATGAGGCATTATGACATCACAATCTCAGCTCTGGTTACCAGAGACTGAAACTCTTCATGCTACTATGGGGTGCTGAAAAGTTCTCAGCGCCAGCCAAGAAAAGAATGACGGGGATAGGGTTCAAAATATAGAATTTCGTTCCTGCATTATGGTACTTAATGAAATGAGACGACCCTCTTTTCAGCTCCAGTAGCAAAATAACGCTCAGGATTTAGGAAGTTGGTGGGTTGGGCCGATAACTTTTCAGCACCCCCTCGTCTGTAACAAAAGTGAGCCCAGTATAGGACAATAAAGCCATTGTGACATCACTGAGGAGGTTGGCTCTTATTGGTGGAATGAGGCATTATGACATCACAATCTCAACTCTGGTTACCAGAGACTGAAACTCTTCATGCTACTATGGGGTGCTGAAAAGTTCTCAGCACCAATCAAGAAGAGAATGACAGGGATAGGGTTCAAAATATAGAATTTCATTCCTGCATTATGGTACTTAATGAAATGAGACGACCCTCTTTTCAGCTCCAGTGGCAAAATAACGCTCAGAATTTAGGAAGTTGGTGAGTTGAGCTGAGAACTTTTCAGCACCCCTTCATATGTAAAAAAAGTAAGCCAAGTGCAGAACAATCAAGCCATTGTGACAACACTGAGGAGGTTGGCTCTTATTGGTGGAATGAGGCATTATGACATCACAATCTCAGCTCTGGTTACCAGAGACTGAAACTCTTCATGCTACTATGGGGTGCTGAAAAGTTCTCAGCGCCAATCAAGAAGAGAATGACAGGGATAGGGTTCAAAATATAGAATTTCATTCCTGCATTATGGTACTTAATGAAATGAGACGACCCTCTTTTCAGCTCCAGTGGCAAAATAACGCTCAGGATTTAGGAAGTTGGTGGGTTGGGCCGATAACTTTTCAGCACCCCCTCGTCTGTAACAAAAGTGAGCCCAGTATAGGACAATAAAGCCATTGTGACATCACTGAGGAGGTTGGCTCTTATTGGTGGAATGAGGCATTATGACATCACAATCTCAACTCTGGTTACCAGAGACTGAAACTCTTCATGCTACTATGGGGTGCTGAAAAGTTCTCAGCGCCAATCAAGAAGAGAATGACAGGGATAGGGTTCAAAATATAGAATTTCATTCCTGCATTATGGTACTTAATGAAATGAGACGACCCTCTTTTCAGCTCCAGTGGCAAAATAACGCTCAGAATTTAGGAAGTTGGTGAGTTGAGCTGAGAACTTTTCAGCACCCCTTCATATGTAAAAAAAGTAAGCCAAGTGCAGAACAATCAAGCCATTGTGACAACACTGAGGAGGTTGGCTCTTATTGGTGGAATGAGGCATTATGACATCACAATCTCAGCTCTGGTTACCAGAGACTGAAACTCTTCATGCTACTATGGGGTGCTGAAAAGTTCTCAGCGCCAATCAAGAAGAGAATGACGGGGATAGGGTTCAAAATATAGAATTTCGTTCCTGCATTATGGTACTTAATGAAATGAGACGACCCTCTTTTCAGCTCCAGTGGCAAAATAACGCTCAGAATTTAGGAAGTTGGTGAGTTGCGCTGAGAACTTTTCAGCACCCCTTCATATGTAATAAAAGTAAGCCAAGTGCAGAACAATCAAGCCATTGTGACATCACTGAGGAGGTTGGCTCTTATTGGTGGAATGAGGCATTATGACATCACAATCTCAGCTCTGGTTACCAGAGACTGAAACTCTTCATGCTACTTTGGGGTGCTGAAAAGTTCTCAGCGCCAATCAAGAAGAGAATGACGGGGATAGGGTTCAAAATATAGAATTTCGTTCCTGCATTATGGTACTTAATGAAATAACACTTTTTTCAACTACAGTGGCAAAAGAACGCTCAGAATTTAGGAAGCTGGTGGGTTGGGCTGGGAACTTTTCAGCAGCCCTTCGTACCCCATACCTTGAAGAAAGGGACGGGCATCGTTGAGTTTTGCTGGTAGAGGGCAGGACAGAATTTTAGGAGCTGTCAGGGTTTGGAAAACATCCTTATGGGTCGCAATGGCTTTTCTTTTGGGGTGAAATAGGATCGATGAGCTTTTGATCTCACCCCTTGTTAGACTGAAGGAGATCAAAACTCCATGTTACTGCAAACCAGCCCTAGTCTCTGGAGCAAGTTTGAAGATGGGATGGCCAAAACACTCGCACAGGTCCCACGAACCAAAACAGCAAAAAGGACGATATTTCCTAGCTCCTGCAGCCTTCCTGCGCTTCTATTACAAGAACCTTCTCGCTGAATTTCAAAGATTAACTAGACAGGTCATTTTTCTTTGACCATTAGCCAGCATTAAGTATCTATAGGGGGCATTTCATTTATTTATTCAACTTTCTACACCATTTTCCTAGGGGAACTCAGAACGATTTACATGAATTTATTCAGGGACTCGAGCATTTTTCCCTGGTGGGCTCATACTCTAATGTACCTGGGGCAATGGGGGGATTAAGTGACTTGCCCAGGGTCACAAGGAGCAGCGTGGGATTTGAACCACTGCACCACTCTAGAAATCAAAATGTAGCAAAAGTGATCCAAGTGTAGGACAATCCAGCCATTGTGACATCACTGCTGAGGTTGGCTCTTATTGGTGGAATGAGGCATTATGACGTCACAATACCAGCTCTGGC
Source organism: Geotrypetes seraphini (assembly GCF_902459505.1). Classification (NCBI taxonomy): domain Eukaryota; kingdom Metazoa; phylum Chordata; class Amphibia; order Gymnophiona; family Dermophiidae; genus Geotrypetes; species Geotrypetes seraphini. The sequence goes on from NC_047085.1 coordinate 14,435,337, forward strand.
TATCAGAGGCTGAAACGTTTCACACTATTTATTCAATTTTTTCTACTGTTTTCCTTGGGGAGCTCAGAATGGGTTTACATGAATTTATTCAGGTACTCAAGCATTTTTCCCTGTCTGTCCTGGTGGGCTCACAATCTATCTAATGTACCTGGGGTAATGGGGGGATTAAGTGACTTGCCCAGGGTCACAAGGAGAGCGGGGGTTTGAACCCACAACCTCAGGGTACTGAGGCTGTAGCACCACTCAAGAAATCAAAATGTAGCAAAAGTGATCCAAGTGTAGGACAATCCGGCCATTGTGACATCACTGATGAGGTTGGCTCTTATTGGTGGAATGAGGCATTATGACATCACAATACCAGCTCTGATTATCAGAGGCTGAAGCTGTTCACACTATTTATTTAGTCAGTTTTCTCTACTGTTCTCCCAGGGGAGCTCAGAACGATTTACATGAATTTATTCAGGTACTCAAGCATTTTTCCCTGGTGGGCTCATACTCTAATGTACCTGGGACAATGGGGGGATTAAGTGACTTGCCCAGGGTCACAAGGAGCAGTGTTGGATTGAATCCGCAACCTCAGGGTGCTGAGGCTGTAGCTTTAACCACTGCACCACTCTAGAAATCAAAATGTAGCAAAAGGGATCCAAGTGTAGGACAATCCGGCCATTGTGACATCACTGCTGAGGTTGGCTCTTATTGGTGGAATGAGGCATTATGACGTCACAATACCAACTCTGGTTATCAGAGGCTGAAGCTGTTCACACTATTTATTTAGTCAGTTTTCTCTACTGTTCTCCCAGGGGAGCTCAGAACGATTTACATGAATTTATTCAGGTACTCAAGCATTTTTCCCTGGTGGGCTCATACTCTAATGTACCTGGGACAATGGGGGGATTAAGTGACTTGCCCAGGGTCACAAGGAGCAGTGTTGGATTGAATCCGCAACCTCAGGGTGCTGAGGCTGTAGCTTTAACCACTGCACCACTCTAGAAATCAAAATGTAGCAAAAGGGATCCAAGTGTAGGACAATCCGGCCATTGTGACATCACTGATGAGATTGGCTCTTATTGGTGGAATGAGGCATTATGATGTCACAATCTCAGCTCTGGCTATCAGAGGCTAAAACTTTTCACACTATTTATTCAATTTTCTCTACTGTTCTCCTTGGGGAGCTCAGCATGGTTTACATGAATTTATTCAGGTACTCAAGCATTTTTCCCTGTCTGTCCCATTGAGCCTAAATTCGGGCACACTCCTGTGACATGCACCCAAATTAATTGGCTAACAAGCTTTTAACCACGAATGACTGTTTGCTAACAACCAATGACTAAAATTACTTGGCACCCGATTTGCAGCTCACCCTTCTATGAGAATAAGGCACCTTCAAACTTAAACTAAACACAGAGAAATCAAAAGTCTTTCTGGCAAGCCCCAATGACAAAATTACGAGAACATAAGCAGTGCCTCCGCCGGGTCAGACCATAGGTCCATCCTGCCCAGCAGTCCGCTCCTGCGGCGGCCCAAACAGGTCACGACCTGTCTGAATCACCAGAAGGGGCTCCCTTGCCACCTTGGTTTCTCATTGAAGTCTTATCTTCCCATCGAAGTCCTAACCCTCCGGTCGTGCACACGCACGACCTGGTTGGGTTTCTATACTTATTACCTGGTTAGCTTTCTATACTTGTGTTACATCCCAGCTCCTCCCTCAGTATCCCACGATCCCTTTATCCCTCAGGAATCCGTCCAATCCCTGTTTGAATCCCTGTACCGTACTCTGCCTGATCACTTCCTCCGGTAGCGCATTCCAAGTGTCCACGACCCTTTGGGTGAAAAAAAACTTCCTTGCATTTGTTTTGAACCTATCTCCCTTCAGTTTCTCCAAATGCCCCCTCGTACCTGTTGTCCCCTTCAGCCTGAAGAATCTGTCCCTATCCGCCCTCTCTATGCCCCTCATGATCTTGAAGGTCTCTATCATATCACCCCTGAGCCTCCTTTTTTCCAGAGAGAAGAGCCCCAGCCTATCCAACCTCTCGGCGTATGGGCAGTGTTCCAGCCCTCTTACCAGTTTCGTTGCTCTCCTTTGGACTCTCTCAAGTACCGCCATGTCCTTCTTGAGGTGCGACGACCAACATCGTTAAAAATCAACAACCACGAATATCCAATATCCACTACCATAAAAATACTGGGTATCACTCTAGATGCACACCTAATTATTGCTGACCACACAAATTTACTGGTGAAAAAATGTTTTTACACGCTGTGGAAGCTAAGGACCATAAAAAAATACTTCGACCCAACATCCTTCAGGTTGCTGGTGCAATCGCTGATCCTATCCATCCTTGACTACTGCAATATCATCTACCTGGGTTTCCCACAAAAAACAGTTAAATTGAGATTAGTACAAAACACCGCTGTTCGCTTAATCTTCGGACTGAGAAAAAAGACCACATTAGCCCCTACTATAAAAAAACTGCAATGGCTACCGATAGAAGCGCGAATACTATTCAAATTTGCATGTATCTGTTTCAAACGGTTCATAGACAAAACTGCCGAAGACAAAGGCGCGTGCTGACAACTGAACGCAAGATGGAAGCACGCGCCGAAGAAAAAGAGTGTTTTTAGGGGCTCCGACAGGGGGTTTTGTTGGGGAACCCCCCCCCCCCACTTTACTTAATACAGATCGCGGCGGCGTTGTGGGGGGCTTGGGGGGTTGTAACCCCCCTCATTATACTGGAAACTTAACTGTTTCCCTGTTTTTTAGGGAAAAAGTGAAGTTTTCAGTAAAATGTGGGGGGTTACAACCCCCCAAACCCCCCACAACGCGGGGGTTCCCCCCCACGCCCCCCGTTGGAGCCCTTTAAAACAGTCATTTTCTTCGGCGCGCACCTCCGCGTTGCGCTGTTGTCTGCGCGCGCCTTTCTTCCGGCGTGCTTTTGACCTGACACCGTTTCAAACAAGTCTGGGGCCTAGCACCTTCCTACCTGCAAACTCACTTCATTCTGCACAACCCCACACGAACGACCAGAAACCAAAATATCTTTGCATACCCAAAGATCACAGGCTGCAGATACAAATCCTTCCTGGATAGAACCTTCATGTTCCAAGCGAATAGACAACAAGTCTGGCTGAGAAACGGCATAAATGAACCTAAACTGACCTACAACGCATTCCAAAAATCTATTAAATCCGCCCTATTCGACAAATTCACTGACTAAAACAGACCACCCTCTCTCTCTATGATATTCCCCTCTGTAAACGCTATTACAATCTCTCAGGAAGCTCCAATTTTCATGTACCGTATTTTCACTCATATACCGTGCACCCGTGTAAAACGCGCACACGGGTATAGCGCGCGGGAAACTGTAATTTATGAAAATAAATTTTTATATACCGCGCACACCCATATACCGCGCATGCCGCCCCGACTCTCCCGTCGCCGCCCGACTCTCCTTTCGCCTGCCCTGACTCTCCTCTGGCCGCCCCGACTCTCCTCTGGCCGCCCCGACTCTCCTTTCGCCCGCCCCGACTCTCCTCTGGCCCGCCCCAACTCTCATCTCCCCCTTGAAGTCCTGTCCCCACCCTGAAAGCCTGATGCCCCCCCCGATGTCCGATTCACCCCCCCCCCACAGGACCGCTCGCACCCCCACCCCGAAGGACCGCTCGCACCCCCACAGCCTCCCCACCCCCCCATCATGGAGAAGCTCCTACCGTTCTCCTGCTGCTTCCTCTGCCGGTGGTCCCGGCCCTTCTGTGAGCCCTGCGTCTGCGCTGCTTCCTCTTCCTGCGGTCCTTCGGGGTGGGGGTGCGAGCGGTCCTGCGGGGGGGGGGTGAATTGGATGTCGGGGGGGGGGTTGCGAGCGGTCCTGCGGAGTGAATCGGACGTCGGGGGGGGAACTATGTAAAAAAAACATTGTAAAACGCGCTCACGCATATAACGCGCAAGGTTATGCACGGTTTGTAAAAATCATGTATAACACACGCGTTATATGCGTGAAAATACGGTATTCTTTACCCATGGAACCCCAATTAATATGTATCTTTTCTTTTATAGGCTTCCTGTTATTCGCTGACTGTCCAGCCTTCTTTCAATGTGAACCGCCTAGAAGTCGCTTGACTATGGCGGTATAGAAAAATAAAGTTATTATTATTATATCTCAGAAGGGGATGTGGCCAAGGGCGTGTCAAGGTGTTCCAAAATGACACACGCATAGTTAGAGATTAACATCTCAGAGCGTCCAACGTAGGCATCAGTGTCTGGAACTTAAAATTTGGGCAAGGGAATTAGAGCTAAGCAAGGTCGTGCGTCCTTTACAGAATCACACTCAGCGCCAGGCTTTTCTGGTACCCAGATTGTCTTTTAAAGGAAATTTTTTTTAAAAATAGCATTACACTCACATAAGGTGCATGAAAACGTGCAACTCATTCTGAGCTCTTCTGGGAGGATGGACTCTAAATCCAAATTAATAAATATATGAACAGCTAGAATCACCAACAAAGATATTCTAGATCATATAAACCCAGAGTTCTCCCTGGAAGGCAAGATTACCAGACCGAAACGGACCTATTTTGGAAATGTGATGAGGGCAAATTAAACTAAACTAAACTAAACCATTAGGTTTGTATACCGCACCATCTCCGCATGCGCAGAGCTCGGTACGGTTTACAGAGGTTAAGAGGAAAGGAATTACAAAGAAGGGGTATAGGAGAGGGACTGAGAGGATAGAGAGGGGCAGGGTACTAGAGAACGGGAGGAGATTAGATTTTTGAGAAGAGCCAAGTTTTCAAGCGTGTACGGAAGGATTGGAAGGAGCTAGAATTTCTGAGCGGGGATGAGAGGTTGTTCCAGAGTTCAGTGGTTCTAAAGGGGAGGGATGTTCCAAGTTTTCCTGCGCGGGATATACCTTTTATAGATGGGAAAGATAGTTTCAGTTTTTGGGAGGGTCTAGAAGAGAGCGGGTTTGATGAATTCCAGAAGAGTGGGATAACGGGAGGCTAAGCAGGCACATTTATAGAGGACTCTGGAGTATACTGGGAGCCAGTGAAGCTTGGAGAGGAGTGGGGAAACGTGATCAAACTTGCCTTTTGCGAAAATAAGCTTGGCAGCGGCGTTCTGAATTAGCTGAAGTCTATGGAGGTTTTTCTTAGTTAGGCTTATATAGATGGAGTTGCAGTAGTCTAGTCTAGAGAGGATGGTGGATTGGACGAGGATGGCGAAATGAGAATGATGAAAGCAAGATCTTACTTTTCTTAACATGTGGAGGCTAAAGAAGCATTTTTTTACCAGGGAGTTGAGGTGATCGTTGAAGGAGAGAGAGGAGGCTAAGATGATGCCTAGGACTTTGCTTGAAAACTCAAGATGAAGAGTGGGGCCGGAAGGTAGAGGGATGGAGGTGGGTAAATGATCTGAAATTGGGCCGAGCCAAAGGAGTTTGGTTTTGGACTCATTCAGTTTCATTTGTACAGATTGGGCCCAGGATTGGAGGTTCGTAATACATGTGGAGATGTTCTCAGTGAGGTTCGAGAGGTTCGCGTCGGTTTCGAGGAGGATGAGGATGTCGTCAGCATAGGAGTAGAGAGTTTCTAGGGGGGATAGATGAAGGAGTTTCAGAGAGGACATGTAGATGTTGAAAAGAATAGGAGAGAGGGGTGAGCCTTGCGGGACTCCACATTTCGGCTTCCAGGCGGGGGATGAGGAACCGTTTGTGTTTACGGTGTAGGAGCGGAAGCGTAGGAATTTCGAGAACCAGTCAAGGACTGTGGAGCTTATGCCTATTTCAGAGAGTTGGAAGATAAGGATGTCGTGGTGAACGACATCGAAGGCTGCGGAGAGGTCGAATTGAAGAAGAACAGCGAATTTGTTTTGAGAATGGAGTTGTTGCACCTTAGAGATTAGTGAGGCCAAGAGGGATTCGGTGCTGAAGTTGGGTCTGAAGCCGAATTGGTGGGGTAGGAGGATAGAGAAACGTTCTAGGTAGGATGAGAGTTGGGTGGATATGATGAATTCTAATAACTTGGTTAGGAGAGGGATATTTGCTATAGGACGGTAGTTAGATGGAATGGTGGGATCAAGGTCGGCCTTTTTCAGTAGAGGGGACAGTGAAATGTGTCCCATGTCGGGGGAGAAAAGGCCCGATGTTAGGGCAGAGTTTATGAGGTCGGTGAGGGAAGCGATGGCCTGTGTAGGGATATTATCGAATAGATAGGAGGGGAAAGGATCCAAAATGCACTTGCAAGTTTTTAGTTTGTGGCAGAGTTTGGAGACTTGCGGTTCAGAGACAGGCTCGAAGGCGGTCCAGGATCTGTCGGCGGGAATGGGGGTGGATACAGGTGAGGTAGGATTGAGATCAATAGAGGTCAGGGAATTGTAGGAGACTGTGGGAGGGAAGGAGCATCTTAGAGTGGTAATCTTTTCATTAAAGAAATTTGCAAGGGCATCAGCTGATAGGGATGGTGGAAGCGAACGTGGGTCTTTTTTTGTAGTTAGGGAGCGCCAGATGTTGAATAGCGCACTGATTTGGTTATTGGATCTAGAGATCTTATCTCCAAAGAAGTTTTTCCTGGCTTATTTTAGTGTTGAGTTGTAAAATTTAATGTTAGCCCTCCAGGTCTGTCTATCAGAGGGGGATTTAGATTTTTTCCATTTGCGCTCCAAAGCGCGACATTTCTGTTTCAATTCTCTGTGAAGAGGTAGGTACCAGGGGGCCTTTCGGGGGTAGGAGATGGTTTTGGTGGTTAATGGAGCAAGGGAGTGGTAGGTGGACTCGGAGAGGGTGGTCCAGTTGTGCCAATGTGATTCAGGGTCTTTAGGTCTAGGGTTGGAGGAGAGTTTGTTGAGGAGTTTGGACCAGAATAGGTTGCTCGAGGTTTTTTTGCGGTAGGTTATGGAATGAGAGGAGTGGGGTGGGGAGTCAAGATGTGACATGAAGACGGGGAGACAGGTAGTCCCTAAGAAATGGAGGTGCCACTCAGAAATTCACTAGAAAAGGAGGTGCCACTCAGAATGGTCAGTGGTAAAAAGAAGCAGGAGAGGCCAAAGGCCCGTTGGCTGGATACCATCAAGAGTGACACGGGAATGAACACCAAGCAATTGGAAGAAGCCTTGTGAAAACAGGGAAGCATGGCAAGGACTGGCCTAGAGTATGCAATGGTCAGACACGACTGAATGGAGAGTTGTAACATAGTGGATGACGGCAGATAAAGACCCAAATGGTCCAGCCAGTCTGCCCAATTAGTAAGTACAAGTGGGGGGTATGTTGATGGGCTTGCAACAGTTTTAACAACAATTCAATATTTAGAAGGTTTATTTTGGGAGGGGGGTTGATTCCAGAAACTTCTTTATCCCCTCTTATAGAAGTGTTTCCATTAATTCATGTATTTATTTATTTAAAAATTGTCTTACCTGCTACAACGCATTCCGAAAATCTATTAAAACCACTCTGTTTGACAAATTCATTACCTAAACAGACCAATCCGTGCTCTATACACTTTTTGCCCCTACAGACCCGAAGCAATCTTCAGGCAATTCCTAACCCCTCTCACATTCCCTCCCCCTTTCAACCGCTCTTACGTTTCCCTCCCCTACAACCCTTTTTCTTCTGCAACATTCCCCTCATGCATTTGTAATTCGCTGAATGTCCAGCCTTCTTTCGATGTGAACCGCCTAGAAGTCGTCTGACTATGGCGGTATAGAAAAATAAAGTTGTTATTATTATTGTTATTATAAACCTAAGCGGCTCACAAAAATGCAATCATAGGGCCTGTTTTACAAAGCCACGCAGTAAAGGCCCCAAAGCCCACAGAGATTTGAAGGGCTTCGGGGCCGTTACCGCGCGGCTTTGTAAAAAGGCCCTTAATGTTCCTGTCAGTTTGCTCCACAATGACCCCCCTGCTATTGAAACAGCAGATACCCTTGTACTGTAAAACCTTGGTTTGCGAGCATAATTCGTTCCGAAACCATGCTAGTAATCCAAAACACTCGTACATCAGAGCAAATTTCTCCACAAGAAATAATGGAAACTCAGACGATTCGTTCCACAACCCAAAAATTTTCATACAAAGTACTGTATATACTTGTATTGCAAGACCTTGCTTGTACTGTATAGCAAGTTAAAATTTAATAAAATGTTTTGCTTGTCATGCAAAACACTTGCATACCACATTACTTACAATCCAAGGTTTTACTGTATTTTCATAATCTATATGTGAAAACTCAAGTAACGATAAATGCATCATCCCCTCTGACCTTAAAAATCTGAGAAAAATTCAGTGGCATTGACGTACGATACCGTGCTATTTGGTAAGTGAATGAGGGCTAAAAGCCCAATATCTTCCCATAATAATAAACTTCTCTTTATTATGACGGGAGTTGCCATACAACTTATCTTGAAGAACTGGAAAAACGGACTGGTTAAATTATCATTTCTGGTCGATCCAGCTCTCTGGTCACCCAATCAAAAAATTCAATCAGGTTCGTTTGGCACGATTTACCTTTTGTAAAGCCATGTTGCCTCGGATCCTGTAACCCATTAGATTCAAAGAAGTACACTATCCTTTCTTTCAGCAACACTTCCATTATTTTTCCAACAACTGAAGTGAGGCTCACCGGCCTGTAGTTTCCTGCTTCATCCCTGTGACCACTTTTATGAATAGGGACCACATCCGCTCTCCTCCAATCCCCAGGAATCACTCCCGTCTCCAGAGATTTGTTGAAGAAGTCTTTAATAGGACTCGCCAGAACCTCTCTGAGCTCCCTTAGTATCCTGGGATGGATCCCGTCTGGTCCCATCGCTTTGTCCACCTTCAGTTTTTCAAGTTGCTCATAAAAACCCTCCTGGTAGATTCGGGGGCAATGTTAGGAAATTCTACTTTACGGAGAGGGTAGTGGATGCCTGGAATGTGCTCCTGAGAGAGGTGGTGGAGAGGAAAACGGTGACTGAGTTCAAAGATGAACACAGAAGATCTAGAATCAGAATATTAAAGATTGAACTAGGCCAGTTACTGGGCAGACTTGCACGGTCTGTGTCTGTGTTTGGCCGTTTGGTGGAGGATGGGCAGGGGAGGGCTTCAATGGCTGGGAGGGTGTAGATGGGCTGGAGTAAGTCTTAACAGAGATTTTGGCAGTTGGAACCCAAGCACAGTACCGGGTAAAGCTTTGGATTCTTGCCCAGTAATAGCTAAGAAGAAAAGTTAAAAAAAAAAATTTAAATTGAATCAGATTGGGCAGACTGGATGGACCATTTGGGTTTTTATCTGCCGTCATCTACTATGCTACTATGTTACTATATATACAGCAGGGACATTATAGGAAATTTAAGGATGTTTGGGAGCCATTGACAAAATTCTGGAAGGAGTGATTATGGATTTTGCCCTTTGAACATACGCGTCCAGGGTGGGGAAATACTTTTAATTTAATTATGGTTGAGTGTAATTGGGTATATAGAAGGGGGAGAGGATACATGTATTTGTTATGAACGATAATTGGATTGAATTTAAGTGCTGTTAAAGCGTAAAATGTCTGTATAATATGTTGCACTAATATGTAGCTTTAAAATGAATAAAGAGATTTAAAAAAAAAAATTTAATAAATCTGAGAGTGCCAATACTTGTGTCAAATACCATGGAATATAGTAGTGGATAACTTTAAATACCAACACAAGAATTTTAAAGACAATTCAAAATTTAACAGCCAACCATGGTGGTAACACTAGTCTGTAGTTCCCAATCTCTTCCTTCACATAGTAAATGATGGCAGATAAAGACCCGAGTGGTCTATCCAGTCTGCCCAACCACACTGCTCCATAAATTAATTATGTCGTTTAAATGGTACTTTTTCTTAGATATTTCCGGGCCAGAAACCCAGAGCCCTGCCCAGTAGTCTGCTTAGGTTCCATGTACTGGAAAGTTCTTTTTATTATATAGACTTACACCAAAAAAGCATTACAATTCAATACATTACAAAGTGACAGCAGCAAATATCATACAAATACTACAAACATAAACTGACATTTCACTATCCCCACACCAAACCTGTACATTTGAAACTAAACATCCCCAAACCCTGTACACAAAATGACTAGAAACCCCCCCTCCCTCCCAGCAATAAATAAACATAAATACAAAAACTCCGTTAAAACAAAAACCGTAACACTCGCCAGGGAGGCCGAAGCCGCACCCCCTTCTACAGTAAACGCCACTGCTGTTCACTCCTCCTTTTTCTCTCTGCTTCTGCAACTTGGCACACTGCCCGCACCACATCCATCGCCACTGTGTCCGGTGCCAGCTGTCGCTGCCTCAGCGACATCTGGCAACGCGCCATCCAAATGAAATACTTCAGTATGGATAAAATAATAAAAAAAGTTTCACCATACACCCTCTTCCCCCCCCCCACCCCCATAAACCCAATCCGCATAACTCAGACTTTCAAACAAACCCACCTGAAACCCCAAATCCCTGGCCACCCTCCTCCCCACCTCAACTGAAAAGGGGCAAAAACACAAAAAATGTTCCATTGTCTCTAACACTCCCTGGCACTCCCCCCTTGGACACTCCCTGTCAGTCACAGGTCTACACTTTAGATTCGCCCGGACATACATCTTGCCATGCAGTGCCAGCCATGCCACATCGAAGTACTTAGGGGGCAGGCGTGGCATCGCCACATAACGGAGTGCCTGCTGTTGACGTATCCCCGGGCAATCCTTCAGCAGAGGTTCCACACTGGTGCAGCACTCTTTCCATCCATGTCTTCCTCCCCTCCACCACTTCATCCACCGTTACCCTCCAACTCCTAACTAAACGGGCCATGTCCGCCTGACCCGGCACCCCTGCCAAAACCCCCACCACCCGCTTCTTCCCTATTTCCACTCCCCCCAACCAGTCTTTCCAAAACACTGTACCCCACGTTTGAACACTTTCTACCCATGCCACCCTTTCCTGCTGTCCCCTCACCAACCCCCCCCAAACGGAACTGGAGGAAGAGGGAGGAGAAAAAAAGAATGGGGTTCACCATCCCCAAGCCCCCTTGTTCTTTTGCCAAATACGTTACCCCCCTCTTTATTGGATTTAAGCGGTTACCCCAGAGGCACTGAAAAAAAAGACTATACATTGTAGCGTGCAACCCCTGCGGGAGCAAACACACATAACTAAGGAATAAGAACAAAGGAACCAAATATACTTTCATTAGATGCACCCGTTCCAGAAATGTCAGCTTCCACTGCTTCCAGGCTTCCACCTTCTGCCGCCCTTTCTGGATTTTTCCCTTCCAATTCTCCATTTGATACGCCTCATCCCCACTGAAGACAAACCCCAGCACCCTAACCCTCCCCTCTGGAGAAAAGAACCCACTTGTACTCTCCACCTCCCAAGCCGGATCCCCAAGTTTCAACAAATGACTCTTTTCCTGGTTAATGCACGCCCCTGTGGCACCTGAATACTCTCCCAGTTTTTCCTCCATCTACCTAAACTCCCTATTTGAAGACACAAACACAGAGATGTCATCGGCATATGCCACCACCCTGACCTTTGTGCCTTCCCCCATATCTATCCCTGTTAAACCCCCACCCTTCTCCAGCCGCTGCAGCAATGGATCGATGGCAAATACATATAGCAATGGACTTAAGGGACAGCCCTGTCTCACCCTTTTCCCAATGGAGAAACGCTCCCCCCTCCACCCATTCACCAAGGGAAAGGTTGCTGCCTCCCTATACAGAGTCTTAAAGTTCAACCCCTCCACAAACTGCACAGGAATCCCATACTTTGTAAGAACCCCCCCCCCCCAAAATATTTGTATGGCACCCTATCAAAGGCTGTGGCTTGGTCCAAACTAACAAGCACCCGCCCCCCCTGGGCCCTCCGACCCCTCTCAACTGCCTCTCTTACTGTTACCGCTGCTTCTATCGCCCCCTCCCCTGCACGCCACACATCTGTGCTGGTGCCAGTACTGATGCCGCCACCTCTCCCAGTCTTGGGCACATCATCTTTGCTAAAATTTTCCTATCTGTATTAAGCAAAGAAATCGGCCTCCAATTTCCTACCCTTGACCCTTCCTTCCCTGGCTTCGCAATCAAAACCAATACCGCCTCCCTCATGGACCTCGGCAGAACAGGCTGACAGCTAAGCTCCGTATACAGCTGCACCAAGAAAGGTATCATCTGCTCACAAAATGTCTTAAAAAACTCGGCTGTCAACCCATCTGGACCGGGTGATTTCCCTCTGGTCAGGCCGGCTATCGCCCGTCTTACCTCCTCCACCGTCCATGGGCCATTCAGCGCTTCTGCCTGCTCCTCTGTTAACCCTCCCCCCACCCCCAGGGTCCCCTCTATATATTCCTCCCACCCCCTCCCTTTCCTCTTGCCCAACTTCAAAGAGCCCCCCAAAATGCTCTCCCACCACCCTCAATATCCCTTCTCGTGACTCCTGCTCTATCCCCTCATTGTCCCACAAACTCCCCACCTTCCGCCGCCTGACCCTCTCTTTGCATGCCCTGAAAGGGTCCGGTGAGATGAAATGCCCATAGTCCCTCTCCCACACTAAGGACCTATATCTATCGTACTGTAGTGCTTCAATTTTTCCCTTGAGTACCTGAATCCCCTCCCCCTTTTCACCCCCTTCCATCCTCCAATTTAATTCCTTCCTCAGGGCTACCAGCCTCTCCTCCCTGTTTTGTGATGCCCTCCTACTTATTTTCTTGAAAAAACCTTGATCCTACCCTTCACAACCTCCCACCATCCCCCCAATGACCCGTACGCACTTACAGTAGACAGCTGGTCTGTCCAGAACTCTCTAAAGGCCTCCTGTACACTCTCCTCCTGGAGCCATGCATTGTTGAGCCTCCACAGACCCCTACCCATAACTGGGTTCTTCCCCCCTACTTGTATGCTCACCAAAGCGTGATCTGTAAATTCAACATGCTGCACTTGGGGAGGGTCCTGACAGTCTTCCCTCCTTACAAAAAACCTGTCAATACGACTGCGGCATTTACCCATGCCAAACGTAAACCCCCCTTGCTTCTCAAAAACTGTATAAATATCAACCAGCCCTGCCCTCTCCCCCACCTGTTTCAAAAATAATTCATCATATCCTAAAGAAAATTTCCTCCCTTCCCTATCCTCCTGCCTCACCACTGCATTAAAATCCCCTCCCCACACTACCCTCCTGGCCGTGTATAAATATGGTCTGATCCGGGAGATTAGAGCTTTACGCTCCCACTTCCTCTGAGGACCGTAGATGTTCACCAACCTTACCTCCTCTCCCTCCACCCTTACATCCAATATCTGCCCCCTCCCCCCACCCAATTCCACCACCCTATGCACTTCCACCGCCCTGGAGTTAAACAGAATTGCCACCCCCCCCCATAAGCCTCCTGGGCTAATACCCAGTATGACGGCCCCCATTTCCAGTCCCTTTTAGCTTTCCACAATAAACTTGGGTGGTCAACACTTGTTTCTTGCAACATGATAACATCCAATTGTTTGGAAGCCAGGAACTCATATACCAGAAACCGCTTTCTCTCCGTTCGGAGACTAGCAACATTCAAAGTTGCAATATGCAAACCGGGACCCCCCCATCATGACACTAATTTAGATTTCTTCCCCCCCTTCTCTCCGCTCCCTTCTTCCATTCCCCTCTTCACCACCACCCCTGGCGGGACCGCCTCGCCCTCCGCCAGAATCAACTCTTCCCCAATTCCTTCCCTTTCCTTATCTTCCCCTTCCTTAATCACATCCCTCCCAACCAGCAAAACATCCCCTCCATCTACTTCCATACCCTCCTTCCCACCCACCTCTGTATTTAGAAAAGCCCCTCCCCCATCCCCTTCCTCTCCCACTGTCTCAACCCGCAACCTCTCCAGAATCACCGCCGGGTATTCCTGCTGCCCTCCCTCCCGACCTTTCTTCCCTTTCCTCTTCTGGGACACCCCACCTCCATCCTCTTCCTCCTGTGCCAATACACTAAACCTATTAGTATCCTCAACCCTATCTCCCCTTCTTTTCCTCTGGTGCTTCCCCACCTTCTTACTACGTACCTTTTCCCATGTACCCTCATCCCCACCCCCACCCTCTCTCTCCCCCTCTTCTTCCTGCACCAGCCCTTCACCCTGCCTCACCTTTTCCTGGCTATCTTCCTGACCACCCTCCTGATCCCGTTCCTCCTCCTCGGCCCGCTCCTGCGGTTCCTCCCCTCCCCCATCATTTTCCTCTCGCCACTTGTTATGTGCAGCCCTCGGACACTTGCTGAACGGGTGTCCCAGACATCCACACAAGTTGCACCGAATGAGGTCACACTCCTCCCCAATATGCCCCTTCCCTCCACATTTTACACACATCAGGGTAGGACACACCATACTTAGATGCCTAAATGATCCACATCGAAAACATACCCTGGGCTGCCCCTTGTAAAAACATTGGATGCGCTCTCTCCCAATGTATGCCACTGGTGGAACATGCTGTATCACATTACCCACTTGACTTAGCTTCATGCTGGCCGTCCATCCACCAGCCCAGACCCTACTCGGGTCCATGATCTTCACTAATGGAGTCCGAAGCACCCCATACCGATTCAACCAGTATGTCAGGTCTGAACTGGGGATGGACTCATTTCTCACCAACACTGTCACTTGCACAAGGTCAGGCTTACTCACAGGTATGGCTTTAAATTCTGCCCACTGCTCCCTCCCCCTCACCCCCTCATATTTTTCCCAAAATAACTCTAAACCCCTCTGTCTCTGGAAACTGATGTCATACTCCGGAACCATTACCGGATGAATACAGGCATACAGGTCCTCAGGGATGAAGCCCAACCCCAGAACCATTCTCAACACCCTGTCCCTTGTTGGCATATTCCCCACCCCCACCCACTTCAACTGAACCACATTTCTTCTCTTGAAAATACCCCCCTCTCCCCCTCCCCCGCTACCCCACCCCCCACCACCATTCCCATTCCCTCCACCATCCTCCCTCCTCCCCCCACTCTCCCCTTGCGCATTCCCCCTCCCCTGATTCCTACCCCCCTGTCCCGATCCCCCAGCCACCACATCTGCAAAAGATATTCCCCGTTTAACCCCTTTCCGGGCACCATGCCCACCACCACCAGATCCCCCACCCTCTCCCACCCCCTCCCCAACACCCCCATTCATATCCATAGGGATCTGTCCTGCATTCAGTTCTTTCAACTGCAGTTCTTTAGAACAAGGCAAAACTTGCTTTGTCCATTGCTGCCGTTGTGGCAGCACAGCTTCATCACCTACAGCCACCTCCTGCTGTATTTCTCTCTGTAGATTCTCAGGTTCCAGCTCCTGACTCCACTCCACTCCTTCCAACACACTGGAAACACCTCTTTGCTGTACTCTGTACTTTGAATTAGGCTGAGTTCCCTCAACAAAGCTCAGAGAAGACTCCACCCCTTTCTCAGTCACATTCTCAGTCACACAAAAGATTCCACCCACCAGTTCTTGGGAACTCCTCCCCTGAGCTGCATTCTGGGATTTTCCTTGCCGATGGAACTCAGGTGTTTCCAATCCAGGCTGCTGCTCAATCAGTTTCAAATCACATTCCTCCTCCTCCTCCAAGAATTTTAGCAAGTTACTGGGCAAACTAGTCTCAGCTGCCTGCTGTTCCAGCACTCCCTCAGGTGCTTTTATTAAAGTTTGTGGTAGCTCAATTTCTGTTTGTGGTTTCTCAGTCCTTAATAATACTTGCTCAAACTCTATATGAAGTTTTTCAGTCCCTGCTTGTTCCAGGTAGTTCACTCTTTGTGTGGCTTTCTTCTTGCTGTGCTCCTTTGTCCGCCCCTCCTCCACTCTGGTTTCTGCTGTGTCTGCACTCTTTTCCCAGCTGTACCAATTCAGGCTGTCTCCCAACTTTTCTCCAGTAGTCTCTGTAGTAGCTTTTTCTTCCACTGCTGTGGGAGTTTCTTGCACCTCTTTTAACTGTCCTGCTTCTGCACTGGGTTCTTCTGCAGAAACTGCTGCCTGTACTTTCCCCTGGTGTCCCTGCAGCCCTGCCATTCTCTCTCTGTTCCGATACACTTCAGCCATGGGGTTAGACACATCTTTTGTAATACCAGCCATCTCTGTTATGCAGTTCTCCACCTGCCGTTGAAGGTATTGCTGTTCTTTCTTATACTTTTTCTTTTGCTTCTCTGGAGCCAGCTTATACAGAGTGGACACCATACGTTGTTTCTTTTGTAAGTCCTGCAGCTTTTTCTCCAGTCCAGCCATCCCCTTAACTGTTAATATGGCTCTTGTGGCCAAATCCATGTCCTTCTCCACCTCCTCCTTCCCACTGAAAATATCTTCCTCTGACCCTTGTGAGTCCTCCATATCCTCCACCACTGTAACAGCCTGGGCTTTCTGCCTGCCCATCTCCACCTCCAACTCCCAGGCCCTGCCAGACTCCTGTTGTACCTTCATGCTCCTTGGTGTCAATTCTGGAACAGAAACCCTTCCTCTAGGAGCTCTGAGGTCTGGCTCTTCTGGCCTCCTCCAACCTGATGGCCCAGGCTTTTCACCATCTGGTTCCCTCCTTCCTTCCATAGTAGGCCCTCCAAACCAGGACCTTCCCTGGGAAGGGACCCCAGGCTTCATAGCTCTGCCTGGGGCACAGAGCTAGGCCCAGCTCCCACCTTCCACAGGCCTCTGGTTCTCAGTTGCAGCTCTCTCTTCAGCTCCTCTCACAACCAAAGTCACACACAGACTGGTTCCATCTACTGGAGTCTCCATCAAAGCTCATCCCAGCCATTGAAACCCTCCCCAGCCCGTCCTCAACTCAATGTCCATATACGGGACACAGGCCGTGAAAGCCTGCCCAGTACTGGACTTAGTTCCTTCAATGTATACTCATTATTTTCTGATTAGAGATCCTCTATGTCAGGGGTCTCAAAGACCCTCCTCGAGGGCTGCAATCCAGTCGGGTTTTCAGGATTTCCCCAATGAATATGCATGAGATCTATGTGCATGCACTGCTTTCAATGCATATTCATTGGGGGAATCCTGAAAACCCGACTGGAATACGGCTCTCGAGGACCGGAGTTCCCTACCCCTGTGGTAGCACTTATCACCTCCTAGAGCAGCGGTAGGGAACTCCGGTCCTCGAGAGCTGTATTCCAGTCGGGTTTTCAGGATTTCCCCAATGAATCTGCATGAGATCTATGTGCATGCACTGCTTTCAATGCATATTCATTGGGGAAATCCTGAAAACCCGACTGGATTGCGGCCCTCAAGGAGGGACTTTGAGATCCCTGCCTATGTTCATCCACATGAACATATCTGTAAAGGATATCACAAAAGAAGACAGGATGCGAACCACCGCTCTAGTCCATTGTCTCTCAAACTGTGTGCCACGAGAGATTCCAGAATGTTACTTTATTTTTAAAAATTCCCTTCATAAGTATACACTAGCAGTGGTTCCCAACCCTGTCCTGGAGGAACACCAGGCCAATTGGATTTTCAGGCTAGCCCTAATGAATATGCATGAAGCAAATTTGCATGCCTATCACTTCCATCATATGCAAATCTCTCTCATGCATATTCATTAGGGCTAGCCTGAAAACCCGATTGGCCTGGTGTTCCTCCAGGACAGGGTTGGGAATCACTGCACTAGAATAGCTGACCTGTACCTCGCGTACGCAAGAGGCTGTCAATGCTTTGAGCGTCCGCGTGCGTAAGGATACAGTTGCCCAGACAAGCATCGTTCTTTGACGTGATTGTTCCTTGAAAACTAACAGAAAGTAATTTTAGTTGCATTTTGTATGCTGTAGTTATCCTAACTCGAGCAACAAAACAATCAAGGCTTTGTTATCATTTGGATCTTCTTATCTTTGCAAACTTGGATTTTCAGCTCTGACAGGAATTAAATCGAGAACGACTGCAGATGGTGGTTGAGGAAATGCGTGTTGACTTATCGACTTTCGAGCCAGGTCTTGAGTTAATTTGCACTCAAAATCAAGCCCATCCATTGCATTGATTAGCAATTCTAATCTATCTACATTAGTTTCACCGTTGTTACAATTACCCATAGATAACTTAAAGAACTTTCAATAAATAACTCTCAAATTTAAATTTGCAATTTTTATAATTTCAGTTATAATGTGCCATGAAAAACATTTGCTCCTTTAGATCAGTGGTTCACAACCCTGTCCTGGAGGAACACCAGCCAGTCAGGGTTTTGGTATAGCCCTAATGAATATGCATGGGACAGATTTGCATGCCTGCCACCTCCATTCGATGCAAATCTCTCTCATGCATATTCATTAGGGCTATCCCAAAAACCCGACTGGCTGGTGGTCCTCCAGGACAAGGTTGGGAACCCCACTGGTTTAGTATGTCGTGAAAAACATTTGCTCCGTTTAGTATGCCGGAGCTCAAAAAAAAAGTTTGAGAGACTTTCCAGACATTTTTCACCGGATTCACGGCAGAAGAGACCTGGTGCCACGTTGCAGGATTGGCAAAGTCCTGCCTTTGTCTCTCTTCTTTGTTGCGTTTCTGTATTGCACCGATCACATTAGATCAGTGATTCCCAACCCTGTCCTGGAGGAACACCAGGCCAATCGGGTTTTCAGGCTAGCCCTAATGAATATGCATGAGAGAGATTTGCATATGATGGAAGTGATAGGCATGCAAATTTGCTTCATGCATATTCATTAGGGCTAGCCTGAAAACCCGATTGGCCTGGTATTCCTCCAGGACAGGGTTGGGAACCACTGCATTAGATCCCCAGTGGCATACGACATTTTAAACTAGTTGGAATTCACTTTATCCACACCAAACCTGGCGGGCGGACATTCTGAAAAGCTCTGCCAGCAGCATTAGCAGAAAGAAGTTGCTCCCTGACCCCCCCCCCCCTTCACACAATGCATGCAAAGAGGATCCTTGACAGTCAGACTTAGAAGCGAAAATAAGGTGCATAACTCATGCGTGTTTGTTGCCGTGTCAGGGACTTGAACTCCCTTGCTGATGGAACGCACACATCTGTGGAGCAGCCCGAGTGCCACCGACTGTTTCCGTTCCTTCGGCAGCTCTCTTCCCACTGACTCTGCAGTTTGGCATCTGTGTCTTAACAATGTGAGCGATTAATTTTCTGCAAGACACTCCAGGGTCTTATTAAAGAGAACGCTGTCTTACTCCCCATACCACAATCTGCCCCCTAAGTTGCCCCGTACAACTTTCTTTCTCTGTCTCTCATAATCACATAACCGTTCTCTCTCTCTCTCTCTCTCATTTTTTTTCTACACTTCTCCTTCTGGCTAAATTAATCTCTGTTTCTCAGAAGGACTCTCGCGCGCCTGCTGAGTCAAGTGGAAATGGATTTCCCCCCCCCCCCCCCCTCCCCTCTCTGCGATTTTCTGCCAGCGTTGCAAAGAGATTTCTTCCAGGACCACTCTTTGACCTTCCAAACTCAAGAAACACTATTTTACTGATCAAGAAAGAAAAATCACAAAGAAAAATATATGACAGAGTGACTCCACAGTGTTTACTGTGTCCCAAATCAGCAGATACATCGGAACTCTTTTTCTCATGGAGAAAACCAAGAAGTTGACTTCTTCTCGGTGTACTTGAACTCTAAAGCAGTGGTTCCCAACCCTGTCCTGGACGACCACCAGCCAGTAGGGTTTTCGGGATAGCTCTAATGAATATGCATGAGGCATATTTAATGCCTATCACCTCCATTATATGCACGTTCATTAGGTCTATCCCAAAAACCCAACTGGCTGGTGGTCCTCCAGGACAAGGTTGGGGACCACTGCTCTAAAGGATAGGCCCAGTATTCAAAACAATTGGACCGGGTGGGAGGAGCTCCTGCCTGGTTAATTGCACCGAGAACCTCAGGAGGGGGGGAGTCAGTGTCACATAACCAGGCAGTGCCCTCTGATTCTTGTGGCATTGTTCTGGCACTGAACAGAAGAGAGAAAGACAAAGTATATCACATGCAAGGAACAAAGCGAAAGGCACAAAGGGCCTTCAAGTTCCAGGCAGTCAAACTTAGTTTATCGATAGACCTGTCACAGATTGTGTGTCGGCAAACTTACCTGAATCAAGGGTCAATCGATGATGATATAAGCAGATGAAACCATCTGGCGTCAAGCTAATATTGTGAAAAAACCAAAGAGTTTTGCTTCTGGTGTTAAGAAAACATGGATGGTTTCATTTGCTTATACCATCATCGATTGACCCCCTGATGCAGACGGGTTCGCCGAAACACGGGCTGTCCTGGCAGTGCCAGGTGGTCCAGGGGCACAGCACTGAATATCGGTTGAACCCTCGTAACTTTTGGGTATTGACCCGAACCAGGAATTTAATGGTGATGCCTGGATAAGGTGGTATACAAGTCTTAGTCTCTTTCCCTGATGTCATAATGTCTCATTCCACCAATAAGAGCCAACCTCATCAGTGATGTCACAATGGCTTCATTGTTCTATACTTGGCTCGCTTCTGCTATTGTATTGGAGAAGAGTGTGGCACTGTGGTTAGAGCTACACCTCAGTAGGCTCAGGTTGTGGGTTCAAATCCCATGCTACTCCTTGTGACCCTAGGCAAGTCACTTAATCCTCCACTACCCCGGGTACATTAGATAGATTGTGAGCCCACCAGAACAGATAGGGAAAATGCTTGAAGGACCTGTATCTATACCATCTTGAATGCAGTGTGGAAGGAGGGGGGGGGGGCAGGGCTGGCATTTCATAAAGGGGAAAGGATTGGGACTTGTATATCACCTTTTTGTAGTTTTAAAACCATAAGAACATAAGCAGTGCCTCCGCCGGGTCAGACCATAGGTCCATCCTGCCCGGCAGTCCGCTCCCGCGGCGGTCGTGACCTGTTTGGGCCGCCGCAGGAGCGGACTTCCGGGCAGGATGGACCTATGTTCTGACCCGGCGGAGGCACTGCTTATGTTCTTATGGTTTTAAAACTACAAAACAGTGATATACAAGTCCCAATCCTTTCCCCTTTATGAAATGCCAGCCCTGCCCCCCCCTCCTTCCACACTGCCTGCTCTCATTGGGCAGGAGGGCATCCTGCCTGACACAATTTCGAAGAAGCTTTTCAAAACCCGGACTAAGTGCCATGCAAATTCATTGGGGAAATCCTGAAAACCCAGCTGGCTTGCAGCCCTCGAGGACCGATGGTGGACAACTCTGGCCTAATCCGGACGTCTGGTAACACTACCTGGCATAGAATATCCAGGGATAGGGCCAGTGGTGGTTAGCAAAATGCTGACTGCTGCTGGCTAAATACCAGACCCTACATATCAAAGGGGACTGACGGTGCAGCCGCACTGCGGGTCCTATGAATGAAAGTATTCCAGCTTCATCACGATAAGGTTATATGCTTCAAACACAGACTGAAATACACCCATGATGGTGGTACAGAGTCGGTGCTTTAAAGAGAGATAGAAGAAACTGGAGAAAGGCGACTGCAAAAATGAAAAAAAAAAAAAAAAAAGTACGACTTCTCGGGCTAGCAGATTTGAAGAATAGGTCACACAGGAGAACCATAAAATCAACTGGAATTAGGTGCGTACGGCTTTAAATATCCCAGAGGGAGTCTGAAAGTTTCATTATTTCAGTGCCCCATGTCAGAGCTCAGCATTCTGCTCTATGCAATGTCGTGGGGCCAAATAATAAAACTGATTGATGTCCTCTGTCGGTTTAAAGTGGCCGATGCAGATTCTCCAAGTAGTGGAATTATACGCTGTGCGAGAGAGGTTACGGGGCATGAGCTGTAGTGATTTGGGCTTGCTGAATTCAAAACTGACCTTATTTTTTCAGTATGACCCCAATGATTTTTGGCAAAAGAGCATCATAATGCAAAAAATAACATTTTCGCTACATTTTCTACATAGAAGATGACGGCAGAAAAGGGCCACGGCCCATCAAGTCTGCCCACTCTAATGACCCACCCCCTAATTTCTTCCTTGAAGTGATCCCACATGCTTATCCCATTTTCTCTTAAAATCCAGCACACTGCTGGCCCCAATTACCTGCAGTGGAAGACTATTCCAATTAGAGAATGACACAGTGACAAAATTCATCACCGTTCCCGTCCCCGCAGATAACCGCGGGAAATAATCCCATGTCATTTTCTAGTGTCTGTTTCAACCTCAGTCCTTCTACACCAGCATTCTTCAAAGCAAAGCTTGTGGGTCAGTGGTTGTGGCCATTCATACTCTGATTCTTATGGGAGCCAAGGATAATGAAGCCATTGTGACATCACTGATGGGATTGGCTCTTAGGCACTGGTGGAATGAGGCATTATGACATCACAATATCTGCTCTGGATACCAGAGACTGTCATTCTGTAGTGTCTATTTCAACCTCGGTCCTTCTATACCAGCATTCTTCAGAGCAAAGCTCGAGGGTCAGTGGTTGTGGCCATTCATACTCTGATTCTTCCCTCTCTCCTTAAAGAATGACATGAAGATGGTTTCCTGCGGTTATCCGCGGGGACGGGAACGGTGATGAATTTTGTCACCGTGTCATTCTCTAATTCCAATGATCAACCACCCTTTCGGTGAAGAAATACTTCCTGGTGTCACCATGAAATCTCCCACCCCTGAGTTTCAACGGATGTCCTCTTGTCGCCGTAGGTCCTTTAAGGAAAAAGATATCCTCTTCTAATGCTCGGAGTAAATGGTATAACAATCTCTGAAATATTTAAACAGTTTGCCTCAAATTAGATTTTTTTTCCCCCCGATAATCTCAGCAGTGTTAGTGATGAGCACGGGGAAAGGTTTCACCAGGACATCGCTACAATGGAGAAACGATATCGGGGCAGACGGAATTCATCAATGCTGGCCGACTCTTGTTGGACATTAATTAGAGACGCTCCTAATCTCGTTTATAAACGCACTTCCGACAGCAAAACGATTCTAGGAAATAATATTGATAGGAACTCATAAATCGGCGCAATGCGTTACATTATGATTTCTCGTGATATAAATATTAGCGATGCGCTCAAAAACTATACGTGACGGGTCGCATTGAAGTGGAGGAAGAAATCTTTTTTCTGAAGGGTCCCACATCGACACGAGGGCATCCGTTAAAACTTAAGGGGGGAAGATTCCATGGCGACACCAGGAAATACTTCTTCACCGAACAGGTGATCTATCGATGGAATAGTCTTCCTCGCCAGGTGGTCGAAGCCAGTAGAGTGCTTGACTTCAAGCGTCGATGGGACCAACAGGTGGGGGTACCACAGAGTTTTGCTTAAAAGATGGATACTTCAGGGGGGGGGGTTGTCTTGAATAGACTTGTGGGAGGGAGGGTTATTGTGTGGGCAGACTTGTTGGGCCGCCGGCCCTTTTCTGCCGTCAAACTCTATGTTTCTATGTTTCATACACAGGAGGTCAAATTCTATAAAACAAACCTCATTCTCTTCTTGCCCCAGACAAAAAGTTAACATTTGTTGCGCAGTGAATTGTTAGTAATGTTCCAGCATTTCAGAGTGGGAAGTTGAATTCCTAACTGAACCCCCCTCTTTTACAAAGCCCGATACTGCGGGGCCGCTGCGGTTAACTGCCTTGAAGCCCAAAGGGAAATTTAAAGGGCTTTTGCTATGTTGCTGCTTTGTAAAAAAAAAAAAAAAAGGGGGGAAGGGAGAGAGAGAAGATGAGTTAGGAATTATCTGGGCAGAGGGGAAAACATGAGGCTCCTGTGGTAAGATCAGCAAACATGCATTCATTGCACCCCCACTTTTACCTCGGAGAGAAACTATACTGGAAGCACAGCACATTTCAGGCCAGAGGCGCTACGCCTGGAAAAAGGACCAGCGCAGGCCTTCCCTTCCTTTAATTCCTAATTTCACACTAAAAGGGGAAGCTATGAGTGTACATTATTGCTCCTCTGGAGTTATTGCCTGCTTATCTCACCCATGAAATGAACTCAGTAAACTCTCCATTGTGCAACTTCTCTGCATAATGAGCAGCCAAGGGCCCTCGCTGCTGAGACTGGAAGGCTTTGTGGCATGATCCAGACATCGGTGGGGGTGGGGGGGAGGGGGGTATGCTGAAAAAAAAAAAAGAGGAAAGGTTAGAGCGACAGAGGCTTCATCGTCTTCATCTCAAGCCAGAGCCTTCTGCGTTTTCTTACATCTGTCCCTGGCATGTCGCTTTCCTATCATTTCATCGCAGTCCATTTTGTTTCCTATTAACACTGAAATAAAAATATGGTGAAGTAACAGCTGAAAGGCTGAATAAATTGCAGCTATACTCACTCGAAGAACGTAGAGAGAGAGGAGACATGATAGAGACGTTTAAATATATCACCGGCCGTATTGAGGTGGAGGATGATATCTTCTTTTTTAAAGGACCCTCGGCCACAAGAGGACATCTGCTGAAAATCAGGGGTGGGAAATTTCATGGCGACACCAGGAAGTTCTACTTCACCGAAAGGGTGGTCGATCGTTGGAATGAACTTCCACTTCAGGTGATTCAGGCCAGCAGCGTGCCGGATTTTAAAAGGAAATGGGATACACATGTGGGATCTCTAGGGGGGTAAATTCAAGGGGGTAGGGTTGTTGGAGTGGGCAGACTTGATGGGCTGTGGCCCTGTTCTGCCGTCATCTTCTATGTTTCTATGTTTCCTTGTTGCCCACCCCTGTTCTGGAAGGTTTTCGTTGGTGGCATGTACAGACACCGTGACCAGTTACTGTCAAAAAGTAAGACCAGCCCTAAAATAAAGGCCCACCTGAAGGAAGTCGATTAAAAGCCCAGTTTTACATCAGTCATCCACGGAATGGGTGTGGAAATCGACGCCACTCAAGGCTTTGCATGTGTCAGTAGTAGCACTGGCACAAGTGGGGTTAACAGACGTCCAGATTTCCCCAAACATGTGTTCCTGTTGAGGATATGACTGGGGGTCCAGATGGCTTATCAAAAGCCGTCACTTTGACCGGGTTTTGAAAGCTTCTATCAAATCGCCGTCGGGCGAGAGCAAGCAGCGGGAGGCGAGATTGGGGGCGGGACTGGGGACGGGTCTAGGGGGGTCTAGATTTTCCAAACGGAAAATCTAGTAACCCTAGGCACAAGTAGATGTTAGAGTTTGCCCTCTACATATGGAAGCACCAAAGCTTAAGAACATAAGAATAGCCTTCCTGGGTCAGACCAATGGTCCATCAAGCCAGGTAGCCCATTCTCACGGTGGCCAATCCAGGTCCCTAGTACCTGGCCAAAACCAAAGAGTAGCAAGATTAGGGAATCCCAAGAGTAGCAACATTCCGGAATCCCAAAGAGTAACAAGATTCTAGAATCCCAAAGAGTAGCAACATTCCATACAGAATCTCAAAGAACAACAAGATTCTAGAATCCCAAAGAGTAGCAACATTCCGGAATCCCAAAGAGTAACAAGATTCTAGAATCCCAAAGAGTAGCAACATTCCATACAGAATCCCAAAGAGTAACAAGATCCTAGAATCCCAAAGAGTAGCAACATTCCATACAGAATCCCAAGGAGTAGCAAGATTCCGAAATCCTAAAGAGTAACAAGATTCTAGAATCCCAAAGAGTACCAACATTCCATACAGAATCTCAAAGAACAACAAGATTCTAGAATCCCAAAGAGTAGCAACATTCCATGCTAGCGATCCAGGGCAAGAAGTGGCTTCCCCCATGTCTTTCTCAATAACAGACTATGGACTTTTCCTCCAGGAACTTGTCCAAACCTTTCTTAAAACCACTCTTGCCACATCCTCTGGCAACACTTACATGTGAAGAGGAAGATTCTCTAAAATTGTACTTACAAAGTGGCACCACCTTGCCACATTTTCCTCCTTTTCTGAAATCACTGAAGAGGGAAATGTCTGTTTCCTCTCCTCCTCCAAACCCACCACCTGCACCTCTGATCCAATTCCCATCCACCTACTTGGCGCCATCTCTCCCACTGTCATCCCTCTTATCTGTCACATCCTCAACCTGTAACTCTCCACTGCAACCGTTCCCGATGTCTTCAAACATGCACAGTGGCATAGAGAGATGGGATTACCAGACATCCGAATTCCCCGGGCATGTCCTCCTTTTTGAGCACCTGTCCGGGGGTCCAGACGGCTTTTGAAAACCCGGCACTCTCTCCGGGTTTTGAAAAACCTCTAGCACTGAGTGACGTCGGGACAGCATCTGCGTGGTCACACCAGACCATGCACAGATGCTGTCTCAAAAAGCAAACTGGTTGAGGGGGCTGGGGGTGGATTTTCATTTACAAAAATCTGGTAACCCAAGATGGTAAAGGGGATGGAACTCCTCTCGTATGAGGAAAGACTAAAACGGTTAGGGCTCTTCACCTTGGAAAAGAGACGGCTGAGGGGAGATAGGATTGAAGGCTACAAAATCCTGAGTGGAGTAGAATGGGTACAAGTGGATCGATTTTTCACTCCATCAAAAATGACAAACTCTGGGGATACTGGATGAAGTTACAGGGAAATACTTTTAAAACCAATAGGAGGAAATATTTTTTCACTCAGAGAATAGGATGTGGTAAAAGCAGATAGCGTAGCTGGTTTTAAGAAAGGTTTGGACAAGTTCCTGGAGGAAAAGTCCATAGTCTGTTATTAAGACATAGGGGAAGTTTCTGCTTGCCCTGGATCAGTAGCATGGAATCTTCTTCTTCTATATACAGTATATAAAATCGGAGGTATGTATGTGTGTATGTATGTGTGTGTGTATGTGCCGCGATAACGCAAAAACGGCTTGACCGATTTGAACGAAACTTGGTATGCAGATCTCTCACTACCTGGGATGATATGTCTGGGGGTCTCGCGGCCCACCTGCACACGTGGGCAGAGCTACAAACAGAAAATCAGATTTCTCCCATTCATGTCAATGGAAAAAATGTAAAACGCTGCCATTCTCACAGTAATTCAAAAACGGCTTGACCGATTTGAACGAAACTTGGTATGCAGATCTCTCACTACCTGGGGTGATATGTTCTGGGGGTCTCGCGGCCCACAACTCCATGTTGCTTGCTCAGGGCTGGGTTCGCCCAAGAATTTATATGTTCTTGCTCCTGGAGGTGACACTAAAAATGTTGTTTATAATCACGTTTTGTGTTAGTTGTATTGTATTCATTTTGTCAAATATTTCACATTATAATTTGAATATTGTACTTTTTATTAAGCTGTAAAAAAATAATTTCATTCACCACTATAAAGTATCTTTATATGAATCCATTTACAGTGTTATTGCTATAATTAAATACCTGTGCAACGCCGGGGCATCAGCTAGTAATAATAATAATAATTTTATTTTTATATACCGCCAAAGCCAAAGTAGTTCGAGGCGGTTTACAATAAGAAGAGCTGGACAGTCAGCGAAGACATAGCAATGAAGTCCTTGGATACAATTGGGATTCTAGAATCTTGTTATTTATGGGGATTCCAGAATCTTGCTACGCCTTGGGATTCTGTATGAAATGTTGCTACTCCTTGGGTTTTGACCAGGTACTAGTGACCTGGATTGGCCACCGTGACAATGAGCTACTGGGCTTGATGGACCATTGGTCTGACCCAGTAAGGTTATTCTTATGTTCTTATAGAGAAAGAGTGTTAACTAGGGCTAAGAGAAAAGAGAGTGAAAGTGGGGAAGAGGCAGAGGCCCTGCTGGGGTGAGCAGGGGCTCCAAAACCCCTGTTGCCAGGCCCAGTGATGTAAGAGTTCCCTGAGAAGAAGGAAACCCTAATGAAAGAGACTGTGGATAAAGTGTCGAAAATTCCTAGCTGGAGTGCTGCATGAGTAAACTGTCTACCTAAACAAAGACTGTGTTTTCTGTCGGAAACTATAATAAAACACTATGTTATAGCTGAAAAGAGGCTGACTCACAAATTCTGGTTTTATGAAATGTGGCTACTGGAGAGAAACATGGTAGAAAAGACGGTAAACTGCGCCAAGAGATGCCCCTTCCTGTGACAATATTCGTAACTGATTTTGATCTTGATTTGTCTTTGCTATTTTCAAGGCAAAGATAATTTTTAAAAAGTCTGCCCAGAGAGAGAAAGTGAATGATTGCTGGGGAGAGGGGAAAAAAAGAGAGAGAACCTGTGGGGGAGAAAGAGAAAGTGTCAGGGGAGGTAGGGAAAAACAAGATAGCATGCTGGGAAAGGGAGAAGGAGAAAGAAAGGCATGTGGTGGGGAGAAAGACAGAGAGAGTCCTAGAGAGGGGCAGGGATTAGAATGAGAGAGTTTGTGTGTGTTGGGAGAAGGGAGGAGGAGAGAAAGTGCATGATAGAGGAGTGCTGAGGAGGGGGGAGAGAGTGCTGCTGGGAAATGGGGACAGACAGAGAGCTTGGGTAGATTGGTTGGACAGGGTGGTTAATGCTGAGGTCACCCCAGAGGTTTTTGTAGGTGCCCTCCTAGTATGATTGAAGTCTATGAAATCCTGAGTGGAGTAGAACGGGCTACAAGTGGATCGATTTTTCACTGCGTCAAAAATTGCAAAGACTAGGGGACACTCGATGCAGTTACAGGGAAACCAATAGGAAGGACATTTTTTTTTTTCACTCAGACAATAGTTAAGCTCTGGAACGTGTTGCCAGAGGATTTGGTAAGAGCCAGATAGCATAGCTGGTTTTAAGAAAGGTTTGGACAGATTCCTGGAGGAAAAGTCCATAGTCTGTTATTAAGACATGGGGCAAACCTCTGCTTGTCCTGGATCGGTTACTACTCTTTGGCATTCCAGAATCTTGCTACTCCTTGAGGTTCTGTATGGAACGTTCTTACTCTTTGGGTTTTGGCCAGGTACTAGTGACCTGGATTGGCCACCCGTGAGAACGGGCTACTGAGCTTGATGGACCATTGGTCTCACCAAATAAGACTATTCTTATGTTCTTATAAGTTTTTTTTTACAAAAGAGCAGAGCAGAGCTCTTATTTCTAACGTTGCTTTGACAATCTATCTTCTCTTTACTCCACTCTTGCTAATTAATTTCAGCCAGGCAAGTTGTTTGGCCTGGTAGCATTCTCGTACAGAGCCAAATAGATATTAATGGAGCTACTTAACTCAGCTCAGACTACGGTGTTTTGCTGCATGAGTCACACCGTGTGGATAGACAAAAGGATCTGGAAGACATCCAAACCCCAGATGAAGAATTGGGCAGGTCTGAAAGTCACAGCTGCGGTTTCCTAGATGTAGTGACAGTAATATGGAACAGGGCTGTAAGCAAAATTCAAAGAAAAACCTATCAGGAATCAATTTGTACCATGGAAATGAGCCCCATAACTGTCACACTATTTTATGCGACCAAACATTCAACAAATTTCTAGGAAACGTTCCACTATGGTGGTCGCCCTCAACTCTTTCCTGCAACCCTGAATCATTAGTTGTCAGCTTTGTGTTACGCCTGGAATTACGTCAAATAGATTTACATAGATTATAGTTGATTCAGAACATCACTACTCAACTGATTTATAATGCCCGTAAGTACGACCACGTTACCCTTCTCTTAAAAAGAGAACACGGGCTCCCTTAACCCTTTCAGGACCAAGGGACATATTTGTCCCATAACTTTAAAATCCTATAAATTTTGATTGGGATAGTCTACAGTTCTAAATTTGATATGTACGGATTCCATATGATACTACCTTTATGTAAACAAACTGGTTCCGACATTCATTCATTAGCGTCGTTGCTAGATTGACGAGAAGATTCACTTGCCACACTGTCCATAAGCCAGAAGTGTGATTTTTTTAAATAAAAATAATGATATTTCACAAAAAAAATCAATTTTTTGGCATCTGCAAGCCCTTTTTACCATAAAAATGTCGTCAAAACCACAAAAATTGGCCTACGATCCTTATGGTCCTGAAAGGGTTAACCTTTCACTTATGAAACACTTATTTTATTTATTTCTTCCATTTGTGCGTCATACAAGGTTTTGGCAACATTACAGAGGAAGAGGTTATAAGAGGGTAGGGAGGACAATGGAGGGCAGGAAGATACAGGAGGAGAAGAGGATCCATGTGATTAGGTGTCAAATAGATGAGTTTTCCGTTTCTTCCGGAATTTGATGTGGTTAGGTTGCATCCTGGTCATTTCAGAATGCTCATTCCTGGTTTTTACGCCTAGAAAGGTGAACATGGAGCGGATAACATGCTTGTATTGTAGATTTTTTTTTTTTTAAACACTTCTGTTAGTCTTTAAGGGCCTCTCTTCGGGAAAGCCTGCATGTCTTGCTCAACAGACCCTCAGATCGTCAAACCATAGCCAACTTGTTACCACCATCGTATTGTTCATGATCACATTCGAGAATTGATCTTTTCCATACAGGGACCTCTGCTCTGGAATTCTCTTCCCATATCACCGAGATCACAGACATCATTCGATAAATTCAAAACAGATTTGAAGACATTCCTCTTCACCTTCCCCTCCCCCCCCAAAAAATGTTTAGATTATAAACTACTTAGAAAGTTAGTACCGTAACATGGGATACCAAAATGTTAATAAACTTGGACACCAGGTTTGAGTACTGGGCTGCTACGAATGTCCACACTGAAATTTAAAAGACGTCATTATTGAATTGCAATCAATTGCTAGAGAAAAGGTATGTCACCTACACAATTTGTAAGGACACCAGGATTTTCTCTGGCTCGAGGATCCTTGCTGTTACCTGTATCAGCCTGATGAGACCACGTTCTCCTCAGAAATTCTCAGTCCCCCAGAACGAGATCTTTCCCATGCCAGTGGACTCTCCTCTGTGATGATCTTTGAAGAATTCACCTTAGAAGTCACGACATACAGAACCTCTTCAGAAATAGGCAATCCTACTTTACAACAAACAAATATTCCAGATGAGCAACAAGCTTCCTTCTGTATAGGCAAGTTAATGAAGTCTGTGGCATCCAATACGATGGCGTATCTTTCTTCATCTTTATGCCGCATTTCCATGGTCTCTAACTGCATTAGGTATTCTTAAAGATTCTTTGCTTATATTCAAAGATCATAAGAACATAAGACTTGCCTCTGTCGGGTCAGACCGGAGGTCCATCGTGCCCGGCAGTCCGCTCACGCGGCGGCCCCTCAGGTCCAGGACCTGATAGTGCTCCTACCCTAAAACTCACATATGCTTTTCGCTTTTGTCCTGTAGTGTAACCTTCTATCTATACCCTGTAATCCCCTTCTCTTTCAGGAAGTCATCCAGTCCCTTTTTGAAACCCAGTATTGTACTCTGTCCTATTACCTCCTTTGGAAGCGTGTTCCAGGTGTCCACCACCCTCTGAGTGAAGAAAAACTTCCTTGCATTCGTTTTGAATCTGTCCCCTCTCAGTTTTTCTGAGTGACCTCTTGTTTTTGTTGTCCCCGCTAGTCTGAAGAATCTGTCCCTATCCACCCTCTCTATGCCTTTCATGATTTTATATGTCTGTATCAAGTCTCCTCTCAGTCTCCGCTTTTCCAGGGTAAAGAGCCCCAGTTTGTCCAACCTTTCGGCATATGAAAGGTTCTCCATTCCCTTTATCATCCTAGTTGCTCTCCTCTGGACCCTCTCAAGTATCGCCATGTCTTTCCTAAGGTACGGCGACCAGTATTGGACACAGTATTCCAGATGTGGTCGCACCATTGCTCGATACAATGGCAGGATGACCTCCTTCGTTCTGGTTAAGAAGTGCTTTATGATCCATGATGTAAATTAAACGGAATTAAACATAGAACTATTATTAAAGATAAGTGGTGCGTGGTTAACTGAAATTCAGGCGCCTTATATCTTGAAGCCCTCATTCTTTCCCCTTTTCCAGGCGGGACAAGGAGAGAAGGGCCGTCAACTGGTTTGGTTCAAAGAAAACATATTTCTGAGAATTATATTGAACTATGCACTTGCAAGGATGGCGAAGATAGAAAGTTCCTCCAACAGCCAAAACTCCAGGTTTTAATAGTAGAAACTCCTTTCTACGTCTTTGTGTATCTCTTGCCAAATCTGGGAACATCTGTATCTTAAGATCAAGAAACTTTTTTTCCTTATTTTTGAAGAATAGTCTCAAAAGCCAATTCTTATCTAGCGTAATAGCCAGGGTCACAATCAATGTAGCAGGTATTGCAAGTTCTTTATCAGATAGTTCAAGTAAAGCAGAGACGTCAATTGGTCCTTGAGTTTTTTCTTGAAGATCCTGATTTTTATTAGGCAAATAATAGACCTGGGTGAAAGGAGGCAATGAATCTTCCGGTACTTCCAATATCTCCAGCAAATACCTTTTTAACATTTCTCCTGGAGTCACTGTTGAAATTCGTGGAAAGTTAATCAATCTTAAATTATTATTCCTAGAGAAATTTTCAAATGTCTCTATCTTCCTTCTTAAATTTATGTTGTCCTTAATTAAAGTGGACTTGAGAGATTATACAAAAACTTGATTTCTATGTAAAATTATGAGGTTTCATTTGTTCTTTTGATGTAATCACTTTCTGTACAAGATTTATCTTGATTTGTTAATTTGAAATTTATAAATAAATAATAAAAAAAAAAAAAAGTGCTTTATCAGCCTTCGAATGCTGAAGAAAGTTAGGGTGTTTTCCCATCAACAGCATTTTTCTATCTTGGTTCAATCTCTTATACCTGCCCAATTGGATTACTGTAATGCAGTTTACTTGGGATTAACTAAGGCTCCAACCGATGCAGAATACCACCACTAAACTGATCTTCGGGAAAAGTAAGTTTGATCATGTGTCCCCCGTTGTTCCAAAAAAACTACATTGGCTCCCTGTTCATCTCAGGATTCATTTCAAATGTACAGGTATCGCTTTCAAGATCCTGTTTGGGGTTTTTTTTGTTCCTCTGGTCCCCTTATCTTATCTCGCGAGATGTACCCAAAGATTCAAACTTTCCTGTCCCTCAGTGAAGGGAATAGAAGCTGTCCGGAAATTTAGCCAATCTTTAAATTCACGGAGTTATGGAATAGAATGCCTTTTACTTTAAGGGGTCCAGGCTCCTTCCAATCCTTTCACAAAACTTTACATAAGAACATAAGAATTGCCGCTGCTGGGTCAGACCAGAGGTCCATCGCGCCCAGCAGTCCACTCATGCGGCGGCCCCCCAGGTCAAAGACCAGTGCCCTAACCGAGACCAACCCTGCCTGCGTTGGTTCTGGTTCAGAAGGAACTTGTCCAACCTTGTCTTGAATCCCTGGTGGGTGTTTTCCCTTATAACAGCCTCCGGAAGAGCGTTCCAGTTTTCTACCATTCTCTGGGTGAAGAAGAACTTCCTTACGTTTGTACGGAATCTATCGCCTTTTAACTTTAGAGAGTGCCCTCTCGTTCTCTCTACCTTGGAGAGGGTGAACAACCTGCCTTTATCTACTAAGTCTATTCCCTTCATTATCTTGAATGTTTCAATCATGTCCCCTCTCAATCTCCTTTGTTTGAGGGAGAAAAGGCCCATTTTCTCTCATCTTTCACTGTACGGCAACTCCTCCAACTCCTTAACCATCTTAGTTGCTCTTCTCCGGACCCTTTCAAGTAGCACCGTGTCCTTCTTCATGTACGGTGACCAGTGCTGGACGCAGTACTCCAGGTGAGGGCGCACCATGGCCTGGTACAGCGGTATGATAACCTTCTCCGATCTGTTCGTGATCCCCTTTTTAATCATTCCTGGCATTCTGTTTGCCCTTTTCGCCACCACCGCGCATTGCGCAGACGACTTCATTGCATTTTCCCTATCTGTTCTGGTGGGTTCACAATCTCACTAATATAGGTTGGGCAGTGGAGGATTAAGTGACTTGCCCAGGGTCACACAGCTCTCACCACTACGCCACACATGAAGAAGGAGCTCCCAGGGAAATCCACAGTTGTTATATGTTACATGTTTAAACTTTGGCAGTTAAGATGTTCTGTACTCAAAGATTTGGATATGGAATTCCAAAAATCATCATTGAACACAAAAAATACGTAAGAACATAAGAATAGCCTTACTAGGTTAGATCAAATGTCCATTAAGCCCAGTAGCCCGTTCTCATGGTGGCCAATCCAGATCCCTAGTACCTGGACAAAACCCAAGGAGTAGCAACATTCCATATAGAACCCCAAGGAGTAGCAAGATTCCGGAATCCCAAAAGTAACAAGATTCTAGAATCTCAAAGAGTAGCAATATTCCATATAGAATCCCAAGGAGTAGCAAGATTCCGGAATCCCAAAAGTAACAAGATTCTAGAATCTCAAAGAGTAGCAACATTCCATATAGAATCCCAAGGAGTAGCAAGATTCTGGAATCCCAAAGAGTACCAAGATTCTAGAATCATAAGAACATAAGCAATGCCTTCGCTGGGTCAGACCCGAGGTCCATCGTGCCCAGCAGTCCGCTCACGCGGCGGCCCAACAGGTCCAGGACCTGTGCAGTAATCCTCTATCTATACCCCTCTATCCCCTTTTCCAGTAGGAATTTGTCCAATCCTTTCTTGAACTCCAGTACCATACTCTGCTCTATTACGCCCTCTGGAAGCGCATCCCAGGTGTCCACCACACGTTGGGTAAAGAAGAACTTCCTAGCATTCGTTTTGAATCTGTCCCCTTTCAACTTTTCCGAATGCCCTCTTGTTCTTTTATTATTTGAAAGTTTGAAGAATCGGTCCCTCTTTACTCTCTCTATGCCCTTCATGATCTTATAAGTCTCTATCATATCCCCTCTAAGTCTCCTCTTCTCCAGGGAAAAGAGTCCCAGTTTCTCCAATCTCTCAGCGTATGAAAGGTTTTCCATCCCTTTTATCAGACGTGTCGCTCTCCTCTGAACCCTCTCAAGTAACGCCATATCCTTCTTAAGGTAAGGCGACCAATATTGGACGCAGTACTCCAGATGCGGACGCACCATCGCCTGATACAACGGCAGGATAACTTCTTTCGTTCTGGCTGTAATACCCTTCTTGATTATACCTAGCATTCTATTCGCTCTCTTAGCGGCCGCTGCAAGGAGTAGCAACATTCCAAGCTACCAATCCAGCCCTTGATTCCCTGTCTCCTTATCACTTGCTGAAATCGGGGACCTCACATTTTTCTCTTCTGTTGAGGAGGGAGGGGAAGGGAGAGGGCTATATCTAATTTGCGTCCTGGCCTCGGAAAAGTTAAAAGTAATCCTTGCTTGTACCCTGTTCTCCTATTTACCTAATCAATGCCATCTCATTGGATGCGTAACCCACCTCCATCTCCACCCTTCCCCCCCCACAACAAAAAAAAATACATTTACCTAAATTAAATATTTATCTGCATTTGAGCTCTGCACTGTAATTACCAGGTCTTGTCCATTGATTGGGTCGTGGCATATTGCAAAACATTACTGACTGATGTTTCAGTGCTTCCAGAGCTATCAGGCTCTGCCGGGGATTTGCAAGCCCTGCAGTTTTGCCCTCTACCTCTCATGGAAGGTAGAGGCTCTACCAGTGGCTTTGGAATGCTTAGCAGAGGGCCTGTGGATGAACGGTGGGTGGGGCTTCTTACGGGGCAACTTGTCCAATCCAAACCGTGTTCGTCAAAACTATTTGCATACATTACTGTCAGGTTAACAATAGAAGTTTGAGGTCAAAAAAGGTATGTTTTCTGGAGCTTCCCTTGTGTATGGGATTTTTCATTTCGTTCCAGTGCTGGGGGGAGGACAATGTCATTAACAGCTTGCCCTGTAGTGCAATGATCTCGTTTACAAATATTGTCTACAATTCTGGAAACCGCATGTTTCCCCATTGCTGAGAAAACTCCATTGGCTTCCGGTCCATCCTAGGATACAGTTCAAGTGTGCATGTGTGGTTTTCAAACTCCTTTATGGAATACAGTGGTACCTTGGTTTACGAGCATAATTCGTTCCAGAAGCATGCTCGTAAACCAAAATACTCGTATATCAAAGCGAATTTCCCCATAGGAAATAATGGAAACTCGCTTTGATACGTTCCCCCCGCTCGCAAAGGCCCCCCCTCCGCACGAACCTGCACCCCCCCCCCCACCCGAACAACTTGAATTTACCCCCCCCCCTCTGAAACCGGCACGCAGCCCACAGGACGTGCCAGTGCCGCTAGAAGATCTTCCTGCCTCTGCCAATAATCTCGGCGATGCATGCTCAAGGCTCAAGGCTCAGCAGAGGCAGGAAGATCTTCTATTGGCACCGGCACGTCCTGTGGGTTGCGTGCCAGTGCCAGACAGGGGGGTAAGTTCTAGTTGTTCGGGTGGAGTGTGCCGGTTCACGCGGGGGAGGGGGTGCCGGTTCGAGCAGGGGGGCCTTTGCGAGCGGAGGGGAGCGATGCCAATTATCATGGGGGGTGCTTGCAAATCGAGCCAACACTCGGTGTGTGAGACAAGTTTTGTGAGAATGTTTTGCTCGTCTTGCAAAACACTCGCAAACCGGGTTACTCGAAAACCGAGGTTTGACTGTATGTGACTGATTCCCCTTAGTGCAGGGGTAGGCAATTCTGGTCCTCAAGAGCCGGAGCCAGGTCAGGTTTTCAGGCTATCCACAATAAATATGCATGAGATATATTTGCATCTGAAGGAGGCAGTACATGCAAGTTCATCTCATGCATATTCATTGGGGAAATCCTGAAAACCCGACTGGATTGCGGCCCTCGAGGAGGGACTTTGACACCCTTGATCTAGATCCTGCTATTCAAGAATTACAACAATTCACAAATTAGCACTTCCTTCTCTGGAAGGTATTCAATGTACTGGGAAGCTTAGTAAATCTTTTACTTTTAAATTGGTGAGAATTTGGACTGGACTTCCAGATTCTCTAAGACTGGTAAATCAATTATTTCAATTTCAAAAAAGTTTAAAAACCTGGTTGTCTTCACAATAGCTAATTTGATTTTAGCTGTCGTATATTAATTTTAAGCAATTCAACTTACTTTTTTCTAACTTTTTCCCATCCATCTAATCTAACCAATTTCTGATTTTATCCCACAGTTTTTACTTGTTATGTTTCATTTTTTAACGAACTATAAACTGAGTAGAGCTCCTTGGGGAGTAGATTCGGTATATATAATGAAGATTAGATTCACAACAATATGAACAGAATGGAATCGGTTCCAAAGGGCAGCTACTGAAATGGTCAGTGGTCTTCAAGGTGTACGGGGACAGATTTAAAGATCTCAATTTGTACACTTTGGAGGAAAGGCGAGAGAGAGATATGATAGAAACATTTAAATAGCTACATTATGTGGCATAAATGCGCCTGAGGTGAGTCTCTTTCACGTAAAAGTTAACTCTGGAATGAGGGAGTATAAGATGAACTTGAAAGGGGATAGATTCAGAAGTAACCTCAGAAGGTACTTTTTCATGCAAAGGGTGATGAACGCTTGAATGGTCTCCCAGTGGAGGTGGTGGAGACTAGTACAGCCCAATTTCCGATTCGAATCGATTCACCAATTCACTTCGAATCGATTCAAATTTTTTTTAAAAAATCACCCTCACCAATTCCTTGTCCAACCCTCCGTCCCGTACCTTCAGGAGGGGAACAGTCACCTGCGGCTCACAAGGCTGCCCTTTCCTACTCACAGGTAGCGGATCGTGCGAGCCCGGTTTCTCTCTTCTATGCAGCCTGCCGAGGATCTCCGGTGGGCTGTAGCGATCCTAGCAGGCTGCTGTCATCCTCAGCAGCGCATTCCCTCTGCCGCAGTCCTGTATGTCAGAGGATGGGCGGGACCACAGCAGAAGGAACGTGCTGACGAGGCCAAGGCAGCCTGCTAGGATCGCTACAACCCACTGGCGATCCTCGGCAGGCTTCTTAGAAGAGAGAAAACGAGCTCGCACGATCCACTGCCTGCGAGTAGGAAGGGGCTTTCATGTGAGCAGAGCCATGGGCAGCCGTTCCCTTCTAGTGCCTTTTTTTTGCTGAGCTGCACAGATGCCGAAAGAGTCAAAGCGCGTGTCACCAAGAACTTCTTCACTGGCGGAATCGGCGGTGTCTGCCTGGTCTTCGCCGGCCACCCCTTGGACACCATCAAACCTTGGCATTCCCAGAGGTCTCTTTGCTGGTGGTATGGCTGGAGTCTTTAACTGGGCTGTTGCAATTGCTGCTGATTTATTACGAGAATTAATTCGAGAGGAAGGAGTGGCATCTCTTTATGAGGGTTTCACCGTAGTTATTCTCAGAGCTTTCCCAGCAAATGCAGCCTGCTTCTTTGGTTATGAACTTGCCATGAAATTCCTTGACTGGCTTCCTCCGAATTTATGAACTTCAAGAACCAGGTTTGAGGATTTCATGGATGGCACGACATACACAAATGAAGAAAGAAAAGGATGGTTGTGGCCAAAGCCCATTGGAATTCAGAGTGCTGGAATTAGATAGTAATAACACAAATTGGCATATTGATGACTTTTGAATAGTAGTGAACAATTACCATTCAGTCCTGTCCCATAGATGAATGATTTTTAGCAATCTCATGATAAGATAAGTTTAAATAAAATCCAGGTTCTAAACAAAAAAAAGAAGAGGAGACGGGGAAGCTGGGATGGAGGGTGGGAAGGAACAGAGAGGGAGAGAAGTTGGACACAAGAGATGGTGTGGAGAGGGTGGTGGTGAATAGAGATACTTGATAGGAGCGTTGACTAAAACAGACCTCCCTTAAACTAAAACAAACCTCCCATAAATGCTATTCAATCTCCCAGTAAGCTCCAATATTCATGTATCCTTTACCTATGGAACTTAAATTAGTATGTACCTTGTTTATGTAACTTTTCTATTTTAGGCTCCTTATCATTCGCTGACTATCCAGCCTTCTTACAATGTGAACCGCCTAGAAGTCGCCTGACTATGGCGGTATAGAAAAATAAAGTTATTATTATTATTATTATTATTAGTTGGGAAGAGAGAGGGAGAGCTAGTGGACCATGGGGTGGTGGGAAAGGAGGGAGAGATGAAAGGGTAGTTGTGTTCACAGAAGAAAATCCTGGAGAAGGAACGAGATTGTCTGGCAAAGTTACACGAGAAAATGGAGTAGATTCTTCGCCGTTCACGGAGGAGGGTGTTTATGAGCAACTTGAAAAACTGAAGGTGGACAAAGCGATGGGACCAGACGGGATCCATCCCAGGATACTAAGGTAGCTCAGAGAGGTTCTGGCGAGTCCTATTAAAGACTTGTTCAACAAATCTCTGGAGACGGGAGTGATTCCTGGGGATTGGAGGAGAGCGGATGTGGTCCCTATTCATAAAAGTGGTCACAGGGATGAAGCAGGAAACTACAGGCCGGTGAGCCTCACTTCAGTTGTTGGAAAAATAATGGAAGTGTTGCTGAAAGAAAGGATAGTGTATTTCCTTGAATCTAATGGGTTACAGGATCTGATGCAACATGGCTTTACAAAAGGTAAATCGTGCCAAACGAACCTGATTGAATTTTTTGATTGGGTGACCAGAGAGCTGGATCGAGGACATATGCTAGATGTAATTTACTTGGATTTCAGCAAAGCCTTTGATACAGTTCCTCATAGGAGGCTGTTGAACAAATTTGAAGGGCTGAAGTTAGGACCCAAAGTGGTGAACTGGGTCAGAAACTGGCTGTCGGACAGACGCCAGAGGGTGGTGGTTAATGGAAGTCGCTCGAAGGAAGGAAAGGTGACTAGTGGAGTCCCTCAGTGTTCGGTGCTGGGGCCAATCCTGTTCAATATGTATGTAAGTGACATTGCTGAAGGGTTAGAAGGAAAAGTGTGCCTTTTTGCAGATGATACCAAGATTTGTAACAGAGTAGACACCGAAGAGGGAGTGGAAAATATTAAAAAGGATCTGCAAAAGTTAGAGGAATGGTCTAATGCCTGGTAACTAAAATTCAATGCAAAGAAATGCAGAGTAATGCATTTGGGGATTAATAATAGGAAGGAACCGTATATGCTGGGAGGAGAGAAGCTGATATGAACGGACGGGGAGAGGGACCTTGGGGTGATAGTGTCCGAAGATCTAAAGGCGAAAAAACAGTGTGACAAGGCAGTGGCTGCTGCCAGAAGGATTCTGGGCTGTATAAAGAGAGGCGTAGTCAGTAGAAGGAAGAAGGTGTTGATGCCCCTGTACAGGTCATTGGTGAGGCCCCACTTGGAGTATTGTGTTCAGTTTTGGAGACCATATCTGGCGAAAGACGTAAGAAGACTTGAGGCGGTCCAGAGGAGGGCGACGAAAATGATAGGAGGCTTGCGCCAGAAGACGTATGAGGAGAGACTGGAAGCCCTGAATATGTATACCCTAGAGGAAAGGAGAGACAGGGGAGATATGATTCAGACGTTCAAATACTTGAAGGGTATTAACGTAGAACAAAATCTTTTCCAGAGAAAGGAAAATGGTAAAACCAGAGGACATAATTTGAGGTTGAGAGGTGGTAGATTCAGGGGCAATGTTAGGAAATTCTACTTTACGGAGAGGGTGGTGGATGCCTGGAATGCGCTCCCGAGAGAGGTGGTGGAGAGTAAAACTGTGACTGAGTTCAAAGAAGTGTGAGATGAACACAGAGGGTTTAGAATCAGAAAATAATATTAAAGATTGAACTAGGCCAGTTACTGGGCAGACTTGTATGGTCTGTGTCTGTGTATGGCCGTTTGGTGGAGGATGGGCAGGGGAGGGCTTCAATGGCTGGGAGGGTGTAGATGGGCTGGAGTAAGTCTTAACAGAGATTTTGGCAGTTGGAACCCAAGCACAGTACCGGGTAAAGCTTTGGATTCTTGCCCAGAAATAGCTAAGAAGAAAAATTACAAAAAAAAAAAATTTTTAATTGAATCAGGTTGGGCAGACTGGATGGACCATTCGGGTCTTTATCTGCCGTCATCTACTATGTTACTATGTTACTATGTTAAAAGGAGAGATGGTGGATCTGGGGATGGTGGGGTCCTTCACTGCAACTGTGGAGATGGAGATGAAAAAAAGGAAAGATGCCAGACCTCCGGGAGAGGGAAGGGAAATGGAAGGGGAGGACAGAGATGGAAGATGGATGGTTAGCACGGAGAAAGAAGGAGACCTTGGCAAGTGAGCTATCAGAAGACAACCAGAGCCTGAGACCAACAAAATTTGAATAATGACCAGACAACAAAAGGTAGAAAAATGAATTTTATTTTCTGCTTGTGATTACAATATGTCAGATTTGAAACATGTATCCTGCCAGAGCTGGTGTTAGGCCGCAAACGTGAGCTAGGATTTAACAGAAAGAGGAAAAGTCCTTTTTGTTTGTTTATTTTGTTTACACCACAGCGCCAGTGTGGGTAGGAGAGGGAAAAGGAGTGAAGAGGCTATAAAATAAACTCACCAGGATGTTTGAAAAAAACACCCAAATCGAATCGAAATTGTTTTGTCCTGAATCGAGCAGCACTACTGGAGACAAAATGTATCTCGATTCAAGAAAGCTTTGGGACAAGTATATCGGATCTCTGAGGCAAAGGAGGGAATGGTAGATGGCATGGTTAGGCAGACTAGATAGGCCCCGTGGTCTCTACCTGCCTTCATTTTGTCTATCTCCCATGAACGTCCATTCTCCACCCCTCAATGCAAACACGTAATTAACAGACATGGGAAAAACGAATAAATGTCCAATGTTCATTCATTTTTGCTAATGCAGCTGAGCTATTGACACAGCCATGTTTCGGCGTATGCCTGCTTTAGGTGCGTTGGCGTAGCGAAGGCGAATGGCCCCCCCACTCCTTCATGACCCCCATCTTCCCATCCATGTACCACTTTAATTTTACCGGCGCAAGCAGCATTCCAAACTTGCTGCCCGAGTCAGTGTCGGCTCTCTCTGACGTCACTTCCGGGTCCCGCGCAAGATTCCGGAATCCCAAAGAGTAGCAAGATTCTAGAATCCCCAGAATAGCAACATTCCATACAGAACCCTGAGGAGTAGAAAGATTCCGGAATCCCAAAGAGTAACAAGATTCTAGAATCCCCAGAGTAGCAACATTCCATGCTACCGATCCAGGGCAAGCAGTGGCCTCCCCCCATGTCTTTCTCAATAACAGACTATGGACTTTTCCTCCAGGAAATTGTCCAAACATTGGCCCCTACTCAGAAGAGCTTACAATCTAATTTTGACAGACATATAAGGGTTGGGGGATTTCTTGCAGAGAGAATGGAAAGTGGACATAGGTATCTTACTGCAAGTGGGAGTCTTGAAAATTCAAATGATTCATCAGATTAATCAAGTTTCAAATTTATTAGGTGTTTTATTAAATTGCATTACATTACATTAGTGACTTCTATTCCGCCTGTACCTTGCAGTTCTACGCGGATTACAGTATAAGATAGCTGGACATTTCCAGGAAGTTACAATTTGGGGGACGCTTACACAGTAGATGCAGGGGAATTACAATTTAGGGGAGGTTAAATAGAGGAGGCAGAGGGGAGAGGTTTATCTAAGCGGTTTTACAATCAGATACTCAAGTACTCAAAATCAGATACTCAAAATTAGACTACTTTTAAAAATGCTTTGCCACAATTTCACACCTTTTCATAAATGCTCCCCTTAAAGGCCCACTTGTAACTCTACTCAACGTAGCAGGATTTGCCATGAGGCAAAAGAAGCCCTACAAACCTTCTGTACATCTAGGAATTGTCTCAAGCCTGTGCCGGGGTTAATTAAAAGTATTTACATAATTACTTTTATCCTAAACTAGGCATTGGATCTCAGAGCAAACTGGCCTTACTTTTGAGAGGGTGGGTGTTTAGGGGAGATGAGAATATGTAGACAAGCGCAGTAAAGCAGGAATGGGAAAGGACTAATAGATCAATACATATAGGGACAATTAAGTGTGATTGCTTTGGAATTTATTAGTTCAGTGCCACTGTGCTATACGGAAATGCTCAAAGCGTAATTGATAACCGAGTGGCAGATCCATCTTCTCCATCAAGGGAAGAACTTCCAGATGGTGGGGGAAAGAGCTCAGAAATCTACTCTTCTGCAAAGCTGGGGAACTTTTCCAGAAATCAAATCAATGTAATGTTTTACTTTATTCATGAGAGACAAAAAAAAAAAAAAAAGAAAGAAAGAGCGAGCAGGAAAAAGCCATTCTCAAGATCTTGATTTTGAAGTGATTTTGAAGTGGAGGGAGGTCCCTAGCTTTCCTGTGTGGGAAATGCCTTTTAGCGAGGGGAAGGATAGTTTTAATTTCTGGGAGGATCTGGTGGTATTAGGGTTTGAGGAATTCCAAGAAAGAGGGATAAAGGGAGGGAGGATATCATATAGGATTTTGAAAGTTAAACAGGCGCATTTATAGTGGACCCTGGCGATTATCGGAAGCCAGTGGAGCTTGGCCAGGAGCGGGGAGACATGGTCAAATTTACTTTTAGCGAAGATGAGCTTGGCCGCGGCATTCTGAATCCGTTGGAGTCTGTGGAGGTTTTTCTTAGTTAGGCTTAAGTAGATAGAGTTGCAATAGTCCAATTTGGAGAGGATGATGGATTGGACAAGGAGGGTAAAATGAGTAAGAGACCTAGAAGCTCAGGGCAGGAAAGAGTTCTTACAGCAGAGCTCGGGCCATTTCCACTGATCACAGGGAAGCAACAATGGTACAGAGAAAAAGGATGGCCAAGGACAGAGAGCTAGGCTAAGGACCAGGAAGACCAGGGTTCAAATCCCACTTCTGCCCCTGGCATTCCGGGTGACCTTGGACAAGTCACTTCATCCCCTGTTGCCTCAATATTCGCATTATGATCTTCTTGAGTTTAATCTAGAAAGGAAAAAAGCAGCATAGAACGGTTATTACTCCAGAAACACAGCTTAGCTGCCAACAAAGTTTTTAAGTGTTAATGTGCCTAAGGGAAGGGCAGGACCCAGCTAGGGTTACTAAGGAGGCAGTCTATAAATTGGCACTTCATTTTAGGTGACGGAAAGGGGTAGTGCCCATTCTATGGCAGCGTTCGAGTGCACCTACTGCTAATTTATTATAGAATATATTAGCACTAAGCTGCATTGCCATGCTTTCTTATGACAGGCCAGTAGGTGGCGTAGTCGGGTGCACCATGCAATCAATGCACGCAACCGATTGTGTTCTTTAAGTTGTACATATCAATTGGCGACACGCCCATGGTTTGCCCGTCTGTATGCCCTCCCCTGACAATTGCACGCCAAGCCAATATTCAAATAACAACAACAATTTATTATTTCTATAGCGCAACCAGGCTCATGCGGCGCTGTACATTAGACGCGCAAAGCGATTTAGCCGGCCAGGAACAGTGGTTAGCGCCGCTGAAAATGACTAGTTGGTGCCGAAGTGGAAGCTGGCAAAGTTGAGGGCATTTCAGGGGCGAAGTCCAGTTAGTGCCCGATATTCAGAGCTAACCGGCCGTCTTTAGTGTGAAAACAGGACCATACCTACCGCTCGCCTATCATTATGAGCTAGCCCGTGGCGCCATATTAACTTAACTGGCCATGCGCTAGCTAGCTTTAAAAAAAAAAAATAAAGGAAATAAAGAATAAAGGAAATAAAAAATAAAGAAGCCTGCACAGGGCCTGCCATTGA
Organism: Geotrypetes seraphini; assembly: GCF_902459505.1. Lineage (NCBI taxonomy): Eukaryota > Metazoa > Chordata > Amphibia > Gymnophiona > Dermophiidae > Geotrypetes > Geotrypetes seraphini. Next base: position 14,479,684 of record NC_047085.1, read on the forward strand.
ATTTACGGTTTTTGCATCACTGTTTGCTGCCAGCTAAATATCAGTCGAGCTGGTTATATTTATTTATTTAATTTAAAATTTATATACCGCATAGAACTATGCGGTTTCCATATCACATACATAAAATCTTGTTTCCGTCCGATTATCAGATATAACATAGACATGTCTAAACAACATCATTAATCGTCCCTGTTATAAACAGGGATAGAGCGCAAATTCAATCAATTCAGAAATACGAGGAAGCTTTAAATCATAAATTGGTGTCAAAGAAAAAAAATACAAGGCGATTATCAACTGAAATATCCCTTAGCGTAAGAAGGCATTGGCGAATAATTGAGTTTTCAGCATTTTCTTAAAATTCATCCTCCTCATACATAACCGCAGGATACCAGGCGAGGCGTTCCATCGTTCTATGGCAGAATAATGTCTCACCCACACATAGCTGCTAATTGTTGGAACTGATCTTGCACGTAAGCATTTGTAACATACATATAGTAACATAGTAGATGAAGGCAGATAAAGACCCGAATGGTCCATCCAGTCTGCCCAACCTGATTCAATTTAAATTATTATTTTATTATTTTTTTCTTCTTAGCTATTTCTGGGCGAGAATCCAAAGCTTTACCCGGTACTGTGCTTGGGTTCCAACTGCCGAAATCTCTGTTAAGACTTACTCCAGCCCATCTACACCCTCCCAGCCATTGAAGCCTTCCCCAGCCCATCCTCCACCAAACGGCCATACACAGACACAGACCGTACAAGTCTGCCCAGTAACTGGCCTAGTTCAATATTTAATATTATTTTCTGATTCTAAATCCTCTGTGTTCATCGCACGCTTCTTTGAACCCGGTACTGTGCTTGGGTTCCAACTGCCGAAATCTCTGTTAAGACTTACTCTAGCCCATCTACACCCTCCCAGCCATTGAAGCCCTCCCCTGCCCATCCTCCTCCAAACGGCCATACACAGACACAGACCGTACAAGTCTGCCCAGTAACTGGCCTAGTTCAATCTTTAATATTATTTTCTGATTCTAAATCTTCTGTGTTCATCCCACGCTTCTTTGAACTCAGTCACAGTTTTACTCTCCACCACCTCTCTCGGGAGCGCATTCCAGGCATCCACCACCCTCTCCGTAAAGTAGAATTTCCTAACATTGCCCCTGAATCTACCACCCCTCAACCTCAAATTATGTCCTCTGGTTTTACCATTTTCCTTTCTCTGGAAAAGATTTTGTTCTACGTTAATACCTTTCAAGTATTTGAACGTCTGAATCATATCTCCCCTGTCTCTCCTTTCCTCTAGGGTATACATATTCAGGGCTTCCAGTCTCTCCTCATACGTCTTCTGGCGCAAGCCTCCTATCATTTTCGTCGCCCTCCTCTGGACCGCCTCAAGTCTTCTATATTCTTCTATAGTCTTCATGTATTCTATAAATCCCTGAATAAGGCTTAAAACCACGAATACCTTCCTCCTTCCCATCCTCTCCCTAACCCCTGATCCTACCTGACCCACTCTTGGAAACGATCTTTTATCTAGCTTTGTAACCCTCCTTCTATAACTCTTTTTGTAATCTGCATTGAACCGCAAGGTAATGGCGGAATAGAAATCTGTAATGTAATCCAATCTAAACGTTAGGTTTGTATACCGCATCATCTCAACATTCACAGAGCTCGACACGGTTAACAAGAATTAGGGTGGAAAGGAACTCCAGTGGAGGGAAAGATGAAGAGGAAATTTAGAGGACTAGAGTAAACAGAGAGGGAGGAAGAGTTACATTTTTGAGAATAACCAGGTTTTCAGATGTTTACGGAAGAGTTGGAGGGAGCTCAGATTCCTAAGAGGGGAGGTAAGGTTGTCCCAGAGCTCAGTGATTCTAAAAGGGAGGGAGGAACATAGTTTTGATCCTCCATCCTTTAGATTATTGGTGAAAGCACTAGTGTAGCACTAGGACTATTGCAACATTGTTTATTTGTAATGTAAACTAGGCACACCATTGGCTTCTAAATTTAAGCACTGGCTTCTAGAACTGCCTTTTTGGGGGGGAGGAGCTTCACCTCATAGGACTGCTTAACAGAATCCAACTGAACCTCACCTCATCGAAAAATCTCAAGTCCAGAAGAATTTTCCAATCCATGTTCACCTTCCTGGGAGTCAAAATCTGGAATGATCTCACAGAAACAAGAAGAACAGAAGCCGACCACGCCCAATTCCGGAAAAACAAACCTGAAAACTCTTCTCTATGACAATGAATTTTTTAAGATCTCCATACGCTCCGGTTCTTTTGCTTACGATCAGGTCTCCTCTTCCTTTCTCCCCCTTTCCCCCTTTTTTCCTCCTGTCTAGGTTTGTGTGACTCACAAATATTAGATTAGATTAGAAATTAAGATTGCCTGGTGTCACATATAGTGCGAGGGGCGACAGTCCTTATGTCTGCAGGTCTCATTTTACTGGAGGTACAGTAAGATTTGGAGGGCTTGATAGAAACTTATTAGATCATGAAGGGTATAGTGAAGGTAGAGAGAGACAGATTCTTCAGACTGGCGGGGGCAACAAAAACTAGAGGGCAATCAAAAAAATTGAAGGGAGACAGATTCAAAACAAATGCTAGGAAGTTCTTCTTCACCCAGAGGGTGGTGGACACCTGGAATGTGCTTCCAGAGGGGGTGGTTGAGCAGAGTACGGTTTTGGGTTTCAAAAAGGGATTGGACGAGTTCCTGAAGGGAAAGGGGATCCAGGTTACTATACAAGACAAAATGCTCTTGAGCAATAGATCACTACAGGTCATTGACCTGGGGGGCCGCCGTGGGAGCGGACTGCTGGGCATGATGGACCTATGGTCTGACTCGGCAGAGGCCATGCTTATGTGCTTATGCGACCTGAGACTTTTACGGTAATGTGAAATTCACTGCAGTAACCCCTAGAGTGCCCCTTTGCTCTCTGGGTTCCGATATCGGTGTAACTACCAGAAGCTGCAGGAGAGAGTGCTGAAAAGTTCTCAGCCCAGCCAAGAAGAGAATGACGTGGACATGGTTTAATCAATGATCTGAAACAACGTCAAAAACCAGAGAATTTTGTTTCTGCAAATTGGCACGTAACGAAGTAAGATAACACTCTTTCATGCTACAATGGCAAAATAACGTTCCGAATTTAGGGAGCTGGTTGGTTGGGCTGAGAACTTTTGAGCATCCCCTCGTATGTACTAAAAGTGTGCTAAGTGTAGGACAAGCCATTGTGACATCACTGATGAGGTTGGCTCTTATTGGTGGAATGAGGCATTATGACATCACAATCTCAGCTCTGGAATGTTTCTATGACGGGGTTCTGAAATGTTTTCAGCCCAAGAAGAGAATGACGCCTATATGGTTCAATCAATGATCCGAAACAATGTCAAAACACAGAATTTCGTTTCTGCAAATTATCTTTTCAGCTACAGAGGTAAATAACGCTCAGAATTTAGGAAGTTGATGGGTTAGGCTGAGGACTTTTCAGCATCCCCTCATAATATAGGCTAGAATGTACTGTTTTTTTTCACATCTTTGGGTGGTGGGAGGGGGGGGTCAATGACCACTGGGGGAGTAAGAGGGAGTCATGCCTTAATCCTTTCAGTGGTCATCTGGTCAGTTTAAGAACATAAGAACATCAAAATAGCCTTACTGGATCAGCCAATCTAGCTCAGTATCCCATCTTCAGGGAGGCCAATCCAAGTCACAAGTAACTGGCAAAACCCCAAACAGCAGCAGCATTCCAGAATCCTACGAATCGCAAGATTCCGGAACTCTGAAGAGCAGCAACATTCCAGAATCCTAAGAATCGCAAGATTCCGGAACTCTGAAGAGTAGCAACATTCCATGCTATCGACCCAGGGCAAGCAGTGGCATTTAGACGCTTTTAAAACAGGTCTAGCTCCAAATGTCTTAAAAAAAATAAAGCCCTGGATGGTTTTTTTTAAAGTTTGATTATCCCTGCCGAGCGTCCAAGTCCTAAGCCTGCCATGAGCCCGCTCAAAAAGTGCCTCTAAAACGACCATAAAGACATCTAGAAAGTGTGTTTTGAGAATGCCCACTTGGTCGTTTGGACTAGTAAGACATCTAAGCGTTGGTTGATGCTGCCTGTTGGGCATCTGTCTTTTTTGAAAATGAGCCTGCGAGTCTATTGCTACACTCCAAGCGTCTCAGTACCTACCACATAGTAGATTAATGGAAGGAAAAAAAACCCCAATTAACCCATTCAGTCTGCCCAGTTAGACCTGCCAAAGATGCCTCCCATTTGCTAACTTCAATGGACCACCAAAAAGAAAGGATACCACAGTCGGGGGGGGGGGGGTGAGGGGGGTCTACCCTGGGCGCCATATTAGTGGGGGTGCCAGCACCTCTCCTCCTCCTCTCCGCCCCCTGCCTCTTCCCGTTCCTCCCCTCCACGCGCGCCCCCTTGCCTTCCCGAATATCTCTAGTTAAAGTTATTGCTCGTGAAAATCGACAATGCGCTCTTCGCGACCCCGTCGGCTTTCCCGCTGATGTCACATCTGGATGCCGCACAGAGCAAGTGGCGTCGGAGGGAGAGCCGACGGGGCAGTGAGGAGCACGTTGTTGACTGCCGCGAGCAACAACTTCAACTAGAGCTACGGGGGAAGGGAAGGGGGTGCACGCGGCAGGCGGGATCAGGGGATGAAGTGGGGGGGGCGTGCATGGCAGGTGGGATCGGGGAAGGAGACGAGGGGGTGGTGGAGACAAGAGCGGGGGAGGGGGCGCCTCTCACCCTGGCCGCGCTACTGGCCCCAGGCGGTCTTCCTTAGATGATGTACGGCTTTTATACACCAGAGCGGCTTGATCTGCCCCGTGAGATCACAAACTATGACATAATTGGTGGTCGTTTGTCTCAGCCTCCCAAGACTCTGGTTTTCTGCCGGGCCAGTAGGGCCGTTCGCTCCCTGCGCACCGATATTTCCCCTCCAGCCAAGTCCCTTTTCCTCATGACGGTTGTCGCCTGCGGCGTGCTGACCAGCGAGGAGAATTCTGCTGAGTCTCACGTTCTCAGTTCTGTAATGACATCGGTGAACTTTTCTTATCAATCAACAGACTCTAACCTAGCACAATATGAAAGAAAAAGAAATAAAAGGCCCCAAATGAAACCCCCCTAGACAACTTTGGTTTCTTTTTGTTTCTGGGTTTCCCCTCCATCTGGTCAAATTAATGCCTACACACACAATTTCCTCTGGAATAATAATAATAATAGCATATTATTTATTATCTTGATGTTTATTAAGTGATATATGTATGATTAATTTGTCTTAACATATTGATACACTTATTATACGTTTGAAAATGAATAAAGATTAAAAAAAAAAAAAAAAAAATCTACTACTTAGTAGCTTCATCGCATGCCCCCTAGTCCTAGTATTTTTGGAAAGAGTGAATAAGCATTTCACATCTACCCTTTCCACTCCACTCAGTATTTTATAGACCTCTGTCATATCCCCCCTGAGCCGTCTCTTCTCCAAGCTGAAGAGCCCTTGCCGCTTTAGCCTTTCCTCCTAGAGAAGTCATCCCATCCCTTTTATAATTTTCGTTGACCTTCTCTGTACCTTTTCTAATTCCGCTATATCTGTTTTGAGATATGGCAACCAGAATTGCACACAGTATTTGAGGTGTGGTTGTACCATGGAGCGATACAAGGGCATTATAACATTCTCCTCTTTGTTTTCCATTCCTTTCCTGATCATTTCTAATAATAATAATAATTTATTTTTGTATACCGCCATACAAAAAACAAAAGGAATTGACCCCAAAATATCCACAAAGAAGAAAATCCAGAGAAAACAAAAAAAAAAAACCTCTGTGGAGTGACGATGTTTCTAAATGGACTTTATTTTGAAAGTGTCAAAGTTCCAAAGGTCCACTGAAATCATCCACATAAAAGCCTTAAAGGACCTAGTCCGCTAGGGATACAGGATCCAACACGGTCCGCGTTTCGACAAAAAGTCTTCTTCAGGGGTCCCTGGGGGTCCTATAAAGGTGAGTACGTGGGAAACAATTGTGTGGTGAGCCGGAAGTGAGACACTGCTTGTGTTTGCAACATTCTAGAGCTCAGACTGTGATGTCATAATGCCTCATTCCACCAATGCCTAAGCTCCGTCCTCATCTGCGCAAGCCTCAAACACTTTAAAATCCTAAATAGCAAAAAACAAAAGGAATTGACCCCAAAATATCCACAAAGAAGAAAATCCAGAGAAAACAAAAAAAAAAACCCAAAACTCTGTGGAGTGACGATGTTCCTACATGGACTTTATTTGAAAGTGTCAAAGTTCCAAAGGTCCACTGAAATCATCCACATAAAATAATTCCATCCACATAAGAGCCTTAAAGGACCTAGTCCGCTAGGGATACAGGACCCAACACGGTCCGCGTTTCGACAAAAAGTCTTCTTCAGGGGTCCCTGGGGGTCCTATAAAGGTGAATATGTGGGAAACAATTGTGTGGTGAGCCGGAAGTGAGACACTGCTTGTGTTTGCAACATTCTAGAGCTCAGACTATGATGTCATAATGCCTCATTCCACCAATGCCTAAGCTCCGTCCTCATCTGCGCAAGCCTCAGACACTTTAAAATCCTAAGTAGCAAAAATCAAAAGGAACTGACCCCAAAATATCCACAAAGAAGAAAATCCAGAGAAAACCAGAAAAACTCTGTGGAGTGACGATGTTCCCGAATGGACTTTATTTGAAAGTGTCAAAGTTCCAAAGGTCCACTGAAATCATCCACATAAAAGCCTTAAAGGACCTGGTCCGCTAGGGATACAGGACCCAACACGGTCCGCGTTTCGACAAAAAGTCTTCTTCAGGGGTCCCTGGGGGGGTCCTATAAAGGTGAGTACGTGGGAAACAATTGTGTGGTGAACCGGAAGTGAGACACTGCTTGCATTTGCAATGGAATGGGGGTGTCCCACTTCCGGCTCACCACACAATTGTTTCCCACGTACTCACCTTTATAGGTACATTAGACATAAAATAAGGCAAGCTAAACTGACATACAAACAAACTTATATAAAAGGGTTTTTAAAGTCCAAAGAAGTAACGTTTATAGGGCTCATGATATGGTAGGGGTGGATCCATTTTAGAAGCAAACTAAAGGCTGAAAGCAACTTTGAATAAGAAACTTTTCAGGTTGTTTTTCAAGCGTGTCAGATTATCTTCCTCTTATTTATTCATTCAATTTTCTATACCGTTCTCCCAAAGGGAGCTCAGAACAGTTTACATAAATTTATTCAGGTATTCGGGCATTTTTCCCTGTCTGTCCTGGTGGGATCACAGTCTATCTAATGTACCTGGGACAATGGGGGGATTAAGTGACTTGCCCGGGGTCACAAGGAGCAGCGTGGGTTTGAACCCACAACCTTAGGGTGCTGAGGCTGTAGCTTTAAGAACATAAGAATTGCTGCTGCTGGGTCAGACCAGTGGTCCATCATGACCAGCAGTCCGCTCACGCGGCAGCCCTTTGGTCAAAGACCAGCGCCCTAACTGAGACTAGCCCTACCTGTGTACGTCATTGTTCAGCAGGAACTTGTCTAACTTTGTCTTGAATCCCTGGAGGGTGTTTTCCCCTATGAGAGACTCGGGAAGCGCATTCCAGTTTTCCACCACTCTCTGGGTGAAGAAGAACTTCCTTACGTTTGTACGGAATCTATCCCCTTTCAACTTTAGAGAGTGCCCTCTTGTTCTCCCTACCTTGGAGAGGGTGAACAACCTGTCCTTATCTACTTTGTCTTGAGTCTCTGGAGGGTGTTTTCCCTTATAACAGCCTCCGGAAGAGCGTTCCAGTTTTCTACCACTCTCTGGGTGAAGAAGAACTTCCTTACGTTCGTACGGAATCTATCCCCTTTCAACTTTAGAGAGTGCCCTCTTGTTCTCCCTACCTTGGAGAGGGTGAACAACTTGTCCTTATCTACTAAGCCTATTCCCTTCAGTACCTTGAATGTTTCGATCATGTCCCCTCTGAATCTCCTCTGTTCGAGGGAGAAGAGGTCCAGTTTCTCTAATCTTTCTTTTAACCACTGTGCCACACTCTCCCCTCGTAAATGTTGTGGCGTAGCATTCCAGAGCTGAGGCGCAGACACGGAGAAAATGTCTCGTCGTCGAATCCCTATAATTTGATGGGTGGGGGGGTCACGTGTGCCGATCCTGAACCGAAACGATGTTTGCAGAGACTATCGCCCGAGTCTCATCCCCACCGAAAAAGCCATGCGCATCTTACAAAAAGCACTCGGAGAAGAGGGCTTATCCAACCCAAAGACCCTAACCATCTAAGCCCAAGCAAGCCTAGGAGATAGAGACACCTGAGTTGATCACGAGATCTTATTGGACTGCTTGGTTTCAATTGGAATCTCGGGTAAAGTTTGGAACTGGTTTGAGGTTTTTTTTTTTAAGAAATAGATGTTATCGAGGGCTCCTTTTACGAAGCCGCCTTAGCGGTTTAACGCATGTAATAGCGCGCGCTAGACTTCCGGACGCACTAGCCGCCGCTGCCTCCTCTTGAGCAGGCGGTAGTTTTTCGGCTAGCGCGGGGGTTAGCGCGTGATTATAAGTCACGCGCGCTAAAGCCGCTAACGTGGCTTCGTAAAAGGAGCCCCAAGCGTTTAGCGAGGAAAATTATCCATCTTTATGGAGCAATTCATGTGGGGTACCACAAGGTTTCTCCACCGTCCCCCCACTTTATTTAACATCTGTTTAGCCCCGTTAGATTAAGTTTTTCATCTCTGCCAGGGGTGTCCAATCTGTGGCCCCGTGAAGTATTTTCTGTGGCCCAGGTCGAGGGCGATGCAGTGTTTTCTTCTGCCGTCCCTGGGTGTTTACCGTCTCGCCGGCTCCCTCCTCTGTCTTGCTGCAGCGTTTGTGCGTTTTTTGCGGCCACAGAAATATTTTTGGGGGGCCAGTGCGGCCCAAGGGAAGCCAAAAGGTTGGACACCCCTGATCTAGGCAGATGATATAACTATAGTGCATCCACTTACATCTTTTTCCAGCGGAAATAAAAATTCTAATTTCATCTATACTGGTTCACATCGAGCAATGGACAATCAGGGCCCAGCTTAAACTTAACCCTGAAAAACCAAAATTCTTTCCGGCCAGTCCTACCGAAAACATCAGTGAAAAGGTACTTCACCTGAATGGTCAAACTTTTTTTATATCCACCTCCATTAAAATTTTAGGAGTTATTTTAGGAGGATCGCCAGCTAACTTTGGATGACCCTACGGATTTATTGACCAAAAAATGTTTTCGCAATTTTATGGAAGCTTCGAACGATAAAAAAATATTTTGACAGTGTTTCTTTTAGGTTATTAGTACAATCTTCCATTCTGTCTGTTCTTGATTATTGTAGCATAATATATTTGAGATCTCATTTTAAAAAAACTCCTTAAAACTTATTCAGAATACAGCGGTTCGTTTGATTTTCGGCCTGAAAAAACACGACCGTTACTCCATTTCACCAGCAGTTGCATCGGTCGCCTTTTGAGGCAACAATACTGTTCAACTTTGGTTGCAGTTCTTTCAAGGCCTTATTTGGTCTGGCTCCTACTTACCTGTCCTCACGTTTTGAACGATAGAAATCAAAGAGGCTCACTCGAGGAAATCATCTGTTTCTTTATCCAACCACAAAAACATATCGCTATAAGAGATTTCTTGACAGACTATTTGCATTTCAGGCAGGCAAAATGAATTCTTGGTTTTGTGTTACCATTATTTCTTAGGCTTATTCTTATGTGTCTTTTAGGAAGCTGTTGAAAACTGATCTGTTTGGTAAATTTGTAAATTGATGTTTAATATCTATATTTCAATTTGATTTTAATGTACTTTTATGTTAATTGCATTTTTTTTTCTCTGATTGTACAGTTCTTCTTGATGTGAATCGCCTAGAACAGTGTTCTTCAACCACCGGTCCATAGAAATTTCCTGCCGGTCCACAGGGCCAGCATGTGCATCAGGCCCAAAACAGTGTTCTTCAACCGCCGGTCCACGGTGCGATCGATGCGGCGTTATCTTCGAGCCAGCTCCCTCTTCCTAACGGATTCAGTGCACAAAGCCACGGGCAGCGGCTCCTACGGGCATCCTGCGCCTGAACCGGAAGCCTTCTCTCTGACGTTGCAACGTCAGAGGGAAGGCTTCCAGATGAGGAACGGGACGTAAGGTGCAATTAGTACTATTATGGGGGTGGGGTCTGGGGTGGAAATTGGGGTCTGGCTCATGACTTAGCCCAGTGTTCTTGAACCACCGGTCCACGGACCGATGCCGGTCCACAGAATAATTATTTTATTTCTGCCGGTCCATAGGTGTAAAAAGGTTGAAAAACAGTGGCTTAGAACGTGCGTTAGGGCCTTAATGCACGGAATAGCGCATTCTAAAATGCCCCGTGTGTTAGCTGCTACCGCCTCCTGTTGAGCAGGTGGTAGTTTTTCGGCTAGCGCGTGATAATCCAGTGCATGCGCTAAAAACGCAAGTGCACTTATGCAAAAGGAGCCCTATGTGATGTGGCGGTATATAAGGATAAAATATTATTATTATTAAGGGAACCCTTAGAAGGAGCCTTTACCGTGATAGGAGATGCTTAAGCTCTGTGCTGTGACAGGGACAATGGGCACCTGCTGCGCTCGCTTCTGGGACCAAGGAGTAAAAGAGAAGGAGGGAATAGTTGCATTTTCAGCACGGCCTCATTTATCATTTCTTCTGGATCCTGGAATAGCTCCAGAGGCCGAGGAAATAAGAACTACTTACAGCTACCTGTCTCCTGGGAAGCAGTGCACATCTACAAAGACCAAGCCATCTGCACCACTGCTTTGGAGTCTCCAAATCCCCCAAGTCTCTCGGCAGCTCTGACAAATGGGGAAGCGCTAAGGAGAGAGAAAACAGTTGAGGAAAAAAGGTTTGTCTTTGCTGTTATTGTCCCAAATACTTGCCTGAAGAGACGTTATGTAAACTAGTCAGTTCAGAACTTATTTAAACTATGTGAAGCATGTGGCATAATTGCCTATGGCCTCCTGGCATGTGTTGGTTCCAGGGGACTGCCCAGGACATTCCAAAACCCAGCATTTCTCTGGGTTTTGGAAAGCCCCTACCAGTTCGACCGCATCTTCTGAGCATGCGCAAATGGCGTCACACATATCCGCGCATGTTCCAGGCACTCCAGACATGGCCAGAGCTGGCTGTAGAAGAGAGGAGGCTTGGTTGGGCTGGGGGCAGAGCAGGGCGGGGTTATGTGTCCGGGTTGTTGTTGTTTTTTCTAAATATGGTAATCCTATCCATAAGGAAATATTTCTTTATGGCAAGGGTGGTGGATGCAAAGAATGGGCCTCCCAGCAGACATGGTGGAGACAAGGGCAGATTGTGAACTCATGAAAACTTGAGAAAAGCACAGAGGCTGTCTAAGAGACAGGAAAAGATTGTAAGGCGACTTAGTTGATGTGGTTGTCAGAAACACCTGGGAAATCTCTAGTGGAAGGGCTAGATAAGGGGAGCAAAGTGACTCTTCTCTGGCTTGTTCACTCTAGTTTCTATTCCCTGCAGGATAGGAGGGGGCTGGTTTAGGGGGTCAGCCTCAGCTTGGACTCTCCCCTCTTTTTCCCTGCAGATGAGTGGGGGAGCAGAGGGGAGAGTGCAGTGGTGTGTGGTCAGGGCCTTCAGGGGATTCACCCCACCCCCTAAAGGCCCTGAGGGCACTGCTCTGAATTTGATTGGTTGAGCAGGCAACAGGGAGATGCTGCTCAGCCAATCAAATTCAGAGCAGTACTGTCAGGGCCTTCAGGAGGTTCAGTGAATCCCCAGCCCAAGAGCCCTGGGTTGTTTTTTTTTTTTTTATTTGTTTGATGCAGTTTGATTGGCAGAGCAGGCTGTCTACTCAACCAATCAAACTGCATCAAGAAAAAAATAAACAAAAAATAAAAAAGCAGGGCTGTAAAGTTAGGGATTCACTGAAGCCCCTGAAAGCTCTCACCGCACACCTCTGGAAGAGTGCTAAGTTGGGGGGGGGAACACCAAGATGTCAAAGTTGGTCCTGATAGAAGGTAGAATGTTTTGGGGTCAACGTGCTGAATTACGATTTGATTCATAATGAGTCAATTTGGGTGAAGGAAGTATCATTCTCAGAGAGTCAACTGGCCGTAATGTATGGGTTCTATGGAATGATTACAGCAGCCAAGTATGATGGAGCCGCATAATGTGGATGGCAGTTTCAGTGTATAAGAAGATAAGAACATAAGCATCGCCTCTGCCGAGTCAGACCATAGGTCCATCGTGCTCAGCAGTCCGCACTCGCGGCGGCCCCCCCAGGTCCATGACCTGTAGTGTTCTTTCACTTAAGACATTTTATCCTTTATAGTACCCCTCTAGCTATACCCCTCAATCCCCTTTTCCTTTAGGAACATGTCCAACCCCCTTTTTGAAACCCAAAATCGTACTCTGCTCTACCACCTCCCCCGGAAGCGCATTCCAGGTATCCACCACCCGCTGGCTGAAGAAGAACTTCCTAGCATTTGTTCTGAATCTGTCTCCCTTCAATTTTCTTGCGTGCCCTCTTGTTTTTGTTTCCCCCGCCAGTCTGAAGAATCTTCCCCTCTCCACCCTCTCTATACCCTTCATGATCTTGTAAGTTTCTATCATGTCCCCTCTAAGTCTCCGTTTTTCCAGAGAAAAGAGCCCCAGTTTCTCCAGCCTCTCAGCATATGAGAGGCCTTCCATGCCCCTTATCATTTTTGTTGCTCTTCTCTGGACCCTCTCGAGTGTCGCTATATCCTTCTTAAGGTACGGCGACCAGTACTGAACGCAGTATTCCAGATGCGGGCGTACCATCGCCCGATATAGCGGCAGGATAACTTCTTTGGTTCTGGTAGTGATTTCTTTTTTAATAATTCCCAACATTCTGTTCGCCTTCTTGGAGGCCGCTGCGCATTGTGCTCCCGACTTCATTGATTGGTCCACTAAAACCCCCAAGTCCCTTTCTAGGTTGCTCTTCCCCAATACCCTCCCCCCATCGTGTAGCTGAACATCGGGTTTCCTTTCCCTATGTGCAAGACTTTGCATTTCTCTACATTGAAACACATTTGCCATTTATTTGCCCATTCACTCAGTTTGTTCAAGTCCCTTTGTAGTTCTTCACATTCTTCAACAGTTCTAACTCTACTGGAGAGTTTTGTGTCGTCCGCAAATTTTATGACTTCGCACTTCGTCCCCACTTCCAGGTCATTAATGAATATATTGAACAGCAGTGGTCCCAGCACTGACCCCTGCGGGACCACTGCCAAGAGAAAGAAGATTACCAAGGCGAGAACCTAATTTTCCAATACACTACATCAGTCGTCTCAGCTTTATCCGTATTTATGACCCATGACCATGATTATCCTTGCACTTTTGGATAAAAATGTAGATAACTAGATTGCAAGCTCTTCTGAGCAGGGACCGTCTATTGCATGCACAGTGCTGCGTATGCCTTTCGGTGTTATGGAAATGATAAATGTAAAGTTAGGAAATTCTTCTTTACGGAGAGGGTGGTTGATTCACGGAACGCGCTCTCGAGGGCGGTGGTGGAGAAGAAAAGGGTGACAGAGTTCAAACAAGCGTGGGATGAACACAGAGGATCTCGAATCAGAAGATAATGGGTCTACATTGAAGGAACTAAAACCAGTACTGGGCAGGCTTCCAAGGCCTGTGTCCCGTATATGGACATTCAGTTGGGGACGAGCTGGGGAGGGTTTCGATGGCCGGGATGGTTTAGATGGGCTGCAGGGAGCTTTGATGGAGACTCCAGTAGACAGAACCCAAAAACTGGCTGGCGGACAGGAAACAGAGGTTTGGAGTAAAGGGCCATTACTCAGGCGGGCAATGGGTCACGAGCGGAGTTCCGCAGGGGTCGGTGTTGGGACCGCTCCTGTTCAATATATTTATTAATGACCTGGAGGCGGGAACAAATTGTGAAGTTATTAAATTTGCGGATGACACCAAACTCTACCGCAGGGTTGAAACCATGGAAGACTGCGAAGATCTGCAAAGGGACCTAACGACACTAGAAGAATGGGCCAAAAAGTGGCAAATGAACTTTAACGTAGGTAAATGCAAGGTCATGCATGTAGGGAAAAAGAACCCGATGTTCAGCTACAAAATGGGGGGATCACTGCTAGGGATAAGTAACCTTGAAAGAGACCTGGGAGTGATGGTAGACACATCTTTGAAGGTGTCGGCACAGTGCGCCACAGCCTCAAGAAAAGCAAACAAAATGTTGGGTATCATTAAGAAAGGTATCACGACCAGGACGAAGGAGGTCATCCTGCCACTGTATCGTGCAATGGTGTGCCCGCACCGGGAATACTGTGTCCAGTATTGGTCGCCGTACCTCAAGAAGGACATGGCGGTACTTGAGGGAGTCCAGAGAAGAGCAACTAAACTGATAAGGGGTATGGAAAACCTCTCATATACTGACAGACTGAAAAAGCTGGGGCTGTTCTCCCTGGAAAAGCGGAGACTTAGAGGAGACATGATAGAAACCTTCAAGATCCTGAAGGGTATAGAAAAAGTAGACAGGGACAGATTTTTCAGATTATGGGGACCCACAAGTACAAGGGGGCACTCGGAGAAATTAAAAGGGGACAGGTTTAAAACAAATGCCAGAAAGTTCTTTTTTACCCAGAGAGTGGTGGACACATGGAATGCGCTTCCGGAGGCTGTGATAGGCCGGAGCACGTTACAAGGCTTCAAAGAAGGTTTGGATAGGTTCCTAGAGGATAAAGGAATTGAGGGGTACAGATAGGAGTAGCGGTAGGTTATAGGGATAATCTGGGACCACTGCTCAGGCAATGGGCCTGATGGGCCGCCGCGGGAGCGGACCGCTGGGCGAGATGGACCCCTGGTCTGCCTCAGCGGAGGCAACTTCTTATGTTCTTAAGAACACTACCTGGCAGGGTTCTGGGTTTCTGGCCCAAAAATATCTAAGAAAAAGAATCATTTCAACGAAATTAATTTATGGAGCATGTATGCTTGGGCAGACTGGATAGACCGTTCAGGTCTCTATCTGCCATCATGGAGGAAGGAGTGGCCTAGTGGTTAGAGCTACTGCCTGAGACTGTGGGTTCAAATCCTGTGACCCTGAACAAGTCACTCAATCCTCCATTGTGAGCCTGCCAGGACAGATAGCTGAACCGCTTAGATAACCTATAAATACCTATAATACTGGATGCCCACAAAAACACTACTTGATTTTTAGTTACAAAACCAAAATTTATTGGGATATTCTTTCACCTTTGAGGCTACAGTTTCATTAACTCATTAAGTTTCATATTCCATACACTCAATGTGCGCCCCCACCTGTTACTTGGCAACGATCGATGCGATAATCGAGCTCGGACCAGACTCTCTGAAGCATGTCCGGCGTGATCGCGTTTATAGCTTCGGTGATGCGTTCCTGCAGATCGTCCACAGTTGCGGGTAGTGGAGGTACGTAACCCTCAAAGAAAAAGTCACAAACAGTAAAGTCCAGTGATCTCGGGGAGGAAAGGGGTAAAACGCGGACCTCACGGACCTCACGGACCTGGCGGATCTAAACCCGTACGGCCTTAAAAATCTGAGGTCCGTGTCAGTCCATGTCCGTGGCGCTTGTACTTTCTGTCGCCGACAGACCTTGATGAGATTTTTGCACTGACGGATCCGTCTCAGCAAAGGGAGGGAAAAGTGGTAGGATCCGTCAGCGCTAAAAATCTCTTCGAGGTCTGTCAGAGCCAGAGACTAGTGCTGGAGTTTGGAGACTTCTTTTCCATAACGCACGTCCAAAACCTATGTCCCGCTCTCTTGGCTTCTGCTCTGCCGCTCCAGCACTAGTCTCTGGCTCTGACAGACCTCAAAGAGATTTTTAGCGCTGACGGATCCTAACACTTTTCTCTCCCTATGCTGAGACGGATCCATCAGCGCTAAAATCTCATCAAGGTCTGTCAGCGACAGAAACTACAAGTGGCAGGGACACGGACCTCAGATTTTTAAGGCCGTACGGGCTTAGATCCGCGAGGTCCGTCAGGTCCGCGTTTTACCCCTTCCCATCTCGGGAGCCACTTGAGGAACACCTGGTCATTTTGTAACTTCTGCACCAATTGCAGCTTATAAAGGGTGAAAGTGCAAGCGATTGTGTAAGATCTTACTAAGCGTGCTTTTTGGGACTTGTATTTGCTGCCATCTAATTTATAAACATATTCCAATAAGTTTTGATTTTGTAACCATTTAAAATCAAGGAGTGTTTTTGTGGGCACCCTGTCAAATACTTCCAGGAAAAATTTGATTAATCTTACCGTGCTAATGTAATTTTGAAAGCTTTTTGTCATATCGCTGTCTGTATACAGCCTCTTCCTCTGTAAACCGCTCTGAACTGTTTGTGGTATTGCGGAATATAAAAATTGAAAGGGGATATATTCCGTACAAACGTAAGGAGGTTCTTCTTCACCCAGAGAGTGGTGGAAAACTGGAACGCTCTTCCGGAGTCTGTCATAGGGGAAAACACCCTCCAGGGATTCATGACCAAGTTAGACAAGTTCCTTCTGAACCAGAACGTACGCAGGTAGGGCTAGTCTCAGTTAAGGCACTGGTCTTTGACCAGAGGGCCGCCGCGTGAGCGGACTGCTGGGCACGATGGACCCCTGGTCTGACCCAGCAGCGGCGATTCTTGTGTTCTGGCTCTAGGACACTGGCCTGCAAAGTCAGTAGCTGAAATCTGTGAAATGCTGAAAATGACAGCAAGCCTCAGTTCAAGACAGGAGAGCTGAAAATGCCCAGCACTCTGGCATGTAATGCACAGCCAGTGACATTCAGAGCGTCAGGCCTAGAACGGCTCGCTCCCCTTCGAAACCCTGCGCTGTCTGCTTCCGCTTGGCAGACTGCAGCGCTCCCTAGTATGCCAATGATTACTGGCAAGCTGAGGCTTTTGAGAACAATTATGAGAAAACAGCATTTCCCGCTGAGAATGGGTTATAACCATTTAGAATCGTGCCCGTGGGCCTCACTAACACACCAGCCACTTATGTCAGCACTTTTGGAGAATTTATGCTTGCACTGCAGTCCTGCAGCATCTGCAGAGCTGTTCCTGGTACACACGCCCGCTCCATCTCCCACGGCTGCGGGAACAGTCGCCAGGCGAGGTCAGGAGGGCATCAGCACGGCAGCAGACAACATCTGAGATGTTAACAGCCTATTGTTAAAGCTTCTGCTCCGTAGACTAACAACCTGCAAAGCTGTACTTCAAGTCGCTGTTCGGGGGACACAAATATGAGTAACTTCAGAAAATCCTGTGGGGGCTCCAGTCCTTCAAACAGAAGTGAACTGATGGTCTACAGAAGCGTTTTCCCAACTTCTTCAAGTCAAGTGCCCCCCTAGTCCAGGGCTCGGCAACCTTTTTAAAGCAAAGAGCCATTTGATCCTAAATGCTCGATTGACAAAGAGCCGCAATGGGTAGAGAAGGGGGATACGATTTTTAACGTGATCTGGGCACGTATGCATTTAACACAAAAAACAAAGCTTCAAATGTTCACAAAAAATATAGAATAACTAGTCTTTAAGCCCGTTACATTAACGGGTGCTAGAATAGATGTGTCTGTCTGTCTGTGTTTCTTTATCTCTCTCTCCTTGGCCGCTGTCTGTATCCTTCTGTCTCCCCCTCCCCCCCCCCCGAGCAAAGCTGTCTGCCCCCAGCACCCACCTCCCCCCCAAATGTCTCTCCATGGCCCTCTTCTGTCTTCCCCCCCAGAGCAAAGCTGTCTGTCCCCAGCACACGTCCCCCCAAAGCAGCCCCCTTTGCCTATCTCTTCATGGCCCCTTCTGTCTCCCCCCAGCACACCCCTCCCTCCAAAGCAGCCCCCTTTCCCTCTCCCGCTGACTCTCTCTCTGGCCCCCTTTCTCTGTCTGTCTTTCTGTCCCTCTCCCTGCCCCTGTGTCTTTCTTTCTTTCTGTCTCCCTCCCTCCCGCTGTCTGTCTGTCATTTTTCCCCATTTCCCTGTGCAGCAGCATTTCCATCCCACTTCCCTATGCAGCAGCAACAGCATTTCCCTCCTATCCCCCCCCTTTCCTGTGTAGAAGCAGTAGCAGCATTTTCCCCCACTCCCCCTTTCCCTTCTCTTCCCTGCTCCGTTCGGCCCCTCCCCCTTCTTTTACTGCCGTTGTCGATCCGGCCTGCTCCTGACCCTTCCACCGCCGACAAACCTCGGGGCTCCAGCCGCGTAGGCAGCATTTTAAACACGCTTCTTCGTGGCCTTCTACTGGCGATTTTCTCTGTTGCGCCTGTCTCCGATGATGTCATCAGAGACGCGGCAGAGGAAATCGGCAGAGAAGGGCGCGAAGCAGCGTGTTTATAGTGCTGCCTACGCCGCTGGAGCCGGGAAGCGACGGAAAGGGCAGGGGGTGCTAGCGGCCGGCAGCCGCTGCTCTGCAGGTGGAGAGCAGGGAAGGGCGCGCATGTGAACTTGTCTTGCCTTGTGAGGCCAGACCGTAAGCCGCACATGCGCACTTCCTATGGGTCGCTACAGCTCACGGAAACGGACGCACGCATAGGAAGTGTGCATGCGCGGCTTACCATTTTATTATATTAGATAATTTAATGAGACTTTTGACACTCTGACGTCAGAGGGAAGCCTTTCGGGTCAGCCGCGGGCAGCATGGTGGAACCGCTGCCCGTGACTTTGTGAAGAAATGCCTGCGGCTCCTTGGAAGGAAGGAGGAGGCCGCCAGGAGACAGATAACCACCACGGGATCCCCCACAAGAGAAGAGCCGCAGACATGTGGTCAAAGAGTCGCTTGTGGCTCGCGAGCCGCAGGTTGCCAACCCCTGCCCTAGTGAAACAAATTTCAACTGAGTACCCCGAGCTCCAGGCAGCAAAGATTTTGAAACGGACATTTTATCGTTAAACATTCGGATCCGACTCTAACTCTTGACTCCTACAGAAATTAGACTTTACATTGTTTGTTCTGGATCTAAAATTACCGGTAAATATAATATTAGACGCAGAACAAAATTACATAAGAAATCCAAGTCATTGCAACCGACATACAGACCATGATATAGTTGCTACGGTCTGTTATATTTCACTCTGGTATAAACGGGTTTGTCCTTCGACAGGTGCTGTGTTATTCGTGCAAACTGAGTAATAATGAACCAAGTCACCTTTCTATGCACTTATCCCACCTGACCTCGGCCAGTCTGTCTCCTTCTCTCTAGAGAATGACATGGGGAAAAACTTGTCCCCGTTCCCCCAGGATCTCAATTTCCCCATCTTGTCTCCGTGAGTTTTGTTCCTGTCCCTGCTCCATTCCTATAAGCTCTGCCTTAACTGCACAAGCCTTGAATGCTTAGATTTTCAAGGGTTTGAGGCTTTGCAGATGAGGACAGAGTTTAGACATTGGTGGAACGAGGCATTATGACATCACAATCAGCTCTAGAATGTTGCTTCTTATGATTTGAAAGTGAGGCTTGTGTAGATGAGGATGGAGCTTAGGTATTGGTGGAATGTGGCATTACGACATCACAATCTGAGTTCTGGAATGTTGCTACTTATGAATTTAAAGTGTTTGAATCTTGTGCAGATGAGGATGGAGCGTGCAGGAATGGGGCAGGGACAGGAAAAGAACTCACTGGGACAGGATGGGAAAATGAGTTCCTGCGGGCACGGGGAAAACTTTGTCCCCATGTCATTCTCTCTCTCTCTGAGAGCTTGTTGAATTTTGCTGTCTGATAAGATTGGAGTTGCAAAATCAACAGGAGCATCTTCCACCTCAACACATATCAGTTACTGCAAAATGATGAAGCCCCTTTGCTAGAGGTTGGTGCACCCAAAGGAGTATGAGAAGCATGTGTTGGGAACCTCTGGTCTACAGCAGGTGTTTTCAGCCTGGTCCTTGGGACACACCCAATCAGTCAGGTTTTCTCTAGAGTTAGGGTCACCAGACGTCTGTGAAATCCCAGACATGTCCGGGTGCCCAGAGGGATTTCCAAAACCTGGCAGTTGGTCCGGGTTTTGGAAGTCCACAAGCTTGGGGGCCGCTTCTGGAGGCACCTCTGTGCATGCGTGGATGTCGACGTGATGTCATATGTACATATCCATGCATGTGATGTCATCCTGTATGAGGACATGTCCGGGGGTCCGGATGGCTTTTCAAACCCTGGCCGGCATTCTGTCCGCGTTTTGAAAAGCTTCCAGCTAGCAGCAATGTCGGGGCAGCATCTGCGCATGCGTGGATGCCACGCACATGCGGGTAATGTCATCGCGACACACCAGCGCATGCCCAGATGCCCTCCCGACAAGTGAACCGGTTGAGGGGGTGGGGTTAGGGGCGGAACAGGGCGTGAATTGGGTGGAGCCATGGGTCTGGATTTTTGTTTCCGAAAATCTGGGAACCCCCTCAATGAGGGGCTGCTTCATCCAGGTATGCCACTGAGGATATCCACAATGAATATGCATCGGATAGATTTGCATACAGTGGAGGAAAGGCAGGCAAATTTTCTCATATATATTCACTGTGCGTTTCCTGAAACCCACCCGGCTGGGGGTGTCCCAAGGATTCAGCTGAGAACCCCCTGCCCTATGTCATGCTTCTCAATGCAGACTTCAGGATACCCCCAGCCAGTTAGATGTTCAGGAATTTGCAATAAATATGCATAAGATGAATTTGCATGCCTACCTCCACTCTATGCAAATCTGCTTCATGCATATTCAGTGGGGGAGATCCTGAAACCCTGAGTGTGCCCAAGGACTTGCTTAAGAGCCATTGCTCTACCGCAGGAGAAGTTATTTATTTAATCATTTATATTCCGCATATCCTACAATTCTGTGCGGATTACAGATTATTCAGCATTTTCCCCTAACTGTCCCAGTGGGCTCCCACTCTGCCTAATAGACCTGGAGCAATGGGGATTAGGGCCTTAACGCGTGGAATAGGGTGCGCTAGCCGCTACCACCTCTCTTGAGCAGGTGGTAGTTTTTTTTGGCTAGCGCGCACTAATCTGATGCATGCGCACCTTCGTAAAAGGAGCCCTAAGTGACTCGCCCAGGGTCACAAGGAGAAGTCTAAGATTTGAACCCACAACCTCAGGGTGCTAAGACTGTAGCGCTAACCACTGCACCCCACACTCCTTACACAGATGAAACCCTCAGGGGTAACATAAGAACATATAAGAACATAAGAACTGCCATCTCCGGATCAGACCCATGGTCCATCAAGTCCGGCGATCCGCACACGCGGAGGCCCAGTCAGGTATACACCTGATGTAGTTTTAGTCACCCATATCCCTCTATGCCTCTCATAAGGAGATGTGCATCTAATTTGCCTTTGAATCCCAGCACAGTGGATTCCTTGATAACCTCCTTTGGGAGAGCATTCCAGGCGTCTACCACTCGCTGCGTAAAACAGAACTTCCTGACATTTGTCCTGGACTTGTCCCCCCTTAGCTTCAAACCATGTCCTCTTGTCCGTGTCGCGTTGGACAATGTAAATAATTTATTTTCCTGCTCTATTTTATCGATGCCTTTCAGCATTTTGAACGTCTCGATCATGTCCCCTCGCAGCCTCCTCTTCTCAAGGGAGAACAGTCCCAGTTTCTTGAGTCGTTCCTCATATTCCAAGTTCTCCATACCTCTTATTAACTTCGTTGCTCGTCTCTGCACCCTCTCTAACAGTTTTATATCCTTCTTTAGGTTGGGAGACCAATGTTGGACACAGTATTCCAAGTGTGGTCTGACCATTGCTCTATAAAGCGGTATTATGACTTTCTCCGATCTACTCGTGATTCCTTTCTTTATCATGCCTAACATTCTGTTTGCTTTCTTTGCCGCTGCCGCGCATTGTGCCGACGGCTTCAGGGTCCTATCTATCAGTACACCCAGGTCCTTTTCTTGTTCGCTCTTACCCAGAGTTGCGCCTGACATTCTATACTCGTATTCCTTATTCTTACTACCTAAATGCATTACTTTGCATTTCTCCACGTTGAACTTCATCTGCCATTGATCTGCCCATTTCTCTAACTGATACAAGTCGCTCTGGAGTTCCTCGCTATCCTCCTGCGATCTGATTGCCCGGCATAGCTTTGTGTCGTCTGCAAACTTAATGATCTCACTGGATATTCCGTCTTCCAGGTCATTGATATAAATATTAAATAGGATCGGCCCAAGCACGGAGCCCTGGGGCACACCACTAGTCACTTTCTCCCAGTCTGAGAACTTTCCATTTATGCCCACTCTCTAGGGTTACCATATTTGAAGGAGAAAATTTTTTTAATTTAATTATTGATATTCCGCATATCCTACAAGTTACAGGGCTTCAAAGAAGGTTTGGATAGGTTCCTAGAGGACAAAGGAATTGAGGGGTACAGATAAGGGTTGAGGTTAGGTTATAGGGATAGGAGCAGAGATAGGTTATAGAAATAGGCAAGGACCACTGCTCAGGCAATGGGCCTGATGGGCCGCCGCGGGAGCGGACCGCTGGGCACAATGGACCTCTGGTCTGACTCAGCGGAGGCAACTTCTTATGTTCTTACAATTCTATGCAGATTACAAATTATTCAGATACTCAAGCATTTTTTCCTAACTCTTTCTAATGTACCTGATGCATGGCCCCGCCCCCGTTCTGCCCCCAGCCCTGCCCCATTCTGCCTCTAGCCCCACCCTATTCTGTCTCTAGTCCCGCCCCCAAAAGTCTCATCTCTTTTTTTTTTTCTGACCTCTGGCTGCTTCTGGAGGGCCTCCAGCATGTGCGGATGCATGTGACATCATCCACGCGTGCTTACTGAAGGCTCTCCAGATGCAGCCGGAGCTCGTGGCTTTCCAAACCCCGTCAAACTGCCGGGTTTTGGAAAGTCCATCCAGGAACCCGGACAGTCCTCTAACAAGAGGACATGTCTGGGTTTCCCCCAATGTCTGGTAACCCTACTCAGCTGGGCCTTCAGCGAATAAGACGTCATCGATGCAGTGTTCACCAAATAGATGGCTCATGTCTGCCTCTAATAGCTGCAGAGTTTAAGAATGAAATGAAATACCCAACAAGCTAAAGACCCAAATATACTTCTTCCTCCCTATGTACAACGAAAATAAATCCAGTAGGCTTCCTTGGTTATCAAAAAAGGTATCACTACCAGAACCAAGGAAGTTATCCTCCCGCTGTATAGGGCGATGGTGCGAACCGCATCTGGAGTACTGCGTTCAGGATATGGCGATACTCGAGAGGGTCCAGAGAAGAGCAACAAAAATGATAAAAGGCATGGAAAACCTCTCATATGCTGAGAGGCTGGAGAAGCTGGGGCTCTTTTCCTTGGAAAAGCGGAGACTTAGAGGGGATATGATAGAAACTTATAAGATCATGAAGGGTATAGAGAAGGTAGAGAGGGACAGATTCTTCAGGCTTGCGGGGGTAACAATAACAAGAGGGCACTCGAGGAAATTGAAGGGAGACAGATTCAGAACAAACACTAGGAAGTTCTTCTTCACTCAGAGGGTGGTGGACACCTGGAACGCGCTTCCAGAGGAGATGGTAGAGCAGAGTACGATTCTGGGTTTCAAAAAGGGACTAGACGAGTTCCTGAAGGAAAAGGGGATCCAGGGGTACAATTAGAGGGTTACTATACAGTACAAAATGCTCTAGAGCAGGGATCTCAAAGTCCTTCCTTGAGGGCCACAATCCAGTCGGGTTTTCAGGATTTCCCCAATGAATATGCATGAGATCTATGTGCATGCACTGCTTTCAATGCATATTCATTGGGGAAATCCTGAAAACCCGACTGGATTGCGGCTCTCAAGGAGGGACTTTGAGATCCCTGCTCTAGAGTAATAGATCACTTACAGGTCATTGACCTGGGGGGCCGCCGAGGGAGCAGACTGCTGGGCATGATGGACCTATGGTCTGACCCGGCAGAGGTAATGCTTATGTGCCTATATATTTCCCTGCAGAAACATAGCCCACCTCAATTTGCATGATCTACAAATATTGAGGCCAATAATTAAAGGCAGATAATTGGGTGGGAGGGGCTTCTGCTCTCTCTTCTCCCAAGAACTGGGTTGTTCCTGGATTTCCAGGGCTGTGGAATTGGTACACCAAACTAGATTACTGCGACGCCATCTACTTAAATCTATCAAAAAAAAGTCTTCTAAGACTCCAGCTAATCCAGAATACTGCAGCCAAACTGATCTTCTCAAAACGCAAGTATGATCATGCCTCTCCACTCCTTGCCAAACTTCATTGGCTTCCAATACACAGGGACAATGTAACAAATGGAGTCAGGAAAAGGATTAGGCAATGAGAAAACTGACTCAATTAGTAAAGCCAACATATGAGAAGAACCTGCTAGACTGCAACGTGGCTCAGAGATATATATAACTCTAAAGAGGGGGAGGTAACACCCTCTTGGGCTGAGAGTTTTTCATCCAATCATAGCTTGATATACAGTAAAGGTAGGTTCAACTCAAGAAGGCGTTGCTTATAACTATATTCAATAATTCTGAATGTTGATGCTTTCAAAACTTTAAACAAAAAGGAATTGCATCCAGGTTGCACAGAAGGTGTGAAAAATACACTTGGCTTATATGCAAAATAACTTCTCAGGGTCCCTAGTTTTGAAAGCATCAAGTTTTGAAAGCATCAACATTCAGAATTATTGAATATAGTTATAAGCAACGCCTTCTTGAGTTGAACCTACCTTTACTGTATATCAAGCTATGATTGGATGAAAAACTCTCAGCCCAAGAGGGGGTTACCTCCCCCTCTTTAGAGTTATATATATCTCTGAGCCACGTTGCAGTCTAGCAGGTTCTTCTCATATGTTGGCTTTACTAATTGAGTCAGTTTTCTCATTGCCAAACTTCATTGGCTCCCAATAATCTCCAGAATCCATTTCAAATGTTCCTGCCTGGCTTTCAAGATCATTCACGGAATCCTGCCTCCTCTTATCCCACTGTCTTTCAACTCCTCCAGTCCCGACTCCTCCAGAACTGCCCAAAGGCTTAAACTAGCCTTCCCCTCTCCACGCGGCATCCACTATTCAGGCAAACTGGGAAAATCCCTTCTCTTCAAAATCACAGGTCTTTGGAACGACCTCACCACCCCGCTGCGGAACCTGAGCTCCCTTCAGTTATTCCGCAAACAACTGAAAACCTGGCTTTTCAGCAAATTGTAGCTCTATCCTCCCCCCTTTCTCTCCCCCCTTTCTACACATAAGTTCATGTAATCCTTTTTCTTCTTCTCTACCCACTATTTTAAGTTCTTGTAAACCGTGTCGAGCTCCATTCTCATGGAGATGATGCGGTATATAAACTTAAGGTTTAGATTAGATTAGATTAGATTTAGATCCGACTCTATCTCTTAACTACAGTTATTAGGCTATACATTAGTGGTCTCAAACTCGCAGCCCAGGGGCCACATGCGGCCCGCCAGGTACTATTTTCAGGCCCTCGGTCTGTTTATCATAATCACAGTTTCTTGATTCTGCGTCTCTTTAGCTATAAACTAGCTGATGTCCCGGCGTTGCACGGGTATTTAATTAAAACAATAACACTGTAAATGGATTCAAATAAAGATACTTTATAGTGGTGAATGAAATTATTTTTTTACAGCTTTATAAAAAGTACAATATTCAAATTATAATGTGAAATATTTGACAAAATGAATACAATACAACTAACGCAAAACGTGATTATAAACAACATTTTTAGTTTCACCTCCAGGAGCAAGAACATATACATTCTTGGGTGAACCCACCCTTGAGCAAACAACATAGAGTTGTCCATGGGAAAAACAGGGGGATCTTAAATCCACTCCACAGTATGTAATAGTCTGTCCCTGTGATTTGTTGATTGTGATAGAGAATGCAAGTCTCACTGGAATTTGCAATCTCTTAAACTGAAAAGGAAGATCTGTTGCAAGTTTCGTTCAAATTGGGCAAGCCGTTTTTGCGTTGGCAGCTTTTTACAATTTTTCCATTGACATGAATGGGTGAACTCAGATTTTCTGTTTGTAGCTCCGCCCACGTGTGCAGGTGGGCCACGAGACCCCCAGAACATATCACCCCAGGTAGTGAGGGATCTGCATACCAAGTTTAGATCAAATCGGGCAAGCCGTTTTTGAATTACTGTGAGAATGGCAGCTTTTTACATTTTTTCCATTGACATGAATGGGTGAAATCTGAATTTCTGTTTGTAGCTCCGCCCACGTGTGCAGGTGGGCCGCGAGACCCCCAGAACATATCACCCCAGGTAGTGAGGGATCTGCATACCAAGTTTCGTTCAAATCGGTCAAGCCGTTTTTGCGTGATCGCGACACATACACACACACATACATACACACATACATACCTCCGATTTTATATATATAGATTACAATATTGTTATTAAGACTTAGCCAAAAGGAAAGGGTTTTACCTCATTCAAAATTGTCATTTCTTTAATAAGACATTAACTATTTTTGTTCTGAGGCCCTCCAAGTACCCTACAAATCCCAAAATGTGGCCCCACAAAGGCTTTGAGTTGGAGACCACTGCTTTACATTGTTTGTTTGGCATCTAAAGTTGCTGATAAATATAATATTAGATGCAGAACAAAAATATGTACGAGGAGGTGCTGAAAAGTTCTCAGACGAACCAAGAAGAGAATGACATGGATATGGGTCAGTCAATGATCTGAAACAATGTCAAAACAGAGAATTTCATTTCTGCAAATTGGCACTTCATGAAATAAGATAACGCTCTTCTCAGCTCCAGTGGCAAAATAACGCTCAGAATTTAGGAAGTTGGTGGGTTGAGCTGAGAACTTTTCAGCACCCCCTCGTCTGTAATAAAAGTGAGCCAAGTATAGGACAATCGAGCCATTGTGACATCACTGAGGAGGTTGGCTCTTATTGGTGGAATGAGGCATTATGACATCACAATCTCAGCTCTGGTTACCAGAGACTGAAACTCTTCATGCTACTGTGGGGTGCTGAAAAGTTCTCTGCGCCAACCAAGAAGAGAATGAGGGGGTTAGAGTTCAAAACATAGAATATCATTTCTGCATTGGCTTCTGGTCCTTCATAGGATCCAGTTCAAGTGGGCATGTGTGGTTTTCAAACTCCTTTATGGAATATTTGACTCTTTGATTCCCGTAGTGGGAATTCCTTTAGATCCTGCTATTCAAGAATTACAACAATTCACAAATTAGCATTTCCTTCTCTGGAAGGTATTCAACGCACTGGGAAGCTTAGTAAATCTTTTACTTTTAAATTGGTGAGAATTTGGACTGGACTTCCAGATTCTCTAAGACTGGTAAATCAATTATTTCAATTTCAAAAAAGTTTAAAAACCTGGTTGTCTTCACAATAGTTAATCTCATTTTAGCTGTCGTATAGTAAGAACATAAGAAGTGCCTCTGCTGGGTCAGACCAGAGGTCCATCGCGCGGCGGCCCAACAGGTCCAGGACCTGTGCAGTAATCCTCTATCTATACCCCTCTATCCCCTTTTCCAGCAGGAAATTGTCCAATCCTTTCTTGAACCCCAGTACCGTACTCTGCCCTATTACGCCCTCTGGAAGCGCATTCCAGGTGTCCACCACCCGTTGGGTGAAGAAGAACTTCCTAGCATTGGTTTTGAATCTGTCCCCTTTCAGCTTTTCCAAATGGCCTCTCGTTCTTGTAGTTTTCAAAAGTTTGAAGAATCTGTCCCTCTCATGATCTTGTAAGTCTCTATCATATCCCCTCTAAGTCTCCTCTTCTCCAGGGAAAAGAGACCCAGTTTCTCCAATCTTTCTCTCTCTCTCTCTATTTCTGTCTCTCTCCCTTTCTTTCTATCGCTCGCTCTCTCTCTATTTCTCTCTGTCTCCCTTTCTGTCCCTCTCTACTCTCTCTATGCCCTTCATGATCTTGTAAGTCTCTATCATATCCCCTCTAAATCTCCTCTTCTCCAGGGAAAAGAGACCCAGTTTCTCCAATCTTTCTCTCTCTCTCTCTATTTCTGTCTCTCTCCCTTTCTTTCTATCGCTCGCTCTCTCTCTATTTCTCTCTGTCTCCCTTTCTCTCTCTCTTTCTGTCCCTCTCTACTCTCTCTATGCCCTTCATGATCTTGTAAGTCTCTATCATATCCCCTCTAAGTCTCCTCTTCTCCAGGGAAAAGAGACCCAGTTTCTCCAATCTCTCAGCGTATGAAAGATTTTCCATCCCTTTAATCAGACGTGTCGCTCTCCTCTGAACTCTCTTGAGTAACGCCATATTCTTCTTAAGGTACGGCTTCCAGTATTGGACACAGTACTCCAGATGCGGACGCACCATCGCCCGATACAACGGCAAGATAACTTCTTTCGTTCTGGTAGCAATACCCTTCTTGATTATACCTAGCATTCTATTCGCTCTCTATGGGGCCGCTGCGCACTGTTCCGACGGCTTCATTGTCTTGTCCACTATTAGCCCCAAGTCCCGTTCTTGGGCACTCTCACCCAATAACAGCCCTCCCATCGTATAACTGTACTTCGGGTTTCTGTTTCCTACACGCAGGACTTTACATTTCTCTACATTGAACTTCATCTGCCATCTCGTCGCCCCCTCCCCTAGTTTGTTCAGGTCCCTTTGTAAATCTTCGCAGTCCTCTTTAGTCCGAGCCCCACTAAATAGTTTGGTGTCATCTGCAAATTTTATTATTTCGCACTTCATCCCTGTTTCTATATCATTTATAAATATATTGAATAGCAGCGGTCCGAGCACTGACCCCTGCGGAACACCACCTATGACCCTCCTCCAGTCCAAGTAGTGGCCCTTCACTCCTACCCTCTGCTTCCTACCCACCAACCAATTCCTGTTCCATCTATGTACGTCTCCTTCCACCCCAAGGTTCTTCAGTTTCCAAGTAGGCGTTCATGGGGTACCTTGTCAAAGGCTTTTTGGAAATCTAAATATACGATGTCTATGGGGTCCCCTTTGTCCATCCGTTTGTTAATTCCTTCGAAGAAGTGTAGTAAGTTCGTTAGGCACGATCTCCTCTTGCAGAAGCCATGTTGGCTTGTGATTAGAAGTTTATTTCTTTCAAAATGCTCATCGATGCTGTCTTTTATCAGCGCTTCCGCCATTTTCCCCGGAACCAAGGTCATACTCACCGGTCTGTAGTTCCCCGGGTCACTTTTTTCCTAACTCTTTCCATCCATCTTATCTAACCAATTTCTGTTTTTATCCCACAGTTTTTACTTGTTATGTTTCATTTTTTTAACGAACTATAAACCGAGTCGAGCTCCTTAGGGAGTAGATTCGGTCTATATAATGAAGATTAGATTAGAAAAGCCATGTAAAGTAAGGTATGCAAAATTTGTAAAGTAATGTAAAGTATTGTATTGTCATCGCCTGGAAATGACCAGCCATCTTCTAATGTAATCCGCTTAGAACCGCAAGGTACAAGCGGAATAGAAATCACTAATGTAATGTAATGTAATAAAATCAGCTCAGAATTTAGGAAGTTGGTTGGTTGGGCTGAGAACTTTTCAGCACCCCCTCGAGTATATATAAATATAAAATGATACATTTGTCAAATTTTATCATTTTTCATTTTGAAGCTGGAGTCAACCACTCAACATTGCTTCTGACTCCAGCTCCACAGCCCCACTCACCTATGTCCATCCGATCATTCTCTCTACCTGAAACTCCCCAACCCTCCATGTCTTGTCTGTCTGTCCAAATTTAATTGTAAGCTCTTCTAAGAAGGCACCATCTGTTAAATGTACAGCGCTGTGTACGCCTTTCAGGGCTATAGAAATGATAGATGGTATTAGTAGAAGTTAGAGCTGGCCGGCCAGCAGAAAAATACCCTCGTGGTCCATCCAGTCTGCCCAAGACGAACAAAGCCCCGCCCACCACTCTGTGAGGGCCCAAGTCACCCATGTGCAAATGCTGGTCGTGAAGCTGCCACCATGCCAACCACAGTGAGGCCCCGGGCACTGCACGTGCTCAGAGAGAGAGAGAGAGAAAAAAAAATCTCTCTGAGCTTATCTGCAAATGGGAGATCACCCATAGGTGGCTGACTATCCTGCTGTCCACGGAGAACCTACGTTACAGGTAAGTAACTACACTGTACTGAAGCACTACACACACACCCACCCGGCAGCAATGCAGTTCTTGGACTCCCTCTTAGCTTAGAGGGAGCAGTGGGTGGATTGAGTCGCCCTGATGGAAGAAATGGAAAACCAGTGTCTGCTGATGCCTCGGGTACCTGACGCTCAGATTAGTTTCAGCATTGAGCATCCAAATCTTTTTGACCCACTGCTCTAAATGTTGCAGACCATCACGGGCTCAGTACCAGACCTATTGCTTTCATTTCTAATTTGCAGATGGTTGCACAGAAGCACCCCACTTAGAGGTCATTCTACTAAGAAGCACTAATGATTAACAATATCAAAGGTTTAAAGTGCTCTCTGAGTGTATCTGCCTCTACTGCTACTACATTTTATCATTTCAACAGCACTGAAAGGTATATGCAGCGCTGTACATTTAACATTTAATAGACGGTCCTTGCTCAGAAGAGCTTACAATCTAATTTAGAAAAACAGAGAGGACAAAGAGAGTTTCTTTTGGCTGGACATCAGATTGAGGGGAATTTCAAAAGTACTGTATAATTTTGTCCTGTCAATTCCCAGCTCTAAACATTTAACATTCAATAGATGGTCCCTGCTCAGAAGAGCTTACAATCTAATCTGGACAAAGAGGGTTTCTTTTGGCTGGACATCAGATTGAGGGGAATTTCAAAAGTACTGTACAATTTTGTCCTGTCAATTCCCAGCTCTAAACATTTAACATTCAATAGATGGTCCCTGCTCAGAAGAGCTTACAATCTAATCTGGACAAAGAGGGTTTCTTTTGGCTGGACATCAGATTGAGGGGAATTTCAAAAGTACTGTACAATTTTGTCCTGTCAATTCCCAGCTCTAAACATTTAACATTCAATAGATGGTCCCTGCTCAGAAGAGCTTACAATCTAATCTGGACAAAGAGGGTTTCTTTTGGCTGGACATCAGATTGAGGGGAATTTCAAAAGTACTGTACAATTTTGTCCTGTCAATTCCCAGCTCTAAACATTTAACATTCAATAGATGGTCCCTACTCAGAAGAGCTTACAATCTAATCTGGACAAAGAGGGTTTTTTATGGCTGGACATCAGATTGAGGAGAATTTCCAAAAGCACAATTGTATTCTGTCGATTCCCAAAGTTAACTGGACAGATTTTTTGAATGCTAACATAGTAAATGACAGCAGATAAAGACCTAAACGGTTCATCCAGTCTGCCCAATATTCACACTCATTATACAGTATACAGTATTCATGGTTAAATTGTCTCTAATATTTCTGGGCAATAGACCATAGAAGTCCGCCCGGTACTGGCTTTAGGTTCCCACAGCTGGATTTGCTGTCGAAGCCCACTCCAGCCAATCCTAAACCAAATCACCATATACAGGATACCTAGTATTGTTTTATAATCAGAGATTCTCTGTGTTCATCTACTACTAATTATTATTTCAATAGAGCTGAAAGGCGTACACAGTGCTGTGCATTTAACTTTCAATAGTCCCTGCTCAGAAGAGCTTATAATCTAATTTGGAAAGCCGGACATCTCAGGGCTGGGGAGATTCTGGTAGAGGAAATGATACAATGGGTAAAGGTATCTGATAGCAGTGAGTGGGAGTTGAAAACCAGCTTCAAAAAACGCTTGGATTTGAATACTGCTAGAGATGGAGCATGACATATTGATTCA
This sequence comes from Geotrypetes seraphini, assembly GCF_902459505.1. Taxonomy (NCBI): domain Eukaryota; kingdom Metazoa; phylum Chordata; class Amphibia; order Gymnophiona; family Dermophiidae; genus Geotrypetes; species Geotrypetes seraphini. The sequence goes on from NC_047085.1 coordinate 14,511,415, forward strand.
GGCAGCCTGTTCCAGGCATGCGGCGTGGCAAGAATGAAGGGACGGAGTCTGGAGTTGGCAGTGGAGGAGAAGGACTTACCCGATGAGCATAGTTCACAGGAGGGAGTGTAGGGAGACATAAGTGAGGAGAGATATTGGGGGCTACAGACTGAATGCACTTGTAAGTCAGTACTATATTCGGAAATGGGGAGCCAATGAAGTGACTTAGAGAGGTAATGCGAGAATAGCGGCTCTCACGGAATATCTACCTAATCGAATCTTCTATTTCTGCGTCGCTCATACCAAGGCAGGCTCAAGACAACTTATAGAGAGGGGGAAGGGGGGAGGAGGGGAGGGAGAAGAGAAGAAGTAGGTAGGAGGGAGAGGAAGAGAGAAGGGTGGAGGAGGAAGGAGAGAACACAGGTGATAAGGGTCAGTTTCTTCCGGACTATGGCATGGTTAGGTTCTGTTCTGGTTGTTTCTGTAAGGTCATTCCAAGTTTTTACTCCTAGAAAGGTGAGCATGGAGTGAAAAACATGTTTGTAGTGAAGATTTTATGTGGAAGGGAGAATGAGTCGTGCGGCAGCATTCTGAATGGATCGAAGGGGTGAGAGACGGACGCGCGGGAGGCCTGAGAGAAGTACGTTGCAGTCATCTAAGCGTGAGGTGATGAGAGTGTAGATAAGGGTTTTGGTAGTGTGTTCAAAGAGGAGAGGTTGGATTTTGCTAATATTATAAAGGAGGAAGCGACAGGTTTGGGCGGTTTGTTGGAGCTGAGCGGAGAAGGAGAGAGAGAGAGAGGAGTCAGGGATCGCCCCGCGGTCCATCCCACACTTTTTTGAATTCCGTCACCGTCGTCATCCCCACCACCTCCCCCGGGAGGGCATTCCAGGCATCCACCACCCCCTCTCCGTGAAAAAGAACTTCCTAAGTCTATTCGTGCCCGCTAGTTTTACCATTTTCCTTTCTCTGGAAAAGACTTGTTTCTCTACTAAGGCAACGGAAATGTTTTTTTGATCCCGCGAATGCGTTTGTTCCCGAAGGGCTCCTGTTACTAAGCTGCACGCAGCATTTTAGCGCACGCTACGTGGCTAGAACTAACGCCAGCTCAATGCGCGCGGTCCAGCATGCGGGGCAATTTAGCGCGCGTTAAAGCCCTAAGGTGGCGTGGTAAAAGGAGCTCTAAGAGTAAAGCAGGCAGAACCCTTTGCTTGCCTTGGGTGCAAGAACCAAAGAGTAAGGGTTTCTCTGTCCCTTTGTGCTTTCGTTCGGTTTGCTTATCTTGCGTGCAACATCTCCGAAACAGCTGTCACTTTGCAGCTGTCTCCCGTTCCCTCTGTGATGTACGACGCCGTCCAGATCATTGGGGGGGGGGGGGGCGTTAGCCTCTCCCTCCCGGGCCTGTAGTTATGCATTTCATAAGCACAAACGTTTTGCACAGATCAGTGTCTTTGTGCATCTCACGTGGAAGTTGCCAGCGACAGCAGCAGCCCAGGAGGCAGAAGGCCGGTCTCCCTGGCCCTGGGAACTGCTGACAGATGTTTTAATCTGCAGGAGTCACCCTTGCCCGGCACCTTTCCTCTCCCGCTTGACAAATGGCTCCCCGTGTGAGAACAAATTGCAAACAGCTTGCCGTCCCATACATCACTGGCTTCTTGCTCCGTCTGAGGTTGGTCCAGCCACTTCTCCTCATTTATTTCCCAGCGGCGCGGCCCTCGACTGTCTCCCCCATTTCAACACCATCTATCACCCCTTGCATCTGTGGGCAAAAGCAGCGAGCGGCTTTCAGTTGCCGAAGAAGTGCCCTGGGGCAAGCAGGGACGTACTGATGCCTGAGTCAATGGACCAGCACGTCCTTGGCACGGTTTGGAGTTGGACTTCAGTCGTTTTCATAAGGGCGGCGGGATACTGGCAATATCTGGGTTCGGCTTCCTGGAATTTGGCTTCCTGGAACAGCACAGTCTGGGGATATTGTGGGGGAGGGGAATATGAGCCAGGGCACCGGTTGCATGTGGACTGGGTCCCAGAAGGAGCTGCAGGGTGGAGAGCAGGGATTCTCAACTCAGCTCTTAAGACACACCATGCCCAGTCTGGTTTTCAAGATCTCCGCAATGCATATGCGTGAGATAGGTTTACGTTCGATGCCTCCATTGTGTTCAAATCTATCTCGTGGGTATCCTGAGAATATGGCTGGATCCCAAGGGGTGGGTTGAGAAGCCCCGGTGTTGTAGTCCCATCAGGGTTAGGTTCTGACTGAGCATGACACCAGAGCAAGATGAAACACAGCTGGACCTTAGAGCTGCTGCCTCAACCCCCATGAGGTTGTGAGTTTGATCCCAGCTGTGACTCTCCCTTGCCCCACTTAGACTGTGAACCTGTCAGGACAGATAGGGAAGGGAAAGGGATTTATATACTGCCTCTAAAGTGGTTTACACATAGGTACTCAAGCATTTTGCCCGTCTGTCCTGATGTACCTGGGGCAGTGGAGGATTAAGTGACTTGCTCAGGGTCACAGGGAACAGCACAGGGTTTGAACCCAGAACCTCCGGGGGCTGAGGCTGTAGCCTTAACTACTGCAGCACACGCTCCTCGAATATCAGAAGTGAGCCAAGTATAGAACAATGAAGCCATTGTGACATCGCTGCTGAGGTTGGCTCTTAGGCATTGGTGGAATGAGGCGTTATGACATCACAGTCTCAGCTGTGGAATGTTGCTACTCTTTGGGTTTCTGCCAGGCATTATGACATCAGGGAACGAGCCAACCACGCTCAAAGCAGTTTGCATACAGGTACTTCAAGCATGGAGTGGAGGATTAAGCGACTTGCCCAGGGTCAGAGGGAGCAGCACAGGGTTTGAACCCAGAACCTCCGGGGGCTGAGGCTTTAGCCTTAACTACTGCAGCACACGCTCCTCGAATATCAGAAGTGAGCCAAGTATAGAACAATGAAGCCATTGTGACATCGCTGCTGAGGTTGGCTCTTAGGCATTGGTGGAATGAGGCGTTATGACATCACAGTCTCAGCTGTGGAATGTTGCTACTCTTTGGGTTTCTGCCAGGCATTATGACATCAGGGAACGGGGCTACCACGCTCAAAGCAGTTTGCATACAGGTACTTCAAGCATGGAGTGGAGGATTAAGCAACTTGCCCAGGGTCAGAGGGAGCAGCACAGGGTTTGAACCCAGAACCTCCGGGGGCTGAGGCTTTAGCCTTAACTACTGCAGCACACGCTCCTCGAATATCAGAAGTGAGCCAAGTATAGAACAATGAAGCCATTGTGACATCGCTGCTGAGGTTGGCTCTTAGGCATTGGTGGAATGAGGCGTTATGACATCACAGTCTCAGCTGTGGAATGTTGCTACTCTTTGGGTTTCTGCCAGGCATTATGACATCAGGGAACGGGGCTACCACGCTCAAAGCAGTTTGCATACAGGTACTTCAAGCATGGAGTGGAGGATTAAGCAACTTGCCCAGGGTCAGAGGGAGCAGCACAGGGTTTGAACCCAGAACCTCCGGGGGCTGAGGCTTTAGCCTTAACTACTGCAGCACACGCTCCTCGAATATCAGAAGTGAGCCAAGTATAGAACAATGAAGCCATTGTGACATCGCTGCTGAGGTTGGCTCTTAGGCATTGGTGGAATGAGGCGTTATGACATCACAGTCTCAGCTGTGGAATGTTGCTACTCTTTGGGTTTCTGCCAGGCATTATGACATCAGGGAACGAGCCAACCACGCTCAAAGCAGTTTGCATACAGGTACTTCAAGCATGGAGTGGAGGATTAAGCGACTTGCCCAGGGTCAGAGGGAGCAGCACAGGGTTTGGACCCATAACATCAGGGTGTTGAGGCTGTAGCTTTAACCACTGCAAAACACTCTCCTCCAGTAATTTCCTGTGTGCGCTAAAAACGCTAAAAGGAGCCCTAAGTAAACTTTAGAGAGTCTCCAGATAATCTTTAAAGATGGCCCTTTTTGCGTTGATTCTAGTGTTTAAACATAGAAACATAGAAGATGACGGCAGAAAAGGGCCACAGCTCATCAAGTCTGCCCACTCCATTGACCCACCCTATTAAGTCTGAGTGCTAATGACCTAGTTCCTTAACTCGACCCTCGTAGGGATCCCACGTGGATGTCCCATTTATTCTTAAAGTCGAGCACGCTGGTGGCCTTGATCACCTGCACCAGAAGTTTGTTCCAGTGATCTACCACCCTTTCCGTGAAGAAATACTTCCTGGTGTCACCACTAAATTTCCCTCCTCTGAGTTTAAGCGGGTGCCCCCTTGTGACCGAGGGTCCCTTGGGAAAGAATATGTCGTTTTCCACCTCGACACGACCCGTGACGTACTTAAACGTCTCAATCATGTCACCCCTTTCCCTGCGCTCCTCTAGGGTATAGAGCTGTTTGCCCAGTCTTTCTTCGTATGAGAGACCCTTGAGTCCGGCGACCATCCTAGTGGCCATCCGCTGGACCGACTCAGCTCGAAGCACATCTTTCCGGTAATGTGGCCTCCAGAATTGCACACAGTATTCCAGATGAGGTCTCACCATGGTTCTGTACAGTGGCATTATGACTTCAGGTTTGCGGCTGACGAAGCTTCTATTTAGAAGCATAGTGGTGGAAATCAAGTTAGTAGTTTAGAATACTAATAACTTTATTCTTTTATACCGCCATAACCAAAAGTTCTAGGCGGTTTACACTAAAAAGAGCTGGACAATCAGCGAAATACAATGATACAGTAAAAAATAGAAATATTTGTAAAATAGAATTTCAATAATAAAACTCCCTAAGTAATAAACTTAGCGAACAAAGTGGTCTTAATTAATTTCCGAAAACAGCAATAATAATAATAATAACTTTATTCTTCTATACCGCCAACAATCAAATGACTTCTAGGCGGTTTACACAGAAGAGAAACTGGACAATCAGCGAAGTACAGAATAAAACTACAACATGTTATCTAAAGCAGTGTTCTTCATCCTTTTTACACCTATGGACCGGCAGAAATAAAAGAATTATTTTGTGGACTGGCGGCGTTTGAAGAACACTGAGCTAAGTCGTGGGCCATCTGGAAGCCTTCCCTCTGAGGTTGCGACATCAGAGAGAAGGCTTTCAGTTCAGGCGCAGGACGTGCGTAGGAGCCGCTGCCCGTGGCTTTGTGCACCGAGTAAGAGAGGAAGAGGGAGCCGGCCCAAAGATAACGCCGCAGCAGTCACACCGCGAACCGGTGGTTTTGGGCCTGATGCACATGCCGGCCCTGTGGACCGGCAGGAAATTTCTGTGGACCGGCGGTTGAAGAACACTGATCTAAAGTATAGACAGTATAAAATTATTGTTGAAAATAAAACTTCAGTTAGGAAATGAATTTATCAAATAGTACAGTCTCAATCCCTTTTCGAAATGCGCTGTAAGACTGCATGGTTCCGCTAATATAATTGTCCAACCAGGACTGTTGTTTACTTGCATGTTCAGGGTGAACGGATCCTATTTAACAGTGCTTAACCAGGATTCTATAAATGGCGCCGTGTGGCGCAGTTGTCAATCAACCGCTAGGCACTACTTATAGAATCTCAACTAACCAAGATTGTTGCCTCCCAGCGCAGATTGGAACTAGAGGTCTGCACGGGAATGGGGATCGCGGGAATCCCCCCCTAACCCACGTGACTCCCACGGGGACCCCCCTCTGGCCCACGGGACTCCCACGGGGACGGAAGGCTTTGGAAGCAGGGTTCATCCATATAATATAATGGACACGTCAGCCTTAGTAAAAGAGGAGGTTTATAAGTGAATTACCTGGACAGAAAACAAAAAAAGGGTTCCACCAAAGAGATTCCACAAGGAAAACAGCAGCGCAAACACAAAAGAAACTGTGGAATTGATGATCCTGGCAGAAGTAATGGCTGCTTTTTATGGGGACGGGCGGGGATGGAGGTAATTCCTTGCAGGGACAGGTGGGGACGGAGAGGATCCTGACGGGGACGGGCGGGGATGGGTGGGATTTCTGTCCCCGCGCAACTCTCTAATTGGAACCCAAAATGCGCATTTAAGTGAGTCCAAATATTTCCAGAGCAATGATGAGGAGTGTTTCGAAGAAAGCGTGATGAGATGCAGGAATATGAATTGAAGGAGCCTCTGATTTTGACACAATTAAAACGAGAAGAGAGGATCGGACTGAAAGTGAAAAATCAGCTGGATAAAAGACCTCACATCAGTCCAAGTCATCTAGGGCTCCTTTTACGAAGGCGCGCCAGCCCCCGGCGCTGGGCTAGCCGCTACCGCCTCCTCTTGAGCAGGCGGTAGTTTTTGGCTAGCGCGGGGGTTAGCGTGTGATGAAAAGTCGTGCGCGCTGAAGCCGCTAACGCGGCTTCATAAAAGGAGCCCAGAGTTTCAAGTTTCTTTAAAATATTTGATTGGATCGCAAAATCCAAATCCAATGCAATTTACACTTAGTTATAAAATTGGGTTAAAAAAACAAGAAAGTCATGATAATTAAGCTGAACAGTTAGTACTATTTTACCAAACAATACATGTGAAAAAGGGAGGGGAAAAAAATTAAAGGACTAAATACAATTCGTAAACAAATAAAAAGGGTTAGATAATGAAACGAGAGGTTGGGGGAGATTAACCATTTAATTTCTGCTTACCAGCACTACTAGGCCGCTGTAAAATATCCTTTGAAATGATTCAGTTAAAAGCGTCCTTAAAAAGCCAGCTTTTTAAAAGACTTTTAAACTTACAAAGTAATTTTTCTTCTCTTATATTGATCGGGAGTGAGTTTCAATTTTGAGGGGCTGTAACAGAAAAGAAAAAAAATTACGTCCCTCCTTGAATGAACAAATTTTAGTGAAGGGACTAATAGTAATGCACCTCTTAACACCAGCCCCCGCTTTTACAAAACCGCGCAAGCGTTTTGTTTTGTTTTTTTGCGCCAACTGGCGCCAATTGAGCGTTGGAGCAGAAAAAACTATTTACATTGTCCAATTTGACACGGACAAGAGGACACGGAATGAAGCTAAGGGGGGACAAGTTCAGGACAAATATCAGGAAGTTCTGCTTCACGCAAAGAGTGGTGGACACCTGGAATGCTCTCCCAGAGGAGGTTATTGCGGAATCCACCGTCCTAGGATTCAAAAGCAAACTAGATGCACATCTCCTTACGAGAGGCATAGAAGGATATAAATGAGTAAAAATTATGCCAGGTGTACATCTGGCAGGGCCTCTGCGTGTGCGGATCGCTGGACTTGATGGACCGAAGGTCTGATACGGAGATGGCGCTTCTTATGTTCTTATGGAGCAGCGCAGAGCATTCAGCGTACTGGCCAGTGCTAAAAATGTGCAATGTACCTAGCAATACAAAATTTTTTTTTTTTAAACCCCAAAACATACATTTGAGAACATAAAAAAAATAAAATACATAACATAATAGAAATGGAAACAAATGAAATCAATTTTAAAAAGGTATAAATGCTGCCATTTTATTTCAGAGCCAAAAAACCCGAAAATATCAGAGAAATATCACCCCCCCCACACACACACACTAATGATTCAAGAACAACCAAGGCCCTCTTTTACTAAGGGGCGCTAACCGATTTAACGCCCACTAAACGCTAACGCGCTTTAGTAAAAGAAGGGGCGGGTTTTTCAACCTTTTCTAAAGGACGGTTAGCTACAAAAATTCCAGAGATTAATGAACCTGTGTAGCCAAAAGCCCTGCGGTCAAGTTTCAGAAACAGAAAGGGAGCTGAAGAAGAGAGACCAGCGAAGGAAAGGGGGTGGGGCTCGATATACTGCCTTTCGGTGCTTGAAGTCAAAACAGTTATGTTCGTGGCAGTGGAGGGTTAAGTGACTTGCCCAGAGCAGTGGGAACTTGGGCTCAGGCCCACCTCCCTCCTCATCAGCTGTCTGGCTATGCTTATAAGAGAGAGTCCAGAGCTGAGTTTGTGATGTCATAATGCCTCATTCCATCAATAAGAGCCAACCTCATCAGTGATGTCACAAGGGCTCACTTTTGTTACAGACGAGGGGGTGCTGAAAAGTTCTCGGCCCAACCCACCAACTTCCTAAATCCTGAGCGTTATTTTGCCACTGGAGCTGAAAAGAGGGTCGTCTCATTTCATTAAGTACCATAATGCAGGAACGAAATTCTATATTTTGAACCCTATCCCAGTCATTCTTTTCTTGGCTGGCGCTGAGAACTTTTCAGCACCCCATAGTAGCATGAAGAGTTTCAGTCTCTGGTAACCAGAGCTGAGATTGTGATGTCATAATGCCTCATTCCACCAATAAGAGCCAACCTCCTCAGTGATGTCACAAGGGCTTTATTGTCCTATACTGGGCTCACTTTTGTTACAGACGAGGGGGTGCTGAAAAGTTCTCGGCCCAACCCACCAACTTCCTAAATCCTGAGCGTTATTTTGCCACTGGAGCTAAAAAGAGTGTGATCTTATTTCGTTAAGTGCCAATTTGCAGACACGAAATGTTGACATTGTTTCAGATCGTTGACTGAATCATATCCACGTCATTCTCGATTGGGCTGAGAACTTTTCAGCACCCCTTCTTAGTTTGAAGAGTTTCAGTCTCTGGTAACCAGAGCTGAGACTGTGATGTCATCATGCCTCATTCCACCAATAAGAGCCATCCTCAACAGTGATGTCACAAGGGCTCACTTTTATTACATTTGAGGAGGGGGTGCTGAAAAGTTCTCAGCCCCACCAACCAACTTCCTAAATTCTGAGCGTTATTTTGCCGAAAAGAGTGTCGTCATATTTTAAATTCCAATTTGTAGAAGCGAAATTCTATGTTTTGACATTGTTTCAGATCATTGATTGAACCAGATCCACAGCGAAGGTGACCACAAAGTGCTATAATTCTTTATTCATCCAATTAAAGACTTGACACATACGTATTTTGGTCCAGACGGCCTGCATCAGGCGTCTCACACGCTGCGTTTACTTCCTGCTTGTCTTCCCGTTATAAACCGGCCAGAGCACAGTTACCCTCGGCGCTACACGCCTTCTGAATCTCGATGTCATGGCATGCGCAGTCACCAGAGCTGCCAGATTTGGAGGCTCAAAGCACGGAGGGATGGGCGTGTAGCACCTAGGATAACCGTGCGCTGCAGGTTTATAACGGGAAGACAGACAAGAAGTAAGCGCGGCGCGTGAGACGCCTGATGCAGGCCGTCTTGGTTGAAACACGTACATGTCGAGCCTTAGGGCTCCTTTTACTAAGCTGCGTTTTTAGCATGTGCTAACCCCCGCACTACGCGGAACAACTAACGCCAGCTCAATGGAGGCATTAGCGTCTAGCACACGCGGCATTGCAATACGCGCTAAGCGCAGCTTAGTTCAAGGAACCCTTAATTTGGATGAATAAAGAATTATAGCACTTTGTGGTAGCCTTCACTGTTTTCTTTCACTCTCCGATGTGGAATAGATATACTAAGATGGATAGGCAAATGGCTGGAGAACAGAAAGCAGAGAGTGGGCATAAATGGGAAGTTCTCGGACTGGGAGAAAGTGACTAGCGGTGTGCCCCAGGGCTCGGTACTTGGGCCCATCTTATTTAATATTTTCATCAATGACCTAGAAGAAGAAACATCCAGTGGGATCATCAAGTTTGCTGACGACACAAAGCTATGCCGGGCAATCAGGTCGCAGAATGATAGCGAGGAACTCCAGAGCGACTTGAATCAGTTGGAGAAGTGGGCAGATAAATGGCCGATGAATTTTAATGTGGAAAAATGCAAAGTGATGCATTTAGGCAGAAAGAATAAGGAACACAAGTACAGTATGTCAGGTGCAACTCTGGGAAAGACCGAACAAGAAAAGGACCTGGGTGTACTGATAGACAGGAACTTGAAACCGTCGGCACAATGCGCGGCAGCGGCAAAGAAAGCAAATAGAATGTTAGGCATGATAAAGAAAGGAATCACGAGTAGATCGGAGAAAGTTATAATGCCACTTTATAGAGCAATGATCAGACCACACTTGGAATACTGCATCCAACATTGGTCTCCCAACCTAAAGAAGGATATAAAACTGCTGGAGAGGGTGCAGAGATGAGCAACGAAGCTAATAAAAGGTATGGAGAACTTGGAATACGAGGAACGACTTAAGAGACTGGGATTGTTCTCCCTTGAGAAAAGGAGACAGCGAGGGGATATGATCGAGATTTTCAAAATACTGAAAGGAATCGACAAAACAGAGCAGGAAAAAAATTTATTTACAATGTCCAATGTGACATGGACAAGAGGACATGGACTGAAGCTAAGGGAGGACAAGTCCAGGACAAATATCAGGAAGTTCTGCTTCACGCAACAAGTGGTGGAAACCTGGAATGCTCTCCCAGAGGAGGTTATCGCGGAATCCACGGTTCTAGGATTTAAAAGCAAACTAGATGCACATCTCCTTACAAGAGGCATAGAGGGATATGGGTGACTAAAATTACGCCAGGTGTACATCTGGCTGGGCCTCCGTGTGTGCGGAATGCATGACTTGATGGACCGAAGGTCTGATCCGGCGATGGCAGTTCTTATGTTCTTATGTTTCTCGCAATTCTGAACCATATCCACGTTGTTCTCTTCTTGATTGGGCTGAGAACTTTTCAGCACCCCTTGAATCCCAGAGCTAACATATTCCAGTTTATAAATTCAAAATAAGATACCTTTTTTTTTCTACTTTTGCTGTCTGGACACTTTATTTGTCCATCGTATTGGTCCTGGTTTGCTTCTTCTGCCTTTCTGTGTCTTCTGCTAAATTCTCTTGCCAGTGGCAGCTGTTCATTTGTCTTTTCCCAGCTCTCCCGCCTTGTTTCTCTGATATTCTGATAATTCCCTCTTAGTTCTATCGTCCTTTTTTTCTTAACTCCCACTCACTTGCAAAGTACTTAGGTCTGTTTTATCATCACCTCCGTGAGAAATTCCCTAACCCTTATTTGTCCTGTTTATCTGTTTTAATTAGATTGTAAGCTTTATTGAGCAGGGATTAATGAATGTACAGTGCTGCGTATTTCAAGCAGTGCTTACAGTGGTAGAATGGAACCTTGATCCCCGGCTGCCGCACTAATCATTAGACTGCTTCCTTCTTACAAAGAGGAGAGAGTTGTGAGGAATTCCCTTCCCTAGTTGGCACCTACTCCACCAATCTCTTGGACAAGTACAAAGTCACAGTTCTGTAAAAAAGTAATTCTGGCTGGAAGTGGAAGCCAAGACAAATCAACTTGAACCGCTTTTGCCTGGAAATTAGTGAGCAGCTGGGTTTCGAACACGCTGCAGCCGCTAAGGCAGACCCTGGTACGATGAATCCCAAATACACCTCGGCAGCAGAAATCCGTGCAGAACTTACACCTTGAATGGTGAGACCTTAGCTAGAACTTCAACAGAACGAGACTTGGGAGTGATCATCAGCGCAGACATGAAAACTGCTGATCACGTGGAGAAGGCTTCATCTAAGGCAAGACAGTGGTTAGGTTGCATCCGCAGGAGTTTCGTCAGCCGGAAGCCTGAAGTCATAATGCCATTATACAGAACCATGGTGAGGCCTCATTTGGAATACTGTGTGCAATTCTGGAGGCCACACTACCGAAAAGATGTGCTGAGAGTAGAGTCGGTGCAACGGATGGCCACCAGGATGGTCTCGGGGCTCAAGGATCGAGAAAAGGCTGAAAAATTTGCGGCTGTACTCACTCGAGGAACGTAGGGAGAGAGGAGACATGATCGAGACGTTTAAGTATATTACCGGCCGTATCGAGATGGAAGAAGAGATTCTCTTTCTCAAAGGACCCTCGGCCACAAGAGGGCATCCGCTCAAACTCAGGGGCCGGAAATTTCATGGCGACACCAGGAAATAGAGAGTGGTTGATCCTTGGAACGAGCTCCCGGTGCAGGTGATCGAGGCAAACAGTGTGCAAGAATTTAAGAGCAAATGGGATGCCCATGTGGGATCCCTTAGAGGGTTAAGCCAAGGGAACCTGTCACCAGGAATGGGATCCCTAGTAGACTTGGGGGTGGGTCAATAGAGTGGGCAGACCTGATGGGCTTTGGCCCTTATCTGCCGTCATCTTGTTTCTATGTTTACTAGTCCCGGGAGCACGAACAAAACTTTGACCAGGTCTTCACGGTGAAATCATCCGGCATGAGCCTTGCAATTTAGCCCAATCACGTCCAAGATCCTTGGCTGCCAAATTCTGAAACTAATGCAACCAGCGGTTAGCCCCGTCCCGTCACCAAACGGAAATAAAATCAGGGAGTAAAAACTTCACAGCCTCGTGGAAGACGTTATCGGTAAAGTTGTGCCTCCCATTTCTCTGCTGCACAATTTGTAGCCTTTCCAGCCACCTGCAGCACTGAATGGATGAAATAATGATCAGAGACAAGAGAAAAACTTGGCCAATGTCCCATTTGGGCTTTAACTCCTATGAAAGAAAAATCAAGTCTATGGCGTTACTTAAATCACGAGCAGCACTTGTAGACCCAAGTTATGCAAGGGATCAATAAAGGATTTGTACAGTCTGCCAATAACCCATTTACAGAAATGTTAAATCACCCCAAATAACCAACCTTATCAAACAGAGAAAGTTTAACAAGTTGTATTGTCCAGGGAGGGAATTAAGATTTGAAAATGGCACGAGACCATCAATGCAGAGAGAGGAATGTGAGCCAAGGGTGTCAGGTCAAAAGCGCGCTGGGACAAAGGCGCGCCCAGACAATTGAGCGTAGCGTGAAGGCGCGCGCCACTCTAAATTACTGTTTTTAGGGCTCCGACGGGGGGGTGTCATGCCGCGTTGTGGGGGCGTTGTGTGGGGGGTTGTAACCCCCCACATTTTACTGAAAACTTCACTTTTTCCCTGTTTTTAGGGAAAAAGTTCAGTTTACAGTAAAATGTGGAAGGTTACAACCCCCCAAACCCCCCATAACGCCGGCACGATGTCTATTAAGTAAACTGGGGGGGGGTTCCCCAACAAAACCCCCCGTCGAAGCCCCTAAAAACTGTAATTTTGTGCGGCGCGCACCTCCGCACTGCGCTCAATTGTCGACGCGCGCTTTTGTATTTCGCACCGTTGTCTATGAACCGATGCATGCAAGGGTTGGGAATTCTCTGTTTTCAGTGGCAGGGGTGGAATTTTGGAATGCATTGCCAGGACAGCTGCGTTTATGCAAGATTTATGCTATCCTTTAAAAAAAAAAACTTTTCAAGACACCGTTTTTTACTAATGTGTTTATGTGAGTGAAATAAGAATGGTCAGCAGGACAGCTTTTATTGAATATGGGATGTATTGTTTTTAATTACTTTGAATGTTGATTGCAAACGGCCTTGGATTTTTAGACGGTATATAAATTTTTTAATAAATAAATATTGTGCAGACCATGTAAGCAACAAGGCCAGTGTGTTCCTGAAAGAGAACCGTTCATCAGCATGGTTTCTAACGGTGATCACTGGGAGACAGTATCCTCAGGTCTAATGTTCAAAGCTATTTAAGCTAGCAGAAAGGTTCAAAGAAGAGCGACCAAGATGATAAATGGGATGTAACTCCTCTGGTATGAAGAAAGACTAAAACAGTTAGGGCTCTTCAGCTTGGAAAAGAGACGGCTGAGGGGAGATATGATTGAAGTCTACAAAATCCTGAGTGGAGTAGAACGGGTACAAGTGGATTGATTTTTCACTCCATCAAAAATTACAAAGACTAGGGGACACTCGATGAAGCTACAGGGAAATACTTTTAGAACCAATAGGAGGAAATTTTCTTTCACTCAGAGAATAGTTAAACTCGGGAACACGTTGCCAAAGGATTTGGTAAGAGCAGATAGCGTAGCTGGTTTTAAGAAAGGTTTGGACAAGTTCCTGGAAGAAAAGTCCATAGTCTGTTATTGAGAAAGACATTTGGGAAGCCACTGCTTGCCCTGGATCGGTAGCATGGAATATTGCTACTCTTTGGGTTTTGGCCAGGTACTAGTGACCTGGATTGGGCTTGACGGACCATTGGTCTGACCCAATAAGGCTATTCTTATGTTCTTATGTATATGCAAAATGAGAAGTGATTTACATAAACTAGAAGTCAGGTCAAATGCTTGACAATTAATCTATAATGTAAAGAAGTGTATACTGTTGCATTTGGATGCAAAACCCCCCAAAAGTTAGAAGAATTCAAAAGAGATTTTGATATGTTCTTGGAGGAAAAGTCTTATGAAATATTTTTAACAAGGTAGATTGGTCTTTATCTGCCACAGTGTACTAAGGGGTCCTTTTACTGAGGCATGCTGATGAATTAGTGTGCATTAAGCACCATGTAGGCCATGGGAATGCAACGGTCTGACTCAGCATAGATTGTTCTGTTCTCATGTGGAATTCTGGAGACTCCACCAGCAAAAGGATACAGACTAGTTGGAGTGGACTCAGGGGAGCGTATGGAGACAGATTTAAACTAAACTAAACTAAACTAAACCTTAGGTTTGTATACCGCGCCATCTCCGCAAGCGCAGAGCTCGGCACGGTTTACAGAGTTAAGAGGAAAGGAACTACAATGAAAGAATATAGGAGAGGGACTGAGAAGATAGAGAGGGACAGGATACTAGAGGATGGGAGGTGATTAGATTTTTGCAAAGAGCCACGTTTTCAAGTGTTTGCGGAAGGACCGGAAGGAGCTTGAATTTCTGAGTGGGGATGAGAGGTCGTTCCAGAGTTCTGTGGTTCTAAAGGGGAGGGATGTTCCAAGTTTTCCTGCGCGGGATATACCTTTTATAGAGGGGAATGATAGTTTCAGTTTTTGGGAGGGTCTGGTGGAGTGTGGTTTGGAGGAATTCCAAAAGAGTGGGATAACGGGAGGAAGGACGCCATGTAGGATCTTGAAGGCTAAGGTTCTAAACATCTGTACTTGGTGGAAAGGCAGGAAAGGGGAGATATGAAAAAGACATTTAGAGGGTCATTTTTTTTTATATAAAGTTCAAATCTGAACACACACAGAAATCCAGTACCAAAGATGGCCATTTTCAAAACTGCTAAACATTTATCATGGGTTTTAGAAAATGGCCATTTTTCAAATATGTGCCTATTTTTTTTTTTTACCATTTTCAGGGAAACCCTCCCCCCAAAAAACCCACATCCAAAAGGAAAACGCACAGAACAAGCCATTGGGATATAGGAGGAGCCAGCGACATCGGGTGCGGCTTTATATGATTTCACTGAGCAGAATTTCCAGTGGCATACTTCTGTAGCAGATTCAGGAATGATGCATGGTCACATTGAAAACTGTGTGTGGTTCTGCATGCTGTACCTTAGTGGGAACACTGGTAGGGACAGTTGGCCCTTTCATCAGCTGGGAGCAGAGATAAGCAGCGAGAATCTTAAAATCTACAAGTTCTGAGTTACATACAAATCCGACTTAAGAACGGCTTAAAAAAGGTAACTCGTTCTTAACCCAGGTACTTCCTGTATAGGAATAATCAAGCTATTGTGACATCACTGATGAGGTTGGCTCTTAGGCATTGGTGAATTGAGGCATTATGACATCACAATCTCAGCTCTGGAATGTTGCTACTCTTTGGGTTTCTGCCAGGTACTTGGGTCCTGGGTTGGCCACGGTTGAAAATAGGATACTGGGCTTGAGGGACCTTCGTTCTGTCCCAGTATGGCAACTCATATGTTCTTATGTGAGTCAAGTACAGGCAGTCCCTGAGTTACAGACACCCGCCTTAAGTACGACTCATGCTTAAGAACGTGGTCGCGGTTTCATTTGTCTTCACTAAGCAGTATTTCCAGTAGCATACTTAGTAGCAGATTCAGCAAGGATGCATGGCTACATTAAAAGCGGTGAGTGGTTCTGCATGCTGTACCTTAGAGGTAGGGATAGGTGGCCCTTTTTGGCAGTTGGGAGCAGAGGTAAGTAGCAAGAAAAAAATCTAGAGCTTCTGAGTTATATACAAATCAGACTTAAGAATAGCTTTAAAAAGTAACTATTCTTAACCCAGGGACTGCCTGTATTTCCGGTGTCAGGTCAAAAGTGCGCCGGGACAAAGGCGCGCCCAGACAATTGAGCGCAGCGTGGAGGCGCACGCCACTCTAAATTACTGATTTTAGGGCTCCGACGGGGGCCGTGGGGAGGAACCCCCCCCCCACTTTACTTAATAGACATCGCGCCGCGTTCTGGGGACGTTGTGGAGGGTGTGGGGGGTTGTTACACTGGCTCAAAAAACAAAGCCAAAGGACACCAAGAACTACTTACAAAGAAAAAACAATATGGACTAGAGGTCAACTAAACCCTGAAAAATTCTGGTCCCACTACAACCCAACATCCACCACAGACCCAAACCCCAACTTCATCCCAGGCTGGAACAACTTCAGCACCCAGGTTCTAAATGACATGGTCCCACTAAAACCCTATAAGAAAAAACATCGCACATCTGCCAACTGGTTTGACGCCAACCTACTAGCTCTGAAACGAGAAGTACGCAAACTAGAAAGAACCTGGTGCAAATCCGGCACAGATACAGATAGGTATGCCTGGCGTACCAAAGTCACAGAATACAAAAAAACGATCAAGGAGAAACGCTCCAAATATTATGCCCAATCAATCAACACCCCAACCCTGAACAGCAATAAACTCTTTAGACTTATCAACTCATTATTTGACACCAATTCATATAAAAGCTCCCCCACAGACCTTCCACCCTCTCCAACTAACCTAGCTGACTACTTCGCCAACAAAATTCACAACTTAAAAACCTCTCTCGCAACAACAAGCACCAGCCCATCAACCCTTCTGCCCACCCCAAACAATGAAGGTATTACCGCAGACATGACCTGGAATCGCTTCGAGAACCCAGACTGGAACCTATACCTACAGCTATACACTAAATATGCCAAATCAAACTGCCTTCTAGACAATTGCCCTCCCTCCATCATGAAAACAGCCCCCCCCTCCTTTCAAAGTAGAGCTCTTCAACTGGATTACCCTCTGCCTGTCCACTGGCTACTTTCCACTGGAACTTGGCCACATCCTCATATCTCCAACCATCAAAAACCCCAAAGAATCACTCTCCACAACCACCAACTACAGACCCATCGCCAACATACCCTTCTTCCTCAAGATTATGGAAGGCCTTGTAAACCAGGACCTCATGTCCTACCTCGATAAATTTAACATCCTTCATGACTCCCAGTCTGGATTCCGCACAAACTACAGCACAGAAACCGTCCTAGCATCTCTAACCGACTACCTCCTCCAACTATTCTCACAGGGAAACAGTGCCCTAATATTCCAGTTTGACCTCAGTAGTGCCTTTGACCTGGTAGACCATGACATTCTACTCAACTACCTCGATTCCATAGGCATTTCGGGACAGGTACTAACCTGGCTCACAGGCGTCTTAAAAAACCGCACCTACGAAGTACACAACGAGGGAACCTACTCCCACACCTGGTCCAACCCCTGTGGTGTCCCACAAGGCTCCCCCCTATCACCTTCTCTATTCAATATCTACATGACTCCACTGGGACACATGTTATCTGACCGAAAGTTGAAATCCTACATCTACGCAGATGACATTACAATTGTCATCCCCATCTACTCATTCTCGCAAGAAACAGAGCAACTCATCTCATCAGTACTTACTATGGTCGAACACTGGACCACCCAGTCCAAACTGAAACTAAATCCAGAAAAGACCAAACTCTTCCTAGCAAGTCCCAACCACAAATTAACGAACACCACCTTACAACTCAATGGCCTAACTTATCCTATTAGCCCCACCATCAAAATCCTTGGAGTCATCCTAGACCGCTGCCTGACCTTCGAAGACCACACCAACGCCCAGGTCAAAAAATGCTTTTATACCCTCTGGAAACTCCGTACCATCAAACATTACTTCGACTTCCCCTCCTTCAGATTGCTGGTCCAATCCCTAATCCTAAACACACTGGATTACTGTAATATAATTTATATAGGCTCCTACAAGAAAACCATCCAGCGACTGAGACTTATCCAAAACACCGCGGTCCGCCTAATCTTTGGCCTCAAAAAGTCAGACCACACCACCCCTTATTATAGAAAACTGCACTGGCTGCCAATAGAAGCGAGAGTCATCTTCAAATTCGCCTGTCTCAGCTTTAAAACCTTAACTGGCCTATCCCCGATTTATCTGTCTCACCACTTCGTGTTCCCTGGAACCACTCGCACGCGTAACGCCAACCTGTTTACCTACCCTTCCCCAAAGGGATGCACCTACAAAAGATTCTTCAATAGAACTCTCTCATACCAAGCGGGCAGATGGACAAACTGCCTGACCACCCTCATCTCATCTGCCCCATCTTACTCATCCTTCAGGAAATCTCTCAAATCTTTCCTCTATGACAAATTTCTAGAACCTCCCCCATCACCAAATAATTAAAGACTACCATCCAATAATTGATACTAGTTGTCTTCCTGACATTCTCCACCCTGCACTGGTTTTGTACACTGCTTTGTTCTTTATAATGCCTCTCGCACTGCCTCTCCACTATATACATATCTCTGCTGTATATGTACTGTCTCCTGTATGGTAAATCTACACTGTTTCTTTGCTGTATAAATACCTTTACTGAATATGTACAGTTCGCATTGTATCTTCGCTGTAAATGTACAGTCTCTTACACTGTAAACCGCTCTGAACTGTTTGTGGTACTGCCGTATATAAAAATAAAGTTATTATTATTAACCCCCCACATTTTACTGAAAACTTAACTTTTTCCCTGTTTTTAGGGAAAAAGTTCAGTTTACAGTAAAATGTGGAGGGTTACAACCCTTACAGAATATACAAAATCACTTCTTGGTCTCAAGTAGAAAATGCAATTATTTAAGTATATATTATACCACGCCTCAGAGACCGAGTATAATGGCAAAATTTGCAATATACTTAGTTCGGTTCAAATCTCAATCATTGGCAAGTGGTATGGAGTATTATTTAACTTTCACTGTATATATACTTATTGCTTTTGCTTATTTTTCAAAAGAGATGTAAAAACATCTTAAACACCAAATGTTATGAGAGAAATTTCTGTTGAAGCGAATATCGGCTCCACACTGGTTATTAAATTCCCCTGAAGAAGCCACCTAAGGTGAAACGGTGCTTCCCTTTTAAATTTTGCACTATCTTGCATTTTCTCATAACATTTGGTGTTTAAGATGTTTTTACATCTCTTTTGAAAAATAAGCAAAAGCAATAAGTATATATACAGTGAACGTTAAATAATACTCCATACCACTTGCCAATGATTGAGATTTGAACCGAACTAAGTATATTGCAAATTTTGCCATTATACTCGGTCTCTGAGGCGTGGTATAATATATACTTAAATAATTGCATTTTCTACTTGAGACCAAGAAGTGATTTTGTATATTCTGTAGAGGTTCACACTTCTTTAGTATTTGGTTAGAGGGTTACAACCCCCCAAACCCCCTATAACACCGGCGCGATGTCTATTAAGTAAACTGGGGGGGTTCCCCAACAAAAACCCCCGTCGGAGCCCCTAAAAACTGTAATTTTGTGTGGCGCGCACCTCCGCGCTGCGCTCAATTTTCGGCGCGTGCTTTTGTCTTTCGCGCCGTTGTCTATGAACCGTATTTCCTCGTGGGCTTTTCCTCTGTTGGACTTTTCTGTACCCAGGTACACATTTCACCATATTGTGTTGTGAGCCCTTCAAAACTCATCCAAAACCTACTGGACTCAACTGTACACCACAACAATAGCCCTTAAGCCTACAGGTGGCACCTATATATAGGTACAATAGATTTTTGGTGACGGGACAAAAGCGCGCTGACAACTGAGCGCAGGGCTTAATCGCGCTGAAGAAAACCCGTATTTTAAAGGGCTCTGATGGGGGTGTGGGGGGAACCCCCCACTCTACTTAATAGGGATCGCGCTGCCTTACGCTGCCATGTTGGAGGGGTGTGGAGGGTGTAACCCCCCCACATTATACTGAAAACTTAACTTTTTCCCTAAAAAACAAGGAAAAAGTTAAGTTTCCAGTATAATGAGGGGGGTTACAACCCCCAAACCCCTCACAACGCCAGCGCGATCTCTATTAAGTAAAGTGGGGGGGCGGTTCCCCACCAACACCCCCCGTCGGCGCTCTTTAAAATACGTTTTTTCTTCAGCGCGATGAAGTCCTGCACTCAGTTGTCTGCACTCGGTTGTCTCTGCGCCTTTGTCCTCGCACGCTTTAGACCAGGGGTCTAAAAGTCCCTCCTTGAGGGCCGCAATCCAGTCGGGTTTTCAGGATTTCCCCAATGAATATGCATTGAAAGCAGTGAGTGCACATAGATCTCAGGCATATTCATTGGGGAAATCCTGAAAACCCGACTGGATTGTGGCCCTCAAGGAGGGACTTTGAGACCCCTGATGTAATCTGACACATCATTTGTCTAGCTCAGAGGTGGGCCAACTCCGGTCCTCAAGGGCCGGAATCCAGTCGGGTTTTCAGGATTTTCCCAATGAATATGCATTGAAAGCAGTGCATGCACATAGATCTCATGCAGATTCATTGGGGAAATCCTGAAAACCCGACTGGATTGCGGCCCTCGAGGAGGGACTTTGAGACCCCTGATGTAATCTGACACATCATTTGTCTAGCTCAGAGGTGGGCCAACTCCGGTCCTCAAGGGCCGGAATCCAGTCGGGTTTTCAGGATTTCCCCAATGAATATGCATTGAAAGCAGTGCATGCAAATAGATCTCATGCAGATTCATTGGGGAAATCCTGAAAACCCGACGAATATGGCTCTCGAGGACCGGAGTTCCCTACCCCTGTGGTAGCACTTATCACCTCCTAGAGCAGCGGTAGGGAACACCGGTCCTCGAGAGACGTATTCCAGTCGGGTTTTCAGGATTTCCCCAATGAATATGCATTGAAAGCAGTGAGTGCAAATAGATCTCATGCATATTCATTGGGGAAATCCTGAAAACCCGACTGGATTGCGGCCCTCAAGGAGGGACTTTGAGATCCCTGCTTTAGACTATGAACCAGATTTTTTGGTGGGCTCACACTTTCCACCACAAGTGCAGTAAAGTACTATATCACTATTGTAAATCAGGTGCATTTTGTAAATATGAGATGACATGAATAATAATAGAGACCCCCCGTCTATCTAAAATTATTTTCTAAAATCATTGTATAAATGTCCATTTAAATGTTCAGTATACATAAATGTTCCAATGTCCCATCCCCACAGGAACTCATTTTCCCTGTCCCTTCCCTGTGAGTTTTGTCGCTGTTTCTGTCCCTGCCCCATTCCTGTAAGTTCTGCCTTAGCCGAACAAGTCTCAGACGCTTATGATTTTAAAGTGTTTGAGGCTTGTGCAGATGAGGACACAGCTTGCAGGAATAGGGCAGGGGCAGGAAAAGAACTCGCAGGGATGGAACTGGAAAACGAGTTCCCGCGGGGACGGGGAAAAATCTGTCCCCCGTGTCATTTCCTAGTTGAGAGAGACATTAAAGAATTACAGGGGATGGTTTCAAGTCGCTAACCCTCATGCCTTAGGTTGAGATAGACACTAAAGAATGACAGTCTCTGGTATCTACAGCTGAGACTGTGATGTCATAATGCCTCATTCCACCAATGCCTGAGAGCCAACCTCATCAGTGATGTCACAATGGGTTCATTATCCTATACTTGGCTCACATAGGAATGAGAGTGTAAATGGACCGAGCCACTGACCCTTAAGCCTTGCATTAAAGAATGCTGGTATAGAAGGACTGAGGTTGAGAGAGACACCAAAGAATGACACGGGATTGTTTCCCACAGTTATCCGCAGGGACAGGGACAATGATGAATTTTGCCAGTGTCATTCTCTATGCCCTACTGCTCTGCTGGAATTTCTATACGGCCAGTGTGCTAAGAATACTGACCCCCCCCCTACACCCCAATGACTGGTTTTTGTGCATTTTTCATTTGGATGTTCCAAAAATGGTTCAAAAAGATAGATGACCATCTAGCTTGACTGGATTTTTGGATGTTTTTCTTAAAGTGGATGGAAAACCTTTCATACGCTGAGAGATTGGAGAAACTGGGTCTCTTTTCCCTGGAGAAGAGGAGACTTAGAGGGAATATGATAGAGACTTATAAGATCATGAAGGGCATAGAGAGAGTGGAGAGGGACAGAAAGAGAGAGAGAAAGGGAGAGAGACAGAAAGAGAGAGAGAAAGGGAGACAGAGAGAAATAGAGAGAGAGAGAGAGATAGATAGAAAAAGATTGGAGAAACTGGGTCTCTTTTCCCTGGAGAAGAGGAGACTTAGAGGGAATATGATAGAGACTTATAAGATCATGAAGGGCATAGAGAGAGTGGAGAAGGACAGATTCTTCAAACTTTCAAAAAATAAAAGAACGAGAGGGCATTCGGAAAAGTTGAAAGAGGACAGATTCAAAACCAATGCTAGGAAGTTCTTCTTTAACCAACGTGTGGTGGACACCTGGAACGCGCTTCCAGAGGACGTAATAGGGCAGAGTACGGTACTGGGGTTCAAGAAAGGATTGGACATATTCCTGCTGGAAAAGGGGATAGAGGGGTATAGATAGAGGATTACTGCACAGGTCCTGGACCTGTTGGGCCGCCGCGTGAGCGGACTGCTGGGCACGATGGACCTCAGGTCTGACCCAGTGGAGGCATTACAAATGTTCTTATGTTCATCCAAAATTGGATTTAGACGTCTTATTGAAAATGCTCCTTCACATCGTCTTTAGCATTTTCTCTGTTTTTATGCAATACGTCTCTAAGAGAAACAGTCGTCCAAAGGCTTAGGCCCTCTTCTATTCAACTGTGCTGCTCCCGACGCTCATAGAGTTCCTATGAGCGTCGGGAGCAGTGCGGGCCATTCGGCGTGGCTCTCTACGCTAGAGGGGGTTAATGTTGGTTTGGAATCCTGGCGTCTGACAATCTGTAGGCTTTGATCTAAGTAGGTTTGAGTCAGGGGAGTTCTTGTTCTCTTTATTGCCCTTGAGGGAAGGGATCACCGATTGAAAACCTGCTAGAAATGTCCAATTTTAACTGTTTAGGGTGAATGAGTTTTTCCATAAGATTTTTTTTCTGCTTAAACAGATGCATCATTGCTCTGTATTGTGTGGCGATCAAGGGACTTCGGCACCTGCTATTATCATTTCCCCTGAAGGCTTTTCCGCATTTTTAGGAATGGTTGAGAGAATCAGCTGCTCTAATATCATTAAACCAAAAACTCCATGGTCCTCCTGTCCTTTGTTCCTCCCACAAGTTACTCTGCTGCTTAAAGCCCGATACGAGTTTGATAGCTGTCTGCTGGAAATGTATTTCTGGTTTTGGACGCACTGCGTCCTGCCATATCAGAACTTTTTAGCCGAGCACTCACAGCCTGGGACCTCTAAACATTGCACTAATTCATCAATCAATGTATATGTACTGTAAATAAAAACTAAGTGGCCTCTCCCTCCTCGGGATAATGGGCAGGCAGAGACGGATTCCAAAGCAGCTAATCAATGGTGAAGGTGCTGATGACATCATAATGCCATTATTATGTCATCCGATGATCCCAGAAGCTGATTTATGGCTTCACCGATCAGGTTCCGTACCCATTCTAATGGAAACACGGTGTAAAAGGAAGATCTGCCCATCCATTATAATGGAAATAACACAGAGGCAAGAAAGAGCTACGGACTTACCATTAGTGTAAAGTTTGGCCTTGGGTCTGAAACTGATAAAGTCAAAGCGAGGATTAAGTGAAAAGGAGAATTAAAATGTTTTACACTCAGGGCTATCCTTAGGCTCTTGCAGGTTCCATGGCAAGCCTATTACTACTATTTCTCACTTCATTAGCATTTAATAGACGGTCCCTTCTCGGAAGAGCTTACAATCTAACATGGACAGTCAGGCATGATGTATAGGGTTGGAGGATGCAGAACCCAAGGTGAGAGGAGTTAGAAGTCGAAAGCTCTCTCATAGAGGTGGGCTGACATTTATAGATGGTCCCTGCTCTGAAGAGCTTACAATCTAACTTGGACAGACAGATATGACATATTGGGTTGGGGTATGCAGAACCCAAGGTGAGAGGAGTTAAGATCGAAAGCACTCTCATAGAGGTGGGCTGACATTTATAGATGGTCCCTGCTCTGAAGAGCTTACAATCTAACTTGAACAGACAGACATGTCATATACGGTTGGAGGATGCAGAACCCTAGGTGAGAGGAGTTAGGAGTCGAAAGCACTCTCATAGAGGTGGGCTGACATTTATCGATGGTCCCTGCTCTAAAGAGCTTACAATCTAACTTGGACAGACAGACTCGACATATAGGGTTGGAGGATGCAGAAGCTAAGATGACAGGAGTTGAAAGCGCTCTCGAAGAGGTGGGCTTTTAACTGGGCCTTGAGCACTACGCCCGCCGTAGGGATTCGGGCAGCTTGTTCCAAGCATACGGCGCAGCAAGGCAGAAGAGACGGAGTCTGGAGTCGGCAGCCGAAGAGAAGGACACAGAAAGGAGGGGTTTACCAGCTCAGCAGAGCTCACGGGGCAAAATACAGGGGGAGATAAGCGAAGAGAGATGGTGAGGGGCAGCTGAGTGAGTGCATTTGTAGTCAGTAAGAGGAGCTTGAATTGTATTCGGAAACATATGAGCCTGGTGTTGGCTCCTAGCTCTGGACTTCCTGGGCAATGCAGGGAAGAACTGTGCCTTAGAATCAGCATGAGTCTGTATCACATGCTTTTCAGTAGGGGCACCTGTTAAATCCAGCCCTAAGGGAGAGATCTGGATGGGAGTTGTCTGGGAAAACCCAGGCATGTCCCTTGTGTAGAGGACTGACTGGCCTCCCAGGCGGGCTTTTCAAAACCCAGCATTTGTCTGGATTTTGGAAAGCCTCGACAAACTCCAGCCGCAAATAGAGGGCCTCTGAGCACGTGTGGATGACATCATACACTCCGCGCATGCTCCAGGCCCTTCAGACGCGAACGGAGCTCGTCGCAGAAGAGAGGAGGCTTGCTGGGGGCAGGGCTGGAGGTGGAACGGGGGCGGGCTTTTGTGTCCAGGGTTTTCCTTTGTAAAATATGGTAACCCTAGGTCTATATATACTCAATGTTTAGAAGTAAGAATGATCTATGGCCTGAGGAAGTATGTCCATGTAACTTCTTATTCACGCCAGGAGTCTCATCCTATTATTTTTTTTAGAAAACTATTAAAAGATACAACTATTTGACAGATTCGTAACCCAAGCTTCCTAATGCTTTTTAAATACAACATTTATTGTGTACATTCTAGAAATTGATGTATCTTTTTGAAATGTATATTCACTGGATGTTCAGCCTTCTCTGCTGTGAGCCACCTAGAACCATTCGTGGTCTGGCGGTATATAAGAATAAATTATTATTATTATTATTGCTGTTGTGAGTTGCACTGGCTCCCAGTGGAGGCCCGGGAGATTTTTAAGTTGGGATGCTTCTATTACAAAGTCGCCTTTGGTGTTGCCCCTTTCGATCCTGTTAATGGATTTGTCATTATGACCCACGAGAACAGTAGAAAATCTCATGCCCTATTTACGTTCCCTTCAGCTAAGTAAGAAAGTAAGAAACACCATGGGTATTGTCTTTCTTATCAAGCAGCTTATTTCGATAAAGATTTTCGCCCATTATTGACCGGATCAACATCTTATAAACATTATAGAAAACGTTCGAAGACTTTTCTTTTCTCCAAATTTTTGGCTAGTTAAATCTTTGTGCATTACATTATCTCTGTATATTCTCATAGCATAATCTTTTGTTAACCGCACTGAACTAAGGGTTATGCGGTCCAGAAATCCGTTATTATGTTATGCATCTGTTAGCCAGAAGGCAGAAGTTTCTTTCGAAGTAAGCCAACAACAGCCTTGTCGACTTCTCATAAGCAAAAGGGCCTAGAATACAGAAACACTCTTTTATGAATTAATTCATTTCTTAAACATAGGGGGTCCTTTTACAAAGGCGCCGTAGAGACTTAACGCACGGAGTACCGCACGTTAAACCGCCTGCCGCACTAGTACCTAACGCCTCCATTGACGAGGCGTTAGGATTTTAGGCTGCCGCGGGGGTGAGCGCGTGATAAAAATGTCCGACGCGCTAACCCCCGTAGCGCGCCTTGATAAACGGAGCCCATAGTTGCTACCTACGCAATCCAAAAGTACTTGATGATCAATATACACCAGGGGTAGGCAATTCCGGTCCTCGAGAGCCGGAGCCAGGTCAGGTTTCTGTACAAATGAAATTGAATGAGTCCAAAACAAAATTACTTTGGCTCGGCCCAATATTAGATCATTTACCCACCTCCATCCCATTATATTCCAGCTCCACTCTTCAGCTTGAGTTTTCAAGCAAAGTCCTTGGCATCATCATAGACACCTCAACTTCTTGGTAAAAAAAATGCTTCTTTAGTCTTCATATGCTGAGGAAAGTGAGATCGTACTTTCATCATTCTCACTTCATCGTCCTTGTTCAATCCACCATCCTCTCTAGACTGGATTACTGCAACTCCATCTATTTAAGCCTAACTAAAAAAAAACTCCATAGACTTCAGCTAATCCAGAACGCCGCGGCCAAGCTTATTTTCGCTAAAGGCAAGTTCGACCACGTCTCCCCACTCCTGTTCAAACTTCACTGGCTCCCAGTTCACTCCAGAGTCCTCTTTAAATGTGCCTGTTTAGCCTTCAAGATCCTACATGGCATCCTCCCTCCCGTTATTCCTCTCTTCTGGAACTCCTCTAACCCTAATTCCACTAGATCCTCCCAAAAACTGAAATTATCATTCCCCTCTGCAAAAGGTATATCCCGCGTAGGAAAACTAGGAACATCCCTCCCCTTTAGAACCACAGAACTCTGGAATAACCTCACATCCCCGCTCAGAGTTTCAAGTTCCCTTCAATCCTTCCGCAAACACCTGAAAACTTGGCTCTTTTCAAAAATCTAACACTTCACGCTTTTTGGTTCCCTGCCCCTCTTTATCTTCCTAGCTCCTTTCCTATAACCCTTCATTGTAGCTCCTTTTCAACCTAACCCTGTAAACCGTGCCGAGCTCTACGCTTGTGGAGATGGCGCGGTATACAAACATAAGGTTTAGTTTAATTTAGTTTTCAGGATATCCACAATAAATATGCATGAGATCGATTTGCATCTCAAGGAGGCAGTGCGTGCAAATCCATCTCGTACATATTCATGGTGGAGATCCTGAAAACCTGACCTGGCTCCGGCTCTCGCGGACCAGAATTGCCTACCCCTGATATACACGATAAAATATTATAGACCAGGGGTCCCCAAAGTCCCAGTTGGGTTTTCAGGATTTCCTCAATGAATATGCATGAGATCTATGTGCATGCACTGCTTTCAATGCATATTCATTGGGGAAATCCTGAAAACCCGACTGGATTCGGCCCTCGAGGAGGGACTTTGGGGACCCCTGTTATAGACAGTACCAAAATAAAAGCATTTTACAACATAAAAACCTAAGTCCAGTACAAGAGAAAGGTGGCTATTTCCGCAAGCTGACCTGGAAGCTCAGCATCACCCAATGTAGATTGTGGAGGCAGCCACATGCGTAAGGTGGCTCAGGGACGTTGCTGCCGCCTGCCGACATTGGTAACAGGTAGCTCTAGCCAACTTCAGAGAACGTCTTCAGCTGACAGATCTTGGGGATCCTTATTAGCTAAAGTATTTATATTTTGAGGTGGGGGCAGGGCAGAGAAAACTTCATGCCCGCCCCAAATTGGCTGTCTGGCTACGCCACTGCTTGGCTGCTTAAACAATTCGCTCCTATATTCGCCGAACTCATTAATGATTGTTTCCAAAGCTGTGGAATAACGTCCTGGGTAGGACGATCTGTTATAAAGATCAGGTCTCAAGAAATCAGGCGGAGATCTTGTCTGTTCAAATTTTGGTCGTGTTGTATATTTACCTTTCTTGGTGAAATGAGATGAGAAAGCAACTACATAGATTCTAGAACTTTAATAATATTTTTCATTCATATCAGTTGGCGTTTTGAGAGGGACACAGTACTGAAACAGAACTGATCTTCATGATTAATGACATTATGGGTTAGATAAGAACATAAGGGCCATCAAGCCCACTATCCTGTCTCCAACAGTGACCAACCCAGGTCCCAAGTACCTGGCAGAAAACCAAAGAGCAGCAGCATTCCAGAGCTGAGATTGTGATGTCATAATGCCTCATTCCACCAATGCCTGAGCTCCGTCCTCATCTGCACAAGCCTCAAACACTTTAAATCCTAAGTAGCAACATTGTAGAGTTGAGATTGTGATGTCATAATGCCTCATTCCACCAATGCCTAAGCTCTGTCCTCATCTGCACAAGCCTCAAACCCTTTAAATCCTAAGTAGCAACATTCTAGAGTTGAGATTGTGATGTCATAATGCCTCATTCCACCAATGTCTAAGCTCCGTCCTCATCTGCACAAGCCTCAAACACTTTAAAATCCTAAGTAGCAACATTCTAGAGCTCAGATTGTGATGTCATAATGCCTCATTCCACCAGTGCCTAAGCTCCGCCCTCATCTGCACAAGCCTCAAACACTTTAAAATCATAAGCGTCCGAGGCTTGTGTGGTTAAGGCAGAGGTTACAGGAATGGGGCAGGGACAGCGACAGTGACAAAACTCACAGGGAAGGAATGGGTTAATTGAGTTCCTGCGGGGACGGGGAAAAATTTGTCCCCCATGTCATTCTCTACTACTGGTAGCTTTCAGGATGGCATCAACAAACCCATGGCCAGGATCATTTCCTTGTACAGTTGAATCTGCATCTGAAGACTGACAGCTAAACAATAGAAATAGCCCCAAATCATTCCTGCCCATACAAGACCTGCAAGGAGAGATTTCGTTCTGAGCTTGGGGGTCCCATGGAAGCTCAGAAGGGTCCAGGATACTATGGAGACCCTTATGAAGAGAGAGACAGAGCACAATGATTAAAAAAAAAAAAAAAAAAGCATGCCATTTATTTTCTTTCTATAAATAAACAAAACTGGAATTGACATTTCAATTTTCATAACGAAGAATTCTATATCCGTAGCACACAGCACCCTGAGGCTGTGAGTTCGAGTCCCACTCCAGCTCCTTGTGACTCTGGGAAACTCACTTAACCCTTCATTGCCCCAGGTACAAACTAAGGCCGGGATTTTCAAAATCTAAAAACCCCAGACGTTCTTTAAAAAACATTGCACATGCCTATACGATCGGCGGACAGCAGCAAAGATTTTCTACATTTGCATGTGCCCGTCGCACACGGGCACATGGGCAGAAAAACGCCGCAAGAAACACAACACCACACTCTCCCACCGCACTATTGGACGAATGGAAGGGAGAGGAGGGGAGAAGCGACGTCGACTTTTTTCAATCGCGCATAAAACATGCCTTTCTCTCCAAAAAAAAACTACTATAATTCAGGTAAATCTTGTAATTTGTTTTTAATGTAAAATGTAATCAAGACCCACTGCCAGAAACGCACATGACAAGGGTATCATACACGCGCTCAAGAAGAAACGTTGGCTTTTGACAAGCACGCACGATACATGCCTGTGTCTCCCAAAAACTCAAAATATACCCTCCTCTAAAAATATATAGATACACTTTTTTTTTTTTTATTAGCCATAGTCAAAACACAAGTGCTGGCACTGTAACGGCACCCCGGACCAGTTGCTGCTTTTTGTCACCAAAAGCCAACGCCGCGCTTCGAAAATGCCTCGGTGATTTTTAAGAATCCACCGGATCAAAGAGCCCATTTGCATGCCATTGTCGGAGACTGCTAGAAACCTCGCTAAAGCCAGAGAGAATCCGTTTTGATAATCGGCCGCTAAAATGCATGCAGGCTAAACCGCCAGAAAACAGTTAGCCACGGCGTTAAAGTTTTGAGAATCTTTCCCTAAGTACCTGTCTAAACTATGTAACTCGCTTTGATTGTAATCTCACACAGAAAAAGTGGTATATAAGTCCCATCCTCTTTACAAGCTGTGGGAAATATACAAAGTTGCAGTGTAGAGATGTACCAGGGGCCGCTGAAAGGTTCTCAGCCCAACCAACAAAGTTGGGGCAGTGTCCATCGAAGGCTATACACTTAGGGCACGGATCCGATCCGATCCGTGAGGGATCCAATCCATGTCCGGGGGGGGGGGGGGGCTGATTCACGAATCGCCCTCATGCAAATGATGGCAATTGGAATCATGCCCCCAACCGACTGAATCGGTTCGCTGAACCGCGATCCTTGATCATACGCAGGCCCATCCATGCCCGGCAAAGCAGGAAATCTCTTTTGCTTTTTTTTTTTTCTTCCCAAGCTCGTGGTTTTAACCCGCTTTAAACTCGTGGGTTAAAACCACGGGCTTGCACTGTGGGGAAGGGCAGGAGAGTCGGGGCGGCAGGAGAGATTCGGAGCGAGAGTTGGGGGAGGCAGGAGATCGGGGCTGAGAGTAGAAAAACAGGGCAGAGAGCAGGGCGGCAGAAGACAGGGCAGTTGGAAAGGACCTGAGCGACCGGTCCTCGGCAGTCGCTTATTTTTGGATCGGTCAGCCCAGTCGGTGTCTCTCTTTTTTTTTTTTTTTTTTAGTGAATCGCTGCCTACCTACTGTTTTAACCTTTATGACTTACCTATCCTATATTTATTGTAGTTCTTCCCCACCTATCCTTGTTGCTGTATGTTTGTGTAAGTCACTTGTCTTCCCTGTTTTAATATGTTTAACCTGTTTTTGTGTAATTTTATTATGTTAACCGCTTAGAAATTGGATTAAACGGTCAAACAAATTTTTAATAATCTTGAAACTTGAAACTACCTATATTTGAATGCCGTTCCCCTTCATTTGCACGCGTGGATCAGAGGATGATCGGGACAGAGGTTAGTGAATCAGGTCAGAGGGAAATCGGGTCGCAAAGGAGTCGCTAAGGGGTCGGAAGTTGATCGGTGGGCTTAGTGAATCTAGCCCTTAGTCCAGCGATTTTCCACTTTTCTCATTCTGTTGGAAAAATGCGGAATGAAAAACGTGGAAAATCGCTGGACTAAGGCCCTCTTTTATCAAACTGCGATAGAAGTTTTTAGCGCAGGGAGCCGCGCTGAATGTCCCGCGCCGCTTCCGACTCTCATAGAGTTCCTATGAGCGTCGGGAGCAGTGTGGGTCATTTAGTGCGGCTCCCTGTGTTAAAAACTGCTATCGCAGTTTGATAAAAGAGGGTTTAAGTGTATAGCCCTCGGTGGAGACTGACCCCCAACTTTGTTGGTTGGGCTGAGAACTTTTCAGTGGCCCCTGGGATTACCAAAAGCTCCGTCAGATGAGCTCTAGGATTTAATCACAGACACCCAAGAGAAACATAGAAACATAGAAAGATGACGGCAGATAAGGGCCATAGCCCATCAAGTCTGCCCACACTATTTACCCACCCTCTTAAATCTACTGACCCCCTAAAGAATAATTGTAATTATACTGTCACTCTACTGACCCGCTCATTCAGTCCTAGTGACCCTATCCCTTGGCATGACCTCGTAGGGATCCCACATAGGTATCCCATTTGTTCTTGAAGTCTGAGATTCTGCGTGCCTCGACCACCTGCACTGGAAGCTCGTTCCAATGCTCAATCACTCTCTCCGTGAAGAAGTATTTCCTGGTGTCTCCACGAAACTTCCCTCCCCTGAGCTTGAGCGGATGTCCTCTTGTGGTCGAGGGTCCCCTGAGAAGAAAGATATCATCTTCCACCTCTACCCGTCCCGTGATGTACTTAAATGTCTCAATCATGTCTCCCCTCTCCCTACGCTCCTCGAGAGTGTAGAGCTGCAATTTGCTCAGTCTTTCTTCGTACGGGAGACCCTTTAGAGGTCTCCCGTACGAAGAAAGGGCAGGTGAAAGGGGAAAGCTATGATAGAAACATTCAAATACCTCAATGATATACAAAATATCATGAAAAAAGAGGCAAATTTTTCTCCCATGGAGGAAAGCAGAGTCTCAGAGGGGGATAAACTCAGGAGGCATCAAAAAAGAACTCTTGGGGAGTGCATTGCTTACCTACTTGGGACATAAGAGGAGATCCTGAACGCTGCCCCATGCTCCCGCAGCAGCGATTGGCCTCGGAGGAGAATCGGGCAGGCATCGAGGAAGACGGACCCCTGACGTCATTGGGTCCATCTTTCCCGCTCGTGGATTTTCTTTAAATTGTAACGCTGCCGCGGAGCCTCTGGGAGTGCAATTACAAGACACTGAATATGTATTTTGGGATCCAATTCAATTGCAACAATTCTTAATAACTCGAGAACAGAAATGATTTTCTTCCTTAATGTTCTTTAATGACTCATCACTGAGAATATGGGTGGATGTAAGATTCCCAAATGGTATGGAATGGTCAAGATTCTTTAGGAATCAAAACCAATTCTTAGTTTCCTTTATTTTTGTTAGTTGGATAGTTGTATGCCTCTCCATTTATTGTGGGCTTGAAAAGGAATGTTTGTGTTGTATATGATTGTAAAAATTTGGTGCAAGTAACCTTTATCCTTGGTATCTTTTGATATTGTAAACTTTTAAATTAAAAAAAAATAAATAAAAGAATTCTTTCTGGAAATGATGGGTGGGTCTGAGGAACAGCCTCTCAGTGAAGGAGGTGGATAGGGAACAGTAGCAGGATGAAAAAACACCTCCAAACCATCAAACGACGGTCCTACTCTCACTTCGTACTGAGCCGTCTTCGCAGATCAGATCCCCATCTTCACCTACCCCTCTGACCTTGACCCATGGACTACAAAGAAATGCATATTGGTACCAGAACCAGTATGTGTCACGTAAGAAAACTTACATTGCAAAATCTGGCATGGCAAATCATAACCGGTAAACTTTATATTATGTACAGTAAAACCTTGGATTGCAAGTAACTTGGTTTGCAAGACAAGGAAAACATTTGATTAAATTTTAACTTGATATACAAGCAAAGTCTTGCAATACGAGTACATACAGTATGCACACGTCACAACTGAGCCGATGGTTCTTCTCTCTTTGACGCTGCAAGAGTGTAGTGACTGTTCTAAACGAGCGAGGTCTTGCAATACGAGTGCATACAGTATACACACATCACAACTGAGCCGATGGTTCTTCTCTCTCTGACGCTGCGGGAGTGTAGTGACTGTTCTAAACGAGCGAGGTCTTGCAATACGAGTACATACAGTATACACACATCACAACTGAGCCGATGGTTCTTCTCTCTCTGACGCTGCGGGAGTGTAGTGACTGTTCTAAACGAGCAAAGTCTTGCAATCCGAGTACATACAGTATACACGTGTCACATCATCACAGCTGAGCCGATGGTTCTTCTCTCTCTGACGCTGCGGGAGTGTAGTGACTGTTCTAAACGAGCGAGGTCTTGCAATACGAGTACATACAGTATACGCGCGTCACATCATCATTAACTGAGCCGATGGATCTCTCTGACGCTGCAGGAGTGTAGTGACTGATCTATACGAATGAGGTCTTGCAATACGAGTACCTATAGTATTTTGTATTAAAGTTTTTGGGTTGTGGAATGAATCGTCTGAGTTTCTATTATTTCTTACGGGGAAATTCGCTTTGATATACGAGCGCTCTGGATTACAAGCATGCTTCTGGAACAAATTAGCAAACCAAGGTTTTATTGTATATTAATATCAGACCCCTAATATGTGCCAAATTAGGATAAAAACCTGTATTGTAATTTTGTACTGAAATGATGTATGTCTAACCTGTAACCCGTTCTGAGCTCTTTGGGGACAACGGGAGAGAAAACGAGTTAAATAAATAAATGTTTATGTTTATTCGTATTTTCGACCGCTGTTCGATACATCATCACAGCGGTTTACACACCGGAAGTACAAAACGAAAGGAAAAGAAATCCATCATCAAAGGGAAAGTAAAAATTCAGAAAAACGATGAATTGCAGAGTAAAAAAAATCTAATAAAAATTTAAAAAACATAGAATTATAAAAAAAAATTAAACTAGAAGTATAAAAGCAGCAACTGCAAATCTCCCCCTCATTGTTTGTACCAATATGATACTAACCCCCTCTTTTTAGCAAAGGTGCGCTAAGCTTTTTAGTGCGCACTGAACGCTAACGCGTGCGTGTTATCCTATGGATGCATATGCAGTTAGCACACGCTAAATCCACGCTAAAATGCTTTTAATCTTTAAATGACATATACCCAGCGCACTAAACACCATTTATACAAAAAAAAAAAAAAAAAATTTACCTTTCCTCTTGTACCTTCCATTCATGGCTTCTTCTTTTCTTTTTTTAAAATGAAAAACATTAACTTTGTAACGTTCTCCCTTTTTTCCTTATGTATTCAAGTTTGTCTATATGTCTGTCCGTCTAACCCATTTTAAGCTATACGTTGAATTGTATGTTTATTTTATATTTTATTGTAACTCGCTTAGTAATTTATATATAAGCGATTTATCAAATTTAAATAAAACTTGAAACTTTGCGCGCCTTTGTACAAGAGGGCCTAAATCTCCTCTGATGGAAAAGGAGCAACCAGGGAAATGCGAATCCAAGAAAGTACGTTTTTAACAGACTTCTAAATTTAATATTTTTTATTTATTTTAGGTATTTATAAACCACCTATTATCTACAATCAGCTACTCAAGCATGTTCCCTCTCTGTCCTGGTGGGCTCACCATCTCTTTAACTTACCTGGGGCAGTGGAGGATTGAGGATTTGAACCCACAACCTCACGGTGCTGAAACTTTTGCTCTAACCACCAGGCCACTGCTAATGCCTGGAAAAAGCACTTACAAACTCTTTACTCTAACAACACAGTGACCTGAGGATGAGTTTTCCTGCCCCTCCTTCTGCCTCCCCGGCGCTGCTACCCTGTGCCCGTCGACCCTCTGTGTCCTTCTCCTCACCTGGGCCCTCCACAGGGATCCTGTCAGTGCTCAGCTCATCTATCCCTGCAGCCTGCCTAGGCCAACCTGCGGACGTCAAAGCACTTATTAAAGTGAGTAATGAGCAAATACTCTCCTTTTTAAATAATGCACAGGCCTGTCACCGCTTGTCAAATGGGCTGTATATATTGATGTTGCGAATAGGATGTGAATACATTACGACCACATCCCTCCTCCTCCTTCCCCTCCCCTCCGCCCTCACATCACAATGTTTTGCCATTTTTCTCCTCACTCTAACAATTATCAGGCTATTGATGAATGTCCCGGTGGCTCTTTGCTTACTGCCTGGCTGCTTTTTGTCATGTACAAAATTTGTTTTCCTTTAAAGAAAGGAGGGGGGGGGGGGAGGAATCAAAGCAATAAAAGGCTGAAGTGCTTTCAGGAGAGGCTAGTCGGAAGACTGATGCAGTTCGGGGAAAGCTTTCTCTTTATGAGTAACTATTCTGCTCCAGACTAGTCATTCTAGATTAATCCAGTTGAAGTATTCGAGGCTTGGGAAGGCTTCTCTGGAAGCAGGAATGGTACTAACACATACGGAAGCTTTTGAGTTTTGCTGACCCCCCACTGAGCCCAGAAGCTTGTTTTAAGAAAGGTTTGGACAAGTTCCCGGAGGAAAAGTCCATAGTCTGCTATTGAGAAAGACACGGGGGAAGCCACTGCTTGCCTTGGATCGGTAGCATGGAATGTTGCTACTTTTTGGGTTTCTGCCAGGTACTAGTGACCTGGATTGGCCACCGTGAGGACCATTTTAGTAAGGCTATTCTTATGCTCTTATGTGAGCCAAGTATAGGACAATGAAGCCATTGTAACATCACTGATGAGGTTGGCCCTGAGGCACTGTGGAATGAGGCATTATGACATCACAATCTCAGCTCTGGAATGTTGCTCTCATTGGGGTTCCGGAATCTTGCTATTCTATGAGATGCTGGAATCTTGCTACTCCTTGGGTTTTGGCCAGGTACTAGGGACTTGGATTGGTCATCGTGAGAACGGGCTACTGGGCTTGATGGCCCATTGGTCTGACCCAGTAAGGCTAGTCTTATGTCCTCAACTATTCTGGTACATCACCTCGGTGTCATCATTCATTTTGGCCAAGAAGCTCTCAGTTGCACTGAGGCCCCTGGTTGGCCCCTTCCTAACAGTGGCTTGGGCTCATCCTGAAAATAGTAGAGGAAACAGGGAAAGGGAGGATAATTCAGGATGTTATTGAATTGCTACTACCAGCATGACACAGTGCCATTCAAGTAGCAGCTCCCTCTGTACAATAAGACACCAAAGTCCGTATCCTCTCACGTAGATTTTTGTTCTGTTGTTCCAACTTTCCCTTCCAAAAGCTCAACAATTTCTTTCTTTGGCTCTTCTGCCTCAGGCCTCTAGGCAGGGCTATGGCTTTTCTTCACTCTTCTTCTCCATGCTCTCCTTTCTTTCTCTCTTTCTTCCTTCCCTCTTCTATGCTTTTGTCATCCTTCTCCCTTTTCATCCCTGTGCCCTTACCTTTCTCTTCTTCTTCAGTGTCCTCTCACCTAGACAACTGCAGCTTGCTTCTCACAGGTCTCCCACGTAACCATCTCTCTCCCCCTTCAATCCATTCAAAACTCTGCTGCACAACTTATATTCCACCAGAGTCACTGTGCCCACATCACCCCTCTGCTCAAGTCACTTCATGGGCTCTCTATCCGTTTCCGCATACAGTTCAAACTCTTATTATTAACATACTAATCTAATCTGATATTTGTGCCTCATGCAAACCTAAACAGGCTCAAGGCGACTTGCAGTGGGAAAAGGGTATCTTGGGGGCATAGAGGGGAGGGAAGGGGTAAGGAAGAGAATTAGTGGGGAAAAGGAGAAGGACCTAATCATACTAAGCAAAAAATTTGAAAGGTTACATGTAGAGCTCAGGTTTCAAAGAGTAGGGTTTTCAGATTTTTTCCAGAATAGGGCATGGTTGGATCCTGTTCTAATTGTCTCTGTGAGGTCGTTCCAAATTTTGACTCCCAGGAAGGTGAGCATGGATTGGAATATTCATCTGTACTTGAGATTTTTTGCCGAGGGGAGGTTTAGTTGAATCCTGTGAGAGGTGGACCCTGCATCAGAGAAGAGTTTGATAAGAGGGACAGCTGAGTTACCGTAGAGCAGGGGTGCCCAATTGGTCGATCGCAAAGGCAACGCGAGTCGATCACGTTGCCTTTGCAATGATGTTTTTCCTGCCTCCTCGAGCCAGGCTAGGCGCGTACAAGCACCGAACCCACAAGCCTTCACCTCTGATGTCAATTCTGACGTTGGAGAGAAAGTTCTAGGCCAGCCAATCGCTGACTTCGGGGGCTGGGAAGGCTTGTGAGCCCGGCGTTTGTAGGTGTCAGGCCTGACTCGGGGAAGCAGGGAGAAATCGGTGTGGTGATTGAGGGGGGGGCAGGGAGAGAGAAAGAATTGGGGAAATGGCGAAAATGGTGTGATAGCTTGGGGGGGCAAGGGGAGAGAGAAAGAAAGACAGAAATAAAGAGGGGGGAGAGAGAAAGATGAATCTATACAATGGCATAATGACTTCCGCCTTACGGCTGACGAAACCCCTTCGTATTTTGAATTAGTTGAAGACATCGAATTTATTTTTGCAGTATTCCTTTATAAAGAGAGTTGCAGTAGTCCATTTTCGAGATAACAAGTGAATGCACTAAGATATTTAAGGAGACAGGCTCCAGGAGACTAGCTGGAGATCTAATCATTCACAGTTTATGAAAGCAAATCCTGACTACCGCACTTATCAGATTGTGAAAATTTAGCTTCTTATCGATGATAACGCCCAAAATTTTGCTCGAAAAGACTTCCTCAATTGGGCAATTGTCAATACAAATTTCAGATAAGTGAATGCCCTCTTCCTAAATGCTGAGCATTATTTTCCAACTGTGAAATAAGAGTGTTTTCTTTTGCCACTATGAAATAAGAGTGTTATCTTATTTCATTAAGTGCCAATTTGCATTGTTTCAGATCATTGATTGAGCCATATTCACATCATTCTCTTCTTGGCTGGGCTTAGAACTTTTCAGCACCCCCCTCATAGCAATATTCCACAGCTCAGATTCTGATGTCATAATGCCTCATTCCACCAATGCCTAAAAGCCAGCATTGCTTTACTGGGTCAGACCAATGGTCCATCCAGCCCAGTGGCCCGTCCTCACAGTGGCCAATCCAGGTCACCAGTACCTGGCAAAAACCCAGAGGTTTTCAGTTCAGTCCAGAAGATGCGCCCACAATGAATGAGATCAATTTGCATGAGAACGTGATTGCCTGCATGCATTGTGGCTATCTGGTTAAATTATAACCATGCTCCCGGCATGCCTCTCACCCTTCCCGTACTTAGCCAGTTAACTTTGGACCCACAAAATGTCACCTAGTTGACAGTGTGGTGGGAAATTTTAAAATTCAGATTTGTCCACTGAAGTTAACAAGACCAAACCTCAAATATTACTGTAGCTTCAATATGTATTACTTTACCAAGACGTGACGAGTTGTGATGATAATCAATTTATCCGACTCTCAGCTGAGACCAGCACCGTAACACAGTAACATATTCTATGGACACGTTAGCTTTTAGCGTGAGCTAAAACAACTAACGCGCCTTAGTAAAAGGACCCCTTAATGAAGGCAGAAAAAGACCCTCATGGTCTATCCAGTCTACCTAGGGTTACCATACGGCTCCAGCCCCCTCGCTTGTTGGGAAGATTGGAGAAGGCGTGACAGCGTTGGAGCTCAAGTCGTCTTTTGTCAGCTAAGTCCTTGAACGTGCCTCCAGGTGACTTTGCCCTTTCCTAAACCTGAGCCATTCTATGAGGGAGGGTTTTTTTGCCCGTGAAATTATCAAAAGCAGTTTTGATTTGTACCTTTTGGTTCTATACTGCTACATTAGCCTGAGGCTTTTTCTCCCTCTTTTTGGGTGCATGCTGGGTTTGAAGAGGGTGGGGGGGGTACTTCGGTGTCACGATCACACAACATTTTTAATCATTATTGAAGTATTAATGTAATTGGTATGTTTTGGGGTTTTCCTTTTCTTTCCATATCTTATTTGTTTATGGATACATTTATAAAAATTCTAATAAAATAAAGAAAAAGAACCCATAAAAATCTGGGGTGGGGGTTCTCTCTCTCATCTCTCTGGTTCCTTCCTTAACATAAGACTAGCCGTACTGATCCATCTAGCCCAGTAGCCCGTTCTCACAGTGGCCAATCTAGATCCTTAGTACCTGGCCAAAACTCAAAGAGTAGCAACATTCCATACAGAACCCCTAGGAGTAGCAAGATTCCGGAATTCCAAGTTTATTCCAAGTTTATTAAAATAATTTGATTAATCGCCTTCTCTACATTCAAGGCGATGTACAAAATAATACAAATAATTATAAACATAGGTAAAATATTGTATAAATAAACAATGTTACAAAAACAAACACAATTTAAAATAAAAATTAAGTTGTTACATATTATATTGAAACAACGGGAAAGTTCATTAATGGTTACATTCTTTATTAAATTCAAAATACAAAGGTAAAAACATGGGGGGGGGGAAGAAAGACAGTAAAAAAAGTGGATAAAAAATAATAAAAGATCATTATTCACTAAAAGCATCGTTAAAAAGGAAACTTTTGAGCTTAATCTTAAATTTTTCAAGGTTCTTTTCTTCTCTTATATGTATTGGGAGATCATTCCAGGACTGAGGAGCTGTCACTGAAAAAATAGTGAGCCGTCTAGTATTAATGATTTTTAACGAGGGAATGGTCAATAGATGTTGATCCTGTGATCTCAATGTTCTAGAAGTGGTATATGGAATTAAGACTCTATGGATAAAAGCGGGAGTTTGAAAAATGAGAGTTTTAAACGTGAGTAGGCATATCTTAAATAAAATGCGGTGTGCTACAGGAAGCCAATGAGATTCTTTAAGTAAGGGTGTGACGTGGTCAAATTTTTTTGCTTTGTGAATTATTTTAATAGCGGCATTCTGCACAATTTGAAGACGTCTAATTTCTTTATGAGATAAACCTTTGAATAAAGCATTACAGTAATCGAGTTTAGAGATGACTAAAGAATGAATCAGAATGTTGAGAGATTTTGTACATAAGAATTTAGAGACAGAGCGAATTTGGCGTAGTCTGAAAAAAGTAGATTTAACAATCCCAAAGAGTAACAAGGTTCTAGAATCCCAGAGAGTAGCAACATTCCATGCTACTGATCCAGGGCAAGCAGAGGCTTCCCTCATGTCTTAATAACAGACTATGGACTTTTCCTCCAGGAAATTGTCCCATCCTTTCTTAAAACCAGCTACTCTATCTATTCTTACCACAACCTCAGGCGTTCCAAAGCTTAAGTATTCTCTGAGTGAAAAAAATTTCCTCCTATTGGTTTTAAAAGTATTTCTCTGTAACTTCATCGAGTGTCCCCTAGTCTTTGTAATTTATGACGGAGTGAAAAATCGATCCACTTGTACCCGTTCTACTCCACTCAGGATTTTGTAGACTTCAGTCATACCTCCCGTCAGCCATCTCTTTTCCAAGCTGAAGAACCCTAATCTTTTTAGTCTTTCCTCATTCGAGAGGAGTTCCAATCTTGGTGGCTCTTCTTTGAACTTTTTCAAGTGCCGCTATTTCTATATTGAGATAAGGAGACCAGAATTGATTCCTTTAGCTTTATCTCAGCTGCAGCCAGAGAGTGCAGTCATTGGCGTCATGAGCAGGCAGTTCTCTCATCTGCTCTGCCTGATGCCAGTGCCTCTCCTGCCACATTCAAAGCTCTTTGAGCCACAGGGGTTCACCACGTAGATATCTATGAAGCACCATAAGCCAAACAGCCTACTTGAGCATGTGTAGAAGACGCACTGTTAGCAGAAGGAGTGAATTAGGGACTCTCTGGGTCACCGTTAGCTGTGATTGGGTGATAGAAAAGGTGGTGGATGTCTGGGATGCCATCCTAGAGGGTGTAATGGAGACAATGTGGTCTAAACCAGTGTTTCTCAACTCAGTTCTGGGGTACCCTGTTGCCAGTCAGATTTTCGGGATATCCTCATTGAATTTGCATAAACTTGATTTGCATACACTGCCTCCATTATATGTAAATTTCTTTCATGCATATTCATTGTGGATATCTTGAAAACCTGACTGGCAAGGGGGTACTCCAGGTCCGAGTTGAGAAAACACTGGTCTAAACCACACTAAAATGATGTTTCACGCTTAAAAGAGCATAGGGGTGGGGTTACGCTGCATAGAATGACAGTTGCAACCTGACTCCGGTAGATCTTTTTTTAAAAAAAAAAATACCTCGTTGAAATATTGAAGTTTTCATCAGTGAATATTCCATCTTTAAATAAAGTTTTCTATTTATCATTTTCCTCCAAAGAGAAAAGAGAAAAAAAAAACCCGGATTCTTCTCAGGAAACTTCAAACCAAGCTCAGTCCTGAGTAAATGGAAATATGATTCACGATTTGTCAGCCATCTTGGAGGAACCTTTCACAGAAATATACGAAAGATCCACACTTTTGGTCTCGTTTGTGTTTGAAGATGACTTGAACTTGGGTTTTGAAACAATTCTTCCGTAATTCGCAATCTCTTTTTTACGGACAAAAAAATCTGGAGGAGGAGACAAGATGGCGACCTGAGCTCCCGTTTCAGTGCGCACTTTGTATTCTTTAAAAGATATTTCTACATACCTTGAGATGCCCAAGAGAAGGGGAAGGCAGAGAAGTATCCCTCTTTCTCTGTCAGCATCTTCAACACCGCGCCAGACTGCTATTACATCTTATGCAGTCTCGTTAACTTCGGCGTAGGGCGTATCCGCAGCTGAGCCCCAGGAGCGACTAAGCATGGACGGCGAGATGTCGCTGAGCCCATTGGGACCTGATCCTCCCCCACCCCTGGGAGCAGCAACGGAAGGACCTCAGGGACAACCGAGTGTGGAGGCGATACCATTCGCCTTCCAAGCCACTAAGCTAAACCCATGGTTATCCCAAATGGCCCTCAAGGCCCCCAACTACCTCGGCTTTAGAAAACTACTCAAAACCCACCTCTTCCAAGACCAGGATCCTAATGCCCCTTCCTAACTAAACAACCCCTCTCCCCTCTACATCCTTCCCTCACCCCCCCCCCCCCCCCCGGCAACTTTGATCAATTTGATATTGAACCGCTTGTAACCCCGCTCAATTGATGTAAACCACTTGTAACCTTGTTTAATTGATGTGAACCGCCTAGAACTCTTCCGGGTATGGCGGTATACAAAAATAAAGTTATTATTATTATAAAGTCATTATTACTGGCAACCCCGGGGGGGGGGGGACATCGAGTAGAGGAGGAGTACTGCAAGCGTGTGGTGGTGAGCCCGGGGGGAGATAGGATCCGGGAAGCAGAGTGGATACCCGAGCAAGCTCGAGCCCCTCATAAAACCGGCAGTGGTTACTCTGGACTCACTTTGGGGACCCATAGAAAACCTACAATTGGTTTGTACTGGCTTCATTTCTCTTACGGCTAATGTTTCAACTAAATTTAATCAACTTGAGATTGGTATACAAGATCATAAGAAGAAGATGGGGGAGATTCAGAAAACCATGGTGGAGATAAAGACTCCAATTAAACAACAAGCAGTGGATAAAATTTTCCTTCCGCGTAAGATTGAAAACCTGGAAAATCAAAATAGGAGTTTAAATTTAAGGTTTTTGAATTTTCCTTTGCCTAAATTTAAAACTCCTAGAGAGATTTTTTAAAGATTTTCTAATTGAAAATATCAGAAGTGAGTCCACCCCCCCCTTACAGAAGATTTATTTCCTGAAGAGAACTTTTAAAGAAATGAATGTAACTCCAGAACAAGAAATATCAGCAATCTTGGAGTCATCAGATATTGAATTATCAGGACGGACCACATTAATAGTTGGTATTCCTTCAGGATAAAGACTTGATTTTGAGGCTTTATTATCATTTAAAGCAAGTCAGTTACTTAGGAGAAAGAATATATACATACAGTGGAACCTCAGTTTGCGAGCAAGACGAGCACTGCCCCGATCAACGAGCACTTACAGCCCAGGAAGCGCCACTTCGGGGGATTCCTCTTCCGTCTTCCGGCCAGCCTTCCGCGTCGGGTGCCTTCCGCAGGTTGGAGGACCTCTGTCTGGGCCTGCGCAGCCGGGTGCCGTCCCGCATGCGCGTTGCGTGTGATGCACAGAGCTTCACTCATCGGCGTTGTGCGTGGCGTGCGTGGCGTGCGGGTGGGGCGGCGCTCGGCTGCGTGGGCTCGGGTGGGGGGTTCTCCAGCATGTGGGGGGGCATCCGACGTGGAGGGCTGGCCGGCGGATGGAAGAGGCGTCCCTTTGAAGCGGCAGTGTGGGGTTCTTCTTCGGATGACGGACGGAGGAAGCGGCACCCGACACCCGACAGGTACAGACCCCGGGTTCTGGAACGAATCTTCGGTGTTGCCACTATTTTCTATGGGGAACTTTGCTTTGATAAACGAGCATTTTGGATTACGAGCATGCTCCTGGAACGGATTATGCTCGTAATCCTAGGTACCACTGTATATCCTGATGTTTCCAAATAGACTCAATCAAGAAGAAAATAATTTTTAGGCTATCGTGATAAAGGGATCCTTTTACTAGCGCACGCTACAATTTCCGGCGTGCTAGATGCTAACGCCAGCATTGAGCTGGTGTTAGTTTTAGCCACGTAGCATGGGGTTAGCGTGGGCTACTCTGCGTGTGCTAAAAACGGTGTCAGGTCACAAGCGCGCCGGGACAAAGGCGTGCCCAGACAATTGAGCGCAGCGCGTGCCGCCGCATCGCTCTAAATTACTGTTTTTAGCACTCCGATGGGGGGTGGGGGGGGAATCCCCCCCCACTTTACTTAATAGACATTGCGCCGCGTTGTGGGGGGGTGTGAGGGGTTGTAACCCCCCACCATTTTACTGAAAACTTCACTTTTTCCCTGTTTTTAGGGAAAAAGTTCAGTTTACAGTAAAATGTGGAGGGTTACAACCCCCCAAAACCCCCATAACGCCGGCGCGATGTCTATTAAGTAAACTGGGGGGGTTCCCCAACAAAACCCCCCGTCGGAGCCCCCAAACACTGTAATTTAGAGTGGCGCGGCGGTGCGCGCTGCGCTCAATTGTCGGCGCGCGCTTTTGTCTTTCGGGCCGTTGTCTATGAACCGCTAAAAACGCTAGCGCACCTTAGTAAAATATGCCCAAAGCGATTTCCATGCGTGCTTTTTTTCAGTTAAGGTTTCCCTGCAAGTGTTTTATTCTGTTTCAGAATAATCTATATATATAAAATCGGATGTATGTATGTATGTGCCGCGATCACGCAAAAACAGCTTGACCGATTTGAACGAAACTTGGTATGCAGATCCCTCACTACCCGGGATGATATGTTCTGGGGGTCTCGCGGCCCACCTGCACACATGGGCGGAGCTACAAACAGAAAATCAGATTTCACCCATTCACATCAATGGAAAAAATGTAAAAAGCTGTGGGACCGATTTGAACGAAACTTGGTATGCAGATCCCTCACTACCTGGGGTGATATGTTCTGGGGGTCTCACGGCCCACCTGCACACGTGGGAAGGGTGGGTTCACCCAATAATGTATATGTTCTTGCTCCTGGAGGTGAAACTAAAAATATTGTTTATAATCAAGTTTTGTGTTAGTTGTATTGTATTCATTTTGTCAAATATTTCACATTTTAATTTGAATATTGTACTTTTTATAAAGTAAAAAAATATTTTCATTCACCACTATAAAGTATCTTTATTTGAATCCATTTACAGTGTTATTGCTATAATTAAATACCCGTGCAACGCCGGGCCATCAGCTAGTAAGTGTATATTCTACAATCCTGATCAGCCGCGTTTCTTTTTAGAAGGGAAAGGGATTTCTTTTGCACCCCAGTGAATGATGGAATAACTCAAGTCTGTGGTTAAAGCCGAAGTTTCCGCTCTAATTTCCTGTAATAATACTGTAAAGCTGCTTTCTTTCCTGGAAGAATTTCTTTCTGGTCTTTTTCCTCT
Source organism: Geotrypetes seraphini (assembly GCF_902459505.1). NCBI lineage: Eukaryota > Metazoa > Chordata > Amphibia > Gymnophiona > Dermophiidae > Geotrypetes > Geotrypetes seraphini. The sequence continues at coordinate 14,556,318 of NC_047085.1, forward strand.
CTCCCTCTTTATTTGAGGACTATGCATTAAGGTAAATGTGTTTCCCAGGCCAGATTGGGCCCGATTCATTTTCTTAACCTTTTCCTATTGTAATAAATTTTACGTTACGCTGGTTCCAGTCGTAATTATTTTAGCAAAGTTTTGTATTATTCACCGTTATCATTTACGGCTATTGTAAACATAATGTAAATAAGTCATAAGTCTGTCAATTCAAATATTCTGTGTTCCTGGCTCGTTATTAGTCCATACAGACTGTTTATCCACGATGGCCACGACATTTTTGGAATGTCCCGTCATCCGGAACACACGATAGGAAAAGGTTAAAATCTAATAGTTTATTGGTTGCATTAATTTCATTATATTTCCTATTAAGCACAATTATGTACTTAAATGAAAATTAAATTAAAAAAAATCTGGATATATCTAGATGTAACAAAAACAACACAGGATAAAAGGAAGTTGTTCCTAATTATGAGGGAAGAGACTAGATCCGTGGGGGGGGGGGGGGTTACATTTTTACAAGCATATCCCTGTAAATGTGTGGTGAAGTGTCTTGGGTTAACGCATTTCTTCTTTGAACCTCAATAGTTGAAAGTCCTCATAGATATGAAAAAGATCATGAGAGGAATAGAGCCAACTAAGGAATGGATGGACATTGTGGCTTAATTGTCTCAACTATTAGCCTTTTTTTTTCTTATTTTTCTCCGATGTAATTAAGAGCCCCTTTAGTTTAAAAATTGAGGTCTAAGGAGGATTATAGAATTTCCATTTCTTTTCTTCTACTTTTGAATAAAAAATTTTTTTAAAAACCTTTTGTTTGTGATTCTCTGTTTCCTGCCGTGTTGCTGAATCAAGTGTAAATCTTGTGGATTTAATGTTTGAAAATTATTGTTTTAAAAAAGAATGACAGTTGCAACCTTAAATGAAATGGCATGGAGGGGTTAATACATAAACCAATTTGAGCGTGGTTATATAAGAACAAAAAAAAAGCCAGTATACAAGTCCTTAATTTGCACAGAGAGGCAGTTCTAAGTAACCATCCTACTGGACAGACTTAATGGGATACTTTGTCTTTCATCTGCCATCATCTACTCTGTTACTGTACTGCAGGACCAGAGTTTAAGACTATTATCATTCTTTTTTTTCCATATATTTTTTTTTTATTCTATAACATAGCTAAACCCAAAAATCAACCTTGGCTTCTCTTACATTTATTTATTTATTCTTAACATTTAGGGGTCCTTTTATCAAGGGGCGGTAGGGGGTTTAACATGCGTAATACCGCGCGTTAAACCGCCTGCCGCGATAATTGCTAACACCTCCATTGACGAGGTGTTAGTTTTTTGGCTTGCCGCTCAATCAACTTGTACCTTCGTTTAATTTTTGTAAACCGCATAGAACTTCACGGTATTGCAGTATATAAACTGTTGTTATTATTATTATTATTATTAAATGTCTGACGTGCTAACCCCACTAGCGCACCTTGATAAAAGGAGCCCTTAAATTCTACTTAAAACCTAAGCGGATCACAAATTGCGGACTCAGTCATTCGTGGTATTTTCTGACCGCCTCTTCCGGGAACTAAAGTCAGGCTACACCAGTGATTCCCAACCCTGTCCTGGAGGAACACCAGGCCAATCGGGTTTTCAGGCTAGCCCTAATGAATATGCATGAGAGAGATTTGCATATGATGGAAGTGATAGGCATGCAAATTTGCTTCATGCATATTCATTAGGGCTAGCCTGAAAACCCGATTGGCCTGGTGTTCCTCCAGGACAGGGTTGGGAATCACTGGTGTAGCCTGACTTTAGTTCCCGGAAGAGGCGGTCAGGAAATACTAAGAACGATCCCACAGGACATCAGCCTTTTTTTCAGAACCCGCCACCGCTCCTGCAACTCTCCCGCCTCCGATCCGCTCCTAAACCGCATTTGCGGTTTTTCAAAATTCACGGGCGCTCCTGGTACAGAACCGCCGCAGATTTCTGGGGAGTACTGTATTGAATTAAGGCACCTTGAAAAAACTTCCTCTCTGCCCTATATAGGCTCACAACCTAAAGTGCCTAGGAAGAAAAGATTATGAAATATATACAGTGATATAAAGAGTATCAAATAAAGAGATATAACAAGAAAAAAGACAAAGGCAAAAATTAAAAAAAAAACATAACCTATCAGAATATTCAAATAAAAGTAAGATAAGATAAAATCAAATCAAAACAAAAAAATAAATAAATTCCAGACTGCATGTTTCATGGCTGAAACGTAGTGGAAAGCCCCTGGCTTTTCCCTATCCGGATGAATAAGCCCTTTTCCCACAGTTATTAAAGACGCCTCGTCCATCTGCGTCTGGCTTGTAATGGAAGTGCAGAGCAGAGCTCTAGGAAATGGCTTTTGAATCTTTAATAAAGAAAACATTGGTTGTGCCATAAAGATGGGATGACAGCAGCAGGGCTCGCAGACTTATTACCTCCCTGCTAGTTCCTTACTTAACTCTGCAATAAGGGTACTAATTGCCCAAGAGGGAGCCGAGGGGGAAGGCCCTATTAAGAAATGTATTTCCGAATTTAATTGAGGCTCCATCTGTGGGGAGAGATGGAGGAGACGATAGGTCACCTCGCAGGGGAGCCATGAAAGCATCTCTAAGCCCTGGTACGTTACAGCGGTTAGAGGGGAGGGTGAAAGAGCCCCCAGGCGTGGAAGAGATGAGAGGCGAATCCGGCGCGCAGCTATCTCCGTGGGAAAAATTCCATCAGGCTTCTGCTCCACCCGGCCACCTTTCACGGCCTGGCTTGCTCAGCCCAATTCCCGGTTTGGAACTTGATTTCATGTAAAGGAAATCTGATTCTATGTCGGTCTTTGGTTCTATGTTGAACTTTGGGATTTCCGCTCCCACCCCCTCCCCCCCCCCCAAATCACAGTGGCCTGGATTCTACAATGGCACCTACATTGGCCGGCACCTCCAAAAAGGGAATAGGTCGTGTGTCAATCGGTGGGTTCATAGATGAAAGCACGGGGGACAAACGCGCGCGGACAAATCCGCTAAGACAAATGCGCGCAGGACGTCAGAACGCCAGATTAAAAGGTAAGTTTAAAGCGCTCAGAGAGGTTTATTTAGAACAGTTGTCACTGCCCCTCATTACAGAGAAAAGTGTAATTTTTCCCATTGTTTTAATGAAAAATTACAGTTTCCTCTGTATGTGGGGGGGGAGGTGTTTCCCCCCCCCCACCCCCAACGGCAGCGGCAAGTGTTCTAAGTAAAGTGAGAGGGTTCCCCACACACACACCCTCGTAGCGCTTTAAACTTACCTTTTAATCCAGCGCACTGACATCCTGCGCATTTGTCTTAGCGGGTTTGTTGGCACGCGATTTTCCAGCGCACTTGCTCGCTTTAGTCACCCAATCAGTGGCGTAACGAGGGAAACTGGCACCTGGGACAGTGGTGCCCCTCCCTCTTCTCTGCCCCCCCTCGTTCCTTCTCCGTCCCATCCCCCATACCTTTTTAATTTTCCAGGTAAGAGCAACAGCACGAACTCGCTGCCCGTGTCGTGCCGGCTGTCCCTCTGGCGTCACTTTCTAGGCGCGGGGCCTGGAAGTGACATCAGAGAGAAGTGACAGCGACGCGGGCAGCGAGTTCATAACACCTGCTCGCGCAGGAAAAATGAAAGAGGTACAAGGGAAGGGGCGCACGCGTGCGGTGTGAGGGGGTTGGGAAAGAAGTGGCGGAGAGGAGGACCCTTTACAAAGACCGCCCCCACCCCCTTCACTAGGCAAGCGGTGTCAATCACACGTAGGAACCGTTACCAAAATCACGACTTAGGTCAAACTTAGGTGCCTACGTTTGATGGAGAATCCCGCCTAACGCTGCCCAAGGTCACCAATGCCGCCTTTGACTTTAGGCGCCATGATGTAGCCACAATTCCAGCGCCTATTGGGGTAGGTGGTTACAGGCGCCTACTTTTTAAATGGAATTTTAATTAGTTTTTAAATGGTGCAATTACTACACTAATTATACCAATTAAAGCAGGGCGTTTACCGCCGCTTAATGTACGGTGCCATTTATAGAATATGACCCAGCATGACTGGGGAAAGTTGGGGTGACAGCTCAGATTTGTTTCTTTAGGTGCTTGGGTTTTATTTTCTAAAATTTTGACTGGAATAATAGGACTGGTTTATCAGCTGGCAAGTTTAACCTGGCATTTGTCTGAACATTGGCCAGCGCCCAGTTAAACTTGCAGGCTCCCCCCCCCCCCCCCCCCCTTCCGATCCCTGAAGAAAACTAAAGGCTGTCCCAGACCCTTCTTTCTTCCAAAGGTTCCTGGGCCTACCTGGAGGGCCTACCCCGATTACCTAGGGGGAAACTGGCAAGAGCAACGCTCACTTATCTCTGAGTAGGCCTGAGGCCTACAGAAGTAAGAGAGAAACCAGACCTGTTTTTGAAGGGATTCTCCCAAGCCACGTACAGCAAGTACGGTTTAACATAAAACGTACAATATTTATAACAGCACCTACAGTAAATTGACCAAATGCAATAAATGAGGTAAACTTGAAATCAACAAATAGATCCCTAATAATAGAATTACGATATGAGTATCAGAAATATACACACTTAAGAGCATTGTAGAATAACTATGTAACAGATATAGTTTGTGATAAGGCCTATGGGGACAGACTTAAAGATCTTAATCTGTATATTGGAGGAAAGACAGGAGAGGGGAAATATGATAGAGACGTTTAAATACCTACGTAATGTAAATGAGTCGAGTCTCTTTCATTTGAAAGGAAACTCTGCAATGAGAGAGCATAGGATGAAGTTAAGAGGTGACAGACTCCAGAGTAATCTGAGGAAATACTTTTATACAGAAAGGGTGGACCAGTCTCCCGGAAGAGGTGGTGGAGACAGAGACTGCGTCTGAATTCAAAAGGGTCTGGGATAGGCATGTGGGATCTCTCGGAGAGAGAAGGAGATAATGGTTACTGCGGATGGGCAGCTCTATGACCTCACAAGTCAGGTGTAAAGAGCCTTAGCCTATAGGAAGAGGAGATGCAAATGTTAAGAGCCTTAGCCAATAGGGAGAGGAGGGGATAGTGGATGCTGCAGATGGGCCATTTGGCCTTTATCTGCTGTCATGTTTCTATAACCATAAAGCTCTATGACCTCACAATGCAGGTGTAAAGAGCCTTAGCCTATAGGAACAGGAGATGCAAATGTTAAGAACCTTAGCCAATAGGGAGAGTAGGACATAATGGTTACTGCAGATGGGCAGACTAAATGGGCCATTTGGACTTTATCTGCCGTCATGTTTCTATCAGTACATTACAAGCAATACTATAATAGATAGAGTTACTAGATGTCCCGGAAAACCCGGAAATGTCTGCTTTGTAGAGGTCTGTCCGGGCTCCAGGACTTTCCAAAGCCCGGCATTTGCCCGAGTTCTGAAAAGCCCTGACGAGCTTCGGTTCCATCTGGAGGGCCACTGAGCATGTGTGGATGATGTCACACACAGCCACGCATTAGGGTTACCAGGCCCGCCCAATCCCGCCCTGTCAAGCCCTGGTTCCGCCCATCACGCCCTCAATCCCACCCCCAAATTCGTCCCAGCCCTGCCTCCAATCCCGCCCCCCCGTTGCCTGCCCTTCTGCCTGAAGGAAAGATTTTCAAAACCCGGACAAAGTTCCAGGTTTTGAAAAGCCATCCGGACATGTCCGGGGAAATCCGGATGTCTTGTAATCTTACCACGCATGCTCCAGGCCCTTCAGACACAGCTGAAGCTCATCTGGAAGAAAGGAGACTGTGTGGGGGCAGAATGGGTGGGGCTGCAGTCGGAATGGGGGCAGGGTCATGTATCCAGGATTTCCCAGAGAAAAATATGGTAACCCTAATAACAGATGGCATGGAAGAACCTTCAAATAACATACAGTAGATATGATGCCTTTCAAGGGCAGATTTTATACAATAGATGTAGACAAGATGATTAGGACACAATCTGTTGTGAGAAACAGGGGCTGTTTCAAGATGGCACCCGACTAGGTAATCTGCCTCTCCCCATTTGTCTTGTTTTTTGGCCTTGCTTTGTTTTTTTGTTTTTGACCTTTTTTGTGGTCTGCAGTCTCCAGTCTTTTTTTTTTAACTTCACTGGTTTTTCTGGTTCGACCATTGGCTCTGATCCAATGGTCGAGGGGCCTCCTGCTTGCTGTAGGGCCAGTTCCACGGTGGCGCTTGTTCTTGGTTTGAGGAGAGAGAGCCGCTGCCGCTTGTGAGGAGGAGCTCCATGTGAAGAATGCTGCCATTTGGGGTGAACCGCGTTCCAGCTGCCGATGTTGCCGTTTCTCTGGGGATTTTTTGGTTGGCATCGATGACTGCCCTTGCGGAGCCGAAACGGGGCCCTGGGGGGAGGGAGCGAGTGGAGCGCAGCGCGACTTGGAAGATGTCTTCAAAGGTGTGGATTTTACGGGTGACCTGGATCGGGCCCCTCCGACGTCTTCATCAGGGCTCCTGAAAATTGTGGCTCCTGCGGCTGCTGGGGTGGATGGGGCACCATCGGCTGGGTGCTCCCTTCGCCGCCTCAACCATCGGTGCCCACCTAAATATTGTTCGGCCAGGTGGTGCTGGTGACAGGAGTCTTTCCTTGGCCTCTTCTTCGGGGACCTGCTCTTGGCTGTTCGGGTTTTGACTTTCTCCTCCCCGGCGTCCGTTTGTCTGGTCTGCTTCCTGCTTCGGCCCACTGGGGAAGGTCCTGCTTTCGGCTGCCTCTTGTCACAGCCATCATAGGGTTAATGATAGGCCGCACCAGTGGCCAGCTTGCTGTTCTGACAAGTCTGTTTTTATTGAGCTTGTTTTAATTTTTCTTTTAATTCTTTTTTCTTTATTCTTTTGCCTATAATTCATATATTCATCTTGTTACTTTACTATTTATTTTTTGTAACGTAACTTTTATTTTTATCTTTTCTGGATACTTTGGGGCTCCCTGTACTTATATTATAATGTTTTTCTCGGGGGGTTCTTCCTCCAATTTATCTTTCAATATAAGCTCTCTCTTTATCTTATCTCACACTTTTCTAATTTATCTGTATTTTATTGTAAACCCCTTAGATCTGTAATGTGCTTAAGCGATGTATCAAATGTTAATCAAACATAATTAGATGTGTGGCAAAAGTTTGTGCATTTAAAGAAGATATAAGGAGCTGACCTAAGTTACGGTGTGCGTAGCAAGCTAGTCCAGGCGCAGAATGAGTGGATGGCCAGTCACCCTATGGATTAAGGCTTGGGAGAAGAGCCAGGATTTCACCTTCTCCCCGAAGTAGAGGTAGTCACGAATCAGACGCAGCCCCTCCCTGGGAGTATGTTCCAGAAGGTGGGGGCTAAGAACATAAGAATGGCCTTACTGGGTCAGACCAATGGTCCATCAAGCCCAGTAGCCCGTTCTCACGGTGGCCAATCCAGGCCCCTAGTACCAAAGTGTAGCAATATTCCATACAGAAACCCAAGGAGTAGCAAGATTCTGGAATCCCAAAGAGTACAAAAGATTCCAGAACCCCAGAGTAGCAACATTCCATGCTACTGATCCAGGGAAAACAGAGGCTTCCCCCATGTCTTAATAACAGACTATGGACTTTTCCTCCAGGAATTTGTCCAAACCTTTCTTAAAACCAGCTACACTTATCTTCTCTTACCACAACCTCTGTCAATGCGTTCCAGAGCTTAACTATTCTCTGAGTGGAAAAAAATGTCTTCCTATTGGTTCTAAAAGTATTTCCCTGTAACTTCATCGAGTGTCCCCCTAGTCTTTGTAATTTTTGACGGAGCGAAAAATCGATCCACTTGTACCCGTTCTACTCCACGCAGGATTTTGTAGATTTCAATCCTATCTCCCCTCAGCCGTCTCTTTTCCAAGCTGAAGAGCCCTAACCGTTTTAGTCTTTCCTCATACGAGAGGAATTCCATCCCTTTTATCATCTTGGTCGCCCTTCTTCAAAACTTTTCTTGCGCCGCTATATCTTTCTCGAGATAAGGAGACCAGAACTTAACGCAATACTCCAGATGAGGTCGTACCATGGAGCGATACAGGGGCATTATAATATTTTTAGTCTTGTTAACCACCCCTTTTTTTAATAATTCCCAGCATCCTGAGAAGGCTCGCTGGTGGGTAACACATTGTACAATTTCTTTTGACCAGGGTAGAGATAGTGATGCTCCTTGAGGGGATCTTAGAGCTCTCAAATTTCTGTATAAGGCTCACTTTTTCTTAAAATTTTGTTTGAAAATCAAACATGGAATGGGCCAGCATTGAATATGCAGGGCTAAATCTGCCTGTGAACGGCAGCTTAAAAAAACCCAACAAAACGCTGACTAATGTGGGCTGAATATTGGCCGGTATGCAAATAGAATGTTAGAAATGATCAGGAAAGAAACAGAAAACAATGATGAAAATGTTATAATGCCCTTGTATCGCTCTACGGTAAAGCTGCAACTCAAATACTGTGTACAATTCTGGTCAAAGATACAGCAGAATTAGAAAAGGTGCAGAGAAGGACGACAAAAATGATAAAAGGGATGGGATGAGTTCCCTATGAGAAAAGGCTAAAGTGGCTCGGGCTCTTCAGCCTGGAGAGGAGACGGCTCAGGGGAGATATGATAGAGGTCTGTAAAATACTGAGTGGAGTGGAAAGGGTCAATGTGAATCACTGGTTTACTCTTTCAAAATATTCTAGGAATAGGGGGCATGCAATGAAGCTACTAAGTAGTAGATTTAAAAGAAACCGGAGAAAATATTTCTTCACACATCGTGCAATTAAATTCTGGAATTTGTTGCCGGAGAATGTGGTGAAAGTAGTTAGCTTAACAGGGTTTTAAAAAGGTTTGAATAATTTCCTAAGTGAAAAGTCCGTACTCCATCATTAAGACGAATTTGAGAAAATCCACTGTGTATTCCTGGGATAAGCAGCATAAAATTTGTTTTACTCTTTTGGATCTTGTGACCTGGGTTTGATGGGACTTCTATCTGTGCCTAGGGAGCTCAGAATAGTTTACACGAATTTATTGAGCTGCTCAAGCATTTCTCCCTGTTTATCCTGGCGGATTTACAATCTATCTAATGTACCTGGGGGATTAAGCAACTTGGCCAGAGTTGCAAGGAGCGGCATGGGTTTGAACCCACAACCTCAGTGTAACCCCTGTGCCAATCTCTTATGCTCTTTTAACCCAGTTATTAAGCAGCAAAGAGAATCCATCCTTTCCTTTGGCTAAGTCAGAGTAGAAGGAAGGGGGAAGTCACCTGCTCTCCTCCCCTCCCAGAGAAGGACAATGACAGCAGACTGCTCTATCCCAGTCCTGGGGCTCTTTTTTTACCCAGGAACATTTGCTAATTTTAAAAGAATGCAGCCAGTTTCTCTTTGAAAATATCCAAAACGCATTGACGTTAAAACTCACCCAGAACTTTGCAATTAATGGGATATTTCAGTGAGCTGAGAGCTAGAGGGATTACCTGGAATCCCTAGCTCTATGCTGCGCAAAACGAGGAACCGCTGACGAGTACGGTAAACCCGGGCTCGCTTTGAAGAGCTGTACTCCAAGCAGGTCCTGATTTTTCTACCATCTGCAATGGGGTCTGCTCCCACCCTCCGCCCCCTACCAAACACTTGCTTCAGCCTTCAAAACACTTTTTATTATTTCACTGGCGCGCAGGAACTTTAATTAAGAAAAAGCCGAATAAGAAAAAACTTTTATGATTGTTTTAGCTAATGGTGTAAGCAGTTAATCCAGTCCCCCAGAGGCTGCTGTTTGTAAACAGTTATTTTAATTAGCAGCAGAATAAAAAAAAAAAAAAAAATGAAAAAATTAAAATGAAATTCTTTCCATCCCCTCCCCCTTTCTTCGCCTGATAAGATTCACCCAGCATCATCAGCACATCTACTGAGGTCAGGCCACCGCTTTTATTAATTTGATTAATAAAAATGTACGTCACAGAGGTAATTACCAAGTAATTGGGGATGACAAGTTTGTCAAGAGTTTGTCCCTCAGAGGAACAATTTCAGATCTCCTCTTCCCCTCCCGCCCCCACCTGTCCCCTTACACAACACATAGTCTTCCTTCAATCACATTAATTAAAACCCAGCAAGAGTGGAGACACAGTCATCTGGGAGCTGCTTGAAATTAGCCAGGCAGAGAAAAAAGGGAGAGCAGAAGAGGTTCGGTCCCTGTGTTATCTCTCTCTGTCCTCAATTAAAACACGTTAAATTTAGTTCATGGCTTATCTCAGGCTGTACCTGAGAACATAAAAACATAAGAATAGCCGTACTGGGTCAGACCAATGATCCATCAAGCCCAGTAGCCCGTTCTCACAGTGGCCAATTCAGGTCCCTAGTACCTGGCCAAAATCCAATGAGTAGCAACAGTCCATACAGAATCCCAAGGAGTAGCAAGATTCCAGAATCCCAAAGAGTAACAGGATTCCGGAATTCCAAAGAGTAACAAGATTCTAGAATCTCAAAGAGTAGCAACATTCCATACAGAATCCCAAGGAGTAGCAAGATTCCAGAATCCCAGAGAGTAACAAGATTCTAGAATCCCAAAGAGTAGCAACATTCCATACAGAATCCCAAGGACTAGCAAGATTCTGGAATCCCAAAGAGTAACAAGATTCTAGAATCTCAAAGAGTAGCAACATTCCATGCTACCGATCCAGGGCAAGCAGTGGCTTCCCCCATGTCTTTCTCAATAACAGACTAAGGACTTTTCCTCCAGGAATTTGTCCAAACCTTTCTTAAAACCAGCTACGCTATCCACTTTTACCACAACCTCTGGCAACGCATTCCACAGCTCTCCTATTGGTTTTAAAAGTATTTCCCTGTAACTTCTTCGAGTGTCCCCTAGTCTCTGTGATTTTTGACGGAGTGAAAAATCAATCCACTTGTACCTGTGAGGCATTGGATGGTTATGTGACTTCCCTGGATCACAAGAAACAGAAGTCGGTTTTACACTCTGGGCTTCCGTGGTTCTGACCACTCTTCACTCCTTCTGCTGGCTGTCCCCTGGGCGGCAGCAATATCCTTTAAGTACAATACAAGAATAAGCATTTCATCCTGTACTAAAGTCCACCAAATCTTGAAAGAATTAAGCAGCAATAAGCAATTAAGGACCCCTTTTGTCAAACTGGGCTAGAGGCTTTTAGCGTGAGTCAGTGCGGTAAATGCTCCGACTCTCGTCAAATTCGTAGGAGCGTCAGAGCACTCACCTCGCTGGTCCACGCTAAAAGCCTCTGGCACAGTTTGATAAAAGGGGTGGAGTAAATTAAGAAATAAGGAAAAAGTGTCAGCAGAGAAACAGACTACACTTCCCCCTCCCCATTCGCGGTTTCCGCACTTGCGATTTCACATAATCGCGATTTTTTTTTGAGGGGGAGGGGGAAAAAAAACAAGCCCATATTTTTGCCTTCACCCCCGACATCACCTGGTGGTCTAGCTGGCTTTCGGGGCAGGAGCGATCTTCCTACGCTCCTGCCCCGTGTAGATCGCCAATGGGAAATAGCTGTGGGGAGTTCCCGTCGTAGTCTCGAGAGCCCCGAAAGCCCGCTAGACCACCAGGTAAGGCCGGGATGCCGGGGGAAGGCGGGAGGGAGGCGAGGGTGGGTCAGAGCCGGATATTCGCGGTATTTCCCTATTCGCGGTCCGGCTCTGCCCCTATCCCCCGCGAATAACGAGGCAGATGTGTAGTCATCTCAAAACATCAGCGTCCAATCTCTGCCCTGTGACATGTTAGGAAGGAGCAGAAGCCCCGAGCGGATTTTATATTGATGTGATTGATTCACTTAAGATATTTAGACCCTCTTTTACAAAGGCGCGCTGTTTTAGCGTGGATTTAGCATGCGCTAAATCAACGCATGCGCTAACGCGTCCATAGGATAACATGCACATGTGTATAAGAGGGAGTTGTTATCTGCCTAGACAGCTTATAGCAGGGGTGTCAAAGTCCCTCCTCGAGGGCCGCAATCCAGTCGGGTTTTCGGGATTTCCCCAATGAATATGCGTGAGATCTATTAGCATACAATAAAAGCAGTGCATGCAAATAGATCTCACGCATATTCATTGGGGAAATCCTGAAAACCCGACTGGATTGCGGCCCTCGAGGAGTGACTTTGACACCCCTGGCTTACCTCAAAAACATTCATCATCGCTGGAGAACCAAACTTACATTAAACGCAATAAAGTATCATCTAACATTATACATTGACTGTGATAAATAAAGCACACGAGTCCCTGGACCATTCAGTAAAATGCCTGGACACCAAAAACAATAACGCTTTTAGCAATTTCTTAAACCTCAAAGCATTATCGCATAAGCCCAAGACTTTGCTGTATTAATAGAATGTACCTCTTCACGTCTTCCCGCATCTAACAGCGTCCCGTTTTCAGATCTCAACGAGTGTCCTGGCCGACACAAGCGCAGGATTTCAGTAAAGCAGATGGGCAATTTTCCATATATCCCTTTTGTTATCTTGTATTTTATTCGAAATTGCACTGGAAGCCAATGAAGCTTCTTCAGCATGGGTGTAATATGATCAAAATATTACCCATCAACATTCGTGCAGCAAAATTCTCTAAATCCTACAATGCCCACATATATAACAAAATACAGTCATTTATTTATTCAATTTTCTATACCATTCTCCCAGGTGAATACAGAACGCTTTACATGAATTATTTTATTTATTTATTTATTTAAGGTACTTATATATCGCCTATCAAGGTTATCTAAGTGGTTTACAATCAGCTATTCAAGTATTTTCACCTGTCTGTCCCGGTGGGCTCAGAATCTATCTAATATACCTGGGGCATTGGGAGACCAAGTGACCTGTCCAAGGTCACACAAAGCAGCATGAGTCAGAACCCACAACCAGGGGGCTGCAGCTCCAACCCCTGCGCCACACTCTCAGACCCAGTATGGTAGGAGATAGCATGGCAAACATTGTCTGACAGAGATGGCAAAGCAGAGTTAACAAAGCATGGCAAAACATAATATGACAAGCATGGTAGGGTGAGAAATAGTCTGGTCAGCCTAGTATTACAAAGCACGGGTAACGCAGTACGACACGACTTGGCAAAATTGGTAAGGTAAGTGTGAATGATGAAACCCAACATAGAAGACATGGAACAGACGTGGCAGATGTGGAACAGACATGGCAGACGTGGAACAGACATGGAACACACATGGAACAGATGTGGCAGACGTGGAACAGACATGGAACAGACGTGGAACAGACATGGAAGATGTGGCAGACATGGAACAGACATGGAACAGATGTGGAAGACATGGCAGATGTGGAACAGACGTGGCAGACGTGGCAGATGTGGAACAGATGTGGAACAGATGTGGAAGATGTGGCAGACATGGAACAGACATGGAACAGACATGGAACAGACGTGGAACAGACATGGAACAGACATGGAACAGATGTGGAAGATGTGGCAGACATGGAACAGACATGGAACAGACGTGGAACAGACATAAAACAGACGTGGAACAGACGTGGAAAAGACATAGAACAGACATGGAACAGACGTGGAAAAGACATAGAACAGATGTAGAACAGACATGGAACAGACATGGAACAGACGTGGAACAGACATGGAACAGATGTGGCAGATGTGGAACAGACATAGAACAGATGTAGAACAGACATGGAACAGACATGGAATAGACGTGGTAGACGTGGCAGATGTGACTTGATAGATTGAAGCATCGTAGTGTGGCAAACTTAATGCAGCAAACAGTATGACAGAGAGTGGAAGAATATTATATGAGAAAATGGCATGGTCAGACATAGGACGAAGCACAAAGATTCAAGACAGTGGAGGGTCGGGTACTTTGGGGGAATTTGATTTGGGAAGAGGTGAGCTTTTATTGTTTTCCCGAAATTCAGTAGGCCTTCTAACGATCATATGCAGGTAGGTAGCTTGTTCCAGAGGTGTGGCAGGTGGTGCGAGTAAGATCTTTTTCACGTGTTCTCAAGGCGGAGGGTTCACTCCGAGGGCACACATAATCGCTTTTCATCTTTCAAGCGGAGCGGTCAATTTGGGGCATAGGGTGGAAGTTTGGAGGCCACATAAGCCTGGAAAATCTGGAAACTCTACTTGTCGTGGAAGAGTTTGTAGAGCATTACTAAGCCTCAGAAAGTACATCATTTGTTGATCGGCAGTCAGTGGGCAGCGAGCAACGCCGGGGTGATTCAGGATTCGAATGGCGGCATTTTGTGCTCGTTGAAGACGATGGATGATTTTTGCCATGAGTAGGGTTTCCAGATTTTCCTTCAGGAAAATCCGGACCCATGGCCATGTCCCCAGGACCGCCCAGTTCCACCTCTGTCCCATCCCCCAGCCACGCCCCCTCAGAATCCACGCATGCACGGACACAACGCACATGCGCGGATGCCCCTCCCCGCCTACATTTCAGGCACCTATCGTGGCCCTAGGGAGATGCCTAGGGCTGCCTAAGACCACTTCCAGGCGAAACCACGCCCCTGCCTAGCCTTAGGCGAGCTTAAGAGGCCCTACACACTTCCCTAGGCTCACAAAATCGCCTACAATGTAGGCGACCGTCCTCGGGGCTTTTTTTTTTTTAACGTGCATCCCAATTGGCTGGGTAGACAGCGGTTGGACACCTACCGCCACCTACAATCGGGATGCCATTTATAGAATTTACCCCTTAGGGTCCTTCTAACTCGTGCTAAGCTACAGCAAATTAGCGAGACCTTGCGTGGGTTTTTCCCATGCTCTAAGGTCAATTTTATCACAGCCATAAAATGGTTAATTTCCTATTTTTTTCTACTAATGGCCATGTGCTAATATTGTCATTAGTGTACAGCCATTGACTGTGTTAGTACAGTATCTATACCAGTGGTCTCAAACCCGTGGCTCGGGGGCCACATGCGGCCCACCAGGTACTATTTTGAGGCCCTCGGTATGTTTATCATAATCACAAAAGTAAAATAAAAGTTTCTTCATCATATGTCTCTTTAGCTATAAATTACAATATTATTATTAAGAATTACTGTATTTTTCACTCCTTAAGACACACTTTTTAACATAAGAACATAAGCAGTGCCTCCGCCGGGTCAGACAATAGGTCCATCCTGCCTGGCAGTCCGCTCCTGCGGCGGCCCAAACAGGTCACGACCTGTCTGAATCACCAGAAGGGGCTCCCTTGCCACCTTGGTTTCTCATTGAAGTCCTATCTTCCCATCGAAGTCCTAACCCTCCGGTCTTGCACATGCACGACCTGGTTGGGTTTCTATACTTATTACCTGGTTAGCTTTCTATACTTGTGTTACATCCCAGCTCCTCCCTCAGTATCCCACAATCCCTTTATCCCTCAGGAATCCATCCAGTCTCTGTTTGAATCCCTGTACCGTACTCTGCCTGATCACTTCCTCCGGTAGCGCATTCCAAGTGTCTACGACCCTCTGGGTGAAAAAAAACTTCCTTGCATTCGTTTTGAACCTATCTCCCTTCAGTTTCTCCGAATGCCCCCTCGTACCTGTTGTCCCCTTCAGCCTGAAGAATCTGTCCCTATCCACCCTCTCTATGCCCCTCATGATTTTGAAGGTCTCTATCATATCACCCCTGAGCCTCCTTTTTTCCAGAGAGAAGAGCCCCAGCCTATCCAACCTCTCGGCATATGGGTAGTGTTCCAGCCCTCTTACCAGTTTCGTTGCTCTCCTCTGGACTCTCTCAAGTACCTCCATGTCTTTCTTGAGGTGTGGCGACCAATATTGAACGCAGTATTCCAGATGCGGACGCACCATCGCTCGATACAGTGGCATGATGACTTCCCGCGTCCTGGTAGTTATGCCCCTCTTTATGATGCCCAGCATCCTGTTGGCTTTTTTTGAGGCCGCTGCGCACTGTGCAGATGGCTTCAGTGATGCATCCACCAGCACACCCAAGTCTCTCTCAAGATTGCTTTCTCCCAACAATGCCCCCCCCAATTTGTAGTTGAACAACGGGTTCTTTTTCCCTATATGCATAACCTTGCATTTTTCTACATTAAAGCGCATTTGCCATTTGTTTGCCCAGTCTTCCAGCTTGTCTATGTCCCTTTGCAGGTCCTCACACTCCTCCCTGGAGCTAACTCTGCCGCACAGTTTGGTATCGTCTGCAAATTTTATAACCTCACACTTTGCCTCCTTTTCCAGGTCATTGATAAATATGTTGAAGAGTAACGGCCCCAGCACCGATCCCTGTGGCACACCGCTCGTGACTCCCCGCCAGTCAGAATATTGGCCCTTTACTCCGACCCTCTGCAGTCTACCCGACAACCAGTGCTCGATCCATCTGTGCACATCTCCTCCCACCCCGTAGTTCCACAGCTTCCTAAGCAGCCTTTCATGTGGCACCTTGTCGAAAGCCTTTTGGAAATCGAGGTAAATGATGTCGATGGGTTCCCCATTGTCCACCCGACTGCTTATTCCCTCAAAGAAGTACAGAAGGTTCGTTAGGCACGACCTTCCCTTACAGAATCCGTGCTGGCTTGTTCTCAGTAGGCCATTTCTCTCAATGTGCTCGCAAATGCCGTCCTTTATCATAGCTTCCACCATCTTCCCTATAATTGAAGTCAGGCTCACCGGCCTATAGTTCCCGGGGTCACCCCTCGATCCCTTCTTGAAGATAGGTGTGACATTCGCTAATTTCCAGTCCTCTGGTACCTCTCCAGTTTTCAAGGATAGGTTACAAACATGCTGGATTGTGCCCGCTATTTCTTGTCTTAGTTCCTTCAGAACCCTTGGGTGGATCCCATCCGGACCCAGTGATTTGCCGCATTTTAACCTGTCTATCTGTTTGAGGACATCCTCCTTACTTACCTCTATGTGTTCTAATTTTTCAGCCTGTTCCCCACTCATGAGCTCCTCTGAGTCCGGTATATTAGATGTGTCTTCTCTCGTGAAAACCGACGAGAAGAACGTGTTCAACCTCTCAGCTACCTCTTTATCCTCTTTAATCACTCCCTTCCTATCCCCATCGTCCAACGGCCCCACCTCCTCTCTCACTGGTCGCTTCCCCTTTACGTAACTGAAGAATGCCTTGAAGTTTTTTGCTTCCCTGGCCAGCCCCTCTTCGTATTTCCCTTTTGCTTTTCTAACCTCTCGGTGGCATTCTTTTTGGCATTTCCTGTGCACCTGGTGATTTTCCTCCGTTGGGTCCTTTTTCCATCTCCGGAAAGATACTTTTTTGTCATTTATTGCCTTCTTTACTTCTGCTGAGATCCAAATCGGGTCCTTTGACCGCTTGTTCTTGCAGCCTTTCCTGAAACTGGGGAGGTACGTTTTTTGTGCTTCCTGCAGGGTGTCCCTGAATAGGGTCCAGGCGCTTTCCACAGTCTCCATCCTAAAGATATTTCTGAGCTTCCTCCCCACCATTTCCCTCATAGCAACATAGTTCCCTTTCTTGAAGTTGAGCGCAGTTGATGCGGTCCTCCTTACTATGGGTGTCCCCCTTTCTAATGTGAATCTGATCGCATTGTGGTCACTGTTGCCTAGTGGTCCTCCCACTTCTACCCCTCTTGCAGGCCCCCCTAATCCGTTCAGGATGAGGTCAAGGGTAGCACACCCCCGCGTCGGTTCCCTGACCAGTTGCTCCATGAAGCAGTCCCTCACAGCTTCTACAAATCCTGTTTCCCTAGTGCAGTTGGAGTGACCCGTACTCCAGTCTATCCCTGGGTAGTTGAAGTCCCCCATCACTGTTACACTTCCAGTCCTGCACTCCTGTCTCAGTTCCGCTTCCAGGTCGTGTCCGAGTCCTTCCGGCGTGCCAGGTGGGCGATCCTCAACAATGACACCCAGATCCTTTTCCTGGGCAGTGACTCCTAGCATCACATAGCTATAGCTTTATCAGCCAATCACTGCACCAATATTTTATATCCCAAGTACTCAATTATTCAACTTCAATCACACTTAGAATTATTTAAATCTTCAAATCTTTCCTTCTTTTCGGGCTTCAGCGGTGACACTCAGAGCTAGCTCACTTTCATAGCTCAGAGATTTACACACCCGTCTTGTCATCAGCCCTTCATATGATACATTTCCTTACATCTCATCTGCTTCAAATATTAAACACTATTATAAATTACACTTATCTGCCTATGGAGGCGAGGATTATCTTCAAATTTGCTTGCCTCTGCTTCAAAACCCTAACAGGCTCGTCCCCAATCTCCCTATCCGATCACTTTGTCCGTCCTGGCCCCACCCGCACACGTAACGCCCACTTGTTTGCCTTCCCGTCCCTAAAGTGCTGCATCTACAAGAGATTCCTCGACAGATCCCTGGCGTTCCAGGCATGCAAATGGAACAAATGTCTATCCACTCTCATCTCTAATTCCCACTCCTACCAAACTTTCAGGAAGTCAATCAAAACTTATCTCTTTGACAAATATCTCTGACTCCCGCCCTCCTTGTAACTCTACTTTTAACTATGCCTTGTACCTCCCACCTTCCTGCACCTCCCACCTACCTGCACCCGACTTCCTAAGCCACGCCGATTGACTTGTTTATTACATTACATTAGGGATTTCTATTCCGCCTGTGCCTTGCGGTTCTAGGCGGATTACATTATAGAAGATATCTGGGCAGTTCCAGTAGAATTACATTTCAGGATAGGAGTATTTTACAGTAACAGTAAAGAGTTATGATACTTCAAGTTCACAGAAGATAATACTTATCACAGAAGTTATTACATATAACAGAAGATAATGCATTTTGCAGAGGTAATACTTGGGAACTCGATCGTTTAAATCAGGTGTAATGTAGAAGAGTTACAGTACATTTTAGGTCACAGACAAAGAGATATTATAGATGGGTGTTTCCGAAGTCGTTGGTTGGGAACTCATTGGGTGGTGGTTAGAATGATGGGAGGTATTTTTTGAACAGTAGTGTTTTTATTTCTTTGCGGAACTCTTTTATGTCTGTTGTTTTGGTCAGTAATTTTGAGATGTCAGAGTCTATTTTAGCTGCCTGTGTCCCCAGGAGGTTGTCGTAGAGTTTCTTACGACAAGTTCCGTTGAGTGGTGGATAGGTGAAAAGGTTCTGTGTTCTCCTTCTTCTTGGTGGGTGGTAGTGATGGAAACGATTAATTAGGTAACTGGGTGCCGTGCCATGGGTTACTTTGAAAATGAGACAGTAGAGTTTGAATTGTGTTCTTGCTTTTATTGGTAGCCAGTGAGATTCTAGGTATGCATTGGTAATGTGGTCGTATTTGCTGAGTGAGTATATGAGTCTGAGGGCTGTGTTCTGGATGGTCTGTAGTTTTTTTATTGTGTTGGTCGGGCAAGGTAAGTAGAGGCTGTTGCAATAGTCGACAATACTTAGCACAAGGGATTGGACAATGATCCTGAATTGGTCTTTGTTAAAGAATTTCCTGATTTTTCTTAAATTTTGCATTGTGAAGAATGCTTTTTGGGTGACCTTTAGGATTTGTGTTTGCATTGTGCAGCATCTGTCTAAATGTATTCCTAGGATTTTGAGGGAGTTCTGTATAGGGTACTTGATTGAGTTTACTTCCAGTTCTGTTAGGGATGGTTTTTTGTCCTTCTCTAGTTTATAACCTCTCTATCTCCTTCTTGCCTGCTCCCGACTCGCTAAGTTATATTGATTGATTGACTTATTTGTAAATTTTGCTGTAGATGTACAGTCTCTTGTCATGTAAACTGCTCTGAACTATTCTGGTACTGCGGTATACAAAAATAAAGTTATTATTATTATTATTGTATATTTTAAGCTGTTTAGTCCAAATGGCCAGGGGAACTTCGCCATCCAATGGCTTTTTCAAGGATGTCCCATTACCTTGCTGCAAAAACCATATGCCCCAGCTCTTTCTGGACCTAAAGTGTAATTTATAATAGTGTTCAATATTTGAAGTGAATGAAATTTAAGGAAGTGTGTTGTATGAAGGGCTGATGACGAGGTGGGTGTATAAATCTGTGAGCAATGAAAGCAATTGAGCTGTGAGTGTCACCGCTGAAGCCCAAAAAGGAAAGATTTGAAGATTGGAATAATCCTAAGAATAACTGAAGTTACATCTGTAAGTATACAGTGTTCCCCTGCGAATTCAAGGTTCGCGAATCGTGGACTTGCTCATTCGCGGTCTGCTCCGACCGCCTCTTCCTGTAGTAAAGTCAGGCTACACCAATCAGGAGCTGTGTGTCAAAGCAGCTCCTGATTGGTGTGGCCTGACTTTACTACAGGAAGAGGCGGTCGGAGCAGACTGTGATTATCTTCACCCGCTGGCGCTCCAGCTGCCCTCTCCTGCCTTCCCTGCCCTTTGACAGGCGAAAAACCACATTCACGGTTTTTCAAAATTCGCAGGGGTTCCTGCAACGGAACCCCCGTGAATTTTGGGGGAGTACTGTAACATAGATATATATTTTAATTATAATAGGTTCCTTTTATCAAGCAACGGTACAGAGTTTTAATGGGGGCTGACAAAGTAATTGCTCCGACGCTCATAGGAATTGAATGAGCTTTGGAGCATTTACCTCACCAGCCTGCGGTTAAACGTCTCTACCGCCGCTTGATAACATCCGGCAAATCTTTGTTATTATGACTGCAGTTGCTGCTGCTGACATAATGCCTTCATCTAGATTCAAGGGTAAGGTGGGTACTGTGCAGTATCCTATACGTTATGTGAGCAGAGATGCCAAGGGTGAACCATCCCAAACAGTGAGATCTACCACACCAAGGAGCGAGATTGAAGGTGAGAGTAACCGCCCAGCCCATCCTCCTTGACCAACTGGGCGAGGCTTATGAGAGAAAAGGTAACCTCCATGACGTAGGGCAAGTGAAGGAGAGTCTTCAGAGTAGAGCCAGGTCTCGGCTAGTGCAAGCGGGTGGAAAGAATGAGAGAGAAAGAGATCGTGGACGTAAGCGAGCTTGTTGGAGACAGAGCGAGCATTCCACAGCACATGAAAAAGGTAGAGAAAGGAAAATGGTAAAACCAGAGGACATAATTTGAGGTTGAGGGGTGGGAGACTCAAGAGCAATGTAAGGGAATTCTTCTGGACGGAGAGGGTGGTGGATGCCTGGAATGCGCTTCCGAGAGAGGTGGTGGAGATGAAAAGGGTGACGGAGTTCAAAGAAGTGTGGGATGAACACAGAGGATCTAGAATCAGAAAACAATAGTAAATATTGAAGAACTAAGGCCAGTACTGGGCAGACTCGCACGGTCTGTGTCTGAATATGGCCATTTGGTGGAGGATGGGCTGGGGAGGCCATCAATGGCTGGGAGGGTGTAGATGGGCTGGAGTGAGCTTTGACGGAGACTTTAGGAGTTGGAACCTAAGAACAGTACCGGGCAGAGCTTTGGATTCATAGCTAAGAAGAAGAAAAATTTAAATTAAGGTTGGGCAGACTGGATGGACCATCTACTATGTTCCTGTATTTAGAAGGGGAGAGGGGAGGAATCTCCAAGCATCAGCTTCCGAACCGGCATCCAACCTCCTACTTCCTAAGGAGATTTTTGCAGCTGCCAGTCCCAGGCGACGGAGATCTTCACAGCTGTAAGTGTGTCTGTTATCTTGCTACTAAGTTCAGCTGACAGCCTTATTGTATGCTGACTGGAGTGAATTTTGGAAAAGGATAGGGGAGGAAGTGTTGCATGTGAATTTATACCTCGTTAGAGAAACTTTGCCTCTGCCAATACCGTCCCTGAACTAAGGTGCGTTGTGCTTTTTAGCGCGCGCTAAATGCTAACATATGCATGTTAAGTCTATGGATGCATTAGCAGTTAGCACGTGTGTACATGCAGTACGTGTTAAAATGCATAGCGCACCTCGGTGAAACAGGGGGTGCGTAAAAGATCCCCTTTGGTTGAGAACGCAATCAACTGTGCGATCGGCATTTTGTTGAACGAGAGAGCAGTGAGCGAGCGGGATCCAGCCTCGTGGGCCTCCTGAAACGCGCTCTAGCGTGCGCGATGTTGACGGGCGACCCAGAACGACCTGTTCTTCCCACTTTAAACCTTTTTACCCACTCACAAACCTGTCGCCGATTCGCGGTGCCATGTCCAGACCGAGCCAATACCCGACGGTGAATTTCCACAGGTTTCTCTCCCTCTGCCCAAAGAAAGCGCCCTGCTGCCCGTTGGTCGTCGATGGTGCAACCTTGCAACGGAGTGTCCGCGTTGCTGACCTCATGGCTGCCACACAACTAAAGGCCAAGCGCCGCACTGTGCACGGACGAACTATCCAACAGGCAAAACACAAGTGCATAGGTCGCATTTCGCCAGCTCTGTTCAAGTTAACGCATAATAATTTAACAAAATTGCCTTTAATTTTTGATTTGCCCTCGTATTTGTTTTAAAAGTGTTACCTTGTAGCTTAAATGGGTCAGACATAGTAACATAGTAGATGACGGCAGATAAAGACCCGAATGGTCCATCCAGTCTGCCCAACCTGATTCAATTTAAATTTTTTATTTTATTTTATTTTATTTTTTTTTATTCTTAGCTATTTCTGGGCGAGAATCCAAAGCTTTACCCGGTACTATGCTTGGGTTCCAACTGCCAAAATCTCTGTTAAGACTTACTCCAGCCCATCTATACCCTCCCAGCCATTGAAGCCCTCCCCAGCCCATCCTCCACCAAACGGCCATATAAAAACACAAACCGTTCAAGTCTGCCCAGTACTGGCCTTAGTTCAATATTTAATCTTATTTTTTGATTCTAGACTCTTTGTGTTCATGACACGCTTCTTTGAACTCAGTCACAGTTTTACTCTCCACCACCTCTCTCGGGAGCGCATTCCAGGCATCCACCACCCTCTCCGTAAAGTAGAATTTCCTAACATTGCCCCTGAATCTACCACCCCTCAATTATGTCCTCTGGTTTTACCATTTTCCTTTCTCTGGAAAAGATTTTGTTCTACGTTAATACCCTTCAAGTATTTGAACGTCTGAATCATATCTCCCCTGTCTCTCCTTTCCTCTAGGGTATACATATTCAGGGCTTCCAGTCTCTCCTCATACGTCTTCTGGCGCAAGCCTCCTATCATTTTCGTCACCCTCCTCTGGACCGCCTCAAGTCTTCTTACGTCTTTCGCCAGATACGGTCTCCAAAACTGAACACAATACTCCAAGTGGGGCCTCACCAATGACCTGTACAGGGGCATCAACACCTTCTTCCTTCTACTGACTACGCCTCTCTTTATACAGCCCAGAATCCTTCTGGCAGCAGCCACTGCCTTGCCACACTGTTTTTTTGCCTTTAGATCTTCGGGCACTATCACCCCAGACGACCCAATTAATTCTACCATCAAAATCCTGGGTGTCATCTTGGACCGAAGCTTGGCTTTTGAAGATCACCCCAACTCTCAGGTTAAAAAATGTTTTTTCACTTTATGAAAACTTTGTACCATTAAACACTATTTTGACTTCTTCTCTTCTCGACTGCTGGTTCAATCTTTGATCTTAAGTATCTTAGACTATTGCAATATTATATACTTGGGATCTTTTAAGAAAATCATGAAACGACTGAGAATCGGTCAGAACGCTGCAGTCCGTCTCAAGAAATCGGATCACGTAAGCCCATATTACAAAAAAAAAAAACACTACACTGGCTGCCCATGGAAGCAAGGGTTATTTTTCAGCTTGCTTGCCTTTGCTTCAAAACCATAACAGGTTCATCCCCAATCTATCTATCCCATCATTTCGACTTTCCAGGCACAAATGATACTCGAGGCCCCCCCCCCCCCTTACCTTAGTTTTAGAAAATTTCTCAAAACGCACCTTTTCCGCAAACAGGTCTTTTAACCCCCTTGCCCCCTGCTTCTCCCCTTTCCCACACTCACCCCGTTCCTTCTGCTCCCCCACTTCCCCCCCTCCCCCCACTTGGTCTCTCTCTCTCTCTCGTTATCTCATACTTTCCAACCCTACCTTCTGTATTACCTTTACCTCTGCTAAATCTCAGTTAAAGCGTTCCCACGCTCCCCTCTTCATTACCTGTAACTTTGTTAAAATTTTGTAAATCCGTGTGTCATCGCGGATCTTAATTAACGGATGTGAACCGCCTAGAACTTATTGGATATGGCGGTATACAAGAATAAAATTATTATTATTATTAACTTGTACACGTAGTGTATCCTTGAAGGGCTGTATCTACAAGAGATTCCTCGATAGAACATTATCGTTCCAAGCGGGCGAATGGAAGAAATGTTTAACCAACTTTGGGCTCCTTTTACGAAGCCGCATTAACGGCTTCAGCGCGCCTGACTTTTAATCACGCGCTAGCCAAAAAACTACCGCCTGCTCAAAAGGAGGCGGCAGCGGCTGGCGTGGCCGGCGGTTTAGGGCGCTCTATTACGCGCCTTAAACCACTACCGCGCCTTCGTAAAAGGAGCCCTTTATCTCAAACGCACTTTCTTACCAAACTTTTAGGAAGCCAATCAAAACTTATCTCTTTGACAAATTTCTTTGACTCCATTTCTACCATGATGCACTTCTAAAACGCTTCCAGGAAAAATTGATTAATTTTACCACGTTAATGTAATTTTGAACATTTTTTTTGTAATATCGCTGTCTGTATACAGTCTCTTCCTCTGTAAACCGCTCTGTGGTATTGCGGTATATAAAAATAAAGTTATTATTATTATTATTCATGGAGCGTTCCCTAGTCTTTGTACATTTAGAGAGTAAACAGTCAAAACTGGTATTTTGTAGACCTACTATCATGTCCCCCGAGCTCCAAGCTGAAGAGTCCTAACCTCTCGAGCCTTTTCTCATATGGTCCGTCCTCGTAATCATTTTGGACACCCTTCTTTGAACCTTTTCTAGTTGCACCATAAAAACTTCTAAGCCCTAAATTGAGATGAATTTTCAGCTGAAACTAGGGGCCCAAATTTTAAGAGTATACCTTCAGGAGCTCAGCTTCTTTGGAATATCAGCTCCTAGATAACTGCTCCCTGCTAATTCATTCCACAACCACCTGTGGAAAACCATCGTTACTGCGAACATGCCCGGAAGAGCAGGTTGAACTCCCGGTAACCATATGGCTGTAGGGCTGGGACAGAGAAAGCGCTCGACCTGACACTGCTCCAGAACTTGAAGTAGCTCAGTCTGTCCATAATTTATTTTTAGTTCAATTTCATTTATCGTCCTTCTAAAATAATAAAACTGAACAGAAAACACAACAGGTCCTAAAATAATACCGTTATGCTCCCAGTAGGGCTGAGCTATGGAAGATACAAAAGTCCAGACAAGGAAACAGATTGGACATTGAAAATCCAATGAAAACATTAGTCGGACATTAAATTTAATAGATCAATAGGCTCCAATATATTACAAAAAATATATATATATATTTGACCACTTGTTTGTTTTGGCTGCAATAACTCCTTAGCAGTTTATTAGAAAGTCAATCGGGCCTCTCAATTTCCCATTAGTTAAAAACGTTTTTAATGTTAAAGATATTAAAGTAGCCATAACTCTTTTGGTGGAGTCATGTGGAGTAGGGCATGCGGATCGCACAATTAGCAGATTTCAGAGAGCAGCGCGGATTGAATTTAAGGTCTTGCGCATCATTTTCAATTGTCCATTGGTGTTGCGTTCTGTTTTGCAGTTGTACCGCCCTGTGCGTGCGTTGCGCTCATCAGACAAGATGTGTTCGGAGGCGACTCCGTCGAGTGTTGTCAAGCTCTCAGTGAGTCGCAAGGCTGTGCTGTTGACGCAGGGTCCGGTGTGTCGGAACGCCTTACCGTTGGAATTAAGACAGATTTCTACATTCCAGCAGTTTGGAAAAGGTCTGAAAACGGTTTTGTTTGAGCGTTGCTTTGTCAAGTGACAAGCAGGGGCATGGGGGGGGGGGGGATGTATCATTCTTTCTTGATTCTTACCCCCTCTTCTATGAAACCGCGCTAGCAGTTTTTAGCACAGAGAGCCGCGCTGAATGGCCCGCGCTGCTCCCGACGCTCATTGGAACTCAATGAACGTCGGAAGCAGCGCAGGCCATTCGGCGCAGCTGTCTGCACTAAAAAACGCTAGCGCGGTTTCGTAGAAGAGGGGGTTAGTCAAAAGGGGCGGAGGGCATGATTTTAAAAGATTTTATTTTTGATGGTCTTGTTAAATTTGTCTTTGTTTTGTATATTTGAGGGTATGTTTTACTTATTGTTATTATATATGTCATGCTGGTACCCATCTAGAATTGTTGGATAAGCAGGCTAGAAATATTTTAAATCAATCAATCAATAGCATTTTTCTTTCCTATGGCAGACTGTCAAAATGAATTGAAAGAGACAAGTTGACGGCATATTTGCGCGCAGTTAATGTGTGAATGAGAGAGCGTAAATTGATTGTGAACCTCGCAAAAACTGAAGTGATGTTGGTAGGAAGGGTGAGAGACCCTTTGGACTGGATTACATAAATGGCAGCCACCTAAAACAAGGCAACCGATCGTGTGTCAATAACGCAAGGGCGCAGCCAGGGTTTTCAAGGCCTACATTTCTGGTGCCTTTCTTTCATGTGAACTGCAGGTAAGGAGGCGCTTCACGATGCCTAACGCCAGAGAATAGTTAAGCTCTGGAACGCGTTGCCAGAGGATGTGGTAAGAGTGGATAGCGTAGCTGGTTTTAAGAAAGGTTTGGACAAGTTCCTGGAGGAAAAGTCCATAGTCTGTTATTAAGACATGGGGGAAGCCTCTGCTTGCCCACGATCGGTAGCATGGAATGTTGCTACTCTGGGGATTCTAGAATCTTGTTACTCTTTGGGATTCCGGAATCTTGTTACTCTGGGATTCCGGAATCTTGCTATTCTTTGAGATTCTGTATGGAATGTTGCTACTCCTTGGGTTTTGGCCAGGTACTAGTGACCTGGATTGGCCACCGTGAGAATGGGCTACTGGGCTTGATTGACCATTGGCCTGACCCAGGAAGGCTATTCATATGTTCTTAGGTGTCTTAAAAAACAACAATGCACAGGCTTGTTATAAAATTTTCATACAAACTGCAAATAAAGGATTTGTGACCACAGGTTGGATTTGACATCTCTAGTGCCTCACTTTGTTGGTTTTGCTTTGCGTCGAGGCTTGGCACCTTCTTTCCCTTTCACTATAAAAATTCCAGAGAACAAAATACCAGATTAGAACAGAAAGTGGAATTTCAGTTAAAAAAAAAAAATAAAAATATATATATCAAATGATAACTCAGAAAATGCGCTTCCATTTCTATATATCTTAATTCCACTCTTTATGAGGTGATTAAAGGAGAACATAAGAACTAAGAATAGCTTTACTGGGTCAGACCAATGGTCCATCAAGTCCAGTAGCCCATTCTCATGGTGGTCAATCCAGGTCCCTAGTACCTGGCCAAAACCCAAAAGTAGCAACATTCCAAACAGAACCCCAAGGAGTAGCAAGATTCCGGAATCCCAGAGAGTAACTAGATTCTAGAATTTCAAAGAGTAGCAACATTCCATGCTACCGATCCAGGGCAAGCAGTGGCTTCCCCCGTGTCTTTCTCAATAACAGACTATGGACTTTTCCTCCAGGAACTTGTCCAAATATTTCTTAAAACCAGCTACGCTATCCGCTCTTACCACATCCTCTGGCAACGCTTTCCAGAGTTTAACCATTCCCTGAATGAAAAAATATTTCCTCCCATTGGTTTTAAAACTATTTCCCTGTAACGTCATAGAGTGTCCCCCAATCTTTGTAATATTTGACGGAGTGAAAAATCGATCCACTTGTACCCGTTCTACTCCACTCAGGATTTTGTAGACTTCAATCCTATCTCCCCTCAGCTGTCTCTTTTCCAAGCTGAAAGGCTCTGACCATTTTAGTCTTTCTTCATACGAGAGGAGTTCCATCCCCTTTACCATCTTGACGCATTTGTTGTATCGTTCAACTAGATTCTGCATTCCTTCAGAGAATCTTATCGGCTGCTTCCGAAGCCAGGTGAGCACCATTTCCTTTACTTCACCGTGTTTTGGCTTTTGCTCCGTGGGTCGCAGTGATGCGCCCATGTCTCGTCGCCGGTAACAATTCTCTCCAGAATACTCGGATCTTCTTCATCCCATCTCAGGAACTGGGTCGCAGCTTCCACACACTGTTGCTTGAGCTGTTTGGGAACCCATCGTACGCAGACTTTCCTCTATCCCAAGTCTTCATGCATTAGGGCAAATGCAGGTCCATAGCTGATATCCAAATTTGTAGCCAATTGAGACACCGTTATCCGTCTGCCCCAAAGAATGCGCACTATGGCACCTTGGTCTTCGATGGTGCAACCTTGCAATGGAGCATCCATGTTTCTGAACTCGTGGCTGCCACACGACTAAAGGCCGAACGCTGCACTGTACGAGTACATATGTTGCATTTTGCTAGCTCTGTTCCGGTTATCATGTAATTTAACAATTGTCTTTAATTTTTGATTTACTTGTATTCTAAATATGAATTTCTTCTCTTTAACACCAATTGCCCAAAGCAGATAACTCAGCCTGTGACCAGTTTTCATCATCTTTTTATTTTTAGAGCATGTATGATCGTTCTTTTGGATATCATGGCAGGGGAGGGAGGTGGGAGGGTGGGAGGAAACATAAAAATGTGATTGCATTTTGCTTATTTCTTATACAATGCAGTTGTTGTCTTTGGTCTTATTTACATGCCTGGTTATCTGCATTACTTTCAATAAAATACATTAAATATATATTCCTTTATTTCTATTTATTTTTAATTTCTCACAAAAGGGATAAATTACAGATTAGGATGAAGTCTTCAGTGTATCAGGAGAGACAGGAGACTCCCAGCAGCACCTCCTGTGAATCTGCTGACTAAGCACATACGGACAGTGTGGCTCTCCGAGAGAGGAGTCTGCTAGCCCCAAGCCGCGAATGCATGGGCACAGTGCATGGATGTGTGTGTGTGTGTGTGCCAATACTGCCCTCTTGTGACCACTGTTCTGCATTGCATGCTGAAATTAACCAGCTCCTGGGCCAAACTTGACTGGCTAAAATGCTGGATTCTCTCTCCCTGTGTCCAAGGGAGAAGATTGCAGAAAGTTTTCAGTGCTTCCTCTTGAGTCATCCCTACCAAATGAAGTACATTCCCCATATAGGTTGGTACCACTGAAAGATCTGGGCAAGAATAGTGGGAACAGTCTGTGACAATAGATAGGGTTATCAGATTTTCCTTCAGGAAAATCCGGACCCATGGCCACGCCCCCAGGACTGCCCAGTTCTGCCTGTGCCCTGCCATATCCCCTCCCCCCCACCCCCGATGTGCGGACATGACGCAATGACATCGCGCATGCGCAGATGCCCCTTGGCAACGCGATTATGATGGGAAGCTTTTCAAAACCTGGACAAAGTGCCGGGTTTTGAAAAGCCATCCGGGAAAATCCAGACTTCTGGTAACCCTAGCAATAGATAGAACCATAGAAACATAGAAATAGACGGCAGATAAGGGCCACGGCCCATCAAGTCTGCCCACTCCAGTGATCCTCGCTATCTATCTTTGCGGATAGATCCCACATGTCTATCCCATCTGGCCTTAAAATCCGCCACACTGGTGGCCTCAATAACCCGAAGTGGAAGACTATTCCAGCGATCAACCACCCTTTCAGTGAAGAAGAACTTCCTAGTGTCACTGTGCAGTTTCCCGCCCCTGATTTTCCACGAATGCCCCCTTGTTGCCGCGGGACCCTTGAAGAAGAAGATGTCTTCTTCCACCTTGATGCGGCCCGTGAGATATTTGAATGTCTCGATCATATCTCCCCTCTCTCGACACTCCTCGAGTGAGTAGAGCTGCAAATTCCCCAACCGCTCCTCGTACGGGAGCTCCCTGAGTCCCGAGACCATCCTGGTGGCCATCCTCTGGACCGACTCCAGTCTCAGCACATCCTTGCGGTAATGCGGCCTCCAGAATTGCACACAGTACTCCAGGTGCGGTCTCACCATGGATCTATACAGTGGCATAATGACTTCAGGTTTACGGCTGATGAAACTCCTGCGTATGCAACCTATGATTTGCCTTGCTTTGGATGAAGCTTGCTCCACTTGGTAGCCGACTTCATGTCTTCCCTGACAATCACTCCCAAGTCTCTTTCTGCTACAGTTCTTGTCAGGATCTCGCCATTTAGGGTGTAGATCTTGCATGGATTCTGGCTTCCCAGGTGCATGACTTTGCATTTTTTGGCATTGAAACTGAGTTGCCAGGACCTAGACCAGTGCTCCAGCAGAAGTAAGTCATGCACCATATCGTCTGTCATTGCTTTTTTGTCTGTTGTGCTTTTGCTCACTACATTGCACAGTTTGGCATCATCGGCAAACAATGTTATTTTACCTCGAAGCCCTTCTGTCAGGTCTCTTATATAGATGTTGAACAAGATTGGGCCCAGGATGGAGCCCTGTGGCACTCCACTTATCACCTCCGACATCTCGGAGGGAGTGCCATTCACCATCACCCTCTGAAGCCTACCTCCAAGCCAGTTCCCAACCCATTTGGTTAAAGTGTCGCCCAAACCTAAAGAACTCATCTTGTTCAGCAACCTGCGGTGTGGCACGCTATCAAATGCTTTGCTGAAATCCAGATAGACGATGTCCAGGGACTCACCAACATCCAGCTTCCTCGTCACCCAGTCAAAGAAGCCGATCAGGTTGGATTGGCACGATCTCCCCTTAGTAAATCCATGTTGGCGGGGATCCCGCAGATTCTCCTCGTCCATGATCCTATCCATTTGGTGTTTGATTAGGGTTTCCATTAGTTTGCTCACTATTGAAGTGAGACTCACTGGTCTGTAGTTTGCCATATCCACCCTGGAGCCTTTCTTGTGTAGTGGAATGACGTTAGCCGTCTTCCAGTCCATCGGGACGTTACCTGTACTAAGGGAGAGATTAAAGAGCGCAGATAGTGGTTCCGCCAAGACATCTCCCAACTCCCTGAGTACCCTAGGGTGTAGGTTGTCAGGCCCCATTGCCTTGTTGACCTTGATTTTTGACAGCTCGCAGTAGACGCTGCTGGGTGTAAATTTGAAATTACTAAACGGGTCTACTGATTTAATCCTTGTATGTGGTTGAGGGCCGATTCCCGGCACCTCGCGGGTGAAGACTGAACAGAAGTATTCATTTAACAGTTGGGCCTTTTCCGAGTCCGTCTCCACATGGTCTCCGTCTGGTTTTCTGAGTCGTACTATCCCACCTGAGTTCTTTTTCCTGTCACTAATATACCTGAAGAAGGATTTATCTCCCTTCTGGATATTCTTTGCTAGAGACTCCTCCATGCGGAATTTGGCCTCTCTAACTGCCGCTTTGACGGCTCTTGATTTGGTCAGATAATCTACTCTGGAGTCCTGTGTCCCTGATTGTTTGTAAGAGATGAATGCTTTTTTCTTCTCTTTGATGAGGTCTGAGATCTCCATAGAGAACCACTGTGGCTTGTTGTTCCTACTCCGTTTGCTTACTGATTTAACATAGCGGTTTGTTGCTTCCTGTATGGTGGTTTTCAAAGTTGACCACATTTCTTCCACGCTGTCGGTATCTGCTTGGGTTTGTAGCGCCTGGTGAACGAAGTCTCCCATGTCCTGGAAGTTTGTGTCCTTGAACTTGAGAACCTTGGTCAATGTGGTAGATTTCGTGAAACCTTTCCTGAGATTGAACCATATCATATTGTGGTCACTGGAGGCCAAAGTTTCACCCACCGAGACCTCTGTGATACTTTCTCCGTTGGTAAGTACCAGGTCCAAAATTGCCTGATCCCTTTTTGGCTCAAATACCAGTTGCCTGAGTCCTGCTCCATTCAAAGAGTTTAATAGCTTCCTGCTGCTGCCGGAAGCAGAGGAAAGCGTGACCCAATCCACATCGGGCATGTTGAAGTCACCTACCAATACTGTGTCCCCCCGCAAGGTGATATTCTCTATATCTCCGATTAATTCCAAATCTAGGTCTTCTTGATGTTTTGGGGGTCTGTATTGTAGTTCTCCAGTATTGTAGTTCACCCTATTGTCACATGCTGCAATCGGGGTTACCGTGCATCTCAGGGGACAAGAGAAGACGACTCCACCATGCGTAGTCGCCTATATGTTTGGCAAGGTGGAGACTTGACGACAAGTGTTTATACTAGTTATCAAAAATCTCAGTGTCATTTCAGGCTGAAAATGGGTTCTTTTGGTTACTTTTCCTGGTTCTTTCCACATTAATTTGGTTCCTCCACAGAAAGTGACATCACCACGTTATCCTTGAGTTTTCTCTTAGTCCACTTACCTTAGCTAAGACACGACTTTATGACTAAACTATTTTACTTCTTCCCTATCAAGGTGTTCTACAATAGACCTCTGACATAGCATTCCTGTACTGGGACCTAAATCCCAAGACAGGACTTTTAGGTTTGCAGTGCAAGAGATCCTGTCTCAGAGACAGAATTAAATGTGTTACTGGCATCTAGTGGCACAAGGGGCAAACTACACCCACAGATGAATACTGTAATGTTATTTTCAATCCCTAGTTGAGAGGTTTGATAGTAACCTTCATCTGAAAGTACTTTATATTTTAAAAAAAGACATCTAAAACAGTCATCTAAAAAGCCAGCTTCTTGTTTCTCAAACTGATCTTTCTTTTTCTTTCTCATCTTAAGCATTGAGGGAGTGGAGAATGAGTCCACCCACAATACAAAATGTTACGCAGCAATGATGAGATTTAAGATCCTGCAAACTTTTAAAACTTTAATTTTAGGGACTGCTATTCACATCAACTGAGAAAGGTGGTCTGGAGAGCGTGCATCATAAAAAAAAAAATCACTAACATTACTACCCAGTGCCATCGTAACAGTAGCTTTGATCCTGTGGGCTTTGATCCCGGGGAACTGGGTTCAACTTCCAGTGCAGTTCCTTGTGACCCTTGGCAAGTCACTTAACCCCCCCCCCCCATTTCCCCAGACCCAAAACTTATATTGTGAGCCCACTAGGGTCAGAGAAAGAACCTGCATATATAGCAGTGTACAGAAAGGATGGTAGTATCTATAAACTCACTTTATTATGCGGTGGGCTATCTTGATTTGACATTTCTTCTGACTTCCAAATATCATGAATACATTTCCAAGATTCAGTGCATGGACATTTTAACAACATTTGAAATTTGGATTCTAGTGGCCAGAACTTCATGCCTGTATTTAAAACTGATTCCCAGACCTGCGAGCAGGGATCATCTCCGTCAAAAACAATAATATCATATGCACAAAGACCTAGAGTTGTGATAATTATTCAGGTACAGTATGTCCTGCCCAAAAGAACTTACAACCTATGCTTCTTAAATTGGCCTATATATAGAACATAAGAATAGCCTTACTAGGTCGGACCAATGGTCCATCAAGCCCAGTAGCTCGCTCTCACGGTGGCCAATTCAGGTCCCTAGTACCTGGCCAAAACCGAAGGAGTAGTAACATTCCATACAGAATCCCGAGTAGCAAGATTCCGGAATCCTAAAGAGTAGCAAGATTCCGGAATCCCAGAGTAACAAGATTCTAAAATCCCAAAGAGTAGCAACATTTCATGCTACTGATCCAGGGCAAGCAGTAATATTTAAGATGTTTGATGGGTCTGCTCTGGAATATTTACTTGGTTTATTTTCATTTCCTTCTAATCTTAGGATTTCTAGAGCCAGAAACTCATTTATTTTATTTTATTTTTTTCATCTTTGGTTGAAATTTGTTAATCCTTTTCAATATTTACATGTCCTCTCTGAAACTTCTTCACCTATCCCCCCTGGAAACTCTCTACACCTATATCCTCATCCTCCTCGAGACCGACTCGAACCTCACTAATCTCGCTGAGAACATATCCGCATGTATAATGAACCTCCATTCCTGGGCACATTCTGTACAAATGAAATTGAATGAGTCCTAAACAAAATTACTTTGGCTTGGCCCAATATTAGATCATTTACCCACCTCCATCCCATTATATTCCGGCTCCACTCTTCAGCCTGAGTTTTCAAGCAAAGTCTTTGGCATCATCATAGACTCCTCTCTCTCCTTCAATGACCACCTCAACTTCTTGGTTAAAAAATGCTTCTTTAGTCTTCATATGCTGAGGAAAGTGAGATCGTACTTTCATCATTCTCACTTTGTCGTCCTTGTTCAATCCACCATCCTCTCTAGACTGGATTATTGCAACTCCATCTATTTAAGCCTAACTAAAAAAAAACTCCATAGACTTCAGCTAATCCAGAACACCGTGGCCAAGCTTATTTTCGCAAAAGGCAAGTTCGACCACGTCTCCCCACTCTTGTCCAAACTTCACTGGCTCCCAGTTCACTCCAGAGTGCCTGTTTAGCCTTCAAGATCCTACATGGCATCCTCCCTCCCGTTATCCCACTCTTCTGGAATTCCTCTAACCCTAATTCCACTAGATCCTCCCCAAAACTGAAACTATCATTCCCCTCTACAAAAGGTATATCCCGCGTAGGAAAACTAGGAACATCCCTCCCCTTTAGAACCACAGAACTCTGGAACAACCTCACATCCCCGCTCAGAATTTCAAGCTCCCTCCAATCCTTCCGCAAACACCTGAAAACTTGGCTCTTTTCAAAAATCTAACACCTCCCGCTTTTTGGTACCCTGTCCCTCTTTATCTTCCTAGCTCCTTTCCTATAACCCTTCATTGTAGCTCCTTTTCAACCTAACCCTGTAAACCGTGCCGAGCTCTACGCTTGTGGAGATGGCGCGGTATACAAACCTAAGGTTTAGTTTAGTTTAATAAAATTTGAGAGAACTGTTATCTGGAAGTCCAAGTATGGCTTTCCTTGACTTCTGATCTATGAGCATCTCCTTCTTATTACTCTTTCTGTAAAAGTTTAAAACCCTATATAGTTAGAAGAGTTTTTTTTACTTACTATCTTTCAGAATTGTTCTTTTCTCCCTCATTTCATTTTGTTAACTCTTTTGAACCACTGTTTGGTGGGAGTTAGCAGGATACAAGAATCACATCACATCACAATCTAAGTGGACGCCTGAAATGATGGGAGATAAGGTGATTCGCCCAAGGGTACGTGAAGTGCTGGTGACAAAAGCAGAATCTTACCCTGGCTTCTCTGGTTATCAGCTTACCACTGGGCCACTTTTTCTCCACATTGGCTCCAAAATGCTCACAGCCATAGGGGAGGCAGCAGAAGGTGGAAGATGGCACGAGGAGATCTGAGTTGTGCAACGGCTGCCTCCAAAATCACAGGAGAGTTTTAAGGCTGCTGAAAGCGCAAAGCTAGATGTCACAAAACGGACGTGGATAGAGCCTTTCTCTAGCCACTTCCAAAGGTCAGACAGCACATTCTATTAGTGATTGTCTTTCAATGCCCCTTAATACCAATTTTGCTTGACTCCAAGCTGAAGCACTCAACAGTGAGGCGCGACATACGTTGAGAACCTGAGATCCATCCTAAAGGGGTTGAGCTTTGTTTTAAGAACGGTTTTCCTTCATGGACTGGCCCAGCTCCAAGGAGTGGCTCACTGGTCGAGCTGCTGCCTCTGCACCCAGAAGTTGTCAGATCAAATCCTAGCGCTGCTCCTTGTGACCCTGGGCAAGTCATTCAATCCTCCAGTGCCCACCAATTTTGAAATATCAAAGCAACAACGAGGCAGTATACAAGACCCCTTCATCAAGCCCAGTATCATTTCCAGCAGTGGCCAACCCAGGTCCCAAGTACCTGTTAGAAACCCAAAGAGTAGCAACATTCCAGAGCTGAGATTGTGATGTCATAATGCCTCATTCCACCAATGCCTAGGAGCCAAACTCATCCGTGATGTCACAATGGCTCGACTGTCCTATACTTGGCTCACATAAGAATTGACGTACTGGGACAGACCGAAGGTCCATCAAGCCCAGTATCCTGTTTCCAGCAGTGGCCAACCCATATCCCAAATGCCCAGCAGCAAACCCAAGAGTAGCAACATTCCAGCGATGAGATTGTGATGTCATAATGCCTCATTCCACCAATGTCTAAGAGCCACCCTCATCAGTGATGTCACAATGGCTGGATTGTCCTACACTCAGCTTACATAAGAGTAGCCGTACTGGGACAGACTGAAGGTGTGGCTCACTGGTAGAGCCGCGGCCTCCGCACCCAGAGGACATGAGATCAAATCCCAGTGCCGCTCCTTGTGACTCCGGGAGAGTCACTTAATCTGCCAGTGCCAACTGCTTTGACGTGCCAAAGCCACAAAAAGGCGGTACACAAGTCCCCATTCCCCTTCCCTCCTTGTTCTGACAGTATTTCTGACCCCCAGTTTGGGGCTTTCAAAGTCCAATCTAATCATATTCCTTCAGTCGTAGACAGATTTCTGATCCCTTATGATTTGCATAGGGCTCTACGTTCTTCTCAATATCTCCTTGCAGTTCCTTCTGTCCGTCAGTCGTTTTATGATACAACACGGAAAACAATCTTTTCGGTAACCGCACCCACACTGTGGAATGTCCTACCACTGATCCCCGAAACAAGAAAAGAATCTCAACAACTTTACATCTAATCTCTAAACATTTCAGAGATGCTTTGGAGATCTCTACTTAGCTTTCTTATTCAAAAAACACTCAGACATCAGGCCTTATGTGAAAGATCCCCTTTCTTTTGTTTTAAGCAATGCATCCTCCACATCTGCTCAAATGTATCATGTTATGTCTGTATTGTAACTGTGAATTTGTTCCCTTTATTTTATATTTAAAAAAATTTTAATACACTTCTCCCTCCGTATTAGCTGTGATAGGGGATTAACAGACCCGCAAATATAGAAAAACCGCAAATAACTTTTTCATATGTTATTCGCTGTTTTCCATTAAAAACTACTACACCAGGAGTGGGATCCCTAGGATAGTAGACTTGGGGGTGGATCAGTAGAGTGGGCAGACCTGATGGGCTATGGCCCTTATCTGCCGTCATCTTCTATGTTTCTATGTTGAAACCACGAATAACATGGTGGGAGACCTGGCCTGTTCCTGAAGGAGAAGCAAAACACGGCGAAGAAAGGGCTGGGAATCGGTGATTTTTCTATGCAAATTGACGTAATTAGGGGGGGGGGAAAGAGCCAGCAAGCTAAAAACCGTGAATAATCGAAACCACGATTGCTGAAACCGCGAATACCGAGGGAGAAGTGTACTTTGTATAAATTGGAAACTGCTTTGTTTATAAAAGCGGCATATCAAGAGCTAAATAAACTTGAAACTTGGATCCAAACGTTTTATTTATTTCTTCATGATCTCCACAATCCTCACAACATCCTAAAAGCCACTTTTAAACGATGGGGTATTTTGTCATCCTTGTCCACGCCCTTGTAGCAGACACCCTTTCTACGCATAGGGCTCCTTTTTACTAAGGTGTGCTAGCGTTTTTAGCGCACGTAGGAAATTACCGTGCACTATGCGGAAAAACTAACGCCAGCTCAATGTTGGCGTTAAGGTCTAGCGCGTCTGGCAATGTAGCACGCGCTATTCCGCGCATTAAAGCCCTAACACAGCTTAGTAAAAGGAACCCATAGTCTGGATAATTTCTTCAAACCGCAGGCTTTCCTCTCACCCGCTGTCAGAATAAAAGTCTATACAAATATTTTTAAAAAAAGACATTTACATTATGCGTTAGGAAGAAACACCTGACGGGTTAAAGGGGACCAGGAGGGTCCGTCAGAGCCACGGTCGTGGCAGGCTCGCTAGCAAGACTGGAAAACAAAACCAAATAAGAAAGTCATCAGCACTCTTAACAGGTTGAGGAGAAAAGTGAAATCCCAGGTACAGCGCAAGGCCTTGGCATTGGACATAAATGGTTCATAGACAACACCGCGGAAGACAAAGGCGCGCGCCGACAATGGAGCGCAAGATGGAGGCGCGCGCCGAAGAAAATGACAGTTTTTAGGGGCTCCGACGGGGGGTTTTGTTGGGGAGCCCCCCCCCCACTTTACTTAATACAGATCACGGCGGCGTTGTGGGTGGTTTGGGGGGTTGTAACCAGTGTTCCCTCTAAGCTGCGCTGGCGTGCGCTGGCGCACAAAATATTACATCCAGCGCACAAGTTTCACGTCACAGCGCACGGCGGGGCAGGGCGGCGAGAGGAGAATCGGGCGAGTTGGCTCATAACTTGCTGGCGCCCGATATTTGTAGCGCACAGCGAAAAAAATTTTGCTCACAACACCCGCCCGCTTAGAGGGAGCACTGGTTGTAACCCCCCTCATTATACTGTAAACTTAACTTTTTCCCTGTTTTTAGGGAAAAAGTGAAGTTTTCAGTAAAATGTGGGGGGTTACAACCCCCCAAACCCCCCACAATGCCCCCACAACGCGGCGCGATCTGTATAAAGTACACCCCCCCGTTGGAGCCCCTAAAAAGTTATTTTCTTCGGCGCGCGCCTCCGCGCTGCGCCCAGTTGTCGGCGCGCGCCTTTGTCTTCCGCAGTTTTGACCTGACACCGACATAAATGAACGAGGAACTGCCAAAGGACAGAAACTTACCCCAAAAGCTCAGCACAGAAAACAAACAAACTGAGGTACACATGACTACAGTGGCCTAGCGAGGGTGAATGGCTCCCCTCCCTGCCCACTTCTCCGCCTCTACCCCAACCCCCTTCCCCCGTACCTCTTTAATTTCCCCAGCACGAACTTTGATGGCTTGGCTCTTGTTGCTTTTTACGCGGATGTCTGAATGGCGGGACTGGCGTTTATTGGTTTTGTCGCTCCATGTCATCAATAAATATGTTTTTCATTGATGTAAGTTAGGGAAGGGGGGGGGAGGGGTTGTGCCCTTGCCTCTCAGGGCTCGTAAGAGGCCAGGGCCCCGAGACGGCTGTGCCCGGAGTCTTCTGGCTAGTTGGGAACGGGGACAGTTGTGACATAGTAGTCATTTTGATGATTGGTCAGTTCAAATTCTGTTTATGTTTATTTCAGATTTGATCTACCGCTCCTGCATGTTACTGACCTAAGCGGTTTGCCATGTATCAAACTAAAATGAAATTAGGGACTTGAGAAAAACGACCCTATCTGTCCCGAAGGCTCACAGTCTGGCTAAAGGACCTGATTAAAATAAAAAAGATGTAATACATTTCCAAGATCAAAAATCAAAGAAATAGAAACTAGAAAGAATGAAAGAAGATAAAAAATTAAGAAGAAAACAACTTTAAAGAGATAGGAAAGTCTCTGAGGCGGCGTGATAGTAAGTTCAGTCTGCAGAACCAGGTCAACCGGCCGCCACCAAAGAAGCAGGACCAGGAAACACGCCAGTGAAGACCACCAGTGACACCAGTGACGTCTAGTTTCCCTTCGATGTGTTCAACAACGCAGCCGCAGGAGTGCAAGTCGGCCGAGGAGAGGGGGAGAGAGGGCAGGCCGCAGGAGATCCTCCGACACCGGCATCAATCCACCGCTGGATTATGTAGCCGATACCACAGTACAGATGGCCGCATTTATACTGTCTATTTTCTTTTTATTATCATCAATAAAAAAAATATTTAAACCTAATTTTCCCAGCACAAGCAGCATTATGAACGTGCTACTCACCTCGCTGTAGGCTCTCCCCGACATCACGTCCAGGTCCAGTGGCTTAGAAGTGGCGTCAGAGAGAGCAGACAGCGACGCGGGCAGCAAGCTTGTGATACGGCTCGAGCTGGGAAAACGAAAGAGGGAAGGGAAGGGAAGGGGTGAGGGGGTTGGGAAGACGCGAGGATGGGTGCCAACACCCCCACCAAGTTGGCGCCTGTAGGACTAGGGTTACAGGAATTAACACAAATGGCCAAAAGGGTCTCTAGAGCTTTCTAGGTGGGTAGGTGCGGAATGACATCACTCGCAGGCGCAGCCACACCAAAGCCGGACGCAACAGGTCATCGACAAGGACCACAAAACCAGGTCAGAGCTGAAAACCAGAAGTTCAAGATCAGAGGGCGAAGTGTTCAAGGTGTCCAGTCATGCGCAGGCTGAGATCAGTTCTCCGCCGTGTTGAGGCTGAGCGTGCCGCTCCTTTTGCCGGTCTGGCTCTTCTTGCTCCAGCCTAGCAGAGCGACGCTGTTCTGGACATTCAGGGCATTCTTCCGGCCGCTTGCCTTGCTGCTTTTCTGCAGGCCACTCGGCGACATCAGAAGAGGCTTCTTGTCCACCTTTTAGGAGACAGAGAGAGGAAAGAGAGCGTGAAAGACAATTCTGAAATAAACTGGTTCTTTACTAATGTTAAACGTGAAGAAAGCAAAACACAAGGACATAAGAATTGTTATAGTGATACAGACCAAAGGTCCATCAAGCCCAAAAGTGGCCAACCCAAGCAAGATCCCAAGAAGTAAAACAGATTTTATGCTGCTTATCCTAGGATTAAGGAGTGGATTTCCCAAAGCCATCTCAATATTGGCCTATGGACTTTTAGAAAATTATCCAAGCCTTTTTTTTTTTTTTTTTAAACCCCCGCTAAGCTGATTTCAGCACGTTCTCTGGCAACGAATTCCAGTTTAATTACACGTTTTGTGAAGAAATATTTTCTCCATTTTGTTTTAAATCTACTACTTAATAGCTTCATCACATGCCTCCTAGTCTTGGTATTTTTGGAAAAGATAAACAGGTGATTCACATTAGAGAATGACACGGTGACGGTTTACCCGCGGCCACCGCATTTAAGCCGCGGGTCACCGCCGAAAACGGGGAAGAAAACTAGCAGTCGCTGCGGTGACGGGGACAAGGCCATTCACCGACCGCGGAAACGGTGAACAGGTTTGTCCCCGCGGGCCAATGTACCCCCTTCTAGGAACCGCTATTTACCTGTGTTTCACCGTGCTCCTCATTTGTCAGATCAACCCTTCCTGCCAATCGCAGCAGAAGGGTACCCAACCCCTCCTGCCGGTCCTCCCAATGGCCTCCCCTAAGATCGCCGGCAGAAGGGTACCCAACCCCTCCTGCCAGTCCTCCCAATGGCCTCCCCTAAGATCGCCGGCAGGAGGGTACCCAACCCCTCCTGCTGGACCCCCCCCCAACGAACCCTCCCACCCCGGAACCCCCTTAGTCTTACTTTCCAAGTTGGACCGGACAGCTCCTCGCTCGTCTGGCCAGCAGGCCTGCCTCCGTCCAAATGAGGCGGGCCCGCCCCTCCCCTCCCCTGCCTACCCCACAGGATCCTAGGGCCTGATTGGCCCAAGCACCTAAGGCCCCTCCTATAGCGGGAGTGGCTTTAGGTGCCTAGACCAATCAGGCCCTAGGATCCTGTGGGTTGGGCAGGGTAGGGGCGGGCCCGCCTCATTTGGACGGAGGCAAGCCTGCTGGCCATACGTGTGAGGAGCTGTCCGGTCCAACTTGAAAAGTAAGACTAAGGGGGTTCCGGGGTGGGAGGGTTCGTTGGGGGGGGGTCCAGCAGGAGGGGTTGGGTACCCTCCTGCCGGCGATCTTAGGGGAGGCCATTGGGAGGACCGGCAGGAGGGGTTGGGTACCCTTCTGCTGCGATTGTCGGGAGGGCCGTTGGGGGGGTCTACAGGAGGGGTTGGGTGCCCTCCTGCCGTGATCGCTGGGGGGAGGGGGAGACTTGCAGCCATTTAAAGTACATGTCGTGTTTGTTTTTGCATTGCTAGCCCCAGGGGTGGTGGAAGATTAGTGATTGAAAAACTGTATGAAAAATAACTATTTTAAATTTAGTGATCAAAATGTGTCAGTTTTGAGAATTTATATTAATTAATTTTTTCTCTGCGTGTTTTGTTTTTGTATAGTTATTAACTAATATTTAACTAAGTTTTAAAGTTTTAAAGAATGTTTCCTTTATACGTAAATAAAGAAAAGTGAATGGGATTGCAGTGGCGGTGACGGGGCGGTGAAGAGGATGGTGAGACGGGGACGGGGCGGTGACGGGGACCAATTTTTTCACCGTGTCATTCTCTAATTCACATCTACCCTTTCAGCTCCACTCAGTATTTTATAGACCTCTGTATCATGTCAGCCCCTGAACTGTCTCTTCTCCAAGTTGAAGAGCAACATTAGAAAGTGGAGGCTGATTGTGGCTAATACCTTTATGGGGTCCCTTCCCCCACCCCCCACCCACCATTGTCTTAATTAGGCACTGCATGCAATATTCCCGCAGTGACCACTGCCCACAGCTCTCAAGTACCAAGGAATGTGTGTCCAGGATTTGAGGCGTAATGACGTCGACCTCCACTCCTTCCTGTCCCACACTCTTCAGCCGCTGCACCACCTCCGAGTGTTTGGCCCACTTACAGTTTTCGCCATTCACGGACACAATGTAATCACCTTCCTTCAGGCCAGCCTCCTGCACAGAGAAAAAAAATCATTCATCTAGATTCAGCTCACACCGTTTTCAGTAGCAGCTCAAAGTGACTGACGTTCACGCGCAGCAGGGGCCTGTATTTCCCTGTCCCCAGAGGCCTTGCGATCTAAGTCTGTACCCAAAGCAATGGAGGATTAGGCGGCTTGCCCAAGATCGCAAGGTGCGACAGCAGGATTTCCCTGGTTGTAAGCCTAGTGCATGAACTACTGTTCTACTCAAGTCAAGGCTTTCTTCTAAAGGAGACATTACCTTCGTCACTATGGAGGTTTTAAGATGAAGCAAGAACTCCAGCTTCATAAAGATTGATATGTTAATGTTAATTTTATTCGATGTACATTTACGAGGGTCACTTCATAAATAATGCACACTATTTTTTTTTATTTACATGTTTTTTGTTTTTTTTTCAAGTATTTCTTTACAATCCTTCAATATAATAATAATAATAATAATAACAACAGTTTATATACCGCAGGACCGTGAAGTTCTATGCGGTTTACAATGAATTAGAAAGATTCTACAAATTGAATGGAACATTCATAGTTAGAGATTAGTGGTTAACAGTTTACAAGATCAGATTTGGGGGTGGGATTGTGATGGGGTCTATTGTTCAGATTCGTTACCTAGGTATTTCAAGAACAGGTATGTTTTTAGGTGTTTCCTAAATTCACCATAGTTGTTTGTGTGTGTAATTAGTTTTTCCAGGTCTTTGCCCCATAAGGCTGCTTGATACGATAGAAGTTGT
The DNA here is from genome assembly GCF_902459505.1 of Geotrypetes seraphini. Lineage (NCBI taxonomy): Eukaryota > Metazoa > Chordata > Amphibia > Gymnophiona > Dermophiidae > Geotrypetes > Geotrypetes seraphini. Next base: position 14,599,280 of record NC_047085.1, read on the forward strand.
TGATGGTGTCTCTTAAATTTGCATCCTCTAGCCGGTGGGGAAACGAACTTCAGGTGTGTTCTTCTCTTATGTCCATTGGTTGAGAAGGAGAAGAGGTCAGTTATATATTTAGGGGCTAGACCAGATAATACCTTGAAGCAGAGACATCCCAGCTTGAACTTCGCACGTGCCTCCATTGGCAGCCAGTGCAGGAGTCGGTAGGAAGGGGTTATGTGATCGGACTTCTTCAACCCGAAGATCAACCTGACTGCCGCATTTTGTATCAGTTGCAGTCTTTGCATTTGCTTCCGGGAGATTGCCAGATGGGCAATGTTACAATAATCAAGGTGGCTTAGTATTAGGGATTGTACCAGAATTCTGAATGCTGAAGCGTCGAAGTATGCTCTAATGGACCTAAGTTTCCAGAGAGTAAAAAAACCCTTTCTGACTAGGGAGTCCACATTGTCTTTCATGGTTAGACCTTGGTCCAGTATTACCCCCAGAACCTTCATTGTGGGTTGAATAGGGTAGTTGAGGTTGTTAATGTGTAGTGGTGTTGTGGTGACAGGTGGGTGTGGCGAGGCTATAAAGAATATAGTTTTATCTGAATTAAGCTTCAGTCTGAATTCTGTGGTCCATTGTTCCATCAGGTTTAGCGCTTCTGTTGCCGTGGGGGTGATTTTGGAGAGAGAAGTATTGAACGGGATAATGATTGTAAAGTCGTCCGCATAACTAATACTTTTAAACCCCGCTGGGCCAGCTGCATGCCTAGTGATGAAGAGTTGAAGAGTAGTGGGGATAATGGAGACCCCTGTGGAACGCCTGATGGGTTTCTCCATGTTTTAGAGAGGTTGCAGTTGAAACGTACTTGATAGGTGCGGGTCGTAAGGAATCCTCGGAACCAGTCAAATACCTCACCTCTTATGCCGATTGCGTCTAAACATTGTAACAATTTCTCATGATCCACCAAGTCGAAGGCCGAGCTCATGTCAAATTGCATGATTAAGGCATTATGGCCCTTGCTGAATAAGTTGCGTAAGTATTCTAGGGTTGCTGCAATCACCGTCTCAGTGCTAAACAGAGGTCTGAAGCCAGACTGGGTTTCATGTAGTAGAAAGAACTGATCAAGGTAGTCCATCAATTGGGTATGTACTAAACCTTCCATTATTTTTACGAAGAATGGAATGGATGCTACCGGTCTATAGTTGGTTACTGATGTTAGGGATTGTTTACGATTTTTTGGAATTGGGGTGATTATAATGTGACCGTTGTTCGTTAGGAATTTTCCATTTTTGAACTTATTGGTCATACAACTCCATAGTGTTAGTTTAAAGTCTAAAGGAGCTGCTTTCATAATGTCAGGGGGACAGGGATCTAGAATGCAGTGTGATTTAGTATACTTGTTATAGAGTTTTATGAAGTTATTCCATTCTAGATCCTGAAAGGAGTTCCAAAACATATCCACTGGTATTTCATTTTCATGTATGTTGGCTATTTGATGTGCATGTGTGTTGTTTGTTGGGCAATTGTTCCTTAGGGTCATAATTTTTGAGTCAAAGTGTTGTGCTAGATCGTCTGCTGATGGGAGTTTTGTGTCGTGCATGGATTGATTGTGACGTGTGGTATCAAATAAATTTGTAACCAAGTTGAACAGTTCTTTAGTGTTGACTCCTTTTGAACTCATATTGGATGTATGAATTTTGGATGAGTAGAATGCTTTTCGTTTTTCTTTTATCAATTGTTTGTAATCCTTTATGTTGGATCTCCAATTGTTCCGGTCTGATATTTCTCCTGTTTTATTCCAGATCCTTTCTAGTCGTCTTACTGATTGTTTCATTTTTAATAGTTCAGAGTCTCCCTGCTTTGCAATGACCCGAGACCCAACGTCTGGGAAGCTTCATTATTCCATCTAAGACACTGTTTTAGTTCAGTTGCCAAATGGCTCGGGTACCGGAAGAAGAAAGTTCTTCCAGTGATACAAAACGATGTCCAGGCATAGGTTGTTTCAACTGTGGAAAAAGGTCAAAGTCTGGTAGACTCATGTCTGGACTGTAGGGAGCATAAGGTAACACCTCCCAGCCGTATTTGCGTAGTTTTTCAATGACGACATTCCCTTTGTGCAGGCGAGCGTTGTGAAGAATGTGTGGCCCAGCCAAGAGTAACAGGTCGGGTTTGTGCATTTTTCTGCGCATTTTTTGCAAAAAAGTCACGGTAATACACTGCTGTGATACTTCTTCCACATGGAACTTTGTCTGTGATGATGATGATGCCTTCATGATCATAAGCAAAAATCATCATTTGTTTGACTTTTGATTGAGCTCGTCGAAATTTTTTTGGTCGTGGGGAAGATGGAGCTCTCCACTCGCTGGACTGGGATTTTAGCTCTGGCTCAAGGTGTCTGACCCACGTTTCATCAATAGTTTCAACAGTCCAGACATGAGTCCACCAGACTTCGACCTTTTTCCAAAGTTGAAACAACCTAAGCGTGGACATCGTTTTGCATCTCTGGAAGAGCTTTCTTCCGCCGGTACCCGAGCCATTCGGCAAGTGAACAAAACGGTGTCTTGGATGGAATAATGAAGCTTCCCATACATTGGGACTCGGTCATTGCAAAGCAGGGAGACTATATTGAAGGATTGTAAAGAAATACTTGAAAAAGAAAATAAAACGTAAATTAAGAAAAAAAAAAAAATAGTGTGCATTATTTATGAAATGACCCTTGTAGTTTGTCTTCATAATATGTAAGTTATCTTGTATGTCAATTTGATTTTAAGCGGTTTCTAAATTTTAAAAATAAATTATTTATACCCCGCCTAAGGTACTGAGAAATGGCCTAGATGGTAAAGCACAGAATGACAAGTTAAAAGGATCCTATTCCTTTATGCGCTTTAAGATCCGTGGCCTTGTTTCTGGAAGTGGCGCCAAAGGATAGGTGGCAGTAGGCACCCTTCCGCCGCCTAACTTAATTGGCTTAATTGCCTTTAAGCGCCGCCGCAATTGACCGCGTCATTTCAAAGCAATTAAAATCGCATAAAAATAAAAAAAAAGATAGGTGCCCGCCGGTGCCAACATTTCCAGCACCAGAATCTTGTCTATGGAAGCACCTACCAGGCGCCTAAAGTCGACAGACGCTATTCACGCCCCAGAAATAATAATAATAATTTTATTCTTATATACCGCCAAAGCCATGATAGTTCGAGGCGGTTTACAACAATCAGTGAAGAAATCACAATTCAAAGAAATCAATACAATCTTACATAATGGAAGAAGCGGAAATGTCGGCCTTCGAAACCCTCTATTTCCGGCCTCCAGGTCTCACCTGACCGCAATTCTGCCACCGGCACCGGTGCTTGATTGACATGCCACTGGTGCCGGTTTTGGAGGCGCCGGCTGATATCAGCGCCAATTCTAATCCCGGTTCTCCCACCATAAGTGGTATATGAATAATAAAGTAAATAAATGCTCTTCGGCAGCAGGATTCTGGGGGGAGGGGGGGTAACAGTGCAGCTCTGGTTCACTCAACAGCCCTTCCTTCACTCCCCCCCCCACCTCCCTTCTGGATAGGCCTGACAATTAAAAAAAAAAATTCAGTATAATGAGGGCCCCATAAATACAGACCCACAATGAAGTACCACTTTGTCCCCACACACTTCAGAGACGGGGTGGGAGAAGAAATTACAGGGTCCATGCACCACGGATGCTTCTTTGAGGGCCTGCCTGGGAGTTGGAGGAGGGGCAGCTGAGGTAGGCCCAGTAGTGAAAAGGGGGGGGGGGGAATGCTAGACGCAGGGTAGGAGTAGGGAAGGACTGATGAGAATCTGGACAACTTGGGGGAGGGGATGCTGGCCACCAGCAGAGGTTCAGAGAAGGCAAAGAAAGTTGTTCAATGTGAGGAGATCTCATGGCAGTAGATTTGCCTGGACATCTGATACCCTTGGGTAGGGTTACCAGCCTTCCAGATTCCCACGGACATGTCCTCCTTTTGAGGACATATCCGGGGGTCCGGACGGCTTTTCAAAACCCGGCACTTTGTCCAGATTTTGAAAAGCTTCCAAAAAATTGCCATCTGGCAGGAGAGCATCCGTGCAGGCAGTGGGGGGACAGGGATGGGGTGGGGATGGGTGGGTCTTGGGGGTCCAGATTTTCCGTTTGGAAAATCTGGTAACCCTACCCTTGGGCTGTTCCAGGTTAAACCATCATTTGTTAGTTTCGCTCTATTCTCCCTTGAGCAAACAGGAAAAGGGAGAAACAGGAATCATTCTCTGGTGAGGGATCTGAAATCAATGTCACCCTCGCTCTGAAGGGTGTCTCTATTTACGGCGGTATCAGTGTACTCTTGAGTGCATTCTGGGACACATTGCATCTGAAGGGGAAACGTCCATTTAGATATAAATATCGGTAAGTATTTTCATGCACTGAATGTAACAACAGTAAGAACATAAGACTAGCCTTACTGGGACAGTCCAATGGTCCATCAAGCCCAGTAGCCCGTTCTCAAGGTGGCCAATCCAGGTCCCTAGTGCCAGGCCAAAACCCAAGGAGTAGCAAGATTCCGGAATCCCAAAGAGTAGCAAGATTCCAGAATCCCAAGAGTAGCAACATTCCATGCGGAATCCCCAAAGAGTAGCAAGATTCCAGAATCCCCAGAGCGGCAACATTCCGTACAGAATCTCAAAGAACAGCAGATTCTGGAATCCAACATAGAAGCAACATTCTAGAATCCCAAAAAGCAACAAGATTCCAGAATCCCCAGAGTAGCAACATTCCATGCGAAATCCCCAAAGAGTAGCAAGATTCCATAATCCCCAGAGCGGCAACATTCCGTACAGAATCTCAAAGAACAGCAGATTCTGGAATCCAACATAGAAGCAACATTCTAGAATCCCAAAGAGCAACAAGATTCCAGAATCCCCAGAGTAGCAACATTCCATGCGGAATCCCCAAAGAGTAGCAAGATTCCAGAATCCCCAGAGCGGCAACATTCCGTACAGAATCTCAAAGAACAGCAGATTCTGGAATCCAACATAGAAGCAACATTCTAGAATCCCAAAGAGTAATAATATTCTAGAATTCCAAAGAGTAGCAACATTCCATGTTACGGATCCAAGGCAAGCAATGGCTTCCCCCATGTCTTTCTCAATAACAGACTATGAACTTTTCCTCCAGGAACTTGTCCAAACCTTTCTTAAAACCAGCTACGCTATTCATTTTTACCACAGCCTCTGGCAACACGTTCCAGAGCTTAACTATTCCCTGAGTAAAAAAATATTTCCTCCTATTGGTTTTAAAAGTATTTCCCTGCAATAAGACAACCTCAATAAATATAAAGCAATAATTAAATATTTTTGAAGGTATTTTAATATAGTGGCATATTTTGGGAAGTAAAATCTCTCAGACAAGGGAGTGCATAGTTTAGCAGGGAAGATGGCCACAAGTGCATGCTGGGGAAGAGACAGGGTAATCGAGAGCTGGTTAATGGAAAGGCGCGTGGCACATAATTCCCGTACACTGGTGTATAATGCTCACACGTTGAATGAATGTGAAGCCCTAAACACATCACTTACTGCTGCACAGCTCCCAGGCACGACACCAGCGATAAGCACAGGAGAGTCCCCTCGCAGTGTGAAGCCGAAGCCCCTCTCGCTGCGCTCCAGCCGTGCTCTACGTACAGGCTGCCACCTGTGTTTTGCTGAAAAAACGGACAAGGGCCCCTTTAAAAACAAAAAGGACATGCACAAAGTGAATAAATGCAGACTTTGCCCCTTTGTAGCACCACTTTCAATCGCACAGACATAATGGGGGGGGGGAGGATTCTGTAAACAGCGCTTACAAATGGATGCTCCTCCACAAATTACGCTAAGTGCTATTCAGAAGCAAGTAGCATCGATTCATCCCTGTGTCCAACTTCAGGCGTCAGACTTATTAAACGCCGACGTCCAGTTAAGCGCGTGGAGGCGCTATTCTGCAACCAAGCGCATAATTTCAAAATGCCCCTCTCGTGGCCACACCCCTTTCATGCAATGGGAGTTAGGCGCCCTGCCTTATAGAATAGTGCGCAGCCATGTGTGCGTGCAAATTTTACTGCGTGCCAATACAAGCCAACCATTGGTTGGAAAGTGAATAAAAATGCAGACTTTGCCTATATAATATCTAATATCTATTCTTGGCCCCTCAGCTATATGATAAGTTAAATTATAGGAAAGCGTTAGCGTATATCTATGTTAGTGGAATGTTCTAATGTGTGCTTATTAAGGTGACATTGTATTATGTCTCTGTTATTTGAATTTCAGGGCTGTTCATTAAGGGTTTGGTTTTTTTAACTGTCCCATGGTAATCCTATTATTAAGTTTCAATTTGCTGATTTTGACTTTACCTCATACCTTTTATTTACGTATATATTTGCTCTTTTTACTACTGTTAACAAAATTCTAAATTTGATGTTGAGTTGTATTGGCTGCGTGGATCTCTCCATAAAGGCACTTAATAAATCCCAATGAATAAATATGTACGCCCACCTTCAAAGTGCAGACCGTGGCGTTTATATGCCTTGTTGTAGAATAGCTTGGAGATGGAAATCAGTTCTCCCTCCGTATTCGCGGTGATAGGGGATTAAGAGACCCGCGATCACGGGAAAAACCGCGAATAACTTTTTCATATGTTATTCGCTGTTTTCTATTAAAAACCATCGGGAATAGGGTCAAACCGCGAATAACGTGGTGGGAGGCCTGGCCTGTTCCTGAAGGAGAGGCAGAACACGGTGAAGAAAGAGCTGGGAATCGGCAATTTCTCTATGCAAGTTGACATAATTAGGGGGGAGGGAGGAGCCAGCAAGCTAAAAACCGTGCTTGCTGAAACCGCGAATATGGAGGGAGAAGGGTATTGACATTTCTTCAGGCAGTGGCGTAGCAAAGGTGACAGGCGCTCGGGGCAGTGGTGCCTCCCTGCTCTTTTCTCCACCCCACCCCACCCCACACCTTTTTATCTTCCCCAACGCGAGCAGCATCTCCGACTTGTTGCCCGCGCCGGCCACGGTTCTCCCTCCGACGTCACTTCCTGGTCGCGGGACCAGGACGTGACAGCAAAGAGAGAGCCAAGGTAGGTTGGAGCTGCTGCTTGAACTGGTGAAAAGCTAGAGGTATATGGGTGGGAGGGGGAGGGGGAGGGGGGAGAGTGAAAGCACACATGTGGCAAGGGAGGGGTAGGAAGGAGCAGGGGGTGGAGAAGAGGAGAAATGCCAGCACCCCTACCAAGACGGCGTCCGGGGCGGTCCAGCCCCCTGCCCTTTACTACGTCACTCTCTTTTTGCCATCTTTCCTGTCATTTACGTACATTCTTGACACCCCCTCCCTAAAAAATGACCCTCTATGCAGCTATCAAAGAGGTAAACCTCATTTAGGGCCCTACACTGGGGCATGTTTAGGGGCCATTCTGCAACTGCTTGGAAGTGCGCCGAACCCGTTAGAGAATACAAGCGGTCTTGGTGCGTCAAAACGTAGGTTGTCCCACCTAAGTGCATCATGCAGCACGTGAAACAATAGCGTTCTCTAAGTTAGCGACACACCCAAGACTTGCTCCGCCCACAGGAACGGCCCACTTTTGGTTACGTGCTATTTAGAATGTGGATATGAGCCCATTAATGGCGCCAATCCCATGTGTGCCATTATAATCTTTGGAAAACTTTACAGAATTGCAATCTGTGTAGCCATTTTGTGGATTCATCAAAAGGGATCCACACAGGCTCCAGCTGATTTGCTGGCAGGATGCCAGACTGACTTGCCGAATAACTTCCTCTGTGTTCAGATAATCAGGCTTCTTATCTCCTCCTCTTATCTCATCTGTGAAAATCAAATATATGAAGCAAGACTTGGGGGTTTAGCTTTCCATTTCAGCCTTTTCTTCTTTCAAAACAACCACTGGCTACTCTGAAGTATATAACAATATTATCGGACTTTCTCAGCAAAACTGCATGCAGACAGATCATAGAGAAATACATGTTTTTCCGGAGGAAACTTTAATTCTCTTTTGGTTTTGCTGGTCTCATGCTCTGGTTACTCTGCGCATATACTGAGGTAAAAGTTTGATCTCTAGAAATTTTTTTTTTTTTTAAATTTCTATCTATCTGATTTTAGAAGCTAAACTAAGACCTCCACTCCCACCCAATTTAAAGGGAAAACCTCCCATACTTTAAAATACAACAATCCAACCACTATAACTTCTACCGAGACGTTAGATTACTTAGAATTCTCTTGAATTCAAACCACCACAGAGAGACTGGAAAAAAAACCTCAAAAAAGAGGGACAGAGGCATCATAAGAACATAAGAAATGCCTCTGCTGAGTCAGACCTGAGGTCCATCGTGCCCAGCAGTCCGCTCACGCGGTGGCCCAACAGGTCCAGGACCTGTGCAGTAATCCTCTATCTATACCCCTTTTCCAGTAGGTAATTATCCAATCTTTTCTTAAACCCCATTACCGTACTCTGCCCTATTACGTCCTCTGGAAGCGCATTCCAGGTGTCCACCACACGTTGGGTAAAGAAGAACTTCCTAGCATTCGTTTTGAATCTGTCCCCTTTCAACTTTTCTGAATGCCATCTTGTTCTTTTATTTTTGAAAGTTTGAAGAATCTGTCCCTCTCATGATCTTGTAAGTCTCTATCATATCCCCTCTAAGTCTCCTCTTCTCCAGGGAAAAGAGACCCAGTTTCTCCAATCTTTCTCTCTCTCTCTCTATTTCTGTCTCTCTCCCTTTCTTTCTATCGCTCGCTCTCTCTCTATTTCTCTCTGTCTCCCTTTCTCTCTCTCTTTCTGTCCCTCTCTACTCTCTCTATGCCCTTCATGATCTTGTAAGTCTCTATCATATCCCCTCTAAGTCTCCTCTTCTCCAGGGAAAAGAGACCCAGTTTCTCCAATCTTTCTCTCTCTCTCTCTATTTCTGTCTCTCTCCCTTTCTTTCTATCGCTCGCTCTCTCTCTATTTCTCTCTGTCTCCCTTTCTGTCCCTCTCTACTCTCTCTATGCCCTTCATGATCTTGTAAGTCTCTATCATATCCCCTCTAAGTCTCCTCTTCTCCAGGGAAAAGAGACCCAGTTTCTCCAATCTTTCTCTCTCTCTCTATTTCTGTCTCTCTCCCTTTCTTTCTATCGCTCTCTCTCTCTCTATTTCTCTCTGTCTCCCTTTCTGTCCCTCTCTACTCTCTCTATGCCCTTCATGATCTTGTAAGTCTCTATCATATCCCCTCTAAGTCTCCTCTTCTCCAGGGAAAAGAGACCCAGTTTCTCCAATCTCTCAGCGTATGAAAGGTTTTCCATCCCCTTTATCAGACGTGTCGCTCTCCTCTAAACCCCTTCGAGTATTGCCATATCCTTCTTATTGGACGCAGTACTCCAGATGCGGACGCACCATCGCCCGATACAACGGCAGGATAACTTCTTTCATTCTGGTTGCAATACCCTTCTTGATTATGCCTAGCATTCTATTTGCTCTCTTAGCGGCCGCTGCGCACTGTGCCGTCGGCTTCATTGTCATGTCCACCATAACCCCCAAGTCCCTTTCTTGGGTACTCTCATTCAATAACATCCCTCCCATCGTATAGTTGTACCTCAGGTTTCTGTTTCCCAAATGTAATACTTTACATTTCTCAATGTTGAACTTCATCTGCCAAGAGATCACAGGGCCTTCTATAATACACAGTTATTCCAGGTCCCGATCAAAAAGTTCCAACCCTCAATCATTTGACCGTCAACCTTCATGAATTGTAAACTCATTCAGCAAAAAAAAAAAAAAAGAGACTTCAAGTGAATTCTACCTAAAAAGCTCTTTTCAACTTATATAAAGTTCACCTGTCTCAAAATAACAGTAAATCAAATTAGAAGCGAGGCATTAGAAGCTGTTCACACCATTTACTTATTCAGTTGTCCAAACTTTTCTCCCAGGGGAGCTCAGAACGGTTTACATGAATTTATTCAGGTACTCAAGCATAGTAACATAGTAGATGACGGCAGATAAAGACCCTGAACGGTCCATCCGGTCTGCCCAAACTGATTCAATTTTAAATTTTTTTCTTCTTATCTATTTCTGGGCAAGAATCCAAAGCTCTACCCGGTACTGTGCTTTGGGCTCCAACTGCTGAAGTCTCCCTCAAAGCATTTTTCCCTGTCTGTCCCGGTGGGCTCACAAACTATCTAATGTCCCTGGGGCAATGGGAGGATCGAGTGACTTGCCCAGGGTCCCAATACAGATCCCTGCAGCACTCACTGTTTACCCTCCTCTATTGAGAAAAATGACCATTTAACCCTACCCTCTGTTTTCTATCCGATAACCAATTCCTAATCCACAACTGAACTTTGCCACCTATCCCATGACACTTTAATTTTCTCAGGAGCCTCTCGTGAAGAACTGTATCAAAAGCTTTCTGAAAATCTAGATATACTATATCAACCGGCTCACACCTTCAAAGAAGTCAAGCAAATTTGTGAGGCAAGATCTCCCTCAGCTGAACCTATGCTGACTCCGTCTCATTAAATCATGCTTGTCTACGTGTTCCACAATTTTATTTTTTAAATTGTTTCTACCATTTTGCTCCAGCCTCGGCACCCTGAGGTTGTGGGTTCGATCCCTGCCTGCATCAGGAATCATAAATTCTATAGTAAAACAAAGGACTGTATAAGATACCTGAAGATTAGAGGGTGGCCAATGTTATGCCGATTTTTTAAAAGGTCTCCAGGGGAGATCTGGGAAATTATAGACCTTTTAAAAAATCGGCATAACATTGGCCACCCTCTAATCTTCAGGTATCTTATACAGTCCTTTGTTTTACTATAGAATTTATGATTCCTGATGCAGGCAGGGATCGAACCCACAACCTCAGGGTGCCGAGGCTGGAGCTTTTTAACCACAGTCCCCTTGGAAAGATTCCTGCCTTTACTCATTGCCTGGTGTTTCCCCGTCCCCATTGCTCAAGAGCTTCATCCTTACCAGTCTGTGAAAAATGTCCGTCACCTTCACCTTGGAGAAGTTGGGTATCGTTATTTCTGGCTTCTGATGAGCGTCAGCTGCGGGAAGCACATAAAAGAGAAATGGTTGACGTGTCCGTTCCATTAGAGAGCTCGATTCCTGCTGGGTGTAACTTGCTGAGAACAGAGGCCCGGATTCTCTAAATGGCGTCGTTGCCGGCGGCCGCCGATCGACGTGTCAGTCACGCGACGGCACCGTTTAGAGAACCAGGCCTCCGGCGCTGGAAATTTTGGCAGGGTTTTCAAGGCCTGTGTTTCCGTCGTCCACCTTCGTGCCGGCACCTAACGTCACTTCTGGAGTTAGCCACGCCGACTGTGGTGTTAGGCGCCTGCAGAGGTGCAATTCCAGCGCCGATGTTTTTAGGCGCCTTTAAATTTTTTTTTTTTAAAATACCCTTTTAAACGGCGTTTCCCTCTTAACTTAGACACCGATAGGGTGCCTACCGGTGCCTATATTAAGGCATCATTTACAGAATATGGGCCAAAATGTGCAGCAATCAGAGATATCTTCTGTTTAGGACTGTTATCAACATCCCCGGCGTATCCAGTCCTCAGACACGGCGTACCGTCGCTGGCTGAAAATCAGGCAGGGTTTTTTTTTGTAAAGAGCGACTAATGGACTAGCATTAAAACTTTATATTTAATCCGCATGGCTACTGGCCGTCAGTGCTCTTGTGACGTAATGGTATTTGGGGGGGGGGGGGGGATGTTAGCAAGGGTGTTACATGCTCATAGCAAAAAGCTTTCTGATTGAATTTTACTGCCGGGGATTACCCTAGTTCAGTAGGGGGCATCCCTCCTGCTGATTTCAGATGTGGGGGGGCAGGGGGGTGTTCTTAGGTATGGAGTGGGCATCCCTCCTGGCGAGTCTTCCTTTAGGGCAAACAAAATGAATTGTACAGAACACTGTAGTCAGGGATGCTGAAAACAGTTCCTAGGGTTGCAAGAGGGATTTTTACACAATGTGATTTATTATTTGTAACTTGCCTTTGGATTCGTTAAAAAAAAAAAAAAAAAAAAAAAGGGGGGTCAAAATCAAGTTTGATAAGAGGGCATTCAGAAAAGTTGAAAGGGGACAAATTCAAAACGAATGCTAGGAAGTTCTTCTTTACCCAACGTGTGGTGGACACCTGGAATGCGCTTCCAGAGGGCGTAACAGGGCAGAGTACGGTACTGGGGTTCAGGAAAGGATTGGACAATTTCCTGCTGGAAAAGGGGATAAAGGGGTATAGATAGAGGATTACTGCACAGGTCCTGGACCTGTTGGGCCGCCGTGTGAGCGGACTGCTGGGCACGATGGACCTCAGGTCTGACCCAGCAGAGGCATTGCTTATGTTCTTATTAGACAAAATAAGATGTGCCTCAAACAACTTCTGACACGCTTACGCTGGATGTTGGGCGCATCTCCGGTCTCAAAGAAGTCTTCCTCGTTATCTATGTCCGAGTACTTGCTGAGGGAGCGCTTGTGGGTGAAGGAGAGCACCTCCTGGAGGATGTCCATCTTTCTCAGGACCTTGCAGAGTCCGTGGATCCTCATGGCCTCTTCATGGCACATAACGGCTTTCTTCAAATGAGCTTTGCCTACATGGAGACAAGGTCAGGATGCCCTCTCACGTTCAAGTTCAATTTATTAAATATACCGCAAATAGAAATCAAAAACGTTAAGATCTAAGCGGTTTATAATAATTATCAAATAAGGGAATAAAACAATGCAAGACAAACACCGTTACATTTAAAGGGGAAAACAATAAGGTCAATTGCAATAAAATTTGCATAAGGAAAATAGGGAAAGGGAAGGGAAAAAATGGGGTCCCCATAATGCAGGGGTGTCAAAGTCCCTCCTCGAGGGTCCGCAATCCAGTTGGGTTTTCAGGATTTCCCCAATGAATATGCATGAGATCTATTAGCATACAACGCCGCTATTCTCACCTCTTCAATCCGTTTAAAATGCCGCTGCACGACTCGCATTCCCCCTTCTCCTCAAGTCACTTCATTGGCTCCACGTCCACCTCTGAATGCAATTTAAACTCCTCTTGCTGACTTACAAGTGCATTCGCTCTGAAGCCCCCCAATATCTCTCTTCGCTCATCTCCCCCTATGCTCCCCCCCCCCCCCGCGTGATCTCCATTCATCGGACAAGCCCCTCTTATCTGTACCCTTCTCTTCCACTGCCAACTCCAGACTCCGTCCCTTCTTTCTTGCAGCGCCGTATGCCTGGAACAGGCTGCCTGAATCAATACATTGCGCTCCGTCCCTGGCAGCGTTCAAATCCAAGCTTTTCAAATCACTTTTCTGAAACTGCCTTCAACTCTTCAACTCCCCTTCACTGCTATCAGATACCTAGACCCACTATAAGCTCCCCAACCCTGAAATGGCCTGTCTAAATTAGATTGTAAGCTCTTCTGAGCAGGGACTGTCTATTGTATGTTATGTTTAAATGATTTTTATTATTCCAGCAGTAAGAAGCAAATACAAACAGTAGTACCAGTCAGGAAATAACATTTTCAACAATATAATCAGTTTCCCTCCCCTCCCCTCCCCCCTCCCCTCAAATCCATGGCCAGTCCAACAGCTGAGAGTGGGAATAAAATCTTAAAGATTCAAAAGTCTACTGTGAGCACGCGGTGTGAGGTCCTGCCAGAAGTGCTCCCACACCTGACAAAATTTGCAACCCGGGCCAAGAGTCAAGTCTCCCACCATGCGTTGTCTATTGTATGTTAAAATGTACAGCGCTGCGTACGCCTTTCAGCGCTTTAGAAATAATAAATAGTAGTGGTAGCAGAAAGCAGTGCATGCAAACAGATCTCATGCAAATTCATTGGGGAAATCTTGAAAACCCAACTGGATTGCGGCCCTCAAGGAGCGACTTTGATACCCCTGCCATAATGTAAACCATCCCAAAAAAAACAAAAAGCAATGAGCAAAATGTTTGTGAGAAGTAAAATGCCTTTAATTGGGCTCTGAATGTTGTCTGCCAAACATCTCTCTGGCATGAAATGTTCTCTCCTCCAGTTCACTTTCTTCCTCTCTCTCTCTCCTAGAAAGTGGAATTAACATATTCTCTAGGAACCCTGTGCCAATTTTTATCCATCACCCAGCTAAAGAGTAACAACACACTCAGGTCGTAAGGTGAGCAAAAATCCAGCAAGCTATACCCCCTGCAGCTGCTGCCAACATAAAATTTACTAACAGGCCATTATCCTATCGTGCAATCCTGCCTTTACCCTAAGGAACAGTCATATTCAGAATTACGTTATAAACTACAAGTTCTATTTTGTATAGAAAGTCTAAGTTCCCCTTAACTGTACTCCTTCATAAGGACACCTTAAAAGAAAGCTAGCTAAGCCAGAATGGGAGGGGAAGGCCCAATTTTGACGCAGGCCAGCTGGGAGGAGGGAGTCCGCGTCCCTCTGTGCATCTATGTGGATGTAAGGGGGAAGGGGAGTCAAAGGAGGGGTGAGGTGTTCTACGGCAGAGGGGGTCACTTGGCAGCAGGAAGTGTGCGCGTGGCGTTTCTTAGCAGTGGGCAGCGGGGGCATCCTTCCTGCTGCAGGGGGGGAGGTTGTCGCCGTTCCGGGGGGGAGGGGGGTTCACTGCTGCTGCAGGGGAGGTGTGTTGTGATGCAGCGAGAGAGAGAATGGGCATCTCTCCCGCTGCATCACAACAAAGGCTTTCTAGCAGTCTCTGACACTGACCAGCATCCCTGGACCAATCGCTTATTTTTGTCGCCAAAAGCAGATGCCACCTTTTTAAGAATCCAGCGGAGGGCTCATTTCAGTCTTGAAGAGCCCATTTGGCCTGTCATTGTCAGAGCTCACTATTGACACAGAGATAATCCGTTTTGATAATCCGCCGCTAAAATGCGTCAGGCTAAACCATCGGTAAACAGTTCAGCGACGGCATTAAAGTTTTGAGAATCTGGGCCAGAGTGTCTTTGTTGGAGATTATCTTAGAGATAGTTAATGAATCAATGGTAGGGATAATTACTTTTTTTTCTCTCTCTCAAATTTTTAGATAGTTCTCTCAAAATATTCAGAGTATAGGTGTTTACTACTTTTTTGTTTCTTATACAGTATTTATTTCTGCACTTGAGTGTATTACTTAAAAAAGATATAGCAGAATTAGAAAAGGTACAGAGAAAGGCGACGAAAATGAGAAAAAGGGATGGGACGACTTCCCTATGAGGAGAGGCTAAAGTGGTTCAGCTTGGAGAACAGACAGCTCAGGGGTGATATGAAAGGATAGATGTGAATCACTTGCTTACTCTTTCCAAAAATATTAGGACTAGGGGGGCATGTGATGAAGCTACTAAGTAGTAGATTAAAAAACACACCAAAGAAATATTTCTTCACTCAGTGGGAACTTAAACTCTGGAATTTGTTGCCAGAGAATGTAGTGAAAGTGGTTAGCTTAGCAGGGTTTAAAAAAAAAAAGGTTTGGAATCATCAATTCCTCTAACATATGAGGCAGTCGTTTGTGGTACAATATTACATGTTAAGCCTCCCTTGGATCAATATAGAGGTCGTCTTTTCCTTATAATGACTGGGATAGCCATCCAGATGATCACTTGAAATTGAAAGAACTGTGATCGTTTAAATTTCTCGTTCTAGTGGGCAAGTCTTTGCTCTAGTTATAGACTTTAAAGAATAAATGCTGAGAATGTGGGGCATGGTAATATATATAAATTGATATGGGGCCCATTGATATCTTATGTTACCTCATAAATAATTGTTGATTGTAAGTCAGTGGTTGTTTATTTTGGTACATATCCAGGGAAGGGTGGGAGGGGGGAGGGTTATTTATGTCATAAATTGAGTTTTAAATATATACACTTGGAGAGGTGGGAAGATATCATTACTTAAAATAGGGTACAGTTCTTATGGTAATATATGTTTTTTTTGGGGGGGAGGGACTAAGATGAATGGCCACCCGGATGGTCTCAGGACTCAAGGGTCTCCCATATGGGGAACGGCTGGATAAGTTGCATCTATATTCACTCGAGGAGCGCAGAGAGAGGGGGGACATGATCGAAACGTTCAAATATGTCACGGGCCGTATCCAGGTGGAGGAAAATATCTTTTTTCTAAAAGGTCCCATGGCAACAAGAGGGCATCCGTTGAAACTCAGGGGTGGGAAATTTCATGGTGACACCAGAAAATATTTCTTCACCGAAAGAGTGGTTGATCATTGGAATAGTCTTCCACTGGAGGTGATTGAGGCCAGCAGCATGTCAGATTTTAAGAAAAAATGGGATTGGCACGTGGGATCTCTTCGGGGAGAGAGTTAGGGGGTGGGACATTGGTATGGGCAGACTAGATGGGCCTTGGCCCTTTTCTGCCGTCAGTTTCTATGTTTCTAAGATGGCGATGGAGTGAGTCGCGTCTGAAGGTTGCTCCTGCACTTTGTTTGCAATCTTTATTTCAGCTAACATTTTTTACCTTTCATCATGGCCAAGCGCAGAGGCAAGCAGAGGGGCGTTCTTCCAGCCCCATCTGGTATTTCGTTGATGAGGCAAGTGGCAATTACAGCATACGCCACTCCGGTTGGATTGGGCTCATCCGCTTACCGAGGTGGGCAGACCTCGGTCTTGGAGAGCGAGGTTTCGCTCAGCCGATTGGGGCCTGGAGTTCCTCCGTGTCCCGGGAGGATGTCGGGGACGCCGTCGGCAGTGCAGGGGGCGCCGGAGATGATCTCTCCGTCGGCACTGCAGATTTCACCCTTGACCCCGGAAGCAGTCCATGGCTTGTCGACTCTCTCGCAGTCGACATTAGAGAACGGAGGAGCAGTAACCTGCGAGGAAGCAGTGAAGGAGGACTTGGGAACTAGTGGGGTAATCCCCGGAATAACTATACCTCCTCCTTTAATAAGACCTGAGGTTATCGACATGGAAGCAATTTGGACTGGACTGGAATCAGTACATAAGGTATGCTCCCAATTTGTTTCCTCAGTACAGAGTACTAGTAATGTAATGTAATGTAATTTATTTCTTATATACCGCTACATCCGTTAGGTTCTAAGCGGTTTGAAGAAGTCAATCAAAAGCTTTGGAAGAGAAATTGGACAACCTGGAAAAATCAATGGCTGAAGTGAAGGTTTCCATTAATTCACAGCTGAAGGAAAAGTTTTTGAAAAATGGAAAATTTGGAAAATGCAAATAGGAATTTAAATGTTAGACTATTAAACTTCCCGGTCTCCAAATTTCAAACATCGAGAGACTTATTTAATTCCTTCTTAAAATTAGTATTGAAATTTCCTGAAAATAATATGCCACCGTTACAAAAGCTATACTACTTGAATATTCCCAAAGAAGATAAAGGTAAAGGAATCGTACCAGGAGACTTGGATCTCACTGGTATGTTGGAAACATCAATGCAAGAAGAAATAATCATTAGAGCAACTTTACTGGTAACCTTCGTTTTTCTTCAGGATATTCTTCAGTTCTTTGTCTATTCTATAAGTCTGATAATGCGGAATTTCATGGCTCCAAAGTTTCAATATTTCCAGATGTGTCAACATGGACGCAAGCCAGACGGAAGAAATTCCTGGTATATCGTCAGTTAACTTTGAGTTCTGGAGCAACTTTTCAGTTATGTTTTCCCTGTAAATGCTGCGTTACCTATCAGAATGTTAGATATATATTTTATGATCCTGATCAATTAAATTTCTTTCTAGAGGGCAAGACAGCTTCTAGAGCTTCAGATTCTCTCATGGAGTCCCTTACCCAGGCAGTTTGTTAACTCCAACTACACTCTGTAATGTGATTACTTATGAGTTATTCCTCAGAACCAACTTCCCTTGGAGGTGATGGTCTCTCTCTCCTTATTTTGTGGACTCTAATTAGTTGTATATGTGGAATTATTTTATAATTTATTGTTTGTTTCTTATTTCAACTGTTAATTTCTTTAAATTGTTTTTCAACATTTTGTGAAAACTATAAATTAAAAATATATATATATATATATATATGTTTTTGTGTTTTATTGAATGATTATTGGAAGGGTGGGAGGGTAGGTGGGGGAAAAGGTTGATTATAAACATGTGAAAGTTGAATGTGCTTTTATTGTATCAATTTATGTTGACTTTGTTGTATTGCACTGTTGAAGTTTTTAAAATCAATAAAGAATAATTAAAAAAAAAAAGGTTTGGATAAGAGAAGTCCACTGCTTATTCCTAGGATAAAATCTGTTTTACTCTTTGGGATCTTGCCAGGTACTTGTGATCTGGGGTTGGCCACTGTTGGAAACAGAATACTGGGCTTGATGGACCTTCAGTCTGTCCTAATATGGCTACTCTTATGTTTTTGGAAATGTAAATATACAGTATATTATACCATACCTGCTCGGTTTCAGAAAGTTTGCTGTAGTTCCCACTTTTGAACACAAGGTGGGGCTTGAAACAAGACCTCAGCATTTAAAGCTATTGTTTCTTAAGAAACAATGTGGGTGAAATTTCACCTGCTTTACAAAAGTGCCAGGCACACAATTATCCAGGAAAACGAAAAAAAAATCTTGCTGGAAGGATAAAAAGAATTAGGGAGCTCTGTCAGTCCAAGAGAGACTGCCAGAGGAGTCAACTTTCAGCCAACACCATGAACATCCCTTTACTATGGCTTAGTAAAAAGGGAGGAGGTAAGTTTTTTAAAAAAAAATAAATAAAATTAAATAAATAATTTTTTAAGACAGCTAACGTTAACCCTTACCTAGCTTTCTCCGTTCCTCCTGGTCTTGCAGTATTAGGACAGGTGGAGACCCTGCGGCCTTGGCGACATGGAACTGGAGGAAGGCCTTTTCATGGTCCCGGGACTCACTTTCAGACCCCACTGGAAAATAATAATAATAAAGGCAAATTTCACCATTACAAAATGCAACCACAAATTAATTGGAGCTTAACCTAATTTCTACTCTTTGGTGTGCGATGTGCACTGGAAATGGATGAATACCGTATTTACAAAACCTTGATTCCTTGCCAGTCTGTTACAAGATCATATTGATTCACAAAGCAATCAAACAATAAGCTATCTATCACAATATCTCCTCACATACTTCATTCAGTCTCTCAAAGCTCCTCAAAGTTTGAGATGAAGTCACCCGAAAGCCTGAGAAAGTACAAGCACCATATAAGTATTTAGAATCCGATACTTTGGCTTCACCTTAAGACCTGAAATGTGAGAAACTACTCAAACAGAAGCCTAACAATAAGATATAAATTTCCCTGCCCCGATAAAACGGATATTTCAGAAAAGAAAACCTATGGCCAGAACACAGGGTCCTTCATTAAAAAAAACAAAACGACTCAATAAGATCCGAGGTTCGGTGGCACTGCCCTACAGAGCAGCTCAGGACTTCCAGTTCTCGAGCCAGCCAGGGCTGGAGATGCTGCAAAGAAGCATTATAGCCCCAGTGGGAAGGAAAACCAAATCAGAGCCAAACAAATAGCAACGTTCTGGAGGGAACACTAGTGCACAGTCCCTGGCTACGGACTGTCACTGTGAAGGCCGAAAGATGGACAATAGGGGAAAAATGTCCTGGCTCATAAAGGTTGGAGGAGTCAAGAAGTCAAGAGGGGATAAAAATATATTTAAAATATGATGTATTAGATATAAAAGTGATATTGTGTATTCATCAATTGTATTTTAATATTTTGTACACTTTATGTAAAATTTGAAAACGAATAAAAATTATAAATCAAAAAAAAAAAAAAAGATGGCTTACCTTTGAATTAAAATCGATTGGATTTTCATTTTCCTTTTGTCATTTCTACAATCTTAAAACTACAAGGGAACTCACTTATCCAAGGTGATAACTTATACATTACATTACATTAGTGATTTCTATTCCGCCTGTGCCTTGCGGTTCTAAGTGGATTACAATTTAAAGAGATCTGGACATTACCGAGAGAATTACATAACAACGATTAAGTAAATTACATGTTATGGTAGGGAGTTACAAATTAGAAGATATCTGGATTTTTCGATAGAATTACATAGCAGGATTCTAGTAATTACAGGGTACAGTGGAGAAAAACAATATATTCGGGTAACAGAAGAAAGTTACCTAACATTGAAGGAATAGTTTATTGGATACAGATGGTAGATGCTTATTTAGGAATCTGGATATTTTTGGTAGGTGTGGTTCGAGGAGTTGACTAATGTGTTAATCACGGGGGAAAGAGCATGTGCGATTGGGGAGGAGATTAGTAAGTAAGGACGTGTTTTTTGAATAGAACTGTTTTGATTCCTTTTCGAAACACTTTGATGTCTGTTGTTTTGATCATCAGTTTGGTGATGGTGGGGTCAATTTTCGCTGCCTGTGTCGATAGAAGGCTGTCGTACAGTTTCTTACGTCGGGTACCGTTATGAGGGGGGAAGGTGAATAGGTTCTGAGTTCTCCTTGATCTGGGTAATCGGTAGTGGTAAAGGCGGTTGTTTAGGTAACTCTTTCAATGATCACCTTGTTTCTTTATATGAAACAATATTTACTTAACTCCACTGTCAGCTGATGTTGTTTAGTGAACATTCTCCTTTATTCATATTACTGCATACACATACATTGCCGACCCCCCAACCTAGAAACATAGAAATAGACGGCAGATAAGGGCCACGGCCCATCCAGTCTGCCCATCCTAATGACCCTCCCCTGCCTTTACTTTGCGAATAGATCCCACGTGTCGATCCCATTTGGCCTTAAAATCAGGCACGCAGCTGGCCTCAATCACCTGAAGTGGAAGACTATTCCAGCGATCAACCACCCTTTCAGTGAAAAAGAACTTCCTGGTGTCACAGCGCAGTTTCCCGCCCCTGATTTTCCACGGATGCCCTCTTGTTGCCGTGGGACCCTTGAAAAAGAAGATATCTTCCTCTGTCTCGACGCGGCCCGTGAGATATTTGAACGTCTCGATCATGTCTCCCCTCTCTCTGCGCTCCTCGAGTGAGTATAGCTGTAATTTTTCTAACCGTTCCTCGTACGGGAGATCCTTGAGTCCCGAGACCATCCGAGTGGCCATTCTCTGGACCGACTCCATCCTCAGCACGTCCTTGCGATAATGCGTCCTTGCGATGATGCGGTCACTGGGACCTTAGTTGTGGGTCTGAATGTTCACTAAACAACATCAGCTGACAGTGGAGTTAAGTAAATATTATTTCATATAAAGAAACAAGGTGATCATTGAAAGAGTTTGTCATTTCTACAATGCCACATTCTAAGAGGAAGGGGACGGAAAGGGCCGTGACATTGCCAGCTCTTTCATCATCTCTGGTTCAGCTGACGCTTCTGCAGATTTTGGAGCGCCAGATGGCTGCCAATCCTCGGTCTGGATTTCGAAGGTTGGAATCTGCAAGCAAGCAAGGTAACACTCGACTCTCTGGAGCAAGACATGCAGATTCTTCCATGTATCTATCAGACCCAGTGCTTTCAAACAGTCCCTTAGAACTCAAACTCCTCTCGAACTCTCTAAGGCGGGCTCCGTCTCTGGCAGTCTTCAATTCCAAGTTAAGAGCCCAACTCTTTGAGAGTGCTTTCGACTCCTAATTCCTCTCACCTTGGGCTCTACATCCCCCAACCCCGTAGGTCATTTCTGTCTGTCCAAGTGAGATTGTAAGCTCCTCTGAGCAGGGACCATCCATTAAATGTCAAATGTACAGCTCTATGTACACCCTTCAGCACTATATCAGTGATAAATAGTAGTAAGTTATCCGTATTGCTCCGAGACCTATGAATAGCACTTAGAAGGCAATTCTATAAAACGGTGCTTACAATTACAGGCCAGAGTTCAGGCAGTAAGGGGGCACATGGGCCCCTCTGACCTCAACTTCCTGTTCCTGGGTGGGAGCCACGCACACACACATCACGGCTCTTTCAAGTTTCATGGTTTTTTTTATTAATCGCTTAATCATATTTCCAAGCGATGAACAGTTTAAAATTACATTTGGTGGGAAACAATACAATACAAAATTTTTATATAATAACATTAGGGATTGAAGTTTAACTTAACATACTCATAACACTAGGTAAAAGGGGATGTGAAATACAAATCAATATAGGAAAGTAGAAACAAAAAGGGAAAAGCACAAAAGGTAAACAAATAAAAGGTAAAATATTATAAGATAAAAATAGTTTGGCCTATGGATTATTAAAATTAGTTATCAAAGGCATCTTTGAAGAGAAATGTTTTTAAATTACTTTTGAATTTTCCAAGTTCCTGTTCTTCCCTTAAATACATTGGAAGGGCGTTCCAAGTCTGTGGTGCGGTCACCGAAAAAATAAATTGCCGTCTTGTATTAATAACCTTCAGCGAAGGAATAGTTAGTAAATTCTGTTCATTAGATCTCAAAGCTCTATTTGGAAAATATGGAATTAATAATTTATATATAAATGCTGGGGTTTTATTACAAAGAGATTTGAAAGTCAGTATGCAAAGTTTATATGTTATCCGATGGAAGCCAGTGCACGTTTTTTAGAAGCGGTGTTACATGGTCAAACTTTCTGGATTTGGTTATAAGCTTAATGGAAGCCTCTTTCTGTTGGCCTGCTTGCTAGTGGTTTCTTTTCGCTTTTTTTGGCCAGGCCTGAATTGTCCTCTTTTACTCTTTGGCTTCAGTTTGTAGACTGGATTATGTTCACCTTTTAATTGAGTTTTTTTATACAACCAGTGGAACGTTATTCGTTTGTCCAGTTTGCCGAAACTGGGATCCTAGTTGGGACCTCAGCTTCTTAACTGTATTGAGACTTTTCTATTAATAAATATCACTGTTGGTGGGCGACAAGATCTCACTTGCTTTTTCTGTTTGTGTTCTAGAGACTACCTTGCTTCTCATCCACCCTTTCCGTGAAAAAGTATTTTCTGAGGTTGCCTGTATCCCTGCTTAGTTGCGAGTTACAAATAAATAAATGGTGTCAGGTCAAAAGCGCGCCGGGACAAAGGCGCGCCCAGACAATTGAGCGCAGCGCAGAGGTGCGCGCCGCTCTAAATTACTGTTTTTAGGGCTCCGACGGAGGGGGAACCCCCACACTTTACTTAATAGACATCGCGCCGCGTTGTGGGGGCATTGTGGGGGGTTGTAACCCCCCACAATTTACTGAAAACTTAACTTTTTCCCTGTTTTTAGGGAAAAAGTTAAGTTTATAGTAAAATGTGGAGGGTTACAACCCCCCAAACCCCCCATAACGCCGCGCGATGTCTATTAAGTAAAGTTGGGGGGTTCCCCAACAAAACCCCCCGTCGGAGCCCCTAAAAACTGTAATTTTGAGCGGCGCGCGCCTCCGTCTTGCGCTCAGTTGTTGGCGCGCGCCTTTGTCTTTCACGCCGTTGTCTATGAACCAAATAAATAGATACATTTGCGACTTATCTGCTACTGGAGTTTCTTGCAGCATTTAAACAGTGTGCAAACACTTTTTCTAGGTTTACACAAGTTTCAATTGAACTTGCACTACTGGAATACTCACTTGAACAGTCACAAAACGCACTGGCAGCATAATAATGGGACAGAGCCTTGAAGTGATCAGATTTGACATGGACCATTGTGGTCCAGGAGTACGGGATGTAGTCCTTCATTGGCGGCTGGGTCATGATCTGGTGTACTAAGAAGTAGACGTTTGCTACCTAGAAACAAACAAAAACAGAGAACCTTCAGCTCTACAAAACATGGAAACAGAGAAAAATGGAGGGCAAATCAAGACTGCCCATCCGTGCCATGACTCTCGCTCCTCTCCTTTAGAGATCCTATGTATGAGGGGGGTGTTGAAAAGTTCTTAGCCCAACCCACCAACTTCCTAAATTCTGCCACTCTAGTGGAAAACTCTCCAGCACCCCCTCGTAGTGTGAAGAGTTTCATCCTCTGGTAACCAGAGCTGAGATTGTGATGTCATAATGCCTCAATCCACCAATGCCTAAGAGCCAACCACATCGGTGATGTCACAATGGCTGGATTTTCCTATACTTGGCTCACATAGGAACATAAGAATTGTCCTACTGAAGGTCTATCAAGCCCAGGATCCTGTTTCCAAAAGTGGCCAACCCAAGTACCTAGCTAGATCCCAAGTAGTACGAGAGGGCGCTGAAAAGTTCTCAGCCCAATCAACCAACTTCCTAAATTCTGAGCGTTATTTTGCCACTCTAGTTGAAAAGTGTGTCATTAAGTGCCAATTTGCAGAAATGAAATTCTATATTTTCACATTGTTTCAGAACATTGATTGTACTATATCCATGCAGTTCTTTTCTTGGTTAGGCTGAGAACATCTCCTCGTACTTGTCCCATGCTCTCTTCACCCTCTCCAAGGTAGGGAGAACGAGAGGGCACTCTCTAAAGTTGAAAGGGGATAGATTCTGTACAAACATAAGGAAGTTCTTCTTCACCCAGAGAGTGGTAGAAAACTGGAATGCTCTTCCGGAGTCTGTTATAGGGGAAAACACCCTCCAGGGATTTCAAGACAAAGTTAGACAAGTTCCTACTGAACAAGGACATACACTGGTAGGGCTAGTCTCAGTTAGGGCGCTGGTCTTTGACCAGAGGGCCGCCGCGTGAGCGGACTGCTGGGCACGATGGACCCCTGGTCTGACCCAGCAGCGGCAATTCTTATGTTCATTTCCAAGAGGCAGTTCCATGCATTCACCACTCTTTCCGTGTAGAAATATTTCTTTAGGTTACTCCTGAATCTGACCCTATTCATCTTCTTCCTATGCCCCCTCATTCCAGAGCTTCCTTTCAATTGAAGCATGCAGCCTGGATGACAAACTCTGACCCTCAAGTGCTACAACCAAAGAGAGGTCTCTCAGTATCCCTAACATCCATGAATTTTAGTATTTATTCATTTAATTTCTTCTAAAAAATAAAACATTTGTGACACTTGAAAGCTCACTAGCCTCAACCACCAAGGGTTTAAAATGCACAAGAATTAAATGTGGCTCGTGTTAAACATGGGGAAGCCACTGCTTGCCCTGATTTGGTGCATAGATTCTTGCTACTCTTTGGGGATTTCGCATGGAATGTTACTACTCTTTGGGGTTCCAGAATCTTGCTACTCTGAGATTCTAGAATGTTGATACTCTTTGGGGTTCCAGAATCTTGCTACTCTGAGATTCTAGAATGTTGCAACTCTTTGGGGTTCCAGAATCTTGCTACTCTGAAATTCTAGAATGTTGCTACTCTTTGGGGTTCTAGAATCTTGCTACTCTGAGATTCTAGAATGTTGATACTCTTTGGGGTTCTAGAATTTTGCTACTAGATTCTAGAATGTTGCTACTCTTTGGGGTTCCAGAATCTTGCTACTCTGAGATTCTAGAATGTTGCAACTCTTTGGGGTTCCAGAATCTTGCTACTCTGAAATTCTAGAATGTTGCTACTCTTTGGGGTTCTAGAATCTTGCTACTCTGAGATTCTAGAATGTTGCTACTCTTTGGAGTTCCAGAATTTTGCTACTCTGAGATTCTAGAATGTTGCTACTATTTGTTTTTTTTGCCAGGTACTAGTGACCTGGATTGGCAACCGTGATGACAGGCTACTGGGCTACTGACTCAGTAAGGCTATTCTTTTCTTATGAATAGTTTTCTTTGCTTCTGGGCATCCCCGCTGAGGTAGTGGTACAATATTTGGACACCATGGTCCAATCATTATCAGATTTTTCCTTCTTTGGATTTCTTTACTGCCTTTTTTTGAAAATATTTACTCAAGGTGGAGTACAGCAGTAAAAAATATATATATTAAAAAAATGTCCCAAGAGACACTGGCAGAAGAAATCAATCATATAGCTCAAATGGATTTACAAAATTTAACAACCATTTTGGAAGAATCAATAACAGAAGCTTCTTCAAGGGCTACGTTGTAGGTATCTTATGTGTTTGAGAAGGACTCAAATGCAACATTGAAATTAAACTTTAGACATTCTCACAAAAATTTTTTTTGACAAGAGATTATGGATTTTCCATGACGTGACTAAAAGCACCCAAGAGACAGGAAACGAGAAATTTGGGGGTCCCCTTTCTATTTGTCCTATCCCTGTAAAGGTATGTCTAGATTTGGGGGTACTAAATATGATTTTTTTTTTCTCCAGAACACTTGCGTTCATTCCTAAGTTTGAAGATCACTCAGGGTTAGTATTAGGAAATAATGTATTTAAGATGGAGATACCATTCCTGTTAATGCTTATCAGTATTAATATTATCCCCCCACCCCCCGTTTTACAGTTTTTAGCGCCAGCTGCAGCGGTAACAACTCCAACGCTTGTAAAGCTTCTGTGCCGTGAAATACTTGAATGCACTGTCGTATGATCTGACGTTGTTCCATGGCGTCAGCATACTGCACCGTCAGGTCTTCCTGGGATACACTAGGCAGAGAAATCCCATTAGGGCAGGGGTGTCAAAGTCCCTCCTCGAGGGCCGCAATCCAGTCGGGTTTTCAAGATTTCCCCAATGAATATGCATGAGATCTATTAGCATACAATGAAAGCAGTGCATACAAATAGATCTCATGCATATTCACTGGGGAAATCCTGAAAACCCGACTGGATTGCGGCCCTCGAGGAGAGACTTTGACACCCCTGCATTAGGGAGTGTGCGCAACACCCTGAAGTTGTGGGTTCAAATCCCACGCTGCTCCTTGTGACCCTGGGCGAGTCACTTGATATCCCCATGGCCCCAGGTACTTTAGGTAGAGTGTGGACCCACCACGACAGAAAGGGGAAAATGCTTGAGTACCTGAATGCAAACCATTTAGGCTATAAGTGGTATAATACACTTCCCCCTCTGTATTCATGGTGGTTAGGGGCAGAGCCGGCCCGCGAATATTAAAAAACCGCGAATAATATTCAGGCCGGTTCTGCCCCTAACCTCTGCTTCCCCCCAGCTATCGCTCACAGGAAATGGCTGCCTTGAGCTCCCGTAGTCTCTCGAGCCATTTCCTGTGAGCGACCTGCACGGGGCAGGAGCATGAAAAGATCACTCCTGCTCCGAAAACCTGCTAGACCACCAGGTAAGGCTTAAGGGGGATTTACAGGGCTTAAAATAGCCCGAAAAAGGAATTTTAGGTTTAAAAATCGCAAATAAGTGAATCCTTAGAGACGAAAACCGTGAATACGGAGGGGGAAGTGTAAATACTAAAAGAAAAAAAAAAAAAAGGGGTTCCTATCTGTCTGGGTTAGAAGGAAGGCTGAGGTCTTACCTGGGCTGCTTCCTTTGCAGTCTGAAGTTGCGTGAGGAACTCCTTCGGGGCCTTTGCGAGGGCAACTTTCTCAAAGACGCATTCCTGGACTTGAGCGACCATTAGATGAACCAGCATGTTCAGAGAAGCAGTACTCATATCCAGACTGGGAGCATTGGAGAAGTTCTCTTTCAGGTAATTAAATGCACCTGTAGAAAGAGAATGAAAGTGGGAACACGGCAAAAAAAAAAAAAAAATCACTTAATGGAGACAAAGACACCTAGATAACCAATCATGGGTGGTTTATGATATGGAGCATCTCCCAAAGCCTTTTTGAGTTTCCTTTTTTAGCAAAATAAGTATCTGAAAGTCTAGAAGGAGGTGGTGGGGGGACAGAGGGTGTGAGCAACTGGTTATCCCAACATCTTTAGAGGATTTGTTTCAGAGCAAGCAGGATGACCAGTCTAACACAAGGGAATCCTTAGCTGAAAAGGATCTTCAATGAAGAACGAGAAAAAACACAAGACTGGCCGGCGGTGTAAAAAAGGGAAGGAGATGACCAGGGCGGTGGCACCCAGTATCAGTGCACTATTCACCCTCTCCCCCACCCTCGCGCTCTTCCCCTTCGCACATGCTCCCCTGTATACCTCTTCCTCATACCTCTTAAATATCGTGCGCGGCAGCAAGCATCTCCTGGCTGCTGCTTGGCCAGGCCTCAGCTCTCCCTCTGACATCACTTCCTGGACTGAGGGATTTGGGGGTGTGGTTTGAATTAGACGCTTTCATTTAGGCCACGAAAACCCTGGCATAAATGGAGGGCGCCTAAGGTTTCAACGTCTACCGGCGCCACTAGGCCTGATTATTTAGATTAAACAATTTTATTGATGACAAACCACTGGCAGAATAAAACAGCTCAATCAAGCCATCACATTTGCAAACTCCCCCAATGCAACATAACAGAGCATAAAACAGGTGTAAAACTGCCTTGTACATGTGAGCAATATCTCTCGCCCCCTCCACCCCTATCTCACTCATGCTTATCCCCATAGGGATCTAATCTAGAATATGTAGCAACAAACTACGACCCTTTGGATGTACAGACTGAATATAGGGTGTCCCATATCTGCAGAAAGAGAAACTTCCATTTTCAGGACCCTCTAGAATCGGTACACCATCAAAAAACGCGTCGGACATTGGCGCGCTGGCAATCTCGCGACGACATTTGCGTGCAGGAAAATGTGCGCTGCCGCTTCCAGGCCTTCCTATTTGCGCTGTGAGTGGGGGTGGGGAAGTAACTGTTTTTGCGTAAAATAAGCTCTCAGCTGTACAGAAGAACGTAGGGAGAGGGGAGACATGATTGAGACATTTAAGTATATCACTGGTCGTATCGAGGTGGAAGATGATATGTTCTCTCTTAGGGGACCCTCGACCACAAGAGGGCATCCGCTAAAAATCAGGGGCGGGAAGTTTCATGGCGACACCAGGAAGTATTTCTTCACCGAAAGAGTGGTTGACAATTGGAATGAGCTTCCAGTGCAGGTGATCGAGGCCAGCAGCGTGTCAGATTTTAAAAACAGATGGGATGCCCAGGTCGGATCTCTAGGAGGGTAGAGTTAAGGGGATGGGTCATCAGAGCACGATATCTCAAAGGCTAGCTAGGAGGGAGGGTCAATAGAGTGGGCAGACTTTTCTATGTTTCTACCCTATAATAGGTTTCCCTCAGCCCTGCACTTTGCATCAAACTCGGGATGGACTTAATATTTGTCAACAGGTCCCTGTTTATCCTTTTCCCAAGCCCCCTGATATGAAATAAACTGGGGTAACTGGGGGTATATAAAGTTAAGCTTTAGTTTAGTCTATATAGTTTTAACTAAATGAGATGCCGTCAAGATCTCTGTATCCTATCTATTCCCCATACGTTTATCTAGTTGCGCTCCCCCAGGCATAATTTAAATGGCGCCTAGCGGATGATTGAAAATTGTGCTCAGCGGCACCTGCAAGGTCAGTGCCGTTGATGGAATCGGGGGCCTTATTTCTTACCTGCTGCTTTCTGGAAAGCGTCTATTGCGTTGTCCACTCCTTGCATGGTGGTACGATCCTGACGTGCCCCAATCTGTGTATAGAGCGCTCCGATATTGAAAAGCACACTGCCCTTTTCAAAAGCTAGGGCGCGCTGACAGGAGGGAACCCCAGTGAGGGAGTCATACCTAGGAAGAAAGCAATGGACAAGTCATTACACATCGCAATTATTTGAGGACGTCTTTATATCCCACTGAAGCTTAAGGATCTCTCCTGAATAAAAGCTGTGAACTCGTATGACCTGCAGTATGCAGGTTCAATGGAGCTAGCTGCTGGCCCGGTTAGTGAACATAAGAATAGCCTTACTGGGTCAAACCAGTGGTCCATATAGCCCAGTAGCCTGTCTTCACTAGGTCACTAGTACCTGGCAAAAACCCAAATAGTAACAACAGTCGCCTCAATTTCTGACTGAAACCCAAGTGAGGAATGGTTACTGCGGATGGGCAGACTAGATGGGCCATTTGGCCTTTATCTGCCATCATGTTTCTATGAATCCAACCTAAATATCAATAAAAATATATGAATAGCCTTACTGGGTCAGACCAATGGTCCATCAAGCCCAGTAGCCCGTTCTCACAGTGGCTAATCCAAGTCCCTTACCTGGCCAAAACCCAAAGAGTAGCAAGATTCCGGAATCCCAGAGAGTAACAAGATTCTAGAATTCCAAAGAGTAGCAACATTCCATGCTACCGATCCAGGGCAAGCAGTGGCTTCCCCCAGGTCTTTCTCAATAACAGACTATGGACTTTTCCTCCAGGAACTTGCCCAAACCTTTCTTACAATCAGCTACGCTATCTGCTCTTACCACAACCTTTGGCAATGCGTTCCAGAGCTTAACTATTTTCTGAGTGAAAAAAATGTCCTCCTATTGGTTTTAAAAGTATTTCCCTGTAACTTCAAGTGTCCCCTAGTCTGTAATTTTTTAGAGTAAGAAATCGATCCACTTGTCCCCGTTCTACACTGTACATACTACCAGGCTGGGTATAATGCCTGTAGCAGTTATTTGAATATTGGGAACAACAATATCTAGAGCACACTTGATAAAGTAATTTAGCCAATTATCTATGGTATTAGTTATGTAATGGTGCCCCGCCACCAGGTGGCTCAGTAGAGCTTCCTTAGTTATATAGTAACACTAGCTGATGTCCCGGCGTTGCACGGGTATTTAATTATAGCAATAACACTGTAAATGGATTTAAATAAAGATACTTTATAGTGGTGAATGAAATAATTTTGTTACAGCTTTATAAAAAGTAAAATATTGAAAGTATAATGTGAAATATTTGACAAAATGAATACAATTCAACTAACACAAAAATTGATTATAAACAACATTTTTAGTTTCACCTCCAGGAGCAAGAACATATACATTATTGGGTGAACCCACCCTTCCCACGTGTGAAGGTGGGCCGCGAGACCCCCAGAACATATCACCCCAGGTAGTGAGGGATCTGCATACCAAGTTTCGTTCAAATCGGTCAAGCCGTTTTTGCGTGATCGCGGCACATACACACATACATACACACATACATACCCCACATACATACCTCCGATTTTATATATATAGATAATAACATAGTAGATGAGGGCAGATAAAGACCCGAATGGTCCATCCAGTCTGCCCAACCTAATTCAATTTTAATTTTTTAATTTTTCTTCTTAGCTTTACCCGGTACTGTGCTTGGGTTCCAACTGCCGAAATCTCTGTTAAGACTTACTCCAGCTCATCTACACCCTCCCAGCCATTGAAGCCCTCCCCAGCCCATCCTCCACCAAACGGCCATATACAGACACAGACCGTGCAAGTCTGCCCAGTAACTGGCCTTAGTTTAATATTTAATATTATTTTCTGATTCTAAATCCTCTGTGTTCGTCCCACGCTTTTTTGAACTCTGTCACCGTTTTCCTCTCCGCCACCTCTCTCGGGAGCGCATTCCAGGCATCCACCACCCTCTCCGTAAAGTAGAATTTCCTAACATTGCTCTTGAATCTACCACCCCTCAACCTCAAATTATAGTTTTATTAGGTAGCTGTAATTAGTCAGTTTTAGGAACCTTTTGGAAAGCCGCAGTCCTTCATAAAAGTGGTAACAATGAATGTTAGAAGCTAAAGACTACTCCCACCTTGGCAGGAAAATGAACAGATGTCCTACTAAAGGAAAAAGTAGTGGTTTACAGTTTAGGGGCTTGCAATATATATATATATATATATATATACAGTGGTACCTTGGTTTATGAGCATAATTCGTTCCAGAAGCTTGCTTGTAATCCAAAGTACTCGTATAGCAAAGCAACTTTCCCCATAGGCCATAATGGCAACGCTGACAATTCTTTCCAGAACCCAAAAGGGAAGTGGCGAGGGGTGGCCCAGGGGTGTGTACCTGTAGGGTGCCCGGTCTCTAGGAAACGCCTCCTCCGTCCGCCAGCTGCTGGAGAACCCCGCAGTGCCGCTTCGGGGGGGATGCCTCTTCTGTCCGCCAGCCACTGAAGAACCCCTGAGCCCACACAGCACCGCTTCAGGGAGATTCCTCTGCCGTCCGCCGGCCAGCCTTCCACGCCGGGTGCCTTCCGCATGCTGGAGAGCCTATGAGAGCCCACGCAGCCGAGTGCCGTCCCACCTGCAAGTTGCGTATGATCACACGCAACGTCGATGATTGACGTTGTGCGTGATCATACGCAGTATGCAGGTGGGACAGCACTCGGCTGCGTAGGCTCAGATAGAGGCTCTCCAACTTGCGGAAGGCACCCGGCGTGGAAGGCTGGCCGGCGGACGGCAGAGGAATCCCCCTGAAGCAGCGCTTCCTGCAGCTGTAAGTGCTCGTTTATCGGGGCAGTGCTCGGTTTGCGAGACAAAAGTTTGCTGAGTGTTTGCTCGTCTTGCAAAACATTCGCAAACCGCGTTAATCGCAAACCAAAGTTCCACTGTGTGTATATATATATATATATATATATATATATATATATATATATACCGTATTTGCCGGCGTATAAGACGACTTTTCAGTACCTTAAAATCCTCCCCAAAGTCGGGGGTCGTCTTATACGCCGGGTACTGTTTACATGCCCTTACTTTACATTAGAGAGCTGCACAGGGACGCCCCTAGGGTCATGGGGATCCCGTGGGGACGCCCCCTAGGGTCGCGGGGATCCCATGGGGACGCCTCCGAGGGTCGCGGGGCTCCTGCGGGGCTGGATGCTCAGTCTTCTGGATGTACGCGGCTCTTCTTCTCCCTACCTTCTCTGCTTGCAGCACAGAGCCGAACGGAAGTCTTCCTGACGTCAGCGCTGACGTCGGAGGGGAGGGAGGGCTTAAACAAAGCCCTCCCTCCCTCCGACGTCAGCGCTGACGTCGGGAAGACTTCCGTTCGGCTCTGTGCTGCAGGCAGGGCAGATAAGGAGAAGGAGAGTAGCCTCGCGGTTCAAGTGGCTACCAAGGGAGAGGGGCGGCCGCCCCGCCCCGGTTGCAGCACAGCCGGCCAGGTTCCCTTACTTTTGTGGCACTTCCCCGACCGACCGATAACAGCCCGGGTCCGACAATCCTCCCTGCCCTGTAGCCGCGAATCTAAATTACCTTCTTACAGCAGCTGTAAGAAGGTAATTTAGATTCGCGGTTAAGGGCAGGGAGGTTTGTCGGACCGGGGCTGTTGTCGGTCGGTCGGGGAAGTGCCACAAAAGTAAGGGGACCTGGCCGGCTGTGCTGCACCCGGGGCGGTAGAGAAGGTGTGCAGAAGAAGGGGTAGTCTTATACGGCGAGTATATAACAAAACTCTATATTTTAACTAAAAGTTGGGGGGTCGTCTTATACGCCCAGTCGTCTTATACGCCGGCAAATACGGTATATATAAATAAGAGGCAGATTAAGCTAAACAAATCTGATTGCCTTTTTTTCATCCAACTTAGTGGTCCCGTAAAGGTCAGGTTCAGTATTTTCAGCCCTCTTTATCCAGCCAACAAAACTCAGGGAAAAGTCACATCAATATATATGCCCTCATGCATGTTGAGATCTACTGACCGCATATGCTCAAAATTGAAAGCCACTCAACCCAGTACAGAAACTGCAAATACAAACTGAAAGTACTGGTCCCAAAATATCACAATACTGGACCCATTCACACTTACATAGGAACTATATATGAACCGTTTGAAAGAACAGTTTCACGAATTAGTTCTCGAGGGTTTGGTTTTTTTTGTATGGATCTTCAGAATGCAACCGGGCACAACATACTCCCAGTTGTTATGGTCTCCATCGATCCAAAATGTTATTGAATAATTTTATATATGTTTTATCTTTAAATATTTTTTCTTTCCATATATAAAACTTGTCAGTGAAATAACCCTTATTCTTCAGTACGATATTACACCACCTGAAGAATAAGCATAAGCTAAGTGGTGGTTATTTCACTGACAAGTTTTATATATGGAAAGAAAAAATATTTAAAGATAAAACATATATAAAAAATACAAAATTATTCAATAACATTTTGGATCGATGGAGACCATAGCAACTGGGAGTGTGCTGTGCCCGGTTGCATTCTGAAGATCCATACAAAAAATACCTCGAGAACTAATTCATGAAGCTGTTCTTTCAAACGGTTCATGTATAGTAGAGAATGACAAGGGGACCGTTTACCGCGGTCACCGCAGCAAATCCGCAGTAATGGGGACATTTGCAACTGGTTTACTGCAGGAATGGGGACAAGACTTTTCACTGCCCCACAGGAGCGGTAGAAAGTGTTGCTCTTGTGGGAAAAAAATTGCGCCCGTTTCAGACTCAGCATCTCCTCCACAGCTCCTCTTGGGCCTATTTTACCTTCAGGAGCCAGCCATGCCACGATGAAGGCAGAAGGAACCCAAAACCAAAGCCTGAGATCAATGTGATTTGAAGAATAAAATTACCAGACAGCAAAAGATAGAAAAAAAAAATTTATGTTATATTTTATGATTAGAATATTTCAGATTTAAAATATGTATCCTGCTAGAGCTGGTATTAGACATAACTGGGGACCGCAAAGTCCAGGCTGTGCTTCTTTACCTTCCAGCTGGCTTAGGGCTCTCTCTGACCAGGGGGCAGTTGCCCTAGTTGCTCTCCCCTAACACTATTCCTGCCATGTGTGACTGAAGTATTCTGTTAGCTTGATTTTTCTATGTAGCATTCTGTAGTAATTTGGTTTGTTCAGTTTTCACAATAGTGAAGGGGATATTTGTGAAAGGGAGGGGAGACAGAGGTTTTGCTGATCCTTGCTCTGTATTATTTAAAAACCTAAGAACATAAGCAGTGCCTCTGCTGGGTCAGACCAGAGGTCCATCATGCCCGGCAGCCCGCTCACGCAGTGGCCCATCAGGTTCAGGACCTGCATATTAATCCTCTATCTATACCCTTCAATCCCCTTTTCCTTCAGGAAAACATCTAATCCTTTCTTGAAACCCAATACCGTACTCTGTCCTACCACACCCTCTGGAAGCGCATTCCAGGTGTCCACCACCCTCTGGGTGAAGAAGAACTTCCTAGCATTGGTTCTGAATCTGTCCCCTTTTAATTTATACGAATGCACTCTCGTTCTTGTAGTCTTCGAAGTTTTGAAGAATCTGTCCCTCTCCACTTTCTCTATGCCCTTCATGATCTTGTAAGTGTCTATCATGTCCCCTCCAAGCCTCCGCTTTTCCAGGGAAAAGAGCCCCAGTTTCTCTAATCTTTCAGTATAGGAAAGGTTTTCCATACCTTTTATCAATCTCGTCGCTCTTTTCTGAACCCTCTCGAGTATCACCATATCCTTCTTAAGGTATGGCGACCAGTATTGGACGCAGTACTCCAGATGCGGGCGCACCATTGCCCGATACAACGGCAAGATAACTTCCTTCGTTCTGGTTGTAATACCTTTCTTGATGATACCTAGCATTCTGTTCGCCTTCTGGGCCGACAGTTTCATTGTCATGTCTACCAGTACCCCTAAGTCCTTTTCTAGGCTACTTTCACCCATTACCAGCCCTCCCATTGTATAGCTGTACTTCGGGTTTCTGTTTCCTACATGCAAGACTTTACATTTCTCTACATTGAACTTCATCTGCCATCTCGTCACCCACTCCCCTAGTTTGTTCAGGTCCCTTTGTAAATCTTTGCAGTCCTCTTTAGTCCTAGCCCCATTAAATAGTTTGGTGTCGTCTGTGAATTTTATTACTTCGCATTTCGTCCCTGTTTCTAGATCATTTATGAATACATTGAATAGCAGCGGTCCAAGCACTGACCCCTGTGGAACACCACTCATGACCCTCCTCCAGTCCGAGTAGTGGCCCTTCACTCCTACCCTCTGCTTCCTACCCGCCAACCAGTTCCTGATCCATCTATGTACATCTCCTTCCACCATGGGTCTTCAGTTTCCGAAGTAGGGGTTCATGGGGCACCTTGTCAAAGGCTTTTTGGAAGTCTAAGTATTTATATAATGGCAATTGTACAGAATATTGTCTCTTTTTATACTTTAATAAAATAAGTTCAGTATAAAATTGTAACTATTCGATGCTTGTGCGAGTGGGATCTGACAGTTTGCAGGGCGGGGACAGGGACGACAGGCTTGTGGGGACGAGTCAGGGATGGGGACGGGGATGAGCTCACAGGGACGGGGTGGGAAAAGTGATAAATTTTTTCCCCGTGTCATTCTCTAATGTATAGTTCATATGCAAGTGTGAATGGGTCCAGTATTGTGATATTTTGGGACCAGTACTTTCAGCTTGAGATCGAGTGACCAACACCTATTAACTATCCCTTCACCGAAGATAATTAACACAAAGCGCCAAGACATCTTCTCCGTCACCTCCACACAACTTTGGAATGCTCTACCGACGCATCTTAGAGAGGAAAAAACTCTAGACCGTTTTAAAGGCAAGCTGAAAAGCTTTTTGTTTAAGGACGCCTTCAATGTATAAAGTATAGGCATACCACAGTCATTCCAAACGATCATTTTTGATATATCTTTCCCCAACCCTATTGTTTTTGCTTGTAACGTTCATCTATCCCAGGGGTCTCAAAGTCCCTCCTTGAGGGCCGCAATCCAGTCGGGTTTTCAGGATTTCCCCAATGAATATGCATGAGATCTATGTGCATGCGCTGCTTTCAATGCCTATTCGTTGGGGAAATCCTGAAAACCCGACTGGATTGCGGCCCTCAAGGAGGGACTTTGAGATCCCTGATCTATCCTATTATGATTGTAGTTCTGCCCTCCTTCCCTTTTGTGTCGAGTGGTTTGTTTATTTTGCCCTTTGTAAGTAATCAATATGATGGTATGTTTTGAATTGTGCCCATTTTAATTTTTGGATTCCCAAACTCACTACTGGGTGTTTTTTCGAACAAAAAGTGCCCTAAAGGAAAACTAGATAAGACACTTGAGTTTCAAATCCTTTAAACTGAACCAAAGGTGGCAAAAAAAAAAAAAAAAAAAATCACGAATGATAGACTTTGAAAAGCACGTTTAGGGGAAACCATTTCAATTTTTGGTCATCGCTTAGGAATTTGATAAGCGATCGAATCAAATTTTAATAATAATAAACCTGACGCTTGAAATAATGCCCAAAGACACCAACCAGTGAAAGAAGATCCCCAAGGTTTTATTGGGAGGGAAGAATCGGCTATCGAGGAAGCAGAGCTGGTTGTAATATTCCATCAAGAGCTCTATGCCTGCTTCGCTGCGACTTGGTGTCCTCATAGCCTGTAGGAGAAAATTTTAAAAAATTACCATTATTACCACTAGTATCATTTCTATAGTGCTACCAGGCATATGCAGTGCTGTACACCAAACATGGAAGAGACAGTCCCTGCTCAAAAGAGCTTACAATCTAGTTATGACAGACATCAATACACTGTGCTCGGGTGGGGGAATTACAGAGGGAAGGATAAGACAGATATTGGTGCTCTGAGTCTGGATTTGAAGACTGCCAGAGATGGAGCCTGAAGTAACGAGTCATGATTCCGGAATGTTATTCTTCTTTGAGATTCTAGAATGTTGCTATTATTTGGAATCCCCAAAGGAGTAGCAACATTCCATGAAGAATCTCCAAAGAGTAGCAACATTCCACGCTACTGCTACTACTCGTCAAAGCACAGAAGAGACAGCCCCTGTTCAAAAGAGCTTACAATCTAGTCAAGACAGACAAACTAGACAAGAAGGTGCATCAATACAGAGGGAATGATAAGACAGATATTGGTGCTTAGAAGGTGGGTTGGAGCTTGGAATTCAAAGCAGCTTCAAAGAATTGGGCTCCGAGTCTGGATTTGAAGACTGCCAGAGATGGAGCCTGAAGTATCGAGTCATGATTCCGGAATGTTATTCTTCTTTGAGATTCTAGAATGTTGCTATTATTTGGAATCCCCAAAGGAGTAGCAACATTCCATGAAGAATCTCCAAAGAGTAGCAACATTCCATGCTACTGCTACTACTCATCAAAGCACAGAAGAGACAGTCTCTGCTCAAAAGAGCTTACAATCTAGTCAAGACAGACAAACTAGACAAGAAGGTGCATCAATACAGAGGGAATGATAAGACAGATATTGGTGCTTAGAAGGTGGGTTGGAGCTTGGAATTCAAAGCAGCTTCAAAGAATTGGGCTCCGAGTCTGGATTTGAAGACTGCCAGAGATGGAGCCTGAAGTATCGAGTCATGATTCCGGAATGTTATTCTTCTTTGAGATTCTAGAATGTTGCTATTATTTGGAATCCCCAAAGGAGTAGCAACATTCCATGAAGAATCTCCAAAGAGTAACAACATTCCACGCTACTGCTACTACTCATCAAAGCACAGAAGAGACAGCCCCTGTTCAAAAGAGCTTACAATCTAGTCAAGACAGACAAACTAGACAAGAAGGTGCATCAATACAGAGGGAATGATAAGACAGATATTGGTGCTTAGAAGGTGGGTTGGAGCTTGGAATTCAAAGCAGCTTCAAAGAATTGGGCTCCGAGTCTGGATTTGAAGACTGCCAGAGATGGAGCCTGAAGTATCGAGTCATGATTCCGGAATGTTATTCTTCTTTGAGATTCTAGAATGTTGCTATTATTTGGAATCCCCAAAGGAGTAGCAACATTCCATGAAGAATCTCCAAAGAGTAGCAACATTCCACGCTACTGCTACTACTCGTCAAAGCACAGAAGAGACAGCCCCTGTTCAAAAGAGCTTACAATCTAGTCAAGACAGACAAACTAGACAAGAAGGTGCATCAATACAGAGGGAATGATAAGACAGATATTGGTGCTTAGAAGGTGGGTTGGAGCTTGGAATTCAAAGCAGCTTCAAAGAATTGGGCTCCGAGTCTGGATTTGAAGACTGCCAGAGATGGAGCCTGAAGTATCGAGTCATGATTCCGGAATGTTATTCTTCTTTGAGATTCTAGAATGTTGCTATTATTTGGAATCCCCAAAGGAGTAGCAACATTCTATGAATAATCTCCAAAGAGTAGCAACATTCCACGCTACTGCTACCACTCATCAAAGCACAGAAGAGACAGTCTCTGCTCAAAAGAGCTTACAATCTAGTCAAGACAGTCAAACTGGACAAATATAAGGTGATGCATGTCGATAACAAAAATCATATGCACGAATACAGGATGTCCGGTGCCGTACTCGGAGAGAGCCCCCAGGAAAGATACTTGGGAGTACTTGTCGACAAGTCACTGAAACCGTCCGCACAATGCGCGGCGACAGCAAAAAGGGCAAACAGAATGTTAGGAATGATTAAGAAGAGGATCACAAACAGATCTGAAAATGTTATCATGCCGTTATACCGGGCCATGGTACGCTCCCACCTGGAATACTGCGTCCAACACTGGTCGCCGTAAATGAAAAAAGGACTTGAAAGGGTCCAGAGAAGAGCAACTAAAATGGTTAAGGGACTGGAGGAGTTGCCATACAACTAGAGGCTAGAGAAACTAGGCCTCTTCTCCCTTTAAAAGAGGAAACTGAGAGGGGACATGATCGAAACATTCAAGATAATGAAGGAAATAGACTTAGTAGATAAAGACAGGTTGTTCACCCTCTCCAAGGTGGAGAGAACGAGAAGGCACTCTCTGAAGATAAAAGGGGATAGATTCCGTACAAACGTAAGGAAGTTCTTCTTCACCCAGAAAGTAGTGGAGAACTGGAATGCTCTTCCGGAATCTGTTGTAAGGGAAAACACCCTCCAGGGATTCAAGACAAGGTTGGATAAGTTCCACCTGGAACAGAACATAATCAGGTAAGGCTAGACTCAATTAGGGCACTGGTCTTTGACTCTGCGTGAGCGGAGTGCTGGGCACGATGGACCACTAGTCTGACCAGGCAGCGGCAATTTGTATATTTTTATGTTCTAACATGTAATTACCCAAGTATCGCCGAGTGGCTAATGCAGAACTAACGTGCAGCCCTAGCCATTTCCTTTTCAGATATCTACTGACCTGCCGTAAGTCCATGAAGTCTCCAATTTCCTTTTCGTAGAGGGAACCAGCCTCACCATAGCGCTCACTGATCGATTCCTGCGCATAAGGGAAACAAAAGTTCGATTTTATTTGGGTTTATCTACAATACTAACATTTCAATATTCAAGGGGGGAGGCTTGAGGAGGTTGCTTAGATCAGTGGTTCCCAACCCTGTCCTTCAGGACCACTAGCCCATTGGGTTGGGAACCACTGGCACAGATGAAGATCTTCCAACTCTGCCCGATCCTGTAGAAATAAAAGACTTTTTCTTGATATAATTTGCATCTCCAAACTTCAAAGTGGAACCTTGGTTTACGAGCATAATTCGTTCCAGAAGCATGCTCGTAAACCAAATTACTCGTATATCAAAGTGAGTTTCCCCATAGGAAGTAAGGGAAACTCGCTTAATACATTCCCACCCCCCCACCCACCCCCCGAGGCCAGTGGCGCTGCTCTACTCCCACCCCACCCCGAGAACCAGCACCGCCTGCCCAAACAGCATTCAGCCTTACCCCCATCTGGCACCGGCACGCAGACCACAGGACATGCCGGTGCCGGTGAAAGAAGTTCCTGCCTCTTGCCTGGGCCTTGGACATCTGCGCATGCTCAAGGCCTTCTTGTTCTCGCTCTCTCCAGGCAAGAGGCAAGAACTTCTTTCACTAGCACCGGCACGTCCTGTGGGCTGCGTGCCGGTTCCAGATGGGGTAAGGCTGAATGCTGTTTGGTGCCGGGGTTTGGGAGGTGTCAGTGGTTGGGGGGGGGATGTCAGGGGTTCAGGCTGCAGGCGGCAGTAGGGGGATGAGCATCCCTCCTGCCTAACACTACCCAACACCCTCCCATCGTGGATTGGCAGGAGGGATGCTCACCCCCTACTGCCACTGGCAGCCTGAACCCCTGACATCCCCCCCAACCACTGACACCTCCCAAACCCCAGCATCACCATTTATTATATATCATTTTATCATGTTATATCATTAATATTTTGTCTGTTTTAATTTTAGACAATATATGTACTCCTGATGCAGGCTTTCTAAACCGAAACACTGTCTCATTACATCAATAAAATACTGTACATTTTTTTCATCATGAAGATTCAACACTGGTTGATGTGTATCTGCTCCATCCCCAACATAAATGTGAATCACACATATTATAATGTAACTGATTTCAACGAGGAGTCAGCCAAAAACCCGCATGTAAGCGTTTCTTTATATGATAAACACGGCTTTTGAACTGTTCAACTTAAACAGAATGGGATTAACTCCAAGGTGCCGAATGGCTTCCTGGCAGAAATGCATCAAGTCTAGAAACATAGAAACATGACGGCAGATAAAGGCCAAATGGCCCATCCGCAGCATCCACTTTCTCCTCCTCTCCCTATTGGCCAAGGCTCTTAACATTTGCATCTCCTCTTCCTATAGGCTAAGGCTCTTTACACCTGCATTGTGATGTCATAGAACTTATGGTTATAGAAACATAGAAACATGATGGCAGATAAAGGCCAAATGGCCCATCCGCAGCATCCACTTTCTCCTCCTCTCCCTATTGGCTAAGGCTCTTAACAATTTGCATCTCCTCTTTCTATTGGCTACGGCTCTTTACACCTGCATTGTGAGGTCATAGAGCTGCCCATCCGCAGTAACCATTATCTCTTTCTCTCTCCGAGAGATCCCACGTGCCTATCCCAGGCCCTCTTAAATTCAGACACAGTCTCTGTCTCCACCACCTCTTCCGGGAGACTGTTCCACACATCTACCACCCTTTCTGTAAAAAAGTATTTCTTAAGATTACTCAGGAGCCTGTATCACCTCTTAACTTTATCCTATGCCCTCTCACTGCAGAGTTTTCTTTCAAATGAAAAAGACTCGACTCGTGCGCATTTACATTACGTAGGTATTTAAATGTCTCTATCATA
Source organism: Geotrypetes seraphini (assembly GCF_902459505.1). Lineage (NCBI taxonomy): Eukaryota > Metazoa > Chordata > Amphibia > Gymnophiona > Dermophiidae > Geotrypetes > Geotrypetes seraphini. The sequence goes on from NC_047085.1 coordinate 14,640,827, forward strand.
TCTCCCCCTCTTCCGCCTTTCCTCCAAAGTATACAGATTCAGATCTTTAAGTCTGTCCCCAAATACTTTATGATAAAGACCACATACCATTTTAGAAGCCTTCCTCTGGACCAACTCCATCCTTTTTATATCTTTTTGAAGGTGCAGCCTCCAGAATTGTACACAATATTCTAAATGAGGTCTCACCAGTGTTATACAGAGGCATCAATACCCATTTTTCCTACTGGCCATACCTCTCCCAATGCAACCTCGATTAATAGCAATAAAACATAAAATAGTGACTTTTTTTTTTTAATTCATTTTATAATTCACAAGTGTACAGTAAATATCAAACAATTAGAATACAATATCACTTGAAAATCTACTATATCATACAACAAAAAGATATAACCCCCCACCCCCTCGCACTTCCATATACAACAAAAAATATACCACATGAATATAATATCTTATCATTCATATATATTATTAATAGAAATCCAACTCACACCCCCCCGATCCACATGTAAGAATTAAAATTGGGAAAAGTGTAAATTATTCATTAGAATAATTTAAAAATGGCCCCCACACATCCTTAAATTTATTATAGTAACCTTTTTGAACTGCCAACGCTCTTTCCATTTTAAACACATGACATACTGAATTCCACCAGAAACAATAATTCAAGCTTGTACAATCTTTCCAGTTATACGTTATTTGTTGAATGGCAACTCCTGTCAATATCATCAAAAGCTTATTATTATTAGCAGATATTTGAGGCTTAGCTCTCATCAGCATGCCAAATAAAATTGTGTCGTATGATAATGCTACATAATTTTCCATTAAATGATTTATTTGATCCCAAATAGAGATCCAAAAATTTTTAATTTTAAAATGGTGACTTTAATGAACTTACTTCCAATGGTTTCATAAGGTCCAGTTCTCTGGTCTCTTTTAGCCCCAGTGGGATCATCGGGACACTGATGGCTTCACTACAAAAATCACAAACAGCGTAGTTATAGATTTGATAAGCGGCCTATTGCCTGCTTCTTGGTTCTCCTGTTCCTTATTTCCCTGGTCTAATTCATATTTTATTCATAAGAACAGCCTTACTGGGTCAGACCAAAGGTCCATCAAGCCCAGTAGCCCGTTCTTACGGTGGCCAATCCAGGTCCCTAGTACCTGGCCAAAACCCAAAGAGTAGCAACATTCCACAGAGAACCCCAACGAGTAGCAAGATTGCAGAATCCCAAGGAGTAGAAAGATTCTGGAATCCCAAAGAGTAACAAGATTCTAGAATCCCGTAGAGTAGCAACATTCCATACAGAATCCCAAGGAGTAGAAAGATTCTGGAATCCCAGAGAGTAACAAGATTCTAGAATCCCAGAGAGTAGCAACATTCCATACAGAATCCCAAGGAGTAGCAAGATTCCGGAATCCCAAAGAGTAACAAGATTCTAGAATCCCAGAGAGTAGCAACATTCCATACAGAATCCCAAGGAGTAGCAAGATTCCGGAATCCCAAAGAGTAACAAGATTCTAGAATCCCGTAGAGTAGCAACATTCCATACAGAATCCCAAGGAGTAGCAAGATTCCGGAATCTCAAAGAGTAACAAGATTCTAGAATCCCGTAGAGTAGCAACATTCCATACAGAATCCCAGAGAGTAACAAGATTCTAGAATCCCAGAGAGTAGCAACATTCCATACAGAATCCCAAGGAGTAGCAAGATTCCGGAATCCCAAAGAGTAACAAGATTCTAGAATCCCGTAGAGTAGCAACATTCCATACAGAATCCCAAGGAGTAGCAAGATTCCGGAATCCCAAAGAGTAACAAGATTCTAGAATCCCGTAGAGTAGCAACATTCCATACAGAATCCCAGAGAGTAGCAACATTCCATACAGAATCCCAAGGAGTAGCAAGATTCCGGAATCCCAAAGAGTAACAAGATTCTAGAATCCCAGAGAGTAGCAACATTCCATGCTACCGATTCTTACGCTTTTACTAATTACAGAATACAAAAAGGCAGTTCTATTAAGCGGCAAATTAAATATGCAGTAGATGTGACAGAAAAGTGTACTTACCACCGGTTCCATAATGATGTTAAGATGCACCAAACCCACTTTGGGTTATTAAAATTTAGGTGCAACAGCTTACATCAGGTCGCTGGGCACATGTTAGTGCACCTTGCAACGCGTATCGAATATATTGAAAGCTGGGTCAGTGTTGCAATTTCAGTTCCCCCCCTCCCCCCCTAGATTAATGCTATTGCAATCCTGCTTTGATTTAGTTCAGAAAGTGCGATAGTGCAGGAGACCCCCCGACACAGGCTTCAATGCCGAAACACAGCCCGTGAACAAGTTTAAATGTTCAGGAACACAAGTGATTAATGATTGTTTGAGAATTTTTAATACATGTGTTGACCATTTGGAATAAAGGTTTTTGGACTTCCTGGATTTTCTTCCTTCTTTTTGGACCTTACTTTCATTACTTGTCATTTAGAACCTGGCAACGCGCTTTAAATCTACTGCGAGATCCATAGCCTTAGGTGGTGTTAGGGCAGACTCATGCTATTGTGTGGACGTTTGAAAACCTGATGCAGAAAGAACAGAGGAGGTGTCTTTAAATGCCAATTACATTTCCTAATTTCTTTTCTTGCTTTCTAGGGGTTTTTTTTTTTTGCTAAGACTACTGAATTAACAGGATTCGTGAGTACTCAGCGAGTGACTCAGTGCCGGGCTGGAGTGTGAAAGCTCGCTTATGCATGGTACACTGGGCCACGAGAACTCAAGGCGGCCATTCATGGAGGGGCTCATCGCAGGGCAGGAGCGTGGAAAGCTCGCTCCTACCAAGTACACTACTGGACCACTAGGGATTCAAAAAGGTATGTGGGGGGAGGCGGGAGGGAGGTAAAAAGAATTGGCAGAGTCGGCCAATTGGATCCCCAATTAACCTTTAAATTACATCTACAGAATGTGATTAAAATATTTACTTTAAGTTGCGGATGTTGAGTAAACTTTGAATGTGTTAGCTGGTTTGGACTACTGTAACACTGATGACATCTTACGACATGTGTGTGTTATAAGTTGTTCAAAATTCCATTATTCAAACTTTGTTTGGGATTGGGAAGTATGAATATGCTTCTTCATATTTCATATCATTGTATTGCCCGAGGGTGTAAGGAAGGGGCTCGAGACAAGGCTGCATCTTCTCTCCTTTTCTTTTCAACCTCTATGCAGAATTAATCATGAGGAAGCTGGACTTAGATGATTCATGTGTTGGGGTAAAAATAGGTGGAAGAACCATCAGCAATCTGAGATATGTAGATGGTGCTACCCTGCTGGCAGAGAGTGAGAAGGTCCTGAAGAAGTTGATCCTGAAGCTGAAAGAAGAAAGTAAGAAGATGGGACTTTACCTGAACATCAAGAAGGTCAAAATCATGACTACTGCCAACAAGAAAGTCCACATAAAGATCAACAATTAAGAAATATAAGTGGTTGACAGCTTCATTTTCCTTGTGGCCCTCATTGATCACAGTGGTGGTTCGACAGCAGAGATGAAGAATTAATTAGCACTGGGGTGTGCATCCATGGTAAGCATGGATAAAATATGGATATGCAAAGACGTCTCAGTCACCATCAAACAAAGACTGATCACTGCCATTGTGTTCCCAATTGCGACATATGGCTGAGACATGAACACTCAAGAAACAAGATAGAAGAAAAATCGACGCCTTCGAGCTGTAGTGCTGGGGAAGACTTCTACAAATCCCTTGGACAGCTAGGATCACCAACAAAGATTTTCTTGATCATATAAACCTAGAGTTGTTCTTGGAAGGCAAGATTACCAGACCAAAACTGTCCTATTTTTGGACATATGATGAGGGCAAATTCACTAGAAAAGGAGGTGCAACCCGGAATGGTCAGTGGTAAAAGGAAGCAGGAGAAACCAAAGGCTCATTGGCAGGTTACCATCAAGAATGACACGGGAATGAACATCAAGCAATTGAAAGAAGCCATGGAAAACAGGGAAGCATGGCAAGGAATGGTCTACAGAGTATCCAAGGGTCGGATACGAATGAATGAATGGTAGTAGTAGTAGTAAATCATTTATTATCACCAAAATACCTACAGGATTGTGTGATGTCCTATGTTCCCTCTCGACCACTATGCTCTGCAACACATTGTAATCTGGTTATTCCAACTCATACGAAATTATACCCCTCCCCCTATGAGCGTCGGGAGCCGCACGGAGCATTCGGTGCGGCTCCCTGTGCTAAAAACTGTTATTGCGGTTTAGTAAAAGAGGGGGTTTATTTACAGACTATAAGAGAGAAACATAGAAACATGACGGCAGATAAAGGCCAAATCCAGTCTGCCCATCCACTGTAACCATTATCTCTTTCTCTCTCCGAGAGATCTAGTACTTTCTTATGTGCGGGTCTTGCTGAATGGAACAGGCTGTCAGAATACATCAAGCAACCCAAAGATTTCTGTAAATTTTAAAAATTGTTAAAGCGTCACCCGTGTTGTAAGATGAAGTACGATGCTTGATGTCTTTCATATAAACTGGCAATTTTGATGCTTTTTGACGCTTGTTTTGTTAAACTATAAATAGCACATAGCCAGCTATCTGATGATAATCAGCGGGAGAGGTCCAGCTATCCCCCACTGAAATATCCCGTTTGACGGATTGACCAATGCACAACCATGTCACGAGACATAGCCAGTCACTGCCAATATTCAGTGGCTTGGTGGCTAAGTTCAGCGGCCAGACAGACCCACCTAAAAAGTGGATCTTTTTTTTTGGCCACTAGGACCTAACCGGCCAGCCAAATTTAAACTGGAAATTCAATGCCAGTCGCTAAATACCATGCTGGCACTGAATTTCCAGTTTTGCCACGGACTGCAGAGATAGCTGGCTATCTCCCACAGTCTGAATATCGAGTGGAGAGACATCAACTGAAAAAATGCATGTTATCAGCTAATTTCCACTAAATTCTTACAGACTTTGGCTAAAGCCCAAGATGATATATCCAAAATGGATGTAATGGAGAAGTACTAAGGATCTCAAGCGCTCACAGCTATAAGCCTTTTTTTATAAGCCTAAAATTTTTCAAGTTTCACAAGAGTTTAAAGGATTATTAATATCTGCTGATTTCCTACAGCATCAACTGCAAAAAAAGGCTAAAATACAGTTAAGTTTCAAGTTTATTAGCATTTGATGAATCGCTTATAAAAATATCTAAGCGATTTACAGTTTAAAAGCCACTAGGTGGTGGTTTCACATACAATTTAGACAAATTAGACAAAAGACAAACAATATAAAGCAGTATAACAGTTGGAACAAAAGAAAGAAAAAAAACGGCCATTATAAATCCATTAATTTTAAGATAAATTAGGATAGGGACTGACATGAATGGGCAGGAAAGGAGGGAAAAGTTACAATATCTTTATCTGTTGAAATTTACATAAAAGGGAAAGCACAATAGGGGACAGAGAGAGTTGTTAAGTTTGATGGTCGTGGTAAAACGTAAAAAATTTAAGTGTGTTATGTCACGTATCAAATGCATCTTGAAATAGAAAAGTTTTTAAAAATTTTTTAAACGATAATAGGTCTTTTTCATTTCTTATATAGTTTGGTAGGGAGTTCCATAATGTAGGGGCCATAACGGAAAATATGTCATTTCTTCTAGTGCCGATAATTTTTAGGGAGGGAATAGATAGTAAGTTTGAGAATGATGATCGTAGGGAACGTGCGGAGTTATATGGAATAATCATTTTTGAGATAAATTGCGGTTCATTGAAGGTCAATGTTTTATATACCAAAAGATTAATTTTGAAAGTAATTCGGTGGGAAATGGGTAGCCAGTGTGATTTAATCAGTAATGGAGTGACGTGATCATATTTTTTCGCTTTATGGATTAACTTTATTGCAGTATTTTGGATAATCTGAAGTTGTTTTTTTTTTCTTCTGAGTTATGTTAATAAAGAGAGAATTACAATAATCAATTTTAGATATGATAAGAGAATGGACCAGAATGTTGATTGATTTGGAATCAAGGAAGGTGGAAATATGAACGAATAAGACGTAGTCTGTAAAAGCAAGATTTAACTACTTCACTAATATGATTGTGAAATGATAAGTCCACGTCGATTGTTACTCCAAGAATTTTCAGTTTGGATACAGATTCTAGAGGGGTATTGTCTAGAATAAATGGTGAAATTGGTGTTAAGTTTCCTTTCCAAGTAAAAAACATGGTTTTTGATTTTTGAATGTTCAATGCTAATTTGTTACAACTTAACCAGTTTTTTATTAGTTCTAGTTTTTCATTAATAGCTTTTATTTCTTCATCTTTTTCTGGGTCAAAGGGGTGTATGAGTTGAATATCGTCTGCATAGGAGAAAGTTGTAAAGCCTAGTGATTGCAAAATGGTTAGAAGAGGTGATAAGAAAATGTTAAATAAGAGAGGTGATAGTATTGATCCTTGAGGCACCCCGTAGGTTGTGGAGTAATTTGAAGAATAGGTGTCATTGAACTTGACTCGGGAAGTACGGTCTGATAAAAAAGAAGTTAACCACTGTAAGACTTGACCGCCTATGCCTAATGATTGCATCCGATTTAATAAAAGTTCGTGATCAATTGTATCGAATGCAGCTGATAAATCTAACGAGAAAAGGGCAACGGATTTGTGATGGTCAAGATAATAATGGATATTTGTTACAAGACCGATCATCGAGTATTCTGTGCTATGATGTTTTCGAAAACCCGTTTGATTAGGGTGGAGGGCGTTCGAAGATTCAATAAAATCTGAGAGTTGCTCGAAAACTAATTTTTCAGATAGTTTCATTAGAAAAGGTAGATTAGAGATAGGGCGGTAATTAGAAGTGTCGTCTTGACTAATTTTAAAATTTTTTATTATTGGTGTAACAATAGATGTTTTCCAAGGGATAGGAACAGTTGCAGAAAGAAAACTGTTTTGGATAAGCGAGAGAATAAAAGGACCGAGATAATGAAAGAACTTTTTTAGATAAAATGGAGGGATAATTTCTAATGGAGAACCTTTTAAATTATACATTCATTTGGTATAGGGATACCAAATGAATGTATAATATCTTATTAATGATTGCATTAATGGTTTTGTTTCAACAAATGTTCCATTAATATTTGAAAAAAAACATAATAAAGTACAAACATCCTCTTAATCTACCTTAACCCCACCTCTGCAGACATACACTGCAGTTCCTTCAATGTCCATTTGCACTCCATCTGAGCTGACTTCTCCACCTTCAAGTTTCAAGTTTCAAGTTTAATAATAATTTGATTAATCGCTTAATCTAAATTCTAAGCGATGTACATACTGATAAAATTACAATATAAGGGGGATAATACAGTAACTAAGACTAACAAGACTATTGACGAATTTAACAAGACTAGAAACACAGGGAAGAGATGGGAAAAAGTTACAATTTGTGTAGAAGTTGAAAAAACAAGTAAGGTGAACACATAAGGAAAGGGGAGTAAAAAAAAAAAAAAAAAAGAAAAATTATTTCAATAAAATTGTAATAAGAAAAATAAAATTAGTTCAACCTTCAGTCCTGCCAGTAGGGGGTGCTGTTTCACAATCACATTTTCAATAATGATGGACAGGCAAACTCTGCCAGGATCCAGGAAACTTGCCTGTCCCTAGCAATTGAGACCCTAACATTGATGCAGTACCCCCTACTGGCAGCCATGCAGTTGGAGAATTCCCACTCAGCTTAGAGGGAACAGAGGTACAATCCTGCCCCTACCCCCCACTGAACTAATGTTTGCAAGCCGCATTATTTTTACAAAGTTAATCACATCTCAAGGGATGCAGTTCATTTTCCTCCAAGAGTATCAGCAAGGTAGCGCGTGAACCAATACGCCTGTAGCTTTTGCTTTAAGCAGCCTCTTTTTTTAAATATTAAAAGTGCCTGGTAGGGAAGGGGTTAAAGATATGCCCCTTCCTTACACCCTCACCCAGTAAATGAAATACAAAAATGTAGTGCCTCCCCACTTCTCCCAGCTCAAAACCCTTTGTAATATTTTTTTTTAAGTATTTTGTCCATATTAGCACCTCTACCACCCATCCTAAAACTCAATTCCACATCCCTGGAGTCCAGTTTTGAAAAGAGCTGTGCCATTTTCAATCTACCATTCAGCATAAGCCAGAATTTTTTTTTTTTTTTAAATTATTTATATACCACTTATATCCTAAGTGGTTTATTACATTCATATCATATTTCGCTATCTGTCCCGGTAGGCTCGAACTTCCTTTTTTACCAACTTTTCGGAAAACTTAATAATCTTTTCTATTTCAGAAATTCTTAACAGACTCTTCGATATAAATAAGGATAACAAACAATGATTCCTGTGCTTTAATATCTTGCTTTTCCGTGGTCCTGTATAATCTTTTGTAGCTCTAACCCCTGTGCCACACACTGCCCCACAGTGGTCACCGGCAAGTGTTTTACGCTTCACCTGACCTCCCAACAGCAACGGCTAATCCTTATCTGCTCTTTCTGCAGGGGAGGGTTATTGGGGTGGGCAGACTTGGTGGGCCGTGGCCCTTATCTGCCGTCTATTTCTATGTTTCTATGTTTCTAGGGAGGATGTACACATCTCCCTCGGTATTCGTGGGGGATAGGGGCAGAGCCGGACCGCGAATGGAGAAAAACCACAAATATCTTCTCGTCTGGCTCTGACCCACCCCCGCCTCCCTCCCGCCTTCCCCCCAGCATCCCGGCCTTACCTGGTGGTCTAGCAGGCTTTCGTGTCAAAAGCGATCTTCCTACGCTCCTGCCCCATGCAGATCGCCAATAGGAAATGACTGCCGTGAGTTCCCGTAGTCTCTTGAGACTACGGCGGGCGTTCAAGGCAGCCATTTCCTATTGGCAATCTACATGGGGAAGGAGCGTAGGAAGATCGCTCCTGCCCTAAAAGCCTGCTAGACCTCCAGGTATGGTCGGGATGCCGTGGGGAAGGAGGGAGAGAAGTAGGAACGTGATAAAATATGGGGTTTCCCCCCCTCTTTCCCCCCCCCCAAATCATGAATTTGTGAAACCGCGGGTGTGGAAACTGCGAATGGGGAGGAGGAAGTGTATATTTTCTAAGGCTGGTCTTTCTGCATCAATTTTCTGATGCACCTCAGGTTTTCAAGCAGCTGAGAAATAACACACTTAAGGTTATGAATCTCACAGCAGTTTTAAAGCACATTGGTGACGATCCGGGAGAGGTCAGGCACAGTTTATATAATTACTTTAATGTTTGCATAACAACTTATGTAACTACTACAGTTCTTAATAACACTCACCGCTTATCACCTCTTCCTGAATTATTACACACTTAGCAAGAGGCACGGAGTGAAAAGGAGGACAAAAACCATCCCCATCGCGGTCTATTCATAGATATTCACTGAGCAAAAGGGTCTCCTGAGAGCGATAAACTAGTGTGGAGAAGCGGTTATCACATTCTCTCTAATGAGCTTTAAAGATTGATCCAAATACCTGAACAAAGAAAAGATTCATTCTGCTCAAAGCAGCCAGGTTAATGGAGGGCAGCAGCAAAGAATGCACGAATTCATAAATATATAAAGGAAAAAGGCTGTTCTGTGCTAATCAGGAGGGAGCAGGCAAGAAAATTAGACAAGGGAACAGGAATTTAGTGATTTGACTTTAGAGCAGCTCCGGAGATATCAGTCCCTTGGTTGTACTCCTGCTTCTTACTGAAAAATTAGTTTAGATGTAATTACGAGGGGGTGCTGAAAAGTTCTCAGCCCAACCAACCAACTTCCTATATTCTGAGCGTTATTTCGTCACTGTGGCTGAAAAGAGGGTCATCTTATTTCATTAAGTGCCAATTTGCAGAAACGAAATTCTCTATTTTGACCTTGTTTCAGATCATCGATTGAACTATATCCACATCATTCTCTTCTTGGTTGGGCTGAGAACCTTTCAGCACCCCCTTGAAGTGTGAACAATTTCAGACTCTGGTAACCAGGGCTGATATTGTGATGTCATAATGTTTCATTCCACCAATAAGCGCCAACCTCATCAGTGATGTCACAATGTCTCATTCCACCAATAAGAGCCAACCTCATCAGTGATGTCACAAGGGCTTGATTGTCCTACACTTGGCTCACTTTTATTACATATAAGGGGGTGCTGAAAAGTTCTCAGCCCAACCAATCAACTTCCTAAATTCTGAGCATTATTTTGCCACTGTAGCTGAAAACTAACTAACCTCATAACTAACCTCGAGAAATTTAAATCTTTTCTTAAGACATTCCTTTTTAAAGATGCTTTTCAAGTTTGAATGTCCTTTTAAGGTTTTTAAAACGTTTATCTTTTACTAGTCCATTTGTTTTGGACTTATTTGCTTTTGACCCCGTCCTTTTGATTTTCCCTTTCTATCTCTCTTTCCTTTAACCTCTTTCCATTCGTACCTGTTTGTCCAGTCGTGTATTTTATCTTTTGTTAAGTTATGTTAATTATATTACTTGTTTTTACCCTATTTAAAATTGTACAACCACCTTGAAATAAATGATAAAGTGGTAGATCAAGTCAATAATGAACTTGAAACTTGATTAAGTGCCAATTTGCAGAAATTAAATTCTATGTTTTGACATTGTTTCAGATCAATGAATGAACCATATTCATGCCATTCTCTTCTTGGTTGGGCTCAGAACTTTTCAGCACCCCCTCGTAAGTCCACAAACATCACTATACTGGGACAGACCGAAGTACAACTACCCCTGTTCCCAACAGTGGCCAATCCAGGTCATACCTATGTACCTGGCAAGATCCCAAAAGAGTAAAACAGATTTTAAGTTGCTTACCCTAGAAATAAGCAGTGGATTTTCCCAAGTCCATCTTAATAATGGCTTACTGGGTTGTATTTTAGGAACTTGCGCAATGGTTTGTTTGTTTTTTTAAACCCCGTAAAGCTAACTACTTATAAGTTTCATAAAAGTCATTCATATTGATCAAATGCCACACAATTCTCTATTTAAGTATCTCCTTCCTTCAGCTGTCAAGGTTTACTGCTATCCAATGTAATCCTTTTTGGAGGTTACCACAAACAGTATAATACACCAAGTTTTTGTAAACCTACACCATTAGCATTAGTCACTTATTGTGCTCAGAGAACTACTGTTATTAGAGACCGTGTGATGAGCAAGACTAGCCCACCACCTAAATGGCTCGTTTCTCAATCACTGTACAAGTGCTCCTTTTTGGTGTTCATATCTAGTCTTCATATCATACACCATGTTTTGAACCTTTAATAATTTACGAAAAGACTTAGCTTTGGTGAAGACTTCGGTGAAACAATATACGATGATGTACATAATCGAAAAGAAAATACGTCCCAAAAACCTTCCTAAATCAGCATCTGGACGATCAAAAAACACAGGTCGTCCAAGTGACGATAATTGAAAAGGGCTTTAGACATATCAAGATGCAGCTTAAGCCTTTTGACTGCCACTGTGTGCCCAGAGCGAAAAGGGACTTTTTTTTTTTTGAGGAGTGGTTAGGGCAGGAGGTGGGCGGGGTTGTGGGCCGACCAAACTTAGTCGTCCTGCAGCGATAATCAAAAGTTTGACGAGACTGCCTAGACAGAACTTATACGTGACTTAGGCGATCTAAAAACAGGTCTAAGTGCCCAGAAGTTATCCAAAGTGGCCAGATAACCACTGCAGGGACAAAATACAGACCCCCACACACTCCCCCAGTGATCACTGGCTCCCCCACACCGCCATAAAAATCAGTATAAAAATGTACATTACCTGCCTCCAGAACATCAGCACCTGGCATACGAAAGCCTAGTAGAGCTGCACAAAGGTGGCTTAAGTAGACTGGGCGTGGGCTAGTGAACCATAGAGAGGAGGACCCAGGCCCATAAGCCACTCTAACCACTACATTTATGGTGGAACATGTGCACTCATGAAAACCCCCCCATACTGCCATACCGGTGGCATCTGCAGCCATAAGAGCTATTAGGGTTGTAGACAGATGGGTATAATGGGTTTGGGGGGGGCTCACCATGACCTATAAGGGAGTTGTGGTGAGATGTTTATGTGGCACCCTTTTTGTGAAGTTCACAGCAGTGCCCTATAAGGTGCCCCACTACTCTGTTGCCATGTCTGGGTGGCCCATCCCACATCCAAAAGGTCTTGGTCTAGGCATTTTGGACTTGGATGATTTTTTGGACCAGAATGCAGTATAAATATGGACGACTTGGCGATCTGAACGATCAAATGGCTGGACATATAATTAGACGATTTTCGGGAAAAAATAAATAAATAAATTGGGGGACGTATTTTTCGAGAATGAACTTTAGACGCTGCCGACTTTGGACGACTAGCACCCCAGGCCCAAAACGGACTTAGATGTTTTTGGTTTTTTTTTTTAAATTATGCCGCTCCACGTATCTGAGGTCCTGATGCGTTTCGCTAACCGCTGCTATCACAAGCACTCTAACTCACACAGTTTCTGTTTCTGCTCACATGTGAAACTGAGTATTTTCACAATTAAAAATAAATGCCAGTTTTTTTGTTTGGTTTTTTAAAAAAAATTCTTGCCAGTCCGTTGCATTTAATGTCTTCACCTGAGTGAGGGTGTTATACCAGAGAGGTCGAAAATCTCTACTGTTACACCTTTAGTCAATGATAGAAGTGTGGCGTTAGGGACATCAAGAATTTTCGCCCCATTGCTACGCTACCATTGCTTGCAAAAATAGTGGAGAAGTTGGTGCATGTACAATTGGAATGTTACATTTCACAGAAAGACATCTTGGATAGTCACCAGCATGCGTTTTGGAAAAACCATAGCACCGAGACGGTGTTACTCTCATTTCTGGAGGTTAGGAGGGGTTTTGATCGTGGGAGTTCTTATATCATGGTTTGCCTTGACATATTTGCAGTGTTCGATACTCTAGAGCAGTGGTCTCAAACTCGCGGCCTGCCAGGTACTATTGTGAGGCCCTCGGTATGTTTATCATAATCACAAAAGTAAAATAAAACAGTTTCTTGATCACATGTCTCTTTAGCTAAAAATGACAATATTATTATTAAGACTTAGCCAAAAGGAAAGATTTATAAACTATAAAAAGTTTTACCTCATGCAAAATTGTCATTTCTTTAATAAGACATTAACTATTTTTTCTGAGGCCCTCCAAGTACCTCCAAATCCAAAATGTGGCCCTGCAAAGGGTTTGAGTTGGAGACCACTGTTCTAGATCATGAGATTCTGTTGTCAAGGCTGAATGCTTGTGGTCTGGCGGGAACTGTATTGCGGAGATTCAGGTCATTTTTACAGGACTGGACCCAAGAAGTCATAGTTAATGGGACAAGGTCAGCGTTACGTAAGATTCCTTGGCATCTATCGCAAATTAGGGCTATCTACCGACCGCTCAGAACTCTGAGATCTGAGGGTGCGATACGATTGTCACTGATGGACTTTTCAAAAATGCATTATGAGAGTACGAGAACCTCTGCCATTTCAATCATAGGGAGTAACGCTGTGGAACAACTTAACTGGAACGCAAAGGGCTCTATCTGATATTCAGAAGTTCCAAAAAAATGCTTGAAACTACACTTTTTATAGAGGCATTCTAATGAATGTTACTTTTGTAATACCGCCTAGGAACAGACAGTTGATAAATCTTTTAAATAAATAAACAACAATGGGGATCCCACAAGGGTCGGTTCTGTCAGCAATGCTGTTTAACTTGTATTTGGGCCTGCTTTGTAGACGGCTAGATACCCTTAACATATCATCGGTTAGAATTTTTCCTGATGTCTCAAGAGCTACACAACTAAGAAGGAAAGAATTCCTGAAATTAAGAGTAAGAGTTCTAGCTCTTGAGGCATCTTTTTATCTAAAATTTCCATGCAAATGTCTTGTTAAATCACAAGACATTGAATATGTATTTTGGGATCCTATTCAATTGCAACAATTTCTAATAGCTCGAGAACAGAAATGAGTTTTTCCATTGTTTTAATGATTGATTCATCCCTGAGAAATTGGTGGTTGTAAGATTCCCAATAGTATTGAATGGTTAAGATTCATTATGAATCAAGAACCAATTCTTGTTTTCCTTATTTTTGTTCGTTGGAAAGTTGCATGTCTCCCCACTATTTGTGGGCTTGAAAAGGAATGTTTGTGTTGTATAAATACTGTTAAAACTTGGTGCAAGAATCCTTTATCCTTGATATCTTTTGATATTGTAAATCATTAAATTTATAAATAAAAAACAAACATTTTTTTTTTTTTTTTGTCAGGTGTATGAAATGGAAAAAACATTGGCAATCAAGAGAGGTTATTATAAGAAATTTAAAGAGGTGTGGAGACCATTAATTGAGTATTATAATAAATAAATAATTATATTTATCCCCATTAAATATATGTAGGGGGGAGGAGGGATGGGTGGGTTTTATGACATTATGAGGGGTAATATATGGAAAGGGAGGGAGGGGAGATAGTTTATGGTATAAAATGAATGTAGAGTTTCAAGTGAAGAATGTATAGTATGACTTGAATTATTGTACACTTGTTTGCATAATGTAAAAATGAATAAAGATATTTAAAAAAAAAAAATAAAAAATAAAAAACAAACAAACAAAAAAACATATCATATAGATTGTATGCTGACGATATCCAATTCTTTTTCCCTATGGAGGATTCGATGGCCGTGGCGGTAAAATTTTTTGAATGAAACCATGACGCGTATATAAAGGAGTGATTGGATGAGAATAGGCTGAGATTGAATGTTGATAAGACAACCTTAATGTTCCTCTCAAGTTTCAAGTTTATTAATATGTTTGATGAATCGCTTATTAAAATAACTAAGCGATGAACAAATTAAAAATAGAGTATAATATAAAGAAACTAACATATTGACGATATTCTTTCATAAAATACAAACATGAGTAGGGAGGGAAAATGCAAAGGTTACAATTTTCATTTTGGTAGAAAAATGGAAAAAACAAGGGGGTGGGAGGTGGTTAAACTATAGCACATTTTGAAACCTCACTTAAGAAGTTTAAATATTAAAAGCATCTTTAAACAGAAAAGATTTTAAAGATTTTTTGAACATTGTGACATCTTTTTCGTTTCTAATATATTGTGGCAGAGAGTTCCACCATTGAGGGCCCATCACAGAGAACATATCCGATCTTCTTATTCCTATAATTTTCAGAGAAAGAACAGAGAGGAGATTTTGGCCAGATGAACGAAGTGAGCGTTGAGTACTGTGTGGTATTAATAATCTAGATATAAATTGGGGTTCATTGAATGCTAGAGTTTTAAATATAAGCAACATTATTTTAAAAATGATCCTATGGCCAATTGGAAGCCAATGGGCATCCATCAACAACGGCGAAACATGGTCATATTTCCTAGCATTGTATATTAATTTGATTGTAGCGGAATTTGCATCTTCAGTCATGCTGTTAAAACTCGGTGGTTGAAGTGATATGCTATCCTCAGTTGTCGTTCAGACAGGGAGTGTCCGCGGTAGTAAGGAAGACATACTTCAAGTTGAGGGTACTACGAAATCTGTCTGCTTACCTTTCATGGGCCGATTATAAACACAGAAACATGATGGCCAAATGGCCTATCCAGTCAGTTGCAATGTCTAGCCTTGACTATTGTAATACTGTTCTACTTGGCCTGCCTTCCACTGTTTTCCATGCGTTGAAAGTGGTGCAAAATTCCGTTATAAGGACATTGTTTAGACCAGTGATTCCCAACCCTGTCCTGGAGGAACACCAGGCCAATCGGGTTTTCAGGCTAGCCCTAATGAATATGCATGAGAGAGATTTGCATATGATGGAAGTGATAGGCATGCAAATTTGCTTCATGCATATTCATTAGGGCTAGCCTGAAAACCCAATTGGCCTGGTGTTCCTCCAGGACAGGGTTGGGAACCACTGGTTTAGACTAACAAGAAGCGAACATATATCCAATTATTACATCAAGCTATATTGGCTTGTCAGGTATAAGCTGCTGTTGGTAGTTTATCAAAGCCCCCAAATACCTAATTGATTGTCTATCGTATTACAGTGGTGCCTCGCATAACGGACGCCTCGCACAGCGAACGCTGCGCACAACGAACTTTATGTCTTGATTCGTACAACGAACTTCGTTTCACACAACGAAGTCGCCCGAGCTGCATCCTTCCCCGCAGGCACTGCGCTTAACTGCCCTCTCTCCGCCTGGCTCCCTCTTGCCCCCCCCCCGACTCCCCGACACGATCGGGGCAAGAGGGAGCCCAAGCCCTCTTGCCCCCCCCGACTCCCCGACACGATCGGGGCAAGAGGGAGCCCAAGCCCTCTTGCCCCCCCGACTCCCCGACACGATCGGGGCAAGAGGGAGCTCAAGCCCTCTTGCCCCCCCGACTCCCCGACACGATCGGGGCAAGAGGGAGCCCAAGCCCTCTTGCCCCCCCGACTCCCCGACACGATCGGGGCAAGAGGGAGCTCAAGCCCTCTTGCCCCCCCGACTCCCCGACACGATCGGGGCAAGAGGGAGCCCAAGCCCTCTTGCCCCCCCGACTCCCCGACACGATCGGGCCAGGAGGGAGCCCAAGTCCTCCTGGCCACGGCGACCCCCTAACCCCACCCTGCACTACATTACGGGCAGGAGGGATCCCAGGCCCTCCTGCCCTCGACGCAAACCCCCCCTCCCCCCAACGACCGCCCCCCCCAAGAACCTCCGACCGCCCCCCAGCCGACCCGCGACCCCCCTGGCCGACCCCCACGACACCCCCAACCCCCTTCCCCGTACCTTTCTGTAGTTGGCCGGACAGACGGGAGCCAAACCCGCCTGTCCGGCAGGCAGCCAACGACGGAATGAGGCCGGATTGGCCCATCCGTCCCAAAGCTCCGCCTACTGGTGGGGCCTAAGGCGCCTGGGCCAATCAGAATAGGCCCGGGAGCCTTAGGTCCCTCCTGGGGGCGGGGCCTGAGGCACATGGGCCCAACCCGACCATGTGCCTCAGGCCCTGCCCCCAGGAGGGACCTAAGGCTCCCGGGCCTATTCTGATTGGCCCAGGCGCCTTAGGCCCCACCAGTAGGCGGAGCTTTGGGACGGATGGGCCAATCCGGCCTCATTCCGTCGTTGGCTGCCTGCCGGACAGGCGGGTTTGGCTCCCGTCTGTCCGGCCAACTACAGAAAGGTACGGGGAAGGGGGTTGGGGGTGTCGTGGGGGTCGGCCAGGGGGGTCGCGGGTCGGCTGGGGGGGCGGTCGGAGGTTCTTGGGGGGGGCGTTCGTTGGGGGGAGGGGGGGTTTGCGTCGAGGGCAGGAGGGCCTGGGATCCCTCCTGCCCGTAATGTAGTGCAGGGTGGGGTTAGGGGGTCGCCGTGGCCAGGAGGACTTGGGCTCCCTCCTGGCCCGATATTGTCGGGGAGTTGGGGAATCGGCGGGGCAAGAGGGCTTGGGCTCCCTCTTGCCCCGATCGTGTCGGGGAGTCGGGGGGGCAAGAGGGCTTGGGCTCCCTCTTGCCCCGATCGTGTCGGGGAGTCGGGGGGCAAGAGGGCTTGGGCTCCCTCTTGCCCCGATCGTGTCGGGGAGTCGGGGGGGGGCAAGAGGGCTTGGGCTCCCTCTTGCCCCGATCGTGTCGGGGAGTCGGGGGGGCAAGAGGGCTTGGGCTCCCTCTTGCCCCGATCGTGTCGGGGAGTCGGGGGGCAAGAGGGCTTGGGCTCCCTCTTGCCCCGATCGTGTCGGGGAGTCGGGGGGGCAAGAGGGCTTGAGCTCCCTCTTGCCCCGATCGTGTCGGGGGTGCCAGGGACCACACGGAGTCACCCACCGTACCACCCGATTCGGGTAAGCGCAGGTATCGGTGGGTGGCTTATTTGCGGGGGGGTGCCTTATTTTACATTTTTTTCTAAAAAGGGGGGGCTGTCTTATTTGATGGCCCTGCCTTATCATCGGGGAAACACGGTAGAAAAAAAAAAAAATGAACAGTTAAGTCCCCGTTTTTGCCGCTGAGACTCTGCCCTCTCTCACTGTAAAATTAGACTCTACTTAGTCTGTCTTTAAATTTAAAAAATGTGTGTTGTTTTAAAAAACAATTATGTTTTTAGATGTATCTAAATAAAAATAATAACCAAAAATGTATCTTTTTTTATGTCATCTTAGCATATTTTATGCTGCAGAACGAATTATTTTTTTTTACATGTATTCCTATGGGAAAACGCGTTTCACATAACGAACGTTTCACATAACAAACTTGCTCCTGGAACCAATTAAGTTCGTTGTGTGAGGCACCACTGTATATTGCACTCCCTAAGTTGCGTTCCTCTGACCACTGGGATTTGAAGATCCCGATGAGAAAGGAGTTAAAATTGCAAACTAGGGCAGGTGTGTTTTCCTGTGTTGGTCCAGAGCAGTGGTTCCCAAACCTGTCCTGGGGGACCCCCAGCCAGTCAGGTTTTCAAGACATCCCTAATGAATATGCATGAGAGAGATTTGCATATAATGGAAGTGACAGGTATGCAAATCTCTCTCATGCATATTCATTAGGGATATCTGGAAAACCTGACTGGCTGGGGGTCCCCCAGGACAGGTTTGGGAACCACTGGTCCAGAGGAATGGAACCGACTTCTGCAATATATACGGCGACAGGGGAATTTGAAAACATTGAAAAGATTGCTAAAACGCCATCTGTGTTGCAAAATGAGACATGGTTGAAGAATGAGGGCCTCCGCTTGTGGCTATGAGAACGTATGCTATGAGCATCGATGTTTCATTGCTGTCTATCGTTGTATGTTTTTATATTGTGTTTTTGTATGGTTTTATGTCTGTAATGAAATTTACTATACACTTCTCCCTCCGTATTTGCTGTGATAGGGGATTAACAGAACCGCAAATACAGAAAAACTGCAAATAACTTTTTCATATGTTATTCGCTGTTTTCTATTAAAAACCATCGTGAATATGGTGAAACTGCGAATAACATGGTGGGAGACCTGGCCCGTTCCTGAAGGAGAGGCAAAACATGGTGAAGAAAGTGACGGGAATCGGTGATTTTTCTCTGTAAACGCTTGGAATTGGTGATTTCTTTATGTAAGCTGATGTAATTTGAGGGGGGGAGGAGCCAGCAAGCTAATAACCGCGAAAAATCGAAACCACGATTGCTAAAACTGCAAATACAGAGGAAGAAGTGTATACATTTTTTTGTTTGTACATGCACAAACAGATGTACAGGGTGAGGCAACAAAAAGTAACTACACTTCTTCCGTATTCGCTGTGATAGGGGATTAACAGACCCAAAAATACAGAAAAAACGCAAAAGCACAGTTACTTACAGTAACAGGTGTTATCCAGGGACAGCAGGCAGATATTCTTAACATATGGGTGACGTCACCGACAGAGCCCCGGTACGGACACTTTTAACTAGAAAGTTCTAGTTGGCCGCACCGCGCATGCGCGGGTGCCTTCCCGCTCGACGGAGGAGAGCGTGGTCCCCAGTTAAGATAAGCCAGCTAAGAAGCCAACCCGGGGAGGTGGTGGGTCGTAAGAATATCTGCCTGCTGTCCCTGGATAACACCTGTTACGGTAAGTAACTGTGCTTTATCCCAGGACAAGCAGGCAGCATATTCTTAACGTATGGGTGACCTCCAAGCTAACTAAAAGAGGGATGGTGGGAAGGTTGGCCATTAGGAAAATAAATTTTGTAACACAGATTGGCCGAAGTGTCCATCCCGTCTGGAGAAGGTATCCAGACAGTAGTGAGTAGTGAATGTGTGAACTGAGGACCAAGTGGCAGCTTTGCAGATCTCCTCAATGGGCGTGGAGCGGAGGAAAGCCACAGAAGCAGCCATAGCTCTGACCCTGTGGGCCGTGACAGCACCTTCCAGTGAGAGACCGGCCCGAGTATAACAGAACGTAATGCAGGCAGCAAGCCAGTTGGAAAGCGTTCGTTTAGAGACAGGACGACCTAAACGGTTAGGGTCGAAGGACAGAAAGAGCTGAGGGGACGTGCGGTGAGTTCTGGTACGGTCAAGGTAGTATGCCAGGGCACGCTTACAGTCCAGCGTGTGTAACGCCTGTTCCCCAGGATGAGAGTGGGGTTTAGGGAAAAAGACAGGCAATACAATGGACTGGTTGAAGTGGAAGTCCGAGACCACCTTGGGAAGAAATTTAGGATGGGTACGCAGAACCACCTTGTCATGGTGAAAAACCGTGAAAGGTGGGTCAGCAACCAGTGCATGCAGCTCACTAACCCTCCTGGCAGAGGTGATGGCAATGAGGAAAAGCACCTTCCATGTAAGAAATTTGAGCGAAGTCGTGGCAAGAGGCTCAAATGGAGGTTTCATGAGGGCTGAGAGAACCACATTCAGGTCCCAGACGACTGGAGGAGGCTTCAGAGGTTGTTTGACATTGAAGAGGCCTCTCATGAACCGGGAAACCAGGGGATGAGCCGTGAGAGGTTTTCCGAGGATAGGCTCATGAAACGCAGTGATGGCACTGAGGTGGACTCTGATTGAGGTAGACTTGAGGCCAGCGTCGGAGAGAGAAAGCAAATAGTCCAGTACGGTTTCCACCGGCAATGAGGTGGGATCGTGATGATGAAGTAGACAACAAGAGGAGAACCGGGTCCACTTCTGATGGTAACATTGGAGGGTGGCCGGTTTCCTGGAGGCATCCAAAATTCGACGGACAGGCTGAGACAGATTCTCTGGAGAGGTCAGCCCGAGAGAAACCAAGCTATCAGGTGGAGCGAGGACAGATTGGGATGTAGTAGAGACTGATGCTGCTGTGTAAGTAGAGTAGGAAATACAGGAAGAGGAATGGGCTCCCTGGAGCTGAGCTGGAGCAGGAGGGAGAACCAGTGTTGGCGAGGCCACCGAGGAGCGATGAGAATCATGGTGGCCTTGTCCCTGCGGAGTTTGGATAATGTCCGCAACATCAGAGGTAGTGGAGGAAAGGCATAGAGGAACCGATCCGTCCAGTCGAGCAGGAATGCATCCGGGGCCAGACGGTGAGGAGAGAAGAGTCTGGAACAGAATTGGGGCAGCTGATGGTTGTGAGGAGCTGCAAAGAGGTCCACCTGCGGAGTGCCCCAGCGAGCAAAGATGGAGTGGAGCTTGGGAGGATCCAGAGTCCACTCGAGAGGTTGAAGGATGCGGCTGAGATTGTCGGCCAGGGAGTTCTGTTCGCCCTGGATATAGACAGCCTTGAGGAAGAGACTGTGGGCCGTGGCCCAGGTCCAGATGCGGATGGCCTCCTGACAGAGGAGGGGAGACCCGGTGCCGCCTTGCTTGTTTATGTAGTACATGGTGACCTGGTTGTCTGTGCACAGGAGAAGGACCTTAGGGTAGAGAAGGTGCTGGAAGGCTTTGAGAGCATAGAACATGGCTCTGAGTTCCAGGAAATTGATGTGATGTTGACGCTCCTGAGGGGTCCAGAGTCCCTGGGTGAGAAGATCTCCTAGATGAGCTCCCCACGCATAAGGGGAGGCATCTGTGGTTATGATCATGGAGTGAGGGGGTAGATGAAAGAGTAGACCCCTGGAAAGATTGGAGGAGTTCAACCACCATTGAAGAGATTGCTGAAGAGACGATGTCACAGAGATGGGATGAGAAAGAGGATCGGTGGCCTGTGACCATTGGTTGGCTAGAGTCCACTGAGGTGTCCTGAGGTGGAGTCGCGCCAGAGGGAGTACATGGACCGTCGAGGCCATGTGGCCCAGGAGGATCATCATCTGCCGAGCTGGAATGGAGTGATGAAGGAGCACCTGACGGCAGAGGTGGAGCAGAGTTCAATGGCGGTCGAAGGGGAGAAATGCCCTCATTAGAGTGGTGTCGAGAACTGCTCCAATGAACTGAAGTCGCTGTGTGGGAAGCAGATGCGACTTGGGGTAGTTGATCTCGAAACCCAGGAGATGGAGGAACGAGATGGTGTGTTGAGTGGCTTGTAGCACAAGCGGAGACGTAGGTGCTTTCACCAGCCAATCGTCCAAGTAGGGGAACATCTGAAGGTCGTGAGACCTGAGGAAGGCCGCCACCACAATAAGGCACTTGGTGAACACTCTGGGTGATGAGGCGAGGCCAAAGGGTAGCACTTTGTACTGATAGTGATGGTGCTGTATCTGGAACCGTAGATAGCGACGTGAAGTCGGATGGATTGGGATGTGAGTGTAGGCCTCCTTGAGGTCTAGGGAGCATAGCCAGTCGTGGTGAGAGAGAAGAGGGTAAAGCGTGGCCAGGGAGAGCATTCTGAACTTCTCTTTGACCAGACACTTGTTGAGGTCCCTGAGATCGAGGATGGGACGAAGGTCTCCTGTTTTTTTGGGAACCAGGAAGTAGCGGGAGTAGAATCCCTGACCCCTTTGGTCCGGAGGTACCTCTTCGATGGCATTGAGGAGAAGGAGGGATTGGGCCTCCCTCAGGAGGAGGGGGGTTTGGGAGGAGTGAGAAGCAGACTCTACGGGAGGATGGTCTGGTGGAAGAGTTTGGAAGTTGAGAGAGTAGCCGTGGCGAATGATGTTGAGGACCCATTGGTCTGATGTGATGACCTCCCAACGGCTGAGGAAGAGTTGAAGGCGTCCTCCGATCGGCTGAGGAAAAGGCAATGAAGGTGGGAGACTGGCTATGCTCTGGAGAAAGGAGTCAAAAGGGTTGAGACGGTTTTGATGAAGGGAGAGGCTTGGCAGGTTGAGTCTGTGGGCGAGCCTGAGGTTGATGCTGGTGGCGAGGACGGCAAGACTGTTGTGGAGGCGGGTTGAGAGGTCTGGCCGAGAACCTGCGTTGGTAAGAAGACTGTTGCCTGTAGGGGCGAGCAGGTGGAGTCTTCTTTTTAGGTTTGATCAGAGTGTCCCACCTGGTCTCGTGTGCTGAGAGCTTCTGGGTGGTCGAGTCCAGGGATTCTCCGAAGAGTTCATCACCCAGACAAGGTGCGTTAGCCAGGCGGTCCTGGTGGTTAATGTCTAGGTCAGAGACTCTCAGCCATGCCAAACGGCGCATAGCCACCGCCATGGCAGATGCGCGGGAGGTCAGCTCAAATGAGTCGTAGATGGAGCGAACCATGAATTTCCTGAGTTGGAGGAGGCTGGAAATTTGTTGCTAGAAGAGAGGGACCTTACGTTCAGGAAGATATTTCTGTAAGGAGGAGAGCTGTTGCACCAGATGCTTCATATAGAAGGAGAAGTGGAAGGTGTAGTTGTTGGCTCTATTGGCTAGCATGGCATTTTGGAAAAGGCGCTTACCAAATTTATCCATAGTTTTTCCCTCTCTGCCAGGAGGGGTGGAGGCATATACACTGGAACCCTGAGATTTTTTCAAAGTAGATTCCACCAGAAGGGATTCATGGGGCAATTGAGGTTTGTCAAACCCTGGGATTGGAATAACTCGGTACAAGCTATCCAATTTGCGAGGGGCCCCGGGAACAGTGAGGGGAGTCTCCCAGTTTTTATAGAAAGTTTCCCGTAAGATGTCGTGGACGGGCAACTTTAGAAATTCCTTGGGAGGTTGCTCAAAGTCTAGGGCATCGAGGAAAGCCTGAGACTTTTTAGAGTCGGACTCTAAGGGGATGGAAAGAGCTGCTGCCATCTCCCTAAGGAATTTAGAAAAAGATGATTGTTCTGGTTTTGAGGCAGTGTCGGTCATGGAGGGTTCTTCGTCGGTTGACGAAGCGTCCTCTTCGGTACCGTGCGGGGAGTCTTCCCACAAGTCTGGGTCTCTAACGTCAGGGTGTGCACGTTTGGACATCGGTGTGGAAGGCTCGGCATGGCGGGTCTTTGAGAGAGATTTGCCCGAGCGCACCGAGGCGGTACCGGGAGAGGAAGACCGATGTCGTTCCTGGGACCGGGAAGGGTCGGCAGCAGTACGGGTATGCACTGTAGGTGTTTCAGCCAAGAGCACCGGCATGGAGGTATTAATCGGTACCGAGGGGGTCGACACCGATGGAACAGTGCGAGGCTCGGACCGGTCCCGTACCGGAAGGTGCGGTGCCAGCAACGCCGGCAACAGTTGTTGGAGTTGTTGCTGGAGCTGCTCCTGTAACTGGTTTTGGAGTATGGCCGCGATGCGGTCATCCAGGGGGGGGCACAGGTACCGCTTTTTTCTTCTTCGGTACCATAGGTGCCGCTCTACGCTCCGGCGATGAGGAGGCCAATGATGAGGCACTCACCGATATCGGAGCGGAGCGTTTGCGGGGTCGGTGCGGTGCCGGGAGGGCCGGTGTCGCAACCGTGGCAGGAGGGCGCTCAAGGGAAGTGGAAGGCTTCTTAGCCGGCTTACCTGGGCCCAACGACCCCGAAGAAGGGTCTGGTGGTGTCGACGTCGAGGGTGCCGACTTTTGTGGTGCTGTCGACGTCGTAGCAGATTCCATGGCAGATCCGGTACCGAATAAAAGATTTTGCTGGATCTGCCTGTTTTTTAATGTGCGCTTTTTAAGCGTAGCACAGCGGGTGCAAGTGTCAGCCCGATGCTCTGGACCCAGGCACTGCAGGCACCAATTGTGCGGGTCGGTGAGAGAGATCGGGCGTGCACACCGCTGGCACTTCTTAAAGCCCGGTTGAGGGGGCATGAAGGGAAACACGGCCTCCGCAAAATCGAATCCGGAGGCCTGTATGGTGGCAACAGGCCCCGCCGGGGCCGGCCTGAAAAAATAAAGAAAACTGGACGAGTTTTTTTTTTTTTTTTTTTTGAAAGTGAAATCCGAAAGGAAAAATTAGAAGAAAAACGAAAAATTACGCGAGCGGGAAGGCAGAAACTAGCTTTTCAACGGCCGTTGAAAGCACATGCGTCTTCTTCGCTCCGCGGAAACGAAGAAACTGGGGACCACGCTCTCCTCCGTCGAGCGGGAAGGCACCCGCGCATGCGCGGTGCGGCCAACTAGAACTTTCTAGTTAAAAGTGTCCGTACCGGGGCTCCGTCGGTGACGTCACCCATACGTTAAGAATATGCTGCCTGCTTGTCCTGGGATAATAACTTTTTCATATGTTATTCGCTGTTTTCTATTAAAAACCATCGTGAATATGGTGAAACCGTGAATAACATGGCGGGAGACCTGGCCTATTCCTGAAGGAGAGGCAAAACACAGTGAAGAAAGTGCCGGGAATCGGCGATTTTCTTTGTAAATGCTTGGAATCAGCGATTTATCTATGAAAGTTGATGTAATTTGGGGGGAGGGGCCAGCAAGCTAACAACCGTGAATAATCGAAACCACGAATACGGAGGGAGAAGTGTATTTGTTGATTTGTATTTCGCTTTGTATAAGGCGAATAATAAATAAACACAGAATACAATACAACACGATACCTCTCATTCTGGTATATATCCACGCAGCTGTTCAGTTCCTCCAGCTCTTCCTTCAGCAGCTGCAGGTTGGAGTTGACATAGCTGAGCTCCAAAGCCACCGTCTCCTTCACCTTGTGGTTTGTGGTGGCTCTAGGAAAAAAAATAGTAACAAAAAAGACAAGGATGGTTCAAAAACCTAGACTTTTTTTTTTTTTGCACATCTTCTCAACATCCAGACTGCTTAAAAGGATATGAGAAAACCAGTGTGGTTAAAAAGATCCTTATTTGTGATGTTGCAGAGGGATTCAAAAATAAGGGTTCTTTTTACTAAACCGCAGAAGAGTTTCTTACCGCGGGCCGGCGAGATAAGTGCTCCAGCAGTCATTCAATACCTATGAGCGTTGGAGCATTTACCTCGCCGACCCACAGTAAGAAGCTCTTCCACAGTTTAGTTAAACCCAATGTAAGATCTGTAATATCTATGAGGGAAGAAACAAAGAGAAATCATAAGAAAAAAAGTGCAGAAATTTCAGTAAGCTGTACATGATAGGAGGTTAAAAGATGCTATTCCAGACCAGGGGTACCAGACAAATGGTTAAGAACATAGGAATAGTCTTACCTGGTCAGACCAATGGTATATCTAGCCCAGTATCTTCATGGAAACCAATCCAAGTCACAAGTACCTAGCAAAAACCCAAATAGTAGCAGCATTCCAGAATGCGGAACCCTGAAGAGTAGCAACATTCCAGAATCCTAAGAATAGCAAGATTCCAGAACCCTGAAGCATAGCAAGATTCCGGAACCCTGAAGAGTAGCAACATTCCGGAACCCTGAAGAGTAGCAACATTCCGGAAACCTGAAGAGTAGCAACATTCCAGAATCCTAAGAATAGCAAGATTCCAGAACCCTGAAGCATAGCAAGATTCCGGAACCCTGAAGAGTAGCAACATTCCGGAACCCTGAAGAGTAGCAACATTCCAGAATCCTAAGAATAGCAAGATTCCAGAACCCTGAAGCATAGCAAGATTCCGGAACCCTGAAGAGTAGCAACATTCCGGAACCCTGAAGAGTAGCAACATTCCGGAACCCTGAAAAGTAGCAACATTCCAGAATCCTAAGAATAGCAAGATTCCAGAACCCTGAAGCATAGCAAGATTCCGGAACCCTGAAGAGTAGCAACATTCCGGAAACCTGAAGAGTAGCAACATTCCAGAATCCTAAGAATAGCAAGATTCCGGAACGGAACCCTGAAGAGTAGCAACATTCCGGAAACCTGAAGAGCAGCAACATTCCAGAATCCTAAGAATAGCAAGATTCCGGAACGGAACCCTGAAGAGTAGCAACATTCCATGCTACTGATCCAGGGCAAGCAGTGGCTTCTCCCATGTCTGTCTCAACAGCAGTTTATAGACTTTTCTTCCATGAACTTGTCCAAACCTTTTTTAAAACCAGCTACATTAACTGCTCGTACCACATCCTCTGGCAAACACATTCCAGTGGTTGAGAACTTGGGGGCCACTGGGTTCAATTCCTGCTATAACTCTTTGTTACCCTGGGCAAGTCACTTAATTGTCCATTGCCCCAGGTACAAAAGCCTAGATTGTGAGCCTATTAGAAACAGAGAATGCATGTGCATTATATATAAACCAAGACTTTTGGGGCCCCCAAAAATACAAGTCTCGCAAGGTTGCTGCGGGAACTCGTTGTAGCCATTTTCTACTATGGAGACTGAATAGACAGGAGCATAAAAGGATTGCTCCTGCTGAACCACCAGGGACATAATGTAGATCTGCAGGCGAGGGAGGCAGGCGGGTGAGTGGGTTGCTTGCTTGCTTGCAGAACCGGCAAGAAGGTCACTATGGAGAACGGATGGAAGGCTTGGTTGGTCTGGCTTTGGCTTCCCACACCACTGGAACACCACAGCACTAAGGAATAGGACTGCAGAGGGACAGGGACCAGATGGAGGGAGGGGGGAGGACTGACTGGTTGGCTACAGAGCAGGGGGATGGGATACCTCGGGAAAGGGAGGGATCACTTCTGCCCCAGTAATTGAATATAAAACTAAAAAAAAAAAAGTTTAAAGGTTATAAATATATATATATATATATACTGGACATAGGCATACAGAAACAGGAGGATCCAGAGCTGGGCAAGAGTAAAAATACGTAGATCAAGATAAAATAGATAAAAAATGGTGGTAAAGGGGGAGGGGAAGAAAACAAAGGGGAAGGGATTACGCTTCTTAAAAGCGGTTGGTATTCATTTCTGAGTGCAGAGGGAGTAGGCCAACCCAACAGTGGCCAATCCAGGTCCCAAGTACCAGACAGAAACCCAAAGAGTAGCAACATTCCAGAGCTGAGATTGTGATGTCATAATGCCTCATTCCACCAATGCCTAAGAGCCATCCTCAGCAGTGATGTCACAATGGCTGGATTGTCCTTTATTTGACTCACTTAAGAACATAAGAGCTGCCATACTGGGACATCAAGCCCAGGATCCTGTTTCCAACAGTGGCCAATCCAGGTCCCAAGTACCTAGCTAGAACCCGAGTCGGTATCGCTCTTTGCTGTCATAATAAAAAAAGCTTAAACGAGAGACTCTAACAGGGAATTCCTTTCCTGCAGCCTGTCTCTCTTTACACCATTACTATGCATGCCATTCTCAGCTGTCCATCGACCCTTCTTCCATCCAGCTCTCCTCTTTCCCCTGCATTAGCCCTCTGAAATAATTTCTACACCATAAAGACATAGTTTTGTTCGTGCAATGTGCATGTGAATGCCTCAAAACTGCACAAAGGATAACTTTGAGAAATGCAAGAAGTTCAAAGTGTGTCGGACATAGTATTCCCCCCCCCCAATTATACACATAAGGCGAATAAAGATCTCTGCAATCTCACTGCACCAGCCTTGCAGGTTAACTCGATACCTGATTGCACAAAAGGGAAATCTGTAAATGCTGAAAATGAAGGCATTCTAAGAATAACTGAATTTCCTCTCCCGGCCCACCTCACGCACTTCCTGCACACTGGAGAGACACGATTCAACTTTCTCAGCCTTCCTCCAAAAGGGGAGGAGGCAGAGGTAGGGGAAGTGGATCCCTTTCGCGTGTCTTTGTTTCCAATTGGCCACAGCTGGGTTGAGGGCGGATGTTAAGTAAATGCATGGGTGGGGAGGGTGGACTTCATACAGACTGACTTCCTATTCTAGCCTTGCACGTGCCACCGCCCGACCAATCAGCAGCAATGTAGTGAGCTCAGAACGTAGGCACCCTGAGCGCCTACGTGCTGAGCTCACTGCTCAGAATGGCTATTCCCGCCATGGCGCCGGACTTGATGTATCATCTTGAAAATTAGGTAGGCCTCAGAATGGGAGCCCCAGTTCCATCCCCGTGGGAGTCCCGTCGGCCTTGGAGGGTCCCCGTGGGAGTCCCGTGGGCCTGGGAGGAGTCCCCGTGGGAGTCCCATGGGCCTGGGATGCATCCCCGTGGGAGTCCTTAAGGGGATCCCCGTGGGACCCGCGAGATTCCTGCAATCCCTGTTCCCGTGCAGACCTCTAACCCTGAGTGTAAATGGGTGCTGCGATCCCAGTTCCCGAGCATAGATCAGCAAGAGCTCTTTTGGAGCTCGGCCGACCCTTGAGGGGAGGAATGCTGGCCCTGGTGAGAGACTGGGAGAGGGACTGGTAATGGTTTGAAAACCCAGAAGTCCAAAGGAGGGTTTGGAGAACCTGATGGCAACCAGGGAACAGCTCATAGGAGCCTGGTTGGATTTTTAGCAGTGTGTGAGGGAGAAACAAGATCTGACGTGCCTGAAGATGATGAAGTGACAGGTGATGACCACTCAGCCCATCATAGCAACGCCCCTAGAATATATGAGCTCAAATGCTCCACTTAGAGGGAACATAGGTAGACACCCAGCTATCCCCTTCTGTTTAATCCCTATACCTATCCAAATAATCTTAACATCCCACAAACAGGATATCATAACTAAGTTAATCAATAATATGTATCCTGTACAAGATAGCAATTCCTCTTATAAAAAGTGCTTGCCTAAAGAGTGGTTGTGTACAGCTGTTATATAGGCTCCTCGTACTGTATAGTTGAGGACCCCTTCTATCAACATTCCCTCATTCGTGACACCAAGTGTTTGTAGAAAATGACACAATTTGTAGAGAGTAACAGAATTTTTCACCATCTCTGTCCCTGTGGAAAACTTCTGAAAACCATCCCGTGTCATTCTTTAGTGTCTATCTCAACCGCAGTCCTTCTACACTAGAATTTTTCAATGCAAGGCTTGAGGGTCAGTGGTTGTGCCCATTCGTACGCTGATTCTTCCCTCTCTCCTTAAAGAATGACATGGGGATGGTTTCCTGCGGTTAACCATGGCGACGGGAACAACCGTCCCCGTGTCATTCTCTATGTTATTATGTGAGCCAAGTATAGGACAATCAAGCCATTGTGTGACATCACTGATGAGTAATTGGCTCTTAGGCACTGGTGGAATGAGGCATTATGACATCACAATCTCAGCTCTGGAATGTTGCTACTCTGAGTTTCTGCCAGGTTCTTGGGACCTGGGTTGGCCACTGTTGGAAACAGGATAGTGGGCTTGATGAACCTTTGGTCTGTCCCAGTACCGTGGGAAACCATCCCGTGTCATTCTTTAGTGTCTATCTCAACCTCAGTCCTTCTACACTAGCATTTTTCAACGCAAGGCTTGAGGGTTAGTGGTTGAGCCCATTCATATTCTGATTCATCTCTCTCTCCTTAAAGAGTGACACGGTGTTGAAGAATATAT
The DNA here is from genome assembly GCF_902459505.1 of Geotrypetes seraphini. Classification (NCBI taxonomy): domain Eukaryota; kingdom Metazoa; phylum Chordata; class Amphibia; order Gymnophiona; family Dermophiidae; genus Geotrypetes; species Geotrypetes seraphini. The sequence continues at coordinate 14,670,873 of NC_047085.1, forward strand.
GTGTTTCAGCTTGAACGGCCTGCATCAGGAGTCTGAACAGAAGCTTTCATCTTACAAGAGACAAGCTTGTGGAGACAACAGCGTACGTCACCTTTCGTTGTGACATGCTATTTTGGTATTAAACAGAGCCACATCATATTAAGAACAAGATAACAAAAGGCGATTAGTAAGCTTTAAACTTCTGTCCAAACTCCTGATGCAGGCTGTTCTGGCTGAAACACGTACGTGTGGAGTCTCTATTGGAATGATTAAAGCACTGTAGTACCCAGAGGTCACCTTCACTGTCTTTTTTTAAGTTAAGTGCTGTAAAGCACCACAGCATCAAAAGTAGGCGCCGGAAACGTAGGCCTTGAAAACCCAGGCCTACATTTCCGGCGCCTACCTTTGTCGGACAATTCTCTAAAGGGCGCCATCGTGCGACTGACTCTCGATCGGCGGCCGCTTTTAAGGCAGCCGCCGACAATGGCACCCTTTAGAGCAGTGGTTCCCAACCCTGTCCTGGGGGACCACTAGCCAGTCGGGTATTCAAGATATCCCTAATGAAGATGCATGAGAGAGATTTGCATATAATGGAAGTGACAGGTATGCAAATCTCCGCGAAGGAAGCGGTGGGACCGTTGGATGACCAAGGAATAAAGGGAGAGCTAAAGGAGGACAAGGCAATCGTCGACAGACTGAACGTGTTTTTTTCATCTGTATTTTCTGAAGAGGATATACATAGCATACCGGAACCCATCAGGCTATATGCTGGAAGTGAAAACGAGAAACTGACAGGGTTGACGCTCAGTTTAGAAGAGGTGTGCAGAAAGATTGATAGGCTCAACAGCAATAAATCTCCGGGACCGGATGGCATCCATCCGAGGGTCATCAAGGTACTGAAAGGGACCATAGCTGAACTGCTTCAACTGAAAGTTAATCTGTCAATCAAAACGGGAAAGATTCCGGAAAACTGGAAGGTGGCGAATGTTACGCCGATCTTCAAAAAAGGTTTGAGGGGAGACCCAGGAAACTACAGACCAGTGAGTCTGACCTCGGTACTGGGAAAGATGGTAGAGGCGCTGATAAAGGACCGCATCATCGATCATCTTGACGGACACGGTCTGATGAGGACCAGCCAGCACGGTTTCAGCAAAGGCAGATCTTGTTTGACAAACTTGCTGCACATGAAGACTGCCAATCAAGTGGAGCAAGCTTCATCCAAGGCTAGACAAATCATAGGTTGCATACGCAGGAGTTTCGTCAGCCATAAGCCTGAGGTCATTATGCCATTGTATAGATCCATGGTGAGACCCCATCTGAAATATTCTGTACAATTCTGGAGGCCACATTACCGCAAAGATGTGCTGAGACTCGAGTCGGTCCAGAGAATGGCCACTCGGATGGTCTCGGGACTCAAGGATCTCCCGTACAAGGAACGGCTAGATAAACTACAGCTATACTCACTCGAGGAACGCAGAGAGAGGGGAGACATGATTGAGACGTTCAAGTATCTCACGGGCCGCATCAAGGTGGAAGAAGATATCTTCTTTTTCAAGGGTCCCACAGCAACAAGAGGGCATCCGTGGAAAATCAGGGGTGGGTAACTGCATGGTGACACCAGGAAATTCTTTTTCACTGAAAGGGTGGTTGATCGCTGGAATAATCTTACACTTCAGGTGATTGAGGCCAGCAGCGTGCCTGATTTTAAGGCCAAATGGGATCGTCATGTGGGATCTTTTCACAGAGAAAGGTAGGGGAGGGTCATTAGGGTGGGCAGACTAGATGGGCCGTTTCTTTGAGGGAGTGAACAGGCAGATAGACAAGGGCGAACCGGTCAACATTGTATATCTGGACTTTCAGAAGGCGTTCGACAAGGTTCCGCATGAACCACTACTTCGGAAAATTGCAAGCCATGGAATATAGGGTGAAATACTCACATGGATTAAAAACTGTCTGGAGCATAGGAAACAGAGAATGGGGGTAAATGGACAATACTCAGACTGGAAGAGCGTCATCGGGGGGTGCCGTAAGGCTCAGTGCTTGGATCCGTGCTCTTCAACATCTTCATAAACGATCTGGACATAGCTACGACAAGCAAGGTGATAAAATTTGCGGAAGATACAAAGTTATTCAGAGTAGTGAAGACACAGGGGGATTGCAAAGATCTACAACGTGACATAATCAGGCTCGAGGAATGGGCTGCGACATGGCAGATGAGGTTCAACGTGGACAAGTGTAAAGTGATGCATATTGGTAACAAAAATCTCATGCACAAATACAAGATGTCCGGGGTGGTACTTGGAGAGACCTCCCAGGAAAGGGACTTGGGAGTTCTGATCGACAAGTCGATGAAGCTGTCCGCGCAATGTGCAGTGGCGGCGAAAAGGGCGAACAGAATGCTAGGAATAATAAAGAAGGGGATCTCAAACAGTTCGGAGAAGGTTATTATGCCGCTGTACCGGGCCATGGTGCACCCTCACCTAGAGTACTGCGTACAGCACTGGTTGCCGTACATGAAGAAAAACATGGTGCTACTCGAAAGAATCCAGAGAAGAGCGACTAAGATGGTTAAGGGGTTGGAGGAGCTGCCGTACAGCGAAAGATTAGAGAAACTGGGTCTCTTCTCCCTTGAACAGAGGAGATTGAGAGGGGACATGATCGAAACATTCAAGGTACTGAAGGGGATAGACTTAGTAGATAAGGACAGGTTGTTCACCCTCTCCAAGGTAGGGAGAACGAGAGGGCACTCTCTAAAGCTGAAAGGGGATAGATTCCGTACAAATGTAAGGAAATTCTTCTTCACCCAGAGAGTGGTGGAAAACTGGAACGCTCTTCCGGAGTCTGTTATAGGGGAAAACACCCTCCAGGGATTCAAGACAAAGTTAGACAAGTTCCTGCTGAACAAGGACGTACGCTGATAGGGCTAGTCTCATTTAGGGCGCTGGTTTTTGACCAGAGGGCCACCGCGTGAGCGGACTGCTGGGCAGGGTGGACCACTGGTCTGACCCAGCAGCGGCAATTCTTATGTTCTTATGCATCTTCATTAGGGATATCTTGAAAACCTGACTGGCTGGTGGTCCCCCAGGACAGGGTTGGGAACCACTGCTTTAGAGAATCCGGATTAAGGGCCAGATTTTTGTAGACGGTGCCGTAAATTAGACGGCGGCAGACATCCTATCGCTGCCTAACTTAATTGTTGCAATCGGCGCGGTAATTGACCGCGCTGTTTAAAAAACAAACTTTAAAAAGTTGTTTAAAAAAGTAGGCCAGTAAAACCTCGGCCTACCTTATCAGCACCTGAGTTTTAGGATAGATGTCACCAGCTAAGATTCTTTAAATGGTGCCTAAGCATGACTATAGGCGGTTGCCGATTTAAGTGCCCTTTAAAGAATCGGGCCCTAAGTGTGTGTGTGTGGGGGGGTTGGGCACCATATATAGAATCTGGCCCTATATAGCTAATTTCGTTCTGCTAAGTAGATTGGAGCTGCACCATGACATTTCTCCGTTAAACACGAGGTGTTAAGACACCACAAGTATCCAGATTACCCAGACGGCAGCTTTATTTCTTGAAGAATAGAAGCTTTTTTCGGGGTCCTTCTGTTCTAGTAAATGACTAAAGATGTTTTGAATTTTTTGGGCATGAGAGAGCTGAAGCATCTTTTGCATTACAAAAGCAGAGCTGTCTGATGACGGTGTCACAGTGGGGGATCCTGCTCCGTCCTCATTATTTTGCACAAAGGCTGGAAACCCTGAGAATGGCTTTTATTTCTAATGAGTCACTTTTTTTTTGCTGCAGAGAAACAGCTTCTTTGACTGACTGTGTTTCCTTATCTATGTACAAAATTGGCAAGGAAAGACTTTAATATCAATAGGACAGCTACCTGCTATTCGATTTAAAAAACATGCTACGTAATCCCCTCATAGTAAATCACATTCTGTGACCCGCTCTTAGACATTCCTCATGTGCAAAGCTTTTTACCTGAGCAGAAAACTTCACCCCCGCCTGCGAACGCCACGTCCCATCTCTCACACCCAGAGGCCCAAGCCAGAAAACTATCGTGCACCCAACAGAGCAGTTACTACCAGGTAAATGCGGGTTGTACATGCCACGCCAAGAAGAACTGAGCCCAGTTGCTAACTCGTGCAGAAAACATGATCACACACTGCATTAAAACGGCTCATAGACAACGGCGCGAAAGACAAAGGCGCGCCCGGACAATTGAGCGCAGCATGGAGGCGCGCGCCGCTCAAAATTACTGTTTTTAGGGGCTTCGACGGGGGGTTTTGTTGGGGAACCCCCCCACTTTACTTAATAGACATTGCGCCGGCGTTATGGGGGGTTTGGAGGGTTGTAACCCTCCACATTTTACTGTAAACTTAACTTTTTCCCTAAAAACAGGGAAAAAGTGAAGTTTTCAGTAAAATGTGGGGGGTTACAACCCCCCAAACCCCCCACAACGTGGCGCGATGTCTATTAAGTAAAGTGGGGGGGGGTTCCCTCCCCACGCCCCCCCCCATTGGAGCCCTAAAAACAGTAATTTTGAGCGGCGTGCGCCTCCGCACTGTGCTCAATTGTCTGGGCGCGCCTTTGTCCCGGCGCGCTTTTGACCTGACACCCATTAAAACTAGAGCTGTGCGTGGATTAAAAATGATAAATCACACAAAGCGAGCCCCTCATATTACCTCCCGTACAGGAAGGGGCAGCTAACTAGTCAGTCACACTGAAGCAAAGCCTGCTTACCCAAGTTATCTATTTATTCAATTTTCTACACCATTTTCCTAGGGGAACTCAGAACGATTTACATGAATTTATTCAGGGACTCAAGCATATTCCCTCTCTGTCCTGGTGGGCTCACAATCTATCTAACGTACCTGGGGCAATGGGGGGGATTAAGTGACTTGCCCAAGGTCACAGGAAGCAGCGTGAGATTTGAACCCCCAACCCCAGGGTGTCGAGGCATTAACCGCTGCACCTCTCTAGAAATCAAAATGTAGCAAAAGTGATCCAAGTGTAGGACAATCCAGCCATTGTGACATCACTGCTGAGGTTGGCTCTTATTGGTGGAATGAGGCATTATGATGTCACAATACCAGCTCTGACTATCAGAGGCTGAAACTTTTCACACTATTTAATTTTCTGTATCATTCTCCCAGGAGGAGCCCAGAACGGTTTACAAGAATTTATTCAGGTACTCCAGCATTTTTTCCTCTGTCCCAGTGGGCTCCAAAGGGCAATGGGGGGATTAAGTGACTTGCCCAGGGTCACAAGGAGCAGCGTGGGATTGAATCCGCAACCTCAGGGTGCTGAGGCTGTAGCTTTAACCACTGCACCACACTCTCCCCCTAATTTATCTACGGTTCTTGGTATATCATCAATCTAGCCAAATGCCAATCAAAATTAGTAAGATGTCCCTTGTATTAGCGGCATCATTACATTTACATCAACCCGCGAAAGCATTACAGTTGTCTAAGTCTAATGTTCTTGATGTTTCATTTTTTCAATTAATTCATTTAAAAGAATGTAGAAAATTCTGTATTTTACGTGAGAGGTCCCCGGTGGTGGAACTTACTTCCTGAACAGATTAGAATCACATAGGATTAAAAAAAAAAAAAACTTTAAAAAATTATTGAAAACATTCTTATTTAAAGAAGCAGTTTTATTGCTGAAATATGATTTCAAGTATTTTATAGCAGCGATTGGGTGGCCTAAAGAGCTCATAAATGTTTTTATTCTGATAGTGATAAAAATTCCACAAGGGAAATTAAAACAAATAAAAAAATGTGGGGAAATAGCACACAAGAGCAGGAGAAAATATTAAAAGTCTTTATGCCAAAAGCCATTAGGAACCTGAAAAAGCAAGTAAAAAGAAGGGGGGAGGACATGGGACTTGTATACTGTGGGCAATGGAGGATATAGGGCTAGATTCACTAAGCAAACCCATCGTGTACCGATCGGTCGCGAGCCCTTTGCGACCCGATTTCCCTCCGACCCAATTCACTAACCTTTGTACCGATCCGTGCAGGCAAATGAGGGGAATCGGCACGCAAATAGCAAAATCAGGAAAGCAGCTAGGCTTCAATGCTAAGAAATGTAAGGTCATGCACCTCGGAAGCGGAAATCCATGCAGGACGTACTTCTTGAACGGAGAAACTTTAACTAGGACTTCAGCAGAACGAGATTTAGGAGTAATCATCAGTGCAGACATGAAAACTGCCAATCAAGTGGAGAAGGCTTCATCTAAGGCAAGGCAGATATTGGGTTGTATCAATAGAAGTTTCGTCAGCCGAAAGCCTGAAGATGCAATTCACTAAACTTCTTCTGGCTGGCCGATCAAAAAACTAGTTTGTGCTAAAACCTTGCTCTCTGCCCCGATTCTCCTGCCTTTTGCCACCCTGTTCATCCCCGATTCGCTTGCTTATTGTCGCCCCTATACTCTCCTACTCTGCCTCCCTTCCCTGCAGCGCGAACCCGTGGTTTTAACCCGCGGGTTAAAACCACAGGCTCGTGAGTAAAAAAAGTTTAAAAAAAAAAAATAAAACCCACAGACTGCAAAACGCACGCGCAAACCATTTACAGGCAAAGTCGATGGTCTGCTTATGCGCCGGGATCGCTCTTCAGCGATCCGTGTGGTCAGTTGGGGGGCGTGCTCCGATCGGCCTGCTTTGCATGCAGGCGCGTTCTGAATCGGTCGCCCGGCCTCGGATCAGATCTGTGGGCTTAGTGAATCTAGCCCTAAGTGACTTGCCCGGGGTCCCAAGCAGTGCCGGAAATGATCCCACAATTTCAGGGTGATGAGGCAGCCACTCTACCACTAGGTCCTTCCTCTGAGGTTTCAGAGCTCTCTTAAAGGCATCTAAATTTGGTTATAAACACAGACTAGAGGTCTGCAAGGGAATGGGGATCGCGGGAATCCCACGGGTCCTGCGGGGATCCCCCAAGATCAACAGGACTCCCATGGGGACCCCTCCTAGGCCCACGGGACTCCCACGGGGATGGAACCAGGACTCCCATTCTGAGGCCTACCTAATTTTCAAGATGATGAGGATCTGACTCAAGGGCTTCAAGGTAAGGTAACATTATTCGCTGATGACGCCAAACTATGTAATACAGTAAGTGAATGCAATCTACAGGATACTATGGCGCAGGACCTGCTTACATTAGAAAGTAACCTGGCAGCTAGGCTTCAACGCCAAGAAATGTAAGGTCATGCACCTTGGAAGAGGAAATCCATGCAGAGCTTACACCTTGAATGGAGAAACTTTAACCAGGACTACAGCAGAACGAGATTTAGGAGTAATCATCAGTGCAGACATGAAAACTGCCACTCAAGTGGAGAAGGCTTCATCTAAGGCACGGCAGATGATGGGTTGTATCAAGAGAAGTTTCGTCAGCCGGAAGCCTGAAGTCATAATGCCGTTGTACAGAGCCATGGTGAGACCTCATCTGGAATACTGTGTGCAATTCTGGAGGCCACATTACCGTAAAGATGTGCTCAGAATTGAATCGGTTCAGCGGACGGCCACCAGGATGGTCTCGGGGCTCAAGGGTCTCTCGTACAAAGAAAGACTGAACAAATTGCAGCTCTACACTCTCGAAGAACTTAGGGAGAGGGGGGACATGATTGAGATTAAGTACATCACGGGACGTGTCGAGGTGGAAGATGATATTTTCTTTCTCAAAGGACCCTTGGCCACAAGAGGGCATCCGCTCAAACTCAGGGGAGGGAAATTTCATGGAGACGCCAGAAAGTACTTTTTCACGGAAAGGGTGATTGATCATTGGAACAAGCTTCCAGTGCAGGTGATCGAGGCCAGCAGCATCTCAGACTTTAAGAATAAATGGGATACCTATATGGGATCTCTACGAGGGTCAAGTCAAGGAATAGGGTCACTAGGGTATAGACTTAAAGGGGTGGGTCAGTAGAGTGGCAGTAGACTTAAAGGGGATCAGTAGACTTAAAGGGGTGGGTCAGTAGAGTGGGCACACTTGATGGGCTATAGCCCTTTTCTGCCGTCATCTTTCTATGTTTCTATGTTTAGTCCGGCGCCACAGCGGGACAGCCAGCACGTAGGCGCTCAGTGTACCTACGTGCTGAACTCACTGCATTGCTGCTGATTGGTCAGGCGGTGGCATGTGCAAGGTGATTCTTCCATAGCGTTTTTTTGTGATATTTTGCCTGTCTCCAGTTATCACCGGCTATTTGGTAAGTTTTCTTCTGCTTCATATGGGGCCTTTCTATGCCATTAGCTTCATCTAGTCAGTCTGTTACCCATAAGATTATTTTGATGCATAACAACTATGTTTTTAGTTCGGGTCTTTTATATGGCGGTTTCTATGTTGGTTATTCTGGGTGTTTCCATCTCTGCTATTCGGTGAGTCTTCTTTCTCTTTTCTTCCTTTTTTAATTTTCAATTATTAAAGCCATCCGTTCCTCTTTGGCTTAATTACATTGTTTACTTATACCATCATTACCTTTATTTTTACATTTTTTCTATATTTTTTGTTACTTTAGCATCTATATATCCCCAGGTATGTCAGGTGGTTCATCGTGTGGCTTTTGCTATTATAACCGTTTTTGATTAAAGATGTGTGGGACTTTCCATCACTATCAAAGACAGCTTATAATCAGCACGCTACACCGGGCTTAATAGTCTTTTACGGATATTCAATGCTTTAATTCTGATCTTTATTTCAAGTTTTATTTCAGTCTTTTTTAGCCAGCTACATTCTCCCTTAGAGCTCGTTAGTCCCATGGCCTTACGTTCTCCATTACTTTCGGTTTTGTTTTTAGTCAGTCCTATGGTCTCACGTTATTTCTTTTGGTTCGCTTTTCTATATCCTATTAATTTTTAACCCACTTCACTCAGCCTTTTCCTCTCATCTGCATCATGTTTCTCTAATGTCATATTATGTTCTCTATACAAACGTGTTTTCATAGTTTATTCAAAGTGTTTGATTGAACGCTTATCCAGCAGTACAAAGCGTTGAACAAAGTATTTTAAAATTACAGGAAGACAAACATGTCTGCATTATAAACATATATGTATTCAATTATTGGACAAACCAGGACTAAACAGACAAACTCAAGCCATTAAAATAATAGGAAAAGGGGGCAGAAATACAATTTTTTATAGAAAGAATACATAAAAGGAAAATACAATAGGAAATGGGAAATAAAATTAAAAATAATAATAATAATAATTAAGAATTGGTGAAATGGAAATTAGAAACGGTTAATATTTTTAAAGTAGGTAGATAACTAATTAGCAGTTCTATGCATCCTTAAAGAGAAAACACTTTAAACTGCTCTTGAACTTCTGCATGTTTCATTCGGCTCTTAAATATAGAGGAAGAAAGTTCCAGATCAAAGGAGCGGTTACTGAAAAAATAAGGGTGCGAAGAGCGCCGATTATTTTCAGGGATGGGACATTAAGGGCATGCTGGGAGGCTGATCTTAAGGCTCTAGGGGGACCATAAGGGATCAAGAGTCTGTCTATAAATGCCAGAGCATTGGTTTGTAAAGTTTTATAAGTCAGGAGGGCGATTTTATATGTAATCCTATGTAAAACAGGCAACCAATGAGCTTTTTGCAGTAATGGAGTGACGTGGTCAAATTTATTTGGAACCCAAAATAATTTTTATAGCAGTGTTTTGAATAAGTTGAAGCCGTTTTAGATCTTTTAGGCATATACCTTTTAATAGTGAATTACAATAGTCTATTTTGGACATTACGAGCGAATGAATTAACACGTTAAGGGATTTAGCATCAAGAAGGGGAGCTAAAGATCTAATCATCCTTAGTTTGTGAAAACAATTTTTTACCAGAGCACTAATTTGGGGACGGAATGAAAGTTTATTATCAATGAGAATACCTAGAATTTTGATTGTAGTGGTTTGTTTAAGAGGAACAGTATCGACAGAAACTGGAGCTATTAACATAAGAACATAAGAACTGCCATCTCCGGATCAGACCCATGGTCCATCGAGTCCGGCGATCCGCACACGCGGAGGCCCAGTCGGGTGTACACCTGATGTAGTTTTAGTCACCCATATCCCTCTATGCCTCTCGTAAGGAGATGTGCATCTAATTTGCCTTTGAATCCTAGCACAGTGGATTCCGTAATAACCTCCTCTGGGAGAGCATTCCAGGTGTCTATCACTCGCTGAGTGAAGCAGAACTTCCTGACATTTGTCCTGGACTTGTCCCCCCTTAGCTTCAAACCATGTCCTCTTGTCCGTGTCACGTTGGACAATGTAAATAAATTATTTTCCTGCTCTATTTTGTCGATGCCTTTCAGTATTTTGAAAGTCTCAATCATGTCCCCTCGCAGTCTCCTCTTCTCAAGGGAGAACAGTCCCAGTTTCTTGAGTCGTTCCTCATATTCCAAGTTCTCCATACCTTTTATTAGCTTCGTTGCTCGTCTCTGCACTCTCTCCAGCAGTTTTATATCCTTCTTTAGGTTGGGAGACCAATGTTGGACACAGTATTCCAAGTGTGGTCTGACCATTGCTCTATAAAGCGGCATTATGACTTTCTTCGATCTACTTCCATGGAAAGAGCACTGTACTGGTTTTAGTAATGCTTAAAGAAAGCATGTTGGCATTTAGCCAATCATGGATTTTGGTTAATTTGAGATTGATGATGGAAATATCGTTTTGGCAGGTGGGGTCGAGGGTGTGCAAAAGTTGTAGATCATCAATGTAAGCATACACTATGAATCCTATCGTTTGGCAGAGACTTAAGAGGGGGGCCAGATAGACATTAAAAAGTAAGGGGGATAAAATAGAACCTTGTGGAATTCTGAAATTCGAATTGAAAGACTTAGAGATTGAGTTGTTGAAATGTACGGTGGAAAACCGATCAGAAAAGTACGATTTGAACCATTGAAGGACTTGATCTGATATACCGATGGATGTGAGTCGTTGAAGAAGGCAATGATGATCTATTGTGTCGAAAGCGGCAGCGAGATCTAATGATAAGTAGGACAGACTTGTGTTGATCGAGGTAGTAGTGAATAGTTGTGGTAAGTCCTAGAAGAGAGTGTTCTGTGGAGTGATTTTTGCGAAAACCAGCTTGATTAGGATGCAGAGCCTGTGTTTTGTCAATGAAATCTGATAACTGTTGATAAACGATCTTTTCTGTTAATTTGGCTAAAAATGGTAGATTAGCAATTGGGCGGTAATTAGAACTATCCTTTAAGGTATTTTTGGGGTCTTTAGTAATAGGGTGGAGGATTGAGTGTTTCCAGTCAGCTGGAAGGGTTGCGGTAGAAAGACTTTTGTGAATCATTTGAAGAATATAGGACCCGAATACAGATAAGTATCGTTTTAAAAGAAAAGGAGGAAGGGGCTCAGCTTTAGAAGCCTTTATATTAATAGAATGAAGCATATTTTCAATTTCGTTTAACGAGGATAATGAAATTGGCACATTTGGAAGTTGAGGAATTATTCAAAATTTCTTCTTTATCGTTGTTGCTGGAGCAGTTAACACCCGGGGAATTAGTAACTTTACTGACAATGTTTGATCTTATTAATTTAATTTTTGTCTGAAAGAAATCAGCTAAGCTTTGAGCTGAAGGAGATTCTTCCATAGAGGTGGCTGGTTTATGTTTAAAATAAGTTAGTTGTTTGAGAATTTTGAAAAGAGCTGATGAATTCCTTACTTTAGAGATCTTTTTAATATAAAATTGTTTCTTTACTGCATTAATCGATTGACGATAAAATTGGGATTGTTTCTTGTAATATTTTAAATTGTTTTGGGTAGGTTTAGAACGCCATTTGCGTTCAGCAGAACGCAATTGCCATTTCAGTAATAGGAGAGAAGAATTAAACCAAGGGCTGCGTTGTTTTTTAGGGGAAATTGTTTGAGTAGTTATTGGTGCTATTTTGGCCAAAAGGGACCGGCAGGTGTTGTTCCAATTATTTGTTCATTTATAGTAGCTTCGTTGGATTCTTTGGGGTCGATAGATAATGTGGCAGAGATAAGGGAGTCACTGATGTTTTGGAAGTCTCTTGAGGAGACAGTTTTAGGTAATTGTGAAATGACTGATGGAGACTGCAATATATAGCCTGATTGAATGAAACAATGATCGGACCAGGGAACCTGTTTTGTCTTTCTCTTTGCCCCTATCAAGCATCCCCTGCTACATTATACTTCTTAATGAGATGGTTTATTGTTATTGATTAAGCTTTTATTCTGTATTGCATGTTGATATAGTATGACTTTTGATGAGATGGTCTTTTGTATCAAGTTCCTATTTTGCATTGTATTTTGTCACACCATGTCTTTTGATCTTTTTAAACAATCATTAGCATAATCATTTTAATATTGGTTATCATTCTGTCTGATTAATTCAAAATTAAGCTTTAATATGCTATTTATTTCATATTGATTTCATGGTTGTTTTATATATGAATTGTACCAAAATCTGTTATCATCATGCTTTTTACCTTTCATCTGATTAATATTTGTTATTATGTTTAATTAAGTTTTTTAATTCATTGTGTAACACATTAAGATTCCTGATGAAATATTTTGTATATATTTTGGTAGATACGATGGTTTAGCTTTCTATATATCTTTTTCTGTTGTTCTTATTTGTTCATTTTAGATTGATATTTATTATTTATAGTGTTCATTTTCTATGATGCACTTTTTAGGCGGGAACAGAGGGAATTCCTCGTGGGGATGGGTGGGGACGGAGGGATTCTGATGGAGATGGGTGGGGACGGAGGGGATTCTGGCGGGGACGGGTGGGATTGCTGTCCCCCCGCAACTCTCTAACACAGACGAGTTGGAAGGGAATTCCATAATGTGGGAGTCAGATATTAAAAAAAAAAAAAAATCAAGCAGAGTCCAGTCTTGCATAATGCATGGAAGCCAATGTGCTTCACACACACGAGGTGTAACACTGTCACACCATTTAGCACCTGCCATTATTTTTAAAAGTAAATTCCTGTTACAGTAGAAGTCCAAAAATCTGGATGCCAGAAATCCAAACCCTTTAAAACTGCACAATCTGGACAGCCTGAGGATCGATGCTCTACCACTGCACACCTTCTTCCTCTCTCCCAGGTCCAGCATCCCTCCCTCCCTCCATGTACCTTTTCATAAGGCAGCAAGTCTTCCTTCTTGCACTGCCTTACTCACTGGCTGCCTGCAACCTGCACCGGATCTTTCCCTCTGACCAGTCCCATCTCTTCTGATGTAACTTCCTGTTTTTGGAAAGGTAGGATGAATCCGAGGGAAAGGCATGGTGCTTTTAAGGCTGCCATTGGTCCTTGCAAGACTACGGGTACCTTTCCAACACCCCAAGCTCCCACCAGCCCCATGTCTCCAGTTTAGCTGTGAATATATCGCAGTCACCAATAATCCTTGATTCCTAGTATATGGCAAAAGTGCTCCTCCCAAATGCCTCCAATACAAAGCGAATGCTCCTTTATATAGCCCAACTCAAGTATATGACGAATGTAATGTAATCAAATGCCTCCAATACATTGTAAATGCCTCCAGTACATACAAAGATACCTCTATAATTTGTGCCGATCTAAAATCCCCCCAGTCTAGTGTGAATATATCTCGGTAACCCTCACTCCACTTCCCCAATGTGCCCTTAATGCTCTGCCTCCAAAATACTGTGAATGTATCACTATAACCCGTTTTGGGCTCCTGGGGAGGATGGGCTATAAAGCTAACTTAATAAATAAAGACTTGCTACCTTATTAAAAGGTACGTGGGTGCAGGTAAAAAGATCCATAGGCAGAGCAGGGAGGAGAGGGAGATACTTGAGACTTTGAGGTTGGGGTCTGGCATCTGTCTGCTTCCCTTCACTTCCCTCCCCTGTGACCTGGAATCTCTCTCCTCTCCTTCCCTTCCAATCTCTCCCTCACCCTCCATGCTCTGGCATCTCCTCTCCTTCCCTTCTTTCCCTCCTTTCCCCCCGGTCTGGCATCTTCCCTTCCTTCCATGCCCTGGCATCTCTCCCTCACCCTCCATGCTCTGACTTCTCCTTTACTTCCTTCAGTTCACTCCCTCCCTTCCTTCCTTCTCTATGGTCTGGCATCTTTCATTCCTCTCTTTTCCCTTCCCTGGTCTTCCTTTCCCCCTCCTTCTCCCCAATCAAGTGCATTTCTTTCTCCTCCACTCTGCTCCCCCCTTTTCCCCTCCCTATCACTCTCTTTGTCACCCCCTCTCTCCCATCAGCAGGATAGCCTTCACAACTTGCTGCTCTTGCCGGCTTTGGGCCTTCTTCTCTGCTGGGTCCCGCCTACTTCCTGTTTCCGCAAAGGCAGGACATGAGGTTGGGATTAGGGGGGATGCTTAGGGATCTGGACCCCCCTGCTTTGGGTTCAGCCTATTCGCTGCAGGATCAAAGATTTGCTGCCTCATTATAAGATTCACCGGGAAGGGAAGGAAAAAGAGCTGTGGGCAGGGGAGGGAGAGATGCTGGACCTGAGAGTTCAGAAAATCCAAAAATCTGACCCAATCCCCGAGCAGTCCGGACTTTTGACTTGCACTGTACCCTGTTTTATCTGCCTGTATACTGCACATCTGTTTGTGAATTATAAGTAGCATACGATGGCATAATCTGTAGTTATCTGAATATTTTACTGTTGTAATTGTTTATTGCCTATGTTGAGTGAATTTCTTCAGAAAGGTGATAGATTAAGAACATAAGAACCTAAGAAGTTGCCTCCGCTGGGTCAGACCAGAGGTCCATCGTGCCCAGCAGTCCACTCTCGCGGCGGCCCATCAGGTCCATGACCTGTAAGGTGATCCTTGTCTAAAACCCTTTAGTCCCTTTAGTCCCCTTTATCCCCTTTCATAACTTATCTCTACCTCTATCTGTATCCCTCAATCCCCGCATCCTTCAGGAATTTATCCAATCCTTCTTTGAAACCCCGTAGTGTACTCTGTCCTATCACAACCTCCGGAAGCGTATTCCAGGTGCCTCAGCGCACACTACAGTATACCATTTTAAGCTGCAGTAAGAGCAGGCTAGTGCTTAAGGTAGTTTGTAAAAGGACCTCACCGTGTACTAATCAGCAGCTCAGTAGTTAGCGTGAGCTCACTTAATACTGCCTAAATAGAAGGCGATAAAGATCCGATTCTATAAATGGTGCTAAAATGTCGGGACTGAGAAGAATCAATACAAAAAAAAAAATACAATGAAAACACTATGGGCTCCCTTTACGAAGGTGCGCTAAGCATTTTAGCGCATGCACCGGATTAGCACACGCATGCTAGCTGGAAATCTACCGCCTGCTCAATTTAGCGCGCGCTATTTCATGCGCTAAGGCCCTAACGCGCCTTCGTAAAGGGAGCCCTATATTTGTGCCATGGCTGAAAGTGCTCCACACAAAGTGCAATGAACTAGAGCAGTGGTCTCAAACACGCAGCCCGGGGGCCACATGCGGCCCGCCAGGTACTATTTTGAGGCCCTCGGTCTGTTTATCATAATCACAAAAGTAAAATAAAAGTTTCTTGATCATATGTCTCTTTAGCTACAAGTTACAATATTATTCTTAAGACTTAGCCAAAAGGAAAGATTTATAAACTATAAAGAGTTTTACCTCATGCAAAATTGTCATTTCTTTAATAAGACATTAACTTTTTTTTTTTTTTTCTGCGGCCCTCCAAGTATCTACAAATCCCAAATGTGGCTCTGTAAAGGGTTGGAGTTGGAGACCACTGGCTTAACTGTAACCATGACATCCTGTTTGTCTTTGGGAAGCAGAGCTGGTATTGTGACATCATAATGCCTCATTCCACCAATAAGAGCCAGCCTCATCAGTGATGTCACAATGGCTTGATTGTCCTGTTCTCCCCTCTGCCCTCCAACCCAGCCAATAGATTAACTGTTCCCCTTAACTCAGTGGTCTCAAACTCACAGCCCGCCAGGTACTATTTTGAGGCCCTCGGTATGTTTATCATAATCACAAAAGTAAAATAAAACAGTTTCTCGATCATACGTCTCTTTAGCTCTAAATGACAATAATATTATTAAGACTTAGCCAAAAAGAAAGATTTATAAACTATAAAGAGTTTTACCTCATGCAAAAGGAGAAATTAGGTTCTTACCTGCTAATTTACTTTCTTTTAGCTTCTCCAGACCAGTAGAGGTTAACTTTACGAATGGGTATATATCTAATCATGACCAGCAGGTGGAGACTGAAAACAAAACTTTGGGACAGTATATACTATCCTCCCTTCTCTATTTCCCTCAGTCTGCCGAATAGCCAAGCAGAACCAAGAACTGGAAAACAGGAAGAAAACAATACTCCGAACAGGAGTAACAAATAACATACCCAAATGCTGTTGGAAAATGCAGAGGAGAAATACCCGAAGGAAAATGTCCCCACAGCTCGCCAGCTAAGCCAGCCGAGCCACAGCCGCTGTTCTTTAATTCTCCCCGGCCCTAGAAAAATACTAGAACCCGCAGCAAAAAACAAAAACTGCCCGCGAAAACAGCCCCAACAACAACAACAACAACAGACAGGGTGGGGACCTCTACTGGTCTGGAGAAGCTAAAAGAAAGTAAATTAGCAGGTAAGAACCTAATTTCTCCTTCTTTAGCACTCTCCAGACCAGTAGAGGTTAACTTTACGAATGGGACGTACCAAAGCAGTCCCTCTCACGGGCGGGACCCCCGAAGGGCCGATACCAGAACACGCTCACCGAACACCGCGTCCCGACGCGCCTGAACATCTACCCGATAATGTCTAACAAAAGAATACAAGGAGGACCAAACCGCAGCCTTACAAATATCCACCGGAGGCACGAGCGACGACTCAGCCCAAGAAGCCGCCTGACCCCGAGTGGAATGAGCCTTGAGAAACTCCGGAACAGGCTGCTGTTTCAGAAGATAAGCGGAAGCAATCGTCTCCTTGATCCAGCGCGCAATAGTAGCCTTAGAAGCGCCAGCTCCCCGACGAGGACCAGCCAGGAGGACAAAGAGATGATCGGACTTCCGGAATTCCTGGGTCCGCTGCACATCAGAGCGAAGGACCCGACCGACATCCAACTTGCGCAGCTGCCGTTGCTCAGAAGAGCCCTCCCGACCACCCAAGACCGGGAGAACCACCGATTGATTGACATGAAAAGGAGAAACAACCTTCGGCAGAAAGGAAGGAACAGGCCGCAAGACGACCCGCTCCCTAGACAACTCCAAGAAGGGAGCCCTACAAGAGAAAACCTGCAGCTCAGAAATACTCCTAGCAGAAGTAATGGCCACCAAAAAGACCGCCTTCAAAGTAAGGTCCTTCAAAGAACAGTCGTCCAAGGGCTCGAAAGGCGGGCGCACCAAAACAGAGAGAACCAGATTAAGATCCCAAGAGGGAACCGAGGGCCGTAGGGGAGGCCTAAGCAACTTGGCCGCCCGCAGAAACCGAATCACATCAGGAAGAGCCGATAAACGCTGACCTGACACCAACCCTCGAAAGGTCGACAGGGCCGCAAGATGAACCCGGAGAGAAGACCAAGCCAGGCCTCTATCCAGGCCATCCTGCAAGAACTCTAGAATGTTAGGCAGAGAAGCGCGAAAAGAGGTCACTCCCCGCGCCCGACACCATTCCTCAAAGAGACGCCAAACCCGCACATAAGCCCGAGAGGTAGAAAGCCTCCGGGACCCCAACAGTGTAGCGATCACCTTGTCTGAATATCCCTTCTTGCTAAGGCGACCCCTTTCAAGAGCCACGCCGTAAGACAGAAGAGAGACGGGTCGAACAAGGGAATGGGACCCTGCATCAGAAGGTCGTCCGAGAGAGGCAGAGGAAGAGGAACCGCCACCAGGTGTCTCACCAGATCCGCATACCACGGACGTCGAGGCCAATCCGGAGCCACCAGCACCACCAAACCCGGATGGTGAACAATGCGAAGAAGCACTCTGCCCACCAGCGGCTAAGGAGGGAATACATACAACAGCCCCTCCGTTGGCCACGGCTGGACCAGAGCATCCAGACCCTCGGCCAGCCCTTCCCTGCGACGACTGAAGAAGCGGGGCACTTTGGCGTTGCCACTCGTGGCCATCAGGTCCATCAGGGGCTGCCCCCAATCTTGCACTATCAACCGAAACGCTCCGGCGCCGAGAAACCACTCTCCTGGATCCAGGAAGTGACGACTGAGGAAGTCTGCCTGAACATTTTCTACCCCGGCTATATGAGAAGCCGAGAGGTCCAGAAGATGGGACTCCGCCCAAACCATGAGCCGAGCCGCCTCCTGCGCCACAGGAGTGCTCTTGGTGCCCCCCTGACGATTGACATAAGCCACCGCCGTGGCATTGTCCGACAGGACTCTGACCGACTTGCCCAGCAAAAGGGAGTGGAAAGCTAACAGCGCCAGCCTGACCGCTCTGGTCTCCAACTCGTTGATCGACCAGGAGGCCTCCTCCGCGGACCAGGTGCCCCGAGCTGAGTGGCCCATAAACTGAGCCCCCCAACCGAGGAGACTCGCATCCGTAAGGAGCACCGTCCACTGCGGGAGATCCAGACCCACCCCCTGAACCAGGTGAGGGGTCCGGAGCCACCAGCGCAGACTGCAGCGCGCCAAGCCTCGCAGGGGAACCGGAACATCCAAATCTTGCCTCCGGGGAGACCACCTCCGGAGCAGAGCATACTGAAGAGGACGCATGTGGGCCCGCGCCCACCTCACCACGTCCAGGGACGCCGCCATTGACCCCAGGACTTGGAGGAAATCTCGCGCCCGAGGACCCCGGGACGCCAAAAGCAGGCGAATCTGAGATTGCAATTTGCTCACCCGGGCCTCTGGAAGGAAGACCTTCCCCAAGGAGATGTCGAACATAACCCCAAGGCACTCCAGACGCTGAGCCGGGACCAACCGACTCTTGGAAAGGTTGACCATCCAGCCCAGCGACCGGAGAAACTCCACCACCCGAGCCGTAACCCGGGAGCTCTCCTGCAACGACTTTGCCCGAATCAACCAGTCGTCCAGGTAGGGGAGAACCAGGATGCCCACCGACCGCAAGGCTGCCGCGACGACCACCATTACCGTGGTGAACGTCCGAGGAGCCGTGGCCAGACCAAAGGGAAGCGCACAGAACTGAAAGTGCCGCCCCAAGATCGCAAAGCGAAGGAAGTGCTGATGAGAGGCCCGAATTGGAACCTGCAAGTAGGCCTCCGTCAGATCGAGAGACATCCAGGATGGGCCGAAAGGTCCCCTCCTTTATGGCCACCACAAAGTAAATGGAGTACCTGCCGGTGCCCCACTCCGTAGGGGACACCGGCACCACTGCCTCGAGATCTAGCAAACGCTGAAGGGTCTGACGAAAAGCCTGCGTCTTCCATGGAGTCTGACATGGAGAAGCGAGGAAAAGGTCCGGCAGAGAGCGGGTAAACTCCAGAGCGTAACCGTCCCGCACCACCTCAAGGACCCACTGATCGGACGCGATCTCGGCCCATTTGGGGAAAAATTTGCGCAGCCGGGCCCCCACCGGAACCAAAGGGGGCGCCGGCAAGGAGTCATTGCGCAGGACGGGAAGCGGGGGAACCGGCGGAGGGATTCCCTGCCCCCCGACGGGCCCCCCGAAAGGGCTGCATGCGCTGGAAGAACCGACCCCGGGAAAAACCCTGAGCCGGGAAAGAAGCAGCCCCACGCCCCGGGCGATACTTGCGAAATTCCCGCAAACGCCCCCGGGCAGCCCCACACCCAGACGCAGGGCGGGCACGGTCCTCAGGCAGACGGGGCACCTTCGAGTCCGTCAGAGTCTGAATCAACTCATCTAATTCCTCTCCAAACAAAAAGACCCCCTAAAGGGAACTTTAGTAAACTTAGCTTTGGACGCAGAATCCGCCGCCCAAGCGCGCAGCCACAAAATACGCCGCGCGGCCATGCCATAGACTTAGCCGAAATCCGCACCAAGTCATAAAGAGCATCTGAGAGGAACGAGGCAGCCATCGCAATCTTCGCTACCTCCTGATCCACTAGAGACCAGTCATCAGACTCCCGATCCAGGACACGCTCAGCCCACCGAAACACGGCGCGAGCGACTAGCTCCCCACAAACAGCCGCCTGGACCCCAAAGGCAGAGACATCAAAATCATACTTAAGAAGAGTCTCTAACGCACGCGCCTCCGAGACCCTAAGAGCAGAACCGTCCATAACAGGCACGGTATGCCGCTTAGGAAGTGCTGAGACCACCGCGTTCCCCATTGGCGAAATTAAGGTAGCCCTACCTCCCTCCGGGACGGGATACCCAAGAGCCAAGGCGCACACCAAACGAAACTGCGCCCATAGGCCACTGCGCCAACACAAAATCCCGCAAATCCTGACGCACAGGAAAAGAGCGGGAACCAGGACAGACCCCCTGAAGCAGAGGGGCCCCCATACGCGGGGTCTCCGGCGGCGCCACTGCAAAAATGCAGCACCAAGGAGACCTGCTACACAGGTCTAAAAGCTCATCCCTCTGAATAAAAAAGCGCACCACGGACGCATCTGCTCTGGAAGACGGGAAACCCGCCGCCCCGCTGCCAACAGGCGTCCCCTCTAGAGGATCCTGGAAGCCCGCCAAAGCAGCCAGGTCCTCAACCAGGCCAACACGCTCCTCCGCCCACCAATTCGCAATCCAAGCCCCCCCGCGGGCGCTTGGATGAGGGAGGAGGAAGAGGGGACGCCAAACGAAAAGAGGGAGGCAAAGCCATAGGGGGCGCGGAGGGAAACCCCCCCCGAAACCCCCCAGGCGCACGTGGGACCCCCAAAAGTCCGCACAAAGAAAGAAAATAAATTGGGGGCAAAAAACCCCTGGGGGTCCCCAGGGACTCCCTGCCCCAGCAGGGGTCCATGCTGAAACCTGCCCCTGTGTTCGCCATACAGGGGGAAGGTCACCTGAGGTTGCAGACAAAATGGAGGGGCCAGACAAAGAAAATGGCGAAGTTCCCGCCAAAAATGCTCCCTCCATGGCCTGTAGCGGCTGAGAAGACTGAACAGTCCCAGCCGCTAAGACAGGCAAGTCGGCATCAGCTGTCAAAAAATCAGCTGAGAGGGAATCCTTCGGGGAATCCCTCCGTGGGCGGTTGTGGAAGACCGGGCTTCCCCACTGCTCCAAGCCGACTCGCGAGGCACCATCGGCGGGGAGCTCTGGGCGCCTGCAGCCGCTGCCGACGGAGCTCCACCACCTCACCGACCCAAACCGCCGAGTTCAGGCCGGCCGCGAGTGCCTCGCGGCTGGACTAAAATTGTGGCCTACTCCCCCGGAGAAGGGCACAATTGCTCCAGACGCGACCTAGCTATAAAAAAGTGCTGGTTACATGAAAAAATACAGTAAAATACAGTTTTCTTAAAGGGAAACAACCCTTCAGACCAGCACTACCTCAGGATTTTTTTTTTTTTTTTTTTTTTACAGAACAGACTCCACAGGCTCTCGAAGCAATATGCCTTGCTTGATTTAGGGGGCAAGGCTTACTGCTGAGGCTCCTCTAAAAAAATGTGGGGAGGTGGAGGAAGTGGGGGGAGGGACCCCGCTCGTGACCCGCCGGGTTTGACACCCCCGAGGTCGGACGGACCCCCAAACAGGGCCCGACCAAGCTCCGTCCGGCCAAAAACAGGGACAATAAACCCCTAAACAAATTCCAACAGCCCTACCAAGAGAGATGGGTACAGATCACTCAACACCTGCTGGAGACTGAAAGAAGACTGAGGGAAATAGAGAAGGGAGGATAGTATATACTGTCCCAAAGTTTTGTTTTCAGTCTCCACCTGCTGGTCATGATTAGATATATACCCATTCGTAAAGTTAACCTCTACTGGTCTGGAGAGTGCTAAAGAATTGTCATTTCTTTAATAAGACATTAACTATTTTTTCTGAGGCCCTCCGAGTACCTACAAATCCCAAAATGTGGCCCTGCAAAGGGTTTGACTTTGAGACCACTGAACTAGAGTGACCGGCTCAACAAACCACACCTTCATCACTCACGACAAAACAAATACACCAATGCGAAAGGTGTCCTCAGTGTGAAAGCACAAATCAGAAGAGCGCAAAGCGTTCAATTACTTAACTTGTGCATTGGCCTCTGTGCCACACGCTACACACCACCACCAGACCACCCCTGTATTAAATATAATAATAATAATAATTTTATTCTTATATACCGCCATACCCAGCGAGTTCTAGGCGGTTTACATCAGTTAGATTAGGATCTGCATAGACAAGCAGATTTACAACTATTTCTCAGAAATACAGCTTTAATCGAACTAGACAGAGGATGTGGAAAGTAGGGAAAAAGGGATGGCATCGTGAAGGAGGAGAAGTGGAGGGGGGGCGAGGTGTTATTGTCGGAGGGGGGGGGACAATTAGGGTCTTGTTTGCTGAATAGGTAGGTTTTAAGTAATTTTCTGAAGCCGAGGTAAGTGGGGGCCTCGAGTATCATTTGGGCTAGCCATGGGTTCAGCTTAGCTGCTTGGAAGGCAAAAGTTTTGTCCAGGAATCTTTTGAGGTGACAAAGTTTGAGTGAAGGGAAGGCGAACAGCTGAATTTGACGGGATTTCTTGTTGGTGCGATAGAGGTTAAAGTGGGGATTGATGTAACTTGGTGAAGAGCCATTTACAGCCTTGTAGCAGAAGCATGCGAATTTAAAAAGAACTCTAGACTCGAATGGCAGCCAGTGAAATTGGTGGTAGAAATATCTGATCTCCTGAAGGGAAATGTTATAACAGTGTAACATCCAGAGTCAAAATCCCGCAAAACAATCACCATCGAACCTGAGTCAACTAACAAACCAGAAAAAAATAGAGATTTATGAAAATAAGATTTCAACACCTTAATTTTATCTAATTTATTTATTTATTTAAAATACCGCTGGAAGGGTAGCTCATAGAAATATCATCCAAAGAGGATTCCGGGACTGCAGGAAGCTGAAGGTTATCTGAAGATGTCAACACACCTAATCCCACTTCTAAGAAACAAACAACTTTTTTGGCAACTTTCAGATTTGTGATCAGTCTTCTCAACAACTCTCTCTCTATAAACTTCCAGTTGTTTGGCAAATGTCTTACCAATGTGGTATATACCACACAATAAAAAAAAAGCAACATTCCCCCAAAACGGATACCAGAAAGTTAAAAATTCCCCAAATGATCCAAAAATCCCAGAGACTGCTTCGATCCTAACCAGAAAGTCAGCTTGCAAAACACTTTTTCTATAGCAAAGCAGCCTAAGTGCAGGTTAGATCCTCCTATAGCTTCTTGTGATCTTGGGCAAGTCACATGACTCTCAACTGTCTCAATTACAGGCAGTCCCCGAGTTGCAAACAACCGACTTAAGTACAACCCGTACTTAAGAACGCAGTTGCGGGCTCCAGAGTTGGGTTTGCGGCCGACTGATTTAGATATAGGGTGTCTTATTAAGCGTATCCCTACCCTTTTTGTCTCGGCTGAACTTAGAGAGTGCCAGTTTCGGGTGCTACATCGTGCATATCTCACGTGGGTTCAGTGATATCTCTCTGGTTTCGCAGAGTCGGCGCAATGCGAGAAACGTACAGGGGCTCCTAAGTCTTTTTTCTATGCTTTTTCAAGTTTCAAGTTTAATAATAATTTGATGAATCGCTTAATCTAAATTCTAAGCGATGTACATGTTAATAAAATTACAATGTAAGGGGGATAATACAATAAATAAGACTAACAAGATTATTAACAAATCTGATAAGATTAGAAACATAAGGGAGGCGATGGGTAAGAATTACAATTTATATAAAAGTTAAAGAAACAAATAAGGAGGACACATAAGGAAAGGGAAAAAGGAAAAAATTAAATTAAATTAAATAATAAAATTAAATTAAATTAAATTTAAAAAAATTTTTTTTTTAAATGATTGATTACTTCAATAAAAAGTTTAGAAAGAAAAAAAATGATATTGGTTCAAAGACTAAATGATTAATTTATAGAGGCATCATTAAAGAGAAAACTCTTCAGTTTACCTTTACATTTTTCTATATTGGTTTCTTCCCTTAAATGGTTAGGGAGAGAATTCCAGGTTTGGGGAGCTGTAACTGAAAAGATCAACTGTCGTCGAGTATTTATAATTTTAAGAGAAGGAATCGTTAGCAAATGTTGGTCAACGGATCTTAATGTTCTATTGGAGGTGTAAGGGATTAATAACTTTTTGGAGTTGTCCAGCGGTCAGGGCTTTCTGGAGAAGAGTAGTCCGTTATTTGGAGCTTTTGTTAGCCTCTCACTCCGGTGGGGTTTCTTTTAGATAAATATGAAGCTTTTCGATTTCCCCCTGGTGTTGGCCGGCTATTTTTGCGAAAGGCAGGATTGGTGGCTAAGAAAATTATCTTGGCGGACTGGGTTTCAGGTCGCCCTCCTTCCTATTGGGCTTGGCGTAACCGTTTGCATGCTTTGATGTTGCTTGAGAGGGGTCGGGTGCGTAATTCCTTGTGACAATCTACGGTTTTTTTGCAGGTCTGGGGTTCTTATATATAGTGCTTTTTCGCACTATGGAAATTGAAGACCATTAAAATATACTTTGATTCACTATCCTTTAGACTGTTGGTACAGGCATTGGTCTTGTCTATAGTGGATTACTGTGATATTGTTTATTTGGGGGCACCGAAGAAAATCCTGAGAAAACTGAGAATAGTACAGAACACAGCTGTCCGTCTGATATTTGGATTGAGGAAAAAAATCATATCGGCCCCTTCTATCGCCGTTACATTAGCTCCTGATAGAGGCGCGAGTACTATTCAAATTTTCTTGCATCGGTTTTAAGTTGATTTGGGGAATTGCCCCAACATGCCTTTTAACTCATTTTACGTTATATAGCCCAATGAGGACAACTAGGAGTTCTAACTTATTTGTCTATCCAAAAATTACTGGCTGCAGATACAAGACTTTTTGGGATAGGACCCTTGCATTCCAGGCAGGTAAGCAGCAGTCCTGGTGGGGTAATTGCATCGGTGGAGTCGTGATGTCTTATGGTGCATTTCGAAAAGTAATTACCGTATTTTCACTCATATACCGCGCACCCGTGTAAAACGCACACACGGGTATAGCGCGCGGGAAACTGTAATTTATGTAAATAAATTTTTATATACCGCGCACACCCCTATACCGCGCATGCCGCCCCGACTCTCCCGTCGCTGCCCGACTCTCCTTTCGCCCGCCCCGACTCTCCTCTGGCCAGCCCGACTCTCTTTTAGACCGCCCCGACTCTCCTCTGGCCAGCCCGACTCTCCTTTAGCCCGCCCCGACTCTCCTCTCCCCCTTGAAGTCCTGTCCCTCCTTGAAGTCCTGTCCCCACCCTGAAAGCCTGATGCCCCCCCCCCCACCGATGTCCGATTCACCCCCCCGCAGGACCGCTCGCACCCCCACCCCGAAGAACCGCTCGCGCACGCACCCGCATCCCGAAGGACCGCTCGCACCCCCACAGCCTCCCCCCCCATCATGTAGAAGCTGCCTACCGTCTTCCTGCTGCTTCCTCTGCCGGCGGTCCTGCCCCTTCTCTTAGCCCTGCTTCTATGCTGCTTCCTCTTCCGGCGGTCCCGCCCTTTCTCTGACGTGTTCGAACGTGAGCGGTCCTTCGGGGTGGGGGTGCGAGCGGTCCTGCAGGGTGAATCGGACGTCGGGGGGGAACTATGTAAAAAAAAAAGGGGATAACGCGCTCACGAATATAACGCGCATGGTTATACTCGGTTTGTAAAATCGTATATAACGCGCGTGCTATATGCGTGAAAATATGGTAAGTCAGCGTTGTTTGACAAATTCATTTCTTAAAAGTGGATATCAGGGTTAACGAAAAATTTTATACTGAATATTCTTAAGTAACGTGTTGTATTTGTAATTATCTGTATTTCACTGATTGTCCAGCCTTCTTCTGTGTAAACTGCCTAGAAATTGTTTGATTATGGCGGTATAGAAGAAAAAGTTATGTTATGTTATGTTACTCATTGTCTCATAGAACCTGTAGTATGATCCCTTAATAACTTGCCTGTTTAATTTGCCTTGAGCAGTGAGGGGTTGGCGGCCTTGGGGGTGGCCTATGGCCCAGAAATATCCAAGAAGAGACAAGTCACCAACCTACCTACACACCCGCCTAAACCGAAACCTCACCTCCAGACTAAGGAGAACCCAGACTCTATTCTACTACCCACCACTCAAGGGTACTCAGCGCAAGAAGATTTATGACGGCCTCCTAGCGACGCAGGCAGCGAAACTGGACCCCTCTATCTCCAACCTGCTGACAGCAACAAGTGACTTCAAATCATTTCAAAAAGATCTCAAAACTCTTAATCTATTGAATTCTCCTCCCCTCCCCTGCAATCTCCTCGTTGTCTTCCTACCCCTCTTGTAATTTCTTCTCAATAACTCATTCATGTAACCAGCCCCTAAGCTGCAACTTACCTAAATTCAATCCTCTTATTTCTATCTATCCTCAATTGCTCCTCAAAGCCTCTACTATGTAACCTACCCTAAATTGTAACTTCCTGGAAATGTCCAGCCATCTTCTAATGTAATCCGCTTAGAACTGCAAGGTACAGGCGGAATAGAAGTCACTAATGTAATGTAATCTAATGTAATCTAATCTAATCATGTATTTTTTAATGGATATAACTTATGAGCAGACTGGAACTATGTTCTGTGGGAAGCGAGCCATCTGGAATTCCACAAGAATAGGAAGCGTAAGATCGGAAAAGGGGCTCATGGAGAACCAAGTTTCCACCAGCAGCTGATAGGAAATCGGATAGCTGCAAGGTGGCGTCGACGGGATACTTTGCCGAAGGAATCAAGGGAATAAAAAGATGATAAACGCTCTTGCTTCTCCTCAGTCAGATGTGCCCGACGACAGTGCGCCCCTTCATTTTGCAAATATGCACATAAAATTTAAAGAACTATCTAATCTGCCCATGAACCTCCCATTCTCGCAACAAGTAAACTAAACTAAACCTTAGGCTTATATACCGCATATTCTCTTTAACAGTAGAGCTCGGCGCGGTTTACAAGAAATTAGAAAGGAGAACGGATACAATATGGATTTGGAATAGTAAGGAGAGGAACAGAATTTACAACTTTGAGAATAGCCAAGTTTTCAGATGTTTTCGAAATGGTTGGAAAGAGCCCAGATAGTGCAGTTGAATAGGAAAATTATTCAGAGAAAACCAAAAAAACTCTGTGGAATGACGATGTTCCTAAATGGACTTTATTTGAAAGCATCAAAGTTCCAAAGGTCCACTGAAATCATCCACATAAAATAATTCCATCCACATAAAAGTAAATCAGCCACATAAGAGCCTTAAAGGACCTAGTCCACTAGGGATACAGGACCCAACACGGTCCGCGTTTCGACAAAAAGTCTTCTTCAGGGGTCCCTGGGGGTTCTATAAAGGTGAATATGTGGGAAACAATTGTGTGGTGAGCCAGAAGTGAGACACTGCTTGTGTTTGCAACATTCTAGAGCTCAGACTGTGATGTCATAATGCCTGATTCCACCAATGCCTAAGCTCCGTCCTTATCTGCCCAAGCCTCAAACACTTTAAAATCCTAAGTAGCAAAAAACAAAAGGAATTGACCCCAAAATATCCACAAAGAAGAAAATCCAGAGAAAACCAAAAAAACTCTGTGGAGTGACGATGTTCCTAAAAGGACTTTATTTGAAAGTGTCAAAGTTCCAAAGGTCCACTGAAATCATCCACATAAAAGTAAATCATCCACATAAGAGCCTTAAAGGACCTGGTCCGCTAGGGATACAGGACCCAACACGGTCCGCGTTTCGACAAAAAATCTTCTTCAGGGGTCCCTGGGGGTCCTATAAAGGTGAGTACGTGGGAAACAATTGTGTGGTGAACCGGAAGTGAGACACTGCTTTCAAATAAAGTCCATTTGGGAACATCGTCACTCCACAGAGTTTTTTTGGTTTTCTCTGGATTTTCTTCTTTGTGGATATTTTGGGGTCAATTCCTTTTGTTTTTTGCTTGTTGCTTAGGAAAATTATTCCACAGCTCAGTAATTTTGAAAAGTAGAGCCTTCCCCAATTTGCCAATGTAGGTAACACTTTTCAGCGTAGAAAAGGACAATTTAAATTTTGGAGTCGATCTGGTAATGTCAGATCTTACAGAATTCCAAGACAGGGGAATTAAAGGAAGAGGATGCCAGGCAAGATCTTAAATGTTAGGCAGGCACACTTAAAATAAACCCTGGAAATTATTGGAAGCCAATGAAGTTTTTGCAGGAGCGGAGAGACGTGATCAGATTTACTTTTTGCAAAGATCAGCCTAGCCGCAGTATTCTGGATCAGTTGAAGTCTTTGAAAGCTTTTCTTGGTCAACCTTAAATAGACCGAATAGCACAGTTACTTACCGTAACAGGTGTTATCCAGGGACAGCAGGCAGATATTCTTGACTGATGGGTGACGGCACCGACGGAGCCCCGGTACGGACAATTATAGAGTGATTGCACTCTAAGAACTTTAGAAAGTTCTAGCTCGGCCGCACCGCGCACGCGCGAGTGCCTTCCCGCCCGACAGAGGCGCGCGGTCCCTCAGTTAGTATAAGCCAGCTAAGAAGCCAACCCGGGGAGGTGGGTGGGACGCAAGAATATCTGCCTGCTGTCCCTGGATAACACCTGTTACGGTAAGTAACTGTGCTTTATCCCAGGACAAGCAGGCAGCATATTCTTGACTGATGGGTGACATCCAAGCTAACAAAAAGAGGGATGGAGGGAAGGTTGGCCATTAGGAAAACAAATTTTGCAAAACAGATTGGCCGAAGTGTCCATCCCGTCTGGAGAAAGCATCCAGACAATAATGAGATGTAAAAGTGTGAACTGAGGACCAAGTAGCAGCCTTGCAGATTTCCTCAATAGGAGTGGAACGGAGGAAAGCTACAGATGCTGCCATTGCTCTGACTCTATGGGCCGTGACAGAACCTTCCAGTGTCAGTCCGGTCTGAGCATAACAGAATGAAATGCACGCTGCCAGCCAATTAGACAACGTACGTTTAGAAACGGGACGTCCCAATTTATTTGGATCAAAGGACAGAAAAAGTTGGGGAACTGATCTGTGGGGTTTCGTACGCTCTAGATAGTAAGCCAGAGCCCTTTTACAATCCAAAGTATGTAAAGCTTGTTCTCCAGAATGAGAATGCGGTTTTGGAAAGAAAACAGGTAGAACAATGGATTGGTTGAGATGGAATTCAGAGACAACCTTAGGGAGAAACTTTGGATGTGTACGCAGAACCACCTTGTCATGGTGAAAAACCGTAAAAGGTGGATCTGCGACCAGTGCATGAAGCTCACTGACCCTCCTGGCAGAGGTAAGAGCAATAAGGAAAAGCACTTTCCAAGTGAGAAACTTGAAAGGAGAGGTAGCCAAAGGTTCAAATGGAGGCTTCATTAAGGCAGAAAGAACCACATTGAGATCCCAGATAACAGGAGGGGCTTTAAGAGGTGGTTTCACATTGAAAAGCCCTCGCATGAACCTGGACACCAGGGGATGAGCTGAGAGAAGTTTTCCATGGACTGGCTCATGAAAAGCTGCAATGGCACTGAGGTGGACTCTGATGGAAGAGGACTTAAGGCCAGAGTCAGACAAAGAGAGCAAATAGTCCAACAACGTCTCCACTGCCAGGGAAGTGGGATCAAGATGATGAAGAAGACACCAGGAGGAAAATCTCGTCCACTTCTGATGGTAACATTGCAGAGTGGTTGGTTTCCTGGAGGCATCCAGAATGGAACGAACAGGCTGAGATAAAAGAGTATCATGAGATGTCAGCCCGAGAGATACCAAGCTGTCAGGTGCAGAGACTGGAGGTTGGGATGTAGAAGGGTTTCCTGCTGTTGCGTAAGCAGAGAAGGAAACAGAGGAAGAAGAAAAGGTTCCCTGGAACTGAGTTGAAGCAGAAGGGAGAACCAATGTTGCCTGGGCCACCTCGGAGCAATCAGAATCATTGTGGCTCGTTCCCTCTTGAGCTTGAATAAGGTTCTCAACATTAGAGGCAGAGGAGGGAAGGCGTACAGGAACAGATTCGACCAGTCGAGGAGAAAAGCATCCACTGCCAGACGGTGAGGAGAGTAAAGTCTGGAGCAGAATAGGGGCAGTTGATGATTGTGAGGAGCTGCAAAGAGGTCTATCTGAGGAGTGCCCCATTGAGTGAAGATAGACTGCAGAGTTACAGGATCGAGTGTCCACTCGTGAGGCTGGAGAATTCTGCTGAGTTTGTCCGCTAAAGAATTCTGTGCTCCCTGAATGTAGATAGCTTTCAGGAAGAGATGGTGATCTATGGCCCAATTCCAGATCTTTTGGGCTTCTTGGCATAAAAGGCGAGAGCCTGTCCCACCCTGTTTGTTGATGTAGTACATCGCAACCTGATTGTCTGTGCACAACAGAAGGACCTGAGGAAAGAGAAGATGTTGGAAGGCCTCGAGGGCATAAAACATCGCTCTGAGTTCCAGGAAATTGATTTGATGCTTCTTTTCCTGGGCTGTCCAAAGACCTTGAGTCTGGAACTCGTTCAAGTGAGCTCCCCATGCATAAAGAGAGGCGTCGGTGGTGATGACTAGTTGATGAGGAGGCTGATGGAACAGAAGACCTCTGGATAGATTTGAGGATACCAACCACCATTGAAGAGACTGACGAAGAGATGATGTCACAGATATGTGTCGTGAGCAAGGATCCGTCGCTTGGGACCACTGAGTAGCAAGGGTCCATTGAGGAGTGCGCAGGTGAAGACGTGCGAGGGGCATGACATGAACTGTAGATGCCATGTGTCCCAAGAGTACCATCATTTGCCTGGCTGAGATGGAAGGTAGTGAAAGCACCTGCTGACATAGAGACTGAAGGGTCTGAAGACGATTGGATGGTAGGAAAGCTCTCATGAGGAGTGTGTCCAGGATCGCTCCAATGAATTGAAGTCTCTGAGTGGGGATGAGATGAGATTTGGGTAGATTGATCTCGAACCCCAGAATTCGTAGAAACAAGA
This sequence comes from Geotrypetes seraphini, assembly GCF_902459505.1. NCBI lineage: Eukaryota > Metazoa > Chordata > Amphibia > Gymnophiona > Dermophiidae > Geotrypetes > Geotrypetes seraphini. The sequence continues at coordinate 14,701,774 of NC_047085.1, forward strand.
TGGTTTGGTTGGTGGCCAGTAGAACTGCTTGAGCGGATGTGGCCTTGATTAACCAGTCGTCCAGGTAAGGAAAGACCTGGAGGTGGTGAGAGCGTAGAAATGCCGCTACCACAATGAGACACTTGGTGAAGACCCTTGGAGAGGAGGCAAGGCCGAAGGGCAGCACCTTGTATTGGTAATGACAATGATTGATCATGAAACGGAGATACTGTCTTGAGGTTACATGGATCGGTATGTGAGTGTATGCTTCTTTGAGATCGAGGGAGCATAGCCAGTCGTTTTGATGGAGAAGAGGATAAAGGATGGCTAAAGAAAGCATCTTGAATTTTTCTTTTACCAGATGTTTGTTGAGATCGCGGAGATCCAAAATTGGTCTGAGATCTCCTGTTTTTTTGGGGACTAGAAAATAACGGGAGTAGAATCCCTGCCCTTTTTGATCTAAAGGAACTTCTTCTATAGCGTTCAGAAGAAGGAGGGATTGAACTTCCTGAATAAGGAGGGCAGATTGAGGACTGTTCAAAGCAGACTCTTTTGGCAGGTTTTGGGATGGAAGAGTCTGAAAGTTGAGAGAGTAGCCGTGGCGGATGATGTTGAGGACCCATTGGTCCGAAGTGATAACTTCCCACCGGCTGAGGAACAGAGAAAGTCGACCTCCTATAGGTAGAGGTAGGAGAGCAGGAATAGGAATACTGGCTATAGAAACATAGAAACATAGAAAGGTGACGGCAGAAAAGGGCCACAGCCCATCAAGTCTGCCCACTCTACTGACCCACCCCATTAAGTCTGAGTGCTGATGACTTAGTTCCTTAGCTCGACCCTCGTAGGGATCCCACGTGGATATCCCATCTATTCTTAAAGTCGAGCACGTTGGTGGCCTTGACCACCTGCATCGGAAGTTTGTTCCAATGATCCACCACCCTTTCCGTGAAGAAGTACTTCCTGGCGTCACCACTAAATTTCCCTCCTCTGAGTTTAAGCGGGTGCCCCCTTGTGACCGAGGGTCCCATGGGAAAGAATATGTCGTTTTCCATCTCGACACGACCTGTGACGTATTTAAATGTCTCAATCATGTCACCCCTTTCCCTGCGCTCCTCTAGAGTATAGAGCTGCAATTTGCCCAGTCTTTCTTCGTATGAGAGACCCTTGAGTCCGGAGACCATTCTAGTGGCCATACGCTGGACCGACTCGGCTCGAAGCACATCTTTACGGTAATGCGGCCTCCAGAATTGCACACAGTATTCCAGATGAGGTCTCACCAATGATCTGTAAAGTGGCATGATGACTTCAGGTTTGCGGCTGACGAAGCTTCTCTTGATACATCCCATCATTTGCCTTGCCTTGGATGAGGCCTTCTCTACTTGTTTGGCAGCCTTCATGTCTGCACTGATGATAACTCCCAAGTCCCGTTCTTCTGAAGTCCTAGCTAGTGCTTCTCCATTCAAGGTGTATGTTCTGCATGGATTTCTACTGCCAAGATGCATGACCTTACACTTCTTAGCGTTGAAACCCAGCTGCCATGTCGAGGACCAGATTTCTAACGTGATCAGATCTTGCATCATACTATCCACGAGATTGCTTTCACTTACTATATTACACAGTTTGGCGTCGTCAGCGAACAGTGTTACTTTACCCTGAAGCCCCCGGGTCAAGTCCCCTATGAATATGTTGAAAAGGGATGGTCCCAGGACTGATCCCTGCGGCACTCCGCTAGTCACCTCCGATGTCTCAGAGAGGGTGCCGTTGACCACCACTCTCTGAAGTCTTCCACTCAGCCAATCAGTGACCCATGCAGTTAGTTTCTCACCCAACCCCATCGATTTCATCTTGTTTAATAATCTGCGGTGCGGTACACTGTCAAAAGCTTTACTGAAATCCAAGTACACTATGTCTAGAGACTCTCCCGAGTCTAGCTTTCCTGTCACCCAGTTAAAGAAGCTGATAAGATTGGATTGGCATGATCTGCCCCTAGTGAATCCATGTTGACAGGGATCCCTCAGATTTCCCTCATCCAATATTGTGTCTAATTTACCTTTAAGCAGGGTTTCCATGAGTTTACACACTATTGATGTGAGACTCACTGGCCTGTAATTCGCAGCCTCTGCTTTGCAGCCCTTTTTGTGCAGAGGAACAACGTTGGCTGTTTTCCAGTCTAGGGGGACTCTTCCCGTACCTAGGGAGAGATTGAAGAGCGTGGCTAACGGTTTCGCCAGAACATCGCATAGCTCTCTGAGCACTCTTGGGTGCAAATTATCCGGTCCCATAGCTTTGTTCACCTTAAGTCTTGACAGTTCTCTGTAAACATCAGTTGGTGTGAACTCAAAATTCTGAAATGGGTCTTCCATGCTTTGCTTTGCTTCCAGACGTGGCCCTTGCCCTGATGCCTCGCAGGTGAAGACTGAACAGAAGTAATCATTCAGTAGTTTGGCCTTATCAGAATCTGTATCCACATAGTTTCCTTCTGGCGTTCTAAGGCGTACTATCCCGTTTGTGTTCTTTTTCCTGTCGCTAATGTACCTGAAGAAGGATTTGTCCCCTTTTTTAATGTTCTTCGCTAGAGTTTCTTCCATTCGAAGTTTGGCCTCTCTGACTGCTGTTTTGACCGCTGCAGACCTTGTCCTATATTCAATGTTTGCTTCTTTTTTCCCCGTGCGTTTGTATGAGAGAAATGCTTTTTTCTTTTCTTTGACGAGGTAAGAGACCTCTTTAGTGAACCATTGGGGTTTCTTTTTTCTTTGCTGTTTGGTTACCGATTTTATGTAGCGTTCAGTTGCCTCATGAAGGGTCAACTTCAAGGTTGACCACATAGCTTCCACATTATCAGTTACTTCTTGAACCTGCAACGTCTGATGGACGAAATCACCCATGCGTGTGAAGTCGGTGCCTCGGAAATTGAGTACCCTTGTTTTTGTTTGTGACCTGGTGAAGCCTTTCTTAAGGTTAAACCATACCATGTTATGGTCACTGGTGGCTAGCGTTTCTCCCACCGAGACCTCCGAGACGCTTTCCCCGTTCGTAAGTACCAGGTCCAGGATGGCCTGGGCTCTAGTGGGCTCTAGTACCATTTGTTTGAGCCGTGCTCCCTTCATGGATGTTAATATCCTCCTGCTATCACAATTTTTCGTTGAGAGTGTGTTCCAGTCTACATCAGGCATGTTAAAGTCTCCCATCAGAACGACGTCCCCCCGTAAGGTGATATTCTCAATGTCTTCGATTAATTCTGCATCCTTGTCCTCCGATTGTCTTGGGGGTCTGTATACCACACCAAGGTACAGGCATTTTTCTCTGCCTCTGGCCAAGTTCACCCAGATGGATTCCCCAGTATACTTGACATCCGTGATCCTTGTTGTCTTGATGTTCTCTTTGATGTAAAGTGCAACCCCTCCTCCTGACTTACCCTCTCTGTCTTTTCGAAGCAGGTTGTATCCTGGCATAGTTATATCCCACCCATGAGAGTCTGTGAACCATGTTTCGGATATTGCTACTACGTCTAGGTCTGCATTAACTATTTCTGTTTCTAGTTCTAGAAATTTATTCCCTAAGCTGTGTGCGTTAACATACATAGCTCTCCACTCTTTCTGTCTGCTAGGCTCCTGTAGTGAGCCATCCATTTGAATTAAAGTGTCACCTAGTGATTGTTTTGCAATAAGGGTACTTACCTCGGACTTAGAAGCGGAGATTTGGTTCACCCCATCAGGATTGTTACTTACTGCTCCGGTGTAAAAGTGGGTACCCACCCCCGACTTACCTAGTTTAAAGCCCTTCGAAGTAGGCGGGCTAGCCTGTGTCCGAATACATTCTTACCTCTGTTGGTCAGGTGGAGTCCGTCTGGTCCCTGTAGCGCCTGTAGTGCCTCTCCGTGATTCAGGAATCCGAAGTTCATTTCCTGGCACCATCGTTGTAGCCACTCATTCGTCCTCAGGATACGTTCATCCCTGTCCCTTCCTCTGCCCCTAACTGTGGAGAATGAAGTCAAAAGGGCTGTGACTTCTGCTGAGGAGGTGGTTTCACAGGTTGCTGCTGTGGCTGCTGTCTGGGAGGCTGACGTTGTTGCTGCCTCTGACGCCTGGGTTGCTGAGCAGTGGTAGGTAATGGCCGAGCTGTGAAGCGGCGTTGATAGGCCGACTGCTGCCTATATGGTTTTGGCGGAGGAGGCTTCTTTTTATTTTTAAGCAGGGTATCCCAGCGTGTCTCATGAGCAGAGAGCTTTTGTGTGGTTGAGTCCATGGATTCCCCAAAGAGCTCATCCCCTAGGCACGGGGCGTTGGCTAACCGATCCTGATGATTAACATCAAGCTCGGATACCCGAAGCCAGGCCAGGCGACACATAGCCACCGACATTGCTGTCGCTCTGGATGTAAGTTCAAAGGTGTCATATATGGATCTAACCATGAACTTACGTAATTGAAAAAGAGACGACAAGCAGGTATGAAAAGAGTGATGTTTTCGTGAAGGAAGGTACTTTTCAAAGGAAGCCATGGTGGTAAGGAGATGCTTCAAATAAAAAGAAAAATGAAAAGCATAATTGCTAGCTCTATTTGCTAACATAGCATTTTGGTAGAGCCTCTTACCAAATTTATCCATGGCTCTACCCTCTCTGCCAGGAGGTACCGATGCATATACACTGGCTCCTGAAGATTTTTTAAGGGTGGATTCGACAAGTAAGGATTCGTGTGGAAGTTGAGGTTTGTCGAACCCAGGAATGGGAATTACCTTATATAGAGAATCCAGTTTACGTGGGGCCCCTGGGACAGTTAAAGGAGTCTCTAAATTCTTATAGAAAGTCTCCCTCAAGATGTCATGAAGAGGGAGTTTCAAAAATTCCTTTGGAGGCTGGTCAAAATCAAGGGCATCCAAAAAAGCTTTGGACTTTTTGGATTCAGCCTCCAAAGGAATGGACAAGGAGTCACACATCTCTTTCAAAAAGCAGGAGAAAGAGGAAGTGACCTGTTTGGAGGATGGGTCCGGGACAGCTGAATCCTCCTCCTCTGAGGAACATTCGCCTTCAGAAAGAAAGGGTTCCTCTGAGTCTCCCCACAGATCAGGATCCCTGACATGGGAAGCATGGTCCCGAGACTCAGGTGTCGATGATTGTAAGTGTCGGGTTTTGCGCACCGACTTACCCGACCTCATCGATATCGAGTCAGGAGATGTTATTGGTCGCACCGGTGCCGAAGTCTGTACCGATTGATGGTGAGCTCTAGGCTCCGGTGCAAGAACTGGCATCGATACCGATGAGGTTAGTTGAAGCGGTACCGAAATAGTGGAAGCAGGTAACATAGGCTGTTCCACAATCGGTACCGGTAGCTCGGTGCGGGCCGGCACCGGAAGGTTCGGAGCCAGGATAGCAGGGAGGAGCTGTTTTAATTGGTCCCTAAGCTGCACCTGAAGGATGGCCGTGATGCGGTCATCAAGGGATGGCACCGGTACCGCCTTTTTCTTCTGCGGTACCTGCGGTGCAGCTCGACGCCCCGGAGATGAGGAGCCCGATGTCGAGGGACTCACCTCTATAGGGGCGGAGCGCTTCCGCTGGCGTCTCACAGTCGGCAGGATTGGACTCACTGCACTCGAGACCGGAGGACGCTCCAGCGGGGAAGGCTTCTTAGCCGGCTTACCTGACTGGTGAGACGCCGGTGCGGAATCACGCGGCGTCGAAGAAGAGGGTGCCGACTGAATCGGTGCCGAAGCTGGAGTCGATGGAACGGGGTCGGACATCTCGGCACCGAACAGTAATCGCTGCTGGATTTGGCGATTTTTTAATGTCCGTTTTTTTAGAGTGGCACAGCGGGTGCAAGTAGAGGCCTGATGCTCAGGACCCAAACACTGTAAACACCAGTTGTGTGGGTCCGTGAGAGATATAGGCCGAGCACACCGCTGGCACTTTTTAAAACCCGGTTGAGGGGGCATGAAAGGAAAAACGGCTTCAGCCAAATCGAAGGCCGAGGCTTCGATGGTGGCAGAAGGCCCCGCCGGGGAAAGATCAAATTAAAGAAAAAATTAAGGATTTTTTTTTTTTTACAAAATAGAAAAAAGAAAAGAAATAAGATAAATAGTCAAAAGTTTACGCGAGCGGGAAGGCAAAGAGAAAAAAGTTTCAACAGCCGTTGAAAAACGCGTCTTCTTAGCTCCGCGGAAACTAAGAAACTGAGGGACCGCGCGCCTCTGTCGGGCGGGAAGGCACTCGCGCGTGCGCGGTGCGGCCGAGCTAGAACTTTCTAAAGTTCTTAGAGTGCAATCACTCTATAATTGTCCGTACCGGGGCTCCGTCGGTGCCGTCACCCATCAGTCAAGAATATGCTGCCTGCTTGTCCTGGGATAATACAATAATCCAGCCTCGAAAGGATGATTGATTGTACAAGGACGGCAAAACGTTGTTGATGGAAACAGGATCTCACTTTCCTCGACATATGGAGACTGAAAAAAAAAAAACCATTTTATTTTTACCGGAGAATTAAGGGGTCCTTTTACAAAGGTGCGTTAGGGCCTTAACGCGCGGAAAAGCGTACACTAAAACACCCCGCGCGCTAGCCGCTACCGCCTCCTCTTGAGCAGGCGGGAGGTTTTTGAGTAGCGCCCGCTAATCATGCTAGCGCACCTTTGTATAAGGAGCCCTAAGATAGTCGTTGAATGAAAGTGTTGAATCTATAATGACACCCAGAACTTTACCTGAGAATTCAATCCGCAGTGAGGATCCCACACCTAAATTTAAACGTAGAAATATAAATGAAATCCAGTAGCAGTTTGTTAAGAAGTCAATTATCAGTGCCAATTGGCTTGTTATTCAATTACGTTGCACTTATAGATTTGCCTAGTTTTCCACAAGCAACTCAAATCACCGCATATAGAATTCGGGGTATATTGCTCGCTCAATAAAAGTTTAATTACAAGGTATTGATCTCTTATCGGTACTACCGTATTTTCACGCATATAACGAGCGCGTTATACGCGTTTTTACCTACCGCGCATACCCCTCGCGCGTTATACAAAATTTTTTTTACATAGTTCCCACCCCGCCCGACGCCCCGATTCACCCCCCCCCCCAGCAGGACCGCTCGCACCCCCACCCCGAACGACCGCTCGCATGCGCTCCCACCCACACCCGCATCCACGATCGGAGCAAGAGGGAGCCCAAGCCCTCTTGCCCGGCCGACTCCCCAACTCCCCGACAATATCGGGCCAGGAGGGAGCCCAAACCCTCCTGGCCACGGCGACCCCCTACCCCCACCCCGCACTACATTACGGGCAGGAGGGATCCCAGGCCCTCCTGCCCTCGACGCAAACCCCCCTCCCTCCAACGACCGCCCCCCCCAAGAACCTCCGACTGCCCCCCCAGCCGACCCGCGACCCCCCTGGCCGACCCCCACGACACCCCCACCCCCCTTCCCCGTACCTTTGGTAGTTGGCCGGACAGACGGGAGCCAAACCCGCCTGTCCGGCAGGCAGCCAACGACGGAATGAGGCCGGATTGGCCCATCCGTCCCAAAGCTCCGCCTACTGGTGGGGCCTAAGGCGCGTGGGCCAATCAGAATAGGCCCTGGAGCCCTAGGTCCCACCCGGGGGCGCGGCCTGAGGCACATGGGCCCAACTGGGAGCAGGGCAGGGCGGGCGAAAGGAGAGTCGGGACAGCGCACGGAGAGGCGGGGCAGTGCACGGAAAGTCAGGGCGGGTGAACGGAGAGTCGGAACAGCGCACGGAGAGTCGGGGCAGTGCACGGAAAGTCAGGGCGGGTGAACGGAGAGTCGGGACAGCGCACGGAGAGGCGGGGCAGTGCACGGAAAGTCAGGGCGGGTGAACGGAGAGTCGGGACAGCGCACGGAGAGTCGGGGCAGTGCACGGAAAGTCAGGGCGGGTGAACGGAGAGTCGGGACAGCGCACAGAGAGGCGGGGCAGTGCACGGAAAGTCAGGGAGGGTGAACGGATAGTCGGGACAGCGCACGGAGAGTCGGGGAGGGCGAAAGGAGAGTCGGGGTGGCCAGAGGAGAGTCGGGGCGGGCGAAAGGACAGTCGGGCTGCATGCGCGGTATACCCGTGAGCGCGGTATACAAAAGTTTTTGTACATAAAATCGTGGTTTCTGCGCGCTATACCCATGTGCGTGTTTTACACGGGTGCGCGTTATCTGCGTGAAAATACGGTACTATTACTAATAATTTCTATCGCGCTACTAGACCAATGCAGTACTTTCTCACAATCTAAGGGGCAACAGAAGGTTAAGTGTCTTGCCCAGGGTCACAAGAAGACGCAATGGGAATTACTACTACTATTATTTATCATTCCTATAGCGCTAAAAGGCGTAAGCAGCGCTGTACATTTAACATTCGATAGACGGTCCCTGCTCAGAAGAGCTTACAATCTAATCTGGACAGACAGGACATCTCAGGGTTGGGGAGATTCTGGTAGAGGAGATGATGCAAAGCGTAAAGGTATCTGACAGTGATAGGGAGTTAAGAGTTGAAAGCGGCTTCAAAAAAGTGGGCTTTTAGCTTGGATCTGAAGATCACTAGAGATGGAGCATGACCTACTGACTGGCAGCCTGTTCCAGGCATAGGGTGCGGCAAGAAAGAAGAGACGGAGTCTGGAGTTGGCAGTGGAGGAGAAGGGTACAGATAAGAGGGACTTACCCGATGAATGGAGTTCAGGGGGGTGGGGGGAACTGAACCCCTTTTGCTAGGATCAAGGCCTGCTGCTTTATTAGGGCTACTCCTCCATTCCACTTACTAGTTAGTTACAATTCTTACCATGTGGTGCATTGGTTGGAGCTACAGCCTCAGCATCCTGAGGTTGCGGGTTCAAATCCCGCCCTGCTCCTTGTGACCCTGGGCAAGCCACTTAATCTCCCATTGCCCCAGGAACATTAGTTGAGTCCACCGGGACAGAGAGGGAAAAAATGCTTGAGTACCTATAAGTGGTATATAAATACCTAAATAAATAAATACTGAGGCACATCTAAGCGTGTCATTAAAATTGAGAAACAATTCTTGTAAACCAGCAGCTGGCATCATGTACAAGGGATGCGTGTTAGTACAAAGCATCCCACTGACACAATCTTGAGAGCAAAAGCTCTTAAGGGGCAGTTCAGAAAGCAGTATCAGCAAAACTGCCTTGTAAAGCATTCGGTACTCCCCAGCACAGTATTAAACATCCCACTGCTGCTGTCATATATTCCGTCTAGCTCAGCGAGGTTTTAGCTTTAGTAGAAGGAGGGCGGGGGAAGGAGAAAGGTTTCTTTGCTGTGCCGTTTCCCAGCTGCTCTGTGGTAGGTAACCTTTTTGGCCGGCTTCCCTGTCGATTTGTTTACACAAAAAAAAAAATCACAGCCCATCAGGATCTAGCAAGTACAGCACTCCCTGCCTGGATTTGAGCATATGTGCCTACCAAGTGAAATATCATATATTCTCCTTTCTTGGATTTGTAAAGAGGGCTTGAATTGCACTGCCGAGAGTTACCACATCAGCAAAGAACAAAAAATTAAGAGAAACTACATACAACAGAGAAAATGATTTACTGCAAAAGATGCCTTCTTTTTGCATCCTCTGGAATTCATTGCCGGAAAATGTGGTGAAAGTAGTTAGCTTAGCAGGGTTTAAAAAGAGGTTTGGATAATTTCCTAAATGAAAAATCCATAAGCCATTATTGAGCTGGTTTGGGGAAATCCACTGCTGATTCCTAGGATAAGAAGCATAAAATCTGGGGGGTTTTCCTTGAGATTTTGCCGGGTACTTGTGACTTGGACTGGCCACTGTTTGAAACAGGACACTGAGCTTGATGGACCTTTGGTCTGGCCCAGTATGCCAATTCTTATGTTACGATTAGGACTGTATTCTTGTAGATATTTATTTGAACATGATTTGATATGCTGTCATTCATAAGATTACTTATTCCTTCAAGCAGGCAGATATTCTTGACTGATGGGTGACGGCACCGACGGAGCCCCGGTACGGACAATTTTAGAGTGATTGCACTCTAAGAACTTGGAAAGTTCTAGCAGGCCGCACCGCGCACGCGCCTTCCCGCCCGACGGAGGCGCGCGGTCCCCAGTTAGGATAAGCCAGCTAAGAAGCCAACCCGGGGAGGTGGGTGGGGCGCAAGAATATCTGCCTGCTGTCCCTGGATAACACCTGTTACGGTAAGTAACTGTGCTTTATCCCAGGACAAGCAGGCAGCATATTCTTGACTGATGGGTGACCTCCAAGCTAACAAAAAGAGGGATGGAGGGAAGGTTGGCCATTAGGAAAATAAATTTTGCAAAACAGACTGGCCGAAGTGTCCATCTCGTCTGGAGAATGCATCCAGACAATAATGAGATGTAAAAGTATGAACTGAGGACCAAGTAGCAGCTTTGCAGATTTCCTCAATAGGAGTGGAACGGAGGAAAGCTACAGACGCCGCCATAGCTCGAACTCTATGGGCCGTGACAGAACCTTCCAGTGTCAGTCCGGACTGAGCATAACAAAATGAAATGCACGCTGCAAGCCAATTTGACAACGTACGTTTAGTAACAGGACGTCCTAATTTATTCGGATCAAAGGACAGAAAGAGTTGGGGAGATGATCTGTGGGGCTTAGTACGCTCTAAATCAGGGGTGCCCAACGCGTCGATCGCGATCGACCAGTAGCTCAGGAAGGCAACGCGAGTTGATCGCGGAGCCTATCCCGGGCTCTGTGATAGACTCGTGTTGCCGTCCTGATCTACGGGCCGATCAGCCTTCCTCTCCAGTGTTCTTTCTCCCTAGGGCCTTTTAGCTGGGCGATCCGCCCAGCTGTCATCTGCCGCTGCTGAACAAAAAACCGGCTTGGAGATTTCAGCCCGTAGCGAACTTATGCACCGGGCTCTAACGTGTGCGTGCCGGCTTCTCTTCTCTTCCCTCTGAAACCGGAAGTTATGTCCGGGGGGGAGGGGAGAAGGGAAGCCGGCGCGCACATGTTGAGAGCCCTGAAGCAAGCGTTCGCTACGGGCTAATGCGGGAGACAGGTTAGTGAAGCATTTGTTCTTCTTCCTGCCGGGTCCTGCCTACTTTCTGTTTCCGCGAAGGCAGGACCCGGCAGCATTTCCCCCAATAGGTTGATCACGATCTTGGGCTGATCAGCCTTCCTCTTCCCGACGGCAGAATTGACGTCGGGGAGAGGAATGCTGGTTGGCCGAAGCAGGGAGAGCTTGGGGCCTGTTATTGGTGGCGTTTGGGTCCTGGTCCCCGATGGTAATGGCAGTGGCAGTGGCTTGGGGGAGGGCAGGGAGAAAGAAAGAAAAAGGGCAGGCAGGGAGACAGAAGGAAAGAAGAGAAACAGAAAAAAATGAAAGGGAGGCAGAGAGAAAGAAAGGGCAGGGAAGAGGAAGGAAAAGTTGGGGGAAGGAATGAGGTCTGGAGGAGAGGAAGCATACAGGCTAAAAGAAGGGAAGAAAGATTGTATGCACAGTCAGAAGAAGAAAGTGCAACCAGAGACTCATGAAATCACCAGACAAGGTAGGGAAAATGATTTTATTTTAAATTTAGTGAACAAAATGTGTCTGAATTTATATCTGCTGTCTATATTTTACACTAAGGTCCCCTTTTACTAAACCGCAATAGAGGTTTTTAGCGCAGGGAGCCTAGGAGTGTCGAGAGCAGCGCTGGGCATTCAGCGCAGCTCCCTGCACTAAAAACTGCTAACGTGGTTTAGTAAAAAGGGAGGGGGGTATATTTGTCTATTTTTGTATGGTTGTTACTGAAGTGATAGTGCATAGAGTCATCTGCTTTGACCTCTTTGAAAACCCTGGAATAGGAATGATGATTAACATTTTCTATGCGTACAGTGTGCGTTGTGTTTTTTTAAAATTTTATTGTTGGTAGATCATTGTGACTTGGTCATTTAAAAAGTAGCTCGCAAGCCCAAAAAATGTGGGCACCCCTGCTCTAAATAATAAGCTAGAGCCCGCTTACAGTCCAAAGTATGCAGAGCCTGTTCTCCAGAATGCGAGTGAGGTTTCGGAAAGAAGACAGGCAGAACAATAGATTGGTTGAGATGGAATTCAGAGACAACCTTAGGGAGAAACTTTGGATGTGTTCGCAGAACCACCTTGTCATGATGGAAGACTGTAAAAGGTGGATCTGCAACTAGTGCATGCAGCTCACTGACCCTCCTGGCAGAGGTTAGAGCAATAAGGAAAAGTACCTTCCAAGTGAGAAACTTGAAAGGAGTCGATGCCCAAGGTTCAAACGGAGACTTCATTAAGGCGGAGAGAACCACATTGAGATCCCAGACTACAGGAGGAGCCTTAAGAGGTGGTTTCACATTGAAAAGCCCCCGCATGAATCTGGAAACCAAGGGATGAGCTGAAAGGAGTTTCCCATGAACTGGCTCATGAAAAGCAGCAATAGCACTGAGGTGGACTCTGATGGAAGTAGACTTGAGACCAGAGTCAGACAAAGAAAGAAGGTAATCCAACAAAGTCTCCACTGCAAGGGACGTAGGATTATGATGATGAAGAAGACACCAGGAAGAAAATCTTGTCCACTTCTGATGGTAACATTGCAGAGTTGCAGGTTTCCTGGAGGCATCCAAAATAGAACGAACGGGCTAAGACAACAGAGTATCATTCGAAGTCAGCCCGAGAGATACCAAGCTGTCAGGTGCAGAGACTGGAGGTTGGGGTGCAGCAGGGTCTCCTGATGCTGTGTAAGCAGAGAGGGAAACAATGGAAGAGGAATAGGCTCCCTGGAACTGAGTTGAAGTAGAAGGGAGAACCAATGTTGCCTGGGCCATCGTGGAGCGATGAGAATCATGGTGGCCTGTTCCCTCTTGAGCTTGAACAAGGTTCGCAACATGAGAGGCAGCGGAGGAAAAGCATACAGGAACAGATTGGACCAATCCAGGAGAAATGCATCCGCTGTCAGACGGTGAGGAGAGTAGAGTCTGGAGCAGAAGAGGGGCAGCTGGTGATTGTGAGGAGCTGCAAATAGGTCTATCTGAGGAGTGCCCCACTGAGCGAAGATGGACTGTAGAGTTAAAGGATCGAGAGACCACTCGTGAGGTTGGAGAATTCTGCTGAGTTTGTCCGCCAAGGAATTCTGTTCTCCCTGAATGTAGATCGCTTTTAAGAATAGTTGGTGATCTGTGGCCCAAGCCCAAATCTTCTGGGCTTCCTGACACAAGAGGCGAGAGCCTGTCCCGCCCTGCTTGTTGATGTAGTACATTGCAACTTGATTGTCTGTGCAGAGCAGAAGGACTTGAGGAAAGAGAAGATGTTGGAAGGCCTTGAGGGCATAAAACATCGCTCTGAGTTCCAAGAAATTGATGTGATGCTTCATTTCCTGGGCTGTCCAAAGACCTTGAGTTTGGAACTCGTTCAAATGAGCTCCCCAGGCGTAAGGGGAGGCGTCGGTGGTGATGATAAGGTGATGAGGAGGCAGATGGAACAGAAGACCTCTGGAGAGATTTGAGGATATCAACCACCATTGTAGAGACTGACAAAGAGACGATGTCACAGATATGTGTCGAGAGCAGGAATCCGTTGCTTGGGACCACTGGGTAGCTAGGGTCCATTGAGGAGTGCGCAGGTAAAGACGTGCGAAGGGTGTGACATGAACTGTGGAGGCCATGTGACCCAAGAGTATCATCATTTGCTTGGCAGAGATGGAACGTTGTGGAAGTACCTGCTGACATAGAGACTGAAGAGTTTGAAGACGGTTGGAGGGCAGGAACGCTCTCATGAGGATTGTGTCCAGCACCGCTCCAATGAATTGAAGTCTCTGTGTGGGGATGAGATGAGATTTGGGTAGATTGATCTCGAACCCCAGAAGTTGAAGAAACAGGATGGTTTGGTTGGTGAACAGTCTGAGATGAATTGGCCTTGATTAACCAGTCGTCCAGGTAAGGAAAGACCTGAAGGTGGTGAGAGCGTAGAAAGGCAGCCACCACAATCAGACATTTGGTGAACACTCTTGGAGAGGAGGCAAGACCGAAGGGCAGCACCTTGTATTGGTAATGACAATGATGAATCATGAAACGGAGGTACTGTCTGGAGGCCAGATTGACCAGTATGTGAGTATATGCCTCTTTGAGATCGCCCTGATTGAGAAGAGGGTAAAGAGTGGCCAGAGAAAGCATTCTGAATTTCTCTTTGACCAAGCATTTGTTGAGATCGCGAAGATCTAGAATGGGTCTGAGATCTCCTGTTTTTTTAGGGACTAGAAAATATCGAGAGTAGAATCCCTGTCCCTGCTGATCTAGAGGAACCTCCTCTATGGCATTCAGAAGGAGGAGGGATTGAACCTCTTGAAGAAGGAGGGAAGACTGAGGAGTGTTCAAAGCAGACTCTTTTGGCAGACTTAGGGTAGGCAGAGTCTGAAAGTTGAGAGAGTAGCCGTGGCGGATGATGTTGAGGACCCACTGATCCGAGGTGATATTTTCCCAACGGCTTATGTAATGAGCAAGGCATCCTCCGATAGGTTACGGAAGATGGGCAGATGGTAGAATACTGGCTATGTCCTGGAGAACCAAGTCAAAAGAGTTGTGAGGACTTTTGTGGAGGAGGAGGCTTCACCTGTTGTTGTTGTTGTGCTGGTCTAGGGTTTTGCCTCTGTTGTTGCCTTGGACGCCGGGGCTGTTGATTGGCCGGTGGCAAGGGACGAGCCACAAATCGGCGTTGGTAGGCTGATTGCTGCCGAAAAGGTCTGGTAGGTGGGGTCTTCTTTTTTGTTTTGAGGAGAGTATCCCACCTAGTCTCATGAGCTGAGAGTTTTTGGGTAGTGGAGTCCATGGATTCTCCAAACAGCTCATCCCCCAGGCAAGGTGCATTAGCCAGTCGATCTTGATGATTGACATCAAGTTCTGACACTCTGAGCCATGCCACTCGACGCATGGCTACCGACATAGCTGTGGCTCTAGAGGTCAGCTCAAAGGTGTCATAGATCGACCTGACCATGAACTTACAAAGTTGTAAGAGTGACGAAGAAGCTTGGCGAAAGGCAGATTTTTTGCAGTCAGGGAGGTACTTTTCAAAAGTTGACAAATTCTGAATGAGATGCTTAAGATAGAATGAAAAATGGAAAGCATAATTCCCTGATCTATTAGCAAGCATCGCATTCTGATATAACCTCTTGCCAAACTTATCCATGGCCTTACCTTCTCTGCCAGGAGGGACCGAGGCGTACACACTAGCTCCCGTGGATTTTTTAAAAGTGGATTCCACCAATAGAGACTCATGAGGGAGTTGTGGTTTGTCAAAGCCCGGAATGGGTATGACTTTATATAAAGAGTCCAATTTGCGAGGAGCTCCTGGGATGGTCAAAGGCGTCTCCAGATTTTTATAAAAAGTCTCTCTTAATATATCATGGAGAGGCAATTTTAGAAATTCCCTTGGAGGCTGGTCAAAATCCAGAGCATCGAGAAATGCCTTGGATTTTTTGGATTCAGCCTCCAAGGGAATAGAGAGAGAGTCACACATCTCTTTGAGGAAAGAGGTGAAAGAGGTTGCATCAGGCTTAGAGGACGGATCTAAAACAGAAGGATCCTCGTCCGCCGATGAACACTCCTCCTCAGAGAGAAGAGGCTCTTCGGAGTCACCCCACAGATCAGGATCCCTTACTTGAAAGCTTCGGTCTCGGGACTCCGGTGTGGAGGGTTCCAGGTGTCGAGTTTTATGTGTCGACTTACCCGACCTCTGGGAAACGGTACCGGGAGATGTTATGGGTTGTGCCGGTGCCGAAGTTTGTACAGCCTGGTGTAAGGACCTCGGTTCCGGCGCTAAGATCGGCATAGATACCGACGAAGCCGAATGTACCGGTACCGACAAAGTGGATGCAGATAAAAGAGGTTGCTCTACTGTCGGTACCGGTGGCTCAGACCGGACCGGGACTGGAAAGCTCGGTTGCAAAAGAGCAGGAAGGAGCTGCTGTAATTGCTTCTTGAGCTGCACCTGCAGGACGGCGGCAATTCGCTCGTCCAGCGAAGGCACCGGTACCGCTTTTATCTTCTGCGGTACCTTCGGTGCTGCTCTACACTCCGAAGAGGAATCCGAGGTCGAGGGGCTCACCTCAATCGGTGCGGAGCGCTTCCGTGGGCGCCTCGAGGTCGGCAGGACTGGGCTCGCTGCTACTGAGACCGGAGGACGCTCCAACAGGGAAGGCTTCTTAGCCGGCTTACCTGGAGGATGCGACGCCGGCGCGGTATCGCGCGGTGTCAACGAGGTAGGTGCCGACTGCGTCGGGGCCGATGTCGGGGCCGGTGTCGCCGAATCCGACATATCGGTACCAAACAATAACCGCTGCTGGATCTGTCGGTTTTTTAAAGTTCTCTTTTTTAGAGTGGCACAGCGGGTGCAGGTGGACGCCCGATGGTCAGGACCCAGGTACTGTAAGCACCAGTTGTGCGGGTCGGTGAGAGAAATGGGCCTCGCGCACCGCTGGCACTTCTTAAAACCGGGTTGGGGGGGCATGAACGTAAAAACGGCTTCTGCCAAATCGAAGGCCGAGGCCTCGATGGTGGCAGCAGGCCCCGCCGGGGCAAACCCGAAAAAAGAAGAAAAAAAGAAAATTCTTTTTTTTTTAATAATAAAATAAGAAAAAGAAAAAAGGGAAATACAATTTCCGAAAAGGTTTACGCGAGTGGGAAGGCGAATGAGAAAAAAGTTTTCAACAGCCGTTGAAAGTGCGTCTTCTTAGCTCCGCGGAAACTAAGAAACTGGGGACCGCGCGCCTCTGTCGGGCGGGAAGGCACTCGCGCGTGCGCGGTGCGGCCTACTAGAACTTTCCAAGTTCTTAGAATGCAATCACTCTAAAATTTTCCCATCAGTCAAGAATATGCTGCCTGCTTGTCCTGGGATAAAAATATTTATTAAAAAAACTCCCGAAGAAACGGGGACGCTCCGTAGAGCACTTTAATACCACTATTCAGCACAGCAGAAAATCCAACAGATAACTGTGTTTAAAGCCGGGAGAAGAATACATCAATCATATCTGGGGAAACAAAGCTAAGTACAATACAGTCAAACCTCGGTTTGCGAGTAACGCGGTTTGCGAGTGTTTTGCAAGACGAGCAAAACACTCCCGCAAACCTTAACTTGCAAAATGAGTGTTGACTTGCTAAACGTCTTGCATGCTTGTACGTGGCACGCGTGTTGTTGGAGCAGTGGCTGGCTTGACTAGGGAGTTGAGAGGTTCTGCGCTTCTGGAGGATGGTGGCCGGCTTGAATCAGAAGCCGGGAGGCATCGGCCGACGCGGGAGGGCAGCCGCACGGGGACCCCGAGGGAAGGAAGCCACCACGCTGAAAGGGCTGCAGCACCCTCAGGCAGGTACCCACCCCTGGGCCACCATAGCAAACCTTGGTTGTGGAACGAATTGTTTGAATTTACATTGTGGCCTTTGGGGAACTCTGCTTTGATATACGAGTGCTTTGGATTACGAGCATGCTTCTGGAACGAATTATGCTTGTAATCCAAGGTACCACAGTATATAGAAAATGCAACAGAAAGGCTTTAAGAACATAAGAAGTTGCCTCCGCTGAGGCAGACCAGGGGTCCATCTCGCCCAGCGGTCCGCTCCCGCGGCGGCCCATCAGGCCCATTGCCTGAGCAGTGGTCCCAGATTATCCCTATAACCTACCGCTACTCCTATCTGTACCCCTCAATTCCTTTATCCTCTAGGAACCTATCCAAACTTTCTTTGAAGCCTTGTAACGTGCTCCGGCCTATCAAAGCCTCCGGAAGCGCGTTCCATGTATCCACCACCCTCTGGGTGAAAAAGAACTTCCTGGCGTTTGTTCTAAACCTGTCCCCTTTTAATTTTTCCGAGTGCCCCCTTGTACTTGTGGGTCCCCATAATCTGAAAAATCTGTCCCTGTCTACCTTTTCTTTACCCTTCAGGATCTTGAAGGTTTCTATCATGTCTCCTCTAAGTCTCCGCTTTTCCAGGGAGAACAGCCCCAGCTTTTTCAGTCTATCAGTATATGAGAGGTTTTCCATACCCTTTATCAGTTTAGTCGCTCTTCTCTGGACTCCCTCAAGTACTGCCATGTCCTTTGCTGTCCCTTTATGATTATTACTATTGATTTTGCAGGCATATTAAATTAAATTATTGAAAATTATTTTGAATACAAAAATAGAAAGGCAGGAACAACATAGGGGGAACTTAAGGGACTAATGATAGCTTGCATAGAGCTGTTTTGATAAGACTAGTTCTAAAGTCAAACAGCTGAAAGCACTTGAGGTCACCTTGTCCCAAAATAATAATAATAAAAAATATTTATACTTTAATAATCATTAAGGGCTCCTTTTACAAAGGTGCGCACACGCTAGCCGAAAAACTACCGCCTGCTCAAGTGGCATTTTAGCGTGCGCTATTCCACGCGTTAAGGCCCTAACGCCCCTTTGTAAAAGGAGCCCTAAGTTATTTAATTTAAATAAAACTTCAGAATAGAAGAAGAATATACCTTTCCAAATTGTCCATCAAACCTTGTAAGGGTGATTCATAAGATTACATCATAACACAGTGTTTCCCAAACCTGGTCCTGGAATCACCCCAGCCAGTCAGGTGTTCAGTATATCCGCAATGAATATTCATGGCACCGCATGCATATCTTTCTCACAGAAACATAAGAAGATAAGAATAGCCTTACTGGGTCAGACCAATGGTCCATCAAGCCCAGTAGCCCGTTCTCACGGTGGCCAATTCAGGTCACTAGTATCTGGCCAAAACCCAAGGAGTAGCAACATTCCATACAGAATTTCAAAAAATAGCAAGATTCCAGAATCTCATAGAGTAACAAGATTCTAGAATCCCCAGAGAGTAGCAACATTCCATGCTACCAATACAGGGCAAGCAGTGGCTTCCCCCATGTCTTTCTCAATAACAGACTATGGACTTTTCCTCCAGGAACTTGTCCAAACCTTTCTTAAAACCAGCTACGCTATCTGCTCTTACCAGTTCCTGATGGCAGATAAAGGCCAAATGCCCATCTAATCTGCCCATCTGCAGTAACCATTATCTCTTCCTCTCTCTATGAGATCCCATGTGCCTATCCCATGCTTTCTTGAATTCAGACACAGTCTCTGTCTCCACCACCTCTTCTGGGAGGCTGTTCCACACATCTACCACCCTTTCTGCTTTCCCTCAAGCAGCATCTTCAGGTAAATGTTCTTCCACAAACTCAGTAGCAGTTTCCATGGAATCAAATTGATGTGCTCTCCCTTGATGGAACAATTTTAGCTGAGCTGGATACAAAAGAGAGAAGGAAACTTGGCATTGTACCGATCGGGAGCAATGGGGAAAAGCAATGCCGGGCTTGAGACACCTTCACCGAGTAATCCTGGAAAAAGAGAATCAATTTGTAATCATATTGCAGTTTCTTTCTGTTTCAATGCCCGTACAATATCCATTTTATGTCTATAGTTTAGTATACAAAAAATAACCACTCTCGGCTTCCCAGAAGGCTCCCGTCTCTGACCCAGTCTGTGTGCCCTTTCAATGCTAAATGGCCCTGACGTATCTGGCAATCGCAAACAGTCCGTGAGCCATCGCTCCAGAAAGTCCCCAAGTGACTTGTCCTCCACTGACTCTGGAAGACCAACTAGTCATAAATTGTTCTGGCGGGATCTGTTTTCAAGATCCTCCAACGTCACTTTCAAATCGGCCAATGCAGAGGTATGAACTGTATGCTTCTGCACCGCGTCTTACATGCCGCTCATACACTGTTGCGCTTACCATACCTTGGATGTTAGAGAGGCAAAGCGTTGATCAAGGTTATCCAATTTGTCCAGGATGCATTGTAGTTTGTCACCAATCGTCCCCTCCAAATGCAGCTTGTACCTCTGCCATCACTTCAACACCCCATGCCAAGTTGGGAGTCAGAAGAGGCGCCAGCGCTGTGTGGTCCGCCATCTTGGATTCGGCCAGCCCTTATCACGATCTTCTTTCATCGATTTGGCGGCCATAGGAATTCAGAATCGGTTTGCTGAAGTGTCTGAGCAGAGGGCACCATGCGGGAACAAAACCAATCCCAAGTGGGCTGGGCAAAGCATCGATAAAGTGCAGATCTGTGTCAGACATATCAGAGCTGCAATCGCCTGCTGCTCAAAGCTCCATGCTTCCCCTTACCTTGTTTAAAAGCAGACTGAAACCCACCTTTTTGATATAGCCTTCAATCCATAACCCTACTCCCACTGTCCACCACCCTAGCCAGCAGATTAGCCATTCCCCCTAACTGTATCCATGGCATCTTGTTTGTTTGTCTGTCTTGTCTGTTAGATTGTAAGCTCCTTCAAGCAGGGACTGCTTTCTTCGTGACTCTGTACATGGAATGTTGCTACTACTTGGGATTCCGGAATCTTTTGTTACTTTTTTGGGATTCCGGAATCTTGCTATTCTTTAGGATTCTGAATGGAATGTTGCTACTCTTTGGGATTCTAGAATCTTGTTACTCTTTGGGATTCCAGAATCTTGCTACTCCTTGGGATTCTGAATGGAATGTTGCTACTCCTTGGGTTTTGGCCAAGTACTAGGGACCTGGATTAACCGCTGTGAGAATGGGCTACTGGGCTTGATGGACCATTGGTCTGACCCAGTAAGGCTATTCTTATGTTCTTATCCCTTCTATCTTGCTGCACCGAATGCCTGAAGCAGACTGCCAAGTCTCTTTTTCAAGGCTGCTTTTAACACCTCCCACTCACCATAAGATACCTATATCCATCCTATCATTCTCTCTGCAAGAAACTCCCCAACCTTATATGTCCTCTGTCCAAATTAGATTGTAAGCTCTTCTGAGCAGAGACCGTCTATTACCGTATTTTCACACATATAAAGCGCGTGTTATACACGATTTTACAAACCGTGCATAACCGTGCGCGTTATACGTGTGAGTGTGTTTTACAACTTTTTTTTTTATTCCGATCCGGCATCCCCCTGCGAACCGGCATCCTCCCCACAGCTCGCGTCACCCCCCCCCCCCGCGATCCTACATCTCCCCCAGCACCGCAAAACATCTCTTACCCGATTGGGCACTGGCACCAGCACCAATGCACAGGACGTGCCAGTGCCAGTGCCCGAAGATCCTCCCTTGTTGGGCTGGGCTGGGCTGGGCTGTGCGGTGCGAGGGAGATCCTCCTTCTTCCCTGTGCTGGGCTGGATTGGGCTTTGAGCATTTGCGCATGCTCAAAGCCTTCTGATCTCGCTCTCTCCGAGATTCTCAGATTGAGATTGAGGGGGGGGAAGGATGCCGGTTCGCAGGCCAGAAGAGTAAGCGGGAGTGGGAGGAGGTTATAGCAGCATGCGCAGTATACGCGTGTGCGTGCTATATAAAAAAATTTTTTACAGACATGCTTTGGACCCGTGCGCTATACACATATGCGTGTTATACACGCATGCGCATTATATGCGTGAAAATACGGTACATGTTAAATGTACAGCGCTGTGTACGCCTTTCAGCGCTAAAGAAATAATAAACAGTAGTAGTAGGTGAAAGGAGAACACTTACCGGAAGAGGTTTTCTGCGCCCGTTCGCATTCTCATTTCCTTGTTAATCTGCTGGTTGATTCGTGCTCGACGATGTTGGAGTTTGCTGCGCCGAGTCTGAGCAAAGGGATCACAGCCCTGCAAACAAACACAGAAAATAGTGACACTGAAAATTAGGGACGTTTAATAAGTGACTTTATTCAAATATCGGATATACAGTGTACCGGCGAAGTTCGCGGTGGTTGTGTCCCAGGAGCACCCGCGAACTTCGAAAAACCACGAGTATTGGATGTGGGATCGGAGGCGGGAGAGAGCTGCAGGGGCGGCGGCTGCAGCGAATGCCGACGTGGGTCAGGCAGAGCAGATCAAGGTGGGGGGGGGCGGAGGATGCGCACGGTAGGTCCCGGGTTAAGGAAGGGGCGAGTTTTCCGGGGAGTACTGTAATCACACCAAGTGACATTACCAGAAGACATATCACCAACCAGCCTGAACAACAGACAGACACTGCAAACGGTGGACAGAAAAAACCGCAAACGACTGGGGCCGCGAACTCTGAACCGCGAGTTCGCGGGGGAATACCGTATTGCCCTTCAAGGAAAAATCACAGGCACGTTTACAATGCAATGAAATTACATTACATTAGTGATTTCTATTCCGCCATTACTTTGCGGTTCAAGGCGGATTACATCCAAACTAAAACAAGAATTACATTTCAACTTGAAGTAATAGATTAAACGATGAGATAAAATTTTAAGGGAGAATTATGGGTTTTAGATAATGTTTGGTAACTAGAAAATTAGAGAGTACTAAGGGTTTATAGAGTGTTGGATGTTGTGCTGGATAGGTTTAACGTGTTTTTTGAAGAGTATGGTTTTAATTTCTTTCTTGAAGGTTTTGTAATCTGTGGATGAAGATAACAGAGTGGTGAGTTCTTTGTCCAACTTAGCTGCTTTGGAGGCTATTATAAAACAATGCAGTAATTATACATTTTACATAAATCGGTTCCTAAAACAGAGTAGGCCTGATTTTCAGCCGGAGGCAATCAGCGTTTTGCTGACCGCTGATGGTGTTAAACCCGGAAATCCAGTGCTGGATCACGTTTGGGTACTGGAAAGGAAACGGAGCCAGCTAACACGTAGCCAGTTATAATGCAATGTTCAGAAATTAACCAGTTACAGGGCATCACAAAGACATGACTGACTCTTATGGTCCAATGTATGCAGCTACCCTGGCCAGTACAATGCAGAATATATCAGTACTTATGAACATAAATGTTGCCACCCTGGGATACACCAAAGATCCATCAAACCCAGAATCCTGTTTCCAACAGTGGTCAGTCCAGGCCACATGTATTTGTAACTATGACCCAACTGTATTAATAACCATAGTTAGGGTTACCAGACATCCTCTTTTTACAGGACATGTCCGGGCGTCCGGACGGCTTTTCAAAACCCGGCCCTTTGTCCGGGTTTTGAAAAGCTTCCAGGTCAGGACCGCGTCAGAAAGGCCTCTGCGCCAGTGCGGATGCAACGCCTACACGTGCGCAGATGCCCTCTCGATGCGGCTCCAAGCGCAAGAACTGGTTGAGGAGGTGAGGCTGGGGGAGTGACTTGGGGGGGGAACAGGGTGGGGCCTGGGGGCGGGGCCATAGGTCTGGATTTTACAATAGTAAAATCTGGTAACCGTAACTGTCCATTGTAAATTTCTGGGTAAGTGACCCAACCTCCTGTTATGTAATCTGACCTTGAACTGAATAGGTAAAAGCGGAATAGGAAACCCGATTAACATAACAAATGTAGACCTTTAAAACATTACCTACAATTCTATTGCCTACCTTTCACTTAGCCGCGATTCTGTAAATGGTGCCGTTGCATGATTGACATACAAATGGCACCGCCCAAATAACGGCACCGTTTGCAGAACCCGGCCCCAAGTCTCTGCCCTCTCATCTCAAATTTAAGCATGGATTATTAAAGAAACTGCTGAAATGAACAAAACTTCTTGTTTCTTCTTTGGATTTAATGTCCAGCCCTCCTTTCTTTTCATGCTTCAAAACATAAAAATGTCATTAAGTATTATATAATAGGGATTGGTGTCTTTCTCTATAATCTATTACTCTGCACACTCTACCTTTGCAGCCATCACTTCTCATCTATGGAATAAGAACATAAGAATAGCCTCACTGGGTCAGATCAAAAGTCCATCAAGTCCAGTAGCCCGTTCTCACGGTGGCCAATCCAGGCCCCTAATACCTGGCCAAAACCCAAGGAGAAGCAATATTTCATGCTACTGATCCCGGGAAAGCAGTGGTTTCCCCCATGTCTTTCTCAATAACACCTATGGACTTTTCCTCCAGGAACTTGTCCAAACCTTTCTTAAAACCAGCTATGCTATCCACTCTTACTACATCCTCAGGTAATGCGTTCCAGAGCTTAACTATTCTTGAGTGAAAAAATATTTCCTCCTATTGGTTTTTAAAGTATTTCCCTGTAACTTCGTCGAGTGTCCCCTAGTCTTTGTAATTTTTGACGGAGTGAAAAATCGATCCACTTGTACCTGTTCTACTCCACTCAGGATTTTGTAGACTTCAATCATATCTCCCCTCAGCCGTCTCTTTTCCAAGCTGAAGAGCCCTAACCATTTTAGTCTTTCCTCATACGAGAGGAGTTCCATCCTCTTTACCATCTTGGTCACTCTTCTGTGAATCTTTTCTAGTGCCGCTATATCTTTCTTAATATAAGGAGACCAGAATTGAACGCAATACTCCAAATGAGGTCGCACCATGGAGCGATACAGGGGCATTCTAACATTCTTAGTCTTGTTAACCATCCCTTTTTAAATAATTCTTAGCATTCTGTTTGCTTTTTTTGGATGGAAGGTTTCATCATATTGTCTACAATGATACCCAGATCCTTTTCTTGGGCACTAACCCCCAAGTGAGGAAAAGCAGCTGTGGAAACCCTGAGAGAACATACAAGCTAGTTTCACGGGAAGAACATCTCTAAACTCACCAGAGCTTTTTCCATTTTTTGGGAAACCAACCAACATTCATGACCAACGGGCATCCCTGTTCTCAATAAGGTCAGTGGAGCCACTATATATAAAGACAAACTGAAGACCTCACAGCCAACCCTGAAGAAAGCCACAGCATGATGGCTGAAACGTCGGCTTCTACCTGACAAGACGAACAAGAAAGTATATTTGGACAAACAATTACAGCACAAGCTCAAAATAGTCTCTTGATTGAGTGTTTAGGTGGCATCAAGGTGACTGGTCCCTGGCACCTCAAATCTGGAAGAGATGGGATGCACCTTGCTGATTCTACACATCCCTGGTGAGGAAAAGCAGCTCTTAGGACAGATGGACCTTTTGGTACTACAGTGGTGCCTCACACAACGAACTTAATTCGTTCCAGGAGCAAGTTTGTTATGCGAAAAGTTCGTTATGTGAAACGCGTTTTCCCATAACAATACATGTTAAAAAAAATAATTCGTTCTGTAGCATAAAATATGCTAAGATGACATAAAAAAAGATAAATTTTTGGTTATTATTTTTATTTAGATACATCTAAAAACATAATTGTTTTTTAAAACAACACACATTTTTTAAATTTAAAGACAGACTAAGTAGAGTCTAATTTTACAGTGAGAGAGGGCAGAGTCTCAGCGGCAAAAACTGGGACTTAACTGTTCATTTTTTTTTTTTTTTCTACCGTGTTTCCCCGATGATAAGGCAGGGCCATCAAATAAGACAGCCCCCCCTTTTTAGAAAAAAATGTAAAATAAGGCACCCCCCCGCAAATAAGCCACCCACCGATACCTGCGCTTACCCGAATCGGGTGGTACGGTGGGTGACTCCGTGTGGTCCCTGGCACCCCCGACACGATCGGGGCAAGAGGGAGCTCAAGCCCTCTTGCCCCCCCGACTCCCCGACACGATCGGGGCAAGAGGGAGCTCAAGCCCTCTTGCCCCCCCGACTCCCCGACACGATCGGGGCAAGAGGGAGCTCAAGCCCTCTTGCCCCCCCGACTCCCCGACACGATCGGGGCAAAAGGGAGCTCAAGCCCTCTTGCCCCCCCGACTCCCCGACACGATCGGGGCAAAAGGGAGCCCAAGCCCTCTTGCCCCGCCGATTCCCCAACTCCCCGACAATATCGGGCCAGGAGGGAGCCCAAGTCCTCCTGGCCACGGCGACCCCCTAACCCCACCCTGCACTACATTACGGGCAGGAGGGATGCCAGGCCCTCCTGCCCTCGACGCAAACCCCCCTCCCCCCAACGACCGCCCCCCCCAAGAACCTCCGACCGCCCCCCCCAGCCGACCCGCGACCCCCCTGGCCGACCCCCACGACACCCCCAACCCCCTTCCCCGTACCTTTCTGTAGTTGGCCGGACAGACGGGAGCCAAACCCGCCTGTCCGGCAGGCAGCCAACAACGGAATGAGGCCGGATTGGCCCATCCGTCCCAAAGCTCCGCCTACTGGTGGGGCCTAAGGCGCCTGGGCCAATCAGAATAGGCCCGGGAGCCTTAGGTCCCTCCTGGGGGCAGGGCCTGAGGCACATGGTCGGGTTGGGCCCATGTGCCTCAGGCCCCGCCCCCAGGAGGGACCTAAGGCTCCCGGGCCTATTCTGATTGGCCCAGGCGCCTTAGGCCCCACCAGTAGGCGGAGCTTTGGGACGGATGGGCCAATCCGGCCTCATTCCGTTGTTGGCTGCCTGCCGGACAGGCGGGTTTGGCTCCCGTCTGTCCGGCCAACTACAGAAAGGTACGGGGAAGGGGGTTGGGGGTGTCGGGGGGGTCGGCCAGGGGGGGCGCGGGTCGGCTGGGAGGGCGGTCGGAGGTTCTTGGGGGGGGCGGTCGTTGGGGGGAGGGGGGGTTTGCGTCGAGGGCAGGAGGGCCTGGGATCCCTCCTGCCCGTAATGTAGTGCAGGGTGGGGTTAGGGGGTCGCCGTGGCCAGGAGGACTTGGGCTCCCTCCTGGCCCGATATTGTCGGGGAGTTGGGGAATCGGCGGGGCAAGAGGGCTTGGGCTCCTTTTTGCCCCGATCGTGTCGGGGAGTCGGGGGGGCAAGAGGGAGCCAGGCGGAGAGAGGGCAGTTAAGCGCAGTGCCTGCGCGGAAGGATGCAGCTCGGGCGACTTCGTTGTGTGAAACGAAGTTCGTTGTACGAATCAAGACATAAAGTTCGTTGTGCGCAGCGTGCGCTGTGCAAGGCGTCCGTTGTGTGAGGCACCACTGTACTCTTAACTGTGGTTCAGTCTAGACAGCCTGAGGGTAAACAGCACTTCCTGGCTTATATGACCCAGCAGGTCAACAGGAAGTCTACCTTTAAGGCTGCTACTGAGCCCCCTTCCTCATACACACACACACTCCCTTAGACGCCATTACAGGAAGACAAAAAGTCTCGGGCTCCTAGACACGTTTATTCTTCCCTCCATAAGTAATACACTTCTTCCTCCGTATTCGCGGTTTTGATTATTCACGGTTTTTAGCTTGCTGGCTCCTCCCCCCCAAATTACATCAGCTTGCATAGAGAAATCGCTGATTCCAAGCGTTTACAGAGAAAATCGCTGATTCCCAGCACTTTCTTCACCGTGTTTTGCCTCTCCTTCAGGAACCGGCTAGGTCTCCCACCATGTTAATTCACGGTTTCACAATATTCACAATGGTTTTTAACAGAAAACAGCGAATAACATATGAAAAAAGTTATTCACGGTTTTTCAGTATTTGCGGTTCTGTTAATCCCCTATCACAGCGAATACGGAGGGAGAAGTGTATACCATACCAGATTGTTTCTTATACCACACAAATGTCAACTGGGAATCATTGCGGCTTACATAAGATTAATAAGGTTAGCAATATAGACATTATGAATCATAGCAAGACTATAATGAAAACAGATGCGTTTTTAGCACTTTCCTAAATTGAAGATAGGAGGGGGTCTGACATAAGCAGGCCGGGAGGCGGTTCCAAATTTGGGGGCTTTGAAACTCGAAGGTGGATTCGAAGAGTGATTTCCTCCGATGCACTGGTCCTCAATTAAACAGCTTTGTGGACTGTTGTTACTTATGGGTGAAGTTGGGCAGAGATTTTAGCTTTGTCCGCACTTTGGCGGGACCAGCCGACGGTGCAGGCCCGCCTAAAAAGCAGCCCTTTAAAGGTGGGGCCTCAGTTCATCCGAGAATCCTCAGGTGGAGAGAGAAGGGACAATTGGCTGACTCCGTTCCTCCTCTCTCTGCTGGAATCAGAACGACCAGTGGGGTTTTG
Organism: Geotrypetes seraphini; assembly: GCF_902459505.1. NCBI lineage: Eukaryota > Metazoa > Chordata > Amphibia > Gymnophiona > Dermophiidae > Geotrypetes > Geotrypetes seraphini. Next base: position 14,729,455 of record NC_047085.1, read on the forward strand.
TTTTTTTTCAAACAGAGTTTAACGGGCTGCTTAATCAGGCCCAGCAGAATATAGGTTACATCCCTTCCCAGAGACTGTAAGACAAGTCTATCCTCCATTACCACACACTGCAGGCAGATTAAACTAGGATCAGGGCTCCTAAATGTACCTTCTCTTGACCATTGCAGGCACACTCTGGTGTTCTGCTACTTTTACCCGTGCAATTTTTTTGTTGCCTCCTGCTCTTCCAAACTTTCAGCTCTATCAGAACCAGGGCTGGGATCCAGTGCCACTATTCAGAGACTTCTTCCCTCCCCACACCCATGCGGTCTGGTCATTACAGTGAAGGTCCTCAGCTGAAGACCACAGCACCAGAGCTCCTGCCATTAGGAATCATCTTCGAATGAGTGACCACGGCTGCCTTCCCTCAGCCAACCTCAGGGAATGAACTTTCCTTGCCACCTGAGCCACCAGACTACAGAGCTATTGCTCCTCCTCTAATTTTGGCATTGTTAGGGTTACCGGATTTTGCATCTGGTAAAGGAGGGCTTGTGGCCCTGCCCCATTCTGCCCCTAGGCCCGCCCCTAGGTCCGCCTCTGTCCCCGCCCCATTCCGCCTCCCAACCCCAGCCCCATGCAAACCTCATTTATTTGGGACGGGTCTGGAATGCATCTGCACATGCGCAGATGCGATGTGATGGCATCGCATGCATGCGTATGATGTCACTGCGTCACATCCGCCCATGCGCAGACGCACGCCAGACTCGGCCCTGATCTTACCAGCTTTTTAAAACCCGCAGTCCTCTGTCTTTCAGATTATTGATGAAGGCATTAGTTCTATCCATACTGGATTATTGCAATATTGTCTATTTGGGAGCTTCAAAGAAAGTACTTAGAAAACAGAATAGTGCAGAATACGGATGTCTGACTGATATATGGTCTGAAGAAAAATGACCATATTAGTCCTTACTACCGATTGCTGCATTGGTTACCGGTGGAGGTGCGAGTACTATTCAAATTTTCTTGTATCTGTTTTAAGTTGATTTGGGGACTGGCCCCAATTTATCTTTTATCTCATTTTGTGTTGTACAGTCCAACGAGGAATGCTAGAAATTTTCATTTATTCGCATGTCCAAAAATTACGGGTTGCAGATACAAGACCTTTTCGGATAAGACTCTTGCATTCCAAGCGGGTAAGCAGCAGTCATGGCTGGGCAATTACAATGGGGGGGAGTTATGCCTTATGGTGCATTTCGGAAAGGATTCGACAAAATAGAGCAAGAAACACCGTTATTCACGTTGTCAATTGTGACTCGGACAAGAGGTCATGGACTGAAATTGAGGGGGCAACAAGCCCAGGACAAATGTCAGGAGGTTCTGTTTCACACGAGTGGTGGACGCATAGAATGCTCTCCCAGAGGAAGCTGTGACGGAGACCACCATTCTGGGATTCAAGGGCAAGTTGGATGCACACCTTCTTGCAAATCACATTGAGGGATACGGGTTAACAGGGTCTTCATCAGGTAACACCTAGCTTAGCCTCTGCGTGTGCGGGTCGCTGGACTTGATGGACCTAAGGTCTGATTCGGTGAAGGCACTTCTTATGTTCTTATGACAAATTTTACACTATGTATATGTAAGAAACTTGTTGTATTTGTATTTTGCTGACTGTCCTTTCTTCTTCTGTGAAAACCACCTAGAAATCGCTTGGTTATGACGGTATAGAAGAATAAAGTTATGTTATGTATGTATATACTGAAACTACACTATATCCTATCTGTACAGCATCCCGAATTGTATATCCACTGGAATAGCCCAATCCTCCTTGCCGTATCCCATTCCCTAAACTATACTACTGAATCCAAGGAAAACCCGAAAAAATGGGAGCTGAAAAGACTAAGAAAAAGAAGATCTCCCAAGCCCCAAGAAGGAAACTGTGATCAGGGGGAGAGACCGCCTACAGAGACAATCAAAGTAGAACAAACTACTTCACTTGAACAATATTATGCAATAACTATAGAAATAATTTATAGAGAGAATTTATAGAGAGCCCTCAGTCGCACAACCAGCCTCCGAACTCCGGAGGACACGGCTGTCACTGGTTTGCACCTAAAAAGGTGTCAAATGTGAAACATCCTCGGGCATTTGACACCTTTTTAGGTGCAAACCAGTGACAGCCGTGTCCTCCGGAGTTCGGAGGCTGGTTGTGCGACTGAGGGCTCTCTATAAATTCTCTCTATAAATTATTTCTATAGTTATTGCATAATATTGTTCAAGTGAAGTTGTTTGTTCTACTTTGATTGTCTCTGTAGGCGGTCTCTCCCCCTGATCACAGTTTCCTTCTTGGGGCTTGGGAGATCTTCTTTTTCCTAAACTATACTACACCATTCTTGTAACTCCTATGGAAATGCTCTTCTTCTCGTAGAAGTCTCTTTGTAATCATCCTGGAAATGTCCAGATGTCTCTTTTGTAATCCCTCCAGAACTGCAAGGTTGAGGCGGATTAGAAATCAGTAATGTAATCCGGATGTCTGGTAACCTTAGGCATTGTGATCCTGTTGAGTAATTAGCATTAATAGATTTTATTTATTTATATATTCATTCAGTTTTCTATACCATTCTCCCAGGGGAGCTCAGAACGGTTTACATGAATTTATTCAGGTACTCGAGCATTTTCCCCTGTCTGTCCTGGAGGACTCGCAATCCATCTAAAGCAACTGGGGCAATGGGGGAATTAAGTGACTTGTCCAGGGTCACAAGCAGCAGCGTGGGTTTGAACTCGCAATCTCACGGTGCCACATCTAGAAGCAGAGGAATGGCTCCAAATTAGAACAATTTAAAACAGTGCAGGGTCTCGAAAACTCTGCAAAGCCACGGCTCGAGGGTACCCGGAAGTGTGCGGACGTCGACGCAGTGACATCACACACATGTGCAACGTCCTTAGGTCGACGTCCATACATGCGCGAAAGCCCTCCAGACGGGGTCCTGAGCCACCAGTGGGAGGTGCTGGAATGGAAGAGGAGGCGCGGAAAGAAGGACAGGCACTAGCACCGGTTGACTGTCTACAGGCGGTCCTGTCTCTCGCCATAAGAGGCACGTCCTGCAGGCAGTCAGCCAACACCAGCCCCTCTCATCCTCCCCGGAATCTTGGGCAGCACACAGTATGTGATACACTGAGTTAGAGCACCAGGCTGAGACCCACTGAAGGCAGAGTTCCAATCACATTGTGGCTCCTAATCTTGGAAAAGCCACTTTTTAGTCCTTCTGTGCCTCAGGTACAAACAAGTCCAAATTGCAAGCCCTCTGGAAGGCAGGAAAATACCTACCGTCTTTTTCGCTCCATAAGACGCACCCTAGATTTAGAGGAGGAAAAACCAAGAAAAAATATTCTGAACCAAATATTCCCTCCCTTCCTCCTTCCTTATTATGCCCCAAGTTCATGCTCCCTCCCCCTCACTGCCTTCCAGCCTTTGTCCTTCCTCCCTCCTGCACCAAAGCCTGCCTGCCTTCCTCCCTCCCTGCCGCACCGAAGTCTGCCTTCCTCCTGCACTGAAGCCTGCCTGCCTTCCTTCCTGCTGCGCCGATTCCTCCTCCCTGGTCCGTCGCTTGCCCACTGCTGCCGCAACTCCACAAAGAGAAGAGCCGGCGGTGTGCAATCGGGCCCACAAGCCTTCCCCTGACGTCTATTCTGACGTCAGAGATAAGGTCCAGGCCAGTGATTGTCAGGCCGGATCTTCTTTCCGACATTAGAATGGATGTCGGGTAGACTTGTGGGCCCGATTGCACGCCGGTGGCCCTTCTCTTTCTTTCCTGTGGCGGCGATTGGGTAAAAGGGCGGCGAGCAGCACCAGAAGCATTGGGGGGGGGAGGGGCAACGATCAGCAGCAGAACGCCGGGGGGGGCCCAAGGTGTATTCACCCCATAAGACGCACCCCCTTTTTGGGAGTGGAAAAAATGCATCTTATGGAGCAAAAAATACAGCATTACACCTATGAACTACTTATTCTGACCTTTCCCTGGAAATTGTCAGGTAGTTTAAACCCAGTACTGTAGCATATAACATCATCAGAACAGACTCAATTCTGAGGCAAATTTTTTTAATGAAGTAACTTAAAAACAAGGAAATAATTAACTTGCAGCTCCAGTTGTTATGTAAAGAATTGTAGCCTCTGCTATTAGTCCACTCTCAAACAGTGTACCCTAGGTTCAGGGAACTGGCAGAGTATTTCAGTACACAGTGAGTAGCAATGTTGTGGTTTGCTGTGGAATACAAAGGTTTCAAAGAAACAAAAAAAAAAAACCTTGCTGGAATTACAGTGTTTTTTTGCAGACAAACACTGGCTAGATCAGAGAGAGCTGCTGGCCACCATGCTCTCAGGGCAGAGAGGAAAGGGGAACCCGGGAAGGGGGAGGGGAGGGGTTGCTGATAACCCAGCATACGCAGAAGGCAAGCAACCAATAGGAAGTAGTCCATAATCCGAAGGAGCCTATGATAGAGAACTACAACATCACATACTTTTGTAGTCTGAGAGCACAATCTCATCTTTTAAAACACAGGCTGTGCATGGAGAGTGTGGCAATGCAGTTAGACCAGGGGTCTCAAAGTCCCTTCTTGAGGGCCGCAATCCAGTCGGGTTTTCAGGATTTCCCCAATCAATATGCATTGAAAGCAGTGCATGCGCATGGATCTCATGCATATTCATTGGGGAAATCTTGAAAACAAGACTGGATTGCGGCCCTCAAGGAGGGACTTTGAGATCCCTGGATTAGAGTGTCTATGTCAGGGATGGGCAACTCCGGTCCTCGAAGGCCGGAATCCAGTCGGGTTTTCAGGATTTCCCCAATCAATATGCATGAGACCTATGTGCATGCACTGCTTTCAATGCATATTCATTGGGGAAGTCCAGAAAACCCGACTGGATTATGGCCCTCAAGGAGGGACTTTGAGATCCCTGAGTTAGACCTACAGTCTCAGCCCCCCCACCCCCCCCGAGGTTGTGGGTTCAAACCCCCATACTGCTCCCTATGACTCTGGGCAAATCACTTACCCCCATTTCACAAAACGTGCAAGCAGTTTTTAGCCCAGCCGGCGCACCGGATGCTCTGCGCTGTTCCAACGCTCCTAGGATCTCGTTGGAGCAGCGCAAAGGATGCAGCACGCCGGCCGGCACTAAAAACCACGTGTGCGAGTTCGTAAAAGGGCAGGATTAATCCTCCACTGCCCCAGGTACATTACATAGATTGTAAGCCAACCGGAACAGACAGGGAAAATGCCCATATAGAAACTGTTTTGAGTGTGGTTGTAAAGGTAGAAAAAGGCGGTATCCTAATCCCTTTCCCTATGCAATACAAAACAAGCAGCCTGCATCCATGAATATGGGGGCAGAACATTACTTTTGAAAACAGCATGAGCTAAATTTAACGCGTACACACACGGGAGACTTCTTCCATTAATTAATCCGATAAGCACCATTATTAAGCTACATGTATATCATTTTGTGGAGAATTTTACTCCCTTTTTCTTGCAGAACCGCCCCTCATTTATTTAAAAACAGGACAGCTGTCCAGGTGGTAATGCAATGACGCACCCGTCCTATGACAAAAGCTTAATTAGACGAAGCCCAACTAATAAGCACAGGCATCCGCTAAGCTAACATTAAAATCTCCATCAGGCAACATTCGTAAATATACCTCCCACAATTATAACAAATTGAGCACAGAAAAAGAGTTAGTTATTTTCTTTGGCATACCGCCATTTTTAACAAATAAAGTCAAATCAACACGGTGTACAATAAAGAAAAACAACGAGCTATATATATATTTAAAATAAAGGCATAAGGGAAATGCCAATTAACCAAACGAGGGGACAAAGAGGGCACGTTTTGGGCTCCTTTTACAAAGCTGCAGTAATTGCTCCAACGGCCATAGGAATTTAGTGGGCATCAAAATATTTGCCGCGCAGCAGCCGCTATCATGGCTTTGTAAAAGAGAGAGGGGGAGGGGTCGTTTATACTTTAATAGAGTACTTACAAATGCCCGCAGACACCACATAAGTAAACAGCCTAGCAGACTCTATGCTCATACTAGAGAATGACATGGGGAAAAAAATTTGTCCCCATCAACGCGACCACCATCCCTGTCACCGCCCCCGTCCCCGCGACCACTACTGTCCTCGTCCCTGCGACTACTGTCCCCATGGCATCCATACAAGCCTCAGTACTGCAATATTTAGCTTATTCCTTCCTTATAAATCAAAGTTCTGGCTGCTGAACTGGAAAAAGAGATGTTCAGCTGGCAGGGCTTTGTTTTATAAATTTTTATCAACACAACTAATATACTACTTTATCCTAAAGCAAAAAAAAAAAGAAAAGAAATATAAATTTTTTTTCTACCTTTGTTGTCTGGTTTCTGCTTTTCTCATCTTCTCCTCATTCAATTCCTTCCATCCACTGTCTGCCTTCTCTCTGCGTCTTCCATTTGCTCTGTTACTATGCCTCTCCCTTCCATCTCCCCCTCCACTCCCTCCCCCAATTGGTCTGGCACTCATCTTCCCTCCACTTCCCCCTATAGTCTGGCATCTCTCTTCCCTTCCTCTCCCCACTCTCTCTTCCCCATTTCCCTTCAGCGTCTGTTCCATTCCTTTCCACCACCACCCTTCCCTCTCGCCACACCCTTCAACGTCTGCTCCTTTCCACCACCCTTCAGCACCCCTTGCGCGGTCTGAGCATCTCCCTCCCTCTTACCTTCATGGCGTGTTTTTCTTTACAGTGCTCAAGCCGCTGGAGCCTGCCTGAAGTCACGTGTGTTTGCGGGCGGAAGCTTCTTCTCTGACGCAGCTTCCGGTCGCGTCAGAGGAGAAGTTTCCGCCCGCAGACAAGCAATTTCAAGCAGGCTCTGGCGGCTTGAACACTGTAAAGAAAATGTGCCACAAAGGTAAGGGGGGAGTGAGAGAGATAGATGCGGCCATTAGGTAGGAAGGAGGGAGGGGGCCATGTGCGTTCCCTCCTTTAACTGCGGAGACAAGGCCATTCACAGCTCCACAGGAAAGTGGATGGCCTTGTCCCCGTACCCACACTTTTTCCCTCCCATCATTTTGGAAGATTACCTGCAGCTAGCCATGGGTAACAGCTACCGTGTCATTCTCTAGCTCGCACCTCCAATTGAGGAACAGGAAAATTTCTATTCATAATTATTGGTCAGTTCCAGATGGAGGTAAATGGAAATTAAAAGCATGATTCACTAAGACTTTTCTCCTATTAAGAACATAAGAATTGCCATGCTGGGTCAGACTAGCATCCTGTTTCCAGCAGTGGCCAACCCAGGTCACAAGTACCTGACAGAAACCCAAAGAGTAGCAACGTTCCAGAACTCAGATTGTGATGTCATAATGCCTCATTCCACCAATGTCCAAGAGACAAACTCACTGATGTCACAATGGCTGGATTGTCCTATACTTGGCTCTCATAAGAACATAAGAGCTATCAAACTGGGACAGACCGAAGGTCCATCAAGCCCAGGATTCTGTTCCCAACAGTGGCCCACCCAGATCACAAATTCCTAGCTAGATCCCAAGTAGTAAAACAGATTTTATGCTGCTTATCCTAGTAATAGGCAGTGGATTCAAGTTTATTAGGATTTTATATACCGCCTATCAAGGTTATCTAAGCGGTTTTTACAATCAGGTACTCAAGCATTTTCCCTATCTGTCCCGGTGGGCTCACAATCTATCTATCGTACCTGAGGCTATGGAGGACTAAGTGACTTGCCCAGGGTCACAAGGAGCAGCGCGGGGTTTGAACCTACAACCCCAGGGTGCTGAGGCTGTAGATCCAACCACTGCGCCACACACTCCTCCCCCAAGCAGGGCTGTGGAGTCGGTAGATAAATGTTCCGACTCCGACTCTGACTCCTCAGTTTTTTGTACTTCAGACTCCGACTCCAGGTACCCAAAATTTCCTCCGACTCCAACTCCTCGACTCCGACTCCACAGCCCTGTCCCCAAGCCATCTCAATAATGGTTTATGGACTTCTCTTTTAGGAAATTATTCAAACCTTTTTTAAACCCGTTAAGCTAACTGATTTCACCACACTCTCCAGCAATTAATTCTAGAGTTTAATTACACGCTGAATGAAGAAATATTTCCTCCAGTCTGTTTTAAATCTACTGCTTAGTTCTAGGTCTATGGAAAAGACTTTGGCAACAAAACCTAAGTTACTTCAGTGTAGATATCCAGAGTTAAAAGCAAAGACTGGCTGCCTACAACATCCCGTGGCAGTCGTCTCACGAGGCTGCCGTGGAAAGTCGCAGCAGCCATTTCAACTGCAGAGCTGGCAAAGGCAGAAGCAACTGGAGATCACTCTTGCCCCAAAGAGGCCACTAGATCCACCAGGGCTTCTAAGATAGGCACAGTGAGGGCTTATGGGTGGTAAAAGGTTGCCAGCTTACAGTTGGGGGGTGCTGGGGGGGGGGGGGGGAGGAAGCAGAACACAGAGTAACCCTGTTTTTTGTCAGGGGAGTTTCAGTTACAAGCAATAATGCACAGGCATTGCCAAATCCAGATTTCAGACTAGTTTCGGCACTGAAGCTGAACCCAAATTTGGTCAACCACGGGTTACCATACATCCAGGAAAACCTGGACAAGTCCTCTTTTTAGAGGACTCTCCAGGTGTCTGGACAGGTTTTTTTTTTTTAGAATGGGGGAGTCTGTAACAGGTTAGGCAGCCCGCAAGTCCGCCCAGTTTGGCAGGGCTAGCTTATATCCCCGAAGTCCAGTGGCTCTCCCCCACTTACCTCCTTGATGCTGCAGATCAATCTTCTTCAGGCCACCAGCAGGTCCTGGAAGCCGCCTCTCTGCAGCGTCTCACCTAAGCAGGAAACAGGAAGTCGTAGCAGAGAGGCGGCTTCCAGGGCAGGCCGAAGGCAGCAGGCTCACCTCGCTGAGCTACTGGTGGCCCAAAGAAGACTGAGCTGTAGCATAAAAGGAAGGTTGGGGAAAGCCATATCTGACTCCAGAGTGGGGGTCTGGAGAGATAGAGAGGCCGTGCCATGGGCTCACCAGTCTAGTTTTACAAATAATAGCAAAAAGATACTCGTAGGACAAAAGAAGAAATCAGGAAGTAGCAGTAGAGCATTTCACAGGACAGAATTATAAAAGTGGCATAGACAGACGGACAAAGCAAATAGTAACATAGTAAATGATGGCAGATAAAGGCCTGAATGATGCATCCAGTCTGCCCATAAGTTATATCCATTAAAAAAATACATGATTTGATTAACTTGTCTCTTCTTTGATATTTCTGGGCTGTAGACTGTAAATTAGGCTGGTATTGTCTTAGGTTCCAACTGCTGAAGTTGCCGTCCAGTCAAGCCACTGTGACATCACTGCTGAGGTTGGCTCTTAGGCATTGGTGGAAGGAGGCATTATGACATCACAATCTCAGCTCAGGAATGTTGCTACTCTTTGGGTTTCTAACAGGTACTTGGGACCTGGGTTGACCACTGTTAGAAACAGGATACTGGACTAGATAGGTCGGACCCAGTATGGCATTTCTTATGTTCTTATGTGAGCCAAGTAAAGGACAATCAAGCTATTGTGACATCACTGCTGAGGTTGGCTCTTAGGCATTATGACATCACAATCTCAGCTCTGGAATGTTGCTACTCTCTGGGTTTCTGCAAATGACAGTAGATAAAGACCTGAATGGTCCATCCCGTCTGCCAATAAGTTATACCCATTAAAAAATACATGGTTAGATTAACTTGTCTCTTCCTTGATATTTCTGGGCCGTAGACTGCAAAGTCTGGTATTGTGCTAGGTTCCAATTGCTGAAGTTGCCGTCCAAGCTCACTCCAGCCTAACCAACCATCCCGTTGTTTGCAGGATGTCTACCGTAAAGACTGCCCAACAACTTTTTCATGTTCCATATTAGTGGAGTTCACATTGATGCTCACTCCAGCCCATCCTACACCGAATCATCACACATGGGACACAGTCTGTGCAAGTCTGACCAGTAGCTCTTTAATTTACATCCTTCGTTTTCTAATTAGAGATCCTCTATTTTTATCCCACTCTTTTTTGAATCCATCACCATTTTCCTCTCCACCACTTCCCTTGGGAAGGCATCGTAGGCATCTACCACCCTCTCCGTGAAAAAGAATTTCCTAACATTGCTCCTGAGTCTTCCTCCCTGTAACCTCAAATTATGCCCTCTAGTTTTACCATTTTCTCTTCTCTGGTAAAGATCTGGTTCTATATTAATACCTTTCAAGTATTTAAACATCTGTATAATATCTTCCCTGTCCCTCCTGTCCTCCAGGGTAGACATATTTAGGTCTTCCAGTCTCTTCTGGTTTCAGGTTTTATTAAGCTTTGATAAAAAACGCTTACAAAAAATTTCAACGCGATTTGCAATGGAATTAAAATATTCTTTAAGACATACAAACAAAAGACATCTTTTGGTTCAAACCCCTTATCATTTTTGGTGCCTTCCTCTGGACCGCTTCAAGTCTTTTTTATATCCTTTGCCAGATACAGCCTCCAAAACTGAACTCCAAGTGTGACCTCAACCAATGACCTATATAGGGATTTCAACACTTCCCTTCTGCTGGTTATTCCTCTTTCTATACAGCCTAACATCTTTCTGGCTACAGTCCCTGCCTTATCACACTGTTTAGATGCCTTTAGATCCTCAGACACAATCACCCCAAGGTCCCTCTCCTCGTCAGTGCTTATCAGCCTCTCACCGCCCAGCACATACGGTTCCCTCGGATTTCTACCTCTCAAATGGGAATTAACTTAGAATCAGATTACATACTAATGCTATAAATGAACAAACGATTCATTTTAAGATTCCGCATTGAACGTATCACATCCTATACCGCCTTGACTGACTTTAAGAGATCTATTAGTTCACCTTCAGCAGCTATCCTACCAACATGCATCTTCAAGCGGCCTTATGTTTTCACATTGCCTGCAAAGACATCCTTCTTGACCAATGAAACATGGAATGTCCTCACTTGTTTGGACCATAAACCCAAAACTTTGCATATATCACCAGCAAAAATGAGCTCCAGAGGCTTTGCAGGAGCTGAAAGAAAACTCTTCAGTAGTAGTTTCATTAAAAATGTGCCTGTCTAGTTTTCAAAATCCTACATGGGATCCCCCCTCCATGTATCCCTCTTTCTTGGAATTCCTCAAACCCTAATTTCACCAGATCCACCCACAAATTAAAATTACCCTTCCTCTCATTAAGAGGCATTTCCCATAAAGGAAAACTAGGGACATCCCTTCCCTTCAGAATCACCCAGCTCTGGAACAACCTTTCCTCCCCTCTTCAGAACCGGAGCTCTCTCCAACTTTTCCACAAACATCTGAAGACCTGGTTATTCTCAAAAATCTGATACTTATTCCATCTCCGGCATTCTAAGCCCTCTAAACTCGTCATACTTGGACCTCTAACCCTTCATTGTAGTTCCTCTCCATCCCTTCTCCTGTAAACCGTGCTGAGCTCCACGAATATGGAGATGATGCGGTATACAAACCTAAGATTTAGTTGAAGAAAAAAAAAAAACAACAACAACAACAAAAACCAATTAGATATTTGGAGCATTCTGTGGTATTTTGTTCTTTGGTTTCTGTTTGTTTCAGCGGTAAGCAGGGCACGGGTATACACTTTGGGGTCCTTTTATCAAGCCGTGCTAGTGAGGTTAGCGCGTCGGACATTTCATCATGCGCTAACCCCTGCGGCAAGCAAAAAAACTAACGCCTGGTCAATGGAGGCGCTAGCGACTAGCGCGGCAGGCGGTTTAACACGCGGCATTCCACACGTTAAACCCCTACCGCGCCTTGATAAAAGGACCCCTTTGAACTAGTATCTGGATGGTTGCCTAAATAAACCCCCCTTTTAAAAAAGTCACACTAGTGGTTGCTATGTGGCAACAGCACCAAAGCCCATTAATTCCCAATGGGCTTCAGTGCCATTACCACGGCTGCCACGGTAATCGGCTTCTTTAAAACAGGCCTATGTAATTAAGTACACAACATAGACTATTTTAATGCTAGCACTTTTTTTTCATTTATTCAATTTTCTATACCGTTCTCCCAAGGGAGCTCAAAACAGTTTACATGAATTTATTCAGGTACTCAAAGCATTTTTCCCTCTCTGTCCTGGTGGGCTCACAATCTATCTAATGTACCTGGGGCAATGGGGGGATTAAATAATAGTGCAATTTGTTGCTTAAGTATAAAATTAATGAATAAATATTAATTCAATCAACAGAGTAAAGCCATTGTTCCAGTTAAATATGTTTATGTTCATGGCACCCGATATCACATTTAGCATAAATTCCCAGCCTGCATTACTGTAAGCAAATAGGTATACATGGACCACACTAATTAATATATAATTAACCAATTATTAAAATTATATAAGGACAGGGCTGAAAGATATAAAGAGGTTGGCTACCCTTATCCCTAAATCATTTCAGACCTGATTGTATGCCTTTCAAAGACAAGGACCTGTGCCAGTTTGATAATTTGCTCTAACCTACAACTCTTATTTTATGCATAAAATCTCATATTAAGAATATGTTAGCAGAGGTTAATTTAATCAAGGTATGTTTTGATTGACACTGTGTATTATATAGAATATTGTGTACAGAAATAATATCACACCTAAAAATTGGAGATGAAAACCTATTTTATGCACATTCAAGCTCAATATTGTAATGCATTTGGTCACCGAGAGAACGTATTATAACAAAGGGGGTATAAAATGGATTTTTATTGGAAATATCCGCTGCTATTTGTAAGTTTGGGCACATAACTCTATCCGTGATTAAAGCATCCTCCCCAAAGACGTAATACTAGATCCAAATTATTGATCAAAGATTTAAGTTATGCCAAAGGAAGAAATACGTGAAATGCAACATTACTATACAGTATATCCAAAGTGCTTTTGGGCAAACGAAAACAAAAGGAGCAGGAGCGGTTTGCAAAAAAAAAAAAAGAAATCACGCAGAGCATGCAAAATCCTGTTGCAAGCTCCTATCTGGGCAAAGGACGGGGTAAACAGTCAGGGGTTCTCCTGGGACACACTGCCCCCCCCCCCGTTCATGCAGTGTCACCTCTCCAGAAATCCCCCCCCCCCCCCCCGAGACCTGTTGCATGCAGTGCATGAAGGTGCAGTTCCCCCCCCCCCCCTTTGTTCCTCTTTATTTCATGTGCAAAGGAGAAGCTAAAGCGGATGAATGAATTCGGGTCCTGGGGGAGACCCCCTCCCCCCTCGCTTACCTTCCTCACGCTGCCGTTCTCCGGGGCTTCGCTCATCCTGAGCCCAGGACCGCGCGCCGCTTCCACTCAACCATCCACCGACTCGCGCGTTACCCCGAGAGGCAAGGGGGACGAGCCAACCAATCGCGTGCGGGGGGCGTGGACAAGCTAATGACCGACGGCCGAGCCGTCCCGTAGGAATGAAGGAAGCGTCTGCGACCGCGACGGCAAACAAACAAACAAACAAAAAGACTGCTAAGACGGCGGCTCTGTTGCCTTGGCGACGCCGATCCGTGGCCCTTCGCCTGACGTCACTGAAGGGGCGTGGCTTGAAAGAAGCCTCTGACAGCCGTAAGGTGAAAGAGCGGATTTGGCGCGCCCCCTGCTGGCCGTGAAAGCTGCAACATCTGGAACCGCTGGGCTGGGCTTGTTTGACCGTCGTGCTGATCGCTTTCCAGCTGGCTCTCTGCACTTATTTGCTTTTCAAGCGCCGGTTTCTCGAAACTGCAGGTCCACAAAAGCACAGGTGCACAGGCCCTGCTGCACATCCTATGGGACATGAGCTGGTGCTGCTGCCAATTGCCTAGTCCAGGGGTGTGCAATTCCGGTCCTCGAGAGCCACAGGCAGGTCAGGTTTTCAGGATATTCACAATGCATATGTATGAGATGAATTTGCATGCACTGCCTCCTTGAGATGCAAATCGATCTCATGCATATTTATTGTGGATATCCTAAAAACCTGACCTGGCTCTCGAAGACCGGAATTGCCTGCCCCTGCCATAAGGCTACTCGATTTCCTTTGGGAAAATCCAGACTCATGGCCACACCCCCAGGACTGCCCAGTTCCGCCTCTGTCATGCCCTGTTCCGCCTCTCAGCCTCAACCCCAGACAGCATCCACACATCGGCAGATGCAATGCAATGACATCACATACATGTATGCATGCACGTGATGTCACCGCATTGAATCAGTGCATGCGTGGATGCCCCTTCCTGACGTGATTTTGTCAGGAAGTTTTTCAAAACCTGGACAAAGTACCGGGTTTTGAAAAGCCGTCCAGACCCTTGGACATGTCCCTTAATACGTATACACTAAAATAAATATAATAACTTTATTTTTCTATACCGCCATAGTCAAACTGACTTCTAGGCAGTTCACATAGAAAGAAGGCTAGACAATCAGCGAATTACAAAATGCAAAAAGAAGGAAGTTACATCATGAATTGGAGAAACATGGTGAAAGAATACATGAGAGAAGAAAGATGTTACATAATACAATGGGTTATAAAATGAAAAAAAACAACAACAAAAAAAAAAACCTGAGAGAGGTGATCTCATTAAACAAGGAATTTGTCAAATAGAACGGTTTTAATTGATTTTCGGAATGTGTTGTAGGTCTGCCTGGCTTTATTTATGTGGTTTCCCAGCCAGGATTGCTGTCTTTTTGCTTGGAACATGAAGGTTCTGCCTAGGAAGGATTTGTATTTGCAGCCTGTGATCTTTGGGTATGCAAAGATGTTTTTGTTTCTGGTTGTACGTGTGGGGTTGTGTAGAGTGAAGTGTGTTTGCTGGTAGGAAGGTGCTAGGCCCCAGACTTGCTTGAAGCAGATACAAGCAAATGACATGTACATCATGCAGGCAAGAGTCTGTCAATGTTATGAGTGTCTGTGTTGGAAAGGATACAACCGCCCAGACAAGTATCATTGTTTGACGACTGGTCCTTGAAAATTAACTGCAAGCAATTTTATTTTTATTTTTTTATGCAGTAGTTATCCTAACTCGAGCAACAATAACGGCTTTGTTACCGTTTGAATCTTCTTATCTTTGTGAACTTTGACAGAAATTAAATCGAAAAAAAGAGAACAGTTGCAGATGGTGGATGATGAAATGTGTGTTTGCTTGTCAACTACCAAGCTGTGTTTTGAGTTAATTTGCAGATGACACTAAACTGTTCAGAGTTGTTAAAACGTATGCAGATTGTGAAAAATTGAAGGCAAATCTTAGGAAACTGAAAGACTGGGTGTCCAAGGGCAGATGAAATTTAATATGGACGAATGCAAAGTGATTGATATTAGGAAGAATAACCAAAATCACAGTTACCTGATGCTAGGGTCCACCTTGGGGGTTAGCGTCCAAGAAAGGGATCTGGGTGTCATCGTCCAATGTATGGCAGCAGCAAAAAAAAAGCAAACAAGATGCAAGGAATTATTAAAAAGGGATGGTTAACAAGACTAAAGATATTATGATGCTTCTGTATCGCTCCATGGTGCGACCTTATCTGGAGTAAATTGCATTTAATTCTGGTCTCCTTATCTCAAGAAAGATATAGTGACACTAGAAAAGGTTCAAAGAAGAGCGACCAAGATGGTATAGGACATGGAACTCCTCTTGTATGAGGAAAGATTATAACGGTTAGGGCTCTTCAACTTGGAAAATAAATAGCTGAGGGGAGATATGATTGAAGTCTACAAAATCCTGAGTGGAGTAGAACGGGTACAAGTGGATCGATTTTTCACTCCATCAAAAATTACAAAGACTAAGGGACACTCGAAGTTACAGGGAAATACTTTTAAAACCAAATAGGAGGAAATATTTTTTCACTCAGAGAATACTTAAGCTCTGGAATGCATTGCCAGACGCATGCGCGGGACATCTACTTTACCTGTAGATGGTCTGCGTATGCGTCTGATGTCCGTGTTTTTATTTATTTATTAATTTTTACTCACGAGCTCGTGGAAAGGGCGGAGAATCAGGACAGAGAGCAGGGCTGAAGTTGGCAGGGATTTAAGGGCAGCAGTGGAGCAGGAGAGTCGGCAGAGATGTGTGACTGGTCCTCAGCAGTCGCTTGTTTTGGGATCAGCCAGCCCAGTTTGTGTCCCTCATTTTTTTTAGTGAATCGCTGCCTGCCTATATTTGTATGCCATTTCCCCTCATTTGCATGCGCGGATCGGAATCGGAACAGGAGGCAGGTTAGTGAATCGGGTTCGGGTCGCAAAGGTTGGGACTAAGTGGTTGGGATTTGATCGGTGGGCTTAGTGAATCTAGCCCTATAACTCTAACAGCAGCATTTGATGCAAGATGTGAAGTCCTAAGGGTACGCAGTGGAAGACCCACCACACCCCCATTTACATGATCAACACAAGTTAAAATAAAACCTTGCAAAACAGAATGAAAATCAGCTAAAGACAACAAAGGGTGAATCTGCGAGTCTTTTTGCTGGCCACATAAATTCACACATTGTCAGATGCCCTTTTATAAATAGGACTCTTTATCTGGGATTTCTCTTTTCACTCTTCTTATCTGCACAGGGCAGCCTGGCATCAAAATGGTCTGCTTGAAACCATTCCTCACACATGCATATAAGAGCACCATTTTTTACACCTTGTTTATAAAAATGTCCCAAATCAGCATTTTCTACTCCTCAACAAAAGCTTTCTCTTTAAAATTAAGTCAAAGGATTTTATTTAACAGTGCAGGCTTTCAGCAGCATGCACAGTATGCTGCATCTCTGATTTTTTTTTCTTGTTTTTATATAGTTTTTACTTGTTAAGGTGCACTAGTTGGCCTGTGCTAATTTTTAATCGCTTAAATTTTTCGGCATAAGCAGGAGGCCGGAGAAGTTGCTCATTTTGTCGAAGATTTAAAGAGGTAAGGGAGGTAAGGGAGGGTATGAGTGTGGCGTGGGAGTGGGGAAGAAGCAGGGGGGGCTGCAGGAGGAGCGGGGAAGTGGAAAGGAGGGCATGGGGGGGAGGGGTGCTACTGCTCTGGGAACTTCCTACCCTTGCTATGCCACTGATTCTAATATAATAGGAGTGTTTGTGTTCATATTTTGTAGGTGTAGCCTTATATTATACATTAGATGTAGGAGTATAGTGTGCAGATATTTGCCCTAATAGTAGTGGCATATGTTCAGTGCTCTGGGTATCAACATGGGTGAAATCTTTAAGACTGCCTATGGAGAAGGTAGTCAGTGGTTAAAAATTACACTGGTCAACTCATTTTGGTGCCTCAAATGTTAGACCTGTTTTTGGGTATATTTGACCTGCTGATTCCAAAAAAATGGCACCAGTTTTCTCCTAACTGCTCTAGTTTTTGAGACAGAGAACATGGATTTACTAAGGGGAGATCATGCCAATCAAACCTGATCAGCTTCTTTGATTGAGTGACGGAGAAGCTGGATATTGGGGAGTCCCTAGACATCGTGTACCTGGACTTTAGCAAAGCATTCGATAGCGTACCACACCGCAGGTTGCTGAGCAAGATGAGTTCTATAGGATTAGGTGACACATTGATGCAATGGGTTGGGAACTGGCTTGGAGGTAGGCTTCAAAGGGTGGTAGTGAACGGCACCCCCTCCGAAATGACGGAGGTGATCAGTGGAGTGCCACAGGGCTCAGTCTTGAGCCCGATCCTATTCAACATCTTTATAAGGGACTTGGCAGAAGGGCTTCGAAGTAAAATAACATTATTCGCCGATGACGCCAAACTAAGTAATGTAGTGGGCAAATGCACAACAGACGAAGATTCAATGCCCGACAACATGATGCACGACCTACTCCTACTGGAGCGCTGGTCTAGGACATGGCAACTCAACTTCAATGCCAAAAAATGCAAAGTTATGCACCTGGGCAGCCAAAATCCATGCAAGTCTTATACCCTTAATGGCGAGATCCTAGCAAAAACGGTAGCAGAACGAGACTTGGGGGTAATCGTCAGTGAGGACATGAAGTCTGCCAATCAAGTGGAGCAGGCTTCGTCCAAGGCAAGACAAATCATGGATTGCATACGAAGGGGTTTCGTCAGCCGTAAGGAGGAAGTCATTATGCCATTGTATAGATCCATGGTGAGGCCCCACCTGGAATACTGTGTGCAATTTTGGAGGCCACATTATCGCAAGGATGTGCTGAGACTGGAGTCGGTGCAGAGAATGGCCACCCGGATGGTCTCGGGACTCAAGGATCTTCCATACGAAGAACGGCTTGACAAATTACAGCTATACTCGCTCGAGGAGCGCAGAGAGAGGGGAGACATGATCGAGACGTTCAAGTATCTTATGGGCCGCATCGAGGCGGAGGAAGATATCTTCTTTTTCAAGGGTCCCACGACAACAAGAGGGCATCCGTGGAAAATCAGGGGCGGGAAACTGCGAGGTGACACCAGGAAATTCTTTTTCACTGAAAGAGTGGTTGATCGCTGGAATAGTCTTCCACTACAGGTGATTGAGGCCAGCAGCGTACCTGATTTTAAGGCCAAATGGGATCGGCACATGGGATCTATTCACAGGGCAAAGGTAGGGGAGGGACATTAGGGTGGGCAGACTAGATGGGCCATGGCCCTTATCTGCCGTCTATTTCTATGTTTCTATGTGCCATATACCACTCTTCACTCTGCTCGTCCATTTAAAAAAATCAGGATATTTTAATGTATTGTTTAATATCTTTTAAACAAAAATTAAAAGAAAAATGTACAACATGAAAATCTACTTACTTCAAGTTTCAAGTTTAAGTTTCAAGTTTATTAGGTGACTTGATTAATCGCTTAATCAAACATTCTAAGCGATGTACACTATAAAATTTACAATTATTAGAAAACAATACAATACATACAAATACTTAAATAATGGTAAATTGCTCTTAATTTTAACATTACTAAACATAGGGTAAGGAGGGATGAAATACAATTCATAAAGTAAAGAAGAAACATTGAGGGAAAATACAAAAGGGAAATAGGTAACACAGGTATAACAAAGTAAAATATAATACTCCAATAATAAAATTATGTTGTAAAGGCATCTTTAAAAAGGAAGGTTTTTAACTCGGTTTTAAATTTTCCAAACTCTTTCTCCTCCCGTAAAAAAATAGGGAGGGCGTTCCAAGTCTGCGGTGCTGTACATGAAAAAATAAATTGTCTCCTCGTATTAATAATTTTTAATGAAGGAATAGATAGCAGATTTTGTTCGCTAGATCGTAGAATTCTCTTTGCAGAATATGGAATAAGTAACCTAAATAAAAATGCAGGGGTCTTATTGTTTAGAGTTTTAAAAATAATTATGCATAACTTATAAGTGATTCTATGAATAACAGGAAGCCAATGAGCCTTTTTGAGGAGAGGTGTTACATGATCAAATTTTTTAGACTTAGTTATTAATTTTATAGCTGTACTGTATTTTGTATAATTTGTAGTCGTTTTATTTCATATAATGCAATTCCTTTGAATAAAGAATTGCAGTAATCAATTTTAGACATCACCAAAGAGTGAATCAATATAGTAAGTGCTTTGGGACAGAGAAATTTAGAGATGGAACGAATTTTACGTAACCTATAAAAGGTAGTTTTCACAATGTTACTGATATGATCATGATAATTAAGTTTATTATCAAAGATTACCCCTAAAATTTTTGTATTTTTAACTAATTGTAGGGGAGCGTTATGAATTGAAATTGGAGAAACAAGAGGAAATAGCATAACATTGTTTTTTTTTATATTGAGGGCCAGTCTGTTTTTATCTAGCCAATGATGAACTTGATCAAGTTTTCCATTAATGGCCGAAATTTCACTTATGTTATTGTTATTTAAGGGGTGCAATAATTGTATATCATCGGCATAGGCAAAAACATGAAATCCTACGGATTGGCATAATGTCATCAGTGGTGCTAGAAAAATATTAAAAAGCAAAGGTGAAAGAATAGATCCTTGTGGAACCCCATGTGAAATCTGAGAAGGTAGGGATGAAGAATTATTGAAAATAACTGTAGATGTACGATCACTAAAGTAAGATGTGAACCAGGCTAGAACTTCATCTGTAACCCCAATAGATTGAAGTCGAGCAAGGAGTAACTGGTGATCAATCGTATCAAACGCTGCTGAAAGATCCAGAGAAATTAACAGCACCGATTGATGATGATCTAAGAAATATTGAATAGAAGTTGTCATATACCAATAAGGGAGTGTTCTGTACTATGGTGTTGTCTAAAACCGGTTTGATTCGGATGTAACACATTAGTTGGTTCTATAAACTCTGAAATTTGGTTGAAAACAATTTTTTCTGTTAATTTTGCCAAAAATGTAATATTAGATATTGGTCTATAGTTAGACAGTTCATCGTGACCTACATTTTTTTCTTTAATAATTGGACGGATATATGATTTTTTCCAATCCAAGGGCACCGTATGTTGATTTAAACTCTCTGTAACTAATACATGAATCAAAGGCCCAAAAATGTCAAAATATTGTTTAAGAATTAGTGGTGGTATTTGATCAGCTTTTGAACTTTTGATATTCAGAGTTTTTAGAGTAATTTCAATCTCATTTATGCTAGGCATTTTGAATTTTGAACATTTAGAGGATAGTAAATCTGGATTAGTCTGTTCAGAATCACTTGAAAGTGGTAAATTTTTGAATGATTTCCTAATGTTGATAATTTTTTCAGTGAAATAGTCAGCAATTTCTTGGGCTGTAGGAACTCTGCTACTTGAATCATATTGTATTTTATTATTCGATGTTATTTTATTGAGGATGTTATAAAGAATAGAAGGGTTTTTAGCTTTTAAATTTTTTCCGGAATAGTATTTCATTTTGGTTTGATTTATTTTTGTTTTATAGATTTTCACATGTTCCTTGTATGTCATAAGATTATTCTGGGATTTATCCTTCCTCCATCTTCGTTCAAGAGATCTTAATTTTTTTTTTTAGGAGTAAAAGATCTGCGGTAAACCAAGGGTTACTAATTTTACGGGCAGAGATGATTTTATTTTGTATTGGAACAAGCTTATTTAAAGTAGATTGAATAGCTCTATACCAAAATCACAAGTTTATGACACAAACCTCCCAGTCATTCAACACACAAGAAGGAAAAATTATGTTCTTACCTGTTAATTTTCTTTCCTTTAGACCAGGGGTGTCCAATGTCGGTCCTCGAGGGCCGCAGTCCAGTCGGGTTTTCAGGATTTCCCCAATGAATATGCATGAGATCTATTTGCATGCACTGCTTTCAATGCATATTCATTGGGGAAATCCTGAAAACCCGACTGGACTGCGGCCCTTGAGGACCGACATTGGACACCCCTGCTTTAGACACTGATGAATCCAGAGACTAGTGGAATAGCTCACATCTACCAGCAGGTGGAGATAGAGAGACTGATTAATAGGTGGTCCTATTGGCTAGCACACCTCCTGTTTCTCCAGTATTGCTCCTTGCCCAAGCATCCGGAACCAGTAATATGTTTAGTATGTAAAAAAACTTCTTTCCCATAACCAAGATCAAAGGTAATAATACAGAATACAACTACCAACTATAACCAAACTTCTGAATCTTGCAAAAGATAACCCAACAGACAATATCCAGAAAGGGTAGGTCTCTGGATTCATCTGCTGCGCATAAAGGAAAGAAAATGAACAGGTAAGAACATAATTTTTCCTTCCTTAGCAACAGCAGCAGATGAATCCAGAGTGGGATGTAGCAAAGCAATCCTCAATCTGGGTGAGAAGCGAACGCTGCCTCGCAATTGACCGAACCAGCAAAGGCAGTCTCAGCACGCAGTGCCACATGCAACCGGTAATGCTTAGAAAAGGTATTCTTAAAAGACTTAGCCCAGGAAGTAGCCATCGCTCTGGTTGAATGAGCATGCAGTTCTGATCTCATTGACCCATCGAGAGATGGAAGGTTTGGACGCTGGCATACCTTTGTTGCGTCCCGCGAATAAGACAAAGAGTTGATCTGAATGTCGAAAGTCGTTATTAACCTGTAGATAGTGTAAAATTCTATGCACATCCAGGAACACAGTGAAGAAAAACACGTCCCCCAGTCCTCCTCCCAGAAAGCAGGAAGGAAGAGGGAGAGCGACTGAAATGAAATTAAGATACCACCTTAGGAAGAAACAATGGTACTGTCCTAACTGACACCCCAGAATCTGTAATTCACAAAACAGGTTTCCTGGAGGATAAGGCCTGAAACTCATAGACTCGCCGGGCTGAAGCAATGGCCACAAGAAACAATCTTCAACGTCACATCCTTTAGAGTCTCATTAAACAAAGGTTCAAACGGGCCTTCTGTAAACTCCCAAGAACTATCTTAAGACTCTAGTTTGGACAGGATTTCTTAACAGATGGATGAATATGCTATACTTCTTTCAGGAAACAAACTACAGCAGACTGAGAAGAAAGTGAAGAATTATATGCTAAACTCTTGTGCGAAGAAGAAAGAATATAATACAGAGAAGACTGGAAGGGTGAAGTACCGAAGAATGAAAAATCCTTGAGGCGGTAACCTAAGCCATAAATGAAGACGTCTGATTTTCCTGGAGAAGAGGAGAAATAAACTACTCTGAATAATCCTTATGCCTCAGCTGTGACTTTCCAAAAGATAGGTCTTAATACCAAAGTAGGAAGAATTTCCCTGTTGATCAACCGCTGGGTGATAAAATTCAGAGGTACTGAGGAGCACAATGGCTCGCCCACCGACAAAGCCCTCAGATCCGCATACCCTAAATCAGCGATCTCAAAGTCCCTCCTTGAGGGCCGCAATCCAGTTGGGTTTTCAGGATTTCCCCAATGAATATGCAATGAAAGCAGTGCATGCACACAGATCTCATGCATATTCATTGAGGAAATCCTGAAAACCCGACTGGATTGCGGCCCTCAAGGAGGGACTTTGAGACCCCTGCCCTAAATGGTGCGATAAATGGTGCGGAAAATCCGGAGGTACTAGGATCACCATGCCGTGAAAACGAGCCATGAAATGAAACACACATCGAATCCTCGGCCAAGGGGAAACAATTAAAGAAAATATCCCATAAGCCATTAAAGAGCCAACGAATCTAACCCCTCTGACTCTCGCTCCCTGTGTCTGTTGATGACATCACTATTGTCATGCCTTTTACTTCAGTTTTATCTCAAATTACCACTAAAGTTGAAATTGTAATGATACAGATTCTTGGATGCAGAAATTTAAACTCAAACTTAACTCTGGCAAAAGTTTTTTGTGGCGACCTCTAGTAAAATCTCCTCTGAACCTTCCATCAGTATAAATTCATAAGAACATAAGAATTGCCGCTGCTGGGTCAGATCAGTGGTCCATCATGCCCAGCAGTCCGCTCATGCAGCGGCCTTCAGGTCAAAGGCCAGTGCTCTAAATGAGTCCAGCCTCGTATGTTCCAGTTTAGCAGGAAATTGTCCAACTTTGTCTTGAATCCCTGGAGGGTGTTTTCCCCTATAACAGACTCCGGAAGAGCGTTCCAGTTTTCTACCACTCTTTGAGTGAAGAAGAACTTTCTTACATTTGTACGGAATCTATCCCCTTTCAACTTTAAAGAGTGCCCTCTCGCTCTCCCTATCTTGGAGTGGGTGAACAACCTGTCTTTATCTACTAAGTCTATTCCCTTCAGTATCTTGAATGTTTCGATCATGTCCCCTCTCAGTCTCCTCTTTTCAAGGGAGAAGAGGCCCAGTTTCTCTAATCTCTCGCTGTACAGCAACTCTTCCAGCCCCTTAACCATTTTAGTTGCGCTTCTCTGGACCCTTTCGAGTAGTACCATGTCCTTCTTCATGTACGGCGACTTCGTATATAATTCAACCAATGATTAAAATTTTATGAGTTATTCTGGACCAGCATCTTACAATAAAAGCTCAGATAGATTCTGTAGTATGTAAATGCCATTTCACCTTATGGAAATTACGAACAATTAAATCTTATTTTGAATTTACTGCTTTTAAACTACTGGTTCAATCGTTATTACTAAGTCTTCTCAATTACTGTAATATTATCTATCTGACAGTAACTAAGAAAGAATTAGCAAGGCTTATACTAATACAGAATACAGCGGTCAGAATGATTTATGGCCTGAGGAAATATGATCACGTCACACCCTTTTATTGTGAATTGCACTGGTTGCCTATGGAAGCTCGAGTGTTGTTTAGGTTCAAACAATTTTTATTGATGCAAACAACAGCGAAAGCAATACAAAGGCACACAAAGGGTGCATAGTACAAACAATGATGCATTATAGACAACATGACATCAAACATGTACAGAATAAGAGTAGCAACAGCCAACCACCCCCTCCCCCCTTCTACTCAACTCAGGGCAAGCAAGTCGAGTATTGTTTAAGTTAGGTTGTTTCTGTTATAAGGCTGTTTATGGTATAGCTCCTTTTTATCTAGTTAACAGATTTTCTTTGGCTTCATATAGACACAGTAGAAAAACTCATCCTTTGTTTAATTTTCCATCTGTCCAGGGTTGTTGGAGTAAGAAATTTCTTAATCATACTTTGGCATCTCAGGCAGCTCTTCATGATAAAGAATTTTGAACACTACTGCTCACAACCATTCTTACAGACATTTCAGAAGACAATTGAAGACCTAGCTTTTTTCTAAGCACTTGACTGACTAACTAACCATCTTATTTTATGGAATATGCTTACTTTTATAATATTTTGTAAACCGCATTGAACTTCTGGTTACGTGGTTAATAAGCACAATGTTATGTTATGTTGAAGAACCGAGACAAGGCCATGTGGTCTAGCTCTAGGACAGGGATCTCAAAGTCCCTCCTTGAGGGCCGCAATGCAGTCGGATTTTCAGGATTTCCCCAATGAATATGCATTGAAAGCAGTGCATGCACATAGATCTCATGCATATTCATTGGGGAAATCCTGAAAACCTGATTGGATTGTGGCCCTCAAGGAGGGACTTTGAGACCCCTGCTCTAGGAGATCTTACCTCTACAAAATGAGCTGGAATGCCTGAGCGGACAGCTCCCAATTTCCAGGATGTAGAAGATTTTTTTTTGCTGAGGAAATCTGTAAAAAAAAAAAAAAATTTTGCCTAGTCCGAAAAGTGAGCTACCGATACAAGATGAGCTACTGCCCACCTAAGCAGGGCCATTGGTGCATACGGCAACCGAAAACTTCACGCAAGTTCCTGAGTGTTGAGAAATGCCACTGCCGTGACACTGTCCTAAAAGACCCTTATTGGCAAGCCCTAAAGCATGACCTGAAACACCAAAAGCACTAGCATTATTATCCACAACTCCAGAAAATTGCGCGAGCATGGGTGCTCCTGCTGAGACCAGACCCCTTGCTCTATTGAAGGCACCGAGTCCCCCAACACAACATACTGGCATCCATGTTGACTAAGAGCCAGTCTGCCAAAAATCATGGCATGACTTTGAACAGGTTGATTTCGGTTAGCCACCAATTTATACTGAGCTATGCTTGATAAGGGTGACTATGCTTGATACAAGAGGGTGACTGAGTACAATTGCAGCATTCAGATACTGGAAATTACCGAAATAGAAGTGACTGCTGCATCGTTCTCATGATAAAGCGAGCTCAAAGCCCCACTTTCAGAGTTGCCACCATGGTTCCTAGAACTTGTACATAATCCCATACTTTCAGTCTGATCGACTGAAGAAGAAGAAGGCGAATCTCAGACTGTAACTAGTCATCCCAGACTCTGGAAAGAAACACATTCCCCATCTTCGTGTTTAACAACACCCCAATAAGTTCCAATGATTAGAACGGGATAAGAAAGTCCTTTGTAAATTTGAAGATCCACTCCAAAGATTGAAGAAAATAAATCACAAGTTTGTTTCACGGTCAAACTGTCCTGCCTGGAAGACACCCGAATCAAACGGTCGAGTAATAAAGGTTCACTTGAATCACTTCTTTGTGACAAAATGCCGCCACTACTACCATCACCATTGAAATAGTTTGTGGAGCAGTGGCTAGATCAAATGGCATCTGCCGAAACTGATAGTGCTGGCCAATGATGTCACAGCGATGATACCGCTGATGCGATGGTCATATGGAAGTATACATCTATGAGATCGAGCGCTGTAAGGAATTCCCACTGTTAACCCGCTGTAATGACCGATCTCACAGTTTCCCTTCAAGAAATGTTAACTTTGAGAAACAAATTGACCTGTATGAGATTCAGCACCTGTCTGACCGATCCCACCCCCCTTCTTGAGCACTGCAAAGAAAATGAAATAACTTCCCTTGCCCCTTTGTTCTGGAGG
This sequence comes from Geotrypetes seraphini, assembly GCF_902459505.1. Taxonomy (NCBI): domain Eukaryota; kingdom Metazoa; phylum Chordata; class Amphibia; order Gymnophiona; family Dermophiidae; genus Geotrypetes; species Geotrypetes seraphini. The sequence continues at coordinate 14,755,717 of NC_047085.1, forward strand.
AACTGGAACTATTGTCCCGAGTTCCATGAACCCTTAAAGGGGATCTCACATCAACATACCTATGGCTGCTCAATACCCAGTGACTTTAAGAATCATTAATAGAAATCCTAATGAACCCTTCTGAGTGACACAAGGGAGGTCGGGGTACAGAGCTGGATGAGAGTTGTAAGTTCTGGATGAAAGAAAGGAACTCTCCTGTGAAAACTCCATTTGTGCGGTGTAAGAAGTAAGAGGAGTAAAATACGGCCAACCTGGACTATACAGCTTGGAATTCTGAAAACAGGGCCGTGACGGATAGGGCTTAAAATAACTCTACCCAAGCTTCTCCAAAAACCAACTGCTCTTAAAGTGAAGACACACTAAGTGAAAAGTAGAAAATGCATACAGCGCCCCCTGGCAAACTATCTGCACCTGAATGTCTAGAAGATAAAACTCCCATTCCGATAAAGAAACTTCAACTGTTATATAGCCTTTGTCCCCCCTGAGACCAGCCTACAAGGCTTCGAGCCAAAATAAACGCTCGCATAACTATTCGGACAGGGAAAAATATGGGGGCTGCCTAGCAGACGCCAGAAGATGGCTGCCTCAGAAGTCTGCAGACAAAGCAATGTTACTTACCGTAACAGTTGTTATCCAGGGACAGCAGGCAGCTATTTTCACTAGTGGGTGATGTCATCCGACAGAGCCCCGATACGGACATCTCACAAGCATGTCTTGCTTGAAGAAACTCAGAAGTTTCGAGATGCCCGCACCGCGCATGCGCCAGTGCCTTCCCGCCCGATGGTCCGGGCGTGTCTCCTCAGTTCTTTTCTTTCCGCGGAGCTGAGAAGTCTTTCTTCGTTCCTGCGCTGATTAAACTCCCGTTCTTTTGCCTTCCATAACCGCGGTTTTGAGTTTCTTTTCTCTTTTCGTGTGTTTATTTCTTTTAAAAAAAAAAAAAAAAAAATTTCTTCCGGCGACTCGGCCGGGTCGGCCGCTTGGCTCAGGCCCCGCTCCTTCGATCTCGCGGGGGAGCTTTTTCGGCCTATGTCCCGGCCAATCACCGGTTTTAAAAAGTGTAACCCCTAAAGCCAGCACCGTTCAGTCGGACACTCCTGTCTCACTGAAGGGAATTCCCAACAGGAGAAACAGAATTGCCGTCTCACTGAAGAGAAACCTCAACAGAAGAAATTAATTGCCCAGTCACAGCCAGAATCCAGGAGCTAGTTGAATAGTGACCTTCCACCTGCTGGAGATAGAGCATACTGAAGAAACAGGAAGCGTGCCAGCCAATAGGACCACCAGTTGATCAGTCTCTCTATCTCCACCTGCTGGTAGATGTGTGCTATCCCACTAGTCTCTGAATTCATCTGCTGCTGTTGCTAAGGAAGCTCCTTTTGCAAGACTTCCAAGAGTGGGATCTGCCGCATAAGATTCCAATAGTCTGCTATCATGAGTGAATCCCATCTTACTTGGTATCTGGCTTTCCATTGTTTCTAAGTGAAATCTTTCACCGTGCTCTTTGCTTAAGTCATCAAGGTTCTCTGGAAAGCGATCTAAGGGCTAGAGGCACTAAAGTCAGCAATCATCACTAAACATGTTTTCACAGCTTAAGCGATGATTGCTATTACTGTCTCGATTCACATAATGACTCACTGTGTGTTTTTCCCCTTGATCGCCCATTTATTTATTCACTTATTTAGCCCGTCCTCCCAAAAGAGCCCAAAATGGGTTACAAGAGTACATATACAGAATAGTCGAGATAATACAAACAAGACATAATAGGAAAGAGTAGTACAGCCACGTTTACTGATCCGGCCATGCAAATTAGCTAAAAAACCCATGGAAAGAAGCCAAGCGATTGATGCACTAACATTGCTTGGCTATGCAAAAAAAAATAAAAAAACAAACTTCATACAACTGTGTATACTGGTCAATGTCTCAGCAGACTAGCAACCAGAGAAGACTACAGGAATGCACTCCAGCAGACAAAAATAGCTGAACACTAAATTAAATACAAAACAAGGGTGTTAAAAGCAGAGGAGGGAATATAGTATTATAAGAGATTGCTTCATTGACAGTTACATAGTGTGTAGTACTTGAGAGAGAGAGATTGTGGCAGAGAAGGTACATGGGTCAATAACCTGAACACTCCTCAACGTATTGGTAAGGATCGGTCATGTCTGAGGGGGAGAATATTAAGTTGTGAAGATTCTCAGCTGATGGTCAGAGAGCGGAAGAACTGAGGTGGAGAAGTTGGCAACTGAGAAATTAGAAAAGAGGGCAAGATCAAGGCAGTAGCCATTCTCATGTGTGGGGGTATTGGAGCACAGCTGAAGATTGAATGAGAATATTAGAGCAAGAAACTTTAGGTGTAGGAGTCAGAGATTACATCAGAGTAAATGTTGAGATCACCAAGTAAAAGGGAAGGAGATGAAGGTTCAAGAAAGATGGAGAGCCAGGAGGGATTTGCCAGGAGGTCGATAAATGACAGCTATTTGGAGAGGAAAGGGAGTGAATAGATGGACTTTTAAGGAGAATCAGTGAGATTGAGGTAGATGAAGAAGTTGAAATCTACAGGAGGGTGAGAGTAGGAGCCCAATCCCTCCTCTGTGACCTATCAAGAAAAGTGTATGGGAGAAATGGTGACCTCCATAACATAGGGCAGTGACTGAAACAGAATTTTCAGGGCAGAGAGCGGTCTCAGTTAGTACAAGCAGGTAGAAAGAATGGTAGAGATCATATACATGTAAGCAATCTTGTTAGAGATAGAGCAGGCATTCCACATGGCACAAAAGAAAGGTAGAGAAGAAGGGGCAAGGAGAGGAACAGAAATAAGGTTTGAGAAGTTGGGGTGTGATCTGCATGAGTAGAGTGAATGTTGATTAGGAGAGCCAAGACAGGGGTTGGTGTTCCCAGCAGTGAGCAAAAAAAAGTAGGAGAGTATGGAAAGCAGGAGAGGTGCGATGATGGCGGTACCGGTGAGATGCAATCAAATAGGATGGGGAGGGTTAAACGAGGGGGAAAAACTGTTGGAGCCTTAGAGCTGTGAAGAAGGTGAGCGATAGAAGGGATGGTGAGGTGGTGAATTTAAATGTGGCTAATGTAGACTTGAGGATTGTAGTGGTTTGGGGTGAAGGGGGAGATTGAATAAGGACAGCGATAAGAAAATAAAGTGTAATGGAGCCATAGACTTGGAGAGGGAAATGATATCTGGGGTGAGGTTGATCTAGGTGGGTGAGGGGTTTGCTGGTGGATTGTAAGGTTTGCTTGGTGAATGTATATGGTGGCAAAGTTACATTGAATTAGTAGTAATAAGGGGAAGAAGAGAGGGAATTGTGTATTGCATTCGTGGTTACATATTCAAAGTGGTGGGTCACAAGGAGTAGCGCTAGGATTTGATCTAAGAACCTCTGGGTGCAGAAGCAATGGCTCTACCACTAGGCCAGTTAATTTCTAAGTAAATGAAAGGGTGAGTTGGTGAAAGTCAAGAGGGTCACCTGATAAAAGTTTGGTAGTGGGAGTCTGAAGCAGGGGCGAATGAGAAGTCCATGGGAACTGGGTGGGTTTCTTCACATTCATTACATTACAGACTTCTATTCCGCCCGTACCTTGCAGTTCTGGGAGGATTACAAAAGAGACATCTGGACATTTCCAGGAGAATTACAAGAAGATTGGTGAATTACAGGTGAGGGAATTACATGGAGGGGAATCCAGGGTTAGAGTTAGGACATCTAGATACATTTTTTGAATAGTTGGGTTTTGATTTCTTTACGAAAAGATTTGAAGTCGTTTGTTGTTATCAGCAGGTTGGAGATGGTATGGTCCAGTTTTGCTGCATGCTGCTTCTTAAAAGAAGCTTTTAGGGCCCCTTTTACAAAGCCACAGTGGCAAATGTGGCACAGCCAATTCAATTCCTATGGGATGCATCGCATTTGCTGTGCTGGGCCCCAGGTATTCTAGAAGCCCAAAAGAATTGACTGGGCATTGGTGCATTTGCTGATGGGGGGGGGGGGGGGGGAATCGCTACTGTTGGTTTATAAACCATTGCCCCAGGTACATTATTAGATAGATTGTAAGCCTGCTGGGACAGAGAGGGAAAACTGCTTGAGTCATGAATAAATGCATGTAAACCGTTCTGAGCTCCCCTGGGAGAACGGTATAGAAAAATGAATAAATAAAAATAAAAGGAGCCTTAGAGAAGTTGAGTGGAAAAGTGTGCTAAAAGCCACTTTTTAATGCAGCTTAGTAAAAGGATACCATTGCTGGGGATGACCAGATTTTTTTTTTGAGGGGGGGGGAGGAGGAAGTAATTAACTACACAGTTGAGGAAAAAAACACCCCAATTTAAAATTTTAATAAATATTTGAAGAAAAAAAAAAAAAGCGCCCTCCCCTCTTCCGTACGGGCCAACGGTCCCGCCGCAAAAGCGCCAGCAAAAGAGCGCGCGCGCCACAAAGCCACCCGCTGAACTCGAGCCGAAGGGAGCGCGACGCGCAGGCGCCGTTTCTCAGCAGCGCGCGCGGTGTCCAGCTCCTCGCGCCAGGCGCGGAGACGACGACGACTGTGGCTGCGGCTCCGCGGGAGCGGTGGGAATTCCGGGACCCTGAGGCTTCTGGGTAGGTTTTTGTGCTTTCGGACGGCTCTGGCATCCTCCCCCCCCCCCCCCCCCCTAGTAACTTTTCATTTCCTGAGGGTCGGCTGCTGGCTTCGAGCTCGTGTACGGAGGAGGGGGGGGCGGGGCTGGCTCCTTGCGCGCCGGTAGAAGGCCGAAGTGGAGGTAGGTGGCCGCGGGGAGCTGCTGGTGTGTCCTTGCGTTTTAAAAGCAACTCGGTTAAAAGGAAGAGCGATGCATTCCCTTTGCAATGTGGAGCAAGTGGCATTCTGGCTCCCTGGTGGGATTTGGCTGTGCAGCTGGAGGTGCAGGAGGTATATTCCAACCCCTCCCCCCCCCTTAAGGAGATTTTACTGTGAAGAGATCTTGGAGCTGCAGCAAGACAAATCCCAGATCGTGTCTTTGCAGCAGAAGTTCCAGGTTGCTACAGCTGTGGGGGAGCTGAATGCATTGTTTTCTGCTTAATTTGATAAGGATTGATCCAAAGAGACCCCGGATTTTAAATTGCAATCCACTCGAAGGGGGCAATACTTTCAAAATGGAGCAAAACAACAAAAGCCCCCCCCTCTCATCAATACTGGGCAAGTCTCTCAAATTGATATCACCAGATAATATTTAAATGTACTCATAAGCTCTTCAGCAAGGAGCCACAGCAGAGGTACAACGTCCCTGGAAAGGTGCTTGCTTCTCCTGGAGTGGCAAATGTTATAGCTTTACAAAAGATATTTAACAGTAGACCATGCTCCATGCAATGTGTTATGATTAAAATCCAACTCTCCAATACTTTACCCAACCTCCAAAATATCCAGCGTAGAATTACAAATTATTAAACATACTCTCATATATTTCAAATGTAACAAAATGCAGCCTCAGGTACACCTCCTCCACCCTCAGTAGTGTTCAATATCTGTTAAACTTTTTAACTTTTTTATCCAGCGTGCTCTTTTTAGAAGTTTCCTTGAGATTATTCTATTTAAAAATGTTCAAATAAGTTATATACTTAGCTTATCATGCTACTGGGATGCTAGAGATAGACAAGTCCAGTTTACTATGACCTCCAGCTGTGAATTAATTGAATTTTTGGATCTGTCCATATACTTGAGTGAGGGAGGGTTTTCTACCACGTTTTATAGAAAACCAGTCATGAGGAATACCTTTTTACATTTTGACAGTTTTCACCCCTATAAATTGAAGTTCAACCTGCCAGTCAGTCAATTTTTAATAATATGCAGGTTGTGTTCCACATTTGACGAATACATAATCCAAGCCAGGTCACTGGAGAAGCGTTTTCGACAACGGAGTTACCCTAAGAAATCCATTAGATTGGCATTTTTGAGAGCACGCTTTGCACAGCGTGAACTCTTATTACGTGAAAGAGAAGGGGAGGAGGAGAATACTCAGGATAGTCTAGTATGTGTTATCCCATATTCTCCAACAGCAGGACAATTTATTCAGATCATGAGGAAGTACTGGCATGTCCTGGATCTATACCCCCCTCTGAAACAATTTCCAATGGTAGCTTATACCAGGGGTAAGACGATAGGTCAAAGGCTACATCTCAATAAGAGTAGTAATAGCGGGGAAGATACTTACCTACACACCGGCTGTGGCCGATGTCAATGGTGCAATAAATCTATAGAGGGTAGCACTTGGGTAGTTCCCAATAAGGGATATACCATCAAGGCAAAAAGTAACACCAACTGCAATACTATAGGGGTAATATATGCAATTGTTTGCCCCTGTTTATTGATATGTATAGGATGCACCGGTAGGACAGTGAAAACCAGATTGAATGAGCATAAATCTCGTATAGTTACCCAGAATGAGCAAGCACCATTGGACACGTAAGCAGCACACAGTTGACGATATGAAATGGCGTGTGATTAAATCAGGGGAGGGGGAGAATATGAAACAAGTTTTAAACTTTAAAGAGCAGGGTTGGAGTCACTGATTGAGTACGGTGGCTCCAAATGGCCCAAATTCCGAAGTCGAATGGGCCACATTGATCTAGTTCCTCTATGAGGGAGGGGTGTTAGCCACTGGAGGAAGTACTATAAAAGGATCTCTTAAGTGAGCCGCCCCCATCTTGCAAAAAACTTTGAGTAAGATGGTGGACAGAATGGCTCTGGTAAGCACTGACGGGGGTTAGTGTGATAAGGTTGAAGGTATTAGGAGTTTGGGTTGAGTTTGTTTAGTATGATATAAAGCAGTGGTTCCCAAAACCTGTCCTGGGAGACCCCCAGCCAGACAGGTTTTCCAGATATCCCTAATGAATATGCATGAGAGAGATTTGCATACCTGTCACTTCCATTATATGCAAATCTCTCTCATGCATATTCATTAGGGATATCTGGAAAACCTGACTGGCTGGGGGTCCCCCAGGACAGGGTTTGGGAACCACTGATATAAAGCATTGAAAACTCTTTTTAATGTTTTACAGGGGGATCCTTAAGGATCATGTAACCCAGTAGCATGATAAGCTAACTATATAACTTATTTGAACATTTTAAAATAGAATAATCTCAAGGAAACTTCTAAAAAGAGCACGGTGGATAAAAAAGTTTAAAAGTTTTAAAAAAAGTTTACTTAAATAATTGCAAAAAAAGAATGTGAGCCAATAAGGAATGAAAACACCGGCATTCCCACCGATATTGAACACTACGCTGGATATTTTGGAGGTTGGGTAAAGTATTGGAGAGTTGTGTTGTATGATTCCCAACCATAAATGAAAAAGATTTAAATAGTGCCATCTTTAGTGTGAGTGCACAATGATTAAAATCCAAGCACCTTTCCAGCGATGACGTACCGCTACTGTGGTGCCTTGCTGAAGAGCTTTTGAGCTGACGTCGGAGGGAAGCCTTCTGGGTCAGCCGGGGTGGCCCCACAGTCTGGGCAACACCAAGCTAACTCCAGCGATGTCTTCTGCCACCCCCCCCCCCCCCGCTGCCTGGCAGGGAGTCCAGAGTCTATGCAAGGCCTGGCACTGGCGCTAGCTTAACAGATGCAGAGCCTTCAAGTCTATCCACTCTTGAGGCCCTGTTGATATCGCCCCTCTGACACAAACAGGAGAGAGAAATGTTGGATATGGTCATGGAGATTGAAAGGGATGCAGGGAGGAGAAATGTTGGACATAGTTTGTCCCCACTGCCAAGGGTGTGTGTGTGGGGGGGGGGGGGGGAGGACGGCGTTGCTTGGCAGAGGGAAGGAGTGGGCATTTCTCCCGCTGCCGGGGGTGTGCATTGCTTAGTGGCAGGAGGGAGTGGTCATTCTCCCGTTGAAAGGGGTGGGGGGGGGCGTTAGTAGTGTCGACACGGCAGGAGAGAGTAGGCATCTCTCTTGCCAATCTTTAATTCATTTTTTTTTTAAATTTGCTGTTGTGAGGGTGTATCTGAGCTGTCAAACCTTACTTTCTGTCAGTGCCTGAGCCAGTCAGTGCTCAGGCACTGATCAGAACATAAGGCAACAACAGCTCATACCTGTTGTTCACATTTGTGGCCTAAATTTGCCAACAAGATTAGAGAATCACTCGGCGGTTTTAGAGAATCACTTGGAATGATCATTTTAATATTAATGACCTCGTACTACATTTGTATGGCAGTATTGGAGACTGCTATAAAACTTGGAAAAGATCTCGGTAAGCTGTTTTGATAATCTGCTGCTAAGATACTTGCACAGTAAACCAGCTGGAAATGGGTTCCGCAAGTATGTTAAAGGCAGTTTTTAGTTTTGAGAATTTGCCCCCAATATTGTTCTCGGAGGAGTAGCCTAATGGTTAGTGCAACAGCCTGAGAACCAGGGAAAATGACTTTGATTCTCATTGTAGCTTCTTGTGACTCTAGGTCAGACATGTCAAACTCTGGCCCGTGGGTCAATTCTTGCCCGCAGGGTACTGAAATTTGGCCCATTAGACAATTTCAATTTTCCCTTTAAGCTGGCCCGCCGGTATAAGCGCTGCATCATTTGTAGTTTCACGCCGCATCATCTGTAGGTTCTCGCAGCCTGCAGAGGATCGCTGGTCAGCAGTAGCGATCCTAGCAAGCTGCCGTAGCCTCAGCTGCACATTACCTCTGGCATGGTCCCGCTCCCTTCTCTGACGTACGGGACCGTGCCAGCAATCCTTTGCAGGCCGCATGAACCTACAGATGATGTGGCGTGAACCTGCAGAGTCAGAGTCCCAAGCGGACCTGCAGCTGAGGAAAGGTATTTTGGGGCTTTCCTAAAGGGAAGGAGAGAGATCGAGGAGGCTCACAAAGAGAGAATTGGTGACTCAGATTCTATTGTAAGTTGTTTCTAGTTGCTCTAATTCTGCTCTGAAAGTGAGAATTATATAGACACAGAAATATCTTCCACTGCCCTGCTGATCCCCAGTGCTAGGAAGCTCTCCTATACACACACTGCTGCATGGGGCAAGCAAAAGAAGAAATGAGACCGGCGCTGCTCAATCCATCCCTCGGACTCCAGAAAAGAAAGGGAAGAAGAAAGAAGGAGACCCTGGCAATAATTTTATTTTCTGTTTTGTGATTACAATATGTCAGATTTGAAATGTGTATCCCACCAGAGCTGGTGTTAGACAGCGAGCGTGAGCTAGGACCTAAAAGAGAGAGGAAAAGGCTTTTTTATTTATTTTGTTTACATCACAGAACCGGCGGGTTGGAGAGGTTGTAACCCTATACTTCTACTAAGTCTAAGGGGTCCTTTTATTAAGGTTCGCATATAGTGTGCGCTAAATCTGTTAGCATACCTTAATAAAAGGACCCCTAAGTATCTTTTTATAAAAAAAAAATTTGGCCCGCGACTTAGCCTTTTTTTCATATTTCGGCCCCTTATGTGATTGAGTTGGACACCCCTGCTCTAGGTGAATCACTTAATCTCTACAATGCCCCAGGTACAAAATAAGTACTCGTATATAATATGTATACCACTTTGATTGCAACACAGAACTTAGTAGTTGATGGCAAATAAAGATCTGAACAGTGCATCCAGTCTACTGAACATTCACACTCATCAATTTATGATTAACCAACAATAAATGTGGTATATGATCATAATAATAATAATAACAGTTTATATACCGGAATACCGTTAAGTTCTATGCGGTTTACAGAAGATTAGTGGGGTACAAGTTGAGTTGACGTACAAGTTGAGTTAACTTAAAGGATGTGGGAACAATGGGGAGAAAGGGCAAGATCATGGTCTTTCCTTGTCATTTCTGGGAATAGACCATTGAAATCTACCTAGACTAAACTAAAACTTAACTTTATATACCATGTCTTCCACCAGAGGAAGCTCAATGCGGTTAACAATAAGCTAAAAATAAGCTAAAATACAAGAGGATTAATTTTCAAAATGTTTAGCAAACAGAAAAGTTTGTAAGGATTTACGGAAAGATTGGAAAAAGCTGGAACACCTCAAAATTAAAGGAAGTTCATTCCATAATTGGGGAAATTTAAAAGCCAGAGAAAGGCACTGTCCTCACATTCCAACTACTGGAGTTGCTGTCAAACCCCTTTCCAGCCCATCCAAAACCTTCTTTGTTATATACAAGACATAGGGCTCCTTTTACGAAGGTGCGCTAGTGTTTTCAGCGCGCGCACCGGATTAGTGCGCTAGCTGAAAAACTACCGCCTGTTCAAGAGGAGGTGGTTGCGGCTAGCGCACGGCGCAATTTAGCGCGTGCTATTCCACGCGTTAAAGGCCCTAACGCACCTTCGTAAAAGCCCATAGACTGTAGAAGTCTGCCTGGTACTGGCATTAGTTTTTAACACCTGGAATCATCGTCTAAGCAGCACACATCAACACCTGATCAGTCTTAAGTTTTGTTTTTTATACCATCCATTTTCTAATTAGAGATTCTCTGTGTTCATCCCATGCGTTTTTGAATTCTGTCATGGTTTTTCTCTTTACCACCTCCCTTGAGAAGGCATTCCAGACATCAAACTCCCTCTCCATGAAAAAATAATTTCTTGACATTACTCCTAAGTCAACCATTTTTATTTTATTTTTTTATTTATTTAAAACATTTAGATTCCGCATATCCAAAGAACTATGTGGATTACATAAACGCATTCATAAAAGTTACATAAACAGGACAAAAAACACATTCCCTAATACAATCTATTCTTTATCATAGATTTTACATTTTTAAACCTGAGAAGGCCCTTTGAAAAAAAAGTAGTCCTTCAAATTCTTGCAAAAAGATATGAAGGACGAGATCTGTCGAACAGCGTCTGGGAGAGCATTCCATAATTGCGGGCCTACCACACTAAAGATACGGGAATGATTCATTGCCTTCTTTTATCAATTGTATCAATGGAATGACTAATAATTGCTGTGATTGAGATCTTAAGGTGCGAGGAGGTTCACATAACGTCAGCGAGGAAGCTACTATGTATGTTTGGTAAAATTTGATGTATGGCTTTATATACAAAAGCCTAAATCTTAAATTGGATTCTCCAAAACACTCGTAGCCAATGGAGTTGAATGAGCGGAGTGCCGCAGGGCTCAGTCCTGGGACCATCCCTTTTTAACATATTCATAAGGGACTTGACCCGAGGGCTTCAGGGAAAAGTAGCGCTGTTTGCCGACGACGCCAAACTGTGTAATATAGTAGGTGAAAGCGATCTCACGGATGGTATGGCGCAGGATCTGATCAGGTTTGAAAACTGGTCCTCAACATGGCAGCTGGGCTTCAACGCAAAGAAGTGTAAGGTGATGCATCTTGGCAGCAGAAATCCATGCAGAACATACACCTTGAATGGAGAAACACTAGCTAAGACCTCAGAAGAACGGGACTTGGGAGTAATCATCAGTGCAGACATGAAGTAATTGCGCAATTAGAAGGCTGCCAAACAAGTAGAGAAAGCCTCATCCAAGGCAAGGTGGATGATGGGATGTATCAATAGAAGCTTCGTCAGCCGTAAACCTGAAGTCATAATGCCACTGAACAGAACCATGGTGAGACCTCATCTGGAGTACTGTGTGCAATTCTGGAGGCCACATTACCGTAAAGATATACTTCGAGCTGAGTCAGTCCAGCGAATGGCCACTAGGATGGTCTCCGGACTCAAGGGTCTCTCATACAAGGAAAGACTGGGCAAGTTGCAGCTCTACTCTCTGGAGGAGCGCAGGGAGAGGGGTGACATGATTGAGACATTTAAGTACGCCACGGGTCGTGTCGAGGTGCAAAACGACATATTCTTTCCTAAGGGACCTTCAGTCACAAGAGGGCACCCGCTCAAACTCAGAGGAGGGAGATTTGGTGGTGACACCAGGAAGTACTTCTTTACAGAAAGGGTGGTGGATCACTGGAACAAACTACCGGTGCAGGTGATCAAGGCCACTAGCGTGCTCGACTTTAAGAATAAATGGGACATCCACGTGGTCGAGTAGCACTCTGACTTAATGGGGTGGGACAGTAGAGTGGACAGACTTGATGGGCTATAGCCCTTTTCTGCCGTCATCTTTCTATATTTCTATGTTTTCTATAAGCAAGGGTGACATATGTTCACGCTGAGCGACAGTGCCAATAACTTGTGCTGCCGCATTTTGTGCTACCTGTAGAACCCTCAATGACTTCATAAGAACAAGAATTTCCTGACATTACTCCTAAGTCAGAAAAAAAACCTCTGAGATTTAAACAAAAGCCCTAATCCACATTAATCATCAGCATCTGAAAAGGAAACAAGGGAGTAGAGTAAAAAATTATTTTCCTATTTTCAAAGCTTTTTAAAACTTTTCTGATATAATGTTTATTTTTACCAAATTCTTCAACAGAGGGAACATCATACATCAATAGGCAATCGGATCATAGGAACTTACTCCTAAGTCAACCATTGCACAACTTCTTAAGAATAAGAATTGCCAAAGGGAAGAGTACTGACAATTTAATGGAAAAAGTCCCCAGACTTGATAAAACAAATTTACAACGGACTTTAAGCACACAATTGTGATGAATATCGTGGTGGAAAGCTCTCAGATACCTGCACTGACTAATGGCCAATTGAAGCGCAAAGTGCTGGCCTGATGCCAGTAATTGAGCAGGGATATACAGTTTCTTTCATCGAGCTACCAACCACCTACTCTAAATTTATAAATAATACTAGCTGATGCCCCGGCGTTGCACGGGTATTTAATTATAACAATAACACTGTAAATGGATTCAAATAAAGATACTTTATAGTGGTGAATGAAATTATTTTTTTACAGCTTTATAAAAAGTACAATATTCAAATTATAATGTGAAATATTTGACAAAATGAATACAATACAACTAACGCAAAACGTGATTATAAACAACATTTTTAGTTTCACCTCCAGGATCAAGAACAAATAAATTCTTGGGTGAACCCACCCTTGAGCAAGCAACATAGAGTTGTGGGCCGCGAGACCCCCAGAACATATCACCCCAGGTAGCGAGGGATCTGCATACCAAGTTTCGTTCAAATCGGTCAAGCCGTTTTTGAATTACTGTAAGAATGGCAGCTTTTTACATTTTTTCCATTGACATGAATGGGTGAAATCTGATTTTCTGTTTGTAGCTCTGCCCATGTGTGCAGGTGGGCCGCGAGACCCCCAGAACATATCACCCCAGGTAGTGAGGGATCTGCATACCAAGTTTCGTTCAAATCGGTCAAGCCGTTTTTGAATTACTGTGAGAATGGCAGCTTTTTACATTTTTTCCATTGACATGAATGGGTGAAATCTGATTTTCTGTTTGTAGCTCCGCCCACGTGTGCAGGTGGGCCGCGAGACCCCCAGAACATATCACCCCAGGTAGTGAGGGATCTGCATACCAAGTTTCGTTCAAAGCGGTCAAGCCGTTTTTGAATTACTGTGAGAATGGCAGCTTTTTACATTTTTTCCATTGACATGAATGGGTGAAATCTGATTTTCTGTTTGTAGCTCCGCCCACATGTGCAGGGGGGTCGCAAGACCCCCAGAACATATCACCCCAGGTAGTGAGGGATCTGCATACCAAGTTTTGTTCAAAGCGGTCAAGCCGTTTTTGAATTACTGTGAGAATGGCAGCTTTTTACATTTTTTCCATTGACATGAATGGGTGAAATCGGATTTTCTGTTTGTAGCTCCGCCCATGTGTGCAGGTGGGCCGCAAGACCCCCAGAACATATCACCCCAGGTAGTGAGGGATCTGCATACCAAGTTTCGTTCAAATCGGTCAAGCCGTTTTTGCGTGATTGCGGCACATACACACACACATACACACATACATACCTCCGATTTTATATATATATAGATTTGTATAATAAATACTACTTGTCACTACTTGGATAAACAGGCCATGTACTAAAATTCGGCACTTATCTTTAAGCCATTCATATGAACATGGATTACTGAACCGGCGTGTGTCTCAAAGCCAGTCAGGTAAACGTAGCATACTGGACCGACGGGACCTGTTTCGCCGATTAAGGCTTCTTCAAGGGTCTATGTATTCATACTACAGTGGTGCCTCACACAACAAACTTAATTGGTTCCAGGAGCAAGTTTGTTATGCGAAAAGTTCGTTATGTGAAACGCGTTTTCCCATAACAATACATGTTAAAAAAAATAATTCGTTCTGTAGCATAAAATATGCTAAGATGACATAAAAAAAGATAAATTTTTTGTTATTATTTTTATTTAGATACATCTAAAAACATAATTGTTTTTTAAAACAACACACATTTTTTAAATTTAAAGACAGACTAAGTAGAGTCTAATTTTACAGTGAGAGAGGGCAGAGTCTCAGCGGCAAAAACTGGGACTTAACTGTTCATTTTTTTTTTTTTCTAGCATCGGGGAAGCGGCGAGAGTAGCTCCGCCCCCCCCCAACGCATCAGCAGTAGGCGCCGGGCCCCTGCGAGCCGACGGTCCGCCACTGCACAGGGAGCCAGGCGGAGAGAGGGCAGTTAAGCGCAGTGCCTGCGCGGAAGGATGCAGCTCGGGCGACTTCGTTGTGTGAAACGAAGTTCGTTGTAGGAAGCAAGACATGAAGTTCGTTGTGCGCAGCGTTCGCTGTGCGAGGCGTTCGTTATGCGAGGCACCACTGTACTTATAAAAAGATTAGATGTTAGAAACCTACATGTGATAAAAACCACTAATTGTGAAACCACTAATTGTGAAACAATCATATAAGAGATACTCACTGTGAACAGCTCTCATTACACTCCTTAACAATAATGGCGCCTGCACTACAAGAACACTGTGCAGGCGCTTTACTGATGATGATAATGTAATCTATAACATATCAGAAGAAAGCGCACCAGTCTACTGAGGCATTTAAACCAACCGGTTTCAATGTGCCTAAATTAAAGATCCAACGGGATTATATTTGATGTAATTTCCTCTGCCGATTGCCTCCTCTACAGCGAGGTAATACTTTGTTAATACAGAAACATCTCAGATCGTTAAACTTATGCTTCTTTTGAATGCAATGATCGACTACTACACAGGTCCTGGACCGCTGCGCGAGCGGACTGCTGGGCACGATGGACCTCTGGTCTGACCCAGCAGAGGTACTTCTTATGTTCTTATGAATTAGTTCAGCTGTGAGATGTTTGAGAGGTTTCTTGTATGTAAAGCCCGTTTCAAATCACCCAAAAGCATCTCAATGGGATTAAGATCAGGGCTTTGAATCGGCCACTCCAGGACTCTCCATTTCTTAGTTTTCAGCCAGCCCTTGGTGGATTTACTGGTATATTTTGGGTCATAGTTGTGTTGCAGGGTCCAGTTCTGCTTTAGCTTTAATTTTCTTACAGATGGTCTCGCAGGTTCCTCAAGCACCCTCTGATACACAGTGGAATTCATGGTGGATTCTATGATGTTGAGCTGGCCAGGTCCTGCTGCAGCAAACATCCCCAATCCATGACACTTTCACCTCCATGCTTCACAGTTGATATGAGGTTCTTTTCCTGGAATGCTGTACGCCAAACATGTCCTCTTTTCTGGTATCCAAATAATTCAATTTTAGACTCATCTGTCCATAGAACACTATTCCAGAAGTCCTGGTGTTTGTCTACGTTCTCTGTGGCAAACTTCAATCTGGCCTTGATGTTTCTCTTTGAGATCAAAGGTTTCCTCCTTGCACACCTCCCATGTAAGTTAAATTTGTGCAGTCTCTTTCTGATTGTAGCAACAGTAGCAAGAGCCTGCTCTAGGTCTCGTGATGACATATTTTAGGGTTTTTGAAGACTTCTTTTAGCATCTTGCAGTCTGCTCTGGGGATCAACTTGCTTGGATTGCCAGACCTGGGCATGTTGGCAGTTGTTTGTAAAGTCTTCCACTTCTATACTATTTTCCAGACTGTGGAATGGCTAATGTCAAATTATTTCGAGATCTTTTAAAATCCCTTACCAGATTTATAAGCTGCTACAATCTTCTTTCTGAAGGCCTCAGACAGCTCTTTTGATCTCACCATGGTGTTCACCACAGCAGTCATGAGCATATCAACTTCAATGTCTGAGGTTTAAGTAGGGCAAACCTCCTTCAAAATGCTGAGTAACAATGTTCTAATCATGTGCACCTGATGTGATACACCTGTGTGTGATTTGAGCCACTTTAAGTGGGAGGATATGTGGGGGTGTCCTAATTTATTCCTTAGTTAGAATACACATTTTTGTGGATATCTTTTGTTTCATGAGTAAATCAAGGAACATTTTTTGTTGTTTACCTACAATTACATCATTTTCTTTTGCAGAGATAAATTTTTTAAAAAAAAGATTTGACATCAATATGTGAAAATTTCTTAAGAAAAAACTGAATATTTCATGGGATGTTCTAATTTTTTCACATGACTGTAGCTCTGTCTTTGTGTGTCACTTTGCATTTCTTTGGTCTAAACCTGGCCTAGAGGACCCCAGCCACTCGTGTTTTCAAGATATTCATAATGAATATGCATGAGAGAAATGTGCATGCATGCCTCCTACCTACTTAATAGGCAAATCTTACTCAATCATATTCATTAGGGATATCTTGAAAACTCTCTAAGGAGAGGTTTAAGAACCATTGCTCTAATATGTGACAGATAAAATAAAAAAAAAAAAAAAAACCCCATAAATGAAGAACTGGAGGGAATTTAAATCAAAGTGCAAAAATCCACTCCAGGAAGTATCAAACAGATTTTTTTTTTTTTTCTTTTGCAGGTTTCCTGGACTTGCTGCGTCTTTGTCAGGTAGACAAAGATGCAGTGAGATACGGAAACCTGCAAAGAGCACAATGCCAGCTGCGAAAACCCTGAGAGAACAGATATTTTGCACTTTGATAGTTACAATTTTAATACATTCTTCTAATTTTTATATAATATGATGTATTAGAAATATTATTTCTTTTCTATTTAAATTGAGTTCTTTTTATAATTTTGATTGGATTATATTGTAAACTGCTCTGATCCTTTTTTTTGGCTGTATATGCGGTTATAAAGATTTTAATAAACTTTTGCAGATCATATTCAATCTTGTTTACTCCGTTGCAAATGTTGCTAGCATCTGCAAAAAGGCAAACTTTTACCGTCTAACCCTCTGGCAATGCCGCTCACAGAAAGGCACTATATCAAATCTCCTCCCCTTTCCTCTTTACCTTTCTCTTTAGAAAAAAAAAAAGAAGAACATAAGAATAGCTTACTGGGTCAGACCAATGGTCCATCAAGCCCAGTAGCCTGTTTTTATGGTGGCCAATCCAGGTCACTAGCCAAAACCCAAGGAGTAGCAATATTCCATGCTACCGATCCAGGGCAAGCAGTGGCTTTCTCAATAACAGATTATGGACTTTTCCTCCAGGAACTTGTCCAAACCTTTCTTAAATCCAGCTACGCTATCCGCTCTTACCACATCCTCTGGCAACGCGTTCCAGAGCTTAACTATTCTCTTGTGTTAAAAAAAATTTCCTCCTATTGGTTTTAAAAGTATTTCCCTGTAACTTCATCGAGTGTCCCCTAGTCTTCGTAATTTTTGACAGAGCGAAAAATCGATCCACTTGTACCTTTTCTATTCCACTCAGGATTTTGTAGACTTCAATCATATCTCCCCTCATCCGTCTCTTTTCTGAGCTGAAGAGCCCTAACCGTTTTAGTCTTTCCTCTGTTTTCTATCTTTTATACAGTTTTCTATTCCACAGTAGAACATTGCCTCTTATCCCATGACACTTTATTTCCTTGAGTTATTTATGTGGTACCTTGCCAAATGCTTTCTGAAACTCTAGATACATAATATCAGCTATCTCATATTTTTATCCATGTTTATTCACCCCATTGAAGAAAATGTAGCAGATTTAGTGAGGCAAGATCGCCCTTGGCTAAATATATGTTGGCTTTTTCCTGTTTATTCATGCCTACCAGCCTGTATTTGTTCACTAACTTTATTCTTTATAAAATCTAACCGTTTTGCCTGGCACGAATGACGTGCTTGGCAACCTATAATTTCTGGGGCCAGCTATGAGATTTTTTTTAAAAACTGGCATTGCATTCACCGCCCTTCAATCTGTCAGGTACCACAATTTTAAGCAGGGCCAACTCCAAGGAACTGTTGCACCTGTGCCAACTTTGCATTGGTGCCCCCCCCTTCCATGATCCACTGGCTACCTCAAGTCTTCTCCCTCCCATAATAAAATACTTTTGGTTTTACCTCTAGCCCCTCTTTTTGTTGGTGCATGTGGTCCATCCCTACTTTTTTGGTCTGGTTTTCCTTGATGTAGAGGTTTTTCCCCCCTTTTCTTTTTTATGTGTATATGAACAGGAGCTAAAGTGTCAAGCCCATCCTGACTTTGACATCTGATTTTCACAAAAGTGCAGTTAACATAACAGAACATAAATCTACAGTACAAACATGTCTTCCACTCCATGCTTAACTTTCTAGGAGTAAAAATCTGGAATGACATCACTGAAACGACCAGAACGGAACCCAGCTACAGCATATTCCAGAAACTGAAAACCCACCTCTTCGACACCTAGTCTCCCGATGTTCCTCTTTCTCTTCCATTTCCCACTCTCTCCTCCTAACCTCTCCTCTCCCTCCCATTCCCCACCTCCTCTCTACCTCTCCCCCTCGCTCTCCTACTTCCCTTTGTAAGTCGCCTTGAGCCTGTATAGATATGTATGATGCACGACTAGAAGATTAGATTAGATAACATAACACTATTTATATACTGCATAAGCCTTACAGTTCTAAGCGGTTTACAAGGATATAGCAAATAAAATTTGTAACATAAGGAGCAAAAGAATGAATGAATGGAAGGATTTTTAGTAACAGGAAAAGTTATTTTAAATTAGGATTGTTTATTTTGAGAAAAGAGATGTTTTAAGGATCTTCTAAAATGCATATACGAGGTTGAGGAGCGAACTAAATAGCTCCAATCTGGGTCTCTTGAATAAGCTTGATAGGCAATGAGTTTCAACACGAATCTTAACTGGGAAATGGATATAGAAATTTTAGAGTACTTGTTTAGATTGAATTTTTTTTGTTTGTTTTTGGAGGATTACATTTTAAAAAAAAATTCTAGGTTTTTATCTCCCAAATTTCAGGTTTTATTACTCAACCAGACTTGTTGGATTCCTTTTAGATTAAGGAAAAAGAAGTTTGGTCATTAGGAGATGGATGAGATCACAGAACACAGAGAGACAGCTGTGTCCAGAAAGAGCAAGGATAAATCGCTTCCAAAGGAACAGGTATGAAGCTTGCAGATGCTGTAAATATTTACCACTTATTAAATAACTTTGCAGGGCTAGAACCAGTTTTCTGGTTGACTGTGCAAGCTATGAACTCCAAGCCAGGGACTTTTGCCAAAATAAAAGCACAGCTTCTCCAAGCAAGTAGGAGAATCTCATCATCTTTACTCGGGTTATTTACACTACCCCTTTATTTGTATCTTGGTAGTGAACATTCCTGGTCCTTGAGGGCCATAGAAAAGCTTAGGTTTAAAGCAGTGGTCTCAAACTTGCGACCTGGGGGTTACAAGCGGCCCGCCAGGTACTGTTTTGAGGCCCTTGGTATGTTTATCATAATCACAAAAGTAAAATAAAACAGTTTCTTGATCATATGTCTCTTTAACAATAAATGACAATACAGTATTATTATTAAGACTTAGCCAAAAGGAAAGATTTATAAACTATAAAGAGTTTTACCTCATGCAAAATTGTCATTTCTTTAATAAGACATTAACTATTTTTTCTGAGGCCCTCCCAAGTACCTACAAATCCTAAATGTGGCCCTGCAAAGGGTTTGAGTTGAGACTACTGTTATTATTTATATTCCGCCTTTAAACAAGGCAGATTACAACCATACATACATAATTAAAAATGACAACAAAACAATAATAAAACAAACATGTCAAAAAGCATCAAAATTACCAGTTCATATAAAAAACATCAACCATCATACCTCATCTTATAAAACAGATGACGCTTTAACAATTTTTTAAATTTGCACAGATCTTTTTGTCGCTTGATGTATTCTGGAAGCCTGTTCCACTCTGCAGGACCCGCACATAGGAAAGTACTAGATCTCATAGTCTCTAAATGTAATTTCCTATGAGTAGGAATAACCAAATCACAAAGTGTAGCAGAGGTCAAGAGGGCACATAAGGCATCACACAATCCTGTTGATCTTTTGGTGATGAATGATGCACACTTACTTTAGATCAGTGTCTCGCACAGTGGTGTGCCCCAAAGAGATTCCAGGTGTGCCACAAGAGTTTCCAAAATTTTACTTTATTTTAAAAAAATTCTCATAAGTATACACTAGAATAAATGATATGTACATCGTGTATGCAAGAGTCTGTCAGTGTTATGAGCGTCTGCGTGTGTAAAAATACAACTGCCTAGACAAGCATTGTTGTTTGGCATGATGGGTCCTTGAAAACTAATGGCAAATAATTTAAGTTTTATTTTTTATGCAGTAGTTATCCTAACCTAAGCAACAAAGCAATCAAGGATTTGTTACTGTTTGGGTCTTCTTATGTTTGCGAACTTGGATTTTCAGTTCTGACAGAAATTAAATAGAAAAAAAAAAGAGAACGACTGCAGATGGTGGATGATGAAATGTATTTGCTTCTTGACTATCGAGCTGCATTTTGAGTTAATTTTGCACTCAAAGACGAGCAAATCCATCGCACTGATTAACAACTCTATTCTATCTTCTTTAGTTTCATCATTGTTGCAATTACCCATACGTAGCTTAAAGAACTTTAAATATATAACTCTCAAATTTTAATTTGTTGTTGGTTTTGCAAATTTATAATTTCAGTTATAATGTGCCACAAAAACCATGTGCTTGAGCTAAAAACGTTTTGCGAGACACTGCTGTAGATAAGCCAAAAGTAACAATTTGTACTTCACTCTGTACTCCATGGTCATCCAATACAGTGATATGAGATGTGAAGTAACCTTTTCATTCTTCCCAGTCCCAAACGAAGCGGAAAATGTCCTTCCCAAGTACACAATGTTACAGTAGACCAAATCAGATTACACAACAGATTTGAAAAATTAGCTTGAAATCGCTGCCTGATAAATACATCCATGAAGGATATTTATTAAGGGCCATATTCTGCATATGTCGCCCCCCCAAAAATCGGTGCTGGCTAGAACAGCACTTAACGTGATCCTATAAAAGGTATGTGCATCTTATAAAATCACGCTAAGCACCAGTGCGTGTCGTAACTTTTAGACAGACCCATTTAGGCCTAGGAAAACCAGGGCCTAAATACCTAACTTGGGCACAGATCAGGCAAATTCTTTAACAGAGTACATAAATAGGAACGCTCGCCATCCGGCCATGTTTCTCCCCTGGCCTTGTCCCCTTTTCAGATTTACACACTAGCTGGTGCACAGCCCTTTGTAGACTACGTTTACCAAATTGTGTAGTTTAAATTTGTGCCAGTTAGCGTCAATTGTGAGGTGTTAATTACCAATTGGTGCCGATTTGGCTTGTTAAGCAATTAACTTCTCTCCTCCATTCTCCCTCTTTTTATTTTTATCCTACTTAAAAAGAAAATGTTTCATTTCCTACATTTAGGCCCAGGTTCACTAAGGTATAGGGGGGACGGCCCACTAGACCACCAGGCTTGCTGTGGTGGGGAGCTGCTTTCCAGTTCAGGCAGGGAGAGCAGGGGCTGCTTTTTTCCTCTAAGAGAACCCAATAGGGGAAGAGAGCAAAATAGTGAAAAAAAAAGATCTTCCCTCCCTAGCACTGTAAGGGATAAAAGCTACATTAAATAACCTAAATATAACCTAGATAATTAATTTATTAGTGAAAAGGGCAGGTCCTCAGTTAACACAGCAGAGCCATTGCAGATTTTGGTTGCTGATTCCCTGCTTTCTAAAGGAGTGGGGGGCAACAGACTTTTACGTAGCAAGTTTTTGTTGTGCACTTATTATAGAACACTTGACATGCACTAAATTGGGGCAAGATGCACAGTGGATAACCTTTTTGGGTTGTTATTGTGGCAGCCCACCTAGGGGCAGTTGTTAACTCAGGACCTGCCCTTTTCACTAATTAATTAATTATTTAGGTTATTTAATGTAGTCTGTTGCCCTGCTATTATCCTTTACAGTGCTAGGGAGGGAAGATCATTTTTTTTTTTTTTGCAGGCAGGAGGAGGAGCTGTGCTAGCGATTTCTTTTTTTTTTTTTTTTCTTCTAAGCACAGCTTCCCCTCCCCCTTTACCAACAATTTTCCACACATATAGCAAGCATATAATTTGCATGCTATTGTGCTGAAAGTCGCCAGTAAAACAAAAATCGCTCCCATTATGGTATTTTTTTTATTTATTTTTTTTACCATGGTATCGGAGCTTAGGGATTCTGGCCCTTGGTCTGTTATCTTCTCGTCTCCCAACCAAACCTGGCAACTCCACTTGAGTCTGAGCCTCATACCAACGCTGCCAGTATCCTGCCTGCCTCACTTTTCTAGCATCTGTCCACTTCTTCAGTGTTTAGTAACCCAGCCTTTCCTGCTCCTAACCCCAAGCATCCCTCCCTCTGCCCATTCCCTCCACCTTCTCCTGCATGTGCCCTTGCTTTTCCCCCCACCACAGTATTTCTCCTCTCCCGTTTTCCCCATTTCCCAGTACCTAACCCCCAGTATAAGCTAACATCTGCCAGCATTACATTGGTTTCTGGACATGGCAGCAGAAGCTTGCTCTTTGCACCTGCATTTGTTCTTCGGCTGCACTGCCAATTGCAGGATTGGAACACAAATAGAGGCACGTCCGTGGTACTCTCTAGTTCTCAAGTAAAGGCTGGCCAAATTTTGGTTTCGGCCCGAAACAATCCAAAATCTGGGTTTGGCTATTATCTACTATACCGCCCCTCCTTAGGCAATAACAGAGTGGTTTTTACCATAATAAAGTAACAATATAAAAAGTCACAGAAAATAAATAGAAAATAAACTCCAGCAATGACAGGACAGAAGAAAAAGAGAGAGAGAGAAAATGAAATCCGCCACAGACCGCAGCTGTACTAGACCCTCGTGGAAACAGAACCATGGAAAAAGACTGTTCAAAAAGATGGATCTTCAAAAGAGATCTGAATTTCAGATAAACAGGCTCCAGACAGACAGAATTCCACAAGGAAGGTGAAACGCAGAAAAAAGTGCTATTATTCCTAGTAAGTTCATAATGAACCAAACAGACAGTGTGATAAAGCGGTGGCTATAGCCAGAAGGGTGCTAGGCTGTATAGAAAGAGGCATAACCAGCAGAAGAAGGGAGGTGTCGATGCCCCTGTATAGGTCGTTGGTGAGGCCGCACTTGGAGTATTGTGTTCAGTTTTGGAGGCCGTATCTGGCAAAGGATATAAAAAGACTTGAAGTGGTCCAGAGGAAGGTGACGAAAATGGTAAGGGGTTTGAAACAAAGGAAGTTTGAGAAAAGACTGGAATACCTAAATATGTATACTCTAGAGGAGAGGAGGGACAGAGGAGATATCATACAGACGTTTAAATACTTGAAAGGCATTAATAGAGAACCAAATCTTTTCCAGAGAAGAGAAAATGGTAAAACTAGAGGGCATAACTTGAGATTGCGGGGAGGAAGACTCAGGAGCAATGCTAGGAAATTATTTTTTACGAAGAGGGTGGTAGATGCCTGGAATGCCCTCCCAAGGGAAGTGGTGGAGAGGAAAATGGTGATGGATTTCAAAAAAGCGTGGGATAAACATAGAGGATCTCTAATTAGAGAATGAAGGATGTAAATTAAAGAGCTAAGGCTGGTTCTGGCAGACTTGCACGGTCTGTGTCCCATATATGGTAATTTGATGTGAGATGGGCAGGGGAGGGTATCGATGGGAACTCCACTAACTTGGAACCTGAGGATGTTACTGGCCCTTTATGGCAGATATCCTGCTAACAGGATGGTTGGATAGGCTGGAGTGAGCTTGGACGGCAACTTCAGCATTTGGAACCTTGAACAATCCCAGGTGGACTTTACAGTCTATGACCCAGAAATATCAAAGAAGAGACAAGTTTAATTTAATCATGTATTTTTTAATGAGTATAACTAATGGGCAGCCTGGATGGACCGTTCAGGTCTTTATCCCAGGACAAGCAGGCAGCATATTCTTAACTGATGGGTGACGGCACCGACGGAGCCCCGGTACGGACAATTTTAGAGTGATTGCACTCTAAGAACTTAGAAAGTTCCAGCAGGCCGCACCGCGCATGCGCGAGTGCCTTCCCGCCCGACGGAGGTGCGCGGTCCCCAGTTTCTTAGTTTCCGCGGAGCTAAGAAGACACGTGTTTTTCAACGGCCATTGAAATTCTTTCACTTGCCTTCCCGCTCACGTATATTTTCTTCGGAAAACTTTTGTTTTTTTCTTCTCATTTGTTTCTTTTTCAAAAAAAAAAAAAAAGAAAATTTTTTGTTTCTTTTCTTTTTCTCGGGTTCACCCCAGCGGGGTCTGGTGTCATCATCGAGTCCTCCGCTTTCGATTAAGCGAAGGCCATGTTCACCTTCATACCCCCTCAGCCTGGATTCAAAAAGTGCCAACGGTGTGCTAGGCCCATCTCGTTGACCGACCCGCACAATTGGTGTCTTCAGTGCTTGGGTCCGGATCACAGGCCTTCCACCTGCACCCGTTATGCTACTTTGAAGAAGCACACTTTAAAAAATAGGCAAATTCAACAAGAACTCCTTTTCGGTAGCGCGATGGCTGATCCCTCGGCATCGACACCGGCGTCGACTGCTTCTCAGCCGGCGCCCACTTCATCGACGCCGCGAGACACCGCACCGCCGTCGCACCCGACAGGTAAGCCGGCTAAGAAGCCTTCCTCCTTGGAGCGTCCTCCGGTCGCTGTGGCATAGAGTCCAGTCCTGCCGACCTCGAGGCGCCCCCGTAAACGGTCCGCCCCTATAGAGGTGAGTGCATCCTCCTCGGCCTCCTCATCCTCTGGGTGTCGAGGGGCACCACAGGTACCGCAGAAAAAGAAAGTGATACCGGTGCCTTCCTTGGATGACCGTATTGCGGCTGTCCTTCAAGTCCAACTGAAAGAGCAGTTGCAGCAACTCCTTCCTGCTCTGTTGGCGCCGAACCTTCCTGAACCGGTCCGGTCTGAGCCACCGGTACCGGCCGTGGAGCAGCCCCTATTGTCGGCTTCCACTCTGTCGGTACCGGTCCATTCTGCCTCTTCGGCTTCCATGCCGGTACTTACCGCGGAACCGAGAGGTCTTCATCGGGCTGTCCAAACATCGGAGCCATTGCCTATGTCTGATCAGTCCCGGCATCGGCATCCTTTGACTTCTCCTGGTGCAGCCTCCTTACGGTCCAGGAAGTCGGCACGTAAGACCCGACACACTGAGCCTTCGACGCCGGACTCCTGAAGTCGGGGTTCCCAGATAAGAGATCCTGA
Organism: Geotrypetes seraphini; assembly: GCF_902459505.1. NCBI lineage: Eukaryota > Metazoa > Chordata > Amphibia > Gymnophiona > Dermophiidae > Geotrypetes > Geotrypetes seraphini. Next base: position 14,781,137 of record NC_047085.1, read on the forward strand.
TCTCTGGGATGACTCTGAGGAGCCCTTGCTCTCTGAGGATGAGGGTTCTTCGGGTGAGGAGGACCCCTCTCTACAGGACCCTTCCTCTAAGCCGGACCATTCATCCTTTACATCTTTTCTAAAGGAGATGTGCAAGTCTCTTTCAATTCCCTTGGAGGCTCAATCCAAGAAATCTAAGGCATTTCTTGAAGCTTTGGACTTTGATCAGCCTCCAAAGGAATTCCTTAAATTGCCCCTTCATGACATTTTAAGGGAGACTTTTTATAAAAATCTAGAGACACCCTTAACAATTCCGGGTGCTCCTCGCAAATTGGATACCTTATACAAGGTGATTCCCATTCCAGGTTTTGATAAACCACAATTACCACATGAATCTTTGTTGGTTGAGTCCATCCTTAAAAAAATCTGCGGGCACTAGTGTCTATGCTTCTGTCCCTCCTGGCAGAGAGGGGAAGGCCATGGACAAGTTTGGCAAGCGTTTGTACCAAAATGCTATGCTTGCCAACCGCTCAGGCAATTATGCATTTCATTTTTCCTTCTATTTTAAACACCTTATTCAACAAATGGCTTCCTTTGAAAAGTACTTGCCTGACCGGAAACTACCTTCTTTCCACCACTGCACTTCCAGCCTATTACAGCTTCGGAAATTTATGGTACGTTCAGTTTACGACACGTTTGAACTCACCTCGAGGGCTACTGCGATGGCTGTGGCTATGCGCCATCTCGCTTGGCTTAGGGTTTCGGAGCTTGACATCAACCACCAGGATCGCCTTGCCAATGCTCCTTGCCTTGGAGATGAGTTATTTGGTGAATCTCTCGATTCTACCTCACAGAAATTGTCGGCCCATGAGACTCGCTGGGACACTCTTCTCAAGAACAAGAAGAAGCCTCCACCTGCGCGACCCTTTCGCCCACAATCTTCTTATCAGCGCCGCTACTCTGCTAGACTCTTACCATCTGCTCCTCAGCAGCCTAGGTGTCCACGTCAGCAGCAACGCCAACAACTTTGTGCTCTGCAGCAGCAGCAAGTAAAACCTGCTGTGCAACCGAAGTCAACTCAACCCTTTTAACTCCATTCTCCAGGGCCTAGCCAGTCTTCCATCATCTTACCTTCTGTCTCAACCCATAGGAGGACGTCTTTCCCTTTTCATCAGTCGTTGGGAGCTCATCACTTCAGACCAGTGGGTTCTAAACATCATTCGCCACTGCTATTCTCTCAATTTTCAGACTCTTCCCTCCCAAAGTCCTCCAAAAGAGTCTGCTTTGAACACATCTCAGTCCTCCCTCCTCCTTCAGGAGGTCCAATCCCTTCTTCTTCTGAACGCCATAGAGGAAGTTCCTCTAGATCAGACGGGGCAGGGATTCTACTCCCGCTACTTTCTGGTTCCCAAAAAAACGGGGGATCTCAGATCCATACTAGATCTCCGAGATCTCAACAAATGCTTGGTCAAGGAAAAGTTCAAAATGCTTTCTCTGGCCACACTTTATCCTCTTCTCACTCAGGGCGACTGGCTATGCTCCCTCGATCTCAAAGAGGCCTACACTCACATCCCAGTCAATCTGGCCTCTAGACAGTATCTCCGCTTCATGATCAATCGCTGTCATTACCAGTACAAAGTGTTATCCTTCGGTCTATCCTCCTCTCCTAGGGTATTCACAAAGTGTCTCATTGTGGTGGCTGCTTTCCTATGCTCTCACCATCTTCAAGTCTTCCCTTACCAGGACGACTGGTTAATCAAGGCTCCTTCATCTCAGGAAGTCCTTCAAGCCTCCAACCAGACCATCTTTTTTCTCCAACTTCTGGGTTTCGAGATCAATCTGCCCAAGTCGCATCTCATTCCCACTCAGCGGCTTCAGTTCATCGGAGCGATCTTAGACACTGTTCTCATGAGGGCGTTTCTTCCACCCAATCGCCTTCAGACCCTTCTTCATCTTTGTCAGCAGGTGCTTTCACAGCTGTCCATCTCTGCAAAACAAATGATGATACTCTTGGGTCACATGGCCTCGACAGTTCATGTCACCCATTCGCACGTCTTCACCTGCGCACTCTTCAATGGACCCTAGCTACCCAGTGGTCCCAGGCGACGGATCCTTGTTCGCGACACATATCTGTGACATCGTCTCTTCGACAATCTCTGCAATGGTCGTTGAAATCTTACAATCTATCCAGGGGCCTTCTGTTCCATCTGCCTCCTCCTCATCTAGTCATCACCACAGACGCGTCCCCCTATGCTTGAGGAGCTCACTTGAACGAATTCCAAACTCAGTGTCTTTGGACTGCCCAGGAAAAGAAACATCACATCAATTTCCTGGAACTCCGAGCGATGTTTTATGCCCTCAAGGCTTTCCAGCATCTTCTCTTTCCTCAAGTTCTACTACTTTGCACAGACAATCAAGTTGCAATGTACTACATCAACAAACAAGGTGGGACGGGCTCTCGCCTGTTGTGTCAGGAGGCCCAGAAGATTTGGTCTTGGGCAGCAGCTCGTCATTTATTCCTGGAAGCAGTCTACATTCAGGGAGAACAGAATTCCTTGGCAGACAATCTCAGCCGAATTCTCCAACCTCGATCCCCTGACCCTCCAATCCATTTTTGATCAATGGGGCACTCCTCAGGTGGACCTTTTTGAAGCTCCTCACAATCATCAACTGCCCCAATTTTGCTCCAGACTCTACTCTCCTCTCCGTCTGGCAGCAGATGTGTTTCTCCTGGATTGGGCCAATCTATTCTTTTATGCATTTCCTCCTCTGCCTCTCATGTTGAGGACCTTGTTCAAGCTCCACGGTGGCCCAGGCAACATTGGTTCTCCCTTCTACTTCAACTCAGTTCCAGGGAGCCCATACTTCTTCCACTGTTTCCTTCTCTGCTTACTCAGCATCAGCAGTCCCTCCTACATCCCAACCTACCGTCTCTGCACCTGACAGCTTGGTATCTCTCGGGCTGACCTCGGCTCATTCACTTCTTTCTCAGCCTGTCCGTTCTATTCTTGATGCTTCCAGGAAGCCGGCCACTCTTTAATGCTATCACCAGAAGTGGACTCGGTTTTCTTCCTGGTGCCTTCTGCATCATCATGATCCAACTTCACTAGCAGTAGAACTCGTGTTGGATTATCTCCTTTCGTTATCTAACTCTGGTCTCAAATCTACTTCTATCAGAGTTCACCTCAGTGCCATCACTGCTTTTCATGAGCCAGATCACGGAAAACCTCTTACTGCTCATCCTTTGGTTTCCAGATTCATGCGGGGCCTTTTCAATGTGAAACCACCTCTCAAGCCCCCTCCTGTGGTCTGGGATCTTAATGTGGTTCTTTCCGCCTTAATGAAGCCTCCTTTTGAACCATTGGCCACAGCTCATTTCAAATTTCTCACTTGGAAAGTGGTCTTCCTTATTGCTCTCACCTCTGCCAGGAGGGTCAGTGAGTTACATGCACTAGTTGCCGATCCACCTTTCACAGTCTTTCACCATGACAAGGTGGTGCTACGTACACATCCAAAGTTTCTTCCTAAGGTATCTGATTTTCATCTTAACCAGTCTATTGTCCTGCCTGTCTTCTTCCTGAAACCTCATTCTCATCCTGGAGAACAGGCTTTGCATACTTTGGACTGTAAGCGTGCTTTGGCTTATTATTTAGAGTGCACTAAGCCTCACAGATCGTCTCATCAACTTTTCCTATCCTTTGATCCAAATAAGTTGGGACATCCTGTTTCTAAACGTACATTATCCAATTGGCTTGCTGCTTGCATCTCGTTCTGTTATGCTCAGACCGGACTGACACTGGAAGGTTCTGTCTCGGCCCATAAGGTTAGAGCTATGGCAGCATCTGTAGCTTTCCTCAGATCAACTCCTATTGAGAAAATCTGCAAGGCTGCTTCTTAGTCCTCAGTTCATACTTTCACATCTCATTATTGGCTGGATGCATTCTCCAGACGGGATGGACACTTCGGCCAATCTGTTTTACAAAATTTATTTTCCTAATGGCCAACCTTCCCTCCATCCCTCTTTTTGTTAGCTTGGAGGTCACCCATCAGTTAAGAATATGCTGCCTGCTTGTCCTGGGATAAAGCACAGTTAGTTACCGTAACAGGTGTTATCCAGGGACAGCAGGCAGATATTCTTACGTCCCACCCACCTCCCCGGGTTGGCTTCTTAGCTGGCTTATCTTAACTGGGGACCGCGAGCCTTCGTTGGGCGGGAAGGCACTCGCGCATGCGCGGTGCGGCCTGCTGGAACTTTCTAAGTTCTTAGAGTGCAATCACTCTAAAATTGTCCGTACCGGGGCTCCGTCGGTGCCGTCACCCATCAGTTAAGAATATCTGCCTGCTGTCCCTGGATAACACCTGTTACGGTAAGAAGTTATCCTGCCGCTATATCGGGCGATGGTGCGCCCGCATCTGGAATACTGCGTTCAATACTGGTCGCCGTACCTTAAGAAGGATATGGCGACACTCGAGAGGGTCCAGAGAAGAGCAACAAAAATGATAAGGGGCATGGAAGGCTTCTCATATGCTGAGAGGCTGGAGAAACTGGGGCTCTTTACTCTGGAAAAACGGAGACTTAGAGGGGACATGATAGAAACTTACAAGATCATAAAGGGTATAGAGAAGGTGGAGAGGGACAGATTCTTCAGACTGGCGGGGGAAATAAAAACAAGAGGGCACGCAAGAAAACTGAAGGGAGACAGATTCAGAACAAATGCTAGGAAGTTCTTCTTCAGCCAGCAGGTGGTGGATACCTGGAATGCGCTTCCGGGGGAGGTGGTAGAGCAGAGTACGATTTTGGGTTTCAAAAAGGGGTTGGACATGTTCCTAAAGGAAAAGGGGATTGAGGGGTATAGCTAGAGGGGTACTATAAAGGATAAAATGTCTTAAGTGAAAGAACACTACAGGTCATGGACCTGGGGGGCCGCCGCGGGTGCGGACTGCTGGGCACGATGGACCTATGGTCTGACTCGGCAGAGGCGATGCTTATGTTCTTATGTTATGTTTATCTGCTGTCATTTACTATGTTACTGTGATCATTGAGTGAATGTAGGGCTCGGGAGAGATGGGGGGAGAGTATGATCAGATAAGGGAAGATTAGGACATTGCAATGAATCAATTTAAATGTTAAGATTAGAATACTGAATTGAATATGGGAGGAAATGGGAAACCATTGATGTTGAATGAAAAGAAGAATAATCCAATCAAAGCGAAAAGCATGCAAGAGAAGATGAATGGCCATATTCTGAATTGTCTGCAGTCGGCAAAGCTGATGTTGAAGGAGTCCTAAAAAAACACTGTTGCAGTATTCCAGTTTCTACAATTAAAGAAGCATACAAGATGATCTTTTGTGAAGCGTGATCAAGAAGAGAGAGAGAGCTGATCTGACCTGCCTTAATGTGAAAAAGCAGGACTTCGCTGAAGCACAGACATGATGGTCAAAAGAAAGATGCTGATCAAGACTAAGGGCCTCTTCTATTAAACTACGCTAGCAGTTTCTAGTGCAGGGAGCCGCGCTGAATGGCCTGTGCTGCTCCCGACGCTCATAGAGTTCCTATGAGTGTCGGGAGCAGCGCAGGCCATTCAGTGCGGCTCTCTGCGCTAAAAACTGCTAGCGCAGTTTAATAGAAGAGGGGGCAACTCCTAGATATCTAAAGTGGTAAGTGATATCTAAGGTAAGAGGGAACAGATTTAGGGCTGAATGCTTGCTAGTTATCCAACAAGCAAGTCATTTTGACAGATCAAGGACTAGCCGGTTGAAGAGTTGAGATGAGAGGAGAGATGTCTGAATGAAAGGGGCTTGTCTCACGAAGCAACATAATATCATCTGCATTAAAATAGGCTTGGTTGCCTTGTTCCTGAATTAGGAGGGCCAGGGAACTAAGAAAAATGTTAACAAACAGAGGGATAGCTCTGTTAGCCAGTGATTGTAACGCACAATAACACTGTCACATACTGGCCAGTATAAGGTTTACAAACAAACAATAATTATTATTATTTTTCTCCGAGGACAAGCAGACATAATATTCTCACATGTGGGTGATGTCATCCTCGGAATCCGGTCATCCACATGTGAGAATATTACTAAACTAAATTAAACCTTAAGTTTGTATACCGCATCATCTCCACAACTGTAGAGCTTGGCACGGTTTACAGGAAATGGTATAGAGAAGGAACTCCAACGAGGGACAGTGTAGAGAAAGTTTAGAGGGACTTAGTATAACAAAGAGGAGGAAATATTACATTTTTGAGACTAGAAGCCCTGAATATGTATACCCTAGAGCAGGGGTGTCAAACTCAGGCCCGAGGGCCAAATTTGGCCCACAGGTTAATTAAATATGGGCTTGTTTCTTCCCTCCCTCCATCTCATTATGCCTGTTGTCCTCGGAGAACACCTGCTACAGGTAAGTATCTTTTGCTTTTTACAAGAGCAATTCAAACTTTTTAAGCAAACAAGGACAAGTTTATACTGTATATACCTGCACCCAAGTTTTACCACAACTATAAAATGAGGTTCTATTTTGTAGCTTTCAAAAGAAGCTCTGCTTGCAATTTGTAATCATAACGGGAAGGGGTGGGGGAGGTGTGCTTCAATCTACGGTCGCGTGTTGGCTCAGTGAATTACAGCCAGATGCTTGATCACTCGAAGGTAACATGGCTATCTTATAATTGATTTTAATCTTTATTTCTCCTGGAGTATAGCTCTATCTTGGCAAAGAGAGAGAAGCATCAAGATTAACCGGAGAGGTGATTTCAGAGAACATGGTCACAAGGTAATTTTTTTTTTCTTGTAAAGAATTGGTAATATCACTGCCAAAATAGCAACATATTAAGAAATTTAGGAATATTTTTACTGTGGATAGGGACATTATCTAAAACAAGTGTGAGAAGCCTTAGAAAAACTTGGTGATGAAATTCAGTGTGTCTTCCATAAGTTTCCATCTGCTATCAGAAGTCCTAATTAGGATTCATATACAGGGTGGGCCATGGAAAAGTAGCCTGCCTTCAGCAACAGTATGACGAGATGAATGAGCAAGTGGATTGTTTTTATTCACTTACCCACAAGTAACAACAGATGGTGAAAGTGCTCCCTGTTCACGTCTATGCACCTTCCACAATCACTATTCGCTGCTCCAGGGGAAACACCATGTTTCTGGCACTGGTATTAGAGTTGAGCTACTTTTTCATGGTTTATGCAGGCCCTAACCTAACGTGAATAATACACTGATTGGATTAGTTTAAAATCATGGCTGAAATCGGTGACATTTACAGGAGGGGATTCAGTGAGCTAAACTAGGGATGACCAACCTCAACCCTCAAATCATAATTGATTATTCCGACGGTTTATGTAGGTTAGAGATATCATTCAATGAGCTCTAAGTTTTCTATAAAGTGCAAAATGCTTAATGCAATAAATTCAAATAAAGTGCATTGTGCTTATTTATTTATTTATTTATTCCATTTTCTATACCGTTCTCCCAGGGGAGCTCAGAACGGTTTACATGCATTTATTCAGGTACTCAAGCAGTTTTCCCTCTCTGTCCCGGTGGGTTCACAATCTATCTAACGTACCTGGGGCAATGGGGGGATTAAGTGACTTGCCCAAGGTCACAAGGAGCAGCGTGGGTTTGAACCCACAACCTCAAGGTGCTGAGGCTGTAGCTTTAACCACTGTACCACACTGTACCATCACTGCTAAAGGTTCACTAGGAGACACTTTGAGTCAGATAGGAAACTCTCTACAGGGGTTTAACAAACACACAGAGTGGAGAGCTATGTATGTTAACGCACATAGTTTGGGGAATAAATTTCTAGAACTGGAAACAGAAATTGTGAATTCCGACCTAGACATGGTGGCAATATCAGAAACATGGTACACGGACTCCCATGGGTGGGATACAAATATACCAGGATACAACCTGATTCGACAAGACAGGAAGGGTAAGCTAGGAGGAGGGGTAGCACTTTACATCAAAGAGAACATCAAGATAACCAGGATCGCAGATGTTAAGTACACCGGGGAATCCATCTGGGTCAACCTGGCCAGAGGTGGAGAAAAGTGCCTGTACCTTGGTGTGGTATACCGACCTCCAAGACAAACAGAAGACAAGGATAACGAATTGATTGAAGACATTGAAAATATTACACTACGGGGGAACACTGTTCTGCTAGGGGACTTCAACATGCCTGATGTAGACTGGAACACACTCTCAGCGTCAACTTGTTGTAGTAGGAGGATTTTGACGTCCATGATGGGAGTACAGCTCAAACAAATGGTGCTAGAGCCCACTAGGGCCGAGGCCATCCTGGACCTCGTACTTGCAAACGGCGAGAGTGTCTCGGAAGTCTCAGTGGGAGAAACGCTGGCTACCAGTGACCATAACATGGTATGGTTCAACCTCAGGAAAGGCTTCCCTAAATCACAAACAAAAACGAGGGTACTCAATTTCCGGGGCACTGATTTTGCACGTATGGGAGAATTCGTCCATCAGACGCTGCAGGATCAAGAAGCAACTGATAATGTGGAAGCCATGTGGTCAAACCTGAAATTGACCCTACACGAAGCAACTATCCGCTACATAAAATCAGTAAATAAACAACAAAGAAACAAAAAACCTAAATGGTTCACTAAAGAGGTCGCGTACCTCGTCAAGGAGAAAAAAAGAGCGTTTCTTTCATACAAACGTACGAGAACAGGTGAAGCTAACATTGAATATAGGACCAGGTCTGCAGCAGTCAAAACAGCAGTCAGGGAGGCCAAACTTGCAGTGGAAGAAACTCTAGCAAAGAACATTAAGAAAGGGGACAAATCCTTCTTCAGGTACATTAGTGACAGAAAAAAAACCACAAACGGGATAGTACGCCTCAAAACACCGGACGGGAATTACGCGGAAACAGATTCCGATAAAGCCAAACTACTGAATGAATACTTCTGCTCGGTTTTTACCTGCGAGGCACCGGGGCAAGGGCCACATCTGGAAGCAATGTCAAGCGTGGAAGACCCATTTCAGAATTTTGAGTTCACACCAGCTGATGTCTACAGCGAATTGTCAAGACTCCAGGTAAGCAAAGCCATGGGTCCAGATGAACTGCACCCAAGAGTGCTCAGAGAGCTGTGCGATGTCCTGGCGGAACCATTAGCCATGCTCTTCAATCTCTCCCTAAAAAAGGGGAGAGTCCCCCTGGACTGGAAAACGGCGAATGTTGTTCCTCTGCACAAGAAGGGTTGCAGAGCGGAGGCTGCGAATTACCGACCAGTAAGTCTCACATCGATAGTATGTAAACTCATGGAAACACTAATTAAACGTAAGTTGGACATGATCTTGGATGAGGGGAATCTTAGGGACCCTAGTCAGCATGGATTCACTAAGGGTAGGTCGTGTCAATCCAACCTCATCAGCTTCTTTGATTGGGTGACAGGAAAGTTGGACTCAGGAGAGTCTCTGGACATAGTATACTTGGATTTCAGCAAGGCTTTTGACAGCGTCCCACACCGCAGGCTACTAAACAAGATGAAATCAATGGGGTTGGGTGAGACGATAACTGCATGGGTCAATGATTGGCTGAGTGGTAGACTTCAGAGGGTGGTGGTTAACGGTACCCTATCTGAAGCATCGGAGGTGACCAGCGGAGTGCCGCAGGGCTCGGTCCTTGGTCCTCTCCTTTTTAACATATTTATAAGGGACTTGACACGAGGACTACAGGGCAAAGCAACATTATTCGCCGATGACGCAAAACTGTGCAACATAGTAAGTGGAAACTTTTTACAGAATAGTATGACAAAGGACCTTCGTATGTTGGAAAACTGGTCCTCGACATGGCAGCTAGGCTTCAATGCTATGAAATGTAAGGTCATGCACCTCGGTAGCAGAAATCCGTGCAGAACTTACACCTTAAATGGAGAAACATTAGCTAGGACCTCAGTAGAACGAGATTTGGGAGTAATCATCAGTGCAGACATGAAGGCTGCCAAACAGGTGGAGAAGGCCACATCCAAGGCAAGGCAAATGATGGGATGTATCAATAGAAGTTTTGTCAGTCGGAAACCAGAAGTCATAATGCCGCTGTACAGAACCATGGTGAGACCTCATCTGGAATACTGTGTGCAATTCTGGAGGCCACATTACCGGAAAGACGTGCTTAGAGTCGAGTCGGTTCAGCGGATGGCCACTAGGATGGTCTTGGGGTTCAAGGGTCTCTCGTACGAAGAGAGACTGAGTAGACTGCGGCTCTACACTCTAGAGGAACGCAGGGAGAGGGGGGACATGATTGAGACATTTAAGTTCATCACGGGACGTGTCGAGGTGGAAGATGACATTCTCTTCCCCAAAGGACCCTCGACCACAAGAGGGCATCCGCTTAAACTTAGAGGGGGGAAATTTAGTAGTGACACCAGGAAGTATTTTTTCACGGAAAGGGTGGTGGACCACTGGAATGAGCTTCCGGTGCAGGTGGTCGAGGCCCCCGGCGTGCTCAACTTTAAGAGAAAATGGGACACTTACGTGGGATCCCTACGTAGGTCGAGTCACTAGCATCTAGACTATTGGGGTGGGTCAGTGGAGTGGGCAGACTTGATGGGCTATGGCCCTTTTCTGCCGTCATCTTTCTATGTTTCTATGTTTCTATCCTGGGATGCACTGGGAGTGGCCTAAGACTGTGATTGGTTTTGATACCAAAGGCCCCTCCTATGAGAGTGGCCTTAGGTGCCTGGGCCAATCAGAGCCTTAGGCCCCTCCCAGGATGCATCAGGAAGGGGAAGACTCACCATTTTAAAGAGGTGGACCTGCCGGTAGGAGTGAGTGGGCAACCTTCCTGCTGTCAAATGAATAAGGTATGGGGTGTGGAGGGGTCCAGGTAGCCGTGGCAGGAGGGAATAGGCATCCCTCTTGCTGACTTTCACGGTGGGGTTGGGGGAAGCATGGGGGGGGGGTCCGAGTGGCCAAGGCATCCCTCCTGCAGATGTTTTTGGTTTTTTTTTTAAGTTTGGGGCTGCCATCGGTGGGGGGGGGGGGCGGGGGCCAGCATGACTATCTTTTTTTTTTTTTTTTTTTAATGGCTTTTTGATACAACCGGCACCTCTAGACTTGTCGGAGATTTTGTAGCGTTAAAAACTGGTGCTTCATTTTGTCCATCATGTGGGCATCGATCAGAGTGCTCATTTTTAATACTGATAAGCTCATTGTAATGTATTTACATAAGATTATTGAAGGCTGCTACAAACCACAGAAAAGACTGTGTTTGCCATTTTGTGCATCGATAGCTGAAATACTTCGACACTAAACCAGTTTAGCGACAATCGTTAAACACATGGTGAGTTTTGTGCATCCAGACCACAATCAGCATATCGCTACATAGGATCAAACATTTTACCTAGGGTTATACAGCTACATAGACTTATGAGTGTAATTTGAAGTAAGATCTCTAAGACAGCAGGCGCTATGGTGCAGTGGTTAAAGCTATAACATAACATAACTTTATTCTTCTATACCGCCAACAATCAAACGACTTCTAGGCGGTTTACACAGAAGAGAAACTGGACAATCAGCGAAGTACAAAGTATTGAGAATAAAAGTACAACGTTATCTAAAGTATAGACAGTATAAAATTATTGTTAAAAATAAAACTTCAGTTAAAAATGAATTTATCAAATAGTACAGTCTTAATCCCTTTTTGAAATGCGTTGTAAGATTGCATGGTTCCGCTAATATAATTGCCCAACCAGGACTGTTGTTTACTTGCTTGGAATGCTAGCATCCTATCCAAAAAAGACCTGTGTCTACAGCCAATAATTCTAGGATAGGTAAATAAATTGCAATTCCTGGTTATCCTGGTAGGGTTGAATAGCATGAAATGAGATAAAAGGTAGGTAGGGGCCAGTCCCCAAACTAATTTAAAAGAAATACAAGAGAACCAGTGCAGCATTCGATATAGCCTCAGCACCCTGGGGTTGTGGGTTCAAACCCACACTTCTCCTTGTGACCCTGGGCAAGTCACTTAATCCCCCCATTGCCCCAGGTACATTAGACAGATTGTGAGCCCACAGGGATAAATGGTTGAGTAGCTGAATAAACTCATGAGAACAGTTCTGAGCTCTCCTGGGAGAACGGTATTGAAAACTGAATAAATAATTATTATTTTGAGTAAACATTCAATTCAAAATCTAGATTTCCTTAGGCCCTTAACAGAGTTTTTTTGAAGAGCCATGTTTTTAGACCTTTGTGAAACAGTGCATATGCGGTAGTCCGAATTTCAATGGGTAGCGATATAATCAACGACATTCTGGTATTTTTTCTTTTTTACCATTATATCCGGTTGTCTGGATCCAGCTTTTTATCAGTCGGAATGGGGATGTTCTAGGTGGTCATAACTTCAAGTTTATTTAAAATTTGATTTATCGCTTACTCGAAATTCAAAGCGATGTACAAAAATAAAATTACAACTTTCAGGGGAACAATACATTTAGCTTAGACGTGACGCACAAGACATACGCTACCAAAGGGAAAAGAGGGGAAGGAAATACTTCTTTGTTTTCCACAATTGCCTTTGTTTTGCTTTTGGTTCTTTTGGATATCTGTTTGTCAGTTACATACGACACTAAACGTGATTCAAAGAAAAAGCTTTTATTCCTTGTACATCAGTCTGACAAACTGCTCATGCCCTCCAGCCGACCTCTTCGTTTTTGCTTTCGTCGGGGGACAGGTTCCTGAAGAAGGGCTCCTCCCCGAAACCAGCGTGGTTGAACCTTTTCTCCTGGCGCGGTTTTTGCTTGTTAGTTTGTGAGAAGTTTTCCAGATAAGTATTTCTTTTTTCATTCTTCGTATGGTGATTTTTGATTTTGTTGAGTGTTCCGGGGGGTCTGGCTGGCAGGGTTTGTTTGGGGGTCGCTCAGGAATTACTGTTTGAGTTATATTTGATTCACTTATTGGTCTATTGATTGATTGATTGATTGGATTATTTTGGTGAAAGGTTTCTTTAATGTTCAGCACACTCAGGGTGCTCGATGATGGTGTGGGGGTGGAGGCTTACTGCCTTGACCCAGAAGTGAAGTGTCGGAGTTGGACTCCTGTTGGAGCTGGACTCCTATCGCTGATGGTTCACACTGAGAGCACCCTTCACATATATTATAATCACATGATTTTGTTTGTGAGCTGTGAATGAAGTTGATTTTCCTAAGCGCCCTCCGAACAAACCCTGATGTGACTTGATTTGCCTCGTTACGTTATTGCTATAGTAGAATTTTTGGCAAAATTTGAGTGTAATTGTTGTGTTCATATACATAAGTTAAACATAAATTAAATGTACATCACTGCTAGAGTTGAGCGACTCATCTATGCCAGGGACTGGGAGATCCTGGTTGCAGTCATGCACAGAGAACTCAGCGGGCAAAAACCCTTGGACGTCCACAGAAGGAATCTCTAAGTTTGAATGCCAGCTGCTCCTGTTTTTTATAGTTTTTCTAAGCCAGATAATTAACTCATAATTAATAAGGCTGGCATTTTGTGGACTGTGTTTGGACACACCTAGGAACTGGCCAGATTCCAGAGTAAACCAAAGACAGTGTCATTCCTGTCCCCAAGTCCTAATGTCAAGAAATTAAGTGAATTAATTGCACTCATTGAATAAATACTGTAACATAGTAGATGATAGCAGATAAAGACCCAAATGGTCCATCCAGTCTGCCCAACCCTACCCACTCTTTAAATTACTGACTTACCGTATTTTTCGCTCCATAAGATGCACTTTTTCCCCAAAAAAAGTGGGAGAAAATAAGGGAGCGTCTTATGGAGCGAATACCTCCTCTCCCCGGTACCTTTTTTAAATTTCCGTTGGTCCAGCGTTGTATCGGCAGGAACTTTCCGCGCTCCTGCTCCTCCCTCGCTGGACGGCTGTCCTCTCTTCCGACAGAGCGGCGCAGAAGGCAGGCATGAGCTTTTTGCATTCCTGCCTGGTCCCGCACCGCTCCCTGAATGGCTCCCGTCAGTTCTGACCAACAGAAGTTTAAAAAAAAAGGTACTGGGAGGGAGGGGAGCTGCCTATCACTAGATCTGTCTTGTATTCTGTCCTGACCTACCACTAGACCACCAGATGGGGGACAGGGCAGGACGGTGGGCAGAATTTTTTTCCTTGGTTTTTCCTCCTCTACAGGAGGGTGCGTTTTATGGTTAGGTGCATCTTATAGAATGAAAAATATGGTAATTTAAATTTTCCTTCTTAGCTATTGCTGGGCCAGAACCTAAAGCTCTGCCCAGTTCAATGCTTAGGTTTCATCTACTGAAGTCTCCATCAAAGCTCATTCCAACCCATCTAAAGCATCCCAGTCATCGAAGCCCTCCCCAGCCAATCCTCGATCAAACAGCCATATACGGACATAAACCGTGCAAGTCTTCCCAGTACTGGCCTTAATTTTTTCTGTGTTTTCAATTATACTCAAAACTTTGCTTTTCAGAATAACTTGTATATAAAGTAATCAAGTTCAAAACTCATAATCAGTACTTTTAATCACTAAAACAGAAACTGTCATGATCCACTGGCTTATTGTAATGGTATTGTTTTAATAACTATAGTACGATATCATCAAACAGGCTCCTACTGCTTTTTTATGAGTCCTGTAATTGAGCTAAATTGTCCATTTAGCTAACAAGATTAAAAACTCTGTATTAGCAACGTATTTGAGCACATATTTTTTTGTTTTCAAAATTCCAAACTATATAAAAATGTCTCCCTGCCTTTTTGCAGTACACCCTTAGGGTCTTGATCGCAGTGCTTTTCTGGAATCGGTGGCATAGCGATGGAGAGAGGCGTCTGGGGCGGTGGTGCCCCTCCCCACCCTCTCTTCCATCCCCCACCTCCACATGCTCATTCCCCGCCGCTTCCCTTCCCCCGTACCTCAGTAACGTTCCTGGCATGAGGAGCAACTCCCAAGTTGCAGTCGTACCAGCTCTTCTTCTGACATCACTTCCTAGGCATGGGTCCCGGAAGTGACATCAGAGGAAGAGCTGACGCGGGTTGGGGGTTGCTGCTTGTGCCAGGAATGTTACAGAGGTACGGGGCAAGAGAAGCGGCAATGGGGGTGGGGTGGAGAGGACGACGGGTGCATGCACCCTCACCAAGAAGGGGCCCGGGGTGGACTGCCCCCTCCCTTACTATACTGATATAATGGAATACTGAAACAATGCTTACAGAGTTTCTAATGGATGAAACCTGCCACCTTGTGTTTGTGTGTCAGTATAAAATTTGTGTGTCAGTATAAAAATTTTCTACCATCAGCATTTTGCAGCCAGCTATGAGATAAGTAACTGTTTCTAGCTCTTTCTTACAAAATCTACTGACGCTTGCTTGCTTTTTGCTTACTGACACTTATGGGGAATTTAGGAGACATCTAAAAACATCTGTTTTCGAAGTATTTAGGCAGCTAATTTGTAAAAATTTTATTACGCACTATTTTGATCATTGTAGTGTCTATAATTATTGGCTTTTCCCTAGCAACAGCAGCAGATGAATCCAGAGACCAATGGGATAGCTCACATCTACCAGCAGGTGGAGATAGAGAAACTGATTAACAGGTGGTCCTATTGGCTGGCACTCCTCCTGTCTCATCAGTAATCTCTATCTCCCAGCAGGAAAAGGTCGCTATTCAACTAGCTCCTGAACTCTGGCTGTGGCTGGAACTTTATTTTCTCCTGTTGAGGTTTCTCTTCAGTGAGACAGGGGTGTCCGGCTGAACGGTGCCGGCTTTAGAGGTTACACTTGGGCCCCCCCTGGTCCCTGCCTCACCCTCCCTCCATTGCTAGAGGGTCTGACTGGGTCTCAAATGTTTTCTTCTTTCCCTTCTCTGTAAAAAAAAAAAAAAAAAGAGAGACCACAGTTGTTACATTCTGCCATGCTTTTGCTGCAAACTGGCTTCAACCGGCCCTAACAACAAGCTTGTGAGTATGTCTGGCTTTTACAGTTGTTTGAACTTCAGGTTCTGTTTGGGAGTCTTAGTACTGTGGGTTCGGTCATCATACATTTAAGGTATGGATATTTTATTGAGGCTAAGTTTTATGACTAGAAATCCATGGAGGGAGCCGGGACTTCCCGCC
Organism: Geotrypetes seraphini; assembly: GCF_902459505.1. Lineage (NCBI taxonomy): Eukaryota > Metazoa > Chordata > Amphibia > Gymnophiona > Dermophiidae > Geotrypetes > Geotrypetes seraphini. Next base: position 14,797,198 of record NC_047085.1, read on the forward strand.
CTTTGCATGCACGCGCTTTGTTTCCTTGTTGGTTACAGCGCAGCAGTAGCGATGCGATTTCATGCTCGTACTTGTTCTCTTTGTTGGGTTTCAGTGCAGCAGTAGTCCTGTTTATTCTGAGGCTCTTTTTCATCTTTGTTTGTCACGGCCATGTGCAGCTGATTGTGCAGGTGCCGGTTTATAGCAGCGCGCATGAGATGGGATATGTTTTTTCCGGCGCTGTGGGCCGTTCTTCTGGTTATTCCCCGAGTCTGATTTTCTTTCTATGCAAGCCGCGGCAGGGTAAATTTTGGGGGGCTCGAATCCGACTATGTTTCTAGGAGCGTTGATGCAGCGGCCACGTGTCAGCGAGAATCAGGCGTGCGCATGGGTCTCCGGCGATGGCGGGAGAGCTGCAGCGTTCCGGTAGTTTGTTTCCAGCTGACTTTGGTCAGGGTATGCCGGGGCTTCTCTCCTTTCCGGTTCAGACAAGTTGTATGTGTTTCACCAGCTTTGGGACATGCTTGGGCAGCTTTATATGTCTATGTCTGTGTTCCTGCTGTACTCCCTTGAAGAAAGCTGCTTGTTTAATCGGACTCTGGGGTTAGCACTCAAGGGGTTTACCAGAGAGACTCTGACCTGTGCTAGGTCACCCAGTCTCGGTTTGTCTCCAGACAGGGGCGACATACAGCAACTCACGGCACAGTGAGATCAGCAATAAGATAGTGCCCTGTATTTCACACAGGTATCTCATTGTCTCTCTTGGGGTCCCTGCAGATTGAGCCTTTGTCTATTGGTAACTGTCCTTGTTTGGGCCTCTGTGCTGAGCTGCATGTGTCTAGTAGTGGCACAGGATATTTATGCCTAAAGGTAGTACAAGCAGTTTCCAAGTTCGGGCTGTCTCTATGGGCATAATGACACTGCGCATATTCCTGCGGCCAGTACTCTATTTCTGAGGGGGCCCAGACTTCAGATTTCCATGCTTATCACGCTGGTTTCTCCTGTCACCATTTTCTCATGGCACATGCTAGACGGGCCCCCCAACCAGACAGAAAAGGCTGTACAGCTCCTTTTAACCAGGAGCCAGTTACCTATTCTATCAAACCCATGGAGGATCACGCACTATGTGGCTGTTAGCCTCATCCCTGAAGCTCTCATTAACGATGTGAGCTTTGTCTGATACCTGTAAGGATGCTGTTGTTTTCCACGGGGCGGTAGATGCAGCATCTTGATTGAGTCTAGTACGTATTCACTTTAAAGGACATACGTATTTCGCTCATGTTGCATGGGGTTAGTACTGTTTTCATGGTTCCAGTATATTCCTCTTTACATTGTGAACCTTGATTTTTCCTAGGAGAATCTTCTTGCAGATCCTACAGTCTTATTCTGCCATTCCCTGACCTTCTGCACTTCATTCTGAGGGGATCTTGACTTCTACCAATGACTCTTCAGGCTTTCTCATGAGGGAGATGACACTATAATGTCAGGTCAGAGGGCTGTGAAGATTTTTCAGGATGCTTGCATCTTTGCATTCTCCTCAGGTTTTCCAGTTCGTTCTTGGAGTCTCTATGTTTTGTGTTTCCCTTTTCAGTGTTACTGGTTCTCAGGACGGTTCTTATAGTTCTTCGGGAACTAAGGGACGTTGTTCCACTTACCGCATGGTGCCCGAGATAGGGGGCATTGGGCGGGCTGGATCCCATTCTGCTGAATTAGTTTCTCGGGGTTACACATTTCTGCAGACAACCTGGGAGTATATTTACATTTTCTCTATGGACTCCGAATCGGCACTTGGAGCGGCGCTTTCGGTTTTGGCACATGCCATTTTGCCTACCCAAGGCTTCACGAACGTTTTAGGTGATGTGGGCGGTGGTACCGTTTTGGCGCTACCAGGCGATTCATCTAATTTCTTCTTGACTGCCTGCTTGATTCGGACGACTTCCAGTCGGGCCATTTGACTGACATGAAAAGGGTGATATCTTTTCCTCAGTTCTTTGCACAGCACTCTTTTCTCCTGTACTATTTATAGGTATATCGGGGTGATGTTTTTATTCATATAGGAGAGACATGTGTTTCTTTCCGGAGACTTGGGCATGGGGTCTCGGTCTCAGATTGGTATTCTTCTTCGCTTACCATGACCAAGAGTATGGGATTCTGTACAGTTTCTGGGATCCATATTGCTGACTCCACTGGGGACTTCGGCTTGCTTTCCCCTTCTTACGCTACAGCAGTCGCTTTTGTTCCGGTGGTTCCCGGTATCTCAGGGCACCAATTATTTGGTATGCTCCTCCTGCATCTCTCTGTATGATTTGGTGGCTCCGCGCGATTTCTCTTTTCAAGGCATGCCTCGGTCTTTGCTGGACTATCTCATGACCACCGACCATCCCGGGCTGTCGGGTTGGGGGGCTCTGTGGCTTCCATCCTCAGCTCCTGGAGTCTGGTCTTCAGAGGCGACTCAGTACTTGTTCATTCTTCTGCTCTTGAGCAGGGTCAGGCTACCTTTCTGGAGCTTCAGATCATTCTTCCGGATTGCCGCTGAGGGTCCTTTTGGTCAGTATTAGGATGGGGGTATTTCTCTACTGCTTGGGCAGTAAGTGTTGTACTCATTGGCAGGTGAAGTTATTCTGCTTCAATGGGTGGACTCTCATCTTCGTCTTCTGTTGGCAGATCCTTTTATGGATCAGGATAAGAGTTTGGATAGACTTTCTCTCCGCGGAATCTGAGCATGGCCCATTTCTTGTATGCTACAGTGTACAGCGCTGTGTACGCTCTGGAAAGTGTGCATGTTAGTAATAGTGTAATCTTCTGCATCCTGGATATTGAGATTTGTGGCTCAAGCGTTCTAGCTCTTTTTATGGAAGTGAGATCTGCTTGACCTAGACCTCATGGCCTCGTCTCTCAATTCTAAGCTTCCTAGCTTCTTCGGCGGGCCCATGGAGTGGGAGTTAGAGGGGGTAGCTGCATGGCTCCTTTCTCGCTTCTGCCTTCTCTTTTTCAGTGTTTTCCGATGGCTTGGATTTGCCACCTCGAGCTCGCTTTCCGGGCACAGTATTTGTAGAATCTCTGGATTGGCGGCGCCATCCTTACTTTGCGGATTTGATGAGTCTTTCAACAGCCGGACTAAGAAGTTTCCTGGTATCTCCGGCTTTGCTCGCCTAGGGTCCGTTCAACATGGATATTTGTACTACTTTAGTATTACGACCTAGTTTTTTGAAAAATCTTGGCTGACGTATAAGGATTATGCGAAGCAGGTTGTTTCTTCTCTTATCCAGGTGCTACGGACGTCTTCTCCTGTGGCTTCTGCTTCCTTTTGGAGGTTTTTCCTTTCTTGGGTGCTTCTTAACGTTTGAACCACTCCAGAGTTCCTTTTTGGCACAGGTGTATTGCTGAGGGCTTAGCGTTCAATTCCCTTCAGCTTCTAGTGCCATTCTTAGCTTGTTACAAGGGCTAGGTATATTGCTCTTCGCTTACTTCTCGGCTTCATGTAGTTCAGGTCTTAAACAGAGTGCGGTATATTCATGCGCCTCTTAGAAAGCCCGGTTTGGAGTACAATCTTCACGTACTTCTTCTCAGTATACTGAAGGCTTCATTTCATCCTTGTCTTTTGGGACTCTAAAGGGCTGTGCCGTTGATCATGGGGTTTCTTGTGGCCATGGCTTCAGCTCTGCAGTTTTCTATGTTGCAGGCCTTGTTCAATGGGGATTCCTATTTCTGATTTCCGAAATATGGGGTATCAGTTCGGATGGTACCATTATTTCTTTCTAGGGGGGTGTCATCCTTTCTTTTATGTCATGCTCGCTTTTCCTTCCTTCTTCCTGGGAGGGGAAATTGGGAGCAGTGCTTTTATTCACTGCATTTTTTGATATGTACGTAGCGTTCTCTGTGAGCTCGGTTTCTTACGACTTTTAGTTGTTTATATCTCCTTTTTGCATTCTTCAAGGGACGCCTCAAATGTTTGGTGGCGTCCGAAGCCTCCATCGCTCAATGGGTCCAGGAGGACATTCTTTATGCTTGCTTGCTGGCAGGGAAGCGGTTGGCGAAAGAACTTCATGACCATTCCGCTGGAGCGATGGCTACTTCTTGGGCTCGGTCCAGAGGTTTTTTTCCTTGGAGGAGATTTGTCTCGCGGCTAATTGGTCTTCCGAGCGTGCTTTCTCTCCCCATTTCTGCTTGGATGTGGGGGCGCATGCGGTAGGGGCGTTTTGTGCTTCGGTTGTTGCGGAGACGGCGTTTGCTTCCCACCCAGATTGAGGATTGCTTTGCTACATCCCATTGGTCTCTGGATTCATCTGCTGCTGTTGCTAGGGAAGGAAAAATTATGTTCTTACCTGTTAATTTTCTTTCCCTTAGACGCAGCAGATGAATCCAGAGCCTCACCCTTTCTGGATATTGTCTCTCGGTTTTTTCTTTTGCAACTTTCGCAGTTTGTTATTATGGCAGGTTGTTTTCTGTATTATTGCATTTTGAGATTTGTTATGGGAAAGAAGTTTTTTACATGCTCTGCCTATTGCTGGTTACGTGTGCTTGGGCAAGGAGCTATACTGATGAGACAGGAGGAGTGCCAGCCAATAGGACCACCTGTTAATCAGTTTCTCTATCTCCGCCTGCTGGTAGATGTGAGCTATCCCATTGGTCTCTGGATTCATCTGCTGCGTCTAAGGGAAAGAAAATTAACAGGTAAGAACATAATTTTTCCTTAACTTTTTTAGTTCTATTCAACTTCTTTTATTAGTTTTTTTAACTATTGTAAACCACATAGAACTTTATGGCTTTGCGGTATATAAATTTATTATTATTGTGATGATGATGTATGTTGCACCAGTTTTTTCAGTGCTTGCTTTATGCCACCTTGTCTGTAATCAACTGTTCATTCTTGTCTGAGTAGCACCTGAAATGTATTAGTATTGTTTTTCTTAGTTTGTGGTAGCTATTTGTGCTACTATTATTAGTATATTGGGTATTAGAACAAAATCTTTTCCAGAGAAAGGAAAATGATAAAACCAGAGGACATAATTCTATCGTATCAAGCAGCCTTATGGGGCAAAGACCTGGAAAAACTAATTACACACACAAACAACTATGGTGAATTTAGGAAACACCTAAAAACATACCTGTTCTCGAAATACCTAGATAACGAATCTGGACAATAGACCCCATCACAATCCCACCCCCAAATCTGATCTTGTAAACTGTTAACCACTAATATCTAACTATGAATGTTCCATTCAATTTGTAGAATCTTTCTAATTCATTGTAAACCGCATAGAACTTCACGGTCCTGCGGTATATAAACTGTTGTTATTATTATTATAATTTGAGATTGAGGGGTGGTAGATTCAAAGGCAATGTTAGGAAATTCTACTTTACGGAGAGGGTGGTGGATGCCTGGAATACGCTCCCAAGAGAGGTGGGTGAGAGGAAAACGGTGGCGGAGTTCAAAAAAGCGTGGGATGAACACAGAGGATCTAGAATCAGAAAATAATATTAAATATCGAACTAAGGCCAGTACTGGGCAGACTTGCACGGTCTGTGTCTGTATATGCCCGTTAGGGCTTTAATGGCTGGGAGGGTGTAGATGGGCTGGAGTAGGTTTTGACAGAGATTTTGGCAATTGGAACAAAACAAATAAAATCATTACCTCAAAATGTAGAAAAGTGAGCACATTATACATTTATAGGTGAAAAAATATACAACCAGTGTTTTATTTTGCTTCCCATTAGGAAAGAGGCCATTTTAGATCATTCTTGCAAAGTTTATCATCCTGAAAAAAACGCAGTGAAACACCATCGGGAGGAAAGCTCAGGAAGGTATATGATTTATATATTTTTTAGCTCCATTTATTCTGTGGTAACTTTTTTTGCAACCTTTTATTTTATGTGATTATTAGTTAAGAGGGGCCTTAGACATCTGAGCCAATCAGGACCTTAGGCCCCTCCCTCATGTAATCTAATCTAATCCTTAGGTTTGTATACCGCATCATCTCCACGTTCGTAGAGCTCGACGCGGTTTACAGTAGGAGAAATAGGAAGGAACTACAACAGAGGGTTAGAGGTAGAAGTATCCCAGAATGCACTGGGAAGGCCCACCATTTTGCATTGGGAGGGAGTGGGCATCCCTTTTGCAGGCCATCAGATAAAGGTACGAGGGGCTTTTGAGGGGGGGGAGTGGCAGAGGGATCTTGGGGTTGTTGGGGTGGAGTCAGGGAGCGTCAGGGGAATCTTGGGGGTTTTGAGGTGGAGTCAGGGACTGTTCATTGGGGTTCAGGGATGAAGGGGCCAGCAGCAGGAAAGAGTGGCCATGCCTCCTGCCGGGGGATGCCTCCGGGGGTGGCAGCAAGAGGGAGTGGGCATCCCTCCTGCCTTGGACTATGGCAGGAGGAATTGGTCATGCCTTCTACCGTGGACAGTTGCGGGGGGCTTAAGGGGTTCTGGCAGAAGGGAGGGAGCATCCCTCCTGCTGGCTGACATCAATTGTGGGGGGGGGGGGGGGTGGAATGGGTGCCCTGCTGCAGCTGCTAAACTGATCACAGCAGGGAGATTCCTTTGCCGCAATTAGCTTGGTGGTAATGCGATTCTCTAACCGGCACCTGTGACATGGATGCCGATTAAAGAATCAGGGTGGTTATATAGGGTTAGGCATGAGGACAGATGTGATTCTATATAGGACACCTGTGTGCGATTCTCAAAAGCCACTTAGGTGGCTGCTGAGACCAGGCGTCCTATACAGAATCAGGCCCACAATGTCAATGTGTGTTTTGCAGTGTCTCTTGTACCTGTTTCTTGTTCAATGTCTGTTTGACATAAGCCCATAAGAACGTTGGTGGGTTAAGCAGGGTTCTAAATGTTTTCTAAATAAAAGTATCTTACAGTGATATTCATTCCAGACTGTGTGCGTATAGTGCTGCTTGAGATTAATTGTTTAATTCCTTGCACCGTGTTCACTCACAATTTGTTTGTGTTTTTTTAGATTGGGGCAGAGAACTAAGAAAATGCGAATGGAAGATGAAGAGACAAACTTGAAAGTTAAAATTGAAAATCAGGTGGTAAGTTTCCAGAAGTAAATTGTGTAGCTTATACCTAGGTGAAGGCTGGAAGATGAGGGAAGGATACAAAAAGAATATTTTTTTATTTCCTGGAAAATATAGCTCACTAACCCGGGAGACTGCAAACATTTCTGTATCGCTTGGTAGACTGGTTTAGTCCTTACGAATGGATTATATGCCTCACTGCTACCAGCAGGTGGAGACAGCACAAACTTGTATATCAGGCTAGAATCTGCCTAGCAACTCAGTCTGTCTCAGTCTCCATAGCAGGTGGGTAAGACTAGATCAGCTCCCCTTCTAGCATTGTTGGAATTTTATTTTGGACTCCTGGGTTCCCCTATGTGCCGAATAGAGCTTGGACGGGTCCTGTTTGGAGATCCGTCCAACCTTGGGGGTGTTAAACCCGTTGGGTCTTGAGCTGGATCCCTCCCCCCACTTTCCTCCACCTCCCCATATTTTTGTAGAGGTGCCTCAGCCGGTGGCCTGGCCCCCTGGTTGGTCAGCCCTCCAGCTTTGAGAGCCGTGGAGTCTGTTCTGTAAAAAAAAAAAAAATAGACAAAATCTTGAGGTATGCCAGTCTAAAGGGCTCATTTCCTTTTTAAACTGCCTTTTTACTGTATTTTCTCATCTAACTGGCACTTTTCTTTCTGCTAGGGCAGTTTTCAGCACAATGAGCACTTTTAAAGGGAAAAAATGCTCATTGTGCTCCAGACGCGAGGTGGAGCGGTGGGGTAGCCTCGTCAGCAGCGGATGCCGGTGGCCAGGTCACTCCGCCGCATGTACCTCACGAGTCGGCTTTGGATTGCGGGGAAGCCTGGGCTTCCCCTGATGCTCACACGGAGGATTCCCCAGATGCCAACGGTCAGGGAGAAAAGGATTCCCTTGCCTTAGGAACGGGTGGGGATTCCCTTTTCGCGTCAGTCGGTTCCTCGGCCTCAGCGTCAGGATAGTCCCAGGCTTTTAAGATGCGGCAGGCCACAGGAGCTCTGATTTTGGCGGTTTCAGGTCCAATTTCAGCAGAAACTTCTTCTTTCATCTCGGTTACCTCAGGTGACCTTCCCCCTGTTCTGGAAATACAGGGGCAAGGAGTCCCTTGGGGCCGCTGGGGGTTTCCCCCCTTAATTTATGTTAGCACTTTGTAAAGCTTATGTGCTGGAAGCTGGAGGTTCCGTGTCCACTCCGGGGGTCTTGGAGGGGGGGGTTGCCCTCAACGTCTTCCCCAGTGCAGCACCACACAGCGGCGGTTTTGCCCCATCTACTCCTCTCTCATCCAAACGCCCAAGGGTCTCTTGGGATGAGTTTTTTTGCCCAGAGGAGCAAGATGTTATTGATGAGGACCTGGATCCTTGGGAAGATTTCCAGGATCTTCTTGGGGGGTCAGATTCTATCAGCGAGGGGTTCGAGCACTCCCCAGCTGGCGAAGATGTGTCTGTGGTGCGCATTTTACAGCGGGACAAGCTTCATGAGTTAATTCTTCAGGTCTCCTTGGTTTTGCACTTTGAGGACACCGTTTCAGAACCCCCGCATGCGGTGGACCCCTTGCAAGGGGATCCGCTCTGCATCCCGCTCTTTTCCTATGCATCAGGATATTTAGGATATTATGCTCGCACAGTGCCAGAAGCTCCCTTTCACTTGTGGGCTCCATGGCCCTCCTGTATCCCATTCCTGAAGGGGATAGGGACACTCTGAAGTTGCCTGTAGTGGACACGGTGGTCTCGGCCTCTCTAAAAGGCATACCGTGCCTGTTGAGGGTGGTGCGGCCTTAAAGGACCTCGAGGAGCGTAAGTTGGAATCTCACTTTAAACAAAGTTTTGATGTGACTGCTCTGGCGGTCCAGGTGGTGATGTGTGGTGGGCTGGTGGCTTAGGCGTTTTTTTCGCTGGGCCGAGCATGTCCTCGACTGTAAAACTGAGGATTGGGAACTGCTCAAGCACGAGCTAGCAAGGATTGAGTTGGGTGCTTATCTTTCAGATGACATGTATGACCTCTAGCGAACTTCTGCCAAGTCGGCGTTTGCAGTGGCAGCTCGCCGTACCTTGTGGCTTCGTGCTTGGTCTGTAGATGCGGCATCCAAAGCTATGTTCACAAAGTTTCCTTTAAAAGGCTCTTTCTTGTTTTGGTGAGGATCTGAACAGGTTGGTTCAGACTCTCACTGGTTCTAAAGTGCCTCGTTTGCCTGAGGATAGGTCTAGGCAGCTGGCTCAAGGTGGTGCTGCTCGTGGGCGTTATTTCCGTCGTTTCCACCCTGGTCGAGGGGCTGCCTCTTCAGTCGCCTGGGCTCTCTAGAGGCAGGTTCTTCCAGCACATTCAGTCCTTTTGGGGGGGCCGCCCGTCCTGCACAATGACTTCTTGCCGGCACCCTTCTTGGTTCTGGTGGACGCCCGGCTGAAGGATTTTTATCCAAAGTGGGCAGACATCACGTCCGATCAGTGGGTTCTGGAAGTTTCTCGCTTCTCCCTCGCAGGTGGCATGGAAGCAGCAGGCCTTTCGTCAGACCCTTCAAAGACTGTTAGATCTCCACTTGGTGGTTCCAGTTCCCTCGCAGGAATGCGGCACAGGTTGGTACTCGATTTTACTTTGTGGTGCCAAAGAAAGAAGGGACCTTTCAGCCCATCCTGGAATTGAAGGGGGTCAACAGGGCTCTTCACGTGCCTTCCTTCCGCATGGACATTCTGTGGTTGGTGATTCTGGCGGTTCAGCCAAGGGAGTTTCTGACCTCTCTAGATCTGACCAAGGCCTACTTGCACATTCCTATTCAGGCATCCCATCATCGCTTCCTGCGCTTTGCGATCTTGGGGCAAAATTATCAGTTCTATGCACTCCCCTTTAGTTTGGCCACGGCCCCGCGGAAGTTCACCAAGGTGATGGTGGTCTTTGTGGCGGTGTTGTGCAAAGAAGGCATTCTAGTTCATTCATACCTGGACAACTGGTTGATTCGAGCGAAGTCGTCGCAGGAGAGCACCCGGGTCACGGCTCCGGTGGTGGAGTTTCTGCAGTCACTGGGATGGGTACTCAACCATGCCAAGAGCCGGTTGTTTCCCTCTCAGCACCTGGAGTATTTAGGAGTGCTGTTTGATACCTCCTTGAGGAAGGTCTTCCTTCCAGAGGCCCAGGTAAGCAAATTGAAATCTCAGATTCGCCTGCTTATGGCATCCCGGTGTCCTTGGGCGCAGTATTTCCTCCAAGTCTTGGGGTCGATGGCGGCCTTCCTCTATGTCATGAGGTGGTTGCGGGCCCACATGCGTCCTCTTCAGTATGCTCTTCTTTGGAGGTGGTCGCCTCAGAGGTACAGTCTAGATCACCCTGGTCCGCTTCCGGGCTTAGCTCGGGGCAGTCTTCGTTGGTGGCTCCAGACCCCCCATCTAGTACAAGGGGTGAGTCTGGTGCAGCCGCAGTGGACGGTGCTGCTCACGGATGCCAGTCTTCTCAGTTGGGGAGCTCAGTGTCTAGGTCACTCAGCTCAGGGCACCTGGTTCACGAAGGAGGCTTCTTGGCCGATCAATGTCTTGGAGACCAGAGCGATTCATCTGGCGTTGCTAGCCTTCCAGTCCTTTTTGATGGGGGCGACTCTGCTCATGGTCTGGGCGGAGTCGCCCTTCAAGAAATATCAGCTTCCCACATAGCCGGAGTGAAAAATGTTAAAGCGGACTTCCTAAGTCGTCACATGCTAGATCCCAGAGAGTGGTGTCTCAGCCCAGTGGCCTTTCAGTTGATAGTGCAATCTTGGGGTCAGCCCCTCATAAACCTGATGGCCACAACTGTCCATGTCAAAACACCCCGCTTCTTCCTTCGTCGCAGAGATGATCAGTCCGAGGGCCTGGATGCTCTGGTTCAACCATGGCCAATGGAGGGGCTGTCGTATGTGTTCCCTCCGTGGCCATTAGTGGGGAGAGTTCTTCTCCGCAGAATTCGCCATCCGGGCCTCGTGATTCTGGTGGCTCTGGATTGGCCTCGACAACTGTGGTACGCGGATCTGGTGAGGCATCTGGTGGCGGATCCTCTTCCTCTGCCTCTCTTGGATGACCTTCTAACTCAGGGTCCAATTCCAATGTTCTCTCCAGGTCTTACGGCTTGGCTCTTGAAAGGGGTCGCCTAGGTAAGAAAGGTTATTCAGATAAAGTGATCTCAACTCTCCTTGGGTCCTGGAGGCTTTCCATCTCTCGGGCTTATGTGAGGGTTTGGCGACTATTTGAGGAGTGGTGTGATGTGCGTGGCGTGGTCTCTTTTCGCGCTTCTTTGCCTAACATCTTAGAGTTCTTGCAGGATGGCCTGGATAGGGGACTGGCTTGGTCTTCTCTCCGGGTTCAGCTTACGGCTTTGTCAGCGTTTGACTGCCATTCCTGATGTGATTCGCTTCTTGTGGGCTGCCAAGTTGCTCAAGCCCTCCTTTTGAACTGTTGGGCGACTGCTTTTTGAAGGACCTTACTCTTAAAGCGGGCTTCTTGGTGGCTATTACTTCGTGTTTCTGAACTGCAGGCTTTCTCTTGTAGGGCTCCCTTCTTGGATTTTTCTAGGGAGCGGGTTGTCTTGAGGCCTGTTCCTTCCTTTCTCCCAAAGATAGTTTCTCCTTTTCATGTCATTCAGACAGTGGTCCTCCCGGTGTTGGGTAGCCGTGAGGGCTCTTCTGAGCAGAGACATCTGCGCAAGTTAGATGTCAGTCAGGTCCTTCGCTCTTATGTGCAGAGGACCCAGGAGATCAGGAAATCAGATCATCTCTTTGACCTTCTAGCGGGTCCTTGTAAGTGGGATGGCGCTTCTAAGGCTACTATTGCGTGCTGGATCAAGGAGATTATTGCTTCCACTTATCTTCTGAAGAAGAAGCCTGTTCCAGAATTTCTTAAGGCTCATTCCAGTAGGGGTCAGGCAGCTTCTTGGGTTGAATCTTCTAAGTTGCCTCCAGTAGATATTTGCAAAGCTGCAGTTTGGTATTCTCTGCATTCCTTTGTAAGACACTACCATGTGGATGTTCAAGTACGTCGGGACGCGGTATTCAGTGAACGTGTTCTGATGTTGGCCCTTCAGGGGTCCCACCCTTAATGGGTACTGCTTTGGTACGTCCCATTTGTAAGGACTATACCAGTCTACCAAGTGATACAGAAGGAGAAATTAGGTTCTTACCTTCTAATTTTCTTTCTGTTAGCTTGTAGACAAGTATAGTCCCCCACCCTGTCTGTCTTTATGCGGTGATTGTGGGTTTTTGTTTTGCTCACGTGCAGATTTTGGTTTTTCTGCAGGTTCTAGAATTTTTCTAGGGCCGGGAAGAAGTAAGAACAGCATCTGTGGCTCAGCTGGCGAGCTTTGGGGATGTTTTCTATATCAGGATTAAGGTCTACACATGTTCCAACAGTAGTTTATAAGTACCGTATTTTTTGCTCCATAAGACACACTTTTTTCCACCCAAAAGTGGGTGGAAATCTCAGTGTGTCTTATGGAGCGAAGGTACAATTTTGATCCCGCCCCCTCACTGCACCATTTTAAACACCCCGCCACCCACCTTTTAAAACACCTTCCCGCCTGCTGTAGCCGCACCTTTTAAAACAGCTACCCGCCCTCTGCTGCCTCCTCTTTGTCGTTGCAGTCCCTAGTTGTCCAGCATGTATCTCTCCCTCGCTAGCAACGCACAGGCCAGGAGCGCAGACGTCAGGAGCAAGCTTTCCGCGTGCCCGCTTGGGCCCGTGCTGTTTTCTAAAATGGCTTCATCAGTTCTCGCAAGAACTGACCCCAGCCATTCAGAAAGCAGTGCAGGCCCAAGCGGGAGCTCGGAAAGCTTGATCCTGACATCTGCGCTTCTGACCTGTGCGCCGCTAGCGAGGGAGGGATACACACTGGATCACCAGGTATGGGGGGGATGATCTAAAAATACTGGGGGGAAGATTATCTAAAAGTACTGGGGGGGATGATCTACTGGGAGGGAAGATCTAAAAGTAATGGGGAAGATCTAAAAGTACTGGGAGGAGATGATTTATTTAAAAATACTGAGGGGATGATCTACTGGGGGGATGATTTAAAAGTACAGGGGGACAATTTAAAAAGGTATCGGGGATGGCTGGCTTGGGTATGGGTGGCTTGGGGCGGGCTGGCTTGGGGCTGGCTGGATGCCACTACGCGTGTCTACCATTAGACGTGCCCACCTCTAGACGTGCCCTGTACCGGCCTACCACTAGACCACCAGAGAGGGTACAGAGTACAGGGCACAGCATTTCGTTCAGAATATTTTTTCTTGGTTTTTCCTCCTCTACAGGTTGGTGTGTCTTATGGAGCAAAAAATACGGTATTTGTTGTTTTTTCCACTTCTGTTCGGAGTGTGTTATACTGTTTTCAGTTGAAGTCTTTCCTAGGTTCTGCTTGGCTATTCGGCAAACTGAGTTGCTAGGCAGATTCTAGCCTGATATACAAGTTTGTGCTCAGTCTCCACCTGCTGGTAGCAGTGAGGCATATAACCCATTCGTAAGGACTATACCAGTCTACAGGCTAACAGAAAGAAAATTAGCAGGTAAGAACCTAATTTCTCCTTAAGCGACAAAAGCATCAATGACGGTATTTAGAAAGTGCGTGAAGGCATTTTATTACCATGAAGCTTTTTAAAATATGTGATGAGATTGTTTATATTTTATTGCTGTTTGTATGTTTGACTAGAATTGTGTACTGGTATGTTTTATTTAACTCACACAGATTTTGAAACGTGCAAGAGAGAAATCTTTTTAATAAATAAATCAAAAATAATAATTCAAAGATACTAATATACAAACCAACCTCTTCCAGAGACATGGAGGCTGTAGAACTAGAGCACATGAACGGAGGTTGCAGGGTAGTAGACTTGGGGGTAATTTCAGGAAATACCTTTGAGGTGGAGTATTAGGCCCTACGTCGTTAATTGTATTCCTATTCCTGGAAATGTCCAGTTATCTTTTTGTTGTAATCCGCTTAGAACTGCAAGGTACAGGCGGAATAGAAGTCATTAATGTAATGTAATGTAATGTAATGTGCATGGGTAAGCACAAGGGTTTCCTAAATAGGAAGATGGTAACAAAACATAACTGTTGAGGTATTATGTTAGACAAGAGTAGTTGGGAGCCAAGGATAATGTCTCACAAACAGCAAAAGACAGATGATCAAGTCTGTGTTTTGTATATCACCGTATTACCATATGCTACGAGTGAGGGTGTTGTGCGCTTCAAGGGAGAGGGGAAAACATCTTATTGTTGAGTAGCAAATAAGTACTGTTATCCAGCGGTGTAGCGAGGGTGAGAGGTGCCCATGGTGATGGGACCCCTCCCCGCCCTCTTTTCCACTCCTCCCTCCCCCCGCCATGAATGTGCCTCCATTCCTTCTCCTGTACCTCATTAACTTCCCCAGCATGAGCAACATCACCAACTTGCTGCCCACGCCAACTTCGGCTCTCCCTTTGATGTCACTTCCTAGGCTACGGACCCGGAAGTGACGTTGGAGGGGGAGCCGGCGTTGGCGCAGGCAGCTGGTGGAGTTGCTGCTCACACCTGTGAAGAGCTAGAGGTACGGTGGTGGGAAAGTGAAAGCACGCCCGTGCAGTGGGGGGTGGGGGGAGGAGTGGGAAGAAGCGGCAGGGGAGAGAAGAAGAGGGGTGCCAGTTCCCCCACTAAGATGGTGCCTGGGGCGGACACCCCCTCCCCTTACTACGCCACTGCTCTTTTCAATACCTTTTGGTTATAAGATAGTGTCCCGAGACCGCGTCCTATTTAATTACTTATGTGGTTGGCATAATGGCAAATTTTGCAATCAATGTTTAAACATGAATGACTTGGATGGACTATGCGGGTCTTTAAAGCTGCCTCAGCACCCTGAGGTTGTGAGTTTGATACCCACTGCAGCACCTTGTGACTCTGGGCAAGTCACTTAACACTTGCATCGCCCCGGGTACAAAAAAGTACCCATCTAAGGGCTAGATTCACTAAGCTTTGCGAGCCTTCTCCGACCACCAACCCGATTCACTAACCTTCTGGCCGATCCGATCCTCACCCGTCTGCACATGCAAATGAGGAGAAATGGCATGCAAAGTAGGAAGGCAGCGATTCATTAAACCAACGAAGGAACGGCGATTGGGCTGGCTGATCCAAAAAGAAGTGACTGCTGAGGACCAGTTGCTCACATCCTTGCCAACTGTCCTGCTCTCTGCAGCCCTGAAATCCCAATATCAAAACAAAAATAAAACCAATTTAAACGCATCTCCCTTGTGCAAAAAGCGCAAGAAGGCAAGCTCTGCTGACTCTCCTGCTCTCTGCTGCCCTGTCCCTGCAGTGCGAACCCATGGTTTCAACCCACGGGTTAAAAGCGTGTTCTGTTCCTGGCTGCATATAGCTCTGGCTAAAGCATGTTCTGTTCCATTAAAGCCCCCTCCCCTCTTGTTTTGACCTCGCTTGTGCGGAGAAGATGGTCTGCGCATGCATCAGGATTGCACTGTATTGATCCATGGGGTCACTGTGGGGCATGCCTCCGATCAAATTAATTTGCATGATGACTTGTAGTGAATCGGTTGCCCGGGAAGACTCAGTCATGAATCGCCCAAGGATCGGATCGGAAAGGTGAGTTTAGTGAATCTAGGCCTTAAATACTTAAACCGCTTTGATTATGTAAAACACATAGAAAAGGCGATATATCAAGTCCCATCCTTCTTCATCTGCCGTCATTTATTGTGTTTCTTTCAGCCTAACTTAATTGGTGATAAATGACATGGTAATTTACCACGTCATTTAAAACAAAGAAAAAAAAAAAGTAGGCGTCTTCAGATGCCTACTAAAAGTACCGCCAGACTGAGGCCACAGAGGCATTTAAGGACACCTGTCTAAAGTAGGCATGGTTTATACTGGAAGTGGACGTAGGCATCCTTGAGGTGCTTTTATGGACACGATTCTCGAGTAAAGTGAGCACTGGGAATGTAGGCCTGTCAAACTCTGGCCTACATTTCTGGCACCTAGTTGGACGTGATTCTGAAAAAGGCGCCATTGGGTGACAGAGACACAAATGGCACTGCTTTTGCAGGAGGCTGCCGCTAATTGTGCCTTTTGCAGAATCTGGGCCTTAGGCTCTCATGAAACAGAAGAGAAAATGTGAGATGAGAGGAGGAGGATTATCTGGAAGAGAAAAAGTGGCAAAAATCTTAGATTTGTCTGTGAATCCAAGTGATGTTACAGTACTTTTCTTTTTCTGAATAAATTATGAGGGTTGGAGACAGTAGAAACCATATATATATGTATATGTGACAAGAAGAAAGGAAATGAGATTATAAATTTATGAAAAAGAGCAAATGATAAATGTAAGTATTATGACAATGCAGTTAAATGCCTGTAACTTATAAAATATCTTCAGCCATCTGTTTTGACTTCAGCAATATAACTTTAAATACACTTTTTTGTTTCAAAGTGGATTTTATAGTGTTAAGGCCAAAAGGCCTCCTATTCATTATCTTGTGAACATGTCAGATAATATATCTGGAGAGTATATTTTTACATCTTTTAGCCCAGTAGCATTTTATAAAGTTTTTTATTTTCATACCCTGGTTGGTATATTTCAGTGTAAAGTGTAATTTTAAAATACAGAATATACAGTACAAGTCCAAAAAATCTGGACCCTTCACAATTAAGATAACCGGGCCACCTGAGAATCCGAACGGCACACTTTCCTTCCTCCTTTCCCAGCCCTGCCTGTAGCTCTCTCTCACTCCCCTCCCTCGTGTACCTTTTTACCTTTTCAGGAGCAAACAGTTCTTCCATCCTGCAGTGCTGCCAGCACGCTTACTCGCAGGCTGCATCAGGCCTTTCCTTCTGTCCAGTCCCACTCCTTCTAATGTAACTTTTCAGGAGCTGGATGGGTCGGAGGGAAAGGCCCATTACAAGCTACAGACAGCCTGTGAGTAAGGCTGCTGGTGGCACTGCAAAAGACAGAATACTTGCTTCTGAGAAGGTACATGGAAGGGGGGAGGGAGGAAAAAGTGATATCGTGCAGGAGGAGGGAGGCTGTAGCCACAGGGAATGCCTTGGAGATCTGGACTTTGCTTTGACCTTGGCCATTTTCTAAAACTGTACTGTGTTCCGATAGGCTCACACTTATCTAATGTACCTGGGGCATTGGGGGATTAAGGGGCAACATGGGATTTGAACCCACAACTTCAGGGTGCTGAGGCTGTAGTTCTGACCACTGTGCCTGGGAAGTAACGCTTTTAATGATAAATTTATACTTAGTTATTAGGACATCTCTCTTGCCTTCTTTGTTCACTACTGTAAGGCAAGTTTTTCTTTTTGCTTGGGTTTTGTTTTGGGGGGGATGGGAGGAGACAAAATTTGCCTGTTCATCTCTTCTTTATTAAATGTGAATTTTTAAAGTACTGCCTGAGAATCTGGAAAATCTCAATTTAGCCAATCCCCCCAGAGGTCAGGATTTTTGGACTTGTAAATGATAAGGGAAGTTGTGCAGCATGCTCTTTGGCCCTGATTCTATAAATGGCGTTGCTGAGCGCAATTGTCAGTAATCTGCTAGGTGCAGTCTATAGAATCGCGCCCAGTGGCGCCCAAGTATCGAAATCTGAGATGCACTCCTATTTATGCCAGAGTTTTCTTGGCCTAAATAAGTACGCCTAAGTTAGGCACCTACCAGAGCCTAAGTCAAACCATGTCCAAAATTCGCTTAGAATCCGCCCCAACCCATGCCTACTTTCTGGTAGGTGCCTCGGAATAGACGCCTATAAGCAAATTAAGTTTTTAAAAATTGTTTTTAATGGCTCTTTTCAATTAACAGTGTTGATTAGCCTAATTAAATAATTAGGTACCTAGATTGACTAAGTGTGCTAATTTCAGGCATCATTTATAGAATCTGAGCCTTTGTGCCTGTGATGGACTTCCTTTTTTTTTTAGCCAGACAATTACATCATGCTTCCAGACTGAGATTACTGTATATTTCATATACTATGATGCCTTGGAGATATGCTGTGTATAATGTTTATTTTCCAATCTTTTTTTCTGAAGGTTGTAAGTGATACAAATAAGGGAGGGAGCACCAAAGACTTTCAGCTTAGTAAAGAAACTTTAAATGGAGGAGCTAAAGGAGAAGATAAAAATGTGAAAATTAAAAAGCCAGTATCAAGCACATTGGATTGCCTGATGAAACACGATGTAGAAGAATGCAGTCGTAAGCCAAGTGCAAAAAAGCAAATAAAAGAAATTATTAATGGTGAACTAGAAAAGGAAGAACTGACAGACTGGAAAGAAAGAGAGCAAGTTAGTGAAGGAGAAAGTGAAAAGGAGATGAAGGTTGGGAAGTGCAAGGAAAGGATGATAAATGGGACCTCAAATGAAACTAAAGATGGCTTGGATTGCATGAAAAATAATTTGAAAATAGAAAAACAGAAGGAAAAGGAAAGTGAACTTCAATATCCACAGAAAGGATTTGAGGCAGAGAAGGAAAACGAATCGCGGGAGAAGAAAAAATATGACACTGAAGATGAAGCTTTACTTAAAACAAAAAATAAAAGCAAAAGTAAAAGTAAAGGTGTTAAAAAGCAACATAAAAAAACAAGTAAAAATACAGCGCTAGCAAAAAAAAAGCGTGTGAGTGATGATGAAAAAGGGAAGGTAAAGAAACAAAAGAAAAAAACAGATGAGAGGAAAACACTGAAGCAAAATCAAATAAATTTGGGTAAAAAAACTGAATGCAAAGATGAGGGCAAAGACTGTCCAAGCACAGAGAAAATAGAGGGGGAAGGTAACATGAATTTAGTAGAAGAGAGCGAGAGAAAAGGAAAGTTAAATAAAAAGAGACTTATGGAAGTGGAGGGAGAAAAGAAAAGTGATACCATAGGTGACCAATTGATAGAGACAACAGAGGAAGCAAATGAAGAACCAATAAAAAGAAAAGAACTAGATTTAGACCATAGAAGAGAAAAGCAAATGTTAGATAAAGGGATATCAAAGGAAGAGAAACACAAGAGAAAAAAAAGGATGATTGAAAAGCTAGAAAATGAAAAGCTGGAGGAAAAAATAAAGAACAATAACAAACTGACAGATAAAGAGGAATTTGAAGATAAAGGGATGAACGAAAAAAGAGAAGGGGGAAAGATAGAAGTAAAATCAGCGAGTATGGAGAACAGTGTAGAAGAGAGATTGATTATTAGGAAAAAAGGACTAGATGAGAGCGAAAATAAATATCAGATTTTACAAAAGGAGCAGGTAGCTAACAAAGAGAATCTTGAGAGGAAAGAGAAGGTCAAAGATCAAGACCCAGAGGAAGGAAATACTGAGAATATAGACAGAGAACAAGTGACAGATAAAAGTGAGAAAATAGCTAGGAAAGAAAAAATAGACAAATATAATGAGAACGATGCAAGTGAAAAAAGAGAGGTGTTAGATTTGATTAAAGAGAGTGATGTGAACAAAGGAAATATAGATGAAAGGAAAAAAGTGAATGTACAGGAAGAGTTGAAAAATGAAAAGGAAGGAGGAGACTTAGGAGCTGAAAAGATTCAAGTAAAAGTCAAGGATGAAAACGTCAAGAAGAAAGAGAAGACTGATGTGATGACAGAGGAAGAGAAACCAGAGGATAAAAGAGATGTGAGGAATGGGAAGTTATCAGAAAGGAAAAAAGGCAAGGAAAAGAAAATCAGTAGGCGAAAGAGAAACAAAAAAATAGATAAAGCAGAGGGAATGCAAGAAATATGTGAGAAGAGAGAAACAGAATATGAAAATGAGAAGAAAGCTAAAGAAATCTGGATAGGGACAAATACAAAGGACTTGATCAAACAAATTGAAGTAAATTCTGAGATGACAGGAAAGATAAAAAAGGAGGAGAGAAATGGCAAAGAGAGAGGTCTATTAGACATAAATGGAAATGAAGCAGAAATGATTAATGCTGAAGAAAAAAACAAAAAAGTTTTAGAAGATGAAGTAGAAAAAGAAGGGAGTAAATTGGTATTAGAAAATGGGAATACATTTGAAGAAATGGTGAATGAAATGGGAAAAAGTGCAGATGAAAGGGGGAGGAAAAAGAACAAAAGAAAGCTAAAGGAAAAAGAAAAAAAGAAACCTAAAGAGCACAAAAAAAGAAAAATAAATGTGGAAGGGGACGAAGTAGTAGATAAAACAAACAAACAGCAAAAAAACAAGAAAACCAAGAGATTAAACAAGGAAACAATAATAAGTGATGAAGATGCTGAACCAGAAATAGTATGCAATAAAAGGAAGCAAGACAAAATGAATGAAAAAGAAAAGAACAGAAAAAGACAAATGAAAGATGGCAAAAATAAAATAGAAAAAGAAGTACAGCAAAATAAAAAAGGTTCAAGAAAAAGGAAAATTAAAGAGGAGGAGGATGCTGAAAGCAAACCAAAGAAATCCAAAAATAAGATGACAAGGGAGGAAAAAAAACAACTAGAAGAAGAAAAAAAGCAACTGGAAGAAGAAAAAAAATGGAAATGGTGAGTTACTGTTTATGCTTCTGTTTTGAAGACTGTATGCAGAGATTGACATGGGGACAAATTTTCCCCCGTCCCTGCGGGAAACTCATTTTCCCTTCCTGGCGAGTTCTTTTCCTGTCCTCTCCCCATTCCTGCAAGCTCTGTCCTGATTTGCACAAGCTTCAAACATATAAGTGTCCGAGGACTGTGCAGTTAAGGTAGAGCTTACAGGAATGGGACAGCAACATAACTTATGGGGATGGGTAAATTGAGTTCATATGGGGACAAATTTACCCCCGTGTCATTCTCTAATTGTATGCATTAATTGAACATGTTTGTCATATGTAAATACAGATTGAAGTTGGAGAAAGATGGTAAACAGACTGTACCTTGTAGGTGATGGCTCTTGCTCCTTCTCGCTCCAAAACAGTGGCTGAATCAAGCCATTTTAATTACTGCTGGAGCAGAAGCTCTGTCCTCACCCCCTTAGCAAATGGAATGATTTTCTTTCCTTTACTATGGGACATTTCTTTGACTTTTCCTCTCAAGTAGAACACCTGATACAGGGTAACATAGCTTTCTGGTGGTTTCATTTTTGATTTTCCAAGTTGGAATCAATTGTGATCAACCTACAAGTCTTGTAGGTTGTTCTGATCCTTCTTTAATAACAGGCTGCTTTCTAGATAATCTTTCATCAGTCCAGTGTGTAGAAACAATTAGCCTAGTCTCTGACTTTTGAACATATAATCAAGGCCTTTTTTTACAATATCATCTGCAATGATGCAGTAATTATACCTGGTTGCATGTGTTATGGAATATGTATTTTTTGGGTTGAGCTCATGAATTTGATTTCCAGTGCAATAATTAAGATCTAGACAGATGGGTAGTATCCCAATGGCCGCATGCCATCTGCTGAAGGAATCCACTCTGGATTTTTTCTCTGTGCCTTTGCTGTACTTCACTGTGCTCTCTAGCTCCACCTATAGGGAGATGAACTTCGGATTCCTGAACCATGGAGAGGCACTACAGGGACTTCAGGGGCCAGACGGACTTCATCTAACCAGCAGGGGTAAGAACGTCTTCGGGCATCGACTAAGCCCGTCTGCTTAGAAGGGCTTTAAACTAGGTAAGTTGGGGGAGGGTTCCTGTGTAGTAGGTAACTATCCTGAGGAGGAGAGTCAAAGCTCCACTTCTGAGTCCGAGGTAAGTGGTCACTTTGCTTACAATACCAAGCCCGAGGTAAGTACTCACATTGCAAATAATTCTGAGTCCGTAATAAATGCTCACATTGCAAACAATTCATTAGGGGGCAAAATAACTCGGAAGGGAAACTCCCCACAGGGTCCTAGCAATCACAAGGCATGGAGAGCTATGTATGTCAATGCACACAGTTTAGGCAATAAAATCCTGGAACTGGAGACCGAGATAATAAATGCTGACCTAGATGTGGTGGCGATTTCCGAAAGTTGGTTCACGGACTCTCATGGGTGGGACATGGCTATACCGGGTTACAACCTACTTCGTCGTGACAGAGAGGGCAAGTTAGGAGGAGGGGTAGCACCATACACTAGGGAGGACATTAAAACTACGAGAATCACGGAGGTCAAGTACTCCAGAGAATCCCTCTGGGTAAACCTAGCCAGAGGCAAAGAGAAGTGTCTGTATCTTGGTGTAATTTACAGACCACCAAGACAGCTAGAAAACAAAGACATAGAATTAATCCATGACATAGAGAATATCACTTTAAGGGGGGACACTGTACTGCTAGGGGACTTCAACATGCCGGATGCAGATTAGAACACGCTCACTGCGACAACCAGCGCCAGCAGAAGGCTATTATCCACCATTAAAGGAGCACAACTCAAACAACTGGTATCAGAGCCCACTAGGGCACAGGCGATATTGGACCTGGTATTCACCAACGGAGAAAGTGTATCGGAGGTCTCGGTAGGCGATAAGTTAGCTTCCAGTGACCACAACATGGTATGGTTCAACCTCAAGAAAGATTTTACTAGATCGAGCACGACTACAAGAGTACTCAACTTTCGAGGCGCTGACTTCAAACGCATGGGAGATTTCGTCCATCACGCAACACAAATCCAACCTGTGGCCAATAATGTGGAGGATATGTGGTCAACCTTGAAATCTACCTTACAGGTAGCAACGAACCGATACATAAAATCAGCAAGCAAATGGCGAAGAAACAATAGACCCCAATGGTTCACCGCGGAGATCTCAGACCTCGTTAAAGAAAAGAAATCAGCATTCATTTCCTACAAACAGTCAGAGACAAGGGAGGCTAAATTGGAATACATGGCCAAATCTACAGCGGTGAAAGCGGCAGTCAGAGAGGCCAAGCATCAAGCTGAGGTAAACCTAGCAAGGAACATCAAGAAGGGCGACAAATCCTTCTTCAGGTATATTAGTGACAGAAAAAGAAACACTGATGGTATAGTGCGCCTTAGGAAATCAGATGGGAAGTATGTAGAATCAGATTCAGACAAAGCCGAACTACTAAATGAATATTTTTGCTCGGTTTTCACCTGCGAGGCACCGGGGTCCGGTCCACAGTTGCAGGCAAAGCAAAATTCAGAAGACCCGTTTCGGGGTTTTGAGTTTACTTCCGGAGACGTCTACGACGAATTATCAAGACTCAAGGTGAACAAAGCAATGGGGCCAGACAATCTGCATCCCAGGGTGCTCAGTGAGCTCAGGGACGTCCTAGCGGAACCGTTATCAGTACTCTTCAATCTGTCCCTTAGCACGGGAATAGTGCCATTGGACTGGAAAACAGCTAACGTCGTTCCTCTGCACAAAAAGGGTTGCAGGACAGAGGCTGCGAATTACAGACCGGTGAGTCTCACATTGGTAGTGAGTAAACTCATGGAAACACTCATCAAACGCAAATTAGACATGATACTAGACGAGGAGGAACTACGCGATCCCCACCAACATGGATTCACCAAGGGTAGGTCCTGTCAATCCAATCTCATCAGTTTCTTTGACTGGGTAACAAGGAAACTAGATATGGGGGAATCCCTGGACGTCGTGTACTTGGACTTCAGCAAAGCTTTTGATAGCGTCCCCCACCGCAGGCTATTAAGCAAGATGAAGTCGATGGGATTAGGTGAAACACTTACAGCATGGGTTCACGATTGGCTGAGTGGAAGACTTCAGAGGGTGGTGGTTAATGGTACCATCTCTAAAACGTCGGAGGTGGCCAGTGGGGTACCGCAGGGCTCGGTCTTGGGCCCAATCCTTTTCAACATATTCGTAAGAGACATGACTCAGGGGCTTCAAGGTAAAATAGCATTATTCGCCGATGATGCCAAACTATGTAACATTGTGAGTAACGGCAGTCCGTCCGACAGCATGACGCAAGACCTGGTTTTTATTGGAGCTTTGGTCCTCGACCTGGCAGCTTGGCTTCAACGCTAACAAATGCAAGGTCATGCACCTGGGCAACAATAATCCGTGCAGAACGTACACATTAAATGGTGAAACCTTAGCAAGGACTACAGCAGAACGGGATTTGGGGGTGATCATCAGTGAAGACATGAAAACGGCCAATCAAGTGGAGAATGCCTCATCCAGGGCTAGGCAAATGCAGGGTTGTATCCGGAGAAGCTTTGTTAGTCAGAAGCCCGACGTCCTAATGCCCTTGTACAGAACCATGGTGAGGCCTCATCTGGAGTACTGCGTACAATTCTGGAGGCCACATTACCGTAAAGATGTGCTGAGAGTCGAGTCGGTACAGCGAATGGCCACCAGGATGGTCTCGGGGCTTAAAGATCTATCATACGAAGAAAGGCTGAAAGAATTGCAGCTATACTCTCTCGAAGAACGTAGGGAGAGAGGAGACATGATTGAGACGTTTAAGTATGTCACTGGTCGTATCGAGGTAGAAGATGATATTTTCCTTCTTAGGGGACCCTCCACCACAAGAGGACACCCGCTGAAAATAAAGGGCGGGAAGTTTCATGGCGACACCAGGAAATACTTCTTCACCGAGAGAGTGGTTGACAGCTGGAATAAGCTCCCAGTGCAGGTGATCGAGGCCAGCAGTGTGCCGGATTTCAAGAACAGATGGGATGCTCATGTCGGATCTCTACGAGGGAAAGGTCATCAGAGAGCGATTAAATAGGGGGGTGGGTCAGTGGTGTGGGCAGACTCGATGGGCCTCGGCCTTTTTCTGCCGTCACTTTCTATGTTTCTATGTTTCTATAGTTTTTCCTGGCTGCATGCGTGCCAGCAAGAGTGTCTTGTTCTGCTCCCTCCTTTTCTTGTGGCTCTAGATAGACCTTGCAGACCATGGTACACAGATCTGATGTGTGTCTGCAAGGGTTGCAGCCTTCTGCTAAGCGCGCATCTGAACCTTCAACCCGGGTCGCTTTACTCTTACAGCATGGCCCTTGAGTGCACAGCCTTAGAACACAAAGGCTATTCTAATGTGGTCATTGCCACTGTTCTCAATAAGAAGTCGTCTACAGTTTCTACTTACACTAAGGCGTGGAAGACTTCCCAACATTAGTGTCTTCAGGACAGGTGGAGCCTTATTCGGCTCCGATATCTGAGATTCTCGCCTTTCTTCAGGCTGGTCTTGATAAGACCTCACTGTGGTGTCTCTTCTGGTCCAAGTAGCTGGGTTGTCTTGTTTTAGAGCCCGGGATTGTCGTTCCTCTTTGGCATCTCATCCAGATGTCGCTAGATTTCTGGAGGGGGCTCTTCACATCTGACTGCCGGTTAAGCAGCCATTCCCTTCCTGGGACCTCAACCTGGTGCTTTTAGTTTCACCAAGGCTCCTTTTGAGGCCCTTCTGGATGCTTCCCTCTTGGACTTCATGCTCAAGACCTTGTTTCTAGTAGCTCTTACCTCCATGTGGCATGTCTCTGAACTCTAAGCTCGCTCTTGCAGGGAACTATTCCTTCATATCTCGGAGACTGGTGTTTCGCTATATATGGTTCCTTCCTTCCTGCCGAAGGTGATGTTGGCTTTCCTTCTTAATCAAGAAGTGTGTTTGCCTGTTTTTCAACCTACTGGTTTCAGGACAGAAGATCGCCTATTGAAGAAACTTGATGTGTGCAGAGTTCTTCTTTGCTTTCTGGAGGTCACTAATGAATTGTGTCTCTTTGATAATCTGTTTGTGCTGACTCATTTTCTTAAGTGGGGTGCCACGATTTCCAGATGGATCCATAGGGCCATTTTGTCAGCCTATATTCTTTCTGGGAACAGTCTCCCATTTCCATCAAGGTGTATTTACCTGTAGTGTGCCTTCTTCATGGGCCGAAGCTAGAGCTGTCTCCCCTGAGATCTGCAGGGCAGCAGCGTGGTCCACTCTACACATGCTTGCCAAGTTTTACAGAGGGTATAGCGGCAAGACAGGACTCTCTCTTTGGGTCCTCAGTCTTATGGGCTGGCACAACAAACCCATCCTAGCTTTTTGGGGGACTGCTTTTATACGTCCTATCTGTCTAGAATTTCTCATCTATTGCACTGGAAAAAGAGATAACATAACTTACCCTGGTAAGTTATTTTCCTGTAGATAGGTGAGATATTCTAGACTCCTACCCTGTCCTTCTTGCACATGCCTACTGTTTCAGTCTTTTTATGCTTCTCCAAGTTGTTTCTTGGATGCATATCAGCCCTTGGGGGCTGAGAGGAATACTGTATATATGTTACTCTTGTGTGGAAGTAGTTTCTGATCTTCTTTGATGTCTTTGTTGGCTCTTTGCAGTTGAATGTTCTCATGTTACTTCTTGAGCAGAATGGTTGTTGCTGAATTTGATTGCCATGGGTGTCTCTTCTTCACATTTATTTGGTGGCTCTCAATGCTAACTGAAGGTGGAGCTAGAGAGCACAGTGAAGTACAGAAGAGGCACAGAGAAAAAAATCCAGAGTGGATTCCTTCTGTAGATGGCATGTGACCATCTGTCTAAAATGTCTCACCTATGTACTGGAAAAGAGCTTACCAGGATAAGTACATAATCTCTTTTTACTAATATTTTTTCTCTTGGGGGGAGAGGGATGCTGAATAAGTCAGGCTTTAAATAATGTAAATTCTTTGTTTGGAATGGAAGGTGTGCAAATAGAGAGATCATTCAGGCTTCCTCAGAGATGAGAGATGAGATCTTCTCTGTTTTGCTGTTACAGTATCCCCGGTTGCACTATTTAAAACATTTCTATACCACCCATCACAAGTTCTAGATGATTTAAATCAATGTTTCTCAACTCAGTCCAGGAGTACCTCCTTGCCATTTGGGTTTTTGGCATATCCACAATGAATATGCATGAAAGAAATTTGCATAGAATGGAGGCAGTGTATGCAAATGAAGTTTGTGCATATTCACTGTGGATAACCTGAAAATCTGACTGGCAAGGGGGTATTCCAGGATCGAGTTGAGAAATACTGATTACATGTAGTTATGAAATATGAAATATCAAACAGCTCAGACAAATACAGCACAGTTACAAATTAAGGGCTCCTTTTACGACGCCGCGTTAGGCTTTTTTTAAAATTGCTGGCCACAACAGTATTAGCTCTGACACTCATAAAATTCCTATGAGCATTGGAGTTAATACCGCTGCGACCGGTGGAAAAAAAAAAAAAAAAAAAAAGCCTAACGCAACTTCGTAAAAGGAGGAGTAAGTTCTAATTGTTCGTGGCTTCGCAAAATGTGTACATACAAGGGGCTACTGAAAAGTTCTCAGTCCAGCGTTATTCCACACTTTTCATAGCATTGCAACGAAAAGTGTCACAATAAGTGTGGAGTAACTTGTAAGCTTCGTGGCTCCACATCATTCTCCTCTCAGTGGGCTGAGAACTTTTCAGTGGCCCCTTGTATCTTGCTATTAAACTAGAACAAATAATTAAGTGGGAGAGATTATAAGTGGGAAGGCTCTATCTTTAATGAGAGGTGTTCTGCTCCCCTTTTTTATTTTTCTCATAGCAATTCATACATTTTCCCAGCACATATTAAAAAGTCTGAACATGGAGCATAAAGAACATCAACTGATGACCAGAACTCTGTGACTTGCCCTTGTAGATGATCTTTGGAGAGATTTGGAAAGAAGGGCTGACTTGCTGGTTGTGTTATTTTGTTTTGGTAGATTGTTCTTCAGCTTTATATGTGTTTTAGATGAGGTGGTAATTAAATAAATGTAATGATGTAAAAGAGAAATTTAAAAGGCAGACAAGAAATGAGGTGGTAAATAGAGAATGGCACGGTGACAAAATTCATCACCGTTCCTGTCCCCACGGATAACGGTGAGAAACCATCTCCATGTCATTCTTCAAGGAGAAAGGGAAGAATCGGAGTATGAATGGGCACAATCACTGACCCTCAAGCCTTGCATTGAAGAATGTTGGTGTAGAAGGACTGAGGTTGAGATAGACACTAAAGAATGACAATTTCTCGTATGCAGAGCAGATATTATGATGTCATAATGCCTCATTCCACCAGTGCCAAAGAGCCAATCTCATCAGTGATGTCACAATGGGTTCATTATCTTATACTTGACTCACATAAGAATCAAAGTATGAAAGGGCACAACCACTGACCCTCAAGCCTGGTATTGAAGAATGCTGGTGTAGAAGTTCTGAGGTTGAGATAAGACACTAAAGAATGATATGGGAGGGTTTCCTGCAGTTAGCTATGGGGACGGGGTTGGGGACAAATTCTGTCCTCATGTCATTTTCAACAGCCGTGTCATTCTTGAAGGAGAGAGGGAAGAATCAGAGTATGAATGGGCTCAGCCACTGATCCTCAAGACTTGCATTGAAGAATGCTGGTGTAGAAGGACTGAGGTTGAGATAGACACTAAAGAGTGACAGTCTCTGGTATCCAGAGCTGATAGTGTGATGCCATAATGCCTCATTCTAGCAATTCCGAAGAGCCAACCTCATCAGTGATGTCACAGTGGCTTAACTATCCTACACTTGACTCACATAAGAATTGGAGTGTGAAGGGTTACAGCCACTGACCCTCAAGCCTTCCATTAAAGAATGCTAGTGTAGAAGGACTGAGGTTGAGATAAGCACTAATGAGTGACATGGGATTGTTTTCTGCGGTTATCCACAGGGACGGTAATGAATTTTGTCACTGTCATTCTCTAGTGGTAAATGGTAATAAAGAAAAAGGTGATCTGATCTGAAAACTAAGCAGTCTTTACTCTTCAGTTTGTGTGGCATATATCTGAAGACTTGACACAGCCATGTTCGGCAAAACATGGCTTGTGTCAGGAGTCAAAAGATTCTAATAAATGTGTCACTTGCACCATCTGGCTACAAATACCTGAACAGTCAAAAGGGACTGTTAACACAAGTTTGTGTAAGACATTTGCTGAATCGCATTGATGTTACAGCAGTCTTGTACAAAACTCGCATAACAGTCTGGTTGGCTGTTCAGATATTTGTGAAATACCAGATGCTGATTAGAATCAGCTTATTAGAGTTAGCATGGGTTCAGCCATGGGAGGTCTTGCTTCACCAGTTTGCTTGACTTCTTTGAAGGTGTGAATAAACATATGGATAAAGGGGAGCCACTTATTGTAGTGTTCAGATGTTCTAGATGTTCAGAAAGCTTTTGACATAGTTCCTCATGAGAGGTTCCTGAGAAAATTAGAACCATGGGATAGGAGGCAATGTTCAGTTGTTGATTAGGAATTGGTTATTGGACAGAAAACAGAGGGTAGGGCTAAATGGCCATTTTTCTCAATGGAGGAGGGTAAATAGTGGAGTGCCACAGAGATCTGTACTGGGATTGGAGCTATTTAATATATTTATAAATGATCTGTAAATTTGAATGATGAGTGAGGTGATTAAATTTGCAGATGATACTAGAAGTTGTTAAATTGCATGCAGATTGTGAAAAATTGCTGACAGACCTTAGGAAATAAATATGCCGCTGTAAAGGTTATCATGCCGCTGTACCGGCATGGTGCACCCTCACCTGGAGTACTGCGTCCAGCACTGGTCGCCGTACATGATACTACTCGAAAGGGTCCAGAGAAGAGCGACTAAATGGTTAAGGGGCTGGAGTAGTTGTCGTACAGTGAGAGATTGGAGAAACTGGGCCGCTTCTCCTTTGAAAAGAGAAGACTGAGAGGAGACATGATCGAAACATTCAAAATACTGAAGAGAATAGACTTAGTAGATAAAGGCAGATTGTTGACACTCTCCAAGGTAGAGAGCACGAGAGGGCACGCTCTAAAGTTGAAGGGGGATAGATTCTGTACAAACGTAAGGAAGCTCTTCTTCACCCAGAGAGTTGTGGAGAGCTTGAACGCTCTTCCGGAGTCTGTTGTAGGGGAAAACGCTCTCCAGGGATTCAAGACTAAGCTGGACAAGTTCCTGCAAAACTGGGACGTACAAAGGTGAAGCTGGACTTATTTAGAGCACTGGTCTTTGACCTGGGGGCCGCCGCGTGAGCGGACTGCCGGGCAGGATGGACCATTGGTCTGACCCAGCAGCGGCAATTCTTATGTTCTTATCATATTTCAGCAATAAATAAATGACAGTATTATTCATTCTTGTTACTATCATAGAGTTTAGACCACAAGACTTAACTTGAGGTTTAGACTTTTAGTCCCGTGCAGAAAAAAATCAATATGCCACTTATCTTAATCTTTAGCGGCTTAATTCTTCACTATCTGCAATGTTGGAACTGCCCGAATCAAACCGACGGGTCCTATTTTGCCACTCAAAAATTGGCTTCTTCAGGATCTTTAAACGGGTTCCTCCATTCATACGTATTTCTCTTTATGATCATATGAATATAGGAACCCGTTAGTAAAACAAATGTTCAAATAAAGCGAGTAATTTTTTGGCCATAGATTTTTAGATCTATGAAAGAGACCTACAAACATAGGAGAACTTTATATGTTCCATGGTGTGGTGCTTCTGAGAACTTTTCCTTCACTTAGGTCTCTATGTGCTCTTGACCTTTATTTGAGGATCTTTTTGTACCGAGTAGGTTGACAATAATTATTTTCCACAAGTATAAAACCGACAACCCTCTCTCAGGCCAGTTTGGGAATGCAGTGGGCCCAAACCTGCGCATATGCAGACGTGTTAATAGATGTGGAGAATGGATGGGACCTAACATGGTCTGTGTTTCGGCATATGATGGTACCTTCCTCAAGGGTCCTGCAATAATTTACATGAAAAGGACTGAGAGCAATAATGGAAGGTGAGAGTGATAGTAAAACAAGAAGAAAAATAGAGTACATGGGAGGGTGTAATACCGTGATGGTGAGAAAAACCACTGTGAGAACGTGATACATGCCATCCTGAAATTTGATAAGGAGCCTGTGATAGTGATAAAAAGGAAATAAAGGTGTATGTGTATATATGAAGTGGACATGTTTGAATAACTACTGAACAAGCCAAAGAAAATCACCAGAATGTTCCACAGTCAAATAGGAGAAACCAAGTGAAAAAACAAAATTTGTGGAGTCGATCTTGATATGAAAGTTTATTAAAATGTCTAAACAATTAAAAATGATGCAAATCAATTATAAATCCTTATAGTACACAGTAAAAGTGTCGTGTGGTCCCGACACAGCCCGTGTTTCAGTCATGAAAGACCTTCTGGGGTCATCCCTATAAAAGTATGTGAATATATAAATGTACAAAAAAATATATAATAATGAATCGGGTGATAGCGATATAGAAGTGATTGCAAGATCTCAATGTATTATGAATTGTAAGTGCAAGATGAGCATTATACAGAGAGTATGTTGATGTGAGAACAGTGCTAGATCTGGAAGATTGCATGAAAAAAAAGGACAAGTGACACAATCTTGTTGGACATATAAAAAAAATTGTGTATATTTTGGAGAAGGTGGTGAACATACCTTAAGGTTAATGTGTAACCATTAGAAAAGGGTAATGTCAAAAAAGATTGAATAATGAGAAAGAGAATGATAAATAAGAGAAGTAAAAGAAGAATAAATAGAAAAAATGAAAATAACAAAAAAAAGAACATACCAGTCTGATACTGCCACAAAATTTAGATATGCTGTAAAGCTTCCAAAATACTGTGTACTAAAAAAGTTGAATATTATTAAAATAATGAATGAAGAAGAATATATATAGCTAACTTAGTGACACTAAGATACTAATGAAAGGAACTGCAGTGAAAAAAAAGTGTAAATTTGAATAAATACTGAAAAACGTACCATGATTGCAAGGGTTTTGCAATGAACCAAACCATATGCAGAAGAAAGCTAAAGGCAAGGAACAGTTTGTAAAGTAAATAAGACCAACAACACATAGCACATGAAATAAAAAAACAAATAGCAGGAGAAAGGCAAATATGATGTCAGAATCAACAACAAAGCATAAATAGTGTGAACTGGATAGTGCCATTTGCAATTAATGTAAAAGTACATTATCCCAGGACAAGCAGGCAGGTATTCTCACTAGTGGGTGATGTCATCCGACAGAGCCCCCGATACGGACATCTTGCAAGCATGTCTTGCTTGAAGAAACTCATAAGTTTTGAGATGCCCGCACCGCGCATGCGCCAGTGCCTTCCCGCCCGATGCTCCGGGCGCGTCTCCTCAGTTCTTTTTCTTCCGCGGAGCTGAGAAGTCTATCTTCAATTTGCGCCCATTGAATATCTTTTTTGCCTTCTTTTTGCCGCGGGTTGAGTTCTTTTGGGCTCTCCTGTGCGTTTATTTCTTTCTTTGATTTCTTTAAAAAAAAAAAAAAAATTTTCCTTCCGACTCCGGGTCGGCCGCGTGGCTGAAGCCCCGCGCCTTCGACCTTGCGGCGGAGCTTTTCCGGCCTATGTCCCGGCCGATTACCGGTTTCAAAAAGTGTAGCAAGTGCCAGCGTGCGATTTCGCTCACGGACCCTCATCGACGCTGCTTACAGTGTCTGGGACCGGATCACTTCCCGAAATCGTGCCAGCCTTGCTCCACTCTAACGGCGAGAGCGTTTAAGCGCCGCTGTCTGCTCTGGGAGTCCATGTTCAAGATGGAAGCTTCGTCAGATCCTGCAGCTTCGACATCGACATCGACGGGGGCTTCGACTCCTTCAGCGAAGCCCGCTGCCTGCCCAGCTGCTTCGGGCCTCCTGAAACCGGCATCATTCACCCCGGTTTCGGCCCAGGCTTCGGCGCCGGTGCCTTCCTCCGTTTCCTCGGAGCAGGTATCGACCCCTACAGTTCCACCAGTGGTGCTCAAGGTGCCGAAAGCTGGCAAGCAGAAGCACACTGCACCTAAGGAGCGCGGAGACCGTGCGGAAGGGCCCCCTTTTGGTGTGGATCCCTCCATATCGGCTTCGCTGCGGTCCATTCTGGAGGCTCAGTTCGTTGAGCTCATGCAAACCATGGGGCCTCGTCTGATTGCCACCATCCAGGGTGACCTCCCAGCTTCGGCTTCGAGGGGCGGACCGCCCCCTCCTCCTCGCCGCACGACCTCGTTGCTCGGCGAGGAGGAGCGGCGAGTGGTGTCCGGGTCCTCGAGGAGGTCCTCCGAGAGTGCTATGCCTCCTTTGGAAACAATTCCCTCGAGGAGGGCTTCTCTTAGTGATATGCCTCCTTTGGAGCCCATTCCCTCGAGGAAACCCTCGTTTAGTGACCTGCCTCCCTTGGAACCGATTACTCCGCCCCATGATTCAGTGTGGCGTCCACCTTCGGGGCCATCCAGTCCGGGGCATAGCAGGAAGCAGGACGAGTTCTTCCGAACTCCCTATCAAGCCTGGGCGACGTCCAGAGAAGCACCGACTCTTCCACCTTTGCGATCGACGGCATCGAGTCCGATCTGCTCCTTGGAAGCGTCTGACCCAGTCTCGCACAGAAGGACTCGATCCCCTTCCAGGCATTGGGAGGGGCATCGGTCCAGGCATTCTTCGAAGCATTCCTCTCGACACTCAACCGTCTCGCCTCAGAAGAAATTGCCTCGGTTGGGGTATGCTGCTTCGACTGGGTCTCCTCCTCCGGG
This sequence comes from Geotrypetes seraphini, assembly GCF_902459505.1. Taxonomy (NCBI): domain Eukaryota; kingdom Metazoa; phylum Chordata; class Amphibia; order Gymnophiona; family Dermophiidae; genus Geotrypetes; species Geotrypetes seraphini. The sequence continues at coordinate 14,830,581 of NC_047085.1, forward strand.
CCCGGAGTTCGAGGACCCCGAAGTTTTCTACTCGTCCTGTTGCTCACAGGCCTCTTTGGAGCCTGAGGCTTCGTCTTCTTCTAGTCCGTCTTGCGGACCGGCGACGGCGGACCAATTGTCCTTTTCATCGTTCCTCAGGCAGATGGCGGATGACTTGGACATTACTCTAGATGCGGGGTCTCGATATTCCAAAGAGTATCTCGATACCATGCACTTGCCTCGGCCTCCGGCGGAGTCCTTGCGGCTTCCCCTGCACAAGCTCCTCGACCAGACCTTCATGCGCTGCTTCAAGTCTCCTTACTCTATCCCTGCGGTCCCTGGCAAGTTGGATTCGCGGTACCGCACGGTACATCATAAAGGCTTCGAGGGTCCTCAGCTTTCGCACCAGTCCCTCCTGGTCGAATCCTAGCTCAAGCGGTCTCATCCTGGCCAGGTCTACGCTTCCGTACCTCCAGGCCGCGAGGGCAGAACCATGGATAAGTTTGGGCGACGCATCTATCAGAATTCGATGATGGCGTCTAGAGTCCTGAATTACAACTTCCACTTTGCAACCTATTTGGAATTTTTTCTACCTGTGCTTCGAAAGTTCACTCCATACATCGAGTCCCAGGCTAGGTTTGAGTTTGAGGAAGTGGTTGCTTCGTTGTCCCAACTCCGACTTCAGTTGATGCAATCTGCCTATGATGCGTTCGAGCTCTCTGCCCGAGCGGCGGCTTGCTCGGTGGCGATGCGCCGGTTGGTCTGGTTGCGGACCATTGATATGGACCCGAATCTTCAGGACCGCCTGGCGAACGTCCCGTGTGCTGGGGCGGATCTTTTTGACGAATCCATCGAGACTGTCACGAAGAAGTTGTCTGACCATGAAAAGTCCTTCCAATCTATCCTTCGGCCGAAGCCCAAGCCTCAGCAGTCTCGATCTTCTCGTCCACCGTTGATTTATCAGAGGCGTTATCAGCCGAGGCAAACTCCTCCTGCGAGACAACCGGCGAAGCGTCAGCCTCCCCAGAAGGGTCAGCCTAAGTCTCAGTCGCCGGCTGTCCCTAAGACCACACAGCCTTTTTGACTGTCTCGTCGAGGGCATAACCAACCTCGTTCTGCCTCCCCCTGTTTTTCCCATCGGAGGGCGCCTCCATCATTTTTATCATTGCTGGGAGGCCATAACAATCGACCTCTGAGTCCTTACTATCATCAAGGAGGGATACTCTCTTCATTTCCATCGGGTCCCTCCGGACCACCCTCCAAGAGAGTATCCTTCCAACTTGACTCAGACCGCCCTTCTTCTTCAGGAGGCTCAGGCTTTGCTCCGGCTTCGTGCCGTGGAGCCGGTTCCAACGGACCAACTGAACCAGGGATTTTACTCCCGGTACTTCCTTGTCCCGAAGAAGACGGGCGACCTGCGACCCATTCTGGACTTCAGGGTCCTCAACAAATTCCTTGTCAAAGAGAGGTTTCGCTTGCTGACACTTGCTTCTCTCTACCCCCTCCTCGAGCAGAACGACTGGTTATGCTCTCTGGATCTCAAGGAGGCCTACACTCATATCCCAATTCATCCGGCCTCTCGCAAGTTCCTCAGATTTCGGGTGGGACATCTCCATCTGCAGTACCGAGTGCTTCCATTCGGCCTGTCTTCGTCTCCCAGAGTCTTCACGAAGTGTCTGGTGGTGGTGGCCGCAGCACTCAGGAACCAGGGTCTTCAGGTATTCCCCTACCTCGACGACTGGCTGATCAAGGCTCCCTCGGCCTCGGGGGTCCTCTCGGCGACCCTGTCCACGGTTCTGCTTCTGCAGAGTTTGGGATTCGAGATCAACTTTCCCAAGTCTCATCTACAGCCGACCTAGTCTCTGCCCTTCATCGGGGCTGTCCTGGATACCATTCGTCTCAGAGCATTCCTTCCTTCTCAGCGCATGGCTGCTCTTCTTCATCTCTGCCAGTCTGTGTCTTCTCGACAGACCATCTCGGCGAGACACATGATGGTCCTCCTGGGCCACATGGCCTCTACAGTTCATGTGACGCCGTTTGCCAGACTTCACCTCAGGATTCCTCAGTGGACCCTGGCATCTCAGTGGACTCAGGTGTCGGATTCGTTGTCTCGACACATCACAGTCACTCCTACTCTTCGGCAGTCTCTGCTCTGGTGGATGACCTCTTCGAATCTATCCAGAGGTTTGCTGTTTCAGTCTCCTCCCCACCAGAAGGTTCTCACAACCGATTCCTCAACCTATGCCTGGGGAGGGCATCTGGATGGGCTCCGCACTCAGGGATTCTGGACCTGTGCGGACCGACTCCATCAAATCAATCTTCTGGAGCTCAGAGCCATCTTCAATGCTCTTCAAACTTTTCAACATCTACTGCACGACATGGTGGTCCTCATTCGCACCGACAATCAGGTCGCCATGTATTATGTAAACAAGCAAGGGGGCACGGGCTCGGCCTCCCTCTGCCAGGAAGCTCTCAGAGTCTGGGATTGGGCGGTTCGCCACAACACCTTCCTCAAAGCTGTCTACATTCAGGGGAAGGACAATGTCTTGGCAGACAAGCTGAGTCGGCTTCTCCAGCCTCACGAATGGACCCTCCATTCCAGGCCCCTTCATCAGATCTTTGCTCAGTGGGGAACGCCTCAGATAGACCTCTTTGCGGCTCCCCACAACTTCAAACTGCCTCTTTTTTGCTCCAGGATCTACACTCCTCATCGTCTCGAGGCAGATGCCTTTCTACTGGATTGGGGGAATCGCTTCCTGTATGCGTTCCCCCCATTTCCTCTCATTCAAAAGACTCTGGTCAAGTTGAGATCGGACCATGCCACCATGATTCTGATTGCTCCTCGGTGGCCCAGACAACCTTGGTTCTCCCTTCTACTTCAACTCAGCAGCAGGGAGCCGGTCCTTCTTCCAGTGTTTCCTTCACTGCTTACTCAACATCAGGGTTCACTGCTTCATCCCAACCTGCAGTCTCTCCACCTGACAGCTTGGTTCCTCTCAACGTAACCCCTCACCAGTTTTCCCAGGCGGTGAGGGAGGTCTTGGAAGCTTCTAGGAAGCCTGCAACTCGTCAATGCTATTTCCAGAAGTGGTCTAGATTTTCTTATTGGTGTGTTTCCAATTCTAAGGAGCCTCAACGAGCCTCTCTTTCCTCTGTATTGGACTATCTTCTACACCTATCTCAGTCTGGTCTCAAGTCAACATCTATACGAGTCCACCTGAGTGCTATTGCGGCTTTCCATCAGCCTCTACAAGGTAAACCTCTCTCTTCTCATCCTGTGGTTTCCAGATTTATGAAAGGACTTTTTCATGTCAATCCTCCTCTCAAACCGCCTCCAGTGGTTTGGGATCTAAATGTTGTCCTTTCTCAGCTTATGAAACCTCCTTTTGAGCCTCTGAGCAAGGCTCCCCGAAAGTTTCTCACTTGGAAAGTGGTTTTTCTGGTGGCCCTCACATCTGCTCGCAGGGTCAGTGAGCTTCAGGCTTGGTGGCGGACCCACCTTTCACAGTTTTCCATCATGACAAGGTGGTCCTCCGCACTCATCCGAAATTCCTACCTAAGGTGGTCTCTGAATTTCATCTCAACCAATCCATCGTGCTTCCAGTGTTTTTTCCGAAGCCTCATTCTCATCCTGGAGAATCAGCTCTGCACACTCTGGACTGTAAACGTGCTTTGGCTTTCTACTTGGATCGCACCAAACCACACAGAACTGCTCCTCAACTTTTCGTCTCCTTTGATCCAAACCAGTTGGGACGACCTGTATCGAAGCGCACCATCTCCAATTGGATGGCGGCTTGTATCTCTTTCTGCTATGCCCAGGCTGGATTACCCCTTCCCTGTAAGGTCACAGCCCATAGGGTCAGAGCAATGGCAGCCTCTGTAGCCTTCCTCAGATCGATACCGATTGAGGAGATTTGTAAGGCTGCCACTTGGTCCTCGGTTCATACATTCACCTCTCATTATTGTCTGGATACTTTCTCCAGACGGGATGGACAGTTTGGCCAAACTGTGTTACAAAATTTGTTCTCCTAAGTTGCCAACTCTCCCTCCATCCCATTGAGGTTAGCTTGGAGGTCACCCACTAGTGAGAATACCTGCCTGCTTGTCCTGGGATAAAGCAATGTTACTTACCGTAACAGTTGTTATCCAGGGACAGCAGGCAGCTATTCTCACGTCCCACCCACCTCCCCTGGGTTGGCTTCTCTGCTAGCTACCTGAACTGAGGAGACGCACCCGGAGCATCGGGCGGGAAGGCACTGGCGCATGCGCGGTGCGGGCATCTCGAAACTTCTGAGTTTCTTCAAGCAAGACATGCTTGCAAGATGTCCTTATCGGGGCTCTGTCGGATGACATCACCCACTATTGAGAATAGCTGCCTGCTGTCCCTGGATAACAACTGTTACGGTAAGTAACATTGCTTTATGAGCAATACTGTGTGATGAAAACAGATGGGCAAACGTTATGCTTTAATGCTGAAAACCCATAATTATAAAGGCTAACCGATATGAATTTATTAAGTTAGTTTTATAGCCCATCCTCCCCAGGCGCCCAGTACGGGTTGTAGAGATACATTCACAATATTTTGAAGGTACAAGATTAAGGGTACATTCACATTACACTGAAGGTGGAGATGGGGAAATACATTCACAATATATTGGAGGCAGAGCATCAAGAGTACATTCGCAATACACTGGGGAAGTGGGGTGAGGGTTACCGAGGTATATTCACACTAGGCTGGGGGCTTTAGATTTAGATCGGTGCAAGTTATAGAAGTATCTTTGGATGTAGTGGAGGCATTTAAGAAGGCATTTGATTAGATTACATTTGTCATATATTCGAGTCAGGGTTTATAGAGGTGTATTCACATTGTATTAGAGGCATTTGGTTGGCGTACTTTTGCCATATGCTCGAGTCCAAAGATTAAGGATGACAATGGTATATCCACAGCTAAACTGGAGACATGGGGCTGGTGGGACCTTGGGGTGTTGGAAAGGTGCCCATTGTGAACAATACCCCGCAATCAGCAATGCGTCTTAAGTAATCGGTTTGAGTTGCATACCGTGTTAGAGCCTGTCCTTTAGGTTTCAAGGCGAGTATGCATTAGTTTGAGAACAATATGTTTTTTACCGCTTTCCGGAAGGGTAGTAGGTTATCTATAGCTCAAATGTCCAGGGGAAGCTGGTGCCAAGATTTTGTTACGCTATGAGAGAAGGATCATTTCCGGGCGGTTTCAAGTTGGAGCTGATGGGATGCATAGTCGGTGTTCCAGTTGTGATCTGAGTGGTCTGGTCAGGTAATAGATGGGGAGTTTTCTAGCTATATGGTGGGGGAGCCATGTCGTGGAAGCGTTTAAAGGCGATGATCAGTTGTTTGAAGACAGCCTGTTTTCCTGTGGGTAGCCAGTGTGCTTTGTTCAGAGCTGGGGTAATGGGATCGAAAGGACCAAAGTGATGTGAGGATTATGGTATGCTTACCAAATAAGATGAGTGAATGATTAATGTGATTTATAAAACACAACAGATACACACTGAAATAAAGGAATGAACCACATGAGATAAAACTAAATCTAAAAGACTTGGCACTGAAAATAAAAATCTCTGAAAACCACATTCTTTAGCACTCTGAGCGGTAGAGGTTAATCTTTACGAGTGGGTATATATCCCAATCATGACCAGCAGGTGGAGACTGAAACAAAACTATGGAATAGTACATAAGAGATACCTTCCCCTATTTCTATCAGTCTTCTTTCAGTCTCCAGCAGGTGTTGAGTGAGCTGTACTCCCTTGGTAGGGCTGTTGGAATTTGTTTAGGGGTTTCTAGTCCCTGTTTTTGGCCGGATTGAGCTTGGATGGGCCCTGTTTCGGGGTCCGTCCGACCTTGGGGGTGTCAAACCCAGCGGGTCTCGAGCGGGGTCCCTCCCCCCATTTCCTCCACCGCCCCACATTTTTTTAGAGGAGCATCAGCAGTAAGCCTTGCCCCCTAAATAAAGCAAGGCATACTGCTTTGAGAGCCTGTGGAGTCTGTTCTGTTAAAAAAAAAAATCCTGAGGTAGTGCTGGTCTGAAGGGTAGTTTCCCTTTAAATTTACTGTATTTTTGCACTAACCAGCACTTTAAATCTAGCTAGGTCGCGTATAGAGCAATGAGCACTTCTCAGGGGAAAAAGTGCTCATTGTGTTCCAGACGCAAGGCACTCGCGGCCGGCCTGTGCAAGCAGTGTTCAGGCCGGTGCAGTGGAGGAGCTCCGTTGGCAGCGGCTGCACCGATAGTGCCTCGTGAGTCAGCTAGGAGCAGTGGGGAGGCCCGGTCTTCTTCCACCACACATGGAGGGATTCCCTTGACCGCCGACGGTCAGGGTACAAAGGATTCCCTCTCAGCTGATTTTTTTAACAGCTGATGCCGGCTGGCTTGCCTGCTTTAACGGCTGGGACAGTTAAGATTTCCCAGCCACTACAGGCCCAGGAGGGGTTGTTTTTGGTGGGAACTTTGCCATTTTCTCAGTCTGGCCCCTCCATTTTGTCTGCAACCTCAGGTGACCTTCCCCCTGTATTAGAAAAGCAGGGGCAGGTTTCTGCTGGGTCCTCCGGGGGTTTTTTCCCCTGACTTGATTTTTTCTTTGTGCAGAGCCTATTTTCAGGCGGCTGGGGGTCCCATGTGCACCCAGGGGGTTTTAGGGGGGTTCCTCTGCACTCCCTGTTGCGTTGCCTCCCTCTTCTCCTTTGGTGCCCCCTCCTCCCTTATCCAAATGCCCGCGGGTGGTTTGGGATGAGGATTTTTGGTCTGAGGAGCGTGTTGGCCTGGATGAGGACCTGGACCCTTTTGAGGATTTCCAGGATCCTCTCGAGGGGATGGCCGCTGACGCCGCTGAATTAGGGGATGACCTAATTCAGCAGGTCTCGGTGCTGCGTTTTGTGGCGAACCCTCTGCTTAATAGGATCTGTACTATTTCCCGCTCTTTTCCTATGCATCAGGATATTCGGGATATTGTACTGGCACAGTGGAATATGCCGGAGGCGCTGTTTCAGTTGGCATGCACCATGGCTCGTTTGTATCCCTTCCTGGAGGGGGATCAGGCTACTTTAAAGTCGCCAGTGGTGGATGCGGTGGTCTCAGCGATTTCTAAGCGGCATACCGTGCCTGTTGAGGGCGGCTCTGCCTTACAGGACTCTGAGGAGCGTAAGTTGGAGACCGTTCTTAAGCAGAATTATGAGGTCTCTGCATTAGGGGTCCAGGCGACTATTTTGTGGGGGGGGAGGGGCTGGTGGCTCATGCCATGTTTCTGTGGGCTGAGCGGGTCCTGGATCGTGAGTCTGATGACTGGTCCTTGGTGGATCAGGAGGTGGCAAAGATTGAGATGGCTGCCTTGTTCCTCTCGGATACTCTTTATGACTTGGTGCGGATCTCGGCTATGTCTATGGCCTTTGGAGTGGCCGCACGGCGTACCATGTGGCTTTGTGCGTGGTCAGCGAATGCCGCGTCCAAAACTAAGCTTACTAAATTTCCCTTTCGGGGGTCTTTTTTGTTTGGAGAGGACTTAGATTAGTTGGTTCAGACTCTGACGGACTCTTAAGGTGCCCCGCCTGCCAAGAGGACCGTGCTCGCCCGGCGTCTCAGTATGGCACTGCCTGTGGGTGTCTGCGGAAGTTTTGCAAGTATCGCTCTGGGCGTGGGGCTGCTTCTTTCCCGGCTTCAGGGTTTTCCCGGGGTCATTTTTATCAGCGCATGCAGTCCTTTTGGGGGGCCTGTTGGGGGACTGGGAATCCCTCCACTGGTTCCCTCGCTGCCCGTCCTGCACAATGACTCCTTGCCGGCACCCCCTTTGGTTCCGGTGGGTGCCCGGCTGCGCAATTTTTTTCCCCCAGTGTGCCGAGATCACGTCCGATCAGTGGGTCCTGGAGGTGGTGCGGGACGGTTATGCTCTGGAGTTTGCCCGTGTTCTGCCAGATCATTTCCTAACCTTTCCGTGTCAGGTGGCATGGAAGACGCAGGCCTTTTGCCAGACCCTTCAGCTCTTGCTAGATCTCAAAGCAGTTGTTCCAGTGTTCCAGTGCGATGCCAGCAGGTACTCTATTTACTTTGTGGTGTCCAAGAAGGAGGGAACCTTTCAGCCCATCCTGGATATGAAAGGGGTCAACAGGGCTCTCAAAATTCCCTCTTTTCGCATGGAAACACTACGGTCTATCATTCTGGTGGTTCAGCCAGGGGAGTTCCTGACTTCTCTCGATCTGACGGAGGCCTACTTGCATGTTCCCATTCGAGCCTCCCATCAGCTTTTCCTTCGCTTTGCAATCTTGGTTCAGCACTATCAGTTCTGTGCGCTTCCCTTTGGCCTGGCCATGGCTCCCCGGACGTTCACCAAGGTAATGGTGGTCGTCGTGGTGGCCTTGAAGTCGGAGGGAATTCTGGTGCATCCCTATCTGGATGATGGGTTGATTCAGGCGAAGTTGTTACAGGAGAACACCCAGGTTACGGCTTGGGTGGTGGAGTTTCTCCAGTCGCTGGGATGGGTGGTCAACCTTGCCAAGGATTGGTTGGTCCCATCTCAGTGTCTGGAGTACCTTGGGGTTCTGTTAGACACTTCCTTGGGGAAGGTCTTCCTTCCGGAGGCCCGGGTAAGCAAATTGCAATCTCAGATTTGCCTGCTTTAGGCGTCCCAGTATCCTCAGGCGCAGGATTTGTCTTGGGATCGATGGTGGCGTCCCTAGACGTAGTGAAGTGGGCGCGGGCCCACATGCATCCTCTTCAATATGCTCTGCTCCGGAGGTGGTCGGCTCAGAGGCACAGTTTGGATATCCCTGTTCCTCTGCGAGGCTTGGTGCACTGCAGTCTTCGTTGGTGGCTCCAGACCTATGATCTTGTTCAGGGGGTGAGTCTGGATCCACCACAATGGACGGTGCTTCTCACGGATGCCAGTCTCCTCAGTTGGGGAGTTCAGTGTCTAGGTCACTTGGCTCAGGGCACCTGGTCCACCGAGGAGGCCTTCCACTCCCTTTTGATGGGCAAATCGATCAGAGTCCTGTTGGACAATGCCACGGCGGTGGCTTACGTCAGTCGTCAGGGAGGCACCAAGAGCACTCAAGTGGTGCAGGAGACGACTCGGCTCATGCTCTGGGCATAGTCGCATCTTCAGGACATCTTGGCATCTCACATAGCCGGGCTGGAGAATATTCAGGCGGACTTCCTCAGTCGTCACACCTTAGATCCCGGAGAGTGGTGTCTCAGCCCCGTGGCCTTTCAGTTGGTAGTGCTGGCTTGGGGTCAGTCCCTGATGGACCTGATGGCAACGAGTAGCAATGCCAAACTACCCCGCTTCTTCAGTCGTCGCAGGGATGGTCAAGCCGAGGGTCTGGATGCTCTGGTTCAACCATGGCCAACGGAGGGGCTGTTGTATGTATTCCCTCCATGGCCATTAGTGGGCAGAGTTCTTCTCCGCATCATTCGCCATCCAGGTCTTGTGGTTATGATGGCTCCAGATTGGCAGCGTCATCCGTAGTACACGGATCTGGTGAGGCATCTGGTGGCGGATCCTCTTCCTCTGCCTCTCTTGGACGACCTTCTGATGCAGGGTCCCATTTCCATGTTCGATCCGACTCTCTAATGTCTTACGGCTTGGCTCTTGAAAGGGGCTGCCTAGGTAAGAACGGGTATTCCGATAAGGTGCTCTCTACTCTCTTGGGGTCCCAGAGGCTTTCTACCTCTTAGGCTTATGTGAGGGTTTGGTGTCTCTCTGAGAGGTGGTGCCATGTGCAGGGTGTGGCCTCTTTTTGCGTTTCCCTGCCTACCATCCTAGAGTTCTTGCAGATGGCCTGGCTTGGTTTCTCCGGGTTCAGCTTGCGCCCTTATCAGCTTTCGTGGGTTAAGAACATAAGCAGTGCCTCTTCTGGGTCAGACCAGAGGTCCATCATGCCCAGCAGTCTGCTCATGCGGTGGCCCATCAGGTCCAGGACCTATATAGTAATCCTCTATCTATACCCTTCTATCCCCTTTTTCTTCAGGAAATCATCTAATCCCTTCCTGTACCCCAATATCGTACTCTGTCCTATCACACCCTCTGGAAGCGTATTCCAGGTGTCCACAACCGTTTGGGTGAAGAAGACCCTTTTAAGTGGAGTATTGAGGTGGACTGCCAGAAGAACTAACAAATCGATTCTGGAAGAGATCCTACTGGCTATGCTCAGGGCCGGATTTAGATGAAAAGAGGCCCTAGGCTATTCCACTTATGAGGCCCTTTCACCTCCCATTTTTAAGTTTGTAAATTACATGAGAGATAATAAAATACATCATTACTGTGATATATATCAATATGTTAAATGAAACATGTTGTTATTGGTACTAACCTTTATAAAAAATGTGACACGGATAATAAATAAAAAAAGTCGAGAACACTTATTTGGACATTTATTCTCAGCACCATATATAGTACTTGTAACAATAACTAATCAAACATAACACACAACATTTACAAAGAAACAAAATTCAAATAATAAAAATCTCTGACTACGAAAATAAAATACGCAATAAAAATTATCATATTTTCTATCAAATTAAATTAAATATATTCAATACATTGAAGATTAAACCAAATTCAATTCAGATACATTTATTTCATAACTAGCTGATGCCCCGGCGTTGCACGGGTATTTAATTATAGCAATAACACTGTAAATGGATTTAAATAAAGATACTTTATAGTGGTGAATGAAATAATTTTGTTACAGCTTTATAAAAAGTAAAATATTCAAAGTATAATGTGAAATATTTGACAAAATGAATATAATACAACTAACACAAAAATTGATTATAAACAACATTTTTAGTTTCACCTCCAGGAGCAAGAACATATACATTCTTGGGTGAACCCACCCTTCCCACGTGTGCAGGTGGGCCGCGAGACCCCCAGAACATATCACCCCAGGTAGTGAGGGATCTGCATACCAATTTACGTTCAAAGCGGTCCCACAGCTTTTTACATTTTTTCCATTGACTTGAATGGGTGAAATATGATTTTCTGTTTGTAGCTCCGCCCACGTGTGCAGGTGGGCTGCGAGACCCCCAGAACATATCACCCCAGGTAGTGAGGGATCTGCATACCAAATTTCGTTCAAATCGGTCCCACAGCTTCTTACATTTTTTCCATTGACTTGAATGGGTGAAATCTGATTTTCTGTTTGTAGCTCCGCCCACGTGTGCAGGTGGGTCGCAAGACCCCCAGAACATATCACCCCCGGTAGTGAGGGATCTGCATACCAATTTTCGTTCAAATCGGTCCCACAGCTTCTTACATTTTTTCCATTGACTTGAATGGGTGAAATCTGATTTTCTGTTTGTAGCTCCGCCCACGTGTGCATGTGGGCCGCAAGACCCCCAGAACATATCACCCCCGGTAGTGAGGGATCTGCATGCCAATTTTCGTTCAAATCGGTCCCACAGCGTTTTACATTTTTTCCATTGACATGAATGGGTGAAATCCGATTTTCTGTTTGTAGCTCCGCCCACGTATGCAGGTGGGCCGCGAGACCCCCAGAACATATCACCCCAGGTAATGAGGGATCTGCATACCAAGTTTCGTTCAAATTGGTCAAGCCGTTTTTGAATTACTGTGAGAATGGCAGCTTTTTACATTTTTTCCATTGACATGAATGGGTGAAATCTGATTTTATGTTTGTAGCTCCGCCCACGTGTGCAGGTGGGCCGCGAGACCCCCAGAACATATCACCCCAGGTAGTGAGGGATCTGCATACCAAGTTTCGTTCAAATCGGTCAAGCCGTTTTTGCGTGATCGCGGCACATACACACATACATACACACATACATACCTCCGATTTTATATATATAGATAATTCGCATTTAAAATTTAAGTATGAATTATTATGAATTTTAAGTCTTAAACTAACCCAAAAATGGAACTTTATTCAAACAAAATCCAGGTCACAAAAAAGAAAATATCAAATTGTATATCATATTAACTTACTTAGAATTCCGCGAAATGAAGATATTGTAACAAAAAAATTTTTCAATAGTCTATAAACACTTCACTAAAGTATTGAACCTACTGAACTCAAAAGGCGAGAATCAAATGATCGTGTACGCAATCCTAAAATAAGAATCTTTTCTAATAACATTAACACGTGTTTCATATTATTGAAGTAACACGAATCTAACCGAACGTGGGGATATCAATAGGTCTGTTCGTTTGTCTGTTCCAATCTACTCCCTATCTGCACTTTATTTATGCAAGAACAAACCAGAGCTTAGTAGCATAAGGCACGTCAATATTTGCCATAGCAATCAGTGAACGTATGAACTATACTTTGGTGCAATCTAGTATATACAAACGAACAGACCCAATGAGCCGAACGCGTTGATCTTAACCAATACATTTTTATGTTTGTTTATTAGTCATATGCGTAGAATTTCTCCTTATTTTCGGTTCAGTGTTTTAGTGTTCACTGTTTTTAGAATAGTGTAATTTTAATTTTGCTAACAATTTGAATGTATGCCCCTCTTGATCTTGAGGCCCTAGGCAGAAGCCTAGTTAGCCTATAGGAAAATCCGGCCCTGGCTATACTACTCGAAGCCCAAATGATGAAGTTACGACTGTCTTATTTTGGTCACACCATCAGAAGAGAGATCACTGGAGAAGGACATCATGTTTGGGAAGATCAAAGGAACCAGGCGAAGAGGTTGATCTGCAATCAGATGACTGGACACATTGAAAACAACCATGGAGATGGCACTGGAGGACTTTTCCAGACTAGCACAAAACTGATTTCTTTTTAGATCTGCAATTCATCAAGTCGCTAGGACTCAAGCACGAGTCGATGGCACCTAACAACAATGACACTGAGGTTTTTTGTTTGTTTTGTCAGTGTCTCGCAAACTTTTCCAAGCCGCAGCACACTAAACTCTTTTTCAAGACGCAGTACAGTAAACTTGGGGCTGCAGCTGGAGGGTCTCTGTGCTTGTACAGACGTTGCCGCAATGACATTGTGCGCATGTGTGACATCATCACGCTGACATCCATGCATGTGCGAGGGCCCCGAGTTGTTAATCCTGAAATTATTACGCCGCTGGGGAGGTGCGGAGAATAGGAGAGGCGCCAGCTGACACGCCTACATGACATGCCTCTCGTGGCACACACGGAATCTCGTTGCGGCACACAGTTTGCGATACACTGTTCTACGTACTCTTTAGGCCAGATTCTATAAACTGCATACAATAGACGCCACTAGACTCCCTAATTAGTGATGCCTAATTAAAATCTGCATGCTACTTAAAGCAGGGGTGTCCAACCTGGGCCGCATTGGCCCAAAAAAATGTTTCTGGGGCCGCGCAAACGCTGCAGCAAGACAGAGGAGGGAGCCGGCGAGACGGTAAACACCCGGGGGCAGCAGAGGAAAACACTGCATCGCCCTCGACTGGGGCCACAAAAAATACTTCACGGGGCCGCAGGTTGGACACCCCTGACTTAAAGTATGTTAATTAGCTCAAATGGCATGGTAATTAAACACCATTGAAGTTAATTGATTAAAAAAAAATACCCCATGAAACAAAAGTTCCTTGCGGGACTCAGAGCGAAGTCTAAGTTGAGGCATCTTGTGATGCCTGCCTGAAAAGTAGGTGTGGTTGACGTAGGCGTTGCTAGTTGTCTGAGTTAGGCACAGGTAGATTAAGCCAGGTGAAACCTGTCCTAATGTACTGGCATCTACTTTGGATGTCTAAATACACCTAGGTGCCGCTAGGTGGGATTCTGTAAAGGATGTCTAGCGGTTGATTGACGCCTACAATATAGGTGCACTTAGATGCCATTATAGAATCTGGCTCTTAGGCCCCGATCCTGGAAATGGTGCCTATGTTGGCCAGCGCCTCCAAGAATGGTGCTGGCCTCGTGTCAGTCACATGTATGTGCCTTTACCAGAATTGTGGCTTATGTCAAACTTAGGCGCTGTTAATGTAAGCCAGGGTTTTAAAGGCTTATATAACCGGCACTTAGATTTGACTGAGAATCATACTTCCAGCCATAACCAGGCCTACTTTGACCATGGGTGCCATTAGCTGCTATTCTGATGCCTATCAAGGTAGGCGCTTGCTGGTGCCTACTTTTTTTTTTCTAATAGAATTTTAATTGTTTTTTTAAACGGCGATTAAAGCAATTACGATAGGCGGTGGTAAGGTGCCAAAGCCGCTGCCTAACCTGTGGCGCCGTTTTAAAAATCCGGGCCTTAATGTACAGAACCTGGCAGTTGGATGTCAGAAGTTGACAGAATGAATTCACAGAGAAGCACTTCAAATTTGTATATCACTTTTTGTTTTAAAAGGCTTATTTGAAAACAGCCTCATTATTATGAGGAAACATTTAACTGTTCCTTGATACACGAAGAGCAGAAACTGTCCTTACTGTGTTCGCTTGGGGAAATGCTTAGCTCATGTTTTGGGCTGGTATCTTCTCTAAAACTACATCTCCCAGCAGGCTACAGTGCCTTATGTCTACACAAATCTTTGATGCAGTCTTTTCTTTTTTTTTTTTTTTTAATGAGTTAATTTTTTTAGTCTTGTTTTAAGGTAAAGTTAGTGTGCTTTTAAAGAGTATAATTTGTGTTTTGAGGAGGAGCTTAGTTAAGGTATCATTTCCAGGTGAAAAGTCTTGCCAATGAAACCCTTCTCGTGCGAATAGCTGTCTGGAATGCTGAAGCATGCTTACTCTGTGGCATCCCGGCTAGCTCCGTCTCATTTACAGTCTCTTGGCTTCTTAAACTCTCGGTCTTTGAAGTGTTTACGGACCAAGGCAGCAGCCCTGAATGTTTGGTGAGATCTAGTTTAAGTACGTTTATTTGTTTTTGCTACGACGATCAAGCTGTGCAGTTCTTAGCAAATTCGAATTCCTGTATGATTAAAGGGTTTATTTTGCACTTACAAATTTTATCTGGAGGGTTTTCTTATTTTTTACATCTGTCCCTTTAATTTTAACTGCATATTTTTTCTTTCTCCCAACATATGTTGCCTTTTTTCTTCTTGTTTTTGAAGCTAGCATAGTTTTCCCTTCTGTAGGGCTTGAAGCCCAGTTTGAACCAGCTTAATTGAGTGTAGTGCATTGAGAGTTGTTTTTTTTTTTTGGGGGGGGAAGGGAGACAGGACTCCTTCTCTCTGCATTTTAGCCCAGTCATCCTTGTCATGGTAGTGACTGCTCTTGTGCAGGAACCACAGACTGGACACTACTTTTCAAAAATGGAATCTGGCAGGCAAATGGTGATATGGAACAAAGGCTAAGATTCTTCCCACCTACCAACCCCCCCCCCCAAAAAAAAAAAAGAAAACAACAAAAAACACACATGGAATGCTGGTTTTGTTGTATGTAGTATGACTGAGTTATTGTGAATCTTTTGCTCATTAAGAGGAAAGAGTAAGGAATTGATGCAGAGACATTTTATAGAATGAGCAATATTTTTTCTGCCTGTGGGACTGTAATGCACAGTGAGGAGCTGAGAACCAGAAAACCCACGATTTGAATCTTCATTTATTTATTGAGATTAATTAACCACCTGTAATGAAGAGATTCACCCAAGGTGGTTTACAGCAGGTATAATTCAACATAAAACTTACAATTTTGTTAACAGCATAACAGTAGTAAAAAGCCCAAAGCCCAAATTCACTAAGCAAACCAATCGTGTACCAATCGGTTTGCGAGCCCTTAGCAAGCAGATTTCCCTCCAGCCCGATTCACTAAAGTGTTTAGCGATCCCCCCGATCCATGCATGTAAATGAGGGAAATGGCATGCAAATTTGGGAGGCAGCGATTCACTAAACACTTTAGCTAATACCGATTGGGCTTG
Organism: Geotrypetes seraphini; assembly: GCF_902459505.1. NCBI lineage: Eukaryota > Metazoa > Chordata > Amphibia > Gymnophiona > Dermophiidae > Geotrypetes > Geotrypetes seraphini. The sequence goes on from NC_047085.1 coordinate 14,846,388, forward strand.
CCGATCAGAAAAGAAGCGACTGCTGAAGTCACTTCTATCCTGGCCGACTCTCCTGCCCTCTTCTGCCCTTTAAAACCATGGGATCGTAATGCTTTTTAATAGAGCAAGCCCGTGGTTTTAAATCCTCCGCCGCCACTGCCATCGGGCCCGACGCTGCCCACCCAGTTCCTGCAAATATGGCAGGAGGGATGCCAGCTCCCTCCTGCTATCGCGAAACCGGCATCGGCCCGGCCCACCCCTCCCCGTACCTTACTCGGGCTCTTTAATATTATGGCAAGAGGGTTCCCACTCCCTCCTGCCATATCTACAACTACGAACCCCCCTCAAAAATTTGCCCCGCAGCCGCATCAAAAAAATTATGGCAGGAGGGTTCCCACTCCCTCCTGCCATCAGTCCCACCCAAAAACTAACGTAATGGCAGGAGGGATGCCCCCTCCCTGTACCTTTAATGAAGCAGGAGGGGTGCTCAATCCCTCCTACGCCAATGCCTCCCGCAACAAGTCAGAGGCCTTAGGCCATGCCCCGGTGCATTGTGTGATGCCACAGGGTGGGGCCTAATGCCCTGATTGGCTACTAAGAAAGGTGAGAGCTAAATCTAAATACAAGATATATAAAGTAAGGTATGCAAGTGCTTGTTGTAGAAGGCTAGGCACGGTTCAGTCAGCTGATTTTTGTGCATCTTCTCTTGACACAGGACTTGTAGACTGATTTCCAGTTTTCACACTGGATATGACTTGGGATTACTTAGCATTAATATAACATTTTCACATGTTTACTAGCTAAACTTGCAGGTTTTCTGGTCTTCTAATCCTTGTTAATAATTGTCCTTTTTACCATCACTGTATGCTATGTCTCTGCCCCAGAGAGCTTACAGTCTGAAGTGGGTACCTCCTGAGGTAGAGAGAGCGTAACTTGCCCAAAGTCACAAGGAATGTGAGTGCCACAAGTCGGATTTGAACCTTGGCTTTCCAGGTTGTCACTCCACTCCTCTAACCTCTAGGCTACTTCAACTCTTTCCCACCATTTTCTTTTAGGTCTGCTAAGACCAGTCTGGATTCTCATTTATTTATTTATTCAATTTTCTGTACCGTTCTCCCAGGGGAGCTCAGAATGGTTTACATGAGTTTATTCAGGTACTCGAGCATTTTCCCTATCTGTCCCAGTGGGCTCACAATCTAATGTACCTGGCGCAATGGGGGGATTAAGTAACTTGCCCAGGGTCACAAGGAGCAGCATGCTCCTGTTGCAGAGCAGTGCTCGAAATGTGCAATTCTAAATTATTTATAAAATATACTGGACTCACGATTACACACAGTGATGCTGATGGTATCTCCGACAGCTGATGGTATGAGGGCCCAGTAACAGAAATAGGATTAAAGACTTGTTATGATCACATGTATAATGTTGCCACCTAGATACTTTGAACATAATGATAGCCATTCTGGGTCCATCTAGCCAAGGGATCTCAAAGTCCCTCCTTGAGGGCCGCAATCCAGTTGGGTTTTCAGAATTTCCCCAATGAATATGCATTGAAAGCAGTGCATGCACATAGATCTCATGCATATTCATTGGGGAAATCCTGAAAACCCGACTGGATTGCGGCCCTCGAGGAGGGACTTTGAGACCCCTGATCTAGCCCAATATCCTGTTTCCACAGTGGCCAACCCAAATAGTAGCAACATTCTGGAATCTCTAAGAGTAGTAAGATTCCGAAATACCAAAGAGTAACAAGATTCTGGAATCCCAAATAGTAGCAAAATCCCATACTACCGATCTCAGGACAAGCTGTAGCATCTCCATGTATGTCTCAATAGCGAACTATAGACTTTTCCTCCAGGAACTTGTCCAAATCTCTCTTTAAACCCATCTACATTAACCACTGTTACCACATCCTCCAGCAACGAGTTGGCATGTATTATTACTTATTTTGATATTAATAGCCATTCTAAAGGGTATACTTTTGAGATTATGTATGTGTAAGGACAGGAACATAGGGCTGTGTTTTCCATATTCTGAACATCTAACCTTGGGTGCTGCTTAATGTTAGGTGGGAAGAAGAGAATTATGAAGATGGTGTAAAGTGGAAGTTTTTGGAACACAAAGGGCCCTACTTCGCACCCTGTTATGAGCCCCTTCCAGAAGATGTAAAGTTCTATTATGCTGGTAAGTAGCTTTATGATACCAACTATAAAAATGCAAGTTAATTAAGTGTACACAACCCCAACTAAATAATTAACTCAGTTTATGAGCTTCACAACATCAGTTTGTTTCCCTTTCAATTGGAAGGGAAATGATTGTCAAGAATGATACTGAAGGATTGTTCAGGCTACTGTCATAACATGCAGGAATGTTCAGCTGCCTTTATAAAGGGTGTGTAAGAATTGCAAAGTACGAGGGATTTCCACACTTATCTTTTTAAACACTATTTATTATCAAACATATTTTATTGAGCACAACAACAGGGAACAGAAGAGGTACAATAGGAAACATTCGCAGCTCAAGGATTTACACCCAGAAGTAACCCAACCATCCCCCCCCCCAACTGAAACACTATTTATTAAAAAGCCGGCTTGCATGATTGACTAGTCACATGACATTCTTTGATACGTCATCTTACTGTTTCGCTCCCCCCCAACCATTTCCCGTGAAAGTGCGGAAACCTTTTGAAGAACCCTCATAAATTTTAAGAGAGGCTTTTTGAGCAATAAAGGAGCAGGCTAGCAACAAACAGGAAATAATAATTAGAAAAATCAGTTGACAGCATATGGATACTAGCTACTTGTTTTTAAATGCACCAGCCTTTCTCTGCCTACGGTAATTAACTGTGCTTTCTTGTCCTCAGGTACATCCTCCTCAAGGGACCTATCCCTCATGGGTTCTTCCTTAGATACACCCTTTTATTTCTCTACATTCTCTGAGGGAGTTATATCTGAGACAGGGTAGGGTTTCCCCTGAATAAGGTAACTTTCTGGAGTACTTCTGACTTATGGGAGATGTCTGGGATGGAAGATCAGGAATTGTAGCATCTTTGGGAAGTCTTTAACTAAGAGGAGGGAATCGATTTCCCCCCACCCTTTCTGCCAATCCCCCACTCCCTTATCACAGTATACACAGAAAACATTATTAATCAGAATTTTCATGTTGTGACCCACTAGGAATAGTACATTCATGCAGCTTCTGTTTATGAAGGTTGCCCACTCCTGATCTTAGTCAACATCTCCAGAGCCTCTATCAGACAAAATGTGAAGGCCAGCAGAGTCGTAGGTATCACCTTGCTTGCCACTGACCAGTGGAGACTCAGTTGCCCTGTTCCCTTCTTAAAACAACATAAGAATATCTTTACTTGATCAGACCAATGGTCCATCAAGTCCATTCTCACTGTGGCCAATCCAGGTCACTAGTACATGGCTGAAACCCAAAGAGTAGCAACATCCCATGCTACCAATCCAGGGCAAGCAGTGGGTTGCTCCATGTCTTTCTCAATAATGGACTTTTCCTCCAGGAAATTGTCCAAACCCTTCTTAAAACCAGTTATGCTATCTGCTCTTACCACAACTTCTGGAAATGCGTTTCAGATCTTAACTATTCTCTGAGTGAAAAAATATTTCCTCCTATTGGTTTTAAGAGTATTTCCCTGTAACTTCATTGAGTGTCCCCTAGTCTTTGTAATTTTTGACGGAGTGAAAAATTGATCCACTTGTACCCGTTCTACTCCATTCAGGATTTTATAGACTTCAATACTATCTCCTCTTTCCCTAAGCTTTCAATCTTTCCTCATATGAGAGGAGTTCCATCCCCTTTATCATCTTGGTCGCTCTTCTTTTAACCTTTTCTAGTGTCGCTATATCTTTCTTGAGAAATGGAGACCAGATTTGAATGCAATACTCCAGATGAGGTCACACCTTGGAGCGATACAGGGGCATTATGACATTCTTAGTCTTGTTAACATAATTCCTAGCATTTTGTTTGCTTCTTTAGCTGCCACCATACATTGGGCGGAAGGTTTCATCGTATTGTGTACAATGACACCCAGATCCTTTTCTTGGGCGCTAACCCCAAACGTGGACCCTAGTATCCGGTAACTGTGATTTGGGTTATTCTTCCCAATGTGTATCACTTTGCATTTGTCCACATTAAATTTTATCTGCCACTTGGACGTCCAATCTTCCAATTTCCTAAGGTCGACCTGCAATTTTTCACAATCTGCATGCGTTTTAACAACTTTTAGTGTCATCGGCAAATTTAATCACCTCACTTGTCGTCCCACATTGTAACCTCTCCTGCCTCTCTTTTTCTTTTATTTCTGTAATTGTTTTTGTCTAATGTGTTTGTGAGTATACTCCTTCTTCTTGATTTCTACTTTTTGTAAAGCGCTTAGATTTAACTTGATTTTATATTTGCGGCATATCAAATAAACTGGTGATAATTACAAGACTGTTACATGGGTTGCAAAAGAAACACATCTATTTTTGGTAAACCACTTAAAAATTCCTCATCTAGTCACCTGGCCTGGAGTTTAAGGTTAGTCCTCGGACTGGAATGGAAGTTTCTAAGTTTTTTCTTCTTTGTTCCATCTACTTTTTTAAAAAATTTTTTATATGCAGCAAAGTTATTCAGGCAGGCAGAGCTGCTTTTCAGAGCATGGGGTATCTTTTGGAGTCTGCATTACTCACTCAGTCCAATTTTGGGGTCAGTTTTGAGCTATGCGATTAATTTTATTCATCAAGGCAAGATTAATTTGCTGCAGCTTATTTCTGGCCAAAATTCAATAACAGAGACATAGGAGGCTGATCAGTTAACCTTATTTATAAACTAATTTTAGGCTGCAGAAATAGATCCAAGAACTAAACAATGCTAACAGATCAGTGGAGGGGAACATTATAGAGGGAAATTAACTGGGGGGGGGGAGGTAGGCTCATAATTACTTGATTGTTCTGCAAAGATACACAATGAGAAAACAGCCTATAAAAAAATTAGACCTTTAAGGAGATGTGGCATTCCCAGCCACTGGTCCCTATCTTTGACCTGGCTCCTAGGTCCGTTCTTCTCCAGATCCAGAAGAAAAAGAATCTGTCGAGGTCTGCCGGTGTTTTAATTTTTCCCATGATGATTTTATACTGTTTCTGCGAGAAGAAAAGATTGTGTGGCAAGTAAAGGCAAGTAAAGCAATGATCCGTTTTCGGCTGGTGATGGAGAGTCATACTATATAACTCGCAGGCTTCAGGAGAACAAACTTGGTGTTTTGCAGGTGAGGTCATGAAGCTGAGTGAGGCAGCAGAGGAAGTCGCCACCTTTTATGGCAAAATGCTGGATCATGAGTACACAACTAAGGAAGCTTTTCAAAAGAACTTCTTCCATGACTGGAAAGAGGTATGTTCAGAATTTCTCGCACACTTCTGCAGATTGGTTGCCAGTTTTCCACTTAGTAGATATCAACATATAGGAGGGCTTTGGAAAGGCATCTAAATATGTGACTGAGTTTCACCATTTTATGGTAGGATTTCCAAATTGTTATACAGTTGCCTTATCCTATATAATAAAACCCTAGCCGCGCTTGCACACTATTACCTGCGTGGTTCCGTGATCTCTGATCTGTGATCAATAGGTCTGTGGCAGCAGGAGTGCGCATGCGCACATATATCGTTCCCTCTCTCCATGGCCGCCAGGACTGGCCTGCAGCACTGGATTCCCTGCTCTCTACCTCCTCAAGCAAAAATTAAAAGCTGCGGTGTCGCCTCCTCTCACGAGCCGCACCAGCGTCGGAGAAGGCTTCCGACGCTGGCGGGGATCGTGAGAGGAGCCGTAGCGGCACTTTTAAACTTTTTAAAAAACCTTTGGCCGCAGTAGACCAGCCCGTGGGAAGGGAAGGGGGGCCGACAAAGAAGAGGACTCCAGCCACAGGAATGCAATAAGGGAAGGGAGAGGCATGGAGCAGGCTAGACCAAGGGAAGGGGGAGGAGCGGAATGGAGCAGGCCAGATCGAAGCAGGACAGAACGCAGTAAAAGAAAGGGGAGGGGCCGAACAGAGCAGGCCAGATCGCAGTAAGAGAAGGGAAGGGAGGGTGGGAGAAAATGCTGCTACTGCTGCACAGGGACCTGGAGGGGAAGGGAAATACCACTGCTGCTTCAGCACAGGAAAGTGGATGGGGGGGGGGAAGGAGGGAAATGCTGTTCCTGCTGCACAGAGAAGTGGGGTGGAAATGCTGCTGCACAGGGAAAAGGAGGAAAAGAATGACAGACAGACAGCGGGAGGGAGGGAGATAGAAAGAAAGGAAGAAAGACACAGGGGCAGGGAAGGACAGAAAGACAGACAGAGAAAGGGGGCCAGGGAGAGAGAGAGAGACAGCAGGAGGGAGAAAGACAGACAGAAATATATTCTAGCACTCGTTAATGTAACAGGCTTAATGACTAGTATATAAATAATACAAGAGCTTGACATTCAGATGATCTCCAAATATTTTTCTTAAATGTCCTTCCCTCTGGTGGTTTAAGTAAAGCAGGTTAAAGCCCTCGGTTCCATGCTGGTGGCATCATTAATAGCATCTGTTGGGTCTTAGCTCTTTTCAGATACCGCATGACGTGTGGTAGGAGGTATTGAGCATAAGAGAGGTTTAGTCCTGTACATAATGAAAACCTATATGGTTTTTTTTTTTTAAATAAATTTTGTTTAAAAATAAATCCTTTTTAGATGGACGGTTGTGGTGTATGTGGCTTCCTTCTGTTTAGAAAAAAAAAAAAATCAATGGAATCTGCATACTTAAACCCTCACCTGTTTCAAGTTGGTTTCTGGCTTGAGCAGTTATTCCAATGTCTCCTCTTAGACCAGTCTTAAAGACATCAAATGTTAATGCAAGATGGGCTTTGTACTCATACCATATATCTTATTCTCCCCCCTCCTCGAAATGAAAGCGAGGTTGCTTAAGAACTCCACTGTAACATCGCTACAGAAGCCCCTGTAACTCTGTATAGAGCCCTTGTATTGTAACACTGCTACAGAAGCTCATGTATTGTAACACCTTTACAGAAGCTCATGCAAACCACTCTGAATTGACTCCCCAATCATTAATAGAGGTATAGAAGCTTTCAATAAACAATAATGAGAAATTTTGAAGCACCAATATTATAATGCTAGTGGTATAGCTTCATTTTTGGTTTTATCTCCAGGTGATGACACCAGAAGAGCAAAAGAAAATTAAGCACCTGCATAAGTGTGATTTTTCAGTGATTCACAAGTACTTTGTAGATAAAAACGAAGCTAGAAAAGCATTGCCAAAAGAAGATAAACAGGTTTGGTCTTAATTCCTAAGAATTATGAATGTATTTAGGGTTAGCAACAGGAAATCAGTTGACTTTAGTTTTTAGGTTTATTTACTTACCTTTCCAAATCTGATCTAAGGCAAGTTATATTTCATGTTTTAATTATTTATCTGCCCAAAAAGACGTGTACCATATAAGACAAGACAAGATAGCAAGTCCACAAATATGAGTGATATCCGATGGAGCTTCTCAGAGAAGTTTCTCCAGTTTAGATTATTCCAGAAGCTTTTGAGAAGCTGGCTTCTTCATGCCTGCAGCTTCCTGCCTGTTGCTGTTCAGTGTTTGTGTTCTTCCTGAACAACCTTCCAGAAGGAGGGAAGTTAAAGGTTTTGGCCCCTTCAATTCTAAAATTTGATTGTCTAGGATATAGAATTCATCTTTTTGAAATACTTCCCAAGTTGTCAACAGAGAGCGTTACGTTTATGTTCATCAGGATTAGAAAATACTTAACGAAGGACTCTTTCCTCATAGAGACCTGTGCTGTTGAGCTATTCCAGCAGGAGAAAGAGGTCAGAGATTTTAATCGATGAAGGGAGATTCTGTCTTATCCTGGTCTAAAAGTCATAAACAAGTTCCTCTTTCAGAAGTTCCAAGATGGTTTTCCTTGATCCTTTTACCTCTAAAATGGAAACTGCTTATGTTCTCTGGACTAGAGAATGACGCAAGGACAAATTTTTCCCCGTCCCCATGAGAACTCATTTTCCCACACTGTCCCGGTGAGTTCTTTTCCTGTCCCTGCCCCATTCCTGCAAGCTCTGTTGTTATCTGCACAAGCCTCAAACACTTTAAAATCCTAAGTAGCACCATTCTAGAGCTCAAATAGTGATGTCATAATGCCTCATTCCACCAATTCCTAAGCTCTGTCCTCATCTGCACAAGCCTCAAACACTTTAAAATCATAAGTAGCAACATTCTAGAGCTCAGATTGTGATGTCATAGTGCCTCATTCCACCAATGCCTAAGCTCTGTCCTCATCTGCACAAGCCTCAAACCCTTTAAAATCCTAAGTAGCACCATTCTAGAGCTGAGATAGTGATGTCATAATGCCTCATTCCACCAATGCCTAAGCTCCATCCTCATCTGCACAAGCCTCAAACCCTTTAAAATCCTAAGTAGCAACATTCTAGAGCTCAGATAGTGATATCATAATGCCTCATTCCACCAATTCCTAAGCTCTGTCCTCATCTGCACAAGCCTCAAACACTTTAAAATCATAAGTAGCAACATTCTAGAGCTCAGATTGTGATGTCATAATGCCTCATTCCACCAATGCCTAAGCTCTGTCCTCATCTGCACAAGCCTCAAACACTTTAAAATCATAAGTAGCAACATTCTAGAGCTCAGATAGTGATATCATAATGCCTCATTCCACCAATTCCTAAGCTCTGTCCTCATCTGCACAAGCCTCAAACCCTTTAAAATCCTAAGTAGCACCATTCTAGAGCTCAGATAGTGATGTCATAATGCCTCATTCCACCAATGCCTAAGCTCTGTCCTCATCTGCACAAGCCTCAAACACTTTAAAATCATAAGTAGCAACATTCTAGAGCTCAGATAGTGATATCATAATGCCTCATTCCACCAATTCCTAAGCTCTGTCCTCATCTGCACAAGCCTCAAACCCTTTAAAATCCTAAGTAGCACCATTCTAGAGCTCAGATAGTGATGTCATAATGCCTCATTCCACCAATGCCTAAGCTCCATCCTCATCTGCACAAGCCTCAAACCCTTTAAAATCCTAAGTAGCACCATTCTAGAGCTGAGATAGTGATATCATAATGCCTCATTCCACCAATGCCTAAGCTCTGTCCTCAACTGCACAAGCCTCAAACATTTTCAAAACATAACTGTTCGAGGCTTGTGTGGTTAAGGCAGAGCTTACAATAATGGGGCAGAGGCAGCAACAAAACTCACAGGGAAGGGAAAATTGAGTTCCTGCGGGGATGGGGAAAAATTTGTCATGTCATTCTCTACTTTGAACTTAAAGGATACGTACACTTACATAGATCCAAGCCACTAAAAGTAGCTCTCATATGTACTGCTTCCTTGCTTCTGTCCACTCCATGGGTGTTGATGAATGGGAGTGCATATGTTTCCGTAACTGGATAATTGGCTGGTCTAAAGCACATCACAAGAAAGAGCCCAAAGATCCATGGGCATAATAATCTGGGAGTTGAAGCCACTAGGGTTTTCTATAAATTAAACAAAGGCTCCCCACTTAAACTGTCACTTTAACCCTTTATTTGACATTGCTGCTCAGAAGCAACATGTGCCTTTGGGGGCTCTTATGTGATATCTGCATCTCCAAGTTCCTGTTATTATGTTGATCTCATTCAGCATCAAGTTAAGCAAAGCAGCCGTTTCACCATCTGCCAATTAAAGGGTTAATGAGCATTCATTGAAGCTCAGCTAGACGTGACTCGGGCAAAGGTCTTTCTCCCACAAGAAAGGATTACCACTTTGGTATCTGCCATCAGGGAAATACAAGTGATTCAGCAGATGTCCTATGGTGTGCTTAATTCCATTGGCATGACTAAGAATGAGACAAGCCCAGTGAACCTCAAATACTCGGCAGACCTGGGCCATTCTAAATTTAAGGGGCCTATCCTCAAACCTATGTGGGGTACATTGTTCTGGTGAATGGATCATTCCTATTTGGCATTCAAGTATTCTAGGATGTCCATATGGATGGATTTCCGGGGGCAGGAGGGAGTTCCTTTTTTTCAGGGGGGGTGGGAGGAGCAAGGAAGAAGAGATGTTTGGGGGCGCCTGATGCAGGAGTGTGCCTTCAGTGGCAGCAGGGAGTGGGCATCCCTCCTGCCGTTTTGCTGGTTGGGGAGGGTTGGCATGGCAGGAGAAAGTGGGCATTCTTCCTGCTGTTTTGCTGGCATGGGAGGGGGGGAAGGTGATTGACATGGCAAGAGGGAGTGGGCATCCTTCCTGATATTTTTGTCTCGCACAGGTGGGGGCGAATGGCAGGAGGGAATAGCCATCCCTCCTGCCGATTTTTGCTAGTGTGCGGGGGTGGGGGGGTCTTCCCAGTGCCGTGTTCATCAGGGCTTGATGGGGAGAACTGTCATTGGCAGGGGGGGAGGGGTGCTGTTTTCTTTTCTTTTTTTTAATGGGACAGATATTGTGTGTGTGTAACACGCACAGCATCTGTGCCCATTTAAAAAAAAAAAAAAAAGTTTTCTGACCCAAACAGCTGAGTGACAGGAGGCTGCTTTCAGGACTTCCACTGCCTCTCAGCTTTTTGGGCTTCCCCAGCTGGCTCTGCGCATGTGTGAGAGTTGCTCTCACAGCAATCAATTGGACGGCAAAGTCGGGGATTAAGACAAACATCTGCTTGAATCATTTGTATGGAAACCTTTTAGTGCGTCAGTAGCTCTTTATGGTACTAGTGACCTGGATTGGCCACCATGAGAACAGACTGCTGGGCTTGATGGACCATTGGTCTGACCCAGTAAGGCTATTCTTATGTTCTTACCGATCCTCTTAGTACATCTAGGCCTAGGTTTGGATAGTTAATCCTCCAGCATTTCTTTGAAGATTAGAAATCAATTCCATCCTCCAAGGTCCCTTTTTCTTTCCAGGCAACCTTTAAAAAAAAATAGATATAAAGCTAAAAAAAAAGCTTTTGACAATTACAATGCCTTTTCATGTTTTCTTTTCCTTTTTGTTGAAGTATCTGGTAGTTAAGAGTCCTACCTGTCAGGACTTGGATACCTGCTTGTCCCTGGAGAAAATCAAGTTATATACACATAGCAGGTGTTCTCTGCGGGCAGCAGGATAAAGTACTCAGCACGTATCCCCTTTGCCTAAGAAAGCAGATAGAATGTTAGGAATTATCAAGAAAGGAATGGAAAACAAAGATGAAAATGTTATAATACCCTTGTATCGCTCTATGGTACAGCCACACCTCGAATACTGTGTGCACTTCTGGTCACTGTATCTCAAAAAGATTTAGCGAAATTAGAAAAGGTACAGAGAAGGGCAACAAAAATTATAAAAGGGGTTGGGACAACTTCCCTATGAGGAAACGTTAAAATGGTTAGGGCTCTTCAACTTGGAGAAGAGACAGCTCATTGGAGATATGATAGAGGTCTATAAAATACTGAGAGGGAGTGCAAAGGGTAGATGTGAATCGCTTGTTTACTCTTTCCAAAAATGTGATGAAGCTACTAAGTAGTAGATTTAAAAGAAACCAGAGAAAATATTTCTTCACTAATGAAACTCTGGAATTCATTGCTGGAGAATGTGATGAAATCAGTTAGCTTAGCGGAGTTTAAAAAAGGCTTGGATAATTTCCTAAAAGAGAAGTCCATAGGCCATTATTGAGATGGTTTGGGGAAATCCACTGCTTATTCCTAGGATAAGCAGCATAGAATCTTTTTTACTATTTGAAATCTAGCTAGGTACTTGGGACCTGGGTTTGCCACTGTTGGATACAAGATCCTGGGGTTGATGGACCTTCGGTCTGTCCCAGTATGGCAGTTCTTATGTACTTACTCTAAGCTTTATTAGAGACTGAGGGAGATCGCACAGGACAATGAGCTGGATAGTGCATACTTGCTCAGTGCTTCCTTGTAAAATGTTCTGGAGAAATCTTAACTCGAAAAGAATTCCCAGCCAACCTCTATTGGATGACATCACCCATCTGTGAAGACATATCCTGCTGTCTACAGAGAATGCTGCTACAAGTAATTTTTTTAAAATGGTATTTGTGAGATGTGAAATCACTAAATATCCTTATCCACTCCTTAGTAATCTCTAAAATCGATTACTGCAATGCCCTTTTTAAAGGAATTGCACAAAATGAAATAAGACGGCTTCAAATCATACAAAATACTTCCATTAAACTTGTAACAAAGACAAAAAAATTTGATCATGTAACACCACTTCTCAAGAACGCTCACTGGCTTCCGGTATCGCATAGAATAACATATAAAATATGCCTACTCACCTTTAAAGCAATGCTTTTTAAAACACCTGCATTCATTTTTAGATCACTGATCCCTTACTCCACAAATAGAATATTGCGGTCAAACGAACAGCATTTATTGACAATTCCATCTCTTAAGATCATTAATACCAGAAGACAATTTATCTTCTCTGTTACTGCTCCACAAATTTGGAACTCCCTGCCAATTTATTTAAGAGAAGAACATAATATTGATAAATTCAAGACCAATTTAAAAATATTCCTTTTCAAAGATGCTTTTGATCAATAAGTCTTACTCTTGAATTCATTAATGCTGTATTTGACTATTCTATTTAATTCCCAACCTTGTGTTTTTGCCTGACCTCCTTTTCTATAAAATTTTGTAGTTCAAATCCCCTTTTCCTCTTCACTCTTGTTTTGTTAAGTTTGTATATAGTCTAGTTTATTTTAATGGTTATGTTTAAATTAATGTTTTATTTTTTTATACTGTAATTTTAATTGTTTTTTTTTATGTATGTTCATCGCTTTGAAGTAAGATTAAGCGATTAATCAAAAATTTTAATAAACTTGAAACAAGGGGAAAAAATCTGTCTTCGTCACTGCCCCGTCACCGGACCACTGTCCCCTTCATCACCCTGTCCCCGCCATCCCCTTCACTGCCCCGTCCCCACAGCATCCACCCTTCCCTCTTGCCACCTCACCGCCCTTTAGCGGCCTGAGAATCTCCCTCCCTTCCCCTTACCTTCACGGCGTAAAGAAACTTAAGGGAAGGAAGACGCGCGGTCCCTTCCCTACCTCCGGTCAAATCTGTCTCCCTCCCTCTCCCTTACCTTCGCGGTGCTTTAGAAAAGAAACTAATGCCGGCGAAGCCTGCCTGGGCCGCCCTGTAGTCACATGTGTGTGGGCGGAAGCTTCTCCTCTGACAATTGTCATTTTATAAACACAAATATCCCCTTCACTATTGTGAAAACTGAACAAACCAAATTACTACAGAATGCTACGTAGAAAAATCAAGCTAACAGAATACTTTAGTCACACATGGCAAGAATAATGTTAGGGGAGTGCAACTAGGGCAACTGCCCCCTGATCAGAGAGAGAGCCCTAAGCCAGCTGGAAGCTAAAGAAGCACAGCCTGGACTTTGCAGTTCCCAGTTATGTCTAATACAAGCTCTAGCAGAATACATATTTCAAATCTGAAATATTCTAATCACAAAATGTAAAATAAATTTATTTTTTCTACCTTTTGTTGCCTGGACCAAACAGTAGAACATCCTTAACATGATGAAAATATCTGGTACATCTGGGGCTTCTTATATAAGAGACATGTACTGATTCAGAGCTATATGAGTTCTGTTTCCTTTGTGTCTATCCTAGACCAGTTTAGATTGTTGTGCATGCACACCAGCGGATGAAGACTTAAAGTAGTTTTGAGTGATTTTCCCCTTAAGGACCCTGCACAGCCCCAGAATGCTCAGTATTTTATGTTTCCAGCAGACGGTGGATGGTATGTGCATCTCCCATGTGGTGTTTTATCAACTAACTTCTGATCTGGTAGACTGTCGGGGTATCAGTTGAGTACAGAGTCCAGCCTATGGGAAGTGGTTTATTTTTTTGGGTTCATAGACAAAATTGCGCGAGACAACGGCGCGCCGACAACTGAGCGCAAGGTTGACGGCGCGCCGAAGAAAAGCACTATTTTAAAGGGTTCTGACGGGGGGGGGTGTTAGTGGGGAACCCCCCTATTTTACTTAACAGACATCGCACTGGCGTTGTGGGGGGTTTGGGGGTTGTAACCCCCTCATTATACTTGAAACCGAACTTTTTGCCTATTTTTTAGTGATCTATTACTCTACTACTCTATTACTTTACAGCCTTCTGTACTGTATAGTAAGACATTAATTTATCCTTAAATTCATTTATTAAAATATTTTTCTTGTTAGATACTTAAGCAGGAGATTGAAAAAATTCAGGAGGAGTTTGGCTACTGTATTTTGGATGGACACCGAGAAAAAATTGGCAATTTTAAGACTGAACCACCTGGACTGTTCCGTGGCCGTGGGGACCACCCCAAGATGGGAATGCTTAAGAAAAGAATAATGCCAGAGGATGTCATCATAAACTGCAGCAAGTGAGTTCTTGTATGATGGAGAATGATCACTTCTCTTACCCTATATTCTCCTGTTCCCTCATAAACTATTGAATAATGGGGAGGGGGGTTCCTTGTAGAAGTATATTGGTGGCTAAGCTGCTCTATCTAGCTTCATTTCTCCAAAACAAGACTTTCTAAGTATATTGTTTTGAGAACCGATAACACTGGTTTTAATAAGAACAAGTGGATGTGATCTCGCATCAATACATTCATTAATACTGTCTATTCTGCAAGGACAAGCAGGATAGGTGAATCCTTGCATATGGGTGATGTTATTCGACAGAGCCCGCATGGGAAATACTTCTTCAGCACTTCTCAAGAACTTTTGAAAATGTCTCACCATGTATGCAAAGCTGTTCCTGCCTGCCGTTGTTACACAGAACTCAATAAGGTCTTTGTTTTCCACACAGCCAAATGACATCTTTTTGCGTGCTCTCTTCAGAATTAACCGCCACAGTTTTCTTCAACTTCTTGTTGTAATGTGTAAGTCTTATCATTGTAATGGGGTCTATTTTTTTTTTTTCACTTATTTCCCTTGGTATGTTTGCTTGCTGTTTTTAAGATTTTTTTTTTTTCTTTTTGTTAGCTCAATTATAGGCTTGGGCTACCATCCAGGTAATTTTTTGTCATTAAGTCTTGATTTCATTATGACTGTTTTACCAGATAATATTCTTGGTGCTACAGGATATCATCTTACAAATTAAGGATGCTCATAGTTGATACTTAGAATGCCTGGGACCCTACTTCTTTTTATATTCTGTATTCTAAAATTTCAGAGACATTGTGAAAAGCAAAAGGAAAAACTTTCAGCACTGATAAGACTGGTCCGGAGACAGTGGCATCAGAAGCATTGGTCTCAATGGGTCCTTGAACTTCATCAGCATTAAGACTGTGTCAACATGAGTACCGATAGAGGCCAATGGAAATTATCATCCATTTCATGCATGACTTAGAGGAAAAATTCATCCTTGTCTTCATCAGCACTGAGGGAGTGTGATGCCTGTCATCTGGTGTAAATTGCAATTCCTCAACATCACCTGTCATTGAAGCATGGCATCAAGGGTGAAGCAGCATCCATGGACTTGAGATCCTGAATCCAAATCACCCCAAGTGACTCGGGAGTATGTGACAACTCCTACCATAATGTCCAAACCTTTTGTAGATGGCAGTCTTCAAGGAGCAGGTCATGAAGTTGTTCAAGGAAAAGATGGAGTGTTGCATTGCTTGATTGTCATGATGTTGCAGTTTTAACATAGTTGTCAAGACCTGGCGTGATTCGGATGATCCTGAAGACCTGGCCACTGCCTGCTGTCAACTGTAATAGTGTTAATCTTCAATGCTACAGAAGAGGAATCCTCATATCTCAATGTCCCTGGTCAAGATCTGATCCTGGAGACAGTAGTGTGAGATGAGCAGGGACGCAAACATCTCCTATGGAGTATTTATGAGTCTGACTCAGAGCACTCCTAGGACTCTGAAGAAGAACCAAAGGTTTTATTCAGAGAAGTGGTTCTCAGGTCTTTCATCAGATCCTTCCCCACCTTATGAAAGTTTTAAGTTCCATCTGAGAAGCTCTTGCTCATTTATTTTATGAGTGAAATGGCTTATGACTTCACATTTTAGTTGGAGATGGAGGAGCAGTCCAGGGCAAAAACATTAGATAACACTGCACAACAAAGTTTTTGCTTCCTGAACACTGCTGGGTGTTTCTTATAGAATTTTGGGTGCTGATCATGAATATTACATCAAAAATTACCCATCACGTACCATTTCAGAGAAATCTTCAATTTTGTCGTGATTTTTTCTTATATTTGGATGCAAACAATTTTTTCTCCCATAAGTGTCTTATCAACAACGGTTTGTGCCGCCTGGGTATGTCCATGCATAAAATCTAGCCAGGTTGGAAGCTGTTTTATGGAAGATGACATCCTGGGCATGTCTGGGCAGGTCTGAACGAGCTTGCGCTGTCTCACCATGCTATAATGGTGGCTTCCATACACCGATCCTGCTCATTTGGTTAATATAGATAGTCCGTGTGTGTATATAGTATCAGTATAGTAAAGTATAGTAGTATAGTAGCTGTAGCAATATAACAGTAAGTAAGCTTGATGCTATAGACGTTTTGGTGTCGGGCAATATGTCTCGTCGGTGTCGTAACAGCCGCGACACATTCTGCTATATCTGTGGGGAATATACACTTACGCCTCAGAGACGTTCGATGACTGCCCTTGTAAAGAAAGCCTATCATCTGTATTTTGGCTGCAAAATAGGTGATCAAGACAAGCAATGGGCGCCTCACATTTGCTGTGCGACATGTGCTGTTAGTCTGAGAGCCTGGCTCAGAGGTACTCGAAAGACGATGCCATTTGCTGTTCCGATGATATGGCGAGAACAGAAAGACCATGTGACGGACTGTTATTTCTGTTTGACTAATGTGTCTGGTTTCTCTGCCAAAAACAAGAAGTCAATTGAATATCCTAATCTGCCTTCAGCAATGAGACCCATGCCACATGATGACAGTCTTCCAGTTCCGAAACCACCAGAGGATTGGACCTTAGACGAACCAGATGAAGAAACTGCAGTGCAGGGTTCTAACAGTGACATTGACCCGGATTTTGAACCATCCTCATCAGGCGATCCACATCTGATAACACAGTCCGAATTGAACGATTTGGTCAGAGATTTGGGTCTGTCAAAAGCAAAAGCTGAGCTGCTAGGTTCGAGACTGCAGGAATGGTGTTTGCTATCACCAGGTACGAAAATTTCTGTGTTTCGAGACCGGCATCATGATATAACCAAATTTTTTGCACAAGTCGACAGTCTCTGTTTCTGTTGTGACATTGAAGGATTGTTCTCGGTCTTTGGTTGTGATCACAACCCGGAAGAGTGGCGTCTTTTCATTGATTCGTCAATGTTAAGCCTGAAAGCTGTTCTGTTGCACAATGGCAACGTTTATCCTTCAGTACCTGTTGGCTATGCAGCACATATGAAAGAAACATATGAGAATATGGAAATGTTACTAAAGTATGTCCAGTATACCAGGTATAACTGGAATATCTGTGGAGACCTCAAAGTCGTTGCTCTGTTACTAGGACTGCAGCTTGGCTATACAAAGTACTGCTGTTTCATCTGCGAATGGGACAGCCGAGACAGAGAGTCGCACTATTCTAGAAAGAACTGGCCACTCCGTAAAAAGTTAGTTCCAGGACAGAAAAATGTAGCACATGAATCGCTTGTTGACCCGACAAAGATATTTTTGCCTCCTCTTCACATTAAACTGGGACTCATGAAGAATTTTGTGAAAGCAATGAACAAGGAAGGGGAAGGTTTTCGTTATTTAAGACAGATGTTCCCAAGAATAACTGATGCCAAGATCAAAGAGGGTATTTTTGTTGGCCCCCAGATCAGACATGTTATGAGTGACAAGCGATTTGAAGATCTGTTAGTTGGGCCGGAAAAAAATTGGCTGGAAAGCCTTGAAAGACGTTGTTGACAATTTTCTGGGCAATTACAGAGCCCCAAACTACATTCAGCTGGTAGACAAACTTCTCAAAGCATACAAGAGAATGAAGTGCAATATGTCACTCAAGATTCATTTCCTCCATTCACACTTGGACTTCTTCCCCGCAAATCTCGGTGCTGTGAGTGACGAGCACGGTGAAAGGTTTCATCAAGACATAGCTACGATGGAGAAACGATACCAGGGCAATTGGAATCCGTCAATGCTTGCCGACTATTGTTGGATGCTACAACGTGATGCACCAGACACTGAATATAAAAGAAACTCGGGAGCAAAACACTTTTAATTCTGTTTCATTTAGTCGCTTGTGCGAAACGTAAACTTGACTATATATTTTATTGTCAGTAAACATAAAAATGTCTATTTCTCATAGTTCTTACGTGATGCAGTAAAACCAAAACCATATTTGAGCATACCAAGTTGGTACCTGTCATAATCACCAAAAACTTTTCAGGAATCAAGACTTAACCAAAAAATTGTTGTGCAGTGTAATATTCAATTTCTCAACCCACCCAAGCTGTGACTGCCTGTTCACAAAATCCTGATGAGAATGTAGGAGATTCAGTCCTCGGCAAGGAAATCAACTGTATGAATATATTGAGTCTCTAGAAGGTTCCTGGATTCAAGTAGCAACAACTTCCCTAACATTCCATGGCAGTTTAATCTAGACCAAAGAGTCAAGAGCTCTTAAGACTTGCTCATTAGTGCTCCCTAGGAGAAAGGCTCAGATATAGTCTTTGGGAGAAAATGTTTTTCAGAATGATATACTATCATCCTGTATAGCATTCTGCCAATTCTGAACAAGCAATGTGGAGAACGTAGTGCACAGTGTTACAGTTTGCTGACTCTCTCCATAGGGAGAAGGCTAATAGCCAAAGGGAAGGTGTGCAGAAAATATATAGAAGGGTATTTTCGATATGACGTCTAAATCTGAGTTTAGACGTTTTGCGGAATGCGCACAAAAATCCAATACCAAACATGCCCATTTTCAAAATTGCATGTCTATCTTGGTTTTTTTGAAAATGGATGTTTATCCTAGGACAAGCAGGCAGCATATTCTCAACATGTGGGGTGACGTCACCGACGGAGCCCCGCAGCGGACAGCTTCACAAGCAGACTTGCTTGAAGATCTTTTAAGAGCTTGCGTGTGCTGCACTGCGTATGCGAAAGTGTCTTCAGGGCGCGCGTCTCCTCAGCATGTCCTCAGTTCTTCATTTTCCACAGAGCCAAGAAGCCCTGTTTCTACAGCTCTGCAGTTAAGTAGTTGTCTTCTCGTACCACGGCTTTCTTTATTTTTTATTTCTTTTATAAATCGCTGTGCGGGCACATCTTTTTTTTTTTAAACTTTACTTTTTTCTGCCGGGCTTAGGCCCTGCCGCCGGACCTCATTCGTCTTCAGCTAGAATTTTTTTCTATGTCCTGGCCTCTTGTTTAAAAAATATAGCCATTGTGGCCGGGCCATATCTTTAACCGACCCCCATCGTTGGTGTATAAACTGCTTAGTACCCAAACATTGTCCCAAGTCCTGCCCGCGCTGTGCTACTCTTCAACCACGAGCCCTTCGCAGACGTCGTGTTAGAATCCTGGAGCTTTTTCACCCTATGGAGCAGTCTGTGGAGAAGGCTTTGACCTCAGCCTCGACCCCAGTGGCGGTCTCGACTTCCAAAACCTCGACATTGAGCAAGTCACCCTCGTCCTCGAAGGCCTCGTCTGCTGTGCCTCTTAAGGTCTCGTCCTTAGGCAAGTATTCTGTTTCCCCTACAGGTACGCTACCTAAGAAGCTTCCAGCTGAGTCTCAGGCAATCCAGGCAACGAGTGCAGTTGTGCCAGCCTCTACGAGACCTCCATCCAAGCGTGCCTCCAAACTTAGGGAATACTCATCTTCGAGGTCGCCCGCTATAGAGTGCTCTGCTGCACCTATTAGACCAGATCCATTGGCCTCGGAGTCTATGTTCGAGGACATGCTGAAAGCCATCTTGACCACTCAGATTACCTCGGTCTTGGCTCAGCTTGCTCCTGCCTTGACCCTGCTTCCTGCGAGCCAGCCTGAGCATTCTGTTGAGGCACCTCGAGACAAGCCTCATCGGTCTCAACCATTGTCCTCCAGTGACTCCTCGCCTCGTCCTTCCTGGTCCGAGTCACCAGCTACTCATCCTGTTCACAAAGAGGTTGCCAAACCTCGATTGAGGCACTAATCGAAGCATACCTCGTCCTCGAGGCACCTCACTTTGAAAAAGAGTAAAGATCTCCTCCTCAGAGTAAAGAGTCTCCTCAACAGAGTAACGAGTCTCCTATACCTCGATTATCGAGGGCCATCGAGACCCCTTCAAAGCCCAGACATAGGTCTCAACCTCCAAAGCCTTCAACGCCTCCTGCTTCTCTACCTCGAGGCACGTCCAGGTCGAGGACTGCCCCCTCAAGACCATTCACAAGGGATCCTCCTTCCCCTGTCTCTTATGAGGCAAGAGTCGAGGCGCTCAATTCCTCGTACTCCTGGGACTTCTCCATCGAGGCTTCTGAAGTGTAAGCATTCTCTGACTCTGCCTATATCACACAGCGGAGCTTCTTCTGTGACTCTTGCGCTAGATACGGATATGCCTTCTCAATACTCCAGAGAAGCTTCTCCTTCTATTCAGCGGCACCTATGTCTCATAGAAACATAGAAACATAGAGATAGACAGCAGATAAGGGCCACGGCCCATCAATTCTGCCCACTCAGTGACCCTCCCTATCTATCTTTGCGGATAGATCCCACATGTCTATCCCATCTGGCCTTAAAATCTGGCACACTTCTGGCCTCAATAACCTGAAGTGGAAGACTATTCCAGCGATCAACCACCCTTTCAGTGAAGAAGAACTTCCTAGTGTCACTGTGCAGTTTCCCGCCCCTGATTTTCCACGAATGCGCCCTTGTTGCCGCGGGACCCTTGAAGAAAAAGATGTCTTCTTCCACCTCGATGCGGCCCGTGAGATACTTGAATGTCTCGATCATATCTCCCCTCTCTCGACATTCCTCGAGTGAGTAGAGCTGCAATTTCCTGCTCCTCTTCTCCTGAAGAATCTTCGACCTCGAAGTCAACATCTTTTTCAAGATTCATTTTTGATATGAGTAAGGCTCTTTAGTTGGATCTCCAGTCTGAGTCTAAGTATACTCCTGAATATTTGGCCGAAATGGAATTGCCTCATCCGCCAAAGGAAACCTTAAGACTTCCCATGAATCCTGTCTTGAAACAGACTTTTCTCAGGAATCTAGAGACTCCTTATTCAATTCCAGCTATCCCCTCTAAAATGGAATCTCGTTATCCCCTCTAAAATGGAATCTCGTTATCGTACGGTTTCTTGCAAGGGGTTTGAGAAACCGCAGTTGTTTCACTAATCCTTGGTGGTGGAATTTTCTCTTAAAAAATCTAATCCCACCAAGGCCTATGCTGCAGTGCCTCCAGATAGGGAGGGCCGCACCATGGATAAATTTGGATGCCATCTTTATCAAAATTCTATGATGGCAAATAGAATCCTGAATTACAACTTCATCTTTACTTCTTATTTTAAGTATTGCATTAAAACAATGCCCTATTTTTTTTTTCTGACTTGGCTGTTCATCGTCTTCCAGCTTTCATGCAACTTCAGACCCTTTCACAAATACATCTTTTCATGCTCCAAGCCACTTATGATGCCTTTGAGATGTCCCCTAGCGTGACTACTTTTGCTGTGGCAATGGGACGTCTGGCTTGGCTACGCATTGTGGACATAGATCCCAATTTACAAGACCGTCTAGCTAATTTACCTTGTCAAGGTAATGAGCTTTTTGACGATTCCATCGAGGCTGCTACCAAGCGTCTGTGGTTCAGTCTAAGGCTAAAACTCCAGCTGCTAAGCCTTACAAGCCACCTCCACGTCAGTATCCTCAAAAATCTACTCCGGCTTTTTCCAGGCCTCCGCCTAGAAGACAACAGCGTCAACAAAAATCTCAGACTCCTGCTGCAGCTAAGCCGGTACAGTCATTTTGAAAATCTAAGTCTGAGCATACCAAGTCTTAGGAAACTAGACGGAGACTATGTGGAAAAGGATTCGGAAAAAGCCCAACTATTAAATGAATACTTCTGCTCAGTCTTCACCCGAGAAGCGCCAGGGCTCGGCCCTCAGCTACAGACAAGGGTTGGCTCAGTTGACCCATTTAGTAACTTTGAGTTTACGCCCAGCAGTGTCTACGGTGAGCTGTCAAAGCTCAAGGTTAACAAAGCAATGGGGCCGGACAACCTGCACCCCAGGGTGCTTAGGGAGCTGAGTGATGTCTTGGCGGAGCCACTGTCCGCGCTCTTCAACCTCTCCCTTAGTACAGGCAGCGTCCCGTTGGACTGGAGGACGGCTAACGTCATTCCACTCCACAAGAAAGGCTCAAAGATGGAGATAACAAACTACAGACCAGTGAGTCTAACATCGATAGTGAGCAAACTAATGGAAACTCTAATCAAACACCAATTAGATAAGATCCTGGATGAGGAGAATCTACGGGATCCCCGACAACATGGATTTACTAAGGGGAGATCCTGCCAATCCAACCTGATCAGCTTCTTTGACTGGGTAACAGGGAAGCTGGATATTGGGGAGTCCCTGGACATCGTGTACCTGGACTTTAGCAAAGCATTCGATAGCGTACCACACCGCAGGTTACTGAACAAGATGAGTTCTATAGGATTAGGTATCACATTGACGAAATGGGTTGGGAGCTGGCTTGGAGGTAGGCTCCAAAGGGTGGTGGTGAACGGCACCCCCTCCGAAATGACGGAGGTGATTAGTGGAGTACCACAGGGCTCAGTCTTGGGCCCAATCCTATTCAACATCTTTATAAGAGACTTGGCAGAAGGGCTTCGAGGTAAAATAACATTATTCGCCGATGACGCCAAACTGAGTAATGTAGTGGGCAAATGCACAACAGATGAAGATTCAGTGCCCGACAACATGATGCACGACCTACTCCTACTGGAGCAATGGTCTAGGACATGGCAACTCAACTTCAATGCCAAAAAATGCAAAGTTATGCACCTGGGCAGCCAGAATCCATGCAAGTCTTATACCCTTAATGGCGAGATCCTAGCAAAAACGGTAGCAGAACGAGACTTGGGGGTAATCGTCAGTGAGGACATGAAGGCTGCCAATCAAGTGGAGCAGGCTTCGTCCAAGGCAAGACAAATCATGGGCTGCATATGAAGGGGTTTCGTCAGTCGTAAGGCGGAAGTCATTATGCCATTGTATAGATCCATGGTGAGGCCCCACCTGGAATACTGTGTGCAATTCTGGAGGCCGCATTATCGCAAGGATGTGCTGAGACTGGAGTCGGTGCAAAGAATGGCCACCCGGATGGTCTCGGGACTCAAGGATCTACCATACGAAAAACGGCTTGACAAATTACAGCTATACTCGCTCGAGGAGCGCAGAGAGAGAGGGGGGACATGATCGAGACGTTCAAGTATCTTACGGGCCGCATCGAGGCGGAGGAAGATATCTTCTTTTTCAAGGGTCCCACGACAACAAGAGGGCATCCGTTGAAAATCAGGGGCGGGAAACTACGAGGTGACACCAGGAAATTATTTTTCACTGAAAGAGTGGTTGATCACTGGAATAGTCTTCCACTGCAGGTGATTGAGGCCAGCAGCGTGCCTGATTTTAAGGCCAAATGGGATCGGCACATGGGATCTATTCACAGGGCAAAGGTAGGGGAGGGACATTAAGGTGGGCAGACTAGATGGGCCGTGGGCCCTTATCTGCCGTCTATTTCTATGTTTCTATGTTTCTATACCAACCACCTCCATTCATCAGACTTCTCTCCTGCCCATAGGAGGTCGACTCCACCACTTTTACCATCAGTGGGAGCAGATTACATCAGACCTCTGGGTTCTCAACATCATTCGGGAGGGTTGCTCACTTCAGTTTCTTCAAGTGCCACCAGATCTTCCTCCAAGAGAGTTTCCTGGTAGCATGTCGTAACTTCATCTTCTGGACCTCAGAGCTCTCAACAAATTTCTTGTCAAAAAGAAGTTTCGGATGCTCTCTCTTCCAACACTGTACCACCTGATGGATCAAGGGGATTGGTTATGCTCTCTAGACCTCAAAGAGACTTATACTCGTATCCCAATTCATCCAGCCTCTTGCAGATTCCTAAGATTTCGGGTGTGGAATCTTCATCTTCAATACCGAGTCCTTCCTTTCGGACTTGCCTCATCTCCCAGGGTCTTCACGAAGTACCTGGTGGTCATAGCTGCAGCCCTGCGGACGCAGGGTCTTCAAGTCTTTCCATATCTGGACGACTGGCTCATCAAAGCCTCCTCTCCACAGGAGGTTATTGTAGCGACCTAACGGACGATTACGTCCCTCCAAAGTCTGGGGTTCAAAGTCAATTTCCCAAAGTCCCAGTTGCATCCTTCCCAAACTTTACAGTTATCGGAGCCATTCTAGACACTGTTCAGCTCAGAGCATTCCTGCCTCAACCACGTCAAGCTGCTCTCATTCACCTTTGCCAACAAGTGTCTTCTCTCATGTTAATCTCGGCGAGACAAATGATGGTTCTGCTCAGTCACATGGCCTCTACAGTTCACGTGACTCCTTTTGCCAGATTTCACCTCCGGATTCCTCAGTGGACCCTGGCATCTCAGTGAAAGCAAGCTTGCGACCCACTTTCTCAACACTTTACAGTGACTCCTTCGTTGAGATAGTCTCTCCACTGGTGGATGCTCTCTTCCAATCTTTCCAGAGGTTTGCTCTTCCACACACACCCTTATCAGAAGATTCTCACAACAGATTCTTCAACCTACGCTTGGGGGGGCTCATCTTGACGGTCTCCGTACTCAAGGCCATTGGTCCCGCACGGATCGTCAGTGTCAAATTAATCTGTTGGAACTCAGAGCGATTTTCAAGGCTCTCAAGGCTTTTCAACATCTTCTTCACGACCAGGTAGTCCTCATTCAAACGGATAACCAAGTCGCCATGTACTATGTCAACAAACAGGATCTCTCTCCCTTTGTCAAGAAGCTCTGAAGCTTTGGAATTGGGCAGTGCTTCACAACATTTTCCTCAGAGCTGTCTACATTCAAGGTCAGTACAACTGTCTGGCGGACAAATTGAATTGCCTTCTCCAACCTCACGAATGGGCACGCAATTCTTCGCCTCTTCGTCAAGTGTTTGCTCAGTGGGAAACTCCTCAGATAGACCTCTTTGTGTTCCACCACCACAACAAGCTGCCTCGATTCTGCTCCAAGATATACTCTCCTCATTGCGTCGAGACGGACGCTTTTCTTCTGGAATGGACGAATCAGTTTCTCTATGCCTTCCCTCCATTCCCTCTGATTCTCAAGACTCTTGTCAAACTCAAGAAGGAACATGCCACTATGATTCTGATGATTCTGATAGCTCCTCGGTGGACCAGACAACAGTGGTACTCCCTTCTACTTCAACTCAGCACTAAGGAGCCTCTACTTCTACCAATTTTTCCCTGTCTGCTTACACAGAGTCAAGGGTCTCTACTTCATCCCAATCTGAAGTCTCTTCATTTAACAGCATGGTTCCTTTCCACCTGACTGCCACTCTACAGTTCTCTCAATCTGTACAGGACATTTTAGAGGCTTCCAGGAAGCCGTCCACTAGGCAGTGTTACAACCAGAAATGGACTAGATTTTCTTCTTGGTGTTCTACTCATCACATGGAGCCGATATCTACCTCCTTGCCTTCAGTTTTAGATTATCTACTACACTTATCCCACTCTGGACTCAAGTCTACATCTATTAGAGTCCATCTCAGTGCCATCGCTGCTTTCCAGGTTTATGAAAGGACTTTTCAATATCAAACCACCGCTTAAACCGCCTCTAGTGGTCTGGGATCTCAATGTAGTCCTAGCACATTTGATAAAACCTCTTTTTGAACCAATGCATATGGCTCATCTCCAATATCTAACTTGGAAAGTGGTGTTTCTCATTGCCCTCACATCTGCTCAAAGAGTTAGTGAGTTACAAGCTTTGATAGCGTATCCACCTTTCACAGTTTTCCATCATGACAAGGTGGTCCTTCATACTCATCCTGAATTCTTATCTAAAGTGGTTTCAGAATTTCATCTTAATCAATCTGTTCTGCCAGTGTTTTTTCCAAAGCCTCATTCTCATCCTGGAGAAACAGCTCTTCAAACGCTGGACTGTAAACGTGCTTTAGCTTTCTACTTGCAACGCACTCAACCTCACAGAACTGCTCAACTTTTCATCTCCTTCAATCCAAATAAGTTGGGCATCCTGTTGCCAAGCAAACCATCTCCAACTGGATGGCTGCTTGCATCTCTTTCTGCTGTGCTCAGGCTGATCTCCCTTAGTAACTGGCCACAGAGTTAGAGCAATGGCGGCGTCTGTAGCTTTCCTCAGATCATCTCCTATTGAGGAAATCTGCACAGCTGTCACTTGGTCCTCGGTTCATACATTTACCTCTCATTATTGTCTGGATACTTTCTCCAGAAGGGACGGCCACTTTGGCCAGTCAGTTTTGCAACATTTATTCTCCTAAATTGTCAACGCTCCCACCATTCCTTTCTGGTTAGCTTAAAGGTCACCCACATGTTGAGAATATGCTGCCTGCTTGTCCTGGGATAAAGCACAGTTACTTACCGTAACAGTTGTTATCCAGGGACAGCAGGCAAATATTCTCACAACCCACTCAAGTCCCACTCCCCTGGTTGGCTTCTTAGTTAGTTATCTGAACTGAGGACACGCTGAGGAGATGCGTGCCCTGAGTCGGGCGGGAAGATCCTCGCGAGTACAACACTCGCGAGCTCTTAAAAGATCTTCAAGCAAGTCTGCTTGCGAGCCTGTCCACTGTGGGGCTCCATCGGTGACGTCACCCCACATGTTGAGAATATCTGCCTGCTGTCCCTGGATAACAACTGTTACAGTAAGTAACTGTACTTTTTGTGCTCAGTGCATCTCTCAACCATTTTCGAAAAACATACCCAAAAGAAAAAGCCATTGGGATGTAGGTGGGGCCAGCATTTTTAATGGAATCCCTTGCAGAGCAGTGGGGCACCCTAACTTCACTCATATGTGGCTCATTTATCCTGCTGTCCACAGAGAATCCCCATTACAGATATGTAACTTAACTTTGCCTCCCTTGTATAGTTCTTTTTGTACTTGCGATGTTCAATTTAAAAAAATAAAATAATGGAAACAGGGCATCAATATCTGTTATGAGGGGATAAGCAGTTAATCAATTTCATTTCTGTATTGACCAATAAAGTTGTTTTTTGTGCCTTGGTCTGTGTATTCATATACAAAGCAAATGACAACAGGAGGAAAATATGATTTTTCTATATTCCTGTTGACCAAAACACACCTTACAAATATTTGATCATGAATGCACATCCCAGTTTATTATCAGCAAATTTGTAGTGTGATAAGGTAATGTCTCATAACAGTTATGGTTTACTGCATTGAAATTTGAGGAACAGTTCTCATGCTGAGCATTTGCTTCCTTTTAGGGAATCCAAGATCCCTGAACCCCCTGCAGGTCACAAGTGGAAAGAAGTTCGCTTTGACAATATGGTCACATGGCTAGCATCGTGGACTGAAAACATTCAGGGATCCATCAAATACATAATGCTGAACCCAAGCTCTAAGTTGAAGGTTGGTTATTAATTATGAGAGGGGAAAGCCTAGAATATGCTCGTAGTTAGACCGTATATGAAACCAATCTGATTCTGGAGCTGAAAACGTTATCACAAAATATTGTTTCTGATACTTAGAGTTGAAAACAGCTGTTTCTGCAGAATTGACTTTTGCAATTCTTGATTTTTGTAGTGACAACTGAATCTCCATTTATCACGTATGTGAAGTAATTGTTGCTCAATATTGATGGATGTTGCAGAGCTTTTCGGGAATTTTTTGAAATTATTTCTGAGCACGTGCAACAGTTCTGTCTTTCCTATAAGCATGTTTGTTTTAAACTTCTGTGATGTCGAGATAATCAAAGAGGATGTGGTAATAAGCCTCAAAAACCATTATTCCCTTCAGTTTCTTTCCAGCACTATCTCTGAATTAGCTTCCAAATAGGGAAAATGTTTCTAATGTTAACAGTGGGTGATCATCTCACATCCAGTGATCATTGAATGGTATGGTTTAATATTAAGACGGGCATAGAGAGGGCTCATTCAAAAGTAAAGATTCTAGACTTAAAAAAAAAAAAATAACTAGAAGAGCGCCCTATGTTAAGGTGGTTTTGACATTGTGAGGGAGTATCCAGCAGGGGGGGTGTAAACTCACTTAGTAACTTGATAAGCGACAGAATCAAATTTTAATAAAAATACTTTGGAGAAAAGGTGGGAGAGGAGAAATACGATAAGAGACATTTAAATACTTAGGTGGCATAAATGTGCCATGAGACCTGGTGATCCGGCAGTGGCTAGGACAGGAGGGATCCCTACTGCCTCCTGTCCCAGCTGTTTCTAATTATTATCTACTTGCCGCCTCCCCCACATACCTTTACTTTCCCTGGTAGTCCAGCGGTGAATTGCAGAAGGAGCGACCTAGCTAATTGGCTTCTGCCAAGGGCTCTGCCCGTGCCCTTTAGTATCCTTGGTGGTCTTGCGGTAAATCGCAGCAGGAGCGATCTTCCTTCACTCCTTCCCGTGCAGAGCCGCTAGCTAATTGGCTGCTGTGAGTTCTCTCAGTAAGGCAAGAAATTCCTGTCAGCCAATTAGCTAGTGGCTCTGCAGGAGCAAGGAAGGTTGCAACTTCTGCAATTCACCACTGGATCACCAGGGAAAGTAAAGGTACATGGGGTAGACGGGAGGGAGATAATAATTAGAATCAGCTTGGACAGGAGGCGGAAGGGATCCCTTTTGTCCAAGCCACTGCTGGACCATCAGATCTCATGGCAGGCCTGACAAAGGCCTGCAAACAGGTTGGGAGGGGCGTCTGCGCTGACCCGAATATAAACCGAGATCCCCCATATTTGGGCTATTTTTTTGATCCCAAAATCTCGGTTTATATTTGAGTATATATGATACTTCCCTTTTCCTGTTGCTGCTGAATCAATTTATGTACACAAACATATTGGTTTTCCTTATCACTTTCTTCCATTGACTGGCAAACTTTAGGTCATCTTGAATGATTACTTCTAAATCTGTTTTTGTTTTACAATTGCCAGTTCTTATCTGTCTAATTTGGTGAGTGGTTAATAGATATTTTTGGCCTATTAGCTGCATTGTTTTAAGATTCTTGCACCAACGCATAGCTTCTGAATCTGAGAATTCTATTTTCAAGTTACCTTCCCTTCCTTTTTTTTGTTTGTTTGTTTGTTTCACTCCTTTTGGTGCGTTCTCCTCCTGCCCCCTTCCACCTCTCTTTTCCCAACCTACCCCCCTCCAACCCCCCCCCCCCCCGACCTACACTCCCCCCTCTCTCTCTAACTTCAACTACTTCCTTGCTCCTAATATTGTTCAATTGTTTCGAATCACTTGTAATTTATTGCTTGCTTCTAATAGTGTTCAATAGTTTTTAAACCACTTGTAATTTTTTTTGTTAATCAAATGTAAACCGCCTAGAACTCCTTGGGTATGGCGGCATACAAAAATAAAGTTATTATTATTATTATTATTACAGATTTGTTGTATCATCTGAAAACAAATCTCTGTCTAATCTATCTATACCAGTGTTATGCTTTCTTTTTTTTTTAGGGTCAAAAGGACTGGCAGAAATATGAAGTTGCCAGGCGCTTGAAGGATGTAGTGCATAAGATCCGAAATCAGTACCGAACAGATTGGAAATCCCGGGAAATGAAAAAGAGGCAAAGAGCGGTAGCATTGTATTTCGTTGACAAGGTATCATATCAGCAGTATGCTCCTGAAATGCCAGCTCAGGAGATTGTCAGTTAGCCCACCCCTCGATTGTTTCATGTAGGCCATATCCAGGTACCAATATGGAATATCCAGGTTATTGATGGTGCTAGGAAGTTGTGTGGACAAAGTTAGAATTGTCTTTTGTGTGATCCTACTTGCCCAGGAAGCTATGCAGCCACTGGTACTGAATATTAGTGCCTCATAATTCCCAGCTCATCCTTGGCTCTGCCCTTGGGACCACCCTGACACTAAACCAGGGGTGGGAAACCTCAGTCCTCGAGGACAGCAACACAGTTGGGTTTTCAGGGTTTCCCCGATGATTGTGCACAAGATCTGTTTGCATACAGTGGCCACAGTGCACGTAAATAGATCTCATGGACCTTTTATTGATGAAATCCTGAAAACCTGACTGGGTTGCCACCCTCAAGGACTACGTTTGCTCACCCCTGCGCTAACTGGACGGTCCTTTTGTTGTCTGAACCGATATTTAGTGCCACTGTCTCTATGAATGCCACTGAATATCAGTTTCCAGTCCGTTCAGGTTGGTTTAAGCAGGCAAGAACTTCTCTTGACTGCTTAAATCATGCTAAATATTAACTCCTCAGTTTATAGGTTAAAACACCTGTTGGGGGAGCACGCCATTCTTCATACTGAATAAACAATGGGAAACAGGCTGCATTATTTTCTTACTATGTTATCTGATGTGATGTTTCCCCGAAAATAAGCCCTAGCATCATTTTCGGGGTAGGTCTTTTTTTATATATATAATTTTTGGGGGTAAGTCTAGTCAGTAACGCAGCAGAGTGAAATTCCCGACGGACAAGGCCAAGCAGCCTGTTTAGAGTGCTTCTGGCCTGACGCTGCTTTGGATGAAGGTAGGGCTTGCTCACTCACGGTCGGCAGGGAGGGAAGGATGGAGGATCAGCAGGGGTTCAGCTGCACAGTTGGAGCGGGGAGTGCTCAAGTGTTCTGCTGCACAAGGCATGGGAGGATGGGAAGGATAGATAGAAGCTGGGCAAGGGTTCTGCTGTACGAG
The DNA here is from genome assembly GCF_902459505.1 of Geotrypetes seraphini. NCBI lineage: Eukaryota > Metazoa > Chordata > Amphibia > Gymnophiona > Dermophiidae > Geotrypetes > Geotrypetes seraphini. The sequence goes on from NC_047085.1 coordinate 14,877,215, forward strand.
GGAGGGAAGAATAGAAGCTGAGCAAGGCTGCACGAGGGATGGAAGGTGGGCAAACTTTTGCTGCACAGGGGGATGGGAGGGAGGGAGGGGAGGAAAGGTACTGCACATGTGGGGGAGAGAAAGGAAAGAGGAAGAATTGGGGTGAAGGAGAGGAAGGGAGAGATGGTCATGTGCATACCCCGAATTTAAGACACTGTCTTATTTTCAGGGAAACGTGGTAGTTAAATCTGTCATATTTTAAGGAAAATAAGAGTCTGGTGTTAGCCACAGAAGATATAATCCAGGGTTTTCATCATCAAGCAGGATTAAGTTGGGTACACAAGTGACTGATGTGTTCTTACCAGTGGGCCCTTAGATTTGTTCCTCTTACAGCTAGCCCTGAGAGCAGGAAATGAAAAGGAGGAAGGCGAGACTGCAGATACAGTTGGCTGCTGCTCCCTGCGTGTCGAGCACATTAAGCTGCATTCCAAACTGGATGGGAAAGAGAACGTGGTTGAGTTTGATTTCCTTGGAAAAGACTCCATCCGATACTACAACAAAGTGCCTGTGGAGAAAGACGTAAGAACTCTTTATCAATATATTTCTAATACTAGCTGGTGTGCTTGGAGAGATTTTTATTATGTGGGGTTAACTTTGGACTTTAGTTCAAAGTAAGTTGCCTTTAGGTACAATGGGCCTGATTCTTGAAAGCGTCCCGATGGCAGGCAGAGGTAGAAGTCCTTCCACCATCGGGCAACCAATCGGAATGTATATTGAAAAAAAATAAAAACCTCACCAAGGCAGGACACCTACATTGTAATCCTCTGGAGTGAGTCTACGGAGATGCATAGTGAAGTTTAAGCATGCCTAAGGTGGGTTGTAGATTTGCCCAGAAGTGGCCTTGGGCGGGCTTAAGTGTCGGTATGCATCTCTGTAGATGGGAGACAGACACTTGGCCTATATTTCAGGTGTCTTTCTGGGAGTGTAGGTGTGTGACTGATACTCGACCGGTTCAAATTAACTCAAAATGTTGGCCATATTGCAGATATATGTTGATGGTTCACTTTATCTACTTTCAGAATGGCCTGTTAGGCCAGAGACCTTGGTTGCCTCTAAGCTTATAGGCACAGATGAGAACCTGTCAGTATCATCAAGGGATCCTTAGCACCAGTGGTGTAGAAACATAGAATATGACGGCAGAAAAGGGCCGATGGCCCAACAAGTCTGCCCACTCGAGAACCCTCCCTCCAACTAGTCTGCCTACTCAAGGACCCTTTTTCCCTGGAGTATCTATCGATTGAGGGTAGGAGGCGTTCCTTCCCACCCACCCCCAATACCTCTTTAAATCTTCACTAATTCGAGCAACTTCTCTGGCTTGTTACTTGCACCGGTGTTGGCTTTCCCTCTGACATCATTTCCTGGCCCTATGGCCTGAAAGTGATTTCAGAGGAGAGCTAGGCCAGTGCAAGCAGCAGGTTGGAAAAGTTTCTCATGCTGATGATGATTTAAAGAAATGGGGCTGTGGGAGCAGAGAAACATAGAAACATAGAAAGATGACAGCAGAAAAGGGCTATAGCCCATCAAGTCTGCCCACTCTACTGTCCTACCCCATTAAATCAGAGTGCTGCTCGACTCACGTAGAGATCCCACGTGGATGTCCCATTTATTCTTAAAGTCGAGCACGCTACTGGCCTTGATCACCTGCACCGGTAGTTTGTTCCAGTGCCTCCCCCCCCAAGACAGCGCCTGGGCTGGTCCAACTCTCTGCCCCTCCCCCTTACTACACCACTGCTTAGTACCACTTTTTAGCCAAGAAATGGTATTTTGGATGGACTCATTGCACAACAACAAAGGTGCATATTCTAGCCCTTTGAAGAGGTCTGAAATTTTATTTTATTTAGAGAAAGCAAAACTTTTCCAGGAAATCAGAATAAAAGTTCGTCCCTGTGAAAGGTGTTCTTAAGACAGCAGTTCATCAGTTTCCCAAACCCACTCCAGAGATATCCTTCCACCAGTTAGAGCTATTATCTAGAAGAGGGTTACTCAAATCTGGTCCTCGAGGTCCACAGAAAGGCCAGGTTTTCAAGATAGCCACAGTGAACATGTTCTAAGGAGGCCATACATGCAGATCTCTCTCATGCATATTCATTGCGGATATCCTGAAAACCCAGCCTGGCTGTGGGCCTTGAGGATCGGAACTGAGTAGCCCTTTTCTAGAACTAAGAGGAACTGGAGGACCAGGGAAGGGCAGTAAAAAGTTTATAAGGCCTCAAGACGTCTGTAAGAATTTGTCCATTTGGTGGCAAGCATGGTTACATGATTGAATGTGTGACTGGTAAGCCAGTGTCTTCAAGGAGCATCCCCATTTATACCAGTTTCTCTCAAACTGTCGCCACAACATTTTACTTTTATTTTTTAAAATTCCCTTCATAAATATACACTGGAATAGATGACATAAACAGCTCCCTAAATTGTAATTTTCCTGGAAATGTCCAGTTATCTTCTTTTGTAATCCGTCTAGAACTGCAAGGTACTGGCGGAATAGACGTCACTAATGTAATGTAATATACGTTGCATATGCAAGAGTCTGTCAGTGTTATGAGCATCTGTGTGCATAAGGATACAACCGCCCAGACAAGCATCATTCATTGACGCGATTGGTCCTTGAAAATTAACAGCGAGGAATTTTAGTTTTATTTTTTTAACTTGGGCAACAAAACAAGGCTTTGTTACCATTTGGATCTTCTTACCTATGCGAACTTGGATTTTCAGCTCTGACAGAAATTAAATTGAAAAAAAAAGAGAATGCCTGCAGATGCTGGATGATGAAATGGGTATTTGCTTGTCAGTTATCGAGCTACATTTTGAATTAATTTGCACTCAAAAACAAGCACATCCATTGCATAGATTAGCAATTATTTCTTCTTTAGTTTCACCATTGTTACCATTACCCAAACATAGCATAAAGAACTTTAAATAAAAAAACTCTCAAATTTAATTTGTTGGTTTTGCAAATTTATAATTTCAATTATTATGTGCCGTGAAAAACATTTGCTCCGTTTCGTTTACCAGAGCTAAATAAGTGTGCGAGACACTGATTTATACATTTCTCATATATGAAAGTGCAACCTATGCTTAATAGCCCTTCACTCTGCCTTATGGATTTATAGTTCTTGCTACAGTGGTACAGTGATTAACTGAATAAATTGTAACCTAATTTCAGAACCAGAAATTACATAATTTTTTTACATTTGTGTGTTGTGATGTTTTTATGTTAAGTTTTATTGGGAAGTTGTATTTCAATTCCTTTCCTAAGGGTTTCCTCAATCCTTCCAGCTTGCACATTGGAGAATTGTTTTTATTTTTTCTTTCTACAGGTATTTAAAAATTTACGACTGTTCAAAGAGAATAAAGATCCAGGAGATGAACTTTTTGACAGGCTTACGGTAAGTTTCCAAGATTTATATACTTTATATTCATTGAGGTGGGTGAGCTTTATTCTTGTGAGTCGTTTTCTTAAATGTTAGATGTGAATTGTTAAGGTTAACGGGTTTGGATCCACCATTTTACAATTCTGAAATGATAGATACTGTTTTATAACTTTTTTAAAATGCAAACAGCAGATTGTCCAAGAACAAGAAAACAGTAGTCCTCCATAGAGGAGAGTGTGGCGTAGTGGTTAGAGCAACAGCTGCTCCTTGCGAACCTGAGCAAGTCACTTAATCCTCCACTGTCCCAGGTACATTAGATAGAATGTGAGCCTGCCGGGACTGATAGGGAAAATGCTTGAGTACCTGATGTGTATGTAACCTGTTCTGAGCTCCTTGGGGAGAGTGGGCTAAAAATTCAAATAAATATATGAATGTTGAACAACTGTATTAGAGGAATATCTCTGTAGCCCATACTTTATTTCCTTGATCTCATTTTTTATCTCATTTTTGTCTTCGCATGCTTAGAAAAGTCAGGTCTTACTTCCATCGGCAACATTTCTCTGTTCTCGTCCAATCAGTTATTCTCTCTCGATTAGATGATTGCAACTCTATCTACTTAAGCCTAACTAAAAACTGCCTACAAAGACTTCAGCTCGGTTAATTTTTGGTAAAGGCAAATATGAACATGTATCACTGCAACTGGCTCCTGATATTCTTCAGGATGCACTTCAAACGCGCCTGTATAACCTTTAAGATCTTATTCGGCATCTTTCCATCACTAATCCCCTTGTCTTGAAATTCTAAAAAATCTGGACTGATTAGAACTATGCAAAAACTTAAATTATCTTTTCTGAAAGGCATAGTTTCCACTGGTAAACGAACTGAAACGGCGCCCCCGGCATATTCCACTGCGCCAGCATGATCCTGAAAATCCTGAAGCACAGGAAAAGAGCGGGTAACAGGACGGACCCCCCTGAAGCAGAAGATTCCCCATACGCGGGGTCTCCGGTGGCACATCTTCAAAAATGCAGCACCAAGGAGATGGTGATGGTGGTCCCAAGGTGATAGTGATCGTCACGGCGGCCTTGCAGTCGGAAGGCATTCTGGTGCGCCCCTACCTGGACGACTGGTTGATTCAGGCGAAGTTGTTACAGGAGAGCACCCAGGTTACGGCTTGAGTGGTGGAGTTTCTCCTGTCGCAGGGCTGAGTAGTCAACTATTCCAAGAGTCGGTTGGTCCCAGCTCAGCGTTTGGAGAACCTTGGGGTTCTGTTTGACACCTCCTTGGGGTAGGTCTTCCTTCCAGAGGCCCCCCACCCCCCCTGGTAAGCAAATTGCAATCTCACATTCACCTCCTTATGGCGTCCCAGTGTCCTCAGGCGCAGGATTTCCTTCAAGCCTTGGAGTCGATGGCGTCCCTGGATGTAGTGAGGTGGGCGCGGGCCACATACGTCCTCTTCAGTATGCTCTGCTCCGGAGGTGGTCGCCCCAGAGGCACAGTTTGGATGTCCCTGTCCCTCTGCGAGGCTTGGCACACTGCAGTCTTCGTTGGTGGCTTTAGACCTCTCATCTGGTTCAGGGGTGAGTCTGGATCTACTACAGTGGACAGTGCTTCTCACGGATGCCAATCTCCTTGGTTGGGGAGCTCAGTGTCTAGGTCTCTCAGCTCAGGGCACCTGGTCCACAGAGGAGGCGTCCTGGTCGATCACTGTGTTGAAATCCAGAGTCATCCATCTGGCACTCTAAGCCTTCCACTCCCTTTTGATGGGCAAGTCGATCAGAGTTCTTTCGGACAGTGCCACGGGGGTGGCTTACGTCAATCGTCAGGGAGGCACCAAGAGCACTCAGGTGGCATAGGAGGCAGCTCGGTTCATGCTTTGGGGCGGAGTCGCATCTTCAGGACCGCTCAATGGGGTGGAGAATGTTCAGGCGGCCTTCCTCGGTCGTCACACCTTAGATCCTGGAGAGTGGTGTCTCAGCCCTGTATATCGTTACTACACATGATATACAATTCTCTTATCAGTCACCAGAATAAGACCTCTACCCTAAGGCAGAGATAATTTTTGACTTTGCAGGAGAGGCTGTCTCTAGCAGATATGCAGTGTATTCTCTGTTAACTGGAACTCAGGCAACCAGAACTCTCAAGCAACCAGCAAAAAAAAAAAAAATCTAAGAAATAAGGTAATACAGTCAACTCCACTTAAGTGCACGTCGGTTGAGCGCATGCTTCGGTTATCTGCAGCCTACCACCACGGTCCCGTTTTTTAACATTAAACTCAATGGACGTAAACTTGCAATTCGGATAAGCACACAATCCGCTTATGCGCACTGATGTCATAGGCCCCACCTCTGTTCTTTCATGTTACGTTCACTGCGGTTAAATGCAATCATGTTCTGGCTGGGAATGGCTAGGCTTCACACAGCAGCTTAAGCGCTGGGACAGCTGGGAAAGCGAGTGCTCCACTTCCACTCAAGCTGTAGGACATAGCTTTCCTGTACTTTAGGCTTCAGCAGCCCATGCACCATATTTAAACTGAGCCGGCTTAACTAGAGCCCCCCACTACCCTCTCTCCCCACTCCTATTAAGTGCACATTCCGTTTAAGCGCACGTGGAGACCCGGCCCAAAGGGCATGCACATAAGCGGAGTGACTGTACTTTAAATAAAATCAATTTCTGGTGGAAATTTAAGTGTAAACTTGGCATACCACACCTGAGTACACCCACGCTTTGCCTACCACCTGTTCAGCAGTTTGTCTGGAACAGTTTATAGTATGGCATAGTATGGGATATAGTATTAATTAGGCCTATTTTTAATAGTAACTCTCAAGCAACCAGAAACTACATTTATCCGGCATCTATCAATCGCCATGAGTGCCAGTAAACTGGGAGGTTTACTTTACTTTTTATTTTGTGAACCTGAAATAATTGACAGTTTGGGAACACAAAAATAGTTTTCCTCCATAAACCAGACTTTATTATTGTTTGTTTTTTCACATTGTGCACCCTTATTCTAGACCACAAGTCTCAATAAACATCTTCAGAATTTGATGGATGGATTGACAGCCAAGGTATTCCGAACTTATAATGCTTCCATTACGCTGCAGGAACAACTTAAAGAACTCACCAGCGGTAAGTCCCATTCTTTAGCACTCTCCAGACCAGTAGAGGTTAACTTTACGATTGGGTATATATCTAATCATGACCAGCAGGTGGAGACTGAAAACAAAACTTTGGGACAGTATATCCTAGCCCCTCCTCTCTATTTCCCTCAGTCTTCTTTCAGTCTCCAGCAGGTGTTGAGTGATCTGTACCCATCTCCCTTGGTAGGGCTGTTGGAATTTGTTTAGAGGTTTATTGTCCCTGTTTTTAGCCGGACGGAGCTTGGACGGACTCTGTTTGGGGGTTCGTCCGACCTCGGGGGTGTCAAACCCGGCGGGTCACGAGCGGGGTCCCTCCCCCCACTTCCTCCACCTCCCCATATTTTTTTAGAGGAGCCTCAGCAGTAAGCCTTGCCCCCTAAATCAAGCAAGGCATATTGCTTCGAGAGCCTGTGGAGTCTGTTCTGTAAAAAAAAAAAAAAAAAAATCCTGAGGTAGTGCTGGTCTGGAGGGTTGTATCCCTTTAAGAAAACTGTATTTTACTGTATTTTTTCAACTAACCGGCACTTTTTTACAGCTAGGTCGCGTATGGAGCAATGAGCACTTCTAAAGGGAAAAAGTGCTCATTGTGCTCCAGACGCGAGGCACTCGCGGCCGGCCTGTGCAAGCGGTGTTCAGGCCGGTGCGGTGGAGGAGCTCCGTCGGCAGCGGCTGCAGGCGCCCAGAGCTCCCCGCCGATGGTGCCTCGCGAGTCGGCAGGGAACGGTGGAGAAGCCCGGTCTTCTCCGTCCGCCCACGGAGGGATTCCCCGAGCCGCCGACGGTCGGGTTTTAGAGGATTCCCTCTCAGCTGATATTTTGACAGCTGATGCCGGCTTGCCTGTTTTAGCGGCTGAGACTATTCAGGTCTCTCAGCCGCTTCAGGCTGTGGAGGGAGCTGTTTTGGCGGGAAAGACGCCATCTTCTCTGTCTGGCCCCTCCATTTTGTCTTCCACCTCAGGTGACCTTCCCCCTGTTTTGTCTAAGCAGGGGCAGGTTTCTGCTGGGTCCCCTGCTGTGGCAGGGAGTCCCTTGGGACCCTCGGGGGGTTTTTCCCCTGATTTTTTCTTTTCATTATGCAAAGCCTATTTTCAGGCGGCTGGGGGTCCCGGTTGCGCCCAGGGGGTCTCGGGGGGTGGGGTTTCCTCCGCGCTCCCTGCGGCTTTGCCTCTCTCGTCTGACGTGACGTCCCCTCCGCCGCCTCTCTTGTCCAAGCGTCCGCGGGTGTCGTGGGACGAGGATTTGTGGTCGGAGGAACGTGTCGGTATGGAGGAGGACCTGGACCCTTCTGAGGAATTCCAGGACCCTCTGGAGGGGACGGAAGCTGGCGGCGGGTTGTCGGGTTTCCCGTTCTCCAGTGACGAGGCGTCCGTGGTGCGCCTTTTTCAGAGAGATGAGCTGCCTGACCTTATTCAACAGGTTTCTTCGGCTTTGCGTTTTGAGGACGCGCCGCCGGAGACTCCGCGTGTGGGGGACCCTCTGTTACGAGGGATCCGTTCCGTTTCCCGCTCTTTTCCTATGCATCAGGATATTCGGGATATTATTCTTGAGCAGTGGAAAACGCCGGAGACGCCGTTTCGGCTGGCGCGCAGCATGGCTCGCCTGTATCCCATTCCTGAAGGGGATCGGGCTACGTTAGCTTCGCCAGTCGTGGATGCGGTGGTCTCGGCTATTTCCAAGCGGCATACCGTGCCTGTTGAGGGCGGTTCTGCCTTGCGGGACTCTGAGGAGCGCAAATTGGAGAACATCCTTAAGCAAAATTTTCAAGTCTCTGCTTTTGGGGTCCAGGCGGCTATTTGTGGGGGACTGGTCGCTCGCGCCGTGTTTCGGTGGGCGGAGCGGGTCTTGGATCGAGAGTCTGACGACTGGTCTCTGGTGGATCAGGAGGTAGCAAAGATTGAGATGGCTGCCTCATTCCTCTCGGATGCTCTGTATGACTTGGTGCGGATCTCGGCTAAGTCCATGGCTTTTGGCGTGGCCGCAAGGCGTGTGTTGTGGCTGCGCGCTTGGGCGGCGGATGCTGCGTCCAAAGCTAAGCTTACTAAATTTCCCTTTCGGGGGTCGTTTTTATTTGGAGAGGACTTGGATAAGTTAATTCAGACTCTGTCGGACTCGAAAGTTCCCCGTTTGCCGGAGGACCGTGCCCGCCCGGCGTCTCGGGGGGGTGCGGCCCGGGGGCGTTTGCGGGAATTTCGCAAGTATCGCCCTGGGCGTGGGGCTGCTTCTTTCCAGTCTCCGGGGTTTTCCCGGGGTCGGTTCTTCCAGCGCATGCAGCCCTTTCGGGGGGCCCGTCGGGGGGCAGGGAACCCCTCCGCCGGTTCCCCCGCTTCCCGTCCTGCACAATGACGCCTTGCCGGCGCCCCCCTTGGTTCCGGTGGGGGCCCGGCTGCGCGACTTTTTTCCCAAATGGGCCGAGATCACGTCCGATCAGTGGGTCCTGGAGGTGGTGCGGGACGGTTATGCCCTGGAGTTCGCCCGCTCTCTGCCGGATTTTTTCCTCGTTTCTCCGTGTCAGACTCCGGGGAAGAAGCAGGCTTTTCGCCAGACCCTTCAGCGCTTGCTAGATCTCAGGGCAGTAGTTCCGGTGCCCCCCCCGGAGTGGGGCACGGGCAGGTACTCCATTTACTTTGTGGTGCCCAAGAAGGAGGGGACTTTTCGGCCCATCCTCGATTTGAAAGGGGTCAACAGGGCTCTCAAGGTTCCCTCTTTCCGTATGGAAACGCTGCGGTCGGTCATTCTGGCGGTTCAGCCGGGGGAGTTTCTCACTTCTCTCGATCTGACGGAGGCCTACTTGCATGTTCCTATTCGGACCTCTCATCAGCGTTTCCTGCGCTTTGCGATCTTGGGTCGGCACTATCAGTTCTGTGCGCTTCCCTTTGGGCTGGCCACGGCTCCCCGGACGTTCACCAAGGTGATGGTGGTCGTCGCGGCAGCCTTGCGGTCGGAGGGCATTCTGGTACACCCCTACCTGGACGACTGGTTAATTCGGGCCAAGTCGTTGCAGGAAAGCTACCGGGTTACGGCTCGGGTGGTGGAGTTTCTCCGGTCGCTGGGCTGGGTGGTCAACCTTTCCAAGAGTCGGTTGGTTCCGGCTCAGCGTCTGGAGTACCTCGGGGTGCTGTTCGACACCTCCTTGGGGAAGGTCTTCCTCCCAGAGGCCCGGGTGAGCAAATTGCAGTCTCAGATTCGCCTGCTTTTGGCGTCCCGGTGTCCTCGGGCGCGAGATTTCCTCCAGGTCCTGGGGTCGATGGCGGCGTCCCTGGACGTGGTGAGGTGGGCGCGGGCCCACATGCGTCCTCTTCAGTATGCTCTGCTCCGGAGGTGGTCTCCCCAGAGGCACGGGATGGATGTTCCGGTTCCCCTGCGAGGCTTGGCGCGCTGCAGTCTGCGTTGGTGGCTCCGGACCCCTCACCTAGTTCAGGGGGTGGGTCTGGATCTTCCGCAGTGGACGGTGCTCCTTACGGATGCGAGTCTCCTGGGTTGGGGGGCCCAGTGTCTGGGTCACTCTGCTCAGGGAACCTGGTCCACGGAGGAGGCCTCCTGGTCGATCAACGTGTTGGAGACCAGGGCGGTCCGGCTGGCGCTGTTGGCTTTCCACTCCCTTTTGTTGGGCAAGTCGGTCAGAGTCCTGTCGGACAATGCCACGGCAGTGGCTTATGTCAATCGTCAGGGGGGCACCAAGAGCACTCTGGTGGCGCAGGAGGCGGCTCGGCTCATGGTTTGGGCGGAGTCGCATCTTCTGGACCTCTCGGCCTCTCACATTGCCGGGGTAGAAAACGTTCAGGCGGACTTCCTCAGTCGTCACTTCTTGGATCCGGGAGAGTGGTGTCTCGGCGCCGAGGCGTTTCAGTTGCTAGTGCGTGCTTGGGGGCAGCCCCTGATGGATCTGATGGCTACAAGTGGCAACGCCAAAGTACCCCGCTTCTTCAGTCGTCGCAGGGACGGTCTGGCCGAGGGTCTGGATGCTCTGGTCCAACCGTGGCCAACGGAGGGGCTGTTGTATGTGTTCCCTCCTTGGCCATTAGTAGGCAGAGTACTGCTTCGCATTGTTCGCCATCCGGGGCTGGTGGTCTTGGTGGCTCCGGATTGGCCTCGTCGTCCGTGGTATGCGGATCTGGTGAGGCATCTGGTGGCGGATCCTCTTCCTCTGCCTCTCGAGTGCGATCTTCTGACGCAGGGTCCCATTCCCATGTTCGACCCGTCTCCCTTTTGTCTTACGGCTTGGCTCTTGAAAGGGGCCGCCTGAGTAAGAAGGGATATTCCGACAAGGTGATCTCTACACTTTTGGGGTCCCGGAGGCTTTCTACCTCTCGGGCTTATGTACGGGTTTGGCGTCTGTTTGAGGAATGGTGCCGAGCGCGGGGAGTGGTCTCCTTTCGCGCTTCTCTGCCTAACATTCTAGAGTTTTTGCAGGATGGCCTGGATAGGGGCCTGGCCTGGTCTTCTCTTCGGGTTCATCTGGCGGCCCTGTCGGCTTTTCGGGGGCTGGTGACAGGTCAGCGTTTGTCAGCCATTCCTGATGTGATTCGCTTTCTTAGGGCGGCCAAGTTGCTCAGGCCTCCCATAAGGCCCTCGATTCCCTCTTGGGATCTCAATCTGGTTCTCTCTGTTCTAGTGCGCCCTCCTTTCGAGCCGTTGGATGGCTGTTCGTTGAAGGACCTTACGCTGAAGTCGGTCTTTTTGGTGGCCATTACTTCCGCTAGACGGGTGTCGGAGCTACAGGCTTTCTCTTGTAGGGCTCCCTTCCTGGAGTTTTCAAAGGAGCGGGTTGTTTTGCGGCCTGTTCCTTCCTTTCTGCCGAAGGTAGTTTCTCCTTTTCATGTCAATCAATCGGTGGTCCTCCCGGTCTTGGGTAGTCGGGAGGGTTCTTCTGAGCAACGACAGCTGCGCAAGTTGGATGTCGGTCGGGTCCTCCATGCTTATGTGCAGCGGACCCGGGATTTTCGGAGCTCCGATCATCTCTTTGTGCTTCTGGCGGGTCCTCGTCGGGGGGCTGGCGCTTCTAAGGCTACTATTGCGCGCTGGATCAGGGAGACGATCGCTTCCGCTTATCTTCTGAGTCAGAAGCCGGTTCCGGAGTTTCTCAGGGCTCATTCCACTAGGGGTCAGGCGGCTTCTTGGGCTGAGTCGTCGCTCGTGCCTCCGGTGGATATTTGTAAGGCTGCGGTTTGGTCCTCCTTGCATTCATTTGTTCGGCATTATCGGGTAGATGTTCAGGCGCGTCGGGACGCGGTGTTCGGTGAGCGTGTTCTGGTATCGGCCCTTCGGGGGTCCCGCCCGTGAGAGGGACTGCTTTGGTACGTCCCAATCGTAAAGTTAACCTCTACTGGTCTGGAGAGTGCTAAAGAAGGAGAAATTAGGTTCTTACCTGCTAATTTACTTTCTTTTAGCTTCTCCAGACCAGTAGAGGTCCCCACCCTGTCTGTTGTTGTTGTTGTTGGGGCTGTTGCGCGGGCAGTTTTTGGTTTTTGCTGCGGGTTCTAGTATTTTTCTAGGGCCGGGGAGAATTGAAGAACAGCGGCTGTGGCTCGGCTGGCTTAGCTGGCGAGCTGTGGGGACCTTCTTCCTTCGGGAATTTCTCCTCTGCATTTTCCAACAGCATTTTTTGGGTATGTTATTGGTTACTCCTTTCGGAGTATTGTTTTTTCTCTCTGTTGTTTCCAGTTCTTGGTTCTGCTTGGCTATTCGGCAGACTGAGGGAAATAGAGAGGAGGGGCTAGGATATACTGTCCCAAAGTTTTGTTTTCAGTCTCCACCTGCTGGTCATGATTAGATATATACCCAATCGTAAAGTTAACCTCTACTGGTCTGGAGAAGCTAAAAGAAAGTAAATTAGCAGGTAAGAACCTAATTTCTCCTTCTACCTCTGCCTTCCCTTTCTTTGCTAAAAGTTAGGGAGATGTCTTGTACCGTGTTTCCCCGAAAATAAAGACAGTGCCTTATATTAATTTGGGGTCTAAAAAATGCACTAGGGCTTACTTTCAGGAATGTCTTATTTTTTTAATGTACAACAATGATCTCCCTCTCCTCCAGCCCAATTCTTCCTCTTTCTTCCCCCCCCCACCATGTGCTGTATCTTTCCTTCCCTTTCACCCATCCCCTTGAACAGCATCTTTCTATCCCTGCCGCCTGTGCAGCAGAACCCTACCGACCCTCCCACCATGAGATTGACAGACCTTCGCTCCAAGGCCTCCTAAAGCTGCAGGGGTGGGGGTTGCTGAATCAACAAATTCAATTATTTCAGAAAATCAGGCAGCACTAGTGTCAGGGATGGAGTCAGGGAGTGTCGGGTACATTCGGGGGGAGGGGGAGCTTCGGGGGGTCGATCTTAACTAGGGCTTATTTTTGGGGTAGGACTTATATTAGGAGCATCTTTAAAAATCATGTTAGGGCTTATTTTCGGGGTATTTTGTATCAATGGAGCAAGTGACCAGTACCAGAAAGTGTTATGAATTTGGCTTTTAGGGGTAAAGTTATTCTACCAATATACCCAACAAATAATTTTTATGAGTGGAGAATTTACAGGATGTGTGTCCATTTCACCCTCATCCGGATCTCTAAAGTCTTGGGAATTTTCCCATCAAAAACATACCATTTTGTACCTTTTTCCTTGTAGCACTGCTAGCAAAGATATACAAATGGGATGCCTTTCATATGGCCTGTGAGAGGTACCATATGAAATAGGAGGTATTGGTAATAGTGAAAACATTTGGCTTGGGAGAAGTCTTGGCACCATTTTTGTCACTGAACGTGGTGCAGAGTGAATGTACATGGTAAAGTTGCTGATGTTATAAGCACCCAACATCAAGTACGATCCCCTGATGAAGCCACAGGCAAAATGGGTCCTGTTAGGATCAGAAGTTCAAGGTAAGTGTTTGGGACATTTTTATCTCAATGTTGAAGGTTGCTTACTTAAGTTATGATTATGGATTATGGATTTTGGTATTACTTGTAAAGTATTGAGTGATAAGCATAGTAGGTAAATTTAGAAGGATGTTTTTCAGACCTGTAATTAAGAGTGTTCCATTGGACAGACAGTACGAGTGGTTTGGTTTTTTTATATGATACAGAGCAGGTTCTTGGTAGAGAATGACACGGTGACAAAATTCATCACCGTTCCGTCCCCGCGGATAACCGCGGTAAACCATCTTCATGTCATTCTTTAAGGAGAGAGGGAAGAATCAGAGTATAAATAGCCACAACCACTGACCCTCAAGCTTTGCTTTGAAGAATGCTGGTGTAGAAGGACTGAGGCTGAAATAGAGTGGAAGAAATTCTGGCAAAAAACATTAAAAAGGGGGACAAATCCTTCTTCAGGTATATTAGTGACAGAAAAAGGAACACAGGCGGGATAGTATGCCTTAGAAGACCGGACGGAAGTTACGTGGAAGCAGATTCCGATAAAGCCGAACTACTGAATGAATACTTCTGCTCAGTCTTCACCTGTGAGGCACCGGGACACGGTCCGCAGTTGAAGGCAATACAAAGCACAGAAGACCCGTTTCAGAATTTTGAGTTCACACCAGGTGAAGTTTACAGTGAACTGGCAAGACTCAAGGTGAACAAAGCCATGGGACCAGACAATTTGCACCCAAGAGTGCTCAGAGAATTGAGCGATGTCCTGGCGAAACCGTTGGCTGAGCTATTCAATCTCTCCCTAAGTAAGGGGAAAGTTCCCCTGGACTGGAAATTAGCTAATGTCGTTCCTCTGCATAAAAAGGGTTGCAGGGCAGAGGCTGCGAATTATAGACCGGTGAGTCTCACATCAATAGCGTGCAAACTCATGGAAACACTAATTAAAAGCAAATTGGACACAATCTTGAATGAAGGGAATCTTCGGGATCCCAGTCAGCATGGATTCACCAAGGGTAGGTCCTGCCAATCCAATCTCATCAGCTTCTTTGACTGGATAACAAGAAAGTTGGACTTGGGAGAGTCTTTGGACGTCGTGTACCTGGACTTCAGTAAAGCTTTTGACAGTGTCCCACACCACAGGCTGCTAAGCAAGATGGAATCGATGGGGTAGGAGAGACACTAACTGCATGGGTCAATGATTGGCTGAGTGGCAGACTTCAGAGGGTGGTGGTTAATGGTACCCTCTCTAAAACATCGGAGGTGACCAGTGGAGTGCCGCAGGGCTCGGTCCTGGGTCCACTCCTTTTCAACATATTCATAGGGTATCTGACTCAAGGGCTTCAAGGTAAAATAACACTATTCGCTGATGACGCCAAACTATGTAATATAGTAAGTGAATGCAGTTTACAGAATTATATGGCGCAGGACTTGCTTACATTGGAAAGTTGGTCCTCAACCTGGCAGCTGGGCTTCAATGCTAAGAAATGTAAGGTCATGCACCTCGGAAGCGGAAATCCATGCAATCCGTACTTCTTGAATGGAGAAACTTTAACTAGGATTTCAGCAGAACGAGATTTAGGAGTAATCATCAGTGCAGACATGAAAACTGCCAATCAAGTGGAGAAGGCAGATATTGGGTTGTATCAATAGAAGTTTCGTCAGCCGAAAGCCTGAAGTCATAATGCCGTTGTACAGGGCCATGGTGAGACCTCATCTGGAGTACTGTGTGCAATTCTGAGGCCACATTACAGTAAAGATGTGCGCAGAATTGAATTGGTTTAGCGGACGGCCACCAGGATGATCTCGGGGCTCAAGGGTCTCTCGTACGAAGAGAGACTGAACAAATTGCAGCTCTACACTCTTGAGGAACGTAGGGAGAGGGGAGACATGATCGAAACATTTAAGTACCTCACGGGACGTGTCGAAGTGGAAGATGATATTTTCTTTCTCAAGGGACCCTCGGCCACAAGAGGGCACCCGCTCAAACTCAGGGGCGGAAAATTTCATGGCGACACCAGAAAGTATTTCTTCACAGAGAGAGTGGTTGATCATTGGAACAAGCTTCCAGTGCAGGTGATCGAGGCAGACAGCGTGCCAGACTTTAAGAATAAATGGGATACCCATGTGGGATCCCTACGAGGGTCAAGATAAGGAAATTGGGTCATTAGGGCATAGACAGGGGGTGGGTAAGCAGAGTGGGCAGACTTGATGGGCTGTAGCCCTTTTCTCCCGTCATCTTATATGTTTCTATGTTTCTAAAAAATGACATGGGATTATTTCCCGCGGTTATCCGCTGGGACGGGAATGGTGATGAATTTTGTCACCGTGTCATTCTCTAGTTCTTGGATCTCTGAGGTCTTTTCTTCCCCTTAATAAGTCAACAAAAAGTTATCTGCTATAGTAGATTTATAGAGGTATTTATTATTGCTTCAGGGTGTTACCATTTGTTGTGTTGAGAGCTAGGAAAGTCATGCTTCAGATCCCAATTTTCCTATTCATCACCTGGGATATGTCAGTTGTCTCCTGTTGTCTCAGGTAACCTGTTTAAAGAGAGACTTGCTGTACCTGGAAGCGTGACAGTATTGTACAATGCAATTGCTATAAATGTAAGTTATTACCATTTATATATAGCCTTACTATGTCTTTAATCCACATTAGAGAAAGGCACAAGGACAAATTTGTCCCCGTCCCCGCAGGAACTCAATTTCCCCATCTCGTCCTTGTGAGTTTTGTCGCTGTTCCTGCCCCATTCCTGTATGCTCTGCCTTAACCGCACAAGCCTCAAACACTTATGATTTTAAAGTGTTTGAGGCTTGTGCAGATGAGGATATAGCTTGCAGGGCAAGGATAGGAAAAGAACTCATTAGGACAGGATGGGAAAATGAGTTCCCGTGGGGACGGGGAAAAATTTGTCCCTGTATCATTCTCTAATCCACATACAGAGGGTGACGTTAATCAGTTGCTGTTCCAGAGCTGTTTCTCTGTGTACCTCAAAGTAATATCTAACATCAGGACATATTAGTGTAACTAAGATCAGTATGTGGGATGAACGTTTCCTGATTAAAATGCTGCTAAAATATCAAACTACTTACTCTCCATCGTCCTTATATGTTGTGAAGTCATATAAAGTGAAGGAGGAGGAAAAATTTTTTTCCAGCATATGAATATCAGTTGTCTTCGTGTTGCTAAAATCTCCAGTTATTTGTAGTGGGAAAGCTTCAAAGTTGAAGAGGCTGAGGCAAGAAATGTTGGTGCTTGAATGCTAAAGTACGAGGGTCATTTCATAAATAATGCACACTAGTTTTTTAAATTTACATGTTTTATTTTTTTTTCAAGTATTTCTTTACAATCCTTCAATATAGTCTCCCTGCTTTGCAATGACCGAGACCCAACGTATGGGAAGCTTCATTATTCCATCTAAGACACTGTTTTAGTTCAGTTGCCAAATGGCTCGGGTACCGGAAGAAGAAAGCTCTTCCAGAGATACAAAACGATGTCCAGGCATAGGTTGTTTCAACTTTGGAAAAAGGTCGAAGTCTGGTGGACACATGCCTGGACTGTAGGGAGCATGAGGTAACACCTCCCAGCCGTATTTGCGTAGTTTTTAAATGACGACATTCCCTATGTCCAGGCGAGCGTTGTGAAGAATGAGTGGCCCAGC
This sequence comes from Geotrypetes seraphini, assembly GCF_902459505.1. Taxonomy (NCBI): domain Eukaryota; kingdom Metazoa; phylum Chordata; class Amphibia; order Gymnophiona; family Dermophiidae; genus Geotrypetes; species Geotrypetes seraphini. Next base: position 14,894,277 of record NC_047085.1, read on the forward strand.
CAAGAGTAATAGGTCGGGTTTGTGCATTTTTCTGTGCATTTTTTGCAAAAAAATCACGATAATACACTGCTGTGACACTTCTTCCACATGGAACTTTGTCTGTGATGATGATGCCTTCATGATCATAAGCAAAAATCATCATTTGTTTTACTTTTGATTGAGCTCATCGAAATTTTTTTGGTCGTGGGGAAGATGGAGCTCTCCACTTGTCATTGAAAAACTATGTGAATACAACTGGGAGGTGTTATCTCATGCTCCCTACAGTCCAGACAAGAGTCCACCAGACTTCGACCTTTTTCCAAAGTTGAAACAACCTATGCGTGGACATCGTTTTGCATCTCTGGAAGATCTTTCTTCCGCCAGTACCTGAGCCATTCAGCAACTGAACAAAATGATGTCTTGGATGGAATAATGAAACTTCCCAGACGTTGGGACTCGGTCATTGCAAAGCAGGGAGACTATATTGAAGGATTGTAAAGAAATACTTGAAAAAAAAATAAAACATGTAAATTTTAAAAATAGTGTACATTATTTATGAAATGACCCTCGTATTATGATAAATAAGGATCCTAAATCATGAAAGAATTGAAGGTAAAATCGAAGCTCAACTATGTGGTAACAATAGATATTATTTTAAAAATGCAGCTTCATATGCCCGTTTCCCTCTGCTGTCTTTTTCACAGTAACACAGTAAATGTTGACCAGAGACTGAAGGAGCTAAACAGATTTTCGTTAGGTATCTCTTGCTTGACAAATGCACAGCAGGGGCAAAGGTGGAAGCCCACTCTTTTTTTATTTTTTAGAAGGGGGGGAACTAGGGGAGGGTCTGCACATTTCATCTTATTCCATTCCCCTCCTCTTAGCCTCATTCTAGATGTTTTTGAGACCTAGATGAAGGGTTCACCCAAGTTTTTCCCGTCTCCATATTGTTCTTTCCATTGCCTCCTCAATGCTTTATTTTAAGAATTGTGACCCTGCTCATTTCCCTCTTGTTAATTGAAATTTTTTGTACATATGGTTTTTATTTTTATTTTTGTGCATTGTAAACCGCTTTGGTATTAAACGCAGTATATCAAGCCATAATAAACTTGAGAAAGCTGGTAGACATGGGGTAGATATTGACAAGTATTACTACCGAGTTTCCCCCAAAATAAGAGTGTCTTAATATTAATTTTGGGCCCAAAAAACATACTATTTTCGGGGTAGCTATTATTTTTTTCATATACAGTGATCACCTTCCTCTCCTCCACCCCAATTCTTCCTCTTTCTTTTCTCTCCCCCACATGTGCAGCATCTTTTCTCCCTTCTCACCAATCCCCTTGTGCCTTTCCTCTGCAGCATCTTTCTATCCATCCCCCTGTGCAGCAGAACCCTTGCCCTGTGCACAGCATCTTTCTATCCCTCCCTCCCATCCCTTGTGCAGCAGAATCTATGCCCAGCTTCTATTCCTCCATTCCATGCAGCTGCAGCAGAACCCTTGAGCAGTCCCCCCCCGCCACGCAGCCGAACACCCGCTGACCCTCCCATCCAAACCCCACTGACTGCGAGACATACATACCTCCCTCCACAGAGCAGTGTCGGCAGCACTCTAAACAGGCTGCTTTGTGGCCTTCTCCCGCCAGGACCTTCCATGCACCGTGTTACTGATGACATCATCAGTGATGTGGCAGAGGAAATGCCCCCGGCAAGAGAAGGCCGTGAATGGGAGAAGGCCACAAATCAGCCTGTTTAAGATGCTGTCGACGCTGCTCTTTGGAGGGGAGGAAGTAGGTCGGCGGGGTTCAGACGGGAGGGAGAGATGGAAGAGTAAGCGGGGGTTCGGCTGTGCGGCGAATCCAGGGATTAGGGCTTATTTTGGGGGTAGGTCTTATTTTCAGGGAAACACGGTACTAGAAAGAGGGATGTAACATTATCTACTGCTTCTGGAATGTTAATGCGTCATTTAACTAGAAAAATATAAACTGTATATTTCAAAATGGGGCTAGCAATTTTTGCCTCGGTCTGAAAAAAATCCAGTTTCTGTATAAATGAACAAGAGTACAAAGATATTTACTGGTGTGCACAATGTTTTGTATGGGTATGTTCCATAGAATGGACACAATATTTAATTCTTTTACAACTGTGCTCTTGGTTGAACAGAGGATTCTAACGTGGCAGCAAAAATCCTGTCTTACAACCGTGCAAACCGAGCTGTAGCTCTTCTGTGTAACCATCAGAGGGCGCTTTCCAAAACCTTTGAAACATCCATGCAAAACCTCCAAACCAAGGTAAACGAGAACAAATTGTCATTGTTCTCATTTTATATACAGTATTTAGTTGGTTCCCATCCTTCTCGGTGAGCTTATGGCATGGACCAGTGTATTTCAAACTGTGCCTACTGAGATTTCAGGTGTGCCATGGTACACGGGGGAGGAGGAGAGTCGCTGGCGCCAGCTGACTGCCTACAGGACATGCCTCTCGACACCAGCACCTATCCTTCTCTCTGGCCTTCTTCCCTTCCATTCCATTCCTCTTCCCACTGGCGTCTGAGGGCACGCCTGGAGGGCCTTCACATACACGCGGATATCGACATGATGATGTCACGCATGCGTGTGATGTCATCACAGCGATATCCGTGCACTTCCAGGTGCCTCAAGCCACGGCCACTACCTTTAGTGTGCCGTGGCTCGAGAAAGTCTGTGGGACACTGGCGCAGACAAACAGATTGTGAATTTACTTGCGTACATGTGATTATAATTGAGCTTTTTGCTCAGTGTATTTGGATAGCATATCTCCACATTGTGATTGCCCGAGTTCATCGAATATATTGTTTTTTGTTGTTGTGATTCACTCGTCCTGTGATTCTAGTTTGGAACCCATCTGGTGACTCTGTGGCTAATTTTCTGTATAATTTTATGGGAGGTCTGGTTCTCTAGAACTTTGAACTGGGTGGTGGCTGAATGAGCAAAGTTATTTTATTTTTTTAAAACAAGATGACATTTTAGGGTTGAAATGAAATAATCTTGATTTATTTTAATTAATTGATGGATGTTTGTTTGTTTATTTGTTAGATTTATAACCCACACATTCAGAAAGACTTTCAAACTGGGGTACAATGAGTATAACAAAAACAGAGCATACAAACACCAAAATATCCATTTCAACAAACACATTGTAGACACACACACTCTCACTCATACTCGAACAACAATAAATACCCAAGAAACGGAACACACAAGGGGAGGGGGAAGTGTCATTCAAAGCAATTGGACCAGACGGGTTACACCTGACCAAGAGGGGGAAGAACATCCTTGGACACCGTCTAGCCCGCCTACTACACAGGGCTTTAAACTAGGTAAGTTGGGGGAGGGTACGGGCTTTAAACTAGGTGAGTTGGGGGAGGGTACGGGCTACCAATACTATTTTGGAACTGAACTAAGTAAACACTGCATTGGGTCACATTACAATTCTGGGTCTAAGGGGAGTACACGTAGCAATTCTAGGTCTAGAGGGAGTACACACTGTAATTCTGGGACCAGCGAGAGTGCACACGCTGCAAATTGCACTAAAGGAGCTCAAGTAGCCCAAACGGGAATACCCCCACAGGGTACACACATTACCAAGTCTCTGATAGGAGCGCACTGCAGTTATGGGGAGTCCGGGATAGGTACAAGCTGTAGCTCTGGGTCTAGGGAGTGTAAGAGACAAGCGAAAAATACTAATGGTGGTCTAGTTGATATAGAGGGATTGTCCCCACTGAGATACAACAAGCACACAACATGGAGGGCTATGTACGTCAACGCCCACAGTCTGGGAAACAAGATCCTAGATTTGGAGATAGAAATGAGGAATGCCGACCTGGATGTGGTGGCGATATCTGAGACCTGGCTCACAGACTCCCACGCGTGGGACATGGTCATACCAGGTTACAACTTGCTTCGTCAGGACAGGGAGGGCAAAATGGGAGGTGGGGTAGCATTATATACTAAAGATGACATTAAGGTCACCAGAATCACAGATGTACAGTACACTGGGGAATCCCTTTGGGTAAATTTGGCCAGAGGGAAGGACAAATGCCTATATCTTGGCGTGGTATACAGACCCCCAAAACATCAAGAAGACCTAGATTTGGAATTAATCGGAGATATAGAGAATATCACCTTGCGGGGGGACACAGTATTGGTAGGTGACTTCAACATGCCCGATGTGGATTGGGTCACGCTTTCCTCTGCTTCCGGCAGCAGCAGGAAGCTATTAAACTCTTTGAATGGAGCAGGACTCAGGCAACTGGTAATTGAGCCAACAAGGGATCAGGCAATTTTGGACCTGGTACTTACCAACGGAGAAAGTATCACAGAGGTCTCGGTGGGTGAAACTTTGGCCTCCAGTGACCACAATATGATTTGGTTCAATCTCAGGAAAGGTTTCACGAAATCTACCACATTGACCAAGGTTCTCAAGTTCAAGGACACAAATTTCCAGGACATGGGAGACTTCGTTCACCAGGCGCTACAAACCCAAGCAGATACCGACAGCGTGGAAGAAATGTGGTCAACTTTGAAAACCACCATACAGGAAGCAACAAACCGCTATGTTAAATCAGTAAGCAAACGAAGTAGGAACAACAAGCCACAGTGGTTCTCTATGGAGATCTCAGACCTCATCAAAGAGAAGAAAAAAGCATTCATCTCTTACAAACAATCAGGGACACAGGACTCCAGAGTAGATTATCTGACCAAATCAAGAGCCGTCAAAGCGGCAGTTAGAGAGGCCAAATTCCGCATGGAGGAGTCTCTAGCAAAGAATATCCAGAAGGGAGATAAATCCTTCTTCAGGTATATTAGTGACAGGAAAAAGAACTCAGGCGGGATAGTACGACTCAGAAAACCAGACGGAGACCATGTGGAGACGGACTCGGAAAAGGCCCAACTGTTAAATGAATACTTCTGTTCAGTCTTCACCCGCGAGGTGCCGGGAATCGGCCCTCAACCACATACAAGGATTAAATCAGTAGACCCGTTTAGTAATTTCAAATTTACACCCAGCAGCGTCTACTGCGAGCTGTCAAAAATCAAGGTCAACAAGGCAATGGGGCCTGACAACCTACACCCTAGGGTACTCAGGGAGTTGGGAGATGTCTTGGCGGAACCACTATCCGCGCTCTTTAATCTCTCCCTTAGTACAGGTAACGTCCCGATGGACTGGAAGACGGCTAACGTCATTCCACTACACAAGAAAGGCTCCAGGGTGGATATGGCAAACTACAGACCAGTGAGTCTCACTTCAATAGTGAGCAAACTAATGGAAACCCTAATCAAACACCAAATGGATAGGATCATGGACGAGGAGAATCTGCGGGATCCCCGCCAACATGGATTTACTAAGGGGAGATCGTGCCAATCCAACCTGATCGGCTTCTTTGACTGGGTGACGAGGAAGCTGGATGTTGGTGAGTCCCTGGACATCGTCTATCTGGATTTCAGCAAAGCATTTGATAGCGTGCCACACCGCAGGTTGCTGAACAAGATGAGTTCTTTAGGTTTGGGTGACACTTTAACAAAATGGGTTGGGAACTGGCTTGGAGGTAGGCTTCAGAGGGTGATGGTGAATGGCACTCCCTCCGAGATGTCGGAGGTGATAAGTGGAGTGCCACAGGGCTCCGTCCTAGGCCCGATCTTGTTCAACATCTATATAAGAGACCTGACAGAAGGGCTTCGAGGTAAAATAACATTGTTTGCCGATGATGCCAAACTGTGCAATGTAGTGAGCAAAAGCACAACAGACAAAAAAGCAATGACAGACGATATGGTGCATGACTTACTTCTGCTGGAGCACTGGTCTAGGTCCTGGCAACTCAGTTTCAATGCCAAAAAATGCAAAGTCATGCACCTGGGAAGCCAGAATCCATGCAAGATCTACACCCTAAATGGCGAGATCCTGACAAGAACTGTAGCAGAAAGAGACTTGGGAGTGATTGTCAGGGAAGACATGAAGTCGGCAAACCAAGTGGAGCAAGCTTCATCCAAAGCAAGGCAAATCATAGGTTGCATACGCAGGAGTTTCATCAGCCGTAAACCTGAAGTCATTATGCCACTATATAGATCCATGGTGAGACCGCACCTGGAGTACTGTGTGCAATTCTGGAGGCCGCATTACCGCAAGGATGTGCTGAGACTGGAGTCGGTCCAGAGAATGGCCACCAGGATGGTCTCGGGACTCAGGGAGCTCCCGTACGAGGAGCGGTTGGGGAATTTGCAGCTCTACTCACTCGAGGAGCGTCGAGAGAGGGGAGACATGATCGAGACATTCAAATATCTCACGGGCCGCATCAAGGTGGAAGAAGACATCTTCTTCTTCAAGGGTCCCGCGGCAACAAGGGGGCATTCGTGGAAAATCAGGGGCGGGAAACTGCACAGTGACACTAGGAAGTTCTTCTTCACTGAAAGGGTGGTTGATCGCTGGAATAGTCTTCCACTTCGGGTTATTGAGGCCACCAGTGTGGCGGATTTTAAGGCCAGATGGGATAGACATGTGGGATCTATCCGCAAAGATAGATAGTGAGGATCACTGGGGTGGGCAGACTTGATGGGCCTTGGCCCTTATCTGCCGTCTATTTCTATGTTTCTATGTTTCTATGTTTCTATGAACCATCAAAGTGAGTTTGAGAAAGCGCATTGAAAAAGCCAAATTTTTAGTGGTAAGGGATGCCATAATTTAAATACCTGAGAATGACACAGGGACAGAATTTGTTCACGTTCCTGTGGTTAACCGTTGGAAAGCAACTCCTTGTCATTCTTGAAGGGAAGAATTGGAGTATAAATTAGAGAGTTGCGCGGGGACAGAAATCCCACCCGTCCCCGCCAAAGTCCCACCCGTCCCCACCCGTCCCCGTGAGGACTCCCACCCGTCCCCACCCGTCCCCGCGAGGAATCCCTCCGTCCCCACCCGTCCCCGCGAGGAATCCCCTACGTCCCCACCCGTCCCCGCGAGGAATCCCCTACGTCCCCGCCTGTCCCTATAAACTACAGAAATAGTTATTTCATTTAATTATGCTACTGAATTAAAGGCTCTGGTAGAAACCCATTTAAAAATAAGCAAAAAGACTTTATTAATTTGGAAATATTAATTGGGAAGAATACATACTTTGTAAACGGGTTTCTACCAGAGCCTCTAATGTTTATAAATTTTTATCAACACAACTAATATACTACTTTATCCTTAAGCAAAAAAAAAAAATAATAATAATTTTTTTCCTACCTTTATTGCCTGGTTTCTGCTTTCTTCATGTTCTCATTCAATTCCTTCCATCCACTGCCTCTCTTCTCTCTGTGTCTTCCATTTGCTCTGTTACTGTGCCTCTCCCTTTCTCCCCCCTCCCAAATTGGTCTGGCACCCATCTTTTTCCCTCCGCTCCCCCCATAGTCTGGCACCTCTGTCTTCTTCCCTGCCAGCGTCTTCTTCCCATTCCCTCTTCCCCATTTCCTTTCAGTGTCCTTCTCCCCCACCATCTTTCCCATGTCCTGTCAGGCAGCATCCTTCTCCCCTCTCTGCCTTCCCCATGTCCTTTCAGCGGCCTTCTCCCCCTCTGTCTTCCCCATGTCCTTTCAGTGGCATTCTCCACCCCTTTGTCTTCCCCAGTGCTTTCAGGGTCCTTCCCCCCCCCTTCCTCCCGTTTACCCCATGTCCTTTCAGCGTTCTTTTCCACCCCTTTGTCTTCCCCAGTACTTTCAGCGGCCTTCTCCCCCCTTAAGCGTCTTTTCTTCTCCACTCCACCTTTCCTCCCTCCCTGCCTCCACCTTTGTGGCGCTTTTGCACCCGACCGACAACAGAACAGGCCCGGTCGGACAAATCTCCCTGTCCTGTAGCCGAGAATCTAAATTACCTTCTTACAGCAGCTGGAGTAGTGAAGCTGCTGTAAGAGGTAATTTAGATTCGCGGCTACAGGGCAGGGAGATTTGTCGGCCGGGCCTGTTGTCGGTCGATCGGGGGACCTGACCGGCTGTGCACATTCTCCGGGACGGACCGCCCCTCCCCCCTCTTTCGTACGCCATTGCCTTCTTCCTACCTGCCCTGCCGCACACAGCCGACCGGAAGTCTTCCTGATGTCAGCGCTGACGTCGGAGGAAGGGATGGCTTTGCTTAAGCCCTCCCTCCGACGTCAGCGCTGACATCGGGAAGATTTCCGTTCGGATGTGTGCTGCGACAGGGCAGGTAAGGAGAAGGAGACTACCCTCGCGGCTCGACCAACCCCGCTGCGATCCAACCCCGCAGGAACCCCGCGACCCTCGGAGGCGTCCCCACGGGATCCCCGCGACCCTAGGGGGCGTCCCCACGGGATCCCCGTGACCCAAAGGGGGAACCCGCGGGATTCCCGTCATCCCCGTTCCCGTGCAGCTCTCTAGTATAAATATGTTCAGCTACTGAACCTCAAGCCTGATATTGAAGACTTCTGGTGTAGAAGGACTGAGGTTGAGAGAGACACTAAAGAATAACACAAGATGGTTAGAACATAAGACCATAAGCGTTTCTATACTTGGAAAGACTGAAGGTCTATCAAGCCCAGTATCCTGTTTCTAGCAGTGGCCCACACTGGTCCCAAGTACCTGGCAAAAACCCAAAGAGAAGCAACATTCCAGAGCTGAGATTGTGATGTCATCATGCCTCATTCCACCAATGCCTAAGAGCCAAACTCATCCGTGATGTCACAATGGGTTCATTATCATACTTGGCTCACATAAGAATCTGAGTATGAATGGATTCAGCCACTGACCCTCAAGCCTTGCATTGAAAAATGCTGGTGTAGAAGGACTGAGGTTGAGATAGACACTAAAGAATGACATGGGATGGTTTCCCACGGTTATCTACGGGGATTTGATAACTACTACTATAACTATAACTATCTTCTACTTGATAACTAGTGGAAACAGTATTAAACATTGAAGGGAAATGAAGTAAACTGTTAGCAGAATGGGAGCATCTTTTGAAATTCTGAGCCATATGTTAAGTAAGTAGATAAACAGGAGCTAAACCATATAATATATAGCAAGCAATCATGCAGAGTTTAAATATAGAGCAGGCACATACTGGTAACCATTCAGGGAGCGGCATGGGCCCAGGCTGGAGCATGAAAAGCTCACTCCTGTTTTCTGCGCCACTGGCCGTGAGATCTGAGGAAGCCTTCCAGCGAGGGAGGGGCTCAGCGCGGGGCAGGAGCGTGGAAAGCTTACTCCTGCCACTGGACCACCAGGATTTAAAAAGGTACCGGGGGGTGGGTAAAAATTGTTAGTCAGCTGGGGCAGATCCCTCCTGTCCCTGCCTACCACTAGACCACCAGAGGGGGGACAGGGTGCAGGGCCTGGCAGGAAGTGAGGGGGTTGGGTGCAGAGCCTGGTAGGGAGGGGGGACTGAGTGCAGAGCCTAGAAAACTAGAAGAGTGTTTGAAGCTTAAAGTCTTTCCTCATTTGTTAATGACAGTGATGATGGTTCCTAATACTGCTGTTGACTTTATATGGTTGAAATATTATTCTGCTATATTTTATTAAATATATTAGTACACCATTTGGTTCAGAATATTTTTTTTCTTCTTTTTCTCCTCTAAACCTATGTGCGTCTTATAGAGCAAAAAATACGGTATCTAAAGTCTTAGATGTCATCTTAGACCCAAAACTACCTTGGAAGTCCAAATCAATGACTTGGGCTAGGAAACTGATTTTTAAGTTACGTCAACTGAGGTTTATAAAATCTTCCCAAAACATATCTAGGAAAATACGAGAGGAAATGCAGTTCTGTACTTAATTCTAAATGGACTATGAGGACCGGCACAAAGTGTAGAAGTAGAAGGGACACTGGGAAGCAGTGATCACAATATGATCCGCTTCTACCTGGACACAGGTGCAAAACATTAGACACAGCACTAAACTTCCAAAAAGGGAATTACGAAGGGATGAGACTCATGGTGGGGAAGAAGATTAAGAAGAGGATAACCATTGTAAAAACACTAGAGCAAGCATGGTCCCTTTTTAAGGACATGGTCACCAAAGTGCAAAATCTATATATACCGTGTATCACCAAGGGATCCAAGAGGAAAAAGAACAGGGAACCGGCGTGGCTCACTGTAGCAGTGAAGGAAGCAATCGGAGACAAGAAGACCTCATTTAAGGAATGGAAAAGGTCAAAAACGGATGAAAACTGGAAAAAGCACAAACAACATCAAAGCAGGTGCCACAAGGCGGTAAGAAGGGCCAAAAAAGACTATTAAGAAAAAATAGCGAAAAGCTTCAAACCGTTCTTTCGATATGTTAAGGGGAAACGACCGGCAAAGGAAGTGGCGGGGCCGTTGGATGACCTTGGAATAAAGGGAGCACTAAAGGAGGACAAAGCCATTGCCAACAAACTGAACACATTTTTTGGTCTGTCTTTACCGAAGAGGATATACGCAACATATCGGAAGCTGACAGGCTATACACAGGCAACGAGGATGGGAAACTGACAGGGATGACGATCAGTCTAGAAGAGGTATTTAAAAACGATAAATCCCTGGGACCAGATGGCATCCATCCGAGGGTGATCAAGGAACTGAAAGGGGCTATAGCTGAACTGCTACAACTAATAGCCAATCTGTCGATCAAATCGTGAAGAATTCTGGAAGACTGGAAAGTGGTGAATGTCAAGCCAATCTTCAAGAAAAGTTTGAGGAGAGATCCGAGAAACTACAGACCGCTGAGTCTGACCTCGGTACCGGGAAAGATGATAGAGGCACTGATAAAGGACCACCTCATTGATCACCTTGACGGACATGAGCTGATGAGGACCAGCCAGCATGGCTTCAGCAAGGGAAGATCTTGCTGCACTTCTTTGAGGGAGTAAACAGGCAGATAGATAAGGGTGAGCCAGTCGACATTATATATCTGGATTTTCAGAAGGCTTTTGAGAAAGTTCCTGCATGAATGACTACTTTGAAAAATTGTGAGCCATGGAATCGAGGGTAAAATCCTCATGTGGATTAAAAACTGGTTGGCGGATTGGAAACGGAGAGTGGGGGTTAATTGGACAATACTCCGGCTGGAAAGCGTCGCGAGTGGAGTGCCGCAGGGTTCAGTGCTTGGGCCCATGCTCTTCAACCTATTTTTAAACGACCTGGAAACTGATACATCAAGCGAAGTGATTAAATTTGCAGACAATACAAAGTTATTCAGAGTGGTAAAGATGCAGTAGGATTGTGAAGACCTGCAACGTGACATAAACACGCTCGAGAAATGGGCCGCCACATGGCAAATGAGGTTTAACATAGATAAGTGTAAGGTGATGCATGTCGGTAACAAAAATCTTATTCACGAATACAGGATGTCTGGGCTAGTCTCAGTTAGGGCACTGGTCTTTGACCTAAGGGCCGCCACGGAAATGGACTGCTGGGCACGATGGACCACAGGTCTGACCCTGCAGCGGCAATTCTTATGTTCTTATGTTAAGGATTGTAGCTCAAGCTGTTCCGTTACCTTGATTGGATTACTATAATGCCCTTTATTGTGGCATTTCTGTTAAACTGCGCCTTAGTTCTCAGTTAATTCAGAATATTGCTGCTAGACTTATTTTTGGAAAGGATGAATCTCTTCATAAAGGTGGTTAATAAATCCCAATAAATAAATAAATATGAAAGAGCCTTTCCATCGCTTTTATATCTTCATTGGTTACCAGCAAACAAATCTTTCAAGGTATATTTGTCAAATACATTACCACTTATCAATATCAATCTTGACGAACTTCACACACCTGTGTTGAGTATAGCAATTTGAAATCATATTTTACTGAAAACGAGCCTCAGAAACAATGGTAAGGCATCACCAGCACTCACCAAGCCTAGTTCAGCCACACAGGCTAAGGCACATCAATCAGTAAAAAACTCAAACTTGAGAAAAAATTGTGCCGGCCTCAGTTGCAGAGCAAAAAGTCACAGTGCACATCAACACAAAACAGTGGAAAAACGTGGTCACACAAACACAAACGCCACAAAAACAAAAAATTCAACACAGTCAAGCCAAGTACTTAGCAGGCAATAGTTGGAGTGCGCTATCCTTGAAGATTGAAGATGGGCTCACTTCTCCTGGTGAGTTACACTGTTCAGAGTCAAAGACTAAACCTACATTAATCCATCCGATAGCCCAGGATAAAAATCTTCAATGCTTATTTCTTCCGACTTCACCACCGGTAGGCAGGTCTGCTTTCCACTCCAGAAGCTGGCCACACCTCTCGCTGCTTCCAACCGCCAATCTAACAGAGCAAACCACAGCTACTAGCAGTACTTATCGGCCCATGGTAGAAGACATTCAACAATCAATCCTTCCTCGACAAGAGTCTTGTTTCACTTAATCATGCTGCCTCAGGAGAAAAGGGCTCAAAATTAAAAAAAATATCACAAGCATTTCTTCCATTACCACGGCTTCTGATATTTTTTTGTGTTGAAGTGCACTGTGACTTTTTGCTCTGCAACTGAGTCCGGCGCAGGTTTTTCTCAAGTTTGAGTTTTTTACTGTGGCAGTTCTCACTTGTATGAGGAGCCTATGATTGATGTGCTTTATTTAGCCTGTGTGGCTGAACTAGGCTTGGTGAGTGCTGGTGATGCCTTACTATTGTTTCTGAGGCTCGTTTTCAGTAAAATATAAGTAATTTCCAATTGCCATACTCACCACAGTGTGTGAAGTTTGTCAAGATTGATATTGATTATTAGATTTAAAGTTGCTACCCTTAAGTTTGAATGGATTGTGCCCTACTAGCCTTGTTCAGAATTTGAAGTTTTTAGTTATTTGCAATGCTTCTCATTTTAAAACAACACTCAGATTGGGTATCCCACCAAGATGAATGTTTATTGTAAATCAGTGTTGGAACGTTTCCTTTCTTTTTCAAGCTTTTAAAAATTTGAGACGGTTTTCTCATTCAAATCAGACAAATTCAATCATATTTAAGTTTTTGAACGGCATTTAAAAAACCTTCTTTTTCTCTAATTGATAGTTAATTAATAATTAGTATCATGTTGGCTGTTAACATTCTCTCTTGGAGCTTCTTTTACTAAACAGTGCTAGAGGATTTTAGTGCGGACCAGCATGGTAAATACTCTGACGCTTGTAGACTTCCTAAGAGTGTTGGAGCATTCACCTTGCCAGCCTGCGCTAAAAACCTCCAGCACCGTTTAATAAAACCCTGAGACTGTCATTCTTTAGTGTCTCTCTCAACCTCAGTCCTTCTACACCAGCATTCTTCAGTGCAAGGCTTGAGGGTTAGTGGTTGTGGTCATTCACACTAATTCTTATGTGAGCCAAGTATAGGACAATCAAGCCATTGTGACATCACTTATGAGGTTGGCTCTTAGGCATTGGTGGAATGAGGCATTATGACATCACAATATCAGCTTTGGATTGTTGCTGCTCTTTGGGTTTCTGCCAGGTACTTAGGACCTGGGTTGGCCACTTCTGGAAACAGGATACTGGGCTTGATAGAGCTTCAGTCTGTCCAAGTATAGAAACGCTTATGATCTTATGTTCTATCCATCTGGTGTCATTCTTTAGAGTCTATCTCAACCTCAGTCCTTCTACATCAGCATTCTTCAATGCAAGGCTTGAGGGTCAGTGGCTGAGCCCATTCACACTCTGATTCTTCCCTCTCTCCTTAAAGAATGACATGGGGGAAGACAATTCAGGGGAGTGGCCAAGATGGCGGCGCTAGGCTGGTAGAGTTCAGAACAATCTCATTGCGATTTGAGTTTTCTCTGTTTTAAGAATGCTGCATTCTAAAAGAAAGGGTAGTATGAGGGTGCCTACCTCCTCAACTCCAGCAAACGATTGAGTATCATCTGCCAGCAACAGTTTGCTCACAAACAGGCGAGACAAGTCCCCCTGTGAGGGAGAGTAGAGAAGGCTCACTCTCGCTGGGGCATGAAATCTCCCTCTCACCTCAACCGAGTGTCCTGTCTCCCTGTCTGGCAGACACTACTGCCCTGGAATTGGGGCCGAAGCTGCACCGGACCCTTCCAAAGAGGCAGGTTTCATGGCAAATGAGCTTCTGCCGATGCAAGCAAGCTCTGGGGAATTCCTCCCCGCCAGCGAGGTTACTATGGTGGCAATCTTGAAGACGTTCCAAAAATTGGATTTAGCAACAACGAAGACTGTGGATGAGGCAAAAATAGATAACAGTTACTAAAGTCTTTGAACAAACCAGTATTGAAACTAAAAATTCAGTTGCAAAAATAGAAAATGATGTGGAATCCTTACAAGCCTACAGAGTGGCAGCGGTAAAGGACAGTGCACTGCTATCTGGAAAGATAGAAAACATTAAAAATTTCAACCGTCGATTAAATGTGAGAATTTTGAACTTTCCTAATTACTCTGGGATTTCCTCTTATTACATGTTCAAAAAGTACTTAATGGAAATTTGGGGCTATTCTTCAGAACTTGTTACTCCATTAAACAAAATTTATTATCTTCCACTGTCCATAAAAAAATCCCAGAAGATAATGGAAGGGAAAGTTATTCAATCTTCATAGATTGATTTGAAAAACATTTCTGCCATTCTTGAAGAATCTGATCTCTGAAGTAGCAGTTAGAACATTATTGATATCCTTTGTTTTCCCACAAGATTTGGACTCATTTATGAACCTATATTTCAAGGTTTCTAAAAATTTATTTTATGGTAAAAGAGTTTGGGCATATTTGCAGTAGATGTCGCTAAGATAACGCAGGAAAGAAAGAAACAGTTTCTGTCCTTGAGACAAGAAACAATATTCCTGGGGTCTTAAGAACATAAGAATTGCCGCTGCTGGGTCATACCAGTGGTCCATCATGCCCAGCAGTCCGTTCACGCGGCGGCCCTCTGGTCAAAGACCAGCACCCTAACTGAGACTAGCCTTACCAGCGCATATTCTTGTTCAGCAGGAACTTGTCTAACTTTGTCTTGAATCCTTGGAGGGTGTTTTCCCCTATAACAGCCTCTGGAAGAGCGTTCCAGCTTTCTTCCACTCTCTGGGTGAAGAAGAACTTCCTTATGTTTGTACAGAATCTATTCCTTTTCAACTTTAGAGAGTGCCCTCTCGTTATCCCTACCTTGGAGAGGGTGAACAACCTGTCCTTATCTACTAAGTCTATCTCCTTCAGAACCTTGAATGTTTCGATCATGTCCCCTCTCAATCTCCTCTGTTCGAGGGAGAAGAGGCCCAGTTTCTCTAATCTTTCGCTGTACGGCAGCTCCTCCAGCCCCTTAACCATCTTAGTCGCTCTTCTCTGGACCCTTTCGAGTAGTACCGTGTCCTTCTTCATGTATGGCGACCAGTGCTGGACGCAGTACTCCAGGTGAGGGCGCACCATGGCCCGGTACAGCAGCATGATAACCTTCTCTGATCTGTTCGTGATCCCCTTCTTTATCATTTCTAGCATTCTGTTTGCCCTTTTTACCGCCGCCGCACATTGCGTGGACGGCTTCATTAACTTCTCAATCAGAACTCCCAAGTCCTGGGAGGTCTCTCCAAGTACCCCCCCCCCTCCCCCCGGACATCCTGTATTCATGCATGAGATTTTTGTTACCGACATGCATCACTTTACACTTATCCACGTTGAACCTCATCTGCCATGTCGATGCCCATTCCTCGAGCCTGATTATGTCACGTTGCAGATCTTTGCAATCCCCCTGCATCTTTACTACTCTCAATAACTTCGTATCGTCCGCCAATTTAATCACCTCGCTCGTCGTACCTATGTCCAGATCATTTATAAAGATGTTAAAGAGCACGGGTCCAGGCACCGAGCCCTGCAGCACCCCACTGGTGATGCTCTTCCAGTCCAAGTATTGTCCATTTACACCCACTCTGTTTCCTGTGCTCCAACCAGTTTTTAATCCAAGTGAGTATTTCACCCTCGATTCCATGGTTTGCAATTTTCTGAAGTAGTCGTTCATGCGGAACCTTGTCGAATGCCTTCTGAAAATCCAGATATACAATGTCGACTGGATCACCTTTGTCTATCTGTTTGTTTACTCCCTCAAAGAAGTGCAGCAAGTTTGTCAAACACAATCTGCCTTTGCTGAAACCATGCTAACTGGTCCTCATCAGCCCGTGTTTGTCAAGGTGATC
Source organism: Geotrypetes seraphini (assembly GCF_902459505.1). NCBI lineage: Eukaryota > Metazoa > Chordata > Amphibia > Gymnophiona > Dermophiidae > Geotrypetes > Geotrypetes seraphini. The sequence goes on from NC_047085.1 coordinate 14,910,367, forward strand.
AATGATGCTGTCCTTTATCAGTGACTCTACCATCTTTCCTGGTACCAAGGTCAGACTCACAGGTCTGTAGTTCCCCAGATCTCCCCTCGAACCTTTCAATCAGTGTAACATTCACCACCTTCCAGTCTTCCGGAATCTTTCCCGATTGAATCGACAGATCGGCTATTAGTTGAAGCAGTTCAGCTATGGTCTCTTTCAGTTCCTTGATTACCCTCGGATGGATGCCATCTGGTCCCGGGCATTTATCGCTCTTAAGCCTATCAGTCTGCCTACACACCTCCTGTAGACTGACCGTCAGTCCTGTCAGCTTTCCGTCTTCATTTCCAGCATATAGCCTGATGGGTTCCGGTATGCTGTGTACATCTTCTTTGGTAAATACAGACGCAAAAAATGTATTCAGTTTGTCAGCGATTGCTTTGTACTCTTTTAGCGCTCCCTTTATTCCATGGTCATCCAACAGTCCCACCGCTTCCTTCTCGGGTCGTTTCTGCTTAATATATCGAAAGAACGGCTTGAAGTTCTTCGCCTCCTTTGCTATTTTTTCCTCGTAGTCTCTTTTGGCCCCTTTTACCGCCTTGTGGCACCTGTGTTGATGTTGTTTGTGCTTGTTCCAGTTTTCATCCGTTTTTGACCTTTTCCATTCCTTAAATGAAATTTACTTGTCTCTGATTGCTTCCTTCACCTCTACAGTGAGCTACGCCAGTCCTTTGTTCTTTTTCCTCTTGGATCCCTTGTTGATACGCGAGGAGCTAGGTTCCGGCCCTCAACTACAAAAAAAGGATGGCTTAGTAGACCCGTTTAGTAACTTCAAGTTCACAACAAGCAGTGTCCACTGTGAGTTGTCAAAACTCAAGGTTAACAAAGCAATGGGGCCAGACAACCTACACCCCAGGGTGCTCAGGGAGTTAAGGGACGTCCTGGGGGAACCACTATCCGCGCTCTTCAATCTCTCCCTTAGAAAAGGTAGAGTCCCGTTGGACTGGAAAACGGCTAACGTCATTCCACTCCACAAAAAAGGTTGCAGGACAGAGGCTGAGAACTACAGACCAGTGAGTCTCACATCAATAGTGAGCAAACTAATGGAAACTCTAATCAAACACCAATTAGATCCTGGATGAGGAGAATCTGCGGGATCCCCGTCAGCATGGATTTACCAAGGGGAAATCCTGCCAATCCAACTTGATCAGCTTCTTTGACTGGGTGACGGGGAAGCTCGATGTTGGAGAGTCCTTGGACATTGTATACTTGGACTTCAGCAAAGCATTTGATAGTGTCCCTCACCGCAGGTTATTGTGCAAAATGAGTTCTATAGGATTAGGTGACACTTTGACTAAATGGGTTGGGGACTGGCTTGGTGGTAGGCTTCAGAGGGTGGTGGTGAACGGCACCCCCTCCGAAACGACGGCAGTGATCAGCGGAGTGCCGCAGGGCTCGGTCTTGGGCCCGATCCTTTTCAATATCTTTATAAGAGACTTGGCCGAGGGGCTTCGCGGTAAAATAACATTATTTGCCGATGACGCCAAACTGTGTAACAAAACAAGCAAGAGCACAACAGACAATATGAAACACGACCTACTCCTATTGGAGCAATGGTCTAGGACCTGGCAACTGAGCTTCAATGCCAAGAAATGCAAAGTCATGCACCTTGGTAGCCAAAATCCATGCGAGACTTACACCCTAAATGGCGAGATCCTAGCAAGGACTGTTGCAGAACGGGACTTGGGGGTAATCATCAGTGAAGACATGAAGACTGCCAATCAAGTGGAGCGGGCTTCATCTAAGGCTAGGCAGATCATAGGATATATACGTAGGAGTTTCGTCAGCCGCAAGCCTGAAGTCATTATGCCATTGTATAGATCCATGGTGAGGCCTCATCTGGAATACTGCGTACAATTCTGGAGGCCTCATTACCGCAAGGATGTACTGAGGCTTGAGTCAGTCCAGCGAATGGCCACCCGGATGGTCTCGGGACTCAAGGATCTCCCGTATGAGGAACGGCTGGATAAATTACGGCTATACTCACTCGAGGAATGCACAGAGAGGGGAGACATGATCGAGACGTTCAAATATCTCACGGGCCGAATCGAGATAGAAGAAGATATCTTCTTTTTCAAAGGTCCGACGGCGACAAGAGGACATCCATGGAAAATCAGGGGCAGGAAATTGCACGGCGACACCAGGAAATACTTTTTCACCGAAAGAGTGGTAGATCGCTGGAATAGACTTCCACTTCAGGTGATCGAGGCAAGCAGCGTGCCTGATTTTAAGAAGAAATGGGATCGTCACGTGGGATCTCTGCAGAGAGATAAATAGGGGAGGGTCATTGGGGTGAGCAGACTAGATGGGCCGCGGCCCTTTTCTGCCGTCTTTTTCTATGTTTCTATATATAGATTTTGCGCCTCGGTGACTGTGTCCTTGTAAGTGTACTGTAAAGTATGCACAAACTAAATATGTCTTTTTTTTCTTCCTGACCAATTAAAATCTTTTCTGGAGCTGAAAAAGATAGCCTGAGGTAAATTAGATAGCAAACGTAATGTTAAGCCTTTCTTAATTGAAAAATTTCCTTTTCCTTTTGTAAGAAATTGTACTTCTATTGCATACGGGCCTTAACTCCCCCTCATTATTGTGGTCTAAGGAAGGATTTCCAGTTGATATTATTTTTGCTGTATTTCTGTGATAAGTTTTTTTCTTGTAAATATTGTTGAAAAACAAAAATAAAGAATTATAAAAAAAAATGACACTGGGATGGTTTTCCCACAGTTAACCGCAGGGATGGGAACAAATTTTGTTTCCGTGTCATTCTCAGGTATTTAAATTATGGTATCCCAGGATTCCGGAATTTGGAGGCAACAGTTATGGTTGTGTGAGTGCTGAGCTCCTCCCTTGGTGGCACCTGCAGGTTATTTCTCAGCAGTTGAACTATGTTTTTTCCTCCTGGAAGGTAGATATTTATACAATATGGCAACTGGGAAACAAACCCGGATAGAGGTGGCCTTTGTAGCTGCAGGGACCAATAAAAAATCAAAACATGAACCTTCTACACCTTCAAAAGTGCCATTGCCTAAAGATTCAATGGATATTTTGGAACAACTTATAGACAGGATGAAGATATAAAATATTTTGGAGGACAATTCTGTGAAATTGGCTTTAGTTCAGGAGGAAATGGCAAACCTCGCTAAATAGGTACAAATTTCCAATACCAGACTGGACAGTTGTGAGCAAAGAGTGGAGGCATGTGAGGACAAATTGATCCAATGCCAGTCTGATCATAAGATCATTACGCGTCTCAAGAGAATTAGAAGATTTTAAATAATCTAAACTTCTATACCTCAAGGCGACTTAAAGAGGAGGGGTGAGAAAGGAGGAGGGGTAGGAGAAGGGAAGAAGTGGGGGGAGGGAGAGGGATGGAGGGGGGAGGAGAGGATACAGGTGATTTAAGTGTCAGATAGATGAGTTTTCAGTTTCTTCCTGAATACGGTGTAGGGAGAGGAGGAAGAATGTCAGGTTAATTGGTTTGCCTGAGGGAGTAGAAGGACAGGATGCTATAAAGTTTTTAGAAAAGTTTATACCAAAATTGCTTTCATTAAATTTCCCTCAGCCATTGGAAATTGAAAGGGCACATAGAATCCCCTCAAGAAGGCTTTCCAGGCAAAATGCCCCAGGACATTAATTTTTAAATTGCTGCATTTTACACAAGCAGTGGAAATTCTAAAGGTTCCAAAGAAAAACGAAATTTGAAATGGCAGGAGTCGAGAGTTCTACTCTTACCGGACTTTGCAAAAAACAACATCTGATAAAAGGAAGCAGTTCTTGATTCTCCAGCCCCAGTTAAGACAGATAGGAGCACAATATGGGTTAATGTATGAAGTGATGAAGATCACTCATTCTAATTAGACCATTCAATATTATTATGAGATGTCTTATGCATTTAATTTTTAATGAATACCTGTATCTTTCAGGAATTTTAATTCATAATGAGGTTTACCTTTATGTATTTGGTAAGTTTAGATATATTATCTAGAGTGGATATAGTGATTCCTGAGGTTTTTTTTAATTTTTCATGGCTGTTATTTCTTTACAATGCCTATTATTCAGTTGAATGTTTCATGCTTAATAATGCTATTTAAAAATACACTTCTCTCTCCATATTCACGGTTTCAGCAATTGTGGTTTCGATTATTCACGGTTTTTAGCTTGCTGGCTCCTCCCCACCAAATTACGTCAGCTTGCATAGAAAAATTGCTGATTCCAAGTGTTTACAGAGAAAATCACCGATTTCCAGCACTTTCTTCACCCTGTTTTGAACAGGCCACATCTCCCACCATGTTATTTGCGGTTTCACCATATTCACAATGGTTTTTAATAGAAAATGGTGAATAACATATGAAAGTTATTCACGGTTTTTCTGTATTTGTGGTTCTGTTAATCCCCTATCACAGCAAATACAGAGGGAGAAGTGTATGATATTTATCTAATCATAATTGAATTATTTTTAACTATTAAATTAGAGGGTTTAAGTTTGGGGAAGATCTGGAGTACTTAGGAGGTTGGTGGTTGCCAGTCGTTATGCTTGCACCCAAGTTTGAGAGACACTTGAGGGGGGATGGTTTAAGGATGGGAGGAGGGGAGGGTTTAGTTTAGGGTCCTGGATGTGGGGGAAAATTTTATATATTTATTTGTTTAAAGAGAAATTAAGGGATTATTTATTTTGTTACAATAACCCAAAATGGCTTTAAAATTATATTCATTAAATGTCAATGGACTCAACCATCCCATTAACCGATAACTTATAAAATGGAAAATTCCTCACTAATAACGGTCATATCATAATAACTCCAATTCCAAAAAATCGTAAAGAATCATCAGCATTAGTAACCAACTACAGACCAATAGCATCTATCCCTTTTATTGTAAAAATCATGGAAGGATTAGTACATGCCCAATTGATGGAATACCTTGATCAGTTTTACCTTCTACATGAAACTCAATCTGGCTTCAGACCTTTGTTCAGCACTGAGACAGTAATTGCAGCTATCTTGGATAATTTACGGTTCCTGTTTAGTAAGGGCCCTAATGCCCTGGTCATGCAATTTGATATGAGCTCTGCCTTTGACTTAGTGGACCATGGGAAACTGTTACAATGCTTAGATGCAATTGGTATCAGAGAAGAAGTGTTAGACTGGTTTCGAGGTTTCCTTATGTCCCGCACATATCAAGTACGTTTTAATTATGATCTCTCTGATACCTGGAACAATCCATCTGGTGTACCGCAAGGGTCACCATTATCCCCACTGCTTTTCAATGTCTACATGTCATCATTAGGTGCACAACTAACCCAGCTGGGGATAAAATTATTTAGTTACGCAGACAACTTTACAATCATTATCCCATTCACTACCTCTCTCTCGGAAGTCACTCCTAAGGCAACAGAAGTACTAAACTCGATGGAGCAATGGATTTCTGAATTCAAACTGAAGCTTAATTCAGAAAAAACAAAATTTTTTGTAGCTTCGCCACACCCACTTGACACTAAAACATCACTGTGCATCAGTAAATGTAGTTATCCCATCCAACCCACTATGAAGATATTAGGTGTAACTTTGGACCAGAGTCTAACCATGAAAGACCAGGTGGACTCCTTAGTTAGAAAGGGTTTTTTTACTCTCTGGAAGCTTCGGTCCATTAGAGCATATTTCAATGTTTCATCATTTAGAATCCTAGTACAATCCATTATACTGAGTCAACTAGATTATTGCAATATCGCCTACCTGGCAATTTCCCAGAAGAATATACGGCGATTACAATTGGTGCAAAATGCGGCAATCAAGCTAATTTTTGGGTTGAAGAAGTTTGATCATGTAACACCTTCCTACCGACTTCTACATTGGCTACCGATGGAGGCACACGTGAAGTTTAAGTTCGGAGCTTTTGCTTTAAGGCACTATTCGGTTTAGCCCCTAAATATATAACTGACCTCTTCTCTTTCTCAAACAACAGACATAAGAGAAGCTCACACTCGAATTTTGTTTCCCCACCGGTTAAAGGATGTAAATTTAAAAAACACCATCAACATCTTCTCTCGCATCAATTGGCATTATGGGGCAAAGATCTGGAACAATTGCTCACGCCTACTACTTATGGGGAATTTAGGAAACACCTAAAAACATACCTGTTCCTGAAGTATTTAGGCAACTAACCTGTACAATCCTACTCCACAATAACTGATCTCTAGCGATGTTAATAACTAGCTTCTAACCTTGTTAATTCTAATTAATTTGTAACATCTTTTAACCATTGTAAACCGCATAGAACTTCATGGTCCTGCGGTATATAAACTGTTATTATTATTAAAAGGAAAAAAATTCTTAATTTTTTGAAACAACAGGAGGCGGATGTCTATTTCTTGCAAGAAACACACCTTTCACATATTGAGACTGCCAAATTGGTAGGGGGTGGGTTAAATACTGTTTTTCTGCACCTACAGTGGGGAAAAAGGCTGGTGTGGCTATCCTAGTTAACAGAAAATGTTCTGATGTACAGTGGAACCTTGGTTTACGAGCATAATTTGTTCCAGAAGCATGCTCATAAACCAAATTACTCGTATATCAAAGCAAGTTTCCCCATAGAAAGTAAGGGAAACTAACTTGATACGTTCCCACCCACCCCCACCCCCTGAGGCTAGTGGCGCTGCCCCCCCCCCCCCCCCCCCCCAAGAACCGGTATTGCTTCCCCCCAAGCCCGAACAGCATTCAGTCTTACCCCCCATCTGGCACCGGCACACAGCCCACAGTTCTACAAAGTTTTATATTCTTCTGAGCCTTATTCAACAAAGAAATTGAGGGATTAGAATTTTTAAAATGAATTAATGGGCCAAAAATTCCCAAGCATATAAAAAAAATCTTGAAGCGCCTATATAGCTTAAAGAACTCCAGGCAGCATTGAAATCCTTCCGAGTTGGATCTGCTCCTGGAAGAGATGGAGTCACTGGAGTTTTTCAAATCATTTCAAATTACACTTTTACCTTATCTTCTAAATCTATATCAATCTCAACTAACTAAAGGTTGTATTTCAGGTACTATGGCAGAATCTTTAACCATTGTTTTGCCAAAGCCAAATAAAGATCCCATGTTGGTTTCAAACTACAGACCTATTTCTTTAATTAATATGGATGGAAAACTTTTGGCTAAGTTATTGGCTCTAAGACTAGCCAAGGCTCTCCCTTATATGATTGGTATGCACCAAACGAGTTTCGTTGCTCAAAGACATTCATCCAATAACACCAGATTGGCATTATATATGCTATTCATGTATCAAGCAATGGATTGGTTTCGTATAGGATCCGGTTTTATTCAAATGATTCAAACCTTGTATAGTTCCCCCTCAGCCAGATTATATATTAATAATACTTTTTCGGAGTGTTTCTGTCTGAAGAGGGGAGTTAGACAAGGCTATCCCCTTGTCTTCTTTGCTTTTTGACATCATTCTGGAACCCTTGTTGGCTATACAGCAGGCAAAGGGTTTCCTTATGCAGGTCGAGAATATAAGATCTCTGCTTATGGAGATGATATTTTGCTTCATTTGAAGAATCCTGAATCTACCATACCGCATTTACTGGAATTGATTGATAGATTAGGCAAATTTTCTGGATACAAAATAAATTGGAACAAATCGGAGGTTCTTCCGTTAAATGTGCATTATGTAAAAGGATTATTTGATCCATTCTCTTTCTTTTGGAAGGAAGAGGGTATAAAATATTTAGGTATCATGATTCAAAAAACATTGGAAGACACAATGAGAGTAAATGAAAAATCTTTATTGCTGAAAGTCAAAGAAATGTGTGATCATTGGAACCCATTACATCTTTCTTGGTGGAGGAGAGTACAAACCGTCAAAATGATGATTTTGCCTGTAGTTTGCTACCAAATGAGTATGTTGCCTGTTTATTTTCAAGTGTCCTTTTATGAAACTGAATGGAATTCTCACAAAATTTATTTAGCTGGGTAAAAATGCTAGAATTGCTTTAGTATCCTTGCAAAAACAACAATCGGCGGGGAGGGGGGAAGGGGTACATTTCCCAAATTTCTATAGATACCTCGATTCACACTGGCTCCCAATACAAGCAAGAATACTATTCAAATTCTACTGTCTACTATTTAAAACCATAAATGGAGACTTCCCAGCCTACTTGAACAACCAACTAATCCAAACAACCACAACCAGACATAGGAGAACCCACACTCCATTCACGCACCCTAAAATCAAAAACGTCAAACGGAAAAAAATGTACGATGGCCTTCTGGCCACTCAGACAGCAAAACTAGACTACCAGTTCTCCAATTTACTGATCATGACCCCAGACTACAAATCCTTCAGAAAAGAAATAAAAACCCTGCTATTCAAGAAAACCTTAAAAACAAACTAACACAGCAAGAATCATCTCAATCCCCAATTGCAACCCGCTCTATTCCATAACTTCTTATGTATTCCTAAATGTCCTTATAGCTCCTTATGTAATCCACCTTGAACCGCAAGGTAATGGCGGAATAGAGATCACTAATGTAATGTATGTATTGGATCCTTCCTGAAGTCTTGGGGAGCATCTTCCGGATTCGCTGATTTTAGAATGGCAACTTATGTCCCCATTGAAGTTGATCTTAAAGAAACTTAGATCGGGTGGCCAGCCGTGTAAAATTAACATAAAAGGGATAGTAGCCCTGAAGAAACCCCCTTCTTAGGGGTGAAACATGTTGGCATATGTATCCCTTACCAACAGCTACGAACCATCCCGGTGAAGCTAAGTATCTACCCTAAACTCATTAGCCATATTTATTGTTTTAAAATTAGCAAAAAGAGTTTAATACATACGAGTAAAATAAGTAAAAGTAAAAAAGCAAAAAGAAAAAAAGTTTATATCATTTTCACATTTGATATTGACCCGATGACGATAGGGTGTGTAAAGCCAAGGGATATGATCATATTGATCCCTGGGTGGCATCTCTGAGGGCCATAAAGATTGAGTGATACACCTTAGTTACAAGGTATAAAGGGTGATCTACAACATCACCTTGGGTGAATAATTAACAGCACCTTGTAAGAGAATATTGTTCAAGCCTATTGCCCCATTGAAGTTGAGCCACATTTTGAGTTATCAAATTACCCAGAATTTATAAGGACAATAATATTCTTTTTGCCATATGGAAAACTTTAAAATTCATCAACAACTTAACATCTATACTAGTACAACAATCCATGTGTCAATCCTTATGGTTGAACTCCAAGATTCAAATCGGCGAGTCTAAGATCCTCTGGAAGCATTGGCTGCAGGCAGGCATGCATACATTAGATGATGTATTATCAAATGGGCAATTGCTTGATTTTTCACGACTGCAACAATCATTCGGTATTTCAAAGTCTCAAATATATAAGTAGTTGCAGTTGAAGCAAGCCATTCAGATTGGCGGAAATTAAAAACTCAGTATAGCTTGCCAGGCCTATGTTTCAAGACAGATTTGCTAGGGCATCAGGCAGCCAAGTGGTATAAATTAATATCTTGACTATATGAATAAAAAATCAAAAACAAGCTTGAGAGACATTTGGAGCAATGAGATTAAGCAGCAAATTTCTGCTACTTAGTAGCCACGGATTTGGACTTGGAGGATGAGATGTACAGTGTCAGCATCTATGAGACAAACATGGTTTTATTTGTTATATAGAAGTTTTTGGACCCCTGTTAGTTTACAAAAGTTGGACTGTTCTATGTCTAATAGATGCTGGCACTGTCATCTTGACGTAGGGACACTGGATCATTTATTATTATTTTGTCCTTTGATACTCAATTTTTGGAGATCCATATGGGGGCAAATCAATTTGATACTGGAATCCTCAATTCCATTGACCTATGAGATGGTAATATGTGGGACATCATTACAGACCAAACCTTCATTAGATAGGCATAGGAGTAGGCTCTTTATGATTATGACTGGGATAGCCATGCAAATGATCACTAAAAACTAGAAAAATTGGGACAGACTCCATTTTACCTTTTGGTGGGAATTTTTATGTTTATATTATAAACATGAGAAAATTAATTTGGAAACATCGTGCCATAATAAGCAGTTTAAATTAACATGGTAGTCCATTGACAAATTTTGTTTATTCTGATTAGTTGAATTATACCTTCATTTTGCCTTTTAGATTGCAGATCGAGGATGGGTGGGAAGGAGGGAGGGGGGATTATATACTTAAGTGTGGTCAGGGATTTAAATTTCATGTATAATTTAAAGCATTTCTTTTTATTCTCAAACTAGGGTGGAAGGGAGGGGATAATTATTTTGTATTAATTTCTGATTTATTGTAAGTGCTATCTCTAATGATAATTGTATGTATAATTTGAAAGCAATGTTCCAGATTTGAAAATCAATAAAGTAAAAAAAAATAAATAAATTATGGCATCCCTTACCACTAAAAACTTGGCTTTTTCAATGTGTTTTCTCTAACTCCTATGTACTCTTCCCTTGAATCTTTTCATGGAACTAGGTGAATTATAAATTGCTGACTAGACTAGAAAATTGCATTTATATGGTATATAATAGATATATTTCATGTTGTACTATAAATTCATAATATGTAAGAGTGAAATGTTGATAATAGCTGATAGAATATATCCCTCATATGATTGTTTTATGGCTATTACACTATAGTATATATGATAGGTCAGGAGATGATAAAACATTAAAACATCCATGGCCATTCATCTGAGCATTCAGAGAGCTAATTTCCCTGCATTTCTCCAAAATACATCTCAATGGATTCTCTTCAGCTTAGCAATCACTGGCAGGCTATGAACTACTGTCACTTCTGTTTGCAGATTAGTGGCAGAGAAGAGCAGTTAGCAGAAGCCAAAAAGGAACTGAAGAAAGCCAAGGCAAATCTGAAAGCTAACAAGGATGAAAAATCAAAAAAGTGAGTGTCTGGATGCCCTTCCATTGCAAACATGCCACACAGGTCTGACTATTGATTACCTCCTTGTATGCACTGCTCCTGAATCTCCTCATCATCCTGTAGCCCCTAGTTCCCTCCACCCTCACTATATATTTATACATCTACAGTACATCTGTTCTGTTCACATACACCCTTATGGCTTTTCTGAGTCATTTTTTATGCCTTGGGCATCCACTTGTTACAGCTTCACATGCCAGTGCTTCTGGCATCATGAGCTATTATTCGTATACCCTGCTTTCTCTTTTCTGTACCTGCATGCCTCATATTCCACCAATGTCGCTATGCCTACATTACCCTTCTCCTCAAGTCACTTCATTGGCTTCCTGCCGTTTCAACATACAGTTCAAACTCCTCTTACTGACCTACAAATGTATTCACTTCACAGCTTCTCATTATGTCTCATTTCTTTCCCCCCCCCCACACACACACCGCACACCACTCACAGTCAAGTCTCTTATCTGTACCCTTCTCCTCTAGGGCCAACTCCAGACTCCATCCTTTCTAGTTTGCTGCACCATATGCTCAGAACAAACTGCCTGTCAAGTCCAAACTGAAAATCCATTTCTTTGAAGCTGCTTTCAATTCCAAACTCCAACCCACCTTCTAAGTATCAATATATGTCTTATCATTCCCTTTGTAATCCCCCCAGCCAAGCACAGTGTATTGATGCACCTTCTTGTCCAGTTTGTCTGTCTTGACTAGATTGTAAGCTCTTCTGTATTTTATGTACAGCGCTGCGTAGGTCTAGTAGCACTATAGAAATGATTAGTAGTAGTAGTAGTAATAATAATAATAATAACTTTATTCTTCTATACCGCCACAGTCGAATGACTTCTAGGCGGTTCACATCGAAGAAGGCTAGTAGCTGTCTGAACGCTCAGTGACATCATTCCCAGAATTCTTGAAGACATCACAATGCAGCTGTAGTTCCCCCACCTGAGCACTGTGTATTGATGCACTTCCTTGTCCAGGGTGTCTGTCTTGACTAGGCTGACACTGTGGTATATGCTTCTCTTGAGAAATGAACTCGTCTGTATTATTGCACAGTGAGGACTGTTCCTCATTAAGGCGAAGCAGTGAGTTAATTAGAAAAGAGGGAAAAATATATATTAAAAAAAAAAAAAAAATTACTCTTTTGTTAGAAAAGTCTGTGGTGATTGTCCATTACTAAAATATATGCACAGGGAGGAAAAAGACATTTGGAGAGGAAAGACTCAACACTGCTGTGTTTCGGGGAAAGGGCCTCTGTCAGGAGTTATGTGATAAAATCAAGACAGTTCTGCTTTGTATTTCAAGGTTTTTTTATTGGTGACACCTCATGAAAACAACAGTACAAAATATTAAACAATGCAATATAGGTCATCTAATTTGTACATGTTCCCACTCTCCCTACCGTAATCCACCTGGTGTGTACTAAAAGTAGCTAGGTACCAATACTAACAGACCCCGCAAACAGTATAAAAAAAAATAATAATAAAGACTGAGACCAGGACAGTCTCTCAAAGGGAGTTAAAACAGCAGTAACCTCCCAATCATAAGTACCAGAGACTGTCTTATGGCTGTCCGCAGAGGGCTTTGAAAATGCTGTGTCTGGAATACCAGGTCCATTCTCTGTTCTATTCCCTCTAACCCTCCCCCCCGGTCCATATCCTACCCCACCCTCCAGTCCTGTCCCCAAACCCCTTCCCCCCACCCCTTCCAAAATGCAGCTTCTCTCAATGTGGATGAAGGCCGGACTCCTAAACCAAATATGTTCGTTAGGCCATACTGCATACTTTATGTGGCAGGAAGGTTAGATAGGGATCCCAAACATTCAGGAGAAACTTTCTCCTTCTGTAAGATCCCCTAGTATCTCTGGCCTCCCAGCCCATTAATTCATGTATGCTGACATCCATCCCCAATAGGAGGGAGCATTAGACAAGGTCCATTCTTTCAAGATGGCTTTCTGTCCCAGCTATTTAAAACCATAAACGGAGACAGCCCAGCCTACTTAAACAACCGACTAATCCAAACAACCACAATCAGACATAGGAGAACCTACACACCATTCACGCACCCTCCAATCAGAAAAGTACACTTCTCCCTCCATATTCGCGGTTTCAGCATTCGCGGTTTCAACTATTTACGGTTTTTAGCTTGCTGGCTCCTCCCCCCCAATTACATCAGCTTGCATAGAGAAATCGCCGATTCCAACTGTTTACAGAGAAAAATTGATGATTCCCAGCACTTACTTCACCGTGTTTTGCCTCCTTCAGGAACAGGCCAGGTCTCCCACCATTTTATTCACGGTTTCACCATATTGACTGTTGCTACTAATGACCGGACGATCTTTATGACCTTTGAATTTCTACAGCTTCCTTTTTGCCTCCCCACAATCATGGACTTGTTGATTTGCACTTTAACCTTTTTTATGGACTTATGCAGTATTATTATATATTTGTAATTATTTTTAACAACAGGCTTATTACTAGATTCATGTGCTCTGCTTGATTGTGACTTTTATGCATTTTCATCCTGCTTTGACTCCCGTAATGGCGCCCTAATTATTTTGCATTTCAATTGGATTCTTTCCATCTCCTTTCTTGCTGCTAAAGCTGAGGTGAAGTGCAGTGAAGAAGAAGTAACAATGCCAGCTGAAGGTTGTTGGCCTAAGAAGTGCACTACAGACTATGATAGCGAGATTTGATGTGGTTACCTGGACTTCCACCTTGGACTATGAGCATAACCTGATTACGTTTGGACCCAACCAAGTCTGCACTGATCCCAGCTATTTTGGAAGGGCATGGAAATAATCTAACTTGTTAATTTATCCTTTTATCCCTTTTTGATATAGTACACTAATAACAGGATGAAGCCATAAAAGCAAGGTATCTTTAAATTTTGTTTTTGGTTTTGTTTTTTTTTAAATCTTAATTCATTTTCATTTCTTACATCAAGTGAAATACATAATAAAATACAATTATCTCATAACACTTGAATTACATTCAAATACTCTTACCATATAAAATAAATATCCCCTCTTTTTATCAATATTCCTATTTCCATATAAAATACATTATCCTCCCTAACCCCAAATATAATCTATCTTTAAATGTTTAATCACATATATTTTCCACCTATGGCATATGTTTTTGTGAGATTTCTTTATTGTAATAATTATTTGATTTCTTATGATTTCTGAGTCGTACTGTAATGATTGTCCCTATAGTTTAACTTGGGGTGGGTTAGTCACTTGTCCTTTTAATACTTTTATCAGGCTCAATTTCAAGTATTCGGGCCCTATGCCTGTACTCCGTGATCAACACCAGCATGACCTTCGACAACACCTTGACCTTGCGGTTTCGAACCCTTCTCAGGGTTCGAAGAGGGGGATGAGAAGAGAGAGAGAGATTCCTGTACAGGTGAAGAAGTTTAAGTCCTCTATGAAACTAGAGGTGAAGAGCCCCCCCCCCTGAAATCCCCTAACATATTAGGCCAATAAACACAACTAAAGGCCTAAGATGGCGGAGAATGCTCTGACTAAAACTGTCAAGCCTTTGCACAATCTATGCTTGCTGAAATCAGCAAGCCAAGCGAAACTTATCCTAAAAATGAGCGAGTGAAACGAAACTTATTCTTTTACATGGCAACTGGTGTCACATCTGCTGTAATGCCAGGGAAGTGAATCTAAGAAGGATGAGAACATGTCTTGACCAAGAATATAAAAATACATTATTTTGCAAGAATATGCTGTGATGGGCAGGCTTTTACTGGCCGATGGCTTAAAATTGCTGACATGATGATTAAAACAGCATATGCGGGGAAAAGGTAGATTTTCTGGTAAACAGGACACGCGTATGGTATGACACAGATATTATGAACCAATTAATAAACTGATAAATGTAATGACGTTTGTAAGTGACCAATAAAAATTAACAGTATGATATGTGTCAACGTGGCCTCAGGCTATCAAAAATTGTATAAGAGATAGCCTTTGTGTTTGCGAAAGGAGGACAGACATCCAGGTATACTCAAGCGCTTGAGGCATACTATCTGTCAGCTCCATATGCTGTAAAGATTTGCTCTTGTAACCTGTTGTTGATTATTAATAAAATATATATTAATTAAACCAGCATATTGAGCTTCCATGAAGCCAGTGGTATTGAAAAGCCGTAAACAGGCGGCTTTTCAGGTGTTTCTCTCTTTTACCTCTGTCTGGTTTCCTTATTGACTATGTAAGGAGACAAGTTATGGATCTTTCATTTTTGGGAATGTTACCTGCATCTCTCTTTGAAAGAAGACGTGTTCTGCGTGCTGCTTCCTATTGGCCTTTCAAGCAGGTAAAGCTCAATCTTGGTTAGGTGGTTTGATTCAGCAAACTAACTTATACTGTACTTTTAGAAAACTAGTACTTTTAGAAAACTAGTTTAGAAAACAAGAAATTCTTGTCTGTCTAAGACCTATGCAATTATATCTGTCTTATGCTTATTGTATTTTTAGCACTGATTGTCCAGTTCTTCTTATCTGTAAACCACCTAGAACTCTTTCGGGTGTTGGCGGTATAGAAAATAAAGTTGTTATTATTATATAAGTCAAACAAAAAAAATGTACAATGGCCTCCTAACCACTCAAGCAGCAAAACTAAATTACCAACTCTCCAATTTACTAATCACGACCTCAGACTACAAAACCTTCAGAAAAGAAATAAAACCCTACTATTCGAGAAATCCTTAAAGACAAACTAACACAGCAAGAATCATCTCAATCCCCAATTGAAACCCTCTATTCTGTATTACCACTGAAAATGTTCAGATAACTCCTTATGTATTCCTAAATATCCAATTAACTCCTTATGTAATCTGCCTTGAACCGCAAGATAATGGTGGAATAGAAATCACTAATGTAATAATACCTAATTTCCTAACCCAAAGTCTAGGCCCCCTCCCCTGAATGCCTCTAGAGCCCAATATACCCAACAAAAGGACCCCTGGGGAGACCTCCATCTCCGGCCCAGTACTCAAGTGGTATACAGAATGCTCCTGCCCTTTTACAAAAGGCCTGAATGTCCAGGCAGAGCTAAAAGGCATAACTCTACTTTAAACCAGATTGTGAACCTTCTGTTTTTTTGTTCGTACTGAAATGTACAGTTTCGTGATGAGGACATGAATGATTTGATCATATGACTCAATAAAAGACATTTTCACCAAAACATGGCTGTGTTGCGGCATTGCTCTCCAGTTGTCTAGCATCTTTTTAAATTAGATAATAGCCACAGACTTTTTTAAATAAAGTGATTCTTTTTTTTTTTTTTTTTTTTATTCATATATATTTTTTCCTTGGCTTGCTCTCTTCTGTTTACTGATACAGCTTTGTCGTATTGTTTATTCTGTGATGTTTTGATTTTCTCATTTTTCTCATTTTTTTTTTTGGGGGGGGGGGGGGGTTGGTTCTGTTCCTCATCTCTCTGTCACTTTGTTTGCATTTATTTGATGCTGTATGTGAATTCTCCATGTGCCCCTAGGGACGTGGAGAAGAAGAATAAACTGAAGGAGAGAATCGAAGAGCAGCTGATGAAGCTACAGGTACAGGCAACAGACAAAGAGGAGAACAAACAGATTGCTCTGGGCACATCCAAGCTTAACTACCTCGACCCCAGGATTACTATAGCTTGGTATGTAAATAATTCCAGTTGTGTTCTGTTTTACGATCAGCGCTTTGATTTTTTTTCTTAATTTTCCCTGTCTACATGCTGAGCTCTGTTAGACTGACACCCCTTTGGGGACATGATTGAAATGTTCAAGATAATTAAGGGGATAGACTTAGTAGATAAAGACAGGTTGTTCACCCTCTCCAAGGTAGAGAGGGCACTCTCTAAAGTTAAAAGGGGATAGATTCTGTACAAACGTAAGGAAGTTCTTCTTTACCCAGAGAGTGGTAGAAAACTGGAACACTCTTCTGGAGTCTGTCATAAGGGAAAACACCCTCCAGGGATTCAAGACAAAATTAGACAAGTTCCTGCTGAACCAGAATGTATTCAGGTAAGGCTAGTGTCAGTTAGGGTACTGGTCTTTGACCTAAGGGCCGCTGCATGAGCGGACTGCTAGACACGATGAACCACTGATCTGACCCTGCAGCGGCAATTCTTATTTTTGCACAGGCTTTTCTTCCTCTTAGGCATGATATGTAATTTTTGCAGTAAGAGAGAATGGGCAGTGGTAGGTGATAGAAGAGAAAGAAGTAGATCAGCAGGAGGGAAGTACAAGTGATGTTTGACCATGGAACCAGTATATGCAAGATCGTTCAAAAAGTTCCAGGACTGATTTTATAAAAATTAATTTAACAGTCTTACAACTTATTCCATTGGGTCCCCTTCAAAGTACTCCGTAGGTGCTTAGGCCACCTAATGCCACTTTATTTATTCATTTCATTCGTTTTCTGTCATGTTGTCCCCAAAGAGTTCAGAACAGGTTACAGATTAAACATACATATTATATAGTTGGCAGGTTACATTTTGATATAATTACAGTACAAGTTTACAATACAAGGTCATAGCAAACAGGTATTACAGTGGTGCCTCACACAACGAACTTAATTCGTTCCAGGAGCAAGTTTGTTATGCAAAAAGTTCGTTATGTGAAACGCGTTTTCCCATAACAATACATGTTAAAAAAAATTATTCGTTCTGCAGCATAAAATATGCTAAGATGACATAAAAAAAAGATAAATTTGTCAAAATGGTGAAAATGGTGGTCTTGCTGAGGCCAAACTCTTTGACGAGGTCACACTGTTTTACCCCACATTCACTCCTTCTAATTATTTCCCATTTCATTTCAACAGAAATCACCTTCCTGCTTTTTTTAGAAGCCATGATATATAAAAAATATTGAGTTTATCTTAAAAGGACGACTGTATACAGTGAGAGAGGGCAGAGTCTCAGCGGCAAAAGCTGGGACTTAACTTTTCTTTTTTTTTCTTTTTTTTCTAGCATCGGGGAAGCGGCGAGAGTAGCTCCGCCCCCCCCCCCAACGCATCAGCAGTAGGCGCCGGGCCCCTCCATAAAAGGAGGCGAGCCGACGGTCCGCCACTGCACAGGGAGCCAGGCGAAGGGCTTTGAGAGAGGGCAGTTAAGCGCAGTGACTAACGACTGCCTGCAGTGCCTGCGCGGAAGGATGCAATACATCGGCAGCTCGGGCGACTTCGTTGTGTGAAACGAAGTTCGTTATATGAATCAAGACATGAAGTTCGTTGTGTGCAGCGTTCACTGTGCGAGGCGTTCGTTATGCGAGGCACCACTGTATTTATTTTATTTTGAAAATTTCTATACCGTCTAAACCTAGACAGTTTACAGAATATTACATACATAAATTTAAAATAAATAGACAGCAATGATTTAGGGCTCCTTTTATCAAGCCGTGCTAGCTGTTTAACGCACATAATAGCACGTGCTAAACCACCAGCTGTACTAGCCGCTACTGCCTCCTTTTGAGAAGGCGGTAGTTTTAGGCCAGCGTGGGGGTTAACGCACGATGAAAAGTCGTGCGCGTTAACCCTGCTAGCGCGGCTTGATAAAAAGAGCCTTAAATCCTCAGAAAATTTTCAATCACAAGAAATCAAACTTTATAAAAAGGCATTTACAAACAGTTGTGTTTTGAGTAGTTTCCTAAATGCACCTCTCTCCGCACATTTCTGTATCTGACCTACAAACGAGTTCCACAATTTCACCCCTGCGCAACAAAAAGTCATTGCGCTGGTTTCTACATATTTTAGATTGGCATTCGCCTTTAACTGAGCAGAATTCTCAGAGCGCAGTGATCTTTTAGGTTGATAATTAGTCAGCTTGCTCTTGAAAAATTCTGGGATTGTACCACCCAGGGTGGGTGGTTGAGCAGAGTACGGTTTTGGGTTTCAAAAAGGGATTGGACGAATTCCTGAGGGGTAAGGGAATCCAGGGGTACAATTAGAGGGTTACTATACAAGACAAAATGCTCTTGAGTAATAGATCACTACAGGTCATTGACCTGGGGGGCCGCCGCGGGAGCGGACTGCTGGGCATGATGGACCTATGGTCTGACTCGGCAGAGGCCATGCTTATGTGCTTTTTTTTTTGATATTTAAATATTTTTATTGAAAAACTTTTATGTTTTACAAGTAGTAGAAATGATACAATAACAACTTCGCATCATGAGCTATTAATATCAAGTATACTCAACATTTGAACTATGTCTGTGAAATAACCAGTCAATCCTACTACATATAACATTATGTATTATCACATTTCAACCCAAGTAAATAAACCCCAACTGTTCCCACAAAATCTAATTTCACATCATCATTATCCCCCATTCCCCCCCTTCCTGAACCCCACACTTCTGACGGGCATTAAGGTAAATAACAGCAGTAGTACCCTTAAAAGGTCTCCAGTGCGTCCTCCAGTTTATTCCAAGTAGGCAAGTAAGGAGTATATACATTTCGCCTCTTGGCCAATGCTATTTCCATCTTGCCTATCGATACCAATCTATTTACCCATACAATATGAGAAGGAGCTTCAACATTCTTCCAATGATTGGCAATAAGACATTTCGCCGCTGCCAAACCCCATCTCAAAATTTTTGTTTGCCAAGATGTTCCCCTATTATTATATAAGCCCAAGAGGCAGGTCTGAGGAGACACCTCCACACATTCACCCAGACAGTCAGATAGCTTACCAGACACATATTTCCAAAATGCTTGGATGATCCCACATTCCCACCAAATATGCATAAAGGTTCCCTCTTGCAAACCACATCTCCAACACAGTTCAGATGTTCCAGGATACATTTTATGTAAACGGTCCGGTGTATAGTACCATCGTGTTAGTACCTTATAAGCGTTCTCCTGTATCAATGCACAGGAAGAGGCTTTATAGGTCTCCCTACAAACCGTCTCCCAATCTTCAGTAGACATTCTTATCGCTAAGTCCCTCTCCCATCGTTTCCGAAAAGTGTAAGCATTAGGTAAGTATCCCCGCCTATATTGGTATATCACTGACAATGGTTTCGGAACTCTCTGCAATACCAGCCAAAGATTTTCTAGCGGTTCCTTTTCTGTGTGCAGTCCCGAACCCCAACCTTGGGCCATCATAAAATGTCTAATTTGTAAGTATGCAAAATAATCATCATCTGTTAATTTATATTTCTGCTGAATTGTAGGAAAGGACATAATTCCATCTATCCCCAACAGATCTCGGAATACTCGGATCCCTTTTCGATACCAGCTTCGAAAAATTCGATTATCTCGGCCTGCTGGAAATAAAGATTCAGCAGTTATACTGGCCAGTGATGAGACCATAGCCCCACTACCCATCTGTTTTCGCATTTGATTCCATAGTCGTGCCAGGTGCTGCACATAAGGATTTGATATGCTCTGAACCCATCCGCTCAGCGACCCAGAGGACCATAACTTATCTTTCAAGGGTTCCTCTTTACTATATAGTTGTTCCAGGCGTATCCCACTTTTATATTCCCCTATTTCCCAGTCTAGCACTAATTTTATTTGCGCCGCTTGATAATACCACACCAAGTTAGGTAACCCTCTCCCCCCTACTTCCCTGGATGCCCACAATAAGGATTGGGAGAGTCGTGGAGATTTTCGGTGCCAAATAAAGCTACGTATTTCCCTACTCAGTCTCCTTAAGTCTCCCAAAGGGACCGATATAGGCAAGGTCTGAAAAAGAAATAATAGCCTAGGTAGTATATTCATTTTAATAACCGCTATCCTGCCCCACCAAGACAACCACAGACTATGCCAACGTTGTAAATCAGTTCTAATTCTACGATATATAGGCAAATAATTAGTGTCGTATAGTTTTCGGATATCCGAAGGGATAAAGATCCCCAAGTACCTAATTCCTTGCTCAGCCCATCTGAAAGGGAAGGTGTCCCGCAACGCCTCTACCTCTCTCTGTGTCAGTGTCAAGTTCAAAATTTCGGTTTTTTCCAAATTTATTTTAAACCCTGAGATCTCCCCATAATTATCAAACATCTTTAGGAGATGAGGTATAGAAGCCTCAGGCTGTCCCACATATAAGAGTATATCATCTGCAAACATCGCTATTCTATGTTCTTCCCCCCTAGTAACAATCCCAACCAGAGATGCATGTTGTCTAATGGCTAATGCCAGGGGTTCGAGCGACACCGCAAACAGCAAGGGGGAGAGTGGGCATCCCTGTCGAGTTCCCCTAAAGATAGGAAAGAAATCGGTATACGATTGATTTATCCGTAAACAGGCTCTAGGTTCAGCATAAAGGGCTCTAACCCTTTCTCCAAACATGCCCCCCATTCCCATTCTTTCCATCACTTCCCATAAGAACCCCCAAATAACCCTATCAAATGCTTTTTCAGCGTCTACAGATATCAAAACCGCTTTATCTCGACCCTTACCCGTTTCCCAAAGTAAATTTAAAGTTCGTCTGATATTGTCACTCACTTGTCTCCTCTGTATAAATCCCGCTTGGTCTTGATGGATCAGAGATGGTAAGACCTTTCCCAACCTATGAGCTAATACCTTGGCCAGAATCTTTGCATCTTGATTTAATAATGATATGGGTCTATAAGATCCACAAAATAAAGGATCGCGCCCCGGTTTAGGTATTAAAACTACCCCTGCCTCTCCCATTGTAGGAGGCAACCTACCTCCCGTAGATATACCGTTAGCTACCCTGACCAGGAGAGGCCCCAGTTGGATAGAGAACTGTTTATAGAATCTGCTAGTATACCCGTCTAACCCTGGGGATTTTCCATTCTTCAACCCGCCTATCACCCCCATGATCTCAGAAAGTTGTATTGGTTCCTGTAAATACTCCTTATCCTGTTCTGATAACTCCGGTAATTGTATTGAGTCCAGAAAGACGGATTGCTTTCCCCTTTCCCAAGTCTCCGGACGTCCATATAGCCCAGCGTAAAAAGCTTTGAATTCTCTTTGAATTGCCGAGTCCGTGACTCTCAGCTCCCCTCCTACCTCTCTTTTAATTCGTGTAATAGAGTTTCGAATTTGTTTAATCCGGATATATCTAGCAAGTTGTGCGCTAGCTTTGTTACTGTGTTCGTAGATATTAAGTTGAAATCTCTCGCGCATACGTTCTGTTTCTTCCACCTGAAGCTGATATAATTCATCTCTAACTCTATGCAATTTTGTCAATGTTTGTGGATCCCCTGTAGTTTGATGGTGCATTTCCAACTGGGTCAATTGAGTTCTTAAGTGGAGAAAGGCTCGGGCTCTCTGCTTTTTGAATCTAGCCCCCCATTTAATAAATTCTCCCCTGACTACCGCTTTAAGAGCATCCCACAATATAGCTTCAGATACTTCCCCATTATCATTCAATGTTAAATAATCCTCAATAACCTTTTCCACAGCGGATATCACTTGAGGGGAACTCAACAGGGATTCATTAAGTCTCCAATACCTACCTCCCCCTTTATCTATCAGGTCTTCGCATTTTAACCAAACCGGCGCATGATCTGATACATGCATCGGTTCAATCTCCGCTGCTCGCAGTCCTCCTGTTTGGTTTCTGTGAATCCATACCCCATCCAACCTCGTGTAAACATTTTGTGCATGTGAATAAAATGTGTAAGATCGTTGGGTACCATGCAGCAGGCGCCAACCATCTATCAGGCCAAGTGATCCCATTAAAGCCCGTAATGCAGCAGCAGATTTTTTAAGCGATCTGCGCCCACCTCCAGAGTGGTCTATCGCTGGTTCTGGAGGGATATTAAAGTCTCCTCCCAGATATATCGCTCCCTGTACAAATGTTCCCAGGACACCCTTCAGTTTTTGGTAGTAAGCCTCCTGACCCACATTAGGACCATAAATATTGATGATGGTCAGAGGGCGACCCTGAAGAACACCCTGTATTGCAAGACACCTTCCCTCTCCATCTTTGTATTCCTTTTCCACCTGCAATCCTAAGCCCTTTCTCACCAGAATAGCCAATCCCCCTGCCCGTTTAGATTCTCCCTCCCCCTGATGGGTCCAGAGCATATCAAACCTAGGCCTATGAAGCAATGAAACATCCCTTTGCCTTAAATGTGTTTCCTGGAGAAGGCAAATATCCCATTTCATCCTATAAAGTTCACGGAAGACTATACTCCGTTTACCTGGGCTATTAAGCCCATTTACATTCCATGATCCTATGATCAGCCCCGGATCCATCCCTGGGGACCTCCCTGTACCCAAAGTCCCCCGCCCGCCAGAAGTTATTCGAACACCCCTTTCCCTCCCCCCTCCCCCCCTCCAGCTAGCTGATTCTCCATGTTTCGAATCAGCCATAATGAGAAGTGAGTCTTACCGAAAAGGCCCTTAAATACACTTCCTTCATTGCTTAACCTCTTCACTCACCTTATCATACATTCTAACAACCCGGAAAGGGCATACGTTCTATAATTAACCCATGCACATCAAGGTATCGAAGTAAACCATAAATTCTACTTAGTGCCACCTCTAAAATCATTTGAAACAACTGTATCCGCTATCACGTAATCAACATATAGTGTTCAGTGGAAAAGTAGGCCGCCCAAATGCATTTGTCAGCATAGGCGCCCTGTGTTCCACCAGTTCAGTGATGACCGAAAACAAATGTCTGAGGTCTGTGCTGTTACTGGTGTCAGGTAGCTGAGGTAGAAGGTCGGCTGTCATCCACAGTGTGTAGGATTACCTTTGCTCCCGTGTCTGGTGTTAGATCACTTCGATTTCTGTCCGGTGAATCTGAAGGTCTCCGGCATCCAAAGTCTTTCAGTGCTATCCAAGCCTCCATCACAGTTTCTACCTTCCTATGTGTCCCATTTATTGTGAATTGTAATCCAAAGGGAAAAAGCCACCGGTATCTATATCCTTCAGCCCGCAAGAGCTGTGTAACTTCACGAAATGCTCTGCGTTTCTGTAGCGTTGCAAGGGCCAGATCTTGATACACCCCTACTTTCAACCCCTGCCAGACAAAATCAGGGCGACGACGTGCAGCCTGCAAAATTTTTTCTTTCAGTTGGAAGTCACTGAAACAGGCTATTATATCACGATTGCCTGGACCCCTCAGTTGTCCCAGGCTTCTGTGTACTCTCTGCAACTCTATCACAGATGTTACCCTGGATCCTTCGTCAGCCAGTAGGGCCGTACAGAAATCAGTTACCACTTCTCTGGCATCTTTATATCTCTCCAGATCCGGTACTCCCTTGAAACGTAAATTGTTTCTCCGGGAGCGATTTTCCAGGTGTTCAACCTGTTTCTTCAGGTCTTCCAATTGTGTTACTGCAAGATCCACTGCTTCTGAGCGTTCTTGCACTGAAGTCTCCACGTGGTTCAGCCTCCCCTCCACCACTAGAACTCTGCCATTCAATTCACCTACTTCTGTTCGTAGTTCCCCCAGCGCTGCTTTTACATCCGTTCTCAACCCCACCATTTCTGCTTTCAGCTCTTTGAACCACGATTCAAGTTTTCCTTCCATAAGCTGATCAGATGGGGAGTTGTGAGCTCGGGGAAGTGCTGGCTGTAAAGACACTGTCGGATCCGCCATCTTAGGAGACACCGTCGGAGAGCAGGGAACGTGCGATCGAGTTTTCACTGTTTTAGTGCTGGTAAAGTGAAATTTCTCTAGTCTCCTTCGACTCGCCATAAAATCCGCGTTTTAGGATTTCATCCAGCGTCGCGCACTGCAGCTTGTTAAGCAAGATATTAAACTGAAACCGCGAGCCCCATCAGAGCTCCGAGTTTAAGCGGCCATCTACAGTGGTGACGTCACTTCCTCTTTCGCCATGCTTATGTGCTTATGATGTTTCCTAAATTCTAAATAAGTACTGGAAGTCAGGTTACACTTTGCTATAGTTATCCCGAACAGTGCATGTTTTTTCAATACAAGTTTTTATATCCTAATGTGACACATTGAGATTTAGTGCCAATGTACATTTCTCTGTAATCGATTGTTCATGGGCAGGTAATGGCTGTTACTCCTCCTTTTTTGTGCCTACGGGAGCCTGCTAAAGCTTGATAGCCTGAGGGAGATATCATACCTAGCGTAACTCCATCATTGTCTTTAGGCCAGGTTTTTGTAACCAGGAATATGTCCCAGTTTTTATCTGTGAGGTCATTTAGTTTGATTCTTGTGTTATTTACTGATCTGGCATTTATGAGGGTGATAGATAGGTTTTTAGTTGTGGGGGTGTATGACAAAAAGGGGAGGATTTTTTTCTGTGGGGAGTTTTTTTGGGTTAACATGGGCATGTCGGTAACAAAAATCTCATGCACGAATAGAGGATAAGCATAAGTAGGTGAAGTATTATCCCAGGACAAGCAGGCAGCTATTCTTGACTGATGGGTGACGGCACCGACGGAGCCCCGGTACGGACACTTTTAGAGTGATTGCACTCTAAGAACTTGGAAAGTTCTGGATACCGCACCGCGCATGCGCGAGTGCCTTCCCGCTCGACCCCGGCGCGCGGTCCCTCAGTTTTCTAGTTTCCGCGGAGCTAAGAAGACGCGTTCACTTCAACGGCCGTTGAAGAGATTTTTTCACGCCTTCCCGCTCGCGTAAACCCCCCTATTACAATAAAGTTTTCTTTATTTCTTTATTTCTTTTCTTTTTAAAAAAAAAAAAAAAAAAAAATAATAATAATTTTTTCTCCTCTTTTTCGATTCGGCCCGGCGGGGCCTGTTGCCACGATCGAAGCCTCGGCTTTCGATTTGGCAGAGGCTGTTTTCCCGTTCATGCCCCCTCAGCCCGGTTTTAAAAAGTGCCAGCGGTGCGCTAGACCAATTTCGCTGACAGACCCCCATAACTGGTGTCTGCAGTGTCTTGGTCCTGACCATCGAGCATCTACTTGCTCCCGCTGTGCAACTTTAAAAAAGAGGACCCTCAAAAACCGCCAAATCCAGCAGCGGATCCTTTTCGGTGCCGAGATGTCCGACTCCGCAGCTCCGGCACCGACATCTGTTCCACAGTCGGCTCCGACTTCGTCGACACCGCGTGATTCGACGCCGGTATCGCATCCCACAGGTAAGCCGGCTAAGAAGCCTTCCCCGTTGGAGCGTCCTCCGGTCTCTACAGCAGTGAGCCCAATCCTGCCGACCTCGAGGCGCCCACGGAAGCGCTCCGCTCCGATCGAAGTTAGTCCCTCGACATCGGGCTCTTCGTCGGAGTGTCGAGCGGCACCCAAGGCACCGCAGAAGAAAAAAGCGGTGCCGGTGCCATCCTTGGACGAGCGCATCGCCGCCGTTCTGCAGGTACAGCTTAAGGATCAACTTCAAAAGCTGTTTCCTGCTCTCTTGACCCCGAACCTTCCAGTTCCAGTTCGGTCAGAGCCTCCGGTACCGATAGAAGAACGCCCTCTCTTATCGGCATCCACTTTATCGGTACCGGCACTTACCACATCGTCATCGATGCCGGTTCTAGCTCCTGAACCTAGGTCTCAGCACCAGGCGGTACAGACCTCGGTACCGATACATCAGGTTGCATCGCCTGATACCGTGTCTATGAGATTGGGCAAATCTACACATAAAACCCGACACGTAGAGCCCTCCACACCTGAGTCTCGACACCATGGCTCTCAGGTTAGAGACCCTGATTTGTGGGGAGATTCAGAAGAGCCCTTCCTATCTGAAGGAGAATGCTCTTCCGATGAGGAGGAACACCTGGTGACAGACCCTCCTTCTAAACAGGATTCCACCTCTTTTACCTCCTTTTTGAAGGAGATGTGTGAATCCCTGTCAATTCCCTTGGAGGCTGAATCCAAGAAGTCCAAAGCATTCCTTGATGCTCTGGATTTTGACCAGCCTCCAAGGGAATTCCTTAAACTTCCTCTCCATGATATTTTGCGAGAGACGTTTTATAAGAACCTTGAAACTCCCCTGACTGTACCAGGAGCTCCTCGTAAGCTGGACTCTCTATACAGGGTAATCCCCATTCCTGGGTTTGACAAGCCCCAGCTCCCACATGAATCTCTTTTGGTAGAGTCTACATTAAAGAAATCAGCGGGGGCTAATGTGTATGCTTCAGTCCCTCCTGGCAGAGAAGGGAAATCTATGGACAAATTTGGCAAACGGCTTTATCAAAATGCCATGTTGGCCAATAGATCAGGAAACTATGCTTTTCATTTTTCTTTTTATTTAAAGCATTTGGTCCAGCAGTTGTCTTCATTTGAACAATTCCTTCCTGATCGTAAAAAACCTTCTTTTCATTCCTGTGCTTCCTCTCTCCTTCAGTTGAGGAAATTTCTTGTCAGATCAATTTATGACACCTTCGAATTGACTTCTAGAGCCACGGCTATGTCAGTGGCTATGCGCAGGTTGGCATGGCTCAGGGTCTCAGAGCTAGAGGTGAACCACCAAGACCGTCTAGCAAATGCTCCTTGTCTGGGGGATGAGCTGTTTGGAGAATCCATGGATTCAACAACACAAAAACTGTCTGCTCATGAAACCAGATGGGATACGCTTTTAAAGAACAAAAAGAAGACTCCCCCTGCTAGACCGTTTCGCCAACAATCGGCATACCAACGCCGATATGCTGCTCGACCTTTACCTCAGCATTCCCAACAACCTAGGCGTCAGCGACAACAACAACAACGTCAACCACCTAGGCAAAATCAGCAACAACAGGTGAAACCTCCTCCACCTCAAAAGTCTACTCAACCCTTTTGACGTGTTTCTCCAGAACATAGCCATTATGCCTCCATCAGTTCAACTTCCCCTACCCATTGGAGGCCGTCTCACTTATTATCTCAGCCGTTGGGAGAACATAACATCCGATCAATGGGTTCTCAACATCATCCGCCACGGCTACTCTCTCAACTTCCAAACACTTCCATCTCAAAGTCTGCCAAGAGAGTCTGCTTTGAACACTCCCCAGGCTTCTCTCCTTATTCAAGAGGTTCAATCTCTTCTTCTTCTAAACGCTATCGAAGAGGTTCCTCTGGACCAGAAGGGGCAGGGGTTTTACTCCCGTTATTTTCTGGTTCCAAAGAAGACAGGAGATCTCAGACCCATCTTAGATCTTCGAGATCTCAACAAATGTTTGGTCAAGGAAAAATTCAAGATGCTCTCTCTGGCCACTCTTTACCCTCTTCTCAATCAAGACGACTGGCTATGTTCCCTCGACCTCAAAGAGGCATACACTCATATTCCAATCCATCTAGCCTCCAGGCAATACCTCCGCTTCATGATCAACAACTGTCATTACCAGTACAAAGTTCTCCCCTTCGGTCTTGCCTCATCTCCACGAGTATTCACCAAGTGTCTAATTGTGGTAGCTGCTTACCTACGCTCCCATCACCTTCAGGTGTTTCCTTACCTGGACGATTGGTTGATAAAGGCCAATTCATCTCAAACAGTTCTCCTGGCCACCAATCAAACCATCTTGTTCTTACAGCTTCTGGGGTTCGAGATCAATTTTCCCAAATCTCATCTCCTCCCCACTCAACGACTTCAATTCATTGGAGCGGTGCTGGACACAGTCCTCATGAGAGCATTCCTACCGTCCAACCGTCTTCAAACTCTCCAATCTCTGTGTCAGCAGGTACTTCCACAACGTTCCATCTCTGCCAAACAAATGATGATACTCTTGGGTCACATGGCATCCACAGTCCATGTCACCCCCCTTGCACGTCTTCACCTGCGCATTCCTCAGTGGACCCTTGCTACCCAGTGGTCACAAGCGACGGATCCTTGCTCACGGCACATAGCTGTGACATCATCTCTTCGTCAGTCTCTACAATGGTGGTTGATATCCTCAAATCTCTCCAGAGGTCTTCTATTCCATCTACCTCCTCATCAACTGATCATCACCACAGATGCCTCCCCTTATGCCTGGGGAGCTCATTTGAACGAATTCCAAACTCAAGGTCTTTGGACAGTGCAGGAAATGAGACATCACATCAATTTCCTAGAACTCAGAGCGATGTTTTATGCCCTCAAGGCTTTCCAACATCTTCTCTATCCTCAGGTCCTTCTGTTGTGCACAGACAATCAAGTGGCCATGTACTACATCAACAAACAGGGTGGGACAGGCTCTCGCCTCTTGTGCCAGGAAGCCCAGAAGATTTGGACTTGGGCCACAGATCACCATCTCTTTCTGAAAGCGATTTACATTCAGGGAGAGCAGAATTACTTAGCGGACAAGCTGAGCAGAATTCTCCAACCTCACGAGTGGACACTCGATCCCTTAACTCTACAGTCCATCTTTGCTCAGTGGGGCACTCCTCAGATCGACCTTTTCGCAGCTCCTCAAAATTACCAGCTGCCTCTCTTCTGCTCCAGACTATACACTCCTCACCGTCTGGCAGCGGATGCATTTCTCCTCGATTGGTCCAATCTGTTCCTGTATGCCTTTCCTCCTCTGCCTCTCATGTTACGAACATTGTTCAAGCTCAAGAGGGAAGGAGCCACCATGATTCTGATTGCCCCACGGTGGCCCAGACAGCATTGGTTCTCCCTTCTACTTCAACTCAGTTCCAGGGAACCTTTTCTGCTTCCACTGTTTCCTTCTCTGCTTACGCAACAACAGGAGACTCTTCTACATCCCAACCTCCAGTCTCTGCACCTGACAGCTTGGTATCTCTCGGGCTGACTTCACAGGATTCTCTTCTGTCTCAGCCCGTTCGTTCTATTCTGGATGCTTCCAGGAAACCAGCCACTCTGCAATGTTACCATCAGAAGTGGACACGGTTTTCTTCCTGGTGTCTTCTTCATCATCATGATCCCACGTCCCTTGCAGTGGAGACCCTATTGGACTATCTACTTTCTTTGTCTAACTCTGGTCTCAAAACTACCTCCATCAGAGTCCATCTCAGTGCTATTGCTGCATTTCATGAGCCCATCCATGGAAAACTCCTTTCAGCTCATCCCCTGGTTTCTAGATTCATGCGAGGTCTTTTTAATGTAAAACCACCTCTTAAAGCACCTCCTGTGGTCTGGGATCTTAATGTGGTTCTCTCTGCTTTGATGAAGCCTCCTTTTGAACCCTTAGCTACTGCCGCTTTCAAGTTTCTCACTTGGAAGGTACTTTTCCTCATTGCTATCACCTCTGCCAGGAGGGTCAGTGAGCTCCATGCACTGGTTTCTGACCCACCTTTTACAGTCTTTCACCACGATAAGGTGGTTCTGCGTACACATCCAAAGTTTCTCCCAAAGGTTGTTTCTGAATTCCATCTCAACCAATCTATTGTACTGCCTGTTTTCTTTCCAAGACCTCACTCTCACTCTGGTGAACAGGCTCTTCATACTTTGGACTGTAAGAGGGCTTTAGCTTACTATTTAGACCGTACTAAACCCCACAGATCTTCACCCCAACTTTTCTTATCTTTTGATCCTAATAAGTTGGGACGCCCTGTTTCTAAACGTACGCTATCTAATTGGCTCGCAGCGTGCATTTCATTCTGCTATTCTCACTCCGGACTGGCACTGGAAGGTTCTGTCACGGCCCATAGAATTAGAGCTATGGCAGCATCTGTAGCTTTCCTCCGCTCCACGCCTATTGAGGAAATCTGCAAAGCTGCTACTTGGTCCTCAGTTCACACTTTTACATCACATTATTGTCTGGATACATTCTCCAGACGGGATGGTCACTTCGGCCAATCTGTTTTGCAAAATTTGTTTTCCTAATGGCCAACCTTCCCACCATCCCTCTTGTTTGTTAGCTTAGAGGTCACCCATCAGTCAAGAATAGCTGCCTGCTTGTCCTGGGATAAAGCACAGTTACTTACCGTAACAGGTGTTATCCAGGGACAGCAGGCAGATATTCTTGCGTCCCACCCACCTCCCCGGGTTGGCTTCTTAGCTGGCTTATACTAACTGAGGGACCGCGCGCCGGGGTCGAGCGGGAAGGCACTCGCGCATGCGCGGTGCGGTATCCAGAACTTTCCAAGTTCTTAGAGTGCAATCACTCTAAAAGTGTCCGTACCGGGGCTCCGTCGGTGCCGTCACCCATCAGTCAAGAATATCTGCCTGCTGTCCCTGGATAACACCTGTTACGGTAAGTAACTGTGCTTTCTCTGCAATCCGGGAAAGGAAGTCCACATCATTTGCGCCTCCTATTCCGGTATCTCCTTTCCTCTGGTCGGGGATCTGAACACAAATTTTCAAAATCCTCTGGCCAGTGAAGCACCGCGGGCTCAGAGTTCTTGGCTTTTTCTTCTTTATAAGTTTCTGCCCCTTCTAAACCTTCTACCCTCTCTGTGATAGCAGTAAGGACTTGTGCTATTTCTTCAACCCATTCTTGAATTTGATCTTGCAGGTTGGTGACACTACCCCCTATGCGTTTCACAGAGTCTTCAACAGTTCCTAACTGCAAGGCTTGCCGCTCTAATTGGGTTTTATTATTCTAACTCTGTTCGACTAACATGCCTGGTTCTACTCCTTCAGTAGTCCAGAGCTCTTGTGTAGTCTGTATCTTTTTAAGTTGCAACAACATCTCCTGCTGTTGAACCTGACTGCCAGCTATTCTGGATTCCATTTCCTGAATCTGGGCTTTCGTTTGAGCTATCAGTTTCTCCAGAGTGCTAGTTTGCTGCTGTGTTTGTACCAACATTTCTTGTTTAACTGCCTCTTTTAATTCTGGCATGAGACTTCTAGTCGTGTGTTCTGGCTCTGATGTCAGCTTAGGGCACCTGTCCAACCACTGTAGTCGTAACGCTTCCAACTCCTCCCTCCAAAGATCCCCCTGAGTTTTTGCCATTTCCCGTAATTCACTCCTTAGGGACACTACTTCCTGCTGCAGTTGCAAAACTCTGTCATCAATCTGATCTCTATTTCCATCCTCACAGCTATAGGATTGACTCTCCTGAAAGCTCTCCCGTTCACTGCTTTCAGATGAAATCAGTTCAGGGGTTTGAGTATTGAGCGGGTCGTTGCTATCCATAGAGCCAAACCTTTTTATCCCCCTATCTGTGTCCTTAAGGTGTACCCAGCGTTCTAACTTGGGGAACCAGATACGCTCACATATTAATTGAGCGATTTTATCCCCAGGATGAACCGGGTAATCCGAATCCCCCTGGTTCATCAATAGGACTGTGATGTTTCCCCTATAGTCCGGGTCAATCACCCCCGCTGAGACATCTAGGGAGTGTTCCACAGCCAAACCAGACCTAGGTCCTATCCTTATATAGGAACCCGGTGGAGGTGAAATCTGTAAATCCGTTTGGATACGGGCCCTGCCTTTAGCCGGTACTACCTGCCCATGAGCTGCATAAATATCATAACCGGCAGACTTGGCATATGCTTGAGTTGGGGCATGAGCCTTTTCAGACAAAGGGACCCACCTTAGTGTAGGCCGCCACCCCTTCCTGGGAGCTCTAGACTTGGGGTGACTGTTTCTACAAGATCTTCCATCCCCTTTCTTATCTCTCCTGGTTTGAGTACCCAACACCTGTTTACAGGGTGGCTGAAATTTCTCTCGTCTCTTACTTGGACCCTGGGTAACAACATTACTCCACCCCGGCCAGTCTCTACCCAAGATCAGAGGGCAAGGAGAAGAGTCAAGGATAGCTACTTGTACCTCATGTTTCTCCCTGTTATGTTCCACAACCACTCTCGCTAATGGGTAAAACTTCTTATCACCATGCACACACATAAACGAGACCGTGCTCCTCTTTCCCTTCCCTAAGGGAGTGTTCCCCACCTGCTTCCAGAATTGAAGGGACATGACAGACTGCTCGGCAGCAGTGTCTACCAATGCCCACACCTTCCTGCCTGATACCCGCACTGGTACCTGACATTCCCTCATGTCTTGACTATTAGTTCCCAAGGTTATCATAAAGTCTCTTCTATCCCTACAATATCTCTTGAGTGTGGCCGGACTTCCCGCACTGATAACACTTCCTGTCCCCACCTGATAACACTTCCTGTCCCCACCTTGAGTGTTGGACCTAGGTGTAGGTGCGAATGAGTCTTTGGCTGGGGTTTTCCTATTCCATGCCTTACTGGTCTCACCTACATGTGGTCTGGATGTGGGTCCTTGTACCTGGCTTGCGCTTTCTACTGAGGGCTCTTGAGAATCCAGATATGCTTCGGCTACCTCTAATACCTGCCCAAGGGTCCTACAGTTTTGTTTTTCAATCCAGGTCCTTAAATTCCTGGGTACAGCCTCCAATAATTGTTCCCTAACAATTTCCGTGAACAGGGCCCTAGCGTCATTTATTACAGGTTGTAGCCATTTTTCTGCAAGTTTAGTAACCTGCTGCAGTAATGCCTTGGGTTTCCAGCCTGTAGCAAAACTGTAGCTCTAAACTTCTGCCGATAATGTTCAGTAGTAAACCCTAAATAATCAAGAATGTGGGCCTTGACTGTGGGGTAACTACTGGCATGCTCGGGGCCTAGGGTCTGAAACGCCGCTAGAGTCTCCCCGGCCAAGCAGGGCAATAGCCTAAACACCCATTGTTCCGGAGGCCACCCTGCAGCTACTGCAGTTCGTTCAAAAGAACTCAAAAAGTCATCGGGTGTGTCTCCGGGTGCTATTTTGCATAAATTTATCTGTGAAAGGTTATTTATCTCTATCGAAGCTGGAACTGGAACGTTTTGCAATGATTGTCCTCCAGTCGGCATGGACGTCTGTTGCAAAATCCGGGTAAAGACTTGCGCCTGATCCTTCATCGACTCCATTAACTCGCCATGCTATCGCATCATGGCCTCCTGGCCAGCCTGCCATCGCTCCTCACTGGACTTCAGTATGGCTTTGAGGTCCTCACATTGTCTTTGGCGTTCTCCAGATAACACCGCCAGCATCTGGGCCTGCTCCATATTAGCGACCTATAAATAAACAAACAGAAAAAAGGAACCCAAATGTGGCCTTACAACAAGCGTGTATCCTTTCCCTCAGTCTCCAGTCCTCCCCAACCAACACTACCTAATCCTCACCAGCTACCCCCAGGTACTTTTACCAGAGGCACTGATGAGTCTGCGCGTCTGTGCTGATTGGGTGCACCACCTGTGCTGTCTCATGTCTGGAACTGGCTTCGGCTTGATCCTCCCTCGGGACTGGAACACAGCTCCTGCTCGAACCACCACTCAAACTGGAATGCTGCTCCTTGTCGATCTGTCCTCCTTCCGGTTCTGGTCACACAGACTCCTTCCACGGATAGGTCACCGGATCAGTCGAACAGCTTCCCAGGATCCAATAGCCAATCAATCGCAATCCAAAAACTACTCAGCCATGTATCTCAAAACACAGCCAAAAAAATAAAAGTCCAGAACAAAACTTTTTTTTTTTTTTTTCAAAATTGAAGTTCCTTGGGTCTCCTGC
Source organism: Geotrypetes seraphini (assembly GCF_902459505.1). Taxonomy (NCBI): domain Eukaryota; kingdom Metazoa; phylum Chordata; class Amphibia; order Gymnophiona; family Dermophiidae; genus Geotrypetes; species Geotrypetes seraphini. The sequence continues at coordinate 14,944,598 of NC_047085.1, forward strand.
AGGAGGTGCTAGATCCCACTCCTGATACCAAATACTGTAACCCCACTGTGGGGACACCAGCAGGACACCACAGAGCTCCAAAAGGTTACTTAGATGAATTACACTAGCGTGTGACCCGAGATGGAGTCACCCTGCAGGACTGGACTGGATTCAATCAGAAAATCAAAATCTCACAAACAAGGTTTATGGAAACATAATTCAGCTTTACTGATCCCAAACATAAAGGTAAGCAGTTCATCAGTAGAGATGCAAATGTCAGTAGGCAAAACACCAGCAAAGCAAAATGCAAAAGGCAGGAAAAATAAAGTCAAAATGGCAGCTGAGGATTCAGCTCTCCTCAGCCAGCACAAGCCTACTCCCAAGCAGGTTGTGCAATATACCAAAATACAATTCAGTGCACTGGTTCCAGCAATTCACAGTGCTTAAAACTAAATAAAGCCTCTGGCAGATTTAGTCCACTGCCAGGAATAGAGAGTGTCTTAGGTTTTGCAAATTAAAGCCTCAGGAATGGCTTTCAAAAACTCCCACCCAGGGTGACAACAAAACCTCTCCCCAAAATGACACTCCTAGCTTTACAGAAAAACAAAATAGTCCCAAAACAGGCAAACAGTCACTTGCAAACCAAAACTCACTGTTTGCAGCTAGAAATCAGGTCCACCTGCATGGCCTCAGGAAAGTTAGTATCACACTCAGGAAAACTCTTGGCATTCCATGGGCAGTTCAGCATCCAACAAAGACAGCTCCTCAGCTTGTCCAGTCTCCTCCACTTCCATCGGTGTAGGCTTAGTGCACCTGCTTGACCCAGGGAGTTCCTCAGGGAGACAAGGCCTACGTTCTGTTTGTCTGTTCTCCACTACTGGCTTAAATACTCTAGGGACACGCCCTACTCTGGCTGAGTCAGCAGAGTTCAATGAGGCTCTTGGGCTCCCCCGGTGGTGACTTGGATACAGCTCACCCACCTCACTGTCAGAAAGCTCAAGCTCCCTCTGGTGGTCAACAGGGAAATGATCAGAATTAGGAATGGAATGCAACTTGCCAATTCCTTTCCTGATTTTCTTTTGGGCCTGACCCTGAGCTCTAACTGGGACCTTGGCGGAGATAACGCCAGGATGGTCACAGTGAAGAAGAACTTCCTAGCATTGGTTCTGAAACTGTCCCCTCTTAATTTTTCCGTATGCCCTCTCGTTCTTGTAGTTTCTGAAAGTTTGAAGAATCTGTCCCTCTCCACTTTCTTTATGCCCTTCATGATCTTGTAAGTCTGTATCATGTCCCCTCTAAGTCTCTGCTTTTCCAGGGAAAAGAGCCCCTGTTTCTCTAATCTTTCAGCATATGAAAGGTTTTCCATACCTCTTATCAATTGCGCCGCTCTTTTCTGAACCCTCTCGAGTATCGCCATATCCTTCTTAAGGTACGGCGACCAATATTGGACGTAGTATTCCAGATGCGGGCGCACCATTGTCCGATACAACGGCAGGATGACCTCTTTCGATCTTGTTGTAATGCCTTTTTTGATAATACCCAGCATTCTATTTGCCTTCTTAGAGGCCACTGCGCACTGTGCCGATGGCTTCATTGTGTTGTCCACTATTACCCCCAAGTCCTTTTTTTGGATACTTTCACCCATTATCAGCCCTCCCATCGTATAGCTATACTTCGGGTTTCTGTTCCCTACATGCAAGACTTTACATTTCTCTACATTAAACTTCATCTGCCATCTCATCGCCCACTCTTCTAGCTTTTTCAGGTCCTTTTGTAATTCCTCGCATTCCTCTTTAGTCTCAATTCCACTAAATAGTTCGGTGTCGTCTGCAAATTTTATTACTTCGCACTTCGTCCCTGTTTCTAGATCGTTTATAAATATATTGAACAGCAGCGGTCCAAGTACCGACCCCTGCGGAACACCACTCGTGACCCTCCTCCAGTCAGAGTAGTGGCCCTTCACTCCTACCCTTTGCTTCCTACCTGCCAACCAATTTTTGATCCATCCACCCTTTCTGTAAAAAAGTATTTCCTTAGATTACTCTGGAGCCTATCACCTTTTTTTTTTTTTTTTTTGTATAAATCTTCAATCATTTTCAAATATTACAACAAGTGTATAATAACCAATCAGAAAGATTTTTAACTAATCACTTGACAATCTTATTTATATTTCTCCAAATATATAAATATAAAAGAATCCCACCCTACCCACCCATATATTAATAATTAACAATTATTATCATTCATAATCCCATCCCCCTATATCTTATCCAATACTAAGGTGTTTAAGATGTCTGATCATTAGAATAAATAATCAATGGCCCCCCCAATTTTTTTAAACTTATGATAATTTCCTTGTTGTCCTATCACCTCTTTAACATCTTCCTTTGCCCTCTCATTCCAGAGCTTCCTTTCAAATGAAAGACACTCGACTCATGCGCATTTATATTACGTAGGTATTTAAACGTCTCTATCATATATCTCCTCTCCCGCCTTTCCTCCAAAGTATACAGATTGAGATCTTTAAGTCTGTCCCCATATGTTGAATGATGCAAAAAGGATTCTTCCTAAGATTAAAAAAAAAACGGGTCTACTGAGAGATCACGTGTGATATAAACAATATTGAATAATTAAAATTAATTAACTGTGAAAGGTTCCTCGTTTATATCACATGTGATCTCCCAGTATACCAATTTTTTTTTTTTTTAAATCTTAGGAAGAATCCTTTTTGCATCAATATTTTGATATTCTTCCCTATTGAGTTATTTACTTTTCCCATATATTGAATGACATCTTCCATTGGTGAAAGCTCTGCTGTCCTCTGGAGAATACCTTTTACAAATAAGCATGCTATATGGAAGCAGAGCGCTTGGTCATTTCGGCCCAGATTTTCAAAAAGCTGCTGAAAGTTAGTTGCTGGCAGGTGCATAGATCACGCCTATCGGCGACTGACTTAAGGGTTTTAACCGGTTCTAAGTGATGCAATAATTAGCCGTGCCATTAAAAAACCAATTAAAACCTAAAAAAGAAAAGAATAATAATAATTAGGCGACGCTAGGCAGCTTCCGGGTCCAGCACCTAGCGTCGCCTAGTGACATGAAAGCCCAGAAATGGGCATGTTCAGGGGCAGCAGTGGACTTCGGCATCACTAGGCGACGCTAGCCGTGATCCAGCAAAGACCTTAGGCGCTGGACATGTAGGCCTCTAAAACCCTGGCCTACTACAGTTCCAGGGTCCTTTGGAGCCATGTTTCTGTAAGCTTACAGAGTCTGGGCCTTCAAGCTCGGCATTAACATTTTAATCAGTGTTTTTTTAATATAGTATATTTCGTTTATAGGACATTTCTGGTGGCTGTTGATTTAATTAGTTGTATATTTTGCAGTAAAACGATAAAAGTCATAGAGCTCTTGAAATTTCAAAACAACAAAGCTAAGTCATAAATGTGTTTGGTCCTCTGAAAGATATCACCAAATGTTGATTTAGTAACTTATTTTTACCTGGCTAGTAGGAATGAATGTTGACTGTAGTTAGGGTTACCGGATTTTACATATGTAAAATCCACCCCCCAGGCCCGCCCCGTTATGACCTTGCCATGTCCCTAGCCCTGCCTCCTCAGCCTGCTCATCTCGGTCACGGATGCCCCTCCTGATTCAATTTGCTTTTCGAAACTCAAAGTGCCGGGTTTTGAAAAGCCGTCCGGACGCCCATACATGCCCTCTAAAAAGAAGACATGTCCGGGTAAATCCGGACGTCTGATAACCGTAACTGTAGTGAAATTGTTTAAGTACATTGTGATTCATTGTTTTGCCCCGAGACATTTTCCCCAATAAGACCACCTTTTGTACGCAGTGTTTGAATTGTTAGGCAGGGGAGCAGCGTAATCTCTAGCGTACCTAAAGGTAGTGGTCTGGCCCTTGCTCCTGTGTAACCCCAGAATAAGATTGGCATAGCATGTTTCACTGATCCTTCAGTACAACCCATAGGGACTAGCACGGCATTTGCTGGAGTCTCCCCAGCTCTCTGCTCGCTAGCAAGGAAAGTCTAACATGAGACCCCTCAGCCAGCTCTGCTTGTGCAGAAAAACTTGCCTAGCTAATGCTATCTCTGTAAACCCTTATTATTCTACTTGCTGCTTGTTTTGCAGATGTAAATCTTGTTCTCTATGTCCATTTCAGTTTATGAGCTCTGTATTTGGTTACTTTCCAGGTCCTGAGGGTCTCGGTGGCCTTAAATATCCATTACAAAAATACTGAAAGCGGATCATTTCAAAATCTGTCCAACCCTCCTAGTTAATATGCTATTTGGGAAAGTATTTAAGATCTGGGTTGTTGTTTTGAACAAGTTGAGTAAGATGTCATTGATGCTGCATTGATATTTACATCAGCTTTATCACATTAGTTTGTAAAATTTTCTCGAATAATTGATATTCTATTATAGACTGAACTTGGGACAAGCCTGCTTTAGGGAATAGTTTATAAGGCAGAGCAGCTACCCAGAGGCAAACGGGAACCCAGCGGGCTGGAAATTGCCAGTGTAGGCATGCACAAGCTGGAGCCTCAGTTGTGTCAGAAGGATTTCTGAGCGACCAAGGAGTTGACCATGAGTGGGCGAAAGCGCTATCACAGAAGTGTTAATGCCGCAGGTTCATTGTTTTCTGCATTTCACCTTGCAGGTGTAAGAAGTACGGTGTGCCAATCGAGAAGATTTATAATAAAGCACAGAGAGATAAGTTTGCCTGGGCAATTGCGATGACTGATGAAGACTTTGAATTCTAAGGGCTGCTACCTCATCTCTCATGACATGTTGGTCTTTTTTCTTTTTTTCTCCCCCCCCCCCCCCACACACACACACTTTTTCAACCATTTTTATTCTTGTGTTTTTTTACAAGAGCAAATGTGAAAAGGGGGTCGTTCCAACGTGTATATAAATTATATATATATGTAAAGACTTTTTTTGTACCCTGTTAACATACTTCAGATCAAAACATTAAAGCTAAGTATGGGAACCTAGAATCATGACTGTGCTTTTTCCTGGCTGTATTCATTATTATTATTTTTTTAATGCATTTTGTTCGTTTGTAGCAAAGTCAGATAGTGCCCTTTATTCTTCTGAAAAGATGACGATAGTCTGCTCCTGGTGGAATTCTGCGCAATGAATCACTGACAAGGCAGGGAAGAAGGTAACTAGGATTAACTGGAAACAATCCACACATATAAAAAAAATCCCACAAAAGAGTATCTGATGTGAGAAAGGAGGATAAAGGGTCTCAGAAACCCGCTTGATTTGAAACACAAATGTGTGATATCAAAACTGAATAGTTCTTTATATTCCACTTTTTAATTGTTTCATCAGTTAGAAATCATCACTTATCTTTAGGTTGCAGAGTTTATCCCAGGACAAGCAAGCAGCAAATTCTCAACAGTGGGTGACCTCACCGATGGAGCCCCGCAGCGGACAGCCTCGAAAGCAGACTTGCTTAAAGATCTTTGTAAGAGCTTCCGAGTCGAGTGCTGCACTGCGCATGCACGAGTGCCTTCCTGCCGGGTTAGGGCGCGCGTCTCCTGTGAGGAACCTCAGTTCAACGTTTTCCGTGCAGCCAAGAAGTCCTCTTCTTTTCAGCTCTGCAGCCTTCGTTGCCTTCTCTCACCGCGGCTTTTTATTATTTTATTATTAAGTCGCTGTGCTCGGGTTTCCATTCGTTCTTCAAAAAAAAAAGAGTTTATTCGGTTTTTTCTTTCCGGTCAGCGGCATTTTGGCCTAGGCCTGGCCGCTCACCTCGTTTGGTACGTCAGACTTTGTTTTTTCTATGTCCTGGCCTCTTACCGGGTTCAAAAAGTGTATCCAGTGCAACAAGACCATTTCAATCACCGATCCCCATAGTCGGTGTATGGTTTGGGTCCTGAACATTGTCCCGATGCTTGCTTGCGCTGTGCTACCCTTCAATCTCGGGCCTTTCGTCGATGCTGTGCCAAGTTTCTCCAACTTTTTGGCACTATGGACCAACCGCATGAGAAGGTCTCGACCTCGGCTTCGGGGATGGCCTCGACATCTAAGTCCTCGACCTCGACGTCAGCTTCTGCCTCAACTAAGGCCTCAACCTTGACATCTTTGGTCTTGAAGGCCTCGCCGGCAGCTCCTCTGAAGTTGTCCTCGACAGGTAAGTCTCCTGTCTCTCCTTCGGGTACCATTCCTAAGAAGCCTCCAGAGGCTCAGGCATCCCAGGCCGTAGCCGCGGTCCTGCCAGTCTTTTCGAGACCTCCAGCTAAGCGTGCCTCCAAGCATCGGGAATACTCATCCTTGAGGTCGCCCTCCTTGGAGCGCACTGCTGCACCTTCAAGACCTGATCCCTTTGTCTCGGTGCCTATGTTCGAGGACATGTTAAAAGCCATTCTGACCACTCAGATTTCCTCGGTAGTGGCTCAACTCCTTACGTCCTCGACCCTGCTTCCTTCAAACCAGCCTGAGCAGCAGTTTGGGACTCTTGTTGAAGCACCTCGAGGCAAGCCTTGGAAGCCTCGCCGGTTCTCATCCAGTGACTCTTCACCTACTCCTGGGACACTGTCTCCTTCACCTCGACCGAAGCATCGCTCGAGGCATCTCGCTTCCAAGCTTCCTCAGGAGACATTTCTGCCACAGAAACCTTCGCCTTCTCTGGATACTGAGACTTCTACGCCTCGTTTATCCAAGGCTACTGAGACTTCTTCCAAATCTAAACATAAGTCTCCCAAAGCTATTACACTGGCTGCTTCTCCTCAAAGTCCATCGAGGTCGAGGACTCCTCCATCGAGACCACCTCCGAGGGAGTCTTCTCCTCCTGCCTCGACCCACTCTGTTCCTCGAACCCCGGGGACCTCACCATCGAGGGTTTTGAAGCGCAAACACTCACTAACTCCGCCTCACGCAGGTATTGCAGCTTCCTCAATCATTGTGCGCCTGGACTCTGAACCTTTGTCTCAGTATTCCAGAGAGGCTTCTCCGTCCTACTCAGTAGTTCCTTGGTCTCGCACTCCTTCTCCGGAAGGTGCCTCGACCTCGAAGTCTGCCTCTTTTGCCAGGTTCGTCTTCGACATGGGACAAGCTCTTCAACTGGATCTTCACTCTGATTCCAAATGTACACCTGAATACTTGGCCGACATGGAGTTGCCTCATCCACCCAAGTAGACCTTGAGGCTTCCTATGACTCCAGTATTAAAGCAAACTTTTTTAAGGAATATAGAAACTCCTTATTCCATTACAGCCATTCCATCCAAGCTGGAATCTAGGTATCGCACAGTACCTTGCAAAGGCTTCGAGAAATCTCAATTGTCTCACCAGTCTTTGGTTGTGGAATCTTCTTTAAAGAAAGCTCATCCATCTAAGCTTTACGGTGCGGTCCCTCCAGGCAGGGAGGGCCGTACAATGGACAAGTTTGGCCATCGGTTATACCAGAATTCCATGATGGCTAACAGAATTCTCAATTATAACTACATTTTCACTGCTTATTTTAACCATTTCCTTAAATCGATGCCTAAGTTCTATCCAGCTCTGGAGGAATAAAGTCTTTCTGGATTTAAACAGATTATCAGAACTCTGTCTCAACTTCGACTCTTCATGCTGCAAGCCACATACAATTCTTTTGAGCTCTCTTGTAGAGTTTCTGCCTTTGCAGTAGCCATGCGCCGTCTCGCCTGGCTCCGCATTGTTGATATGGATCCCAATCTGCAGGACCGTCTAGCGAACTTGCCTTACCAGGGTATTGAACTCTGATGATTCTATTGAAGCTGCTACAAAGCAACTCTCTGAACATGAGCGCTCTTTTGCTTCCTTGATTCGGCCAAAGCCTAAGACTCCTCCTGCTCGGCCATACAAGCAACCACCGCGTCGTTATCCCCAAAAAACGACACCAGCTTTCTTCAAGCCTCCGCCTAGAAGGCCTCCTCAACAACAACGACAGCAGAAGGCTCAGACTCCTGCGACTAAACCAGCTCAGTCTTTTTGACATTTCCAGTCTGAGCATGTCAACCTCCCTGCATCAAAATTCTCTTCTGCCCATAGGAGGTCGTCTTCACCAATTTTATCACCAATGGGAGATAATCACCTCAGATCTCTGGGTTCTCACCATCCTTTGGGAGAGGTACTCACTTCATTTTCTTCAGGTGCCTCCAGATTGCCCTCCAAGAGAGTGTCCTTCCAGTTTGTCGCAACTTCCCCTTCTTCAGGAAGCTCAGGCTCTTCTTCGCCTTCGAGCTGTCGAGGAGGTTCCTCTGAACCAACGGGACATGGGCTTTTATTCCTGATATTTTCTAGTCCCAAAGAAGTTGGGGGATTTGCGACCCATTCTGGACCTCAGAGCCCTCAACAAATTTCTAGTCGAAGAGAAGTTTCGGATGCTATCTTTACCAACCTTATATTCCCTGATGGCCAAAAGCCAAAGAAGACTTCTGTGCATTTGTCCTAAACAATTCACTCGGTTCTTTTTACAATATTATCGCAGGAGACATAAACTTACACCTAGATGAAGAGGACAATACAAACGCAAAAGAGTTTAAAAACTTTCTATCCCTACTCAATTACAACCTCCCTCTACCCACACAAACACATGAAAAAGGCCATCAGTTAGATATGGTAGCCATGTCCACAAAGGACATCCCAAACCCTGCCATCTCTATACGTAAAGGCACCTGGTGTCATGATATCTGGTCTGATCATTTTACTTATTATTTCAAGCTAATCTGGTCTTATTCTAAATCTAAAACACGCCCAATAATAAAAAGAGAACATCACACCAGAGGCTATATTAATCCAATAGATTTCTGGTCACAATATGAATTGCAATCAGAGATAGAAGAAGGAATCGATTTCTGGGATCACTGGATGCAAATAAATATAACAAATGGTTTGACACCGAACTTCTAAAACTGAAACAACTAGCTAGACGACTAGAAAGAACTTGGAAAAAAAACAGGAGAACTAACAGACCGTAACAAATGGAGAGCTAACATAAAAATCTACAAACAAATGATAAAAGACAAACGTAAAGCATTCTACTCAATTAAAATCAACTCATCTTGTAATGGTTCACAAGGAATCAATACAAAAGAGCTATTCAACCTGATCACAAATTTATTTGACACCGCTCGCTACACCACATCCACACACAACACTAAGTTACCCTCTGCAAATGACTTAGCACTACACTTTGATTCGAAAATTAAAATCCTTAGAATTCATTGTTCAACAAACGACCCTAGTGATCATCCGATACCTATCACCCAAGGAAATGATACACTGGCAGACATGATCTGGAGCTCCTTTCAAGATTTAGAGTGGAACAATTACAACAGACTATATAACAAATACTCTAAATCCTATTGCAGTGTTCTTCAACCTTTTTACACCTGTGGACCGGCGGAAATAAAATAATTATTTCGTGGACCGGCAAACTACTAAGACTGAAATTTTTTTTAAAAAACCATCACCGCCCCGTCCCCGCGAGCTCGGTCCCACAAACCATCTGATCCCATCCGCACAAGCCTCAAATAGTTATAATTTTATATTGAACATATTTTATTAAAGTATAAAAAGAAACAATATTCTATACAATTGTCATTTTATAAATACAGATAATACAGGGCAAAGATCAACAAAACCCCTGTCTCCCCTCCCCTTCACATATATCCCCTCTACTATCAAGAAAACTGAATAAGCCAAATTATTACAAATATCATGTAACAGAATACCACAGTCACACATGACAGGAATGGTGTTAGGGGAGTGGAACTAGGGCAACTGCCCCCTGGTCAGAGAGAGCCCTAAGCCAGCTGGAAGCTAAAGAAGCACTGCCTGGGCTTTGCACTCCCCAGTTATGTCTAGCAAGATACATATTTCAAATCTGATATATTTGAATCACAAGATAGAAATAAAATTATTTTTTTCTACCTTTTGTCGTCTCTGGTTTCTGCTTTCATTGCCTTTTCACTCTCTTCCAGCCAGTGTCTGCCCTAAGAACATAAGAATTCCCACTGCTGGGTCAGACCAGAGGTCCATCATGACCAGCAGTCCGCTCATGCGGCAGCCCTCTGGTCTAAGACCAGCACCCTAACGGAGACTAGCCCTACCAGCGCACCTTCTTGTTCAGCAGGAACTTGTCTAACTTTGTCTTGAATCCTTGGAGGGTGTTTTCCCCTATAACAGCCTCTGGAAGAACGTTCCAGCTTTCTACCACAGAACTTCCTTACGTTTGTACGGAATCTATCCCCTTTCAACTTTAGAGAGTGCCCTCTTGTTTTCCCTGCCTTGCAGAGGGTGAACAACCTGTCCTTAGCTACTAAGTCTATTCCCTTCAGTACCTTGAATGTTTCAATCATGTCCCCTCTCAATCTCCTCTGCTCAAGGGAGAAGAGGCCCAGTTTCTCTAATCTTTCGCTGTACGGCAACTCCTCCAGCCCCTTAACCATTTTAGTCGCTCTTCTCTGGACCCTTTCGAGTAGTACCGTGTCCTTCTTCATGTACGGTGACCAGTGCTGGACGCAGTACTCCAGGTGAGGGCGTACCATGGCCCGGTACAGCGGCATGATAACCTTCTCTGTCTCTTCAGTCCAGCATCTGCCCCTTCCATTCACTGTCTGTCTTTCCCTGCCATCTCTCCTCCTACCTCCCCCCCCCCCCCAATTTGGTCTGGCATCCATCATCTTCCTTCTGTTCCCCTCATGGTCTGGCATCTCTATCCTTCCCTCCCCCCTGTGGTTTTTAGCATATCTCTCTTCTCATTTCCTCCACTCAGATCTGATATCATTCTCTGCTCTCTCTTCCCTTTTCTTCTCTGGTCTTCCTTCTCTATTTTCTGCCTCCATCTAAATTAAATTCTTTCTTACTATTTAGTCCCATTTCCCTCTTTTCACTGTGTCTACTCACAGCTTGTCACCCCTTTCCCTCACCCCTCCATTATCTTACTATTTTCTTCCCCCTTTATTTATCTCCTCCTTCCATCCAGTATGTGTTCTTTCCCCACTTCCATTCAGCATCTGCTCTCCCCTCTCAACTGACATCCATCTGCCTTCTGCTCTCTCTCCCTTCTTCTCACTTCCATCATCTGTCCCCATCTCTCTCTCATCTCCTCCATTCCATCATCTGCCCCTTCTCTCTTCCCCCCCCCCAACTTCCATCATCTTCCCCCCTTCCCCTCACTTTTGTGGGTCACTTTCTTTCCCCTGAGGGTGGCTCATGTCAGAGGGGAAGCTTTGGCCGAGCAGAACCGCTTGCAAGGAACAGTGGAACTTACTTGATTGATGTCGATGCTGGGGCCCGTTGCCGTTTGAAGGAGAAAAAAAAAAAAGGAAAAAAGGGACCTGCATAGGCGAGAGGAAGGGAAACCTCCAGGATAGCTGCTCTTTGCCCGCCTTCAGCGGCCCAAGAGTCCAGACCAACAGCGGCAGCTCTGTGTACTTTTAACTTCGGCACAGAGCTGCCTCTAATCAATAGTTTAGCGCGGTTTCATGAGGCAACCTCGGGGCCTTTGATAGCCGGCCCGCTTCGATGATGCGATGTGAGCCGGCCTAGCAAAGGCCCCGAGGCTGCCTTATGAAACCGCGCTAAACTATTGATTAAAGGCAGCTCTGTGCCGAAGTTAAAAGTACACAGAGCTGCCGCTGTTGGTCTGGAGGTGCGGAGACAAGGCAGAAGTCTCGGCGAAGGCAGGAGTCCCGGCACAGCGACTGCAACAGAAAGTTGCAAGTCAGCTGACGCTGGCCTTTCGTTGCGGCGGGGACCGAATTCTTTGCGGACTGGCAAGATTTTGTTTGCGGACCGGCGGTTGAAGAACTGTGTCCTATTGCGTTCTGGACTCATGCCCCCCAGAAATCATGAAAGCGGCACCTTTAGTATTTAAACTATCGTTGATGCAATATTTGGCTCATAACCTAAAAACTGGGAAGTTCTTCTCTAATAATGGTCACATAATAATAACCCCAATTCTAAAAAATCGAAAAGAATCTTCAGCTATAATATCCAACTACAGACCAGCAGCATCCATTCCGTTTATTGTAAAAATTATGGAGGGATTGGTACAAACCCAACTGATCAGTTCTCTCTCCTACACGAAACTCAATCCGGTTTTAGACCGTTATTCAGTACTGAGACAGTAATTGCGGCTATTTTAGACAATCTGCGCCTACTGTTTAGTAAGGGCCTTAATGCCCTGGTTATGCAATTCGATATGAGTTCTGCCTTTGATCTAGTAGACCACGGGAAACTGCTGCAATGCCTAGACGGCATTGGTATCAGGGACGAGGTGCTGAATTGGTTCCGTGGCTTCCTCGTGTCCCGCACTTATCAAAAATGTTTTAATTATGAACTTTCAGATACCTGGAGCAATCCATCCGGTGTGCCACAAGGGTCTCCGCTATCTCCATTGCTCTTCAACGTCTACATGTCCTCACTAGGCATGCAGCTAACCCAGTTAGGGATAAAACTATTTAGTTATGCAGATGATTTTACGATCATCATCCTATTCGTTAATTCTATCTCCGAAACTATTCCTAAAGCTTCAGAAGCCATAAACGTGATGGAGCACTGGATGACAACCTTTAGGCTCAAACTTAATTCAGAATTTCTTCGTTGCTTTACCACATCCGCTTGACACCAAATCACCACTATATATCAATAATCTTAATTACCCTATCCAACCTACCATAAAGATACTAGGTGTAACTTTGGATCAGTGCCTAACCATGAGAGACCAGGTGGACTCCTTGATCAGAAAGGGATTTTTCACTCTCTGGAAACTCAGATCCATTAAAGCTTATTTCGATACAGCGGCATTCAGAACCCTAGTCCAATCCCTCATACTAAGTCTACTTGACTAATGTATCATCGCCTATTTAGCAATTTCCCAAAAGAACATGCAGCATTTACAATTGATGCAAAATGCAGCGGTCAAACTGATCTTTGGGCTGAGGAAGTTTGACCACGTGACACCCTACTACCGGCAGCTGCATTGGCTGCCAATGGAGGCGCGCGTAAAGTTTAAATTTGCCTGCTTCTGCTTCAAAGCACTACACGGACTTGCCCCTAAATATATAACTGACCTTTTCGTCTTCTCAGCCAACAGACACAAGACAAGCTCACATTCCAACTTCTTTCCCCCCCCCCCAGTGAGAGGTTGTAAACTGAAAAAACACCATGAACATCTTCTCTCGCACCAAGCAGCATCATGGGGTAAAGACCTAGAACAATTGCTTTCGCCCACTACTTATGAGGAATTTAGGAAACGTCTGAAAACACACCTGTTCCTAAAGTATCTAGACAACTGATCCTCTCTTCTCTCTCCCCTCTATAGCGATTAACTTGTTCTATTGATCACTCTCTCCTCAAAAATGGATTTCCTGTCCTATTAACCCTCTTTCTTCCTCCCCTCTTAAAGTCAATCAATTTGTACCTTTGCTTAATCTTTGTAAACCGCATAGAACTTCATTTAGACAATATTTTTCTAGGCATTTAAACTAGAAGGTGGGGGTGGTGTATGTAGAGACCACCCCCGGCAAAAGAAAAGATGTGATAGTAGTAAAGGCTGCAACAAAAGCAATATCAGCAACTCATTTCTTAGTATTGCAGCGGAAAGTGAAACGACACAAAAATCCATACGAAAAAGGAGATTATCGCTGAAAAATAGCTGGAAAGCGATGACCACAAATGCTCGCAGTCTAAGCAACAAAGTTCATGATCTGCAAGCCCTAATATTAGAGGCAGATCTAGATATTGTTGCTATCACAGAGACATGGTTCAGTGAATCACATGGATGGGATGCAAACATACCGGGATATAATCTTTTTAGGAAGGACAGAGATGGTCATAAAGGTGGAGGAGTAGCTCTCTATGTAAAGATCAATATCCAAGCGACCGAAATGCAAGGGACCTGGGGAGAGGAAGAAGCGATATGGATTGCTCTGAAAAGAGAAGATGGAACTTCTATCTACGTGGGTGTAGTCTACAGACCTCCGACTCAATCGCAGCAAATTGATAAGGATCTGATTGTGGATATCCAAAAGTTTGGAAGGAAAGAGGAGGTTCTGCTGTTGGGAGATTTCAACCTGCCGGATGCGGACTGGAATGTTCCGACTGCGGAATCGGAAAGAAGTAGGGAGATTGTGGATGCCTTTCAAGAGGCTCTGCTCAGACAAATGGTGACGGAACCCACAAGGGAAAAAGCGATATTGGATCTGGTCCTCACAAATGGAGAGAGTATATCTAATGTTCGAGTGGGTGCTCACCTGGGTAGTAGCGATCATCAAACGGTTTGGTTTGATATAACGGCTAAAGTGGAGAGCGGCCGCACGATACTTAAAGTCCTAGATTTCAAACGTACGGACTTTAATGCAATGGGAAAGTACCTGAAGAAAGAGCTGTTAGGATGGGAGGACATAAGAGAAGTGGAAAGACAGTGGTCTAAGCTGAAAGGAGCGATAAAAATGGCTACGGACCTTTATGTGAAGAAAATCAATAAAAACAAGAGAAAAAGGAAGCCGATATGGTTCTCCAACCTAGTGGCTGAGAAAATAAAGGCGAAAGAGTTGGCGTTCATGAAATATAAAAAAAACCCAAGAAGAGGAGAGCAGAAAGGACTACAGGGTGAAACTGAAAGAAGCCAAGAGAGAGATACGTTTAGCGAAGGCACAGGCGGAAGAACAAATGGCTAAAAATGTAAAAAAGGGAGATAAAAATTTTTTCAGATATATTAGTGAAAGGAGGAAGATAAAAAATGGAATTGCTAGGCTAAAAGATGCTGGGAACAAATATGTGGAGAGTGATGAGGAGAAAGCAAATGTGCTAAACAAATACTTCTGTTCTGTGTTCACAGAAGAAAATCCTGGAGAAGGACCGAGATTGTCCGGCAAAGTTACACGAGAAAATGGAGTAGATTCTGCGCCGTTCACGGAGGAGGGTGTTTATGAGCAACTTGAAAAACTGAAGGTGGACAAAGCGATGGGACCAGACGGGATCCATCCCAGGATACTAAGGGAACTCAGAGAGGTTCTGGCGAGTCCTATTAAAGACTTGTTCAACAAATCTCTGGAGACGGGAGTGATTCCTGGGGATTGGAGGAGAGCGGATGTGGTCCCTATTCATAAAAGTGGTCACAGGGATGAAGCAGGAAACTACAGGCCGGTGAGCCTCACTTCAGTTGTTGGAAAAATAATGGAAGTGTTGCTGAAAGAAAGGATAGTGTATTTCCTTGAATCTAATGGGTTACAGGATCCGAGGCAACATGGCTTTACAAAAGGTAAATCGTGCCAAACGAACCTGATTGAATTTTTTGATTGGGTGACCAGAGAGCTGGATCAAGGACATATGCTAGATGTAATTTACTTGGATTTCAGCAAAGCCTTTGATACAGTTCCTCATAGGAGGCTGTTGAACAAACTTGAAGGGCTGAAGTTAGGACCCAAAGTGGTGAACTGGGTCAGAAACTGGCTATCGGACAGACGCCAGAGGGTGGTGGTTAATGGAAGTCGCTCGAAGGAAGGAAAGGTGACTAGTGGAGTCCCTCAGGGTTCGGTGCTGGGGCCAATCCTGTTCAATATGTATGTAAGTGACATTGCTGAAGGGCTAGAAGGAAAAGTGTGCCTTTTTGCAGATGATACCAAGATTTGTAACAGAGTAGACACCGAAGAGGGAGTGGAAAATATGAAAAAGGATCTGCAAAAGTTAGAGGAATGGTCTAATGCCTGGCAACTAAAATTCAATGCAAAGAAATGCAGAGTAATGCATTTGGGGATTAATAATAGGAAGGAACCGTATATGCTGGGAGGAGAGAAGCTGATATGCACGGACGGAGAGAGGGACCTTGGGGTGATAGTGTCCGAAGATCTAAAGGTGAAAAAACAGTGTGATAAGGCAGTGGCTGCTGCCAGAAGGATTCTGGGCTGTATAAAGAGAGGCGTAGTCAGTAGAAGGAAGAAGGTGTTGATGCCCCTGTACAGGTCATTGGTGAGGCCCCACTTGGAGTATTGTGTTCAGTTTTGGAGACCGTATCTGGTGAAAGACGTAAGAAGACTTGAGGCGGTCCAGAGGAGGGCGACGAAAATGATAGGAGGCTTGCGCCAGAAGACGTATGAGGAGAGACTGGAAGACCTGAATATGTATACCCTAGAGGAAAGGAGAGACAGGGGAGATATGATTCAGACGTTCAAATACTTAAAGGGTATTAACGTAGAACAAAATCTTTTCCAGAGAAAGGAAAATGGTAAAACCAGAGGACATAATTTGAGGTTGAGGGGTGGTAGATTCAGGGGCAATGTTAGGAAATTCTACTTTACGGAGAGGGTGGTGGATGCCTGGAATGCGCTCCCGAGAGAGGTGGTGGAGAGTAAAACTGTGACTGAGTTCAAAGAAGCGTGGGATGAACACAGAGGATTTAGAATCAGAAAATAATATTAAATATTGAACTAGGCCAGTAACTGGGCAGACTTGCACGGTCTGTGTCTGTGTATGGCCGTTTGGTGGAGGATGGGCTGGGGAGGGCTTCAATGGCTGGGAGGGTGTAGATGGGCTGGAGTGGGTCTTGACGGAGATTTTGGCAGTTGGAACTCAGGCACAGTACCGGGTAGAGCTTTGGATTCTCGCCCAGAAATAGCTAAGAAGGAAAAAAAAAAAAAAATTTAAATTGAATCAGGTTGGGCAGACTGGATGGACCATTCGGGTCTTTATCTGCCGTCATCTACTATGTTACTATGTTACGGTATTGCGGTATATAAGCTGTTATTATTATTATTATTGGTTATGCTCTCTGGATCTCAAAGAGGCTTACACTCATATCCCGATTCATCCAGCATCTCGCAAATATCTTCAATTCAGGGTGGGGAATCTTCATCTACAATATAGAGTTCTTTCTTTCGGACTCGCCTCATCCCCCAGAGTCTTCATGAAATGTCTGGTGGTGGTGGCTGCAGCCCTCCGTGCCCAGGGTCTCCAAGTTTTTCCATACCTGGACGACTGGCTTATCAAAGCCCCCTCTCAACAAGGGGTTATTGCAGCAACCCAACAGACTATTATGTTCCTCCAAAGTCTGGGGTTCGAAGTCAACTTTCCAAAATCCCAGCTGACCCCATCTCAGTCTCTCCAATTCATTGAGGCCACTCTAGACACTGTCCAGCTCAGTGCGTTTCTACCTCCATCACGTCGGGATACCCTCATTCGCCTTTGCCATCAAGTGTCTCATCTCACATCAATTTTAGCAAGACAAAAGATGGTTCTGCTCGGACACATGGCTTCTACAGTTCACGTGACTCCTTTTGCCAGACTTCACCTTCGCATACCTCAGTGGACCCTGACATCTCAGTGGCAACAAGCTACCGATCCGCTTTCTCAACAAATTACAGTAACTCTTTTATTGAAGTAGTCTCTCCACTGGTGGATGCTCTCTTCCAATCTTTCCAGAGGTTTGCTGTTCCACAATCTCCCTCATCAGAAGGTTCTCACAACAGACTCGTCAACCTACGCATGGGGAGCCCATCTCGACGGACTCCGTACCCAAGGTCATTGGACTCCTGCGGACCGTCTTTGTCATATCAATCTGTTGGAACTCAGAGCGATTTTCAGTGCTCTCAAAGCTTTTCAACACCTTCTTCACTACAATGTAGTCCTTGTCCGGACGGACAACCAAGTCGCCATGTACTATGTCAACAAACAGGGAGGTACGGGATCTCACTCCCTTTGTCAAGAAGCTCTGAAGTTGTGGGATTGGGCAATCCATCAGAACATTTTTCTCAGAGCTGCATATATTCAAGGTCAGCACAACTGTCTGGTGGACAAATTGAGTCGTCTTCTGCAACCTCATGAATGGACACTCAATTCCTTGCCTCAATTCCTTGTTGAGTGTTTGCTCAACGGGGGACCCCTCAGATAGACCTCTTTGCGTCTCCCCTCAACAACAAGCTGCCTCAGTTCTGCTCTTGAATATACTCTCCCCAGCGTCTCGAGGCAGATGCTTTTTTCCTGGATTGGACGGGTCACTTTCTCTATGCCTTCCCTCCATTCCCTCTGATTCTCAAGACCCTTGTTAAACTCAAGACAGAACATGCCACCATGATTCTGATAGCTCCTCGGTAGCCCAGACAACCGTGGTACTCTCTTCTACTTCAACTCGGCACCAGGGAGCCTCTGCTTCTACCAGTTTTTCCCTCTCTGCTTACTGTACACTAAGGAGAACATCAAAACTACCAGAATCACAGATGTTAGATACACCGGGGAATCCCTCTGGGTGAACCTGGCCAGAGGGAATGAAAAATGCCTATACCTTGGTGTGATATACAGACCTCCCAGGCAACAGGAAGACAAAGACATGGAATTAATCGAGGACATAGAGAATATCACACTGCGTGGGGACACAGTAATGTTAGGGGACTTCAACATGCCTGATGCAGATTGGAGCACACTCTCCGCGACTACGTGTAGCAGCAAAAGAATTTTAACCTCCATAAAGGGTGCACGTCTCAAGCAAATGGTATTGGAGCCCACTAGGGACCAGGCGATACTAGACCTGGTACTCACCAACGGAGATAGTGTCTCGGAAGTCTCAGTAGGAGATACACTGGCCTCCAGCGACCATAATATGGTATAGCTCAACCTCAAGAAAGGTTTCTCTAGATCAAACACAGCAACGAGGGTTCTCAACTTTAGAGGCACAGACTTCGACCGCATGGGAGATTTTGTCCATTAGGGGCTACATAAACAAGCAAAATCTGACAATGTGAAGGATATGTGGTCGACACTGAAGTCCACCCTACATGAAGCAATAAACCGCTACATAAGAACAGTAAGTAAACGAAGGAGAAACAAAAGACCCCAATGGTTCAGTACAGAAATTTCGGACCTAGTTAAAAAGAAAAAAGAAGCATTTATCACCTACAAACATTTAGGAAAACGGGAAGCGAAAGAAGACTATCTGGACAGATCTAAAGCTGTCAAAAAGTAGTCAGAGAGGCCAAACTCCGAATGGAAGAAGATCTAGCACAGAACATTAAGAAAGGGGATAAATCTTTAGCTATATTAGTGACAGGAAAAGAAACAAAGATGGGATAGAACGCCTGAAGCAATTGGACGGTAACTTTGCAGAATCAGATTCTGCCAAGGCAGAACTACTAAACGAATACTTCTGCTCAGTCTTCACCTGTGAAGCGCCCGGAAAGACCCATTTCAAGATTTCGAGTTTACGCCCAGTAGCGTCTACTACAAACTATCAAGACTCAAAGTAAACAAAGCCATGGGACCGGACAACCTACACCCTAGGCACAGGGACCGGACAACCTACGCACAGGAAGAGTCCCTTTGGACTGGAAAACCGCCAACGTAATCCCACTCCACAAAAAGGGCTGCAGGACAGAGACAGCAAACTACAGACCAGTGAGTCTCACGTCTATAGTGTGCAAGCTCATGGAAACACTGATCAAACGGAATCTTGACACAATCCTAGATGAGGAAAACCTACATGATCCCCACCAACACGGATTCACCCAGGGTAGATCCTGCCAATCTAATCTAATTAGCTTTTTTGACTGGTTACTAGACAACTGGATGCCGGAGAGTCATTGGATGTGGTATATTTGGACTTCAGTAAAGCTTTTGATAGTGTCCCACACCGAAGGTTATTGAACTTAAGCTGAAATCGATAGGATTAGGGGACACTCTAACTACATGGGTTGGGGTTTGGCTGAGCAGTAGACTTCAGAGGATGGTGGTAAACGGAACCCCATCCAAAACGTCAGAGGTGATCAGTGGAGTGCCGCAGGGCTCGGTCTTGGTCCCGATTCTATTCAACTTATTCATAAGAGATATGACTCAAGGACTTGGAGGAAGGGTATCACTGTTCGCTGACGACGCCAAACTTTGCAACATAGTAGGTAAAAGCATTTTGCCTGATAATATGACGCAGGACCTACTGCTGCTAGAACGATGGTCAGCAACTTGGCAGCTAGGCTTCAATGCTAAAAAGTGTAAGGTAATGCACCTGGGTAAGAGAAACCTGCGCAGAACTTACGTACTAAATGGTGAGACCTTGGTTGAGACCACGGTGGAACGTGATCTAGGGGTGATCATTAGTGATGACATGAAGGCTGCCAATCAAGTGGAGAAGGCTTCCTCCAGGGCAAGACAAATGATGGGTTGTATCCGTAGAGGTTTTGTCAGCAGGAGACCTGAAGTCATGATGCCGCTATACAGGTCCATGGTGAGCCTTCATTTGGAGTATTGTGTTCAATTCTGGAGACCACACTACTGGAAGGATGTGCTGAGAATCGAGTCGGTTCAGCGAATGGCCACCAGGATGGTCTTGGGGCTCAAGGATCTCACGTATGAAGAAAGACTGAATAAATTGCGACTGTACTCACTTGAGGAACGAAGAGAGAGGTGAGACATGATTGAAACGTTTAAGTACATCACGGGCCGTATCGAGTCGGAAGATGATATCTTCTGCCACATGGGACCCTCGACCACCAGAGGGCATCCGCTGAAAATCAGGGGAGGGAAGTTTCATAGCGACTCCAGAAAGTACTTCTTCACGGAAAGAGTGGTGGATCATTGGAACAAACTTCCACTGCAGGTGATTGAGGCCAGCAGCGTGTCAGATTTTAAGAGAAAATGGGATACTCACGTGGGATCTCTAAGGGAGTGAATTCAGGGGGGGCGGGTATTTGGAATGGGCAGACTTGGTGGGCTATAGCCCTTTTCTGCCGTCATTTTCTATGTTTCTAAGGATCCTTGCTACATCCCAAACTGCAGTCTCTACACTTAACAGCTTGGTACCTTTCAACCTAACAGACTCTACACAGTTCTCTCAGTCTGTACAAGATATTTTGGTAGCTTCCAGAAATCCGTCCACTCGGCTGTGTTACGGCCAGTAATGGACTAGATTTTCTGCTTGGTGTTCCACTCGCCATATGGAGCCAATGTCTACCTCCTTGGCTTCTGTTTTGGATAATTTACTTCACTTATCACAATCTGGACTTCAGTCTACATCTATCCGAGTCCATCTCAGTGCGATTGCTGCTTTTCATCAGTCTAAACAAAACTAAACCTTAGGTTTATATACTGCACCATCTCCACAATCGTAGAGCTCGGCATGGTTTACAGAAGTTGTGATGGAAAGGAACTCCAATGGAGGGTTAAAGGATTAAGTGTAAAGAAGGTTAGATGGGTGTAAGATGCCCGAACGAGGAAGTGTTACATTTTTGAAAATAGCCAAGTTTTCAGATGTTTACGGAAAAAGTTGGAGGGAGCTTGAATTTTGGAGTGGGGAGGTGAGGTTATTCCAGAGCTCAGTGATTCTAAAGGGGAGGGATGTCCTTAGTTTTCCTGCATGGGGTATACCTTTTATAGAAGGGAAGGATAGTTTTAATATTTGGGAGAATCTGGTGGAATTAGGAATTGAGGAATTCCAAGATAATGGGATAACGGGAGGAAGGATGCCATGAAGGATCTTGAAAGTTAGGCAGGCACATTTGAAGTGAACCCTGGAGATTACCGGGAGCCAGTGAAGCTTGGATAGGAGTGGTGAGACAAGGTCGAATTTACTTTTTGCGAAAATAAGTTTAGCCGCAGCATTCTGAATCTACTGAAGGCTATGGAGGTTTTTCTTAGTTAGGCTTAGGTAGATAGAGTTGCAGTAGTCTAATCTGGAGAGGATGATGGATTGTACTCTTGATGGTAAACCTCTGTCTGCACATCCTGTGGTTTCCCGCTTTATGAAAGGACTTTTTAATATTCATCCACCACTTAAACCACCCCCAGTGGTCTGGGATCTCAATGTTGTCTTGGCTCAATTGATGAAACCTCCCTTTGAACCAATTGATAAGGCTCATCTCAAGTACCTTACTTGGAAAGTAGTTTTCCTGATTGCCCTCACGTTTGCTCGAAGGGTCAGTGAGTTACAAGCTTTGGTCGCGGATCCACCTTTCACAGTTTTCCACCATGACAAGGTGGTCCTCCGTACTCATCCAAAATTATTACCTAAAGTTGTTTCAGAATTTCACATCAATCAATCTATTGTTCTTCCAGTATTTTTTCCAAAGCCTCATTCTCACCCTGGAGTGCCTTGGCTTTCTACTTGCAACACACTCAACCTCACAGAACAACCCCACAACTTTTCATCTCCTTTGATCCAAATAAGTTGGGACATCCTGTCTCGAAGCGAACCATCTCCAACTGGATGGCTGCTTGCATCTCTTTCTGCTCTGCTCAGGCTGGTCTCCCTCTGCAGGGTCGAGTCACGGGCCACAGAGTTAGAGCTATGGCGGCATCTGTAGCTTTCCTCAGATCAACTCCTATTGAGGAAATCTGCAAGGCTGCCACTTGGTCCTCGGTTCATACATTCACCTCTCATTACTGTCTGGATACTTTCTCCAGAAGGGATGGCCATTTTGGCCAATCTGTTTTGCAAAATCTTTTTTCTTAACTTGCCAACTCTCCCTCCATCCCATTATGCTTAGCTTGGAGGTCACCCACTGTTGAGAATATGCTGCCTGCTTGCCAAGGGATAAAGCACATTTACTTACCGTAGCAGTTGTTATCCAGGCAGATATTCTCACAACCCACCCTCCTCCCCTGGATGGCTTCTTAGCTAGGTATCTGAACTGAGGTTCCTCACAAGAGACGTGCACCCTAACTCGGGCGGGAAGGCACCAGCGCATGCGCAGTGCAGCACTCGGAAGCTCTTACAAAGATCTTCAAGCAAGTCTGCTTTCGAGGCTGTCCGCTGTGGTGCTCCGTCGGTGATGTCACCCACTGTTGAGAATATCTGCCTGCTGTCCCTGGATAACAGCTGTTAAGGTAAGTAACTGCTTTCTAGCCTGCCCCGAAGGGACCCGTTTCGCCACTAGCAGCTAAAATACCTAGCCCCAAAATACTGAAGGACGCCAAAATAGAGCATCCTGAGAATCCTTGACAAAGCCACCTAGTGGCAAAACGGGTCCTGTCAGGGCAGGCTAGAAACTCTGCATACTAAAGATAAGTGATGATTTCTTACTGTTGAAACCATTAAAAAGTGGAATATATAAAGAATATCAATTACAGTAAGCTTTGAGTTGAGCACTAGGAGGAAGTGGAGACAAGGGTCAATGATTGAGACTCTGAACTATTCAGTCTTGTTATCACACATTTATATTTCAAATTAGAGAATGACAGGGTGACAAAATTCATCACCGTTCCCATCCTCGCGGATAACCACGGGAAATAATCCCATGTCATTTTCTAGTGTCTTTCAACCTCAGTCCTAAACCAGCATTCTTCAAAGCAAAGCTTGTGGGTCTCCCTTTTAGGTTGCCTTTCACTGGGGATAAATTCTGCAGGGCAGTTTCCTTAACCTGCCTGCTTCTAGGGGTAGGTTTAGGAATAGTTTTAGAGTTCCAGTTCAAGTTTATTTGTGGCTTGATATACCGACCATCACATGTATCTGGGCAGTTTACAATATTAAAAATTAAAAAGGTCTAATATAATTTTTGATTTAGGTGGGGTAAAATAAAAAGAGGGTAAACCTAAAACTATGATGAATTAGGTCTGATTAGAAATGAGAGGTTTTGGGGGATAGGGAAGTTTTAATTACAATGCTAAATAAAAATTAAAGGAAGGGTAGGGGGATGGGAAGTAACGAGAGGGAAACAGGGATGTTGCTTCTTAAAAGCTTTATTTTTCTCTTTCCACCCAATTATTGGTAGGAATCTTTGAAGAGAAATGTTTTGAGATTTGTTTTAAATTTACTTAAGGAATTTTCATTGCAAAGATAGAATGGCATTGCATTCCAGAGCAAGGGAGCAACTACTGAGAAAACGGAATTTCTAGTTTAGTATAGGTCCTTGATTAACGGTACTGTCAATAGGTTTTGATTTGTAGATCTAAAGACCCTAGAAAGGGTATGTGGAATGAGAGATTTATCTAGAAAAACAGGGAGGTGAGAGGTCTTTATTTTGAAAGTTAAAAGGAGAATTTTATATGTAGTTTGGTGAGAAACTGCTAATCATTGTAACTCTTGAAATCTTGTAACGTGATCATATTTTTTGGTCTTAAAAAATTAGTTGATTGCGGTATTTTGGATCAGTTGTAATCTATGGATTTCTTTTTGAGTTATACATTGGTAAAGAGAATTTCAGTAATCTATATGTGAAATGATTAGAAAGTGAATTAGAGTTTGGATTGAAGAGGGTTCAAGAACAGAAGTTACAGAACGAATTAAACGAAGTTTGTAGAAACAATTTTTGGTCACGGAACTGATTTGATCATGATAAGTAAGATCTTTATCGAAGATAACTCCTAGTAATTTGAATTTGGGTTCTATTTGGAGGGGAATTGTATCAATAGATATTTGTCCGGTTAAAGAGTCTTTATTTTTATAGGGGAAGAGAATCCCTTGTGATTGGCACTGCAGGGTTTCTTCCGGCATAACAGGACTCTCCCTGTCATACTGTTTATTTTCCTGTCAACAGAAGGAGTCAGGAAACAGCTTTGCTTCCTCCTCTGTCAATATTTTTCTACAGTCAAAACCACATGGAGCCTCTTTTGTGGAATTTGAATGGATTTATAATTACGATGGAGGCCCAACACACTTGTTTGCTTAGGGTTCAACAAAGAGTTAATCCTGCTTTGTATGCAACTGTGGTCTATATTGATTTGTAAGATGTCTTCTATTTTCAAAAGTCAGGAAATGTTTTCCTATTTCTTTGATTCTGACATTTGATTGATTAGACCAATGTATCAAAAACTGTGTTCCACGGCAGATTCTAGGTGTTCCCCAAAGAGACACCGGTAAGGAAGAGAGGCGCCAGTGCCAGCTGACTGCATCTAGGATGCGCCACTTATGGCGAGAGGCATGTCCTGTAGGCAGTCAGCTGGCATGGACAACTCTCCTCCTTGCCGTCTCTCTTCATCTCCCTGCACCTCCCCTTCTCCAGGATCCCCCCTCCCCCCCCCCGAAGCGACAAGTTCAGGGTCGCGACCAGATGGGCCTCCATGCATGTCTGGATGTCGACATGATAACATCATGCATGCGCTTGATGTCATCATGTCAACGCCTGCGCACTTCTGTGTGCCTTCCACCCAGAGCACTGGATTTAGTGTGCTGCCGGCCAAAAAGTTTGCGGGATAGTGGTTTAGACATTTTCCATGAACCAGCTATGTCCGCATTTGGACACCATATCGAATATGCTCTGCTTGTCACATTTGACACCAGAAACAGATGTTATCAGTGTCATGTTTCTTAAATCTTCAGGGTATTTCTCAAGAGGTGCAGATGGAGCTTCACAGAAAAGCTACCATCTCCAACAGCGCTCACAAACTCTCTCCGCCTCCAAGCTCAAATCCATTTACTGAAGTCAAATGGACGGACTGAAAATTGCCCCCTTTCCCTCCCTCCATAAGCTTTAAGTACATGTGAAGTTCACACATTAACAAAGGGTATTCCGGGCCTATTCCGGGTTGGACAATTAAACCACATGCGTAGAACTGCACTTTCAAATCTGCCTGTGTATTTTTAACTTTAACTCTGTTCTTGGAAACTGCAAATACAAGATTTAAAGGAAACTTTGTGCCCACATGATCATATATGGAAATTCTTAAAAGAAAACCTGCCTATATAACTTGTCTTTGAAAATGGCCTACTACAACTTCACCAGTACCTATGGACATTGCACTGAGGTGGTCTATTGAAAATTGACCCCAGAAAATTCCATGCAAGAAGGAACAGGTTGAGCAAGTCCAGGTTTTACAGACAGCACACATGGAAAGGTAATTTGAATTTGGAGTTTTAATAAAAAAAATTATTCTCCTTTCAAAGTTCTGAAGTCATGGTACAAGTAGGTATATGTGTTATTTACTTGGCAAGGTAGGCTTACAATCTTGTTTTACCAGCAGCAGTGGTAGGGAATGTGATTTGCCCAAGGTCATAAGGATGACGGATGAAGAAGCCGGATTGAATGTTTGTCTTCCTGGTTCTCAGGCTGCTGTTCCAATCTCTAGGCTACTCCCCTACCTTTCTGAGAAAAATCAAAGCTGATACTTCCTCTCTGCAGAAGAGTAACCCCAAGACATCAGTTTCCCCTTAGCACAAAGATGTTCTCCAGTTACCCTCCAAATTCGAGAAACACCTGATAATATAGTACTCCCCTGAAATTTGCGGGGGTTACATTCCTGGAGTGACCGCGAATTGCAAAAAACAGTGATTATTGGATATGGAAAAGGAGTGGGGATAGGAGGCTAGAGAGGGCTGCAGGGGCGGTGGCTGCTGCGAGTGCCGATGTAGGCGGTGGCGCTTGCAGCTCCACCTGGGATCGCAGGTCAGTCAGAGCGGATCAGTATTGTTGCGGGGCCGGAGGATGCGCTCGGCGGGGACCTGGGTTGTGGAAGAGGCAGACGGCTGATATTTTTCTAAGTACAAACTGCGGAGGGAAAAACTGTGAACGACTGGGGCCGCGAATTCTGAACCGCGAGTTCGCAGGGGAGTGCTGTATATCAAAGAAATTTAGATAGAATTCCAGGTGTAGTTGAAAACCCTCCCTGGAGGCCTCATAATGCTCCTCTAACCCCTTTCAGAATAAAGAAGGTGATGTGGAACAGAGGCCCTGAGCAGTTTCATTTCTTTTTGGAGAGCAGCCATAGAAAGCATTTACCAAGAGGTTATATAACACTCCTGGTGTATCCGTCACTCTCTAGTCCGGAGGCATCAACTGAAGATGAGGATCTTACTGGTTTCCCTGCTGGCCGCAGCTGTGTGTCTGCACCTGGGTAAGTGAGATGAAAACACGAACCGTCCAATGCATTGTTTATATGTGAAAAATATTAAAGATATAGAAATAAAAACGAAAGAGAAGAAATAAAGGCGATTCTGGTTAAAGCTACAGCCTCAGCACCCTGAGGTTGTGGGTTCAAACCCATACCTCTCCCTGTGACCTTGGACAAGTCACTTAATCCCCCAATTGCCCCAGGTACATTAGAGAGATTGTGAGCCCACAAGGACACACAGGGAAAAATGCTTGAGTACCTGAATAAATTCATGTAAACCATTCTGGGCTCCCTTAGGAAAACAGTATAGAAAATTGAATAAATAAATAGTTTGAAAAGTTTCAGCCTCTGATAACCAGAGCTGGTATAGTGATTTCATAATGCCTCATTCCACCAATAAGAGCCAACCTCATCAGTGATGCTACAATGGCTTGATTGTCCTTTACAGGGGGGGGGGGACAGGGGAGATATGATTCAGACATTCAAATACTTGAAAGGTATTAACGTAGAACAAAATCTTTTCCAGAGAAAGGAAAATGGTAGAACCAGAGGAAATAATTTGAGGTTGAGGGGTGGGAGATTCAAGAGCAATATAAGGAAATTCTTCTTTACGGAGAGAGGTGGTGGAGAGTAAAACTGTGACTAAGTTCAAAGAAGCGTGGGATGAACACAGAGGATCTAGAATCAGAAAATAATATAAAATATTGAACTAAGGCCAGTACTGGGTAGCCTTGCACAGTCTCTGTCTGTATATGGCCATTTGGGGAGGATGGGCTGGAGAGGGCTTCAAAGGCTGGAGGGTGTAGATGGACGGACACTTCAGTAGTTGGAACCTAAGAACAGTACCAGGCAGAGTTTTGGATTCTTGCCCAGAAATAGGTAAAAAGAAGAAGGGAAACCCCCCTCCCCCCCCCAATGAATTTTTAGATTGAATCAGGTTGGGCAGACTAGATGGACCATTCAGGTCTTTATCTGCCGTCATCTACTATGTTACTATGTTACTTGACTCATATTTGCTACATTTTGATTTCTAGATTGGCACAGTGGTTAAAGCTACAGCCTCAGCATACTGAGGTTATGGGTTCAAATCCACACTGCTACTTGTGACTCTGGGAAAGTCACTTAATCCCCCCCTTGATCCCGGTACATTAAAGAGATTGTGAGCCCACAAGGCCAGACGGAAAAATGCTTAAGTACCTGAATAAATTCACGTAAACCATTCTGAGCTGCCCTGGGAGACCAGTATAGAAAATTGAATACATAAACTGATACCTTTATATTGGACTAACGTACGAGTGGATTGTTTGATTAGCTTTCGAAGGGAACCCTTCTTCTTCAGGTCAGAAAGCTAATCAAACAATACCCTAAGTTAGCAATAAATAAAGGTATCACTTGCATTCCTTTGATTTCTCTAGATTTTCTTAAAATTGGACCTTTTCACTCAAGATTCCCTTCACAAATCGGAGCTGATGGCAAATTGTTAGTCCAGGTCCAGTTATCGTTTCCTCGCCCAGGGGTTTATCATTTCTTTATGCCTGAGGGAGCATCAGTGGCTGAAGCAGGGATTTGAACTCTGGCTACCTGGTTCTCAGGGTTCTTCATTTAATCTTACACTTTTCCTTTGTTATCTTGATGCCTCTGTAGGTACCATTTCCTTCTTTCATACTTATGTATTTTTAGTATTTAAATACTACTTCTAACCTAACATGGATTACGTTCAGGCACTCAAACAATTTCCCTGTCTGTCCTGGTGGGCTCACACTCTCTAACGTACCTGGGGCCATGGGGGATTAGGTGACTTGCCCAAAAGATATGCAGGCACAGAAAGAATAATCAGTTCACCCAAAAATACCCTCCTTGTGTCATAAAATTCTAAAATGTACTCCTGCTGTATATCACTTGCTGTTGTCTTTGTTATATTGACCTTAGCAAAGGAAGACAAGCCTCAGATCCCTGGATGCTTACAAGTGCAAAGCTGAAAAAAAGCATTACTAGATAGGGAAATAACTTCATAGGCTGAAAAACCTCCTTCTCGAGCAAAACTTCACGGTCATGCAAGCAATGCTTCAGTTTGCATTCAAACTCTGTGAGAGGTCAAAAAAGAATCAGTCACTTATGCTGTTAGTGTGGTTGGTACTATGTCCCCTACTGCCAACGGTAGTGAGCTGGGCGTTTCGCCAGTGGGCTGCGTTAGGGCGTGGGACTTCTTACCTTCAAAGAAAACAATCCTTAACAGTCGGTGTGTTATGTAAAGCAAAAAAAAAAAAAAAAACCCACTTCTTACACCAAGATAGCAAAACCTACTGTTGGCGCTACGATTTAACCCTCGCTCGTGAGGCAAAGATGGCTGAAGTTGTGAGCAGCATTTAATACTTGCAGCGTCATGACATCACTGCCGACGTGTTATTACAGCGACGGGAAGGCATACTGGTTTTGAATCCCCCCCCCCCCAAATTACACACTTGCAGCATGTTCCATTTGTTAATGCAGGCTTTACCCTAATCCACAGGTGTCAAAGTCGGACCACGAGGGCCAGAATCCAGTCGGGTTTTCAGGATTTCCCCAATGAATCTGCATGAGATCTATTTGCATGCACTGCTTTCAATGCATATTCATTGGGGAAATCCAGAAAACCCAACTGGATTCCGGCCCTCGAGGAGGGACTTTGACACCCCTGCAAGTTTAATGCATCAATGTGGTGCTTAGCAAGAGGCAACAAAAAGGCAGCGTAGTCAATAGGTTCTAAGAGTGGTATTAAGGTTGTGCTGAGTGAACAGGGTGAAACCACCCTCTAAGTAAGCACTAGATGTGAATACAATAAAATCAAAATAATAATAAAAATAATGAAGAGAACGGGATATCCTCAGTGTGAGGGGTCAGCGAGGGGGAGGAGAACCTCCAGCGCTTAGCACTCTAAGGTAGAGGCACAAAGCCATCACCTGCACACCATCACTGGATATCACCCGTGTGCTTAACTAAAGTAAATAGCCAAAATTTTGGTGAATAATTAGTGAAACGCACAGCAACATAAGGCCAAAATACCACTCTGAGAACCCCCCCCCCCCCCCCCCCCCCAGCCAACTCCACGTTCTCATCTTCAGTTCTTTAATTTCAATGGGTTCCTGATGAAGGGGACACTTCGTCACCGAAACCAGGCTTGGTTGAACTCAGCCTGAAGAACAAGGCTTTGAATCTGCCCAATTTTTTCGGACTTTCCGACATCGGAAGGATTTTTCTATTCAAGCTAAGTTATTTTTACTTTTTTCGTGGAGTTGGCTGGGGGGGGGGTTTCTCAGAGTGATATTTTGGCCTTATGTTGCTGTGTGTTTCACTAATTATTCACCAAAATTTTGGTTATTTACTTTAGTTAAGCACACGGGTGATATCCAGTGATGGTGTGCAGATGGTGGCTTTGTGCCTTTACTTTAGAATGCTAAGCGCTGGAGGTTCTCCTCCCCTTGCTGATCCCTCACACTTAGGATATCCCGTTCACTTCATTATTATTATTTTGATTTTGTTGTATTCACATCTAGTGCTTACTAAGAGGGTGGTTTCACCCTGTTCACTCAGCACAGCTTTAATACCACTCTTAGAACCTATTGACTACACTTCCTTTTTGTTGCCTCTTGCTAAGTTCCTCTGTCAGACTATTTTGTTGGAGTCTCTGTTTGTGTCAATGTGGTGCTTAGCATAATTGAAAGAAGAGCATTTAACTTATAGCCTGACGGCTACCTCAGGGGCTGTTGCTCTTCTCTCTTGTATTATTTATTAATAATACTGACTGGGCTCTCCCCACACATTATATTAAGCACCACATTGATGCATTAGGGGTAAAGCCTGCATTATAAAATGGCAGATGATGAACACGTCACCCCAGTAAGGACACAAAATCAATTAAGTAGCGTCTTGGCACAAAAATTAGCTGCTACAAGTTTGTTCAAATACAGTTGCATGTTGTATTAGTTGAACAAACTATTTTTCCATACGTTAATTTGAATAAACTTGCAGAACATGTCTTGAGTAATTTGTCATTTGAAAAGATCACGATGCCAAAGGCTAAATTACTATAGCAGAAGCTAACTAACTGAAGTTACCCGACAAGGTGGTGAGAAGGGCGTATACTAGAGACCTACTTTTAACAGACAAGCCAAGAGCCTAAGATGACTGGAGTCCCAGTTGTGTACTAAGATTTGGGGGCAGTGTAAATGATGCAGCTAAGATTCTACGAAAACTCTGGCCTGTGGCTCAACTTCATCCAGTTTTTAAGGAGAAAGAATTGAGAATAGCCTATAGCAGTGGTTCCCAACCCTGTCCTGGAGGAACATCAGGCCAATTGGGTTTTCAGGCTAGCCCTAATGAATATGCATGAAGCAAATTTGCATGCCTATCACTTCCATCATATGCAAATCTCTCTCATGCATATTCATTAGGGCTAGCCTGAAAACCCGATTGGCCTGGTGTTCCTCCAGGACAGGGTTGGGAATCACTGGCCTATAGTCACCACCAAAATTTGAAGGAAATACTCTGTCCTTCTGACACCTATGAAGGGTCAGACAACAGAAGAGATGTAGGCAGTCATTGGAAGTGCAGCAGATATAAGACCTGCAAGCATACAGTAGAGGGGACAGACCATTTTGAGGATCCCCGGACGAGTGACAGGTACAGTCTGAGAAATCACACAACTTTCAGCACCGCATATGTGTTTATGTGATAATTTGCCCTTGTCCCAAACTGTACATCGGACAAACGTACCGGGCCCTCCGTGTAAGAATGGGAGAACACGGAAGCAGCTTGACATGTGGCAGGAAGGTGCAACGTTACAATATCGCTAACCATGCTTTAAAAGCCACTAGATGTTTAGCTATAGACCATGTTGCCCCATTGGGGGGGGGGGGGGGACATCGGAAGTTACTATTATAGAAGAAAGAACAAAAGTGGATTCATCGTCTACCATTGAGGGCTCAATTAAAAAATTAACTAGCATTTGTTTTTTCTGAAGGTGACGCTGTGGCTTCATATACGTCGTAATGAATTGCATTTTTTCTCACGCCATGGAACTGACAGGAGGGGCATTTGGATAATTTCATTAACATACTCCCCTGGTTGATGCCCCAATGATATATCAGTGTATATAGATTTGACACTAACCTTTTTAAAAAAAAACCATTTCATTAGGTATCATGATCTTTCCAAATGACAAATTACTCAAGAGATATTCTGCAAGTTTATTCTGCACGTTTGTAACTTTTTTCAGGATTCAAAACCAGTTTGCCTTCCCGTCGCTGTAATAAAACATCAGCAGTGACATCATGACACTGCAAGTACTAAATGCTGCTCAGAACTTCAGCCATCTTTGCCTTACGAGTGAGTGTCAAATCGTAGCACCGACAGTAAGTTTTATCTTGGTGTAAGGAGTAAGCTTTTTTTGTCTAACATAACACACTTGGCTGACTGTTAATGATTGCTTTCTTTGAAGGTGAGATGTCCCATGCCCTGATGCAGCCCACCGGCGAAATGCCCAGCTAGCTATTGTTGGCAGTGGGGGACATAGTATCAATAACAGACAGTACAGTACCAACAAAGCTAACAGCACAGCAATTCAAGCAAAGTGACTGATTCTTTTTTGACCTCTCACAGAGTTGAAATGTACATTGACGCATTGTTTGCATGACTGAAGTTTTGATCGAGCAGGAGGTTTTACAGCCTATGAAGTTATTTCCCTATCTAGTATGCTTTTTTTTCAGCTTTGCGCTTGTAAACATATAGGAATTTGAAGCTGTTCCTCCTTTGCTAAGGTCAATATAACAAGACAACAGCAAATAATATACACCAGGAGTACATTTAAGACAGGGGTCTCAAAGTCCCTCCTTGAGGGCCGCAATCCAGTCCGGTTTTCAGGATTTCCCCAATGAATATGCATGAGATCTATGTGCATACACTGCTTTCAATGCATATTCATTGGGGAAATCCTGAAAACCCGACTGGATTGCGGCTCTCAAGGAGGGACTTTGAGATCCCTGATTTAAGATATACTTTAGAGTTTTATGACACAAGGAAGGTATTTTTTGGTCGATTAGGTGACTAGTCAAGGGTCACAGGGAGCAGCCCAGGATTTGAACCCACAACCTCAGGGTGCTGAGGCTGTAGCTCTAACCACTGTGCCACATGCTCCCTATCACTGAATTTGCTAAACAGCAAGTACAAACAATATTCCACGTTGTCATTTGCAGGAAAAGTAACAGAGATCTAGGATATTTGGGGTGGGGGTGAACAGAATTATGTTTCTAACTCTGCCCTTAGATGCACTGGAATAATGATAATTGTACAAATATTTCCAATCAAATATTGTTTATAAAAAATTTAACAGAGTAATCTTGTTTTGAAAGGCATTTGTACAATGGAGACAAATTACAGTCAGAAAGTGTAAATGCAGCTGCTCTGACTAAGGTCTCAAAATGCTATTCTGCTGTGTTTACTTATATACCTAATATACGATGACAATTTACTGCCTGCATATAATTGGTCAAGAATACTTGATATCATATAAGGTGCTTGCATGCATATTGGGGGAGTATCTTCCCCCTCACAAAAGAATTCCTAAAAGTTACATTTTAATACTAGCTTATATAATAAAGAAAAATACAGAAGAAACCAGTGGCATACCAAGGGGGGACGGGAGGGGGAGGTGGTCCGCCCCGGGTGCACGCCCCAAGGGGGTGCACATCCAGCCACCCTCCCTATTCTGCTGCTGCTGCCTTTCCTTATCCAGCAGCAGTGGCAGTAAACAGGGGTGTCCGCGAGTGCTCACCGGCGTTGCTGAGCTTCTGGTCAGCTCCCTTGCTGAAAGCTGTGGGTGTCCGCTCATTGTGCGATCCGGGGCTGCGTCGGATCATAGGGTAAAAGGATGCATAGGGTAAAAGGCAAGAACTACATAAGGCAAAGTAAAAGAAAACAATTAAGGAAAAAACAAAAGGGAGGGATGCTGTAAGCTTAGTAGCATTTTCACTCAATTGTCCTTAAAAGGACAGTTAGGCCTCAAAGGCATCATGGAAGAGAAATGTTTTTAGCTTCGTCTTAAAGTTATTAAGATTTGATTCTTCGCGTAAATAATTTGGAATAGAGAGGGCAGTGACAGAGAAGATGGTAGATCTCATTGTGTATATAAACTTCAGTGACGGTATAGAGAAAAGGTTATTAGCGTTGATCTTAGGGACCTAGAAGGAATATAAGAGGTAAAAAGAATATTTATAAATTCCGGTTGATTGGTTTGTCTAGTCACGACGTCAGAGAGAAGGCTTTCGACGCAGCTGTGGATCGGTAAGGTGTAGACGCCCACGGCTTTCAGAAGGGGAACCGGCCAGACATGCTTGGCAGGGAAGGGGGGAGAGTAGAAATGCTGAGCAGGGAAGGAGGGGAGGGTACAAATGCTGCACAGGCAAGAGGGGGAGAAATGCTGTAAAGGCAAGGGGGAGACATGCTGCTGCTGCACAGGGAAGAGGGGAGGGTAGAAATACTGCACAGGGAAGGGAGAGGGTAGAAATGCTGCAAAGGCAAGGCGGGAGACATGCTGTTGCTGCTGCACAGGGAAAGGGGGGAGAAATGCACAGGCAAGGGGGAGAGAAATGCTACTGCTGCACAAGCAAGGGGGGAAGAAATGCTGCACAGGCAAAGGGGAGAAATGCTGCTGCTGCACAGGGAAGGTGGGAGAAATGCTGCTGCTGCACAGAGAAGGGGGGGAGAGAAATGCTGTTGCTGCAGCACTCAATTGGGGAGAGAGAGGGAAGGAGGGAGAAGGAAGACAAGGGAGAGGAACCAGAGATGCCAAGTCCATGGGAGGGAGGGAAAGGAAAAAAGAAAAGGAGATACCAGACAATGGAGGGGGGAGGAAGAGATGCCATGGCGTAACGGAAGGGAAGGAGATAGAGATACCACACCATGGTGTGGAGTGGGAAGGAAGGAATGAAAGCAGAAGAGAAAGAGAGAGATGCCAAAGCATAGGGGAGAGAGTGGAGACAGAAAAATGGAGAGGGGGGGAAACTGGAATGAATCATGTGCAAAGGAGAGAAGGGACCCCAGATATACAGTTTATTGAAGGGACATAAGAACATAAGAAATGGCTTCGCCGGATCAGATCCTAGGTCCATCCAGTCCGGCGACCCGCACCCGCGGAGGCCAAGCCAGGTGTTCCCTGTTGAGAAACCTTGTTTACTCGTATCCTTCAAATCACATTGAGGGATACGAGTAAACAAGGTTTCTCAACAGGGAACACCTGGCTTGGCCTCCGCGGGTGCGGGTCGCCGGACTGGATGAACCTAGGGTCTGATCCGGCGAAGCCATTTCTTATGTTCTTATGTTAATTCATCATATATGCATTTACACATGTGTATCCAATTAGTGTTTCTAACTTTACTCTGCAAAAAAAGGAGAGGGCCCCCTGGAATGTGATCTCTATAGCCCAAAGTAAGAAGATAAGTCCATCTCTATAGCAACCAGGTCAAAGGCCAAATCTTATCTGCCACAGGTCCCTGGAATAATACCCCCTAGACCAGACTGGGCATACATTGAAACAATGGAGCTCCATAAAACTAAGCTACAGCACCTGGTTTATCTTCTCTGGCCTTCAACAGAGCTTATCAATCAAGTCTAATGCCCTGAGATGAATTCCTGCTCTTTTCCTGTTTCCAGTGACCACAGCACAAAGCACATATTTTTTCAAATCAATATTTTATCCCATCTTTGTCTATCTGGTTTTGCATTCTGGTTTATCCAATTGTGGTTTTATAGAGCCACTCATAAAACCTTCTAACCTGCTCTTGGATTAAGTCCTTATCTTATCTTGGATTAAGTCCTTATCTTATGGTGCTTGGACTAAAGAGGACTGTAAAGAATTACAAAGGGACCTGAACAACGAGATGGCAGATGAAGTTCAATGTAGAGAAATGTAAAGTATTGCATGTAGGAAGCAGAAACTCGAGGTTCAGCTATACGATGGGAGGGATGTTATTGAGTGAGAGTACCCAAGAAAGGGACTTGGGGGTAATGGTGGACAAGACAATGACGCCAACGGCACAGTGCGCAGCGGCCGCTAAGAGAGCGAATAGAATGCTAGGTATAATCAAGAGGGGTATTACAACCAGAACGAAAGAAGTTATCCTGCCGTTGTATCGAGCGATGGTGCATCTGCATCTGGAGTACTGCGTCCAATATTGGTCGCCATACCTTAAGAAGGATATGGCGATACTCGAGAGGGTTCAGAGGAGAGCAACATGTTTGATAAAAGGTATGAAAAACCTTTCATATACTGAGAGACTGGAAAAACTGGGGCTCTTTTCCCTGGAGAAGAGAAGACTTAGAGGAGATATGATAGAGACCTACAAGATCATGAAGGGCATAGAGAAAGTGGAGAGGGACAGATTCTTCAAACTTTCGAAAACTACAAGAATGAGAGAGCATTTGGAAAAGTTGAAAGGAGACAGATTCTAAACAAATGCTAGGAAATTTCACCTGGAATGCGCTTCCAGAGGGCATTATAGGACAGAGTACGGTATTGGGGTTCAAGAAGGGATTGGACAATTTTCTGAAGGAAAAGGGGATAGAGAGGTATACATAGAGGATTACTACACAAGTCCTGGACCTGTTGGGCCGCCAAGGGAGTGGACTGCTGGGCACGATGGACCTCTGGTCTGACCCAGCAGAGGCACTGCTTATGTTCTTATGTATATTTTTCCTAACTAGTAAAATCCTGAACAACGGTAAGAAAGTTTAGTGGCTTTTTTTTTTTTTTTTAATTTCATGTTTACCCATTCCATCACATACCTGTCCATTCTTAATAGGCTGCTACCCCCAGGCTTATTTGAGCCGAAAGGCCACATCAGTCCCCCCTTGGATCCTGGTTTGATTACTCAAAGCAGGATTCATACCTGAGGCTTCAGTAGTCTTACCTTGCTCCACTCTAGGGTTGCGTTGGGCAGAACCTATCTTATGGATCAGCGTAAGGATTGGGAGTCACTTTCTGCAAACATATTCTTCCAATGCCAACTATACAGGATAAACTACAACACACAACCAGAAAGACAAATGCCAGGCCTATTAAAATACCCAATAGGCCCTTTACCCATGATATGTTAGGCATCCATGCAGTTAGCCAATCAAACCAACCCTTATCCTCTACCTTAAATTGTTTCCAGTTCTGCAATGCCTGGTCCAAAGATGTTATATGTGCTTGCTGGACAGAGAAAAGAAATCAGGAATATAAGTGCAACTTTCCTGCCCAATGATGGCACATGTACCTCCCTGGGCTGCAAGGAGATAGTCAAGTGCCATCCAATTTTGGAGGGCTACAATATGTGTGTGTTTTAATTCTGATGAAAGAGATTGAGTAACTGCTGTTGTGTCATTACCCATAGTTTCAATAAGGGTGAATAATTGTCTTATAATTTGGATTAACCTATCTACTCCTTAAGCAGGTATAAGTATTATACCGAACCATTCCCCTTCAGAAATTAGGGGAGCATTTCTCTTTGGTCGAGTAGGAGATAATTCAGAATAGAAGCCCAATGTAACAGGTCCCTGGCTTTAACTTAACCATTTCCATATGTTGCCTCTGGAATTTTCAAAACCTAAAGTTTTTATATTAATTTTATATGCACATTTCATATGTAATGACACACCCAAAGTTCACACACATAATCAAACACATTCTCACATACATAGTCTGGGGCCCCAAATAGAGAGCTGAACGGGGACGATGGGAATCCCGCGGGTTCCCCCTTCAGTTCGCAGGGATTCCGTGGGGATGCCCCCTAGGGTCGCGGGGATTCTATGGGGACGCCCCCTAGGGTCACGGGGATCCCGTGGGGACGCCTCCGAGGGTCGTAGGGTTCCTGTGGGGTTGGATGCCAGGCTCGTCTTCTCCCTACCTGCCCTGCCGCAGCACACAGCCGATCGGAACGGAAGTCTTCCACGATGTCAGTGCTGACATCGGGAAGACTTCCGTTCTGATCGGCTGTGTGCTGCGATTGGCAGTGGCGTACCAAGGGGGGGGGGTGGGGAGGACAGTCCGCCTCGGGTGCAGCCATGGGGGGGTGCATAGCCGGCCAGGTCCCCTTACCTCTGGCGCTTCCTCCGACTGACCGACAACAGGCCCGGTCCGACAAACCTCCCTGCCCTGTAGCCGCGAATCTAAATTACTTTCTTACAGCAGCTTCAATACTCCAGCTGCTGTAAGAAGGTAATTTAGATTCACGGCTACAGGGCAGGGAGGTTTGTCGGACCGGGCCTGTTCTGTTGTCAGTCAGGCAGGGAAGCGCCACAAAGGTAAAGGGCAGGGAGGGAGAAAGGGAGGAAAGGTGGAGTGGAGAGGAAAAGACGCTTAAGGTAAAATTGAGGGGGGGAGAAGGACGCTGAAAGCACATGGGGAAGAAAAAGGGGTGGAGAAGGACGCTGAAAGGACATGGGGAAGACAGAGGGGGGAGAAGGACACTGAAAGCACATGGGGAAGACGGGGGAGAGAAGGATGCTGAAAGGACATGGGGAAGACGGGGGGAGGAGAAGGACGCTGAAAGGACATGGGGAAGACAGAGGGGGGAGAAGGACACTGAAAGCACATGGGGAAGACGGGGGGGGAGAAGGACACTGAAAGGACATGGGGAAGATAGAGGGGGGAGAAGGACACTGAAAGCATGGTGAGCGAGGCGCAAAATCTGTATATCCCCAGATTCAGAAAGGGGTGCAAAAAGAGTCGAACAAAAGACCCGGCATGGATAACTAAAATAGTGAAGGAAGCAATAGGAAATAAGAAAAATTCATTCAAGAAATGGAAAAAGAACAAAACTGAGGAGAACTGGAAAGAGCACAGGAAGTATCAAAAGGAATGTCACTGTGTGGTTCGAAAAGCCAAAAGAGAGTATGAAGAGAGGCTAGCCAGGGAAGCACGGAATTTCAAACCGTTCTTTAGATATGTTAAAGGGAAGCAGCCGGCTAGGGAGGAGGTGGGGCCGCTGGACGACGGAGACAGGAAGGGTGTGGTGAAGGAGGAGAAAGAAGTAGCAGAAAGACTTAACGTGTTCTTTTCGTCCGTATTTACAAATGAAGACACATCCAACATACCGGAACCCGATCAATTCTTCAATGGAGATCAAGCAGAAAAATTAACATCCATGGAAGTGAGCCTTGAAGATGTACGCAGGCAGATTGAAAAATTAAAAACTGACAAATCCCCGGGTCCAGATGGAATCCATCCAAGGGTTCTGAAGGAACTAAAGGAGGAAATAGTGGAACTACTGCAGCAAATATACAATCTATCCCTGAAAACGGGCGTGATCCCGGAGGAGTGGAAGATAGCCAACGTTACACCTATCTTTAAAAAGGGATCAAGAGGAGACCCGGGAAACTACAGACCGGTGAGTCTGACCTCTGTTCCGGGGAAAATGGCGGAAGCACTGATAAAAGAAAACATCGATGAACATTTTGAAAGAAACGAACTTTTGATAACCAGCCAACATGGTTTCTGCAAGGGGAGATCGTGCCTAACGAACTTATTGCACTTCTTCGAAGGAATTAACAAACGGATGGACAAAGGAGACCCCATAGACATCATATATCTAGATTTCCAAAAAGCCTTTGACAAGGTGCCCCATGAACGCCTACTCCGGAAACTGAAGAACCATGGGGTGGAAGGAGACGTACATAGATGGATCAGAAATTGGTTGGCAGGTAGGACACAGAGGGTAGGAGTGAAGGGCCACTACTCGGACTGGAGGAGGGTAACGAGTGGGGTCCCGCAGGGCTCGGTGCTCGGGCCGCTGTTATTTAATATATTCATAAATGATCTAGAATCAGGGATGAAGTGTGAGATAATAAAATTTGCAGACGACACCAAACTATTTAGTCGAACTCGGACTAAAGAGGACTGCGAAGAATTGCAAAGAGATTTGAACAAACTAGGAGAATGGGCGACGAGATGGCAGATGAAGTTCAATGTTGAGAAATGTAAAGTATTACATGTGGGAACTAGAAATCCGAGGTACAACTATACGATGGGAGGGATGTTAGTGAAAGAGAGTACCCAAAAAAGGGACTTGGGGATAATGGTAGACATGACAATGAAGCCAACGGCACAGTGCGCAGCGGCCGCTAAGAGAGCGAATAGAATGCTAGGTATAATCAAGAAGGGTATTACTACCAGAACGAAACAAGTTATTCTGACGTTGTATCGGGCGATGGTGCGCCCGCATCTGGAGTACTGCGTCCAATATTGGTCGCCGTACCTTAAGAAAGACATGGCATTACTAGAGAGGGTTCAGAGGAGGGCGACACGTCTGATAAAAGGGATGGAAAATCTTTCATACGCTGAAAGATTGGAGAAACTGGGACTCTTTTCCCTGGAGAAGAGGAGACTTAGAGGGGATATGATAGAGACTTACAAGATCTTGAAGGGCATAGAGAGAGTAGAGAGAGACAGATTCTTCAAACTTTCGAAAAATAAAAGAACAAGAGGGCATTCAGAGAAGTTGAAAGGGGACAGATTCAAAACAAATGCTAGGAAGTTCTTCTTTACTCAACGTGTGGTAGACACCTGGAATGCGCTTCCAGAGGACGTAATAGGGCAGAGTACGGTATTGGGGTTTAAGAAAGGATTGGACAATTTCCTACTAGAAAAGGGGATAGAAGGGTATAGATAGAAGAGTACTATGCAGGTCCTGGACCTGTTGGGCCGCCGCGTGAACGGACTGCTGGGTGCGATGGACCTCGGGTCTGACCCAGCTGAGGCAATGCTTATGTTCTTATGTTCTTAAGCACATGTGGAAGACAGAGGGGGGAGAAGGACGCTGAGAGGACATGGGGAAGATGGGGGGGAGAAGGCTGCTGAAAAGAAATGGGGAAGAGAAAGTGGGGAGAAGACGCTGGCAGGGAAGAAGACAGAGATGCCAGACTATGGGGGGAGCGGAGGGAAGAAGATGGGTGCCAGACCAATTTGGAAGGGGGGAGAAAGGGAAAGGCACAATAACAGAGCAAATGGAAGACGCAGAGAGAAGAGAGATAGTGGATGGAAGGAATGGAATGAGAACAAAAGCAGAAACCAGGCAACAAAGGTAGGAAAAAAATTATATTTCTTTTTTTTTTTTTTTTTTTGCTTTAGGATAAAGTAGTATATTAGTTGTGTTGATAAAAATTTATAAACATTAGAGGCTCTGGTAGAAACCCAAATTTCCAAAATTAATAAAGTCTTTTTGCTTATTTGTAAATGGGTTTCTACCAGAGCCTTTAATTCAGTAGCATAATTAAATGAAATAACTATTTCTGTAGTTCATAGGGATGGGTGGGGACGGAGTGGATTCCTCTCGGGGATGGGTGGGGATGGGTGGGATTCCTCACGGGGACGGGTGGGACTTTGGCGGAGATGGGTGGGGATGGGTGGGATTTCTGTCCCCGAGCAACTCTCTAGCCCCAAACACACCATGCTTATATCTATCATAATATTCAATAATTATTGTTAAGGTACATATAAACTATCTGTATTCAAAAATGTGAAACCCTATATCTTCCCAAGCCAGACTGCGAGGTCTGGAATTAATTAGCTTTCCCTAGTCTACACAATGAACAGCGCAGGAAATCCAAACTGTGTTTTAAACAAAGAAAAATGGAGATGGAAAATTAATTCATAAGTTAAATACCTCTACAAATATTTTATATACTGTATTTAGTTTCCTTAAGTCCAGTTTAACTAGCAAATTACGTAAAGAGTACCCATGGTACGCTTGACTTCTCAGGTGAGAAAGCAAGCAAATCCCATCCACTGTCCTAGATAAAACCCTTCTCCAAGTAATTTATGTAAATTTGCTGGCCAAGTAAAACCATACAGGAAACTTACCATACTCTTGCCTAAAGGTGGCAGGTGTAGAAACATTGTCTGTTCTACCTTCAAGGCACAATAGCCAAAGGTGAAGTACTAGAAGAGCAGAACAGACTAAACTTGCGTTACTTTTTAATCTATAGAAGTTTTGGTGAAACACTGGTACTCTTGAGGTATAAAGGTCAGGAAAATGCAAAGAAAGACAGTATAGCTAATAGAAAAGATTAAAACTTAGATATGTAAGGCATATCAAAATCCCTACATGTCCCTAAAATAAGAGAATCTCAATATTATTAAACTTCTCAATCCATATTCTATATCAGGTTCCTACCCCAAAGAGCTTACCTGTAAATTTTTAGCTAAAACTCAGCTCCGTGTCCACCCATTTACATAACTGTCATAATTTTCTATTAACCTTGCCAATGTCAGCAAACCCTTTGTTTACCATTATTTCAATTTACAGAAAAATATTGGTACTTAACATCTTCCATTGTTATCCTTTAAACTTTATCTCTTTTCTCTGCAGCCTTAACTACCAAGTTTATTTTAAGTTTATTTTTTCCAAGTGTGTTTAAAATTTGATTGATTGCCTAACATTACATTCAAAAACACTTTACACAAATGTACAGGGGAGCAAAAATTCATATTCCAAAAAACATAACGTACTGAACAAACAGAACTAATAAGGAACACTGGGATAGAAATACAATAATTGAAAGCAAAGGAGACGATCAAGGAAAACTACAAAAGGAAGGTTTTTTTCCATTCACACCCCAAAAACGCACATGCATGCAGATGAACTGTCCGTTCTCTCACAAAAGCAATCTCTAAATCTGTGATTTCGTACATTTTTTATGTATCTTTCTTATAAGCATGGTATCTCTGTTGGAATAAATCTTTTTCTGCACAAAATATTCTTTCACTGTCAGCTATCATTCCCAAGAGCAAACACAGGACCTCCAGCAGGTTTTAAAACTGCCACCTTCCCTATGAACCTTCTCATTTTCTAACTGATTCCTGCTACAATAGCCCTTATAATCAGGTCAATCCATGCACATATTTTCTTTTTTTCAAACACTTAACACGACTCCTGCTTTCAACATACATGTACATTCTTTATAAGTGTCCTAAATAGCTCTGAACAGCCAGAAACACATACTTTTCTCCGTCCTATGCTTCTGCACAATTAACAAATCAGTGTTAAACCGTCTAGTTACTCAAACTTTCTTTAAATCATTCACTTCCTGTAATAATCCATCTCACTTAATATCAAACTCTGGTTCCTTGCTCATTTGACAAATATTAAACCACCAATCTCATCTCCTTAACCTTTTATTTGTCTGAAAAGCACTTTCCTCATTCTCCCTAGCCCAGTGGTCTCAAACTCAAACCCTTTGCGGGGCCACATTTTGGATTTTTAGGTACTTGGAGGGCCACAGAAAAAAATAGTTAATGTCTTATTAAAGAAATGACAATTTTGCATGAGGTAAAACTCTTTATAGTTTATAAAACTTTCCTTTAACAGTTAAAAGGAAAGATATATAAACTATAAGGAGTTTTACCTTATGCAAAATTGTAATTTCTTTAATAAGACATTAACTATTTTTTCTGCAGCCCTCACATTTCAAGTTTAATATCTTTTCTTTCTCAAAACTGACACATTTCAATCACTATATTGAAAATAAAATCATTTTCCCTACCTTTGTTGGCTGGTGACTTTATTTTTCTGTGCTTTTAACTATGTTTCCAGGGCCTTCTTGTCCTTTGACTGTTTTTCTCTCCTTCTTCACTTTCTGCCTTGCATCCATCTTTGGCATTAACTTAATATTCAATTTTTCTGCTTTCTTTTCAAAATCTACGTTTCCATGTCTTACCTTCCTTTCCTATCTCTCTCTTCTTTCGTCCTATTTCCATGGTCTGACATTTCTTTCCTTCCTTTCTCTCCCTCCCTTTCCCCTGGTCTGGCATCTGTCTCCTTCCCTCCCACATGCCCTGGCATCTCTCCCTCCCCCTCCATGGTCTGGTATCTCCTTTCCTTGCCTCCCTCCCATGAACTTGGCATCTCTTGTTCCTCTCCTCTCCCTTGTCTTCCTTCTCCTTCCTTCCCTCTCTTTCCCCAATTGGGTGCAGCAGCAACAAAAGCAGCATTTCCCTTCCCCCTTTCCTGTGCAGCAGAAGCATTTCTCTTCCCCTTTTCCTCCCCCTTTCCCTGTGCAACAGCAGCATTTCCCTTCCCCCTTTCCTGTGCAGCAGAGGCATTTCTCTTCCCCCTTCCCTCCCTCTAACTTTCCCTGTGCAGCAGCAGCAGCAGCATTTCCCTAGGGTCCCCCTTTCCTATGCAGCAGAAGCATTTCTCTTTCCCCTCCCCTTCCATTCCCTTCCTTGTGGAGCAGCAGCGTGTCTGGCCGGTTCTCTTGCTCAGTCAATCATTCCGTTCAAAGCCGCGGGTAGCGGCTATTCGCGAGATCCGCACCTGTGTCAGAAGCCTCTTTGATGTTGTGACGTCAGAGAGGCTTCTGATGCAGGAGTGGATAGCGCGAGGAGACGCCACCCACGGCTTTGAACGAATGATCGACTGAGCAAGGGAGCCGGCCAGACACACTGCTGCTCCACAAGGAAGGGAAGGGGGAAGAGAAATGCTGGTGTGGATGGTGCGAGGAGCCGGCGGCGGC
Organism: Geotrypetes seraphini; assembly: GCF_902459505.1. Taxonomy (NCBI): domain Eukaryota; kingdom Metazoa; phylum Chordata; class Amphibia; order Gymnophiona; family Dermophiidae; genus Geotrypetes; species Geotrypetes seraphini. The sequence goes on from NC_047085.1 coordinate 14,988,839, forward strand.
CGCAGCTTTGACCGGAACAATCAACTGCAGCAAGGGAGCAGTTGATCATCGCGCCCTGACCGCGGGAGCAAAATAGCACCTGGAGGGCCGCATGCGGGCCGCGAGTTTGAGACCGCTGCTCTAGACCTACATTCTCTTTTCTTTCCTATAAAACCTGCCAGTTCCATACATTAACGATCCCAGCATGCAAAAATCAAACAGAAATGTGCTACTTTTCTGGGGTAGTATGATCAGTTATTTCTCCGTGCCTTCCCCTCTTTTAACTTTAAAAATAAAGTCAAAATGTTTAAACTACTTAACTTTTTTTTCTGTAGGATGCATCTGAATTACATCTAAGTCTACATGGCGATGAGTGCTCATGCTGAGCCCTTAAGTCCAGCCAAATTACCTCTATTGTCTTAACACAGCATGTGTCCCTTAGCCATGCAAACTCACTGATCGCAGGCTTCAGCTAACAGAATTAAAGGTCCTTCTGTTCACAATATAACACCCCACACTCTTAATTTAATTGCAAGCTATCACATTTTAAAATTCCTCAACTGACTAGTGTACACAAAACCTGTTGTAACATTTCACATTCCCCTTAAAAAGCATATTTTATCACAATACCTGTACTGAAATGCCTCAGAACACTGAATGAACAACCTTCAAGCTGTTCTTCATTCCTCCTTCCCCCCTCCTGCTGGAGGAAAAGGGGAGGCTTCCAAAAACCTACCTTCCAGCTGGAGTGATGGTCACTGTGGACTAGGCGGAGGGGGTGAAATTCCTCCAAAAACTTGGCTTTTTTTTTCAAAGAGAGGAATTTGTGAGGTAGTTCAGAAAGACAGCTTAGAACATAAGAACATAAGAATTGCCGCTGTTGGTTCAGACCAGTGGTCCATCCTGCCCAGCAGTCCGCTCATGCGGCGGCCCCCAAGTCAAAGACAGTGCTCTAAATGAGTCGAGCCTCACCTGCATACATCCCAGAACACAGAGGAAAAAAGTTTTACAAGATGTGGCTGCAGCTTTTTCTTCTTTCTCCCCCAGTGCTCCAGGGACCCCAGTTTTTTATTTCACATTAACATACATATTTTACAATAGCACATGCAATAATATTGTAACTTTAAAATCCCCTCTTTGTACATATTTACAGACTACCATGGCTTTTCCTGTTCTGATGTATTTTCAGGTAGCTAATGAATTCATTAGTTAGTAAAATGTAGCATGCTTGTTTTAAAAAGGTTATTTACAATATCTATATTAACTAATTCCTAACTATTGTCATACAAATAAAAACACATGTAAGTAAAACACAGATTCCTATGTACAAATTCAGCAATTCAGCCTTCCATGGGATACACGTCGAGCCTTAAGATTCGACATCCAAATTCTCTCTCCACAAGGTTTACATAAAAGATGGAAGACTGCCCGCTAGTGACAGAGTCCCATCTGGGGTGCCAATTGAACAGAGTTATGTTTCTAACTCTGCCCTTAGATGCACTGGAATAATGATAATTGTACAAATATTTCCAATCAAATATTGTTTATTAAAAATTTAACAGAATTGTCTTGTTCAAAAGGCATTTGTACAATGGAGACGCATTACAGTCAGAAAGTGTAAATGCAGCTGCTCTGACTAAGGTCTCAAAATGCTATTCTGCTGCATTTACTTATATACGTAATATATGACATTTTACAGCCTGCATATAATTGGTCAACTAAGGCCAGTACTGGGCAGACTTGCACGGTCTGTGTCTGGGTGGAGGATGAGCTGGGAAGGGCTTCAATGGCTGGGAGGATGTAGATGGGCTGGAGTAAGTCTTAACAGAGATTTCGGCAGTTGGAACCCAAGCACAGTACAGGGTAAAGCTTTGGATTTTGCCCAGAAATAGCTAAGAAGAAAAAATTAAAAAATTTAAATTGAATCAGGTTGGGCAGACTGCCGCCATCTACTATGTTACTATGTTACTAAGAATACTTGATACCATATAAGGCGCTTGCATACATATTGGGGAGTGTCTTCTCCCTCACAAAAGAATTCCTAAAAGTTACATTTTTATACTAGCTTATATAATATAATAAAGAAAAATACAGAAGAAACCAATATTATAATATACTTACAAAGGAAAATATCCATGCACATAGCTTTAAATCATTTCTCCTTTCTGTGTCCCTTAACAGTCAAACTGCTTCTCTTCCATATGCTACTAAGTCATTTAACAGCATGCACTGAAAATCCTGTCTCAGTGAAAAAGGGGAGTGGCTAACCCACTCCAAAGAAATCTTAATTTGTCTCATCCAATACATTTTTAAGGTAGATATATTCTAATCTAAGACCTTTAAATGAAAGTTCCTACATATGTAAGTACTAATTTGTATTTTAATAGTTTACTAAAATTTAATTCATCATATATGCATTTAGACATGTGTATCCAATTAGTGTTTCTTTTTTTCATATTTATTGAAAAATAATGCAATTGCAAAACATCTAACTTATACAGTTACATACAAAGCAATACATTAATACAGGGGTAGGCAATTCTGGTCCTCGAGAGCCGGAGCCAGGTCAGGTTTTCAGGATATCCACATTTAATATGTATGAGATGGATTTGCAAGTACTGCCTCCATGAGGTGCAAATCTACCTCATGCATATTTATTGTGGATATCTTGAAAACCTGACCTGGCTCTGGCTCTTGAGGACCGGAATTGCCTACCCCTGCATTAATACATTATGGGCTCCTTTTACTAAACTGCAAAAGTGGTTTTAGTGCGCACAGAATTGCCACATGCGCTAGTCGCTAATGCCAGCATTGAGCTGGCGTTAGTTATACCCGCGTAGCATGGGTTTAGCAATTGCTAAAATTCTGCATGCACTAAAAACGCTATTGCAGCTTAGTAAAATGAGCCCTATATATCTTATTTATAATAAATACTAAGAGTTTCCAAATTATCAATGATATCTAATATACTTCAGCCCTCCCATCCCTCTCTCCTCCCACCCGCCCCCAACCCCGGTGGAAAGATGTGTGCAGGAGATGTGTGCAGTAAAAGATTATATATTAAGGATTAATGGAACTATCACTTTGGAAATTAGTCCAAGTTTCATATGCACTTCAGATAATGTTATAATTCTGTATCTGGTTTCTCCGGAGAGCAGTTAATTTAGACATCAGTAGTATAATTTGTACACCTCATGTCAAACTGATTGACAGGTGACATAAGAGAAGGATCGACCAATCAGTGCTCACTTCCGGGTTAAGCCCTGCCCACTCTCCACCCACACCATGCCCACTCTCTGCCCAAACTCCGCCCACCCACACCAGGCCCACTTTTTTCTGAGCCCTACCCAGGACCTGCCCACACCACACACCCCTCCTGTCCACTCCCTGCCCATATCTCTCCCCTCCCATACGAATGAATGGTGGTGGCTCTGCCCAAGCCCCGTCCATGCCCCGCCCCTTGTCCACATCACCAGAAATGCACTTTCTGATGATGTCACTGGAAATAGGGTATGGCTGACCCCGGAAATGCGCTTTCTGGTGACATCAGTGGAAATGGGGTGTGATTGCCATGCCGGAAGTGTACATTCTGATGACGTAGGTGGAAACAGGGTAAATGAAGCGTGCAGAAGATGTAACAGAAATGCCAGCTCCGAATCAAAACCTAACACAGGAAGAAGAGGAGTCAACTATACTTGGAAAAGAAACATTAGAGACATTAGATTCTCCTTCAGCAGATTCAGTATTGGCTAGTAAAGGGATTTACAACTTTGGATGGCTGATACTAAACTCATTAGCAGTATTCACTTCAGATATTAAAGTAAATATTGATGGCCTACATAAAATAATGGATGATATGAGTCAGAGCTTCCAGGAATTTCAAGAACGGGTTATTTCGCAAGAACAGGAGATAACGGAAATTCAACAACACTGCAAACAAATAGATCTTTCAATAGAGGAGTTACTTCTCAAAGTTGAGGATGGAGAAAATAGAGCAAGGCGAAATAATCTGAAATTCCATGGGATTCCTGAATCTGAAGACCTTAAAGACCCAACAGCCCTTATACAGTCTATATGCCATAAGTTTTTACAAATGGCGTCTGGACATGCCTTTCCAGCTGTTGTTCTGGTGGCGGGCAGGGAAGCAGGGAGAGAGCCCATTTTCCTGCGATCACCTGTCCCATTGTCCCCACACACAGCTTTGAGACACCGTCACTGAAAACGAGACATTTCAGCGTCCTGAAGCTGTGCGTTCGGACAATGGGACAGGGGATCTGAAAAAGGGACAGTCCCGTTCAAAACGGGATGTATGATCACCTTAGGCAAACTTCCCATTCCCGTCCCGTGCTTGCTAGCAGCTGGAGGCTTCTATACGTTTGGCTTGAATGACTGTTTAAAGTTTGGACTGTCACAACTGAAAGGAGTTGTACTTACCTAAAACCTGTTTTGGACAGGCTGGTGCACAAGACTCTTGAGTATAAAAGGAACTCTTTGGGAAGAAAAAGTGAATTTTTGTTTAGTGAAAATTCTGACCGCCTTACAGGAGTTTTCTTTGATAATTGCTTTTTTTTCTTTTGTTGTGGTGCTTAAATTCACTGAAGGAATTAGGCACCCCAATAAACCTGTGGTGGGAAGTTACTGTATCACAGAACCTGGTGTTTTGCATTTTTGATTTCTACCTTTCTTTTGCCCCTGCAGGGCTTACTCCATCCTGAGTGGCGCGCCTTGTCCAGTAATTGTGCCTGTGGCCACTTGGGGCGCTGTTGGCTGTTCTAAGAGACCCCAGTGGTTACAATCTGGAGGGCATCTGCATATGTGCAGCCATTGACTCGATGACATCATACACATGCGCATGATACCATTATGTCGACGTCTGTGCATGTGCAGATGCCTCCCAAATGCAGTTCTGATCTCAGGGAGGTTCGTGTGGAGTAGGGCAGAGGTGAAATGAGGAGGAGCTAGAATGGGGGAATAATAGGGCGGGACCAGGTATCCTCTTTTTTAATAGAGGAAATCTGGCAAACCTAACAGTAAATAAGAAGAGCTGGCTTAAGAATGAGGTTCATTCCCATCTTGCAAAGTACTGAAAAATGATCTACAGACACTTGTGAGGGAATCAGGGATTCTCCCTCATGAATGATACTGTTCTATCAATGGGCAGCAGAAGGCGCTGGTTTATTGAGCTGGCAGTTAGACTATCCTCCAGGAGGTGGCGTTAACTGGCCAGAACAGGTCCTGCCTGACTCTGAGGGGTGGGATTCATTCAGGGAGGTCCATGTGGGAGGAGGCCACAGAAGGAAGAAGCTTCACTGAGCCCAGGGAGTTAAGCATGAGAAAAGTTTTCCTGGGCTAAGAGCTGAGAGGAGCCCTGGGAAAGAATGAAGGGGGAAAGAACCTGTTGAGAATGGAAAGTTCTTGGAAGCATGGCTAAGGTTAGGATTACCAGACATCCAGATTTCCCGAGACATGTCCTCCTTTTCAGGACATGTCGGGGGGTCCGGACAGCTTTTCAAAACCCGGAAATTTGTCTGGGCTTTGAAAAGCCTCCTCAAATCGCATCAGGCAGGAGGAAATCTACGCATACGCAGATTTCCTCCTGCCCGACAAGAGCAGGCGGGGGGGGGGGGGGGGCGATGCTGGAGGGGCTAGGGATCCGGATTTTCCGATTGGCAAATCTGGCAACCCTAGCTAGGGTAAGTCCTTTAAATGCTGGCGTGAAGACTTGTATGCCAAGAGTTAAAACTGTGCTAGAGAAACTTTTAGCTGACCCCTGTGTTTGGGGTGGGGCAGCTGGTATTTCTGTTCAGAATCTTTAATGCTTGTTGGTTGAAAAGCCCTAATAATAATAATAATAATTTTATTTCTTATATACCGCTGTACCGTGAGGTTCTAAGCGGTTTACAGTAGAAATAGAAGAAATGCATTAAGTAAGATTAATTAAGATGAAGAGAAAGTACTTAGAGTTCCCTGACTGTCCCAAAGGCTCACATTCTTGCTAAAGTACTTGAGAAAAATAAATTAGTTAGGTTATAAACATAGAGTAGAAGAAGGTAGGAAAACAGTTCATAGGAAAATTAATTTCGAATACATTATACATTATATATTGTTCAAGGCGGAATACAAATTATAGGAATTACCAAAAGAATTGCGTAATAAAGATTATCTAGATAAATTACATAACAGTGATTCGTGTACATTACATGGTGTGGTAGAGGATTCAATTTTGAGAATTACATATCAAGGGAATCAAGTGATAACAGAATATAGTGGAGATTATCAGTATATACGGTTTACAGATTGGAAGTTACCTAATAATGAAGTAAGAAATTTATTGGATAGTGTGGAAAATGTTTATATAGGAATCAGAGTATGTATGATAGGAAAGGTTCTAAGAATTGATTAATGTGTTATTCTATAGAGGGAGAGCTTGTGCATAAAGGGAGGCTATTAGTTGGTAATGACGTGTTTTCTGAATAGAAATGTTTTGATTTCTTTTCGAAACACTTTGATGTCTGTTGTATTGATCATTAGTTTGGTGATTGTGGGGTCAATTTTTGCTGCCTGTGTCGCTAGAAGGCTGTCGTATAGTTTCTTAAGACGGGTTCCGTTATTAGGTGGGAAGGTGAATAGGTTTTGAGTTCTTCTTGATCTGGATGAGCGGTAGCGGTATAGGCGGTTGTTTAGGTAACAGGGGGCAGTTCCATGGGTTATCTTAAACAGCAGACAATAGAACTTGAATTGAGTTCTTGCTTTTATCGGAAGCCAGTGAGAGTCTATATAGGCGGGAGTGATGGGGTCAAATTTGCTGAGACAGTAGATGAGTCTGATGGCTGTGTTCTGAACTGTCTGTAGTTGTTTTATCATATTGTTAGGACATGTTAGGTAGAGGCTGTTGCAGTAATCCAACGTACTGAGTGTGAGGGATTGTACAATGATCTTGTAGTGTTCTTTGGTAAAGAAATTTCTTATTTTTATTAGGTTTCGCATGGTGAAGAATGCCTTCTGTATGACTTTGTGTATCTGTGTCTGCAGAGTGCAGCGTCTATCTAATTGTATTCCTAGAATTTTTAGAGTGCTCTGTATGGGATATTTGATTGTATTTACTTCCAGTTCTGTTATAGATTGCTTTTGTTCCTTCTCTAGTAGTAGGAATTTGGTTTTCTCTGCATTCAGTTTCAATTTATGGTTCCTTAACCTTGTGAAGTAACAGGATTAGTTTCCAGTGCAAATAAATTTCTTTGGTTATCAGCAAAGTGTATTCTGGCTATATGTGCAGTAGTACCGTACTTCTTGATTCACAGATTCACCTCCTAAAAAAAAAAATCGGTCTCACCAATTCAGTGAGTCCTGACATACCTCCGGGCATCCTAGACTAGCAGCAGCAGTGGCAATGACCAACTTGACAGAGGCAGCGCACTGAACAGGCTTCTCATGGCCTACCCCGCCGGAGCCCTCCCTCTGCCACATCACTGATGATGCAGCAGAAGGAAGCCTGGTGGGGTAGACCGCAAGAAGCCTGTTTATCGCGCTGCTTCTGCCAAGTTGGCCATCGCCACCACCTCTGCTAGTTTAGGAGGCCCAAAGGAGGGTAGGGATTCGGTCAGGACAATAGGAGAGAGCGAAGGATGAAAAGCTGCCACCCAAGGAGATGGGAGGGAGGTATGAAAAGCTGCTGCACATGGGGGGTGGTGGAGAGGAGAGAAGAAGACTTAATGGAGATGAGATGGAGGAGAGGAATGGATAGATTCAACAGAGGTAAAAACGGGTGAGAGGGAGATATGCATGGAGAAATGGACATAGGATGGAGGGCAAGGGAAGGATGGTGTATGGGGAGAGAGAAAAAAGTGCTGCAGATGATAATAGAGGGATGTTGCATGGAGGGGAATAGAAAGGTTTGACAGGAAGAGAGAAGGAGAGAAACAGAGATGCTGGATATGGCAGTGGAAGGGAAGATACAGAGATAGAAATGAATGGTTAGCACGGAGAAAGAAGAAAACGTCAAATGGGCAAGAAACCCTGGCGAGCGAGTTAACAGAAGAAAAACAGAAACCAGAGCCTGGGACCAACATGATTTGAATAATAAAATGACCAGACAACAAAAAATAGAAAAAAATAATTATATTTTCTATTTTGTGATTGTAATATGTCAGATTTGAAATGTGTATCCTGGCAGAGCTGGTGTTAGACAGCAAGCGTGAGCTAGGACTAGGGTTACCAGATTTTCTAGAACTACAATCCAGACCCATAGCCCTGCCGCCCAGTTCCACCCGGCCCTACCTAGTTCTGCCCTAGCCACATCCTGTTCTGCCTCCAGCCCCGCCACACTTAACCTGTTCACTTGTCAAGAGGGTATCTGCACATGCGCTGGTGTGATGTGATGACGTCACACGTCCCTCCTAGGTGGAAGGTTTTCAAACCTGGACAATATTCCGGGTTTTGAAAAGCTGTCTTGGCGCCCGGACGTCCGGGGCTGGAGGCAGAACAGGATGTGGCTAGGGCAGAACTAGGTAGGGCCGGGTGGAACTGGGCGGCAGGGCTATGGGTCTGGATTGTAGTTCTAGAAAATCTGGTAACCCTAGTCCTAGCTCACGCTTGCTGTCTAACACCAGCTCTGGCAGGATACACATTTCAAATCTGACATATTACAATCACAAAATAGACACATCTGACATATTACAATCACATTTAACGTTTCCATGTCCAGGGAAATCCAGACGTCTGGTAACCCTAGCTAGGACCTAACAAAGAGAGAAAAGGGTGTTTTTGATGGTTCATTTTGTTTACACTACAGCGCTGGCATGGGGCTGGAGAGGGCAAAGGGGAGTGGGGTGGGTGAAGAAGCTAGAAAATAAACCCACCAAGACGATTGGAAAAAAATGCCCTATTGGGCGGGAAAAGTGAATCAAATCAAATTGGATAATCAATACAATAGGCTGAATTGAATCAAATCGAAAAAATGTTTTTCCCTGAATTGGGCAGCACTTTTCCTTGAATCCCCTGCTCAGCCTGATCACAACACTGCAGGAGAGAAAAATGCAATGGGTTTTCCGAATATCTAGCAATGATTCTGCTTGAAAAATATCAGAGCTTGGCAGAGGAAGGAAATATTGATTAATCTTATTAAAACTATGTGTATCCTTACAGCTGACTCTCTGATGTGCTACACGTGTTTTGCAGCAACATCTGACAAGGACTGTCTTACAAAAACAACTTGCTCATCAAGTGATAACTTCTGCGTGACAACTACTGGTTCATTATTAGGTAAGTTTAATGCACCCACTCCACTGAGCACTCCGTTGAACTCCTAGCAGCACCCAGGAAGCAGAAGGGTGTGTGTGTGTGTGTGGGGGGGGGGGGGGGGGGGGGGGGGGTCTGCTCCTTACAGCACAGAGCAAGGAATTAAGAGAACTCCATGAGACACAGATTAATAGATACAGTATATTAACAATTGTGCTGTACCGTGTTCTAGGCCAAAGGGCACAATTAGAGAGTTCAGTGTAAAAGATGGTTTTGGAAGAGGGTATGAGAAACACAGAAACATGAAGGCAGTTAAAGGCCAAATGGCCCATCCAGTTTGCCCATCCACAGTATCTACTATTTCCTCCTCTTCCCATTGGCTAAGGCTCTTAACACCTGCATTGTGAGGTCATAGAACTTCATGGTTATAAACGCATAAAAACATGAAGGCAGATAAAGGCCACATGGCCCATCCAGTCTGCCCATCCACCGCATCTACTATCTGAATCAGAGGTCACGCAGCATTTGAGTGCTATCTTGGTTACAGATACAGTTTCATTCTAAGGTTCTGCGTCACTGTCTCACACAGTGAGACACAGATGATTAAGTGCTCTTGCGCCATCTACTGGATGACCATCAGTACTCCTGAGGCAGGCTTTCTCTTTGAAGCTGAAACATGGACTGTGTTGGGTCTGGAAGGAATCGCAAAATGGTTTGCTTATTCTATATGTTTTCTATTACAATAATTGACTATCCAATAAACTTTGATATATCCCAGGCTGAGATGCTCAGTTCCTTTCCCATTTTTCTTTTGTTGTGTACTTACTGTGGGTATATGTGACTTCTTCTGTGGATTGTACTTGCTTTAGGCCTAACACCTTGCCTGGCATTGTCCATGCCGACTTTGGTGTCTGGCAGTCTACAGCACCTACATAGGCATTATTCCAGTGCCTATTTTCTGGGCACCGGTATGCACCTCAAATCTCGATTAAAAACGCCATTTGGACAGCATTTTTAATGGAGCTATGGGCGCCTACCAACGCCTAGAAAATCAGCGCCAGTTCGAGAATCGGGGCCTTATTTTACAAACCAAAATATCGAAGCTGTGGAGGGAGCAAATCAATGAAATGAAATGAAAAATGTCAAGAAAAGTGTGGAATAACGTCTAAGTTTCATGGCTCCACATCATTCTCTTCTTGGTTGGGTTGAGAACTTTTCAGCAGCCCCTCGTATTTCCCACACTGCTTTAGGATGCAACTTCAAAACCAGAACTAGCCAAAAAGTCTCCCTCTTAAATCTGGGTAAGTTGATGGGGGGAGGGGAGGTGCCTGGAGAGAGCTCTGCAATGTGAGACATTTAAAAAAAAACACCCAATTTACCATCAATTTTTTACCAACTTTTGAAGACAATTCTACATATTTGATGCTCCACATCACAGTAAGTGGTAACTCCTCAAAATCTGAGCAGTTTTATGCAGTTTAACTGGAGACTGGTTGAACTGCAGCCTCTACACCCAGAGGTTGTGGAATTGATTCCCAGCACTGCTCCTTGTGACCTTGGGCGATTCACTTTAATCCTCCATTGTCCCAGTGTCATGGGCACCTTCAGAGCAATGGGTTCTGAGCTACCTGTGACAGGAATTTGGCTCCTGTGGGCCGCTGTGAGCTGCACAGGGATTTTGGGGAGACCAGAGAGACAACCCTGCACAACCAGAGACTTTTCCAAACTTTATTCCTAAGAAACAAAACCAAAAATGTTCAGCTCAGTTACAAACAAAAGCAGTTTGTGAAACAAGAAAACAAGCAAAAACCAAGATTCAAACAGTGTCAGAATGCTCCACAACATACGAGTGCCTCAGCAGGCACAGAAAAGAGGAACAAGGTAAAAACCAGGATTTCCAGAAAAGAAAAACCTTGAAACAGGCTTTTATAGCTTGGAATCCCATTCTGAATAGAGAAAATATTGTATGCCCCAGTATCTTTCTGTTTAGAACTTTCGCATAGGCCGATACAGTTGATTTCCACTTGCTCTGAAGGAGTGTGGCAATAACCACAGAGGAATAACCCCTGGCCATCAAGGCCACTCGCTCAAGCGCCAGGCTGTAAGACCAAAGTGGTTCAGATCTTGAAGTGCAATCAGGCCCTGCATGATTTGCTCGTGATTTGTTTTCAATTCCTAGTGTTTGCCCTGAGATGAAGGGGTTGTCCTGAATGATGTCCAGGACAGAAGAGTGGATTTTGTCATGAAGCGGCTTTTTGATTCCATTGTGGCGGGAGTACGAGCTGCAGCGGCCACTTCCTTTGTGGCCCGGACATGTCATACCAAACTCTGTCAGGATCCTGAGGAGATTGTCCTTCGTGACCTTGACCTTGGGGTGAATTATTTGGCAGACACACTCTATGATATGTTGAAAGTTTTTGTTAAGCTGGGAGTTTATTCAGTTTCTGCGTCTTCCTTGCCATCGAAGGCAAGGAAGACGCAGACCCCTCTCTGAGCTCAACATCACAAGGACTGCGTACCAAGGCCTTCTGGGCCGGTCCGGAGCCACAAGGATCACCGGATCCCTGTGAGAGAACACCCTATCATGGGCCACGGGGGAAAGATGTACAGAAGTTCCCCTTCAGGCCAAGGTTGAAAGACTGTTGGTGCACTGCACCTCCAAAGCGAGGTCTGGAGGAAACTCCAAAATGCTGTCCCGCCGCAGGGGGGTCAAGCGTACTGTGAAGTTCGCCAGAAGGGATGAAAATTCAGACGTGCCGACCCCCTGGTTGGGTGAGGTCTAGAGCCAGGCAGCACCTTAGGCTTACAGTCCTGCACACTGGCCATAAGGTCATCCAAACCCTGACCAAACAAGAGCGAACCTTTAAAAGGCAACTTGCTCAGTGTAGCCTTAGATGAAGAATTACCTGACCACTGGCGAATCCATAACATTGTCCTTGCAGAAACTGCTGCCTTCTCCCGCTGCCCTTTAAGGCTACCCCATGAAAAACCATATTTGCGGTTTTTCGAGATTCGCAGGGGTTCCTGGAACGGAACCCCCGTGAATCATGGGGGACTATTGTAACATCATCTATTTAGGAGCACCCAAAAAAATCCTAAGGAAATGAAGGATTATTCAGAATACAGCTGTTCGATTGATTTTTGGTTTAAAAAAGAACCATATTAGTCCATATTATCGTTTACTTCATTGGCTGCCTTTGGAGGCAAGAGTATTATTCAAATTTTCCTGATGTCTCCAGCTTACCTTTTTCCTCGTTTTGTGTTGCATAGACCATCAAGAGAAACTAGAAACTTCTACTTATTTGCTTATCCAAAAATTAATAGGTGAAGATATAAGACCTTCTTAGATAGGACCCTAGCAACAATCTTGGTTAGGTAAATGTATTCAGCAAGCTTTGTTATCGGAAATTAATTAAGACCACTTTGTTCGATAAGTTTATTACTTAGTGAGTTTTATAAATATTTGTATTTTTTACTGTATTATTGTATTTCGCTAATTGTCCAGCTCTTTTTAGTGTAAACCACCTAGAACTTTGGTTATGGTGGTATAAAAGAATAAAGTTATTATAGCTCTGGATAATTTTCAGGCGAGCCCTAAAGCGGCTGTGGCCCCTTTGGTGGGAACTGGAAGGGCTGGCATGGGTTTCTGCATCAAGCAGGATTGTCACTACTGAACAGCCAGAAGATACATCTATTGCAGATGCTATGTATAATTACAATGGAGGGAAAAAAATAATTTAAAGAAGCCCTGCTCTGGCCACCCAGACTCTCCTGCTCTCTGCTGCCTTCCCTGCAGTGCGAGCCCGTGGGGCTGCACTGCGGCGTGCAGCCCCGCTTTAAACCTGTGGGCTCACACTGCAGGGAAGGTGGCAGAAAGAGTCACACTTCCTGCCTTCTCTGGTTAGAAATCGGCTCCAAAGCAGAGCTCAGGGCTGAGAGCAGAGCAGGGACAGGAGCCACACGATTCCCCCAGTGCCTGAAACCTCTTCCTACACAAGCAGAGAGCAGGGCAATGGAGCAGGAGAGTCGGCAGAAATCTGTGCGACTGGTCCCAAGCAGTCGCTTCTATTCTTGATCGGTCAGCCCAATCGGTGTCCCAAATTTGTGTTGTGAATCACGTCCCTGCTTACTTTGCATGCAATTCTCCTCATTTGCATGCACGGATCCGAAGCGGATCGCTGGAGAGGTTAGTGAATGGGGAAATTTGCTCATAAAGGGGTTGCAAACCAATCAGTTTGCTTTGTTAATCTAGCCCATTGTGACATCACTGATGAGGTTGGCTCTTATTGGTGGAATGAGGCTTTATGACATCACAATCTCAGCTCTGCTTCCCAAAGACTGAAACTCTTCACACTACTACTATGAATTATTTCTACACAGCGCTGTACAGAGTCACAAAGACAGGCCCTGCTCCAAAGAGCTTACAATCTAAACAAGACAAACAGGGGAAGGGTTAATCTGCTGGCTGGGTTGGAGGGCAGAAGAGTAAGGTTAAGGATTGAAGGCTACATCCCTTCTTCCTCAGCTACTTGATATTACATTCACTGACCATTTGTAAATTGAAAGAGTACACCATGTTTCTTCTAAACCGCTTAATTCTTCTCAGCCAAAACTGATAGCAGCAAGAATACTGAGCCATCAACATCTTCATAAATTACTATCCGCTAACTAAGGGGGGAAAGATAAATATTATACAAGGCAAGAGAATTATTATTGTATCCAGGGTGACCAAATAGCTCCAGAAAAAGGAGGCAGATTGAGACATCCGAGTTTTACATCCACTGAAAGCAATGGAATTAAAACCCAGATATTTCAATCCATCCTCCTTTTTCTGGAGCCATTTGGTACCCCTAATTGTACCTGACCTTGCAAAGTCTCCCAGCCCCAAAATATAAAGCTTTTCTACAGCTGAGACCTGCGCTTAAAACACTTGGAGCAAAACTATGAATTACCATGAAGCAGCGAAACTTGAGGACTTCATTGATAACTATCAAATGCAACAATTGAGCCTTAATGTCTTGAACTGTGTAATTTATTATCTGATTCCCTGTCTGCAACTTCTCTGATATTATTGCCCTATTAAAATTGCTGCGTAGCACTTTGAGGGGAATAACAATATGGCATCGCCATCCTTCTGTGCTGCGGTTCAGTCACTTTCCCCACTGCAGTTTCTGGACACAACCTAATAGTTCTACCATATAATAATCCATGCATTAAAAGCATACATTTGAGTATAGTAACTAATTAGATAAGCTTCCTCCTAATTGTTGGCAAATGCGGTGTCTTTTTTCTCAATAAATTTGGATTGTTTCCTGTTTCTTAATCTAGCATTAAAGGTTGGTCATTCAAGCCTTTTATTATAAAGGGATATAGGCAAATACTATATCGCTATATGTAAATTAAAAGTGATAATACAGTAAATCACTTACCTATGGATACAGAAAAATTTTCTTTTCTGCCATACAACCTGATTTCTGTTGCTGACACTAGGTGGCGCTGATGTTCTGCACTGCTTCCTTATTGACACATTTACTTCCAGTATGTTTTTTGCTTTATACTAAAATAAGGTGTTCAGGCATATCTGTTTTATCATATATCTTATGTCTTATCTTTTAGAAGTTTGATACTCAATTATAAGTCAATCATATAATAATTCTGTATTCTGTTTCCAGCTTAAAATCGGATAATGTTTCAGTTGCCTAATCAAGATGTACAATACAGAACTTTTTTGACACATTACATTTCAGAAGATTTTTTACAGTGATTATGTTTAGATTTATTAAATCTTTATTCTGATTGGTTTTTAATGGTCCTTTTCAATTAATAGTGCCAATTGAGCCAATTAAAACAAAATTAAGTTAGGTGCTTAGATTGTCAAGGCAAGCCAATCTAGGGAGCTAAAGTTAGGCTTACCAGACGACTGGATTTTCCTGGACGGCTTTTCAAAACCCGGCACTTTGACAGCGGTGAGGGTGGGTGGGATTGGAAGTGGGGCTGAGGGGATTGGAGGCGGGATTAGGGCGGGTTTGGGGGTGGGCCTGGTGTTGTGACAGGACTGGGGGTGCCGGGGCTAGGGGAATTGCTCAGTGTGATTAAAAAGTTTCTTCAAATTAGGCAAGGCTCCACTACCCTGTTTCCCCAAAAAATAAGCCCTAGTTAAGATCAACCCTGAAGCCCCCCCCCCTCCTGAATGTCCCCAACACTCCCTGCCTGATTTGCCCCCAAAATTAGGCTCATCGTTTCAGGGGTCCCCATCCCAGTGAGATTTGACATACCTCCGCTCCGAGGCCTCCTAAAGCAACAGCGGCAGCAGCGCTCTGAAGGGGCTACTTCATGGCCTTCTCCGCCGGGGCCTTCCCTCAGCCGCATCACTGAGTGCTACCGCCGCTGCTGTTTATGGAGGCTTCAGGGCGGAGGTTTGTCAGTCTCACGGTGGGTGGGTGGGTGGGTGGGGTTCTGCTGCACAGGGGGATGGGATGGAGGGAAGGAAAGAAGCTGCATATGGGGGGTGGGAGAAAGGAAAGAGGAAGAACTGGGGCGGAGAAGAGGAATGGAGAGATGATTGTTGTACATGAAAAAATAAGCCATCCTCCAAAAATAAGCCCTAATGCATTTTTTGGACCCAAAATTAATAAAAGACACTGTCTTATTTTCGGGTAAGCACGGTATGACTGATGTCTTGTGACTGGTCTGGCAGATATTCATCAATGCAATCTCTGTCTGAAAACTTCTAGGGTTACTAGATTTTCTGTCTGGAAAATCCAGACCCTTAGTTCTGCCCCCCCAATCCCGCCTCCAATCCCTCCCCCCTCCCCCCACTGCCTGCTCTCGTCAGGCAGGACATCGACATATGCACAGATACAATGCAATGACATCACATGCACATACGTGCGACATCATTGCGTCTTATCCACGCATGCACGGATGCCCTCCTACACGAAGGAGGACATGTTCGGGGAAATCCGGACATCTAGTAACCCTAAAAACTTCACTTCCATATCGTGAAGAATACTTTGTCACAGAGGTCTAGTAAAGGGGACAGCCTGTCCCGAGTTCCGTCTTGGTGGGCCTCCCCCCTGCTCTTTCCTGACCCCCCCCCACACACACACGTGTGCACCTCTTCCCTTCCCTTGTACCTCTTTAATTTTCCCGGCGTGAGCGGTATCACAAACTTGCTGCCCACATCACTCTTGGCTGTCTCTGACATCACTTCCGGGTCCCGTACCCAGGAAATGACATCAGGAGAGCCAACACAATGTGGACAGCAAGCCCATAATGCCGCTCACACTGGGGAAATTAAAGAGGTACAAGGAGAGGGAAGGGTGTGTGTGTGCATGGCAGGGAGGGTTGGGAAGGAGCGGGGGAACGGAGAAGAGGGTGGGGGAGGGGCACCACCGCTTTGTCATCACTGTCATTATCATCTACATTAGAAGCAGTGCTGACTAATTTATCACTTGCTTCTTCATCTTCATCTTTGTCATCATCAGGCTGCCCAATTACACAGAAGGCTTTCATTAAATTGGAATCTTTAAGAACATAAGAATGGCCTGACTGGGTCAGACCAATGGTCCATCAAGCCAAGTAGCGCCAATCCGGGTCACTAGTACCTGGCCAAAACCTAGATTCACTAACCTGCCCGAATCGGAACAATCCGCTTCCGATTCGGGCAGGTACGATGAATTCACTAACCTAAAATATGCAGATGGGGGTGATCGGAGGAACGCTCCCATCTGCCTGCATGGATCGCACTGCGCGATTCGGGCACATGCGCAGACCCGTCTGAACTGTGACTTTTTTTTTTTAACTTTAAACTTTTGAGAGTCCGTGGGTTTAACCTGCTTCAGTTAGGTGGTTGAACTGCAAAATATTTGAAAGAAAAGAGCAGAGGAGAAACAAGATAAGGATAAATTTGTGTGTCTGTCAGGCTCATCCATAAAGTAAGTAGAAAGAAGAGGCAGAGTCATGAGGGCCAGACATAAAAACATAAGAATTGCTGCTGCTGGGACAGACCAGTGGTCCATCGTGCCCAGCAATCCACTCATGTGGCGGCCCTCTGGTCAAAGATCAGCGCCCTGAGACTACCCATACCTGCGTACGTTCTGGTTCAGCAGGAACTTATCTAACCTTGTCTTGAATCCCTGGAGGGTGTTTTCCCCTATGACAGACTCCGGAAGAGTGTTCCAACTTTCTACCACTCTCTGGGTGAAGAAGAACTTCCTTATGTTTGTACGGAATCTATCCCCTTTCAATTTTAGAGAGTGCCCTCTCGTTCTCCCTACTTTGGAGAGAGTGAACAACCTGTCCTTATCTACTAAGTCTATTCCCTTCAGTACCTTGAATTTTTCGATCAAGTCCCCTCAAGTCACACCAATGTAAAAATTTATATCAGATGATCAGCAGTCTATTGTGGAAGAGATATATCTGGTCACCAAGACTTGCAATTAGCTTCAGCTTTATCTCCGCTTCCAAAGTGACCCAACTTATCACTGTTCGATTTGACTGGAGACCAGTAACCAATTCAACAAACAAAGGCAACTCCACTGTTCAGCAAAGTTGAAGATGAAATGATCCACTGTTTGCATGAAGAAGTTTGCAATAGCAAAATCCTGTTCTGAGTGTTGCTTTTTCATTTGGAACTGTCATTTACATTCCGTCTTCAGATGTAATTAGGTAAAAGTAGTGAAAATTGGGTTTCAAAAAGGGCTTGGATGACTTCTTGAAGGAGAAAGGGATTACAGGGTATAGATAGAGGGGTACTATACAGGGTACTTCAGGATTAGGGCATAAACAATTCAGGTGGTGGGAACTTACAGGTCAAGGACCTCGAGGGCTGCTGCAGGAGCGGGCTGCTGGGCATGGTGGACCCCTGGTCTGACCCGGCAGAGGCAATACTTATGTTCTTATGACTCTCAACCTTTTTTTTACCTCTGGCACACTAAACGGAGAAAATGTTTTTCGTGGCCACATTATAATTGAAATTACAAAATTGCAAAACCAAAAAGTTAAATTAAATTTGAGAATTATTTATTAAAAGTTCTTTAAGCTATGGATGGGTAATTTTAACAACGGTGAAACTAAGGGACCCCTAAAGTAGATAGAACAGAATTGCTCATCAATGCAATGGATGTGTTTGTTTTTGAGTGGAAATTAACTCAAAATGTGGCTTGATAGTCGACAAGCCAACAAGCATTTCATCATCCACCATTTGCAGTCATTTTCTTTATTTTAATTTAATTTCTGTCAGAGCTGAAAATCCAAATTTGCAAAGACGATAAAAACGGTAACAAAGCCTTGATTGCTTTATTGCTCATGTTCGGATAACTAATGCATAATTTTTTTTTTTAAAAAGCTGCTGCATTAAAAAAATTACTTGTGGTTAGTTTTCGAGGAACAATCGCATCAAAGAATGATGCTTCTGTGGGTGTTGTATCCTTACACACACAGGTGCTCATAACATTGACAGACTCTTGCGTACGTGACGTACTTAAGAACATAAGAACATAAGAAGTTGCCTCCACTGGGTCAGACCAGAGGTCCATCTCGCCCAGCGGTCCGCTCCCGCGGCGGCCCATCAGGTCTGCGACCTGTGAAGTGGTCTCTGACCATTCCTATAACCTACCTCAAGTTCTATTTGTACCCCTCTATCCCCTTATCCTCCAGGAACCTATCCAAACCCTTCTTCAACCCCTGTACAGAGTTCTGGCCTATCACATTCTCCGGAAGCGCGTTCCATGTGTCCACCACCCTCTGGGTAAAAAAAAACCTCCTAGCATTTGTTCTAAACCTGTCCCCTTTCAATTTCTCCGAGTGACCCCTAGTGCTTGTGGCTCCCCACAGTTTGAAGAATCTGTCCTTATTCACTTTCTCTATTCCCTTAAGGATTTTGAAGGTCTCTATCATGTCCCCTCTAAGTCTCCTCTTCTCCAGGGAGAACATCCCCAGCATTTTTAACCTGTCAGCGTATGAAAATTTTTCCATACCTTTTATCAGTTTAGTCGCCCTCCTCTGCACTCCCTCGAGTACCGCCATGTCCTTCTTGAGGTACGGCGACCAGTATTGAACACAGTACTCCAGGTGCGGGCGCACCATTGCGCGATACAGTGGCATGATGACTTCCTTCGTCCTGGTTGTGATACCCTTTTTGATGATGCCCAGCATTCTGTTTGCTTTCTTTGAGGCAGTCGCACATTGTGCCGATGGTTTCAGTGATGTGTCGACCATCACCCCCAGGTCCCTTTCAAGGTTACTTACCCCTAGCAGTGTTCCCCCCATTTTGTAGCTGAACATCGGGTTCTTTTTCCCTACATGCATGACCTTGCATTTCTCTACGTTAAAACTCATTTGCCACTTTTTTGCCCAGTCTTCCAGTCTCGTTAGGTCCCTTTGCAGGTCTTCGCAGTCTTCCGTGTTTCTAACCCTGCTGCAGAGTTTGGTGTCATCAGCAAATTTGATAACCTCACATTTCGTCCCTGTCTCCAGATCGTTAATAAATATATTGAAGAGTAGAGGTCCCAGCACCGACCCCTGTGGAACTCCGCTCATGACCCATTGCCAATCTGAGTATTGGCCCTTCACTCCGACCCTCTGTTTCCTGCCTGCCAACCAGTGTTTGATCCATCGGTGGATATCCCCTTGCACCCCGTGGTTCCACAGCTTTTTAAGTAGCCGTTCGTGAGGTACCTTGTCGAAGGCTTTTTGGAAGTCAAGGTAAATGATGTCTATGGATTCCCCCTTATCCATCTGGCTGTTTATTCCCTCAAAGAAGTACAGCAAGTTCGTGAGACATGACCTTCCCTTGCAGAAGCCGTGCTGGCTCGCCTTCAGTTGTCCATTGTTTTCTATGTGTTCACAGATTGTGTCTTTTACCATTGCTTCCATCATCTTCCCTGGAACCGAGGTCAAGCTCACAGGCCTGTATTTTCCCGGGTCACCCCTTGATCCCTTCTTAAAGATGGGCATGACATTCGCTATTTTCCAGTCCTCTGGGATCTCCCCAGTTTTTAGGGAGAGGTTACATATTTGGCGAAGTATCTCTGCTATTTCGTTTCTCAGTTCTTTTAGTACCCTTGGGTGGATGCCGTCCGGGCCTGGTGATTTGTCACTCTTTAGCCTGTCTATCTGTCTGAGGACATCCTCTTTGCTTACCTCTAGTTGTACCAGCCTTTCGTCGTGTTCTCTGTTTATAATCACCTCGGGTTCCGGGATATTGGATGTGTCCTCTCTGGTGAAGACTGACGAGAAGAATTTGTTTAACCTTTCAGCTATCTCTTTTTCTTCCTTTATCGCTCCTTTCCTGTCTCTGTCGTCCAGTGGTCCCACTTCTTCTCTGGCTGGTTGTTTCCCTTTCACATACCTGAAGAAGGGTTTGAAGTTTCTTGCTTCTCCTGCCAGTCTTTCCTCATATTCCCTCTTTGCTTTCCTGACCTCTCGATGACATTCTTTCTGGTGTCTTTTGTGCTCTTTCTGGTTTTCCTTTGTTGGTTCCTTTTTCCATTTCTTGAAGGATGATTTATTGTCGCTTATCGCCTTTTTAACTGCAGTTGTTATCCATGCTGGGTTTCTAGTTCGATTTTTTTTGCACCCTTTCCTAAACCTTGGGACACACAGGTCTTGTGCCTCGAGCACTGTGCCTTTAAGAAGTGTCCAGGCTTCCTTTACGGTCTTTACCTTCCCTGAGCTGTTTTTCAGCTTTTTTCCTACCATTTTCCTCATGTCCTTGTAGTTTCCTTTTCTGAAGTTGAGTGCTGTCGTTGTGGTCCTTTTTACCTTTGATGTTCCCATGCTTAATTTGTACTGGATCATGTTGTGATCGCTGTTTCCTAATGGTGCTAGTACCACCACTTCCTTTGCGGGTCCCTCTAGCCCGTTGAGGATTAGGTCTAGAGTGGCATCCCCTCGCGTTGGTTCCGTGACCAGCTGCTCCATGAAACAGTCTCTTATCGCCTCTAGGAATTTAGTTTCTCTCGTGCAATTTGAGTGCCCAATGCCCCAGTCTATTCCCGGATAGTTGAAATCCCCCATAACCACCACCCTTCCACTTTTGCACACCTGCCTCAGTTCAGCCTCCAGGTCCAGGTCGTTTCCTTCTGGCTGTCCTGGTGGGCGATAGTACAGTCCCAATTTGATGTCAGCTCCTTCCCCTCCTGTCAGCTTAACCCATAGCGACTCCAGACTGTCTGCCCTTATTGTTGTTTCTGTTCTGGATGAAGGAATGGAGTCCTTTATATACAGTGCTATTCCTCCCCCCTTCTTGTGTGCCCTGTCCCTCCTGTAGAGTTTGTACCCTGGTAGGGCCACATCCCATTTGTTGTCCTCTGTCCACCATGTCTCTGTGATTCCTATTATGTCTAGGTCCTTATTTCCGGCTATAACTTCTAGTTCCCCCATTTTAGTCCTTAGGCTCCTAGCATTTGTGTATAGGCATTTTAAGTCCCTGTTTGTTACCTTTTCTTTTGGATCTACTCTTGATTTGTTGTTCCTGCTGGTCTCCTCTCGTGCTGCCTCCTGTGGTGTGTCTATCCCATCCTCTGCCCGCTTCTTTGTTCTTTGATAGCCCTCTGGTTCTAGTTCTAATTGCCTCTCGGGTCCCTGTGCTGCATTTTTGGGTTTATGTCCATAAAGTGTCCATTTTGTCTCTAGTCCACTATTGCCATTTTCTGTTTCAGTATCCTTTCTCGATACTGTGGTCCGATGTGTCGAGGCCTGATCGACTATCGGCTTTCCCCTTGTTATCAGTTTAAAGTCATGTCTATGCAGGTCTGGATGTTACGTGCCAGCATCCTCGTCCCAACCGTGCTCAAATGCAGTCCGTCTCTCCTGTAGAGCTTGTTTTTCCCCAGGAAGGTTGACCAGTTCCGTACAAAGAGGAAACCCTCCTCATCACACCATCGCCTCAGCCATCCATTTGTTGCTTGCAGCTCGGTCTGCCTCCTCGCATCTGCCCTCGGTACTGGCAGGATCTCTGAAAAGGCTATCTTCCCTGTCCTCAGCTTCAGCTTCCTCCCCAGGATCTTAAACTGCTTGGTCAGTGTAGTCATGTTGAAATTCCTTCTGCTGACGTCATTTGTTCCGACGTGGATTATCACTGCTGTGTCCTCTGTCTCAGCTCCCTCCATGATTCTCTCGATTCTGTCGGAGATGTCCTTTGTCCTCGCCCCTGGGAGACATGTCACTAGGCGATCCGCTCTGCCTCCTGCTATGTCCACCTCTCTCAGGATTGAGTCTCCCACCACGATAGCAGATTTTCCTCTCCTCAGCTTCCTCCTGGGTCTCAGGTCTGTGTCGATGATTGGGTCCTCCAATCCTTCCGTCTCCTGGTTGGTTACTCCGCAAGGTTCCTCTCCCTCGGCTCCTGGTGGGTCCTGGTGTCTCCTGGCGGGTCCTGTCCTCTATCCATTTGTTCCCTTCTGAAGAGCGGGTGATCCTGTGTTACTACCATCTTGCACGCCTCCTCGATGAATCTTTCGAGCTCTCTGACCTGCTCGTTGATGTGGTTTTCTCTGGTGGTGTCCTCAGTTGGTTCAAATTCCCTTGGTTCCTCTATGGAGCGGAGTCCCTCTAGCTCCTGTACTTTGATCTGCAGTCTCCCGACCTCCTTTTTTAGGCTAGGCAGTTCCTGACATCGACTGCATATGCAGGCCTGCCTCCCGGAAGGGAGGTAGTCATACATGTGACAATCAATGCAGTATACTGGAAAGCTTCGCTGGCCTTCTGCTGCCTCCATTTTTCCTTCCTTGTGATTAAGTTGGTGCACTGGAGTGTGATCGATGTGTGTCTAGGTGAAGAAGTAGAGAGAGAAGAAATAATGAGTATAGAAGAAGAAAGGGTATATATATATATATATATATTATTTTTTTTTTAATTTAAGAAGATTGAAGATTGAATATGCTGCTGAGCAGCCTGGACTCCTGGCTCCTTCTCTCGGCTCCTTCGCAAAGGCGCCCTCGCTAAGGCGAGCGCCTTTGCCGCTCGCCTTCGCCGTGCACAGAACGGCCGCGCGCCGTTGGCTCACCCCCTTTTAAGGGGGAGCCTGGGCACCGAAGCGACCTCTGACGCGGAGGGGGTGGGCGGAGCTAACTCTCGCCGCTACCCCGATCACCTATTCACCCTTCCTGCTTCCTCTGCGTCTCTCCTCCAGCCCTCTCAGCCCTGGCTTCCTCCCTGCTGCCTCCCGATCCTGTCCTGTAAGTAGAAATAAGCAAGAGCAATATTAGAACGCCGCCGCGGTCTGCCTCGTGCTCAGGCTTCCTGCCTTTTAAGGGGGAGCCTGGGCACCGAAGCGACCTCTGACCCGGAGGGGGTGGGCGGAGCTAACTCTCGCCGCTACCCCGATCACCTATTCATCCTTCCTGGCTTCCTCTGCGTCTCTCCTCCAGCCCTCTCAGCCCTGGCTTCCTCCCTGCTGCCTCCCGATCCTGTCCTGTAAGTGTCATCTGTTCTAGTGTATATTTACAAAGGGAATTTTTAAAAATAAAGTAAAATTCTGGAATCTCTCGTGGCACACCCAGAATCTCTTTGGGGCACACAGTTTGATGGACACTGCATTAGCAGCTGAAGCAGAACCCTAACTCATTACAAAGACTAGGGGGGACACTCGATGAAGTTCCAGGGAAATACTTTTAAAACCAATGGGAGGAAATATTTTTTCACTCAGAGAATAGTTAAGCTCTTGAATGTATTGCCAGAGGTTGTGGTAAGAGCAGATAGCGTAGCTGGTTTTAAGAAAGGTTTGGACAAGTTCCTGGAGGAAAAGTCCATAGTCTGTTACTAAGAAAGACATGGAGAAGCCACTGCTTGCACTGGATCGGTAGCATGGAATATTGCTACTTGCTTGGGTTTTGGCCAGGAACTAGGGACCTGGATTGGCCACCATGGGAACAGGTTACTAGGTTTGATGGACCATGGGTCTGACCCAGTAAGGCTATTCTTATGTTCTCATTGGAGATTATTCCCAAATATGGATTTACAGATGAAATTATTTTCTTTGTTTTAGATATAGGTTTTATTACCAATAAACGATGTGCTGCCGTGTGCGAACCAAATGAAGTAGAATTCATCTTGGGAGATATTTCCCTTAAATGCTGCGATTATGACCTGTGTAATGACGGTACAGAGAGAGCGTGAAGATCAGCTACCTGGCCCTGGCCGTCTCAGTGGGTTTCGTGGGCTTTCTGCTGCGCTCCGGTCTCTAATGTGCGAAGAAGCAGAGGGACTGATTCACCCCGGGCTTCCTTTCATTCTGTGCCTGATCTTAAATCAATCACTCCTGAGTGTATTACTGTAATAAAAAGTGAAACTTCTGCAATATTCTCTTTTTGTCAAAGCATAATTTAATCACTCTATATGAATAAAAATCCATTTAAATGCTGTTCAAAAAAGTTATTAAACATACTGTTATACTGTGATATTTGGGGGGTGGAATTCCATTTAACGGAGTAATGTTATATTACACAGCTGTTCCCTTCCCTCTCTCGTCTCCCTCTCCTGGTTTCTTCTCTTTCCTCCCTCCCACCCCCATTTCTCCCTATTGGCTTCTCCTCTCAACCCTCCACCCTCACCTAGCCCTGTTGCCTTCGTCTTGAGGCTTCCTATAGACCCAGCACTTCTAGCCCATATCTTAGTGGGGGTGGGGGTAGGGGGTTGCCGGGCAGGAGGGATTGGGCTCCCGGATCTTGTCGAGGGGGGGTTGCCGGGCAGGAGGGGTTCGGCTCCCTCCTGCCCGGATCATTGTCGGGCAGGGTGGAGGGTCACTGGGGCAGGAAGGCTTGGGCTCCCTCCTGCCCGGATCGGCGGGGTGGGGTGGTTGCTGGGCCAGGAGGGCTTGTGCTCCCTCCTGGCCCGATCGTTGCTGGGGTGGGGGGGATTCTGTAACTGGTGTTCTTTTTGACAGACACCGGTTACAGAATCCAGTTTTAGATGAAAGACTGGCCCCTCCTTCGCCTAAAAGCCCTTGTTTTGGGCGTTTGGGACTTAGGCTTTTTTTAGGTTGATTATATGGTGTATGTTTAGACGTAGTGGTGGTCTGGGCGTTTAAACAGCTGAACGTAGAGGCAGGCCATTATTTAAAAAAACCTCCTTTTGGACGTTTTTTTTAATAATGGGCATTTTCCCTGCTTCTACTTTCAACGTTTAGGGCCTTAGGCCAAAAGGGTCACTTAGACGTTGTTGTTGTTGTTTTTGTTCAAAAATTTTTTTATTAGTTTTCAAAAGGTAAGATATAACAGCACTGTGACATTTTTATTGATTATGCCCCTCCGTGTGTTTAAGATGTTCCAGTTTCTAATAAAGGATGATATGATTGTGCTTTAATGCTATAATCTCTTTATATTTCCTATATGCACATACGTTATTCCACCATTCATGATAGCTGACATACTGATTATTCTTCCAATGGCGGATCACAATATGCAGAGCCAGAGCGATCTTAAAATCAAATAACCTGGAACTAGTGGATGTAATGTCAATCTTAGGATTAGACAATCGTAATATAACAATGTCATATGATAACGGAACAGATATAGAAAACACATTCCATATAGTATGCCATACTTGAGACCAATATTGTGACAAATTAGCCTACTGAGTTATTACAAGACCAACAGGTGTCAGGTGTTTTACGTGGAAGTTTAGCAAGTTTTGCAGGAGTCCAGTAAGCATTATGCAAAATGAAATAAGACAGGGCTGCCCATGTCCGGTCCTCGAGATCTACTGGCAGGCCAGGTTTTCAGGATATTCACAATGAATATGCATGAGAGAGATTTGCTTACGCTGCCTTCTTGGTATGCAAATCTCTCTCATGCATGTTCATTGTGGATATCCTGAAAACCTGGCCTGCCAGTAGATCTCGAGGACTGGACTTGGGCAGCCCTTAAATAAGAGGATTGTAACAAGTCTGCAGGCAAAGAAGGAGGAATTGATTGGGACCCAAAAACTTCCCATTGTAATGGGGTCAACTGTAAATCTAGTTCAGTGGTTCCCAAACCTGTCCTGGGGGACCCCCATCCAGTCAGGTTTTCAAGATATCCCTAATGAATATGCATGAGAGAGATTTGCATACCTGTCACTTCCATTATATGCAAATCTCTCTCATGCATATTCATTAGGGATATCTTGAAAACCTGACTGGATGGGGGTCCCCCAGGACAGGTTTGGGAACCACTGATCTAGTACATTCCATTTGCAGTTAACCTCAAGCTGGGTCTTATTGGCCTGGAGAATTTTGCATACTTTAGATCAGGGGTGGGCAACTCCGGTCCTCGAGGGCCAGAATCCATTCAGGTTTTCAGGATTTCCCCAATGAATATGCACTGAAAGCAAATAGATCTCATGAATATTCATTGGGGAAATCCTGAAAACCCGACTGGGTTCCGGCCCTCACGGACCGGGGTTGCCCACTCCTGCTTTAGATGCTGTTTTTGCACATTGCATAAGAAGACCACAAATGGAAGTGGTATGCGGACATTTAGGGTTGTTCATAGCAGAAGATTGAGTAAATTCATCTCCTAAACAGAAGCCTCACCACTTACAATGTTATTTTTCCCTCTGTTAATCTCGGTGTAATATGCTGTCCTTTTATCTACTTCTTATGTAATAAGTTGTATCCCCACTTCTTGCATTCTATAATTCGCTGATTGTCCAGCCTTCTTCGATGTGAACCGCCTAGAAGTCATTCGACTGTGGTGGTATAGAAGAATAAAGTTATTATTATTATTATTATTAATATCCCCAAACTGAGCTAATAGAAACCAGATTGATTCTTGTTTCGGAACGACATTATATTTTTCTCTAATAATCCGAAACGGGATTAAAGTACTTTTTAAAAGCATTTCGGTGGGGTTTATGATTACAGCGATGACTTCTCCAATATTTCACATTTCATCTATATTTAGTATATTACAAATTGTAGATGCATCTAAGTGATTTACAAAGGCTAAAGGTTATATGAGGGCATCAGGAAGGCGAAAAAACGATACTAAGGGCTCCTTTTACAAAAGTGCACTAGCGTTTTTAGCGCACGCACCGGATTAGCGCGTACTAGCTGAAAAACTACCGCCTGCTCAAGAGGAGGCGGTAGCGGCTAGCGTGCGTTACATTTTAGTGTGTGTTATTCCGCGTGTTAAGGCCCTAACACACCTTTGTAAAAGGAGCCCTAAGTTACAATAGATCATTATAAGGGAACATAAGCATAGCCTTAATGGGTTAGATCAGTGGTAGGCAAACTCATTAGTTAAAAGAGCCAAAAATCAGTAGTACAACAATTAAGATTTCTTTTGAGAGCCATCCCCCGCGCCCACTTGCACTACGACGGCTACGTCAACCTGACTGACACCCTGCACGCCCGCACGTAGTCGAAATCGATTCATGGCAGAGCCTAGAGAATGACACAGGGAAAAAATTTGTCTCCGTCCCCGCCTCGTCCCCGTGAACTCGGGCCCATCTCCGCAAACCATCTGATCCCATCCACACAAGCCTCAGTTTTATACTGAACTTATTACATTAAAGTATCAAAAGAAACAAAATTCTGTACAATTGTCAATTTATAAATCAGCGTCTTCTCCCCACTCTCTCTTCCCCATTTGCCTTCAACGTCCTCAGCCCATTCTTTCTCCACTTCCCTTCAGCTCATGCACATAAAAACATGCAAGCAATTTTATATCATTTTCATGCTATTAATTCATAGAAATTAAAGTCTAAATAATGCCAGTCACATAACAAAACATGATTTTACAAAAATAATTCCTTGCATAGTCAAGCCTGCAAGGATTACTAGATGTTTTTCAACAGCTCCCCTCCCTCCCTCTTACCTTCGTGGCCAAGTCAAAATGATCTACCAACAATAAAATTTTAAAAAACACAAAGCACACTGTACGTAGAGAAAATATTAATTATCATTTATATTCTGGGGGGTTTTCAAAGAGGTCAAGGCAGATGACTTTATGTAATGTCACCTCAGTAACAACTATACAAAAATAGACAAATATACCCCCTCCCTTTTTACTAAACTGCGATAACGGTTTTTAGCGCAGAGAGCTGCGCTGCTCTCGATGCTCATAGGCTCCCTGCGCTACAAACCGCTATTGCAATTTAGTAAAAGGGGGCTATAGTGCAAAATATAGACAGCAGATATAAATTCTCAAAACGGACACTAAATTGAAAATGAAATCATTTTTCCTACCTTTGTTGTCTGGTAATTTCATCAGTCTCTGGTTGCACTTTATTCTTCCAACTGTGCATCCAATATTTCTTCCCTTCTTTCAGCCTCCTGTATGCTTCCTCTCCTCCAGACCTCATTCCATCCCCTAATTTTTTTCTTTCTTTCTCTCTCCATGCCCCCTTTCTTTCTGTATGTCTGTCTTTCTCTCTCCCTCCGTGCCTCCTTTCTTTCTTTCTCCGTGCCCCCTTTCTTTCTGTCTTTCTCTCTCCATGCCCCCTTTCTGTCTGTCTCTCTGTCTTTCTGTCTCCCGTCTCCCTTCTTTCTTTCTGTCTCCCTGCCCCCCTTTCTTCCTTTCTTTCTCCCTGCCCTCCCCCAAGCCACCGCCATTGGGGAACAGGCCGTTGGCGGGAAATATGTTGCCGCCGCCTCCATCGGGGAACAGGCCGCCGCTGAGTTCTGAGCTCTTCCTGTTTCCCTTCCCCGTAAAGAGGATGCTGAAGCGCCGGGCCGACCAACCTTCACCACCCGACGTCAATTCTAACATCGGAGAGGAAGTTCCGGGCCAGCCAGGCAGTGATTGGCTGGCCTAGAACTTCCTCTCCGATATCAGAATTGATGTGGGGTGGCAAAGGTTGGTCGGCCCAGCACTTCAGCATCCTCTTTACGGGGAAGGGAAGCAGGTTGGGCACCCCTGCTCTAGCTAGCTGAGCCGTGAGCCGCACTCAAGTGGCCAAAAAGTCGCATGTGGCTCGCGAGCTGCGGTTTGCCGACTCCTGGGTTAGACCAATGGTCCATCAAGCCCAGTAGCCCGTTCTCACGGTGGCCAATCCAGGTCATTAGTACCTGGCCAAAACCCAGAGTAGCAACATTCTGGAATCCCAAAGAGTAACAAGATTCTAGAATCCCAAAGAGTAGCAACATTACATACAGAATCACAAGGAGTAGCAAGATTCTGGAATTACAAAGCGTAACAAAAGATTCTGGAACCCCACAGAGTAGAAACATTCCATGCTACCGATTCAGGGCAAGCAGAGGCTTCCCCCATGTCTTAAGAAAAGACTATGGACTTTTCCTCCGGGTATTTGTCCAAACCTTTCTTAAAACCAGCTATGCTAGTGATCAACTACCTATACATGTGATACAGGAAGAAGAAAGGGAGTGCAAAGAAAACATAACCCAGGTGAGAGAAGGGGAAGCAGCTGCTTAAAAGCTAAAAAGGAAGTGAGTATGAGAGACTTTTAAAGAGACAGTTACAGAAACGGGTTTTCAGCAACGTTTTGAATTTCAGGAAGGGCAATTCAGAATAAAGGTATAAGGGTAAGGAATTCACAAGAACATAACAATTTTTATGTGGAGAATCCCCAGTAAAAGAGATAAAAGATCTGGGCCTGACATTTAGAAGAGCAATCGCTAGGCACAGCAACTCCCTCCTGTCGAGTTGCTCTCCCTGCCTCGATCAACTGAGCCGCAAGACTCCCTGAAGTTGCCAGTGACTTCGGGGCTTCCCCTGCCGCTCAGCTGTTTGGGGCAGGAAGAGCAGCTTTTTTTTTTTTTAAGGGCCCTTTAAAAAAAAAAAAAATCGTGCTAGGACTCCTGTGCCAGGACCCCTCCCACTCCCCCTTTAGGATCAGCAGGAAGGATTCCACTGTCTCCTGCCGGTAGACCTGCCTTTCAAAATGGTGGCCCTTTCACTTCCTGATGTATCCTGGGATGCACTGGGAGAAGCCTAAGGTGGGCCTTCCCCTTCCCGGTGCATCCAGGGGTGCACCAGGAAGGGGAAAGCCCACTATTTTGAACAGGCAGGCTTGCCAGCAGTAAGGAGTGGGCATCCCGACTGCCGGTCTACATTAGAAGATACAAAGGGGAGTGTCGGGAGTGGGGGTCTGGGTAGCGGTGGCTCAGGCAGGATGGAGTGGGCATTCATAGAAACATAGAAGATGACGGCAGATAAGGGCCATAGCCCATCAGGTCTAACCACTCTACTGACACACCCCCCAGTCTACTATCCTAGGGATCCCACTCCTGGTGACAGGTTCCCTTGTTAAGGGATCCCACATGGGCATCCCATTTGCTCTTAAATTCTTGCACGCTGTTGCCTCGATCACCTGCACCGGGAGCTCGTTCCAAGGATCAACCACTCTCTATTTCCTGGTGTCGCCATGAAATTTCCGGCCCCTGAGTTTGAGCGGATGCCCTCTTGTGGCCAAGGGTCCTTTGAGAAAGAGAATCTCTTCTTCCATCTCGATACGGCCGGTAATATACTTAAACGTCTCGATCATGTCTCCTCTCTCCCTACGTTCCTCCTGCCAATCATGAGGGGACAATGGGCATAGATGGGGGGCTTGGTGGGAGGAAGGGATTTTTTTTTTTAAATGTTTATCAGGGCCTTTACGGGCAGGGTAGACTGTCAGTGCCTGAGCCAATCAGCGTTTAGGCACTGAAAGGAAAGTTAGACTATGACACTTCAGACCCCGTCAGTAAAGTCTGCACGGGGAAACAACGCATTTCAATGACGTACATTACACGATGTGCTCATTACAATACCAATGAGCTCCTTGTAATTCATTGGCATAGGATTCTCAGTGGCTGCTACGGATGATAGGAAGCAGCCATGGAGAACCCTTTTGTGCATCGGCAGGAGAGTTTCCTTGCAAGTAAGACTGGTTAAAACCAGTCGTATTTGCAAGGAAACCTTTTGTGCATCAGGGCTTTACTTGAAGATCCAGGTTGTAATTATAAACTTAACATAAGAATAGCCATCAAGCCCAGTAGCTCGTTCTCACGGTGGCCAAAGAATAGCAACATTCTAAACAGAATCCCAAGGAGTAGCAAGATTCTAGAATCCCCAGAGTACCAACATTCTATGCTACCGATCCAGGGCAAGCAGTGGCTTCCCCCATGTCTTCCTCAATAACAGACTATGGACTTTTCCTTCCAAAATATTTACAAAGAGGCATTCAAATTAAATCTTCAGTCGTGTTTCCAGTACAAGTCCTTTTGAATCAATCCCTCTCCATGTTCCCAATCTCTTCACATCAAATCCTTTTTATATATGCGGCGAGCCGCTCCAGGTCCTACCCCCATCCCTCAGCCCAGGGCCACTGCTTCCCCACCAAGCTGAATCAACAATCTACATTCTCCTAGGACAAGCAGGATGAGTCAGCCACATATGGGTGTTGTCCCAACAGCTCCCAATTTGCGGATAAGCTCTCCAATAGCTCAGAGATATTTTTTTTTTTTTTCCTCTCTGAGCACGTGCAGTGCCCGGGCCCCACTGGGCATGCCCGAGCCCTACCCATTTCCCCCTGCTTCCCCCTAATCCCCAGTCTTTAGTTTCCGCCCGTTCCCATCGGTCGGATTTTCTACAGCTCTCCATTACAACTTTTCTACTCATCAACTTGAAGATGCCTGAATCATCTAAAGAAACAACTGGGATGCAGGAGGAGGATGAACACACTGGATCCTCATGAATTGTGTGCCCACTGATTGGATCCGGCGCTCGAGGTTTCCGTGTTGCTTGCATTGTGCGCACATGTCACCACGTGCATGCAAGCTAAGGAAGAGGGCACTGAGAGACTTCATGAAGAGAAGTGAGGCCCGAGAATCTTCCTCCAGCAGCCATCCTCATCGGAATGCAGCAGCAGGGGATCCACAAGCTACAGTGGCAAGGAGCCTCCAGGATGCCCTGGCTCAGCTAATCCCCCCGCCTGCACTTGGCCCGGTAGAGAAATATCTCCCGGAGTCCCTGCATGTTGTTGCTTACAGCCAGCCTCTGCAGGGCAGCCGATAGAAGTCTCACCAGACCGAGAGATCTCTCCAGAAGTCCCTGCATGTTGCCGCTTACAGCCAGCCTCTGCAGGGCATGAAGAGAAGTGAGGCCCGAGAATCTTCCTCCAGCAGCCATCCTCATCGGAATGCAGCAGCGGGGGATCCACAAGCTACAGTGGCAAGGAGCCTCCAGGATGCCCTGGCTCAGCTAATCCCCCTGCCTGCACTTGGCCCGGTAGAGAAATATCTCCTGGAGTCCCTGCATGTTGCCGCTTACAGCCAGCCTCTGCAGGGAGCCGATCGGGGTTCAAAGGTAAGTCCTATCTGCTTCTTTTTGGGAAAACCTCTGATAATCTGTTGCAGCCCCGAGGGCTCTGCCCCACCCTCCTCCCAATCTGAATTTAAGGAGAAAGAATCTCCCATGCTTCTTTCCCTTGGAGGGGACCTGCAGACCTCTCCCCCCAGTAGGAGACATGCTGCCCCAGAGTTCAGCTTGTAAAGGACATGTTGAAAAAAACAAAACAACCCAACTGATGTTTCTTTCTCTCTTGGGGTCCTGCAGAATCTGCAATTCACACCTCTCCCACCCCCCCCCCCCCCCCCCCCTCTCATGTTGGGAACGAGGAGTCTGCCTTTCTCAGCAGGGTGCTGATATCATCAGAGATGCGGCATGTCAGACCATGCCTCTCCAAAGGTGGGGGTATGAAACTCCTCAGTCTAAAAAGCTGTTTGCTCTTCATAAAACCTAGGCAGAGTGCTTTTCCAGCTACCATGAGGGACTATGATACTATTCATGATTTCTATAGCACTGAAAGGCATATGCAGCGCTGTACAGTTTAATATACAATAGGCAGTACAGCAGGAGAAGCCCACTCAAGAGGCATTATCACTCCTCTTTCTCTGCCTCCAGGCACAGTGGGAAACGCAGCCAGGAGCACTGGCACAGATGAAGGGGTGCATCCTGCCCCCTCTCTGCAGGCTCTCCCCCCCCTCTCAAGAAGGACAGAGAAGGGCGGTGGAGTACATGGAGCCACCCAACCAGTCAAGTGGAGCAGCACATGAACCTGCAAACCACCAGGGCTGGGACCAGCAGCCACAGTTAATCCTCCTGCTGACCCACTCCTCTCTCAGCGGGCTACACTCCCCACAATGCCCCCCTTTAGAGGGAGCCACGCACAACAACATGGCGCGGTCCAGTGGCATGCCATGCACCCAAGCAACGGAGGAACAAGCTACACACCAGCCTCCAGCCACGCCCCGAGTCACCACCCACAAAAATAAATAAATAAATAAATAATTTACTAAAAAAAAAAAAAAAGAAAACCCACAAACGAGGACTCACCCCAAGTCCCTCTAGAAACTCACAGCCTTTCTCAAGATCCATGTGGGTGGACAAGTACCCAAGACAGAGTACTACAAGGCCTGAACTACCAGTACCAGTACTTCACGCAGGCAGTGGCGATTCCAGTCCACAAGAACCTCCTGGACTGCAGAGACAAGATTTGGCTGACTCCCTCCTCAGGGCAACCAACATCAAGGAGCCTGGGATTGAAGTACCAGATCTTTCCAGCCCAGGGATTCGACAACCCGCAGCAGCCATACATGGACATTGCGGTAGCTTAAGAGAAACAGGACAGCACGACCCCCCCCCCTCCAACCCCCGTCAGGGAAGGACCTGAAAAACCCTGGTTTCCACGGGGAAAAAGACCTTCGAGGGCGCAATGCTGAGCGCACGAATTGCTGCGCTCCAGTTCCAGATGCGGCCTTATCAGGAGGCCAGTGAGAGGAAATAAATAATCATGCTTTACATGCTGAGGAAAGCTAGATCCTACTTCAGCCAACAACACTTTGCCATCCTTGTCCAATCCATCATCCTCTCCAAACTAGATTACTGCAACGCCATCTACTTAAATCTATCAAAAAAAAGTATTCTAAGACTCCAGCTAATCCAGAATACTGCAGCTAAACTGATCTTCTCAAAACGCAAGTCTGACCATGCCTCCCCACTCCTTGCCAAACTTCACTGGCTCCCAATAATCTCCAGAATCCATTTCAAATGTTCCTGCCTGGCTTTCAAGATCATTCACGGAATCCTGCCTCCTCTTATCCCACTGTCTTTCAACTCCTCCAGTCCCGACTCCTCCAGAACTGCCCAAAGGCTTAAACTAGCCTTCCCCTCTCCACGCGGCATCCACTATTCAGGCAAACTGGGAAAATCCCTTCTCTTCAAAATCACAGGTCTTTGGAACGACCTCACCACCCCGCTGCGGAACCTGAGCTCCCTTCAGTTATTCTGCAAACAACTGAAAACCTGGCTTTTCAGCAAATTGTAGCTCTATCCTTCCCCCCTTTCTCTCCCCCCTTTCTCTCCCCCCTTCTACACATAAGTTCATGTAATCCTTTTTCTTCTTCTCTACTCACTATTTTAAGTTCTTATAAACCGTGTCGAGCTCCATTCTCATGGAGATGATGCGGTATATAAACTTAAGGTTTAGATTAGATTAGATTAGAAAATAGGGACTCCAGCTCACTACTGAGCCAGTCCACACTGGCAGCAGTCTGTGCCCCAGCGCTTGCAACAGTAACATAACTGCTACGCAAACAAGCACCACCCGAGGGGCAGGGGCATCCAAGGGCAGCCCTCTCCCCAAGACAAAAACAGAACCTTGACCACCCTCCGGCCCAGCAGGATCAGATTGTCTGCGAAGGCTTGGCCCAGGATCACCATAGACCAGTGGGCCCTCAGCATCATCAAGCAGGGATTCCGAATTCATCTCCACTCCTGCTCCCCCCCCCCCCCAGAGTGGGCAGAGCACCCTCCATCTGACGACCCAATTTTCCTGCAGCAAGGAGAGGACCTGCTTCGGCAGAATCAATAGAGGTGGTAACGAACAGAGGAGATCACCAAGGGGTTTCTACTCCAGGAACCCCTGCGTCACCATGGACAAGGACAACGCTCGTTCCTGGATCTCTGCAAGCTCAACAGGTGCATACACAAGGTCCAGATGCACTCTCTGGGTACAGTCTTGGCCCTGTTACAGCCCGAGTATTGGCTAGTATCTCATGCACCCAGCCCACAGGTGGCATCGTCGCTTCTATAGCCAAGACAGACGCCTCCAGTACAAGGTCCTGCCCCTTGGACTCTCAACGGGTCCAAGAGCGTTCACAAAGTGCGTGGCAGTGGCACATCCTCGCCTTCAAGGGGTACGCGTCCTATCTTATCTCGACAGCTGGCAGCCCCGTCAACCACCATAACCCTCCTCCAAGAACTGGGGTTCCTCATCAACTACATGAAATCCCACCTGATACCCACCCAGGGGATATCGTTCATCTGGGCAGTCATCGACACCACGCAGACCAAGGCCGTCCTACGGGACTACCAGATCGACGCCATGACATCCCTGGCCCAGTGCATCCCTGCCAGCAGCTCATCGTCAGCACGCTCCGGTCTTTGTTGTGCAGCACACCAGACTACTCATGTGATCCCTGAAAGGGCACCTCAGACGTCACTGGGACCAGTGTACCCAACCTCTGACCACCCACCTACTGGAGCTCAGGGCCATAGGGAATGCCCTCGAAAACCTTCAAACAGGCAGGGCAGTCCTCACCCAAACAGAAAACCAGGTGGCCTTGCACTATATCAACAAACAGGGAGGTACAGGGTCAACCTCGCTATGCAAGGAAGCTTGCCACATGTGGGAGTTCTCCAACTCCATTCAATGCCCCATCCAGGCAACTTACCTCCCGTGGGAGCAGAACGACCTGGCAGAAAGACTCAGCCTCCAGCTGGATCCCGATGAGTGGTGTCTCAACCCAGCGGCGATGAAGAAGATCTTCAGCACCTGGGGCACACCGAGCATCGACCTGTTTGCAACCGAACCGAACTCAAAATACTCGACCTTCTGCGCAAAGAGATCAACCCATCACTGTCTCAGCCCCGACGGCCTGTCTGTGAGTTGGAACCACGGACTCTTATATGCCTACCCGCCACACCTTAAGTCCTGCAGGAGATTCTTCAGGACAGAGCAACGGTGATCATGATTGCCCTGTTCAGGCCCCTGCAACCATGGTTCCCGTTCCGGCAAGGGATAGCGGTTCACCCACCTCTCCCCCCTCCTGATCAGTGCAGTTCTCATTACACAACGCGGGAACCTTACCCTCCACCACGACCTGCGTTCCTTAGCCCTGACCGCATGGATGATGAGAGGATGAACCTACCACAAGACGTGGAGCACACTCTTATGGCAGCCAGAAGACCTTCAACCAGAAAACGCTATGGGTTGAAAGGGAGAAGGTTCCGCCACCAGTGCACAGAACTCTACAACTGCCCCATACCGGACATCCTGCAGTACCTACTGAGCTTATCTCAGGGGGACCTAAAACCCACTTCCATCAAGGTCCACCTAAGTGCAATCGTGGCATACCACGCTGGCCTAGACAACAAACCAGTGTCGAGGCATCCAGTAATCACAAAATTTCATGAAGGGACTGCCAATCTGCACCCACCGGTCAGACCACCACCACCCAGATGGGACCTCAACTTGGTGCCGCATCAGCTCACCTCGACCTCTTCAAACCTTTGGGGGAGGTTTTCCTGGCCGGGAAAACCCTGACCATCGTGTCGGCCGACACACTCCTCCATGAGAACAGGGTGGTACCCAGAACCCACCCCCGATTCTTGCCGAAGGTGGCTTCAGCGTGCCTCCCGGCACTCTACATCTACCCTCAGGGAGGCACACTGCCACCTCAGCAACACCTCCTGGACTGTGTGCGGGCCCTGATTATGCAGCAGATTAGACAAGCCTCAATTGTTCATCTCCTACGACCAAAACAGACCAGGACTTCCGGCCACCAAACGCAGGCGCTCGCGCTGGATATAAGAGTGCATCCCCTTCACCTATAGAAAAGCGCAGCATCAACCGCAGGTGGGAGCCAACGCCCACCAGTGCAGAACCATAGCCACCAGAATGGCTCATCTGCACCACACACCAATAGGGGACATCTGCGATGCAGCCACTTGGTCCTCTATGCACACCTTCACCAAGCACTACTGCCTCGACATAGCATTCCACGCTCCAAATGCATTCGGCCAAGCAGTCTTGGAAGTGGCTCTTCCCTCCTGGGAGGGACAGCAACCACTAGCACAGCCTTGACAAACACTGATCAAGTAGGGTGTTATAAATATCGACAAACACTGATCAAGTAGGGTGTTATAGATATTGATTAAGTAGGTCTTCCAGCACTCCTGCCTAGACTGAATGTGGAATAGGCAAGTATGAATTCTCACATGCAAGTACGAATTGTCACTGTTGACCAGTTGGTTTCTCACTGTTCATTGATTGTCATTGACCAGTTTCACTGTTCTGTGAGTTAAGTAGGTCTTCCAGCAATCCTGTCTAGTCTGGATGTGGAATAGGCAAGTATGAATTCTCATATGCAAGTACAAATTGTCACTGTTGACCAGTTGGTTTTCTCACTGTTCATTGATTGTCATTGACCAGTTTCGCTGTTCTGTGAGTTAAGTAGGTCTTCCAGCACTCCTGTCTAGACTGAATGTGGAATAGGCAAGTATGAATTCTCACATGCAAGTACGAATGGTCACTGTTGACCAGTTGGTTTCTCACTGTTCATTGATTGTCATTGACCAGTTCACTGTTCTGTGAGTATTATTGCTCAGTTAACACAGCACTTTATCTAAAACCTTGTTTCCACAACTTCACCTGCTTTGCCTGATTACCCTGCCCGGCTCGGCCTCCACAGCCAGGCGAGGGATGCACAAAGCGCTAAGGTGCAGGTCCAGTCGGTACATCCCTTGGCTAGGGAGTCATCCATATGTGGCTGACTCATCCTGCTTGTCCTAGGAGAAAGTATAGTTACTTACCTGTAACGTAGGTTCTCCGTGGACAGCAGGATAGTCAGCCACACAACCCACCCGCCTCCCCATACGGCTGACCTGGCCACAGCTAGGAACATCCTGGGGATTAGGGGGAAGCAGGGGGAAATGGGTAGGGCTCGGGCATGCCCAGTGGGGCCTGGGCACTGCACGTGCTCAGAGAAAAAAAAAAAATCTCTCTGAGCTATTGGAGAGCTTATCCACAAATTGGGAGCTGTTGGGACAACACCCATATGTGGCTGACTATCCTGCTGTCCACGGAGAACCTACGTTACAGGTAAGTAACTACACTGTTTGCCCTCTGGCAATCCCCCTCAGATACTCACTCCACAGACTGCTGACACTTCCAGGAGCATTCCCCACCCTTAGTAGTCGGGCTCCGGCAGGGGTCAGGATAACCAAAAGTCCAATTCTTTTACAGGAAAACCCTTTTATCCCCTTTTCCAGGCTGGGTACTCCAACTCCACACACTTAAAGCGTTCTTCCATGTTCATTTACCTAGTGACTCCCACTAGAAAATGACAGGGGGACCGTTTTCCGCAGTAAACTGTGGTCACCGCAGTAAATCCACAGGAATGGAGATATTTGCAACTGGTTTACAGCAGGAATGGGGACAAGACCTTTCACCGCCCTGTGGGAATGGGGGACAAGACCTTTTACCGCCCCGTGGGAGCGGTGAAAAGTCTTACTCCTGTGGTAAAATAAATTGCACCCGTGTCAGACCCTGCATCTCCTCCCCAGCTCCTCTTGCGCCTATTTTACCTTCAGGAGCCAGCCATGCCACGATGAAGACAGAAGGAACCTAAAACCAAAGCCTGAGACCAATGTGATTTGAAGAATAAAATTACCAGACAACAAAAGGTAGAAAAAATAAATTTATTTTACATTTTGTGATTAGAATATTTCAGATTTGAAATATGTATCCTGCTAGAGCTGGTATTAGACATAACTGGGGACCGCAAAGCCCAGGCTGTGCTTCTTTAGCTTCCAGTTGGCTTAGGGCTCTCTCTCTGACCAGAGGGCAGTTGCCCTAGTTGCTCTCCCCTAACACTATTCCTGCCATGTGTGAGTGACGTATTCTGTTAGTTTGATTTTTCTATGTAGCATTCTGTAGTAATTTGGTTTGTTCAGTTTTCACAATAGTGAAGGGGATATTTGTGAAAGGGAGGGAAGACAGGGGTTTTGTTGATCCTTGTTCTGTATTATTTGTGTTTCTAAAATGACAATTGTACAGAATATTATCTCTTTTTATACTTTAATAAAATAAGTTCAGTATAAAATCATAACTATTTGAGGCTTGTGCCGATGGGATCTGACAGTTTGCAGGGTGGGGACGGGGGGATGAGGCAAGGACGGGGACCGAGCTCATGGGGAAGGGGTGGGAACGGTGATAAATTTTTTCCCCCCGTATCATTCTCTAACTCCCACCTCCTGCTCTGTAGCAGAGACTTTCTTCTTGGGGGGGTCACACCCAGAAGAGTGTGCTCTATGCTACAGTGTTGGCAGAACCCAGTCTGACGAGGGTGCAGGGCGTCATTCTTATCCAGGGGCGGCATTATAATGAAGCCAACTGAGGCGGAGGCCTCAGGCTGGCACTGTTGAGGAAGCAGCATCTTGCTGCTGGCCAGCCTATCTGCTGGTTGGTTCTCTCTGCAGCTTCCTTTCCTGGCATCTAATGCTTTCACCCTTCCCCAACCAAATCCATCTACCTTCAATTTGTTGCAAAAGTTGCCAGGCAGTGATGCGATTTCACAGAGCTTCCCTGCTGCCGTACCCGGTGTCTTCTCTCCATTGCGGTCTACCCTCTCTGGCAACTTCCTGTTTCCGCTGGAGCAGGCCGCAGTGGAGAGAAGACGCTGGGACAGGTAGGGTAGCTCTGTGAATCACTACCACCGCCCAGCAATTTTTACAACAAATTGAAGTAGATGGGGGGGGGGGAAGGGAAAAATGCTGATTGGTGGGGAGGAGAGAAGAGTGAAAACGGAAAGCCTAATAGTTGGGGCAGCCCTTGTCCCACCCCCATTTTGAATGCTTGGGTGGGGGAAGGGGGCACCCACTTATCCCTCGCCTCAGGCAGCAGATTGCCGCTCCTTATCTAGAAAGGAAAAAAGTTGTCGGGGCTGAATTACAACTTGCAGGTAGTAGGATTTTAAAATATTTTTCAACATTTTTTTCTCATCTGAAAGCAAAGTCCGAATGTGAGTCATGACATTTTTGAGTAAAAGCAATGTTTGCAGTTAGTGCTGGGGAACTCAGACCCCCCTTTTCCTGGAATGCCAACAGGTTGCATTCGCCTTGCTTCCTAGACGGTGCCTGCTGGCTCTTTTCCCCTAACGTTCTGGAGAATGGTCAAGTTCTTTGAGTGCTTTAAAGCCGTAGAAATTGCTTTGCCCAAACCAGAAAAACCTGTTGAGAAACAGGGTATGAAGCCCAAACTGTTTGCCCTTGGGCTGTCAGCTCAGGAGCTGGAAGGTACTCGAAGGCTTGAAAATGCCTGCCTTGTTCAAGGAATGATTTTTTAGTTTTTTTAATGCATACATCAAATTCACACAAACTTGAGAAACAAATAGGTACAAATTGTTCGGAATTCAGCAGCTCAGATTTTGATGGGAAAGTCTCGTTTTGAGCACATTACTCCAGTCTTAAAGAAACTGCATTGGATTGGAAATATATTTCAAATACAATAAAAAAATTTGAAAATAATTTAACAAGGGATATACAAAACTATACCTGATTATTTGAGAAAATGCTTGATAGTATATAAACCGGGTAGATTGTTAAGATCTTAAAATGACATGTTATTGGATGTACAGAAAAGAGACAAAGCGAAATATACAAATACTAGGAAATCATGGGGTCCTTTTATTAAGGTGCGTTAACCAATTTACAGCGTGCTAAAGATTAGAGCACGCTAACACATCCATTCTATTCCTATGGACATCTTAGCATTTATGCTAATTTTTAGCGCGCTAAATCAGTTAGCTCACCTTAATAAAAGGACCCCCATGGTTTCCTGTTTTATGGAACGCGATACCAGGTGCAATATGATTTTGTGAGAATGTCTTACAGTTCAGGAAATTGCTTAAAACATACTTTGTCCAGGCTTTTAATTCATGTTGATAACCTAGGTTTAGAAGTGAGATGGTGGAATCGGAATTAGAAGAAAAGATAAAACTGAAATGTGATTTCCTAGAAGCACGGTTAGAATTTTAAGTTATGTTTTTAGATGTGGTTTTTGTCTATCGATATATTGTTAGAAAACAAATATGAAATAGGATGCCAAATATTTGTATGGAAATCAGTTAGTATAGCAGGGTTTAAAAAAGGTTTGGATAATTTCCTAAAAGAGAAGTCCATAAGCCATTATTGAGATGGCTTGTGGAAATCCACTGCTTATTCCTAGGATAAGCAGCATAAAATCTGTTTTACTCCTTTGGGATCTTGCCAGGTACATGGGACTTGGGTTGGCCACTGTTGGAAGCAGGATACTTCTGTCTGTCCCAGTATGGCAATTCTTATGTTCTTATATTATTTTTTTAAAAGCTCCTAAGGCTAATACTGAAGATTTAAGTGGAAGAAATGATTTTCTACAAGCCTGAGTGGAGCAAGTGATATCAGGGAATACGAGAGGCCGCTGCATGGTTCTCAGCTCAACCAAGAAGCCACTGCTTGCCCTGGATCGGTAGCATGGAATGTTGCTACTCCATGGGATTCGGACAGGTACTAGGGACCTGGCTTGGCCACTGTGAGAAAGGGCTACTGGCTTGATGTACCATTGGTCTGACTCAGTAAGGCCATTCTTATGTTCATGGATAATTTGCAATCTCGTTATCGGGATGCTCTATCTTCCCTTTTATCTTCTGAGTTATTGTCAGCCTTCCTGCAATTTCTAGTTTAAAAGCTGCTTTGCCTCCTTTTTAAATGTCGACACCAGTAGCCTTGTTCCATCCTGGTTTAGGTGGAGCCCATCTTTGCAGAATAGATTCCCCGTCCCCAGAATATCGCCTAGTTCCTAACAAATCTAAAACCCTCGTCCCTCCACCATCACCTCGTCCACACATTGAGACTCCAGAGCTCTGCCTATCTCTTGGGACCTGCACGTGGAACTTCTGAAAATGCTACCCTGGATGTTCTGGAATTTAACTTCCTACCTAAGAGCCAAAATTTGGCTTCCAGAACCTCCCTACCACATTTCCCTATGTCGTTGGTATCCACATGTACCAAGACATCAGACTCCTCCCCAGCACTGTCTAAAATCTTATCTAAGTGATGCGTGAGGTCCATTACCTTTGCACCAGGCAGGCAAGCAACCAAGTGATTCTCTCGTCCACCAGCCACCCAGCTATCTACATGCATAATGATCTAATCTTCCATGATAACAGCCATCCTAACCCTGGAGACACATCCTAGGTGCAAGAGGACATTACATCTTCTGGTGGGCAGATACTGGCTACAGGATTGCTTCCTACTTCACCAGGGTGATGCTCTCCTTTAAGAAGACATCCCTCTTCCGAGGTAGCACAGAGGCTGCCAGACTGCAGTTGAGACTTCTCTACAATGTCCCTTTAGGTCTCCTCTCTGTACCTCTCTGTCTTCCTCAGCTCCTCAAAGTCTGTTACTCTAGCCTCAAGAGATCCCTGAGTACTAGGAGCTCTGCACCAAGCCCACACATAAGATCTCTCACCAATTGGGAAATAATCAAACCTATGACACTCAGTGTGAAAGACTGGATAGCCCCCATCTTGCTGCAGGACTGCTGCCTGCATCTTAATATTGCTGATTTCTTTGTTAAGTTGCTAAGGGAGTTGCAATATGTACACTAAGGTCCCCTAAGATTGCTAGTTATCCCAGGACAAGCAGGCAGCATATTCTCACACATGGGTGATGTCACCGACAGAGCCCCTGGCACGGACACTTTAAAAGTGCATCGCCACTTTAAGACTTTAGAAAGTTCACGATAGCCCACACCGCGCATGCGCGAGTGCCTTCCCGCCCAACGCAGGGCGCACATCTCCTCAGTTTTTTCGTTTCTGGGAGCTAAGATGTGGTTTAACAGTCGTTAAACTTTTTCTTACTTCCCGCTCTCGTGGCTTTCTGACTGTTTAGTCATTCCTGTTTTTTTCTTTAGTGTTGCTTTCTTGTCTTTTTTTTTTTTTTTTTAAAGCAATGTTAGAAATGAGTTTAGCTAGCTCGTCTTCAGGTTAGACTTGGTGGGACCTATTTGTTCACCTCAGCCTCCGACATCAGTTTCATGGGGGTGCTGTTCCCATCTTAACAAATCCAAAACTTCTCCCCACTCAACAAGAAGAGGAAATGAGCAAATTTCTTGCTAAATCTCCAATCTGAGATTAGCTAGCCCTGATATGTTGTAAATTTGAGCATTAAAAATTAATCCATCATCTTCTCATTTTTTCAGAAGTACGACAAACAGTTATATCAGGTAATTCAAACTTTTATTTTTCTTCCATAGTGCAGATATACTAGCATGCCTCCGACGGGACCCGTTTCGCCCAAGCAGGGCTTTTTTAAGGGTTCACAGTGGGCGCTCTGCATAATACAAAAGAATTCTTAGTACAACATATCTTAAATTTTTACTTTTTAAATCCTTAAATAATCAATTTAAATGAATCCATTTATCAAAAATTAATAATGGAGCCATTTATTAACTATAATCCAATTCTATTAAAACTGTACAAACAGTCTTTCAATCTGTGTTCTACACCCTAATCAAAAAATACTCAATATCATTAATAATTAATAACAATTTAAAACTAGAAAAACTAATCAAAAGTTCCTAAGAATACAAAGAGATAAATTTTATCCATATATATTATATTTTCAATCTCTATTCAAAACCCTATTCAAAACATACACATTCTCATTCATAATTAGTAACAATTTAAAACTGGAGAAGCTAATCAAAAGTTCCTAAGAATACACAGAGATAAATTTTATCCCTATACATTATATTTATTCAAAATGTTGTCAAATCAAAAGTTCATCATTCATTCTATTATAA
Source organism: Geotrypetes seraphini (assembly GCF_902459505.1). NCBI lineage: Eukaryota > Metazoa > Chordata > Amphibia > Gymnophiona > Dermophiidae > Geotrypetes > Geotrypetes seraphini. The sequence continues at coordinate 15,032,888 of NC_047085.1, forward strand.
ATATATAAGGAAAATATCTAATAACTCATTATTAAGTTTAAAACTATCTATCAATTAACTAATTTTCCTCCGGCAGAGCACACTAAAGAAGTTTTAAAGAAGGATTGGATAAATTCCTGACAGATAAAGGAATTGAGGGATACAGATAAGGGTAAAGATAGGATATAGAAAGGGTATCAAGGCAAATTTAAGGGATCACATACAGGTCATGGACCTGATGGGCCGCCGCGGATGCGGACTGCTGGGCACGATGGACCACCGGTCTGACCCTGCAGAGGCGACTTCTTATGTTCTTATGTTCTTTCAAAATACTAAGAGGATTCGACAAAATAAAGCAAGAAACATTGTTATTCACATTGTCAAATGTGACTCGGACAAGAGGTCATGGACTGAAAGTCTCTATCATATCCCCTCGCAGCCTTCTCTTCTTGAGGGTGAACAATCCCAGTTTTCCGTGGACGTTCTTTGTAGCTCAAATTCTCAATACCTTTTACTAGCTTCGTGGCTCGCCTCTGCACCCTCTCCAGTAGGGTTATATCCTTCTTTAGGTATGGAGACCAGTGTTGGACACAGTATTCCAAGTGTGGTCTGACCATTGCTCTGTAAAGCGGCATTATGACGTCCGCCGATCTACTCGTGATTCCCTTCTTTATCATGCTCAACATCCTGTTTGCTTTCTTTGCTGCCGCAGCACATTGAGCCGATGGCTTCAGGGTCTTGTCTATCAGTACCCCCAGATCCCTTTCTTGATCGCTCTTGCCCAATGTTGCACCTAACATTTTGTATTCATATTCCTTGTTTTTCTTACCCAGGTGCATCACTTTGCATTTTTCTATATTAAACTTCATCTGCCACTTTTCTGCCCATTTCTCTAGCTGGTTCAAATCTCTCTGGAGTTCTTCTCTGTCCTTTTGTGACCCAACTACCCTACATAGTTTTGTGTCGTCTGCAAACTTGATTAAATTACTTGTTGTTTCTTCTTCTAAGTCGTTTATGAAGATTATTGAACAAGATTGGCCCAAGAACCGAACCCTGGGGCACACCACTTGTTACCTTTTCCCAATCCGAGAACTTCCCATTTATGCCCACCCTCTGCAATCTGTTTTCCATCCATCCGCCTATCCATCTTAGTATATCCCCTTCTATTCCATGGCTTTGTAGTTTCTTCAGAAGCCTTGCGTGTGGAACCTTGTCGAACGCTTTCTGGAAGTCCAAATATATTATATCCACCTGTTCACCGTTATCGATTTGTTTGTTCACCTCTTCAAAAAATTGAGATGTCCACAGAATTTTCTCAGCTGTTGTCTGCAGTTCTGCCTCTTCAGACTTTAAATACAGTAAAGAGTTTTTTGAGGTTCTGAATTATGAATGACCGCCAAAGGGAAATATTGACGTTTTACGTCCTCCCTTTTTGAGGGAGACTTTCTACATGGATCTAGAGTCTCCGTTTTTTTCACTTGAGCTTTCAACAGAGTGGTTCCTATTTCTGCATTTGATACGCCTCAACTTCTTCATGAGTCTCTAGTGGTAGAGTCGACCTTGAAAAAGTCTTCAGGCACTAGTATCTAGCTCAAATGGAATCAATACAAAAGAGCTGTTCAACTTGGTTATGAATTTATTTGACACCACATGCTACACTCAACTCATGCATAATAATAAACTACTCTCAGCAAACGATTTAGCACAACATTTCAATTCAAAAATTAAAAACCTAAAAAATAACTGTTCAACAAATGACATATACGAACATCAAATAACTAACATACAAGGAACTGAAATACCAGCGGATATGACTTGGAGTTCCTTTCAAGATTTATAATGGAATAATTATATCAAATTATATAACAAGTACTCTAAATCGTACTGTATTTTGGACCCATGTCCCCCAGAAATTATGAAAGCAGCTCCATTAGATTTTAAACTATCTTTGCTGAATTATTTAACCGATAACCTAAAAAATGGAAAATTCCTCACTAATAACGGTCATATCATAATAACCCCAATTCCAAAGAATCGTAAAGAATCATCAGCATTAGTAACCAACTACAGACCAATAGCATCCATCCCTTTTATTGTAAAAATCATGGAAGGATTAGTTCATGCCCAATTGATGGAATACCTTGATCAGTTCTCCCTTCTACATGAAACTCAATCTGGCTTCAGACCTTTGTTCAGCACTGAGACAGTAATTGCAGCTATCTTGGATAATTTACGGTTCTTGTTTAGTAAGGGCCTTAATGCCCTGGTCATGCAATTTGATATGAGCTCTGCCTTTGACTTAGTGGACCATGGGAAACTGTTACAATGCTTAGATGCAATAGGTATCAGAGAAGAAGTGTTAGACTGGTTTCGAGGTTTCCTTATGTCCCGCACATATCAAGTACGTTTTAATTACGATCTCTCTGATACCTGGAGCAATCCATCTGGTGTACCACAAGGGTCACCATTATCCCCACTGCTTTTTCAATGTCTACATGTCATCATTAGGTGCACAACTAACCCAGCTGGGGATAAAATTATTTAGTTACGCAGACGACTTTACAATCATTATCCCATTCGCTACCTCTCTCTTGGAAGTCACTCCTAAGGCAACAGAAGTACTAAACTCGATGGAGCAATGGATTACTGAAGCTTAATTCAGAAAAAACAACATTTTTGTAGCTTTGCCACACCCACTTGACACTAAAACATCACTGTGCATCAGCAAATGTAGTTATCCCATCCAACCCACTATGAAGATATTGGGTGTAACATTGGACCAGAGTCTAACCATGAAAGACCGGGTGGACTCCTTAGTTAGAAAGGGTTTTTTTTACTCTCTGGATGCTTCGGTCCATTAGAGCATATTTCGATGTTTCATCATTTAGAATCCTAGTACAATCTCTTATACTGAGTCAACTAGATTATTGCAATATCGCCTACCTGGCAATTTCCCAGAAGAATATGCGGCAGTCAAGCTAATTTTGGGGTTGAAGAAGTTTGATCATGTAACACCTTCCTACCGACTTCTACATTGGCTACCGATGGAGGCATGCGTTCGGATGCTTTTGCTTTAAGGCACTATTCGGTTTAGCCCCTAAATATATAACTGATCTCTTCTCTTTCTCAAACAACAGACATAAAAGAAGCTCACACTCAAATTTTGTGTCCCCACCAGTTAAAGGATGTAAATTTAAAAAACACCATCAACATCTTCTTTCACATCAATCGGCATTATGGGGCAAAGATCTGGAGCAATTGCTCACGCCTACTACTTATGGGGAATTTAGGAAACACCTAAAAACATACCTGTTCCTGAAGTATTTAGGCAACTAACCTGTACAATCCTACTCCACAATAACTGATCTCTAGCAATGTTAATAACTAGCTTCTAACCTTGTTAATTCTAATTAATTTGTAACATCTTTTAACCATTGTAAACTGCATAGAACTTCACGGTCCTGTGGTATATAAACTGTTATTATTATTATTAGTAGTAGTATCTATCCATCTGTACCTGCTCCTTCTCCATCTAGGAGGTACAGGCAACATTCACGTCAGTGTATCAGGCTGCTTATTAAAAGCTGCTCAGTCTTTTTGATGTGGTCCTTGTAAGGATTGGAGTTCAGGTCCCCCATCAAGGTGAGGTTGTAGGAGTTACGTGAGAGGCGCCCTTACACACGCCAGGTCCCAGGTTCAGTTCCCTCACAGAAGATTCACCCGGAGTAGAATCAAATAAGAAACACAGCCAGAGGTGATGGCATAAAGAATATATTATAGAAATAGTCTTACAGGAAAGCAATATTCATAGGCATTACAATTAAGCATTACAATTAATGAGAGAGCAAAGCAGTTTTTCTGCCTTACAGAGTTCAGAGGCAAAGAGACAGAGAGTCTGAAGTTCTAGGGAGAGCCAGAGAGAAAGGGGGATGGGGTGATGGTCTAAATTTTGGGTTCCATAGATAGAAGGATAGACAGAGAGATAGACAGAGAAAGAGATAGATGTGTGTTGCAGAGAGGAGGCTTTTATAGCTTGGAATCTTATTCTGAATATAGAAACTATTGTATGTTCCAGTATCTTTCTGTTTAGAATTTGTAAACTGTTTGAAACAATGGTTAATTTAATTGCTAAGGAGGGTGTGATACTTGCAAGCATGGTGATGGGATTAGTCTCTGGCTTCTTTGTCCCATTCAAGCAGCCTATCTTCTTGATAAACAATCCAGTCTGGCTGGCTGCTTAATGGATGTGAATTCTGTGCAGGAGCACAGAATTCTGCAGCAACATTCCAGAGTCAGATAATTTCCCATAGGCCTTTGCTGACATTAGTTCTGCCAACTGAAAATGCTGATTGCTAGCAATAGCTATGCTGACAGTCCTCAGGGGCATAGCCTCAACTCGAAACTAAGACTTTCTTTTCAGTGTTGATATGGAAGGAGAGCTGACGTTGCTACTGTACGCCAAATTAATATTGTCCACAGTATCATCTTCCGCTGCTTGACTCTGCTTTCTCGGTAAAAAGAAGAAACAATGAACATTGTCTTTTTCTGGGTGGCGGGAACTAACAAAGGTGGAGAGCCTATCAGTTAGTCTTCCCATCCCTACAGTTATTCCTTGTTTTCGCTGCAATACAGGATCGACCAGGTGTATTTGTTTTTCACTGGTCTTCTACTGTTCCACTAATATTAGAGGATGTCTGCTTGACAGCATTCAGACTATGCCAGAACCTCCTACATCCCTTTGTACTTCATGCCAACTCTCCAACTATTCGGAGAAATTCTCCATCTTATTATCATTCCAACATGGGTTCAAACCAAATTTTAGCACAGAAATCCTCCTACTGTCATTAATTTCAAAGATTCAAAACTTACAGGTGCAAAATAAATGTGCAGTGTTGTTGCAATTTGATTTGTCAGATGCGTTTGATGTTGTCCATCATGATATCTTGATTCGTATGTTATCAGATATAGGTTTAAACCAAGTAGCTTTGAATTGGTTTAGTAAATTCCTATCGCTGCGATCCTATGAGGTATATCTAGAGGGCGAGACATCATCATCATGGAAACATAGCTGTGGGGTGCCACAAGGTTCTCCTTTATTGCCAATCTCTATGACCTCATTGAAAAACTTTTGTCTCACCATCTGCAGAGACTATATTCACTTACGCAGATGATATTTTTATTTTACTGGAAGTCAACCCCCGACCTTAGCAATTTAGTTTCAGGTATAGACTGCTGCATTTCTAAACTTCAGATGTGGGCGTTGTCCATTCAAATGAAATTGAACGCTGCTAAAACTAAATTGCTTCGGATCGGGCCTAGATTGGAAAAACTCCCTGCCGCTGTTACATTGAAAACAGGTATTTCGCTACACATAGTTTTCTCTTCCAGAATCCTGGGTATTACCCTGGATTCATCACTCACATTTCATGAACAGATAAACCCTAGCAAAAAAGTGCTTTTTTAATTTGCGTTTGTTGAGAAAAGTTAGATCATTATTCCATCGAGAACATTATTCAGTGTTGGTACAGTCCATTGTGTTTGCCCAGCTGGACTATTGTAATTCTGTTTATATGGGCATCAAACAGGGTAGTCTAAAACGACTACAGTTAATACAAAACATGGCAGCTAGACTCGGTTTCCGGAAAAGAAAGTACAATCATGTTTCTCCTCTGTTGAGAAAGCTTCACTGGTGGCTCCCAGTTTGTTTTAGGATCCAGTTGAAATGTGCATGTGCTATCTTTAAGCTTCTCTATGGAATATTTGATCCTTTAGTCCTCTTATATTGGAATGCTTCTAGATCTTGCCACTCGAGGATTACACAGAAATATAAACTATCATTCCCCTCTTTTAGGGGAATCAAATCTGTCGGGAAGCTTAGCCAATCTTTTGCATTCAAATTGGTAGAAACTTGGAACAGACTCCCTGATTCTGTTAGACTGATAGGTCAGCTACAACAATTTCGCAAAACCCTAAAAACTCTGCTGTTTACACAATATCTAAATGGCTTACCTACTGAACTAATAATGAATTGATAGCACGTTAACACTCTCTTTTTCATGTTTCTCATTTTTATGTATTCTGGTCTTTAATTATTTGTGAACCGAGTCGAGCTCTGTTAGGAGATGATCTGATATATAAACCGAAGACTAGACTAGACTATGTTTGGGAATGGCTGTAGGAGAGCAGGAGGCCGCTTAATCCTTTTTAGGATATTTTCTCTTCTCCTGGTTTCGATCGCAGCATTTCCTTCTTTTTGCTAGTATAGTGCACTTTGTGTGTTTTTTCCCCACATTGTCCTCTTTTTATTTCTGGGGCCCCTTAGCCTTTTGGGCCTTTGACCTTTTGGCTGCTGTCCAGCTGTTAATATCCCTGAGTTTTCAGGGTCTGGAGTTTTGTTCTTCCCAATCGATTGTACTATTGTTTTAGCACCCAGGTGCATTCTTTTCAACCTTCCCGAGTCTCAGCTTTCTGGGTTTCAAGGAAGCCTATACTTCTAAGTTATTCCTTCTGGCTTGCCGCATGGACAAAAATAGATGAAACAATCCAGGACGGTGACCCCAAGGACTTCATCTCACAATGGAACAATCTGACTACCAACATCCTTGATGAACTAGCCATTGTATGTTGGGGAATTGAGACCATGTTCTGTCAGCTGCAGTTGATTCTTTATCTGTGGGAGGAATTGTGAGTTCGTTTAGGTGGGATGGGGTATAATTGAGGGTGGCTCTGGCATTTGTAATTTTGTTCTTGAAGTGTTCTGCTAAGAGGGTGGCTGAGGGGGGGGGGGGCGGGGTATTGTTAGTGTTATGTAAGGTATGGTGTCTGTTAGGTCTTTTAATATTTGGAATAGTTTTTTGGTATCTTGGGTTTCTGTGCCTATTAGATTAGTGTAATATGTTTTTCTCTTGTCCTTTAGTAGTATTTTATATTGTTTGTTAGTTTTTTTCCAGGTGGTTTTCGTGTGATCTAGATTAGTTTTTCTCCATTTTCTTTCTAATCGTCTGCATTGTCTTTTAAGTAGGAGTAGTTCATTGTCAAACCATTGATCTGATCTCCTGCTGATTCGAGTTTTGGTTTGTAGTGAGACTTCCTGCTGCCGTTGCGTATACCGGGACTCCTGCCTTCGCATATTTGTCGGGACTCATTACCTCCTTTGTTTAGCCTGCCACCACTGGTCTGGGGGTACGGAGACAAGACAAAGGCAGGAGTCCCGGCAGATACGCGAAGGCAGGAGTCCCGGCATAGGTGACAGCAGCAGGAAGATTCAAGTCAGCTGATGCTGGTGCCGGAGCCTCTCTTCCTGTCCAGTGTGTGAGATCGTGTACAGACTGCGGGCTGCAAATCAGAGATATTGCTGGGTAGGGGAGGAAGGAAGGGAGAAGAGGTACTAGACAAGGGGAGCAGGGAAGGGAGAAGGGATACTGCTGGTTGGGGGGAAGGGAGAAGGGGTACTGCTGGACAGGGGGGAAGGTGAAAGGAAGGGAGAAGAGGTGCTGCTGGACCTGGCAGAAAGGAAGGGAAAAGAAAGGTGCTATAAACTGGAGGGGAGGGTGAAATGGTGCATGGGGGAGAGCATGTTGAGTTGGGGGTGGGAAGGAGGGATGCCACTCAAGGGAAGAGGGAATGACAGAAAGAGAAAGCATGCAGGAGGCAAAAAGTGTTGGACTCATGGAGAGGGCGAGATTGATGCAGAGTAGAGAATGACACGGGGAGCGATCCCCGCAGGGAGCCGCAGCGTGGCTGCGGTTTGGCTTCGGGTTATGGAGACTCCATAGCCAAATCGCCGCAGACACGGGGACAAAAGTTTTCACCGCCCGCAAAAACGGTGAAAAGATTTGTCCCCACAGGCAAATGTACCCCCTTCTATGTACCGCTATTTACCTTGTCTTCACCGTGTGTCTTTGGTTCGGGACCGGGTGTCAGATTTTTTCCGGCGGTCATGTTTGTCTCCGCCATGTGGTCTGTCTCCTCCAACTCTCTCTACCCGACTTGCACGTTGCCGCATTGACTCCGCCCCCTAATATACAGGCTCTTCATAGGTCAGTTCTTTTTGCTGGATTGGATTCACTTTTCACTCATTTCACTGGGAGGAGCTGAAAGCCTGAAAACTTCGTCAGGTACAAGTAAATGTTCTCCCCGGCTGATTTAGATGACCGCCCAGCTAATCCTGCTCCTTCCCGGGCTGACTCGTGCCGAAAATTTTGTTTGACGCCTGCCTATTGTTTTTTTTTTGCCAGCATGCTTTTACTTGCTTCGGGCCTTCCTCGTTGCCGGGACCTGCCTACTTTCTGTTTCTGCGAAGGCAGGACCCGGCAGCGAGGAAGGCCCGAAGCAAGTAAAAGCAGCAAGTTGTAAGCTTCCCTCCGGGGCTCTATCGTGTGCATGCCGGCTTCCCTTCTCTTCCCCCCGCCCCCCGGGATGCTACTTCTGGTTTCGGAGGGAAGAGAAGGGAAGCCAGCACGCACACAATAGAGCCCCGGAGGGAAGCTTACAACTTGCTGCTTTTACTTGCTTCGGGCCTTCCTCGCTGCCGGGTCCTGCCTTCGCGGAAACAGAAAGTAGGCAGGTTCCGGCAACGAGGAAGGCCCGAAGCAAGTAAAAGCAGCAAGTGTGGTGGTATACCATTTGAGAAAAAAAAAAACGCCCGGACATCGGACCTGATTCTGCTTGCTCTCGCCACGGACATGGACCGACACGGACCTCAGATTTTTAAGGCGGTACGGATTTAGATCCGCGAGGTCCGTCAGGTCCGCGTTTTACCCCTTCCCCAACCTTGGTGCTTATTGTGGTCAGCCAGGAAGAATGAAATAAAAAAAGTTCAAGTTTAGTCAAGCTGTGATTTGAACTTTATAGGCTTTTTTTTTTTTTTCATCCTTTAACTGGCAGGCAGAAGAATGCTCCATTTATTAATCTTGCAAAGTCTGATACAGGAAAAGCTAGAAATGCATCAAGATTTAAGAAGCTTGGGGTGTGCAAATCTACTTAATGCAGAGATTACAGTAAAACAAAATCACTTTTCTATTTCACTGCAGCTCTATGAGGTTCTTTTGCCCTTAGCTATAGTCAAATGATGGATAGGAATATGTTTATTTCATTTAAGTTAAGGGAAAACAATATTTTTTCTGAGTATCCTTTAAATCAGTGGTTCCCAACCCTGTCCTGGAGGAACACCAGGCCAATTGGGTTTTCAGGCTAGCCCTAATGAATATGCATGAAGCAAATTTGCATGCCTATCACTTCCATCATATGCAAATCTCTCTCATGCATATTCATTAGGGCTAGCCTGAAAACCCGATTGGCCTGGTGTTCCTCCAGGACAGGGTTGGGAATCACTGCTTTAAATAATGGTTCACAAATTAATTCAGCCTGTTTTAAGGCTGGGTTTTGTTTTTCATATTATTGCTTCTATTTTTATAATCCTTAAAAAATAAGGGGCAATTTTCCAAGTGGGTTCTTCCTCGTAGGCACCCTGAGACTGTACAGGGAACGCCTATTCTATAGCAGTGAATGGGCTCCCAGGTTCCATTACAGAATGGTAGCATATAGCCTTAGATTCAGGCGCCTTACAGTTAAAGCAGCCATAGAGCATGTCCACTTGTGGGAGAAATGATTTTATTTTCAGTTTAGTGATCAAAATGTGTCTGTTTTGAGAATTTATATCTGCTGTCTATATTTTGCACGATGGCCCCCTTTTACTAAATCGCAATAGCGGTTTTTAGCACAGGGAGCCTATGAGCATTGAAAGCAGTGCAGGGCATTCAGCGCATCTCCCTGCGCTAAAAAACGCTATTGCGATTTAGTAAAAGGGGAGGGGGGTATATTTGTCTATTTTTGTATAGTTGTTCCTGATGTGACATTGCATAAAATCATCTGCCTTGATCTCTTTGAAAACCTGCGGAATATATATGGGGTGGGGGAAGATTAGTGATAGAAAAATTGTATGAAAAATGACTATTTTCAATTTAGTGATCAAAATGTGTCAGTTTTGAGAATTTATATCAGTTATCTATATTTTGCATTATATTTGTCTATTTTTCTATAGTTGTTTCTGAAGTGACATTGCATATTTTAGTCATCTGTCTTGACCTCTTTGAAAAATGAAACAAATATTAATTAATATTTTCTCTGCATACAGTGTGCTTTGTGTTTCTTTTAATTTTGTGGTTACCATAATGAATTAATATTATATACAGTAGTGTACATGAAAAATGAATGGAAGAAATTGCATTACAATTAGTATTATTTACTATTATGATGGGGATGGGGGTCAGGGGTGTGCATTCCAGCTACCAGCACATCTTCAGAGAGGGCATTCTCTATTGCAGGAAGGACTGTGGAAGAAAGGAGAACTAGACTGAATCCAAAGATTGTAGATGATTTGTTGTTCATCCACGGGTTAAAAAATAAGGACAATTAAAAGTACAGGTTGTGTTTTGTTTTTGTATAGTTAACTAAGTTGTAAAGAATGTTTCCTTTATACATTAATAAAGATAAGTATATAAAATCATACCTGTTTGAGGCTTTTATGCATGCTGTGGTGACGGTGAGGTGAATGGGATGGCAGTGGCGGTGACGGGGCAGTGAAAGGGATGGCGGTGACGGTGACGGGGCGGTGAAGGGAATGGCGGTGACGGGGCGGTGCAGAGGATAGTCGGCCGGGGACGGGGACAAATTTTTTCCCCGTGTCATTCTCTAATGCAGAGGACAGAAAGGAGGGAAGGAGAAATGTTACACTGGGGAAGGGGTGAGGGCAGAGAGTGAAAAGTTGGACTCATGGAGGGAGACACAAAGAGAGAGAGAGAAGTTTGGTTGAGGGAAGGAGGATCAGAGGAGAAGCATGCAGGAGGAAGACAGAAAAAAATGTTGGACTGGTGGAAAGGAGGGAGAATTGTTGGACTGGGAAGGGGGCCAGAAAGGAGGAAGGGAAGGGAGATGGACTGCAGGGGGCAGAAAGGAGGAAGGGAAAGAGAAATGTTACACTGGGAGGGAAGGAGAGAGATGTCAGACCATGGAAATAGGGAGGGAAGGAGAGACAGATAGGAAGGGAAGGGAAGACATGGAAAAGTAGATTTTGAGAAGAGAGCAGAAAAATGGGAAAATTGAATGTTAACTTAATGAAAAAGATGGATGTAGGCAGAAAGTGAAGATGAAGAGAAAAACAGTCAATGGACAAGAAGGCCCTGGAAACTTAGTTAAAACCACAGAAAAATAAAGTCACCAGATAACAAAGTTAGGGAAAATGATTTTATTTTCAATATAGTGATTGAAATGTGTCAGTTTTGAGAAAGGAAAGATTTATAAACTATAAAGTTTTTCCTCATGCAAAATTGTCATTTCTTTAATAAGATATTAACTATTTTTTTCTGCGGCCCTCCAAGTACCTACAAATCCAAAATATGGCCCTGCAAAGGGTTTGAGTTGGAGACCGCTGCTCTGGACCAACTCCATCCTTTTCTATATCTTTTTGAAGGTGCGGCCTCCAGAATTGTCCACAATATTCTAAATGAGATCTCACCAAAATCTTCTACTTCTTATATTTAGGGCTCCTTTTATCAAGGCGCGCTATGGGGGGTTATTAGCGTGTTGGATATTTCATCACGCGCTAACCCCACGGCAGCCTAAAATCCTAATGCCTCATCAATGGAGGCGTTAGGTACTAGCGTGGCAGGCGGTTTAACGTGCGGTATTCCGCGCGGTAAACCACTACCGCGCCTTTGTAAAAGGACCCCCCCTAGTGTTTACAATAGCTGCTTGAGCTCTGTACTGTTATAGAGCTTTCAAGTTACCCAGTTCCAGGAGGGAGGTTTTAGGTCGGTCCTGGATTTCTGACAAACTCATCGTGATGCATTATGGGATCTGCAGCACTGATCTAAATGGGTAGAATCAGAGTCTTCAAGTGGTAGCTGCTGGGACTGCAAGATATCTCTTCTGGTGCTTTCTGTCAATAAGCCACCTAGCCTAGCGTTTTCACAGTGCGTCTCCTCAGCTAGTTTATTCTGTAACATCCTTGCCTTGGGAGCGATGCATTCTGCAGTGTAAATAAAAGGCTTCCCTGGGCTCATTTAGATGTTTTATCTACTGGCCATTCTATTTTCCCATCTCTGTTCACTATAATCTCCAGTGCAGGGTTGCCAGCAGGGCTATTATGCCTTGGAATTTACCTTGAGTGGAAGAGATACATTCCTTATGTAGGTGTACCCTGGGCACTGTTTCCTTCCTTTGGGTGCTACTTTCTTGTGAAGCCTCTAATCTTTTTTAAGTATCACTGTAAAAAAAGGTTATTTCTTGCAAAATGTATTTACTTTTGCTGTCTTATCTGTTGTTTGCAAAGGCTTAGTGTCGTGTCACTGTGATTGCTATATCGGAGTGCAGGTGAATGGGTGCAAGTATAGGGTGTGATACATGGATGATAAAACTGGATAACTCACTGGTCAAACAAGCAGATCAATTGGGAAGGGAAAAATGCAAAGGACGTGGGAACAGAGGTGACGAGGAGAACATAAGAACATAAGCATTGCCTCTGCTGGGTCAGACCAGGGGTCCATCGTGCCCGGCAGTCCGCTCCCGTGGCGGCCCCCCAGGTCCATGACCTGGAAGTGTTCCCTACCTAACCTAAAATATCCATACCCTATTCGCTCAATGTCCTGTAAGGTAACTCTATCTGTACCCTGTAATCCCCTTCGCTTCCAGGAAGTCATCCAGTCCCTTTTTGAACCCCAGAATTGTACTCTGTCCTATCACCTCTCCGGGAAGCGCGTTCCAGGTGTCCACCACCCTCTGAGTGAAGAAGAACTTCCTTGCATTCGTTATGAATCTGTCTCCTCTCAGTTTTTCTGAATGACCTCTTGTTTTAGTTGTCCCTGCTAGTCTAAAGAATCTGTCCCTCTCCACCTTCTCTATGCCCCTCATTATTTTATAAGTCTCTATCATGTCCCCTCCCAGTCTCCGCTTCTCCAGGGTAAAGAGCCCCAGCCTGTCTAACCGTTCGGCATATGAAAGGTTCTCCATACCCTTTATCATCCTCGTTGCCCTCCTCTGGACCCTCTCGAGTATTGCCATGTCCTTCCTGAGGTATGGCGACCAGTATTGGACGCAGTATTCCAGATGTGGGCGCACCATTGCTCGATACAGTGGCAGGATAACTTCCTTCGTTCTGGTAGTGATACCCTTTTTTGATAATGCCCAACATTCTGTTCGCTTTTTTTGAGGCCACTGCCAGTGTTCCCGCTAAGCTGCGCTGGCGCACAAAATATTACATCGCAGCGCACAAGTTTCACGTCACAGCGCACACTCGAGCGGAGGTGAGAGGAAGCGGCGGCGGTCTGCCCTGATCGCCTAAGATGCAGCAGCGGCGGCATCCCCGTAATTTACGGGGATCATGAAAGGAGCCGCCGCTGCTGCATCTTAGGCGATCAGGGCAGACCGCCGCCGCTTCCTCTCACCTCCGCTCGAGTGTGCGCTGTGACGTGAAACTTGTGCGCTGCGATGTAATATTTTGTGCGCCAGCGCACGCCAGCGCAGCTTAGCGGGAACACTGGGGCCCGCTGCACATTGCGCCGCCGGCTTCATTGTGTTATCCACCAATACCCCCAGATCTTTTTCTTGTTTGCCTTCCCCGAGTACCCTCCCTCCCATCGCGTAGCTGTACATGGAGTTCCCTTTCCCTATGTGCAAGACCTTACATTTCTCCACATTGAAGCTCATCTGCCATTTTTTTGCCCACTCACTCAGTTGGGTGAATAGTGGGGTACCACAGGGATCTGTGATGGGACCAGTGCTATTTAACTTATTTATAAATGATCTGGAAATTGCAATGACGTGATTAAATTTGCAGATGACACTAAACTGTACAACTTGTGAAAAATTGCAGGCGGGATCCACCTTGGGGGTTAGCGCCCAAGAAAATGATCTGGGTTTCAGTGTAGACAATACGATGAAACCTTCCTTCCAATATGTGGCGGTGGCCAAAAAAAGCAAACAAGATGCTAGGAATTATTTTAAAAAGGGATTCTTAACAAGACTAAGAATGTTAAAATGTCTCTGTATCACTCCATGTGTGACCTCACCTGGAGTATTATATTACATTACATTAGAGATTTCTATTCCACCATTACCCTGTGGTTCAAGGCGGATTATAGAGTTACTAGTCTTATAGCCCGTTACATTAACGGGTGCTAGAATATATGTGTGTGTGTCTGTCTTTATTTTTTTTTTCTCTCTCCTTAGCCGCTTTCTGTATTTCTGTCTGTCATTTTTTTTTTTTTTCCTTGGCTGTCCACTACCACCCCTTGCCTGCTCCCCCTGTCCATTCTCCCTTCCTTTTACCTCCCCTGTGTCCTCCACCACCCCATCACTGCTCACCTTATCCAGCAGAAGCCCTTCTCCCTTTGTTTTACCTCCCCCTGTCCATCATCACCTCCTTCCTGCTACCCCTGTCCAGCAGTAGGCCTGTCTTCATTTTTCTGCCCCCCCTTTTCATCAGCACCTCTTTCCCTGTCCAACAACCCCTTTTCTGCCCCTCCATTTCCGTGTGCTGCAGCATTTCCCTCCCACCCCACTTCCCTGTGCAGTATTTTCCTCCCCCCCATACCTTCCTCCTTAACTCTATGCCCTACTTATGTTAAAATGCTTTCCGGGTTTAGCCGCTACGGCCAGCAGCCGCCGCGGTCAACATCCGCCTCTGGGGGGGGAGGAAGAGAGAGAGAGCTTCGGGTGGCCAGCAGCCACCGCGGCCGACATCCGCCTCGGGCCGCCGCGATCGACATCCGCCTCGGGGGGGGGGAGGAAGAGAGAGAGCTTCGGGCAGCCAGCAGCCGCCGCGGCCAACATCCGCCTCGGGCCGCCAACAGCCGCCACAGCCGACATCCACCTCGGGGGGGGAGGGAGAGAGAGAGAGCTTTGAGCGCATGCACACTCCTATCTGCGGTGCCCTACAGCTCACAGAAAACCGGCACACGCAGATGGAGTGCGTATGCGCGGCCTAGCGTTTTATTATATTAGATAGAAGGTGGGTTACAAAAGAAGATCTCTGGTCATTTTCCAGAGCGAGTAAAGAGTAGATCAGGTTGATTTGGGTGGTCAGGAAGAAGATGGGAGGAAGTGAAGTAAAAGCTGCTTTATTTACCTCATTGGAATAACTACAAGACGGCATTGTATCTTCCAAAACAGACAATATCCGTTTATTGTTAGTATAAAAACTTACAGTATTAAGCAGCAGAGACATATCAGAAAAATGTATTGTCAGTTCAGAATATGCAATGGAGAGAAGAACTTGCACCCATATGCTTAGCAGGGGGCAAGCAGATCCCCGTAGCATAAGTAAGTGAATCTCTCTGGCTTTACCTAGAATACACGTGTTTTTTATACAGAGAAATTCTTCCTTTGTTCCAAAAAGTACATCCTCGAATTCTGGTTATGTAATTCCCTATTGGTACATAAAATAATGTATAGCTAACTCCTCCTCTCAGTCCACGCCTCTCTCACCTCCACCCCCCTTCCCCAGTAGGGGGGCCCTTGCTTAAACAGAGAACTCTTGGTGAACTTTCTTTTTCCAGCGCTGAGATCACTTTATCATTTTGTAGATGCTAATTAGTGGTTTTACAATTCTGTGCATCTTCGGGATGGTGTCCTTGTATGCTGAAAGTTGGCAAAGGTGACCTTTCGACAATCCAGCTGCTTGGTTCCCATAACTTGGTTCAGAGACAGGGAGCAAATGTTTTGGTACCAAGTTCTCTCATCTCGCTACACCCACATCGTCCTGCAGGGATCCTTGCTCATTATAAAAGTTTTATGGCTTTCCAGGGTGCCTGGCATATGAAGTCATATAGCACTGATAACAGTTCAGCAGAACCTTGGAGAAATATCCTCCCAGCAGGGAATGGAGACAAAAACGTTAGCATTGCAAAGGCTGCAGGTGTTTACAGACAGCAAGGTACAGGCTGGGCCTGGCTATGGGAAAATATAAGTCTATAGTGTCCAGCATACTGTGGCCACCACTATAGCCCAGGGCAGGGCTCTGCAGTAATTTTGATGGCTACAACAAACTGTGCATTAGCGTGTGACCCGACATGGAGCCACCCTGCAGGACTGGACTTTTCAACCGAACTCACAATTAATTCAAACAAAAATAAAGCCTCAATCATAGGGTTGTTTAGAAAAATAGTTCTTTTTACTTGATTCGTTAAGGCAGGTAAGTACTTCCTCCAACTTTGTAACATCAGTTAGGGCTTCTTATAGCATTAAAGAGAACAAAAACAAAACTGCCAAAAAGGGCAAGAAACTAAAGTAGTTCATAATAAAGTCCCAACTTTCTTCCCCTGCTTATCAGGTCCCAATGGCTCTGGGGGTCCAGCTCTTTGTAGAGCTAGTAGTGCCTGCTCCAAAACAGGTATTTTATTCCATCAAAATAAAGTTCAGCATTTAAGTTTCCTCAATTTCCAATCATTAAATGAAATAAAGGAAAGCCTCTGACAAACATATCTGTCTGCCAGGAATAGGAGAGTGAACCAGGTTTTGCTAACATAAAGGCCTTCAGATAGGCTTTCAAAAATTCCCTCCCAAGGTGGCAGCAAAACCTCTCCCCACACACTCCTAGCTTCCTTCCAAAACACCATTCAAGAAAAAACAAAAACAGCACACAAACAGTTCCAAAAGAACCACACTCACTGTTTGTGGATTAAAGCCAAGTCCACCTGCATTGGTTCAAGATAATTGGAATCACAGTCAGCACAAGTCTCTTGGCAGTCCATAGGCTCTTCCTTTGGGAGTAGTAAATCTTCTGCTCGCCCAGCCTCAGCCAGTTCCATCGGTATAGGGCTGTTACTCCTGTTTGCCTCAGGTGAAGCTTTAATAATAATAATAATAATAATAATAACTTTATTCTTATATACCGCCAATAATCTTGCGACTTCTAGGCGGTTTACAATAGAGAGAAACTGTAAGTAAATGCAATAAAGAGAAGCTGTAAATACAACGAATTAAAGAGTCTAGTAGTATACATCTGAAAATACCAACATTAATGATGATAACAATAGTTTGTGTGCTGCAGGACCAAGAAGTGCCGTGCTGCTTACAAAGAATTGGAGATAATTCCTGGATTGAGTGGAGTGGTTCATAGTTAGTGATTGGGGGTTGGGGCTAATAGTTTACAAGTTCAGGTATGTGATGGTGTTACAAGGGGGGGCTGATGTCCTGGTTCGTTGCCTAGGTATTTCAAGAACAGGTAAGTTTTTAGGTGTTTCCTAAATTCTCCATAATTGTTTGTGTGTGCGATTAGTTTTTCTAAGTCTTTACCCCATATGGCTGCTTGATACAAGACCTAAACTTCCTCCCTAACCGGCTTGCTGGTTTGAATGCCACTGCTGGCTTATCTACTCTAGGGGCGTGCCCTGTTCTGAGTGTGTCAGCAGAACTCCAGGGGCCTCTTGAGCTCCCCTGGTGTTGACTTGGACAAAACTCACTCCCTTCATCTTCAGATAAATCTGGCTCCTCCTGGTGGCCACTGGCATTATCCCCCACATTATCATCCTGGGAAATCCTAGCATTTTCCTTCCGGGATTTTACTTTTACTTTATTCCTAAGCTTAGCTGGGACCTTGGCAGAGCCTGGGTCTGACTGGTCACAATACACAAGTGAGGCCAATATGTCCAGTTGAATCACCTGTATGTCCAGGTTATCCATGTCAGAAGGAAGGTACTCAAAGTGTTAAGACTTTTTCAGGGATTTCTTGAAGAATATAGTCTTTATTTCCTTTCTGAACGTCTTGTAGTCTGGAGTTGTTATCATTAGATTGGAGATTTGATTGTCTAGTTTTGTTGCTTGAGTGGCTAGGAGGCTATCATATAGTTTTTTCCGTTTAACTTCTTTGATTGGAGGGTGTGTGAATGGGGTGTGAGTTTTTCTATATCTGGTTGAGGTAGTTTGGATGAGGTGGTTGTTCAGGTAGGTTGGGCTGTCTTCGTTTATAGTTTTGAATAGTATACAGTAGAATTTAAATAGTATTCTTTCTGGAATTGGAAGCCAGTGTGAGTTGAGGTATGCCTCAGTAATGTGGTCATGTTTCCTCAATGAGTAGATGAGTCAAAGGGCTGTGTTTTGAATTGTTTGTAGTTGTTTTGCCATTATTGCAGGGCAGGGGAGGTAGAGGATGTTGCAATAGTCTAGTAGACCTAGGATTAGGGATTGTACTATGAGTTGGAATTGTATTCTTTCGAAGAATTTTCGGACTTGTCTTAGATTTCTCATAACTGCAAATGATTTCTATATTGTTTTATTTATTTGTGGTTGCATGATGCAGCATCTGTCTATTGTCATTCCTAGTAGTTTTAGAGTGGTTTGAATGGGGTAGTTAATTGAGTTTATTTCTATATTGGTTATGGTTGGAACTTTGTTATTTTCGAGGAGAATGAATTTTGTTTTGTCTGGGTTCAGTTTCAGTTTGTGATCTTCCATCCAAGTTGCTACTGTTTCTAGTGTTCGGTGTAGTGTGTCTGTCATGGAGGGCTTTGGTTGATCAAAAGGTATGAGAATGGTAATGTCGTCTGCATAGCTATAAGAAGTTAGCCCTAGTTTGTCCAGGTATGCACCAAGTGAGGCAGTATAGAGATTGAAGAGGGTGGGGATAGTGGGGATCCTTGGGGTACGCCGCAGGGGTCGGACCAAAGGTCTGATTTTTCTTTATCTGATTTTACTCTGTATGTTCGGGATTGCAATCAATTCTGGTTGCCTTATTTAAAGAAAGATATAGTGGCACTAGAAAAGGTTCAAGATGATAAAGCAGATGGAACTCCTCTCATATGAGGAAAGACTAAAAAGGTTACAAAAAATGTTAAAAAGAACAGGCCCAAGAACTGAACCTTAAGGCCCACCAGTGCCGCAACTGGTAGTATCCCTTTCCTCAGAGCGATCTCCATTGACCACTTCCCTCTGTCACCTTCCACTCAACCAGTTCCTAACCCAGTCCATCACTTTGGGGTCCATAGCAAGGGCACTCAGTTTATTAAACACTGTATAAGACTTTGCTAAAATCTAAATACACCATATCTAGCACTCTCCTCTCCTTCTACCCAATTCTCTGGTCACCCAGTCAAAGAAATTGACCTGCCTCTAAGAGTGAATCCATGTTGCCTCAGGTCCTGTAATCCATTGGATTCCAGAAACTTCACTATTTCCATTAATTTACTTACCACAGAAGTCAGACTTTACAGGCCTGTAGTTCCCTACTTCTCCCTTATTTCCTCTTTTATGGAGAAGGGACCACATTTGCCTTCTTCAGTCCTTTGGTATCACTCCTGAATTTATAGAAGCATTGAAAAGTTCAGCAAGTGGAGCCACCAGAACTTCCCTAAGTTCCTTCAATACCTTCGGATGTACATCATCTGGCCCCATTGCTTTGTCCACCTTTAGTTTAGCTAGCTCCTCGGGTGATGTCACTACCCTTGATGGCGGGTTGAGGAGGGAGCGCTGACCTCTGGTGCTCCGTACCTCCTTCCATGTGAAGCCTAAGCGGAAAAAAGGAAAGCAGTATTTGAAGAAATTTTGAAGAGTTGTAAGATAAGATGCCGGCGAATAAAAAGACTGAGGAGAGTTGTTCTCAGGAAAGAGGGCAGGAGAAAAATGGCCTCCAGCGTGGACCGGGAACCGCCCATGAGATGCCATGTGAGTCGGGAGAGAGTGTGTCAGAGAAGGAAATAGAGTAAATGGCTCTGCCCCGGAGGAGATGTGGAGATCCAGCGGTTTTGGTCATAAAGAAAGAACTTCAACAGTGGGCCCTGGAAATAAAGAATGAAGTAGCTGCGGTGAAGGGGAAGATTAAAGATGCTGTAAATGAAATAAGGCAAGATTTGGCGGACCTGGTGGGACGAGTGGAAGAAACAGAGTGGTGAGTTGGTGAGCATGAAATAATGTTGAAGACAATAGATGGCCAGGTGGGGGACACCCAAAAGCAATTGAAAGACTGTGTGAACCGAATAAAAGATTTGGAGAATAGATCTCGGCGGCAGAATGTGCAGATATGAGGGGCCCCTGACACCGAAGTATTTAAAGACGCTGTGAAAGTGGCGCAGGAAATTTTTGCCTTTATGCTAACATCTGATAGTGCAGAAGTGACTCCCCTAGCCACAGTGAAAATAGACAGGGCTCACAGGAAGGCGGGTTCCAGAGTGTCTGAGAAACCCCGGGATATAATTGTATGCCTGCATAATTTTGTAGATAAGGAGCGACTGATCCGTAAGGCCAGAGAATTGGGTACGGTAACCTGGCAGACTTACAAAATTGAGCTATTTCAGGATTTATCGGCTACTACACTGCATAAGAGGAGGGAATTTTATCCAATTCTCACAGTTTTGAAACAGAAGAATTTGCGTTATAAATGGCTGTTTCCATTTGCCCTTTTGATAACATTCAATGGTATTCATAAGAAAGTTATAACTGTGACTGAGGCAGAGGATTATTTATGTAAGGAGGGCCTGATGGAATCGACTGGGCTGGCTATTGGTTCAATAGTACTACAAAAATTGGAAAAGTATCATTGGCAGGAGTTTACTTCTAGATCTAAGAAAATGCAACAGGAGGAACAACAATTGGAACCGGAGCAGGATCCTGAGGGCATGCTGGGCCCCTGTTTGATGGAGAAACTGATGCATGATTAATGACTATGTTCTAAAGCAGTTAATTAAAAATAAGTTAATCATAAGTTCTTCACCTATTAAGCTAGAAGAAGCACAGAATATAATTAGGAATAATTGCGGAGACAGTGATTGGAATGTGTGAATGTTAAGAGGGGGGGGGGAGAAGTTTTAAATTTGATAATTTACATTGAGGTGGGTGAGAGAATCACACGAAGTCCTGGAGGAAGGGAAGAATGGGGCAGGAGCATAGGAAGATCACTCCTGTCCCGCTTCACCGCTAGACCACCAGGTAAGATTCTGGGGAGGCTTGGACGGCTTAAAAATAGCCAAAAAATGAAAATAGTTTTTTTGTAAAAAAAAAAAAAAATCACGAATAACCGAATCCACGGATACTGAAACCGTGGATTCGGAGGAAGAAGTGTAATCATTTTAGTAGGTGCTTTATGAGGATATGGAAAAGTTCAGTTAAAAAACTTTTGGGTAAAGAAAAAAGTATTTACTTTTCTCCTATGTTATATGTACAAGATTTTACACCAGTTAGGGGAAGGGGGGGGGGGGATTTTTAAGAGGTGGGAGATAAAAGGTATGAGGTGTTTTGGTCAATTTATTGAGGAGGGGGAGGTTGGAGCTTTTGTAGATCTTGGGGACCAATATCAACTGGCAGCGAGAGCTCTCTTTCCCTATTTACAGGCAAAAAATTATATCATGACATATAAGGTGATGGAAAAAGAAATATTAAGGAAATCTGAATTTGAAAAGAGGTTAGGGAATCCAGTTCTGAAAGGGTGTATCTCGTGGATATATAAAATCATACATGTGGATGAGAGAAAGAAAACATCATATATGAAAGCGTGGGAAAGAGACTTAGGGAAGGAATGGTCAATTGCTGAATGGGGTGCGATTGTATCACATCTTTTTCATACAGCTAGAGCTGCTACTTTGCTGGAAAATGCTATTAAACTTTTAGTACGATGGTATATTACCCCGGTATTAATTTGCAAATGTGTGAAGGGGGGAAATGATGCTTGTTGGAGAGGATGTGTTGAGAGAAATACATCACCCTATCCAACTAATCACCCCTTCTTCGTTACCTCCCTTCCTTAATGCCTCTGCTCGGCTTTATCGAACTCCGCAGTATATATCACCGCCGTATGTAACACTACTGTATGAACTCCGCTATATATATGCAACTTACAACAAATGTAACTTCTCTGCAATAGTAACCGACCTGAAAAATAACTTCACCGTAAATGTAGCGTCGCCGAAAATGTAAATGTAGCTATGCCCCCCCCCAAAAAAAAAATAAAATGTGTAACTTCGCTGTAATGTACAGTCTCTTCATCTGTTAACCGCATAGAACTTCCATGGTAATGCGGTATACAAAAATAAAGTTATTATTATTATTTTATCATATGTGGTGGGAATGTCAAATCATTGAAAGATATTGGGAACAAGTGTATTATTATGTGAGTAGGGTAATTCAGACTCCTTTGGATATGAGTGCTGAAAGGGCACCATTGGGAGTTGGGGGTGAAGGGATTATCATCTTCCCAATCCAAGTTTATAGATTTGGCATGTATAGCCGCCCGCCTAATTTTGGCTCAGCAGTGGCGTACCCCAAATACTCAAACTTATATGTTTTTTTTCTATGTCTCTTGATAGCTATTTGTCCAAGGCTATTCTTTTGATTGATTCTATTCTTTTGATTGATGTAATTCTTTTTACCTATTACTAATTCACACT
Organism: Geotrypetes seraphini; assembly: GCF_902459505.1. Taxonomy (NCBI): domain Eukaryota; kingdom Metazoa; phylum Chordata; class Amphibia; order Gymnophiona; family Dermophiidae; genus Geotrypetes; species Geotrypetes seraphini. The sequence goes on from NC_047085.1 coordinate 15,055,237, forward strand.
TTTTAATTAATTAATTTTTTAGTTCTTATGGTTTATATATATAACTTTTAGACTTTTTATGGTTATATAGAAACACTTATTAGATATAATTAATTAAAAATGGATAAAAAATTTTTTTTAAAAAAAATATATAAATAAGGGCTTCTTCTCTTTCTATTCTTCTCTTTTTTCATTTTTTCCCTTCAAGTTCCTTCTATTTATTTATTAATTATTTTTTATTTTTATTTTTGTGTTTTATTTTTTACTTTCCACACCTCTACCCCTGTATTGGAAAATTTGAATCATCTCAATATTTAATTGATTATTATTATTATTATTATTATTCTTTAAAATTATCTTTTTAACTATCTTGGTTTTAATATTGTACTTGTACTTATTAGGACCCCTGATGAAGATTATACGAAACACGGACCGTGTTGGGTCCCTTGCCTGGTAAAAGGTTTTTAATCTAATGTTTTATTCGTTATAAATAAAGTCTGCCTGCATCGTGTACAAAGTCTGCAGTTTTTTGTTTTGTGTACCCCAAATACTCCCACAATAAGAGATATGAGGGATCATTTAGGAATAGTGTGTGAGAAATATAGATTATCGGCCCTTTTAACAAATTGATGGTCGAAGTTTAAAGATATATGGGGGAAATATATTGAATTGGAAAAAGAGGATTTTTGAAGGATTATAAAAATAAATAATTTTTTTTAATGTTATCCTGTCCTTATGAAAAAAAAATAAAAATCCAGGCCTCCTGGGAGGGGGGGGGGGGAAGGGAGTGGAAATGTTTTTAGGTGTTTGTATGGTAAGGCTGTATCATCTCCACATTATATTGGGTTTTGAATCATGATATGTTGAAATGTATTTTATGCTTTTTATTGAGAGTATTGTGTTATATTTTTGTTAAAATTATTAAAATAAAGAAGAAAAATAAAAAAAGTTTAGCTAGCTCCTCATGAATAAAATCCTTTGAAAAACAATCAAGGTCTACCACATTTGCTTTTGTCTTCTGAGGTCCCACTCCCGGCGCTTCAGCTGTGAGCATAGAACAGAAATATTTGTTAAGCATTTCAGCCTTATCTTTATCAGCTTCTACATATTCCTCCCCTTCACCTTTGAGTCTCACAATGCCACTTTTGCACTTCCTTCTATTCCTAATTTATCTTGAGTCCTGTTTTACCCTGTTGGCTATTTTCTCTTCCATTTGCATCTTTGCTTTTCTGACTACTTGACTTGCCTCTCTTAATTTTTCACAGATATTTTTACCTGTCTTCCTGTGATCTTCTGTGGTTTGTGAAAGGTAACCTCTTTTCACTTCTCTTCTCAGCTACTGCTTTTGAGTTAAGTGACTTGCCCTGAGTCGTAGGAAGCAGGCTTTGCTTGAAATAGCTCACGCTCGCCGTCTAACACCAGCTCTGACTGGATACACATTTCAGCTCTGATGTATTGTTATCACAAAATAGAAAATATAATTCTTTTTTCTACCTTTTGTTGTCTGGTCATGTTATTATTCAAATCATGTTAATTTATCACCACAGACCCAACTAGAGCAGTGGTCTCAAATAGAGAATGACACGGGGAGCGATCCCCGCAGCGAACCGTTGCGTGGCTGCGGTTTGGCTGCGGGTTATGGTGACCTCATTAGCAAATCACCGCAGACGCGGGGACAAATCCTTTCACCGACCGCAAAAACGGTGAATAGATTTGTCCCCGCAGGCCAATGTCCCCCCCTCTAGGAACCGCAATTTACCTGTGTTTTCACCGTGCTCCTCATTTGTCAGATCAACCCTTCCTGCCAATAGAACCCGCCCCCCCCCCCCGACGATCGCCCTCACTGGTAGGAGGGTGCCCAACCCCTCCTGCCGGCACCCCCAACGGCCCCCTATATCGCCAATAGGAGGGTGCCCAACCCCTCCTGCCGGTCCCTCCCCCAACAAACCCCGCCATCCCGAAACACCACCCTTAGTCTTACTTTCCAAGTTGGACCGGACAGCTCCTCACTCGTCTGGCCAGCAGGCCTGCCTCCGTCCAAATGAGGCGGGCCCGCCCCTCCCCTCCCCTGCCTAACCCACAGGATCCTAGGGCCTGATTGGCCCAAGCACCTAAGGCCCCTCCTATAGCGGGAGTGGCTTTAGGTGCCTAGACCAATCAGGCCCTAGGATCCTGTGGGTTGGGCAGGGTAGGGGCGGGCCCGCCTCATTTGGACGGAGGCAAGCCTGCTGGCCATACGTGTGAGGAGCCGTCCGGTCCAACTTGGAAAGTAAGACTAAGGGGGTTCCGGGGTGGGAGGGTTCGTTGGGGGGGGGTCCAGCAGGAGGGGTTGGGTACCCTCCTGCCGGCGATCTTAGGGGAGGCCATTGGGAGGACCGGCAGGAGGGGTTGGGTACCCTTCTGCTGCGATTGTCGGGAGGGCCGTTGGTGGGGTCTACAGGAGGGGTTGGGTGCCCTCCTGCCATGATCGCTGGGGGGAGGGGAGACTTGCAGCCGTAGCCGCGGTCACTATGCTAATCACGGCAGGGAGATCTTTGCCGCGATTAGGTACAGCGGCCGCGTCTACTTACCATATAGGCTAACATTGTAAGCATTTAAAGTACATGTCGTGTTTGTTTTTGCATTGCTAGCCCCAGGGGTGGTGGAAGATTAGTGATTGAAAAACTGTATGAAAAATAACTATTTTAAATATAGTGATCAAAATGTGTCAGTTTTGAGAATTTATATTAATTAATTTTTTCTCTGCGTGTTTTGTTTTTGTATAGTTATTAACTAATATTTAACTAAGTTTTAAAGTTTTAAAGAATGTTTCCTTTATACGTAAATAAAGAAAAGTGAATGGGATTGCAGTGGCGGTGACGGGGCGGTGAATGGGGTGGCAGTGGCGGTGACGGGGCGGTGAAGAGGATGGTGAGACGGGGACGGGGCGGTGACGGGGATGGTGAGACGGGGACGGGGCGGTGACGGGGATGGTGAGACGGGGACGGGGCGGTGACGGGGACCAATTTTTTCACCGTGTCATTCTCTAGTCTCAAACTCAAACCCTTTGCAGGGCTACATTTTGGATTTTTAGGTACTTGGAGGGTCTCGGAAAAAATAGTTAATGTCTAATTAAGAAATAAAATTATTATTATTATTATTATTAAAGAAATGAAGGTATTATTAAATGAAGTTTATTATTAAAGAAACTAGTCTTTAAGCCCGTTACATTAACAGGTGCTAGAAAGCAGGCTCCTTTCCCTCTCCCCCTCCAGTTCCTCCCTAACGGTCTCTCCGTGGCCCCCCTTCTGTCTTCCCCCCCAAAGCAAAATGATCTGCCTCCCAGAACTCCCCTCCCCCCGAAGCATCCCCCTTTCCCTCTACCCCTCCAATTCCTCCCTGACAGTGTCTCCGTGGCCCTCCTTCTGTCTCCGCTCCCAAGCAAAGCTGTCTGCCTCCCAGCACACCCCTCCCCCCAAAGCAGACCCCTTTCCCCCTACCCCTCCAATTCCTCCCTGACTGTCTCTCCGTGGCCCCCCATTTTGTTTCCCCCCCAAGCAAAGCTGTCTGCCTCCAAGCACACCCCTCCCCCAAAGCAGGCCCCTTTACCTCTTCTGCTCCAGTTCCTCCCTGTCTCTTCGTGGCCCACCCGATTTTCTCTTCTCACGGTCTGGCCACCATCCCTAGTCCCTTGCCGCCGCCGCCACCCCCTTCCCTTCCCGCGGTCGACAAACCTCTTGGCTCCAGCAGCGGCCGCAGCACTGTAAACACGCTGCTTCGCGGCCTCTACTGGCCCGATTTGCTCTTCCGTGTCTCTGATGAGGGAAGGGAAGGGGATGGCGGCGGCGGCGGCGGCAAGGGACTAAGGTAGCCAGCCAGACTGCGAGAAGAGAAAATCGGGTGAGAGGCTGAACGGGGATTGGGGGGGAGGGGCGAAGACGACGACGAAGACGCACTGAGCCCTTGCTTTCTCCCTAGCTCCCAGTGCCCTAGCGGTCTGTACACCGCGATCTGGAGAGCAGGGAGTCCAAAGGTTGCGGCTGTCAAGCAATGCGGCTGGGAAGCAGTAAGGCTGGGGACTCGCGCATGCGCACGTCTGCAAAGCCATGGACATACATCTCACAGATCAGGGATTTCAGATCACGCAGGTCTCAGTGCGCATGCGCGTCTAGCGTTTTATTATATTAGATGACAATTTTGAATGAGGTAAAACCCTTTATAGTTTATAAATCTTTCCTTTTGGCTAAGTCTTAATAATAATATTATAATTTATAGCTAGAGACACATATGATCAAGAAACTGTTTTATTTTACTTTTGTGATTATGATAAACATACCGAGGGCCTCAAAATAGTACCTGGTGGGCCACATGTGGCCCCCGGGCCACGAGTTTGAGACCACTGAACTAGATAATATACCGATTCCTCTTGCTATATCTACTAAGATTTTAGGAGTAATTTTGGATTTCAAATTAATATATGATTTACAAATTTCAAAAGTAGTCAAAAGTTCTTTTTTTTAAATGTGTCCTATTAGATCAGTTCGTTACTCTTTCCAGAAGCTTTGAAAATTTTGGTGCGTTCTTTAGTATATCAACAACCAGATTACCGTAATTCTCTTCATATTACTGTTAATTATTTCTATAGTGCTCCCAGACATATGCAGCGCTGTACAGTCACAACGAAGAAGAAGAAGAAAACAGTCCCTGCTCGAAAGAGCTTACAATCTAAACTGCCAAGACAGACAAACAGGATGTCATGGATATCTGCTAGTTTATGCCAAAAAGATACTCATAGATTTCAGATGATACAAAATACTGCAATTCGGTTAATTCATAATATTCGTAAATTCAATTATGTAACTCCAGTTTTGAAAGCAGCCTGTTGGCTTCCTATTACATATAAAATACTTTATTAACCTTTAAGGCATTAAACACGGGACAGCCTTTATATCTAGTACAGTGGTCTCAAACTCGCGGCCCGGGGACCACATGCGGCCCGCCAGGTACTGTTTTGCGGCCCGCAGCCTGTACCAGTACTGTCTGTACTAGTGCTGCCCGCTCTTTGCAACATCCTCCGGCTTCCCCCCTGGCCTCCCGTTCTTACCTTCAAATAATTACCGCAGCCTGCAGAGGATTGCCAGTGCTGTAGTGATTCTTGCAGGCTGCATTGGTCCTCAGCAGCATGTTCCCTCTGCCGCGATCCTGCCTCTGATGTCAGAGGAGGGGCGGGACCGTGGCAGAGGGAATGAGCTGCGGAGGCCGATGGCAGCCTGCAAGGAACACTACAGCACCAGCGATCCTCTCTGCAAGCTGCGGTAATTAGCTGAAACTAAGACCAGGAGGCCAGGGGCGAAGCTGGAGGATGCTGCAAAGAAGGGGGGGGAACATGCAGGCTTTCGGGGGAAGATTTATAAACTATAAAGAGTTTTACCTCATGCAAAATTGTCATTTCTTTAATACGACATGAACTATTTTTCTGCGGCCCTCCAAGTACCTTCAAATCCAAAATATGGCCCTACAAAGGCTTTGAGTTTGAGACCACTGATCTAGTATGTGTTTTGAATCCATATATACCATCAAGAACTCTGAGATCGGCAAATCCAAATCATCCTTTAATTCCTATGTATGGGAAAATAGTTCATGAGCATGTTAGAGTGTCTACTTTTTCAGTAAATGGTCCTCAACTTTAGAATTCTTTACCATTATCACTTCATTGATGTCCATTGATAAGTTCAAAAACAGATTTTAAAACATTTCTTTTTTCTGGGGCATAATCAAACATGGCAGCAGTTGATTACATTGGAGTAATTAGGTAAAATAATGTGTTCCCCCCTCCCCCTTCTATACTTTTAAATTGTAGTTCTCCCTCCTAACCTCAATTTATGTACTTTTTTGGTTTTAAGTTTTATTTTAAATTTATTAGATTTATTAGATTTTAGATTTAAGCTGCTCAGAAGGTTTATCTTTGGTGTGGGGTAGTAAGATTTTAATAAACTTTGAAACTTGGGCAAAGATTCACTACCCTTACCGATCATGTCCCGACCAGTTTGTAACCCCGACCCGATTCACTAACTTTCCTCCTGATCCGATCCGCGCATGCAAAAGTAGGAAGGCAACGATTCACTAAAAAAAAAAATCAGGAACACCGACTGGGCTGGCCGATCAAAAAAGAAACGACTACTGGTGACCAGTCGCTCTTCTAGTGACCAGTCCTTTTGACTGTCCTGCTCTCTGCCGCCCTTCAGGCCCATGGTTTTAGCCCGCGGGTTATAAGCATGTTCAGCTCGGCTTAATGGATGCTGCAATTGGTTTGTGAGCACGATGCTTCCTCTGGTTAAAGGAAACATATCCTTTATTTTACTTTCTTCGCCTGCGAGGACAACTGGAGGATAGGCAACAAAAAGGCATGTTTTTGCGGGCGGGAACCAGGCAGGGCTGTTTGGGTCTCAGAAGGGGCTCGTGCAAGGAAAGGGCACGAGAGCAAGTCTCTGGGCGTGCTCTGTTCCAAAGCCCCCTCCCTTCCTTTGTCGCTTGTGCAGTCTCGAGACTGCGCAGAGAGCAAGCTCATGCGCAGACCATGTACAGGCAAAGAAGATGGTCTGCGCATGTGTCTGGATCGCTCTGCAGTGATCCGTGCGGTCGCCGTGGGGCATGCCTCCGATTGCATTCATTTGCATGAGGAGGCTTGGTGAATTGGTCGCCCGGGAAGACTCGGCCGCTGATCGGATCGCTAAGGTAAGTTTAGTGAATCTAGGCCTTGGTTGGTCCTAGGCTTTGGCTTCTGTTTGTCTTCTGTTAGTTTGCTCGCCAGGGTCTCCTGCACATTTGACATTTTTTTTTCTTTCTCTATGCTCACCATCTTCCATCTCTGTACCTTCCCTTCCTCCTTCCTGCAAGTCCAGCAAACCCCAAGGGTCAGCACTGAGAGGGAAAAAGACCCTTAGGAGACCCTCAGGACGGGCATTGTGTTGCTGAATCAAACCTGCCATAAGGTTTATGGATTGTGCAAAACGTACATATTTTCCAGTCAATCTCTGGGTTTTAAACTTTTTCAACTATGGAATGAACTCCCCTTTATTCTGAGGAGCCCCAGTTCTTTCCAATCTTTTCGTAAATTTCAAAAAACTTTTATTTTTACCAAATATTTTGAAAACTATTTTCTTTGAAACCTTTGCTATTACTTTCTTTAGTTTTTATTTAATCATTGTAAACTTTCTTTAGTTTTTATCTAATTGTTGTAAACCGAGTCGAGCTTCCTTAGGTTGATGACCCAGTATATAAAGTTAAGCTTTAGTTTAGTTTTAGTTTCCTGCCAGCACAAATAATACTTTTTCATGAGGACTTCATCTTTGCCCTAGATGCTGGACTGTGACAAGCATTCCATATTCTATTCTGGGACTTTCCAAGAAATGCTTGGGCCACAAGAAAGCCACAATGTCAGGTCAAGATGACATGGTCAAAATGATATCATCTGTAAATAAAGCTGTTGGCAATCTACAAGCAAGATTAGGAGGGGGGGGGGGTGTTGTGAGGATGCCCACCCTCAGGGATCATTGACCTTAGTATTAAGTATGCACTGTCAGGGGAAATAAAGAAGTCATATTTGACACCAAGTGACACCATGCTTCATTATAACTCAATGGTCAGTATGTATATCATCTAATCAACAAAAATGACAAGTGTGACAATCCAATAGAAACTAAGTATGTAATTCAGGGATACCCAATACGTCGATCGCGATCGACAGGTCGCTCGCTCAGGCGACCCCAGTCGATCGCATAGCGGGTTCCCTTCTTCCCTTCTCTTTTTTCCCCTCCTGACTGGCCCGCCTCTTGAAGAACGCCAGCCAAACAGAGTGCTGGCAGGGCGGGGTGAAGGTCAGTGGCGTACCAGTGTTCTCCCTAGGGCCTTTTAGCTGGGCGGTCAGCCCAGCTATCATCCGCTCCTGAATTCTGCTGCTGCCGCCGCTGCTCAACATTTTTAAAAAAAACAGCTTGGAGAACTTATGCTCTGGGGGCTAACGTGTGCTTGTACCGGCTTCCCTTCTCTTCCTTCTGAAACTGGAAGTTATGTTGGGGGGGAGGGGGAGAGAAGGGAAGCCGGCACGCACATGTTAGAGTCCCATTCGTGGGCTAAAGCGGGAGGCAGGTCAGTGAAGCTTGCGATTTGCTCTTCTTGCTGCCAGGTCTTGCCTACTTTCTGTTTCCTCAAAGGCAGGACCCGGCAGCATTTCTCCCAATAGGTCGATCTTGGGCCGATCAGCCTTCCTCTCCCCGACGTCAATTCTGCCGTCAGAGAGGAAGTTCTAGCCAGGGGAACTTCCTCTCCGAAGGCAGAATTGACGTCGGGGAGAAGAATGCTGGTCGGCCCGAAGCAGGGAGAGCTTGGCCGGCGGCTTTAGGGGCCTGTTATCCGATGGCAGTGGCAGTGGCTTGGGGGATGGCAAGGAGAGAGAAAGAGGGCAGGCAGGGAGACAGAAGGAAAGAAGAGAAACAGAAAAAAAAGAAAGGGGGCATGAAGAGAGAAAGAAAGAAAGGTCAGGGAGAGAGGAAGAAAAAGTTGGGGGAGGGAATGAGGTGTGGAGGAGAGGAAGCATACAGGCTAAAAGAAGGGAAGAAAGATTGGATGCACAGTCAGAAGAAGAAAGTGCAACCAGAGACTCATGAAATCACCAGACAAGGTAGGAAAAATGATTTTATTTTAAATTTAGTGATCAAAATGTATCTGAATTTATATCTGCTGTTTATATTTTACACTAAAGTCCCCTTTTACTAAACCGCAATAGAGGTTTTTAGCGCAGGGAGCCTATGAGCGTCGAGAGCAGCGCTGGGCATTCAGCGCAGCTCCCTGCGCTAAAAACTGCTCTCGTGGTTTAGTAAAAAGGGAGGGGGGTATTTGTCTGTTTTTGTATGGTTGTTAGTGAGGTGACATTGCATAGAGTCATCTGCTTTGACCTCTTTGAAAAACCCTGGAATAGGAATGATGATTAACATTTTCTATGCGTACAGTGTGCTTTGTGTTTTTTAAAAATTTTATTGTTGGTAGATCATTTTGACTTGGTCATTTTAAAAGTAGCTCGCAAGCCCAAAAAGTGTGGGCACCCCTGATGTAATTAGTAACCAGGCAGCACTCTTAACCCTAAGCTACTAAACTAGGGTATAAAAGTAGCATACCTGATGACTTAAGCTTTAGAACGGATTGGGCAACACATGACATACTGGTACTCTGTGTAAGCTCCTCCGTTAGCCTAACTTGATGATACTATATCCTATTTGGATACTATTTTTTATAGAAGCTGTCTTTTATTTATTACTATTAAACATGTGGAAGGGCATAATAAAAAAAAACATCTAGTCCCCTTTTGGCCTAAGACCCTAAACGTTGAAAGTAGAGAGCTGCACGGGAACGGGGATGACAGGAATCCTGCGGGACCCACGGGGATACCGCGGGTTCCCCCTTCGGGTCACGGGGATCCCGTGGGGATGCCCCCTAGAGTCGCGGGGATCCCGTGGGGCGCCCCTCGTGGTCTCGGGGATCCCGCGGGGTTCAATACAATTCGTCTGATTTTCCTACCTGCCCTGCCACGAGGCTTGTCTTCTATTTCCTGCCTGCCCTGCCACAGCACACATAGCCAATCGAAAGTCTTCCCCGATGTCAGTGCTGACGTTGGAGGGAGGGCTTATGGAAGACTTCCGGTCGGCTATGTGTGCTGCGGCAGGACAGGCAGGAAATGGAAGACGAGCCTCGCGGCAGGGCAGGTAGGAAAATCAGATGAGCAGTGTTCTCCCTAGCACCCAGTTGTCCCCCCGCCAGCTCGATCGGTGCAGAGCCCTCCTCTCAAGCACAGGCTCTGCACTTTCACTCTCTTCTCGGCACCTTGGAGCCTGCATTTATCACTTCCCTCTCTCCTCTCACTTTTCCAGCCCTCTCTTTCTCCTCTCACCTCCCCTGCAGTGCTCCAAATTTGCTGTGGGTCACTGGCAACAATTGTAAACAAACCACTGTCCCTAAATGGCTCTGGGTCACTGAAAACCAGGTATGTTGGGGACATTCTGTGTCTGAAGTGAGCATTTGGCTAGTAAAGGACTGATATTCAAGACTTAACTTGCCAAAGTCATTGGGACTGTGCTTAAAACTCAATCCTTAGAAACATAGAAACATAGAAATAGACGGCAGATAAGGGCCAGGGCCCATCTAGTCTGCCCACCCCAATGACCCTCCCCTACCTTTCTCTGTGAATAGATCCCACGTGTCTATCCCATTTGACCTTAAAATCAGGCTTGCTGCTGGCCTCAATAACCTGAAGTGGAAGACTATTCCAGCGATCAACCATCCTTTCAGTGAAAAAGAATTTCCTGGTGTCCCCGTGCAGTTTCCCGCCCCTGATTTTCCACGGATGCCCCCTTGTTGCCGCGGGACCCTTGAAAAAGAAGATATCTTCTTCCACCTTGATGCGGCCCGTTAGATTCTTGAATGTCTCGATCATGTCACCCCTCTCTCTGCGTTCCTCGAGTGAGTACAGCTGCAACTTATCCAGCCATTCCTCGTACGGGAGATCCTTGAGTCCCGAGACCATCCGGGTGGCCATTCTCTGGACCGACTCCAGTCTCAGCACATCCTTACGGTAATGCGGCCTCCACAATTGCACACAGTATTCCAGGTGGGGCCTCACCATGGATCTATACAATGGCATAATGACTTCAGGCTTATGGCTGACGAAACTCCTGCGTATGCAACCTATGATTTGCCTTGCCTTGGATGAAGCTTGCTCCACTTGATTGGCAGTCTTCATGTTCTCACTGACGATCACCCCTAAGTCTCATTCTGTTTCAGTTCTTGTTAGGATCTCGCCATTAAGGGTGTAAGTCTTGCATGGATTTTGGCTGCCCAAGTGCATGACTTTGCATTTTTTGGCATTGAAGCTGAGTTGCCAGGACCTAGACCAGCGCTCCAGTAGGAGTAGGTCGTGCATCATGTTGTCGGACATTGAATTTATGTCTGTTGTGCTTTTGCCCACTACATTGCTTAGTTTGGCGTCATCGGCGAATAATGTTATTTTACCTCGCAGCCCTTCTGCCAAGTCTCTTATAAAGATGTTGAATAGGATCGGGCCCAGGACCAAGCCCTGCGGCACTCCACTGATTACCTCCGTCATTTCGGAGGGGGTGCCGTTCACCACTACCCTCTGAAGCCTACCTCCAAGCCAGTTCCCAACCCATTCATTCAATGTGTCACCCAATCCTATAGAACTCATCTTGCTCAGCAACCTGCGGTGTGGTACGCTATCGAATGCTTTACTGAAGTCCAGGTATATGATGTCCAGGGACTCCCCAACATCCAGCTTCCTCGTCACCCAGTCAAAGAAGCTGATCAGGTTGGATTGGCAGGCTCTCCCCTTAGTAAATCCATGTTGACGGGGATCCCGTAGATTCTCCTCGTTCAGGATCGTATCCAATTGGCGTTTGATTAGAGTTTCCATTAGTTTGCTCACTATTGATGTGAGACTCACCGGTCTGTAGTTTGCTGTCTCCATCTTTATGCCATTCACCATAGGCTGTTAAATACTGAATATCCCACTTAACCTAGAGTTTAGCTGACTGTAAACCCATAGAGACACTGGATCTGGACAGGGGCGGGGGGGGGGAGAGGAGAGAGAGACAGAAAAGGACCTTGAGGAGGGGCTGGAATGCAGACTTGAACCAAAAGGGAGGGGGAAAACAGAGCAGATGCTGGACTAGAGGGGGTAGAGAGGGGAAACACACTGAACTGAGGAGAGAGAGATGCCGGGTCCTGGGCAGAGGGAGGACAAAGAGAGTGAGACAGACAGAAAGACCTGGAACAAAGATGGGAGGACTCAATATGATAGCTTTGGGAAATGTATGTAGCAGATGTCTTTGTATTGTGTTCAAAAGAAAAGGAAATGCATTTCTGGTTTTATTTCTACAGTGTTGAAGTACTTGCTGACCCTTGCTGTGACTGGTGGGGATCCCCAAGCACCGCCAACAGAGGACCTCCTCTAGAGATGGCCAGAACTCCCCTCCACCAAGCACAGCAGTCACTGGCAGCATCCATGAGCCACTGAGGTGCCAGCATCTGTGACTCAGGGACGCTACTGCTGCCTGCCTAGCTTGGCAAAAGGGACCCTGGCCAACTGCAAAGGAAGTCCTCAGCTGACAGCTTGGAGGTTCTCACCAGCTGAGTATTTATTTATATTGTATATTGACATTAGAGGCTCTGGTAGAAACCCATTTACAAAGTATGTATTCTTCCCAATTAATATTTCCAAATTAATAAAGTCTCTTTGCTTATTTGTAAATGGGTTTCTACCAGAGCCTTTAATTCAGTAGCATAATTAAATGAAATAACTATTTCTGAATTTTATAGAGATGGGCGGGGACGGAGGGGATTACTCGCAGGGACGGGTGCGACGGAAGGGATTCCTCGCAGGGACAGGTGGGACGGAGGGGATTCCTCGCGGGGACGGGTGGGGACGGAGGAATTTCTCACGGGGACGAAGGGATTCCTCGCGGGGACGGGTGGGATTTTGGCAGGGACGGGTGGTATTTCTGTCCCTGCACAACTCTCTAGTTGAAAGTAGAAGCAGGGAAAATGTCCATTCTCAAAAAATACACCCAAAAGGAGGACCCGTCCGTCTGGTCAACTGTTTTATGTGGGGGGGAGTGTCGAGGGTGGGATGATGTCAAGGGGTCACGGGGTCGGTGGGTGGGGAGCTGATCGGAAGTTCAGGGGGGCAATCGTGGGAGGGGGGTGCACCGAGGACAGGAGGGCCTGTGATCCCTCCTGCTCATATCTTAGTGGGGTGGGGGATAAGGGAATTTCGCTGGGGCAGGAGGGCTTGGGCTCCCTCCTGCCATGATCATTATCAGGCGGGGGGGGGGAGTGGTCGCCGGGGCAGGAGGGCTTGGGTTCCCTCCTGCACGATCGTGTCGGGGGAGGGGGTTGATGGCGGCAGGAGTGATGGCTCATCTTTCCTGCCACGATAGCGATCCCAAGTGCTGCGTTTGGCGGCACTTGGTGGTATCGCTATCGCGGCAGGGGAGATAAGTCATCTCTCCTGCCACGATCGTTGTTGTTGGTGGTAGGTAGGTTGCTGGGACCGCAGAGCTGATCGCGGCAGCGCGATCAGCTCAGCGGCCCCTTTTTCAGCACTTATACCTGTTTTGACTTGGTCTAAGTCAAAACATATAAGTGCTGTACGACTGTGGGTCGGCCCACCTCCCGCCCTTTCCCTTCTCTTAATAACGCCTCTTTTCGCTCTTTGTGTTTAGAGGCAGGGGAAAGGCCTAAGCTGGTGTTAGATATGTCTAAAACCAGCTTTGGTTATGGGTACTTGGATGATCAGGCTTTTTGATCGTCCAAGTACCCATTTAGGCCACTTTTTAGACTTTTTTTGTTTTGATTATGAGACCCTTATTATATACAGCAATTGGGTTGTCGGTGTGAGATCATTCAAATCCTTTGGAGGGGCTAGCAGCAGCCTCTTCAGCACCCCCTCATGGGTCCAGCACCCTCTCTCTCTTCCCCTGTAGCTCTAGCCGTCAGTCCACTGTCTCTCTCCCTTTCTTCCAGCACCCCCTCTAACCCATGTGGTCAGCATACCCTCTCTCTTCCCTTTCCTCTAGTCCCCCACACCATATGGTCACCCTTTCTCTTCCCTATCCTCTAGTCCTCCCCATATCATATGGTCAGCACCCCCCCTCTCCTTTCCTCTAGACCCCCACCAACATCATATGGTCAACACACTCTCACTCTTCCCTATCTTCTAGCACCCCCTCCCTCCCCCCACCACCACACCATATGGCCAACACCCTCTCTCTCTATTGATAGCAATAGAGCATAAAACCAAACAAAGAGAGAGAGAGATGAAAACACCGTAAATCAGCTGAGGGCATTTTGAAAACCGTTTTGAACACTGTAGGTGTGAGATCCGCCTTCAGTGCTTCAAGGTGGTCGCTCTATATCATGAAGAATTTAGTACAAGGACTGGAAATGCTGCCTGGGTCTTCAGGATTTTCACAATGAATATGCATGATGTACCAGGAGCTGTGCTTGCTAATACATCTCGTGAATATTTATATTGGATCTCCTAAATGCCAGACCAGTCTGTAGCCCTTGAGACCTGCAGTTTGATACCCTTCATTTGGAAAATGCTGTTTTGGGGATTTTTTTTCTCAGTTTCCCTGGGGAGGAGAGGAAGGAGAGAGGGCAATTCTGTGTCTTCTGTCTGCCCCATGCCAACCATACCCTTCTAGGCCTAGACAAGTGAGAAAACTCAGACAGGAGTGGCTGACTTAAGCGGGGGAGGTGGGGTCACCAGGAACAAAGATGGCAGCATTAGAGAGCCTAGATAACGCCTCACTTGTAAAAGGCAATGGGTAGAAACCCCGTCTCCCGCGAAGAAAGTGGACGGTACTTTGCCAGAACTCAGAAGATAGACCAGAGTGCAACTAGAGTGGGAGCATTTTCTTGTGCCGGTCCGGATGCTTGGAATCATATTCCCCTTTTATATTAGAAAGCAAAAGGATGTAACTGTTTTTAAGAGGCTTTTGAGGAGACATCTCTGTTGCGAAATGAAGTATGGGTGCTGAGCACTTCTCTTATCTGCTGATTTTCTATGATATGGGGATGAAATTTATGTCTGAATTTATGGCTGTTTTGTCATACTTTCTGTGAATGTATTACTGTAACCGACCTTGCTAAAGGGGGGCTATAACTGAACCTATCTATATAAAGTCGGATGTATCTGTGTGTGTGTGTTCCAGCATAACTCTGAAATGCATGGACTGATTTCAACCAAACTTGATATACATAAGACTTAGTATCTGGGGAAAAATACTGTGGGGGTGGGAAAGGGGGTGACATGTAAAAACAATCTAAACCGACAAATATTAGTGTCTAACCCATAGTTTTTGGGCTCGCTGAGATGAATACTGATGCCGTTTAGAGAGCCAAAGAGGGCCATTCTTGCTGCTAAAAATGAAGATGTTCACGATTCCTTTTCCTGTCTAATAGAATAAATAAATATCTGGGTGATCAGCTAGTAAAGTATAAATATTTGTTGACAGCAGACAAAGAACCAGTATTAGGCAGAGGCCCCCACCCCTGCCACATCATACCTTTGCTGGCGGGAATACTCAATCCTTGCCAACTGGAGATTCTCTGCTGACGTGCCCACCATGCTGCTGAAGTAGTGAGAAAGCCAGGAATACTCAAGCCTTGCCAGCTGGTCAGCCACTTGTGGGCAGAAAGAAGAGCCAGGGGATAGAAGGTGTGTGTGTGGGGTGGGGTGGGGGGGTGGCTGTCTATCTATTATTGTTCTCCTGTCAACAGGAGGAGTCAGGAAACAGCTCTTCTTCCTCCTCTGCCAATATTTTTCTGGTCAGGACCACATGGAGCCTCTTTTGTGGAATTTGAATGGATTTATAATTACGATGGAGGCCCAACACACTTGTTTGCCTAGGATTCAACAAAGGGTTAATCCTGCCTCGTATGCGACTGTGGTCAAAAGGCGGGAAATGCTTTCCTATTTCTTTGATTCTGACTTTTGATTGATTAGACCAGAGTATCACAAACTGTGTTCCGCAGTGTGCCCCGACGACACACCGGTAAGGAAGAGAGGCACCAGTGTTGGCTGACTGCATATAGGACGTGACTCTTGTGGCGAGAGGCACGTCCTGTAGGCAGTCAACCAGCACCGACTACTCTCTTCCTTGCCGGCATCTCTCTTCATCTCCCCTCCTCCAGAATCCCCCCACCGAAGTGACAGGTTCAGGGTTGCGGCCAGATGGGCCTCCACGCACGCCCGGATGTTGACATGATGACATCATGCATGCGCATGACATCATCATGTCAACGCCTGCACACTTCCGGGTGCCATCTGCCCGGAGCACTGGATTTAGTGTGCCGCTGGCCCAAAAGTTTGCGGGATACTGGTTTAGACATTTTCCAGGAACCAGCTATGTCCGCACTTGACATCATATCGAATATGCTCTGCTTGTCACATTTGACACCAGAAACAGATGTTATCAGTGTCATGTTTCTTAAATCTTCAGGGTATTTCTCAAGAGGTGCAGATCGAGCTTCACAGAAAAGCTACCATCTCCATCAGCGCTCACAAACTCTCTCCGCCTCCAAGCTCAAATCCATTTACTGAGGTCAAATGGACAGACTGAAAATTGCCTCCTTTCGCTCCCTCCATAAGCTTTAAGTACATGTGAAGTTCACACATTAACAAAGGATATTCTGGGCCTATTCCGGGTTGGACAATTAAACCACATGCGTAGAACTGCACTTTCAAATCTGCCTGTGTATTTTTAACTTTAACTCTATTCTTGGAAACTGCAACTACAAGGTTCAAAGAAAACCTGCCTTTATAACTTGTCTTTGAAAATGGCCTACCACAACTTCACCAGTACCTATGGACATTGCACTGAGGTGGTCTATTGAAAGTTGCCTTCCAGAAAATTCCATGCAAGAAGGAACAGGTTGAGCAAGTCCAGGTTTTACAGACAGCACACATGGAAAGGTAATTTGAATTTGGAGTTTTAATTAAAAAAAAATATTCTCCTTTCATAGATCTGAACTCATGTTACAAGCAGGTATATGTGTTATTTACTTAGCAGGCAGACTTACAATCTAAGTTTTACCAGAGGCAGTGGTGGGTGACGTGACTTGCCCAAGGTTATAAAGATGACGGATGAAGAAGCCGGATTGAATGTTTGTCTTCCTGGTTCCATTCTCTAGGCCAGTGTTTTTCAACCTTTTTTGGGCAAAGGCACACTTGTTTCATGAAAAAAATCACGAGGCACACCACCATTAGAAAATGTTAAAAAATTTAACTCTGTGCCTATATTGACTATATATAAAGTAATTCTCTTGAATAGGAATCAAATAAACACAAAGAAAGTATTTTATAATTACTTTATTATGAAATATTAAGTAAACAGAATAGTGAAAAATTATAAAATTCTTTATTCAGTGCGAAACCTGGGCCTGTTTGGCTGAACATCTCTTACAAACAATCAGGGAAGCAGGACTCTAGAGCAGACTACCTGGCCAAATCAAAAGCCATCAAAACAGCAGTCAGGGAGGCTAAATGCCTCATGGAGGAGTCTCTAGCAAAGAACATCCAGAAGGGAGATAAATCCTTCTTCAGGTATATCAGTGATAGAAGAAAAAACTCAGGCGGGATTGTACGTCTTAGGAAACCAGACGGAGACTATGTGGAAAAGGATTCGGAAAAAGCCCAACTATTAAATGAATACTTCTGCTCAGTCTTCACCCGAGAAGCGCCAGGGCTCGACCTTCAGCTACAGACAAGGGTTGGCTCAGTTGACCCGTTTAGTAACTTTGAGTTTACGCCCAGCAGTGTCTACGGTGAGCTGTCAAAGCTCAAGGTTAACAAAGCAATGGGGCCGGACAACCTGCACCCCAGGGTGCTTAGGGAGCTGAGTGATGTCTTGGCGGAGCCACTGTCCGCGCTCTTCAACCTCTCCCTTAGTACAGGCAGCGTCCCGTTGGACTGGAGGATGGCTAACGTCATTCCACTCCACAAGAAAGGCTCAAAGATGGAGACAGCAAACTACAGACCAGTGAGTCTAACATCGATAGTGAGCAAACTAATGGAAACTCTAATCAAACACCAATTAGATAAGATCCTGGATGAGGAGAATCTACGGGATCCCCGACAACATGGATTTACTAAGGGGAGATCCTGCCAATCCAACCTGATCAGCTTCTTTGACTGGGTAACGGGGAAGCTGGATATTGGGGAGTCCCTGGACATCGTGTACCTGGACTTTAGCAAAGCATTCGATAGCGTACCACACCGCAGGTTACTGAGCAAGATGAGTTCTATAGGATTAGGTAACACATTGACGAAATGGGTTGGGAGCTGGCTTGGAGGTAGGCTCCAAAGGGTGGTGGTGAACGGCACCCCCTCCGAAATGACGGAGGTGATTAGTGGAGTACCACAGGGCTCAGTCTTGGGCCCAATCCTATTCAACATCTTTATAAGAGACTTGGCAGAAGGGCTTCGAGGTAAAATAACATTATTCGCCGATGACGCCAAACTGAGTAATGTAGTGGGCAAATGCACAACAGACGAAGATTCAGTGCCCGACAACATGATGCACGACCTACTCCTACTGGAGCGATGGTCTAGGACATGGCAACTCAACTTCAATGCCAAAAAATGCAAAGTTATGCACCTGGGCAGCCAGAATCCATGCAAGTCTTATACCCTTAATGGCGAGATCCTAGCAAAAACGGTAGCAGAACGAGACTTGGGGGTAATCGTCAGTGAGGACATGAAGTCTGCCAATCAAGTGGAGCAGGCTTCGTCCAAGGCAAGACAAATCATAGGCTGCATACGAAGGGGTTTCGTCAGTCGTAAGGCGGAAGTCATTATGCCATTGTATAGATCCATGGTGAGGCCCCACCTGGAATACTGTGTGCAATTCTGGAGGCCGCATTATCGCAAGGATGTGCTGAGACTGGAGTCGGTGCAAAGAATGGCCACCCGGATGGTCTCGGGACTCAAAGATCTACCATACGAAAAACGGCTTGACAAATTACAGCTATACTCGCTCGAGGAGCGCAGAGAGAGGGGGGACATGATCGAGACGTTCAAGTATCTTACGGGCCGCATTGAGGCGGAGGAAGATATCTTCTTTTTCAAGGGTCCCACGACAACAAGAGGGCATCTGTTGAAAATCAGGGGCGGGAAACTACGAGGTTGCACCAGGAAATTCTTTTTCACTGAAAGAGTGGTTGATCGCTGGAATAGTCTTCCACTACAGGTGATTGAGGCCAGCAGCGTGCCTGATTTTAAGGCCAAATGGGATCGGCACATGGGATCTATTCACAGGGCAAAGGTAGGGGAGGGATATTAAGGTGGGCAGACTAGATGGGCCGTGGGCCCTTATCTGCCGTCTATTTCTATGTTTCTATGAACACAAAGCTGATATTCTGGCTGGAATCGAAGAAAGACACACACGTAGCTCTTCGTCAACAGCTCTCAGTCTCTCTCTGTATTTGGTTTTTATAGCATACAAAAATCGACAAATATACCCTCCATTCTTTTTATTAAACCACAATAACAGTTTTTAGCGCAGGGAGCTGCGCTGAATGCCCAGCGCTGCTCTTGACGCTCATAGGCTCCCTGCGCTAAAAACCACTATTGCGGTTTAGTAAAAGGTGACCATATTGTAAAATATAGACAGCAGATATAAATTCAGAACTGTGCATAGTAAGTGAAGGGAAGTTTTCATCTCTGGGAATTTACCCAGTTAACTATTAAGTTATTTGGGCAAATTCCTTTGAAAACGGTGGTAATACTGCCTCCACTTTGCTAAATTTAAAATAAAATCATTTTTCCTACCTTGTCTAGTGATTTCTGGTTGCACTTTCTTCTTCTGACTGTGCATCCAATCTTTCTTCCCTTCTATCAGCATGTATGCTTTCTCTCCTCCACACCTCATTCCCTCCCCCAACTTTTTCTTCCTCTCTCCCTGACCTTTCTTTCTTTTTTTCTGTTTCTCTTCTTTCCTTCTGTTTCCCTGCCTGCCCCCTTTCTTTCTTTCTCCCTGCCGTTCCCCAAGCCACTGCCACTGCCGCTGCCATCGGGGAACAGGACCCACCAATGGATAACAGGCCCCAAAGCCGACGCATGCTCTCCCTGACGTCAATTCTGCAATCGGAGAGGAAGTTCCGCCCAGCCTGGCAGCGATTGGCTGGCCCGAACTTCCTCTCCGACTGCAGAATTGACGTCGGGGAGAAGAAGACTTATCGGCTCGATAGATTAGATCGCCAAGACAAAGTGAGTCCTGGGTGATCGACTCACTTTGCCTTGGCGAGCTACTGGTGCCCCTGCCTCGGGCCCCCTGTCAGCTCCGGGCCCCTGAATGCAGGACTGGTAGTACTGCCCTGATGGCGGCCCTGCGGCACACCAGGCAACATCTCGCGGCACACTAGTGTGCCGCGGAACAGCGGTTGAAAAACACTGCTCTAGGCTACGCCTCCCTTTCTGAGAAAAAACAAAGCTGAATCTTCCTCTCTGCAGAAGAGACCCCAAGACATCAGTTTCCCCTTAGCACAGGGAGGTTCTCCAGTTACCCTCCAAATTCGAGAAACACATGGCAATACTGAAATTCCCCGATAAATAAGACAGGGTCTTATATTAATTTGTGTTCCAAAAAACGCACTAGAGCTTATTTTCAGGGAATATCTTTTTTTTTTCCATGTACAACAATCTTCTCTCACTTCCTCTCTTCCACCCCAATTCTTCCTCTTTCCTTTCTCTCCCTCCCCCCTATGTGCAGCATCTTCCCTCGCTTCTCACCCATCCCCTTGTGCAGCAGCTCCTGAGGCCTCCAAAAACAGCAGCAGCGCTCTGAATGGGCCGCTTCGCAGCCTTCCCCGCCAGGGCCTTCCCTCCGCCGTGTGGCTTCCATCTTCCACATCACTGATGACATCATCCGTGACGCAGCAGAGGGAAGGCCCCGGCAGGGAAGGCAGCAAAGCGGCCCATTCAGAGCATTGCCGCTGTTTTGGGAGGCCTCGGGAGCTGCTGCACAAGGGGGTGGTTGAGAGGCGAGGAAAGATGCTGCACATGGGAGGGAGAGAAAGGAAAGAGGAAGAATTAGGGTGGAGGAGATGAAGGGAGAGATGATTAGCAAATTGGGCAGCATTAGTGTCAGGGATAGAGTCGGGGAGTGTTGGGGGCAGCTTCAGGGGTAAATCTTAACTAGGGCTTATTTTGGGGGTAGGGCTTATTTTAGGAGCATTTTTAAAAATCATGTTAGGTCTTATTTTCAGGGAAACAGGGTATATCATAGAAATTTACATAGGATTCCAGGACTGGTTGAAAACCCTCCCTGGAGGCCTCATAATGGTCCTCTATGAGAAATGTATGTCAATAAGCAAATGATATTAAAATCAGAAAACCTCTAAAGGGCATATGCTAGTCAACATTTGATAAGATGTGGAATCACCAGTGCTAGCCTTTTACCAGTCCAGCCTACTACGCAAACAGTGATCATAGTTAAACATTCATGAAAACCAACCCCTTATATTAGCTTATCCTATGAGTGGATAATCACCATAAATAACACTTTTCAGGATAAAGATGATGTGGAACAGAGGCCCTGAGCAGTTTCATTTCCTTTTGGAGAGCAGCCATAGAAAGCATTTCCCAAGAGGTTATATAACACTCCTGGTGTATCCGTCACTCTCTAGTCCGGAGGCATCAACTGAAGATGAGGATCTTACTGGTTTCCCTGCTGGCCGCAGCTGTGTGTCTGCACCTGGGTAAGTGAGATGAAAACACGAACCGTCCAATGCATTGTTTATATGTGAAAAATATTAAAGATATAGAAATAAAAACAAAAGAGAAGAAATAAAGACGATTCTGGTTAAAGCTACAGCCTCAGCACCCTGAGGTTGTGGGTTCAAACCCATACTGCTCCCTGTGACCTTGGGCAAGTCACTTAATCCCTCCATTGCCCCAGGTACATTAGAGAGATTGTGAGCCCATAAGGACAGATGGAAAAATGCTCAAGTACCTGAATAAATTCACATAAATCGTTCTGACCTGCCCTGGGAGACCAGTATAGAAAATTGAATACATAAACTGATACCTTTATATTGGACTAACGTACGAGTGGATTGTTTGATTAGCTTTCGAAGGGAACCCTTCTTCTTCAGGTCAGAAAGCTAATCAAACAATACCCTAAGTTAGTGCAATAAAAAAGGTATCACCTGCATTCCTTTGATTTCTCTAGATTTTCTTAAAATTGGACCTTTTCACTTAAGATTCCCTTCACAAATCGGAGCTGATGGCAAATTGTTAGTCCAGGTCCAGTTATCGTTTCCTCGCCCAGGGGTTTATCATTTCTTTGTGCCTGAGGGAGCATCAGTGGCTGAAGCAGGGATTTGAACTCTGGCTACTGGTTCTCAGGGTTCTTCATTTAATCTTGCACTTTTCCTTTGTTATCTTGATGCCTCTGTAGGTACCATTTCCTTCTTTCATATTTATGTATTTTTAGCATTTAAATACTTCTTCTAGCCTAATATGGCTTACATTCAGGTTCTCAAGCATTTTCCCTGTCTGTCCTGGTGGGCTCACACTCTCTAACGTACCTGGGGCCATGGGGGATTAGGTGACTTGCCCAAAAGATATGCAGGCACAGAAAGAATAATCAGTTCACCAAAAAATGCCTTCCTTTGTTTATAAAGCTCTACAGTATATCTTAAATATACTCCTGGTGTATATCACTTGCTGTTGTCTTGTTATATTGACCTTAGCAAAGGAGGAAAAGCCTCAGATCCCCATATGCTTACAAGTGCAAAGCTGAAAAAAGCATTACTAGATAGGGATATACACCTGGAATTTATTTAAGACATACTTTAGAGTGTTATGACACAAGGAAAGTATTTTTTGGTGGATTAAGTGACTTGCCCAGGGTCACAGGGAGCAGCCCAGGATTTGAACCCACAATCTCAGGGTGCTGAGCCGGTAGCTCTAACCACTACACCCCACACTCCCTATCACTGAGTTTGCTAAACATCAAATAGAAAGAATGTTCCACGTTGTCATTTGCAGGAAAAGGAACAGAGATCTGGTATATTGGGAGGGAAGGGGCGGGAATGAAAGGAGAACAGATCTAGGGGCGGTGGCAGAAATATAAAGAGTACATTTTGATATTTGGAAAGGAGGAGGGTGTCTCAAATGGAAAATAAATTACTTCCTTTAAGGGCTTTAGGGTTAATGAGTAATGACAGAGCCTCTTAAATTTGGTCGTATGGAGGGGGCATAATTAAAAAAAAGTCTAAGTCCCCTTTTGGCCTAAGTCCCTAAATGCTGAAAGTAGCAGCAGAGAAATGTCCATTCTAAAAAATGGGGGTTGGGGGGGGGGGAGGGATCGCAGAGGGGTGCACTATGGGCAGGAGGGCCTTGGATCCCTCCTGCCTGTATTTGAGGGGGGTGGGGCCTGCGCCTCAGCAGGAGGGCTTGAGCTCTAACAACAGGGGGCTTCGGGGTAGGGGGGTAGGAGCCTGTGCCTCGGCAATCAGCTCAGCGGCCCCTATTCAGAACTTACACCTGTTTTGACTTGGTCTAAGTCAAAACATATAAGTTACGACTGGGCCCTAAGTCTAGGCCGGCCCACTTCCCGCCCGTTCCCCTCCTCTAAAAACATCTCTTTTCGCTCTAGGAGTTCAGAGGCAGGGTAAAGACCTAAGCTGGTTTTAGATACGTCTAAAACCGGTTTTGATTATCGGTACTTCGACGATCGTCCAAGTACTGATTTAGGCCACTTTTTAAGTTTATGGATTCTACACGTCTTTTACGTAACTTGACTATGTTTTCTTCACACAATGTGTAATTAAATTCTGGAATTTTGTCTGTGACTGTGGTGAAATCATTTAGCTTGGCGGGGTTTAAAAAAGGCTTGGATAATTTCGTAAAAGAGAAGTCCATTATTAAGATGGCTTGGGGAAATCCATTGCTTATTGTTTATCTGGCAACCTTTATGTGAAGTTCACAGCAGTGCCCCTCTACGGTGCGCCACTGCTTTGTTGCTATGTCTGGGTGGCCAGTCCATCACAATGGCCCCTCCCACGTCCAAAAGGTCTTGTTCTGGGCGTTTGGGAATTGGATGAAAGTTTGTTTGAAAATATGGCATAAAGATAGATGTCCTGATGGTCTGGGAATCCCAATGACCTGGACGTCCAAATAGTGGATTTTCAAAAAAAAAAATAAAAATTCTAGACGTACGGCCACTTTTTGAACGTATCTGAAGGTGTGAATGTTAACACTTAGAGGTGTCAGTACCAATCTATATATATAAAATCGGATGTATGTATGAATGTGCCGCGATCACGCAAAAACGGCTTGACCGATTTGAACGAAACTTGGTATGCAGATCCCTCACTTCCCGGGATGATATGTTCTGGGGGTCTCGCGGCCCACCTGCACACGTGGGCGGAGCTACAAACAGATAATCGGATTTCACCCATTCATGTCAATGGAAAAAATGTAAAGAGCTGCCAACGCAAAAACGGCTTGCCCGATTTGAACGAAACTTGGTATGCCGATCCCTCACTACCCGGGGTGATATGTTCTGGGGGTCTCGCGGCCCATCTGCACACGTGGGCGGAGCTACAAACATAACTTCAGATTTCACCCATTCAAGTCAATGGGAAAAATGTAAAAAGCTGTGGGACCGATTTAAACTAAACTTGGTATGCTGATCCCTTACTACCTGGGGTGATATGTTCTGGGGGTCTCGCGGCCCACCTGCACACATGGGCGGAGCTACAAACAGAAAATCGGATTTCACCCATTCATGTCAATGGAAAAAATGTAAAAAGCTGCCATTCTCACAGTAATTCACAAACGGCTTGACCGATTTGAACGAAACTTGGTATGCAGATCCCTCACTACCTGGGATGATATGTTCTGGGGGTCTCGCGGCCCACCTGCACATGTGGGTGGAGCTACAAACAGAAAATCAGATTTCACCCATTCATGTCAATGGAAAAAATGTAAAAAGCTGCCATTCTCACAGTAATTCACAAACGGCTTGACCGATTTGAACGAAACTTGGTATGCAGATCCCTCACTACCTGGGGTGATATGTTCTGGGGGTCTCGCGGCCCTCCTGCACACGTGGGCAGAGCTACAAACAGAAAATCAGATTTCACCCATTCATGTCAATGGAAAAAATGTAAAAAGCTGCCATTCTCACAGTAATTCAAAACCGGCTTGACCGATTTGAACGAAACTTGGTATGCAGATCCCTCACTACCTGGGGTGATATGTTCTGGGGGTCTCGCGGCCCACCTGCACACGTGGGCGGAGCTACAAACTGAAAATCAGATTTCACCCATTCATGTCAATGGAAAAAATGTAAAAAGCTGCCATTCTCACAGTAATTCACAAAGGCTTGACCGATTTGAACGAAACTTGGTATGCAGATCCCTCACTACCTGGGGTGATATGTTCTGGGGGTCTAGCGGCCCACCTGCACACGTGGGCGGAGCTACAAACAGAACATCAGATTTCACCCATTCATGTCAATGGAAAAAATGTAAAAACTGCCTCCGCAAAACCGGCTTGACCGATTTGAACGAACCTTGGTATGCAGATCCCTCACTACCTGGGGTGATATGTTCTGGGGGTCTTGCGGCCCACCTGCACATGTGGGCGGAGCTACAAACATAAAATCAGATTTCACCCATTCATGTCAATGGAAAAAATGTAAAAAGCTGCCATTCTCACAGTAATTCCAACTACCTGGGTTGATATGTTCTGGGGGTCTCACGGCCCACCTGCACACGTGGGCGGAGCTACAAACAGATAAGCAGATATCACCCATTCATGTCAATGGAAAAAATGTAAAAAGCTGCCATTCTCACAGTAATTCAAAAACGGCTTGACCGATTTTAACGAAACTTGGTTTGCAGATCCCTCACTACCTGGGGTGATATGTTCTGGGGGGTCTCGCGGCCCAAATGCGCACGTGGGCGGAGCTACAAACAGAAAATCAGATTTCACCCATTCATGTCAATGGAAAAAAATGTAAAAACTGCCTCCGCAAAACCGGCTTGACCGATTTGAACGAACCTTGGTATGCAGATCCCTCACTACCTGGGGTGATATGTTCTGGGGGTCTTGCGGCCCACCTGCACATGTGGGCGGAGCTACAAACATAAAATCAGATTTCACCCATTCATGTCAATGGAAAAAATGTAAAAAGCTGCCATTCTCACAGTAATTCAAAAACGGCTTGACCGATTTGAACGAAACTTTGTATGCAGGTCCATCACTACCTGGGCTGATATGTTCTGGGGGTCTCACGGCCCACCTGCACACGTGGGCGGAGCTACAAACAGATAAGCAGATATCACCCATTCATGTCAATGGAAAAAATGTAAAAAGCTGCCATTCTCACAGTAATTCAAAAACGGCTTGACCGATTTGAACGAAACTTGGTATGCAGATCCCTCACTACCTGGGGTGATATGTTCTGGGGGTCTCGTGGCCCACAACTCTATGTTGCTTGCCCACAACTCTATGTTGCTTGCTCAAGGGTGGGTTCACCCAAGAATTTATATGTTCTTGCTCCAGGAGGTGAAACTAAAATTGTTGTTTATAATCACGTTTTGCGTTAGTTGTATTGTATTCATTTTGTCAAATATTTAACATTATAATTTGAATATTGTACTTTTTATTAAGCTGTAAAACAATAATTTCATTCACCACTATAAAGTATCTTTATTTGAATCCATTTACAGTGTTATTGCTATAATTAAATACCCGTGCAACGCCGGGTCATCAGCTAGTTCCCTATAGATATATAATTCAGTAGGGCAAATTGTAACCTGTAACCTGTAAACTATGTAGATTGGTATTAGATCCCTAGTATGCGTCGAATTAGGATAAAAACTTGCATCGAAAAAACTTGTACTGTAGCTATGGCAAATTGTAACTTGTTAATTGTAATCCATTCTGAGCTCTTTGGGGAGAATGGGACAGAGAATGAATTCAATAAATAAATTGTTAAAATACATTCAGAGCACGGAAATGGATGCCCTCTTACCCCTCCCTTCACACTCGATTAGAAAAGGCAGGACGCTCTGGCATAGGAGAAATAGCATTTAAAATAGGAACTGTCTGGGAAGGGTGGAAGCCAAGAAAGAAGTCCATTTCAGCAAAAAACCTATTTCTTTATCTAGGAATTAGTGAGATCTCTTTGCCATCTCTCCTGTAATCTCTCTGTAACTGGGCTTTACTTGGTGCGCACCACTTTGGGTGAATTTCTTCAAAAAAAGGTTTTAAATAAATTCTAATAAATAAACTTGAAAGAGAGGTTTTCTACATAACAAAACATTTCAGGGTAAACTGTTGCCTTCTTGGGGCAATTTTCAAAACTACAGGCAGGTGCAAAGCCCTCCGGCAATGTTGCCTATGGATTTTGCTCTACTTCTGGAGTACAACAGGTACAGGTGGATCGATTTTTCACTCCGTCAAAAATTACAAAGTCTAGGGGGTCACTCGATGAAGTTACAGGTAAATACTTTCAACACCAATAGGAGGAAATTTTTTTTTTCACTCGGAGAATAATTAAGCTCTGGAATGCATTGCCAGAGGATGGTTTTAAGAAAGGCTTGGACAAGTTCCTGGAGGAAAAGTCCATAGTCTGTAATTGAGAAAGACATGGGGGAAGCTACTGCTTGCCCTAGATTGGTAGCATGGAATGTTGCTACTCTTTGAGATTCTAGAATGTTGCTGCTCTTTGGGATTCTAGAATCTTGCTACTCTCTGGGATTCCGGAATCTTGCTATTCTTTGAGATTCTGTATGGAATGTTGCCGCTCTGGGTTTTGGCCAGGTACTAGGGACATGGATTTGCCACTGTGAGAACGGACTACTGGGCTTGATGGACCATTGGTTTGACCCAGTAAAGCTGTTCTTATGAAAGCAGGTAGCCACCTTCCCTGTGAAAATTGCCAAAGGAAAACATAGCCATGGGGATCTGCAGCTCTTTTTTTTTTTCTGCAGGTACGTTTTACAGCCAAAATAACAAATGCAAATCTGAAAATGCAAACCAGATGGGTTGTTGCCTTCCTGACAGAACTCTGCCCTGGGAATGCTCTATGGAAAAAGTGACCAAAAGATAGACTCACAGTGGAGTAGAGAGACAGGTTGTCAGAAACAAATGTTGTTCGCTATTAAAAGTGTGTAATGTCTCCCTCGTGCTGTAAAGGGCACTGAAAATTAGGTACCAATTGCATTCAAGTGACTGATATAGTTTACATGCGTTAAGTGGTATTCTGTAGCTTTAGCTCTGCCTACAATTGCAATGGGACATGCAAAGGAGGAGTCACATGGACGGGACATGGGAGGGATCCCGCATTATGTGAATTGCTTACAACGACCTGTAGGTTATACCCTAATCCCGAAATTCTATAAAGTCTGCCTAAAAGTTAGGCACCTAACTCAGCATCCCTAGCCGATGTAGGTGCCTAACTTAATTGATAGGCTTAATTGGTGCTAATTAACACCTCATAATTGGCATTAATTGAAAGTTAGGCATCTAGTCCAAAGCGCATAGTTAACAGAGAGCATGGTTAGGGGGGTTGATCGTGGGTGTGGTTTTGACTTAGGTGTTCAGCAACTGAATATCTCGCTTATCATTTTAAGTTTATGGATTCTACACGTCTTTTATGTAACTTGACTATGTTTTCTTCACACAATGTGTAATTAAATTCTGGAATTCGTTGCCTGTGACTGTGGTGAAATCATTTAGCTTGGCGGGGTTTAAAAAAGGCTTGGATAATTTCCTAGAAGAGAAGTCCATAGGTCATTATTGAGATGGCTTGGGGGAAATCCATTGCTCATTGTTTATCTGGCAACCTTTATGTGAAGTTCACAGCAATGCCCTCTACCGTGCGCCACTGCTTTGTTACTATGGCTGGGTGGCCAGTCCATCACAATAGCCCCTCCCACGTCCAAAAGATCTTGTTCTGGGCGTTTGGGAATTGGATGAAAGTTTGTTTGAAAATATGGCATAAAGATAGATGTCCTGATGGTCTGGGAATCCCAATGGCCTAGACGTCCAAAGATAAGATCTTGTCCTCTCTTGGATAACAACTGACAAAATGTTCAAGCCAGCCCCCCATTTTTCCAGTTGTTATCCAAGAGAGAACCAGATCTTATCATGAAAGCAGGAGTTTAATCCATGAAGTACCAGTTTGGCAAATAAAACACTGGACAATGTGGAACTGATTATCCAGGTTTTCGGGGCAACCCGGGCATTTGCCTGGGTTGTCTGTTGAAATAGGTGTTTGTTATAAGTCAGAGGGTGGTATAGTCAATATATTTATAAGATTTGTGAAAAAAGTAAGGTTGATTAATAAATTATTAATGTTGTGTGCATATATGTATTAGGTCTTCCCTTCTTCTAAATGTATGTTATTTGGTTAAACAAAAAATAGGGGAAGATTTGTATTTGTATTGATTAAGAAAGATATAGTGGCGCTAGAAAAGGTTCAAAGATGAGCAACCAAGATGGTAAACGGGATGGAACTCCTCTCGTATGAGGAAAGACTAAAACGGTTAGGGCTCTTCAGCTTGGAAAAGAGACGGCTGAGGGGAGATAGGATTGAAGTCTACAAAATCCTGAGTGGAGTAGAACGGGTACAAGTGGATCGATTTTTCACTCCGTCAAAAATTACAAAGACTAGGGGACACTCGATGAAGTTATATGGAAATACTTTTGGTCTATTTTTTCATGACGTTATTTTTGCTTGGCTTTTAAACGCGTCTGCACTCTGCTTGGGTAGCTCCACCCTCCTCCCAGCCAGCTCGAATTCTTATTACCATCTTTTGCCTATGGGTTCCTGATGAAGGGATGCTAAGCTCCCGAAACCGGGCTTGGTTGAACCTGGCATTGGGGTATTGGATCATCACGGCCCCTATGTTTTGATAGCAAGATTTATGAAGACTTTGAAGATAAGTCAGCTGTATGTATTAACCAACAGGAGCAATTTTTTTTTTCACTCAGAGAACAGTTAAGCTCTGGAATGCATTGCCAGAGGTTGTGGTAAGAGTGGATAACGTAGCTGGTTTTAAGAAAGGTTTGGACAAGTTCCTGGAGGAAAAGTCCATAGTCTGTTATTGAGAAAGACATGGGGGAAGCCACTGCTTGCCCTGGATCGGTAGCATGGAATGTTGTTACTCTTTGGGTTTTGGCCAGGTACTAGGGACCTGGATTGGCCACCGTGAGAACGGGCTACTGGGCTTGATGGACCATTGGTCTGACCCGGTAAGGCTGTTCTTATGTTCTTAAATATCACTTTATGCTGCTTTTTTTTAAGCTATATTACTCTATCTATATTTAGAAACATAGAAACATAGAAAGATGACGGCAGATAAGGGCTATAGCCCATCAAGTCTGCCCACACTATTTACCCACCCTCTTAAGTCTACTGACCCCTAAAGTATAATTGTAATTATACTGTCACTCTACTAACCCGCTCATTCAAGTCCTAGTGACCCTATCCCTTAGCATGACCTCGTAGGGATCCCACATAGGTATCCCATTTGTTCTTGAAGTCTAGGATGCTGCGTGCCTCGACCACCTGCACTGGAAGCTTGTTCCAATGCTTAATCACTCTCTCCGTGAAGAAGTACTTCCTGGCGTCTCCACAAAACTTCCCTCCCTTGAGTTTGAGCGGATGTCCTCTTGTGGTCGAGGGTCCCTTGAGAAGAAAGATATCATCTTCCACCTCGATCCGTCCCGTGATGTACTTAAATGTCTCAATCATGTCTCCCCTCTCCCTACGCTCTTCGAGAGTGTAGAGCTGCAATTTGCTAGGTCTTTCTTCGTACGGGAGACCCTTTAGCCCCGAGACCATCCTGGTGGCCATCCTGGTGGCCATCATTTGACAATGACACTATTCTTAGACCATCTGGCAAACCTCATTCTTTTAGGTAGTAAATCTCACTGTTTGGGATGGTTCAGCCTTGGCACTTGCAAGTTCTTTTTTGGTGCCAGGAACCCCAGGACCTTGCACCAAAAAAAGAACTCGCATTTCTCTGAAATTGAGTGACACAAAAGCAATTCCTGGGCCTAGTCTTAGCTCTAGCTGAGCTGGAAACCATTAGGCATAGGAGGAACAACTGCTGGTTCCTAAAATGGTGGGAGAAAGAGTGAAACAATAGTCGTGGCAGAAATCTAGCTCCTTATCGGGTTGGTAAATAGGAACAGCCAGCCTCCAGGAAAAAAAAACAGCAAACACAGAATTTTATTGCTTGAAAGCAGGCAAACATGTTTTTGCTTTGGCAGTAACCAAGCTCAGGCTTTTTCAAGGTGGTAGCTTCCTCTTTCATCTTTGCATTAAGAGCTAAGTTGGAATCGGGCCGGAGAGCTGGTGCAGAGCCCAGAGGTCTGTAAAACACTGACAGCTTCCGCACTCCTGATCATTTTCCACGATGGTGTGAAAAAGCTTTTGAGAGCACCCCGTTCTTACAGAAAAAGCCTCCTCCTCAGCTGTAGTGGGGAAAAGAATACGGGGAACAACTGGGAGCCCAGTTGTTGCTTAGGGAGCAGCTCTTCTAGAACGATATCTGGGTGTAGATTCCATAATAGAATACTGGTATAAACCTGCATTGATGCCACTGTTCCCTCTAAGCTGAGCCGCAGTCCTCCAAATGCACTGGAGCCAGTGGGTGGTACAGTGCGCTCTTGTTATTCACTGAGGTTAAGAACGTAAGAACATAAGAATTGCTGCTGCTGGGTCAGACCAGGGGTCCACCGTGCCCAGCAATCCGCTCACGTGGCGGCCCTCTGGTCAAAGACCAGTGCCCTAACTGAGACTAGCCTTACCTGCGTACGTTCCGGTTCAGCAGGAACTTGTCTAACTTTGTCTTGAATCCCTGGAGGGTGTTTTCCCCTATTTGAATCCCTGAAGGAGGTTTCCCCTATAACAGCATCCGGAAGAGCGTTCCAGTTTTCTACCACTCTTTCGGTGAAGAAGAACTTCCTTACGTTCGTACGGAATCTATCCCCTTTCAACTTTAGAGAGTGCCCTCTCGTTCTCTCTACCTTGGAGAGGGTGAAAAACCTGTCCTTATCTACTTTGTCTTGAGTCCCTGGAGGGTGTTTTCCCTTATAACAGCCTCCGGAAGAGCGTTCCAGTTTTCTACCACTTTCTGGGTGAAGAAGAACTTCCTTACGTTCGTACGGAATCTATCCCCTTTCAACTTTAGAGAGTGCCCTCTCGTTCTCCCTACCTTGGAGAGGGTGAATAACCTGTCCTTATCTACTAAGTCTATTCCCTTCAGTATTTTGAATGTTTCGATCATATCCCCTCTCAATCTCCTCTGCTCGAGGGAGAAAAGGCCCAGTTTCTCTAATCTTTCACTATACGGCATAGCCCCCTAACCATCTTAGTCGCTCTTCTCTGGACCCTTTTGAGTAACACCGTGTCCTTCTTCATGTACGGCGACCAGTGTTGGACGCAGTACTCCAGGTGAGGGCGCACCATGGCCCGGTACAGCGGCATGCTAACCTTCTCTGATCTGTTCGTGATCCCTTTCTTTATCATTCCTAGCATTCTGTTCGCCCTTTTCGCCGCCGCCACACATTGTGTGGACGGCTTCATCGACTTGTTGATCAGAACTCCCAAGTTTCTTTCCTGGGAGGTCTCTCCAAGTACCACCACAGACATCCTGTATTTGTGAATGAGATTTTTGTTACCGACATGCATCACTTTACACTTATCCACATTGAATTTCATCTGCCATGTTGATTGCCATTCCTCGAGCCTGATTATGTCACGTTGCACATCTTCGCAATCCCCCTGCGTCTTCACTACTCTGAATAACTTCATATCGTCCGCAAATTTAATCACCTCGCTTGTTGTACCTATGTCCAGATCATTTATAAAGATATTGAAGAGCACGGGTCCAAGCACCGAGCCCTGCGGCACCCCACTGGTGATGCTCTTCCAGTCCGAGTATTGTCCATTTACCCCCACTCTCTGTTTCCTATGCTCTAGCCAGTTTTTAATCCACGTGAGTATTTCACCCTCGATTCCATGGCTCGCAATTTTCCGAAGTAGTCGTTCATGCGGAACCTTGTCGAACGCCTTCTGAAAGTCCAGATATACAATGTCGACCAGGTCGCCCCTGTCTATCTGCCTGTTTACTCCCTTGAAGAAGTGCAGCGTTTGTCAGACAAGATCTGCCTTTGCTGTAACCGTGCTGGCTGGTCATCAGACTGTGTCCGTCAAGGTGATCAATAATGCGGTCCTTTATCTGCGCCTCTACCATCTTTCCCGGTACTGAGGTTAGACTTACAGGTCTGTAGTTTCCCGAGTCTCCCCTCAAACCTTTTTTGAAGATCGGCATAACATTCGCCACCTTCCAGTCTACTGGAATCTTTCCCGATTTTGATCGACAGATTGGCTATTAGTTGAAGCAGTTCAGCTATGGTCCTTTTCAGTTCCTTGATGACTCTTGGATGGATGCCATCCGGCCCCGAGGATTTATCACTCTTAAGCCTATCAATCTGCCTGCACACCTCTGCCAGTTTTCCGTTTTCACTTCCAGCATATAGTCTGATGGGTTCCGGTATGTTGTGTATGTCCTTTTCGGTAAAAACAGACCCATAAAATGCGTTCAGTCTGTCAGCGATTGCTTTGTCCTCCTTTAGCGCTCCCTTTATTCCTTGGTCATCCAACGGTCCCACCGCTTCCTTCGCAGGTCGTTTCCCTTTAATATATCGAAAGAACGGCTTGAAGTTTTTCGCCTCCTTGGCTATTTTTTCCTCGTAATCTCTTTTGACCCCTTTTACTGCCTTATGGTACCAGTGTTGATGTTGTTTGTGCTTGTTCCAGTTTTCATCTGTTTTTGATCTTTTCCATTCCTTAAACGAGGCTTTTTTGTCTCTGATCGCTTCCTTTACCTCTACAGTGAGCCACGCTGGTTCTTTTTTCTTTTTCCTCTTTGATCCCTTGTTGATATGCGGTATATATAGGTTTTGTGCTTCGGTGACCGTATCCTTAAAAAGAGACCAAGCTTGCTCTAGCGTCTTTACAGTGTTTATCCTCTTCTTAATCTTCCCCACCATGCGTCTCATTCCTTCGTAATTCCCTTTTTGGAAGTTTAGTGCCGTGGCTGTTGTTGTGGACCGATGTTTTGCCCCTATTTTCAGGTTGAAGTGGATCATATTGTGATCGCTGTTTCCCAGCATCCCTTCTTCCTCTACATCTTGTGCTGGTCCTCACAGTCCATTTAGAATTAGGTCCAGAATTGCGTTTCCTCTTGTATTTTCCTTGACAAGTTGTTCCAGGAAGCAATCGTCTACAGTTTCCAGGAACTTGGTCTCTCTAGCACAGCCTAGGTTCCAGTCTATCCCCGGATAGTTGAAATCCCCGGATAGTTGATAACTGCGATGCCTCCCTTGTAGTTGCATTTAATCTCTTCCATCATTTCTCCATCAATTTCTTCAGTTAGCTTCCTAAACACCCCTCCCCCCGTGAATAACGAAGCTGCAAATAAGGAGCCATTGACCCTATGACAAAAAGGGGGTGAGGTTCCTACGGGGCCTTGTTTACTGAACACTTTTCCTACATAACACTATAAATTCATCATTTCACGAACCCTTTTTATAAAGAACAGGCCGCTTATTATTTTCTGCAAGTTATAAATATATTTTATACACTGTTTTTACATTAAAAAAGGAGAAATTAGGTTCTTACCTGCTAATTTTCTTTCTTTTACACTCTCCAGACTGGCCCAGTCCACTGATGGGACGTACCAAAACTGTTTCCATCATGGGTGGGACCCCCAGAAGGCCGCCACCAGAACACGCTCATCAGTGAACTGGGCCGGTCAGGAGAGCTGCTAAAGAACAGTCTTTGGGTCCAACAGTACACCCACCCACTCAGCTATATGAATATCTTTATTCTCATGGGAATGCACGGACTGTGAGTAAGCAAAAAGGTATGTGAATAGCAAAAATGGGTTACACTTTATTTTGTATGAATAAGCAAATCTGTGAATACGGAACATGCGGATAACAAGAACACACTGTGGTGCTTCAGTATTACGTCTTCAGTCCCTAGGGGCAGGCAGGCTCCCTGGAGTCCTGCAGAGCTTGCCTGTCCCTCACTATTGAAAATGTAATAGTGAAACAGCACCACCTGTTGGCAGGACTGTAGGTGGAGGACTCCCGCTCAGCTAAGAGGGAACCAGTGATGCCTGAACAGGCATATCCACTTATGCCAAATCATTGGCAGGAGGAAATGGGTTCACCTGAGTGCAACGTCCGTTATTTACACTATTCTTTAAGTCACACCTGTAAGTGGAAGACGGCCATGTGTACACCTTCAATAAAGTATCTACATGGAGGGGTATAATCAAATCATCCAGCCGTCCAAAAGGCATCCTACATCAGCACTTAGATGTCCTAATTGCCAGGATGTCTAAGTGCCAATAATACAAACAGTCTTTCTGTACGAGATGGGCATGGTGGAGACGGGTGATGGGCGGGTTAGACATGGACGTCTTGCAGCGATAAACATTTTGCAAGACATCCCGGACGGAACTTATACGTTTGAAACTAGACCTGTTTTAGAAGGCCACAAAGATGCCCAACTGAGCAGATGATTCCTGCATGCATCAAGGTAAGATACCCTCACACTCCCCCAGTGCTCACGGACCCCCCTCACCCCCACAAAGATCAGAATACAAACGTACATACCTGTCTCCAGAACATCAGCACCTGGTATAGGAAAGCCTAGTAGAGCCTTAAGTAACCTGGTGGGTGGGCTAGTGAAACATAGAGAGGAGTAGCAAGTCCCATAAGCCACTCTAACCACTACATTCATGGTGGAAAATATGAGTCCATCAAAAAAAAAAACCCCAAACCCTACTCTATTGCTATATAAGTGCCACCTGCAGCCATAACAGCTATTGGGGTTGTAGATAGGTGGGTATAATGGGTTTTGGGGGGCTCACCATAACCTATAAGGGAGTTCTGGTGAGATGTTTATCTGGCATCCTTTATGTGAAGTTCACACCAGTGCCCTCTAAGGTTGCCATGTCTGGGTGGCCAGTCCGTTACAAGATTGACCCTTCCCACATCCAAATGGTCTTGTGCCGGGCGTTTGGGACTTGGACAAAATTTTGGTCGAAAATGTGGTATAAAGATAGACGTCCTGGCAGTCTGGGCGTGCCAATGGCCTGAACGTCCAAATAAAGGATTTAAAAAATATATATATTTTTTTCTAAACGTACAGTGGTTTACCTTTTAAAAATAGGCATTTTCTTACTGCTGACTTTGGACGTCTTGCGCCATACGTCCAAATTGGACTTAGACGTGTTTTGAAAATGCCCCCCCCCCCCCACGCTCTCTTTTCTGTGCACTTATTTTAGTTATTTAATCCATTTCCTATCCCGTTCTCCCCAATGAGCTCAGAACGGGTTACAAATTGAACATACATAATATACCGTCGAAATGGTTACAATATTTCATGTTTATAACACAATGTGAATGTCCTACTATGCAAATATACATTTCTCTTTTTAATTATAAAGTACCAGGTTCCGATATACAGTGGTGTAGTAAGAGGGGCTGGGTGGTCTGCCCCAGGCGCCATCTTGGTGGGGACACTGGCACCCCTTCCTCTCCGCCCTTCCCACTCCTCCCCAGCCG
Organism: Geotrypetes seraphini; assembly: GCF_902459505.1. Taxonomy (NCBI): domain Eukaryota; kingdom Metazoa; phylum Chordata; class Amphibia; order Gymnophiona; family Dermophiidae; genus Geotrypetes; species Geotrypetes seraphini. The sequence continues at coordinate 15,091,445 of NC_047085.1, forward strand.
CACGTGCGCCTTCACTTACTCCCCCACCGTACCTCTAGTGCAAGCAGCAACGCTAACCTACTGCTCGCGCCAGCATCAGGTCTCCCTCTGACATCACTTCGGGGGTCCTGCGCATAGGAAATGAGGTGAGGAGAGCAGACTCTGATGGGGGCAGCAGGTTGGTGACGCTGTTCGCGCCGGGGAAGTTAGAGGTGTGGGGGGAAGGGAGGGATGGGGAAGAAGCGGGGTGGGGTGGAGAAGAGGGCGGGAGGGGATGCCTCCATCCCGGGCGCCTCTCGCCCTCGCTATGCCACTGCCGATATACATTTCTCTTGTTAAACGTGCATGCGTGCAGTTATACAATTGTTTTTCACAAGCCTGCAGATACTGGGAGATGGGTGTGGATTCTCTGGACAGCCATGGCAGCACGTCTTTATGCGGTGAAAAGGAAACTGGGAATAGACAGCTAACAATGACACTGAAACATTGCTGACATCTCCTGTTTCTCTTGCAGTGCACTCTTTGACGTGCTACTCATGCAAAGAAGTATCAAACATGGACACCTGCACGAAGAAGAAGTGTCAGAATGAGACCTATTGCATAAGCATCAAAGGTCACAAAGATGGTACGTTTCACTGTAAACTCTTCAGATGCAAGCACTGGAGCAGTGGGTATAGCCCTAGAGGGGAGAGCGTGATGCAGTGGTTAAAGCTTCAGGCTCAGCACCTTGAAGTTGTGGGTTTAAACCCACGCTGCTCCTTGTGACCCTGGGCAAGTCACTTAATCCCCCCATTGCCCCCAGGTACATTAGATAGATTATGAGCCAGACAGGGAAAATTCTTGAGTACCTGAATAAATTCATGTAAACCCTTCTGAGCTCCCCTGGGAGAACAGTAGAGAAAATTGAATAAATAAATAGTGTGAACAGCTTCAGTCTCTGATAGCCAGAGCTGGTATTGTGACATCATAATGCCTCATTCCACCAATAAGAGCCAATCTCATCAATGATGTCACAATGGCTGGATTGTCCTACACTTGGATCCCTTTTGCTACATTTTGATTTCCAGAGTGGTGCAGTGGTTAAAGCTACAGCCTCAGCTCCCTGAGGTTGTGGGTTCAAACCCAGGCTGCTCCTTGTGACCCTGGGCAAGTCACTTAATCCCCCCATTGCCTCAGGTAAATTAGATAGATTGTGAGCCCACCGGGATAGACAGGGAAAAATGCTTGAGTGCTTGAATAAATTCATGTAAACCGTTCTGAGCTCCCCTAGGAGTAACGGTATGGAAAACTGAAGAAATAAAATAAAGAGAAGTGGCCCAGTACCACAGAACTTCCAAGAAGTATGAGTGACCTGCAAAGAAGGACTAGGATTAGAACCTAAAATAACATGAGCATTAGGAGGCTGCCTTTTTAAATTATTTCCAACCCAACAGAGGTTGAAAAATTTAAACAAAAGGGGTTGAAAATGTCCATTTGTGATCTGAGGGCATAATAACTCTCCCCAAATTTAACATATAGAATTATAAGAAATAAAGGAATAAAGGTAATACCATTTTTTATTGGATCAATTTAGGGCATTGTTCGATTAGCTTTCGAAGGTGATCCTTATTCCTCAGATCAGAAATAGACAAATGTTGACAGCTGTCAGTAAATGTAAGTGAAACATCAAAGCTTAAAAAGTAAGACAAATTGGACTGGGATTCCAGGCAAATAAGCCCTCCCCCCCCACACACACACACACAACAATGGCCTGAGATCCAGCTTCTATAGCATATCAATTTACATCCAATGAAACTGGGACTGTCTGCCAAGTCTCTTCCCTGAAGAAGCCCTTTCTGGAAACGTCAATCGCTCCTCCTAAACTTACTTGCTCCACTTCATCACTGACGCTGAAACCGTGGATTGAAGACAAAGTTTTATTTTATTCTTCTTTCCAGCTTATGATTTATCTTTAATCTTATCTATTGTTTTGCCTTTCTATCATTTAAATTTCTCCAGAATTCTACTGTTCAACGGCTCCCCCTTCTGCTTCTATTCCTTTCTCTCCTCTCTTCTACCTTCCAAAGTATTTAGATCAATGCTATCTTGTTAAAATGTTTATTTTATTTTTATTTTTCCTCTAACTCTACTTTTCACTTCTCTATTACCCTCCAGGTACTTTAGTTAGATTGTGAGCCTTCGGGACAGTAAGGGAATTTTTCAAGTACCTTTCTTATTTCTAACCTTAATGTATATTTTCTGTAAACCGCTTAGAACCTAACGGATGTAGCGGTATATAAGAAATAAATTACATTACATTACACATAGAAGTAAAGGAAGTCCTCCTTTTAAACTGCCTATCTCTTTTTCCTAGGGTTACCAGATGTCTGGGGAAACCTAGATATGTCCTCTTTTTGAAGGACTGTCCAGATTTTTTTTAAAAAAACAGCTGTTTGTCCAGGTTTTTTGAAGAGCGCCAAGCTCAGGGCCACGTCTGGAATGCTTCCGAGCATGCGCAGATGTGACACTATCCCTGGTAGCAGTGTACCATTCGGGTATTTTAATATATGGTTTTTATGATTGAGTCTTGTTTTTCGACATGATACACTTTTTAATAGGATTACTCCAAACATGGCCAGAGACTCTTGTTCCACTTTTTCTTGTTCTGCCTTCACCAGAGTCTTATACAGGGGCATCAATGCCTCCATTTTCCTACTGGCCATACCTCTTCCTAGGTACTCTAACATCCTTCTAGCTTTCACCGTTGCCTTATCAAGCTGTTTGGCCACCTTAAGACCATCACATACAATCACACCCAAGTCCCACTCCTCTTTCGTGCAAAAGAGTTCCCTTGGGTTTCTGCAGCCCTAAAGCACGACCTTGCATTTCTTAGCATTACATCTTAGCTGCCAAATTTCAAACCATTCGTTCAAGCTTCGCCAGGTCTTTCTTCATGCTATTCACACCATCCGGCGTGTCCTACTCTACTGCAGATTTTGGCATCATCTGCAAAGAGGCAAACTTTACCTGACAACCCTTCAGCGATATCGTTTATAAAAATCTTAAAAAGAACAGGCCTAAGAACAGAGCCTTGAGGCACACCACTGGTAACCTCCCTTTCTTCAGAGTGTTCTCCACTGACCACTACCCTCTGTCATCTTCCATTCAACCAGTTCCTGATCCAGCCCGTCACTTTGGGAGCCATCCAGAGGGCACTGAGTTTATTTATTAGACGTCTGTGTGGAACACTGTCAAAGGCTTTGCTAAAATCTAAATACACCGCATCTAGAGCACTCTCTCCATCCAACATTGCCTCTGTGTCTCTCCTCACACACATAGCATAGAAAAGACTTGTCAATCAGAACTCCCAAGTCTCTTTCCTGGGAGGTCTCTCCAAGTACCACCCTGGACATCCAATATTCGTGCATGAGATTTTTTGTTACCAACATGCATCACTTTACACTTATCCACGTTGAACCTCATCTGCCATGTCGACGCCCATTCCTCGAGCCTGATTATGTCACGTTGCAGATCTTCGCAATCCCTTATGTCTTCACTACTCTGAATAACTTTGTATCGTCTGCAAATTTAATCACCTCACTCGTCGTACCTATGTCCAGATCGTTTATAAAGATGTTGAAGAGCACGGGTCCAAGCACCGAGCCCTGAAGCACCCCACTGGTGACACTCTTCCAGTCCGAGTATTGTCCATTTACCCCCACTCTCTGTTTCCTATGCTCCAGCCAGTTTTTAATCCATGTGAGTATTTCACCCTCGATTCCATGCCACCTCTTTCCCTCACCCCTTCCAGTATCTAACTATCCTCTTCCCCCAATCCAGCATGTGCCCTCTTTCCATCCTCCTCCCCACTTCCTTCCAGCATGGGTCCTTCCTCCACACCCCCTGCTTGGGTTCAGTTTGCTTGCTGGCGAGAGGGCAGCAAGGGAGTGGAAGGGAGGGAAGTTGACCTTACCAGGCAGTTGGGGGCCCCCTGCCCTGTTTGCTCCCCCCCTACTACTACTACCATTACTATTATTTCTATAGTGCTATCAGATGTACTTAGAACTGTACAGGGTCACAAAGAAGACAACCCTGCTGGAAAGAGCTTATAATTTAAACAGACAAGACAGACAGGATGCCATGGTACAGTTAAGAGGAATGGTTAATCTGCTGGCTAAGTTGTACAGAATTTGTACATAATCTTTAAAAACAAGGAACTGAACAACTGATAAAGGACTTCCTTACACCCACTTATACAAGGTTAAAACACTTGTTCGGTTGTATTCAGCCAAATCTGACCAGCTTTCTACAAAACCATTCATGAAGGCAACAGGGAACAGTAAAAGAGAACCATTAAACTAAACTAAACCTTAAGTTTATATACCGCATCATCTCCACAGAAGTGGAGCTCGACACGGTTTACAGGAATTAAAAAAGAAAGGAACTCCAATGGAAAGAAGAAGGGCTTGGTAAACAGGAAGGAAAGAGGGGACTTAGAATAATGCCATTACTAATGCCCAGAAATTTAAAACATTTTAACTCAGCTTTAGACAATAGCACTTTTGTCACTCAAAATATTACTTGATCAGTTACCAAACCTAATCATTGACCTTAAGAACAACCATCCAAATCATTTGTACAATTCATAGAGGGAAGTGGAGGGTGATCTAGAAGTCAGAGCAATAGATTCTTTAGGAAAAAGTATTAGAGACTTCTTTTTCACCAACTCTGTGACACTAGTAAATCAGGTTACCTTGCGTCTCTGGGATCATGATGAAAACAAACTCGATATTGTAATCTGGCTTTCCTGCGCCGCAAACACATATATTTTTAGTTCTCTAAATAAATGGGAGCCAAGGAGCCCAGATGTCACCTTCTGCTAACTCCAGTGACGTCTAAGAAGCGCATCCCCAACACCTCCTGGAGTTGGCAGGAGAGAGAACAAGCCTGCTCCTGTCACCCCCACCAAACACCTTGATATTTCCCTAGTGGGGCCTCTTTTCACCCCCTCCATCCCTACACATGCTAAGTGCCAACTCTGTACTGGAGTCCACCCCTCCCCCCCAACTGCCTCCGGACCGACTCACCAGTCTAACCGCCGTCCAGGGGGAAGGAGGCTCCATATTCGGGCCAGAGACCAGAACTCCTCAGCCGCCCTGAGACATGCTGCTGCTGAGCAGGAGGAGAGGGGCGACGGGTCCACGACCAGCACTGCTGCTGCTGTTCCTCCTTCTTCTCTTCCTCAGGGCATTCGCCACCTGCTTCTGCCATCTCCAAGCACCCGTCACCCAGCCCACTCCAGCTCCCGCTGCTGTACTGCGGCGGACAGGCCCCCCCTGTTATTTTCAGGCCCAAGGCAAGTGCCCTGCACAAGCCTCTCTCCAACGTGAACTCTGACGTCGGAGAGAAAGCTTCTGGGCCAGCCACTTACATAGGAGAGTGCTGCTCCAAGGGGAAGGGCAAAGCGGTACGGCGAATCCGAGAGCCAGTGCAGGAACAGGAAGAGATCGGGGCAGGATTGTGATTGGTGGCAATGGCAGTGGCAGCAGGTAAAGAAAGCTGTGTCCCCAGCTCTTCCAAGATTTTGAACGGGACCGTCCCGTTATTAGATCGCCCTCACCACTGAAAACGGGACATTTCGGTGTCCCGAAGTGGTGTGTGGGGACAACGGGACAGGAAATATAATAACAGGATGGTCCCGTTCAAAATGGGACGTATGATCACCTTATGTATAACCGAAGGTTTTTCAACACTGCCAAGACAGAACTTAGACGTTGTGACTTAGGCCATCTAAAACCAGGTCTAAGTCCACAAAAGGTATTCAAAGTGACCAGATAAGCACTGTAGACACAAAGTACAGACCCCCGCACACTGCCCCAGTGATCACTGACCCCCACCCCATAAAAGACATAATAACAACTTTACATAAGCCACTCTAATCACTGCATTCATGGTGAAAAATGTGCACCCCCCAACCCTTTTGTACTGCCATATAAGTGGCTCCTGCAGCCATAAAGGCTATTGGGGTGGTCTAGTGGATTCTGGGGGTGTTTTGGGGGCTCACTATGACCTATAAAGAGCTGTAGTGAGATGTTATGTGGGACCCTTTTTGTGAAGTTCACAGCAGTGCCCTGTAAGGTACCCCACTACTCTGGTGCCATGTCTGGGTGTCCAGTCCATCATTTCTGGCCCCTCCTGTGCCCAAAAGGTTTTTTTCTAGGCATTTGTGACTTGGATAAATTTTTGGTCGAACACAGGGTACAAAGATGGACGACTTAGCGGTCTTGGCGAACAGATGGCAGGACATACAGTTGGACGATTTTCGGAAAAAAAAAAAAAATATGCTGGACGTATTTTTCGAAACTGGACCTTTTCCCGTGTTCGACTTTGGACGACTTGTGACTTAGGCCAAAACGGACTTAGACGTTTCTTTTGATTATGTCCCTCAGTGTGTTTAAGTGCTGGTGGCCCAAAGAGTGTAAGCGGCAGCATGCGGAAATGAGAGAGGTTTCCTGCTGGGGGAAGGAAGGTGGGATGACAGATTGTCAGCAAGTTTGCATCGTCCTCTGTTTGAGACTGTAAAAAAGAGGACACGTCCGGCTTTTCCCAGATGTTTGGTAGCCCTGTCTTATGGTTCAAAGCAAACCACCCCCAATCCCTCTCCTGAATCAAGAATTAAGCCTCCGGGTCCCATTCCTTGAATCAGACCGCCATCCCTAAAATAGAAATTGAGTATCTGGGCCTTCTGTACCTCAGCCCCTTACCCTGAAACAAGAATTGTGCCTCTGAATCTACAGTACCATTCCCCAATCCCCTCCGACAGCAGGATTGAGGCCTCGGTGCCCTCCTGTACTGACTGTATCTGAATTCAAGAGGGCCTGGGATAGGCCCGTGGGATCTCTCAGAGAGAGAAAGAGATAATGGTTACTGCAGATGGGCAGACTAGATGGGCCATTTGGCCTTTATCTGCCATCATGTTACAAGGTATCTATATAAGTACATATATGTCACAATATTGTGATTTTTATAATATTCATTAAAATATTCTTTTAAACAGTGCTCAGATCCACAATCTTCAGTGTTTGAGTGTATAAAACAAAACACAGGCTGCCATCAGACCATCATAGCACCATTTATGTCTTATACCACCTTAATTTGTAATAAATCAATCTTATAACTAATATCTTTAAGAACTTATCTTTTCTGGTGGTAATTTCGCATAGGATGGTCACGTGACAGGCAGCACAGCGTTATGCTCCTGGAAGCCAATAAACACAAGTCCTCCCTTCTTTATTTAATATATTATCACAATTATAGAATATTATTGTTCCCTAGTAGTAGTGGGGAAAAAAAACTATGTATAAAGCTCTATGACATCACAATGCAGGAGTAAAGTGTCTTAGCCTATAGGAAGAGGAGATGCACATGTTAAGTGCCTTAGCCAATGGGGAGAGGAGGAGATAGTGGATGCTATGGATGGGCAATTTGATTTCTATACCCTAATCCAGGGGTAGGGAACTCCGGTCCTCGAGAGCTGTATTCCAGTCGGGTTTTCAGGATTTCCCCAATGAATATGCATGAGATCTATTTGCATGCACTGCTTTCAATGCATATTCATTGGGGAAATCCTGAAACCCGACTGGAATACAGCTCTTGAGGACTGGAGTTCCCTACCCCTGCCCTAATCCAACTCACCCGCCCCACCACCCCCTGAAGTCCTTTTCTTGTGCTGGAGTGAAGGCATCAGTTTCCTCTTCTGTCATTCGTACTGCCAAAATCAAAACAGCACTGTTGACGCTCATAGAGAAATACCAAGGCATGATTCTTGTTTCGGGACATAGTAACATAGTAGATGACGGCAGATAAAGACCCGAATGGTCCATCCAGTCTGCCCAACCTGATTCAATTTAAATTTTTTTTTTTTTAACTTTTCTTCTTAGCTATTACTGGGCAAGAATCCAAAGCTTTACCCGGTACTGTGCTTGGGTTCCAACTGCCAAAATCTCTGTTAAGACTTACTCCAGCCCATCTACACCCTCCCAGCCATTGAAGCCCTCCCCTGCCCATCCTCCACCAAACGGCCAAACACAGACACAGACCGTGCAAGTCTGCCCAGTAACTGGCCTAGTTCAATATTTAATATTATTTTCTGATTCTAAATCTTCTGTGTTCATCCCACGCTTCTTTGAACTCAGTCACAGTTTTACTCTCCACCACCTCTCTCGGGAGCTCATTCCAGGCATCCACTACCCTCTCCGTAAAGTAGAATTTCCTAACATTGCCCCTGAATCTACCACCCCTTAACCTCAAATTATGTCCTCTGGTTTTACCATTTTCCTTTCTCTGGAAAAGATTTTGTTCTACGTTAATACCCTTCAAGTATTTGAACGTCTGAATCATATCTCCCCTGTCTCTCCTTTCCTCTAGGGTATACATATTCAGGGCTTCCAGTCTCTCCTCATACGTCTTCTGGCGCAAGCCTCCTATCATTTTCGTCGCCCTCCTCTGGACCGCCTCAAGTCTTCTTACGTCTTTCGCCAGATACGATCTCCAAAACTGAACACAATATTCCAAGTGGGGCCTTACCAATGACCTGTACAGGGGCATCAACACCTTCTTCCTTCTACTGACTACGCCTCTCTTTATACAGCCCAGCATCCTTCTGGCAGCAGCCACTGCCTTGTCACACTGTTTTTTCGCCTTTAGATCTTCAGACACTATCACCCCAAGGTCCCTCTCCCCGTCCGTGCATATCAGCTTCTCTCCTCCCAGGGAATAGAAGGAGGCCTAGAGGGGATGGGGATGACAGGGAAGATCTTTTTTTTTTTTTTTATGGGAGTCTAGGAAGATTCAACAGGGCCTGGAGTCATTTGATTTTTTTCTAGAACGTAGTAGGGGGCTTCTCAGTTCTAAACGGCCCTGTCACTTTGTACCAGTTAGTGTGGGGCAACTTGTCATAAAGTACTGTTGCTAGATTTTCCAATCGGAAAATCCAGATCCCTAGACCCATTCCCCCTGGCCCACCTAGTCCCGCCCATCACCACCCTGCAATGCCCTAATCCTGCCTCCTGCAGCCTGTTCTTGTTGGGCTGTGAGGAAGTCCGTGCATGCATTTGAGGAGGCTTTTCAAAACCCCGACAACCTGCCGGGTTTTGAAAAGCCATCCGGACCCCCGGACATGTTCTCAAAAGAAGGACATGTGTAGGGAAATCCGGACGTCCAGTAACCCTACCATAAAGCATACGGTCTCATTTCCATCCTGACGCTGTCTTTAACATATTAGCTGCAATCACACATCTAAATTCCACTAATCTTGTTTTAAATTAGAGGCAATACATTTGAAATCACCAGTCCTTCAAAGATATATTTGATATAGTACGTAGATCAGCAGTGATAGCGCTAGAACAGGCAGGGTAGCATATTGCCAGTTTTAAAGTGGTTTAGAACTAGGGTTATGAGATGTCCAGATTTACCCAGAGAATAGTTAAGCTCTGGAACGCGTTGCCAAAGGATGTGGTAAGAGCGGATAGCGTAGCTGGTTTTAAGAAAGGTTTGGACAAGTACCTGGAGGAAAAGTCCATAGTCTATTATTGAGAAAGATGTGGGGGAAGCCACTGGATTGGTAGAATGGAATGTTGCTGCTCTTTGGGATTCTAGAATGTTGCTTCTATGTTGGATTCCAGAATCAGCTGTTCTTTGAGATTCTGTACGGAATGTTGGCGCTCTGGGGATTCTGGAATCTTGCTACTCCTTGGGTTTTGGCCAGGCACCTGGACAGGCCACTGTGGGAACTGGCTATTCTTATTTTCTTATGTCCTCTTTTTAGATGACTGTCCAGGTGGTCCAGACAGTTTTTCAAATGCCAGCATTTTGTCCGGGTTTTTAAAAAAGTTTTGAACCGCCTCTGGAGAGCATCTGCGCATTCGCGGGTGCAATGTGGTGATGTCACACACATGTGCGAATGCGTGTGATGTCATCGTGTCACATCTGCATAGGTTTTAGCAGATATCTGGATTTCCCCAGACATGTCCTCTTTTTGAGGGGTTCCAGACGGCTTTTCAAAACCCGGCACTTTGGGTTTTGAAAAGCTTTGAAGAAATCAGCGTCGGGCAGGAGGGCATTAGCGCTTGCGCGGAAGTCCTCCTGCCCAACAAGAGCAGGCAGTGGGAGGCGGGGCTGGGGTTGGGGTGTTATGGGGCAGGAATGGGTTGAACTGGGCAGGCCTGGGGGCGGGATGGTGTAGGGCTGTGGGTGGGACAGGGCATAGCCAGGGCTGGGCCACACAAAACCCACATGACAGTGTCTTTTATGAGTCACCGACACATTGAAAACTAGTCTTGATACACCAGGAATCAGTGGCATAGTGAGGGGGGGTGTCCGCCCTGGGTGCCACATTGGTGGAGTGCACTGGCACCCGTCCTCCTCTCTGCCTGCTCATTTCCACTCTTCCCCCCCCCCCCACACACATATACATACCTCTAGCTCTTCGCCGGGGTGAGCGGCAACCTGCTGTTTTCGCCAGCGTCAGCTCTCCCTCTGATGTCACTTCCGGGTCCCTAGGAAGTGATGTCAGAGGGAGTGCCGACGCGGGCAGCAAGTTTGTAACGCTTCTCGTACAGGGACAGTTACAGGTATGGGGGAAGGGAAGGGGTGTGCGCAAGGCAAGGGGGCGGGGGAGGGGTGCCTCTCACCCTCGCTATGCTACTACCGGGAATTACCACCTTTCAAGAAAGAACTTAAAACAGGTATAAAATTACATCTCATAATGCTTTTCTTTCTTTCTTTAGCTAGTTCTACTGTTCTCATGAGCAAACAATGTGTTTCGGAATGTACCGAAGGACCCCAAACTACTTTGGAACTAACTGGTAACGCTACCTGTTGCAAAACAGACCTGTGTAATGGAGCGACAAGCGTGAGGATCAGCTGCCTCCCCCTGGTCATCTCGTTGGGGTTCGTTGGCTCCCTGCTGCAAGCTGGACTCTAACATGGGAGAAAAGAGAGGGACCGATTTCAACCCCCCCCCCCCCCCACCACTCCCTCCAGCCTTCATCTCATTCAAAAAGAAAGTGATTAGAATGGGTACAAAATGTTCTCCTGCACATATAAGCCAAAAAGAATAGTCATAAGCAAGAGCGGATTTTTCACTTTGGGTTTGTTTGTTTTTTTAGTTTTCATTTTGGTTTTCCCTGGACGTATTTTCAAATGTTCGATTACGGCAGAAGAAAACATCCAGGTCCTAAATCCACCACAGTTCTGCCCACGCCATCCCTCTTGCGCATCCCCTTGAGATTTAGGCGAACTGTGGATGAGCAGCCTAGCGATCCGTCCAGAAACCAGGTTGCAAAAATAGCAAATTGGAAGGGCCTAGCGAGAAAAACGCCCATCTGTCCCTTTAGACGTTTTTCTTTTCTGAATATGAGCCTTGTAGTCTAATCGAGATATGTTAGTCATTTTTGTATTGAGCTTGCTTACTACTATTCTTTTTTTGCTTCCCCTCATTCTATGCCTTCGAGAGAAATCTCTGATAAATCAGCCCCTATAGACCAAATTCTACATATGGTGCCAAACATGAGTGTTAAGTGCCGTTCTATAAATCAGTGTATCGAAAACTCTGTGCCAAGGCACCGGTGAGGAGGAGAGGCGCTGGCTGACTGCTTACAGGACGCACCTCTCATGGCGAGAGGCACATCCTGTAGGCAGCCGGCATCTCTCCTCCGCACCTTCCCTCCTCCAGCACCCCCGCTGGCATAGTGATAACATGCTTAGGGTTCCGCCTGGAGGACCTCCAAGCATGCGCGAATGTCGACGTGATGACATCACACATGCGAGTGATGTCATCGCATTGACGTCCACGTATTTCCAGATTCCATCTAGCCGCGGCCCCTGAGTTTAGTCATGAGGATTTAAACCAACTAAAACCTGGCGTAAATCCCCATGCCTATATTAGGCACCTATCTACTGTATTCTGTACAATGCATAAAAATTCTCGGAATGCCCAAGAACCCGTCCAAGCCCCTCCCATGGCCACACCCCCTTGTAAAAACCATGCAGAAGAATTTACACTTCCATCTTTATAGACTAGGTCTTTGCCGATTAGCACTGATAATTGATTATCAGCACTCAATTATTGCCGCTAATTGGTTCATTGCTCAATTTAACGATGTGCAGAATTTGCATATATAGAATCCAGGGAGTGAATGTATTTTCTCTTGAGAACTCAATCCACTGAAAATATCTTCCCATGGCATTTGGCCTCATCGAGGTCAATAGTCAATGTACGAGGGGCTGCTGAAAAGTTCTGAGCCCACTCAAAAAGAGAATGATGTGGAGCCACGAAACCTACAAGTTATTCCACACTTTTCCTTTCAGTGAGGCAAATGCATCTAGTAAATAGACACAAGTATAGGGAAACTAAGCCATTGTGACATCACCGATGAGGTTGGCTCTTAGGCATTGGTGGAATGAGGCATTATGACATCACATTACATTAGTGATTTCTATTCCGCCGTTACCTTGCGGTTCAAGGCGGATTACATAAGGAGTTATCTGGACATTTCTCGTGGTATTATGGAGTGGAACGGGTTGCTATTGGGGATTGAGACCGGTGAAAAGTTCTCTTGACACTTTTCATTTCAATGGTATGAAATGAAGTAAAGTGTGAAGAAAAGTGTGGAATAACTTGTAAGTTTCACGGCTCCACATCATTCTCTTTTTGGCTGGGCTGAGAACTTTTCAGCGGGCCCTCGTATTTCGTTTTAAAATGGGCTGTTAATGGCATAAATCTTACCATTTCAAAATCCCCCCTCTTGACCAGGGACATTGTGTTCACAAAGAATCACTGTGTAGCCAATATTTAGTCAGAGAAAAGCCGGCCAGTCCAAGTTGGGGTGTGGCTGGGGCTTTTCAAATGTAGCTGGTTAGTATAATATTTATTGCTAACCAACCAGATTTGGCTGGACAGATCTAGGCACTGCAAGGCAGGCCAAAATCTGTCTGGCCACCCTCCCTTCCATAATAACGACAGTGCCAGATCAAAATACAAAACATAACTGGCATTTATGAAGACGTTCCGGAAACAGGTCAATGGCTTTGAGTCTGGTCTGGTTACATGAACTGCTTCAACAATTTGGATTCTTTTCCAGTCTTGACTGCAGAAAAATTAATTTTGAGATAAGATAAGACTGTGAGTCCATCGGGACAGATAGGGAAAATGCTTGAAGTACCTGTATGGTAACTACAAAAAAACAGGTGGTATACAAGTCCCGATCCCCTGTCCCTCTGGATCTTGACTTTTACAAGTAGAAAGGTTATTTCGAAACCTATGAAGGAAAGAAATTGAGCTGCAATTTGCTTTTATAATGTCTTTTCGTGAGGTTTCACCTTCTGGTCAAAATATCCTTTATGGAAAAAAAAAAAAAAAAGTTTCTGATTTTTAAACATATGAACAATGATTTGAAATTTGATGTGCATTTGAAATTGGTATAGTTGCAATAAAAAAAGAGAGTCCAGCAGCAATCCCCTCTCTCTAGCTCCCTCCTAACATGTGGTCTAGCGGTTAGAGCTGCCTCAGAATCTTGAGGTTGCCAGTTCAATCCCAGTGCCACTCCCTTTAACCCTGGCCAAGTCACATATAACGCTCCACTGCCCCAGGAACCAAGATCAGATTGTGAGTCCATTGGGACAGATAGGGAAAGTACTTAAGAGTCCCTGAATAGAAAAAACAATTGCACATTGCCTTGTTATGCCCCGATGAAAGGCGATTCATCAAATGCCAATAAACATAAACACTGGTGGTCAGCCCTTCCATCCTGGAATGCATTGCCAGAGGATGTGGTAAGAGCGGATAGCATAGCTGGTTTTAAGAAAGGTTTGGACAACTTCCTGGAGGAAAAGTCCATAGTCTATTATTGAGAAAGACACGGGGGAAGCCACTGCTTGCCCTGGATCGGTAGCATGGAATGTTGCTACTCTTTGGGATTCCAGAATCTTGTTCCTCTTTGGGTTTCCGGAATCTTGCTTCTCCTTGGGATTCTCTATGGAATGTTGCTACTCTTTGAGGATTCCGCGTGGAATGTTGCTACTCTTGGGGATTCTAGAATCTTGTTCCTCTTTGGGTTTCCGGAATCTTGCTACTCCTTGGGATTCTCTATGGAATGTTGCTACTCTTTGAGGATTCCGCGTGGAATGTTGCTACTCTTGGGGATTCTAGAATCTTGTTCCTCTTTGGGTTTCCGGAATCTTGCTACTCCTTGGGATTCTCTATGGAATGTTGCTACTCTTTGAGGATTCCACGTGGAATGTTGCTACTCTTTGGGATTCCAGAATCTTGTTCCTCTTTGGGTTTCCGGAATCTTGCTACTCCTTGGGATTCTCTATGGAATGTTGCTACTCTTTGAGGATTCCGCGTGGAATGTTGCTACTCTTGGGGATTCTAGAATCTTGTTCCTCTTTGGGTTTCCGGAATCTTGCTACTCCTTGGGATTCTCTATGGAATGTTGCTACTCTTTGAGGATTCCGCGTGGAATGTTGCTACTCTTTGGGATTCCAGAATCTTGTTCCTCTTTGGGTTTCCGGAATCTTGCTACTCCTTGGGATTCTCTATGGAATGTTGCTACTCCTTGGGTTTTGGCCAGGTACTAGTGACATGGATTGGCCACAGTAAGAATGGGCCACTGGGCTTGATGGACCATTGGTCTAACCCAGTAAAGCTATTCTTATAATTAGCAGTTATGCACATAAGAGCTAGGTGATATTCCATAAACCGTGCGCCTAAATCACTTTATGCGGATCTTTCCTGCACTCTAAGGCTATTTTTAGCATAACTGCACAATGGCCACTTTTCTGTTATTTGAATTAATGGTCGTGCACTGATGCTGCCATTAGGGAATGGTCATTAATAAAAATCAGGGTGTGAACCCTTACTGCAACCTATTTCGTAGGCAGTAAAGGCTCATGTGTTAATCATTTAATGCACAGCAATGCAGATGTGATAACAGAATTAAACACCCACTCTGTGAAAAAAAAATAAATAAACTATTTTATAGTGCACGATTTGCACGCACAAATTGCAAAATTACCACAGAACACGTCAGTGCATCCCAGGGTAAACCCTTTTAAACTGCAGTAAGCATGTACTAGTGCAACTGGACGTTAGTAAAAGGACCCCTTAGTGCACAATTGTAAGGATGCTATAAATGTTGGTGGGGTACAGGTATGGCGTTAATATGAGGAGTAGAGAATGACCTGGGGCAGTGGAGCGTCATGCGACAAATCTATCCCCATCCCCGCAGGAGCTCAATTTCTCCGTCCCCATGAGTTTTGTCACTATGCCTGTCCCTGCCTCATTCCTGTAAGGACGGAGCTTGCAGGAATGGGGCATGGACAGGAAAAGAACTCACGGGGACGAGAAAATGAGTTCCCCGCGGGGGACGGGGAAAAATGTGCCCTCGGGCCATTCTCTAATGAGGAGCTTGTAGAATACTATCAGTTGCACACTTTGCCTTGGGAACATAGGCGTGCCCGCTTATGCTAGCCATTGACCTGTCATAATAGGGTCCACCTGTTGGCTTCATGGTATTATTCTACGGCAGCTTAGCTGCGCCCTTAAGCCGTTACAGAATTTGCACTGAGGGCCAGATTCTATAAATGGCGCCTAACAGTAGGCGTCTAGCAAAGTGGCGCCTACTGCAAGTCAAAGTTAGGCACCATTTGTACAATCACGCCTAGTGGCACATAAATCAACTTAGGTGCCGTTAGGCATCATAATATAAAGGCCTAGTACATTAAGCCAGGGTTTTCTTGGCCTAATATACTGGGGCCTACCAGTACCTAATTCAATCCACACCCAAACTCCGCCCCCCTAACCACGCCTACTTTCTAATTAGGTGCTGGTAGGCACCTCGGTGTAGACATAGAAACATGAAGATAGATAAAGGCCAAATGACCCATCCAGTCTGCTCATCCACAGCATCCACTATCTCCTCCTCTCCCTATTGGCTAAGGCTCTTTATACCTGCATTGTGAGGTCATAGAGTTTTACGGTTATAGGCTAAGACTCTTAACACTTAAATTATGAAAGTCATACAACTTTATGGCTACAGAAACATGAGGGCAGATAAAGGCCAAATGGCCCATCCAGTCTGCCTATCCGCAGTAAACATTATCTCTTCCTCTCTCTAAGAGATTCCACATGACTATCCCAGCGGTTATTAGCACAGGGAGCTGCGGTGAATGATCTGCGCTGCTCCCGACATTCATAGTGTGTCTATGAGCGTTGGGAGCAGCGCAGAGCATTCAGCATGGTTCCAAGCGCTAATAACCACTCGCGATTTACTAAAAGAGGGTGTTAAACAGCTATGGTGATCCACATAAGGATAAGGCTGACTTTTAGGTGGTCCTAGTTACGTAGTTACCTTTACTGGTTAAGTCCTGAATATCTGCCGGCTAAGTGGCGACTCCGTCCCAGGGAATGCCCACAAAAATAACTAGTTCTGGCTAAGGCGCTAACCAGTCATTTTCAGCAATACTGTCTGGTTAATATCTACTAGTTAGTCCCGGACAAGTGATTTAAACGGCCAGAAGCTATTTCTGGACGTTTAAATCACTTGGAATATCTACT
The DNA here is from genome assembly GCF_902459505.1 of Geotrypetes seraphini. Classification (NCBI taxonomy): domain Eukaryota; kingdom Metazoa; phylum Chordata; class Amphibia; order Gymnophiona; family Dermophiidae; genus Geotrypetes; species Geotrypetes seraphini. Next base: position 15,108,021 of record NC_047085.1, read on the forward strand.
CCTAAATTTTTAAGGCGTGGTAATGAACTAAATTTGCTCTAACAAAATGCACATTCCTAGCATATAGACATTGTTCTATATCTAGAAGGTGACAGCAGGGTATATTGGTCAATAGATATATTTTTAATATTATATGGGTGGGAGAGAGAAGGGAGCGATTGGCTGCCCAAAAGTCCTTAGTTTTTTGTTTTTTTAATGTATTTGGTTGTACTGATCTTTAGAAATAATTTGTTAACTGTAGCTGAAAAATTCAGCTGTACTAAATCTAGCTGGTCAAACTTTGACTGGTTCAACAAGAGAAATTTTTAGCTGAAAGTGTAATCAGGTATATTTAGTTGAACATTTACCTAAAGGTATACGATTGTAATGAACTGGTTAGCAATGTTAGATTCTTATGTAGCATAATTCAATTTTTTTCCAGTTGTATTACTTTTCATTACAATATATAATACTTATCAACTTGCTGTCAAGAGAATACTGTGCCCTAATGAAGGTAAAACAAACCTTGTATGATTAAAATGAACTGTATATCATTTATTAGATAATATGCTGAAAATAAATAAATAAATAAACACTGTTATATAGAGCATATGAATCCTGACAAGTGGGTTAAGTCTCCCAAATCATGAGCGGTTGCAGAAAGAATCAATACTTTTTCTTCTGCTCCGCCTCCTTTCTAGTGGGCTGTACTGCTTCTCTTCAGTTCTCCTTCTGCAAGCGAGCTGGAAGGTGTCTTTCTGATCTGTTCTGAGATTTTATTATTTTCATTTTTTTTAAATCTGATTTTGAGGCTTGCGGTGCCCAAGAGGTCCCCAGTGGCCCTCTGACGAGCTATCTGCTGCCGGCAGAGGAACTGTAAAGGAATCTGTGAAGCCAGCCTCCACTATAAGTTAAGGAGCTCATTCTCCTGGGAGCAAGGCTCACCCCTGATTTATCATGTGCTTGAGCGCAGGCTGTTTGGCCCTGTGGTGGTCTGGGAGGGCTTTGATGGGTGCTGGCTCCTTTTTCCTTCCCCCTTTCACGGCATGTGGAGGTCTGAGGCTTCAGTCCGGCGTTCGCCAGACTGGCAGCCTGAAGATTGAAGGGTCCTGGACTTCTTTGAGGCAAGGGTCTTCTCCACTACCAGGTGCAGTGAATGCTGAAACAAACTATAGCACCAGTACAGCACCGCACAGTGAGTAAGGTCATTAAAGCCTATGGGAAAATCAAGGGGGGTCTCTAAAAGTCAGTTTTGGAGGTTTCTGGGGCTAGATATAGGGTCCCTCACCTCCAAAATCCCCTTCCCTGAATTTTTTGTAACTTGCTGTACCTTTCCCTTGATGGCAGAGGTCACCAAGCGTACTTCCCTGCCTAGCGAGGACGGTGTCATTTCAAAGGATGCATAGGATCGCAGGGTAGATGTTCTAAGAAGACAGTTTGAGGTCTTGGCCTTGGGAATCAAGGCAGCTGCAGCGGCCTCATTCGGGGCACGCATTTGCCATACCAGAATGTGTCAGACTGTGTTCAGATTACGATGTTTACCCCTGGCTGGTAATGGCAGGGGTTGACTCTGTAGTAGATGCTCTGGTATGATATAATTAGAGTCGTGAGCAAGATTTCTGCTTATTCCATGTCCGCTCATAGAATGCTCTTGATCACCCTAATGCTTTGCCTGACAACAAGCCACAAGCCCCTAGAAGATCAGGTCGAGCTCACTTTCGAGGTTCTTGGCAATTTCATCAGTATTCGGAAAAAGCCTCTACCCAGAGATCATATCAAAGATCTAGACAGAACTACAGAAGCGCAAGGCGAGCTTAATCCTCTGGTTCTCGCACCGCAGCAGCCTCCAAGAAATCCCAGCGATACCAGGTCAGTTGCTCTGCTCCTGAAGATAGGCGGGAGGTTGTTAGCTTATGGGGAGGATTGGGTGCAGATTTCCTTGGACTGATGGGTATCATTCGAGAAGGTTACAAGCTCAAATCCTCAAATGTCACCCACTCCCGGATCTATTTGCAAACTCTACGGCCGTGAGTCCAGAGAAAGCAGTCAAATTCCGGGCAATGGTGACAAGGCTCTTAGACCTTTGGATCACAGAGCCAGCGCCTCCTGAAGAATCAGGCATAGGCAGATGCGCTATATACTTCATAGTACCCAAGAAAGACTCAGATGACTGGAGACCAATCCTGGATCTGAAGTCTGTCAATTTAGCGCTACAAGTGCCGCAGTTCCGAATGAAGACCATTCACAGACGGTCATTTGCAGCGGTGGCTCCAGAGGAATTCTTAGCCTCTCTGGATTTAACAGAGGCCTTTCTCCACGGCTGCTACTGATCCTGGTAGCAGCCACCGAGAAACCTATGCAAATGCATTGCAAGGAGCTCATTAGTATTTAACCCCTCCCTCTTTTACAAAACCGTAGCACGGTTTTTAGCGCCAGCTGTGGCGGTAACAGCTCCAATGCTCATAAAATTCCTATGAGCGTCGGAGCTGCTACTGCCACGGCCGGCACTAAAAATCGTGCTACGGTTTAGTGAAAGGGAGGGGGGTAAATGAGCTCTCCTTGCGATGCACAAAAGGGAACACCTCCTCTTTAAGGGGCAAAATTTTCCACTGTCCTGCATGTGTTTTGTGAGGCACATAACACACACACACAAAAAAAATTGGGGCCGGCTGGGAGAGCAGGGGCTGCTGGCTCAGCTGCGGATGACTTTTTTTTTTTTTTAAATGGGCGCAGCTGTTGCGTGTGTGCACAACAGCTGTGCTTTAAAAAACAAAACCTAATCTCAGCTCCGGAGCCGACAAGGGAAGCTGCGAATCAGTTGAGCCATCAGCCATCGCTCTGCCAGCTCACTGGATCACGGCCATCTTAAAAATGGGTTTTGAAAATAGCAATTTAGACATTTGGGCGGAAAAAAAATGTCCATCTGCCATTTTGTGTTGCTTTGTGGATATTTTTCTGTTTTGAAAATGAGCCCCTAAACCAGGGGTGCCCACACTTTTTTGGCTTGCGAGCTAATTTTAAAATGACCAAGTCAAAATGATCTACCAGCAATACGATTTTAAAAAACACAAAGCAGATTGTACGCAGAGAAAATGTTAATTATCATTTGTATTCAGGGTTTTATTCAGAGGTCAAGGCAGATGACTTTAAAATATGCAATGTCACCTCAGTAACAACTATACAGAAACAGACAAATATACCCCCACCCCTTTTACTAAACCGCGATAGCGGTTTTTAGTGCAGGGAGCTGCCCCTCGCAGCTCCCAACACTCATAGGCTCCCTGTGCTAAAAACCACTATCGCGGTTTAGTGAAAGGGGGCCATAGTGCAAAATATAAACAGCAGATATAAATTCTCAAAATGGACACATTTTGATCACTACATTGAAAATAAAATCATTTTTCCTACCTTTGTTGTTTGGTGATTTCATGAGTCTCTGGTTGCACTTCCTTGTGCATCCAATATTTCTTTCTTTCTGCCCCCTCCCCTTTTCTTTCTATCTTTCTTTCTCTCTCCCCCTGACCCCTCTTTCTTTCTTTCTGTCTTTCTTTCTCTCTCCCCCTGCCCCCCCAAGCCATTGCACCAATTTCTCCACTTCCCTGATTCTTTCTCTCTCCTTGCCCCCCTAAGCCACCACGCCGATTTCTCTCTGCTTCTCCAATCCAGGCCTGGCGCGTACAAGTGCTGAGCCCAAAAGCCTCCTCCTCTCCCGATGTCAATTCTGACGCCAAAGAGGAAGTTCCAGGCCAGCCAGAAAGGTGAAGGCTTGTTGAGTCCGGCGCTTGTACGCGCCTGGCCTGGCTTGGGGAGGCAGGAAGAACAAGATCGCAAAGGCAATGCGATTGACTCTCTTTGCCTTTGCGATCGACCATTTGGGCACCCCTACCTTAAACTTATTAACTAAGAAAAATCAGAAAAATTCTTGATTTTAAAGAGATAGTAGGCTCCTTTTACAATGTGGTGCTACCAATTAGCGTGTGCTGAATGCGAAGATGCCCCCTGGGAATTGAATGGGCTTTTTCGCACTAAGATCCTGATTTTATAAAAAGTGCCTGCTGATCTCTGCGCTTAGCCGATCTAGCCTCCAAATTTACCTCCCTCCTTCTACTAAACCATGATAGCATTTATTAGCGCAGAGAGCCACGCTGAATGCTCCACGCAGCTCCCAAGGCTCATAGAGTTCCTATGAGCGTTGGGAGCAGTGTGGAACATTCAGTGTGGTTCCCTGCGATAATAACCGCTATCGTGGTTTAGTGAAAGTGGGGGGGGGGGTAATTTTTTTAATTGGCTCAGTCGGTGCTGTTAATTGAACAGCGCCATTTAATAACCAATTCAAAATTACTTAAAAAATAATTTTTGGGGAGGCGCCTAACTCGGTAGGTGCCATTTCAGTATCTATACAGAGGCGCCTACCGCACCTACCCAAAAAGGAGGCTTGGTTAGGGGCAGAGTTTGGGCATGGAATGAGTTAGGTGCCGATATTTTAGGCCAAGAAAACCCTGGCCTAATATACCGGTGCCTAAGTTGCCAGAAAAACAGTGCCATTTATTGAAACATAGAAACCTGATGGCAGATAAAGGCTAAATGGCCCATCCAGTCTGCCCATCCACAGTAACCATTATCTCCTCCTCTCCCTATTGGCTAAGGCTCTTAACACCTTCATTGTGAGGTCATAGAGCTTTATGGTTATAGAAACATAGAAACAGGATGGCAGATAAGGCCAAATGTCTCATCCAATCTGCCCATCCGCAGCATCCACTATCTCCTCCTCTTCCTATAGGCTAAGGCTCTTTACACCTTTTGTATGAGGTCATAGAGCTTTATGGTTATAGAAACATGATGGCAGATAAAGGCCAAATGATCCATCCGCAGCATCCACTATCTCCTCCTCTCCCTATTGCCTAAGGCTCTTAACATTTGCATCTTCTCTTCCTATTGGCTAATACTCTTTACACCTGCATTGTGAGGTCATAGAGCTTTATAGTTATAGAAACATAGAAACATGATGGCAGATAAAGGCCAAATGGCCCATCCGCAGCATCCACTATCCCCTTCTCTCCCTATTGGCTAAGGCTCTTAACATTTGCATCTCCTCTTCCTATAGGCTAAGGCTCTTTACACCTGACTTTTGAGGTCATAGAGCTTTATGGTTATAGAAATAGAGTGAACACAATAAAAAAAAATCAAACGGGACTGCAGTAATTTGTCGAGCAACAAACAAAAAAGAAAACTGCAGCCAGAATGTACACGATGCCAAGTCTTTAATCCAAAAATAAAACTCAAATTTCCACACAATTGGACCATAATTTGGATACAAACTGTTCATTGTTCTAAGCATTGTGTTTAAAGTTTTATTTTTGGATTAAAGACTTGGCATCTTGTACATTCTGGCTGCAGTTTTCTTTTTTGCTTATAGAAACAGATAAAGGCCAAATGGCCCATCTGCAGCATCCACTATCTCCTCCTCTCCCTACTGGCTAAGGTTCTTAACATTTGCATCTCCTCTTCCTATTGGCTAAGACTCTTTACACCTGCATTGTGAGGTCATAGGAACTTGATGGTTATAGAAACACAGAAACGTGATGGCAGATAAAGGCCAAATGGCCCATCCGTAGTAACCATTATCTCTTCCTCTCTCTAAAAGATCCCACGTGACTATCCCAAGTCCTTTTGAATTCAGACACAGTCTCTGTTTCCACCACCTCTTTCAGGAGACTGTTCCATGCATCTATCCACTTTCTGTAAAAAAGTATTTCCTTAGATTACTCCTGAGCCTTTCACCTCTTAACTTCATCCTATGCCCTCTCATTCCAGAGCTTCCTTTCAAATGAAAGAGACTCAATACATAGGTATTTAAACGTCTCTATCATATCTCCCCTCTCCCACCTTTCCTGCAAAGTATACGGATTGAGATCTTTAAGTCTGTCCCCATACGCCTTATCACGAAGACCACACACCATTTTAGTAGCCTTCCTCTGGACCGACCATCCTTTTTATATCTTTTTGAAGGTGCGGCCTCCAGAATATTCTAAATGAGGTCTCACCAGAGTCTTATACAGAGGCATCAATACCTCCTTTTTCCTACTGGCCATACCTTTCCCTATGCAACCTAGTATCCTTCTAGCTTTTGCCGTCATCTTTTCAACCTGTTTGACCACCTTAAGATCATCACATACAATCCCACCTAATGGCGCCTAGAAACATAGAAAGTGAGGGCAAAAAAAGGCCGAGGCCCATCGAGTCTGCCCACTCCATTGACCCACCCCCCCTAGTGGACATAGGCATTGCTAGGCATCTTAGAGATAGGCGCCGCTCCATTAGGCCAGTTTTTCACTCACCTAATTTGGCAACGCTTAGATCGGACGCCTGACGCCGTCTAAGTCAGCCACGCCTATTCTCCATCCATGGGCAGCCCTGGGCATCCTAAGAGTTTGGTGGCAAACTCTTAAATTGTTTAATCAACGTTTATTTTGTGATTGGTTGAAAACCATCAGAGTCAATTATCACGCCAATTAAGCCAATTACAAAATAAAAATTAGATGCAGGTCCCAAACTTAGGCATCGCTAGGCGGCTGCAATTAAGGTGCCTAATGCACAGTAGATAGTTTCCAAGTTTTCCATGTTTTATTTAGAATTTGATTAATCGCTTAATCATACTTCAAAGCGATGAACATTATAAATACTTTACAATTTTCAGAGGTAACAAATACATAAACAATACTCAATGAACATGATATAGAAACATAGAAATAGACGGCAGATAAGGGCCAAGGCCCATCTAGTCTGCCCACCCTAATGTCCCTCCCCTACCTTTGCCCTGTGAATAGATCCCATGTGCCGATCCCATTTGGCCTTAAAATCAGGCACGCTGCTGGCCTCAATCACCTGTACAAGTTTCAAGTTTCAAGTTTATTTAGGTTTGATTAATCGCTTTATCTAAATTCAAAGCGATGTACATAATAAAATTACAATATAAAAAATTAATACATTAAAGAATGTTGACTAAACTGATGACAAATTTAACAATACTAGACACACATAGGAAAGAGAAGGGCTAGAAGTTACAATATAATGTACAGATGGGGAAAACATTTAGGGAAGGTACATGAGGGAGGGGTAAGTCAGAGTCTTGGAATTATTTTATAATAAAATTATTGTTAATTTATGAAGGCATCATTAAATAAAAAAGTTTTTAGGTTACTTTTAAATTTTTCTAAATTGATTTCTTGTCTCAAGTGGTAGGGTAAAGAATTCCAGGTTTGGGGTGCAGTAACAGAAAAAATAAATTGGCGTCTTGTATTTATGATTTTAAGAGATGGGATTGTTAATAATTGTTGTTCTGTAGATCTTAGTGTTCTATTTGTTGTGTAAGGGATTAATAATTTATAAATAAAAGCCGGAGTTTTAAAAGAAAGAGATTTGAAAGTGAGCAAACTAAGTTTATATATGATTCTGTGGGCAACAGGAAGCCAATGGGCTTCCTTAAGGAGAGGAGTAACATGATCGAATTTTTTGGCTTTAAAGATGAGCTTAATCGAAGTATTTTGTATGATCTGTAAACGTTTGATTTCTTTTTGAGCTATGCCTTTAAAAAGTGCATTACAGTAATCAATCTTTGAGATAATGAGAGAGTGGATAAGAATATTAAGAGAATTATTGTTAAGGAATTGAGAAACAGAACGGATTTGTCGAAGCCTAAAGAAAGATGACTTAATGACATTGCTGATATGGTCATGAAAAGAGAGTTTATGGTCAAAGATGACGCCTAATATTTTAATGTTGTCTACCTCTTGTAAGGGATGGTTCTTGATAGAAATTGGAAATTTAAGCTTTGGCTTTTCTTTCCAGGGAAACAATAAAACATTGGATTTAGTGGAAGACTATTCCAGCGATCAACCACCCTGGGTGAGAAGCTGAGGAGGATGGATGCGCAGGTGGTCTTCTCCTCGATCCTCCCAGTGAGAGGCAAGGGCAGGGCCAGGGAGGATCGCATCCGGAGGGCGAACGACTGGCTGCGAGGATGGTGCAAGGAGATGAACTTTGGGTTCCTGCACCATGGAGAGGCACTGCAAGGATTACAGGGACCAGACGGGTTACACCTGACCAGAAGAGGGAAGAACGTCCTTGGACACCGCTTAGCCCGCCTACTTCACAAGGCTTTAAACTAGGTAAGTTGGGGTAGGGTACTGGCACAAACAACCTACTTGACGAGCTAAGCTACCAATTTCTTCTTGAGACTAAAGTAAGGGAGACTAAAGTAAGTAAACACTATAATTCAGGGTCACATTATAATTCTGGGTCACTAAGTGGCTAAGGGGAGTTCACATTGTAATTCTGGATCTAGGAGGGGTGCACATTGTGATTCTGGGACTAGGAGAAGTACACATTGTAATTCTGGGTCCAGCGACAGAATACACACTGCAAACTGTATTATAGGAAGTCAAGTTGCTCAAGAGGGAATACCCCCACAGGGTACACACAATTCTGAGTCTGGGTTAGGCATAAAGCACAGTTACTTACCGTAACAGGTGTTATCCAGGGACAGCAGGCAGATATTCTTTACGCATGGGTGACGTCACCGACGGAGCCCACGGTACGGACCTTTTTACTAGAAAGTTCTAGTTGGCCGCACCGCGCGTGCACGAGTGCCTTCCCGCCCGACGGAGGAGAGCGTGGTCCCCAGTTAGTATAAGCCAGCTAAGAAGCCAACCCGGGGAGGAGGGTGGGACGTAAGAATATCTGCCTGCTGTCCCTGGATAACACCTGTTACGGTAAGTAACTGTGCTTTATCCCAGGACAAGCAGGCAGCATATTCTTTACGCATGGGTGACCTCCAAGCTAACAAAGAGGGAGGAGGGATGGTTGGCCATTAGGAAAATAAATTCTGAAGTACAGATTGGCCGAAGTGCCCATCCCGTCTGGAGAAAGCATCCAGACAGTAGTGAGTAGTGAATGTGTGAACTGAGGACCAGGTGGCCGCCTTGCAGATTTCCTCAATGGGTGTGGAACGGAGGAAAGCAACAGAAGCGGCCATAGCTCTTACCCTGTGGGCCGTGACAGCGCCGTCTAGTGACAGACCGGCCCGAGCGTAACAGAACGCGATGCAAACTGCAAGCCAGTTGGATAGCGTCCGTTTAGAGACCGGTCGACCCAAACGATTTGGGTCGAAGGTCAGGAAGAGCTGAGGGGACAAGCGGTGAGCCCTTGTACGATCAAGATAGTAAGCCAGGGCACGCTTGCAGTCAAGACTGTGCAATGCCTGTTCTCCGGGATGTGAATGAGGTTTCGGAAAGAAAACAGGCAACACAATGGACTGGTTGAGGTGAAAAGCTGAGACCACCTTTGGAAGGAACTTTGGATGGGTGCGCAGAACCACCTTGTCATGGTGAAAAATAGTGAACGGTGGATCGGCAACCAGTGCATGAAGCTCACTAACCCTCCTGGCAGAGGTGATGGCAATGAGGAAAAGAACCTTCCATGTCAGAAATTTGAGCGAAGTTGTGGCAAGCGGCTCAAAGGGAGGTTTCATGAGGGCAGATAAAACCACATTCAGGTCCCAGACGACCGGAGGAGGCTTCAGAGGTGGTTTGATGTTGAAGAGGCCCCTCATGAATCGGGAAACCAGAGGGTGAGCCGTGAGAGGTTTTCCTAAGACAGGTTCATGAAAAGCCGTGATGGCACTGAGATGGACTCTGATAGAGGTAGACTTGAGGCCTGCGTTGGACAGGGAGAGCAAGTAGTCCAGAACAGTTTCCACCGCTAAAGAGGTGGGATTGTGATGATGACGGAGGCACCAAGAGGAGAACCTGGTCCACTTCTGATGGTAACATTGGAGGGTGGTCGGTTTCCTGGAGGCGTCCAAAATGAGACGGACAGGCTGAGACAGATTTCCTGAAGAGGTCAGCCCGAGAGAAACCAAGCTGTCAGGTGGAGCGAAGACAGATTGGGATGTAGTAGAGACTGATGTTGCTGTGTAAGTAGAGTAGGAAACACAGGCAGAGGAATGGGATCCCTGGAGCTGAGCTGAAGCAGGAGGGAGAACCAGTGTTGACGAGGCCACCGGGGAGCTATGAGGATCATGGTGGCTCCGTCCCTGCGGAGTTTGGATAAAGTCCGCAACATCAGAGGTAGAGGAGGAAAGGCATAGAGGAACCGATCCGTCCAGTCGAGAAGGAATGCATCCGGGGCCAGACGATGAGGAGAGAAGAGTCTGGAGCAGAACTGGGGCAGCTGATGGTTGTGAGGAGCTGCGAATAGGTCCACCTGCGGAGTGCCCCAGCGAGCAAAGATGGAGTGGAGCGTGGGAGGGTCCAAAGTCCACTCGTGAGGTTGAAGGATGCGGCTGAGATTGTCGGCCAGGGAGTTCTGTTCGCCCTGGATGTAGACAGCCTTGAGGAAGAGACTGCGGGCCGTGGCCCAGGTCCAAATGCGAAGAGCCTCCTGACAAAGGAGGCGAGATCCGGTGCCGCCCTGTTTGTTGATGTAGTACATGGCAACTTGGTTGTCCGTGCACAGGAGCAGAACCTGAGGGCAAAGAAGGTGCTGGAAGGCCTTGAGAGCATAGAACATGGCTCGTAGTTCCAGGAAATTGATGTGATGAAGACGCTCCTGCGGGGTCCAAAGACCTTGGGTGCGTAGGTCTCCCAGGTGAGCTCCCCATGCATAAGGGGAGGCATCCGTGGTGATGGTCATGGAATGCGGGGGCAGATGAAAAAGAAGGCCCCTGGAAAGATTTGAGGAGTTCAACCACCATTGTAGAGATTGCTGAAGAGACGATGTCACAGAGATGGGATGAGAAAGAAGATTCGAGGTCTGCGACCATTGGTTGGCCAGAGTCCATTGAGGTGTCCTGAGGTGGAGTCGTGCCAGGGGAAGCACATGCACCGTCGAGGCCATGTGGCCCAGGAGGACCATCATCTGTCTGGCAGAAATGGAGTGATGAAGGAGCACCTGACGACACAGGCGGAGCAGGTTCCGCTGACGGTCGGAGGGGAGAAACGCCCTCATTAGTGTGGTGTCGAGAACTGCTCCAATGAACTGAAGGCGCTGCGTGGGAAGCAGATGCGACTTGGGGTAGTTGATCTCGAACCCCAGGAGGTGGAGGAGAGAGATGGTCTGATGAGTGGCTTGTAGCACAAGCGGAGACGTAGGTGCTTTCACCAACCAATCGTCCAAGTAGGGAAACACCTGGAGGTTGTGAGACCTGAGGAAGGCCGCCGCCACAATGAGGCATTTGGTGAACACCCTGGGTGATGAAGCGAGGCCAAAAGGTAGCACTTTGTACTGATAATGGCGATGGTGCACCTGGAATCTTAGGTAGCGACGTGAAGCTGGATTGATTGGTATGTGAGTGTAGGCCTCTTTGAGGTCCAGGGAACATAGCCAGTCGTTCTGAGAGAGATGAGGGTAAAGCGTGGCAAGGGAGAGCATTCTGAACTTCTCCTTGACAAGACATTTGTTGAGGTCCCTGAGATCGAGAATGGGACGTAGGTCTCCTGTCTTTTTTGGAACCAGAAAGTAATGGGAGTAGAATCCCCGGCCCCTTTGTTCCAGAGGTACTTCTTCGATGGCATTGAGGAGAAGGAGGGATTGGACCTCCCTCAGGAGGAGGGGGGTTTGAGTTGAAAGAGAAGCAGACTCTACGGGAGGATTGTCTGGTGGAAGAGTCTGGAAGTTGAGAGAGTAGCCGTGGCGGATGATGTTGAGGACCCACTGGTCCGATGTGATGACCTCCCAACGGCTGAGAAAAATGTGGAGCCTGCCCCCGATTGGTTGAGGGAGAGGCAATGAGGGTGGAAGACTGGCTAAGCCCTGGAGAGAGGAGTCAAAAGGGCTGAGAAGGTTTGGCAGGAGGAAGAGGCTTGGCAGGTTGATTAGACTGTGCACGAGCCTGGTTGTGGTGTTGTTGGCGAGCCCGCCTAGGTTGCTGTGAAGGCGGGTTAAGCGGCCTAGCGGAGAACCTGCGCTGGTAAGAAGACTGTGGTTTGTAAGGCCGAGCAGGAGGGGCCTTCTTCTTTGGTTTAATGAGAGTATCCCATCTGGTCTCATGGGCGGAGAGTTTTTGTGTGGTGGTATCCAGAGACTCTCCGAACAATTCGTCTCCCATACATGGGGCGTTGGCTAGTCGGTCCTGATGGTTGACATCCAGATCAGAGACCCTGAGCCAGGCCAGGCGGCGCATGGCCACAGCGATGGCAGATGCACGAGAGGTGAGCTCAAAGGAGTCATAGATGGAGCGTACCATAAATTTTCTAAGTTGAAGCAGGCTGGAGATGTGCTGCTGGAATAGTGGGACCTTGTGCTCCGGCATGTACTTTTGCATGGCGGAGAGTTGCAGTACCAGATGTTTCAGGTAGAATGAAAAGTGGAAACAGTAATTGTTTGCCCTGTTGGCAAGCATGGCATTCTGGTAGAGCCGCTTGCCAAACTTGTCCATAGTTTTGCCCTCCCTGCCAGGAGGGGTAGAGGCATATACACTGGAGCCTTGAGTCTTTTTTAAAGTGGACTCAACCAGGAGAGATTCGTGGGGCAGCTGGGGTTTATCAAATCCCGGGATTGGAATAACCCTGTAAAGGCTATCCAGTTTACGGGGTGCCCCAGGGACAGTTAATGGATTTTCCCAATTTTTATAAAAAGTTTCCCGTAGGATGTCATGCACGGGTAACTTCAGGAACTCCTTAGGGGGTTGATCGAAATCTAATGCCTCCAGGAAAGCTTGTGATTTCTTGGAATCAGATTCCAGAGGCAAAGATAAGGCCCCCGATAACTCCCTGAGGAATTTTGAAAAAGAAGATTGCTCAGGTTTAGATGTGGTATCGGGGGCCGAGGGCTCTTCGTCCGACGACGATGCATCCTCCTCGGTACCGAGGGGAGATTCCTCCCAGAGGTCCGGGTCTCTGACATCGGTGTGTGCGTGCCGAGAGACTGGAGTGGAAGGCTCGGTATGATGAGCTTTAGACCGAGACTTGCCTGAGCGTACCGAGACGGTACCAGGGGATGAAGACCTGTGTCTGTCTCGGTCTCGGGAAGAACGGTGCCGGTCAGGTTCGCGGGAAGACCGGTGTTCCGCTCGGTCCCGAGGAGGATCGGATGTCGTCAGAGCGACGGCCTCGGCATGGGCATGGATATGCGGTGCCGAGAGAATGGGCATGGAGGGGTCCATAGGTACCGATGGCGTGGATACCGGTTGGACGGTGTGGGGCTCGGGCCGGTCTGGTACCGAAAGCAGCGGTGCCAGGATAGAGGGCAAGAGCTGTTTAAGTTGCGTTTGGAGTTGTTCCTGCAACTTATCCTGGAGGATGGCCGCAATGCGGTCATCCAGGGGTGGCACCGGAACCACTTTTTTCTGCTTTGGTTCCATGGGTGCCGCTCTACGCTCCGACGATGAGGAGGCCGATGACGAGGCACTCACCGATATCGGAGCGGAGCGCTTTTTAGTTCGGCGTGGAGCCGAAAGAGCCGGTGTCGCCACCGAGGTGGGAGGGCGCTCAAGGGTGGAAGGCTTCTTAGCCGGCTTACCTGGCGCCGGTGGCGCCGATGTAATGTCAGGCGGTGTCGAGGTGGTCGGTGCCGACTTCGATGGTGCCGCAGTTGAAGAAGTCGAGTCCATAGTCGGGCCGGTGCCGAACAGCAGACTTTGCTGGATTTGGCGATTCTTCAAAGTGCGTTTTTTAAGAGTGGCACAGCGGGTGCACGAGTCCGCCCGATGCTCCGGTCCCAAACACTGTAAACACCAATTGTGTGGGTCAGTGAGGGAGATCGGGCGTGCACACCGCTGGCACTTCTTAAAACCGGGCTGCGGGGGCATGAATGGAAACACGGCCTCCGCAAAATCAAACCCCGAGGCCTGGATCGTGACAACAGGCCCCGCCGGGGCAAAGACAAAAAACGAAACAAAAAGAAAATATTTTTTTTTTTTTTTTTTTTTGGAAATGAAATAAAAAAGAACCCGAAGGTAAATAAACGAAAAAAGAACGCGAGCGGGAAGGCAAAAAGAGGATTTCAATCGGAGTTGAAAAACGCACGTCTTCTTCGCTCCGCGGAAACGAAGAAACTGGGGACCACGCTCTCCTCCGTCGGGCGGGAAGGCACTCGCGCACGCGCGGTGCGGCCAACTAGAACTTTCTAGTAAAAAGGTCCGTACCGTGGGCTCCGTCGGTGACGTCACCCATGCGTAAAGAATATGCTGCCTGCTTGTCCTGGGATAAACTGTAGTTCTGGGTATGGGGAGTCCGGGAAAGGTGCACGTTACACCTCTGGGTCTAGGAAGAGTACAAGACATGCAAATAATGCTAAAGGTGGCTAGTTGCTATAGCAGGAATATCCCCACTGAGACGTAACAAAACATACAACATGGAGGGCTATGTACGTCAATGCCCACAGTCTGGGAAACAAGATCCTGGAACTGGAAACAGAAATGACAAATGCCGACTTGGATGTGGTGGCGATATCTGAGACCTGGCTCACAGACTCCCACGGGTGGGACATGGTCATACCGGGTTACAACTTGCTTCGCCGGGACAGGGAGGGCAAAATGGGAGGAGGTGTAGCATTATATACTAAAGATGACATAAAAGTCACCAGAATCACAGATGTACGGTACACTGGGGAATCCCTTTGGGTAAATTTGGCCAGAGGGAAGGACAAATGCCTGTATCTTGGCGTAGTATACAGACCCCCAAGACAACAGGATGACCAAGATATGGAATTAATCGGAGATATAGAGAATATCACCTTGCGTGGGGACACAGTATTGTTAGGTGACTTCAACATGCCTGATGTGGATTGGGTCACGCTTTCCTCTGCTTGAGGCAGCAGCAGGAGGCTATTAAACTCCTTGAAGGGAGCAAGACTAAGGCAACTGGTGTTGGAAGCAACAAGGGATCAGGCAATCCTAGACCTGATACTTACCAATGGAGAAAGTGTCACAGAGGTCTCGGTGGGCGACACATTGGCCTCCAGCGACCACAACATGGTATGGTTCAATCTCAGGAAAGGTTTCACTAAATCTACCACACTGACCAAGGTCCTTAAATTCAAGGACACAAACTTCAAAGACATGGAGAACTTCGTTCACCAGGCGCTACAAAGCCAAGCAGAAACCGATAACGTGGAAGAAATGTGGTCAACTATGAAAGCCACCATACAGGAAGCAACAAACCACTATGTTAAATCGGTAAGTAAACAGAGTAGGAACAATAAGCCACAGTGGTTCTCTGCGGAGATCTCGGACCTCATCAAGGAGAAGAAAAAAGCATTCATCTCTTACAAACAATCAGGGAAACAGGACTCCAGGGAAATCTATCTGGCCAAGTCAAAAGCAGTCAAAACAGCAGTTAGGGAGGCCAAATTCCGCAAGGAGGAGTCTTTAGCAAGGAACATAAAGAAAGGAGATAAATCCTTTTTCAGGTATATCAGTGACAGGAACAAGAACTCAGGTGGGATAGTACGCCTCAGGAAACCAGAGAGAGACTATGCAAAAACGGACTCGGAAAAAGCCCAACTGTTAAATGAATACTTCTGCTCACTCTTCACCCACGAGGCACCGGGACTTGGTCCTCAGCTGCAAACAAGGGTTGACTCAGCTGATCCGTTTAGTAATTTCGAGTTTACGCCCAGCAGTGTCTACTGCGAGCTGTCAAAGCTCAAGGTTAACAAGGCAATGGGGCCTGACAACCTACACCCCAGGGTGCTCAGGGAGTTGTGTGATGTCTTGGCGAAACCGCTATCCGCGCTCTTCAATCTCTCCCTTAGTACAGGTAACGTCCCGTTGGACTGGAAAATGGCTAACGTCATTCCACTTCATAAAAAAGGCTCCAAGATGGAGACAGCAAACTACAGACCGGTGAGTCTCACATCAATAGTGAGCAAACTAATGGAAACTCTAATCAAACGCCAATTGGATACGATCATGAACGAGGAGAATCTACAGGATCCCCGTCAACATGGATTTACTAAGGGGAGATCCTGCCAATCCAACCTGATCGGCTTCTTTGACTGGGTGACGAGAAAGCTGGATGTTGGGGAGTCCCTGGCGGCTTGCGGGGAGGCAGGGACATGCCTGGCGTGCCATGGTGCAGGAGGAACGGCGATCGGCTGGTGACGTATAAGCGCGCATGCGCACTCCTTCGGCCACAGACCTACAGTGCACGGAACACGCAAACAGGAGTGCACATGCGCAGCTAGCTTTTTATTATATAGGATATACTCCTATCAATCACATTCAGGTATAAAACAGCATACAAAAGAGTTACAGCTTCTTAACTTATTATACTTTAACTAGTGGAGAAAAAACCTCAGCGTCACGTTGGATCATATATAATGAATCCTGTGGACCTGGCAACTTCAAATATCAAATTTAACGATGCTGACACATCCTCGGTCATACAAACTCCACTGTTTAATTTACTTCATCATAGATTTGAGTTTAAAATATTTTCTGAATAAATAGTATATCAAAATATATCAGATTTCTCAATTCAAAAAACTCAAAGAAAAGAAAGAATAATAAACTTATCTGCTGTGAAAATTTTCTGTAGCTGGTATTATGGCAGAATATAGAGGTAGCAACGGGTCATAAGAACATAAGAACTACCATCTCCGGATCAGACCTTCGGTCCATCAAGTCCGGTGATCCGCACACACGGAGGCCCAGCCAGGTGTACACCTGGCGTAATTTTAGTCACCCATATCCCTCTATGCCTCTCGTACGGAGATATGCATCTAGTTTGCTTTTAAATCCTGGAACGGTGGATTCCACAATAACCTCCTCTGGGAGAGCATTCCAGGTGTTCACCACCTGCTGCGTGAAGCAGAACTTCCTGATATTTGTCCTGGACTTGTCCCCCTTTAGCTTCATTCGGTGTCCTCTTGTCCGTGTCACATTGGACATTGTAAATAATTTTTTTTCCTGCTCTATTTTGTCGATTCCTTTCAGTATTTTGAAAGTCTCAATCATATCCCCTCACAGTCTCCTTTTCTCAAGGAAGAACAATCCCAGTCTCTTAAGTCGATCCGCGTATTCCAGTTTCTCCATACCTTTTATTAGCTTCGTTGCTCATCTCTGCACCCTCTTCAGCAGTTTTATATCCTTCTTTAGGTTGGGAGATCAATGTTGGACACAGTATTCCAAGTGTGATCTGACCATTGCTCTATAAAGTGGCATTATAACTTTCTCCGATCTACTCGTGATTCCTTTCTTTATCGTGCCTAACATTCTATTTGCTTTCTTTGCCGCTGCCGCGCATTGTGCTGACGGTTTCAGGGTCCTATCTATCAGTACACCCAGGTCCTTTTCTTGTTCGCTCTTACCCAGGGTTGCACCTGACATTCTATACTCGTTTTCCTTGTTCTTTCTGCCTAAATGCATTACTTTGTGCTTTTCCACATTAAACTTCATCTGCCATTTCTCCGCCCATTTCTCTAATTGACACAAGTCAATCTGGAATTCCTCGCTATCCTTCTGCGATCTGATTGCCCGCCATAGCTTTGTATCATCTGCAACTTGATGATCTCACTGGATGTTCCTTCTTCTAGGTCACTGATGAAAATATTAAATAAGATGGGCCCAAGTACCGAGCCCTGAGGCACACCGCTAGTCACTTTCTCCCAGTCAGAGAACTTCCCATTTATGCCCACTCTCTGCTTTCTGTTCTCCAGCCTATCCATCTTAGTATATCTCCCTCTATTCCATGGCTTTGTAGTTTCCTGAGAAGTCTTTCATGTGGAACCTTGTCAAACGCTTTCTGGAAGTCCAAGTATATTATGTCCACCGGTTCTCCACTATCAATTTGTTTGTTCATGGTCTCAAAAATTTGAAGTAAATTCGTCAAACATGATTTCCCTTTCCTGAAGCCATGTTGACTGGCTCTCATCAGGTCGTGTGTATCCAAGTGCCGGACTATGCTATCTTTAATCAGTGCTTCAACCATCTTTCCAGGGACAGACGTAAGACTCACAGGTCTGTAGTTGCCCGGTTCTCCTCTTGATCCTTTTTTGAAAATTGGCGTGACGTTCGCTATCTTCCAGTCGTCCGGTATCTGTCCAGTTCTAATTGACAGGTTGGCAAGTTTTTGCAAAAGCTCTCCGATTTCAACCTTCAGTTCTTTTAAGACTCTCGGGTGAATTCCATCAGGTCCAGGGGATTTGTCGCTTTTAAGATTGTCGATCTGGTAGTATATCTGGTCCTAGTCCACTTCTACTGTGGTGAGGCTGTCCTCTATTACTCCTTTGAACACTTTCACTGCTTCTGGTATTGTTGCGAGTCGTCCTTCATAAAGACAGACACAAAGAAGGAATTTAGTCTGTCTGCAATTTGTTTGTCTTCCTTGATGTACCCTTTTCTTCCCTGGTCATCCAGCGGTCCCACCGCTTCTTTTGCCTGTGATCACCTCCTGCCTCATCACGGTAGGTTCAAGCTGCCGGGCTGAAGCAGCCACTAAACCCCTTCTTTTAGGCATCTTTGTGAATAAACCTGAAACCAGGAAGGAAAAGTAAGTCAGCAGGAGAGAATGATCTCAGTATCCTCAGCGGCCATCTTGTCTGCCTGTGTTCTGGATGTTTTTTGACAGTGCATATTTTTTAACATAGTTGGAATTTTTGTACCCTTAGTGCATTAGAAGCTGTGCGCTAAGCCTTCGGTGCACAATTCTAATGCAATCTTCCTGCAAAAACCCCATCCAGAACTCGATAAACCCTCGATAGAAAGGCTATTCCAAAGATGAAATGAATAAAAGTTTGCATCATGCTTATAAAAGAGAGCACTCAGAACTTTCAGCCTTTAGAAGGGTGAATATAACCGTGAGCTGTACTTGGACAGTGTCCAAACGCATATCATAATTATCACACCTGATGTGAATGCTTTGAGGTGTGATAAAACGGCAATAAATATTCTGTGTCAATATCAGAGTGCAAAATTAATCTCTGTAGCAGCTAACTGACCCACCCACATATGTACTCTGTCAAATCATTAACTAAAGGCTTCAAAAAGAATCATTTCTCCATATGTAATGTAGCAGGGTAAGAAACAAGCATTACTAACTTAAAAATACTACAGTCGATGTTAGCAGGTGTGACGCAGTTGGTTCAGCAGTTTCTGTTTTATTTGTCATTTTTATATATTGGTTCTACCCTCAAGAGGTCCCAAAGTGGTTTAACAAAGAAAAGCAAAGGGTTCCTTTTACTAAGGCGCACTAACCGATTTAGCGCACGGTAAAGATTAGCCTTTAGTGCATGCTAATCTTTAGCGTTTGCTAAATTGGTTAGCGCGCCTTAGTAAAAGGACCCCAAAATGATTACATAAAAATATAATTAGCTGTACAACAGGAAAAAGACAAAAATTGCTATTGAGAGGAGCTACTACTATGAATTATTTCTTTAGCGCTACCAGATGCACACAGAGTCACCAGTGCTGTACAGAGTCTCAAAGAGTAAGAAAACAGTCCCTGCTCGAAAGAGCTTACAATCTAAACAGACAATAGGATGTCATGGATACAGTTAAAGGGAAGGGTTAATCTGCTGGCTGGGTTGGAGGGCAGAGGGGAGTACAGGACAATCAAGCCATTGTGACATCACTGATGAGGTTGGCTCTTATTGGTGGAATGAGGCATTATGACATCAGAGGAGTAGGGTTAAGGATTGAAAGCTATATCAAAAAGGTGGGTTTTCAGTCTGCTTTTAAACAAGGGAAGGGAAAAGGGCTTGACAAACAAACAAACGGGTAACTTATTCCAGGCATAGGGGACAGCTAGATGAAAGGAACGAAGTCTGGAATTGGCAGTGGAGGAGAAGGGTAACACTAAGAGTGACTTATCTGAGGAATGGAGTACTTTGGGAGGTGTATAAGGAGAGAGATATTGAGGGGCATCAGAATGAACACTTATAGGCCAGCAATAGGAGCTTGAACTGTATGCGATGGCAGATAGGGAGCCAATGAAGTGACTTAAGGACATGAGTGTAGCGAGGTTGGTAGAAGATGAATCGTGCAGCAGAGTTTTGCACAGATTGCAAGGGGGAGAGGTGACATTGCGGGAGGCCAGTTAGGAGTAGATTGCAGTAATCTAAGCGTGAGGTTATGAGAGAGTTTGACAAGGGTCCAGGTAGTGTGCTCAGAGAGGAAGGGGTGAATTTTGGTGATATTGAAGAGACAGAAGCGACAGGTCTTAGCAGCTTGTTGGATATATTTAGAAAATGAGAGGTCAGAATCGAAGACCACTCCAAGATTGTGAGCAGAGGAGATTGGAACAATGACAGTATTATTTACAGAGACTGAGAAGGGAGGAGCAGAGGGTTTAGGAGGAAAGAGGAGCTGCTCAGTCTTGGACATATTTCGTTTCAGATGACGGCAGGACATCCAGGCAGCAATATCAGCCAAACAAGCAGAGACTTTTTCCTGGACTTTAGGTGAAATTTCAAGTGTAGAGAGGTAGATCTGGGAGTCATCAGCATAAAGGTGAGATTGGAAGCCGTGGGAGGAGATCGGGGCACCGAGGGAAGAGGTGTAGAAAGAGAAGAGGTCCTATGACAGAACCCTGGAGCTAGAATAGTTCTTCCCATAAAAAAATGTTTTCAAGCTCCTTCTAAAAATAGAACATGAAACTTCAAACCTAATATATTCTGTTAATGTGTTACAAATTTGAGCTACTTTTTAAGAGAAAGCTCGTTCAAGTATTTTATTGCTGCAAACTCCCGTAAAGGGAAGGATACGTCATTTTTAAAACTTGTTACACATCTTCAGGGAATTTTTCTAAGCACACCAGAGCAGAAATCTCCTCAAGTACATCTGCCCCACAAATTTTAAAAGCAATATAAGAAATTATAAAATCAATTATTTCCTTTCAAATGAAGCCAGCGCAACTCCCTCAACAAAGGAGAGATGTGATCAAATTTTGATCTCCTGAAAATCATATGAGCAGCTGTGATCTGAACTACTATAGTTGCAGTCTTCTCAGTAGACCGACCAATAGCGATACCTGCATAAAGGGGTCCTTTTATTAAGGCATGCTAACCGATGTAGCACGTGCTAATGTTTACCATGTGTTAAATCGCTTAGCACACCTTAATAAAAGGATCCCAAAGCAAATTACAATACACTATAATCTCGTTATAACGGACTTCACGGGACCTGGAAAAACGGTCCGTTATATCCAGAGTTGCATTTTTTAAAAACTTTATTTAGGTCAACTTGAAACAACGTTCAATCAATGAACAACAGTCACTGCACAATCAAATCAGCAACATCAAGAACAAAACTCAGAAAAACATTGGTATGGCACGAAATAATTGCAAAACCAGAACACTAAAAGATCTTCTAAAGCATTATGTCATACTGTAATGGAAAGAAAAATACTCTGTCATTTTCTTCTGGGCTGCATTTTGGTACTATATCACCGGCATGCCACGCGCCTTGTAGGCGGAGCCTGCATGTCCATTATAGCTGACGAAAACTACAGCTAAAAGCGGCTCTGGGGACCAAATTGGTTGTCCATTATATCCGAAAGTCTGTTACATGTGAGTCTGCTATATGCGATGATTTTCTGTATGTTTATAAATACTCACGGCCGGGACCAGCAGATCTTATCTGCTATAGACGAGGTTCTGTTATAAGGGAGACTGTTATAACGAGATTATACTGTAATCCAAACAGAATGGAAGAAGTAGATGGAGATTTAAGAGACGACATTCTAAATATTCTGTAGCTGTAAATGAGGAAGTAGTACTACTAATGGGTGATTTTATTTATTTATTTATTCAATTTTCTATACTGTTCTCCCATGGGAGCACAGAATAGTTTACATGGATTTATTCAGGTACTCAAGCATTTTCCCCTGATTATCCTGGCGAACTCACAATCTATCTAATGTTCCTGGGGCAACGGGAGGGGGGGGTGGGGTGGGATTAAGTGACTTGCCCAGGGTCACAAGGATCAGCATGGGATTGAACCCACAACCTCAGGGTGCTGAGGCTGTAGCTTTAACCACTGCACCACTCTAGAAAGCAAAATCAATAAAACAATACAAAAATCATTCTTAGTCATGAGAAACTTAAGACAAGTTTGGAAATTCTTCGAGAAAACTCAATTCCAGCTCATAGTTCAGTCCTTAATACTAGGCCAACTTGACTACTGTAATATCCTCTACCTCCCATGCCCTACAACCATAACAAAACAACTACAAACTATCCAAAACACAGCACTAAGACTCATCTACTCATTAAAGAAACATGACCACATTACAGAAGCATATCTCCAATCGCACTGGCTTCCGATCCCAGCAAGAATACAATTTAAATTCTACTGCCTACTATTTAAGACTTTATACGGAGGCAGTCCAAACTACCTGAATAACCGCCTCATCCACAACTCCGCAACCAGACATAGGAAAACTCATACCCCATTCTCATACCCCCCAATTAAGGAGGTCAAACAGAAAAACTGTATGATGGCCTCCTGGCCACTCAAGCAGCCAAACTAGACAACCAAATCGCCAATCTACTGATGGCATCCCTCGACTACAAGTCTTTTAGAAAAGAAATAAAGACCATACTCTTCAAGAAAACTCTGAAAAAAGAAATAATACCGCAAGTTTCAAACTCCACCTCTCACTAAAGCCAACTACCCCAAACAAATAACCTTACCCATTTCTTACTCTTTTTAAAAATGACCAAGTTTTTTTTTTTTTTTTTTTTGTAAGTTCTTGTTGTAATACATCTTGGATAATTCTTTTGTAATCCGCCTTGAACTGCAAGGTAATGGCGGAATAGAAATCCCTAATGTAACGTAAAATGTATTAAAAGTGATCAAAGTGTAGGACAATCCAGCCATTGCTGGGACCAGACGGGTTACACCTGACCAAGAGGGGGAAGAACGTACTTGGACACCGTCTAGCCCGCCTACTACACAGGCCTTTAAACTAGGTAAGTTGGGGGAGGGTACGGGCTACCAATACTCCTTAGAGTCTGAATTAAGTAAACACTACATTTCTGGGACACATTATAACTCTGGGTCTAAGGGGAGTACACATAGCAATTCTGGGTCTAGAGGGAGTACACACTGTAATTCTGGGACCAGAGAGAGTGCACACGCTGCAAATTGCACTAAAGGAGCTCAAGTAGCCCAAACGGGAATACCCCCACAGAGTACACACATTAGCGAGTCTGGGATAGGAGTACACTGTAGTCATGGGGAGTCCGGGATAGGTACACGCTGTAGCTCTGGGTCTAGGGAGTGTAAGAGACTGACATACAACAAACACACAACATGGAGGGCTATGTACGTCAACGCCCACAGTTTGGGAAACAAGATCCTAGACTTGGAAACAGAAATGAGGAATGCCGACCTGGATGTGGTGGCGATATCTGAGACCTGGCTCACAGACTCCCACGGGTGGGACATGGTCATACCAGGTTACAACTTGCTTCGCCGGGACAGGAAGGGCAAAATGGGAGGTGGGGTAGCATTATATACTAAAAATGACATTAAGGTCACCAGAATCACAGATGTACAGTACACTGGGGAATCCCTTTGGGTAAATTTGGCCAGAGGGAAGGACAAATGCCTGTATCTTGGCGTAGTATACAGACCCCCAAGACATCAAGAAGACCTAGATATAGAATTAATCGGAGATATAGAGAATATCACCATGCGGGGGGACACAGTATTGGTAGGTGACTTCAACATGCCCGATGTGGATTGGGTCACACTTTCCTCTGCTTCCGGCAGCAGCAGGAAGCTATTAAACTCTTTGCATGGAGCAGGACTCAGGCAACTGGTATTTGAGCCAACAAGGGATCAGGCAATTTTGGACCTGGTACTTACCAATGGAGAAAGTATCACAGAGGTCTCGGTGGGTGAAACTTTGGCCTCCAGTGACCACAATATGATATGGTTCAATCTCAGGAAAGGTTTCACGAAATCTACCACACTGACCAAGGTTCTCAAGTTCAAGGACACAAACTTCCAAGACATGGGAGACTTCGTTCACCAGGCACTACAAATCCAAGCAGACACCAACAGCGTGGAGGAAATGTGGTCAACTTTGAAAACCACCATACAGGAAGCAACCAACCGCTATGTTAAATCAGTAAGCAAACGGAGTAGGAACAACAAGCCACAGTGGTTCTCTATGGAGATCTCGGACCTCATCAAAGAGAAGAAAAAAGCATTCATCTCTTACAAACAATCAGGGACACAGGACTCCAGAGTAGATTATCTGACCAAGTCAAGAGCCGTCAAAGCAGCAGTTAGGGAGGCCAAATTCTGCATGGAGGAGTCTCTAGCAAAGAACATCCAGAAGGGAGATAAATCCTTCTTCAGGTATATCAGTGACAGAAAAAAGAACTCGGGCGGGATAGTACGACTCAGAAAAACAGACGGAGACTATGTAGAGACGGACTCGGAAAAAGCCCAACTGTTAAATGAATACTTCTGTTCAGTCTTCACCCACGAGGCACCGGGAATCGGCCCTCAGCCACAGACAAGGATTAAATCAGTAGACCCGTTTAGTAATTTCAAATTTACACCCAGCAGTGTCTACTGCGAGCTGTCAAAAATCAAGGTCAACAAGGCAATGGGGCCTGACAACCTACACCCTAGGGTACTCAGGGAGTTGGGTGATGTCTTAGCGGAACTGCTATCCGTGCTCTTCAATCTCTCCCTTAGTATAGGTGACGTCCCGATGGACTGGAAGACGGCTAACGTCATTCCACTGCACAAGAAAGGCTCCAGGATAGAGATGGCAAACTACAGACCAGTGAGTCTCACTTCAATAGTGAGCAAACTAATGGAAACCCTAATCAAACGCCAATTGGATAGGATCATGGACGAGGAGAATCTACAGGATCCCCGCCAACATGGATTCACTAAGGGAAGATCCTGCCAATCCAATCTGATCAGCTTCTTTGACTGGGTGACGAGGAAGCTGAATGTTGGTGAGTCCCTGGACATCGTCTACCTGGATTTCAGCAAAGCATTTGATAGCGTGCCCCACCGCAGGTTGCTGAGCAAGATGAGTTCTTTAGGTTTGGGCGACACATTAACCAAATGGGTTGGGAACTGGCTTGGGGGTAGGCTTCAGAGGGTGGTGGTGAATGGCACCCCCTCCGAAATGTCGGAGGTGATAAGTGGAGTGCCACAAGGCTCCGTCCTGGGCCCGATCTTGTTCAACATCTATATAAGAGACTTGACAGAAGGGCTCCGAGGTAGAATAACATTATTCGCCGACGATGCCAAACTGAGCAACGTAGTGAGCAAAAGCACAACAGACAAAATAGCAATGGCAGACGATATGGTGCATGACTTACTTCTGCTGGAGAATTGGTCTAGGTCCTGGCAACTCAGCTTCAATGCCAAAAAATGCAAAGTCATGCACCTGGGAAGCCAAAATCCGTGCAAGATTTACACCCTAAATGGCGAGATTCTGACAAGAACTAAAGCAGAAAGAGACTTAGGGGTGATTGTCAGGGAAGACATGAAGGCTGCAAACCAAGTGGAGCAAGCTTCATCCAAAGCAAGGCAAATCATAGGTTGCATACGCAGGAGTTTCGTCAGCCGTAAACCTGAAGTCATTATGCCACTGTATAGATCCATGGTGAGACCGCACCTGGAGTACTGTGTGCAATTTTGGAGGCCGCATTACCGCAAGGATGTGCTGAGACTGGAATCGGTCCAGAGATTGGCCACCAGAATGGTCTTGGGACTCAAGGAGCTCCCGTATGAGGAGCGGTTAGGGAAATTGCAGCTCTACTCACTCGAGGAACGTCGAGAGAGGGGAGATATGATCGAGACATTCAAGTATCTCACGGGCCGCATCGAGGTGGAAGAAGACATCTTCTTCTTCAAGGGTCCCGCGGCAACAAAGGGGCATTCGTGGAAAATCAGGGGCGGGAAACTGCACGGTGACACTAGGAAGTTCTTTTTCACTGAAAGGGTGGTTGATCGCTGGAATAGTCTTCCACTTCAGGTTATTGAGGCCAGAAGTGTGCCAGATTTTAAGGCCAGATGGGATAGACATGTGGGATCTATCCGCAAAGATAGATAGGGAGGGTCACTGGGGTGGGCTGACTTGATGGGCCGTGGCCCTTATCTGCCGTCTATTTCTATGTTTCTATGTTTCTATTGTGACATCACTGATGAGGTTGGCTCTTATTGGTAGAATGAGGCATTATGATGACACAATACCAGCTCTGGTTATCAGATGCTGAAATTTTTCACACTGTTTATTCATTTAATTTTCTATACTGTTCTCCCAAGGGAGCACAGAATAGTTTACATGGATTTATTCAGGTATTCAAGCATTTTTCCCTGACTATCCTGTCAAACTCACAATCTATCTAATGTACCTGGGGCAACGGGGGGATTAAGTGACTTGCCCAGGGTCACTAGTATCAGCGTGGGTTTGAACCCACAACCCCAGGGTGCTGAGGTTGTAGCTTTAACCACTGCGCCACCCTCTTCCCTATGCCAGATGTTGATTGGGGTATCCCTATTGCAGGATCTCCTAGAAGTAGGGAGATCTTGGATTCTTTGGAAGGAGAACTGATCCAGCAGTTTGTAATGGAACCCACGTGGGATGGGGCCATACTGGAATTACGACCATATTCTTTAAACCAGTGTCTCTCAAAGTGTGTGCCATGGCAAAGTGGTGTGCCCAAAGAGATTCCAGAATTTTACTTTATTTTTTAAAATTCTCTTCATAAGTATACACTAGAATGGATAACATGTACGTCGTGTATGCAAGAATTTGTCAATGTTATGAGCGTCTATGTCCGTAAGAATACAACCGCCCAGACGTGATCGGTCCTTGGAAACTAATGGCAAGTAATTCTATTTTTTATGCAATAGTTATCCTAATTTGAGCAACAGAGCAATCAAGGCTTTGTTACTGTTTGGATCGTCTTATTTTTGCGAACTTGAATTTTCAGCTCTGTAAACGAACTGGGGTCCAAACCGCTCTATGTAACAAAAAAAAAAACAAGTTTGTCTCATAGATGCCGACGCCGTACATCTCATCCTCCAAGCCCAAATGCGTGGCCATTGAAACGCAGCAATTTGATGCTTTATCTCAATGCTCCAAATGTCACGCAGACCAGTCTTTTGTTTCTTATTCAAAAATTCAGATATTAATTTATACCACTGAGCGGCTTGGTGTCCCAGGAAGTCCACCTGAAAACATAAGACTGGCAGACTATGCTGATTAGTTAGATTTTTCCATTCAGGGAACCCCTCCTGAATGGCCTGCTTCAACTGCAACCATCTATAATTTTGTGATTTGTTAAGACCAAATTTGTGTTGCAATCGTGAAAAGTCAAGCAGCTTACCATCCGATACTACATCATCGAAAGTACGTATACCTGCCTTCATCCAATGCTTCCAGATGACCTTAAACCCGCCAATTTGAATCTTGGAGTTCAGCCAGAGGGTCTGACACGTGGATTTATGGATTGGAATAGATGTTAAATTATTGATAAATTTTAAAGTTTGCCACGTGTCTAATAAAATTCTATTGTCCTTATATAGCCTAGGCATCTTGATACTTAGAACGTGACCTAATCGCAATGGAATATGTTGATTGAAGGATAATAAATAAATATTTTTGAGAGGATAATATCAGTTCAATACACAAAGGAGATGGTATACTGTTAACCAACACCAGTCAATCCACTCAAATAAATTAGTCTTCAGACCCTCAGAAATGCCACCATCCACTCCATTGTAGTTTCAATAGTGGTTGGATTTACACATTAGATCCTCACCGGGTCACTTATAATCTATTGTGAAGATAGAACTTTACTCTGACTATTTTGCCAATAATCTTCTTATAAAGCTAATACTTAGCTGAGGTGGTGCATTCAAAGGGATCTATCACCAACATGTTTCACCCTATACTGGGTTTCATCAGAGCTCCGATCCCTATAAATAACGATAAATAATATACATAACTACTGTTGCTATTAAAACCTTTACCAAACACCAAAACCGTTCATTAGAAATAGAGTGCTTACCTCTAAGTTTGAATTGGTTACCCACAACGCGACCACTCATGAATTTTAAAATGGCCACGGCATGCTAAAGCTTGATTTAAGTATCTCCCTGTGTAGGTGTGCCGGCTGTCTCTGGGCCAATGCGAAGCAACCTCCCAGGGGCAGATCAAACACTCCCATCTTGAAGATGAAAGATTGAGAAATTATAAAGATTTCACAAAGATTTCAAACCCCCGGCGGGAACTCATAGGAGAGATGACCATTCTAGTTCGAGGATCAACTCCTTAGGGGTAACCGTGTTCAGTCTATATATCCACCTCTGTTCCAGAAAATTTAGTTTGGCCTCTAGGTCTCCCTCCACCCCCTGAACTGTGATTGATCGTTTGGCAGTTCAGGGGGTGGAAAGGGACCTAGAGGCCAAACTAAATTTTCTGGAACAGAGGTGGATATAGACTGAACACGGTTACCCCTAAGGGGTTGAACCTCGAACTAGAATGGGCAGATGTGAAGAGGCAGACGGAACTACAATCAATAAATGCTTGGATGAGGAGATGGTGTGAAGAAGAGGGATTCAACTTCATGAGGAACTGGACGTTTTGGGGCAAGAGCAAGCTCTTCAGGAGAGATGGACTGCACCTGAGCGCGGTGGGAACTAGACTCTTAGCAAACAACGTGAGGAGAGGAATAGAACAGGCTTTAAACTAAGAAAAAGGGGAAAGCAGACAGTCGACCAAGGGTCAACCATTCGGAAGAAGGTATCCTGCGAAGATACTAAGGGGGAAAAATGGGAAGAAACAATGGGCAATACACAGGAGTTGACTAACCCAGAAGAAGAGGATAAAAGGATTGCAGCACAAGTGAAGAAAATAAAGCTCAAAGCACAGCGAAAAGAAATGAAGACAAAAAAATACCAGGACCTAAATTGCATATATACTAATGCAAGAAGCCTAAGGAACAAAATGGGGTAATTAGAAGTCATGGCCAAAACTGAGAACATAGACATCATTGGGGTCTCTGAAATATGGTGGAATGAAGAAAACAAATGGGATATAGCACTACCGGGGTACAAACTCTATCGCGAGGACAGGTCAGGTCAGAAAGGAGGAGGAATAGCCCTATACATAATAGAAAGCATACACTCGACCAGAGTGGACACAGCAGAGACGACCAACAAATTGGAGTCACTATGGGTTAAAATACTGGGAAGGAAAGGGTCTGAGATAAAGATGGGCCTCTACTATCATCCACCTGGGCAAACCGAAGCTAACGATAAAGAAATGGAAGCCGAGATGAAGCGGGAATACAAAAGCGGTAACACGATTATTATGGGAGACTTCAACTATCCCGGGATAGATTGGAGTCTTGGAAGCTCAAAATGCGCCAGAGAGACCGGATTCCTGGAGGCTATAAAAGGATTGCTTCATGGATCAACTTGTTAGAGAACCGACGAGAGGGAATGCCACTCTGGACCTAATCCTAAATGGGCTAGGGGAACCGGCGAAGGAAGTGGAAGTAGTGGGACCGTTGGGAAATAGCGATCACAATATGATCAAGTTTCTGCCGTCATGTTCTATGTTTCTATGTTAAGTTCAAAGTTGAAATAGGAATACCGAAGGGAAAAAGAACCATAGCGACAACTTTTAACTTCAAGAAAGGAGACTACAAAGCGATGAGAGTAATAGTAAGGAAGAAACTTAGGAACACCTCAAAGAAATGGCATTCTGTAGAACAAGCCTGGTCTTTATTCAAGGACACGGTGATCAAGGCACAAAATCTGCATATCCCAAGATTCAGAAAAGGGTGCAAAAAGAATCGAACAAAAGACCCGGTGTGGATAACCAAAGAAGTGAAGAAAGCGATAGGTGATAAGAAGAATTCATTCAAGAAATGGAAAAAAGGAAAAACTGAGGAGAACTGGAAAGAGCACAGGTAGTATCAAAAAGAATGTAACTGAGTGGTTAGAAAAGCCAAAAAGGAATATGAAGAAAGGCTAGCCAAGGAAGCACGAAATTTCAAACCGTTCTTCAGATATGTTAAAGGGAAGCAGCTGGCTAGGGAGGAGGTGGGACTGCTGGATGACAGAGAAAGGAAGGGAGTGGTGAAGGAGGAGAGAGAAGTGGCGGAAAGACTAAACATGTTCTTTTCATCCGTATTTACAAAAGAGGACACATCCAACATATCGGAACCTGAGCAAATCTTAAAGGAGACCAAACAAATAAATTAACATCCATTGAAGTAAGCCTTGAAGACGTACGTAGGCAGTTAGAAAAATTAAAAACTGACAAATCACCAGGCCCGGATGGAATCCACCCTAGGGTACTGAAAGAACTAAAGGAGGAAATAGCGGAACTACTACAGCAAGTTTGCAATCTATCCATGAAAACAGGAGTGATCCTGGAGGATTGGAAAATAGCCAATGTTACGCCCATCTTTAAAAAGGGATCAAGAGGTGACCTGGGGAATTACAGACTGGTGAGTCTGACCCAGGTTCCGGGGAAAATGGAGGAAGCGCTGATAAAAGACAGCATCGATAAGCATTTTGAAAGAAATAAACTTCTAATCACAAGCCAACATGGTTTCTGCAAGGGGAGATCGTGCCTAACGAACTTCCTACACTTCTTCGAAGGAATTAACAAATGAATGGACAAAGGGGACCCCATAGACATCGTATATTTAGATTTCCAAAAAGCCTTTGACAAGGTACCCCATGAACGCCTACTTCGGAAACTGAAGAGCCATGGGGTGGAAGGAGACGTACATAGATGGATCAGGAATTGGTTGGCGGGTAGGAAGCAGAGGGTAGGAGTGAAGGGCCACTACTCAGACTGGAGGAAGGTCACGAGTGGTGTTCCGCAGGGGTCGATGCTCGGACCGCTGCTATTCAATATATTTATAAATGATATAGAAACAGGGACGAAGTGGGAAATAATAAAATTTGCAGACGACACCAAACTATTTAGTGGTGTTCGGACTAAAGAGGACTGCGAGGAATTACAAAGGGACCTGAACAAGCTAGGGAAATGGGCAACGAGATGGCAGATGAAGTTTAATGTAGAGAAATGTAAAGTATTGCATGTAGGAAGCAAAAACCCAAGGTACAGATATACGATGGGAGGGATGGTATTAAGTGAGAGTACCCAAGAAAGGGACTTGGGAGTAATAGTGGATAAGACAATGAAGTCGTCGGCACAGTGCGCAGCAGCCGCTAAGAGAGTGAATAGAATGCTAGGTATAATCAAGATGGGTATTACAACCAGAATGAAAGAAGTTATCCTGCCCGTTGTATCGGGTGATGGTGCGTCCACATCTGGAGTACTGCATCCAATATCGGTCGCCGTACCTTAAGAAGGATATGGCGATACTCGAGAGGGTTCAGAGGAGAGCGACACGTTTGATAAAAGGTATGGAAAACCTTTCATACACTGAGAGACTAGAGAAATTGGGGCTATTTTCCCTGGAGAAGAGGAGAATTAGAGGGGATCTGATAGAGACTTACAAGATCATGAAGGGCATGGAGAAAGTGGAGAGGGACAGATTCTTCAAACTTTCGAAAACTACAAGAACGAGAGGGCATTCGGAAAAGTTGAAAGGGGACAGATTCAAAACCAATGCTAGGAAGTTTTTCTTCACCCAAGGGTGGTGGACACCTGGAATGCGCTTCCGGAGGGCGTGATAGGACAGAGTACGGTATTAGGGTTCAAGAAGGGATTGGGCAATTTTCTGAAGGAGAAGGGGATAGAGGGGTACAGATAGAGGACTACTACACGGGTCCTGGACCTGTTGGGCCGCCGCACGAGCAGGCTGCTGGGCACGAATGACCTCTGGTCTGACCCAGCAGAGGCACTTCTTATGTTCTTATGCATAATATAGGCTTGATGGTACCTATAAAAGTTGGGAAAATTTACCCCACCCTCCACAATTGGCTTTTGTAAAGATACTAAGGCAATTCTTGCTGCTTTCCCCAGCCAAATAAATTTTGACAGAATACTATTTAATTTTGTGTAAAAAGACCCCTGAAAAAACACTGGCAACATACCCATTTGGTAACAGACTACAGGCAGAATCATCATCTTAACTGTTTGGACTCTCCCCCACCAAGACAGATGTAATGGATTCCAATGCTCACACATTTCTGTGACCTTCAGCAATAATGATTTTTCATTTACTTTCATAGTTTATTCCAGTGTACTTTTTATCCAAATACCTAAATATTTTATATCCTCTTCCTTCCAAAGAAAAGGGAATGTATCAAATAATCCTTTTGTACAATATACATTTAGCGGAAGAACCTCTGATTTACTCCAGTTTATTTTGTAACCAGAGAATTTTCCAAATCTATCAATCAGATCCAGTAAATGTGGAATGGTGGTTTCAGGATTCCTCAAATGAAGCAATATGTCATCTGCATAAGCAGAGACCTTGTATTCCCGACCTGCATAAGGAATACCCTGTATCTCCTCTGCCTGCCGAATAGCCAATAACAAGGGTTCAAATACAATGTCAAAAAGCAAGAGAGATAACGGACACCCTTGTCTAACTCCCGTTCTAAGACAAAAATGTTCAGAAAAATTATTATTACATAGTAACATAGTAACATAGTAGATGATGGCAGATAAAGACCCGAATGGTCCATCCAGTCTGCCCAACCTGATTCAATTTAAATGTTTTAATTTTTTTCTTCTTAGCTATTTCTGGGCAAGAATCCAAAGCTTTATCCGGTACTGTGCTTGGGTTCCAATTACTGAAATCTCTGTTAAGACTTACTCCAGCCCATTTACACCCTCCCAGCCATTGAAGCCCTCCCCAGCCCATCCTCCACCAAACGGCCATATGCAGATACAGACCATAAGGGGAACTATACAAGGCTTGAATCATTTGTATAAATCCAGAACCGATACCAAACCAATCCATTGCTTGATGCATGAAGGTCCATTCTACACGAGCAAAAGCCTTCTCTGCATCCAAGGAACAGAGAAAGCCAGATCTTCCATAGTTTTTGTTAGATTTAACAAGTGAAAAGTCAATCTAGTGTTGTTTGATGAATGTCTCTCAGCAACGAAACCTGTTTGGTGCATACCGATAATATAAGGGAGAGCCTTGGCCAAGCGCAAAGCCAATAACTTAGCCAGAAGTTTTCCGTCAACATTAATCAAAGAAATCAGCCTGAAATTTGAAACCAACGTAGGATCTTTATTTGGCTTTGGCAAAACTATAGTTAAAGATTCTGCCATAGTACCTGTAATACAACCTTTAGTTAGTTGAGCCTGATATAAATTTAATAGATAATAATAATAATAATAACTTTATTTTTGTATACCGCAGTACCAGAATAGTACAGAGCGGTTTACATGACAAGAGACTGTACATCTACAGCGAAATTTACAAATAAGTCAATCAATCAATATAACTTAGTGAGTCGGGAGCAGGCAAGAAGGAGATAGAGAGGTTATAAACAAGTCAATCGGCGTGGCTTAGGAAGTCGGGTGCAGGTAGGTGGGAGGTGCGGGTAGGTGGGAGGTGCAGGAAGGTGGGAGGTACAAGGCATAGTTAAAAGTAGAGTTACAAGGAGGGCGGGAGTCAGAGATATTTGTCAAAGAGATAAGTTTTGATTGACTTCCTGAAAGTTTGGTAGGAGGGAGAATTAGAGATGAGAGTGGATAGACATTTGTTCCATTTGCATGCCTGGAACGCCAGGGATCTGTCGAGGAATCTCTTGTAGATGCAGCACTTTAGGGACGGGAAGGCAAACAAGTGGGCGTTACGTGTGCGGGTGGGGCCAGGACGGACAAAGTGATCTGATAGGGAGATTGGGGACGAGCCTGTTAGGGTTTTGAAGCAGAGGCAAGCAAATTTGAAGATAATCCTCGCCTCCATAGGCAGCCAGTGCAGTTTTTTGTAGAAGGGGCTTATATGGTCAGATTTTTTGAGATTATAGATGAGTCGAACGGCTGCATTCTGAACGAGTCTTAAGCGTTTGATGGTTTTTTTAAATGAACCTAGGTAGATGATATTTGAGGTAATAGGGTAATTTGAAATGATTTATAAAACTCTACAGTGAACCCATCACCACCTGGAGCGGATCCAACTCTAAGGGACTCAACGCTACTTGTAGTTCTTTCATTGATATAGACGCGTCAAGAGTTCCTTTTATATGGTTGGGAATTTTAGGCCCCTTAATTTAACTTCAAGAACTCTAAACCCTCAAATTCTTTATTTTAATAAAGCTCAGGAGAATATAAAGCTTTATAATATTTCAAAAACTGTTTTAAGATATTTCCAATTGGAGACTGAGTTTCCCCATTCTCATCTGTGATAGCCACAATTTTTACTTTCCTTTTTTTAGCTTTATGATAATTAGCTAATATTCTTCCCGCTTTATTTGAATTTCCATAATGCGGAGCCTGTTGAGAAAAGTTAGGCGCTTAATTAGGCACCGTTCAGCGCGATTCAAGTAAAAACGGGTGCTGTTTAATGAATCACACTGAGTGGAACCTATTTTGGAGGCCCCCAAGAAATAGGCCAGCTCTAGGCACAACTTAAAGGCAGGCGCCTAGCTGAGCACTTAAGCACGCTTAAGAGCAGCGATTCTGCAACAAGGCGCCTGACATGTAGCCACGGCCAACGTGCATAGCGCCTATTTTTTTGAAGGCCGCCTACATTTTTAGAGGCGCCTTGTTGTAGAATCGCTCTTTCTTGATAGACGCCTAAGTTTCAATTCTTGCTGATTAAAATGCTGAATTAAGTTTGTTATTCAATTTAGACAGGCGCCTTTCTAGATGGGCGCCTCCATAATAGACGCCTTTTAGCCGCTGGTTACAGAATTTGGGCCTTAATTCCCCCATTGCCCCAGGTACATTAGATTGAGCCCACCGGGACAGATAGGGAAAAATGCTTGAGTACCAAAGTGTAGAAAATTGAATAAATAAATAAATACTCGTTCCCAAACATTTTAACAACTCAGTTTTATCTATTTCTGTAGAACACCATAAATCATCTGTAAACGTGTACTTGTTATCTCCTAATAATTGTGTAAACTTGTATTTTTATGACTATGTAACTGTAATTCACCATATTTTTTATTGGTCTCTTAGCTGTGAATTGGCTTGATCCTATCCTGGTTATCTCCTTGCAATTATGTAACCATACTTATTAAGGTGATGCAGTGTCCTGCGCACTTTTGAAGCTGTGGCACCCCAAACTCAGTGCCGCGGCTGGAGGGCATCTGGAAATACGCGGACATCGACGCGATGATGTCACGCACATGAATGACATCGTCATGTCGATGTCTGCACAGCACAGAGCTTGCTATTACTATGCTGGTGGGTTGCGGTGGGGTGGGGTGCTGGAGGAGGATAGGAGCCGGCGAGGATGAGAAGTGCCGGAGTCAGCTGTCTGCCTACAGGACGTGCCTCTCGCTGCGAGAGGCACGTCCTGTAAGCAGTCAGCTGGCTCCGGCGCCTCTCCTCTTCGCTGGCGTCTTCTTGCAAACCCGGAATCTTGCTGCAGCGCACACTGAGTTAATGTAATTTCCCATATAACTATATGGGTCTCTTAGCTTGTAAATTGCTCTGAACCTGTATTGGATAAGTACGATACATAAATTCAGATTAGATTAGATATGTGTTTAATATACTGCGCAGCACTGCGTATGTCTAGTAGGGCAATAGAAACCACATCTGGAGTACTGTGTCCAATATTGGTTGCCGTACCTAAAGAAGGACATGGAGATACTTGAGAGGGTTCAGAGAAGAGCGACAAGAATGATAAAAGGTATGGAAAATCTTTCACACGCTGAGAGGCTAGAAAGGCTGGGGCTCTTCACCCTGGAGAAGCGGAGACTCAGAGGAGACATGATAGAGACTTACAAGATCATGAGGGGCATAGAGAAGGTGGGAAGGGACAGGTTCTTCAGCCTATTGGGAACTACAAGAACAAGGGGGCACTCGGAGAAACTGAAAGGGGACAGGTTTAGAACCAATGCTAGGAAATTTTTCTTCACTCAGAGGGTGGTGGACACCTGGAATGCGCTTCCGGAGGGTGTGATAGGACAGAGTACATTAAGGGGATTCAAAGAGGGAATGGACAAGTTCCTGAAGGATACGGGGATTGAGGGATATAGATAGAGGTAGAGATAGGACCATGAAAGGGTATAGATAGAAGAAAAATGGGGATTAAAGAGTTTTAAACAAAGGATCACTTACAGGTCATGGACCTGATGGGCCGCCGCGGGAGCGGACTGCTGGGCGCGATGGACCCCTGGTCTGACCCGGCAGAGGCAACTTCTTATGTTCTTACATAGTAGAAACAGAAGCAACCATTGGGTCACGGCCACAAAAAGACTGGGAAGCATTAGAGATACTGTCTTGAAGAGATTTTTCCCACTGTGAGCCTGATGGACAGTCACTGAAGAATCCTAGTGATGCAGGCTGCCCAAACAAAAGTGTGTACCTAGGGTTCTGTAAGCAAAATGTCACTTTACCATTTCCTTCACTGTGACAAAGCGTTACTGCCTGAGAGTGCAGAACCCATAAAATGATAAACTTCCTGCATTTTGTAGCAAAAAAATAAAATATGCTGTCTAAAATCTTAGCAATAACAAAAAAAGGCAGACTAGTCACATCAAGGTTCATTGAGGGGACGCTCAGGAACACAGGCTATGCACACCACACAAACCACGTACAATCTAGTGTGAATAATATCAAGATGAAGGGTGCTCTCAGTGTGAACCACCAGCGATAGGAGTCCAGCTCCAACACTTCACTTCTAGGTAGAGGTAATAAACCCCCACCCGCACACCATCATAGAGCACCCTAAGTGTGCTGAAAATCAAAGTGAAAATATCCACCAATTAAACCAATAAATCAACAGGTGAGTAAACCAATGTAACCTGAGCGACCCCTGAACGAGCCCTGCCAGCCGAACCCCCCCCCCCCCAAAAAAAAATACAACCAAAAAATCAAAATACACCATACAAAACAAAAATCAAGTACTTATCTGCAAAATGAGAAATCGCAAAACTGCAACACAGGAAAAATGCGCCAGGAGAGCAGGTTCAACCGCGCTGGTTTCGAGGAAGAGCCCTTCTTCAGGAACCTATCCCCTGACGGAAACAAAACGCTGAGGTCGGCTGGAGGGTGGGGTGCCCGGGCGGTCCCGCACTCGCGTTCAAAAGCGACCAAGGAAGCAACGTCATGCATACAACAACCAATCACTTTGAACCGCAAGGTACAAGCGGAATAAAAATCACTAATGTAATGAACAGCGCTGCATATGTCCAGTAGCGCTACAGAAATGATTAGTAGTAGCAGAAGCTGCCTGAACGCTCGGTGACATCACAAAGCATCTGGGGGCATTCCAGAAATTCTTGATGACATCATAACGCAGCTGTATATGGCTCCCCCACTTGAGCACCTTCTTGTCCAATTTGCCTGTCTTGACTAGATTGTAAGCTCTTTTGAGTAGGGACTGTCTCTTCTGTGTTTTGATGAACAGCGCTGCATATGTCTAGTAGCATTGTAGAAATGATTAAGCAGTAGTAGTATTAGATTGTGAATTGCTCAGATGGCTATCGATGGGCGCTATATCAAATAAGAAATAAACCTGGAATTAACAATAACTTAGTAACTTAGTCTGCCAACTGATTCAATCTAAAAATGTGTGTGTGTGTGGGGGGGGGGGGGTCTTCTTCTTCTTAGCTATTTCTTGGCAAGAATCCAAAGTTCTGCCCAGTACTGTTCTTAGGTTCCAACTACTGAAGTCTCTGTAAAGCTCACCCCAGCCCATCTACACCCTCCCAGCCATTGAAGCCCTCCCCAGCCCAACCTCCACCAAACGGCCATATAGACATAGACCATGCAAGTCTGCCCAGTACTGGCCTTAGTTCTTCAATATTTACTATTATTTTCTGATTCTAGATCCTCTGTGTTCATCCTATGCTTCTTTGATCTTCATCACCGTTTTCCTCTCCACCACCTCTCTCGGGAGCGCATTCCAGGCATCCACCACCCTCTATGTAAAGAAGACTTTCTAATCTAATCCTTAGGTTTGTATACCGCATCATCTCCACGTTCTTAGAGCTCGACGCGGTTTACAGTAGGAGAAATAGGAAGGAAGTACAACAGAGGGTTAGAGGTAGAAGTGTGAATAAAATTTAGAGAACTTGAGATGCCAAGATAAAAGAGTTTCCTTGATTCCTAAGTTGGAGGGAGACTTACATTTTTTGAGAAAAGCCAGGTTTTCAGATGTTTGCGGAAAACTTGGAGAGAGCTCAAGTTCCGAAGAGGGGAGGTAAGGTTGTTCCAGAGCTCAGTGATTTTGAAGTGGAGGGAGGTCCCTAGCTTTCCTGTGTGGGAAATGCCTTTTAGCGAGGGGAAGGACATTGCTCTTGAATCTACCACCCCTCAACCTCAAATTATGTCCTCTGGTTTTACCATTTTCCTTTCTCTGGAAAAGATTTTGTTCTACGTTAATACCCTTCAAGTATTTGAACGTCTGAATCATATCTCCCCTGTCCCTCCTTTCCTTTAGAGTATACATATTCAGGGCTTTCAGTCTCTCCTCATACGTCTTCTGGCGCAAGCCTCCTATCATTTTCGTCGCCCTCCTCTGTACCGCTTCAAGTCTTCTTACGTCCTTCGCCAGATACGGTCTCCAAAACTGAACACAATACTCCAAGTGGGGCCTCACCAACGACCTGTACAGGGGCATCAACACCTTCTTTCTTCTACTGGTTACACCTCTCTTCATACAGTTTGGAGGACTTGCCTGCACCGTTTGGATTGCAGGACCATTGATTTTTTTGCTTCTTGTATATGTTTTTGTGAATATGTGGACTGATGTGTTAAATGACTGAGAAAATGGCAACGTCAGTGAGGCTAACTCCCTCTTTTCTGACCACTTTTTCGTTTTTGTAAAATATTGTTTATTAGAAATTTGCCGTTTGGGGCGTGACGAGAGACTTATAAGCAATAAACTTCTCTGAGGAACACCAAATGTGCGGGAAGAACAGGGTGATCACCTCAGAATGAGGTTTGGAACGCATTGTAAAGAGGTGGGGCTACTGGAAACCAGAATGAGGCTTGGAACGCGTTGAGCCGGGGCCATTGGGACACCAGAAGGAAGCTTGGCTGCATTGCGAGAGAAGATGTTTTAAAAGCACCAGAAAAAAAACCCTGGGATGCGCTGAGAGAAGCTATTGGAAAACCAGAAAGAGGCCTGCGACCTGCTGAGAGAGGCTATTGGAGCACCAGAATGAGGCTTGGAATACACCGAGAGCCGACCGGAATACGAGGGCTAGCACAGCAACACTAATTTCAGGCAAATGTGTCCAGTAATTTCGCCTGTACTGGGCGGACCGCCCCGTCCGTTCGTACCCAGTGACTCGTACGTAAATGAGCGAGGAAGGAGGCAAGCCAAGAGCGTTGTAACTTGCGCTCCCCCCTCCCATTCACTGTCTTCCTGGACAGTCGCGAGCTGAAGAAGTTTGGTCTGTGCGACCTTCCGTATCAGATGCAATTGAGCAGGAGAAGGTCAGTGGGGCCTGACCTTGGACAAATGAGAACCGAAATACTGTAGAATCATTTTTTAAATTGCTTCTGGGCTTCAAGGGTGAGCTGCGGCCGTGGTCGGGGACTTTGGGATTGGCTTTCAACTCGAGGTGGAATGGAACCGGCTAGCCATAGAGAAGGGGGAGGGGGGGGGGTGCAGGCTGAGGCTGATTTGCATGGACTGCTTCCATTGAATGCAAATAGTTTGGAGGGGGGAGGGGCAGCCTCAGATTGATTTGCATGGACTGCTTCCCTTGAATGCAAATAGTTTGGAGGGGGGGGGGGGCAGCCTCAGGTTGATTTGCATGGACTGCTTCCCTTGAATGCAAATAGTTTAAGGGGGGGCAGCCTCAGGTTGATTTGCATGGACTGCTTCCCTTGAATGCAAATAGTTTGGAGGGGGGGGCAGCCTCAGGTTGATTTGCATGGACTGCTTCCCTTGAATGCAAATATTTTGGAGGGGGGTGCAGCCTCAGGTTGATTTCTATGGATTGCTTTCCTTGAATGCAAATAGTTTAGGGGGGCAGCCTCAGGTTGATTTGCATGGACTGCTTCCCTTGAATGCAAATATTTTGAGGGGAGGGGGCAGTCTCAAGTTGATTTGCATGGACTGCTTCCCTTGAATGCAAATAGTTTTGGAAATCTTGGCAACCCCACTGGGTTGGAGACCTTCAGGTCCAGCCTCGTTCCACAATGACTTTATTACCTTTTATCCAGAGGATTTCTCATTGGGCAAAATAAGGAACCGCCTTAGGGCAGCCAGTGAAAATCTGCATAAGTCTAGCAACATTATAGAAATAAATAGTAGTAAAATATACCCCAGATAGTATTTGGTGGGCATACAGCCTTATCATTACTGTTGGCTTAGTGGAGAACCTTCCTCCCTTCAGCCCACTTCAGCGTACAGATTTCAAGGGGAACCCTCCACTATCTCTCTTCGGTTATCTCCCCCTATGTTCCCTCTTGCTAGACAACCAGACTGGATTTCTCCGGACAGCTTTTCAAAACCTGGCACTTTATCCGGGTTTTGAAAAGCTTCCGATGTCAGGACGGCATCCACGAACGCACAGATGCAATGGCCAATGTTATCGCGTCGCATCTGTGCATGTGCGGATACTGTCCTGACGCAAGAACAAGTTTAAGGGTGTGTGTGTGGGCATGACATGGATGGAACTGGGTGGGTCCAGGGGCATGGCCATGGGTCCGGATTTTCCTTAGGGAAAATCTGGTAACCCTACCTCTTGCGATCTCTGCTCAGCTGATCTGTGTCCTTCTCCTCCTCCACCAGTTCCAGACTCCATCCCTTCTACCTTGCTGCTCCATATGCTTGGAACAAGCTGCCCAAATCCCCACAACGGGCTCCGTCTCTGGCAGTGTTCAAGTCCTAGTTAAAAGCCCACCTCTTTGAGACTGCTTTCAACTCCTAGCTCTTCTCACCTTGGGTTCTGCATCCGTAATCCTGTATGTCATAGCTGCCTGTCTAACCTAGATTGTAAGCTCTTCTCAGCAGGGAACCTTCTATTAAATGTCAAAATGTACAGCGCTGCATTCACCTTTCAGCGCTATATAAGTGATAAATAGTAGTAGTAGTAGTAACCCGCACGCATCCTGGTATCCTGACAATGCTTAGGGATGGCTGTGAGTTTTTAATCTACTATTCCAGCCTATCAGGTTTTGTGTCTTAACTTCCTAAATATGAGTACCTTTTATTGCTTTATACTCTAGTCTCTTTGATGGCTTGACTACTTTAGTTGACTCGGGGGTCCTCTAGGGTGGTGGTTTACCAGGGCTGTGGAGTCGGAGTCGAGGAGTTGGAGTCGGAGGAAATTTCGGGTACCTGGAGTCAGAGTCGGAGTCAGAAGTACAAAAAACTGAGGAGTCGGAGTCGGAACATTTATCTACCGACTCCATTTTTGAACTTGGCATACCAATCACGAGCGATTCTTTCAGCTACAGCACCCACTATATACACAGCACAAATGTTGCGAGCAGCTTCTGTGGCCTTAGAACCTTGATTAAAAGCAAAAAGAAGGTGGTGTCGAAAATGCTCATTTCTCTCAACTTGACATTCCATTTTAACGATCTGAAAATTAACCAGTGCTGAGGAGTCTGATTCGGAGGAAATTTCGGGTACCTGGAGTCGGAGTCGGAGTCTGAAGTACAAAAAACTGAGGAGTCAGAGTCGGAACATTTATCTACCGACTCCACAGCCCTGTGGTTTACGCCCGAGTTTTCCCATGCTGATCTTATTCCTGCTGTAGTAAGTTTTAGAATGTAAAATGACAACACTAAGGATAGCACTGTGAGCCTTAGTTGATTCTAGTTTCTTTTTTACTGATCGTGCTGAATCTTTAGCAAGCTTAGGGCTAGAATAAAGATTCTATAGTGGGAGCAAAAGGATCACCTGAAGTATCCCTCTTTGCATTTTGGGGGATGGGAGATGTGATTCACGCCTCCCCCCCCCAAAATGCAAATTCCTACTTGACCAATGTTCCCTGTATACTGTATTGGAATCTTCCATCCATATTCCTGCTAGTAGAAATGTTGTGTTAATATCACATTTTCAAATAGCAAGGGGCAGACATATTTTGCAGGACTCCAGAGGACATTCCTGTGCCTGGTGACTGAAAATACAAAATTGAAATACAGTAAACCCTCGATTATCCGGATCTCATTTATCCGACTTCGGATTTAGCGGGCCGTGCCCCAGTGACTACAACTCCCAGTTTGCAATGCATCACCCTCTTCAGCGACGTTCTTCAAGTGACGCCAGCGACACTGACAATCATGACAGCTGGTGAAATCTACCCCAGTGCAACGTTCGGGGCTCAGCAGCCACTTCCTAGAGGAAAAGAAGGGCTTTTCTCAGCATAATCGGCTTTCACAACCATCACCCCTCACCCCTCCGGTGGAAGGGAGTTATTCATGGAGCTAGGGATATTCGGATTTTTCGGACAATCGCATTTAAAGGACACCCATCCCCCCAAGCAGTTCGTTAAATTGAGGGTTTACTGTATTACCCCACCACCACCACTGACAGCAATTCCCCACAGGCAACAATGCGGTAGGAAGACTGCTGCATAGCATAGAGCAGTGGTGTCAAAGTCCCTCCTCGAGGTCCGCAATTCAGTCGGGTTTTCAGGATTTCCATAATGAATATGC
Source organism: Geotrypetes seraphini (assembly GCF_902459505.1). Classification (NCBI taxonomy): domain Eukaryota; kingdom Metazoa; phylum Chordata; class Amphibia; order Gymnophiona; family Dermophiidae; genus Geotrypetes; species Geotrypetes seraphini. Next base: position 15,150,683 of record NC_047085.1, read on the forward strand.
ATGAGATTTATTTGCATGCACTGCTTTCATTGTATGCTAATAGATCTCATGCATATTCATTGGGGAAATCCTGAAAACCTGTCTGGATTACACCCCTCAATCCCCTCCTACCTTTGATGATGGGATTGGAATCAGGAGTGATGTTCACTTTTTCCTCTGATGCTCCCATATTATAAAACAATACCTGACCATTAGTAGTAAACAGGGATGTACTGCTAGGAATCAGTCTGCCCAATAAGGGAGTACTTCCTAATCTGAAAGAAAGGATAGTGTACTTCCTTGAATCTAATGGGTTACAGGATTAGAAGCAACATGGTTTACTAAAGGTAAATCGTGCCAAACGAACCTGATTGAATTTTTTGATTGGGTGACCAGAGAGCTGGATCGAGGACATTTGCTAGATGTAATTTACTTGGATTTCAGCAAAGCCTTTGACACAGTTCCTCATAGGAGGCTCTTGAACAAACTTGATGGCTGAAGTTAGGACCCAAAGTGGTGAACTGGATTAGAAACTGGTTGACAGATGTCAGAGGGTGGTGGTTAATGGAATTCACATGGAGGAAGGAAAGGCGAGTTGTGGAGTCCCTCAAGGATTGGTGCTGGGGGCCAATTCTGTTCAACATTGCCGAAGGGTTAGAAGGAAAAGTTTTTGCCTTTTGTGGATGATACCAAGATTTGTAACAGAGTAGACGCCAAAGAGGGAGTAGAAAATATGAAAAAGGATCTGCAAAAGTTAGAACAATGGTCTAATATCTGGCAACTAAATTAAAAATCGGAAGGAACCATATGTGCTGGGAGGTGAGAGGCTGATGTGCACAAATGGGGAGAAGGATCTTGGGGTGATATTATCTGAAGATCTAAATGCAAAGAAACAGTGTGACAAGGCGGTGGCTGTTGCCAGAAGGATGCTGGGCTGTATAAAGAGAGGCGTAACCAGTAGAAGAAAGAAAGTGTTGATACCCCTATATAGGTCATTGGTGAGGCCCCACTTGGAGTATTGTGTTCAATTTCGGAGACTGTATCTGGCGAAGGACATAAGACTTGAAGCAGTCCAGAGGAAGGCAACTAAAATGGTAGGAGGTTTGCACCAAAAGATGTATGAGGATAGACTGGAAGCCCTGAATATGTATACCCTAGAGCAGTGTTCTTCAACCTTTTTGCACCCGTGGACCGGCAGAAATAAAATAATTATTTTGTGGACCGGCAAACTACTAGGACTAAAATTTAAAAACCCCGTTTACGCCCCATCTCCGCGAGCTCGGTCCCCGCAAACCATCTGATCCCATCTGCACAAGCCGCAATTATGATTTTATATTGAACGTATTTTATTAAAGTATAAAAAGAAACAATATTCTGAACAATTGTGATTTTATAAATACAAATATACAGAGCACGGACCAACAAAACCCCTCTCTCCCCCTCCCCTTCACATATATCCCCTCTACTATCAAGAAAACTGAACAAGCCAAGTTATTATAGAATGCTACATAGAAATATCATGCTAACAGAATACTGCAGTCCCCAGTTATGTCTCTAGCAGGATATATAATTCAAATCTGATATATTCTAATGACAAAATAGAAATAAAATTATTTTTTTCTACCTTTTGTTGTCTCTGGTTCCTGCTTTCATCTTCTTTTCACTCTTTTCCTTCCACCATCTGCCCGTTCCATCCAATGTCTGCCCTCTCCCCCTTCCATATGTATCTGACTTCTTTCTATGCCCCTCTTCCTTGTCCATCCTCCTCTCTCCTTTTTACATCATTCATTCCAGCTTCACTGCCTTCTTCATTTTTATCTCTCCTACACCAGATCTAGCATCTTTATCCCTCTCTCATTTCTCTGCTGACCCCCTTTCCAGCATCAATGTCTCTCTACTTTCTCATTCCTCTCTCTTCCCTTTCTCTCATCTGATCTCTCCATTCCACCCTGACCCCCTTCCCCTCCTGTAATCTCCCTGCCAGCTGTTTCCTTCCTTTTTTCTTTCTCCCTACCCTCCTTCCTTTTTTTCCTTCTCCCTTCCCTCCTCCCTTTATCCAACATTAACTCTCTTCCCATCCCTTTCCCTCCTCCCTCCCAGCAGCATCTCTCCTTCTTCTCCCTTCCCTCCTCCCTCTATCCAACATTAACTCTCTTCCCATCCCTTTCCATCCTCCCAGCAGCATATCTCCTTCTTCTCCCTTCCCTCCTCCCTCTATCCAACAGTAACTCTCTTCCCATCCCTTTCCCTCCTCCCCTCCCAGCAGCATCTCTCCTTCTTCTCCCTTCCCTCCTCCCTCTATCCAACATTAACTCTCTTCCCATCCCTTTCCCTCCTCCCCTCCCAGCAGCATATCTCCTTCTTCTCCCTTCCCTCCTCCCTCTATCCAACAGTAACTCTCTTCCCATCCCTTTCCCTCCTCCCCTCCCAGCAGCATCTCTCCTTCTAACTCCCTTCAAGTCCAGTAACAGCTCTCCCTTTTCCAGCACCTTCCCAGCCTCCTACAGTGGCTTCCTCCCCTTCCAGCAGCTCTCGGTACTTGCCTGCAGGAAGTTGCCAGAAAATCACTGCCCTGGCAAATAGGAGAGCTGGTGGGAGGGGAGACAGCCACTGTGAAGGCTCCCCAGGATCTTATTCGCACACGCTGACCATCTCCCTCCACCTGCACCTCAATCTGCAGCTCTCTCCGGTCTAATCGCAACTTCCCCGCGGCCCTCTTCAGCAACTCAGCAGGGGTGGCGATCAAGACACGCTGCCGACATTGGGACCTTCACTCTCTGAGTCCCGCCTATTTTGTTTCAACTTCCTGTTTCCGAACAGGCGAGACTCATAGAGGGAAGGCCCCGACGTTGGCAGCCTATCTTGATCGCCTGAGGCTGGGAGGAACATTAATCAGCAGGAACCGCAGTCAGGAGGAACCGCAGGCGGCAGGAAATTTAACTGCCGATTTGATCTCACCGGCCCTGCGCGGACCGGCAGAAATTTTCTGCGGACCGACACCAGTCCGTGGACCGGCGGTTGAAGAACTGTGCCCTAGAGGAAAGGAGGGACAGGGGAGATATGATTCTGACGTTCAAATACTTGAAAAGTATTAATGTAAAACAAAATTTGAGATTGAGGGGTGGTAAACTCAAGAGTAATGTTAGGAAATTCTTCTTTATGGAGAGGGTGGTGGATGCCTGGAATGCGCTCCTGAGGGAGGTGGTGGTGAAGAAAACGGTGACAGAGTTAAAAAAAAAGCGTGGGATGGACACAGAGGATCTTGAATTAGAAAATAATGGGTATATATTGAAGGACCTAAGGCCTGTACTGGACAGACTTGCATGGTCAGTGTCCCATATATGGCCATTCAGTTGAGGATGTGCTGGGATGGTTTAGATGTGCTGGAGTGAGCTTTGACGGAGACTCCAGTAGATGCACAGTACCAGGTAGAGCTCTGGGTTTCTGGCCCAGAAATATCTAAGAAAAAGGACAATTTAAATTAAATCATTAATTTATAGAGAGTGTACAGTTGGGCTGACTGCATGGACCATTCGGGTCTTTATCTGCGTCGTTTACTAAGCTACTTTATTCAGCTGACTGAACCCTAGCGATGCCTTGGGAAATGCCGCTGAGGATCAGATGCTGCCATTTTGCAAGATGGTGGCACCGAAGGTCAAAGTGAGCGTTCAGATCTGGTTCAAATTAACGGCCATAAGTTATTTTCATACTAACTGAAAACTGTTTGATTTAGCTGTTACTGGTTTCAGCGCTTAGGAATTGTCACTTGTTTTGTTGATATTTTTCATTCTGTCTCTCTTGTAGTGCCCAGCACCGAGAAGAAAAAACACAGACAACTGGCAAGAAATCAACAGCTGGTGCATTGAGATTCTGGGATGTCCAATAAGGAATATACCTTTTAACTTAATGTCACTTGATGACCAAACTTGATCGAATGCACTAATAAAATAAGTCGATCCTTACTCCTTGAATGTTGACCACTCGCCCTTCAGCTTAATAATGCGTGGACGATTTAACATTCCTCAGATTTTGTTGGCAACTCTCTTGGGTGTTGCTGGAGGTGTGTACATATACAAACCTATGTGTGAACAGTACTATAGGGAGCAGAAGACGTTAAAAGACACCTTGGCACCTGCGCAAGAAGCAGAAAAAAAGAGTGATTAGAGAGAGAGAGAGAGAAAAAGAAGCAGACTTTGTAGAAGCTTTTATAAGATTTGTTTTTAAAGTAGAGCTGATGCCTTGAAATACAGAAACAGTGTTGTGTGTTTTTTAATTTTGAAACATGTTTACCCTGCCCCACTTCCCCCTCACTTTTGTGTCACTGTTTATTTTTCTACTTTCGCACTGCCTGGCCCTTTTTCTGTAATGCAGTGTATTGCAAATTGCGTGCTTTGGCAGATTCCAGGTGTGGCGAAAGGTGCTGACTGACTGCTTCCGAGGCTGTCAGCTGGCGCCGACGATTCTCCTTCTCGCCAGCACCTCTCCGCTCCCCTACCACTGAAGGGGACGGATTCAGGGTCGTGGCCAGAGGGCCTCAATGCATGTGCAGATGTCAACGTGATGATTGTCATGTTTGCACATGATGTCGTTGCGTAGATGTCCACCCACTTAGGGATGCCTTCCAGCCGCTGCTCCAGGTTTAGTGTACCCCGGTGCTGAAAAGTTTGTGGGACACTGCTTGAATGTTTTAGAATGTAAGCCACCTGGAAGGTTTGCCCTTGGTGCAGGATAGCAAACAGTTGAATAAACTTGGATTTAGTAATAAGAGATGCTAGCCTGTACTGTACTGACCCCTACCTCGTGAGTCAACAGGACAAGGATAGCTGTGCAGTGAGTGGTGCTCTGGTCATGGCTTTTTTTCCCCGTTAATCTGCTCTCCAGCCAGAGGGAATGAGTTCAGCTGCACCTGGGAGGGGCCTGGGGTTCTGATTGGCACATGTTGTTTAAGGCCCCTCCCATAGGTGCATCTGGGAAGTGGCCTGAGGCTCTGATTGGCCCAGATTCTATAAGGCCCTTCTTATGGATGCACGGGGGAGGGGAAGGCCTATTTTGGAAGAGGCGGGCCAGCTGGCCAGAGGGAGTGGGCATCCCTCTGGTCATCCATCTAACTAAAGGTACAAGGGACAGGGGTCAGAGGTAGAAGGGGTGTATTGTGATGCAGTGGGAGAGAATGGGCATCTCGCACTGGATAGAATATGCATGGGACTCAAGGGTTGCTTATCAGCAGGAAAGAGTAGGCATCTCTCCTACTGCAGGAGGGAGTCGCTTGTCAGCAGGAGAGAGCATCTCTCCTGGGTGGGGTCGCTTGTTGGGAGAGAGTGGGCATCTCCCGCTGCTAGGGGGTGGTGTTGCTTGTCTGCGGGTGAGAGTGGGCATCTCTCCGCTGCTAGTGGGGGGTTTGCTTGGTAGTGGGAGTGAGGGCATCCCTCCCACTGTGGGGGGGTGGGGGTCGCTTGGCAGTGGGAGAGAGTGGGCATCTTCTGCTAGGGAGGATTCGCTTGGAAGCAGGAGAGAATGGGCATCTCTCCCACTGCAGGGACGGGGTCGCTTGGCAGCGGGAGAGAGTGGGCATCTTTCTAGGGGGGGTCTTCTCTGAATGGCTTTTCTAACTGTGTCCGACTGCTATGCTGGGGTTTTCACCTTTGAACCAGTCACTGATTTTTTTTTTTGTCCCAAAAAGCCAACACTGCTCTTGGAGAATGACTTGGTGATTTTAATAAATCCAGTGGAGTGCTCATTTTAATGTTGAAGAGCCCATTTGCATATCAGTGTCTGAGACTGCTAAAAACAGAGAAGCCATTTTGATAATCCGCCGCTAAAATGTGTGCAGGCTAAATGATCAAAAAACAGTTTAGCGACAGTGTTAAACTTTTGGGAATCTGGGCCTCAGTGATTTAAGAAAAAAACTGCAGAAGCTGCTTTTGGATTTAAATGAACTACTGTTAATTGATAGCATTTGCATCTTTGTCTGCTGATCACACTTCAACCACCTGCAACATCCTTCCATCATGTGCCCAGCTGCTTAAGCATCTTACTGTTACTGTAACAGATTCATCCATCGTTGCTGGCATCAAGAAACCTTTCCAACATTTAATAGACATGACCTCTTTTACAAAGCCGCGTTGCGCTAATGGCCCCGAAGCCCATAGAGATTTAAAGGGCTGTTGCTGCGCGGCTTTGTAAAAGAGGCCGTTAGAAGGAAATTCCACCGGTGCTTAAGTTGATTGGGAAATGCTGTTTGAAACGGTAAGCAAGGCCAAATTTAAAGTGCCTACCAGCACCTAAACAAAAGACATCAGAACTGCGCCTCCGGAGACATCTACCGGCAGCTAATGCTGAAATGGCATTAGATGCCATAACGCACCTATGTAGGCGCAATTCATGGCAAAGATAGGCCGGGCTGGACATGTAGATCAGGGTTTTCAAGGCCGCCTATATTTCCTATATTCTCCAATATTGGCGCCGTTTAGAAAATCTGGGCCTTATTTTGCTGTTCACTACACGGTTTAGGCTCTCTTATACATGTCAACACGTGATGTCAACACGTTTATTTAATTTTTTAGCCCATGCTAAAGGAGCTCAGAACGGGTTGCAAATCAGGTAGTCAAACATTTTCCCTATCTGTCCCACTAGGCTCACATTCTAATGCACCAGGGGTTGTGAAGGATTGAGTGACTTGCCCAGGGCCATGAGGAGCAGCATCCTATATAATAAAACCTTAGAGCGTGCATGCGCTCTTGAGATTTCGTGATCCCTGCCGCTGTGATTTCTGATCTGTGGCCGCCAATCTGGCGGCAGGGAACATTTTGGCCACTCCCCTCCTCCCGCCCTCACCATGGAAGCCAGGCAAGCTCTCTCCCTGCCCGCGTCCTCAGCAGGGAACACACCTCCCGCCCTAACTCGCCGCCGCTGCTGCTACTGATCCTCCTCTAAAGAGCAGCCTGCGATGGTGTCCGGCTTTAGCGAACCTCGCAGGCCGCTCTCCACCCTCATTAGCACGTTCCCTCTGACGCACGGGATCGCGTCAGAGGGAACGTGCTATCGAGTTGGAGAGCAGCCTGCAAGGTTTGCTAAAGCCGGACACCATCGCAGGCTGCTCTTTACAGGAGGATCAGCCACCACGGGGATCATGAGAAGAGCCGCTAGTAGTTTGAAACTTGCAGGCCAGCCCGCGGGAAGGGAAGGGGAAAGGGCCGAACGGAGCAGGACAGCTCATGGTAAGAGAAGGGAATGGGGGGTGGGGGAAAATGCTGCTACTGCTTCAGCAGGGACCTGGAGGGGAAGGGAAATACTGCTGCTGCTTCTGCAAAGGAAAGTGTGTGGGGGGGGGGAGAGAAGGGAATGGGGGTGGGGGAAAATGCTGCTACTACTTCACAGGGATCTGGAGGGAAAGGGAAATATCACTGCTGCTTCTGCAAAGGAAAGTGGGGGGGGAGAGAAGGGAAGGGGGGGGGAAATGCTCCTACACAGGGACCTGGAGGGGAAGGGAAATATCACTGCTGCTTCTGCAAAGGAAAGTGGGGGGGGGGGGGTTGGGGAAAATGCTGCTACTACTTCACAGGGATCTGGAGGGGAAGGGAAATACCGCTGCTGCTTCTGCAAAGGAAAGTGGGGCGGGACCACAGCAGAGGGAACATGCTGCAGAGGCTGATGGCAGCCTGCAAGGAACACTATAGCACTGGCGATTCTCTCTGCAGACTGCGGTAATTAGCTGAAACTAAGACCGGGAGGACAGGGGGAAGCTGGAGGATGCTGCAAAGGAGGGGGGGGGGGGAACATGCAGGCATTTGGAGGGAATAGGGGAGATTTATTATTATTATTATTTTATTTCTTATATACCGCCAAAGCCGTTGTAGTTCGAGGCGGTTCACAACAAAGAAGGGCTGGACAATCAGTGAATAGTTACAATCAGTGAATACAGATACAACAAAGAATCAGCTGATACGGTTTACAACAGAGAAGGGCTGGGCAATCAGCAAATAGTTACAATCAGCGAATACAGATACAATAAATATGCGTGGCGGGGGACAGGTAAAATATGAGGGGACAAATGTAAGGTGGGCAGGGCGAAGAGGAAAGGGAAAGAGAACTTGGGGAGCAGGGGTAGGGAGAGAGGGCTTAGGTTATAATTCGGTTGAATAGGCTAGTTTTTAATAATTTCTTGAAGTTTAGGTAGGATGCGGAGTGCGAGATAATTCTGCTCAGCCAGTCATTTAGATGACCTGCTTGGAAGGCAAGTGTTTTGTTTAGGTCAGTGGTTCCCAACCCTGTCCTGGAGGAACACCAGGCCAATTGGGTTTTCAGGCTAGCCCTAATGAATATGCATGAAGCAAATTTGCATGCCTATCACTTCCATCATATGCAAATCTCTCTCATGCATATTCATTAGGGCTAGCCTGAAAACCCGATTGGCCTGGTGTTCCTCCAGGACAGGGTTGGAAATCACTGGTTTAGGTGACTTTTGTATCGGCAGGCCTTTAGAGTTGGGTGGCTGACAACTATTTTTTCTGTAGCCCTCCACATACCTACAAATCCAAAATTACGTTACCCTGCAAAGGGTTTGAGTTTGAGACCACTGCTCTAGAGTATATATATCTCTCTAGATCAGGGGTGTCAAAGTCCCTCCTCGAGGGCTGCAATCCAGTCGGGTTTTCTGGATTTCCCCAATGAATATGCATGTGATCTATTAGCATACAATGAAAGCAGTGCATGCAAATAGATCTCATGCATATTCGTTGGGGAAATCCTGAAAACCCGATTGGATTTCGGCCCTCGAGGAGGGACTTTGACACCCCTGCTCTAGATTCTGTTTGGGATGATCATTCGTGTTTATTACTGGCCAGACACATTGATGATATTTAGAAAATTCTCTTAAAAAAAAGTATGATAACTTCAAAATGCTATAAGATGGAGAAAAATTTGGTTGAGGGATAAAGTGACTATGGAAGACTTATTAGGTGCCTTGGGTGAGCTTTCTTTAGCTTCACATAATAATTGCAGACCTCGTCAATATAAATAACAAACCAGATTATAATATTCATAGATTAAATAAATAAGTTCAAAATCATTTTCTCAACACAAATTCTTTCCATTTTTCACATATGCTCTGTCACAGATCTCTCCCTCCAATCATTGCATATGACACATAGAAACAGAGAGTATGACGGCAGAAAAGGGCCATTGGCCCAACAAGTCTGCCCACTCAAAGAACCCTCCCTCAACAAGAACCCTCCTTCTAAGCATTTCCCCGGAGCAAACCCACATGTTTATCCCATCGTCCCTTGAAGTCGGGCGTGTTACTGGCTTCAACTACCTGACGTGGAAGACCATTCCATTGATCTACCACCCTCTTGGTGAAGAAGTATTTCCTGATGTCACCACGAAATCTCCCACCATTGAGTTTGAGCGGATGCCCTCTGGTTGCTTTGGGACCCGTAAGGAAGAAGATATCTTCCTCCACCTCAATACGGCCCGTAAGATATTTGAATGTCTCTATCATATCACCCCTCTCTCTGCGTTCTTCGAGATAATATAACTGCAGCCTGCTTAGACTTTCTTCGTATGGGAGATCCTTAAGTCCTGAGACCATCTTAGTGGCCATTCGCTGAACCGACCCCATTCTCTTCACATCCTTTTGATAATGTGGCCTCCAAAACTGAACACAGTATTCCAGATGAGGTCTCACCATGGACCTGTACAACGGCATTATAACTTCAGGCTTTTGGCTGATAAAACTTCTTCGGATGCAACTCAGCATTTGTCTAGCCTTGGCTGAAGCTTTCTCCACCTGATTGGCAGTTTTCATATCTTCACTAATGATTACACCCAGGTCCCGTTCTGCGACAGTTCTTGTTAAGTTTTCACCATTCAGGGTGTATGTTCTGCAGGGATTACTGCTACCAAGGTGCATAACCTTACACTTTTTGGCATTAAAACTCAGTTGCCAAGTATTGGACCATTGTTCCAGTAAAAGTAGGTCCTGCTTCATGGTGTCGGGCATGGTTGCGCTGTCGGGCTTGGTTGCGCTGCCCACAACGTTGCATAGCTTAGCGTCATCGGCAAATAATGTAATTTTACCTCAAAGTCCCTGAAGCAGATCCCTTACAAAGATATTAAATAGTATCGGACCCAAGACCAAGCCCTGTGGCACTCCACTGGTCACATCCGACGTTTCTGAGGGAGTACCATTTACCATCACCCTTTGAAGTCTACCACTAAGCCAGTCTTTAACCCATGCAGTCAATGTTTCTCCTAGTCCCATCGTATTCATCTTGTTTAATAACCTACGGTGTGGGACACTATCAAAAGCCTTACTGAAGTCTAAATACACGATATCTAGGGACTCTCCCCCATCCAGTTGTTTTGTTACCCAGTCAAAGAAGCTTATCAGATTGGATTGACAAGACCTTCACTTTGTAAATCCATGCTGATGAGGATCCCTCAGTCGTTTGTCATCCAGAATCGCATCCAATCTGTTTTTAATCAACGTTTCCATAAGTTTACACACTATTGATGTAAGACTTACCGGTCTATAATTTTCAGCCTCTGACCTGCATCCCTTTTTGTGGAGCAGAATGACGTTAGCGGTTTTCCAGTCCAAGGGAACTTTTCCCTTGCTTAGAGAAAGATTGAAAAGCGCGGTTAACGGCTTCGCCAGGATATCTCTCAATTCCCAAAGTACTCTGGGGTGTAGATTATCCGGTTCCATGGCTTTGTTCACTTTTAGTTTTTAATAGCTCGTGGTAGGCGTTGCTCGTGGTAAATTCAAAATCCCGGAACAGGTCCTCCAAGCACCCTCTTGTTTGTAGCTGTGGTCCGGATCTTGGCGCCTCACAGGTAAAGACTGAGCAGAAGTAGCTATTGAGTAGTTATGACTTAGGTTGTAATAAAGTCCCAAATAAAACAATGTCATACAACGGTGAAATAGAAGCCTCCAATATCCTGTTAACTTTACCTCATATTGATTTCCTGAAGTTGAGTATCAAGGGACAATAAAACAACAAGTGATCTAATGTCCCTACTTCAAGATGAAAGTGCCAGCATCTATTAGACTTTGAACTATTAACTTTTGCAAACGAACAGGGGGGTCCAAAAAATTCTATATAACAGAAAAAAAACAAGTTTGTCTCATAGATGCTGACACTGTACATCTCATTCTCCAAATCCAAATCCGTGGCCATTGAGTAGCAGAAATCGGCTGCTTTATCTCAATGTTCCAAATGTCTTTAGGCTTGTTTTAGATTTTTTATTCAACTATTCAGATATTAATTTGTACCACTTGGCGGGCTGGTGCCCTTGCAAATCTGTCTGGAAAGCTATACTGATTTTTAAAATTTCGCCAATCAGGGAACCCTTTCTGAATGGTCTGTTTCAACTGCAACCATTTATAACCTTGAGATTTTAAAATGCCAAATAATTGTTGCAGTTATAATCAATTTACCATTTCCCCATTCTGAATTACATCATCTAAAGTACGTATGCCTACCAGCAACCAATGTTTCCAGAAGATTTTAGACTCGATGATTTGTATCTTGGAGTTTAACCATAGAGATTGACACGTGGTGTTAAATCTATATATATAAAATCGGATGTATGTATGTATGTGCCGCGATCACGCAAAAACGGCTTGACCGATTTGAACAAAACTTGGTATGCAGATCCCTCACTACCTGGGGTGATATGTTCTGGGGGTCTCGCGGCCCACCTGCACACATGGGCGGAGCTACAAACAGAAAATCAGATTTCACCCATTCATGTCAATGGAAAAAATGTAAAAAACTGCCATTCTCACAGTAATTCCAACTACCTGGGGTGATATGTTCTGGGGGTCTCGCGGCCCACCTGCACACGTGGGCGGAGCTACAAACAGAACATCAGATTTCACCCATTCATGTCAATGGAAAAAATGTAAAAAGCTGCCATTCTCACTGTGACCAATTTGGACGAAACTTGGTATGCAGATCCCTCACTACCTGGGGTGATATGTTCTGGGGGTCTCGCGGCCCACCTGCACACATGGGCGGAGCTACAAACAGAAAATCAGATTTCACCCATTCATGTCAATGGAAAAAATGTAAAAAAGCTGCCATTCTCACAGTAATTCACAAACGGCTTGACCGATTTGAATGAAACTTGGTATACAGATCCCTCACTACCTGGGGTGATATGTTCTGAGGGTCTCGCGGCCCACCTGCACATGTGGGCGGAGCTACAAACAGAAAATCAGATTTCACCCATTCATGTCAATGGAAAAAATGTAAAAAGCTGCCATTCTCACTGTGACCAATTTGGACGAAACTTGGTATGCAGATCCCTCACTACCTGGGGTGATATGTTCTGGGGGTCTCGCGGCCCACCTGCACACATGGGCAGAGCTACAAACAGAAAATCAGATTTCACCCATTCATGTCAATGGAAAAAATGTAAAAAAGCTGCCATTCTCACAGTAATTCACAAACGGCTTGACCGATTTGAATGAAACTTGGTATACAGATCCCTCACTACCTGGGGTGATATGTTCTGAGGGTCTCGCGGCCCACCTGCACATGTGGGCGGAGCTACAAACAGAAAATCAGATTTCACCCATTCATGTCAATGGAAAAAATGTAAAAAGCTGCCATTCTCACAGTAATTCACAAACGGCTTGACCGATTTGAACGAAACTTGGTATGCAGATTCCTCACTACCTGGGGTGATATGTTCTGGGGGTCTCGCGGCCCACCTGCACACGTGGGCGGAGCTACAAACAGAAAATCAGATTTCACCCATTCATGTCAATGGAAAAAATGTAAACAGCTGCCATTCTCACAGTAAATCAAAAACGGCTTGACCGATTTGAACGAAACTTGGTATGCAGATCCCTCACTAACTGGGGTGATATGTTCTGGGGGTCTCTTCACCCAAGAATTTATATGTTCTTGCTCCTGGAGGTGAAACTAAAAATGTTGTTTATAATCAAGTTTTGTGTTAGTTGTATTGTATTCATTTTGTCAAATATTTAACATTATAATTTGAATATTGTACTTTTTATAAAGCTGTAAAAAAATAATTTCTTTCACCACTATAAAGTATCTTTATTTGAATCCATTTACAGTGTTATTGCTATAATTAAATACCCGTGCAACGCCGGGTCATCAGCTAGTTATTAATAAATTTTTATTTGCTTATCAGCAAATTCATCATTATGTGAGGTCCTTGGCTTGCTCGGGCTTACGGTTTCGATTGGGTCACCAACTTCGTCTCTTTTTTGCCCAATTTCATGCTAGTGGCTTGACGGTGTCTGCGTTGCATGGTGCTTTGCGCTGTCTTGCTCCTCAGAAGTCTTATGCGGCTTTGGAGCACCGCTGGGGGAGAGACTTGGGCATACCTGGTGAGTCCTTGAATTTCCCTTCCCTTATTAGTCGTATCTCCTCTATTTCTATTAGTGCAGAACTGAGGGAATGCCAATTTCGAGTGGTCTATAGAGCATATTTTTCCCAAGAGCGGGTCCACAAGGTTGGGGGCATTTCTTCTCCAACCTGCCCTAAATGTCAGCTGGGTTGCAATTCTTTTTTTCATGCTTTTTGGGGATGCCCTCGAGTGAAAGTTTTTTGGAGGGCCGTACTCCGCTTCTTGGTCACTCTATTCCGATGTCTCCGGTAGGCTTGCTTTTGGATAGATATGAATCTTTGCAAGTGCCTGCTCGGGGACATCGGTTGCTGATCCGGAAAGCTGCGGTTGTAGGAAAGAAGATCATACTTTGCGTTTGGACGCAAGCCACCGCACCTGCTTACTGGGTTTGGAGGAATCGCTTTCTTAATCTGATGCTCTTGGAGCAGCGCCATGCCCGTTTATCCGTCAGGCAGACGAGGGGTTTCCTGCAGACCTGGGACCCCTATATTCATTCGCTTTCCCCTAGGGCCAGAAGTCTGGTCTTAAACTCATTTCGATGACAATACCATGTGCTCTCAGCTGTTTCCCCGGGATGGTTGGTGGGTTGTTTGGGTGAGTGTGACTGGAGGGTATGAATGGATGGGTGTGTGTGGAGTTTGTTGGGTAGGATGAGATCCCATTCTGTGGGTGGGAGGTAGGGGTTCGGTTGTCTTGTTTACCACGTGCTGAGCGGCATAAGAACACAGCTTGCTCAGCATTCTCTTTTCTCTCTTGCTGGTTTCCGGTTATGGGTTGGTGCTTCAGGTTGGGGGTTCAGGTTGGGGTGGGAGTTTGTGCTTCAGAGGGGGGGGGGTTGGGGGATTCTTTGGGGGGGGTGAATAATAAAATTGGTTGTACGTTTGGTGATCTCGACCTTGTGAATGTTGTGTTGTATTGTGTATTACTGATCGTGCACCAATAAAACATGATTTATACTAAATTATTAATAAATTTTACCCAGAGATGTTAAGGACAATAGTATTTTATTTGACACCTGGAAAACCTTGAAATTTATTAACAACTTAACAGATATTCCAGTAGAGAAATCCACGTGTCAATCCTGATGGCTAAACTCCAAGATTCAAATTGGCGAGTCTAAGATCTTCTGGAAGCATTGGATGCAGGCAGGTATACGGACACTAGATGATGTGATATCTAATGGGAAAATGCTTGATTTTTCACGACTGCAACAATCATTTGATATTTCAAAGTCTCAAATTTATAAGTGGTTGCAATTGAAGCACGCCATTCAGAAAGGGTTCACTGATTGGCGAAATCTAAAAAATCAGTATAGCTTGCCGGTCCTATGCTTCCGGACAGATTTCCTAGGGCATCAGGCAGCCCAGTGGTATAAATTAATATCTGGTTATATGAATAAGAAACCAAAAACTAGTCTTAGAGACATTTGGAGCATTGAGATAAAGCATCAGATTTCTGCGTCTCAATGGCCACGAATTTGGACTTGGAGGATGAGATGTAAGGCGTCAGCATCTATGAGAAGTTTTTGGACCCCTGTTAGATTACAGAAATTAGATAGTTCTAAGTCAAATAGATGCTGGCACTGTCATCTAGACATAGGAACACTAGATCATCTGTTATTCTATTGTCCTTTGATACTTAACTTCTGGAAATCTATTTGAGGACATATTAATTTGATTTTAGAAACCGTGATTCCGTTATCTTATGACATAGTTATTTGTGGAACATTATTATCCTCTAAGACACCAATAGACAGGCATAAAAACCGACTGTTAGGAATTATGACTGGGATAGCTTGAATTTTAGTTTTTGGTGGCACTCATTATATTTTTGTTATAGGTTGGAAAAAATGATTAATGATCAAAAGGGTAATACTAAGGTATTCAACTAACTTAATAATAATAATAATAATAATAATAACAGTTTATATACCTCAGGACTGTGAAGTTCTATGCGGTTTACAATGATCAAAAGGTATTACAGATTGAGTGGAATAAACATAGTTCAGAGTTGGCGAATAACAGTTCTAAAGATCATTTGTTGAGGACTAAGATTGTGAGGACTAAGATTGTATAGGTCAGTTACCTAAGTACTTCAGGAACAGATGTGTTTTTAGGCGTTTCCTGAATTCCCTATAAGTAACATGGGGTCTGTTGACTGATTTTATTAATAATAATAATAATTGACTGGTTCATTAATTCACTTCTAATTATAACTTACACATCCAAGGGGTGGGTGGGAGGGTTGGGGTTTGATTTTTACAGAGAAGGAACCTATATATTTATGTTTTTTTTGATTAGTCATTTGGGTGGGTGGGTGGGAGGGAGTAAAAATGATTGTTCATGTATTTCTGAATGATGAATGTGCTTTTTCTAACAAAATTATTCTATGTACAATTGTTTATTGCATTTTGATAGTTTGGAAAATCAATAAAGATTTAATTTTTTTTAAAAATGTATTCCAGGTGGAAAGAAGAATACTATTGTCCTTATATATTCTAGGCAGCTTGATACTCAAAATATGGTTAAGATGTAATGGGGACAGGAGATGACTCTCTAATATCAGCCAATCCGGTAGATTATCCATGGATGCAAAATGAAGTTTGATGATACCTATAAAAATTTGGAAAATTTGCCCTTCCTGCCAATTGTGATTTTTGCAAAGATACTAAGGCTATTCTAGCAGTTTTACCCAGCCAAATAAATTTGTAAGAATCCCATTTAATTTTTTATAAAAGGAACTTTGAAAATAAACTAGTAACATACTCATTTGGTAACAGACCACAGGCAAAATCATCATTTTGACGGTTTGGACTCTCCCCCAAGAAAGATGTAGTGGGTTCCAATGCTAATCTAATCTAATCTAATCTAATCTAACCCTTAGGTTTGTATACCGCATCATCTCCACGCTGCGCTAGGGAGACCAAGTTTCTGGATGTTGTAGGCGATTGCTTCCTGGAACAACTTGTCAAGGAAAATACAAGAGGAAATGCAATTCTGGACTTAATTCTAAATGGACTGTGAGGACCGGCACAAGGTGTAGAAGTAGAAGGGATGCTGGGAAACAGCGATCACAACATGATCCGCTTCGACCTGGACGCAGTGGCGAAACATCGGTCCAGAATGACGGCCACAGCACTGAACTTCCGAAAAGGGAATTACAAAGGGATGAGACTCATGGTAGGGAAGAAGATTAAAAAGAGGATAAGCACTGTAAAAACGCTAGAGCAAGCTTGGTCCCTTTTTAAGGACACAGTCACCAAGGTGCAAAATCTATATATACCGCGTATCAACAAGGGATCCAAGAGGAAAAAGAAGAAGGAACCAGCGTGGCTCACTGTAGAGGTAAAGGAAGCGATCAGAGACAAGAAAACTTCATTTAAGGAATGGAAACGGTCAAGAACGGACGGAAACTGGAACAAGCACAAACAACATCAACGCAGGAGCCATAAGGTGGTAAAAGGGGCCAAAAGAGACTACGAGGAAAAAAATAGCCAAGGAGGCGAAGAACATCAAGCCGTTCTTTCGATATATTAAGGGGAAACATCCCTGGGTATACCAGGAAGGTGCCTAAGACCTCTCGCAATTTAACAACTGAATAAGTTTGTGTCATCAGGAAATTTTATTATCTCACTAGTTATTCCTATCTGTAGATCATCACGTGTAATGTTCCACATCTTATATGTGAATTCCGCAGAGCCACTTATAAACCATTTCATCAACTCCTGGTCAATGTCAGCTAGAAATTTAACAAATAAACTAAAAAAAATTTTTTAACCTGTATAAATCACTTTGAAAAACTGACTTCCCATCAAGATTTCGTTCCTCTAGATAAATTTTTATTGATTTGCTATGGCAGAACATACAGTAAATAATATCTGATAGCATATCCCATAGATATACAGGAAGGAAATAAATGACTGAATCAGCAATATGTCAGGTGCAAGGTGATATCACATGACTGCTTAATATACAAATGAAACAAGTGAAAGACCTATGAAGGTCATATCCAAGTGGGGCAGAGATGGGATCTGGGATGATGACCTTGCCTTACGTGCAAAGGCCCTTGTCACGTACATATAATGACCAAGGAGTGGTTTCTCTATTTATTTACCAAACCAGCCTCTCAGAAATAAACCCTAGCAATAAAGAATATGAACCAGAACAGGAAAGTAGCTCATTCCACTTCCTTGTGCAATTAGTGGATAAACGATAGAGCGAGTGTGAAATCTGCCTCTTCTAGCCTGAAGACATCAGCTGAAGATGAGAAACTCTGCGCTTACCCTGCTGGTCACAGCTCTATGTTTGCACACAGGTGAGTGAGATGCAACATCTGAAGATCAAGTTTATTAGTAAAATGGGAAGGATTATCTTGTTCCCCACTCATCTAGTGTCATCCATGCTTAAAAACTTTCTAACCAGTCGAGATTATGGGATGTGCAAGATATAATAACTTTAAATAAATAAATTTAACACCATTCAGTGCATCAGCTGAAGAGAATGAGAGAGAATTAGAGACGGGAGGAAAAGGAGAGAGATTTGGAGGAATGGGTGGAAAGCCAATAAGGTTGTGGGTGTGACATGTTGAGTATTGCAAACCTTGTGAAGGATACATTTTATGAATGGTGGATTAAGCTAAGTAATTAAGTACAGCTTGGAGAAGAGACGGCTGAGGGGAGATATGATAGAGGTCTACAAAATACTGAGTGGAGTGGAAATAGTAGAGGTGAATTAGAGAATGACACGGGGACTGTTTACCGCGGTAAACCGTGGTCACCACAGTAAATCCACAGGAATGGAGACATTTGCAACTGGTTTATCGCAGGAATGGGGCCAAGACCTTTCACTGACCCATAGGAGCGGTGAAAAGTCTTGCTCCTGTGGTAAAAAAAATTGCGCCCGTGTCAGACTCAGCAACTCCTCCCCAGCTCCTCTTGCGCCTATTTTACCTTCAGGAGCCAGTCATGCCACAATGAAGACAGAAGGAACCCAAAACCAAAGCCTGAGACCAATGTGATTTTTAGAATAAAATTACCAGACAACAAAAAGTAGAAAAAAAATAATTTATTTTATATTTTGTGATTAGAATATTTCAGATTTGAAATATGTGTCCTGCTAGAGCTGGTATTAGACATAATTGAGGACCGCAAAGCCCAGGCTGTGCTTCTTTAGCTTCCAGCTGGCTTAGGGTTCTCTCTCTGATCAGGGGGCAGTTGCCCTCCCCTAACACTATTCTTGCCATGTGTGACTGAACATATAAAAACATAAGAACATAAGAACTACCATCTCCGGACCAGACCTTTGGTCCATCAAGTCCGGCGATCTGCACATGCGGAGGTCCAGCCAAGTGTACACCTGGCGTAATTTTAGTCACCCATATCCCTCTATGCCTCTCGTAAGGAGATGTGCATCTAGTTTGCTTTTAAATCCTAGAACGGTGGATTCCGCAATAACCTCCTCTGGGAGAGCATTCCAGGTGTCCACCACTCGTTGCGTGAAGCAGAACTTCCTGATATTTGTCCTGGACTTGTCCCCCCTTAGCTTCAGTCCATGTCCTCTTGTCCATGTCACATTGGACATTGTAAATAATTTTTTTTCCTGCTCTATTTTGTCGATTCCTTTCAGTATTTTGAAAGTCTGGATCATATTCCCTCACAGTCTCCTTTTCTCAAGGGAGAAAAATCCCAGTTTCTTGAGTCGTTCCTCATATTCCAAGTTCTCCATAATTTTTATTAGCTTTGTTGCTCGTCTCTGCACCCTCTCGAGCAGTTTTATATCCTTCTTTAGGTAGGGAGACCAATGTTGGACACAGTATTCCAAGTGTGATCTGACCATTGCTCTATAAAGCGGCATTATAACTTTCTCCGATCTACTCGTGATTCCTTTCTTTATCATGCCTAACATTCTATTTGCTTTCTTTGCCGCTGCCGCACATTGTGCCGACGGTTTCAGTGTCCTATCTATCAGTACACCCAGGTCCTTTTCTTGTTCGCTCTTACCCAGAGTTGCACCTGACATTCTATACTCGTGTTCCTTGTTCTTTCTGCCTAAATGCATTACTTTGCACTTTTCCACATTAAACTTCATCTGCCATTTCTCTGCCCATTTCTCTAACTGACACAAGTCACTCTGGAGTTCCTCGCTATCCTTCTGCGATCTGATTGCCCGGCATAGCTTTGTGTTATCTGCAAACTTGATGATCTCATTGGATGTTCCTTCTTCTAGGTCATTGATGAAAACATTAAATAAGATGGGCCCAAGTACCGAGCCCTGGGGCAAACCGCTAGTTACTTTCTCCCAGTCTGAGAATTTCCCATTTATGCCCACTCTCTGCTTTCTGTTCTCCAGCCTATCCATCTTAGTATATCTCCCTCTATTCCATGGCTTTGTAGTTTCCTGAGAAGTCTTTCATGTAGAACAGTGGTTCCCAAACCTGTCCTGGGGGACCCCCAGCCAGTCAGGTTTTCAAGATATCCCTAATGAATATGCATGAGAGAGATTTGCATATAATGGAAGTGACAGGTATGCAAATCTCTCTCATGCATATTCATTAGGGATATCTTGAAAACCTGACTGGCTGGGGGTCCCCCAGGACAGGTTTGGGAACCACTGATGTAGAACCTTGTCGAACTTTCTGGAAGTCCAAGTATATTATGTCCACCAGTTCTCGACTATCAATTTGTATTCTGTTAGCTTGATTTTTCTATGTAGCATTCTGTAGTAATTTGGTTTGTTCAGTTTTCACAATAGTGAAGGGGATATTTGTGAAATGGAGGGGAGACAGGGATTTTGCTGATCCTTGCTCTGTTTTGTGTTTATAAAATGACAATTGTACAGAATATTGTCTCTTTTTATACTTTAATAAAATAAGCTCAGTATAAAATCATAACTATTTGAGGCTTGTATGGATGGGATCTGACAGTTTGCAGGGCGGGGACAGGGACTGAGCTCATGGGGACGGGACGGGGTGGGAACGGTGATAAAGTTTTTCCCCGTGTCATTCTCTAATGCAGGGGTAGGGAACTCCGGTCCTCGAGAGCCGTATTCCAGTCGGGTTTTCAGGATTTCCCCAATGAATATGCATGAGATCTATTTGCATGCACTGCTTTCAATGCATATTCATTGGGGGAAATCCTGAAAACCCGACTAGAATACGGCTCTTGAGGAGCAAAGTTCCCTACCCCTGCTCTAATGTGAATCACTTGTTTGATGCGTTTGGGATTCAAGATAAGGTGCTTACTTGGTTCCAAGCATTTTTGAAGCTATGTACCTACCGTGTTCGAATGGCTAATGTCTGTTCTGAAAAGTGGAAGAATCCGTGTGGCGTTCCTCAGGGTTCACAATCACTAAATAAAGTGAAGGCAACATTGTGCTCAAAAATAGAGTACAAAATCAAAAATGAACACACAAAAAAAATGGTAATAGATGTCATCTAGGAAGGGGAAAAGACCTCAAATGTCCCTGTGCCAAAAGCTCATGGCTTGGTTTAAGGGCACCTATGGGGGCAAGGGTATTATCACGGGTCAAAAACCCCTCCTTTTTTATATATACTGTATATATTCAAATATAAACTGGGATTTTGGGGCCCAAAAATTGGCCCAAAAATGGGGGTCCCAGTTTATATTCGGGCCAACGCCCCCTCCCAGAATTTTTTAGGCCGTCGTTGTCACCGCCACCAGGCTCTGCCCTATCCTCATACTTCTGTCAATCCCTGGTGGAGGTGCAGCGGGCAGGAGCAAGCTTTCCGAACTTCTGCCCCGCTGCTAACCGGCTGCGCAGATCCAGTTTCTTCAGCTGAGTGACACGAGCAGCAGCGCGATTTGACGCTGCTTCTCAGCACTGAGCGGCTTCCTTATTGGCTCCTGCGAATTCTTGTGCGAAACAGGGAAAGATACGAGAGAATCAGATGAAGTTCAGATTTCAAGCAAAGCAGTTTAACCAGCAAAGTTCAGAATGGAAATTCAAACCAGCAAAAAAATGAAGGAAGGCACTTATCTGAAATCCCAACGGTGGCCTTAACCGTTTCACCCATCGGCTTCTTCAGGGGATATAATAAGAAAAGCTCATCCATAAACAATGCTGGTGAAGAAAATTCACAGCTTGAAAAAAAGGACCTTGTATGCGTTGCCAGGGATATGCCTTGATCCACTTGACTGGTGTGTAGAGACAGACTTTACGCTCAGATATCTATTACCATTTTTTGTTTGTGTGTGTTCCTTTTTTATTTTGTTCCTCAGGGTTCACCACTCTCTCCCCTTCTATTACATAAGAATAGCCTTACTGGGTCAGACCAATGGTCCATCAAGCCCAGTAGCCCATTCTCACGGTGGCCAATCCAGGTCACTAGTATCTGGCCAAAACCCAAGGTGTAGCAATATTCCATGGTACTGATCCAGGGCAAGTAGTGACTTCTCCCATGTCTTTCTCAATAACAGACTATGGACTTTTCCTCCAGGAACTTGTCCAAACCTTTCTTAAAACCAGCTACGCTATCCGCTTTACCACATCCTCTCGCAACGTGTTCCAGAGCTTAACTATTCTCTGAGTGAGAAAATATTTCCTCCTATTGGTTTTAAAAGTATTTCCCTGTAACTTCATTGCGTGTCCCGTAGTCTTTGTAATTTTTGACAGAGTGAAAAATTGATCCACTACTCCACTCATGATTTTGTAGATTTCAATCGTATCTCACCTCAGCTGTCTCTTTTCCAAACTGAAGAGCTCTAACCGTTTTAGTCTTTCCTCATACGAGAGGAGTTCCATCTCCTTTACCATCTTGGTCGCTCTTCTTTCTTGAGATAAGGAGGCCAGAATTGAACACAATGCTCCAAGTGAGGTAGCACCATGGAGCGATATCGGGGCATTATGACATTCTTAGTCCTGTTAACCATCCCTTTTTTAATAATTCCCAGCATCCTGTTTGCTTTTTTGGCCGCCACTGCACATTGGGCAGAAGGTTTCATTGTATTGTCTACAATGATACCCATATCCTTTCCTTGGGTGCTAACCCCCAAAATGGACCCTAGCATCCAGTAACTGTGATTCAGGTTATTCTTCACTTTGCATCACCCAATATAGCAATGCTTATGTTCTAACATAAATGAAAAAAAATATAATTAACACCAAGCAAAATAGATAAATCAAATAACCATTCAAAATATCTGTGGAAAGAATATATGCTCACTGGATCGCAATTGAAATTTATTCTAAACTTGTTCAACAAATAAAGAAAATGTTACAGAAAAACTCTGTTATCATAGGGACCAACCCAAATCAGAAGATACATCACAGGAAAAAAAAACCTCCATTACAGCTACTGTTAAGAGGTGATAGGCTCCGGAGTAATCTAAGGAAATACTTTTTTACAGAAAGGGGGTAGACGCGTGGAACAGTCTTCCGGAAGAGGCGGTGGAGACAGAGACTGTGTCTGAATTCAAAAGGACCTGGGATAGGCACGTGGGATCTCTCGGAGAGAGAAAGAGATAATGGTTACTGCGGATGGGCAGCTCTATGACCTCACAATGCAGGTGTAAAGAGCCGTAGCCAATAGAAAGAGGAGATGCAAATGTTAAGAGCCTTAGCCAATAGGGAGAGGAGGAGAAAGTGGATACTGCGGATGGGCCATTTGGCCTTTATTTGCCATCATGTTTCTATGTTTCTATATAAAAAAATAACCAACAAATATTCAGAATAGAGCTGCTAATAGTGGAAGGTAACAGGCAGAAAGGCAAGTAACCAACATGGAGAAAAAGACCTCAGTGTTTCAAGGAAACAACCAAGAAACTATATGTTCAGTTATAAACTGCCATACAAAACACATCCCAGGTCAAAAAACTCCATGGAAAAGATTCATAAAGATACAGTTTAAAATACACCAATTAAACTGCAAAAAACTGTAAAAACTTGCACTTATCTTGCATTCATCTCCCACAAGCAGTGGAATGAAATATCCGTTGCTCCAATATGAAACCAAACACACTTTTCAAAGAATGAACTCAGTATTCCCGACAGGCCCTGTTTCGCCAAGTGGCTGCGTCAGGGGAATATCTTTAGAAAGAGATCAACAGCTTCAAAAAATTCACCGTCACCTTTTCAACCTGTTTGGCCATCTTAAGATCATCACAAACAATCCCACCCAAGTCCCGCTCTTCTGTCATGCACATAAATCCTTCACCCCCCCTAAACTACCATTTTGTAGCCCAAATGCATGACCTTGCATTTCTTAGCATTAAATTTTAGCTGCCAAATTTCAGAGCATTCTTCAAGCTTTGCCAGGTCTTTCTTCATGTTATTCACACCTTCCTGGGTGTGTACTCTATGACATTTTTTGGTACCCTCTGCAAAGAGGCAAATCTTACCCGACACCCGTATTTATTCATTGCCTACACACTGAAAAATCTTGAGTAGAGAATGAGTAGGCAGAATCAGGCAATTTGCTTGTTTAATCTATATTCTTATCTTGCAGTCCCTGTCAATAAAAACTCAGAGTCTTGGAAGAAAGCACCTATATCTGCCCATAACCACCTTTCCCCACATATAACCTGACTGGCACAGAAGCAAAAGCGAAGGGCTAAGGAGGTCACAGTCACTACATGAGATTTTTTATTTGCGACTGAAGTCCATTTCTGTGGAACAAGCTCTTTCTGGCTGAGAGAGCAAGTCAAACAATTCTCAATTTCAGCAGGAGCTGGAAGTGTTTTCCCGGATGGACCATTCAGGTTTTTTTAATCTGCCATCATTTACTATGTTACTCACATTTTTTCACGTCTTTTTCTATATTTCTTTATTCAAATTTTTAGTGTCATAAACAAGAATCAACTTGCATAAGGATTGGAAATCAATATCGTAATCGCAATGATTAACTACTGTACAAGAAAAAGGTGAAAAAACCAACACTATTATTTAGTTCACAATTTTGATCCAAGAACAAGGAAAATTAAATAAAAACTTAAGATAATAATACAAGAATTTCAAAAATTAAGCGGAATAGAGTACTCAAATCTACCACCCAGACAACCGGTTCATTAAACTATGGAAGGAGATATTGAACCACCCCTCCCCCTTCGCTAGCCATTTTAAATTCAGATAATTGCTTTGGTTCAAAAATTAGAAAATTCTTCCCATCAATAGAAACGTGGAGGGGCATAATCACAAAAAACATCTAAGTCCTCTTTTGGCCTAAGGGTCTTAAAGTCCCTCCTCGAGGGCCGCAATCCAGTCGGGTTTTCAGGATTTCCCCAATGAATATGCGTTGAAAGCAGTGCATGCACATAGATCTCATGCATATTCATTGGGGAAATCCTGAAAACCCGACTGGATTGCAGCCCTCGAGGAGGGACTTTGAGACCCCGGGCTAGTCTGACAGAGAAATTTAAGCAGACAAAGGGCTAGATCAGACATGGGCAACTCTGGTCCTCGAGGGCCGGAATCCAATCGGGTTTTCAGGATTTCCCCATGAATATGCATTGAAAGCAGTGCATGCACATAGATCTCATGCATATTCATTGGGGAAATCCTGAAAACCCGACTGGATTGCGGCCCTCGAGGAGGGACTTTGAGACCCCTGGCCTAAGGCCCTAAATGCTGAAAGTAGCAGCAGGGAAATGTCCATTCTACAAAAAAATGTCCAAAATGAGGTTTTTTTTCGAAAATGGCCTACCTCTACCTTCAGCAGTTTAAACACCCAGACCACCCCTACGTCTAAACTTACAAAACATTATCAACCAAAAAATAGCCTAAATCCCAAATACCCAAAACAAGACCTTTTAGGCGAAGGAGGGGCCACCGTCGTCAGAATCTAACCCCCCCCCCCCGCAACGATCGTGGCAGGAGAGATGGCTCATCTCCCCTACCACGATTGTCCCACCCCCGAACTGCTGCGACCCTTGGCAGGAGAGATGCCCAATCTCTCCCCCCGCGATCCACCCCCCCCACCCCAGAACCAATACCGACAGGAGGGAGCCTAACTCCTCCTGCTGAGGTGCGAGCCCCGCAATCCCCCCACCCCCCTTAAAATACAGACAGGAGGGATCCCATGCCATCCTGCCCACGGCGCCCCCCCCCCTTAAAATATGGGCAGGATGGAGCCCAACCTCTCCTGCCCACGGCGACCTCTCCCCTTAAAAAACTGACAGGAGGGATATGTCTAAAACCAGCTTTGATTATCAGTATTTGGACTGGCTTTTTGATCGTCCAAGTACCGATTTAGGCCCCTTTTTGGACATTGTTTGGGTTTTTTTTTATTATTAGCCCCATAACATTTAGCAGGAAATATATTTTATTCATTTTGAAAGTATTACTATGTAACTTCATCGAGTGTCCCTTAGTCTTTGTACTTTTTGAAAGAGTAAAAAAAAAAAAATCAATTCACTTTTACCCTTTCTATACCACTCAGGATTTTGTAGGCCTCAATCCTTTCACCCCCTTAGCCATCTGTTTTCCAAGCTGAAACAGAGTGGACGTGCTCGAGGGAGTGGAAAACATGAGACAAGGCGCGCTTTTGTCGTGCGCGCATATGTCTTGCCTGCATTTGTCATACGTGCATTTGATGGTGTACCGCATAATCAGTGGGGTTGTAAGGGGGGTAGGGGGCTCGGTTCACCATAGGCGCCATCGGTAGGGGTGCGGCATCCGTCCCCTGCTCCTTCCCCCCCTCCTACTGCTGAGCGCTTGTGCCGCTTCCCTTCCCCCATACCTCTGTAATGTTCCTGGTGCAAGCAGCAATTCCCAACCTACTGTTGTGCCCACATCAGCTAATGTCACTTCCTGGACCCACACCTAGGAAGTGACGTCAGAGGGCGCACGGCAGTGGGGGGGGGGAGGGGGGAGGTGGACGTGGAAGGAATGTGGAGGGGGCGGGGGAGGAGCATGTAATGTCTTGAGCTGCCTTTGGCCAGGGAGGGAGTTCCATAAGAATTGCCCCAAGAGAAAAGAAAGCACTGTTTCTCATTGGATGGGAGAAATAGATGGAAACTGTAGGAAGAGTCTAGTTGAGGAGTAGTCTAGTCTAGTCTAATCTTCATCGGGTCATCTTGTGGTAGAGCTCGAATCGGTTCACAAATAATTAAAATCAGGTAACATATAAAATGCGAACATGAGAAGAAGATGTTAAAACACTATTAGTTCATCGATTCAGAAGGTAAGTCATTAAGATATTGTGAAAACAATACTGTTTTAAAAACGTTACGGAATTGTTGCAGATGACCTATTAATCTAACTGGGAGTCAGGGAGGTTATTCCAAGTTTCTACCAGTTTAAACACAAGAGATTGACTAAACTTCCCAACAGATTTAATTCCTTTAAAATAATAATAATAATTGTATTTTTATATACCGCCTAACCAAAAAAGGTTCTAGGCGGTTTACAACAAATAAGCACAAGTCATACAGTAGAGCGTACAATTTAAAAAGGAAAAAACAATTCAAAACAAAATACATTAAATAAGAATTGGTCCTACAGTAGAAAATATGATTTAAAAGAAAAATGCAATTTTAAAGAATGGTTCCAAGTGGATTACAATAAATAAGAACCGAGCATACCGTAAAAATGCAATTTAAAAGAAGATACATTGCATGACGGAAGCATCGAATTATTAAACGAAACAACCAGTTAGGATACAAATTTTTCAAAAACTTGGGTCTTCAATAGTTTTCTAAAATCAAGATAAGAAGAGGATCCTAGCAAAATTTTACCGAACCAATCATTCAATTTGGCAGCTTGAAAAGAGAGAAATCTTTTGTAACAACATAATTTAGCGGAAGGAAAAGTAAACGATAGTTTATATTTTTGTATAATTCTCGAGTGGTAAGATCTAGAAGTATTCCAAGGTAAGGGAACAAAAAGGTCAAGAATTCCATAGAGAAACTTGAAGACAATACATGCACACTTAAACTGAATCCTAAAACGAACCAGAAGCCAGTGAAGCTTTCTCAACAAGGGAGAGGCAAGATAAGGAGCTTTGCGCATCGAGGTAAAATTTTGAATTTAATCTGATAGGTCAAGGTTGTTGAACAGAGGGGGTCACATGGTCAAACTTATTGGTCTGACAAAGGACCAAGTAGCTACATTCAGGATAGAGTGTAAGATAGGGAGTGTAAACCGAGGTGGAGTACCATATACTCAAATATAAACCTATCCAAATATAAACTGAGGTAACCCTTTCCCCCCCCCCCCCACAAAGAGGGAAAAAAAGGTTGACTCGAATATAAACCGAGCTTGTGGCAATCTTACAAGATTACTGTGGGAACTCAGGTCGACTGTTTTGAGTAGTGAGACTGCACGGGGCAGGAGCATAGGAGGATCGCTCTCGCCCTGGCTCACCACTGGACCAGCAGGGCTTAAGGTAGGCCCGAGGAGAGGCCTGAGATGAGTCCATATCAGTTTTATCATTCCATCTGTGAGACATTCCCTAACCTCTATTTGTCCGTCTTAATTAGATTGTAAGCTCTATTGAACAGGGATTGTCTCTTACATGTTTAATATACATCGCTGCGTACGCCTAGCAGCACAATACAAATGCTAAGTAGTAAGATTTGAATATAAACCGAGACCCCCATTTTTGGACCATTTTTGTGGCCCCAAAATCTAGGTTTATATTTGAGTATACAGTACTCCCCCGATGGGGGAGCCTGAAGAGGGCAGCGGGAGAGGGCAGCAGGAGAGCAGCCGGAGCGCCGCGAGTGCAGGAAATCACTCGTGGTACGCTCCGATCGCCTCTTCCTGCATTAAGTCGGGCCTTATCCAATCAGGAGCTGCCCGACATAATGCAGGAAGAGGCGGTCAGAGCGTACCGCGAGTGATTGGCGCTCCGGCTGCCCTCTCCTGCCTCTCCCGCTGCCCTATCCTTGTCGGCAGTTTGCGGTCGGAAAATACCGCGAATGACCGGGATCGCGAACTGCTGACCTTGAACGACCGGGGGAACACTGTATAAAGTAGTTAAGATGGGAGATTAATGAGGCTTAAGTTACAATGTGGTATCTAGAAGACCATATACCAATCTGAACCGACACAATCTTCAGAAACATTGATGAATTATATGGCAGTGGCACCCCCAAATACCCTCCTCATCATCCTCCCACCCCCGCACCTTCCGCACCGCACTCGTGCCCTCCCTTCCCCCTGCACCTCTTAAAATCTTCGCCAGGGCAAGCAGCTTCTGCAGCCTGCTGCTCGCGCTGGCTTTCCCTTCTGATGTCACTTCCTGGCCCTGCGACCCAGAAATGATTTCAGAGGGCGCCAGGCCAGGATAAGCAGCGGGCTAGAAGTAATTGCTCACGTTGGTGAAGATTTTAAATAGGTACGGTGGGGCAGGGGAGGGATGGTGGAGTGTGGTATGGAAGGGCGAAGAGGTGCTGGCACCCCCACCAAGATGGCACCTGGGGCGGTTCGCCCCTCCCCCTACACCACTGATTATATGTGCTACCTGTGGTTCAATAGAACATCCCAAGTACCAAAATGATTCTGTTAAGAGGTGCAAAGCAACAGAAGCCAAACTAGATCTCTTTGAAAAATTAATAAATGCTTTGGCAGTGTGACTAAACTGGGGAGCAGACAGGGATGTTGAAATATGTCATATGTTTTCCATTGCAGCTCATACTTTGAAATGTTACTCACGTAATGAAAAGCAAAACAATACTGACTATCTAACGGAGTCTCTCTGCAAACCATTTGAGACCTACTGTAAGACCACAACATTATCTTGTAAGTCTCACCACATTCAGCTAAGATTAAAATATGTGTGTGTATGTTGGGGGGGGAGGAGAGGGGGTGAAATGACCAGGTGGCTCAATGATTCTGTGGAGAAATGATGTTCCTGAGATGGACTTTATTAATATTAAAATAATATTAAAACTTGGCAAACCACATAAAAACCTCTAGGATGCAGTCTGCTGAAAAGCTTTGGACCCTGGACCCAACACGGTCCGTGTTTCGACAGAATGTCTTCTTCAGGGGTCCCTATGAAGTCCTATGGTAAAGATACGTGGATAAAAATGCCAGTCGAAAATAAACACACAGAATCCAGCAGCGAAAATAAGAGCAGTGTCATAGTAAAAGAACGCTGGATGGACGAAACTTCAACGCTCTCACTCCCAGATACAGACGGTAACCTACTCTCGGTAGATCAAATACAGTGACGAGAGTCCTCAACTTTAAAGGCACAGACTTCGAACACATGGGAGATTTTGTCCACCAGGAGCTGCAGAACCAAGCACAAACCGACAACGTGGAGAATATGTGGTCGACTCTGAAATCCACCTTGCATGAAGCAACAAATCGCTATGTAAAAAAGGTCAGCAAAAGTCGGAGAAACAAGAGACCCCAGTGGTTCAGTACTGAAATTTCGGACCTCGTTAATGAGAAGAAAAAAGCATTTATCGCCTACAAACATTTAGGAAAGCAGGAGGCAAAAGAAGACTATCAGGACAGGTCTAAAGCTGTCAAGAAGGCAGTCAGAGAGGCCAAGCTCCGAATAGAGGAGAATCTAGCGCGGAACATTAAGAAAGGGGATAAATCCTTCTTTAGGTATATTAGTGACAGGAAAAGAAACAAAGATGGGATAGAACGACTCAGGAAATCGGACGGGAATTATGCAGAATCGGATTCCACTAAGGCCGAGCTACTAAATGAATACTTCTGCTCGGTTTTCACCTGTGAGGCACCGGGATCCGGTCCACTTTTACAGACAAGGGAAAGCCAGAAAGACCCGTTTCAAGACTTCAAGTTTACGCCCAGTAGCGTCTACTGCGAACTTTCAAGACTCAAAGTGAACAAAGCCATGGGACCAGACAACCTACACCCCAGGGTGCTCAGAGAGTTGAGTGAAGTCCTGGCGGAACCATTGTCTGTGCTCTTCAATCTCTCCCTAAGCACGGGAAGAGTCCCCTTGGACTGGAAAACAGCTAACGTTATTCCACTCCACAAAAAGGGCTGCAGGACAGAGACGGCAAATTACAGACCGGTAAGTCTCACATCCATAGTATGCAAGCTCATGGAAACACTGATCAAACAGAAACTTGATACAATACTGGATGAAGAAAATCTACGTGATCCCCATCAACATGGATTTACCAAGGGCAGGTCCTGCCAATCAAATCTGATTAGCTTCTTCGACTGGGTAACAAGACAACTGGATGCCGGGGAGTCCCTGGACGTAGTGTATTTGGACTTCAGCAGAGCTTTTGATAGCGTCCCACACCGCAGGTTATTGAACAAGTTAAAATCGCTGGGATTAGGGGAAACACTAGCTGCATGGGTTAAAGATTGGCTGAGCGGTAGAATTCAGAGGGTGATGGTAAATGGTACCCCATCCAAAACATCAGATGTGACCAGTGGAGTGCCACAAGGCTCGGTCTTAGGTCCAATCCTATTCAACATATTCATAAGTGATATGACCCAAGGGCTCAGAGGAAAAATATCATTGTTCGCCGATGACGCCAAACTGTGCAACATAGTAGGTAAAAGCACTATGCCTGACAGTATGACGCAGGACCTACTACTATTAGAACAATGGTCATCGACTTGGCAGCTCAACTTCAATGCTAAAAAATGCAAAGTGATGCACCTGGGTAAAAGAAATCTGTGCAGGACTTACACGTTAAATGGTGAGACCTTAGTTAGGACCACGGAAGAACGGGATTTAGGAGTAATCATTAGTGATAACATGAAAACTGCCAATCAAGTGGAAAAGGCTTCCTCCAAGGCAAGGCAAATGATGGGTTGTATCCGTAGAGGTTTTATCAGCAGGATGCCAGAGGTCATAATGCCACTGTACAGGTCCATGGTGAGACCTCATTTGGAATATTGTGTTCAATTCTGGAGACCACATTACCAGAAAGATGTGCTGAGAGTTGAGTCAGTTCAGCGGATGGCCACCAGGATGGTCTCGGGGCTCAAGGATCTTCCGTATGAAGTAAGGCTGAATAAATTGCAGCTGTACTCACTTGAAGAACGAAGAGAGAGAGGAGACATGATTGAGACATTTAAATATATCACGGGTCGTATCGAGGTGGAAGAGGATATCTTTCGTCTTATGGGACCTTCGTCCACCAGAGGGCATCCGCTGAAAATCAGGGGAGGGAAATTTCATGGGGACTCCAGAAAGTATTTCTTCACTGAGAGGGTGGTCGATCATTGGAATGAACTCCCACGGCAGGTGATTGAGGCCAACAGCGTGGCAGATTTCAAAAATAAATGGGATATTCATGTGGGATCTCTGATGAGGTAAGGGCAGGAGGTTGGGGAAAGGGTCACTGGAGTGGGCAGACTTGGTGGGCTTTGGCCCTTTTCTGCCGTCATTTTTTTCTATGTTTCTAAGTGCTTTTCCACTTGCTCGCCAAACCTAGATACAGTGGAAAAGCGCTTCTGTATCTGGGAGTGAGAGCCTTGAAGTTTCGTCCATTCAGTGTTCTTTTACTGTGACACTGCTCTTATTGTCGCTGCTGTGAGTTTATTTCCAACTGGCATTTTTATCCACGTATCTTCACCATAGGACTTCATAGGGACCCCTGAAGAAGACATTCTTTTGAAACACGGACCGTGCTGGGTCCAGGGTCCAAAGCTTTTCAGTGGACTGCGTCCTAGAGGTTTTTATGTGGTTTGTCAAGTTTTAATATTATTTTAATATTAATAAAGTCCATCTCAGGAACATCATTTCTCCACATTGTTTTTTTTGTTTCTTCTTGGACTTGTCTGTGGAGATCATTGGGTCAATTCTCTTATTTTCGGCTCAGTGATTCTAACAGATCAAGACTGCGTTCACAATATTTGGGAAAACTTTAACAGTGAAGAAATCTACCAGTATAATAGCAAAAAAGAAGCAGACTGGAAGGGTTACCATATGGCTCCAGAAAAAGGTGGACGGATCGAGACATCCAGGTTTTACTTCTTCTGAAACCAATGGAAGTAAAACCTGGATGTCTCAATCCGTCCTCCTTTTTCTAGAGCCATATGGTAACCCTAAGACTGGTAGACTTACTTCAGGATTCAGAGTAAAATGCAATCTCTTTGCTTTGTATGGTGGTCTAGAGCAGTGGTTCCCAACCCTGTCCTGGAGGAACACCAGGCCAATCGGGTTTTCAGGCTAGCCCTAATGAATATGCATGAAGCAAATTTGCATGCCTCTCACTTCCATCATATGCAAATCTCTCTCATGCATATTCATTAGGGCTAGCCTGAAAACCCGATTGGCCTGGTGTTCCTCCAGGACAGGGTTGGGAATCACTGGTCTAGAGGCCTAGTTGGGGCAGGAGTGATCCCCAGTTGCTCGTGCCCATGCTGTCTCTGCCATCAAAATGAATGCTGCAGCATTCAATGGCAGTCTTGTGAGATTGCTGCTGAAGGTCACAGCAGCCATTTTGAGAGGAGTGACTGAGGATCATGTCTGCCCTGACTAGGTCACTAGAGCACAAGGATTTAAGGTGGGCCCAGGGAGGTCTATAGGTGGGTCCAGAAAAGGGGAGGCACAGGAACATGAGGCTTGTTCTGTTTGGAGGGGGGATGGGTAGAGAGGGAGGGAGGAGGAAGGACACAAGGTTCCTTCTATTTGAGGGGCAAGGAATGGTTTGGGGGACAATAGAAAAACAAATAGGCAGTTCCTCCTGTTAAAGGGGATGGAGGGACATATAGATGGTTCTTTGTAAAATACATTTAAGGCTATGAGAAAAGCATGTGTAGTTGGCAGCATGTACGGTAGAAATGATGAAAATGGAAATTCAATAGACATTTATCATCAATAACAAATGTGTTTTCTTCTTCTTTTTCATTTTTGTTGGTTTAGGTTTCTCTGGAGTTACTACTTTCAGTACCTTGTGTGCTATGCTTTGTTTCCCAGCTTTTGTAAATCTTGGTGTAATAAATTTTTCTGTTTCCTGCTGCAAAACTGACCTATGTAACTATATTGAAACAACAACAATTGCTGCAGGAAATGGAATAACTAGTGGACCAACAACTATACCAACATATGAAGGAACAAATGGAGGAATGAGCACACCAACGAGTGGAGGAACGTTTGGACCATCAAAAGAACCAACAAATGGAGGAATGAGTGGACCAACAAGTGGACCAACGTATGAAGGAACAAGCGGACCAACAAATGGAGGAATGAGCAGACCAACAAGTGGAGGAACTATTGGACCAACAGAAGAACCAACGAATGGAGGAACGAGTGGACCAACAAATGGACCAACGTATGAAGGAACAAGCGGACCAACAAATGGAGGAATGAGCAGACCAACAAGTGGAGGAACAATTGGATCAACAAATGGAGGAATGAATGGACCAACAAATAGCTCAATGAATGCAGGAACAAGTGAACCAGTTAATGGAGGAGCAAGTGGACCGAGTGGAACAACGAGTGGAGCAATGAGTGAATCAACAAGTGGAACATCAAGTGAAGTAACAAATGGAGCAACGCTCGTGGGCATCAGCCACCTGTTCTTGGTCATCTCAATGGGATTCATCAGCACTCTGCTGTGAGCTGGACTCTGATATGGGATGGAAGAAGCAGAAGAACTAGTTTATCCAAGACTTCTTCCTGTTCTGAGCCTGGGATATAAAGTTCTCTACAAAGGCTCCCACATGTGCTTTAACTTTAGCTGCCTGCATCTAACATGCATTTGTAGCACTAGATTCTCATGCAACCAACTCCAAGCTATTTTCTGATGTTTTTTTTTTCTTTCTTTCAGTCCTATATTATAATACAAATAAAATTACACTCATTAAATGAAAACATAACTGGTGACTTAGGTGGCAACTGCTGCACTTGAACCTGGGGAAGATCCCCAGGTTGACACACAATTTAGATCTTCTGATCCTGGGCTAGGTTAAAACTGAAGAAACTGCAACTTTGCTGCTCTTGTATAACCAAATCCAAGTTGTTAGATTACACTATAGCAGAAGTTCAACACCCCCCTCTGCTGATGCACCCGCCGATAATCCTCATAATTTCTGAGATTATGCTTAATTGAGTAAATATAACACACACACTCACAGTAGACAAATTTCTCAGAGAGAAAATCCCTTCTGGGTACAGCTTTCTTGTTCCAGTATGATGCAGAGGTGGTGAGGGGGAGAGGTAAGGCAGATACTGAAAGGTCCAAGTGCCAGAGAGGATAGCAGGATGATTCTTGCGTGAGGTCAGATGGAATAAAGGTGAAAACGATGCTCCTCTAATGAAAGAAGGACATCAGGGTGGTCTGAGCAGCCATGCGGCCATAGACCATGTGGTCAAACATGTGGCCAGAAGCATGTGGCCAGGAGTGTCTTCCAGTAGAGCTACAGCATGACTGAGAATAGAACAAAGGGTCTGCCGGGAAGTCTCCCAGGTAAGATGAGGAGTGTGTGTGTGCAAAAGAGAGGTCAGTCAGAGCTGAGATTAGCTCTAGGTGGCTGAGGAAAGGAAGCACCTTGAATGACCTTATCAGGCAGAGGTCAGAGATGGCCATATCAAATCCTAGATTAGTTGACCTGAGCTCTCACTCTGGCTCTGAAGATTATCAGCAGTTTAAACTCATTGAACCCGTCGCTTATAATACGAGGGTCATTTCATAAATAATGCACACTATTTTATTTTATTTTTTTAATTTACATGTTTTATTTTTTTTCAAGTTTTTCTTTTCAATATAGTCTCCCTGCTTTGCAATGACCGAGTCCCAACGTCCGGGAAGCTTCATTACTCCATCCATGACACTGTTTTTGTTCAGTTGCCGAATGGCTCAAGTACCGGTGGAAGAAAGCTCTTCCAGAGAAGCAAAACGATGTCCACGCTTAGGTTGTTTCAACTTTGGAAAAAGGTCGAAGTCTGGTGGACTCGTGTCTGGACTGTAGGGAGCATGGGATGACACCTCCCAGCCGTGTTCGCGTAGTTTTTCAATGATGACATTCCCTATGTGTGGATGAGCATTGTCTTGAATAATGAGTGGCCCAACCAAGAACAACTGAGGTCGGGTTTTTTGCATTTTTCTGCACATTTTTTTTGCAAAATAATCACAATAATACATTGCTGTGACACTTCTTCCACATGGAATTTTGTGTGTGATTATGATGCCTTCATGATCATAAGCAAAAATCATCATTTGTTTGTCTTTTGATTGAGCTCATCAAAATTTTTTGGGTCGTGGGGAAGATGGAGCTCTCCACTCGTCATTGATAAACTATGTGAATACAGACTTCGACCTTTTTCCAAAGTTGAAACAACCCATGCGTGGACATTGTTTTGCATCTCTGGAAGAGCTTTTTCCGCCGGTACCTGAGCCATTCGGCATCTGAACAAAAACAGTGTCTTGGATGGAATAATGATACTTCCCGGACGTTGGGACTCAGTCATTGCAAAACAGGGAGACTATATTGAAGGATTGTAAAGAAATACTTGAAAAAAACTAAACATGTAAATTAAAAAAATAGTGTGCATTATTTATAAAATGACCCTCGTGTTATCAGACTGGACTCTGTATTCCTTACGTAAGACCCCTTGGGTACCCAGCTACTATGTAGGGGCCGTGAGCCAGGACCAGCGCTAAGCTGGCAGGCCGTGGCAAGCACTCCTCACACTGTCTCTCGCTCCTCCAAATAAGCCAGACTATTCCAGCAGTGGTGAAAATAAAGTCCAGTTTTATTCGTTGTTCAACGGGAACAAGAGATACTTCAAAACAATAAAGCTCCAACTGCTTCAACTGCTATTTACAGTAGGGTTACCAGTCGTCCAGATTTGCCCCGGACGTATCTTCCTTTTGAGGACACGTCTGGGGATCCGGATGGCCTTTCAAAACCCGGCACTTTGTCTGGGTTTTGAAAAGCCTCCTCTCAATTGCATCAGGCAATGGGGCAGAGCTAGTGTGGGAGATGGGCGGGCCTGGGGGCGGGCAGCGGCAGGAGGGAGTGGGCATCCCTCCTGCCTCTCTTTATTTTTGTTCTGTGCTGTGAGCGGGGTGCCACTGGGGTGAGGCCATCATGGGGGGGAGGGGGGGGTCAGCACAACTTTTTTTTTTTAATGGGGCAGATATTATGCATGTGTTACAAACATACAACGTCCGTGGCCCATAGAAAAAATATGGCAGACCTGTCAGTAATACAGATACCGTATTTTGCTTGAGATCTTTATTTATACTATACAGCATTCACACTATATTCATCAAAAATATAATTTGGACCCCTAGTAATCCAGATACCGACAGGTCTACTGGACCTGTTGGATTTGGGGGGTTGGTATTAGCAGTCGCTAAAATTCATTTATGCCTTTGTCATGTTAGGCCATCGATCGGATGGCTCATTATAATATTAATGACCTCATATTAATACTAATGAGGTTGTTTGCGTGGCAGAGTCGGAGAACGTACGAATGCACAGAAAACCACGCGGTGAACTGCTCTGTACGTCGGGTCGGCAAATTTGGTCGGTCGCGACTGCATCGTTAGACGATCGGCGTATTTAGGCCTGATCATTTCAGGCTGCCAACTCCAAACTTACACACCATTTCCAGTGCTTGCCGTCACGGGGAACAAATGCACTGCGCCTTACCGCCAGAGCATAACATTCACCCAGGGCTACACTTGTCACTGGGACATTTTCAGGTGGTGAGGAGTGGCCTGTTACCTGAGCACCCTGAGGTCATGGGATCAAATCCCAGCACTGGTCCCTGTAACCAAGTTTCCACTGGTCCCTGTATCCAGTGCTGGGATTTGATCCCATGACCTCAGGGTGCTCAGGTAACAGGCCACTCCTCACCACCTGAAAATGTCCCAGTGACAAGTGTAGCCCTGGGTGAATGCTATGCCCTGGCGGTAAAGAGCAGTGCATTTGTTCCCCGTGACGGCAAGTACTGAAAATGGTGTATAAGTTTCCAAGTTTTCCAAGTTTATTATATAATTCGATTAATCGCCTATTCCAAGTTCTAGGCGATGTACAATTGCTAAAATGGCCAAATATGGGTAACAAATCGCACAGACATAAATCTAATCAAATTAAAATGACAAATACAAACATTCCTATACAAAGTTTAAATTAATTAAATTAAGTGACTTATACATACAATATCAAAATAAAGGGAAAATTATTAAGGGATTACAATCAATTTTTAATTCAATATATTTAAGGTAAAAACATTAGGAGGGGAAACAAATATGGTTTACAATGAAAGATTAGAGAAAAAGAGAAAAAAAGCATTGTGTTTATTCACCAAAAGCATCTTTAAAGAGAAAAGTTTGGTCTTGAATTTGTCCAAATTCTTTTCCTCTCTTATCTATAATGGGAGGTCATTCCAGGACTGGGCAAGTCATTTACCCCCCCTACCCCCCCCCCCTCCTTTTACAAAACCATACAAGCGGTTTTTAGCACCGGCCGGAGCGCTGAATGCTCTGCGCTGCTCCTCTGCTCATAGAGCTCCTATGAATGTTGGAGCCGTGCAGAGCATTCAATTCGCCGGCCAGCGCTAAAAATCGCTTGCACGGTTTTGTAAAAAGGGAGAGGGTTAATTCTCCATTGCCCCAGTACCTGCATATTACATTACATATTACACATTACATATTACATTACATTAGTGATTTCTATTCCGCCTTTACCTTGCGGTTCAAGGTGGATTACATAAGAGTTGTTATGACAATAAGAAGTACAAATTGTTAAGAAATTAAGAGGTACTTAAGGAATAGTTTGAGTATTTTCTAATTTGTTAAGGAGTATTTGGTAATTGCAGGAGGAGCCCGTTTGGTTGTGTTATATTGGTTTCTTGTCAACCACTTTGCATGTGTAAACACAAAAAGGCAGTGTGGAAGCCCCATCCCCCTTTCTTTCAGGAAAAAAGGGGGTCATGGGTCTGGATGTTCATTCTAGAAGATCTGGTAACCCTAAGTGATGCCATGCCCTTATATGGCAGTTTGACCAAGAGAATGACACGGTGACAAAATTCATCACCGTTCCCGTCCCCGCGGATAACTGCGGGAAATAATCCCATGTCATTTTCTAGTGTCTATTTCAACCTCGGTCCTTCTACACCAGCATTCTTCAAAGCAAAGCTTGCGGGTCAGTGGTTGTGGCCATTCATACTCTGATTCTTATGTGAGCCAAGGATAATGAAGCCATTGTGACATCACTGATGTGATTGGCTCTTAGGCACTGGTGGAATGAGGCATTATGACATCACAATATCTGCTCTGGATACCAGAGACTGTCATTCTGTAGTGTCTGTTTCAACCTCGGTCCTTCTACACCAGCATTCTTCAAAGCAAAGCTTGCGGGTCAATGGTTGTGGCCATTCATACTCTGATTCTTCCCTCTCTCCTTAAAGAATGACATGAAGATGGGTTACCGCAGTTATCCACGGGAACGGGAACGGTGATGAATTTTGTCACCGTGTCATTCTCTAGTTTGACCCTTACGGAGACTATCTCTTGAGGTCAGAGCCACCATTTTGATGGTGGAGGAATCTCTGGGGATCACTGCTATGTATGCTTCTATTAACCCACTAAGGATACCCCTAGTAACTGCTGGGCAGGGAGGGGGTCTCAGTGCTGATTAAGGGCTGGGCAGAGGGGTTGTGGGAATGCTGATGGGAGGGTGTCAATGCTGATGAAGGGGCGAAGGGAGGAGTGTTTTGGAGATTCCTGTTAGGTTTCTTTGAACAGCATCGCCACAGTAATACCAGTGTACTCAAGGCCTCCTCTTGAGGAAATGTTGCTTATCGTGCACCTGCTCTGTTAACCACTTCCCCTTCCCTTGCTGGAGCAAGCAGTTCCCCTGAGAATTAGTGTATGGTAACTGCTTACCATACTCGAGTGCACAGGTTCCCAGGTGTGATAATATATCAAGCCATTAGATATTACTTTTAACTAATTTCAAAGGATGGACTTTAGAGTTTAATCACAGTTTAATCACTGTCCCATGGGTGCTTCTCCATCACTGGCTGACATTACACACAGAAACCAACAGCAAATTACATAGTTCAGCCTCTAGGTGTGGTCACACAAGAAACATTAAGAAACCTCACGGTTCAGTCACTAGGTTTCACAGTGCAGCCTACAGCAAAGAAAATTAAATATATCGTATTTTTCGTTCCATAAGACGCACCTCACCATAAGACGCACCCCAGATTTACACCTTTAAATTCTCTTCCAGCCCCCCCATCAATCATCATTTTTACATACCCCATTATCTTTAAATTCCATCCCAGCCCTCCCAATCAATCAATCATCACTTTTACATATTCCCAGGACATTTAAATTCAATCCCAGCCCCCCAACACCGCTAAATTCCGTCCCACCCACCCCCACCCCGGCGGTACCTTTAAATGTTGGAGGTCGGTGGATGGCTGCCTGCTGATTACCGGGGCCAGTGGCACACAAGCGTGCTGCTGTATGGGCGGGCGCCACTTCTGAATGGATGCTCAGTTCTACTGATCCTTCTGTGTATCTGCACATGTGTCTTTATGATTTATGAGAACGTGTGAACAAAAAGAGGAGTCCAGAGCATAAAACATCAATTATTGCTAAAGAGGTATGATGAGCTTTCAGAATGTTCCACTGATACCAGTCCAGTTCTGAATAGGGTTTCCGGATTTTTGTCTGAGAAACCTGGACACACAGAGCTCCCATGGCAGAGTACCGGGAGAGATATTGAGGAGCTGCAAAGTGAATACACTTATAGGTCAGTAAGAGAAGTTTGAACTGTACGTAGTAGAGGACAGAAAACCAATGAAGCGACTTGAGGAGTAGGGTAACATGAGCATACAATGGCATAGTAAGTGGGGAGCATGGGGTGCTGTCCTCCCAGGATGCCATATTGGTAGGGGCACATTATATTACATTACATTAGTGATTTCTATTCCGCTTGTACCTTGCGGTTCAAAGCGGATTACAGTAGAAGAGAGCTGGACATTTCCAGGAGGATGCATTACATTGGAAAATTGCTGGTACAGGTTACAAAATTGAGGTTCAGATTACATTACATAGGAAATTATTTC
The DNA here is from genome assembly GCF_902459505.1 of Geotrypetes seraphini. NCBI lineage: Eukaryota > Metazoa > Chordata > Amphibia > Gymnophiona > Dermophiidae > Geotrypetes > Geotrypetes seraphini. Next base: position 15,190,991 of record NC_047085.1, read on the forward strand.
TGGTTACGTTACATAGAAGATTATCCGGTTTCCTTACATTGGTAGGTAGATGGTTTTGGTAGGAGATGTTAGGTTTCAGGTTGATTACTTGGGTTTCCGGTTACTTTTTTGGGACATTGAGGAGATGGTATCAGGGAGTGGGCTATACTTGGGAAAATTATAGAGGGGATAGGAGAGTCCTCAAGACACACCTAGCCAGTCAGGTTTTCATAGGGTTACTAGATTTTCTATTTGGAAAAACCGGACCCCCCCTAGATCTGCCCCCAGGCCTTTTTGGGCGCTTATACCTGTTTTTAGATCACCTAAGTCACAACGTATAAGCTCTGTCTAAGCAGTCTCATCAAACCTTCGATGATCTCTACAGTATGACTAAGTCTAGGTCGGCCCACATCCCTCCTTAACCACTCCTCCCAAAGCACCCCTTTCTTCTCTGGGCGCACAGTGGGATTCAGAGGCCTAAGAAGTCTCTGGATACGTCTAAAAACCCATTTCGATTATCGGCACTTGAACGACCTTTCTTTTTGATCGTCCAAGTGCTGACTTGGGTGGGTTTTTAGATGCATTTTTGTTTCGATTATGAGCCCCTTAGGCAATAAGTGGTATATAAATGCTTAAATAAATAACTATGCTGACTTTGAAATGCAGGAAGGCAGGAAGTCCCAGGAAAGGCTGTCTGGAGTGCTCTACATCCTTGGACCATTCTTCAGTGAGACAAGTCCATCCCTACATGAATTTGGGGGTTTAGTTAGCAATATTGGGGTAGATATTTAGCCCATAGTTGTCAGTCATTTTAAGCCTGAATATTCAATGCCAACTCATGTCAATATTTTGAATACCTGACTAGCTAGGTATGTCCCAAAGACTGGGTTCAGAACCTCAGCATTATAAGAATGAATGCTTCAACAGTATTATAATTTTTTTTTCCCTTTAGGTTTCTAGTTTAATAGTCCTTTTATTAGTAACTTACAATCATAAACTATATGGAGTGTAACAATACAAATTTCCTGAGATTTTATATTAGTTCAATGCTGAATTACACTCAGGCTTTATACCTTATATTAAAAAATCCTCTATATGTGGTGTATAATCATGAATAAGTTAATCAATCCTTTGCATAACCAAATAATTGTATGTGCTAAAGGAGCGGAAGTTGCTGACTGGGACCATTATAACCACAGTATAGTCCCATAAAGTGCATCATGTATAACAGTGGTCTGGCGGCCCGGGGGCTACATGCGGCCCACCAGGTCCTATTTTGAGGCCCTCGGTATGTTTAACATAATCACAAAAGTAAAATAAAACAGTTTCTTGATCATATGTCTCTTTAGCTATAAATGACAATATTATTATTAAGACTTAGCCAAAAGGAAAGATTTATAAACTATAAATAGTTTTACCTCATGCATTAACTATTTTTTCTGAGGCCCTCCAAGTACCTCCAAATCCCAAATGTGGCCCTGCAAAGGGTTGGAGTTGGAGACCACTGATGTATAACTTTTAAAGCCCAGATAAAAAGGTCAGTGTACTTATCTGGGAACGATGCAACATTTCTCTGATAAATATCCTCTGCTGAAGAAGTGAACAAAATAAACCAAAAACACCTCAAGATCAACAGTGCACACCCGGTCATCCAGCCACTTCCCGAGGCAGTTCACTCCCTCCTGACAACGCGTGGAGCGAAACTCGAGTTGAGGGACCAGATGTAGGCACCTTCGGCTGTGCACTGTTGATTCTGAGGTGTTTTTGGTTTATTTTGTTCCCTTCTACAGCAGAGGATATTCATCAGAGAAATGTTGCATTGTTCCAAGGTAAGTACAGTACTCCCCTGATATTCGCGGGGGTTCCGTTCCAGGAACCCCCGCGAATCTTGAAAAACCGCGAATACGGTTTTTCATGGGAGAGACTGGAGAGGGCATCGGGAGAGGCAGGAGAGAGCAGACGGAGCGCCCGGTGAGTGAAGGAAATCACTCGCCGTATGCTCCGACCGCTTCTGCGTGTCAAAGCAGCTCCTGATTGGCGAGGCCCGACTTTAGTACAGGAAAGGGCGGTCGGAGCATACCGCGAGTGATTTCCTTCACTCGCCGGCGCTCCGGCTGCCCTCTCCTGCTGTCCTCTCCTGGTCGGCGGTTCGTGGTCGGAAAATAGAAACATAGAAGATGACGGCAGAAAAGGGCCATAGCCCAACAAGTCTGCCCACTCTATTGACCTACCCCCCTTGATTTTACCTCCTTAGAGAACCCACGTGTGTATCCCATTTCTTTTAAAATCCGGCACACTGCTGGCCTCAATCACCTGAAGTGAAAGTTCATTCAATGATCAACCACCCTTTCGGTGAAGAAATACTTCTTGGTGTCGCCATGAAATTTCCCACCCCTGACTTTCAGCGGATGCCCTCTTGTGGCCGAGGGCCCTTTAAGAAAGAAGATATCATCTTCCACCTCAATACGGCCCGTGATATATTTAAACGTCTCTATCATGTCTCCTTGAATGACCGGGACCGCAAACCACCGACCGCGAATTTGCAGGAGAGCACTGTACGCTTTTTTTATCTGGGTTTTAAAAAGTTATACATGATGCACTTTATGGGACTATACTGTGGTTATGATGATCCCAGCCAGCAACTTCCGTTCTCAATCTCCGTTCTAGATATCACATTGATTTCATTTGAGCACTGAGGTCTTTAGCACATACAATTATTTGGTTATGCAAAGGATTGATTAACTTATTCATGGTTATATACCACATATAGAGGATTTTTCAATATAAGGTATAGAGCCTGAGTGTATTTCACCTTTTATTAGTAAACAGAGAGCCGTAATCTTCTTCCTGTTTCTAGTAAATGAGAAGGTTAGAGCAAAACTGCTTTTTCTATTTATTGCTAAATCCACTTTTGTAACATCCCTGGAGAAATCAGTTTGAGCAACGGAAAGAGCCACAACGCAGCAATATATCGCGTTCAGGATCCAAACTGGGAAAATAGGCTGAGGCTCCTCAGTTTGCTCCTGTCAGACAAATACGTCTCTCTCACTTGACCTGTTTCACCTTGTCTCTGAAGACCAATAGGAGTATAAAAGATTAATTAATATGCTTTTGAAAGGTGAATTATCAAAATACCAGCATATGTCTTGTAAAATATACAAAATATTATGGAAAAATAAAATTTGCTAGAATATTAAATATATAATGTGAAAAGTGCCCAGTGCCCTTTGTCTCCTGCACTTACGGTGCCGCTAAGAGAACAAGTTTGGGATAGAGGTCTGCACGGGTACAGGGATCGCGGTAATCCCGCTGGTCCCGCGGGAGTCCCGCAGGAATATCTCCTTAACCCACGGGATTCCCATGGGGACCCCTCTCTGGCCTACGGGACTCCCACGGGGACCCCCCTCAAGCCAACGGAACTCCCACGGGGATGGAAGGCTTTGGAAGCAGGGTTCGTCCATATAATATAATGGACACGTCAGCCTTAGTAAAAGAGGGGGTTTATAAGTTAATTACCTGAACAGAAAACAAAAAAAGGGTTCCACCAAAGAGATTCCACAAGGAAAACAACAGCGCAAGCACAAAAGAAACTGTGGAATTGATGATCCTGTCAGAAGTAATTGCTGCTTTTTATGGGGATGAGCAGGGATGGAGGTAATTCCATACGGGGATGGGTGGGGACGGAGAGGATCCTGGCGGGGACGGGTGGGGATGGAGAGGATCCTGGCGGGGACGGGTGGGGATGGGTGGGATTTCTGTCCCCACGCAACTCTCTATTTGGGACCACCATAACACGCCTCTGTCCTAGTACAGAAATATTGCTAATTCTCTGCTACCTTAATTGATAAAATTGAAAAACAGTAGCACTTATCTTGTATTTGAAGTAACTGGTTTTGTTCATTCAGTGGCCTGGCAGGGAATTTTTCTTTTTTAAAAAAAATATCTTTTCTATTATGCTTCAAGGTGGTTCGTGCGTGCTCGAAGGATGCGCATAACTTGACCGCTCCTCTACTCAGACCCAGGTTTATTACCCCCTGGTGATTTTCTTTAAGTCCAAGAAAGCTCGCAAATGGTCTGGAACAAAGAAGGTATATTTTGTCCCTAAATACACAGCGGAGGTTTCTACCGGAGCGCTAAACGCTCCAATGCTACTCCAACGCTCATAGAAAATAAATGCAAATACAAATATAATCCGAATTATTGTTTTATTATTGACTATTGTTGATTGCTTTATATTATGTGTTGTATATTAAACCTAAAATTCTTAAATGATACAACTCAGCGGCACAGAGGCGCATTTTCGATATGACATCTAAATCCGAGCCTAGACATTTTGGGGCTCATAAAACATCCAGACGCCCAAAAACCCGCCCAAGTTGGCACTTGGACATCCTAGTCGACAGGACGTGCAAGTGCCAAGTTTCGAAAGCAACTTTCTGGACCTCCAGAAGGACTTCTAAGCTGCTGTGCGTCCGGCGCTCAAAGGGGTGTGTTGGGAGGAGCATGATGGGCGGCGTTTGGGCGGGCTCTGGCCAGGACTTAAGACATCCTACAGGGATAATCAAATGTTTGGCAGATGTTCTGGACGGAACTTCTACGTTTTGAGTTGGACCTGTTTTAAAAGGGTATACGTGTTAAAAAGGTACCCAAAGCAGCCTCCTGTGTTCATAATGCTTTATTTCATTCATTTATTTGAGAATGTATCACTTGTAAGGAGAGTAGGTCATTTGAGATTGAAGAGCAGAGTGTTTGGTTCATTTGAGGGAGTTTTGGCTTGTTGAAGTACATGCTGGGGCTCTTTTCCCTGGAGAAGCGGAGGCTTAGAGGTGACATGATTGAGATTTATAAGATCATGAAGGGCATAGAGAAAGTGGAGAGGGACAGATTCTTCAAACTTTCGACAACTACAAAAATGAGAGGCCATTTGGAAAAATTAAGAGGGGACAGATTCAGAACCAATGCTAGGGAGTTCTTCTTCACCCAACGGGTGGTGGACACCTGGAATGCATTTCCAGCGGGTGTGATAGGACAAGGTACGGTATTGGAGTTCAAGAAGGGTTACTATACAGGTCCTGGACCTGGTGGGCCCCCGCGTGAGCAGACTGCTGGGCATGATGGACTTCTGGTCTTACCCAGCAGAGGCACTTCATATATTCTTATGCAATTCCTTCCTGTAGGCAGCTGCATTAAGTAAGATTCCTTTTTTCTTTTGGGTTCTTCAGGAGCTTAGGAATAAACCTCTCTCATAAGACTTATTGCATTACAAAAATTTGTCTTCATAGATTACAATTAATTCAGAATACTTCTGCGAAGCTGATCTTTGGAAAACGTAAATTTGACCATGTGACCCCTTTGCTTCAGAGTCTTCATTGGCTCCTGGTTTATTTTAGAATTCTTTTAAAATTCTACATGGTGTCTTTAATCCTCATATTCCTTTATTTTGGAACGTTTACCGATTCTCCTTTGCAAGAGGTATCCAACCATTTAAACTCTCCCTTCCTTCTAAAAAAGGGATTAAAGGCGTCAAGATCTTCTGTCAATCTTTGGTCTTTAAACTCTCTCAACTCTGGAACGTTCTCCCCTTTTTTTTAAAGGAGTTCCAGTTCATTTTGATTTTTCCGTAAATCTTTAAAAACTGCTCTATTTGCCAAACATTTTGAAAATTAATTCTTTTGAAATTTTGCTATTATCTTCTATTTATCATTTGTAAAACATTCTCTGTTTATTTAATTGCTGTAAACCGAGTCGAGCCTTCTCAGAATGATGCCTCGGTAGACAAAGTTAAGCTTTAGTTTAGTTTAGTTTTAAACAATGGCTGTTTGTTTCTCCACTCCATTTGTTTCACAATCGTTACATTGTCTTACCAACCACCACGGTGTCCTTTCTTCACAACTCCAACCATTCTGTGAAGAAATATTTCCTTATGTTAACCGTGGGTCTGCCCTTAATGAGCCTCATACCATGACTTCCTGACCTATCAATCTTCTTGCCCCTTAATGTCCTGAGCAACAGATAAATTAAAACCCTGCTAAATGTGGAGACCTCTGTTTCTTACCTATATAATACGTAGTGGGGCATCCCAGAGAACAAACATGTTTTCTTTAAAATTATTCTTTCCTGTATACTGTATGGAGGGCCTGGCAGGAGCCAGGAATTGGCCTGCTCTGTTATGGTAGAGACTTTAAAACAGACTGCTCAATATCCCAAGTTTATCTGTTCAAATGTTACTCAGGGGGTAAGAGCGGTTAATGTAGCCGATTTTAAAAAAGGGTTTGGACAGGTTCCTGGAGGAAAAGTCCAGAAACTGCTGCTGAGACAGACATGGGGGACGCCACTGCTACTCTTCAAGGTTCCAGAATCTTGCTATTCTTAGGATTCTGGAATGCTGCTACTATTTGAGTTTTTGCCCAGGTATTTGTGACTTGGATTGGCCTCCATTATAACGGGATACTGGGCTAGATGGACCTAGTATGGCAGTTCATATATGAGCCAAGTATGGGACATCACTGCTGAGGTTGGCTCTTAGGCATTGGTGGAATGAGGCATTATGACATCACAATATGAGCTCTGGAATGTTTCTGTTCTTTGGGTTTCTGCCAGGTACTTGTGACTTGGATTGGCCTCTATGAAGACAGGGTACTGGGCTAGATGGCCCATTGGTCTGATCCAGTAAGGCTAATCTTATACTTAGAACCTACGTTTCGCCATAGAGGGCCTTCAAGCACACCTGGCCATTGATGGAAATACGGTGTAGTACAAGTCAACTTAGGTCATATGTTCTGGCATTTTAACTTAGTAGCAGGACTATGGAAGCAGATCTGGAGCTCCTATAAATCCCTACATGAAGGTGGTTTGAAAAGTCTGGTAAATTTCCACGAGATGAGTGCCATAGTCCATTAAGTCATCGATGCCGTCAATGAGCAATTTGCAGAGTTTGACATAACCAATTTTCCCGATGGGATGAAAAAAATTGGAAACTCACTGAACTAAGGCCCTGATTCTCGAAACGACGCCCTAAGTTAGGGCCTAATTTAATTGGCTTCATTGATTTTAATTGGTGTGGAAAATGACCGCGTCATTTAAAATCAATTAATTGCACGTTAAAAAAAGCGTGGGGGGGGGGGGGGTACTGGCGCACAGCTGAAGATTGAAAGAGGATATCAGGGCAAGAAACTTTCAGGTTTAGGAGTCCGAGGTGTGCTCGGCATGAATGTTAAAATCACCACAGCTCCACACAGGAGGTGGACCACCTGGTTACTAATGAAATAAGTCTGACAGAATTCTTGGAGCATAGTCAGGATGTGATCCAGAGTAGGTCCACTTTGATAATAACATGCATGAGTGAGATAGATAAAATGTTAATAATGAAAACTTACTTTAAAAATAGGCTGACAAAATTTTGTGGAGATTTGGTTAGGATTTTTCCTGATGTATCAAGAGCTACGCAATTAAGAAGGAAATAATTTTTAAAATTAAAAACAAGGGTCTTAGCCCTTGATGCGTCGTATTATTTAAAATTTCCAATGTAAATGTCTTGTTAAATTACAAGACATTGAATATGTATTTTGGGATCTTATTCAATTGCAACAATTCTTACTAGTTAGAGAACAGAAATGAGTTTTTAATCTTCAATGTTGTTTCATAACTGAGAATTGGAGGAGGTAAGAGTCCCAAATAGTATGGAAGGGTTTAAGATTCATAAGGATGAATTGAGAACCAATTCTTAGTTTTCTTCTTGTTTTTTTCGTAATTGAATGGTGGCATGTCTTCTCATTGTTGTGGGCTTTGAAAGGAATTTTGTTTGTTATGTAAAAATACTGTATAATTATGTTAAGATCCTTTTTTTCCTTGTGTCATCTGATATTGTAACTATTAAACTTGCATAATTAAAAAAAAAAAAAAAATCATCACAGCTACGATCAGTGTATCGCAAACTGTGTGCCGTGGCACACCAGTGTGTCTCCTGAGCTTTCAGGTGTGCCGCGACACACTGGTGAGGAGGAGAGTCACATCACGTAGGCAGTCAGCTGGCGCAGATGACTCTCTTCCTTGCCGGCATCTCTCCTCCTCTCCCCGCACCTCCCCTCCTTCCAGATCCCTTCACCGAAGCGGGTTGCGGCCAAATGGGTCCCCGCGCTTGCACGGACGTCGATGAAATGAAGTTATGCATGCGCGTGACATCATTGCATCAACGACCGCACACTTCCGGGTGCCTTCCGGCCGGGGCATTGGGATTAGTGTACAGCCGGACGAAAAGTTTGCAAGACACTGGTGTAGATCTTCAAAGCTCTCTTGTAACTTTGCAATCCGTTGAGTGTTGAGGAAAGGCTAAAGAGGTCGGGGCTGAGGAGAGATATGATTGAAGACTACAAAATCCTGAGTGGGGTAGAACGGGTACAAGTGGATCAGTACTCCATTAAAATTTACAAAGACTGAGGGACGGTCAATGAAGTTACAGGGAAATACTTTCAAGACCAATAGGAGAAAATATTTTTTCACTGAAAGAATAGTTTAGCTCTGGAATTCATAGCCAGAGGATGTGGTAAGAGCGGATAGCGTAGCTGGTTTTAAGAAAGGTTTGGACAAGTTCCTGGAAGAAAAGTCCATAGTCTGTTATTGAGAAAAACATGGGGGAAGCCACTGCTTGCCCTGGATCGGTAGCATGGAATGTTGCTACTCTTTGGGATTCTAGAATCTTGTTACTCTCTGGGATTCCGGAATCTTGCTACCTCTTGGGGTTCTGTTTAGAATGTTGCTACACCTTGGGATTCTAGAATCTTGTTACTCTTTTGGATTCCGGAATCTTGCTACCCCTTGGGGTTCTGTTTGGAATATTGCTACACCTTGGGATTCTAGAATCTTGTTACTCTTTGGGATTCCGGAATCTTGCTACCCCTTGGGGTTCTGTTTGGAATGTTGCTACACCTTGGGATTCTAGAATCTTGTTACTCTGTGGGATTCCGGAATCTTGCTACCCCTTGGGGTTCTGTTTGGAATGTTGCTACACCTTGGGATTCTAGAATCTTGTTACTCTTTGGGATTCCAGAATCTTGCTACTCCTTGGGTTTTGGCCAGGCAGCTGGATTGGCCACTGTGGGAACTGGTTACTGGGATTGATGGACCATTGGTCTGACCCAGTAAATCTATTCTTATGTTCGTATGAATGTAACCACACAGAAAATGCACTTTACCTTTCCTTTGCTGTAAGATCTGAGGAAATAGCCAAGCAGTGGCCTAGCGGGGATGAGAGGCACCCGGAGCGGTAGTGCCTCGCCCTCGTCTCCACCCCGATCCCCCCTGCTGCACATCCCTCTTCCCTTCCCCTGTACCCCTAATAGAAGTTGTTGCTTGCTGCGGTCCACTTCCTGCTCCTTGCGACCCCGTTGGCTCTCTCTCTCTGACATCACTTCCTATATGCGGCACCCGGAAGGGACGTCAGCAGGAGAGCCGACCGGGTCGCAAGGAGCACGTTGTTGACCGCCTTGAGCAACAACTTAAACTAGAGTTACGGGGAAGGGAAAGGGGGCATATGTGTGGCGAGGGGAGGAGTAGGAAGAGGCAGGGGCAGAGAGGAGGAGGAGTGTTTGTGCCCCCACCAACATAGTGCCTGGGGCAGACTGCTCCCCCTTATTATGCCACTTTAGCCAAGTGTTGTTAGACAGTAGAAAACATTTGGTGGAAGCTGACTGCAGAGCTCAGGGCTTAAGCTGCCACCTTGGAAGCCTCCCAAGACCCCCCTCCCCCCGTTCAAAATTATTAACTTAAATGTCTTTAAATAAAAACACTGTTCTCTTCAATTTATACCACACCACTATTCATGACATTAGAAATTGTGAACCTGGAACTGAGTACAAGAAAAGCCTTTACCAGAAATTGCAATTGTAAAAAATATATTCATGGCTGCTCTTTTGCAAAATATACATCAGATACATGATCAGAGATAGGTGGATTATGAATTCAAGAGAGAAAAAACCCTGAGTACATCAAATTAAACCTCATGAATTCAACGGTACTGCACCTGCCTATCTAAACGATCGCCTAAACTGTAACCTTCCACCCAGAACAAGAAGAACACTGACACCATTCTCATACCCACCACTTAATGGCACTCATCGTAAAAAGCTTTATGATAACCTCATAGCAACGCATGCAGCAAAACTTGAATCCTCTATCACCAGGCTATTAACCTCAACATCTGACTTCAAAGCATTCCGTAAAGAAATCAAAACGCTGCTATTCAAAAAGTATATACAATCTACCTAACCTCCCTCTCCTCTCCCCCTAGAAATCAAAACACTACTGTTCAATACCATTACAATCTTCCTATCTCCCTCTCCTCCTCCACTTACACCGACCAGGTTCTATGCACTCCCTGGCACCATACCCTCAATCGACAAAAAAAAAAAATATCGATAAAAAATCGATTAAAAATAAAAAAATTAGAACCTAAATCATCTTACCGAAACCAATTACCTACCAACATATGGAAACAGACAATCTGCTATGTAATGTAATGTAACCAGATTTACCTTCCAATGTTATTATGTCTTACACTCATTCTGTTATTAAGTCTATTCCCTCAACCTGTATTCTCCAATGTCATGTACCCTCCTGGAAATGTCCAGTTCTCTTCTTGTGTAATCCGCTTTGAACCGCAAGGTACAAGCGGAATAGAAATCAGTAATGTAGAAAACATAGAAACATAGAAAAAAGCGGCAGAAAAGGGCTACAGCCCACCAAGTCTGCCCATTCCAAGTATCCCCCCCCTGAATTTACTTCCTTAAAGATCCCACAAGAGTATCCCATTTATTCTTAAAATCCGTCACGCTGCTGGCCTTTACCACCTGGAGTGGTAGTCTGTTCCAATGATCCACCACTCTTTCGGTGAAGAAGTACTTCCTGGAGTCGCCGTGAAACTTCCCTCCCCTGATTTTCAGCGGATGTCCTCTGGTGGTCGAGGGACCCATGGGCCAGGAGATATCATCTTCTGGCTCGATGCGTCCCGTGATGTATTTATACGTTTCGATCATATCTCCCCGTTCTCTTCTTTCCTCGAGTGAGTACAGTCGCAACTTCTGTAGTCTTTCTTCATATGGGAGTAATGTAATGTAATGTAATAACACTAATAAAAAGCCCGAGAGCTTGTCTGGACGGGCGTATGGTAACACGGGGCTGGGAGGCCCTTGTATCGCCCGCGAGGCAAGTTGGGGGGAGGGACAGTTGTAGGTGAGAGATAGGACGGTAACAGGGAGGGAGGGGTTTGCGCCAAAAGGCGTGTAAAGGATTGGGCCAGCAGGATGATTGACGGCGCGGGGGAGTTAATATAACTGGGACCTTGGAGGACTCGTTTTTTTCTAGGGTCCTCCAGGGCAGTTATTTCCCCCACCCGCCCACCCTTGTGTGGAGAGATATGGTCGCTCGTGAGGGCGGGTCTCCCGAGCTACTGGGTGCTGGGGCTCATCCGGCGATGAGCGTCGGGCTGGCTGGGAGCCGTGCCTTGGGGTCAGGTGGCCCGGGTTAAAGGGGCATGAGGTCATGCCACCCCTCAGGCTCTTGCTGTTGGTGGCGGGGTCGGGGGCAATAGGTTGATGTTTTCACAGGGTAGCTCAGGAGGAGCTTGCTGATGTTGTTCAATTGAGGTTCAGGGTGTTAATGATGTCAATATATGCAAAGGTGATTAATAAGGAGCTGCAGCTATGTTCCATAATACTATGTGTTGTTTTATTAGTTGGTTGGGTCAGGAGAAAGAGTGGTATGTGCACGGGTGGTAGCAGGGACTGTCCAGACTCCGCTGTTAACTTGCATTAGGTGACTCAAAATGAAATTTTGTAACGGTTAGTATCATTTCTGTGAGTCAATGTGTTGGATGTGGTTGGTTGGGGGGGGGGTTTTGCACAATGAACCCAAGAGCATTTACCAACTGGGTATATAAGACTCTCCTAGCCGATCCTGCCTCCTGGGGTCTGAAGGCATCAACTGAAGATGAAGACGTTCCTGCTCTCTCTGCTGGCGGCAGCGCTGTGTCTGCACCTCGGTAAGTGAGACACAAGAACTGGAATATCACGTCCCCCGTTACCTTTGAGCCTGATAGAGCCTTTTTTCCTTTAAAGAATTATCTTTAATAGTTGCATTATTTTATTACAGTTGTATTTATTAATTGCCTTTATAAAGATATTCACCTAAGGCGGTGTACAGCAAGCAGCTCGTGAAATAGAGAACTTACCCTCTAGTTTCAAGTTTATTAGGTTTTTCTATACCGCCTGTCAAGATTATCTAAGTGGTTTTACAATCAGGTACTCAAGTATTTGAGGGAAAATATGCAAGGCATTAAACGTGTGAAAATAAAAGTTTTTAGGATGCCTCTTAGCACATCCTAAGAGTCTTTTAGAATGTTAATGTGCTACTAAATTATTAAAATAGTTCGTGATCAGCTCTGTTGCTGATGGCATTTTTGTGTGCTGCTTAATAGACATCTACAGCGGTACCGTATTTTTTGGTCTATAAGACGCACCTGTCCATAAGACGCACCCCCCTGTAGAGGAGAAAAAAACCAAAGAAAAAAGTTTTCTCCTCTTCAGAGGGGTGCGTCTGGTGTGTCTGGTGCTAAGCAGCTTGAAGCAGCCCGCTCGCAGCCCACAGCCACCCGCCTGCAGCCACCTACACCCGATGCAGCCAGCCCACAGCCAGAATCTGCCCGCACCTGAAGCCACCCGCAGCGAAGGAGCCCGCCCAATGCTGCCCGCGCGTGAAGCCTCCTGCCTGCAGCCCAGTCAAGCCGTCGCAGTAAAGGAGCCCACTTGACGCTGCCCGCACGTGAAGCCTCCCATCTGCAGCCCAGTCAAGCCGTCGCAGTAAAGGAACCCACTTGACGCTGCCCGCACGTGAAGCCTCCCATCTGCAGCCCAGTCAAGCCGTCGCAGTGAAGGAGCCTGCCCGACGACGCCCACACCCGAAGCCGCCCTGGTACCTTTTTAAAGTTGCGGTGCTCTCCTTGGTTGTTTTTGGAAGCAGTGCAGAGCGGCGCGACGCAGGAGCGCGACCTTTGCCCTTCTTGTTGGGTCCCGTGCCGCTCAGTGATTGGCTGAAGTCAGTTCTCAATGAAAACTGACCTCAGCCAATCACTGAGCGGCGCGCGACCCGGCAGGAAGCGCAAAGGTCATGCTCCTGCGTCAAGACACTCTGCTCTGCTTCCAAAGACAGCCGTCCAGCAGGAGAGCACCGCAACTTTTAAAAGGGGGGGAGGGGAAGGTGTATTCGCTCCATAAGATGCACCCACAAAAAGTGCACCTTATGGAGCGAAAAATACGGTAATCAGATTACAAAATAAAAATATTGCATTATGAGACAAACCCCCTCTTTTACTAAGGTGCGCTAGGCTTTCTAGTGTGCGCTAATCACACGCTTACACGTGCATGTTATCCTATGGACACGTTAGCGGTTAGCGCACGCTAAAACGCTCAGCGCACCTTTGGAAAAGAGGGCCAAAGAGTGATATTTTTCAAGGCATTTCTAAAATCAATAGATTGAGAATCTGCAGGTTCAGAGGAATCCTATTCGCAGCAGAGCAATCGTACGCTCACAGCTGGCAGAGAGGTGAACACAGGGACAGGCAAATTAACCCCGGTCCTTTTGCAAAACCGCAGCGCGGTTTGCTGCGCTGGCCGCGGCGGTGACAGCTCCGACGTTCGTAGAATTCCTACACGCGTCGGAGCCGTTACTGCCACCGCCGGCGCTAAAAACCGCTACGGTTTTCTAAAAGCAGGGTAAATCCTGGAAATAGCAATAAAACTCGGTCGTACTGCAAGTATAACCGAAAGTTTAACGAGGCTGCCTGGACAGAAGTTGAACGTTGTGACTTAGGCCGTGTAAAACCAGGTCTAAGTGGCAAAAAAGTATCCAAAGTGACCACATAAGCACCGCAGACACAAAGTACAGACCCCCACACACTGCCCCCCCAACACCATAAAAATCGGAATTAAAACCTGGCATAGCAAAGCCTAGTACTGTAGATCAGAGGTGGCTTAAGTAGTGTGGGGGGTGGTTTAGTGAACCATAGCAAGGAGGACCCAGGCCCATAAACCACTCTAACCACTGCATTTATGGTGGAACATGTGCGCCCCCCCCCCCCCCAAACCTCCTCAAACCCTATTGTACTGCATACAGGTACCACCTGCAGCTGTGAGGACTATTGGGGTTGTAGACAGGTGAGTCCAGTAGATTTTGGGGGGGATCACCATGACCTATAAGGGAGTTGTGGTGAGATGTTTATGTGGCACCCTTTTTGTGAAGTTCGCAGCAGTGCCCTGTAAGGCACACCACTGCTGTGTTGCCATGTCTGGGTGTCCAGTCTGTCGCTTTGCTGGCCCCTCCCACGTCCAAAAGGTCTTGTTCTAGCTGTTTCTGACTTGGAGAAAATTTTGGGACGAGAACAGGTTATAAAGACAGGCAACTTAGCGGTCTGGGCAATCAAACGGCTGGATGTACAGTTAGACGATTCTCGAAAAAAAAAAAATATATATATATATATATATTTTGGACGTATTTTTCGAGAATGGACTTTAGGCACTGCCGATTTTGGACGACTAGTGACTTAGGCCCAAAACAGACTTAGATGTTTCTTTTGATTATGCCCCTCCACAAGGTTTACATTCAGGGACTCAAGCATTTTGCCCCATCTCTCCTGGTGGGCAATGGGGGGATTAAGGGACTTGCCCAGGGTCACAAGGAGGTGAATAGAACATTCACATAATAAATTTTGGGAGTGTATGGCGCAGGGGGTTAGAGATACATCCACAGCACCCTGAGGCTGTATCGCTGCTCCTTGTGACCCTGGGCAGGTCTCTTAATCCCCTCATTGCCTCAGGTACACTAGATAGACTGTGAGCCCCCCAGGACAAACAGGGAAAATACTTGAAGGACCTGTATGTAAAACTGCTTTGAGTGTGGTTATACAAGTCCCAGCCCCTTTCCCTGATGTCAAGTGCCTGGCAGAAACCCAAAGAGCAGCAACATTTTAGAACTGAGACTGTGATGTCATAATGCCTCATTCCACCAATGCCTAAGAGCCAACCTCAGCAGTGATGTCACAATGGCTGGATTGTCTAGTACTTAGCTCAGTTTTACTACATTATGATTTCTAGAGTGGCGCAGTGGTTAGAGCTACAACCTCAGCACCCTGAGGTTGTGGGTTCAAATCCCATGCTACTTGTGACCTTGGGCAAGTCACTTAATCCCCCATTGCCCCAGGTTCATTAGATAGACTGTGAGCCCCCCAGGACAATCAGGGAAAATGCTTGAAGGACCTGTATGTAAAACTGCTTTGAGTGTGGTTATACAAGTCCCAGCCCCTTTCCCTGATGTCAAGTGCCTGGCAGAAACCCAAAGAGTAAGCAACATTCTAGAACTGAGACTGTGATGTCATAATGCCTCATTCCACCAATGCCTAAGAGCCAACCTCAGCAGTGATGTCACAGTGGCTTCCCTTCTGATATTGGAGGAGAATGTGGCACAGTGCTTAGAGCTTCAGCCTCAGCACCCTGAGGCTGTGGGTTCAAATCCCTCACTGCCCTTGTGATGCTGGGCAAGCCACTTAATCCCCTCATTGCCCCAGGTACACTAGATAGAATTTGAGCCGACTGGGATAGACAGGGAAATATGATAAAGTGCCTGAATGTAAAACCACTTAGAATATAAGTAATAAAGTTACATAAATAAATATTGTGCTCATGACGTCAACAAAATAGAAATAATAGAGAACACTTCCACAATGGTCAGATGCACCCTGTCTGATGGTGTATTGAAAAGCAAAGTGCAGAGTGAGATTACAGTTCCCAACGGAGGAAAAGGCCTCAGACAAGGGCCCTCCCACCTCCACAATGGTGGAATAACGGTGGTTGAGCGTCAACCTCACTGGCTAAAAAAACACTGCACTGCTTAAAAGTATAATCAAAAAAATGTATATACTGTGTGATAGATGAAAATATCAACTTATCTTAGTTGATCGGTACACCGACGGTGGCCAGCGTTTCACTCTTCAGCTACCTCAGGGTGTAACATCTCCGATCAAAACTTTAAATCGGACCCTCAATGCACTTTGCTTTTCAATACACCATCAGACAGTCTTTTCACCTTTTCCGAGTCTTTTTGGCTTTTACCTGCTTCCTGAAGTAGAGGCAGTTACGGCTTCGGCACAGACCCTCTGGGTGGGAGTTTCAGCAGATAAAACGGATAACAACAACAGTTCTCTATCATCTATCCTCGATACTACAGCTATCACAACTCTAATTCATTCACTTGTCATCTCTCACCTTGATTATTGTAATTCTCTTTACAATGGACTCCCTCAAAAAGAACTACGGCGACTCCAACTCATACAAAATACAGCCATCAAACTTATTTACAAATTGGGAAAATATGACCATGTTACACCTCTCCTGAAAGAAGCTCATTGGTTACCTATAACCCATCGTGTCACATATAAAACAATTATGCAAGTCTTCAAAATCAGATTCTCCCGTCAACCATCTTTTCTAGATAAACTTCTAACATAGTAGATGACGGCAGATAAAGACCCGAATGGTCCATCCAGTCTGCCCAACCTGATTCAATTTAAAAAAATTTTTTTTTTTTTTTTTTTTTTTTCTTCTTCTTAGCTATTTCTGGGCGAGAATCCAAAGCTTTACCCGGTACTGTGCTTGGGTTCCAACTGCCGAAATCTCTGTTAAGACTTACTCCAGCCCATCTACACCCTCCCAGCCATTGAAGCCCTCCCCTGCCCATCCTCCTCCAAACGGCCATACATAGACGCAGACCGTACAAGTCTGCCCAGTAACTGGCCTAGTTCAATCTTTAATATTATTTTCTGATTCTAAATCTTCTGTGTTCATCCCATGCTTCTTTGAACTCAGTCACAGTTTTACTCTCCACCACCTCTCTCGGGAGCGCATTCCAGGCATCCACCACCCTCTCCGTAAAGTAGAATTTCCTAACATTGCCCCTGAATCTACCACCCCTCAACCTCAAATTATGTCCTCTGGTTTTACCATTTTCCTTTCTCTGGAAAAGATTTTGTTCTACGTTAATACCCTTTAAGTATTTGAACGTCTGAATCATATCTCCCCTGCCTCTCCTTTCCTCTAGGGTATACATATTCAGGGCTTCCAGTCTCTCCTCATACGTCTTCTGGCGCAAGCCTCCTATCATTTTCGTCGCCCTCCTCTGGACCGCTTCAAGTCTTCTTACGTCTTTCGCCAGATACGGTCTCCAAAACTGAACACAATACTCCAAGTGGGGCCTCCCCAATGACCTGTACAGGGGCATCAACACCTTCTTCCTTCTACTGACTATGCCTCTCTTTATACAGCCCAGAATCCTTCTGGCAGCAGCCACTGCCTTGTCACACTGTTTTTTCGCCTTTAGATCTTCGGACACTATCACCCCAAGGTCCCTCTCCCCGTCCGTGCATATCAGCTTCTCTCCTCCCAGCATATACGGTTCCTTCCGATTATTAATCCCCAAATGCATTACTCTGCATTTCTTTGCATTGAATTTTAGTTGCCAGGCATTAGACCATTCCTCTAACTTTTGCAGATCCTTTTTCATATTTTCCACTCCCTCTTCGGTGTCTACTCTGTTACAAATCTTGGTATCATCTGCAAAAAGACACACTTTTCCTTCTAACCCTTCAGCAATGTCACTCACAAACATATTGAACAGGATTGGCCCCAGCACCGAACCCTGAGGGACTCCACTAGTCACCTTTCCTTCCTTCGAGCGACTTCCATTAACCACCACCCTCTGGCGTCTGTCCGACAGCCAGTTTCTGACCCAGTTCACCACTTTGGGTCCTAACTTCAGCCCTTCAAGTTTGTTCAACAGCCTCCTATGAGGAACTGTATCAAAGGCTAATCCCCTACTGTTCATCTCGGACCCTTAGATCAGCCGATCAAAACCTACTATCTATTCCCACAATCAAAGATTTCTTTTATACGAGAAAGACCAACTTTTCGGTAGTCGCTCCCACCCTATGGAACTCATTGCCATCTCATTCGTCAGGAGACATCACTTGATAAATTTAAGGCTAAATTAAAAACTTTCTTATTCCAAGACGCTTTCTCCTATTCCCAAATATAACTTATTCTTCAACACCTCAACCGCTTTTAAGAAGCGATCCCATTCCTTATGTTTCATCCTTCCCTTTTCAAAAAAATTTTTTTTTTTTGAATAATGTATTTTTTTCCCCTTCTATTTTATTATACCCCGCCCTCACTTTCCAGTATGTCTAGTTAAAGTTTAAATGTCCACAATCCCCTTTTCTTTTTTTTTCCTTTTCAATTATATTATTTATTGTACTATTTTTAACTTGTAAACCGGCTAGATACTCGTTGATGGTCGGTATAGAAAAAATTTAATAAACTTGAAACTTATATCCAGCACATCACTTCTGTTCAAAAAATTACCTGCGCTAGAGATATGGGCACTACAAGTGAGAGCATAAGTATAGCCTTACTGGGTCAGACTATTGGTCCATCAAGTCCAGTAGCCCGTTCTCACAGGGGCCAATCCAGGTCCCTAGTACCTGGCCAAAACCCAAAGAGTAGCAACATTCCAGAACTGAGATTGTGATGTCATAATGCCTCATTCCACCAATGCCTAAGAGCCAACCTCATCAGTGATGTCACAATTTCTTGATTGTCCTATACTTGGCTCATATAAGAGCATAAGAACAGCCATACTAGATCTGACCAAAGGCCCACCAAGCCCAGCAGCCCGTTCTCATGGTGGCCAATCCAGGTCACTAATACCTGGCCAAAACCCAACGAGTAGCAATATTCCATGCTACCGATTCAGTATACGTTACTGCTGAAACTATTAAAAAAGAAAATAAATGAAATACTGTCCACTGTCATCTGCACATCAGAGGTTTTATGGGCTTTGAAAGCTAACGTCGCAGGCCCTGCCCCGATGCCTGGTACCTTAGACACTGCTTACAAAGTGAAATGGTGGCGTTTCTGCTGTGGAAGCGGTGGAGGAGGGGGGGTTGTGGTTTACAAATGTGTCTGCAGAAGCTGATGTGTGATTAGAGTGTGTTTTTTTGTGGGGGTTGGGGAGGTTCATCCTTGCAGGATTTCATCTTCAAACTGATCGCCCGTTAACAGAATTTCTTTGCAGAATCACAGATGAGAGGCATAATAGATTTAATATGATCCAAATTTATTCCTAAGATTGATAGAACATTTTGGAATATTTTGCATTGTATTCAATAATGCTTCTCCTAGGACAAGCAGGATGAGTCAGCCACATATGGGTGTTGTCCCAACAGCTCCCAATTTGCGGATAAGCTCTCCAATAGCTCAGAGAGATTTTTTTTTTTTTTTTTTTCTGAGCACGTGCAGTGCCCGGGCCCCACTGGGCATGCCCGAGCCCTACCCATTTCCTCCTGCTTCCCCCTAATCCCCAGTCTTTAGTTTCCGCCCGTTCCCATCGGTCGGATTTTCTACAGCTCTCCATCTAATCACAGTCCAAAGTATTTATGGCGGAAGCTATCCTCCTGGTCTAATGTAATAAAGTCAGTTTACCATTATAGGCAATGAGACTGTGGTATTGCAAGGGTGGTATATCAGTGGTATAGCGAGGGTGGTATATCAAAAGTATATCAGTGGTATAGCGAAGGTGAGAAGTGCCCCCACCCTTGCCCTCTTCTTCGCCCCCCTTCCTTCCTGTCCCCTCCCCCATCGTGCATGTATCCCTTTCCCTTCCCTTCCCTCGTACCTTTTTAATTGTCTAGGAGGAAGCAATGTCACAAACTTGCTGCCCACGTCGCATCGGCCATCCCTGTGATGTCACTTCCTAGACGCGGGGCCCGGAAGTGACATCAGAGAGAGGCGACGCTGATGTGAGCAGCAAGTTTGCAATGCTGCTCAAGCAGGCACGAGGGGAGGGGAGGGGCATACGCGCACTTCAGGGGAAGGAGTGGGCGGGGGGGGGGGTGCGGAGGGGAGAACGGGTGCCAGCACCCCTACCAAGACTGCGCCCATGGCAGACCCCCCCCCTGCTCCCTCTTACTATGCCACTGGCTACAATAACTTGATTTGTTGAAAAATAGCCTGACGTAACAGTAGCCCACATCGATCACTTTCCCTCTGAGTCTTCTCAGTGCAGGTGATCGAGGCAGACAGCGTGCCAGACTTTAAGAATAAATGGGATACCCATGTGGGATCCCTACGAGGGTCAAGATAAGGAGATTGGGTCATTAGGGCATAGACAGGGGGTGGGTAAGCAGAGTGGGCAGACTTGATGGGCTGTAGCCCTTTTCTGCCGTCATCTTCTATGTTTCTATGTTTCTATGATGGGTCATTTGGCCTTTATCTGCCATCATGTTTCTATAATGAGAAAGTTCTATGACATCACAATGCAGGTGTAAAGAGCCTTAGCCTATAGGAAGAGGAGATGCAAATGTTAAGAGCCTTAGCCAATAGGGAGAGGAGGAGAGAGTGGCTGCTGCAGACACCAGAAAGTATTTTTTCACAGAGAGAGTGGTTGATCATTGGAACAAGCTTCCAGTGCAGGTGATCGAGGCAGACAGCGTGCCAGACTTTAAGAATAAATGGGATCCCCATGTGGGATCCCTACGAGGGTCAAGATAAGGAAATTGGGTCATTAGGGCATAGACAGGGGGTGGGTAAGCAGAGTGGGCAGACTTGATGGGCTGGAGCCATTTTCTGCCGTCGTCTTCTATGTTTCTATATTTAGGAATCTATAGTTCTGCCTTTTCACATTCTTATTTCTCCATCTGATTATGAATTCTTCAGTTCTCTCAAATAAGCCATTCAGAAAACTGAGCTGGAAAGGCTGGGACATTTCATCCAGCTAAAGAGAGATTTTTATTCTGTTTTCTATCTTTTTTTTTTTCTCACACAACATCAGAACTAATTTTCTAACTCAGACTAATCCATGTGTACTTTATTTCTCTGCCATGCAATTTGCTTTCTATCTTACTACACACTTCCTTTGGCTTAACCTTCTTGTGTGTCTCTAATAGAGAATGACACGGGGACAAATTTTTCTCTGTCCCCACAGGAACTCAATTTTCCTGTCCCGCTCCTGCGAGTTTTGTCACTGTCCCTGTCCTATTCCTTTAAGCTCAGCCTTAGCCGCTCAAGCCTGAGCTCTAGAATGTTGCTACTTAGGATTTTAAAGTATTTGAGGCTTGTGCAGATGAGGACGGAGCTTAGGCATTGGTGGAATGAGGCATTATGACATCACAATCTCAGCTCTAGAATGTTGCTACTTAGATTTTAAAGTATTTGAGGCTTGAGCAGATGAGGACGGAGCTTAGGCATTGGTGGAATGAGGCATTATGTCATCACAATCTGAGCTCTAGAATGTTGCTACTTAGGATTTGAAAGTGTTTGAGGCTTGTGCAAATGAGGACGGAGCTTAGGCATTGGTGGAATGAGGCATTATGACATCAGAATCTGAGCTCTAGAATGTTGCTACTTAGGATTTGAAAGTGTTTGAGGCTTGTGCAAATGAGGACGGAGCTTAGGCATTGGTGGAATGAGGCATTATGACATCAGAATCTGAGCTCTAGAATGTTGCTACTTAGGATTTGAAAGTGTTTGAGGCTTGTGCAGACGAGGACGGAGCTTAGGCATTGGTGGAATGAGGAATTATGACATCATAATCTCAGCTCTAGAATGTTGCTACTTAGGATTTTAAAGCATTTGAGGCTTGTGCAGATGAGGACGGGGCTTGCAGGAATGAGGCAGAGACAGGAAAAGAACTCATGGGGATGGGATGGAAAAATGAGTTCCTGCGAGGCTGGGGATAAATTTGTCCCCTTGTCATTCTCTATTATTACAGGTATAGTGTTATTACACACCCCCTCCCCCCACACTCCTTTTAACAAAACCATGGAAGCAGTTTTTAGTGCAGGCACGTTGAATACTCTGCAGTGTTCCCGACCCGAACTCTATGAGCGTTGGTAGCAGCACACAGCATTCAGCGCATCAGCCAATGCTAAAAACTGCTTTCACGGTTTTGTAAAAGGGGAGGGGTTGGGGTTAGTTTGCTAGTTGCTTACAATGAGTGTTGGGTTTGAAAATTCATGAGAGCACTCAAAATGTGGCTGTCCATGCTGTTTTCTCTTTCCCCTTTCCTGTTTTACTACTCCGCTACCTCACTCAGAGAACAGTTAAGCTCTGGGGCGTGTTGCCAGAGGTTGTGGTAAAAGCGGATAGCGTAGCTGGTTTTAAGAAAGATTTGGACAAATTCCTGGAGGAAAAGTCCATAGTCATGGGGGAAGCCTCTGCTTGCCTTGGTTCGGCAGCATGGAATGTTGCTACTCCTTGGGTTTTTGCCAGGTACTAGTGACCTGGATTGGCCACCAGAACGTGGTTCTGGGCTTGATGGACCATTGGTCTGACCCAGTAAGGCTATTCTTATGTTCACAGCTTTAGTGATGATCGCTGTTACCAATCTGATGCACAAAATGGCCCACCACGTGTTTTTCCCCTCCATTGTACATTTTCTGATCCAGCCCCTTATACCTAGGAGCAGGAGGCATGCTCAGTCCCTCCTCCAAAGACACCAAGTCTACAATGCTGGGCCTTCCCTTCCCGGTTCATCATGTGATACACGAAAAGAAGCCTAAGGAAGTCCCTGATTGGCTCAGATGCCTCAGACCCCTCCCAAGGCGTATTAGGCATCTGAGCCAATCAGGAACTTCCTTAGGCTCCTTTCTCTGTATCCCGGATACAAGGGGGAAGAGCCTAAGGCCCTGATTGGCTTGACTGAGTTGATCAGGGTCTTAGGCTCCTCTCCCTTGTATCCGGGATACAGAGGAAGGAACCTTAGGAAGTCCCTGATTGACTCAGACAGCTATGTCTGAGGGGAGGGGCCTGAGGTAACTGAGCCAATCAGGGCCTTAGGCCCCTCCTTCTGCATCACATGATGCACAGGGAGGGGAAGGCCCAGTATTGTAGACTTGGCATCCTCAGAGGAGGGACTGAGCACCCCTCCTGCTCCCAACTTAAAAGGTACAAAGGGGGGGAGGATTGAGGGGGCCTCCGGTGGCAGGAGGGAGTGGGAATCCCGCCTGCCTTTTTTGGGGGGCGGGAGGATAGGGGATGATTGGAGGAGGGGGAGCAATTGGCACGAGGGGCCTTCGTGACAGGAGGGAGTGGGTATCCCTCCTGCCCTTTTTTAGGGGGGTAGGGGATGATTGGTGGGAGCCGATTGGCACGGGGGGGGCTATGTGGCAGGAGGGAGAGAGCATCCCTCCTGCAGTTTTGCCATGGGGGTGTCATCGGGATGGCAGGAGGGGGGGCGATTGGCTCGGGAGTAGGCGTCCCTCTTGCCATTATGCCACAGAGGGTGGGGGTCAGTTGGGATGGCAGGAGGGACATCCTTCCTGCCATTTTGGAGGGGTTTGGGGGGACGGTAGTTCGGGGGTGCCTGGCGCGGGGGGGGGGGGGGGCTCTTTTCTTTTTTTTAATGGGACAGATTGTGCATGTGTAATACACACACATCTGTGCCATTAACAAAAAATAAAACCCATTACAGCAGTGACAGGAGGCTGCTTCCCCTGTCACTGCTGTTAGGGTTCTGCGCATGAGTCAATTGTTCACTGAGTGATGGATCGGTCACGTTTGCATGCAAATGATTTGCACCTCCATACAAATCATATGCATGCAAACTTGATAGCACATCGATCGCTGCTGGAGAATTGGCCAATAGCAATTGAGCAGTATCTTTAGTGCATCTGGCCCTTATTCCCCCATTGCCTCATATACATTAGATCAGGGGTAGGGAACTCCGGTCCTCGAGAGCCGTATTCCAGTCGGGTTTTCAGGATTTCCCCCAATGAATATGCATTGAAAGCAGTGCCTGCAAATAGATCTCATGCATATTCATTGGAGAAATCCCGAAAACCCGACTGGAATACGGCTCTCGAGGAGCGGAGTTCCCTACCCCTGCATTAGATAGATTGTGAGCTCACTGGAACTGACAGGGAAAATGCTTGAGTCCCTGTATATAAACCTCTTTGAATGCAGCTGTGAAACTCCAAAAAGGCAGTGTACAGGTCCCTCTCCCTTATGTTTTTTTCCCTGTCAGCTCTGGCCCATACCAAAGTGTAAGTAGAGCAATCATTGATTGAATCCTGATTCATGAAATTGTGTTCTATCAGCAAAGCAATATTACTGTCATTGTTAAGGATAGATAAAAAGAGTAAAATTCTAGACCAGACATGGGCAACTCTGGTCCTCGAGGGCCGGAATCCAATCGGGTTTTCAGGATTTCTCCAATGAATATGCATTGAAAGCAGGCCTGCAAATAGATCTCGTGCACGTTCATTGGGGAAATCCTGATAGCCCGATTGGATTCCGGCCCTCGAGGACCGGAGTTGCCCATGTCTGTTCTAGACAATATTCACTGTTTAAGAATGAGATTCATTCCTATCGTGTTAAGCACTGAATAAATCCATCTGGAGACACTACCGGAGGGGGGAGAAAAATGCAATGTATTCTCCAAACACCTGATAATAATTCTGCTTGAAAAATATCTAAACTTAGCAGGTGAAGGAAATATGGATTAGTCTTATTTAGTACAACAAGCCTGTGAACATAATTAAATGATTAAACTTCTGGGTTTTCTTACAGCTGACTCTCTGAAATGCCACACATGTGAGGTGGCAAGCAAAAGCAGTGATTGTACTAAAGAAAAAACTTGCTCATCAAGGGAAATGTTTTGTAAGAAGATTGTTGCTTCAGCATCTGGTAAGTTTCATTGGGTCCATTCTCCATGAATACTCTCAGGTGTAGTGATTTTACAAAGCTTCACATGAGGTTTAAAACATGTGGATCTATAGCCCACGTGTGGGTAGGAGCAGATTCTTAAAATCACTGATTCCCTTCTTCATGCTGAAGTGAAGGGCTGCTACTTCACCCCACCGGAGGCCCGATGTGATAATAACCCCCCCCCCCCGGCAAAAAAAAGTTAAAATAAAAACCATTTACATTGTATATTCCAAAGCAAATAACTTTTTATTCTAGTAATAAGTATTATAGCAGCATTTGTCAAATCAGAATTAAATCACTTTGGACATATACATTAGAGAGAAAAAACCCTCATACGAACAGTGCCGGCATCTGTAAGCATGGCGTAGTCACTCTAAAGAAACTGCCAGAGATTTTATACAGAAAGTATCTTTTTCTCAGATTCTTCCCCTGGCTGGGAATATGTATCACCCTATTGGATAAATCAAATGCCTATCCAACTCCCTCTCCTAGTCCACGCCTCCATTCTTCCCTGGAGGGCCCTGGACAGGCATAGCTTCTAGAACTTTCTTCTTCTTGAAGTTTCCATTCTTCACACGGGTACATCGGTATCAGTGCCTGAGCGCATTAGCCTGGCATCACTTTATCAGTTCTTAGGTTCCCGGATGGAGTGTTCTGCTGACTGGCATTGTCTTTACAGCACTGTTTGGTGTCCTTGATAAACTCTTCACAGCAAGAAATCTACACACTCACATGCCACACATTAGCATCTCAGCATCAGAACTGAAACCAGTTTGCACAAGCCCGTGACTAACAACTTCAGCAAAATGTAGGAATAGAAACATAGAAACATAGAAATAGACGGCAGATAAGGGCCCACGGCCCATCTAATCTGCCCACCTTAATGTCCCTCCCCTACCTTTGCCCTGTGAATAGGTTTCACAACCTATAAAAGTCTCCCACAGCATCCTATCATCCTATAACTTCCCCTCCCAACACACACTCATTTACATTGCTTCCTTGGCCCCCTAACAATACGGTTACGATATGGCTCAGATGTCACGCATCTGTCCTCTTTATTCTGGAGCCTTAAGGTAACTCTACGCAACAAGGCATCCCTCCCCCCCCCCCCCATTTTATGTTATTTTTGCCCAAAATAATAGAAACTCTCCACCACTTGATTTTGAAGAGTTTCATGTGTCACGAACAACAGTAAAAACAAAACTAAAATTTTTGACCTACATCCCCCTGTCATATATCTCCACTTCAGTAGGGGTAGAAGCCAGGACATTTTAGTCTCATTTCCTGCAATGATATGTATGTAAGCCCCCCTTCCTGTATGGGATGCTTTCCATCATCTTTCCCCCTACCTTTTGTAGTTGGCTAGTTGGCCGGCCGGAGGGACCCTTCCAGCCTCCGGCCAGCAAACCCACCTTCACCAAAATGGTGGGCCTTCCCCTTCCCAGTGCATCATGGCATGCACCGGGGAGGGGCCTAAGGCCCTGATTGGCCCAGACACCTAAGGCTCCTCCCATAGGAGGGGCCTTAGGCACCTGGGCCAACCGGAATCTTAGGCCTGACTCTCAGAGGGATGGGCCTTAGGCACCTGGGCCAATCAGGGCCTTAGCCCCCCCCCCTGTTTCTTCCCATGATACAATGGGAAGGCTCACCATTTTGGTGAAAATATGCCTGCAGGCTGGAGGCTGTAAGGGTCCCTCTAGCTGACCAACTAGAAAAGGTAGGGGGGTTCTGGCTGGGCTGGGGTTCAGGCAGCCTACCTTGGCAGGGGGGTTCAGGGTGTCCAGCAGGAAGGACTGGGCATCTATCCTGCCAGCGATGCTTGTGGAGGGGGGGAGGGGTCGGGGGATTGCAGCAGTTTCAAGCAGGAGGGATTGGGCATCCCTCCTGCTGGGGAAGGTTGCGGGGGATCATGGCAGGCTCGGGCAGGAAGGATTGGACATCCCTTCTGCCAGGGAAGGTTGCGGGGGATTAGGGCAGGAGGGATTGGGCATCCCTTCTGCTGGGTGAGGTTGTGGGGGATCACAGCTGGAGGGACTGGGCATCCTTCCTGCCGTGATCATTGCTGGGGAGGGTGGGGGAATGGTTCCAAGATTCTATAACTGGCACTTATGACAGATGCCGGTTAGAGAATCGTGGTTTTAGATGAAGGGCTGGTCCCTCCCATGCTTAAAAGGTCTTGTTTTGGGCGTTTGGGACTTGGGCGATTTTTTTTTTTTTCAAGAATAGGGCTTACAGGTAGACATAGTGGCGGTCTGGGAAATTAAATGCCTGAATGTACAGGTAGGACATTCTCGAAAAAAAACAAACACATTTTGGACGTTTTTATGAGAATGGATATTTCCCTGCTGCCTATTTTGGGCTTAAAGCCTTAGGCCAAAAAGGGACTTAGACTTTTTTTTATTATTATGCCTCTTCATGTGTTTTAGATTAACATGACTATTATTTCCATTGTTTTTAAACATGTTATAGCGCAAATAGACTCTTGACAAAGGTATTGATTCTGAAACACTGTCAGTGTCGAGTCTTCACTGTGCTACTACCAATAAAGCGTATTTTGAATTATATACCTGTGGCTGAATTATTGACATCTTTTATCTTCATGACATCTGAAGCTAAGCATGTCCAAGACTGAGCGGCTCCTCTTTCTTCCTAAACCCTCCACTCCTCTTCGTCTGTTCTCCATCTCTGTAAATAATACTGTCATCGTCCCAGTTTCCTCTGCCTGCAACCTTGGAGTCGTCTTCAATTCTGACCTCATTTTCTAAGTACTGTACTGTATATCCAACAAGCTGCTAAGACCTGTCGCTTCTGTCTCTTCAATATCACCAAAATTTGCCCCTTCCTCTCTGAGCACACTACCCGGACCCTTGTCCAAGCTCTCGTAACCTCACGCTTAGATGACTGCAATCTACTCCTAACTGGTATCCCTTAGTGTCGCCTCTCCCCCTTGCAATCTGTGCAAACCTCTGCTGCGCGACTCATCTTCTACCAACCTCGCTACGCTCATGTTACCCCTCTTCTTAAGACATTGCACCGGCTCCCTATCTGCCATCGCATACAGTTCAAGATCTTACGCTGACATACAAGTGGGTTCATTCTGCTGCCCCTCAATGTCTCTTCTCGCTTCTCTCTCCTTATACACCTCCCAGAGAACTCCGTTCCTCAGATCAGCCGCTTTTATCTGTACCCTTCTCCTCCATTGCCAATTCCAGACTTTGTTTCTTTCATCTAGCTGCCCCCTATGCCTGGAATAAATTACCCGAGTTTGTCCGCCAAGCTCCTTCCCTTACCTTGTTTAAAAGCAGACTGAAAACCCACCTTTCTGATATAGCCTTCAATCCATAACCCTACTCCCCACTGCCCACCACCCTAGCCAGCAGATTAACCGTTCCCCTTAAATGTATCCATGACATCCTGTTTGTCTGTCTTGGCTGTTTGGATTGTAAGCTCCTTCAAGCAGGGACTGTCTCCTCCGTGACTCTGTACACTGCTGCATACGTCTGGTTGACGCTATTGAAATAATTACTAGTAGCATTAGTAGGCCAAAACCAGAAGCCTCCACTTTCACTTTTGGCAGTGTCTCCAGTGCCGTTTCATCAAAGCGTCCCCTGAAGGAGGCGTCAACTAAACGCCGAAACTGGGATCCTCGTTGGGACCATTGCTTGCAATAAAGACTGATCATTGGTTGAAAAGACACCTCCCTTGCCTTTTCTTTCTTTGACTGAATGGACTTAAAGATGTCATCGCTTTTCATGCAGTACTTTTTTCTTTTCTGTGTAGGAGAAACCATTGTCTCTAAAGATTGTACATCAGATTGCTCAGAAGGGAAAGCACAAATCGCTGGGGTGCAAGCTTCTGTTTATTGCTGCCAGAGTGACCTGTGTAACGGAGCGATGAGTGTGAAGATCAGCTTCCTGGCCCTGGTCATCTCCGTAGGTTTCGTGGGCTCCCTGCTGCGAGCTGGACTCTAGCGTGGCCGTGGGAGGCGCCTCTCATTCTGCGCCTGGGACATAAACCTGTTACCCCTGAATATATTTCTGCAGTAAAAATTCAAACTTCTGCAATACTCTGCTTACTTACCATGTAACCCGCTCTGGGCTCCCTGGGGAGGACGAGATATAAATAGAATTAATTAAATAAATAAATACCGTCTTTTTAAAAATAACAAAACATCATATATTCACTCTCTATGAATAAAAATTGATTAAATGCTGTTTAAAAATGTTATTAGTCACAGGTGCAGGATTGTGTTGCGTGTTAATGGGTTAATGGGCTATCACACAGCTGGTCCCTCGCCCTCTCTCTTCTCCCTCTTTCCCCAGGACTAACCCCCCTTTCCTGTCTTCTCTCCCTCCACACCTCCCCGTTCCTGTCAGTTCTTAGGCTTCTTCCCCTCCTCCACATACATCGGGGGTGGCGGGGTCTAGCCCCGCTGCCCTCTTCCTGAGGCTTCGTATAGACCCAGCACTTCGGTCTCCTTCTGGTCCTAAAATCAAATTAAAAATTCTGCACGGGAGGGAAATAGTAGAATTGCACTGGGGTAACATCTGCTAAATATTCATTCACGAAGGGTCTTTTTTGAATGGTCCGCACAATCTCTGAATGTTTCTTCCTGGGTAATCTTAGCTGCCTGATTCCAGCTTGGATGTTTTATCTCTAATACATATATAGAAAACAAATAATAAATAATTCTCTGATCCATTTCACACCATCTCATACTGTATAACATTAAGCCAAAGGAAGCCTAATTTCTTATTTAGCTAAAACATGGCTGTATTTTCTAGTTTGCCTCCTGTCAGCATCTATTAAACTGTGACCTTTGCTTTCCACATGCCTCAGTGTGATTTTGGTTTTTTTCCTATTACTTTAAATGTTTAGTTATTCAGGACCTGGAATCTTTGGGCTACATTCACTAAGCAAACCAATCGGTTTGCGACCCCTTTGCGACCTGATTTTACTCCTGTCCGATTCACTTACCCCTCTGCCGATCCGATTCCGATCCGCACATGCAAATAAGGGGGATGGCAGGGACGGCAGGGACGCGATTCACAAAACAAATTTTGCGAAACGACTGGGCTGGTTGATCAACCCAAGAAGCGACTGTGGGGGACCAGTTGCAAACGTCCTTTCCGACTCTCCAGCTCCATTGCTGCCCTGCTCCCTGATGCCCTGACAATTAGCTATCTGCCCCGAATCTCTCCTGCCTGCCACCCTGAATTGCCGCCCTGCTCTGCCCCGAATCTCTCCTGCCTGCTGCCCCAAATCGCCACCCTGCTGTCCCCTGAACCTCTCCTGCCTGCCGCCCTGTTCCCCCGAATCTCACCTCCCTGCCGCCCTGAATTGCCGCCCTGCTCTGCCCCGAATCTCTCCTGCCTGCTGCCCCAAATCGCCACCCTGCTGTCCCCTGAACCTCTCCTGCCTGCCGCCCTGTTCCCCCGAATCTCACCTCCCTGCCGCCCTGAATTGCCACCCTGCTCTCCCCCGAATCTCTCCTGCACTTCCCCGCACAGCGAGCCCATGGTTTTAACCCACAGGTTTAAGCAGGTTAATACCACAGGCTCGCAAAGAAGTTGAGAAAAAAAGTTTTAAAAAGAGGCTGCTCCTGCCGCTGGGAATGAAGTCGGGCCCCCCCAAACCCCCCAAACAGCAACAAAACCACAGCAAAAGACCACGAACCCATGCGCAGACCATCCACAGGAAAAACAGATGGTCTGCGCATGCGTCTGGATCGCACATCCATTGGAATACTATGGCTTGAAGAATCCATCGGACCTGCCAGGATCGGACATGGATCGGTCACGATTGGGCAGGCTAGTGAATCTAGCCCTTGGTCTGATACAACTAATTAATTTACCGTGCCAGCCTGCACTGTCGGGCTTTGTGGGGAAAATCCAATGTGATGGGGTGTGGAGCTTTCTGCTTGAAGACAGATACCTCTAACGTAGGGACAGACTCAGACGTTATTTCCAACTCATTTCTCAGTCATTTAGGGCTTCACTCTTCCCCTAAGATTTAGGAAGTTTTTTTAGGCTCATTTTACATATTAGAGCATGCATTAGAACTTTTTCATATGCCTTAATGAACTTTACATGTGTTAATTTGTAAGGCTATAATGCTCTTATGCTCTTATCCTTGACATAGGGATAAGAGCATAAGAGCATAAGAATAGCCTTACTGGGTCAGACCAATGGTCCATCAAGTCCAGTAGCCCGTCCTCACGGTGGCCAATCCAGGTCACTAGTACCTGGCCAAAACCCAAAGAGTAGCAACATTACATACAGAATCCAAAGGAGTAGCAACATTCCAGAATCCCAGAGAGTAGCAACATTCCATACAGAATCACAAGGATTAGCAAGATTCCGGAATCCCAAAGAGTAGCAACATTCCATGTGGAATCGCCAAAGGAGTAGCAACATTCCAGAATCCCAGAGAGTAGCAACATTCCATACAGAATCCCAAGGATTAGCAAGATTCCGGAATCCCAAAGAGTAGCAAGATTCTGGAATCCCAAAGAGTAACAACATTCCATGTGGAATCGCCAAAGGAGTAGCAACATTCCAGAATCCCAGAGAGTAGCAACATTCCATACAGAATCCCAAGGATTAGCAAGATTCCGGAATCTCAAAGAGTAGCAAGATTCTGGAATCCCAAAGAGTAGCAACATTCCATGTGGAATCGCCAAAGGAGTAGCAACATTCCAGAATCCCAGAGAGTAGCAACATTCCATACAGAATCCCAAGGATTAGCAAGATTCCGGAGTCCCAAAGAGTAGCAAAATTCCGGAATCCCAAAGAGTAACAAGATTCCAGAATCGCCAAAGAGTAGCAACAGTCCAGAATCGCCAAAGAGTAGCAACATTCCAGAATCCCAGAGAGTAGCAACATTCTATACAGAATCCCAGGGATTAGCAAAATTCCGGAATCCCAAAGAGTAACAAGATTCCAGAATCCCAAAGAGTAGCAACATTCTATGTGGAATCGCCAAAGAGTAGCAACAGTCCAGAATCGCCAAAGAGTAGCAACATTCCAGAATCCCAGAGAGTAGCAACATTCCATACAGAATCCCAAGGATTAGCAAGATTCCGGAGTCCCAAAGAGTAGCAAAATTCCGTAATCCCAAAGAGTAACAAGATTCCAGAATCCCAAAGAGTAGCAACATTCTATGTGGAATCGCCAAAGAGTAGCAACAGTCCAGAATCGCCAAAGAGTAGCAACATTCCAGAATCCCAGAGAGTAGCAACATTCTATACAGAATCCCAGGGATTAGCAAAATTCCGGAATCCCAAAGAGTAACAAGATTCCAGAATCCCAAAGAGTAGCAACATTCTATGTGGAATCGCCAAAGAGTAGCAACAGTCCAGAATCGCCAAAGAGTAGCAACATTCCAGAATCCCAGAGAGTAGCAACATTCTATACAGAATCCCAGGGATTAGCAAGATTCTGGAATCCCAAATAGTAGCAACATTCCATGCTACCGATCCAGGGCAAGCAGTGGCTTCCCCTATGCCTTTCTCAATAACAGACTATGGACTTTTTTCTTCAGGAAATTGTTCAAACCCTTTTTAAAAACCAGTTACGCTATCTGCTCTTACCATAACCTCTGGCAATGCGTTCCAGATCTTAACTATGTTCTGAGTGAAAAAATATTTTCTCCTATTGGTTTTAAAAATATTTTCCTGTAACTTCATCGATTTCTGGTCATTGTGAACATGACAATGAAGAACCGTCTGGAGGGTGAGGGAATGGAGACCTTGGTCAAGTGGGATATGTACAGGCCAAGGCAGATATTTGCAAATTAGGGTGTGGGATAAAGGAAGCAGCGGAGCATAACATAACATAACATTGTACCTATTAACCGCGTAGCCCTAAGTTTAATGTGATTTACAAAAGATTATTAACAGTAAACATGATTCGTAGAATAGAATGAGTTAATTGGCCAGGTATTTAGAAAAAAGCTGTCTTCAACTGTATTCTGAAGTGTTTATAAGAATGAGCTTTGAGCAACAGCGATCAAAATTCTTTGTCATGGGAAGCTGCCTGAAATGCTAAAGTATGATTAAGAAAATTTTTGCTTATACAGTGGAACCTTGGTTTACGAGCATAATTCGTTCCAGAAGCATGCTCGTAAACCAAAGTACTCGTATATCAAAGCGAGTTTCCCCACAGAAACTAAGGGAAACTCGCTTGATACGTTCCCACCCACCCACCCCCCGAGGCCAGCGGCACTGCTCTACCCCCCCGAAAACCGGCATTGCTCCCCTGCTCACGAAGGCCCCCCCCCCCGCGTGATCCACCATCCCCCCCCCACGATCGGACATACCCCAGCACCCACCCATCCGAACACATTGCTTACCCCCATCTGGCACCGGCACCAGCACCAACGCACAGAACATGCCGGTGCCCGAAGATCTGTTCTCTTCCTTGTGCTGGGCCTTGAGCATCTGCGCATGCTCAAGGCCTTCTAGTTCTCGCTCTCTCCGAGATGTGTTTGAGTGGGGGCATGGAGGATACCAGATCGTGGGGGTGGGGGTGGGGCGACACGAGCGAGGGGGATGCCGGATCGCAGGGGGCGCTTGTAAATCGAGTCAAGCTCGGTTCCCGAGGCGCCGATTTTGCGAATGCTTTGCTCGTCTTGCAAAACACTCGCAAACCGGTGCACTCGTAAACTGAGGTTTGACTGGACAACCCTGTACAGAAGGGAAATAACATTGGGACTCGTACATCAGCCGCACTCCTCATATACATCTCATATTCACCCCACCCCTTTTCCAAATAATTCAAATACGCAAAAAGTTGGCCGCAGCTTTATTTAACATCATCTTCAATATTCAGTTTATTATAACATTTAACATATAACCAATTCCTCAAAATTTTCTTGGATCAATTCCTGGTGCTAATCAGCATCGAACTAGCCCCAGTCTCCACCTATCCTCCTTTACATTCTCCGGTGACCCACGGTGTCATCAAGCCACCTCAACTCATGCCGGTGCCACCCACAAGGACATAATTCAACTCCTATCTCATATATATTAATTTTCAAACCATTTGTAATAAAATGCTCTCCTCTAGGCC
The DNA here is from genome assembly GCF_902459505.1 of Geotrypetes seraphini. NCBI lineage: Eukaryota > Metazoa > Chordata > Amphibia > Gymnophiona > Dermophiidae > Geotrypetes > Geotrypetes seraphini. Next base: position 15,224,841 of record NC_047085.1, read on the forward strand.
CATCCCCCCAGCTGCGACCCCTCCCCACACAGTCCCCCAAACACCAATCTCCACAATGTACCCCTCTTCCCCAATTCTCCTACCCAACTGGGTGGGAGGGAGAGGAACGCCGACTCCTCTCGCACCACCCTCTTCTTCCCCTTTCTCACAAAAACTAATTTTACCCATTTAAACTCGACTCCCAATCCCTTTCTTACCTCTCTATCAGCCAATCCCGCTCTCCTCACTCCCACCAATCCTATTACTTCCATTTTGCATCTATCCTAATCCTTCTCCTTTTCCCCTGCCCCCACCCAATTTTTTCTCTATGAGCTTTGACTTCGCCCAATGTTATTAGCCACCCAGTTTAAACTGGGTGGCTCCTTTTAAACAGAGCATGAGTTTTTCTGCTATGTTTGTGTGAAGCTATGGAAAATCTATTAACCAAGTAGGTAGGGGCTGTACCCTAGAGCCTTATAACAGAAACAACCCAGCTTGAACAGTACCCGGGCCTCCATAGGCAGCCAAGGCAGCTCACAAAAAAATAACGTGACATGGTCATATTTCTTCAAATGTGGTTTGAATGAAATTTCATACCTCTGCAGAATTTGCAGAGTGAAATAAGTTTGTGGTCACAGAGAGAGCAAGGGGAACTTAGGGAGGTGCTTGGGAGAGTGTGGGCTGATAAAGACAGGTTCTAGAAAATGGAAAATGAAGTCAACAGGAAAACCACATAAAAAGGTCTAAACTAAACCTTAAGTTTGTATACCACATCATCTCCATAAAGATAGAGCTCGGCACAGTTTACAGGTAATTCAATAAATGAGGGAAGGACATAATAAGAAATTAGAGGTCATGAAGAGGATAGCTAGCCTTACATTTTAAATAGATAGCTTCACGTTTTGGAGAAAAGCCAGGTTTTCAGATGCTTTCAGAATAATTGGAATGAGCCTAGGTTCCGCAGCGGGGCAGGGAGGGGAAAGATAGTTTGAGTATGTGGGCGGATCTGGTAGTGTCAGGTCTTGAAGAATTGCAGGATAGTGGGATTAGGGGAGGAAGAATGCCATGTAGGATCTTGAAAATTAGGCAGGTACATTTAAAGTGAATCTTAGAAATCACCGGAAGCCAGTGAAGTTGTGACAGAAGTGGGAAACATGATCGAATTTGCTTTTTGCGAAGATCAACCACCGTAGTGTTCTGGATCCGCTGAAGTCTTTGAAGATTTTTATTGGTTAGACTTAGATAGATGGAATTACAATAGTCTAGTCTGGAAAGAATGATTGATTGTACAAGGACAGCAAAATGTTGTTGGCGGAAGCAGGATCTCACTTTCCTCAACATGTGAAGACTAAAAAAACATTTTTTTTACCAGAGAGTTGAGATGATCATTAAAAGGAAAGTGTGGAGTCAATAATGATGCCCAAAATTTTGCTTGAGAATTTGATCTGCAGTGTGGGACCAGAAGGTAGTGGAATGAGCGTGGGTAACTGATCTAATTTTGGGCCAAGCCAGAGTAGTTTTGTTTTGGACTCATTCAGCTTCATTTGTACAGAGAGAGCCCAGGATTGGAGTTTCGTTATGCAAGCTGTTATATTTTTGGTGAGGTTATTGAGGTTCGAATCTATCTTGAGAAGGACAAGGATGTCATCTGCATATGTAAATAGAGTTTCAAAGGGAGATAGATGGAAGAATTTCAAAGAAGACATATAAATGTTGAAAAGAATAGGGGACAGGGGTGATCCCTGGGGAACACCACATAGAGTATATTAAGGGTATAGAGTGAGTAGGTGGGGTTTGGGTAGGAACTGGTCGTGTTAGATAGGTTTTATGTATTTTTTGAAGAGTAGGGTTTTAGTAACTTTCTTGAAGGTTTTGTAGTCGATCACAGACTATAAAACCTTCAAGTTGCATACCGTGAAGTTGCATGAATATTGTGAAGTTTGATCATTATTATTATTGTAAAGTTTTATAATCAGCCTCATATTCATATTTGTACTGCGTCTCTACTATCACCAAGGCCATATCTGTTTCACCCATAGCCAAAATGAGGGCATCAAATACCACACAGATAGTATTATGCATCATCTACCTAACTTACTATAGATGCCAGTGTAACGACGAAAGACCCCCTGAACAAATCCCAATCCACATCTCCTGGCAAAGGCCACTCAAACAGACAAAACCAACTCCCTCTCCTCAAACCCTTTTTAACTGCTCAGAACTCGGTCCTTTTCAAATACCCGCAGTAAACCCTAAATATAAAGCATCCAAACAACACAGAAACAAGACCAAAAACAAAAAAAACTTAAAACAACTGAAACATATTGAAACCCCCACCCCCAAACAATACAGGAACTTCAAAGGATACTATCTCAACGCCCGGTCGGTGAGAAATAAGGCACACATCATACATGACTGGATAGAACACAAAAACCCGGACATCATATTCCTAACCGAAACATGGATGATCTCAGACACAGATGTCATTATGAAGGAAATGTTACCGCTGGGCTATAAAATCGTCCCAATAACTAGAAGCTGGAAAAGAGGAGGGGGCCTAGCGATAATCCTTAAATGCTACTTTGACTTCACCAGAATGGACTCAAAAATCACAGAAGATCTGGAAATCATCACCTGCAAGATCACCAACCCCGAACTGGAAGAATCTCTAATAGCCACACTATTCTACACCCCCCCCAATAAATGGTCAAGTGCAAAAGAAGAATTCTTTGAATACCTTTCATCCAATACCATAAAAGGCCCATACAACTTACTTCTGGGAGACATAAATGTTCACCTAAGAAAAAGGAAAAACCGGAAGTGACAGAAATCGACTTGTTCCTAAATACCCTGGGCTTTGAAATTCCTGACAAAGAGGAAACACATGAAAAGGGACACCAACTGGACATCGTCACTTTTTCCCACAAAGACCCTGACACAAAAAAAATACAATACCATGCAGGAAAATGGGTTAAGAACATATGGTCAGACCACTATACTTTCAATTTTGAATTATGTTGGCAAAAGAAACACTCAACAGCAAAACATATAAACAAAACCAGTTTGAAAAAAACAGTCACCTGCAGAAACATCACCAATCCAACAGAATTCTGGACCCATTATGAACTACACCCCAAAATAGATGAAGAGCAAGACTTCCCCACTAGATGGGACAAATTCACAAAAGACACACTAAATCAAATAGCTCCTGTTCAATCATACAAAAAGAACACAAGAAAAGAATGGTATGAAGCTGAATTATTAGCCCTCAAACAAGATCTCAGAAAACTGGAAAGAGTATGGCAAAAAAAACAGACAAAGTGGAAGATAAAATTAAATGGAAACAAAAAATGAAAAATTACAAGAATCGGATCAAAGAAAAGCGTTATAACTGTTATGCACAGAAAATAGGAACAACCAATACAAACAGTAGAGAACTATTCAAACTAGTAAGCAAAATAACAGACACCACACAGATACTACAGAACCATCATGATCAAATCCCAGAGGTCTCCACCCTAGCCAACCACTTTAGGAAAAAAATCACCGACCTCAGAGCCTCAATACCCCCTCCTCCACCCAATCTTGAATTCAACCTCAAAACGCAGAGTAGTGAATCCAAAGGCGATATGAGCTGGAACCACTTCGAGCCCCCAGATTGGAATAACTTCCTTGCACTTTTCAACAAATACTCCAAATCAAATTGTCTACTAATGAATGTCCATCTAAGATCATGCAAGATGCAATACCAGAATTTAAGAGGGACCTATTTAACTGGGCAACTTACTCTCTCAAAAATGGAACCTACCTGGAAAATATGGGACACATCCTAATCACACCCATACCCAAAGACCAGAAGATCTCGCTCACACTGGCGTCCAACTACAGACCCATAGCGAGCACCCCCTTTTTCACCAAAATGCTGGAAGGGCTGGTCAATTTGGAATTAGTAAATCACTTAGATAAGTACTCTCTCCTAAATGACCACCAATCTGGATTCAGAAAAGGATTCAGCACCGAGACAGTCCTAGGCTCTCTCATTAACCACCTATACGACCTTTTCAATCAAGGTTCCAGCGCCTTGATCCTACAGTTAGACTTCAGCAGTGCCTTCGATCTCGTGGACCACGAAACTATGCTTAGGTGCCTCGACGAAATGGGAATATCAGGAAGAGTGTGGACCTGGTTCCAAGGTTTCCTAACCAAACGATCTTATCAAGTGGTCCATGAAGGAAATTACTCTGAACCCTGGAAAAGCCCCTCGGGAGTCCCACAAGGATCCCCCCCTATCTCCCACCTTGTTCAATATATACATCTCTTCTCTAGGCCACCTTTTACAAAAGCTTAACCTAACTTATTATATATACGCAGACGACATCTCCATATTAATACCAATAACAAATGTGACCTCAACCAACTCAAAACATATCTCCTCCATCATGCTCGAAATAGAAAAATGGACTTTAAACTTCAAACTGAAATTAAACTCAGAAAAGACAAAGATTTTCCTTGCTAGCCCAAACGAGAAAATCTCCGCAACTACAATATATGTAAACGGCCATGATCACTCAATACTAAAAACCATAAAAATACTGGGAGTCACCCTGGATACCCACCTGTCCCTGACCGAGCACATAAACTCGGTGACTAAAAAATGCTTCTTCATCCTTTGGAAACTGAAAACCATAAAAAAATACTTCGACCCGCTATCCTTCAGAATATTGGTACAATCACTGATTTTATCCACCCTGGACTACTGTAACATTGTCTACTTGGGAATATCTAAAAAAAAATGTGAGAAAACTGAGAATAGTTCAAAATACGGCCATCCGTCTAATATTCGGACTAAAGAAGAGCGATCATGTTAGTCCATTCTACAAACTCCTTCATTGGTTACCAATTGAAGCACGAATTCTATTCAAATTCTCCTGCCTCTGCTATAAACTAATCTGGGGACTGGCCCCCAGCTACCTACTACCTCACTTCGAATTCCACTCCTCGATTAGGCCTACCAGAAACCGTAACCTCTTTACCTACCCAAATATCATAGGCTGTAGATATCGCACCTTCTTTGATAGAACATTCAAATTCCAAGCAGGTAGACTGCAAACTTGGACAGGCTACTTCACTTATGCCGCCAGAGAATCATATAGTATCTTTAGGAAAGAACTAAAAACCACATTGTTTAAGAAATTTATAACCTAACCAGACTTCTCCCCTAAAATCGGAGCCTCCTCCCATCCCAAGGAGTCCGTCTACCCTCTTCTGCCACAATTTCTATCTTTAATTGTTACCAGTTTTTCCCACTGGTGCCCGTCCTTCGTTCAAATGTACCAAGTTAACAACTTACTTCTCATCAACATCTTATGTTATCTTTTTCACCTTCGCAGCCTTGCACCTTTGTAACTCAAAGCGCAATCTCCTTTCTCTTCTCCTACTTATGCTCTGAATATCGTCGACTGTATAATGCTACTCATTGTGAAACCGTGTAATACACAGCCCTGTAACTCTCCTGTTACTATCACTTGATGTTCAATGCTATACTCTGTAATTCGCTGTCTGTACAGTTTCTCTTCATTGTAAACCGCCTAGAAGTCGCAAGATTGTTGGCGGTATATAAGAATAAAGTTATTATTATTATTAATGTAATGTAATAGCGGTCTCCAAGGAGAAGACATGGTTCCATTCATGTTAACAGTGTAAGATCGGGATCGTAAAAAATTTGAGAACCAGTCTAAGACTATGGAATCAATGCCTATCTCAGAAAGTTGATAAATTAGGATATTGTGGTGGACAACATCAAAGGCCGCAGATAGATCGAATTGTAGTAGGATAGCAAACTTATTACGAGATCGAAGTTGTTGAATCTTTGAGATTAAAGAGGCTAGCAGTGTACCCAATAATGTTTTGATATACAGTGCTATCCTGTGAATTTGCGGTCGGCAGTTCGCAGTCCCGGTCATTCGCGGTATTTTCCAATTACGAATGACCGGGCAGGAGAGGGCAGCTAGAGAGGCAGGAGAGGGCAGCTCCTGATTGGTGAGGCCCGACTTTAGTACAGGAAGAGACGGTCAGAGCATACAGCGAGTGATTTCCTTCACTCGCTGGTGCTCCGGCTGCCCTCTCCTGTCTAAAAACCATATTAGGCAAGGGAGACAGGAGAGGGCAGCTGGAACGGAACCCCCGCAAATTTTGGGGGAGTACTGTACAGAGGTCAGACATAGGCTGAGATGGAAGGAGTGGTCAAAACTTGACATGGAAAATAAGAAATGTGATAACCAAATGTTCCCCAGAATTGACAGCAAGCCCCCTAACGCCCCCTCTCCGGAATTACCTGGCCACACGCCCGCCCCTTTCCCCCTTCATTGATCGCTGTCTTCCAGCTCACTTACCCTCCTCCTTCTTCAAGTTTCAAGTTTCAAGTTTATTGGTTTTTGATATCCCGATCATAAAATAAATATCTGACCGGTTAACAATAAAAATAAATTTTTTTAAAATAAGAGTAAAAACTAGTTATGGGGGTGTAGAAATATATTGGTGAAACATATTGGACATATACAGACAGACGTGACTGTGGGGTTAAAAGAAGAAGGAGGGAAAAAGTTACATAAGATAAAAAGAAATGGGATAGAGGGGAGGAATGAACATAAGGACAGGGGTGCTTGGTGTGAGTGGTATCCTCAAGAAAAATTGAAATGAGAAAAGCAAGAAGTAGGATTTTTGGTAGCAAGAAGTAGGACTGTTGGTATAAGGTAATAAGTAAGTGGTTAAAAGAGATTAGGATTTATTAAAGGCATCTTGAAATAGGAAAGTTTTAAGATTAGTTTTGAATTTGGCTAAATGGGTTTCATCCCGTAAGAATTGAGGGAGAGAGTTCCATAGCGTAGGTGCTGTTACGGCAAAATTAGTCTTTCTAGTATAGTATGATTCTTTTAGTGAAGGGATGAAGAGGAGTTTTTGGTCTGTAGATCGCAGAGCACGGGGAGAGCTTTGAGGGATTAACAATTTATCTAAGAATAGAGGCAGGTGAGAGGATTTAATTTTGAAGGAGAGTAGTAGAATTTTATAGGTTATACGGTGTGTGACTGGAAGCCAATGAGCCTCCCTAAGGAGCGGAGTAACGTGTTCGAATTTACCTATTTTGTGGATGAGTTTAATGGCGGTGTTTTGTATAATCTGCAAACGGCGTAGTTCTTTTTGAGGTAGTCCATTTAATAGTGAGTTGCAGTAATCTAAATGAGATATAACTAGAGAGTGAATAAGGATCTTAATCGAGTCTGTATTTAAAATGGAGATAAGTGAACGAATAATACGAAGTTTCATCAGCCAAGTTCGGCTAAAGTTGTTGTAAATCCAATAAATCGTGGTAAATCGGCCCGTTCGGCCCTTCCCCCCCCCCACACTTTATTGACCGCTTTCCTCCTCTACTTCCCACTCCCTCTTCTTCAGCCATGTTCGGCAGAAGGTGTTCTAAACCCAATACATTGTTTGTAAATCGGCAGGTCAATGCGGATCCTAATGTAATTATTGTGAACCGCCTAGAACTTGATGGGCATGGCGGTATATAAGAATAAAATTATTATTATTATTATTATCTATGATAATAGCAACATAGTAAATGATAGCAGATAAAGACCTGAACGGTCCATCATACTCATTATACAGTATATTCATGGTTAAGTGGTCTTTTCTTTAATATTTTTGGGCAATGGACCATAGAAGTCCCCCTGGTACTGTCTTTAGGTTCCCACTGCTGGATTTTGCCATCGAAGCCCACTCCAGCCTATCCTAACCATCCTGTCACTGAAGCTTCTCTCAAAGCCCTCCCCAGCTCATCCTAAACCAAATCACCGGCCTTAGTTTGTTTTATAACCTTCATTTTCTAATTAGAGATCCTCTATTTTTATCCCACACTTTTTTGAATTCCATCACCGTTTTCCTCTCCACCACTTCCCTCAATAGGGCATTCCGGGCATCCACCACCCTCTCCATGAAGAAGAATTTCCTAACATTGCTCCTGAGTCTTCCTCCCTGTAATCTCAAATTATGCCCTCTAGTTTTACCATTTTCTCTTCTCTGGAAAAGATTTGATTCTATATTAATGCCTTTCAAGTATTTAAACATCTGTATCATATCTCCCCTGTCTCTCCTCTCCTCCAGAGTATACATACCGGTATTTAGGTCTTCCAGTCTTTTCTCATACTTCTTTTGGTTTAAACCTCTTACCATTTTCGTCACTTTCCTCTGGATCCCTTCAAGTTTTTTTTATATCCTGAAGACCTCCAAAACTGAAAACAATACTCTAAGTATGGCCTCACCAACGACCTATACAGATGCAACAACACCTCCCTTCTTCTGCTGGTTAATCCTCTTTCTATACAGCCTTGCATCCTTCTAACTATGGACACTGCCTTATTACACTGTTTAGATGCCTTTAGATCCCCAGACACAATAAGAACATAAGAATAGCCTTACTGGGTCAGACCCATGGTCCATCAAGCCCAATAGCCCGTTCTCACGGTGGCCAATCTAGGTCACTCTCTCCATCAGTGCTTATCAACCTCTCATCTCCCAGCACATACAGTTCCCTTGGATTTCTACCCCCCCCCCCCCAAAGCATCACTCTGCATTGAATTATAATTGCCAGACGCTAGACCATTCTAACTTTTGCAGATCTTTTTTCATGTTTTCTACTTCCTCCGGGGTTTCCACTCAGTTACAACATAAGAACATAAGAATAGCCTTACTGGGTCAGACCTATGGTCCATCAAGCCCAATAGCCCATTCTCATGGTGGCCAATCCAGGTCACTAGTACCTGGCCAAAACCCAAGGTGTAGCAATATTCCGTGCTACCGATCCAGGGCAAGCAGTGGCTTCCCCCTTGTCTTTCTCAATAACAGACTATGGACTTTTCCTCCAAGAATCTTGGTATCATCCGTAAAAAGGCAAACCTTACCTTCCAACCCTTCAACAATGTCGCTCACAAATATATTGAATAGAATCGGTTCTAGCACTGATCTTTGAGGCACTCCACTATCCACCTTTCCCTCCTCCGAGCAAATTCCATTAATCACCACCCTCTGGCGTCTGTCTGTCAACCAGTTTCTAGTCCAGTTTACCACTTTGGACTCTAACTTCAGCCTGTGGAGTTTATTTAAGAGCCTTCTATGAGGAACCGTGTCAAATGCTTTCCCGAAGTCTAAGTAAATTACATCTAGCGCACGTCCTTGATCCAATTTTCTGGTCACCCAGTCACAGAATTCAGTCAGATTCGTTTGGCACATTTTATCTTTAGTAAACCCAGGTTGCCTCAAATCTTGTAATCCATCAGATTCTAAGAATTTCACTATCCTTTCCTTCAGCAACGCTTCTATTATTTTTCCAATAAATGAAGTGAGGCTTACCGGCCTGTAGTTTCCCGCTTCATCTCTGCGACCAGTTTTGTGAAGAGGAACCACATCCGCTCTTCTCCAGTCCCATGGAACCTCTCCCATCTCTGAGGATTTATTGAACAAGTCTTTAAGAGGACTCACCAGAACCTCTCAGAGTTCCCTGGGATGGATCCTGTCCAGTCCCATAGCTTTGCCCACCTTCAATTTTTCAAGTTATTCATAAACATTTTCTTCTGTGAATGGTACGGTATCCACCCCATTCTCAGATGTAACTTTGCTAGTCAATCGTGGTTCTTCTCCAGTTTTTTCTTCCATAAACACTGAACAGAAGTATTTGTATAGCATGTTTGCTTTTTTAATGTATACCTTTTTTTAAAAAATCTATGTATACTTTTCTGTCCAACATGGGAAGATTTCATTTGTGCTATAATTTCAAGGCATTCAGATGGTAGTTCTCCAATTTGATTAATCATACACATTTGATTTGGTGGATCTTGATTGTCTACTAAATCAATTGGTTGAGTCAGAGAGTGTATAAGAACATAAGAATTGCCATATTGGGATAGACCGAAGGTCCATCAAGCCCAGTATCCTGTTTCCAACAGTGGTCAACCCAGGTCCCAAGTACCTAGCTAGATCCCAAGTAGCAAAACAGATTCTATGCTGCTTATCCTAGGAATAAACAGTGAATTTCCCCAAGCCATCACAATAATGGCATATGGACTTCCTTTTTAGGAAATTATCCAAACCTTTTTTAAACCCCGCTAAGCTAACTGATTTCAGCACATTCTCTGGCAACAAATTCCAGAGATTAATTACATGTTGTGTGAAGAAATATTTTCTCCGGTTTGTTTTCAATCTACTACTTATTAGCTTCAACACATGCCCCCTAGTCCTAGTATTTTTGGAAAGAGTGAACAAGCGATTCACATCTACCCTTTCCACTCCACTCAGTATTTTATGTACCTCTATTATATTACCCCTGAGATGTCTCCTCTCCAAGCTGAAGAGCCCTGGCCGCTGTAGCCTTTCCTCATAGGGAAGTTGTCCTACCCCTTTTATCATCCTCATCGCCCTTCTCTGTACCTTTTCTAATTCCAAGTAATTCCGCTAGGTAAATCTTTTTTCAGTTAGGTGTCACAGGGAGTGTACGCTCATGGTTTACAGTTTATTTTTTTTAAATTGAGAGATCATATCAAGTGACAACAAAGGGATAATCTAATATAATAAAATGGTAAGCCGCGCATGCGCACTTCCTAAGCGTGCGTCCGTTTTCTGTGAGCTGTAGCTAGGAAGTGCGCATGCGCGGCTCACCCCCTGCCCTCTCCGTCACCTCCCAGCTCCAGCGCATGACAGTTTTCAAAGAGGCGCGTGATTCTTTCAACGCGGAACCACCAGCCGTTAAAGCTCCTGGCGTTGACTCCCGACGGTGGAGGAGAGGCAAGGTAGAAGAAGATTTCCGCTGCCCGACACCCAAGTCCTTTGCCGCCCCCCCCTTCCCTTACCGCGGCCCCGACTGGCGATTTCAGCAGCGTGTCCAGCAGTCTTCACACGCTGCTTCGGGCCCTTCTACTGCCCTGATTTGCTCCGGACGTGCCAGAGTAAATCAGGCCAGTAGAAGGACCCGAAGCAGCGTGTGAAGACTGCTGGACACGCTGCTTGAATCGCCATGTGTAGTCGGACCCGCGGGAAGGGAAGGGAAGGGGGGGCGCCAAAGGACTCGGGCCCGCGTTTGTAGTCGCTACTGTGGGAAGGGAAAGGGGGTAGAGGAAACAATAATGCTGCTGCACAGGGAACTGGTGTGGGGGGAGGGAAATGGAAGGGGGAGGGAATGTTGCATTGGACACACAGACAGAGGGAGGAAGGGAGACAGAAAGACAAGAAGAAAGACATTGGGGCAGGTGCACAGGGAACTGGTGTGGGGGGAGGGAAATGGAGAGGGAGGGAATGCTGCTTTGGACACACAGACATAAGGAGGAAGGGAGACAGAAAGACAAGAAGAAAGACATTGGGGCAGGTGCACAGGGAACTGGTGTGGGGGGAGAGAAATGGAGGGGGAGGGAATGCTGCTTTGGACAGACAGACAGAGGGAGGAAGGGAGACAGAAAGACACAGGGGCAGGTGCATAGGGAACTGGTGTGGGGGGAGGGAAATGGAGGGGGAGGGAATGCTGCATTGGACACACAGACAGAGGGAGGAAGGGAGACAGAAAGACAAGAAGAAAGACATTGGGGCAGGTGCACAGGGAACTGGTGTGGGGGGAGAGAAATGGAGGGGGAGGGAATGCTGCTTTGGACAGACAGACAGAGGGAGGAAGGGAGACAGAAAGACAAGAAGAAAGACACAGGGGCAGGTGCACAGGGAACTGGTGTGGGGGGAGGGAAATGGAGGGGAAGGGAATGCTGCTTTGGACACACAGATGGAGGAAGGGAGACAGAAAGACAAGAAGAAAGACACAGGGGCAGGTGCACAGGGAACTGATATGGGGGGAGGGAAAGGTGCTGCTGGACAGGGGGGAGGTAAAACAAAGGGAGAAGGGCTGCTTCTGCATAAGGAGAGCTGTGAAGGGGTGGTGGTGGACACAGGGGAGGTAAAAGGAAGGGAGAATGGACAGGGGGAGCAGGCAAGGGGTGGTGATGGACAGCCAAGGAAAAAGAAAGACAGAAAGAAAGAAAGCGGCTAAGGAGAGAGAGAGAGAAAAAGAAATAAAGAGAGACACACACACATATATTCTAGCACCCTTAAAATGTAACGGGCTATAAGACTAGTAGTCAAATAAATGGTCATATGTTCCATGGCGTAGCGAGGGTGGGAGGCGCCAAGGGTGGAGGCGCTCCCCGCCCCTTGCCTTCCTTTCTTCCGTACCTCTTTAACCGCTCTGAATTGACTCACCCAGTGATTAGTAGCAGTATAGAAGCTTTCAATAAACATAAACTTCCTCGGCACGAGCAGAAACACCAATTAGCGTTGGCTCTCCCTCTGACTTCACTTCCTAGGTGCTGGACCCGGAAGTGACATCAGAGGGAGAGCCGACGCCAGTGTGAGAAGCAGGTTGGAGTCGTTTCTCTTACCAGCGAAGAGCTAGAGGTATGATTGGGGGCAGGTGCCAGCACTCTCACAAAGACAACGCCTGGGGCAGACCACCCCTTACAGCGCACTGATCATGTTGTAGTACCTCAAGGGTCTCCTTTGTCTCCCAATGTGTTACGTCAACATGCTCTTCGTGACCCAGGTGGCTTTCCTTCTGATGTCATGTCCTATGCATGGCACCTTGAAGTGATGTCAGCGGGAGAGCTGACGTGGTCACAAGGAACAATTGAAGTTGTTGCGCATGCCGGCAAACAGCTAGAGGTGCGGAGGAAGAGAAGGGGGGCACGCACATGGCGAGGGGAGGAGTGGGAAGAGGCGGAGGGGAAGAGAGGTGCCAGCGGCCCATCCCCCCTTACTATGCCATTGGGGGTGCCTTAGGGCAAGTATGATGTGTTGTTGAGTTGCATAACTAATATCGGAGGTCCATTACTCTTGGGTTTTGGCTGGTTCATCCTGTCGGCATTTGTCCTTCATCCTTTCACTGTAGTTCTTTAGTTTGGTTTGGTTTGTATCCTTTATGAACTTTTGTGTTATGTGATTAGATGCTTTCACTTATGGATGTTTTATTGTTCTCTGCTTCAGATGTATGTGGAATGAAAATGAGATAAATAAATAAAACCCCCCAAAATGATGTCTTTGGTTTGAGAACAATACAAAATTATTAACAAGCTACTGTAGCTCTTTATTTGCCATTGTTGCTCAGAAGCAACATGTGTCTTCTATGGCTCTAATGGGAGATGAACACTATTTTCATATGCCCAAGGTCATCTGTGAGTAAGGCAACACTATTTTCATATGCCCAAGGTCGTCTGTGAGCAGGGCAACACTATTTTCATATGCCCAAGGTCATCTGTGAGAAGGGCAAAACTATTTTCATATGCCCACGCTCATCTGTGAGCAGGGCAACGCTATTTTCATATGCCCAAGGTCATCTGTGAGTAAGGCAACACTATTTTCATATGCCCAAGGTCATCTGTGAGTAAGGCAACACTATTTTCATATGCCCAAGGTCATCTGTGAGTAGGGCAACACTATTTTCATATGCCCAAGGCCATCTGTGAGCAGGGCAACACTATTTTCATATGCCCACGCTCATCTGTGAGCAGGGCAACGCTATTTTCATATGCCCAAGGTCATCTGTGAGCATGGCAACACTATTTTCATATGCCCACGCTCATCTGTGAGCAGGGCAACGCTATTTTCATATGCCCAAGGCCATCTGTGAGCATGGCAACACTATTTTCATATGCCCACGCTCATCTGTGAGCAGGGCAACGCTATTTTCATATGCCCAAGGTCATCTGTGAGTAAGGCAACACTATTTTCATATGCCCAAGGTCATCTGTGAGTAGGGCAACACTATTTTCATATGCCCAAGGCCATCTGTGAGCATGGCAACACTATTTTCATATGCCCACGCTCATCTGTGAGCAGGTTAACGCTATTTTCATATGCCCAAGGTCATCTGTGAGCATGGCAACACTATTTTCATATGCCCACGCTCATCTGTGAGCAGGGCAACGATATTTTCATATGCCCAAGGCCATCTGTGAGCATGGCAACACTATTTTCATATGCCCACGCTCATCTGTGAGCAGGGCAACGCTATTTTCATATGCCCAAGGTCATCTGTGAGTAAGGCAACACTATTTTCATATGCCCACGCTCATCTGTGAGCAGGGCAACGCTATTTTCATATGCCCAAGGTCATCTGTGAGCATGGCAACACTATTTTCATATGCCCACGCTCATCTGTGAGCAGGGCAACGCTATTTTCATATGCCCAAGGCCATCTGTGAGCATGGCAACACTATTTTCATATGCCCACGCTCATCTGTGAGCAGGGCAACGCTATTTTCATATGCCCAAGGTCATCTGTGAGTAAGGCAACACTATTTTCATATGCCCAAGGTCATCTGTGAGTAGGGCAACACTATTTTCATATGCCCAAGGCCATCTGTGAGCATGGCAACACTATTTTCATATGCCCACGCTCATCTGTGAGCAGGTCAACGCTATTTTCATATGCCCAAGGTCATCTGTGAGCATGGCAACACTATTTTCATATGCCCACGCTCATCTGTGAGCAGGGCAACGATATTTTCATATGCCCAAGGCCATCTGTGAGCATGGCAACACTATTTTCATATGCCCACGCTCATCTGTGAGCAGGGCAACGCTATTTTCATATGCCCAAGGTCATCTGTGAGTAAGGCAACACTATTTTCATATGCCCAAGGTCATCTGTGAGTAAGGCAACACTATTTTCATATGACCAAGGTCATCTGTGAGTAGGGCAACACTATTTTCATATGCCCAAGGCCATCTGTGAGCATGGCAACACTATTTTCATATGCCCACGCTCATCTGTGAGCAGGGCAGCGCTATTTTCATATGCCCAAGGTCATCTGTGAGCATGGCAACACTATTTTCATATGCCCATGCTCATCTGTGAGCAGGGCAACGATATTTTCATATGCCCAAGGCCATCTGTGAGCATGGCAACACTATTTTCATATGCCCATGCTCATCTGTGAGTAGGGCAACACTATTTTCATATGCCCACGCTCATCTGTGAGTAAGGCAACACTATTTTCATATGCCCACGCTCATCTGTGAGCAGGGCAACGCTATTTTCATATGCCCAAGGTCATCTGTGAGCATGGCAACACTATTTTCATATGCCCACGCTCATCTGTGAGCAGGGCAACGCTATTTTCATATGCCCAAGGCCATCTGTGAGCATGGCAACACTATTTTCATATGCCCACGCTCATCTGTGAGCAGGGCAACGCTATTTTCATATGCCCAAGGTCATCTGTGAGTAAAGCAACACTATTTTCATATGCCCAAGGTCATCTGTGAGTAGGGCAACACTATTTTCATATGCCCAAGGCCATCTGTGAGCATGGCAACACTATTTTCATATGCCCACGCTCATCTGTGAGCAGGTCAACGCTATTTTCATATGCCCAAGGTCATCTGTGAGCATGGCAACACTATTTTCATATGCCCACGCTCATCTGTGAGCAGGGCAACGCTATTTTCATATGCCCAAGGCCATCTGTGAGCATGGCAACACTATTTTCATATGCCCACGCTCATCTGTGAGCAGGGCAACGCTATTTTCATATGCCCAAGGTCATCTGTGAGTAAGGCAACACTATTTTCATATGCCCAAGGTCATCTGTGAGTAAGGCAACACTATTTTCATATGACCAAGGTCATCTGTGAGTAGGGCAACACTATTTCCATATGCCCAAGGCCATCTGTGAGCATGGCAACACTATTTTCATATGCCCACGCTCATCTGTGAGCAGGGCAATGCTATTTTCATATGCCCAAGGTCATCTGTGAGCATGGCAACACTATTTTCATATGCCCATGCTCATCTGTGAGCAGGGCAACGATATTTTCATATGCCCAAGGCCATCTGTGAGCATGGCAACACTATTTTCATATGCCCATGCTCATCTGTGAGTAGGGCAACACTATTTTCATATGCCCACGCTCATCTGTGAGCAGGGCAACGATATTTTCATATGCCCAAGGTCATCTGTGAGTTGTGGTAGTGATCATACAATAATTTTATTAAAAAGGGCCTCAAAGTCCATAAAGGCTATTAACTTTATACTGGGGATATCATCTCCCTCAATGAGTTTAAATTATTATTTTTGAGATTTATGTGAAAGTGGATCTTTGGTGATTGCTTCAGATTTTTTGGACCGCTTGGAGTATAATTAATGACTGACTAGTCTCGTCAGCGTAAAGAAACTGCTGGAACATGAGCTAAGTTACATCGGATATTTTTGAACTTACCTAAGTTATGACACAAGGATCTGCTCTCGTCTATTTATTTATATTCTGCATATCCTACATTTCTATGTGGATTACAAATTATTCAGGTACTCAAACATTTTTCCCTATCTGTCTTGGCAGGCTCATGCTCTATCGCAGCGGTCAGGAACCTTTTTGGCTGAGAGAACCATAAGCACGACATATTTTAAAATATAATTCCATGAGAGCCATACAATATGTTTAAAACTAAATACAAGAAAATGTGTGCATTTTATGTAAGACCAACACTTTTAAAGTACAATAAGTCTCTGAATTCTTTTTAATAATGTTGTTATGCTGTGGGTCCCAAGGATGCCGGATGCGATGCAGAGGAGGGTGTGGCCTGCGCTCGGCGGAAAGAAGATGTGTTATTCTTTCCCAGCATGCATCAATCAAGCCCCAGCCAAGGATCTTTCCCATGCATTCATATAGTCACAGAGGGACACGGGGAGATTAGGAGGGGTTCTGGAGCAATAACAAATGAAGTAGGCACACTCACAACTTGTCCCCTTCACTGGTATAGCTTGCTGCGGTCCAGGCTAGAATCTGCAGCTGGGGGAGGTGCCACACTGTGCAGAGCGGCAGAAGATGGCCGCCGCTGTCCCCGTCCTGGCTCGGATCCGATCCGGCTCTGTGTCGGCGGCTCCCGCTTCCAGGTGACCGGCAGAATGTCCCCGTTGGTCTGGGTAGGTCTGCTCGGGTGTCCTCTGCTGCATTTTTTCTCCGCTGCAGCAGAGGAGTTCGTAGTGTGTGTGGCCGCTCTCCTTGGCTCCGCCCCCGGAAATCAGAGTGTCACGTTGGCAGCGAGCCAGATACAGCCTTCAAAAGTGCCACATCTGGCTCGCGAGCCATAGGTTCCTGCTCTATCGAATGTAGCTGGGGCACTGGGGGATTAGGTGACTTGCCCAGGGTCGCAAGGAACAGTGTGGGATTTGAACCCATAACCCCAGGGTGCTGGGGATGTGTCTCTAACCACTGCATCACACACTTCCCATACGCACCTCTCTCTTCTATTTACCCAAAGATTACAGGCTGCAGATACAAATCATTCCTGGACAGAACCTTTAAGTTCCAAGCGAACAGACAGCAAGTTTGGCTGAAAAACTACATAAACGAACCCAATCTGACATACAGTGCATTCCGAAAATCGATTAAAACCGCCCTTTTCGCCAAATTCATTGACTAAAACTGTCCCCTCCCTCACTAGGACTTCCCCCCTGTAAATGCCTTTTTTTCTTTCTCTCAAGAAGCTCCTTTCATGTATTCAGGTATTCTCTACCCATAGAACTCCAATCAATATGTAAGTACTGTACTAAAGTACAGTGGTGCCTCACACAACGAACTTAATTCGTTCCAGGAGCAAGTTTGTTATGCGAAAAGTTCGTTATGTGAAACGCGTTAAGCGCAGTGACTAATGACTGCCTGCAGTGCCTGCGCGGAAGGATTCAATACATCGGCAGCGATCGTGGAAGCTCGGGCGACTTCGTTGTGTGAATCAAGACATGAAGTTCGTTGTGTGCAGCGTTCGCTGTGCGAGGCGTTCGTTATGCGAGGCACCACTGTATTCAGGTACTCATTACCCATAGAACTCCAATTAGTACGTAAGTTTCCCATTTAGATTATTGTATAGTATTTAGACTCACTGTATGGTATTGTATTTAGACTTATTGTATTGTATTGTATTTAGACTCATTGTAATGTATTGTATTGTATTATATTTAGACTCATTGTACGGTATTGTATGTAGACTTATGGTATTGTATTAAGACCTTCTTGTTATTCGCTGAATGTCCAGCCCTCTTACAATGTAAACCGCCTAGAAGTCGCCTGACTATGGCGGTATAGAAAAAATAAAGTTATTAGTTAGTTATTGTTAAGTTCAATTTGTGACTAGTGGTTAGGATTTGATAGTAGTTTGGTTAGCGGTTTTTTAAACCTGAGAAGTATTTTCTCCAAATTTGGAGGTTTCTTTCTTCTTTATGTTTTTTTCCCGCTACCATGCCAATGTGAATAATTTAAACTCATTAAGGGAGCCAATGTCCCCATTATAGAGTGCATGGTCCTTATGGACTTTGAGGCCCTTTTTTGTTAAAATTACTGTATGATCACTACTAGTACTCACAGATGACTGTGGCCATATGAAAATAATGTTGATTATCACTGGTCAACATAAAAAAAAGTTTTTCTTTGCTATGAGAAGGGAGGGGGAGGAGAGAGAGCAAGAGTCCTGTACAGGTGACAGGTGAAGAGCCCCCCCCCCTGAAATCCCCTAACGTATTAGGCCAATAAACACAACCAAAGGCCTAAGATGGCTGAGAATGCTCTGACTAAAACTGTCAAGCCTTTGCACAATCTATGCTTGCTGAAATCAGCAAGCCAAGCGAAACTTATCCTAAAAATGAGCGAGTGAAACGAAACTTATTCTTTTACATGGCAACTGGTAGTGAATCTAAGAAGGATGAGAACATGTCTTGACCAAGAATATAAAAATACATTATTTTGCAAGAATATGCTGTGATGGGCAGGCTTTTACTGGCCGATGGCTTAAAATTGCTGACATGATGATTAAAACAGCATATGCGGGGAAAAGGTAAACAGGACACGCGTATGGTATGACACAGATATTATGAACCAATTAATAAACTGATAAATGTAATGACGTTTGTAAGTGACCAATAAAAATTAACAGTATGATATGTGTCAACGTGGCCTCAGGCTGTCAAAAATTGTATAAGAGATAGCCTTTGTGTTTGCGAAAGGAGGACAGACATCCAGGTATACTCAAGCGCTTGAGGCATACTATCTGTCAGCTCCATATGCTGTAAAGACTTGTTCTCATAAGCTGTTATTGATTTATTAATAAATATACTTATTGATTAACAACAGTATATGGAGCGTGAGGTCTCTCATTGGATGTAGGCCCATGACAGCGGGCCATCAACAGCTACTGAGAACTTAAGAAGCGTTCTTAGTTAATTTAATGACTCCGATTTCATATCTATAATTGAAATTCAGCCAGCATGTCAGGTTTCTGAGATACACCTTACTGATTTTTTTAAACAGTTTGCCATATCGGCACAATATTGCAAGTATGAACTAAGTCCCACCAAACTTAAACATAGAAACATAGAAAAAAGCGGCAGAAAAGGGCTATAGCCCACCAAGTCTGCCCATTCCAAGTATCCCTCCTCCCTGAGTTTTACTCCCTTAAAGATCCCACGTGAGTATCCCATTTTCTCTTAAAATCCGTCACGCTGCTGGCCTTTATCACCTGGAGTGGGAGTCTGTTCCAATGATCTACCACTCTCTCGGTGAAGAAGTACTTCCTGAAGTCGCCATGAAACTTCCCTCCCCTGACTTGTGTTAAGAAGTTTACTCTGAAAACAAACATGAAGACAATAAAGAGACATGTTACAGCATATAGTTACACTTCTCTTAACTCACACAAAAGTGATGTCAGCATGTTCAGAAATGTTTGAGACACTTGCTTTTACGCTTGTACTGTACTTTTGTCTCTCTTTGCAAGAACCAACAATAGTGTCCCATCATACTGGGATTGAACTTTCCCTGATATCTGCTTTCCATCACCTTGATATCTCGATGAAATCTTTCCCCATGCTCATCGCTGACATCACCAAGATTGGGTGGGAAGAAGTCGAGGTGAGAATGTAAGAAGTGCATTTTAAGTGACATTCTGGCACCCATTAGCTGATACGCTGTCAGCATGTTCTCCACAAGCTCGGCATAATTCTCTGATCTGTGACTACCAAGAAAATTCTGAACGACCAGCACGAATGCTGTTAATCCAGAATAGCAGACAGTGGAGCAGACATGAGGTGCCCACGCTTTATCTTGGTCGCCAACTTTACAGCCTAAATAATGCTTGTTTGC
Source organism: Geotrypetes seraphini (assembly GCF_902459505.1). NCBI lineage: Eukaryota > Metazoa > Chordata > Amphibia > Gymnophiona > Dermophiidae > Geotrypetes > Geotrypetes seraphini. The sequence goes on from NC_047085.1 coordinate 15,245,031, forward strand.
ACGTTGAAGTCAACTAGACAGATTCTTTCGCTGGTCTTGTGCAGTAAATTATCAGGATGGCTAACACGACCTCGTCTGTTCATAATAATTACGAGATCTTAGACACAAACAAACGAAATATAAAAATTCACAGGTAGAAAAAGCAGCACAATCACTTTTTAGTATAAATTTTCAAATCACTGGTATGCAAGTGATCGATGAACTGCCCTAAAAGGCATTATTGTGTAACAGAAACAGTAAAATACAGACGCTATTGATGAAAATGATAGAAACACAAACTGACTCATAACTTAAAAACAGGATGTGATAGACAAAAACTGTTTTCAGATTTAGAGTCAGCATGTGGCCCTTGTTAAGGCACAGGTGACAGAACAGCAGTAGCAAAAAGCCTGTTGACCAGTGTTATTGAAGCGGAGGCCTAGTACTCTGTAAATTTTTTGATATTTCTTTTGGGAGATCTACATCTCCAAATTCCTGTTACTTGACACCATTGCTCTCGTCCAAATGTTGCAGCGCCACCACTATACTCCGAAACGGTAGTGCAAAGAGGGTTGGATTGTCCTCTTAAGGCCTAGGACCTAAACAGAAGCCTGAATGCAAGCAAAGGCTCAGGGCCATAAGTTGGGCCGCAAAAGGCACGTGTGTTCTCCAAGCCAAATTCAATTCTGCTGCGGGAAATAGTTCAGCCACGGAATACAGCAGACTGAACCAAGAATGGAAACATGCAGACCCAAGAGAACGTGAAGGGAACACTGCCTCAATTCCGTGCCAGCAACAAAATAGCTCACTTGAGGGTTTGAAAGCAAAAGACGTTCCCCCAGCCAATGGACCCGACACCATTCAAATGTCAATGGAATGTAACAGCGCCACCGGAGCACCAGTCTCCCTGTCGGGATCAGATCAAAGTTCCTGTCGCCGGAGCCAAAAAGATTGCAGGCTCTGGATGAATGGAGAAGTCTTAAATGTAGGCGAACACATCCCTCCATGCTCTGTCGTCACGTGGCTAGCCCCAAAAGAAAAGAGAGCCACGATCCTCCGATTAATTTCAACCATGACAGCGGCAGGTTTGAGGACCTTTGGACAGTCGATCTAGGAAAATGTATAGTGTTAATAAAAGTATGAAACCTCTGCCTCGCTCAGATCAGAATTTGGAATAAAACAAAAATTTCAGAGACAAAGCAAATGAACAGAAAAATGAACAAAAATGCAAAAAGCAAAAATACAAAAAAAAAATAAAAATGTAGGAACTGTAGCCCGTTTTCTATCTGGACGCCATCTTGAAACCTCCCCCCCCCCACACACACACAATTAAAGGGTTAAATAAAGAGTTTGCATGTTCACTTCCATTAAGATCTCACCTTATCAATGAAAAATTCCGTATATATAAATTAGTACAAGAGAGCAAAGCCTTTCCTGCAAATCTCAATTGTGTAAAATATATATTTATTGCATACTCTGTACAAATAATATGATAGATATGGGCGGATTATGAATTATATCTATTTATTCAATTTTCTATACTGTTCTCCCAGGGGAGCTCAGAACTGTTTACATGAATTGATTCAGGTACTCAAGCATGTTTCCCTGTCTGGCTCACAATCTATCTAATGTACCTGGGGCAGTGGAGGATTTAGTGACTTGCTCAGGGTCACAAGGAACAGCATGGGTTTTGAACCCACAACCTCAGGGTGCTGAGGTTGTAGCTTTAACCACTGCGCCACTCTAGAACTCAAAATGTAGCAAAAAGTGATCCAAGTGTAGGACAAACCGGCCATTGTGACATCACTGATGAGGTTGGCTCTTATTGGTGGAATGAGGCATTATGACGTCACAATACCAGCTCTGGCTATCAGAGGCTGAAGCTGTTCACACTATTTATTTAGTCAGTTTTCTCTACTGTTCTCCCAGGGGAGCTCAGAACGGTTTACATGAATTTATTCAGGTACTCAAGCATTTTTCCCTGTCTGGCTCACAATCTATCTAATGTACCTGGGGCAATGGGGGGGGGGGGAGGGGATTAAGTGACTTGCCCAGGGTCACAGGGAGCAGCGGGGGCTTGAACCCACAATCTCAAGATGCTGAGGCTGTAGCTTTAACCATTGCACCACACTGAAAAGCTCTTTTGCACATGAACAATACTGAGAAAAGGGAAGATATGAAGGATTTACAGCATAGAACGACCACAAGCCATGAGAGAAATCAAGCAACAACCATGGACTATTGTGTCATAAATTACATATATTCACAGAAAGATTCTATAGCCAGAATTTCAGCAATACGTGATTCAGAGTGAAGCACCGTAGTAGCCAGTATCATTTCTATGCGAGTCAATGTGTTTTTTTGCACCGTGAACCTAAGAGCATTTACCAACTCCTAGCGGATCCTGCCTCCTGTGGTCTGAAGGCATCAACTGAAGATGAAGACGTTCCTTCTCTCTCTGCTGGCCGCAGCGCTGTGTCTGCACCCCGGTAAGTAAGACACAAGAACTGGAATATCACGTCCCCCGTTACCTTTGAGTCTGACAGAGCCTTTTCTTCCTTTAAAGAAATATCTTTAATAATTTCATTAGAATTGTGGTTACAGTAGTTGTGTAGATTTATTAATTGCCTTTATGAAGGCATCCATCCAAGGTAGTATACAGGTAGGGCTTGAATTAGATAACTACACAACACGCCCGCTCTGAACTATAATTCAGGGCGTATAATTCGAAACAATTTAAAAAAAAAATCCTCCTCTGAATTTATAATCTTCAGACCTCAGCCGGTACCACTGCACAAATCCAGCGTATAGAAGCAGACTCACACACCCAACTCCTCATTGGTCACTTACCTCCCCCCTCCCCTCCCCCATTTTTCAAAACCGCAAAAGTGGGCTTTAGCGCCGGCCGGCGCTCTTAATGCTTTGCGCTGCTCTGAAGCTCATAGAGTTGCTATGAGCGTCGGAGCAGCGCACAGCACTCAGCATGCCGGCCGGCGTTAAAAAACGCTTTCACGGTTTTGTAAAAAAAGCGGTGTGGGGGTGGGGGTGGGGGTGGGGGGTGGTGGTAGTTTTCAGTTGTTCTTAACATGTTTATCAATTTCCTTCACATGTGATTTCCCCCCCCCCCCCACTTTTACAAATCTGCAAAATCGTTTTTTAGCGCAAGTTGGCGCGCTGAATGCTGTACGCTATTACGACAATCATGGGACCTCTATGAGCATCGGAGCAGTGCATAGCATTCAGCGTGCCAGCCAGCGCTAAAAAGAGGGGGGGTGATGATTGTTTAGATACTAGAGATTAAATACTCATCCGTCCTTGGATTGGATAATGGCCAGGTGATATTACTCCAACATAGAGTCAATGTTTTGACGTAGCTCTGTCGAAGAACAGCCCCACAATTAAACAAACACCCATAAAAAGTGCTCATTATGGTTATTGGAAGCTTCTATACAGCTACTAATGATTGGGGGGGGGTCAATTCAGAGCGGTTTGCATGAGCTTCAGTAAAGGTGTTATAATACATGAGCTTTGGAACAGGTGTTACAATACACGAGCTAAGGGGGAAGGGCAAAAGTAAGAGATGCTAGACTGTGGGGTCTGGAGGGGAGAGAGGGGCAGAGGGAAGCAAGAGAGACCGAGAAAGATGCCCGCTTGTAGAGAATGGACAGAAGAGGGAGGAGAAATGATGGAGTGGGGGCAGAAAGGAGAAAGACTGAGAGATACTGGACCACATGAATATGGGGGAAGCGTAGAAAGAGAGAGAAAGTATTGGGCGAAGAGGGCAGAGGGTGACAGGTCAAAAGCGCGTGACGACAAAGGCGCAATGACAATCCAGCGCAGACAACTGAGCGCAAGGTGGAAGCGTGCCGAAGAAAACAGTATTTTAAAGGGCTCCGACGAGGGTGTGTGTGGGGGAACCCCTCACTTTACTTAACAGAGATCGCGCCGGCATTGGGGGGGGTTTGGGGGGATGTAACACCCCACATTATACTGAAAACTTCACTTTTTCCCTAAAAAAGAGGGAAAAAGTTGTTTCCAGTAAATGAGGGGGGTTACAATCCCTCAAACCCCCCACAACGCCGGCACGATCTCTGTTAAGTAAAGTGTGTGGGGAGGTTCCCCACCAACACCCCCTGTCGGAGCCCCCTTAAAATACTGTTTTTCTTTGGCGCGCTTCCGCTTTGCGCTCAGTTGTCTGCGCTGGGTTGTCGCGCGCTTTTGTATATGAACCGGGCAGAGAGGAGGAGAAGCTGGATCCAGGAATGGATAGGGACACAGGAGGAGAATGCTGAGCTTGGTAGGAGCACTGGGATGTGGACAGAGTGGGGGGGGGGGCAGGGACACCGGCCATGCTGGACACTCTGAAGGATAACCGCACCGTTCCATTTGACATGACGGGCAAGAAAAGAACTCCAAACAGTGATAGCAAAGAATCACAGAACACAATCATTGGCAGTGCTAAACCAATGGGAGGATGCTGGACAAGGCAGCTCAGGGAAACAGGGTCAATTCTGAATAAGGGGGGGGCTGGCACACAGAGGGCCAATGTTGGATATGACGGGATAGGGACACCAAGGGAATATGGATGATGTACGTGGAGAAAGAAAAAGGTCCCGAAGCACAAAGCTCCAGACACCACAGTAAAAATTACCGTAGTGATGCTTAGCACAATAGCATGCAAATTATATGCATGCTATTCGTGCAGAGCCTTGCTGGTGAAAGGGGGAGGAACTGTGCCTGGCGCTTGTTCAGAAGAGCAATTGCTAGCACAGCAAGTCCTCATGTCTGTCTGTCAAAAAAAAGCAGCCCTTGCTCTCTCTGCCTGCCGGTTCAGCTGATCGGGGCAGGGGAATCATCAATCAGCTGGACCGGCAGGACTCCCTGAATCCGGGGGAGGGGCCTTAGGTGCCTGAGCCAATCAGACCCTTAGTAGGGTTATCAGATTTTACTTTAGTAAAATCCGGACCCCCCCCCAGGCCCGCCCAGATCCACCCATCCCTGCCCCATTATGCCCCAGGCCTGCCCCCTGCTTCCTGCTCTCGGGCAGGAGGATGACATCAGGTGACCACATCTGTGCACGTGATGTCATCGCATGGCATCCACGCATTTATTTATTTAAGGAATAGAAAGGAAGGGTTTTTCTTTTGCCTAAGATTTCATTGGGAGTGAGTGGGTTGATCACGTTTGAAACCCAGCCGGGTTAACTGCTCCATACTCTGAGGCTTTTTCATCCCATTGTATTCACATTAATAACGTTTAGAGTCTCCGATGCATAATTCCATGATGGGTACTTTTCCTATTATTATTTTTGGACCACGTGGTCAGACAATTATTAGAAGTTCTTGGTTATACAGTTTATCAAACAGTAGACAGAAAGAGTAAGCTCATATGTAGTCTTCACTGGCGTAAGAGGGAGGCAACAGTTGATTTCTGCCAGCGGCATAGTAAGGGAGGGGGGGCGGTCCATCCCAGGCGCGGTCGCCCTAAGGGCGCGACGCCCACTCCTTCCCACCGCCCCCCACTCCTCTCCTTGCCACGTGTACACGCCCCCTGCCTTCCCCATACCTTTTTTACTGCCCTGGCGTAAGGCTGCTTTCCGCGTCTGCATCGGCACTGTCTCTGACGTCAGTTCCGGGCACCGCGCCTAGGATATGACATCAAAGGGCGAGCGGACACTGACGCGGGCATGCTGCTCACGCCGGAGAAGTTGAAAAGGTTTGGGGAAAGGGAAGAGGGCGCAGTGGGGGGGAGGGGTGCCGCTCACCCTTACTACACCACTGATTCCCACCATGTTAAGCACTGACCCAATCCATCTGGAGATTTTACTGGATAGAAAAATGCGACGCATTCTCCAAACACCCAACAAGGATTCTAGTTGAAAAATGATCAGAGTTCGGCAGTTGAAGGAAATGTGGATTATTGCTGTTATCCGGGTCTTGCCATGTCTGGGTAGAGAGAGATGCTACCACAGGTGAAGTTTTGGGGAATAGAGAGTGAAGAGGGAGAGAAAGGTAGATGCTGGGATTGGGAGGGGAGGGAGGGAGAGATTGAGAAAGACGGTGGTTCCAGGGAAGGGGAGCGAGAGATGCAGACCCAGACGCGGCGAGAACCGGGCAACAGCAACCATCATGACGCCAGCCACGGAAGTCTGAGAGAAGAAAATGTTGATTCATCTTAATGAAATTGTGGTCTTTCTTACAGCGGACTCTCTGAAATGCTACACATGTGAGAGTGCAATCGAATTAAAGAACAGTAAGTGCCTTATCGAAACAAATTGCACATCAGAAGCAATGTACTGCATGACCACTCATGCCATAGCACATGGTAAGTTTCATTCAGTACACCCCCTTTTTACCCTGTTATTACTCTTGATGCTCCTAACACCGGGGTGTCAAAGTCCCTCCTCGAGGGCCGCAATCCAGTCGGGTTTTCAGGATTTCCCCAATGAATATACATGAGATCTAGTTGCATCCACTGCTTTCATTGTATGCTAATAGATCTCATGCATATTCGTTGGGGAAATCCTGAAAACCCGACTGGATTGCGGCCCTCGAGGAGGGACTTTGACACCCCTGTCCTAACAGCTAGGGTTACCGGATTTTCTGGAACAAAAAGGCGGACCCATAGCCCCGCCCAGTTCTACCCGAGTCACGCCCCGCCCCCTCAACCTGTTTGCTTGTCGGGAGGGCATGTCTGGAAACCCTACTAACAGCACCCAGGGAGAAGAACGGGGTCTACTACTTCCAGGACAGAGCGGGTGAAGCGTGGATTCTGATATGCTGCCTGCGGCCTCTCCAGAACTTGTCTTCTTCCGCATTCTACTTAAGTGGAAATAGGAATTTTTGTGTCAGAGGGGGTGGAACGCGGCAGAAGGAAAGCGCTGAGGAGGCTGAAGAACCGTTGCCGCGCTGGCAATCCCCTGGGAAGAGACATCCATTTCATGATAGATTCGGAAGGTGAAGGTCAGGGAAGGAAATGTCAGACTGGGGTGGAGAAAAGGGTAAGAGATGCCCGGGGGTGGGGTAGAGGGAAGGCGTTCAAGGACAGGGATACATGTCGGAACGAGGGCCTGGAGAGTGGAAGAAGCATGGGATGAAAAAAGTGGAAAATCACTGGACTAAGTGTAAAGACCTCAACTTTGAGTACACAAATGAATCGAAAAAATTTAAAAGCAGTCTAAAGTGTTTTCTTTTTAAAGATGCCTTCAGCTGATCACATGTAATGTAATGTAATGTAATTTATTTCTTATATACCACTACATCCATTAGGTTCTAAGCGGTTTGAAGAAAATATACATTAAGATTATAAATGAGAAGTAAGAAGGTACTTAAAAATTCCCTTACTGTCCCGAAGGCTCACAATCTAACTAAATACCTGGAAATTAATAAAGAAGAGAAAATAAAGATAGTTGAAAAAAGAAAAATTCTATATGAACTTATAGGATGGAAATTAAACTGACAGTGAAGAACTGTATGAAAAATACATATGGAATGTAGTTAGAGAGGGTAGGTTACAATCTATTTATGGTATTTGTTTAATTGGAAGGTGTTAAGGTGGGTAATTTGGGGGAAGGTTATCTGAAGGTCAGTGAATCTTCTGGAGGTAAAAGAGGAGGGGTTAAGATATTTGGATGAATTTTTTGAAAAGCAGGGTTTTGATTTCTTTTCTGAATGTTTTGAAGTTGTCTGATATTGTCATAAGATTGGAGATGGAATGGTTGATTTTTGCTGCTTGTGTTGCCAGAAGGTTGTCAAACATTTTCTTGCGTTGTGTGCCTTTGAGTGGGGGGAAGGCGAAAGGGTTCGAGGTTCTTCTGTGTCTTGAGGTGGAGATTTGGTTTAAGCGGTTGTTTAGATAGGATTCTTAATAATGTTCGTAAGGTTACATGCACCTATGGGGAAGGTGTCCGCAATTTATTTCTTTCTGTTTATTATTCCTATCTTCCCAACTCCCTTTTGTATTTACCGTAATTGTTTCTTTTTTTCTTTAACAATTGTATTTCTCCCCCCTTCCTATTGTTTCTAGGGACCCTATAGTGCCAACTACCCCATATGTACTTGTTAATTAGTCATGTATGTTTTACTTGTCCAATCCCTAGTAGATTTGTTATCTTGGTCGAGTATGTTCAGTTTGTTAAAATATTTATTTGTCTCTATGCTATTTTTTAAATATTTTGTAAATCGCTTTGCATTTTGAATAAGCGTTTAATCAAAAACCTGAAGAAACTTGAAATGTGAATCTTTCATCAAAAATAATAATTAACCGTCCCTGCAACCTCCCCCTCCTAAAGAATGCAAACTTTATCTTTTCTGCTATGCTTTCACCCAGAGATCTGTTTTATTGCAAAGCAATTGTCAGGAAACGGATTCAGAACTCTTTGTACATGGCTTCGGTTTAAGCGATTCATACATTTTTAAAATAAAGAAATAAACCTCCCTTCATAAGCAATGTTCCCAAACATGACAACAAAAAACAGATAATCAAATTGGTTTATTGAAAGAATTGCTTTGATAACTACACGGAAAAATTGAACCAGCGCAGTTTTGAGTTCATGTACGACTGAAGGCTTCACAAGTGAATTACAGCTTGTGATCATATTTAAATCCTTCAAAGGTAGCTAGTAGAGAATGACACGGTGGTTGTTACCCGTGGCTAGCCGCGGGTAACCCGCCAAAACGATGACCAAAAAAAAAGGTCACCGCGAGTTCGGGGACAAGGCCATTCACTGCCCCGTGGAGCGGTGAATGGTAGCATGGGGCGGTGAACAAGTAGTGAATGCACGGTGAATGAGCGTTCGATCCAGCAGCCCATTCTCTCCTGCCGGCCGTCCATGCATCTCCCTCCCTCCTTTTCCCTTACCTTTTCTTCTTGAAACTGGCGATTTCTATAAGGCTACGAGCTGTATTACAGTTGGAGCCTTGAAGTCGCGTCGCGTTGCCTGCTGGAAAAAGTCTCCTCCGACGTAACTTCCTGTTTCCGGTTGCATCGGAGGAGACTTTTCTAGCAGGCAACTCGACGCGACTTCAAGGCTCCAACTGTAATACAGCTCATAGCCTTATAGAAATCGCCAGTTTCAAGAAGAAAAGGTAAGGGAAAAGGAGGGAGGGAGGGAGGGAAATGCCCGGCTGGCTGGCGGGAGGGAGCTGCTGGACCGCGTGAAGGGTGCTGGGGATGGGGGGATGGAGAGGAGAAGACGCTGAAGACGGGGATGGTGACAGGGCGGTGAAAGAGACAGTGGGGACGGTGACAGGGCGGTGAAGGGGACGGCAGAGACAGGGACGGGGCAGTGAAAGGACCAGCGGGGATGGAGCGGTGCAGAGGATGGTGGTCTGCGGACGGGACGGTGACGGGGACAAAATTATTCCCTGTGTCATTCTCTAGTAGCTAGCTCTAATCCTATATATTTCTAACCTACAGATAAACTAGTTTTTCCTCTATAAATACAGTGGAACCTCGGTTTGCGAGTAACACGGTTTGCGAGTGTTTTGCAAGACGAGCAAAACACTCAACAAACTTTCGTCTCGCAAATCGAACACTGCCCCGATAAATGAGCACTTCCAGCTGCAGGAAGCGCCGCTTCGGAGAGATTCATCTTCTGTCCGCAAGCCAGCCTTCCACACCGGTGCCTTCCGCATGTTGGAGAGCCTCTATCTGAGCCTACGCAGCTGAGTGCCGTCCCAACTGCACGTTGCGTATGATCACGCACAGCGTCAATCATCGATGTAGCGCATGATCATATGCAACTTGCAGGTGGGAAAGCACTCGGCTGCGTGGCCTCTCATAGGCTCTCCAACATGCGGAAGGCACCCAGCGTGGAAGGCTGGCCGGCGGACGGTACAGGAATCCCCCTGAAGCGGTGCTGTGTGGGCTCAGGGGTTCTCCAGCGGCTGGCAGACGGAGGAGGCGGATGGAGGAGACGGCGCTGCAGCACCCGGCACCCGACAGGTACACACCCCTTGGCCACCCCTCGCCACTTCCTCGGCACCTTTTGGGTTCTGGAACTAATTGCCAGTGTTGCCATTATGGCCTATGGGGACATGTGCTTTGATATACAAGTACTTTGGATTACGAGCATGCTTCTGGAACGAATTATGCTCGTAAACCAAGGTACCACTGTATAACTAAGGAACTCTTCTATCAAAATGCACTAGCAGTTTGTAGTGCGGTGAGCCGTGCTGAATGGCCCACGCTGCACCCGACGCTCATAGAGTTCCTATGAGCGTTGGGAGCAGCGCGGGCCATTCAGCGCGGCTCTCTGTCCAGGTGATCTTGCCCCAACATCTTAGGCCTGACATGTCACTGATAAGTCTGTTCTCTTCAGTCCCCTCATATGCTGCATGGTCATCCATATTTGAGTCCAACTTAAGCATATGGTCCAGCAGCGGCAATTCTTATGTTCTTATGGCCATTGCCAATTATCAGATAGCAGAGCAAACACCCTTTGCAGATCTGAAAAACCACCCCATTAAGCAATCAGGTATGTCAGCCATTCCAGAGCGAAAATTTCCTCCTCGTCTTACAGTTTAAGTTAGCCACTGTCTCACTAAATCTGTCATCCTATACACCCCATTCATGTCAATAAAAATAATATACTTAGTTCCTTATATCTTAAAACCAGCTACGCTATCTGCTCTCATCACATCCTCTGACAATGAGTTCCAGATCTTAACTATTCTCTGAGTGAAGAAATATTTCCTCCTATTGGTTTTAAAAGTATTTCCCTGTAACTTCATCGAGTGTCCCCCAGTCTTTGTAATTTTTGACGGAGTGAAAAATCGATCCACTTGTACCTGTTCTACTCCACTCAGGATTTTGTAGACTTCAATCCTATCTCCCCTCAGCTGTCTCTTTTCCAAGCTGAACAGCCCTAACCATTTTAGGCTTTCCTCATATGAGAGGCGTTCATTAAAATATAAACATTCTGTAGATCATTTGTCCTTAGAAATAACAGTAAAATATCATCTACATATACCCTCCTTTTATAAAACCATAGTATGTTTTTTTGTGCCAGCCGCAGGGGTCGCAGCTCCGATGCTCATAGGAATTCTATGAGTGTCGGAGCAGTTACCACTGCAACCGGCGCTAATAACTGTGCTACAGTTTTATAAAGGGGGGAATAATATTTACCGTAATTTTCGCTCTATAAGACGCACCTGACCATAAGATGCACCTATGTGTAGAGGAGGAAAAACCAAGAAAAAAAAATATGGTTCATAATTTTTTTCATGGTTTTTCCTCCTTCACACACAGGTGTGTCTGGTGGTCTGGTGGTAGGCAGCCTGCAGCCCCCCCAGTTCCTTTTTTTAAATTGCCTGTGGTCCAGCACCTCCGAGTCCTCTTTTCTTGCGGGCCTCTGCGATCTCCCGTCCTGCGTGTCTGTTGTGGGCTCTGTCTACTGCAGGTTCATGTGCAATGCTGTGCACACATAGTAGCAGAGGTTGAGAGATGAAGTCAGCCTGGGGAGAGCCACGGCCACCGAGTCTTCTCAGTCTCAACCAGGGCTGATTGTGCTGTTCAGAGCCCCACCGCTTCCCTGGTGCAAACAAGCAGCAAGTCCGGAGCGGAGCCTGCAAGGAAAACAAAGCACCGCGGAAAACACGTGTTGTGCCACTTCATCTCCGTAGCATCTGCGTGCATACGAACACGCCCCCTCCAACTGCCCTCCGCCAATTGGAAGGCGGGACACCATCATGGCCTCGCCGCTGAGAAGGAAGAGGTGGAGATGGGCGCTGGACTGCTGGCGATTAAAGAAAGGTGCGGTAGGGGGGGTGTTAAAAAAAGGTGCGGTGGGTGGGGTATTTGTTCCATAAGGAGCGCTGGACTGCCGGCAATGAAAGAAAGGTGTGGGGGAGAAGGGGGGGTTTAAGAAAAGGTGCGAGGGGGACATAAGGGGAGTATTCACTCCATAAGACGCACCCTTATTTCTACCCACTTTTGGGGGGGAAAAACTGCGTCTTATGGAGCGAAAAATATGGTAATTCTGAAAGATTTCCAGATTACCCAATCAAACATTAAAAAGAATCTGAGAAAGGGATGACCTCGAGGGACCCCTTGAGACATATGTCACAATGACAATAATTCTTTGTGCATAGTTCTGTTTAGAAATCCAGAGAAGCAGAAGAGAACTTTACTAGCTAAACTGATTTCACTTAACCTATTAATCAACATGTCATGACTAACTAGATCAGATGCAACTAACTAGTCTAATTGCATTATAAAGACGTATGCTAATAAAACATCTGTGCTGTCTTCAAGTCTCTTAAGTTTTTTGGCTGCCCAAAGTGACCTTTCAATAGCGGAGCTAATCCAAATAATATCTTATAGCAAATACAAGCAAATCTGAAAAGTACTCTTGCTTCCATTGGCAAGCAGTGCAGCTGACGGTAGGAAGGGCTGACATGTTCCTGTTTTTTTAAACTGAAAATTAAACGGACCGCTGTATTTTGGATTAGCCTTAATCTTCCCAAGACGGTTTTACAAACTCCTAAATAGATTATATTGCAACTAGTCATTAAGCCTGTTATATTAACGGGTGCTAGAATATGTCTATCTGTCTTTCTTTCTGTGTCTCTCCCTGCCCCTGTCTCTTTCTTCGTCTCTCTCCCTCCCACTGTCTGTCTTTCTTTCTGTCTGTCTCTCTCCCTGGCCCCCTTTGTCTGTCTGTGTTTCTTTCTGTCTCTCTTCCTGCCTGCTGTCTTTCTGTGTGTCTGTTTTTCATTCTCGTGCGCTGCCTGCCTATCTTTCTGTCTCTCTCTATGGTCCCCTTTTGTCTCTCCCCCAAAGCAAACCAAGATTGCTCCCTGGCCCCCTTTCCCTCCTCCCCCACTTCCCTGTGCAGCAACAGCAGCATTCCCCCCTTCTCTGTGTAGCAGCAACAGCATTCCCCCCTTTCCTGTACAGCAGCATTCCCCCACACTTCCCTGTACAGCAGCAGCATTCCCTCCTTCCCTGTGCAGCAGCATTCCCCCTTTCCCTGTGTAGCAGCAGCATTCCCCCCCACTTCCCTATGCAGCAGCAGCATTCCCCCCTTCCCTGTGCACCCACCCCTTGCCTGCTCCCCCTGTTCCCTTCCTTTTCCCTCCCCCCGTCCAGCAGCATTCCTTTCCTGCTCCCCCTGTGCATATGACCCACAGAAATCTACTTGCCTCACAGAAAAGCGCTGCACCGCGGTGTGGCTGGCCTCGGTGTCTTCTCTACACTGTGGCCAACTCTAGTGGAAACAGGAAGTTGTGAGAGGGCGGGCCACAGTGGAGAGAAGATTGTGAGGCTAGTGGCAGCACAGTGCAGCGCTTTTCAGTTAAACGCTGTGAGCAGGCAAGAAGGAGGAGGAGGAAAAATAGATGCCGGCAGGGGGGTTTGGAGGTCAGGGCGCGTGCGGCAAGCCGCCGCTCGCGCCTGAAGATTTTAAAAGAGCGCTTGGTGTTGGGGCGTGTGCGGCAAACTGCCGCTCGCGCCTGAAGATTTAATGGTAATGTCGGTGTGGGCCCCATGCAGCAGGAGCTAAAAGCAACGCTGGGGGCTTGTGAGAGGAGCCGCCGCTGCTGGCGGCCAAGGTAGGTTCTGGGAAGAAGGCTGGGGACTCGCGCATGCGCACTCCTGCGACCACAGACCTACAGCGCACGGAACACGCAAATAGGAGTGCGCATGCGCGGCTAGCTTTTTATTATATAGGATAGTCAAGAATAGATAAGATTAATGCTTGAACTAGTAATCAGAAAGAAGTAGGGTGAAAGTATTTTTTGATGGAATGCATCTTCCATAATGCAAAGGGAAGGGGTGTGCGCACGCGGTAGTGGGGCGAAAAGGAGGATGGCGCCATTGCCCTCACCATGATGGGACCCAGGAGTGGACACCCCCCGCCCCCACCCCTTACTAAGCCATTGGCCTGGAGCATTTAGCACTCTGGGCCCCAGATTAGTAAAAGAGCGGGCAGGGAGGGGGAGAGTTAGGTGTTGGTAGGCGTGCACAATTAGGGTACCTAGACATGCCTAATCTAGGCGTCTCTTAGTATCAGACTCTAAGTGCATCCTCTTCATGACTGAGGAGAAGCCCCCGAATTTCGGGTTTCTTCTTATCATTTGGGGGTGAAAACTGGCCTGGGAAATGTTTCAAATCAAAGCGTATCCCGCTCTATGGTAAGCCTGCGCATAAAAGAATCAGTCTTCCACGATCCATTAGTGGCTCCTGATGCAGAACCCTATCATAGTGCAGATTATTTCCAAAGGACGGACTTACAGATTAAAATGATTTTGTCATGAAATCCTTTTGTTTGCTTTCTGTGTAGAAGAGACTGCTATCAATAAGCGATGTGCGGCAGAGTGTACGTCACGGACAGTAGTAGCCGAGGAGCTGACGGTCTCCGATTCCTGCTGCCAGACCGACCTGTGTAACTTCAATGGAGATGAAAAGGAAGCAGGTGAAAGAAAGCGAAAGGAAGTCGAGGTCAGCGCAGCCGTGAGCGTGAGGATCGGCGTCCTGACCCTAGTCATCGCAGTGGGTTTCTTCGGCTCCCTGCTGAGCCTTGAACTCTAACGTGGGAGGGAGGATAGGGGCTGATTCATGCCATTATCTCCGAGTATATTTCTGTGCTAAAAATTAAAACTTCTGCAATATCTTGCTTTTTTTTTTGGTCAAAACACAACATAATCATTTTCTTTGAACAAAAATTAATTGAAGTGCAATTTTAAAAGGTTAATTTTGTGTAGAAGTCCATGTAGAGCAGAGGTGTCAAAGTCCCTCCTCGAGGGCCGCAATCCAGTCGGGTTTTCAGGATTTCCCCAATGAATATGCATGAGATCTATTTGCATGCACTGCTTTCATTGTATTCTAATAGATCTCATGCATATTCATTGAGGAAATCCTGAAAACCCGACTGGATTGTGGCCCTCGAGGAGGGACTTTGAGACCCCTGATGTAGAGGGGGTTAATATATCACACAGCTGGTCCTTCTCCTCTCTCACTCCCAAGACTCATCCTTCTTTCTTCTCTCTACCCTCCTCCCTCATAGGCTTGCCAGAGTTTCCAATTGGGAAATCCTGACCCCTTAGACCCGCCCCCCAGGCCCGCTCATCCCCACCCTGTAATGCCCTAATCCCGCCCCCCTTCCTGCCTTAGCTCTGCCTTCCTGTCTAACATGATTTGAGGAGGCTTTGCAAACACGGACAAAGGGCTGGATTCACTAAGCCCACCGATCGTGCTTGCGATCGTGTACCGACCCGATTTTCCTCCGACCCGATTCACTAACCTCTGTGCCGATCGTCCTCCGATCCGATCCGCAAATGAGGGGAAACGGTATGTGAAGTAGGAGGGCAGCGATTCACTAACCAAAATCTGGAACACCGACTGGGCTGGCTGATCAACAAAGAAGCGACTGCCGGGGACCAGTCGCTGGCGTCCTTTCCGACTGCCCTACTCTCTGCCGCCCTGCTCTTGTATGCAGCCATCTTCCTTCTGCATCTTTTCACCTCATATCCTGTGGATGCGGGTCAGTCACCGAGCTCCCTCTGTGATTCTTATGTGCTCAGGTGATTGAGGCTTGCCGTTTACCTACAGGGCGAGACTGCACATGCTCCCCCCTTCCTTCCCCCGGTGCTCTGAAAGCTTGTTTGCCAACCTCAGCCTTCCAAACAGAGGGATCTGTCTTTCGCTTCTCTTTACTTCTGGGCCGCAGAGGTGGCAGTTAGTTGGTCAATTTACACTCAGGGAGCGAGAAGGAAGTCATGAGAGCCAGCGCATGCGCAGACCATCTATAGGCGAAGAAGTTGGTCTGCGCATGCGTCAGGATCGCTTGCGGGCATGTTTGCGATTAGCGTATTTGCATGGGGAGTCTTTTGTGAATCGGTCGCCCGGGATCGGATCGGCCACGGATCGGATGGCTTTGGTGCGGTTAGCCCAAAGTGCCGGGTTTTGAAAAGCCGTCTGGTCACCCAACTTCCCCTTCCCATTCCTATCAGGCTTCTCAGCCCCATTGTTCCCAGCACTGTCCAGGACCAGGGTCCACTTTCTGAGGCTTCATATAGGCCCAGCCCAACTGGCATCCTCCCTCCTCATTGCACAGAGGTAATTTCTGATAAAACAAAGTCTCACGAGGGTCCTTTTAATGGTCTACACATCAGCGAACACGCTCTCAGAAAGTGTGTTGGCTTGGCTGCATACGTTAGGGCTCAAGGAGCATACCAGCTTTAGCTCCTTGACATATCGTCTTTATGAACTTCTAACATCAGAACCTATTGTCTGACTGGAATTTACTTTATTTCATTTCATTTCATTTATTGTTTTCTCAGGTACTTTAGCTAGATTGTGAGCCTTCGGGACAGCTAGAGAAATCCAAAGTACCATTTTTATTTATTTTATTTTAATGTATTTTTAATCTATCTTCATTGTAAACCGCTTTGAACCTCACGGTATAGCGGTATATAAGAAATAAAAAAAATAAAAAAATTCTACTTCCGATGTGTTATGACCAATATATGTGCAACCAATTCTAAACTGTCCCCTGATCTATTCCACACCATCTCATAGAACATTAAGCAAAAGGAAGCCTAACTTCTCATTTACAGTTTGCTTCCTGTCAGCATCTATTAAATTGTAATGTTTTCTCTCTAAGTGCTTCAGTGTGATTTTGTTTTCAATTACTACATATAGGTACTAGTACTAATCCTTTCTATAGCGCTAGTAGACATACGCAGCGCTGTACTTCAAAACACAGAAGAGACAGTCCCTGCTCAAAAGAGCTTACAGTCTAGTCAAGACAGACAAACTGGACAAGAAGGTGCATCGATACACAGTGCTCAGGTGGGGGAACCATATATAGCTGTATTATGATGTTATCAAGAATTCTGGGAATGACCCAGATGCATTGTGATGTCACTGAGCGTTCAGACAGCTTCTACTACTACTAATCATTTCTATTGTGCTAATGGACATACACAGCACTGTACATCAAAACACAGAAGAGACAGTCCCTGCTCAAAAGAGCTTACAATCTAGCAGTGGCTTACCTAGCATATGTGACATCCGGGGGCCCATCATTTTTTGGCACTCCCCCTCCCCATCTGCACGAAAAACATGATTTTTAGTAACAAGCCACATGTCACACATGAGTACCTAGGAAAGGTAGCATCTTACATACTGCAGTGAGTAGTACAACATCAATACACCCATTGTAAAACTAAACAAGCCAGACTAGTACAGATCAATCCTACACCGTCAATCCTAACAGAAAACCATGTTTTTCGAACACAGAAAACACCTTCGCCTAGTATGGAATATATCATCACAAACTAACCCCTCCCCCTTTTACAAAACTGTAGTGTGGATTTTAGCCACGGTGGTAACAGCTCTGATGCTCATAGAATTCTGAGCATCAGAACTGCTACCACCACGGCTGGCGCTAAAAAATGCTCCACAGTTTTGTAAAAGGGGGGATAAAATAAAAATACATAGACAAAGGTTAAATTGAACCAGCAAGAAGCTGGACTCTACATAAAATGCAACACCACAGAAACAGTGGCACATGTCTCCTAAAGCAATAAATAAATAGAAAATTTTTGTTCTACCTTTGTCTTCTCTGGTTTCTGCTTTCCTCATCTTGTTGTTACTCTCTTCCTTCCATCCACTGTCTCTCTTCTCTCTGCATCTTCCATTTGCTCTGTTACTGTGCCTCTCCCTTTCTCCCTCCTTCCAAATTGGTCTGGCACCCATCTTCTTCCCTCCGCTCCTCCCATAGTCTGGCATCTCTGCCTTCTTCCCTGCCAGCGTCTTCTCCCAACTCTCTCTTCCCCATTTCCCTTCAGCGTCTTCTCCCCACTCTCTCTTCCCCATTTTCCTGCAGCATCTTCTCCCCACTCTCTGTTCCTCATTTCCCTTCTAGCATCTTCTCCCCACTCTCTGTTCCCCATTTCCATTCAGCATCTTCTTCCCACTCTGTCTTCCCCATGTGCTTTCAGCGTCCTTCTCCCCCTCTGTCTTCCCCATGTGCTTTCAGCGTCCTTCTCCCCCCTCTGTTTCACCCTGTTTCCCTCTCCACCCCACCTTTTCTCCCTTTCTTCCTCCCTGCCCCTTACCTTCGTGACGCTTTCTCCCCCCCCGGCCCGGACAACAGGCCCGGTCCGACAAACCTCCCTGGCCGGCAATGTCTAAACTGCCTTATTACAGCAGCCAGAGCGTTGTAGTTGCATATGGCTGCCGTAAAGGTTGTCTCTGATGCAACTTCCGGTTGCGTCAGAGATGACCTTTACGGCAGAAACACGCAGCATCAACGCTCTAGCTCAGGGGTGCCCACACTTTTTGGGCTTGCGAGCTACTTTTAAAATGACCAAGTCAAAATGATCTATCAACAATAAAAAATTTAAAAAAATACAAAGCACACTGTACGCTGAGAAAATGTTAATTATCATTCCTATTCTGGGTTTTTTTCAAAGAGGTCAAGGCAGATGACTCTATGCACTGTCACCTCAGTAATAACCATACAAAAATAGACAAATACCCCCCTCCCTTTTTACTAAAGCACAATAGCAGTTTTTAGTGCAGGGAGCTGTGCTGAAAGCCCAGGGCTGCTCTCGACGCTCATAGGCTCCCTGCGCTAAAATCCGCTATTGTGGTTTAGTAAAAGAGGGGCCATAGTGCAAAATATAGACAGCAGATATAAATTCAGACACATTTTGATCACTAAATTTAAAATAAAATCATTTTTTCTACCTTGTTGTCTGGTGATTTCATGAGTCTCTGGTTGCACTTTCTTCTTCTGACTGTGCATCCAATCTTTCTTCCCTTCTTTCAGCCTGTATGTTTCCTCTCCTCCAGACTTCATTCCCTCCCCCAACTTTTTCTTCCTGTCTCCCTGCCCTTTCTTTCTCCCTGCCTCCCTTTCTTTTTTTCTCTCTTCATGCCCCCTTTCTTTTCTCTGTTTCCCTTCTTTCCTTCTGTCTCCCTGCCTGCCCCCTTTCTTTCTTTCTTTCTCCCTGCCCTCCCCCAAGCCATTGCCGCTGCCATCGGGGAACAGCCCCCCAAGTCACCGCCATCGGGTAACATGTCCCAAAGCTGCTGCCGCCCCAAGCTCTCCTTCCCTGCATCTTCCCTGCATCGGGACGACCAGCATTCCTCTCCCCGACGTCAATTCTGCCGTCGGAGAGGAAGTTCCGCCCAGCTAGGCAGTGATTGGCTGGCCCGAACTTCCTCTCCGACAGCAGAATTGACGTCGGGGAAAGGCAGGCTGATCGGCCCGGTAGAATTTTCCGGACCTGGCCAGCGGTGCACCCCCCCTAAGGCTGCACCCGGGGTGGATCTCCCCCCGCCACCCCCCTTGGTACGCCACTGCAATCTAGTCATAACAGACAAACTGGACAAGAAGGTACATCAATACACAGGTGGAGGAATTACAGAGGGCAGGAAAAGACAGATATTGGTGCTTAGAAGATGGGTTGGAGTTTGGAATTCAAAGCAGCTTCAAAGAAGTGGGCTCCGAGTTTGGATTTGAAGACTGCCAGAGATGGAGCCTGAAGTATTGAGTCATGATTCCGGAATGTTATTCTTCTTTGAGATTCTAGAATGTTGCTATTATGTGGAATCCCCAAAGGAGTAGCAACATTCCATGAAGAATCTCCAAAGAGTAGCAACATTCCACACTACTGCTACTACTCATTTCAACAGCACTACTAGACCTACGCAGCTCTGTACATCAAAGCACAGAAGACAGTTCCTGCTCAAAAGAGCTTACAATCTAGTCAAGACAGACAAACTAGACAAGAAGGTGCATCAATACAGAGGGAATGATAAGACAGATATTGGTGCTTAGAAGGTGGGTTGGAGCTTGGAATTCAAAGCAGCTTCAAAGAAGTGGGCTTTGAGTCTGGATTTGAAGACTGCCAAAGACGGAGCCTGACATATCGAGTCAGGCAGTTTGTTCCAGGTGTACGGTGCAGCAAAGTAGAAGGGACGGAGTCTGGAGTTGGCCATAGAAGACAGATAAGAATAGGGTTACCCGACGCCCGGATTTCCCTGCACATGTCATCCTTTTCAAGGACATATCCAGGGAGTCCGGACGGCTTATCAAAACCCGGCATTTTGCCTGGGTTTTGAAAAGCTTCCTCGAAATTGCATCGGTCAGGAGGGCATCCGTGCATACGTGGATTCTATACGATGACATCACAGGCATGTGTGCGTGTGACATCATCACATCCCATCCACACATGAGATGATGTCCTGCCCAACGAGAGCAGGTAGCGGGTGGCGGGACTGGTAACCCTAGATAAGAGAGACGTATCCAATGAACAGAGTGGGAGTGTGGGGAGAGAGGAAAGATACTGAGGAGCTGTGGAGTGAATACACTTGTAGGTCAGTCTAGTTATTCTGGATCTAGGATCTATGATATACCTCATTCTTTAAGTATCTGTTGGGAATATTCAGTGTCAGGGGTGATGGACTATTCGCTCTAAGATAGTCACGTGCATCTGAAATAGGGCTAGCTATTTTCAAGTCATTTCTGAGTCATTTAGGGGCTGGAGGAGTTGCCATACAGTGAGGGCCACTTCTCCCTTGAAAAGACGAGACTGAGAGGGGACATGATCGAAACGTTCAAGATAATGAAGGGAATAGACTTAGTAGATAAGGACAGGTTGTTCACCCTCTCCAAGGTAAAGAGAACGAGAGGGAACTCTCTAAAATTGAAAGGGGATAGATTCCGTACAAATGTAAGGAAGTTCTTCTTCACCCAGAGAGTGGTAGAAAACTGGAAGCTCTTCCGGAGTCTGTTATAGGGGAAAACACCCTCCAGGGATTGAAGACAAAGTTAGACAAGTTGCTGCTGAACAAGGACGTACACAGGTAAGGCTACATTCAATCAGGGCACTGGTCTTTGACCTAAGGGCCACCACGGGAGCGGACTGCTGGGAACGATGGACCACTGGTCTGACCCAGCAGCGGCAAATCTTATGTTCTTATGCTCTAGTTACAGTGCATGGGCTTGTTGTGCTACTGGGGCTTGTGCGTATCTGAGAAGCTGAAAGCTATGCCATTGGTAGTTTCACTACCAGCAGGGCCTCCCAAGGCAGACAGGTTCCAGCGGAGATGCCAGACTAATGATATACCACCCACTTGGGCAGCAGCAGATGGGGCAGCGTTGCAGGTGGAGGATCATGTTTGATGCAACAATGGCGACAACATCGCATGTATACCGTGCCGAAGAAAGGCCCGGCAATCCACTTCTGTATTCTGCCACGAAAACTTGATAATATCATCAAGTTGCTAGGACTTGGAAATGAGTCAATGGTAGGGTTACCAAACGTCCGAGAAAACCCGGACGTGTGGACGGACTTTCCAAACCCCGGCACTTTGTCCGGGTTTTGGAAAACACGACGAGCTCTGGCCCCATCCTCTGCGCATGCTCAAGGCCCTCCAGACGCAGCTGGAGCTTGTCACGGGAAGAAGATGAGGCTTTGAGAGGGCGGGGCAGGGTGCAGAATGGGACGGGACTTGAGTCATAACTGGGTGGGGAACAAGGCAAGGATGGGGGCAGAAGAGGGCGGGGCCATGCATCCGGGTTTGTGAGGCTCCTAATATGATATGATATGAGAGCGCGCTGGTGGCAACTCCTGAGCAGATTTCTAAGTAAAACAGAATCGACACTGGCAATTGAGCGAGTTTTATCATTTTCCTTGAAAAAGCCTTCTGGTGCGAAACGGATGTGGCCTCCGTCGGCTTAAAAAAAAGATAAGTGCTTGTTCAAGATTTTTTTTTTTTCAAAGCCAGATCGTTGACTATCAACGTTAGAGTCATATGGTTAGCAGCTCTCTTTCGAGTTATTTGAAATATGAGAGAAATAAATATTCAATTACATAATTATTTATTAAAGATAGAAATATGAGAAAAACAAATATTGAATCTCACAATTATTTATTAAAGATAATTAAATCACATATAAAATAAGACAACGGAGGTGTGGACCAATGATGATACCTTAACCCCCAAATGGTTTCAACTTATTGATTGAATCTCTGAGGTATATTGAGGTCTTCTTCCTCTGTTTTAGTATAGATTATGCAGAACACAGCCATCAGACTCATCTACTCTCTTAGCAAATTTGACCACATCACCCCCGCCTATGTAGACTCTCACTGGCTTCCAATAAAAGCAAGAACTCAATTCAAGTTCTATTGTCTACTATTCAAAGTAACCCATGGTACTGCCCCCTGTTACCTAAACAACCGCCTATACCACTACCACTCACCCAGATCAAGGAGAACTCAGAACCTATTCTCCTTCCCCCCTCATAATGGTACCCGACGTAAGAAACTTTACGACAGCCTTCTAGCGACACAGGCAGCGAAAATTGACCCCACCATCACCAAACTGATGATCAAAACAACAGATATCAAAGTGTTTCGAAAAGAAATCAAAACATTTCTATTCAAAAAACACGTCCCTACTTACTAATCTCTTCCCCATTCGCACATGCTCTCCCCCCCCCCCCCCCCGTGAAAAACACATTAGTCATCTCCTAGAACCATACCCACCAAAAATATTCTGATTCCTAAATAGCATCTACCTTCAGTATCCACCAAACTTCCTCCTTCATTGTTAGGTAACTTTCTTCTGTAACCCGTATACACTGATATTCTCCACTGTATCCTGTAAACACTAGATTCTTTGCTATGTAATTCTTTCGGAAAAATCCAGATTCTTATAATTTGTAACTCTCTACCATATCATGTAAAGTACATGAATCACTGTTATGTAATTCTCTCGGTAATCATTGTCACGTAATTCTCTCGGTAATGTTCAGATCTCTTCTAATCTGTAATCCGCCTAGAACCGCAAGGCACAGGCGGAATAGAAATCACTAATGTAATGTAATGTTTACACAACTGTGAGTGTTCTATATTTATTGTTCATCTAATGGTTAAAGGCAGGGCATAGGCAGCAGCCAGTTGGAGGGGGGTACCATATTTTTTTTTGGAAAACCCAGGACACATGATCCCACCCAATTTTGCCTCCAGCCCTGCCACGTTCCACCCGAGCTCCAGCCACGTCTGGAGGACCTGGACTAAGCGCAGATGCGTGTGACGTCATCCACGCATGCTCAGAGGCCCCGCAGACGCGGCCGGAGCTCATTGGAGCTTTCTAAAACCTGGCTAAATGCCGGGTTTTGGAAAGTCCATCAGAGAGCCCGGGCGTCTGGCAACCCTAGGGGGAGGAACACAGAAAAGGTCTGGGGGCCTTGGGGGGGCCATGCATTTCCTCTTCTTCTCCCAACCCTCGCACATTAGGCATCATACCCTTGCTGGTGGGGATGCCGAAGCCCTGTCAGTCGAATAAATCCATTGCCAAAGCTGCCACCTTCTTCCTTGTACTGCCTTAGTAGTGAGGAAGTCAGTAGGGTGCCTCCAGCTTCCAATGGTGGAATTCCACAGGCAAGTATTGTCCTGTCATGGCATTATCTAAAATATACTGTCATGCTCTACATGACTATACCCTGTTCTACTTTGTTATGTTTTATTATGTATGCAAACTTGTAACCCATTATGAACTCTTCTGGGAAGATGGGATCTAAATCTAAATAAATTGAGGCACCTAACGATGCATAGCAGCACCTAACTTAAAAAATACAGCCCCCGATCCTCCCCTAACCATGCCTACATGGTGTTAGGCACCCACTTATGCTCCTACTACCCAATTAGCCCAATTTATTTTGTCATTATGAGCTTGTTAATGACATCATTAACTCTAATTTTGAAATTGATTTTTATTAACGTAGGCACCTACAACTTAGGCTCCCACTTATAGAATTTCCTCCGGACCACTAGCCAGTCGGGTTTTCGGGATACTCCTAATGAATAAGCAAGGGGCAGATCTGCACTCCTAGCATCTTCATTACATGCAAATCTCTTTCATGCATATTCATTAGGGCTATCCTGAAAACCTGACTGGTTGGTGGTCCTCCAGGACAAGGTTGGGAACCACTGTTTTAGAATACTATGGATTTGTGCCCAGATTGGATGCCGGGAATGGCACCTGGTTTCAGCAGACGTGAGTCATGGCGCCAAAACTGGGTACCAAAATTGTCACTCATTGCTGTCCTATAATGGATGATAGAATATTTATTTATTTTTAGTATTTCTACCTCGTATACCACTTATAACCTACATTCAGGTACTCAAGCATTTTTTCCCTCTCTGTCCCTGGATCAGTTGCATGGAATGTTGCTACTCTTTGGGATTCTGGAATCTTGTTACTCTTTGGGATTCCAGAATGTTGCTACTCTTTGGGATTCTGGAATCTTGTTACTCTTTGGGATTCTGGAATGTTGCTACTCTTTGGGATTCTGGAATCTTGTTACTCTTTGGGATTCTGGAATGTTGCTACTCTTTGGGATTCTGGAATCTTGTTACTCTTTGGGATTCTGGAATGTTGCTACTCTTTGGGATTCTGGAATCTTGTTACTCTTTGGGATTCTGGAATCTTGTTACTCTTTGGGATTCTGGAATCTTATTACTCTTTGGGATTCTGCAATGTTGCTACTCTTTGGGATTCTGGAATCTTGTTACTCTTTGGGATTCTGGAATCTTGTTACTCTTTGGGATTCTGGAATGTTGCTACTCTTTGGGATTCTGGAATCTTGTTACTCTTTGGGATTCTGGAATGTTGCTACTCTTTGGGATTCTGGAATCTTGTTACTCTTTGGGATTCTGGAATCTTATTACTCTTTGGGATTCTGCAATGTTGCTACTCTTTGGGATTCTGGAATCTTGTTACTCTTTGGGATTCTGGAATGTTGCTACTCTTTGGGATTCTGGAATCTTGTTATTCTTTTGGATTCCAGAATGTTGCTACTCTTTGGGTTTTGGCCAGGTACTAGTGACCTGGATTGGCCACAGTGGGAACGGGCTACTGGGCATGATGGATCATCAGTCTGACCCAGTAAGGCTATTCCTATGTTCTTACCTGGGTCAATGGGGGATTAAGTGATGCCCAGGGTCACATGGAGCATCATGGGATTAGAACCCACAACCTCAGGGTGGTGAGGCTATAGCTCTAACCATTACACCACATTCTCCCTGGGTGTTGAATAGCGACGAGTGCTGATTTTTGAGCACCATTTATTGAATCCTGCCCTACATAGGAGGCGAAAAATGCTCCCCTGTGAATTTTTGGTAGATTCTGTATTCTAATAGGAAACACTAGCATATGACCTGAAAAGTCCTAAAATTGTCACGTTAAAGTTTCAAGTTTTATTAGGATTTTATATACCGCCTATCAAGGTTATCTAAGCGGTTTTACAATCAGGTACTCAAGCATTTTCCCTATCTGTCCCGGTGGGAACACAATCTGTCTAAATGTGGGTTTAGCAGGCAAGAGAATCTGGATAACTTTCTGGCCACTGATTTAGCGCGCGCTAAACATTATATTGTATGGGCAACTTAGTATTTAGTGCGCCTTAATAAAAGGACCCCTATACGAAGAGAAATTTTTGTAATGTATTCAACTGGGGGTTTTTTTTCCTGTCTTTTTCTTAACCATTTTGATAACAGACCTGAGGCAGCTCTATTAAAACTCCTTTTCTATTTGCTTATTATGTAATATTCTGATCGGAATAAATCTCTCCCATTACAAAATCTTTGACACAGTGGTTGTTACTTGCTCCATCCCATTTCTTTCCCAATCAGCCTCTTGTCCTACCAACCACTGCGGTGTCCTTTCTTCATCCCCCCAATCGTTCTGTGAAGAAATATTTCCTTAAGTTGCCAATGACTCGGCCTGTTATCAGTCTCCTGCCTTATCAACTTCCTTGCTCCTGAACTGAACCACAGACAAAATAAAATCCTGCTTAATGTGGAGATCTCTAATTCTCAATTTGCACCCCCAGATTCTATACAGGCTGCCCAAATTTGGACGCAGAACTCAGAGCTGTGTTCGTACGAATTAGCTAACAATGATTGAGTTTTTAACTTTTTTTTTTTTTAAAGTTTTATTAGGATTTTATATACCACCCATCAAGGTTATCTAAGCGGTTTTACAATCAGGTAGTCAAGCATTAATTGAGGGCTAGATTCACCGATCGTGTCCCGACCAGTTTGCGAGCCTTATCCGACCCCGACCCAATCTGATCCGATCCGCACATGCAAATGAGGGGAAATAGCATGCAAAGTAGGAAGGCAGCGATTCACTAAATAGAGGAAGGAACACCGATTGGTCTGGCCGATCCAAAAAGAAGCGCCTGATGAGGATCAGTCGCCCACGTCCTTGCCGACTGTCCTGCTCTCTGCCGTCCTGAAATCCCAGTATCAAAACAAAAATAAACCCAATTTAAACACAGCTCCCTTGTGCAAAAAGCACAAGAAGGCAAGCTCTGCCGACTCTCCTGCTCTCTGCCGCCCTTCCCTGCAGTGCGAGCCCGTGCTTTTAACCCGTGGGTTAAAAGCGTGTTCTGTTCCATTAAAGCTCCTCCCCCCCCTCATTTTGACCTCGCTTGTGTGGAGAGCAAGGGGATGCGCGGACCGCATCTACAGGCAAAGAAGTTGATATGCGTATGTGTCAGGGTGGCTCTGCAGCGATCCGTGGGGTCGCTGTGGGGCGTGCCTCTGATCGCATTAAATTTGCATAAGGACTCGTAGTGAATCGGTCACCCGAGAAGACTCGGCCACGGATCGCCCAACAAAGGTGAGCTTAGTGAATCTAGGCCTAAGACTTGTATATGGATAAAGAAAACAGATGAGCAAGCGGTCCACTAGTTCCAGACGAACGGAAGATAAACAAGCAGACAGGGTGGTAGTCGGTTAACATCCTTCATTGCAGATGGTCATACGAAAGGTGCCCGTCATGGCCACGTTTCACCCAGAGATGGTATAACTAGGTTCAGGTTTGTTACATTTGCTTTTCTGCTCAAGGGCATAACGTCCATACAAGTGGTTACAGTATAAAAAAATCTAATACAGTGATACTTTGGAATCCAAATTTAATCCATTCCAGAACCCCGTTCGAGTTCCAAGACAATTTTTCCCCTTTAAAATAATAGAAACTGGATTAATCCCTTCCTTGGTCCCACAAACTCAGATTTTCAAATGATTTTAACAGTAAATACACTGGATTTTAAGGTAAAATATTAACCAATAACAATATTCCATTAAAAATGTAAAGTAATAAAAATATAAAAACCTGTATTTACCTTAAAATGGAATCACAAGAGATGATTTCACAATAGCTTCTGACAATGAACTGCGTAGGGGTGGCCTGAACGCTGGGGAAACGTACGCAGGAACAACGCGCAGGGCATGCGTCTGGATTCCAAAGCAGCGTTCAGATTTTGGGGCAAAATTTGCTCAAAAATTTCATTTGGATTCCAAGTTGTTTAAATTCCGAGGCATTCGGATTCCAAGGTATCCCTGCACATAGAAAAGAATGCCATAAATTTGAGGTCCGGTGTGCCCATCGGCTGCCAGGTCTTGCTCCTATTCATGTAGGTTTACAGCGATTTGGAATATAATTCCTAGTTATAGCAGAACTCTTTTCTCTCTCCAGATTTTTCGTAAATCGATGAAAACAATGCTATCTCAACAGTTATGGGGGAATGGTACTAAGGAGTGTTAATTTGTCTTTTGTTTAATAATTCACATGTTTAGTTGAACTGATTCCCTGTTTATTGAAGTCTTATGTAAACCGAATCGAGCCCCTACTTCAGGGAATCTAAGGCGTAGATTTTCTTTCTGGAAACGTCAATCGCTCCTCCTAAACTTACTTGCTCCACTTCATCACTGACGCTGAAACCGTGGATTGAAGACAAAGTTTTATTTTATTTTTCTTTCCAGCTTATGATTTATCTTTAATCTTATCTATTGTTTTGCCTTTTGTCTTTGTTTTGTTCTATTTCTATCATTTAAATTTCTCCAGAATTCTATTGTTCAACGACTCCCCCTTCTGCTTCTATTCCTTTCTCTCCTCTCTTCTACTTTCCAAAGTATTTAGATCAATGCTGTCTTGTTAAAATGTTTATTTTATTTTTATTTTTCCTCTAACTCTACTTTTCACTTCTCTATTACCCTCCAGGTACTTTAGTTAGATTGTGAGCCTTCGGGACAGTAAGGGAATTTTTCAAGTACCTTTCTTATTTCTAATCTTAATGTATATTTTCTGTAAACCGCTTAGAACCTAACGGATGTAGCGGTATATAAGAAATAAATTACATTACATTAACAACCACCGGCAGAACCTAGCTCTAAGTGACTCTTCATTCTGGGAAAACGTCACGAAATAAATGGGCTTCAAGCTGCCATTTAAACAACGGTAAACAGCTGGCCCTTGGGCAGTTGATTCCAGAGTTTGGGACCCACCACTGACCAAAATGTACCCCAAAATGTGGCAGAAACCCAGTGGGCTAATGGTACTTGTGACAAACACAGCTGTGATGAACGCAGAGATCGAGGTATATAAAAGGATATAAATTGCGCAAATGTACCCAAACATGCCTGAAATACCAACACCAATTTCTTATGCTTGACCCGAAACTTAATAGGCAACCACTGTTCCATTTGAAAAAAAGGGGTTACATGGTCAAACATATGGCCACCTAGCTAATAGCAACAACTTATAAAAACCTAAATTAGTATTATATATATATATAACAAAAAAGCAAACAGGATGCTGGGAATTATTTAGAAAAGGGATGGTTAACAAGACTAAGAATGTCATAATGCCCCTGTATCGCTGCATGGTGTGACCTCAACTGGAGTATTGAGTTCAATTCTGGTCTCGTTACCTCAAGAATGATATACCTCCTCTTCTATGAAACTGCGCTAGCGGTTTTTAGGACAGAGAGCTGGGCTGAATGGCCCATGCTGCTCCTGACGCTCATTGAGTTGCTATGAGCATCAGGAGCAGTGCGGGCCATTCAGCGCAGCTCTCTGTCCTACAAACCACTAGCGCAGTTTCGTAGAAGAGGGGGGATCGTGGCGCTAGAAAAGGTTCAAAGAAGAGCGACCAAGATGGTGAAGGGGATAGGAACTCCTCTCGTATGAGGAAAGACTAAAACGGTTAGGACTCTTCAGCTTGGAAAAGAGACAGCTGAGGGGAGATAGGATTGAAGTCTACAAAATCCTGAGTGGAGTAGAACGGGTACAAGCGGATCGATTTTTCACTCCGTCAAAAATTGCAAAGTCTAGGGGACACTCGATGAAGTGACAGGGAAATACTTTTAAAACCAATAGGAGGAAATTTTTTTTCTACTCACAGAATAGTTACACTCTGGAATGCGTTGCCAGAGGTTGTGGTAAGAGCGGATAGCGTAGCTGGTATTAAGAAAGGTTTGGACAAGTTCCTGGAGGAAAAGTCCATAGTCTGTTATTGAGAAAGACATGGGGGAAGCCACTGCTTACCCTGGATCGGTAGCATGGAATATTGCTACACTTTGGATTTTGGCCAGGTACTAGTGACCTGGATTGACCACTGTGAGAACGGGCTACTGGACTTGATGGACCATTAGTCTGACCCAGTAAGGCTATTCTTATGTTCTTAAACATGCAACCAACTTTTGTGTAAAGCATATACAGTAAATACATATACAGTCGACTTCGCTCAAGTGCACGGCCTTTGGACCGGGTTGCCACGTGCACTTACACGGAGTGTGCGCTTAATAGGAGTGGAGGGGGAGAGACTGTAGTTAAGCCAGCTCAGTTTAAATATGGCACGTGGGTTGCTGGAGCCTAAAGTACAGGAAAGCTCTGCCCTACAGCTTGAGTGGAAGCGGAGCGCTCACTTTCCCAGCTGTCCCAGCGCTTAAGCTGCTGGGTGAGGCCTGGCCATTCCCGGTCAGAATGTGATTGCATTTAACCGGAGTGAACGTAACGTGAAAGAACAGAGGTGGGACCTATGACATCAGTGCGCCGAAGCGGATTGTGCGCTTATCCGAATTGCAAATATCCGGAGTTTACGTCCATTGACTTTAATGTAAAAAAAAAGTGGGACCGTGGTAGCAGACTGCGCATAGCCGAAGCGTGCGCTTAACCGACGTGCACTTAGGTTGAGTTGACTTTAGATGTAAACACCGAAAAATGTTTCTAGGTCAATATGTATAGACGTGCCTCATGCTTCTAAGCTTTTCTACAAAGTGAAAAACCGAGATTCTACTTCAAGGGCAGTAAAGATAACATTCGAAAATGCACATAAACTGGTCAGAAAATATAAAAAATTAACAATAAATATCAGTGAATATACATACAAATAAAACCAAAAACAGTAATTCTATTCTCAAAAATCTGATACTTATTCCATCTCCGGCATTCTAAGCCCTCTAAAACTCTTCATACTTGGACCTCTAACCCTTCATTGTAGTTCCTCTCCATCCCTTCTCCTCTAAACCGTGCTGAGCTCCACGAATGTGGAGATGATGCGGTATACAAACCTAAGATTTAGTTTAGTTTAGTTTTAATTGCTATAGACATGTATAAAAGACTAAATAAAGTCACGGAACCAGTGGCTATATTATTACATACCTTTAGGTGTATTTCTAATACATTCCGGAAGGAGGGGGAGGGGAGTGGCGGGCTTGGGACTTGTTTACTGCCTCTTTGCAGTTTTACAACCACATTCAAATCGGTTTAATGCATTTTCCCCAATGCAGGGTTACATGTCCGGTCTTTGTAGAGGGCTGTCTACGCCTCCGGACAGCTTTTCAAAACCCGGCACTTTGTTCGGGTTTTGAAAAACGTTGAGATCGGGGGCCAACTCCGGAAGGCACTAGCACATGCGCGGAGGCGATGCGGTCATGATACAGGCATGCATGGATATGGCGTTGTGATGTCACAGGCATGCGCTCATGCGTGCAACATGATTGTGTCAGATGTCCTCCAGATGCGGCCCCAAAGAGACAAGGTGTGTGGGGGGCCAGAGTTGGGGGGTGGAACAAAGGAGAGGTGTGAGGCATACCCCCTCTTCTACGAAACCGCGCTAGCGGTTTCTAGTGCGGGAAGCCGTGCTGAACGACCTGCGCGGCTCCCGACGCTCATAGGAACTCAGTGAGCATCGGGAGCAGCGCAAGCCGTTCAGCGTGGCTCTCTGCGCTAAAAATCTCTAGGGCGGTATCGTAGAAGAAGGAGATAGTATTACAAGTGCTCTTAAAGAGAGCAAACGTATTACGTACAGGGGATGGATCGGTTCATTGTCAACTGAACATATTCTATTTAAGTTGCCCAAATCTGCATGCAAACTAATTAGCTAACAAGCCACTAACAATTATGGACCTGGACATGGAGCCGCCTACTCACTATTCTGTAATACTGCGCCCCTAAATTGTCTCGTGTGCAACTCAAAACGGGATGTGGCTAAGGAAGGAGCATGGATAGGTCAGGGACATTCCATAAATTTGGGCTCAGTGATGGAGAATACCAAGGTTACGTGCCCGACTTGCATGCCAGGATTTATAGCAGTTTTTAGCTGCGTAAGTTCTCACGGCCCTGTATAAGACTCTGGTGTGACCTCATTTAGAACATTGTGGACAATTCTGGATGCCTCACCTTCAAAAAGATATAACAAGGATGGAGTCGGTCCAGAGGAAGGCTACTAAAATGGTGTGTGGTCTTCGTGATAAGGCGTATGGGGATAGACTTAAACATCTCAATCTGTATACTTTAGAGGAAAGGCGGAAGAGGGGAGATATGATAGAGACGTTTAAATACCTATGTAATGCGCATGAGTCGAGTCTCTTTCATTTGAAAGGAAGCTCTGGAATAAGAGGCCACAGGATGAAATTAAGAGTTGATAGGCTCCGGAGTAATCTAAGGAAATACTTTTTTACAGAAAGGGTGGTAGATGCGTGGAACAGTCTCGCAGAAGAGGTGGTGGAGACAGAGACTGTGTTTGAATTCAAAAGGGCCTAGGATAGGCACGTGGGATCTCTCAGAAAGGGAAAGAGATAATGGTTACTGCAGATGGGCAGACTGGATGGGCCATTTGGCCTTTATCTGTCATCATGTTTCTATGCTCAACGTTGGCCCAGAGCACCCTTTATGGAACATAACTTAGCACAGATTTATCCCTCACCTAAATTTGAGAGCCATTTACTGAATCTGGTGGTCCACAGGGTCTTAGAAATATGATATGTAGTGAGGCATCCCAGTGAATTCTTTTCTGACAGGGTAGGTTTGGGGCTGCAAAACAATGTCTTTTATTTCATACAGTCCAGAGGGAGGGGGAGGGGGAGACCCCGTTTCCAAGAACATTTTACATCCACTTGCTCTCACTCGGTTTCACTTCCTCTTCCTACTCTTCCGTGTTTACAGAACAGATCAGACCACACCGATGTGTCAACTGAAACTCCAACTTACTGCATAAAATGTGTGTTACAACCCTTCTCTAAAGTTGATTCTTTCCAAAGTCTTTAGAAATCTTGAGTAACGACTGAGGTAACTAAAATGTTTTTGTCTTATCTATTTATCAGAGTTATCTACTCAAGCATTTTCCCTAACTGTCCCGGTGGGCTCACAGTCTATCTAGTGTACCTGGGACTATGGAGGATTGAGTGACTTGCCCAGGGTCACAAGGAGCAGCACAGGATTTGAACCCACAACCTCAGGGTGCTGAGGCTATAGCTTTAACCTCTAGGTGCTTTATAACATAATGAATTAGGGACATAATTATAAATGTAGGCTATTGTTAAGACGTGTAACTCCTGGCCTATGGTACCCTATGGCTGGTTATGTGCAAGGAGGCAGGTCAGAAGGACACTGCCAGGTAAAAAAAAGGATAAGAACATAAGAATATCCTTACTGGGTCAGACCAATGGTCCATCAAGCCCAATAGTCCGTTCTCACGGTGGCCAATCCAGGTCACTAGGACCTGGCCAAAACCCAAGGAGTAGCAATATTCCATGCTACCGATCCAGGGCAAGCAGTGTCTTTCTCAATAACAGACTATGGACTTTTCCTCCACAAACTTTTCCAAACCTTTCTTGTCAACACCCTCATTCGGCGTCTTCCAGGCCTTCCCGGTCTAACTTTGAAAAGTAATTATGGCCTACAGAGTATCACAGGTGATGCAGCGATCCTAACAGGC
This sequence comes from Geotrypetes seraphini, assembly GCF_902459505.1. Classification (NCBI taxonomy): domain Eukaryota; kingdom Metazoa; phylum Chordata; class Amphibia; order Gymnophiona; family Dermophiidae; genus Geotrypetes; species Geotrypetes seraphini. The sequence continues at coordinate 15,278,046 of NC_047085.1, forward strand.
TGCCTGCAGCCTCCGCTATACTTTTCCTCTGCCTTGGTATGTCCCAGTCCAAAACAGGACATTATATCAGAGGAGGGATGGGACTGGGGCAGAGGTAAAGTACAGCTGAGGCCACGGACAGCCTGTTAGAATCACTGAAGTACCCACGATACTCTGTAGGCCATAGTTACTTTTCAAAGTTAGACCGGGAAGGTCAGGGTGATGCCACATGAGGGTAGAGACAAGGGGGAAACATGCCAGCCTTCGTGGGGCTCCCTAAAGCCGCAGGGCCAAGGGCAACTGCCCTGTTCCCCCTTCCAGCCCTGCGGTCATGTGATGTCCCCATAATAATGGGGGTGCTCGAGCACCCATAGCACCCACGGAGCTGGCGCCTATGGTATCACGAGGTATCAGAAAGCGTGGGGGGGGGGGTCAGGAAGGGAATCAGTACTGTTTGCGGGGGTGGAGTGAGATGAGACATTGGGCCTGCTATGGGGGAGGGGTTGCAGGAGAGAAGACATGGGTTTGGGGGTCATACATTTGAGCTGCAAAAACCTGAGGAAACGGTACAGTTTAGGGGGTGAAGAACTTATGTGCATGACAGAAGAGCGGGACTTGGGTGTGATTGTATGAGATGATCTTAAGGTGGCCAAACAGGTTGAAAAGGTGATGGCGAAAGCTAGAAGTATGCTAGATTGTATAGGGAGAGGTATGGTCAATGGGAAAAGGGAGGTATTGATGCCCCTGTATAAGACTCTGGTGAGACCTCATTTAGAATATTGTGTACAATTCTGGAGGCCCACCTTCAAAAAGATATAAAAAGGATGGAGTCGGTCCAGAGGAAGGCTACTAAAATGGTATGTGGTCTTTGTCATAAGGCATATGGGGACAGACTTAAAGATCTCAATCTGTATACTTTGGAGGAAAGGCGGGAGAGGAGAGATATGATAGAGACGTTTAAATACCTACGTAATGTAAATGGCAAGAGCCGAGTCTCTTTCATTTGAAAGGAAACTCTGCAATGAGAGAGAATAGGATGAAGTTAAGAGGTGATAGGCTCCGGAATAATCTAAGGAAATACTTTTTTACAGAAAGGGTGATGGATACGTGGAATGTTCTCCCAAAGGAGGTGGTAGAGGCAGAGACTGTGGCTGAATGGCTTGGGATAGTCAGTGGGATCTCTCATAGAGAGAAAGAGATAATGGTTACTGTGGATGGGCAGACTAGATGGGCCATTTGGCCTTTATCTACCATCATGTTTCTATGTTATTGGAGTTCTACATGCCTTCTACAGTACTTTCAGGGCAGATTCTGGGTATACTCTCTACATGTAGCACACAGGCTTTGTATGTACTTAATGTCCTGTTTTGCAGGTAATACAGGGTAAGTGTAAGCAATTAATCACCCTTCGGACAGGGCCCCCCCTAGATGTTCCAGAATAAGCATCCATATTTTGGCCTACCCATTCTTCACTTGTAGACAAAATAAATACAAATATCCATTTGTATTCTGCAGTGCACCTGCGCTCTAATGCGGATTACAAAAGAGTTAAACTGGAACATTTCTGGGAGTAACATAACGTAACCAGTGGGTTACAAAAGAAATATATGTTACAGCTGACCCAGGGCAGGAGGGACCTGACAGAGGTTTATTTTCTCTTATACAGTGGACCTTGGTTTACGAGCATAATTCTTTCCAGAAGCATGCTCTTACACCAAATTACTCATACATCAAAGCAAGTTTCCCCATAGAAAGTAAGTGAAACTCGCTTGATTGGTTCCCATCCACCCCCTGAGGCCAGCGGCGCTGCTCCACCCCTCTGAGAAATGACATCGCTCCCCCCCTGCTTGTGAACGCCCCCCCCCCCCCGCGAACCAGCATCCCCCGCCAGTCCAAACAGAAGCCTTACCCCATCTGGCACCGGCACGCAGCCCCAGGACATGCCGGTGCCGGTGAACAAGATGCTCAAGGCCCAGGCAACAGGAAGGATCTTTGTTCACCGGCACGTCCAATGGGCTGCGTGCCGGTGCCAGATGGGGTAAGGCTTCTGTTCGGGTGGGTGGGGGGGTGCTGATTTGTGTGGGGGAGGGGGCGTTCGCAAGCGGGAGGGGGTTGCGATGCCAGTTCTCGGGGGGTGGGGATGCTCGCAAATCGAGTCAACGCTTGGTATGCGAGTCACGAATGCGAGAATGTTTTGCTCGTCTTGCAAAACACTCGCAAACCGCGTTACTCTCAAACCAAAGGACATGGTTTGAAGCTAAGGGGGGACAAGTCCAGGACAAATGTCAGGAAGTACTGTTTTACGCAGCGAGTGGTAGACGCCTGGAATGCTCTCCCAAAGGAGGTTATTAAGGAATCCACTGTGCTGGGATTCAAAGGCAAATTAGATGCACATCTCCTTATGAGAGGCATAGAGGGATATGGGTGACTAAAACTACATCAGGTGTATACCTGACTGGGCCTCCGCGTGTGCGGATCGCCGGACTCGATGGACCATGGGTCTGATCCGGAGATGGCAGTTCTTATGTTCTTATGACTGTATTTGAAAGTTAAAAGTTTTTTTATTGCTGTTGTCCAGCAAAGATAATGCTGTTGTAGGGCAGGGTGCAGGCATTCCCATAGAATGTCAGTGCATGACGGTGATTGGCTGGAACAAGCCAGGAAACTGGGCGAGTGGCAGTTAGGAAAAGAAAAAAAACCAACTGAAAATCTTGAAGGGAGAGGAGAGTCTGTGAGAGAAAGAAATGTAGTTAGAGAGTTAATGCTGATATAATATCGTTGTATGAGAGAGAGTGAAGCTGAAGCTCTTTAGACAGGGAAATATTTCTTTTATTTTTTTTCTAGTCAGTCAAACCGTATTAGGTTCCTGTGGTTAGGCCGCCATTATCCATAGCTGCACACGCTATTAAGGAGATCGTTTCTCTCCTTTTTATTTATTTCAGTATAAGTTTGGGAAGAAGAAGAAGTGAAAGTATACAAGAACGAGGAACGGAAAATAAAGCGGGAAGAAAAGATAAGTGCATGAAGATTAAAGAGAGACTTTTTACAAAGGGCTAGATTCACTATGCAAACCGATGGTGTACCGATCGGTTTGCGAACCCTTTGCGACCCGATTTCCCACCAACCCGATTCACTAACGCCTGTAGCGATCCGATCCCGATCCTACCATGCAAATTAGTAAAACCCCATGCAAAATAGCCAAGCGATTGATTCACTAACAATTGCTTGGCTATTTTGAATCGGGTTTTACTATTGTCAAACCCGACTGCTGCAGGCCTGTTGGTAACTGAGTTACTGACAGGTCTGCAGGTTTTTTGACAGGCCTGCCTGTCTTTTTTATTCATTTTTTTACCATGGCCACAGATATTTTGCATGTGTGCCCCATTAAAAAAAAAAATGAATAAAAAAGACAGACAGACAGACCTGTCAAAAAACGGCCATAATGAAAAAAAGCCTCCCCTACAAAGCGCCCCCTACACCCCAGACACTCTACCCGACGCTGCCCACGCAAATATGACAGGAGGGATGCCAACTCCCTACTGCCTCCAAACGAATGCAACTGGCCTGGCCCACCCCCGACTGGCCCACCACACCACCCCCGACTGGCCCGGCCCACCCCTGGTCAGGCTGGCAGGATCCACCCATCTCCTTCCCCGTACCTTGCAAATCGGGAGCAGGAGGCTCCTGCTGCTCTGCAGGCCCGCTACCCCATACCAGCCTTAGGCCACACCCCTGTATATCATCTAATGCACGGGGAGGGGCCTAAGCCCTGATTGCTTGAGGCACCTCAGGCTCTCCTCCCTTGGGAGGGGCCTGGGGCGCCTCAGCCAATCAGGGACTTCCTTTAGGGAGGAGTCTAAGGAAGTCCCTGATTGGTCTGCGCATGCTCCAGGTTCGCTCTCTAGCAATCCGTGCCGTGGGTGGGGAGCATGTCAACGATCGTCCCCATTTGCATGCAGGCCTTTTGTGAATTTGTCAGCCTGCATGCAATTGGGAACGGATCGGAGACAGAATCAGGGGTTAGTGAATCTAGCCCAAAGACAGTATATTTACCTGGGTAAAATACCTGTAACGCCCCAAACCAATTACTTGTGAACATACAGTACTTTTAATACTGGTGATAAGCTTATTGCAATTCTTGCCTCAGAATTGTAATTGGAAATAGGAATACTGGATCCAGTTGGTTGGGTAAATAGAAAGCAAGTGTACACAGATTTAAATTAGAAAAGTGTTTGGTAATTATAAGGTTTCAAACTACTTATTGATATTCTTAAATTGGTTTTAAATGGTTTTAAAATATTTTATTTGGTCAAACTGTGATGAAAGAATCTTTTGCAAATAAAAAAAAACCCAAAACATATTTGTGCTATTTATAACTGAGGCTGATTCTCAATTAATTTTTAAATTTCATCCCAGTCAGGTTCTTCTTGACAAATAACTCAGTCAAGATTTGATTGGTGCATTTCTCTGTTCAGACTTCATCTGTACACTGTACATCTAGCCTGAGGTAACTTTGCTATATGACTACATTAAGGATAAAGTAAGGCTGGTGTTACAGAACTACAGACTGAGGCTGGTTACAATAAGAACATAAGAATGGCCTTACTGGGTCAGACCAATGGTCCATCAAGCCCAGTAGCCCATTCTCACGGTGGCCAAAACCCAAAGAGTAGCAACATTCCAGAATGCCAGAGAGTAACAAGATTCTAGAATCCCAAGAGTAGCAACATTCCAGAATGCCAGAGAGTAACAAAATTCTAGAATCCCAAGAGTAGCAACATTCCAGAATGCCAGAGAGTAACAAGATTCTAGAATCCCAAGAGTAGCAACATTCCAGAATGCCAGAGAGTAACAAAATTCTAGAATCCCAAGAGTAGCAACATTCCATGCTACCGATCCAGGGCAAGCAGAGGCTTCCCCCATGTCTCAATAACAGAATATGGATTTTTCCTCCAGGAAATAATAGCACCATCTCTAAAAAACTCAATACAATTATCATTGTAGCTCTGGCTTCTGCCCGCCTGCGCCTCTCGGCGGTCTCCGGCCAGCTCTTCAGAGTCGAGGAGTTCTGCCACTCCACATCAGGACCCATAAAATGTTAATTTCAGACTCAGTTCCTGTCACAGTCACTCACAGTACCTCCAGAGCTTGGGCGTAGGCCTAGGGTTATCAGATTTTGTAAAGCTAAACCTGAATACTTGGCCCCGCCCCAGTCCCGCTCCATTCAGCCCATTCCACCCCACCCCTACCTCCCCTAACCCTCTTCTCCTCAAGCTCGGAGCCTCATCTGGAGGACCTCCAAACATGCGCAGATATGATACAATGACATCATGTGCATGCATGCATGCAAATGACATCATCGCGTCACACCCACACATGCACAGAGGCCCTCCAGACGCAGCCCCAAACTTGAAAATTTGGACAAATTACTGCTTTTCAAAAATCTATCTGGACGCCCAGACAGTTCTCTAAAAAGAACTACGTAGGCCGAGGCCAGAGGAAATGCAGATCCTGGTGCTCAAATCACTCACTCAGTCTCCCCTTTCCCTTGGGATGAAGAACAGACAGGAACCAAGAGGTAAACTGGAAAGAACTGAGCGGTTTATTAACTTGTTTGAAGGTAGAAATAATCAACTATTTACAGATTCACAAGTATCAGCCATCTTTCACAAATGTTTCTTCTCCATCCCAACTCTTCCAGTCAGTAGGAAGTCCTCTTCTTATACCTCGGACTTGGCAGGGGAAATCACGATCAACCAAGTCTGAGAGCGGCTTAGTCTCCTTTTAAATTCGTTCGCAATCCTTGTCTAATCCAAAGATGTCTGTCCCCCTCCTGGGTTTGACAGGATCCACCATTGATGCTAGAACTTTGGTGGGAGTTTGGAATCACCAAAAGCCTTGAACGTCCTCATACACTGTCCTTTATAATGGTTACTGCGGATGGGCAGACTAGATAGGCCATTTGGCTGTTATCTGCTGTCATGTTTCTCCTCCCTTCAGGAAAAGGGACCTCCTACTCTTCCCCCTACTGTCTGTACTAGCCACAAACTCAGTGACCGCCTGAAAAATCTATCACCACTTGCTTTTAACACAGAGGTAGGGATACCAGATTTTACTACTGTAAAATCTGGACCCATGGCCATGACCCCCAGGCCCGCCCAATCCCACCCGGCCCCGCTCCATTCTACCCAAGGCACACCCTATTCCATCCATCCCCACCCCCTCAACCTGTTCTCATGCTTGGAGCTGTGTCAGAAGGACATTTGTGCATGTGTGTGACCTCATCTGTGCATGCGCAGATGCCTTCCTGACACGGTCCTGAGCTGGAAGCTTTTCAAAACTAACAAAATATGGTCTCCCTTAACGAATATATCATCTCATCCCGTACATTCCAACTGGATTAAATATTTTGCCTAATACCAATTCTTAACTCTACCTCTCTTGCTCGTTTTGATGATTGTACTATGCTCAATTTAGATAACTGAAACTTGGTGGTCGGTATACGGGCGAAAAGCTTTATAAAGGGGTAGTATCTTTGATGAAACCCTTCAGCTGAAACATGTCGGCTTGAGAGTCCCTGAGAATTTGACCACTATAATACTAAGCGAAGTATTGTCTACTGTAAACCGCTTAGAACTTCACGGTACAGCGGTATATAAGAAATAAAATTATTATTATTATTATTATTAATATCTCTAAAAAAAACCTTAATGACATAATCATTCATGTAAGAAAATTTAAGAAATTCACAAGGAAGACCCGGTGAGGATTGGATGTATAAAGCCAGATACTATGAAATCTTTTGAGTATCATAGTGGCATCTCTGAGCGTCTAAGTCAGGGATGTCAAAGTCCCTCCTCGAGGGCCGCAATCCAGTCGGGTTTTCAGGATTTCCCCATTGACTATGCATGAGATCTCTTTGCTGCACTGCTTTCATTGTATGCTAATAGATCTCATGCATAGTCATTGGGGAAATCCTGAAAACCCGACTGGATTGCAGCCCTCGAGGAGGGACTTTGACGCCTCTGGTCTAAGTCTTTAATCATCAAAGGGGAGAGTTTTAGGACGTGGTCTGAGTTGGACTATCCTCGAGGCAGGTGATCAATTTAGTGAGTCTACATAGGAGCTTATTGCTAATTTTCTATTTCATGGATTTGTATAACTGTTAGGTTGTATTCACTATACAGTGGTACCTTGGTTTACGAGCATAATTCGTTGCAGAAGCATGTTCATAAGCCAAAGCACTCGTATATCAAAGCAAAGTTCCCCATAGGCCATAATGCAAACTCAGAAGATTCGTTCTACAACCAAAGTTTACTAGAAACATAGAAAATGATGGCAGAAAAGGGCTATAGCCCACCAAGTCTGCCCATTCCAAGTATCCGCCCCCCTGAATTCACTCCCTTAAAGATCCCACGTGAGCATCCCATTTGCTCTTAAAATCTGTCACGCTGTTGGCCTCAATCACCTGCAGTGGGAGCCTGTTCCACTGATCCACCACTCTTTCGGTGAAGAAGTACTTTCTGGAGTCTCCATGAAACTTCCCTCCTCTGATTTTCAGCGGATGTCCTCTGGTGGTCGAGGGTCCCCTGAGACAGAAGATATCATCATCTGACTCGATGCGACCCGTGATGTACTTAAACGTTTCAATCATGTCTCCCCTCTCTCTTCGTTCCTCAAGTGAGTACAGCCGCAACTTCTTTAGTCTTTCTTCATACTTGAGATCCTTTAGCCCCAAGACCATCCTGGTGGCCATTCGCTGGACCGACTCGATCCTCAGCACGTCCTTACGGTAGTGTGGTCTCCAGAATTGAACACAGTACTCCATGTGAGGCCTCACCATGGATCTGTACAGCGGCATAATGACTTCAGGTCTCCTGCTGACAAAACCTCTACGGATACAACCCATCATTTGTCTTGCCTTGGAGGAAGCCTTCTCCACTTGATTGGCAGCCTTCATGTCTTCACTAATGATCACCCCTAGATCACGTTCCGCCGTGGTCCTAACCAAGGTCTCACCATTTAGTGTATAAGTTCTGCGTGGGTTTCTCTTACCCAGGTGCATTACCTTGCATTTTTTAGCATTGAAGCCTAGCTGCCAAGTTGTTGACCATCGTTCCAGCAGCATTAGGTCCTGTGTCATATTATCAGGTAACAAGCTTTTGCTTACTATATTGCAAATTTTGGCGGCGGCGGCGAACAGTAATACCTTTCCCCTAAGTCCTTGAGTCATGTCTCTTATGAATAAGTTGAAAAGAATCGGGCCCAAGACTGAGCCCTGCGGCACTCCACTAAGCACGCTCGACGCTTCTGACGGGGTACCATTCACCACCACCCTCTGTAGTCTACCGTTCAGCCAGTCCCCAACCCATGTAGTTAGAGTGTCTCCCAATCCTATTGATTTCAGCTTGTTCAATAACCTTCGGTGTGGGACGCTATCAAAGGCTTTACTGAAGTCCAAATATACCACGTCCAGTGACTCTCCGGCATCCAGTTGTCTAGTAACCCAATCAAAAAAGCTAATAAGATTGGATTGGCAGGATCTGCCCTGGGTGAACCCGTGTTGGTGGGGATCACGTAGATTTTCCTCATCTAGGAATGTGTCAAGATTCCGTTTGATTAGTGTTTCCATGAGCTTACACACTATAGACGTGAGACTCACTGGTCTGTAGTTTGCTGTCTCTGTCCTGCAGCCCTTTTTGTGGAGTGGGATTACGTTGGCGGTTTTCCAGTCCAAGGGGACTCTTCCTGTGTGTAGGGAAAGATTGAAAAGCACAGATAATGGTTCCGCCAGGACCTCCCTTAGCTCCCTGAGCACCCTGGGGTGTAGGTTGTCCGGTCCCATGGCTTTGTTTACCTTGAGTCTTGTTAGTTCGTTGTAGACGTCACTGGGCGTAAATTCGAAATCCTGAAACGGGTCTTTTTGGTTATCTCCCGTCTGAAGCTGTGGACCATCTCCCGGTGCTTCACATGTGAAGACTGAGCAGAAATATTCGTTTAGTAGTTTTGCCTTGGCAGAATCTGATTCTACAAAGTTACCGTCCGATTGCTTCAGGCGTTCAATCCCATCTTTGTTTCTTTTCCTGTCACTAATATAGCTAAAGAAAGATTTATCCCCTTTCTTAATGTTCCGTGCTAGAGTTACCTCCATTTGTGTTTTGGCCTCTCTGACTACTTTTTTGACAGCTCTAGATCTGTCTAGATAGTCCTCTTTCGCCTCTTGTTTTCTTAAATGTTTGTAGGTGTTGAATGCTTCTTTTTGACTAGGTCTGAAATCTCTTTGCTAAACCATTGGGGTTTTTTGTTTCTCCTGCGTTTACTTATTGTTCTTATGTAGCAGGTTGTTGCTTCCTGTAGGATGGACTTCAGAGTCAACCACATATCCTCCACATTGTCAGCTTTTGCCTGTTTATGTAGCTCTTGATGGACAAAATCTCCCATGCGGTTGAAGTATGTGCCTCTAAAGTTGAGAACCCTCGTTGCTGTGTTTGACTTAGAGAAACCTTTCTTGAGGTTGAGCCATACCATATTATGGTCACTGGAGGCCAGTGTATCACCTACTGAGACTTCCGAGATGCTATCTCCGTTGGTGAGTACTAGGTCTAGTAATGCCTGGTCCCTGGTTGGCTCCAATACCATTTGCTTGAGACGTGCACCTTTTATGGAGGTTAAAATTCTTTTGCTGCTACACGTAGTCGCGGAGAGTGTGCTCCAATCTGCATCAGGCATGTTGAAGTCTCCTAGCATTACTGTGTCCCCGCGCAGTGTGATGTTCTCTATGTCCTCTATTAAACCCATGTCTTGGTCTTCCTGTTGCCTGGGAGGTCTGTATATCACACCAAGGTATAGGTATTTTTCAAACCCTCTGGCTAGGTTCACCCAGAGGGATTCCCTGGTGTATCTAACATCTGTGATTCTGGTAGTTTTGATGCTTTCCTTAGTGTACAGTGCTACCCCTCCTCCCAATTTACCCTCTCTGTCGCAACGAAGCAAGTTGTAGCCTGGAATTACCATATCCCACTCATGCGAGTCCGTGAACCAGGTTTCGGATATCGCTATCACGTCCAAATCGGTGTTTATTATTTCAGTCTCTAATTCTAGAATTTTATTGCCCAAGCTGTGTGCATTAACATACATAGCCCTCCATATCTGTGAAGAGATTCCCTTATTTGATTGTTTACCTCTTAAATTATCATTGATAATATTCCCCGACTTATTGTGGATATCATTTGTACCTACTTTAGACCTAGAAGTGTGGGTGTGACCTGCCTCCTTAGGGTGGTTTCTTACTGCTCTGGGATATAAGTATGTACCCTCCCCCAACTTACCTAGTTTAAAGCCCTATGGAGTAGGCGGGCTAGTCGATGTCCAAATACGTTCTTACCTCTCCTGGTTAGGTGGCTTCCTTCCCTCGGGGTCCCCATGCGGCTGCCCTCCCGTTTCAGCCAATGCCTCTGCCGTCCACCAGCGCCTCCCGGCTTCCGATTCAAGCCGGCCGCCATCCTGCAAAAGCATGCGCAGGACCTCTCAACTCCTAAGTCAAGCTGGCCGCCGCCCCGACAACAAATGCACCACGTACAAGCACGCAGGATGGCGGCCGCCTTGAATCGGAAGCCGGGAGATGCTGGTGGACGACAGAGGCATCGGCCGAAGCGGGAGGTCAACCGCACGGGGTCCCCGAGGGAAGGAAGCTCTATCGATAAATCCAGATATCTTATACTTGTATTTCTATACCACAACATGTAATTTACTTAAATCGTTGTAATGTAATTCTCTCGGTAATGTCCCGATCTCTTTTAACTGTAATCCGCTTAGAACCGCAAGGCACAGGCGGAATAGAAATCACAAATGTAATGAAGCTACCATGCTGAAAGGGCTGCAGCACCCACAGGCAGGTATCCACCCCTGGGCCACCAAAGCTAAGAGCTCGTTTAGCGAGTCAACTAAAATTCAATGCAAAGAAATGCAGAGTAATGCATTTGGGGATTAATAATAGGAAGGAACCGTATATGCTGGGAGGAGAGAAGCTGATATGCACGGACGGGGAAAGGGACCTTGGGGTGATAGTGTCTGAAGATCTAAAGGTGAAAAAACAGTGTGACAAGGCAGTGGCTGCTGCCAGAAGGATTCTGGGCTGTATAAAGAGAGGCGTAGTCAGTAGAAGGAAGAAGGTGTTGATGCCCCTGTACAGGTCATTGGTGAGGCCCCACTTAGAGTATTGTGTTCAGTTTTGGAGACCGTATCTGGTGAAGGACGTAAGAAGACTTGAGGCGGTCCAGAGGAGGGCGACGAAAATGATAGGAGGCTTGCGCCAGAAGACGTTTGAGGAGAGACTGGAAGCCCTGAATATGTATACCCTAGAGGAAAGGAGAGACAGGGGAGATATGATTCAGACGTTCAAATACTTAAAGGGTATTAACGTAGAACAAAATCTTTTCCAGAGAAAGGAAAATGGTAAAACCAGAGGACATAATTTGAGGTTGAGGGGTGGTAGATTCAGGGGCAATGTTAGGAAATTCTACTTTACGGAGAGGGTGGTGGATGCCTGGAATGCGCTCCCGAGAGAGGTGGTGGAGAGTAAAACTGTGACTGAGTTCAAAGAAGCGTGGGATGAACACAGAAGATTTAGAATCAGAAAATAATATTAAATATTGAACTAGGCCAGTTACTGGGCAGACTTGCACGGTCTGTGTCTGTATATGGCCGTTTGGTGGAGGATGGGCTGGGGAGGGCTTCAATGGCTGGGAGGGTGTAGATGGGCTGGAGTAAGTCTTAACAGAGATTTCGGCAGTTGGAACCCAAGCACAGTACCGGGAAAAGCTTTGGATTCTCGCCCAGAAATAGCTAAGAAGAAAAAAAAAAAAATAAAATTTAAATTGAATCAGGTTGGGCAGACTGGATGGACCATTCGGGTCTTTATCTGCCGTCATCTACTATGTTACTATGTTAAGGTTTGCGGGAGTGTTTTGCTCGTCTTGCAAAACACTTGCAAACTGAGGTTTGACTGTACATAGCTGCTTATTGTTTTACTGCTGCACTTATGATTATGTCTGTGTCATTTCTACAGCATGTTTTATTTATTAAAAAATTGATATACCGCACACACCGATGCGGTTTACATGAAGTCAGTGAGGAAGCTGTGAAGTTTTTCTCCACTTTAAGGCACAGATAAGTGACGCTTGCTTTTGATATTTCGATTTTGGACGGCCACCGGGTAGGGCCGGGAAGGAGGGAGGGATGCGGGGGTGGGTCAGAGCCGGATATTCGCGGTTTTTCACCATTCGTGGTCCGGCTCTGCCCCTATCCCCCGCGAATCCAGAGGGAGAAGAGTAGATGCACATCTCCTTATGAGAGGAGGCATAGAGTAATACGGGTGACTGAAATTATGCCAGGGTACGCCTGGCGGGGCCTCCGCGTGTGCGGATCGCTGGACTTGATGGACCTAAGGTCTGATCCAGAGATGGCAGCTCTTATATTCTTATATTATATTCTTATTAAATCACAACTAAGGGGTTGTTTCGCCTATGATAGATGACCGGAGGAGAGTTCAGGAGCAATTTAAGCTCCCCTTCATCGCTCCAGAGCAACGTTTGCCCAGCAGCTTCTGAGGCGTTTTCCCCAGTTGCGATGTAAGTTTAGAACTTATTCAAGACACGTCCAGTGAAGATTAGGGGTCAGCGCAACTTTACTACCGGAGTTATGGCAATTGCTTGATTTCTCCAGTTCCTCTGTATTTTTGAGCTTTCCATAGCCCATACATAAAATCTTATTTCTCTACGATTACCACATATAACATAGACTTGTCTAAACAACATCATGGTTGTCCCTGTTGTAAACACAGATAGAACGCAAATTCAATCCATTCAAAAATACAAGCAAGCTTTACATCATACATTGCTGTCAAACATTCTAAAAGGCGATTATCAACTGAAATATGCCTTAGGCGTTGGCCAATAATTAAGGGCTCCTTTTACTAAGCCGCGTCAGGGCATTAACGCGCAGAATAGCGTGCGCTAAACGCTAATGCCAGCATTGAGCTGGCGTTAGTTCTAGCTGTGTAGCGTGGGTTTAGCGCACGCTAAAATTCTGCCTGCGCTAAAAACGCTAACGCAGCTTAGTGAAAGGAGCCCTAAGTTTTCAATATTTTTTTTAAAAAATTCATCCTCTTTTTATTTTTAAGTTCAAATATTTTTATTGAGAAAAATTTTATAACAAACATTCAGAGAGTTGAATACATATTTCAAAGAATTTCTATGTAATAATTCCTAATGTAAGCAAGAGATATGTCTTAAACCAGGGGTGTCCAACCTGCGGCCCCCGTGAAGTATTTTGTGCGGCCCCGGTCGAAGGCGATGCAGTGTTTTCCTCGGTGACGGGACTAAATCGCGCGAGACAACGGTGCGCCGACAACTGAGCGCAAGGTTGACATTATCCTTAAAACTGAACTTTTTCCCTAAAAAACAGGCAAAAAGTTTGGTTTCAAGTATAATGAGGGGGGTTACAACCCCCCCAACCCCCCCACAACGCCAGCGCGATGTCTATTAAGTAAAGTAGGGGGGTTCCCCACCAACACCCCCCGTCGGAACCCTTTAAAATAGTGCTTTTCTTCGGCGCGCCGTCAACCTTGCGCTCAGTTGTCTGCGCTCAGTTGTCAGCGCTCCGTTGTCTCGCGCGATTTTGTCTATGAACCGTTTTCCTCTGCTGCCCCCGGGTGTTTACCGTCTTGCCGGCTCCCTCCTCTGTCTTGCTGCAGCGTTTGCGCGGCCCCAGAAACATTTTTTTTTCGGCCGATGCGGCCCAGGGAAGCCAAAAGGTTGGACACCCCTGTCTTAAACAAAAAAACCCTTCCCCCTCATACAGAGAGTGTAGCATCATCCACATCCACACCATTCATCCATGACATTTAGGGCTCCTTTTACTAGGGCTATAACGCACAGAAGGGTGCGCGCCTCATTGCCGCATGCGCTAGACCTTAACGCCAGCATTGAGCCGGCGTTAGTTCTAGAAGCGTAGCGCGCAGTAGTTTCCTGCGTGCACTAAAAACGCTAGCGCACCTTAGTATGTCTTCAAGGATTCAAGACATCCTTGAAGACAAACTAACACCGCAGGACTCGTCCCGGTTCTCGGAAGCAACTCGCTCTTCTCTTCAATTCCTCTGGAAATGGCCAGATAACTTCTTTCGTAATCCGTCTTGAACCGCAAGGTATTGGCGGATTAGAAATCACTAATGTAATGTAAAAGGAGCCCTTAGTCCTTGCTATATTCCACATATTTTTTAACGGATAGCCAAACTGTGTCAAATTTTGCTTTTTCACCTCTTTTTTTTCCATAATAGTTCATTCATACTTCCCAATTAGACAAACTGAGTTCCGCCAGAATTGAAATGACAATGAAGTTGAGTCCTTCCACGTTTTTATGTAATCTCTTATGTTAAAATGTCAATAAAAAAGATTTAAAAATGAAATATGAAAAGCCATCTGGACGCCTGGTAACCCTACACAGAGGCATTTTTCAGGGGTGGGGAGTCACATAATAAATTGCAACAGTTGTAAAATCAGGGTTCGGATATCCTCTATAATAAAACCCTAAGTGCGCATGTGCACTTACAACTCCGTGTTCCCTGACAGTGTGATGTGTGCCTCTGTGTCGAATTTGATTTCAGGTGTGCGGTGCGGCTTGCGGCGTGTGAAGCGGTTTGAGTGGCGGTGGCGGTTTGACTCCTGCGCTGCCGCTGCCCGGACGCCTCTTCTCACCCCCGGACCAGCAAACACAGCAGCCGCGGGGCATTTGCTAGGCCGGCCCACTTCGATAATGCCAGGCGGTCAGGCCTAGCAAAAGTCCCAAGGCTGCCCGGGCTAGCGGATGCTGGACAGAGGCAGCAGGGAAAGGAGAAAGCCTACTGCTGGACAGTGGGGAGGTAAAATGAAGGGAGAGGGCCTACTGCTGGAGAGGGGGAGCAGGCAAGGGATGGTGGTGGACAGCCGAAGAAAGAGAGAGAGACAGAAAGAAAGAAAGAAAGAAAGACAGACAGATAGCGGCCAAGGAGAGAGAGAGAGACAGAAAGAAAGACAGATAGACAGCGGCCAAGGAGAGAGAGAGAAAGAAAGACACACACACAAATCTATTCTAGCACTCATTAATGTAACGGGCTTAAAGACTAGTAGATGTATATAAGTGCCACTTTATGAGCATCTAGAAATGAGTAGAGACTGTAAAACAAGCACTATAGCTTTTTAATTCTGTAGAGAAGGAAGTTTTGTGTGTACCAGTAAATGTAGAACTTCTTGTGAAAATTGACCTCAATGTTGCTTAAACGCCAAAGTAAAATACTTTCAGTATTTGCTACACCTCACGATTCGTCAGAGGTTTATCCCCCAGGCACAGAGTAAGAGGAAGCCTGGGGGGGGGGAATCAGTCCCTCTGCTTCTTCCCACAGACGAGTCCAGCTCACAGCAGGAAGCCCACGAACCCCACTGAGACGGCTAGGGCCAGGTAGCTGATCCTCAAGCTCACGGCTGCGCTTGTTTTGTCTTCGCTTGGCCCCTTTTCGCTGTAATTGCACAGGTCAGTCTGACAGCAGTAAACAGAACTTCTTGATTCACCATATTCGCTATTAAACGGGAAGCACTCATCCGTGCATTCCTTAATGATAGCAACAAGGCTGGAGAATGCTAAAACAGAAAACAGAAGACAATAAATACAAACATGACGGCAGAAAAAGGCCAAATGGCCCATCTAATCTTCCCATCCACAGTAACCATTATCTCTTCCTCTCCCTATTGGCTAAGGCTCTTAACATTTGCATCTCCTCTTCCTATTGGCTAAGACTCTTTACACCTGCATTGTGATGTCATAGAACTTTATGGTTATAGAAACATGATGGCAGATAAAGGCCAAATGGCCCATTCAGTCTTTCCATCTGCAACATCCACTATCTCCTCCTCTCCCTATTGGCTAAGGCTCTTAACATTTGCATCTCCTCTTCCTATTGGTTAAGACTCTTTACACCTTTATTGTGATGTCATAGAACTTTATGGTTATAGAAACATGATGGCAGGCAGATATGGTTAGAAACATAGAAACAGGATGGCAGATAAAGGCCAAATGGCCCATCCAGTCTGCCCATCCACAGTATCTCTTTCTCTCTCTGAGAGATCTCACGTGCCTATCCCTGGTCCTCTTGAATTCAGACACAGTCTCTTACTTGAAGAGAGTTCCCAACTTAAGGGTTCTGAGCAGTGGTGGAGCGAGGGTGAGAGGCAACTAGGGCAGTGATGTCCCTCCCCCGCCCTCTTCTCTGCTTCCCCCCCACCTCCACATACTTCTTCCATGACCCTCCAGCCGCACGTGCGCTGTTTCCTTTCCCCGTACCTCTGTAACATTCCTGGTGCAAGCAGCAACCCCCAAGCTGCTGTCGAACCAATTTCGGCTCTTCCTCTGACATCACTTCCTAGGCGCAGATCAAGGAAGTGACGTCAGAGGAAGAGTTCTGCTCATGCCAGGATCATTACAGAGGTACGTGGGAAGGGAAGCGGCGTGTAGATGTGGCATTTGGGGGGCGGGGAAGGAGTGGTGGGGGGGAAGAGGAGGATGGGTGCCTGTGCCCTTACCAAGACGGCGCCCAGGGTGGACCACTCCAGCCCCAGCCCCAGCCCCAATCTCACCAGCTTTTCAAAAACCGGATAAAGTTCCGGGTTTTGAAAAGCCGTCCAGGGAAATCCGGACATCTGGTAACCCTATATTTACACCTAATGAATGTGCATTTCTGTCAACTTACCTATAAGGAATTGCAACATTAATAACCGATGATATTTGTTTTCTACATTACCCCGATAAGCCTCATATTGTGCAATTCTTGGCCATCTGCCTTAAAAACTCTGAGTTTTTAAGAAGTTTGTGATAGAAGAGTAACACGAGGCTTATACTAAAAAACGGTGAGTATAGGAAGTTCTGGTGAGATGTTTATGTGGCACCCTTTATTTGAAGTTCACAGCAGTGCCCTATAAGGTGCCCCACTGCTCTGTTGCCATGTCTGGGTGGCCAGTCCATTCCAAGAAAGGTCCCTCCCATATCCAAATGGTCTTGATCTAGGCGTTTGGGACTTGGACAAAATTTTGGTGGAAAATATGGTATAAAAATAGACATCCTGGTGGTCTGGGCATCCCAATAGCCAGTGGTACCTCAGAATACGAACACCCCAGAACTTGAACGATTTGGAATCCGAATGTTTTTTTTCTTAATTTTTCCCCGTAATCCGAACGCTGCTTTGGAATCCAAACTGCAAGCGGTGTTCAGCCCAAAGCTTCCCCTCTGACGCAGCTTCCTATTTCTGCCTGGGAGAGAAGCTTTGGGCTGAGCACCACTTGCAGCTGCCGTTGTCGATCTTGCTTTCTCTGCCGCTGGGGGTCCCGATCTTGCTGTATTTGCCGCTGGGGGTCCTGATCTTGCTGTCTCTGCCGCTGGGGGTCCCGATCTTGCTGTCTTTGCCGCTGGGGGTCCCGATCTTGCTGTCTCTGCTGCTAGGGGTCCCGATCTTGCTGTCTTTGCCACTGGGGGTCCCGATCTTGCTGTCTTTGCTGCTGGGGGTCCCGATCTTGCTGTCTTTGCCGCTGGGGGTCCCGATCTTGCTGTCTCTGCTGCTAGGGGTCCCGATCTTGCTGTCTTTGCCACTGGGGGTCCCGATCTTGCTGTCTTTGCTGCTGGGGGTCCCGATCTTGCTGTCTTTGCCGCTGGGGGTCCCGATCTTGCTGTCTCTGCTGCTAGGGGTCCCGATCTTGCTGTCTTTGCCACTGGGGGTCCCGATCTTGCTGTCTTTGCTGCTGGGGGTCCCGATCTTGCTGTCTCTGCCACTGGGGGTCCCGATCTTGCTGTCTTTGCCGCTGGGGGTCCCAATCTTGCTATCTCTGCCACTGGGGGGTTCCAATCTTGCTGTCTTTGCTGCTGGGGGTTCCAATCTTGCTGTCTCTGCCACTGGGGGTCCCGATCTTGCTGTCTTTGCCGCTGGGGGTCCTGATCTTGCTGTCTCTGCCACTGGGGGTCCCGATCTTGCTGTCTTTGCCGCTGGGGGTCCCAATCTTGCTATCTCTGCCACTGGGGGGTTCCAATCTTGCTGTCTTTGCTGCTGGGGGTCCCGATCTTGCTGTCTTTGCCACTGGGGGGTTCCAATCTTGCTGTCTTTGCCGCTGGGGGTCCCGATCTTGCTGTCTCTGCCACTGGGGGTCCCAATCTTGCTGTCTTTGCCGCTGGGGGTCCTGATCTTGCTGTCTCTGCCACTGGGGGTCCCGATCTTGCTGTCTTTGGCGCAGGGGGTCCCAATCTTGCTATCTCTGCCACTGGGGGGGTTCCAATCTTGCTGTCTTTGCTGCTGGGGGTCCCGGTCTTGCTGTGTTTGCCACTGGGGGGTTCCAATCTTGCTGTCTTTGCCGCTGGGGGTCCCGATCTTGCTGTCTTTGCCGCTGGGGGTCCTGATCTTGCTGTCTCTGCCACTGGGGGTCCCGATCTTGCTGTCTTTGCCGCTGGGGGTCCCAATCTTGCTATCTCTGCCACTGGGGGGTTCCAATCTTGCTGTCTCTGCCACTGGGGGTCCCGATCTTGCTGTCTTTGCCGCTGGGGGTCCCAATCTTGCTATCTCTGCCACTGGGGGGTTCCAATCTTGCTGTCTTTGCTGCTGGGGGTCCCGATCTTGCTGTCTCTGCCACTGGGGGTCCCAATCTTGCTATCTTTGCCGCTGGGGGTCCCAATCTTGCTATCTCTGCCACTGCTGGGTTCCAATCTTGCTGTCTTTGCTGCTGGGGGTCCCGATCTTGCTGTCTTTGCCACTGGGGGGTTCAAATCTTGCTGTCTTTGCCGCTGGGGGTCCCGATCTTGTTGTCTCTGCCGGTGGGGGTCCCGATCTTGCTGTCTTTGCTGCTGGGGGTCCCAATCTTGCTATCTCTGCCGCTGGGGGTCCCGATCTTGCTGTCTCTGCCACCGAGGGTCTCGATCTTGCTGTCTTTGTGGGACCAGTTTCTATTATTTTCAATGGGAAAAATTGTCTTGGAACTCGAACGTTTTGGAACTCAAACGTGGTTCTGGAACGGATTAAGTTCTGATTCCAAGGTACCACTGTATATATATTCTAGACATATTTTTCAAAAATGGGCATTTTACCACTGCTGACCTTGGGCACCTAGCGCCATACGTCCAAATCAGGCTTAGATGCATGTTTTGGTAATGCCCCTCTAAATTTCATATGAATCGGCCGAGTTCTGTGGAAGATACAACAAAAAAAACATTTTGGTGTGTGTTTTTTGGGGGGTTCAGTGAATGTATATGTGTAATTTAATCTAGTATTCCGTAATGGAATCCAAACACGCAGCTGCCATTTTATCTCGGCACACAAACCAAGGTGCCCTGTTATTCAGTCACCCCAAAGTGTTGGGGTGGTGAGTGGGCAGCCGAGTGACAAGTTATCCAAACAGTGGTGAAAATCAGTTCGCTCTGGAGAACTTTACGCCAGCAAATATAGCAGACTGAATACTGCCCTAATCGAATAGATCCGTCAGTCAGCACACTCCATACGCCAGCGTTACTGGCCTCCTTAAAGAATGTATTGATGAGTGCTCCCCATATTATAGCCGATTTGGTGAAGCAGGAGGTTCTGTTTCCCGCTGCCAGACTGATTTATGTATCTCCAGCGTCACACAAGCGGAGGAACGACTGCAACCTGAATAGTGGTGTTGAATATGTGTGATTTTTATAAACACCAACCATGGCTCTTCACCCAAGCCTTTAATATATAGGGTGATTGAATATATACTCATTCAGCACCAGGACTAGTATAAGGAAAGACTAAAAAATTTAGGACTCTTCAGCTTGGAAGAGAGATGGCTGAGGGGAGAGATGATCGAAGTCTACAAAATCCTGAGTAGTGAAGACGCAGGGGCATTGCGAAGATCTGCAACGTGACATAATCAGGCTCGAGGAATGGGCATCGACATGGCAGATGAGGTTCAACATGGATAAGTGTAAAGTGATGCATGTTGGTAACAAAAATCTCATGCACGAATACAGGATGTCCGGGGCGGTACTTGGAGAGACTTCCCAGGAAAGGGACTTGGGAGTTCTGATCGACAATTCGATGAAGCCATCCACGCAATGTGCGGCGGCGGCAAAAAGGGCAAACAGAATGCTGGGAATGATAAAGAAGAGGATCACGAACAGATCAGAGAAGGTTATCATGCCGCTGTACCGGGCCATGGTGCGTCCTCACCTGGAGTACTGCATCCAACACTGGTCGCCATACATGAAGAAGGACATGGTACTACTCGAAAGGGTCCAGAAAGAGCGACTAAGATGGTTAAGGGGCTAGAGGAGGTCCCGTACAGCGAAAGAAACTTGGCCTCTTCTTCCTCGAACAGAGGAGATTGAGAGGGGACATGATTGCAACATTCAAGGTACTGAAGGGGATAGACTTAGTAGATAAGGACAGGTTGTTCACCCTCTCCAAGGTAGAGAGAACGAGAGGGCACTCTCTAAAGTTGAAAGATTCTGTATGAACGTAAGGAAGTTCTTCTTCACCCAGAGAGTGATAGAGAACTGGAACGCTCTTCCGGAGTCTGTCATAGGGGAAAACACCCTCCAGGAATTCAAGACAAAGTTAGACAAGTTCCTGATGAACCGGAACGTGCTCAGGTAGGGCTAGTCTCAGGGCACTGATCTTTGATCAGAGGGCCACCATCTGAGCGGACTGCTGGGCACAATGGACCACTGGTCTGACCCAGCGGCGGCAATTCTTATGTTCTTATGAGTAGAACGGGTACAATTGGATCGATTTTTCACTCTGTCAAAAATTACAAAGACTAGGGGACACTCGATGAAATTCCAGGGAAATACTTTTAAAATCAATAGGAGGAAATATTTTTTCTCTCAGAGAATAGGATGTGGTAAAAGCAGATTTTTAAGAAAGGTTTGGACAAGTTCCTGGAGGAAAAATCCATAATCTATTATTGAGAAAGACATGGGGGAAGCCACTGGTAGCCCTGGATCGGTAGCATGGAATGTTGCTACTCCTTGGGTTTTGGCCAGGTACTAGGTACCTGGATTGGCCACCGTGAGAATGGGATACTGGACTTGATGGACCATTGGTCTGACCCAGTAAGGCTAGTCTTATGTTCTTATGACTAGCTTGCCACACACACACCAACTAAATCAGTTCTTTATACCTTGTTTAACTGTATAAAAATCACTCTGTCCCACCCATCTAATATCTGCACTTGGCCCCTCGGCTAGCGTTAGCGTTATATCTATGTTATTTGAATGCTCTGGTTTGTGCTTATTAGATGCGTCATAATTATTATGTCTCCCTTTCAGAATGTATTGTATCTCTCTTATTTGAATTTCAGTGCTGTTAATACCTATATTATTGAACTTGTTTCACCGTAGTCCTATTAAGATTCAATTTACAGATTTTACCTCTACCTCGTTCACTGTAGTTGTGTCTATATTTGATCTTTTTATTACTGTTATGCTGTTAACAAAAAGTGTAAGTTTTATGTTGAATTATACCCCCTGAACACCGCCTTGGGTGAATCTCTTCATAAAGGCAGTTAATAAATTCCAATAAATAAATATCAACAGGTTAATTTCTCGCTTAGCCAACACCTAGGCCCCCTTTTACTAAACCGCGCTAGCGTTTTTTAGCGCCGGGAGCCCCGCTGAATGCTGCGCGCTGCTCCCGACGCTCATAGGAACTCTATGAGCATCGGGAGCAGCGTGGGCCATTCAGCGCGGCTCCCGGCGCTATAAACACCGCAGGTTGTTGAGCAAGATGAGCTCTATAGGTTTGGGTGATACCTTGACTACATGGGTGGGGGACTGGCTAGGAGGTAGACTTCAGAGGGTGGTGGTGAATGGCTCCCCCTCCGAAATGACAGAGGTGATCAGTGGAGTACCGCAGGGCTCGGTCTTGGGCCCAATCTTATTCAACATCTTCATAAGGGACTTGGCTGAGGGGCTTCAGGGTAAATTAACGTTATTCGCCGATGACGCCAAATTATGCAATATAGTAGACAAGAACACAACAGGACCTGACATCAAATCCAAGACCGATAGTATGGCACACGACCTCCTCCTACTGGAGAATTGGTCCAGGACCTGGCAACTAAATTTCAATGCCAAAAAATGCAAGGTCATGCACCTTGGCAACAAAAATCCATGTAAGACTTACACTCTTAATGGTGAGATCCTAGAGAGAACTGTAGCGGAACGAGACTTAGGGGTAATCATCAGTGAGGACATGAAGACTGCTACTCAAGTGGAGAAAACTTCATCTAAGACCAGACAAATCATAGATTGCATACGCAGGAGTTTCGTTAGCCGTAAGCCCGAAATCATAATGCCATTATATAGGTCCATGGTGAGACCCCATCTGGAATACTGTGTACAATTCTGGAGACCACATTACCGCAAAGATGTGCTGAGACTTGAATCGGTCCAGCGAATGGCCACACGGATGGTCACAGGGCTCAGGGAGCTCCCGTATGAGGAACGGCTGAATAAATTGCAGCTCTACTCCCTAGAGGAACGCAGGGAGAGGGGGGACATGATCGAAACATTCAAATACCTCACGCGCCATATCGAGGTGGGGGAGGATATCTTCTTCTTCAAGGAACCCACGTCAACACGAGGGCATCCGTGGAAAATCAGGGGAGGGACATTGCATGGCGACACCAGAAAGTACTTCTTCACCGAGAGGGTGGTGGATCGATGGAATGGTCTTCCGGTAATTGAGGCCAGCAGTGTGCCTGATTTTAAAGCTAAATGGGATCGAAAGGTGGGATCTCTTCACAAAGGGAGGTAGGGGAGGGTCATTGGTGTGGGCAGACTTGATGGGCCTTGGCCCTTATCTGCCGTCACTTTCTATGTATAAACCGCTAACTGCGGTTTAGTAAAAAGGGGCCTCAGATGCCATCTCCTTCATGCGTGTCGTTAAACAGGGTGCTGTGCCTACGTCATGATTAGGCGCCGGTGGTGAAACTTACCGTGAACTCCGGTCTTGCAGTATTTTTGCTCCGGTGAACATTTTTTCATTTCCACGCAGTCGCTGTTCTTTTCTGCTACAGCACACGAATAGCATTTCAGAGAACGAGCTGCAAGAAAACGTGATTTTAATAATGTAGGTCACTAGTTCTTTGAACTTGCCAAACTTTGATTTTTTTTTTTTTTTTTTTCCAGCAGAAACATTATTAGATGTAGAACCGAGCACACCACAGTTCTTAGATTGTAAGCTCTATCAAGCAGGGACTGTCTCTTCATGGCTAACGTAATGTACAGCGCTGCGTGTGTCTGGCAGTGCTGTAGAAATAAGGAATAGAAATAGTAGTTCTAGGTTAGCATCTCCAAATGTGTCTGTTTTGTACATTACAGTAACAAAATAAAATTCCCACTAGGTCTCGGTTAACCGTCACTCTCAACCAACTGGCAAAAAAAATTGCCGGTGAAAAAAAAATGCATCAGCATCATGGGCCCTGAGCTGCAAACTCCTCTCCCTCCCTCAAGCCGCTAACCCCACCTCCCTCCCATCCCAAAGCACCAGCACAGCAACGTCCTGAGCCAGAAATTCCCCTTCCCTGTTTTGAGGCTGCCTCCTGCTGACTGGCTGCGCTTCAAGTAAGGAAGAAGGGTGAGGTTTCGCGGCTCAGGACCGCCGCCTATTTCTGCCACTTCGGGGCTTGAGGAAGGGAGGAGGGCTTTGCGGCTCCGCAGAGGCGTACCTAGGGTATGTGACACCCGAGGCCCATTGTTTTTTGACACCCCCTGCCATCATTTTTGACACTACCCCCAATGTAAAAAAATATTTTTAGTAATGTTCCCCCCAGGTGCCAGCCATGAGGGGGTGTTCCCAGCCTTGGAGTCATGGTCCGGGAACTTCCCTTCTCACGACCCAGTGCCAAGGCTCTGGATAGTCTCCGTGGCCCAGCATGTTCCCAGCCTTCTCTCCCTTTACCTTCAGTGAAGATGAAAAAACTGCCGACCTCGGCAGTGATTCAGCTACATTGCCCGTGGCTCCCCTTCCTGCTTTCCACGTCTGTTCCTGCTTTCCACGTCTGCCAATGACGCAACTTCCTGTTTCTGCCCGGGTGGATTGCAGAGGCAGACATGGAAAGCAGGAAGGGGAGCCGCGGACGACGTTACTGAATCACTGCCGAGGTCGGCAGTTTTTTCAGCTTCAAAAGGGAGAGAAGGCTGGGAACATGCTGGGCCACAGGGACTATCCAGAGCCTTGGCACCGGGCCGTGAGAAGGGAAGTTCCTGGATCATGAGTCCTAGGCTGGGAACACCCCCTCATGGCTGGCACCTGAGGGTGGACTGCCTCCCCACTTCCCCGCCTCCTCTTGGTACGCCAGTGCGGCTCAGGACCATTGCCATGCTGGTGCTTTGGGGTGGGAGGGAGATGGGAGGGGGGAATTGGGACTCTGTCACCAATGTTTCTAACACACTCTCAATTAATCAGAAAAACAGTTAACCAGTATCCACCAATCCCCGTGGGAGCCGGATAGCTGAGACTCTGCTGTAGATAAGTGGTATACAGTGTTCTGCCGGTCATTTTGCGGTCGGTAGTTCGCGGTCCAGGTCATTCGCGGTATTTTCCAACTGTGAACCACCGACAAGGAGAGGACAGCTGGAGCGCCGGCTAGAGAAGGAAATCACTCGCTGTATGCTCCGATCGCCTCTTCCTGCACTAAGTCGGGCCTTTGACACGCAGCTCCTCATTGGTAAGGCCCAGCGCTCCGGCTGCTCTCTTCTGCCTCTCCCGCTGCCCTCTCCAGTCTCCCCCAGGAAAAACCGTATTCGCGTTTTTTCAAGATTCGCGGGGGTTCCTAGAACAGAACCTGATGCCACAACGTCAGAGGGAAGGCTTCCGGATGAGGCGCGGGACGTGCAAGGAGCCGCCGCTGTACGCTGCGGCAGTGAGGAAGAGGGAGCCGGCCAGAAGATAACACCGGGGGCAGCAATGAAAACACCGCATCGATTGCACCGCGGGCCGCATAAAATAGCCAGGCGGGAGCCGGCTAGAAGGTAAGACACCCGCCAGAGAGAGGCACAGCATGGAGGGAGGGAGACAACAAAGGTATGGGGAATGATTTTATTTTCAATTTAGTGACTGAATTGTGTCAATTTTGAGCATTTTCCTCTGCTGTCTATATTTTGCACTGTTCGGGAAGAAATGCATTTGTTTCTATTTCTCTGGGGTTGTACTGCATGCAGAGTCTTGAATCTTAGGGCTCCTTTTATCAAGGTGTGCTACGGGGGTTTGCACGTTGGACATTTCATCACGTGCTAATCCCCGCGGCAAGCCAAAAAACTAACGCCTCGTCAATGGAGGCGTTAGCGACTAGCACGGCAGGCGGTTTAACGCACGGTATTACGCAGGTTAAACCTCTACCGCAGCTTGATAAAAGGAGCCCTTAGGGTTTCGTTTGTGTATATTAGTACTTTTAGCTTTTGGTCCCGTATTTGTATAGGGGTTATCTGTGTTCTGGATGTGTGACCAAGGCCAGGTGTTCTGGTAGGAATGGTACCCTCTCTAAAACATCGGAGGTGACCAGTGGAGTGCCGCAGGGCTCGGTCCTGGGTCCACTCCTTTTCAACATATTCATAGGGGATCTGACTCAAGGGCTTCAAGGTAAAATAACACTATTCGCCGATAACGCCAAACTATGTAATATAGTAAGTGAATGCAGTTTACAGAATTATATGGCGCAGGACCTGCTCACATTGGAAAGTTGGTCCTCAACCTGGCAGCTAGGCTTCAATGCTAAGAAATGTAAGGTCATGCACCTCGGAAGCGGAAATCCATGCAGGACGTACTTCTTGAACGGAGAAACTTTAACTAGGACTTCAGCAGAACGAGATTTAGGAGTAATCATCAGTGCAGACATGAAAACTGCCAATCAAGTGGAGAAGGCTTCATCTAAGGCAAGGCAGATATTGGGTTGTATCAATAGAAGTTTCGTCAGCCGAAAGCCTGAAGTCATAATGCCGTTGTACAGGGCCATGGTGAGACCTCATCTGGAGTACTGTGTGCAATTCTGGAGGCCACATTACAGTAAAGATGTGCGCAGAATTGAATCGGTTCAACGGACGGCCACCAGGATGATCTCGGGGCTCAAGGGTCTCTCGTACGAAGAGAGACTGAACAAATTGCAGCTCTACACTCTTGAGGAACGTAGGAAGAGGGGAGACATGATCGAAACATTTAAGTATCTCACGGCGGGACGTGTCGAAGTGGAAGATGATAATTTCTTTCTCAAGGGACCCTCGGCCACAAGAGGGCACCCGCTCAAACTCAGGGGCGGAAAATTTCATGGCGACACCAGAAAGTATTTCTTCACAGAGAGAGTGGTTGATCATTGGAACAAGCTTCCAGTGCAGGTGATCGAGGCAGACAGCGTGCCAGACTTTAAGAATAAATGGGATACCCATGTGGGATCCCTACGAGGGTCAAGATAAGGAAATTGGGTCATTAGGGCGTAGACAGGGGGTGGGTAAGCAGAGTGGGCAGACTTGATGGGCTGTAGCCCTTTTCTGCCGTCATCTTCTATGTTTCTATGTTTCTATGAATGTTGAGATGCATACAGTGTGCTTTGTGTAGTTTAATTTTGTGGTTAACCCTTATGTGTTGTTAATAAGATAATATTGTGTGTATATATAAAAAACTAGTGTTTAAGCCCGTTACATTAACGGGTGCTAGAATATATGCCTGTCTGTCTTTCTTTCTTTATGTCTCTCTCCCTGCTCCTGTCTCTTTCTTCCTTTCTTTCTGTCTCTCTCCCTCCTGCTATTTTTCTCTCTCTCTCCCTGGCACCCTTTGTCTGTCTGTCTGTCTTTCTTTCTGTCTGTCTCTCTGGTTCCCTGTCTGTCTTTATTTCTGTCTGTCTCTCTCCCTGGCCTCCTTTGCCTCTCTGTATTTCTTTCTGTCTCTCTCCCTCCCCACACACTTTCCTTTGCAGAAGCAGCAGTGGTATTTCCCTTCCCCTCCAGGTCCCTGTGAAGTAGTAGAAGCATTTTCCCCACCCCCCATTCCCTTCTCTCCCCCCCCCCTTTCCTTTGCAGAAGCAGCAGTGATATTTCCCTTCCCCTCCAGGTCCCTGCTGAAGCAATTCCCTTCTCTTACCTGCTCCGTTTCGGCCCCTCCCTGCGATCTGGCCTGCTCCGTTCGTCCCCTCCCCCTTCCCTTCCCGCGGGCTGGCCTGTTGAGGCCGAAGATTTTTGTTTTAAGTTTTACAAGTGTCGGCGGCGGCTCCTCTCAGCTGCTGATCCTCCTGTAAAGAGCAGCCTGCGATGGTGGCCGGCTTTAGCGAACCTCGCAGGCCGCTCACCAGCCTCGGTAGCACGTTCCCTCTGCGCTTAGTCTTTTATTATATAGGATGATACTACATTAGTACTATTATGGGGGAGGGGTCTGGCCCGCGATTTAGCCTGTGTTTTGGATTTTGGCCCCTTAATGTGATTGAGTTTGACACCCCTACTTTAGGATAAGGCAAAAAAGGTTTCCTAAGAAGTGAAACATTTTGAGCAAAATTGTTTGGGAACCAAAGAAACGTATATGAAAACATAAGTTGTTTAATTAGCAGTTTATTGTTCCTGAATAATAACGTATCAAAAGTTCAGTTCAAGACTGAGAAATTATAAAAGTCAGTATTTAACTGCAGAGCTGTTTGAAAAGAACCTTCAAGGTTTCTGAGAATATTAACAGCTTCACTGTGGATGGAAGGAGAAAATATTCTCTCAGGGGTTATAGAAATGTTGCCTTGAGATTTTAACAGTAAAAGAAAAGGTGTGTTTTATTCACATTTCTGTATGAAAGTGTTTGCAAGTGTGAGTGCCTGGATGTGGGTTCCAGAGAAACTGAAGTCCGGAGCACTGCAGAATTTCTAACCTCTCCAGTAGTGAGAATAGGGAAGATATGTTCTAGTGTAGTCAAGATTTTTAGAAATAGGAAACCATTATTTTTATTTGCTAAGCAAGAATTGCACAGTTTAGGCTTCCTGACTGCCAGGTTCCTTATTCAGCACACTCACTGAGTAAAGGCTAGATTCACTAAGCAAACCCATCGTGTATCGGTCAGTTTGCCACCCGATTTTACTCCGGCCCGATTCACTTACCTGTCTGCCGATCCAATTCCGATCTGCACTTGCAAATGAGGGGAATGGCATGCAAAGTAGGCAGGGACGCGGTTCACAAAACAAATTTTGCGAAGCGACTGGGCTGGCCGATCAACCCATGAAGCGACAGCTGGGGACCAGTCGCAAACGTCCTTTCTAACTCTCCAGCTCCATTGCCGCCCTGCTCTCTGCTGCCCCGATAATTATCTCTCTGCCCCAAATCTCTCCTGCCTGCTCTGCCACGAAACTCTCCTGCCTGCTGCCCTGAATCACCACCCTGTTCTGCCCCAAATCTCTCCTGCCTGCCGCCCTGAATTGCCACCCTGCTCTGCCCCAAATCTCTTCTGCCTTCCGCCCCGAATCGCCACCCTGCTCTGCCCCAAATCTCTCCTGCCTGCCGCCCCGAATCGCCACCCTGCTCTGCCCCAAATCTCTCCTGCCTGCTGCCCCGAATCGCCACCCTGCTCTGCCCCAAATCTCTCCTGCCTGCCGCCCCAAATCGCCACCCTTCTCTGCCCCAAATCTCTCCTGCCTGCCGCCCCGAATCGCCACCCTGCTCTGCCCCAAATCTCTCCTGCCTGCCGCCCCAAATCACCACCCTGCTCTGCCCCAAATCTCTCCTGCCTGCTGCCCCGAATCACCACCCTGCTCTGCCCCAAATCTCTCCTGCCTGCTGCCCCGAATCGCCACCCTGCTCTGCCCCAAATCTCTCCTGCCTGCCGCCCCGAATCGTCATTCTGTTCTGCCCCGAATCTCTCCTGCCTGCTCTGCACTGAAACTCCTGCCTGCTGCCCCGAATTGTCACCCTGTTCTGCCCCGAATATCTCCTGCCTGCTCTGCCCCGAAACTCTCCTGCCTGCTGCCCCAAATCTCTCCTGCCTGCCGCCCCGAATCATCACCCTGTTTTGCCTCGAATCTCTCCTGCCCTTCCCCACAATGTGAGCCCATGGTTTTAACCAGGGTTAAAACCATGGGCTCGCAGTGGAACTCGGGCATCGGTTCACCGATTTATCCTGGTTTGTGCTGGAGCAAGTTCCCTGGGATTTTAGGGGGGGCAGACAGTCTCATCTGAACCTTCGGGAGCAATATTGGATTTTACAATTACAGTCTGTTTCTCCCAACGGTCTTAACGAATGTGTGGAATGGAACACCATCATTTAATTGTTTTATTGTTGTGCTGGTTGGGTTCTGCTGTCTTCTACAGTTTGTGTTTGGTGTTTTGATTTTAGGCACGGGTTTCATGTTTGTCTGGGTCCTAGTGTGAAAGTTGTTTGAGCTCTGTGTGATTGGTTGTTGTATGCATGACGTTGCTTCCTTGGCCGCTTTTGAACGCGAGTGCGGGACCGCCCGGGCACCCCGCCCTCCCGCCGACCTCAGCGTTTTGTTTCCGTCGGGGATTAGGTTCCTGAAGAAGGGCTCCTCCTCGAAACCAGCGCGGTTGAACCTGCTCTCCTGGCGCAATTTTCCTGTGTTACAGTTTTGTCATTTTGCAGATAAGTATTTGATTTTTGTTTTATATGGTGCAGTTTGATTTTTTGGTCGTATTTTGGGGGGGGAGGTTTGGCTGGCAGGGTTCGTTCAGGGGTCGCTCAGGTCACATTGGTTTACTCACCTGTTGATTTATTGGTTTAATTGGTGGATATTTTCACTTTGATTTTCAGCACACTCAGGGTGCTCTATGATGGTGTGTGGGTGGGGGTTTATTACCTCTACCTAGAAGTGAAGTTTCAAGTTTTATTCATTATTTGATTAATCGCCTATCATAACTACTAAGCGATTTACATTTACAGAAAATACATAATAAAAATTAACAATAATATAATAAAAATCTAAAAATCATTTTAAAACAAACTAGACAAATTTGGACAGGAAACATTAGGAAAGAGGGGGAAGAAATACAATTTATAATAGGAAAGGAGGGATCAATAAGGGTAAAAACACAGAATGGATGGGAAAACAAAATATATATAGCTGACTGAAGTGAAAGGGAGTTGTAAAGAGTAATTGGCATTTCAATTAAGAATTGAAAGCGTCTTTAAAAAGAAAACTCTTAAGTTGGCTTTTGAATTTGTCGAGGTTTTTCTCCTCCCTTAAATAAAGTGGGAGAGAATTCCATGTTTGCGGTGCTGTGACAGAGAAAATATACTGTCTTCTGGTATTTATGATTTTGAGAGAGGGAACAACTAATAAAAGTTGCTGATTGGATCGTAAGGTTTTTTGAGAAGTGTATGGAATTAGAACTTTATAAATGAATGATGGAGTTTTGGATAATAACGATTTAAAGGTGAGTAAAGATAGCTTGTATAATATTCGATGTCCCACTGGGAGCCAATGTGCTTTTTGTAATAAAGGGGTTACATGGTCAAACTTTTTGGCCCCCGTAATTAATTTAATAGATGTATTTTGTATGATCTGTAATTTTCTGATTTCTTTTTGGGCCATTCCTTTGAATAAAGCATTACAATAGTCGATTTTTGCAATGATTAATGAATGAATTAGTATATTTAAAGATTTGGCACAGAGAAATTTTGAAATATAACGGATTTGACGTAGTCTGTAAAAAGAAGCTTTGACCACATAACTAAAGTGTTGGAGCAGGACTCAGTGGTTCACACTGAGAGCACCCTTCATCTTGATATTATTCACACTAGATTGTATGTGGTTTGTGTGGTTTGCACAGCCTGTGCTCCTGAGCGTCCCCTTAATGAACCTTGTAGTGACTAGGTCTGCCTTCTTTTGTTATATTCGGGACAGTAAGGGAATTTCTAAGTACCTATCTTACTTATAATTTTAATGCACCAATATATTCATTGTAACCCGTTCTGGGCTCTTTTGGGAGGACGGGCTAAAAAACTCGAATAAATAAATATTAAATACTCATCTATCCTTGCATTGGATAACGACCAGGGGATATTACTGCTGCAGGGGAGTTGCGGGTTTTGAGACAGGAAGCTCTGTGACATGTGATTGAAAGTATACAAAGGGTAAAAAAGCACCTCGGGCATGTTTTTTGCTTTAAGAGAGTTGACGCGAGAGCAAAGGTGATGGAGGACTAAGGTAAATCCTGTATCATTGAGTGTACAAGTTAGAAAAACCTGTTTAAATGAGCACTTTTAATGGGTGTTCCTTGACAAAGCTACGGCAAAACGTTATAGTAACAATTTTAAAAAAAGCGAATCATTCTCCAAAAAAAATGCTCCTGCAAATGAGGTTGAGGGGATAGTAGCGAAGATTCATAAAATTTGCATGTGCCCATTGCTGGTGATAGCGATGGGCACATGTGCAGAATAAACGCAAAAAAAAAAACAAAAACAAAACAAAATCCCAAGAACAAATCGAGCTGCCAAAGTCAAGTAGCCCTCTACCCCAGTGTTTTTCAACCTTTTTACACCTATGGACCGGCAGAAATAAAAGAATTATTCTGTGGACCTGCATCGTTCCGTGGAACAGTGGTTGAAGAACACTGGGCTAAGGTGTGGGCCAGACCCCGCCCATCTCTACCCAATCTCCACCCCAGACCCCGCCCCCATAATAGTACTAATTGTACCTTGCACGTACCGTGCCTCATCTGGAAGCCTTCCCTCTGACGTTGCAACGTCAGAGAGAAGGCTTCCGGTTCAGGCACACAATGCCTGTAGGAGCCACTCTCCGTGGCTTTGTGCACTGAATCAGATAGGAAGAGGGAGCTGGCTCGAAGATAACGCCGCATCGGTTACACCATGGACCGGCGGTTGAAGAACACTATTTTGGGCCTAATGCACTTGCTGGCCCTGTGGACCGGCAGGAAATTTCTGTGGACTGGCACTGGTCCATGGATCGGTGGTTGGAGAACACTGCTCTACCCGACAGTGGGAGAGATGCCCACTTTCTCCTGCCGCCAAGCAACACCCCCCCCAATACCTCCTCAGCAGCAAGAGTGATGCCCTCTCTCTCCCACTGAGAAGCAACATACACCCTCCGGCACCCCCCCGGCACCAACCCCCCCCCCCCCCGGTGCCTCTCCCCCTTACCTTACTTAGATTGCTGATGGTCCTTCCTCTCCTCAGTGCCTGAGACTCTGATTAGCCCAGGTTGTTTAAAGCCCCTCCCATAGGAGCGGCCTTAGACATCTGGGCCAATTAGAGCCTCAGGTCCCTCCCTGATGCATCCCAGGATGCACTGAGGAAGGGAAGGCCCACCATTTTGATGGATGCCTTCATAAAGACAATTAATAAATCTACATCACTACTGTAACCACAATTCTAATAAAATAATGAAGCCATTAAAGATAATTCTTTAAAGGAAAAAAAGGCTCTATCAGACTCAAGGGATGTGATATTCCAATGTGTCTCACTTACCGGGGTGCAGACACAGAGCTGCGGCCAGCAGAGAGAGAAGGAACGTCTTCATCTTCAGT
Source organism: Geotrypetes seraphini (assembly GCF_902459505.1). NCBI lineage: Eukaryota > Metazoa > Chordata > Amphibia > Gymnophiona > Dermophiidae > Geotrypetes > Geotrypetes seraphini. The sequence continues at coordinate 15,310,569 of NC_047085.1, forward strand.
TGATGCCTTCAGACCACAGGAGGCAGGATCCGCTAGGAGAGTCTTTTATACCCTGTTGGTAAATGCTCTTGGGTTCACTGTGCAAAAACACAGAGCTGCAGCCAGCAGAGAAAACAGAAAGTCCACTAGGGAAGTCTTGCTAAATGCTCTTGGGCTCATTTTGCAAAAACAGATCAACTCACAAGGAAGCGGTGGTGGCTGGAACAACAGTTCACGTAGGTTCATGTACTGGCTCAATCTTAAGGCTCCAAAGTAACTCCAAAATGACATGAATTATGGGATTTTTTAAATCCAGTTTTTATGGTGTTTTTAATTTGTTGTTTCTGTGTGATTTTTTAATAGCTCTTGTTACATAGATTTTGTATTTTTTCTGTGTTTTTGTCTTGTTTTGTTTTTTTGATTAAGTGTGTAATTTTGGAACCCGCTTAGCATTGTTGGATTTGCGGGATATAAATATTTTAAATAAATAAATGAGTTGATTTGCAATGGGCAACTATCTTCCATCTTGAGTGAAGTGGTCTGGTGACCGCGTTAGTCCATTCTATAAGGTAATATGTAGAAATAAAACAAAGATAAAAATGATACCTTTTATATTGGTCTAACTCAGTGTTCTTCAACTACCAGTCCATGGACTAGTGCCGGTCCACAGAAATTTCCTGCCGGTCCACAGGGCCAGCACATACATCAGGCCCAAAACAGTGTTCAGTCCACGGTGCGATCGATGCGGCGTTATCTTTGAGCCAGCTCCCTCTTCCTAACTGATTCAGTGCACAAAGCCACGGGCAACGGCTCCTAAGGGCATCCTGCGCCTGAACCGGAAGCCTTCTCTCTGACGTTGCAACGTCAGAGGGAAGACTTCCAGATGAGGCACGGGACGTGCAAGGTGCAATTAGTACTATTATGGGGCGGGGTCTGGGGTGGAGATTGGGTAGAGATGGGCGGGGTCTGGCCCACGACTTGGCCCAGTGTTCTTCAACCGCCGGTCCACAGTGCGATCGATGCGGCGTTATCTTTGAGCCAGCTCCCTCTTCCTAACTGATTCAGTGCACAAAGCCACAGACAGTGGCTCCTACGGGCATCCTGCGCCTGAACCGGAAGCCTTCTCTCTGACGTTGCAGCGTCAGAGGGAAGGCTTCCAGATGAGGAACAGGACGTGCAAGGTGAAATTAGCACTATTATGGGGGCGGGGTCTGGGGTGGAGATTGGGTAGAGATGGGCGGGGTCTGGCCCACGACTTGGCCCAGTGTTCTTCAACCGCCGGTCCACAGTGCGATCGATGCGGCGTTATCTTTGAGCCAGCTCCCTCTTCCTAACTGATTCAGTGCACAAAGCCATGGGCAACGGCTCCTAAGGGCATCCTGCGCCTGAACCGGAAGCCTTCTCTCTGACGTTGCAGCGTCAGAGGGAAGGCTTCCAGATGAGGAACAGGATGTGCAAGGTGAAATTAGCACTATTATGGGGGCGGGGTCTGGGGTGGAGATTGGGTAGAGATGGGCGGGGTCTGGCCCACGACTTGGCCCAGTGTTCTTCAACCGCCGGTCCACGGACCGATGCCGGTCCACAGAATAATTCTTTTATTTTTGCCGGTCCCATAGGTGTAAAAAAGGTTGAAAAACACTGGTCTAACTGACTTGCCCCCCCCCTTTTTTTTACAAAACCGCATAAGAGGTTTTTAGGGCCGGCTGGCACATTGAATACTTTGCGCTACTCCAACACTGATAGGAACTCTATGACTGTCAGAGCAGCACAAAGCATCCAGCAGACTGACCAGAAACTAAAAACCTCTTGCATGGTTTTGTAAAAAAGTGTGTGTGTGGTAGGTGGGGGGGGGGGAGAGGTGTTTAATGTAGTTAGTCCAATAAAAAGGTGCTGTTTTTTTTTCTTTTATGTTTTCATTTCTACATATTATCTAATAGGCAACTAACTGACGTCCTTTTTGTCATCTCTTCTCTCAAATTTTCTTGTCTTTCATTCTTTAAATCGGGACGATGATTGTCTTTTTGGTGTACAGTGTTCCCCCGGTCATTCGCGGTCGGCGGTTCGTGGTCCCAGTCGTTTGCGGTATTTTCTGACCGCGATCACTGACCAGAAGAGGACAGCTGGAGAGGCAGGAGAGAGCAGCTTGAGCTCTAGCGAGTGAAGGAAATCACTCGCTGTATGCGCCAATTGCCTCTTCCTGCACTAAAGTCAGGCCTTACCAATCAGGAGCTGCTTTGACACGCAGAGGCGGTTGGAACATACAGCGAGTGATTTCCTTCACTCGCTGGTACTCCAGCTGCTCTCTCCTGCCTCTCCCGCTGCCCCTCTCCAGTCTCCCCCCATGAAAAAACCGTATTCGTGGTATTTTCAAGATTCTCGGGGGTTCCTAGAACGGAACCCCGCAAATTTCAGGGGAGTACTCTATAATATGATTTCTAATTCTTTTCTGGCGTAGAAAATGTGTTTTCTTATTTTATTCTGCTTACTGCAACTTAGTAAAAGCCGGTGTCAAAGAATTAGGCATATCAGACATAAATTCTAGGTCTTGAGCAATTAGACATTTTCCAGTAATCGGGAAAAAATCACACTGAGGCCTCTAGAAAGCAAAGGTTACAATTTAATAGAGCTGACAGGAGGAAAAGTGTAGAATTCAGCCATGTTTTAGCTCAGTGAGAAATTTGGCTTGATGTTATATGAAATTTATCTCTTTAGTTACAAAATTTCTAACCCGCTTAATCCTAAACAGTTTACAAAACACAAATATAATCCTAGTTTGACGTACAAAAATAGAAATCTCCACTCCATCTCAACCAGTGACATCATCCCATCAGCTAAAAGCCACCACCAACAAAGTTGATGTGGAATAGATTAGGATTCACTTGAGATTTGCTTGTGAGCTAGAATGAGACAGTTAGGGCAGGATTCACTAAACCTCCAAACCGTGTGCGATCCGTTTCCGTTTGCATGCCAGCCGACTAAGGGCTAGATTCACATACCAAACCTATTGTGTACTGATCGGTTTGTGACCTCTTTGCGACCCTGGCCCGATTCACTTACCTCCCTTCCAACCATCCTTCAGATCCGCGCATGCAAATGAGGGCAACGGCATGCAAAGTAGGCAGGGATGTGATTCACTAAGCAAAACCCTGCAACACCGAATGGGCTGAGCCGATCAAAAAAAAGCAACTGCTGAAGCCCTTTCCAGCTGCCCTGCCTTCTGCCGCCCTGCTCTCTGCCCTGTCAGCCCCTATCCTGCAGCCCTGAATGTGCCTGTCTGCCTGCTCCAAATGCGCTGCCTACCTGCATCCCTTCCCCGCACTGCAAGTCCATGGTTTTAACCCGGGAAGGCAGATGGGGCGTTCCTACCGATCGCCCCATCTGCATATTGGGGCTTCGTGAATTCATCAGACCTTCCAGGATCGGGTAGGTTCGTGAATCTAGCCGTAATTCAGTAAAGGCCTGCATGCAAATGGGGGATGATCATTAACACGTCCCCTACACACCCCCTACCCACGGCCAGAGTGATCCTAGCTCATGTGCACACCCTGACAGTAGTGGCAGGAGAAGCAGCTACCTGTCCACTGCTGTCAGGCCTCAGCCCAGCCCTTATCTCTCTTGCCTCCCGGACTCTCCTGCTCTCTGCTGCCGTTCCCTGCAGTGCAAACCCGTGGTTTTAAAAAGGGCCTGCACTGCAGGGAACGGCAGCAGAGAGCAGGAGAGTCCAAGAGCAGACAAGAGAGATCTGCCCGACACCCCTTCCCCCAGGCCCCGATCTCTCCTGCCTGCCCTGCTGAGATCTCTCCCTCCCTGCCCGCGACCGGCTTGGCACAGCCCTTATCGCCCTCAATGGCACAGCCCTCCAAGGACGGCCCCTCGCCCCCCCAACCGGCACAGCCCACCCCCGGCACCAAAAAGTTGGGAACAGGAGGGGCTCTCAGTCCCTCCTGCTCCTAGGGCTCCCATCCTCTGGCCCACCCCATGGTTGACCCAGGCAGTCGGGCCCGGCCCACACACCCTTGGTACCTTTTAAATAGTTGGGAGCAGGGGGGTGCCCGGACCCTCCTGCTCCTACTCCGATCTTCAGGAGCAGGAATAAATGTCTTCCTGCTCCCCAGGCCGCCACTGCCCAATAGCGGCCTTAGGCCCCGCCCTGGCACATCATCTGATGCACGGGAGAGGCCTAAGGCCTTGATTGGCACAGGCGCCTCCCTTTGAGGGACTTGGGGTACCTCAGCCAATCAGGGACTTCCTTAGGAAGGAGTCTAGGGAAGTCCCCTGATTGGCCATGTGCAGTATGGGGGAGGAATTTGAAGGAGAGGGGCAGAGAAGAGGAGGGGTACTGGTGCCCCGAGGAAAGACCCTCCCTGCCCCGCTCTCCCTGCATTCCTCCTTACTATGCAACTGCTCAAGTCTTTATTTAGCAGAGGTTACCCTAGTGCAACTCCACAATGCAGAATTTTTAAGACTAGAAGGAGACGCTAGAAGAGCTGGGTCTATAGGAAGCCTCAAGACGAGGTAGCAGGGCTAGGTGGGGGTGGTAGGGTTGAGTGGAGAAGCCTAACAATAGGGAGAAATTGGGGTGGGAGGGAGGGAAGAGAAGAAACCAGGAGAGGGAGAAGAGAGAGGAAAGGGAACAGCTGTGTAATACAATACTCCGCTAAATGGAATTCTACATAAAAATAAAACAGTTCTGTATGTTTGACTAACTTATTTGAACAGCAACTTAAATGGATTTTATTTATAAAGAATGATTAAATTATGCTATGACAAAAAGATAGTATTGCAGAAGTTTCATTTAAAGTAATACACTCAGGAGCGATTGGTTTGAGTGTCAGGCACAGAATGAGAGGAAGCCTGGGGTAAATCATTCCCACGAAACCCACTGACATGGCCAGGGCCAGGTAGCTGATCTTCACGCTCACTCGTCACTGTCGTCGTTACACAGGTCATCCTTGCAGCAGGACATGGAAACTGAGGAACTGAAGCTTGATTTTGTTGACTTACATGTCGGTGCACATCTTTTATTGATTAAAGTTAGACCTGGTTGAATTGTACATAAAAGAAAGAAAAGAATTTCATCTGTAAGTCCATATTTGGGAATAATGTCCAATGAGTTAGGGCTCTGTTTCAGCTACTAATACAGTGTCTCTCAAACCGAGTGCCACGGCACAGTGGTCTGCCACGAGCGATTCCAAAATGTTACTTTATTTTTTAAAATTCCCTTCATAAGTGCATATTAGAATAGATGACATGTACGTCGCGTAAGCAAGAGTCTGTCAATGTTGTGAGCGTCTGTGTGCGTAAGGATGCAACTGCCCAGACAATCATTATTCTTTGACGTGCTTAATCCTTGAAGCTAATGGCAAGGAATTTTATTTTTAATGCAGTAGTTATCCAAACTTGAGCAACAAAGCAATCAAACCTTTGTTACCATTTGGATCTTCTTATCTTTGCGAACTTGGATTTTCAGCAGATGGTGGATGATGAAATGCGTGTTGGCTTGTTGACTTTCTAGCCGCGTTTTGAGTTAATTTGCACTCAAAAATAAGCACATCCATCGCATTGATTAGCAATTCTATTCTGTTTTAGTTTTACCGTTGTTACAATTACCCATCCATAGTTAAAGAACTTTAAACAAATAACTCTCAAATTTAATTTTTTGGGTTTTTGTTTTTGCAATTTATAATTTCAATTATAATGTGCCACGAACAATATTCGCTCCGTTTATTGTGCCAGAGGTAAAAAACTTTGAGAGACACTGTACTAATGAATTTTGGAAGAATTTGGTTAAATTATACACAGGCTTGAAGCAACATTTCCCATGCTTTTTGGGAAAGTTTGAATAGAGAAAAAAGACAAGATCTGCTCTCACAAATTGCTGAAAATAATTCAATCAACGATTGGGACAAAAGAAAAATTGTATGATTGCTCAAAAGACCCCTGACAGTGACAGTGCTGGGTCTCTTTCTTTGGGAATAAAGAAATATATGTCCCAGCTCTTCAAGTGTCTACACTCTTTATTGGGTGACTATTGTAAATAAGGGCCAGATTCTGCAACTGGCACCAGTATCAGCTGACGCCTTCATAACTGGCAATGCCAGTTATGGTCGGGTTGGGCCCATGTGCCTCAGGCCGCGCCCCAGGTGGGACCTAAGGCTCCAGGGCCTATTCTGATTGGCCCACGCGCCTTAGGCCCCACCAGTAGGCGGAGCTTTAGGATGGATGGGCCAATCCGGCCTCATTCCTTCGTTGGCTGCCTGCCGGACAGGCGGGTTGGCTCCCGTCTGTCCGGCCAACTACCAAAGGTACGGGGAAGGGGGGGGTGGGGGGGGCGTGGGGGTCGCCAGGGGGGGTCGCGGGGTCGGCTGGGGGGGCGGTCGGAGGTTCTTGGGGGGGGCGGTCGTTGGGGGGGGGGGGGGGGGGGGTTTGCGTCGAGGGGCAGGAGGGCCTGGGATCCCTCCTGCCCGTAATGTAGTGCGGGGTGGGGGTTAGGGGGTCGCCCGTGGCCAGGAGGGTTTGGGCTCCCTTCTGGCCCGATATTGTCGGGGAAGTCGGCGGGTCCCTTCGGGGTGGGGGGTGCGAGTGGTCACTGCTGGGGGGGGGGATGTATCGGACGTCGGGGAGTCGGCCGGGCAAGAGGGCTTGGCTCCTTCTTGCTCCGATCGCGGGTGCGGGTGTGGTGAGCGGCGTGCGAGCGGTTCGTTCGGGGTGGGGGGTGCGAGCGTTCCTGCTGGGGGGGTGAATCGGGCGTCGGGCGGTAAATAGCGGTTCCTAGAAGGGGGTACATTGGCCCCGCGGGGACAAACCTGTTCACCGTTTCCGCGGTCGGTGAATGGCCTTGTCCCCGTCACCGAAGCGACTGCTAGTTTTCTTCCCCGTTTTCGGCGGTGACCCGCGGCTTAAATGCGGTGGCCGCGGGTAAACCGTCACCGTGTCATTCTCTAACTGGCATCAAGTCGCATGTCAAATCAATCACCAGCACCGGTTGCAGAATCGCAGCCAGGTCAAACATTTCCGGAACCTATGTTTTGACATGAATCACGTCAAATGGAAGTGTCTACCAGTACCTAAGGTCGTTTCTGTCGTTAACCATGCCTCCTTCAACCTTAGGTTTCGGTAGGTGCCTCCATAGATGAGATTTCAGCGCTGGAAATGTAGGTGCCGATAGGTGCCTATTGGTTTTTTAAAATGTGATTTTAATTGCCTTATAAACGATGCAGTCAATTACCTACATTGCTTAAAGGCAATTAAACCAGTTAAGTTAGACAACCATAGAGTGCTTATTTCTGCCTATCTTCTGGCGCCTTTTCCAGAATCAGAGCCTAAGTAAATGTAACTAGTTACTATACTTTGCACTTGTAACATTTACTTTTACTGAAGTAATAATTTCACCAATTTTCACTACTTTTACCTAGTTACATCTGATACTTACAATTACGAGTAAAAAGTAAAAGCATTGCCAGAGGTTGTGGTTAGAGCGGATAACGTAGCTGGTTTTAAGAAAGGTTTTAAAATTATCTGGAAACATTGGATGATTACAATTCGGATTTTAGAAGATGTAATAAATAAAGGTAAACTGCTTGAATTTTCACAATTGCAAAATAAATCACAATATTTCAGATGGATGCAATTGAAGCAGGCCATTCAGGTAGGGGTTCCCTGAATGGAAAAATCTTAATAACTATCATAGTATGGAATTCTTGTGTTTTCAGATAGATTCCATGGGTCACCAGGGCCGCAATGTGGTATAAATTAATATCTGGATTCGTAAATAAAAAGAAAAAAAATGGTCTTAGAGATATTTGGAGCATTGAGATTAAGCATCAGATTAATGCATCTCAATGGCCACGACTTTGGTCTTGGAGGTTAAAATGCACATTGTCAGCCTCTATGAGACAAACTTGGTTTTTTATTTTTACATAGAGCTTTATGGACCCCTACACGTTACATAGAATTGATAGCTCTAAGTCTAATAGATGCTGGCATTGTCATCTTGAACCAGGGACATTAGATCATCTTTTATTCTATTGTCCATTCATATTAATATTTTGGAAATCAATTTGGCCTCAAATTAATAGGATGTTAGAAAAATCCGGTAGCCTTGACATATGATACGATTTGTTTGGTACTGCAATGAGAGCTCGAAGTCAAATTTCATCAAATAACAACAAACTTTTATTTATATTGACTGGAGTAGCAGTACAGCAAATTACACATAATTGGAAAAATTATGACAGATTGAACTATAATTTTTGGTGGAACTCAGTTTGCCATATATATAAGATGGAGCGTACATTTGCAACACAAAAAGGATATATGGATAAGTTCAAGAAGATTTGGGGACCATTAACAGATTTTTGCAATGACTGATTTTAATTTTTTCCCATAATAAGATAATGGTTAAAGAAGGGAGGGAGGGAAGGGGTAAAGAATTTATTCTCTTTATTATACATTATAAAAAATATATCATAATGAATGAATGAATGATAGTCTTATGAGAAATTAATGTGATAAAGGGAGGGAAAAGGGTTCATAATTAAATAATAATTGATAAAATCATTACAATATATATGTTATATAAATTCATAAAAAAAATAATATAAAATATGGTTTATATTAAATACATTATAGAGATATCAAGTGTATTGTTAAGATAAATGTATGGAAAATTTATAACACTTGTTGATATGTGAAAAAATCAATAAAAAACTTAAAACAGGAAAAACAAGAAAGGTTTGGACTATTTCCTGAAGGACAAGTTCAAAGTCTGTTATTGAGAAAGACATGGGGAAGCCACTTCTTGTCCTGGATCGGTAGCATGGAATATTGCTACTCCTTGGGTTTTGTCCTGGTACCAGTGACTTGTATTGGCCACTGTGAGAATAGGCTACTGGGTTTGATGGACCATTGGTCTAACCCAGTAAGTCTTGGATCAGAAGAGGGTCACTACACAGGTTAGTGAATTGTGTTGGGGAGAAATTGGGTCGCAAAGGGCTCGCAAACCGATCGGTACACAATCGGTTTGCTTAGTGAATCTAGCCTTTTGGCTCTGATTCTATAAAAAGCACCCTAGATTGGCTTGCCTTGACAATCTAAGCACCTAACTTAATTTTTTTTTAATTGGCTCAATTGGCACTATTAATTGAAAAGGACCATTAAAAACCAATCAGAATAAAGATTTAATAAATCTAAACATAATCACTATAAAAAATCTTCTGCAATGTAATGTTTGAGAAAAAGTTCTGTATTGTACATCTTGATTAGGCAACTGAAACATTATCTGATTTTAAGCTGGAAACAGAATACAGAATTATTATATGATTGACTTATAATTGAGTATCAAACTTCTAAAAGATAAGACATAAGATATATGATAAAACAGATATGCCTGAACACCTTATTTTAGTATAAAGCAAAGAACATACTGGAAGTAAATGTGTCAATAAGGAAGCAGTGCAGAACATCAGCGCCACCTAGTGTCAGCAACAGAAATCAGGTTGTGTGGCAGAAAAGAAAATTCTTCTGTATCCATAGGTAAGTGATTTACTGTATTATCACTTTTAATTTACATATAGCGATATAGTATTTGCCTATATCCCTTTATAATAAAAGGCTTGAATGACCAACCTTTAATGCTAGATTAAGAAACAGGAAACAATCCAAATTTATTGAGAAAAAAGACACCACATTTGCCAACAATTAGGAGGAAGCTTATCTAATTAGTTACTATACTCAAATGTATGCTTTTAATGCATGGATTATTATATGGTAGAACTGTTAGGTTACATCCAGAAACTGCAGTGGGGAAAGTGATTGAACCGCAGCACAAATCAAACTGCCTACTAGATAACTGCCCTCCATCCATCATGAAAACGGCCCCCCTCCCCTTCAAAGCTGAACTCTTCAACTGGGTCACCCTCTGCCTGTCTACTGGCCACTTCCCAAAGGAACTTGGCCACATCCTCGTATCTCCAATAATCAAAAACCCCAAAGAATCTCCCTCTGTATCCTCCAACTACAGACCCATCGCCAATATTCCTCTTTTCCTTAAAATCATGGAAGGACTTGTCAATTACAATCTCATGTCATACCTAGAGAAATTTAACATCCTCCACGACTCCCAGTCTGGATTCCGCACTAACTACAGTACGGAAACCGTTCTTGCCTCACTAACCAATCACCTCCTCCAACTATTCTCACTGGGAAACAGCGCACTGTTACTCCAGTTTGACCTCAGCAGTGCCTTCGACCTAGTAGACCATGACATTCTGATTAGTTGCCTCGACTCCATTGGCATTTCCAGACAAGTACTAACCTGGCTCACAGGCTTCCTAAAAAACCAAACCTACCAAGTCCATAACGACAGAACCTTCTCCCATACCTGGAGCAACCCCTGCGGAGTTCCCCAAGGCTCCCCCCTATCCCCGTCACTATTCAACGTCTATATGGCATCACTGGGACACTTGTTATCGAACCATAACCTGAAATCCTATATCTACGCAAATGACATTACAATCATCATACCTATCACCTCACTGTCACATGAGACAGAACAATACATCTCAACCGTCCTCACCATGGTAGAAAACTGGACCACACGCTTCAAACTGAAACTAAACCCAGAAAAACCAAGTTCTTCCTTGCAAGTCCCAACCACAAACTAACGACCACCACCCTGCATCTCAATGGCTTAACGTATCCAATCAATTCCACTATAAAAATTCTCGGAGTCATCTTGGACCGATGCCTCACTTTGGAAGATCACACCAATGCCCAGGTCAAAAAATGCTTTTCCACCCTTTGGAAACTCCGTTCTATCAAACATTACTTTGATCTCCCCACCTTCAGTTTGCTGGTCCAATCCCTAATCCTAAATACCCTGGATTACTGTAACATCATATACCTTGGCTCCTACAAGAAAACCATTAAACGACTAAGACTCATCCAGAACACCGCCGTCTGCCTCATCTATGGGCTTAAAAAGTCAGACCACATCAGCCCTTTCTACAGAAAACTTCATTGGCTACCGTTTGAAGCAAGGGTCATCTTCAAATTCGCCTGCCTCTGCTTCAAAACCCTATCTGGCTCAGCCCCGATATACCTGTCACACCACTTCGTCTTCCCAGGCTCTAACCGAACACGCAATGTCCACCTGTTTGCCTATCCCTCCCCAAAATGATGCATCTACAAAAGATTCTTGGACAAAACCCTCTCTTTCCAAGCTGGCAAATAGAATGACTGATTGACCACCCTCATCTCTCTCGCCCCAACCTACCTATCTTTCAGGAAATCTCTCAAATCATACCTCTTTGATAAATTCCTCTAACTCCCGCCCTCCCAACCAAACTACTAATCTCAACCTCGCCTCCCTCCCTCCCCTTCCCCCCCCCCCTCTTCCACGGTTATTGTTCGCACCCCCCCCCCCCCTGTGCAACAGTTATCGGATCATTTTGTAATGGCCACTGGTTTATACCATACACTTGATAACTAATTCTCTGTACCTTCATTGCATAAATACAGTTCTTATCTCCTGTAAACCGCTCTGAACTGTTTTGTGGTATTGCGGTATACAAAAATAAAGTTTTTATTACTATTATTGTTATTCCCCTCAAAGTGCTACACAGCAATTTTAATAGGGTCATAATATCAGAGAACTTGCAGATGACACAGTTCAAGATATTAAGGCTCAATTGTTGCATCTGATAGTTATCAATGAAGTTCTGAAGTTTCGCTGGTTCATGGTAATTCACAGTTTTGCTCCAAGAGTTTTAAGCGCAGGTCTCAGCTGTAGAAACGCTTTACATTTTTGACCTGTAGACTTTGCATGTTCAGGAACAATTAGGGGTACCAAATGGCTCCAGAAAAAGAAGGTTGGATTGAAATATCCGGGGTTTAATTCCTTTGCTTTCAGTGGATATAAAACCCGGATGTCTCAATCCGCTTCCTTTTTCTGGAGTTATTTGGTCACCCTGGGTAGAATAATAATTCTCTTGCCTTATATAATATTTGTTATTTTCCCCTTAGTTAGCAGATAGTATTTTATGAAGATGTTCATAGCTCAATATTCTTGCTACTATCGACGTGTGGAGGGGCATAATCAAAAAAAATCTAAGTCCCCTTTTGGCCTAAGTCCCTAAACGCTGAAAGTAGGCAGCAGGGAAATGTCCATTCTCAAAAAAAAACGTCCAAAATGAGGTTTTTTTGAGAATGGCCCACCTCTACGTTCAGCAATTTAATCGCCCAAGCCACCACTACGTCTAACCTTAAAACACATTCCCAAACAAAAAATCGCCCAAGTCCCAAACGCCCAAAACAAGACCAGTCTTTCACCTAAAAGCAGGATTCTGTAACCGGCATCTGTCAAAAAACATATGCGAGTTACAGAATCCTGGGCCCCCCTCCCCCGGCAACGATCGCAGCAGGAGAGATGCCTAAACTCTCCTGCCGCATTCGCAATCCCCCTCCCCATGAACTGGTTGCAATCCAGCAGGAAGGATCTTAAGCCCTCCTGCCAAAGGCGCACCCCCAAACCCTCCACCCTCCCATGGGTCTGAGGTAGGGGGGTCGGGGTTAGTGGGGAGGGGCGTTCAGGAGTTTGTGGGGTTCGTGGGGTGAGGTTTTCAGTAGGAGGGCTTGGGATACCACCTGCCGGTATTCACGGGGGGGGGGGGAGATCGTGGGTTCGTCTTCGACATGAAGGCTTGGGATCCTTCCTGCCGGTATTAACAGGGGGGAGGTCGGGGCGCGCCTTCGGTAGGAGGGCTTGGGATCCTTCCTGCCAGTAATTTGCGGGGGAGGTCAGGGGGTATGATTCGGCAGGAGGGCTTGGAATCCCTACTGCCACAATTGTGGGTTCAGGTGGTGATGCTGGCAAAGACTTGGGATCCCTCCTGCCGGTTCACACAAGTTTGGGGGGAGGAGGTTAGGGTGCCGGCAGGAGATAGTAGGCATCTCTCCTGACAGCTCTCAGGAGTTTGGGGGGTGGGGGATTGTGATCACTGCAAGAGAGATTAGGCATCTCTCCTGCCGTGATTGTTGCGTTGCGGGATGGGCAGGTTGCCAGGGCTGCTGAGCTGATGAGATCAGCGCCCCTATTCGGAATTTATATTTGTTTTAACTTGGTCTAAGTCAAAACATATACCGGTAAGTTCCGACTGAACAATCTCGTTAAACTTTTGGTTATACTTGCAGTACGAGTAAGTCTAGGTTGGCCCACCTCCCTTCCCCTCATCCAAAAATGCCTCTTTTCGCTCTAGGTGTTCAGAGGCAGGGTAAAAGCCTAAGCTGGTTCTAGACACGTCTAAAACCAGCTTTGATTATCGGTACTTGGTCTCCAGAATTTCAGTTCCTTTTTGTGAAGTTTCCAATTCTGAATTCTGATTTTCTATTTTCTTATTGCTGCATCTTGTGGAGATCTCATGATGAGTTTGAGCACACTCCTTAATAACCTGAATTTCTTTCATTACAGGATCTGAAGTTTATATCCTTTCCATAGCCACCATATTATCTGGAGTGGGGTGGCGTAAGGGACCTTGTATACCGTCTTTTTGTAGTTAACACAACTACACTCAAGCAGTTTACATATATTTGTATTTGGCACAATGGAGGAAGGCTCAGCGGGAACTCCCCAGCAGTTGTATTTTTTTAGTTTGCATTTTCTACTTTCTTTTTACCTTCTGGACGGACCTCCACACCTCCCTCCACGGACCGGGAGCAACACGGGCAGAGCGGGAGCAGAGTAAGGCAACACTCTGGGCGTGGGAGCAAATTCCGCCCTCCCACCTCCGACGGTGCACAGCTGAGCCAATAAGAGGCCTCAGCGCCTAACGGTGTGCAGCCGTATCGGTGCGCCGTCTAAGGCCCGCGTCAAAGGGCGCGCGCCTTAGCGAGAGCGCCTTTGCGAAGCGACCAAGAAGAGACCTGCCATCTACACCAAACTTCTCTACAACAACTTCCACTCCTAAAAACTCCTTTCACAACACATACTCCTAAGCAAACACAGTACAAGAACAACAACCTAATCACTGAGAACCACGCTGCCTCTAACCACCTTCCCCAACCTTCATAATGAAGCTAATCCCATAAACAAACACCCAGATCCTCCTATTGATAATCCTTCTTATCTCCAGCTGTAAGGTAGAAGCAAATAACCTACCCAACATACCCACCAATTCAATTACAAACAATACCCATCACCCTAACAGGAGAGTTCCAACAGACAGAAACCCTAACCACCAAACAAGCGTTCAACACCCCATACCCTCAGCTTGGGGAAGAAGAGCAACACAACCTAAAACCAAACCTCACCATCATCCAAACTCACTCATCTACCCTAAAACGAATCACAAATACCAAACAGAAACCACAACTCTTAAATGTGCCTACTTAAAAATCAGAGCCATAGGCCCAAAAAACAGAACTTATAAAAAACTGGATAAAAAACGAAAACCTAGACTGCCTCTTCCTTACAAGAAACCTGGCTAACAATCGGACACAGATCCAAGAAATTACGGAAATCTGTCCTCAAGGATACAAGATTACAGTGACCTGCAGAGAGAAAAAAAAGAGGAGGAGGATTAGCAATCCTAATCAAAGACTCCCTAACCCTAAACATACTGGAAAAAACATCCACCCCTTACATAGACCTTCTAGCATGTCAAATCTCTGTCACCACACTAAAAAACTCACTAAAATGCATGCTCTGTTATATAACACCGGGAAACTGAGCCACGGTTAGGCCCGAATTTGAAAACTTCATTTACCAAAACTCACTAACAGCAGCACACAACCTCATCCTAGGAGATCTAAACCTTCATCTAAGCCAGTAAAGAATCTCCTTTCTTTCCTCAATGCCTTATCATTCCAAATTTTAAACCCACAAACCACTCATGTGAAAGGACACCAACTTGATATTGCTGCCTTCATGACCCATCAAACATCTACTGCAGAAATTCAAATGTCTAATGGATCCTGATCCCCATCCCTCTGGTCAGATCACTATGCATATACCTTCAACATTATCTGGACCAAAAACAAAACAAAACCAATTTCCAAAATAGTAACCTACACATCACGCAAACACATTGAAACCCACCTTATTCTGGTCAAAGGTAGATTGAAACAATCCAAGAAGATAACCCCAAAGACTTCATTTCACACTGGGGCAAATTGAGCAATAACATCCTTGATGAACAAGCCCCACTTCGATCCAAAACCAGAACCTGCAGACGATCAGACCAATGGTTCGATGATGAATTACTCACACTCAAGAGACAATGTAAATGACTGGAAAGAAAATGGAGAAAAACCAACCTAGATCACACGAAAACCGCCTGGAAAAAAAATGAACAAACAATACAAACTTCTATTAAAAGAAAAGAAAAGAAAACATTACACCAACCTAATAGGCATGGAAACCCAAAACATCAAAAAACTATTCCAAATACTATATGACCATTAACAATAACCTCTCACCTTCAGCCTCCCTCCTAGCAGAACACTTCAAGAATAAAATTACAAACACCAGAGCTACCCTCAAGAGTAACCCAGCCCGCCTAATTTATGTCACTACACTTCCCACAGAAAATGAATCATGTGCTGCAGACAGAACTTGGTCCCAATTCCCTAAGATACATTGGACCGAATTCAACAAACTCTACAATAAATACAGCCATGCATTCTGTGAACTCAACCACTGCCCACCATATCTCCTGACATCAGCGAGCACTAAGTTCCTTACCCTACTCCTACATTGGATATAAACCATGCTCAAAGACGGCATTTTCCCAATTGACCTCAGTGAAATCATCATCACCCCAATCCTAAAAGACCCAAAAGGTCCAACAGACCACCCATCCAACTACAGACCAATCGCCTCAATACCTCTATACATCAAACTAACAGAAGGACTAGTAGCCAAACTCCTCACCAACTATCTCGAAGACCACAACTTACTCCATCCCACGCAATCTGGCCTCAGAACTAACTTCAGCACTGAGTAGGCTCTACGGAACTACAGACCAATCGCCTCAATACCTCTATACAACAAACTAACAGAAGGACTAGTAGCCAAACTCTTCATCAACTATCTCGAAGACCACAACTTACTCCACCCCACGCAATCTAGCTTCAGAACTAACTTCAGCACTGAGTCATTACTAGGCTCCCTTATTGACACAGCAAGACAACATCTCAGCATTGGAAAACAAATGCTGCTCATACAGCTAGACCTGACGGCAGCATTTGACTTGGTAGACCATAACATCCTACTGCAAATTTTGGATTCAATAGGCATCTCAGATAAAGTGTACTCATGGTTTGAAGGTTTCTTAAAATCCAGAATATACAAAGTAAAAGCAGACAAAGAAAAATCCAAACTTTGGTCCAACCCCTGTGGAGTACCGCAAGGATCTCCAATATCCCCTACTCTTTTCAACCTATATACAGCCTCTCTCGGAGTCTACCTGAACAAACAAGGCCTAACCTCTTATAGCTATGCTGATGACATCACCATCCTCATACCTTTCGACCAACCAAAGTTCGCAATGACAGACACACTACACCGAACACTAGTTACAGTTATGACTTGGATGGAAGATCACAAATTGAAACTCAAACCCAGACAAAACTAAATTCATCCTCCTAGAAAATAACAAAGTCCCAACCACAACCAATTTAGAAATCAACTCTATCAACTACCCTATGCATACCACCCTTAAACTACTAGGTATGACTATTGACAGAGGCTGCACCATGCAACCACAAATAAACAAAACAATACAGAAATCTTTCGCAGTTATGAGAAACCTTAGACAAGTCAGAAAATTCTTCGAAAGACCACAATTTTAGCTCCTAGTATAATCACTAATCCTTAGTATACTGGACTACTGCAACATCCTCTACCTCCCCTGCCCGGCAATAATGATTAAACAATTACAAACAATTCAAAATACAGCAATATGACCACATCACGGAGGCATACATCGATTCACACTGGCTTCCAATCCAGGAAAGAATACAATTTAAATTCTACTTTATACTATTTAAAACTATCAACGGGGACAGCCCAATCTACCTAAACAACCGCCTTATCCAAACTACCTCTACCAGGAATAGAAAAACACCCCCCCCCCCATTCACATACCCCCCAATCAAGGAAGTAAAACTGAAAAAACTATACGATGGCCTACTAGCCACTCAAACAGCAAAACTAGATAACCAAATCTCCAACCTATTGATATCAACCCCAGACTACAAGATGTTCAGAAAGGAAATAAAAACTATACTCTTCAAGAAATCCCTGAATAAAGCTTAAGACCACGAATACCTCCCTCTTACTACCCTCTTCCTAACCCCTGATCCTACCTAACCCTTTCTTGGAAACGATCTCTGTTCTAACTTTGTAATCCTCCCTTCTCAACTCTTTTTGTAATCCGCTTTGAACTGAAAGGTAATGGCGGAATAGAAATCTGTTATGTAATGTAATGTAATTAAGCAACTTGCCCAGGGTCACAAGGAGAAGTCCTAGGATTCAATCCCACAACCTCTGGCAGAAGCTCTATCAGTCACTAAATAACTGCATATTACTGCTCAGATTTTGAGGATTTACCACTTGCTGTGATGTGAAGCATCAAATATGTAGAATTATCCCAGGACAAGCAGGCAACATATTCTTGACTGATGGGTGACGGCACCGACGGAGCCCCGGTACGGACAATTTTAGAGTGATTGCACTCTAAGAACTTTGAAAGTTCTAGTAGGCCGCACCGCGCACGCGCGAGTGCCTTCCCGCCCGACAGAGGCGCGCGGTCCCCAGTTTCTTAGTTTCCGCGGAGCTAAGAAGACGCGTGTTCCAACTGCTGTTGGAAAATTTTTTCAAATTTTTCTCGCCTTCCCGCTCGCGCATTATTTTCTTGTCGTGATTTATTCACCTTATCGTTTCTTTCTTTTATTTATTTTTTTTTTAAAAAGTCCATTTTTGTCGACTTTTTTCCGGTCAGCCCCGGCGGGGCCTGTTGGCACCATCGAAGCCTCGGGCTTCGATTTTGCTACGGCCATTTTTCCCTTCATGCCCCCTTCACCGGGTTTTAAGAAGTGTCAGCGGTGTGCACGTCCTATTTCCCTTTCCGACCCGCACAAGTGGTGCCTTCAGTGTCTGGGTCCGGACCATAGGGCAGAAACGTGCACCCGCTGCAGTTCTCTCCAAAAGAGAACTCTAAAGAATCGCCAAATTCAACAGCGAATTCTTTCGGTGCCGCCATGGAAGTTCCCCCGGCAATCGACAACCGTCATCTTCCTCCAAATCGGCACCGGTGACTTCGACACCGCAAGATCCATCCTCGGTGTCGCACCCTGTAGGTAAGCCGGCTAAGAAGCCATCCCCTACTGTCCTTAGCCCGCCAGTCGAACAAGCAGAGAGCCAAGTCCTGCAGACTGCGCGCCTGCCTCGCAAACGCTCCGCTCCTATTGAAGTCACTGCCTCTTCATCGGCATCGACTTCGCCTGAGCGTCGAGCTGCACCGCAGGTACCGAGCAAGAAAAAAGCGGTACCGGTGCCATCGGGACCGTCTCTGATGAGAGAATAGCATCCATCCTTCAGGTCCAGCTTAAGGAGCAGTTACAACACATGTTCCCGGCTCTGCTGACTCAGCCTTCCAGTGTCGGTACCTACTGAGCATTCGGTGCCGATCGTCGAACAGCCTGTTTTGTCGGCATCGACGTTGTCGGCACCACAAAAATCTGTTTCTATGCCTGTTTTCTCGGCGGAACCGAAGTCTCTTCGACGCACTGCTTACTCGACTTCGGAGCCGGTGCCGTTCTCTGACACCCGTACTGCTGTACAGTCACCCGGTACGGTGTCCATGAGGTCTGGTAAATCGGTATGCAAAACCAAGCATACCGAACCTTCTACCCCACTTTCTCAGGGTCGTCTGTCATCGGTACGGGACCCTGATTTGTGGGATGATTCTGATGACCCCCTCGGTACCGAGGCAGATTATTCCTCGGAGGAGGATGTTACATCGGTGCAGGATCCTGCTGGTAAGCCAGAGCATTCGTCCTTCACCAAGTTTCTTAAGGAGATGTCGGACACCCTTTCCTTCCCTCTAGACTCTGACTCTAAAAAATCCAAAGCATTTCTTGATGCTTTGGATTTTGACCAGCCTCCGAAAGAATTTTTAAAGTTACCCCTCCATGACATCTTGAGGGAAACTTTTTACAAAAATTTAGAAACTCCTCTCACCGTTCCAGGAGCCCCTAGGAAGCTGGAATCGCTTTACAAGGTGATTCCTATTCCAGGGTTTGACAAACCCCAGCTGCCCCATGAATCTCTGCTGGTGGAGTCCACCCTCAAAAAATCGGCAGGCTCTAGTGTATATGCCTCTGTCCCTCCTGGCAGAGAGGGCAAGGCCATGGATAAATTTGGTAAAAGACTTTACCAAAATGCAATGCTGGCCAACCGTTCAGGTAATTATGCGTTTCACTTCTCTTTTTACCTGAAACATTTGATTCAGCAAGTCTTTTCTTTTCAAAAGTATCTTCCTGACCGTAAGCTTCCTGCATTCCAACAATGCACTTCCAGTCTCCTACAACTCAGGAAGTTCATGGTCCGGTCCATCTATGATACTTTTGAACTCACATCCCGAGCCACGGCTATGTCTGTAGCGATGAGACGATTGGCATGGCTCCGAGTCTCTGACCTTGATGTGAACCACCAGGACCGCCTTGCCAATGCTCCCTGCCTGGGTGATGAGCTCTTTGGAGAATCTATGGATACCACCACTCAAAAGCTCTCTGCCCATGAGACGAGGTGGGATACTTTGCTGAAAAATAAAAAGAAGCCTCCTCCTCCTCGTCCATTTAGACAGCATCCATCATATCAGAGGCGGTTTTCTGCTCGGCCAGTTCAGCCTCAACCTCCACAACCTCGGAGGCAGCGGCAACAGCACCAACAAGCACGTCAGCAACAGCCGCCTACCATAAAGCCTGTCACTCAGACTAAGCCGACTCAGCCCTTTTGACTCCCATCTCCTGGGCATTGCCAGTCTCCCTCCCTCCTGTCCTCTTCCACAGCCCATAGGAGGTCGATTAACCATTTTTCACTCTCGATGGGAGGTAATCACCACCGACCAGTGGGTGCTCTCGATCATAGCCCATGGCTACTCCCTCAATTTTCAGACTCCCCCGCCGTTAGGCCTGCCAAAAGAGTCTGTTTCCAACAAGTCTCAGTCCCTCCTTCTCGCTCAAGAGGTTCAATCCCTCCTTCTTTTCAATGCCATCGAAGAAGTTCCTCAAGATCAGCGAGGTCAGGGTTTTTACTCCCGGTACTTTCTAGTTCCCAAAAAGACCGGAGACCTCAGACCCATCTTAGATCTCAGAGATCTCAACAAATGTTTGGTCAAGGAGAAGTTTAAAATGCTCTCTCTTGCCACCCTCTACCCTCTTCTCGCTCAGGGCGACTGGCTATGCTCCCTCGATCTCAAAGAGGCTTACACACATATTCCTATCCATCTGACGTCCAGGCAATATCTGCGCTTTCTCATCAATCAACATCATTATCAGTACAAAGTGCTACCCTTCAGCCTGGCCTCCTCTCCCAGGGTATTCACCAAATGTCTGATTGTGGTAGCGGCCTATCTCCGCTCTCACAATTTTCAAGTCTTCCCTTATCTGGACGACTGGTTGATCAAAGCTCATTCCCCTCAGGCGGTTCTGCTTGCCACCAATCAGACCATTCACTTCCTTCGACTATTAGGGTTCGAAATCAATCTACCCAAGTCTCACCTCATTCCGACCCAGCGACTTCAATTTATTGGAGCCGTTCTGGACACTGTTCTGATGAGGGCGTTTCTTCCATCCAACCACCTTCACGCCATCCTCCATCTCTGTCAGCAGGTGTTTCAACAGATTACCATTTCTGCGAATCACATGATGGTGCTTTTGGGGCACATGGCTTCGACAGTACATGTCACACCCTTCGCACGTCTCCACCTGCGTACTCCTCAATGGACCTTAGCGAACCAATGGTCCCAAGCGACGGATCCTTGTTCACAACACATATCTGTGACCTCGTCTCTTCGACAGTCGCTTCTTTGGTGGTTGACATCTTCAAATCTATCCAGAGGTCTGCTGTTCCATCTACCTCCTCATCAACTAGTCATCACCACAGATTCCTCCCCCTACGCCTGGGGAGCTCACTTGAACGAATTCCAAACTCAGGGATTTTGGACTGCCCAGGAAAAGAAACACCACCTCAATTTCCTGGAACTCCGAGCGATGTTCTATGCCCTCAAGGCGTTTCAACATCTTCTCTTTCCTCAAGTACTACTCATTTGCACAGACAATCAAGTTGCAATGTACTACATCAACAAACAGGGAGGAACGGGCTCTCGCCTGTTGTGTCAGGAAGCCCAACGGATTTGGTCTTGGGCGACAGCTTGTCACTTATTCCTGAAGGCTGTCTACATTCAAGGGGAACAGAATTCCTTAGTGGACAATCTCAGCAGAATTCTCCAACCTCACGAATGGACTCTCGATCCCTCGACTCTTCAGTCCATTTTCGCTCAATGGGGCACTCCTCAAGTGGACCTTTTTGCAGCTCCCCACAACCATCAGCTGCCCCTGTTTTGCTCCAGACTCTACTCTCCTCACAGTCTGGCGCCCGATGCATTTCTCCTGGATTGGACCAGTCTCTTCCTATATGCTTTTCCCCCTCTACCGCTCATGCTGCGAACACTGTTCAAGCTCAAGAGGGAACAAGCCACCATGATTCTCATCGCTCCACGGTGGCCCAGGCAACATTGGTTCTCCCTTCTAC
Source organism: Geotrypetes seraphini (assembly GCF_902459505.1). Taxonomy (NCBI): domain Eukaryota; kingdom Metazoa; phylum Chordata; class Amphibia; order Gymnophiona; family Dermophiidae; genus Geotrypetes; species Geotrypetes seraphini. The sequence goes on from NC_047085.1 coordinate 15,332,362, forward strand.
TTCAACTCATAAGAACATAAGAACATAAGCAGTGCCTCCGCCGGGTCAGACCATAGGTCCATCCTGCCCGGCAGTCCGCTCCCGCGGCGGCCCAAACAGGTCACGACCTGTCTGAATCACCAGAAGGGGCTCCCTTGCCACCTTGGTTTCTCATTGAAGTCCTATCTTCCCATCGTAGTCCTAACCCTCCGGTCTTGCACATGCACGACCTGTTGGGTTTCTATACTTATTACCTGGTTAGCTTTCTATACCTGTGTTACATCCCAGCACCTCTCTCAGTATCCCACGATCCCTTTATCCCTCAGGAATCCGTCCAATCCCTGTTTGAATCCCTGTACCGTACTCTGCCTGATCACTTCCTCCGGTAGCGCATTCCAAGTGTCCACGACCCTTTGGGTGAAAAAAAACTTCCTTGCATTTGTTTTGAACCTATCTCCCTTCAGTTTCTCCGAATGCCCCCTCGTACTTGTTGTCCCCTTCAGTCTGAAGAATCTGTCCCTATCCACCCTCTCTATGCCCCTCATGATCTTGAAGGTCTCTATCATATCTCCCCTGAGCCTCCTCTTCTCCAGAGAGAAGAGCCCCAGCCTATCCAACCTCTCGGCGTATGGGCAGTGTTCCAGCCCTTTTACCAGTTTCGTTGCTCTCCTTTGGACTCTCTCAAGTACCGCCATGTCCTTCTTGAGGTGTGGCGACCAATACTGAACGCAGTATTCCAGATGTGGACGCACCATTGCTCGATACAATGGCATGATGACTTCCCGCGTCCTGGTTGTTATACCCCTCTTTATGATGCCCAGCATCCTGTTGGCTTTTTTCGAGGCTGCTGCGCACTGTGCAGATGGCTTCAGTGATGCATCCACCAGCACACCCAAGTCTCTCTCAAGTCTGCTGTCTCCCAACAATGCCCCCCCCAATTTGTAGTTGAACAACGGGTTCTTTTTCCCTATATGCATGACCTTGCATTTTTCCACGTTAAAGCGCATTTGCCATTTGTTTGCCCAGTCTTCCAGCTTGTCCAGGTTCCTTTGCAGGTCCTCACACTCCTCCCTGGACCTAACTCTACCGCACAGTTTGGTATCGTCTGCAAATTTTATAACCTCGCACTTTGCCTCCTTTTCCAGGTCATTGATAAATATGTTGAAGAGTAACGGCCCCAGCACCGATCCCTGTGGCACACTGCTCGTGACTCCCCGCCAGTCAGAATATTGGCCCTTCACTCCGACCCTCTGCAGTCTACCCGACAACCAGTGCTTGATCCATCTGTGCACATCCCCTCCCACCCCGTGGTTCCACAGCTTCCTAAGCAGCCTTTCATGTGGCACCTTGTCGAAAGCCTTTTGAAAATCGAGGTAAATGATGTCTATGGGTTCCCCATTGTCCACCCGACTGCTTATTCCCTCAAAGAAGTACAGAAGGTTCGTTAGGCACGACCTTCCCTTACAGAATCCTTGCTGGCTTGTTCTCAGTAGGCCATTCCTCTCGATGTGCTCGCAAATGCCGTCCTTGATCATAGCTTCCACCATCTTCCCTATAATTGAAGTCAGGCTCACCGGCCTGTAGTTCCAGGGAACTCAGTTCCAGGGAACCCATACCTCTTCCACTGTTTCCTTCTCTGCTTTCTCAGCATCAGCAGACCCTACTGCATCCCAACCTATAGTCTCTGCACCTGACAGCTTGGTATCTCTCGGGCTGACTTCGGCTCACTCACTCCTTTCTCAGTCTGTCCGCTCTATCATTGATGCTTCCAGGAAACCGGCCACGCTCCAATGTTATCAACAGAAGTGGTCTCGGTTTTCTTCCTGGTGCCTCTTACATCACCATTATCCCATGTCTCTAGCAGTGGGACTGGTGTTGGACTATCTTCTTTCCTTGTCTGACTCTGGTCTTAAATCTACTTCTATCAGAGTTCACCTTAGTGCCATTGCTGCCTTTCATGAGCCAATTCATGGAAAACCCCTCTCGGCTCATCCTTTGGTTTCTCGGTTCATGAGGGGCCTTTTCAATGTGAAACCACCTCTCAAGCCTCCTCCTGTGGTCTGGGATCTCAATGTGGTTCTTTCCACTTTAATGAAGCCTCCTTTTGAACCTTTGGCCACAGCGCATTTCAAATTTCTTACCTGGAAAGTGGTCTTCCTTATAGCTCTCACTTCTGCCAGGAGGGTCAGTGAACTGCATGCACTAGTGGCCGATCCACCTTTCACTGTTTTTCACCATGATAAGGTGGTTCTCCGTACACACCCCAAATTTCTTCCTAAGGTTGTGTCTAACTTTCATCTTAACCAGTCCATAGTCCTGCCTGTATTTTTTCCAAAGCCTCATTCTCATCCAGGTGAAGAGGCTTTGCATACCTTGGACTGTAAACGTGCTTTGGCTTACTATCTTGAACGTACTAAGCCCCACAGATCATCTCCTCAACTATTTTTGTCCTTTGATCCTAACAAGTTGGGTCATCCTGTATCTAAACGCACTCTCTCCAATTGGCTTGCTGCTTGCGTTTCTTTCTGTTATGCTCAGTCGGGCCTGACACTGGAAGGTTCTGTCACGGGCCACAAAGTTAGAGCTATGGCAGCGTCTGTAGCTTTCCTCCGATCTACTTCCATTGAGGAAATCTGCAAGGCTGCTACTTGGTCCTCAGTTCACACTTTTACATCACATTATTGTCTGGATGCATTCTCCAGACGGGATGGACACTTCGGCCAATCTGTTTTACAAAATTTATTTTCCTAATGGCCAACCTTCCCTCCATCCCTCTTTTTGTTAGCTTGGAGGTCACCCATCAGTCAAGAATATGCTGCCTGCTTGTCCTGGGATAAAGCACAGTTACTTACCGTAACAGGTGTTATCCAGGGACAGCAGACAGATATTCTTGCGTCCCTCCCACCTCCCCGGGTTGGCTTCTTAGCTGGCTTATCCTAACTGGGGATCGCGCGCCTCTGTCGGGCGGGAAGGCACTCGCGCGTGCGCGGTGCGGCCTACTAGAACTTTCAAAGTTCTTAGAGTGCAATCACTCTAAAATTGTCCGTACCGGGGCTCTGTCGGTGCCGTCACCTATCAGTCAAGAATATCTGCCTGCTGTCCCTGGATAACACCTGTTACGGTAAGTAACTGTGCTTTGTCTTCCAATGTTGGTAAAAATTGATGGTAAATTGGGCTTTATTTTTTATTATTATTTTTTTAAGTGTCTCACATTGCAGAGCTCTTTCCATGCACCTTCCATGCGTCATCTAAGGCAAGACAGATGTTGGGTTGTATCCGTAGAAGTTTCGTCAGCCGGAAGCTTGAGGTCATAATGCCATTATACAGAGCCATAGTGAGACCTCATCTGGAATAGTGTGTGCAATTCTGGAGGCCACATTACCGTAAAGATGTGCTGAGAGTCGAGTCGGTTCAATGGATGGTCACCAGGATGGTCTCAGGGCTCAAGGATCTCTCGTACAAAAAGAGGCTGAACGAATTGCGGCTCTACTTCCTCGAAGAGCGTAGGGAGAGGGGAGACATGATTGAGACATTTAAATATATCACCGGCCGTATCGAAGTGGAAGAGGATATTTTCTGTCTTAAAGGACCCACGACCACAAGAGGGCACAAAATCAGGGGTGGTAAATTTCATGGCGACACCAGGAAGTATTTCTTCACTGAAAGACTGGTTGATCATTGGAACGAGCTTCCGGTACAGGTAATCGAGGCCAACAGCGTGCCAGATTTTAAGAGTAAATGGGATGCCCATGTGGGATCCCTAAGAGGGTAGAGTTGAAGAGTGGGGTCGTTGGGAGTGGGATCTCTGGGAAGGTAAGCCTAGGTGGGTGGGTCTGTTAGGTGGGCAGACTTGATGGGCTGTGGCCCTTTTCTGCTGTCATTTTTCTATGTTTCTTCCCCCCCCCCCTCAAGTTACCCCGATTTAAGAGGGACACTTTATGACTACTTCTGGTTTTGAAGTTGCATCCTAAAGTAGTGTGGGAAATATGAGGGGCTGCTGAAAAGTTCTCAGCCCAACCAAAAAGAAAATGATGTGGAGCCATGAAACTTACAAGTTATTCCACAGTTTTCATTTCATATCATTGTTTTGCTCCCTCCATAGCTTGGATATTTTGGTTTGTAAAATAAAGCCCTGATTCTTCAACTGGCACAGATTTTCTAGGCACTTGAAGGCGCCCATAGCTCAGTTGAAAATGCTGTCCAAATGGCGTTTTTAATTGAGATTTGAGGTTCATACCGGTACCCAGAAAATCAGAACTGGAATCACGCCTACGTAGATGCTTTAGGCCGCCAAACCCCAAAGTTAGCATGGACAACGCCGGAAATGGCGTTAGGCCTAAAGCAAGTGCAGTCCACAGAAGAAGGCACGTAAGTAACAACAAAAGGAAGGTGGGAAAGGAACTGAGCACCTCAGCCTTGAATATAAGAAAGTGTATTGGATACAGTCAACTATTGTAATAGAAAACATATAGCATAAGCCAACTATTTTGTGATTCCTTCCAGACCTGACATGGTCCATGTTTCGGCTTCAAAGAGGAAGCCTTCCTCAGGAGTACTGATGGTCATCCAGTAGGTGGCGCAAGAGCACATAATCATCTATGTCTCTGTGTGAGACTCTGACTCGGAACCTGAGAATGAAAACTGTATCTGTAACCAAGACAGCACTCAAATGCTGCGTGACCTCTGATTCAGATAGTGGATGCGGTGGATGGACAGACTGGATGGGCCATGTGGCCTTTATCTGCTTTCATGTTTTTATGCGTTTATAACCATGAAGTTCTATGACCTCACAATGCAGGTGTTAAGAGCCTTAGCCAATAGGAAGAGGAGGAAATAGTAGATACTGTGGATGGGCAAACTGGATGGGCCATTTGGCCTTTATCTGCCTTCATGTTTCTCATACCCTCCTCCGAAACCATCTTTTACACTGAACTCTCTAATTGTGCCCTTTACCTGGAACATGGTACAGCACAATTGTTAATATACAGTATCTATTAATCTTGTGTCTCATGGAGTTCTCTTAATTCCTTGCTCTGTGCTGTAAGGAGCAGACCCCCCCCCCGCCCCCCCACATACACACCCTTCGCCCTTCTGCTTCCTGGGTGCTGCTAGGAGTATCACAGAGTGCTCAGTGGAGTGGGTGCATTGAAACTTACCAGATGTTGAGTTAGAAAATGTCATGCAGTACTTGTCATTTGGTGAGCAAGTTGTTTCTGAAAGACATCCCTTGTGAGATGTTGCTGCAAAACACGTGTAGCATCTCAGAGAATCAGCTGTAAGGATACACATAGTTTTAATAAGATTAATCAGTATTTCCTTCCACTGCCAAGCATTTTTCTCTCCTGTAGTGTTGTTGATCAGGCTGAGCAGGGGATCAAGGAAAAGTGCCGCCCAATTCAGGGAAAATGGTTTTTTTCCGATTTGATTCAATTCAGCCTATTGAATTGATTATCCAATTTGATTTGATTCACTTTTCCTGCCCAATAGGGTGTTTTTTCCCCCAAACGGTTTTATTTTGTAGCCTCTTCACCCACCCCAGTCTCCTTTGCCCTCTCCAGCCCCATGCCAGCGCTGTAGTGTAAACAAAATTAACCCAAAAAACCATATATTTTCCTCTCTCTGTTTGGTCTTAGCTAGGGTTACCAGATGTCGGATTTCCCCGGACATGCCCGGGCGTCCAGACAGCTTTTCAAAACCCAGAATGTTCAGGTTTTGAAAAGCTTCCAGCTAGGAAATTATAATTTTTCCCTAAAAAAGAGGGTAAAAGGCTGTTTCCTCTATAATGGGTCCCCGTCCCCCCCAGCGGGAGCACCAACAGTTCTAAGTAAAGTGGGGGTTCCCCACATACCCCCAGCGCTTTAAAATACTGTATCAATTCACCGCATTGACATCCTATGCGCAATTGTCTGCCCGCCACTGTCTGCCCACCATTGTCTGCCCACCATTGTCTGCCCGCCATTGTCTGCCCACCATTGTCTGTCCGCCATTGTCTACGCGCAGTTGTCTCGCGGTTTAATCTATATTATACACTTACAATTTACCATAGCGAATTGTCCATCTATAGGGAAGTGGTAGTGTCACCTCTAAGTGCCAACCAGTGAATGTTAACACACACACCTTCAGATACACTACACGGCCAAATTTAGGGGGGACTGGCATTACTCACTAACTCTAAAGTCCTTAAAGGAAGTAATTTATTTTCCATTTGATACAATCTCCTCCTTTCCAAATATCAAAATGTACTCCTTATATTTCTGCCACCGCCCCTAGATCTGTTCTCCTTTCATTCCTGCCCCTTCCCTCCCAATATCCCAGATCTCTGTTCCTTTTCCTGCAAATGACAACGTGGAACATTCTTTATACTTGCTGTTTAGCAGACTCAGTGATAAAGAGCGTGTGGTGCAGTGGTTAGAGCTACCAGCTCAGCACCCTGGGTTGTGGGTTTAAATCCTGGGCTGCTCCCTGTGACCCTGGGCAAGTCACCAAATACCTTCCTTGTGTCATAAAACTCTAAAGCAGGGGTGTCCAAAGCGTGGCCCGTGGGCCGCATGCGGCCCCGTAAGGAGTTTTGTGTGGCCCAAACTTCTTCCTCCCTCCCTTCTGTGCCTCCTTACAGCAGGTATTTAGTTTTCTGCCCAGATCCTCGCAATCAGTTCGCGGCTGCTTTAAAAAGCCTTCTCACATTCCCTTACCTCTCCCTTACTTCTTTGTCTCCCAGTGAGTGTTTATTTTAAGGTTGGCTCCCTTGCTGCAATCCTCTGCGTGCGGTGTTGACTCCTCGTGCACGATCTACGGCTGTGTCAGAAGCGTTCCTCTGATGTCAGAGAGAAGGCTTTGGAAGCAGCCGTGAATCGCGCGCGAAGAGTCGACGCCGCATGCGGAAGACTGCATCAAGGGAGCCGACCTTAAAATAACACTCGCCGGGAGACAAAGAGGTAAGGGAGAAGTAAGGGAATTTGAGAAGGCTTTTTGAAGCAACCGCGAATCGCTCGAGCCGACGATGCACGCGGAGGACTGCAGCAAGAGAGCAGGCCATAAAGTAAAACAGTCACTGGGAGGCAAAGAAGGAAGGGAACGCTTCTAGTTCAGGCGCAGATCGCCGACGGCCATAAAATAAACACTCGCCGAGGCACAGAAGGAAGCCGCCGATCGCGTGAGGATCCAGCAACCACCGCCTGCAGCTTTGACCAGAAAAATTACGAAATTGCAACGAAATTGCATCAAGGGAGCTGGCCAGAAGGTAAATACTCGCCGGAGGGAGGCACAGAAGGGAGGGAGGGGGCATGAACTTGGGACATAGAATGAAGGGAAGGAGGTAGGGGAGCATGGCCATAGGATGGAAGAATGGAGGGAGTGAGGGAATAGAAATTGAGAATTGGGTGTCAGAGAGGGAAAAAGAGATGGTGGGGAGATGAAGAAAGAGGAGAATTGTTGGGCAAAGGGAGGGAGAGAGAATTATTGGAGGAAGGGGTAAAACGCGGACCTCACGGACCTCAAGCTATCAAAGTAGCCTGGAGGTTAGGGCAGCTGTCTTGGGCCCTGCTGATCTGTGTTCAAGAACTACTACTACTAGTAAATATTTCTATAGCGCTGCACAGAGTCACAAAGAGTAAGAAAACAGTCCCTGCTGAAAAGAGCTTACTTTCTCCCATTATTTTTTATTTTCAAATTTTTCATAAAGTGTACAAAATATTAAAATACAATTGATGAATACACAATATCACTTTTATATCTAATACATCATATTTCTAAATATATTTTTCCCCCTCTCCCTCCCCCCACCCTTCTATTACTTTTCAATCATACATTACATATTATATATCATATTATAGCATATTATGTAAATATTATTTTCACTATCTCCCCTCTATGTGTGTCACAAAGAAGATATTGAAAAGAAGAAAAGAAGAAGAAAAATCCTACTATTTATTCATTGCAATATTTTGTCAATGGCCCCCATATTTTTATAAATTTAGTATATGTCCCTCTTTGTATTGCTATTGCTCTTTCCATTTTGAATATATGACATATTGTATTCCACCAAAATGTATAATTTAGGTTGTTATAATTCTTCCAATTGTTGGTTATATGCTGAATGGCAACCCCTGTCATAATTAATAAAAGCTTATTATTTTCTGGTGAAATTTGACTTTTTTTTCTCATCATCATTCCAAATAACACTGTATCATATGATATTGCTATATGATTTTCCATCAATTTATTAATTTGTGGCCAAATTGCATTCCAAAAACTTTTAATGTAGGGACAATGATATAGTAAGTGATCTAACGTTGAAAAGAGCTTACAATCTAAACAGGCAAGACAGACAAACAGGATTTCATGGATACAGTTAAGGGGAAGGGTTAATCAGTTGGCTGGGTTGGAGGGCAGAGGAGTAGGGTTAAGGATTGAAAGCTATATCGAAAAGGTGGGTTTTCAGTCTGCTTTTAAACACGGGAAGGGAAGGGGATTGACATAGGGGGAAGCTAGATGAAAGGAACGAAGTCTGGAACTGGCAGTGGAGGAGAAGGGTAACGCTAAGAGTGACTTAACTAAGGAATGGATTTCTCTGAGAGGTGTATAAGGTGAGAGAAGTGAGGAGGGATATTGAGGGGCAGCAGAATGAACCCACTTGTAGGTCAGCAGTAAGATCTTGAACTGTATGTGATGACAGATAGGGTGCCAGTGAAGTGACTTAAGGAGAGGGGTGACATGAGCATAGCGAGGTTGGTAGAAAATGAGACGAGCAGCAGGGTTTTAGCACAGATTGAAAGGGGGAGAGGCGACACTAAGGCATAGACTGCAGTAATCTAAGCCTGAGGTTACGAGAGCGTGATCAAGGTTCCGGGTAGTGTGCTCAGAGAGGACAGGGGCGACTGGCTTCAACCAAGCAGAAATACATTTTCTGGCTGTAGCTCTGGGGTAAAAGGCAGACCTCCCTTAGCTGAAGGGTGTCCTCAAATTAATTATTATTAAGACCGTCAGCACAGATTTACAGCGGTGGAATGAGGGGCTAAAACGTGGACCTGCAGACATGAAATCTGAAATCTCAACGGTCAATAAATGAAGTTAAGGTCCGTGAGGTCTGCATTTTACCCCTTCTGAATTATTGAACATGGTGGTGGGGGAGGAGTGAGGTAAAGATACGTGGGAAAGAGAGATGAGAGGCAGGAATGTTGGATGTGGTGGGAACAGTAGGATGGATGGAAAGGGATGCAAGAGGGGCTTCAAGGATGTGGAGAAGGTGGGAAGAATACTAAGATCAGAGTTACATACAAATTCAACTTAAAAATGGTTTAAAAAATGGAACCCGCTCCTAACTCGGGGACTGCCTGTACTGTGCATGTGTAGTCGGTGATGTGGGCCTGAGTGAGGGGCAATCAAGAATAATTTTACATTTAGAATGGCTAATCTTCTTAATGTGGACCAGTATCCTGACTTTTAAATATTGCTTTACATTCCTCTTTCTGCCTCGTGCTGAATTGGCAGCCAAGGTGTGATTTGTGATGGGGCAGTTCCGCAGGTGAGGAGTAGATTTGTTTCAGTGAGATTAAGGTTTTTTTTTTTTACAAATTTGTAAATAACAGCAGCCTATGAGATATTCAGTAACATGGAGCTATCATCATGTTGACCCTAAGCATGTTAATGAATAGCTCATTGAAAGAAATCTACTCCTCACCTGCAGAACTGCCCCATCACAAATCACAATCAGCTGCAGGAGATTTTTTTTTATTATAAACTAGTTGTTTAGCCCATTACATTAACGGGTGCTAGAAGGTAGCTACCATCTCCCCTTCCTCCCATCCCCCCACGGTAGCCAGTATCTCCTTTTCCATCCCACTGCTGTCATGCTGTCCGTGCTCGGCTGCCACGGCCTGCAGCCGCCGACAGCCGCCGCGGCCTGCAACCGCCTCGGAGGGGGGGGGGAAAAGAGAGAGTGTTTCACGCGTATGCGCACTCGCGCCTCTGCGACAGACCAGGGAACGCGCGGCGCGAATGCGCATGCGCGCTTAGCGTTTTATTATATATGATAACTTTTTTGCTCTTTATTGGATGTTAAGTTCACCAAGGCTCTCCAAACTCAGCTCTCACACCCTCTTCAAATCTTAATAAATTATGAGTGAGCTAGGAAGTGTCATGGAAGTGACTGAATCTGATTTTTGGAACCTCTGCTCTGTGCAATTAATGACAAGTGAGGACCCACTCAACACCGCAGTGTAATTAAAAACTTCCCAGTTCAAGGAAAACCAAAAGCAGCAAGTACATTTTCTGGCATTAGAGCTAAGATGTACAGACGGAAAGAGACAGAAAGATGGGTAGTTGATTTTCCACATTTTAGATGGCTGCAGACTGAGAAGGAAAGGTAAAGTTTAATAACACGAAATTGCCAATTGACTTGCACCTCAGTTATTATGTATGTTATAACTGTTTTTAAAGGAGACATTACTTAAAAAAAAAAAAAAAATATCAAAAACAATTTTAAATGGACACTGTGGAGAGGAACCCAAAAAAGCAGTAATACCCTGACTGAGCGATCCTCCACGTGCGCAGCTGACAGCTGCTTCAGCATCCCTGCTCTTCAGAGGCTCACTGTAGCTGTTAAAGTGAATGGGAGACTTGTACGGTCTGTGTCTGGAGGATGGGCAGGGGAGGGCTTCAATGGCTGGGAGGGTGTAGATGGGCTGGAGTAAGTCTTAACAGAGATTTTGGCAGTTGGAACCCAAGCACAGTACCGGGTAAAGCTTTGGATTCTTGCCCAGAAATAGCTAAGAAGAAGAAAAAAAAAAAATTTAAATTGAATCAGGTTGGGCAGACTGGATGGACCATTCGGGTCTTTATCTGCCGTCATCTACTATGTTACTATGCTTTGGGAGAACCGGGCTTATGCTGTCAGCGGAACATGTGAAGGATCGCTCAGTCAGGGTAAGTATTACTGCTTTTTTGGGTTCCTCTCCACAGTGTCCCTTTAATGAAGGTTTATTATTTGATATGTACATCTTCTATATTAGTAATTGCAAATTTAGAACCTGCTCGGCCTTTTTTTTTTTTTTATTATTCATCAGCTAGCGTTAGTGTTTGTGAGGCCCCAGACAAATTTTTTTCTTCCAATGCGGCCCAGGGAAACCAAAAGGTTGGACACCCCTGCTCTAAAGTATATCTTAAATGTACTCCTGGTGCTTAGCCCTTTTCAGGAATGCTTTGTGCTAGTAAGAATAAGTGGATCTGAAGCTTTTTCTCCTTTGCTAAGGTCAATATAATAAGACAACAGCAAGTGATATACACCAGGACTATATTTAAGATATACTGTAGAGCAGGGGTGCCCAATATGTCGATCGCGATCGACCGGTAGCTCAGGAAGGCAATGTGAGTCGATTCCCGGGCTCCATGATAGACTCGTATTGCCGTCCTGATCTACCCGGCCTATCAGCCATCCTCTCCCCGACGTCAAAGACGCCGACACCAGGCATCCACTTTAGGCTGATTTTTGTCATTTCGGAGGGGGGGGGGGGTAGCGGCATCAGCAGCATCAGCAGCCTGAAAAATAAATCATCCTGGCCGGGGTCGGTGTCTTCCAGCAGCCTTCCTATCTGGTCCTCTCCCTTCTACCTGCTTCCGGCCACACCCCTTGCTCTGCGGCTCTCTTTGGCAACTCAGCAGCAGTGATCGACACAAGCTTCTGACGTCGGGGCCTACCCTCTGCGAGTCCCGCCTGTTTCAACTTCCTTTTTCCACAAAGGCGGGACTCGTAGAGGGAAGGCCTCGATGTCCGCAGCCTGTCTTGATCACCGCTGTTGACGAGTTGCTGTAGAGAGCCGCGGAGCAGGGGGTGTTGCCGGGTGCAGGTAGAAGGGAGAGGGCCAGATGCAGGACTCATGGGTGAGGGAGGAGAAGAGAGAGAGAAAGAGAGAGGTGAGGGAAACAAAAGGAAATATTTCATACTGGGTGGGCCGGAGTGGAGGGAGAGTGGAAAGATTCTGGCTACAGGGTGCAGTAACAAAGGAAAAGGGGGGAAAGCTGAAAATGGAGATGGTGACACAAAGAAGAGAAAGGGTAAGCAGGACCTACTGAATAAGAATAGAGATACAGAGGGGACATGAAGAGGAGATGAAATAGAGACATAGAAGTAATGCTGAAAAAGTGTGTATGTGTGGGGGAAGAGATAAAGACATTGAAAGGGCAAATGGTGAACATGGGGTAAAGACAAGGACAGAGACAAATGAAGATTCTGAAAAAGTGGTGAGATAGGGATATAGGTGAGATGGATACAAAGAAGGGTGATGCTGGAAAATAGGTGGAAAGGTAATTCTGACAGACACAGAAGGGAAATGCTGAATCAAGGAGAGATGGGGCTCAGGCTGGATGGAATGGGGAGAAATGCCTTGTTGGCCCGGAACTTCCTCTCCTACGTCAGAATTGACGTCAGGGAGCGGAATGCTGGACAGCGCGATGCTTCTGCAGGGAAAGCTTGGGACGGCGGTGGCTTGGGGGCTGTTCTCCGATGGCGGTGGCAGCAAACCAAGTGGCTTGGGGGAGGGCACGGAGAAAGAAAGAAAGGGGGCAGACAGGGAGACAGAAAGAAGGGGGAACAGGGAGACAGAAAGAAGGGGGAACAGGGAGACAGAAAGAAAGGGAAGCAGGGAGACCGAAAGAAAAAGTTGGGGGAGAGAATGAGGTCTGGAGGAGAGGAAATGTACAGGAGGCTGAAAGAAAGGAAGAAAGATTGGATGCACAGTCAGAAGAAGAAAGTGCAACCAGAGAATCATGAAATCACCAAACAGCAAAGGTAGGAAAAATGATTTTATTTTCAATTTAGTGATCAAAATGTGTCTGTTTTGAGAATTTATATCTGCTGTCTATATTTTGCACTATGGCTCCCTTTCACTAAACCGCAATAGTGTTTTTAAGCGCAGGGAGCCTATGAGCATTAAGAGCAGCGCGAGCCATTCAGCGTAACTCCCTGTGCTAAAACCTACTATCATGGTTTAGTAAAAAGGGAGGGGGTGTATTTGTCTATTTTTGTATTTTGTTACTGAAGTGACATTGCATAGAGTCATCTGCCGTGACCTCTTTGAAAAAAACCACAATATGAATAATTAACATTTTCTCTGCCTTTCAGTGTGCTTTGTGTTTTTTTTAAATTTTATTGTTGGTAGATCATTTTGACTTAGTCATTATAAAAGTAGCTCGAAAGCCCATAAAGTGTGGGCACCCCTGCTGTAGAGCTTTATGACACAAGGAAAGTATTTTTGGGTGAACTGATTATTCTTTCTGTGCCTGCATATCTTTTGGGCAAGTCACCTAATCCCCCATGGCCCCAGGTACGTTAGAGAGTGTGAGCCCACCAGGACAGACAGGGAAAATGCTTGAGTACCTGAATCTAAGCCATGTTAGGCTAGAAGAAGTATTTAAATGCTAAAAATACATAAATATGAAAGAAGGAAATGGTACCTACAGAGGCATCAAGATAACAAAGGAAAAGTGCAAGATTAAATGAAGAACCCTGAGAACCAGGTAGCCAGAGTTCAAATCCCTGCTTCAGCCACTGATGCTCCCTCAGGCACAAAGAAATGATAAACCCCTGGGCGAGGAAACGATAACTGGACCTGGACTAACAATTTGCCATCAGCTCCGATTTGTGAAGGGAATCTTGAGTGAAAAGGTCCAATTTTAAGAAAATCTAGAGAAATCAAAGGAATGCAGGTGATACCTTTTTTTATTGCTAACTTAGGGTATTGTTTGATTAGCTTTCTGATCTGAAGAAGAAGGGTTCCCTTCGAAAGCTAATCAAACAATCCACTCGTACGTTAGTCCAATATAAAGGTATCAGTTTATGTATTCAATTTTCTATACTGGTCTCCCAGGGCAGGTCAGAACGATTTACGTGAATTTATTCAGGTACTTGAGCATTTTTCCATCTGTCCTTGTGGGCTCACAATCTCTCTAATGTACCTGGGGTAATGGAGGGATTAAGTGACTTGCCCAAGGTCACAGGGAGCAGTATGGGTTTGAACCCACAACCTCAGGGTGCTGAGGCTGTAGCTTTAACCAGAATCGCCTTTATTTCTTCTCTTTTGTTTTTATTTCTATATCTTTAATATTTTTCACATATAAACAATGCATTGGACGGTTCGTGTTTTCATCTCACTTACCCAGGTGCAGACACACAGCTGCGGCCAGCAGGGAAACCAGTAAGATCCTCATCTTCAGTTGATGCCTCCAGACTAGAGAGTGTCGGATACACCAGGAGTGTTATATAACCTCTTGATAAATGCTTTCTATGGCTGCTCTCCAAAAGGAAATCCAACTGCTCAGGGCCTCTGTACCACATCACCTTCTTTATTCTGAAAGGGGTTAGAGGAGCATTATGAGGCCTCCAGGGAGGGTTTTCAACTACACCTGGAATTCTATCTAAATTTCTGTGATATACAGTACTCCCCCGCGAACTTGCGGGTTAGAGTTCGCGGCCCCAGTCGTTCATAGTTTTTTCCTCAGCAATTTGTACTTAGAAAAATATCATTACATGTTTTAGATGATAATGGAATATATGGGAGGGGGGATGGGAAAGGGGTGTGATGGGGATAAGAATTTATGAAATGTATCAATGATTGTTTTTAAGTGATGTATTTATTATTATTGTGAATGAATATATTTTAACACTTAATGTAATGTTGAAAATGAATAAAGAAGGTTAAAAAAAAAAAAGAAAAATATCCTCCATCCACGACCTGGGACCCCACTGTGCGCATCCTCCGGCCCTGCGACATCACCGATCCGCTCTGCCTGACCTGCGATCCCCGGTCAGAGCTACAAGCGCCACCACCCGCATTGGCACTCGCAACAGCCACTGCTACCGCCCCTGCAGCCCTCTCCCACCTCCAATCCCCACTCCTCTTCCGCATCCAATAATCGCAATTTTTCGCAATTCACGGTCACTTCAGCAACGTACCACCGCGAGTTTTGGGGAAGTACTGTATTATCAGGTGTTTCTCGAATTTGGAGGGTAACTGGAGAACCTCCCTGTGCTAAGGGGAAACTGATGTCTTGGGGTTACTCTTCTGCAGAGAGGAAGATTCAGCTTTGACTTTTCTCAGAAAGGTAGGCGTAGCCTAGAGAATGGAACCAGGAAGACAAACATTCAATCCGGCTTCTTCATCTGTCATCCTTATGACCTTGGGCAAGTCACGTCACCCACCACTGCCTCTGGTAAAACTTAGATTGTAAGTCTGCCTTGCTAAGTAAATAACACATATACCTGCTTGTAACATGAGTTCAGATCTTTGAAAGGAGAACAATTTTTATTAAAAATTTAAATTATCTTTCCATGTGTGCTGTCTGTAAAACCTGGACTTGCTCAACCTGTTCCTTCTTGCATGGAATTTTCAAGGGGTCAATTTTCAATAGACCACCTCAGTGCAAAGTCCATAGGGTTAAAGTTAAAAATTCATAGGCAGATTTGAAAGTACAGTTCTACGCATGTGCTTTAATTGTCCAACCTAACTAAGGCCCGGAATATCCTTTGTTAATGTGTGAACTTCACATGTACTTAATGCTTATGGAGGGAGGGAAAGGGGGCAATTTTCAGTCCGTCCATTTGACCTCAGTAAATGGATTTGAACTTGGAGGCGGAGAGAGTTTGTGAGCACTGATGGAGATGGTAGCTTTTCTGTGAAGCTCCATCTGCACCTCTTGAGAAATACCCTGAAGATATAAGATACATGACACTGATAACATCTGTTTCTGGTATCAAATGTGAGCAGCAGAGCATATTTGATATGATGTCAAGTGCGGACATACCTGGTTCCTGGAAAATGTCTAAACCAGTATCTCGCAAACTTTTGGACCAGCGGCATGGAGGCCCATCTGGCCGCAACCCTGAACCTGTCACGTGGTGGGGGGGGGGGGATTCTGGAGGAGTGGAGGTGCGGGAAGATGAAGAGAGATGCTGGCAAGGAGAGTTGTCGGTGCCGGCTGATGGCCTACACAGGATGGATGTGTCTCTCGCCACAAGAGTCACGTCCTATATGCAGTCAGCCAGTGCTGGTGCCTCTCTTCCTTACTGGTGTCTCATCAGGGCACACCTGAAATCTGCTGCGGAACACAGTTTGTGATACTCTGGTCTAATCAATCAAAAGTCAGAATCAAAGAAATAGGAAAGCATTTCCCGACTTTTGACCACAGTCGCATACGAGGCAGGATTAACCCTTTGTTGAACTCTAGGCAAACAAGTGTATTGGGCCTCCATCGTAATTATAAATCTATTCAAATTCCATAAAAGAGGATCCATGTGCTTTTGACTGTCGAAAAATATTTAATAAAACTGAGAGATCCAATTAGGAAAGAAAAACTCAAGAATTGATATAGACAAACTTTCTTCATTATATATAAAAGAGTATACTGTGAATTATCACCCTGCCACCACAACAATGGCTATGAGTTAAAAACAAAACAAATGTTTTTATACTGTGTGAGCCAGGTCCTCAGTATACACAACTTACCAGACAGGACAAGTCTGTTCTCAAAAGTTATGAGCTGTGTTAACCCAAAAGGGTCTAATAAGCATGTAACATCAGTGGACCTGGTCAGCTCAGTGTAATAAATAGTGAAATTCACACTGTGAAATCAAAAATCAATCATGTATAAAGTGAAATACATCCCAGTATACTCTGACTGCAATGAGAACGCTGGTGTTGAAGATCAAACTAGAGATTCAACTGTCCAACCAATAGATTTCCCAAGATGGAAATTAGTTCATTAGATGAAAAGTAACCCAACAATCAACCAAAAAGGAGGGTTACTTATCTCCAAGGGCTATCGGCAAGTTCGTCTGTCATTCATCAATGCCAAAGTGCCATTTTCAACTTGAGCTTCAGCCTGATCCCCTTGATTTTCTGCTCCTTTTCGCTTACTTGGCCTGATTATCTCAGGGTTCTGCTCCCGAGGAAGGAGGTTCATACCTCCGAAATGGACTTCTGTAGAGCATTGATGAATCATACAGCAAAACTGAAAAGGAAGAACTTGTAATGTGAACTTCACTTCAATATGTAAACTTTCAACCAGAGAGGTGCTCAGAACCTTGAAAAACAAGGTGGAATAAATGCTAACTGGGGACAAGCCCCTATAAGCATTTCAGTGTTCTATCATTGCATCCTCTCCCGTGATAGAAAGAAATATGGTGAAAAATATTTTGCAAAAAAGACTTGCATAGGTGCTTCGGGAAGCTGTCTCACTCCAGCGGGCTCTAACGCGTTTCTTCATAGGGGTGGGAACAAACAAGCAGTACTATGGAAACGTGAACAAGCGTGATTTTCCATTGGCAGACTGTCAGCCCGGCAGGTTTGAATAGAGAAGTGGAGTGGTGGGCGTTCCTCCACTAAGATTGACAGGTGTACCTGTATATGTTGTGGGAGTTCAGGAGGAAGTTACCTTACCGGGAAGTGATGTAAGCGAGGGTGACGAGGAAGGTACCACCGGCAGCGATGAGAAGTTCAGTGAGTGTTATGTGTATACACTTGTTATAACAATGCATTATTGAAAGCATTCTCTTGTATTGGCAGGAAGAAGTTTTCACTCAGTTCCAGCTCGTTTGCCGGCTCTCTGAAGAAGCCTTTGGCGAACCGCGTTAGAGCCCGCTGGAGTGAGACAGCTTCCCGAAGCACCTATGCAAGTTAAGTTCACATTTGAAAAGCGTTGAAGTTATTATTTTTTCACATGATTGATTTGGGACATTAGTTTAGTCTTTTTTGCAAAATATTTTTCACCATATTTCTTTCTATCACGGGAGAGGATGCAATGATAGAACACTGAAATGCTTATAGGGGCTTGTCCCCAGTTAGCATCTATTCCACCTTGTTTTTCAAGGTTCTGAGCACCTCTCTGGTTGAACGTTTACACATTGAAGTGAAGTTCACATTACAAGTTCTTCCTTTTCAGTTTTGCTGTATGGTTCTGCTTTTTTGGGAGATGTAGTTTAGAATTTGACCCAGTAGTTTTTATTGAGCATTGATGAATGACAGATGAACTTGCCGATAGCCCTTGGAGATAAGTAACCGTCCTTTTTGGTTGATTGTTGGGTTACTTTTCATCTAATGAACTAATTTCCATCTTGGGAAATCTATTGGTTGGACAGTTGAATCTCTAGTTTGATCAACACCAGCGTTCTCATTGCAGTCAGTCAGTCAGTCACTTTATACACGATTGATTTTTGATTTCACAGTGTGAATTTCACTATTTATTACACTGAGCTGGCCAGGTCCAGGGATATTACATGCTTATTAGACCCTTTTGGGTTAACACAGCTCACCACTTTTGAGAACAGGCTTGTCCTGTCTGGTAAGTTGTGTATACTGAGGACCTGGCTCACACAGTATAAAAACATTTGTTTTGTTTTTAATACATAGCCATTGTTGTGGTGGCAGGGTGATAATTCCCAGTATACTCTCTTATATATAAGGAAAAATCTTTGTCTGTATCAATTCTTGTAGATTATTGACAGAGGAGGAAGCAGAGCTGTTTCCTGACTCCTCCTGTTGACAGGAGAACAATAAACCCTTCTATCCCCTGGCTCTTCTTTCTGCCCACAAGTGGCTGACCAGCTGGCAAGGCTTGAGTATTCCTGGCTTTCTCACTACTTCAGCAGCATGGTGGGGACGTCAGCAGAGAATCTCCATTTGGCAAGGATTGAGTATTCCCGCCAGTAAAGGTATGATGTGGCAGGGGTGGGGGGCTTTGCCTAATACTGGTTCTTTGTCTGCTGTCAACAAATATTTATACTTTACTAGCTGATCACCCAGATATTTATTTATTCTATTAGACAGTAAAAGGAATCATGGACATCTTCATTTTTAGCAGCATGAATGGCCCTCTCTATGGCTCTTTAAATGGCATCGGGAGTGTCAGTATTCATCTCATCGAGCCCAAAAACTATGGGTTAGACACTAATATCTGTCATTTTTGATTAATTTTACATGTCACCCCATCCCCATCCCACAGTATTTTTCCCCAGATAGTAAGTCATATGTATACCAAGTTTGGTTGAAACCTGTCCATGCGTTTCAGAGTTATGCTGGAACATACACACACAGAAACATCCAATTTTATATAGATAGATTCAGTTATCAAACTGCAGGCTTCAAGGGCTACAGACTGGTCTGGCATATAAGAACATAAGAATAGCCTTACTGAGCCAGACCAATGGTCCATCAAGCCCGGTAGCCCGTTCTCATGGTGGCCAATCCAGATCACCAGTACCTGGCCAAAAACCAAGGAATAGCAATATTGCATGCTACACCCTGAGACAATTATGACTAATCAGACCTTACTTTCACCAATACCACTTTGCCTTAATCGTACAACTGATGGTCCTACACAACTGGTCTACTGTAACTCCATCTACATAGGAATCAACCCTGCTCTAATTCACAAACTGCAATTCATCCAAAACACTATCGTAAGACTTATCTTCAACCTGAGAAAATACGACTCAGTCACAACAAATGCACTGGCTACCCAACCCATCATGAATAACATTCAAAATATCTTGCATCATTCACTGCATATTTTATGGAAACTGCGGCCCACTCATCCAGCTCTTCTCAATAGCATGGCCTACTTCCCGCAGTACCCTCAACCGGATGCTACTAAATCTCCCATTCACTAAAGATCTTCACTATAAACGAGTTTTCCACTCCATGCTTACCTTTCTAGGAGTCAAAACTTGGAATGGCCTTACAGAAAAAACCAGAACTGAACCTTGCCACATCATCTTCCGAAGAAAACTGAAAACCCATCTGTTCGATACTTAATTTCCTTTAGCCTCTCCTCTCTCCCTTTCCCTTCCCTCCCTTCCTCCACTCTCCCCTTCCTCTTCCTCCTCTCTCTCCTTCCCCTCTTACCTCTCTTTACAGTCGCCTTGAACCTGTATACGTATGAGCGACACACAAGTAGAAGATTAGATTAGGTGTCACCAGGAAGGGGAAATTCCACCTTAGGCTTCTCCCAGTGCATCCCAGGATACATCGGGAAGGGGAATGTCCGTCATTTTGAAGAGGTGGGTCTATTGGCAGGAGGCAGTGGGCATCCTTCCTGCTGATCCTACAGGGGGAGTGGGAGGGGTCCTGGCACAGGAGTACTAGCATGATCTTTTCATTTTTTTCTTTTAATTGACGTAGATTTGTGCATGTGTAACACACACATCTGAGCCCTAAAAAAATAGCTGCTCTTCTTGCCCCAATAGTTGAGCAGCAGGGGAAGCCCCAATGCCACTGGCAACTTCAGGGAGTCTTGTGGCTCAGCTGATTGAGGCAGGGAGAGCAATTTGACAGGAGGGAGGAGATGTGCCTAGCGATTGCTCTTCTAAATGCCAGGCACAGATCTTTCATCTTTTTTTTTACTGGGAGATTCTCCGCATAAAAATTCTTATCTTCTTGTGACTTCCTTACCCTTATACCTTCATTCTGAAATGTCCTTCCTGAAATTCAAAACGTTGCTAAAAGCCCATTTCTGTTACTGTCTCTTTAAAAGTCTGACCCCTACGCCTCTCATACTCACTTCCTTTTTAGCGTTTAAGCAACTGCTCAGTGGCGTACCTAGGGTATGTGGCACCCGGGGCCCATCATTTTTGACACCCCCCCATGTAAAAAAATATTTTTTGTAATAACCATCTAATATAATAAAATGCTAGGTCGCGCATGCGCACTCCCATCTGCCTGCGTTCGTTTTCCGTGAGATGTAGGGCATCTTAGGTAGGAGCTGCCGATGCCTCCACAAGCCCGGACCGCAGCCAGCCGCTGATCTCCGTTCCTCCAGCGGGCGAGCAGCCGGGCGGGGGGGTGTCTCAGAGGAGAGGGATCGCGGCCGCTCAGCGCCCCCACCGAAGAGCCCAGCAACTTTCCGCCCCGGATCGGGACCCGAGTCCTTTGCCGCCCCCCCTTCCCTTCCCGCGGATCCGACTACCTTGGTGATTCAAGCAGCGTGTGCAGCAGTCTTCACACGCTGCTTCGGGCCCTTCTACTGCCCTGATTTGCTCTGCCGCATCTCTGATGATGTCATCAGTGACGTGCCAGAGTAAATCAGGCCAGTAGAAGGACACGAAGCAGCATGTGAAGACTGCTGCACATGCTGGAATCGCCAGGTTCGTAGTCTGTACCGTGGGAAGGGAAAGGGGGGTAGAGGAAACGCTAATGCTGCTGCAGGGAACTGATGTGGGGGGAGGGAAATGGAGGGGGAGGGAATGCTGCTTTGGACTGACAGACAGAGGGAGGAAGGGAGACAGAAAGAAAAGAAGAAAGACACAGGGGCAGGGAGATACACAGAAAGACAAAGGGGGCCAGGGACAGAGACAGAAAGAAAGAAAGACAGCGGGAGTCACGTCAGGAGGGATGCGGGATGCGGCAGAGGGAACTTTTCCAATGGGTGCAACTGGGTGGCTGTTGGGAACCTCTGATCAGGGGCAGAGCAAGGTAAGTGTATCATAGGGATAAGAAGGAGGGGGGGAGGGAGAAAAAGGAAGGGACGCCTACTGCTGGACAGGGGGAGAAGGAAAGAGGTGCTGATGGACAGGGTGGAGGTAAAACAAAGGGAGAAGGGCTGCTGCTGCATAAGGAGAGCAGTGAAGGGGTGGTGGTGGACACAGTGGAGGTAAAAGGAAGGGAGAATGGACAGGGGGAGCAGGCAAGGGGTGGTGATGGACAGCCAAGGAAAAAGAAAGAAAGAAAGCGGCTAAGGAGAGAGAGATAAATAAATAAATAAAGACAGACACACACATATATTCTAGCACCCGTTAATGTAACGGGCTATAAGACTAGTGAAAAATAAATGGTCATAATAGAAACAGGCAGTGAAAATTTTCTTTTATTGAACCTCATATATGTAACCATTATTCCAAACATAACATAAATTATGTCTGAATTGTCATGACATCAGAAGTACATATGGAGTAGTTGCAGGTGATGCTTGGGACAGTTCTTATTGTGTTAGTTCGGTTTTATGTGTTTTTTGAATAGAAGGGTTTTTATTTCTTTTTTGAAGGTTTTGTAGTTTGTGGTCGAGGTCAATAGGTTGTAGAGGTGGGGGTCGAGTGTTAGGAGGTTGTCGAACAGTTTTTTTTCTTTTGACGTTTTTGGTTGGAGGGTGTGTGAATGGTGCGTGAGTTCTCCTATGTCTGGTTGAGGTGAATTTAATTATTTAGCTGAAGAAATTAGTAAACCCCCCCATTCCACACACATTAATTCTCTTCCGTTTTTGTTCCCATTCTAAAAAACAGATAAGTTCCCAGAAAAAAAAATACATTAAAATAAGAAGTGAAAACAAAGGCCCCTACAGATGAGAACATAACATAAGAACATAAGAACATAAGAACATAAGCAGTGCCTCCGCCGGGTCAGACCACAGGTCCATCTCGCCCAGCAGTCCGCTCCCGCGGCGGCCCAAAACAGGTCCAGACCTGTCTGAATCATCAGAAGGGGCTCCCTTGCCACCTTGGTTTCCCATTTAAGTCCTGCCTTCCTATCGAAGTCCTAGCCCTCCGGTCTTGCACATGCACGACCAGGTTAGTTTATACTCATTTCCTGATTAACTTCCTATACTTGTGTTACATCCCAGCTCCTCCCTCAGTATCCCACGATCCCTTTATCCCTCAGGAATCCATCCAATCTCTGTTTGAATCCTTGTACCGTATTCTGCCTGATCACTTCCTCCGGTAGCGCATTCCAAGTGTCCACGACCCTTTGGGTGAAGAAAAACTTCCTTGCATTCGTTTTGAACCTATCTCCCTTCAGTTTCTCCGAGTGCCCCCTCGTACCTGTTGTCCCCTTCAGCCTGAAGAATCTGTCCCTATCCACCCTCTCTATGCCCCTCATGATCTTGAAGGTCTCTATCATATCACCCCTGAGCCTCCTTTTTTCCAGAGAGAAGAGCCCCAGCCTATCCAACCTCTCAGCATATGGGTAGTGTTCCAGCCCTCTTACCAGTTTTGTTGCTCTCCTTTGGACTCTCTCAAGTACCTCCATGTCTTTCTTGAGGTACGGCGACCAATATTGAACGCAGTATTCCAGATGCGGACGCACCATCGCTCGATACAGTGGCATGATGACTTCCCGCGTCCTGGTAGTTATGCCCCTCTTTATGATGCCCAGCATCCTGTTGGCTTTTTTTGAGGCCGCTGCACACTGTGCAGATGGCTTCAGTGATGCATCCACCAGCACACCCAAGTCTCTCTCAAGATTGCTTTCTCCCAACAATGCCCCCCCCAATTTGTAGTTGAACAACGGGTTCTTTTTCCCTATATGCATGACCTTGCATTTTTCTACGTTAAAGCGCATTTGCCATTTGTTTGCCCAGTCTTCCAGCTTGTCTAGGTCCCTTTGCAGGTCCTCACACTCCTCCCTGGAGTTAACTCTGCCGCACAGTTTCGTATCGTCTGCAAATTTTATAACCTCGCACTTTGCCTCCTTTTCCAGGTCATAAGAATAGCCTAACTGGGTCAGACCAATGGTCCATCATGCCCAGTAGCCCATTCTCATGGTAACCAATCCAGGTCATTAGTACCTGGTCAAAACCCAAAGAGTAGCAACATTTCATGCCACCGATCCAGGGCAAGCAGACACTTCCCCCATGTCTTAATAACAGACTATGGACTTTTCCTCCGGGAATTTGTCCAAACCTTTCTTAAAATCAGCAACACTATCTGCTTTTACCATAACTTCTGGCCACTACATTTTTAAGCTTAGATCTTTCCTTCCAAACAGAGACCTTGCTAGATGTCAAATACAGAAAGAACAAGATAACTTCACAAGGACTTAGCTGTGCAGGAAATGTGAATCTCCTCATACACCCACCATATAGTGCAAAAATGTGCAAAGGTCTGTTTTTTTCTTTCGATCACTACATAGCCTAATGCCACACAAGCAGCGCTGTTACAAACATATTATGAAAGTCAATGCTAAGATTAACAAAGTTTCCTTCCTTGGACCACAAGGAGATACTGACAAATCACTAGAAGAGATCCCAAAACAACTACCCAGGCACAACACCCAAAGACCCACTCAGTGTGTGAACCAGTTGAGTGGAGTGGACTAACTGGGGGGTGGAAATGGGCCCGAAGTTTGCTCAGCAGAATTTCCCAGATCACCTCTTCCTCTCAACACATTGACACGCTGCCACCACCACTACCATTAGGAACACCTCACCGGGTAGGCCAGCAATGCTTATAAACTTTATAAAACACACTAGCTGATGCCCCGGCGTTGCACGGGTATTTAATTATAGCAATAACACTGTAAATGGATTCAAATAAAGATACTTTATAGTGGTGAATGAAATTATTTTTTTACAGCTTAATAAAAAATACAATATTCAAATTATAATGTGAAATATTTGACAAAATGAATACAATACAACTAACGCAAAACGTGATTATAAACAACAATTTTAGTTTCACCTCTTGGAGCAAGAACATATAAATTCTTGGGTGAACCCACCCTTGAGCAAGCAACATAGAGTTGTGGGCTGCGAGACCCCCAGAACATATCACCCCAGGTAGTGAGGGATCTGCATACCAAGTTTCGTTCAAATCGGTCAAGCCGTTTTTGAATTACTGTGAGAATGGCAGCTTTTACATTTTTTCCATTGACATGAATGGTTGAAATCTGATTTTCTGTTTGTAGCTCCGCCCACGTGTGCAGGTGGGCCGCGAGACCCCCAGAACATATCACCCCAGGTAGTGAGGGATCTGCACACCAAGTTTCGTTCAAATCGGTCAAGCCGTTTTTGAATTACTGTGAGAATGGCAGCTTTTTACATTTTTTCCATTGACATGAATGGATGAAATCTGATTTTCTGTTTGTAGCTCCGCCCACGTGTGCAGGTGGGCCGTGAGACCCCCAGAACATATCACCCCAGGTAGTGAGGGATCTGCATACCAAGTTTCGTTCAAATCGGTCAAGCCGTTTTTGAATTACTGTGAGAATGGCAGCTTTTTACATTTTTTCCATTGACATGAATGGGTGAAATCTGATTTTCTGTTTGTAGCTCCGCCCACATGTGCAGGAGGGCTGCGAGACCCCCAGAACATATCACCCCAGGTAGTGAGGGATCTGCATACCAAGTTTCGTTCAAATCGGTCCCACAGCTTTTTACATTTTTTCCATTGACATGAATGGGTGAAATCCGATTTTCTGCTTGTAGCTCGGCCAACGTGTGCAGGTGGGCCGCAAGACCCCCAGAACATATCACCCCCAGGTAGTGAGGGATCTGCATATCAAGTTTCGTTCAAATCGGTCAAGCCGTTTTTGAATTACTGTGAGAATGGCATCTTTTTACATTTTTCCCATTGACATGAATGGGTGAAATGTGATTTTCTGTTTGTAGCTCCGTCCACGTGTGCAGGTGGGCCGCGAGACCCCCAGAACATATCACCCCAGGTAGTGAGGGATCTGCATACCAAGTTTCGTTCAAATCGGTCAAGCCGTTTTTGCGTGATCGCGGCACATACACACACACATACATACCTCCGATTTTATATATATAGATGAATGTGCCAAACATGTTGGGTTGTGACTAAACACCCCTGCCTTAGAAAAATATATAAAAAACACCTCATCCTTAAAGATTGCATCTCAGTTAAATTCTTTATCAAACAGCTTAGTTGGTCCTTTAAGCTGCTTTCCTCTGACTTCTGGACTTTTGTCGCAGCTTGGCTTTGCCTAGTCTCTATTCAACTTTAAAGTTTATTCAAATTTTCATATACCACTCATCAAATGTAAGAGCGGTTTACATTAAAAATAAGTAAATATATAAAAATTCTAATACAAGGATTTCCAAATAGACAATCAACAAGATATATTAGCAATATGGGTGAAAAATATAATATATTAATAGTAAAGAAGGTAAAACACAAAAGAAGGGTAAAAATTTAAAATAATCCAATCTTTGTTAAGTTTTAGTTAAAATAATATTGTTCTTATTTTAGTGGTAGGAAAATGTATATTGGCAAAGGAAGTCTCTTATTCTTATATATCATATGCGTCTTTGAACAAAAAGTGGTAAGAGCGGAGCTGGTTTTAAGAAAGGTTTGGACAATTTCCTGGAAGAAAAGTCCATAGTATGTTATTGAGAAAGACATGGGAGAGGCCACTGCTTGCCCTGGATCGGTAGCATGGAATGTTGCTACTCTCTGGGGATTCTAGAATCTTTTTACTCTATGGGATTCCGGAATCTTGGTATCCCTTGGGGTTCTGTATGAAATGTTGCTATTCTTTGGGTTTGGCCAGGTACTAGTGACCTGGATTGACCACCGTGAGAACGGGCTACTGGGCTTGATGGACCATTGGTCTGGGACTTCTTGTTGACACTTGAATGTGATGGCAACATGAGCTGAGAGCTCCCACTTCCAACTGCAGATCATCGACCTAATTCTTTTTTTTTTTTTGCATAGTTTTGTATTGCATTATCTTCATTAAAAGGCTAAAAAAAAAGGCAAATCAGATCCTCAAGCAGCTAACAAATGGCTGAAATTGGCTCCTTCTTTACCAGAGAAGTTGGGCAGAAGTAAAGAGGCGGATGATGACCCCATTTTGACTCAAATGAAAAGCATTAAAGCTATGATGAAAAATCATCTAGATATCTCTCAAGACATGAGAAAGGGGCTTGAGTCTATTCACTCTGAGATCGATGCCAAACACCAGCACTTTGAACAGCTTAATCTCCGTCTTTCTGCAGTGGAAACTGAAATACCGGCTGTTCGTGCCAATTCCACCGCCATTCAGAAACTCATGGCCGACATAGAAGACATGGGAAATCAATCTAGAAGCAATATTCGTATTTTGGGAATGCCTGAAGGCACTGAGGGTGCCAATATTATGATTTTTATATCATCCTGGCTACCAAAGTTTCTTGATCTTGAGTTCTCTCCTGCTCTCGAGCTGGAACGTGCTCACTGTACACCCTCCAAACTCATTCCGGGTAACAAGCATCCCAGACCCATTGTGGAAAAGCTTCTTCGATTCCCGGAAGCCCTCTAGATCAGTGTTTTTCAACCTTTTTACACCTATGGACCGGTAAAAATAAAAAAATTATTCTGTGCACCGGCATCGGTCTGTGGACCGGCGGTTGAAGAACACTGGACTAAGTCGTGGGCCAGACCCCGCCCATCTCTACCCAATGTCCACCATAGACCCCGCCCCCATAATAGTACTAATTGCACCTTGCACATCCCTTGCCTCATCTGGAAGCCTTCCCTCTGATGTTGCAACGTCGGAGAGAAGGCTTCCGGTTCAGGTGCAGGATGCCTATAGAAGCCACTGCCCATGGCTTTGTGCACTGAATCAGTTAGGAAGAGGGAGCTGGCTCGAAAATAATGCCGCATCGATCGCACCGTGGACCGGCGGTTGAAGAACATTGTTTTGGGCCTGATGCACGTGCTTGCCCTGTGGACTGGCAGGAAATTTCTATGGACCGGCACTGGTCCATGGACCGGTGGTTGAAGAACACTGCTCTAGATCCTCACTGTTGCCAAAGAAAAAGCCTCCATGTTACATCAGGGTCACAAGATACTCATTATTCCTGATCTGGCACCTTCCACCGCTACAAAGAGAAAATCCTTTCTAGCTCTCCGACAAGACCTGGGGGCTCAATATGAACTTTTCTACCCGGCATGCTTCAAAGTTACTTATTGAAATAATACTGACAACTATTCTGATCCCGAGCTACTGAGACCTTGAGGTAACTTTTTGCCAGTTTTCTCTCTATTTTTGTTCTTCAGTGACTTTGCTTTGCCGAGTGTCTCCTCTGCGGCAGAGATAACATGGCAACTGATGTTTTTTCAAGATTTCTACTTTGCGACAACCATGTTTTTTTTCTTTTAATTTTTATTTGAATTTTCACATCAATTCACTAGAATAATCTTGCTCCATGCAACACAGGAAAGAAACAACTTTTTACCAATTAACCAAAAATCAAATACAGAAATATAACTTATCCCTTTCTTAGACCACAGTTATGGGGGGGTGGAAATCCTTTATAAAGGAGATATTAACGTAGTAATAAGTTCAAAAGAAAAGGCTTAGTGTGAAACCGGTTACTATCTAGCTAATAGTCCATTCCTTAATCAGTCCTTGATGATCTTTTTGACTTTCAGAAACTCCCTCAAGTGATCTGGAGAAAAACAAGTATACTTAATTCCCAAGTACCTCACCAAACATTTGCAGGGATAAGCTAAAAGAAACGTAGCCCCCAATTTAAGAATCTCTTTACGCAGAGAAAGGAAGTCTTTTCTTCGCTCTTGAGTGATTTTAGAGACATCTGGGTACATCCAAATCCGTTGTTCTCCAAATATTTTTTGATAATTCTTAAAGTATAGTCTTAATACCATATTTAAGTCATGCTCAAACACAAAAAATATTAGAAGAGTAGCTCTCTCAGTATCTACATTCAAAGTTTGTTCCAAAAGAACAGTCACATTCCCAAAATCAATCTGGTTCTCTCCTTCAATTTGCTTGTCCATCTCTTTTTGAGGCATCTTTTTATTCGGAAGGTAATAAATCTTGTTTACTGGAGGAATATTGTCAGAGGAAATATTCAAATTTTCAATCAAATATCTTTTCAAAAATTCTATAGGTGGAGTTCCAGGGGAAAATGGAAAATTCAAAATGCGAAGATTCAATCTCCGATTATAATTTTCAATTTTTTCTAATTTTCTGTGTATAAAGGAATTGTCTTTAATAGCTGCATTTTTAAATGTTTGCAATTGCTTTATATCATCCTACATTTGTTTAGTTTGGGTTAAGAATTCCAATTTCACTGAGTCAACAATTTTAGTGAGATTATCCAACTTGGTATTAATGTTTTGCCCATCAAGGTCTCCAGCCGCTGAAGGAGTGACCAAATGTCTCCCAAGGATGCCTCCATAGGAGCGGGACGAGTTCTCACTCTCTCTGTAGTTGTCGAAATCTTCAGCTGACCTACCATTACTGGCTCAGTGCCCTCGCCAGGAAGCCCCGTAGAATCCCTTCCGGGATCATAGTCCTCCTGCAACTGAGCCCCAGCAGAGGTTGGACACGCAGGATTGGATGGAGCCAGAGGGGATAAAGATGTTACAAATCCCGTTAGGGGAAGAGGTTCTCCTACATCTTCCCCTGATATCAGGTCACTTCCTCTAGCGTGTTGAGCAACCAAGGGCAGAACTGCGAAGAAGCGATTGACAGTTTGCTAAATAGGCGTTGAAGATAGGGCCGGCGAAGAAATGGCCCTTATCACCCCCTTCCTTTTTGAATGTGGCATAGCAAAAAAGCTAAAAGAGGTAAAACATGTGTGGAAGACACCAGCTTTCATCAGTTCTAGCTCAGCTTCTCACTAGCGGTTCTCACATTGCCACCATCTTGCCACCCCTCCCTCTCTGTTTTTTCTAATGGTTATGCTTCTTTTCCACTCGTTGGTATTGCTAGTATTTTTCTACATGTGCTTCTGATTCAGATTTCTTTTTCATCTATGTTGGTTCTACTCGCAAGTCTATATAACAACTTATTCCCTCTTGACTTATGCGAATCATCATTGCTTATTATACATATCTGACTCTTACTGATATTTACTGCATTTTAATCTCTCCCAAACTGATGCCCTCTAACAATTGCTAGTCCCTCTAACAATTGGAGTTTATGCCGTTGGAACAGATGTAATATCAGTAGTTCTGTCCCTGCTGTCCTACTTTGCTCTTTGTCGCTTTACTAATATTATTACTTAGGACCCCTTCAGAAAACTGATATATTCTGCTCTTTGCTGTATAGTGACTTTTTTCAGATATTTCCCCTCAGTTTACCATCTCATGAACTGTCTTCTCACATTAGGGCTTTTGTCCCAGCTGTATTTATTGTACTTAATTACTTCTTAATTACCTCTCATTCCCTTAATGCCAACCGTTGCCAGAATAAACTATTCTAATTCTTTATTAACCCACAACCGTTTTGCTCTACCAGTCCTGTTTTAACAGGCACTATTTCCTGCTTGTCTTTTTATTGCTTTTTCAGAGTAACGGCTGCGAATCTCCCCGACTAGTAGATTTCTTTGTAGACTCTCATTTTGGCCATTATATGTCTCTCAGATTTCTTCTCTCTCCTTATCGGGTGGGCAATGCTGGGTCTATATTTTTCTTGAAATATGCCTAATCCCTTGGCTTTCGCATATTTACAACTTACCAAATATTAAACTTTATGGCTATGGCTTACCGATGCTTCTTCAACCTACTGCTCATTGTCTCTTAATGTTCTTACTTTCACTGATCTTCTTACTAAACAACTTATTCTCCTATTTACTGTTTAGCGAGGTCTCAGATATTTTCTCTCAAACTTATATCTCATATATCAGTGGTCTCAAACTCAAACCCTTTACAGGGGCACATTTTGGATTTGTAGGTATTTGGAGAGCCTCAGAAAAAAATAGTTAATGTCATTCAAGAAATGACTATTTTGCATGAGGTAAAACTTTTTATAGTTTATAAATCTTTCCTTTTGGCTAAGTCTTAATAATAATATTGTCATTTATAGCTAAAGAGACATATGATCAAAAAACTGTTTTATTTTACTTTTGTGATTATGATAAACATAGCGAGGGCCTCAAAATAGTACCTGGCGGGACGCATGTGGTCCTCAGACCGTGAGTTTGAGACCACAGCACTAGATGAATCTTACTCCCGCCATTTCTCTTTCCCACCAACGCAACTAATCTGTATACACAACTTATACCTAATTGTAGTTTTGGGTTTTTCTTTTTCTTTTTATATTATCCACAGCCGTTTTTCAGATATGTAACAAACATGTTCTTCTAACTGTTGCTTAGCAATTTTTATGATGTTTCTTCTCACATCTATAATCTCATAAACGGTGCATGTTCCCGCCCTCTCTCTCTCCTGCAAAGGCAGCTATCTTTAATGCATGTTATAAACTTAATTGTTTTTTTCACTTTTCTCATGATAATTGTAGCCTCCTCTCAGGATAATCTCATGCCCTATACAAAAATACTACTTTCCTTGTCCTGCTAATACAAGGTAATATCTTCGCTTCTTAACTTAATGAATGTGGCTTGTCATGTATATATTAACGATTTTTCATATACATGCTGTACTCTTTAAGTCCCTCACATTCATATGATATATATTGGTTATTACTTTTAATACCTATCTAACCGGTCCACCGATTTGTTATTTAGCAGTTCTTCTGATAATCTCCATCCAAGTCATGTATTACGAGTGGGACGTGCTCCTGCCCTCTCTCTCTCCTGTTAAAACAGCTAATTTCAATATGCATCATTTACTTAATTGTATTTCTTGCTTTTATTCTAATGATTGTAATCACACTTCTAGGTATCCTATATGTATCAATAACTATGTCTCTCATTGCAGGTAACAAATCTCCCTCATAATTCTCCTATTATTCCTATATCTCTCTCTCTGGGCAACGATTGGAATTATATCTGGTTTACTGTTCTTTCGCTTTAAATATCTCTCAGGATCACTGTCTCTGCTTTCCATCTTAGTGATGATGTTTTGCAACTATCATGATGTCCTCTTAAGCTTTTTGCTTGCATAAGTTTTGCATCTTTCATGTTATCAATATCTACACCGTGTGTTAACCCTTTGGATCAGCTTATCATTGCAAAGTGTTACACTATAGCTGGTTTTTCCATAAGGGCATATCATATACGTTCACTGACTCTAAGTTAATATTAACAGTCTCAGGATAATTTTATTTTAAGTTTTTCTACTTTAGCAGATTTCTCACCATATTTGTGATTATTCTGCTTTTTAATATACATTTCTTGCCTACAGTCCACCCTTCCTTCCTACATATTAATTACCGTAATATAATACCTGGAATACTTCTAGCAATGGTTGCAAAGCTTCTTCTGCATTTCTGGTTTTATATGACACTACATCCTATGTGCAGTTTTCATTATGTCTCTCTTTCTCTACTAAGTCAATTCCCGTCAATATCTTTAATGTTTCAATCATGTCCCCTCTCAGTCTTCTCTTTAAGGGGCCCAGTTTCTCTAGCCTCTCATTGTACAGCAACTCCCCCAGTCCCTTAACTATTTTAGTCGCTCTTCTCTGGACCCTTTCGAATGTACGGCGACCAGGCTGGATGCAGTATTCCAGGTGGAGGGCATACCATGGACCGGTATAATCATACCTAGCATTCTGTTAGCCCTTTTCGCCGCCATTGTGCATTGCGCGGATGGTTTCATTGACTTGTCTACAAGTACTCCCAAGTCTCTTTCATGGGGGCTCTCTCCGAGTATAAGAACATAACATAAGAATTGCCATCTCCGGATCAGACCCTAGGTCCATCAAGTCCAGTGATCCGCACACGCAGAGGCCCCGCCTGGTGTACCCTGGCATGGTTTTAGTCCCCATATCACTCTATGCTTCTCATAAGGAGATGTGCATCTAGTTTACTCTTACCCGTATCACTCTATGCCACTCTTAAGGAGATGTACATCTAGATTACCCTTAAATCCTAGAACGGTGGATTCTGCAATTACCTCTTCTGGGAGAACATTCCAGGTGTCCACCACTCGCTGCGTGAAACAGAACCTCCTGATATTTGTCCTGGACCTGTACCCCCTCAGCTTCAGTCTGTGCCCTCTAGTCTGTGTTACAATGGACATTGTAAATAACTGTTTTTCCTGCTCTATTTTGTCGATTCCTTTCAGTATTTTGAAAGTCTCGATCAGATCCCCTCGCAGTTTCCTCCTCTCAAGGGAGAACAACCCCAGTCTTTTAAGTCGTTTCTCGTAATCTAAGCTCTCCATACCTTTCACGAGCTTTGTTGCTCGTCTCTGCACCCTCTCCAGCAGTTTTATATCCTTCTTTAGGTATGGAGACCAATGTTGGACGCAGTATTCCAAGTGTGGTCTGACCATCACTCTATAAAGCGGCATTATTATTTTCTCTGATCTACTCGTGATTCCCTTCTTTATCATGCCTAACATTCTATTTGCTTTCTTTCACGCCGTGCACATTGCGCCTATGGTTTCAGGATCCTATCAATTAGTACACCCAGGTCCTTTTCCTGTTCTGTTTTTCCCAGAGTTGCACCTGACATACTATACTTGTGTTCCTTATTCTTTCTGCCTAAGTGCATCACTTTGCATTTTTCCACATTAAACTTCATCTGCCATTTATCTGCCCATTTCTCCAATCGACTCAAGTCGCACTGGAGTCCCTCACTGTCCTTCTGCAATTTGATTGCCCGGCATAGCTTTGTGTCATCTGCAAACTTGATGATCTCACTGGATGTTCCATCCTCTAGGTCATTGATGAAAATATTAAATAAGATGGGCCCAAGTACCGAGCCCTGGGGTACACCGCTAGTCACCTTCTCCCAGTCTGAACTTCCCATTTATGCCCACTCTATGCCTTCTGTTCTCCAGCCATTTGCCTATCCATATTAGTATATCTCCCTCTATTCCATGGCCTTGCAGTTTCCTGAGAAGTCTTACATGTGGAACCTTGTTGAACACTTTCTGAAAATCCAAGTATATAACATCCACCGGTTCTCCATTATCAATTTGTCTGTTCACTGTCTCATAAAATTGAAGTAGGTTCGTCAAACACAACTTCCCTTTCCTGAATCCATGTTAGCTGACTCTCATCAGGTCGTGTTTGTCTAAGTGCCAGATTATGCTATCCTTGATCAGCGCCTCAACCATCTTCCCAGGGACTGACGTGAGACTCACAGGTCTATAGTTGCCTGGCATTCCTCTCGATCCTTTTTTAAATATCGGTGTGACGTTCGCTATCTTCCGGTTGTCCGGTATCTGCCTGTTTTGATTGACAGGTTGGCAAGTTTTTGCAATAGTTCTCCGATTTCCACTTTCAGCTCTTTCAAGACTCTCGGATGAATTCCATCTGGTCCAGGAGATTTGTCATTTTTGAGTTTGTCGATCTGGCGGTATAGCACCAGACATCCTGTATTTGTGCATTATCCACTCAACTAATTTCTATTTTCATGATTATGTTATGATGCTTTGTCTCTCCCAGACTGGTATTGTTGCTAATACTTCTTTTTATGATGTTCCTCCCTTGAGGTTGAGTAGTATAAGTCATAAAAATATTACCACATTGTTTATCAAGGCTTCTCTATAATACAACTACTACTATTTGTTATTTATAATTCGTTATTTATAATACTACTACTATTTGTGATTTCTATAGCGCTGAAGGGCATACACAGCACTGTACATTTTAACATACAATAGACAGTCCCTGCTCAGAAGAGCTTACAGTCTAATTTAGAGAGGACATTTCAGGGTTGGGGAGGTAATAGTGGGTCTAGGTCAGTGGTCTCAAACTCAAACCCTTTGCGGGGCCACATTTTGGATTTGTAAGTACTTGGAGGGCCGCAGAAAAAATAGTTAATGTCTTATTAAAGAAATTACAATTTTACATGAGGTAAAACTCTTTATAGTTTATAAAACTTTCCTTTAACAGTTAAAAGGAAAGATATATAAACTATAAAGAGTTTTACCTCATGCAAAATTGTCATTTATTTAATAAGACATTAACTATTTTTTCTGTGGCCCTCCAAGTACTCTATTTTTTTCTGCAGCACTCACATTTAAAGTTCAATATCTTTTCTTTCTCAAAACTGGCACATTTCAATCACTAAATTGAAAATAAAATCAATTTCCTTCCTTTGTTTGGTAATTTCATCAGTCTCTGGTTGCACATTATTCTTCTGACTGTGCATCCAATACTTCTTCCCTTCTTTCAGCCTCCTGTATGCTTCCTCTCCTCCAGACCTCATTCCCTCCCCCAACTTTTTCTTTCTTTCTCTATGTCTGTCTTTCTCTGATTCCGTGCCCCATTTTTTGCTTTGTTTCTGGTTCCCTGTCCCCCCTCCTTTCTTTCTTTCTTCCTTCCTTCCTCCGTGCCCCATTTTTTGCTTTTTTTCTGGCTCCCTGTCCCCACCCCACCTTCTTTCTTTCTTCCTGCCCTCCCCCATGCCACCGCCGCCGCGGAATAGTCTGCTGCCGATGCCGCTATCGGGAACAGGCCGAGATCTCCCTGCTTCTCTTCTGCATGGGGCCGACCAACTCTTGCTGACCGATGTCAATTCTAAAAGGACGTTCCGGGCAGCCAGGCAGCGATTGGCTAGCCAGAACGTCCTCTCGATGTCAGAGAGTTGGTCGGCCCCACAGGGAAGAGAAGCAGGGAGATCAAAGAACACGGTGCCGGCCTGATCCCCGATGGCAGCAGTGCGAAGGGAAGGGAAGCAGGTTGGGCACCACTGCTCTAGATGAGCCGCGAGCTGCACTCTAGGGAGAACAGTGGACCGCCCCCCCCTTGGTACGCCACTGGAGCAGCAGCGTGTCTGGCCGGCTCGTTCGTTCAAAGCCACGGGATCCGTGCCTGTGTCTGAAGCCTCTCTGATGTTGTGACATCAGAGAGGCTTCCGATGCAGGAGTGGATAGCGCAAGGAGCCGCCAATCCGCGGCTTTGAACGAACGAGCCGGCTGCTGCTCCAAAAGGAAGAGAATTATCGCCTCCAGACAGCGGGCCGCAAATAAAACCTGGAGAGCCACAAATAAAACCTGGAGAGCCACATGTGGCCTGCGGGCTGCATGTTTGAGACCGCTGGTCTAGGTATCTGACAGCAGTTCATTATTAACTTTAACCTCATTAGTACACATTGCTTCCTCTACTCTGCAGTATCTGTTCCACCACAGAGATTTCAGTTCTTATAGTGACACCTTCCATGATCAAAATGTTGTATTCCCTGTTTACCTGATGGTGACTTTTTGCAATTATTCTCCTTTTGCATGAGCTTGTTTCCCTCAAGTTGATGCATTTCAATACATTATTGATACCATCACTTGCTTAAATCAACTCTACTTTCACGTAATTTGATTACTGATTGTGTCATTTGATTTAACAGGACTCATCCCCATATAGGAACTCTACTATTCATGTTGGTTTTTCTCAAGCTAATTTTACTAGCAATATTGTTATTTCATTTTTATTGTTTGATTATTTTATACCAACTCCATTGCTAATACTTCACCTGAACGATTTATTTGTCTAAATGATATGCCTTTTTTCTTATTTGAACTTCCTGGACAATTGGAAGTGGGTTTTCCTGGTCCTGTTGGTCACATGTTTGACAAGCTGGTTTGTGCTCTTTTCTTCCCCTTACCCTGGAGAGGGTTCTCCTCTGGATTCCAATCCTTTGTTGCTTCAGTACCTTGCTCCTCTCACACAATATCTCATAGAGTGTGTTTTTTTCGACAGCTTTTTCTCTAATAAGTATGACTTCCTTTAAATTTGCCTCATGGAATGTCAATGACATAAATCAACCTCTCAAATATTAAAAAAAAAAAGTACTACCTTCGACTGAAGGATTATGATATTCTTCTTCTTCAAGAGACCCATCTAAACTCAAGAGAATGTTCTCTCTTTAAACTACCTGGGTATAACACCCACTTGTTCTCCTCTGCTCAAAAGAAGAAACGAGGTGTTTCAATGTTGTTCAAAAATACTACTAATGCACAGATCCTTCATCAATTATCTGATGTCGAAGGCAGATGGATCAATACATTTGGGCTCCACTTGTTTATCCATTATGAATGTATATGCACCCAGTACTGACTTACCTCACTTCATGATATCCTTTGAGTGAAACACTTAAAATTTTCCAATTATCCTCTTCTCATAGGTGGAGATTTCAGTCTCCCTCGCGACTCTACTCGTGATAGACACTCTTCTACCAAATTTCACACTACTAAAATGTGGACTGAACTTCACCATATTATCCATGATTTAGGATTATGTGACCCTTGGAGACTTCTCCATCTGGCCGAGAGCTCCTTCACTTTTTATTTGGTCCCTCACTGATCATACTCCAGAATTGATTCTTTTCCCTTATCAAAAATGTTACTTCCACAGATTCGTGCATCCATCATACACTCTATAATCTTATCAGATCATGCTCCGATTGGTCTTTATCTGGAACTACAATATGTAACACCTAGACACCAATGGAGATTGAACACATCCCTTCTCTCAGACCCTATCTTTCTAGATAAAATACGCAATTTCATCTCAGAATTTTTCCTTAACAATATGGATTCTGTATCTTCATTCAACACAGTTTGGGAAGCTTTCAAAGCAAGCCTCAGAGGGGAAATCCTTAGCTATATGTCATGGAAAAGAAATGATGAATCCTCTAGACTAAATTCTTTAGAAGCTGAAATTTCTGCAATTGAAACACAACAGATTAATTCCAAGAATTTAAACTTACCTCCTGAATTGGTTAAGAAAAAAGCTGAATATAATCTCCTATCCCGTCATAAAGCCCAGGAAAGCTTTTTGCTTTCATGTACGGGTAAATATATGTCCATTAACAAATCTGGTCGACTTCTCACCAAATATCTTGCTAACAGAAAGCAACGTGCCAGAATAGCCTCTCTTAATGGGGCACATGGATCTATTCTCACTGATGATACATCTATCTCCCAAGCGTTTGCTTCCTTTTGTGAAAATTTATACTCGTCCTCAACTCTCAACTCCCAATCAACGAGTGATAGCTTTCTTTGTGACTTTCCCCATCCCTCTTTATCACATTCCCAAGCACTGAAACTTGGAGCTCCCATTGGTGAAGATGAAATCATTGATGCCATAAAATCTTTATCCTCACACAAAACACCTGGTCCAATGAATACCCAGCAGAACTCTTTAAGGTTCTCTCCTTGGAGTTTGCACCTCTCCTGAAATAATTATTTACATATCTTTTCTTACACCCTGAAGACCAAGGTAGCTTTACGGAAGCTCACATCATAGTTTTACCCAAACCTGGCAGGGATGAATCTAATATAGCTAATTATTGACTTATCTCACTCCTAAAACTGACTGTACAATTCTAGCTAAAATAATAATAATAATAATAAAATAGTAACATAGTAACATAGTTACTATTTTATTATTATTATTATTATTATTAATAATAATAACAGCTTATATACCGCAATACTGTGAAGTTCTATGCGGTTTACAAAGATTAAGCAAAGGTACAAATTGATTGACTTTAAGAGGGGAGGAAGAAAGAGGGTTAATAGGACAGGAAATCCATTGTTGAGGAGAGAGTGATCAATAGAACAAGTTAATCGCTATAAAGGGGAGAGAGAAGAGAGGATCAGTTGTCTAGATACTTTAGGAACAGGTGTGTTTTCAGACTTTCCTAAATTCCTCATAAGTAGTGGGCGAAAGCAATTGTTCTAGGTCTTTACCCCATGATGCTGCTTGGTGCGAGAGAAGATGTTCATGGTGTTTTTTCAGTTTACAACCTCTCACTGGGGGGGAAATAAAGTTGGAATGTGAGCTTCTCTTGTGTCTGTTGGCTGAGAAGACGAGAAATACTAGCTTCCAGACTAGATAAGATCTTGGGCTCCATAGTTCACCTTTACCAGGTAGGGTTCACAAAAAATCATTTCATAGGTGATAACACACGCAGCTTTCACTCTCTAATAGATGTTATCCAATCTTCTTCTCTCCCCATGTAGCGATTTTGCTTGACGCCGAAAAAGTGTTTGACATGGTAGAATGGCCACACTTTGTTGAATCTCTCCGATGGTTCGGCTGTGGGGACGGTTTTGTGAAATGGGTTCAGCTGTTATATGCTAAACCTTCTTCCAGATTACGTATTAATGACTCTATCTCCACTCCTATTCTTCTTCATCGAGGCACCCGCTAAGGTTGTTCCTTGTCTCCGCTCCTATTTAATATTGCTTTGGAACCCCTCTTTATAGCAATTAGACTTCATCCTGACATCTTTGGTATATCTGTTCTGAACAATTTAAAACCCTTGCCTATGCAGACAATTTCCTAATATTTCTTTCCAATCCTTTCTTCTCCATACCAATCTTACTCCAAGTAGTTTCTCAGTTCTCAAAATGTGCTAAATGTTGGAAATTATGCCCCTAAATAACCATACTTCTGTCTCTGACTGTGGTCCTATTAACTTTAAAGTGGTCAGATTCCTCACTGAAGTATTTGGATGTTCTTCTCCATCATGACAAAAATATTATGATGTACCTGAACCTAAGCGCCATTTCTTCCAAAGTTGAGTCCTTATTAAAACGCTGGTCTCCCCTATCCTTGTCATGGTGGAGATGTATTGAGGCAATTAAGATGACCATCATCCCAATTGTCAATTACTATTTATCCATGTTACCTAAATTAGCTCCACGTGACTTCTATAAATCTATAGAAAGTAAACTTATTGAATATCTGTGGTGTATGAAAACTCCAAGGATTGCCGTTAAAATACTGAAAACCTCCACAGAAAATGGTGGCTTGGGATTTCCGGATTTCTTCCTCTATCACATCGCCACGCTCCTCAGATACAGCTCTTTTATGGGTTCAAGATTCTGTTCCAGTGGATCGTCGCTCTGCTTGGTTTTCTAGAGAACAATCCCTAGTTTCTCCCATCCCACTCTCATGTCTACCATATACTCCTTTGCATATGATCTCTGATAAATCTATTACTATTATTGCTACTATTCATGCGATCCAACATTTTGATTCTATTTTCCATCAAAATAGATGGCATACTATTTCATTTCCTCTTTGGTACAATCATCAAATCCAAATTGATAACTATCCCATTCATTGGCGCACTTGGATGGACAGAGGTGTTTGGTCGTTGGACCATATTTCCGAAAATAATATTCTCTAATCCTTCTTCCAAACCATGTGCAAATTTGCCATTCCCTCATCAGAATTTTCTCACTGGCTACAATTTTCTTATTGCATTAAAAAATGCTTACCCTCCATTTCTGAATAACCCAAATCGTCAGCTTTTCTCTCGTTCTCATGTCTAGGATTCACTTTGGGTCACTCCACATCTATTTTT
This sequence comes from Geotrypetes seraphini, assembly GCF_902459505.1. Taxonomy (NCBI): domain Eukaryota; kingdom Metazoa; phylum Chordata; class Amphibia; order Gymnophiona; family Dermophiidae; genus Geotrypetes; species Geotrypetes seraphini. The sequence goes on from NC_047085.1 coordinate 15,372,237, forward strand.
TTATAGGGAGCTGCACTTCAAACTTTTCCCCAGATCCAAAACGTCTATTGACATATGGTCCAGTGAAATGTCTTAGAAGGGATCTGCCAAGGATTGGGAACTCTATGACCTACAGCATCTTCTAGTCTCTCACAATCCCTCTATTTTCTATCTTATAAAGCCATCCGAATAAGATGTTTCACGCTTGTCTGAAGGACTCTAATCACTGCTGGCACTGCCATTTGGACTTGGGGGACTTACATCATATGATTTTTTCTTGCCCTAATATTGTTACTTTTTGGTCACAAGTTTGGAATATCATCAAACAGAACTTCCCGATACAATCAGAACTTTCTACTGATATACTCCTTTTTAGAGCTCTCGCTATTGAAGACTCCTTAAACACCTGGCAGAAATCTCTACTTAACATGTTGATAGCAATTACTATCCAAATGATTTTACATAATTGGAAATCTGCAGACCTCTTGAATATTACATTCTGGTGGAACACAGGCCTTCTGATACACCTATATGAAGCTAAAGCAGCGGAATTCTCCAACAGACAACATATAGTTAATAAGATTTGGACTCCCATAATGAACTTCTCTTAACTGCCAATGACATCAAAAACGGGAGGAAATAAGAAAACTGCTCCACACTCGCGGACCCCAAGGTATAAGCTGCAAGGACTGTCTTCTGCAGCAGTGCTGTGGCAATTGCGGGGTTAAGTGGCCACGTTTCAGCACTGATTTGAAGGGAGGTGTGGGGAAGCGTTTGCAGCTTCTGCAGGCAGCGCCGGAGATCGAGCCTGTCACCCTTATCTAAGCGCTTCCCAGCACCTGCCTGTACTTGCATGCAGCAGCAGCATCGTCGAAGGGAGCACAAAACATGGTAGAAATTGAGAGCAGATTCAACAATTCCTCTTGCTTCTCGCCTCAGAGTCCAGCCTCCCAGTTGACAATGAAAAGGTGGAGCAAGGAGACCACGATCACTGTAAGTGAAAACCAAGCGTGAGTTCAGGGCATTAGCGAGCAGGGTTGCCTTGGAAACCAGCCAGCAGAACAGAACTGATGCAGTCGCAAGGGTCAGTGAAAGGGGAGCAGGAGCAAAGACATGCACAGCCACTTGCAGCAGGGGCTTAGAGGGCAAGGGAGCTGCAGTTGGAGAGACTGAGGAAGGGAATGTTCAGAGAAAGAAGAAATGAGACTGAAGAAGGGGGGGAAAAAAGAAGAGACACCTACAGGGAAACACAGGATCAGGAGCATACAGAGAAAACAGGAGAGCGTAGAGGTTTGCAGGAATCAGGAACATATAGAGAAAGGAGAGCAGAGACCCCTGCAAGAAGAGAAAAAGAGCAAAGAGACTGGGGATGAGAAAGAGAGCAGAGATGCTTGCAGGGAGAAAAAGCAAGGCAGTAATGTTACAGCTGGAGAGTGCAGAGTGAGGAAGAAAGCAGAGACAACGCTGCACAGGGAAATGGAGGGGGAGAGAGACAGAAAGAAAAACAGACAGATATATTTTACCACCCGATAATGTAACGGGCTTAATATAGAAACATAGAAGATGACGGCAGAAAAGGGCTACAGCCCATCAAGTCTGCCCACTCTGCTTACCCACCCCCTGTCTATGCCCTAATGACCCAATTTCCTTATCTTGACCCTCGAAGGGATCCCACATGGGTATCCCATTTATTCTTAAAGTCTGGCACGCTTTCTGCCTCGATCACCTGCACTGGAAGATTGTTCCAATGATCAACCACTCTCTCTGTGAAAAAATACTTTCTGGTGTCGCCATGAAATTTTCCGCCCCTGAGTTTGAACGGGTGCCCTCTTGTGGCTGAGGGTCCCTTGAGAAAGAAAATATCATCTTCCACTTCGACACGTCCCGTGAGGTACTTAAATGTTTCGATCATGTCTCCCCTCTCCCTACGTTCCTCGAGAGTGTAGAGCTGCAATTTGTTCAGTCTCTCTTCATACGAGAGACCCTTGAGCCCCGAGATCATCCTGGTGGCCGTCCGCTGAACCGATTCAATTCTGCGCACATCTTTACTGTAATGTGGCCTCCAGAATTGCACACAGTACTCCAGATGAGGTCTCACCGTGGCCCTGTACAACGGCATTATGACTTCAGGCTTTCGGCTGACGAAACTTCTATTGATACAACCCAATATCTGCCTTGCCTTAGATGAAGCCTTCTCCACTTGATTGGCAGTTTTCATGTCTGCACTGATGATTACTCCTAAATCTCGTTCTGCTAAAGTCCTAGTTAAAGTTTCTCCGTTCAAGAAGTACGTCCTGCATGGATTTCCGCTTCCGAGGTGCATGACCTTATATTTCTTAGCATTGAAGCCTAGCTGCCAGGTTGAGGACCAACTTTCCAATGTAAGCAGGTCCTGCGCCATATAATTCTGTAAACTGCATTCATTTACTATATTACATAGTTTGGCGTCATCGGCGAATAGTGTTATTTTACCTTGAAGCCCTTGAGTCAGATCCCCTATGAATATGTTGAAAAGGAGTGGACCCAGGACCGAGCCCTGCGGCACTCCACTGGTCACCTCCGATGTTTTAGAGAGGGTACCATTAACCACCACCCTCTGAAGTCTGCCACTCAGCCAATCATTGACCCATGCAGTTAGTGTCTCTCCTAACCCCATCGATTCCATCTTGCTTAGCAGCCTGCGGTGTGGGACACTGTCAAAAGCTTTACTGTAGTCCAGGTACACGACGTCCAAAGACTCTCCCAAGTCCAACTTTCTTGTTACCCAGTCAAAGAAGCTGATGAGATTGGATTGGCAGGACCTACCCTTGGTGAATCCATGCTGACTGGGATCCCGAAGATTCCCTTCATTCAAGATCGTGTCCAATTTGCTTTTAATTAGTGTTTCCATGAGTTTGCACACTATTGATGTGAGACTCACCGGTCTATAATTCGCAGCCTCTGCCCTGCAACCCTTTTTATGCAGAGGAACAACATTAGCTAATTTCCAGTCCAGGGGAACTTTCCCCTTACTTAGGGAGAGATTGAATAGCTCAGCCAATGGTTTCGCCAGGACATCGCTCAATTCTCTGAGCACTCTTGGTTGCAAATTGTCTGGTCCCATGGCTTTGTACACCTTGAGTCTTGCCAGTTCACTGTAAACTTCACCTGGTGTGAACTCAAAATTCTGAAACGGGTCTTCTGTGCTTTGTGTTGCCTTCAACTGCGGACCGTGTCCCGGTGCCTCACAGGTGAAGACTGAGCAGAAGTATTCATTCAGTACTTCGGCTTTATCGGAATCTGCTTCCACGTAACTTCCGTCCGGTCTTCTAAGGCGTACTATCCCGCCTGTGTTCCTTTTTCTGTCACTAATATACCTGAAGAAGGATTTGTCCCCCTTTTTAATGTTTTTTGCCAGAATTTCTTCCACTCGAAGTTTTGCCTCCCTAATTGCCATTTTGACCGCTGTAGAACCTAAGGAAAGATGGCCCAACAAACAACACAGATGAACAACAAATAACCAACATACATGAAAACGAAACACCAGTAGACATGTATTGGAACTCCTTTCAGGACCTAGAATGGAACAGCTTCATAAAACTATATAACAAATACACCAAATCAAACTGCATCCTAGATCCCTGTCCACCCAACATAATGAAAGCAGCCCCTCTAGACTTTAAAATAACACTATGGACTCATATGTCCAACAATTTAAGAAACGGAAAATTCCCATCAAAAAATGGTCACATTATAATCACCCCAATCCCAAAAAATCGTAAACTACCCCTAACATCAGCAACCAACTACAGACCAGTAGCATCTATCCCATTTTTCGTAAAAATAATGGAAGGCTTGGTACAAACCCAACTGATGGACTACCTAGATCGGTTCTCACTGCTACATGAAACCCAGTCAGGCTTCAGACCTCTGTTCAGTACTGAGACGGTGATAGCAGCAATCTTAGATTACCTACGTAACCTATTTAGCAAAGGCCACAAAGCCTTAGTGATGCAATTCGACATGAGCTCAGCCTTCGACTTGGTGGATCACAAAAAACTACTACAATGTTTAGATTCAATCGGCATCGGAGGCGAAGTGCTGGACTGGTTCCGAGGTTTCCTCACAACCTGCACATATCAAGTCCGCTTCAACTGCAATCTCTCAAAAACATGGAGAAACCCATCAGGCGTTCCACAAGGATCTCCACTCTCCCCACTACTCTTCAACGTCTATATAACTACACTAGGCACGCAGCTAACCCAGCGAGGCATAAAAGTATTCAGCTATGCAGACGATTTCACAATCATAATCCCATTTGCGGCATCCCCCTCTGAAACCATCCCCACAGCAACTGAAGCGCTAAACACGATGGAACAATGGACCACAGATTTCAAACTGAAGCTCAATTCAGAAAAAACTAAATTCTTCATAGCCTCGCCACACGCACAGAATACGACAACATCACTACACATTAACAATCTAAACTACCCCATTCAACCAACGATGAAGATCCTAGGAGTAATACTAGACCAAGGCCTAACCATGAAGGACCACATAGACTCCTTAATCAAAAGAGGGTTCTTCACACTCTGGAAACTTAAGTCCATTAAGGCGTACTTCCACACTTCAGCTTTCAGAATGCTAGTACAATCCCTAATACTAAACCACCTGGACTACTGCAACATCACCCATCTGACGATCCCCCAGAAGCAAATGCAAAGACTACAACTGATACAAAATGCAGCAGTCAGGATGATTTTCGGGCTGAAGAAGTCCGATCACATAACCCCTTCTTACCGACTCCTACACTGGCTGCCGATGGAGGCGCGCACAAAGTTCAAGCTAGGATGTCTCTGTTTCAAAGTATTAAATGGTCTAGCTCCAAAATACATCACAGATCTCTTCTCATTCCCAACCAACAGACACGAAAGAAAAACACACATGAAATTTGTCTCCCCACCGGCTAGAGGGTGCAAATATAAGAGACACCACCAACAACTGCTATCATATCAAGCAGCCATGTGGGGTAAAGACCTAGAAAAACTCATTGCACACACAAACAATTATGAAGAATTCAGGAAACACCTAAAAACTTACCTATTCGTGAAACACCTAGGCAACGAACCGGAACAACAACCCCCCTCGTAACATCATCACATAACTAAACTTGCAAAGTGTTAACCACAACCCCTAATCACTAACTACGAACACTCTATTCAAGTCACGGAATATTTCTACTTCTGCGCAAACAGCTTGGCACTTCCTGGCCTTGCAACACACAAACTGTTGTTAACATTATTAATATTATCAGATGTAGACTGCATGGTACGAGATGTATACTGCTATACTCTTTAATTCATTGTAAGTAAAGTTTCTCTTTATTATATTGAGATGTACACTGCTAAACTCCTTAATTCATTGTACGTAAAGCTTCTCTTTATTGTATTTACATTTTCTTTTATTGTATCCACAATCTCTTTTACTGTAAACCGCCTAGAAGTCGCAAGATAGCTGGCGGTATATAAAAATAAAGTTATTATTATTATAGACCTTGTCCTATATTCTACTTTTGCCTCTCTTTTCTCCGTGCGCTTGTAGGAGAGAAACGCTTTTTTCTTCTCCTTAATGAGGTGCGAGATCTCCGCGGTGAACCATTGGGGTTTATTGTTTCTTTGTCGTTTATTTACTGATTTTATGAAGCGGCTAGTTGCTTCATGTATGGTTGATTTCAGTGTTAACCACTTAGCTTCTACATCATCGGTCTCCGCTTGGTCCTGCAGCGTCTGATGGACGAAATCTCCCATGCGTGCGAAGTCTGTGCCCCGGAAATTGAGTACCTTTGTTTTCGTGTTTGATCTAGGGAAGCCTTTCCTAAGGTTGAACCATACTATGTTGTGGTCGCTGGAGGCTAGCATATCTCCTACTGAGACCTCTGAGATACTTTCCCCGTTGGTGAGTACCAGGTCGAGGATCGCCTGGGTCCTAGTGGGCTCCGTTACCATTTGTTTGAGACGTGCTCCCTTTATGGAGGTTAAGAGCCTCCTGCTACCGCTGGTTGTCGCTGAAAATGAGTTCCAGTCTGCATCAGGCATATTGAAGTCCCCTAGCAGTACAGCTTCTCCTCGTAGAGTGATATTCTCTATTTCTTCAATTAATTCTGCGTCCATGTCTTCCAGTTGTCTTGGGGGTCTGTATACCACACCTAGATACAGGCATTTTTCTCTGCCTCTTGCCAGGTTTACCCAGAGGGACTCCCCGGTGTACTTGACATCTGTGATCCTGGTGGTTTTGATGTCCTCTTTAATGTATAGAGCTACCCCCCTCCTAACCTGCCCTCTCGAAGTAGATTGTAGCCCGGTATAGCCATATCCCACCCATGTGAGTCCGTGTCACACATTTGAGGGGTGGGATGGGGTCAGTACCCACTGCGGGGGGGGGGGGGGGTCATGCCTCAGTCCTTTCAGTGATCAGTATGGGTACCTGTCTGTGACTTACTCGTTATTGAAACAGGTCCAGATAAAAACATCCCAATGGTTCCATTATCCCTGAAAACGTCCAACTTCTGGGCCCACTCAAAACATTTCCCCTTGTGATTGAGACACACGCGGAGAAACCTGTCTCAAATATGAGTTTCAAAAATCATGACTTAGATGTTTTGCCATGAAAATCATCCATCTGCTGTTCTGTGCCACTTTTGAGACATTTTTCTTCCTTGAAAATGAGCATCTAACCCTTTGAGGGCGACATGAGCTAAAGCATTGCATTGTGTTTCATGTGTTCTGTGACAAAAACAATTTTGCTAGGAACTGAGCAACATCAAACTAGAACCTCAAAGAACAAATTCCTTGTTTCTCTATTGTGGAGATGTTGAATAGAGCACAGTTCTTCAACCGCCGGTCCGCGGACCGGTGACGGTTCGCAGGAAATTTTTGCCGGTCCGCACAGGGCCGGTAAGATTGACTTACTTCAACTTCCTGCCAGTCCGCGCAGGGCCGGCAAGATCAACATCTGAAGTCTGCGACTCTGCGCTGGGCCGGAGAGATCTTGGGGAGCCTCCGACAGTGGCTTTCTCCCCTCTCTGCAGCTCTCCTTTACTTTCCAGCGCAGCGATTCACGAAGGCAGCCTCGGGGCTTTTGCTGAGTCGCGGCTGCCTCTGATGATGCAACTTCCTCTTTCCTCAGAGGCGGCGCGACCCAACAAAGGACCTGAGGCTGCCTTCCTGAATCGCTGTGCTGGGAAGTAAGAAGAGCGGAGGGGAGAAAGCCACTATCAGAAGCTGCTGGGTAAGGGAAAAAAAGGGCTGCTACTGGAGAGGGAGAAGGAGAAGGAGAGATGCTTCTGGGAGGGGAGGAGGGAAAGGAATCTGGGAAGCTGCTGGGCAAGGGAAAAAAAGGGACAGCTGCTACTGGAGAGGGAGAAAGAGAGATGCTTCTGGGAGGGGAGGAGGGAAAGGAATCTGGGAAGCTGCTGGGCAAGGAAAAAAAAGGGACAGCTGCTACTGGAGAGGGAGAAGGAGAAGGAGAGATGCTTCTGGGAGGGGAGGAGGGAAAGGAATCTGGGAAGATGCTGGGCAAGGGAAAAAAAGGGACAGCTGCTACTGGAGAGGGAGAAAGAGAGATGCTTCTGGGAGGGGAGGAGGGAAAGGAATCTGGGAAGCTGCTGGGCAAGGAAAAAAGGGACAGCTGCTACTGAAGAGGGAGAAGGAGAGATGCTGCTGGGAGGGGAGGAGGGAAAGGAATCTGGGAAGCTGCTGGGCAAGGAAAAAAGGGACAGCTGCTACTGAAGAGGGAGAAAGAGAGATGCTTCTGGGAGGGGAGGAGGGAAAGGAATCTGGGAAGCTGCTGGGCAAGGAAAAAAGGGACAGCTGCTACTGAAGAGGGAGAAGGAGTGATTCTGCTGAGAGGGGAGGAGGGAAAGGAATCTGGGAAGCTGCTGGGCAAGGGAAAAAAAGGGACAGCTGCTACTGGAGAGGGAGAAAGAGAGATGCTTCTGGGAGGGGAGGAGGGAAAGGAATCTGGGAAGCTGCTGGGCAAAGAAAAAAAAGGGACAGCTGCTACTGGAGAGGGAGAAGGAGAAGGAGAGATGCTTCTGGGAGGGGAGGAGGGAAAGGAATCTGGGAAGCTGCTGGGCAAAGAAAAAAGGGACAGCTGCTACTGAAGAGGGAGGAGAGATGCTGCTGGGAGGGGAGGAGGGAAAGGAATCTGGGAAGCTGCTGGGCAAGGGAAAAAAAGGGACAGCTGCTACTGGAGAGGGAGAAGGAGTGATTCTGCTGAGAGGGGAGGAGGGAAAGGAATCTGGGAAGCTGCTGGGCAAGGGAAAAAAAGGGACAGCTGCTACTGGACCTGGAGGGAAGGAGAAGGAGAGATGCTGCTGGGAGGGGAGGAAGGGAAGAGAGTTACTGCTGGACAGGAGGAGGAGGGAAGGGAGAATGAAAAAAGGAAGGAAACAGCTGGCAGGGAGATTAGAGGAGGGGAAAGGGAGACACAGGCATGAGAAAGTAGAGAGATTGATGATAGGAAGGGGTCAGCAGAAAAATAAGCAGAGAGGGACAACGATGATAGATCTGGTGTAGGAGAGATAAAAATGAAGAGAGCAATGAAGCTGGAATGAATCATGTAAAAAGGAGAGAGGGGTACAAGCTGGATGGAAAGGGGAGAGGGGCATAGAAAGAAGACAGATACCATATAGAAGGGGGAGAGGACAGACAGTGGATGGAAGGGGCAGGTGCTGGATTGAAGAGACAGAGAGGGCAGACGCTGGAAGGAAGAGAGTGAAAAGAAGATTGAAAGCAGAAACCAGAGACGACAAAAGGTAGAAAAAAATAATTTTATTTCTATTTTGTGATTAGAATATATCAGATTTGAAATATATATCCTGCTAGAGCTGGTGTTAGACATAACTGGGGACTGCAAAACCCAGGAAGTGCTTCTTTAGCTTCCAGCTGGCTTAGGGTGCTCTCTGACCAGGGGGCAGTTGCCCTAGTTGCACTCCCTAAAAACTATTCCTGTCATTGCAGTATTTTGTTAGCATGATATTTCTGTGTAACATTCTGTAATAATTTGGCTTGTTCAGTTTTCTTGATAGTAGAGGGGATATATGTGAAGGGGAGGGGAGACAGGGGTTTTGTTGATCCTTGCTCTGAATTATTTTTTATAAAATGACAATTGTACAGAATATTGTTTCTTTTTATACTTGAATAAAATACATTCAATATAAAATCATAACTGAGGCTTGTGTGGATGGGATCAGATGATTTGTGGGGACCGAGCTCATGGAGATGGGGCGGAAACGGGGTTTTTAAATTTTAGTCCTAATAGTTTGCCGGTCCACAAAATAATTCTTTTTTTTCTGCCGGTCCACGGGTGTAAAAAGGTTGAAGAACACTGGAATAGAGAGTTGGCAGGGACAGAAATCCCAACCATCCCTGCCAGAATCCTGCCCATCCCCTCTGTCCCTGTATAAAAATGACCTGTCCCCATAAAAAGCAGCAATTACTTCTGACAGTTTTGATTATAATTTTAATTGAGTTTTACAGAAAATTCAAAACAAAGTCAGACATCTGCCAGAACAGGCATAAAACCAATACCCCTTCTCCCTCCCTATCCCCAGTTGGGTGGGGTTGGCATTGGCATATCAACAAAATGCTATCCTAAAGTACATTTAAGGCAGAATTTGATGAACAGAAAGAAGATGCCCGGTGAAGCAGTTCTCTCCCCCTCAGCCCTTTTTTTTAAGTTACATATGTAATGTACCTGCTGGGCTGCTGGTACCTGCTGGGCTGAAGCAGTTTAATGCAGGGTAGTCTGGCTCCAGAGCTGCAGTTATGCTTACCAATTTCTTCCGTGCTCCTCTGCACAGCCGCAGTGAGTGGTGGCAGGCTTGAGCCAATGAGATTCTTGAGAGGAGTTCTCACGCCAAGGCTCACTACTGGGAGAGCTCTGCACATCCACCAATCTGGGAAGTGCTCAAAATTGGCCATCAAGCTCCAGCTCTGTCTCCCTGATTGGTGGATGTACAGAGCTCTCCCAAGTGAATGGCAATCAGCAACTAGTGCGCTGAAGAGTCGAAGAAGCTTAGAGGGAATATTGGAACAAAGGTAGGCTGACATTTCTGTGGGAACCCCGGAGAACTAGCGTCCATCCCCATAGGAGTCCCATGGACCTGGGGGCATTCCTGCTGGGTTCCTGTGGGACCTGTGGGATTCCCGAAATCCCCATTCCCGTGCAGACCTCTAATGTTAAGTACAAATGCAAAAAAAGGGGAGAAAAAGAGACCTCAAATTACATAGCCTCACCACTTGATCAGCTTGGTCTTGGGCAGACAACAGTCCTATACACAGGACAAAAAAACTCCACTTGTGGTACTCAGTCAGGGCCAGTTTGCTGATTTCATAGTTGCCAATCCAGGTCACAAGTACCTGTCAAAATCCCAAAGAGTAGCAACATTCCAGAATCCCAAAGAGTATCAACATTCCAGAACCCCAAAGAGTAGCAACATTCCAGAACCCCAGAGTAGCAACATTCCATGCTACTGATCCAGAACATAAGAACTACCATCTCCGGATCAGACCTTCGGTCCATCAAGTCCTGCGATCCGCACACACGGAGGCCCAGCCAGGTGTACACCTGGCGTAATTTTAGTCACCCATATCCCTCTATGCCTCTCGTAAGGAGATGTGCATCTAGTTTGCCTTTAAATCCTAGAACGGTGGATTCCGCAATAACCTCCTCTGGGAGAGCATTCCAGGTGTCCACCACTCGTTGCGTGAAGCAGAACTTCCTGATATTTGTCCTGGACTTGTCCCCCCTTAGCTTCAGTCCGTGTCCTCTTGTCACATTAGACATTGTAAATAACTTTTTTTTTCCTGCTCTATTTTGTCGATTCTTTTCAGTATTTTGAAAGTCTGGATCATATCCCCTCGCAGTCTCCTTTTCTCAAGGGAGAACATTCCCAGTCTTTTAAGTCGTTTCTTGTATTCCAAGTTCTCCATACCTTTTATTAGCTTTGTTGCTCATCTCTGCACCCTCTTCAGCAGTTTTATATCCTTCTTTAGGTTGGGAGACCAATGTTGGATGCAGTATTCCAAGTGTGGTCTGATCATTGCTCTATAAAGCGGCATTATAACTTTCTCCGATCTACTCGTGATTCCTTTCTTTATCATGCCTAACATTCTATTTGCTTTCTTTGCCGCTGCCGTGCATTGTGCCGACGGTTTCAGGGTCCTATCTATCAGTACACCCAGGTCCTTTTCTTGTTCGCTCTTACCCAGAGTTGCACCTGACATTCTATACTCGTGTTCCTTGTTCTTTCTGCCTAAATGCATTACTTTGCACTTTTCCACATTAAACTTCATCTGCCATTTCTCTAACTGACACAAGTCACTCTGGAGTTCCTCGCTATCATTCTGCGATCTGATTGCCCGGCATAGCTTTGTGTCGTCTGCAAACTTGATGATCTCACTGGATGTTTCTTCTTCTAGGTCATTGATGAAAATATGATATAAGATGGGCCCAAGTACCGAGCCCTGGGGCACACCGCTAGTCACTTTCTCCCAGTCCGAGAACTTCCCATTTATTGCCATTCTCTGTTTTCTGTTCTCCAGCCAGGGCAAGCAGTGTTTTCCCCCATGTCTTTCTCAATAACAGACTATGGACTTTTGCTCCAGGAACTTGTCCAATATAAAGGTTTTTTTCTTTTCTTTTATGTTTTTATTTCTACATATTACCTAATAGGCAACTAACTGATGTCCTTTTTGTCATCTCTTCTCTCAAATTTTCTTGTCTTTCATTCTTTAAATCGGGACGATGATTGTCTTTTTGGTGTACAGTGTTCCCCCGGTCATTCACGGTCGGCGGTTGGCGGTCCCTGTCATTTGCGGTATTTTCTGACCGCGACCGCTGACCAGAAGAGGACAGCTGGAGAGGCAGGAGAGAGCAGCTTGAGCGCTGGCGAGTGAAAAAAAATCACTCACTGTATGCGCCAATTGCCTCTTCCTGCACTAAATTCAGGCCTTACCAATCAGGAGCTGCTTTGACACGCAGAGGCGGTTGGAACATCCAGCGAGTGATTTCCTTCACTCGCTGGTACTCCGGCTGCTCTCTCATGCCTCTCCCGCTGCCCTCTCCAGTCTCCCCCATGAAAAACCGTATTCGTGGTTTTTCAAGATTCTCGGGGGTTCCTGGAACGGAACCCCCACAAATTTCAGGGGAGTACTCTATAATATGATTTCTAATTCTTTTCTGGTGTATAAAATGTGTTTTCTTATTTTATTCTGCTTACTGCAACTTAGTAAAAGCCGGTGTCAAAGAATTAGGCATATCAGACATAAATTCTAGGTCTTGAGCAATTAGACATTTTCCAGTAATCAAAAGAAAATCACACTGAGGCCTCTAGAAAGCAAAGGTTACAATTTAATAGAGCTGACAGGAGGCAAAGTGTAGAATTCAGCCATGTTTTAGCTCAAAGAGAAATTTGGCTTGATGTTATATGAAATTTATCTCTTTAGTTACAAAATTTCTAACCCGCTTAATCCTAAACAGTTTACAAAACACAAACATAATCCTAGGTTGACGTGTACAAAAATTGCTTATCTCCACTCCATCTCAACCAGTGACATCATCCCATCAGCTAAAAGCCTCTACCAACAAAGGAATCCCTTCAGATTTGCTTGTGAGCTAGAATGAGACAGTCAGTGGCTCTGGAAGAGACATTCAGAGAGTGAAGACCATTCAAAAGACCTTTCGTGAATGAATATCCTCAAAGTCAGGGGCGTAGCGAGGGTGATTGGTGCCCCTCTCCTGCCCTCTTCCCCGCCCTCGCTACCATGTACCTTCCTCGTACCTTTTTAAATTTGGCGCCAGCAGCCACCAACTTGCTGCCCGTGTTGGCTTTGGCGCTCTGACATCACTTTCTAGGCACAGTTCCCAGAAGTGATGTCAGAGAGAGTGCCGAAGCTGATGCGGGCAGCAAAGTTGGTGGCCGATCGCGCCAAAGTTAATAAGATACGGGGGAAGGGAACGGGCACATGCGCAGCAGGGGCAGGAATGGGAAGGCGAGGGGCAGAGAAGAAGAGGGGTACCGGTTTCCTGAGGAAGACCACGCATGGGGCAGACCCCCTCCTTACTACGCAACTGCTCAAAGTCTTTATTTAGCAGAGGTTACCCTACTGCAACTCTACAATGCAGAATTTACTGGACCTCCAATGCAGAATTTTAATTTGATTTTAAGACTAGAAAAACGCTAGAAGTGCTGGGTGTATAGGAAGCCTTAAGATCAGATCAGCCTCAATATTTGGGATTGAGCTTTGGGGGTGGGGTTGGGGGGAAAGGAGAAACCTAATAATAGGGAGAAATGGGGGTTGGAGGGAGGGAAGAGAAGAAACCAGGAAAGGGAGACGAGAGAGGAAAGGAAACAGCTGTGTAATATAACATTACTCCGCTAAATGGAATTCCACCCCAAAATATAACAATTCTGTATGTTTGACTAATAACTTTTTTGAACAGCACTTGAATGAATTTTTATTCATAAAGAGTGATTAAATTATGCTTTGACAAAAAGAGAATATTGCAGAAGTTTCACTTTTTATTAGAGTAATACACTCAGGAGCGATTGATTTAAGACTCAAGCACAGAATGAGAGGAAGCCTGGGATGAATCATTCCCACGAAACACACTGACACGGCCACGGCCAGGTAGCTGATCTTCATGCATACTCATCACTCTAATTACACAGGTCAGTATGGCAGCAGGAAGTGGAAGCTTTGAGCCACAAGGTTTTCTCTTCCTTTGGTAAACACTTTTGAACACATCCTTTATGGATTGAACCTATATTTAGTTGAATTGTACCTAAAAGAAAGAAAAGAATTTCATCTGTAAGTCCATATTTGGGAATAATGTCCAATGAGTTAGGGCTCTGTTTCAGCTACTAATACAGTGTCTCTCAAACTGAGTGCCACGGCAAAGTGGTGTGCCATGAGAGATTCCAAAATGTTACTTTATTTTTAAAAATTCCCTTCATAGGTATACACTAGAATAGATGACATGTACGTTGCGTACGCAAGAGTCTGTCAATGTTGTGAGCATCTGTGTGCGTAAGGATACAACTGCCGAGCCTAGCATCATTCTTAGATGTGATTAATCCTTGAAAGCTAGTAGCAAGGAATTTTGTTTTTATTGTTTATGCAATCAAGGCTTTGTTATCGTTTGGATCTTTGCGAACTTGGATTTTGAGCTCTGACAGGAATTAAATTGAAATAAATAGAACGACTGCAGATGGTGGATGAGGAAATGCGTGTTGGCTTATTGACTATCGAGCTGTGTTTTGAGTTAATTTGCACTCAAAAAGAAGCACATCCACCGCATTGATTAGTAATTCTATTCTGTTACTTTTACCATTGTTAGAATTACCCATTCATAGCTTAAAGACCTTTACACAAATAACTCAAAAATTTAATTTGGGGGGGGGGTTTGCAATTTTATAATTTCAATTATAATGTGCCACGAAAAATATTTGTTCTGTTTAGTGTACCAGAGGTAACAAAATTTGAGAGGCACTGTATTAATGAATCTTGGAAGAATTTGGTTAAATTATACACAGGCTTGAAAGCAACATTTCCATTGCTTTTTTTGGAAAGTTTGAATAGAGAAAAAAGACAAAATCCGCTGAAAATAGTTCAATCAACAATTGGGATAAAAGAAAAAGAAAAATTGCATGATTGATCAAAAGACCCCTTAGGCAGGCTAAGAGCTGCAACACTGACAGTGCCGGGTCTCTTTCTTCTGGAATAAAGAAATATATGTCCCAGCTCTTCAAGCTTCTACACTCTTTATTGGGTGACTATTGTAAATAAGGGACAGATTCTGCAACTGGTGCCAGTATCAGCTGGCGCCTCCATAACTGGCACCAGTCACATGTCAATCAAGCACCAGCATTGGTTGCAGAACCGCAGCCAGGTCAAACATTTCCAGAACCTATGTGTTGACATGAATCACGTCTATGGAAGCGCCTACCAGTACCTAAGCTAATTTCTGTCGTTAGCCATCCCTCCATCAACCTTAGACTTCGGTAGGCGCCTTCATAGATGAGATTTCAGCGCTGGAAATGTAGGTGCCAATAGGCACCTATCTTTTCTTTTTTAAATGTGATTTTAATTGCTTTTAAACAATGCGGTCAATTAAAGGCAATTTAACCAATTAAGTTAGACAACGGGCGCCTATTTCTGCCTATCTTCTGGTGCCTTTTCCAGAATCAGAGCCTAAGTAAATGTAACTAGCAAAGAAGTATAGGATAACATTTACTTTTACTGAAGTAATAATTTCACCAATTTTCACTACTTTTTCCTAATTACATCTGATACTTGCAGTTACGAGTAAAAAGTAAAAGCATTGCAAGAGATTGTGGTAATTGTGGATAGCGTCGTTGGCTTTAAGAAAGTTCATAGTCTGTTATTGAGAAAGGCATGGGGGAAGCCACTGCTTACCCTGGATCAATAGCATGGAATATTGCTACTCCTTTGGTTTTGACCAGGTACCAGTGACTTGGATTGGCCACCGTGAGAACGGGCTACTGGGTTTGATGGACCATTGGTCTGACCCAGTAAGGCTATTCTTATGTTCTAGATGGACCTTTGGTCTGACACAGTTTGGCTGTTCTTATGCTCTTATATGTGCCAAGTATAGGACAATCAAGCAAGCCAACATCCCTCCCAATGAAACCGGCGACCCGCACCGAGAAGTCCAGCTTCACAATTGCCTGTTGCCTGCCGGGCGTGTGAGCGAAGCTCCGCCTCCACCCAGACCAGCCGGGATCATTTAAATCTCAGCAGCAGGAATGGTGCGCTGCCATTCGGCGTGCCAGCTAAGGCGCACGGGAAAGGCGCGAGCCTTAGCGTGCCCCTTTGCGAAGCAACAGATTGAGACCACATGATAAGTATACCATTGTCATGTAAAAGTATAGCCAATCGCTGACTAAACTGAAGCTTTACTAGCAGATAGATTATACTAGCCTAGTACCTGAATCCTAAAAGAGGATCAATTGCCTTATATTATCTGATTAATTACCTTATGTTATCAGACAAAATGGCAATTTTTAACAAATTCCAACTGATACTAGGGGTACTGTATCTAATCTGTTCCAGATGCTGGTGCAAGGATGAAAAGCCCCCTCAACCAATTCCTACTCACCTCTCCTGGCACAGGCCAACCAAACTGAACAAACCAACAGGTTCCCAGCGATTTTGACACGACTGCTTAGAAGTAGGACCACTACAAATCCCTGTGGTAAACACCGCCCATAAACCCTTTAAACCATATAGAAACAAGACCAAAAATAGAAACCTAAAAAAGTTAGAATGTACTGAAACTCCCACCCCAACCAATTATGAAAACTTTAAGGGATTCTATCTAAATACCCGTCCTGTAAGAAATAAAGCACAAATAATATATGATTGGATAGTGCAAACGAACCCTATTTCTGACAGAAACATGGATGGTCTCTGACACAGACATTATCATGAAAGAAATTCTACCACAGAGATACAAAATACTTCCACTATCAAGAAACTGGAAAAAGGGGGAGGCCTAGCAATTATTTTAAAAGAATCTTTTGATTATAACAAGATAGATTTCAAAACTACGGAAAACCTGGAAATGCTAACTTGTAAGGTCACTAATGCCTAATTAGAAGAGTCATTGTTTGTGGCATTATTTCATATCCCTCCCAAGAAATGGACGAGCGCCAGAGAAAAATTTTTCCAATTTCTTACTACAAACATCATAAAAGGATCGTACAGCTTGCTATTGGGTGACATAAATATACACTTAGAACAAGTGGGAAAACCAGAAGTAATTGAAATCGACACCTTCTTAACATTGCTCGGTTTCCCAATTTCAGACACAGAGGAAACACATGAAAAGGGGCATAAACTAGACATAAATACTTTTTCACAAAAAGAAACCCCTGACCCAAAGATTCAATACTATATAGTGGCCTGGGAAAAATGCGTTTGGTCAGACCATTATATTGGCAACTTCGACCTACGTTGGCAAAAAAAGCTACCCCAACC
Source organism: Geotrypetes seraphini (assembly GCF_902459505.1). Lineage (NCBI taxonomy): Eukaryota > Metazoa > Chordata > Amphibia > Gymnophiona > Dermophiidae > Geotrypetes > Geotrypetes seraphini. The sequence goes on from NC_047085.1 coordinate 15,389,261, forward strand.
AAAATACAGAAGTAAAAACACAAAAATAATTATCAGTCGTGGTATGGTGAATCCAACTGAATTGTAGGCTCATTACGAATTATATCCCAAAATTGAGGAAATGCAGGACTTCCCAACAAGATGGGGAAAGTTCAGCAAGGAAGTTAGACCAATTAGCACCATACCAGACTTACAAAAAGAAAGAAAGAGTTAAATGAGTGGTTCAATTCGGAACTACTAGTTTTCAAGCAGGAACTAAGAAAATTGGAGAGAATCTGGAAAAAAACAAACAAAGAAAAAGACAAAGCAAACTGGAAACAAAAAATGAAAAAATACAAAACTTTGATTAAAGAAAAACGCTCCAAACACTACGCACAGAAAATAGGCACATCAAAAATAAATAGAGGGGCAAAATCAAAAAAACCATCTAAGTCCCTTTTTGGCCTAAGTCCTTAAACGTTTAAAGCAGAAGCAGGGAAAGTGTCCATAACCAAAACAAACGTCCTTGTTTTGATTTTGGCCTGCCTCTACTAAACGCCCAGATCACCACTATGTCTAAAAGTACACCCCCCCATGATGTCTACACTTTTTGGCCATAATGAACCAAAAAAACGCCTAAGCCCCAAACGTCCAACAGAAGGGCTTTTAGGCAAAGGAGGAGCCAGTCCTTCGCATAAAAGCTGGATTCTGTAACCGGTGTCTGTCAAAAATAACAAAGGTTACAAAATCCCCCCCCAACGATACAGGCAGGAGGGTGCCCAAGCCCTCCTGCCATGTCGAATCGCGAACCCCCCCCCCTCGACAACATCGGGGCAAGAGGGAGCCCAAGCCCTCTTGGCCTGGCGATCATACCCCCCCCCCCCCGACTCGATCTGGCCAGGAGGGAGCCCAAGCCCTCCTGGCCCCGGCGACCCCCCCCTCCAATTCAACGGGCCAGGAGAGAGCCCAAGCTCTCCTGGCCCCGGCGTCCCCCCCCTCCGATTCAATGGGGTAAGAGGGAGCCCAAGCCCTCTTGGCCCGGTGATCGTGCCCCCCGGACTCGATCTGGCCAGGAGGGAGCCCAAGCCCTCCTGGCCCCGGCGACCCCCCTCCAATTCAACGGGCCAGGAATGAGCCCAAGCTCTCCTGGCCCCGACGATCCCCCTACTGGATTGGGCCAGGAGGGAGCCCAAGCCCCCCTGGCCCCAGCGACCCCCTAGCCCCCACCCCCCAGCCCCCACCACAATACGGGCAGGAGGGATCCTAGGCCCTCCTGCCCTCAACACAACCCTCCTCCCTCCAATGTCCGCCTCCCCCAGAACCCCCGATCAGACCCCCCCCGCCGACCTGTGACCCCCCCGGCCGACTCCACGACACCCCCACCCCTTCCCCGTACCTGTACATTGGCCAGACGGACAGGTGCCAAGCCCGCCCGTCTGGCAGGCCAGCCGGGTCCAGAATGGGGCCGGATTGGCCCAGGCAGAAAAATCCCCGCCCACAGGGCCTTAGGCACAGGAGGGGCCTAAGGCTCCTGGGCCTATTCTTATTGGCGCCGGCCCCACTTGTGGGCGGGGTTTCTTCCGCCTGGGCCAATCTGGACCCGGCTGGCCTGCCGGACGGGCGGGCTTGGCACCCGTACGTCTGGCCAACGTACAGGTACGGGGAAGGGGTGGGGGTGGGGGGGTCGTGGAGTGGGCCGGAGGGGTCGCGGGTCAGCGGGGGGGTCCGATCGGGGTTTCTGGGGGGGCAGTCATTGTGTCGAGGGCAGGAGGGCCTGGGATCCCTCCTGCCTGTATTGTAGTGGGGGGTGGGGGGTAGGGGGTCGCCGGGGCCAGGGGGGCTTGGGAACCTTCCTGGCCAGATCGAATCGGGGGGGGGGGGGGGCATGATCACCGAGCCAAGAGGGCTTGGGCTCCCTCTTGCCCTGATATCGTCGGGGGTGTTGCGGCTGCTGCGGGGCAAGAGGGCTTGGACTCCCTCTTGCCCCGATGTTGTATGTGTGTGTGTGGGGGAGTAATGCATCGCGGCAGGAGAGATGCCTTATCTCCCCTACTGCGATGCTATCACTCCTCTACCCGAGCTGCCACGACCCGCGGCAGGAGAGATAGGGCATCTCTCCTGCTGTGGATCACGTTAGTTCGGGTAGAGGACTGATGGCACCGTGGTAGGGGAGATGAGGCATCTTTCCTGCCGCAATGCTTGCAGTGGGTAGGTTGCCGGGCCGCTGAACTGATGGCGCCAGCGGCCATCAGCTCAGCGGCCCCTTTTTCGGCACTTAGACCTGGTTTGACTTTGTCTAAGTCAAAAAGGTCTAAGTGCCGACTAGGCAACCTGTAAATGTTTTGGTTATACCTGTTGTACGCCTAGGAGTAGGTCGGCCCACTGCCGACTAGGTGTAGGTCTCTCCCACTGCCCGCCCTTTCCTCTCCTCTAAACACATCTCTTTTCTCTCTGTGCATTTAGAGGCACGGGAAAGGCCTAAGCTGTTTTTAGATACGTCTAAAAACCAGCTTTGGTTATGGTTACTTGGACGATCAGGCTTTTTGATCGTCCAAGTAGCCATTTAGGACACTTTTTAGACGTTTTTTTTAAAATTATGAACCCTAAAGTAAAGAGCTGCTCAAACTGGTAAAAACTATAACATATACTATTCGGGTCCTGAAAAAGGACAATGAATGCATTCCATCTGCCCAAACCCTAGCCAATTTCTTTAAAAAATAAAATTTCTGACCTAAGAGCAACTATACCCTCGCCCATAACCAACACAGAATCCCATTTTGGATCCCACAAAAAGTAGTCCAGAACAGACATGCTCTGGGACCACTTCGAGTTTCCAAACTGGCACCAAGTCAAACTGCTTACTGGATGAATGATCCTCCAAGATCATGAAAGTTGCACCACCCGATTTTAAAAAGGATGTACAGTAAAACCTTGGTTTGCAAGACAAGCAAAACATGTGATCAAATTTTAACTTGATATACAAGCAATGTCTTGCAATTCAAGTACATACAGTATACACACATCACAACTGAGCCGATGGTTCTTCTCTCTCTGACGCTCCAGGAGTGTACTGACTGTTCTAAACGAGAAAAGTCTTGCAATACGAGTACATACAGTATACACGCGTCACATCATCACAACTAAGCCGATGGTTCTCTCTCTGACGCTGCGGGAGTGGAGTGACTGTTCTAAAAGAGTGAGGTCTTGCAATACAAGTACGTATAGTATTTTGTATTAAAGTTTTTGGGTTGTGGAACGAATCGTCTGAGTTTCCATTGTTTCCTATGGGGAAATTCGCTTTGATATGCAAGTGCTTTGGATTACAAGCAATGCTTCTGGAACGAATTATGCTCTCAAACCAAGGTTTTACTGTATTTACTTGGTTAACGATTATTCTTACTAGAGGGATATTGAATGAGGAAATGGGTCACCTATCCCCAAAGATCAGAAAAACTCAATAGCCCTGGAATCCAATTACAGGTCCATAGCGAACATCCCCCTATTAACTAAGCCACAGGAAGGACTGGTCAACCTGGAACTAGTGAACTATTTAGACAAATTTAATATTCTTAGTGAACATCAATCAGGATTCAGAAAAGATTTCAGCACTGAAACAGTTATAGCTTCCATCCTTAATCACCTTTATGGTCTTTTCAGCAGAGGCACAAGTGCTCTAATTTTACAACTAGATCTTAGTAGTGCTTTCGATTTAGTTGACCACAAAATAATGCTACTATGCCTAGACGCAATGGGGTTTTCGGGAAAAGTAAAGAACTGGTTCCAGGGCTTCCTAACAAAAAGATCATATCGAGTGGCTAGGGAAGGAAATGACTCTAGCCCATGGAAAAACCCTTTGGGGGTGCCCCAGGGCTCCCCACTATCGCCCACACTATTCATACATAAAAACATAAGAATTGCCGCTGCTGGGTCAGACCAGTGGTCCATTGTGCCCAGCAGTCCACTCACGTGGCGGCCCTCTGGTCAAAGACCAGCGTCCTAACTGAGACTAGCCCCTACCTGCGTACGTTCCGGTTGTCTAACTTTGTCTTGAATCCCTGGAGGGTGTTTTCCCCTATGACTGACTCCGGAAGAGCGTTCCAGTTTTCTACCTCTCTCTGGGTGAAGAACTTCCTTACGTTTGTACGGAATCTATCCCCTTTCAATTTTAGAGAGTGCCCTCTCGTTTTCCCTACCTTGGAGAGGATGAACAACCTGTCCTTATCTACTAAGTCTATTCCCTTCAGTAGCTTGAATGTTTCGATCATGTCCCCTCTCAATCTCCTCTGCTCAAGGGAGAAGAGGCCTAGTTTCTCTAATCTTTCGCAATACGGCAACTCCTCCAGCCCATTAACCATCTTAGTCACTCTTCTCTTTCGAGTAGTACTGTGTCCTTCTTCATATACGGCGACCAGTGCTGGATGCAGTACACCAGGTGAGGGTATGCCATGGCCTGGTACAGCGGCATGATAACCTTCTCCGATCTGTTCGTGATCACCTTCTTTATCATTCCTAGGACATTAGGACATCTTTGGGACATCTATTGCAAAAGTTAAACTTAAACTATTACATATATGCGGATGATATTTCTATTCTAATTCCCTTGAATAGCATAACTAATGAAATTTTAGATCACATCTCTCACATAACGACTGAAATTGAACATTGGACAATCAACTTCAAACTGAAACTAAATACAGAAAAGACAAAAGTTTTCTTGGCAAGCCCAAAGGACAAAATTACCAGAACATCACTACATCTAAATGGTCACGAATACCCAATTTCTAAAACTATAAAAATACTGGGAGTCACAGACACATATCTAACTATGGTTGACCACACGAACAGTAGTGAAGAAGTGCTTTTGCGCACTGTGGAAATTAAGGACCATTAAAAAATACTTTGACCCTACAACCTTTAGATTACTGGTGCAGTCTCTGGTACTATCAATACTGGACTACTGCAATATTGTTTTTATGGGTATCCCAAAGAAAACAGTACGAAAATTAAGAATAGTACAAAACACGGCAGTTCGCCTGATATTCAGATTGAAGAAAAACAACCACATTAGCCCCTACTACAAACTGTTACACTAGTTGCCAATTGAGGCATGAATAATGTTCAAGTTTGCTTGTATTTGTTTCAAACACGCCTGGGGACTAGTGCCTTCCTATCTCCTACCACATTTCGTGCTACACAACCCCACATAGTCAACCAGAAACTGTAACTATTTGCATACCCAAGGATCACCAGCTGTAAATATAAATCCTTTTTGGACAGGTCTTTCAGGTTTCAAGCAAGCAAAGAGCAGGCCTGGCTGGGTAACTACATCAATGGAGCCAGGCTGACCTATGGCACCTTTTGGAGAGTAATTAAAACCGTACTGTTTCACAAATTCATCTCCTAAATAGAAGCCACACTAAATTTATAAATTTATATTTTCCTTCTGTCTATTTCTTGTGTAATATGTTGTACCTTCCCTATTTGCATTTTGTAATTCGCTGATTGCCCAGCTCTCTTCAGTGTGAACCACCTAGAAGTCATCTGACTATGGTGGTATAGAAGAATAAAGTTGTTATTATTATTATCACTGATGAGGTTGGCTCTGAGGCACTGTGGAATGAGACATTATGACGTCACAATCTCAGTTCTGGAATCTTGCTATTCCATGAGATGCTGGAATGTTGCTACTCCTTGGGTTTTGGCCAGGTACTAGGGACCTGGATTGGCCAACGTGAGGACGGGCTACTGGGCTTGATAGACCATTGGCCTGACCCAGTAAGGCTATTCTTATGTTCATGGTTGCAAGTCATGGTGAACAGATATGTCTCTTCCACAATAGACTGCTGATCATCTGATAGAAGTTTTTACATTGGTGTGACTGTCTACTACTGTAGATGAATAGATTTTAGAGAGGAAGTCTGTCTGGTCCCCATGGCTCTGCCTCTCCTTTCTACTTACTTTATGGATGAGCCTGACAGATGCACACAAATTTATCCTTATCTTATTTCTCCTCCGCTCTTTTCTTTCAAATATTTTGCTCTACCAAGCAATGATATGCCAGATCACACTGTCTCTGAGCCAGCCAGCCAAGATGAATGTGAAATCGAATATCCTCTAGGCTAGCCAGGCCAGAAACCATTTGGTATTAATTAAAGCCACGAGGCTTCGAGCGCACGAAAACAGAACAAAGAAACAAAGAAGAGAGAGAAGATAGAGAAGGATTAATATCTCTACAAATGCATTATATATGCATCCACTTATAATTTTTCTTATCCAGCAATTAATATACCTAAATACTGATTATATATAAGAACCTCTGACCAGAACTGCTATTGTTCTGCGCTGTTCACACCAGACAGCGCCTTGCTCAGTGGGAATGTGCGGGCCTGGGGGCGGGACTGAGGATCTGGATTTTCCAGAAGGAAAATCTGGTAACCCTATAAGTTTTCAGAAGAATGCATTGATGAATATCTTCCAACCCAATCAAAAGACATCAATCATAGAGCAGCCTTGCCTAATTTGAAGGAACTTTTTAATCAGAATGAGCAAGCCGCTTTAGCTAGGGTTACCAGATTTTCCAGCTGGAAAATCCGGACCCCCTAGACCCGCCCCCATGCTCATCCCAGTCCCGCCTCCAGTCCCCCAGCTCCGCTTCCAATCCTTCCCTCCCCCAACCCCGCTGACAAAGTGCTCTGATTCTATAAAAAGCACCCTAAATTGGCTTACCTAGACCACTGGTCGGCAAACTGCGGCTCTTTAGCCACTTGAGTGCAGCTCACGGCCAAACCTGCTTCCCTTCCCTTCTCTTCTCAATGCTCTCCCCCAAGCCACCGCCATTGGGCAACAGGCTGCTACCACCGTCGCCATCGGGGAACAGGCCGGCACCGAGTTCTGAGCTTTCCCTGCTTCCTTTTCCCGTGGGGCCGACCAACTCTCACTACCCGACGTCAATTCTGATGTCAGAGTGGACATTCTGGGCCAGCCAATCGCTGCCTGGCGAGACTTGGTCGGCCTAGCGGGGAAGGGAAGCAGGCAGATCTCAGAATTTGGCGGCGGCCTATTCCCCAATAGCGGCAGTGGCAGCCTATTCCCTGGTGGCGGTAGCAGCATGTTCCCCAATGGCGTGGCTTGGGGGAGGGCAAGGAGAAAGAAAGAAAGAGGGGAGAAAGGAGACAGACAGAAAGGGGGCATGGAGAGAGAGACAGAAAGAAAGGGGGCATGGAGAAACAAAGAAAGAAAGAAATGGGGCACGGAGAGAGAGAGAGAGAGAAAGACAGACATACAGAAAGAAAGGGGGTATGGAGAGAGAAAGAAAGAAGGGGGCAGGGTGAAAGAAAGAAAAAGTTGGGAGGGAATGAGGTCTGGAGGAGAGGAAGCATACAGGAGAATGAAAGTAGGGAAGAAATATTGGATGCACAGTCAGAAGAATAAAGTGCAACCAGAGACTGATGAAATTACCAAACAAAGGTAGGAAAACTGATTTTATTTTCAATTTAGTGATCAAAATGTGTCCGTTTTGAGAATTTATATCTGCTGTCTATATTTTGCACTATGGTCCCCTTTTACTAAATCGTAATAGCATTTTCTAGCGCATGGAACCTATGAGCACGAGAGCAGCGCAGGGCATTCAGCGCAGCTCCTTGCACTAAAAACCGTTATCGTGGTTTAGTAAAAAGGGAGGGGGTATATTTGTCTATTTTTGTATTGTTTTTACTGAGGTAAGCACATAAGCATTGCCTCTGCTGAGTCAGACCATAGGTCCATCATGCCCAGCAGTCCGCTCCCGCAGTGGCCCCCCAGGTCAATGACCTGTAGTGATCTATTTCTCTACTACTCTATTAATTTACAGCCTTCTGTACTGTATAATAACCCTCTAATTGTACCCATGGATCCCCTTTTCCTTCATGAACTCTTCCAATCCCCTTTTGAACCCCAAAGTCGTACTCTGCTCTACCACCTCCTCTGGAAGTGTATTCCAGGCGTTCACCACCCTCTGGGTGAAGAAGAACTTCCTAGCATTTGTTCTGAACCTATCTCCCTTCAATTTTTTTGAGTGCCCTCTAGTTTTTGCTGCCCCTGCTAGTCTGAAGAATCTGTCCCTCTCTACCTTCACTATACCCTTCATGATCTTATGAGTTTCTATCATATCCCCTCTAAGTCTCCGCTTTTCCAGGGAGAAGAGCCCCAGCTTCTCCAGCCTCTCAGCATATGAGAGGTTTTCCATGCCCTTTATCATTTTTGTCACTCTCCTCTGGACCCTCTCGAGAATCGCCATATCCTTCTTAAGGTACGGCGACCAGTACTGAACGCAGTACTCCAGATGCGGTCGCACCATCGCCCTATACAGCGGGAGGATAACTTCCTTGGTTCTGGTAGTGATACCTTTTTTGATAATGCCCAACATTCTGTTTGCCTTTTTTGAGGCAGCTGTGCACTGTGCCGCCGGCTTCATTGTTCTATCTACCAAAACCCCCAGCACGAGAAATTGGGCATTTCTCCTGATGGTTCTTGGCAGTTCGGGGGGAGGGGGGATTGCGATCGCTGCAAGAGAGATTAGGCATCTCTCCTGCCGTGATCATTGCGGTGGAGGGTAGGCAGGTTGCAGGGGCTGCTGAGCTGATCAGCTCAGCGGCATCTATTCGGAACTTATACCTGTTTTGACTTGGTCTAAGTCAAAATGTATAAGTTCCAACTGGGCAATCTCGTTAAACTTTTAGTTATACTTGCAGTACAACTAAGTCTAGGTCGGACTTCCTCCCACCCTTTCCCTTCCTCCAAGAACGCCTCTTTTCATTCTAGGCCTTTCCTTTCCTTTCCTTAGCCACCATATTATCCAAAGTGGGGTGGCGTAAGGGAAAGGGATTGTGCACCATCTTTTTGTAGTTACACAACTACACTCAAAGCAGTTTACATATATTTTGTACCTGGGGCAATGGAGGATTGAGTAACTTGCCCAGGGTCACAAGGAGAAGTCCTAGGATTCAATCCCACAACCTCTGGCTGCAGAGGAAGAAGCTCTACCAGTCTCCAACGAACTGCAAATTACTGCTCAGGTTTTGAAGATTTACCACTTGCTGTGAAGTGGAGCATCAAATATGTAGAATTGTCTTCCAATGTTGGTAAAAAGTGATGGTAAATGGGGTGGTTTATTTTTTTTTTTAAGTGTCTCACATTGCAGAGCTCTCTCTATGCATCTTCTCCCCCTCCCCCCTCAAGTTACCCAGGTTTAAGAGGGAGACTTTGTGGCTACTTCTGGTTTTGAAGTTGCATCCTAAAGTAGTGTGGGAAATACGAGGGACTGCTGAAAAGTTCTCAACCCAACCTAGAAGAGAATGATGTAAAGCCATGAAACTTAGAAGTTATTCCACTCTTTTTCTTGACACTTTTTGTTTCATTTCATAGTTTTGCTCCCCCCATAGCTTCCATATTTTGGTTTGTAAAATAAGGCATGATTCTCGAACTGGCGCTGATTTTCTAGGCGTTGGTAGGCGCCCATAGCTCTGTTAAAAATGCTGTCCAAATGGCGTTTTTAATTGAGATTTGAAGTGCATACCAGTGCCCAGAAAATCAGCACTGGAATCGCACCTACGTAGGTGCTTTAGACCGCCAAACACCAAAGTGGGCATGGACAACGCCGGAAATGGCATTAGGCCTAAAGCAAGTGCAGTCCACAGAACAAGGCACGTAAATCCACGGTAAGTACACAACAAAAGGAAAATGGGAAAGGAACTGAGCACCTCAGCCTGGGATATAACAAAGTTTATTCGATACATTCAATTATTGTAATACTAGTCTTTAAGCCTGTTACATTAATCTCGGAGAGAACGGGAACCCGAAGGCCTTGAACATGCGCAGATGCTCAAGGCTCAGCAAAAGAAGAAGGCAGATCTTCGGGTACCGGCACCGGCATGTCCTGTGCATTGGTGCCGGCACCAAATGGGGGTAAGGAATTTGATCGGGTGGGTGCCTGTAGGATGCTGCATCGCGGCGGGGGGAGGGGGGTACGACATGAGCGGGGGGTGCTGGATCGCGGGGGGGCGCTCATAAATCGAGGCATGCTCAGTTTCCGAGGCACCGATTTTGCAAATGTTTTGCACGTCTTGCAAAACACTCGCAAACCGAGGTACCACTGAACTAGTCTTTAAGCCCATTACATTAACAGGTGCTAGAATAGATGTGTGTCTCTGTATTTCTTTTTTTCTTTTTCTCTCCTTGGCTGCTTTCAGTCTGTCTGTCTGTCTTTCTCTCTCTTTCCTCGGCTGTTTATCACCACCCCTTGCCTGCTTCCCCTGTCCAGCAGTAGCCCTTCTCCCTTCCTGTTACCTCTCCCCCCTGTCCAGCAGCACCTCTTTCCTGCTCCCCCTGTACTGCAGCACCCCTTACCTGCTCCCCCTGTCCGGCTGTTTAGAAGAGGAGGGCAGACAGAAGAGCAGCAGAGGGCCTTACAGTGCTCCCTGGCTGTGGATAGGTCTGCCGCTGCCTGGAGGAGCTTAAGAGCAGGGAGGCCCGCACTTAGAGGGTGCTCAGGTGCGTGGGAAACTTCCCACGGTCCGTGTTTCATCTTCAAAGAGGAAGCCTGCCTCAGCAGTACTGATGGTCATCCAGTAGATGGCGCAAGATCACTTAATCATCTATTTCTCACTGTGTGAGACTCTGACGTGGAACCTTAGAATGAAAACTGTATCTGTAACCAAGATAGCACTCAAATGCTGTGTGACCTCTGATTCAGATAGTGGATGCTGTGGATGGGCAGACTGGATGGGCCATTTGGCCTTTATCTGCCTTCATATTTTTGTGTTTCTTATACCCTCCTCCGAAACCATCTTTTACACTGAACTTTGACCTGGAACACGGTTCAGCACAATTGTTAATATACTGTATCTATTAATCTTGTGTCTCATGGAGTTCTCTTAATTCCTTGCTCTGTGCTGTAAGGAGCAGACCCCCCCCCCCCCCCACACACACACACCCTTCGCCCTTCTGCTTTCTTGGTGCTGCTAGGAGTATCACGGAGGGTTCAGTGGAGTGTGTGCATTGAAACTTACCAAATAATGAACCAGTAGCTGAACCAGTAGCTGAACCAGTAGCTGTCGTGCAGTAATTATAACCTGGTGGGCAAGTTGTTTTTGTAAGACAGTCCGTGTTAGATCTTGCTGCAGTGCACGTGTAGCATATCAGAGAATCAGCTGTAAGGATACACATAGTTTTAATAAGATTAATCAGTATTTCCTTCCACTGCCAAGCATTTTTCTCTCCTGTAGTGTTGTGATCAGGGTGAGCAAGGGTTCAAGGAAAAGTGCCGCCCAATTCAGGGAAAATATTTTTTTCGATTTGATCCAATTCAGCCTATTGAATTGATTGTCCAATTTGATTTGATTCACTTTTCCCTCCAATAGGGTGTTTTTTTTTAATTTTTTCCAAACGTCTTGGTGGGTTTATTTTGTAGCCTCTTCACCCACCCCAGTCCCCTTTGCCCTATCCAGCCCCATGCCAGCGCTGTAGTGTACAACACAAAAAAATATATGCCAGAGGAACTTCAAAAGACTCAACAATAAGGCAAAAAAAGTCTAGGGGTTCCCACAGTGGTAGCGGTGAAGAAAAACAACTTGACTAACCAAATAAATAGCTGAACTAAAATGAAGTGAAATTAGGTGCCCTCAGTGTGAAGGGACAGCGACGGGAGAATTTCTCCAACGCTACTCACATCAAGGCGGAGACAACCAAGCCCCCACCTACACACCATCACTGGGCACCTAAGTGTGCTTTAAATCAAATAGTGCAATCACCATAACATAATAACATAATAAACAGTGAAAAAAGTGCATTCAAACACGGCTACCACTCTGGAAACCCCCCCAGCCAACTCCCAAAGGAATTTTTGGAAAAAGAATACTTAGCTCCATGAAAGTTGTAATCCAGGTGTCCAATATGGATCGCTCTGAAAAGAAAAGATGGAACTTCGATCTACGTGGGTGTAGTCTACAGACCTCCGACTCAATCGCAGCAAATTGATAAGGATCTGATTGTGGATATCCAAAAGTTTGGAAGGAAAGAGGAGGTTCTGTTGTTGGGAGATTTCAACCTGCCAGATGCGGACTGGAATGTTCCGTCTGCGGAATCGGAAAGAAGTAGGGAGATTGTGGATGCCTTTCAAGAGGCTCTGCTCAGACAAATGGTGACGGAACCCACAAGGGAAAAAGCGATATTGGATCTGGTCCTCACAAATGGAGAGAGTATCTCTAATGTTCGAGTGGGTGCTTACCTGGGAAGTAGCGATCTCAAACGGCTTGGTTTGATATAACGGCTAAAGTGGAGAGTGGCCGCAGGTTACTTAAAAGTCCTAGATTTCAAATGTACGGACTTTAATGCAATGGGAAAGTACCTGAAGAAAGAGCTGTTAGGATGGGAGGACATAAGAGAAGTGGAAAGACAGTGGTCTAAGCTGAAAGGAGCGATAAAAATGGCTATGGACCTTTACGTGAAGAAAATCAATAAAAACAAGAGAAAAAGGAAGCCGATATGGTTCTCCAACCTAGTGGCGGAGAAAATAAAGGCGAAAGAGTTGGCGTTCGTGAAATATAAAAAAACCCAAGAAGAGGAGTGCAGAAAGGACTACAGGGTGAAACTGAAAGAAGCCAAGAGAGAGATACGTCTGGCGAAAGCACAGGTGGAAGAACGAATGGCTAAAAATGTAAAAAAGGGAGACAAAATTTTTTTCAGATATATTAGTGAAAGGAGGAAGATGAAGAATGGAATTGCTAAACTAAAAGATGCTGGGAACTGTTATGTGGAGAGTGATGAGGAAAAAGCAAATGTGCTAAACAAATACTTCTGTTCTGTGTTCACAGAAGAAAATCCTGGAGAAGGACCGAGATTGTCTGGCAAAGTTACACGAGAAAATGGAGTAGATTCTGCGCCGTTCACGGAGGAGAGTGTTTATGAGCAACTTGAAAAACTGAAGGTGGACAAAGCGATGGGACCAGACGGGATCCATCCCAGGATACTAAGGGAACTCAGAGAGGTTCTGGCGAGTCCTATTAAAGACTTGTTCAACAAATCTCTGGAGATGGGAGTGGTTCCTGGGGACTGGAGGAGAACGGATGTGGTCCCTATTCACAAAAGTGGTCATAGGGATGAAGCGGGAAACTACAGTCCGGTGAGCCTCACTTCGGTTGTTGGAAAAATAATGGAAGTGTTACTGAAAGAAAGGATAGTGTACTTCCTTGAATCTAATGGGTTACAGGATCTGAGGTAACATGGCTTTACAAAAGGTAAATCGTGCCAAATGAACCTGAATGAATTTTTTGATTGGGTGACCGGGGAGCTGGATCGAGGACATATGCTAGATGTAATTTACTTAGATTTCAGCAAAGCCTTTGATATGGTTCCTCATAGGAGGATCTTGAACAAACTTTAAGGGCTAAAGTTAGAACCCAAAATGGTGAACTGGGTTAGAAACTGGTTGTCGGACAGGTGCCAGAGGGTTAATGGTTAATGGAAGTCGCTTTGTGGAAGGAACATAAGAACATAAGCAATGCCTCTGCTGGGTCAGACCTGAGGTCCATCGTGCCCAGCAGCCCGCTCATGCGGCGGCCCCAACAGGTCCAGGACCTGTACAGTGATCCTCTATTTATACCCATCTATCCCCCTTTCCAGCAGGAAATTGTCCAATCCTTTCTTAAACCCCAATACCGTACTCTGCCCTATTACGTCCTCTGGAAGCGCATTCCAGGTGTCCACCACACGCTGGGTAAAGAAAAACTTCCTAGCATTTGTTTTGAATCTGTCCCCTTTCAGTTTTTCTGAATGCCCTCTTGTTCTTATATTTTTTGAAAGTTTGAAGAATTTGTCCCTCTCTACTCTCTCTATGCCCCTCTTGATCTTATAAGTCTCTATCATATCCCCTCTAAGTCTCCTCTTCTCCAGGGAAAAGAGACCCAGTTTCTCCAATCTCTCCCTTTTATCAGACGTGTCGCTCTCCTCTGAACCCTCTCAAGTAACACCATATCCTTCTTAAGGTACGGCGACCAATATTGGACGCAGTATTCCAGATGCGGGTGCACCATCGCCCGATACAGCGGCAGGATAATTTCTTTTGTCTTGGTTGTAATACCCTTCTTGATTATACCTAGCATTCTATTCGCTCTCTTAGCGGCCGCTGCGCACTGTGCCGTCGGCTTCATTGTCATGTCCACCATTACCCCCAAGTCCCTTTCTTGGGTACTCTCGTTCACTAATATCCCTCCCATTGTATAGTTGTACCTCGGGTTTCTGCTTCCCAGATGCAATACTTTACATTTCTCAACGTTGAACTTTATCTGCCATCTCGTCGCCCATTCCCCTAGTTTGCTCAAGTCCCTTTGCAATTCTTCGCAGTCCTCTTTAGTCCAAGCTCCACTAAATAGTTTGGTGTCGTCCGCAAATTTTATTATCTCACACTTCGTCCCTGTTTCTAGATCATTTATGAATATATTAAATAGCAGCGGCCCGAGCACAGAGCCCTGCGGAATGACCCTCCTCCATTCCGAGTAGTGGCCCTTCACCCCTACCCTCTGTTTTCTATCCGCCAACCAGTTTCTGATCCATCTATATACGTCTCCGTCCACCCCATGGTTCTTCAGTTTCCGGAGGAGACGCTCGTGAGGCACCTTGTCAAAGGCTTTTTGGAAATCCAGGTATATGATGTCTATGGGATCTCCTCTGTCCATCTGTTTGTTAATTCCTTCGAAGAAGTGCAATAAGTTAGTTAGGCACGATCTCCCCTTGCAGAAACCATGTTGGCTTGTTTTCAGAAGTTCGTGTCTTTCCAAATGTTCATCGATGTTTTCTTTTATCAGTGCTTCCGCCATTTTTCCCGGAACCGAGGTGAGACTCACCGGTCTGTAGTTGCCCGGGTCACCTCTTGATCCCTTTTTAAAGATGGGCGTGACGTTGGCTATCTTCCAATCCTCCGGAATCACTCCTGTTTTCAGGGATAGGTTGCAAATTTGCTGCAATAGTTCCGCTATCTCCTCCTTTAATTCTTTCAGAACCCTTGGATGGATTCCGTCTGGACCTGGGGATTTGTCAGTTTTTAGTTTTCCTATTTGCCTGCGCACATCTTCAAGGCTCACTTCCACGGATGTTAATTTTTCTGCTTGATTTCCATTGAAGAATTGCTCAGGTATGTTGGTTGTGTCTTCATTCGTAAATACAGACGAAAAGAACATGTTAAGTCTTTCCGCGACTTCTTTCTCCTCCTTCACTACTCCCTTCCTTTCTCCGTCATCCAGCGGTCCCACCTCCTCCCTAGCCGGCTGTTTCCCTTTAACATATCTGAAGAACGGTTTTAAATTTTGTGCCTCCCTGGCTAGCCTCTCTTCATACTTTCTTTTGGCTTTACGAACCACATGGTGACATTCTTTTTGATATTTCCTGTGCTCATTCCAGTTCTCCTCAGTTTTGTCCTTTTTCCATTTCCTGAATGAATTTTTCTTAATGCCTATCGCTTCCTTCACTATTTTAGTGATCCATACTGGATCTTTTGTTCAACTCTTTTTGCACCCCTTTCTGAATCTGGGGATGTACAGATTTTGAGCCTCGCTCACCGTGTCCTTGAAAAAAGTCCAGGCATGTTCTACCGTTTGGCATTTCTTGGAACATAAGAACATAAGAAGTTGCCTCCGCTGAGGCAGACCAGAGGTCCATCTCGCCCAGCAGTCCGCTCCCGTGGCGGCCCATCAGGCCCTTTGCCTGAGCAGTGGTCCCTGCTTAATTCTATAACTTGCCTCTATTTCTATCCCTATAACCTACCTCTACTCCTATCTGTACCCCTCAATCCCTTTGTCCTCCAGGTACCTATCCAAACCTTTTTTGAAGCCCTGTAGCATGCTCCTGCCTATCACAGCCTCCGGAAGCACGTTCCATGTATCAACCACCCTCTGGGTGAAAAAGAACTTTCTGGCGTTTGTTCTAAACCTTTCCCCTTTCAATTTCTCTGAGTGTCCCCTTGTACTTGTGGTTCCCCATAATTTGAAAAATCTGTCCCTGTCTACTTTTTCTAAGCCCTTCATGATCTTGAAGGTTTCTATCATGTCTCCTCTAAGTCTCCGCTTCTCCAGGGAGAACATCCCCAGCTTTTTCAGTCTGTCAGTATATGAGAGGTCTTCCATACCCTTAATTAGCTTAGTTGCCCTTCTCTGGACTCCCTCAAGCACTGCCATGTCCTTCTTGAGGTACGGCGACCAGTACTGGACACAGTACTCCAGATGCGGGCGCACCATTGCACGATACAGTGGCAGGATGACTTCCTTCGTCCTGGTCGTGATACCCTTCTTAATGATACCCAGCATTTTGTTTGCATTCCTTGAGGCTGTGGCGCACTGCGCCGACGCCTTCAATGTTGTGTCTACCATCACTCCCAGGTCCCTTTCAAGGTTGCTTACCCCTAGCGGTTGTTCCCCCATCTTGTAAGTGTACATTGGGTTCTTTTTCCCTACATGCATGACCTTGCATTTCCCTATGTTGAAGCTCATTTGCCACTTTTTGGCCCACTCTTCCAGCGTTGTCAGATCTTTTTGGAGATCTTCGCAGTCATCCATGGTTTTGACCCTGCTGTATAGTTTGGTGTCATCCGCAAATTTAATAACCTCACATTTTGTTCCCGCCTTTAGATCATTAATAAATATATTGAACAGGAGCGGTCCCAGCACCGATCCCTGCGGAACTCCGCTAGCGACCCATTGCCAGTCTGAGTAATGGCCCTTTATTCCAACCCTTTGTTTCCTGTCCGCCAGCCAGTTTTTGATCCATCGGTGGACCTCCCCTTGCACCCCATGGTTCCATAGCTTCCTTAGCAGTCTTTCGTGTGGTACCTTGTCGAAGGCTTTTTGGAAGTCAAGGTAAATGGTGTCTATGGATTTCCCTTTATCCACCTGGCTGTTTACCCCCTCAAAGAAGTATAATAAGTTCGTGAGGCATGACCTGCCCTTGCAGAAGCCATGCTGGCTCGACTTTAGCTGCCCATTTTTTTCGATGTGCTCCCAGATGCTGTCTTTAATCAGCGCTTCCATCATCTTCCCCGGGATCGAGGTCAAGCTCACCGGCCTGTAGTTTCTTGGGTCTCCCCTTGAGCCTTTCTTGAAGATGGGTGTGACATTTGCTATTTTCCAGTCCTCTGGAATCTCTCCAGTTTTTAAGGATAGGTTGCATATTTGTCAAAGTGGCTCAGCTATTTCGTTCCTTAGTTCTTTGAATACCCTTGGGTGAATGTCGTCTGGACCTGGCGATTTGTCGCTCTTTAGCCTGTCTATCTGCCTGAGGACATCCACCTGGCTCACCTCTAGTTTGACCAAATTTTCATCCTGATCTCCTTTTACGATCTCTTCGGGTTCCGGAATGTTGGTTGTGTCCTCGCTTGTGAAAACCGACGTGAAAAATTTGTTTCTTCCTTACCATTTCCCTCATTGTTTCGTAGTTTCCTTTCCTGAAGTTGAAAGTTGTCGCTATGGTTCTCTTTCCTCTCGATATTCCTACTTCAACCTTGAACTTGATCATATTATGATCGCTGTTTCCCAATGGTCCCACTACTTCCGCTTTCTTTGCAGGTCCCATTAACCCATTTAGAGTTAGATCCAGAGTGGCATTTCCTCTCGTCGGTTCTCTAAGAAGCTGCTCCATGTTGCAATCTTGTGTAGCCTCCAGGAATTCTGTCTCCCTAGCGCATCTTGAACTTCCAAGACTCCAGTCTATCCCGGGGTAGTTGAAGTCTCCCATAATAACCGTGTAACCGCTTTTGCATTCTTGCTTCATCTCAGCTTCCATTTCTTTATCGATATCTCCGGTTTGCCCGGGTGTACAATAGTATAGGCCCATCTTTATTTCATGTCCTTTCCTACCCGGTATTTTAACCCATAGCGATTCCAGCTTGTTGGTCGTCTCCGCTGTGTCTATTCTTGTCGATTGTATGCTTTCTTTTATGTATAGGGCTATTCCACCTCCTTTCTGTCCTGACCTGTCCTGGCGATAGAGCTTGTACCCCGGCATCGCTGTATCCCATTTGCTTTCCTCATTCCACCATGTTTCAGAGATTCCAATGATGTCTATGTCCTCTGCATTAGCCACGGCTTCTAGTTCCCCCATTTTGTTTCTTAGGCTCCTTGCATTAGTATATATGCAATTTAGATCCTGGCATTTTGTTGTCTTCATTTCCTTTCCCTGTGCTTCAGTCTTTAGTGTCTTCTCTTTTGCTACAATCTTTCTAACCTCCTCTTCTGGGTTAGTTGAGTCCTGTAATTCATCCCTTGTTTCTTCCCAGCCTTTTTTCCCCTTAGTATCTTCACGGGATACCTTCTTCCGAATCGTCGACACTAGGTCGACTGTCGGCTTTCCCCTTCCTCTTAGTTTAAAGCCTGTTCTATTCCTCTCTTGGTGTTGTTTGCTAGAAGTCTTGTTCCCGCCGCACTCAGGTGCAGTCCATCTCTCCTGTAGAGCTTGCTCTTGCCCCAAAACGTTATCCAGTTCCTCACAAAGTGGAACCCTTCTTCCTCACACCATCTCCTTATCCACGCATTTATTGATTGTAGTTCCTCCTGCCTTTTCACATCTGCCCTTGGTACTGGTAGGATCTCCGAGAACGCTATCTTCTGGGTCCTCATCTTCAGCTTCCTTCCCAGAATCCTGAACTGTTCTATCAGCGTGCTTCTTCTGTAGTCTCTCCTGCTGACATCATTCGTCCCAATGTGGATCATTACTGCGGTCTCTTCCGTCTTTGCTCCTTCCAGGATCTTCCCAATTTTGTCCACGATGTCCTTGATTCTTGCTCCTGGCAGGCAGGTCACCAGCCAATCCTCTCTTCCTCCTGCTATGTGGCTGTCCACATGCCTCAGGATCGAGTCTCCCACTAGGATCGCTGACTTTCCCTTCTTCAAATTTCGCTTCGGTCTCAGGTCGATGTCCTCGGTGTTCTTCGCTCTCTCTTGTTTTGGGCATCGACTAGCCAATTCCTCCCACTCGTGTGGTATTCCTCTGTGGGTGTCTTCTTTGAGGTCATCTGTTTCTTGCTCTCCCTTCCATGTTGGTGTTGGTGTAACTTCATCTTTCATCTGGAGATTGTTCTCTTCCACCCTCCTCCTGTATGCTTCCTCAATGAATTCCTCGAGATCCCTGACTTCCTTCTCGATGTGTCTCTCACTCATGAAGTCTTCAAATGTCCTGATAGGGTCCTCCGTGGTGTAAAGTCCTTCTAGCTCCTGTATCTTGTCCTCAAGTCGCTTGACTTCCTTCTTCAAGCTTTTCAGCTCCTGACACCGACTGCATACATATGACTGTATCCCCGAGGGGAGGTAGTCATACATATGACAGTCTGTGCAGAACACTGGAAAGCTCATCTTCTGGTTTCCCTCTGCTTCCATCGTCATTCCTGCTTAAAGCTTAAGATTTTCTGCTGTGTTAGTTATTGGTTTTCTTACCTTGTCGCCCTTCCTTGATGTACTAACTCTGCCCTTCTTGAGGCCCTTCGCAAAAGCGCGCTCGCTAAGGCCTTTGCCGCTCGCCTTCGCTGCACGCCAAACGGCTGCGCACAGTTTGCCCCTCCCCTTTTAAGGGGGAGCTTCGGTGGCTGATGTCAGGGGTGGGCGGAGCTAACTCTCGCCGATCCCCTTAGTCTCCTGCCTCTTCTCTCCCCTTCTCAGCTTCCGTTTGCTTCCCTTCCTTCTGCTTTTGTCCTTCTAAATCCTCTGTCTTTCCTCTGCTTTCTCCTGCTCAGGATTCAGTGCTAGAGCCAATCCTATTCAATATGTTTGTGAGTGACATTTCTGAAGGGTTAGAAGGAAAAGTGTGCCTTTTTGCAAATGATACCAAGATTTGTAACAGAATAGACACCGAAAAGGGAGTGGAAAATATGAAAAAGGATCTGCAAAAGTTAGAGGAATGTTCTAATGCCTGGCAACTAAAATTCAATGCAAAGAAATGCAGAGTAATTCATTTGGGGATTAATAATCGGAAGGAACCGTATATGCTGGGAGGAGAGAAGCTGATATGCACGGACGGGGAGAGGGACCTTGGGGTGATAGTGTCCGAAGATCTAAAAGTGAAAAAACAGTGTGACAAGGCAGTGGCTGCGGCCAGAAGGATGCTGGGCTGTATAAAGAGAGGCGTAGCCAGTAGAAGGAAGAAGGTGTTGATGCCCCTGTACAAGTCATTGGTAAGGCCCCACTTGGAGTATTGTGTTCAGATTTGGAGACCGTATCTGGCGAAGGACATAAGAAGACTTGAGGCGGTCCAGAGGAGGGCGACAAAAATGATAGGAGGCTTGCGCCAGAAGACGTATGAGGAGAGACTGGAAGCCCTGAATATGTATACCCTAGAGGAAAGGAGAGACAGGGGAAATATGATTCAGACGTTCAAATACTTGAAGGGTATTAACGTAGAACAAAATATTTTCCAGAGAAAGGAAAATGGTAAAACCAGAGGACATAATTTGAGGTTGAGGGGTGGTAGATTCAAAGGCAATGTTAGGAAATTCTACTTTACGGAGAGGGTGGTGGATACCTGGAATACACTCCCGAGAGAGGTGGTGGAGAGGAAAACAGTGACGGAGTTCAAAGAAGCGTGGGATGAACACAGAAGATTTAGAATCAGAAAATAATATTAAATATTGAATTAAGGCCAGTACTGGGCAGACTTGCACAGTCTGTGTCTGTATATGGCCTTTGGTGGAGGTTGAGCTGGGGAGGACTTCAATGGCTGGAAGGGTTTAGATGGGATGGAGTAGGTTTTAATGGAGATTTCGGCAGTAGGAACCCAAGCACAGTACCGGGTAAAGCTTTGGATTCTTGCCCAGAAAAAGCTAAGAAAAAAAAATTAAAAAAAATTTAAATTGAATCAGGTTAGGCAGACTGGATGGACCATTCGGGTCTTTATCTGCCGTCATCTACTATGTTACTATGTTAGATAATAGACAGGTTACAATTTGCCATAGTTACAGTACAAGTTTTTATCCTAATTTGATACTTTCTAGAGATCTAATACCAATATACTTATTATACGGTGATGAAACAAAACCATGTGAGACAATCGTGCGCAGACAATGCCAGGCAGACAATTGCATGCAGGACATCAGCGCACTGGATTAAAACACTATTGTAAAGCACTCTGGGGGGGTGGGGAACCACCCCACTTTACTTAGAACTGTTGGTGCGCCTATTGGAAGTAAGGGGAACCCCCAATTACATCCCCCCCAAAGGAAGCGCCATCAGTTCTAAGTAAAGTGGTGTAGTTCCCCCCATGCCCCTCCCTCGGAGTGCTTTAAAATACTGTTTCAATCTAGTGCACTGACATCCTGTGCACAATTGTCTCGCGGTTTAGTCTATATTATACACTTACAATTTCCCATACCAAATTGTCCATCTATAGGGAAGTGGTAGTGTCACCTCTAAGTGCCAACCAGTGAATGTTAACACGCACACCTTCAGATACACTACACGGCCAAATTTAGGGGGGCTGGCATTACTCACTAACTCTAAAGCCCTTAAAGGAAGTAATTGATTTTCCATTTGATACACCCTCCTCCTTTCCAAATATCAAAATGTACTCCTTATATTTCTGCCACTACCTAGATCTGTTCTCCTTTCATTCCCGCCCCTTCCCTCCCAATATACTAGATCTCTGTTCCTTTTCCTGCAAATGACAACGTGGAACATTCTTTGTATTTGCTGTTTAGCAAACTCAGTGATAGGGAGTGTGTGGCGTAGTGGTTAGAGCTACAGGCTCAGCACCCTGAGGTTGTGGGTTCAAATCCTGGGCTGCTCCCTGTGACTCTGGGCAAGTCACCTAATCCACCAAAAAATAACTTCCTTGTGTCATAAAACTCTAGATTATATCTTAAATAAACTCCAGGTGTATATCCCTATCTAGTAATGCTTTGCGCTTGTCAGCATACGGGGATCTGAGGCTTTTCCTCCTTTGCTAAGGTCAATATAACAAGACAACAGCAAGTGATATACACCAGGAGTACATTTAAGATATACTGTAGAGCTTTATAACAAAGGAAAAGTGTAAGATTAAATGAAGAACCCTGAGAACCAGTAGCCAGAGTTCAAATCCCTGCTTCAGCCACTGATGCTCCCTCAGGCACAAAGAAATGATAAACCCCTGGGCGAGGAAACGATAACTGGACCTGGACTAACAATTTGCCATCAGCTCCGATTTGTGAAGGGAATCTTAAGTGAAAAGGTCCAATTTTAAGAAAATCTAGAGAAATCAAAGGAATGCAGGTGATACCTTTTTTTATTGCTAACTTAGGGTATTGTTTGATTAGCTTTCTGACCTGAAGAAGAAGGGTTCCCTTCGAAAGCTAATCAAACAATCCACTCGTACGTTAGTCCAATATAAAGGTATCAGTTTATGTATTCAATTTTCTATACTGGTCTCCCAGGGCAGGTCAGAACGATTTACGTGAATTTATTCAGGTACTTGAGCATTTTTCCATCTGTTCATGTGGGCTCACAATCTCTCTAATGTACCTGGGGTAATGGAGGGATTAAGTGACTTGCCCAAGGTCACAGGGAGCAGTATGGGTTTGAACCCACAACCTCAGGGTGCTGAGGCTGTAGCTTTAACCAGAATCGTCTTTATTTCTTCTCTTTTGTTTTTATTTCTATATCTTTAATATTTTTCACATATAAACAATGCATTGGACGGTTCGTGTTTTCATCTCACTTACCCAGGTGCAGACACACAGCTGCGGCCAGCAGGGAAACCAGTAAGATCCTCATCTTCAGTTGATGCCTCCGGACTAGAGAGTGACGGATACACCAGGAGTGTTATATAACCTCTTGGGAAATGCTTTCTATGGCTGCTCTCCAAAAGGAAATCCAACTGCTCAGGGCTTCTGTTCCACATCACCTTCTTTATTCTGAAAGGGGTTAGAGGAGCATTATGAGGCCTCCAGGGAGGGTTTTCAACTACACCTGGAATTCTATCTAAATTTCTGCGATATACAGTAATCCCCCGCGAACTCGCGGGTTAGAGTTCGCGGCCCCAGTCGTTCATAGTTTTTTTCCTCAGAAATTTGTACTTAGAAAAATATCCTCCGTCCACCTCTTCCACGACCCAGGACCCAACCGAGCGCATCCTCCGGCCCCGCAACATCACCGATCCGCTCTGCCTGACCTGCGATCCCCAGTCAGAGCTGCAAGCGCCACCACCCGCATTGGCACTCGCAACAGCCACTGCCACCGCCCCTGCAGCCCTCTCCCACCTCCAATCCCCACTCCTTTTCTGCATCCAATAATCTAAGTTTTTCGCAAATCATGATCAATTGTACCCCTGCGAGTTTCGGGGGAGTTCTGTATTATCAGGTGTTTCTCAAATTTGGAGGGTAACTGGAGAACCTCCATGTGCTAAGGGGAAACTGATGTGTTGGGGTTACTCTTCTGCAGAGAGGAAGATTCAGCTTTGACTTTTCTCAGAAAGGTAGGCGTAGCCTAGAGAATGGAACCAGGAAGACAAACATTCAATCCAGCTTCTTCATCCGTCATCTTTATGATCTTGGGCAAGTCACATCACCCACCACTGCCTCTGCTAAAACTTAAGATTGTAAGTCTGTCTGCTAAGTAAATAACACATATACCTACTTGTACCATGAGTTCAGATCTATGAAAGGAGAACAATTTTTATTAAAAATTCAAATTACCTTTCCATGTGTGCTGTCTGTAAAACCTGGACTTGCTCAACCTGTTCCTTCTTGCATGGAATTTTCTGGGGTCAATTTTCAATAGACCACCTCAGTGCAATGTCCATAGGTACTGGTGAAGTTGTAGTAGGCCATTTTCAAAGACAAGTTATATAGGCAGGTTTTCTTTGAAGAATTTCCATATATGATCATGTGGGCACAAAGTTTCCTTTAAATCTTGTATTTTCAGTTTCCAAGAACAGAGTTAAAGTTAAAAATACACAGGCAGATTTGAAAGTGCAGTTCTACGCATGTGGTTTAATTGTCCAACCCGGAATAGGCCCGGAATACCCTTTGTTAATGTGTGAACTTCACATGTACTTAAAGCTTATGGAGGGAGGGAAAGGGGGCAATTTTCAGTCCGTCCATTTGACCTCAGTAAATGGATTTGAACTTGGAGGCGGAGAGAGTTTGTGAGCGCTGATGGAGATGGCAGCTTTTCTGTGAAGCTCCATCTGCACCTCTTGAGAAATACCCTGAAGATTTAAGAAACGTGGCACTGATAACATCTGTTTCTGGTGTCAAATGTGACAAGCAGAGCATATTCGATATGATGTCAAGTGCGGACATAGCTTGTTCCTAGAAAATGTCTAAACCAGTATCCCGCAAACGTTTGGGCCAGTGGCACACTAAATCCAGTGCTCCGGGCAGATGGCACCCGGAAGTGTGTAGGCGTTGACATGATGATGTCATGCGCATGCATGATGTCATCATGTCAACATCCGGGCATGCACGGAGGCCCATCTGGCCGCAATCTGTCACTTTGGGGGGGGGGGGGATTCTGGAGGAGGGGAGGTGCGGGAAGATGAAGAGAGATGCTAGCAAGGAGAGTTGTCGGTGCCGGCTGATGACCTACACAGGATGTGTCTCTCGCCACAAGAGTCACGTCCTATATGCAGTCAGCCAGTGCTGGTGCCTCTCTTCCTTACTGGTGTCTCATCAGGGCACACCTGAATCTGCTGCGGAACACAGTTTGTGATACTCTGGTCTAATCAATCAAAAGTCAGAATCAAAGAAATAGGAAAGCATTTCCCGACTTTTGAAATTAGAACAAGAAACCATCTTACAAATCAATATAGACCACAGTCGCATACGAGGCAGGATTAACCCTTTGTTGAACTCTAGGCAAACAAATGTGTTGGGCCTCCATCGTAATTGTAAATCCATTCAAATTCCACAAAAGAGGCTCCATGTGGTTTTGGCTGCAGATAAATATTTCAAAAAACTGAAAGACCTAATTAGGAAAGAAAAACTCAAGAATTGATATTGATTTATTTGGATATGGAAAAAAGCAAGAATTGCTTTAGTATCTCTTCAAAAACCAATTGCGGAGGGTGGAGTAAATTTTCCCAATTTTTATAGGTATCATCAAGCCTATATAATGCGTCAAGGTATGTATTGGATCCTCCCTGAGCTCTTACAACATTACCCAGACTGGCTATATCTTGAGTGGAAAATCTTGTCCCCAATGAGATTGTCTCATATATTAAATATTAAAATTCCTAGTTATGCTAAGGACAATGTGATTTTATTGGACACCTGGAAAACAATTAAATTTATTGATAAATTAACAGATGTCCCTATAATGAAATCTACTTTGCAGTCCTTATGGTTAAACTCCAAGATTCAAATAGGCGGTGCTGGGATCGCTTGGAAGAACTGGATGCAGGCAGGAATTCGGACATTATGCCATTGTATAGATCCATGGTGAGGCCCCACCTGGAATACTGTGTGCAATTCTGGAGGCCGCATTATCGCAAGGATGTGCTGAGACTGGAGTCGGTGCAAAGAATGGCCACCCGGATGGTCTCGGGACTCAAGGATCTACCCTACGAAAAACGGCTTGACAAATTACAGCTATACTCGCTCGAGGAGCGCAGAGAGAGGGGAGACATGATCGAGACGTTCAAGTATCTCACGGGCCGCGTCGAGGCAGAGGAAGATATCTTCTTTTTCAAGGGTCCCACGACAACAAGAGGGCATCCGTTGAAAATCAGGGGCGGGAAACTACGAGGTGACACCAGGAAATTCTTTTTCACTGAAAGAGTGGTTGATCGCTGGAATAGTCTTCCACTACAGGTGATTGAGGCCAGCAGCGTGCCTGATTTTAAGGCCAAATGGGATCGGCACATGGGATCTATTCACAGGGCAAAGGTAGGGGAGGGACATTAAGGTGGGCAGACTAGATGGGCCGTGGGCCCTTATCTGCCATCTATTTCTATGTTTCTATGTTTCTAGATGATGTTATATCTAATGGAAATCTGCTTGATTTTTCACAACTGCAACAATCATTTGGAATTTTAAAATCTCAACAATATAGGTGGTTGCAGTTGAAGCAGGCTATTCAGAGTGGGTTCCCTGAATGAAAAAATTTTAAAACTTATTTTAGCTTGCAGATCCTTTGCTACCAAATAGATCTAGTAGGACATCAGACTGCTCGGTGGTACAAATTGATTTCTGAATTTTTAAACAAAAAAACAAAAAACAATCTTAGAGACATCTGGAGCATCGAGATGGTCACGAATTTGGTCTTGGAGACTGAAATGTACAGCGTCAGCATCTATGAGGCAAACATGGTTATTTTTGTTGCATAGGATTTTTTGGACCCCGGTTGGATTAAATAAAATAGATAGTTCTAAGTCTAATAGATGCTGACATTGTTATATTGATATAGGGACTTTGGATCATCTGCTATACTTTTCTCCGTTTATATTTATATTTTGGAAGTCAATTTGGGGACAAATAAATTTAGTTTTGGATTCAAACGTTCCACTATCATATGAAGCTATAATTTGTGGAACGATATTACATGTGAAACCCACTCTAGATAAATATAAGAGGCGTCTATTTATGATCATGACAGGTTTAGCCATTCAATTGATAATGAGTAACTGGAAGAACCATGACAGAATAAGTTATAAGAACATAAGAACATAAGCAGTGCCTCCGCCGGGTCAGACCATAGGTCCATCCTGTCCGGCAGTCCGCTCCCGCAGCGGTCCAAACAGGTCACGACCTGTCTGAATCACCAGAAGGGGCTCCCTTGCCACCTTGGTTTCTCATTGAAGTCCTATCTTCCCATCGTAGTCCTAACCCTCCGGTCTTGCACATGCACGACCTGTTGGGTTTCTATACTTATTACCTGGTTAGCTTTCTATACCTGTGTTACATCCCAGCACCTCTCTCAGTATCCCACGATCCCTTTATCCCTCAGGAATCCGTCCAATCCCTGTACCGTACTCTGCCTGATCACTTCCTCTGGTAGCGCATTCCAAGTGTCCACGACCCTTTGGGTGAAAAAAAACTTCCTTGCATTTGTTTTGAACCTATCTCCCTTCAGTTTCTCCGAATGCCCCCTCGTACTTGTTGTCCCCTTCAGTCTGAAGAATCTATCCCTTTCCACCCTCACTATGCCCCTCATGATCTTGAAGGTCTCTATCATATCTCCCCTGAGCCTCCTTTTTTCCAGAGAGAAGAGCCCCAGCCTATCCAACCTCTCGGCGTATGGGCAGTATTCCAGCCCTTTTACCAGTTTCGTTGCTCTCCTTTGGACTCTCTCAAGTACCGCCATGTCCTTCTTGAGGTGTGGCGACCAATACTGAACGCAGTATTCCAGATGTGGACGCACCACCGCTCGATACAATGGCATGATGACTTCCCGCGTCCTGGTTGTTATGCCCCTCTTTATGATGCCCAGCATCCTGTTGGCTTTTTTCGAGGCTGCTGCGCACTGTGCAGATGGCTTCAGTGATGCATCCACCAGCACACCCAAGTCTCTCTCAAGTCTGCTGTCTCCCAACAATGCCCCCCCCAATTTGTAGTTGAACAACGGGTTCTTTTTCCCTATATGCATGACCTTGCATTTTTCCACGTTAAAGCGCATTTGCCATTTGTTTGCCCAGTCTTCCAGCTTGTCCAGGTCCCTTTGCAGGTCCTCACACTCCTCCCTGGACCTAACTCTACCGCACAGTTTGGTATCGTCCGCAAATTTTATAACCTCGCACTTTGCCTCCTTTTCCAGGTCATTGATAAATATGTTGAAGAGTAACGGCCCCAGCACCGATCCCTGTGGCACACCGCTCGTGACTTCCCGCCAGTCAGAATATTGGCCCTTCACTCCGACCCTCTGCAGTCTACCCGACAACCAGTGTTTGATCCATCTGTGCACATCCCCTCCCACCCCGTGGTTCCACAGCTTCCTAAGCAGCCTTTCATGTGGCACCTTGTCGAAAGCCTTTTGAAAATCGAGGTAAATGATGTCTATGGGTTCCCCATTGTCCACCCGACTGCTTATTCCCTCAAAGAAGTACAGATTTCTGATTCTAGATCCTCTGTGTGCACCACTTACAGATATGAAAGAATTAATGCAGAGTGTAGGGGATTTAGTTGTGTATTCAATAAAGTTTGGAGCCCATTGACTAAATTTGTAAAATTATAATTATATATATATTGATCTTATCTTTACTTTTGTTCATTCACCTTTACACATCCATGGGGGGGTGGAGGGTTGGAGGGAGGGGAATAAATATTGATGGTGACATTTGGGTAACTTTATTCTTCATTTATACTATATATTATGTTATTGTTGTTATATGTAGGAAAACTGAAAATCTTGAATGATATATAAGTTACCTGTACAGATATTAGTGTAATGTATGTAATTCCTACTGTTTGTTCATTTGTATGACACTGTTTTAGATTAAAAATCATAAAGATTTAAAACAAACAAAAAAAGAATTGATATAGACAAAGATTCTTCCTTATATATAAGAGAGTATACTGGGAATTATCACCCTGCCACTGCAACAATGGCTATGTGTTAAAGACAAAACAAATGTTTTAATACTGTGAGAGCCATTGTTGTGGTGCCAGGGTGATAATTCCCAGTATACTCTCTTATATATAAGGAAGAATCTTTGTCTATATCAATTCTTGTAGAAAAATATTGGCAGAGGAGGAAGCAGAGCTGTTTCCTGACTCCTCCTGTTGGAGGAGAACAGTAAACAGTTAGACAGCCTCCCCCCACCTACCTTCTATCCCCTGGCTCTTCTTTCTGCCCGCAACTGGATGACCAGCTGGCAAGACTTGAGTATTCCTGGCGTTCTCACTACTTCTGCAGCATGGTGGGGACGTCAGTAGAGAATCTCCAGTTGGCAAAGATTGAGTATTCCCGCCAGCAAAGGTATGATGAGGCAGGGGTGGGGGGCTCTGCCTAACACTGGTTCTTTGTCTGTTGTCAACAAATAACGTATTTATAGTTTAGTAGCTGATCACCCAGCGTTGCCAGGATATTTATTTATTCTATTAGACAGTAAAAAGAATCGTGGACATCTTCATTTTTAGCAGCATGAATGGCCTTCTCTATGGCTCTCTAAATGGCATCGGGAATGCCAGTATTCATCACAGTGAGCCCGAAAATTATGTGTTAGACACTAATATCAGTCATTTTTGATTGTTTTTACATGTCACCCCCCTTTCCCACCCCCACAGTCTTATGTATATCAGGTTTGGTTGAAATCAGTCCATGCGTTCAGAGTTATGCTGGAACATACATACATACACATAGATACATCCGATTTAATATAGATAGATTCAGTTATCAAACTGCAGGCTTGAAGGGCTACAGACTGGTCTGGCATTTAAGAACATAAGAATAGCCTTACTGAGCCAGACCAATGGTCCATCAAGCCCGGTAGCCCGTTCTCATGGTGGCCAATCCAGATCACCAGTACCTGGCCAAAACCCAAGGAATAGCAATATTCCATGCTACACCCTGAGACAATTAAGACTAATCAGACCTTACTTTCACCAATACCACTTTGCCTTAATCGTACAACTGATGGTCCTACCACAACTGGACTACTGTAACTCCATCTACATGGGAATCAACACTGCTCTAATTCACAAACTGCAACTCATCCAAAACACTGCCGAAAGACTTATCTTCAACCTCAGAAAATACGACTCAATCACAACCTTCATCAAACAAATGCACTGGCTTCCCATCCCATCACGCATAACATTCAAAATATCTTGCATCATTCACTGTATACTTTATGGAAATTCTACGGCCCACTCATCCAGCTCTTCTCAATAGCATGGCCTACTTCCCGCAGTACCCTCAACCGGATGCTACTAAATCTCCCACTCACTAAAGTACCTTTTTTATTTATTTTATAATGTATCTTTAATCTATCTTCATTGTAAACCACTTTGAACCTCACGGTATAGCGGTATATAAGAAATAAAATAAAATAAAATCTTCACTATAAATGAGTTTTCCACTCCATGCTTACCTTCTTAGGAGTCAAATCTTGGAATGGCCTTACAGAAAAGACCAGAACTGAACCTTGCCACATCATCTTCCGAAGAAAACTGAAAACCCATCTGTTTAATACTTAATCTCCTTTACCCTCTCCTCTCTCCCTTTCCCCTCCCTCCCTTCCTCCACTCTCCACTTCCTCTCCCTCCTACCTATCCACCTCCTCTCTCTCCCTCCCCTCTTACCTCTCTTTACAGTCACCTTGAGCCTGTATACGTATGAGCGACCACAAATAGAAGAAGATTAGATTAGGTGTCATAGCCTAACTTATCTTTCAGTGCCTGAACGCTGATTGGCTCAGGCACTGATAGGAAAGTAAGGCTATGACAGTCTACCCTGCTGGTTAAGGCCCCGATAAACATTAAAAAAGAAACCCCCCTCCTTCCCACTGTCCCTTCTCCCACCAATCCCCCCGAAGCCGCCTCCCCCTAAGCCCCTTTACTTTTGTTTTCAAGATTGGCAGGCGAAATGCCCACTCCCTCCTGCCTGAGCCACCACTACCCAGATTCCCACCCCCACCCCTTTGCATCTTCTAATGAAGACTGGCAGGGCTATTGTCCCAGCTGTATTTATTGTATTTAATTACTTCTTAATTACCTTTGTTCGCTTAATGCCAACTGTTGCCAGAATAAACTATTCTTCTTTATTAACCCACAACCAGTTTGCTCTACCAGTCCTGTTATAATAGGCACTATTTCCTGCTTATCTTTTTATTGCTTTTTCAGAGTGACGGCTGCGAATCTCCCCGACTAGTAGATTTCTTTGTAGACTCTCATTTTGGCCATTATATGTCTCTCAGATTTCTTCTCTCTCCTTATCGGGTGGGCAATGCTGGGTCTATATTTTTCTTGAAATATACCTGATCTCTTGGCTTTTGCATATTTACAACTTACCAAATATTAAACTTTATGGCTATGGCTTGCCGATGTTTCTTTAACCTACTGCTCATTGTCTCTTAATGTTCTTACTTTCACTTACTTTCAATGATCCTCTTACTAAACAACTTATTCTTCTCTTTACTGTTTACCTACCTCTCCGATATTTTTTCTCAAACTTATATCCCATATATCAGTGGTCTGAAAATCAAACACTTTGCAGGGCCACATTTTGGATTTGTAGGTACTCGGAGGGCCTCAGAAAAAAATAGTTAATGTCTTATTAAAGAAATTACAATTTTGCATGAGGTAAAACTCTTTATAGTTTATTAGTCTTTCCTTTTGGCTAAGTCTTAATAATAATATTGTAATTTATAACTAAAGAGACATATGATCAAAAACTGTTTTATTTTACTTTTGTGATTATGATAAACATACCAAGGGCCTCAGAATAGTACCTGGTGGGACACGTGGCCTCTGGGCCCTGAGTTTGAGACCACTGCATTAGATGAATCTTACTCCCGCCATTTCTCTTTCCCACCAACGCAACTAATCTGTATACACAACTTATACCTAATTGTAGTTTTGGGTTTTTCTTTTTCTTTTTTTATTATCCACAGCCATTTTTGAGATATGTAACAAACATGTTCTTCTAATTGTTGCTTAGCAATTTTTATGATGTTTCTTCTCATATCTATAATCTCATAAATGGTGCATGTTCCCGCCCTCTCTCTCTCCTGCAAAGGCAGCTATCTTTAATGCATGTTATAAACTTAATTGTTTTTTTCACTTTTCTCATGATAATCGTAGCCTCCTCTCAGGATAATCTCATGCCCTATACAAAAATACTACTTTCCTTGTCCTGCTAATACAAGGTAATATCTTCGCTTCTTAACTTAATGAATGTGGCTTGTCATGTATATATTAACGATTTTTCATATACATGCTGTATTCTTTAAGTCCCTCACATTCATATGATATGTATTGGTTATTACTTTTATGTCAAATAATATTTTATTGATGACAAGTCCAGAACAGAACCAAACAAATTCAGAACCACACTTCAGAAATATTTACAAAGATAACAAGCAAACAATAGTATATAACAAAAAGGTAGTTATCAAATATTTTTCATATTGTGAGAGCCCCCCTTCCCCACCCTCAACTCCCCCCCAAAAACACCTTTTCCACCCAAAAAAACAAGACCCCTCTCCCCCCAGCAAACACAAAAAGCGGAACAGGCCTAAAACAATGCTCGTCCCTCCCAAATATTCTATAGTAGAAAAGAACCTCTAAAATGACCCTCAACCCCTAACCCTCTAAATAGCAAAAAACCAACAGGCACACTCGTCGGCGAGCTGTACTCTGATACTCCCTGACAATCAATGAACAAAGACCCTCCATGCCCCCCCCCATGAAAGAGACCCCTCCATTGGTTACTACTTTTAATACCTATCTAACCGGTCCACCGATTTGTTATTTTGCAGTTCTTCTGATAATCTCCATCCAAGTCATGTATTACGAGTGGGACGTGCTCCTGCCCTCTCTCTCTCCTGTTAAAACAGCTAATTTCAATATGCATCATTTAATTAATTGTATTTCTTGCTTTTATTCTAATGATTGTAATCACACTTCTAGGTATCCTATATGTATCAATAACTATGTCTTTCACTGCAGGTAACAAATCTCCCTCGTAATTCTCCTATTATTCCTATATCTCTTTCTCTGGGCAACGATTGGAATTATATCTGGTTTACTGTTCTTTCGCTTTAAATATCTCTCAGGATCACTATCTCTCCTTTCCATCTTAGTGATGATGTCCTCTTAAGCTTTTTGCTTGCATAAGTTTTGTACCTCTCATGTTATCAATATCTACACCTTGTGTTAACCCTTTGGATCAGCTTATCATTGCAAAGTGTTACACTACAGCTGGTTTTTCCTTATGGTCATATCATATACGTTCACTCTAAGGGCTCCTTTTACTAAGGTGCGCTAGCGTTTTTAGAGCACGCACAAAAATACCGCATGCTAAATTATTCTCCTTTTGCATGGGCTTGTTTCCCTCAATACATTATTGATACCATCACTTGCGTAAATCAACTCTACTTTCACATATGATTATTGATTGTGCCATTTGATTTAACAGGACTCATCCCCATATAGGAACTCTACTATTCATGTTGGTTTTTCTCAAGCTAATTTTACTAGCAATATTTTTATTTCATTTTTATTGCTTGATTATTTTATAACATCTCCGTTGCTAATACTTCACCTGAACGATTTATTTATCTAAATGATATGCCTTTTTTCTTATTTGACCTTCCTGAACAATTGGAATTGGGTTTTCCTGGTCCTGTTGGTCACATGTTTGATAAACTGGTTTGTGCTCTTTTCTTCTCCTTACTCTGGAGAGGGTTCTCCTCTGGATACCAATCCTTTGTTGCTTCAGTACCTTGCTCCTCTCACACAATATCTCTTAGTGTGTTTTTTCGACAGCTTTATCTCTAAGTATAACTTCTTTTAAATTTGCCTCATGGAATGTCAATTTCATAAATCAACCTGTCAAATGTAATAAAAATAATGGACTACCTTTGACTGAAGGACTATGATATTCTTCTTCTTCAAGAGACCCATCTAAACTCAAGAGAATTTTCTCTCTTTGACAAACACCCCTGCCCTTGGTATGCCACTGCTATGGTTTGAAAAAGGCTAAGAAGCCGGCGGGAGTGGCAAAAACGTCCTTTAAGGAACACCTTCCCAATCTGGCTTTATCCCGCCCCCTTCTTGACACCACTGGACAGCGTTCTCAGCCATTGTTCGATCTTGCCTGGGTTGCAGTGCCCAGGCAAGGTCGACAGAACCTCCCGATACAATCAGAACTTTCTACTGATATACTCCTTTTTAGAGCTCTCGCTATTGAAGACTCCTTAAACACCTGGCAGAAATCTCTACTTAACACGATGACAGCAATTACTATCCAAATGATTTTACATAATTGGAAATCTGCAGACCTCTTGAATATTACATTCTGGTGGAACACAGGCCTTCTGATACACCTATATGAAGCTAAAGCAGCGGAATTCTCCAACAGATAACATATAGTTAATAAGATTTGGAGTCCCATAATGAACTTCTCTTAACTGCCAATGATATTTCCACTATAATCTTTTCTTTTTTGAAATTATACTTCATACTTGGATATAATAAGATTTGAAGATAATACTTTGGTAAATGCCCCTTTTACACACTCCTTCACCAGAACTTATTAATTGAGCATGATACAATCCTCTCTTCCCTCTTCCGGTTATACCTTCTGACTCCTTCAGAGTTGCATTGTGTGATTACAAATTCCATAGTTAGATGTATGCTCTTTGAAATTTTTATTCATTCAATATGTTATCATACATTGGCATCTGCCGTATCTGTTTTGTTCTATTTCACTAAAAATCTCAATAAAAATATTTGAAATCAAATGGACCATTGGTCTGACCCAATAAAGTTATTCTTATGTTCTTAGCTTTAAACCAGGGATCTCAAAGTCCCTCCTTGAGGGCCGCAAGCCAGTCAGGTTTTCAGGATTTCCCCAATGAATATGCATTGAAAGCAGTGCATGCACATAGATCTCATGCATATTCATTGGGGAAATCCTGAAAACCCGACTGGATTGCGGCCCTCAAGGAGGGACTATGAGACCCCTGCTTTAAACCTATCCAAAAAAGATTCATAATGAAGATGAGAAGGCATGTACATTTATTCCAGTTTTGACTTTTGCAGAGTAGAGAAGAAAATGCATTTCTGTTTATCTTTTTACCAGTAAGTTGGGGGAGGGTACTTACTTATATCCCGGAGCAGTAAGAAACCACCCTGAGGAGGCAAGTCACACTCACACTACCAAGTCTAAGGTAAGTACCAATGATATCCACAATAATTCAGGGAGAAATATCACTGATAATTTAGGAGCCACACTAGCTCGTAAAGGAATCTCTTCACAGATATGGAGGGTTATGTATGTTAATGCACACAGCTTGGGCCAATAAAATTCTAGCATTAGAGACTGAGATAACAAACGCCGATCTTGACGTGATAGCGATATCAGAAACCTGGTTCACGGAATCGCATGGGTGGGATATGGTTATACCAGGGTACAACCTACTTCGTTGCGACCGAGAGGGTAAATTGGGAGGAGGAGTAGCGCTATACACTAAGGAAAGCATCAAAACCACCAGAATCACAGATGTTAGATACACTGGGAATCCCTCTGGGTGAACCTGGCCAGAGGGAATGAAAAATGCCTATACCTTGGGGTGATATATAAACCTCCCAGGCAACAGGAGGACAAAGACATGGAATTAATCGAGGACATAGAGAACATCACACTGCGCGGGGACACAGTAATGCTAGGAGACTTCAACATGCCAGATGCAGATTGGAACACACTCTCTGCGACTACAGGTAGCAGCAAAAGAATATTAACCTCCATAAAGGGTGCACGTCTCAAGCAATTGGTATTGGAGCCCACCAGGGACCAGGCGTTACTAGACCTAATTCTCACCAACAGAGATAGCATCACGGAAGTCTCAGTAGGAGACACACTGGCCTCCAGCGACCATAATATGGTATGGCTCAACCTCAAGAAAGGTTTCCCTAAGATAAACACAGCAACAAGGGTTCTCAACTTTAGAGGCACAGACTTCAACCGCATGGGAGATTTTGTCCATCAGGAGCTACATAAACAAGCAATATCTGACAATGTGGAGGATATGTGGTCGTCTCTGAAGTCCATCCTACACGAAGCAACAGACCGATACATAAAGACAGTAAGTAAACGCAGGAGAAACAAAAGACCCCAATAGTTCAGTAAAGAAATTTCAGACCTAGTTAAACAGAAAAAAGACGCATTTATCACCTACAAACATTTAGGCAGAGAGGGGGGCGAAAGAGGACTATCTAGACAGATCTAAAGCTGTCAAAACAGCAGTCAGAGAAGCCAAACTCCGAATGGAGGAAGAGCTAGCACGGAAAATTAAGAAAGGGGATAAATCTTTCTTCAGCTATATTAGTGACAGGAAAAGAAACAAAGATGGGATATTACGCCTGAAGCAATCGGACGGTAACTTTGCGGAATCAGATTCTGAGAAGGCAGAACTACTAAACCAATACTTCTGTTCAGTGTTCACCCGCGAAGCGCCGGGAGCTGGTCCACAGCTGCAGACGGGAGATAACCAGAAAGACCCGTTTCAAGATTTTGAATTTACGCCCAGTAGCGTCTATAACGAACTATCAAGACTCAAAGTAAACAAAGCCATGGGACCGGATAACCTACACCCCAGAATGCTCAGGGAGTTAAGGGAAGTCCTGGCAGAACCATTATCTGTTCTTTTCAATCTTTCCCTAAGCACAGGAAGGGTCCCCTTGGACTGGAAAACCGCCAACGTAATCCCACTCCACAAAAAGGGCTGCAGGACAGAGACAGCAAACTACAGACCAGTGAGTCTCACGTCTATAGTGTGTAAACTCATGGAAACACTGATCAAACAGAATCTTGACACAATCCTAGACGAAGAAAAACTGCGTGAGCCACACCAACACGGGTTCACCGAGGGTAGATCCTGCAAATCTAATCTGATTAGCTTTTTTGACTGGGTTACTAGACAACTGGACGCCGGAGAGTCACTGGACGTGGTATATTTGGACTTCAGTAAAGCATTTGATAGCGTCCCTCATCGAAGATTACTGAACAAGCTGAAATCGATAGGATTAGGAGACACTCTAACTACATGGGTTGGGGATTGGCTGAGCGGTAGACTTCAGAAGGTGGTGGTGAACGGTACCCCATCCGAAGCATCGGACGTGATCAGTAGAGTGCCGCAGGGCTCGGTCCTGGGCCCGATTCTATTTAACTTATTCATAAGAGATATGATGCAAGGACTTAGAGGAAGGGTATCACTGTTCGCCAACGACGCCAAACCTTGCAACATAGTAGGCAAAAGCTTATTACCTGATAATATGACACACGACCTTCTGTTGCTGGAACAATGGTCAACTACTTTGCAGCTAGGCTTCAATGCTAAAAAATGCAAGATAATGCACCTGGGTAAGAGAAACCCGCGTAGAACTTATGTACTAAATGGTGAGACCTTGGTTAGGACCACGGCGGAACGCGACCTAGGGGTGATCATTAGTGAGGACATGAAGGTTGCCAATCAAGTGGAGAAGACTTCCTCCAGGGCAAGACAAATGATGGGGTGTATCCGCAGAGGTTTCGTCAGCAGGAGACCTGAAGTTATGATGCCATTGTACAGCGCCATGGTGAGGCCTCACTTGGAGTACTGTGCTCAGTTTTGGAGACCACACTACCGAAAGGACGTGCTGAGGATCGAGTCGGTTCAGCGAACGGCCACCAGGATGGTCTTGGGGCTCAAGGATCTCACGTATGAAGAAAGATTTAAAAAATTGCGGCTGTACTCACTTGAGGAAAGAAGAGAACGGGGAGATATGATTGAAACGTATAAGTACATCACGGGACGCATCGAGTCAGAAGATGATATCTTCTGGCTCATGGGACCCTCGACCACCAGAGGGCATCCGCTGAAAATCAGGGGAGGGAAGTTTCATGGCGACTCCAGGAAGTACTTCTTCACCGAAAGAGTAGTGGATCATTGGAACAGTCTCCCACTCCAGGTGATAAAGGCCAGCAGCGTGATGGATTTTAAGAGAAAATGGGATACTCACGTGGGATCTTTAAGGGAGTAAATTCAGGGGAGGGGATACTTGGAATGGGCAGACTTGGTGGGCTATAGCCCTTTTCTGCTGCTTTTTTCTATGTTTCTATGAACTGCTTAGAGAGTTTGGCTTTCTTGGGGGGCAGTCTTCATTTCAGTTTTTGACTGCATGGTTTCTGTGGTCCTCTATTTTGTATCACGTGAGGGATCTATCCATATTCTGCACGATTCTGCTAATTAGTAGATATACTGATGCCATAAGACAGGGGGCATCCTATCTCGACCCTCGCCAGGTTGGGTTGTCAGGATTTGTGTGATGCTTCACTAGGCTTTGCCATACCAAGTGTTGCTATTCTAGAGATAGGTATGAATTTATTTATTTATTCAATTTTCTATACCACTCTCCCAGGGGAGCCCAGAACGGTTTACATGAATTTATTCAGGTAATCGAGCATTTTTCCCTGTCCATCTGCAGGTATCATCTATAGGTCCATTGGTATTTTGTGGGTTTTGGAAGGCTGACAATTCCCACCACAACTGTACTAGTTAGAGTGCAATATGGACCTGGGTCCTTTTCTCTACAGCCCACTGCACTGACCACTACAGAATGACATGGTGACAAAATTCTTCACTGTTCCAGTCTCCGCAGATAAGTATGGGAAACCATCTCCATGTCATTCTTAAGGGAGAGAGGGAAGAATCGGAGTATGAATGGGCCCAGTCACTCACCCTCAAGCCTTGCATTGAAGGATGTTGGTGTAAAGGACTGAGGTTGAGAGAGACACTAAAGATTGACAGTCTCTGGTATCCAGAGCAGATATTGTGATGTCATAATGCCTCATTCCACCAATGCCTAAGAGCCAACCTCATCAGTGATGTCACAATGGGTTCATAATCCAATACTTGGCTCACATATGAATCAGAGTATAAATGGGTTCAGCCACTCACTCTCAAGCCTCGTATTGAAGAATGGTGGTGTACAAAGACTGAGGCTGAGACAGACACTAAGGAATGACATGGGATGGTTTCACGCAGTTATCCGCGGGGACAGGAAGGCTGATGAAGTTTATAACCATGTCATTCATTACTGACCATTACTCCTGGGACCAGTTTTAATAGGAATGACCATTATATCTGAAGCTGACACAGAACTTGGCATATACTGTCATAGAAACATAGAAGATGACGGCAGAAAAGGGCTACAGCCCATCAAGTCTGCCCACTCTGCTTACCCACCCCCTGTCTATGCCCTAATGACCCAATTTCCTTATCTTGACCCTCGTAGGGATCCCTCATGGGTATCCCATTTATTCTTAAAGTCTGGCACGCTGTCTGCCTCGATCACCTGCACTGGAAGCTTGTTCCAATGATCAACCACTCTCTCTGTGAAGAAATACTTTCTGGTGTCGCCATGAAATTTTCTGCCCCTGAGTTTGAGCGGGTGCCCTCTTGTGGCCGAGGGTCCCTTGAGAAAGAAAATATCATCTTCCACTTCGACACGTCCCGTGAGGTACTTAAATGTTTCGATCATGTCTCAACTCTCCCTACGTTCCTCAAGAGTGTAGAGCTGCAATTTGTTCAGTCTCTCTTCGTACGAGAGACCCTTGAGCCCCGAGATCATCCTGGTGGCCGTCCGCTGAACCGATTCAATTCTGCGCACATCTTTACTGTAATGTGGCCTCCAGAATTGCACACAGTACTCCAGATGAGGTCTCACCATGGCCCTGTACAACGGCATTATGACTTCAGGCTTTCGGCTGACGAAACTTCTATTGATACAACCCAATATCTGCCTTGCCTTAGATGAAGCCTTCTCCACTTGATTGGCAGTTTTCATGTCTGCACTGATGATTACTCCTAAATCTCGTTCTGCTGAAGTCCTAGTTAAAGTTTCTCCGTTCAAGAAGTACGTCCTGCATGGATTTCCGCTTCCGAGGTGTATGACCTTACATTTCTTAGCATTGAAGCCTAGCTGCCAGGTTGAGGACCAACTTTCCAATGTAAGCAGGTCCTGCGCCATATAATTCTGTAAACTGCATTCATTTACTATATTACATAGTTTGGCGTCATCGGCGAATAGTGTTATTTTACCTTGAAGCCCTTGAGTCAGATCCCCTATGAATATGTTGAAAAGGAGTGGACCCAGGACCGAGCCCTGCGGCACTCCACTGGTCACCTCCGATGTTTTAGAGAGGGTACCATTAACCACCACCCTCTGAAGTCTGCCACTCAGCCAATCATTGACCCATGCAGTTAGTGTCTCTCCTAACCCCATCGATTCCATCTTGCTTAGCAGCCTGCGGTGTGGGACACTATCAAAAGCTTTACTGAAGTCCAGGTACACGACATCCAAAGACTCTCCCAAGTCCAACTTTCTTGTTACCCAGTCAAAGAAGCTGATGAGATTGGATTGGCAGGACCTACCCTTGGTGAATCCATGCTGACTGGGATCCCGAAGATTCCCTTCATTCAAGATCGTGTCCAATTTGCTTTTAATTAGTGTTTCCATGAGTTTGCACACTATTGATGTGAGACTCACCGGTCTATAATTCGCAGCCTCTGCCTGCAACCCTTTTTATGCAGAGGAACAACATTAGCTAATTTCCAGTCCAGGGAAACTTTCCCCTTACTTAGGGAGAGATTGAATAGCTCTGCCAACGGTTTCGCCAGGACATCGCTCAATTCTCTGAGCACTCTTGGGTGCAAATTGTCTGGTCCCATGGCTTTGTTCACCTTGAGTCTTGCCAGTTCACTGTAAACTTCACCTGGTGTGAACTCAAAATTCTGAAACGGGTCTTCTGTGCTTTGTGTTGCCTTCAACTGCGGACCGTGTCCCGGTGCCTCACAGGTGAAGACTGAGCAGAAGTATTCATTCAGTAGTTCGGCTTTATCGGAATCTGCTTCCACGTAACTTCCGTCCGGTCTTCTAAGGCGTACTATCCCGCCTGTGTTCCTTTTTCTCTCACTAATATACCTGAAGAAGGATTTGTCCCCCTTTTTAATGTTTTTTGCCAGAATTTCTTCCACTCGAAGTTTTGCCTCCCTAACTGCCATTTTGACCGCTGTAGACCTGGTCCTATATTCTACTTTTGCCTCTCTTTTCTCCGTGCGCTTGTAGGAGAGAAACGCTTTTTTCTTCTCCTTAATGAGGTGCGAGATCTCTGCGGTGAACCATTGGGGTTTATTGTTTCTTTGTCGTTTATTTACTGATTTTATGAAGCGGCTAGTTGCTTCATGTATGGTTGATTTCAGTGTTAACCACTTAGCTTCTACATCATCGGTCTCCGCTTGGTCCTGCAGCGTCTGATGGACGAAATCTCCCATGCGTGCGAAGTCTGTGCCCCGGAAATTGAGTATCTTTGTTTTCGTGTTTGATCTAGGGAAGCCTTTCCTAAGGTTGAACCATACTATGTTGTGGTCGCTGGAGGCTAGCATATCTCCTACTGAGACATCTGAGATGCTTTCCCCGTTGGTGAGTACCAGGTCGAGGATTGCCTGGGCCCTAGTGGGCTCCGTTACCATTTGTTTGAGACATGCTCCCTTTATGGAGGTTAAGAGCCTCCTGCTACCGCTGGTTGTCGCTGAAAATGAGTTCCAGTCTGCATCAGGCATATTGAAGTCCCCTAGCAGTACAGCTTCTCCTCGTAGAGTGATATTCTCTATGTCTTCAATTAATTCTGCGTCCATGTCTTCCAGTTGTCTTGGGTGTCTGTATACCACACCTAGATACAGACATTTTTCTCTGCCTCTTGCCAGGTTTACCCAGAGGGACTCCCCGGTGTACTTAACATCTGTGATCCTGGTGGTTTTGATGTCCTCTTTAATGTATAAAGCTACCCCCCTCCTAACCTGCCCTCTCTGTCCTGACGAAGTAGATTGTAGCCCAGTATAGCCATATCCCACCCATTTGAGTCCATGTCACACATTTGAGGGGTGGGATGGGGTCAGTACCAACTGCGGGGGGAGGGGGGGGGTCATGCCTCAGTCCTTTCAATGATCAGTATGGGTACCTGTCTGTGACTTACTCGTTATTGAAACAGGTCCAGATAAAAACATCTCAATGGTTCCATTATCCCTGAAAACGTCCAACTTCTGGGCCCACTCAAAACATTTCCCCTTGTGATTGAGACACACGCGGAGAAATCTGTCTCAAATATGAGTTTCAAAAATCATGACTTAGATGTTTTGCCATGAAAATCATCCATCTGCTGTTCTGTGCCACTTTTGAGACATTTTTCTTCCTTGAAAATGAGCATCTAACCCTTTGAGGGCCACATGAGCTAAAGAGTTGGCAGGGACAGAAATCCCAACCATCCCTGCCAGAATCCTGCCCATCCCCTCTGTCCCTGTATAAAAATGACCTGTCCCCATAAAAAGCAGCAATTACTTCTGACAGTTTTGATTATAATTTTAATTGAGTTTTACAGAAAATTCAAAACAAAGTCAGACATCTGCCAGAACAGCAATAAAACCAATACCCCTTCTCCCTCCCTATCCCCAGTTGGGTGGGGTTGGCATTGGCATATCAACAAAATGCTATCCTAAAGTACATTTAAGGCAGAATTTGATGAACAGAAAGAAGATGCCCGGTGAAGCAGTTCTCTCCCCCTCAGCCCTTTTTTTTAAGTTACATATGTAATGTACCTGCTGGGCTGCTGGTACCTGCTGGGCTGAAGCAGTTTAATGCAGGGTAGTCTGGCTCCAGAGCTGCAGTTATGCTGCCCAATTTCTCCCGTGCTCCTCTGCACAGCCGCAGTGAGTGGTGGCAGGCTTGAGCCAATGAGATTCTTGAGAGGAGGTCTCACGCCAAGGCCCACTACTGGGAGAGCTCTGCACATCCACCAATCTGGGAAGTGCTCAAAATTGGCCATCAAGCTCCAGCTCTGTCTCCCTGATTGGTGGATGTACAGAGCTCTCCCAAGTGAATGGCAATCAGCAACTAGTGCGCTGAAGAGTCGAAGAAGCTTAGAGGGAATATTGGAACAAAGGTAGGCTGACATTTCTGTGGGAACCCCGGAGAACTAGCGTCCATCCCCATAGGAGTCCCATGGACCTGGGGGCATTTCCTGCTGGGTTCCTGTGGGACCTGTGGGATTCCCGAAATCCCCATTCCCGTGCAGACCTCTAATGTTAAGTACAAATGCAAAAAAAGGGGAGATAAAGAGACCTCAAATTACATAGCCTCACCACTTGATCAGCTTGGTCTTGGGCAGACAACAGTCCTATACACAGGACAAAAAAACTCCACTTGTGGTACTCAGTCAGGGCCAGTTTGCTGATTTCATAGTCGCCAATCCAGGTCACAAGTACCTGTCAAAATCCCAAAGAGTAGCAACATTCCAGAATCCCAAAGAGTATCAACATTCCAGAACCCCAAAGAGTAGCAACATTCCAGAAACCCAGAGTAGCAACATTCCATGCTACTGATCCAGAACATAAGAACTACCATCTCCGGATCAGACCTTCGGTCCATCAAGTCCTGCGATCCGCACACACGGAGGCCCAGCCAGGTGTACACCTGGTGTAATTTTAGTCACCCATATCCCTCTATGCCTCTCGTAAGGAGATGTGCATCTAGTTTGCCTTTAAATCCTAGAACGGTGGATTCCGCAATAACCTCCTCTGGGAGAGCATTCCAGGTGTTCACCACTCGTTGCGTGAAGCAGAACTTCCTGATATTTGTCCTGGACTTGTCCCCCCTTAGCTTCAGTCCGTGTCCTCTTGTCACATTAGACATTGTAAATAACTTTTTTTTTCCTGCTCTATTTTGTCGATTCTTTTCAGTATTTTGAAAGTCTGGATCATATCCCCTCGCAGTCTCCTTTTCTCAAGGGAGAACATTCCCAATCTTTTAAGTCGTTTCTTGTATTCCAAGTTCTCCATACCTTTTATTAGCTTTGTTGCTCATCTCTGCACCCTCTTCAGCAGTTTTATATCCTTCTTTAGGTTGGGAGACCAATGTTGGACACAGTATTCCAAGTGTGGTCTGACCATTGTCCTATAATGCGGCATTATAACTTTCTCCGATCTACTCGTGATTCCTTTCTTTATCATGCCTAACATTCTATTTGCTTTCTTTGCCGCTGCCGCGCATTGTGCCGACGGTTTCAGGGTCCTATCTATCAGTACACCCAGGTCCTTTTCTTGTTCGCTCTTACCCAGAGTTGCACCTGACATTCTATACTCGTGTTCCTTGTTCTTTCTGCCTAAATGCATTACTTTGCACTTTTCCACATTAAACTTCATCTGCCATTTCTCTAACTGACACAAGTCACTCTGGAGTTCCTCGCTATCATTCTGCGATCTGATTGCCCGGCATAGCTTTGTGTCATCTGCAAACTTGATGATCTCACTGGATGTTTCTTCTTCTAGGTCATTGATGAAAATATGAAATAAGATGGGCCCAAGTACCGAGCCCTGGGGCACACCGCTAGTCACTTTCTCCCAGTCCGAGAACTTCCCATTTATTGCCACTCTCTGCTTTCTATTCTCCAGCCAGGGCAAGCAGTGTTTTTCCCCCATGTCTTTCTCAATAACAGACTATGGACTTTTGCTCCAGGAACTTGTCCAATATAAAGGTTTTTTTCTTTTCTTTTATGTTTTTATTTCTACACTAGTGTTTAAGCCCGTTAGATTAACGGGTGCTAGATGTCTCCTGCTTTTGAAC
Organism: Geotrypetes seraphini; assembly: GCF_902459505.1. Taxonomy (NCBI): domain Eukaryota; kingdom Metazoa; phylum Chordata; class Amphibia; order Gymnophiona; family Dermophiidae; genus Geotrypetes; species Geotrypetes seraphini. The sequence goes on from NC_047085.1 coordinate 15,433,518, forward strand.
CTGGGCAGGGGCAGAGGCAGAGCTGGGGCGGGAGGGAGTGACGGTGGGAGAGCAATTTCAAAGCTTCAGCATCGGCGGCTCCTTGACCAATCCGCGCTTACAACGTCCCCACACTTGTGGTCTGGCTGGCTCCCCCACCAAAGCCCTTCGCAGCGGCAGCCCCTCCCGCATCCGTCCCCGTGTCCCAAGCCTCTCCGAAGGCCGGCTCCCACGAAAATGGTACCCCTCTGTCCAAAGCCGCGGCGGAAGCCTCCCTCAAGACACATTTCAAATCTGACATATTGTAATCACAAAACAGAAAATAAAATTATTTTTCTTACCTTTTGTTGTCTGGTCATTATTCATATCATGTAGGGGTCCCAGGCTATGGTTGGCTTTTGATAACTCGCTTGTCAGGGCCCCTTCTTTCTTCTTCCCTCCCTCCATCCCTGCAGCTGAAGACAGGCACCTCCCCCCAGTGGTCTGAGACAGGAGGGAGCAGTTAGGAGAGGGTCTGAGGGCAAAGAGGGGCTCAACAGCACACAACCACCTTTCCTTCCCTCCCTCCATCAGGTGCTCCAGTGGTCTGAGACAGGAGGGAGCAGTTAGGAGAGGGTCTAAGGCTAAAGAGGGGCTCAACAGCGTCCAACCACCTTTCCTTCCCTCCCTCCATCAGGTGCAGTGAATCCACCAATGTTAAAAGGAGCCGCGTCGAAATCGGAGGCCTGTCACTGCTGTAACACGTTCCACTCTGCCTTGGTCCCGCCCCTTCTCTGACATATGGGACCGCGGCAGAGGGAATGTGTTACAGCAGTGGCAGGCCTCCGATTTCGACGCGGCTTCTTTTAACATAGGCGGAGGTAAACTGTACCTGATGGAGGAAGGTAAGGAACGGTGGGTCAAATTTTGGCAACGGCAGGAATTGTTTTACGGGCCAAGCACCGTGAAACTTTGTTTCTTTAGGCAGCCCCAGTTATTTACTTGGATTCAATGTGAGCCGGGTGAGGAAGGCCGCCGCAGCCTCGCGGCTAGGTAGGGGAACAACAATGGCGCTTATGCTCAAGCCCCCGCCGCAGCTCCTCTCTCGATCCTGGTGCGGTTCGAGAGGGGAGTCGTGGCGGCGGCTTGAACATAAGCGCGATTGTTGTCCCCCTACCTAGCTGCGAGGCTGCGGCGGGGTTTCCATGGCAACCCGATCACGGATCTCAGTGTAGGGCCGGGTCTGGCGGCGCCGTATAGTGCGGAAGCGGGAGGCGGGACCTCAGCACAGCGCCGCCGGCCCCCAGGAGCTCGAGGCCGGCTGCGGACATGCCTGGCGTGGCATGGTGCAGGAGGAACAGTGATCGGTGGAGAGCAGGTGATGAATAGGTGGCGCGAGGTGGAGAGTAGGTGATGACGTAAAACGTGCGCATGCGCACTTGTGTTTTCGGGACGGATCAGGGAACACGTTTTTTTTAGTGCGCATGCGCGGCTAGCATTTTATTATTATAGATATTACCTAATAGGCAACTAACTGATGTCCTTTTTGTCATCTCTTCTCTCAAATTTTCTTGTCTTTCATTCTTTAAATCGGGACGATGATTGTCATTTTGGTGTACAGTGTTCCCCCGGTCATTCACGGTCGGCGGTTGGCGGTCCCTGTCATTTGCGGTATTTTCTGACCGCGACCGCTGACCAGAAGAGGACAGCTGGAGAGGCAGGAGAGGCTTGAGCGCTGGCGAGTGAAGGAAATCACTCGCTGTATGCGCCAATTGCCTCTTCCTGCACTAAAGTCAGGCCTTACCAATCAGGAGCTGCTTTGACACGCAGAGGCGGTTGGAACATCCAGCGAGTGATTTCCTTCACTCGCTGGTACTCCGGCTGCTCTCTCATGCCTCTCCCGCTGCCCTCTCCAGTCTCCCCCATGAAAAAACGTATTCGTGGTTTTTCAAGATTCTCGGGGGTTCCTGGAACGGAACCCCCACAAATTTCAGGGGAGTACTCTATAATATGATTTCTAATTCTTTTCTGGCGTATAAAATGTGTTTTCTTATTTTATTCTGCTTACTGCAACTTAGTAAAAGCCGGTGTCAAAGAATTAGGCATATCAGACATAAATTCTAGGTCTTGAGCAATTAGACATTTTCCAGTAATCGAAAGAAAATCACACTGAGGCCTCTAGAAAGCAAAGGTTACAATTTAATAGAGCTGAACATAAGAACATAAGCAATGCCTCTGCTGGGTCAGACCCGAGGTCCATCGTGCCCAGCAGTCCGCTCACGCGGCGGCCCAACAGGTCCAGGACCTGCACAGTACTCTTCTATCTATACCCTTCTATCCCCTTTTCCAGTAGGAAAATGTCCAATCCTTTCTTGAACCCCATTACCGTACTCTGCCCTATTACGTCCTCTGGAAGCGCATTCCAGGTGTCCACCACACGCTGGGTAAAGAAGAACTTCCTAGCATTTGTTTTGAATCTGTCCCCTTTCAACTTTTCCGAATGCCCTCTTGTTCTTATATTTTTTTGAAAGTTTGAAGAATCTGTCCCTCTCTACTCTCTCTATGCCCCTCATGATCTTATAAGTCTCTATCATATCCCCTCTAAGTCTCCTCTTCTCCAGGGAAAAGAGTCCCAGTTTCTCCAGTCTCTCAGCGTATGAAAGATTTTCCATCCCTTTTATCAGACGTGTCGCTCTCCTCTGAACCCTCTCTAGTAACGCCATGTCTTTCTTAAGGTACGGCGACCAATATTGGACGCAGTACTCCAGATGCGGGCGCACTATCGCCCGATACAACGGCAGGATAACTTCTTTCGTTCTGGTAGGAGGCAAAGTGTAGAATTCAGCCATGTTTTAGCTAAATGAGAAATTTGGCTTGATGTTATATGCAATTTATCTCTTTAGTTACAAAATTTCTAACCCGCTTAATCCTAAACAGTTTACAAAATCCAAACATAATCCTAGTTTGAGTACAAAAATGGAAATCAAGCTCAGCAGAGCTTATCTCCACTCCATCTCAACCAGTGACATCATCCCATCAGCTAAAAGCCTCCACCAACAAAGGAATCGCTTCAGATTTGCTTGTGAGCTAGAATGAGACAGTCAGTGGCTCCGGAAGAGACATTCAGAGAGTGAAGACCATTCAAAAGACTCTTCGTGAATGAATATCCTCAAAGTCAGTGGCGTAGCGAGGGCGATTGGTGCCCCTCTTCCGCCCTCTTCCCCGCCTTCACAACCGCGCACACACCCCTTCCTCGTACCTTTTAAGTATGGCGCCAGCAGCCACCAAACTTACTGCCCGTGTTGGCTTTGGCACTCTGAAGTCCCAGAAGTGATGTCAGAGAGAGTGCCGAAGCCGACGCGGGCAGCAAAGTTGGTGGCCGATCGCGCCAAAGTTAATAAGATACGGGGGCAGGGAATGGGCACATGCGCAGCAGGGGCAGGAATGGGAAGGAGAGGGGCAGAGAAGAGGAGGGGTACCGTTTTCTTGAGGAAGACCGCGCATGGGGCAGACCCCTCCCTTTACTTACCAATTGCTCAAAGTCTTTATTTAGCAGAGGTTACCCTACTGCAACTCTACAATGCAGAATTTTTAAGAGTAGAAAAACGCTATAAGTGCTGGGTCTATAGAAAGCCTCAATATTTGGGGGTGGGATTGGAGGGAAAGGAGAAGCCTAATAATAGGGAGAAGCCTAATAATAGGGAGAAATGGGGGTTGGAGGGAGGGAAGAGAAGAAACCAAGAAAGGGAGACGAGAGAGGAAAGGAAACAGTTGTATAATATAACATTACTCCGCTAAATGGAATTCCACCCCCAAAATATAACAGTTCTGTATGTTTAATAACTTTTTTGAACAGCATTTAAATGGATTTTTATTCATATAGAGTGATTAAATTATGCTTTGACAAAAAGAGAGTATTAAACAAGTTTCACTTTTTATTACAGTAATACACTCAGGAACAATTGATTTAAGTCTCAGGCACAGAATGAGAGGAAGCCAGGGGTGAATCAGTCCCTCTTCTTCGCACATTAGAGACCGGAGCGCAGCAGGAAGCCCACGAAACCCACTGACATGGCCAGGGCCAGGTAGCTGATCTTCACGCTCGCCGCTCCACTGTAGTTACACAGGTCAGTCTGGCAGCAGGAAATGGAACCATTTACCCCGAGGTATTCTATTTCCATTGGCATACACTTTGGAATACATCGTTTACTGATAACAGTTTGATCTACACATAAAAGAAAGAAAATAATTTCATTTGTAAGTCCATATTTGGGAATAATGTCCAATGAGTTAGGGCTCTGTTTCAGCTACTAATTCGGTGTCTCTCAAACTGAGTGCCATGCCACAGTGGTGTGCCACGAGAGATTCCAAAATGTTACTTTATTTTTATAAATTCCCTTCATAAGTGTACACTAGAATAGATGACATGTATGTCGCGTACGCAAGAGTCTGTCAATGTTGTGAGCGACTGTGTGCTTAAGGCTACAACTGCCCAGCCTAGCATCATTCTTAGACGTGACTGGTCCTTGAAGGTAACGGCAAGGAATTTTATTTTTATTTTTTAAGCAGCAGTTATCCGAACTTGAGCAACAAAGAGAAAAAAGACAAGATCCGCAGAAAATAGTTCAATCAACGATTGGGACAAAAGAAAAAGAAAAAATGTATGATTGCTCAAAAGACAGTGTCGGGTCTCTTTCTTCTGGAATAAAGAAATATATGTCCCAGCTCTTCAACCTGCACCCCAGGATGCTTAGGGAGCTGAGTGATGTCTTGGCGGAGCCACTGTCCGCGCTCTTCAACCTCTCCCTTAGTACAGGCAGCGTCCCGTTGGACTGGAGGACGGCTAACGTCATTCTATTCCACAAGAAAGGCTCAAAGATGGAGACAGCAAACTACAGACCAGTGAGTCTAACATCGATAGTGAGCAAACTAATGGAAACTCTAATCAAACACCAATTGGATAAGATCCTGGATGAGTTGAATCTACGGGATCCCCGACAACATGGATTTACTAAGGGGAGATCATGCCAATCCAACCTAATCAGCTTCTTTGATTGGGTGACGGGGAAGCTGGATATTGGGGAGTCCCTGGACATCATGTACCTGGACTTTAGCAAAACATTCGATAGCGTACCACACCGCAGGTTGCTGAGCAAGATGAGTTCTATAGGATTAGGTGACACATTGACGCAATGGGTTGGGAACTGGCTTGGAGGTAGGCTTCAAAGGGTGGTGGTGAACGGCACCCCCTCCGAAATGACGGAGGTGATCAGTGGAGTGCCACAGGGCTTGGGCCCAATCCTATTCATCATCTTTATAAGGGACTTGGCAGAAGGGCTTCGAGGTAAAATAACATTATTCGCCGATGACGCCAAACTAAGTAATGTAGTGGGCAAATACACAACAGACGAAGATTCAATGCCCGACAACATGATGCACGACCTACTCCTACTGGAGCGCTGGTCTAAGACATGGCAACTCAACTTCAATGCCAAAAAATGCAAAGTTATGCACCTGGGCAGCCAAAATCCATGCAAGTCTTATACCCTTAATGGCGAGATCCTAGCAAAAACGGTAGCAGAACGAGACTTGGGGGTAATCGTCAGTGAGGACATGAAGTCTGCCAATCAAGTGGAGTAGGCTTCGTCCAAGGCAAGACAAATCATGGGTTGCATACGAAGGGGTTTCGTCAGCCATAAGGCGGAAGTCATTATGCCATTGTATAGATCCATGGTGAGGTCCCACCTGGAATACTGTGTGCAATTCTGGAGGCCACATTATCGCAAGGATGTGCTGAGACTGGAGTCGGTGCAGAGAATGGTCACCCGGATGGTCTCGGGACTCAAAGATCTTCCATACGAAGAACGGCTTGACAAATTACAGCTATACTCGCTCGAGGAGCGCAGAGAGAGGGGAGACATGATCGAGACGTTCAAGTATCTCACGGGCCGCGTCGAGGCAGAGGAAGATATCTTCTTTTTCAAGGGTCCCACGACAACAAGAGGGCATCCATGGAAAATCAGGGGCGGGAAACTACGAGGTGACAACCAGGAAATTCTTTTTCACTGAAAGAGTGGTTGATCGCTGGAATAGTCTTCCACTACAGGTGATTGAGGCCAGCAGCGTGCCTGATTTTAAGGCCAAATGGGATCAGCACATGGGATCTATTCACAGGGCAAAGGTAGGGGAGGGACATTAGGGTGGGCAGACTAGATGGGCCGTGGCCCTTATCTGCCGTCTATTTCTATGTTTCTATGTTTCTATACTCTTTATTCGATAACTACTGTAAATAAGGGTCAGATTCTGCAACTGGTGCCAGTATCAGCTGGCGCCTCCATAATTGGCATCAGTCACATGTCAATCATGCAGAATCACAGCCAGGTCAGACATTTCCGGAACCTATGTTTTGACATGAATCACGTCTATGGAAGCGCCTACCAGTACCTAAGGTCATTTCTGTCATTAGCCATGCCTCCGTCAACCTTAGGCTTTGGTAGGCGCCTCCATAGATGAGATTCCAGTGCTGGAAATGTAGGTGCCAATAGGCGCCTATCTTTTTTTTTTTTTTAATGCGATTTTAATCCTTCAAGGACTCTAAGATCAACAGCCAATAACCTTTTCTCTATTCCGTCACTGAAGTCTATAAATACAATGAGGTCTACTATCTTCTCTGTTACCGCCCCTTCCCTCTGGAATAGTATCCCAAATTATTTACGTGAAGAATCAATTCTTAATAATTTTAAGACGAAGCTAAAGACATTTCTCTTCCTTGATGCTTTCGAGACCTAACTGTCCTTTTAAGGGCAATTGAGATCAACACTATTGTGTTCAACATTATTTATAGCAGCCCCTATTGTTTACTTTGACTATTGTAGTTCTTGCCTTTTTACCTTTTGTTCCTGTTTACATTATATTACATTAGTGACTTAAATTCCGCCTTTACCTTGCAGTTCTAAGTGGATTACAGTATAAGACAACTGGACATTTCCAGGAAGTTACAATTTAAGGGAAGCTTACAGTTCTAAGCGGGTTATAGTATAAGATAGCTGGGCTTTTCTAGGAAGTAACAATTGGGGGATGCTTATACAGTAGATGCAGGGAATTACAATTTAGGGGATGCTTACATAGTAGATGCAGGGGGATTACAGTTTAGGGAAGGTTTAATAGAGGAGGGAGAGGGGAGAAGTTGGGGAAGGGAGGAGAATTGAGGAATACTAGTAGGGAAGAAGAGTTTAGGGTTGGTTACTTGTTAGGGTCGGTGGGGAGGTTGTATAGTTTTTTTGAATAGTAGGGTTTTGATTTCTTTTCGGAATGATGTAGCCCTTTCAGGACCAAGGGACATATTTGTCCCATAACTTTAAAATCCTATAAATTTTGATTGGGATAGTCTACAGTTCTAAATTTGATATGTACGGATTCCATAGGATACTGCCTTTATGTAAACAAACTGGTTCCGACATTCATTCATTAGCGTCGTTGCCAGATTGACGAGAAGATTCACTTGCCACACTGTCCATAAGCCAGAAGTTTGATTTTTTTTTTTTTTAAATAATGATATTTCACACAAAAAATCAATTTTTGGGCATCTGCAAGCCCTTTTTACCATAAAAATGTCGTCAAAACCACAAAAATTGGCCTACGATCCTTATGGTCCTGAAAGGGTTAAAGTCACTTGTAGTTGTCTTTGTTTTTAAAAGTTTCGAAAGTTATTGTTATTGTTTGGAGATGCTTTGTCAGCTTAAACTTGTATTTTAGCTAAAGTATGTTTTATGATTTTGTACACCGCCTAGAAGGTTGCTTGGGTGGTATAAGAGATTTGAAATAAACTTGAAATGGTAGGGCGCCTATTTCTGCCTGTCTTCTGACGCCTTTTCCAAAATCAGAGCCTAATTAAATGTAGCTAGATACTATACTTTGCACTTGTACAGAAGTACAGGATAACATTTACTTTTACCTACTTACATCTGATGCTTGCAGTGACGAGTAAAAAGTAAAAGCATTGCCAAAGGTTGTGGTAAGAATGGATAGCGTAGCTGGTTTCAAGAAAGGTTTGGACAAGTTCCTGGAGGAAAAGTCCATAGTTTGTTATTGAGAAATACATGGGGGAAGCCACTGCTTGCCCTGTTTTGGTAGCGTGGAATATTGCTACACCTTGAATTTTGGCCAGGTACTAGTGACCTGGATTGGCAACCATGAGAATGGTCTACTGGGCTTGATGGACCATTGGTCTGACCCAGTAAAGCTATTTTTATGTTCTTATGTCCCACTGTTCCCTTTCCATCACAACATTTCTCCCTCTCATCATTCTCTTCCCTCTCATCTGTACTTCATTCCCTCCCTATGATCAAACATTTTCCTTTTTCTTCCGTTCCCCGTGTACATGACCATCTTTCTTTCCCTCTCACTGACACACCCACATCCAATTCTCCCTTTCTATTCCCTCCCCCCTTTCAGCATCTCTTTCCCTCCCTTCCTCCATCCTCTCTCCCAAGTTCATGCCTTCTGTGTCCCAAAAACGCACTTCCTCCCCTCCCCCTCCTCTCCCCTCTGTGTCCGACGATTGTCTCCCAAGTTCGAGTTCAGATATCGGTAACATAGAAACATAGAAATTGACGGCAGAAAAGGGCCATAGCCCATCGAGTCTGCCCATACCAGTGACCCACTCTCTGATTCTTACTCCCCTTTAGATCCCACATGAATATCCCATTTTCTCTTAAAATCTGACACGCTGTTGGCCTCAATCACCTGCTGAGGCAGCTCGTTCCAATGATCGACCACCCTTTCGGTGAAGAAGTACTTCCTATCATCACCTTGAAATTTCCCTCCCCTGATTTTCAGCGAGTGTCCTCTGGTTACCGAGGGCCCTGTAAGACTGAAGATATCATAAACAAGGGTTGGAGGCAGCTCGAGCAAAGAGGCTCACCTTCTTTTCCTGCCTGCAGCAAGCCACAAGACATGGAAGTCTTCCCACGATGTCAGAGCTGCCTCCAACCCCGTGGGGTTCCCAAGACTATGAAGAAGGAGGGTCCCCACAGGATCCCTGCGATCCAGGGGGGGGAGGGGTTTCCCCACAGGATCCCTGTGACCTGATGGGGGAACCCATGGGATCCCCGCAAGTCCCTTGGGATTCCTGTCGTCCCCGTTCCCGTGCAGCTCTCTAGTTCCTTGGTCTTTTGAGCTTTAAATGTTAAGACGGTGATTTTATAAGTTATTCTGTGAGGAATTGGCAACCAGTATGCTTTCTTTAAAAGAGGGGTGACACGATCGTATTTTTTAGAATTTGTAATGATTTGTTGGCGGTATTTTGGATTAACTGAAGACATGTGATATCTTTATGGCATATACCTTTATATAGCAAGTTACAATAGTCTATTATAGAGATAAGTGAATGAATCAGTTTAGTAAGAGATTGAGAGTCTCAGATACTAGCTAAAGACCATATCATTCTAAGTTTGTAGAAATGATTTATGTTCAAACAGTTTTTATTGAAGGAAAAAAAAACATATACAGCATTTACCCACAGAGTAAGACATGCCATACACAAATAAAAGTTTGCAATACGCAGGGCCAGAACTCTGAAGGCTCCACTTCTTCAAGCTCTGCATACAACATCATTCCTTCAAAATTTTTTATCTTATTATCAAATAACCTATGTCAAACCCACAAACAAATAAACCATAATAACAGGAGAAAATAATCAGGTACAGGTCATCAAATCCCACAGTCCCACCCAAACCACCCCCACCCCAAAAACCCCCCTGTTCCAAAACAGACACTAGAACTCCTTGCCAAAACAGAAGTAACTTCCCCCAGGAATAGAAGAAGGAAAAGAGATAAGAAAAGAAAAGAGAAGAAAGAGAAAGGAAAGATCACCTGGTGCTTCCTCCAAGATGGAACATGCCCGGGCCTCAGAAAGAATTACAAAGAATTCAAAATGTCACTTCGAGCCCTCGGAGATAATGAAAAAAGGTAAGAATTCCAGATTCGAAGGAAGAGACGCTTTCTGTGTAAGCCGAAAGACGCATCCTTCCGCTCCAGCAGCAGCAGAGCATGCAAGCGATTCCTCCAAGCCCAAAAAGAGGGCAAAGTATCTCCAATCCAAACAGATAGAATTACCTTCTTCCCCAGCACCCCCACCCGTCTCATAAACTGCCGCTGCCCCGAATCAGGTAAACAAAAGGCCTCATATTTATCCAGCAGGAGACCGGCTGCCGAAAAGGGAAGCGTCAATCCCAAAACACGCTCCACATAAGATAGAACCTGTCTCCAAAAACGCTTGATTTTCACACAAGACCAAAAGGCATGAATAAACGAGTGAGGTTGCTGGTGACATTTGGGGCACAAAGGAGAATCCGTAAAACCTGAATAATACAACTGACTCTTCGTGAAATAGCCTCGATGTATAACCCTAAACTGACACTCCCGAAGATCAGCATTGACAGACACTCCTGGTAGTCTAGCAATCAAGGAAGAAAGATCCAAAGCGTCCTGAGCTATCCCTAAATCACGACACCAATGATCCTGTAATACGGTACGATCAGTCGTTCCCAACCAACGCCTGAAATCTCTATAAAGGCCAGAAACCGTAAATCCATTTTCCAAATAAGGATCTAAAAGTGTTGTAAATTTATCCTCAATAGGAAATGCTAGCGCAGCTCGGGGGAGAGAATGAATATAATGATGAAGTTGTCGAAACGCAAAGTAGTCACCCACAGCAAAAACCCCAGACCGGACCAAAGCATCCCAAGACATTAAGGAACCATCAACTTGAAGCACATGGGTAAGTAACGTAAAATCCCGGGACGCCATCGCACGAAAACTAGCATTCTCCATGCCGGGGCTAAATTGCAGATTTCCCTGAATAGGTAAGTATCTAGTAATCGTGGGAGTCCCTTTCCAGGAGTTCAGCACAAAAGACCAGACGATACGTAGAGAATGCAACAACAAACTTCCCCGAAGTGACATCGGTAATTGAGAGCGAGGGGACTGTACCAAGGACAAGATGTGCCAAGGGGCAAAAAATTCCTTCTCATAGGGTTTCGGAGTAAAATCCTGGCGGTCCGATAGCCACTCACCCAAATAACGCATCAAACAAGCAGCATTGTATAACCGAAAATGCGGCAGCCCCAAGCCCCCACCCTTCCAGTCACCAAACAGGTAACGCAACGCCACCCGCGGACGCCGTCCCCCCCAACAGAATCGAGAAAGCATAGAATGCAATTTAGCAATATCCCGTTTCAAAAGCCATAACGGGAGTAACTGCAAAGTATAAAGCCATTTAGGAAAAAGAACCATATTAAACAAATGAATCCTGCCCGACAGGGACAAAGGGTATGGAGCCCACCGAGCAAAACACTCAGCCGAAAAACTTAACAGGGAGTCGATGTTAACCCGATATAACCCAGAGGTACACGGTGTCAGTATTATCCCTAAGTACCGAAACGAAGAGGAAGCCCATTGAAGAGGAAAGGACCCAGGCCAAGAGTCCCGTATTGATGAAGACGTGGCCAACGCTAAAGATTTGTCAAGATTAAGCTTAAACCCTGAATAATCTCCATATTCCTGAAAAGTGGCCATCAAATTGGACAGAGAGATAACGGGGTTCGAGATATGAACCAGGAGGTCATCCGCAAAAGCCGAGATTTTAAATTCCGAGGAACCAATGCGAATACCGGAAATAGTTTTATTAATCTGAATATCCCGAATCAATGGGTCTAACGACAGAGCAAAAAGCAATGGGGAAAGAGGACAGCCCTGACGTGTACCACGACATATGGGGAATGAAGAAGAACAATGTCCATTAGCCCAAACAAAGGCCGTAGGGGAATGATAAAGTACCCGAACCGCATCCTGAAAAAAACCCGTTATGCCATACCTAGTCAAAACCTCAAATAAAAAATTCCAAGAGACCCGATCGAAGGCCTTCTCAGCATCAAAGCTGACCAAAAGGGAAGATATATTGGTTCTTTCCACGAATTCCAAAGAGGCCAATATGGATCTAATATTTTTCACACTAGTACGCCCCTGCACAAACCCCACCTGCGGGGAAGCTATCAAATCCGGGAGAACACAGGCCAGCCTGTTAGCCAAAACCTTGGCGAACAATTTAGCCTCCACATTCAGCAGCGAAATAGGGCGATAAGAGGAAGAAAGGGTAGCATCTTTCTGGGGCTTCAAGAGCACTATTATTTGAGCAGAAGTGAGAGAATCCGGGAGAGCACCCCGATGAATGGCGGCTGTGAAAGTATCCGCCAAGACTGATGCTATAGAAGGGTGTAGGAGTTTATAAAATTCCATCCTGAAACCATCCGGTCCAGGGGCCTTCAGTAAAGAACCCTTCTGTATGACACCGGACACCTCCTCAGCCGTAATAGGGTTATTGAGGTTAGCCACCGCCTGAGCGGATAGACACGGAAGAGTAATACCGTCCAAATATATAGAGCCCTCCATTAAGTCAGATGGTTGAGAATAGAGCTTCCTATAATACTCATAAAACACTGCATTAATCTCGGCATCCGTCCTGACCATATCCCCCCTTGCCGAGCGGAGCTGTAAGATATGAGTACGACCCGTAGATCGACGGACCACCCTAGCCAAGAGTGCCCCCCTTTGATTCCCATGTCTGAAAAATTGATACTTATAATAAGCAAGCGACTTGACTGCCCTAGCATGCAACAGCTCCTGAAGTTGACTCTGGGTGGCTAAAAGCCGAGAACGCAATGAAGAAGTGTGAGATTGACTGTACAGCCGACGGAGGTCCCCAACCCTACGTTCCAATTGCAAAATTTCCCTATCTCGAGCCCGACGTTGATGACTGGAATAAGCCAAGATCTCACCGCGGAGCACTGCCTTCGCTGCCTCCCAGAAGAGAGTAGAATCCTTCCGATGGTCAATATTATGGAATTGATAGTCAGACCATTTCTGAAGTAAGAACTCCTGAAACTTCGGGTCCTTGTACAATCGAAGCGGAAATCGCCAACGGTAGGAGCCCGGGGAAGAGATATCTAAGTGTAGGGTTAACAAAAGCATGGTATGATCTGAAACGTCAAAGGATCCAATTGTAGCCGATTCAATTTGAGAAAACAAAGAGCTAGAAGTCAACCAATAATCAATCCGTGATAAAGAGGCATGGGCCCTAGATATGTGAGTATAGTCACGCTCACCTGGATGAAGCGTCCGCCAAACGTCAAGAACATCTAAAGAAGAACAAAGTAAAGAAATTCCCCTCGTAGGCTGCATCCGGTCCTGAGGAGCCGGGAGCGACTTATCCAGCAAAGGATCATGAACACAATTGAAATCCCCTCCCACAAGTAATGGTATGTCAGAATGTTGGCCAAGAAGACGTATAAGTGAGGAGAAAAATCGAGATTCATAATTATTAGGCGCATAAACATTACAAAGAATCAGGGGTTGACGATGAAGAAGCACCTTAGCAATGATATACCTACCCCCCGGGTCTACCCACTGCTCTTGGAGGACAAAGGGTACCCCCTTCCGAATCAGAATCAGAACTCCCGCCTTCCGATCGATCGCCGGTGCTCCCAAATGCTGACCGACCCACCAAGTTTGAAGCTTAGCATGCTCTGCTGCTGACAGATGTGTCTCTTGCAAGAAGGCTAAATCAGCCTTCTGACGATTCAAGGCTCGTAAAATTTTTTGTCGTTTAATAGGTGAAGTGACACCATTTATATTCCAGGAAATACATCTAAGAGGCTTCATGAGAAAATGTAGAAGGATAATGAGCCGGTACCAAACCAGAAAGGTAACCGAGAGCAAGGCCGTCCCAGCCATCGACCCGCTCCCAGCTCCTCAATCCAGACCCGAGTTTCCACCAATGGACAGAAGGCCAAATACCAGGTTTCAAGAACACGAAAGAAGAAGAAGAAGAAAGAAGGAGGAAAAAGAGAAAGAGAAAAGAAGAAGAGGTAAGAACAAGAGGAGAGCCCAGCACACCCTCCTCCCCACTATCCCTCCCCCCCACCACCATCCCCCCCCCGTCCCTCATATGACCCACTAGTGGTCTAAGGGCCCTGTGCAGCAACTCCCAACCCCCTCCCTCCGCAGACTATATCTGCCAACCTCCAAAGCGGGAGAGAGAAGGAGTCACGCACAAATGTGAACAGGGCCCCGAGTCCCCCCAGTCCCAAACCTTCCATCCCCATATTCCTCCCGCCCAGATCTCAATCCACATAAAGAATCCCCGAAATAATTCACACCTGACCATCCCACTGTACCCATCCAGAACCAACCATGAGCATATGATGGACATAACATCTCAAGTAACAAGCAGAAGCATAACCCAACCCAAGTAGCGCCACCAGACATCCAGTAATAGAAATGCGTCTCTCAGGGTACGCAGAAAGAAGCCCCTGAGAGTCCCCTACAGGCACCCGCTGAAACACACATACTCCTTCAATGGCACTGTTTTCACCATCCACTCCCAAAAAAGTCACATCCAATATAGACATTCGTACCATAACCCCAGCCCAACACCCATCTTCCATCCATACCCCCAACACACAGGACCAAACCGCATCCATACAAAACATAAGAAAGGATTGTTCATCCAGAGAGTCCTGCGATGCAAAAGAACAAAGAGCCAAAGTGTCAAATTTAACCACCGGACCCAGCTCTACAGGTGGATCCACGCCGGGTGAGGTCTGCATCAACCCAAACCGAAGCAGCACAAGTCCTGGCCACGACTAATCGCCAAGCGTTCAGGTTATGCAGCAATAGTGGGCCATCCGGAAATACCCCGGTAATTCAACAGCAGCAGAGGCCAGAGGAGCAAAAGCCCGGACCCCAGAAGCAGGACTTCAAGGGCATGCAGAACCATCAAGCTGGCCCTCAAACAAGGATCCACAGGATAGAACAAGCAACAAGCCAACAAGGAACAATTGTGAATCCATGTCTAAAAGGAGAAAGCCGCTCAGCATCCCGCCCTCCGGTCAGCCAGGAAAAATCTAAGGTCCCAGCTCAAGCAGCGCCAGGACACCACCTCAGTAGCAGAAGTACCAGCTCAGAAAGGAAAATTTCAGGGGACCGAGGAAGGTCCAGCCTCCCCAGGCAAAGAATCCAAATATGCCTGAGCATCGTCCGCTGATGTGTAACTTTTCCATCCTGTAGCAGTCCAGATCCGCAATTGTGCCGGATAGAGCAGCTGGAACCTTTGCTGACGATCAAAGAGAGCGGAGCAGACTCTAGAAAACCGCTTCCTTCGCTCCTGCAGTGCTGGAGAGTAATCCTGGAAAAGACGAATCTGTGTTCCTTCAAAGGTAAGATGGTTGCGCTTTTGACGGTACTGTTTCATCAATTCCACTTTATGCGCAGAGTTATGGACTTTGAAAATAGTGACCCGTGCTCTGGTGTGATCTTCACTGCGTCTCCCCAGGCGGTGGGCCCGATCCAGCCGCAAGATGCCCATACCTTCAGGAAGAGGTAATGCTGTGCGAAGCCAGGATTCCAATTTAGTGTGCAGCAGGGAGTCAGGCACTGTCTCAGGTAGACCTATTAGACGAAGATTGTCCCGTCTCGAGCGGTTCTCGAGGTCTTCGATTTTGTCTGCCTGCCGAGCAATTAGCGTTTTAAGTGAGGTCAGATCCGCCGACGAAGCAGAGTGGGCCTCCTCCACGTGCGCCACCCTGGTTTCCAGTTCTCCGGTCCGGCGCGTTGTTTCTGTGACCAGGGACTCCAAAGAGGAGAGTTGACCCGACAGCTGCTCAAACCTAGCATCCAGAGCCCGCACCACCGAAGCGGAAAGAGCAGCGATATGCGCCTCCGACAGCGGGAGCTCAGGACCCGCGTCTGGTGTCCCGGTCGCCATCTTTAGTTCAGCGCGGTGCAATCGCGCCTCCCGATCCTTCGCTCCCCGGGTCACTTTGCCGCTCATTACAGGGCTTACAGGCTGGGCAAAACGGTCCATGAACTGCTCCCACCAGGACACAGCGAAATCGCAAGAAATTTTTTACTCGTTGGGACAAAAGAGGACCCGGGACCCCGGAGCTCGAGCAGAGCACGTCTTGCTCGGCTCAACACATCACGTTGTAGAAATGATTTATAACTACAGCATTTAGTGCATGGATTATTATATGGTAGAACTGTAAGGTTGTGTCCAGAAACTGCAGTGTGGAAAGTGACTGAACCGCAGCACAGAAAGATGGCGATGCCATATTGTTATTCCCCTCAAAGTGCTACGCAGCAATTTTAATAGGGTCATAATATCAGAGAAGTCACAGACAGGGAATCAGATAACAAATTACACAGTTCAAGACATTAAGGCTCAACTGTTGCATTTGATTAGTTATCAATGAAGTCCTGAAGTTTCGCTGGCTCGTGGTAATTCACAGTTTTGCTCCAAGTGTTTTAAGTGTTTTCTCAGCTGCAGGAAAGCTTTACATTTATGGGCTGGGGGACTTTGCAAGGTCAGGTACAATTAGAGCTACCAAATGGCTCCAGAAAAAGGAGGATGGATTGAAATATCCGGGTTTTAATTCCATTGCTTTCAATGGAAGTAACACCCGGATGTCCCTATCTGTCATCCTTCCATTATTTTCAGTGGATGTAAAACCCAGGTGTCTCAATCCACCTCCTTTTTCTGGAGCTATTTGGGAACCCTGGGTACAATAATCATTCTCTTGCCTTATATAATATTTGGGGGATTCCCCCCTTAGTTAGCAGACAATATTATTTTTTTTTTAATATTCAATAATTTTTATTGAGTTTTAGAAATAAAATATACATAACAAAAATCTTACAAAGAATATTATCTCAACTCAGTTAATACATTGTAGATATATAAATTCAAAGAAATCAACAATCAATTATCACCACAATACAAACACGATAAAGTACCTCCCAACACTCCCTCCTCCCTTCCCATCCCCCCTTCCCCCTCCACCCATCCCATTCCCAAATATTACTAATAAATAGTGCTTCACTTTATGATGTAATGAGTTCACTCCAAAACTGCCTGCTCTGACTGATAATTGCTATATATAAGGTTCCCAGATCATCCAAAATTTACTCTGTTTTTTATAAGATGGGGAGGTTGCCCTAGCTTCCAGAATCATAAGAGCATGAAATGCTGCCCTCCAATGCCAAAATGAGTATTTTATGAAGATGTTGATAGCTCAGTATTCTTGCTACTATCGGTTTTGACTGAGAAGAATTAAGCAGTTTAGAAGAAACATGGTGTACTCTTTCAATTTACAAACAGTCAGTGAAGGTAATATCAAGTAGCTGAGGAAGAAGGGATGTAGCCTTCAATCCTTAACTCCACTCTTCTGTCCTCCAATCCATCCATCTGATTATCCCTTTCCCTTAACTGTATCCATGACAACCTCTTTTCTGTTTTTAGATTGTAAGCTCTTTGGAGAAAGGACTGTCTTCTTTGTGACTCTGCACAGCGCTGCGTGTGTTTGGAAGCGCTATAGAAATAATTCATAGTAGTACTGTGAAGAGTTTCAGTCTTTGGGAAGCAGAGCTGAGATTGTGATGTCATAATGCCTCATTCCACCAATAAGAGCCAACCTCATCAGTGATGTCACAATGGCTTGATTGTCCTGCACTCCCCTCTGCCCTCCAACTCAGCCATCCTGTGGCCTATCTTGGCTGTTTAGATTGTAAGCTCTTTTGAGCAGGGACTGTACAATGCTGTATGCGTCTGGTAGCACAATAGAAATAATTCATATTAGTAGTAGTAGTAATGATATCTATTGCATCTGTTCCTTCTGGAAGGCCAATTAGTCTTATTTTGTTTCTTCAGTTTCTATTGGAGAGGTCGTCCAGACTGAGTTGAAATTGTGGATAGCTTCTGAGTTTTTCTGTATCAAGACTGAAGTTTGCTCCAGTTTAATTGTCTTGGTCTCCAGAATTTCAGTTCCTTTTTGTGAAGTTTCCAATTCTAAATTCTGATTTTCGATTTGTTTTTGGAGCTCTTGTGAAATCTTAAGCTGAGTTTTGAGCACATCCTTAATAACTTGAATTTCTTTCATTACTAGATTTGAAGCTCTATCCTTTTCCTTAGCTGCCATATTATCTGGAGTGGGGTGGCATAAGGGAAAGGGATTGGGACTTGTATACCACCTTTTTGTAGTTACACAACCACACTCAAAGTGATTTACATATATACAGGTAATTATTTTGTACCTGGGGCAATGGAAGATTAAGTGACTCACCCAAGGTCACAAGGAGCAGTGCTGGGAATCGATTCCACAACCTCTGGGTGTAGAGGCAGCAGTTCTACCAGTCTCCAGCTAAAATGCACAATACTACTCAGATTTTGAGGAATTACCACTTGCTGTGAATTGTCTTCAAAAGTTGGTAAAAATTGATTGGAAATTGATTGGAAAAGTCTCACATTGCTGAGCTCTCTCCATGCACCCCCCCCCCCCCACACACACACACAACTTACCCAGGTTTAAGAGGGAGACTTTTTGGCTAGTTCTGGTTTTGAAGTTGCATCCTAAAGTAGTATGGGAAATACGAGGGGCTGCTGAAAAGTTCTCAGCCCAACCAAGAAGAGAATGATGTGGAGCCATGAAACTTACAAGTTATTCCACTCTTTTCTTGACACTTTTTGTTTCATTTCATATCATTGTTTTGCTCCCTCCATAGCTTTGATATTTTGGTTTGTAAAATAAGGCCCTGATTCTCGAACTGGCGCTGATTTTTTTAGGCGCTAGTAGATGCCCATAACTCCATTAAAAATGCTGTCCAAATGGCGTTTTTAATTGAGATCTGAGGTGCATATCGGTGCCCAGAAAATCAAACATAGAAACATGATGGCAGATAAAGGCCAGATGGCTCATCCAGTCTGCCCATCCACAGTAAGGCTTTCTTGAATTCAGACACAGTCTCTGTCTCCACCACCTCCCCTGGTATTGTGCCTACATAGGTGCTTTAGGCTGCCAAACACCAAAGTGAGCATGGCCAATACCAGAAATGACGTTAGGCCTAAAGCAAGTGCAGTCTTCAGAAGAATGCACATAAACCCACGGTTAAGTAACAACAAAAGGAAAGTGGGAAAGGAACTGAGCACCTCAGCCTGGAATATAACAAAGTTTATTGGATACAGTCAATTATTGTAATAGAAAACATAGAATAAGCCAACTATTTTGTGATTCCTTCCAGACCCGCCACGTGTTTCGGCTTCAAAGAGGAAGTCGGCCTCAGCAGTACTGAAGGTCATCCAGTAGATGGCGCAAGAGCACTTAATCATCTATGTCTCTCTGTGTGAGACTCTAATGCGGAACCTTAGAATGAAAACTGTATCTGTAACCAAGATAGCACTCAAATGCTGTGTGACCTCTGATTCAGATAGTGGATGCTGTGGATGGGCAGACTGGATGGGCCATTTGGCCTTTATCTGCCCCCTTTTCTCACCAGCAGCATTTCCCTCCCCCCCCCCCCCACTTCTCTGTGCAGCAGCAGCATTCCCTCCCCCTCCATTTCCCTGTGCAGCAGCATTTCTGTTTGTTTCTGACCAGCTCCCTTACCAAAGTTATTTTTGAGTTTAAAGCTGCTGCGGCGGCTCCTCTCACGATCCGTGCCTGCGTCAGAAGCCTTCTCTCTGGCATGATGTCAGAGAGGCTTCCAACGCAGGTGCAGCTTGTGAGAGGAGCCGCGGTGGCGGCTTTGAACTTAAAAATAACTTTGGCAAGGGACTGTAAGGGAGCCAGCTAGACTGCGGGCCGTGCTGTGTTAGACGGAGTGAGGGCGGGAGGGGGGAGTTGTCTCCTTGCGTACCTGCCTAAGATGCCTCTGCATGCGCAGAAGAAACCACCGCTGACTCCTTCTACTGTGCATGCGAAGCCACAGAGCTACAGAGCACGGATCACGCAGTAGGAATGCGCATGCGCGCTTAGGGTTTTATTATTAGTGATAATATCTCAAGGGAGTAAACTATTATAAATCTGTGATATTTACCAAACACATATATCTATATATGACAGTCTTGAAATGCTATATATAAATATTCATGAATTAAATTAGTTAGTGCTCAGACCCACAACCTATTTCATGTTCAAGTGAGGTAACCCGAACATAGGCTGCCATCAGACCATCATAGCATCGACGATGTCTGCACCACCTTAAGATTTTAAATAGCAGAAAAATAACGTGTACTTATCTGCTTTCTTGGAGGTAGTTGGGCAGGTCACGAGACAGGCAGTCCTATGAATTAAAGTGCCAGTGCAATGTAAAACATAAAACCTCTTGCCTTTATAACCATGAGGTTCTATGACCTCACAATGAAGGCGTAAAGAGCCTTAGCCAATAGGAAGAGGAGATGCAAATGTTAAGAGCCTTAGCCAATAGGAAGAGGAGGAGATAGTGGATGCTGCGGATGGACCATTTGGCCTTTATCTGCCATCATGTTTCTATAACCATAAAGCTCTATGACCTCACAATGCAGGTGTAAAGAGCCTTAGCCTATAGGAAGAGGAGATGCAAATGTTAAGAGCCTTAGCCAATAGGAAGAGGAGGAGATAGTGGATGCTGTGGATGGGCCATTTGGGCTTTATCTGCCTTCATGTTTCTGTGTTTCTCATACCCTCCTCCGAAACCATCTTTTACACTGAACTCTCAAATTGTGCCCTTTGATCTGGAACACGGTACAGCACAATTGCTAATATACTGTATGTATTAATCTTATGTCTCATAGAGTTCTCTTAATTCCCCCCACTTCCCCTTTCTGCTTCCTGGGTGCTGCTAGGAGTATCACGGAGTGCTCAGTGGAGTGGGTGCATTTAAACTTACCAGATGTTGAGCCAGAAAATGTCATGCAGTACTTGTCATTTGGTGAGCAAGTTTTTTTTGTAAGACAGTTCTTGTTAGATATTGATGCAATACACCTGTAGCATGTCAGAGAGTCACCTGTAAGGATACACATAAGTTTAATAAGATTAATCAATATTTCCTTCCTCTGCCAAGCTCTGATATTTTTCAAGCAGAATCATTGCTAGATATTCGGAAAACCCATTGCATTTTTCTCTCCTGTAGTGTTGTGATCAGGCTGAGCAGGGGGTTCAAGGAAAAGTGCTGCCCAATTCAGGGAAAAAATTTTTTTTGATTTGATTCAATTCAGCCTATTGTATTGATTTTTTTCGATTTGATTCAATTCACTTTTCCTGCCCAATAGGGCGTTTTTATTTATTTATTTTTTTCAAACATTTTGGTGGATTTATTTTATAGCCTCTTCACCCACCCCAGTCCCCTTTGCCCTCTCCAGCCCCATGCCAGCGCTGTAGTGTAAACAAAATAAACAAAAATAAACACCACCTTTTCCTCTCTCTGTTAGGTCCTACCTAGGGTTACCAGATGTCAACATTTCCCCAGAAATGACCTCCTTTTCGGTTTCATGTCTTTGTAGCTCGCTGGCTATAGAAAGTTAGGGTTGCAAGATTTTCCTTTGGGAAAATCTGGACCCATGACCATGCCCACTGGACCGCTCAGTTTTGCCTCTGTCACTCCCTGTTCTGCCCCGCCCCCAGGGGCTTGCGCGGATGCCCCTTCCTGATGCAATTTAATCTGACAAAGTGCCAGGTTTTGAAAAGCCGTCTGGAGCCCCCAGACATGTCCTCAAAAAGAGGACATGTCTGGGGAAATCCAGACGTCTGGTAAAGTGTAGTTACTTACCTGTAATATAGGTTCTCCGTGGACAGCAGGATAGTCAGCCACATGTAGGTGTTGTCCCAACAGCTCCCAATTTGCGGATAAGCTCTCCAATAGCTCAGAGAGGTGTTTTGTTTTTTTCTCTCTCTCTCTCTGAGTACGTGCAGTGACCGGGCCCCACTGGGCATGCCCGAGCACTACCCATTTCCCCCTGCTTCCCCCTAATCCCCAGTCTTTAATCTCCGCCCGTTCCCATCAGTCGGATTTTCTATAGCTCTCCATTACAACTTTTCTACTCATCACTTGAAGATGCCTGAATCATCAAAAGAAATGACTGGGATGCAGGAGAAGGATGAATGCACTGGATCCTCATGAATTGTGCGTCTGCTGATTGGATCTGGGGCACGAGGATCCGTGCAGCTTGCATTGTGCGCACATGTCTTCGTGAGCACGCAAGCTGAACCCCCCACCCCCCCCCCCGCCACTTACATTACAAAAAGAGGACATGTCTGGTGAAATCCAGACGTCTGGTAAACTTATATTAAGTGAACATGTTTTTTAGTGGTTTAAGCAGTAATTAGCAGGTAGTTTTTTAAGCAGAAGCGATGTGCTGGAATACCTGTCAATGCTATGTGTTATTTGTGCTGCAACTCACTCTCTGAAAGGTTGCACCGAGCTCACAACTACCCCTGTTTCTGGAAGCAGGTGAAAGCCTGGCTCTTCTCCCAAACATGTGAGGGCTGCGGCCACAGACTATCCCCTCATATCACATCCAGACCAGCTTGCAGTGCAACAGCTCCATTCAACTGTACATGTAATTTCCCCTCATTCCAGCCACCCAGTGCCTTTGACCTCCACATCTCGTCTGTCTTTGTCCCCTCTGTTGCCTATCAAGATGTTCTAGTTGTGTTTTGCTGACTTTTGCAGCCCAATGTCAAAGTTTTTCTATTTTTAGGATTTAATTTACCGATCTTCAAGTTCTTGTTTCTCACTTACCGGTGTGGAGACACAGAGCTGCCGCAAGCAGAGAGAGCAGAAAGGTCTTCATCTTCAGCCGTTGCCTTCAGATTACTGAGGGTTGAGTCCACCAGGAGAGTCTTATATAATCTGGATCAATTATGCAAAAGCATATTTACTCACAAAGGTGTCTCTAAGGGACACTCGATGAAGTTACAGGGAAATACTTTTAAAACCAATAGGAGGAAAGGTGTATCCCAGAGGGTTTGACTGATGATGAGTCTAGCTGTTGCCGAATACACTTCAAAGCCCTCTTACTGGCTTACAAGTGCATTCACTCTGTAGCCAGTGGCATATTAAGGAAGGTAGTGGGGATGGTCCTCCTCTCTGCTCCCCCCCCCCTCGTTCCTTCCCCACCCCCCACTGCCACACACATGTGCCCCTTCCCCCATACCTCTTTATCGTTCCCGGCGTGGACAATGACCCCACGTCGGATCTTCCTTTGGCGTTACTTCTTTGACATGTGCCTAGCAAGTGATATCAGAGGGAGAGATGACACCGGCAGCAAACTGACGCCAGGAATGTTAAGGAGGTGCAAGGGAAGGAAAGGGGAAGGAGCGGTAGGGGGAAGGGTGGAGAAGAGGGAGGAGAGGGGTGCCATCACCTTGGGGGCATCTCACCCTCACTACACCACTGTCTGTAGCCCTTCAATATCTCCCTCTTAAGTCCCTCTTATCTGATCCCTTCTTCTCCACCGCCAACTCCAGATTCCGCCCTTCTTTCCACGCCACATGCCAGAGTTGGTACGTTCTGCTCCGTCTCTAGTGGTCTTCCAATCCAAGCGAAAAGCCCACTTTTTGGAAACTGCTTTCAACTCACTCACTGTCAGCTACCTCTCTCCACCGTATCATTTCTTCTGCTAGAAGCATAGAAACATAGAACATGACACACCCCAACCCCGAGATGACCTGTCTGTCTAAACTAGATTGTAAGCTCTTAGTGGTGTGGATGGACTTTTATGTTTTTTTATTTTATAAGGGACATTGTATACTGCTGCGATCTTTTGAAATATGAAAGCCTAGTGGTATAATAAATTAAATAAAGTTTAACCAGAACAAGGAAGTGACAATGGGTAAAAAACAGCAAACAAAGGAGGGCTCACCTGCTTTTGGGAGTGTGGTGAGCAGACAAGTGCAACTGTTTGTGGCTTCCCTGGGGTAGGACCTTGATGGACTGGGCTGGGGGATGACTGGGAGTACTGGGCATTAAGAAGAGGAGGGCTATTGTAACCGCAACTCAAAAGTGCCAATGGAGGTGTGAGTCCATGGCACTCCAGGTCCAGTGAGAGTTGCTGGTGTCAGGAGGAGCAGACAGAGTGACAGCCGCTGGCACGGGAAAGCTGCCAACGGTGAGAGGAAACGAATCCATAGCACTCGGGGTCAAGAGGGTGCTGTGGGAGGCAGCAGAATTGGCTAAAGTGGCATGGCCTATGTGTGTGTGTGTGTGGGGGGGGGGGTGATAGAAGGACCTGACACTTATCAGTGCCATGGAGAAGGAGAGTTTCCAGTTCACCCACGTGTGACGGAAAGAGTAAGGCATGGATAGGCACCGAGCCAGCAGGCTGCAATTGAGGGGCCCTGGAAAGGTAATAAAAAGGCTGCGGAGAGCGGAAGAAAACATGGGAGTCTCTGTTCAGGGATGTTTCAGTTGGAGGCCAGTGAGCACTGCCTTTAGCGGTGGTTGTTGTTCCCGGGGTCCTGTAAGGTCATGTGGCAGCCTGTAGGAATTAGTAGCTTGTCAGATTCAGGGGCAATGTTAGGAAATTCTACTTTACGGAGAGGTTAGTGGATGCCTGGAATGCGCTCCCGGGAGAGGTGGTGGAGCGTAAAACTGTGACTGAGTTCAAAGAAGCGTGGGATGAACACAGAAGATTTAGAATCAGAAAATAATATTAAAGATTGAACTAGGCCAGTTACTGGGCAGACTTGCACGGTCTGTGTCTGTGTATGGCCATTTGGTGGAGGATGGGCAGGGGAGGGCTTCAATGGCTGGGAGGGTGTAGATGGGCTGGAGTAAGTCTTAACAGAGATTTCGGCAGTTGGAACCCAAGCAAAGTACCGGGTAAAGCTTTGGATTCTCGCCCAGAAATAGCTAAGAAGAAAAAAAAAAAAAATTTAAATTGAATCAGGTTGGGCAGACTGGATGGACCATTCGGGTCTTTATCTGCCGTCATCTACTATGTTACTATGTTACTATGTTACTATGTCACAGGGAAGCTCCAGGACGCAGACAGAATGGCATGGAAGCCTGGGATGGCTGCTTTGAGCTGGGATGTCACGTGAGGAGTGTCGTGTCTGCTTTAAGGACCTGGATGGAGCTTTGGCAAGGCAACAAGAGAAAGGGACTCTGGCAGTTTTCTAGATGAGGAGGAGATCTAGAAAGAAGTCAGCAAATTATTGTGCTGTAGGTGAGCTTGTGGAAGATACTTCGTGTTTCTGTTTAATGGTGTTAAGGATTTTAGAATGGAGTAGAGGGTCGAGGAGTATTTTGCCTTTGCGATGCAGTTCGTGCACTATTTCATTTTTGTTGGGTTGATCGTGTTTTTGTAATAATTTGAATGTTCTTTGTATTTAGATAAAGTGGTAGGGGTTTTTCTAAGTCACCACTGACGTTCTAACAATTTCAGTGGGTTTTTAATAAGAGCCAGTTCCGGGGTAAACCAGGTGTTTTTAATTTTCTTTGCAGAAGTAATAAGTTGAGATGGTTTATAATGAAGTTTAGACACGCTATTTCCCGTTCTGTAATTTGATCATCAAGGGAAGTACAGGTTGAATCCTCAGTTTTAATTTGAAAGGTTGAGGAGATTATGGAAGGGTTAAGGTTGCTGAAATCTCTATAGATTGATTTTTCAAGATGAGGATTTTTCAGAGACCTTAAATAGCACCATATGGTAATTAAGGAGGGATTGGACCAAGGTACCTGAAGTATAGTACGATGAGAGAAGATGGCTCTCTGGGAGTTGGGAATTAGAATTGTGTCCAAAATGTGTCCTATTACGTTAGTTGGGTCAGATATTATTGAAGATAGATTGAGATCCGCAAAATGATTTAGAACAGGGATGTCCAACCTTTTGGCTTCCCTGGGCCACATTGGATTAAAAAAAAAAAATTCTGGGGCCGCACAAACATTAACACTAGCTGATGAGCAAAAAAAAAAAGGCTGAGCAGGTCCCAAATTTGCAATCACTAATATAGAAGATGTAACATAGAACATAAGAACATAAGAATTGCCGCTGCTGGGTCAGACCAGGGGTCCATCGTGCCCAGAAGTCCGCTCACGTGGCGGCCCTCTGGTCAAAGACCAGAGCCTTAACTGAGACCAGCCCTGCCTGAGTATGTTCCGGTTCTGCAGGAACTTGTCTAACTTTGTCTTGAATCCCTGGAGGGTGTTTTCCCCATAACAGACTCCGGAAGAGCGTTCCAGTTTTCCACCACTCTCTGGGTGAAGAAGAACTTCCTTACGTTTGTACGGAATCTATCCCCTTTCAACTTTAGAGAGTGCCCTCTCGTTCTACCTACCTTGGAGAGGGTGAACAGTCTGTCTTTATCTACTAAGTCTATCCCCTTCAGTACCTTGAATGTTTCGATCATGTTCCCTCTCAATCTCCTCTGTTCGAGGGAGAAAAGGCCCAGCTTCTCTAATCTTTCGCTGTACGGCAGCTCCTCCAACCCCTAAACCATCTTAGTCGCTACGTATCTAATAATAAACCTTTATTAAATGGAGAGGAACCCAAAAAAGCAGTAATGCTTACCCTGACTGAGTGATCCTCTACGTGCACCGCTGACAGTGGGAGCAGCCACAGGCTTCCGCATCCCCACTCTGATGAGCAGGGATGCGCTCTTGGTTTTCCCATTCACTTCTATTACAGCTACAATGAGCCTCTTCAGAGGTGAGCCTCATCATAGCGGGGATGCTGAATTACCTGTCATCAGCACACATGGAGGATCGTTCAGTCAGGATAAATATTACTGCTTTTTTGGGCCTTCCACTTTGAGCTTAGGCTCCCTCAAAATAAACATCTCCCCTGTTGTAGCTAGTAGGGATCCCCAAGCCTCACCAACTGACGGCCACCTCCTCCTCTCCAACTTCTGCTGCCTTCCCTCCTCCCTGCCCCTACCTCCCCACCTTGGCTTTCATACATGCATGAAAGCAGTGGCAGCTTGAGGATATTGCCATTGGCTGCAAAGCTTGGAGATTTTGGGTTGCTAGACTGGAGGAAGATGTCTTGAGATGATGGCAGGGCTTGGGAATCCCCACTAACTCAAGTAAGTTATAAATTGCACTCAGGCAGGGAGAAACTTTGGTGCCCATCCACTAATTATGGGCTCCAGTTCCTCCAATATCAATACACTCAGGAAAGGGTCAGTTAAACTCCAGTTATTACTCTAAATCAGAACCCCATAAGGACACAAACACCCCCTCTGCAACACTACCAGGCCTTAATCACACACACCCAAGCCAATCATGCAGAGTATAGTACCAGGAAAAAAAGAAAAAGAAAAAAGAAAGGTGGAGAAAAAGCCTCAGCACCAGTATTGATTGGTGAAGTGGTACGAGAGCCTGAAGAGCATGGTGGGTCAGGATAGTGCGTGTGAGAAGCAGTGAAATTGAAACCCCTGACGCAGCGACCAGAGCGAAACGGAGGGTTCCCCGTCGGGTTCAGTGGCTGCCGGGCCCAGGAGATGAAGGACTGAGAGTATCCTGGAAGCCGAAGCAGCTAAGTTGTTGTTTTTTCTTGCTGTGTTCCACGCTAATATCCTGGACTGCATTGTTATAGTGCTTATTTACCTACATTATCACGACTGTGGGCTGTGTGTCCCGGGGTGCTATGAAACATCACTCTGCAGGCTAACATAGTGCTTTTTTCTATTTTTTCTATATTTTGGAGTGCAGGGCCTGTCTGAAAGGTGGAGTTTTTTGCCAGATGAAGCAGAACTGAGGCTTTTTCTCCACCTTTTTTTCCTGCTACTATACGCTTTGTGATTGGCTTGGATGTGTGTGATTAAGGCCTGGTAGTGTTGCAGAGGGGGTGTTTGGCTCCAGTCCCTCCCCCATATCAGCTGTATATGACTACACCACTGAATACAAAAATAATTGTGATGCACACATCCCAAAGCTAGCATATTCCAGTTAATAAATTCAAAATAAAACAATTTTTTCTACCTTGTTGATTGGATGTTTTGTTATTTCATCATCTTGGTCCCAGTTTCTCTTTCTGCTTTTTGTCTGTCTTCAACTAATTCTCTTTCCAGTGTCTGCTGACAATTTTTTTTCTCCTTTTCTCTCTTGTTCCATTTCCTCCATATGCCTGTCTCCAACGTATTGATTTTTCCCTTTCAGCTTTAACTTTTTCTTTTCTTTTTTGCCTCTGTCCACTCAAATCTTGCCTTCTTTCTCACCCTTCTTCTTTTTAAATGTTCAGCTACCTCTCAATTCTCCATCTTCTCTCAGTCCCTAGCTCTCCCATTTCCCATCTCACTCCTTTTCCAGCCTCCTATTCCCTTTTATCTACTCCCCATTACCACATTTCTACCACTGTACTCACTGCTCTCTCACTCATCTTGTATCTCCCTTTTGATCTCAACCACATGGCTCACCACTTTCAGAATCCCCCTCCCTCTCTCCACTGGTCAGGCTATAACTCCCTGTCCCTTTCTTTCCATCCCCTTTCTTATCCCAGATCTCATCCCTCCTGCCTTCCCATGGGTCCATCTCTCATCCTCTATCCCCATGGTCCAACATTTTGCTCCCTCTCTTTTCTGTTTTTCTTCTTCCCTCCCCCCTTGATGCTGGAGGAAAAAAACAAAAGAGAGATGCTGCATCTCTCTGCCTTCTTTCCACAGGCCTAAAATTTCTCCCTACCTTCCTTCCTTCCCCAGATCCAACTTCTTTCCCTTTCTCTTCCCAACCGCCCCACACCCCATCTCTCCCCATACCTGCTTCCCTCCCCCTGGTCCACCATTTCTCCCTCTCTTCCCAACAGTTCTCCCTTCAAATATCTCTTTCCCTCTTCCCCCACACCACTCCAGATCCAACTTCTCTCCCTTCAGCCCATTGCCCACCATCTCTCTCTGTCCTCTGTTTCTGGCCCCATTAGCTCTCCCCCCCCCCAATCTGGCACTACTTTTAATACCCTCCCCCTCTGTACTTAAAAAAAACAAACCCCAAAACCCAGTCCAGGATGCTTTCTTTGCCCAACATGTTCTTCCTCTTCTCTCCATGCCCATGCATCTCTTCCTCACTCCTATCCCACCACCATGTCCAATAATTCTCTCTCTCTCGCTCCCTCCTCTCTCTGCCCAACAGTTCGCCTCTTCATCTCTCCATGTGCACCATCCCTTTCCCTCTCTCAGACACCCAATTCTCCCTTACTGTTCCCTCCCTCCCTCTATTCTTCAATCCTATGGCTCATGCGCCCTCCCTCCTTCCTTCATCATTTGTCCATAGTCATGAGTCCCAACACAACCTTCCCCTCCCTCCCTTCAGTGCCTCCCTCTGGCGGGTATTTACCTTCTGGCCGGCTCCCATGCTGCAATCATTTTTCTGGTGAAAGCTGGCTCCTCACGTGATCCGTGGCTCTGCTGGAAGCATTTATTTTATGGCTTTCAGCGATCCCGCACCTGTGCTGGAAACATTCCCTTCCTATTGTGCCTCCCGGCGAGTGTTTATTTTCTGGCCGGCTCCCTTGCTACAGTCATCCGTGGGCGGTGTCAGCTCCTCGTGCGTGATTTACGGCTGATTCAGAAGCCTTTTCTCTGACATTGTGACGTCAGAGGGAACGCTTCTGACACAGCTGCAGATCGCGCACGAGGAGCCGACGACGCCAGCAGACAACTGCATCAAGGGAGCCGGCAAGAAAACTACCCGGTGGAGGGAGGCACAGAAGGGAGGGAGAAACTTGGCCGCACAAAACTCATGTCACCCCTCTCCTTAAATCACTTTACTGGCCTTCGAATACAGTTCAAGCTCCTATTGCTGACTTACAAGTGTGTTCATTCTGCTGGCCCTCATTATCTCCTTGGTTCTCTCTCCTTATACACCTCCCAGAGAACTCCGTTCCTCAGATAAGTCACTCTTAGTGTTACCCTTCTCTTTCACTGCCAATTCCAGACTTCGTTCCTTTCATCAAGTGCTCCTATGCCTGGAATAAATTACCCGAGTTTGTCCGTCAAGCCCATTCCCTTGTTTAAAAGCAGACTGAAAACCCACCTTTTTGATATAGCCTTCAATCCAAAACCATATTTCCTGCTCTCCAACCCAGCCAGCTGATTAACCCTTCCCCTTAACTGTATCCATAACATCCTGTTTGTCTGTTTTGCCTGTTTAGATTGTAAGCTCTTTCGAGCAGGGACTGTGCAGGGACTGTACTGCGCTGCGTGCATCTGGTAGCGCTATAGAAACAATTCAAAGCAGTAGTAGTAGTATGAAGAGTTTCAGTCTTTGGGAAGCAGAGCTGAGATTGTGATATCATAATGCCTCATTCCACCAATAAGAGCCAACCTCATCAGTGATGTCACAATGGCTTGATTGTCCTGTACTCCCCGCTGCCCTCCAACCCATCCAGCAAATTAACCGTTCCTCTTAACTGTATCCATGACATCCTGTTTGTCTGTCTTGTCTGTTTAGATTGTTAGTACTTTCGAGCGGGACTCTTTTCTTCTTTGTGACTGTACAGCACTGCGTACATTTGATAGCACAATAGCAGGGGTCTCCAAACTTTTTGTCACGAGGACCTCATTAGGTACTTCAGCACTTTTCAGTGGGCCGTAGTAAAAAAAAAAAAAAAGATAAATAACTCTAAAGCAAAAAGAAATAAATAAAACAAATAGATTTTTTTTCTACTTTTGTTGTCTGGTTTCTTCTTTCCTCATCTTCTCATTCTTTTTCTTCCATCCATTGTCTGCCCTCTCTCTGCCTCTTCCATATGGCATCTGATCTCTTTCTATGCCTCTTCCAGAAACTGTCTGCCTCTCCCTTCCATCTCTCCCTCCCTCCTCCCCCATTGGTCTGGCATCCATCTACTTCTCTCCACTCCCTCCATCGGTCTTCTTCCCTTCCATCTCTCCCTCCCAGCAGATTTTAGCATTTCGCTCTCTCCTCCTTTCCTCCCCTCAGATCTGGTATCTGTCTCCTTCCTCCTGTCCTCCTCCCAGGTCTTGTATCTGCCTCCTCCCCATCCCCCCATGCTCTGGCAACTCTCTCTCTCCTCTCCCTTCCTCCTTTTCTCCCTGGTCTTCCTTCTCAATTTATTTTCTGTCTCTGTCTAAATTCTTTCTTAATATTCAGTCCTCAATTTTCCTCCTTCATTGTGTCTACCTACAGCTTGCCACCTCTTTCCCTCACCCCTTCAAGTATCTAACTCTATCCTCTTCCCTCAATCCAGCATATGCCCTTTTGTTCTTTCTCTTCCCCACTTCCTTCCAGCGTCTGCTCCCCTCTCTCACCCCTTTCACTTAGCTTTTCCTCTGATGCAACTTTCTGTTTCTGCCGGATTTGCAGCAGCCGTTCACATGCAATCTGTGGGCCAGATAAAATTATATGGTGGGCCAATGTGGCCCGTGAGCCATAGTTTAGAGACCCATGTACTATAGAAATAATTAATAACAGTAGTAGTAGTAGTATGTTTAATTGATTATAACATGTTTTAATGAATAAAGTTTCTGAAACACTGTTATAGTTCACCATGGCTAAAAGTATTTTCCTGCTGATTTTCATTTGTACTCAGTGTCTAGTGCATCTCATTTAGTGTTCAACAATAGTCAACCAGTGTTGATGGATTCAGTGGCAATGTCCTGGTGAAACCTTTCACCAAGTTTGTCGCTGACTGCACCAAGATTTGCAGGGAAGAAGTCCAAGTGTGAATGTAGAAAGTGCATCTTCAGTGGCATACTGCACTTCATGGTATTCTATGCTCTATAAGAAGTTTGTCAACCAGTTGAATTTAGTTTGGTGCTCTGTAACTGCCAAGAAAATTCTCAACAACATCCTTGAATGCTTTCCAGGCGATTTTTTCTGGCTCAACTAACATATTTATAAACGATCTGGAAATTGGTACGATGAGTAAGGTGATTAAATTTGCAGACGATATGAAGCTATTCAGAGCAGCGAAGACACAGAAGGATTGCAAAGACCTGCAACATGACATAAACAAGCTCGAGAAATGGGCTGCGACATGGCAAATGAGGTTTAACGTGGATAAGTGTAAGGTGATGCATGTTGGTAATAAAAATCTTATATACGAATACAGGATGTCAGGTGCAGTACTTGGAGAGACCCCCCCAGGAAAGAGATTTGGGAGTACTGGTCGACAAGTCGATGAAGCCGTCCGCGCAATGTGCAGCAGCGGCAAAAAGGGCAAACAGAATGCTAGGAACAATTAAGAAGGGGATAATGAACAGATCAGAGAAGGTTATCATGCCGCTGTACTAGACTATGGTACACCCCCACCTGGAATGCTGCGTCCAGCACTGGTCGCCATACTTAATGAAGGACACGGTACTACTCGAAAGGGTCCAGAGAAGAGCGAGTAAAATGGTTAAGGGGCTTGAGGAGTTGCCGTACAGTGAGAGATTAGAGAAACTGGGCCTCTTCTCCCTTGAAAAGAGGAGACTGAAAGGGGACATGATCGAAACATTCAAGATAATGAAGATATTAGACTTAGTAGATAAAGACAGGTTATTCACCCTCTCCAAGGTAGAGAGAACGAGAGGGCACTCTCTAAAGTTGAAAGGGGATAGATTCCGTATAATCCATGCAAAACATACACCTTGAATGGCGAAAACTTAACAAGAACTACTGCAGAAAGGGACTTGGGAGTTCTCATCCGGGAAGATATGAAAGCTGCTAATCAGGTGGAGAAAGCTTCAGCGAAGGCAGATAATGCTGGGTTGCATCAGAAGGAGCTTTATCAGCTGGAAGCCGGAAGTAATAATGCCTTTATACAGATCCATGGTGAGACCTCACCTGGAGTACTGTGTCCAGTTTTGGAGACCACATTATCAAAAAGATGTGAAGAGAGTGGAGTCGATACAGAGAATGGCCACTAAGGTGATCTCAGGACTTAAAGGCATCCCATATGAAGAACGTCTGATCAAACTGCGCTTATATTCTTTTGAAGAACGCAGAGAAAGGGGGGACATGATAGAAACATTTAAATGCATCATGGGCCACATCAAAGTGGAGGAAGAAATCTTTTTTCTAAAGGGCCCCACAGCGACAAGAGGGCATCCACTAAAACTTAAGGGAGGAAGATTTCATGGTGACACCAGGAAATACTTCTTCACTGAATGGGTGATTGATCGATGGAATGATCTTCCCTACCAGGTGGTCGAGGCCAGTAACGTGCTCAACTTCAAGAGTCGATGGGACAAACGGGTGGGAGTACTACGGAGTTATGCTCAATCGATAGATACTCTAGGGAAGAAGGGTCCTTGAACAGGCAGACTAGTCGGAGGGAGGGTTCTCGAGTGGGCAGACTTGGGCCATCGGCCCTTTTCTGCCCTCATATTCTATGTTTCTATGTAAGGAAGTTCTTGTTCACCCAGAGAGTGGTGGAAAACTGGAACGCTCTTCCAGAGGCTGTTATAGGGGAAAACACCCTCCAGGGATTCAAGACAAAGTTAGACAAGTTCCTGCTGAATCAGAAAGTATACAGGTAAGGCTAGTCTCAGTTAGGGCACTAGTCTTTGACCTACAATTCTCCACGGGAGCGGACTGCTGGGCATGATGGACCACTGGTCTGACCCAGCAGCGGCAATTCTTATGTTCTCTCGTCATTGATGACGTGTTTGATCTGTGGACCAATAAAAATGGCTTCTTTAATCTTGACGTCAGTTATTCTTGGAAACATCTGTTCATCACTATTATGAAATTTTTCATTAGACCAAGTTTTATGTGAAAAGGAGGCAAAAATATCTTTGTAGGGTGAACAAGTGGTTCATGTACCATATTTTTCTGTCCTGGAACCAAATTCTTATGGAGTGGCCAGTTCTTGTGAATGTAATGCAACTCCTTAGCACAGCTGTCTCATTCACATGGTCTATCCAAGCTGCGTTCCAAGTAGCAGAGCTACTGCTTTAAGATCACCGCAGATGTTCTAATCTAATCTAATCTAATCCTTAGGTTTGTATACCGCATCATCTCCACGTTCGTAGAGCTCGACGCGGTTTACAGTAGGAGAAATAGGAAGGAACTACAACAGAGGGTTAGAGGTAGAAGTGTGAAGAAAATTTAGAGGACTTGGGATGCCAAGATATAAGAGTTTCCTTGATTCCTAAGTTGGAGGGAGACTTACATTTTTTGAGAAAAGCCAGGTTTTCAGATGTTTGCGGAAAACTTGGAGAGAGCTCAAGTTCCGAAGAGGGGAGGTAAGGTTGTTCCAGAGCTCAGTGATTTTGAAGTGGAGGGAGGTCCCTAACTTTCCTGTGTGGGAAATGCCTTTTAGCGACTTTGACTTTGACTAGTTGACTTTGTGTACTGGATATGCTTTAACATAGCATCCAAGCTACATGATCGGTTTGCTTAGTGAATCTAGCCCTATATATCTATTTTAACTTGTGTTTATATAAATAAATATATTTTGATCCAAGGCTGATGTGATCTATCCCACGCCCCACTAATATGTTTTTTGTAAGGATCCAGTGCAACCATATATGTGGACTATAATGGCCCAATCATGAGTCTAAAAGTAGGAGAGGACCTGAGAAACCTTGTGAGGATTATCCTTAAGTGAAATAATGTGAATCGAAGTGGTTGGTAATAGATGTGCCCAGAAAATGATAGAAAGAATACATACCTAAAGATGAGATTCAATAAGAAAGATTGTGGACATAAAAAAAGAATGTAGATAAATCCTTAAAAGACCCGGAACATTCTTCGCAGACTATCTTATCGGAATTGGAGGCATTTGGGGCAGTATCCAGGATTCGGGTTAATGTTAGTAAATCGGAGTTTCTCAATGTGAATTTGTTGGAGGAGGGGGGGGGGGGTGGATCCGCCGGCACTTCTCTTTTAGGTGGGTTAAGCAAGTTATGCGGTATTTGGGAGTGTTCTTTGGTCCCCCGGACTCCAATTTGTATGATCTTAATTATCCCCCCTTATTCCAGCACATATGGACGGACTTGGAGAGTTGGGGAGGGATGTTTTTTTTTTCTTGGTTAGGGAGAGTGGAGGGAGTTAAAATGATGACTTTGCCCCGGTTATTATTTTTCACTCCATAAGACGCACCGAACCATAAGACGCACCCTAGATATACGACCACATCACTGAAGCCTTCATCAACTCACATTGGCTCCCAATCCAAGAAAGAATCCAATTCAAATTCTACTGCATATTATATAAAACACTACACGGAGACAGTCCATCATACCTGAACAATCGCCTCATCCAAGCAACCAGCACCAGACACAGAAAAACGCACTCCCCATTCATACCCCCCCCATCCAAAGAAGTAAAAAGAACAAAACTACATGACGGCCTCCTAGCCACACAAGCTGCAAGACTGGACAACCAAATCTCCATCCTTCTGATGACCACCCAGGACTATAAGACGTTCAGAAAAGAAATAAAAACCACACTTTTCAAGAAATTCCTAAAACAGATATAACAACATGACCACCAAAAGCCCTCAAGATCTTCATATTACCTCTCTAGCTATCATCTACAATTCATATAATTCTGTAATTCTGTAACTCTGTAATTCTTCTATTCATTGTAATTCTGCTCCTTAAACTAACCTTTTGTAATCCGCCTTGAACCGCAAGGTAATGGCGGAATAGAAATCCCTAATGTAATGTAATGTAATGTAATATACGGTTGATATTCATTCGCACGCGACACTTCAGAGTGCTGACATTGCAGCGCCAACAATTCGGCGCAAGATACCAGCGCACCGCCTAAAAAGTGACTTTTAAAGAGCTCCGATGAAGGGTGTGAGTGGGGAACCCCCCCAGTTTACTTCATACTCTTCGCACTGCCGTTGGGGGGGGGGGGGGTTGGAACCCTCCATTATAGAGTAAACTTAACTTTTTCCAGATTTTTTAAGAAAAAGTTAAGTTTTCTCTATAATGGGGGGGTTGCACCCCACACACACACCCCCAACGGCAGCGTGAACAGTCTGAGGTAAAGTGTGTGGGGGGGTTCCCCACACACACCCCCGTCGGAGCTCTTTAAAAGTCACTTTTTAGGCGGTGCGCTGGTGTCTTGTGCCGAATTGTCGGCACTGCCATGTCGTCGCGCGCTTTTGTCCCGTCACCAGATTTGCAGTAGGAAAACAAGAAAATAAAACATTCTGAACCAAATTGTGTACTGATATATATCAGGCTCTGCACCCAGCCCCCTTCACTCCCTGCCAGGCTCTGTACCCAACCTCACACTCCTTGCCAGGCTCTGCACCTGCCCCCCTCCCTGCGACAAACAGTTACAAACAGTAAAAGGAGAAACTAGAGCGGCATTTCTTCCAAGACATTCCAATAGCATCTTTTCTGCAAGATTAAAGTCCTATGTGAACTTCCCTACATTCTTTGAGTTTGTCAACAACCACTATTTCTGTCGCTTTTTCTTCAGTTCCCTTCTCGTCAGTGATCACCATTTCCAGATTAAGAATTGGGGCTGTCTCCCTTCCTCTCAATACCCATTCTTTAGCTCTGCAATCGAGTGCATTATGGTCCTTGTGGTCCTACTGTAGCCAACAGCAAAAGAAAGAGAAAACCGATAGTGGGCAGGAAGTCAAATTGTCTCTGAGTTTATTTGGCATCAACAACCATCCTTCCAAGTTCATTCATGTTTACACAGCATTTGAAATGGCAAAATTAATAACTCCTGAATTGTTGACTAATTTAAAAAGAAGCCAGCTTGTGAGGCACTAATATTTGACTAGCAAATTTAATGTGCATCCGTTTAAATGTATTACCTCCTTTAACCTCTTAGGATTTTCTCACATAGTAAACATCTCAGAGTAAAGCAGAACAATCTGTCTATTTAAAAACCTCTCTCTAATGCACATTTTGCATAAGAGCTGCAGGCTATGGCCCGGGTGCTTGAGGCAGGCAGATCCTTTCAGCCCGGGAGCCTCCGCCTCCTCGTCTCATCCCCGCAGTCTCTGCTCGCCGCTCCCGGCTTGATCAGTTTGACCACCTCGGCCAGCGTGGGCAGGCTGGAGGCACCCCCCCAGCACGGCGCTAACTTTGTGGCAGAGGGGGCACGGCACCTGTGTCTCCGCGGCCAGGGAATGAAGGGGCTGCTGGCCGCGGCCCAGGTCCATGTTACTTGCTGGATGGCAGCCTCTTCATGATATTGAGGCCAGCGGCGCACAAGCGCGCTCCTGCATGGGTACGCGCCACTTCTCGTGGGACTCGTGAGAACTGACGGAATGCGGGCCCATGCAGGACCGCGCTTGTGTGCCGATGGCCCTGATATCATGAGGAGGCTGCCGTCCATCGACTGGCACAAGCGGGAAGTGGCGCACAATGAAGAATTAGCCGGGACTGGCCCACAGCGCAACCACGATGCACTCATCGGAGATGACACCTGACTCGGGACCGGTTTCGGAGGGAGGATCCGGAGCGGAGGAAACTGTGTCAGACTCTGGCTCCAATCCAGCTTGCAGAAGTTGTGTGAGCAGAGCGGGAGCATGACAGGCTCCTCCAAGAGGCAGAGACACACGGCGCAGATGAGGCTTGCCTCCATGGCCCCCGGGCAAAGTCAAGGCAAACCGGCAAGGAAATAACTCCTCGCACTTCAGTCACCCCGAAACCAAATCAGCCAGCACCGCTGCTCACCGTTCTTTGGAGGAGAAGGAGTTGGCGGATAAGCGCGAGAAAGCATTTTTAAAAAGGTACCGGGCGGGCAGAGGTGTTTAAAAAAAAAATTTAAAAAAAATTGTATTCGCTCCATAAGACGCATCCACTTTTTGACCCACTTTTTTTGGGGAAAAAAGTGCGTCTTATGGAGCAAAAAATATGGTACTTCCAGTCTAGGTGAGCAAGCGGGTTCTCAAAGGGGATGCAGCATAGTATTTTCAGTTTATTTGGGCGGGGCGTTGTCCGCAGGTGGGTAAACGGGTGCTCTATTTACATAGATGGGAGGGCGGTCCCAAATTTGTTGAAATATTATCAGGTGGCGCAGCTGCGCGCCCTTCTTGAATGACAAGCCCAGCTTCTGAAACCGTGGG
Organism: Geotrypetes seraphini; assembly: GCF_902459505.1. NCBI lineage: Eukaryota > Metazoa > Chordata > Amphibia > Gymnophiona > Dermophiidae > Geotrypetes > Geotrypetes seraphini. The sequence goes on from NC_047085.1 coordinate 15,471,274, forward strand.
TGGAAATTGAGCAGACGTTGGTGGGGAATTCCGTTATTATATCTTCCATGGCTTCCAGGGAGGGGGGGGGGGGGGGTTGTCTTCTGTGGTGACTTCTTTGTAGGTGTGGAAAGTGGTGATGGGATTATTGCTACAGAATAGACGTCACTCCTGGTTTGCACCTCTTCGCTATAATTCAAAGTTTGCACTGGGTAGAGAGGATGCGGTGCTTGCCAGTTGGGAAGCCAAAGGGTTAATATGTACGGGTCAGTTTTGTGATTTGGTGGCAGGTAGGGTGAGACCCTTTGGGGAACTTCAGACGTGATGTGGTTCAACCTCTTGAGATTTTTTTTCCCTTATCTGCAAGTGATGCACTATGTACAGACCTCGGGTTTTTTGGGAGAGATGTTGGGGGAAAGACACCCTTTGAACTCTTGTTGGGGCCAGTACTTAAAAAGGGGGTGTTGTCGGAAATATATAAATGCCTGAATACTCGGGGCGATGCTCAATTCCCCTATATGAGAGCTTGGGAGGGGGATTGGGGAAATCCGATCTCGAGAGCACAGTGGGAGGGTATTTGGAGGGAGGTCCCATCTTCTGGGCATGCGGCCTTGATTGTTGAAAATGGCTATAAGGTATTATTTCGGTGGTATTCCACCCCTAAATTTAAAGCGGGGGGATGAAGAGGGCTTATGTTGGAGGGGGTGTGGGGAAGTGGGTACCTACCTGCTTATGTGGTGGGATTGTGTGAAGGCACAGGGGTTTTGGTTAGGGGTCTCTGGTGAAATTTCGCACATTTTGGGTAAGGGGATGCTTGCTTCCTGGCGTCATGCCCTGTTGTTTTGGCATGAGCTAGACTTGGAGCAGGGGGAAGCCAGTTTCTGTAAGTTGGCTCTTACGGCTGCACGCTTGGTGTTGGCTTCTCAATGGAATCAGCTGGTTTCGCCTACTTGGCAACTATGGTGTGGAAATTGCAGCCGGGTCAGCTCATGTATCTACTTACTGCTCTGCAGCATGGTAAATGTCATAGATATGGGAGAATCTGAAGGAACTTTCGTTTGAGCACTTATGGCCTCTTTTACAAAGCCACGCTAGTGGCTGCCCTGCGCTAACGGCCCCGAAGCCCATAGAGATTTAAAGGGCTTCGGGGCTGTTGCTACGTGGCTTTGTAAAAGAGGCTGTTAATGTGGGGACTTTGGGGGTTCCGTCGAGTAGGTCCTGGAGGGTCACTTTTATCTTTGTGTTCCCGGGTTTTGGATCTGCCAGGTGGGAGGGAGGGGGAGAAATATTATGACTGCAGCAACAGAGCTGTTTCTCATTCAGTTGTTTCATGCCGCCTGGTTGTGTTGTTGTTCTGGTTATTGGGGGTTGATCTTTTGTTCGGCTTTGTATTGCCCTTGACTTTGTTTTGTTTACTTAAATTTGGATATGCATATTTTCTAATAAAAGTTTACAATTAAAAAAAAAAAAAGATAAAAGTTAAAATAAAATCAATATCCAAAGGATGAATAGTAACAGTAAATGATGTCAGATAAAAACCCGAATGGTCCATCCAGTCGGCCCAACCATACATGCTCCATAAATTAGTCATTTAATTTAAATGGTCCTTTTTCTTAGATATTTCTGGGCCAGAAACCCAGAGCCCTGCCTGGTAGTGTGCATAGGTTCCATCTACTGGAGTCTCTATCAAAGCTCACTCCAGCCCATCTTAACCATCCCAGCCATCGAAACCTTCCCCAGCCCATCTTCCACCAAACGGCCATATACAGACACAGACCATGCAAGTCTGCCCAGTACTGGCCTTAGTTCGTCAATATTTATTATTATTTTCTCATTCTAGATCCTCTGTGTTCATCCCACGCTTTTTTGAACTCCGTCACCGTTTTCCTCTCCACCACCTCTTTCGGGAGCGCATTCCAGGCATCCACCACCCTCTCCGTAACGAAAAATTTCCTTACATTGCTCTTGAATCTACCACCCCTCAGCCTCAAATTATGTCCTCTGGTTTTTACCATTTTCCTTTCTCTGGAAAAGATTTTGTTCTACGTTAATACCCTACAAGTATTTGAACGTCTGAATCGTATCTCCCCTGTCCCTCCTTTCTTCTAGGATATACATATCCAGGGTTTCCAGCCTCTCCTCATACATCTTCTGGCGTTCCTTATTTGTGGAATCTTTTCTGTCTGTGTATGTGACACTAATAATGCCAAAGGACTGTTGATACGAACTTTGTGGAATCAATCAGATCCGTAACACTGGGCGAAGCAGCTGCTAGTTCTGTGCCACATCTGGCAGCATCTCACTGATTTCCAACTGTGGTTGTCTGTGTGTTGTTGCTTTCTCCCTTCTGCCACCTGGAGGGGGATCGAGTCAGTAGAGATTACCTTTTTTTGGCTTGGAGGGTGACTTTTGCCCTGGGACTCTGGTGACTCATGTCAATTTACAGTAATAGAAAAAAAAACCAAAATCATACTGAGACATGTGGAAAGTAAAGGTCACAGTTTAATAGATGCTGACAGGAGGCAAACTAGAAAATACAGCCATGTTTTAGCTAAATAAGAAATTAGGCTTCCTTTGGCTTAATGTTATACAGTATGAGATGGTGTGAAATAGATCAGAGAATTATTTATTATTTGTTTTTTATATGTATTAGAGATAAAACATCCAAGCTGGAATCAGGCAGCTAAGATTACCCAGGAAGAAACATTCAGAGATTGTGCGGACCATTCAAAAAAGACCCTTCGTGAATGAATATTTAGCAGATGTTACCCCAGTGCAGTTCTACTATTTCCCTCCCGTACAGAATTTTTAATTTGATTTTAGGACTAGAAGGAGACCGAAGTGCTGGTCTATACGAAGCCTCAGGAAGAGGGCAGCGGGGCTAGACCCCGCCACCCCCGATGTATGCGGGGGAGGGGAAGAAGCCTAAGAACTGACAGGAACGGGGAGGTGTGGAGGGAGAGAAGACAGGAAAGGGGGGTTAGTCCTGGGGAAAGAGGGAGAAGAGAGAGGGCGAGGGACCAGCTGTGTGATATCCCATTAACCCATTAACACACAACACAATCCTGCACCTGTGACTAATAACATTTTTAAACAGCATTTAATCAATTTTTATTCATAGAGAGTGAATATATGATGTTTTGTTATTTTAAAAAAGACGGTATTTATTTATTTATTTATTTATTTAATTCTATTTATATCTCGTCCTCCCCAGGGAGTCCAGAGCGGGTTACATGGTAAATAAGCAGAGTATTGCAGAAGTTTGAATTTTTACTGCAGAAATATATTCAGGGGTAACGGGTGTACCGTGTATGTCCCAAGCGGAGAATGAGAGGCGCCTCCCACGGCCATGCTAGAAGCTCGCAGCAGGAAGCCCACGAAACCTACGGAGATGACCAGGGCCAGGAAGCTGATCTTCACACTCATCGTTCCGTTACACAGGTCACTCTGGCAGCAATAAACAGAAGCTTCTCCCCTACTGTCTTTTGTTGTCACTTCTACACACTCTTGGTGTATTTTTCACTCCATAAGACGCACTTGACCATAAGATGCACCCTAGATTTAGAGTAGGAAAACAAGAAAAAAAAACATTCTGAACCACATTGTGTACTAACATATACCATACTCTGCACCCAGCCCCCTCACACCCTTCCAGGCTCTGCATCCAACCCCACACTCCTTGCCAGGCTCTGCACCCTCCCCCCCTCCCCCACTAATTGTAATGCATTTTTTTTCCTTTCATTTTTCATATACACACAACAGATATAAATTTTCAAAACTGACACATTTTGATCACTAAATTGAAAATAAAATCATTTTTCCTACCTTTGTTGGCTGGTGATTTAATTATTTCTGGTTGGACTTCCTTCTGACTGTGCAACCAACATTTCTTTCACATTCCAACCCCAGCCCCTTTGGGTCCAGGCCTCTATCCCTTTTCCCTCTGCTTACCCTCCCCAGATCCAGTGTCAGTTCTCCTTTGTACCTACCACCAGCTTTGTTCCAGGTCTCCCTCTCTCCCCAACCCCGAGATGACCTGTCTGTCTAAACCAGATTGTAAGCTCTTAGTGGTGTGGATGGACTTTTCTGTTTTTATATTTTATAAGGGACATTGTGTACTGCTGTGATCTTTTGAAATATGAAAGCTTAGTGGTATAATAAATTCAATAAAGTTTAATTAAACAAGGAAGTGACAATGGCTAGAACAATGTGTAATCCTTGGGTAAATCACAGCAAACAAAGGAGCGCTCACCTGCCTTTGGGAGTGTGGTGAGCAGGCAAGTGCAGCTATATGTGGCTTCCCTGGGGTAGGACCTTGATGGACTGGGCTGGGGGGAGGCTGTAATAACAGCCATGGGGATCACTGGGACTGCTGGGCGTTAAGATGAGGAGGGCTATTTAGCGGTGGTTGGTGTTCCCGGGGTCATGTGGCAGCCTGTAGGAGTTAGTAGGTTGTCACAGGGATGCTCCAGGATGCAGACAGAATGGCATGGAAGCCTGGGATGGCTGCTTTGAGCTGGGATGTCACATGAGGAGTGTTGTGTCTACCTTAAGGAACTGGATGGAGTGCTGGCAAGGTAACAAGGGAAAGCGACTGGCAGATGAGGAGGAGGTCTAGAGACCAGCAGGAGGAGCCCTGTTTATCTCTGTGGTGCCAGGAAGTGCAGGGGGTTTAGAATGTGCCTCCCCTCCTTCAACAATGTAACCTTCCTCTACAACAGGGGTGGGCAAAATTTTTGACTCGTGGGCCACAGTGGATTCTTAAATTTGACAAAGGGGCTAGGTGACCGGGGGGGGGGGGGGGGGGGCATGGGGCAACTCCTAGAGTTAGCAGTGCTGTTTGCAACCGTTTCTACACCTCCGTGTATCCCTCTCACAGACTAACCAGCAACCAGTAACTACCGACACACACCCCTCACATCCTGCCGCCCTTCTCTTTCTCACCCCCCCCCCAAATCTCACCTGCCTCTCTCTCTCTCACACACACACCTCACCCAGGGTAGGATTAATTCATCGATGGCCCCTAGGCACCCAAGTACACTGGGCCCCTGCTCCGCCCCACCCCACCTCACCCCGCCATGCGCCCAGGCGGAAACAGGAAACTGCGTCAGAGGGAAGCTTTGGGTGTCCTCTCATGAGTGGATGTTGACGCGATGACGACATGCCATGATGCCATCATGTTGGCGTCCGCGCGTGCTCAGATGTGGTCCTGAGCTCAGGGAGGTTCGTGTGGGGAGACAGAGGGGGGGGGGGAGGCGGAATGGGGCAGATCCAGGTGTTCTCTTTTTTTTTTTTTCATAGAGGAAATCTGGCGACCCTAGGTATTAACTAGAACTATTAGACAGTCAAAGCGGTGGTTAGGAGGCTCTATAGGGCCATATGTGTGCTTGAAAACATCAAGTAAATATTTGAAAGATAATATAAGCAGCATTCTTGCACAAAATAATTACTGTCGGCGCTGTCAATCCGAGTCAGGCAAGAAGCTGTGTCAGTTCAGTGATTGCAAAGTCTAGCAGCTCAGGGTGACCTTGAGCCACCAGTTAAAAGCATAATATAATAATATAATATAATTTATTCTTGTATACCACCAAAGTCATAATAGATCAAGGCAGTTTACAATGAGAAGTACTAGACAATCGGTGAAAAAAAAATACAATACAAATCATCAGAAATACATACAAGATAAAAAAACAGTGAATCAGATTACAAATTGATCAAACAACTGTGTTTTTACTAATTTTCTAAAATTAAATAAGATGGAGCACGCATAATAATATTACCCAACCAGTCATTCAATTTGCCTGCCTGAAATGCAAGAGTTCTATCCAGAAATCTTTTAAAGCGACAAGCATTTACTTTAGGTAAGCAAACACATGGATTCTGCGTGTAGGCCTGTTAAAATGGTCTAGAACGGTCTAGAACAAGTCAAAGTCCCTCCTCGAGGGCCGCAATCCAGTCGGGTTTTCAGGATTTCCCCAATAAATATGCATGAGATCTATTTGCATGCACAGCTTTCTTGTATGCTAATAGACCTCATGCATATTTATTGGGGAAATCCTGAAAACCCGACTGGATTGCGACCCTCGAGGAGGGACTTTGACACCCCTGGTCTAGAAAAAAGTGAGAGACCAGGTACGCAGGAGCCATGCAAAATATTGTTTTAAAACAGATACAGGAAAATATAAACAAAACTCTTGCCTCCAATGTAGTTTTTGATAATAGGGAGTAATATGTTCCCATTTTTTTCAAATCAAAAATCAGTCGAACTGCTGAATTTTGAATAACTCGGAGCCTTTTCAGTGTTTTCTTATATGTACCAAGACAAAATGACGCCACATCAAAATATTTTTTAATGGTTCGGAGTTTCCATAAGACCGAAAAACGTTTTCTGACTAGCATATCCGTATGTTATTCTAAAGTGAGATGCCGGTCCAATGACACTCCCAAACTTTTTATGAAATCATCTATAGGAAACCCTGACCATTTAAAATTATTGACATATCTTTAATTTTGTCATAAAAGTTTAAGCAGGGCTTAATTTGTAGACAAAAAGAACTGGAGGCAGGGCCACTAACATAGTAAGGGGGAGGCAGGGAAGCGGACCGCCCCAGAAGCTGTCTTAGTAGGGGGTGCTGGCAACTCTACTCACACCCATGCCACGCTCGCGCCCTCCCACCGCACCTCTTTAAATCTTTGCTAGCACAAGCAACTTCTCTGAGACTGCTGCTCATGCCCATCTGCAGTGGCGTACCAAGGGAGGGTGGGGGGGCGGTCCGTACCGGTTGCACAGCCCAAGGGGGTGCACAGCTGGCCACTCACCGGGGAAAGGCTGCCATTGCCGTCATCAGAAAGAAGCTGGCGCCGAGTTCTCCCTCCCTGCTTCTCTTCCCCTGCTTCTCTAGCCGTCCGACGTCAATTCTGACGTCGGAGAGGACGTTCTGGGCCAGCCAATCGCTGCCTGGCTGGCCCGGAACGTCCTCTCCGACGTTAGAATTGACGTCAGGCAGCGAGAGTTGGTCGGCCCGCGGGGAAGAGAAGCAGGGCAAACTCGGCGCCGGCCTGTTTCCGATGGCCAGTGGCAGCCTTTCCCCGGCAGCGGTGGCAGCAGCATGTTTCCTAATGGCGGTGGCATGGGGGAGGACAGGGAGAAAGAAAGAAAGTGGGGGGAGACAGGGAGCCAGAAAGAAAGAAGGGGGGGCAGGGATCCAGAAAGAAAGAAAGGGGGCAGGGTGAAAGAAAGAAAAAAAATGGGGCATGGGGAGAGAGAAAGACAGACATAAAGAAAGAAAGGGGGCATGGAGAGAAAAAGAAAGAAGGGGGTAGGGTGAAAGAAAGAAAGAAATGGGGCACGGAGAGAGAGAGAGAGAGAGAGAGAGAGAAAGACAAACAGAAAGAAAGGGGGCATGGGGAGAGAGAAAGAAAGAAGGGGGCAGGGTGAAAGAAAGAAAGAAATGGGGCACGGAGAGAGAGAGAGAAAGACAAACAGAAAGAAAGGGGGCATGGAGAGAGAAAGAAAGAAGGGGACAGGATGAAACAGAAAAAGTTGGGGGAGGGAATGAGATCTCTAGCTTTCGCCGTCACCTTTTCAACCTGTTTGGCCACCTTACGATCATCACATATAATCACACCCAAGTCCGCTCTTCTGTCTTGCACATAAATTCTTCCCCCTAAACTGTACCGTACCCTCGGCTTTTTGCAGCCCAAATGTATGACCTTGCATTTCTTAGCATTAAATTTTAGCTGCCAAATTTCAAGCCATTCTTCAAGCTTTGCCAGGTCTTTCTTCATGTTATTCACACCATCCAGCGTGTCTACTCTATTGCAGATTTTGGCATCATCTGCAAAGAGGCAAATCTTACCCGACAACCCTTCAGCAATATTGTTTATAAAAATGTTAAAAAGAACAGGCACAGAACCTTGAGGCACCCCACTGGTAACATCCCTTTTCTCAGTGCGATCTCTACTACCCTCTGTCGCCTTCCATTGTGGGGGGGGGGGGGGGGGGCCTTGATGGTGAACAGGCCCAATTTGTGGCCCTGGTTGCTACGGCGGCCAGACTTTGTGTGGCCACTTTCTGGAAACGAGCAACTTTGTCCACCCGTTCTGATCTTTTGCTTAAAGTAGATCAGATCTATTTGATGTCTAAATTGACTGCTTTAAAGAATGACACCTGTGGTTCTTTTCATCGTATTTGGCGTCTCTATGGCTCTTGGAGAGGCCTTTCTTAATCGCTGGTTATTTCTTACCTTCTCTTAGACTTTTCTATTATTATTGCCTTATGTAATGTGCTGTATCTGAAATGTTGGGGGTTGTTTTTTTGCTGTTGGCATTCTGCCTGTGTATTGTTTTTGACTTTGCTGAATAAAGGTGAATTTAAAAAAAAAATAATAGTCTTTTTTTCTTTGATATTTCTGAGCCATACATTGTAGAAGTCTGATTGGTACTGTCCTTAGCTTCCAACTACTGGAGTTCCCATCAAAGCCCTCCCTAGCCCATCCTAAGCTGAATAGCCATATATGGGACACAGACCATGCAAGTCTGTCTAGTTCCAGCCTTAGTTCTTCAATTTATACCCTTCATTTTCTGATTAGAGATCTTCTATGTTCATCCCATGCTTTTTTTTTTTAAATGTCATCACCGTAATGTTTAGAGGGCAGGAGGGAGAGAGGGGAAGGAGCAATGCTGGAATAGGGGCTGGAGAGAGAGAAGGGGTAAAAGAAAGCTTTAGACTAGGCGACGCATGGGGGGGGGAGGGGGCTAGGGACTTTGGTGCCCTGTATCTCAAGTGCCTTGGGCCAGAGTCTCACCTGGTCCAATGAATGGTCCGGCCCTGGGCACCCATATAACATCTAAATAGCAACTGACCTTGTCGGCCCTCCCTTCATAATCAGACCCCCTTCTCAAACCCCACTCCCCCATGATCAGATCCTTCTGGTTCAGACCTCCTGCCTTCAAGCATCCATACCCCATCGATTCGGATCCCTTCCCCCACAAGAGCCTACTTATATCCCTGGTGGCCCAGTACTAGTATCCAGAAAGGAGCAATTCCACCTAGCTGCTTTAGGTCTCCTCTAATGATAGGCATCACTTTCAATATAAAATTCTCAATTTGATTGGAGGAGTGTGTGGCGCAGTGGTTGAAGCTACAGCCTCAGCACCCTGGGGTTGTGGGTTCAAACCCTGCGCTGCTCCTTGTGACCCTGGGCAAGTCACTTAATCCCCCTATTGCCCTAGGTACGTTAGATAGATTGTGAGCCTGATTGTAAAACCGCTTAGATCAGTGTTCTTCAACCACCGGTCCATGGACCAGTGCCGGTCCACAGAAATTTCCTGCCGGTCCACAGGGCCAGCACATGCATCAGGCCCAAAACAGTGTTCTTCAACCGCCGGTCCACGGTGCGATCGATGCGGCGTTATCTTCGAGCCAGCTCCCTCTTCCTCACTGATTCAGTGCACAAAGCCACGGGCAGTGGCTCCTACGCGTGTCTTGCGCCTGAATCGGAAGCCTTCTCTCTGACGTTGCAATGCCAGAGGGAAGGCTTCCAGATGAGGCACGGGACGTGCAAGGTGCAATTAGTACTATTATGGGGCGGGGTCTGGGGTGGAGATTGGGTAGAGATGGGCGGGGTCTGGCCCACAACTTAGCCCAGTGATCTTCAACCATCGGTCCACGGTGCGATCGATGCGGCGTTATCTTCCAGCCAGCCAGCTCCCTCTTCCTCACTGATTTAGTGCACAAAGCCACGGGCAGTGGCTCCTACGCGTGTCTTGCGCCTGAACCAGAAGCCTTCTCTTTGACGTTGCAATGCCAGAGGGAAGGCTTCCAGATGAGGCACGGGACGTGCAAGGTGCAATTAGTACTATTATGGGGCGGGGTCTGGGGTGGAGATTGGGTAGAGATGGGCGGGGTCTGGCCCACAACTTAGCCCAGTGATCTTCAACCATCGGTCCACGGTGCGATCGATGCGGCGTTATCTTCCAGCCAGCCAGCTCCCTCTTCCTCACTGATTTAGTGCACAAAGCCACGGGCAGTGGCTCCTACGCGTGTCTTGCGCCTGAACCAGAAGCCTTCTCTCTGACGTTGCAATGCCAGAGGGAAGGCTTCCAGATGAGGCACGGGACGTGCAAGGTGCAATTAGTACTATTATGGGGCGGGGTCTGGGGTGGAGATTGGGTAGAGATGGGCGGGGTCTGGCCCATGACTTAGCCCAGTGTTCTTCAACCATCGGTCCACGGTGCGATCGATGCGGCGTTATCTTCCAGCCAGCTCCCTCTTCCTCACTGATTCAGTGCACAAAGCCACGGGCAGTGGCTCCTACGCGTGTCTTGCGCCTGAACAGGAAGCCTTCTCTTTGACGTTTCAATGTCAGAGGGAAGGCTTCCAGATGAGGCACGGGATGTGCAAGGTGCAATTAGTACCATTATGGGGGCGGGGTCTGGGGTGGAGATTGGGTAGAGATGGGCGGGGTCTGGCCCACGACTTAGCCCAGTGTTCTTCAACCGCCGGTCCACGTACCGATGCTGGTCCACAGAATAATTCTTTTATTTCTGCCGGTCCATAGGTGTAAAAAGGTTGAAAAACACTGGCTTGGATAACCTTGATAGGCGGTATATAAAATCCTAATAAAGCAAAGCAAAATCACTATACACAGAAGCCCCGTAATCAGAAAATAATGGAACACAACTTGCTCAACTTCAAACAATGCTCATCCAACAACTGAGCTGATAAAAATATTCTTGTTTGTGGGGATTGAACCTCAAATATGCCAATGAGCTAGACCGTGTGTGCGGTAGTGCTTATGCAACTGGGCTGTGAATAACAGTGTGAAGACTAAAAAAAACATAAACCCCAGATGAAGCTTTGAGAGGCAAAACGACTAGAGCACCTGTCGGGTGAAAGCTAAGTATTGACACTACAGTGGTGCCTCACACAACGAACTTAATTCGTTCCAGGAGCAAGTTTGTTATGCGAAAAGTTCGTTATGTGAAACGCATTTTCCCAAAACAATACATGTTAAAAAAAATAATTCGTTCTGTAGCATAAAATATGCTAAGATGACATAAAAAAAGATAAATTTATCTTGTTAGAGCTGGTGTTAGACACAACTGGGGACTGCAAAGTCCAGGCAGAGGCTTACGGCTCTCTTTGACCAGGGGGGACAGTTGCCCTAGTTGCACTACCCTAACCCTATTCCTGCTATGTGTGACTGTGGTATTCTGTTAGCATGATATAGAGGGGATATATGTGAAGGGGAGGGGAGACAGGGGTTTTGTTGATCCTTGCTGTGTATTATAATCACCCCCCACATACTCCCCAGTACCTTTTTTAATTCCTCCCATCTTTCCCAGCCAGTGGCGTACAGGCCAGAAGCGCAGAGATCAGGAGCAATTCCTCTGCATGCCTGTGTGGGCCCATGCCGATCTCCGAATGGCTGCAGTTAGTTCTTGTGAGTCCCGCGAGAGCTGACTGCAGCCATTCAGAGATCAGCGCAGGCCCAGGCAGTAGCACAGAAGGCTTGCTCTTGATCTCTGTCTGCGCTTCTGGCTGGGAAATTTGCTAGACCACCAGTTCGAGTGAGCGGGTGAGATTAAAGTTGCAGCAGTGGTGGCTTTTTTAAAAAAATATGTGGCGGCGGGGGGAGGTTTAAAAATATGCGGTGGCGGCAGAGGCTTAAAAATATGCAGCAGCGGCGGCAGGGGGGTTTAAAATATGTAGCGCCACTGCACAGGGAGCCAGGCGGAGAGAGGGCAGTTAAGCGATGCAGCTCGGGCGACTTCGTTGTGTGAAACGAAGTTCGTTGTGGGAAGCAAGACCTGAAGTTCGTTGTGCGCAGCGTTCGCTGTGCGAGGCGTCCGTTATGCGAGGCACCACTGTATTTGAATATAATTCATTGTTTGAATAACACAGCATAGTTCTAGTGGGAGATTTTGAGCCTGTGATGATATTCATTACCCCAGTAAAAAAAAGCCAGTTTATTCTGGGTGTTTGAGGTTCAATCCCCACGATCAAGAATCCTCTATAATAAAACCCTAACCGTGCATGCGCACTTACGATGCCGTGATCCCTGCCACCGTGATGTGTACCTCCGTGGCCATATTCTATTTGCGGCATGTGCGCTGGTTTGCGCCGGCTTGCGACGCGTGCAGCTATTTGAGCGGCGGTGGCGGTTTGTCTCCCAATAGCTGGCGCCTAGAGCAACAGCAGGAGGGTGTCGTGCAGGTGCTGCGAGATGTCCCATGCTGGTAAAAATTCTGCTACTGCTCAGGTAAGTGCAGGGGGGGGAGAGGGAAAGGGGGCTACTTTGGGGGGAGGGGTGTGCTGGGGGGCAGACAGCAATCGTGCTTTGCTCGGGGTGGCGGGGGGGAAGACAGAAGGTGGCCACGGAAAGACAGGCAGGCAGGGGGCCAGGGAGAGAGATGGAGAGACGGACAGAAAGAAAGGCAGACAGACAGCGGTCAAAGAGAGACAAAGAAATAAAGACAGACAGCAGCCAAGGAGAGAGAGAGAGAAACAGAAACAGAAAGAAAGACAGACACATCAGCTTCATTGGGCACACAGCTAACCCAACGAGGCATAAAAGTATTCAGCTACGCAGACGATTTCACAATCATAATCCCATTTACGGCATCCCCCTCTGAAACCTCCCCACAGCAACTGAAGCGCTAAACACGATGGAACAATGGGCCACAGATTTCAAACTGAAGCTCAATTCAGAAAAAACTAAATTCTTCATAGCCTCGCCACACGCACAAAATACGACAATATCATTACACATTAACAATCTAAACTACCCCATTCAACCAACGATGAAGATCCTAGGAGTAATACTAGACCAAGGACTAACCATGAAAGACCACATAGACTCCTTAATCAAAAGAGGGTTTTTCACTCTCTGGAAACTTAAATCCATTAAAGCGTACTTCCACACTTCAGCTTTCAGAATGCTAGTACAATCCCTAATACTAAACCACCTGGACTATTGCAACATCACCCATCTAACAATCCCACAGAAGCAAATGCAAAGACTACAACTGATACAAAATGCAGCAGTCAGGATGATTTTCGGACTGAAGAAGTCCGATCACATAACCCCTTCCTACCGACTCCTACACTGGTTGCCGATGGAGGCGCGCACAAAGTTCAAGCTAGGATGTCTCTGCTTCAAAGTATTAAATGGTCTAGCCCCAAAATACATTACAGACCTCTTCTCATTCCCAACCAACAGACACGAAAGAAAAACACACATGAAATTTGTCTCCCCACCGGCTAGAGGGTGCAAATATAAGAGACACCATCAACAACGGCTATCGTATCAAGCAGCCATATGGGGTAAAGACCTAGAAAAACTAATTGCACACACAAACAACTATGAAGAATTCAGGAAACACCTAAAAACTTATCTATTCTTGAAATACCTAGGCAACGAACCGGAACATCAACCCCCCTCGTAACATCATCACATACCTGATCTTGCAAACTGTCAACCCCAACCACTAACCATGAACACTCTATTCAATTTACGGAACATTTCTACTTCTGTGCAAACAGCTTGGCACTTCCTGGCCTTGCAACACACAAACTGTTGCTAACATTATTAATATTATCAAATGTATACTGCTATACTCTTTAATCCATTGTACGTAAAGTTTCCCTTTATTGTATTGAGATATACACTGCTATACTCTTTAATTCATTGTATGTAAAGTTTCTCTTTATTGTATTTACATTTTCTTTCATTGTATTCACAGTTTCTTTTATTGTAAACCGCCTAGAAGTCGCAAGATAGCTGGCGGTATATAAAAATAAAGTTATTATTATTATTATTTTACCATCCGTTAATGTAACAGGCTTAAAGACAAGTATCTTTATGATTGGTTTTGATCTATACTGGTCTCAATTGTTGGATGATCATCACTACCCTTTATAAACCCGTCATCTTTGATCATCAAATTAAGTATTACTTTCTCTTCCTGGACCTGTCTGTTTAGAAAGAACTCGACTCTGCGTTATTTGTTATTTTTTTTTTTTTGGGGGGGGGGGGTTATATTTGTAGAACTCTTTACCTCAAGAGCTTAGAGCAGAATCTATCTTTTTTTAAGATTTAAGTCTTAACTTAAAACATATTTGTTTAAGCAAAGCTTTTTTTCTAAAAATATCCTTACGATGGTGCTCACAGGGAGGAACAACTGCAGTATATCGACCTTTGGATTTATTTTATTTTCATCTTATTTAATTTCAACCTGTCCTTGTTTTGGGTTTTTACATTATGGTGTTTCTTTCTTTGTTTTTAAATCGATTTTGTAATAAACACGTCATTCACTGCTTTGTTGTACAATGTAGTAGGATCAGGATATTAAGCATTGACTAAACCACAAATCATAAAGCATATTGGGGGGGGGGGGAGGTCTTTTACTAAGGCGCGATAGCCGATTTAGCGTGCCCATAGAATATAATGAGCATATTAGTATTTAGTACGCCTTAGTAAAAGACCCCCAATATGCACAATTTAAGGCCGAATCAATTGCCAAAATTCAGACTCCAAATTATATGTGCACAGACCCCCCCTTTCCCCCCATAAGCCTTTTCACCAGCCCTTGTAAGCTGAGTGGGAGTCCTCCATATACAGACATGCCAGTAGGTGGTGCTGTTTCACTATCACATTTTCAATAGTGAGAGACAGGCAAACTCTGCAGGACTCCAGGGAACCTGCCTATCCCTAAGTGAAAACACAATATTGACGCGCCAGCATCCACCGGCAGCAATGCAGTTGAGGATTCCCGCTGAGCTTAGAGTGAATGGCAGTTCTACATTGCTAATATAAGGAGGTATGTATTGCATTAGAGTAAATGTTTACTATTTTGTTACCAGTGTAATAAGAGTTGTCTAATTCTGAACGCTTTCCTTCTTTACCTGTGGCTGCCAGGCAGAAGTGGCAGGGTTAATTGCGACAAGCAGAAAAAAAGTCAAGGAAGGTAAAACAAAGGAGGCATCTGTTATACATATTAGGTGAGAGCCATCCAGACTAGTTTCTGGAGACACAAAGCTAGTAAAGAATAGGGTTTCCATATGGCTCCAGAAAAAGGAGGATGGATTGAGACATCCGGGTTTTACTTCCACAATGGAAGTCAAACCCAGATGTCTCAATCTGTCCTCTTACTTCCATTGCTTTCAGTGAAAGTAGAATTCCTATGAGCCGGCGGAGCTAATACCATCGTGGCCGGTGATATAAAAGCCTGACGTGGCTTCGTAAAGGGGAGGGGGGGGGGAGTTAGGAACCCTTTACAGAATCAGCCCCATAATGTTTAGCCCAGTTTCCAATCTCAGTCCTCAGAGCCTCAATCTAGGCGGGGTTTCGGGCTCTCTCCAGGGAAGCATTAGGCTATTTGCATACACTGTCTCATTGTATGCAAATAGATCTCATGTGTGTTCATTGTGTGAAAATCCTGAAAGCCTGACTTGGTGAGGGCCAATGTTCACCCCTAGTTTAGCTCATTTACTGAATCCCCTGTTATAAATGTTACATTAGTGTCTTCTATTCCGCCAATACCTTTCGATTCTAGGCGGATTACAAAAGAATTGGTCTGAGCATATCCAGTGAGATTATAAGATAGAAAATTATAAGAAGCATTAAGGTCAGGGGATATATTGAGGTTAGTTTGACTTGACAAATTTCCTAAATAACTTGGGTTTTCATTCTCTCCTGAAGGTTTTGTAGTTGGACGTTGTGATCAGCAGGTTGGAGATGTGGTGGTCTTAGTTTCGCTGCTTGGGTTGCTAGTAGGCCATCATACATTTTCTTACATTGTATCCCTTTGATTGGGGGGTGAGTGAAGGGTGCCTATGCTCTCCTTGTCTGAATGTTTTGTTCTTGGTTAAGTGATTGTTAAGATAGGTTGGTTCATCGCCATTCAGGGCTTTGAATAGCATGCAGTAGAATTTGTAGAGTATGCTATATATTGAACGCAATACTCCAGATGAAGTTGCACTTTGGGGTGATACAGGGGCATTATAATGTTCTTAGTCTTCTTAACAATCCCTTTTTAAATAATTCCTAGCATCCTCTTTGCTTTTTTGGCTGCTGCCGCACATTGGACAGAAGGTTTAATCGTATTGTCTATGATGACACCCAGATCCTTTTCTTGGGCGCTAACCTCCCTAGCATCCGGTAGCTAAGATTCAGGTTATTCTTCCCAATGTGCATTACTTTGCATTTGTCCACATTAAATTTAATCTGGCATTTGGACGCCAGTCTTCCAATTTCCTAAGGTCCACCTGCAATTTTTCACAATCTGCATGAGTTTTAACAACTTTGAACAGTTTAGTGACATCTGCAAATTTAATCACCCTTACTCGTCGTTCCAATTTCCAGATCATTTATAAATAAGATAAATAGCACCGGTCCCAGTACAAACCCCTATGGCACTCCATTGTTTACTCTCCTCCATTGAGAAAATTGACCATTTAACCCTACCCTCTGTTTTCTATCCGATAACCAATTCCTAATGCACAACTGAACTTTGCCACCTATCCCATGACTCTTTAATTTTCTCATGAGCCTCTCATGAGAAATTTTATCAAAAGCTTTCTGAAAATCTAGATACACTATATCAGGGGTCTCAAAGACCCTCCTTGAGGGCCGCAATCCAGTCGGGTTTTCAAGATTTCCCCAATGAATATGCATGAGATCTATGTGCATGCACTGCTTTCAATGCATATTCATTGGGGAAATCCTAAAAACCCGACTGAATTGCGGCCCTCAAGGAAGGACTTTGAGATCCCTCCACTACATCAACCAGCTCACCAAGCAAATTGGTGAGGCAAGATCTCCCTCGACTGAACCCATGCTGACTCTGTCTCATTAAATCATGTTTGTCTACATGTTCCACAATTTTATTTTTTTACTAGCTGATGCCCCGGCGTTGCACGGGTATTTAATTATAGCAATAACACTGTAAATGGATTCAAATAAAGATACTTTATAGTGGTGAATGAAAGTATTTTTTTACAGCTTAATAAAAAGTACAATATTCAAATTATAATGTCAAATATTTGACAAAATGAATACAATACAACTAACGCAAAACGTGATTATAAACAACAATTTTAGTTTCACCTCCTGGAGCAAGAACATATAAATTCTTGGGTGAAGAGACCCCCAGAACATATCCCCCAGTTAGTGAGGGATCTGCATACCAAGTTTCGTTCAAATCGGTCCCACAGCTTTTTACATTTTTCCCATTGACATGAATGGGTGAAATCTGATGTTCTGTTTGTAGCTCCGCCCATGTGTGCAGGTGGGCCGCGAGACCCCCAGGACATATCACCCCAGGTAGTTGGAATTACTGTGAGAATGGCAGCTTTTTACATTTTTTCCATTGACATGAATGGGTGAAATCTGATTTTCTGTTTGTAGCTCCGCCCACGTGTGCAGGAGGGCCACGATACCCCCAGAACATATCACCCCAGGTAGTGAGGGATCCGCATACCAAGTTTCGTTCAAATCGGTCAAGCCGTTTTTGCGTGATCGCGGCACATACATACATACATCCGATTTTATATATATATATAGATAATTGTTTCCACCATTTTGCCCGGCACTGAAGTCATACTTACAAGTCTGGAATTTCCTGGATCTCCCCTGGAACCCTTTTTTAAAATCGGCATAACATTGGCCACCCTCCAATCTTCAGGTACTACAGATGATTTTAGCGACAGGTTACAGATCACTAACAGCAGGTCAGCAATTTCATGTTTGAGTTCTTTTAGTACCCTGGGATGTAAACCATCTGGTCCTGGTGACTTTTTTATAACTTTAACATGTCGATTTGGCTTAGTACATTTTCCAGATTCACCGAGATTTCTTTCAGTTCCTCCGCATCATCACCCTTGAAAACCATTTCCGATTCAGGTAGATCTCTTACATCTTCTTCCGTAAAGACCGAAGCAAAGAATTCATTCAGTCTTTCCGCTATGGCCTTATCCTCCCTGAGCGCCCCTTTTGCTCCTTAATCATCCAATGGTCCCACAGATTCCCTCACAGGTTTTATGCTTCTGATGTACCTAAAAAAATTGTTATGAGTTTTTGTCTCATGCCAGTTTCTCTTCATATTCTTTCTTAGCTTTCTTTATCAGAGCTTTGCATCTAACTTGCCAGTCCTTGAGTTTCTTCTTATTTTCTTCATTCGGATCCTTTATCTATTCTTTAAAGGATGTTTTTTTGGCTCTAATAGTCTCTTTCACTTCACCTTTCAACCACGCCGGCTCTCATTTCCTCTTCTTTCCACCTTTGCTGATACGTGGAACACATCTGGTCTGGGCTTCCATGATGGTATTTTTAAATAACATCCACGCCTGGTTTACAGTCCTAACCTTTACAATTGATCTTTTAGCTTCTTTTTAACCATTTTCCTAACCATTTTATCATAGTCACCCTTTCTGGGTTTTACTTCTCCTGAAAGCAATGGAAGTAAACCCCAGATGTCTCAATCCGTCCGTCCTCCTTTTTCTGTAGCCCTAATTAGAAGCAATCTATAACAGTAACGTCAGATGTAAGTGTTTTACACAAGCTGCTGCGTCATAAAGTCCTGTGTTACAACATGAAACCTCTGCATTTCTTGCTAATTGAGCCTAAAAGGTGAGTCACATTTAGGACTGGAACCACTCCTAAACTCAATATATTAAGTAATCAGATACAGAACATTCCTGTGAATAGGCAGACTTAAGTCAATGTCACCTAAAAAATACTCCCATCTTCTCCAAATAGCAACATAAGAACATAAGAAGTTGCTTCCGCTGAGGCAGACCAGAGGTCCATCTCGCCCAGAGGTCTGCTCCTGCGGCGACCCATCAGGCCCATTGTCTGATCAGTGTCCCTGGCTATTCCTATAACTTGCCTCTCACTCCTATCCCTGTACCTACCTCTACTCTTATCTGTACCCCTCAATCCCTTTGTCCTCTAGGAACCTATCCAAACCTTCTTTGAAGCCCTGCAACGTGCTCCTGCCTATCACAGCCTCCGAAAGCGCATTCCATGCATAGTGAATGGCAGTATAATGTTATGTTATGTTATAAAGACAAGGTTACCAGATGTCTGGATTTACCTGGACACAATGGCGTGGGGAGGGGGGAGCAGTCCGCCCTGGGCACCGTCTTCATGGGGGCACCAGCACGCATCCTTCTCTCCATCTCCCCCCCACACTTTTGTGCATGTGTCCCACTTCCCTTCTACCGTACCTCGTTAACGTTCAAGGTGCGAGTGGCCATCCCAACCTGCTGCTCTTCCTCTGATGTCACTTCCTGGACCCGCGCCTAGGAAGTGACGACGGAGGAAGAGCCGACGCTGGCGTGAGCAGTAGATTGGGGTTGCTGCTCCCACCGCAAACGTTAATGAGGTATGGGGGAAGGGAAGGGTGCACGCACGTGTGGCAGGAGGGGAAGGGGAAGGAGCGTGCGTGGGGGGAGAAGATGGCGGGGCAGGGGGGCACCACCTCCCTGGTCACTTCTCACCCTCGCTTCGCCACTGCTCGGGGGGCCACTTCTGCAGGGCCTCTGAGCACGCGCGCTCATGACACGATGACATCATGTGCGTGTGCGCATGCGTTTTGACATCCTCGCGTCACACCGTCAAAGTCCGTCTGGCCTTGTTCTCGCGTTCCAGCTGCCAGGGTCTGCATTCTTCGCACATGCTCAGCTCATGTCGGCGGCATAAGGTTGGCGCCGACAGTGTTAGCCGTCAAAAGCGCTTCCTGCCGATTCATAGCTGCCTGATATGAGAGACCAGCCCAAACCAATACTGTCTCGAAGCTTTCAGCTGAACACCAAAACTGCAACCTAAACTCATTACCTGGTATCGGCCAAAGCCAAAACCAAAAACTCATGTTTGGTTTTGTGAATGAGAATTACTGAGGGCCTCTGGGGATTGGTCTGTTCCTGGAACCCGCCCTGTGAGTTGTTGATTCACCGACTGTCTGCCTTGATAAGTATTGGTAAGCTGGATGTAAGGTTCTGGACCAGCCTTGATAAGTACTGGTAAGCTGGACGTAGGGTTCTGGACCAGCCTTTCTAACAGTACCATCCGGATATGTTAAGCACTTTGCTTTGGGGGTCCCTAGCTGGGACACCTCCCTCTATTGGTGCAAGCGGTGTCTCCTTATAACACAGTTTCTTTCAGGTTTATACTGTTTAATAACCTATTTTAATTGTTTATGATTGTCATGACTTTTCATGTTATGAGCAGATTAGACTTATTTGTCAGGGTGTATCCCCCATACCCCTTCCTTTTGTCTATGTCCTCTACAGTTCATGCAAAAGAAGTGATCTGTCTGCTTTTGCATGAACTAGATTCTTGTAGGCAGTCCTGAGGTAAGACAGGAGGGTCTGAAAACATTATGTACTGTATATGAGGCTCCCTATAAGCAGTCTCGTAACATGGGATGCATAACCCACTTCTCCAGGAATAGAGCGTAGATTTACAAGAAAGAAGATTTGCAAAGGTAAGAACCTAATCTTTTGATAATCAATAACATAAGCTGACTGGACAAGTATATTAACAAAGACTTCTCAACCGAAACTTCAAGAACTTCCCCTGAGGTATTCACAGGTCTACGCTGAATAACGGTGCTTGGCTGAGTTGGTTCATTAAAAACAAATGAAGCTTCACACACTTGAACCATGCATTTCCATGCAAAACGGGAAAAGAATCTTTCCCCCAAGGACAGGACTTCCTGTCGCACATACAGGAATTGTTTCAGGGCTTTTATTTTGGATTTTCTTACAAATGTCAGGAAATATGCATGTTGTTGAGCCAAGAAATTCCAGCTTCTGACAGCTAAAAATATAAACACTTGACAGAGTCTTTATCCTCTACAAAGACAAAGGACGCCACCAAAGTAGCTTGTTGGATTACAAAGTCTCCAGGGTCCCAATATTCAAAGCAATTTAATGGGTAGTGAATGGGAGATAACCGGTTATCGCAGCTGAATATTCACGGTTAACGCATAGCTGAGAGCTGGTTCTCTCAGAGACGTCCCAGAAGCATTTCAGGGGTGGGTCACACTTAGCACTAATCAGGCAAGGTTAGTGCTTACATATGAGGAGCTACTGAAAAGTTCTCAGCCCAACCAACAAAGTTGGGGCAGTGTCCATCAAGGGCTATATGCTTTTAGTCCAGTGATTTTCCCCTTTTTTCATTCTGTATTTTCCTGATGGAATGAAAAAAAGTGGGAAATCACTAGACTAAGTGTATAGCCTTCAATGGATGCTACTGCTATTAATTATTTCTATAGCACTACCAGACGCACGCAGCGCTGTACAGAGTCACAAAGAGTAAGAAAACAGTCCCTGCTCCAAAGAGCTTACAATCTAAACAGGCAAGACAGACACATAGGATGTCATGGATTTAGTTAAGGGGAATGGTTAATCTGCTGGTTGGGTTGAAGGGCAGAGGGGAGTACAGGACACTCAAGCCATTGTGACATCACTGATGAGGTTGACTCTTATTGGTAGAATCAGGCGTTATGACATCACAATCTCAGCTCTGCTTCCCAAAGACTGAAACTCTTCACACTACTACTATGAATTATTTCTACACAGTGCTGTACAAAGTCACAAAGACAGTCCCTGCTCCAAAGAGCTTACAATCTAAACAGGCAAGACAGACAC
This sequence comes from Geotrypetes seraphini, assembly GCF_902459505.1. Taxonomy (NCBI): domain Eukaryota; kingdom Metazoa; phylum Chordata; class Amphibia; order Gymnophiona; family Dermophiidae; genus Geotrypetes; species Geotrypetes seraphini. The sequence continues at coordinate 15,492,914 of NC_047085.1, forward strand.
ATAAGATGTCATGGATACAGTTAAGGGGAAGGGTTAATCATCGGGCTGGGTTGGAGGGCAGAGGGGAGTACAGGACAATCAAGCCATTGTGACATCACTGATGAGGTTGGCTCTTATTGGTGGAATGAGGCATTATGACATCAGAGGAGTAGGGTTAAGGATTTAAAGTTATATCGAAAAGGTGGGTTTTCAGTCTGCTTTTAAACAAGGGAAGGGAAGGGGCTTGACCATCAAACTCAGGTAATTTATTCCAGGCATAGGGGACAGCTAGATAAAAGGAACAAAGTCTGGAATTGGCAGTGGAGGAGAAGGGTAACGCTAAGAGCGACTTATCTGAGGAACGGAGTTCTCTGGGAGGTGGATAAGGAGAGAGAAGCGAGGAGAGATATTGAGGGGCAGCAGATTAAAAACACTTGTAGGCCAGCAATAAGATCTTGAACTGTATGCGATGGCAGATACTGCTCCAACTTTGTTGGTTGGATTGAGAACTTTTCAGCAGACCCTCGTAGGACCATAAAAATAGCTGTCCTATCTTTATGCGCTAGCCAATGACCAGTTAGCACTGAATACTAGCTTAATCAGAAATTGGCAGGTGGCCAAAAAATGAAACGAGATATTTAGTGCCGGTTTCTGGATACAGTCTGGTACTGATTAGCCGGGTTTAGCACCTGCTACAGGCAGTGCGGTTAAAGCCCTCCACTGGCTGAATAATGTCTGTAATAAACCAGTAATATCCAATAACGGACCAGAAATAGGGGCACCTCTTCTCTCCTGATTTATCATTGGACGGTAAAGTATTTTCTGGAAATTTCAATATCTGCTTCAGATATCCATAAAACAATCTTTTGGTGAAACAGAACATAAGAATCGCCGCTGCTGGGTCAGACCAGTGGTCCATCGTGCCCAGCAATCTGCTCCCGCGGCGGCCCTTAGGTCAAAGACCAGTGCTCTAAATGAGTCTAGCCTCATCTGCGTACGTTCTGGTTCAGCAGGAACTTGTCTAACTTTGTCTTGAATCCCTGGAGGGTGTTTTCCCCCATAACAGACTCCGGAAGAGCGTTCCAGTTTTCTACCACTCTCTGGGTGAAGAAGAACTTCCTTATGTTTATACGGAATCCATCCCCTTTTAATTTTAGACCTAAGGGCCGCTGCATGAGCGGACTGCTGGGCACGATGGACCATGGTCTGACCCAGTAGCAGCAGTTCTTATGTTCTAGGAGAAGATCTTCCTGAGTATTTGGAGTTAAGTTTGTGATTTCAACACAGGCTGACTATAGCGATATTAACAAATAAATGCTTCATCTTTGTTTCAAACTAAACCTTGTGTTTTATAGCCTTGTATTGTGGAAGAATAATTAGCAGGATAAATTTGGTTAGGAACATGGAGTCTTCTTCTTATTCATCCAGGTCTGACCCAGCGGAGGCATTGCTTATGTTCTCCTGCTGACTTCTAGCCTGAATGATGAGGTAGATAAGATAGGCATCTTGGAGACCTGGTGGAAGGAGGAAAATCAGTGGGACTTTGTGTTTCCTGGGTGAAAAGGTTCTGGTCCCAATACAGCCTCACACGCTCTGTCGTTTGTAAGTCAGATGCATCTGGGGACAGTCTCTTTTTAGAAAGAATAGACGCTTATTATTCCCAAGAGATGTCCATTTATTATGAGTCCTACATCCATTTATATAGCATTATACATGGGTCAGTTTTTTCAGCATATGACTGTAGGAAAGACCATATTTGGTAACAGGATACATTAGAAAGAGGTAGGAAACATAAGGGGGGGTTTTAGTGGGAAGTTTCCATCTAAGGTCTAGCAATGTTTCTTATCTCTCTAAAGCATAAGATGTAAGACACAGAGCTCAGAACACAAAGAGAAAATGACCTTGTGATTTCTTGGCACATACAAACTGTTTTCAGCAGTTCAAGCAGGAATAGAAAACTTGCAAGGAATATATGTGCCCCTTCAATCCCCTCTTACGTCATGAAAATGACGTCATAAGAGCACAGCATGAGCTTGGAGGGAGAGATAGTCCAGATATGTCTCTCGAGGAGGGGGCTTAGGAGCAGTAATATGAGCAAAACAACACATGAGCAGTCTAAAAATTACATAAGCAACATGGGTACAGATAATAATAGAGATTATAACACTAACCCTTTAACCCATCCTTGCATCCAGCTAAAGTACTGGTCCCAAGGATTAGATAAACCAGAGTTATGTTTGAGCTCAGCAGACAGGTCCTCTGATTTCTGAATGGCCATAGTAACCTTACCCCTAGGAACTGTATTGTCAGGAATAAAGGTGCAACAAAATAAAGTACTGGGGAGAATTTTACAGACACCCCCCTACTCAGCAAGGATCATATCCAGGGCCAGGCAGGGATTTACCATTTTGGTCTACTCTTTTCTGAGCACTTTCCGGTTTATAAACCCAGTCAGTGCCAGTGTTCCACCCTACCACTCCCCAGGACGCACACTTATTCCCCCAATGTGAGTCAGTAACACATATTTATATGTGTTTAGTTTAAGGAATATCACGGAACCAGTCACACTGCCATGCGGCACCAATTGTTGAGCAGTCCCTAATGTCACAGTAGTCAAAGGAGAAGGTGGCCACGTGCCCACTGCAGGAATTATACAAAAGGTGATATGCTGTCTATCTTTCTGGATTCCAATTGAGGGGCAGCCCCCCCTTTGGGAAGAAAAGTTCCAACTTGATGTCGCGTTCGCAAAGAGGTGCCTGGGGTGTCGTTTACAGATGGGTACGGGCAGAAAGTTTCATGGACCCAGGACACATCATCTCTGTAGACACAGTTGGCGATGATCCATACAGGAAAAAAAACTAGCAGCAACGCTGAAAGAAGAGAATGATAAAGTTGTTGGAATGCTGCAGCGAGATCATCGTGATGTTCCACCGGCGGGGGTGTGGTCTGCGCAGGGACGGCTTGCTTCTGGGGTTTTAGGTTAACCCTCTTCAAGCGACTTGCATGGATGCAAACTGGAGACTCCTCAGTACAGCGTTCCTGGTTGCGATCACAGTGGTGGGAGGTCCAAAGGGGAAGTCCGTCTGTTTCCTATCCTTGGAAAGCTTCTGGACTATGACCATGTCGCCAGGCTGGAAGGAGTGGGTAGGAATCTGTGGAAAGAAAGGAGAGGTGCAAGACACGCTTCTTTCAACATGCCCTAATGTTCCTATGAGCTACGTATTCTTCCTGTATCAAGGGGAGATCACTACTCTCAACTATTGAGGGGTTATCTACCCATGGGGCGGGGAAAGGTCGTCCCATGAGAATCTCAAAGGTAGAGTAACCAGTGGTGCAGTGCGGCTGCATTCTAATTTCAGCTAGAAGAATAGGGAGGAATTTCTTCCAATTTACAAACGAGCCAGCTGTGGATTTCCTAATTTTGTCCTTGATAGTGCAGTAGATAAGTCTTTGCACCCTCTTTGCAGTGAAAGCAGGACCATTATCTGAGGTAATATGTGTGGGGCATCCCCACCTAGGGATGATTTTGTGAAGTAGGATATTCACCGCAGTCTGAGCTGTTTCATTTGTGGAGGGGAAAAACTTCAGGCCATCAGGAGAAAACATGTCAACAATAACAAGGGCATAATCCTGTCAGGTCCCGGTGGCATAAGGAATATGAGTAAAGTCAATCGGTAAGTGTGTAAAAGGAGAAGTGGGGTAAGTAAGATGCTGGTGTGGCGCTTTATGGGGGTATGCTGGGATTAGCGCGGAGCATGTATGTTTGTTTCAGGGAACGAAGGTCAAGAATGAAAAAATCACTGGCAAGAAGTTGAAATGTCGAGCGAGCACAGCGACGACCAATGACATGATATTGGGCAATGAATAGAGGAGAGCTAGCGACTGGTATACAGGGTTTCCCCTCTTTGCGCCAAAGTCCGTCCGAAGGGCGGCTTTGGACACTGGCCAGGTTCCAGGCGCGAAGTTCGGAAGGGGAAACAAAGGATTGAAATTAGGGAAAAAATAGAGGAAGGGGGAAATGCAGGAGGGGAAAGAAGAGGAAGGAGAACAGGGAAGGGAGGGGGATCCAAAGACCAAGGGTCAGAAGAGTGGCCATAGCACATGCAGCCAGGGCTCTCAAGCAGGCAGGCAGGCCCTGTACTTGAACAGGAGTGACTATTAGAGAAAAAGGCAACAGGGTGTAATTGACCACCATGATCTTGTGCCAGGACTCCCGCCATGGTTTTACAATTGTCTCAAGCAAACAGGTGAAACATTTGATCATAACCAGGAAAACCCCAGCCCCAGCTAAAAACCAAAACACATTTCAAACATTTCTTTAGTCCATCTGATAAGATCAGTCATTTCAGGACCCAGGGTCTGTCTCAGAATCTGGTCATAGAAGGAACAATCGGGGATCCATTGGCAGCAGTAACCAATCATACCAAGAAAAGTAAGCAAGTCTTTCTTGGTAGCTGGGCAGGGCAGACCCAGGACAGCAGCAATGCAAGAAGTGCTAATTTTCCTCTGACAATGAGACAGGACAAAACCCAGGTATTCCACCTCAGATTTACACCATTGCAGTTTCTTTCGTGACACCTTGTGACCAGTGTTCCCGCTAAGGTGCGCTGGCCTGCGCGCGCGCACAAAATATTACATCGCAGCGCAAAGTTTCTCTTCACAGCGCACACACGCGTCGCAAAGGTAAGGGGAGGTAAGGTAAGGGGACGCATTGGGGGGATTGCACTTCCCCACAATTGCCATGCTTCGGTTCCTCTTCTTCCTTCCTTCCTCCCCCCCCCCCCCGCGGGACCCTGCGGCACCATCAACTCTTACTCCCTCTAATGTCGGCCCTGCAGCTCCAGACTTCCTCGCACCTTCTCCCCTCCCCCTTTGGATCGCTATTATTTTAAATGTTATAGCCGCGGAGCTGTATCCATCAGTGGAGATGTCTAACCTCGGCCTGCCCCGGAACTCTTACTGCAACAGTGACTTCCTGTTCCTGCCTAGACGGGCGGCTGCTGCAGTAAGAGTTCCGGGGCAGGCCGAGGTTAGACATCTCCACTGATGGATACAGCTCCGCGGCTATAACATTTAAAATAATAGCGATCCAAAGGGGGAGGGGAGAAGGTGCGAGGAAGTCTGGAGCTGCAGGGCCGACATTAGAGGGAGTAAGAGTTGATGGTGCCGCAGGGTCCCGCGGGGGGGGGGGGGGAGGAAGGAAGGAAGAAGAGGAACCGAAGCATGGCAATTGTGGGGAAGTGCAGAGCTGCAGGGAAGAGTGTTGCGGTACCCAGCTGGAGGGAGAAGGAAGATGAGGGAGGGAATTAAAGGAGATGCCAGGGCTTGGAGCATAGGAGGAAGGTATGCCAGTCTAAGGGAAAAGGAAGGGGGAGATGTGAGAGCATGGAGGGGGAACGAAAGATGGAAGAAAAGGAAAGGAGAGAGATGCCAGAGAATCAGGGAAGGGGAGATACCAGACTATGAGGAGAGGTGTGGGAGAGGGAAGGCGAGGAGAGAGATGCCAGACCAATGGGGTGAAAGGAGAGATGGAAGGGGGAGGCATACAGTTTCTGGAAGGGGCATAGAAGGAGAGAAGATGCCATATAGGGGAAGAGAGACGGCAGACAGTGAATGGAAGGAAGAGAGTTACAAGAAGATGAGGAAAGGAGAAACCACAGAAGACAAAGGTAGAAAAAAATTTCTATTTATTTATTGCTTTAGGAGACATGTGTCACTGTTTCTGTGAAGCATTGTATGCAGAGTCCAGCTTCTTGCTGGTTCAATTTAACCTTTGTCTATGTATTTTTATTTTATCCCCCCTTTTACAAAACTGTGAAGCGTTTTTAGCACCAGCCTTGGTGGTAGCAGCTCTGATGCTCAGAAATTTATGAGCATCAGAGCTGTTACCTCCGTAGCTAAAATCCACACTACAGTTTTGTAAAAGAGGGAGGGGTTAGTTTGTGATTACATATTCCTTACTAGGCGAAGGTGTTTTCTGTGTTCTGTGTGTTCGAAAGACATGGTTTTCTGTTAGGATTGACGGTGTAGGATTGATCTGTGCTGGTCTGGCTTGTTTAGTTTTACAATGGGTGTATTGATGTACTGCTCACTGCAATATGTAAGATGCTGCCTTTTCCTAGGTACTCATGTGTGACGTGTGGTTTGTTACTAAAAATCATGTTTTTCTTACAGATGGGGGGGGGGGTGCCAAAAAATGATGGGCCCCGGATGTTACATATGCTAGGTACGCCACTGTATGTAAAGATACCAGAAAGCTGGCGTAGCAAAAACTTCTAAGTTTTGAGTATTTAACCCTCCCACAATCTCACGGGCACTCGTTTCAAGTTTATTGAGATTTTGATTTAAACGCAATATCAAATATTTTCAATGCGTATAACAAAAATAAATTTGGGGAAATAAATAAAACCATTTGAACCAGTGTTCCCGCTAAGCTGCGCTGGCGTGCGCTGGCGCACAAAATATTACATCGCAGCGCACACGTTTCTCGTCACAGCGCACGATCGGAAGAGGCGTACGGCAGATGGCAGGGCGGCGAGAGGAGAATCGGGCGAGTTGGCTCATAACTTGCTGGCGCCCGATATTTTTGGCTCACGGTGAAAAAAGTTTGCTCACAACACCCGCCCGCTTAGAGGGAACACTGCTTGTGACCACACACAACCATTGTAAAAAGTCCAAACTATCAGCCTGACAGGTCTCCTGAGTTATGAAACATAGAAGGAGGTCATCCACATACTGGATGAGGACAGAACCATGAGGGGCGGTCCATGGCTGCAGAGTAGCCCGAAGGACAATGGAGAACACCACAGGGGAGTCAACATAGCCCTGGGGTACTCTGCACCAAGTATACTGCTGTTGCTGGAAGGTGAAGGCAAAAAGGGGTTGAGTAGCCTCATCAACAGGGACAGGAAAAAAAACATTCTTCAGGTCAATGACAGAGAAAATAGTGGCTTGCAGGTGGAATGGAGGAGAGGAGGGATGGAAAGACGAGATGGTAGACTTAATAATGCCTGAGGAAAGAAAGGAACCAATCAATGAGGCCACGGCCCTCTCATTTTCCCGAGAGAGTGAAAACGGGGGAAAGGACATGCAAGCCTCCTGTATCTGGGTGAGCTACAAACAGGGGTGTAGTACGATAAGATTTAGTCAGAATCCCATTAATTCCCATAGAAGGTTCAGCATTCATGCGCGGACCCCGATAGTGTAAGTAAGTTCTAACAGGAGCTGGTCTGGCAGCCAAAAGTGCTTTTGCTGTATCTAATTCAGACTGCAAATCAGAGGAATGTTGCTTTAAGTCAGAAAGAGTAAACCATAATCACATTCCTTGAGGTCAGTGACTAGTGTCCAGATAAGCACAGAGAGAATTTACAACTTGCAAATCTTTCTGGCAGACAGCCAGATGGTCAGTGAGAAAAACATTAGCCTTGCTCCGCACAAGAAAGAAAGCCTGTAAAATGCATTTTTTTTTTCATATGAGCCAGCACAGAACAAATTGCTTCTGAAAACTGATCAACAGAGAGCATAGGGTGTGCAGTCAAAAGACATGGAAACACAGCATAAGAAGCGACAGTTTCCTTCAAAACAGAGGGTAGCAGCCGAAGGAGGGACTCAAAATATGAGTCAGGGTCAGACTATTTCACGTTCAAGATGGAGCCAAGAAACAGTTCTGTTTACAAGCTACAGCAGGAGGAAAGAAAGATCGAGACTGAAAACAGCTATCGAACTCTTCCAGCAATACATGCCACATTACAGTATTTCCTCCCTCTGTGTTAAGCGTATAGGCAGTGCAAAGTATACGGGGGAGGACTGGTGACACAGAGAGATATGTACTGGAGGGAGAGTGTCACACACATGGACAACATAAGCTTTACAAGTCTCATCTGTCTTAGGAGGGAGAGGTTCCTTAGTGCCTTTCTGACCCATAACAAAATACAACGTGGTAAGACACAAGTTTCGCTTACCTTACCTTATAAGCAAGACACAATAATATATAATACAATACAAACTTATACTCTGTAAACCTTATCTTCTAAGCAATAGAAAGAAGAAAACGCATGCATAAAGAAAAGAAAAAACCGCATGCACAAAGCTTTTGTTCCCCACAGATGACAGAGCAAGGCAAGCGTGTCTATTAATAATTTTGTTCTTCCCAAAAGAACATGTGGCCACTCAAAAGTACTGCAGGAGTTCCCCAAACGCTTATTATTCCCAAGAGATGTTCATTTATTATGAGTCCTACATCCATTTATATAGCATTATACATGGGTCAGTTTTTTTCAGCATATGACTGTAGGAAAGACCATATTTGGTAACAGGATACATAAAAGCAACATGACTGTAGGAAAGACCATATTTGAAAACAGGATACATTAGAAAGAGGTAGCAAACATAAGGGGGGGGGGGGGGGGTTAGTGGGAAGTTTCCATCTAAGGTCTAGCAATGTTTCTTATCTCTCTAAAGCACAAGATGTAAGACACAGAGCTCAGAACACAAAGAGAAAATGACCTTGTGATTTCTTGGCACATACAAACTGTTTTCAGCAGTTCAAGCAGGAATAGGAAACTTACAAGGAATATATGTGCCCCTTCACTGGGTACAAATTATATTGCAAGGATAGAGTAGATCAAATTGGAGGGGGGGCGGTTGCGCTATATGTTAAAGAGAGAATTGACTCAAATCAAATAAATATTCTGCATGAGATAGATAGGGTGGAATTCTTATGAATAAGAAATGAGCCAACAGATGATGAAATGTTTTCAGAGATTAGGAAAGCTGGCGAATTGGGCAACGGTATAATAATGGGCGATTTCAATTACCAGAAAAAAAAAAATCACAAGGGTTAGAGTAGGAAACAATATCGACCTAAATCTAAACACTACTCTCTTCAAAGGATGCAGAGAAATGCGGAGAAAAAAAGACCTCGGTGCACACAGCACCCCTGAATTCAAGCAGAAGCCAAGTAAACAGAGAAAACATAGAAACATGATGGCAGATAAAGACCAGTCTGCCCATCTGCAGCATCCACTATCTCCTCCTCTCCCTTAGAGACCCCACATGCCTGCCTCATACTTTCTTGAATTCAGACACAGTCTCTGTCTCCACCACCTCTTCCGGGAGACTGTTCCACGCATCTACCACCCTTTCTGCAAAAAAGTATTTCCTTAGATTAATCCGGATCCTGTCGCCTCTTAACTTCATCCTATGCCCTCTCATTGCAGAGTTTCCTTTCAAATGAAAGAGACTCGACTCACGTAGGTATTTAAACATCTCTATCATATCTCCCCTCTCCCTATTGGCTGATGCTCTTAACATTTGCATCTCCTCTTCCTATAGGCTAAGGCTCTTTGCACCTGCATTGTGAGGTCATAAAGCTGCTCATCCGCAGTAACTATTATCTCTTCCTCTCTCTAATAGATCCCACATGCCTATCCCAGGCCCTTTTGAATTCAGACACTGTCTCTGTCTCCACCACCTCTTCCGGGAGACTGTTCCACGCATCTACCACCCTTTCTGTAAAAAAGTATTTCCTCAGATTACTCCAGTATCACCCCTTAACTTCATCCTATGCCCTCTCATTCCAGAGCTTCCTTTCAAATGAAAGAGACTCGACTCGTGCGCATTTACACCACAGAGGTATTTAAACGTCTCTTTCATATCGCCCCTCTCCCGCCTTTCCTTCAAAGTATCCAGATTGAGATCTTTAAGCCTGTCCCTATACACCTTGAGAAGGCACACACTAACCACAGGTCAGAAAAAAAAAACTCCACACATCATTAGTTTTGAAAGCAGCAATTCCCCACGAACATTTGGAAAATAAATCGTTTGTGCAGACCACAGTCTCTATCAGATCAGCATGGGAACGGTTTATAATCCAACAGATCGCATAAATCCACATCAGGCGTGGCTCTGGCCATGTCCTATAATTATTTTTTGTTTGATGGAAAGGTGTATGTGCAGAAAAGAGGCGTAGCGATGGGGGCATCATTCGCCCCCCTGTATTGCGAACCTCTTCATGGCCAATTTTGAACATGAATGGGTATATTCTTCTCCCTATTTTTGTCATGTTGTGTGTTGGTGGAGATAAATTGATGTATACCTGTATTGCCCCTATTTATAATTGCATCAACTGCAAAAGTGAAAGTTGCTTCCCACCGTAGACCTAACGCTAATGCTTTAAAGTACTATTATTGTGCTCAGTCACCTTCACCAAGGTCATTATCTTAAGCAGATGTAAAGACCATCTATATATATAAAATCGGAGGTATGTATGTATGTGCTGCGATCACGCAAAAACGGCTTGACCGATTTGAACGAAACTTGGTATGCAGATCCCTCACTACCAGGGGGTGATATGTTCTGGGGGTCTCACGGTCCACAACTCTATTTTGCTTGCTCAAGGGTGGGTTCACCCAATAATTTATATGTTCTTGCTCCAGGAGGTGAAACTAAAATTGTTGTTTATAATCACGTTTTGCGTTAGTTGTATTGTATTCATTTTGTCAAATATTTCACTTTATAATTTGAATATTGTACTTTTTATTAAGCTGTAAAAAAATACTTTCATTCACCACTATAAAGTATCTTTATTTGAATCCATTTACAGTGTTATTGCTATAATTAAATACCCGTGCAACGCCGGGGCATCAGCTAGTGACTTATAAAGGAGCCATCATGGCACAATCGGAGATTTTTGTTTGATCATTTTGATTGGTATTTTCATTTGGATTTTTGTCACAATTTGGAGTGCATTATTATTTTTTAAAATGGTGTTATTTTGAATGCCTGAGGCAAGGAAGGACCGGACTCACAGAGGATTATGGTGCTGAAGTATAACAGCAGGGGATGAACTGTCATGCTTATAAGATCAAGGGCAGGAGGGGGAGGCCAAGACGGAGTCGAGTTCAAACGCCTGAGAGAGAGGCTCCGTGCAGTCGACTCCCTACTCGCGTTGTTGTCAGCGGCCTTTCCCGTATGTTATGGGAAAGAGGAAGGGAACCCCGCGCTCCAATCCTCCAGCGACGGTGACGGCCCCGCAGCGTTTGCGGCAGATGACTCTGCCGGCAGCCCTTACAAAGGTAAATGAAAAGTTGAAGAAAAGATTTGGGAGATGAATTGGTGAAGGAAAGATCTTTTATTGCAAGGAAAATGGAATCTTTTGAAAAGCAATTAAGAAGAAAAAATAACTTGAGACTTTTGAATTTTCCTAAGTGTCCTTTGATTTCCTCCGTGGAGATGGTAAGAAAATATTTTACAGAAATTTTTGCTATTCCAACGGACAATTGTGAGCGCTAATTACCTTCAAATGAAGAAACCTGCAGGGGTCTCTACCCCTAATGAGACTCAAGTTGACAAAGTGGTGGACATGAATTTAACAATGTTCCTGGAAAGTTCACTTGAGGTTATAACGGAAAGAAAAACCTTGCTGATAACCCTTGCTTTGGAAAGTGATAGAGAATATGTATTACGTCTTTATTTCCGGCATATAAATGATCCGTTTTTGGGCTCTAATGTGCGAATATATGATAGTGTCCAAAGATCTAAAGGCGAAAAAACAGAGTGACAAGGCAGTGGCTGCTGCCAGAAGGATTCTGGGCTGTATAAAGAGAGACGTAGTCAGTAGAAGGAAGAAGGTGTTGATGCCCCTGTACAGGTCATTGGTGAGGCCCCACTTGGAGTATTGTGTTCAGTTTTGGAGACCGTATCTGGCGAAAGACGTAAGAAGACTTGAGGCGGTCCAGAGGAGGGCGACGAAAATGATAGGAGGCTTGCGCCAGAAGACGTATGAGGAGAGACTGGAAGCCCTGAATATGTATACCCTAGAGGAAAGGAGAGACAGGGGAGATACGATTCAGACGTTCAAATACTTAAAGGGATTAACGTAGAACAAAATCTTTTCCAGAGAAAGGAAAATGGTAAAACCAGAGGACATAATTTGAGGTTGAGGGGTGGTAGATTCAGGGACAATGTTAGGAAATTCTACTTTACGGAGAGGGTGGTGGATGCCTGGAAAGCGCTCCCGAGAGAGGTGGTGGAGAGTAAAACTGTGACTGAGTTCAAAGAAGCGTGGGATGAACACAGAGGATCTAGAATCAGAAAATAATAGTAAATATTGAACTAAGGCCAGCACTGGGCAGACTTGTACAGTCTGTGTCTGTGCATGGCCGTTTGGAGGAGGATGGGCAGGGGAGGGCTTCAATGGCTGGGAGGGTGTAGATGGGCTGGAGTAAGTCTTAACAAAGATTTCGGCAGTTGGAACCCAAGCACAGTACCGGGTAAAGCTTTGGATTCTCGCCCAGAAATAGCTAAGAAGAAAAAAAAAAAAAAAAAAAACATGTCTCAGAGGTCCCAGAGGCGCAGAAAGGAATTCCTGGCATTAAGGCCAAGAGTCCTAGCCCTGGGAGGAATTTTTTTTGTTGAAGCTTCCTGTGAAATGTTTTGATACATATCGGACAAATAATTTCTTATTTTTGGAGCCTAAACAGCTGTTAGAATTTGTAGAATCTAGGGCGAGTGCAACATCTGTAACTTAGGGCACTTTTTACAAAGGTGCGCTAGCGTTTTTAGCGCACGCACCGGATTAGCGCTTGCAATAGTGCACGCTAGCTGAAAAATTACCGCCTGCTTAAAAGGAGGCGGTAGCGGCTAATTCGCGTGGCAATTTAGCGCACGTTATTCCACGCGTTTGAGGCCCTTTTAAAATCTCAACAGTATAGGTGGCTGCAGTTGAAGCAGGCCATTCGGAGTGGGTTCCCTGAATGGAGAAATTTTTAAAAAATTATTCTAGCCTGCAGATCCTTTGCTACCAGACAGATTTAGTAGGACATCAGGCTGCCCAGTGGTAGAAATTAATTTCTGAATTTTTGAATAAAAAAAACCTAAAAATAGTCTCGGAGATATTTGGAGCATCGAGATTAAACAGTATATTTCTGTATCTCGTTGGCCACGAATTTGGACTCGGAAGTTGAAATGTACAGCGTCAGCATCTATGAGGCAAACGTGGTTATTTTTACTATATAGGAATTTTTGGACCCCAGTTCGCTTACAAAAATAGATAATTCTAAATCTAATAGATGCTGGCACTGTCAGGCCGATATAGGGACTTTAGATCATCTGTTATTTTTTTTGTCCACTGATATTTAGTTTCTGGAAGTCAATTTGGGGACAAATAAATATTGTTTAAGAATCGGATATTCCCTTGACATATGAAGCCATAATTTGTGGTCGTATGTTCCACGTTAAACCTCCCCTTGATAAATATAAAAGCCGTCTTTTCCTGGTTTTGACTGGAATAGCTGTTCAATTGATCACGAAAAATTGGAAAAGCCATGATAGATTAAACTACACTTTTTGGTGGACAAATGTATGTAATACTTACAAATGTGAGAGAATGAATGCAGAATGTTTGGGGTCCAGTGTTTCATTTAATAAAGTATGGAATCCATTGGCTTTATTTGCTGCTTCACATTAATGGTTTATGCATTTTCCCCTAAGTTTTTTCCTTATACATCTGAGGGAAGGGGTGGGTAGGAAAGGGAGAGGTAATTGAAAATTGATATTCTTCGTATCAATGTAATAAAGTTGTCTTGTATTATTAATAACTAGTATTTTAGCCCGTTACATTAACGGGTGCTAGAATATATGTCTGTGTGTCTTTATTTCTGTCTCTCTCTCCCTCCTGCTGTCTGTCTCTCTCCCTGGCCCCCTTTGTCTGTCTGTCTTTCTGTGTCTCTCCCTGCCCCTGTGGCTTTCTTTTTTCCTTCTATCTATCTGTCTCTCTCTCCCTCCTGCTGTCTGTCTCTCTCCCTGGCCCCCTTTGTCTGTCTGTCTTTCTGTGTCTCTCCCTGCCCCTGTGGCTTTCTTTTTTCCTTCTATCTATCTGTCTCTCTCTCCCTCCTGCTGTCTGTCTCTCTCCCTGGCCCCCTTTGTCTGTCTGTCTTTCTGTGTCTCTCCCTGCCCCTGTGGCTTTCTTTTTTCCTTCTATCTATCTGTCTCTCTCCCTGCCTCCTATGCCTCCATTTCTCTCCCACCACTTCCCTGTGTGTGCATGTGCCCAGGCGGTAAGTAATGGACAGGCTGATCGGGTTAAGTTGCATAGTTTTTTGAATCAGTAGGGATTGGTCATTCTGTAGCATGCGCTACATCCAGATCTTAAGGACTTGTAGAATTAATCTCTGGCTAAATTGTTTGCCATTTTGGGGGCAGGTGTTGGAGGTTTCTATTCAAGCTGACACGTGGTGGGATTGTGTCTCCCTTTTTTTTAGTTTTATCCTGTGAGTCTCGGGTTTGAGGTCTTAGAAGTTGGCACTTAATTATTTTTACTGTAGCTCTTGTCTGCCGTGGCCTGCCGCGGCCGCCGCCGCAGCCGACATCCGCCACCAACAGCCGCCGCCAACATCCGCCTCGGGGGGGGATTCTAGCGCATGCGCACTCCTACCTGCAGTGCCCTACAGCGCACGGAAAATGGAACACGCAGATGGAAGTGCGCATGCACGAGTAGCCTTTTATTATATTAGATTGATAGAAGGGTGGGTGGGTAAAGTTATGGTTCTATATACCACTTGTATAATTTTTTTTTTTTTTTTTTTAAAGGCCCTAACGTACCTTTGTAAAAGGAGCCCTTAGAATATGTAACTTGTTATAATACCAGCTGTAGGATTAACGGAGTATTGCTGTTCTCTTGTTTCATTATTATATTTTCCTTTTAATTTTTTTTTTTCCTGTTGTCCTCTCGAAAATATTGTGGACTTTGTTTTTGTTATGCATTGTATTGTTCCCCATACTTTGTAATTTTATTATTATGTACATCGCTTAGAATTATGATTAAGCCATTAATCAAATCTTCATTAAACTTGAAATTTGCCTATATAAATGAATAGATATTTATTTTTTCTTCTTGGAATTTATGGGTCTGTTTCAAGTTGTAATTATTATACTTGACTGTAAATAAGAAATGTGATAAATAAAGAATTAAAAAAATTTAAAAAAATCACGGACAGCTGGAAAAGCAATCGAGTACAATTCATTCGCACCGTAGCCCCAGATAAGTACAATATCTAGGTTGATTATTGGGGATATGATACTTAGGGCTCCTTTTACGAAGCCACGGTAGCGGTTTAACGTGCCTAGTAGCACGCGCTAAACTGACCTCCGCGCTAGCTGCCACCGCCTCCTCTTGAGCAGGCGGTAGTTTTCTGGCTAGCGCGGGGGTTAGCGCATGATTAAAAGTCTCACGCGCTAAAGCCACTACCGCGGCTTCATAAAAGGAGCCCTTAGTAATGCATACACTTCTCCCTCCGGATTTGCAGAGGATAGGGGCAGAGCCGGACCGCGAATGGTGAAATACCATGAATACTGGCTCTGACTCCCCCCCCCACCTCCCTCCCGCCTTCCCCCCCGACAAACCGGCCTTAACTGGTGGTCTAGCGGGCTTTCGGGGCAGGAGCGATCTTCTACGTTCCTGTCCCATGCCGATCGCCAATAGGAAATGGCTGCCATGAGTTCCCGTAGTCTCTCGAGAGTACGGCGGGAGCTCAAGGCAACCATTTCCTATTGGCATTCTACATGGGGCAGGAGCGTAGGAAGATCGCTCCTGCCCCAAAAGCCTGCTAGACCACCAGGTGAGCCCGGGATACCAGGAGAAGGCTAAACTATGGGGTTTTTTTTCTTTTTATCCCCCTCCCCCAAAAATCGCAAAACTATGAAATCGCGATTGCCAAAACTGTGAATGGGGAGGGGGGAAGTGTATTACGTACACATACAACAGCTATTGATAATCAATTTAGTTAATTAATGAGGAATAGGAACCTTATTGTGCCGCGATGGTTCCTTTATGAGTCTTGGGGCTCCTTTTACGAAGCCGCGGTAGCGGCTTTAACGTGCTTGACTTTTCATCACGCGCTAACCCCCGCGCTAGCCGGAAAACTACCGCCCTCTCAAGAGGAGGCGGTAACGGCTAGCGTGGCCGGCGGTTTAGCGCGCGCTATTATGCGTGTTAAACCGCGCCTTCGTAAAAGGAGCCCTTGGTATTTACATCTGCTTCAGATAATGACCATGGTGGAGGTGACTGAGCGCAATAATATTACTTTAAAACATTAGTGTTAGGTCTATGGTGGGTAGCAACTTTCACTTTTGTAGTTGATGCAATGATAAGTAGGGGCATTATGGGTATACATCATTGTCATATGAATGCCTTAATAAAATTTATTTTCCCATAAATTGTGATTAAGGAGATACATTGGTGGCATTTTTCTTATATGGATGGACACAGTAGAGCAGGGCTGCCCAAGTCCGGTCCTCGAGATCTACTGGCAGGCCAGGTTTTTCAGGATAGCCACAATCAATATGCTTGAGAGAGAGATTTGCATACCAAGAAGGCAGTGCAGGCAAATCTCTCTCGTGCATATTCACTGTGGATATCCTGAAAACCTGGCCTGCCAGTAGATCTTGAGGACCGGACTTGGGCAGCCCTGTTCTAAAACCATAAAGCTCTATGACCTCACAATGCAGGTGTAAAGAGCCTTAGCCAATAGGAAGAGAAGATGCAAATGTTAAGAGCCTTAGCCAATAGGGAGAGGAGAAGATAGTGGATGCTTCAGTCTGGAATGGAGCAAGGAATGCATCGGAGTTCTGGACATTGCTCAGTGTGTGCTTTGATGCTGGAAACTACAGAATTTGTTGATGAGCGGCACTAGAAAAGTTCAAAGAACAGCAACCAAGATGGTAAAAGGGATAGAACTCCTCTCGTATGACGAAAGATTAAAAAGGTTAGGGCTCTTCAGCTTGGAAAAGAGACGGCTGAGGGGAGATAGGATTGAAATCTACAAAATCCTGAGTGGAGTAGAACGGGTACAAGTGGATCGATTTTTCACTCCGTCAAAAATGACAAAGACTAGGGGACACTCGATGAAGCTATAGGGAAATACTTTTAAAACAATAGAAGGAAGTTTTTTTTCACTCTGAGAATAGTTAAGCTCTGGAACGCGTTGCCAGCAGATGTGGTAAGAGCGGAGAGCGTATCTGGTTTTAAGAAAGGTTTGGACAAGTTCCTGGAGGAAAAATCCATAGTCTGTTATTGAGAAAGACATGGGGGAAGCCAGTGCTTGTTCTGGATCGGTAGCATGGAATGTTGCTACTCTTTGGGGTTTGGCCAGGTACCAGCGACCTGGATTGGCTACCGTGAGAATGGGTTACAGGGCTTGATGGACCATTGGTCTGACCCAGTAAGGCTATTCTTTTGTTCTTCCCCTACAGTGCTGACCGTCTGTCCAACACAAACGTCTGTCCTGGAACACAAATATCTACAGATCTGGACACGCAGGCAGCATAACTTGACCACCAACTCTCCATTCTACTGATCATGACACCAGACCACAAACTTTCAGAAGAGAAATAAAAACCCTGCTATTCAAGAAATCCATCAAGACAAACTAACTTCGCAGGAAGCATTTCAATCCCCCAAAGTAACCGGCTCAACTATGTAACTCTTCTGGAATTGTCTAGATAACCTCTTATGTAATCCGCCTTGGACCGCAAGGTAATGGCGGAATAAAAGTCACTAATGTAATCTCACAGAGAAACTGGGAAAGATATTAAAATATTTGCACTGGTGTTACTGGTTTTCTTGCAGCTCACTCTTTGAAGTGTTACACATGTGCCACAAGAGAAAGTGATAAATGTAAGACTTTTCTGCTTCCGATAAGTTTCCCTGCACATACTCTTATCATAAGGCAGCTTACTAGACACAGTAATTACACTGTATACACCCCTCCCTTTGTTAATGACCCCCAGGGGGAATTAAAAGAACTTCATGAGATACACAGCTTCTATCCCTGACAAGCTGTGACCTTGAGCGGGCTTTTCCGCATCTCTCTGCCTCAGAGCTCAGCCCTCTCATTTGCTGTCTGTGTTATATTTGGAAAGTCACTTGATCTCTCTGCAACTCGGTCTATTCAAAACAGCATTAGCAGAAGTGTGATAAGAATTTCATATTAACTCTCTCCTCGTCCTTTCGGATGCCAGGCATTTGCAGCATGGTCAGAGTTGGCATCTGGCATTGTTCTGAAGAGTTATAATAAATGATCATAATTTTGGGGAAGTACCACATGTGTATCACGCCCTATCCAGTACTTATCTGCATGTCCAGTAAGGCTATTCTTATGTTCACTCGCACACATTTTAAAATAAGAAGCCAGCAGAACCATTCCATTTTAAAGTGTGTGTGCGCGGAGAGATGCATTTGGAAAAAAATAAATTATGCAGGGTACCATTCGCTAATCATCCACTGTATATTGGACTGAGGGTGTCCCCAGGGCAGACTATGCAACAACGTAATGGTTTCTGTGGCTTTAAACTCAATCCCTTCTCCAAAGTTCTCTTTCTAAACACATAAAACAAGTATAAAGTATCCCTGCCAGCCTTGAGTGTGATTTGTATAGCAGTGGCAACCCCCTCCCCCCTGGCGCCCTTCTCTTTGCCCCCCCCCCCCCAGCCACACTTGTGTCCTCCCTTCCCCCTTTGTCATCGCAAGCAACCTCTCTGGCCTGCTGCTCCGGCATTGGCTTTCCCTCTGATGTCACTTCCTGGCTCTGCGACCAGGAAGTGATTTCAGAGGGGAACCAGGCCGGAGAAGTTGTCTCGTGCTGGCAAAGATTTAAAGATGTACACGATGAGGGGGAAGAGAGGACACGAGTGTGGCATGGTGTCTCTTTAACAATATGGTGCCCAGGGCAGTCCAGCGCTCCCCTTTACTATGCCACTGTTTGTATATAATCTCTGGATAGGTACACTGAACCCACACAGGAAATGCAACTGAGGGGGGCAATACAGGGTTAAGGGGAAAATGCCCATTTATTGAGCCCTCCCCAAGTGAGAAAAGGACTCAAATTGTCTCACAATATTCATAGTCGTCAATCTCTTATGTGGTGTGTTGTCTCCTCCTCTCTCCTGCATCACTTTGGCCCCTCTTTCGGAGAGATGGGTATGGAATTCAGCTCCTTTGATAGCGTCTTTAATTCAGGGGGGCGTCAATGAGCCCCATGTTTCTCCAACTACAGCAATGCACTATCCTGCTAGGAAACACAGTCCATTCCCTCTCTTCCTCCTCTACCAACCCCAGTGTCTGCACATTCTCTGTCACTCCTCAGGCTCTCGAACTGCTCACTGCTTCTCTCATCACCAGCAAGGCTCTGAAGGTCCCCAGATGTCTGGATTTAACCGGACATGCCCTCTTTTTTTAGGAGGACTGCCTGGGCGTCTAGACGGCTTTTCAAAATCTTGCACTTTGTCCGGGTTTTAAAAAGCTTCTATTTCGGGACCGCATAGGGAGGGAAACGTGGTGGTCATATCTGCGCAAGTACAAATGCCCTTCTGACATGGCTCCATACGCGAAAAGAGATTGGGGGGGAGGGGCCTGACGGGTGGAACGAGGCAGGGTTAGGTGGAACTGGACGTGCCTGGTAACCCTTTGAACTAGGCAAATCAGGATTTCACCCAGGACTTGGATCCTACTCCCACTTCCTGTCCTTTCTGTTCTTTAGCATTCACCAGATCCTTCACTCTCTTTCAGGACTGTGGTAGCTGCAGTTTTGCTCCTTCTTGAGGAAAGGATCGTTCCTTCCTCTTTCATCCACAGGGTACCTTGTGCGCCAGCAGAGAGCTGAGAACCAAGCTGGCAACCTCGGCTTTTCCCCTCTCAATTAGGAACACTATAGCCTCTTTCTTCTCTCCACAAGTACAGTGGACATCTGTAAAGCTAACTAGCAGTCCCTTTGCTTCATTTATCCTGCCCCTCCCCTATGCCCTCAGCACCGGTGGTATGTTTCTGGTTGGGGGCCTGATGCTGTGGGGAGGGAGATGGCATGACTGACGCTAGACTACAGGGAGAGGTGGGGAGGGCGTAAAGAAGGGTAGGCCTAGGCTGATTTGGTACTACAGAGCGGGGTGGGAGAGTAGAAAAGGGTAAGGCTGATTTTGGACTACTGGGATGAATGGGGGAAGGGTAAATTTGAGATGTCACAGAGAGCTTACTGAAAGGAGGCGTGGCCTAGGGGTTGGAGCAGCTGCCTCAGCATACTGAGGTTATGTGAGTTTGATTCCCTTGTAACTCTGGGCAAGTCACTTAACACTTCGCTGCCCCGTGCAATAAACTAGTTTGATTATCTAAACCAGTGATTTTCAACCTTTTTACACCCGTGGACCGTTTGAAAGGAAACGCTGCAATGAGAGGGCATAGGATGAAATTAAGAGGTGATAGGCTCAGGAGTAATCTGAGGATATACTTTTTTACAGAAAGGGTGGTAGATGCGTGGAACAGTCTCCCGGAAGAGGTGGTGGAGACAGAGACTGTGTCGGAATTCAAAAGGGCCTGGGATAGGCATGTGGGATATATCGGAGAGAGAAAGAAATAATGGTTACTGTGGATGGGCAGAGTGGATGGGCCAATCGGCCTTTATCTGCCATCATGTTTCTATGTTTCTGTAACCATAAAGCTCTATGACCTCACAATGCAGGTGTAAAAAGCCTTAGCCTATAGGAAGAGGAGATGCAAATATTAATAGCCTTAGCCAATAGGGAGAGGAGGAGATAGTGGATGCTCTGGATGGGCCATTTGGCCTTTATCTGTCATTATGTTTCTATGTTTCACTTTGTCCAGGGAGAAGTCATTTCTATTGGGTGGTTTACCCCCAGTAATTTTGTAAAGTTGGTCCTATGGTGTGGGGGAGTAGAGAAGGGTAAGGCTGATTCCATGCAGATGGGGGGGGGGGGGGAAGGGGAGGAGCAAGGGGCAATTTCTAAGTTTTGTCCCTTTTATTCTGTAATCCATGAGGGTTGATCTGTGTTCTGCATGCGACTGTGGCGAGAGATTCTGCTGGCCTGTGGTTTGTTTGGCTTTTCCAGTGGAACGTGTATTATATTCACTTCTGCCTTTTCAAAGATGCCGTTGTTGGTATTTGTATGTTCAGAATTGATGTTAACGGTTGCAATATACATTATGAGAAGCTTCTTTGCGGGATTTAGCTTTATTAGTGCAAGTCGTAGACTTAACACAGTGGTACCTCAGAATCCAAACGCCCCAGAAGTCGAACAACTTGGAATCCAAATTTTTTTTTTTTTCCCTTAAACTCTGCCCCAGAATCCGAACGCTGCTTTGGAATCCAAACGAACTGCAAGCGCTGCTCAGCCCAAAGCGTACCCTCTGACGCAGCTTCCTTTTTCCGCCTGGGAGAGAGCACCACTTGCACTTCCCGTTGCCGATCTTGCTGCCTCTGCCGGTGGGGGCCCGATCTTGCTGAGTTTGTGGGACCAAGGAAGTTAAAAGGGGATAGATTCTGTACAAACGTAAGGAAGTTCTTCTTCACCCAGAGAGTGGTGGAAAACTTGAAGGCTCTTCCGGAGTCTGTCATAGGGGGAAACACCCTTCAGGGATTCAAGACAAAGTTAGACAAGTTCCTGCTAAACCAGAACATACACAGGTAAGCTAGTCTCGGTTAGGACATTGGTGTTTGACCTAAGGGCCGCCGCGTGGGCACGATGGACCACTGGTCTGACCCAGCAGCGGCAATTCTTATGTGCTTATGTTCTAATATTCAAGGAGAAAACATCTATTTTGGCAACTAGCACCTCCTAAAGTTAAAAGGGGATAGATTCCGTACAAATGTAAGGAAGTTCTTCTTCAGCCAGAGAGTGGTAGAAATCTGGAACGCTCTTCCGGAGGCTGTTATAGGGGGAAACACCCTCTAGGGATTCAAGACAAAGTTGGACAAGTTCCTGCTAAACCAGAACGTACGCAGATAGAGCTGGTCTCAGTTAGGGTGCTGGTCTTTGACCATGGGCCGCCGTGTGAGCAGACTGCTGGGCACGATGGACCCCGGGTCTGACCCAGCAGCGGCAATTCTTATGTGCTTATGTTCTAATATTCAAGGAGAAAACATCTATTTTGGCAACTAGCACCCCCTAAAGTTAAAAGGGGATAGATTCCGTACAAATGTAAGGAAGTTCTTCTTCAGCCAGAGAGTGGTAGAAAACTGGAACGCTCTTCTGGAGGCTGTAAACCGTCTAATGAAAGACATATTGCTACCCCTGACCTCAAGGAACGCTGTGGATGATACAATGTCGTATTTTGAAAGAAATGCCAAGGTATTCCCAGATGGAAGACTTCAAATGCTAACACCGGCACCTTGAATATAATTCTGCACTTAGCAGTCGGCCAGTGCAGTTGTTTCAACAAATGAGTGACATGTTCGAACCTCGAACCACCACAGATCAACCGTTCTGCGGCATCCAGGACCACTTGTCTCTGACGTGGGGCTCCAACTTGCCCTTCTTTGCTCCAGATCCACTGCCGCCTCAGTCTTTCCCAGATGATTGAAGCGGTCCGGAGGAGGGCGACGAGAATGATAGGAGGCTTGCGCCAGAAGATGTATGAGGAGAGACTGGAAGCCCTGAATATGTCTACCCTAGAGGAAAGGAGAGACAGGGGAGATATGATTCAGACGTTCAAATACTTGAAGGGTATTAACGTAGAACAAAATCTTTTCCAGAGAAAGGAAAATGGTAAAACCAAAGGACATAATTTAAGGTTGAGGGGTGGTAGATTCAAAGGCAATGTTAGGAAATTCTACTTTACAGACAGGGTGGTGGATGCCTGGAATGCGCTCCCGAGAGAGGTGGTGGGGACCGAGTTCAAAGAAGCTTGGGATGAACACAGAGGATCTAGAATCAGAAAATAATATTAAATATTGAACTAAGGCCAGTACTAGGCAGACTTGCACGGTCTGTATCTGTATTTAAATTGAATCAGGTTGGGCAGACTGGATGTACCATTCGGGTCGTCTACTATGTTACTATGTTATCCTGCGGCTGTCCTAGCAACCTTTAGGATATTTTTATTTTTCATATTAAAGTTGGATTTGGGAATCTCCTATGTATCTGACTTTATTGCTGAAAAGTTGGATCCAGAGGAAACCCCTGGATCCAACTTTAACATAACAAAACAAAATTTAAAAATCCTGAAGCTCCTAGGCAAGGTAAACCCTGCCGAAGCAGAGCAGATCAGGATAGAGAAGTAGTCGGATCTGAGACAAGGGTTACCAGATTTTCCAAACAAAAAATCTGGACCACTTGACCCATTCCCCAGGCACGCCCAGTTCCACCCCAGTCCCGCCCTCAATCCCACCCTAGCCCTGTCTCAGCTCCCCCCCCCCCCCCCACTGCCTGCTCTCAATTTGGACGTCTGGTAACCCTCTCTGAAACGGACCGAGACAACAGAGAATCCAAGGTAGCCACTCTTTCCGATCGATGCAGCACCGGATCGTGGGCAGAACAGGGCAAGACAACAGAGGATCCAAAGGAGCACATAAGTAAAAGCCGGATCCTTCACAGATTTCCCCCCCCCCCCCCCCCACAGCTTCATAGGATCTGGCTTGTAATCAGTCCTGATGGATGAAGGAAAACGGAGGATATAGTACAAATGGATGGATGAGGGGGGAAGCGACGCGAGGGGGGATATTCCTGGATTGGGTGAAGGGAACAGATAGAAAAACTGTTGATATAAGGGAGAGAAAAATGGGAAAAAGCTGAACCTGAAAGATGGACAAAGGGCAGAAAGTAAAGATGAGAGGATGAGAGTAACGTAATAACAGATAAAGAGAACCAGAACTAGAATCGGAGACGGGGTCCAATGTGATCAGAGAAACAAAAGTCGCCAGACCGCAAAGGTAGAAAAAATCATTTTATTTTCATTTTACGTAGTGTTTGGAAGACGTCCAATTTCGGAATTTACACCTGCTGTGTTTATTTAGCAGTGTATGAGAGGAAACCTTTTTTTTTTGTTCTGTTTTCCTGCTATTGTGCTTTTAGGTTCATTTTTGCCTGGATATGAAGAGAGGCTCTCTCTAGTCCGCATGTGTGACCGCAAAATAACCAGCCAACAAAAGAAAAATAATTTGATTTTCTATTTTGTTATTAGAATATGTCAGATTTGAAATGTACATCATGCCAGAGCTGGAGCCCAGGGCAAAAATTTGGAAGGGGACCCCCAAGGCCCATTACGAAGCTGCGCCATCTTCAGCTTCCGGCAGGCTGGTACCTCTCTCTGGCCAGGAGGCCAAGGGCAACTGCCGTAGTTATACCTTTTCCATGACATCATCCTGGCATATGCTATATTTATATTTTCATAGGCCGAAATGCATCTCTTTCTGTTTCTCTGTTGTACTACGAGCAAGGTCTGGCTTCTTAGGGGTTTTAGATAAACTGCACGTGCTCAGAGGAAAAAAAAAAAATCTCTCTGAGCTATTGGAGAGATTATCCGCAAATTGGGAGCTGTTGGGATAACACCCATATGTGGCTGACTATCCTGCTATCCACGGAGAACCTACGTTACAGGTAAGTAACTACACTTTATAGTTTGAGGTATTCTGTTAGTATGAATTTTCTTTGTAGCCTTCTGTAACTATTTGATTTATGCATTTTCCCAATAGATGTATTGATATTTTAGGGCCCTAAAATATAGGTAGGATCCTTGTGTTGGAAGTTAGCGCTAGCGTTATGAATTTGTTCAAGGTTCTGAGTGACTTTTTGTTTTAAAGATATTTGCTTACACTAAAAGTCAAAATGTATGGTGAGTTGTTTTTTTTTATAGCTGAATACAAAAAAAAAATCACAGGATTACAATAAATAATATAAAAGAAAAGTGTTCTGACCCTTCAACCAAACTGTTCAGTGTATTCACAAAACTTTGGTTGCCCTAGGGACCCTCATTGCCTTCACCGCCCCTTACCACCTCAGTACTCTGGAACTTAACTGAAGTTGTGGGTTTGAACCCATAACCTCAGGGTGCTGAGACTGAAGCTTTAACCACTGCACCATTCTAGCAATTGAAAGATAGTAAAAGTGAGTCAAGTAAAGGACAAAGTCATTGTGACATCACTGATGAGGTTGTCTCTTAGGCATTGGTGGGATGAGGCATTATAAGAACAAAAGAGTAGCCCGTTCTCACGGTGGCCAATCCAGGTCACTAGTCCCTGGCTAAAACCCAAGAAGTAGCAAATTAATGTTCCATGCTACTTATCCATAGCATGTCTTTCTCAATAACAGACTATGGACTTTTCCTCCAGGAACTTGTCCAAACCTTTTTTAAAACCAGCTACGCTATCTGCTCTTACCACAACCTCTGGCAACGTGTTCCAGAGCTTAACTATTATTCTCCGAGTGAAAAAATATTTCCTCCTATTGGTTTTAAGAGTATTTCCCTGTAGCTTCATCGAGTGTCCCCTAGTCTTTGTAATTTTTGACGGAGTGAAAAATCGATCCACTTGTACCCGTTCTACTCCACTCAGGATTTTGTAGACTTCAATCCTATCTTCCCTCGGTCGTCTCTTTTCCAAGATGAAGAACCCTAACACGTTTTAGTCTTTCCTTATACGAGAGGAGTTCCATCCCCTTTACCATCTTGGTTGCTCTTCTTTGAACCTTTTCTAGTGCCGCTATATCTTTTCCCTCTTCTCCCTGCCAGCAGTCCAGCATCCCTCCCGACTTCCTATCCTCCCTCTCCCTTCCCTTCCCCTGCAATCCACCATCCTCCCTCTCAAGCTACCTTTTCTACCTATGCAGCTTGCAGCTCATTTTCAAAGGGAAACCACCAAGGTACTGTTTCAACACTTATGAATTTTGCAAATTGAGACCTCTGAAATTAATACCACATTTTCCCATGTATAGCCCACGGTGGGTGCGGCTTGATTAAATGGAGCGACTTATCTAAAGACATGAAAACTTGCGGTTAGATAAGCCGTCCCATTAGAGGCTACTTATCCTGAATTTTTTTTTTAAATCACCCCCTTAAATACCTGAGCAAACTGGACACCGGTGGAAGGCGCGGACGCTTGAGTCAGGTTTGGCTGAGTTAGCAGCTTGGAGTCAGGTTGGTGCCAGCAGTGGGGCTTAGGCCCAGGTTTCTCTGCGTGCGCCAAAGACATCTCCACTACCAGATCCCTCCGTGTGCGCCGAAGACATTTCCGCTGGCGTGCGTCGAAGACATATCCGCTGGCAGGCGCTGCCCCCTCCAATCAGGAAGCCAATCAGGAAGCAGTGCGGGGCAAGGCTTGAGATCGCAAACATCGCTCCTGCCCTGCACAGCATGATTGGAGGAGGCAGCCGACCAGGAGGTATTTACCGGCAGGAAGGGGAGCGAAGGAAGTATTTAAAGGGGGGATGATGTATAGGCCACGCATTGTATAGGCCGATGTAGGTTTAAAAACTCTTAGATAAGCCACGGCTAGTAACATGGGGCAGCTTATCTAAGAGTTTTGAAACCTACATCGGCATTTCCTGCAGCCTATCCATGGGCAAATACGGTACTTTTTGATTTCTCTGAAGCATCCCGACAGTGTTGACCGAGAATGATGCTTAAGATTTGGACAGGTAATAAAACCAGTGGCATTTTGAAATCAGAAAAATCCCAGCACCAAAGTTCAATAATTAAATGAAGGTAGTAATTTGGAACAGACTATAAATAACAGTGTTTGTACACGCAGCTTGGAGTGTCTTGGTATGACGTCGTGATGTGTAACTCTGCTGGGACCTTGAGCTGCAAAATCATATTCTCCCACACACAAATACTTTCAAGTATTTGTAATAGAGACAAAGATAGGTCAAGAGGAAAGAGACGTGGCCAAGTTCAAAGCGCAGAGAAAAAAAAGAATAGATTACAATGAAAGCAAATACACTGAGAAAGAATGAAAAAGAAACATGAATGAATAAAAGTGGGAAAGAAATAAAGACAAGAGATAAGAGTAAGAAAATAAGAAAAAGCGATTTTTGTCTTTGTTTCCCTCTTCCGAGGGCGTGCTGAAAAGTTCTCAGCCCAGCCAAGAAGAGAATGATGTGGATCTGGTTCAATCAATGATCTGAAACAATGTCAAAACATAGAATTTTGTTTCTGCAAATCGGCACTTAACCCTCTTTTCAGCTACCGTGGCAAAATAACGCTCAGAATTTAGGAAGTTGGTGGGTTGGGCTGAGAACTTTATATGTAATAAAGTGAGACAAGTCTAGGACAATCAAGCCATTGTGACATCACTGAGGAGGTTGGCTCTTATTGGTGGAATGAGGCATTATGACATCACAATCTCAGATCTGGTTACCAGAGACTGAAACTCTTCACATTACCAGGAGATGCTGAAAAGTTCTCAACCCAGCCCAGAAGAGACTGAAATGGATACGGATCAATAGAATTTCTTTTCTGCAAATTGCCACTTAACAAAATAAGATAACATTCTTTTCAGCTACACTGCCAAAATAATGCTCAGAATTTAGGAGGTTGGTTGGTTGAGCTGAGAACTTTTCAGCACCCCCTCGTAGTCTGAAGTTTTATTTTCTGATAACCAGAGCTGAGATTGTGATGTCATAATGCCTCATTCCACCAATAAGAGCCAACCTCCTCAGTGATGTCACAATAGCTTAATTGTCCTATACTTGGCTCATTTTTATTACATACGAGGGGGTGCTGGAAAGATCTCAGCCCAACCCACCAACTTCCTAAATTCTGAGCGCTATTTTGCCGCTGTAGCTGAAAAGAGTGATATCGTATTTCATTAAGTGATAATCTGCAGAAACGAAATTCTATGTTTTGTCACTGTTTCAGATCATTGATTGAACCATATCCACGTCATTCTCTTTTTGGTGTTGCTGAGAACTTTTCAGCACCCTCTCGTATCTTAGGTTTAGAATATTTTTAAAATCCTTCTTGTTTCAGGATAACAAGCCAGTTATGGACTGACATCTACAGTGTTTTGTTTATTATAACTCCTGGGCGAATTGGCCTGGTTTCTTAATTTGCAATCCGTCCTTGAACTAAATAGGTAAAGGCGGAACAGAAGAACTTGAGTAACATAACATAACATGAAATTTAGTGATGCACGTGGGAAAGAGGAAACTGAACTGTAATTACGTCATGCCAGGTTCCACATTTGAGTCACTGCCTAGGAAAAAGAATCTAGGTTTCAATGTTGATGATACTTTGAAATGCTCTGCTCAGTGTGCAGCAGTGGCAAAGTAAGAAAACAGAATCTTAGGAAAGGCCTGGGGAACAAAACTGCTCCCACTATTCAAACCTGAGGGCTGAAGGGAGATATGATTGAAGTCTACAAAATCCTGAGTGGAGTAGAATGGGTACAAGTGGATTGATTTTTCACTCCGTCAAAAATGACAAAGGCTAGGGGACACTCGATGAAGTTACAGGGAAATTTTTTTTTCACTCAGAGAGTAATTAACCTCTCAAATGCGATGTCAGAGGTTGTGGTAAGAGCGGTTAATATAATTCTTGTAAGAAAGGTTTGGACAAATTCCCGGAGGAAAAGTCCATAGTCTGTTATTGAGAAAGACATGGGGGAAGCCACTTCTCGCCCTGGATCGGTAGCATGGAATGTTGCTACTCTGGGGATTCTAGAATCTTGTTACTCTCTGGGATTCCGGAATCTTGTTACTCCTTGGGATTCTGTATGGAATGTTGCTACTCTCTGGAGATTCTAGAATCTTGTTGCTCTCTAGGATTCCAGAATCTTGCGATTCTTTGAGATTCTGTATGGAATGTTGCTACTCTTTGGGATTCTAGAATCTTGTTACTCTCTGGGATTCTGGAATGTTGCTATTCTTTGGGAATTCTGCATGGAATGTTGCTACTCCTTGGGTTTTGGCCAGGTATTAGTGACCTGGATTGGCCATCGTGAGAATGGGCTACTGGGCTTGATGGACTTTTGGTCTGACCCAGTAAGGCTATTCTTATGTTCTTATGTTCCATTTAACCGGCTAGAAACGCGAATATGTAGTGCGAGATAACCAGTTATGTCCGCCGAAAATTTGTGGTTCGTGGCTAAGGCCCGGATTCTGTAACCGGTGCGGTTGTCAGTGACTGCCTTGACACGTGATCGGCATCCGCTTTTAATCATGCAATGACACCGGGTACGGAATCGTGCCTCCTGAAAAGGTGGGTGCCGGAAATGTAGGTCAGGGTTTACCAGGCCTACATTTCCGTTACCTACCTTTGATGTGAGTCGCGCCTCCGTAGGCTCTTTAGGCCGCCTAACGCCACTTCCGGTGTTAGCCATGTCCACAGTGGCATTAGGCAGCCTAAAGCCAGGGTGCTCTGGTTCGGCGACCACAGTTTTGCTACCTTGGAAGGAACTAGTGTTCCATACAGGTGAGATGCGAGAGATACAGTAACTAACTCTGCAAAGATTCCTCCGTAACCTTCAAAAGCCAGATCGCTTCTCTGGCAAAAGAGTTTTTCTTCAGTTTGAGGCAACTAAGATCATTCAGACCGGCCTTACTACCCCACTTAGACTACTGCAACTCCCTCTACTACAGTTCAATGAAGAAAGAACTAAAGCATCTGCAAGTGTTTCAAAATTCAGTGGCAAGGCTGATCTTCCATTCCCACCACTTCGAAAGGGCAAGCCCACTGTTACTCAAACTACACTGGCTACCTGTAAAAAAAATGAATTCACTATAAGCTATTACATGTACGGAGAGGGGTCCAGAGAAGAGCGACTAAACTGATAAAAGGTATGGAAAATTATTCATACGCTGACAGGTTGAAAATGCTGGGGTTGTTCTCCCTGGAAAAGCGGAGACTTAGAGGAGACATGATAGAAACCTTCAAAATCCTAAAGGGCATAGAGAGGGTAGACAGGGATAGATTCTTCAGACTGTGGGGAACCACAAGTACTAGGGGTCACTCGGAGAAATTGAAAGGGGACAGGTTTAGAACAAATGCTAGGAAGTTTTTTTTTTACCCAGAGGGTGGTGGACACATGGAACGCGTTTCTGGAAGGTGTGATAGGCCAGAGCACACTACAGGGGTTCAAGGAAGGTTTGGATAGGTTCCTGGAGGATAAGGGGATTGAGGGTACAGATAGAACTAGAGGTAGGTTATAGAAGTGGTCAGAAACCACTTCACAGGTCACAGACCTGATGGGCCGCCGTGGGAGCGGACCGCTGGGCGCGATGGACCTCTGGTCTGACCCAGTGGAGGCAACTTCTTATGTTCTTATGTAACTCTGTCAGACTAGTGACCAGTATTCCGGTCTCGAACGTCTTCCTTAATTCAAGAACCACAGAGCGATTTTAAGATACTGTTTCTATCCTCTCAAGGAGTATGTCAGAAGAGGATGTTTAACTCCACCTTCAAGTTCCTAGGACCACATATCTGGAACAGTTTACCTGCCCACCTGCGACGCCTAACTACTCATTGCCTGATCAGGAAAAGATTAAAGACATATCTCTTCCCCCAGTAGACTCATCTCCTCCTAACCCTTGTCATTCCACAGATTGACATTCTCAAAAATAACGTGGCGATAAGAACATAAGAATAACCTTACTGAGTCAGACCAATGGTCCATCAAGCCATGTAGCCCGTTCTCATGGTGGCCAATCCAGGTCACTAGTACCTGGCCAAAACCCAAGGAGTAGCAAGATTCCGGAATCCCAAAAAATAACAAGATTCTAGAATCCCAAAGAGTAGCAACATTCATGCTACTGATCCAGGGCAAGCAGAGACTTCCCCGATGTCTTTCTCATTAACAGACTATGGACTTTTCCTCCAGGAACTTGTCCAAACCTTTCTTAAAACTAGCTACACTATCTGCTCTTACCACATCCTCTGGCAACACGTTCCAGAGCTTAAGTATTTTTTGAGTGAAAAAATATTTTCCTCCTATTGGCTTTAAAAGTATTTCTCTGTAACTTTATTGAGTATCCCCTAGTCTTTGTCTTTTTGACGGAGTGAAAAATCGATCCCCTTGTACCCGTTCTGCTCTGCTCAGGATTTTGTAGACTTCAATCATATCTCCCCTCAGCCATCTCTGTTCTATTTTAAACAGTGTTTAACTTCCTAGTTTCAACATTAAGATGCCATCCTCTCCCCCTTCAGATGCTTAGCACCCTCATAAAATATTAAAGTGATATAAAATACACAACCTTGATCTTCATCTATTGTTATTTGCAGAACACTGGGGGTAGAAGTCTGTTTGGCACTGGCCTGGCTTCCCAGGTCCTGGAGCACACCCACATCTGGCAATGATTTAACATAATTAAGACTCCACCCTTAGCCTCCAGTCCAAAATGATATCCAGAACATGATTAGCACATGAAATTCTGGAAATGTTCACTTCCGTCTGCATGACATCACTGTTTGGGAAGCAATTGCTGAGCGGTTATATAAGGTTTGCCTAGGAATGACCTCGTGGTTAAGAGTTGCTGCTTCAGTATCCTGAGTTTGCAGGTTCAATCCCAGTGCCACTCCTTGTAACCCTGGGCAAGTCACTTAACTCTCCAGTGCCCCCCAGCTGCCATTAGAGAGTGATACTGTAACTGTTACCACTGTAAATCTGTGGTTACCGTGGTAATTTCCATGGTAATGAGAAACCGTTGTGGTAGTGGTTGATCATTTCCTGGCAGTGCCATGGGAGCGGAAACCGCTGCCATGGAAATACCGCAATAAGGGGGACCCAGGGCACACTCCCCAAACCTATATTTTTACGTCCCTAGTGGTCTAGTGGCTTCTTCAGGGGCAGGAAAGAGCCCGACTCCTTTCCTGTCCCTGCCAATGCTCGAGCCACCCTCCATCCCCCTCTTTCTCCTTTCCTGCCAACTGCCCCTCCTCCCCACCCGCCTTCCCCCCCGGTACAATCCCGACGCTGATCCTGCCATCTGCCCTTTCCTCCCACCCTCCTACCTCCCCTCCATCTATGCCCCCCCCTCATGGTGCAATCATGACAGCAACCTTAGACTAATAGACTACTGCAACATACTATATCTCCCCTGCCCTGCAACCACGATAAAACAAGTACAAACAATACAAAACACAACCCTAAGACTCATCTATTCACTGAAAAAATACGACCACATCACACTGGCTTCCAATAGAAGCCAGAATATACTTCAAATTCCACTGCCTACTATTCAAAGCAATTAACGGAAACAGCCCAACCTACTGGAACAACCGACTAACTCAATCCACCTCAACCAGACACGGGAGAACCCACACACTATTCAGACACCCGCCAACCAAAAATGTCAAACTAAGAAAACTGTATGACAACCTACTGGCCACCAGAGCAGCGAAAATGGACAGACAACTCACCAATCTGCTGATTTCGACCACAGACTACAAAACCTTCAAAAAAGAAACAAAAACTCTACTCTTCAAAAAATACATAAAACCTATTTAACACGACCAGATCCATCCCAAGCTCCACCTACTATACTATCTACTCCTTATCAAATCTAAAATGTTCAAATAATCCAACGTGTATTATCTAATTTCATGACAATTCTTATGTAATCCGCCTTGAACCGCAAGGTAACGGTGGAATAGAAATCACTAATGTAATGTAACCTGTCTTGGCAGGGGAGGGGACGGGGATGAAATTTTGTCCCTGTGTCACTCTCTAGCTATCATACATAGATTGTGAGCTCCTGAAGACAGTTAGCGAAAATACCTAGAATACCTGATTGATAAAAACTGTACACTACCCTGTACTTCTCCAAGATAGGTTGGTATCCTGTTTAATAAAACCGTAAGCGCATATGCGCACTTACGATGCCGTGATCCCTGCTGCCGTGATGTGTGCCTCCGTGGCCATATTCCATTTGTGGCGCGTGCGCCAGCTTGCGCCGGCTTGCGGCATGTGCGCCGGCTTGGAGCGCGTGCAGCGGTTTGATAGCTGGCAGTAGAGCAACAGCAGGAGGGTGTCGTGCAGGTAAAAATTCTGCTACTGCTGCACAGAGAAGTGGAGGGGGAGAGGGAAAGGAGGCTGCTTTGGGAGGAGGAGTGTGCTGGGGGGCAGGCAGCAATCTTGCTTTTCTCGGGGTGGGGGAGACAGATGGGGGCCACGGAGAGAGAGGCAGGCATGGCGCAACAGAGAGAGATAGGCAGGCAGGGGGCCAGGGAGAGAGAAAGAATGACAAACAGACAGGGGGGCCAGACAGACAGACAGTGGCCAAAGAGTGAGAGAGACAGACAGACAGACAGGGGGCCAGGGAGAGACACAGACAGAAAGAATGACAGACGGGGGGGGGGGGGCCAAGGAGAGATACAGACAGAAAGAATGACAGACAGGGGGCCAGAGAGATAGACAGACAGCCAGTGGCCAAAGAGAGAGAGAGAGAGAGAAAGAAAGACAGATAGACAGGGGGCCAGGGAGAGACACAGACAGAAAGAATGACAGACGGGGGGGGGGGCCAAGGAGAGATACAGACAGAAAGAATGACAGACAGGGGGCCAGAGAGATAGACAGACAGCCAGTGGCCAAAGAGAGAGAGAGAGAGAAAGAAAGACAGATAGACAGGGGGCCAGGGAGAGACACAGACAGAAAGAATGACAGACGGGGGGGGGGGGGGGGCCAAGGAGAGATACAGACAGAAAGAATGACAGACAGGGGGCCAGAGAGATAGACAGACAGCCAGTGGCCAAAGAGAGAGAGAGAGAGAAAGAAAGACAGATAGACAGGGAGCCAGGGAGAGACACAGACAGAAAGAATGACAAACAGGGGGCTAGAGAGACAGACAGACAGCCAGTGGCAAAAGAGAGATAGAAAGAAAGAAAGACAGACACACACATCTATTCTAGCACCCGTTAATGTAATGGGCTTAATGACTAGTATCAAATAAACATGAACTTCAGTCTGAAGATATTGGCTGTAAATGCACTCCCTATTGGGGGCAGCTCTCTGTCTGCACATGGGTAAATGAGACTCAGGAGTAGATCTTGCCTTTCTAGGTGACAAGTTTAAACATTTCTGCATTCAAACGGTACCTCCTCTTTCAACATTTCTGTGCTTATTTACTCACTTTAAAAAATGATAACAATGTGGGATTTCTTAAGAAATAGAAGGACAAACGTTTTAACACACTTTTATTCAATACTAGCTGATGCCCCGGCGTTGCACGGGTATTTAATTATAGCAATAACACTGTAAATAAAGATACTTTATAGTGGTGAATGAAATTATTTGTTTACAGCTATATAAAAAGTACAATATTCAAATTATAATGTGAAATATTTGACAAAATGAATACAATACAACTAACACAAAACTTGATTATAAACAACATTTTTAGTTTCACCTCCAGGAGCAAGAACATATAAATTCTTGGGTGAAGAGACCCCCAGAACATATCACCCCAGGTAGTGAGGGATCTGCATACCAAGTTTCGTTCAAATCGGTCAAGCCGTTTTTGAATTACAGTGAGAAAGGCAGCTTTTTACTTTTTTTCCATTGACATGAATGGGTGAAATCTGATTATCTGTTTGTAGCTCCGCCTACGTGTGCAGGTGGGCCGCGAGACCCCCAGAACATATCACCCCAGGTAGTGAGGGATCTGCATACCAAGTTTCGTTCAACTCGGTCAAGCCGTTTGTGAATTACTGTGAGAATGGCAGCTTTTTACTTTTTTTCCATTGACATGAATGGGTGAAATCTGATTTTCTGTTTGTAGCTCCGCCCACGTGTGCAGGTGGGCCGCGAGACCCCCAGAACATATCATCCCAGGTAGTGAGGGATCTGCATACCAAGTTTCGTTCAACTCGGTCAAGCCGTTTGTGAATTACTGTGAGAATGGCAGCTTTTTACTTTTTTTCCATTGACATGAATGGGTGAAATCTGATTTTCTGTTTGTAGCTCCGCCCACGTGTGCAGGTGGGCCACGAGACCCCCAGAACATATCATCCCAGGTAGTGAGGGATCTGCATACCAAGTTTCGTTCAAATCGGTCAAGCCGTTTTTGTGTGATCGCGGCACATACACACACACATACATACACACATACATACCTCCGATTTTATATATATAGATTAACTACAAATTAACACAACGCTGAACTTTCTAATGGACTCGGGATTAGATGCAAAAAGCCCAGTACCTAAGCCCAGTAATGGTCAGAGCTATGGGTTTCTAGCCCCGTACCTTTTTAAATTCTCCAGCACGAGCAGCATGCCCATGTCGGTGTCAACTTGCCCTTCGATGTCGTTTCTTAGGTGCTTGGCCCGGAAATGACATCAGAGAGAGCATCGATGCCAACGCAGACAGCAAACTCATGCAGGGGAAGTAAAAAAATGTACGGGGTGAAGGCAAGGGGCACGCATGCGTGGCGAAGAGTGGGGGGTGGAGAGAAGGAGGAGTGCTGCGCCCCCAGCAAAACAGCACCCAGGGTGGACCGCCACCCTGTACATCCCTTACTGTGCCACTGGAAGAGATAATGGTTACTGCGGATGGGCAGACTAGATGGGCCATTTGGCTTTTATCTGCTGTTATGTTTCTATAACCATAAATCTCTATGACATCACAATGCAGGTGTAAAGAGTCTTAGCCTTTAGGAAGAGGAGATGCAAATGTTAAGAGCTTTAGCCAATAGGGAGAGGAGATGCAAATGTTAAGAGCCTTAGCCAATAGGGAGAGGAGGAGAAAGTGGATGCAGCAGATGGGCCATTTGGCCTTTATCTGCCATCATGTTTCTACAACCATAAAGCTCTATGACCTCACAATGCAGGTGTAAAGAGCCTTAGCCTGTAGGAAGAGGAGACGCCAATGTTAAGAACCTTATCCAATAGGGAGAGGAGGAGATAGTGGATGCTCTGGATGGGCCATTTGGCCTTTATCCGCCGTCATGTTTCTATAAACAATAATTCCACCCAAGCTGAATGTCCAAAAATATCCTAAAGCCACTAAACAAACATTCATATAATATAATCCCTTTCCAGAGGCTTCAATAGGGTAGGTATACGGAGAAAAGACCTCAGTGTTCCAGAAGAAAAACTCAGGGAACTTCTATGGCAATTGTAAAATTGTCATAGGAAACACATCCTTGGTCTAAGAAAAACTCCGTTCAGTTATTCTTGTGAAACATATTTTCAACAATTGATTATAAATATATCAAAAACCCTGCACTTATCTTTAAGGATGTCTATTTGTTCTCTGCTGTGGACAAGATCACTGCAGCGCAGTGTGCAAAATCACTTGGTGCCGTTTCAGTTTTCAGTTAAACAATATAGCATTGGAGGTTATCAAGAAATTATTTTCTCCGTATACCTGCCCTATTGAAGTCTCTGTTGAATGTTTGTTTCGTGGCTTTTCTATGTTTCTATAACCATAAATTTCTATGACATCACAATGCAGGTGTAAAGAGCCTTAGCCAATAGGAAGAGGAGATGCAAATATTAAGAGTCTTAGCCAATAGGGAGAGGAGGAGATACTGGATGCTGCGGATGGACCATTTGACCTTTGTCTGCCATCATGTTTCTATGTTTAATGCTAAATGACCTCTGGACTGAAAGACTACCTCAAAGGGGTATAAATTTCTTTCAATAAAGTCAGTTGGAGCACCCCTTATCCATCTGTAAATCAGTGGTGTAGCCAGAACTGTTTGGGTTTTTTTGGAGAGGCAGAAAATGGGATGTTCGAAACATCTGAGTCTGAGTCATGCTGAGTATAGTCTCACTGACGAATAATGCTTTTCTGTGACCTAGAAACAGATTTCTAAGCAAACAGCCTACAACAGCTGCCTTGAATTGTCCGTTATACATAATATAACCTTAACATTTTCAAGATGTTACCAAAACGAAACCATAAACACATTTTAGGAAACATTTCAATTTCTCCACTGTCAGAAATGAGGAAACAACAAAAAACCTTGCAAAAAAAGACACTTGAAACTTTACCGTCCCCGTAACGGAACGAAATGCCGAGACTCAAACTGCAAAAACCTGATCTAGGAAAAGGCCACACGGCAAATAACACGCCAGGCCCTAAAATACCCACACACAGTGGCGTAGTAAGAGGGGTGCGGTCCGCCCCGGGCGCGGTCTTCCTAAGGGCGCCCCTTGCCTTCCCCTGCACCTTTTTTTTTTTTACTTCTCCGGCGCGAGGTCGCAGCCTGTGTCGGCATCGGCGCTCTCCCTGACGTCACTTCCGGGACCCGCGCCTAGGAGGTGACGTCAAAGGGAAGCCGACACCGACGTGGGCATGCTGCTCACTCCGGAGAAGTTAGAAAGGGAAGGGGGTTCGGGAGGGGCGTCGCTGCCTATACACCACCTCCTAAGAACAGACGAACCAGCGGCACTGCTACAGACCTCTACAGAGAAATCTCACGCTAGGTTTAAAAATATTTAAACATCCCCACACCTGCAAAGATTTTGCTTTAAGACATTTTTTTTTTACCAATTGGAGTTCTGAAAATGTTCTCTGCGGCCATGGTGTTTGGACATAAGATTAAACAATTTAAACACCCCTCCCCTCTTTTTTTTTTTTACAAAACCGCGCAAGAGGTTTTTAGTGCCGGCCGGTGCACTGAATGCTGTGCGCTTCTCTGACGCTCAAAGGAACTCTATGACCAGCATTGAAAATTTTTTTTTTTTTTTTGGGGGGGGGGGGAGGGAAACGGTACGCTAAACTCTTAAGACCCGATATTTAGACTGTGGAAGGCAGCCTGGCTACATCTTGCGGTTGATAGAGAACCTGGAAATTTAGGAAATCACTGAGCTCTGGAACAACCTTACCTCCCCTCTTCGGAACTTGAGCTCTCTCCAAGTTTTCCGCAAACATCT
Source organism: Geotrypetes seraphini (assembly GCF_902459505.1). Lineage (NCBI taxonomy): Eukaryota > Metazoa > Chordata > Amphibia > Gymnophiona > Dermophiidae > Geotrypetes > Geotrypetes seraphini. The sequence goes on from NC_047085.1 coordinate 15,530,487, forward strand.
GAAAACCTGGCTTTTCTCAAAAAATGTAAGTCTCCCTCCAACTTAGGAACCAAGGAAACTCTTATATCTTGGCATCCCAAGTCCTCTAAATTTTCTTCGCACTTCTACCTCTAACCCTCTGGTGTAGTTCCTTCCTATTTCTCCTACTGTAAACCGCGTCGAGCTCTACGTACATGGAGATGATGCGGTCTACAAACCTAAGGATTAGATTAGATTAGATTAGATAGCGGATGCTGCGGATGGGCAGACTGGATAGGCCATTTGTCCTTTATCTGCCATCATGTTTCTCTTTTTCTATAACCATAAAGCTCTATGACATCACAATGCAGGTGGAAAGAGCCTTAGCCTATAGGAAGAGGAGATGCAAATGTTAAGAGCCTTAGCCAATAGGGAGAGGAGGAGATAGCACTTCTACCTCTAACCCTCTGTTGTAGTTCCTTCCTATTTCTCCTACTGTAAACCGCGTCGAGCTCTACGAACGTGGAGATGATGTGGTATACAAACCTAAGGATTAGATTAGATTAGATTAGGTGCAGTAGACATAGCCAGCCAAGCCGATATTCATTGCCTGTCCGGGTAACTCATAGTGGCCAAAGATAGGCCTGCTATTTCGACAGGTCTGTCTGACCGCTAGACTTAGCTGGTCAGCCAATGAATATGGGCACTGATCAGCAATGTCATATGACATAGCTGGTGACCAGGATATTCGGCTGGAGATAGCCTGCTGTCTCCCAGTGAATATGGGTGGTTATCTGGCTTACCCTCCCGCCCTTTATACTAAACCACGATAGCGGTTATTAGCACAGGGAGCCGGGTTGAATGCTCCGCGCCGCTCCCGACACTCATAGGAACTCTATGAGCGTCGGGAGCACCGCAGAACATTCAGCGCGGCTCCCTGCGCTAATAGCCGCAATCGCGGTTTAGTAAAAGGAAGAGTTATTGTTATTTAGCCGGCCAGATGTTCCCAGCTGTTCCCTGTATTTTAGGTATGTTAACCTGTAACCTGTTCTGAGCACGCTGGGGAGGACGAAACCCGAAATAAACGAATGAATACCGCCGAATAGCGGGTGGTTAGGGTTGCTTTTATAAAGCTGCGCTAGCAATCCTGGCACGGCAAATGCAATGAGGCCCACTCAATTCCTGTGGGCTCCGTTGCGTTCGCCGTTCCGGAATCGCTGGCGCTGCTTTGTAAAAAGAGCCCTTCATCGGTCAAGCCAATACTCAAAAGCTGACCAGTTACGCTTATAGCAGTTAAGGATAGGGCAGCTATTTCTGCGTCTACTTTAACCACTAGTCTTATCCAGTCGGGCGTAAATCACGTAACGTAGTCGCAAATATTCAGCGGGAGCTGATCAGTTTCCTCCCATTGAAAATTCACAGCCACATAAATGCTAGTTAACTGGTCAGTGGCTGTTTCTGACTGGTTAAATGGGGGGGGGGGGGGGTGAATAATTTCCTCGAATGGAAGGGTCAGCAAGGAGACAGCTATCTGCAGAGATATTTTATCCACGTTTCCTCATTAAGCCAGTCAGGAAGCAGGAAGTCAGCGACGTGACTCCCGCCATTGACGCAAGAGCTTCCTGTGCATGCTCAGCTCTGCTAACGTTTTCTGATCAAGAATCATAGAGGAAGAGGAAGAGGTTGTATGTGTGGTGGGGGGAGGGGGAGGTTAAAAAGGAACTTGAAACACCAAGATTTGTCTGGGTAATTTCAAAAGTTACCTGGTTTAATATCAGCCTCATAGTTCCCAACTAATCCTTTGCGAATAAACTGTGCTATATAAAAAAAATAGTGATACATGAAAGACATGTTTTAAGTTTCTTTATTTTTGATATAGCGTCTATCAAAACAAGTGTCTAAACTGTGTACAACGAAGAAAGATGGTAGAAAACAATTAAAATAGGTAGATAAAAGCAATATTTTATCAAATATTAAAAATATTAGACAAATTCACATTAACGTACATGGGACAAAAGGGAAGTTGGCGAGGGAAAGGTTGTTTAAAATACATCGAAGTAAAATTAATTTTAAAAAAGGAAGGTAAATGGGGAGTGGTAAGACATTAGGATGGGGATCGCTTCAGCAGAAGCGTTTGATGTTTCAGGGCTTCACAAGAATTAAAGGTTTGAGAAGCGGAAGCTGGTACTAGAGAGTAAAGGCGTCTTTAACGAGAAAAGTTTTAAGGTTGGCTTGAAATTTTTCAAGAGCGTTCTCTAATCATAGTAACATAGTAACATAGTAGATGACGGCAGATAAAGACCCGAATGGTCCATCCAGTCTGCCCAACCTGATTCAATTTAAATTTTTTTTTTTTTTTCTTCTTAGCTATTTCTGGGCGAGAATCCAAAGCTTTACCCGGTACTGTGCTTGGGTTCCAACTGCCAAAATCTCTGTTAAGACTTACTCCAGCCCATCTACACCCTCCCAGCCATTGAAGCCATCCCCTGCCCATCCTCCTCCAAACGGCCAAACACAGACACAGACCGTGCAAGTCTGCCCAGTAACTGGCCTAGTTCATCTTTCGCTTTCTAATTAGAGATCCACTATGTTTATCCCACGCTTCTTTGAACTCAGTCACAGTTTTACTCTCCACCACCTCTCTCGGGAGCGCATTCCAGGCATCCACCACCCTCTCCGTAAAGTAGAATTTCCTAACATTGCCCCTGAATCTACCACCCCTCAACCTCAAATTATGTCCTCTGGTTTTACCATTTTCCTTTCTCTGGAAAAGATTTTGTTCTACGTTAATCCCCTTCAAGTATTTGAACGTCTGAATCATATCTCCCCTGTCTCTCCTTTCCTCTAGGGTATACATATTCAGGGCTTCCAGTCTCTCCTCATACGTCTTCTGGCGCAAGCCTCCTATCATTTTCGTCACCCTCCTCTGGACCGTCTCAAGTCTTCTTACGTCTTTCGCCAGTTACGGTCTCCAAAACTGAACACAATACTCCAAGTGGGGCCTCACCAATGACCTGTACAGGGGCATCAACACCTTCTTCCTTCTACTGACTACGCCTCTCTTTATACAGGTCTCTTGCCAATGCCAAGATCTAATGGGAGGGCGTTCCACGGAGAGGGGGGGCGGGGACTGAAAAAATGGATTTGCGAGTGGTGTCGTAAAACAGTTCGCGCACTGACGGTATGGAAAGTAGGGGCTCCTTTTACGAAGCCGCGTTGGCGACTTTTAATCGCGCGCTAACCCCTGCGCTACTTGAAAAACTACCGCCTGCTCAGGAGGAGGCGGTAGCGGCTACTGCGCCCGGCGGTTTAGCGCGCGCTATTACGTGCGTTTAAACCGCTAGCGCGGCTTCGTAAAAGGAGCCCTAGGTTTTGATTGCAGAGCATACACCGGTACGTAAGCATGGATTAAGGCGACAAAGCTACCATCGAGTGAGGTGATTCAATTTGCAGATGACACTAAACGGTTCAGAGTTGTTAATTTATAACAGCCTCGAAAAAAGCCAACAGGATGCTGGGCATCATAAAGAGGGGCATAACAACCAGGACGCGGGAAGTCATCGTGCCATTGTATCGAGCGATGGTGCGTCCGCATCTGGAATACTGCGTTCAGTATTGGTCGCCGCACCTCAAGAAGGACATGGCGGTACTTGAGAGAGTCCAAAGGAGAGCAACGAAACTGGTAAGAGGGCTGGAACACTGCCCATACGCCGAGAGGTTGGATAGGCTGGGGCTCTTCTCTCTGGAAAAAAGGAGGCTCAGGGGAGATATTATAGAGACCTTCAAGATCATGAGAGGCATAGAGAGGGTGGAAAGGGATAGATTCTTCAGACTGAAGGGGACAACAAGTACGAGGGGGCATTCGGAGAAACTGAAGGGAGATAGGTTCAAAACAAATGCAAGGAAGTTTTTTTTCACACAAAGGGTCGTGGACACTTGGAATGCGCTACCGGAGGAAGTGATCAGGCAGAGTACGGTACAGGGATTCAAACAGGGATTGGACGAATTCCTGAGGGATAAAGGGATCGTGGGATACTGAGGGAGGAGCTGGGATGTAACACAAGTATAGAAAGCTAACCAGGTAATAAGTATAGAAAGCTAACCAGGTAATAAGTATAGAAACCCAACCAGGTCGTGCATGTGCACGACCGGAGGGTTAGGACTTCGATGGGAAGATAGGACTTCAATGAGAAACCAAGGTGGCAAGGGAGCCCCTTCTGGTGATTCAGACACCTGTTTGGGCCGCCGCGGGAGCGGACTGCCGGGCAGGATGGACCTATGGTCTGACCCGGCGGAGGCACTGCTTATGTTCTTATGTTCTTATTGAAGAAATGCGATAAATATATAATAATATGGTCATTACATATTAAATTTACCGTATTAACTTCAACATATGTCTATCATTCCTTCAAAATAAATTTTTCATATTACCTATTACATCTCTCAATACATTCCCCCAGTTTCCATTTTCCCTTACCCTCTACCCCCCCCTTTGTTCCCCCCTTATTTCCCCCATTGTTTTGATTGTTACAACATTATCTAATATAATAAAACGCTAGGCCGTGCATGCGCACTTTCTATGTGTGCGCCGGTTTTCCGTGAGGAAGTGCGCATGCGCGGCTTACGGTCTGGCCTGGAGTCGGATGTCGGCCGCGGCGGCCCAAGTAGGATGTCAATCTGCCCCTTCTGCTGACCGGACAAGTCGCCCCGCTGCGTCTCTTCTCGGGGCTCGGAGGACACCTCTGAGGGTGGTCGGGGCCCGGGCTGCTCGATCCATGCGTCTGGCTGGCTCTCCCACCAAAGCCCCCCACGGTGGCTGCTCCTCCCGCATCCGGCCCCGCATCCAAAGCCTCCCCGAAGGCGGCAGCCCCTCAAAGAGCCGCACCAGCGTTGGAAACCCCACCGACGTCACAACGTCAGAGACAAGGCTTCCGACGCCGGTGCGCCTCTGGAGAGAAGCCGACGCCGCGGCCCCGAACAGCAACACAACATTTTCATGGGAGCCAGCCCTTGGAGAAGGCCAAGAGGAGACAACACCGTGAAAAGCGCCAGCAAGGGAGCCAACCAGACCGCGAGTGCGGGGCCGCTGTAAGCGGGGATCGGGTGAGGAGCAGCCACTGCCTGCAGTTTTGAAATTTGGCAAGGGAGCTGGGCAGAATGGGGTGGGGGACTTCTAAAATGTAAGGCTGCATGGTTTACAGATAAGGGAGAAGGGTTCCTAATGGACAGTGGGGAACATACAAGTAAGGGAGAAGGGCTACTGCTGGACAGGGGGGGAAGCAGGAAGTAAAGGAGAAGAGCTACTGCTGGATATGGGGAGCGGGAAATGGGGGGGGGGTGATGCTGAACAGGGGGAGATAAAAGGAGAAGGGCTACTGCTATATAGGGGGAGCAGGGAATGGGTGGGGGTGCTGCTGGACAGGGAGGAGGTAAAAGTAAGGGAGAAGGGCTACTGCTGGACAGGGGGGGGAGCAGGAAGTAAAGGAGAAGAGCTACTGCTGGATGTGGGGAGCGGGAAATTGGGGGGGGTGATGCTGAACAGGGAGGAGGTAAAAGTAAGGGAGAAGGGCTACTGCTGGACAGGGGGGGGGAGCAGGAAGTAAAGGAGAAGAGCTACTGCTGGATGTGGGGAGCGGGAAATTGGGGGGGGGGTGATGCTGAACAGGGAGGAGGTAAAAGTAAGGGAGAAGGGCTGCTAGCACCCGTTAATGTAACGGGCTAAGCAACTAGTAATAAATGAATTAAACAAAAATACAGTTCAAGTAATTCCACACATATTAATTACCCCCCTACCCTAGAATGAAAGGTGACATCAAATACCAAGTATAAAAATGCAAAGAACATTTACTTCTTGCTCTCAAGGATAATTTTTGTATATAAGGGTCCCAAATTTTCAAAAATAAATGAGTTTTTCTAGGAAATTTACGGACCTCCCAAACCTCAAATAAAATTAAATGATAAAATTGGTTCCTCCAATGCCAATAACTAGGAAGATCTTTCTGTAACCACTATTGCAAAATGCATTTATGACCAATCATACATGCCTTTTGAAATCCTGTCCAAAACCCCCACAAGCCTCAGCTTTACCAAATATCACCCCCCTTTGGAGATTCCACCAATTGACAATTCCATAATGAACCTAAAAATAATAGGATGGCAAAGTTGTTAAAACGCATGCGGATTGTGAAAAATTTGCAAGAGGACCTTGGAAAAGCATCAAAATGGCAGATAATGTTTAATGCAAGGAAGTGCAAAATGATGATTCACGTGGGAGAGAGGAACCTGAACTTGAACCGCGAGGTATTGGCAGAATAGAAACCCCTAATGTAATGTAATGATGCAGGGTTCCACATTAAGAGTCACTGCCCCAAAAAAGGATCTAGTGTCATCGTTGAAACCCTCGGGTCAATCTGCAGCGTTGGCTAAGAAAGCAAATAGAATGTTAGGAATGATCAGGAAAGGAATGGAAAACAAAGGTGGGAATGCTCTAATGCCCTTGTATCGCTCCGCGGTGCAGCCGTACCTCTAATACTGTGTGCAGTTCCAGGAGATTTTGGATGGAAGGGGAAGAGAGGATATGCTGTACATAGGGGGTGAAAAAGAGAGCATAGCGATACTTGTCAGAGGAGTGAACCTAGGGGTTGCTGTACTGAGGGTAGGAAAGAGAGAGAGAAAGAAAGAAATTTTTAAAAAGGGAAGAGAAGGGAGAGTTAACAAAAAAAAACAACAACTAGGGAATAATAGGATGAATAGGAATGGGAAGGGCTGGGATGAGGGAGGTGAAAAGCTATAGGTGAAGGAAATTGAAGACCTGATATTAAGATTGAATGACATCTGGAGGAAAGCGGAGAGGAGAAGATAAAAGAGATGGACGTAGGAGAGGAAATGAAGATGAGGACTGGAGATCATGAAATGAGTATTAAGAAAAGACAGAGGAAAGAAGAAACGAGAGACTGGCAGAAGACATAATCAGGGATAAAAACAAACCAAACAGACGACGTAAAAAAAAATAATTTTCTTTTATAGTGAATGGGAAATGTCAGTATTACAGTAAAGAAGACTTTAGGAGAGGACTTAGGAGTAGACTGACACAAGGAAATTTGAGAAAATGACTAGAATTAATCTGATTGGAAAAATAAAATATCCAGAGAACAAAGGTAGAAAAGAAAAGATATTATTTGAAATTTTTAGGGGCTGGAATGTGTCGGCATTGGACAATGATACACTTCTTAAGCACTTAGGGGAAATTCTATAAGAGACAACTAAAGACTGGCGCATAAATAGTAAATTGGCTGCAATTATGAGCTTTAACAAGCTCATAATTGCAAAAACTAAAAATTAATTGCGTAATAGGTGCCTAATGCATGTTGCCTAACTGCAAAGCAGGCATATGAGGGTGTGGTAAAGGACTTAGGCATGATTCCCTGAAGGACTTAAGTTCCTATAATGTAGCCCTTTAAAACCCTGGCCTACATTACAGGTACTTAAATTTTAAATTAATCATGATTCTGTTCCAAAGAGCATAAGAATAGCCGTACTGGGTTAGACCAATGGTCCATCAAGCCCAGTAGCCCGTTCTCACAGTGGCCAATCCAGGTCACTAGTACCTGGCCAAAACCCAAGGAATAGCAACATTCCATGCTACCAATCCAGGGCAAGTCTCATTAACAGACTATGGACTTTTCCTCCAGGAACTTGTCCAAACCTTTCTTAAAACCAGCTGCACTATCCGCTCTTACCACAACCTCTGGCAATGCGTTCCACAGCTTAACTATTCTGTAAGTGAAAATTTTTTTCCTCCTATTGGTTTTAAAAGTATTTCCCTGTAACTTCGTCGAGTGTCCCCTAGTCTTTGTCATTTTTGATGGAGTGAGAAATCGACCCAATTGTACCCGTTTACTCCACTCAGGATTTTGTAAATTTCAATCACATCTCCCCCCCTCCCCCCTGTAATAGACGCCTAAGTGTGACTGAGAAGAGATATAGGCGCCTATTTTTTTTAGATATCATTTACAGAATTTCCCCCTTTATTATCATCAATTCGTGAGATATAAATCACAAGTATTATGAAAACTTCATCCTGCCCATTAGCTGCTTGAGGTTATAAACATTAGACCTCAGCGGCTCCACTTAAAACCAACTTGAGCCTTTTGGTTTTTGAGTGGAGCGGCCAAGGTCAAATGTTATAATTTCAAGCTGCTAAAGGTTGAGTATTGGGAAATGTACCACCTTCCTTTTTTTTTGTTTCTTGTTTTAAAAAAGAATATGTGTTTTATTGAATTTAAATAAATCATTACAATTGAATACTAATACAATTTAACTAATTAAAAATACAAAACAAAACAAAATTATTAGATAAGTAAAATAAAGAGGTCCTTTTACTAAGCTAAATACCAGGGTTGTCGTAACATAATGAAAACAGAAACATTACAAATCTTACTCCTTCATAGCCAATAAGCAGTTCCAAATCTTTTTAAATTTCTTCTTATTGCCACACTTAATTGCATATATTTTCTCAGATTTGCTGTATAAACAGACCATGTTCCACCATATGTTATAGTCTTTCCAATTAATTAAAATTGTTTAGGTTGGTTGTTTGTTTCTAGCATTGTATTGCTTGTTCTCTTAGGCTTCCGCGGCTGGCTGCATGACCCGCAAACCCACTACAATCATTGTATTGCTTGTAGAGTCTGGCTTTCTTGATATTTCCATTTTAGTTTTCGTCTGCACTTTTCTTCCATGACTAATATGGCGTTCCTTACTCTGTATTAGGTGAGATTCTTGCTGTGTTCTTCATGTGTGAAGAATTATGCTAATATGTTGTGTCTCTCTACGAGGGTGTTTTGCCTGGCCGTACCTGTCACAACAGGCCAGCACAAAACAGGTTGGCACTCTCTGACGTAAATGAAATGATTTCTTCTTCTTTGTAAATACTATCTTCCTTCTTAAAAGAAGCTAAATTTGCGTCAAAATGTCCAGCGCTTCATACGCTTTTCTGCGCTATATAAGTGATAAATAGTGGTAGCAGTTATCCTGATATTAGTTACTTAAGGTTTCGTAAACATTTGAAAACTTTTTATATGACTTGTTGTAATATTCATATTATGATGATATTTTAATTATTCATTGCTTTTGAATTTTCCTGTAGATTTTTTGACCTCTTTGAATGTAGATCACCTTGAACCTTTTTGGTATAGTGCGATTAATAAGTTGTGTATTAGATTAGACCCTGTTATATAATAGAAATCAGTGGGCCAGACTGACAGGCACGGCTCGGCAAAATGGAAGGATCAATAGCTCATTCTAGTTTCTCAGTAGCAGGTACATCACGGGAAGAAATATGATCATGTGACTCCTTATCTGATAGAATCTCATTGGCTACCCATCAATCAAAGAATAACATATAAAATAGCATTATTAGTATTCAAAACAATAACTTCTAATGAACCTCAGTTTATTGATCGTCTACTAATTCCCCACGTTTCAAACCGCCTTCTTCGATCTAACACCCAAGAGCTACTTATGGTCCCTTCATTAAAAATAATAGGAACTAGACGCCACGATATTTTTTCAGTCAAAGCACCGCTTATTTGGAATACTCTCCCTTTATATATTAGAAACATCAAAGACCTCACTTTATTTAAAACTAACCTAAAAACATTTCTCTTCAAAGCTTCTTTTAATCTTTAAAAAGGAATTTTTTTCCTCGATAATTTAAAATAATAAAAAGTGAAAAGTCTTTAAAAAGGAATTTACTCTTTTTATACCCCATCCCTAGTGTTTTTTTTCCTATCCTTTATAGTTTTCTTCTCTTCCCAGTGGGGAAACAACAATCTTGTAACTTTTATTCCCTTATGTTCTTTCCCAATTATTCCAGTTTTGTCTGTATTGTTAGTCTGTCTTGACCCTGTTTCTTTTTTTTCTTTTTTTTTTTTTTAGGTGATAATAATATTTTTAATTGTTTTATCCCAACTTAACTGTTATGTTATTCGCTTAGAATTTATTAAGCGAACCATTAAATCTAAATAAACTTGAAACTTGAAACTACATTGGTAATCAAGATCCCAGTGTAATATTTGCAATGCATTTTTTCCTACCAGGGAATAGTTTGAGTCCAGGGAATTAGGGCTGTTGTGGTTCGATAAGTTTTCTGTATAGGTTGAGTCTTTTATTTTATTTTTTATTTTATAGCAGGGTTTTGGGTTATTTCACATAATGGCAGGAGGAGGGAGACTGTACAGCTCTTACGGAGATGATACCACAAATTGAATAATAATTTTATAAGGTGAGTTGTATAGGGAAGGTTCCTAGCCCCTTTGTTGGGGGACTATGGAGCGTGCCACTAAACTGATGACTTGGGGTTTATACTGAGATTCGCAGAGCTGCCAGGTTACCCAGTTCCAACGGGGAGATTTAAGGCCAGTTCTGGCGCAGTTACAGTCTCACCACCCTGAGCTTGTGGGTTCAAATCTCTGGCTGCTCCTTGTGACATAAGAACATAAGAAGCGCCATCTCCGGAACAGACCCTAGGTCCATCGAGTCTGGCGATCTGCACATGTGGTGGCCCCGCCAGGTGTACCCTGGCATAGTTTTAGTCCCCATACCGCTCTAAGCTTCTCATAAAGAGAAGTGCATCTAGCTTACCCTTACCCATGTCACTTCATGCCACTCATGAGGGGATTAAGTGAATTGCCTGGGCAATTCACTTAATCCCCTCATTGCCCCAGGTACACTAGATAAAGTATGAGCCCACCAGGGCAGATAGGGAAATATGATAAAATACCTGGAGGTAAAACCACTTAGGTATACAAATAATTAAATAAATGATGTGTTATGGGATCTCCAGCATGGATTCCACTGGGTAGAATAATTCCCACACTGCTTTGGGGTATAATTTTAAAACGAGGATTGGCCAACAAGTCTTGTCTCCCTTCTGGGGCAGAGTCATGTTATATCTCTGGATTTCACACCCATTTACGAGACTTTGTAAAATAATGGTATCAGTTCAGAGGGTTGTTTCCCGAGGGCCTGAAACGAACTAGTGGGAATATTTTTGTATAGATGGCCATTAGGGCTCGCTTATGTTTTATACAAGGGGCTGCTGAAAAGTTCTCAGCCCCAGCCAACAGAGCTGGGGCAGTCTCCATCAAGGGCTATACACTTAGTCCAGCGATGTTCCACTTTTTTGTTCCGTATGTTTCCGACAGAATGAAAAAAGTGGGAAATCACTGGACTAAGTGGATAGCCCTCAGTGGAGACTGCCCCAGCTCTGTTGGCTGGGCTGAGAACGTTTCAGCGGCCCCTCGTATCTCTTAAAGCTTATTTAAAAGTTGAGGAGGGATGGTTATGATGTACAGAAATGTTACATTGGCTTTCCTTCCCCCATACCCCCTGTTGCCACCTCAAATATTTCTATCTAGAGGTGCCACTAGGGTTTTTCAGCTTGGAGAAATATGATAGATTCCTATAAAATACTGAGAGGAGTACGGTAGATGTGAATCACTTGTTTACTCTTTCTAAAAATACTAGGACTAGGGGGCATATGATGAAGCTACTTAGAAGTAGATTTAAACCAAACTGGAGAAAATATTTCTTCCCACAGCGTGTAGCTAATCCCTGGAATTTGTTGCCAGAGAATGTGGTAAAAGCAGTTAGCTTAGCAAGGTTTTAAAAAAAGTTTTGAATAATTTCCTAAAAGTCCATAAGCCCAAAGTTGGACTTGGGAAGCAACATAAAATCTGTTTTACTCTTTTGGGATCTTGCCAGGTCCTTGTGACCTAGATTGGCCACTTTTGGAAACATGATACTGGGCTTGATGGACCTTCGATCTGTCCCAGTATGGCAACTCCTTACGAGTATGTTCTTATGAGTACACCCACGTCAAAGATTTAGCCTGGCATAATTAGGGCTCCACCTTAGAAACCAGTTGAAGATGGTGAACAGAATTATGACTAATGCATGGAAGTCCTGGAAATGTTCACTTCCTTATGAATAAAATTACTGTACGGGACACACAACCTGAAGGCAATTTCTGAGTGGATATATAAGGTTCTTCTAATGGATCCAACTCATTCTAGTCTGAAAGCATCAGCTGAAGATGAAGCTCGCTCTGTTCTCCCTGATGGCTGCAGCTCTCTGTCTGCACATGGGTAAGTGGGATGCTGAAGATAGATCTCACCTTTCGAGACGACAAGTTTTCAAGTTTGCTGCTTTGTGGCTTCCTGTGTCACCGTTAATGCTTCTGTTTTCCTGCATTTAAATGTTGCTTCCTCTTTCAACCTATCTGTAAGTCTTTATTTTTAGTTTGAAAAATAGTAATGACAGCTATATTAGGAAAAAGAAACAAATATGATTCAAAATGCTTTTTTTCAACATTAACAACAAATTACCATAAGGCTAAATTTGCTAATGGTCTTAAGAGTTCTTCAGTAAACTCTTCTATTTTTCATGGCCAAAAGGAATTAGGAGGCTTGGGTGTAGGCGATGGCTCCTGAAACGTGTCTTGGGGACCCCTTACGTTTTCCGGATATCCGCAATGAATATGCAAAAGATGAATTGCAAATAAGAAATCTCTGGGGTGTGTACATCTGTCTCATGTACATTCACCGTGGACATCCTGAAAACTAGCTAGGTGACGGGGTCCCTAGGACAAATTTGGAAAGCCTTGGCCTACAGAAATAATTCATAGCAGTAGTGTGAAGCGTTTCAGCCTTTGGGAAGCAGAGCTGAGCTTGTGATGTCATAATGCCTCATTCCACCAATAAGAGCCAACCTCATCAGTGATGTCACAATGGCTTGAATGTCCTGCACTCCCCTCTGCCCTCCAACCCAGCCACCAGATTAACCCTTCCCCTTAACTGTATCCATGACATCCTGTTTGTTTGTCTTGGCTGTTTAGATTGTAAGCTCTTTGGAGCAGGGACTGTCTTCTTTGTGACTCTGTACAGCACTGTGTGTGTCCAGTAGTGCTATAGAAATAATTCATAATAGTAGTAGTAGTGTGTTTGGTCTTTGCGAAGCAGAGCTGAGATTGTGATGTCATAATGCCTCATTCCAACCAATAAGAGCCAACCTCATCAGTGATGTCACAATGGCTTGATTGTCCTGTAGTCCCCTCTGCCCTCCAACCCAGCCAGCAGATTAACCCTTCCCCTTAACTGTATCCATGACATCCCATTTGTCTGGTGGTAACTGTAAGCTCTTTGGAGCAGGGACTGTCTTCTTTGTGACTCTGTACAACGCTGCGTGCGTCTGGTAGCACTTTAGAAATAATTCATAGCAGTAGTACAATTTGCCATGGTTGTCCTTACAATGCAAGGTTTCCAGTACAACTTATACCTAATTCAGCACACAGAAAGTTACAGTCTGTGATCCAAGTTATTCTTATGTGACACATACGGGTTCTGGTGCCAATATACATCTCTTTGTAGTCTATCGGTCAGGGGTAGGGTTTTAGGTGAAGAGGTATGTCTTTTTTATTGCTTTCCTAAAGCTGAGGAGTCCTTCAAGGGATCTGATCTGCGGGAGGGGGGAGCAGTCAATTCCAGTGGCTCTTTAAGGCACCGATGAGCAGTGGCGTAGCAAGAAAGGTTGTTGCCCAGGGTGGTGGTACCCATGCACCGTGTGTCCCCCCCCCCTCCCATCTGCACTGCATGCCCCTGTAAGGATTGAAGTGACCCCACAATGTGAGGTTGTAGGGGTTCTGTTAGGCGTCCTTACAAAACGCCAGGTCCCGAGTTCAATACCGTCACTGAAGATTCACCAGGAAGTAGACTCAAATAAGAAGCACAGCCAGAGGTGATGGCATAAAGAATATAGTATAGAAATAGGCTTACAGAAAAGTAGGATTCATAAAAGTTACAATTACAGAGACTGCTTCTGTGTTCTTGTGAATGAGAGAGAGAGAGAAAAGGGGGGTGGGGAGGGTGATGTCCCAATAGCTATGCTGACAGCCCCCATCCCCATGTACCTCTTGAAATTATTGCCTACTGCTGCCTACAATATAGAACCAGGGCCTTATTGTATACTAGCTGAAACATGGCGTAAATCCTTGCAACTAAATTGCTGCAGGGTCCCCGTATTCTATAACCGTGTGCGTAAATCGCAGGAACACCCCCTCATCTGCCCATGACTCTCTCATAGCTGTGCCCCCTTTTTGGAACCGCGCATACATTTTAATTCATTCATTAGTGCTTTTTTTTTATTTATTACACAAGCTTCTCCCCCTTCCAGCTCTCTCCATCCCTTACTCTACAGCGTTGCCTTTTCAGGGCCGATTGACTCTGGGACTAGGGACACCTGGAACAGGAACATCAATGTATCGCACCGAGACAGTTCAGAAAATATATCAAAATAAAGTCATTGGTTTTTCTTGCAGGTCACGCCTTGAAGTGCTACACATGTTTGCCGCAGCCAAACAACCATGAATGCCTGCACGAGACTCTTTGTCCATCAAATGCCACCCACTGTGTGACTGTCATTGTACCACCCCCAATGTCCAATAATGGCTCAGGTACAGTATACCACACACCGTATTTACACTGGGGATATTCTCACTGCTTAATGATACCCAGGGGGACGATGGGATCCACTGTATAAAATATAGACCCAGAAATGAGAGAACTCCATGAGACACGAGATTTAACCATGTACTGTGACCTTTAGTAGGTCACTTCGTCTCTTTGTGAGTATGATCTCTTCCAGGTTTTTCACTTGATATACTACCTATAATTAAATATCTAAGTGGTTTACAAAATAATTATAATAATAGAGGAAAGGACAAAGGAGTAAGGAAAAAAAAAAAAGAAATACAGTACTCCCCGATGTTCACGAAGGTTCCGTTCCAGGAACCCCCGCGAATGTTGAAAAACCGCGAATACGGTTTTTAGCAGGGGAGACAGGAGAGGGTAGCCGGAGTGCTGGCGAGTGAAGGAAATCACTTGCGGTAATGCTCTGACCGCCTCTTCTTGTACTAAAATCGGGCCTCACCAATCAGGAGCTGCGTCTCAAAGCAGCTCCTGATTGGTGAGGCCCGACTTTAGTGCAGGAAGAGCGCAAGAAGAGTGATTTCCTTCACTCGCTAGCGCTCTGGCTGCCCTCTCCTGCCCGGTCATTCACGGTCGGAAAATACCGCGAATGACCGGGACCGCAAATGACCAGGGGAGCACTGTACAATATACGGAAAGAGGGGAGTCGGTAATGGGTAAGAAGGGGCTGTCTAATCTAATCTAGCCTTCGATTTATATACCGGGTCATCTCCCAGCGGAGCTCGACTCGGTTTATAATTCCTCTGAGCAGGCCAGCAAACCAGCTCCTACCTGAGCCGATAGGGGAGAGGCGAGGGCCGAAGAAGTGGAGGGGGGGACATTGACCGAATACATCTTCAAAAGGGAAGGTTTTTAAATCCGCTTTGATCTTTCCTAAAGAGGATGCGAGTCGCAAGTGAGAAGGTGTTCTCTTCCCAGCTCTTTCACAGCGGTACACTTGGAAAGTTCCTTAGTTTTCTGTAGCTTGATTTCGACCTTTAATTGGCCGATGGTGAAGCGGCTGCTTTACGTAACGAAGCCAAGGTAACAGGCATTTGGAGATGCAGATCTCCCCTAAGTGCAACACTGCCAAATAAAGGGTTAATCGACACTAACTGAGGAATAACAACCGGGCTGACACGGAAAGTGATTTAACTGAGCAGGGGAAGCTCCAGGGGGTGATAGTCAGTGGCGGTTAACCAATTGTGGCCTTCGCAGCATTATCTGGTTTGTGTGAAGGCGCTCTGGCCCTGATTCTCTAACCGGCGCCGATTTTATAGGCACTGGTAGACGCCCAAGCTCAGCTAAAAATGCCATTTGAACAATGTCTGTAATTGAATTTCAAGGCTAATACCAGCAACTAAAAAGTCGGCACCTCCGTAGGTGCTTTAGGCAACCTAATGCCGCTGTGGGCGTGGCTCATGCCGGTAGGGGTGCTAGGCTGCCCAAAACACTTACGGAGGCACGGTTCACATCAAAGATAGGCACCGGAAATGTAGGCCTGGAAACCCCTGGCCTATATTTCCGGTGTCTACCTTTGCCAGAAGCACAAATTGTTCCCCGGCACCATCGTGCGATTGACACGTGCTCGGCAGCCCACTTTTAAGGCGGCCATTGACAATGGTGCCGGTTAATAGAATCTGGGCCTTTGTCACTTGCCTGAGGGGTGGAGCCAAGGGAGATATTCAGCAGCAGTGTCCAGATAGCTAATCGATCACGTAGGACCGCAAAAAGGGCCATCCTGACTCTGCCTGGCAGTTATCTATCCATGTGGGGTTACCAGAGATCCGGATTTCTCCCGACATGTCCTTCTCATAGTAACATAGTAACATAGTAGATGACGGCAGATAAAGGCCCGAATGGTCCATCCAGTCTGCCCAACCTGATTCAATTTAAACTTTTTAATTTTTTTTTCTTAGCTATTTCTGGGCAAGAATCCAAAGATTTACCCGGTACTGTGCTTGGGTTCCAACTGCCGAAATCTCTGTTAAGACTTACTCCAGCCCATCTACACCCTCCCAGCCATTGAAGCCCTCCCCAGCCCATCCTCAACCAAACGGCCATATATAGACACAGACCGTGCAAGTCTGCCCAGTACTGGCCTTAGTTCAATATTTAATATTATTTTCTGATTCTAAATCCTCTGTGTTCATCCCATGCTTCTTTGAACTCCATCACTGTTTTCCTCTCCACCACCTATCTCGGGAGCGCATTCCAGGCATCCACCACCCTCTCCGTAAATTTCCTAATATTGCCCTTGAATCTACCACCCCTCAACCTCAAATTATGTCCTCTGGTTTTACCATTTTCCTTTCTCTGAAAAAGATTTTGTTCTACATTAATACCCTTCAAGTATTTGAACGTCTGAATCATATCTCCCCTGTCCCTCCTTTCCTAGAGTCTAGGGTATACATATTCAGGGCTTCCAGTCTCTTCTCATACGTCTTCTGGCGCAAGTCGTCTATCATTTTCGTCGCCCTCCTCTGGACCGCTTCAAGTCTTATTACGTCCTTCGCCAGATACGGTCTCCAAAACTGAACACAATACTCCAAGTGGGGCCTCACCAATGACCTGTACAGGGGCATCAACACCTTCTTCCTTCTACTGACTACGCCTCTCTTTATACAGCCCAGCATCCTTCTGGCAGCAGCCACTGCCTTGTCACACTGTTTTTTCGCCTTTAGATCTTCGGACACTATCACCCCAAGGTCCCTCTCCCCGATCCAAATCTATTTGGTTAAAAAGTCATCAAAACTAAATAGCAAAAACACCACACTCTTTAGAGAAAACTGTATGGCTCTCGTGGCAAAGCTAAGGGCTGTAATTCATATTGTATACCTCAGACAGTGGACCATTTTACCCAATAAAGGGTTATGTTCACTCCTATTTACTTCATAGGTTGCCCATCACCTACCGACTCTCAAATAGTTTAACGTTTACTTTGTATTATAATGAACTGCTTAAAACCGTATCCTTCAATGGCAACAGGTGTCAAACTGTTTTGCTGGACACAGTCAGGGCTCCTTTAACTAAGCCGCGGTAGCGGTTTAACGTGGGTAATAGCGCGCGCTAAACCGCCGTCCGCGCTAGCCGCCACCCCCTCCTCTCGAGCAGGCGGCAGTTTTTCGGCTAGCGCGGGGGTTAGCGCCTGATGAAAAGTTGCGCGCGCTGAAGCCGCTAATGCGGCTTCGTGAAAGGAGCCCTCAGTCTTGGTGCCTGACAGACTTTGCCTAAAGGAAGTCGGCAAAACAGGTGCAGAGCAACTCTTACTTTCTTCAAAAACTCTTACGGCCTCTTTTACAAAGCCCTTAGAATCTCTATGGGCTTCAGGGCCATTAGCGCAGCGCAGCCGCGGCTTTGTAAAATAGGCCGTTAAACTTGCATCTTTACTTCTCTGTCTCTTTCAACATCTTAAATGGCAGTACTTATCTTGCCAACTCTGCCTCTTAATGAGGCCTGGAGCCGTTGCTGCGATATACTCGAATCAAATCCGAAGCCGTTGCTGCAATAAGATTTAGACGAGTCCGGCGCAGCCTGCGTTTCGTGGGATTAACAAATTACTTCAAGTGCAGCAGAGGCTGGACAGCATCGCGCCACTCTTTTGCCGATTCAAAGCAACCAAAAGAAGGACATGTCCGGGGAAAGTTAGATCCTGCTTCCATCAAAAACATTTTACCCTCCTTGTCCAATCCATCATCCTTTCCAGATTGGACTATTGCAACTCCATCTACTTAAGCCTAACTAAGAAAAACCTTCACAGACTTCAGCGGATTCAGGATGCCTCAGCCAAGCTCATCTTCGCTAAAAGTAAATTTGACCATGTCTCCCCGCTCCTGGCCAAGCTTCACTAGCTTCCGATAATCACCAGGGTCCACTTTAAATGCACCTATTTAGCTTTCAAAATCCTACACGGTATCCTCCCTCCCTTTATCCCTCTTTCTTGGAATTCCTCAAACCCTAATACCACCAGATCCTCCCACAAATTAAAACTATCCTTCCCCTCGCTAAAAGGCATTTCCCACACAGGAAAGCTAGGGACCTCCCTCCACTTCAAAATCACTGAGCTCTGGAACAACCTTACCTCCCCTCTTCGGAACTTGAGCTCTCTCCAAGTTTTCCGCAAACATCTGAAAACCTGGCTTTTCTCAAAAATGTAAGCCTCTCTCCAACTTTGGTATCCCAAGTCCTCAAAAAAAACTCTTCATATCTGGCATCCCAAGTCCTCTAAATATTCTTTATACTTTGACCTCTAACCCATTGTTGTAGTTCCTTCCTATTTCATCTACTGTAAACCGTGCCAAGCTCTACGAACGTGGAGATGATGCGGTATACAAACCTAAGGATTAGATTAGATTAGAAATCTTGGCATATGGTAACCTTATTAATGCCAGACAGTCAGTCATTTCCTTGAGGCACAGAATGAAGCAAAGCTTCAAATAAATAAATATTATTTCAGATGCTTAAAGCCTTGGCTCTCAACCCAGTCTTCCAGGTAATTCAGCCAGTCTGTGTTTTAGGATATCTCAATGAATGGGCCTGATCTCCACACACTGGAGACGACGCCTGCAAATCCGTCTCATGCATATTCATTGTGGGAATCCCAAAAACTTGACCCATTAGCCATCCCTTGAGGACCACTGCCATAAGTGGAGAAGTTCAAAAGGGCCTTGCTGCTCCATCCTAACATTAGCTGGTTGTAACTGAGCGTTTTAAAATCTCCCAAGGACTGGAGGGAGCAGAGGTTGGCTCAAGGGGATGGAGGACTAAGCCGGCTAATGTCCATCTTCTTCACTGGACAAACAAGAAAATGCCCAGATATTCCGCTGTGAAAAATGGAAGTCCAAAACAAAAGAGGCAGAAGACTGTGGAATCCAATGATCTTGACGAGATGTTTATTAAAATATCATGAGATCAGAACAATCTCCGCTTCATTGAGTGACTGGCATGTGGTGGGTCCACATCCCAGCACATGTCAGTCACTCAATGAAGTGGAGATTGTTCTGATTTCATTGATTTTATTGTAATAAACGTCTCATCAAGATCATTGGATTCCACAGTCTTCTGCCTCTTTTGTTTTGTTCATCTTCTCCACTGGCCACCTAAGCTCAGGGATCACCTCTGTGCAGAGGAGAAGACAGAATACATCTTAGTGATTATGTTCTGGGCTACTAGATTTAGGAAAATGTTTAGTTGCAGGCCCTCTAGTTTCCTGATGTGCATGAATTGTATTTTGTGTCCCTCACTGTCTTTTTTCTTTTGTTGTTGGTTAGGACACAATCAGTTTCCCATGATTGCTAAAACATGCAACGTAACGTGTTTGTCAGGCGAGCAAGAATATAATGGAGTGAAATATTCCGCTTCCTGCTGCCAGAGTGACCTGTGCAATAATGGTGGAGCCATAAATGAAACTACAACTAGAGGAACAAGTGGAACAACGAGTGGACAGACAACAGCGAGTGGACAGACAAGTGGAACGAGTGGACAGACAAACGGAGCAACCAATGTCATCTCAATGGGCCTCATCTCAGTAGGTCTTATCAGCCTCCTGCTTCAGTTGGCCTCTAAAATGTGAGAGAAGAGACCAATTTCGTCCAGGCGCCCTCTCTTTCTCAGCTTGGGAGATAAGCCTCTATTAAACAGGTCCTAAATAGATTCGTCCATGACAAATTTATTTAATCTTGCACACTTCAGGTAATGAACTCTGTAAAAATCTGTGCCTGGGCTGTACATCAACTCAGTTCATATAGGAGATGTTCAAAATTAAGTAAAATGTCAGCAGTTATTAAACCACAATTTGTTCTCTGTATATTTTCACAATCAATTAGATTGGATTCGTCATACTAATGTAGAAAGTTAATTCTGTAAAGAAGGCAGAAACAGTTAGGTGGCAAAAACGAATGGAAATGATCAGAATGCCACCATTTATACATCTGTGAGTGCTCACATATTCATAAATGGCAAATTCCAGCAGCACTCTATTCTGTAAAATGAAATGGTGCATAGTTTAAAAGTGGGTGTACACATGTATACTACTGTATAATTTATGAGCATTTTTCAGTAATCCACAGAAAATTCATAGCTACTAAGCAAACCAGACAAATTGTTTTTCACTTAACGTATAATTAAACTGTAGAATTTGTGGCCAGAGAATGTAGCAAAAGCAGTTAGCTCAACAGGGTTTAAAAAAGAAAAAAAGGGGGGGGGGGCTTAAAGAAATCCATAAACCATTATTGAGATGGACTTGTAAAAATCCACTGCTCATTTTGTTCTGTTGTAGTCTTTTGGCATCTTGTCAGGTACTTGTGACCTGGGTTGGCCACTGTTGAAAACAGGATGCTAGGCTTGATGGACCGTCAGTCTGTCCCAGGATGGCCACTCATGCTCTTATGTAATGTCTCCCTATAACCTTCTGTTAAGCTGGACCTAACTTGTGGAATAAGCTGCCCATTGAATTGCAATCGATGAAAAGTTAATTGGGTTTTCGTAAGCTATTGAAAATGTGTCTTTTTAACTCAAAACGTTTGTACCATGCAATGAACGCTATAACATGGATAGTAAGGTGAGTCGGAATGCTATGGGTAACAGCTGTTTATTGAGGTCTTTTACATAGTTAATGAGCGAATTTAATGAAGGTTGCAATTAGATGATTGTTATATTTGGGGTGGGTCCTGTGGATATGATGGTATAATTACTCATAAGAATTGTTATTGCACAATGAGATGTTTTGTCAGTTTATAACTTGTTATGAGCTGGTTTTCTCATAGAATTGTAAACTGCTATAGCACTTTAGTTTTCAACAGTATATTAAGTATTAAAATCAAATCAAACCAACTTTCAATCATTCATTCAGGGATTGATACTGTCAAGACTAGATTATCGTAACTCGCTCTATCTTGGAATAGCTAAGACAAAGAGTGAGGCTCTACCATTATTGCAGGTGTCCCTGTCTTGCTGCGTCTTGTCAGCTAGAAACCGGCGTTTCAGCCACCATTCGGTGGCTTTCTTCAGGGTATGCTGTGAGGTCTGCAGTTTGTCTTTGTAAATAGTAGGTTCACTGACCTGATTGGGAACAGGGCAGTCCATCAATTTGAATTTTGGCGGGAAAATCGGTTGGTCAGAAATTACTGGTGTTTCCAGGAGGGCTCACATTCCACCTATTTTAAAAACAGTGGCGCTGGCTTCTGATACAACAAAGAGCACACCACAAGGTGCTATCCCCCAGTTCATCAAGTTTTGTATCAGATGGCCCCCGTGTGTTTTCAAACTCTTTTGGAAATATATCGACCAGGAAGAATGTTGAGGTCCGAGGGTGGGATGAGGCTGACAGAGACCAGGGAATTGGGAATGCATTATGCTGTGACCAAGGTTGCAATGTTTTCTATAGCTGGTGTGAACATGTGGAACGCGTTACCAGGACATTTGCGACTTTATGCTAATCGTGTGAAGTTTAAGAAGTCACTGAAAACACAGCTATGCCTTAGCGCATTCATGTAAATATGTTGTAAGCCGATATGAAGGTGTGAAGAAAGAGGATGTCTTTGTTTTATGTAATGGTATCTGTTTTAATGCTATGTATGTTTCTTGGAATCCGCTTAGTCTTAGGCGGTATGTACATTTTTTTTTAAATAAATAAAATATTGGGCAGTTTAAAAACCATGGGCCAGCACTGAATCTGTTATGAATGACCAACATGAGAGAAGATGACACAGCCGATTGCTACTATACATTACAATATTTTTTTTTTTTTTTTTAATCTTTATTGATTTTCAAACTTTGACAGTGCAATACAATTAATTGAACATAAAACACAGTATAAAAACGCACTATTAACTACACAGGTAATACATAAAACAATCATTTTCTCCCACCCTCATCCCAATTATTAATACAATAAGACATATGATGTGATTACAATATTATAATTAAGTAATTGTAATCCTCAAAGTACATTTCCCTCCCCCACCCACCCACCCTGGATGTGTAAGGAAATCTAAGAAAAAGAGAGATACATGACCCTTAATGCGAGGTAATAAACGTAGTCAATGGGCTCCAGACTTTATTAAATGAATTACGAAACCCCACACATTCCGCATTCATTCTCTCATATTTATATGTGGTACACACATTTGCCCACCAAAATGCGTAAGTAAGTCTGTCGTGGCTCTTCCAGTTACGTGTGACCATTTGGACAGCTATTCCCATCATGATAAAAAAAAGACGGCTTTTATATTTGTCCAAAGTAGGCTTAACGTGTAGTAACATACCACAAATTATGGTTTCGTAAGTTAAGGGAATAGATGACTCAAGAATAAGATTTATTTGTCCCCAAATTGACCTCCAGAAATTTAGTATCAATGGAGAAAAATATAACAGATGATCCAGAGTCCCAATATTAATATGACAAATGCCAGCATCTATTACAATGCGGTATTGAATTTGATAGCACATACAGTATGAGTTAGCGCAGTGGTTCCCAGTCCTGTCCTGGAGGACCACCGTCCATCTGGGTTTTTGGGATAGCCCTAATGCGTGGGGCCTATCTGCATGCCTGTCACCTCCATTATATGCAAATCTCTCTCAAGCTAGCCCAAAAACCCGACTGGCTGGTGGCTGTTCAGGACAGTGCTGGAAACCACTGTGTTAATATATTTATATCGCCCTAAAAGGCGCTTTTTGCACACTAGCACACCTTGTGGTGACACTAGAATCTTAAGTTGAGGGTAGGCAGTCCATAGTTCCTGGGCAATGTGGTATGATCCACTGTGCCTCTATCTTTGAGCCTCTCCCATTGCATATCATGGTGTGTGCTATGAGATCAGAGCCAGTTTTCCAGAAGTCTATGGGGAGGAGGAGGAGGGGAAGAGGAAGGTGGACAGAGCTGTTGCAATAATGATTGCATGCTCGCATGCAGACAGGATCCTTGCTGGGGCAGTCTAGTGTTTAAAAGGAATATGCCCCCTTTTTAAAAAATTCAATTTTCTATACCAGGGGTGTCATATGTCGGTCCTCGAGGGCCGCAATCCAGTCGGGTTTTCAGGATTTTCACTAAAATGTAATTCTATCCCCCCCCTTACTCTTCTCTTCTATATATAAGTTCATGTAAACCTTTTTTTCCCCTTCTCTTCCTATATTTTAAGTTCTTGTAAACCGTGCCGAGCTCCACAACATCCGTGGAGATGATGCGGTATATAAACTTAAAGTTTAGTTTAGGATTTCCCCGATGAATATGCATGAGATCTATTTGAATATACTGCTTTCATTGTATGTATATAGATCTCATGCATATTCATCGGGGAAATCCTGAAAACCCGACTGGATTGCGGCCCTCGAGGACCGACATTTGACACCCCCCCGTTCTATACCATTCTCCCAAGGGAACTCGGAATGGTTTACATGAATTTATTCAGGTACTCAAGCATTATCCCCTGTCTGGCCCGGCAGGCTCACAGTCTATCTAATGTACCTGGGATAATGGAGTAGGGTTGCCAGATTTTCCAATCGGAAAATTCAAAACCCCTAGACCCGCCTCCCAGGCCCGCCCATCCTTGCCTTATAATGCCCTAATCCCGCCCTAGCCCCACCCCCACTAACTGCTCTTGTCGGTTAGGGAGGAAGTCCATGCATGCATGGATGCCACGTGATGACATCATGTGACATCATCACGTGGCATCCCCACATGCGTAGACCACCCCCCTGCCCGATGTGATTTGAGGAGGCTTTTCAAAACCTGGACAAAGTGCCGGGTTTTGAAAAGTTATCCGGACCCCCGGGGAAATCTGGATGTCTGGTAACCCTATAATGGAGGGTTTACGTGACTTGCCCAGGGTCACAAGGAGCAGTGTGGGTTTGAACCCACAACACTAGGGTGCTGAGGCTGTAGCTTTAACCATTGCGCCACATTCTACCCTCTGGGTGGATTTCCCTAATATGTGAGAATTTAACTGTTTCACCACAAGAGGCAGAGCTGAGCAAAACTATAATCCCAAGTAGGGTGATGGGGTGAAGTGGATTTTGGACACGTGTCAGCATTTACCTTCCTATGTGCAAGAGGGCTTAACATCTAAATTGTATTTTGGGCAACAGAAGGTGATGTAGTTTGCCCATGGGTACAATGTGTGGCATGGTTCTCATTAAGTTTTGGGCATGCTGGGTGATGCAGGGAGGTCTGTGCCCTGGAATCAGCATGCCACTTGTGATGGGCAACCCAGGAGCTGCCCACCACTTGGGATGCAGAGTTACCGTGGGGAAAGTAGGATTCCTTCTGTATTACCCCCACTTTGAGGGGAAAATCCGCTCTAGACAGGCTGGGACCCAGAACGAGGAGAAGAGGCAGCTCAAAGAATACTTCCATTGGGGAACAAGGGCTTGCTGGAGCAATAAAAAGGGGTTGCCTAGCAACACAGAAGCCACAGGGGCTAGAGAATTCTTGACTCATGTCACTAGGGGGCAGCAACCTTCCTGAAAAGGGTTCAATCCTGACCTGATTAAAATCCAGGGTCACATACTAGGCGTTTGGCTGAGGCTGAGGTTGAGGTGGGGAATTCTTGGTCCTGGGCTAGAAAGAGTAAGCAGAACCTTTTGGCGGAGCATACTGGAATACAGCCAGGCCAGTTTAGACACTATATGTCAGCAGGGATGTGATAGGACTTGGAGGTTTAGAGAAGCTGAACTGAAACCTGATGTAAAGAAGAGTGTTTCTCAACTGGGTCCTGGAGTCCCCCCCTTGCCGGTCAGGTTTTCAGGCTATCCACATTGAATTTACATAAACTTGATTTGCATTATATGCAAATGTCTTTCATGCATATTCATTATGGATATCTTGAAAACCTGACTGGCAAGGGGGGGACTCCAGGACCCAGTTGAGAAACACTGCTTTAGGATGTTTTTGGGAAAACAGCTCAGTTCGAACATTATACCTCAGTCAGAATAGGGCAGGTGTGTTGGAGACATATTAATTAAGTTGCAGGCCAAGGCAGCAGTCTTGCCGTGAATTGCTTAGCTGTGCCCGATAGCTTGGGAAAAGGGTGGAAGCTTTGCAGTTACTTGTAAGAAAAAGGGTACTTTGTGTGGGGTGACTTGAACGATAACATTTTGATGCAATTGGAGAGAGAAGTTTGCGTCACTGTTTTTGTTTGCTGTAAAGCAGTGTCCCGCAAACTTTTCCCGCCGGCGGCAAGCCAATCTCGGCGCCGGAAGGCATCCGGAAGTGCGCGGAGGCCCTCTGGCTGCGACTCTTGAGCTGTCTCTTCGGTGGGGGGATCCAGGAGGATGAGACACGCCGGCGAAGAGGAGAGTTGTCAGCGCCGGCGAGAGGCACGTCCTAGAAGCAGTCAGCCGGCGCCTCTCTTCCTTACCGGCATCTCATCGGGGCGCACCTGGAATCTGCTGGGGCAGAAAATCCTTTTATTGTACGCCTAAGTTTTGTGATGCTCAACTATGAGTCAGGCACCTGGAGGAAAGGATGCTTGTAACCAGGGTTACCAGACATCTGGATTTCCCCAGGCATGACCTTGAAAAGGAGGGCACGTCCGGGGGTCCGGATGGCTTTTCAAAACCCGTCACTTGCTTCCAGCTAGCAAGGACGTCGGGACGTCATCTGCGCGTGCGCGGGTGCAAAGTGCTGGCGTCGCGTGCGTGCATGCGATGTCATCGTGTCGCACCAGCGCATGTGCTGATGCTCTCCTGACAAGCAAACAGGTTGAGGGAGGCGGGGCTAGGGTAGAGGTCTGCATGGGAGCAGGGATCACGGGAATCCTGCGGGTCCCATGGGGTTCCCGTGGGAATCCCCCCAAACCACGGGACTCCCACGGGGACCCCCCTCTGGCCCACGGGACTCCCACGGGGATGTAAGGCTTTGGAAGCAGGGTTCATCCATATAATATAATGGACACGTCAGCCTTAGTAAAAGAGGGGGTTTATAAGTTAATTACCTGAACAGAAAATGAAAAAATGGTTCCACCAAAGAGATTCCACATGGAAAACAGCAAAAGAAACTGTGGAATTGATGATCCTGTCAGAAGTAATGGCTGCTTTTTATGGGGACGGGTGGGGATGGGTGGGGACGGAGAGGATCCTGACGGGGAAAGGTGGGGACGGAGAGGATCCTGTCGGGGACGGGTGGGGATGGAGAGGATCCTGTTGGGGATGGGTGGGGACGGAGAGGATCCTGACGGGGAAAGGTGGGGACGGAGAGGATCCTGTCGGGGACGGGTGGGGATGGAGAGGATCCTGTTGGGGATGGGTGGGGACGGAGAGGATCCTGACGGGGACGGGTGGGGATGGAGAGGATCCTGGTGGGGACGGGTGGGGACGGAGAGGATCCTGACGGGGACGGGTGGGGATGGAGAGGATCCTGTTGGGGACGGGTGGGGATGGAGAGGATCCTGACGGGGACGGGTGGGGATGGAGAGGATCCTGTTGGGGATGGGTGGGGACGGAGAGGATCCTGACGGGGACGGGTGGGGATGGAGAGGATCCTGGTGGGGACGGGTGGGGATGGAGAGGATCCTGACGGGGACGGGTGGGGATGGAGAGGATCCTGGTGGGGACGGGTGGGGACGGAGAGGATCCTGACGGGGATGGGTGGGGACGGAGAGGATCCTGACGGGGACGGGTGGGGACGGAGAGGATCCTGATGGGGACGGAGAGGATCCTGATGGGGACAGGTGGGGACGGAGAGGATCCTGACGGGGATGGGTGGGGATGGAGAGGATCCTGGCGGGGACGGGTGGGATTTCTGTCCCCGTGCAACTCTCTAAGCTAGGGTGGGACTGAGTGTGATTCAGGTGGGATGGGGCGGGGCAAAACTGGGCAGACCTGGGGGCGGAGCCATGGGTCTGGATTTTCGTGCCGGAAAATCAGGTAACCCTACTTGTAACTTTATACTAGCCTAAATCAAAGAGATAAGAGAAAGGAAGGAACGTTGTACTTTCTCGTGCTCAGATGAATTTGTTTCT
Organism: Geotrypetes seraphini; assembly: GCF_902459505.1. NCBI lineage: Eukaryota > Metazoa > Chordata > Amphibia > Gymnophiona > Dermophiidae > Geotrypetes > Geotrypetes seraphini. The sequence continues at coordinate 15,557,926 of NC_047085.1, forward strand.
TGCCTTGGCTGGGGCTTTGTGAGGCACCTGGCCCTTCTTCCATTTTTCAGAAAGAGAGGGAAAAAGAAGCAAAGCCCTCCAAGGGAGGGCACTATTTATACCTTTAGGACCGGCTAGTACATCTCACTATAAGCCAGTACATGACACACTATATCTGGTGATTTGTAGAAACGGTATGCAGTATAATCTCGTTATAACGGACACACTTATAACGGAACCTTGCCTAAAGCGGACGAGGTCCGCTGGTCCCGACCGTGCACCATTATATACATACAGAAAATCATCGCATATAGCGGACTCGCATATAACGGACTTTCGGATACAACGGACAACCAATTTGGTCCCCAGAGCCGCTTTTAGCTGTAGTTTGATTGAACGTTTTTTTCAAGTTGACCTAAATAAAGTTTTTAAAAAAATGCAACTCTGGATATAACGGACTCTGGATATAACGGACCTTTTTTCCAGGTTCCTTGAAGTCCGTTATAATGAGATTATACTGTTTATACTCATAATTTTGGAGAGATAAGAACATAAGAGCATAAGAAGTTGCCCCCGCTGAGTCAGACCAGAGGTCCATCTCGCTCAGCGGTCCGCTCCCGCGGCGGCCCATCAGGCCTAGTGCCTGAACAGTGGTCCCTGATTAATTTTGTAACTTACCTCTAATCCCATCCCTCTACTCTTATCTGTACCCCTCAATCCCTTTGTCTTCCAAGTACCTATCCAAAGCTTCTTTGAACCCCTGTAGCGTGCTCCTGTTTATCACATCCTCCGGTAGCGCATTCCATGTATCCACCACCCTCTGTGTGAAAAAGAACTTCCTGGCGTTTGTTCTAAACCTCTCCCCTTTCAATTTCTCTGAGTGCCCCCTTGTACTTGTGGTTCCCCTTTATTTGAAAAATCTGTCCCTGTCTACTTTTTCTATGCCCTTCATGATCTTGAAGGTTTCTATCATGTCTCCTCTAAGTCTCCGCTTTTCCAGGGAGAAAAGCCCCAGCTTTTTCAGTCTGTCAGGGGGGTAAAGCAGCTTGCTCTGGAAACCCGAGCTAATTGCTTTGCCTCAGGTAGCTTAGCATAGAATAGAGAACTGCCATGTTTCCACTAAGAGATGGAAGAGAAAGTTGGCTCTTGCACCCAGCTCGGTGTTATCGCAGAGTGAACGCAGCCACATGGAAGAGTTTCTTTTTCTGTCAAGCCACCTTGAACGCTAAACTAAAGCCCAAGCCGATGGGGTCTCCATAGAGACAAAAAAAAAAGCAAGCAGAAGGGGATACCTGGAGGTTTCCTGTAGCTTATGGAGAAGAGGAATCTCAGGTGGCCTCATTTCCCCACGAGAAATTGACCGGCTGCATTTGGCCAAATAATATGCGTTTTCTCAAAAATGAAAATTTAGAACTCGGGGTCAGTTGCCAATAAAAGTGGTTTTAATCTTTACCTTTTTTTTTTTTTGGTAAATCAGACATTTAAAGTAAATGCAAATTTTATGCAGCCATACTTCTCAAAGTTTAATGTGATACAGAAAGATTGCTTAAAAAAATTAAAATCCCGAGGCCCTGAGTTGGACTAGGAAGCGGCATGGAACTTAAACCGCTCTGCCAAACCTTTCCTTCCTAGGGCTACAGGTTTTATAAGTCTTTCTCAAGTAGAAAACAGCTGCATTTCATCATAGTTCATTTATTACCTTAGTCCCATGCTAACCAAATTCAATTCTCCTTTCTCCTTACCTATGGCCCTCAATGTAAAAATATCTTCTCACACCTAAAGACGTTTTATTGCCCTCTTACTGTGGGAATCTGGGGCCTATCCCCTCCATTCCCACCCACCCCCTCCCATCTCTGGTTATCTGTAAAGGCACCGAGAATCTGACGTGCCATGGGATCCTCACGTACCTTCACAGGCCCGGTCCCTGTTCTCTGTGTTTCCAAGACAAGCATCACCAGAGTGGTACCTCTGAATGCCCCAGAATCTGAATGCTGCTTTGGAATATTTGTTCATATTTTTCCTTATAATCCAGTGTATTTCCTGTTAAAATTTGAGTTTGTGGGACCCAGGAACGGATTAATCCAGTTTCTATTATTGTCTTGGAACTCGAACGGGGTTCTGGAACGGATTAAGTTCGGATTCCAAGGTATCACTGTATATAACACCAATTATTAATAATTTCATAATTCACTCAAGATTCCTGCCACCCTTAAAGCAATGGGGGGATCCAGGGCCTTAGAAAACGTCCTGTTGTTTCTAGAAAAGAGTAAATGAGAGAAGTGTAAGGAAGAACCAAGTCATCATGTCAGTGGAGGGAGAAAATAAGTTAGGTGCCATCAACTCGTGTTCGAGTCCTAGCGACTTGATGAGTTTCAGATCGAAAAAAGAGAAAACTTGTAAACACTGCTGTAGCCATTAAGAAACCCATAACCACCTCAAGTGTTCCTTTTCCTACCAGTCACTTTGATTGATATCTGTTCATGTTGTTTGCCTCTTTTAGGTTACCAATAAAATGGAGCTCAAATTACTTTCCAGTAGGGATTATTCTGGACTCATAGAGCATGCTGCCGCAGTCCAGGATTCTCTAAGCAGAAATAGGTTATATTTTTCAGAGAGCTAAACCTTAACACACCAACAGACACACGGGAAGTCCTTCCGATTTTCTGAAATATACTTTATTGAGTAAATATAGTAGATTTTCTCACAGTTAGAGGTTGTTGTTGTAGAAAATGAAGATAGGAGATTGGAGGGAAGATGGTTTATAGCAGACTTTGAAGAGTTGTCTAACAGGTTATGATAATTCCAGAGGCGAGGTGCTGAATCATTCATGCATGTGGTTCGATAGCTTAAGGTAAAAAGGCTACATGAGGTTTTAGTTAGAAGCAGAAGTGTGACTGACCCCTGAGACAAAGGGTCCTCAGGAAATACCCATAAGGCTAGGGGAGAGAAGAGACCTATAGGGACAGAGCTTGGCAACAGGTAACAGAAAGAGGCCATAACTTTTGCAGACCCATCAAATAGCAGGAAATAGCAGCAGTGAGACAAAGGACTCGAGCTTAGATGAGAGGAAAAGGGAGGAGGTCTTAGGAGAAAAGACCACCGACAGTGAAGCTTATACAGGTAAGCAAGAGTAGCTGCAGTTTGCAAGAGACTACATTGCACACAATGCATTGCTCACACACCATAGCAGGAAACAACTTCATTGAAATTCTATGAGGTGAGAATGATGTTAAAACACATCTTGGAGCCATTGCCCCAGATACTTTAGATAGATTGTGAGCCCGCCGGGATAGAGAGGGAAAAATGCTTCAATACCTGAATAAATTCATGTAAAACCTTTCTGAGCTCCCAGGGGAGAACGGTATAGAAAATTGAATGAATAAATAAATAAGAGCTGCCAAACTGGGACAGACTGAAGGTCCTTCAAGCCCAGTATCCTGAATCCAACAGTGGCCAACCCAGGTCCCAAGTACCTGGCAGAAATCCAGAGGAGCAACATTCCAGAGCTGAGACTGTGATGTCATAATGCCTCTTCCACCAATGCCTAAGAGCCAACCTCAGCAGTGATGTCACAATGGCTGGATTGTCCTATACTAGGCACACATAAAAACACAAGAGCTGCCATATTGGGACAGACTGAAGGTCCTTCAAGCCCAGTATCCTGAATCCAACAGTGGCCAACCCAGGTCCCAAGTACCTGGCAGAAATCCAGAGGAGCAACATTCCAGAGCTGAGACTGTGATGTCATAATGCCTCTTCCACCAATGCCTAAGAGCCAACCTCAGCAGTGATGTCACAATGGCTGGATTGTCCTATACTAGGCACACATAAAAACACAAGAGCTGCCATATTGGGACAGACTGAAGGTCCTTCAAGCCCAGTATCCTGAATCCAACAGTGGCCAACCCAGGTCCCAAGTACCTGGCAGAAATCCAGAGGAGCAACATTCCAGAGCTGAGACTGTGATGTCATAATGCCTCTTCCACCAATGCCTAAGAGCCAACCTCAGCAGTGATGTCACAATGGCTGGATTGTCCTATACTAGGCACACATAAAAACACAAGAGCTGCCATATTGGGACAGACTGAAGGTCCTTCAAGCCCAGTATCCTGAATCCAACAGTGGCCAACCCAGGTCCCAAGTACCTGGCAGAAATCCAGAGGAGCAACATTCCAGAGCTGAGACTGTGATGTCATAATGCCTCTTCCACCAATGCCTAAGAGCCAACCTCAGCAGTGATGTCACAATGGCTGGATTGTCCTATACTAGGCACACATAAAAACACAAGAGCTGCCATATTGGGACAGACTGAAGGTCCTTCAAGCCCAGTATCCTGAATCCAACAGTGGCCAACCCAGGTCCCAAGTACCTGGCAGAAATCCAGAGGAGCAACATTCCAGAGCAGAGACTGTGATGTCATAATGCCTCTTCCACCAATGCCTAAGAGCCAACCTCAGCAGTGATGTCACAATGGCTGGATTGTCCTATACTAGGCACACATAAAAACACAAGAGCTGCCATATTGGGACAGACTGAAGGTCCTTCAAGCCCAGTATCCTGAATCCAACAGTGGCCAACCCAGGTCCCAAGTACCTGGCAGAAATCCAGAGGAGCAACATTCCAGAGCTGAGACTGTGATGTCATAATGCCTCTTCCACCAATGCCTAAGAGCCAACCTCAGCAGTGATGTCACAATGGCTGGATTGTCCTATACTAGGCACACATAAAAACACAAGAGCTGCCATATTGGGACAGACTGAAGGTCCTTCAAGCCCAGTATCCTGAATCCAACAGTGGTCAGCCCAGGTCCTAAATACCTAGCTAGATTCCAAGTAGTAAAACAGATTTAATGCTGCTTACTTATCCTAGGAATAAGCAGTGGATTTCTCCAAGCCATCTCAATAATGATCTATGGACTTAGGAAATTATCCAAGCCTTTTTTAAACCCCGCTAAGCTATTTCATCATGTTCTCCAACAACAACTTCTAGCGATTAATTACATGTTGTGTGAACAAATATTTTCTCCGTTTTGTTTTCAATCTACTATTTAATAGCTTCATCGCAAGCCCCCTAGTCCTAGGTATTTTTGGAAAGAGTGAACAAGGGATTCACATCTACCCTTTCCACTCCACTCAGTATTTTATAGACCTCTACCATATCACCCCTGAGCCGTCTCTTCTCCAAGCTGAAGAGCCCTGGCCGCTTTAGCCTCTCCTCATAGGGAAGTCGTCCCAAACCTTTTATCGTTTCCCTCACCCTTCTCTGTACCTTTTCCAATTCCGCTATATCTACTTCAGGTGTTTTATTGCACAACCCCTGGCAAGTGGAAGGTGTGTCTCACTGGTAGTGCTGCTGCCTCTGCAGCCAAAGGTAGTGAGACCAACTCCCAGGACTGCTCCTTGCGACCCTGGGCAACTCGCTTAATCCTCCACTGCCCACAGCTTTGAATGCCAAAGACAGCATATAAGTCCCCATTCCCTTATTGCACTAAACTCATAGGAACAAAGGCAAAAGAAAGGTGTTTTTAAGGGCTGAGCAGACAGAGAGTAAAGACTGCCAACTATCCCCGTCACCTGCTAAGCAGCTGGCAGATATGTACAAACAAAGCATACTTTGATGGGCCTCGGGAATGCTGCTGCGGAGAATAACAAGAGAGCTTTCTGCCTATTGGACAGCTCACATCAAAGGGCCAGCAGTGGAAACACTGACTCAGAAATGAATTAGGGAAAAGCGGCAAACAGCCTTAAAACTGCTGGATTTCTCCTGATGTGACAAAATCTTCTAGACCAGCTTGATAAGCAATTATGAAGTGCCACATAACCAACCAACATTAAAAGGGGGAGGGGGGGGGAAAGCTCCCTCAACATATTTTTCAGGCTCTTAGCATTTGCAGAATATTTCATAGTAGATGACGGCAGATAAAGACCCGAATGGTCCATCTACTATGAAATATTCTGCAAATGCTAAGAGCCTGAAAAATATGTTGAGGGAGCTTTCCCCCCCCCCCCTTTTTAATGTTGGTTGGTTATGTGGCACTTGATAATTGCTTATCAAGCTGGTCTAGAAGATTTTGTCACATCAGGAGAAATCCAGCAGTTTTAAGGCTGTTTGCTGCCGCTTTTCCCTAATTCATTTCTGAGTCAGTGTTTCCACTGCTGGCCCTTTGATGTGAGCCGTCCAATAGGCAGAAAGCTCTCTTGTTATTCTCCGCAGCAGCATTCCCGAGGCCCATCCTAACCGTGGCCTCTTGCTGAACTTGTGTCAGGAAATGGACCAGCCCAGCACCAGAAGCTTCCAGAAAGGAGTAAAGCTATATGGAACAGTTAAGGGATCTCTACCACTACTAATTATTTCTATAACACATGTAAGCAGCTCTGTACACATTAGATACGGGCACTTTTTCTGTCCCTAGTGGGTTCACAATCTATTTTTTTGTACCTGGGGAAATTTAGGGTTAAGTGACTTGCCCATGGTCACAAGGAGCTTTGTCTGATATTATGGTCAGTAGCCTTAAAGGCTACTTCAGTTTTTGAAAAGCCTTGAAAATGTCCCCATGTTGGGGGATGTTCAGGGGGGCTGCCGGCAGGAGGGATTTTGGCATCCCTCCTGCTGGGGATGATAGGGTGGGGAGGGGGCACTGGCAGGAGGGAGTGGGCATCTCTCCTGCTGACTGATTTGAGCTCGGGTATGGGGGTTCCCTGCCGCGACCACTCTCAGCTAATCGCGGTGGGGGAATTTCCCCCTCCATTACCAGCTGAGCGGCATGGACTCCTAAAGCCGCGATTCTGTAACCGGCGCCCAGAACGTTGGGCCCCAGTTACAGAATCGCGGCTTTGTGGAATCCCTGCCGCTCAGCTGATGGGGGGTGGGATCCCCCTGCCACGATCGGCTGCTGTGGTCTAGCGGCAAAGATAAGTGGCTGAAATGTAGCCCTGGCCTACATTTCGGCTGCCCGTCTTGGAGGGATTCTGTAACCGGCGCCCTAGTCTGATTGACAGGCGATCAGAGGCCGCTTCTAAGGCGGCCACTGACTTGGGTGCCAGTTACAGAATCCAGGCCTCTGCTCCAGCGGGTGCTAAAAACCGCTTGCGCTGTTTTGTGAAAAAAAGGTGGGGGGGGGGGGAGAGGGAGAAATAACTAAAAAATGAACTAAAAAAGCTTCCCTTGTTTATTATAATTAATTTAACTGTATAAGTCATTTATTACAGCAAAGATACACTCCAAGCAGAGAACATCCCTCCTGACTACAACAGCATCATAAATAAATCAGCGGCGGCAAAGGGTCCACTTCTGTGACAGCCACATGAGGGCACAACGGCCAATGTTTATTAACTGCTGAACCTTGTCAGGGAGGGATGTCTCCCGGGCTCCAGATCCCTTAAAGGCAGGGATCTCAAAGTCCCTCTTTGAGGGCCGCAATCCATTTGGGTTTTCAGGATTCCCCCAATGAATATGCATTGAAAGCAGTGCATGCACATAGATCTCATGCATATTTATTGGGGAAATCCTGAAAACCCGACTGGATTGCGGCCCTCAAGGAGGGACTTTGAGACCCCTGCTTAAAGGACTCCTCAACTTTAAAAACCTACCTCTTCACCCAACTCCCCTGCCTAAGGCCGATAGATTTCAATGAAATATTAATGTATATCAATTATGTGTCGCATTGGGATAAAAACTTATATTGATAAATCGTGCATTGTAACTATGCCAAATTTATCCTGTAAATTCTTTACGATGTATATTTGTTTTAGATCCCTAGTATGTGTTGAATTAAGATAAAACTTGTATAAAAACAAAACTATGGCAAATTGTAACCTATGAGTTATATTATGTATGTTTTTATTTTTTAAATCTTTATTAATTTTCAAAACTAATACAAAGTGCCAAGAATTATACAGACATTAATAATCAACGTAAGCACTTAAACTCCATCAATAACAATGCAGAAGAAAAATATCCCTCCCCTCCCATCCAACACTTTAATCGAGAAATAAACCAGAAAGATATCCCCCCCACCCCGTCCTGGATATGTAGAAAAATAAAAAAAAATTGAATATCTTCATAAATGATCTAGAAACAGGGACGAAGTGCGAGATAATAAAATTTGCAGACGACACTAAACTATTTAATGGAGCTCAGACTACAGAGGAATGCGAAGAATTGCAAAGGGACTTGAACAAACTAGAGGAATGGGCGACGAGATGGCAGATGAAGTTCAACGTTGAGAAATGTAAGGTATTACATTTGGGGAGCAGAAACCCGAGGTACAACTATACGATGGGAGGGATGTTACTGAATGAGAGTACCCAGGAAAGGGACTTGGGGGTATTGGTGGACACGACAATGAAGCCGACGGCACAGTGTGCAGCGGCCGCTAAGAGAGCGAATAGAATGCTTGGTATAATCAAAAAGGGTATTACAGCCAGAACGAAAGAGGTTATCCTGCCGTTGTATCGGGCGATGGTGCGCCCGCATTTGGAGTACTGCGTCCAATATTGGTCGCCGTACCTTAAGAAGGATATGGCGTTAGTCGAGAGGGTTCAGAGGAGAGCGACGCGTCTGATAAAAGGGATGGAAAACCTTTCATACGCTGAGAGATTGGAGAAACTGGGTCTCTTTTCCCTGGAGAAGAGGAGACTTAGAGGGGATATGATAGAGACTTACAAGATCATGAAGGGCATAGAGAGAGTAGAGAGGGACAGAAAGAGAGAGAGAAAGGGAGACAGAGAGAAATAGAGAGAGAGCGAGCGATAGAAAGAAAGGGAGAGAGACAGAAATAGAGAGAGAGAGAGAAAGATTGGAGAAACTGGGTCTCTTTTCCCTGGAGAAGAGGAGACTTAGAGGGGATATGATAGAGACTTACAAGATCATGAAGGGCGTAGAGAGAGTAGAGAGGGACAGAAAGAGAGAGAGAAAGGGAGACAGAGAGAAATAGAGAGAGAGCGAGCGATAGAAAGAAAGGGAGAGAGACAGAAATAGAGAGAGAGAGAGAGAAAGATTGGAGAAACTGGGTCTCTTTTCCCTGGAGAAGAGGAGACTTAGAGGGGATATGATAGAGACTTACAAGATCATGAAGGGCATAGAGAGAGTAGAGAGGGACAGAAAGAGAGAGAGAAAGGGAGACAGAGAGAAATAGAGAGAGAGCGAGCGATAGAAAGAAAGGGAGAGAGACAGAAATAGAGAGAGAGAGAGAGAAAGATTGGAGAAACTGGGTCTCTTTTCCCTGGAGAAGAGGAGACTTAGAGGGGATATGATAGAGACTTACAAGATCATGAAGGGCGTAGAGAGAGTAGAGAGGGACAGAAAGAGAGAGAGAAAGGGAGACATAGAGAGAGAAAGAGTGATAGAAAGAAAGGGAGAGAGACAGAAATAGAGAGCGAGAGATAGAGAAAGATTGGAGAAGCTGGGTCTCTTTTCCCTGGAGAAGAGGAGACTTAGAGGAGATATGATAGAGACTTATAAGATCATGAAGGGCATAGAGAGAGTAAAGAGGGACAGATTCTTCAAACTTTCGAAAAATAAAAGAACAAGGGGGCACTCAGAAAAGTTGATAGGAGATAGATTCAAAACAAATACTAGGAAGTTCTTTTTTACTCAACGTGTGGTGGACACCTGGAATGCGCTTCCAGAGGACGTAATAGGGCAGAGTACGGTACTGGGGTTCAAGGAAGGATTAGACAAATTCCTACTGGAAAAGGGGATAGAGGGGTATAGATAGAGGATGACTGCGCAGGTCCTGGACCTGTTGGGCCACCGCGTGAGCGGACTGCTGGGCACGATGGACCTCAGGTCTGACCCAGCGGAGGCACTGCTTATGTTCTTAAACAAATACAACTAAGTTGAAATAAAAAAGGATGTCAAACCAAATTTAATAATTTGCTATTCCCTAACATATCTGCATTCATCTTTTCGTATTTGTAACCTAAACATAATGTTGAGGCGGTCGCAATTTTTCCAATGGCGAGTTATCGTTTGCCTAGCGATCCCGGTCATAATTAGGAAAAGCCTGCCTTAGTAGCGATCCGTGGGAGGCTTACTATGCAGCAATGTTCCACATATAATTGCCTGGTACGTCCAAGGGATTGTTGATTCCAGTATGAGGTTAATCTGTCCCCATATTGACTTCCAGAAGCTGAGTATCAAAGGACAATAGAACAACAGATGATCCAGCGTCCCAATGTCTAAATGACAGTGCCAGCATCTATTAGATTTAGAACTGTCTAACGTGTGTAACCTAAAAGGGGTCCATATATTATGTATGTTAACCTGTAACCTGTTCTGAGCTCTTTGTTGAGAAAATGAATTCATATGCAAACTGGTGTGCACTGTTTATTTCCGCAACCTAAACATATCCCCAGGGAAAGCCATTTTAATCAGACTAAAAGTCCCTCTCACTATGGATGCCCGCAGGCACTTTAATCACATTGAGACAGAAGGTTTTGAAAGAGGTGAAGGAAAGAAAGAGGTTTTTGCAAAAGCCATTCAGAAGTGCAAACACTAAATACAATTGAAATAGAGAGGGGATTTTTGAATGCAGTCTGGGTGGAGGGGAGGGGGGAGGTTGGCTCACGCCTTGTTCAGTGGTAGCTCAAAATGACTTGCATTCAATACCAGGACTAAGAAACATAGAAACATAGAAATAGACGGCAGATAAGGGCCCACGGCCCATCTAGTCTGCCCACCTTAATGTCCCTCCCCTACCTTTGCCCTGTGAATAGATCCCATGTGCCGATCCCATTTGGCCTTAAAATCAGGCACGCTGCTGGCCTCAATCACCTGTAGTGGAAGACTATTCCAGCGATCAACCACTCTTTCAGTGAAAAAGAATTTCCTGGTGTCACCTCGTAGTTTCCCGCCCCTGATTTTCAACGGATGCCCTCTTGTTGTCGTGGGACCCTTGAAAAAGAAGATATCTTCCTCCGCCTCGATGCGGCCCGTAAGATACTTGAACGTCTCGATCATTTCCCCCCTCTCTCTGCGCTCCTCGACTAGGGGGCAAGCAATGAAGTTAGGTTGTACATTTAAAACAAACCAGAGAAAATATTCCTTTCACTGAAGTGTAATGAAACTCTACAGTTTGTTGCCAGAAAATGCGGTGAAAGCAGTTAACTTAGCAGGGTTTAAAAAAGGTTTCTGCTGACACTCTCCTGTTGGATAGGCGTGGTTCAATCTGCTGTATCGTATTGTTCGTCAACATTTGGAGATTCCTTATTTTGTGCAGCTAATTTGTATCTTGCCTTGTTGGCATTTCCTGTTCTTGCTGTATATTAAAATCAATAAAATATTTGAACTGAAAAAAAAAAAAGATTTGTATTATTTCCTGAAAGAAGAGTCCATAAACCATTATTAAGATCAATGATGTCAACATATGATTTCCGGATAGCCTTATCAAAACTGGACTATTGCAATGCCCTTTATTTAGAGATTGATTCAAAACACTGCTGCAAGGTTGATTTGTGGCGTTAGAAAGTTTGAACACATAACAGCTTGGTTGAGGAAACTCCACTGGTTACCTGTACGCTTACCTATCATTATCAAGACATTAGTAATGGTCTTCAAAGTCATTTATCATGGGATTCCTTGGTATTTATCCCAAACTATGGCAACCAATCACCCGCTTAAAACTCTGCGGTCCGAGGGTGCAATACGATTATCGTTGATGGACTTCTCAAAAGCGCATTATGAGACTACGAGAGCCTCTGCTATCTCCATCGTAGGATTAACTCTGCGGAACAAATTAACTGGACCGCAAAGAGCTCGGTCCGATGTTTTGAAGTTTAAGAAAACGCTCGAGACCACCCTTTTTATAGAAGCATTCGAATGAATGATGTTCCCGACCCATTTTGGTTTGGGGATTTATTATGGAGAGCTGTGAACCAACTGTTTACATTGTTTGATTTGTAATTTTTGATGTTTGTACAAGTCTAATTTGTCATCGTTTTATGTATGTTACTTTTGTAAAGCCAGGAACAAACAAAAACCAACTGCAGATGTGTACAAGATGCAGGCAGAATTTATTGTGACAAATATAAATTTATAAAAACCTTTTTCCCAAACAAGGGACCCGACACGGTCCGTGTTTCGGACAAACCTTCGTCAGGGGTCCAATATGCAAAAAGGTTTAAAAAATATGCCACAAAAAATATGGAATAAAAAATCATAAACCAAAAGGTCCAATGTGCCAAGAATCGCCAACTCCTGTAAAGCGTCTCACAAAGTTTTATGTATGTTACTTTTCTAAAGCCGCCTAATGTGCATGCAGGGAGAAATTTTTGGCTGCTGATCCAGTGAGCTAATTATATGCAAATATGATGCACGTAGAACTTGTATGATGCTAATCAGTGCCAGCATACCACATGCATGCGCACAGGGCTCTGAACTGAGGGCAGCAGGTATTGTGCACATGTCCGCGCACATCAGATGAAGATCAGCATCGCTAAATCTTCGCGCACGTAAAATGAAAGCCTGGTAATCAGGGAATGTCCAATCTCTGAGGAGTCTGGCATAGCAGACAGACCTTAGGAAACTGGAAGACTGATCGTTCAAGTGGCAGATGAAATTTAATGTGGACAAATGCAAAGTGATGCACATTGGGAAGAATAACCTGAATCACAGTTACCGGATGATAGGGTCCACCTTGGGGGTTAGCACCCAAGAAAAGGATCTGGGTGTCATTGTAGACAATACGATGAAACCTTCCACCCAATGTGTGGCGGCGGCCAAAAAAAGCAAACAGGATGCTGGGAATTATCAAAAAAGGGGTGGTTAACAAGACTAAGAATGTCATAATGCCCCTGTATCGCTCCATGGTTCAACCTCATCTGGAGTATTGCGTCCAATTCTGGACTCCTTATCTCAAGAAAGATATAGTGGCACTAGAAAAAGTTCAAAGAAGAGCGACCAAGATGGTAAAGGGGATGGAACTCCTCTCATATGAGGAAAGACTAAAAAGGTTAGGGCTCTTCAGCTTGGAAAAGAGACGGCTGAGGGGAGATAGGATTGAAGTCTACAAAATCAAGAGTGGAGTAGAATGGGTACAAGTGGATCGATTTTTCATTCCATCAAAAATTACAAAGACTGGGGGACACTCGATGAAGTTACAGGGAAATACTTTTAAAACCAATAGGAGAATAGTAGATTTCTGGAACGCTTTGCCAGAGGTTGTGGTAAGAGCGGATAGCGTAGCTGGTTTTAAGAAGGGTTTGGACAATTTCCTGGAGGAAAAGTCCTTAGTCTGTTATTGAGACAAACATGGAAGAAGCCATTGTCTGGTGATTTTATTTTTCTACTCTTCTTTTCCCAGTCTCTGGTTGCACTTCCTTCTGTCTGTGCTCTTAATTGTGTTTCCAGGGCCTTCTTATCCATTTGCTTTTTTTCTCTCCTTCATTTTCTACCCTAAATCCATCTTTGGCACTATGTTTTAACATTCAACTTTCTTCTATTTTTCTACCTTCTTCTCAAAATCTATGTACTTTTCCATGTCTTTCCTTCCTTTCCCATCTACCCAGGTGTACCATCTCCTCCCTCTTTCTTCTCCCCTATTCCTATCTATAAGAAGCATTTATTCTAACTCTTTTCCTTTCCCCTCCATCCCTGTGCATCATATCTTCTCTCTCTCTCCCCTGTGGTTTATCTCTGTCTTCTCCCTTCCCCCCCTTATGATCTGGCATTTTTCTCCTCCACTTCCCACAACCTGGCATCTCTCTCCTCTCATGGTCTGGCATCTCTCTCTCCTTCCCTCCCCTTTCCCATGCTCCAACATCTCTCTTCATTACACCCCCCTTTCTTCAGTCTGGCATCTTCCTCCTCTCCTTCCTGCAGTCTGACATCTCTCTCCTCTCCTTCCTGCAGTCTGGCATATCTCTTTCTCTCTCTCCCTTCTTCCATCAATTTTCTCTGGAATCTGACATCTCTCCCTTCTTTGAATCATCTCTCCTCCCTCCCAGTGTAACATTTCTACCTCCCTTCCTCCTTTCTGTCCCTTGCAGTACAACATATCCCCTCCCCACCCGATCTGTGCTTTCCCCCTGCTCTTCCCCTTCTATCCATCTCCCTCCTGCCCTTCCCATCACCTCCCTGATCTCCTTTCAAATTCAAAATCTTTTTCAAAGGGGCCCTGGTGCAGCAGCCATTCTCACAGACTGCCAATGCTGCCTTGAAGCTTTCCCTCTGTTGCAATCCGCCCACGAAGAAACAGAAGTTGCATCATAGGAAGGCGGATTGCGGCAGAGCGAAAGCTTCAAGGCAGCGCCAGTAGCCTGTGAGAATGGCTGCCATGCCAGGGACCTCAGGAAAAGAAGATTTCAATTTTGAAAGAAGACCGGGAAGACAGTGGCATACCTAGTATATTTGACACCCCGGGCCACAACAAGGATGCACCTAGGAAAAGGCAGCATCTTAAACACTGCAGTAAGCACTAGGATATCAATACATCCATTGTAAAACTAAACAAACCAGATTAATAGAGATCAATCCTTCACAGTCAATGCTAACAGAGAGCAATTTCATTTTCATACACACAGAACACAGATACACCCTTGCCCAGTATTGAATAAGTAATCACAAACTATTTGCTGGGTCCTGCCTTTGCAGAAAGGCGGAACCCGGAAGGGAAGAAGGCCTGAAGCTGACGAGAGCAGCGAATTGTGAGCGCTGCTGCCGCCAGAGGAAGTTTGTGATGCCGTCCCTTGGAGTAAATCCATAGGGACTGCACCCAGGGTGGACCGCCTCCCGCCCTTGGTGTGCCACTGTGGGAAGGTAAGGGGAAGGGAGGGAGGTGGATGGAAAGGGAAAAGATGCCGGACCGTACATCAACTGGTCACCTGATGTCCCTAAAATACTGCGGGTGCCCCACGGAGCTGGCGCCTATGGGTATAAGTGGTCATGCCTATGCGGTAGTGTTGCAAAGCCACTTTGGGTCTGATTCTATAAATGGTGCCAAAAACTTAAGTGCTAATTAGTGTGGAGCTTAAGCGTGATTCTATATATAAAAAAAAAAAGTTAGGCGCACTTTATAGAATCGTGCCTAGCGGCCCCTAAAGTGGCTTTAAGCATCGATTCGGCATCCTAACCTTAGGTGCACCATATTTATGTCAGGGTTTTCTTGGCTTAAATGAGGGCACCTAAGTCCAGAAACACGCCCACAGTCCACCCCTAGCCATGCCTACTCTCTGGTAAGCACCTCGGATCAGGCACCTGCCTCAAAGTGGTAGGCGCCTACCTTCTAATAAGGTGCAACTTGCATCAGTTTATAGGGTGCTCATTTTTAATTATCGGTGCCAATTAAGCCATTTCAATAATTGATGCTGGGTTTTACTGAAAGGCAGTAGCGGCTTCTACCGCGGGCCAGCGAGGTAAATGCTCCGGCACTCATAGAATTCCTATGAGCACTGGAGCATTTTTCTCGCTGCCCCACGGTACAAACCTCTACCACCGTTTAGTAAAGGGAGCCCTAAGTTTAGGCACCTATATCTCCTAGTCACGCCCTGGCCCCTAGCGTTACGTGTTATTTATAAAATCAGGGACTTTGTGCTTGCATTCGGTAACATTTGCTCCCTTGTGACACCTTAGTTTAAGTTAACTAGAGAGTTGCACGGGGACAGAATTTCCACCCATCCCCGCCCGTCCCCATAAAAAGCAGCAATTACTTCTGACAGGATCATCAATTCCACAGTTTCTTTTGCTGTTTTCCTTGTGGAATCTCTTTGGTGGAACCCTTTTTTGTTTTCTGTTCAGGTAATTCACTTATAAACCCCCTCTTTTACTAAGGCTGACGTGTCCATCATATTATATGGATGAACCCTGCTTCCAAAGCCTTCCATCCCCGTGGGAGTCCCGTTGGCTAGAGGGGGGTCCCCGTGGGAGTCCCGTGGGCCAGAGGGGGGTCCCCATGGGAGTCCCATGGATTAGGGGAGGATTCCTGCGGGAACCCCGCGGGACCCGTGGGATTCCAGCGATCCCCGTTCCCGTGCAGACCTCTAAAGTTAACCCAACAAACGGTAAGTATACCTCTTTCAAATGTTATTAATCAGTACAAACAGTTAAATCACTTAAAATGGCTTCAGCTAATTCAACAATAAATACCTAGTAACTTTAAGAAGCCTTCTATTGCACTTATCATGTTTTCTTTTTTATTATCAGAAATTATGAAAGGTTGGTCAATGTTGAGACCTCCTTGTAATTTTCTCAACTATTCTTATTTATATATAGTATCTTTTCACAGACCCTCAGAAATGCCACCAGCCACTCAAATGCATATCATAGTGGTTGGATTTATACATTAATTCCTCACCGGGTCAAGCCAACTATTTTTAAAATTTTTTATATTGATGATTTTCCAAAAGCGCATCGGTGCATAGATAAAACTTTTTATAACTATAAAGCTAATACTTTGGTGGTCCATTCTAAGGGATCCTGTCACCGACATGTTTCACCCTGCTGAAATCTTGGGAGTGGTCGCGTTGTGGGAAACCAACTCTAACTGAGGGATTACAACCCTGATGAAACCCGAGCAGGGTGAAACATGTCGGTGACAGGATCCCTTAGAATGGACCACCTAAGTATTAGCTTTATAGTTATAAAAAGTTTTATCTATGCACTGATGCACTTTTGGAAAATCATCAATATAAAAAATTTTAAAAATAGTTGGATTGACCCAGTGAGGAATTAATGTATAAATCCAACCACTATGATATGCATTTGAGTGGCTGGTGGCATTTCTGAGGGTCTGTGAAAAGATACTATATATAAATAAGAATAGTTGAGAAAATTACAAGGAGGTCTCAACATCGACCAACCTTTCATAATTTCTGTTGATACGTATTTCCCATCTAAATAGACTTTCTTGACTAAATAATTTACATCAATTGTTTTTTATTATTACATAATAAATATACAGTGGAACCTTGGTTTACGAGCAAAATTCGTTCCAGAAGCATGCTCGTAAACCAAATTACTCGTATATCAAAGGGAGTTTCCCCATAGGAAGTAAGGGAAACTTGCTTGATTCATTCTCACCCCCCACCCCCAAGGCCACCAGTGCTGCTCCCCCTCCCCCAAGAACCAGCATCGCTCCCCCCCCCCGCTCACGAACGCCCTCCCCCCCACGTGAACCGGCATCCCCCACCAGCCCAAACAGAAGCCTTACCCCATCTGGCACTGGCACGCAGCCCCAGGACGTGCCGGTGCCGGTGAACGAAGATTCTTCCTGTTGCCTGGGCCTTGAGCATCTGCGCATGCTCAAGGCCTTCTGGCTCTCGCTCTCTCCGAGATCTCCGAAAATCTCGGAGAGAGCGAGAACCAAAAGGCATTGAGCATGCACGCTCAAGGCCCAGGCAACAGGAAGGATCTTCGTTCACCGGTACATCCTGTGGACTGTGTGCCGGTGCCAGATGGGGTAAAGCTTCTGTTTGGGTGGGCAGAGGATGCCGGTCCTTTGGGGGGGCATTCGTGGGTGGGCTGGCAGGGGGGGGGAGCAATGCTCGCAAATCGAGTCAATGCTTGATTTGCAAGAATGTTTTGCTCGTCTTGCAAAACACTCGCACACTGCGTTACTCGCAAACCTTTCCTGTCCCCTCATTATTTTAACTAATTGTTTCATGTTTTGATTGTGTTCTAATCGTTCTTATCCAAATGACTGTAATCCTTTTCTAATTTCTTGTTCTGCCTTGTTCTGTGAGACAGGTTAGACCACACATATCAAACAGAAGGCCCAGGGGCCAAATCTGGCCCGCCTAGCCGTTTCATAAGAACATAAGAATTGCCGCTGCTGGGTCAGACCAGTGGTCCGTCATGCCCAGCAGTCCGCTCTCACGGCGGCCCCCAGGTCAAAGACCAGTGCTCTAAAATGAGTCCAGCCTCACCTGTGTACGTCCCAGTTTAGCAGGAACTCGGCCAGCTTAGTCTTGAAACCCTGGAGGGTGTTTTCCCCTACAACAGACTCCAGAAGAGCATTCCAGTTTTCCACCACTCTCTGGGTGAAGAAGAACTTCCTTACGTTTGCACAGAATCTATCCGCTTTTAACTTTAGAGAGTGCCCTCTCGTTCTCTCTACCTTGGAGAGGGTGAAAAACCTGTCTTTATCTACTTTGTCTTGAATCCCTAGAGGGTGTTTTCCCCTATGACAGACTCTGGAAGAGCGTTCCAGTTTTCCTTCACTCTCTGGGTGAAGAAGAACTTCCTTACGTTTGTACGCAATCTATCCCCTTTCAACTTTAGAGAGTGCCCTCTCGTTCTCCCTACCTTGGAGAGGGTGAGCAACCTGTCTTTATCTACTAAGTCTATTCCCATCGTTATCTTGAACGTTTCGATCATGTCTCCTCTTTTCAAGGGAGAAGAGGCCCAGTTTCTCTAATCTCTCACTGTACGTCAACTCCTCCAGCCCCTTAACCATTTTAGTCACTCTTCTCTGGACCCTTTCGAGTAGTACCATGTCATTCTTCATGTATGGCGACCAGTGCCACATCTATGCACCCGACCATGTAGCCCCAGTCCCAGTGGTGCTCCAAACTCCTCACCACGCTACCTCAGTACCCATTTGCAGACAGAAGGACCCAGTCCCAGTGAAAAAGCTGCTGGAGCAGGGCACGCCACACAAGTGCCTGACCGGGCCACGGATGTCTGAGGGTGAGGAAGGATCTATACTTCTATTAAGATTAAGGGATCCTTTCACTAAGCCGCGTTAGGGCATTAATGCACGGAATAGTGAACGCAAGACTGCCGCGAGCGCTAGATGCTAACGCCAGCTTAGTAAAAGGAGCCCTAAATATCTTAATAAAAAATTTGACCTGCGACGTATCCTGTGTTTTAGATTTCGGCCCCTTATGTGATTGAGTTTGACACCCCTGGGTTAGACGGTGTAGCAGATCTGAATAAAAATATATGACCTATGCAGTAGGAATGACACTTCCTTTAAAAGCTTTGTCTCTGCCAGGTCATTAACTTCTCTATAATTAAGCCATTCTAAGCTCTGACCTTTGAGAAAGTAACCGGAGCTGGTGGTCACATGCGTTCCTGTATATATGTTTTCCAATGGCACAGAATTCCTTCACGGTGCAACGATCCAGCTTGCATAATGCTCCTTATCACGTTCATATCTAGTCCACGGAGGCTCCAAGGTCTTAATCCTAGGTCCATTTCTTTGGTATCAATATGAATATTTGTTATTGAGTGATATAAAGCAGTGTTCATCAACCTTTTTACACCTGTGGACCGGCGGAAATAAAAGAATTATTTTGTGGCCCAGCGGTTGAAGAACCCTGGTGTAGGCTCAAATAAAAAAAACAAAAGGAATTGACCCCAAAATATCCACAAAGAAGAAAATCCAGAGAAAACCAAAAAAAACTCTGTGGAGTGACGATGTTCCTAAATGGACTTTATTTGAAAGTATCAAAGTTCCAAAGGTACACTGAAATCATCCACATAAAATAATTCCATCCACATAAAAGTAAATCATCCACATAAGAGCCTTAAAGGACCTAGTCCGCTAGGGATACAGGACCCAACACGGTCCGCGTTTCGACAAAAAGTCTTCTTCAGGGGCCCCTGGGGGTCCTATAAAGGTGAGTACGTGGGAAACAATTGTGTGGTGAGCCGGAAGTGAGACACTGCTTGTGTTTGCAACATTTTAGAGCTCAGACTGTGATGTCATAATGCCTCATTCCACCAATGCCTAAGCTCCGTCCTCATCTGCGCAAACCTCAAACACTTTAAAATCCTAAGTAGCAAAAAACAAAAGGAATTGACCCCAAAATATCCACAAAGAAGAAAATCCAGAGAAAACCAAAAAAGCTCTGTGGAGTGACGATGTTCCTAAATGGACTTTATTTGAGTGTCAAAGTTCCAAAGGTAAACTGAAATCATCCACATAAAATAATTCCATCCACATAAAAATAAATCATCCACATAAGAGCCTTAAAGGACCTAGTCCGCTAGGGATACAGGACCCAACACGGTCTGCGTTTCGACAAAAAGTCTTCTTCAGGGGTCCCTGGGGGTCCTATAAAGGTGAATATGTGGGAAACAATTGTGTGGTGAGCCGGAAGTGAGACACTGCTTGTGTTTGCAACATTCTAGAGCTCAGACTGTGATGTCATAATGCCTGATTCCACCAATGCCTAAGCTCCGTCCTTATCTGCCTAAGCCTCAAACACTTTAAAATCCTAAGTAGCAAAAATCAAAAGGAACTGACCCCAAAATATCCACAAAGAAGAAAATCCAGAGAAAACCAAAAAAACTCTGTGGAGTGACGATGTTCCAAAGGTCCACTGAAATCATCCACATAAAATAATTCCATCCACATAAAAGTAAATCATCCACATAAGAGCCTTAAAGGACCTAGTCCGCTAGGGATACAGGACCCAACACGGTCTGCGTTTCGACAAAAAGTCTTCTTCAGGGGCCCCTGGGGGTCCTATAAAGGTGAGTACGTGGGAAACAATTGTGTGGTGAACCGAAAGTGAGACGCTGAACTACCATAGGAAACAAGTATGTATAACTTTTCCTATTAGGAGGCTACAAAAAATTTTTTTTTTAAGCAATTTTCCAAATACATCACAAATGGTGTAAAATTGAGCAGATTTTGAGTAAAATCTAACTAAGGTGTGCTAACCCACATACTGATCCCATTTTTAAAAAAAATCTGGCATGCTGTTGGCCTCAATTACCTGCAATGGAAGATCATTCCAATGATCAACCACCCTTTCGGTGAAGAAATACTTCCTGGTGTCGCCATGGGAAATTTCATGGCGACACCAGGAAGTATTTCTTCACCGAAAGGGTGGTTGATCATTGGAATGATCTTCCACTGCAGGTAATCGAGGCCAGCAGCGTGCCAGATTTAAAAAAAAAAAAAAAAAATGGGATCGGCATGTGGGATCTCTTCATGGAAGAAATTAGAGGGATGGGTCATTAGAGTGGGCAGACTCGATGGGCCGTGGCCCTTTTCTGCCGTCATCTTCTATGTTTCTAACCGATTGGCGCACGCTAAACGCTAATGCGTCCATAGACTAACATGCACACGTTAGCGTTTGGCACGCGCTAATCGGTTAGCGCACCTTAGTAAAAGAGGGCCGAAGTAAGTTTCAAGTTTATTTATTATTTGATTAATCGCCTATTCCAAATTCTAAGCGATGTACAAGTTGGTAAAATACATTATCTAAAATATACATAAAATAGACCTACATAATTAACAAGGGGATAAGTTACAAAAAAAACTAATTAAGTTAAGACATGAATACAACAGGGAAGGTAGGATAGAAATACAATCTTGGAAAGGAAAGAGTCAACAATTAAAGGTTAAACACAACAGGAATGGAAAGACAAATAAATAGGTAAGATAAAAGTAAACAAAAGAGCAATTAACGAAAGAGCAAATTAACATTTCAATTAAGTATTGAACGCATCTTTAAAAAGAAAGCTCTTAAGTTGGCCCTTAAATTTTTCCAAATTCTTCTCCTCTCTTAAGTATAGCGGGAGTGAATTCCAAGTAGGCGCAATAAATTGCCTACGAGTATTGATAATTTTAAGAGAGGGGATGACCAACAAGAGTTGGACGTTTGATCTCAGAAATTTGGGAGAATTATAAGGTATCAATGTTTTATAAATAAAAGCTGGAGTTTTTTATAATAGAGATTTAAATGTAAGTAAAGATAATTTGTATAGAATACGATGGGAGACCGGAAGCCAATGCGCATTTTGAAGTAAAGGAGTTACATGGTCAAATTTCTTTGCTCCCATAATTAATTTGATAGAGGCATTCTGGATTATCTGTAATCTGATTGGTCACAAGAAAATTAAATGTTGTTTTGATCAAATGTCGATCATTTGGGATTAGAAAAAAGTACAAGTTTTCCACTTTTTTGGGACCTTTTTGCATTCGTCTTTCATTACTAAAATAGTAGTCCTTTCAAAGACCCGCTGAAGGCTTGACAAACCTCAAAAGAATCGTCAAGGATGTTTTTTTTAAAGAAATAACAGAACAGAGAGAAAATAGAAACATAGAAGATGACGGCAGAAAAGGGCTACAGTCCATCAAGTCTGCCCACCCTGCTTACGAACCCCCTGTCTATGCCCTAATGACCCAATTTCCTTATCTTGACCCTCGTAGGGATCCCACATGGATAGGGATAGGGTATCCCATTTATTCTTAAAGTCTGGCACGCTGTCTGCCTCGATCACCTGCACTGGAAGCTTGTTCCAATGATCAACCACTCTCTCTGTGAAGAAATACTTTCTGGTGTCGCCATGAAATTTTCCGCCCCTGAGTTTGAGCGGGTGCCCTCTTGTGGCCGAGAGTCCCTTGAGAAAGAAAATATCATCTTCCACTTCGACACGTCCTATGAGGTACTTAAATGTTTCGATCATGTCTCCCCTATCATTCCCACCCCGAGTACTAAATACAATATATAACTTCAGGAGAGCATCGATCCATGCTGTTTGCTAAGTGCCAATCAGTGCTGCTGCCCAGTGGCGCACCAAGGGGGGGGGGTCCGACCAAGGTGCAGCCTTAGGGAGTGTGCACAGCCAGCCTGGTCCCTATCGCGCTCCCTCCCTCCTTACTGCCGCCCTTCTTACATAAGGTGACCGACCGACCCATTGTCCCGACCCAACGCCGAAATGTCCTATTTTCAGGGACAGCATCCCGAAGCTGTGCGAGGGGACAAGGGATCGGCGATCGCTTCCCCTCCCGCGCTAAAGCCTGCCTCCCTCCTGCCCTCCCTACAGCACCGAAATGGTCGGGGGGGGGGACCATCAAGTCCAGAATCACCCTCCCTATTCTCAGGGCCGGCATTAGGGGATGGCAAGGGGGCCCCGCGATCCAGGCAGCTCTCTTAGCTGCCATCTTCCCTGCCTACGGCTGCGCCGGTAAAGCAAAACTGGACGGTAAAAGCAAAGAGACGCTTCGGGACTTTTCCACTTGCCTGCATCGCTCGAAGTTCTGCCGCTCTCGATCCCGCCCCTCAAAAACAGAAAGTCACTTCAGAGGGGGAGGCATACAGTTTCTGGAAGGGGCATAGAAGGAGAGAAGATGCCATATAGGGGCAGAGAGGGCAGTCAGTGGATGGAAGATGAGGAAAGCAGAAACCAGAGAAGACAAAGGTAGAACAAAAATTTTCTATTTATTTATTGCTTTAGGAGACATGTGTCACTGTTTCTGTGGTGTTGCATTGTATGCAGAGTCCAGCTTCTTGCTGGTTCAATTTAACCTTTGTCTATGTATTTCTATTTTATCCCCCCTTTTACAAAACTGTGGAGCGTTTTTTAGCGCCAGCCGTGGTGGTAGCAGAATTCTATGAACATCAGAGCTGTTACCACCGTGGCTAAAATCCACACTACAGTTTTGTAAAAGAGGGCGGGGTTAGTTTGTGATGACATATTCCATACTAGGCGAAGGTGTTTTCTGTGTTCTGGGTGTTCAAAAGACATGGTTTTCTGTTAGGATTGATCTGTACTAGTCTGGCTTGTTTAGTTTTACAATGGGTGTATTGATATACTACTCACTGCAGTATGTAAGATGCTGCCTTTTCCTAGGTACTCATGTGTGACGTGTGGCTTGTTACTAAAAATCATGTTTTTCTTACAGATGGGGGGGGGGGGTGCCAAAAAATGATGGGCCCCGGGTGTCACATATGCTAGGTACGCCACTGCTAATGCCAGACTGGTCCTTTCACCGGTATCCAAGGAGTCTCTTGTCTCCAGCCCGCACAATCGGGACCCCGCCTTCCTGAGAAGTGCAATTGAGTAACAAAGACCCGCTTCTCCTCCTCAGCCTACCTGAAAGCTCGGGAAGTCGCATCTCACGCTCTCTATCTTACGGCTCCAGTTCCGTACCACATGTTGCAGCAGCAGGGCCTTCATTTCTTTTAGGCAGGCCTAGGAGCAAGGAGATCTTCTGCTTGTTCCACAGACAGCCCGAGGAAGACTGGGAAAAGAGTGCAAGCCAGAGTGGTGGTAACTTTCTGTGCACGCACTGAAGCTGCCTTTAAACAGCACAGTCAGCAGACTCGCCACGTGGCGCCCGCTTCGCACGCCTCTGGCTCTCCAGTAGCCTTTGACCCCCAAATTACCCATCAGGCGCCACGCCAGGTTCACGCGAACTCCCCGTTAGCAGCCCCGGTGCTGCCTAGAAATATTAGCAGGCAACTGCACTGATGTTCTTGCCTATGTAGTCCGTGAAGCATTTACTGTAAGCCGCCTTTTTTCCTCAGTGCTTGCAGAGGACACTGATCCTTTGTGGACCGGCAGGAATTTTTTGCGGACTGGCGGTATAGAATTACCATGTGGCACTAGAAAAAGGAGGACAGATAGAGATATCTGGGTTTTACTTCTATGGAAAGCAATGGAAGTAAAACCCGGTTGTCTCCTTTTTCTGGAGTCATAGCATAGTAGATGACGGCAGATAAAGACCCGAATGGTCCATCCAGTCTGCCCAACCTGATTCAATTTAAAAATTTTTTATTTTTTTTATTTTTTTCTTCTTAGCTATTTCTGGGCAAGAATCCAAAGCTTTACCCGGTACTGTGCTTGGGTTCCAACTGCCGAAATCTCTGTTAAGACTTACTCCAGCCCATCTACACCCTCCCAGCCATTGAAGCCCTCCCCTGCCCATCCTCCTCCAAACGGCCATACACAGACACAGACCGTATAAGTCTGCCCAGTAACTGGCCTAGTTCAATCTTTCGCTTATTCGTGATTTTTTTTTTTTTGCATGCTGACTCCTCCCAAATTACGTCATGAGTAAAGTACTGTACCGATAAAAAGTTTGGTGCTTCCCAGCTTTCACAATCGCTGCTATTATTCGCGATTTTAATATATTAAAGGACTAGTCTTATAGCCCGTAACATTAACGGGTGCTAGAATATATAACATATGGTAATCATATGGTAATCCTAATAAAGTATGTTCCTTATATATGTATGCCAACCTTGTAGAGATCTACTAATTAGTAATACATTCATAAGAACATAAGAATTGCCGCTGCTGGCTCAAATCTCCAATATCCGAAAAAAGTCCCTCTTCACCACGAGGCAACTAAGACTTATCAACCCATAGTTCCATCAGCATCACTTTGCTCTGATTGTGGAGTCGATGACCCTACCACAGCTGGACTACTGTAACTCCGCCTGCATGGGAATTAACTCCACACTGGTCCATAAAATGCAACTCATTCAAAACACAGCTGTAAGACTAATTTTCAACCAGAAAAAATATGACCCGGTCTCAGCCTCCATCAAGCAATTACACTGGCTATCCATCCCATCACGAATAAAATTTAAAACATCATGCATCATTTACCAAATACTCCATGGAAACTCAGCGGCTCCATTCATCCAGCTCTTCTCAAAGGCATGGTCTACTTCTCGCAGAACCCTCAACAGGATATTACTAAACCTCCCATCAACAAAGAACCTCCAATACAAACGTGTTTTTCACTCCATGCCAACCTTCCTAGGAGTGAAAACCTGGAATGACCTCACTGAAACGACCAGAACGAAACCCAGCTACACCACATTCTGGAAAAAAATGAAAACCGTCCTCTTTGATACTTGAACTCAGATTTTCCTCTTTCCCCATTTCTGCCTAAGTATCCTCCCTCTCTCCCCCCCTCCCTCCCATTCCTGCCCCTCTCCCTTCCCTAGGGCAGGATTAATTCGTCGAGGGCCCCTAGGCACACAAGTACACTGGGGCCCCCTGCCCCGCCCCACCCCACCATGCGCCCAGGCGGAAACAGGAAGCTGCGCCAGAGGGAAGCTTTGGGCAAGCAGCACCGGTTGCAAAATTACAGTGCTTTTCTTACCCATGTTGCTTGCTTGTCTTACTTTCCGTCGATGGGGGGGCCGCACTTCCGATCGGGGGGGCCCACGTTGGTGATCGATGCTGGAGGGGCCCATCACCATTTGGAAAAATCAATGATGATGCCTTCCTTCATCGGGCTCCCCTGACCATTTCGGGCCCTAGGCACGTGCCTACTTGGCCATTGGTTAATCCTGTCCTGCCCTTCCCCTCTCTTCTCTATGTAAGTCACCTTGAGCCTGCATAGGTATGCTCGATTCAGAAATAGATTAGATTAGATTAGTGCACAGACAGTGGTTGTACAAATTTCAAAGGGAAGTGAATTCCACAACTTTGTAACTTGATATCTATGTAAATGATTCGCTATGAATCATTTTGTATTTTATATCTTTCAGAGTTGGGAACGACGTGATTAAGCGGTCAGTTATGCCGACTACCTAACTGTCAGTTTTGTTAGTGGCCCCCACAATATATGGTGGTAGGGGTTAAGTGAAAGGCGTCCTGACAAACGCTGGTCCCAGATTCAGTTCCCTCACTGAAGTTTCACCAGGAAGTAGAATCAAATAATAGGCACAGCCAGAGGTGGTTGCATAAAGAATATATTATAGAAATAGTCTTACAGTAAAGCAATATTTAATCAGACATTAACACCTTTTAGCTAGTCATGATTCAATCAGGGATACTTGAAACATATCAATCAGGGATACTTAAAACAGTTTCCCTGCCCTCAGGGTCTATCTGCATTCCCATGCCAGAGTCAGATTGATATAATTTCCCATAGGCCTCGCTGACATAAGTAATGCCAACTAAAAATGCTGAATGGTAGCGACAGCTAGGCTGACATCTAACAGTTCAGTAAATCTGAAGAAGATAGGAGCTTTGCCATATACCGTAAATACTCGAATATAAACTGAAATTTTGGTGCCCAAAACGGGGGGGGGGTCTCCATTTATATTTGTGTCAGTGCTGACCCCCCCCCTCTCCTGAACCTGTTTGCAGGCCTCCACCGGGCCTGCTGTGAGACCTGGTGGTTCAACAGTGGGCCGGGACAGGAGCGATCTCTCCCATCTCCTGCCCCAGCCAACTTTAAAATTTTTTTTATCTCCCTCCCACCCCCACTCGTACCTTTTAAATCCCTGGTGGTCCAGCGGTGGTCCGGGACAGGAGGGATTCCTTCCGTCTCCTGCCCTGTCCCACTTTAAACATGTAGCTGTTAAGTCCCTGGTGGGCCTTTGCTCCTGCCCGTGCAGATCCGCTATCTAATTGGCTACCGGGCCATATTTCGGCAAAATAAAAATGCCTTCCTCAGGGGTCTTATGGGGTCCTTGGCTGACTTAAATATAAAAACATAAAAGTCACAAAAAAATCCAACAGCAGCAGAGCTCACAAGACTCCAGTGTAGGCTGGTGTCAGCCAAGGACCCCATAAGACCCCTGAGGAAGGCATTTTTATTTTGCCGAAACACGGCCCGTGTTGGGTCATTTGCATTTTATACATTATTTGGTTTCTATCCTATGGGTCACTTGTGACTGTTTACAGCCTTTGTGGATTGTTTTTAAGATTATTGTTTGCAAGTTATTTGGACGCTTATTAAACTACAAAAGTGGTCCATCGGATCTTCCGTTCCACGATCTTTGTGTTGTTTTGCTGCTTTGTGGAACTTTTTGGTGCTACTTGGATATTGAGTGTTTGGAACGTGTTTAACTATTAGCAAAGTATATCGCCCCCCTTTTTTACAAAGCCGCACTAGTGGCTGTTGCTGCGATAACTGCAACAAAACCCATAGAGAAAGGGCTTCAGGGCTTATACTGCCTAACTTTGTAAAAAAAAAAAAAAAAAAGGGGGGAGGTATGTTACATTTCTATTATTTTCCACAATAAACGGTAGATATTGAAGGTTCATTTAGTAAAATGCTGCTAGATTTGTTTGCATAAAGTGTTTTTTTTTATTATTATTATTTTTTGATGACAGGAAAATGTTCTCCTATTCTTTTGTGGTCGTAACACTGTATTAGTGGGGTTCCAAGGAATCCGCCCCAATAAGCATATTGCAGACTCTAGTGTATCTCAATAGCAATTTATTGTTCTTTTTCAACAAAACCAACTTGACCTAAAGCAGGGGTGTCCAACCTGCAGCCCAAGGGCCACATGCGGCCCCGTGAAGTATTTTGTGTGGCCCCGGTCGAGGGCGATACAGTGTTTTCCTCTGCTGCCCCCAGATGTTTACCGTCTTGCCAGCTCCGACCTCTATCTTGCTGCAGCGTTTGCGCATTTGTGCGGCCCCCAGAAACATTTTTTTTCAACCAATGCGGCCCAGGGAAGCCAAAAGGTTGGACACCCCTGACCCAAAGACTCTCTTTTACTAAGGTGCGCTAACCGATTTGCACGCGCTAAACGCTAACGGGTGCATGTTAGTGTATGGATGCGTTAGCGTTCAGCACGCGTTAATCGGTTAGCGCACCTTAGTAAAAAAAGGGGCAAAATGTATTTTTATCAATGTATTATTGTTGACTGGGAAAACCACAAGTTATAGCTATGATACCAAGAAATTTGCTCCGTTAATTAAAATAATAGTAAATTTTAAGAAACCCCCCTTCAAAAAAAATATTATGTAATCAATGGCTTTGAGCATCATAGATGGATTTTTAAAAAAAAAAATTTTTTTTTAAATTTTCTAATCAAACACAATCAAATTCATGGGAAAAACTTCTATTTACACAGTTTTTTCCAACTTTAGGTTTTTCTGGCCAACCCTACTGCAAGGGATGTAATATGAGGTGATGTCAGCAAACCAGTGATGGAAAACCACGCTGAAGACAAAAAAAGTCAAACTTACTAAATTAATAAGTGCTAATAGGTGGAGAACCTTAAATACAGACGCTTTATCTTACCGAGGAATTTATATTTTCCGTAAACCACAAATTGATAAATATTATGAACTAAAACAGCATAAAATAGACCAGGAAAACAATTTTAATTGGGTGGTGCATATATCAGATATATTTATTGTAGAGACAGGCGGCTGAAGTTACATAGGAAAAGACTTTCAGAGAGTGCATCTATGCGTGAAGGAGATTACAGAGACCCTTCGAGGAGGAAGAATACACTTTGCTGCTGATTTAACAGAGTTTACTCTTCGGGAAATTCTGCACAACTGTGAAACAGTGAATTTTCCTGCGGCGTAAAATTTTAAATCCTCCCACAGAATACGGCTGACAGACCTGAAGGGAGTGCCGGCAGCATTGTCCTCCAACACAGATGGCAAATGCTAGCTCGTAACAGTGATTAAGCCTTGAAGAATAGGGGACGAGAGAGTGCAATGGGATGAAATGTAGAGGGGACGGTGTATGAAAGACGAAAGACGGCGGCAGAGTCGAGCATGGAAGCGTACAATACGCTATTACAGTGGCTGAAAGAATCCTTCACACCAGCAATGAACAATTCTGTATCTTTCAGTAGTAACTTCTTTCGGTGCAACATTTTATTACTTGTAAAGAATGATTATAAGCGTGCTATTTTGACAAAGTATGAAGACTTTTTTTTTTTTTTAAATTGGTGTTGTGCGGAATTCCCCGAGGAGTACGAGATTTATCGCCCAGACCCAGAATAACAGCAAGTCCGGGATAAAACCAGGTCCTCCGCCGATTCCCTTATTAGAGTCCAGCTCGCAGCAGGGTGCCGACGAAACCCACCGAGACGAGAAGGAGCAGGTAGCTGATTTTCACACCTGTGACGGCGCTGTTGCACAGGTCCGACTGGCAGCAAGACAAAGTCCCAGTTTTTCCGGCTAGCTCTCCTGACCCTGGCTCACAAATTGGCATACATTGCTTATAGATAGAAATTTTGCCTAAAAGACACAAATGACAGAATTATATCAAACATATTAAAGCTCTTTTTCTTGAAGGCAGCTCTCGACATATTTGAGGTCTCATTTTAACCAGTGGAAGTGGGAGGTGAAAGAGAATCACCGCCACGGAACGAAAGTAACACATGACGGCAAGACTCAGGGCTCCTTTTATCAAGCCGCGCTAGCGGTAACTATGTCTTACCCTAAATGTCATGTACCCTCCTGGAAATGTCCAGCTTCTTCTTATGTAATCCGCTTTGAACCGCAAGGTACAAGCGGAATAGAAATCACTAATGTAATGTAATGTAATGTAACGCGCGTAATAGCACGTGCTAAACCGCTAGCCGCCTCCTCTTGAGCAGGCGGTAGTTTTAGGCCAGCTCGGGGGTTAACGCGTGATGACATGTCATGCGCGTTAACCCCGCTAGCGTGGCTTGATAAAAGAAGCCCTCAGGGCAAATATATACGATATGCAACATGCAATCAAAGAGCTGTGACCATGGCAACGTAGGCAGTGGAGGAGCGACGGAGGGATATATATTCCCCTCACTCCTTTACACACTAGCAATCAATTGATATTTAAAAAAAAAAAAAATCAATTAGTGAAGATTTTTGACAATAATTTGGATTTGCGCACATATCTGTCTGTGGGTGTCAGGTCAAAAGCGCGCCGGGACAAAGGCGCGTCCAGACAATTGAGCGCAGCGCAGAGGCGCGCGCTGCTCTAAATTACTGTTTTTAGGGCTCCGACGGGGGGGCATGGGGGGGGGAACCCCCCCACTTTACTTAATAGACATCGTGCCGCATTGTGGGGGCGTTGTGGGGGGTGTGGGGGGTTGTAACCTCCCACATTTTACTGAAAACTTAACTTTTTCCCTGTTTTTAGGGAAAAAGTTCAGTTTACAGTAAAATGTGGAGGGTTACAACCCCCCAAACCCCCCATAACGCCGGCGCAATGTCTATTAAGTAAACTGGGGGGGGTTCCCCAACAACCCCCCCAGTCGGAGCCCCTAAAAACTGTAATTTTGTGCGGCGTGCACCTCCGCGCTGCACTCAATTGTCGGCGCGCGCTTTTGTCTTTCGCGCCGTTGTCTATGAACACTGTCTGTGTGCTGTAACACCAAGCGCCAAAATTCTACAGCATAGTGAGGGCAGGAGGCATTCGAGGTGGTGGGCGCCACCCCCTGCCCCACACACTTGTTCTCTCCCTTCCCCCTGTGTCTCTTTAAATCTTCACCAGGGCAAGCAGCTTCTGTGGCCTGCTGCTTGCGCCGGTGTTGGCTTTCCCTCCGACATCACTTCCTGGTCCCTCGACCAGGAACTGATTTCAGAGGGGAGCCAGGCTGGCGTGAACAGCAGGTCGGAGAAGTTGCTCGTTCTGGCAAATATTTAAAAAGGGGGGGGGGAGGAGATGAGGGTGCGAGAGAGGCACGGGAAGGGCGAAGAGGTGCCAGCGCCCCCACCAAGATGGCGCTTCTTACGACACCACTGGCCGTGGTCATGGGAGGGGCGTGCTGAAAAGCTGCACGCAATGTTATAGAATAGTGCAATTTTATGCACCCAAATGCCATGAGTCGGGTGCCAGAATTTACATCAAGTTTCCACTGGTGTCGATACTAGCACTCAGCTTCGCGCACAGGAATCGAAGCTACAAGCTGCTCCATAAAAGATGGTCAGCCTGGAGCACCCGATTTCTGAGTGCATTTATAGAATCTAGCCCTTGACCATGATGTGCCATTTCTGCGGTTCGTGACCTGAGGCATGATTGCGCTAGACGGGAAGTAGGAGATTTTTACCATTGGAAAAGCCCCAAAGTGGTTCCGAATGAAGTCCCATAACCTAACCAAGTTCAAAATGAGCTGGATACCCAGGGAAGCATGAGCCATAATGTGCTAAGGTGAAAGAACAAATGCAAAGAGAGAGATTCAAAGTGACTTTTTCCCCCATCTCCATTCCAGTCCACTAAACTAGTTCTGATTTATGCGTGGGTTCTTTATGGGCTAGTATGGTTGTTTTTGTTCCTATTACACGGTATTTCGGAGTTCTTATCCTTTTCTGTTTTTAACTCTTTTATTTAATTTTTTTTCGATGTCCAAGCTGATGGCTTTATTGAAACAAACAAGTAATCCACATGATACATCTTGGGCCGGAACCTCTAGAAACATATGGACCCTACACAGTCCGTGTTATGACACTATTGTCTTCTTCTTTTTTTTTTTTTTTTTGTAAATCTTTATTAGTTTTCAATTATTAACAGTGCAATACAGTGAACTTAAACATAAACGAATCAAATAAAAGCACTTTAAATATACAAATATTTTAACAACAAACATTTTCACCCCCTTAACTAATGAAAATAAAACCACATGTTTAATTTCAATAAAATAGATATAATGAATAATAATTATAATGTTTTCCAATCTCCCTCCCTCCCTCCCTCCCTCCCTCCCTCCCTGGATGTGTAAGGAGGACAGATAAAAAGAAAAGGTTTTTAACTCTTAATGTAAATCACTTTGATCTGTTATTTACTTCTTGTTTTTCGTTTGAATCTCACTTTGGCCACATCGCTGGACCCAGGAGCAGGCAGGGAGGCTTACTGGCGTGGGAGCGCACTCCGCTTCTCCCCCCACCTGACAAGACTACACTGAGCCAGTTGGAAGGCTCAGGAAGTCTTTCAGCACCCGTGTTTCTGTTAGTTTCTGTTTACTTCTTGTTTCTTGCTTGAAACTCACTTTGGCCACATCGCTGGACCCAGGAGCAGGCAGGGAGGCTTGCCGGTGTGGGAGCGCTCTCCGCCCCTCCCCCCTCCCGAAGGGACTGCACAGGGCCGACATCGCTGGACCCAGGAGCAGGCAGGGAGGCTTGCCGGCGTAAGAGCGCACTCTGCCCCTCCCCCCTCCCGACGGGACTGCACAGGGCCGACATTGCTGGACCCAGGAGCAGGCAGGGAGGCTTGCCGGCGTAGGAGCGCACTCCGCCCCTCCCCCCTCCCGACGGGACTGCACAGGGCCGACATTGCTGGACCCAGGAGCAGGCAGGGAGGCTTGCTGGCGTGGGAGCGCAATCCGCCCCTCCCCCCACCCGACAGGACTACACTGAGCCAGTTGGAAGGCTCAGGGAGTCTCCCAGCACCCGTTTCTAGTTTCTCTTTTTCTTTTTGCTTTATTTGAATCTCACTTTGGCCGACATCGCTGGACCCAGGAGCAGGCAGGGAGGCTTGCCGACGTGGGAGTGCACTCCGCCCCTCCTCCCCCCCCCCGACGGGACTGCGCTGAATCAATAAAAGATTCAGCGCCTAACAGCACGCTGTCTAAGACGCTCATAGCACCTTTGTGAAGCGACCAAGAAGCGATCCACCCCCACAACACTACCAAACGTAAAACCAACCGAAAAACAGCAGCCAAACCACCAAAGACCCTTCTACCACTTTTCACCAATCACCAACCACCAAACAAAAAAAACCACAAAACATAAGAACATAAGAACATAAGCATTGCCTCTGCTGGGTCAGACCAGGGGTCCATCGTGCCCGGCAGTCCGCTCCCACGGCGGCCCCCCAGGTCCATGACCTGAAAGTGTTCCCTACCTAACCTAAAATATCCATACCCTTTTCGCTCAATGTCCTGTAAGGTAACTCTATCTGTACCCTGTAATCCCCTTCGCTTCCAGGAAGTCATCCAGTCCCTTTTTGAACCCCAGAATTGTACTAACCTCACGAGTCCAGCACTTCATAATGTTAATCCTTCTTTTAACCAGTGGGAAGACAGCAGCAAATAACCTCCTCCCTACACCCGCTACAGATATAAATAAATCTCTCTTCCAAAATAGGAGAACATCAAGTGACAGAAACTCAAACCTACAATCTAACACTCTACACTCCATTACCACAGCATGGGGAAGAAGACCAACACACACTAAGACTAAACCACACCGGCACACCAAATCACTTATATATCCAAACACAACCCACAACTATTACACAGAGATATCCACACTCAAATGCGCCTACTTAAATATCAGAGCACTAGGTCCAAAAACAGAGCTTATAAAAACCTGGATAACACAAGGAAACCTGGACTGTCTTTTCCTGACAGAAACCTGGCTAACCTCCGACTCAGACCCCAGAATAACTGAAGTCTGCCCACAAGGATACAAAATTACAGTGGTCTGCAGAGAAAAAAAAAGAGGCGGAGGCCTAGCAATCTTAATCAAACAAGATCTAACCCTTAATATAATTGAGAAAACATCTAACCCGTACATGGACCTTTTAGCTTGCCAACTCTCAAGCACCACACTAAAAGACACACTAAACTGCATGCTCTGCTACATAGCGCCGGGAAACTGGTCTTTAGCATGAACCAAAGTGGAAGACATCATATACCAAAACTCACTAATAGCAACCTACTCCTAGGAGACCTAAATCTACACCTAGATGATCAATCATCCAAACAAGTAGACAACTTTCTCTCATTTCTCAAAGCCTTATCCTTCCAAATGCTAAATCCACAAACAACTCATGAAAAAGCCACCAACTTGATATTGCAGCCTTCATGACCCACCAACCATCCGTAACAGAAATTCATACATCTAACGGAACATGGTCCAGATCCATCTGGTCAGACCACTACACCTACACTTTCAACATCAACTGGACCAAAAACAACAAAAAAACTATACCAAAACTCAATAAAGTAACATACACCTCACGCAAACACATCGAACCCTCCATATTCTGGTCTAAAATAGATGAAACTATTCTAGAAAACAACCCCGAAGACTTCATCTTACATTGGGAAAGACTTTGCTCCAACACCCTTGATGATTTAGCCCCACTGCAAACCAAATCCAGACCCAGCAGGAGATCAGATAAATGGTTTGATTCCGAACTGCTACAACTCAAAAGACAATGTAGACGACTAGAGAAAAAATGGAGAAAATCAAACTCGGATCATACAAAATCCGCCTGGAAAAAAATCAACAAACAATACAAATCACAATTAAAGGACAAGAGAAAAGCACACTACACCAACCTAATAGGCACTGAAACCCAAGACACCAAAAAACTATTCCAAATTCTAAAAACCCTAACCAACACCAAACCCTACCTGACCACTAACAATACTACTCCCCTCTATTAGCAGAACACTTCCAAAATAAAATTACCAATGCAAGAGCTACCCTCAATGACACCTCTACCCATCCTAACGAATTCACAATTCTCCCCATAGATAGAGATTCTACTGCAGCAGATAGAATATGGTCTCAATTCCTCAACATACAATGGCCCGAATTCAACAAATACTACAAAAAATACAGCCATGCATCCTGTGACCTCAACAACTGTCCACCATATCTCCTAAAAACATCCAGCACAAAATTTTGCGCTCTTCTTCTAAACTGGATACAAATCTCGCTAATAAACGGCCACTACCCTACCAACCTCAGCGAAATCATCATCACCCCGATCCTCAAAGACCCCAAAGGACCGATAGACCAAACAGCCAACTACAGACCCATTGCCTCTATTCCACTCTACATCAAAATAATAGAAGGACTAGTTGCCAAATTCCTCTCCAATTACCTAGAAAACCATAACATACTCCATCCCACACAATCCGGCTTCAGAAACAACTTCAGCACGGAAACACTACTAGGATCTCTCTTGGACACAGCCAGACAACATCTCAGCACAGGAAAAAAATTATGCTCATACAACTAGACCTTACCGCTGCATTCGACTTGCTGAACCATAACATTCTACTACAAATCCTGGATACAATAGGTATCACAGATAAAGTATACACATGGTTTGAAGGATTCCTTAAATCAAGAACCTATAGAGTAAAATCAGACAAACAAAAATCTGAACCTTGGTCAAACCTCTGCGGAGTTCCCCAAGGATCCCCTCTATCCCCGACTCTCTTCAATCTCTATACAGCCTCCCTCAGCTCTCACCTGGACAAACAAGGCATAACCTCCTACAGCTATGCCGATGACATTACCATTCTCATACCCTTCGATCAACCTGAACTCTCCATGGCGAACACAATATACCAAACACTAAAATCAATAGCAACCTGGATGAAAGATCACAAACTGAAATTGAACCCAGATAAAACGAAATTCATCCTCCTAGAAAACAACAAAATACCAACCATAACCAACATTGAAATCAACGCAATCAACTACCCCATACAAACCACACTAAAACTGCTAGGATATAACTATTGACAGATGCTGCACCATGCAACCGCAAATCAATAAAACAATACAAAAGTCATTCTTAGTCGTGAGAAACTTAAGACAAGTTCGGAAATTCTTCGAGAAAACTCAATTCCAGCTCATAGTTCAGTCCTTAATACTAGGCCTACTTGACTACTGTAATATCCTCTACCTCCCATGCTCTACAACCATAACAAAACAACTACAAACAATCCAAAACACAGCACTAAGACTCATCTATTTATTAAAGAAACATGATCACATTACAGAAGCATATCTCCAATCGCACTGGCTTCCGATCCCAGCAAGAATACAATTTAAATCCTACTGCCTACTATTTAAGACTTTATACGGAGACAGTCCAAACTACCTGAATAACCGCCTCATCCACAACACCGCAACCAGACATAGGAAAACTCACACCCCATTCTCATACCCCCCAATTAAGGAGGTCAAACGGAAAAAACTATATGATGGCCTCCTGGCCACTCAAGCAGCCAAGCGGGGGAGGCAGAGACATGCCTGGCGTGCCATGGTGCCGACCTCGGCGCTGAAGCTGCTGCAGAGACAGACCTACACGTGGCTGTCGCACCGGCTCGCCACGACGGGTGGTGCGGACTCCCTCGGCGGTCGCCGTTTATGAAAGGATTCGGGGGAGTTGAAGAGCAGGCCTGCGTCCAATAGTGCCGGGTACTGTCACAGGTAGGCTCGCATGCGCACTCCTGCGGCCACAGACCTACAGCGCATGGAACACGCAAATAGGAGTGCGCATGTGCGGCTAGCTTTTTATTATATAGGATGCTTTATGGAAGGAATCAAGCAAAAGGAAAGAGCCCCCTTCATTTTCTCCAGGAACAAAATGCACATAAATCTCCTCTCTCACAAGAAGATACAGAGACAGGTGAAGCTGTCAAGACCAGCTCTTTTCCGAGTTGCAATAGAGGCCTTGAGGGAGCACCCAAATATCTCTTTTGGACCTTTCCTAATAAACTTTGGACCCTGTCAAAACAAACCAATTAGCTGTCAAACATCTCCTATTACTGCTGGAGAGTGTGGCGCAGTGGTTAAAGCTACAGCCTGAGCCCCCTGGGGTTCTGGATTCAAACCCACACTGCTCCTCATGACCCTGGGCAAGTCACTTAATCCCCCCATTGCCCCAGGTACATTAGAAGTGCATCTAGTAAATGGGCATAAGTATAGGGAAAGCACGCCATTGTGACATCACCAATGAGGTTCGCTCTTAGACATTGGTGGAATGAAGCATTATGACATCATAATACGAGGGGCCGCTGAAAAGTTCTCAGCCCAACTAAGAAGCAAATGGGGAGAGCGCGGTGCAGTGGTTAAAGCTACAGCCTGAGCCCCCTGGGGTTCTGGGTTCAAACCCACACTGCTCCTCATGACCCTGGGCAAGTCACTTAATCCCCCCATGAGTGCGGTGCAGTGGTTAAAGCTACAACCTCAGCACCCTAAGGTTGTGGGTTCAAACCCACACTGCTCCTCATGACCCTGGGCAAGTCACTTAATCCCCCCATGAGTGCGGTGCAGTGGTTAAAGCTACAACCTCAGCACCCTAAGGTTGTGGGTTCAAACCCACACTGCTCCTCATGACCCTGGGCAAGTCACTTAATCCCCCCATGAGTGTGGTGCAGTGGTTAAAGCTACAACCTCAGCACCCTAAGGTTGTGGGTTCAAATCCATACTGCTCCTTGTGACCCTGGGCAACTCACTTAATCCCCCCATTGCCCCAGGTACATTAGATAGATTGTGAGCCAGACAGGGAAAAATACTCCAGTACCTGAATAGCTTCATGTAAACCATTTTGAGCTCCCCTGGGAAAAAGTACAGAAAAATGAATAAATAAATATGATGTGGAGCCATGAAACCTACAAATTATGCCACACTTTTTGCCTCAGTGAGGCAAATGCATCTAGTAAATGGGCATAAGTATAGGGAAAGCACGCCGTTGTGACATCACCAATGAGGTTCGCTCTTAGGCATTGGTGGAATGAAGCATTATGACATCATAATACGAGGGACGGCTGAAAAGTTCTCAGCCCAACTAAGAAGCAAATGGGGAGAGCGCGGTGCAGTGGTTAAAGCTACAACCTCAGCACCCTAAGGTTGTGGGTTCAAATCCATACTGCTCCTTGTGACCTTGGGCAAGTCACTTAATCCCCCCCATTGCCCCAGGTACATTAGATAGATTGTGAGCCCACCAGGACAGATAGGGGAAAATGCTTAAGTACCTGAATAAATTCTCCTGGGAGAATAGAAATTTGAATAAATATTACAAGGTTGAAGGTTCAATTTATTTGATATACTGTGAATTTTCAAAAGAAATATGGGTTACCAGACGGTCAGAT
Source organism: Geotrypetes seraphini (assembly GCF_902459505.1). Classification (NCBI taxonomy): domain Eukaryota; kingdom Metazoa; phylum Chordata; class Amphibia; order Gymnophiona; family Dermophiidae; genus Geotrypetes; species Geotrypetes seraphini. The sequence continues at coordinate 15,596,130 of NC_047085.1, forward strand.
TTTCCCAGATATGTCCAGGCGTTCGGACGGCTTTTCAAAACCCAGCACTTTGGGGTCCTTTTATTAAGGCATGCTAGTGCGCCTTAGCGCGCGCTAAAAATAGGATATAATGGACGCGTTAGCACGCATTAGCATTTAACGCGTGCTAATGTTTAGCGCACACTAAGACGCACTAGGGCGCCTTAATTAAATGACCCCTTTGTCTGAGTTTTGAAAAAGCTCTCGCCTCAGGACCACGTCGGGAGGGCATCGGCGCATGCCACGCGGTGATGTCGTGCGTGTGCGTGCGACAATCACCGCGCTGCATCCGCGCATGCGCCGATGTCCTCCCGACGTGGTTACGAGAACGAGTTGAGGGGGGGGGGGGGACAGGGCTATGGGTCTGGATTGTATGGGAGTAAAATCTGGCACCCCCTAAGTTTACAATCTCTAAAATATATCAGGGAGAGGAAAAACACACGAGGAAAATGGGGGGGAAAAAGATGACAAGTTAAAACAAAAATTTATAAGGGAAAGGAAAATGAAATCAGGAGGCTTAGGACTATCTCCGCCACATATCAGGAGATAAACGATGTCTGGTGGAAAAGCAACTTAGATTTCTAATTATTAAAATAGCCTTCCAGTCCCAAATACGGATCTTTTCCAGATAAGCCCCGCCAAAAAGTTAACCCCCGCCACCCAAAAAAAATTATAAAAAAAGAGGCGCGATCCGTAGAAAGTAAAGTGGAGGGGTTTCCCCCTTCCCCCCACCCCCGTCGGAGCCCTTAAAAAAATGGTCGACAGTTTATCCTATTTTTTTATAATGTTAAGTTTCCTATCCTCTTTTTTATAATCTTTTTGGGGTGCTCCGACGGGGGGGGGTGTGTGTGTGTGGGTGGATCCCCCCCACTTTACTTTATACACTTCGTGCCGCGTTGTGGGGCCGTTGTGCTGAGAACTTCACTGGTTAAGGTGGCGTGTGCTGGCAAAAGGTGGCGGGGCTTATCTGGAAAGCTCCTCTGGGGAGGAGCTAAGCTTCCCATAATTAGGCCCTCTTTTTACAAAGGTGCGCTAGCATAGCGCACCTTAGTGAAAGAGGGGGTTATTACTGGTCAATTTGTACGTCGTGAACTAAACTGGGATCCAAGACAATAAATTGATTTGGCCGACATCTGAAGGAGAGTCTGTGGCAGGGGTCAAAAGAGAAGAAAGGTGAAGTGACCTGTTTAAGGTCAGCGGCTTCTTATTGGAGGTGGGGGAGGGAGGGAGGGTTAGATATGTGTCTGATGAGATTCTGCTCATTTCTCCCTCAGCCTGCAGCTAGAATGCATTGGGTGCGCTTAATTAGCAATGGCGATGTGCTGGACCCAGGTCGTTACGGAATGCATGCAGCGAAACTTACCGAAGGCCGAAGTAACCAGCGTCCCGCAGTGCTTGTCCAGTATTGAGCAAGTGGATTCCGTTCGGCAGTCGCTGCTCTTTTCTGCTTCTATACACGTGTAGCATTTCAGCGCGTGAGCTGTAACAGAACACACGGGATCAATGACACAGAGCTCCGTTTCCCCGAACTGTCCGTAAAGTCCGACAGCAATTTCCAGACGGCTGCAATTTCCAGAGGTTGCAATACGATTAGCGAGTCCATCGGCAGCCTGTGCCACTCTATGCCCCCCCCCCCCACTCCCCAGAAAAGAAACGTGCTCACGGGCCTGGATAATTTTTTGAAATGGCTGCCATAGGTTCATGCTTGCTATCCATGCAACTTTTAAACCAAATTTTTTTTTGCCCTTTAAGGGAACGCTTTTTCAGGGTAATCTTATAAATCATTTTTAGAAGTTAAATGCTGGATTTACACACATAAATGGGATCTATACATTAGGACCAGGGGCCTCAAAGTCCCTCCTTGAGGGCCGCAATCCAGTCGGGTTTTCAGGATTTCCCCAATGAATATACATGAGATCTATGTGCATGCACTGCTTTCAATGCGTATTCATTGGGGAAATCCTGAAAACCCGACTGGATTCATTGGGGAAATCCCGACAACCCGACTTTGAGATTCCTGATTAGGACCAACAGAAAAGAGCTACAGGAGATGAATCTAAGCTAACATACCAGGCAATTACACAATGTCGCTCCTTAGACCCATCCCCAACTGGATTATCAAAGCTAAGGGCTAGATGTGCCGGGTCTCGGTGGGGGGGGAGGGGTAGAGCAGCGCCGCTGGCCTCGATGGGTGGGGTAGGTGGGAACGAATCAAGCGAGTTTCCCCTACTTCCTATGGGGAAACTCGCTTTAATATACGAGTAATTTGGTTTACGAGCATGCTTCTGGAACGAATTATGCTCGTAAACCAAGGTTCCACTGTATTTTGGGAGGTCTCTAATGATCTGCTTGTGATGCTTCACTTGATCTTGAAGTCATAAGCTCGTGGTCGCTTCCACAATCAGCTCCTGGTTCAGTCCTTGCAGTTAAAACTCTGATTTCCAGTTAAAACTGCAGGTTTCTCTCTCTGTCCTACGTAGATATAGTCAGTTTGATTTTGACGCATGCCATTTGGAGAGGTCCGAGTGTGATGGCGACGTTTGTGGTTTTGGGAAGTGCGTATTCACGATCGACCGTTGGTTTTGGTTTTGCAAAACTGTACCGAGTTATCACCAGCTTCATTTCCCGTTTCTCCTATGCTGTTCATTCATCCAGTTACCTAGTTTAAATGATTTCTTCATAAGTTAAACACCCCAATTAACACTTACCTGTGCTTAAAGGTGGAATAATTTGTGTATGTAAGCATAGCTATATTCACTTCTCCCTCCGTATCCGCTGTGATAGGGGATTAACAGAACCGCAAACACAGAACAACCGCGAATAACTTTTTCATCTGTTATTCGCTGTTTTCTGTTAAAAACCATCGTGAATAATCGAAACCGCGAATACGGAGGGAGAAGTGTATTACTATAGTGCTACCAGACGTATGCAGCGCTGTACAGAGTCACAAAGAAGACAGTCCCTGCTCCAAAGAGCTTACAATCTAAACAGACAAGCAGGATGTGGTGGATACAGTTAAGGGAACGGTTAAACTGCTACAATCAAGCCATTGTGACATCACGGATGAGGCTGGCTCTTATTGGTGGAATGAGGCATTGTGACATCACAATCTCAGCTCTGCTTCCCAAAACTGAAACTCTTCACACTACTACTATGAATGACATTTCTCCCTCCGTATCCGCTGTGAAAGGGGATTAACAGAACCGCAAATACAGAAAAACCGTGAATAACTTTTTCTTATGTTATTTGCTGTTGTCTATTAAAAACCATCGTGAATAAGGTGAAACCGCGAATAACATGGCGGGAGACCTGGCCTGTTCCCGAAGGAGAGGCAAAACACGGTGAAGAAAGTGACGGGAATCAGCGATTTTCTCTGTAAACGCTTGGAATCAGCGATTTCTCTATGCAAGCTGATGTAATTTTGAGGGGAGGAGCCAGCAAGCTATAAACCGCGAATAATCGAAACCGCAATTGCTGAAACCGCGAATATGGAGGGAAAAGTGTACAGGTTTGCAAAAGGAAGAACAGAAACAGAAGAGAGTTCGGGCACAATTTTGAATACACTTCCCCCTCCGTATTTGCAGTTTCTGTATCTACGGATTCACTTATTCACGATTTTAAACCTAAAATTCCTTTTTCTTTTTTCAGGCTATTTTAAGCCCTGAAGCACCCCCCCCCCCCCTTAAGCCTTACCTGGTGATCTAGTGTGTTTTCTGGGCAGCAGCGATCTTCCCACGCTCCTGCCCCGTGCAGATCGCTCACAGGAAATGGCTCGACAGACTACAGGAGCTCAAGGCAGTCATTTCCTGTGAGCGATCTGCACGGGGCAGGAGCGTGGGAAGATTGCTCCTGCCTGAAAACCTGCTAGACCATCAGGTAAGGCTTAAGGGGAGGGGGGCTTTTAGGGGAAGTAGGGGTTAGGAGCAGAACCGGCCTGAATATTATTCGCGTTTTTTTAATATTCGCGGGCCGGCTCTGCCCCTAACCACCGAGAATACGGAGGAGGAAGTGTATCACCCTCCAGGGATTCAAGACCAAATTAGACAAGTTCCTGTCACACCAGAATGTACACAGGTGAGGCTGGACTCATTTAGAGCACTGGTCTTTGACCTGGGGGCTGCCGCGTGAGCGGACTGCTGGGCACAATGGACCACTGGCCTGACCCAGCAGCGACAATTCTTATGTTCTTTTTTTATTTTATTTTTTAAAAATTTTTATTGATTTTCTAAACTTCAAAAGTGTTCACAAGTAAAACCTTGAATTTTGTTTTTTTTATAATCTTTATTAAATTTTCCAACTACAATTGTGCATACAAATAATTCATGTACATATAATATTACAAGAAAAGCACAATAAGCTTACATATAGTAATAAGCAAACCTTGCATTTAAATCCCCGCTGCAACATCAGGATGTGCGATCGAGCCTGCCCCGACTGTATACATTGTAACTAGCAGTAGAGACAGTGTAGCCAATGAGAAGGGAGCAGGGGCGGAGCTCAGGAAGGCAGCTCTCGCCACAGAGACTATGGCAAGGAGCCAGCTAACGGGAAGGCTGCGAGAGTGGAGCCCTGGAAAGCAACTCTAGTTAAAGAGTAGAGAATGATGCAGGCACCCACGGGGGCAGGGACAGACACCAGGGGTGGGTATAGAGCCTTTAGGGCTCCCAGTTGATATATAAAAAAAACCCCAACAACCCACAGGCACCCAAATCTTTGGGTTGCCATGCCTTCACGCCTCCAGTGGTCAGTCACCTGGTCGGTCTGGCCACCTTTTTGGCACGTTATTGGAACAGGTCTAGCCTCAAACGACCAAGTTTTACCTTGGATTTCTTTTTATAATGTTCCATTATTGCAGAAAAACTTCCAAATCATAAGTCCACCCAAATCATAATCCCATCCAAAACATGCCTGCACCGCATGCAACCAAGCATAGAAAACCATCTAAAGAAACGTTTTTCAAAATTGTCAAAAGTTCAAATGACACTTTATGCCATTGTTTGGACTTTTTCTCTTTTGAAAATGAGCCCCATGGCACACATGCAGCTTATTTTATCCATGCCCCTTCCATGGCCAAGCCTCTTTTTGAGGTGCATTATGGGAGTTAGCTGCAGTGCCTTAGAAAATAGCCAGATGTGCCTGAAATTTCTAAAGGTTAAAAGACAGAAAACAGATATTCACAGTGGAGAAGGGTAAATAGTGGGGTTCCCCAGGGGTCTGTGCTGGGACCGCTGCTTTTTAACATATTTATCAATGATCTAGAGATGGGAATAACTAGTGAGATCATTAAATTTGCTGTTCAAAGTTGTTAAATCGCAAGAGGATTGTGAAAAATTGCAAGAGGACCTTGTGAAACAGGAAGACTGGGCGTCAAAATGGCAGATGACGTTTGATGTGAGCAAGTGCAAAGTGATGCGTGTGGGAAAGAGGAACCCGAACTATAGCTACGTGATGCAGGGTTCTGTGTTAGGGGTCATTGCCCAGGAAAAAAAATGTAAGAACATAAGAACTGCCAGTGGTCTATCGTGCCCAGCAGTCCGCTCACCCGGCGGCCCCCAGTGCTTTAAATGGGTCCAGCCTCACCTGCGTATGTTCTGGTTTAGCAGGAACTTGTCTAACTTGTCTACACCAGACGTGGCAAAATCTGGCCCGCGGTGTGATAAAATTTGGCCCGCCAGCCAATTAAAATTTTGCAATAAAGCTGGCCCGCAGGAAGGCATCAGCTGAAGTTTCAAGTTTTTCAAGTTTATTCGAAATTTGATGAATCGCTTATGCATAAAATAAAAAGCGATGTGTACATTAAAATCCAAATTTGAACATACGTTAAGATACAAGGTAATAATAATAATGATAAATCACATGACGCTGTGTTTCCCGCCGCAGTCGGCACGACTAAGTTCTCTAAGTTTCTGTGCCTTCTCCGCTTGTGGCTGCCGTCGCAGCTCGGGTCCGTCTGATCCTCCCAGCTGCCTGCACCCTGGTCTTCCAGTGAGCATGTGGTGTATGTATTGCTCACAAAAAATTTCACCCTCCAAAATACAGGACAAAAAAGTCACCTTTCTTTACAAAAAGGGAGAAAAGACCTCAGTGTCTAATAGGGGCTCTTTAAGCTTCCCATATAGACAGGCTAGTTTTAAACAGAATTTAATCCTAGCAGACACATCCTTGGTCAGAAAAACTCCCAATTAGTAAGTGAACCTCTATTCTAATTTTCTAATAGTTTTATATATTTTCTTATAGTTTTATATATTTTTTTAAACTTTTCTTCAAACAACAATTGTCAAAAATAGAAGTCACTTATCTGAGCCCTTCGATATTCAGGTGTAGTCCTGGAGTAAATAAAGCAAGCAGGAAAAACTGCTCTGTGGAAAAAAGCTATCAGTCAAAACATTCTTCCAAAATATCCAACAGGGGCCCCTGTTTCGCAACAAAATGCTTTGTCAGGGATTTGAGGAGTGGAAGCGGGTGTATGATCGCTCAAATCCCTGACGAAGCATTTTGTTGCGAAACAGGGGCCCCTGTTGGATATTTTGGAAGAATGTTTTGACTGATAGCTTTTTTCCATTGAGCAGTTTTTCCTGCTTGCTTTACTCCAGGACTACACCTGAATATCGAAGGGCTCAGATAAGTGACTTCTATTTTTGACAATTGTTGTTTGAAGAAAAGTTTAAAAAAATATATAAAACTATAAGAAAATATATAAAACTATTAGAAAACTAGAATAGAGGTTCACTTACTAATTGGGAGTTTTTCTGACCAAGGATGTGTCTGCTAGGATTAAATTCTGTTTAAAACTAGCCTGTCTATATGGGAAGCTTAAAGAGCCCCTATTAGACACTGAGGTCTTTTCTCCCTTTTTGTAAAGAAAGGTGACTTTTTTGTCCTGTATTTTGGAGGGTGCAATTTTTTGTGATTTATTTTGGGCATCCTTTTCTTGATTTTTTGGATATTTTTGTGTATGTATTTTGCTACCATCTCCCTCTGGGACCCTGAACAGCCACAGACCCTCCTTTCCCCTGACCTGGTTTGCAGGAGATACCGGACCTAGAGCGGCTGAAGGGCCGCTACTCTTTGCACGCAATACAGTCACCGGCTGGAAAATGTTGCTGATTATAGCCTGTCCTGGAACATCCAGCGTTTCTTCCGCTGCGTGATAACTCAGCGAACGCCTGATCTAGTTACTTGCCGTCACTGCTGCCTCCCGGCTGTCTCGTCCTCCCGGCTACCTATACTCTTGTCCTCCCGGCTGCCGCCTGGTCTTCCCAGCTGCCTCGTCCTCCCGGCTGACTGCACCTGGTTTCCCTGTGCTGAGAAAGGTAATGTAAAGCAAAAAACGAAACTGCCTCAACTATACCACAAACAATCGAATTAGCGCGCGCTAAACGCTAACGCGTCTACAGACTAACATGCACGTGTTAGCGTTTAGCGCGCGCTAATCCGATTAGCGCACCCATAGTAAAAGAGGGCCTTATGTCTTTAACCCCCGCTGCTTTACAAAGCCGCGCTAGCGTTTTAGTGCCGGCCGCAGCGGTGACAACCCCGACGCTCACGGGAATTCTACGCGCGTCAGGGTTCTTACCACCGCAGTTAAAAACGCTAGCCCGGCTTTGTAAAGGAGGGGGTAAATTAACTTATCCTCATATCAAATCTCATCTTTGTCGTACTAGGTGCTTAGTTTGTATTAAATTAATTGGTGTAAATTAATTTTTTTTTTTTTTTAAACCCTGCAAATAAATCTAATATAATAAAACCCTAAGCCGCGCATGCGCACTCTTACCTGCGTGCTCCCGTTTTCCGTGCGCTGTAGGTCCTCGCAGGTAGGAGTGCGCATGCGTGGCTTAGGGTTTTGTCGGCTTCAGGTGACGCGGAGGCTGTTGGTCGCGGTGGCTCTTGGCAGCTGCAGGCCGCGGTGGCTGTCGGCGCCTGCAGGCCGCGGCGTCTGTTGGCGGCTGTCGGTGGAGGGCACACGCGAGGTAAGGGGTGCTGCTGGACAGGGGAAGAGACGGGGGGGTTGAGAAAAAGGAAGGGAGGCCTACTGCTGGACGGGGGAGCAGGAAAGAGGTACTGCTGGACAGGGGGGAGATTAAAAAAGGCAGAAGGGCTGCTGCTGGCTAAGGGGAGCAGTGAAGGGGTGGTGGTGGACACAGCTGAGCAGAAAGAAAGACAGAAATACAGAAAGCGGCTAAGGAGAGAGAGAGAGAAAGAAATAAAGACAGACACACACATATATTCTATGTAATGGGCTATAAGACTAGTGTATAAATAAAATGTTGATTACGTAGGCAATGTAGGTGCCCTTCTGCAATGGTGAGTTTGTGCTTCACCTGTGGATCTCTTAATGCATTCTTGGCTTACATGAGACAAAACGAGTAAATATCGAAAAGGTGAAAATCTTGACTTCTTCGTTTTATAAAAAAGTGAGATCTATCACGGTACATCCTGCTTTTTAACAGAAAAAATACTCCCCTGCAAAGGGCTGCAGAAGTTTATCAGCTGTACACAGGTCTTGTTTTAAAGAAACGTCAGTAATCTGTAGAGCTGCCGACTATCACTGAGTCTGTTTATTAAGCTGTTTGTTTGGTTTTTTTTTTTTAAAAAAAAGGGCCTTATTAAGGACATTTGTTGGGAGGGATGGGAAAGGGGAAGGGATAAAAATTTATATAATGTACCAATGATTGTTCATAAGTGATATATTTATTGTTACTGTGAATGAATATATTTTACACTTAATGTAATTTTGAAAATGAATAAAGAATATTTTTTTTAAAAAAGGACATTTGTTGCAAACGAAACGAAAATTCCAAACGCAACAGGCGCGAGAGTTTTGCGGGTGTCATCCCTAATGTGCACAGTACCTTGCAAACATTTACATGCCCTTGTAGGTTTTGGGACTGATTTTTATTTTTTTTTTTTCATATTCTGCTGCCCAGAGGGTGCGGTTTAAGATGAAAAAATTATTAAAAGTGGGAGTTTATCTCACTGACCAGCTCTCTGCCTTTACTGCACGGCACCCCTTGCTCCGGTTAAGCCGGGTCTTCTGCAGCCATCGCAGGTGATTTGGGCTGTTTTCCAGTCTGATCTGCTGAATTTTAGCGTGCTTTAGCAAATATCACTTGTCCTTTTCTTTGCTAATGTAGAGCTAAAGGCAAACAGGTTGCATTATACTTACAAACGCAGATCTTTGCAAATATTCTCTGCGAGCCCCGGTTCTGATGCTCAACCAGCAAAAGTGGCCGTATTTCCAAGTTTATTATAAAATTTGATTAATCGCCTATTCCAAGTTCTAGGCGATGTACAATTGCTAAAATAACCAGATATGGGTAACAAATCACACAAACATAAATCTAAGCAAATTAAAATAACAGATACAAACATTCCTATACAAAGTTTAAGTCTATTAAATTAAGTAACTTATACACACGATATCGAAACAAAAGGGAAAATTATTAGGGAATTACAATAAGTGTCTAATCTATATATATAAAATCGGAGGTATGTATGTGTGTATGTATGTGTGTGTGTGTGTATGTGCCGCGATCACGCAAAAACGGCTTGACCGATTTGAACGAAACTTGGTATGCAGATCCCTCACTACCTGGGGTGATATGTTCTGGGGGTCTCGCGGCCCACAACTCTATGTTGCTTGCTCAAGGGTGGGTTCACCCAACAATTTATATGTTCTTGCTCCTGGAGGTGACACTAAAAATGTTGTTTATAATCACGTTTTGCGTTAGTTGTATTGTATTCATTTTGTCAAATATTTAACATTATAATTTGAATATTGTACTTTTTATTAAGCTGTAAAACAATAATTTCATTCACCACTATAAAGTATCTTTATTTGAATCCATTTACAGTGTTATTGCTATAATTAAATACCCGTGCAACGCCGGGGCATCAGCTAGTTCAATATATTTAAGGTAAAAACAATAGGAGGGGAAACAAATATAGTTTATAATGAAGTATTAGATAAAGGGAGACAAAAACATTACGTTTATTCACTAAAAGCATCTTTAAAGAGAAAACTCTTAAGTTTAATCTTGAATTTGTCCAAATTCTTTTCCTCTCTTATATATAATGGGAGGTCATTCCAGGACTGAGGAGCGGTTATTGAAAAAAAATAGTGTGACGCCTTATTTGCAAAAGGAGATGCTTTCAAATGCAAAAACAGAAGCCGTCTAATGCTCATTTAAACCCCGAACATACAGCGGAGATTTCGCGTCTTACCCAGGTGCAGAGACAGAACTGCAGCCAGCAGGAAGAGCAGAGAAGTCCTCATGGTCAGCTGGTATCTGCAGAGTTTAGGGGTGGGGGTGGGGGCGCTGGATCCACGGGGGATGCTTTCTCCAGTATAGCCACTGCACTCTCCGGGTCCCGTTAGCCACAAGCGAATGAAGCCCGCCTGTGATCTCACCGAGGCTATATACGGCACCGCTTTTGGCAGAGGTTCAGCCCGCCACACCCTACGCCGCTGCGGGACTGGTTTTCTTGGACCTGAGCTTTGCCGAGCTGGTCTCGCCCGCACTGGTGCAATGCCTGGAGGATGCTTTGAAGCCGGGCTTGTCTCTCTTTGTGCCGTGCGCTCTTGAAACGTCTTGTGATGGGGCTCTGGGTGTTCTTCACAATGCAATAAGCTCCCGTTGATGGCATCCGTCTCTTTTCCCCCCCCCCCCCCCCCATCACGGGAATGCCAGGAACATTTGATGCAGATAAACAGCTTTTGCCTGCAACAGCTTACAGCAGGGCTTGGACAGAAAATGGGATACTCACGTGGGATCTTTAAGGGAGTAAATTCAGGGGAGGTGATACTTGGAATGGGCAGACTTGGTGGGCCATAGCCCTTTTCTGCTGCTTTTTTCTATGTTTCTAAGTTTCTTTATTTTTGATATACCGTCTATCAAACATGTGTCTAAAAGGTGCATGATAAAATGAGATTAAAAAAAAATAAAAAGGGGCGAATTAAAAGAAATGCCTTAATGTGGACTTGATCATCGATAACTATTGCTTTTATTTGATGAGCATTTTTTATGCTATGTTTGAACTGGATGTACCTGTGTTTTTGTTATGCAAATGTAACAAATAAATTAATTAAAAAAAGAAAAAAAGAAATGTCTTATCAAATGTTAAAAAATACTGGCCAAGTTCGCACCGCCACACCGTGGAACGGGAGGGAAAGTTTTTAAATACAGGTACATCGAAGTCAAATAATAAAAAAGGATCATAATGGAGAATGGAGACACATTAGGGAGGAGGGGGGGAAGGGCATCCTCAACCCCCACCAGCGGGAATTAAGGGCAGGAAAGCCAGTACGATCCCCAATCTCTGGCCCCATCGAGGAGCATGAGTGGAGAGGGCATGACATTTGAAAAGTTGGTAGTAATAACGGACAGAAGAGATCGGGGGGGGGGGGGAGGGGGGAGCAGGGGCCCTTAAAGTGACAGGAGACCCACCTCCCTTCTTTTTTTGCTTGTGTTTCAAGTGTGAAGCACAGCTTGATGGAAGAGAAATCCCTACCTATGTAATACGGCCTTCGACCGTCTCCCTCTCTCTGCTCCCCCCAACCCCCACCCCCACCTCCTGCACCACCCTGCCCCGGTCACAGAATGGGAGAGGCGAGTTCTCCCTACAAAGGCAGAAGTTCCCCCACCCCTCCCCTCCGCAACCAGCTTCCCATCTAGAGGGACTCTGCTGTGAACTCGTGCCAGTGGTCCCTCTATGCAGGACAGAGGACCACCGATTGGGACAAGAATCACAGTTGCCGCTGGGAGAAACCACCGAGAAGCAAATGCTGGGACGACACCATTTCCAAGAAACAGAAGCAATAAAAAAAAAGCCAGAACCACTTCACACCACACACAGTAACAGGCAGACAGAGAACAGGGGAAAAAAAAAAATAAAGAGCAAACCTAATAGAGTCTGGCCTAAATTATACCCTTAACCCCCACAGCAGGGAAGAATGAGATACATGCCCAAACGCAAGGGCAAATGAACCATCCCATGCCTGTGTGGTTCTGCCTGCCAGTGGATAAAAGTGGGGGTGGGGGACAGATGTGAATGATGGGGGCATCCTAGGAGTTCAGGGCAGAGGTAGAGGTTAAGGGGAGCGCAAGAGGGTGTGAGGGTATAAGGAGACTGGGTACACCGGGCTTATAGAGGGACTATGTACGAGGGTGGTGTATTTAGAGGAGTGGCTTACGAGGGTGTCTGGGATGTGTGAAGGGCTGTGGGTAGGGCTACCATTTTTGGGGTCACAAAAATTCAGACACATGGCCCTATCCTGTTCCGCCTCTGGCCCCGCCCAGTTCCACCTTCAGCTCCGCCCCGTTCCACCCCAGTTCAGCCTTCAGCCCCGCCCCCCCAAACCTCCTCTCTTCTTTCCCCAAGCTCCGTCCGCGTCTGGAGGACCGGGAGCATGTGCAGATGTTTGTGAAGTCGTCCGCACGTGCTCAGATGCACTCCAAATGCGGCCGGAGCTCGCCAGGTTTCGGAACGTCCGGACAGTCCTCTAAAAAGAGGACATAAGAACAGAATTGCCGCTGCTGGGTCAGACCAGTGGTCCATCGTGCCCTGCAGTCTGCTCACGTGGCGGCCCTTAGGTCAAAGACCAGTGTCTTATTTGAGTCTAGCCTTACCATGTCCGGGTTTCCCCCAGCTGTGGGGAGGTTTGAGAGTACTTCTGTGCATGTGGAGAATGAGTATTGGCAAGTATGGCAGACATCGGTGTATGGGACTGGTTTATGGGAGAGTCCATGTCTACTGGAGTGGGTATATGTGTCCGTGTATATATGTGAGAGGGTATTTAGAAGTTAGTTATGTAAGGAAAGAAATATGAGGTTTGGAGATGGGAGGGGAAGGGTGTGGGATGAAAAAGAATGCTACAAATTCCTTATGTGATCGAAAGTGAGGGTGAATGCTTGAAAGCTAGCATCTATCGCCATATGCTTCATCCTTCCACCCCTCCCCGACACGCACTTTTTGTCCACATTAGGCTCCTCCAGTGTTGGCAGCCGGGGCCAGTTCATGCCCTCTGGGGGGGGGGGGGCGCAGAAAAGTTCTCAGCTCAACCCAGAAGGGAACGGCATGGAGCCATGAAACTTACAAAGTTATTCCACATATTCTCCCCTAAATTCAACACATTTCGCACATGGTGTCTGACGTTTCCGTAACCCTTCGGAAAAAATCCTCCGATATCTGATCACTGAGATTCTGCTCCGCTGCTGCAGTCACTTCCAAATCCCTTGAAAACTGTCGTCCTTTCAAACTCTTTTAAAGCTCTGGAAACAGAAAATAGTCATCTGCTGCAGGAATAGGAAGTTCATGGTGGCTCAGAGATCCACACCTGAAAATGCCACACTTTTCGAGTTTTGTCACTGTCTCTGTCCCTTTCCTGTAAGCTTTGCCTTAATCGCACAAGCCTCGAACACTTATGATTTGAAAGTGTTTGAGGCTTGTGCAGATGAGGACAGAGCTTAGACATTGGTGGAATGAGGCATTATGACATCACAATCTGACCTCTAGAATGTTGCTACGTATGATTTTAAAGGGTTTGAGGCTTGTGCAGATGAGGATGGAGCTTAGGCATTGGTGGAATGAGGCATTATGACATCACAATCTCAGCTCTAGAATGTTGCTACGTATGATTTTAAAGGGTTTGAGGCTTGTGCAGATGAGGACAGAGCTTAGACATTGGTGGAATGAGGCATTATGACATCACAATCTGACCTCTAGAATGTTGCTACGTATGATTTTAAAGGGTTTGAGGCTTGTGCAGATGAGGACAGAGCTTAGACATTGGTGGAATGAGGCATTATGACATCACAATCTGACCTCTAGAATGTTGCTACGTATGATTTTAAAGGGTTTGAGGCTTGTGCAGATGAGGACAGAGCTTAGACATTGGTGGAATGAGGCATTATGACATCACAATCTGACCTCTAGAATGTTGCTACGTATGATTTTAAAGTGTTTGAGGCTTGTGCAGATGAGGATGGAGCTTAGGCATTGGTGGAATGAGGCATTATGACATCACAATCTCAGCTCTAGAATGTTGCTACTTAGGATTTGAAAGTGTTCGAGGCTTGTGCGGATGAGGGCGGAGCTTAGGCACTGGTGGAATGAGGCATTATGACATCACAATCTCAGCTCTAGAATGTTGCTACTTAGGATTTGAAAGTGTTCGAGGCTTGTGTAGATGAGGACGGAGCTGACAGAAAAAGAACTCGCTGGGATGGGATGGGAAAATGAGTTCCCACAAGGACGGGGAAAAATTTGTCCCCATGTCATTCTCTAAATCAATGATCTGATACAATGTTAAAAAAATAGCCATAGCCTTGAGATTCTGCAAACTGGCACTTTGCAAAATAAAATATACTGTTTTCAGCTCCAGTGGCAAAATAACGCTCAGAATTTAAGAAGTTGGTTGGGCTGAGAACTTTTCAGCACCCCCTCGTATTTCCCTTTGGTGCACTGATGTATATTCTTGAACTTTCAGAGGACTGCTGAGGAAATTAAGAAGTTACGCGACAGGGAGCAATGACCTCATATGGACTGTAAACGGATTACAAGATAATAGAGGAGTGACAAATGGTTCGTTTTCCCCAAAGATAAAGGACCGATTGCTCTGATGATCCGACAGGGGAGCAATGAGTAAGATGACGGGACATTATTCAAAGGTGTCGCACCGCAGATTGGGAGCAGTTGCTGGGAATCAAATGAGTCTGGGGGACCGGCGTCTATAAGACGTGGCGTAGAAAAAGGCAAAATGATCGCAGGCGAGGAAAATAATCCTAGCCCTAGATCTGTGGCACTGGATTCGTCCCCTCGGGAAAAGGATTTTTGGTGTCACCCCTGCTGGAATCTTCACGTTGGCATGTGGCAATGGTCAAAAAAAGCAGACAAGGCTTGCTCTGAACGGAACGGAAAATAAAAGCAGGGATTGCTTTCATGTCCTTGCTGTGACCACACCCAAATGCTGGGTTCGGTATGGTAGGAAGGGGAAGGAACGGAATCTCGCTCACACCTTTTTGCAGCTGTAGCTCGAGGCCAGTAGATTCTGTGCGGTTGGCACAATCAATGCAGTTTACATACCAAGTTAATCAATTGTGAGAAAATCCGGTGGCATTGTCAGATGATACGATTTTATTTGGTATGTCAGTGAGAGCTAAGAGTTAAATATTATCAAATAATAATAAACTCGTACTCATCATGACAGGGGTTGCCATACAACATATTATGAAAAATTGGAAAAATTGGGATCGTTTAAATCAGGGGTAGGGAACTCCGGCCCTTGAGAGCCGTATTCCAGTCAGGTTTTCAGGATTTCCCCAATGAATATGTATTGAAAGCAGTGCATGCAAATAGATCTCTTGCAGATTCATTGGGGAAATCCTGAAAACCCGACTGGAATACGGCTCTCGAGGACCGGAGTTCCCTATCGCTGTTCTAGGAGGTGATAAGTGCTACCACAGGGGTAGGGAACTCCGGTCCTCGAGAGCCGTATTCCAGTCGGATTTTCAGGATTTCCCCCAATGAATATGCATTGAAAGCAGTGCATGCAAATAGATCTCTTGCAGATTCATTGGGGAAATCCTGAAAACCCGACTGGAATACGGCTCTCGAGGACCGGAGTTCCCTATCGCTGTTCTAGGAGGTCACAGGGGTAGGGAACTCCGGTCCTCGAGAGCCGAATTCCAGTCGGGTTTTCAGGATTTCCCCCAATGAATATGCATTGAAAGCAGTGCATGCAAATAGATCTCATGCAGATTCATTGGGGAAATCCTGAAAACCCGACTGGAATACGGCTCTCGAGGACCGGAGTTCCCTACCGCTGTTCTAGGAGGTGATAAGTGCTACCACAGGGGTAGGGAACTCCGGTCCTCGAGAGCCGTATTCCAGTCGGATTTTCAGGATTTCCCCCAATGAATATGCATTGAAAGCAGTGCATGCAAATAGATCTCATGCATATTCATTGGGGAAATCCTGAAAACCCGACTGGAATACGGCTCTCGAGGACCGGAGTTCCCTACCGCTGTTCTAGGAGGTGATAAGTGCTACCACAGGGGTAGGGAACTCCGGTCCTCGAGAGCCGTATTCCAGTCAGGTTTTCAGGATTTCCCCAATGAATATGTATTGAAAGCAGTGCATGCAAATAGATCTCGTGCAGATTCATTGGGGAAATCCTGAAAACCCAACTGGAATACGGCTCTCGAGGACCGGAGTTCCCTACCGCTGTTCTAGGAGGTGATAAATGCTACCACAGGGGTAGGGAACTCCGGTCCTCGAGAGCCGTATTCCAGTCAGGTTTTCAGGATTTCCCCAATGAATATGTATTGAAAGCAGTGCATGCAAATAGATCTCGTGCAGATTCATTGGGGAAATCCTGAAAACCCGACTGGAATACGGCTCTCGAGGACCGGAGTTCCCTACCGCTGTTCTAGGAGGTGATAAGTGCTACCACAGGGGTAGGGAACTCCGGTCCTCGAGAGCCGTATTCCAGTCAGGTTTTCAGGATTTCCCCAATGAATATGTATTGAAAGCAGTGCATGCAAATAGATCTCGTGCATATTCATTGGGGAAATCCTGAAAACCCGACTGGAATACGGCTCTCGAGGACCGGAGTTCCCTACCGCTGTTCTAGGAGGTGATAAGTGCTACCACAGGGGTAGGGAACTCCGGTCCTCGAGAGCCAAATTCCAGTCGGGTTTTCAGGATTTCCCCCAATGAATATGCATTGAAAGCAGTGCATGCAAATAGATCTCATGCAGATTCATTGGGGGAATCCTGAAAACCCGACTGGAATACAGCTCTCGAGGACCAGAGTTCCCTACCCCTGGTTTAAACGATACCATTTGGTGGAATTCTTTATGTCATATGTATAAAAAGGAACGTATTCTGGCCATACAGCAGGGGCACTTAATGAAATTTAGGAAGGTTTGGGGACCATTAGAACAATATTGTAAAGATTGATAATATTTTTTTTTCTTTTTCTATGTTGATTGTACACATCCTGGGGCGGTGGGGGGGATACTTAAGGTCTTTGAATGAGGAAATGATGGTAGGGGAGGGAGGGTAATTGTTTTGAAGGAATATTGTAAGAGTTTTAAGTGATGTTACATGAAATTGATTGTATATTGAATCACACTTATTGAAAGTTTTAAAATGAATAAAGATAATTTTTTTTTTTTTAAATGGGGCAGTGAAAATGTTAAATGACTTGCCCAGAGCCACAATGAGCTGCAGTGGGAATTTAACTCACAACTAGAGAATGACACGGTGACAAAATTCATCACCGTTCCTGTCCCCGCGGATAACCGCGAGAAACCATCTTCATGTCATTCTTTAAGGAGAGAGTGAAGAATCAGAGTATGAATGGCCACAACCGCTGACCCGCAAGCTTTGCTTTGAAGAATGCTGGTGTAGAAGGACTGAGGTTGAAACAGACACTACAGAATGACAGTCTCTGGTATCCAGAGCAGATATTGTGATGTCATAATGCCTCATTCCACCAGTGCCTAAGAGCCAATCACGTCAGTGATGTCACAATGGCTTCATTATCCTTGGCTCCCATAAGAATCAGAGTATGAATGGCCACAACCACTGACCCGCAAGCTTTGCTTTGAAGAATGCTGGTGTAGAAGGACCGAGGTTGAAACAGACACTACAGAATGACAGTCTCTGGTATCCAGAGCAGATATTGTGATGTCATAATGCCTCATTCCACCAGTGCCTAAGAGCCAATCACATCAGTGATGTCACAATGGCTTCACTATCCTTGGCTCACATAAGAATCAGAGTATGAATGGCCACAACCACTGACCCGCAAGCTTTGCTTTGAAGAATGCTGGTGTAGAAGGACTGAGGTTGAAATAGACACTAAAAAATGACATGGGATTATTTCCCGCGGTTATCCACGGGGACGGGAACGGTGATGAATTTTGTCACCGTGTCATTCTCTACTCACAACCTCAGGATGCTGAGACAGCTGCTCTAATCACATGGCCACGCCTGCCGTCCAAGGGTACAAAATGATGAGGGGGGGAGGGTAGAGAAAAGACTGCAGTAAATAGATTAGGGAAGAAACAAATGGGAAGACTTATGACCGAAGTGCATAAAAAAAGCTTATTAAGCTTCAGTTGTAACTTTCAACTTTTGTCTGTCCCTTTGGGCTAGATTGGAGGGGTGTGTGGCGCAGTGGTTGAAGCTACAGCCTCAGCACCCTCAGGTTGTGGGTTCAAACCCCGCGCTGCTCCTTGTGACCCTGGGCAAATCACTTAATCCTCCCTAGCCCCAGGTATGTTAGATAGATTGTGAGCCCACCGGGACAGAGAGGGAAAATGCTTGAGTACCTGATTGTAAAAACCGCTTAGATAACCTTGATAGGCGGTATATAAAAATCCTAATAAACATGAAACTTCACTAAGCTCACCGATCGTGTCCCGACCAGTATGCGCGCGTTCCCCGACCCGACTCGCTAACCTTCTGCCTGATCTGCGCCTGATCTGATCCGCATATGCAAATGAGGGGAAATAGCATGCAAAGTAGGAAGGCAGCGACTCACTAAACAGAGGAAGGAACGCCAATTGGTCTGGCCGATCCAAAAAGAAGCGCCTGATGAGGATCAGTCGCCCACGTCCTTGCCGACTGCCCTGCTCTCTGCCGCCCTGAAATCTCAGTATCAGAACAATAATAAACCCAATTTAAACGCATCTCCCTTGCGCAAAAAGCGCAAGAAGGCAAGCTCTGCCGACTCTCCTGCTCTCTGCCGCCCTTCCCTGCAGTGCCCACAGGTTAAAAGCGTGTTCTGTTCCTTTAAAGCCCCTCCCCCCTCGTTTTGACCTCGTTTGTGTGGAGAGCAAGGGGATGCGCAGACCTCATCTACAGGCAAAAAAGATCGTATGCGCATGTGTCAGGGTGGCTCTGCAGCGATCCGTGGGGTCGCAGGGGGCGTGCCTCTGATCGCATTAATTTGCATGAGGAGTCGTAGTGAATCGGTCGCCCGGGAAGACTCGGCCACGGATCGCCCAACAAAGGTGAGCTTAGTGTTCCTCGTCTTCTTTGCCCCTTACTCTTTGCATAGTAAACCACTTAGATTATTTGGATTGTCTCTGTGGTATATAATGATAATGATATGTTGTGGTCTAATATCCCCAATTAATGTGGAGACAAACTGTAGTTCACCAATCAAAATATCAAAACAAAAACTGAACACAGTGTAATAATTAGCAGCGACATCAAATTTATAATAGTAATGAGGAAAAAGACATCAAATATTCCACCGTCTTAATATTTTAAAGACACATTCAGTGGGGCAGAAGGTACTATCATTAAGAACATAATAGCCTTACTGGGTCAGACCAATGGTCCATCAAGCAAGCCCATTCTCACAGTGGCCAATCCAGGTCACTAGTGCCTGGCCAAAACACAAGGAGTAGCAAGATTCCATACAGAATCCCAAGGTGTAGCAAGATTTTCTACTCCGGAATCCCAAAAAGTAGCAAGATTCCGGAATCCCAAAGAGTAGCGAAATTCCAGAATCCCAAAGAGTAGCAACATTCCATACAGAATCCCAAGGAGTAGCAAGATTCCGGAATCCCAGAGAGTAACAAGATTCTAGAATCCCAAATAGTAGCAATATTCTATACATAAGCTCAAAGAGTAGCGAGATTCCGGAATCCCAAGGAGTAGCAACATTCCATACAGAATCTCAAAGAGTAGCAACATTCCATACAGAACCCCAAGGAGTAGCAAGATTTTCTACTCCGGAATCCCAAAAAGTAGCAAGATTCTGGAATCCCAGAGAGTAACAAGATTCTAGAATCCCAAAGAGTAGCAACATTCCATACAGAATCTCAAAGAGTAGCAACATTCCATACAGAACCCCAAGGAGTAGCAAGATTTTCTACTCCGGAATCCCAAAAAGTAGCAAGATTCTGGAATCCCAGAGAGTAACAAGATTCTAGAATCCCAAAGAGTAGCAACATTCCATACAGAATCTCAAAGAGTAGCAACATTCCATTCAGAACCCCAAGGAGTAGCAAGATTTTCTACTCTGGAATCCCAAAAAGTAGCAAGATTCCAGAATACCAAAGAGTAGCAAGATTCCCTGCTACCAATCCGTGCTAAACCTTGATCAAGATTTCTGGGACCGAAAAGATTAAATGGGGATGGCAATTACCCTTGTCAAATAATACTAAGATTAGAACTTGCTATGAAAGGCACATTTAAAACAAATCCCAGAAAGTATATTTTCACTAGATATGTTGCCATGCTGAAAATACTCCAGAAAAAAAAAAAAGAATCATGAATACAGCATGTATTTGATCTCACTGAGCCTCGTTGTGATCTTTGTCACTTGACCCCCCCCCCCCCCATTGCCTCAGGTAGAGATATTGTAATCCCTCCAGGAGGCGGAGAAATGCCTGCATTACTACTACTACTATTATTGATCACTTCTACAGCGCTGAAAGGCACATGTAGCACTGTACATTTTGACATTTAATAGATGGTCCCTGCTCTGAAGAGCTTACAATCTAACTTGGACAGACAGACATGACATATAGGGTTGGGGATGCAGAACCCAAGGTGAGAGGAGTTAGGATTCGAAAGCACTCTCATAGAGGTGGGCTGACATTTATAGATGGTCCCTGCTCTGAAGAGCTTACAATCTAACTTGGACAGACAGACATGACATATAGGGTTGGGGATGCAGAACCCAAGGTGAGAGGAGTTAGGAGTCGAAAGAACTCTCAAAGAGGTGGGCTGACATTTATAGATGGTCCCTGCTCTGAAGAGATTACAATCTAACTTGGACAGACAGACATGACATATAGGGTTGGGGATGTAGAACCCAAGGTGAGAGGAGTTAGGAGTTGAAAGCACTGTCAAAGAGGTGGGTTGGCATTTATAGATGGTCCCTGCTCTGAAGAGCTTACAATCTAACTTGGACAGACAGACATGACATATAGGGTTGGGGATGCAGAACCCAAGGTGAGAGGAGTTAGGAGTCAAAAGCACTCTCATAGAGGTGGGCTGACATTTATAGACGGTCCCTGCTATGAAGAGCTTACAATCTAACTTGGACAGACAGACATGACATATAGGGTTGGGATGCAGAACCCAAGGTGAGAGGAGTTAGGAGTCGAAAGAACTCTCAAAGAGGTGGGCTGACATTTATAGATGGTCCCTGCTCTGAAGAGCTTACAATCTAACTTGGACAGACAGACATGACATATAGGGTTGGGATGCAGAACCCAAGGTGAGAGGAGTTAGGAGTCAAAAGCACTCTCAAAGAGGTGGGTTGACATTTATAGACTGTCCCTGCTATGAAGAGCTTACAATCTAACTTGGACAGACAGACATATCATATAGGGTTGGGGATGCAGAACCCAAGGTGAGAGGAGTTAGGATTCAAAAGCACTCTCATAGAGGTGGGCTGACATTTATAGATGGTCCCTGCTCTGAAGAGCTTACAATCTAACTTGGACAGACAGACATGTCATATACGGTTGGAGGATGCAGAACCCAAGGTGAGAGGAGTTAGGAGTCGAAAGAACTCTCGAAGAGGTGGGCTTTTATCTCGGACTTGAACTCTGTCAGAGACGGAGCCCGCTGTATGTTCCAGGCATACGATGCAGCAAGATAGAAGGGATGGAGGCAGAGGAGGAGAAGGGCACAGATAGGAGGGACCTACCAGATGAGCGGAGCTCGTGGGGAGGGGA
The DNA here is from genome assembly GCF_902459505.1 of Geotrypetes seraphini. Taxonomy (NCBI): domain Eukaryota; kingdom Metazoa; phylum Chordata; class Amphibia; order Gymnophiona; family Dermophiidae; genus Geotrypetes; species Geotrypetes seraphini. Next base: position 15,617,861 of record NC_047085.1, read on the forward strand.
CATCAGGGGAGATAAGTGAAGAGAGATAGTGAGGGACAGCTGAGTGAATGCATTTGTAGGTCGGTAAGAGGAGTATGAATTGTATTTGGATATGGATGGGAAGCCAATAAAGTGTTTTTAGGAGGTGGGTAACATGACTTTAGCGGCTCTCATGGAATATGAGTCGTAGAGCCGAATTCTGGGGAGAAACATGGCTGAGCGGAAGTAGCGATTTGCAGTAATCTAAGCGCAAGGTGATGAGGGCATATATAAGGGATTTTGGTAGGGTGCTCAGAGAGGAAGGGTCAGATTTTGGTAATATTACAGAGGAAGAAGCGGCAGGTTTTAGCGATATAATGTATCTGGGCAGCGAAGGAGAGAGAGGAGTCAGCTGACCCCGAGATTGTGAGCAGACAAGACAGGGAGGATGAGGGAAGTGGGAAGGCGTAACTTGCCTTCAGCTACCACTGAAAAATGCACCAGCTAAACCCCCAAACCCCTTCCTTCCCTCCTTTGGAACTTGAAAGACTGGGCAACTTTTTGTCTTAGGAAGCCTTTTCTCTGGATTACTATTCATTTGGGCTTTAAACCCATTTAAAAAAATTAGGCAACACTAAACTAAACTAAATCTTGGGTTTATATACCGCGCCATCTCCACATTTGTGGAGCTCGGCACGGTTTACAGGAATTATAATGAGAAAGGAATTCCAAGAAAGGGTTGGGTGAAGATCGGAGAAGGAAGAGTGTTAGCGGGCTAGGATGTCGGAAGGAGGGAGAGTTAGCCAGCTCCCCTGGAAAAACGATGAGGACTTGATGGGAGGGTTTGTCATCTAAAAAAAAAAAACCAACCAGACAGCATGTCTGGTTTTCATTTGTCAGAGATCCTTTTTTATTGCAGTGAGCGTCAGAAACTTTCCATCCCTTTCAGGTCAGTCTGCAGACAGAAGCCTTTTATAAAATTCTTCCTAAGAGGTCATAGTTTAGAAGACATAAAAAAGAAGACTCTGTCAATGCGGGCTAGTTTCAGTAGAAGTTATCAATATAAAATCAGATGTATCTGTCTGTGTGTGTGTGTATGTATGTTCCAGCATACCTCTGAAATGCATGGACAGATTTCAACCAAATTTAAGAACATAAGAATAGCCTTACTGGGTCCATCAAGCCCAGTAGCCCGTTCTCACAGTGGCCAATCCAGGACCCTAGTACCTGGCCAAAACCCAAGGAGTAGCAAGATTCCGGAATCCCAAAGAGTAGCAAGATTCCAGAATCCCCAGAGTGGCAACATTCCATACAGAATCTCAAAGAACAGCAGATTCTGGAATCCAACATAGAAGCAACATTCTAGAATCCCAAAGAGTAACAAGATTCCAGAATCCCCAGAGTAGTAACATTCCATGCGGAATCCCCAAAGAGTAGCAAGATTCCAGAATCCCCAGAGCGGCAACATTCCGTACAGAATCTCAAAGAACAGCAGATTCTGGAATCCAACGTAGAAGCAACATTCTAGAATCCCAAAGAGTAACAAGATTCTAGAATCCCAAAGAGTAGCAACATTCCATGTTACGGATCCAAGGCAAGCAGTGGCTTCCCCCATGTCTTTCTCAATAACAAACTGGACTTTTCCTCCAGGAAGGGGCTGACAAAGTAGAAATAATCGAAAACGACAGATATTACTGTCTAATTCATACTTTTTGGTCTCGCTGAGATTAATACTGATACTCCCGATGCCATTAAAGTCCAAGTTCAGCCCCATACAGAGGGCCATTCTTGCTGCTAAAAATGAAGACGTCCACGAAATAAACAACCAAATACTTCCCGTTTTACCAGGCGTAGTCCCTGAATACAAGTCTATCGACACCAGAAGATTGGGATAAATAAATATCCAGGCACCGCCGGGTGATCAGCTAGTTAACGATAAAAGTCCACATTTGGAAACCCCCCCAGAAGAACACGCAGGATAAAAGTGAAATAATAATTTATGGTTTTGGGTCTCACTTACCGGTGGACAGGCACAGAGCTGCAGCCAGCAGGGAGAGCAGAAAAGTCCTCATCTTCAGTTGATGTCTGTGGCGTTTTGGGGGGGGGGGCAGGAATGGGATCCGCTGAGACTTTTTATAGCCGCCGAGTATTTGCTTTCTGTGCCCGGTATCAGCAAGCCAGTGAGTGTGTCAGTGCCCCTTTCTCGTGTCATCCGACTCCGTAGGAGGGATGGTCTTGGCAAATGTCCAGACCCGCCGCTTTGCAAACCTTGGAAGCCTGACAAAAGCGAGCTCTCCCGCTGATCTGGATCCGGGCTCTGTCCTTGATTACACCGCCTCTAATGGGCTTATGTGGTGCTCATTTCTGGAGGTGATGTTCCAATTCAATTAGAATCAGTGCCCGGATGCTGGCCACAAGTGCATTTTATTCATAAATTCCTATGGATTTTTTCCCCCCACAGACCTGCCAAGTTTCCTGAACTTGGTGGGAGGCTCCTGGTTATTTGGATTTCAACTGGATCGGCCAAAATGTCGGCCCAAAGCCCCATCTGCACGGTGTCCTTTTCGCTTCAGCTCTATAAAGCAGCCTGGACTTGTAAACAGCTGTTCTGGCTCCAGGCTCCAGCCAGAGCTAAACTGATTTTTTTGTTTTCCTGCCTCTCATCATTGCATGCTTTTGAAGCTTTGCCTGGCCCTTTGCTCTCCTGCCAGGCTACACAATATTAGAGGGGCAGTCCAAGTTTTTGAAGTGCCGGAGGGGGGGGGGGGGGTGAAGTCTGCTGCCAGTAACACTGGCTCAGACCATCAGATGACTTGCTGCATGGAGATGTGGGGGAGGGGGAGGAGGTACAATTTACTTGGAGAGAGGGATGAGCTGATACAGTTTTTTTAAATGTTGATTGTACGAATATTGGATGATGTTATTTCTAATGGTGCTATGCTTGAATTTTGCAACATAAATTTGGTCTTAAAAACTCAGAAAATTTTAGATGGTTGCAACTGAAGCATGCCATTCAGGCGGGGTTCCCTGATTGGAAAAACCTTAATAATCATTATAGTTTGGAGTTTCTGTGTTTTCAGACAGACTTCTTGGGTCACCAGGCCGCCCAGTGGTACAAAGTGTTAAGTGGATTTAATAAAAAGAAATTAAAAAGTGGTTTAAGAGATATTTGGAGCATTGAGATTAAGCATGAAATTACTGCATCTCAATGGCCACAAATTTGGTCTCGGAGGATGAAATGTACGGTGTCTGCATCTATGAGACAAACTTGGTTTTTTCTGTTACATAGAGCATTGTGGACCCCTGTTAGGTTACAAAAATTAGATAGTTCTTTGTCTAATAGATGTTGTCATTGTCATCTAGAAGTAGGAACTTTAGATCATTTACTGTTTCATTGCCCATTTATTATGAGTTTTTGGAAATCAATTTGGGACCAAATTAATAATTTGTTAGATAATCCGGTGGCATTATCCTATGATACTGTGATATTTGGTATGGAAATGAGAGCAAAAAGTCAGATTTCTGTGAATAATAATAAGTTATTACTTATAATGACTGGTGTTGCCATTCAGCAAATCACATATAATTGGAAGGATTGGAGAAGATTAAATTACAACTTTTGGTGGAACTCTCTATGCCATATATATAAAATGGAAAGATTTATTGCATTACAAAAGGGTTATTTCAAGAAATTTCAGGATGTATGGAAACCATTAACAAAATATTGCACGGAGTAGTTAGATTTGTTTCCCTTAATTTTATTAGTATTAATTGGGTAGGGAGGGGATATTTTATTAATACATATTATATTATACTGGATTATATGGTAGGGAGGGAGGGAAGGGGGAATGATAAGATTTTAAGTAATGTGCAAATGATACTTTGTAAGTGATATATGTATTGTTAATGTGATTGAATCTATGTAACACTTAATGTAATTTTAAAAATGAATAAAGAACATTAAAAAAAAAAAAATGTTGATTGCCCTGTAAGCTCTACAGGGCAAGGACTGTCTCCTATGTATTCGTCAAGCGTTTGCAACATGTAGTAGCAGTTTGCCAGCAGGGCTCGGAAATGTCACTAGTGTTAACTTTATTATTTTTATCTATTCAATTGTCGATGCGGTTCTTCCAGGGGGAGCTCAGAACGGTTTGACATGAATTAATTCAGGTACTCAAGCATTCTCCCCTGTCTGGCTCACAATCTATCTAATGTACCTGGGGCAATGGGGTAGATTAAGGGCTAGATTCACTAAGCCCACCAATCGTATACTGACCTGATTTTCCTCCAACCTGATTCACTAACCTTTATGCCGATCATCCTCCGATCCGCACATGCAAATGAGGGGAAACGGCACGAAGGGAGCAATTCACTAAACTAAGGAAGGCACACTGACTGGGCTGGCCAATCCAAAACCAAGGGACTTGTGAGGACCAGTCGCTTAGCAAAAACCCTGCTCTCCGCACCGAGTCTCCTGCTTGCCGCCCATCCCTGCAGCACGAGCCCGTGATTTTAACCCACTTTAAACCCGGGTTAAAACCACGGGCTCGCGAGTATAAAAGCTATAAAAAAAAAAAAAAAAAAAGCACAGACAGCAAAAGCATGCGCAGACTAGTGCTGCCCGATTCAGGCAAAAAAAATTTGATTTGATTCAGCCTATTGAATTGGTTTCTCAATTCAATTCAATTTTCCTGCCCAATTGGGTATTTTTTTCAAACATCCTGGTCGGTTTAATTTTTAGCCTCTTCACCCCCTTTGCCTTCTCCTAACCACACTGGCGATGTGGTATAAACAAAATAAACAAACAAAAAAGACTTTCCCTCTCTCTCGCTCATATTTGCGGTCTAACACCAGCTCTGAAAGGATACACATTTCAAATCTAACACACTGTAATCACAAAACAGAAAATAAAATTATTTTTTCTACCTTTTGTTGTCTGGTCATTATTCAAATCATGTTGGTCCCAGGCTCTGGTTGTCTTCTGATAAGTCACTTGCCAGGGTCTCCTGCCCATTTGTCGTTTCCTTCTTTCTCTGTGCTAACCTCCATCTTCCTCCCCTTCTGTTTCCCTTTCCTCCCCCAGAGGTCTGGCATCTTCCCTTTTTTCATCTCCATCCACGCAGCTGCAGCGATGAACCCCCCCATCCCCAGATCCACCATCTCTCCTTTTCTCAATTACCCTTTCATCCAGCATCTCTCCCTCCCCCGGTGTAACATTTCTCCTTTATGCCTCCCCATCCATCTCGCCCTCTCCATGAGTCCAATACTTTCTGCCTTCTGCATGCTTGTCCTTTCCCCTTCCCTCAAGTGGCAATCCTCCTTCCCACCCCCCAACCCAATATGCTCTCTCCCCATGCAACATCTCACCCTCCCTTCCAGTGTGTAGCACCTTTCCTTTCCTTCCCTTTCTGCCAAGTCCTGCAGCACCTCTTCTCCCTTCCTGTTACCTCCCCCCGTATCCAGCAGTACCCCTTCTCCCTCCCCTGCTCCCCCTGTCCAGCAATGCTCCTTCCCCCTTCCCTTCCCTGCTCCCCCCTGTCCAGCAGTACCCCTTCTCCCTTCCCTCTCTCCCTGTACATCTAAACCAGGGCCCCCTTCCCCCAAAGGCCTGCCCCAGGGAGTCGCGCTGAATGCTCTGTGATGATCCCGATGCTCATAGAAACTCTATGCGCGTCAGGAGCGGCGCGGAGCATTCAGCACTGCTCCCTACGGTAATAACCGCTATCGCGGTTTAGTAAAAAGGGGGGGGGGGAAAGTTATTATTATTATTATTTTATTAAATGAACCTTCAATATCTGCACATTATTGTGGCAAATAAGAGAAATTTAACATACATATTTCACTAATACCTAAACACTTACACTTTGGTGTAGTCATCTACCAATGGCGTTCCAAACCCTCAAGCATTCAATGTCTTCTTGAGACTGGATAAAGCCTGCAATGCTGTTCAACTCCTTGCAACAGTTCACAGTCATTCTCACGCGGGACAAAGCCGCGCCAACATTTGAGCCCAGCCAATTGCGCGCAAGACTCCAGTACGCTGCTGGAAAAGTTAATTTTAAAGAGCTCCAACGGGGGGGGGGGGGTGAGTAGTGTTCACGCTGCCGTTGGGGGGGGGGGTTGGGGGTTGGAACCTCCCATTATTGAGGAAACTTAACTTTCTCCCGATTTTTTAGGAAAAAGTTAAGAGTTCTGTATAATGTGAGGGGTTGCACCCCCCCCCCCCCCCACACACACACCCCAATGACAGCTAACGGCAGCACGAACAGTATGAAGTAAAGTGGGGAGTTCCACACACACAAACCTTCCGTCGGAGCTCTTTAAAATTAAGTTTTAGAGCGGCGAGCTGGAGTCTTGCGCCCAATTGTCTGGGCAGAAATGTCGGCGCGGCTTTGTCCGTCACCCCTTGCAACAAGACCTCACGTTACACTGAGTCTGTGGTGAGGCCAGTGTCAAAGTCTGTTTGAATTTTAACACCTTGCTAGGCTATGTCATTAACCACCATCACTGTGCTGACAAAGTGCTCAGCAGGGCGTGAAACAGGAAATGTGATTCCGGTCCAACCATGTCTCCCAGTGACGTGCTTCGGTTTACCTGCTTGAAAACCGGCTTGCCCCAGCACTGTGCTGTTCAACAGTTTTGAAGCAATGTCCTGTTTGACATTGTCGGTGATTAAACAATTTTTATTGAGTCAAAGTTAAACAGTTACAGATATTGTGTTTCCCTGAAAATAAGATCTACCCTAAAAATAAGCCATAGCATCATTTTCGGGGTAGGTCTTAATATAAGCCCTACCCATAAAATAAGCCCTAGTCCAATTTGCCGGCAACTCTTCATCCCAGCCACTTCCCCCCCACACACACACACACTGCGCAATCGATCTCAAGCGAGCTCTACCTTCAAGTGAAGCAGCGTTGGGCTGGCAGCACTCTAAACAGGCTGCTTCGGCCTTGTCCGTCGGTTGAAGGTAGGGCTTGCTCGTGGTCGGCGGGGAGGGAAGGATGGAGGGTCAGCAGGGGTTTGGCTGCGCGGTGGGGACAGGGGGGTGCTCAAGGGTTCTGCTGCACAATCGATGGGAGGGAGGGAGGAAAGAGGAAGAATTGGGGTGAAGGAGAGGAAGGGAGAGATGATCATGTGCATACCCCAAAAATAGGACCTAGTGCCTTTTTTTGGGCCCCAAATGAATATAAGACACTCTCTTATTTTCGGGGAAGCATGGTAGTACAGCAGAACGAAACAGGGCTCACAACTGAGAAAAAATATACGCTAGAATCCCCTCCCCTCCCATCCGGAATCCCTTCCCCAAATATAAAAACAAGTAGGTTAGCAAAATTGGAAAGCATAAACAGAAAAGCAAAGAAATGTAAAAGCAGGTTGAAAATGAGAGTTAACAGTTCAAAATACGACTTTGGGCCAAAGGAGTCATAGTGTTCCAGAAGGGCTCCCAAGTCGCCTGGAAACGTAGCCCCCTCACAGAGGAAAGGACTGTAATGTCCCGGCGTTCTCAGGTGAGCAAATATATCATCTGCGTCTCCATAACGATAAAGTAGGTGCAATCACATCCAACCATTTGATCAGGATGTATTTCGAGGCAACCAACGTGGGCCATTTGAGAAAGCAACTCGTTGTCTGGGACGATGAGCTGGAACAGAACCAAACAGAACTAATGGAGTGCGCCGAACAGTCGCCTTCCAAATGGAACCAATAAAAGTGAAGACTCCAGTTCAGAAACCAACAACAGTGGGGCAAGTCCAGAGACTGTCGGTGATTAAAGCATGTTTGCTGAAATGTGCAAATGATACAGCCAGTTGTGCAGTAATGGGGAGGGGAGGGGGAGACAGACCGCCCCAGGCGCTGCCTTAGTGGGGGGCACCGTCACCTCTCCTCCTCTCTGCCCCATCCTTCCCCCTGTGATTCTAACTCTTCACCGGCTTGAGCAGCAGCTCCAATCTGTTACTCGCGCTGGCCTTGGTTCTCCCTCTGAAGTCACTTCCGTAAGGTATGCTCTTCACATGAGCTGCACAAATTCCAGGGAAAAGCCCCACAACGGGGCTGAAGAAGGCTTCCAACAGATCCCAAATGACACCTGCGAGGGGTCCCCAGAATCGGCACGCTTACGTTTCATGTTGCCACCAAAAACTGGTACTGGGTGGGACTTCTTGCCCATTTCCCAGACCCACACCGGCTCTCCAGCCCCAGAGGACCTAGAGGAGGTGAAGCCCAAAGCTCCTGCTCCCTCCCCATGCATGCCATGGCAAGTGATACATGGACGCTCCTCTGCCAAAAGTCTGGTATAATCCACACATGAATTCATCTGAATGTGGGTTGAGGAGTTCATCCCTGATGATTTTTAGCAAAATCGAGGGGTTATGAGGCAGAAAAGAGAAGTTAAAAAAAAAAAAAAGATAAAATCCAAGATGGCCGACGCCAGTAAATTCACACCAATACAGGTCCATAGAAATGATTTTAGGAAAATAAAAACTGTCAAAATAGGGGGTTTGGAGGTGGGAGACCTGTACTCCCACCCTCAGAAACTGCTAAAAGTTCAGTTTTTAGACCCTCTCTCCCTGATTCTCCCATAGGAAGCAATGGGGCTATACTCACAGTCTCCACAAATGCAAGCCTGGCAGCTCTGTTTGTGCAGCTGAAGTGAAGGGAAAGGAATTTCTGCCTCAGATTTTCTCCAAGCAGTCCAATCTTTAAGATCCTTGGGCTGCCAGTCAGACGGACCCTGACTGAAACCTCCACCCCTTGGAACCTTGCCACATGACTGGAGGGGGAGAGGGGGAGGGGGAGAAAACGTCCTATACCTTGATACCTGAAGGGCTCTTACTCAGGACGTATCAAGCCTCTGACAAGGTCAGAAGTCAAGCTAGCTCCCAGGGGAATAGACCCCGAGCCTTGAGGTGGCACACAGCAGGCTGGCTCCACTGGTCCACCTAAAGCTTACCCTGTGAAGCTGCAGTCTGACTCCGTAGATTGCCAGGCCTTTCTTCTGCGCAGTATAAATTTGAGGTTGTCACATCAAACGCGATCCTCTGCCTCCAACACTGCCCCATCTGCTGCTGGTACATCATTAGCCTGGCGTCTCCGCTGGAACCTGTCTGCCTTGGGAGGCCCCGTTGGTAGTGAAACGGCCGACAGCAGAGCTTTCAGCTTCACAGGTGCGCACAAGCCCCAGTGGCATGACAAGCCCATGAAACACGACTGGAGACATAGAATGTCTATCTGGAGGCAAAACACCTGACCTTTGAATTCATAAATGGCCCAAACCTAGGGTTACCAGACCTCCGGATTTCTCTGGACATGTCGTCCGGAGGTCCGGACAGCTTCTCAAAACCCAGCACTTTGTCTAGATTTTGTAAAAAGCTTCCAGCTAGCAGTGACGTCGGAACGGCATATGTGCATAGAAACATAGAAACATAGAAATAGACGGCAGATAAGGGCCCACGGCCCATCTAGTCTGCCCACCTTAATGTCCCTCCCCTACCTTTGCCCTGTGAATAGATCCCATGTGCCGATCCCATTTGGCCTTAAAATCAGGCACGCTGCTGGCCTCAATCACCTGTAGTGGAAGACTATTCCAGCGATCAACCACTCTTTCAGTGAAAAAGAATTTCCTGGTGTCACCTCGTAGTTTCCCGCCCCTGATTTTCAACGGATGCCCTCTTGTTGTCGTGGGACCCTTGAAAAAGAAGATATCTTCCTCCGCCTCGATGCGGCCCGTAAGATACTTGAACGTCTCGATCATGTCCCCCCTCTCTCTGCGCTCCTCGAGTGAGTATAGATGTAATTTGTCAAGCCGTTTTTCGTATGGTAGATCCTTGAGTCCCGAGACCATCCGGGTGGCCATTCTTTGCACCGACTCCAGTCTCAGCACATCCTTGCGATAATGCGGCCTCCAGAATTGCACACAGTATTCCAGGTGGGGCCTCACCATGGATCTATACAATGGCATAATGACTTCCGCCTTACGACTGACGAAACCCCTTCGTATGCAGCCCATGATTTGTCTTGCCTTGGACGAAGCCTGCTCCACTTGATTGGCAGACTTCATGTCCTCACTGACGATTACCCCCAAGTCTCGTTCTGCTACCGTTTATGCATGCGTGGATGCAATGCGGTGACGCCACGCGCATGCATGTGACATCAGCACGTCACGCCAGCGCATGCGCAGATGTCCTCCCTACAAATGAACAGGTTGAGGGGGAGGGGGCTGGGGCAGAACAGGGCGGGCCTATGGGGGGGGAGGCAATGGGTCTGGATTTTCGTTCCGGAAAATCTGGTAACCCTATCCCAGCGGTCTCAAACTCAAACTAGAAAGTTGCGCGGGGACGGAAATCCCACCCATCCTCTCCGTCTCCACTCGTCTCCGTCAGGACCCTCTCCGTCCCCACCCGTACCTGCCAGGATCCTCGCCGAACCCACCTGTCCCCTTCAAGATCCTCTCCGTCCCCACCCGTCCCCGTCAGGATCCTCTCTGTCCCCACCCATATCCGCCAGGATCCTCTCCGTCCCCACCATCCCCGCCAGGATCCTCTCTGTCCCCACCCGTCCCCGCCAGGATCCTCTCTGTCCCCACCCGTCCCCGCCAGGATCCTCTCCGTCCCCACCCATCCCCGCTAGGATCCTCTCCGTCTTCACCCGTCCCCGCCAGGATCCTCTTCGTCCCCACCCATCCCCGCCAGGATCCTCTCCGTCCCCACCCGTCCCCGCCAGGATCCTCTCTGTCCCCACCCGTCCCCGCCTGGATCCTCTCCATCCCCACCCATCCCCGCTAGGATCCTCTCCGTCTTCACCCGTCCCCGCCAGGATCCTCTCCGTCCCCACCCGTCCCCGCCAGGATCCTCTCTGTCCCCACCCGTCCCCGTCAGGATCCTCTCTGTCCCCACCCGTCCCCGCCAGGATCCTCTCCGTCCCCACCCATCCCCGCTAGGATCCTCTCCGTCTTCACCCGTCCCCGCCAGGATCCTCTCTGTCCCCACCTGTCCCCGTCAGGATCCTCTCTGTCCCCACCCGTCCCCGCCAGGATCCTCTCCGTCCCCACCCATCCCTGCCAGGATCTTCTCCGTCTTTACCCATCTCCGCCAGGATCCTCTCCGTCCCCACCTGTCCCCACCAGGATCCTCTCCGTCTTCACCTGTCCCCACCAGGATCCTCTCCGTCCCCACCCGTACCTGCCAGGATCCTCGCCGAACCCACCTGTCCCCTTCAAGATCCTCTCCGTCCCCACCCATCTCTGTCAGAAACCTCCCCCTCCCCACCCATCCCACAAGGAATTACCTCCATCCCCGTCCGTCCCCATAAAAAGCAGCCATTACTTCTGACAGGATCATCAATTCCACAGTTTCTTTTGTGTTTGCGCTGCTGTTTTCCTTGTGGAATCTCTTTGGTGGAACCCTTTTTTTGTTTTACTAAGGTTGACGTGTCCATTATATTATATGGATGAACCCTGCTTCCAAAGCTTTCCGTCCCCGTGGGAGTCCCGTTGGCTAGAGGGGGGTCCCCGTGGGAGTCCTGTGGGCCAGAGGGGGGTCCCTGTGGGAGTCCTGTGGGTTGGGGGGATTCCCGCGGGATCCCTGCAGGACCCGCGGGATTCCCGCGATCCCCGTTCCCGTGCAGACCTCTAACTCAAACCCTTTGTAGGGCCAAATTTTGGATTTGTAGGTATGTGGAGGGCTGTATAAAAAAATAGTTAATGTCTTATTAAAGAAAAAAATGTTCGATTACACAGAATTGGAAAAATCATGATAGGATCAATTTCACTTTTTGGTGGGTAAATGTGTGTACCATATATAAGTATGAAACGTTTGGGGACTAGTATATCCTTTAATGATGTATGGAGTCCATTGACTAATTTTATTGCATTATAATAAGGGTCATGTGTCTTCCTTTATCATTAGATTTCCTTACACATCCAGGGAGGGTGGGGGGAGGGAAATGTATTTTGAATAGTTAAATTATTTATTTATAATTTGTAATCACATCATATGTATTATTATATTAAGAATGACGATGAGGATGGGAGAAAATGATTGTTTAAAGTAATAATTGTATAGTGAATAGTGTGTTTTGTGCAGTTTTTCTGATTTACCATCTGTATTGCACTATCGAAGTTTGAAAATCAATTTAGATTTTAAAAAAAAGAAATGACAACGTTGCATGAGGCAAAACTCGTTATGGTTTATAAATCTCTCCTTAATTGCTTCTGATCATTTCAGCCGTGTATAGCTGAAATAATCAGAAGCAATTAAGGAAAGATTTATAAACTATAACGAGTTTTACCTCATGCAAAATTGTGGTTTAGATTCTAATCTAAATTATCAACTGCAGGAGACAAGATTTTGGTGTAGTCCTCTAGGGGAGAATCAATATCCGACTTGTGCCTGGAAAATTTGTGCCTTAAGCGTCCGGTGATCGCATCTGCAACCGCCTTCAGCGCTCATCTCCTCTAGCACCGGACACCACCGCCATCGTACATCAAGCAGGGCCGAATTTTGCAAGAGTTCACGAGATTCCGTACACACGCACAAGCTGCACTGCCTCCAATGGTCGCCTTACGTTCTGGAGCGTTGCCCGCCTCGCTGCTGCAACTTCACGCCAGCGCTTTCCCGCGTCTGTCCGCCATTCTCCTCTCCGCTCCACCTCACAATCGCTTACAGATGCGGGAAAGCGCTGGCGTGAGGCGGGCAACGCTCCAGAACGATGGTAACATGCCGAGGACCTCAAAATAGTACCTGGCGGGCCGCATGTGGCCCCCTGGTCCGCGAGTTTGAGACCATTGCCCTATCCAGATCGAGCCAGAGGTTTCGGAGAAATAAAACTCCCCCGTCCCTCTATGGCTCAATGCCTTTTTATGAGAGAATTCCAGATCTACAGTGAAATGCTGCAGTTAGAGCACATTTCTTTGTAACTGCCTCCCTTTTTCTCTTCTCTACGCAGAGCCAACACACACAGACCAGCCACAAATTCCACAATAAGATCTGACCCGCTTTCTAAATTGTGTCTTTTCCCCTTGTTCCAAATTTGGCTGCGTTCTCTTAAATTTTCAATGAGTTTCTGCCCTCGGGCAAACAGACATTCTCAACTTTCTATATACAGTATAATTCTTTCCAGCGTGTTGTTTTGGAAACAATAAAACAATTTCTTTTGGTTAAATGTGATTGTAGATTTAGTTTAGGCTAACCCCTTCGCCTTGCTTAGATTTGATTTGTTAGGTGGGGCAGGGAGATGTTCTTTTCCTGTTTGCGTAAAAAAAAAAACACAAGGAAAAAAATCCAACAAAGATGGCAGTGAAATAAAACAGACGAGAAAACAAGAAAAAAACTACATAAGAACATAAGCAGTGCCTCCGCTGGGTCCATCGTGCCCAGCAGTCCGCTCACGTGGCGGCCCAACAGGTCCAGGACCTGTGCAGTCATCCTCTATCTATACCCCTCTATCCCCTTTTCCAACAGAAAATTGTCCAATCCTTTCTTGAACCCCAGTACCGTACTCTGTCCTATAATGCCCTCTGGAAGCGCATTCCAAGTGTCCACCACACGTTGGGTAAAGAAGAACTTCCTAGCATTCGTTTTGAATCTGTCCCCTTTCAACTTTTCCGAATGCCCTCTTGTTCTTTTATTTTTCAAAAGTTTGAAGAATCTGTCCCTCTCTACTCTCTCTATGCCCTTCATGATCTTATAAGTCTCTATCATATCCCCTCTAAGTCTCCCCTTCTCCAGGGAAAAGAATCCCAGTTTCTCCAATCTTTCTCTCTCTCTCTCTATTTCTGTCTCTCTCCCTTTCTTTCTATCGCTCGCTCTCTCTCTATTTCTCTCTGTCTCCCTTTCTTTCTCTCTTTCTGTCCCTCTCTACTCTCTCTATGCCCTTCATGATCTTGTAAGTCTCTATCATATCCCCTCTAAGTCTCCTCTTCTCAAGGGAAAAGAGACCCAGTTTCTCCAATCTTTCTCTCTCTCTCTATTTCTGTCTCTCTCCCTTTCTTTCTATCGCTCGCTCTCTCTCTATTTCTCTCTGTCTCCCTTTCTCTCTCTCTTTCTGTCCCTCTCTACTCTCTCTATGCCCTTCATGATCTTGTAAGTCTCTATCATATCCCCTCTAAGTCTCCTCTTCTCAAGGGAAAAGAATCCCAGTTTCTCCAATCTTTCTCTCTCTCTCTCTATTTCTCTCTGTCTCCCTTTCTCTCTTTCTGTCCCTCTCCACTCTCTCTATGCCCTTCATGATCTTATAAGTCTCTATCATATCCCCTCTAAGTCTCCCCTTCTCCAGGGAAAAGAATCCCAGTTTCTCCAATCTTTCTCTCTCTCTCTCTATTTCTGTCTCTCTCCCTTTCTTTCTATCGCTCGCTCTCTCTCTATTTCTCTCTGTCTCTCTTTCTTTCTCTCTTTCTGTCCCTCTCTACTCTCTCTATGCCCTTCATGATCTTGTAAGTCTCTATCATATCCCCTCTAAGTCTCCTCTTCTCAAGGGAAAAGAGACCCAGTTTCTCCAATCTTTCTCTCTCTCTCTCTATTTCTGTCTCTCTCCCTTTCTTTCTATCGCTCGCTCTCTCTCTATTTCTCTCTGTCTCCCTTTCTCTCTCTCTTTCTGTCCCTCTCTACTCTCTCTATGCCCTTCATGATCTTGTAAGTCTCTATCATATCCCCTCTAAGTCTCCTCTTCTCCAGGGAAAAGAGACCCAGTTCCTCCAATCTTTCTCTATCTATATATCTCTATTTCTGTCTCTCTCCCTTTCTCTCTCTCTCTCTTTCTGTCCCTCTCTACTCTCTCTATGCCCTTCATGATCTTGTAAGTCTCTATCATATCCCCTCTACATCTCCTCTTCTCCAGGGAAAAGAGACCCATTTTCTCCAATCTCTCAGCGTATGAAAGGTTTTCCATGCCCTTTATCAGACGCATCGCTCTCCTCTGAACCCTCTCGAGTAACGCCATGTCCTTCTTAAGGTACGGCGACCAATATTGGACGCAGTACTCCAGATGCGGACGCACCATCGCCCGATACAACGGCAGGATAACTCCTTTCGCTCTGGTAGCAATATCCTTCTTGATTATACCTAGCATTCTATTCGCTCTCTTAGCGGCCGCTGCGCATTGTGCCGTCGGCTTCATTGTCGTGTCCACCATAACCCCCAAGTCCCTTTCTTGGGTACTCTCATTCAATAACATCCCTCCCATCATATAGTTGTACCTCAAGTTTCTGCTTCCTACATGTAATACTTTACATTTCTCAACGTTGAACTTCATCTGCCATCTCGTCGCCCACTCCCCTAGTTTTTAAGATTCTTGCTGCTTCCCTCTGCTCCCAGCTGACAAAAGGGCCAACTGTCCTTACCAGTATTCCCTCTAAGGTACAGTATGCACAACCACACACTGTTCTTAATGTGGCCAGGCATCGTTCCTGAATCTGCTGCAGGAGAAGCGTAGGAACCTATGCCACTGGAAATACCGCTCAGTGAAATCAAATGAAGCCACAACCGCATTCTTAAGTATGAGTTGTACTTAAGTCAGGTGTCTGTAACTTGGGGACTGCCTATTGTCAGTCAGTTTGAAAGTGGCCCCCGCAATATTAGGTGGTAAGGGTTAAGTGAAATGCGCACTGACAGACGCCAGGTCCCAGGTTCAGTTCCTTCACAGAAGTTTCATTAGGGATAGAATCAAATAAGAAGCACAGCCAGGGGTGATTATATAAAGAATATATTATAGAAATAGTCTTACAGAAAAGTAATATTTATAAGCATTACTCACTCGAGGAACGCAGAGAGAGGGGAGACATGATCGAGACGTTCAAATATCTCACGGGCCGTATTGAGGTGGAAGAGTATATCTTCTTTTTCAAGGGCCCCACGGCAACAAGAGGGCATCCGTGGAAAATCAGGGGCGGGAAACTACACGGTGACACCAGGAAATACTTCTTCACCAAAAGGGTGGTTGATCGCTGGAATAGTCTTCCGCTACGGGTAATTGAGGCCAGCAGCGTGCCTGATTTTAAGACAAAATGGGATCGTCAGTGGGATCTCTTCACAGAGAAAGGTAGGGGGAGGGTTATTGGGGTGGGCAGACTGGATGGGCCGTGGCCCTTATCTGCCGTCTGGTTCTATGTTTCTATGTTTCTATATCCCCATAAGATTTAAACATAACTGGAGACACTGGAGACAAAGACATCTAGATAATCAATTTCAAAAGTGGCACATGGACGTTTTGACTAGTAAGATATCCAAGTGCCAGTTAGTTAGGGTTACCATATTTATAAGAACATAAGAATAGCCTTACTGGGTCGGACCAATGGTCCATCAAGCTCAGTAGCCCGTTTTCACAGTGGCCAATCCAGGTCACTAGTACCTGGCCAAAACCCAAGGAGCTGCAATATTCCATGCTACCGATCCAGGGCAAGCAGTGGCTTCCCCCATGTCTTTCTCAATAACAGACTATGGACTTTTCCTCCAGGAACTTGTCCAAACCTTTCTTAAAACCAGCTACGCTATCCGCTCTTACTACATCCTCTGGCAACGCATTCCAGAGTGTGCCTCAAAACCACAAACACATGGCCCCACTCTGTTCTGCCTACAGATCCGCCCATTCTGGCCCGGCCCTGCCCAGTTCTTCCATCAACTCTCCCTCATTCCATCCCAGCCCCTCCCAGTTCCACCTCCAGTTCCCTCCGTCCTTTCTTCTTTTTTTTTTTTGTCTTGACAAATATGGTAAGCATAATCAGGGTCATGAGACAGAGAACAGGATGTCTGCGGAACAGAGAGCTCACACTCTTCTCTGATAGAGGATATTTCTACAGTCCTTTGCCTGCTTTGTCTTACAGAAGACTTTTTCTTTTCTTTCTCTTTTTCTTTAATGATAGTTTGTTCTCTTGATGCCCCAAAATTTTGTGGGCTCGGTTGAAAATGGTAAAACCGTCAAAGCCTTTATGTAGCTTAAGGCCTTTTCTCTCTTTTGTGATTTCATAAATACAATTTCTTTTTCTATTTCAAGATTTTTTTGTTTGAATATGTACATTTAAACATAATAAAATTAAAACCAAAAGGAAACTAGCTACTCTTTTATGAGAATTCTGCAAGTCTGAAGCACAGGATTTTAGCTCCCAAGGGATGAAGACACATTTACGCTAGTGTTTAAGCCTGTTACATTAACGGTTCCTAGAATAGATGAGTCTGATCCAGTATGGCTATTCTTCTTATGTCTTACCCCCATATTCAGGTTCCCATTTCCCCTTTTACCTTCCCTATTTCCACCTTTTTTCACCAACTTAAAAATCTCTCCCCTTTCTCTGTCCTTCACCTCCCTAGAACTCCCTCTCCATTCCCCCTTCCCCATCAACCTTCACTTATTCTTCCAGCTCCTATCTTCTTTCCCATGTCCCCTTTTGTAGCCCCCTTCTCCCACCTCCCTCTTTTTTCATCCCCAGCTCCCATCTCTCACACATTCCCTTTTTATAGCCCCCAACCCTAACCTCCCTCTCATACTTGATCTTGTTTTCCTTTTTAGCCCCCAAATCCAGACCCAGACCCCCTTCTCTCACAACCCACCTTTTGCAGTCCCAAGCTCCAGCCCTCTTCTCCGAACTATCTTCTTTTAACAGCCTCCTCCATCAGGTCTCTTTTCCCAAGAATCCCCCTTTAAAGCCTCCTTCCCTCACATGTCCCCTTTTTTCAGCCCCAGCTCCAACCCCCTTTTCTCACATGTCCCTTTTGCAGCCTCTTTCTCACACATATCCCCTTTTCGGCCCTGTTTGCAGGAGCGAAAGCCTAGCCTATGTCTTTACATCCTTGCCCTTCTCCTCATTGGCTAGGCAGTCGCACCTCTAGCTCCCTTTGGCTCCCGGCACTATCCATCACCGAGAAGCCCTGCTTTTCCCTGCCGTTACTGAAAATGCCTCTTTCCCCCTTCGCGTTTTTTTTCCCCCCTTTTGGTCTCGGCTGGGGTTTCCTCGGCAGACGGAGAGAGGGCAGGAGGGGGGAGTCGCCGATGTGGTGGTCACCACTGGCTCCGGGCTCGCAGCGTCGCCAAGGGAGGGCGATGGGGAAACCGCTGCAGGCTCCTTCAAGTAGGGGAGAGTTCTATTGTACTGCGCATGCGGAAGCACGGAGTGCTAAATAAGGGTTTTATTATATAGGATTAACTATTTAACAGTGAACCAGCAACCACAATTTAGTTATACCAAATGAGAGAAGCTTTGATAGAGAATGTGCAGTCCACAAGTGAGAAACCAGCCTCTGCAACAGTGTTTATTTTCACACGCTCTAGCTACTACTATTAATCATTCCTATAGCGCTGAAAGGTATACACAGTGCTGTACATTTAACATACAATAGATAGCCCCTGCTCAGAAGAGCTTACAGTCTAATTTTGACAGACAGGACATCCCAGGGTTGGGGAGATTATGGCAGAGGAAATGATTCAGCAGATCTAGGTATCTGACGGCAATGAGAAGGAGTTAATTGAAAGCAGTTTTAAAAAAAGTGGGCTTTTAGCTTGCATTTGAAGACTGCTAAGGACGGAGCAGAGAATGACACGGTGACAAAATTCATCACCGTTCCCGTCCCCGCGGATAACCGCGGGAAATAATCCCATGTCATTTTTTAGTGTCTGTTTCAACCTCGGTCCTTCTACATCAGCATTCTTCAAAGCAAAGCTTGAGGGTCAGTGGTTGTGGCCATTCATATTCGGATTCTTCCCTCTCTCCTTAAAGAATGACATGAAGATGGTTTCCCGCGGTTATCCGCGGGGACGGGAATGGTGATGAATTTTATCACCATGTCATTCTCTACGGAGCACGACGTATTGATTCAGGCAGCCTGTTCCAGGCATACGGCGCAGCAAGAAAGAAGGGACGGGGGTCTGGAGATGGCAGTGGAGGAGAAGGGTACAGATGAGAGGGGCTTGTCCGATGAACGGAGTTCACGGGGAGGAGCATGGGGGAGGTAAGTGAAGAGAGATATTGGGGGGCTTCAGAATGAATGCACTTATAGGTCAGTAGCTGCTTTGCAGTCCATAGTTGCTGTTTTTAGACCACGCTGTACTAAAACTTCTCATTTGCATATCTTGAGAGACATGGCGTTGTTTTCCCAGACTCTCTGGTTGCATTTACTGATGCATTGCCTGAAACAATTGATCATTGCACGGCCTGATTTTGAGCCCTTGATCAAATATTGTTATCCGTTTTGTTAATTTCTTCGCCAGTGGAACACCCTTCCTCACTGAACCTCACTCACTAACAAGTAATGTATCCCCCTCCCAGGTCTTTCCTAAACCCAGTAGCAGAATCAGAGTCTTTTGTAAACTTCCTCTTTGTGCAGCTGGGATTAAAGCAAAGAAGCATTTCTTTTTCCCTGGGTGAACTGCCTGAGTCAGTAGGTCAAGCTCCGGCTCTGGCAGTATTGAAATCTAGGCTAAAGGTCCGCTTTTTTTTTAATGCGCCTTTTAACTCCTAATTTCCAGTCACTCATGAAGTACCCATGTCTGGATTATCATTCCCTCTGCGTGAAACTCCCTCACCCCTTATTTGTCCTGTTTGTCTGCTTTAATTAGATTGCAAGTAGAGAATGACACAGGGACAAATTTTTTCCCCTCTCACCGGGAACTCAATCTCTCCATCCCATCCCTGCAAGTTTTGTCGCTATCCCTGTCCTTACCCAATTCCTGGAAGCTCTGCTTTATCCGCACAAGCCTTGAACACTTATGATTTTAAAGTGTTTGAGGCTTGGGCGGATGAGGGCGGAGCTTAGGCACTGGTGGAATGAGGCATTATGACATCACAATCTGAGCTCTAGAATGTTGCTACTTAGGATTTAAAGTGTTTGAGGCTTGTGCAGATGAGGACGGAGCTTAGGCATTGGTGGAATGAGGCATTATGACATCACAATCTCAACTCTACAATGTTGCTACTTAGGATTTAAAGTGTTTGAGGCTTGTGCAGATGAGGACGGAGCTTAGGCATTGGTGGAATGAGGCATTATGACATCACAATCTGAGCTCTAGAATGTTGCTTCTTAGGATTTTAAAGTGTTTGAGGTTTGTGCAGATGAGGACGGAGCTCAGGCATTGGTGGAATGAGGCATTATGACATCACACTCTGAGCTCTAGAATGCTGCTACTTAGGATTTTAAAGGGTTTGAGGCTTGTGCAGATGAGGACGGAGTTTAGGCATTGGTGGAATGAGGCACTATGACATCACAATCTGAGCTCTAGAATGTTGCTACTTAGGATTTTAAAGTGTTTGAGGCTTGAGCAGATGAGGACGGAGCTTAGGCATTGGTGGAATGAGGCATTATGACATCACACTCTGAGCTCTAGAATGTTGCTACTTAGGATTTGAAAGCGTTTGAGGCTTCTGCAGATGAGGACGGCACGGAACTTGCAGGAATGGGGCAGGGACAGGGACAATGAAAAAACACAGGGACAGGACGGGAAAATGAGTTCCCATGGGAACAGGGAAAAATTTGTCCTCGTGTCATTCTTTAATTGCAAGCTCTATTGAGCAGGGATTTTCTTTTAAATGGGGGAAGAGTGTGGCACAGTGGTTAAAGCTACAGCCTCAGCACCCTGGGGTTGTGGGTTCAAAACCCACACCGCTCCCTGTGACCCTTAGCAAATTACTTAATCCCCCCATTACCCCAGGTACATTGGATACATTGTGAGCCCACCGGGACAGACAGGGAAAAATGCTTGAGTAACTGAATAAATTCATGTAAACCGTTGTGAGCTCTCCTGCAAGAACAATATAGAAAAATGTTTAACATTATTTATTTGTTCAATTTTTATAGTCCGTCCTTCCCAGGAGCCCAGATCGGGTTACAATAAAATAAAATTTGTTACTTAGAACTTCCCTATCTGTCCTGAAGGCTCACAATCTAGCAAAAGTACCTGAGTAAGAATTATTAAATAGTAAAGATAAAACAAAATGATAACAATAAGAAAAAAGAAATAAAAAGAATAAAGTTAAAATAAAACAAAAAAAAAAGTCCCAAAACAGTTCAGCAAGACAGATGAGGTGAAGTCTAATCTAATCTAATCTTTGGTTTATAGACCGGGTCATCTCCCAGTGGAGCTCGACTCGGTTCACATATCATGAAGACTAGAGTACAGAGCAGAAAACATAGGAGAAGGAAGAACTAAATAAAAACTAAAGTACCTAAGAAAAGCATAAGAAAAATAACTATAATATCATTTCGTTGAGGCTGTAGTTAAACCATTTAAAAATTGCGAGAACAACAAAGTTTTCAGGAATTTACGAAAGAATTGCCGATGGCCTAAAAGCCTAATGGAGTCGGGAAGTTCATTCCAGATCTCTACAAACTTGAAGACAAAAGATCGACTGAGCTTCCCAGCAGATTGAATTCCCTTAAAGGAAGGGAAGGCTAATTTATATCTTTGTGTGTTTCTCAAATGGCAAAGTCTGAGGGTATTCCAACATAAGAGGACAAAAGGATCAAATATTCCATAGAGACAGTGGCGTACCAAGGGGGGGGGGCGGGAGGGGCGGTCCGCCCCGGGTGCCAGCCCTGAAGGGGTGCTCCCGGCCTTGCCGTTCAGTCCCCCCACACCCCCGAAGGACCGCTCGCCCGACGTCAGAGGAGGGGCGGGAACGCGGCGCAGGAAGCAGTGCCTAAGCAGCGCAGGGATAGCTGACGTCGCGATCCTGCTGCGGCTGCTTCATAGGTGGTGCAGGAAGGTCAGTGGGGCGAGCGGTCCTTCGGGGGTGGTGGTGGTGGTGGGGACTGAACGGCAAGGCCGGGAGCATAGGTAGTGCTGCTTCATAGGTGGTGCGGGGAGGCCAGGGGGGCGAGCAGTCCTTCGGGGTGGGGCGGGTGGGCAGGCAGGCAGGCATTCAAGGGGGAGGGGGGGTGACAGGCAGGCAGGCCTTCAAGGGGGGGGGACAGGCCTTCGGGGGGGGTGCAGACCTTCAAGGGGGAGGGACAGGCCTTCAAGGGGGGGCAGGCAGGCCTTCAAGGGGGGACAGGTCTACAAGGGGGGATAGGTCTACAAGGGGGTGGGCAGGCCTACAAGGGGGTGGGACAGGCCTTCAGGGGGGGTGCAGGACTTTGGGGGGGTGCAGGCCTTCAAGGGGGGGACAGGCCTACAAGGTGGGGACAGGCCTACAAGGGGGTGGGACAGGCCTTCAAGGGGGGGGACAGGCCTTCAGGGGGGGTGCAGACCTTCAAGGGGGGGACAAGCCTTCAAGGGGGGGACAGGCAGGCAGGTCTTCAAGGTGGGGGGACAGGCCTACAAGGGGGAGGGACAGGCCTTCACGGGAGGGACAGGCCTACAAGGGGGTGGGACAGGCCTTCAAGGGGGGTGCAGGCCTTCAAGGGGGGACAGGCAGACCTTTAAGGGGGGACAGGCCTTTGGGGGGGACCCTGGTTTAGAAGTACACGGAGGGAAGGGGGTGTTCAAAGAGACGTGCATATGCCAAACTTTGGGGGGGGGGGGATGAAGAAATAATGGGTCTGAAAATAGAGGAGAGGGAGAGAAATGATGGACCATGGGATTTAGGGAGGGAAGGAACTGAAAGGGAGAGAAATTGGACATAAGGGATGGTGTGGAGGAGGGATAGAGATACTGGATAGGAGGGTAATTGGGAAAAGAAAGGGAGAGATGGTAGACTCTGGGGTGGTGGGGAAGGAGGGAGAGATGCCGGATGAAAGGGTAGTTAAGAAAAGGTGGATCTATGGAGGGAGATGAAAAAAAGGAAAGATACCAGACTTCCTGGGGAGGGAAGGGAAATGGAAAGGGAGGACAGAGTTGGCAGATGGATGGTTAGCACGCAGAAAGAAGAAAGAAGGAGACCCTGGCAAGCAAGTTATCAGAAGAAAACCAGAGCCTTGGACCCACAAGATTTGAAATATAACCAGACAACAAAAGGTAGAAAAATTAATTTTATTTTCTGTTTTGTGATTATAATATGTCAGATTTGAAATGTGTATCCTGCCAGAGCTGGTGTTGGACTGCAAACGTGAGCTAGGATTTAACAGAGAGAGGAAAAGTCCTTTTTGTTTCTTTATTTTATTTACACCACAGCGCCAGTGTGGTTAGGAGAAGCCAAAGGGGGTGAAAAAGCTATAAAACCCACCAGGAGTTTTGAAAAAAATCACCCAACTGGGCAGGAAAATCGAATTGAAAAACCAATTCAATAGGCTGAATCGAATCGAACTTTTTTTCCTGAATCTGGCAGCATTAGTTTGTGCTACTGTCTTAGACTTTAGGACCTGGGATTGGGGAGAGATGGCATCCTCAGTACTTTATAATGCAAGTGAAACGAGGATTTGGTCAGACTTTTGAAGGGTCTGCAGAAAAAAAATATTGTATAGGCCGGGGACATGAAACAGCAGGAAATGGGAACTTTTCTTCCTTCTATTTTTGTGAATGGAAAGGCTGAGGATGTCAGAGAGTTCAGTTAAAATATGTGCTTTATAAGAAAATATAATAATGTGTTTTATAAAGTTTATAGCATAGCTGGCCTACCCAGTGAGGTGTTTCTAGTGGTGGTGGTGGCAGCGTGTCAATGTGTTGAGAGGAAGAGGTGGTCTGGGAAATTCTGCTGAGCAAACTTCGGGCCCATTTCCACCCCCCAGTTAGTCCACTCCACTCAACTGGTTCACACACTGAGTGGGTCTTTGGTTGTTGTTTTGGGATCTCTTCCAGTGGTTTATCTCCTTCTGGTCCAAGGAAGGAAACTTTGTTATCCTTAGCATTGACCTACAGAATATGTTTGTAACAGCGCTGCTTGTGTGGCATTAGGCTATGTAGTGATCGAAAGAAAAAAACAGACCTTTGCACATTTTTGCACTATATGGTGGGTGTATGAGGAAATTCACATTTCCTGCACAGCTAAGTCCATGTGAAGTTACCTTGTGCTGTATTTGACATCTAGCAAGGTCTCTGTTTGAAAGGAAAGATCTAAACTTAAAAATGAAGTGGCCAGAAGTTATGGTAAAAGCAGATAGTGTAGCTGGTTTTAAGAAAGATTTGGACAAATTCCTGGAGGAAAAGTCCATAATCTGTTATTAAGACATGGGGGAAGTGTCTGCTTGCCCTGGATCGGTAGCATGGAATGTTGCTACTCTTTGGGTTTTGACCAGGTATTAGTGTCCTGGATTGGCTACCATGAGAATGGGCTACTGGGCATGATGGACCATTGGTCTGACCCAGTTAGGCTATTCTTATGTTATGTTCTCATCTGTAGGGGCCTTTGTTTTCACTTCTTATTTTAATGTATTTTTTTTCTGGGAACTTATCAATGTTTTTTTTATAATGGAAGAGAATTAATGTGTGTGGAATGGGGGGGTAACTAATTTCTTCAGCTAAATAATTCAATCCACTTCAAACAGACATAGGAGAACTCACGCACCATTCACACACCCTCCAACCAAAAACGTCAAAAGAAAAAAACTGTTCGACAACCTCCTAGCCATTCGAGCTGCAACACTCGACCCCCAACTCTACAACCAATTGACATCAACCACAGACTGCAAAACCTTCAAAAAGAAATAAAAACCTTTCTATTCAAAAAACACATAAAACCGAACTAACACAATCAGAACTGTCCCAAGCATCACCTGCAACTATTCCATATGTACTTCTGATGTCATGACAATTCAGACATAATTTATGTTATGTTTGGAATATAAGAAAATTTTCACTGCCTGTTTCTATTCTGACCATTTATTCCGTTTCATGGTCATTACAAAAAATATTTTTTTACATGGGGGGGGGGGGGTCAAAAAATGATGGGCCCCGGGTGCCACATACCCTAGGTACGCCACTGCATAGAGAAGCTTGAAGATTATGCATGCGCATTTGAACTGGATCCTAAAGTGAACTGGGGGCCAGTGAAGCTTTATCAACAAAGAGGAAATGAGATCATACTTTCATTTCCAAAAATGAGCTGAGCTGCAGTATTCTGTATGAACTGAAGTCGTTTTCGACTGCTCTGCTTAATGCCCAGATAAACTGAGTTACAATAATCTAGCTGAGAAAGCCCAGTGGATTGTGCCAACACTGAGAAATGCTCTTGATGGAATAATGATTTGACCTTCCTCAACATGCGCAGATTATCTTATTGTTTGATGCACTTCACATGTGTTAATGCTTGTTAATACTACGTGTTCCCCTTTAGGGAACACTCATATTGTTGGTATTGTATTATATCAGGGGTCTCAAAGTCCCTCCTCGAGGGCCGCAATCCAGTCGGGTTTTCAGGATTTCCCCAATGAATCTGCATGAGATCTATGTGCATGCACCGCTTTCAATGCATATTCATTGGGGAAATCCTGAAAACCCGACTGGAATACGGCTCTCGAGGATCGGAGTTCCCTACCCCTGTGGTAGCACTTATCACCTCCTAGAGCAGCGGTAGGGAGCTCCGGTCCTCGAGAGCCGTATTCCAGTCGGGTTTTCAGGATTTCCCCAATGAATCTGCATGACATCTATGTGCATGCACTGCTTTCAATGCATATTCATTGGGGAAATCCTGAAAACCCGACTGGAATACGGCTCTCGAGGATCGGAGTTCCCTACCCCTGTGGTAGCACTTATCACCTCCTAGAGCAGCAGTAGGGAACTCCGGTCCTCGAGGGCCATAATCCAGTCGGGTTTTCAGGATTTCCCCAATGAATATGCATGAGATCTATGTGCATGCACCGCTTTCAATGCATATTCATGGGGGAAATCCTGAAAACCCGACTGGATTGCGGCCCTCAAGGAGGGACTTTGAGATCCCTGTATATGCTTTATAAACTCAATAAAATTCTTTGAACTGAATAAAAAAACCAAAACCACTTTTGTTGTCAAGTCGCAACAAACATCAAGATCTCCAATCCCCGGCACCAAATCATCAGCCCCAGCCCACATCACCATCGGGCCGGTAAAGAACAGCCGCAGGGCCCAACGGACAGCCACTCCCAATAGCCGGGATCGCTGATCGTGTGCTGCTCTGGCTGAGGACCTCCGCCACTCCACTCTCGGCCCCTTCAGGCTGTTCCTCCCCCCTCTCTGCCGCCAGACCGCCTCCGTTGCAGTCAAAGGCCACCCTCCGCTCAGCTGGTCTCGCCCCGCACTCCCTAGGCTGCTGCTTCCAGGTCAAAGACAGTGGCAGAGAGGACAGAAAGCAGGTCATCGCCGGCGTTCTCAAACGCAGGTTCCACCCATAGGGCTGACTCCCTGAGTGCTGCATTTATTTATTCAATTTTCTATGCTGTTCTCTCAAGGGAACTCAGAATTGTTTACATGAATTTATTCAGGTACTCAAGCATTTTTCCCTGTCTGTCCTGGCAGTCTCACAATCTATCTAATGTACCTGGGGCAATGGGGGGATTAAGTGACTTGCCCAGGGTCACAAGGAGCAGTGTGCCATTTGAACCCACAACGCCAGGATGCTGAGGCTGTAGCTTTAACCACTGCACCACTCTGGAAATCAGAATATTGTAAAAGTGATCCAAGTGTAGGACAATCCAGCCATTGTGACATCACTGATGAGGTTGGCTCTTATTGGTGGAATGAGGCATTATGACATCACAATACCAGCTCTGGTTATCAGAGGCTGAAACTTTTCACACTATTTATTCAATTTTCTTTACTGTTCTCCTTGGGGAGCTCAGAATGGGTTTACATGAATTTATTCAGGTACTCGAGCATTTTTCTCTGTCTGTCCTGGTGGGCTCACAATCTATCTAATGTACCTGGGGTAATGGGGGGATTAAGTGACTTGCCCAGGGTTACAAGGAGCAGCATGGGGGTGCTGAGGCTGTAGCTTTAACCACTGCACCACTCTAGAAATCAAAATGTAGTTAAAGTGATCCAAGTGTAGGACAATCCAGCCATTGTGACATCACTGATGAGGTTGGCTCTTATTGGTGGAATGTGGCATTATGACGTCACAATACCAGCTCTGATTATCAGAGGCTGAAGCTTTTCACGCTATTTATTCATTAAATTTTCTCTACTGTTCTCCCAGGGGAGTTCTGAATGGTTTACATGAATTTATTCAGGTACTCAAGCATTTTTCCCTGTCTGGCTCACAATCTATCTAATGTACCTGGGGCAATGGGGGGATTAAGTGACTTGCCCAGGGTCACAAGGAGAGCGTGGGTTTGAACCCCCAACCCCAGGATGCTGAGGCTGTAGCATTTAACCACTGTGCCACACTCTTCCCCAGGGTGTGGATGTCTAGCACCACTGTAGAAATGATATGCAGTAGGAGGAGTAGCCGTAAACTCTATTTCAATTGCCAAAATGATCAGCAGCGCTAGTAATTTGCTTAACAGAGCCCTGCAGCCCTGAACTGGGAAATATCACCCTCCTTTGCCCGTCTTTCAAAAGCTCTCTTAGTTTGCGGAACAGCCTGTTTCACATTTCGGAAAATGTCATCTAAAAATAGACCCTCAAGTTGCAGCTTCACAACCCAGTTCCTGCCTCACTTGAGCTCCCAACTAGAAAGCTGCATTTATTTATTTTAAAACGCTTAATATTCCACAAATCACAAACATCTCGGCAGGTTATTATTTATTTTTAGCGTTTACATATCACTTATAGACTAAGGGCTCCTTTTACTAAGGTGCGTTAGCGTTTTTAGCGCTCGCAGGAAATTACCATCGCGCTACGCTTCTAGAACTAACGCCAGCTCAATGCCGGCGTTAAGGTCTAGCGCGTGAGGCAATATAGCGCACGCTATTCCACGCGTTAGAGCCCTAACGCGGCTTCGTAAAAGGAGTCCTAAGTGGGCTCACACTATCTAATGCACTGGGGCAATGGGGGGATTAACCCCCTCTTTAACAACAGTCCATAGACTAACATGCACACGTTAGCGGTTAACGCGTGCTTGTAAAAGGACCCCTAAATGACTTGCCCAGGGTCACAGGGAGCTGCGTGGGATTTGCACCCACAACCCCATCGTGCTGAGGCTCTAGGTTCTAACCACTGCGCCACACACTCCCCAAACATACAAATAAAATCATGCAAACAATCAAAGCAAACCCTAAAATCACAAATAAAATTCTTCTGAACATCATAAGTGCATGAAGACGTTGATTTGTTTTGATTTCTATTCCGGCCTCCACAAGGAGCTCAGAATGGGTTACAAGCTAACATACATAATATACAGTTTACGGGTTAAATTTGTCATAGAAAGACTGAATAAACTGAGGCTGTACTCACTTGAGGAACGAAGAGAGAGGGGTGATATGATTGAAACATTTAAGTACATCACGGGCCGTATCGAGTCGGAAGAAGATATCTTCTACCTCATGGGACCCTCGACCACCAGGGGGCATCCGCTAAAAATCAGGGGAGGGAAGTTCCATAGCGACTCCAGAAAATACTTCTTCACTGAAAGAGTGGTGGATCATTGGAACAAACTCCCACTGCAGGTGATTGAGGCCAACAGCGTGTCGGACTTTAAGAGAAGATGGGATATTCACAGGGGATCCCTAGGGGAGTGAAACCAGAAGGCGGGTATTTGGAATGGGCAGAATTGGTGGGCTATAGCCCTTTTCTGCCGTCTTTTTCTATGTTTCTATGTTTCTATAGTTCCAGTTCACTCAAAATGGATACAATGTAAACAAGTCGCTCAGAGAGAAACAATCAAAAATAGAGACTTGTGAGCATAGAGTAATGATGATAACTTATAGCAATGCCCTCAGATACCTGTGCTGTTCTTGATCAACGAAGGCTTTTAAACAGCTTCAACAGGTGAGTGGTTATCTTTCATCGGGTTCTGCTTTTATATAAAGTGCAAAACTAGTGCATAACTATAAAATCTTCTAGTATAAACTTTAAGAATAATAATAATAATAACTTTATTTTTATATACCGTCAGCTATCTTGCGACTTCTAGGCGGTTTACAATAAAAGAAACTGTGAATACAATGAAAGAAAATGTAAATACAATAAAGAGAAACTTTACGTACAATGAATTAAGGAGTATAGCAGTATACATCTGATAATATTAATAATGTTAGCAACAGTTTGTGTGTTGCAAGGCCAGGAAGTGCCAAGCTGTTTGCACAGAAGTAGAAATGTTCCGTAAATTGAATAGAGTGTTCGTAGTTAGTGGTTAGGGGTTGGGGTTAACAGTTTGCAAGATCAGGTATGTGATGATGTTACGAGGGGGGTTGATGTTCCGGTTCGTTGCCTAGGTATTTCAAGAATAGGTAAGTTTTTAGGTGTTTCCAGAATTCTTCATAGTTGTTTGTGTGTGCAACGGGTTTTTCTAGGTCTTTACCCCATATGGCTGCTTGATATGATAGCAGTTGTTGATGGTGTCTCTTATATTTGCACCCTCTCGCCGGTGGGGAGACAAATTTCATGTGTGTTTTTCTTTCGTGTCTGTTGGTTGGGAATAGAGACAGCACTTATCTTAAAGCGTTGTCTTTGCCCAACGGGACCCGTTTCGCCGATCCTTCGGCTTCATCTGGGGTCGTGGTAAATTACTAGAATAAATATGGTGAGAATGTGTCATTACAAACCATGCTATTACTCTTAAAAGTAATAATAAAACGGCAGTACTTACGGGGCAGCTTAATTCGCAGCTTTCTGTTCCGAATTGAAAATGGCGTTTGCAAAGTGAGAACGCCACGCATGCGCTTGAAAAGGCACTTCATTAATTATTCATGAGGTTCATGCGCTATTCAAGCCGTGTGTTTAAATGGTTTCAATCTCAAACATTAATATAGTATTTAATTTATCGGGGTAAAAATAAGAACTAGACTTGTGTTATTCTTAGAATGTATTCTTAAATTGAATTCCTAAAAGAAGGAGTTCCACTCCACTACGCTGTTAAGTCCAGCCGGCTTCATAGTGCATAATTTAAAAATCCATCGGGACTCTTGCTGTAAGAGCAATCTTTTCCGGTCTCCTCCTCTTTCTGTTTAATATGACCCTGTCAAAACAGAAAGCTCTAAGATCCAGGAATCTGTGCTGCATCTGTACACAATGTTCCACTATGGGTGCTGTCATTCTCCCACACTTTAAATTGGATTTGTGTTCGCTAAGTCTTGTTTTAAATGATCTTGTGGACATACCAACATACCACATGCCACACGGACAAATAATGGCATATACTATGTGGTCAGAGGAGCAGGTGAGAAAATGTTGGATCTTATAGATCTTCCCATCCTTGGGACTAGTAAATTCTTTCGCGGGTAGAGTGATCTGACACATGTTGCATTTACCGCATTTATAAAATCCATTGGGTACAGGATTTGAAACAGTCGTGGGTAAATGCACTGCTGGAGAGAGAATCTCTTTTAAATATTTGCCTCACTCACGTTCTTATCTCGGACAACCTCTGCCCTCCAGTTTTTGAATTAAATTTTTTGAATGTTTATTAAAATCTTTGTTGGTAGTACAGTTCCTTTTCAATCTTAGCACAATTTCCGGATGAAACATTAAACTATTTAGATATAGTAGTGATACAAAATATTGACCGTTTTGAATTTGACTTGCCTATTAAATCAACAGACAGGAATACTTTCCTGGATTTCCACAGTTGCCATCCTGTTTGCCTGAAAAAGAATCTACCTTTCTCCCAATTTCTAAGATTGAAAAGGAACTGTACTACCAACCCCTGATGAAGCCGAAGGATCGGCGAAACGGGTCCCGTTGGGCAAAGACAACGCCTTAAGATAAGTGCTGTCTCTATTCTTAAAGTTTATACTAGAAGATTTTATAGTTATGCACTAGTTTTGCACTTTATATAAAAGCAGAACCCGATGAAAGATAACCACTCACCTGTTGAAGCTGTTTAAAAGCCTTCGTTGATAAAGAACAGCACAGGTATCTGAGGGCATTGCTATAAGTTATCATCATTACTCTATGCTCACAAGTCTCTATTTTTGATTGTTCCAGTTCACCCATCCCCACGGAATCTCACCCAAACCCTAAAATCAATTCATAACAACATTGGGTCGGACCAATGGTCCATCAAGCCCAGTAGCCCGTTCTCACAGTGGCCAATCAAGGTCACTAGTGCCTGGCCAAAACCCAAGGAGTAGAAACATTCCATACAGAATCCCAAGGAGTAGCAACATTCCATTCAGAACCCCAACCACGCCTATGTTCTGGTAGGTGCCTCAGAGTAGAAGCCTACCTACCAAGTTAGCCTACCTGCTAATTATTTTCTTAATTGTTATATACCAGCGTTTTTCCATTAATGGTGCCGATTAAGCCAAATTGGACAATTAAGATAGGTGCTGAGATCGATCTAGTTACCTAACTCCAGGCACTTTCTATATAACATAACATAACAAGTAATTTCTGTACCGCATAGCCAGTAAGTTCGATGATGTTAACAAATATTAAGAAAACATAAATGGACTTAGGAATTCAATCTACGCGCTATTCTATAGAGCAGCGGTCTCAAACTCCAACCCTTTGCAGGGCCACATTTTGGATTCGTAGGTACTTGGAGAGCCGCAGAAAAAAGAGGTGGAGGGGCATAATCGAAAGGGACGTCTAAGCCCGTTTACGTCCATCTCGCAAATCGTCCAAAGTAAAAAAAACAGCTTAAGACACATTTTCAAAAAATACGTCAAACTTTTTTTTTTCATTTTGAAAACCGTCTAATTATACGTCCTGCCAATGTGATCGTCCAAGCCACTAAATCTTTATACCACATTTTCGTCCAATTTTTCATCCAAGTCCATAATGCCTAGAACAAGCCCTGTTGAACGTGGGATTGGGCTGCAAAGTGATAGACTGAACACCCAGACATGGCACCTAAATAGTGGGGTACCTTACAGGGCACTGCTGCGAACTTCACAAAAAGGGTGCCATGGCTTCTCCTCACTACAGCTCCCAAATAGGTCATGGTAAGCCCCCCAAACCACCTCCAGAATCCCCTAGACCCACTTATCTACCACCCTAATAGCTCTTATGGCTGCAGGAGCCACTTATATGCCAGTACAGTAGGGTTTTGGGGGTGTATAGGGCCGTGCACATGTTTAAATATCAATGCAGTGATTACAGGGGCTTATGGGCATGGGTCCTCCTCTCTATGGGTCCCTAACCCACCCCCAAGATGACTTAAGCTGCCTCTGTGCTGGACGAGTAGGCTTTTCTATGCCAGGCAGCCAGGTGATGATGGTCTGGAGGCTGAATTTTATAGATGTGATTAATATTTTTATGGGGATAGGGGTGTCGCTGATCACTGGGATAGTGTGTGTGGGTCTGTGTTATGTGTTTTCAGTGCTTATCTGGTGAGTTTAGGTAGGTTTTTGTGACTTAGACCATGTTTTACATGGTCTAAGTCACAATGTCCAAGTTATGTCTTTCCCAGGCTGTATAACTTTTGGTTATACATGCTGTACGACTAAGACTACGCCGGCCCACGTCCCACCCAACATTCACCCTCAACACTTCTCCCGAAACGCCCCATTTAGCTTTGGTCATTCAGCGGCACTATGAAGGCCTAGGTCGTTTAGAATATGTCCAAAACCCGTTTTTGGTATTGGCACTTGGACGTATTTGAGAAATGTTCCTCCAAGTGCCGACTTAGGCCGGTTTTTGGACGTATTTCTCTTTCGATTATGAGCCTCTTAATGTCTTATTAAAGAAATGACAATTTTGCATGAGTTAAAACTCTTTATCTATATATATAAAATCGGAGGTATGTATGTGTGTATGTATGTATGTGTGTGTGTATGTGCCGCGATCACGCAAAAACGGCTTGACCGATTTGAACGAATCTTGGTATGCAGATCCCTCACTACCTGGGGTGATATGTTCTGGGGGTCTCGTGGCCCACCTGCACATGTGGGCGGAGCTACAAACAGAAAATCAGATTTCACCCATTCATGTCAATGGAAAAAATGTAAAAAGCTGCCATTCTCACAGTAATTCAAAAACGGCTTGACCTATTTGAACGAAACTTGGTATGCAGATCCCTCACTACCTGGGGTGATATGTTCTGGGGGTCTCGCGGCCCACAACTCTATGTTGCTTGCTCAAGGGTGGGTTCACCCAAGAATTTATATGTTCTTGCTCCTGGAGGTGAAACTAAAAATGTTGTTTATAATCACGTTTTGCGTTAGTTGTATTGTATTCATTTTGTCAAATTTTTCACATTATAATTTGAATATTGTACTTTTTATTAAGCTGTAAAAAAATACTTTCATTCACCACTATAAAGTATCTTTATTTGAATCCATTTACAGTGTTATTGCTATAATTAAATACCCGTGCAACGCCGGGGCATCAGCTAGTAGTTTATAAATCTTTCCTTTTGGCTGTCTTTTTTTTTTTTTTTTAATAATCTTTATTCATTAGAAAATAATTTCAATAAGTGAATAACAATAAATAAAACATTTACACTATAGACATCACTTAAAATATTACAAGATTCTTGCAGATCAATAACCCCCCACCCAAACTATTATCATTCAAGTATCTATAAATTTATCATAATTCCGTAATTCACTATATTTAAACATAAAATTACACATTTAATCTTAGACATATTTTAAACTTATAAACCACCCTGTCCCCATCCATAATAATAGTTGATTATAACCCTTATATTCCTCCCACCCTCCACCCTCCCTCCCTGGATGTGCAATTCTTCTAACAACTAAAATGTATAATTATATTAAATCTACAAAAGACGTCAATGGACCCCATATTAGAATAAAGTTTTTAAAATTCCCTAATTGATCAGCTCTCATTTTTTCATATTTATATATTTGACATAAACTTGCCCACCAGAATGCAAAATTGAGACGATCCAGTTTTATTGATTCCCGACTTTGCAAAAAGAACTGCTGACATTAGGAAACAATTTCTAAACGTACGGCCCTAATTAAAACAACTAGTACGGTCTTTTGGCTAAGTCTTAATAATAATCTTCTCATTTATAGCTAAAGAGACATATGATCAAGAAACTGTTTTAGTTTACTTTTGTGATTATGATAAACATACCGAGGGCCTCAAAATAGTACCTGGTGGGCTGCGAGTTTGAGACCACTGAGTTAAGGGGAACAGTTAATCTATTGGCTGGGTTGGAGGGCAGAGGGGAGAACAGGACAATCAAGCCATTGTGACATCACTGATGAGGCTGGCTCTTATTGGTGGAATGAGGCATTATGATGTCACAATACCAGCTCTGCTTCCCAAAGACAAACAGGATGTCATGGTTACAGTTAAGCCAGTGGTCTCCAACTCCAACCCTTTGCAGGGCCACATTTGGGATTTGTAGATACTTGGAGGGCCGCAGAAAAAAAAAAAAAGAAATGACAATTTTGCATGAGGTAAAACTCTTTATAGTTTATAAATCTTTCCTTTTGTCTAAGTCTTAATAATAATATTGTAACTTGTAGCTAAAGAGACAGATGATCAAGAAGCTGTTTTATTTTACTTTTGTGATTATGATAAACAGACCGAGGGCCTCAAAATAGGACCTGGTGGGCCGCGAGTTTGAGACCACTGGTTTACTTAGCCTGAAGTGCACTTTGAGGAGCATTTCCGATAAGACGTCTAAGTCTGAATTTGGACGTTTTGGGAAAGACATCCAGAAATCCAGTAGAGAAAATGTCCATTTTCAAAACATCAGGATGTCTACCCATTTTTTTTTTTTAAATGACCTAGCTACACGTTTTGGCCCTCAGCGCGAGTATGTTTATCTTTTTTGGCCATTTTCGAATACAAAGCCATCCAAATTTAAAAAAAAGTACAAAACAAGGTATTGGGACATGCAAGCAGCCAGCATTCTTAGCAAAGTGATCACAGACAGCTGAGCAGATCAGAGGGTCAATCTAGGGCAGGGGTGGGCAACTCCAGTCCTCGAGGGCCGGAATCCAGTCGGGTTTTCAGGATTTCCCCAATGAATATGCATTAAAGCAGTGCATGCAAATAGATCTTATGCATATTCATTAGGGGAATCTTGAAAAACCGACTGGATTCCGGCCCTCGAGGACCGGAGTTGCCCACTCATGCTCTAAGGCAGGGGTCTCAAAGTCCCTCCTTGAGGGCCGCAATCCAGTTGGATTTTCAGGATTTCCCCAATGAATATGCATGAGATCTATGTGCATGCACTGCTTTCAATGCATATTCATTGGGGAAATCCTGAAAACCCGACTGGATTCCGGCCTTCGAGGACCGGAGTTGCCCATACCTGACATAGACACTCTAATCCAGGGGTCTCAAAGTCCCTCCTTGAGGGCCACAATCCAGTCTTGTTTTCAGGATTTCCCCAATGAATATGCATGAGATCTATGTGCATGCACTGCTTTCAATGCATATTTTATTGGGGGAATCCTGAAAACACGATTGGATTCCGGCCCTCGAGGACCGGAGTTGCCCATGTCTGGTCTAAAAGGTGCCCTGGACATTTCCTGGATTATCCTTGCAGAACATCCAAGTCCTAATCCCACCCAAAACATGCCTCTAGCATGCCCCTCTTAAGATTTAGACGCACCGGAGACAGAAAGACCAGAAAATGGCCACTCGGACATTGACTAGTAAGATGTTCAAGTGTCAGTTTGTGCTGTGTTTTGGACAACTATATTGTTTGAAAACGAGCCCTTTTATAGAGTAGCACAAGGTGTGGATTTTTCCCAGCACCTACGGTAATTGTGAACACTGATGACTGAATTTGGCCCTTAACCTTTTAGTGGCATTGTTGCTCAGAAGCAACACGTGTCTTCTGTGGCTCTTATAGGAGATCTGCCTCTCCAAATGCCTTTTATTGAGCAACCGTTTCACCATCTGCCAATTAAAGGGTTACTATTGATCTGCCTTTCTTTCTTCTCTGTGAGATACCTGGAGATCTGTCCTCTCTTGGTTAGCATACAGGAAAACAAAACAGTTAAAAAGGGATGAAACACATCTAGAGAGAGAGATGGCATATTTTAATATATTAACAATTAAAAATTCATTAAAAACATTAAAACATTAAAACATTAAAAATTCAAGGGTTTTTGACCGGTGATGATACCTAACCCCAAAATATTTGTGACTTTATTGATCACACTTTAGGGGTATTTTGAGGTCTTTTTTTCCCTTGATTATAATCACGTTATATACACTATAAGTGTTCCATCAATCTTGTTATATTTTAATATATGCCATCTCTCTCTCTAGATGTGTTTCATCCCTTTTTAACTGTTTTGTTTTCCTGTATGCTAACCAAGAGAGGACAGATCTCCAGGTATTTTAATATCTCCATATATTTTAATATATAACATTTTATTGAAGGAAATAATATAATACAAATAGATTTCATTTCAAATAGAATTACAAACATCATATTTACATAAATATTTCTAGCATTCCTTCAAAATAAATTTTCATATGACCCCCCAATCAACCCCCACGCTACTCCTCACCTCCCTTCCCCCTTTCCCCTCACTCCCCTCCTTTCCCCTTCCCTTTTTTCCCCTCCAATTCACATTATATTAAAGTAATTAATAAAATTATAATATAAAATGAAAATGTATCATTCCTTCAATATACATTTCAATATGACCTATTTTATTCTACCCCACACCCTCCAACTTCCCCACCTGCCTCTTTTGAATGGAAGATGACACATATTACCAGGTATTACAAAGTTAAAAATATTTCCAAAGCTTCAATGTAAAATATTAACAATCATACTTCGTGTTCTAGAAGAAAGATTTTGAATATATTTTTTTTTTTAAAAACGTGTACGTCTTGGAAACTTACAAACATCCCTAACTTCAAATAAAATTAAACAATGAAGTTGATTCCTCCAATGCCAAAAACTAGGAGGATCTTTCTGTGACTAATATTGCAAAATACATTTATGACCACTCGTGCATTCCTTCTGGAATAAAATACATCTACCTTGACCAAATA
This sequence comes from Geotrypetes seraphini, assembly GCF_902459505.1. NCBI lineage: Eukaryota > Metazoa > Chordata > Amphibia > Gymnophiona > Dermophiidae > Geotrypetes > Geotrypetes seraphini. Next base: position 15,654,635 of record NC_047085.1, read on the forward strand.
CCCCACATGCAGCAGCTTTACCAAATAACACCCCTCCTGGAGACTCCAATAATTGACAATCCCATAATGAACCACATTATGGGACATTGCCACAATGCATGAGATAAAGTATTCGGAGCTTTCTCACATTTAATACAAATATATTATAAAGTAAAATGTCGAAAGGGCTTTGGAGAGTCTCAAGCCAAATTAATTATAAATGAGAGTGGAAAATTGCAAATTAGATCGTACAGGCAGAAGATAATTCAATCCAAAAAAGAGTTAAGTGGATTACTGTTGGACAGAAGCTTTTAAGAGCTGCTTCGACATTCAGAAATAAAGCCTATGCTGGATTTGATCCTTTTGTGGATCACTTAGCTACATAACTTAAAACTAAGTTGGAACACTTATGCAAAGAAACTGTGGAACTGAGGGGACTGGAAGGGCCATTCAGCCTTTATCTGCTATCATTACATGGTACATTAGTTTCTTTCATTCTGCCAATACCTTGCGGTTATAGGCGGATTACAAAAGGATGAGATTCTGGTCATATCCAGAAGATTACAGGAAAGCTATTGGTTGGAACATTTATAGTCTGGTAATGGGGTGAGGTTATTGGTTGTATCAGGAGATTGTCTTGATATATTTCTTGAATAACCTGGTCTGTATTTCCCTCCTGAAGGTTTTGTAGTTTGGTGCTGAGATTAGTAAACTGGAGATGTGGCTGTCTAGTTTCGCTGCTTGCGTGGCGAGTAATCCGTCGTGTATTTTATTACGCTGAGTGCCTTTGATTGGGGGTGGGTGAAGGTCCGAGTTCTCCTTGGTCTGGAAGAGTTGGTCCAAGTTAGGCGAATATTCAGGTAGGATGGTCCATTGCCATGTAGGGTTTTGAAGAACATGCAGTAGAATTTTTAAAGGATTTGTGCTTGTACAGGTAGCCAGTGTGTGTCTTGGTAGGCGGCAGTGATGTGGTCTTACTTCTTCAGTGAGTAGATCAGTCTGAGGGCTGTGTTTTGCACTGTTTGTAGTTGTTAAATCATCATCGGTAGTTTGGATAACAGGATGGTGGTGAGCATTTGAATGGAGAGTAGGCAGATTGTAGTTGGGTAGAGTTCCTGTTATTGGTGCTCAAAGAGGCGAATGAATTGGGTTAGATCGGTGTATTCCAAACTTGTGACCAATACAAGTGACCTCAGATGGTGATAGTGAAATAGCAGACTTCCACTCTCTTTCCCTCCCTTTCTCTCTACTTCTTCCCACTGCTGCTTCTGCCTCCAACCCATGAAGGCAGCAGAAGAAGCAGATAGCGCAGTGTGCATTCAAAGTCCCCCAGAACTGTGCATGGGCTTCCAGAGAATCGGGTCCACATGGGAACATTCACCGACTCCGTGCTTTATGTTGACTGGGTATGAGTCACAATGAAAGGTCACGAGGAGGATGAGCAACCCTGTCACCATCTGGGTTCCTGACCAACAGTTTGGGGATGGTTGTATTCCAGGAAGTTGTGGTTTAGCTCTTCCTGAACACGTGATAACGGGGCGTAGTGTGGCCGGGCATAGGCTCAATAGTGACGTCAAACCTTCACCTGCCCCAGCCACAAATCGGACCGAGTGTATTTTGGAGTTGGTAGACAACTAGGTACTGTGTAAAATTCAAAAGTTCAAATAATTTCTATACTAAATGCTTTTATAAAGTTTTATATTTTTCTCCTTTCAGGTAGTTCAAAATGACTTCACAAAAACAAAACACAGGATCTTTGCCCTCATAATTATAGGCAGAATAACCTCAGTTCAATATTCCGTTTCACTTCTGGTTTGGGCTTCAACAGCAGGGGAAGTGGATTTCATTTCCACTGCAGATCCTGGTGACTCTGGATGGACCGTACAGGTCTTTATCTGCCGTCGTTTGCTGTGTTACTAAGGGCTAGATTCACAAAGCAAACCGATCGTGTGCCGATCGGTTTGCGACCCCTTAGCGATTCCGGCCCGATTCACTTACCTCTCTGCCGACCATCCCCACATGCAAATGAGGGCAACGCCGTGCAAAGTAGGCAGGGACCCGATTCACAAACCAAAACCCTGCAACACCAACTGAGCTGGCCGATCATTTCAAAGCGACTGATGAGGACCAGTCACTCAAGCCCTTTCCGGCTGCCCTGCCTTCTGCCACCCTGCTCTCTGCCCTGTCAGCCCCGACTCTCCCGCTGCCCCGAATGCCTGCCTGCCCCAAACATGAACATGTCTGCCTGCCCCGACTCTCCCACCCTTCCCCGCAGTGCAAGCCCGTGGTTTTAACCCGTGGTTAAAACCATGGGCTCCAATGCCTCTAAACTCCAGGTTTTGTTTATTTTCACAGTGCTTATCAGTCAGTTTCAGTCAGCTGACACAAAAGAGTATTTCAATAAGTTAACCTCGCCAGCGCTCATTTTGTTCCCCCCCCCTCTCTTGCGAGACAATTCCTCGTAGCTTCTTGTTACCACCCACTGCAGGCTCTCTCTCCTGTAGCTGAGGTGTTTCTTTACAAACTTGCGTCCAGTTGTCATATTAATTATTACACTGCGTAATGACTGAACTAGTCAAAATTAGGGGAGACCCGAGAGAGCTTTTCTCTCGCCGCTGAAAGGTTCGGCAAAGAAGCCCTGCAACAAAGCGCCGGTCTCCAGAAACTCTGTCGAGGCATGGAAGTAGTTAAAAAAAAAAAAAATCTCTGCCGGGCCCAGAGGTCCAGCGCATGCGCTAGGATTGCTATAGAGCAGTAGTCTCAAACTCAAACCCTTTGCAGGGCCACATTTTGGGTTTCTAGGTACTTGGAGGACCTCAGAAAAAAATAGTTAACTTCTTATTATAGAAATGACTATAGTTTACAAATCTTTCCTTTTGGCTAAGTCTTAATAATAATATTGTAATTTATAGCTAAAGAGACATATGATCAAGAACCTGCTTTATTTTACTTTTGTGATTATGATAAACATACCGAGGGCCTCACAATAGTACCTGGCGGGCCGCATGTGGCCCCCGGGCCGCGTGTTTGAGACCACTGCTATAGAGCGATCCGGGCAGGCAGATGGGGGCGTTCCTCTGATTGCCCCCGCCCCCCCATCTGCATATTGGCTTTTTCAGAATTCATCGGACCTGTCCGGACCGGGCCCGATCGGGCAGGTCGTGAATTTAGCCCTATGTATCTTACAGGAACTGGAAAGCTAGCTGCTGGGGGGAGGGAGGGTGGTCAGGGGTTATTCGTTTTGCATCAGCTAAGTTAAAAAAAAAAAAAAAGTATGATCAACAACTGGCCTGCACCTCTCCTGAATACTTCCCTGTATCCCACATTTCCTGTACACTGCTTTTTTATTATCCATTAATCTTACTTCATGAATAAGCAATGAAATTGAAACGATGGGTGGCAGTGTTCCCAGAATAAAAAGCAGGTCAAGATTCGGTGATCTCATAAGAGCTGTGCATTAGTCACATTTTCTTTACACAGAAAAAAAATAAAAATCTTTAACTTAATGGCACGATATTTCCATCATTCGTATTGAGTGAATATATTTCTTCAGAATGACGTCTGGCGGGGCATTTTTTTTAATGTGACGTCCAAATCCGATTTTGGGATCTAATCCTCAACGCGGAGCACGGTCTTGCAGTCGTCCTCTTATAATGAGACAATCAAAACCTTCAGCTGTGGGTAAGAACAATCCCGTGTCATTACAAGAGGACGACTGCAAGACCGTGCCCCGCGTTGAGGGTTAGACCCCTGAGGCAGCCTTGCGGCCGAAACATGTACGTGTCAGGTCTTGATTGAACAAAAGGATTGAGCTCCACGGGTCACCTTGAGGAGGTAGAATCTCCTGTTTGGGTGTGCCAATCCGATTTTGGACATTTTACATAATAACTTAGTAAATGACAGCAGATAAAGACCTGAATGGTCCATCCAGGCTTCCCAGTAGTCACACTCATTGTATAGTATATTCATGGTTAAGTGGTCTTTTCTTTAATATTTCTGGGCAATAGACCATAGAAGTCCCCCTTGTACTGTCTTTAGGTTCCCAGTGCTGGAGTTGCCATCTGTCACTGGAGCCATTGGGATGTTAGGGGGCCAGCAGTCTTACTAGACTGGCCACACAGACATCCCAGCAGTGCAGGGGATCAGTCTAGGGGGCACTGCAGGGAACTTCATGTAAGAGGTCCCAGGTGCACAACATATCATAACCTCATTATATTGTATGGTTAGGGTTACCATTTCTCGGGCTGCAAAAATTCAGACACATGGCCCCACCCTGTTCCGCCTCTAGCCCCGCCTCCAGCTCTGTCCAGTTCAGCCTTCGGCTCCGCCCAACTCTGCCCTAGTCCCTCCCAGTTCAGCCTCAAGCCCCACCCCCCCAAACCTCCTCTCTTCTTCACCGACCAGCTCATGCCGCGTCTGGAGGGCCTGGAACATACGCAGATGTATGTGAACATAAGAACATAAGAATTGTCGCTGCTGAGTCAGATCAGTGGTCCATCGTGCCCAGCAGTCTGCTCCCGCGGAGACTCCCAAGTCAAAGACCAGTGCTCTAAATGAGCCCAGCCTCACCTGCGTACTTCCCAGTTGAGCAGGAATTTGTCCAACTTTGTCTTGAATCCCTGGAGGGTGTTTTCCCCTACGACAGACTCCAGAAGAGCGTTCCAGTTTTCTACCACTCTCTGGATGAAGAAGAACTTCCTTACGTTTGTACGGAATCTATCCCCTTTCAACTTTAGAGAGTGCCTTCTCGTTCTCCCTTCCTTTATCTACTAAGTCTATCCCCTTTGATCATGTCCCCTCTCAATATCCTCTTTTCGGTACTACTCGAAAGGGTCCAAAGAAGAGCGACTAAAATGGTTAAGGGGATGGAGGAGTTGCTGTACAGTGAGAGATTGGAGAAGCTGGGCCTCTTCTCTCTTGAAAAAAGGAGACTGCAAGGGGACATGATCGAAACATTCAAAATACTGAAGGGAATAGACTTAGTAGAGAAAGACAGACTGTTCACCCTCTCCAAGATAGGGAGAATGAGAGGACACTCTCTAAAGTTGAAAGGGGATAGATTCCGTACAAACGTAAGGAAGTTCTTCTTCACCCAGAGAGTGGTAGAAAACTGGAACGCTCTTCCGGAGTCTGTTATAGGGGAAAACACCCTCCAGGGTTTCAAGACAAAGTTGGACAAGTTCATGCTAAACTGGTGAGACTGGACTCATTTGGAGCACTGGTCTTGACCTTGGGGCCGCCGCGTGAGCGGACTGCTGGGCAGGATGGACCATTGGTCTGACCCAGCAGCAGCAATTCTTATGTTCTTAGGTATCTAATTTTTGACCAGTCTTCAGTCTCCCATTTCTTTCTAAGCTCCTAGAGCTGTTTGTTTTTCTTTAACTTATCCATCATGTAGAGTCTTTCAGCAATCTGTCATCCACAAGCATAATTTCACAGAGATCATAATGGCCTTTCTTTTGAATGACTGTTATTCTGCAATTGGCCGTGTCAAGGCTACTCTCCTTGTTTCACTAGACCTTTCCATTGCTTTTGATCTGGTCAATCGCTCACTTCTCATCTCACGTTTAGCTTCACTAGGGATTTCAGGCACAGTGTTAAGCTGATTTTCTTCCTTTCTCTCGAACAGGTTCTAAACTAAACTAAAACTTAGTTTTATACACCAGGTCATCAACCAATTTGGAGCTTGACTCGATTAACATTAAGAATAGAGTAATACAAAAGAACGGAAGAAAAGGAATCTATTTTGGGAAAAGTAGAATAATTAATTTCCAAAATGTTTGGCGAATAAGACTGTCTTCAGAGCCTTCCTGAAAGATAAGAAGGGGCTTCTTAGCGAGAGTGGCAAGTTATTCCAAAGCTCGGTTAGTTTGTCAGTTCTCTTTTGTCTCTCTGTCATCCTCACTCTCATCCCACTGTACTCTTTCCTGAGGGGTACTTGAGTTTTGTGTCCACTATTGTTTAACATCTTCTTGCACTGCCGATCCGGGAATCCCAAATCAGAAGCTACATTTATACAGGTGATATTCTTCTTCTGTATACTCAAGATCCCACCAGCCTCAATCTCCTTTCTTTGCAGTCTTGTCTTGATAAAATTGATGCCTGGTTACTTGCAGGCCATTTTGTTCTGAATCCCCTAAAATGTGTAGCTCTCTGGGTAACTGGAACCTACTCTCCTCCCAGTGTAGTGCACCATGAGGTTTCTAGGAGTCTTCTTAGACAGCACTAACTTTCCACCCTCAAATTACATTTCTTGTTAAATCTTGTTTTTATTCCTTCTGACTGATTTGATCAAACCTACTATGATGTAGTAAGGGGCACTTCCTCATTGATACTGCATATACACCATTGTACAGCAGGGGATGCTAGCTCATTGATGCTGCAATTACACCACTGTACAGTAGGGGGGTGCTAGCTCATAGAGGGGAAGAGTAAGCCATCTTTAGAGTAGGTGGGACAATTCTGCTGAGTCAAAGGGGCAGGTCTCGGGCAGGGAGGAGTTCATATGCCCTAGAGTGGAGTATTTCATGGAAATCCAGAGACAAGAAGTCTCCAGAAGGAGAGATCTTCACTAGCTGTGGGTTGAAGGGGAAGCATAGTGGCCCTCGAGGGATTATGAGAAAGACTGTCAAGGTTTGTGGATGGGCTTGACATTGCAATAGGGTTGTTTTCATCTTTCTTTCTTTACTTTCTTCTCTATCATGAGTTGTATTTCTTTTCCCTCTAAACATAAACATAAAGTCCACTGCACAGACGACTAGTCTACTCCAGGGACCTGCTTGCTGCTCTAAGAGAAATATTCATTATATCTGCAGCTGTCGTAGCACCCGGTATGTACTTTTATTTTCACCTCTTAGGGAGGTAGGAGGAGTCAGTGACCACTGCCCTGTCAAGCACTGCACCCAGCCCCCTTCCCTCCCTCCCCTGTCTGACACTGCACCCAGGGTGAAATAAGGGGGAGGGGCCATGCCTTTATCCCTCTATTAGTGTCCTGGTCAGTTTGGGCACACTTTTGCACTTAGTCATTACTGAAATAGATCTAACCAAAAATATCCTATTTTTTGCCCCGGCTATTTTTACAATGATGCATTATTACAGAAAAACATCTAAATCGTAGGCCTACCCTAGCCCCGTCCAGTACACGCCTCCAACATGCCCCCTTGAGATTTAGACAAACTGCAGAGAAAGACATTTTAAAAATGAGTTCTGAAATAGCCACTTGGCCGTTTTTGTGAAAATAAAGTCCGTCTGCTGCTTTGTGAGTTTTTCTGTTTTGAAAAGAGCCCCATAGGCTCTTAATTATTCACATTTACAGCACCGTAACGATTGCTATGAAAGGGCCATACGTAAGCACATAACTACAGTACAGCTACAACGGCTCGGGATCATCAGATCCAGTGATAAATGTGCTAAATACTCCAGTACTGCTCTGACGCTCATAGCAATTCTGTGTCAGAGCATTTAGCACTGGACTGTGGTAGAAATCTCTACCGTGGCTTAGCAGAAGGGGGAGGGGAGAAGTTTTTATTTGAAACAGACGGCTACTTATCTGTGCTCTATGGAAGCTCCATTTCACTGAATTCTTCTTCAAGAGCCTGTTCCCGTCAAGTTTCAAGTTTTATTTAAATTTGATGAATCGCTTATTGCATACTAAGCGAGTAACAATAAAATGTAGAATAAACTTATAATTTAATGTACAGCATTAAAATGGGTTAAAATGGACTGACAGACAGACAGACTTGGATACATAAGGAAAAAAAAAAAAGGGAGAGTTACAAAATTAATATTTTTCATAATTAAAAAAGAAAGGAGAAAGCCAAAAAAGGAAGGAACATGAGGAGCGGTATTAGGTATGTTAAAAATAGATCATTTAAAGATTAAAGGCGTCTCTAAAAAGAAAAGTTTTCAAGTTGTTTTTAAATCTGTTGAGATCTTTTTCTTCTCTTATATGTAGAGGTAGGGCGTCAACTGTTAAATCGCTCTTCCACTTCAATTCAAAGGTTTTCATCCACTTGCCTGTAGATGTGTTGTTCCACCATTGTGTACTGGTTCAGTGTGGACTATCTGGTCCTAGAAACATCTGTGGTGGCCAGCATTTGAAAAGATACACTGATGTCGACTGACACAGCAAGCACACTTGTGTACACTTCCCCCTCCCTATTCGCGGTTTTGACATTCGTGGTTTCTATTATTTGTGAATTTTTTTCCAGCCCCCCCTTCCCCCCCCTGAGAATCGCTCATTGGCAGCCCGCATAAAAAAAAAAAACCAGCCCCGGGGCTTGGATCGGGGTGAGGAAGGAGACGATCGGAGGCGGAGGAGGCGATTAGCCGTCCCAGGACCATGGATTTTACCTGGTGGTCTAGCGGTGATGTGGGGCAGGAGCGATCTTCCTACACTCCTGCCCCGTGCAGAGCCGTGCTGTAAGTTCCTGTGGTCTTACGAGACTACAGTAGGGAGTTCCTGTTGTCGTCTCGTGAGACCACGGGAACTCACAGCACGTCTCTGCACGGGGCAGGAGCGTAGGAAGATCGCTCCTGCCCCGGGTCACCGCTAGACCACCAGGTAAGGCTTGGGGGTGGGTCAGAGACGGCCCAAAAGTTATTCACGAATTTTCCCTATTCGCAGACCAGCTCTGCCCCTAACCCCCGCGAATAGGGAGGGAGAAGTGTACATCCATTTTGATTTCATCAGAAGGTTTGTGAGGCATTCAGTATGATTCATGGCTGCCGATGTCAGGAAACTTTGCGAACACCATAAATATTGCGTCCATTTTAATACATTTTTGACTAGCTTTCAGAGGCAGAGCTTTCTTCAACCACCAGAAGATTCTGACTCAAAATGCTGGTCAAAAATGTATTGATAGTCCAATTTAAAAAGGTTATCTTGATTTGTCGGGGAATATAAAAATTTTTAAATTAATATGGGGCCCATTGATGTCGTTTGTAGAATTATTATAGTTTTGAATTTGTTGATATATCAAATGCACATCCAGGGGGGGGGGGGGGGGGATTTTTCTTTGAATTTAATTTTTGAATTTTTTTTTTTATTGATTGATGGGGTGAGTTGGATTGGTTTGGGTTTTGAATAATTAAATATTTATATAGCTGCTTACTATTTCCTTATAAAGATGAAAAATATGCTATTTGCACTTTTTGAAGGATATGAATACATTTCATTAATAACTATATAATAATTTTTGATGGGAAAATGTGTTGATCTATTTATCTATTTTAAGGATTTTAAGTGATGTATAAAGTGTAAAATGAATTTTTCTTGTATTCACTTAATGAAAGTGTTAAAAATGAATAAAGATATATATTAAAAAAAAAAGGTTATCTTTAATGTAGACCAGTATCCTGCAAACTTTGTCCAGCTGCGGCACGCTAAACGTAGTGGCCGCAGCTCGAGGCATCCAGAGGTGTGCGGACTTTGCCATGATGACATCACGCACATGCGTGATGTCATCATGTTGACGTCCACGCATGCACGAAGGCCCTCTAGATGAGCCCTGAGCCGCCAGTGTGTGTGGGGTGGGGGGGGGGGAGGGGGTTGCCAGCAGGGAAGAGGCGAAGAGAGATAGAGAGGTGCTGGTACATTTAGTTTCATGTACCATAAAATTGACAGGGTTTTTTTTTCCTATTTTTTAATTTAAATGAACAGAATATAAGTCTTCCAGATTCAGAAGGGCTCATTTTGAATTGCCTTTGTTGCTTCGCGGGTACCTCCTCACTTTGTAGATTTCTTAATGGAAATGGAACAGGAGCGCCACCTAAAGCCCTAAAGAGGGCAGTGCAGTTATGATGGTTTCGATGCTTCCTGAATTGGGCTTAGCAGCTGGTAGGATTGCTTTAGAATGCAAGTTTTTTTGTTGTTGTTTTTTAAAGCAGACATTTGGATTTTGGGACACATTAACGCCCACAGCTCAAAGTCGTTTGCTTAATTTATGAATCGATGCTCTGCTTGGTTTACCTACATCCTTTTGGAGGACACTCGGAATTGGGGTAGGGTGGGAGAGGAGTAACTGAAAATGTCACTATTCATCTGTCCTATGTTCAGTTCAGAGAATATCATCACTGGTGCCTGGTTACATATTATGGACTTTGTCATTGTTTAATAAAAATATATATATTTTAAAAGCAGACATCTGGATATTAAATTTGTTCAAAGTTCTAATATAGAAACATGATGGCAGATAAAGGCCAAATGGTCCATCCGCAGCATCCACTATTCCCCTCCTCTCTCTATTGGCTAAGGCTCTTAACATTTGCATCTTCTCTTCCTATAGGCTAAGGCTCTTTACACCTGCATTGTGATGCCATAGAGCTTTATGGTTATGGAAACAGAAACATGATGGCAGATAAAGGCCAAATGGCCCATCTAGTCTGTCCATCTGCAGTAACCATTATCTCTTCCTCTCCCTATTGGCTAAGGCTCTTAACATTTGCATCTCCTCTTCTTATAGGCTAAGACTCTTTACACCTGCATTGTGATGTCATAGAGCTTTATGGTTATAGAAACATGATGGCAGATAAAGGCCAAATGGTCCATCCGCAGCATCCACTTTCTCCTCCTCTCCCTATTGGCTAAGGCTCTTAACATTTGCATCTCCTCTTCCTATAAGCTAAGACACTTTACACCTGCATTGTGATGTCATAGAGCTTTATGGTTATAGAAACATGATGGCAGATGAAGACCAAATGGCCCATCCACAGCATCCACTATCTCCTCCTTCACTATTGGTTAAGGCTCTTTACACCTGCATTGTGATGTCATAGAACTGTATAGTTAAAGAAACATAGAAATATATATAAACAAGAAAGGATGTCCAAAAAATCAATATCCAAAACAAACACCCTATAAGGCTCAGGACTACATCTAATATAATAAAACGGTAAGCCGCACATGCGCACTCCCACCTGTGTGTGTCCGTTTTCCGTGAGATGTAGGGCACCTTAGGTAGGAGTGCGCATGCGCGCTTATGTCACCAGCCACCGATGACTCCACAAGCCGTGACCGCAGCCAGCCGCCGATCTCCATTCCTCCAGCGGGCGGCGGGCGGGCGGGGGGGGGGGGTGTCTCGGAGGAGAGGGATCGCGGCTGCTCAGCACCCCCACCGAGGAGCCCAGCAACTTTCCACCCCGGCTCTTAAACTGACCCGAGTCCGTTGCCGCCCCCCCCTTTCCCTTCCCGTGGGCCCGACTACCTACCAGGCGATTCAAGCAGTATGTGCAGCAGTCTACACACGCTGCTTCGGGCCCTTCTACTGCCCTGATTTGCTCTGCCGCGTCTCTGATGATGTCATCAGGGACGTGCCAGAGTAAATCAGGGCAGTAGAAAGACCCGAAGCAGCGTGTGAAGACTGCTGCACACGCTGCTTGAATCGCCATGTGTAGTCGGGCCCGCGGGAAGGGAAGGGGGAGGGGGCGGCAAAGGACTCAGGTCATTTTAAAAGCCGGGTGTAGTTGAATCGCCATGTGTAGTCGGGACCGCGGGAAGGGAAAGGGGGGTAGAGGAAATGCTAATGCTGCTGCACAGGGAACTCGTGTGGGGGGTGGGAAATAGAGGGGGAGGGAATGCTGCTTTGGACAGACAGACAGAGGGAGGAAGGGAGACAGAAAGAAAAGAAGAATGACACAGGGGCAGGTGCACAGGGAACTGGTGTGGGGGAAGGGAAATGGAGGGGGAGGGAATGCTGCTTCGGACAGACAGAAAGAAAAGAAGAAAGACACAGGGGCAGGGAGATACACAGAAAGACAGACAAAGGGGGCCAGGGACAGAGACAGACAGAAAGAAAGAAAGTGAGAGTCGCGTCAGGAGGGGTGCGGGATACGGCAGAGGGAACTTTTCCAATGGGTGCAACTGGGCGGCTGTCGGGACCTCTGATCAGGGGCAGAGCAAGGTAAGTGTATCATAGGGCTAAGAAGGAAGAAGAGGGGGGGGGGCGGAGAAAAAGAAGGGATGCCTACTGCTGGAGAGGGGGAGAAGGAAAGAGGTACTGATGGGAGAAGGGCTGCTGCTGCATAAGGAGAGCAGTGAAGGGGTGGTGGTGGACACAGGGGAGGTAAAAGGAAGGGAGAATGGACAGGGGGAGCAGGCAACGGGTGGTGATGGACAGCCAAGGAAAAAGAAAGAAAGCGGCTAAGGAGAGAGAGAGAAAGAAATAAAGACAGTCACACACACATATATTCTAGCACCCGTTAATATAACGGGCTATAAAGCTAGTATTCTATATAAAGGAGAAAAGACCTCAGTGTCCAATAGGGCAGTGTTTTTCAACCGCTGTTCCGCGGCACACTAGTGTGCCGCGAGATGTTGCCTGGTGTGCCGCAGGGCCGCCGGGCCCGGAGCTTACAGGGGGCCCGAGGCAGGGGCGCCAGTAGCTCGCCAAGGCAAAGTGAGTCGATCACCCAGGACTCACTTTGTCTTGGCGATCTAATCCACAGTTCTTCAACCGCCGGTCCGCAGGAAATTTTTGCCGGTCCGCGCAGGACCGGCAAGATTGACTCATTTGAACTTCCTGCCGGTCCGCGCAGGACCGGCAAGATCAGCATCGGAAGCGTGCGCTGGGCCGGAGAGATCTTGGGGAGCCTCCGACAGTGGCTTTCTCCCCTCTCTGCAGCTCTCCTTTACTTCCCAGCGCAGCGATTCACGAAGGCAGCCTCGGGGCTTTTGCTGAGTCGCGGCTGCCTCTGATGATGCAACTTCCTCTTTCCTCAGAGGCGGCGCGACACAACAAAGGACCCGAGGCTGCCTTCGTGAATCGCTGCGCTGGGAAGTAAAGGAGAGCTGCAGAGAGGGGAGAAAGCCACTGTCAGTCTGGGAAGCTGCTGGGCAGGGGAAAAAAGGGACAGCTGCTACTGGAAAGGGAGAAGGAGAGATGCTTCTGGGAGGGGAGGAGGGAAAGGAATCTGGGAAGCTGCTGGGCCAGGAAAAAAAAGGGACAGCTGCTACTGGAGAGGGAGAAGGAGAAGGAGAGATGCATCTGGGAGGGGAGGAGGGAAAGGAATCTGGGAAGCTGCTGGGCCAGGAAAAAAAAGGACAGCTGCTACTGGAGAGGGAGAAGAAGGAGAGATGCTTCTGGGAGGGGAGGAGGGAAAGGAATCTGGGAAGCTGCTGGGCAAGGAAAAAAAGGGACAGCTGCTACTGGATAAGGAGAAGAAGGAGAGATGCTTCTGGGAGGGGAGGAGGGAAAGGAATCTGTGAAGCTGCTGGGCTAGGAAAAAAAGGGACAGCTGCTACTGGAGAGGGAGAAGGAGACGGAGAGATGCTTCTGGGAGGGGAGGAGGGAAAGGAATCTGGGAAGCTGCTGGGCAAGATAAAAAAAGGGACAGCTGCTACTGGAGAGGGAGAAGAAGGAGAGATGCTTCTGGGAGGGGAGGAGGGTAAGGAATCTGGGAAGCTGCTGGGCAAGGAAAAAAAAGGGACAGCTGCTACTGGAGAGGGAGACGGAGAGATGCTGCTGGGAGGGGAGGAAGGGAAAGGAATCTGGGAAGCTGCTGGGCAAGATAAAAAAAGGGACAGCTGCTACTGGAGAGGGAGAAGAAGGAGAGATGCTTCTGGGAGGGGAGGAGGGTAAGGAATCTGGGAAGCTGCTGGGCAAGGAAAAAAAAGGGACAGCTGCTACTGGAGAGGGAGACGGAGAGATGCTGCTGGGAGGGGAGGAAGGGAAGAGAGTTACTGCTGGACAGGAGGCTGGGAGAAAGAAAGAAAGGGGGCAGGCAGGGAAACAGAAGGAAAGAAGAGAAACAGAAAAAAAGAAAGAAAGGTCAGGGAGAGAGGAAGAAAAAGTTGGGGGAGGGAATGAGGTGTGGAGGAGAGAAAGCATACAGGCTGATAGAAGGGAAGAAAGATTGGATGCACAGTCAGAAGAAGAAAGTGCAACCAGAAATCACCAGACAAGGTAGGAAAAATGATTTTATTTTAAATTTAGCAAAGTGGAGGCAGTATTACCACAGTTTTCAAAGGAATTTGCCCAAATAACTTAATAGTTAACTGGGTAAATTCCCAGAGATGAAAACTTCCCTTCACTTACTATGCATAGTTCTGAATTTATATCTGCTGTCTATATTTTACAATATGGTCACCTTTTACTAAACCGCAATAGTGGTTTTTAGCGCAGGGAGCCTATGAGCGTCAAGAGCAGTGCTGGGCATTCAGCGCAGCTCCCTGCGCTAAAAACTGCTATTGTGGTTTAATAAAAAGGATGGAGGGTATATTTGTCTATTTTTGTATGCTATAAAAACCAAATACAGAGAGAGACTGAGAGCTGTTGACGAAGAGCTACGTGTGTGTCTTTCTTCCATTCCAGCCAGAATATCAGCTTTGTGTTCAGCCAAACAGGCCCAGGTTTCGCACTGAATAAAGTATTTTATAATTTTTATTTCATAATAAAGTAATTATAAAATACTTTCTTTGTGTTTATTTGATTCCTATTCAAGAGAATTACTTTATATATAGTCAATATAGGCAGAGAGTTAAATTTTTTAACATTTTCTAATGGTGGTGTGCCTCGTGATTTTTTTCATGAAACAAGTGTGCCTTTGCCCAAAAAAGGTTGAAAAACACTGCAATAGGGGCCATAAAAAGCTACCTACATAGGCAAGCTAGTTTCAAATAGAATTTGAAACCAGTAGACACATCCTTGGTCAAAAATTCCCAGATCAGTGAAAATCTACTTCATAGGAACGCACTATTTAAATTCTTTTCAAAATATCACAGTCTATTTCAGCTTCCAAAGAAACCACAGTCTTTTCAATAAAGTCACTTATCTGAAGAGTGCTGTCTTCTCAATAGTTTTAGACGTAGTGCTGAGACTTGAAAGCAGGAAAACCCGCTCCGTGGAGAATAAGCTCAAAGCAGAGCAGCTACATAAACAACACCGCTAGCACGCTTCCACACAATCCAACAGGGCTCCCTGTTTCGCTATCACGCTTCTTCAGGGATTTGCTGTAGACACAAAAAAAAAAAAAAACACTCTGCTTGAAAAACAATTCAAAATAATCAAAAACACAGTGCAAAACTGCAGCTGAACCCACGGCGTCAGTTCACCCGCTTCAACTCCTGTCATAAAATGGCCCCTCGGCGCTCTGACTCTTTTAAAGCTCCTCTCGTCATCACGCACACGTGATGACATCATCTTCTTTCAAATCCACTACTACCATTCAAACTTCGCCAAAGGTCAAAAACAGGATTTCCATTCCACAGCACTACTTTGCGCATGTTTGAAGGGAGAATATCCAGCGCTGTTCTCTTCTCAATAAAAGTTGTTTGAAGTCGCCAGAAGAACGTTCCAGAACCCAGCAGCGCAGATCTTCAAATGTATGCTGTTGGTCAACACAATGTTGCACCATAGGAGCTTCCACACGCTCCCTCAAAAGGCAAGATCGATGCTCTTTAAGACGTGTCTTCAAAGCTCTCGAGGTCTGCCCCACATATAATTTTTGACAGGGACATCTGATGATATACACAACCCCACTGCTAACACAGTTCGTAGTATGATATAGTGTATAGCGTTTCTGATCTGCTGGATTCATAAAAGACGAACGCACCTCCATTATACTACACACAGAGCAATGTCCACATTTAGTATGTCCTAATCCCCCGTTCTTATCCACCCACTCACTCGACCCTTCTATCGCCACTCTACTAGTTGGACAAAGTTCATAGTAACATAGTAGATGACGGCAGATAAAGCCCCGAATGGTCCATCCAGTCTGCCCAACCTGATTCAATTTAAATTTTTTCTTCTTAGCTATTTCTGGGCAAGAATCCAAAGCTTTACCCGGTACTGTGCTTGGGTTCCAACTGCCAAAATCTCTGTTAAGACTTACTCCAGCCCATCTACACCCTCCCAGCCATTGAAGCCCTCCCCTGCCCATCCTCCTCCAAACGGCCATACACCGACACAGACCGTGCAAGTCTGCCCAGTAACTGGCCTTAGTTCAATATTTAATATTATTTTCTGATTCTAAATCTTCTGTGTTCATCCCACGCTTCTTTGAACTCAGTCACAGTTTTACTCTCCACCACCTCTCTCGGGAGCTCATTCCAGGCATCCACCACCCTCTCCGTAAAGTAGAATTTCCTAACATTGCCCCTGAATCTACCACCCCTCAACCTCAAATTATGTCCTCTGGTTTTACCATTTTCCTTTCTCTGGAAAAGATTTTGTTCTACGTTAATACCCTTCAAGTATTTGAACGTCTGAATCATATCTCCCCTGTCTCTCCTTTCCTCTTGAATAGATTTATTACATGAGAAAGAAAACATCATAGTACACTCCCGGAAACAGGGATGCACTGACAGACATTTCCAGTACTTCTTTAAACTGCGGCCATAGACGCTCGCCTGTTGAGAATAGGGTAATACACATGCGATCCTTTCGTCCTTTTCTTTAGGCTTGGAATATTCTAAAAGACAATTTCTAGGGTTATACAATGCCCTAGTGTAAGCTCTTTTCACACAGTGTTCTGAATACCCTCTACTGTATAGTTTTTGTTGCAATATTGTTGACTGAAGTTTATACTCATCTTTAATAGAACAAATGCGTCGATATCTCATAAACTGAGAATGAGGTAAACTGTCCTTCAGATGTTTTGGATGAGAACTTGAAAAATGCAAGAAAGTATTGCGGTCAGTAGTTTTACAATATACAGTAGTAAAGAAAGTTAAATCCCTAATCTCAATCTGCACATCCAGGAACGCAATTTACTTTAGATCAAATGTGCAGGTAAATTTGATAGTCTGGGTACATTGATTCAACTCATCCACGGCATGCAAAAGATCTTCAACTGGCCCTCCGATCGCCCCCATCTGCATATTGGGGGTTCGTGAATTCATCGGACCTGCCCAGATCGGGCCCGATCGGGCAGGTTCGTGAATCTAGCCCTTAGATCAGGGGTGTCCAATGTCGGTCCTCGAGGGCCGCAGTCCAGTCGGATTTTCAGGATTTCCCCAATGAATATACATGAGGTCTATTTGCATGCACTGCTTTCATTGTATGCTAATAGATCTCATGCATATTCATTGGGGAAATCCTGAAAACCCGACTGGATTGCGGCCCTCGAGGACCGACATTGGACACCCCTGCCTTAGATAGAGTAATATGAATGACCATATGCGGTAATATAATATAAATGGGAGTAATATGAATGACCATATACTGACACCAGATGGTGCTATACTCCGGGTATGAGGCTTTTTTTCCACCATTACCGTACGTTGTTATGTTAGTTTAAGGATTTTGGTATCATTCCTTTTTTTTTTTTTTGAATAGTGGTTTATTGCATGTAAATGTTAGCTATGTGTATGGGTGCTAAGCATGATTCTATATGTGGCAGGTGCCTTTTATAGAAGCATGTAAAGCGCCATTCTGATCGGCGCTGATTTTGCAGGCACCATATTTAGAAGAGCGGGACTTGGGTGTGATCGTATGTGGCCAAACAGTTTGAAAAGGTGATGGCGAAAGCTAGAAGGATGCTAGGCTGCATAGGGAGAGGTATAGCCAGTAGGAAAAAGGAAGTACTGATACATCTGGGTGAAAACTCATTTAGAATATTGTGTACAATTCTAGAGGCCGCACCTTCGAAAAGATATAAAAAGGATGGAGTTGGTCCAGAGGAAGGCTACTAAAATGGTGTGTGGTCTTCATGATAAGGCGTATGGGGACAGACTTAAAGGTCTCAATCCGTATACTTTGGAGGAAAGGCGGGAGAGGGGAGATATGATAGAGACGTTTAAATACCTATGTAATGTAAATGCGCATAAGTCGAGTCTCTTTAATTTGAAAGGAAACTGCAAAGAGAGAGCATAAGATGAAGTTAAGAGGTGATAGGCTCCGGAATAATCTGAGGAAATACTTTTTTTACAGAAAAGGTGGTAGATGTGTGGTGGAGACAGAGACTGTGTCTGAATTCAAGAGGGCCTGGGATAGGCACGTGGGATCTCTCGGAGAGAGAAAGAGATAATGGTTACTGCGGATGGGCAGACTGGATGAGCCATTTGGCCTTTATCTGCCATCATGTTTCTTTGTTTCTAATATGGGGGCCAGTACCAGCTATAGTAAAGGCAGGGTCAGTTTAAGGATAGTTAAATATTCAGCTTTGTGTCTAGTCCACTAAGACCACACCCATCCCCTACTAGACTATGTTAATTAAATTGAACAATCATGATCACTTCTAAATCACCCTTTCCAGAACAATCCTCGTAAAATGCATAATTAGACACCACAGCTTCGCAGGGGGATGGGTCTTGGTATACTACTTATTCTATGTCATTACAATCTAAGCGGTTTACATATTTTAGACAGGTCCTTATTTTGTACCTGGAGCAATGAAGTGTTAAGTTTCAAGTTTCAAGTTTATTGGTAAATTTGATAAATCGCCTATTAGAATCACTAAGCGATGTACAAAATAAAAATAGTATATAATAAACGAAACAAACATTTAACAAAGTTTTTTAGTCATAAACAAACATGAGTTGGGAGGGAAAGGAAAAAAGTTACAATTTTAATTGGGGTAGAAGAAATGGGAACAAACAAAAGGAGAAGGGAAATAAGCCACAGCATAATTTGGAGTCGCACTAAACATTTAAATATCAAAAGCGTCTTTAAATAAGTAAGATTTTAAAAGTTTTTTAAATGTTACAATGTCCTTTTCATTTCGAATGTATTGAGGTAGGGCATTCCACCATAAAGGTCCCATCACAGAGAATATGCCTGCTCTTCTTGTACCGATGATTTTCAAAGAGGGGACTGTAAGAAGGTTTTGACCGGAAGAGCGAAGTGAACGTTGGGTAGTGTGAGGTATTAATAGTCTGGATATGAATTGAGGTTCGTCGAAGGCTAACGTTTTAAATATGAGCAGTATTATTTCAAATGTGATTCTGTGACCAATTGGGAGCCAGTGTGCATCTATCAGTAGTGGTGAAACATGATCATATTTCTTAGCGTTATATATTATTTTAATAGCGGTATTTTGAATCAACTGTAGTCTCCTTTTTTCTTTCTGTGTGATATTAAGGAAAAGCGCATTGCAGTAGTCAAGTTTTGCTATTATTAATGAATGGATTAGTATCTTAATAGAGTTAGGACTCAAGAATTTGGATATCGACCTGATAAGACGTAGTTTGAAGAAACAGTTTTTAACCGTGAGAGAAATATGATCATGGTAGAGCAGTTTATCGTCGATTACTACTCCAAGGATTTTGACTGTAGGGACTAGATTTAGTGGGGTATTATTGAGGATAAATGAGTTTATCAGGGTTATGTCTTTTCTCCAAGTAAATAACATAGATTTAGTCTTCTTTATGTTAAGGGCCAATTTATTTGTGTTAAGCCAGGTTTGTATTGTTTCTAGTTTATGATTAATGGATATATTTTTGTTATTGTTTTTTGGATCCAAGGGGTGTATAAGTTGTATGTCGTCAGCATAAGAGAAAGGTGTGAAACCTATTGATTGACAGATGCTTAGCAGTGGGGAAAGGAATATATTAAATAGAAGAGGAGACAAAACGGATCCTTGAGGGATTCCGAAAGTAGAGGAATAAGTCTTGGACATTTCGTTATTAAACTTAATGGAAGAGGTACGATTAGCGAGATATGAAGATAACCAATTTAAGACATTCTCTGTTATGCCTATTGATTCTAACCTATGTAACAGTAAATCATGGTCTATGGTGTCAAAGGCTGCCGAGATATCTAGTGAAAAAAGAATGACAGATTTGTGGTGATCTAAATGATATTGAATGTTTGAAGTTAATCCTATTAATGAATATTCAGTATTATGAAATTTTCGAAATCCTGTTTGGTTGGGGTGTAATGCGTTGGTGCTTTCTATAAAATCGGAGAGCTCATTAAATATGAGTTTCTCTGTTAATTTCACCAAGAAAGGTATGTTAGCTATCGGCCGATAGCTAGTAGGTTCATTTATGCTAATTTTGTGATCTTTGAGGATAGGAGTAATAATTGCGGTTTTCCAGAGGGGGGGGGGGGGGACGGTGGCTGTGATTAAACTTTCCTGAATTAGTGAATGGATAAAAGGTCCAAAGTGAGAAAAATATTTTTTTAGATAGTAAGGTGGAATGATCTCAGTTCCGGAATTCTTTAGGTTAACTTGTTGGAAAAGAGATTCTATGTCAGTAATTGAAGGAAGTTTGAAATTTGAACATCTAGCTGTTGGAACAGATTTTGTTTGGCTAGTATTTATTGGATTATTTATTATGTTTGAGGTAAAAGAATTACGAATATTGTTGATCTTTTGTATGAAGGTATCTGCTAAGTCTTGTGCTTTTAATGTAGATTTGTGAGTAGTATTATTTATTTTATTTTTTGAGTCTATTGTTTTTAGAATATTGTATAAAGTGGAAGAATTTTTGCCTTTGTCAATTTTATTGGAATAATATGTCTTTTTTGCTTGGTTTATTTTTTCTTTGTATAACATGACATTGTCCTTATATATTTGAAGATTGGATTGGGTTTTGTTATGTCTCCATTTTCGTTCTAGTGAACGTAGTTGTTGTTTAATCAAACGGAGTTCTGCCGAGAACCAAGGGTTTGATAATTTACGGGCTGAAATGATTTTAGTTGTTAGTGGAGCTATGTTATCTAAGAGAGATGTCAAAGATAGGTTCCAAGTAGATAAGTGGTTTTCAATGGAATTGGAAGGAGGAGTAAGAATAGATGGATCAAGAAAAGAAGGTATGTCTATGTTATCTAATTTGGAATAGTCTCGGGCAGAAATAGTTTTTGTTTTGGATGCTGGTTGTAGTAGTCTTGACTTGCATAAATCCAGGGAAAGAGAAATGAAATAGTGGTCTGACCAGGGAACAGGAGTAATAGTCAGATCAGATAGAGTAAGATGGTGAGATAGTGGAGCAAAAATCATATCTAAAGTGTGGTTTGCAATATGGGTTGGTTCTTCTATTTTTGGATATACGTTAAGAGGTTTTAGGGTATTGAATAAATCTTTGGTATATGAGTCAGTAAGATTGTCAAAGTGAATGTTAAAGTCTCCCAAGATAAGTGGAAAAGTTGTTGAAGAACAAAAGTCAATTAAGATGTCTTGAAGGAGAGCGAATTTATTTTGTCCTAGGGGAGGGGGAACGTAAAGTAGTAGAAAGTTAAGATTATTGTTGGAACTACATTTAAGATGAAGGTATTCGATTGTGGCATCTTTTGAAGAATGGTCATAAAGGTTTAAAAGATTGTTTTGAAAAATAACTGCTAAGCCACCGCCTTTGCGGTTGTGTCGTTGGTTAAAAAGGTAGTCGTAGTTGGGGGGACAGCAATAGGATAAATATGCTTCATCGCCATCGGTGAGCCAAGTTTCTGTAATGAAGAGAATATGTAAATTATTATGGACGATATCATCCTTTAATAGATTGTATTTGGATTTGATTGATCTGGCGTTGATGAGTCCACATCTTAAGCTGTTAGTAGTTTTGTCTTTGATGATATGAGAGGGCATGGTTATTGGAATTTCTAAAAGAGAGGAATAATTAGGGGCAGTAGTTTTAAGATTAAGGGGGCGATAGAGTTGGAATAGAGTTGGAATAGAGCTGGAATAGAGTTAGTAGAAAAATTGGTTGACATATTGGTTTGAGATGGGTGATTTAAGTCCAAGGTGTGGAGTAGCAAAGAGTATAGAAAGAGCAAAATTAAAATTATAGGCCGAAATTTATTATTCATAAAATCGTTGTTTAGAGGAGAAGAGAATCTGGAGTTGGGAACGCCCTCAGAATGCGCACGAAGGGGCGCACTAAGGAGCAGAACCTGCTCCTTTTGCGCGCTCCTTCGGCGTGCGCCGCAAAAGGCCTGGTTAAATATGGCATCAGCTGACCTGGAGTGGGAGGCGTCGGGCGCGCCGCCGTTGTGTGGCGGCAGAAGAAGTGTCTTGCCCAGAAGAAGTGTCTTGCCCAGAGTCACAAGGAGCTGCAGTGGGAATCAAGCTCACAACCAAATCCAAAATCTCTTGTTAAAGCCGTTTTCTTGCTGTTCTGTTTAAAAATGAAAATTATGGACTTTCATGAGAGAGCTTTGTTTGATTGTTTGATCTCTTGCCTAGCTGTATTGCTTATCTGTATTATTGTTTCTACAGTGTTATTCCCTTTTGGCTTGGTTGCTGATTGTGTCTCTTGTGATTTGTTCCTACAATAAAAATATATTAAAAAACAAAACAAAACATGGAGGAAAAAGGTCTCAGTAACTTCGCGAACCATCCACAAGGAATAATAATCGTTCGCTTAAGTATGGGGTTCCGGTGTCTATCATTGACCAAAAAAACCTCTATTTTTACCTTGAAACTTTTTTTGTTTTTTTGTTATTTTCAATTTAATAAATCACTTACTAAATAAATAACTTATCAAACATTCATTAAAATGCTTGTGAAAAACGCAGAGTGGGACTTATCTTAATCTGCATTTGCCAGCATCTGAAGAGTGACAAGGCTGTTCACTCGACCCCCCATCCCCAACGGGACCCGTTTCGCCTGGTTTTCTGGCTTTGTCAAGGGTCTACATTCTTGGGGCAATTGTCTCTACGCCAGCATTTCACTCTCTTACTAGAGAATAATGAAAGGGAGAGCCATGTCAATAACCTATCTTTGGCTTTAACAAGAGATTTTGGATTTGGTTATAAGATATATGGTATCTCTTGATCCTCATCGGATTTTTTTATAAATCAAGCTCACAACCATACATATTGAAGGCAATTTCCAAAATCTATTCACCTATTTATTTGAAGATGGAGTCTGCGATTAAGACGTACCTAAATTCAAAGATACAGTTGGGCAACCAAAATGGAGGCTGGATAGCTTAAACATGCTCTGCTCCAGGGGTCCTCAAATCCAGTCCTGGCGGTCCACAACCCAGCCTGATTTTTTTTTATGATTTTTTATGATTGTGTATGAGATCCATTTGCATTTGCTGTTCCATTGCATGCAAATATATCTTATGCATATTCATTGTGGAGATCCTAAAAACCGGGCTGGGATGTGGACCTCGAGGACTGGATTTGAGGACCTCTGCTCTACTCTTCCTTGAATTTAATGTAAACTATTCTTAAATACTTTTATAGTTTTATTATTGCAAACTGCCGCACCTCAAATACTGCGTGCAATTCTGGTTGCCGTATCTTAGAAGCGATATAGCGGAATTAGAAAAGGTACAGAGAAGGGCGATGAAAATGACAAAAAGGGATGGGATGACTTTCCTATGAGGAAAGGCTAAAGCGGCCAGGGCTCTTCAGCTTAGATAAGAGACGGCTCAGGGGTGATATGATGGAGGTCTATAAAATACTGAGTGGAGTGGAAAGAGTAGATGTGAATCATTTGTTCATTCTTTCCAATAATATAGGACTAGAGCAGTGGCATACCTAGGGTATGTGGCACCCGGGGCCCATCATTTTTTGACACCCCCCCCAATGTAAAAAAATATTTTTTTGTAATGACCATGAAACGGAATAAATGGTCAGAATAGAAACAGGCAGTGAAAATTTTCTTATATACCAAACATAACATAACATAAATTATGTCTGAATTGTCATGACATCAGAAGTACATATGGAGTAGTTGCAGGTGATGCTTGGGACAGTTCTGATTGTGTTAGTTCGGTTTTATGTATTTTTTGAATAGAAGGGTTTTTATTTCTTTTTGAAGGTTTTGCAGTCTGTGGTTGATGTCAATTGGTTGTAGAGTTGGGGGTCGAGTGTTGCAGCTCGAATGGCTAGGAGGTTGTCGAACAGTTTTTTCTTTTGACGTTTTTGGTTGGAGGGTGTGTGAATGGTGCGTGAGTTCTCCTATGTCTGGTTGAGGTGGATTGAATTATTTAGCTGAAGAAATTAGTTACCCCCTCATCCCACACACATTAATTCTCTTCCATTTTTGTTCCCATTATAAAAAACACTGATAAGTTCCCAGAAAAAAAATACATTAAAATAAGAAGTGAAAACAAAGGCCCCTACAGATGAGAACATAACATAAGAATAGCCTAACTGGGTCAGACCAATGGTCCATCATGCCCAGTAGCCCATTCTCATGGTAGCCAATACAGGACACTAATACCTGGTCAAAACCCAAAGAGTAGCAACATTCCATGCTACCGATCCAGGGCAAGCAGACACTTCCCCCATGTCTTAATAACAGATTATGGACTTTTCCTCCAGGAATTTGTCCAAATCTTTCTTAAAACCAGCTACACTATCTGCTTTTACCATAACTTCTGGCCACTTCATTTTTAAGTTTAGATCTTTCCTTTCAAACAGAGACCTTGCTAGATGTCAAATACAGCACAAGGTAACTTCACATGGACTTAGCTGTGCAGGAAATGTGAATCTCCTCATACACCCACCATATAGTGCAAAAATGTGCAAAGGTCTGTTTTTTTCTTTCGATCACTACATAGCCTAATGCCACACAAGCAGCGCTGTTTCAAACATATTCTGTAGGTCAATGCTAAGGATAACAAAGTTTCCTTCCTTGGACCAGAAGGAGATACTGATAAACCACTGGAAGAGATCCCAAAACAACACACAAAGACCCACTCAGTGTGTGATCCAGTTGAGTGGAGTGGACTAACTGGGGGGTGGAAATGGGCCCGGAGTTTGCTCAGCAGAATTTCCCAGACCACCTCTTCCTCTCAACACATTGACACGCTGCCACCACCACCACTAGGAACACCTCACTGGGTAGGCCAGCTATGCTATAAACTTTATAAAACACATTATTATATTTTCTTATAAAGCACATATTTTAACTGAACTCTCTGACATCCTCAGCCTTTCCATTCACAAAAATAGAAGGAAGAAAAGTTCCTATTTCCTGCTGTCTCATGTCCCCGGCCTATACAATATTTTTTTTCTGCAGACCCTTCAAAAGTCTGACCAAATCCTCGTTTCACTTGCATTATAAAGTACTGAGGATGCCATCTCTCCCCAATCCCAGGTCCTAAAGTCTAAGACAGTAGCGCAAACTAATGCTGCCAGATTCAGGAAAAAAAATTTTGATTCGATTCAGCCTATTGAATTGGTTTTTCAATTCGATTTTCCTGCCCAGTTGGGTGATTTTTTTCAAAACTCCTGGGGTTTTATAGCTTTTTCACCTCCTTTGGCTTCTCCTAATCACACTGGCGCTGTGGTGTAAATAAAATAAAGAAACAAAAAGGACTTTTCCTCTCTCTGTTAAATCCTAGCTCACGTTTGCAGTCCAACACCAGCTCTGGCAGGATACACATTTCAAATCTGACATATTATAATCACAAAACAGAAAATAAAATTAATTTTTCTACCTTTTGTTGTCTGGTTATATTTCAAATCTTGTTGGTCCAAAGCTCTGGTTTTCTTCTGATAACTTGGGGTCTCCTTCTTTCTTCTTTCTGCATGCTAACCATCCATCTGCCAACTCTGTCCTCCCTTTCCATTTCCCTTCCCTCCCCAGGAAGTCTGGTATCTTTCCTTTTTTTCATCTCCCTCCACAGATCCACCTTTTCTTAACTACCCTTTCATCCGGCATCTCTCCCTCCTTCCCCACCACCCGAGTCCACAATCTCTCCCTTTCTTTTCCCAATTACCCTCCTATCCAGTATCTCTATCCCTCCTCCACACCATCCCTTGTGTCCAATTTCTCTCCCTTTCTGTTCCTTCCCTCCCTAAATCCCATGGTCCATCATCTTTCTCCCTCTCCTCTATTTTCAGACCCATTATTTCTTCCTCCCCCCCCAAAGTTTGGCATATGCACGTCTCTTTGTACACCCCCTTCCCTCCGTGTACTTCTAAACCAGGGTCCCCCCCCAAAGGCCTGTCCCCCCTTAAAGGTCTGCCTGTCCCCCCTTGAAGGCCTGCACCCCCCTTGAAGGCCTGTCCCACCTCCTTGAAGGCCTGTCCTCCCCCCCTTGTAGGCCTGTCCCCCCCTTGAAGGCCTGCCTGCCTGTCCCCCCCCTTGAAGGCCTGTCCCCCCTTGAAGGTCTGCACCCCCCCCGAAGGCCTGTCCTCCCCCCCTTGTAGGCCTGCCTTCCTGTCCCCCCCTTGAAGGCCTGTCCCCCCTCCTTGAAGGTCTGCCCCCCCCCGAAGGCCTGCACCCCCCTGAAGGCCTGTCCCCCCCTTGAATGCCTGCACCCCCTTGAAGGTCTGCACCCCCCCGAAGGCCTGCACCCCCCTTGAAGGCCTGTCCCACCCCCTTGTAGGCCTGTCCCCCCCTTGAAGGCCTGCACCCCCCTTGAAGGCCTGCACCCCCCCCGAAGGCCTGCCCCCCCCCCGAAGGCCTGTTCCCCCCCTTGAAGGCCTGTCCCACCCCCTTGTAGGCCTGTCCCACCCCCTTGTAGACCTGTCCCCCCCCCTTGAAGGCCTGCCTGCCCCCCCTTGAAGGCCTGTCCCCTCCCCCTTGAAGGTCTGCACACACACCTAAAGGCCTGTCCCCCCCCCTTGAAGGCCTGCCTGTGCCCCCCCCCTTGAAGGCCTGACCCCCTTGAAGGCCTTCCTGCCTGTCTGTCACCCCCCTCCTCCTTGAAAGCCTGCCTGCCTGCCCGCCCGCCCCACCCCAAAGGACCGCTCGCCCCCTGGCCTCCCCGCACCACTATGAAGCAGCACTACCTATGCTCCCGGCCTTGCCGTTCAGTCCCCCCCACCACCACCCCCGAAGGACCGCTCGCCCCACTGACCTTCCTGCACCACCTATGAAGCAGCCGCAGCAGGATCCCGACGTCAGCGATCTCTGCGCTGCTTAGGCGCTGCTTCCTGCGCCGCGTTCCCGCCCCTCCTCTGACGTCAGAGGAGGGGCGGGACCGCGGCGCAGGAAGCAGCGCCCAAGCAGCTCAGGTATCGCTGAAGTCGCGATCCTGCTGCGAGCTGCTTCACCGGTGGTGCAGGAAGGTCAGTGGGGCGAGCGGTCCTTCGGGGGGGGTGGGGGGGGGAATGAACGGCAAGGTCGGGAACACCCCCTCATGGCTGGCACCCGGGGCGGACCGCCCCTCCCGCCCCCCCCTTAGTACGCCACTGGACTAGAGGCTTGCATTCTTCATACAATGCATAATTAAGCTCTGGAATTCATTGCCAATGAATGTTGTGAAATCAGTTAGCTTAGCAGGGTTTAAAAAAAAAAAGGTTTAGAGAATTTCCTAAAAGAGAAGTCTATAGGCCATTATTGAAATGGCTTGGGGAAATCCACTGCTTATTCCTAGGATAAGCAGCATAACATTTGTTTTACTACTTGGAATCTAGCTAGGTACTTGGGATCTGGGTTGGCCACTGTTGGAAACAGGATACTGGGATCGATGGACCATCAGTCTGTCCCAGTATGGCAATTCTTATGCTCTTATGTGAGCTGAGTATAGGACAAACCAGCCATTTTGACATCACTGCTGAGATTGGCTCTTAGGCATTGGTGGAATGAGGCATTATGACATCACAATCTCAGCTCTGGAATGTTGCTATTCTTTGGGTTTCTGCCAGGGAGTATGGCAATTCTTATATTATGTTCTTATGAAGGCGTCGCCATGGACAGGCTATCAAAAATAAATAAACTTGGATCAAAGTCATGCTGCTGATTCAAGTAAACACCATGACAATGGAAGGAAGTGACTAAAAGAATCTGGATGTTAATAAGTGCGGAGGAAACAGTTGTAGAGAATGGATGACCAATAAGCCAACACATAATTAGTTGTCTTGGTCAGATTAAGAGCCAAACAGTTATCCTGAAGCCAGGAAGAAACAGTATCTAAGCAAGATTGCCCAGACCTCTCTAACATTCAATCGAGGTCACGAGAGAAAAAAAAAAAAAAAAAACACCATCTACATAGCTGTAAAAAGAGATATTGTCATTCTGATTGAGACCCCCGACATTATCAGAGACACAGTGATCTTTGAAATTGAAAATACATTGATCCTAGAAAAAGATTGATGGTCCTGCAACAGAATGTAAAATCCTGTCCTATAAGGTTTAAACATTTCTAAATATCTGCCAGCCTCAAACTGGAGACCACGAGGCTCATTTTCAAAACACTTAAGTGACAAAGTACCAGGTTTCTATTGTACGTTGTGTGTCAAAGTGCTCTGAAAAATGAATCTGGAACAACAGACTGTAGCTTCTGCCGTGGTTGGCAATTTAAAAAAAATGTCCCGAACGTATGATTAAAATCTCCTGTCATCATTAACTGAGCAGTGCCCTATTCCAAAAGTAGAGCGAGCATAAATATTAAAGAAGATCAGAGCTTGCTTTCCTATTTTCACATTCATTTTTACCCTCTCCTTTCCGTATCCTGTGATCAATATCCTCAGACATATAATCCCTTAGTCTGCATAATAGACACAGCCAAAAAAAGGCCCCTGACACAACCGATTTTACTTGCGCCTTGAAAGATAACGAAGAGTCCAAGATGACACCCAAGCATCTACACTGCTGCAATATTGGCACTGATCATCTTTGCGGGAAAAGTACGTAATTGATTCATGCGACCAATACACAAAATATCTGTCTTAGAGACATTCAGCTTCAGTTGATTAATGCGTATCCATTCTAAGATCACCTGAAAAGACTTACGAAGCTCACTCAAGGCCTCAGTCGTTGAATGATGAATTGGAATCAAAACCAGAATATTGTCAACATAAAGATAAAAGTTTAAACCCAAGTCCAGGTGGAGGGGCATAATCAAAAGAAACATCTAAATCCGTTTTGGGCCTAGGGCACTAGTCGCTCAAAATTGGCAGCGTCCAAAGTCCATTTTCAAAAAATATGTCTACACTATTCCATTTTTTGAAAATGGTCTATCTGTACGTTTAGTCATTTGATCAATATTCGAGGCCAACCAAGAAGAGCGACATGGATATGGTTCAATCAATGATCTAAAACAATGTCAAAACAGAGAATTTTGGTTCTCCAAATTGGTACGTAATGAAATAAGATGATACTCCTTTCAGCTCCAGGGGTAAAATAACACTCAGAAATTTAGGAAGTTGGTTGGTTCGGCTGAGAACTTTTCAGCACCCCTTCATCTATATATATAAAATCGGAGGTATGTATGTGTGTATGTGCCGCGATCACGCAAAAACGGCTTGACCGCTTTGAACGAAACTTGGTATGCAGATCCCTCACTACCTGGGGTGATATGTTCTGGGGGTCTCCCGGCCCCCCTGCACACGTGGGTGGAGCTACAAACAGAAAATCAGATTTCTCCCATTCATGTCAATGGAAAAAATGTAAAAAGCTGCCATTCTCACAGTAATTCAAAAACGGCTTGATCGATTTGAACGAAACTTGGTATGCAGATCCCTCACTACCTGGGGTGATATGTTCTGGGGGTCTCGCGGCCCACCTGCACACCTGGGCGGAGCTACAAACAGAAAATCTGATTTCACCCATTCATGTCAATGGAAAAAATGTAAAAAGCTGCCATTCTCACTGTAATTCAAAAACGGCTTGACCGATTTGACCGAAACTTGGTATGCAGATCCCTCACTACCTGGGGTGATATGTTCTGGGGGTCTCGCAGCCCACCTGCACACGTGGGCGGAGCTACAAAGAGAAAATCATATTTCACCCATTTATGTCAATGGAAAAAATGTAAAAAGCTGCCATTCTCACTGTAATTCAAAAACGGCTTGACCGATTTGAACGAAACTTGGTATGCAGATTCCTCACTACCTGGGGTGATATGTTCTGGGGGTCTCGCGGCCCACCTGCACACATGGGCGAAGCTACAAACAGAAAATCAGATTTTACCCATTCATGTCAATGGGAAAATGTAAAAAGCTGCCATTCTCACAGTAAATCTAAAACGGCTTGACCGATTTGAACGAAACTTGGTATGCAGATCCCTCACTACCTGGGGTGATATGTTCTGGGGGTCTCGCGGCCCACAACTCTATGTTGCTTGCCCACAACTCTATGTTGCTTGTTCAAGGGTGGGTTCACCCAAGAATTTATATGTTCTTGCTCCAGGAGGTGAAACTAAAATTGTTGTTTATAATCACGTTTTGCGTTAATTGTATTGTATTCATTTTGTCAAATATTTCACATTATAATTTGAATATTGTACTTTTTATTAAGCTGTAAAAAAATAATTTCATTCACCACTATAAAGTATCTTTATTTGAATCCATTTACAGTGTTATTGCTATAATTAAATACCCGTGCAACGCCGGGGCATCAGCTAGTATGTAATAAAAGTGAGCCAAGTGTAGAACAATCAAGCCACTGTGACATCACTGAGGAGGTTGGCTCTTATTGGTGGAAAGAGGCATTATGACCTCACAATCTCAGCTCTAATTACTAGAGACTGAAACTCTTCACACTACCAGGGGGTGCTGAAAAGTTCTCAGCCCAACCAAGAAGAGAATGACGTGGATATGGTTCAATCAATGATCTGAAACAATGTCAAAACAGAGAATTTTGTTTCTACAATGTGGAACTTAACGAAATAAGATAAGACTCTTTTCAGCTCCAGTGGCAAA
Source organism: Geotrypetes seraphini (assembly GCF_902459505.1). Taxonomy (NCBI): domain Eukaryota; kingdom Metazoa; phylum Chordata; class Amphibia; order Gymnophiona; family Dermophiidae; genus Geotrypetes; species Geotrypetes seraphini. The sequence goes on from NC_047085.1 coordinate 15,685,048, forward strand.
ATAACGCTCATAATTTAGGAAGCTGGTTGGGCTGAGAACTTTCCAGCACCCCACTTTCTTGGCATGTGTCTCAGAGTGGAAACATTTTTGCCCCCCTCCCCCGACCCTTTGAATTTCACACTCATTAGCTGTGAGGTGGGTTTCTTATAAGAAATAAGATAATAAATACAAATAAAACAAAGAAAATAGGATGATACCTTTTTTATTGGACTGACTTGATTCATTTTTTGATTAGCTTTTGAAAGCAATAAACATCCGTTCTTTGTTTATGACGATAACCTGATACATAAGAACATAAGAACATAAGCAATGCCTCCGCTGGGTCAGACCCGAGGTCCATCGTGCCCAGCAGTCCGCTCATGCGGTGGCCCAACAGGTCCAGGACCTGTACAGTAATCTTCTATCTATACCCCTCTATCCCCTTTTCCAGTAGGAATTTGTCTAATCCTTTCTTGAACCCCAGTACCGTACTCTGCCCTATTATGTCCTCTGGAAGCGCATTCCAGGTGTCCACCACACGTTGGGTAAAGAAGAACTTCCTAGCATTCGTTTTGAATCTGTCCCCTTTCAACTTTTCCGAATGCCCTCTTGTTCTTTTATTTTTTTGAAAGTTTGAAGAATCTGTCCCTCTCTACTCTCTCTATGCCCTTCATGATCTTGTAAGTCTCTATCATATCCCCTCTAAGTCTCCCCTCCTCCAGGGAAAAGAGTCCCAGTTTCTCCAATCTCTCAGCATATGAAAGGTTTTCCATACCTTTTATCAGACGTGTCGCTCTCCTCTGAACCCTCTCAAGTAACGCCATGTCCTTCTTAAGGTACGGCGACCAATATTGGACGCCGTACTCCAAATGCGGGCGCACCATCGCCCGATACAATGGCAGGATAACTTCTTTCGTTCTGGCTGTAATACACTTTTTGATTATACCAAGCATTCTATTCGCTTTCTTAGCGGCCGCTGCGCACTGTGCCGTCGGCTTCATTGTCGTGTCCACCATTACCCCCAACTCCCTTTCCTGGGTACTCTCATTCAATAACATCCCTCCCATTGTATAGTTGTACCTCGAGTTTCTGCTCCCTACATGTAATACTTTACATTTCTCAATGTTGAACTTCATCTGCCATCTCGCCGCCCATTCCTCTAGTTTGTTCAAGTCCCTTTGCAATTCTTCGCAGTCCTCTGTAGTCCGAGCTCCACTAAATAGTTTGGTGTCGTCCGCAAATTTTATTATCTCGCACTTCGTCCCTGTTTCTAGATCATTTATGAATATATTAAATAGCAGCGGCCCGAGCACCGAGCCCTGCAGGACACCACTCGTGACCCTCCTCCAGTCCGAGTAGTGACCCTTCACTCCTACCCTTTGTTTTCTATCCTCCAACCAGTTTCTGATCCATCTATGTACCTTCTGTCTTTCTATCGGGTAATCTATAGCAAGAGCTCGCGGCAGCCATTTCTGTTTGCAGCTCCTGCCCCGCTTCACCGCTAGACCACCAAGCTTTAAAAGTAAGGTGTAGAGATGTCCGGGAAGTGGGGTGGGTCAGAGTAACATAGTAACATAGTAGATGACGGCAGATAAAGACCCGAATGGCCCAACCTGATTCAATCAAAAAAAATTTTTCTTCTTAGCTATTTCTTGGCAAGAATCCAAAGCTCTGCTCGGTACTGTTCTTAGGTTCCAACTACTGAAGTCTCCGTCCATCTACACCCTCCCAGCCATTGAAGCTCTCCCCTGTCCATCCTTCCCCAAACGGCCATATACAGCCAGAGACCGTGCAAGCCTGCCCAGAACTGGCCTTAGTTCAATATTTACTATTCTTTTCTGATTCTAGAGTAGGCCCTATGTAAAGGATTGAAGAAATACGATTGCGTAACACCCTCCTATCGAGTACTGCCTTGGCTGCCAATGGAGGCGCGGGTGTAGTTTAAGTTTGGTGGCTTCTGTTTTAAGGCTTTGGTTGTGCTCCCAAATCTAGAATTGAGCTTTTCTCTTTTGCAGCCAACAGACATAAGAGAAACTCAGATCTGAATTTTGTTTTTCCGCCTGTTATAGGATGTAAACTTAAAAAACATCATCAAAATCCTTTTTCATATCAAGCAGCGTTATGGGGTCAGGATTTAGGACAATTGCTTTTGCTTACTGACACTTATGGGGAATTTAGGAGACATCGAAAAACATATCTGTTTTCAAAGTATTTAGGCAGCTCATTCGTAAAAATTTTATTATGCATTATTTTGATCATTTTAGTGTCTCTAATTATTGGCTTTTAACTTTTTTAGTTCTATTCAACTTCTTTTATTGTTGTTGTTTTTTAAACTCTTGTAAAACATATAGAACTTTACGGCCTTGCGGTATATAAACTGATTATTATTATTAAAGGTGTGGAGAGGTTCGGGAGGCAGGAGGGAGGTGAGGGAGGCAGGAGGGAGGTGATGGAGACAGGAGGGAGGTTCGGGAGGCAGGAGGGAGGGTCAGAGTCAGCCCTAAAGTTCTTTGCAATTTTTTTCTTATTTGTGGGCCAGCTTTGCACCTAACCCCCACGAATAGGGAAGGAGGAGTGCAGTCTCGAGCTTTTAGAGAATGAGACGGGGACAAAGTCTGTCCCTGTCCCCACAGGTTCCATCCCTGTTCCCATCCCTGCCCCGTCCCCATGGGCTCTGTCCAATGGTATAGCGAGGGTGGCAGGCACCTGGGGTGCTGATGACCCCCTCAACCTTACCCCCAACCTCCGCTGTGCGCTTCGCTTCCCTTGTACTTTTTTAGCTTCCCCGGCGTGAGCAGCGTCTCTCACTTACTACCCACGCCAGTATCAGCTGTCCTTATGACGTCACCTCCTAGTCACATAACCCGTAAGTGACATCAGAGGGGAGTGCCGGAGCAGGATGGAGCTGCTGCTCGCATCGGTGAAAAGCTAGAGGTACAGTGGGGGGTGGAATTGAAGATGCACACATGGCGGGGGAAGAGCGGAGGAGGGGAGGTGCTGGTGCCTTCTCCAAGACAGCGCCCAGAGCTGTCCGCCTTCCTGCTCCCCTTACTATGCCACTGGCTCTGTCCCTGTCACCATCCATGCCATGTCCCTGTGGGCTCTGTCCCCATCCCTGCCCCATGGTTAACCGTTGACACCCATCCTCGTGTCATTTTCTACAATAACCGAGGAACTGCTGAGGGGAGAGACGGCTGAGGGGAGATATGATTGAAGCCTACAAAATCCTGAGTGGAGTAAAATGGGTACAAGTGGATCGATTTTTCACTCCGTCAAAAATTACAAAGACTAGGGGACACTCAATAAAGTTACTTTTAAAACCAATAGGAGGAAATATTTTTTCACTCAGAGAATAGTTAAGCTCTGGAACACATTGCCAGAGGTTGTGGTAAGAGCAGATAGCGTAGCTGGTTTTAAGAAAGGTTTGGACAAGTTTCTGGAGGAAAAGTCCATAGTCTGTTATTGAGAAAGACATAGGGGCAGCCACTGCTTGCCCTGGATTGGTAGCTTGGAATATTGCTACTCTCTGGGATTCTAGAATCTTGTTACTCTCTGGGATTCCGGAATCTTGATATTCTTTGAGATTCTGTATGGAATGTTGCTACTCCTTGAGTTAGGGTCATGTATTAGTGGCCTGGATTAGCCACCGTGAGGATGCTGGGCATGATGGACCATTAGTCTGACCCAGTAAGGCTATTATGTTCCTGAAAAATTAGGTTAATATTTTAGTAAATTGAAGAGTCTGTGCCCATATCAGTGTTCCCATCATTTAAAAAAACGTGTCTTTTCATTAAATAAAGACAGAGCAAACAGGGAGGTAATCCTATCTGACAAACTGGTTTGTGTTCTGTACCTGTGGGGGGTTGAGGGATGAATCAGAGGGCTTCTGAACCTGCCGCCTGTAATTAAAAAAAAAAAAAAAAGCCCTGAAGGAATTAGACTAGAACATGCAGGAACATAATTTATGCATATAATGCTAAACTGAATGAGGAAATGGAAAACCAAATATAGTGTCCAAATGATATATAGAATCAAACAAAGATGATGGAACACTAGTTATGTTTATAATGTAATTTAAATCAAGGGAAAAAAGACCTCAAAATACCCCAAGAGTGTGATCAATGAAGTCACAGCTATTTCAGGGTTTTGGGTATCATCACTGGTCAAAAACCCTTGAATATAATATTTTTGATTAAATTTTTAAATTTTGCTTTCGTGATAGATATTTAAATAAATAATATAATATATATCAATTTTTTTTATCCATTTTTTCTTCTTGTGGATGAGCATTGAATGACCAGCAACTAATAATTCAATTCCATGTGATTTTTGTCTTACTTAATTAGAAAATACTATTAAGCACTTATCTTAATGACCCGACGGAGGCCCAGTCCGTTTCGCACCAATGGGCTTCTTCAAGGGTAATGAAAAGGCTTATTGACTTGCCAGTTAGACTTCAATATTGCTCATTGATCTTAAACAAAATAAGAAATGAAAAATACATTATATACCATATTTTACTGAATAAATCATTGGATAAATATTCAAGAAAAAGCTGCATGAAGCACCAACTGTTAAATTACTGAAACAGTAAAGTGGTTGTAAACCAAATGAAACGTGTTCTTTACATGCCTATTTATAACAAAAATTATAAATGACATTTAAATTGTGTCTCCGTTAATATAAATACCTATGTATGGTTAAGAAAACATATCTAAAACTCGTGAATTGAGTATATTTGAAATATTATAACTGTGACCACAAAACCAACAGTTCTTTTCTTTTTTTTTTTTTTTAAGTTCGCTTTGTTTATTGAATAATAAGGAAAAGGAAAAAATATACATCATGAATCAATAAACAGTGTACAGAAATTGGCAGAGAACAACATAATAGCATAGGTTATATATCCTCTAAAGATGTGGAAACGAAAAAATAATAATCACATAATTAAAGAGATTGTAAGTAATCGTCAATGGGAGTCCAAATATCACTTAGTGAAGATAAGAAATTGGTCTTTTTCTTGTCTTTAGCATGTTGTTCAAATTTTTTATATAAACATATAGAGTTCCACCAAAAAGTGAAATTTAAAAGAGAAGCGGATTTCCAATTTTGCAAAATATGTTGTGTACCAACAGATATCAATATATCAATCAATTTTGGATCGCAGGTACAAAATTTAAAACAAGGGTGGAGAGATCAACAGTTCTTTTCAACAACGTTCAATTGCCATGCGTCCTATGCATACATTTATATTGGATGTTGCAAACAGCGTTTGGTATTTGTCAAAGCAGCAACTAACCTGAATCATAGTTACTTAGTAAATAAATTTGCAATAATACTTGCCGCTGATAAAACTGTCGCTAGATCTAAACACCAAAATGTTTTGAATAAAATGGCGCTCGTGTTTGAACAAGACGCTGAGAATTTATAACCAATCAGTACATTGGTGACGTCAATATAAGTGACGTGTTCTCAAACATTGCTGTTTCAAAATGTACTTATATTGAAGCTCGACAAACTGTTTGTTTTATATTTAGAAAATAAACTTACGATCATGTTTGCCGCTGATAAAGCTGTTGCTCGATCAAAACCTCAAAAAGTTTGAGCTAAAAATGGCGCTCGTACTTAAACCAGACGCTGAGAATTTAACAACCAATCGGCATGTTGCATAAGTGACGTGTTTTCAAACTGTGTAGTTTAAAAATATTATTTAAATATGCTTATATATTAAATTTCCACTAATACAGCATAGTTTTATAAGCACATAAGCAGTGCCTCCGTTGGGTCAGACCAGAGGTCCATCCTGCCCAGCAGTCCGCACACGCGGAGGCCCATCAGGTCCAGGACCTGTGCAGTAGTCCTCTATCCGTACTCTTCTATCCCCTTTTCTTCAGAAAGTTGTCCAATCCCTTCTTGAACCCCAATACTAACTTGAAACGCCTTTACCGGATCAGACTTTAGGTCCATCTATTCCGGCGACCCGCACACGCGGAGGCCAAGCCAGGTGCTCCCAGATGGAGACCCTGATTACCCATATCCCTCAATGTGATTTGCAAGGAGGTGTGCATCCAACTCACGCTTGAAACCCAGAATGGTAGTCTCCGTCACCACCTCCTCCGGGAGAGCATTCCAAGCGTCCACCACTCGCTGTGTGAAATAGAACTTCCTGACATTTGTCCTGAGCCTGCTGCCCCTCAGCCTCAGTCCATGACCTCTTGTCCGTGTCACTTTTGACAATGTGAACAACGGTGTTTCTTGCTCAATTTTATCGAATCCATTCAGTATTTTAAAAGTCTCGCTCATATCTCCTCGCAGCCTCCTCCTCCCGAGGGTGAACAGTCCCAGTCCTTCGAGTCGTTCTTTGTAGCTCAAATTTTCCATACCTTTTACTAGCTTCGTGGCTCGCCTCCGCACCCTTTCCAGCAGGGTTATATCCTTTTTTAGGTATGGACTTTTTTTTATGTTATGAACAACAAAAATTTTGAAAAAAACCGAAGTATCAAAACAATCTAAATTAATGACAATAATGCAAATTATGTGGAGACTAGATGTCAGAACATCAGAATCTGTTTTTGATATTCCTGTGAAAAAGTAATCTTGAAATAACTAAAAGAAAACCTGCCAATCTAACTGATTATTGAGTCCATGGGGTTCTAAGTGAATGGAGTCTCGAGATCCAAAGTTGTTCTCGTCTCAAAAGCAACCTATTACGATCACCACCTCTGGTTGATTTGATGATTTGATCAATGATCCAACATCTCAAATGCTGGAATTTATGTTGTAACTCATTACAGTGGGCTACCAGAGGCGCTTCCATTTTTATTCTTTTGAGGTTGGAACGATGTTCATTTAATCTAATCTTTAAACTTCTGATAGTTTTACCGACGTAAATCTTGCCACATGGGCACAATATGAGATAGACAACAAATGTGCTGTTGCAGTTGCCAAAGAAGTTGATTTTATATTGCTTACGGTCATACGGATTTGTGAAATTATCTGATTGTATCATAAGAGCTCTCCCAGAGGAGGTGGTGACAGAGACTACCATTCTGGGTTTCAAGCGTGAGTTGGATGCACACCTCCTTGCAAATCACATTGAGGGATACGGGTGATCAGGGTCTCCATCTGGGAGCACCTGGCTTGGCCTCTGCGTGTGCGGGTCGCCAAAATAGATTCACTCCCACTTTATTTAAGAGAGGAGAAGAATTTGGAAAAATTTAAGAGCCGACTTAAGAGCTTTCTTTTTAAAGATGCGTTCAGTACCTAATTGAAATGTTAATTGCTCTTTCATCATTTGCTCTTTTATGCATTTTGATCTCCAATTATTTATTTGTCCTCCCATTCCTTTTGCGTTTTACCTTAATTGTTGATTCTTTCCTATCGAAAATTGTATTTCTTCCCCTTTAGCCCTATTGTTTGCTTGTTTTTGTATTATTTTACTTTGTTTTAATTAGTTTGTTTTTGATGATTTTATACCCTTGTTAACGTTACTCTCTATTTTATGTACATTTTAGAAATTTAGTTTATTATGTGTACATCGCTTAGTAATTGCAATAGGCGATTAATCAAATAACAAATAAACTTGAAACTTGATAATTTCACAATTTAAACAATGTCCACATTTATGATGTCCTTTCAATATGGGAGGCTTCCTTGCAAGGGATTTAAGTTCAGATGGACTTAATAGTTCTTTAAGATTTTTCCCACGAGAATATGCATTTCTCAAATTGGTATGTTTGAAAATGTCCATTGTCTGCGTGATTTTCCAGTGTTTCTTGATTGCGTATGAAATTCTTGGACTCGCATTGTTATATTGAGAAACAAAAGTGCAAGCATCGTCACTGTGATGATTTCTGGGAACTGTATCCAAGAGTAACATAGTAACATAGTAGATGACGGCAGATAAAGACCCGAATGGTCCATCTAGTCTGCCCAACCTGATTCAACTTAAATTTTTTATTTTATTTTATTTTATTTTTTAAATTTTTCTTCTTAGCTATTTCTGGGCAAGAATCCAAAGCTTTACCCGGTACTGTGCTTGGGTTCCAACAGAGTAGTTCTCTGTTATTGAATTTTGCCCTTTTATATGCTGAATTTATATTCCTCTTATTGTATCCTCTGTTTAGAAATGTTTCCTCTAACAATTTGGATTGCTGTTTAAAATCATCATCATTGCTGCATATGCGTTTGTACCTTAAGAATTGAGAATATGGTAAGCTTGTTTTGCATTCCTGCGGACGACAACTGGTAGAATGTAATAAAGTATTACGATCTGTACTTTTATGATGTACTTTGGTTGTGAACCCATCTTTTGTTTGAATGATTTCAACATCCAAAAAACTGATGTTCTGATAAGAATACGTATGTGTAAATTTGATGTTGTCATTACATGTATTTAACCATCTGAAAAAAAAGTTTGAATTCCTCAACAGTACCAGACCATAAAAGGAAAATATCGTCAATGAATCTGTGCCAGGATTTAATTCTACTGCTGAATGGAGATGGTACCATCCATTCATTTTCAAATCGATTCATAAAGATGGAGCAAAAGTAGCACCCATAGCGACTCCTGACAACTGAATGTATAGTTTATCCAAAAATGAAAAATAATTTTCTTGCATAGCTATTCTCGTGAGTTGTATTAAGAAGTCAGTTGGAACAAATTGAGGATGTGGCCTGGAATCTAAAATGCATCGAATTGCTTCAAATGGCTTCTGCTTGAGGAATAGATGTATACAGAGAACCATCATAAATGGTGTACCTTTAAGTTCCAAGCGAACAGACAGCAAGTTTGGCTGAAAAACGACATAAACGAACCCAACCTGTCTTACAGTGCATTCCGCAAATCGATCAAAACCGCCCTATTCGAAAAATTCACGGACTAAAATCGTCCCCTCCCGCACTAGGACTCCCCTCCCTTTAAACGCCTTTCTTTCTTTCTCAAGATGCCCCTCATGTACTCAGATATTCGCTATCCATAGTACTCCAATTCAAATGGAAGTTCTAAAGAAATACTCAGTTACTCATTACCCATTGAACCCCAATCTGTAACTTTCCCCTCTTCACTATTGTATTATATTTAGACTCATTGTACGATACTGTATTAGACTTATGTATGGTGTTGTCTTTAGACTTATTGTATTGTATTATATTTAGACTCGTTGTATTATATTGTACTGTGTTGTATACACTCATTGTATTGTATTGTATTGTATTGTATTGTTTTGTCTTGTATTGTATGTTGACTTATTGTATTGTATTGTGACCTTGTTATTCGCTGAATGTCCAGCCTTCTTACAGTGTGAACCGCCTAGAAGTCACCTGACTATGGCGGTATAGAAAAATAAAGTTATTATTATTACTAGTCTTTAAGCCCGTTACATTAACGGGTGCTAGAATATATGTATGTCTGTCTTTCTTTCTGTCTCACTCCCTGCCCTTGTGTCTTTCTTCTTTTATTTCTTTGTCCCTCCATCCTATTATTTGTTTTTCTTTCTATTTGTCTCTCTTTCTGCCCCCTATGCAGCATTTATCTCCCCTTGTCCACTTTCCTGTACAGTAGCCATATCAGCATTCCCTTCCCCTCCATTTCCTTGTGCATCAGCATTTCCCCCCTCCCTACTTCCCTGTGCAGCATTTTCCTCCCTCGGGCTAGAATATATGTGTGTGTGTCTGTCTTTATTTCTTTCTCTCTCTGTCTCCTTAGCCACTTTTTCCTGTCCATTCTCCCTTCTTTTTACCTCCCCTGTGTCCATGACCACCCCTTCACTGCTCCCCTTATCCAGCAGCAGCCCTTCTCCCTTTGTTTTACCTCCCCCCTGTCCATCAGTACCTCTTCCTTCTCCCCCTGTCCAACAATAGGCATCCCTTCCTTTTTCCCCCTGTCCATCATCACCTCTTCCTGCTCCCTCTGTCCAACAGTAGGCCTCCCTTCATTTCCCCCCCCCGTCCATCAGCATCTCTTCCTGCTCCCCCTGTCCAGCAGTAGGCCTCCCTTTATTTTTTCCCCCTGTCCATCAGCATCTCTTCCTGCTCCCCCTGTCCAGCAGTAGGCCTCCCTTAATTTTTTCCCCCTGTCCATCAGCACCTCTTCCTGCTCCCCCTGTCCAGCATTAGGCCTCCCTTCATTTTTCCCCCCTGTCCACCACCACCTCTTCATTGCTCCCCTTATCCAGCAGCAGCCCTTCTCCCTTTGTTTTACCTCCCCCCTGTCCATCAGCACCTCTTCCTGCTCCCCCTGTCCAGCAGTAGGCCTCCCTTCATTTCCACCCCTGTCCATCAGCAGGTCTCCCTTAATTTCCCCCCCTGTCCATCTGCACCTCTTCCTGCTCCCCCTGTCCAACAATAGGCCTCCCTTCCTTTTCCCCCCTGTCCATCATCATCTCTTTCTGCTCCCCCTGTGCAGAGTTTTTTAATTACTCGGATAGAGTCCTTGCGCCCCCCCCCCACCTCCCCCCACCTCCCCTTGTAAGTCGGCGATTCAAGAAGCCTGTGCAGCAGTCTTGACACGCTGCTTCGGGTCCTTCTACTGTGCTTATTTGCTCTTCCGCGTCTCTGATGACATCATCAGAGACGCGGCAAAGCAAATCAGGGCAGTAGAAGGGCCTGAAGCAGCGTGTGAAGACTGCTGCACAGGCTGCTTGAATCGCCGGGTAGGTACTGGGGTCAGCGGCAAGGGAAGGGGGGTGAGCGGCAAAGAACTCCTCTGGTCTGTTATGGAGGGCGGCCCGGCTAGATTTATTAATTCATTGGGGGGGGGGGGAAATGCGCTGTGTTGGGGGGAAGGGTAGGCAGACGCGAGGACCGTCCAGTTCGAGAGAGGAGCCGGGGGTGAGAAAGGCCGCCGCAGCTATGGAAATTTTTTTTTTATTTGAAAACCGCCGCCGGGGCCGCGCATGCGCAATTGTTTTTTTCGAGACAGCTCAGGGAACACGTTTTTTTTAGTGCGCATGCGCGGCCTACCATTTTATTATATTAGATTATTATTATTACAATCCGTCATTTGTTCAGACAACGTATTTAAAATGTTCAAAAAATGTGTGGTGTCTTTGATGTAAGAGAAATGACTTTCCACATGAGCTCGTAAAAATGTATCCACGTATGATGACAATGCTTCTAATAAAGATCCCTTTGCAGAGATTATTGGCCTGCCCGGTGGTTTTTGGATATTCTTATGGATTTTCGGTAACAAGTATAACACCGGAATAGTTGGATTAACCACATTTAAATATTGATGTTCACTTTTGGTTAAGAAACCCTTGGATAATGCAGTTTGGGTGATTTTAGAAATAACAGTTTTTAATCTATACGTTGGATCAAGATGTATTGCCTTATATACAGATGAATTGCAAAGTTGAGAAAGTGCTTCATTGATGTAATCAGACCTATTCATTACGACCCCCTTTGTCCGCATTCTTAATTACAATCTGATTGTTTTTACGGAGGTTTTGTAAAGCATTTCGTTCAGTCTTTGTTAAATTGTTGTTTCTAAAGGTAAATATCATCTGATCTACTTCATTGAGGACTAACTGTTTAAAGACAGTTAAAGTGGAATCAATAGGTCCAGGTGGAATCCAATGGGATTTATTGTGCACAACCGAGCGATCAAAAGATTCCTTACCATTGAAAAAGATTTTTAATTGTAATGAACGTATGAATTTCTCAAAATCTATCCGGAATTGAAAAGCATTATAATGTTTTGATGGAACAAAAGATAGACCCAGAGATAAAACGTGTTCTTCTATAGAATTAAGTGTGTACGAGGATAGATTCACTACGGTTGATATTGATTCCTGGGTTGACGTCCTCTCCGGTTGTTTCTGCCGCCTCTTTTGTCTTCGATAATTTTGTCTTCTTGTGGCTAAAAAATCTGCCGAAGAGTCACTGTTGACTGATGAACTTTGTGAAGAAGGAATACCTGAACGGGTAGAGATGATATTAGTGTCATTTTTTCTGTACATCCAGGGATAAACACGACCAGTTTCATAATCTTTCTGATCTCTGGCTAATTTTCTCATTTTTTGTTTTCTTACAGATTCTTTATGCTTGTCAACTTGATTAGAAATATCTTTGAATTTGATATCAAATTCTTGTTCCCCTAATTTAGATTTTAAACCAACAAGATCTGTATCAAGTGAGGCTTTTTGTGTGTTAATCACCCTCTTACTACGCTCTATTACTAGTAACATAATGTCTAAGAACATAAGCAGTGCCTCCGTCGGGTCAGACCACAGGTCCATCCCGCCCAGTAGTCCGCTCCCGCGGCGGCCCAAAACAGGTCAAGACCTGTCAGAATCATCAGAAGGGGCTCCCTTGCCACCTTGGTTTCCCATTTAAGTCCTGCCTTCCTATCGAAGTCCTAGCCCTCCGGTCCTGCACATGCACGACCAGGTTAGTTTATACTCATTACCTGATTAACTTCCTATACTTGTGTTACATCCCAGCTCCTCCCTCAGTTTCCCACGATCCCTTTATCCCTCAGGAATCCATCCAATCCCTGTTTGAATCCTTGTACCGTATTCTGCCTGATCACTTCCTCCGGTAGCGCATTCCAAGTGTCCACGACCCTTTGGGTGAAAAAAAACTTCCTTGCATTTGTTTTGAACCTGTCTCCCTTCAGTTTCTCAGAATGCCCCCTCGTATTTGCTGTCCCCTTCAGTCTGAAGAATCTGTCCCTATCCACCCTCTCTATGCCCCTCATGATCTTGAAGGTCTCTATCATATCTCCCCTGAGCCTCCTTTTCTCCAGAGAGAAGAGCCCCAGCCTATCCAGCCTCTTGGCGTATGGGCAGTGTTCCAGCCCTCTTACCAATTTCGTTGCTCTCCTTTGGACTCTCTCAAGTACCGCCATGTCCTTCTTGAGGTGCGGCGACCAATACTGAACGCAGTATTCCAGATGTGGACGCACCATCGCTCGATACAATGGCATGATGACTTCCCGCGTCCTGGTTGTTATGCCCCTCTTTATGATGCCCAGCATCCTGTTGGCTTTTTTCGAGGCTGCTGCGCACTGTGCAGATGGCTTCAGTGATGCATCCACCAGCACACCCAAGTCTCTCTCGAGTCTGCTGTCTCCCAACAATACCCCCCCTAATTTGTAGCTGAACAACGGGTTCTTTTTTCCTATATGCATGACCTTGCATTTGTCCACGTTGAAGCGCATTTGCCATTTGTTTGCCCAGTCTTCCAGCTTGTCCAGGTCCCTTTGTAGGTCCTCACACTCCTCCCTGGTCGTAACTCTGCCGCACAGTTTGGTATCGTCTGCGAATTTTATAACCTCACACTTTGCCTCCTTTTCCAGGTCATTGATGAATATGTTAAAGAGTAAAGGACCCAGCACCGATCCCTGTGGCACACCGCTCGTGACTCCCCGCCAGTCAGAATATTGACCCTTTACTCCAACCCTCTGCAGTCTTCCCGACAACCAGTGCTTGATCCATCTGTGCACATCCCCTCCCACCCCGTGGTTCCACAGCTTCTTAAGTAGCCTTTCATGTGGCACCTTGTCGAAAGCCTTTTGAAAGTCGAGGTAAATGATGTCTATGGGCTCCCCATTGTCCACCCGACTGCTTATTCCCTCAAAGAAGTACAAAAGGTTCGTTAGGCACGACCTTCCCTTACAGAATCCGTGCTGGCTTGTTCTCAGTAGGCCATTCCTCTCGATGTGCTCGCAAATGCCGTCCTTGATCATAGCTTCCACAATCTTCCCTATAATTGAAGTCAGGCTCACCGGCCTGTAGTTCCCGGGGTCACCCCTCGATCCCTTCTTGTTCAAAATTTTGTTCCAACAATCAATAAAGTCAGTATCATCTTTGAACATCTGTGGTTCAAGGTGGACTCTTAATCCACGTGGAATTTGTTCCTTCTTGCAGTATTCAACCAAAGCTGAACCATTAAGTTCCAATCTAACAATCCGTTTGTACTTTGTAATGATGTCATTGATATCAGAAGTTTCAATAGAACATGCAGTGGTGCTTAATGTTTCAAATTCATTCATAAGGGAATTAGCTTTATCCAATGTAAAGCTTAGACCCAAAGTCCATGATTTATCCATAGTTTCCATAATAAGTACACAGTATAAACTGAATGAGGAAATGGAAAACCAAATATAGTGTCCAAATGATATATAGAATCAAACAAAGATGATGGAACACTAGTTATGTTTATAATGTAATTTAAATCAAGGGAAAAAAGACCTCAAAATACCCCAAGAGTGTGATCAATGAAGTCACAACTATTTCGGGGTGCGAAATAGTTGTGACTTCATTGATCACACTCTTGGGGTATTTTATATACTCTTTTTTCATTCATATACAGTAAAGTTATAGGTTACAGGAGGCAGGTGAGTGCTATAATGTTGGTTATCATACCATCTTATAACACAGTTGCCGGTCTCCACATGGTGATTTGACTGAGCACTTCGTTATATATATTTATTTTTATTTTATTGTTTGATGTTAGAAATGTTGTAAGGAATTCTTTTGGTTGCTGACTATCTACAGCAGGGGTGTCCAACCTGCGGCCCCGGTCGAGGGCGATGCAGTGTTTTCCTCTGCTGCCCCCGGGTGTTTACCGTCTTGCCGGCTCCCTCCTCTGTCTTGCTGCAGCGTTTGTGCGGCCCCAGAAACATTTTTTTTCCGGCCAATGCGGCCCAGGGAAGCCAAAAGGTTGGACACCCCTGATCTACAGTATAACCATAAAGTTCTATGACCTCTGAATGCAGGTGTAAAGAGCCTTAGCCAATAGGGAGAGGAGGGGATAGTGGATGAGCCATTTGGCCTTTATCTGCCATCATGTTTCTATAACCATAAAGCTCTATGACCTCACAATGCAGGTGTAAAGAGCCTTAGCCTATAGGAAGAGGAGATGCAAATGTTAAGCGCCTTAGCCAATAGGGAGAGGAGGGGATAGTGGATGAGCCATTTGGCCTTTATCTGCCATCATGTTACTATGTTTCTATTAAGACTCTCTCAAACAAGAAATGATGTCCAAAAAATATATATATCCCTAAATAACATCCAATAATGTCCAGCACTACACACATTCATGCATCAATACATCAAAAATGGAGAAAAGACCTCAGTGTCTAATAGGGGTAACAAGCCGGTCTCAAAATCCCAACTCTGAGACCAGCAGCCACATCCTTGGTCAAAAACTCCAAGATAAGTGGAAATATACTATTGATTCTTTACAGTCCTTAATAGTAAATCAAAATACCATCACTTATCTGAAAATGTAGTGTTCAAAATGATCGTTGTAGTAGTGCTGAGATGTGGAAGCAGGAACAACCCGCACAGTGGAGCATGAGCACTAGGCACAGCGGTTAAACTCCTCACCGCTTGCACTATATCTCCACAACATCCAACAGGGCTCCCTGTTTCGCAACCGAGCTTCATCAGGGAATTGCTGCAAACAAAAAAGAAAAAGACGATTTGTATGAAAAAAACAAACATGAATACCAAACAGCAAAAAAAACCCAAAAAACGGCCCAGCTCACAGCGCTAGTTAACCCGCTTCATCTCCTTTTATAAAATGGACTCCCGGCGTTCTCCTTGACTTAAGGCTCCTAGCGTCACCACGTACAAAACACAATTGCCTGATGAATGCACAGCAAATAAAAACGAGTGAAGGGGGAGGCCTAATGCTAGCAATTCAGGGAACCCCCAATTCCCTCTGAACTCATATCCTATTACAGTATTATTTTATAACCTTACCTGGCTTGTAAAAAACTTACTCTAATTGGCTATAGAGTCGATTTCTGATTATTAACATGTTACCTTGGCCTGTTACAACGCCTAAGAGTTGTCTGAATAACATTTTTATCTCCCTTAAGAGCCTGTCCTAAGTACTGACCACTAGGCCTGTGGACATGCATCTCATTCCTCCCAGCTGCCACCCACTTCTCCTTTCCCGGCTTCTACAGTCATACTCTACATGCATAATCCTGTGCACTCAAGACATGAGGAAACTCTGGCTCGTTCCAGCTTCAGGCACTGCCCTGTAAATGATTTTCAATAGCACTAATAGTCCTCATAGCACAGACTGCACTTCTGCTTTTCCCTTATCAGCAGGCAGCAGTGTGCAGACTGTCGGCAACCTCAGTTCCATGTCAAAGGATCAGACATGCCTTTGTAAAATCATCTTCTTGTCACCTGAGTTTGGACTCCATCTTATGCTTGACCTGTTTTAGTCTGCTTCAAGCTTACTAGTTCTTGGGCCTCTTCTGAGGAGTCTTAGCCCATAGGGAGAGGAGGAGATAGTGGATGGGCCATTTGGCCTTTATCTGCCATCATGTTACTATGTTTCCATAACCATAAAGCTCTATGACATCACAATGCAGGTGTAAAGAGTCTTAGCCTATACGAAGAGGAGATGCAAATGTTAAGAGCCTTAGCCAATAGGGAGAGGAGGAGATAGTGGATGCTGTGGATGGGCCATTTGGCCTTTATCTGCCATCATGTTACTATGTTTCCATATATAACCACACTCGTAATATTCATATGTATAAATGCTCTCAGAAGACCAGTGCTAACATTCAATCACACAATCACACTATAAGAGTAACAACACACCTGAGGAAACCTGAGAAATGTAAATAGTAAGGCCTATACTATTCACAGGAAAAGCCTGTGAATCACTATGCCAGTAATAACATTGACATAGTAAATACTCAAGCCTTCAATCTTTTAACAGGAAAAACCTGAAAAACCACTATGCCAGTAATACCATTGACATAGTTTAACAACCCTCTCAGGAGATATATTATTTTTCAACCCTCTCAGGAGATATATTGTTTTCAATTACCCTTACCAAAATTTAATTTTATCATATTTTCTATTTTCTATTTTATATTTCTCCAGCTAAGTTTCATAGAGAGAAAGAGCACTTATCTTAATGCCTTCTGGAGGCTCAAAATCACTGCAGCTGCAGTTCTAGCGGTGTCCAACACCCGCTGACGAATAGTATCGCTTTTCTTAATCAAACATATCCCAACAGGCCCTGTTTCGCCCTACGGCTGCATCAGGGGATTTATCTGCAAAACAAACGGTACCATTCATGAAAAACACGTAACTTTACTGTCGTCTAACCCACACAATCGTATCGCTACTTACTTTCAAAAAAAGAGCCACTGCTTCAATGATTTCCTTTCAACAACTATGGCGGCCCGGCGTCTTACTGGGTTAATAAATAATTCCATTCAACCAATCAAACACAGACATGCATATCGATAGCCAATCGCTGTTACTTCCGGGTTGACTATCAAAAAAACGCGCGCCATTCAACTCTAATGTTTAAACCATAAGGGATATAGGTCTTCAATCTAAATACCCATTTCTGTTCCTTCCTTCTTAGGTATAATTTAAAATCACCTCCCTTGTTTGAAGGGTATAACTTTTCTACTACCCAGCAACGCATTTCAGCAAAGGTATGGTTAGCATCCATACAGTGCTGCACCATAGGTGCTTCCAATTTACCTCGAGTAAAGCACGATCTGTGTTCGATAATTCTAGTTCTGAATTGTCTGGTAGTCTGTCCTATGTATAACAGATTACAGGGGCAGCTAATCGCATAAACAATGCCACTAGTGTCACATGAGGTCCTAGTTGTTAACTTATATTCCTTCTTATCATATGGATTAATGAAATCTTGACCCTCTTTCATGTTATCACACACTGAGCAATGTCCACACCTCCAATGCCCAGATCTATCATTCTGATTCACCTCGTCTAATGAATGTAAAATGGCACCTTTGCTAGTAGGGCATATCAGCTCTTGTATATTCCTGTTCCTAGAAAACGCTGTTGTGACTTGTATATTGGAAAAACAAGAATGGACCGACAAGCAATTCCAATGTTTTTTTACAATTTTTGCAAACTGTGGAGCTTGTCGTGAATGCCTAAAGACACACACCAATTTTTCATCTTCTTTTTTCGGTATCTTATAGTCTAAGAGAAGATCTCTATTATTATAGAGAGCTCTCTTATACGCTTTTCTAACACACTGCAAAGGATATCCACGCGTCAAAAATTTTTCACTTAAGACATGCGCCTGCTGCTTAAACTCGGTTTTTGATGAACAAATTCTACGATATCGGAGGAACTGTGAGTAAGGGAGACTTTCCCTAAGATGGATTGGGTGGGAGCTCGAAAAGTTCAAAAGGGTATTTCTATCAGTGGCTTTCCTATGTACTGACGTCTCAAAACCTGTTGCTGTCTTAGTGATCGCTACATCCAAAAATGAAATTTTGGATATATCAAAGGTGACATCAAACTTAATAGTGGGTAGGTGTGTATTCAACGAATCTACAAATAATGTTAAATTCGCTACAGAATCCTCCCACAATAAAAAGATGTCATCGATGTAGCGACACCATAAGGCTACCCTAGAAAACCATGATGACGTATACACAAATGTTTGTTCAAAGTACGCCATGAACAGATTAGCCAAAGATGGTGCACAAGTGGCGCCCATCGCTGTACCGCTCAGCTGCTGATAAAATACTCCCTGAAACGTAAAATAGTTTTTCTTTAATGAAATGGCCAATAATTGAGTCAAAAACTCTGATGGTACTATATGAGGTCGTTCTCTCTTCTCTAAACAGTCCTCGATAATCGTCAACACCAAATCCTGCGGAATACTTGTGTATAGAGACTGTACGTCCAAAGTGACTAATATTGTCTTATCGTTTGGACGAGCTGACTCCAGAAGTCGTAAAAAGTGTGTAGTGTCTTGAATATACGACGTAATGAAAGGAACTAAAGGCTTCAAAAAACAATCGATATATTCATTTACGCGTTCTAGCAAGGAGCCACACGAGGAAACTATAGGACGGCCGGGAGGATTATTTAAATCTTTATGGATTTTCGGGAGGATATAAAAGAACGGTATATTCGGATGTTGGGGACTCAAAAAGTTTAACTCATTTTGTGTAACGAATCCCTGTTGATATCCTCGTCCAATAAGTTTCGCAAGTTCTATCTTCAGTGTGTTTGTAGGGTCATCTTCCAAAGGAATATAGGTGGACGTATTGTGAAGTTGGCGCAAAATCTCAGAGGTATACTGTGATTGATCTAAAATAACAATTGCTCCACCTTTGTCCGCTCGTCTTACAATAATATCTGGGTTTAATTGTAAAGATTTAATCGCCTCCCGTTCTAATTTTGAGATATTCCAGGGGCAAAAAAATTTTTCTATCTCTAATTGTTCAATGTCTCTCATTACCAGATTACCAGAGAATATATCTCCTGAGAGGGTTGAAAAATAATATATCTCCTGAGAGGGTTGTTAAACTATGTCAATGGTATTACTGGCATAGTGGTTTTTCAGGTTTTTCCTGTTAAAAGATTGAAGGCTTGAGTATTTACTATGTCAATGTTATTACTGGCATAGTGATTCACAGGCTTTTCCTGTGAATAGTATAGGCCTTACTATTTACATTTCTCAGGTTTCCTCAGGTGTGTTGTTACTCTTATAGTGTGATTGTGTGATTGAATGTTAGCACTGGTCTTCTGAGAGCATTTATACATATGAATATTATGAGTGTGGTTATATAATTGAAGATATTCAGCTTGTAGTGTGTGAAGTAATATATATTAATATTTTCAAGCATTTAGCTATGGCGACCTCTTGGCAGACTGGTCTGGGATTTACTGAACAAGAATGGGAATCAACTTTACAGGCTCCATGCCTGTTTTCTGGAGATATGTCTAATTCAACTATACCTATATGGGACAACTTGTTTAATGTGCATAAGGGCCTTATTAGACAAGAATTACACAGTGCCTCCTTGGTTGATTACTGTAAAAGAGAGATCATTCCGAGAGGTCTCAGAATGCAGAAAGCTCCACGTCTTTACAATGATGATGAGGATTTTGTTTCTCAATGGAACAAAATCCTTAACCGTTGTTCCCTTGATTTAATGGTATTAATCATCCGCACTGCACAGAGGAAAATTAATGATGAAAGAATGAAAATTGATGCTGCTATGCAATCTGCACAGAATGAAGTAGATTTTGAGTCTCAGAAAAGTCTATTAGACTCAAAATTAGAAAAAGTCAGAACAGACCTTAGACTGCAAAAAATAAAGAAATTTAGGAGAGACGAGAAAGACTACCAAGATGGTTATGTATATCTTTGGATGAAAACTACTTCAGATGACACCACTAATGGTGCTAAGCAACCAGTACGTTTTCATCTATCTTCGAACTCTTCCTCTGGCAGTGATGGCAGTAATTTTTTGGCCAAGGGGTATCAGGGAAAGCGGAGAGGGCAAAGAAAACCCAGAGGCAGGTATCAGAACAATGCCCGACCGAATACTCGATCACAACAGAACAAGTAGTTGTGAATTTATCTCAACATGTATTATCAGAGATGGAACGTTCGGTTCTGGATAAAGGGCTTACCTTTGTACCTGAATCGAAGGTTGACCCGTTTCAACTAAGGGTAGATCTAGAAAAATTTTTTAGAAAACTTCAGTTGCGGTTACATTTTTCTAATGTGAACGTAGAAAAATCAGATCGTTCAGTTATGAGACCTAAATCAGTATGGACCCCAGGTGGTCCTTTAGATCCTGCCTTGAATTTATATAAGAATCTGGTAATGAGAGACATTGAACAATTAGAGATAGAAAAATTTTTTTGCCCCTGGAATATCTCAAAATTAGAACGGGAGGCGATTAAATCTTTACAATTAAACCCAGATATTATTGTAAGACGAGCAGACAAAGGTGGAGCAATTGTTATTTTAGATCAATCACAGTATACCTCTGAGATTTTGCGCCAACTTCACAATACGTCCACCTATATTCCTTTGGAAGATGACCCTACAAACACACTGAAGATAGAACTTGCGAAACTTATTGGACGAGGATATCAACAGGGATTCGTTACACAAAATGAGTTAAACTTTTTGAGTCCCCAACATCCGAATATACCGTTCTTTTATATCCTCCCGAAAATCCATAAAGATTTAAATAATCCTCCCGGCCGTCCTATAGTTTCCTCGTGTGGCTCCTTGCTAGAACGCGTAAATGAATATATCGATTGTTTTTTGAAGCCTTTAGTTCCTTTCATTACGTCGTATATTCAAGACACTACACACTTTTTACGACTTCTGGAGTCAGCTCGTCCAAACGATAAGACAATATTAGTCACTTTGGACGTACAGTCTCTATACACAAGTATTCCGCAGGATTTGGTGTTGACGATTATCGAGGACTGTTTAGAGAAGAGAGAACGACCTCATATAGTACCATCAGAGTTTTTGACTCAATTATTGGCCATTTCATTAAAGAAAAACTATTTTACGTTTCAGGGAGTATTTTATCAGCAGCTGAGCGGTACAGCGATGGGCGCCACTTGTGCACCATCTTTGGCTAATCTGTTCATGGCGTACTTTGAACAAACATTTGTGTATACGTCATCATGGTTTTCTAGGGTAGCCTTATGGTGTCGCTACATCGATGACATCTTTTTATTGTGGGAGGATTCTGTAGCGAATTTAACATTATTTGTAGATTCGTTGAATACACACCTACCCACTATTAAGTTTGATGTCACCTTTGATATATCCAAAATTTCATTTTTGGATGTAGCGATCACTAAGACAGCAACAGGTTTTGAGACGTCAGTACATAGGAAAGCCACTGATAGAAATACCCTTTTGAACTTTTCGAGCTCCCACCCAATCCATCTTAGGGAAAGTCTCCCTTACTCACAGTTCCTCCGATATCGTAGAATTTGTTCATCAAAAACCGAGTTTAAGCAGCAGGCGCATGTCTTAAGTGAAAAATTTTTGACGCGTGGATATCCTTTGCAGTGTGTTAGAAAAGCGTATAAGAGAGCTCTCTATAATAATAGAGATCTTCTCTTAGACTATAAGATACCGAAAAAAGAAGATGAAAAATTGGTGTGTGTCTTTAGGCATTCACGACAAGCTCCACAGTTTGCAAAAATTGTAAAAAAACATTGGAATTGCTTGTCGGTCCATTCTTGTTTTTCCAATATACAAGTCACAACAGCGTTTTCTAGGAACAGGAATATACAAGAGCTGATATGCCCTACTAGCAAAGGTGCCATTTTACATTCATTAGACGAGGTGAATCAGAATGATAGATCTGGGCATTGGAGGTGTGGACATTGCTCAGTGTGTGATAACATGAAAGAGGGTCAAGATTTCATTAATCCATATGATAAGAAGGAATATAAGTTAACAACTAGGACCTCATGTGACACTAGTGGCATTGTTTATGCGATTAGCTGCCCCTGTAATCTGTTATACATAGGACAGACTACCAGACAATTCAGAACTAGAATTATCGAACACAGATCGTGCTTTACTCGAGGTAAATTGGAAGCACCTATGGTACAGCATTGTATGGATGCTAACCATACCTTTGCTGAAATGCGTTGCTGGGTAGTAGAAAAGTTATACCCTTCAAACAAGGGAGGTGATTTTAAATTATACCTAAGAAGGAAGGAACAGAAATGGGTATTTAGATTGAAGACCTATATCCCTTATGGTTTAAACATTAGAGTTGAATGGCGCGCGTTTTTTTGATAGTCAACCCGGAAGTAACAGCGATTGGCTATCGATATGCATGTCTGTGTTTGATTGGTTGAATGGAATTATTTATTAACCCAGTAAGACGCCGGGCCGCCATAGTTGTTGAAAGGAAATCATTGAAGCAGTGGCTCTTTTTTTGAAAGTAAGTAGCGATACGATTGTGTGGGTTAGACGACAGTAAAGTTACGTGTTTTTCATGAATGGTACCGTTTGTTTTGCAGATAAATCCCCTGATGCAGCCGTAGGGCGAAACAGGGCCTGTTGGGATATGTTTGATTAAGAAAAGCGATACTATTCGTCAGCGGGTGTTGGACACCGCTAGAACTGCAGCTGCAGTGATTTTGAGCCTCCAGAAGGCATTAAGATAAGTGCTCTTTCTCTCTATGAAACTTAGCTGGAGAAATATAAAATAGAAAATAGAAAATATGATAAAATTAAATTTTGGTAAGGGTAATTGAAAACAATATATCTCCTGAGAGGGTTGAAAAATAATATATCTCCTGAGAGGGTTGTTAAACTATGTCAATGGTATTACTGGCATAGTGGTTTTTCAGGTTTTTCCTGTTAAAAGATTGAAGGCTTGAGTATTTACTATGTCAATGTTATTACTGGCATAGTGATTCACAGGCTTTTCCTGTGAATAGTATAGGCCTTACTATTTACATTTCTCAGGTTTCCTCAGGTGTGTTGTTACTCTTATAGTGTGATTGTGTGATTGAATGTTAGCACTGGTCTTCTGAGAGCATTTATACATATGAATATTATGAGTGTGGTTATATAATTGAAGATATTCAGCTTGTAGTGTGTGAAGAACTATGTTTCCATAACCATAAAGCTCTATGACATCACAATGCAGATGTAAAGAGTCTTAGCCTATACGAAGAGGCGATGCAAATGTTAAGAGCCTTAGCCAATAAGGAGAGGAGGAGAAAGTGGATGCTGCGGATGGGCCATATGGCCTTTATCTGCCATCCTGTTTCTATGTCTCTGTAACCATAAAGCTCTATGACATCACAATGCAGGTGTAAAGAACCTTAGCCTATAAGAAGAGGAGAAGCAAATGTTAAGAGCCTTAGCCAATAGGAAGAGGAGGAGATAGTGGATGGGCCATTTGACCTTTATCTGCCATCATGTTTCTACCCCAGGTCTATGACTGCAGAGATGCTGCATACGTTAGTATTTTGTAACAGAATCTGGGGGCCCAGGTGCCACTGTAAAATAGACTCAAAATCTAAATCGTGCACAAATTTTCAAATAAAGAATTATTAGACTTAAACTAGCCACCAAAATAGTGAACTTAATGAAAAGCTATGAAAAAACTACACACCAGTTCCTCAGAATGCCACACAGTATAGACGTATGGTAGCTATCCTCATGGGAACCTTATAGTGTGTGATTTTTTGTCTTTATATATTTTTTTATGTATTTTTTGTTTCCTAATAGATTATAAGATACTTGTACTTAATACTTTGTAGCATAATAGCAATTACTTAGCTTTTTAGAAACTGGGTCTGGCTCAATCCCCACCGACGCGTTTCATTATTTCATCAGGGTCGGGGAAGGAGAACGCAGAGCAGTTCTATGTCTTAGCGAAATGCTAAATCCATGTTTAATGAGCCGGAAAATGGCTCATTAAAATGGTTAAAATGGTTTCTAAAAAGCTAAGTAATTGCTACTATGCTACAAAGTATTAAGTACAAGTATCTTATAATCTATTAGGAAACAAAAAATACATAAAAAATATATAAAGACAAAAATCACACACTATAAGGTTCCCATGAGGATGTGTGGCATTCTGAGGAACTGGTGTGTAGTTTTTTCATAGCTTTTCATTAAGTTCACTATTTTGGTGGCTAGTTTAAGTCTAATAATACTGTAAATTAGACAACATCAGGGCATCTCAATGGAAAGGCCTATCCAGTAAAACCTTGGCGTGTGAGAATAATTTGTTCCAGAAGCATGCTTGTAATCCAAAGCCCTCGTAGATCGAAGCGAATTTCCCCATAGGAAATAAGGGAAACGCAGACAATTTGTTTCACAACCCAAAAACTTGAATACAAAATACTATACCTACTTGTATTGCAAGCCCTCCCTCGTTTAGAACAGTCACTCCACTCTCGCAGCGCCAGAGAGAGAAGAACCATCGGCTCAGTTGTGATGATGTGACGCGTGTATACTGGATGCACTCGTATTGCAAGACCTTGCTTGTATATCAAGTTAAAATTTAATAAAATATTTTGTTTGTCTTGCAAAACACTTGCAATCCAAGGTTTTACTGTAATCACGAAATTGCCCTCTTAAGTGGGTCATTTGCTAATACTGTCACTAAGCAACCCTCAAGTCAAACTGATCACTTTGAATTCAGGCAAAGAACAATGCAGAAGCAGCTGCCAAGCTTGGGTTGCTTTGGATTGCCTTTGCATTATGCTTTCCCCCCCACCCCATCCCAGAGAGATTAATCCAGTCTTGGTTTTACTGCATAGCATGCTGGGCTTTGTAGTTCTGCTTATCAGCCTGTACTATTAAAAGGAGTCACCGGATAACTTTAGTTGTAGGTTATTTTCTGTCAGAGCAGAGGGAAATATTTCATAAAGTGGATGACATTTCTGAGAAACCTTAAGAGCTGCCAAATAAAAGTATGAAACCTAATAAAAGGCTATTTTATACTGTTGCATCTGTACTTTCCTGTCGACATCTCCTCTCCTCTCCACGCTGACGTTAAAGTTCCTTCTTTCATTTCAGCTGCTTTTGAAACCACTTCTGCAAAAACGAAACTTTCCATTTCGAGAGGCGGATGCAGGCTGTCAGGGAATGTGAACGACTGGCATTGAGACAGCAACACAACAGACCTCCTGATCTAGCCCAGAAACCAACGTTTAGAGCAGTGGCCCCCAACTTTTTGGACACCAAGGACCGCTTTTAGAGAAGCAAATTTTTCCAGGGTCCAAGGGGGGTGGAGGGGGCAGGAGGATCGGGGTAAGTTCGTAGGGCAGTTTAATACACAATATACATTTCATTACTATTATTCTTAAGTTATAATATCATAATAGAAATCATACAACTGACCATAATGCAGTGGGAACCCTGAGCTTGTTTTCCTGCAACCATACGATTCCATCTAGGGATGATAGAAAACAGTGACTCTTGTGCAGAAGAACCCCAAAGAACCTGCCAACCCATCCCCTTGCGCACCTTTCCATCTCTCCCTCCCATCCCCCACGTGCAGCAGAACCACCACGACACCGCCAACCCATCCTCTTGCACACCTTTTCATCTCTCCCTTCCATCCCCCACGTGCAGCAGAACTCCAATGACCCCGCCAACCCATCCCCCTGCGCACCTTTCCATCTCTCCCTCCGGTCCCCCAAGTGCAGCAGAACCCCAATGACCCCGCCAAACCACCCCCTGCACACCTTTCCATCTCTCCCTCCCATCCCCCATGTGCAGCAGTACCCCAATGACCCCGCCAACCCATCCCCCTGTGCACCTTTCCATCTCTCCCTCCCATCTCCCATGTGCAGCTGAACCCCATCAACCCTGCCAACCCATCCCCCTGCGCACCTTTCCATCTCTCCCTCCCATCCCCCATGTGCAGCAGAACCCCAATGACCCCGACAACCCATACCTGTATGCACATTTCCATCTCTCCCTCCTATCCCCCATGTGCAGCAGAACCCCAATGACCCCGACAACCCATACCTGTATGCACATTTCCATCTCTTCCTCCCATCCCCCACATGCAGCAGAACCCCAACGACCTCACCAACCCATCCCCCATGCACCTTTCAATCTCTCCCTCCCATCCCCCATATGCAGCAGAACCCCAACGACCCCGCCAACCCATCCCCCTATGTCCCTTTCCATCTCTCCCTCCCATCCCCCACGTGCAGCAGAACCCCAACGACCCTCAGACCGCGAGGCTCAAATACATACCTCCATTCTGAAAAGCAGCAGCAACACTGAACAGGCTGCATCGCTGCCTTCCACGCCAGGGCCTTCGCTCTGCCGCCGCGTCACTAATGATTTCATCAGTGATGTGGCGGCAGAGGGAAGGCCCTGGGGAAGGCAGCGAAGCAACTGACTCCGTGCTGCCGCTGCTTTTCAGAACAGAGGTCGTCAGTCGGCAGGGTGCTCTTGAGGGATGTAGGATCCCTCGCAGCCCAGCCATCAGATGGCCAGGCCGCAGACCGGGAGTTGGGGACCCCTGATCTAGAGAATACATATAAATATAGCATGGCAAACATAGTATACATTAACCTTGTATGATACAACCAGTGGCGTGGAACTGCCCTGGACATCGTCTTAGTGGGGGTGCCAGCACCTGTCCTCCCCTCCACCACCCCCACCCCTGCTTCTTCCCGACTCTCCCTGCTGCATCCGTGCACCCCTTCTCTTCCCTCATACCTCTTTAATTTTCCCAGCATGAGCTCTTGAAGGTAGGGATGACTTTGGAATCAAAAAATCGGAGCCAAGGGGTGTATTTAATAGTCTGAAATAGAGAATGACACGGGGACAACTTTTTCCCTGTCCCCGCAGGAACTCAATTTGCCCGTCCCGTCCCCATGAGTTTTGTCACTGTCCCTGCCCCATTCCTGTAACCTCTGCCTTAACCGCACAAGCCTCGAACACTTAGGATTTGAAAGTGTTTGAGGCTTGTGCGAATGAGGATGGAGCTTAGGCATTGGTGGAATAAGGCATTATGACATCAGAATCTGAGCTCTAGAATATTGCTACTTATGATTTTAAAGTGTTTGAGGCTTGTGCAGATGAGGATGGAGCTTAGGCATTGGTGGAATGAGGCATTATGACATCACAATCTGAGCTCTAGAATGTTGCTACTTATGATTTTAAAGTGTTTGAGGCTTGTGCAGATGAGGACGGAGCTTAGGCATTGGTGGAAATAGGCATTATGACATCAGAATCTGAGCTCTAGTATGTTGCTACTTATGATTTTAAAGTGTTTGAGGCTTGTGCAGACGAGGACAGAGATTGCAGGAATGGGGCAGGGACAGGAAAAGAACCCGCCGGGGCGGGACAGGACAGGAAAATGCGTTCCCGCAGGGACGGGGAAAAATTTGTCCCCGCATCATTCTCTAAAGGGGGAAGCAGACGAGGAAGAATAGGAGTGAGCCGATGCTATTCAGCACAGTAAGATTTCATGCTGTAATGATTTGTCGAATGTTAAATAAAGGGAATTGTGGCCTGTTTTTAGCAAGCACAAAAGCATCACTGGAGTTTCTGCCTTGTCCGTATTTCTCTTTATGTATTAACATTTCTGTGGTTGGGATATTCGGTTGCGTATATCCAGGTACAGGCGACATATTCAGCGCTAGTATCAAGTAAGTGTCTAGACGGGTTTGGCTGGATAACTTCTGCTCAGTAAATGATTGCAGCACTTAACTGCTCGTAGACGTTCTTTGCCCTCAATGTCTACAAGCAGATAAGTGCTAAAGTAATTTATTGAGCAACTCCAGTTAAGTTATGCCACGTAGAACTGGATACTCAGGTTGTTTACTGCTCGTTGGACATTATCTATTAACAATTTACACTGCAATTATTTTCCCATGATTGGAGAGACAGTTCAATTGTTTATTTGAATATTTTGTGGAGGTTTTTTAATTAATGTGAGCATGCCATTAATATAGCAGTTGGCTTTAAGTGGCAGAGCCCTTGTGGCACCTGAGGTCTTTGTTTTTTCTCCACATTTATTTTCGTAAACGCACAGCCGCTCTCCTCGTCAGTGGAAGAGAGTGGAAATCTTTTTTGCAATTATTTGATTTCAATTACCCCAATATTGACTGGATAAATATTACGTCAGGGAATGCTAGGGAGGTAAAATTCCTAGTTGTCAGGAACTGACAAGAGGGGGAGCTATTTTGGATTTGGTCCTTAGTGAAATGCAGGGCATAGTACAAGAGGTAACTGTTGGATCTGCTGGTAATAGTGAATATAACATGATCAAATTCAAGTTGATACCTGGAGTGACAATCGCTAAAGAAATCTAATGTTAGAGGTATTTAATTTACAAAAGGGCAACTACGATAAAATGAGGAAAATAGTTAAAAAGCTAAAAGGATCGGTGGCAAAGAACTGTAAACCAGGCATGGACATTATTTTAAAATACCATTGTGGAAGCCCAGACCAAATGTATTTCACAAATTAATATATTCCTGGTTTGAAATGTAAAGCATCCTCTTATGTCTCCTTTGCCTATACACCTATGTATCTCACAACTAGCTGATTTCTTTTGTGTGGGTAAATGACCTTCTCCTAAGTGCCCGCTAATACTTCAGAAGGCCGTTGAATCTTTGGTAGACAACCACTGGTTCACTATTCCAAAGGCCTATCACCTTAAAGCACTCTAATTATCTTTGTCACTCTCATACCATCTTTTTCTTTCCAGATTGTCAGTGATTTGCACCTGATCTCCAGAGCTCAGGTATGTTCCCTAGCAATCTCTTTGGTGGTTCTCCCTGACTTAGCCTTCCATCTTCATAAGCAAATAACCCAGCTTGCATGGTTACGAATGAAAACAATCTACTTAAGCTTTTCTCTCATTGTAGCTGTAGCTCAGCAGACCCATAATTTTGAGAAAAGCAGTTATACAGAATTGCTTGGTACCAATATTACATTACATTATATTGGTGTCTTCTATCCCACCAATACCTTTCAGTTCTAGGCGGTTTACAACAAGAGTTGGCTTGGGCATTCATGGTTAATAGATGTAGTATGCGTCGGGATCTGTGGAGGGTTGATCAGGTTTAGTTAGGTCATTTGACAAATTTCTTGAATAGAAAAGTTTTAAGTTCTTTCTAGAGAATGACACGATGACAAAATTCATCACCGTTCCTGTCCCCGCGGATAACCGTGTGAAATAATCCCATGTCATTTTCTAGTGTCTATTTCAACCTCGGTCCTTCTACACCAGCATTCTTCAAAGCAAAGCTTGCGGGTCAGTGGTTGTGGCCATTCATACTCTGATTCTTATGTGAGCCAAGGATAATGAAGCCATTGTGACAGCACTGATGTGATTGGTTCTTAGGCACTGGTGGAATGAGGCATTATGACATCACAATATCTGCTCTGGATACCAGAGACTGTCATTCTGTAGTGTCTGTTTCAACCTCAGTCCTTCTACACCAGCATTCTTCAAAGCAAAGCTTGAGGGTCAGTGGTTGTGGCCATTCATACTCTGATTCTTACGTTAGCCAAGGATAATGAAGCCATTGTGACATCACTGATGTGATTGGCTCTTAGGCACTGGTGGAATGAGGCATTATGACATCACAATATCTGCTCTGGAATGTTGCTGCTCAATCTCAGCATTCTTCAATGCAAGGCTTGAGGGTCAGTGGTTGTGCCCAATTATACTCTGATTCTTTCCTCTCTCCTTAAAGAATGACATGAAGATGGTTTCCCGCGGTTATCCACAGGGACGGGAACGGTGATGAATTTTGTCACCGTGCCATTCTCTAGTTCTTTCCTGAATGTTTTATAATCAGCAGATTGGAGAGGTGGCGGTCTAGTTTCGCTGCTCTGGTGGCTAATAGTCCGTCGTATATTTTTTTGCTTCGTATACATTTGATTGAAGGGTGGGTAAAGTGTATTTGAGTTCTCCTTGGTGTTGATGTGTTTTCCCTGATTAGGCAGTTGCTCAGATAGCTTGGTCCGTTTCCATTTAGGGCTTTGAATAGGGTGCAGTAAAATTTGTATTGTATGCGTGCTTGTATGCATGCTATCTATTCTTAAGGGCTAATCGTGGATATGAAGGATTTGAAGAAACGTATTTTACATTTGATTGATAGCAGTATTCTTATCGAGCCGAAGTTGAATAACCTCTGGAATTTGTCCTCTGGTATCCAATAATTGATTACGTAGCATTGTCGATTGGTCTTCTAGTTGGATACCCAAAATAGCATGGCTGTTATTGGCATTCATGGGACTTGTGGCAGTTTTAATGTATAGTGCTGTATATGTCTGGTAGCACTTTAGAAATAATAAGTACTTCAACATACAAAAGCATACATATAACAGTTTAAACCAAACAGTGAACATAAGAACTGTCGCTGCTGGGTCAGACCAGTGGTCCATCGTGCTCAGCAGTCTGCTCCCGCGGAGAATTGTAGGTCAAAGACCAGTACCCTGACTGAATCTAGCCTTACCTGCATACTTTCTGGTTCAGCAGGAACTTGTCTAACTTTGTCTTGAATCCCTGGAGGGTGTTTTCCCCTATAACAGCCTCCGGAAGAGCGTTCCAGTTTTCTACCATTCTCTGGGTAAAGAAGAACTTCCTTACGTTTGTACGGAATCTATCCCCTTTTAACTTTAGAGAGTGCCCTCTCGTTCTCCCTACCTTGGAGAGGGTGAACAACCTGTCTTTATCTACTTTGTCTTGAATCCCTGGAGGGTGTCTTCCCCTATAACAGCCTCCGGAAGAGCGTTCCAGTTTTCTACCATTCTCTGGGTAAAGAAGAACTTCCTTACGTTTGTACGGAATCTATCCCCTTTTAACTTTAGAGAGTGCCCTCTCGTTCTCCCTACCTTGGAGAGGGTGAACAACCTGTCTTTATCTACTTTGTCTTGAATCCCTGGAGGGTGTCTTCCCCTATAACAGCCTCCAGAAGAGCGTTCCAGTTCTCCACCACTCTCTGGGTAAAGAAGAACTTCCTTACGTTTGTACGGAATCTATCCCCTTTTAACTTTAGAGAGTGTCCTCTCGTTCTCCCTACCTTGGAGAGGGTGAACAACCTGTCTTTATCTACTTTGTCTTGAATCCCTGGAGGGTGTCTTCCCCTATAACAGCCTCCAGAAGAGCGTTCCAGTTCTCCACCACTCTCTGGGTAAAGAAGAACTTCCTTACGTTTGTACGGAATCTATCCCCTTTTAACTTTAGAGGGTGCCCTCTCATTCTCCCTACCTTGGAGAGGGTGAACAACCTGTCTTTATCTACTAAGTCTATTCCCTTCAATATCTTGAACATTTCGATCATGTCCCCTCTCAGTCTCCTCTTTTCAAGGGAGAAGAGGCCCAGCTTTCTTAATCTCTCACTGTACGGCAACTCCTCCAGCCCCTTAACCATTTTAGTCGCTCTTCTCTGGACCCTTTTGAGTAGTACCGTGTCCTTCTTCAAGTACGGCAACCAGTGCTGGACGTAGTATTCCAGTTGGGGGAGTACCATGGCCCGGTACAGCGGTATGGTAACCTTCTCTGATCTGTTCTTGATCCCCTTCCTAATCATTCCTAGCATTCTGTTCGCCCTTTTCGCCACCGCCGCGCATTGCACGGACGGCTTCATTGACTTGTTGACCAGTACACCCAAGTTTCTTTCCTGGGGGGTCTCTCCAAGTACCGCACTGGACATCCTGTATTCGTGTATAAGATTTTTGTTACCGACATGCATCACCTTACACTTATCCATGTTAAACCTCATTTGCCATGTCGCGGCCCTATTCTCGAGCGTGTTTATGTCACATTGGCCTATTCCGGAAGAAACTGAAAACCTCACTCTTTGCCACCTAATTCGTCAAAGTTTGCCTTACGCACCTGTCCTTTTATTTGCTATGTTTAGGACCTCTTTTCCTGTCCCCCTTCCTTTCCTTCCTCCCCCCTTACCCTCACCTCCCTTTCCTTCTTCAAGTCGCCTAGAGCCTGTTTAGGTGTGTGCGACATACAAATATTAGATTTCTCTCTGTTGCATTCAATACTGCTGTTCCATGTGGCATATGTTTTGGGTCTTGTTCCTCATGCCTAGGGTGAATATGATAACACAACAGACTATGTCTAACATCTCCTGTACCTCCTCTTGGGTCAAATTGCAATGTTTGGAACAAATTGACGTTTCCTTATGGAATCAAAGGGATAAATCCGATGCCATGAAGGATTTATGAGAGTAGGATCCCACTAACCCAGGAGTATCAAAGGTTGACTTTAAGCAGTACAGGAAGTCCTCGAGTTACAGACAGCCAACATAAGTATGACTCATACTTAGGAACGCAGTTGCGGCTTCATTTGATTTCACAGAGTAGTATTTCCAGTGGCACAGACTCCTACACTTTTCCTGCAGAAGATTCAGGAATGATGCATGGCCATATTAAGAACAGTGTGTGGTTGTGCATGCCGTACCTTAGAGGGAACTAGGGACAGTTGGCCCTTTGGTCAGCCTGGAGTAGAGGAAAGCAGCAAGAATCGAAAAATCTACAAGTTCTGAGTTACATACAAATACCACTTAATAACAACTTTAAAAACGTAACTTGTTCTTAACTCGAAGACTGCCTGTATAGGACATCACTGCCTGTATTGTGACATCACTGTTGAGGTTGGCTCTTAGGCATTGGTGGAATGAGCATTATGACATCACAATCTCAGCTCTGGAATGTTGTTACTCCGTGGGATCTTGCCAGGCACTTGTGACCTTGGTTGGCCACTGTTGGAAACAGGATACTGGATTTGAGGGACCTTTGGTCTGTCCCAGTATGGCAACTTTTATGTTCTTATGTGAGTCAAATACAGGCAGTCCCCGAGTTACAGACACCTGACTTAAGAACAACTCATACTTAAGAACGGTTGCGACTTCATTTGATTTCCAGTGGCATAGGCTCCTATACTTCTCCTGCAGCAGATTCAAGAATGATGCATGGCCACAGGGCAGGATTACAGGGTAGGCACATGCCTAGGGCCTGAAAATGTCAGTGCAGTGCTTTAAGGCAGTCCGGGCATTTCTCCCCCTAACTGGCCCATCTCCCTCACCTTCGCGGTCACCATCGCTGGATTCGCCGGCAGCAGCAACAGTAGCGCACCTCCCTCCCTCCCGCCACGCAGTCAAACCCTCCCATCTTTCCATCTCTCCCTCCCATCGGAACCCCGCCAACCCTCCCACCGCGAGACGACCAACAAACCTCTTTGCTGTTTGTTTCGAATTTTATAAGAAAAAAAGAAATCCAAGTGGAAATAAAGAAGTAAATAAGAAACAGGTAAATAAATGGGGGTGGGGCAGGGGGGGCGAGGTATTGGCGCAGCATGGGCAGGGCAGGGCTAGGAGGCCAAGCGTACTTGTGTGCCTAGGGGCCCTCAAAGAATTAATCCTGCCCTGCATGGCCACATTAAGAACAGTGTGTGGCTGTGCATGCTGTACCTTAGAGGGAACACTGTGGGACAGCAGACCCTTTTGTCAGCTGGGAGCAGAGGGAAGCAGCAAGAATCTGAAAATCTACAAGTTCTCACATACTTGCGTCAATGAAAAAAGCATTTCAAGAACTGTAGAGGTTATTGGATACTCCATGGCTTTCTATATTACATACTCCTATTTGGAGAAATGACTGCATAAGGATACAGAATTCCCCAATTGACTGGAAAACATGGCAACGTCCTGGTGTTTGGCAAGTTAGTCATTTACGGGATGAGTCTAAATGGATCTCCTTTGATATTTTAAGAGAAAAACATACCTTAATGCCCAGTTGTCATTATCAGTGGCTACAACTCAAACATTCTCTACAAGTACTGTTGCAAAACAAACTTCTTGTAGATAAGACTCCAAAGATTATTAACCTACTAGCCGCAGTAGCATTCCCTCCCCCAACAAAAACGCAGCTCAAACGGCTCCCTTAGTTCCTTGCCGGAATTATTTTTAAGTTTAAAGATGCCGCGGCGGCTCTTCTCACGATCCCCGCCTGCGTCGGAAGCCTTCTCCGACGCAGGTGTGGCTCATGAGAGGAGCAGCCGCTGCTTGAACTTAAAAAGAATTTCGGCCAGGGAGTGTAAGGGAGCTGGCCAGACCGCAGAACATTACCTTGGGGTTAGCAAGTGTTGGGCCGTTATCATATTTCCTCCCAAGCTAATAGAACCCTAAGCGCGCATGCACACTCCTACCTGCCACGGACCTAGAGATAACAGATCACGCAGGTAGGAGTGCGCATGCGCTCATAGGGTTTTATTATATTAGATGCTCTTAAGAACATAAGAACATAAGAATTTGCCTCCGCTGGGTCAGACCAGAGGTCCATCCCACCCAGCGGTCCGCTCCCGCGGTGGCCCCTCAGGCCTATCACCTGTGCAGTGGTCCCTGACTATTCCTATAACCTAGCTCAACTCCTACCTGTACCCCTCAGCTCATCTCCTACCTGTACCCCTCAATCTTCTATATTGTTCAATGGTGCAAGATCCTTCAATGTAGGAAAGAGACCCTGCGAGATTGAAAATAAATGGAACAAGGAGTTACAGCTTGATCCAGACATTTGGTGCACCTCTAAGTTATGTTGATCGCCATCGTATCTTTCTTTCTGCTCCATATTGCCTATTGGACACCTTCTCGTCTATCAAAACTTAATCCCAAGACGAAAGATAATTGCTAGTCCTGTGGAAATGCTGGGGGCACATTATGTCATATGTTATATGAATGTCCACTTCGTAGCTACTGAAATAGAACATGGGCAGTCATCTGTTCCATATTCAAGATAAATCACCCTCTCTCCTTCACTGTACTTATCACTGGTTGCCCAGTTGATCATCCATCTATAACTGAGGATGGCAATAATCTGCTCCACATTCTTATACTTGCTATCAAAATAATTCTTTCACACTGGAAGAACTTGGCTGATGCATAAGAACATAAGATTTGCCGCTGCTGGGTCAGACCAGTGGTCCATCGTGCCCAGCAGACCGCTCACGCGGCGGCCCTTAGTATATGACGTGGTGGATCCTCTTCCATTGCTATCCCACTATCAGTCAGTGTACCTCAGGGCTCTATCTCGGGACCTCTTTCTTCTATTTATGTTCATGATGGTTTCCAGTATCACCTCTACGCAGAATATGGAGTTTGGTGGAATGCAACATGTTTGGTAGGTAAATATGAACGCATTGCTGCTGAGAGAATGAACACGTTGCAGAAATTCGTGAAACTATGGGCTCCACTAATAGAATACACTATCTCTCCTTATCAACTCCCGTCTGCTTGGCTACTTTTCAAGACTTGTATCTTGATCAAGTGCTCTGCTTTTAGTATCATCACACTATATATTGCTGACATCCAGGTTGATCTACACTAGCTCATGTTCTAAGCATGATTCTTTCATGTTTTTGAGGTGTCCAGGTTGTTTGTTTTTAGATTTTATTTTAGCTTAATTTTTTCACTTGATTCTTGCTAACTTACTACAAATATTGTATTAATATGCTGCTGCTGAGTTAACTGTTTGATACTTCGCATCCTGCGTTTCTGATTTTTGTTATCAAAACTCAATAAAAACTTCTTGAACTTAAAAAAAAAAAAAATCAACATGTTCTGGGTTACAGACAAATCCGACCTAATAGCTTTATCTAAAATTCCAGTTCTTTATTTTTATTATTCTTTGTTTTTGTCAACTTTCATTGGGTTTGGGGGGGGGTTTAGTATGATTCTTTCAATACAAAAGTTAAAAACTAAATTTTGGGGGAGGATAGAGGGGAGAGGTCAATAGGGAAAGGGGGTAGGAATTAGGGGGAGGGTATTGAGAGATGTAATGGGTATTTTGGAAATATATTTTGAAGAAATGAAAGATATTTGATGGAAATTAACATGATGAATTTTAATTTAATGACTATTTTATTGTATTATAATATTGTATATTTACTGATTTCTTCAATAAAAATGTTGTAAATTAAAAATGTAACTCATTCTTAACCTGCCTGTACTCAGAAAAGAATAGCCTGAGAAACTTGAGTTGAGTGTGTGAAAAAGATATTCTATACAGATGTCGGGGACAAGAACAGGGAACAAATAATGTGAGGGGAACAAAGCTGAAGTCATATTATAATTTTGCAAAGCCTTGAACTAATTAAATAATAATTCAGGAGGATCTGCTTGTTTTCCTCACAGAACTATAGCTGAACTGCGGATTTAAGTGGAACGTGTCAAAACCACTTCAATAAAAGGGACAGAAGTGACGCAGCGGTTGAAGAGCTTGGGTGAGCATCTCTGGAAGGACACCCTGAGCTTCTCCCCGGGGCGGGGGATGACTTGTGCTTCCACTGTATCAAATCCATTTTAGATTCTGGATCTCTGTGATTGCAACACCAAGAACAAAGTAAATTTGAGAGTTATTCATTTAAAGAAGTTTAAATAAATAACTCTCAAATTTAATTTTTTCTTGGTTTTACAATTTTTGCTTATGTTCAAGTACCGTATTTGCCGGCGTATAGGACGACTGGGCGTATAAGACGACCCCCCAACTTTTAGTTAAAAAATAGAGTTTTGTGTTATACTCGCCGTATAAGACGACCCCTTCTTCCTTCTCCACCCCTTTGTATTCCCCCATGTGCTTTCAGCGTTCTTCTCCCTCCTCTGTCTTCAAGTGCTTTCAGAGTCCTTCCCCCCCCCCTTCTCTACCGCCCCGGGTGCAGCACAGCCAGCCAGGTCCCCTTACTTTTGTGGCACTTCCCCGACCGACCGACAACAGCCCGGGTCCGACAAACTTCCCTGCCCTTAACCGCGAATCTAAATTACCTTCTTACAGCTGCTGTAAGAAGGTAATTTAGATTCGCGGCTACAGGGCAGGGAGGATTGTCGGACCCGGGCTGTTATCGGTCGGTCGGGGAAGTGCCACAAAAGTAAGGGGACCTGGCCGGCTGTGCTGCAACCGGGGCGGGGCGGCCGCCCCTCTCTCTTGGTACTCTCTCTCTCCTTACCTGCCATGCCTGCAGCAGAGCCGAACGGAAGTCTTCCCGACGTCAGCGCTGACGTCGGAGGGAGGGAGGGCTTTGTTTAAGCTTTGTTTAAGCCCTCCCTCCCCTCCGACGTCAGCGCTGACGTCGGGAAGACTTCCGTTCGGCTCTGTGCTGCAAGCAGAGAAGGTAGGGAGAAGAAGAGCCGCGCGACTGAGTACATCCAGCCCCGCAAGTAAGAGCATGTAAACTGTACCCGGCGTATAAGACGACCCCCGACTTTGGAGAGGATTTTAAGGTACTAAAAAGTCATCTTATACGCCGGCAAATACGGTAATTTTTATTGAGCTCAATACAGCAAAGGTACCGAAAATCCTTACAGATCAATGAGAGCTCAAAATTAAATGAAACAGAAGATAGCTACAAGAACAAATCTTCCCCCCCCCCCAAGGATGGTCTCCATGCAGCACAGAAATCAACAGCAAAGGGATTAAATACAGAACATCAGAAAAACTCAAGGAGCCTAAGAATTCAAAAGACGATTCTGTGCCAAAGGTGTCATAGTATTTATTTATTTATTTAAAAAATGTATATACCGTTTAAAACTAAACGGTTTACAAACACACTGCCTCTTTTACAAAGCCGCACTAGCGGCTGCCACGCGGCAATGGCCCCGAAGCCCTTTAAATCTCTATGGGCTTCGGGGCCATTAGCGCAGCTTTGTAAAAGAGGCTGACAGTATGTAAAATGAACACATAGGAAAAACAAACGGATGGTTAAAAAGCATAAGATAAAATAAACAATTTTATAATTGCAATTATATGCCACAAAAAAAAACATTTGCTCCGTTTAGTGTGCCCGAGCTAAAAAGGTTTGAGAGACACTGCTATAGGGAGCCAATGCCAGACCTGCACCATTTGATACTGAAATGAATTACAGTGCAATAAGTCTTCTTATATTTTACACCTTTTAAAGGGGATCGATTCTGTACAAACGTAAGGAAGTTCTTCTTCACCCAGAGAGTGGTAGAAAACTTGAACGCTTTTCCGGAGGCTGTTATAGGGGAAAACACCCTCCAGGGATTCAAGACAAAGTTAGTCAAGTTCCTGATGAACCAGAACGTACGCAGGTAAGGCTAGTCTCGGTTAGGGCACCGGTCTTTGACCTAAGGGTTGCCGCGTGAGCGGACTGCTGGGCACGATGGACCACTGGTCTGACCCAGCAGTGGCCATTCTTATGTTCTTATGTTACAATAATCCAGGATGCTTAAAACCAGGGAATGGGCTAAGAGAACGAAAGGTGCTTAAAGGCTTAAATGTGCAAAGTATTGAAAGGGTTAAGTTAAGCAGCTGTGTTGGATGCCAGGAATTTCTTCCAATACTGATTTAGTAAGTTTGACCTGTATAGAGAGCTTGTGGGTGTCTCCAGCCTGACTGGAGAACCAATCCTTTTATGTACCCTGTGACACTTCCTCACTTGCTGAATAGTCCCTTAAAGATACTCTAGGGAGATCCAGCGGTGTGTGTCTAACAGGAGAAGCCAAAACCACTGCAGGGAGGTTGAAAGCCCCAGCTGACATGAAACCGTTTCTGGCCTGCCTGCTGGCTGCAGCCCTCTGTGTGCAAACAGGTAAGTAAAGCCATGTTATCCTTCATTCTTCTAATGCCAAAATATAACCACATCGAGACATCTCAGAGCAACGTGATCAAGCATCGGTTGGCAATACACCCCCTTGAGGGTGCATCAAAATAGCTCCAAAAATGATCGTTTGTTATTGTGATTTTCATCATACCGTGGAAAGAACTGAGAGTCCCAGAAGCTACAGTCTGCTGATTCGGTGTAGGATGGGCTGGGGTGAGCATCAATGGGAACTCCACTAATATGGAACATGAGACTTTACGGTAGATAATAATAATAATAATAATAATAATAACTTTATTCTTATATACCGCCAACAATCTTGCGACTTCTAGGCGGTTTACAATGAAGATAAATTGCACAGACATCAAATTACAGAGTGTAGCAGTGAATATCTGATAGTAGCAACAATAAAAATAGTAACAACAGTTTATATATTGCGGGACCGTGAAGTTCCATGCGGTTTGCAATGAATTAGAAAAATTCCATAAATTGTGAGGAGCATTCATAGTTAGAGATTAGAGGTTAACAGTTTACAGGATCTAATTTGGGGAGGGATTGCGATGGGGGCTATTGTCCTGATTTGTCACCTAGGTATTTCGAGAACAGGTGTGTTTTTAGGTGTTTCCTAAATTCACCATAATTGTTTGAGTGTGTAATTAGTTTTTCCAAGTCTTTGCCCCATAAGGCTGCTTGGTATGATAGAAGTTGTTGATGGTGTCTCTTATATTTGCATCCTCTGGCTGGTGGGGAAACGAATTTCTGGTGTGCTCTTCTCTCATGTCTGTTGGTTGGGAATGAGAAGAGATCTGTTATATATTTAGGGGCTAGACCGGATAATACCTTGAAGCAGAGACATCCCAGTTTGAACTTCGTACGTGCCTCCATTGGCAGCCAATGCAGGAGTCGGTAGGAAGGGGTTATATGATTGGACTTTTTCAGTCTGAAGATCAACCTGACTGCTGCGTTTTGGATCAGTTGAAGTCTCTGCATTTGCTTCCGGGTGATTGCCAGATGGGTAATGTTGCAATAATCAAGGTGGCTTAGTATTAGGGTAGTAGTAGGCTGCAAACAACGGGATGGTTGGAGAGGCTGGAGTGAGCTTGGACGGCAACTTCAGCATTTGGGAACCTAGGACAACACCAGGTGGACTTTACAGTCTACGACCCAGAAATAGCAAAGAAGAGACAAGTTAATCTAATCATGTATTTTTTTAATGGGTATAATTTATGGGCAGACTGGATGGACCATTCAGGTCTTTATCTGCCGTCATTTGCTATGTTACTACAGCCTTAGCACCCTGAGGTTGTGGGTTCAAACCCACACTGCTCCTTGTGACCTTGGGCAAGTCACTTAATCCCCCCATTGTCCCAGGTAAATTAGATAGACTGTGAGCCCACCAGAACGTATAGGAGAAAATGTTTGAGAACCTGAATAAATTCATGCAAACCATTCTGAACTCCCCTGGGAGAACATAGAAAACTGAATGAATAAATAAATAAAGAAGGAGGTTATAGGTTTTTAAATTGTTCTGGAAGACGCAGACCAAGACCCTAATACATCAAGAGAGCTTTTTGTTCCCATTCTTATTAACCAGATTGTGGCAGGAAGTCTACCTTGCCCTGAGGGACTTAAGAGTGAACAAAAGGGTTTGGTTTTGGGGTTTTTTTAATCACACTATTTAAGGATGGGGGGGGGGGGGGAAGAGGTGAATAGGGAAGGGAGGTAGGACTTAGGGGGAGGGTATTGAGAGATATAATGGTTATTTTGGAAATATATTTTGAAGAAATGAAAGATATTTGATGGAAATTAATATGATGAATTTTATAACATAACATTGAAGAAATCAGTAAATATACAATAATATAATACAATAAAATAGTCATTAAATTAAAATTCATCATATTAATTTCCAAATATCTTTCATTTCTTTAAAATATATTTCCAAAATAACCATTCCATCTCTCAATACCCTCCCCCTAATTCCTACCCCCTTCCCTTTTCCTATTGACCTCTCCCCCCTATCCTCCCCCCAAATTTAGTTTATAACTTTTTATTGAAAGAATCATACTAAATCCCCCCAAACCCAATGAAAATTGACAAAAATAAAGAATAATATAAGTAAAGAACTGGAATTTTAGATAAATAATCATAGCTTCAATGTAAATCATTAAGAATTAAACTTCTTGCCTTAGTTGAAAGGTTCTGAATATACGGATCCCAAATTTCCATAAACATACGAATTTTCCTAGCCGAACACCTAACTTCCCAAGTCTCAAATAACAATAGATGATGAAACTGGTTCCTCCAATGCCAAAAACTAGGAGCTTCTTTTGATAACCAAAATTGCATAATACATTTATGTCCTATTATACACGCCTTATGAAATAAGAGACACTTCTTTTTACCAAAAAACCCACAAGCCGCAGCTTTTCAAAAAATTACTCCCCTTGATGAATCTACAACCAAACTACCCATAATGAGCCTAAAAATAACAGGATGGCAGACCAGAATGACCTAATTAAAGGGCATGACTAAAACGCATGAGTTAAAGTACCAGGATCCCTATTACACTTAATACAAATTGGGGTATTAATTAAACCGGCATGAAAAGCTTGAATTTGTGAAAAATAAGCTCTATGTAAGACTTTTAATGAACATTCCCTCTAAATAGAGCCCGTAATAACTTTTGGGATTCTATTAATAGCTTGTGCAAAAACCATAAGTGAAATTTGACTTCCCAATTCCTCACTCCAATTCTGTAAAAATTTTTCATATGTACGATCAGGTAATAAATCCCACCACCATTTATGTAATCAGGAAACAGAAATGATGAATGAATTTTAATTGAATTACTATTTTAATTACTATTGTATATTTACAGATTTACTGGTTTCTTCAATAAAAATGAAAGGCAGAAATGAGCAAAAAAACAGCCTGGGTGGTCATCCCATCCTGTCGACCGCTTTGGGCACTTGGCAGCGGTGGTGGCAGGAAGTAGCCCTAATGGCTAGTGCAGTGAGCTGAGATTCTGGGGATCTGGATTCAATTAAAGAAACTCTGTGGAGTGACGATGTTCCTAAATGGACTTTATTTGAAAGTATCAAAGTTCCAAAGGTACATTAAAATCATCCACATAAAATAATTCCATCCACATAAAAGTAAATCATCCACATAAGAGCCTTAAAGGACCTAGTCCGCTAGGGATACAGGATCCAACATGGTCCGCGTTTCGACAAAAAGTCTTCTTCAGGGGTCCCTGGGGGTCCTATAAAGGTGAATATGTGGGAAACAATTGTGTGGTGAGCCGGAAGTGAGACACTGCTTGTGTTTGCAACATTCTAGAGCTCAGACTGTGATGTCATAATGCCTCATTCCACCAATGCCTAAGCTCCGTCCTCATCTGCGCAAGCCTCAAACACTTTAAAATCCTAAGTAGCAAAAATCAAAAGGAACTGACCCCAAAATATCCACAAAGAAGAAAATCCAGAGAAAACCAGAAAAACTCTATGGAGTGACGATGTTCCTAAATGGACTTTATTTGAAAGTATCAAAGTTCCAAAGGTACATTAAAATCATCCACATAAAATAATTCCATCCACATAAAAGTAAATCATCCACATAAGAGCCTTAAAGGACCTAGTCCGCTAGGGATACAGGACCCAACACGGTCCGCGTTTCGACAAAAAGTCTTCTTCAGGGGTCCCTGGGGGTCCTATAAAGGTGAGTATGTGGGAAACAATTGTGTGGTGAACCGGAAGTGAGACACTGCTTGTATTTGATTTTAGTGTACCTTTGGAACTTTGATACTTTCAAATAAAGTCCATTTAGGAACATCGTCACTCCACAGAGTTTCTTTGGTTTTCTCTGGATTTTCTTCTTTGTGGATATTTTGGGGTCAATTCCTTTTGTTTTTTGATCTGGATTCAATTCCCAGGGCAGCCCCTTGTGACCCTGATGGGAAAGTCACTGAACCCTCCATTCTCCCAGTTTAAAAGAAAAACCACCACTAGGGACACAAAAAGCACCTGCATAAGACGTGAACAGCGTTGCTTATGTCTATTAACCCTAGAGAAATGGTTACTAGTGGGAATAGGCAGTGGCGTAGCGATGGTGAACGGCGCCAAGGGCGGTGGCGCCCCTTTACCGCCCCCGCCATACGCACACACAAAGCTTCCCTGTACCTTTTTAACTTTGGCACAAGCGGCCACGAACTTGCTGTCTGCGTCAGCTTTGGCGCTCTCTCTGACATCATTTCCCAGGCGCGAGTCCCGTAAGTGGTTTCTCACTGTTCATTGATTGTCATTGACCAGTTCATTGTTCTGTGAGTATTATTGCTCAGTTAACACAGCACTTTATCTAAAACCTTGTTTCCACAACTTTACCTGCTTTGCCTGATTACCCTGCCCGGCTCGGCCTCCACAGCCAGGCGAGGGATGCACAAAGCGCTAAGGCACAGGTCCAGTCGGTACATTCCTCGGCTAGGGAGTCACCCATATGTGGCTGACTCATCCTGCTTGTCCTAGGAGAAAGTGTAGTTACTTACCTGTAACGTAGGTTCTCCGTGGACAGCAGGATAGTCAGCCACACAACCCACCCGTCTCCCCATACGGCCGACCCGGCCACAGCTAGGAACATCCTGGGGATTAGGGGGAAGCAGGGGGAAATGGGTAGGGCTCGGGCATGCCCAGTGGGGCCCGGGCACTGCACGTGCTCAGAGAAAAAAAAAAAAAAAATCTCTCTGAGCTATTGGAGAGCTTATCCGCAAATTGGGAGGTGTTGGGACAACACCCATATGTGGCTGACTATCCTGCTGTCCAAGGAGAACCTACGTTACAGGAAAGTAACTACACTTTTTTCCACTTTGGGGATGACTCACTTAGGTTTTCCCCTGGGTACAGACTTTAAGTTATCTTGGCAAGTCTGAGATGTTTACGTTTGATTATTCACCTTTTCCAGATCTGAGACAAAGGTGAAGGTCAGTCGTGAATACCAAGGTTGTCATTGGCTTTACATTGGCATGGCAGTGAAGTCTTATGTCCTGGAGGTTAACGCAGGGGACTGTGAACCATAGAAGCCTGGGTTCATAATCCCTCTACTGTGGCTTGTGACCTTAGGCAAGTCACTTAACCCCTAATTCTATAGTCTCAGTTCAATTTTAGAGCAGGAAGCAGTGCTTCTGACCTGAATTAGGTGTTACTTAAGGTTCTGTGAGGAAGGTGGGATAGCTGTCAAGGTCACCAGGGCAATATGATCACTGCATTATCTTCAAAGAGTCTGTTTGAAAAAGTCCCCTATGAATCAAACCTATAGAGAGAGGAAAAGTCCCAGGCAACCTTCTTTCTGAGAGAAGAGAACATTTCTCTGGGTAGGTGCACATTATTTTGTTCTGTTCTGTGGTAATTTTGGCATAAAAGATAAATTGTACCGTGTTTCCCCGAAAATAAGACGGTGTCTTATATTAATTT
This sequence comes from Geotrypetes seraphini, assembly GCF_902459505.1. Classification (NCBI taxonomy): domain Eukaryota; kingdom Metazoa; phylum Chordata; class Amphibia; order Gymnophiona; family Dermophiidae; genus Geotrypetes; species Geotrypetes seraphini. The sequence goes on from NC_047085.1 coordinate 15,729,327, forward strand.
TGGGCCCAAAAAGCGCACTAGGTCTTATTTTCAGGGTAGGTCTTATTTTTTTCATGTACAATGATCATCTCTTCTTTCCTCTTCTTTACCCCAATTCTTCCTCTTTCCTTTCTCTCCCCCACATGGGCAGCATCTTTCCTCCCCTCTCACTCATCCCCTTGTGCCTTCCCTCTGCAGCATCTTTCTATCCCTCCCTCCCATGCCCCTGTGCAGCAGAACCCTTGCACTGTGCACAGCATCTTTCTATTCCTCCCTCCCTCCCTTGTACAGCTTCTATCCTTCCCTTCTGTACAGTATCTTTCTATCCCTCCCTCCCTCCCTTGTACAGCTTCTTTCCCTCCCTTCCATACAGCATATTTCTATCTCTCCCTCCCATCCCTCGTGCAGCAGAACCCTTGCACAGCTTCTATCCCTTCCTTCCATGTAGCAGAACCTCTAAGCAACCCCCACCACAGTCAAACCCCCGCTGACCCTCCCATCCTTCCATCTCTCGTGACCTACATACTTCTCTCCAAACAGCAGTGTCGGCAGCACTCTAAACAGGCTGCTTTGCAACCTTCTCCCACTGGGGCTTTCCCTGCGCCACATTACTGATGACATCATCAGTGATGCGACAGAGGGAATGCCCCGGCGGGAGAAAGCTAGGAAACAGCCTGTTTAGAGTGCTGCTGATGCTGCTCTTTGTAGGTCTCGCGGTCGGAGGGTCGACAGGGTTCGGAAGGGAGGGAGAGATGAAAAGATGGGAGGGTCAGCGGGGGTTTGGCTGCATGGCGGGGGCAGGGAGTGGGAGGAAGAGCTGCTGCCAGAGAATCCAGGGACATTCGGGTTAGGCTTCCGGGGACTAGGGCTTATTTTTGGGGAAACACAGTAGGTTCCTTTATCAAATCAGTTTAAATTTTAAAAGGGCAAACTTTACTTATTAGCTAGTTTCCATAATATAAAAGCTTTTCCTTCATAGTTTTAAACTTGAACCAGTGGTGTAGTAATGGGGTGCAGACTGCCTCAGGCGCCATCTCAGTGGGGGCGCAAGCTCCCCTCCACACCCACACCCTCCCTTCCCTCGTGCCTCTTTAAATCTTTGTCAGCGCGAGAAACTTCTCTGGCCTGCTACTCGTGCCAGCATTGGCTTTGCCTCTGATGTCATTTCCTGGCCCACTGACCAAGAAGTGATTTCAAAGGGGGAGTCAGGCTGGAGAAGTATCTCCTGCTGGTGAAGATTTAAAGAGGTACAGGGGGGGGGGAGGGAAAAGAGGGCGTGAATTTGGCATGGGGGGCAGGGAAGGAGCGGGAAGTGGCTCTTCTTACCTTCATTACACCATTGACTTAAACTTTCTGATAGAAATAGATTATAACAGCCTACTGCATTAACAGCCTCTGGCAAGCATAGCAGGGACTTGCTCAGCCTTCTTTCCTGCCTATCCCCTACTTGTGCCCGCCTAGAGTTACCAGACATCCGGATTTCTCTTTTGAGGACATGTTCGGTGATCCAGATGGCTTTTCAATACCTAGCAACCCTATGCCCACTCTTAGTCTTAATTTATAGTCAACTAGCAGATTGCCTGGCCTTGCCTGGGTATTTATGAAACTCGGGTATTTATTTATTTCGTGGACATCTTCATTTTTAGCATCAAGAATGGCCGTCTCTCGCAACCAGTTAAAATTGTGATGGGGATGAACTTTGACTTAAATGGCATTGAGATTGTCATTATTCATCTCAGCGACCCTGAAAACTATGGATTAAATACTAATATCTGTTGTTATCGATAATTTTTACGTCAGCCCCTTCCCACCCCCACATTATTTTTCCACAGATAGTGAGTCATATGTATTAGAGAATGACACGGGGACAAAATTCATCACCGTTCCCGTCCCCGCGGATAACCACGGGAAATAATCCCATGTCATTTTCTAGTGTCTATTTCAACCTCGGTCCTTCTACACCAGCATTATTCAAAGCAAAGCTTGCGGGTCAGTGGTTGTGGCCATTCATACTCTGATTCTTATGTGAGGCAAGGATAATGAAGCCATTGTGACATCACTGATGTGATTGGCTCTTAGGCACTGGTGGAATGAGGCATTATGACATCACAATATCTGCTCTGGATACCAGAGACTGTCATTCTGTAGTGTCTGTCTCAACCTCAGTCCTTCTACACCAGCATTCTTCAAAGCAAAGCTTGTGGGTCAGTGGTTGTGGCCATTCATACTCTGATTCTTATGTGAGCCAAGGATAATGAAGCCATTGTGACATCACTGATGTGATTGGCTCTTAGGCACTGGTGGAATGAGGCATTATGACATCACAATATCTGCTCTGGATACTAGAGACTGTCATTCTGTAGTGTCTGTCTCAACCTCAGTCCTTCTACACCAGCATTCTTCAAAAGCAAAGCTTGCGGGTCAGTGGTTGTGCCCAATTATACTCTGATTCTTTCCTCTCTCCTTAAAGAATGACATGAAGATGGTTTCCCGCGGTTATCCGCGGGGACGGGGACGGTGATGAATTTTGTCACCGTGTCATTCTCTAATATGTATGCCAAGTTTGGTTGCAATCTTTCCATGCGTTTATGGATTAGACACTAATATCTGTCGTTTTCAATGTCACCCCCTTCCCCCCTCCCACCCCCAGTATTTTTCCCCAGTTAGTAAGTCATATGTGTACCAAGTTAGGCTGAATTTCTCCATGCGTTTATAGATTAGACACTAATATCTGTCATTTTCAATGTCACCCCCTTACCCCCAAACACGTCACCCCCTTCCCCCCTCCCACCCCCAGTATTTTTCTCCAGATAGTAAGTCATATGTATGGTTGAAATCTGTCCATGCGTTTCAGAGTTACATACATAGAAACATCCGATTTATATATATATATATATGTCTAATTAAGATAACGAGAAGAGAGTTTATTACAGACTCGTATTACATTTCATTTCTCACTAAGAATCAAACAATAAATAACATGCACAATATCATCCTAAGGCTATTCAATTTTCTATACCGTTCTCCCAGGAGAGCTCAGAACGTGAGTTCATTCAGGTACTCAAGCATTTTTCCTTGTCTGCCCCCGTGGGCTCACAATCTATCAAATGTACCTGGGGGCAAGGGGGAATTAAGTGACTTGTCCATGATCACAAAAAGCAACATGGGATTTGAACCCACAACCTCAGGGTGCTGAGGCTGTATAGCTTTAACCTCTGCTCCACACTCTCTTCATACGAGCGCAATATTCCTTGTACTTAAAAGGTTTAATTAAACAGCTCTGTAATACTAAGATGCAGACAGCAGTCCAGCAGCGAAAGGGGTGCTATCCAATCTTTTGCATAGAGCAGTGGTTCCCAACCCTGTCCTGGAGGAACACCAGGCCAGTTGGGTTTTCAGGCTAGCCCTAATGAATATGCATGAAGCAAATTTGCATGCCTATCACTTCCATCATATGCAAATCTCTCTCATGCATATTCATTAGGGCTAGCCTGAAAACCCGATTGGCCTGGTGTTCCTCCAGGACAGGGTTGGGAATCACTGGCATAGAGTATCACATATATATGAAGGGCGTTCAATAATCTACTTCATTAGGAAGCAAAAAAAAAGTTTCAAAAAGTTTTTCTTTTATTTTTCAATATAGTCCCCCGATAGCTCCATACACTTCATCCACTTTTCCTGCAATGAATTTATCCCCTTTGAAAATATTTCTTCTGTTTGACGTTCAAACCACGATGTCACAGCTTCTTTGACAATCCGAGGGAGCTGGTCAGGACTGTAGGGTGAATGGTTCAGCTGCTGAAACCCACATTCTCGGATGGCAGCCTGTGATGGTCGTCACAAGTGCACCGGTGCATTGTCATGAAGAAGCAGCATGCCTGTGGCGAGTTTTCTTCAACTTTTTGCCTTGATTGACTTCCTCAAAGTGATCACTGGGTTGGTGTAACTCTTCCCGATTATGGTTGTTTTGTGTGACATGAATTCCAGAAGCAAAAGTCCTTCATCATCCCAGAAGACAGTTGCCATGAATTTGCCTGCAGATTTTTCTGTCTTGAACTTTTTTGGGGGTGAGAGGTGACTTGTGCTTCCACTGCATTGACTCCATTTTGGACTCAGGGTCTCTGTGATAGACACTAGTCTCATCTCCAGTCACCAAATGATTAAAACAATTCACTTGGTCTTCACGGAGCATCTCCAAGTTCTCCTGACAGCACTGCAGCTTCGTGGCCTTCTGATGTAGCATCAGTATTCTTGGAACTCATCTTGCACTAACCTTGGACATGCCTAAGTTTTCTTGAATTATTTTCCAAACTCTACCTGCCCATTTCATCAGCTATTCAGGAAATCTGAATTTATCTGTTTGACAAAATTAAATTCTTGACTTTCTTGCACATTTCTGTGGAAGCTGCTTCCACGGTTCATAGACAGTAACGCGGAAGACAAAGGTGCGCGCCGACAACTGAGCGCAAGACGGAGGCGTGCGCCGAAGAAAAAGACTGTTTTTAGGGGCTGCGATGGGGGGTTTTGTTGGGGAACCCCCCCCACTTTACTTAATACAGATCGCGGCGGTGTTGTGGGGGGTTTGGGGGGTTGTAACCCCCCACATTTTAGTGAAAACGTAACTTTTTCCCTAAAAACAGGGAAAAAGTTAAGTTTTCAGTAAAATGTGGGGGGTTACAACCCCCCAAATCCCCCCCAATGCCCCCACAACGCGGTGCGATCTGTATAAAGTGGGGTGGTTCCCCCCCACACCCCCCGTCGTAGCCCCTAAAAACAGTCTTTTTCTTCGGCGCGCGCCTCCGTGCTGCGCTCAGTTGATTGCTCGCGCCTTTGTCCCGGCGCGCTTTTGACCCGACACCGCTTCCACAGGTCATCCAGTGCGAGGGTCATCTTCAATGGACTCTCTACCCCACTTAAACTTCTTGCTCCAAAATTTTACTTTGTAGGATGACGAGTCAGACTCACCATAAACTGCAGTCATGCGTTCATGGATCTCCTTTGGATTTTTCCCTTCTTTTGTGAGAAATTTTATTGCTGAACGGTGCTCCAAATCTAGCAGTTTCTTGCTTGATTCGCACAAGGACTCTCCTGACATCCTGTCTCTTGGAATGTTAGACGTGCACCGAGTCGCAACTGTGCACGAGTAACCTTGAGACATGTCACAACGTGCACAGACTTATTTCAACATGCTTGCTACTTTCTTTCAAACTCAGGTACATAAATTATTGAACCCCCTTCGTATAATAGGCATCTCAGAGACCTGGTGGAAGGAGGACAATCAATGGGACACTGTTACCAGGGTACAAATTATATCACAACGATAGAGTAAATCAAAATGAAGGGGACTCTGGATGGTGTCAGAGAACATTTCGGCTTCCAGGACCATGGCATGATTTTCCAAGGGCTGCTGAGCAGAGATGGTATACAACAGGGGGTCTCAAAGTCCCTCTTTGAGGGCCGCAATCCAATCGGGTTTTCAGGATTTCCCCAATGAATATGCATGAGATCTATGTGCATGCACTGCTTTCAATGCATAGTCATTGGGGAAATCTTGAAAACCCGACTGGATTGCGGCCCTCAAAGAGGGACTTTGAGATCCCTGGTATGCAACCATCAAAGGAGGAGAGAAATGTGTTCAACAACAGACTGGCTAACTTACTGAACAGGGCTTTGAACTAGAATTGCTGGGGCAGGGTGATCAAAGCCCCTGGGTAAGTTTAAGCCCTCAGATAAGTGAATCACTAAATTCCTCTACACCAGTGTATCTCAAACTGTGTGCCTCCTGAGATTTCAGGTGTGCCATGGCACACTGGGGAGGAGGAGAGATGCCGGTGCCAGCTGACTGCCTACAGTGGGAGCAAGCGCCTTTCTTCTCTGGCCCGGTTCCTTGCCAGCACCTCCACTGGCATCTCAGGGCCCTTCTGGAGGGCCTTCGCTCCTACGCGGCCATCTATGTGATGACATCACACATGCACATGATGTCATCACGGTGACATCTGTGCCGTGAACCGCAGCCACTGCCTTTAGTGTGCTGCGGTTCGAGAAAGTTTGCGGGACACTGCTCTACACCAATGAGAACAAGGGTCAATGTCGGAAAAGCAGTACCATTGCTCAAAATATGGGAAACAAGGTTCTGGATCTAGAGGCTATGATAAAAGATGCCGAGTTGGATTTAGTGGCAATCACGGAGACGTGGTTCACGGAGAACTATGACTGTGATATAGTTATCCTGGGCAATATTTTGTTTAAGAAAGACAGGGTAGGAAGAAAAAGAGGGGGGATTGGCACTCTATGCTAAAGATCATATTAAAGCCACACAATTGCAGGATCTGCAGGGCAAGGAAGAGGCACTGTGGATCAATTTGGAAAGAGGGAATGGTGGATATATTTTCGTTGATGTGATACACAGGCCTCCGTCACAGACAGAAGAAGTGGACAGAGATTTAACAGCAGACATTCAAAATATAGCTGTAAAAAGGGAAGTACTACCAAAAAATGATTTTAATATGCCAAATATTGATTGGGGGGTCCCTATTGCAGGGTGTCTTAGAAGTAGGGAGACCCTGGATTCTCTACAAGGAGAACTGTTCCAGCAGTTGGTAATGGGACCCACGTGGAATGGGTTCATAGTGGACTTAGTGCTTACAAACGGGGAAAGCGTTTCTGATGTTGTAATGGATGATCATCTGCCATTCAGTGATCACCATATGGTATGGTTTAATATTAAGACAGGCGTAGAGAGAGCTCATTCAAAAGGGAAGATGAGGTTCTTACATCAATAATCTTCTTTCTAGTAGACAGACACTCTGTTCCTGACCCTGTGAGTAGTCAATCCCTTCTCACAAGAATTCTTGTAGAGATCCTGATTAGCATTCTTTTGCTCCACCTCCCATCTCTCTGGGCTGTCCTCCAGTTCCTCAGTTCATACCAAAGCAGATGGTCAGCCCTGGAGAGGAAACAGAATAGGAAGAGGTACAGGGACTCTCCCTGAGAAACATGTTAGAACATAATGACATAAGAACATAGGAATAGCCTTACTGGATTAGACCAATGGTCCATCAAGCCCAGTAGCCCATTCTCACGGTGGCCAATCCAGGTCACTAGTACCTGGCCAAAACCCAAAGTGTAGCAATATTCCATGCTACCAATCCAGGGCAAGCAGTGGCTTCCCGTGTCTTTCTGAATAACAGGCTGTGGACTTTTCCTCCTATTCTGCTTTTATCAGTCTTATTAAACCAACTCCAGGGAGTTCTAATTAGTACCACTGAGATATAATTACAGTATATATAAACAATGTAAAATCACAGTGTATCAATAAAATTTTTTGTGTGAAGTGCTCAGACCCACAACCGTAATGGTTAATGTAAAACCAAACTGGAGTTGCTGCTGGAACCATCATAGCATTGCACCATCCCAACCGCCATAATATGAATTAACACCAAAGTGAAAAACAATAACAAAATAAACTAAACTAATATAAAAAAATAAATAAAACTTATCTGTGTTTTCAGTGGCGAACGGCTGGTCTCACAAGTGGGCGGCAGCTGCGGTTATAAAGCTAAAGTGCATGATTAACTAGTAAAGCCATTTGTGCTGTGAAACACCCCCCCCCCCAACTCGAGTTTCATAACCTTCATCAGGAGGGGATACCTAATGCGGCAGCCCTAATACGCATCCCTAGGTCACGCCTTGCCAGTTCGCCTAGTGAAACCGTACGCAAGTTAAGAGCCTTAGCCATCATGTTTCTATAACTATAAAGCTCTATGATATCACAATGCAGGTGTAAAGAGCCTTAGCCAATAGGGAGAGGAGAAGATAGTGGATGCTGCGGATGGACCATTTGGCCTTTTTGCCATCATGTTTCTGTAACCATAAAGCTCTATGACATCACAATTCAGGTGTAAAGAGCCTTAGCCTATAGGAAGAGGAGATGCAAATGTTAAGCGCCTTAGCCAATAGGGAGAGGAGGAGATAGTGGATGCTGCGGATGGGCCATTTGGCCTTTATCTGCCATCCTGTTTCTACCCTGTTTCCCCAATGATAAGGCAGGGCCATCAAATAAGACAGCCCCCCCTTTTTAGAAAAAAATGTAAAATAAGGCACCCCCCCGCAAATAAGCCACCCACCGATACCTGCGCTTACCCGAATCGGGTGGTACGGTGGGTGACTCCGTGTGGTCCCTCCGTCTACCGTATTTGCCTCCATGGCTGCGTGCCGCACCTCGTCATGAAGTGAAGAGGAGGAAGTGACAGGACTGCAGCGCGCGCACGTGACTCCGCGCAAGGAAACACAGGCAGCTTCCCTCATCCCTCCCTAACGGAGACTGCAGGAGTTTGTTCACGGCCAGAACATCCAAAAGTGAGACACGCAGACAGGTTTCTTTGTTTCACATTGTCAAGTCCCCTCTGATGCTGCACTACAGAATAATCTCTTTACTGTGTTTCCCTGATGGAGAACATTGGGGACATTAAATGGTACAATATATGGTATGATGGATAAAGCTGGCCATACACGGTACGATTTTTCGGCCGACCGATTCTTCAGCCGACCGTTTTCTTCCTCCAACGAACGCATTGCGAACGTACCTATCGCGAACGTAATAAAATTCTGTTTTTTTTCAACAATAACTGTGTACTGTAGTCTTCTTCATGGGTAAATAAGGCATCCCCCCGAAAATAAGCCCTAGAGCATATTTTGGCCTTCCAAAAAAAATAAGACAGTGTCTTACCATCGGGGAAACAGGGTATAACCCTGTAAAGCTCTATGACCTCACAATGCAGGTGTAAAGAGCCTTAGCCTATAGGAAGAGGAGATGCAAATGTTAAGAGCCTTAGCCAATAGGGAGAGGAGGAGGTAGTGGATGCTGCAGATGGACAGACTGGCCTTTATCTGCTATCATCATACTATGTTTCTAAGACTTAAACTGTAGAATACGATAACAATTGCCAGACAAAAGTTACCCCTTGATATCTGAAAAGTCCTACTAAGCATCTCTAGATGAGTTGGTGACAATGTCTGCTTCTAAAGTGAATATTCTTCTCATTTCAGTTCGTTCTTTGACATGTTTCGTATGCGATAATAAACCAACCAACTGGAAATGCCTGAGTCCAAAAAAATGTGGTGCCTTTTCCTCCTTCTGCATGACCTCAACAACATCTGGAGGAACTGGTGAGTTTCCCCAATGGCCAAAGAGGCTGAAGCGAAACTTATAAAGACAGAGAGGGCCAAATGTGTCCGAGGCGGGACTATCCCAAAGAATGAGAATATGGAGGGACATTTTTGATATGACGTCTAAATCCGAGTTTAGACGTTTTGTGGAAGGCGCACAAAAATCCAGTAGCAAACATGTTCATTTCAAAACCACAAAGCGTCTATCTTGGGGTTTTCTGTTTTTTTTTCAAAAGTGGATGTGTTTGTGCTCTGTGCATCTATCTTTTTGAACCATTTTCGGAAAAAAAACCCCCAAAACTCCCCACCAGGTCCAAATGAAAACCGCACAGAACAAGCCATTGGGATGTAGTAGATTGGCAACACAGACATCCCAGAAGTACAGTGAGGCACTTTAGGGGGGGCTATACACTTCTCCTTCCGTATTCGCGGTTTCAGCATTCGCGGTTTTGATTATTCACGGTTTTTAGTTTCCTGGCTCCTCCCCCCCCCCCCCAAATTACATCAGCTTACATAGAGAAATCGCTGATTCCAAGCGTTTACAGAGAAAATCGCCGATTCCCGGCCCTTTCTTCACCGTGTTTTGCCTCTCCTTCAGGAACTGGCCAGGTCTCCCACCATATTCATGATGGTTTTTAATAGAAAACAGCGAATAATATATGAAAAAGTTATTCGCAGTTTTTCAGTATTTGTGGTTCTGTTAATCCCCTATCGCCGCGAATACGGAGGGAGAAGTGTAGTGAGTTTTACTTAAAAAGGTACACATCTCGTGGTGTATGGTGACCCTTTCAAAATCCACTCAAAACCTACTGGACCCAACTGTACACCACACCAATAGCCCTTATGCCTGCAAGTGTCACATATATGTAGGTGCAGTGGGATTTAGGTGGATTTTGGAAGACTCGCATATTCCACCATAAGTGTAGTCGTTAGCGTGAGATACGAGCCCGAGTCCCCATCTCTATAATCTACGGCACCGACCACAAGGCTACTCCAGGAACCTCTCCCAAGTCATAAGCCTGCCGTAGAAGGGTTTGGCAAGAAAAAGGTTCAAATGCCCCTTTTGGGATATTTTTCTTTTTTGAAAATGAGCCCCTTTGTTCATTAAGAAGGGTGGCAAGTCAAACGCGCGCGGACAAATGCGAAGACAAGTCAGCGCATGACAATTGAGCGAAAAGACAAGTGAGCACAAAGACAAATGAGCGCTAGATAATTACGCCAAGACAATCGAGCGCAGACAAAATCGCGCGATTTCAAGTGAGCGCAAAGATAACAGAGCAACATAACTAGGCCAAGAACCTGCTCAGAAGAGCCCGCCCTCCCTTCTCTAACGTGGTTTCCCCTCGGTAGCATCTCGCTTGTCTTGCACTCGCTTGTCTGCGCCCATTTGTCCTCGCGCTTTTGTCTTGCATGCATTTGCCTATGAACCATTATGAAGAGACGTATTGTTGCAGAATCCTTTATGATGGAGAATATTCAGGATGTTGAGGATTGCCTTTGAAGTTGTCTTTTTATATGAGACGTTAGACACTTTGGGGTTGTTGTTTTATTTTAAACTTGATCTGGGATAAACACCATAACTGTTTTGTGAATGGTGGTGGTGTTTTTTTCTGACCTTTGATTGAAAATACAGTTGCCTGATATTCCGAGTGAGACGCTCTTTTCTACTGAGGTCTTTTTTTCCACCATTTATTGGTTTATTGAGTTGTTTAAAGTGAAATGAAATTTATATTGTCCTATGGTTGCTCCCTAACATTGAGTAGAAATACATTGTTGTGAATGTTTTTGCATTATGGAAGATACCACACGGAGGGAGGTGGGGGGAAGAGGGATAAAGAGATTTTCTGAACAGTAAGAGGGAGGGAAGGATATACCTGGAGGTGGAGAGGTGAGAGAGACAAAGAATGCAAAATGGGAAGGAGGGAGAGGAGAAATGTAGAGATGTTGGAACAGGGAGAGCAGAGGGGAAGGAAAGAGGTAGAAGAAAAAGGGAGATGATGGAAATAGGGGTGGGGAGAATGGAGGCAGACAGAGAGAAAAAGAAAAAGAAAAAAAAGAGAGAACAAAAGAGAAAGAGAGAAAGGAAGAAAGAGAAAGAGAGAAGGAAAGAAAGAGAGAGAGACTGGACCATGGGAGGAAGGGAAGAGAGAGGAAGGAATGTTGGGCCCAAAAAGACAGAAAGGAGAAAAAGAGATAATGGATCTGAGGGTGAAGGGGAGGGAACGATGCTGGATAATTGGAGGGAGGGAAGAAAGAGAGGGAGAGGAAAGAGAGACAATGGATGGATCTGGGAGTAGAAGGGAGGGTAGAAGAGATGTTAGATAAGGGAAGGGAGGGATGTTGACCTGGGGATGGAGGAAAGGAGATATCAGTCCTTTAATTGTGAATTTAAGCATGATTTAACATTTTAATCAACATGCAGTCCTAGTTTGAATATTTATAGCAGGGGTGCCCACACTTTTTCGGCTTGCGAGCTACTTTTAAAATGACCAAGTCAAAATGATCTACCAACAATAAAATGTAAAAAAAAAAAAAAACACAAAGCACACTGTATGCAGAGAAAATGCTAATCATCATTTATATTCTGGGTTTTTTTTTCAAAGAGGTCAAGGCAGATGACTCTATGCACTGTCACCTCAGTACCAACTATACAAAAATAGACAAATATACCCTCTCCCTTTTTAGTAAACCACAATAGTGGTTTTTAGCGCAGGGAGCTGCGCTGAATGCCCTATGCTGCTATCGACGTTCATAGGCTCCCTGCGCTAAAACCTGCTATTGTGGTATAGCAAAAGGGGGCCATAGTGCAAAATATAGACAGCAGATATAAATTCTCAAAACAGACACATTTTGATCACTAAATTGAAAATAAAATCGTTTTTCCTACCTTTGTTGTCTGGTGATTTCATGAGTTTCTGCTTGCACTTTCGTCTGACTGTGTATCCAATATTCCTTCCCTTCTTTCAGCCTCCTGTATGCTTCCTCTACTCCAGATCTCATTCCCTCCCCCAACTTTTAATTCTTCTCTCCCTGACCCCTCTCCTTTCTTTCTCCCTGCCTCCTTTCTTTCTTTCTGTCTTTCTCTTTCCATGCCCCCTTTCTTTCTGTCTCCCTGTCTCCCCTTTCTTCCTGTTTCCCTGTCCCCCCCCCTTTCTTTCTGTTTCACTTCTTTCTGTGTTTGTCTGTCTGCCCCCTTTCTTTGTCTTTCTTTCTCCCTGACCCCTCCAAGCCACCGCCATCAGGAAACAGGCCTCTAAGCCTCTGCCGCCAAGTTCTGAGCTCTCCTTGCTTCCCAATGCTGTAAACAGCTGGGACCACCAGCCTTCACCCGATGTCAATTCTGACATCAGAGAGGAAGTTCCGGGCCAGCCAGGAAGCGATTGGCTGGCCTGAAACTTCCTCTCCGACATCAGAATTGGTGTCGAAGGGGGGAGGAGGGGAGAAGGCTGGTGGGCCCAGCGCTTTTGTTGTCCTTATGGTGTCGGGAAGCAGGGAGAATAATAATAATTTATTGTTTATATACCACCAAAGCCAAAGTAGTTCGAGGCGGTTTACAATAAAGAAGAGCTGAACATACAGCGAAAAACAATGAAGCCTTTGCCTTTGAGTACATGAATATTTGTACAGAGTATGGTAACATTCTAGATGCGGGTTTACAATAAAAAGTAAGTCGAGGCAACTTACAATAGGAAGAGCAGGTCATACCGTGTGGGAATAAGCAGTGAAGACTTTAGGAATTCTTGGTCAATAGGAAGTAGATCGAGGCGATTTATAATAAGAAGGGATAGGTCATAGAGTGTGGGAATAAGCAGTGAAGACTTTAGGAATTCTTGATCACAAATCGGAGAACACGAAAGCAACGCGAATCTATCACGGAGCCCGGGATGGGCTCCACGATCGACTCGCATTGCCTTCGCGATCTACTGGTCGATCGCGATTGACCTTTTGGGCACCCCTGTTTTGTAGGGTCACTGTGAGGTCTACCATTACAAAGTGAAAACAATTTGGCACCACCAAGACCATGGTTTATTTGTTTATAGTCCGACTTTTACAAGGCGGATCACAAAATCACATACATAATATTTATTTAAAAATTTATACCCCGCATAGACCTATGCGGTTGACATGTTGGTTACGTATATAATATACCGATCGCCCTTTAGTCACATAGATGTGGACAAATAACGGACAAACATCTTAACGATTAAACATTCAGCAATCTAATATAATAAAACGCTAGGCCGCGCATGCGCACTCCCATCTGCGTGCGCCGGTTTTCTGTGAGCTGTAGGGCACCGCAGATAGGAGTGCGCATGCGCGCGAAGCTCTCTCTCTCCCTCCCCCCGAGGTGGATGTCGGCCGCGGCGGCTGTCGGCGGCTGCAGGCCGCGGCAGCCAAATCCGGAAAACATTTTAATGTAAGTAGGGCATGGAGATCAGGAGGAAGGTATGGGGGGGAGGAAAATACTGCAACACACGGAAATGGAGGGGCAGAAAAGGGGTTGATGGACAGGGGAAGAGGTGCTGATGAACAGGGAGGGGGCAGAAAAATGAAGACAGGCCTACTGCTGGACAGGGGGAGCAGGAAGGAGGTGATGATGGACAGGGGGAGGTAAAACAAAGGGAGAAGGGCTTCTGCTGGATAAGGTGAGCAGTGATGGTGTGGTGGAGGACACAGGGGAGGTAAAAGGAAGGGAGAATGGACAGGGGGAGCAGGCAAGGGGTGGTAGTGGACAGCCAAGGAAAAAAAAAAAAAGACAGAAATACAGAAAGCGGCTAAGGAGAGAGAAAAAAAAATAAAGACAGACACACACACATATATTCTAGCACCCGTTAATGTAACGGGCTATAAGACTAGTAACTCTATAAAAAGTTAAAACCCAAATATTCATTGGCATTGTATCTCACAGGAATAACAGAAATAGCAACATTTTCTTAGGGAAGCATTAACAAAGAGCTGCGTTTTCAGCATTTTCTTAAAATGAATCTTTTCAACACAAAATCGCAGTAGGCCTGGCAGAGCGTTCCAAAGCTCGACACCCGCCGTTCCAATTCTAACATGAGTAATAGACATCTTCCCCTCTAAACTTAGGGCTCCTTTTATAAAGGAGGGCCTTAACGCACGGAATAGCGCGCGCTAAATTGCCACGCACGCTAGCCGCTACCACCTGTTAAGCAGGCGGTAGTTTTTCGGCTATAGCACGCGCTAATCTTGTGCGTGCGCTAAAATCACTAGCGCACCTTCGTAAAAGGAGCATTTAATTTCATTGTGTTTTCAGACCTCAGATTTCTTCTAGGTCGGTAAATTTCATACAACTCTTGTAGTACCCTTGGAGCCGTAAGCCTGAAGTCATTATGCCATTGTATAGATCCATGGTGAGGCCCCACCTGGAATACTGTGTGCAATTGTGGAGGCCGCATTACCGTAAGGATGTGCTGAGACTGGAGTCGGTCCAGAGAATGGCCACCCGGATGGTCTCGGGACTCAAGGATCTCCCGTACGAGGAACGGCTGGAGAAGTTGCAGCTGTACTCACTCGAGGAACGCAGAGAGAGGGGTGACATGATCGAGACATTCAAGTATCTCATGGGCCGCATCGAGGTGGAAGAAGATATCTTCTTTTTCAAGGGTCCCGCGACAACAAGGGGGCCTCCGTGGAAAATCAGGTTGCATAAGCAGGAGTTTCGTCAGCCGTAAGCCTGAAGTCATTATGCCATTGTATAGATCCATGGTGAGGCCCCACCTGGAATACCGTGTGCAATTCTGGAGGCCGCATTACCGTAAGGATGTGCTGAGACTGGAGTCGGTCCAGAGAATGGCCACCCGGATGGTCTCGGGACTCAAGGATCTCCCGTACGAGGAACGGCTGGATAAGTTGCAGCTGTACTCACTCGAGGAACGCAGAGAGAGGGGTGACATGATCGAGACATTCAAGTAGCTCACGGGCCGCATCGAGGTAGAAGGAGATATCTTCTTTTTCAAGGGTCCCGCGGCAACAAGGGGGCATCCGTGGAAAATCAGGGGCGGGAAACTGCAAGGGGACCACCAGGAAATTATTTTTCACTGAAAGGGTGGTTGATCGCTAGAATAGTCTTCCACTTCAGGTGATTGAGGCCAGCAGCGTGCCTGATTTTAAGGCCAAATGGGATAGACACGTGGGATCTATTCACAGAGAAAGGTAGGGGATGGTCATTGGGGTGGGCAGACTAGATGGGCCGTGGCCCTTATCTGTCGTCTATTTCTATGTTTCTATGTTTCTAATATCAGTTGGATGATCGCCATGATCTTAAAATGTGCTCTTTGTTGAATAGGCAGCCAGTGGAACTGTTTCAGTATAGGGGATATATGTGAACTCCTAGGAACCCCTGTAATCCATCTAGCAGCTGAATTAATCAGAACACACAAAAAAAAATCAAACAGAAAAATACACATTCTCTTAACCATAGCATCCATTATCCCACGACAGAATAAATCATTTTTCAAACACCCATACTATATTTTACAGAATAAATGCCGTTTTTGCAGTCTTTTAAAAGTATTCAGGTCTCGTTGCTGCCTTACGAAGCCTGTTCCATTCTGCAGGGCCAGCACATAAGAAAACGCCTGCTCTGGTCGTTGTAATCTTATCTCCGTCCTTGTTGGTATATATAAGTCGCCTTGGCTCAATCTGGCGGCCCTTCCAAAGTCAACCCCTGTAGGTTAAGGAAATTGCGGAGGAATGTCACCATGGGGCCGAAGATAAAATTTAAAATAAAGTAATTAAAAAAAAAAAAAAAAGACTGCAGTGTTCTCCGGCTGAGACATTAAAATCAGAAGCAAACAATGCATGAGAAATTCATACAAATATAGCAGAATCTGGAAAAAGCAGAAGCAGGCTCCGTGTTAGACATGCTGGGGCCCAGGGAAGAAATTAAGGAGGGGGGCCCCCCAATTTCTCTCCTCCCTGCTCCCTCCCCCAAATCCCCACCCACCAAATGTCCTCCCATCCAGCATCTCTCCCTTCATTTTAAAATCAGCTGCTCGTAGAGGCCTCCATGAGCCAGGATGACCTTCCCTTCTCCCCACCCGGTTCCGAAGCCCCCTTCACCTGTACAAATGCAAGGAGATCACTGGCACAACAGCGATTCTCTAGCTTTGTCCACGGCCTCCTCAGCGCTGTCCCTTTGCTGTGTTCCACCCCTGCTAACGCAATTTTCTGTTTCTGTTTAGATGGACAGCAACAGAGAAACAATGCCAAGGAAGCCACAGGTGGCAATAGAGAATTACTGCCATTATGGTAACCTCCTTGCATTTTTACAAATGAGAGGAGCTTCAGGACATCCCAGCCTATGGGGGGCCCCCTAAAGCTATGGGGTCCAGGGCAGCTTTCCCAATTGTCTTTCCCTTCCTAACAATCGGCCCTTAGTAGAAGGCACAATGTGACGTGATAATGTCACTCGCATGCTCAGATGCAGCCCCGAGCTTGAGGAGAGAAGGTTTGTGTGGGGGCGGAGCTGAGGTAGAACAGGGCGGAACTGGGGGTGGGGGTGGGGTGTGACGCTACATATCCGATTTTTGGCTTCACAAAATCTGGTAACCCTAATTATGACCCCCAATGGAGGATGCACCCATGGGGCAAGAGTATCTTGTGGACTACAGGAGAGGCTTGCATCAACTTTGAGTGGCTTCCTTGTTGTCAAGAGTTTACAAAGTTCAAGGGTTGGTTATATTAGCTAACACACACAACTATAAGCTGTTGATTTTTGGCAGCCATATTTGAACAGCTGGCTCTGACACCAACTCCCACCTCTCAGAAATTTCTCATCAAGTTTTTTGATTACAGGTCTAGCCTTTACATCTGTGCCTTCTACTAGACAAAATATTGATAAGAGGCAGAACTAGAATTTACCAGCTTTGAAAAGTCAGTCTAGGCTCTTTCGTGTAGTATCCGTGGCCTCAGCAGAAACTATGTTAGGTCCATCTTAACCTACACTGGGCAACCCATGATATAATTTTTGCTGATCATTAAGAATGTGTTTTAATATAGTACTGGTAAACTAGATGGACCATATTAAAACACATTGATCATGCTTCTATCAACGGAGTCCTGATCGTAGATGCCTAGCAAAAATTCACACACAACTCAATTGGTTTTTAAGTGGTTAAATGGCATGGCAATTGACATAAAACAAACAGCGAAGACCAGAAAATGGTGAACAAGGGCATTTCCAAAGATGAATCTATTTCACGGACTCAACAAGATTCTTGCTTCAGCCCAGGTGCAAACAACAAACAGCGGAGACCACAAAATGGCGAACAACAGTCTAATAATAATTTTTTTAAAAACTTTATTCTTGTATCCCACCCTGCCATAAAGTTCACATCGAAGAAGACTGGGCAAACTGTGAACATACATATATCAGGGAAATACAGCAATAATCAAGTTACAGATTTGACAAACAGGCAAGTTTTCAACAGCTTCCTAAAGGCATAGTAAGACTGTGTGTGAGGAATCAAAATACTCAACCAGGAATTCATTTTTCCTGTCTGAAATGCAAATGTCTTTTATCGACAAGCTTTTGGTGATGGATACACAAACGTGCAAGTTTTTCAAGTGTTTTTGTTAGACTTGTGTGGTTTAAATTGAGAGCCAAACACAGCCAAATTTGAACAGGATTCTTGCCTCAAATGGCAACCAGTGAAGCCGTTGCTAAAAAGGGCTCACATGATCATATTTTTTTCAAACCGAAAATCGAGCGAACCGCCGTATTTTGTATTACTCGCAATCTATTAAAGACTTTTTTTTGTGAGATACCAAGTAAATAATGTTGCAGGTGTCGAGGGCAGATAGAATTGAAGACTGAACCAGTAACCTAAAGGATGCTAGGTCAAAATATTTTTTTAATAGTTTGAAGTTTCCAAAGAATCACAAAAAAAATTTTTGATCATTAAATCAGTATGGTCCTCTAGAGCAGTGTTTTTCAACCGCTGTTCCGTGGCACACTAGTGTGCCGCGAGATGTTGCCTGGTGTGCCGCAGGGCCGCCGGGCCCGGAGCTGACAGGGGGCCCGAGGCAGGGGCGCCAGTAGCTCGCCAAGGCAAAGTGAGTCGATCACCCAGGACTCACTTTGTCTTGGCGATCTAATCTATCGAGCCGATAAGTCTTCTTCTCCCCAACGTCAATTCTGCAGTCGGAGAGGAAGTTCGGGCCAGCCAATCGCTGCCTGGCTGGGCGGAACTTCCTCTCCAATTGCAGAATTGACGTCAGGGAGAGCATGCGTCGGCGTTGGCTTTGGGGCCTGTTATCCATTGGTGGGTCCTGTTCCCCGATGGCAGCAGCAGTGGCAGTGGCTTGGGGAACGGCAGGGAGAAAGAAAGAAAGGGGGCAGGCAGGGAAACAGAAGGAAAGAAGAGAAACAGAAAAAAAGAAAGAAAGGTCAGGGAGAGAGGAAGAAAAAGTTGGGGGAGGGAATGAGGTGTGGAGGAGAGAAAGCATACAGGCTGATAGAAGGGAAGAAAGATTGGATGCACAGTCAGAAGAAGAAAGTGCAACCAGAAATCACCAGACAAGGTAGGAAAAATGATTTTATTTTAAATTTAGCAAAGTGGAGGCAGTATTACCACAGTTTTCAAAGGAATTTGCCCAAATAACTTAATAGTTAACTGGGTAAATTCCCAGAGATGAAAACTTCCCTTCACTTACTATGCACAGTTCTGAATTTATATCTGCTGTCTATATTTTACAATAAGGTCACCTTTTACTAAACCGCAATAGTGGTTTTTAGCGCAGGGAGCCTATGAGCGTCAAGAGCAGCGCTGGGCATTCAGCGCAGCTCCCTGCGCTAAAAACTGCTATTGTGGTTTAATAAAAAGGATGGAGGGTATATTTGTCTATTTTTGTATGCTATAAAAACCAAATACAGAGAGAGACTGAGAGCTGTTGACGAAGAGCTACGTGTGTGTCTTTCTTCGATTCCAGCCAGAATATCAGCTTTGTGTTCAGCCAAACAGGCCCAGGTTTCGCACTGAATAAAGTATTTTATAATTTTTATTTCGTAATAAAGTAATTATAAAATACTTTCTTTGTGTTTATTTGATTCCTATTCAAGAGAATTACTTTATATATAGTCAATATAGGCAGAGAGTTAAATTTTTTAACATTTTCTAATGGTGGTGTGCCTCGTGATTTTTTTCATGAAACAAGTGTGCCTTTGCCCAAAAAAGGTTGAAAAACACTGCTCTAGAGCAATCATTTTAACCCTCCCACCTACCTAATAAATAATCAAGAAAAACAAATCCATAGAATCTTTCAATATTTTTCCCCCAATTAAAATATTAGAACAGCCTCCCCCTCCCCACCCTGGATGGTGTGGCCGGGCCAGACCCCAAGTAGGTTGGAAACCCCGGCTCGGATCACAGGTAAGATTTTAGGAGCGCCTTTTATATGGTTGGTCAAAGGAAAAACCCGGAGACTGGACTTCTAGCAAAACTTCTTTGGGTTTATTAACATGCAAGCCCAAAACATCACTGCATGCACATTTGTCACAGGGCACAGTCATTGAGTTCACAGTATATTACATAAGTCCCGGGCACACCGGATGTGCCTCTGCATGTGACTGTCAATCTTCCTAAGTGCATTGAAATCATCATTAAAAAAAAACAGAAAAAAATTGCTTCTGCAGTTTCTTCACTGCCTCCGTAGCGTCCCCTCTCAGGACTAAGACTTCTCCCCTAACCCAAGCCGGTTTACTAATTCACAGCTGAGCACAACAGGTGTCAGCAAGCTTTCCCCTATACCCAAAACGTGCTAGGAAAGTTATGGTACTTCCCTGGAGGTAATCTCTCTCCCCTGGTGGGCTGGTGTCCTGAAAGCTTTCTTGGCTGGCTGGTGGAAGAAGGGAGATAGCAGCTATCTTGGTTTGCTGCTGGGCTCCTACAATCAGGAACAGGTGAGCCTCCTCCTCCTCCCTGATTACTCTGCCTTCTGCCTATTTGAGGTTTGCATGGTTGCAGGGCTCCGTGACCAGCTCCACCCCCTTCTACCTGGATTCCTCTAACCTGGGGAAAGGAGTAATAGGGACTGGCTTGTGGTTTCAGTGCCCTCCCTTCCAGAATCTTGGGCTGACTCCACCCCTGCTTTTCCACCATGTTATTTGGTTGTGCTACCCGGCTGCTTTTACCAGGAGAAATAGGCTTTATTTTAGAGCTTACAGTCTTAAGGGCAGTATTTCTGACTGGACCCACAGTCTTTTTACTTGTGACAGGGGCTTCCCTGTCACAATGGGTATAATGAAAGGGCCAAAAATAAGATCAGTTCAATTATCATTCCTTACAAAATTTTTGCCAACGGTTCCCAAACATCCCAAAATTTCCTAACATCTCCCTTTTCTATGGCCATCGTACGTTCCATTGTAAAAATATGGTATAGAGATTCCCACCAAAAGGTGTAACTTAACCGAGCCCAGTTTTTCCAGTTCTTTAAAATAAGTCGTATGAAAACCCCTGTCATTATAAAGAGAATATTGAAAGATTCTATGGATTTGTTTTTCTTGATTATTTATTAGGTAGGTGGGAGGGTTAAAACGCTTGCAGCTGATCCAAAACACAGCCATTAAGATAATTTCGGGCGCAAAGAAATTTGATCATGTTACTCCTTTGCTTCAAAAAGCCCACTGGTTGCCTGTCCCACACAGGGTAACTTACAAAATCGCCCTTCTGACATTTAAAGCTTTGCAGACCTATACACCAGCATTTATAGACAGACTTTTGATCCCATATGACCGGTACACGTCGTACCACAATCTTTTTTGTGACAGCCCCTATGATCTGGAATACTCTTCCTTTACACTTAAAAATGGAAAAAAAACTTTAAAAATTTTAAAAGCAATCTAAAGTGTTTTCTTTTTAAAGATGCTTTTAATTGATCAATTATATTTTAGTAATTAAACTATTCTTGTTTTTAACATTTATTTTCCCAACTCCCTTTTGTGTTTACCTTAAATGTTTCTCACATTTTCTATATCGATTGTATTTCTCCCCCTCTTCCTATTCGTGCGTAGGGGCCTTTTGGTCCGTTTTTACCTAGTATGTAACTGTTGTCAGTCTTGCAGTTTTTAATATAGAAATGTATGTTTTACTTGTTAAATTGTTGTTTAAATGTTAATTTTAAATCTTGTTCAACGCTTTGTAGTTTCGAAAAAGCGTTTAATCAAAAATCTGAATAAACAATAAACAATTTTGAGACGATGTTTTTGAGGCTTTCGAAGAGACATCCTTTTTGCGGGTGCTGAGCATTTTCACTGGGTTAATTGTATATGTTGAGGAAATATATACATGTGTGTCTTATGGCAGTTTGTAATGCTTATTGTGAATGTGATAGTTTAACCCACCTTGTTAAAGGGGGGGGGGATATAACAAAATAAACCGTGGTTAGGGGTAGAGAACGGGCATAGTTAACGTAGACGTCACTAAGCGTGCGAGTTAAGCGCTGATAAATTAGATCACGTAAAGCCTAATATACCAGCGCCTAGCTCATTAAGGGGTCCTTTTACTAAGGTGCGCTAGCCGTCTTAGAGTGCGCTAAACGCTAACGTGTCCATTATAGTCTATGGACGCGTTAGCATTTAGCATGCGCTAATATTTAGCGTGTGGTAAAACGGCTAGCGCGCCTTAGTAAAAGGACCCCTAAGCCTAGCCGCGCCTAAGGATGCCTAGGCGTCGCTAGGCGTGATTCTATGAAGGACCCCTAGCAGTTGATGGACGACCGTGCAGGCCGGCGTCTACAAGTTAGGTGCAGTTAGGCGCCATTTGTAGAATCGGGACGATTCTGGACGTCCTCACCTTGTCCAGCGTCGCTTACTATCTCCTCTTTTACTAAACCATGGTTGAGGTTTTTAGCGTGGCCTGGAGTGCTACGAGCGCTGGAGCCGCGTCGGAGCATTTTGCACCCCGGGCTGCGCTAGGAACCTCTACCACAGCTTAGTAAAAAGAGGGCCTATGTTACTATGGTACGAATTAAATGATATATGTTATGTGCGTTATTTTTCCCTGAGATTGTAACACATGGTGGGTATTGGGTATAATAATCCAATAACATGCCCTAGGATTATAAACCTACCTTTAAATTAGTTGTTATATAAAATAATGCTAAAACATTATTAATGTGAAAGTGAAGTGCTCGGTATACCTTCATCACGGCCATATCCGCAGATAATTAGACCGCAAAGAAATCAAAACCCATCTATTCAAAAAATTTATACAGATGTCATAACTCCAACCTGGATTAAGTTTAAGTTTATTCAAATAATTTGATTAAACGCTTTTCAAATTACAAAGCATTTTACAGAAATAAAATGAAAATTTTAAAAAAAAAATCACTAATACATAAACTTTATAATTAGACCAACAGGGGTAAATTGAACAAGGGAAACATTAGGAAAGGGGGGAAGAAATACAATTTTTTAAAGAAAAGTACATAAAAGGGAAGTACATTAGGAGGGGGGGAAAGAACGATGGTAGTAGAGAGAGATCAAATGAGAGAAATATTGAAGCTATAGTTTTATGAATGGGTAAGATCATAGGATGGTACCTCTTAATGGATTTGGTAGATTCAGTTAAAGGCTTCTTTAAAGGATTCCCCTCAGTGTGACTCCACCATCCTCCCTTCTTCACCAGTTACCCTCCCCCTCAAAGCCCAAGCTTGTCAACTGCTTCCCTAACTGCATATATACTGAAACTGCACTATATCCTATCTGTACAGCATCCCGAATTCTATATCCACTGGAATAGCCCAATCCTCCCATTCCCTAAACTATACTACCCCATTCTTCTTGTAACTCTTCTGGAAAAGTCCAGAAGTCTCTTTGTTTTTTTTTTTTTGTTTTGTTTTTTTTTTAAATATGTTTATTGAGTCAACAAAGTCTCTTTGTAATCATCCTGGAAATGTCCAGATGTCTTTTTTGTAATCCGCCCAGAACTGCAAGGTTGAGGCGGAATAGAAATCAGTAATGTAACTTTCAAGGGGACCATCATGGCACTCACATGTTCCCCACTTAACCAACCTTCCTAATGTTTATTCTTATCTATGTAGTTAATATGATTTTGGATTTCAATAGCGGAATTTGGATGAACTGATTTTAATCACCAGCGTTTTGGAGCACATAGCACAAATATTTTTTTCAATGGACACGGCCACGCTGATTGAGGACCCGACCTTAATGGTGCTTTTGGTCCGGAGTGGTTGCGATATCAAATGAACCTGATAAGTACTGGACCTCCAGTAATCACATGTTCTTCCTTTAAAGTATTTTTCAAATTGTTTCTAAGATCATATTAACTATTGTGACCGGGTAAGACCTGGACTGGAGTAGCCCGAGCCCTGACCTGGGTCATCTAAGCCTCAGCCGAGCTGTTGAATGAGGCATGGCAGGGTAAAGGAGTATCTGCATCAAAATAAAAGGTCCAGTAAAGGTGTTTAGTGTAAATTTTAAGATGACTTTATTTTCTGGTCTTATAATGTAGCGCAATTCCAAAACATTTAAACAAAAACTTTCATTGGTGGCCTGTTAGCCCACCATGCTTTATTCACTAATAAAGTTAAAGGAAAACACAAAAATAACTTTTCAATTTCAAGTCCTGCAACCTGCTTGCACTACTTGGACAGGTTCCCCACAGTTCTCCTGTGATTATGCAAATTCAGAACAACAGTGAATCTTTTATCTCTTCTGTTATTCTTAATTACATCAGAAGCAGTAATTCTTAACTCTCCTGGTATTCTTAGTTGTGTGAGGTAACACCACCTTATCAGAAACAGCATTTTTACTTTCCCCAAACTCTACTCTGTAATCATGCTCTCAAATAAGCATGACTCCTCAGGTTCCATCTCAACATCATTTGTAAGCATTTCTGAATCAAATTCATTATTACCATCAGAAGAATAATTAGAAGTTTCAATCCTGAGGTTTACTCTTTGCTTTCTGTGGGGAATGCTGGCTTCTGGCTTCTGAATCCTGGCTGGCACAAATCTGCCTCTTTCCAAGGATTCAGGTATCCTGTAAGCTTGTGGCTGCCTCTGCCTTCTTTGACCTAGAGAACACACCCTTTTCCCTAGCATGAGCTGATTGTCCCTCAAAACACCTGCGGTTCTCTGGTGCTTTGCTCATGAGCCTGGATAGCTTCCCTGCTCATTAGCCCTGCCCCCAGCAGAACTGATTGCAGGAGCTAATCCCTTTGTGTGTTTTGCTATCACCTGCCTGCTGCATGCTGGTCCTTGTAGTTCTTTGCTTTTAGCATTCCCTGCATTAGAACAAGGCAAGTATAATCGGGTCCCTTTTAGGTTGCCTTTCACTGGGGATAAATTCTGCAGGGCAGTTTCCCTAACCTGCCTGCTGCTAGGGGTAGGTTTAGGGATAGTTTTAGAGCACTGCAGGGTTTCTTCCAGCATGACAGGACTCTCCCTGTCACACTATATAAGAACCTCCCCTGACGCAGCGAACCTAAGCGAAACAGGGCCTGTCGGGAGTCTGAGAAATATATTCCTCCCCTGCTTGGAAAGAATATCGGCAGAGGGAGAAGAAAACGAACTGTTTGGATTCAAACTATGCTTGGAGGACAGTGCTACTATTGAGATAAGTGTTGCTATTTGAAATATATGGACTATAAATGAGAAAGTACAGTGGTGCCTCGCATAACGAACGCCTCGCAGAGCGAACGCTGTACACAACGAACTTCATGTCTTGATTCATACAACAAACTTCGTTTCACACAACGAAGTCGCCCGAGCTTCCACGATCGCTGCCGATGTATTGAATCCTTCCGCGCAGGCACTGCAGGCAGTCATTAGTCACTGCGCTTAACGCGTTTCACATAACGAACTTTTCGCATAACAAACTTGCTCCTGGAACGAAATAAGTTCGTTGTGTGAGGCACCACTGTATTTAAATTATCTTTAAACAAGTGGAGTTTTCATTTCACCTAGGATGTTTTTTCCTATGCAGCTTTAAAGTTGTGTACGGCTGGCATAGAGGTCTTTCAGGTGAAATGTTCACCGGAAGAAACTGAGGTTCATTTCTCCACTTTGATGCAAGTTTTTCTAATTCTGGGAGCTTCTCTCTCTTTTTTCCTCCAAGATAGTGGGATTATTGGAATACGTTTAAGTGGTGATATATTATATTCCTATTGCTAGTAGTTTATGGTTTTACACTATATAAGAATACATATTAGGAAGGTTGGACCTGATATTACCAGATCTATCCAAAAGCTTAAATTATCTTTCCCCTCGTTAAAAGGCATTGTCTATATTAGAACATTAGGGAAATCTCTTTACTTTAAAATCACTGAGCTTTGGAATAATTTTCCTGTCCAGCTGCGTAACTTGGGCTCTTTCCAATTATTTCGAAAACATCTGAAAACGTGGCTATTTTCCAAAAAATGGAAATTCCCGCTGCTCTCTCTATAATCACTAACCCCCCCCCCCCCCTCTTTTACAAAGGTGCGCTAAGCTTTATAGCGCGCGCTAAACGCTAACACGTGCATGTTATCCTATGGATGCATTAGCGGTTAGCGCACGTGTTGATTTACGTGTGCGCTAAAACACTTAGCGCGCCTTTGTAAAAGAGGGGATAATTCTTATTATAGTTCCCTTTCTTTAAAACTCGTGTAAATCGTGCCGAGCTCTGTCTCTTTAGAGAAGTTGCGGTATATGAGCTTAAAGTTTAGTTTAGTTGGTTAAGTGGGGAGCATGTGAGTGCCATGATGAACCCCTTGAAAGTCATGGTCTAATTATAATAATAACGGTTTATATACCGCAGGACCGTGAAGTTCTATGCGGTTTACAATGGTTAAAAGATGTTACAAATTAAGTAGAATTAACAAGGTTAGACGCTAGTTATTAACATCGCTAGAGATCATATTGTGGAGTAGGATTGTACAGGTCAGTTGCCTAAATACTTCAGGAACAGATGTGTTTCCTAAGGTGTCAGGTCAAAAGCGCGCCGGGACAAAGGTGCGCGCAGACAACTGAGCGCAACGTGGAGGCGCGCGCCAAAGAAAATGACTGTTTTAAAGGGCTCCGACGGGGGGTGGTGGGGGGAACCCCCCCCCCACTTTACTTTATACAGATCGTGCCGAGTTGTGGCGGGTTTGGGGGGTTGTAACCCCTCACATTTTACTGAAAACTTTACTTTTTCCCTAAAAAACAGGGAAACAGTTAAGTTTCCAGTATAATGAGGGGGGTTACAACCCCCCAAACCCCCCACAACGCCGCCGCGATCTGTATTAAGTAAAGTGGGGGGGGAGTTTCCCAACAAAACCCCCCCGTCGGAGCCCCTATAAAAACATTCTTTTTCTTCGGCACGTGCTTCCGTCTTGCGCTCAGTTGTCGGCGCGCGCCGTTGTCTTCGGCGGTTTTGTCTATGAACTGTTTCCTAAATTCCCCATAAGTAGTAGGCATATGCCTACCCGTGGATATGGCTGGGATGAAGGTGAGCATTTCACTTTCACATTAATAATGTTTTAGCATTATTTTATATAACTAATTTAAAGATAGACTGGATTATTAATGAAAGTACTGTGTCCCAATTAATAGGTATGTCGCATTCTCTCTTCCAGATTGGCTGTGGAGTACAGCCCTCCTGTCTTGCAACTTTCCCATTTCATTAAGGGGTTGCTGACCCCAAGTGCATCCCATATTTGTACCTCCTGTCACAATGTTATTTAGCCTCTTAAAAGACTCATTTCTTTATCATTTCACTTAGTTTAAGTTACCCTAATTAATCCCCCTTATAACTCACCTAGTTTTCACTATTTTTAACCATAAGCCCCTTCTATGCTCTCTGTTTCTATTTCCTGTTTGTCTGGACTAGATTAAGCTTCAAACACAAGGACGCGTCCAATGTGTCTGCAACGTGTCCCTACATCATTGGGGGCTATACGAATCATCTTAAATAATAAAATGCTAGCCGCGCATGCGCACTTGCGTCGCGTGTTCCCTGATCCCTTTTCTGTCGGGGTGTGGCAGCACGAGTGCGCATGCTCGCTTAGTACGTCACTGGCGGGGATGGAGAGAAGCAGCGTTGCTGGGCAAGGGGCCGTCCTCGCCCGCCCCGAGACCAGGGCAATCTCAAGGCCAGTGGCCATGCTAGGGGTAGGGTAGGAAGGAGGGCTTTGAGGCAGGCGACTGTCGGCGGAGAGCAGCCGAATGCAGGAAGCGGAGCGGCCAGGTAAACAAAAAAACAACCGAGCGAGCCGGGCTGCTGAGAAAGCGCGGGAGGCCTGGCCCGGGCTGCGGACGGGGATGGAGTTGGGGCGGTGAGCCTTCCCTGTGGCTGAAATGGAGCCGGGCCGCCCTCCGCAACAGACCAGAGGAGTCCGAGTCCTTTGCCGCTCACCCCCCCCCCCCTTCACTTCCCGCGGACCCGACTACCTTGGCGATTCAAGCAGCGTGTGCAGCAGTCTTCACACACTGCTTCGGGCCCTTCTACTGCCCTGATTTGCTCTGCCGCGTCTCTGATGATGTCATCAGGGACGTGCCAGAGTAAATCAGGGCAGTAGAAGGACCCGAAGCAGCGTGTGAAGACTGCTGCCCACGCTGCTTGAATCGCCGGGTAGGTAGTCAGTCCACGGGAAGGGAAGGGGGGGCGGCAAGGACTCTGGGGAGAACGGTAGATACCGGCCCTATACTAACTCCCGTGGACAGGGGGAGCAGGAAGAGGTGCTGATGGACAGGAGGGGAGAAAATGAAGGGAGGCCTATTGCTGGACAGAGGGAGCAGGAAGAGGTGATGATGGATAGGGGGGGGAAGAAAGGAGGCCTATTGTTGGACAGGGAGTGCAGGAAGAGGTGCTGATGGACACGAGGGGGGGGAAATGAAGGGAGGCCTACTGCTGGACAGAGGGAGCAGGAAGAGGTGATGATGGATAGGGGGGGGAAGAAAGGAGGCCTATTGTTGGACAGGGAGAGCAGGAAGAGGTGCTGATGGACACGAGGGGGGGGGAAATGAAGGGAGGCCTACTGCTGGACAGGGGGAGCAGGAAGAGGTGCTGATGGACAGGGGGGAGGTAAAACAAAGGGAGAAGGGCTGCTGCTGGATAAGGGGAGCAGTGAAGGGGTGGTGGTGGACACAGGGGAGGTAAAAAGAAGGGAGAATGGACAGGAAAAAGCAGCTAAGGAGACAGAGAGAGAAAGGAATAAAGAACAGGCACACACATATATTCTGGCACCCGTTAATGTAACGGGCTATAAAGCTAGTGTTGATAATAATATCGGAACAAGGATGTGAAGAAATGGAAATCCCTTTTAACAACAAATTTCCTCTCTGCTGTCTTCTTTTCTTAACCAGGTTCGTACAAAACCTTCTCCATCTCTAAATCCTGCGTCCCAATCTGTATCCCGGTCAATCTCAACGCGGGGGTGGCCGGCACCTCCGTTACATGTTGCAAGAAAGACCTGTGCAATTACAGCAGCGCGACGAGCGTGAAAATCAGCTCCTTGGCCTTGGTGGTCTCGGCAAGTTTCCTCGTTCTGCTCTCGTGGACTGGACTTTGAGTTGAAAGCGGCAGGGAATCGACACCTCGGCGTCCGCACCGCATTCCTTCTTGAAAGCACCGAAAACTTGCTCCGACATGCTTCTTCCGCTTTCACAATTTGACTAATAATTGGGGGCTGGGGGGGATAAGGAGGGCATTTTTTTAAATTTATCTTTCGGTGTGTGTTAATTTGTAGTTGCGCGTAATAAATGACATAAAAAAGACAAGGTCCCTTTAATTAAGGTGCGTTAACCGATTTAGCGTGGGCTAAAGATGGGTTATCAATTCAACTCACAGTGGGAAAATCCATACCCCATCATGAATCGGAAAAAATCCTCCTGTCTTTAAGAGTATTCACATTCTTCTCTAATAAGGCAAAGATACTACACTTCTCCCTCGGTATTCGCAGGGGGTTAGGTGCAGAGCCGGACCGCGAAGTGTGAAAAATCGCAAATAATTTCTCGGCCGGCTCTGACCCATCCCTGCCTCCCTCCTCACCTGGTGGTCTAGCGGTGAAGCGGGGCAGGAGCGATCCTCCTATGCTCCTGCCCCGTGCAGAGCCGTCATCAGAATGGCCGCCGTGAGCTCCCGTTGTAGTTTCGGGACCTGGTGGTCTAGCGATCCTCCTATGCTCCTGCCCCGTGCAGAGCCATCATCAGAATGGCCGCCGTGAGTTCCCGTTGTAGTTTCGGGACCTGGTGGTCTAGCGATCCTCCTATGCTCCTGCCCCGTGCAGAGCCGTCATCAGAATGGCCGCCGTGAGTTCCCGTTGTAGTTTCGGGACCTGGTGGTCTAGCGATCCTCCTATGCTCCTGCCCCGTGCAGAGCCGTCATCAGAATGGCCGCCGTGAGCTCCCGTTGTAGTTTCGGGACCTGGTGGTCTAGCGATCTTCCTATGCTCCTGCCCCGTGCAGAACCGTCATCAGAATGGAGTCTCGAGACTACAGCGGGAACTCACGGCGGCCGTTCTGATGATGGCTCTGCACGGGGCAGGAGCATAGGAAGATCGCTTCTGCCCCGCTTCACCGCTAGACCACCAGGTAAGATTCCGGGGAGGCTTGGACGGCTTAAAAATAGCCAAAAAATGAAAATAGTTTTTTGGTAAAAAAAAAAAATCACGAATAACCGAATCTGCGGATACTGAAACCGCGGATTTGGAGGGAGAAGTGTACTAACTTATCTCAAATTAAGGGCGGTGAGTCAGGCAGAATGCAAGGCTCAACAGAATGTCCGTTTCACTATATTTTTCAGCAGCTGCCTACTGTCCTATCACATTTCACATGGGTCTGTCAAGTGAAACCCGCTGCAACGCGCTCTTTTCATGGAAACCAAAAGTGCAATTCTGTAAGGAAGGGCATCCATATTTACATGACATGTATCAGTTTTCTATGTGCACACTTATATGCATGAGTGGTAGTAAAACGCCTAAGCGTGCAAATGCAAGAGAGCGCTTGAATAGGTATGTGAACCGTGTAGGATATATGCGGGATTTAAACTTTTTTTAAAAAAAAAATTAATAGGTGGCGCACAGAAGGGGGATGGGCAGAGTTCCCACTTATGTGGATAATTTACAGAATATAGCAGATTAATGTATTTGCCATATTTGGACACCTGCAGTCAGTGGCGCAGTAAGGGAGGATGGGGTGGGCAGACCACCCTGGGTGCCATCTTAGTTGGGACGCCGGCACCTCTTCATCCCCCCCCCCACGCTATTCTTGCATATTCTTTCTCCATTCCCCCTTACCTCTTTAAAATCTTTGCCAGCACGAGCAACTACACTGGACTGCTGCTTGCACTGGCCTAGTTCTCTCTGAAATCACTTCCGGGTTGCAGGACCAGGAAGTGACATCAGAGGGAAAGCTAATGCCAGCGTGAGCAGCAGGCTGGAGAAGCTGCTTCTGCTGGTAAAGATTTAAAGAGCTACGGGGGTGGGAAGGGAGGGTGCAAGTGTGATGTGGGGACGTAAAGGAGGGGGGGCAAGATGGAGCAGAGGAATGGAGAGGAGGGCACAGGGAGGGGGGCAGGGGCAACCACCTTGGGCGCCTTCCACCCTCACTACATCACTGCCTGCTGATACATCACTGTATCTGAATTCAAGAGGGCCTGGGATAGGCATATGAGATCTCTCAGAGAGAGAAAGAGATAATGGTTACTGCAGATGGGCAGACTGGATGGGCTATTTCACCTTTATCTGCCATCAAGTTACTATGTTTCTATAACCATAAAGCTCTATGACATCACAATGCAGGTGTAAAGAGCCTTAGCCTATAGGAAGAGGAGATGCAAATGTTAAGAGCCTTAGCCAATATGGAGAGGAGGAGATAGTGGATGCTGCGGATGGGCTATTTCACCTTTATCTGCCATCAAGTTACTATGTTTCTATAACCATAAAGCTCTATGACATCACAATGCAGATGTAAAGAGTCTTAGCCTATACGAAGAGGAGATGCAAATGTTAAGAGTCTTAGCCAATAGGGAGAGGAGGAGATAGTGGATGGGCTATTTGGCCTTTATCTGCCATCATGTTTCTATGTTTCTATAACCATAAAGCTCTATGACATCACAATGCAGGTGTAAAGAGCCTTAGCCAATAGGAAAAGGAGATGCAAATGTTAAGAGCCTTAGCCAATAGGGAGAGGAGGAGATAGTGGATGGGCCATTTGGCCTTTATCTGCCATCATGTTACTATGTTTCTATAACCATAAAGCTCTATGACATCACAATGCAGGTGTAACATCATCAGCATCTCTCGTCATAGCAAGCAGCGTCGTGGTGTCAAGGATTTGGAAAATTTGATCATGTCTTCAGGTTCCTATACTTGTTTTCCAAATACCTGGGCAATTAGGGCTCCTTTCACTAAGGTGTGCTAGCGATTTTAGCGCACGCGGCTAGAACTAGCGCCAGCTCAATGTGGCACGCACTATTCCGTACGTTAATGCCCTAACGCAGCTTAGTGAAAGGAGTCCTTAAATTCCATGTTTATAGATATTATATTTTAGAATTTTATCTTGTTTACTTATCATTTTTTACTCTCTTGGCTACATAACTTCTAATCTATTCAATTGTACTTTTTATTATAACCTTTTGTCAACCGCATAGAACTTCACGGTCCTGCGGTATACAAGCTGACTGTTATGTTAAATATTTCATAAAGAGGATGACATTTCTGACAAACTTTAAGCGCTGCCAAATAAAAGTATGAAACATCGTAAAAGGCTTTATATATTCTGTTGCATCTGTACTTTCCTGTCGACATCTCCTCTCCTCTCCACGCGGACGTTAAAGTTCCTTCTTTCATTTCAGCTGCTTTTGAAACCACTTCTGCAAAAACGAAACTTTCCATTTCGAGAGGCGGATGCAGGCTGTCAGGGAATGTGAACGACTGGCATTGAGACAGCAACACAACAGACCTCCTGATCTAGCCCAGTGTTTTTCAATCTTTTTATACCTATGGACCGGCAGAAATAAAAGAATTATTTTGTGGACTGGCAGTTGAAGAACACTGGGCTAAGTCGTGGGCCAGACCCCGCCCATCTCTACCCAATCTCCACCCCAGACCCCGCCCCCATAATAGTACTAATTGTAACACTATTTTTTCCATTCATTTTTCACAGATACACAATATAATCTTATTTACAACACATAATGGTTAACCACAACATTAAATACACAAAGCACACTGACAGCAGATGTAAATTCTCAAAATGGACGTAATTCAATCACGAAGTTCAAAAATAAAATCATTCCCCCCTACCTTTGTTGTCTCCCTCCCTCCATGCTGTGCCTTACCTTCTGGCCTGCTCCCGCCTGGCCATTTTATGCCGCCCCCAGTGTTATCTTCAGGCTGGCTCCCTCTTTCTCACTGATGCAGTGCCCAAAGCTGTGGGCAGCGGCTCCTTGCGCGTCCCGTGCCTCATCTGGAAGCCTTCCTTCTGACGTTGCCACGTCAGAGAGAAGGCTTCCGGTTCAGGCGCAGGACGTGCGTAGGAGCCACTGCCCGTGGCTTTGTGCACTGCATCAGTGAGGAAGAGGGAGCTGGCTCGAAGATAATGCCGCATCGATCGCACCGTGGACCGGCGGTTGAAGAACACTATTTTGGGCCTGATGCAAATGCTGGTCCTGTGGACCGGCAGGAAATTTCTGTGGACCGGCACCAGTCCACGGACCAGTGGTTGAAGAGCACTGATCTAGCCCAGAAACCAACTTCTAGAGAACCTATATTAATCTGGAGAATATGGCCCTCTTTTACAAAGGTGCACTAAGCATTTTAGCCACGCTAAATCAACACGTGCGCTAACACGTCAATAGGATAACATGCACGTGTTGGCGTTTAGCAAGTGATTAGCGTTCGCTAAAAAGCATAGCGCACCTTCGTAAAAAAAAGGGGTATATATAAATATAGCATGACAAACATAGTATACATTAACCTTGTATGATACAACCAGTGGCGTGGAACCACCCTGGGCACCGTCTTTGTGCGGGTGCCAGCACCTGTCCTCCCCTCCACCCCTCCCCCAACCCCGCTCCTTCCCCCCCCCCGCTGCGCCCATGCGCCCCTTCCTGTCCCTCGTATCTCTTTGATTTTACCAACGGCATTTCAAACTTGCTGCCCCGCATCGCTGTGGGTTCTCTCTGACTTCACTTCCAGCTCCCATGCCTAGGAAGTGGCATCAGAGGAGGCGCCGACATGACGTGGGCATGTTTGTGATGCTGCTCGCGCTGGGAAAATGAAGGAGGTATGGGGAAGGGAAGGGGGCACCTGTGCGTCGGAGGGATCGGAATGAAGTGGGAGGGGCAGAGAAGAGGGTGGGGGAGAGGCGCTGGATAGAACAGTAAGGCGCTTAACGCGGTAAAACCTAGCGCAGTGGACATGGCACGGCAAATATTGTGTATTGGACATAGCATGTGAATTTGTAGCATGGTAGACATGGTATAGCACAGCATCCTCAAACTCATGGCCCTCCAGGTACCATTTTGTAGCCCGCGGTCTGTACGCGATCTCAGAAGTGGAACACTGGGCAGGAAGAGAGGCTCCGGTGCCAGCAGACTTACTTCCTGCCTTCTTCCCCGATACACTGTCAGGACTCCTCTTCTCTCAGCTCAGTGTGATTTTAACTTAGCCACAAAGCAGCCGTTAGCATTAGTTTAGCCGTGGTTTAATGAGGCAGCCTTGGGGCTTTTGCTAGGCCGGCCTGTTTCAATGATGTGAGGTGGGCCAGCCTAGCAAAAGTCCCGAGGCTGCCTCATGAAACCACGGCTAAACTAATGCTAACGGCAGCTGTGTGGCTAAGTTAAAAGTACACAATGAACTGCTGCTAGGCTACAGAGGGAAGATGTATTGCAGGACATGGGAGGAGGGAAAGGGAAAAGGGGTATTCCTGGGCAGGGAGAGGAGAGAAGGGGTACTGCTGGACAGGGGGAGCAGGGAAGGGAAGGGAGAAAGGGTACTGCTGGACAGGCGAAGCAGGGAAAGGAAAAGGGGTACTGCTGGGCAGAGGGAGGAGAGAAGGGGTACTTCTGGACAGGGGGTGCAGGGAAGGAAAAAGGGGTACTGCTGGTCATGGGGAGCAGGGAAGAGAAAAGGTACTGCTTGGCAGGGGGAGGAGAGAAGGGGTATTGCTGGACAAGGGAAGCAGGAAAGGGAAGGGAGAAAGGATACTGCTGGACAGAGGGAGCAGGGAATGGAAAAGGGGTACTGCTGGGCAGGGGGAGGAGAGAAGAGGTACTACTGGACAGGGGGTACAGGGAAGGGGAAAAGGGTACTGCTGGGTAGGAGGAGCACGGAAGGGAAAAGAGATACTACTGGGGAGGGGGAGGAGAGAAGGGGTATTGCTGGACAGGGGGAACAGGGAAGGGAAGGAAGAAGGGGTACTGCTGGACAGGGGGAGCAGAGAAGGGAAACAGGGTACTGCTGGGCAGGGGGAGGAGAGAAGGGGTACTGCTGGACAGGGGGAGCAGGGAAGGGAAAAGGGGTACTGCTGGGCTGGGGGAGTAGAGATGGGGGTACTGCTGGACAGGGAGAACATGGGAGGGAAAAGGAGTACTGCTGGGCAAGGGGCGGAAAGAAGGGGTACTGCTGGACAGGGAGAGGTAAAAAGAAGGGCAAAGAGGTGCTGCTGGAACTGGCAGAAAGGGAGGGAAAGGAAAGGTGCTACACACTGGAGGGGAGGATGAGATGGTGCATGGAGAGAGAGCATGTTGGGTTGGAGGGTGGGAAGGAGGGATGCCACTTGAGAGAAGAAGCATGGACAGGGAGAGAAAGCATGAAGGAGGCAGAAAGTGTTAGACTCATGGAGAGGGTGAGATGGATGGGGAGGACAGAAAGGAGGAATGGAGAAATGTTACATTCTGGGGAATGGGGTTAGGGCAGAGAGTGAAAAGCAGAACTCATGGAGGGAGGGAGATAGAGATGTTGGTTGGGGGAGGGAAGGAGGACCAGAGGAGAAGCATGCAAGAGGAAGAGAGGAAAAAATGGTGAACTGGTGGAAAAGAGGGAGAAATGTTGGACTGGGAAGGGGCCAGAAAGGAGGAAGGGAAGAGGAATGGACTGCAGGGGGCCGAAAGGAAGAAGGGAAAGAGAAATGTTACATTGGGGGGGAGGAAAGGAGAGAGATATCAGACCATGGAAATAGGGAAGGAAGGAGAGAGAAACAGGAAGGGAAGGGAAGACATGGAAAAGTAGATTTTGAGAAGAGAGCAGAAAAATAGAATGGATGGATGTAGGCAGAAAGTGAAAATTTTATTTATTTATTTAATTCAATTTCTATCCCGTAAAAGTCATGTAATCTGACAAACATTTGACAGTCCTTGATACCTATACAAGAATCCCCCTTTGGAGTCAGAAGGTCGGTTGTTAGACTGAGTATGGAGTCTGGTATCCTCACCAACTCAGAGCAACACATACAGTGGAAAAGAAAAGGAAATCTTACTTGAAAAAAGAGCGAGATATTCTATTCAATCACACTTCTATTACTCTCAGCTTGGATGCATCCTTTCCTTTCATCTAGCTGCACCCTTTGCCTGGAATAAATTACCCAAGTTCATCCGCCAAGCTCCTTCCCTTCCCTTGTTTAAAAGCAGACTGAAAACCCACCTTTTTGTTAAAGCCTTCAATCCATAACCCTACTCCCCACTGCCTTCCAATCCAGCCAGCAGATTAACCGTTCCCCTTAACTGTATCCATAACATCCTGTTTGTTTAGATTGTAAGCTCTTTGGAGCAGGGACTGTCTTCTTTGTGACTCTGTGCAACACTGCATGCGTCTGGTAACACTAGAGAAATAATTCATAGTACTAGTGAGAACAATTTCAGTCTTTTGGAAGCAGAGCTGAGCTTGTGATGTCATAAAGCCTCATTCCACCAATAAGAGCCAACCTCATCAGTGATGTCACAGTGGCTTCATTGTCATGTACTCCCCTCTGCCCTACAACACAGCCAACAGATTAACCCTTCCCCTTAACTGTATCCATGACAACCTGTTTGTCTGTCTTGTCTATTTAGATTGTAAGCTCTTTGGAGCAGGGACTGTCTTATTCTTTATGACTTTGTACAGCACTGCGTACGTCTGGTAGTGTTATAGAAACAATTCATAGTAGTAGGAGAATGGAGAGGAGTAATTGGGCCAATTTGTCTTTATCTCTCATCACCCTCTTTGTTATTATCTGACAGATGAAGAGAAGAAAAACAGCAGAAATGCAAATGAAGCGAGGAAGGGACGAAGCACTGTGGGCTGTCTTCAGAACGGGAAATAGTGGCACATACAGTAAACTATTCTGAACGCCTTGGGGAGAATGGAATAGAGAATGAATTCAATATATAAATATTGTATCGGAGACATATAAATGGGCTGCAATGAAGGGGAGGTGACCGTCTGCCAAATGCTCACTGGATCATCCCATGTCCAGAAGCAGTTAACGTAGCTAGTTAAAAGAAAAAAAGTTTGAACAAGTTTTTGGAGGAAAAGTCCATAGTCTGCTACTGAGACAGACATGGGGGAACTGAGAGAGACATTGGGAACATAAGAATAGCCTCACTGGGTCAGACCAATGGTCCATCAAGCCCAGTAGAAGAGCGACCAAGATGGTAAAGGGGAAGGAAGTCCTCTTGTATGAGTTAAGAGTAAAACGGTTAGGGCTCTTCACCTTGGAAAAGAGACGACCGAGGGGAGATATGATTGAAGTCTACAAAATCCTGAGTGGAATAGAACGGGTACAAATGTATCGATTTTTCACTCCGTCAAAAAATTACAAAGACTAGGGCAGTGTTTTTCAACCGCTGTTCCGCGGCACACTAGTGTGCCGCGAGATGTTGCCTGGTGTGCCGTACGGTCAGGGCCGCCATCAGGGCAGTACCACCAGTCTAGGGAGAGGGGCGGTCCGCCCCACGTGGACATGAGAGAGCTGGACGGGGGACCCGCGGAGTTCAATGCATCTCGAGCCGCGAGTCTCGTCTTCTGTTCCTGCCTGCCCTGCAGCTAACATATAACCGATCGCAAGCGTTCCCCGATGTCAGCGCTGACGTCGGAGGGAGGGCTTAAGCAAAGCCTGCCCTCCGACGTCAGCGCTGACGTCGGAGGATACTTCCGTTCGGCTATTTGTGCGCGGCAGGGCAGGCAGGAAGCAGAAGACAAGCCTTGCGGCTTGAGCTTCGTTTTGCTGAGAAAGTTGCAAAGATGGGCTGGGAGGCAAACACGGAACACAAAAGGGGGGAGGGAGTGCGTTTTGGACACAAGGCATGAATTTGGGAGAGAGGAAGGGAGGGAAAGAGATGCTGAGGTGGGGGAGGGAATGCGTTTTTGGACACAGAAGAAATGGACTTGGGAGAGAGGAAGGGAGGGAAAGAGATGCAGAGGTGGGGGAGGGAATGCGTTTTTGGACACAGAAGAAATGGACTTGGGAGAGAGGAAGGGAGGGAATGAGTGTTTGGACACAGAAGGCATGGACTTTGGAGAGAGGAAGGGAGGGAAAGAGATGGTTGTGTACACGGGGAATAGAAGAAAGGAGAATTTTTGGTCATAGGGAGGGAGTGAGGTATAGATAGTGGCATACCAGGGTGGGGGGGGGCGGTCTGCCCCACCCCGGGTTTACGTCCCAAGGGGGTGCACAGCTGGCCACCCTCCAGTGTTGTCCCTAGGCCGGCAAACTGCGGCTCTTTAGCCACTTGAGTGCCACCGCCGCCAACGGTGTTGTTGGCGGTGGCAGCATTATAAAATACTTTCTTTGTGTTTATTTGATTCCTATTCTAGAGAATTACTTTATATATAGTCAATATAGGCACAGAGTTAAATTTTTTAACATTTTCTAATGGTGGTGTGCCTCGTGATTTTTTTCATGAAACAAGTGTGCCTTTGCCCAAAAAAGGTTGAAAAACACTGGACTAGGGGACACTCGATGAAGTTACAGGGAAATACTTTTAAAACCAATAGGAGGAAATTTTTTTCACTCAGAGAATAGTTAAGATCTGGAACGCATTGCCAAAATTGTGGTAAAAGCAGAGAGCGTAGCTGGTTTTAAGAAAGGTTTGGACAAGTTCCTGGAGGAAAAGTCCAAAGTCTGTTTTTGAGACATGGGGGAAGCCACTGATTGCCCTGGATCGGGACCATGGAATATTGCCACTCTTTGGGTTTGGGCCAGGTACTAGTGACCTGGATTGGCCGTCGTGAGAACGGGCTATTGGGCTTGATGAACCATTGGTTTGACCCAGTAAGGCTATTCTTATATTCTCTTCATTTCAGTGAGAGACAGGTCCTGCATCTCTGCTATGGAAACCCTCTGCTCAGGATGCTCTTAGAGTTCCGATCCCAGTCTTGGCCTCCTCTTGCTTTCATATTTGTCAGGGGAATTAACCAGGGCCAAAACAAACAATGCGACCTGCAAGTAAAACGCAACAATTGTTAAAAGGCTCACAGCTTCCCTATAATTTATTACAGACTGTTATTGTTCTAACAGAGGAATTACGGAAAGGACAATATCAATCTGGAAACCAAAGCAGTTCTAACAAAATAGTGATAGACGGCAGGTAAACACCAGCCTGGTGCATGGACCCGGTGAACCACACCAAAATGAAAAAGACCACACCAAAATGGTTTTTTGGCGTATCTTCCACAGAACTCGACCGATTCTTATGAAATTTAGTGTGTCATGACTTGAATGAAGTTGATGTAAAACGTTGTAAATATTTCCGCCACAACACCACCTTGAGAAAATGAATTGTTGCTATGGGACCCGCGAAGAAGCAGACGATAGTTTGTAAACAGTCTCTGTATCCAAATGGTTTTCACTGCAGAAGACCAAATTTGCAGTGGTTAAAGCTACAGCCTTAGCTCCCTGAGGTTCTGGGTTCAAATCCACACTGCTTCTTGTGACCCTGGACTATTCACTTAATCCCCCTCCCCCCCCCCCACTTTATTGCCCCAGGTACACTAGACAGGACAGACCAGGAAAATGCTTGTGAAACTGAATAAATTCATATAAACTGTTTTGAGCTCCCCTGGGAGAACGGTAGAGAAAATTGAATGAATGAACAGTGTGAACAGTTTCAGCCTCTGTTAACCAGAATTGGTATTGTGGCATCACAATGCCTCATTCCACCAATAAGAGCCAACCTCATCAGTGATGTCACAATGGCTGGATTGTCCTACACTTGAATCACTTTTGGTACATTTTGATTTCTAGAGTGGCGCAGTGGTTAAAGCTACAGCCTCAGCACCCTGGGGTTGTGGGTTCAAACCTTATGACCCTGGGCAAGTCACTTAATCCCCCCTCCCCCATTGCCCCAGGTACATTAAATAGATTGTGAGCCCACCAGGACAGACAGGGAAAAATGCTTGAGTACCTGAATAAACTCATGTAAACCATTCTGAGCTCCCCTGGGAGAACAGTAGAGAAAATTGAATAAATAAATAGTGTGAACAGCTTCAGCCTCTGATAACCAGAGCTGGTATTGTGACATCATAATGCCTCATTCCACCAATGCCTAAGAGCCAACCTCATCAGTGATGTCACAATGGCTGGATTGTCCTTTACTCGGCTCACTTTTGCTACATTTTGATTTCTAGAGTAGCGCAATGGTTACAGCTACAGTCTCAATACCCTGAGGTTGTGGGTTCCAAGCCTGTGCTGCTCCTTGTGACCCTGGGCAAGTCACTTAATCCTCCCATTGCCCCAGGTACACTAGATAGATTGTGAGCCCACCAGGACAGACAGAGAAAAATGCTCAAGTACCTGAATAAATTCATGTAAACTGTTCTGAGTTCCCCTGGGAGAACAGTACCGTATTTTCACTCATATTCCGCGCACCCGTGTAAAACGCGCACACGGGTATAGCGCGCGGGAACACAAATTTATGTTAAAAAAATGTAATATATAGCGCGCACACCCGTATACCGCGCATGCCGCCCCGACTCTCCCGTCGCTGCCCGACTCTCCTTTCGCCCGCTCCGACTCTCCTCTGGCCAG
Organism: Geotrypetes seraphini; assembly: GCF_902459505.1. Lineage (NCBI taxonomy): Eukaryota > Metazoa > Chordata > Amphibia > Gymnophiona > Dermophiidae > Geotrypetes > Geotrypetes seraphini. The sequence continues at coordinate 15,769,431 of NC_047085.1, forward strand.
CCCGACTCTCCTTTAGCCCGCCTCGACTCTCCTCTGGCCAGCCCGACTCTCCTGTAGCCCGCCCCGACTCTCCTCTCCCCCTTGAAGTCCTGTCCCCCCTTGAAGTCCTGTCCCCACCCTGAAAGCCTGATGCCCCCACCGACGTCCGATTCACCCCCCCGCAGGACCGCTCGCATCCCCACCCAGAAGGACAGCTCGCGCTTGCACCCGCACCCGCACCCCCACCCCAAAGGACCGCTCGCACCCCCACAGCCTCCCCCCCCGATCATGTAGAAGCTGCCTACCGTCGTCCTGCTGCTTCCTCTGCCGGCGGTCCTGCCCCTTCTCTTAGCCCTGCGTCTACGCTGCTTCCTCTTCCGGCGGTCAGAGAAAGGGTGGGACCACCGGAAGAGGAAGCAGCGTAGACGCCGGGCTAAGAGAAGGGACAGGACCGCCAACAGAGGAAGCAGCAGGACGACGGTAGGCAGCTTCTACATGATGGGGGGAGGGGTGGGGAGGCTGTGGGGGTGCAAGCGGTCCTTCGGGGTGGGGGTGCGGGTGCTGGTTCGTGTTCGAGCACGAGCGGTCCTTCGTGGTGGGGGTGCGAGCGGTCCTGCGGGGTGAATCGGACGTCGGGGGGGGGGAACTATGTAAAAAAAAAAGGGGATAACGCGCACGGTTTGTAAAATCGTGTATAACGCGCGCGATATATGCGTGAAAATACTTTATAGAAAATTTAATAAATAAATAAACTCAGTACTGCTTAAAGGTTACAGTAGTCGACGATTGTTCAAAGAGTTCCCACAGGACGATTGGAACAAAAACGGCCTTGAACTGCTGCTACGCGAGATCCGAGCAACGGCCACTGTGGATCGTAAGCCAGGCAGCGGACGACCACGCTCGATTCGCACACAAGAGCACCACTGACGTTGTATGCAATCTTGTCCCGAGCCAGGAGGACGCGCCACAAACACACCGAACAACTCGCCAGAAAGCAAGAGAAGCAGGAATAAGTCAGACAAACGTGGTTAGGAGAATTCACGACGATTCAAAATGAAAGTGTCTTAACCAGTGTCGCGCCCAAGAGTTAACTTTACACAACAAAGACACACGTCGGAAACGGCGCAAGCACCCGGAGCACAGCGTCAGCTTCATCTGGTTTAGACTCTGAAATGAACTGTGAGGTCTAAATAATTTTTAGCATTAATGGATTATATAGTAGTCCCTTTAGTATTGAATAGTAGCTTTAATGTATATCATTGAGGAAATAAGAAAACTATACTTAATGTTAGAAAGATGGTAGGGAGGATGGGCTCAAGCCAGAGATGTGAATGTGAGTGAGAGAAAAGAAGGGTCTGGGGGAAAACTTAATGCTCAATATTCTGAGGCTTGTTCCCGTTTATAAGTAGAGAAAAATAAAGAAAAGAGAAAAGAATTAACTCCAGTGTCATTTTGGTATATTTTGATGGTTCTATATATTGTATTTAATTGATAGAAAGATAGTAACATGATGGCAGATAAAGGCCAAATGGCCCGTCCAGTCTGCCCGTCCACAGTAACCATTATCTCTTCCTCCCTCTAAGAGGTCCCACATGCCTATCCCAGGCCCTTTTTGAATTCAGACACAGTCTCTGTCTCCACCACCTCTTCCATGCATCTACCACCCTTTCTGTAAAAAAGTATTTCCTTAGATTAATCCGGATCCTGTCGCCTCTTAACTTCATCCTATGCCCTCTCATTGCAGAGTTTCCTTTCAAATGAAAGAGACTCGACTCACGTAGGTATTTAAACATCTCTATCATATCTCCCCTCTCCCTATTGGCTGATGCTCTTAACATTTGCATCTCCTCTTCCTATAGGCTAAGGCTCTTTGCACCTGCATTGTGAGGTCATAAAGCTGCTCATCCGCAGTAACTATTATCTCTTCCTCTCTCTAATAGATCCCACATGCTTATCCCAGGCCCTTTTGAATTCAGACACAGTCTCTGTATCCACCACCTTTTCCGGGAGACTGTTCCATGCATCTACCACCCTTTCGGTAAAAAAGTATTTCCTTAGATTACTCCGGAGCCTATCACCTCTTAACTTCATCCTATACCCTCTCATTGCAGAGTTTCCTTTCAAATGAAAGAGACTCGACTCGTGTGCATTTACATTATGTAGGTATTTAAACATCTCTATCATACCTCCCCTCTCCTACCGTTCCGCCAAAGTACCGTATTTCCCCGTGTATAGGCCACCCCCATGTCTAGGCTGCAGGAAATGCCGATTTAGATTTTAAAATTCTTAGATAAGCCACCCCATGTTACTAGCCGCGGCTTATCTAAGTGTTTTAAAACCTAAAACAGCCTATAAAATGGAGCGGCTGGGGCAGCCTATACATCCCTCCCTCCCCCCTCAGTAAATACCTTCGTGGGCTGCCTCTTACCTCGTCGTGGCCAGCGGTGCAGGGCAGGAGCATTCTTTTCAGCATCTAGCCGGCGCCGCGCTGCTTCGTCAATGCCTGCGTCGGTTCTCGCAGGCGCTGAGGCTGTAGCTTTAACCACTGCACCACTCTAGAAATCAAAATATAGTAAAAATGAGCCGAGTCTAGGACAATCAAGCCATTGTGACATCACTGATGAGGTTGGGAGAAACACTAACTACATGGGTCAATGACTGGCTGAGTGGCAGACTTCAGAGGGTGGTAGTTAACAGTACCCTCTCTAAAACATCGGAGTGGAGTACCGCAGGGCTCAGTCTTGGGCCCGCTCCTTTTCAACATATTCATAGGGGACCTAACTCAGGGGCTTCAAGGTAAGGTAACGTTATTCGCTGACGACGCCAAACTATGCAATATAGTGAGAGACGGCAATTCACCCGATCGTATGACACAGGACCTACATTTGTTGGAGCTTTGGTCCTCGACCTGGCAGCTGGGCTTCAACGCTAAGAAATGCAAGATCATGCACCTCGGCAGCAGAAATCCGTGCAGAACTTACACCTTGAATGGTTGAGACCTTAGCTAGAACTTCAACAGAACGAGACTTGGGAGTGATCGTCAGCGCAGACATGAAAACTGCTGATCATGCGGAGAAGGCTTCATCTAAGGCAAGACAGTGGTTAGGTTGCATCCGCAGGAGTTTCGTCAGCCGGAAGCCTGAAGTCATAATGCCATTATACGGAACCATGGTGAGGCCTCATTTGGAATACTGTGTGCAATTCTGGAGGCCACACTACCGAAAAGATGTGCTGAGAGTAGAGTCGGTGCAACGGATGGCCACCAGGATGGTCTCGGGGCTCAAGGATCTATCGTACGAGGAAAGGCTGAAAAATTTGCGGCTGTACTCACTCGAGGAACGTAGGGAGAGAGGAGACATGATCGAGACGTTTTAAGTATATTACCGGCCGTATCGAGATGGAAGAAGAGATTCTCTTTCTCAAAGGACCCTCGGCCACAAGAGGGCATCCGCTCAAACTCAGGGGCCGGAAATTTCATGGCGACACCAGGAAATATTTCTTCACCGAGAGAGTGGTTGATCCTTGGAACGAGCTCCCGGTGCAGGTGATCGAGGCAAACAGCGTGCAAGAATTTAAGAGCAAATGGGATGCCCATGTGGGATCCCTTAGAGGGTTAAGCCAAGGGAACCAGGAATGGGATCCCTAGGATAGTAGACTTGGGGGTGGGTCAGTAGAGTGGGCAGACCCGATGGGCTATGGCCCTTATCTGCCGTCATCTTCTATGTTTCTATGTTTCTACCAGCTCTGGTTATCAGAGGCTGAAACTTTTCACACTATTCATTTATTCAATGTTCTATACAGTTAAGAACATAAGAACATAAGCAGTGCCTCCGCCGGGTCAGACCATAGGTCCATCCCGCCCAGCAGTCCGCTCCCGTGGCGGCCCAAACAGGTCACGACCTGTCTGAATCACCAGAAGGGGCTCCCTTGCCACCTTGGTTTCTCATTGAAGTCCTATCTTCCCATCGAAGTCCTAACCCTCCGGTCTTGCACATGCACGACCTGGTTGGCTTTCTATACTTATTACCTGGTTAGCTTTCTATACTTGTGTTACATCCCAGCTCCTCCCTCAGTATCCCACGATCCCTTTATCCCTCAGGAATCCGTCCAATCCCTGTTTGAATCCCTGTACCGTACTCTGCCTGATCACTTCCTCCGGTAGCGCATTCCAAGTGTCCACGACCCTCTGGGTGAAAAAAAACTTCCTTGCATTCGTTTTGAACCTATCTCCCTTCAGTTTCTCCGAATGCCCCCTCGTATTTGCTGTCCCTTTCAGTCTGAAGAATCTGTCCCTATCCACCCTCTCTATGCCCCTCATGATCTTGAAGGTCTCTATCATATCTCCCCTGAGCCTCCTTTTTTCCAGAGAGAAGAGCCCCAGCCTATCCAACCTCTCGGCGTATGGGCAGTGTTCCAGCCCCTTTACCAGTTTCGTTGTTCTCCCAGGGGAGCTCAGAGCAGTTTACATGGATTTATTCAGGTGCTCGAGCATTTTTCCCTGTCCCGGTGGGCTCACAATCTATCTAATGTACCTGGGTCAATGGGGGATTAAGCGACCTGCCCAGGGTCACAAGGAGCAGTGCAAGTCAGAACCCACAACCTCATGGTTCCAAGCCTGCAGTTCCAACCCCTGTGCCACACTTTCAGACCTAGTGTGGTAGGAGATAGCATGGTACACATTGTCTGACAGGGATGGCAAAACAGTTAACAAAGCCTGGTAAAATATAATATGACAAGCATGGTAGGGTGAGAAATAGTCTGGCCAGCCTAGTATTACAAAGCACGGGTTGCGTAGTACAAGACGACTTGGCAAAGTTGGTAAGACAAGCGTGCGTGCTGAAACCCAGCATAGAAGACGTGGAACAGCAAACACCGTGTGGCAGACGTGGCATGAGAGATGGAAGCCTGGTAGACGGCATGGGAATCCCAGTGGCAGGCAAAACGGATCAGTAGCTGTGACCTAGGTCTGTATTTTTCCGCAGCTGGGATCAAGGACAACTCTGGAGAGAAACAGATTTGTGGCAGGAGGTGTGGACAGAAAGTGGGACCACCTGACGTGGTCCCTCTTGGGAGACGTTCTCCCTAAAAATCCAGGTTCAAATCCTCTATAGTGGCCACTGAAATCTGGGAATCAAAACTCTTGGGTGCGGATAAGAAATGGGGGAGGTGATCTTAGCTGTGACAATCCAGGGGCTTGTGCTGTGGCTCCAGAAAAAGGAAGATGGATCGAGACATCCGGGTTTTACTTCCATTGCTTTCAGTGGAAGTAAAACCCGGATGCCTCAAGCCGTCTTCCTTTTTCTGGAGCTATATGGTAACCGTATCCTGGTGCAGTCTCACAACCCACATTGGCCCTGCTGAAGAGCCCAGCACACCGAAATGGGCTCCAGAGCTGCCAAGGCACCCAGCTCCAGGAGAGAGACTTTCGGGCCAGTCCTGGTTTTTAAACATGCATCCCAAAGCAGTATGGGATTTGTAGTCCCTGATTCTACCCTCTGTTATCAGTGCTGCAGGTCCCATAATGCATCAGGATGAGATGGGCAGAAATCCAGGAGTGGCCCACTATTTCCCTTCTGCAGCTGGATCGTTTGGAAGCTGTGGGGGCTTCTCCGGAGACCTGGCTTTGAAACTGAGGAGGAGGAGGAGGGAGTAACGGTACCGACCGGGCTGTGACTGTGGGTACCAGCCCAGCATGCCAAGAAAGCAACCCTGCCTTTGTCTCCCTGAGCCAGGCGAGGAGAGGGAGTGGTGCATTTTCCGGGCTTTGGAAGCCAGTGGGTGGGTGGCGGGGAGGAGAAGAGAGTCTTCATCTTGAAACCACCTAGTTTTGTTTTCTTGGAACCTAGATCACACCCTTCCTATGTAAGGCAAGTGAAGCGAGCATCCTTTGGCGAGCATATAAAAAACTGCTTGGAGTGACTGCGTGTTCACTGTCTCTGAAAGCATCAGCTGAAAATGACCGTGTCTCTGCTTTGCCTGATGGCTGCAGCCCTCTCCGTGCAGACGGGTAAGAGATGCATTTAATTATCAAGCCTCTTTCAGCCTTTTATTCTTAGTTTACAGATGCTTTTTATTAAACCCCTCTGGGAGAAAGGAGGACTAGGGGTAAACAATGCGTTGGAGGCCCTTCCCAGTGTTTTTCCATCAATGAAGACAATAGATCAGAATCTTTATAGGATCAGAGGGACTTCACAGCTGTACACTAATATTTTGGGTTTATAGATTACCTTAGCATAGTCTCAAACTGATGCCAGCTATTTAATGCAAATTAAAGGCGGATTTCCAGCATCTGGCCTCTGCATGAAACGCCTAAGAAGCCTTTCCAAAGCCTAGCTTGTCCCTAACCCCACATTCTAAGTCGGGGCTGCAGCCCCTCACAAAGTGACGGTCCAAAATGCATAGCTCCTCGGGTCATTTACCTGATTTTTCTTTTTTTTGTTTGTTTGTTTCTAAGGATAATGTGATGAATACTGTGCAGTGTTCGACAACACAGGGGAAAAAAATCATGTCCTTTTTTTTCTCCTATTATTTCAGGTTAACAATGACACGACATAACAAGGGGAAAACTCAAAATTTCATGTATTCCCTCATGTTAATAGTGGTCATATTTGCCATATTGTTTATTAACTGCCTTTTTCATGAAAGAGATTCACCCAAAGCAATTTACAATACATCGATGGTGAGCCGGCTGACATTGTGTATTTGGATTTTCAAAAGGCATTTGAAAAAGTGCCTCAAGACTTCTTAGAAATTCACGGGATAGGAGGTGATGCCCTATCATGGGTTAAGAACTGGTTGGAAGACAGAAAAAAGAGAGAGTAGGTTGAAATGGTCAATATTCAGAATGGAGAAGGGTAAATAGTGGGATAGCGTAGCAGGTTTTAAGAAAGGTTTGGACAAATTCCTGGAGGAAAAGTCCATAGTCTGTTATTAAGACATGGGGAAGCCTCTGCTTGCCCTGGATTGGCAGCATGGAATGTTTCTACTCCTTGGGATTCCAGAATCTTGCTACTCCTAGGGGTTCTGTATGGAATGTTGCTACTCCTTGGGTTTTGGCCAGGTACTAGGGACCTGGATTGGTCACTGCGAAAATGGGCTACTGGGCTTGATGGACCATTGGTCTGACCTCGTATGGCTATTCTTATGTTCTTACATGTGCCATGTATAGGACAGTGTAACATCGCTGATGAGGTTGGCTCTGAGACACTGTGGAATCTCAGCTCTGGAATGTTGAATGTAGCCCGAGAGCTTGTCTTGACGGGCGTAGAGTAAAACGGGGCTGGGAGGCCCGTGTGCCACCCATGTTTTGGGGTTTTTTTTGGGGGGTGCACATGTTTCTCCATGAATGAACATAAGAACATAACATAAGAACATAAGCCGTGCCTCTGCCGGGTCAGACCTGAGGTCCATCACGCCCAGCAGTCCGCTCACGCGGCGGCCCATCAGGTCAGGACCTGTATACTAGCCCTCTATCTATGCCCTTCTATCCCCTTTTCCTTAAGAAAATTGTCCAATCCCTTCTTGAATTCCAATACCGTACCTTGTCCTATCACTCTCTCTGGAAGCGCGTTCCAGGTGTCTTAGGAGAAGGACCGCAGGCAGACAGGAGTGACTGCAGCATATGTCATACTACATTGCCCACAATGCTTAGCTCGCATATCCAGGCAAGAAAATAGAGCAATAAAGTTCTGTGAAATTACTGAATCACGTAAAGCCTATCTTGAAGCCCTGTCACAACCGCAAAAATAGGCCTATCTATAACCGCTAAGCATTGAATATCAGCTTAACCAGTTAAGTTACAGTATTGCAGTCAAAATTGGAAACTGGATATGACAAAGCACTGAATATCCTGTCTGACCACTTGGGGGGCACTAGGGCATTTAGGTCCTTTTTTTCTACTACTAGTACTGCCAGATGAAAGCAGATCTGTACATTGTATTGACCACGTAAGAGACAATCCCTGCTTGGCAGAGCTCACAATCTAATCATACAGACAGCAGGACAGATTGGGATAGGGAATTACAGAGTGAGTGGCAAAGAGATGTGGATTCGTTACAAGCGAGTTGGAGTTAGGAGTTAAAAAGCACCCTCGAAAAAAGTGGGCTTTTAGCCTAGATTTAAACAGTGCCAGAAAAGGAACTTGACTTGCCTGAGTTCTTTTCTCTCTGGCACCCCAGCTGTGCTCCTTCCCCCACTTCTTCCCATCAGTGCCACCTCTCTGGCTCCCTCTCAGTTGGTGTGTGTGTTTGGGGGGGGGGGGGGTGGGTGGATCTCACTTTCCTATAAGCCAAAGGCAGACTTCAGTTCCCTTTCCCTAAACCACAAGTGATGGGACATCACTGGTATCAATACACTGAATATGTCCTACGCACAAACTCTGCATAAGGATTAGCAATGCTAAACACAACACCTGAAGCCAGTGAAGGCACTCGCTCCTCACCCACAGTGCTAGCCTCCATGCCAAAGATCATACATAAGCAGCTTTAGCTAAATACAGAAACATAGACACATGAAGGCAGATAAAGGCCAAATGGCCCATCCAGTCTGCCCATCCACTCCATCCATCCACTATCTCCTCCTCTCCCTATTGGCTAAGGCTCTTAACATTTGCATCTCCTCTTCCTATTGGCTAAGGCTCTTTACACCTGCTTTGTGATGTCATAGAACTTTATGGAGGTGGAGTCCTGCACTTATTTTTAAATAGTGTTAGTTGTTATTTAATGTGACGTATTAAAAATTTTTCATTATAAAATTAATTGTTTTTGATTCTCTCTCTAGAAGAATATAGAAACATAGAAACATGATGGCAGATAAAGGCCAAATGGTCCATCCGCAGCATCCACTATCTCCTCCTGTCTCTATTGGCTACGGCTCTTAACATTTGCATCTCCTCTTCCTATTGGCTAAGGCTCTTTACACCTGCATTGTGATGTCATAGAACTTTATGGTTATAGAAACATGATGGCAGATAAAGGCCAAATGGTCCATCCGCAGCATCCACTATCTCCTCCTGTCTCTATTGGCTACGGCTCTTAACATTTGCATCTCCTCTTCCTATTGGCTAAGGCTCTTTACACCTGCATTGTGATGCCATAGAACTTTATGGTTATAGACACATGATGGTAGATGAAAGCCAAATGGCCCATCCTCAGCATCCACTATCTCCTCCTCTCCCTAAGAGATCCCACTTGCATATCCCAGGCTTTCTTGAATTCAGACACAGTCTCCGTTTCTACCACCTCTTCATGCACATTTACATTACGTACATAAGAGCATAAGAATTGCCGCTGCTGGGTCAGACCAGTGGTCCATCGTATCCAGCAGTCCACTCCCACAGCAACCCTTGGGTCAAAGACCAGTGCCCTATCTGAGACTAGCCTTACCTGCGTACATTCTGGTTCAGCAGGAATAACTTTGTCTTGAATCCCTGGAGGTATTTAAATGTCTCTCTCCCCACTTGCATCGTCTGCCCTCTTCTCTCTCCCCACTTGCATCATCTGCCCCTTCTCTCTCTTTCCCCCCACTTCCATCATCTGCCCTCTTCTTTCTCCCCACTTCCATCATCTGCCCCCTTCTCTCAATCTCTCCATCCACCACAGGCCCATCTTTCTCCCTTCCTCACCTTTCCGATTTTGGCAACAAGATTGGCAAGGCCCCCCCCCCCCCCCCGCGATGACACTTAAGATCGGCAACGGGCCTCCTTCTACCCCCAGAATCAACAGAACTTCAGATTAGCAACAGGTGCTCAGTCAAAAGCTTCCCTCTGACTGAACTGCCTGGGCGGAAATAGGAAGCTGAGTCAGAGGGAAGCTTTTGACTGAGCACCTGTTGCCGATCTGAAGTTCTGTTGATGTCGGGAGAAGGAGACCAAAGTTGAGTGCAGTCGCGGGGGGGGGGGGGGCTGCCGATGCCGCTGAGTGCCATTGCGGAGGGGGGGGGGCGCTGATGCCACTGAGTGCCATCGCAGGGGGGAGGGCGCCGATGCCGCTGAGTGCCGTTGCCGTTGCAGCCCAGGAATTTTCCGGACCTGGCCAGCTGTGCACCCGGAGCAGACCTCCCCCCCCCGCCCTCCCTTGGTATGCCACTGCTGTAAGGTGCCCCACTACTCTGTTGCCATGTCTGGGTGTCCAGTCCATCACTTTGCTGGCCCCTTCCATGCCCAAAAGGTCTGGTTCTAGGTGTTTCAGACTTGGACGACTTTTTGGACGAGAATGTGGTATAAAGATAGATGTATTAGCAGTCTGGATGATCAGACATATTCTTTGAGAATGGACTTTGGACGCTGCAATTAGTGCCCTAGGTCCAAAATGGACTTAGATGTTTGTTTTGATTATGCCCCTCCACCTCTGTATGCCAAAGTGACAAAAAGGCAATATACAAGTCCCCTTTCAATAAACATGCTGGCAAATCCACATGTATTTGCTGATGTTCTCATACACATTTCACAAAAAGCTGGGCGTATCTGTGTTCTGCATGAATGAAAAAGGCATGGTTTTCTGTTAGCATTGACTCTGCAGGACCATTCTGTACTAATCTGCCTTGTTTAGTTTTACAACGAGTGTATTGATGTTCTAGTGCTCACGGCAGTGTTTACGATGATGCCTTTTCCTAGTTCCACCCTTGTATGACTCATGGATTATTTCTAAAAAATATTTTTTTCATATAAAGGAGGAGGTATTAAAAATGATCGGCCCCCAAGTTTCAAATATATTAGGTATATGCCACTGAAAGGGGTCCTTTTATCAAGGCGCGGTAGGAGTTTAATGCACGGAATACCGCACGTTAAACCGCCTGCCGTGCTAGTCGCTAACGCCTCCATTGACGAGGAGTTAGTTTTTTCGCTTGCCGCGGGGGTTAGCATGTGATGAACTGTCCGACGCGCTAACCCCTGTAGCGTGCCTTGATAAAAGGAGCCCAAAGTCTTATTGAATTTGAAAAAGAAAATATGTATAACTAATGTTCAGACAAGAAGAATAGATAGAAAGCCTTTTTAATTTTGATTTTTCTGGAATGTGGGAATGTGCGTCTCTTCTCATATTTTGCACAGTAGAGAGGAGGAGATAATTTAAAACTGAATTTTCCAATCTCTATCAAGAGCTCTCCCTTACAACCAGTAAGTAATATTAAGATTCTAGGGATTATTTTTGATTACAAACTATCCTTTCATGATCACATTAGTAGCATTATCAAATCAACTTTCTTTAGGCTTCGCCAAATTCGCTCAGTTTCACAATTTCTCTGCACTAAATCCCTCAATATTCGTATCCACTCTCTCGTGATTTCCAAAATCGATTACTGCAATGCCCTATTCAAGGGAATAGCTCAAAATGAAATCAAGCGTCTACAAATTATTCAGAATGCTTCTATCAAGCTCATATTCAAAGCCAAGAAGTTTGATCACGTAACACCCCTTCTCAATAAAGCGCACTGGCTTCCAGTTGCTCACTGGATAACATATAAACTATGTTTGCTCATATTCAAATCCCTTCTTTACAAAACTCCAGCTTTCATTTATAAGTTATTGATTCCATATACTTCCAATAGAACGTTAAGATCTACTGAACAGCACTTGCTGACGATTCCCTCTCTTAGAATTATTAATACTAGACGGCAATTGATTTTTTTCTGTTACAGCCCCCCAAACTTGGAACTCACTTCCTATTCATTTGAGGGAAGAACACAACTTAGAAAAATTCAAAAGTAAACTAAAGAGCTTTCTTTTTAAAGACGCCTTTGAAAATTAGTCATTTAGTCTTCCAACCAATTTTACTTTTTCTCTCTAATTTTATTGAAGTAATTTTTAACTTCCCTTTCCTTCTGTAACTCCCTTATATGTTTCTTTAACTTTTAAATAACTTGTAGTTCTTATCCCTCTCTTCCCTTATGTTCTTAGTTTTGTTACGTTTGTCAATAGTCTTGTCAGACCTGATTTTTGTTATTTATTGTATTGTTCCCCACATTTTGTAATTTGATTATTATGTACATCGCTTAGAATTATGATTAAGCGATTAATCAAATCTCCATTAAACTTGAAACTTGAAATGCATTTCTGTTTTCTATTTTTCCAGTGTTCTATTGCATAGAAGGTTTGTCTTCCTGGGGTTCAGGTTTTGTCTGCATATTTGTACTTTTAAATTTGTAGTTACTTATTCTGTATTTGTTGAAGAATCTGTTATGGTAGCAGTGCAGCTTATGCTGTTTCCCCCATAGGGGGCGATGGTGTATTGGTATTCTAGATCTCAGGGTGATAAGTGAAGTGCTGCCTCTTCTTAGACAGGGTTGCTGTTTGAGCTCGTTCAGGGCAAGATTCTCAAAACTTTAACGTGGTCACTAAACAGTTTTCCGGTGGTTTAGCCTGCGTGCATTTTAGCGGCGGATTATCAAAACGGACTGTCTCTGCCTTTAGCAAGGTTTCAAGCAGCCTCCGACAATGGCAAATGCAAATGTGCTCTTTAACAATGAAATGAGCCCTCCAGTACATTTTTAAAAATCGCCGAGGCATTTTCAAAGAGCGGCATCGGTTTTTGGCGACAAAAAGCAGTGAGTGGTCCATGAGTGCCGTTACACTGCCAGCACTTGTGCTTTGACTGTGGCTAATGAAAAAAAAAGTGTATCTATATATTTTATAAGTGGAGGGTAGTAAAATCACACTTCTTTTGAGTTTATGGGAGCGACAGGCATATTTCATGTGGGTTTTTTAAAAGCCAATGTATCTTCTTGAGCGTGTGTATGATACCAAACTAAACTAAAGCTTAATTTTGTCTACCGAGTCGTCATTCTGAGAAGGCTCGACTCGGTTTACAGCAATTAAATAAACAGGGAATGTTTTACAAATGATAAATAGAAGATAACGGCAAAATTTCAAAAGAATTAATTTTCAAAATGTTTGGCAAATAGAGTCGTTTTTAAAGATTTACGGAAAAATCGAAACGAACTGAAACTCCTTAAAAAAAAAGGGGAGATCGTTCCAGAGTTGAGAGAGTTTAAAGATCAAAGATTTGACTGAAGATCTTGACGCCTTTAATCCCTTTTTTAGAAGGAAGGGAGAGTTTAAATGGTTGGATACCTCTCACAAAGGAGAATCGGTAAACGTTCCAAAATAAAGGAATAAGAGGATTAAAGACACCATGTAGAATTTTAAAAGAAATACAAGCGCATTTCAATTGAATTCTAAAATAAACCGGGAGCCAATGAAGGCTCTGAAGCAAAGGGGTCACATGGTCAAATTTACGTTTTCCAAAGATCAGCTTCGCAGCAGTATTCTGAATTAATTGTAATCTATGAAGACAAATTTTTGTAATGCCGAGGTAGATAACGTTACAGTAATCAAGACGAGATAATATAATTGATTGAACTAAGATAGAAAAATGACGGTGATGATACTCTTGTCTTGTGTGTTTCTGGCTGTGGGTCATGATTAAATTTTACATAAAAAAACAAATTACAAGATTTACCTGAATTAGGGTAGTTTTTTTTTTTTTTTTAGAGAAAGGCATGTTTAATGTGTGATTGATAAAAGTCGACGTTACTTCTCCCCTCCCCACCTCTCCCATTTGTCCAATAGCTCTTGTATGCGTATGATTGACACACCGCTGACCATCACTGATAAAACTGCAAACCCAGCTTTTATACTCACCGTAAAACGTTGGATTAACAAGGACCGACGCTTACTATACACGCGTTTGCAATAGCAACGGCTCGCGCTGGAATATCTGGTTTTGCGACACCACAGCTTTTGCGACCGACTGCTACTGCCACGTGTGTCTGCGCGTACGATGTAAGCTATATTCTATGCTCAAACAACGCATGTGTTGATTGCGTTGCTTTCCAGGGACAGGCGCACATTCACGCCTCTTTCCTTGTACATTCTGCGTATGTGCCGCTCACTGTCACCATCGACTCAACGCATGTAAATATAGCGAATCTTCCCTGCTGTCCGCTGACTTCATTTGCATGCGAGATTTTTGGAGAATGTCTCGCTTTTTTACAAATTCGCTATCAAAACGGCTGCGTTAGCAGACCGCCACTTTTTAACGCTTTTTTCTGAGAATCTTGCCCACAGTTCTGTAACGACATGACAAGCGTGATTTATAGGTTCTAAGTGTGTTTTTGCAGGATACTGTGGCCGTTAGCGTAAGAATTTGCTGCTTCTCGGTGCACTAGACTTTTGTAGTATTGTAGGGTCATGAAATGGTTAACTGTTGTGTAAAATATTGCTCTGGCCTACATAGCTGAAAACAGTGTACAATCTACTGACCTCATCTGCCTAAAATGTATGTCCCTACCTTACCACATTGTAAGCTAAACAGATAAGAGTTTGAGCCATGATGTACCCTGCCCTTCTGTACATGTAACATTTAGAACTGTAAGATTTAGATAAGCGGAGAAATGAGCTAGTTTTCTATAGGACTATAAGTTGTAGCCCTGAACCTATCACAAGTGCTGGCTTAGGACCAATAATAATTGTAGAAAAGTTATAGAAGTAACAAATGAAAATTGTAGTTTTTGCATGTATTAGTTTGCATATGTTTAGTGAAACGGGCATAAAAGTCCATGCATTTCCTGATTCTAACACTCTAGTAGGCAGGCTGTTCACTGCACTAGAGTCCAGCATGCTGTAATAAACCTCTTGTACTTTCTTCACGCCTCTGACTGTGTCCAAGTGACCTTTCAGTATCATCCCAGTTTTGAGATGAACCTTCAAGTTCAACAAAATGTAAGACTATTTCTTTCTTGGTGGTGGCTAGCGGAGGGAGGATATCGGGCACCCCCCCCAATAATTTGGTACACCGTCAATTGCACGCAAGAGAAACATGCGAAGTCAAATACACGGTGTCAAATGCACATGGATCAAATGCGTGCATGACAAATTGCACGTGGGTCAATTGCGCATGGGACAATTGCACGCATGGCAAATGCGCACAGCGTGCGTGCACGTCTATGTCTGCTCTTTGGGGTCATGCGCATGCACCACAAAAGCACTTATGGTTCACATATACGCATGAGTGCATATGTCGGCTTTGGGGGGGGGGATGATGCGCATGCACCACATATAAGCGTTGCACGCATGTGGCACACACGTATGTCCTCATGCACATGCGCCACAAAAGCAATTCTGGTTCAAATGTACGCATGCGCACATATGTCGGCTTTTTGGGGATCATGCATATGTGCCACATAATATCACACGCATGTGGCACGCATATGTGTCCGGCGTGCTTGTGTCCGGCACGCATGTGTCTGGCGCATATTTGTCCTGCACATAATTGTCCTGCGCCTAATTGTCTGCGTGTATTTGACTGCGCGTGTATGTCTTGAGCGTATTACATGGGCCACCAATAATTTGGGTAGGAGGTACTACGTAGACTGGCATTAACTCTGTGTTGCTTTATTTTGTACAGATAAGTCTGTCTACTTATATCTGGATTTTATGTTCATGTTTTGCGTTGCCCAGCTTGTCGAGCTGGAGAAAGATTTTTTTTTTTGTTAAATGCCGATGAGGTGTTTACTTCTAAATCCATACCGTTGGTATTGTTTGAATGGAGGTGTGGTTCGGAGGCTTTTTCCTTCCTCTCTTGTTTTAATCAGCAGCACTTAGCAGATTTAATGTTTTGTATTTAGTGTTTTGGTTTCTGATTCACTTCGAAGAGTGTGTTATTGGGACAGTTAACTCTGCGTTAGCCAGTTAGCCTGGAGCAAGTGTAGCACACTAGCTGGCTAATGCTCCCACGCCCTCTCTCTGACCGTGCCGCGCCCCCCTGAGGAACAAAACATCTGAAAAATGCAGTCAGCACGTTTAGCAATTTAACGCGTGGAAACGGGCAACTACCTGAAAATCCCTTAACATGGTCATGCGGTACCTGTTTTCTGCGTGTTAAGGGCTTAACGAACGTAAGTAAAAGGACTTTTAAAAGACAACAGGTAACGGCTCTGTGCACATGTCCAAAGAAAGAAAATGCCAGCACACATCTCCGCACAGCCCGGAATGTTCTGCACATAATTAGCCTACCATAAATTTTAGGTGCAAGACATTTTTGTAAGGCTAATATTTATTCAGAGAACAACATTCTGGATTACATATGCGCTCGCATGTGCTGGCATTTTCATTTAGACACGTGCACTGTGAAGCTACCCTTACTACAGAACCTTTGTTTTAAGGAAGGTTTGGACAAGTTCCTGGAGGAAAAGTCCATAGTCTGTTATTGAGAAAGACATGGGGGAAGCCACTGCTTGCCCTGGATCGGTAGCATGGAATGTTGCTACTCCTTGGGATTCTGTATGGAATGTTGCTACTCTGGGGATTCCGGAATCTTGCTATTCTTTGAGATTCTCTATGGAATGTTGCTACTCTTTGGGATTCTAGAATCTTGTTACTCTCTGGGATTCCAGAATCTTGCTATTCTTTGAGATTCTGTATGGAATGTTGCTACTCTTTGGGGTTCTAGAATCTTGTTACTCTCTGGGATTCCGGATTCTTGCTATTCTTTGAGATTCTGTATGGAATGTTGCTACTCTTTGGGATTCTAGAATCTTGTTACTCTCTGGGATTCCGGAATCTTGCTATTCTTTGAGATTCTGTATGGAATGTTGCTACTCTTTGGGTTTTGGCCAGGTACTAGTGACCTGGATTGGCCACCGCGAGAACGGGCAACTGGGCTTGATGGATCATTGGTCTGATCCAGTAAGGTTATTCTTATGTTCTTATGTGTCCAGCAGGTTTTCCCTGACCAGTTTGCAAAATTCTGCATGCATTGAATTTGATCTAATTAGCTTACTGTTGATGTTAGAAGCTGCACACTCAGTCATCGGTCAACTGCTTTTGGCATCGACCCCTCTGTGTTCAGGGAACTGCTGTGGATCAGACTAAGAAACTGTGATCCTATGGGAACACGCTACTCGCCTCCTTTTAAGCATTAGGGGACAGCTGAGGACCAG
The DNA here is from genome assembly GCF_902459505.1 of Geotrypetes seraphini. Taxonomy (NCBI): domain Eukaryota; kingdom Metazoa; phylum Chordata; class Amphibia; order Gymnophiona; family Dermophiidae; genus Geotrypetes; species Geotrypetes seraphini. The sequence continues at coordinate 15,786,345 of NC_047085.1, forward strand.
ACTAGCTGCCTTGGTTCTTTCTCCTCCTTCTCCGTTGTTCCTAGAACAGGGTTGTCCAACTTATGGCCCAGAATCCGGCCCACCAAATGCTTTTCTCTGTTCTTCAGAAGCTTGGCAGTCCAGGATTCCAGCTTCCCCACTGTGACTTTGCTCTCAGTGAGCTTGAGCCTTGCAGCGCCAGAAGTTCAGATTGGTCTTGTGGTTTCAAGGCTGATGAGACCAACCTGAACTTCCGGCATCATGTAGTTCAAGCTTGTATAGAGCTGTGTCACAGTGGGAAGCGGGAATCCCGCTGTTTTTTCTGCGGCTGAAACCAAATGAAGACTGGGGAGGGGAATATATGAGAGAGAGAGAGAGAAGACTGGGTGAAGGTAGGGTTACCAGACATCTGGGAAAACACAGATATGTCCTCTCTTTAGAGGACTGCCTGGGTGCCTGAATGTTTTTGGGGTTTTTTTAATGGGGGAGTCTGTCCCGGTTTAGTCCCACTGTAATTTAGTCTTTGTGCAGCCAGAAGCAGCATTGAGGTAAGCATGCTGCCGCCGCCGACCAGCCCCAGAAGCCACCTCTCTGCAGGTCTCACCTATGTGGGAACAGAAAGTCACTGCAGAGAGGCGGTTTCTGGGGCAGGCCAGCGCCAGTAGGCTTACCTCATTGCTGTTCCTGGCTGGTGGGAGGAGAGAGAGAGAGAGAGAAGCATCTGTGGGGGGAGAAGGTTAGGAGGAAAGGAGAGTGAGAAACACTAAAACAGTACTGAAGAAAATGGGAGGAGTGTGGGAGGAGTGTGGGTCTGGTCATGTGCCTCATTTTTGTCTTCACAAATATGGTAACCCTAGGTGAAGGCTGGGGGAGTACATATGAGGGTATACCGTCAAAAGTGTGGAGGACTTTGGCACGACAACAATCCTGCGGCAACATATACGTGCAGGACATATGCGTGCCTTCCCGTTAGCGCTGTGAGGAGTGTGTGGGGGGGAATTCCGCCATTACATTTACAAGTCTTTGCACTCCCAAGTACACTGAAAATTGCCGTTCTCCTTTCTGTATTCGCTGTTCGGGAATTTTCATTGTAGTTGGGGAGGGGTTTGTTCCCCCACCCCACCCCCAACTGGAGCACAAGGACTTGTAAATATAATGGGGGGTTCCTCCCACACCCCCTCACAACGCTAACAGAAAGGCATGAAAGCTGCGGAAGTGGTGGTGCGCATATGTCTTGCATGCAAATTTTGCCATGGGATTGTCGGCGCGCCAAAGTCCTGCGTGCTGTTGACAGGTCACCTATATGAGAGAGAGGGAGACTGGGTGAAGGTCAGGGAAGAAACAATGCACCATCATATATTGTCACTATCTGATGAAACATGCAGCAAAATTGGTGGCATGGAATGCTGCTACTATTTGGGTTTTTGCCAGGTACTTGTGACCTGAATTGGCTTCCATGAAGACAGGATACTGAGCTAGATGGTGAAGCTTGAAGAATGGTCTGAAATTTGGCAGCTAAAATTTAATGCTAATAAATGCAATGTCGTGCTTTTGGGCTGCAAAAACCCGAGGGAACGATACAGTTTAGGGGGTGAAGAACTTATGTGCACGACAGAAGAGCGGGACTTGGGTGGGATCGGATGCGATGATCTTAAGGTGGCCAAACAAGTTGAAAAGGTGACGGTGAAAGCTAGAAGGATGCTAGGTTGCATAGGGAGAGGTATGGCCAGTGGGAAAAAGGAGGTATTGATGCCCCTGTATAAGACTTTGGTGAGACCTCATTTAGAATATTGTTTACAATTCTGGAGGCTGCACCTTCAAAAAATATAAAAAGGATGAAGTCGGTCCAGAAGAAGGCTACTAAAATGGTGCGTGGTCTTCGTGATAAGGCGTATGGGGACAGACTTAAAGATCTCAATCTGTATACTTTGGAGGAAAGGCGGTAGAGGGGAGATATGATAGAGTCGTTTAAATACCTACGTGAGTCGAGTCTCTTTCATTTGAAAGGAAACTCTGCAATGAGAGGCCATAGGATGAAGTTGAGGTGAGAGGCTCCGGAGTAATCTATGGAAATACATTTTTACAGAAAGGGTGGTAGATGCGTGGAATAGTCTCCCAGAAGAGATGGTGGAGACAGAGACTGTGTCTGAATTCAAGAGGGCCTGGGAGAGGCACGTGGGATCTCTCAGAGAGAGAGAAAGAGATATTGTCTACTGCGGATGGGCAGACTAGATGGGCCATTTGGCCTTTATCTGCTGTCATGTTTTTATGGTTGGTCTGACCCAGTAAGGCTATTCTTATGTTCTTAGTGTGTACTTTGGCCCTATGAATGTTACAAAATATAAAATGTGGCCCCTGATAAAGGGTTGGAGAAGCCTGCCCTAGAGTGAAGGCTGAGAGGGGTTGTTCCTATATGCTTCTAATGGGACCGTCTCCAGGGGGAAGAGACAAAGTTCATTCTTTAAAACAGAGTTGTACACTTCTTACCCGTCATTTCTGTAGCATGACTATCGTTTATCATTTATCGTTTTATTAAACTTGATATAATATACTGCCTCAGTTGCAGCACAATTCAAGGCGGTTTACAACAAAATACATCAAATGAAACATAAATTAAAAAAGGAACGCCATTGAAAATAGGATAGTACACTACTTTCATGCAGAAACATAAAACCTTTCACTGTCCATCACTGCAAAAATGTGTTCTCTATTAATTTGCTAGATTAAAAGAAAGCACGTTATTAGAGATAAGTCTTCAAAAGTACTCGAAACCGAGACTATGAAGATTCCAAGCGTAAACTAGTCGGTAAAGAGTTCTTTAAAATAGAGGCAACTGCAAAGAATGCTGAGTTCCTGGTTCTCTTCCATTTTGTTTTTGAGGAATGCGGAATCAGTAGTCTATTGTCTTAAAGAGATCGGAGAACCCTTGATGGAGAATATGGAACAATTAAAGATGCCAGATAGTCTGGAACACCCGAGTATAAAGTTTTGTAAGTCACAGCTAATATTTTAAACTGTATCCGAAAATAAATAGGTAACCAATGTAACTGTTTTAATTAAGGAGTTACATGATCATATTTAAGTGTATTTTGCCGTATTTTGTAATGTCTGAAGACGTTTTAGTTGTGATTTTGGCAGACCCGCATAGATCGCATTACAGTAATCTAATTTTGGATTTATAAATGCATTAGAAAAGTGTGAACAATGATTCTTCGGACACAAGGTTTTGAATTGCTTTAAGTCTCCGTAGGGCGTAAAACCCAGACTTAACCACAGCTGATATCTGTACAGTGAAAGATAACTGGAATCGATAATTATTCCCAGATAATGGAATGAATCAACTACCTGAATTTGTTTATTCCAAAATGTAGAAATCGATTTTTCACCTGTTATCCAACATGTAGTGTTTATTCGTGATTAAGGACCATATGATGATCTGTCAGCCAAAGTGAAATCTTTGCTAGACAAGAAAGATCCAAAGAAGTTGGTGAGGTGTAAAAAACCAACACAGGCACTGCTGTACATATTATATGCAAGTATATTGTCTGTCCCTATAGGGCTCACAATCGAAGTTTCTGTACCTGGGCCAATGGAGGGTTAAGTGACTTATCCAAGGTCACAAGGAGCTGCAGTGAGAACTGAACCCAGTTGCCCAGGATCTCAGTCCACTGCATTCACCATTAGGGTATTCCTCCTTTGAAAAGCTCTGAAAGCTTCCATCCAGAAGTTCAGGCTTCAGTGCCATTGGGTCATTTGCATCATCATTATTACATTACATTTCAAATGATATTTGAAAGAGGAATGAATTCAGATGGTTATGAAATTTCCCATACTCCATTATAAATTTCAAAGTAACTGGTAAAGAATTGCACCACCTGGCAGCATGATTTGCAAACAACAAAGAAAACAGTTTTGCATCTTGCTCGGATAAAATAGTAGTAAATTATTAGGTTCAACTCCTGTTTTTCTAGTAGATAAATTAACAATGGCAACGTACAGTATACTCTGGTGCAACGCCATATAGAATCAAAAATACTAAGGTACAAAGCTTAAAATCAACCCTAGAGGCAAATTAGCAATGAATGGGATGATTCATTGTGGCTGTTTCAATGCGGCTACAAAAAAAATGGCCATGCTGAATTGCTCCCTTCTCTCTCCACCGTGGACATAGGAGCAGGGAGAGGTGCTAGCGGATAGCAGACAGGGAAGAGAGAGGGAGGGAAGAATTTTGGGGCAATGTGGGGGGGCATTGCCCGAGAGGTGCTTGGATTGTGAATTGTCCCCTTCCGGTCGCCAAGGACACAGGAGAAGGGAGAGGTGACTGTGGATCATGGATAGGGAGAAGAGGGTGAGGGAAGAATTTTTGAGGGGAGTATGGGGTGGCTCCCCCCCTCCCCAAGTGCATAACATAACATAAAATCAACTTATAGACCGTGTAACCATAAGGATCTATGCGGTTTACAAAAGATTAACCTTTATTACAAATAGAACTCTGAAGAAAATTAATTACCCAGAAATCTAGAGAATAGATAAGTCTTCAAATGCATTCTGAACTCCAGGTTTGACATAGATAATAAGAATAGTTGCTTAAAATCTTTATCCCAAAGAGCTGCCTGATAGGACAGAGTATGTTCGTGATATCTTTTGCGGTTTACAATGGTTAAAAGATGTTACAAATTAAGTAGAATTAACAAGGTTAGACGCTAGTTATTAACAGCACTAGAGATCAGTTATTGTGGAGTAGGATTGTAAGGTCAGCTGCCTAAATACTTCAGGAACAGACATGTTTTTAGGTGTTTCCTAAATTCCCCATAAGTAGTAGGCGTGAGCATTTGTTCCAGATCTTTGCCCCATAATGCCACTTGATGTGATATGAGGGTGCCTGACCTCTAATGATTTTATAATACAACCAAACTTGAAATGATGCGGGCCTCTACGGGCAGTCAAGCTGAGATTCCTGACACTACAGGAAGAAGAGGGGGAGAGAAGAAACTACAAAGCCATGGAATAGAAGGAGATATACTAAGATGGATAGGCAAATGGCTGAAAAACAGATTGCAGAGGGTGGGCATAAATGGGAAGTTCTCGGACTGGGAAAAGGTGACAAGCGGTGTACCCCAGGGTTCGGTCCTTGGGCCCATCTTGTTCAATATCTTCATAAACGACCTGGAAGAAGAAACAATAAGTAATTTAATCAAGTTTGCAGACGACACAAAACTATGTAGGGTAGTTGGGTCACAAAAGGACAGAGAAGAACTCCAGAGAGATTTGAACCAGCTAGAGAAATGGGCAGAAAAGTGGCAGATGAAGTTTAACATAGAAAAATGCAAAGTGATGCACCTGGGTATGAAAACAAGGAACATGAATATAAAATGTTAGGTGTGACATTGGGCAAGACCGAACAAGAAAGGGACCTGGGGGTACTGATAGACAGGACCCTGAAGCCATTGGCTCAGTGCGCAGCGGCAACAAAGAAATGGATGTTGGGCATGATAAAGAAGGGAATCATGAGTAGATCGTCAGACATCATCATGCCGCTTTACAGAGCAATGGTCAGACCACACTTGGAATACTGTATCCAACACTGGTCTCCCTACCTAAAGAAGGATATAACCCTACTGGAGAGGGTGCAAAGGCGAGCCACGAAGCTAGTTAAAGGTATCGAGAATTTGAGCTACAAAGAACGCCTCGGAAAACTGGAATTGTTCACCCTCGAGAAGAGAAGACTGCGAGGGGACATGATAGAGACTTTTAAAATACTAAAAGGATTTGACAAAATAGAGCAAGAAACGTCGTTATTCACACTGTCAAATGTGACTTGGACAAGAGGTCATGGACTGAAACTGAGGGGCACCAGGCCCAGGACAAATATCAGGAAATTCTGTTTCACACAACGAGTGGTGGACGCTTGGAACGCTCTCCTGGAGGAGGATTCAAGGGCAAGTTGGATGCACACCTTCTCAGCAGGCAACACTTGGCTTGGCCTCCGCGAGTGCGGGTTGCCGGACTGGATGGACCTAGAGTCTGATCCAGCGAAGCCATTTCTTATGTTCTTAAGAATTTTGGAGGAGTGTGGGGGCATTGCCAAAATCCAAAGGTGCCCTGCCGTAGCAACCACATCCAATGAATCTTTGCAGCGGTCTCATTGTGGGACAATGGTAATATTTTTTAAATTGGTTGTATTGTAGTTCAAATATACCACATTGGCAGTAGTCAATTGGAATTGGAAGGTTTCAGGGTCAAAATGTTGATCTGACCTTTATACCATAAGTTTTCACAGTGTTTATAAACCTTCACAGTTTGACATTTGAACATGTTCCAATGTAAAAAAAAGAACTGAAAAAAGTGCCCCAAATCTTAAGTTTAGATTCTAATACGTATTTAATACCATTTATTATAATATCACATATTTCTTTTATGATTGAAATGAGGTGCTGGCAGCTAACAGTTTGTACTGGATATGATGTACTGTGTATTGGTTTAGTAGCGTTACTGCAGTTAACAAAGGGTTACTAGACGTCCGGATTTCCCCGGACAGCTTTTCAAAACTCAGCACTTTGTCCGGGTTTTAAAAAGCCCCCTCGAATCGCATCAGGCAGGGAGAAAGTCCACGCACACAGCAGGGGGGGGGGGGGGGCGGAGCTAGGGCAGAATTGGGGGCAGGATTAGGGCATTACAGGATGAGGGCTGGGTCTAGGGGTCCGTATTTTCCGATTGGAAAAATCTGGCAACTAAGTTAACGGTTTACTAAGTTGTGAAATATTTGAGATATTGGTTTCTACTTCCAACCCCCTTAGCTTTAAGCGGGATATAATTTAAAAAAAAGATAAATCTATATATATAAAATCGGATGGATGTATGTATGTGCCGCGATCACGCAAAAACGGCTTGACCGATTTGAACGAAACTTGGTATGCAGATCCCTCACTACCTGGGGTGATATGTTCTGGGGGTCTCACGGCCCACCTGCACATGTGGGCAGAGCTACAAACATAAAATCAGATTTCACCCATTCATGTCAATGGAAAAAATGTAAAGAGCTGCCAACGCAAAAACGGCTTGCCCGATTTGAACGAAACTTGGTATGCAGATCCCTCACTACCTGGGGTGATATGTTCTGGGGGTCTCGCGGCCCACAACTCTATGTTGCTTGCTCAAGGGTGGGTTCACCAATAATTTATATGTTCTTGCTCCTGGAGGTGAAACTAAAAATGTTGTTTATAATCATGTTTTGCGTTAGTTGTATTGTATTCATTTTGTCAAATATTTCACATTATAATTTGAATATTGTACTTTTTATAAAGCTGTAAAAAAATAATTTCTTTCACCACTATAAAGTATCTTTATTTGAATCCATTTACAGTGTTATTGCTATAATTAAATACCCGTGCAACGCCGGGGCATCAGCTAGTAATAAATATTATTACTGAAGATGTTAGATAACTAAGGACCTCTTTCATCAAGCTGAATAGCACAGGCCAGTGCGGTAAATACAGCGAAGCCTATACAGATTGAAAGCGCAGCATCGGCTACCGCGGCTTGATAAAAAAGGCCCTACGAATCAAAAAGCTACCTCCCTTGTTACAAAACCATACTGCGGATTTTAGCGCTCGCTGCAGCGATTGCAGCTCCAACACTGCGGCTGATGCTGAAAACTGTGCTACGGTTTTGTAAAAGGAAGAGGGGGGTTAGTTTACTCTTTATTAAGTTTCAGTTTAAATGTGTCAATTACTTGCTTAATAGCTGTAAAGCTTCCCCTAGAGCAGCGGTCTCCAACTCAAACCCTTTGCAGGGCCACGTTTTGGATTTGTAGGTACTTGGAGGGCCGCAGAAAAAATAGTTAGGGTTCTTTTACTAAGGCGAGCTAGCCGATTTAGCGTGCAGTAAAAACTAACGTGTCCATGGAATCTAACGCAGTTGTTCCCAACCCAGTCCTGGAGGACCACCAGCCAGTCGGGTTTTCGGGACAGCCCTAATGAATATAGCATTATATAGCCCTAATGAATATAGCATGTAGCAGATCGGCATGCCTATCACTTCCATTATACTGTGTGCAATTCTGGAGGCCACATTACCGTAAAGATGTGCTCAGAATTGAGTCGGTTCAGCGGATGGCCACCAGGATGGTCTCGGGGCTAAAAGGTCTCTCGTACGAAGAAAGACTGAACAAATTGCAGCTCTATACTCTCGAGGAGCGTAGGGAGAGGGGAGACGTGATTGAGACATTTAAGTACATCACGGGACGGGTCGAGGTGGAAGATGATATCTTTCTTCTCAAAGGACCCTCGAACACAAGAGGACATCCGCTCAAACTCAGGGGAGGGAAGTTTCGTGGAGACGTCAGGAAGTACTTCTTCACGGAACGAGTGATAGAGCATTGGAACAAGCTTCCAGTACAGGTGATCGAGGCCCGCAGTATCCCAGACTTCAAGAATAAATGGGATACCTATGTGGGATCACTGCGAGGGTCATACCAATGAATAGGGTTGCTAGGATATTGACTTAATAGAGCAGGTCAGTAGAGTTAAGGGGGCCAGTAGACTTATAAGGGTGGGTCAATGGTGTGGGCAGACTTGATGGGCTGTAGCCCTTATCTGCCGTCATCTTTCTATGTTTCTATGTTTCTATATGCAAATCTCTCTCATGCATATTCATTAGGGCTATCCCATGTAGCAGATCGGCATGCCTATCACTTCCATTATATGCAAATCTCTCTCATGCATATTCATTAGGGCTATCCCATGTAGCAGATCGGCATGCCTATCACTTCCATTATATGCAAATCTCTCTCATGCATATTCATTAGGGCTATCCCATGTAGCAGATCGGCATGCCTATCACTTCCATTATATGCAAATCTCTCTCATGCAAATTCATTAGGGCTATCCCATGTAGCAGATCGGCATGCCTATCACTTCCATTATATGCAAATCTCTCTCATGCATATTCATTAGGGTTATCCCATGTAGCAGATCGGCATGCCTATCACTTCCATTATATGCAAATCTCTCTCATGCATATTCATTAGGGCTATCCCATGTAGCAGATCGGCATGCCTATCACTTCCATTATATGCAAATCTCTCTCATGCAAATTCATTAGGGCTATCCCATGTAGCAGATCGGCATGCCTATCACTTCCATTATATGCAAATCTCTCTCATGCATATTCATTAGGGCTATCCCATGTAGCAGATCGGCATGCCTATCACTTCCATTATATGCAAATCTCTCTCATGCAAATTCATTAGGGCTATCCCATGTAGCAGATCGGCATGCCTATCACTTCCATTATATGTAAATCTCTCTCATGCATATTCATTAGGGCTATCCCAAAAACCCGACTGGCTGTTGGTCCTCCAGGACAGGGTTGGGAACAACTGCGTTAGATTCTATGGACACGCTAGTTTTTACCGCAGGGGCCCCCCTAATTATTTTTTCTGCGGCCCTCCAAGTACCTACAAATCCAAAATGTGGATTATCAGCAACAATTAAGGAAAGATTTATAAACGATATTATAGTTTATATTTCCTTAATTGCTTCAGATAATTTCAGCTATACACGTGCAACATGCAGAAAGTGAAAAAGTATCAACAGCTCTCACCTCCTCCGGCATCGGACATGCGCACAAGCTGCGCTGCCTCCAACCATTGCTCCATGCTGCACGTTCGGGAACGTTGCCCGCCTTACTGCTGTCACCCCACGCAAGCGATTTCCTGCGTCTGCACGCGACTGGACTCCACCTCACAATCGCGTACAGACGCAGGAAAGCGCTTGCGTGAGGTGACAGCGACCGCCAGACACTTCTGGAGTGGACAATCGCGCACAGACCGAGGGCCTCAAAATAGTACCCGGCGGGCCGCATGCGGCCCGTGGGCTGCGAGCTTGAGACTGCTGCCCTAGAGAGTATCAGAATATACAGTAAATAGTGATATTGACTATTTCAGAATAGACATTCTCCTACTCTAACTTTTCTAGAGCAGACTAGCCAGAAAAGAGCATTTTGACAGCCTGCTACATCGGTATTTTCTGTGCGTGTTTATTTGAGCTCTATGGACTCCTAGGGGGCAAAGCCTCATACTCAATTCCCTAACTTTTCGAAAATTAGTCAAATTAGCGGCGGAGCCACTATCCGTGCTGTTCAATCTTTCCCTAAGTACCGGAAAAGTCCCCATGGACTGGAAAACAGCTAATGTCATTCCATTGCACAAAAAAGGTTGCAGAATGGAAGCTGCAAATTACAGACCGGTCAGTCTCACCTCAATAGTGAGCAAACTCATGGAAAGACTTATTAAACAAGAATTAGATACGATCCTGACCGAGGAGAATCTACAGGATCCCCAGCAGCATGGATTCACAAAGGGAAGGTCCTGTCAATCCAATCTGATCAGCTTCTTTGACTGGGTTACAAGGAAACTGGATATGGGGAAGTCTCTAGACGTCGTGTACTTGGACTTCAGCAAAGCTTTTGATAGCGTCCCGCACCGCAGATTGTTGAGCAAGATGACTTCGATGGGATTGGGAGTGATATTGATGACATGGGTCAATGACTGGTTAAGCGGTAGAATCCAGAGGGTGGTGGTTAACGGTACCCCCTCCAATACATCGGAGGTGACCAGTGGAGTGCCACAGGGATCGGTCTTGGGACCGATCCTTTTCAACATATACATAAGAGACCTGACTCAAGGGCTTCAAGGTAAAATAACACTATTCGCCGACGACGCCAAACTATGCAACATAGTAGATAACAGCACCTTACCCGACAGTATGGAGCAGGACCTGCTCTTATTGGAACATTGGTCCTCGACTTGGCAGCTGGGCTTTAATGCCAAAAAATGTAAGGTCATGCACCTAGGCAGCAAAAACCCATGCAGAACTTACACTCTGAATGGTGAGACCTTAGCTAGGACTGAAGCAGAACGTGATTTGGGAGTAATCATTAGTGAAGACATGAAAACTGCCAAGCAGGTGGAGAAAGCTGCATCCAAGGCTAGACAAATGGTGGGATGCATCCGTAGAGGTTTCGTCAGCCGGAGGCCCGAAGTTATAATGCCCCTGTACAGATCCATGGTGAGACCTCATCTTGAATATTGTGTTCAATTCTGGAGACCACATTATCAAAAAGATGTGCGGTTCAGCGAATTACCACCAGGATGGTCTCGGGACTCAAGAACCTCCCATATGAGGAAAGACTAAATAAACTGCAACTATACTCGCTCGAGGAACGTAGAGAGAGGGGGGACATGATTGAGACTTTTAAATATATCACGGGCCGCATCGAGGTGGAAGACGATATATTCTTTCTTAAAGGACCTTCAACCACAAGAGGTCATCCGCTGAAAATCAAAGGTGGGCAATTTCATGGCGACGCCAGGAAGTATTTCTTCACCGAAAGGGTAGTCGATCATTGGAATGAACTTCCATTGCAGGTGATTAACGCCAGCAACGTGCTCGATTTCAAAAAGAAATGGGATATGTATGTGGGATCTCTAGCAGGGTGAAGTCTGGGGGTGGGTCATTAAGGTGGGCAGACTTGATGGGCTACAGCCCTTTTCTGCCGTCATATTCTATGTTTCATATTCTATGTAAGTCTTCTCTGTTTGACAAATTTATGACTTAATTGGGTATTCTTATGATTGTAACCATATTTTTAACTTTTATTGTACAATTTTATTCTTATGGTATGAATGTATTTCGCTGACTGTCCAGTTTCTTTTGGTGTAAGCTGCCTAGAACTTTTGGGGTTCATAGACAACCCCGCGAAAGACAAAGGCGCGCGCCAACAACTGAGCGCAAGACGGAGGTGCGCGCCGAAGAAAATTACAGTTTTTAGGGGCTCCGACGGGGGGTTTTGTTGGGGAGCCCCCCCCCCAGTTTACTGAATAGAGATCGCGCCGGCGTTGTGGGGGGTTTGGGGGGTTGTAACCCTCCACATTTTACTGTAAACTTAACTTTTTCCCTAAAAACAGGGAAAAAGTGAAGTTTTCAGTACAATGTGGGGGGTTACAACCCCCCAAAACCCCACAACACCCCCACAACGCGGCACAATCTCTATTAAGTAAAGTGGGGGGTTCCACCCCACGCCCCCCCCCCCCGTCGGAGCCCTAAAAACAGTAATTTTCTGCGGCGCGCGCCTCCGCGCTGCGCTCAATTGGCTGCGCGCGTCTTTGTCCCGGTGCGCTTTGGACCTGACACCACTTTTGGTAATGGCGGTATAAAAGAATAAAATTATTATTATTATTAACTTAACCATTGGGTGTGCCCTGGTCAGTTCTGGATGTTCGGATCTCTCTGCTCTGGGGGGATGGGGATGGTGGGAGAGGGAGGTCTGTCTTTTGGAGGGGGTGATTAGCCCTGCTGAATGCCCTGGGGTCATCAGAGTCCAGACCATGGGGGAATCATGTTTGTTCTTTCCTTTTTTTTTTTCCTGGGACTGGCACGTCTGGTCCATTTTTGGGGGCTTTTCATGCTACGGGGGTCTTTGACCTCCCGTGCGCCCAGGAGATATCTTCGCATCCCTCTCCATGTTTGCAGGGTGAGGGGGGGCAGCAGGGCGGTTTGGAAGAGATTTTTGGGATTTCTGGGATTCGTGGGTGGATATAAATGACATATGACTTTGTAATGTTCTGCTTTGTTCTAGCGGATATCCCGCCTTTATTTGATGTCTTTTGTATACAACTGTTTTTCTATGGTTCCGCCTGTTTTCAGTCAATAAAAATTGTTTACAATCTAAAATTAATATTAGTTAATAATAAAACCCTAAGCGCGCATGCGCACTTAGGGTTTCGTGTTCCCTGCCGCTGTGATGTGTGATCCGTGGCCGTGTTCCATTTTAGAACCCGGCGGCAGAGAACATTCTGGCCACTCCCTTCCTCCCACCCTCACTCACCATTTGGAAGCACAGGCAAGCTCTCTCCCTGCCCGCGTCCTTGGCAGGGAACACACCTCTCGCCCTCACTCGCTGCTGCCGCTGCCGCCGCCGCTGCCACCACCGCTGATCCTCCTCTTCAGAGCAGCCTGTGATCGTGGCCAGCTTTAAAGAACCTCGCAGGCCGCTCTCCAACCTCAGTAGCACGTTCCCTCTGACGCACAGGATCACGTCAGAGGGAACTGCTACCAAGTTGGAGAGCGGCCTGCGAGGTTTGCTAAAGCCGGCCACCAAGATCGCAGGCTGCTTTGAAGAGGAGCAGGCCAGAAGACGCCAGGATGGAGGGAGGGTAAGAAGGGGATCAATACCGGGGGCCAGGGGGAGAGGGAGAGGGAAAGAGGGCTGCTTTGGGGGGAGGGGTGTGCTGGGGGAGACAGAAGGGGCCATGGAGAGATAGGGAGAGGGAAAGGGGGCTGCTTTGGGGGGGGAAGGTATGCTGGGGACAGACAGCTTTGCTCTGGGAGGAGACAGAAGGGGCCATGGAGAGATAGGGAGAGGGAAAGGGGGCTGCTTTGGGGGGGAGGTGTGCTGGGGACAGACAGCTTTGCTCTGTGTGGAAGACAGAAGGGGCCATGGAAGAACAGGGAGAGGGAAAGGGGGCTGCTTTGGGGGGGGGGGTATGCCGGGGACAGACAGCTTTGCTCTGGGAGGAGACAGAAGGGGCCATGGAGAGATAGGGAGAGGGAAAGGGGGCTGCTTTGGGGGGAGGTGTGCTGGGGACAGACAGCTTTGCTCTGTGGGGAAGACAGAAGGGGCCATGGAGAGACAGGGAGAGGGAAAGGGGGCTGCTTTTGGGGGGATGGGTGTGCTGGGGGGGAGACAGAAGGGGCCATGGAGAGATAGGGAGAGGGAAAGGGGGCTGCTTTGGGGGGGAGGTGTGCTGGGGACAGACAGCTTTGCTCTGGGAGGAGACAGAAGGGGCCATGGAGAGATAGGGAGAGGGAAAGGGGGCTGCTTTGGGGGGGAGGTGTGCTGGGGACAGACAGCTTTGCTCTGGGGTGGAAGACAGAAGAGGGCCATGGAGAGACAGTTAGGGAGAAGGATAGGGGGCTTCTTTGGGGGGAGGTGTGTGCTGGGGTCAGACAGCTTTGCTCAGGGGGGAGGGGGGGGAGAGACAGAAGGACACAGACAGCGGCCAAGGAGAGAGAGATAAAGAAACACAGACAGACACATCTATTCTAGCACCCGTTAATGTAACAGGCTTAAAAACTAGTTATTTATAATACTCATATATTTTGTCTATTGCATACTGACACGTTGTGGCCACTGATAGTACTGCAGCCCCTTTTGCTTTTCAACATGGATATACAATAGTGCGATATTTTAAAAGAAAAATAAGATTTTACCACCTTATTAGACTAACATAATACATTTTTTGACTAGAATTCAAAGTCCATAACCTTCCCTCACAGATCAGAATAGTTTAGGAAAAATGAAGCAATCTCAAGGAAAATGGTAGGGGGAGTGAGAAGGGTGGGGTATTATGTGTCTATGTCTTTGTCTGTCTTGTTAGTGTAAGGGTGTGTGTGAGAGGGTATGGAAGGCAGTGGTAGGGATGAGGCAATGCTGGGTCCATGCCGGAAGATGAAGGGTATGTGTGTATGAGAAGGATGGGCTATTTTGTGTATGTTTGTGTCTATCTTGAAAGTGTAATGTGTGTATATGTGTGTGTGTGAGAGAGAGAGGGATGGTGTGGAAGATAGGGATGGGGTGGGGTGGGTGAAATGTGTATGTGTTGCAGGGGAGAGGGAGTATGGTGATGAATGCAGTTAGCTTAGCAGGGTTTAAAAAGGTTTGGATAAGATTGACTTGGGGAAATCCACTGCTTATTCCTAGGATAAGCAGCCTAAATTTTGTTTTATTTCCTGGGCTCTTCTCAGGTACTTGTGACCTAGGCTGGCCAGTGTTGGAAACAGGACACTGGGCTTGATGGCGTTTCGATCTGCCCAGTATGGCAACTCTTATGTTCTTACTTCCATCCCCTCTGCCACTGCTCCTCACACTCTGCTCCCCCCCCTCCACTCTTTCTCCTTTACCTCTACCTCTCTCCTTTGCACCCTAGTTTCCACCCTTTTATCCCTTCTCCCCCTTGCCCTTGCACTATCATGCCCTCATCTCTATCCCCCTCATTCACACTCCTTCTTTTCCCTTCTTTCCTTTTACTCTTGTTCAACCTCCTCCTCTCTCCTTTTTCTAAACTCTTTCTTTTCCTTGTGTCCTTCTTCATTACTGCCACAGCTTGTCTCCTAGCGTCAGACAAATGTAGATTTCGCCACAGCCCAGCCTAAGTTGTTTGCTGCTACGGTGGCTTTCCAGGGCCTCTCGTACACAGCAAATGTTGGGTCCCTGCCGGAAGGTGGGGTGGCAGCTCTTTCTGTCTGTTGCAAGTGCAGACAAGCCTTTGCATACAAGTGGTCAGACAGATGGGCGATCGCTCCCCAACAGCCTGAAACACGTAACTGGAAAGAGAAAGGTGATAAAAATAGAAAAGGCGACGAGAAAGCTCCCCTGTGGGAAATGGATAAAGAATGTAGGGTTCATCTGTTTGCTGAAGGAGCTGAGAGATGATTTAGGCACTGAGTTGATGATCATTAAGTGTGAATAGGGTCACCAGACGTCCGGATTTCTACGGACATGTTCTCCTCTTTGAGGACATGTCCGGAGGTCCGGAAGGCTTTTCAAAACCTGACACTTTCCCCCCTCTTCTACGAAACTGCGCTAGCAGTTTTTAGCGCGGTGAGCTGCGCTGAATGGCCTGCGCTGCTCCTGACACTCATAGAGCTCCAAGCGCAGGTTAATAGAAGAGGGGCTTTGTCCAGATTCTGAAAAGCGTATTTATTTATTCAATTTTCTAAACTGTTCTCCCAGGAGAGCTCAGAACGGTTTACAGGAATTTATTCAGGGGCTCAAGCATTTTTCCCTGTCTGTCCCGGTGGGCTCGCAATCTATTTAATGTACCTGGGGCAATGGGAGGATTAAGTGACTTGTCCAAGGTCACAAGGAGCAGTGTGACCTTGTGCTGAAGCTGTAACTTTAACCGCTGCGCCATTCTAGAAATCAAAATGTAGTGAAAGTGAGCTGAGTAAAGGGCAATCAAACCATTGTGACATCACTGATGAGGTTGGCTCTTATTGGTGGAATGAGGCATTATGACATCACAATACCAGCTCTGGTTATCAGACACTGAAACTTTTCATACTATTCATTTTTCTATACCATACCATTCTCCCAGGGGAATCTCAGAACAGTTTACTTGAATGCATTCAGGTACGCAAGTATTTTTCACTGTCTGTCCCGGTGGGCTCACAATCTATCTAATGTACCTGGGGCAATGGGGGGATTAAGTGCCTTGTCCAAGGTCACAAGGAGCAGCGTGGGTTTGAACCCACAACCTCAGGGTGCTGAGGCTGTAGCTTTAACTACTGCGCCACACTCTCCCCCGTTCTAGCAATGAGTGATGTCAGGATGACATCTACGCATGCAACACGGTGACAGCATCACACCAGCGCCTACGCAGATGCCATCTCGACGAGCAAACAGGTTGAGGGGGGGGCAGGGCTCAGGGGCAGAACAGGCATGGCCTGGAGGAATGGGTTGGGCCTGGGGGCGGGGCCATGGATCCAGATTTTCATTCAGTGTGAATAGTATCAGGGCAGTTGTGTGCACAATTGCCATTATGGAATACTAGTGTAAGACCACATTAATCTGCTTAAAATTAGGTGAGAGCACTTATGCCAGTCCTCACACCCAGCTAGAGGACATTAGATGCACATATGGCATCATTCTATAACCCATGTGCAAAACTGCGATGGCGTAGCGAGGGTGGGAGGCATCCGGGACAGTGGCACCTCCCACCCTCTCCTTCCCCACCCTCTCTCCCCACCGCACAAGCATGCCCCTTCCCTTCTCCCATGTGTGCAGTGCAGTGGTTTGAGCTACAGCCTCAGCATCCTGAGGTTGTGGGTTCAAATCCCATGCTGCTCCTTGTGTCTCAGGGCAAATCACTTAATCCCCCCTTGCCCCAGGTACATTACATAGAGTGTGAGCCCACTAGGACAGACAGGGAAAATGCTTGAAGGACCTGAATGTAAAACTGCTTTGAGTGTGGTTATACAAGTCCCAGCCCCTTTCTCCTGATGTCATAATGACTGGCAGAAACCCAAAGAGTAGCAACTTTCTAGAGTTCAGACTGTGATGTCATAATGCCTCATTCCACCAATGCCTAAGAGCCAACCTCAGCAGTGATGTCACAATGGCTGGATTGTCTAGTACTTAGCTCAGTTTTACTACATTATGATTTCTAGAGTGGCGCAGTGGTTAGAGCTACAACCTCAGCACCCTGAGGTTGTGGGTTCAAATCCCATGCTACTTGTGACCTTGGGCAAGTCACTTAATCCCCCATTGCTCCAGGTACATTAGATAGAGTGTGAGCCCACTAGGACAGACAGGTAAAATGCTTGAAGGACCTGTATGTAAAACTGCTTTGAGTGTGGTTATACAAGTCCCAGCCCCTTTCTCCTGATGTCATAATGACTGGCAGAAACCCAAAGAGTAGCAACATTCTAGAGTTCAGACTGTGATGTCATAATGCCTCATTCTACCAATGCCTCAGCAGCTTCACTGTTCTATACTTGGCTCACTTCTGATATTGGAAGAGAGTGTGGCACAGTGGTTTGAGCTACAGCCTCAGCACCCTGAGGTTGTGGGTTCCAATCCCATGCTGCTCCTTCTGACCCTGGGAAAGTCACTTAATCCCCCATTGCCCCAGGTACATTAGATAGAGTGCGAGCCCACCAGGACAGATAGGGAAAAATGCTTGAGTACCTGAATGTAAATCATGCTAGGCTATAAGTGGTATATAAGTAAATAAATACCTCTTTAACTTCCCCAGCATGAGCAGCATCTCCAACTTGCTGCCCGTGACCAGGAAGTGACATCAGAGAGAGAGAGCTGAGGCCAGCGCGATCAGCAGCTTGGAGCTGCTGCTCGTACCTGTGAAGTGCTAGAGGGAGGGGGAAGGGGGAGAAAGAAGGTGCGCAAGGTGAGGGAAGGGTGAGAATGATTAGAGGGGAAGCAGAGAGGAAGAGAGGTGCCGGTGTCCCCACCAAGATGGCGCCTGGGGCGGTCTGCCTCCCCTCCCCCACTTACTACACCTTGAAGTTATGCATTCTGGGATTCAAGTGCGCAACATATAGAATGCCAACCAAGGGCAGTTGTGGTGTAACTTCTAATACTGTGTTTCCCCCGAAATAAGCCCTAGTCCTGGAATTCACCAGCAACTCTTCAAACCCCCTCCCCCCCCCCCCACCATGTGCAGCCAAACCTCTGCTGACCATCCACCCTCCCTCCCTGCCGACCGCGAGCAAGCCCTACCTTGATCCGAAGCAGCGTCGCGCTGGCAGCACTCTAAACAGGCTGCTTCGGCCTTGTCCGTCGGGGATGACGTCATCAGTAACGCAGCAGAGTAAAATCCCCGACGGACAAGGCCGAAGCAGCCCGTTTAGAGTGCTGCCGGCCCGACGCTTCGGATCAAGGTAGGGCTCGCTCGTGGTCGGCGGGGAGGGAAAGATGGAGGGTCAGCAGGGGTTCGGCTGCACGGTGGGGGGCGGGGAGAGGGTGCTCAAGGGTTCTGCTGCACAATGGATGGGAGGGGAGGAAAGATGCTGCACATGTGGGGGAGAGAAAGGAGGAAGAATTGGGGTGAAGGAGAGGAAGGGAGAGATGATCATGTGCATACCCCAAAAATTAGACCTAGTTCCTTTTTTGGACCCCAAATGAATATAAGACACGGTCGTATTTTCGGGGAAACACGGTAGGTGCCAACTAACACCAATTAATGGCTCAGTGTTAAATTAGGTTATGCACGCAACTGACCTCATTCTTTTAACTTGCCAGTGCACATTTTTGCACTAGTCGCCCCTTTATAGAATTAGGGTGTTGACGTCTATAAAATCATGAGAGGGACAGAGCAGGCGAGTAATAGATGGCGCTTTTTCAACCTGTTTGGAAGAAGTGTTCTTTTTCAGCCGTCGCAGTATTATGCTGTGGAATTTCCTGCTGGAAGCTGTAGAGAAAACGGTTAACGTAGCCGAATTTAAAAGATTTTAGGTTAAGTTTCGAGTGGAAAAGTCAATACATCATTATGAGCCAGGTGTACTTCCTGGGGTTAAGTAACAAGGGATGGATTGATTTTTTTATCGAGATTGGCCGCTGTTGGATACTGGGCTTGAGTGGGGGAGGGGTTAGGCCAACTGCCTCATCACCCTGCAGGTTGCGAGTTCAATTCCTACCGCCCCTCCTTGTGACTCCGGGCAGGTCACGTAGGCCCTGATTCTGGGCGTTATTTTAAATCAGAATCTGGACTTTGCAGAAACAAGTTGATGCGGTAGTTTGCAAGGGTTTCCACACTGCGGACTCTCGGAGCTTATTTTGATATCTCTGCATTTAAAGTCACCAGAGCAATCGCTGGTGTTAGGTCACCTAGACCAGTGATTCCCAACCCTGTCCTGGAGGAACACCAGGCCAATCGGGTTTTCAGGCTAGCCCTAATGAATATGCATGAGAGAGATTTGCATATGATGGAAGTGATAGGCATGCAAATTTGCTTCATGCATATTCATTAGGGCTAGCCTGAAAACCCAATTGGCCTGGTGTTCCTCCAGGACAGGGTTGGGAACCACTGACCTAGACTACTGCAATATCGTCTATTTAGCGGGGGGTAAAGAAGAATATTTCCAGACTGTGACTCATACAGAGCACAGCGGTGAGATTAATTTATGGTCTAGAAAAACGCGATCACATATCTCCCCCTTCTATCGTGAATCTAATCTAATCTAATCTAATCCTTAGGTTTGTATACCGCATCATCTCCACGTTCGTAGAGCTCGGCGCGGTTTACAATAGCAGAAATAGGAAGGAACTACAACAGAGGGTTAGAGGTAAGAACATAAGAATTGCCTCTGTCGGGTCAGACCGGAGGTCCATCGTGCCCGGCAGTCCGCTCATGTGGCGGCCCCCTCAGGTCCAGGACCTGAAAGTGCTCCTACCCTAAAACTCACATACGCTTTTCGCTTTTCTCCTGTAGAGTAACCTTCTATCTATACCCTGCAATCCCCTTCGCTTCCAGGAAGTCATCCAGTCCCTTTTTGAACCCCAGTAATGTACTCTGTCCTATTACCTCCTTTGGAAGCATGTTCCAGGTGTCCACCACCCTCTGAGTGAAGAAAAACTTCCTTGCATTCGTTTTGAATCTGTCCCCTCTTAGTTTTTCAGGATGACCTCTTGTTTTTGTTGTCCCCGCTAGTCTGAAGAATCTGTCCCTCTCCACTCTCTCTATGCCTTTCATGATTTTATACATCTGTATAAAGTAGAAGTGTGAAGAAAATTTAGAGGACTTGGGATGCCAAGATATAAGAGTTTCCTTGATTCCTAAGTTGGCGGGAGACTTACATTTTTTGAGAAAAGCCAGGTTTTCAGATGTGAATGGCATTGGCTGCCCATGGAGGCCCGGGTTATTTCCAAGTTTGGTTGTATCTATTGCAGAATTATAACAGGTCAGGCTCCTTCCTATCTGTTGGACGTATTCACGGTCTCTAACCTAAAACACTCTTGCAAAGCTCATGCTCTTTTCATTTACCCTTTAGTAAAGACTCGCAAGTTTAAAAGATATCATGAACATACGCTTTCATATCATTCCGCTGGCTGGGATAACGATTTTAAGGAACTAGATGGAAGATGGAAATCAGTCACGGTGCAGAGAGGTTACGATTGGGGTTCCCCGGGGGGGGGTCTGCTTTGTTGGCCGCATTATTCAATCTGTACCTAGTACCGCTCCGCAAATTGCTGTTGGACTCCGGTGTATCTTGCCGTATTTACGCGAGAAAAGAAAAAAGTGTTCGGTGAAGATTCTGTTTAGGAAGGAAAAGGCTGAGCCTGGGAAGCTTCGTTTCTTCTTTTTTTCTTTCTGTAGCTAGCTGGTGCAGGTGGTTGTAGGCACCGGGAGGCGAGCGGAGAGGAGAGAGGAGCAGCGTGGGCGAGGGCAGGCAGGTCGGAAGGCAGGAGGACAGCGTGGGGTAGCGGCGAGAGGAAGCTCCGCCCACCCCCCAGCGTCACAGCAGCGTCGGCAAGCCCAGACTCCCCCTTAAAAGGGGGCGAGCCAACGGCGCGCGGCCGTTCGGCGCGCGGCGAAGGCGAGCGGCAAAGGCGCTCGCCTTAGCGAGAGCGCCTTTGCGAAGGAGCCTTGCGAGGGAACCAGAAACGCCAAGTAATTCACTTTTCTCTTTTCTCCTTTTCTATTTTCTCTCTCTTACACACAGCAGGAGCACACCAGCACTTCACGAGAGCAATGGAGGACCCAGGAACCCAGAGGTACTTTCCAGTATACTGCACAGAGTGTAATATGTACGACTACCTCCCCTTGGGAAGGCGGGAGTACATATGCAGTCGGTGTCAGGAACTGGAAAGCCTGAGGATGGAGGTCGGCAGATTGAGGGTCAAGGTCCAGGAACTCGAGGGACTGGAAGGACTGAGCAACACAGAGGAGACGAACTGGTCAACCAAGGACACAGACGGAGCAGACCCCATGGTGGACCAGGTGAGGGACCTCGAGAGATTCATCGAGGAGGCCTATAGGAGGAAGGTGGAGGAACAGGACCATCAGCTGCACAGACATATGTCGGCAGACGAGACCCAGGATCCACAAGGCAACACCAGGGAAGGACCCAGCGGAGGAATCACGCAAGAGGAGGAGACCGTGACCCACCGGGACCCCGAGGGAGAGACACCACATTACACTGAGGACACAGACCTGAGACAGAGGAGGTTGCTGAAGAAAGGGAAGTCTGCTATTGTGGTGGGAGACTCGATCTTGAGAGAGGTAGATAGTCACATAGCTGGAGGAAGGGAGGACCGGCTAGTGACTTGTCTCCCAGGGGCCAAGACACGAGATGTCACTGAAAGGATCGAGAGGATCCTGGACGGAGCAGAGACAGAGGAGACTGCGGTGATAATCCACATCGGAACGAATGATGTGAGCCGGAGGAACTTCAGCATGGCCACACTGACTGACCAGTTCAGGGCCCTGGGACGGAAGCTGAAGCGGAGTACCCGGAGGATAGCATTCTCAGAGATCCTGCCTGTACCGAGAGCAGATGCAAAGAGGCAGGCAGACCTCCAGGCTGTGAACGCATGGTTGAGGAGATGGTGCCAGGAGGAGGGCTTCCACTTTGTGAGGAACTGGACATCCTTCTGGGGAAAGAGCAAGCTCTACCGGCGAGACGGCCTGCACCTGAGCACAGCGGGAACTAGACTACTGGCAGCAAATGTGAGGAAGGAGATCGAGAGGGCTTTAAACTGAGGAGAGGGGGAAAGCCGACAGCTGATCTGATGTTGACGCTTCGGACAACAGTATCCAGAACAGATGCTGAACGGGCTGACTGCGCAAGGAGGAAGTAGAGAGACCGGTGAATCTTATGATCAGACAGCGAGGGAAACACCAGGTAAAGGGAGCTTGCTGGGAGGAGACTAAGGGGCATAGAGACACAGGGGGACTGGGTGGCACGAGGGCAAAAACTGAGGGCAATATAGGGGTGCCACAAGGCGAGGGGGATCAAACAGAGCCTCAAGGGATGATAGCCCAGGAGGAGACCGGTAGGGCTAGAAAACCCAGAGGAGAAGCTGGGGAGAGGGGTGGCGGAAATGTGGGGAAACCGAAAGCTGCGAGAGTAAAGGCTAAGAGCAAAGCAGAAGCACAGGGAACAGGAGAACTGCCCGAAATTCAAGGGGAGGCGGCCCAGGTAAATACGGAGGTGGAGGAAAAACGACGGGACCTGCGGTGCTTATACGCCAATGAAAGAAGCCTCATGGCCAAGATGGGTGAACTAGAGGTCGTAGCCAAGGGGGAGGACCTGGATATAATTGGAATTACAGAAACATGGTGGACAGAGGAGAATCAATGGGATGTGGCGCTGCCAGGGTACAAGCTCTACAGGAGGGACAGGACCCACAAGAAGGGGGGAGGCATAGCACTATATATAAAGGACTCTATCTACTCGGTCGGGATGGATATGGCAAAGAAGGCAGAGGGGCTGGAATCGCTATGGGTCAAATTGCCGGGAAACAAGGGTACAGGCATAAAACTGGGGCTGTACTATCGCCCACCTGGTACGCCGGAGGAAATCGGACACGACTTGGAAGCTGAACTGAGACAAGAATGCAGGACTGGAAGTGTAACAGTGATGGGGGACTTCAACTACCCGGGGATTGACTGGAGTACGGGTCACTCCAACTGCACTAAAGAAACAGGATTTGTAGAAGCTGTGAGGGACTGCTTCATGGAGCAACTAGTCAAGGAACCGACGCGAGGGAGTGCTACTCTTGACCTCATCTTAAACGGATTAGGGGGGCCTGCAAGAGGGGTAGAAGTGGGAGGACCACTAGGCAACAGTGACCACAACGCGATCCGATTCACATTAGAAAGGGGGACACCCACAGTAAAGAGGACCGCAACAACTGCGCTCAACTTCAGGAAAGGGAACTATGTTGCTATGAGGGAAATGGTGGGGAGGAAGCTCAAAAACGTCCTTAAGATGGAGACTGTAGGAAGCGCCTGGACCCTATTCAGGGACACCCTGCAGGAAGCACAAAGAATGTACGTCCCAAGTTTCAGGAAAGGCGGCAAGAACAAGCGGTCAAAGGACCCGGTTTGGATCTCAACAGAAGTAAAGAGGGCAATAAACGACAAGAAAGTGTCCTTCCGGAGATGGAAAAAGGACCCAACGGAGGAAAATCACCAGGCGCACAGGAAATGCCAAAAGGAATGCCACCGAGAGGTTAGAAAAGCAAAAGGGAAATATGAAGAGGGGCTGGCCAGGGAGGCGAAAAACTTCAAGGCATTCTTCAGTTATGTAAAGGGGAAGCGACCAGCGAGAGAGGAGGTGGGGCCGTTGGACGATGGGGATAGGAAGGGAGTGATCAAGGAGGATAAAGAGGTAGCTGAGAGGTTGAACACGTTCTTCTCGTCGGTTTTCACGAGAGAAGACACATCTAATATACTGGACTCAGAGGAGCTCATGAGTGGGGAACAGGCTGAAAAATTAGAACACATAGAGGTAAGTAAGGAGGATGTCCTCAAACAGATAGACAGGCTAAAATGCGGCAAATCGCCGGGCCCGGACGGGATCCACCCAAGGGTTCTGAAAGAACTAAAACAAGAAATAGCGGGCACAATCCAGCATGTTTGCAACCTATCCTTGAAAACTGGAGAGGTACCAGAGGACTGGAAATTGGCGAATGTCACGCCTATCTTCAAGAAGGGATCGAGGGGTGACCCCGGGAACTACAGGCCGGTGAGCCTGACTTCAATTATAGGGAAGATGGTGGAAGCTATGATCAAGGACAGTATTTGCGAGCACATCGAGGGAAATGGCCTACTGAGAACAAGCCAGCATGGATTCTGTAAGGGAAGGTCATGCTTAACGAACCTTCTGTACTTCTTTGAGGGAATAAGCAGTCGGGTGGACAATGGGGAACCTATAGACATCATTTACCTTGATTTTCAAAAGGCTTTCGACAAGGTGCCACATGAAAGGCTGCTTAGGAAACTGTGGAACCACGGGTTGGGAGGGGATGCGCACAGATGGATCGAGCACTGGTTGTCGGGTAGACTTCAGAGGGTCGGAGTAAAGGGACAATACTCTGACTGGTGGGGAGTCACGAGCGGTGTGCCACAGGGATCGGTGCTGGGGCCGTTATTCTTCAACATATTTATCAATGACCTGGAAAAAGAGGCAAAGTGCGAGGTTATAAAATTTGCAGACGATACCAAACTGTGCGGCAGAGTTAGGTCTAGGGAGGAGTGTGAGGACCTGCAAAGGGACCTGGACAAGCTGGAAGACTGGGCAAACAAATGGCAAATGCGCTTTAACGTGGAAAAATGCAAGGTCATGCATATAGGGAAAAAGAACCCGTTGTTCAACTACAAATTGGGGGGGCACTGCTGGGAGACAGCAGTCTAGAGAGAGACTTGGGTGTGCTGGTGGATGCATCACTGAAGCCATCTGCACAGTGCGCAGCAGCCTCGAAAAAAGCCAACAGGATGCTGGGCATCATAAAGAGGGGCATAACAACCAGGACGCGGGAAGTCATCATGCCATTGTATCGAGCTATGGTGCGTCCACATCTGGAATACTGCGTTCAATATTGGTCGCCGTACCTCAAGAAGGACATGGCGGTACTTGAGAGAGTCCAAAGGAGAGCAACGAAACTGATAAGAGGGCTAGAACACTGCCCATACGCTGAGAGGTTGGATAGGCTGGGGCTCTTCTCTCTGGAAAAAAGGAGGCTCAGGGGAGATATGATAGAGACCTTCAAGATCATGAGGGGCATAGAGAGGGTGGATAGGGACAGATTCTTCAGGCTGAAGGGGTCAACAGGCACGAGGGGGCATTCGGAGAAACTGAAGGGAGATAGGTTCAGAACAAATACAAGGAAGTTTTTCTTCACCCAAAGGGTCGTGGACACTTGGAATGCGCTACCGGAGGAAGTGATCAGGCAGAGTACGGTACAGGGATTCAAAAAGGGATTGGACGGATTCCTGAGGGATAAAGGGATCGTGGGATACTGAGAGAGGTGCTGGGATGTAACACAGGTATAGAAAGCTAACCAGGTAATAAGTATAGAAACCCAACCAGGTCGTGCATGTGCAAGACCGGAGGGTTAGGACTTCGATGGGAAGATAAGACTCAATGGGAAACCAAGGTGGCAAGGGAGCCCCTTCTGGTGACTCAGACAGGCCGAGACCTGTTCGGGCCGCCGCGGGCAGGATGGACCTGTGGTCTGACCCAGCGGAGGCACTGCTTATGTTCTTATGTTCTTATGAATAAGGCAGTTTTTATGAGTTTTCTAAAAGCGTTGTAGGTCAGTCTAGCTTTATTAATGTAGTTGTCTAGCCAGTGTTGTTTGTTTGCTTGGTATGCGAAAGTTCTATCCAGAAAGATAAGAAGCTAAAACACCCAGTGCAGGCAGGCTAGAACATGAGATAAGTTAGATCTGCAGCTAAATACAATTCAGCATTTTATTAAGGAGAAAACTTAGTTCAAGACTCAGGAAAAGCAGTCCCAGACTCCTTCACATCTTCCAGGAATAGGATTTCCCATTGTATTGGGCCCAGGGAGCGGAATAACCTCCCTGGATACACTCTTCAACAACAGAATATACAAAATTTCAAGAGACTGCTTGTCTGATGAAAGGCAGGGCGTGAGATTCAATAAACAAGGAAGAATAGGGATTAATGACAGTAAGGCGTCTTTTTATATTGTCTGGCATTCTCTTTGTTTTGTATTGTATGTGTAGCTATATTTCTGTGTGTGAGTGAGATAAATAAATAAAGCAAAGCAAACTTCTCTTTCTCTGTTTCATACTTGGATTTCAGAAGGCATCTAAAGACTTATTTGTTTTCCGGATTCTTGGGTAACTAGCTTCGTTAACAGTTTCAGTTGTGATTTATAGGATAACGAGGAGAGTGTGGCACAGTGGTTAAAGTTACAACCTCAGCACCCAGAGGTTATTGGTTCAAACCCATGCTGCGCCTTGTGACCCTGGGCAAGTCTCTTAATCCCCCCATTGCCCCAGGTGCATTCGATGGATTGTGAGCTCACTGGGGCAAACAGAGAAAAATGCTTGAGTACCTGAATAAATTCATGTAAACCGTTCTGAGCTCTCTTGGGAGAACGGTATAGAAAATTGAATAAATAGTGTGAACAGCTTCAGCCTCTGATAGCCAGAGCTGGTATTGTGACATCATAATGCCTCATTCTACCAATAAGAACCAACCTCATCAGTGATGTCACAATGGCTGGATTGTCCTACACTTGGATCCCTTTTGCTACATTTTGATTTCTAGAGTGGTGCAGTGGTTAAAGCTACAGCCTCAGCACCCTGAGGTTGTGGGTTCAATCCCACCTGCTCCTTGTGACCCTGGGCAAGTCACTTAATCCCCCATTGCCCCAGGCACATTAGATAGATTGTGAGCCCACCAGGACAGACAGGGACAAATGCTTGAGTACCTGAATAAATTCATGTAAACCGTTCTGAGCTCCTCCTGGGAGAATGATACAGAAAATTAAATAGTGTGAAAAGTTTCAGCTTCTGATAGCCAGAGCTGGAACTGTGATGTCATAATGCCTCATTCCACCAATAAGAGCCAACCTCAGCAGTGATGTCACAATGGCTGGATTGTCCTACACTTGGATCCCTTTTGCTACATTTTGATTTCTAGAGTGGTGCAGTGGTTAAAGCTACAGCCTCAGCACCCTGAGGTTGTGGGTTCAATCCCACCTGCTCCTTGTGACCCTGGGCAAGTCACTTAATCCCCCATTGCCCCAGGCACATTAGATAGATTGTGAGCCCACCAGGACAGACAGGGACAAATGCTTGAGTACCTGAATAAATTCATGTAAACCGTTCTGAGCTCCTCCTGGGAGAATGATACAGAAAATTAAATAGTGTGAAAAGTTTCAGCTTCTGATAGCCAGAGCTGGAACTGTGATGTCATAATGCCTCATTCCACCAATAAGAGCCAACCTCAGCAGTGATGTCACAATGGCTGGATTGTCCTACACTTGGATCCCTTTTGCTACATTTTGATTTCTAGAGTGGTGCAGTGGTTAAAGCTACAGCCTCAGCACCCTGAGGTTGCGGATTAAATCCCACCTGCTCCTTGTGACCCTGGGCAAGTCACTTAATCCCCCATTGCCCCAGGCACATTAGATAGATTGTGAGCCCACCAGGACAGACAGGGACAAATGCTTGAGTACCTGAATAAATTCATGTAAACCGTTCTGAGCTCCTCCTGGGAGAATGATACAGAAAATTAAATAGTGTGAAAAGTTTCAGCTTCTGATAGCCAGAGCTGGAACTGTGATGTCATAATGCCTCATTCCACCAATAAGAGCCAACCTCAGCAGTGATGTCACAATGGCTGGATTGTCCTACACTTGGATCCCTTTTGCTACATTTTGATTTCTAGAGTGGTGCAGTGGTTAAAGCTACAGCCTCAGCACCCTGAGGTTGTGGGTTCAATCCCACCTGCTCCTTGTGACCCTGGGCAAGTCACTTAATCCCCCATTGCCCCAGGCACATTAGATAGATTGTGAGCCCACCAGGACAGACAGGGACAAATGCTTGAGTACCTGAATAAATTCATGTAAACCGTTCTGAGCTCCTCCTGGGAGAATGATACAGAAAATTAAATAGTGTGAAAAGTTTCAGCTTCTGATAGCCAGAGCTGGAACTGTGATGTCATAATGCCTCATTCCACCAATAAGAGCCAACCTCAGCAGTGATGTCACAATGGCTGGATTGTCCTACACTTGGATCCCTTTTGCTACATTTTGATTTCTAGAGTGGTGCAGTGGTTAAAGCTACAGCCTCAGCACCCTGAGGTTGCGGATTAAATCCCACCTGCTCCTTGTGACCCTGGGCAAGTCACTTAATCCCCCATTGCCCCAGGCACATTAGATAGATTGTGAGCCCACCAGGACAGACAGGGACAAATGCTTGAGTACCTGAATAAATTCATGTAAACCGTTCTGAGCTCCTCCTGGGAGAATGATACAGAAAATTAAATAGTGTGAAAAGTTTCAGCTTCTGATAGCCAGAGCTGGAACTGTGATGTCATAATGCCTCATTCCACCAATAAGAGCCAACCTCAGCAGTGATGTCACAATGGCTGGATTGTCCTACACTTGGATCCCTTTTGCTACATTTTGATTTCTAGAGTGGTGCAGTGGTTAAAGCTACAGCCTCAGCACCCTGAGGTTGTGGGTTCAATCCCACCTGCTCCTTGTGACCCTGGGCAAGTCACTTAATCCCCCATTGCCCCAGGCACATTAGATAGATTGTGAGCCCACCAGGACAGACAGGGACAAATGCTTGAGTACCTGAATAAATTCATGTAAACCGTTCTGAGCTCCTCCTGGGAGAATGATACAGAAAATTAAATAGTGTGAAAAGTTTCAGCTTCTGATAGCCAGAGCTGGAACTGTGATGTCATAATGCCTCATTCCACCAATAAGAGCCAACCTCAGCAGTGATGTCACAATGGCTGGATTGTCCTACACTTGGATCCCTTTTGCTACATTTTGATTTCTAGAGTGGTGCAGTGGTTAAAGCTACAGCCTCAGCACCCTGAGGTTGCGGATTAAATCCCACCTGCTCCTTGTGACCCTGGGCAAGTCACTTAATCCCCCATTGCCCCAGGCACATTAGATAGATTGTGAGCCCACCAGGACAGACAGGGACAAATGCTTGAGTACCTGAATAAATTCATGTAAACCGTTCTGAGCTCCTCCTGGGAGAATGATACAGAAAATTAAATAGTGTGAAAAGTTTCAGCTTCTGATAGCCAGAGCTGGAACTGTGATGTCATAATGCCTCATTCCACCAATAAGAGCCAACCTCAGCAGTGATGTCACAATGGCTGGATTGTCCTACACTTGGATCCCTTTTGCTACATTTTGATTTCTAGAGTGGTGCAGTGGTTAAAGCTACAGCCTCAGCACCCTGAGGTTGTGGGTTCAATCCCACCTGCTCCTTGTGACCCTGGGCAAGTCACTTAATCCCCCATTGCCCCAGGCACATTAGATAGATTGTGAGCCCACCAGGACAGACAGGGACAAATGCTTGAGTACCTGAATAAATTCATGTAAACCGTTCTGAGCTCCTCCTGGGAGAATGATACAGAAAATTAAATAGTGTGAAAAGTTTCAGCTTCTGATAGCCAGAGCTGGAACTGTGATGTCATAATGCCTCATTCCACCAATAAGAGCCAACCTCAGCAGTGATGTCACAATGGCTGGATTGTCCTACACTTGGATCCCTTTTGCTACATTTTGATTTCTAGAGTGGTGCAGTGGTTAAAGCTACAGCCTCAGCACCCTGAGGTTGCGGATTCAATCCAACACTGCTCCTTGTGACCCTGGGCAAGTCACTTAATCCCCCCATTGTCCCAGGTACATTAGAGTATGAGCCCACCAGGGAAAAATGCTTGAGTACCTGAATAAATTCATGTAAATCGTTCTGACTCTCCTGGGAGAACGGTCTAGAAACTAAATCAAATAATCTTTTGTAAACCGCATCGATCCTCACAGTTATGCGGTCTATAAGTTGATTTTATGTTATGTTTTTATAATGTTCACCCTACTGCCGCCTAACTGAATTGGTTCAATCGGCTGCACCGATTTTCTAAAAAGCTATTAAAATACCCAGAAGTGGTTAACACTGAAAGTGGCCTTGGGCGCCTCTGCCGATGCGATTCTCAGGAAAGTGGGCCTTTAAAAACTCTAGTTTACAATTCCAGTGCCTGTGTTTCACAGAGCCACAATTCTCCAAACTGTGCCATTGACACTCAGTCGGTGCCGCTTTGGTAACTGGCTGCCAATTATGGCGCTTTATGGAGAATATGGCCCTTAACGCTTCATTACCCCATGTAAGCCGTTTTGATTGTGTTAATCATATACACATGATGGCAGATAAAGGCCAAATGGCCCATCCAGTCTGCCCATCCGCAGTATCTACTATCTCCTCCTCTCCCTATTGGCTAAGGCTCTTAACATTTGCATATCCTCTTCCTATTGGCTAAGGCTCTTTACACCTGCATTGTGATGTCATAGAACATTATGGTTAAAGAAACATAATGGCAGATAAAGGCCAAATAGCCCATCCAGTCTGCCCATCCACAGTAACCATTATCTATTTCTCTCTCTGAGAGATCCCTATTGGCTAAGGCTCTTAACATTTGCATCTCCTCTTCCTATTGGCTAAGACTCTTTACACCTAAATTGTGAGGTCATAGAACTTTATGGTTATAGAAACATGATGGCAGATAAAGGCCAAATGGCCCATCCAGTCTGCCCATCCGCAGTAACCATTATCTATTTCTCTCTCCAAGAGATCCCACGTGACTATCCCAGGCCCTTTTGAATTCAGACACAGTCTCTGTCTCCACCACCTCTTCTGGGAGACTGTCCCACGCATCTACCACCATTTCTGTAAAAAAGTATTTCCTCAGATTACTCCGGAGCCTATCACCTCTTAACTTAATTCCAGGCGCTTTGATGAACTCCTGGTCTGACCTAATATGGCAGTTCTTAAGTTCTTCCCACCCCCACTTGATTCTATATATGACAAACAAAATTGTGCATGCAAATTAGGGTGCATGGCCAATTTTACTTGAGTAATGAGCCAGTAATTAGTTGCTAATAAACCAACTATTGGTGGTAACTGGCAATCATTTGAATTTCCTCATGTGTCTTGCTAGGCACTGTTCCGTACAGATGGTGCATAAATTCTTGTGTGTAGTTCCAAAAAGAGGGCTTTGAATGGAAGGGGCCCGGGTGGGTCCTAGGCGTTCCAAGGATTTTTGCACACTGTTGCCGAATTCACCTGATCCATACCTAATTTTGGTGTTGCATAAATCCTCACGCTGAAAAGGTAGGCATGGATCCCGGTGCTAGGCTCTTCTATAAGCAGTGCCTAATTCAGAGAGCTTAGTACTGTACTCTTTTTTTTTTTCAGTGCTGATTTTTCAGTGAGTCTTTTATTTTGAAAGGAAGCTCTGGAATGAGGGCATAGGATGAAGTTAAGAGGTGATGGACTCGAGTAATGTAAGGAAATACTTTTTTTATAGAAAGGGTGGTAAATGCGTGGAACAATCTTCCGGAAGAGGAGATGGAGACAGAGACTATGTGCTCCTTTTATCAAGGCGCGCTATGGGGGTTAGCATGTTGGACATTTCATCACGCGCTAATCCCCACGGCAAGCCAGAAAACTAATGCCTTGTCAATGGAGGCGTTAGCAACTAGGGCGGCAGGCAGTTTAACGCGCGGTATTCCACGCATTAAACCCCTACCGCGCCTTGATAAAAGGACCCCTATGTCTGAATTCAAGAAAGCCCGGGAAGAGATAATGGTTACTGTGGATGGGCAGATTGGATGGGCCATTTGGCCTTTATCTGTCATCAAGTCAGGGCCGCCATCAGAAATTTCTGGGCCCCTTACTGAGCAATCCTATTGGGCCCCCCACGCACCCCTTCCCCCCCGACCCCCCCTTCTTCCATGGGCCGAATACACACATACTTTTCTCTGTCGCCGCACTCTTTGACCAAAAGATTTGTAAGCCTGCAACCACGTCAAGGTAGACTCTTTCAGCAGCTCCCCTCCCTCCCCCTTACCTTTGTGGCCAAGTCAAAATGATCTCCCAACAATAAAATTTTAAAAACACAAAGCACGCTGTACGCAAAGAAAATGTTAATTATCATTTATATTCCGCGGGTTTTCAAAGAGGTCAAGGCAGATGACTTTATGCAATGTCACTTCAGTAACAACTATACAAAAATAGACAAATATTCCCCCTCCCTTTTTACTAAAACGCGATAGCGGTTTTTAGCGCAGGGACCTGCGCTGAATGCCCCACGCTGCTCTTGAAGCTCATAGGCTCCCTGCACTAAAAAACGCTATTGCGGTTTAGTAAAAGGGGGCCATAGTGCAAAATATAGACAGCATATATAAATTCTCAAAACGGACACATTTTGATCACTAAATTGAAAATAAAATCATTTTCCTACCTTTGGTAATTTCATCAGTCTCTGGTTGCACTTTATTCTTCTGACTGTATATCCAATATTTCTTCCCTTCTTTCAGCCTCCTGTATGCTTCCTCTTCTCCAGACCTCATTCCCTCCCCAAACTTTTTCTTTGTTTCACCCTGCCCCCTTCTTTCTTTTTCTCTCTCTCCATACCTCCTTTCATTCTGTATGTCTGTCTTTTTCTTTGTTTCATCCAGCCCCATTTCTTTTTTTTTCTGGCTCCCTGTCCCCCCCCTTTTTTTCTTTCTCCTTGCCCTCCCCTATGCCACCACCATTGGGAAAATGCTGCCACCGCCACTGGAGAATAGGCTGCCACTGCTGCTATCGGGAACAGGCCGGCACCGAGTTTGCCCTGCTTCTCTTCCCCGCGGGGCCGACCAACTCTCGCTGGCCCAGAACGTCCTCTCCGACATCAGAATTGAGGCGGGTGGTGAGAGTTGGTCGGCCCCACAGGGAAAAGCAGGGAGAACTTGGCACCGGCCTGTTCCCAATGGTGGCGGTGGCACTCAAGTGGCTAAAGAGACGCAGTTTGCCAGCCTAGGGAGAACACTGGAGGGTGGCCAGCTGTGCACCCTTTTGAGGCGTAAACCCGAGGCAGACCTCCCCCATCCCCACCCTGGTATGCCACTGTCTCTACCTCACTCCCTCCCTATGACCAAAAATTCTCCTTTCTTCTATTCCCCGTGTACACAACCATCTCTTTCCCTCCCTTCCTCTCTCCCAAGTCCTTGCCTTCTGTGTCTAAAAACACATTCCCTCTCCCACCTCAGCATCTCTTTCCCTCCCTTCCTCTCTACCAAGTCCATGCCTTCTGTGTCCAAAAACCCATTCCATCCCCCACCTCAGCATCTCTTTCCCTCCCTTCCTCTCTCCCAAGTCCATGCCTTGTGTCCAAAACGCACTCCCTCCCCCTTTTGTGACCCCCGTTTGCCTCCCAGCCCATCTTAGCAACTTTCTCAGCAAAATGTAGCTCGAGCCACGTAGGCTTGTCTTCTATTTCCTGCCTGTCCCGCCGCGCACACATAGCCGACCAGAAGTCTTCCCCGACTTCTGCGCTGACATCGGAGGGCGGGCTTTGCTTAAGCCCTCCCTCCGACGTCAGTGCTGATGTCGGGGAAGACTTCCGATCGGCTGTGTGAGCGGCAGGGCAGTCGGAGTAGAAGACGAGCCTCGCGGCTCGTGTTATATTTAACCCCGCGGGTCCCCCATCGTCCCCGTTCAGCTCTCTCTCCTGTGCACCCCATTGGGGTGTGCACCCGGGGCGCACCGCCCCCCCCCCTAGGTACGCTACTGGCGCGGGCCCCCTGTCAGCTCCGGGCCCCTGAATCCAGGACTGGTAGTACTGCCCTGATGGCGGCCCTGCATCAAGTTACTATGTTTATATAACCATAAAGTTCTATGACATTACAATGCAGGTGTAAAGAGCCTTAGCCTATAGGAAGAGGAGATGCAAATGTTAAGAGCCTTAGCCAATAGGGAGAGGAGGAGATAGTGGATGCTGGTGATGGGCCGACTGGATGGGTCATTTGGCCATAACCATAAAGTTCTATGACATCACAATGCAGGTGTAAAGAGCCTTAGCCAATAGGAAAAGGAGATGCGAATGTTAAGAGCTTTAACCAATAGGGAGAGGAGGAGATAGTGGATGCTGCGGATGGGCCATTTGGCCTTTATCTGCCATCATGTTTCTATGTTTCTATAACCATAAAGCTCTATGACCTCACAATGCAGGTGTAAAGAGTCTTAGCCAATAGGAAGAGGAGATGCAAATGTTAAGAGCCTTAGCCAATAGGGAGAGGAGGAGAAAGTGGATGCTGCGGATGGACCATTTGGCCTTTATCTGCCATCATGTTTCTATAACCATAAAGTTCTATGACATCACAATGCAGGTGTAAAGAGCCTTAGCCAATAGGAAAAGGAGATGCAAATGTTAAGAGCTTTAGCCAATAGAGAGAGGAGGAGATAATGGATGCTGCGGATGGACCATTTGGCCTTTATCTGCCATCATGTTTCTATAACCATAAAGTTCTATGACATCACAATGCAGGTGTAAAGAGCCTTAGCCAATAGGAAAAGGAGATGCAAATGTTAAGAGCTTTAACCAATAGGGAGAGGAGGAGATAGTGGATGCTGCGGATGGGCCATTTGGCCTTTATCTGCCATCATGTTTCTATAACCATAAAGCTCTATGACCTCACAATGCAGGTGTAAAGAGCCTTAGCCAATAGGAAAAGGAGATGCAAATGTTAAGAGCTTTAACCAATAGGGAGAGGAGGAGATAGTGGATGCTGCAGATGGGCCATTTGGCCTTTATCTGCTGTCATGTTTCTATGTAAACCGATTGATATCTACAAATGACTCTTTTTTTTTCCTCATTTGTTTAATTTGCAGCTCATTCTTTGATGTGTTTTCAGTGCGAGTCAGAGACCAGCAACTGGAACTGCCTGAGACCAGTCACATGCCCGAATGAGAATGACCAATGTGTGACCTCGGTGCAGTCTGCAGGCATTGGTAAGACTCTTAGGGATACTTTCCATTTTTACGGGTACCGTGTGTCTTCGACAGGCGGAATTCACCCTCTAATTCTATAAACTTGCGCATCCGATGTTGCACATAGCATGCAAAGCTGCGTGCATCACTATATAATAATTACAGTACATGTTAATTAGATTAACAGCCAATTATCATCTATAATTGGTGCTGGCACTAATTAGCGCTTATGTTTGTAACTGCCCTTAGTTACTATTCTAAAAATTGCGCACACAAAATCTATCGTGCACGGCTTCAAGGGCCGTGACCCTCGGAGAGGCCTTGGCAGGTCAAGGGGGTGCCTAGCAGTGGCGTTTGCGTGCGTGCACAGCAGCCGTTCAGTAATCGCATGTGCGATTGCCGTTATATGAGGCGTTGATTTCTGCATGTTAGCGGCCAGGCTGGAACCCCCCTTCTGCAGGAAACCCCGCACTAAAGCCATGTTTATCCCGCAGTAATGTTTTCTCTATCAGCTCACTCTCTTAATGAGACCCTATGGACCTTCAGTTATCTCTACACTTAAACATATTATGAATAATAATTGAAATACTAACTTTGGTTGGGGCGACCACGGAGAATACGTATCCTCCGAGAAACATAAGCTAAACTAAACAAAATAAGGCACTAGAAATCTACATTTAGACTCAATATATTTGATCAACGAACCAAGCTACCTTAGGGATAACAGCGCAATCTTCTTCACGAGCCCTTATCATCAAGAAGGTTTACGACCTCGATGTTGGATCAGGATATCCTTACGGTGACAGGCCAAAAGCGCGCAAGACAATCGCGCGCGGACAAAATCACACAGACAACTCAGCGCAAAGACAATTGAGCGCAAGACAAGTAAGCGCAAAGACAACCGGTGACAGGCCAAAAGCGCGCAAGACAATCGCGCGCGGACAAAATCACACAGACAACTCAGCGCAAAGACAATTGAGCGCAAGACAAGTAAGCGCAAAGACAACCGGTGACAGGCCAAAAGCGCGCAAGACAATCGCGCGCGGACAAAATCACACAGACAACTCAGCGCAAAGACAATTGAGCGCAACACAAGTAAGCGCAAAGACAACTGAGCGTAAGACATTTCAGCGCAAGACAATTGAGCGCAGCGACAACTCAGCGCAAGACAATTTAGCGCAAGATAACTCAGCGCAATGATAATTCAGCGCGCCACTAGAGGCAGTTGTCTTGCGCTCAGTTGTCCCGCTCGTGCATATTTCGGAAAATAATTTGCGCTCAATTATCTTGCGCTCAAATGTCTCACGCTCGGTTGTCTTTGCGCTCACTTGTCTTAACGCTCAATTGTCTTCCGCTCATTTGTCTTGTGCTCAGTTGTCTCGCGCTCGGTTGTCTGCGCGATTTTGTCCGCGCACGATTGTCTTGCGC
The DNA here is from genome assembly GCF_902459505.1 of Geotrypetes seraphini. Taxonomy (NCBI): domain Eukaryota; kingdom Metazoa; phylum Chordata; class Amphibia; order Gymnophiona; family Dermophiidae; genus Geotrypetes; species Geotrypetes seraphini. Next base: position 15,822,810 of record NC_047085.1, read on the forward strand.
GCATTTGTCTATGAACCATCCTTACAGTGCAGCTGCTGTTAATGGTTTGTTTGTTCAACAATTAAAATCCTACGTGATCTGAGTTCAGAGCGGAGAAATCCAGGTCAGTTTCTATCTATTAATAATTCTTTTTAGTACGAAAGGACCAAAAGAATAAGACCAATATTCCTAACATGTCTTACAAAATATAATGAAAACATCTCAATGAAAATATAATATAAATCCAAAATAGGATAGTCTAAATCTCAAAAAAAGGATTGGGAACTTTTACAACCACACTCAAAGCGGTTTACATTAAGGTACTCGAGCACTTTCCTGGTGGGCTCACAATCTGTCTAATGTACCTGGGGCAGTGGAGGAGTAAGTGACTTGCCCAGGATCACAGAGAGTAGCATGGGGATTTGAACCCACAACCTCAGGGTGCTGAGGCTGTAGCTCTAACCACTATGCCACACTCTCTAGCAACTTGACCTGACACAAATTACCTTTGCTTTTGCAACCTATTTGACTGCAAAAAGTTCACTATCCTTTCCTTTAGCAGGTGTCATCGTTGAGGATATGATGAAACCTTTGGCTCAGCGTGAGGTGGTTAAGGAAGCAAATAGAATGTTAGGAATTATCAGGAAAGGAATGAAAAATGGAAATGAAATGTTATAATGCCCTTGCATCGCTCTATGGTACAGCTGCAGCTTGAAAACTGTGTGCAGTTCTGGTTGCCGTATCTAAAAAAAAAAAAAAATTAGTGTTTAAGCCCGTTACATTAAGGGGTGCTAGAGTAGATGTCTGTCTGTCTGGTTTTTTTTTTTTTCTTTGTCTCTCTCTCCTTGGACGCTGTCTGTCTGTCATTCTTTCTGTCTGTGTCTCTCCCTGGCCCCCTGTCTGTCTGTCTTTCTTTCTGTCTCTGTCTCCCTGGCCCCCTGCCTGCCTGTCTCTCCTTGGCCCCCTTCCTATGTCCAGAGTGCCCCATCCTATGTCCTTAGTGCCCTCAGTACCTCCTTCTTATGTCCTTAGTGCCCCCAGTGCCTCCTTCCTATGTCCCCCTCACTGCCTTCGACTTTGTCCCACCCCCCACCCCCCGAAGCCAGCCTGCCTACCTCCCTCCCATCCCCTTGTGCAGTAGAACCATTGAGCAGCATGTTTCCATCTCCCCCTCCCCCCCCCCCCACCACTACCGCTGCCTTGCAGCAGATCCCACTGGCCCTCCCATCTGACCCTCCCACCGCGAGACGACCTACAAACCTCCTGGCTCCAGCAGCATCGGCAGCACCCTAAACACGCTGCTTTGCGGCCTTCTATTGCCCGTGATTTCCTCTGCCGCATCTCTGTCTCGATGTCATCAGGGACGCGGCAGAGGAAATCAGGGCAGTAGAAGGCCACGAAGCAGTGTGTTTAGAGTGCTGCGGACGCTGCTGGAGCCGGGAGGTTTGTGGTCGTCTCGTGATGGGACGGTCAGATGGGAGGGTCAACGGGGGTTCAGGTGCGCCGGGGAGGGGTGTGCTGGGGGGAAGCAATGATGACAAACTGCGTTACAGTGAGTGAGGGGGGGGAAGTTGAAGCGCGCATGCGCACTCCTACCTGCCACGGACATGAGGATCATGGAACACGCAGATAGGAGTGCGCATGCGCGCTTAGGGTTTTATGATGATGATATATATATATCGGAATCAGAAAAGGTACAGAGAAGGGCAACGAAAAAGATAAAAGGGATGGAATGACTTGTCTATGAGGAAAGGCCCTTCAGCTTGGAGATGGCTCAGGGCTGATATGATAGTGGTCGATAAATTGCTGAGTAGAGTCTAAGAAGTAGATGTGAGTCGATTGTTTACTCTTTCCAAAAATCCTAGGACTGGGGAGCCTGCGATGAAGCTACCACGTAGATTTAAAACAAATAAAAGAAGATAGTTCTTCACTCACCGTGTAATTAAGCTCTGGAATTCTTTGCCAGAGAATGTGTTGAAAGCCATTGGCGGGATTTGAAAAGGTTGGGGTGACTTCCTAAAAGAGAAGTCCAAATAGGCCATTGTTGCGACAGATGTAGAGGGGAGGCCGAATGGTTAGAGCTACTATTAATACTATTTATTAGTTCTATAGCGCTCAAAACCGTACGCAGCGCTGTACATTTTAACATACAATAGACGGTCCCTGCTCAGTAGAGCTTACAATCTAATTTAGACAGGACATTTCAGGGTTGGGGAGATTATGGTAGAGGAAATGATACAGTGGGTCTAGGTATCTGACATTTTAACATACAATAGATGGTTCCTGTTCAGAAGAGCTTACAATCTAATTTAGGCAGGACATTTCGGGGTTGGGGAAATTATGGTAGAGGAAATGATACAGTGGGTCTAGGTATCTGACATTTTAACATACAATAGACGGTTCCTGTTCAGAAGAGCTTACAATCTAATTTAGACAGGACATTTCAGGGTTGGGGAGATTATGGTAAAGGAAATGGTACAGCAGCGAGTGGGAGTTGAGTTGAAAACCGTTTTAAAAAAGTGGGCTTTTAGCTTGGAATTGAATACCGCTAGGGATGGAGCACAAGCCCAGTGCTGCTCTTTCTGACCCTGGGCAAGTCACTTAACCCTCCATGCCCCAGGTACCATAGTTGGATTATGAACCCCCCAAGGCAGATAGAGAAAATGGGCTGTATATTTAATACAAAGTGAACTTGAACTTATTCCTAGAATAAGCACTATAAAATATGATTTTTTTTTCTTTTGGGTTTCTGCCAGGGACTTGAAACCTGGGTTGGCCACTTTTGGACACAGGATACTGGGCTTGATGGGCTTTCGGTCTGTCCCAGTATGCCAGCTCTTATGGTCTTAGGTGAGCCGAGTCTAGGACAATGGAGCCATTGTGACATCACTGATGCGGTTGGCTCTTAGGCATTGGTGGAATGAGGCATTATGACATCACAATCTCAGCTCTGGAATGTTGCTACTCTTTGGGTTTCTGGCTGGTACTTGGGACCTGGGTTGGCCCCTGGTGGAAACAGGATCCTGGGCTTGATGGACCTTCGGCCTGTCCCAATATGGCAGCTCTTATGTTCTTATGCTTACTGGGATTTAGGCTGTCTTTTACAAAGGCGCGTTAAGCATTTTAGCGCGGATATAGCGTGCACTAAATCAACACGTGCGCTAACTGCTAATGTGTCCATAGGACAGTGGTTCCCAACCCTGTCCTGGAGGAACACCAGGCCAATCGGGTTTTCAGGCTAGCCCTAATGAATATGCATGAAGCAAATTTGCATGCCTATCACTTCCATCATATGCAAATCTCTCTCATGCATATTCATTAGGGCTAGCCTGAAAACCCGATTGGCCTGGTGTTCCTCCAGGACAGGGTTGGGAATCACTGCCATAGGATACCATGCACGTGTTAGCGTTTAGCACACGCTAATATTTAGCGTGCACTAAAAAGCTGAGCACACCTTTGTAAAAGAGGGGGCTAATTTTCCACCTTTTTTTCGGTTACTACTTTTGTGAAAAGAGCCCCAGAGAATACCAGTCTCTCCCCTGTATATTCACATACACTCTGATATCGGCACCTGACTTTAGCTAGACTTTATAGTATCAGGGTCTTAGTGCTAATATTTCGTGGTACCATGCAGTTACACAAGCACATAAGAATTGCCGCTGCTGGGTCAGACCAGTGGTCCATCGTGTCCAGCAGTCCGCTCACGCGGCGACCCTTAGGTCAAAGACCAGTGCTCTAAATGAGTCCAGCCTCACCTGGTACTTTCCAGTTTAGCAGAAACCTGTCCAACTTTGTCTTGAATCCCTGGAGGGTGTTTTCCCTCTTTGAATCCCTGGAGGGTGTTTTCCCCTCTATGAATCCCTGGAGGGTGTTTTCCCCTCTTTGAATCCCTGGAGGGTGTTTTCCCTCTTTGAATCCCTGGAGGGTGTTTTCCCCTCTATGAATCCTTGGAGGGTGTTTTCCCCTCTATGAATCCCTGGAGGGTGTTTTCCCTCTTTGAATCCCTGGAGGGTGTTTTCCCCTATAACAGCCTCCGGAAGAGCATTCCAGTTTTCTACCACTCTCTGGTTGAAGAAGAACTTCCTTCCATTTGTATGGAATCTATCCCCTTTTAACTTTAGAGAGTGTCCTCTCATTCTCCCTACCTTGAAGAGGGTGAACAACCTGTCCTTATCTACTAAGTCTATTCCCTTCAGTATCCATTGAGAGAAATGGCCATTTAATCCTACCCTCTGTTTTCTATTATCCAATTCCTAATGCACACCAGAACATTGCTTCCTGTTCCATGGCTTTTTAATTTTCTCAGGAGTCTCTCATAAGGGACTTTGTCGAAAGCTCTATGAAAATCTCGACACACTACATCAACTGACTCACCTTTATCCACATGTTTATTCATGCCTTCAAAGAAATGAAGCAACATATCAGTGGCCGGAAGGGGCCTCGTCTGCCCACTGACATCACTTGGAACATTGACCTTTTACACTTTTGTTTTAATCGCCACAAATACAACCAATTAGTGCCTTGTTATTTACTGGAAACACAGTGGTACTTTGGTTTACGAGTGCACCAGTTTGCAAGTGTTTATCAAGATGAGCAAAACATTCGCAAACTTGGTGCCTCGTAAACCGAGCTTGCCTCGCAGTACGAGTGCCCCCCCCCCGCGATCCGGCATCCCCCCCGCTCGCGTTGCCCCCCTCCACCGTGATCCTACTTCCCCCCCGAGTAGTCAATGACACCCTTTACCCGATTTGGCACCAGTGCCGGTGCCCAAAGATCCTCCCTCTTCTGGCGCTGCCAGGGCTGGGCAGTGCGTCGGAAATCCTCCTTCTTCTGGTCTGGGCTGGGCTGGACTGGCTTTGAGTATTTGCGCATGCTCAAAGCCTTCTGGTCTCGCTCTCTATCTCGGAGAGAGCGAGACCAGAAGGCTTTGAGCATGCGCAAATGCTCAAAGCCAGTCCAGCCCAGCCCAGACCAGAAGAAGGAGGATCTCCGACGCATCGCCCAGCCACGCCAGAAGAGGGAGGATCTTCGGGCACCGGCACTGGTGCCAAGTCGGGTAAAGGGTGTCATTGGCTGCTCGGGAGGGGGGAAAGTAGGATCGCGATGGAGGGGGAGGCACCGCGAGCGGGGGGGAAGCTGGATCGCAGGGAGGGGTTTGGAACAGTGTCGGATTCCTCAAGGGGGGGGGGGAGAATGGAGCAGCACTGGTAGCCTCGTGGGGGGGAGGAGGAGGTGGAACCAATCAAAGCAGTTTCCCTTACTTCCTATGGGGAAACTTGCTTTGATATACAAGCAATTTGGTTTACGAGCATGCTTCTAGAACGAATTATGCTCGTAAACCAAGGTTCCACTGTAATCATTTTTCAAGAAATAGCTTTAATGTATTGGTAAGCATTGCACCAGATTTGCCTGATTTTGTTCTTGTTCCTTGTTTTTTGATGATTTAGGCTCCACAACTTCCTACATCAGCAAAGGATGCTCTCCAATTTGCTTTGCAACTGACGTCAACTTGTGGGTCATGGGCGCGTCGACGAAGTGTTGCAATTCTTTCCTGTGTAACATCAGCGGTGCGACCCACGTGAAAGTCAGCCACATGGTCATGGCGGTGGCTGCAGCTGTCCTCTGCATCCTTCTCCGAGTTGGGCTTTAATGTGACCAGAACCAAGACTGCAATTACGGCCCTCAGTAAACCAACTCTCTTCTAAAAGTCTTGCTTCCCGTGTCGGCTACAAATGCAGAAACCTCAGGTGGAAGCATTCGACTAGCTATACCAATCCTGTAACAAAAAAAAAAACTGGATCTACTGTAGGTTGTGATACCTTGGGAAGGGGTAAAACGCGGACCTCACCGACCTTACGGACCTCGCGGATCTAAACCCGCACGTCCTTAAAAATCCGAGGTCCGCGCCACTTTTCAGGTCCGTGCCACTTTTAGGATCCGACTGAGTTAAATTGTCATAGAGCTCTGTCAGAGCCAGACTAAAAGTGGCGCGGACCTGGGATTTTTAAGGATGTGAGGTGCAGTTCAGATCCGTGAGGTCCTGTTGTGTAGGAGCCCTGAACGATTTGTTGAAGGGGACGAATAGATTGTTCAGAGGATCCTCCCGACAGCCAGTTCTGGTGGTAGAAACAAAGAAACCCTCCCCCCTTTTTTGCCTGTTTTTAGCACAGAGGTGATCTAGCTGAATACACAGATGTTATTAGTTCTTTTAAAACTGATTACTAGTTTCTACCATTAGCCGAACGAGGGAACAAAATTGAAGAGGATGAGCATTTTAGGTTTCTAAAGAAAGGACAGATGTGTCCATTGTTTGTCCATTAACAACAATAAGCCAATCCACCCAAACTGGGGCTTCTCTTTCCTCAACCCAAACTGCGGGAGGATCTGAAGTCCGCCTTCGCTTTCCCTGCAGCTCAGCTCAGGCCCCCGACTCCCTCGCGGACCTCACGGATCTGAACTGCACGTCACATCCTTAAAAATCCGAGGTCCGCGCACTTGCAGTCTGGCGTTGACAGAGCTCTATGACAATTTAACTCAGACGGATCCTAAAAGTGGCACGGACCTGAAAAGCGGCGCGGACTCTTAAGGACTTGCGGGTTTAGATCCGCGAGGTCCGTAAGGTCCACGTTTTACCCCTTCCCTGATACCTTTTCTTGAGCGAAAACAAATATCTATACAGTCAATCCTCGGTTTGCGAGTGTTTTGCAAGACAAGCAAAACATTCTCGCAAGTCTTGCCTCGCAAACCGAGCGTTCACTTGATATGCAAGGCATCGCCCCCTCCGCCCCCTCCCCCCCCCCCCGTGAACCGGCATTGCCCGCCCACCCAAACTCTTACCGTGATCAGACACCGGCACGCAGCACCAACCCAGAGGACGTGCCGGTGTCCAAAAAGCCTGCCGCTTGCCACTGATTCTGCTGGGTCTTGAGCATCTGTGCATGCTCAAAGCCTTCTGGTTCCCGCTGTCTCCGAGATTCTAATGAGGTTCTCGGAGACACCGGGGGCCGACGCCGTTTCACAGGGGTAGGGTAGAAGCGTGCCAGTGGCCTGGGGGGGATCTTTTTGGGATGTGGAACGGATCATGCGAGTTTCCCTTACTTCCTATGGGGAAACTCGCTTTGATACACGAGCACTTTGGTTTACGAGCATGCTTCTGGAACGAATTATGCGCGCAAATCAAGGTTCCACTGCATTCAAGATGCCGTTTCCATAAGAGTTTTTAAAACTTTGTAGCAGAATATCCCAGACCTTCCCAGTAAACTGACATACAGTTAAGTTTTCAAGATCGCCATGCTGAGTATGTGTGAGAAAAATACGTTGCATGTTCATCTAGTGAATTTAAGTTTCTGTCGTGCACGTTCGGTGTGAAAAGTTGACTCTCTGGAGCAATGCTTCGTAGCCCTCACCTGGAGACGCACCTTGCCAGTCAGGTTATCAGGACCACGATAATGAATATACATGAAAGAGATTTGCTTATAACACTGTGCAACAGAGAATTTGGGGCATGAATTGTAGTGGGTGTTCTCTAGTGATCTGGGGGGGTCGCTGAATTCAAAACTGACCTTAATTTTTCAGCATAATCCTCTGATTTTAGGAAAAAGAGCATTATAATACAAAAAAAAAAACATTTTCGCTACATTGTCTAATGCCTGGAGTAAATGTTATAACAATCTCTGACATATTTAAACTGTTTGCCTCAAATTAGAGTTTTAAGCCAAAGTATTCATTTTAACGATGATGTAATAATGTGCTATATAATAAAATTATTATGGGTAAGGAGGCGGAGCTGGAATACGCAGTTCTCTGTAGGCCTATTGCATCATCGGCTTCATCAGCACAGCTGAGATTAAATCGTCAATTTTGTGTCAGGGTTTTTGCTTCTTAGTTAAATCGGCGCAATGCGTTACATTCTGACTTCTCACGCTATAAATATTTGCGATTTGCTCAAAAACTATACGCGATAGGAGAAAACCGAGGCGATTTTCATACACAGGAGGCCAAATTCCATAAAGTGAACCTCATTTTCTTCGTGCCCCAGATAAAAAGTTAAAATTTGTTGCGTAGTGCAAAGGCTCTCTGCTATTCACTGTGGTAATCTTGAAAGCTCAATTAGGGAGGGGGGGGTGGAGATGGGGGGGAGGGGGCTCCAGGAGAAGGTTGAGAAGCTCTGGTCTGGAGAGTCTCCCAAACAAGTCTGGGAAATCTTGCTATGGAGAAGTCTAACTAGTCTAATGTGATTTTCGAAGAGATTCTGCTTTACAACCAGTGGCGTTGCGAGGGTGAGAGGCGCCTGGGGCTGCGGCGCCCTTCCCTCGCACACATGCACCCTTCCTGATACCGTACCTCTTAACTTCCCACACGAGCGGCATCGCCAACTCACTGCCTGCGTTGGCTCTCCCGTCGATGTCGCTTCCCAGGTTGCGGGATCCAGAAGTGACATCAGAGGGAGAGCCAACGCTGGCGTAAGCAGCGGGTTGAGGTCGCTGCTCGCGCCGGCGAAGAGGTAAGAGGTACGGTGGAATTTAGGCTTAGAGCCTATCTGATGCTGTCATTTTAAAGCACATATTTGTTACATATTTTCTGCATTCGAAGGAGATTTCCAAGAAAAGTATATTTTCCTTTGAATCTTTCTCTTGGCAGTAGCAAGTAGCAAGCACAGTTAGAGAAAACCTCAAATTTTCCTCCTCTGGGAAACGCAGATCTAACTTCACTCTCATGGGCAAGGCATATCTAACTCATGCACATGTGATCCACCGGATTTTAAAAAATTTCTCTGTACTTTCTGACTGGCTTCAATAGCTTGTACCCCCCGAATACAAAGTGTATAATAATTAGTATACAAGGGTGGTTTGGTAAAAAAGTGTAGTTACTTACCTGTAACGTAGGTTCTCCGTGGACAGCAGGATAGTCAGCCACACAGTCAGCTTTCAACAACACAATCTCCATCGAGGTCTAGACACTTAGCCCAGCAAGTCTCCAGTTTTTTCGATCCCGTTGGAAAAATAGGTTTTGTCAAACTCTGAAAAAAATTACTCATTGACGTCATCGGTGACTTAATGCAGTGGTTCCCAACCCTGCCCTGGGGGACCACCAGGCCAGTCGGGTTTTCAGGATAGCCCTAAGGAAGAGGGTCCAGATCTTTCAAAAATCTTGTTGTGTTCTGAAGGAACGTTGTTTACTTAAAATGGGAGTCCCTGGGTTTACCCCCCCTGAACAGAAATTGGCAGCTTGTCTGTTTACCGCGACCCGCCTTGCTTTGGCGCAATGTTGGCGTACTCCTGGGATGCCAAATCTTCTGGCAGTTTATTCTCGTTTAGACTACTTGCAACTGATGTCTAAGTTGACTGCATTAAGGCACAATACCTTGGTAAACTATTCTAAGATGTGGGACCCGTATGTTCGATGGAGACGACACTCTACATAATTCTGTGTTATCCTTTATTTTTGGCTTGGGTAGGGGGGGATTTGGGGAGGGTCAAGGGAGTTATTTATGGTAATTTTGTACTTGCTTATCATATCTGTCTGGTTGGTTTTTTTTCTTCTGCATTACTTTGTATTGTGTTTATTGAAAAACTTAATAAAGATATTAAAAAAAAAAAAAGCATCAGAGAGATTTGCATATAATGGAAGTGACAGGCATGCAAATCTGATCCTTGCGTATTCATTAGAGCTATCCCGAAAACCCGATTGGCCTAGTGGTCCTCCAGGACCACTGACTTAATGGACTGTGGCACAATCTCATGGAAATTTACCCAAACCAGGGGTGTCAAAGTCCCTCCTCGAGGGCCGCAATCCAGTCGGGTTTTCAGGATTTCCCCAATGAATATGCATGAGATCGATTAGCATACAATGAAAGCAGTGCGTGCAAATAGATCTCATGCATATTCACTGGGGAAATCCTGAAAACTCGACTGGATTGCGGCCCTTGAGGAGGGACTTTGACATCCCTGCAACGGGGTCTCAAAAGTAATGACACCACTATGCTCCTTTCCCAGTCACGGGCAAAAAAACCCTTTAGTTAATTTTATGCTCTATTTTTTTCTCTTTTTCCTTTCTTTTTTGTCCTTCGTAGTCTTGATTCTATCCAAAATATTATCTTTAAAAAACATATTTTCTCATGCAGTTCTTAAACACATGCACCAAGGCAGAGGTGTCAAAGTCCCTCCTCGAGGACCACAATCCAGTCGGGTTTTCAGGATTTCCCTAATGAATATGCATTAAAAGCAGTGCATGCACACAGACCTCATGTTTATTCATTGGGGGAAATCCTGAAAACCCGACTGGATTGCGCCCTCAAGGATGGACTTTGACACCCCTGCTCTAAGGGGTCCTTTAACTAAGGTGTGCTAATTGATTTAGTGCCGGGATCTCAAAGTCCCTCCTTGAGGGCCGCAATCCAGTCGGATTTTCAGGATTTCCCCAATGAATATGCATGAGATCTATTAGCATACCATGAAAGCAGTGCGTGCAAATAGATCTCATGCATATTCATTGGGGAAATCCTGAAAACCCGACTGGATTGCGGCCCTTGAGGAGGGACTGTGACACCCCTGACCCAAACGTTTCAAACTGCCTTCATATTTTCTTACCTTTGGGACACTTTGCTGGGACTTTTCACTAAGACTTTTATTTAGGACAGTTTGCTGAGAAACCTCTTGCGTGCAGTCACTAACGCTAAGAGCTTTGCAGGGCCATGTGATTTTGGAGCTGCTGTTTGTATTCTGCCTCTGCCTTAGCATTCCCTAGGGCAGGGCTACCCAAGTCCGGTCCTCGAGATCTACTGGCAGGCCAGGGTTTCAGGATATCTACAATGAATATGCATGAGAGAGACATTTGCATACCAAGAAGGCAGTGCAGGAAGATCTCTCTCATGCATCTTCATTGTGGATATCCTGAAAACCTGGCCTGCCAGTAGATCTCGAGGACTGGACTTGGGCAGCCCTGCCCTAGGGGCTGAGGAGCGAAAGCCTCTGCTGTTCCTGTGCCTGACGCTTGTTGGCTTTACCAGATCTACGTGCTTGTCTTCTAATTGCTTCCAGATTTCTCTCCTGCAGATAATAAAGAGCTAAGCATATAATTACACCTATTCCAAGGTGCCTGAGTGAGATTTGTTTGCTCCTTGCAAAAGAGTCGCACAAAGAGCAGTAAGTCAAACAGGCTGCTGGCCAGACAAGATTTCAAAGCATTTCACAATCCAGATGGGTTCTCAAGCATCCTTTACGATTCTTTGCTGATTGAATTAGGGCAGTGTCCCTCAAACTTTCTCGAGCCACGGCACACTGAAGGCAGTGGCCGTGGTTCGAGGCACCCGGAAGTGCACGGATATCGCCATGATGACATCGGGCGTACGCGTGACATCATCATGTCGATGTCCGTGTGTGGGATGCCAGGGGGAGGGGCCAGAAGGGAAGAGGGCCGGAGAGCAGGATAGGTGCTGGCGCTCCCTGATTGCCTACAGGGCGTGCCTCTCGCTATGAGAGGCACATCCTGGAGGCGGTTAGCTGGCGCCTCTCCTCCTCCCCCAGTGTACCATGGCACATCTGTGCCTTGGCACACAGTTTGAGATACACACCACAGCTTTTGGTAAGTGCCTCTTTCCCTCTCACCACTCTCTTCTTTGATTCATACTCTTAGGTCTCAATATATCAATGTGAGTTAATTAGGTAGAGCAGCTTATGTCCGATGGCCAGGTCTGGAGCACATATTCAATGGCACTTAATAGTAGAATGGCCACTGAATATCCTGCACAGAGTGCCTTGGTGCCGAGGTGGTCCAGAGTAGAGCAAAGGCCGAGCTGGGAGTTATCCAGCACCACCAATACGGTAGGGTTGCCAGATTTTCCGTCTGGAAAATACGGACCCCTGGACCCACCCCCCAGGCCCGCCCAGTCCCACCCGTCACGCCCCCAAGCCCACCCAGGCCCCACCTCTAATTCCCCCCGCCTCAACCCCACTGCCTGCTCTCATTAGGCAAGACATCCATGCATATGTGGATGCGACGTAATGATGCCGCGCGGATGCCATCGTACCCAAAGGAAAGCTTTTTGGACAAAGTGCCGGGTTCTGAGAAGCCGTCCGGACCCCCGGACATGTTCTCAGAAGGAGGTGCTGGTGCACTGATAGCTCCAGCTTGTCTAGATAGCGATCTGGTTACTGGCACTGGATATTGGCAGTATTGATTAATTTATGTCCTGTCCTCCCCAGGGAGCCCAGAACAGGTTACGTGGCATCCAGATAACTTCCTGACCACAAACATGTCCCACGTTATAAATGTCCAAATCGGCACCATTTAGACTTAGGAGGGGGCCACCATTGCAAAGGACTGGCCACATACACATGCCAACGGAGCAGCGGGGCACCTTAGAGAGCACTGCTGTGAACTTCACATGAAGGGTGCAAGCTATACATCTCACCATAACCACCAAAACCTACCATACCCACCTGTCTACCACCCCCAAAGCCGTTATGGCTGCAGGTGGCACCTATTTGGAAGTAGAGTAGGGATTTGGTGGGCTCATAGTTTCCGCCATAAATCTAGTAGTTAGAGTGGCTTATGTGCCTGGCTCCTCCTCTCTACGATACACTAGCCCACCCACTTGGCTGCTGTATGGAGTTCTATTAGGCTTTCCCAAACCAGGAGCTGCTGTTCTAGGCACAGGTATGTACTGTTTTATTCAAATATTTGGGGTGTGGGAGAGGGGGAGAATCATACCTTCATGCATCCAGTGGTCATCTGGTCAGTTTGGGGACCTTTTTGGCACTTAGAAGCTTCTAAAAGAGGTCTAGTTCAAAACATCTAAGTTCCATCCAGGGCGTCTTCCAATAGGTTTGATTATCCATAGAAACATAGAAGATGACGGCAGAAAAGGGCTATAGCCCATCTAGTCTGCCCACTTTAACAACCCCACCCCCTGAATTTACCCCCCTAGAGATACCACGTGTGTATCCCCTCTACATTTTATTACCTCCCTAGAGATCCCACATGTGTATCCCATTTCCTTTTAAAATCCGGCACGCTGCTGGCCTGAATCACCTGAAGCGGAAGTTCATTCCAACGATCGACCACCCTTTCGGTGAAGAAGAACTTCCTGGTGTCATCCCTACATGATGTCCAAGTCTAAGCTGGACCACAGCCCGCAGTAAACATTACATTACATTACATTAGGGATTTCTTTAGTTCAATAATTTTTTATTGAAAATTTTAAGAAATATACAGATAGCAGTTCACACACATAAAATCTGAATAAGAAACATTGGTATAAAATAAGACCATGTCTACAGTCATTAGCATACAACCAGATTAATAAAAGAATGCACGGTATGTGCAACTGCTAATAGAAAATATAGGAAAGGCAGAGAAGCAAGAAGAGTGAATAAAAGAAAAGGAGAGAGAGAGAGAGAAATAAAGATAAGGAGAGAGATAGATAAATAGATAAAGAGGCAGAAGTGTCTATGGGGTAGAATGAACATATGAATCTAAGAATGACCAAGGTGATTTTTTTTTCACCATGTTCGTGGAGATTCGAGAAATCATGTTCTTCTCATATGCATAAGATTCAAATTTGTGATACATGCTTAGAGAGTTCCACCAAAAGGTGTAGTCAAGTAGCGAGGATGATTTCCAATTTTTTAGAATATGCATAAGAGCAGTTACAAACATGGCATCAATGAGCTTAGGTGGGCAGTTTGTTTGTGCGAAACAAGGGTGTTGAGAACGAAGAATTACAATGTCCATGGAAATCTCTTCTGAACACTTAGTAATAGATTTTATAGTGTCCCAAATACGAATCCAGAAGGAGTGAACCATAGTGCAATGAAAAAACATGTGATCAAGAGTTCCAGATTCTTTTAAACAGTTCCAGCAGGTAGAATCTTGTTTTAGTTTCACTTTCCACATGCGAAATGGGGTCCATATTGCATTCCACATAACGAAGAACATTGATTGCGATACTCTGGAAGATAGGAGAGGACGATTTGTGGAAGACCAGAAAAGTTCCCAATCTATGTCAGAAAGTGCAGTCTGCAGAATCGAGTCCCAATGGTTCATTGATTGAGGTGAAAAGGTAAAAGAGTGATCCCTTAGAATACTATAGAAGAGAGATATCGCTCTACCTTTCATTAAGGCCAGAGTAGACCAGTGACGAACAGTGTGGATAGAGGTCATAAAGTCAAGACGCATATGCACTTTAGACAGTATTCCAGTAAGCATAAGACATTGGGGATGTATAGAGGGTGGGAGTGAGTATGTAGAACAAAAAATATCAAAAGGAATGAATGAGGTGGAGGAGACCAATTGATGAGCAAACTCAACTCCCGCCCGCTGCCACCTCTTCCATGAGAGGGATCTACCTTTCTTCTGAATTTTAGAGTTATTCCAAAGGGACATGAGTGGGCTTTCACTAATAGAGATCTCAGCCATTGCGTCTAGAAGATGAAAAGCGTATTGCGTTGCACTCAGCAAAGAGTACTTTCTCAAATGTCTAGGTATTGACATTGTAAGAAAGCAGGAAACGTGCAATGGTGCACATAAAAAGCGTTCCATTTCGAACCATATTGGTTGATCCTGAAGATTAGAATCAACAATCCAATGAGCTCCATATTTAGCTAGAGATGCGATATAGTAATAGTAAAAATCTGGTAGATTTAATCCGCCATTAATCCTAGAGGCCTTCAGTTTGGCGAGAGCAATACGGGGTTGTTTCTTGTTCCAGATAAATTCAGAGAGTTTCATATTAAGCCAGTGAAAAAATGTTTTCCGGCATAGGAGGGGAAGCATGGAAAGGGTATAATTAATTTGCGGGGCTAGAGTCATTTTAATAGAAGCTATTCTACCCCACCATGACAAATAAAGTGGTGACCAACGAGTCGTAGTGTTTGAAACTAATGTTTTGATTTTGGAAATGTTAAGTTCTTGGGCATGTACTGGATCTTTATGAATTAGGATCCCCAAATATTTCACAGCTCCCTGTGACCATGAAAAAGGAAATTGAGCCAGATCTGAGGAGGAGATATGGTCATTGAGAGGAAAGATCTCTGATTTCTCCCAATTAACAGAATATCCAGATAGTTGAGAGTATTGAGAGATAATATTAATAAGATGGGGCAAGGAGGCAAGGGGATCTCTGAGGAAAAGAAGGACATCGTCAGCATAAGCTGCTAATTTAATGTCTCGACTGGACGTGGGGATACCTTTAATTAGGGGACATTGTCGGATAGCTGACAGGAGAGGTTCCAACTCTAAGTCGAATAACAATGGTGATAGGGGACAGCCCTGACGGGTGCCTCTATGAAGGGAGAATTTGTTGGAGAGAGAATTGTTAATCAGAATACGGGCTGTGGGTTGTCTATACAGTGTTTCTATCCAATCTGTAAAGAAAGGACCAAAATTGTACCACTTCAGTACTCGGAATAAGAATGGCCACTCCACTCGGTCGAAGGCTTTTTCAGCATCAATGGCCAGACCAATCACAGGATCCGACAGTGTTTTAGCGTGGGCATTGATGTGATGAAATAAGCGTAAATTATCTCCAATGTATCTTTGTTGGATGAATCCTGTTTGATCTTTGTGTACAAGGGATGAAATCACTGTGGAGAGTCTTAATGCTAATAGTTTTGCCATAATTTTGTAGTCCAGATTAAGGAGAGAGATAGGGCGAAAATTTTTAACCAAGGTAGCATCGCGGTCTGGTTTAGGAATAACTACAATAGTGGCCTCAGCAAAATTAAACTGTTTATCCAGAGTGGAGTGGAGAAAATCATAATATGTGAGGAGCTGAGGCGCCAAGAGAGCTCGGAAACTTTTGAAAAACTCATTAGTAAAGCCATCCGGACCTGGGGCTTTCCCAGTGGGTAAGGAGGATATAGCAGTTTCAATCTCGGACGTGGTGATGGGAGCGTCCAGTTTTGTTTTAATAGATTCCGAGGCAAGAAAAGAGTCCATGTCCGATTCAGGGGCAGAGAGCTCAGATTGGTATAGAGCAGTATAAAATTTTTCAAATTGGGAAGAAATCAGAGATCTGGTTTTAGCTAATTGTCCTGATGAGTCTTGAACAGCTGAGATGCGCAAGCGTTTTGATTTAGTTTTAAGATACCTAGCTAAAGGGCGACCCATAAGATTATCTCCCATATAGTGACTGGAGGAGGAAATGAAGATGTCACGCCTGGCTGTATGGGAGACCAGAGTATTATATTCATATTTGAGATTTTGAATGCGTTGGAATATGGAGGGATCATGCAAATGGGTGGACATATGTTGTAGTTCTAAATTTTTGATAGCGATTTCCAATTCTTTTTCTTTTTGTATGGATTGGTTTTTTTTCCAGGAAGCAAGTTTAATCAATTCGCCTCTGAGAGAAGCTTTGTAAGCTTCCCAAACAATAGCAGGACAGGTTTCTGAATCTTTAGTGTTGATTTCAAAAAATTCCGTGGTAAAAGATTTGACTTTGTCCACTATTGCATCGTCTAAAAGTAAGGCATTGTTAAGTCGCCAGGAGGGAGATTCTTTACACGGGGCAGAGATAGTTAAGTGCAGGGAAATGGCTGCATGATCTGTGAGAGAGATTGGATGTATGATAGTATTTGTTACCTCTTGAATGAGTGAGGGGGAAAGAAGAAAGAAATCGATTCTTGAATAAGTGTTGTGTGGTGATGAAAAGTGAGAGTACTCTCTACCTTTCGGGTGCAATAAACGCCATGGGTCTACTAGGGAGAAGGCTTCTATTAAAGCATGTAAAGCTGAGAAAGATCTGGACTTTGAGGTTCTGCAAGAGGATGATCGATCTATATAAATGTCTTGAATTTGGTTGAAGTCACCTCCTATTATCAGAGAACAAGAACCATAGTCAACTAACGCCAGCTGAAGATCTTTGAAAAAGTCCGGATGATCTAAAACAGGAGCGTAAACATTAAGGAGCACAAAATCTACTGAGTGCAACGCAGCGTGTACCAGACACCATCTTCCGTCAGAGTCTGTTTTAACAGAATGAATAACTGGGGATAATTTGTCACTGAGAAGTATTGATGTCCCATTTTTCTTCCCATGGGTTGCAGGGGAATACAAATGAGTGGAATATCCCTTCAACTTAAATTTTGAGGCGGCAGCAGGCGGGAGGTGGGTCTCCTGTAAATAAACCACATCAGGGTGTTTATTGAGTACATAATTAGCTATCTTTTTCCTTTTAATGGGGTGGTTCAAACCGTTCACATTAAAAGAAAAGACATGTAAATCAGCCATATTCTGTTGCAACCAGTATTAAGACATAGTAAATATCACCTTTTTGGGAAAAGGACAAATAATGTAACCAGGATATCAGGTAGACACTTCTGCCAGAGAGAAGAGATAGAGAGAGGATAAGAATAAGAGTAAGAGTAAGTAGACTAGCAATGAAAGCATGATGCAGGGTCAGAAAAGAGAAAAACCATGCTATCATGCATGAGATGAAACATTTTAAGGGTGCTCCTGTGAGCACGGAGAAATGACACATATGGAACACCTTGCAATACTCCACACCCACTCAATTTTGAGGAACCTGAAAGTGGCGTGCTTATCCGCATTAACAATAAGTAACAGTGAATTATACAATTGAATATATGCGATTTATAACATCAGAAATAGAGGTAAACAAAGAAATCCGCAGCCCAGCATGCTAGTTCATTTTCAAAGAGTCCAGGAATGCAGCCAATTCCTCAGGATCAGTATAGGAGGTAGTACGGTTATTGTAAGTTACTTTCATCCTGGCAGGGTACATAAGACCATATTTAGCTCCAATGTCTTTAAGCTCCTGCCGGTGGGAAAGAAACGCTTTTCTCTTCAAAGCTGTGGTTTTTGCGAGATCAGGCACAATGAAAAACTTCCTGCCTTGATGCAAGAGCTGGGATTTAGATTTTGCTGCTGTGAGAATTTGCAGCGCGTGCTGAAATCTGAGTAACTTAGCCACTATGGGTCTGGGAGAAGTGGCATGTGGAGAGAGGTGAGATGGCACGCGGTGAGCACGCTCTATTTCTAATGGAGGTGAAAAGACAAGCCCCGGGTAGCAGGCAGGAAGGTAGAAAGAAAAGAAGCCATATCAGAGCCCTCCAATGATTCAGATAGCCCAATAATTCTTATATTAGATCTTCTACTGCGATTAGAGAGATCTTCATAGTCTCTCTGTAAAGTAGTAATCAGTTTGTCATGTTTCTTGCAGTGAAGAAATGGCAGTCGTTTTTTCTTCCAGTGCATCCAATCTGTGACGAGCATCCACGAATTGTGAGTTAAGTGCCTCTATTTCTCCCCTTAACAACTTGGTTTCTTCAACCTGCTCCTGTATTATGCCCCTGATCGATCTTACTTCCTTCAGGAGCAGGTCTAGTGAGGCTTCGTCAGTTTTCGGCGCCATTTTCTCCGGCGTGCTTGGATCGGGTTTCAGCCTTTTCCCTCCGAGGGGCGCGGGTGAAGCGATGTCGTTTTTTGCCGGTTTTGGAGGCGACATAGGGGATCCTGGCATCAAGATCGCAGCGAAAATCGCAAAAGTTTGCGAAAAAAAGCACTTTTTAATCGCGTTTTGAGTGTGGGTGAAGAGAAGCAGTTATGCCATACGTGCTGGCTCCGCGGTAGTCAGGCCACGCCCCCTACATTAGGGATTTCTATTCCGCCATTACCTTACAGTTCAAGGCGGATTACAAAAGAATTATCCAAGATGTATTACAACAAGAACTTACAAAAAAAAACCCAACAACAAACTTGGTCATTTTCAAAAAGAGTAAGAAATGGGTAAGGTTATTTGTTTGGGGTAGTTGGCTTTAGTGAGAGGTGGAGTTTGAGACTTGCAGTATTATTTCTTTTTTCAGAGTTTTCTTGAAGAGTATGGTCTTTATTTCTTTTCTAAAAGTCTTGTAGTCGAGGGATGCCGTCAGTAGATTGGCGATTTGGTTGTCTACTTTGGCTGCTTGAGTGGCCAGGAGGCCATCATATAGTTTTTTCTGTTTGACCTCCTTAATTGGGGGGTATGAGAATGGGGTGTGAGTTTTCCTATGTCTGGTTGCGGAGTTGTGGATGAGGCGGTTATTCAGGTAGTTTGGACTGTCTCTGTATAAAGTCTTAAATAGTAGGCAGTAGAATTTAAATTGTATTCTTGCTGGGATCGGAAGCCAGTGCGATTGGAGATATGCTTCTGTAATGTGGTCATGTTTCTTCAGTGAGTAGATGAGTCTTAGTGCTGTGTTTTGGATAGTTTGTAGTTGACTTTAATATGTTCCTCATCTGATGTATTGCATTCAATTCTGATCTCCTTATCTCAAGAAAGATATAACAAAAGTACGAAAGGTTCAAAGAAGGGCGATTAAGATAATAAATGGGATGGAACTCCTCTCGTATGAGGAAAGACTAAAAGGGTTAGGACTCTTCAGCTTGGAAAAGAGACGGCTGAGGGGAGATAGGATTGAAGTCTACAAAATCATGAGTGGAGTAGAACGGGTACAAGTGGATCGATTTTTCACTCCGTCAAAAAAATACAAAGACTAGGGGACATTCGATGAAGTTACAGGGAAATACTTTTAAAACCATGAGGAGGAAATACTTTTTCACTCAGAGAATAGTTAAGCTCTGGAATGCGCTGCCAGAGGATGTAGTGAGAGCGAATAGCGTAGCTGGTTTTAAGAAAGGTTTGGACAAGTTCCTGGAGGAAAGGTCCATAGTCTGTTATTGAGAAAGACATGGGGGAAGCCGCTGCTTGCCCTGTATTGGTAGCATGGAATATTGCTACTCTTTAGGATTCTAGAATCTTCTTACTCATTGGGATTCCGGAATGTTGCCACTCTTTGGGTTTTGGCCAGGCACTAGTGACCTGGATTGGCCACCGTGAGAACGGCTACTGCGCTTGATGGACTATTTGTCTGACCCAGTAAGGCTGTTCTTCTGGATGTTCTGGAGGGTGAACGTCCCACAAAACGTCTAAGATTTTTCATTTGAAAATTGGCCCTTGGACATTTTCCTGAGCAAAATATGCTTTATTGGATGTTTTTGGGTTTTGAAAATGCCCTTCTCTCAAGGGCTCCTTAAGTACAATTTAATTGTTTCTATAGATGTGAATGTGGTTTAGTGTTAAGTGCTTGAAATAACCAAGTTTATGTGCACGTGAAGGCATTACTTATCAATATGTAGCCATCAGTCCTTCCTTGGGCTTCAGAACCTTCACCACCATGCCAAATTTATATTATTATTATTATTAGGTTCTTATATCCCGCCATACCCAAAGAGTTCTAGGCAGTTCACATCCGTTACATTAGGATCCGGTCTGAACACGGATTTACAAAAATTTTGTCGGAATTGCAGGTAGCGCGGAAGGAGGCAAAGTAGTTTTAGCACAGGTTTATCATAGTTGGGTTAGAAGATAAAAAGGAGGGAGTGGGAAACCAGAAGAGGGGGGGGGGGGGAGAGGGAGGTGGGGGTGGGGGGGGTTGGAGTGTATGCGGGGAGTAATGCACTGTGAGAACAACCTCACTTATCAGCCTTCAGTCTCATTCACTAGCCGTCCTGGGCACCTTTGCACTCTAGTCCACTCTCCACTAGCACCATGTCCAGAGGTGGAGTGTGGTGTTACAAGTTAAAATATTTGGGCCGCATTGCCCCCTGTCTTTCTCCCTCCACCATCACCTGTCTCTCTTCTTCAAGTGAGTCCCATCCCATCTCCTCACTCCATCTCTTTCTCTCCCTCCACCCTTCCCTTCACTCACTGATACCTCGGCCTACTTGCCTGCATGTGTCCACCTTAGCAAGAGCAAATAGTAAGGGTGATCTTTCCTTCCCTGCCACTCTCTCCCCAACTCTGGAGACTGCAAAGAAAATTAAATCATGCTCCGGGCCAAACCCCTGTGCATGTCACTGCCTGCTCTGCTCAGCTCCCTCCTCCTCCTCTGTGCATGATTTAATTTTTTTTACATCTTCCAAAGTTGAGAAGACAATGGCAGGCAAAGGAAGATCAGCTTATTTGTGCTTGCAGCCACAAACTCATGCAAGGAAGTGAAGTTAGTGCTTGGGACAGGGGAGACTTCGCCTTATATAGAGCACCTATGGCCATCCCCTCTCAATTTATATGTACTCTTGCTGACTTATAGACAATTTGGAACATCTACATCCAACTGAGACCATGTTGCAGGATTTTCCATCATCCTTGAAGTGTTACAACATAGTTTAAACACATATTTCATCTTCATGCAATAAGAACATAAGAGTTGCCATACTGGGACAGATTGAAGGTCCATCAAGCCCAGTAGAGTAGCAACATTCCAGAGCTGAGATTGTGATGTCATAATGCCTCATTCCACCAATGCCTAAGAGCCAACCTCATCATTGATGTCACAATGCCTGTATTGTCCTATACTTGGCTCACATAAGAACATAAGAGTTGCCATACTGGGACAGATTGAAGGTCCATCAAGCCCAGTAGAGTAGCAACATTCCAGAGCTGAGATTGTGATGTCATAATGCCTCATTCCACCAATGCCTAAGAGCCAACCTCATCATTGATGTCACAATGCTTGTATTGTCCTATACTTGGCTCACATAAGAACATAAGAGTTGCCATACTGGGACAGATTGAAGGTCCATCAAGCCCTGTATCCTGTTTCCAACAGTGGCCAACCCAGGTCCCAAGTACCTGGCAGAAACTCAGAGTAGCAACATTCCAGAGCTGAGATTGTGATGTCATAATGCCTCATTCCACCAGTGCGTAAGATCCAACCTCAGCAGCGATGTCACAATGGCTCGACTGTCCTATACTTGGCTCACAAAAGAACAGCCATACTAGGTCAGACCAATTGTCAATCTAGCCCAGTTTTCTGTTCCCACGTACCCAGCTAGATTCCCAAGTAGTAAAACAGATTTTGCGCTGTTTATTCTAGGAATAAGCAATGGATTTCCTCAAGCCATCTCAATAATGGCCTATGGACTTCTCTTTCAGGAAATTAGCCAAACCACAAGTTATTATTAACTGTCAGACAAGCAAAGCCTTCTTTTCTTTAGTGAAGTTCAGCTTGGAGGTGACTAACAATCAAACCTAAGTATTTTTGCACAGTGCGTGCTTTGTGTCTGAAGTTACCTGGGATGCACGCCCTGCTTATCTCATGCGTGGAATGCTATAAATGACATAAAGTTTCTAGGAGCTTGTTTATAGTTACTTTTGTATTAGTGTTCCAAAAATGATTGAGGAGAGGCTTCGCTCAACAGTTTATTTGCTTATTTTTCAGCCCCTGAAAGGCTTGTTTGTCTTCTACCTTTTTTTTTTTTTTGTAGTTCAATCATTTTTATTAGCATTTGTATATATGTATACACAAAATACAGCCAGGAAAGGAACATTTAATGAAGTACGTTGCGTATGAATAATAGGCCATCACAAACAACAGTGCTAATACAGGTTTCTCCTAAGCGACCAATCCAGAGTGGAGGTTACGTCAACAATGCAACAACAATACAATGAAAAAGTAATATTAGGAAAGTATATATATGAGTTAGAGTGTGACTTACAGAGTAGGACATGGTCAGTAAATTACAGTCAAGAGTAGAGCATTCCAAAGTGCGAAAAAAAATCTAAACTTATCACGATGTTGCTCTGCTAAATGGAATTCATAAGCGGCAATAAGACAAACATAATGAACTGATGGACTGTGTCTACTGCAGTGTTGTTCCAATGTTGTAACACCACTTTGAATGTTCTGTGGGAAAAGTGGGAGACACTGAAGAGGATCTTAAAATAATCCATTGATATGATATCGGTGACAACCAACAAATAAACTGAGTAATATCATCTCAAACATTCTGCTAACATTGAGTAATGTTGTACCGTACTAGACTGTTGATTACAAGTCCAACAAGATAAAGAAGTGTTATTGGTACATTTCTTGCTTTTAAGAGGAGTCTTCGTAGACTTATGCATTAAATAATACATAGATTGTAAAATCTAACTCGTACTCCCAAATTGACTGTACTGTAGTAGGAGGATTGGATAGGAGAAATTTGTAAAATGTGGAACCATCAAGTCTGCCTCTAACATACGTATAAGATCTGGGGTGCTGTTTCAAGGTGAACATAAGGAAGAAGTCTTCAGAGTAGACAAACAGTTGCGAAGTTGAAGATATTGAAAGAAAGATGTTGGTGCTAGCCCAAACCTGGCTTGCAGAATATCCCCTAGTGCATTCTTATGAAAGTCTGGAAATCCAACTCCTCCGTGCATGAGATTTTTTAAGAGTTTTGAGGGAGATCCTAGGGGTCTTATTGTTCCACAGAAATTTGATAAAGACCATCCTCTTCAGAAATGTGTAGGAAAACTCAGGGGAAAGCATTTGAAGATAAAATTAGAGGGGTCATAATCATCTGAATTGCCTCTAAATGTTTCCACCAAGTAAGCCAAAAAGGTGACCATGTAATAGATAAATGACACAAATGGGACAGAAGCAATTGAATATTAAAATTCAAGGTTTCTTCCCAAGTACTGCAAAGTTTCATTCCTAAGTATTTAAGTTCAGTAGAACACTAGTGGATACCAAAGGGGGTCAACATATCTTTAGAGTAGTAGTGATTTAAAGGCAAGACCTCCATCTTATCCCCCATCCTGTTTAACCTCTTCATGAGCTCCCTCGGAAACATCAGATTTGATGATGAAAGCATAATGTCCTACGCAGATGACATTCTGCTCCTCATCCCCACAACCAACAACCAATCAGATGTCATCAACAATGTCTCAATCAATATTGAAAGAATCCAAAATTGGGCAACAATCAACAAGCTAAAACTAAACCAAACCAAAACCAAAGTCCTATACTTCCACACAGCTCAACAGACAGCACCGACAAGCATCACTCTCCATTCGGGCCACACCCTCGCTGTCGATAAAACCTCCAAAATCCTAGGCTGCATTCTTGATTCCACACTAACCATGGAAGCTCAAATCTCTAATATTCGGAAAAAGTCTCTCTTCACCATGAGGCAACTAAGACTCATGAGACCATACTTTCATCAACATCACTTTGCTCTGATTATACAGTCGATGATCCTACCACAACTGGACTACTGTAATTCTGCCTACATGGGAATCAACAGCGCACTGATCCATAAAATGCAACTCATACAAAACACAGCTGTAAGACTAATTTTCAACCTGAAAAAATACGACTCGATATCAGCCTTCATCAGGCAACTACACTGGTTACCCATTCCATCATAAATAAAATTTAAAACTTCATGCATTTTATACCAAATAATTCACAGAAACTCAGCAGCTCCACTCATCCAACTCTTCTCAAAGGCATGGTCTACCTCCCACAGAACCCTTAACAGGATACTACTAAACCTTCCCTCAACAAAGAATCTCCAATACAAACAAATTTTTCACTCCATGCTTACCTTCCTAGGAGTGAAAACTTGGAATGACCTCACTGAAACAACTAGAACAGAACCCAACTACAGCACATTCCAGAAAAAAATGAAAACCAACCTCTTTGACACTTGAACTTCTCAGACTTTCCCCTGCCCAAATATTCCCCCTTTTTATCTCTTCCCCTCCCTCTCCACCCCTCTCTCTTCTCTTTGTAAGTCGCCTTGAGCCTGCCTAGGTATGTGCGATGCAGAAATAGAAGATTATATTAGATTAATAGAATAACCGGATAAAGTACCAAAGGATTTAAGTATGGATAGAACTGCAGGCACTGTTTGAGTGGTATGGCTTATATAGAGGAGAATATTGTCAGTAAAGGCTGAAACCTTAGCCTCATGGGAGGCAACAGGCATACCAAGAAATTTGGAAGAAGATTGCAGGATACATAGAAGTGGCTCAAGTGCCCGGTTAAAAAGTAAGGGGGGATAAAGGGCAACCCTGACGAGTCCCCCGCAATAACATAAAGGAGGAAGTCATGTTACCATCAATGGATACTCTCGCTAGGGGACGAAAATACAGAAGTTTTACCATATTAATAAAATGGTCTCCTGGATTAAACCAACAGAGGGTTTCAAAAAGGTAACGCCATTCAACTAAGTTGAAGGCTTTTCCGCATCTAACACCATAACACATAGGAATTATAGCCTTATTGGCATAGTGAACATGGCAAAAGACTCTCGTATTATCCAAAGCCATGCAACCTCAAATAAACCCACTTTGGGGCGTATTGATGAGAGCAGGCATGAGCAAAGCTAAACGATCCGCTAAGAGCTTGGCATAAATTTTACAAAGTGAAATAGGCCTATAATTTTGGGTAAGGAGAGGGTCTCGACCCGATTTCAGAAATACAATAACACTTGTTTCCTTGAAGGTGCCCTGACTAGTCTGAGTATCCATAAAGGTTTGATAAAGTTGCAACAGTTTAGGGGCTAGAGGCAATTTCATAGCAGATGACTTTGCGTTAGGTGCCATTTATAGAATCAAGGCCTTATTGTGCAGTATGAAGAGTAGCCTAGTGGTTAGAGCAGCTGCCTCCGCACCCTGAGACTGTGAGTTCCATTCCTACTGCAGCTCCTGGTGACTCTGGTCAAGTCACTTAACCCTTCATTGCCCCGTGTAAACCCACAGGAAAAAGCAGTGTATCAAGTCCCATCTCCCTAATGTAGGTGCCGTAACTGATCAGCACTAAAACACTACTCTCTTCCTCAAGACATACCCCCTAAAAAATGTTGAAAATATTTTGAGTGCACAGATAAGGGTAAATTTTATTTACGTTGCCTAGAAAATCCGTTCCAACAAGGTGGGTGCTCCGTAGTTAGGTGTGGTTTACAGAATCACGCATAGAACCCATCCGCCTGATTAACATTTAGTTACAGGCATTTATGCCAATGAGTGGAGAAGAACGGGTACAAGGGGATCGATTTTTCACTCCGTCAAAAATTACAAAGACTAGGGGACACTCGATGCCAGCTGCTAGGTTAAATAATCCTGCCTTTTTGGTTTAAATATGGAGCTTGCAGTAGTAGAGTCATTCATAAGAACATAAGACTAGCCTTACTGGGTCAGACCAATGGCCCATCAAGCCAAGTAGCCCATTGTCACGGTGGCCAATCCAGGTCACCAGTACCTGACGAAAACCCAAAGAGTAGCAACATTCCGGCATCTCAAAGATCAGCAAGTTTCCAGAACCCCAATGAGAGCAACATTCCAGAGCTAAGATTGTGATGTCATAATGCCTCATTCCACAGTGCCTCAGAGCCAGCATCATCAATGATGTTACAATGGCTTAATTGTCCTATACTTGGCTCACGTAAGAACATAAGAATAGCCTTACTGGGTCAGACCAATGGTCCATCAAGCCCAGTAGCTTGTTCTCACGGTGACCAATCCTGGTCACTAGTACCTGGCCAAAACCCAAGGAGTAGCAACATTCCATGCTACCGATCCAGGGCAAGCAGTGGATTCCCCCGTGTCTGTCTCAATAACGGACTATGGACTTTTCCTCAGGAACTTGTCCAAACCTTTCATAAAACCAACTACTCTATCCACTCTTATTACATCCTCTGGCAACGCATTCCAGAGCTTAGGTATTCTCCAAGTGAATTTTTTTTCCCTCCTATTGGTTTTAAAAGTATTTCCCTGTAACTTCATCAAGTGTCCCCTAGTCTTTGTCATTTATGATGGAGCGATAAATCGATCCACTTGTACCCGTTCTACTTTACTCAGTCAAGTCTGCTTCCGGTTAGCCGACAGCTGGGCACTGATTTTCCTCTCCTGATGGTTGTCATCAATATTTATGCATAAGGTATGTTTATTATTAGGATTATGTCTTGTATCCTAGTTTTCTCAGCGCATGTATTTACGTATAATAGATTCATAATTATAGGACTATAGCTCCGGAGCCCTCTATCCATAAGTCTTGTCTTCTGAAGACGCTTCCCACGAAACACCGTCAAGTGTAGAGCAAGACTGGGTTTCAAGTGATGAAAACGATTTATAAGAAAAAGAGCAGAAGAAATGACCAGTTGCCATCGAAGGAAACGGAGAGAAGAACTTTTTTTTCGAGGACTTTTATTGGTGTATGCACTTTTTATGGGCGATTGCACTTATGCACTTTCTACAACGGGTGGGTGGTTCCAGGTTTGTGTTATATGTCTTATTCTGATATTAGATTATTATTGTATGTGTATTTACTTATATTTTGTTATATCATTCCAAGCAGGCAAATGGAACAAATGTTTAACCAACTTCATCTCAAACGCACTTTCGTACCAAATGTTTAGGACGCCAATAAAAACTTATCTCTTTGACAAATTTCTCTGACCCCACTTCAACCTGATGTACTTCCAAAACATTTCCAGATAAACCTGACTAAAATTAAGATGCCAATGTAATTTTGAAAGTTCTCTGTAATGTCGCTATTTGTAGACAGTCTCTTCCCTTGTAAACCGCTTAGAACTGTTTGTGGTATGGCGCTATATAAAAATTAAGTTATTATTATTATTCATTAAGTATATGTGATTTTTTTTTTTGTATTTAGTAGAGAATTGAAGCTACCAGTGATAGCTGGTTCCCACGTATATATTTTTTCATCAATTTAGACCTGCCATTCCTTTGCGTACACTTATGAGCCTATATGTCAATATTCAATATTAGCCTATGGGTCTGTGAGTCAATATTAGCTTTCTCAGCTGCTTCAGGGCGGTCCAGAAGATCAATCCATAATCTCGCACTGGAGTGACGGGATCAAATTTCTTTTCCCCAGTTATTAATTTTATAGAAGTATTTTGAACTAGGTGTAAATGACATCTGATGCCATAATATAGAGAATTACAATATTCAAGTGTACTAATTACCAACGAGCGAACAAGAATATTAATTGCTGAGGGAAGTAGATGAGATACAGTAGGGATCTAGTTCTCTGGGAATGCCCCAGTTTTCTATTTTTATGAACCGCGTCGAACCGCGAGGTTTTGCGGTCTCGAAATGTAACGTAATATAATGTAACCCTCGTATTGTCTCGATAAAGCTGCTCTCCATTGCTTCTACCAGTAACTGCCTCCTGATTTGTTTGGAGGTGTCATGGAGTCGGGGAGAGGCTGAACAAACCTTTTTGTGCTAATGTTGATTGTTTTTCAGGGTGGTTTCCAAAACGAAATGCACTAAATCCTCCTGATACGGAAGTGAACATGAAATGGTGATTGTCCTAAAATAGTCCCTCCCTGCTGTATAAACTGGCCTTAGACACAGGCAAATTTCATTGATTTTTAGTATTTATATACTGATGACCCACTCTGGAACCAGAGGCAGGAGGGATGCCCACTCCCTCCTGCCATTGCGAACCCCCCTGCATCAGCTAAAATCAGCAGGAGGTATGCCCACTCCTTTCTGTCATGACACTCCCCCATACTGACCCCTCTTCAAAGGACCCCCCTAAAACCATCAGCAGGACATATGCCTAGTCCCGTCTTCTGCGATGAAGCACCCCCATACTGGACCATTTTTCAAGGACCCCATGAACCATTGGCAAGAGGGATGCCAACTCCCTCCTGCCACCGTGAAGCAACCTCCCCGCCCTGAACCCCCTCACCATGTTCCCCCAAACATCCCCTCCCCTACCCCGCTCCTCTTCGAAAAAAAAAATCAGTAGGAGGAATGCCCACACCCTCCTGCCACAGGATGACTCCCAGATCTCCCCCCCTCCCACCACGAGCCTCCCCATACATTAAAAATAAACAGCAGGAGAGATGTCCAGTACCTCCTGCTCTCCAGACCCACCACTGAAAAAGAGGTCTTCCCCTTCCTGGTGCATCCTGGGATGCACAGAGAGGGGCCTAAGGCTCTGATTGGCTCAGATGCCAAAGGACCCTCCCCTGTATACTCTTTATCCTGGGATATAAGGGGGAGGAGCCTAAGGTCGTAATTGGTTCAGTTATCTATTTTTAAAATATGGGAGAGCTTGGGGGTGGGCATCCGGTGGAAGGAGGATGTGGGCATCCCTCCTGCTAATTTTTTTTTCTTTACATAGGTGAGCGGGGAAGGGGAGAGGAGGAGTCATTTGGGAGGCCATGGTTAGAGGGGGGGGGGAGTTAGTGCGGGGGATGGCTTCACAGTAGCAGGAGGAAGTGGGTATGGTTTGAGGGGTCCTTGGAGAGGGGTGTTGCTTTGCGGCTGCATAAGGAAGTGGGCATTTCTCATATTGATGGTTTGGGGGGTTCTTTGGGGGGGGGCATCATGAGGGGATTTTTTCTTTTTTTTTTTTGTAATGGGGCAAATATTGTGAATTTGTAACACACGCACAACATCTGTGCCATTAAAAAAAAGAGAGAGAGAGAGAAAAAGCCCCCCTAACAGCTGAGTAACAGGAAGCCGCTTTGGGGCTTCTCCTGCCACTCAGCCGTTTGGGCTTCCCCAAAGCGGCTCTGTGCATGTGTCCAAGTCTCTCTCAGTGGGACGGGACTACAGCTAGGATTACCAGACGTCCAGACGGCTTTTCAAAATCCGGCAGGAGCAGGCAATGGGGGGGGGGGGGGGGGCGAGTCTGGCGTGGAGCTAGGGTGGTGCTGGGACGTAACGGGGCAGGGATGGGTGGAACTGA
Organism: Geotrypetes seraphini; assembly: GCF_902459505.1. Taxonomy (NCBI): domain Eukaryota; kingdom Metazoa; phylum Chordata; class Amphibia; order Gymnophiona; family Dermophiidae; genus Geotrypetes; species Geotrypetes seraphini. Next base: position 15,852,293 of record NC_047085.1, read on the forward strand.
GTGGGCCTGGATGAGGGTCTAGGGGGGTCTGGATTTTCCATTTGGAAAATCTGGTAACCCTAATTACGGCGAATCTCCATGCAAATCATTTGCATGGAAAGTTGTTGGAGCATCAATCGCTGTTCCAGAGTTGGCCATAAAAATCAGCCAGCAGCGACTCCCAAGGTCTTAACGACTGCTTTGTGCATCTAGCCCTGAGAGGCTCTGCACAAACGTGGCCATCTCTCAGATCATTCTGACACCTTAAAAGGCATCCATCACGCCCTGTGTACTGAATAAGATAAAGACTGATAATTGATGCTGACAAGAAAGGCTTACACACTCCTAGCCAAAAAATCCCCAGCACCGCCTCCGGAAATCCCTCCCCCTAATCATGCTCCCAAACTTTCTCCAATGCAGCGCACCTGTATGCTCTTTTGAACTTTACCTTTCTCGATTCTGTTGATGCTTTCTTAGCCTTCCCTATTAATTCAAGTTTCAAGTTTATTTCAAAATTGTATAAACCGCCCAACCGGCCTTCTGGGCGGTAAACGTTATGTTAAAAAACATATATGGGGTAACTATATATCCTTTAAACAAAAATCATTATTTAAAACATTTAAAAACAATACCAAAACAAACAGGAACAAAAAAGGGAAGAAGGATAAAACTATAATTTATCAAGTAAGAAAGAGAACATATAGGGCTCCTTTTATCAAGCCGCACTAGCGGGGCTAGTGCGTCGGACATTTCATCACACGCTAACCCCCGCAGCTGGCTAAAAAAACTAATGCCTGCTCGATCCAGGCGTTAGCGGCTAGCGCGGCAGGAGGTTTAATGCGCGGTATTACGTGTATTAAACCCCTACCGCAGCTTGATAAAAGGACCCCATAGGGAAAGGACAAAAGGGAGGGTATCTAAAAGTAGAATAAAACTACGTAGCCCTAAAAAGGGCATTTAGGTCTCGAAAGCATCAAGAAAAAGAAATGTTTTTAATTTCCCACTTCCTCCTGCTACTGTGAAGCCATCCCCCGCACTAACTCCCCCCCCCCCCTCTAACCATGGCCTCCCAAATGACTCCTCCTCTCCCCTTCCCCGCTCACCTATGTAAAGAAAAAAAAATTAGCAGGAGGGATGCCCACATCCTCCTTCCACCGGATGCCCACCCCCAAGCTCTCCCATATTTTAAAATGGTGAAGATTTGATTCTTCCCTTAACCCCAAATCCATACATGACGGCTGTTCAACCAAACTTGAACCCTGAAGACAATGCCTCACCTACAACCACCAAAAGCAATGCTCTCGTCCAAACTCCTCAAAAGATTTAAACCCAGTGGCGTACCTAGTTCTGCACAGTCTGTCATATGTATGACTACCTCCCCTCAGGGAGGCAGTCATATGTATGCGGTCGGTGTCAGGAGCTGAAAAGCTTGAAGAGGGAAGTCAGGCAACTGAAGGACAGGATTCATGAATTGGAAGGACTCTACATCACAGAAGACCCACTCAGGCCAGCGGAGGACTTCATGAGAGGAAGGCACATTGAGGAAGAAGTCAGAGAACTCGAGAAATTCATTGAGGAGGCCTACAGGAGGAGGGAGGAAGAACACGAATATCAGAGGAAAGATGAAGACACACCAACATGGAAGGGAGAACAAGTGGAGGATGACTCCAAGGAAGATACCCACAGAGGAATTCCGCAGGAAGGTGTGGAATGGTCTAGTCGATGCCCAGAAGAAGAAGTAGCTAAGCCCACCGAGGACATAGAAGAAGAACCAGCGAAGCACTCCGAGGACATAGACCGGCGACCGGAGCGAAAACTGAAGAAGGGAAAGTCTGCAATCCTAGTGGGAGACTCAATCATTAGGCAAGTAGACAGCCACATAGCAGGTTGGAGAGAGGATCGACTGGTGACCTGCCTCCCAGGAGCGAGAACAAAGAACATTGTGGACAAAATTGGAAAGATCCTAGAAGGAGCAGAGATGGAAGAGACTACAGTGATGATCCACATCAGGACAAATGATGTTAGCAGGAGGGACTACAGTAGAAGTGCACTGATAGAACAGTTCAAGATTCTGGGAAGGAAGTTGAAGATGAGGACTCAGAAGATAGCGTTTTCAGAGATCCTACCAGTATCGAGGGCAGATGTGAAGAGGCAGACAGAACTACAATCAATAAATGCATGGATGAGGAGATGGTGTGAGGAAGAAGGGTTCCACTTCGTAAGGAACTGGACAACATTTTGGGGCAAGAGCAAGTTCTTCAGGAGAGATGGACTGCACCTCAGCGTGGCGGGAACTAGACTTCTAGCAAACAACGTCAGGAGAGGAATAGAACAGGCTTTAAACCAAGAGGAAGGGGAAAGCTGACAGTCGACCAAGAGTCAACGTTTCGGAAGAAGGTATCCCATGAAGATACTAAGTGGGAAAAATGCTGGGAAGAAACAACGGACAAAACACAGGAGTTGACTGATTCAGAAGAGGAGGATAAGATTGGAAGGAAAGGGCCCGAGATAAAGATGGGTCTGTACTATCATCCATCTGGCCAAACCGAAGCTACCGATGAAGAAATGGAAGCCGAGATGAAACGAGAATGCAAAAGCGGTAACACGATCATTATGGGAGACTTCAACTATCCGGGATAGACTGGAGTCATGGAAACTCAAAATGCGCCAGGTAAACCGGATTCCTGGGGACTATACAGGACTGCTTCATGGATCAGCTTGTCAGAGAACCGACGAGAGGGAATGCCACTCTGGATCTAATCCTTAATGGGCTAAGAGGTCCTGCATCTCCATCATCCAGCACTTTACTTTGGGAAACTGCGATCACAATATGATCAAGTTCAAAGTTGAAGTAGGAATATCGAAGAGAAAGAGAACCACAGCGACAACCTTTAACTTCAAGAAAGGAAACTACAAAGCGATGAAGGTAATGGTAAGGAAGACACTTAGGAACAGCACAAAGAAATGGCAGACTGTAGAGCAAGCCTAGTCTTTATTCAAGGACACGGTGATCGAGGCGCAAAATCTGTATATCCCCAGATTCAGAAAAGGGTGCAAAAAGAGCTGAATAAAAGACCCGGCGTGGATAACTAAAGAAGTATGGAAAGCGATAGGTGATAAGAAAAATTCTTTCAAGAAATGGAAAAAGGGCAAAACCAAGGAGAACTGGAAAGAACACAGGAAGTATCAAAAAGAATGTCACCTTGTGGTTAGGAAAGCAAAAAGAGAATATGAAGAGAGGCTAGGAATCCACCCTAGGGTACTGAAAGAACTAAAGGAGGAAATAGCGGAACTACTACAGCAAGTCTGTAATCTATCCCTGAAAACAGGCGTGATCCCAGAGGATTGGAAGATAGCCAATGTTACGCCCATCTTTAAAGAGGTGACCTGGGGAACTACAGAACGGTAAGTCTGACCTCGGTTCCGGGGAAAATGGCGGAAGCACTGATAAAAGATAGCATCGAGGAGTATCTAGAAAGGAATAAGCTTATGATAACAAGCCAACATGGCTTCTGCAAGGGAAGATAGTGCCTGACGAACTTATTGCACTTCTTCGAAGGAATTAACAAACGGATGGACAAAGGGGACCCCATAGACATCGTATACTTAGACTTCCAAAAAGCCTTTGACAAGGTACCCCATGAATGCCTACTTCGGAAACTGAAGAACCATGGGGTGGAAGGAAACGTATACAGATGGATCAGGAAATGGTTGGCGGGTAGGAAGCAGAGGGAGGAGTGAAGGGCCACTACTCGGACTGGAGGAGGGTCACGAGTGGTGTTCCGCAGGGGTCGGTGCTTGGACCGCTGCTATTCAATGTATTTATAAATGATCTAGAAACAGGGATGAAGTGCGAAGTAATAAAATTTGCAGACGACACCAAACTATTTAATGGGGCTAGGACTAAAGAGGACTGCGAAGATTTACAAAGGGACCTGAACAAACTAGGGGAGTAGGTGACAAGATGGCAGATGAAGTTCAATGTAGAGAAATGTAAAGTCTTGCACGTAGGAAACAGAAACCCGAGGTACAACTACACGATGGGAGGGCTGGTAATGGGTGAAAGTAGCCTAGAAAAGGACTTGGGGGTACTGGTAGACAAGACAATGAAACCGTCGGAACAGTGCGCAGCGGCCTCTAAGAAGGCGAACAGAATGGTAGGTATTATCAAGAAAGGTATTACAACCAGAATGAAGGAAGTTATCTTGCCATTGTATCGGGCGGTGGTGCGCCCGCATCTGGAGTACTGCGTCCAATATTGGTCACCGTACCTTAAGAAGGACATGGCGATACTCGAGAGGGTTCAGAAAAGATCAACGTGATTGATAAAAGGTATGGAAAACCTATGCTGAAAGATTGGAAAAGCAGGGGCTCTTTTCCCTGGAAAAGCAGAGGCTTAGAGGGGACATGAGAGAGACTTACAAGATCATGAAGGGCTTAGAGAAAGTGGAGAGGGACAGATTCTTCAAACCTTCAAAGACTACAAGAACGAGAGGGCATTCGGATAAATTAAAAGGGGACAGATTCAGAACCAATGCTAGGAAGTTCATTGCAGAGGGTGGTGGACACCTGGAATGCACTTCCAGAGGGTGTGGTAGGACAGAGTACGGTACTGGGTTTCAAGAAAGGATTAGATGTTTTCCTGGAAGAAAAGGGGATTGAAGGGTATAGATAGAGGATTAATATACAGATCCTGAACCTGATGGGTCGCCGCGTGAGCGGGCTACTGGGCATGATGGACCTCTGGTCTGACCCAGCAGAGGCACTGCTTATGTTCTTATGTTTATCTATATGAAAACCATGATTTTTAGTAACAATCCATACATGATGGCTATTCAACCAAACTTGAATCCTGAAGACAATGCCTCACCTACAACCGCCAAAAGCAATGCTCTCATCCAAACTCCTCAAAAGATTTAAACCCAGTGGCGTACCGAGCATATGTGACACCTGGGGTCTATCATTTTTTTTTTTTAACACCCCGTCATCTATATGAAAAACATGATTTTTAGTAACAATCCACATGTTGCATAACAAGAGTGTATCTAGGAAAAGGCAGCATCTTATATACTCACCCACTGTAAAACTAAACAAGCCAGACTAGTACAGATCAATCTTGCACAGTCAATGATAACAGATAACCATGTCTTTCATACACAGAAAACACCTTCGCCCAGTATGGAATATGGAATCACAAACTACCCCCTCCCTGCCCCCCTTTTTACAAAATCGTATCATGGATTTTAGCACTGGTCACAGCGTAACAGCTTTGAAGCTCATAGAATTCCTATGACCGTCGGAGCTAACATCGCCGCAGCTGGTGATAAAAAAAAAGTCTGCGCCCCGCTTCCATAAAGTAAGGACCGTTTTGAGTCCAGAAAGGGTGACGGAGAGCAGACAAATATGTTTCTATTTGGGGCCATGACATCAATAACATTTCTGGCCTTGATGACACATGCAGAACACCGATCCACCCTATGCAAATAGAGGAACACAAATTAAAAGTCCTCAAATACACAAACAAAACCCTAATGCCAGACTCTGCATGCATGTCGTACAACACCAGAGAAATAGAAACAGCAGATGTAAATTCTCAAAACCAACATATTTCAATCATTAAGCTGAAAATAAAATCATTTTTCCTACCTTTGTTGTCCATCTCTCTCCTTCCCTTTCCCCCTTCATGTGATCTGGTATTTCTCTCCTTCCCTTCCTTCTTCCTCCCTACCCTCATCTGGACTCTCTCTATCTCTCTCCTTCCTCTCCTTCCTTTTCTCCCTTTTTGTGGTCTGGTATCTCCTCTTCTCTCCTTCTCTTTCCTCCTCCTCTTCCTATTGCCTACCATGGTCTGGCATTTCTGTCCTTCCCTTCCCTGCCCCAGAGATTTGGCGCCTTTCTTTTTTCCCTCTCCATCCCCTCGGCAACGTCGCTGAATCACTGACATGACCGGCAGATTTTTCAGCTTGACGGAAGGTACAGGGACATCGGACCGGACAGGAGAGAAGGGCCAAGAGATGGGGAAGTTCCCGGCCAGATCATGACTCCAAGGCTGGGAACACCCTCCTAATAGCTGGAAGCCTGGGCGGTCCACCCCCCTTGGTACACCACTGTTTAAACCTAATACCTTGTAGGACTTTATGCACAGAACAAATACTACAACTCTGCTAATCCTCGTATGAGGAAAGAGTAAAAAGGTTAGGGCTCTTCAGCTTGGAAAAGAGAAGACTGAGGGGAGATATGATTGAAGGCTACAAAATCCTGAGTGGAGTAGACCGGGTACAAGTGAATTGATTTTTCACTCCATCAAAAATTACAAAGACTAGGGGACACTTGATGAAGTTACAGGGAAATACTTTTAAAACCAATAGGAGGAAATATTTTTTCACTCGGAGAATAGGTAAGCTCTGGAACGCATTGCCTGAAGATGTGGTAAGAGCGGATAGCATAGCTGGTTTTAAGAAAGGTTTGGACAATTTTCTGGAAGAAAAGTCCATAGTCTGTTATTGAGAAAGACATGGGGGAAGCCATTGCTTGCCTTGGATTGGTAGCATGGAATGTTGCTACTCTTTGAGATTCTAGAATCTTGCTACTCCTTGGAATTCTGTAAGGAATGTTGCTACTTCTTGGGTTTTAGCCAGGTACTAGGGACCTGGATTGGCCACTGTGAGAATGGGCTACTGGGCTTGATGTGTAATTAAATTCTGGAATTCATTGCAGGAGAATGTAGTGAAATCAGTTAGCTTAGCGTGGTTTAAAAAATGTTTGGATAATTTCCTAAACGAGAATTCCATAGGTTATTATTTAGATGGCTTGGGAAAATCCACCGCTTATTCCTAGGATAAGTAGCATAAAATCAGTTTTACTACTTGGGATCTATCTAGGTACTTGGAACCTGGGTTGGACACTGTTGGAAATAGGATACTGGGCTTGATGGACCTTCTGTCTGTCCCAGAATGGCTATTCTTATGTTCTTATGTGAGCTAAGTATAGGACAATCCAGCCATTGTGACATCACTGATGAGGTTCGCGCTTAGGCATCGGTGGAATAAGGCATTATGACATCACAATAAGAGTCCTGGAATGTTGCTATTCTTTGGGTTTTTAGCAGGTACTTGGGACCTGGGTTGGCTACTGTTGGAAAGAGGATACTGGGCTTGATGGACCTTTGGTCTGTCCCATTATGGCAGTTCTTATGTTCTCATGTCAATACATCTCTTACAAACTCTTAATCCCTGATTTTCATAGATTCCTGAGCAGAACTTTTCCCTTTTGTTCCTAGCGTACTACGAATGTAAATCGCCACTATTGTTGGATTCGCACTGTGTTGTCTGTAAGTTTAGCTCAGGGGTAGGCCTGAATCCAGTCGGGTTTTCAGGATTTCCCCAATGAATATGCATTGAAAGCAGTGCGTGCAAATAGATCTCATGCATATTCATTGGGGAAATCCTGAAAACTCGATTGGATTCCGGCTCTTGAGGACCGGAGTTGCCCACCCTTGGTCTAGTTCAGGGGTCTCAAAGTCCCTTCTCGAGGGCCGCAATCCAGTCGGGTTTTCAGGATTTCCCCACTGAATATGCATGAGATCTTTTAGCATACAATGAAAGCAGTGCGTGCAAATAGATCTCATGCATATTCGTTGGGGGAAATCCTGAAAACCCGACTGGATTGTGGCCCTCGAAGAGGAACTTTGAGACCCCTGGTCTAGTTCATTGACTTTGATGATTATTGATTTTAGTTGATTCCCTTTTGTAAAGTTCTAAACCACACAGATTTTCACTTTTGTTTATATTTGCAGTCTACCAAATAAAAAACCAGGGCTGCCCAAGTCCAGTCCTCGAGATCTACTGGCAGGCCAGGTTTTCAGGATCTCCACATTGAACTTTAAAAAGGGTAAATACGATAGCATGAGAGCCATGGTAGAAAAACGACTCGAAAAGAAGGTGGACAAACTTGAAACGGTAGATCAGGCATGGTCCCTACTGAAAAATACTATCACAGAAGCACAAGATCTCTACATTCCGAGGATTTCCAAAGATCGGAGATCAAAGAGCAAAAGAGAACCGGCATGGCTTACCAAACAGGTGAAGGAAGCCATAAAAGAAAAGAAGGACTCTTTCAAAAAATGGAAATACATAAAGACAACCGAAGCCTGGAACAAACATAAAGATGATCAGAAGAAATGTCACAAGGCGGTGAGGGATGCAAAACAGGAATATGAGGAAAAAATAGCCCAGGAGGCCAAAAACTTCAAGCCCTTCTTTAGATATGTGAAAGGGAAAAAACCTGCAAAAGAGGCAGTCGGACCCTTGGACGACCAGGGAAGAAAAGGGTACATCAAGGAAGATAAACAAATCGCAGACAAACTAAATTCCTTCTTTGCGTCCGTCTTTACGAAGGAGGACACCTCAACAATACCTGAAGCGGAGAAAGTGTTTGCAGGAGAAATAGAAGACAGCCTCACCACAGTTGAAGTGGACTTAGACCAGATATACTATCAGATCGACAAACTTAAAAGTGACAAATCCCCTGGACCGGATGGATTTCACCCGAGAGTCTTAAAGGAATTGAAGGTTGAAATCGGAGAGTTATTGCAAAAACTTGCAAACCTGACAATCAGAACTGGACAGATACCGGACGACTGGAGGATAGCGAACGTCACCCCAATTTTCAAAAAAGGATCGAGAGGGGAACCGGGCAACTATAGACCTGTGAGTCTTACGTCTGTCCCCGGCAAGATGGTTGAAGCACTGATCAAGGATAGCATGGTCCGGCACTTGGACGCACACGACTTGATGAAACCCAGTCAACACGGATTCAGGAAAGGGAAATCATGTTTGACGAATTTACTCCAATTTTTTGAGACCGTGAACGAGCAAATTGATAGTGGGAAGCCGGTGGACATAATATACTTGGACTTCCAGAAAGCGTTCGACAAAGTTCCACACGAAAGACTTCTCAGGAAACTACAAAGCCATGGCATAGAGGGGGATATACAAAGATGGATAGGCAAATGGCTGGAAAACCGAAAGCAGAGAGTGGGCATAAATGGGAAGTTCTCCGACTGGGAGAAAGTGACTAGTGGAGTACCCCAGGGCTCGGTACTTGGGCCGATCCTTTTTAATATTTATATCAATGATCTGGAGGAAGGAACATCCAGTGAGATCATCAAGTTTGCAGACGATACAAAACTATGCCGGGCGATCAGATCGCATGAGGATAGAGAGAAACTCCAGAGCGACTTGTGTCGGTTAGAAACATGGGCGGAGAAATGGCAGATGAAGTTCAATGTGGAGAAATGCAAGGTAATGCATTTAGGCAATAAGAATAAGGAATACGAGTATACAATGTCAGGTGCAACTCTGGGGAAGAGTGAACAAGAAAAGGACCTGGGTGTACTGATAGATAGGACCCTGAAGCCGTCGGCACAATGCGCGGCAGCGGCAAAGAAGGCAAATAGAATGTTGGGCATGATAAAGAAAGGAATCTCGAGTAGATCGGAGAAAGTTATAATGCCGCTTTATAGGGCAATGGTCAGACCACACTTGGAATACTGCGTCCAACATTGGTCTCCCTACCTAAAGAAGGATATAAAACTGCTGGAGAGGGTGCAGAGACGAGCAACAAAACTGGTGAAGGGTATGGAAAAACTGGAATACGAGGACAGACTTATAACACTAGGATTATTCTCCCTTGAGAAAAGGAGACTGCGTGGGGATATGATCGAGACCTTCAAAATACTGAAAGGAATCGACAAAATAGAGCAGAGAAGATTATTTACATTGTCCAATTTGACACGGACTAGAGGACATGTAATGAAGCTAAGGGGGGACAGGTTCAGGACTAATGTCAGGAAGTTCTGCTTCACTCAGAGAGTGGTTGACACCTGGAATGCTCTCCCAGATGAGATTATTGCGGAATCGACCGTCCTAGGCTTCAAGAGCAAACTAGATGCATATCTCCTTAAGAGAGGCATGTAAGGATATGGTGGACTATAAATTACAACAGGTGTACACCTGGCAGGGCCTCCGCGTGTGCGGATCGCCGGACTTGATGGACCGAAGGTCTGATCCGGAGATGGCATTTCTTATGTTCTTATGTTCTTAATATGCATGAGAAAGATTTGCCTGCAATGCCTTCTTGGTATGCAAACCTCCTCTCTCATGCATATTCATTGTGGATATCCTGAAATCCTGGCCTGCCAGTAGATCTCAAGGACCGGACTTGGGCAACCCTGAAATAAACTATAGTGGACTTTTAGGGGTGACTTTTGACAGCAAATTGAATTTTCATGATCACATTAGTAATATTGTTAAAACTACCTTCTATAGATTACGTAAAATTCAATCAATTTCAAAATTTCTATGTCCAAAATCATTAAATATTCTTATTCACTCTTTGGTGATTTCTAAAATAGACTATTGCAATGCACTCTTTAAGGGAATATCATTGAATGAAATTAAACGTCTTCAAATTATTCTAAATGTTTCCATTAAACTTATAACCAAATCTAGAAAGTTTGATCATGTTACACCTCTTCTAAAAAACGCGCATTGGCTTCCAGTTATTCATCGGATAACATATAAACTTTGCTTGCTCATCTTTAACTCTCTTTTCAATAAAACTCCAGCATTTATATATAAATTTTTAATTCCATACAATCCAAACAGAGCTTTAAGATCTAATGAACAAAATTTACTAACTATTCCTTCGCTTAAGATTATCAATACAAAACGGCAGTTTATTTTTTCGGTAACCGCTCCACAGACTTGGAACGCCCTTCCAATTTATTTACGAAAGGAGCAGGATCTGGGAAAATTCAAAAGTAATCTAAAAACATTTATTTTTAAAGATGCCTTTGGTATTTAATCTTATAACCCTTAGGCCACTGATTTTACTGTATTATTATGCTTTTATTTGTTTCCCTCGTGTACTCTTCCTTTTTTGTTCTGCTTTTCTATATGGAATTGTATTTCACATCCCCTTTTTACCTTATGTTATGAATATGATGAGCTAATCTTTAACCCTATGTTATTGTTTAAAGTTTGTATTGTATTGTTTCCCACTGAATGTATTTTAAATTGTTCATCGCTTAGAATTATGATTAAGCGATTAATCAAAAGAACCATTAAACTTGAAACTTGACTTCCATATGCATATCTTAAATCAGTGGGGCAACATGAACGATAGGCGGAGATCCCTTTTAAAGTCCATGTGCAAACATGTCGCTGTCATACTTCTTGCTCTGTCTTGGCTAAATAACTTCCAAACATCTCAGTAACATAACTCGACCAATAGCAGACAAGCATGCATTCGATGCAAAAGGAATTCCATTTCGGCAAATGAACGAGTCTTCACAGCTGGCAAGTCAAGTCTCCAGGTGAAACATACTGTACAGCGAAATGGAGCGTCCGTAGATCCAGATAATTAACCGCTGGTTCTGTATAAGAAGGCAATTTGGGGGCTGATATTGTTTACTTATATAATGAAATAACTAACCCCCCTCCCCCTTTTATCAAACTGCACCAGAGGTTTTAAGCGCAGGTCGGTGAGATAATTGCTCTTAGGAATTCTATGAGCGCCAGAGCCTCTACTCTCGGGCCTCCCGCGTGCCTGTCTTTCGCCTCGTCGATCCGTTCAAAATGCTGCTGCGCGACTCATATTCCGTGAGAGCCGCTGTCCTCACATAACCCCTCTCCTCAAGTCGCTTCATTGGCTCCCCGTCCATTTCCGAATACAGTTTAAACTCCTCTTGCTGGCCTACAAGTGCATTCGCTCTGAAGCCCCCCGATATCTCTCCTCACTCATCTCCCCCTATGTTCCCCCCCACCCCCGTGATCTCCGCTCATCGGGCAAGCCCCTCTTATCTGTACCCTTCTCTTCTACTGCCAACTCCAGACTCCGTCCCTTCTTTCTTGCGGCACCGTATGCCTGGAACAGTCTGCCTGAATCAATACGTCGCGTTACGCCCCTGGCAGTGTTCAAATCCAAGCTAAAGGCCCACTTTTTTGAAACTGCCTTCAACTCTTAACTCCCCCTAACTGCTGTCAGATACCTAGACCCACTATAACCTCCACAACCCTGAAATGTCCTGTCTAAATTAGATTGTAAGCTCTTCTGAGCAGGGATTGTCCATTGTGTGTTAAAATGTACAGTGCTGCGTACACCTTTCAGCGGTATAGAAATAATAAGTAGTAAATAATAAATAGTAGTAGTAGAGCCGCGAGTGCAGGAAATGACTCGCGGTACGCTCTGACCGCCTCTTCCTGCACGAAGTTGGGCCTTATCCAATCAGGAGCTTTGACACATAGCTCCTGATTGGATAAGGCCCCACTTAGTGCAGGAAGAGGCGATCGGAGTGTACCGCGAGTGATTTCCTGCACTCGCGGCGCTCCGGCTGCCCTCTCCTGTTTCCCCCGCTAAAAAACGTATTTGCATTTTTTCAAGATTCGCGGGAGTTCCTGGAACAGAACCCCCGCAAATACTGGGGGAGTAACATAGAAACATAGAAGATGACGGCAGAAAAGGGCCACGGCCCAACAAGCCTGCCCACTCTAATGACCCACCCCCTAATTTCTTCCTTGAAGTGATCCCACGTGCTTATCCCATTTTCTCTTAAAGTCCAACACGCTGCTGGCCTCAATTGCCTGCACTGGAAAACTATTCCAATGATCAACCATCCTTTCGGTGAAGAAATACTTCCTGGTGTCACCATGAAATCTCCCACCCCTGAGTTTCAACGGATGTCCTCTTGTCGCCGTAGGTCCTTTAAGAAAGAAGATATCCTCTTCCACCTCAATACGGCCCGTGACATATTTGAACGTCTCAATCATGTCCCTCCTCTCTTTACGTTCCTTGAGTGAGTATAGCTGCAACTTACCCAACTGTTCCTCATACGGGAGATCCTTGAGTCCTGAGACCATCCTGGTGGCCATTCACTGAACCGACTCAATTCTCTGCACATCTTTTTGATAATGTGGTCTCCAGAATTGTACACAATATTCTAGATGAGGTCTCACCATGGATCTATACAATGGCCTTATAACTTCGGGCTTCCGGCTGACGAAACTTCTTCGGATACAACCCATCGTTTGTCTAGCCTTGGATGAAGGTTTCTCCACTTGATTGGCAGTCTTCATGTCTTCACTAATGATCACTCCTAAGTCACGTTCTGCTTTAGTCCTAGTTAAGGTCTTACCATTTAGGGTGTAAGTTCAGCATGGATTTCTGCTGCCAAGGTGCATGATCTTACACTTTTTGGCATTAAAACTTAGTTGCCAAGTTGAGGACCAATGTTCCAGTAAGAGTAGGTCCTGTGTCATAATGTAAAGAGTATTTTATTACAAAAGTATTTATTAAAAAAATAAATAAAAATATAACAGGTTAATCACATATGGTGCATAAAGGACATAGGTAGTATATGGAAGGTTTTTCTGATCAATGATCATGTGCTATATGGCCCGGAGGTTGAATAAATAACCAACGCTAGCATTACTGAGAACTTTTCCTTCCTTCACAACCCTGAGTGATATATACTTACTATCGGTCGAGTTATCTTACGGACATTTCTTGCTCTACACAGCACTCGACGTCCAATTCTTTTCATCCAATGCTGAAGGAATTCTGACACTTTTTTATACTTTCCATAAATTTCAAGTCTGCTTTTTTCATTTAGAATTTGTGAGACACAGTTTATATATTGTGGAGGTTTTCATTTCATTCTCCAGCCCTTCCCTATTTCAATATTTGTTCATCTTCTGCTCCTTGAGTTAATGACACAAAAAGACTTCCCTGTTCCGGGCCCAACTCTACGATCTCAATGAAACATAATTTGTGGGTAAATTATAACCCTAAAGCAAAAATATATTAATCTTGTAATGGATGAAGTATCATAGACCAAACCAGGAACACATTATCAATATATTGTTACCAAGATATCACGTAATTGCTAAATCTTGATGAGAGGACAAATGAATTTTCAAATTGTTTCGTGTACATACAAGTCACAGTAAGGGCTATAGTAGACCCCCTGATTACACACAATTACATTTCTAGACCGCAATACCTTCCTGATCAATACGGTTTACGTCATCAAGAAACTGTACGCCACTGCGCAATGCTTGGGTCTTAGCAATACATTTAATAAAGTATGGAGCCCATTAACTGCATTTGTTAACATACAATAATAAAGATATATTATTTCTTAGATTTCCGTACACATCCAGGGTGGGGGGAGGGGAGGGGAAAGTATTTGGAAGAGTAAAAATATTTAAATATAATATTGTAATAAATAATATGATTTAATATATTAATAATTGGGAGGAGGGGGGAAAATTGATGTTTTCTTTAATAATGTGTGTAATATGGTGTATTTTATGCAATCTGTTAAAGTTATATTGATTGTAATACACTGTCAAAGCTTGAAAATTAATAAAGAATTTGAAAAAAAAAGAAAAAACTGTACGCCACAAAAGAAATCTCATCTTCCTTACTTTCCTAGAAATCTTTCAAAAAGGGAAGTCTTCAATGGTTTTCGGAAGTGCATATATGAAATCGAAGAAGCAAACAAAATACGCAGTTCCGAATCCCGACTGCCAGCCTGATATGCAATTGTTCGATGCAAAAATGCCTTATAGAGACATCCACGCACTGCAGGAACGCACACACTAAAATTATCCTTAGTTATCTGCAAACAGTGGCGTAGCGAGGGTGAGAGGTCCCCGGAGGAGGTGGCGCCCCTCTCCGGTCTTCTTCTCTGCCCGCCCACCACCACCGGCTCCTTCCCCACCCCCCTCCTGCCATGCGCATGCCGCTTCCCTTCCTCCGGTACTCTATACCTTTCCTCACGCAAGCAGCAACCCCCAAGCTGCTGTCAGCTCTTCCTCTGATGTCACTTCCTAGGCACGGGTCCAGGAAGTGATGTCAGAGGAAGAGCCGTTGCTGGCACGACAGCAGGTTTGGGGTCGCTGCTCGTGCCAGGAACGTTACAGACATACGGGGGAAGGGAAGCGGTGCGCATGCATGGCAGTGGGGAGGGGGGCAGGGGAATGAGCGGGGGGGGGGGGGCAAAGAAGAGCACAGGTTCCTGCGCCCTCACCAAGATAACATCCAGCACAGTCCCTCCCCCACCGCCCCCCCCTTACTCACCGCTCATGTGAGGAATCCCCTCCATCCCTGCCTGTCCCTTTAAACTTCAGAAATAGTTATTTCATTTAATTATGCTACTGAATTAAAGGCTCTGGTAGAAACCCATTTACAAATAAGCAAAAAGACTTTATTAATTTGAAAATATTAATTGGGAAGAATACATACTTTGTAAACGGGTTTCTACCAGAGCCTCTAATGTTTATAAATTTTTATCAACACAACTAATATACTACTTTATCCTGAAGCAAAAAAAAAAGAAATAGAATTATTTTACATTACATTACATTTGTGATTTCTATTCCGCCTGTGCCTTGCGGTTCTAAGCGGATTACAGTTAAAAGAGATCAGGACATTACCGAGAGAATTACATTACAACGATTTAAGTAAATTACATGTTGTGGTATAGAAATACAAGTATAAGATATCTGGATTTATCGATAGAATAACTTGACAGGGTTCAAATAGTTACAAGGTTCAGTGGGGAAAACAATATAGGCAACTGAAGAAACATACCTAACTTTGAAGGAATCAGTTAAGTGGATACCTTAAGGGAGATGCTTATTTAGGAGAAGGTTAAATGGATACCTAAGGAAGATGCTTATTTAGGAGTTTGGATATTTTTCGTAAATGAGGTTCAAGGGGATGACTAGTGTGTTATTTGCTGGGGAGAGTGCATGTGCGATTGGGGAGGGGAATATTAAGTAAGGACGTGTTTTTTGAAAAGAAATGTTTTGATTTCTTTCCGAAACACTTTGATGTCTGTTGTTTTGATCATCAGTTTGGTGATGGTGGGGTCAATTTTCGCTTCCTGAGTTGCTAGAAGGCTGTTGTAAAGTTTCTTACGTCGGGTACCATTATGAGGGGGGAAGGTGAAAAGATTCTGAGTTCTTCTTGATCTGGGTAGTCGGTAGCGGCAAAGACGGTTGTTCAGGTAATTGGGGGCCATACCATGGGTTACTTTGAAAAGTAAACAGTAGAGTTTGAATTGAGTTCTTGCTTTTATCAGAAGCCAGTGAGAGTCTACATAGGCGGGTGTGACGTGGTCGAATTTGCTGAGCGAGTAGATGAGTCTGATAGCTGTGTTCTGAACAGTCTGTAGTTGTTTTATCATAGTATTTGGGCAAGGTAGGTAGAGGCTGTTGCAGTAATCTAAGGAGCTGAGTATGAGGGATTGTACAATGATCTTGAAGTGTTCTTTGGAAAAGAATTTTCTTATTTTTCTTAGGTTTCGCATGGTGAAGAATGCTTTTTTTATGGTTTTGTGTATTTGTGTTTGCATTGTGCAGCCTCTGTCTAGGTGTGTTCCCAGAATTTTGAGAGTATTCTGTATTGGATATTTGATTGTGTTTACATCTAGTTCTGTTAGGGATGGTTTTTGTTCCTTCTCTAGTAGTAGGAATTTGGTTTTCTCCGCATTCAGTTTTAACTTGTGGTTCGTCATCCATTTTTCTACAGTTTCCAATGTTGTTTTCAGGCGTCCGTTGAAGGTGGGGTCTTGGATGTCGAAGGGGAGGAGGATGGTTATATCATCCGCATAGCTGAAGGATGTAATGTTTAGGGCGTCTAGGGCCGTGCCTCGGGATGCTATGAAGAGGTTGAAAAGTATGGGCGATAGAGGGGATCCTTGTGGAACTCCGCAGGGGTTTGACCATGAGTCGGATAGAAGATCATTTGACTTGACTCTCTATGATCTTGTTTTGAGGAATCCTTGGAACCAGTTGAGAATATTACCTGATATTCCTATGGCATCTAGTATCTGGAGTAGTATGGAATGGTCAACTAAGTCGAATGCTGCTGAAAGATCGAGTTGGATGATTAGTAACTTATTTCCTTTGCTGAGGTGCTGACAGGCTATGTCTAGTAGGGAAACCAGAAGTGTTTCAGTACTGTGATTGGTTCTGAATCCGGATTGAGTAGGGTGTAGGATGTGGTGGTCTTCTAGGTAATTGGCGAGATATTGTGCTACTAGACCCTCTATGAGTTTGACGTATAGAGGTATAGAAGCGATTGGTCTATAATTTGTTGGGCTGTCTATTGGGCCTTTGGGGTCTTTTAGTATGGGAGTAATTATGATTTTGCCAAGTTCTGGGGGGAACTGACCTTCCCTTAGGGTGGTTTGCAGCCATAGCGTGAGACCAGCTGTGAATTTAGTGGACGCTGTAGCTAGTAGATAAGGAGGACAATTGTTCAAATCACATGAAGATTTGCTGTATTTTTTATACAGCCGGTCTAGGTCTGACCATTGTGTCGTTGGGAAGTCGGTCCAGATCCTATCTGCTGAGGTGGCTTCGTCTTTTGTGGGTTTTGTTAGTATCTCTTCTAAGATGTTTCGAGAGTTGTTGAATGTGGATCTGATTGTGATGATTTTCTGTTTGAAATGGTCCGCTGTTGGGAGGCTGTTGGAGTTTGGTTTCCTAGGGTGGTGAGGTGGGGTTTGGTATCAGTGAGATTTCTGACAAGGTTGAAAAGTTTTTTTGTGTCCGGTTTATCGGTGCCAATGAGTTTGGAGTAGTAGTCTGTTCTTTTTTCCTTCAGTTTGATTTTGTATTGTTTGATTTGGTGTCTCCATTCTGTTTTGGTGTGGTCTTGTTTCTGTTTTTTCCATGTCCTTTCTAATTGTCTGCATTGTCTTTTTAGGTGTAGGAGTTCGGCGTCAAACCATTTATCTGATGGTCTGCATATTTTATTTTTTGTTTTTAGTGGTGCTAGTTTGTTTAAAGCGGATTCACTTGTGGAGTGCCAGGTGTTTATGAATCCTTTGGGATTGTTTAGGTCTATTTCTGGGTCTACTGTGTCCCAGAATGTGGTAGGTTCGATTTTCTTTCTGGACTTGAAGCTTGTTGTGTGTGGCGTGGGTTTGTTGTTATTCTGCACCCAGTTAATTGTGAAGGTGTACTTGTAATGGTCAGACCATAAGGTGGGATGCCATGAGCCGTTGGTGATGTGGATGTTTTGTGTGTTAAGGTTGGGGGAAGTGTAAGCGGCTATATCAGGGTTCGGGATTGAGTATCTGGTAAGATAGGGTGTTGAGGTATGAAAGAATGTCCGCTACTTGTTTGGAGGTGTGGTCTTCTAAGTGGAGATTGATGTCTCCTAGGATCAGGTTATGTGTGGAGGAGAGGGAATGCTGGAGGATAAATTCTTCGAGTTCTTGTTTAGAGGTGTTCCATTTTCCTGGTGTGACATAGCAGAGAAGGCAGTTCAGAGTTCCTGTGAGAGTGTTGTCAGAAAGTTGGCAGGCTAGAAGGTCTAGGTGGGGGGTGGAGTGCATGGCTAGGACTTTAATGTTGAAGTTGTTTTTTGCAATGATTGCTAGACCTCCTCCTCTTCTCTTTTCTCTACATACTAGCTTTAGTTTGTATCCGTTTGGGCAGAATTCAGTAATGCTAGGGTCTGAGTCAGAAGTGAGCCAGGTTTCGGCTAGGAAGAGGCAACCTAGATTATCTTTGATCAGCCAGTCTTTGATTAGTTCTGTCTTTGGGTTGATAGAGCGTATATTCATATATGCGCATGCTATTGATGTGAATTTTATGAGAGGGTGAGTAGTTAGTGTATTGATTAGTGTTCTGGAAGGTGTTTGAAGTTTTTGTGGTCTTGTCTTAGGTTTTGTTGGGGGTCTTTTTCCCCAGATTGTGAGAATGTTTTTCTGGTTGGATGATGGACAAGGTGTCAGGATTCTGGGGGTTTGGATTTTCCTACCTTTCCTACCTTTGTTGCCTGGTTTCTGCCTTCCTCATGTTCTCATTCAATTCCTTCCATCCACTATCTCTCTTCTCTCTGCGTCTTCCATTTGCTCTGTTACTGTGCTTCTCCCTTTCTCCCCCCTTCCAAATTGGTCTGGCACCCATCTTCTTCTCTCCGCTCCCCCCATAGTCTGGCATCTGTCTTCTTCCCTGCCAGTGTCTTCTCCCTACTCTCTCTTCCCCATTTCCTTTCAGCGTCCTTCTCCCACCCATCTTCCCCATGTCCTGTCAGCGTCCTTCTCCCCCCTCTGTCTTCCACATGTGCTTTCAGTGTCCTTCTCCCCCCTCTGCTTCCCCATGTCCTTTCAGCGTCCTTCTCCCTCTCTGTCTTCCCCATGGCCTTTCAGCGTCCTTCTCCACCCACCCCAATCTTCCCCATGCCCTTTCAGCATCCTTCTCCACCCCTTTGTCTTCCCCATGTGCTTTCAGCATCCTTCTCCCCCCTCTGTCTTCCACAAGTGCTTTCAGAGTCCTTCCCCCCCGCCCTTCCCATGGCCTTTCAGCATCCTTCTCCACCCCTTTGTCTTCCCCATGTGCTTTCAGCGTCCTTCTCCCTCCTCTGTCTTCAAGTGCTTTCAGAGTCCTCCCCCCCCGCCCATCTTCCCCATGGCCTTTCAGCGTCCCTCTCCACCACCCCCCCCCCCGTCTTCCCCATGCCCTTTCAGCATCCTTCTCCACCCCTTTGTCTTCCCCATGTGCTTTCAGCATCCTTCTCCCCCCTCTGTCTTCCACAAGTGCTTTCAGAGTCCTTCCCCCCCGCCCTTCCCATGGCCTTTCAGCGTCCTTCTCCACCCCTTTGTCTTCAGTGCTTTCAGCGTCCTTCTCCCTCCTCCTTCTCTACCGCCCCGGGTGCAGCACAGCCGGCCAGGTCCCCTTACTTTTGTGGCACTTCCCCGACCGACCGACAACAGCCCCGGTCCAACAAACCTCCCTGCCCTTAACCGCAAATCTAAATTACCTTCTTACAGCTGCTGCGGACCGCCCCCCTCCCTTGGTAGCCACTCGAACCGCGAGGCTACTCTCCTTCTCCTTACCTGCCCTGCCTGCAGCACAGAGCCGAACGGAAGTCTTCCCGACGTCAGCGCTGACGTCGGGAAGAATTCCGTTCGGCTCTGTGCTGCAAGCAGAGCAGGTAGGGAGAAGAAGAGCCGCGCGACTGAGTACATCCAGCCCCGCAGGAACCCCGTGACCCTCGGAGGCGTCCCCACGGGATCCCCACGACCCTAGGGGGCGTCCCCATGGAATCCCCGTGACCCTAGGGGGTGTCCCCACGGGATCCCCGTGACCCGAAGGGGGAACCCGCGGGATGCCCGTGGGTCCCGTGGGATTCCCATCGTCCCCATTCCCGTGCAGCTCTCTACATCCAGGCAGCAATGTCGGCCAAACAAGCAGAGCCTTTTTCCTGGACTTTAGGTGAAATTTCAGGTGTAGAGAGGTCGATCTGGGAGTCATCAGCATATAGGTGATTCTGGAAGCCACGGGTGGAAATCAGGGCACCGAGGGAGGAAGTGTAGAGAAAGAAGAGGTCCTAAGACAGAACCCTCGCAGCTACTCCCCCACTATAATTGTCCACTGGCTTCATTTATATCAATGGTCTCAAACTCAAACCCTTTGCAGGGCCACATTTTGGATTTTGTAGGTATTTGGAGGGCCTCAGAAAAAATAGTTAATGTCTTATTAAAGAAATGACAATTTTGCAAGAGGTAAAACTCTTTATAGTTTATAAATCTTTCCTTTTGGCTAAGTCTTAATAATGATATTATAATTTATAGCTAAAGAGACATATGATCAAGAAACTGTTTTATTTTGACTTTTGTGATTATGATAAACACACCGAGGGCCTCATAATAGTACCTGGCGGTCCGCGAGTTTGAGACCACTGATTTATATAATGATCAAGTTCCAACATCACTATCCCGCCTCCTTTTTCTAATCTAATCTAATCTATGGTTTATATACCGGGTCATCTCCCAGTGGAGCTCGACTAGATTTTCTGCTCATCGTTTCCTCATTTTAAATTACTGGTTTCTTAAGGATATGGGAATCAAATTCCTTTGCTCATATGATTAATATCGTAGAGGAAATTTTCAGCCACAGCCCAGCTTTCTAGATTTACTCATAAAGTGTGCACCCCACTAGACTCTGCTCTTCTGTCCCCCTTTCAGATACTGTAGTGACTCCTACTAACTCTCGCATTGGTGTATATTAGAGCAAAATGTACTTAGGTTGCAATCAGCGTTATGCTCCCACAAGTTTTGAAATTAAACCCTTTTATAAAGTCCACTCAGAGGGCACTTGCTGAAATTGATTCTCAGATGGATACCCCTTTTGGGAAATCAATTCTTTGTCCTCTATGGAGTAATGGGAATAGCTGTATTGATGGGAAACGTATCATATGGAAAGGGTGGAAAGAATTGGGTATATACGCCTTATCAGCCATAGAGCAATCAAGATGTTTGAAGCCATTTTCAAAATTATGTAATAGTCATCCAATTAGATTTTCGCATAGCTTCATATGGTTGCAACTTAGACAAACCATGATTAGTTCAAAAATCCCGTTAAATTCACCAGAACCAAGTGTTACATAGTAACATAGTAACATAGTAGATGACGGCAGATAAAGACCCGAATGGTCCATCCAGTCTGCCCAACCTGATTCAATTTAAAAATTTTTTTTTTTTTTTTCTTCTTAGCTATTTCTGGGCGAGAATCCAAAGCTTTACCCGGTACTGTGCTTGGGTTCCAACTGCCGAAATCTCTGTTAAGACTTACTCCAGCCCATCTACACCCTCCCAGCCATTGAAGCCCTCCCCTGCCCATCCTCCTCCAAACGGCCATACACAGACACAGACTGTACAAGTCTGCCCAGTAACTGGCCTAGTTCAATCTTTAATATTATTTTCTGATTCTAAATCTTCTGTGTTCATCCCACGCTTCTTTGAACTCAGTCACAGTTTTACTCTCCACCACCTCTCTCGGGAGCGCATTCCAGGCATCCACCACCCTCTCCGTAAAGTAGAATTTCCTAACATTGCCCCTGAATCTACCACCCCTCAACCTCAAATTATGTCCTTTGGTTTTACCATTTTCCTTTCTCTGGAAAAGATTTTGTTCTACGTTAATACCCTTTAAGTATTTGAACGTCTGAATCATATCTCCCCTGTCTCTCCTTTCCTCTAGGGTATACATATTCAGGGCTTCCAGTCTCTCCTCATATGTCTTCTGGTGCAAGCCTCCTATCATTTTCGTCGCCCTCCTCTGGACCGCCTCAAGTCTTCTTACGTCTTTCGCCAGATACGGTCTCCAAAACTGAACACAATACTCCAAGTGGGGCCTCACCAATGACCTGTACAGGGGCATCAACACCTTCTTTCTTCTACTGACTACGCCTCTCTTTATACAGCCCAGAATCCTTCTGGCAGCAGCCACTGCCTTGTCACACTGTTTTTTCACCTTTAGATCTTCAATATGTAAAAAAAAATATTGGGTTTAGGTCACGAAGCATCAAATTGGTATAAAATACTGGTACATTTAGAGTAAAGAAAACGAAACGTTGATGGTTTACGTAACATATGGTCACGGGAACTAATGGTGTCTATATCTGATGATCAATGGCAATTCATGTCCCTTAAACGCATCCGATGTTGTCAATCTGCCTCCATGAACCAATCACTATTTTTTGTAATCCAACGTGTAATATGGACTCCTGTTAGACTGAACAAAATTAACTCAGAATATTCTCCTCCATGTTGGTCTTGTGGACAAGGAAAAGGAAGGCTAGATCGTATGTTATTCTATTGTCCTACGGCTCATAACTTCTGCCAACATCACATTCAAGACATATTTACATATAAATGTTCCCTTGACAAATCTGGAGTGATCTTTAACCTCTTTGCGTCTGTTGATATCACTAATATTCGTAAAGACTGCTGTAGCAATCCAAACCATTTGGAAAACCTGGAAAAAATGCATCCTTGTTGTCTTTCCAGTTTGGGTGGAATTCAGTGGGTTTAGTTGGGAAATATGAGGCGGTCATAACGGAGAAGAGAGGTCAAGGGGCCACATCAAGATCATTATGGGCGCCCGGACAAGAGTTTGCAGATAATAGTTGAACTATAGTGAAAGAATGGAGATGTGGATGGATGTTGGTTTTTCACCCTCTGCAAATGGATTTCAAGGATTTCGTCTTATAATATCCTAAGCTTTGTGTTAATAGGTGTTATGAGCAATTTGTCTGATATGTTTCAACTGCTTTATTGTACGTTACTACGTATATAAAATTTCAATAACATTTCGGAGCAGAAAAGCTGTTCCCCATTGCTTTTACCGGCCACTGCCTCGTGACTTGTTGGTAGGTGTCATGGCGTCAGGGAGAGGCTGAACAAACCTTTTGTGCTAATGTTGATTCTTTTTCAGGGTGCTTTCCAGTAAGAAATGCAATAAATCCTCCTGATATGTGACTGAACATGAACTGGTGTTTGTCCTGAAATAATCCCTCCCTACTGTACAGACTGTCCATAGACACAGGGGAAGTGACATTCAGTGGCAGCCTGTCAGATTCAACAAACAAATTTATTGGGTTTTTTTTTTGCATGTGTGCGTTGACACGGTGTTTTAAAGAATAGTCATAGCAACCCAAAACAAATTCAGGGGATATAAAGGTCTTGAGGAACAGCCCCACAGCTTCAGAGGAACCTGTGAAAATGAAGGCGTTTCTGATCTCCCTTGTGGTGGTAGCCCTGTGCCTGCTGACAGGTAAGCAACATCTCTGATTACCTTCCTGGGTCTACAAGATAACTTAGACTAGTTGGCAATATTTTTTTAAATTATCCTGGTTTATATTCATTTTTACCTTCCTGGGTCTAGAGCAGTGGTCTCAAACTCATGGCCCGGGGGCCACATGTGGCCCGCCAGGTACTATTTTGAAGCCCTCGGTTTGTTTATCATAATCACAAAAGTAAAATAAAACAGTTTCTCGATCATACGTCTCTTTAGCTATAAATGACAATATTATTATTAAGCCTTAGCCAAAAGGAAAGATTTATAAATTATAAAGAGTTTTACCTCATGCAAAATTGTTATTTCTTTAATAAGACATGAACTATTTTTTTCTGAGGCCCTCCGAGTACCTACAAATCCCAAAATGTGGTCCTGCAAAGAGTTTGACTTTGAGGCCACTGGTCTAGAGGACTAGTTGGCAATATTTTTCTAATTATCTTGGTTTTTATATCTATTTTCACTAGTGTAAAATATTGCACTTGAGGGAGGTGATAGTGACCAACACTTCTCTCTGGAGGGGCCGATAATTCTTAATGGTGTGACTCTGGTTGTCCCTATTTCCTTCAATACATTGTCCTATGCATGCAGGTGAAAGAGATTTGAGGATATTGTTTTGTTCATCTCTTTCAAGGACATTATTAGAGCAATTTTTACACCAATTCTCTGAGAGAAATTATATGCCTATTACCTTTCAAAATTACCCCCTGGAAAGTGCCAGCACACATTTACAAGTGAAGTAAATTCTCACTATCAAATCGCGTTTGGGTTAATTGTCCACAGGAGAATATTATGCAAGTGATCGTACAAAATAGGTGTCGATTTTAACTTCTGAGGCTTTTCCTCCTCTTTTGCACACCACAGTGTAGATTTCTGGTGACACATTTTCAGAGAAGTAGTTTTTTGTATTCATGGGATTATAGAAAATGCACACATAATCGCCTCTGTGCCCAAGTGCCCCTGGGCACACCTGCACAAGACCACATAAAAATAGTTGCAATTATGCTTATATACCTCTGTACAATTTTACAAGATCCTGCTTCTATGTGCTTTGCATGAAGGAAGCTTTTTTTTTTTGCATATATTTTTATTAAATAATGAACACAATGCAATAAACATTTCTAACAAAAAATAAGCAGCTATAACAGATTTAACAAAGGTGAACAATAAGCTTGTTCCAAGAAGTAATCTGAGCTGCTTGTAAAACTAAACTAAACTAAAGCTTAACTTTGTATACTGTGTCATCACCAAACAAAGAGCTCGGCTTGGTTAACAATATTAAAAAAAAAAAAATACAGGATGATAACAGAAAGAAAGATAGATCCAATAAGTCAAGGAGAAAAAGAGCGATTTCCAAAATGATTTGCAAACAGAATTGTTTTTAGAGATTTGCGGAAAAAAAAAATTTGAATGGAGCTAGAGACCCTTAAAGTAAGGGGGATTCCATTCCATAATTCTGTTAGTTTGGAAAATAAAAGATGTGATTGTATAAAATTAAGGCAACAAACCAAAACCAAGGAGGAAACCAAGGTTCAACTGTCTGCAGTGTAAAACAATCCAGAACAAACAAACCAAAAAACTGCAGACCTTGTACACGATGCAGGCAGACTTTATTATGACAAGTAAATCTTTGATTAAAAACCTTTTACCAGGTAAGGGACCCAACACGGTCCGTGTTTCGGACTAACCTTCGTCAGGGGTCCTAATAAGTACAAATACAATATTTAAAACCAACATATTTAGAAATACAATATATTAAAAAAATTTTTTATCAAATGTATCAATATATTAATTACTATAATGGTCCAATTATTCCATTAAAAAGAATTTAAAAAATAGAAAAGAAGGAAGGAAAGATATATTATAAAATAAATAGGTAATATAATAGATTAAAACAAGGATTATAGAACATAGAAGTTGTATTTTAAGAGAGATATTAACAGCGCCCTTGGCTCAACATTGGAAGGACTTTTCACACACTATTGCCTGCATCATGTACAAGGTTTGCAGTTTATTGTATAAAATTATACAGAATGAATGAATATGTTTTTTAGAGATGTCATTGGTTATACATTACTAGTTGTTTAGCCCGTTACATTAACGGGTGCTAGCAGCCCTTCTCCCTTACTTTTACCTCCTCCCTGTCCAGCAGAACCCCCACCCATTCCCTGCTCCCCCTATATAGCAGTAGCCCTTCTCCTTTTATCGCCCCCTGTTCAGCATCACCCCCCCCATTTCCCGCTCCCCATATCCAGCAGTATCTCTTCTCCTTTACTTCCTGCTCCCCCCCCCCTGTCCAGCAGTAGCCCTTCTCCCTTACTTGTATGTTCCCCACTGTCCATTAGGAACCCTTCTCCCTTATCTGTAAACCATGCAGCCTTACATTTTAGAAGTCCCCCACCCCATTCTGCCCAGCTCCCTTGCCAAATTTCAAAACTGCAGGCAGTGGCTGCTCCTCACCCGATCCCCGCTTACAGCGGCCCCGCACTCGCGGTCTGGTTGGCTCCCTTGTTGGAGCTTTTCACGGTGTTGTCTCCTCTTGGCCTTCTCCAAGGGCTGGCTCCCATGAAAATGTTGTGTTGCTGTTCGGGGCCGCGGCGGCGGCTTCTCTCCGGAGGCGCACCGGCGTCGGAAGCCTTGTCTCTGACGTTGTGACGTCGGAGGGGTTTCCGACGCTGGTGCGGCTCTTTGGGGGGCTGCCGCCTTCGGGGAGGCTTTGGATGAGGGGCCGGATGCGGAAGGAGCAGCCACCGTGGGGGGCTTTGGTGGGAGAGCCAGCCAGACGCATGGATCGAGCAGCCCGGGCCCCGACCACCCTGAGAGGTGTCCTCCGAGCCCCGAGAAGAGACGCAGCAGGGCGACTTGTCCGGTCAGCAGAAGGGGCGGATTGACATCCTACTCGGGCCGCCGCGGCCGACATCCGACTCCAGGCCAGACCGTAAGCCGCGCATGCGCACTTCCTATGTGTCGCTACAGCTCACGGAAAACCGGCACACACATAGGAAGTGCGCATGCGCAGCCTAGCGTTTTATTATATTAGATAAGAGACTTCCTTTTGCCTGCTGTAGTTAAACAATTTTTATTAAAGCTTTGTTCGTATTTCTGAAATAAAATGACCCCGTTCCACCAGGTTTGTACAGTGGCTGGCGATGAGTTTCAACGCTTTTGACATTAGAAAGTCAAATAATGCTTTATCGGGTGGAGAAAGCTCACTCCGTAATGCAAGACATTTCTAAATGACATGTTTTATGTTGACGTCTCCAGAAAATTTTTAAATATCTTTCGAATTACTTTCCAAACGTCTGCCGAGAATAATTGCAAGAAGTCACATCCATATATTAGATCAGTGGTTCCCAAACCCTGTCCTGGGGGACCCCCCAGCCCGTCGGGTTTTCAAGATATCCCTAATGAATATGCATGAGAGAGATTTGCATATAATGGAAGCGACAGGTACGCAAATCTCTCTCATGCATATTCATTAGGGATATCTTGAAAACCCGACTGGATGGGGATCCCCCAGGACAGGGTTTGGGAACCACTGTATTAGATGAACAAGAGTTCCCATAGACCGGCATAGCTGATGAAGCATAGAATTTAGTTTTTCCTTGCAGTGCATAATGCTCGATGTTGTACAAAGAACATTGATTAACTGATGAATCTTTATTTATGTATTTATATACCACTTATAATCTAAGTGGTTTTGCATTCAGATAATCAAGCATTTTTCCCTATCTGTCCTGATAGGCTCATACTGTATCTAATGTACCTGGGGCAATGAGGGATTAAGTGACTTGCCCAGGGTCACAAGGAGCAGTGTGGGTTTTGAACCCACAACCTCAGGGTGCTGAGGCTGTAGCTCCAACCACTGCGCCATACACTCCCCAGTGAAGATATAGAAGCTCTGGGGCCTAATGACCAGAATTGGTGCCATTCGTCTTTTGAAAGTTGGCCATTTAAATCTACGATGGAAGCTTTTTCAAAATGATGCTCTATTCCCCTGAATTCTATATATGGCAGCCGAAGTTGAGTACCCAACTTTGGGACACAGTTACATGATGCGTGTGCAAATAAATTGGATAATGAGTTCCGAACCATCAATAACTGACAACCAGTTACTGATATTGACACGTGTAGAGAATGACATGGGGAAAAATTCTGTCCCCGTCACCGCCCCGTCCCTGGACCACCATCCTCTGCACCGCCCCGTCCCCGCTGTCCCTTTCATCGCCTCGTCCCCGTCTCTGCTGTCACCTTCACCGCCCCGTCACCGCCCCGCTGCCTCTTTCACCGCCCCGGCCCCGTTCCCGTCTTCAGCGTCTTCTCCTCCCCATCCCCCCACCCCCAGCACCCTTCACGCGGTCCAGCAGCTCCCTCCCGCCGGCCAGCCATGCATTTCCCTCCCTCCCTCCTTTTCCCTTACCTTTTCTTCTTGAAACTGGCGATTTCTATATGGCTATGAGCTGTATTAGAGCCGGAACCTTGAAGTCGCGTCGGGTTGTCTGCTAGAAAAGTCTCCTCCGATGCAACCAGAAACAGGAAGTTGCGTCAGAGGAGACTTTTACCAGCAGGCAACGCAATGCGACCTCAAGGCTCCGGCTGTAATACAGCTCGTAGCCTTATAGAAATCGCCATTTTAAGAAGAAAAGGTAAGGGAAAAGGAGGGAGGGAGATACATGGATGGCCGGCGGGAGAGAGTGGGCTGCCGGTTCAAACGCTCGGTCACCGCGCGTTCAAGATTGTTCACCGCCCCGTGCTACCATTCACCGCTCCACGGGGTGGTGAATGGCCTTGTCCCCGAACTTGCGGTGACCATTTTTTTTTTGGTCACCATTTTGGCGGGTTACCCGCGGCTAAACGCGGCTAGCCGCGGGTAACCGCCACCGTGTCATTCTCTAGACACATGTTAAAATTTGAATGCACATCTGTCTACATGCTATTCTTAAAGACATTGTTGAAAGCTAAAAAGCCATTAGACAGGTATAAAAGCAGACTTCTTATAATTACGACAGGGATTGCCATGCAAATGATCACCAGGAATTGGAAAAACTGGGACAGGCTAAACTTTTCCTTTTGGTGGGAAACTTTGTGTCAATGTTACAGATATGAAAAAATGAATTCGGAAATACTGGGACATATTACAATATTTAAAGCTATTTGGGGTCCATTAACAGAATTTGTTAAATCTGATTAATTGTATAAGCTTTTAATTTCTATTTAATTCTCACACATATTCAGGAAGGGAGGGAGGGAGGGTGCGGGGGGAAGAAAATATATATTTTGTATTATTATTTGAGTGGATAAAATGGGGGAGAGTGTGGTGAAGTGGTTTAAGCTACAGCCTCAGCACCCTGGGGTTGTGGGTTCAAACCCATGCTGCTCCTTGTGACCCTGGGCAAGTTATTTAATTCCCCCCCCCCTTGCCCCAAGTACATAAGATAGATTGTGAGCCCACCAGGAAGACAGGGAAAACTGCTTGAGTACCTGAATAAATTCATGTAAACCCTTCTGAGCTCCCCTGGGAGAACAGTAGAGAAAATGGAATAAATAAATAGTGTGAACAGCTTCAGTCTCTGATAGCCAGAGCTGGTATTGTGACGTCATAATGCCTCATTCCACCAATAAGAGCCAACCTCATCAGTGATGTCACAATGGCTGGATTGTCCTACACTTGGATCACTTTTGCTATTTTGATTTCTAGAATGGTGCAGTGGTTAAAGCTACAGCCTCAGCACCCTAAGGTTCTGGGCTCAAACCCAGGCTGCTCCTTGTGACCCTGGGAAAGTCACTTAATCCCCCCATTGTCCCAGGTACATTAGATAGATTGTGAGCCAGACAGGGAAAACTGCTTGAGTACCTGAATAAACTCATGTAAACCGTTCTGAGCTCTCCTGGGAGAATGGTATTCAAAATATAGAAATTGAAATATATATTAGTAACATTTTTTGCACTTTGTACTCGAATTGAAAATCAATAAAGAATTACAAAAAAAAAAAAAAAAGAACAGCACCAAACTCCCATGGCACGATTCTCAAAAGGGGGCATAGAAGACATTGCAAACAGTTACAGCATATTGCCTAACCACGCCTAAACTTGGCATTGGAATTTACTCCAGGCGGTGGCGTACCTAGCATATGCGACACCCGGGGCCCATCATTTTTTGACACCCCCTTCATCTACATGAAAAACATGATTTTTAGTAACAATCCACACTTCGCACAAGAGCGTACCTCGGAAAAGGCAGCATCTTACATTCTGCAGTGAGCAGCAGAACATTAGTACACCCATTGTAAAACTAAAACAAGCCAGACTAGTACAGATCGTTCCTGCACAGTCAAGGCTAACAGAGAACCATGCCTTTTGTACACACAGAACACAAAAAACACCTTTGTCTAATATGGAATATGGAATCACAAACTAACCCCTACCCCTTTTATAAAACTGTAGTGCAGTTTTTAGCCATGGCGGTAACAGCTCAGATTCTCAAAGAATTCTGAGCATCAAAGCTGTTACCACTACAGCCGGCACTAAAAAACGCTCTACAGTTTTGTAAAAGGGGGGGGGGGGGGGGGATAAAATAAAAATACATAGACAAAGGTTAAATTGAACCACCAAGAAGCTGGACTCTGCATACAATGCAACACCACAGAAATAGTGACACATGTCTCCTAAAGCAAAAAAAAATTAATAAATAGAAATTTTTTTCTACCTTTGTCTTCTCTGGTTTCTGCTTTCCTCATCTTCTTGTCACTCTCTTCCTTTCATCCACTGTCTACACTCTCTCTGCCCCTTCTGTATGGCATCTTCTCTCCTTCTATGCCCCGTCTACACTCTCTCTGCCCCTTCTGTATGGCATCTTCTCTCCTTCTATGCCCCTTCCAGAAACTTTATGCCTCCCCCTTCCATCTCTCCCTCCACTCCCATTGGTCTGGTATCCATCTTCTTTCCTTCCCTCTCCTCCCCAATGGTCTGGCATCTCTCTCCTCTTCTCTCCTTCCCTTCCTTCTCCCACACCCTCATAGCCTGGCATTTCACCCTTTCCTTTTCTTCCCTCATTGTTCTTATTTTATTTTCTGCATCTGTCTAGATTAAATTCTTACTATTCAGTCCTCAATTTCTCTTTTCACTTAGTCTACCTACAGCTTGCCATGTTTTTTTTCCTCACCCCCTCCAGTATTTCACTAACTTTATCCTCTTCCCTCCATCCAGCATGTGCCCTTTTTTATTTATCCCCTCCTTCCATCATGTGCCCTCTTTCTCTACCAATTCTATCCAGCATCTACATCCTCTCTGTCAACTTCCATCCAGTGTCTGCACCCTCTCTCCACTTCCATCCAGCATCTGCTTCCTTCTCTCTTCTATCCCACTTCTATCCAGCATAGGCTTCCGCTCCCCACAAACATCCAATGTCTACCCTTTCTCTCTCTCTCTCTAAAGCTCTCTTCCATCAGCATCTGCCTCTTCCCTCTCCCTTCACCCCACTTCATCAGCATCTGCCCCCTTTCTCTCCCCCAACACTCTATTCAGTATCCTTCCCCTTTCTGTCTCTCTATCCCCCTCCCTGCACACCAATTCCATCACCTTGTGCCCCCTTTCTCTCACTCCACCACACTTCCAAACCAACTTCCTGCTCCTTTCTCCCTCCACAACAATGCCATCAAGTATCTTGCCCCCTCACCTCCCCACCACCCCGGTATGCTTTCCTAAATCAGCAGCATCAGCTGTAAACTGAAACACAGTCATCGCGGGACCTCGCTGCACTTCCCTGCGGCTGCCGGCTCTGCTCCTGAATAAGAAAGTGACGTCGGAGGAAGTAGACTGGCAACCACGGTGAGGTGCAGGAAGGTTCCATCATGACTGATTTTAAAGTTTACTCTGCCGTGACTGCTTTCCTGAACCAGCAGCAACGGCAGAGTAGGGCGGGAGGTTCCGGACTCGGTGGGCCAGCTGTGCACCTCCCCCCCCCCTTAGAGCATGCACTCGAACTGGACCGCCCCTCCTACCCCACCCTTGGTATGCCACTGACTCCAAGTTTTAACAGGTGTAAGTCCAGCACCCAAAAACTAGGCACAGGATCCATGCTAAACACTATTCTATATAAGGCATGTTTGTATTATTATTTTGATTTTATTTTTGATGCTGTGCTGTTTATTCTTATTTTATCTTTATTTGAATTTGTTTGCGTATATGAGATCTGTCTTGAATAGTACATATAGAGAAGAATATAAATAAATAAATAGCACTGAACTGTTTTGGCATCAAGATATTCAGAAAAGAAATAAAGACTACGGTATACTCTTCAAGAAATCCCTGAAAAAGTCTTAACACCACAAGTTCCTTCCTTCTTCCCATCAACTTCCCGACTCCCCGAAACTACATGATCTACCAGAGATCTTCCTTTGTAACCCTCCTTCTAAAACTCTTTTGTAATCCGCCTTGAACCGCAAGGTAATGGCGGAATAGAAATCTCTAATGTAATTTACTGAATTCTGCCCTCTATGTATAAATGGGTTTTAAAATTTCCCTGTTTTCTCGTGTGATCATTTTCTAAATAAATAGAAATTGCTGTTGCAAATTAAGGGCCTGATTGATTGAGTTTTTCTCTCATAAACTCTGAAGGGGAGAGAAGTCCAAGTGAATTGGATCCTTCAAGTCTTAGCTATCTGTGTCCTACCACATGGAAATTTGGCCCTGATTCTGGAAGAGAGGAGGCGGGAGGCACCCTGCCGCCATCTAACTTATTTGGTTTAATTGCCTTTATGCGACACGGTAATTGGCTATGTCATTTAAAAGCAATTAAAATTGCATTACAAAAAGATAGGCACCTACATTTCTGGCACTGCGTCTGAATTCAAGAGGGTCTGGGATAGGCACATGGGATCTCAGAGAGAGAAAAAGATAAAGGTTAATGTGGATGGGCAGACTAGATGGGCCATTTGGCCTTTATCTGCCATCATGTTACTGTGTTCTATGACATCACAATGCAGGTGTAAAGAGCCTTAGCCAATAGGTTAAGGAGGAGATTGTGGATGGGCCATTTGGCCTTTATCTGCCATCATGTTACTGTGTTCTATGACATCACAATGCAGGTGTAAAGAGCCTTAGCCAATAGGTTAAGGAGGAGATAGTGGATGGGCCATTTGGCCTTTATCTGCCATCATGTTACTGTGTTCTATGACATCACAATGCAGGTGTAAAGAGCCTTAGCCAATAGGTTAAGGAGGAGATAGTAGATGGGCCATTTGGCCTTTATCTGCCATCATGTTACTGTGTTCTATGACATCACAATGCAGGTGTAAAGAGCCTTAGCCAATAGGTTAAGGAGGAGATAGTGGATGGGCCATTTGGCCTTTATCTGCCATCATGTTACTGTGTTCTATGACATCACAATGCAGGTGTAAAGAGCCTTAGCCAATAGGTTAAGGAGGAGATAGTGGATGGGCCATTTGGCCTTTATCTGCCATCATGTTACTGTGTTCTATGACATCACAATGCAGGTGTAAAGAGCCTTAGCCAATAGGTTAAGGAGGAGATAGTAGATGGGCCATTTGGCCTTTATCTGCCATCATGTTACTGTGTTCTATGACATCACAATGCAGGTGTAAAGAGCCTTAGCCAATAGGTTAAGGAGGAGATAGTGGATGGGCCATTTGGCCTTTATCTGCCATCATGTTACTGTGTTCTATGACATCACAATGCAGGTGTAAAGAGCCTTAGCCAATAGGTTAAGGAGGAGATAGTGGATGGGCCATTTGGCCTTTATCTGCCATCATGTTACTGTGTTCTATGACATCACAATGCAGGTGTCAAGAGCCTTAGCCAATAGGTTAAGGAGGAGATTGTGGATGGGCCATTTGGCCTTTATCTGCCATCATGTTACTGTGTTCTATGACATCACAATGCAGGTGTAAAGAGCCTTAGCCAATAGGTTAAGGAGGAGATAGTGGATGGGCCATTTGGCCTTTATCTGCCATCATGTTACTGTGTTCTATGACATCACAATGCAGGTGTAAAGAGCCTTAGCCAATAGGTTAAGGAGGAGATTGTGGATGGGCCATTTGGCCTTTATCTGCCATCATGTTACTGTGTTCTATGACATCACAATGCAGGTGTAAAGAGCCTTAGCCAATAGGTTAAGGAGGAGATAGTGGATGGGCCATTTGGCCTTTATCTGCCATCATGTTACTGTGTTCTATGACATCACAATGCAGGTGTAAAGAGCCTTAGCCAATAGATTAAGGAGGAGATAGTGGATGGGCCATTTGGCCTTTATCTGCCATCATGTTACTGTGTTCTATGACATCACAATGCAGGTGTAAACAGCCTTAGCCAATAGGTTAAGGAGGAGATAGTGGATGGGCCATTTGGCCTTTATCTGCCATCATGTTACTGTGTTCTATGACATCACAATGCAGGTGTAAAGAGCCTTAGCCAATAGGTTAAGGAGGAGATAGTGGATGGGCCATTTGGCCTTTATCTGCCATCATGTTACTGTGTTCTATGACATCACAATGCAGGTGTAAAGAGCCTTAGCCAATAGGTTAAGGAGGAGATAGTGGATGGGCCATTTGGCCTTTATCTGCCATTATGTTACTATGTTTCTATCCACGAAGGCACCAACTTGCGCCTAAGGTCGATGGAGGCATAGGTAACGCCTTAGGTGCCGGTAGTCACCTCTGTAGACATGATTCACGTCAAACATGTAGGCCTTCAACACCATGGCCTATATGTCCGGTGCCTACGTTTGACCTGGCAACAATTCTGCAACCAGCACCAGTGTTTGATTGACATTCACCAGCTTTGGAGGTACCGACTGATACCAGAGCCAGTTTCAAAATCTGGCCCGTACTGTTCACATGTATCTATCTGTCTATATTTTATGATGCATCTACCTACATACAACTGTCTTCTTCAAATAGTCTGATAGGAAACTGCTCTTCTAAAATGTGGTGCAAAGTTTGCATAGTTTCCATAATGTCCGTACTTCTGGCCATATTAAAAAGAAATGTTCTTGTGAACATATTTAGGTGAGTTGATGTGAGGAAAGCCATAGGTGTATGTTTGACTTCCAAAAGTACATGTGCTAGTCCAATGCCTTTCCCCCCCCCCAAAACCAGTGGTGTAGATATAACTGGAGCCCGGATGGACACAGGCCCACTAACTTTGAGCTCCAGCCCACCCGGATGGACCGTTCAGGTCTTTATCTGCCATCATTTATTATGGTACTATGAGGGGCCACTGAAAAGATCTCAGCCCAACCAAGAAGAGACTGATGTGGAGCCAGGAAACTTACAAGTTATTCCACACTTTTCTTGACACTTTTCATTTCATTTCATATCATATCATTGAAACAAAAAGTGTCAAGAGAAGTGTGGAATAACTTGTGTTTCGTGGCTCCACATCATTCTCTTCTTGGTTGGGCTGAGAACTTTTCAGCGGCTCCTCCTATTGTGATGTCATAATGCCTCATTCCACCAATGCCTAAGAGCCAACCTCATCAGTGATGTCACAATGGCTTGGTTTCCCTATACTTGTGCCCATGTACTAGATGCATTTGCCTCACTGAAATGAAAAGTGTCAAGAAAAGTGTGGAACAATTGGTAGGTTTCATGGCGCCCCATCCTTCTCTTCTTGGTTGGGCTGAGAACTTTGCAGTGGCCTCTTGTATGTTTGAACATTAGTGGGAATAGGAGCTAATAATTTCAGCCGCTATCCAGGTCAAGTTATCTGGACAAGTCAGCTGCAGATACGGTGAGCCTAAGATATCTGGATAAATTTCCATTTACAAGTATCTGGATAACTTCATCTGAATCTCTTTGACTATTAGCCCCCTCGGGTGTGTTTTGAATAATATATAGTGCTGTACAATGTCAAAACTTACTTCATTCAACTCTCCTTTGAAACCACAAATGGGGTGAGATCCCTTGAGCTCTACTGGAAGGGTGGGATGGGGTGGACAGATTTACTGTGCTTCCACTTGCAGCCTGTGATACTTCTAGATTATTCTTTTTGGTGTTCCCTTTCATGTCAGTTCTATTTCATTTGTAAACTGCTTTGTTGTCTTATTCACGAAAGGAACTCTAATAAATCCCTGAACAAGAATAAGACAGATTTTCTATAGACCTCAGAAAATTGAGGGAGGTGACAGAGTTTCTGTCAGATTGTAATTTTCATTGGAACAGTACATATAGATAACATGATATGAATCTCTCTCTTCCAGTTCACTCGTTGAAATGTTACACTTGTAAAGGTGAGACGAGTAACAGCAAATGTCAGACAGCAACTGCCGAATGCGTAGGTGCAGATGACGTCTGCCAGACCAAGTTGACGTATAGCGAAGCTGGTAAGTTGCACCGTTCCCAACAAAGAACATAAGAATGGCCTTATTGGGTCAGGACAATGGTCCATCAAGCCCAGTAGCCCGTTCTCACGGTGGCCAATCCAGGTCACTAGTACCTGGCCAAAACCCAGAAGAAGAAAGTAGCTGTGGGGTACTGCTCAATGTTCAAGGGGGATCCTTTAATCCAACAGCATAAATAGAAAGGAAACACGCAAGAGTCCACACTTCAGTTGCCATGCTACCACAGTAAGGGGTCAAGGGTCAAGATAGTTGGGATACCTTAGCCCTTGGACTTTGTACCAGGTGCCTACTCTGTCTCTGAAACTAGTGTAACTGATCACACTCACACAGTGTCGGGGCACCAACTAGTCTGTAACCAAAACAAAACAGAAAGAAAGTCTGAGTTCGAGCTGGGCGTAGGCCTCACTCTAGTAGGCCAAAGGATAACTTTAGCCGTGGCTCGATCACTCCACACAGTCTGTCATTTAAATAGAAGGAATGAAGCCAAGACTGATGGAAAATTGATCATTTGAACTTTACTTGAAATCTCGTTTGCAGTGTTCAACTTTCAACTATTTACATCTAGGCCTTTGGACCTGGATTCTATAAACGGCGTCCCGATTCTAGGCGGTAGTAGGCGTCCTACAGCTATCTAACCAGCCAATCGGGAAGCATATTTATTATTTTTTTTTTTAATCCTCCCAAGGCAGGCCGCCTACATTGGAGGTGCCTCTGGGAGCCTAGGGAGGCGTGCAAGCCCGCCTAAGTTCGCCTAAGGCTCAGTGTGGGTGTGGTTTGGCCTGGAAGTAGCCCTAGGCAGACCTAGGAGGCCGTACCCATCTACCTAGGCCAGTGGGAGATGCGTACAATGTAGGCCAGAAAAATGGCAAATCCTTCCTGTCGGTAAACCCCCTGTAGATCGCCGGCAGGAGGGATACCCAATTCTTCCTACCAGACCGCCCCACATAGATTGCCAGGCATCCCTCCAGCAGATAAAGGTACAGGGGGGTCCGGGTGAGTTTCAGGGAGGGTGTTTAGGCGGTTATGAGTTTAGGGAGGGGCTGCCGGCAGAAGAGTGTGGGCATCCCTCCTGCTGGGGATTGTTTCAGGGGTGGAGCAGGAGGGATTGGGCATCCCTCCTACTGGAGGTTGTTTTGGGGGGTTCCAGCAGGAGAAAGTGGGCATCCCTCCTGCATGGACAGTGTGGGTTGGGAGGTCTGGGGTGGCAGCGGGAGAGAGTGGGCATCCCTCCTGCCAGCTGACTTGTGGTGGGGATTGGGGGTTCTCTGCCGCAGCCACTAAGCAGATCACGACAGAGGAATTCCTCCCTCTCCCATCAACTGAGCGGCAGGAACTTCCCAAAGTCACGATTCTGTAACCAGCACCCTCGAATGATTGACAGGCAATCTGACTTGGGCGCAGGTTGCAGAGTCGCGGCTTTGGAGAATCCCTGCCGTTCAGCTGATGGGGGAAGGGGTGGAATTCCCCTGCCACGATCAGCTGCTGCAGTCTAGTGGTAAAGATAGGCAGCTAAAATGCAGGCCAGGGTTTTCCAAACCTACATTTCAGCCGTCTATATTGACATGAATTGCGGCTGGGCAGCCGCTTTAGCTTGCCTAATGCCACTTCCAGCATTGGCCAAGCCTACTTTGGCGTTCTGCAGCCTAAAGCAACTACCTAGCCATGATTCCAGCGGCCATTTCAGCCACCTTTTATATAGGCATTGGTAGGTGCTTCAACACTGCCATTTCTGAGAGCATTTTTCTATTACTTAGGCATCAGTAGGGCACCTATGGAAACCTAA
Source organism: Geotrypetes seraphini (assembly GCF_902459505.1). NCBI lineage: Eukaryota > Metazoa > Chordata > Amphibia > Gymnophiona > Dermophiidae > Geotrypetes > Geotrypetes seraphini. The sequence goes on from NC_047085.1 coordinate 15,890,076, forward strand.
TTTTAAGCGCTTGTTATAGAATTTCCCCCGAGTGAGAAAATATTTCCTCCTATTAATTTTAAAAGTATCTCCCTGTAATGAATGTTCCCTAGTCTTTGCAATTTTTGATGGAGCAAAATATGAATTCAGTTGTACCCATTCTATATCACTCAGAATTTTGTAGACTTCAATCTTAGCTCCCTTCACTTGTCTCTTTTCCAAGCACGGCGACCAGCATTGAATGCAGTACTCAAGGTGAAGTCATACCGTGGAGCGATACAGAGGCATTATAATATTCTTAGCCTTTTCCAATAATTCCTCACAACTTATTTGCTTTTTTTGGCCAAAAATAAAAATGGCTATTCAATGCCAGTTGCCAGGTTCAGCGCCAGCAGCAGGGAGTGCGGTTAAAGCCTGCCACCAGCTGAAAATCAGTATATTTCTGACTAAAAATGGCTACTGCCACTGAATGTGCCAAGATTTATATGTTTATGCCCAAATTCTCTTATATGTGCTATTAAAAAACAACAACCTTAGGCTCAGTGTGGTTTTTATTTAATAAAATACCCAGGAAATTGGAAGTTTTCACTTGGAACCCATTTTACATTTTGGGGTTTTTTGGTTTTTTTTTGCTATAAACATTATTTCCGCTTTTTTGTTTGCATTTGAGTTTGTAGGAGTATAGGGTTAGAGGGGCATCATCAAAACTTTAAAACGTCCAAAAACCAGCCTAAGTCGGCACTTTGGACGTCCTAACAGGGAGGTGGTGGAGAGGAAAACGGTGATGGAATTCATAAAAGTGTGGGATAAACACAGAGGATCTCTAATTAGAAAACATATGGTATAAATGAAAGAACTAAGGCCGGTATTGGACAGACTTGTACGGTTTTTGTCCCATATATGGTGATTCGGTGTAGGTTAGGCTGATTCCGAAGCCCCACCCCCACCAATCAACCGTAAAAATGCAAGGAGGTTTCCAGCACAGTAGCGATTATCTGGTGCTGCCTGCAGCTTCCTCAGCACTGTTCCTCTTCCACAGTCTGCCTGAGTGGAAACAGGAAGTTGCATCAGAGGGGGGGGGGGGGGCGAACCGTAGCAGAGGAACTTTGCCAAGGAGGCAAGGAGCAGTGCTAGAGAAACGCTGCCATGCCGGCAACCTCCTTGCATTTTTACAGGTGAAGGGGGGCTTCAGAACTGGGCGGGGAGAAGGGAAGGATGGCTCACAGGGGCCCCGTAGAGCTGTGTGGCCCAGGGCAACTGTGCTATCTCCTCCCCCCCCCCCCCCCACACACACACACACAGACAAATGCTGGGCCTAGCAGTGAGCCTTTTCTGAAGACCTTAGGGTGGGGGGTGAGAGATATAGTAGATGCAATTTACCAAAGTGTTCAGAATAATGGTCTTTATTCTTTCAACCTTACTCCTTTAGGTTTAACTGGAGTGGAAAAAACATGTGGTGCCTGTGCTGCACCTGACAAAGATATTTTTATCTCGTGTTGCAAAACTGACCTTTGTAACAAGAATGGAGCTACGAGCGTGAAAATCAGCTACCTGGCCCTGGTTGTCTCAGTGGGTTTCATCGGCACCATGCTGCGAGCAGTTTAATCGTCTTCACCCAAAGAGCAAAATCTGTGTCAGAGAGATTTTCCCGACGCAAATTGGTATTATACCTCTGGTTTACACGCAGAAATCTGGACCTTAAAAAGAACAATGTATCTGATTAACTTTGAGAGTTTACCAAATGAAACTTGCCTTTTGAATTTCCCGCTCTGAAATTTCCGCCCTGAAATTGCATCTAGGCAACTCATTGGCTCGCTACATTTGAACCAATTAAATACAGAAGCAGCAAGAGGTGTGCGAGGAACGCAGTTTAACTTTAACCAGGTCAATCAGAACTATCTTATTAAATCTACCTGATTAACTCCGTCTTTTACAAAGCCCGATAGCGAGGGCCGCTGTGGTAAATGCTCCGATGCCTGTAAGGACTGAATGGGCATCGGAGCATTTGCCGCACGGCACTCGCACTCGTAGATTTGTAAAAGAGGCCCAAAGCCTGGTTGAAAAACTTTGCTGTCCCGGCATGAACTGGCTAAGGTGATCCAACTGTGGCCTGAATAGCCACTTAAAGACAACTGGATAACTTCTGTTCAACTGGATACCTCGCTGCTGAACCCTGACATTATATTATATCATTTCTTAAGAATCACTAGTATATCCCAAACAGGAATTCAATGCAATTTTAAATCACCCTTAATAGACTGGTCAGTACCAGGAATCGCATCATGATAAAATGAACACAAACATAGTTTTTTAAAATTAAAACATTTTTGAAACCATGAATGAAAGACCTTTATATCAGCTAATACCTATTACATAATTTTCAAATAAATAGGTCTTAAGATCTTTCTGGAATGTTCCATAAGAAGGGATGCATTTTAATTGAACAGGAATAGCCTTCTGACCTCCTCTTGGTTATCCCTGTTATCTACATTCTGCAGAAATTTGCACTGAAATCTTCCAGTTTATGTAAATAAGAACATAAGAATAGCCTTATTGGGTCAGACCAATGGTCCATCTAGCCCAGTATCCCATATTCATGGTGGCCAATCCAGGTCACAAGTATCTTGCAAGAACCCTAATAGCAGTATCACTCCATGCTACAGATCCGGGACAAGCAATGGCTTTCCCTATGTCTGGCTCAATAATAGACTATGGACTTTTCCTCCAAGAACTTGTCCAAACCTTTTCTTTAAACCAGCTACATTAACCGCTCTTACCATATCCCCTGGCAATGCATTCCATAGCTTAACTATTCTCTGAGTGAAAAAAATTCCTCCTATTGATTTTAAAAGTATTTCTCTATAACTTCATCGAGTGTCCCCCTCCTAGTCTTTGTAATTTTTGATGGAGTAAATATCGATCTACACCACTCAGGATTTTGTAGACTTCAATCATATCTCCTCTTAACTGTCTCTTTTCTTAAGTGATTTGTGAGGTCCACCACCTTAGCACAAGGCAAGCAAGTGACCAGGTGGTCTTCATGCCCACCAGCCACCTAGCTATCTATATGTCTAATGATCACATCACCAAGTACAAAAGCTGTCCTAACTTTTTCCTCCTGGGCAGAAGCCCCTGGAGACAAATTCTCAGTGTGAGAAGATATTGCATCCCCTGGTGGGCAGGTCCTGGCTATAGGATTATTTCCTACTTAACCAGGGTGATGCTCTCTTTTTATGAGACCTCTCTCCTCCAAGGCTGTTTTGGGGCTCCCAGACTGAAGGTGGGACTTTTCTACAAGATCTCTACAAGGTCTCTTCTATGTACTCTCTGTCTTCCTCAGTTCCTCCATGTCTGCTACTCTAGCCTCAAGGGAACAAACTTGCTCTATGAGAGCTAGGAGCTCTTTGCAATGACACACACATATAACTTCTTGCCAACTGGGAGATAATCATACGTGTGACAATGCAAAAGACTAGATAGCACCCCTCTTGCTACTGTCTGCATCTTATTATTGAACTGATTAATTAAACCTTATTAAGGTACTATGAATATTAGACTAGTATAGGATTATATTGTATGATTTTTTTTAGTGTTTGATTTTTAGCAAGTAATGAAATGTAATAAGAATATGTAATAAATAGTTCTTCTGTTATCCTAATTAGAATAATTGATTATAAATTAAGACTTTAAATAAAAAAATGAGCTAGGGATGGGTGGAAATGGGGAGGGTATGCGGGAATGAAGACTAAGTCAGAACCTGATATGCCTGCCAGAGGCCATCTCTAGCAGAAAGTTCAAGTTTTAAAACTATAACGGCCAGATTTTATAAATGGCATCTACATCGGACAGTGGCGAACAAAACGGCACCGTCCATGTGTCAATCACGCTTAGGCATCATCTACAGAATCATGGTTACCGACGCCTACAAAAAAACTTAGACACTAGTAATGTAGGCTAGAGTTTTAATGGTCTGCATTACGAGCACCTACATTTGATGGAGAATCATGTAAAGTGGTGCCTAAGGTCATCTCTGCTCATAACCATGTCTACTTTGACCTTAGGCACCTCTAGGCGCCTACATAAACACAGTTACCATGCCTGACTTCATAGGCGTCTACTGGCACCTACTTTTATTAAAAAGCTGTTAGGCGATTTTTAATGGCAAGGTCAATTACCACGCCGATTAAAACCAATTAAAGCAATTATGTTAGACTGCAGTAGGGTGCCCACTGCTACCTAACTTATGGTGCTGTTTCTAGAATTTGATCCTAAAAGACCTTTATACTAATGAAACTATGTAAAGTTCGTTCTTTTAAGATCTAAATGTCTTTATAAAGGAACCTACAATTTAGCTTTTATCCCCCAAATTGTTAAAGCACAGAATAAATGAATGTGTATTTAAACAGAGAAATGTCCTCTTCTGCTCTCGTCTCTGAAACAGAAATGTTCTGCCTAAGAGGGAGTTGTTTTAATCTATCTGAGCTTGATAAATAGATTCCAGTTGACCTAAATTTCCTGTACATCTGTCTGAAATGCAATACAGAATGTGATTTTTAATTGTGAATAAATAATAATAAATAAATTCTAAACTGACTTCCTCTGTTATAGGGGATGGTGGTTCAGGAGACTGTTTTTTGATACTTCAGATTGACTTTGGGCAATAAGAATGCTTTTAATAAAATCCTAGTCTTCATTCCTGTCTTCTGCTCTTGCATTCAAATACAAAAGGGTCAATTTTCAAACAGAACTACCCAAATCAACCTGCTCTACTCTTTTTTTCCCCAAAAAGGACCAGAAATCTTTTTCTAAAACACCCTCTTTAACTCTTTTGTAATCTGTCTTGAACCGCAAGGTAATGGCGGAATAGAAATCTCTAATGGAATGTAATAACTCCACTATATGACATTGTAGGGTTGAAAATATGCCTCACAGTTCCGACAATATGGTGGCAATTGTAAAAAGGAACGCCTGGATGTAAGCACCCTGATGTAAGCACAGGGAGAACCTATTTTATATTTTATAATGGCATCAAGTTTTTATTAGGATTTTATATATCGCCTATCAAGGTTATCTAAGCGGTTTTAACAATCAGGTACTCAAGGATTTTCCCTATCTGTCCCGGTGGGCTCACAATCTATCTAATGTACCTGGGAGACTAGATTCTATTAAGGAATGCTAGCGTAAATCCTGTGCCTCCGGACAGGCATACAGTTTTAAAATGGCCACCATTATGGAGTCATGGCCACGAAAAGATGGATAAGCACTTGCTAAAATTTTTGCTGTATTCAACGGAAGCCCCTGTATAAGATTCTGGTGAGACTTCATTTAGAATATTGTGTACAATTCTGGAGGCCTCACCTTCAAAAAGATAGAAAAAGGATGGAGTCAGTCCAGAGGAAGCCTATTAAAATGGTGTGTGGTCTTCGTCATAAGGCGTTTGGGGACAGACTTAAAGGTCTCAATCTGTATACTTTGGAAGAAAGGCGGGAGAGGGGAGATATGATGATAGAGATGTTTAATAATAATAATAATTTTTATTTTTATATATCGCCTGACCAGGAATGGTTCTAGGCGGTTCACAACAAATAAAAACTGATCAGATAATAAAACATAAGAAATGCATAAAATTTTTAAAAAGACGACAGAATACAATTAGGATACAAATTTATGAAATAATTGGGTCTTCAATCATTTTCATAAAATCAAGATAGGAGGAAGCTCCTAGCATAGTTTTTCCAAACCAACCATTCAGTTTAGCAGCCTGAAAAGAGAGAGTTCTCTCAAGAAATCTCTTATAACAACATAATTTAACAGAAGCAAATGTAAACAAACTCTACGTGTGAACTTGTGTGAGTGGTTCAAAGTAAAATGGGAAAGAAGGTAGTCAGGTGACAAGCCAAACATTGATTTATAACAAATACAAGCAAACTTAAACAAAACTCTGGCCTTAATCGGCAACCAATGAAGTTTCTGATATGGCGTAATATGCTCCCAGTTTTTCAAACCAAAAATCAGTTGAACTGCATAAATACACATGAGGCGAGTCTCTTTCAGTTAAAAGGAAACTCCAGCGTGAGAGGGCGTAGAATGAGGTTCAGAGGTGATAGGCTCAGAAGTAATCTAAGGAAATATATTTTTTTACAAAAAGGGTGGTAGATACATGGAATAGTCTGCCAGTAGAGGTGATGGAGACAAAGACTTTGGGCTCCTTTTAATAAGGTGCGCTAGCGTTTTTAGCGCACGCAGGAAATTACCGCACGCCGCACCCCGCACTACGCTTCTAGAACTAACGCTAGCTCAATGCTGGCGTTAAGGACTAGTGCGCACGGCAATGTAGCACGCGCTATTCTACACATTAAAGCCTTAGCGAACCTTAGTAAAAGGAACCCTTTGTCTGAATTCAAGAAAGCACCAGACAAGCATGTGGGATCTCTTAGGGAGAGGAGGAGACTGGATGGACAGTTTGGCCTTTATCTGCCATCATTTTACTATGTTTATGATAACCATAAAGTTCTATGACCTCACTATGCAGGTATAAAAAGCCTTAGCCTACAGGAAGAGGAGATGCAAATGTTAAGAGCCGTTAGCCAATAGGGAGAGGCGGGGATAGTGGATGATGCGGATGGACCATTTGGCCTTTATCTGCCATCATGTTTCTATAACCATAAAGCTCTCTGACCTCACAATGCAGGTGTAAAGAGCCTTAGCCTATAGGAAGAGGAGATGCAAATGTTAAGAGCCTTAGCCAATAGGGAGAGGAGGGGATAGTGGATGCTGCGGATGGACCATTTGGCCTTTATCTGCTGTCATTTTTCTAAGTCCTTGGAAACCTTGCTTTATAGAAATATGATCAATGAATTGTTTATTTGTGCAACTAGAGAAAGAGAGAGAGTGAATGTCAGTCACACAGGAACTATATTCTCTATTTTTCTCTTTCACTTGCATTGTGCAACCCAATACAATGTATATATTTATTTCATTTAAGATTTGCATTGGTCTTAACTGTCCTCTTCTCATCACTGACTTTTCAGATACGTGGGAGAGCCATAATCAAAAGATACATCTAAGTCCGATTTGGATGTAGGACACTAGTTCGCCAAAGTCGGCAGCGACAAAATGTCCATTCTCGAAAAGTACAACTAGAATTTTTTTTTTTTTAATTAAATCCTCTTATCTGTACATCCTGGCGTTTGATCGTCCAGACCACCACTATGTCTATCTTTATACCACATTCTCAACCAAAATTGCATCCAAGACCCAAATGCCCAGAACAAGACATTTTGGATGTGGGAGGGGCCAGAATTGTGACGCACTGGTCACCCAGATATGGCACCAAAGCAGTGTGGCACCTTACCGGGCATTGCTGTGAACTTCACAAAAAGGATGCCACATAAACATCTCACCACAACTCCCTTATAGGTTATGGTGAGCCCCCCAAAACACACTATATCCACCTGTCCACAACCCCAAAGCTCCTATGGCTGCAGGTGGCACCTATATGGCAGTACAGTATGGTTTTGTGTTTTTTTGGTGGCTCACATTTTCCACCATTAATGTAGTGGTTAGAGTGGCTTAAGGGCCTGGGTCTTCCTCTCTATGGTTCACTAGCCCCCCTCCACCCCCCCCCCCCCCCCCGACTACTTAAGCCACCTCTGTGCAGCTTTACTTGGATTTCCTTTGTCAGATGCTGATGTTCCAGATGCAGGTACAAACAATGTTATTCTGAACTTTGTGGGAGTGCGATGGAATCAGTGAACATGGGGGGGGGGGGGAGTGTGTGGGGGTCTTTACTTTGTCCCTGCAGTGATTATCTGGTCACTTTGGATACATTTTTGGCACTTATACCTGCTTTAACATTGTCTAACTCACAACGTATAAGCTTCGTCTATGCAGTCTCGTCAAACATTCGATTATCCCTGCAGGATGACTAAGTCTAGGTCGGCCCACATCACGCCCTAACCACTCCTCCAAAAATGCCCCTTTCAGCTCTGGGCGCACAGCGAAATTCAGAGGCCTAAAATGTCCCTAGATGCGTCCAAAAAGCTGTTTCGATTATCGGCACTTGGATGATCTGTCTTTTAGATCATCCAAGTGCTAACTTGGGCGTGTTTTTAGACATATTTAAGTTCTGATTATGAGCCCTATACTATAGTTCCTTCAGTCCCCCGGACGTATGCTATGCCGCGGACAGTCTGGAGGGTGGGGGTGGGGAGGTTTAAGAAGCACTGACCCCGGACTGCTTGCTGCTGCTCTGAATGGGTTTTTAAGGGACAAGTTTCAAAGGAGAGTTCTGAGCATTTCAGTTACTGCAGGGAGTCCTCAAGACAGGCATCGTCTCTGTGCATTTGGGTCCGGGGTCTGCTGAACTGTGCACACTTGTCAGAAGAAAGGTAGGGAGAAAATATGAATGCTGACCCAGTAAAAGTGTGACTGGGTAAATAAAAAGGTCCTAGCCTGCTTTCTAAAAATAGAAAACTTCTTAATTTGTCTAATGTTCAAGTGCCCAAAGCCCCTTCAATCAAAAACCTTTAATTTGCTGATATAGGAAAGAATTCAAAAATAGTTTGATTGGTGAACTTATTTTTAGCTTGGCCTTACACTGCTGCCGAGGTTCACCCAACTCTGGCCAGCATTTCATGGTGAACAGTGGCGTAGCAAGGGTATGTGGCGCTAGGGGCAATGGGGCCACCCTGCACCCTCCACTCCATGCTCCCGCTCCTTCCTGCCCTTCACTCCACCCTCACGCTCTCCCTTCCCCCTCCCCATACCTCTAAATCTTCGTCAGCATGAGTGGCTTTTCCGGCATGCTCCTCACACCAGTACTGGATTTCCCTTTGACATCCCTTCCTGACCCCGTGACCTGGAAGTGATTCAGAGGGGCACTAGGCTGATGTGAGCAACAGGCAGGAAAAGTAGCTTTCGCTAGTGAAGATCTACAGAGGTATAGGGTGGGGGGAAGGGATGATGTGAGTGTTGTGTGATGTGGCAGGACAGGGTGGGGCAGAGAGATGCCGGTGCCCCCACTGATATGGCGCCTGGGGCGGTCCACCCCCCTGTCCTCCCTTACTACACCACGATGGTGAAATAACCATTGCATCAGGAATCTAAACTCCAGACCAGAGATTCGATCCTGCAACTCTCTCCATGGCAGTGGCATAGACAGACAAACAAATTTGGGCGGACCTGAGCCCAAAGCGGAAGGACATCTTTCTCTTTTTCCCTCCTTTTCCACCTCCTTCCCAGCCTGTCCAGCAGATTATTTCTCTCTTTCTCTCCCTTCCTACTCCCACAGCCTGTGCAGCAGATTCTCTCGCTCCCTCCCTTTCCAGTCCACGTACCCATTTTTTCAGGTCACCGGCAGCAGTTCCTATATGCTGCCAGTGGCCGACTCAGAAGCCTTCCCTCTGACGCAAAACGTAAACACGTCAGAGGGAAGGCTTCTAGGTCAGCTGCTGGCTGCATGTACAAACTGCTGCCAGTGGCCTATAGCTACTTCAGGGCTAGATTCTCAAACATATGTGTTAAAAGCTGATGGGCTTCTGTCAAGCATTTACTGTAGCAATTTTTAAAAAACAAACAATGCTCCTGCAATTGAGGTTGGCAGAGAGTAGCAAAGGTTCGCTAAATTTGCATGTGCCATCATTGGTGATAGCGAAGGGCACATGTGCAGAATAAATGAAAAAAAATGCCACCGAAGTCAAGCAACCCCCCACCCAACAGCCCCCTGCAGTGGGATAGATGCCCATTCCCTCCTGCCACCAAGCAATGACCCTACCTGGCAGCATGAGAGTTGCCCAATCCCTCCCCCACAAACACCTGGGCCTCCAATGACCCCTGTCCCCTCCCCTTACTTATGATATATGGCCGTAGGGATGCCTACTCCCTCCAGCCACCTGGCCCGCCTCTTCAAAATGGCCTAGGTTGTTTAAGGACCCTTCAATGGGAAGCCCTTAGGCGTCTGGACCAATAAGAGCTTTATACTCTTCCCAGTGCATCCGGGGAGGGGAAGGCCCATCATTTTGAAGAGGAAGGTCAGCAGACCGGAGAGAGTAGGCATCCTTCTGGCCAGCCATCATGGTTAAGGTAAGGGAGAAGTGACGGGGGTTGTTGGAGGTACGGGAGTTGTCGGGGGGGGGGGGGGGGGTGAGGAGGAGTGCGTTGCAGCGGGAGGAAGTGGGCATTTCTCCTTCCAATCTTCAATTTGTTATTATTATTATTATTGCGAGGGGGGGGCTGAGCTGTCAAACCTTACTTTCCTGTTAGTCCCTAAGCCAATAAGCACTCAGGCACTGATCAGAAAGTACGACAATGACAGCTCAGATCTGTCAGCAAATTTTGGCTTCAAAAGTGACACAATGAGATTAGAGAATCATTCAGCAATTATAGAGAATCGCTTGGAGTGATCATTTTAATATTAATGACCTCATTGCACTACATTTGCATGGCAGTATTGGAGACTGCTGGAAAACTCGGAAAAATCATTGGTAAGCACTTTTGATAATCCACCGCTAAAATACATGAAAACAAACTTGGCAGAACAAGCCCGCCCGTGACTACTTTGAATCTTACCAGACCAGACCAGAATGGCCGATTACACCACCTTACCAGCAGATGGAAGCAAATAACCTGAGCTTTCCAGTGATATCAATATGGTGTGACTGGGCGTGGCCAAACTTGGCTCAGCTAGTGGCCTTCCCTAGTGCACACAAACCTCAGCTGAGCGGTTTTGTGGGGTTCTTTTGGTAGCTTGGTATTGATATAAATAAAGAGTTCCAAAAACAATGGTGCAGTTTCTTTCTATCATTTATTATTCATAAATCATAACCAAACTTTCAGATGGGATTTTCAGGTTTGTGTCCCCTTGTGTATCATTTCAGCATTCAGAAAAATAAAATTTTCAGTTCCAAGCCCTCAATATCAGAAAAGAAAAATATCTTGTCCAAACTGCAAACTTTTCTTTTGCCAGGCCCAACTCCCCTTGGGATTAAGCTTAGTGGTCCAAGGAAGGGAACATAAGAAGTTGCCTCCACTGGGTCAGACCAGAGGTCCATCCCACCCAGCGGTCAGCTCCTGCGGCGGCCCATCAGGCCTATCACCTGTGCAGTGGTCCCTGACTATTCCTATATCCTACCTCTACTCCTGTCTGTACCTCTCCTGTAGTTCCCTTAACAAAAATGGCTGCCCGGTGGCCTGGAAGAGTTCCACAAAATTACAGCCTTACATTGATCTGGTGAACAATCCAGTTTCTACCAGCCTCCTTTATCATGAAAAAAGATGAACTTATCTCCATTCCTTCCATACTGGGCAAATCTGTTTCTTCTATCTCCATATCATGAGCTTACTTATTATATGGAGCTTATGATACTTAGCTTATGCGGTACTGCTATGACGATGGTGCTGGCAGTTCTTAGTTGTATTGGAAAATTGTAAAAAAGGTCACAGATTATAGCTGGGTCATTGATGCTTTAATTTCACTCTTTAGAAACATAGAAGATGACGGCAGAAAAGGGCTACAGCCCTTCAAGTCTGCCCACTCTGCTTACCCACCCCCTGTCTATGCCCTACTGACCCAATATCCTTATCTTGATCCTCGTAGGGATCCCACATGGGTATCCCATTTATTCTTAAAGTCTGGCACGCTGTCTGCCTCGATCACCTGCACTGGAAGCTTGTTCCAATGATCAACCACTCTCTCTTTGTGGTCTTGGGCTCAAAGAGTGAAATTAAAACATCAGTGACCCAGCTATAATCTGTGAATATCAGCTGAGCCATTTTGACAGCTTTCCAATACAGCTAGGAACTGCCAGCACCATCGTCATAGCAGTACCGCATAAGCTAAGCATCATAAGCTCCATATAATAAGTAAGCTTTGATAAATAACAATATTAGTTATGAACTGAAAGCAGAAGTACTGTTTTGAGTGGTAGCTGACAGATTTCTATCACTTTAGACCAGGGGGGTGTCAAAGTCCCTCCTCGAGGGCCGCAATCCAGTCGGGTTTTCAGGATTTCCCCAGTGAATATGCATGAGATCTATTTGCATGCGCCGCTTTCATTGTATACTAATAGATCTCATGCATATTCATTGGGGAAATCCTGAAACCTGACTGGATTGCGGCCCTCAAGGAGGGACTTTGACACCCCTGCTTTAGACCTTATTTAAAATAATACAATAATTAAAAAATACAAAATACAAAAAAAGAGTGTTAAAAGAAAGACAATTAAGACCAGTGATAGTTCACAATAGGTTGACGGGGCAGGATTATTTCCAAACTCAGACAGCTGTGAACATCCAGATTACGAATGACCAAAACTTATTGGTCATTCCCTCTCTTAAAATTATCAATACACGGCGGCAATCAATTTTTTCCGTTACAGCTCCACAAACATGGAATTCCCTTCCAATTTACTTAAGAGAGGAAAAAAAACTTGGAAAGATTTAAGAGCAAACTTAAGAGTTTTCTTTTTAAAGATGCATTCAATGAATAAATGAATTGCTTATACGCTTTTTGTATTTTTTATCTTCCCGAAATTTTTTGTTTTTTCTTTCCCTTTCCTATTTTTTTTAACCTTAATTGTTTTTCTTTATAATCAGATTGTATTTCTTTCCTATGTTTTAATATGTTTGTATAAGTTGGTTTTTTATCATGTTTAGTAGACTTAGTCTTTTATGTTAGTTATGTCTGTTTCCCCTAACTCTGTAATTTTACTTATTTGTACATCGCCTAGAATTTTGAATAGGCGATTAATCAAATTTAATAATAAACTTGAAACTTAAACTTAATTACATAGGGCTCCTTTTACTAAGGTGCGCTAAAGCTTTAATGCGTGGAATAGCGCTCACTGCATTGCTGCGCGCTAGATCATAACACCATCACTGAGCTGGCGTTAGTTCTAGAAGCTTAGCATGCAGTAATTTCCTGCGTGCGCTAAAAACGCTAGAGCACCTTAGTAAAAGGAACCCATAATCCCCACAATATATACATATATATCTATATATATAAAATCGGAGGTATGTGTGTGTGTATGTGCCGCGATCACGCAAAAACGGCTTGACCGATTTGAACGAAACTTGGTATGCAGATCCCTCACTACCTGGGGTGATATGTTCTGGGGGTCTCGCGGCCCACAACTCTATGTTGCTTGCTCAAGGGTGGGTTCACCCAAGAATTTATATGTTCTTGCTCCAGGAGGTGAAACTAAAATTGTTGTTTATAATCACGTTTTGCGTTAGTTGTATTGTATTCATTTTGTCAAATATTTCACATTATAATTTGAATATTGTACTTTTTATTAAGCTGTAAAACAATAATTTCATTCACCACTATAAAGTATCTTTATTTGAATCCATTTACAGTGTTACTGCTATAATTAAATACCCGTGCAACGCCGGGACATCAGCTAGTAAGATTATACAACAGAAGAGTGGGTTTTGTGTTAAAGAATTCTCTTCTATATATCTATATTCAAGGGATAAAAAATAAACCAAACCAAACAAGTGAACAAGAATATTAATTGCTGAGGGAAGTAGATGAGATACAGTGGTGACCCCTACTAACCCTCGCATTGTCTCAATAAAGGTGTTCCCCATTGTTGGTAGGTGTCATGGAGTCGGGGAGAGGCTGAACAAACCTTTTGTGCTAATGTTGATTCTCTTTCAGGGTGGTTGACAAAAAGAAATGCACTAAATTCCTCCTGACACGGGAGTGAACATGAAGTGGTGATTGTCCTGAAATAACCCCTTCCTGATGGCCTTAGACACACGGGAATTTTATTTCTCTACAGCATTTTCAGTACACTTCTCCCTCCATATTTGCGGTTTCAGCATTCGCGGTTTTTAGCTTGCTGGCTCCTCCCCCCCCCAATGACATCAGCCGTTGTATCGGGCGATGGTGCGTCCGCATCTGGAGTACTGCGTCCAATATTGGTCGCCGTACCTTAAGAAGGATATGGCGATACTCGAGAGGGTTCAGAGGAGAGCGACACGTTTGATAAAGGGTATGGAAAACCTTTCATACACTGAGAGACTGGAGAAACTGGGGCTCTTTTCCCTGGAGAAGAGGAGACTTAGAGGGGACATGATAGAGACTTACAAGATCATGAAGGGCATAGAGAGAGTAGAGAGGGACAGAAAGAGAGAGAGAGAGAAAGGGAAAGAGACAGAAATAGAGAGAGATAGAGAAAGATTGGAGGAACTGGGACTCTTTTCCCTGGAGAAGAGGAGACTTAGAGGGGACATGATAGAGACTTACAAGATCATGAAGGGCATAGAGAGAGTAGAGAGGGACAGAAAGAGAGAGAGAGAGAAAGGGAGAGAGACAGAAATAGAGAGAGATAGAGAAAGATTGGAGGAACTGGGACTCTTTTCCCTGGAGAAGAGGAGACTTAGAGGGGACATGATAGAGACTTACAAGATCATGAAGGGCATAGAGAGAGTAGAGAGGGACAGAAAGAGAGAGAGAGAGAGAGAGAAAGGGAAAGAGACAGAAATAGAGAGAGATAGAGAAAGATTGGAGGAACTGGGACTCTTTTCCCTGGAGAAGAGGAGACTTAGAGGGGATATGATAGAGACTTACAAGATCATGAAGGGCATAGAGAGAGTGGAGAGGGACAGATTCTTCAAACTTTTGAAAACTACAAGAACGGGAGGCCATTCGGAAAAGTTGAAAGGGGACAAATTCAAAACCAATACTAGGAAGTTTTTCTTCACCCAACGGGTGGTGGACACCTGGAGTGCGCTACCAGAGGGCGTGATAGGACAGAGTACGGTATTAGGGTTCAAGAAGGGATTGGACACTTTTCTGAAGGAAAAGGGGATAGAGGGGTATAGATAGAGGACTACTACACAGGTCCTGGACCTGTTGGGCCGCCGCGCGATAGACCTCTGGTCTGACCCAGCAGAGGTACTTCTTATGTTCTTATGATTCCCGGCACTTTCTTCACCGTGTTTTGCCTCTCCTTCAGGAACAGACCAGGTCTCCCACCATGTTATTCACGGTTTCACTATATTCACAGTGGTTTTTAATAGCAAACAGCGAATAACATATGAAAAAGTTATTTGCGTTTTTTCTGTATTTGCGGTTCTGTTAATCCCCTATCACAGCGAAGACGGAGGGAGAAGTGTATTTATTTACATTCAGGTACTCAACCATTTTTTCCTCTCTGTCCTGGTGGGATCACACTCTATTTAATGTACCAGGAGCAATGGGGGGATTAAGGGCTCCTTTTACTAAGCCGCGTTAGGGCTTTAACACGCGGAATAGCGCGCTAAATTGCTGCCTGCCCTAGGCCTTAATGCCAGCATTGAGCTAGCGTTAGGTCTAGCCGCGTAGCGTGTGTTAAAATGCTGCGTTCGCTAAAAACGCTAACGCCGCTTCGTAAAAGGAGCCCTTAAGTGACTTGAAAAATCACTATGAAAATAGAAACTCCACTAAACCAACAAAATTGCACGTAAAAGATAATAATGAGGCAATAAATATAAACTTCTTAATTCTGTTTGGAACAATTATAAATTAAATGAAATTGAACTCGGGTGGGTGGGGGGTGAAATAGCCTCGAGCACGGCTCAGGACTTGAACGTCCGCACAAACCTAATCAGTGCCTCCTCACTTACGTTGTCAGCTTATTCAATCATCCGTCGAATTGACTTGAATTAAGCTTTTCAAAAGATTTGAATTGAACTAAGTTATAGTAGAGTTTGGTAACAGGGGGGGGGGGGGGGGGGGAGGTTGTGAGAACGTTCAAGTCCTGAGCCATGCTCTGAGGCTTTTCAATTTAATTAAAATTTTTGCCAAACAGAAAGTTTTTTTTTGAATTTAGAAGTTCACATTGGGTCGGTTGAGGGATTTCAGTGACTTGCCCAGAGTCACAGGGAGCAGCTTCGGATTTGAACCTACAACCCTAAGGTTCGGAAGTTGTGGCTCTAACCACTGTGCCACACTCTCCCACGTATGACATTGATTGAAAGATTCAACTTTTTTTCTGTGTGCGTGTTGACACGGTGCTTTAAAGAATCGTCATAGCAACCCAAAACAAATTCAGGGGATATAAAGGTCTTGGGGAAGAGCCCTACAGCCTCAGAGGAACCTGTGAAAATGAAGGCGTTTCTGATCTCCCTCGTGGTGGTAGCCCTGTGCCTGCCGACAGGTAAGCAACATCTCTGATTACCTTCCTGGATCTAGAGGATAACATGGATGACTAGTTGGCAATATTTTTGGGACACACCTGCACAAGACCACATAGAAATAGCTGTAATTATATTTATATACCTCTATACAATTTTACAAAACATGCTTTGCACGTGAAGGAAGGGGTTTATTTTTTTTTGCATATATTTCCATTGAAAGATTTATTTTTTTTAAACAATTACTACAATGCAAAAAACCTTTTTAACAGAAAATAAAAAACTATAACAGATTTACCGCCCCTTTTACAAAACTGTAATGTGGTTTCTACCACCGGCCGTGGCGGTAAGAGCTCCAAAGCTCATAGGAATTCTATGAGCTTCGGAGCTGTTACCACCATGGTCAGTGCTAAAAACCACGCTACAGTTTTGTAAAAAGAAGGGGGGGGGGAGCTGTTTGTAAAAATAAACACATGTAATTGTAGAAAATTATATAGAATGAATGACTTTGGGCTCCTTTAACTAAGGTGCGCTAGCATTTTTAGCGCACGCAGGAAATTACCATGCGCTACTCCGTGCACTACGCTTCTAGAACTAACACCAGCTCAATGCTGGCATTAAGGTCTAGCACGCACGGCAATGTAGCATGCGCTATTCCACGCGTTAAAGCCCTAGCGCACCTTAGTAAAAGGAGCCCTATGTTCTTTTAGAGACGTCATTGGTTAGATACATTGTAAGAGATCTCTATTTGCGTGCTGTAGATAAACGATTTTTATTAAGCTAGAATATATATGTGTGTGTCTGTCTTTATTTCTTTCTCTCTCTCTCATTAACCGCTTTCTGTATTTATTTTTTTATGTCTTTGTTTTTCCTCGGCTGTCCACCACCACCCCTTGGCTGCTTCCCTGTCCATTCTCCCTTTCTTTTACCTCTTCTGTGTCCACAACCACCCCTTCACTGCTCCCCTTATCCAGCAGCAGCCCTTCTCCCTTTGTTTTACCTCCCCCCCTGTCCAGCAGCACCTCTTTCCTGCTCCCCCTGTCCAGCAGTAGGCCTCCCTTCCTTTTTCTTCCCCCCCTGTCCATCAGCACCTCTTCCCCTGTCCAGCAGCACCTCTTTCCTGCTCCCCCTGTCCAGCAGTAGGCCTCCCTTCCTTTTTCTTCCCCCCCTGTCCTGTCTCTCTCCTGCTCCTTCCATCCTCCCTGAATTCCCCTGTCCAGCAACACCCCTTCCCTGCTCCCCTCTGTCCAGCAGTAACAGCATCCATAATTCAGCAGCTCACAATCAACACATTTGCTACCCACTGACCTTCACATCAAAGTTGCATTCGTATCGTCGAATGAGAGCAATGAAGGAGTCATTGCCCGATGCTGCCGGGGGACCTCAACTAAGAAACCCTGTAAAGAGCAGCAGCAAAGTCAGAACAATAGTAGCCCTTCCTCAATAGAGCAAGCAGCCGCCGCGGCCTGCAGGTGCTGACAGCCGCCGCGTGTGGGCGTGCCTGAAGCCGAGTGTGGGGCCGTTTCTGCCCGAAGTTTATTTTTAATTTTGAAGGTACCACGGTGGCTCCCCTCACAATCACTGCCTTCGTCGGAATCCTTCTCCGACGCAAGTGCATCTCGTGAGAGGACCCACTGCAGCGGCGTGAGGTGGAGAGCAGGGAGGCTTGTCTGGCACGCATGAGCACTCCTACCGGCCACAGCCCGACAGATCAGATCTCAGGGAACACGCTGGTAAGAGTGCGCATGCGCGCTTAGCATTTTATTATAATAGATTATAAGGAATATGTCCATATTTCTGAAATAAAATGGCCCAGTTCCAGTGGCGTACTTAGGGTAAGTGACACTTGGGGGCCGATCATTTTTAAATCCTCCCCCCCCAATATTAAAAAAATATTTTTAGTAATTTTATTTAGTAATTTTTATAGCCTGCCCTACGCAGAGAACACAGGACGATTTACAGTTTAACATTCACAGTGTTACAATATAACATTACCTAGGGCTCCTTTTACAAAGGTGCACTAGCGTTTTTAGCGCACGCACCGGATTAGTGCATGTTAGCCAAAAATTACTGCCTGCTTAAAAGGAGGCGGTAGCGGCTAGCACGCACGGCAATTTAGCGCACGCTATTCCGTGTGTTAAGGAGCCCATAGGGTTAGAGCAGGGGTCTCAAAGTCCCCCCTTGAGGGCCACAATCCAGTTGGGTTTTCAGGATTTCCCCAATGAATATGCATTGAAAGCAGGGCATGCAAATAGATCTCATGCATATTCATTGGGGAAATCCTGAAAACGCGACTGGATTGCGGCCCTCAAGGAGGGACTTTGAGACCCCTGCTTAACTAAAGCGTGAATTGTCTAGCTCATGGGAGGAAGTTAAAGGAGCCTTTAAATCAGGGGTCTCTAAGTCTCTCCTTGAGGGCCGCAATCCAGTCAGATTTTCAAGATTTCCCCAATGAATATGCATGAGATCTATGTGCATGCACTGCTTTCAATGCATATTCATTGGGGAAATCCTGAAAACCCGACTGGAATACGGCTCTCGAGGATCGGAGTTCCCTACCCCTGTGGTAGCACTTATCACCTCCTAGAGCAGCAGTAGGGAACTCCGGTCCTCGAGGGCCATAATCCAGTCGGGTTTTCAGGATTTCCCCAATGAATATGCATGAGATCTATGTGCATGCACTGCTTTCAATGCATATTCATTGGGGAAATCCTGAAAACCCGACTGGAATACGGCTCTCGAGGATCGGAGTTCCCTACCCCTGTGGTAGCACTTATCACCTCCTAGAGCAGCAGTAGGGAACTCCGGTCCTCGAGGGCCATAATCCAGTCGGGTTTTCAGGATTTCCCCAATGAATATGCATGAGATCTATGTGCATGCACTGCTTTCAATGCATATTCATTGGGGAAATCCTGAAAACCCGACTGGAATACGGCTCTCGAGGATCGGAGTTCCCTACCCCTGTGGTAGCACTTATCACCTCCTAGAGCAGCAGTAGGGAACTCCGGTCCTCGAGGGCCATAATCCAGTCGGGTTTTCAGGATTTCCCCAATGAATATGCATGAGATCTATGTGCATGCACTGCTTTCAATGCATATTCATTGGGGAAATCCTGAAAACCCGACTGGAATACGGCTCTCGAGGATCGGAGTTCCCTCCCCCTGTGGTAGCACTTATCACCTCCTAGAGCAGCAGTAGGGAACTCCGGTCCTCGAGGGCCATAATCCAGTCGGGTTTTCAGGATTTCCCCAATGAATATGCATGAGATCTTTGTGCATGCACTGCTTTCAATGCATATTCATTGGGGAAATCCTGAAAACCCGACTGGAATACGGCTCTCGAGGATCGGAGTTCCCTACCCCTGTGGTAGCACTTATCACCTCCTAGAGCAGCAGTAGGGAACTCCGGTCCTCGAGGGCCATAATCCAGTCGGGTTTTCAGGATTTCCCCAATGAATATGCATGAGATCTATGTGCATGCACTGCTTTCAATGCATATTCATGGGGGAAATACTGAAAACCTGACTGGATTACGGCCCTCAAAGAGGGACATTGAGATCCCTGGGTTAGAGCCTTTTCAACCCCACACCGGCCTTGTGGTGTAAACAAAATAAAAGAAACTTTTCCTCTTTCTGTTAGGTCCTAGCTCTGGCAGGATACACATTTCAAATATGACATATTGTAATCACAAAATAGAAAATAAAATTATTTTTTCTACCTTTTGTTGTCTGGTCACTTTATTATTCAAAACAAAAGTCCAGCAGAACTGCAGTGATATGTCGAAGACAGACTCGGAGCGATGCCTAAGGCCATCTCCTTTCAAGAGGAGGCCTTAACCCTGTGTGAGATTCAAGAGGCTCCTCAAGACATTTCCTTAAAAGATCTTTGGTTGATTAATACTCGTGTTGAGGGATTGTTAAAGTCAGGAGCTACTCAGAATTTAAATTTCTCTCAGGAAGTTATTCAAAAGATGGAAAATAATGATTCCAATGTGAAGATTCTGGATAAACGTCTTGCAGCAACTGAATCTCAGCTATTATCTCTGCAAACATTTACTGCATCGGTTGTAAAAGATTCCCACGCAGTACATTCAAAGTTTGAAATGTTTTAAAATTTATTGAGGGTAAAAAATCTGCCTTTAGTTAATTTTCCAAGGACTCATTTATTATTACCTGAAATTTTACTGAGGAAATTTTTTAAGGAAATCCTTGGTTTAGCTAACGCAGATTCATTACCTATATCAATATGTTATTATATCCCACAAAAGAAGAAAATTACCTCTGAAATAGGATTAGAAGAAATTGCCCCCACAGAATTTGACCTCACGGGGTTTTTGGAAGAATCACAAGATACTATTTTGACCAGAGCAACATTACTAGTAAAATGTTTAAATGAGTCTAGCAAAACACTGATTTTAAAAACTTATTTTCAAAATAAAAATAAGAAGTTCTGTGGGGACAATGTCTTAGTCTTCCTGGATGTTGCTAAGGCAACTCAGTTTAAAAGGAAGGCATTTCTGTTATTAAAACCTCAAGTCTTGGCAATAGAAGCATCCTTTTATTTAAAGTTCCCGTGTAAATGTTTAATTAAATATCAGGATAACGATTATGGGGCTCATAATAATTAAAAAAAAGTCTAAAAAGTGGCCTAAATGGATACTTGGACGATCAAAAAGCCTGATCGTCCAAGTACCCATAACCAAAGCTGGTTTTAGACGTATCTAAAACCAGCTTAGGCCTTTCCCCTGCCTCTAAACGCATAGAACGAAAAGAGGCGTTATTAGAGGAAGGGAAAGGGCGGGAGGTGGGCCAACCTACACCTAGGCATACAGCAGGTATAACCAAAAGTTTGAACAGGTTGCCTAGTCCAGTGGTCCCCCACCCTGTCCTGGAGGACCACCAGGCCAATCGGGTTTTCAGGCTAGCCCTAATGAATATGCATGAAGCAGATTTGCATGCCTGTCACTTCCATTATATGCAAATCTCTCTCACGCATATTCATTAGGGCTAGCCTGAAAACCCAATTGGCCTGGAGGTCCTCCAGGACAGGGTGGGGGACCACTGGCCTAGTCGGCACTTATACGTTTTGACTTAGACCACGTCAAAACAGGTATAAGTGCCGAAAAGGGGCCGCTGAGCTGATCGCGGCTGCCAGAAATGCCAGACTGCATTGAAGCCGCTTTCAGCTCTTAACTCTCACTCACATTCAGAAACTTTTACCCATCATATCATTTCTTCTCCTAGAAACTCCCTAACCCCGAGACATCCTGTCTGTCTGTCCAAATTAGATTGTAAGCTCTTCTGAGCAGGGACTGTCTATTGAATGTTAAATGTACAATGCTGTGTACACCTTTCAGCTCAATAAAACTGATAAATAATAGTAGTAGTAGGCCTTCAACACCCTGGCCTATATTTCAAGGCCTATGTTTGACCAGGCAACAATTCTGCAACCAGCGCCAGTGTTTGATTGCCATGCACCAGTTTGACTTCCAAAAGTACATGTGCTATTCCATTGCCTTCTGCCCTCAAAACCAGTGGTGTAGCGACAGGTGGGGCCCGGATGGACACAGGTCAACTAACTTTGCATTGCAGCCCACCCGGATGGACCATCAGGTCTTTATCTGCCATCATGGTACTATGAAGGACTGCTAAAAAGTTCTCAGCCCAACCAAGAAGAGAATGAATGTGGAGCTAGCAAATTTACAAGTTATTCCACACTTTTCTTGACACTTTTCGTTTCATATCATTGAAAAGTCTCAAAAGAAGTGTGGAATAACTTGTAAGTTTCGTGGCTCCACATCATTCTCTTCTTGGTTGGGCTGAGAACTTTTCAGCGGCTCCTCCTATTGTGATGTCATAATGCCTCATTCCACCAATGCCTAAGAGCCAACCTCATCGGTGATGTCACAATGGCTTGGTTTCCCTATACTTGTGCCCATTTACTAGATGCATTTGCCTCACTGAAATGAAAAGTGTCAAGAAAAGTGTGGAATAACTTGTAAGTTTCATGGCTCCCCATCCTTCTCTTCTTGGTTGGGCTCAGAACTTTACAGCGGCCCCTCGTATGTTTGAACATTAGTGGGAATAGGAGCTAATAATTTCAGCCGCTATCCAGGTCAAGTTATCAGCTGCAGATACAATGAGCCTAAGTTATCTGGATAAACATATCTGCATACCCTTATCCACAGGTGAAAAATTTCCATTTACAAGTATCTGGATAACTTCATCTGAATCTCTTTGACTATTAGCCCCCTCGGGTGTGTTATGAATAATATATAGTGCTGTATAATGTCAAAACTTACCTCTTTCAGCTCTCCTGGGTGAGATCCCTTGAGGTCTACTGGAAGGGTGGGATGGGGTGGACAGATTTACTGTGCTTCCACTTGCAGCCTGTGATACTTCTAGATTATTCCTTTTGGTGTTCCCTTTCATGCCAGTTCTATTTCATTTGTAAACTGCTTTGTTGTCTTATTCATGAAAGGAACTCTAATAAATCCCTGAACAAGAATAAGACAGATTTTCCATAGACCTCTGAAAATAGCCAAATTCGAGGGGGGAGGGAGGGTAGGTGACAGAATTTCTGTCGTATTGTAATTTTCATTGGAACAGTGCAGGTAGATAACATGATATGGATCTCTCTTTTTCAGTTCACTCATTGTTGCAATGTTACACTTGTAAAAGTGAGACAAGTAACAGCAAATGTCAGACACCTGCCTCTTGCGGAGAAGGAGAAACATTCTGCAAGACCTCAGTGACGTATGGAGGAATTGGTAAGTTGAACCATTCTTAACAAAGAAGAAAGTAGCTCTGGGGTACTGCTCAATGTTCAATGGAGAGAAGCTGAACCTTTGATCCAGCAGTGTCAATAGAAAGGAAACATGCATGAGTCCACACTTCAGTTGCCATACTACCACAGTAAGAGGGCAAGGGTCAGACTAGCATGGATACCTTAGCCCTTGGACTTTGTACTCTGTTTTTGAAACTAGTGTCACACTGGTCTCACTCACTCAGTCTCGGGGCACCAACTAGCCCGTAACCATAGCATACAAAAAAACAGAAAGTCTGAGTTCAAGCTGGGCGTAGGCCAGAGCCGGAATCACTCCAGTAGGCCAAAGGATAACTTTAGTCGTGGCTTGATCACTTCATACAGTGTCACTTAATTAGAAGGAATCAAGCCAAGACTGATGGAAAATTGATAACTTGAACTTCAACTATTTACATCAAAGCCTTTAGGGCCTGATTCTGGAAATGGTGCCTGCCGCGAGAAGCGCTTGCAAACTGGGTGCCTGCCGTATGTCAATCATTGGTAGGTGTCGTTTCCAGAATCGTGCCTATTTTTCTCTACAAATGCCTTAAATGTAGGCCTTTTTTACAGGCCTACATTTATGGCATCTGACTCGCACCTATAAGAAGTACCTAGGCTTGCCTACAGATGGCCACTTCCAGCGTAAACCATGCCTACACCGGCCTTAGGCATCTGTAAACGTGCCTAGATGTCTCCATTCGCGCGTACTTTGTCCTATCGATTGGTCGATTAGACAGTGATAGGACACCTATCATCACCTACACTTGGGATGCCATTTTTAGAGTCAGGACCTTAGAGTACAGAAATTGTTCCTAATGTTCATTTTAAAGTCTCTTCATAGTTCCCATTACAGTGTTTCCCGATCTCCTCATACGATTCTGTTAGTACTTGTGGTGATGCTGTGCACAATATTGCTGCTGGAAATGCTAATGATTTTAGTCTAGTGCAGGGGTAGGCAATTCCGGTCCTCCAGAGCTGCAGGCAGGTCAGGTTTTCAGGATATCCACAGGGAATAGGTATGAGATGGATTTGCACCCACTGCCTCCTTGAGATGCAAATCTATCTCATGCATATTTATTGTGGATATCCTGAAAACCTGACCTGGCTCCCGCTCTCGAAGACCGGAATTGTCTACTCTTGGTCTAGGGTTGTGCATTTTACTTTGGGGATGATTGGTTTTTATGCGTTTGCTTATTTACATATTTCCTCATAATCTCTGACCCCTGAGGCAGGCCTTATAACACCAGAACAAGGCCCATATTGAGTTCAGCAATAAAGCTGACTTGATGGTCTCTCATCTGGGTGACTTTTGGTCAGTGGCATAGTAAGGGGGGGTAGGGGCACCGCCCCGGGCACCATCTTGCCAGGGGCACTGGCAACCTTCCTCCTCTGTGCCCTCCCCCACTCCTGCCCCTGCCGCACACAACCACCCCTTGCCTTCCTCTGTACTTCTGTACTTTTTTTACTCCTTTTCTTAACATTGCTGCCCACGTCGGCATCGGCGCTCTCTCTGATGGCACTTCTGGGTCCCACTCTTAAGAAGCGATGTCCAAGAGTGAGCTGACACTGGTTGTGTTGGAGAAGTTAAAAAGGTATGAGGAGTGAGGAGGAGTGTCCGTGCATGGCAGGAGGGCAGGAAAGAAGGAAGGGGAAGTGCACGACCCCCCTGGGCGCCTCTCACCCCGCTATGCCACTGATAGTACCCAAGGTGAGCCATTCCGGATCCCACCCTCTTCTCTCACCCTGGGGCCATGCTATCTTCCTGCCTCACAACTGAATGTCCTACCAGCGCTGAATCTTCAGGTGAAACACAGCCGGCCCTCTGCTCAAGCCCCTGCAATACAGTAGGTGAGCAATGCTAGAAGGGGAGTGGCCCTGAGCTCTAAAAATGCTTCTGCAGGCTGGCCAACAGGTACCACAAGGGATTGGCCTGTCAGCTGAAGACTCTGGTCTGCTTTTCCTCCATGCAGTCAAATGCCTTCCCTTCATTTTAAAATCAGCTGCTCCAGGAGGCCCCCATGGGCCAGGATGTACTTCCCTTCTCCCCCCTCCCCCACTGGTTCCAAAGCCCATCCCCCTCACCTGTAATAATGCAAGGAGGTCACTGGCACGGTAGCGATTCTATGGTGCTGCCTGTGGCCTAATCAGCACTGTTCTTCTGCCACGATCTGCCTGAGCGGAAACAGGAAGTTGCATCGGGGGGGGGGGGGGGTGGAACATTGCCAAGGAAGCCAAGAGCAGTGCTAGAGAAACGCTGCCATGCCGGCGACCTCCTTGCATTTTTACAGGTGAAAAGAGAGCATCAGAACTGGGTGGGGAGAAAGGAAGAACATCCCGGCCCATGGGAGCCCACTAGAGCAGCTGCCCTGTTTGCCACCCCCCCCCCCCCCACAAATGCCAGGCCTAGCAGTGATCCATTCTCTAAGGACCATAGAGGGGTGTGTGGAAGTTGTAGCGGATGCAATTTACCAAAGTGTTTAGAATAATGGCCCTAATTCTTTCAACCTTGCTTATGTAGGTTCCCTTCGTGTTAGTTTCATCAATAAAAACTGCGCAGACTCCTGTTCGCCATCTGATGTGAACGTCTATGCGGGAGGAGCTTATACCTCCTGTTGCCAAACTGACCTGTGTAACGTCAATGGAGCAACGAGCGTGAAAATCAGCTACCTGGCCCTGGTTGTCTCAGTGGGTTTCATCGGCACCCTGCTGCGAGCAGTCTAATCGTCTTCACCCAAAGAGCAAAATCTGTGTCAGAGAGATTTTCTGACGCAAATTGGTATTATACCTCTGGTTTACACGCAGAAATCTGGACATGAAAAAAAGAACAATGTATCTGATTAATTTTAAGAGTTTACCAAATGAATCTTGCCTTTTGAATTTCCCGCCCTGCCCGTCACTGAAATTGCATCTAGGCAACTCATTGGCTCACTAAATTTGAATCAATTAAATACAGAAGCAGCAAGAGGTGTGCAAGGAACGCAGTTTAACTTTAACCAGGTCAATCAGAACTATCTGATTAAATCTACCTGATTAACCCCGTCTTTTAAAAAACCCAACAGCGTAGGTCAATGCGGTAAATGCTCTGCTGGTCATAAGGACTGAATGGGCATCGGAGCATTTGCCTCACGGCATTCGCTCGCATTGCTTTGTAAAAGAGGCCCTAAGCCTGGTTGAAAAACTTTGCTGTCCTGGCTTGAACTGGCTAAGGTGATCCAATTAACTTTCAATTGTGGCCTGAACAGCCACTTAAAGACAACTGGATAATTTCTGTTCAACTGGATATCTTGCTGCTGAACCCTGACATTATATTATATCATTTCTTAAGAATCTTCTAATATAATAAAACGGTAAGCCGCGCATGCGCACTTCCTATGCGTGCGCCGCTTTTCCGTGAGCTGTAGCGACCCATAGGAAGTGCGCATGCGCGGCTTACGGTTCTGTTTTTCGGTCTGGCCTGCTCCCTGCCGTATTGCATTTTTTAGTTGAAAGACGCAGCAGTGGCTCCTCTCACGATCCCCGCCTGCGTCGGGGGGGGGGGGGGAGAGAAATGTTGTTGCAGAGAAGTGGGGTGGAAATACTACTGCATAGGGAAATGGAGGGAAAGAATGACAGACAGACAGCAGGAGGGAGGGAGACAGACAGAAAGGAAGAAAGACACAGGGGCAGGGAGAGGGACAGAAACACAGACAGAAAATGGGAGTCATGGAGAGACATCGGGAGAGAGAGAGAGACAGAAAGAAAGAAAGACAGACAGACATATATTCTAGCACCCGTTAATGTAACGGGCTTAAAGACTAGTTACTAGTATATAATAATAATCAGGGCAGGATTAACCAATAGGCCAAGTGGGCACGTGCCTAGGGCCCTAAATGGTCAGGGGGGCCTCAACATTGTTTTTTCCAAACAGCGATGGGCCCCTCCAGCATCGATTGGCAACGCGGCCCCACCCCCATCGACGGAAAGTAAGACAAGCAAGCAATGTGGGTAAGAAAGGCAACAGGAACTGTAATTGCGCAAGCAGTACTGCGTGCCCAAAGCTTCCCTCTGGCGCAATTTCCTGTTTCCGCCTGGGCGCATATGGTGGGGTGGGGTGGGGCAGAGGGCCCAGTGTACTTGTGTGCCTAGGGGCCCTCGACGAATTAATCCTGCCCTGATAATAATAATAATAATAATAACAGTTTATATACCGCAGGACCGTGAAGCTCTATGCGGTTTACAATGATTAAAAAGATGCTACAGATTGAGTAGAGTTAACAAACAGGAGTTGAATGCAATTTAAAATCACCCTTAATAGACTGGTCACAACCAGGAATCGCATCATGATAAAATTAACATAAACATAGATTTTTAAACTTAAAAATTTTTGAAACCACAAATGAAAGACCTTTATATCAACTAATACCTATTACATAATTTTCAAATAAATAGGTCTTAAGATTTTTCTGGAATGTTCCATAAGAAGGGATGCATTTTAATTGTAGAGGCCAGGGTTTTTAAAGGCCTATATTACCAGCACCTAAGTTTGATGGAGAATCGCATATAGCCCATAACCACGCCTACTTTGACTTGAGACACCTACTTAGACGCAATTACGACGCCTGCCTTCATAGGCATCTACCAGCACCTACTTTTAAAAAACAAACAAACAAGCTTTTAATTGTTTTGTAATGGCACGGTCAATTACCATGCTGATTTAAATGAATTAAATCAATTAAGTTAGGCTGGGGTTGGGTGTATACCCCCACCTAACTTATGGAACCTACAATTTAAACATTATCCCCCAAATTATCAAAGCACAGAACAAATAATGTATATTTACTCAGAGAAATGTCCTCTTTTCCTCTCTGAAACAGAAATGTCCAGCTTAAGAGGAAGGTGTTTTTCTCTTTCTAAGCTTGACAAATAGATTCCAGTTGATCTTTCCAAATGTCACCAACGAGACCCAAAAGCGAAGACAACAGTTCTTATTACTAAAATCTGGTGTAATTTCAGTGGAGGGGAAGGTTTATTCTTGGGTTTCCTTGTAAGTGTATCGTGAATTCTGGTTCTAACAAATATGTTTTCTTCGATCCCACCCACCTAACTAATTTCATAGCTTTGAAACGTCTTGAGAAAGATGGAAAAACTGAGATCTAATGGTGAGATTACCCACAGGCATAGTTTTCAGTCACTTTTTCTTTTTCCTATTTTAAATTGATTCCCTGTAATTGTTAAAATCTCTCTTTGAAAGTCTTGGATCATAGATATGGATTGTGGACTAGTGATTGCTTAAATTTGGAATGGAGAATTTGTCTTATATTTCTTCTTTCCTTTTCCTTTTGTTTAATTTGGATTAATGTATAAAATCATTTTCTTTATTAAGCAATCGTTCTGTACAAGATGTATATGCTTGTTAATATTATTTAAAACTGATAAATAAATTTAAAAAAAAAAATAGATTCCAATTGACCTAAATTTCCTGTACATCGCTCTGAAATGCAACACAGAATGTGATTTGTAATTGTGAATACATCATAATAAATAAATTCTAAATTGACTTCCTCTATTTTAAGGGATGATGGTGCAGGAGACTGTTCTTTGATACCCCAGATTGACTTTGGGCAATAAGAACACTTTGAAATAAAACGCTAGTCTTCTTTCCTGTTTCCTGCTCTTGAATTCAAATACACAAGGGTCAATTTTCAAACAGAACTACAGCTTTGCTAATATAACTCCACTCTACATATAAAGATAAAGGAATGGTCCATAAAGTCTAGGGTTACCACACATCTGTATTTTCCCGGACAAGTTCTCCTTTTGAGGACATGTCTGGGGGTCCCAATGGCTTTTCAAAACCCGATACTTTGTCCGGGTTTTGAAAAGCTTCCCCTGAAATTGTGTCGGGCAAGAGGGCACTCGCGCATGTGCGGATGCCATGTGATGATGTCATGTGTGAGTGTGTGTGACATCATCGTGTCATATCCATGCCCGACTGGAGCAAGCAGCGGGGGAGGGGCTAGGGCAGGACTGGGGCATAACGGGGCGGGGAAGGGTGGGCCTGGGGGCTGGTCTAGGGGGTCCAGATTTTACGAATGTAAAATCTGGCAACTCTAATCCAGCCTGCCCAACCGTACACCCTCTATAAATTAATGATTTAATTTAAATTGTCCTTTTTCTTAGATGTTTCTGGGCCTGAAACCCAGAGCACTGCCCGGTACTGTGCTTAGATTTCATCTACTGGAGTATCCTTCAAAGCTCACTCCAGCCCATCTAAACCATTCCAGCTGTCGAAGCCCTCCCCATCCTCAACTGAATGGCCATATAAGGGACCCAGACCATGCAAGTCTGCCCAGCACTGGCCTTAGTTCGTCAATATTTACCCATTATTTTCTAATTAGAGTTGAAAATACATCCTACTGCTCTGACAATTGTAAAAAGGGGCACCTGGGATGTAAGCGTAAATCCTGTTAGCCTAAATCCTGCGCCTTTGTGCAGTTGTACAGTTCTAAATTGGCCACCATTATGGGGTCATGGCCACGAAAAGATGGGTAAGTGCTCGATGATGAACTTTTTGCTGTAGTCATCAGAAGCCCCTGCACGAGGACCGCCAATGAAGTTCCTGAACTCATCCTAGAAAAAGTGCCCCATTCCTCATTGCTGAATATCACTAAGGTCACCTTCGAAGTACTCCCCTTTGGGAAGCTATACTTCGACGCCATCTCCTAGTCCACCCTTCAAAGCCATTTTGGTACTCTTTTTCTGGAATGGCCATCAAAGCTGTCATCGTATCACCTTAGATGTCCGGAATGTCACCAAAATGTCTTCCTTTCAATATTTCCTTTAACTTCGGGTAAAGAAAAAAGTCACTGGGGGCCAGATCAGGTGAGTAGGGAGGGTGTTCTAATACAGTTATTTATTTACTGGCTAAAACTTCCCTCAAGGACAGTGCCGTGTGAGCTGGTGCATTTGTTGTGTTGCAAGAGCCATGCGGGACCATTTTTACACACACCTTTCTGAAGCCACGATTTTCCGTTAAGATTTTCCGGTTTCTCTATCGATGTTTACTTGTCCTGCTGTGCTTCTCACAGTCAGCCGATGATTTTGGCACACAGGGTGACAAATTTTTTGCAACGTTTTCGTCAGTTCTGCTCGTTACCGGCCACCCTGACCTCTCTTCATCGGTGACGCTTTCTCTCCCCTCAGAAAAAAAGTTGAAGCCATTTCCACACTGCCGTTTTCTTCATGGCATTATTCCCATAAACTTGGACTAACGTGTCCCCGATTTCACTTCCACTCTTGCCAGGTTTAACAAGAAATTTAATGCTCGCTCGCTGCTTTAATTCAAGCTCCGACGTTCTCACGACAGCACACAATAATGAACGCCACTCAGCAAGACACCGCCACACGTCGACACGAACGCAGCTGTGAGACATTGATATACCGAGGTTATGAAACGCTACCGAGATGTTTGTACAGTGCCGCCAACGTAAGCGCACGGTGGCAAGTTCGTGAACTTAATTCTCAGACCTCTGGCGAGACCTCATTCAGAATATTGTGTATAGTTCTGGAGGCCGCACCTTCAAAAAGATGTACACAGGATGGAGTCGGTCCAGAGGAAGGCTGCTAAAATGGTTGATGGCCTACGTCATAAGGCAGGGGGTGTCAAACTCAATCACATAAGGGGCCGAAATCTAAAACATAGGCTAAGTTGCAGGCCAAATTTTTAAATTAAGATATTTAGGGGTCCTTTTATTAACCGATTTAGCGTACGCTAAATGCGCATCTTAATATAAGGACCCCTTAGTCTTTGTAGAAGTATAGGGTTACAACTCTCCAACCCTACGCCGGCTCTATGATGTAAACAAAATAAATAAAAAAGACATGTCTGTACTAGGATGAACCAACATACATGACTAACACAATTCATAAGTTTGTACCTCTGGAAATCTTTTGAACAACAACAAAAAGACCTGTGAAACTGAAATTTTATTTGGGAAAAACAATAAAGCCCTACTTTTAAGAATGAGGATCCTGCGCATGCATACAAAGCCAATGCTCATGTTTCAAATATGGAGAATATGTGGTCGACTCTGAAATCCACCCTGCATGAAGCAACAAATCGCTATGTAAAAACGGTCAGCAAAAGTCGGAGAAACAAGAGACCCCAGTGGTTCAGTACTGAAATTTCGGACCTCGTTAAGGAGAAGAAAAAAGCATTTATCGCCTACAAACATTTAGGAAAGCAGGAGGCAAAAGAAGACTATCAGGACAGGTCTAAAGCTGTCAAGAAGGCAGTCAGAGAGGCCAAGCTCCGAATAGAGGAGAATCTAGCGCGGAACATTAAGAAAGGGGATAAATCCTTCTTTAGGTATATTAGTGACAGGAAAAGAAACAAAGATGGGATAGAACGACTCAGGAAATCGGACGGGAATTATGCAGAATCGGATTCCACTAAGGCCGAGCTACTAAATGAATACTTCTGCTCGGTTTTCACCTGTGAGGCACCGGGATCCGGTCCACTTTTACAGACAAGGGAAAGCCAGAAAGACCCGTTTCAAGACTTCAAGTTTACGCCCAGTAGCGTCTACTGCGAACTTTCAAGACTCAAAGTGAACAAAGCCATGGGACCAGACAACCTACACCCCAGGGTGCTCAGAGAGTTGAGTGAAGTCCTGGCGGAACCATTGTCTGTGCTCTTCAATCTCTCCCTAAGCACGGGAAGAGTCCCCTTGGACTGGAAAACAGCTAACGTTATTCCACTCCACAAAAAGGGCTGCAGGACAGAGACGGCAAATTACCGACCGGTAAGTCTCACATCCATAGTATGCAAGCTCATGGAAACACTGATCAAACAGAAACTTGATACAATACTGGATGAAGAAAATCTACGTGATCCCCATCAACATGGATTTACCAAGGGCAGGTCCTGCCAATCAAATCTGATTAGCTTCTTCGACTGGGTAACAAGACAACTGGATGCCGGGGAGTCCCTGGACGTAGTGTATTTGGACTTCAGCAAAGCTTTTGATAGCGTCCCACACCGCAGGTTATTGAACAAGTTGAAATCGCTGGGATTAGGGGAAACACTAGCTGCATGGGTTAAGGATTGGCTGAGCGGTAGAATTCAGAGGGTGATGGTAAATGGTACCCCATCCAAAACATCAGATGTGACCAGTGGAGTGCCAAAAGGCTCGGTCTTAGGTCCAATCCTATTCAACATATTCATAAGTGATATGACCCAAGGGCTCAGAGGAAAAATATCATTGTTCGCCGATGACGCCAAACTGTGCAACATAGTAGGTAAAAGCACTATGCCTGACAGTATGACGCAGGACCTACTACTATTAGAACAATGGTCATCGACTTGGCAGCTCAACTTCAATGCTAAAAAATGCAAAGTGATGCACCTGGGTAAAGAAATCTGTGCAGGACTTACACGTTAAATGGTGAGACCTTAGTTAGGACCACGGAAGAACGGGATTTAGGAGTAATCATTAGTGATGACATGAAAACTGCCAATCAAGTGGAAAAGGCTTCCTCCAAGGCAAGGCAAATGATGGGTTGTATCCGTAGAGGTTTTATCAGCAGGATGGCAGAGGTCATAATGCCACTGTACAGGTCCATGGTGAGACCTCATTTGGAATATTGTGTTCAATTCTGGAGACCACATTACCAGAAAGATGTGCTGAGAGTTGAGTCAGTTCAGCGGATGGCCACCAGGATGGTCTCGGGGCTCAAGGATCTTCCGTATGAAGTAAGGCTGAATAAATTGCAGCTGTACTCACTTGAAGAACGAAGAGAGAGAGGAGACATGATTGAGACATTTAAATATATCACGGGTCGTATCGAGGTGGAAGAGGATATCTTTCGTCTTATGGGACCTTCGTCCACCAGAGGGCATCCACTGAAAATCAGGGGAGGGAAATTTCATGGGGACTCCGGAAAGTATTTCTTCACTGAGAGGGTGGTCGATCATTGGAATGAACTCCCACGGCAGGTGATTGAGGCCAACAGCGTGGCAGATTTCAAAAATAAATGGGATATTCATGTGGGATCTCTAATGAGGTAAGGGCAGGAGGTTGGTGAGCAAACTCATGGGGGAAGGGTCACTGGAGTGGGCAGACTTGATGGGCTTTGGCCCTTTTCTGCCGTCATTTTTCTATGTTTCTATGTAGCACATCAATTACTCATATAAATCTTTTTTTTTTTTAAACTGCTTGAACAGTTAGTTATACGGCTTTGAATTGAAAGGTCTGACCGCTAGAAAAAATTACCAGAGAAGAAGTCAAGAAAGCAGTGCTAGTGTGGACCCTGCCTCAAAACTTAGCCCCCAATACACCCCACCCCGAAACAATGAGCACCATGCTTACACCCACCATTGTGACACGCTCATGCCTTCAAATGCCTCGCGCACGTTCCCACGCTTCTTAGCTCGTCTTCTGAAGCGGACAAAACTTTGGAAGGCGGTGATTGCAGCCTAGCATGCTGGCACCTCTCCTGCATTAGAAAGCGGAAGTCCCGGTCTGTTGCTCACCCTATCACCATTAGCGATGTCAGGACAGTGAACTATAGCTCTGCTGCCCAGGCCAGCTTAAGTGAAATTTTGTAATTGTGTGGTGAGCCAAATTTTATTACACTGTGGGCCAGATTTGGCCCACAGGCCAGAGTTTGGCATGTCTGTCATAAGGCGTACAGGGACGAACTTGAAGATCTTAAAATGTATACTTTGGAGAAAAGGTGGGAGAGGGAAGATATGATCAGTGGCGTAGCAAAGGGGAGAAGACCAGCCCGGGCGCCGTCATAGCAGAGGGCTCTCCTCCTCTGCGTGCCCCTTTAACTGTACGCCGGTACAAGCAGTGTCTTCTGCTTGTTGCTCACGCCAGCCTCGGCTGCCTTCTGACATCGTGTCCTGGTCGCGGAACCGGGACGTGATGTCAGAAGGGAGCCGAGGCCTACGTGAGCAGCAGGTGAAAGATGCTGTTTCTGCCTGCGAACATTTCAAGAAGTACGCGGGGAGGCGCTCAAGCAGCGGGGAAGAATGGGAGCACATGGGGCAGCGATGCCAGGTGCCATGCCCTGGGCGCCAACCTCCCTCGCTACGCCATGGGATAGGATAGAGACGTTAAAATACCTATGTGGCATAAATACTAACGAGGCAACTCATTTAAAAGGAAACTCCAGAGTGAGAGGGCATAGAATGAGGTTCAGAGGTGATAGGAAATATTTTTTTACAGAAAGGGTGGTAGATGCATGGAATAGTCTCCCAGTAGAGATGATGGAGACAAAAACTGTGTCTAAATTCAAGAAAGTGTGAGACAAGTACGTGTAGGGTTGCCAGATTTTACATTTGTAAAATCCAGGCCCCAAGACCCGCCCCCAGACCCACCCATCCCTGCCCCTTTACGCCCCAGTCCTGCCCCTAATCCCACCCTAGCCCCGCCCCCGCCGCTTTCTCTGGTCATGCAGGAGGGTATCCATGCATGCGCAGAAGCCCTCTTCCCAACACAACATAAGAACATAAGCAGTGCCTCCGCTGGGTCAGACCTGAGGTCCATCGTGCCCAGCAGTCCACTCACGCGGTGGCCCAACAGGTCCAGGACCTGTACAGTAATCCTTTATCTATAGCCCTCTATCCCTTTTTCCAGCAGGAAATTGTCCAATCCTTTCTTGAACCCCAGTACCGTACTCTGCCCTATTACGTCCTCTGGAAGTGCATTCCAGGTGTCCACCACACGTTGGGTAAAGAAAAACTTCCTAGCATTCGTTTTGAATCTGTCCCCTTCCAACTTTTCCGAATGCCCTCTTGTTTTTTTATGTTCTGAAAGTTTGAAGAATCTGTCCCTCTCTACTCTCTCTATGCCCTTCATGATCTTGAAGGTCTCTATCATGTCTCCTCTGAGTCTCCGCTTTTCCAGGGAGAAGAGCCCCAGTCTCTCCAATCTTTCAGTGTATGAAAGGTTTCCCATGCCCTTAATCATTCGTGTCGCTCTCCTCTGGACCCTCTCAAGTATTGCCATATCCTTCTTAAGGTACGGTGACCAATACTGGACACAGTACTCCAGGTGTAGGCGTACTGTTTCAGGGGAAGCTTTTCAAAACCTGGACAAAGTGCCGGGTTTTGAAAAGCTGTCCGGACCCCCGGACATGTCCTCAAAGAAAGGACAAGTCCGAGGAAATCCGGATGTCCGGTATCCCTAAGTTATGTGCAATCTCTTAGGGAGAGGAGGAGATAGTGGATGCTACAGATGGGCAGACTGGATGGGCCATTTGGCCTTTACGTGCTGTCATGTTTCTAAGCCCTTGGAAACCTTGTTTTATAGAAATATTATCAATGAACTGTTTATTTGTGAAACCAGAGAGAGAGAGAGTGAATGTCAGTCACACAGGAACTGTATTCTCTATTTTTCTTTTTCTCTTGCTTTGTGCAACCCAATAGAATGTGTATATTTATTTTATTTAAGGTTTGCATTGGTCTTATCTTTCCTCTTCTCATCACTGACTTTTCAGGTACATAGTTCCTTCAGCCCCCCCCCCCCCCCTTGGATGTAAGCTATGCCGCGGACAGTCTGGAGGGTGGGGAGGTTCTGTCCCTTTAAGAAGCACTGACCCCGGAATGCTCGCTGCTAGTCTGAATGGACTTTGAAGGGACGAGTTTCAAAGGAGAGTTCTGAGCGTTTCAGTTACTGCAGGGAGTCCTCAAGACAGGCATCGTCTCTGTGCATTTGTGGCCGGGGCCCGCTGAACTGTGCACACGTGTCAGAAGAAAGGTAGGGAGAAAATATGAACGCTGACCCAGTATAACTGTGACTGATGGAAAGGCAAGTCTGACATGAGCTGGGCAGTGGGTGAACAGGACGGATCAGGTGTAAGAGGACCTCAGGGTTACCCTATGGCGCCAGAAAAAAAGAGGACGACTTGAGACATCCAGGTTTTACTTCCATTGCTTTCAACAGAAGTAAAACCCAGATGTGTTGCTTTCAATATAAGTAAAACCCGGGTGTCCCAATCCACCCTCCTTTTCCTGGAGCCATATGGTAACCCTAGCAGGGCTGGATTAACACTCTATTAGGCCCGAGGTAAGCATGGTTCTGCGGGCCTCTACTATGGTTCTTATTTATTTACTAGACTTTAAGCCCGTTACATTAACGGGTGCTAGAATAGATGTGTGTGTCTGGTTTTCTTTCTCTCTCTCTCTCCTTGGCCGCTTTCTGTCTGTCTGTCTTTCTTTCTGTCTCTCTCTTTCCTCGGCTGTCCACCACCACCCTTTGCCTACTCCCCCTGTCCAGCAGTAGCCCTTCTCCCTTCCTTTTACCTCCCCTGTATCCAGCAGCACCCCTTCACTGCTCCCCCTGTCCAGCAGCAGCCCTTCTCCCTTCATTTTACATCTCCCCTGTCCAGCAGCACCTCTTCACTGCTCCCCCTGTCCAGCAGCACCTCTTCCCTGCTCCCCCTGTCCAGCAGCACTCCTTTCCTGCTTCCCCATCCCTCTTCCCTGCTCCCCCTGTCCAGCATCACTCCTTACTTGCTCCCCCTGTCCCTCTTCCCTGCTCCCCCGTCCAACAGCACCCTTTAACTGCTCCTCCTATCCAGAATGCGGCTTCCTGGTCTTTTGCGTCTGCCCTCCTCTTCTTTAAAACAGCCTGCTGAGGATCCCGGCCGGCTGTAGCGACCCTCGCAGGCCGCTCTGCACCTCGGTAGCACGTTCCCTCTGATGCGATCGCATACGTCAGAGGGAACGTGCTACCGAGGTGCAGAGCAGCCTGCGAGGTTCACTACAGCCGGCCGCGAACCTCAGCAGGCTGCTTTGAAGAGGAGCAGCAGCGTCGACAGCAGTTGGTGAGTGAGGGCAGGAGGGGAGAGTCGCCGGCGTGTTCCCTGCCTCCATGTTTGAAAATGGAATTCGGCACGGAGGGACACAGCACGGCGGCAGCGATCACAAAACCCACACCATCAATTCTGAGCGGCTCGCAATTAACACACATAATATATTATGACTAACAACAGTGGTGTGCCTCAAGGTTCTGTTTTTGAGCCTGTTCTTTTTAACATTTTTATAAATGATATTGCTGAAGGGTTGTCGGGTATGATTTGCGCTGCAAAAACCTGAGGGAACGGTACAGTTTAGGGGGTGAAGAACTTATGTGCACAACGTAAGAGCGGGACTTGAGTGTGATTGTATGTGATGATCTTAAGGTGGCCAAACAGGTTGAAAAGGTGACGGCGAAAGCTAGAAGGATGCTAGGTTACATAGGGAGAGGTATGGCCAGTAGGAAAAAGAAGGTATTGATGCCTCTGTATAAAACTCTGGTGAGACCTTATTTAGAATATTCTGGAAGCCGCACCTTCAAAAAGATATAAAAAGGATGGTCGGTCCAGAGGAAGGCTACTAAAATGGTGTGTGGTCTTCCTCATAAGGTGTATGGGGACAGACTTAAAGATCTCAATCTGTATACTTTGGAAGAAAGGTGGGAGAGGGGAGGTATGATAGAGTCATTTAAATACATACATAATATAAATATGCATGAGTCGAGTCTCTTTCATTTGAGGGCATAGGATGAAGTTAAGAAGTGATAGGCTCTGGAGTAATCTGAGGAAATACTTTTTACGGAAAGGGTGGTAGATGCGTGGAACAGTCTCCAAGAAGAGGTTGTGGAAACGGAGACTGTGTCTGAATTCAAGAGGGCCTGGGATAGGCCCGTGGGATCTCTCGGAGAGAGAAAGAGATAATGGTTACTGCGGATGGGCAGACTGGATGGGCCATTTGGCCTTTATCTGTTTCTATGAAACATACAAATATATCTACATAAAAATAGACCTTGATTGCTTTTCAGTAGCTCAAAAAAATTATTTATTAATTTGGTTAGTTTTATATCCCATCCTCCCCGAAGAGCTCAGAACTGATTACAAGGCTTTGAAAAGCGGTCCAGATCTCCAGATGTGTCCTCAAAAGGAGGACACGGCCACGGAAATCCAGACGTCTGGTAACCTTAATCTCTGCAGATATAAGAGCAAACGTTCCTAAAAGTCCTGTTCTAAAGTTTGGAAATTGTTGAATTCAGGGTTGGAAGACACAATTGACCACTAGCCACATAAACCTTGAATAACTCATCCAGCGGTCTACTTGTGGACAATGCTTTTCAAACCTTTTCTTCATCTGTAGTCTTGTGTGAAGTCCATTTGTTTTTTGAGATAATTTTATAACAGGAAATGTATGTACATAAGAACATAAGAATTGCTGCTGCTGGGTCAGACCAATGGTCCATACTGCCCAGCAGTCCGCTCATGCGGCGGCCCCTAGGTCAAGACCAGTGCTCCAAATGAGTCCAGTCTCACCAGTTTAGCATGAACTTGCCCAACTTTGTCTTGAATCCCTGAAGGGTGTTTTCCCCTATAACAGCCTCCAGAAGAGCGTTCCAGTTTTCTACCACTCTCTGGGTGAAGACGAACTTCCTTATGTTCTTATGGAATCTATCCCCTTTCAGTTTTAGAGAATGTCCTCTCGTTCTCCCTACCTTGGAGAGGGTGAACAACCTGTCTTTATCTACTAAATCTATTCCCTTCATTATCTTGAATGTTTCGATCATGTCCCCTCTCAGTCTCCTCTTTACAAGGGAGAAGAGGCCCAGTTTCTCCAATCTCTCACTGTACGGAAACTCCTCTAGCCCCTTAACCATTTTAGTCGCTCTTCTCTGGACCCTTTTGAGTAGTACCGTGTCCTTCTTCATGTATGGCGACCAGTACTGGACGCAGTACTCCAGGTGAGAGCGCACAACAACATTGTCATAACTGTATGAACTCCACCCATGTTCTGCCCAGACTTCACCCCAATGATGCCTACATGCAACACACAAGGAAATATGCACCATGCTCAAGCCCTGTTATTTTACCAAAGCTTCCTCTCTGAATTGACCCTACACATTTCCTCCCTCCCTTTTGTGTCTTAGAATTTACTTTTGGGTTGTTTTTTTAAATTTATTATAGTTTATTATTTATAGTCTTCCTTTAACAAAGCGGATTACAACTTTACATACACAATAAATATGCAAAACAACCTATAAAAATATCTCATTCATCTACTACAAAGAAACATCACTAACCATATTTCATCCTACAAAATAAGTGACGTTTCACACTCGTAACTGTCTTCTCGTTTAATTTGCTTAATAATATTTTATTGTAACCTAGTTTATTTTATTTCTCTCCCTATTTTAAAGCAACGTTCACAGCAACCAAAATCTAAACATTTCCTGGAGCAGTTGGGTCTAAGGAACTTATGAAGATGAAGACATTTCTCGTTTCCCTCTTGATTGCAGCCTTCTGCACGTGGACTGGTAAGCAATTCCCTCTGGTTATCCTTCCAGGTGTTAGATAATATGTGCAAAAAAAAAGAGAAGACTTATAGATGGGAGAATACAAAGATGACTAGTTGGCAATATTTTTTCATTACTACTGTGGACCCCTTGTCGGTGGAGTGGTATAACTACCTCGAGATACAAGTTGGTGCACGTGTCACGGTAACTAGTAGGGTTCCCAAATAACTTCACGCAACCAAGGGATTCAGCAAGAAAAGAAGTATAACGTTCATTGAGCAAAATTTTGTGAAGATCAATAGGCAAACTCTTCAGCGTAGGTACCAGTTTGTAAGGCTGGATGGCATTCAGCGATTGGTAAGCGTACAGAGGTAAACAGGATGTTATATTTACCATAGAAACTTAGGTTAAATGCTACAAGATACAAACTATATCATACATCTACCCCCTAAACCCATATGACTACTGAAGCCCAGTGTTTCAACTGACCACATTTGGGGTTTCTAGCTCGGATAAGTTAAAGACCCCCCTTCTTGTGTGGTGGTCATCCCTACACGCTAGGACAATGGTCCCCTGTCCACAAATACCCTCAATCACCCTCCCCCCCCTTACAGGTATCAGCAAATTCACATTCCACTGGTATCCCTTAGGAAAGATACACTATAATGCACATTATTGTTAACTTAAATCTGAAGATCTGAAGTGTGTCTTGCTAGGATGAATGTGGCCTAGTACAATCCTTGTGCACTTGTAGCCAATAATATCGTCTATGAAAGGCTTGAGTTAAATGAATGACTCGAGTTACAGCTTCCTCGGCTTGGTATCCCATTCATTTTGGTAGGTTGGTAGAATTTCCGCTTTCAGGCAATCTGGGACTACCAACTGATAGACCACGTCCTGGTCCCTAGGGGTCTTGAGTACTCTGTATAATAGGCAGTCTTTCAATTTTAGCCTCTCCCGCATTCTCCAGAGCTTTTTACTGTCCTCCGTCCAAGTCTCATAGTTTTCTGTTTTGGAACTCAGGATGGCCTCTATTAGTAGCTTTAGTATTGTATCTGTTCTCTGCAGGTCACATGCCATGTGATCAGAGAAGCATAGCGATCCGAGCTCTAGCCCTTCCGGGGGAGGACTATCTGTCTCAGCTTGGATGTCCTTGCTCTGGGCTTAGAACCGCTGTTGAATCTCCTTGGCCCCTACAACCCAAGATTCACTGTCATCTTCCCCCTCTGTCCCCAGTTCGTGCAGTCTGGACAATATGTCTGCACTGGTGTTCTGACGGCCCAGTTAATACTGCACTTCAAAATTGAAATCAACCAGCTGGGCCAAGCACTGCTGGACCAACGCCGATACTTTTGCAGTGTCCAAATACCTTAGGGGGTTGTGGTCTGTTTTCACAATGAACTCTTTATATATCAAGTAGTCTCAGAACCTCTCTATGATTGCCCATTTCAATGTCAGTAGCTCCAACTTAAATGAACTATAATTCTTGTTATTCCTCTCGCTCTTGGGTAGTTCGCGACTGGCATACACAATCACTTGTTCTTGACCTCCCTATTCTTGATCGAGCACCCAGTCTACTGCGGCTGGCATCAGTGGTCAGTATGAATGGCTTGGTGAAGTCTGGATACATCAACCCAGGAGGTGCCATTAGCTTCTCTCTCAGCATATCAAATGCCTGTTGGCATAGTAACATAGTAAATGACGGCAGATAAAGACCAGAGTGATCCATCCAGTCTGCCCAAACATACTGTACACTCTCTATAATTTAATGATTTAATTTAAATTGTTATTTTTCTTAGATATTTCTGGACCAGAAACCCAGAGCTCTGCCCAGTATTGAACATCTACTGGAGTCTCTGTCGAAGGTCACTCCAGCTCATCTAATCCATCCCAGCCCATCCTCAACTGAATGGCCATATATGTTACACAGACCGTGCAAGTCTGTCCAATACTGGCGTCAGTTCTTCAATATATACCATTATTTTCTGATTAGAGATCCTCTGTGCTCATCCCATGCTTTTTTGAACTCTGTCACCATTTTCCTCTCCACCACCTCCCTCGGGAGTGCATTCCAGGCATCAACCACTCTCTCCGTAAAAAAAAAATTTCCTAACATTACTCTTGAGTCTATCACCCCTCCACCTCATATTATTCCCTCTAGTTTTATCGATACATAGATGAAACCACGCAAGACAATTGTCATGGACGATTGCGGGCAGACAATCGCGTGCAGGACCTCAGCGCACTGGATTCAAACACTATTTTAAAGTGGTCCGAGGGGGTGTATGTGGGGGAACACCCCCCTCCCACTTTACTAAGAACTGTTGGCGCTCCCGTTGTGGGGGGTGTTGGGGGGAACCCCCATTATAGAGGAAACAGCCTTTATCCCTCTTTTTTAGGGAAAAATTAGTTTCCTCTCTAATGGGAGGATTTCCCCCACCCCACCCCCAACGGGAGCACCACCATTTCAAAGTAAAGTGGGACATTCCTCCCCACACACCCCTCGGACCGTTGTAAAACAGTGTTTGAATCCAGCACGCTGACGTCCTGTGTGCGATTGTCTGGCCGCAAATGTCTGTGCACAATTGTCTCGCGCGGTTTTGTCTCGTCACCAGTTTTACCATTTTCCTTTCTCTGAAAAAGATTTTGCTCTACATTAATACCTTTCAAGTATTTGAACGTCTGAATCATATCTACCCTGTCCCTCCTTTCCTGTAGGGTATACATATTCAGGGCTTCCTCTGGACCACTTCAGGTCTTCTTATATCCTTTGGCAGATCTGGTCTCCAAAACTGAACGCAATACTCATAGTGGGGCTTCACCAACGACCTGTAGAGGGGCATCAACACCTTCTTTCTTCTACTGGCTATGCCTCTTTCTATACAGCCCAGCATCCTTCTGGCAACAGCCATCACCTTGTCACACTGTCTTTTTGCCTTTAGATCTTCGGACACTATCACCCCAAGGTCCCTCGCCCCATCCGTGCATTTCAGCCTCTCACCTCCCAGCATATACTGCTCCTTCCAATTTCTAATCCCCAAATGCATTACTCTGCATTGAATTTTAGTTGCCAGATATTAGGCCATTCTTCTAATTTTTGTAGATCCCTTTTAATGTTTTCCACTCCCTCCTCGGTGTCTACTCTGTTACAAATCTTGGTATCATCCACATAAAGGCAAACTTTTCCTTCTAACCCTTCAGCAATGTCGCTCACAAACATATTGAACAGGATCGGCCCCAGCACTGATCCCTGAGGGAAAGCAAAAAGATGTGATTGTTTTTAAGAGGCTGTTGAAGAGACATCTTTCTTTGTGAAATGAAGCATGGGTGTTGAGCAATTTCATTGGGTAAATTGATTGATATGTTGAGGAGATATACACATGTGTGTCTTATGGCGGTCTGTAATGCTTATTGTGAATGTGGTATTGTAACCCACCTTGTTAAAGGGGGTGAATATAACTTAATAAACCATAAACCACAAATATTCTTTTGTAATGGAACAGGGACCAGCCCCCCAAATGGAACAATTTTATTACAA
Organism: Geotrypetes seraphini; assembly: GCF_902459505.1. Taxonomy (NCBI): domain Eukaryota; kingdom Metazoa; phylum Chordata; class Amphibia; order Gymnophiona; family Dermophiidae; genus Geotrypetes; species Geotrypetes seraphini. The sequence continues at coordinate 15,932,807 of NC_047085.1, forward strand.
TCCCACCATATATGTCCACTAAGGCTATTCATATGTTTATATTCTTATGTTCTAGAAACGGTGTGCAACTCAGAACGCCATTTAGAAAACAGCGCTCCGTGCAAATGTTTCTTTTCAGTGCCATTTACTGAATCTAGTCCTGCAAACTCACTTCATCCTACACAACCCCACACGAACAACCAGAAACAAAAACTTCTTTGCATACCCAAAGATCTCGGGCTGTAGATACAAATCCTTCCTGGATAGAGCCTTTAAGTTCCAAGCGAACAGACAGCAAGTCTGGCTGAGAAACTACATAAACGAACCCAATCTACTTACAGTGCATTCCGAAAATCAATTAAAACCGCCCTATCTGCCAAATTCATTGACTAAAACTGTCCTCTCCCTCTCACTAGGATTTCCCCCTCTGTAAACGCCTTTTCTTTCTCTCAAGAAGCTCCTTTCATGTATTCTTTACCCATAGAACTCCAATTAGTATATAAGCTTTCTATTTAGACTTATTGTATTGTATTTAGACTTATTGTTATTCGCTGACTGTCCAGCCTTCTTTCAATGTGAACCGCCTAGAAGTCGCCTGACTATGGCGGTATAGAAAAATAAAGTTATTATTATTATTATTATATGTGTTATGGATTTCCAAACGTAAATAGTGGCTTTCTGAGATCAACATTCACACATGTATGTAATCTACATGTGTAAATGCCGCTACATACTTGTGGAGATTTGTGTAAAACAATCCCCTCTATGTAATAACATGATATGGGTCTCTCGTTTCAGCTTACTCTTTGACGTGTTACACGTGCTTGATACAACCAACTAACAAAGAATGTATGATAGAAACCCGGTGCACAGACATGGATACCTACTGCGTGACCGCAATACAGTATGCAGGAGCTGGTAAGTTCCGCCATTCCCAATGAGAAGAAATTCTCCCTGGTTAAACCACTCTGGATGGGCCGTGCTGCTGAATATGTCCTCTGTCATGGCAACGGCCAGTTGGACTGGGCCACAGTTACCCATGCTAAAAGGGGGGGGGGGGGGGATTCCATAACTAGTGCCTAAAGTTAGACACCAAAAATCTGGGTAGTATTCTTTACCAGTGGGATTGGGCGCCAAATAGCTACGTTCAGCATAAACACCCATTAGAAAAACTGAAACGGCCAAACTATGAATGGGGCAAAACAGGGGACAAGGACATCTTTGTGGCTGCAAAGGAAAGGCCATTTTATAAAATGTTGTGGAGGAGTAGCCTAATGTTAGCAGCTAGCTAAAACCAGACCAGAGGTCACAGGTTCAGAGGTCATTGTAGCTGATAGCAATTTTTTATTTTTTTTAATTGTGAGCTCTCCAGGGTCAGTATGTCCAGTAGAAAAAAGGAGGTATTGATGTCACTATATAAGACTCTGGTGAAACCTCATTTAGAATATTGTGTACAATTCTGGAGGCCTCACCTTCAAAAAGATATAAAAAGGATGGAGTCGGTCCAGAGGAAGGCTACTAAAATGGTGCGCAAGACGTATGGGGACAGACTTAAAACATTCTTTTGAGGAGTTTCGATGCTTTGTATTGGATCACCTAACCGTGACATCACGTAGGGGTGATGTGAAGACTATATTTTACCAGAGTGAGCAGAGATCCATTTTTTGGGGGGGGGATACTATCTGGCCTAAAGGACTCAACCAGAAACTTGAATGGTGCGCGTTCTATTAGTTTTTTAGTTTCTGTTTTTGTTTTTGAAAATTTTGAGGATCTTTTTGGGTTCCGGCAGAAGTGACGTCATGAGGCACAGAGTTTTAATCTGGGCGCCATTCTGAAGCCAAATCGCGAACGGAGCAGAAGAGAACGGGAGTTTCGAGTTTCCCTGAAACGGCCACTTGTTGGCGAAACAAGAGCCTTGTTGGACATTAAGATCTAGCTCCTTATCTTCACCCCAATGCTGAGTTCACTATAGCAGGAAGATTGACACGTTGGATCGGGCATTATATTCTGATTAGTGATATCTATGAAGATAAGTGTAATTTTTGTCTCTTGTTCTTTTTCCTTTTCCCTGTGCACAGTGGTGGGATGATTTCCCGTTTTTGAAAAATTACATTTTTGAAGAATTGTGGAGTTTTTTGCCTGTGATACAGAATTAGAATGGCTAAAAACTCATTGGGTTGCCGTCTGCAAGGTTGAGGCTTTTTCTCCACTTGAATTAAATGGTTTTTCAAGGGACATTTAGCTAATAACATTTTTTTTTTTATATATATTTTGTTGTTATCATTATTATTCTTGAGAGACATTTAAATACCTACGTGATGTAAATGAACGAGTCGAGTCTCTCTCACTTGAAAGGAAACTCTGCAATGAGAGGGCATAGGATGAAGTTAAGAGGTGACAGGCTCAGGAGTAATCTGAGGAAATACTTTTTTACAGAAAGGGTGATTGATGCATGGAACAGTCTCCTGGAAGAGGTGGTGGAGACAGAGACTGTGTCTGATTTCAAGAAAGCCTGGGATAGGCACGTCAGATCTCTTAGAGAGAGAGGAAGAGATAATGGTTACTGTGGATGGGCAGCTCTATGACCTCACAATGCAGGTGTAAAGAGCCTTAGCCTATAGGAAGAGGAGATGCAAATGTTAAGAGCCTTAGCCAATAGGGAGAGGAGGAGATAGTGGATGCTGCGGATGGGCCATTTGGCCTTTATCTGCCTTCATGTTTCTATAACCTTAAAGCTCTATGACATCACAATTCAGGTGTAAAGAGCCTTAGCCTATAGGAAAAGGAGATGCAAATGTTAAGAGCCTTAGCCAATAGGGAGAGGAGGAGATAGTGGATGCTGCGGATGGGCCATTTGGCCTTTATCTGCCTTCATGTTTCTATAACCTTAAAGCTCTATGACATCACAATGCAGGTGTAAAAGGCCTTAGCCAATAGGGAGAGGAGGAGATAATGGTTACTGTGGATGGGCAGACTGGGTAACTAGATAACGCTAGTCCATATATCTCTAGCTGTTTAGGCCCTCCCCACCCTGCCCCTCATCCCACCACACCTAGGCTTACACTACCTATATACCCAAAGGAAACTCTGGACCCATGACCATGCTCACATGCCCGCCCAATTCCGTCCTGTTCTGACTGCACCACGCCCAGTTCCGGACAAAGTGCCGGGTTTTGAAAAGCCATCCGGACCCCCGGACTTGTCCAGGGAAATCCGGACGTCTGGTAACCCTATATATACTCTACTTAATTCTCTATAGTCCTCCTTCATTTGATTCAAATGAGTGGAAATCATTGCTGATAGAGGTTGGATTTGAATCGATAAACGTCCATACTTCTCATTTGAACGTCCCCTAGTCTTTGTCATTTTTTATGTCCTAGAAAGCAAGTTGATGCTATGATTCTAGTTAATAACGATGAGGCCTGATTTTGCCACTGCTTTATTGGTGAGTCTTTGATTTTTTTTGGGGGGACGAGTTTGCAGTCATGTAGGTGAGGGTACGGAGGTCTGTGTTCATGCTGTGAACACACTTCATTCTAATTAAGTTTCAAGTTTATTTAGGCTTGATATATCGCTTATCCATCCTAGGTTCATTAGGTAAAGGGACGTTAAGAGCAGTGGTATAGCTAGAGAGGTTTATTTATTTGTAGTATTTATATACCACTTATAGCCCAAGTGGTTTACATTCAGGTACTTCAAGCATTTTTGCTGTCTGTCCTGGTGGGCTCACAATCTGTCTAATGTACCTGGGGCAGTGAAGGATTAAGTGACTTGCTCAGGCTCCCAGGTTTGAACCCACAACCTCAGGGTGCTGAGGCTGTAGCCTTAACCACTGCGCCACACTCTCCTCCAATAATAGAAGTGAGCCAAGTATAGAACAATGAAGCCATTGGTGACATCACTGATGAGGTTGGCTTTTATTGGAGGAATGAGGCATTATGACATCAGGGAAAGGGATTGGGACTTGTATACCACCACACTCAAAGCAGTTTACATTCAGGTACTCAAGCATTTTTCCTGTCCTGGTGGGCTCACAGTCTATCTCAGACATGGGCAACTCCGGTCCTCGAGGGCCGGAATCCAATCAGGTTTTCAGGATTTCCCCAATGAATATGCATGAGATCTATTTGCATGCACTGCTTTCAATGCAAATTCATTGGGGAAATCCTGAAAATCAGATTGGATTCCGGCCCTCGAGGACTGGAGTTGGCCATGTCTGATCTATCTAATGTATCTGGGGCAGTGGAGGATTAAGTGACTTGCCCAGGGTCACAAGGGTTTGAACCCACAACCTCAGGGTGCTGAGTCTGTAGCTTTAACCATTGCACCACTCTAGAAATCAAAATGTAGTAAAAATGAGCCAAGTCTAGGACAGTCAAGCCATTGTGACATCACTGATGAGGTTGAGTTTTATTGGTGGAATGAGGCATAATGACATCAGGGAAAGGAACTGGGACTTGTATACCTCCTTTCTGTAGTTATACAACCACACTCAAAGCGATTTATATACTGGTACTTCAAGCATTTTTCTGTCTTTCCTGGTGGGCACATAATCTGTCTACTGTACCTGGGGCAGTGGAGGATTAAGTGACTTGCTCAAGGTCATAGGTAACCACACAGGGTTTGAACCCACAACCTCAAGGTGCTGAGGCTGTAGCCTTAACCACACTCTCCTCCAATAGCAGCAGTGAGCCAAGTATAGAAGAATGAAGCCATTGTGACATCACTGACAAGGTTGGCTTTTATTGGTGGAATGAGGCATTATGACATCAGGGAAAGGGATTGGGACTTGAATGCCACCACACTCAAAGCGGTTTACATACAGGTACTTCAAGCATTTTCCCTCTCTGTTCTTGTGGGCTCACAACCTATGTAATGTTCCTGGGGCAGTGGAGGATGAAGTGACTTGCCTAGGGTCACAAGGTGCAGCGTGGGGTTTGAACCCACAACCTCAGGATGCGGAGGCTGTAGCTCAAACCACTGTGCCACACTCTCCTCCCAGGGTGGTGGCACCTGGCATTGCTGCACTTTGCATCCCCTGATCTTCCCCGCCTCTTGAGAGCCCCCTGCCTCCCGTACACCACTAGAAATGTTCACCGGCATTAGCAGCCTCTTCCCCCTGCTGGCTGCACCAGCCTCGGCTCCCTTCTGATGTTATGCCCTGGTTCCTTTTGGTGGGAGTCTTTATGTTTATGCTATAAATTTGAAAAAATGAATTCAGTTATATTAGGTCATTATAATTTTTTTTTAATTAGTATGGGGCCCATTAACAAATTCTGTTGACTCTGAGTAGTTGTGTATTGTTTTTATTGTTTTCCTGATTTGCGCACACATCCAGGGAGGGGGAAACACATTGGGTATTCTTGTTGATTGGCTATGATGAAAGGGGGGAGGAATATGTTTTGTATTGATATTGATTGATGTCTAAGATAATTGATATTGAGTGCTGTCTATGATAATTTGTTCTGTATAATTTAATGCACTTTTGAATGTGATGTGAAAATAAATAAAGAATTAAAAAAAAAAAAAAAAGAGAGAAAGTCATTTCCAATCAATTCATTTGTATAGCCCAAGGAATCAACCCGAGGAATGAAGAGGCAGAGTGGAGTATTCCATAAGAGGAGTCCAGAGTTTTTCAAACTTTTTCACTGTCCGAAGCCACTCCGCAGCAATGCGTTCGGATTTGGCCACCAAACAAACCATGTTCCATCAGGCATTGCATTCCGCTGCCGCTAAATTCTTCCAGTTAGAAAGAATAATTGTAATTGCAATGAGGATTAATATATGTAATAATCCAAACTACCTCAACCAGACATAGGAGAGCCCACAAACCATTCACGCATCCCTCAATCAGAGGCGTCAAACGAAAAAAACCCATACGATGGCCTTCTAGCCACACAGGCATCAAAACTGGACCACCAACTCTCCAATTTACTGATAACGACCCCAGACTACAAATCATTCAGAAAAGAAATAAAAGCCATCCTAGTCATGAAATCCTTGAAGACAAACTAACACCGCAATTCTCTGAAGCAACTCGCTCTGCTCCTCAATTCCTCTGGAAATGGACAGATAACTCCTTTTGTAATCCGCCTTGAACCGCAAGGTAATGGCGGAACAGAAATCACTAATGTAATGTAATAAGTTATAATTCTCTTCAGTGAAAGGTATTCTACTGTTCCTAACAGGTCTTCAGGTGTCTCCTATAGATGCATTGATAACCCTCCAAAGACTTCGAATCATTCAAAATTCGGCAGTTCATCTGATTTTTGGGTTGAGAAAATGGATCACGTTAGCCCCTACTACCAGAAACTTCACTGGCTGCCCCTGTTCAAGTTTTTCTGCCTTTGTTATAAATCAATTTTGGGCTTGGCCCCCACGTACCTGGTTTCCCAGTTTTATCTGATCAGTCCTATTAGTCCCACACGCAGAATTCACATGTTCTCCTTCCCATCCTTAAAGGACTGCCACTACAAAAGATTCCTGGACAGAACTCTTGCCTCCCAGGCAGGAAAATGGAATGACTGGCTGGGAAACATTATCTTGAATTCCTCATCCTACTTCAATTTTAGAAAAGCAATAAAAACAAATTTGTTCAATTGATTGTAACCTTATACTGTATCACTGTCCCTCAAATGCGACGACTTTGTATTGTACCTCTTCGCTGTTTGTCCAGCACCTCTTATTGTAAACCGCCTCGAACTGTCATGGCTTTGGCGGTATATAAAAAAAATAAATTTCACTTCTCCCTCGTCATTTGCGAGGGATATTGGCAGAGCCGGACCGCGAATGCCGAAAAACCGCGATTATCCGGCTCTGACCCACCCCCACCTCCCCGTCGCCTTCCCGGCCTTACCTGGTGGTCTAGAGGGCTTTTGGGGCAGGAGCGATCTTCCTACACTCCTGCCCCGTGCAAATTGCCATCAGGAAATAGCTGTAGGGAGTTCTCGACGTAGTCTCGAGAGACTATGGGAACTCCCAGCAGCCATTTCCTTATGGCGATCTGCACGGGGCAGGAGCGTAGGAACATCGCTCCTGCCCCGAAAGCCCTCTAGACCACCAGGTAAGGCCGGGAAGGCGGCAGGGAGGAAAAAAAGATGGATTTTTTTTTTACATTAAGACTGTTTTTTTATTTTCCCCCTCCCCAGAAAAAAATCGCGATTATATGAAACCGCGAGTGCAGGAACCGCGAATGGGGAGGGGGGAAGTGTATTATTATTATTATTGTGCAACAGAGGATTTGGGGCATGAATTGTAGTGGGTGTTCTCTAGTGATCTGGGGGGGTCGCTGAATTCAAAACTGACCTTAATTTTTCAGCATAATCCTCTGATTTTAGGGAAAAGAGCATTATAATACAAAAAAATAACATTTTCGCTATATTGTCTAATGCCTGGAGTAAATGTTATAACAATCTCTGACATATTTAAACTGTTTGCCTCAAATTAGAGTTTTAAGCCAAAGTATTCATTTTAACGATGATGTAATAATGTGCTATATAATAAAATTATTATGGGTGAGGAGGCGGAGCTGGAATACGCAGTTCTCTGTAGGCCTATTGCATCATCGGCAATTTTCAAGCTTCATCAGCACAGTTGAGATTAAATCGTCAATTTTGTATCAGGGTTTTTGCTTCTTAGTTAAAATTGATGCAATGCGTTACATTCTGACTTCTCATGTTATAAATATTTGCGATTTGCTCAAAAACTATATGTGATAGGCGAAGACTGAGGCTATTTTCATACACAGGAGGCCAAATTCCATAAAGTGAACCTCATTTTCTTCTTGCCTCAGAAAAAAAGTTAAAATTTGTTGTGCAGTATATGTTGTGCAGGTTTTCGAAGACTCACAATTTCCACAAGTGTATTCGTTAGATTGGTATATGGGCCTGGGTCCATTTCTCTACAGATCCCCTCCTGGGACCAGCTTGCTGTTTTAATAAGAATTGCCATAATATCTGAAGCTGTCACAGAGCCTGGCATGTACTGTCAATGTATGATATTTGAGGGGTGGAAGGGGATCAGTCACCACTGGGGGATTAAGGGGGGGTCAGTGGTGAGCTGGTCAGGTAGGGAACCATTCTGTGGCTTAATAATGATTGAAACAAGTTCAGATAAAAACATCCCAATTTCCCCCATACATGTTTTTTTAACTTGAAAAGGCCGCAACGAACTGGCCACGATGAATCGTCCGAGACCCCTGCACACTTTGGAGTCTAGGGTCCTTTTAGATTGATGCAATTAGGAAAGATTTTCAATAATGCGGTCCTTGTCTTTTCTTTTCTTTTGGCTTAGGTACTACCAAAGTTGTCTCCATCACAAAACTGTGTTCACCGATCTGCTCCACATATAACATTAGCCTGGCTGTGGCCGGCAATTTCATCTACTGTTGTGAGACTGACCGGTGCAATGTGAACAGAGCAGCCAGGGCGGAAATAAGCGACCGGGCCTTGGCCATCTCAGTAGGTTTCATCTACAGTGCACTGAGAGGTGGATGCTAGTCTGCAAGGAACAGAGCGTTTCAAGAGCTAGTTTAAATTTGAATCATATGCTTATGAAAAGAAAAATATAATTCGACTTTCCAAAAATTTGATACAATGTAAATCACCCTGGAAATTCCTGGACTCATATGTTCAATCTATTTCATAGACACTCCTCTTTTCTTCTTCTTCCTCTTCCTCTTCTTTTTCTTTACCTTCACCTTTTTTCCAATTTTTTTTTTTTCTTCCTTCAATTTCTCTTTCCTCTTATCTTTTCTTTTACTAATTTTTCATGAACAGTCCTAGTACTTTAGATCTTTTAAAACGATTCAATTCTACATTGCACAATGTAACTGAATATTTGTTATACTAAATGTTTTGTTTTATATTTTGATACCATGTACTTGAACTGTTTCTTATATTTTTTCAAAAAAATCAATAAAAAATATTGAACTAAAAAAAAAAAATAAATAAAAATCTTCTACACCCAAGGAGCAAATCTTGCGTCAAAGAGATTTGCTGTTTTATATGCAGAAATCTGGACGTGAGAAATGGAAACCTCTTTGTGGTCAAGCCATGTTAGAACATCTATAGAAAAATGCCCCACAATCGTGCAGAGTATATGAGAAAATAGTCTGGTTAGAATGTGTGTTTGTTAGTTTGTTTGTTGGACATCATTTCATGAGTTAAAAATTGTCATTAATTTACACAGGACTGAAATTAGCAATGATGCTACTTGACTCCATCTGTTCAAGAGGACGATGGCCTGGGACATTGTTCACAGATATATCAAATTTTAAAACAAGGGTTTGCTGTGCAATGTGCAGGACTAAATAAATGTTTCGAACGTCCCTTGAAATACATGCAGGTCAATATTTAAATCCTGTTGCCAGTGGGGCTTTTGGTTTTTTTTTTATTAATTTATTCAGTTTGCTATAATGTTCTCCCAAGGGAGCTCAAAACAGTTTACATGAATTTATTCAGGTATTCAAACATTTTTCCCTGTCCATAGGCAGTGGAATGGTGCTTTGTTTGGGGGGGCCCAGGAGCTCCACCCTAGCGCACGACCTCTCAGCACTTCCTCCTGGCACTATAGTTTTAAACTAGAGAATGACACGGTGACAAAATTCATCACCGTTCCCGTCCCTGCGGGAAACCATCTTCATGTCATTCTTTAAGGAGAGAGGGAAGAATCCGAGTATAATTGGGCACAACCACTGACCCGCAAGCTTTGCTTTTGAAGAATGCTGGTGTAGAAGGACTGAGGTTGAAACAGACACTACAGAATGACAGTCTCTGGTATCCAGAGCAGATATTGTGATGTCATAATGCCTCATTCCACCAGTGCCTAAGAGCCAATCACATCAGTGATGTCACAATTGCTTCATTATCCTTGGCTCCCATAAGAATCAGAGTATGAATGGCCACAACAACTGACCTGCAAGCTTTGCTTTGAAGAATGCTGGTGTAGAAGGACTGAGGTTGAAACAGACACTACAGAATGACAGTCTCTGGTATCCAGAGCAGATATTGTGATGTCATAATGCCTCATTCCACCAGTGCCTAAGAGCCAATCACATCAGTGATGTCACAATGGCTTCATTATCCTTGGCTCCCATAAGAATCAGAGCATGAATGGCCACAACCACTGACCCGCAAGCTTTGCTCTGAAGAATGCTGGTGTAGAAGGACCGAGGTTGAAATAGACACTAGAAAATGACATGGGATTATTTTCCGCGGTTATCCGCGGGGACGGGAACGGTGATGAATTTTGTCACCGTGTCATTCTCTATTTTAAACCTTCGGGCAGTCACTTCCCAGTGTCCACAAGCAGGCCTGCCCCCAGAAGTAGAATGAATGGTTCCAGGTGGCTGCCCAAAAAATTAAAATCCTAACACTGGGAGATGGGAGGGAGGGTGGGAAACAATGGCAAGCACAAATTTGGGGAAGGCTACGGCCCCTTTGTCCTCCCCCATTCTGGGTGGATATCTCGGTGCTTCTTACAGAGTGACGATACAAGTTTTTAAACCCTCCCCTCCCTGCGCACCATTTTAAAACCCCCGCCCGCCACAGCCATCGTTATAGTTCCTGGTCCAGCATGTATCCCTCCTTCGCTAGCAGCGCACAGGTCAGGACCGCGGAGGTCAGGAGCAAGCTTTCCACGCTCCCACGTGGACCCGCACAGCTTTCCGAATGGCTGCCGTCATTTTCTCGCGGGACTCGCGAGAACTGACAGCTGCCATTTAGAAAGCAGCACAGGGCTAGGCAGGAGCATGGAAAGTTCGCTCCTGACCTTGGCGTTCCTGACCTGTGCGCTGCTGGCTACGAAATAGAACAGTGATCAGAGTGGATTCAGAAGTATCGGCACTGAGATTCCTGTGCGCATCGCCCTTTCATAATCATAGACAGGGAGGTGGGGGGGGAGCAGAAAGAACAAAATATCTTACGAAAATCGCCTTTCCTTGGCAGACCTCCCACTTTCATTCCATGCTGTTATAACCCCTGCACAGCCTACAAACTAAACTAACAAATAAAAGCCAGATCAACACTGCCTCTGGCATTTTTTTGGTTTCTATTACACAATGGATACATAGAGCTCAAAGTGCATTTCAGCTATCACTTTCTTAAATGAATTGCCTCTCCTGTGTACTCCATAGCCCCTTCCTCAGTTCCATGTGTATTTAGCTGCATGCAAAGAGGAGAAGCATAGTCTGGGTCTGAATTCAAATTTGGGACCCGGCTTTTGGCAGAGGCAGATCAGTCTACGTGGGTTTGGAGACATGTCTCTCCGAAATCAAGCCAGCAAATCAGATCGTTTCATCACACAGCCCCCTTATTATTAGGCTGGGAAATGTGAACACTAAGCTGTTCCTGGAATCTCTAAAAAAGTGGTGGTGGGGACCCAGAGGGGGCTACCTATAGGTTTTTCGCTCTATAAGACCCTGTCCCGGCCTACCACTAGACCACCAGAGGGGGTACAGGGCAGGGCGGTGGGAATTTTTTTTCTTGGGTTTTTCTCCTCTTCAGGTGGGTGCGTCTTATAGAGTGAAAAATACGGTAATTCTATATGGACTACGCGGACCGGCGCAAGGTGTAGAAGTAGAAGGGACGCTGGGAAGCAGTGATCGCAACATGATTCACTTCAACCTGGACACAGGGGCAAAACATTGATCCAGAACGACAGCCATGGCACTGAATTTCTGAAAAGGGAATTGCGAAGGGATGAGACTAATGCAAGGGAGGAAGAATAAGAAGAGGATAAGCACAGTAAAAACACTAGAGCAAGCATGGTCCCTTTTTAAGGACACAGTCACCGAGGTGCAAAATCTATATATACCGCGTATCAACAAGGGATCCAAGAGGAAAAAGAACAAGGAACCGGCGTGGCTCACTATAGTGGTGAAGGAAGCGATCAGAGACAAGAAGACTTTGTTTAAGGAATGGAAAAGGTCAAAAACTGGAAAAAACAAAAACAACATCAAAGCAGGTGGCACAAGGCGGTAAGAAGGGCCAAAAGAGACTACGAGGAAAAAATAGCCAAAAACTTCAAGCCGTTCTTTCGATATATTAAGGGGAAACGACCCGCGAAGGAAGCAGTTGGGCCATTGGATGACCATGGAATAAAGGGAGTGCTAAAGGAGGACAAAGCCATCGCGGACAAACTGAACACATTTTTTGCGTCTGTATTTACCGAAGAGGAAATACACAACATACTGGAAGCCGATAGGCTATACGCAGGAAACGAAGATGGGAAACTGACAGGGTTGACAGTCAGTCTAGAAGAGGTATGCAGGCAGATTGATAGGCTTAAAAACAATAAATCCCCGGGTCATCAAAGAACTGAAAGGGGCTATAGCTGAACTGCTTCAACTAATAGCCAATCTGTCTATCAAATCAGGAAGGATTCTAGAAGAATGGAAAGTGGCAAATGTTACGCCGATCTTCAAGAAAGGTTCGAGGGGAGATCCGGGAAACTACAGACCGGTGAGTCTGACCTCGGTACCAGGAAAGATGGTAGAGGCGCTGATAAAAGACCGCATCATTGATCATCTTGACGGACACAATATGATGAGGACCAGCCAGCATCGCTTCAGCAAGGGAAGATCTTGCTTGACGAACGTGCTGCACTTCTTCAAAGGAGTTAACAGACAGATAGACAAGGGTGACCCGGTCAACATTGTATATCTGGATTTTCAGAAGGCGTTCAACAAGGTCCCACATGAACGACTACTTTGAAAAATTGCGAGCCATGGAATCGAGGGTGAAATACTCACGAAGATTAAAAACTGGTTGGCGGATAGGAGCAGAGAGTGGGCGTGGAGTGCCGCAAGGTTCAGTGCTTGGACCCATTCTATTCAACATATTTATAAACGGCCTGGAAATTGGTACGACGAGCGAGGTGATAAAATTTGCAGACGATACGAAGTTATTCAGATTAGTGAAGACACAGAAGGATTGCGAAGACCTGCAACGTGACATAAACACACTTGAGAAATGGGCCGCGACATGGCAAATGAGGTTTAATGTGGATAAGTGTAAGGTGATGCATGTCGGTAACAAAAATCTTATACACAAATACAGGATGTCCAGTGCAGTACTCAGAGAGACCCCCCAAGAAAGAGACTTAGGAGTACTGGTTGACAAGTCAATGAAGCCATCCGCGCAATATGCAGCGGCGGCGAAAAGGGCGAACATAATACTAGGAATGATTAAGAAGAGGATCATGAACAGATTGGAGAAGGTTATCATGCCGCTGTACCAGGCTATGGTACGCCCTCACCTGGAATACTGCGTCCAGCACTGATCGCCATACATGAAGAAGGACACGGTACTACTCAAAAGGGTCCAGAGAAGAGCGACTAAAATGGTTAAGGGGCTGGAGGAGTTGCCGTACAGTGAGAGATTAGAGAAACTAGGCCTCTTCACCCTTGAAAAGGGAACATGATAGAAACATTCAAGATAATGAAGGGAATAGACTTAGTAGATAAGGACAGGTTGTTCACCCTCTCCAAGGTAGGGAGAACGAGAGGGCACTCTCTAAAGTTAAAAGGGGATAGATTCTGTACGAACGTAAGGAAGTTCTTCTTCACCCAGAGAGTGGTAGAAAACTGGAACGCTCTTCCGGAGGCTGTTATAGGGGAAAACACCCTCCAGGGATTCAAAACAAAGTTAGACAAGTTCCTACTAAACCAGAACGTACGCAGGTAAGGCTAGACTCAGTTAGGGCACTGGTCTTTGACCTAAGAGCCGCCGCGGGAGCGTACTGTTGGGCACGATGGACCACTGGTCTGACCCTGAATCAGCAATTCTTATGTTCTTTAATAGTTAAGTCCTGGAATGCGTTGGCAGAAGTTGTGGTAAGTGTGGATAGCATAGCTGGTTTTAAGAAAGGTTTGGACTTTATGCTTAACTGCTCAGGTGCCCATACCAGAGTTGCTGGGTGGCTTCACCAAAAGTTGTAATCAAGTCTATTTGTTACTATGTTTTCCATCGATGAAAGGAATTAAATTTAAATCTGTATAGGAAAATTCCATTTGCTATCAGTTAAGGCTTGGAATTCATTACCTTTAGAAATTTGTTGATTCCTTTTTATATGGCTTTTCAAAAAAAACAACAAAAAAACCCTATTTTATTTATTTATTTACTAAGGGTCCCTTTTACAAAACCGTGGTAGCAATTCTTTCACGGCAAATGCCCCGATGCCCACAGAAATTGACCACGGTTTTGTAAAAGGGGCCCTAAATTTGTATGATTTTCCTCCTCTGGTGTTCAGCTTTGAAATGCCAAAACCACAAAAAGGCAGAATACAAGTCCCCATTTCCTTTCTCTTTTATTATATTGTTATTGGAACCCACCGTGAACCCTTTTTGTGTGGATAAGGCAGGATGCAAATCTCTAATAACATAGCAGAAACATTACCACCTGCCCCTTCCACACCCCCCACACCCCAACTTCAAAACCAAGCAGGGAATATATACCTCTGGTTTCTTCCTCCTATGCCGAAAGCCCTTTCTTGAAATAAAAATAAAAAAAGAAAGGGACAATCACCCTTACCTGCCACCAGGGGACAGCATTCACAGTGCTAATCTCTGCAAGCATGATTTCTCATACGATCAGCCTTACAGGGTCGGATCAATGGTCCATCAAGCCCAGTAGCCCGTTCTCACAGTGGCCAATCCAGGTCCCTAGTACCTGGCCAAAACCCAAAGAGTAGCAATATTCCATGTTACCGATCCAGGGCAAGCAGTGGCTTCCCCCTTGTCTTTCTCAATAACAGACTATGGACTTTTCCTCCAGGAAATTGTCCAGACCTTTCTTAAAACCAGCTACGCTATCCGCTCTTACCACAACCTCTGGCAACGTGTTCTGGAGCTTAACTATTCTTTGAGTGAAAAAATATTTCCTCTTATTGGTTTAAAAAATAAGAACATAAGAATAGCCATGTTGTGAGAACCCTTTCATCTTAAAAATAAATACAATATAGTGGAAACATTTTAAAGGTGTCCTTTTCTTTCAGTTATTTATTCACTTTTCAACATTTTTTTTTTAATGTGTCTCCAGCTAGGAGCTGTTTTATAAATCACATATTTTATTATATGGGCAGAAATTAGTCTCCCTAACAGAGTACCACTATAAGTCTCCCTCCTCTCAGGACCCCACAAGCTACTATTATTACTGTTATACAAGGGTGAAGAGAAGACTTTAACATTGCAGACAGACTGAGCAGTGGTGTAGCAAGGGGCTGTAGTGCCTGGGGCAGAGGCACCTGGAACCCCCCCCCCCTCTTAAATGCATTCCCCCACCCCATCATACCTCTTGTAGTTATCACTGGCAGCAAGGAAGGTCCCCTGCTTGCTGATCGCGCTGGCTGAGTCTACCCTCTGATGTCACTTTCTGGTCCCACTAAAAGAAAGTGAAATCAAAGGGAGGGCTGAGGCTAGTGTGAACAGCAGGGGGAGACCTTGCTTATTGCTGGTGACAACTACAAGAGGTACAGGAAGGAGAATGTATTTAAGAGATCCCCTCAATGTTGGGTAGGCATGCAATATATAGAATATGTTTATTTAGCATTTGATATGCTGCCTACCAGTGAAATAACCAGACCCAGTATTTTGGATGAGGCCACAGTTAACTTTAATGGGCCCTTTCACCCCCACCCACCCCCATCCATCCAGGAGTTATTAAAAAAAATAATAAATACAGGTTTTTACACATACCCCATTTCCAATCTCTCTCCTCCTCTAAACCCTATGGTCTCCCAGCATCTGGCCAATTATCTCCTAACCCCGTCCCTCCCTCCAAACCCTGTCCCTCCCTCCAGGCATCTCTGGCACCAACAATGATTCATTTTTGCTGCCAGTGCCGGCTCCCCCAGGCTTTCTTCTACCATGTCCCGCTGGACAGGAAACAGGAAGTGAGTGCAGAATGCAGTACAGGGAAGCTTAGGGGGGGAGGGCGGGGCTGGCGCCTGCAGTAAAAATTGAATCATTGCTGACACTGGGGATGCTTGTAGGGTACACCAGGGAGGAATGGGGTCCAAGATATGAGGGCATATGCCGGGAAGCCACAGAATTGAAAGGAGTAAAGGACAGTGTGGTGCCGTCCCTGGGTGAGCCTGGGCCCACAACCGCTGCATTGTACTATTCTATAAAATTAACGGCCTCTTTTACAAAGCCGCGCTAGCAGCTGCGTTGCACTAACGGCCCTGAAGGCCATAGAGATTTAAAGGGCTTTGGGGCTGTTGCTGCGCGGCAGCCGCTAGCACGGCTTTGCACACCGAATATTGTATAAATTGTAAAAATCGTTGCTATACAAAACTCCATCATTTATTTATAAAGACTTAATTCCATACTCTTCTCAAAAAACTTTACGATCCACTGAACATCTGTTATTGGTTATTCCTACTCTTAAATTCATAAATACCCGAAGACAATATATCTTTGCCGTTACAGCACCACAAACATGGAATTCTCTCCCTCTATATTTAAGGGTAGAGAAAAATCTTGATAAATTCAAAAGCCAACTTAAGAGCTTTCTTTTTAAAGACGCTTTCAATACTTAATTGAAATGCTAATTGCTCTTTTTTACTACCATTCATACCAGTCATCCAAAGATATTATTTCCGAATTTATTTTGTTTTTCCCTTTCCTTTTGTAATTTACCCTCAATGTTCTCTTCTTTCCTATTATAAAGTGTATTTCTTTCCCCTCTATCCTATTGTTTCCTGTAGTAATTTGTCTTGTATTTAAATGATTTTTATATTTTTAGTTATATTATTGTTATTGTTTTATCCTGTATTCTTTGTATATGTAAATCGCTTAGTAATTATGATAGGAGATCAATCAAATAATGAATAAACTTGAAACTTGCCTTAAGAGTTTTTTTTTAAAAAAAAAAGGAACAGCATTAATGACCGATAGAATTCTCATAGCATTCCATAAACATAGGAGAGAATTCCATAAAAATAGGAGAGAATCACATGCATTGTTTAATTTGGAAAAGTCCAGAATAACAATTGTAACTTGACGCATTCTTGATTACATGTACTACAATGATACTGGAAATGTCCAGTCTTCTAACTTGTAATCCGCTTAGAACCGCAAGGCACAAGCGGAATAGAAATCACTAATGTAATGTAATGTAATGTAATGTAATTTTCCGTCTGTTCAAGGTTGTAAGAGCAAGAAATCCTTGGAACGTACACTAGCTTTTCAGGCTGCTTTCTATGACAGGAAATTTAGGCCACTGTTGCGTAGTGATTGCTCTTACAAGCACTTTAGAACTCAATTGAAAACTCATCTTTTTTCAAAATATTTAGAAAACTAATTGAAATCATCCTTAGGTTATGTTATTTTTAATCTTTTATTCACCACATTGAACTTACGGTTATGCGGTTTATAAGTACACTAGTCTTTAAGCCCGTTACATTAACAGGAGCTAGAATAGATGTGTGTGTCTGTCTTTCTTTCTTTCTGTCTCTCTCTCTCTCTCATTGGCCACTGTCTGTCTGTCTTTCTCTTTCCTCGGCTGTCCACCACCACTACCCCTTCCCTGCTTCCCCTGTCCAGCAGCACCTCTTCCCTGCTCCTCCTGACCATCAATACCTGTCCAGCAGCACCCCTTCACTGCTCATGTCCAGCAGCAGCCCTTCTCCCTTTGTTTAACCTCCCTCCTACCTATCTCTCCATGGCCCCCTTCTGTTTCCTTCCCCCCCTCCCAGAGCAAAGCATGATTGCTGTCTGCCCCCAGCACACCCCTCCTCCCAAAGCAGCCTCCTTTCCCTCTCCCCCTCCACTTCTTACCAGCATGGGATATCTTGCAGCACCCAAACAACACCCTCCTTTCGTTGTAGAGACAAACCGCCACTGCAATGCACGCACCCCAAGCCAGCGCACGTACCACCCTTCGCATCACAAATGGAATTCGGCACAGAGGCACACACCAGGGCGGCAGGGATCACGGCCTCCTAAGTGTGCATGCGTGCTTAGAGTTTTATTATAGAGGAATGTTATGTTATTAATAAAAAGAACAGCAAATAACACATACACAAGCACATACACTCCATAGTCCATAGGCTGCAACATTGACCTGGGACTCTTCCATTCAACCCCAAATTCTGATAGAAGAAATAGATGTAGAGGGCCACAATTTCAGAAAACAATGCATAAGTTACAGGGTCATCCTACGGCCCCAGAAAAAGGAGGACAGATTGAGACATTCATTTTTTTACTCACATTGCTTTCGATGAAAGTAAAACCCAGATGTCTCAATCTATCCTGCTTTTTCTGGAGCCATATGCTAACTCTAGAACTTACACAAGCTCTTGCTATATTTGGAAGCCACCAATTACGCCAGGTCTATGGCTGGTGTAACATGGGCACCTAGTGTTAAAGCATATTGATACCAGATTACGCTAGAATTGTAAACTGGAATCTGAGCACTCTACACTCTCGAGGAACGTAGGGAGAGGGGAGACATGATCGAAACATTTAAGTACCTCACGGGACGTGTCGAAGTGGAAGATGATATTTTCTTTCTCAAGGGATCCTCGGCCACAAGAGGGCACCCGCTCAAACTCAGGGGCGGAAAATTTCATGGCGACACCAGAAAGTATTTCTTCACAGAGAGAGTGGTTGATCATTGGAACAAGCTTCCAGTGCAGGTGATCGAGGCAGACAGCGTGCCAGACTTTAAGAATAAATGGGATATCCATGTGGGATCCCTACAAGGGTCAAGATAAGAAAATTGGGTCATTAGGGCATAGACAGGGGCTGGGTAAGCAGAGTGGGCAGACTTGATGGGCTGTAGCCCTTTTCTGCCTTCATCTTCTATTTTTCTATTAGACTAGGAATGCCTAACGTGACCATACGTCCCGTTTTGAACGGGACTGTCCCCTTTTTAATTACCTTGTCCCGAAGCACACCTGAAATGTCCCATTTTCAGAGCCCAGGATTTCTTCCTGTTTCTCCTTGCTTCTCCGATGCAGCAACAGGCCAGGTGCTGCAGCATCTGCGCTGTATAAGCACCGAGCCTACAAGCCTTCCTCACTGACGTCAGTTCTGACTGGCTGGCCTGGAACTTCCTCTCTGTCAGAATTGATGTGGAGGGGAGGGGGGGAAAGACTTTTAGGCCTGGCGCTGGGGGGGCAGAGGAAGCAGAATGGCTTGACATGTCGGGGGACAGGGGAAGCAGAGTGCATCAGGGAACCAGGGTGGCTTGGCTTGTCGAGGGGCAGGGAAAACAGGGTGGCTTGGCCTGGCTTGTCGGGGAGGGGGGCAGGGGAAGCAGGGCGCGTCGAGAAAGCAGGGTGGCTTGGCTAGCTGGGGGGTAGAGGAAAAATATAAATGGTCACGTTAGGCATGACTGGAACACCTAAAGGGAGAAGCCCGCTTATATTTAACTCCTCGGCCCAGTCAGTGATTATTTTCAAAGGAATTAGCCAATGGGTCTCAGGCTGTGACGTCTGTTTTGTGAGTGTAGATCAGGAGCACTGCAATCTCATGGGACAATTATCCATCCTTGAATTTTATTTAAAAAAAAGGTTTACCTGGCAGTTAAATCATAAATTCTTTGCCCTACAATATCTGGAGTAAGGGGTGGAACTCATTTTGCAATACAGGCTGAAGTGTAGATCTGCCCTGCAAATTTAGCTTGCATAAACCTAATATTTAAATGTGTAATACTGACTGCTAATTGTCTGCAATGATTTATATAAACCTAGTTGTTATTATAGCCGCAGATAATTATGTGCTATGTACACCAGGTTAGCTTACATAGACTGAAATGTTACAGCAGAGGTTTAAAGGCATGAAAAGTTGATTATGAAAGATGGATATAGGACAGTTTGACAGAGGGTGAAACCCTGTCACTTCCCCTGCTTGAAACTGCTTCGGACTTAGAATAAACCTCCCCTTCCTGGCTAAATTGTCTCACAACCACAGCAGCATTGAGAGTTTTCCTCTGGGAGGGGAGAGGGCAGAAAAGTAGGAAACAGGAAGTGACTCGGGGAAACTTAAAAGGCCGAGCCAGACCCAGGAGGAGAGGTATGTGCTAGAGGAAACCTAGAAGCTGGAGAATCTGGTTGGAAGGACCTGGCACTAATAGAGTTTGTAGGAGGTAAGACTCTACTGCATGTAAACATCTGCCTTTGTTCAAGTGCCTGCTAAGACCTGGAACTAAATGCTGCCTGTTTCCTTTACCTAGAATAAAGACAGTTTGGGGCGTGCCAAGCCCTATGGAGAACAAGTCTTGTGTTTGGGAAGACTGGAGAAAAGCCTAACTATTTTCTTTGAAAACCCCCTCTATCCCCGATTCTTCTATCCCCGATTCTTCTATCACCTCTATCCCCGATTCTTTTCAACGTTTATATGTCCTCTCTGAAACTCCTCAAACTTTCCCCCTTTGAGACACTCTACACCTACGCCGACGACATTCTTGTCCTCCTCGAGACCGACTCCAACCTCACCAACCTCTCTGACAACATCTCTTCTTGTATAACGAACCTCCAATCCTGGGCTCTCACTGTTTAAATGAAACTTAATGAGACCAAAACAAAACTTCTTTGGCTAGGCCCAAAATTAGATCAGCTGCCCACCCTCATCCCACTATCCTCAGGCACCAAACTGCCGCTTGAGCACTCAAGCAAAGTTCTGGGAATCATCATGGACTCTACACTGTCCTTCAACGATCACCTCAACTCCTTAGTAAAAAAATGCTTTTTCAACCTTCACATGCTAAGGAGTCAGATCCTGCTTCCACCAACAACACTTCGCTGTCCTCGTTCAATCCATTATTCTTTCTAGACTGGATTACTGCAACTCCATCTACCTAAGCCTAACAAAGAAAAGTCTTCTCAGACTCCAGCGGATTCAGAATACCGCTGCTAAATTAATTTTCGCAAAAAGCAAATTTGACCACGTCTCCCCGCTTCTATCTAAGCTTCACTGGCTCCCAGTTCTCCTCAGGGTCCACTACAAATGCGCCTGCCTAACCTTCAAGTCTCTACACGGCATCCTTCCTCCCCTGTTTCCACTATCCTGGCTCTCCTCGAATCCCAACTCCACCAGATCCTCTCAGAAATTCATACTATCATTCCCCTCTTTAAAAGGCATATCCCATACAGGAAAACTTGGAACATCCCTCCTCTTCAAGATCACCGAGCTGTGGAACAGCTTATCTGCCCCTCTCCGGAGTGCGACCTCCCTCCAACGCTTCAGAAAACATTTGAAAACTTGGCTTTTCTCTAAAATGTAACCACTCCTTCCCTCTCCTCTACACTTAATCCCTTCTCTCTCCCCTTTTTACCAAGCTCTTCTTCTTCCCATTGGAGTTCCTTTCTTTTGTAATTCCTGTAAACCGTACCGAGCTCTACTTCTGTGGAGATGATGCGGTATACAAACTTAAGGTTTAGTTTAGTTTAACCCAAACTTATAGTAGCCTGTAAAGAAACAGGCTTTGCACTACTGTTTAATTAAAGAGGTTTTTTCCTGAATCCCCAGTGTGGTCTGTCTGTCTTTGCAACCCTTCTCCTGAGCACACTGCCCAACTCTGTCACAGACAGAAAGAGAAGAAAAAAGAAAGAGTGAATAGACAAGAGCACAGGGAAGCAGAATCAGAGATGTGGAACGAGATGATTAGAAAGATAAAATCACCAGACAACAAAGGTAAGAAAAAGCAGTTATTTATCATAACAGGTGTTACCAGGGACAGCAGGCAAATATTCTCACGTATGGGCAGTGGCGTACCTAGGGTATGTGGCACCCGGGGCCCATCATTTTTTGACACCCCCCCCAACCCCCATGTAAAAAAATTTTTTTTTTTTTTTTTTGCAATAACCATGAAATGGAATAAATGGTCAGAATAGA
Source organism: Geotrypetes seraphini (assembly GCF_902459505.1). Lineage (NCBI taxonomy): Eukaryota > Metazoa > Chordata > Amphibia > Gymnophiona > Dermophiidae > Geotrypetes > Geotrypetes seraphini. The sequence continues at coordinate 15,954,627 of NC_047085.1, forward strand.
AACAGGCAGTGAAAATTTTCTTTTATTGAACCTCATATATGTAACCATTATTCCAAACATAACAAAACATAAATTATGTCTAAATTGTCATGACATTAGAAGTACATATGGAGTAGTTGCAGGCAGTGGCATACTTAGGGTATGTGGCACCCAGGGCCCATCATTTTTTGACACCCCCCCCATCTATATGAAAAATATGATTTTTAGTACCAATCTACATATCGCACCACAAGAGTGTACCTAGGAAAAGGCTGCATCTTAAACACTGCAGTGAGCACTAGAACACCAACACATACATTGTAAAACTAAACAAGCCAGATCCCGCACAGTCAATTGGTCCTGTAGTCAATGCCAACTGAAAACTATGTCTTTTTCATACACACAGAACAGAGATACACCCTCGCCCAAAATGGAATAATCACAAACTAAAAATAGAAATATGTAGACAAAAGTTAAACTGATCCGCCAAGAAACCAGACCCTGGATACAATGCAACACCACAAAAAACAGTAACACATGTCCTCTAATACAGTGCAAAATATAAAGACAGTAGATGTAAATTTGAAAAAACTGATACATAACAATCACCACTTTATAAATTAACAAATAAAAATAAAACAAATAATGAGATATAAAAAAATACAATTTTATTGGACTAATCCCCGTAAGCTCGGTCCCCATCCCCGCAAACCACCTGATTCCATCCACACAAGCCTTGAATTGTTTATATTAAAGTATAAAAAGAAACAATATTCTGTACAATTGTCAATTTATAAATCAGCGTCTTCTCCCCACTCTCTTCCCCATTTCCCTTCAGCATCCTCAGCCCACTCTCTCTCCACTTTCCTTCAGCGCACGCACATAAAAACAAGCAAGTAATTTTATATCATTTTCATTCTATTCATTCATAGAAATTAAAGTCTAGATAATGCCAGTCACATAACAAAACATGATTTTACAAAAATAATTCCCTGCAGTCAAGCCTGCAAGGATTATTAGATGTCTTTCAGCAGTTCCCCTCCCTCCCTCCCCCTTACCTTTGTGGCCAAGTCAAAATGATCTACCAACAATAAAATTTTAAAAACACAAAGCACGCTGTACGCAGAGAAAATGTTAATTATCATTTATATTCTGCGGGTTTTCAAAGAGGTCAAGGCAGATGACTTTATGCAATGTCACCTCAGTAACAACTATACAAAAATAGACAAATATTCCCCCTCCCTTTTTACTAAACTGCGATAGCGGTTTTTAGCGTAGGGAGCTGCGCTGAATGCCCCACGCTGCTCTCGACGCTCATAGGCTCCCTGCGCTAAAAAACTCTATTGCGGTTTAGTAAAAGGGGGCCATAGTGCAAAATATAGACAGCAGATATAAATTTTCAAAACGGACACATTTTGATCACTAAGTTGAAAATAAAATCATTTTTCCTACTTTTTTGTCTGGTGATTTCATGAGTCTCTGGTCCTTCTTCTGATCCTTCTTCTTTCTCTCTCCCCCTGGCTCCCCTCTTTATTTCTGCCTTTCTTTCTCTCTCCTCCTGGCCCCCCTCTTTCTTTCTGCCTTTCTTTCTCTCCCCCTTGACCCCCCTCTTTATTTCTGCCTTTCTTTCTCTCCCCTTGGTCCCCCTCTTTCTTTCTGCCTTTCTTTCTCTCTCCCCCTGGCCCTCCTCTTTCTTTCTGCCTTTCTTTCTCTCCCCCTTGACCCCCTCTTTCTTTCTGCCTTTCTTTCTCTCTCCCCCTGGCCCTCCTCTTTCTTTCTGCCTTTCTTTCTCTCCCCCTTGACCCCCTCTTTATTTCTGCCTTTCTTTCTCTCCCCTTGGTCCCCCTCTTTATTTCTGCCTTTCTTTCTCTCCCCTTGGTCCCCCTCTTTCTTTCTGCCTTTCTTTCTCTCTCCCCCTGGCCCCCCCTCTTTATTTTTTCCTTTCTTTCTCTCTCCCCCTAGCCTGCACAAAGCCATCGTGCCGATTTCTTCACTTCCACGATTCTTTCCCTACCCTCACCCCCAAGCCAGCAGCCGATTTCTCCCTGCTCCTTCCCCGATGTCCTGATGTCCTGAACTTCATCGGGCAGCAGCAGCATTCACAATTCACTGATGTTGCCCGCTTCAGGCCTTCCTCTCTGTCGGGTCCTGTCTTCATGAAAACTGGAAGTAGGCAGGACCCGGCAGAGAACAAGGCCTGAAGCCGGCAACAGCAGCGAATTGTAAACGCTGCTGCTGCCCGAAGAAGGTAATGGAGCACCGAGGCAGTCCGCTTCTCCCCCCTCCCAGCCGAACCCCCGCTGACCCTCCTATCTCCCCCCCCCCCCCGTGAACCTTTCCGACCTTCCCAGCGAGAGCAGCAAACCTCCTTCGCGGCTTTCTCCTCCCTCTGCCGCGTTACTGATGACGTCATCAGTGATGCGGCAGAGGGAGGATAAAGCCGACGCTACTGGAGGGAGGTTTGCTGCTTTCGCTGGGAGGGTCAGAAAGGTTCACTTGGGGGGGGGAGAGAGATAGGATGGTCAGCGGGGTTTCGGCTGGGAGAGGGGAGAAGCGGTCTGCCTTGGTGCTCCAAGGCCTGGCGCCATTACCTTTTTCGATAATGGCGCCGATGCTGCTTTCGCTGGGAGGGTAGGAGCGCGATAGGGGACCGGGCCAGCTGTGCACCCCCCCCTAAGGCGGCACCCGGGATGGACCTCCCCCTCGCCCCCCTTGGTACGCTACTGCCCTGGGGAAACAGCCTGCAACAAGATCGCGCGATGCCAGAGATCTTTGCCTGCTTCGGCTGTTTCCTCCGCCGCGGTCCCGCCCCTCCTCTGACATCAGAGGAGGGGCAGGACCGTGGCGGAGGAAACAGTCGAAGCAGGCAAAGATGTCTGGCATCGCGATCTTGCTGCAGGCTGTTTCCAGACGCGACACCGGGCGCAGGGGGGGGTAACTGGACCGGACCGGGAGCACCCCCTCAGGGCTTGGTACCCGGGGCGGACCGCCCCCCCCCGCCCCCCCCCTTGGTACGCCACTGCGTATGGGTGATGTCACTGACGGAGCCCCGGTGTGGACCACTTTAAAAGTGCTTTGGCACTTTAAGATCTTAGAAAGTTTGCGATAGCCCGAACCGCGCATGGGCGAGTGCCTTCCCGCCCAACTTAGGCGTGCGGTCCCTCAGTTAAGATAAGCCAGCTAAGAAGCCAACCAAGTGGGTGGGTTGTGAGAATATCTGCCTGCTGTCCCTAGATAACACCTGTTACGGTAAGTAACTGTGCTTTATCCCAGGACAAGCAGGCAGCATATTCTCATGTATCGGTGATCTCCAAGCTAACAGAAATGGGATGGTGGGAGAGTTGGCCTTTAGGAAAATAAATTTTGTAACACAAATTGGCCAAAGCGCCCATCTCGTCTGGAAAAAGTCTCCAGACAGTAGTGAGAAGTGAAGGTATGAACTGAGGACCAGGTGGCAGCTTTACAGATTTCCTCAATAGGAGTAGATCTGAGCTCTAATTTTATGGGCTTTGACACGACTCTCCAGTGCCAGTCCAGTCTGAGCATAACAGAACGAGATGCAGGCAGCCAGCCAGTTGGAAATCGTTCTCTTGGAAACAGGATGCCCCAACTTGTTTGGATCAAAAGATATGAATAATGTGATTAGAAGGAGGGTGGGGGGAGGGTTGCATTTATATTTATAAGATACTAGCTGATTACCCGGCGTTGCCCGGATATTTATTTATCCCAAAATGTCCAACCCCCTACATGTCCCACCCCCCTATGTCCCACATGTCCCACCCCCCACGTTACACCCCCCCCCCACATGTCCCATATGCCCCACCCCCATGTCCCAACCCCCTACCCTCCACATGTCCCAAAGGAATGTCCCTCTCTATGGGGCTGAACTTAGACTTAAACGGCATCGGGAGTGTCGGTATTCATCTCTGCGAGCCCGAAAACTATGGGTTGGACATTAATATCTGTCGCTTTTGATAATTTTAACATATCACCCCCTTCTCACCCCCACAGTATTTTACCCCGTCCCACCTGCACAATATTTTTCCCCAGATAGTAAGTCATATGTGTACCAAGTTTGGTTGAAATCTCTCCATGCGTTTCAGAGTTATGCTGAGTATTCATGTGTGAGCCCGAAAACACTATGGGGTAGATACTAAAATCTGTCATTTTCAATCATTTTTACATATCCCCCCTTCCCACCCCCACAGTGTTTGTCCTCAGATAGTAAGTTATGTGTATGTCAAGTTTGGTTGAAATCTGTCCATGCATTGAAGAGTTATGCTGGAACTTACATACATACACACACACACATATATTCAAATTATAATGTGAAATATTTGACAAAATGAATACAATACAACTAACGCAAAACTTGATTATAAACAACAATTTTAGTTTCACCTCTAGGAGCAAGAACATATAAATTCTTGGGTGAACCCACCTTTGAGCAAGCAACATAGAGTTGTGGGCCGCGAGACCCCCAGAACATATCACCCCAGGTAGTGAGGGATCTGCATACCAAGTTTCGTTCAAATCGGTCAAGCCGTTTTTGAATTACTGTGAGAATGGCAACTTTTTACATTTTTTCCATTGACATGAATGGGTGAAATCTGATTTTCTGTTTGTAGCTCCGCCCACGTGTGCAGGTGGGCCGCGAGACCCCCAGAACATATCACCCCAGGTAGTGAGGGATCTGCATACCAAGTTTCGTCCAAATCGGTCAAGCCGTTTTTGAATTACAGTGAGAATGGCAGCTTTTTACATATTTTCCATTGACATGAATGGGTGAAATCTGATTTTCTGTTTGTAGCTCCGGCCACGTGTGCAGGAGGGCCGCGAGACCCCCAGAACATAGCACCCCAGGTAGTGAGGGATCTGCATACCAAGTTTCGTTCAAATCGGTCAAGCCGTTTTTGAATTACTGTGAGAATGGCAGCTTTTTACATTTTTTCCATTGACATGAATGGGTGAAATATGATTTTCTGTTTGTAGCTCCGCCCACATGTACAGGTGGGCCGCGAGACCCCCAGAACATATCACCCCAGGTAGTTGGAATTACTGTGAGAATTGCAGTTTTTTACATTTTTTCCATTGACATGAATGGGTGAAATCTGATTTTCTGTTTGTAGCTCCGCCCATGTGTGCAGGTGGGCCGCGAGACCCCCAGAACATATCACCCCAGGTAGTGCGGGATCCGCATACCAAGTTTCGTTCAAATCGGGCAAGCCGGTTTTGCGGAGGCAGTTTTTACATTTTTTCCATTGACATGAATGGGTGAAATCTGATTTTCTGTTTGTAGCTCCGCCCAGGTGTGCAGGTTGGCCGCGATACCCCCAGAACATATCACCCCAGGTAGTGAGGGATCTGCATACCAAGTTTCGTTCAAATCAGGCAAGCCGTTTTTGCGTTGGCAGCTGTTTTACATTTTTTCCATTGACATGAATGGGTGAAATCTGATTTTATGTTTGTAGCTCCGCCCACATGTGCAGGTGGGCCATGAGACCCCCAGAACATATCACCCCAGGTAGTGAGGGATCGGCATACCAAGTTTCGTTCAAATCGGGCAAGCCGTTTTTGCGTTGGCAGCTCTTTACATTTTTTCCATTGACATGAATGGGTGAAATCCGATTATCTGTTTGTAGCTCCGCCCACGTGTGCAGGTGGGCTGCGAGACCCCCAGAACATATCATCCCGGGTAGTGAGGGATCTGCATACCAAGTTTCGTTCAAATCGGTCAAGCAGTTTTTGCGTGATCGCGGCACATACATACATACATCCGATTTTATATATATAGATAATGATAAGATGTTCAAGTGGTCTAATTAATAGTGTTTATTATGAATTCTGTACACTTGATGAAAGTTTAAAAATGAATAAAGAATTAAAAAATAAAAAGATATGAACAATTAGGGAGATGTTCGATGAGGCTTTGTCCAGTCAATGAAATAGGCTAAAGCTCGTTTACAGTCCAAAGTATGCAAAGCGGTTTCCCCAGCATGAGAATGAGGCTTAGGAAAAAACACTGGTAGAACAATTGACTGATTGAGGTGAAAGTCAGTGACAACTTTTGGAAGAAACTTTGGATGTGTACGCAGAGCCACTTTGTCATGATGGAAAATGGTGAAGGGTGGATCTGCTACTAATGCTTGTAACTCACTGACCCTTCTGGCAGAGGTGAGAGCAATAAGGCAGACCACTTTCCAGGTAAGAAACTTAAGATGTGGCCATTGGTTCAAATGGTGGCTTCATTAAACTGGAAAGCACTACATTAAGGTCCCAGACATGTGGAGGTTTGAGAGGTGGTTTCACATTGAAAAGCCCCTTCATAAATCTGGAAACCAAAGGGTGAGCAGTAAGAGGTTTACCATCGACTGTTGCGTGAAAAGCTGTAATAGCACTGAAATGGACTCTGACAGATGTAGATTTGAGGCCAGAGATAATGAGGTTGGATTATGATGATGAAGAAGACACCAGGAAGAGAACCGAGTCCACTTTTGTTGATAACATTGTTGAGTGGCTGGCTTCCTGGATGCATCAAGAATATGATGAACAGGCTGAGAAAGATGTAAGTGAGATGGATTCAACCCAAGAGAAACCAAGCTGTCAGGTGTAGAGATTGCAGATTGGGATGTAGAAGTGAATCCTGATTTTGACTAAGTAGGGTAGGAAATACTGGAAGAGGTATGGGCTCCCTGGAGCTGAGTTGGAGAAGGGGGAACCAATGTTGCCTGGGCCACTGTGGGGCAATGAGAATCATGGTGGCTGCTTCTCTCTTGAGCTTGAACAGAGTTCTCAACATGAGAGGAATTGGAAGGAATGCATATAGAAACAGGTCTGTCCAATCTAGGAGAAAAACATCTGCTTCCAGATGGAGAGGAAAGTCTGGAGCAAAACTGGGGCAACTGGTGATTGCGAGGAGCTGAAAACAAGTCTATCTGAGCAAAGATGGACTGGAGAGTTGCAGAGTTAAGAGTCCATTCGTAAGGCTTAAGAATTCTGCTGAGGATGTCTGCTAGGGAATTCTTCTCCCCTTGAATATAGACAGCCTTCAAGAATAGATTGGAAGCTGTCGCCCAAGTCCAAATTTGTTGGGCCTCCTGACACAACAGGAGAGAGCCCATGCCTCCTTGCTTGTTTATGTAGTGGCGGTCCAAAGACCCCTGAGTCTGAAGATCGTCCATATGAGTCCCCAAAGCAAAAGGGGATGTGTCTGTAGTGATGACCTTGTGATGAGGAGGCAAGTGAAAAAGGAGACCTCTGGAGAGATTGGAAGAGGTCATCCACCAGTGAAGAGACAGCAGAAGAGATGATGTCACAGATATATGTTGTGAGAGATGATCTGTCACTTGAGACCACTGAGAAGCAAGGGTCCACTGAAGAGTGCAAAGATGCAGTCTTGCCAATGGTGTTACATGGACAGTTGGGGCCATGTGGCCCAAAAGAACCATCATGTGTCTGACAGAAATGGATTGAAGAGGAAGCAATTGCTGACACAGACGGATGAGAGCCTGAAGTCGATTTGGAGGAAAAAACGCTCTCATGAGAATGCTGTCTAGGATTGCCCCAATGAACTGTAGACGTTGAGTTGGAATGAGATGTGATTTGGGGAAGCTTGCCTTCGAATCCTAGAACCTGAAGAAAAGAAATGGTCTGAGATGTTGCTTGGACCACTTCCTGAGATGAGACAGCTTTGATTAACCAGTCATCCAGATAAGGAAAGAATTGAAGGCTGTGTGATCGGAGAGATGCGGCTACCACAATCAGACACTTCGTGAAGACTCTGGAAGAAGATGCCAGGCCGAAGGGAAGGACTTTGTACTGGTAATGGCATCGATTGAGTTGAAAATGAAGGTACTTCCTGGAAGCCGGATGAATTGGAATGTGTAATATGAGATCTAGGGAGCATAGCCAGTCGCTCTGATTGAGGAGAAGATAAAGCAGTGCGAGGGATAGCATCCTGAATTTCTCATTGACAAGAAATTTGTTGAGAGCTCTGAGATCCAGGATGGGATGGAGTCCTCCGGTCTTCTTGGGAACCAAGAAGTAATGGGAGTAGAATCCCTGATTCTGCTGATTGAGGGCAACTTCCTCGATGGCACTCAGCAGGAGAAGGGACTGAACCTCCTGTAGAAGAGAGGGTCCAAAACAGACTCGCTTGGTGGATGGTCTGATGTAAGGGTTTGAAAATTGAGAGAATAACCCTGACGAATGATGTTGAGGACCCAGAGGTCAGAGGTGATGAGCTCCCATCGACCTATGAAAAGTTAAAGACAGCCTCCGATGGACTGAGGCAAAGGATGCGAAGTGGGGACACTGACTATGCTCTAAAGAAACACGTCAAAAAGGCTGCGTGGATTTTGGAGGGGCAGCCTGTTATTTCTATTATTGCTGACATGCTTGTTGCTGTTGTGGCCGCTGCCTCCTAGGTTGAGAAGGAGCCAGAGTCATAGGTTTTGCAGTGAATCATCTCTGGTAGGAGGATTGTCTGAAAGGCCAATAAGGGATAGGTTTTTCCTTAGGCTTTACAAGAGTATCCAACCTAGTCTCATGAGCCAATAATTTTTGGGTAGTTGGGTCCAAAGAGGCTCCAAAAAGCTCATCCCCTAAGCAAGGAGCATTAGCCAGCCGATCTTGATGGTTGATATCAAGCTCCGAAATTCTAAGCCAGGCTAGGCATCGCATGGCCACTGACATGGCTGCAGCACGGAAGGAGAGTTCAAAGGTATCTTAAATAGAGCGGATGAGGTACTTATGAAGTTGAAGTACGTCAGAGATGAAATGCTGAAAAGTAGGGAGTTTGCGGTCAGGCAAATATTTATGAAAGTTAGCAACTTGGTTAACGAAGTGCTTTAAATAGAGAAATGAAAAGCATAGTTGCCAGAACAGTTGGCCAACATAGTGCTCTGGAACAATCTTTTGCCAAACTTGTCCATAGTCTTACCTTCTCTGCCAGGAGGTACTGAGGCATAGACGCTCTGGCTCCCGCTGATTTCTTCAGGGTTGGCTCCACCAGAAGTGATTCATGTGGAATTGGGATTTGTCAAACCCTGGAATGGGAATCACCCTATAAAGTGAATCAAGTTTATGAGGAGCCACTGGGATGGTTAAAGGAGTTTCAAGTTTTATATAAAAAGTCTCTGTTAAGATGTCGTGAAGAGGCAGTTTGAGAAACTCCTTAGGTGGCTGGTCATAATCTAAGGCATTTAAAATCTGCTTAGATTTTTGGGAGTCAGCTTCAAGTGAAATAGAGAGAGAGAGACATTTCCTTCAAAAATTTTTAAAAAGATGTGTCAGATTTGAAAGTAGGCTCCTGAAAAGATGGTAAATGAGAATCCTCATCTGAAGAAACCTCATCATCAGATACAAGAGGTTCTTGAGCTCAGGGGAAACTAAGAAACTGAGGGACCGCGCGCCCTACGTTGAGCGGGAAGACACTCGCACATGTGTGGTTCGGGCTATTGCGAACTTTCTAAGATCTTAAAGTGGTCTGTGACGTCACCCATACGTAAGAATATGCTGCCTGCTTGTCCTGGGATAAATGATTTTATTTTTAGTTTAGTAAGGGGATGATGGTATGATTATACTGCCTATGGGACAACCAAATTGAAATGTGTCAGTTTTGAGAATTTGTCTGTTATGTATACGTTATATTACACTATACAGAAGGAAATGTGAGGGGCGCTTTATGTGATTAATCATATGATTAAAAATTTTAATCGTGATTAATCATACAAGTTTTTAAATTGATGTACAACCCTTAAAACAAACCTTTACTGAAAAGGACCCAACCTGGCCTGTTGCATGCATCGGAGGTAGTCCATTTAGCTATCAGCGATTATCATCTGAGGACTGCCGGATTCAAAAGGTCCTGCATCAACGGCGTGCCGTTGAAGGCGCGCCTTAGAAGTGTGCCTTTGTGAAGCGACTGGCTGAAGTAACAGAAGATCTAAGTCAGGACTCGAAGACTGGACATTTGTTCCAATGGCTGTTTTTATTATCTGGATTTGGCCTCGTAGACTGGACCTTTAGATTGGTAAGTATTCAAACTCTTTCCTCTTTATGTTAGGTTGTGATATACTTTACATTATGGTAAGACCGAATTGATGGATTTAAATTTGCTGATAGATATGAATTTATGATGGAAATGAAGCTTCCGATGGATAGGTATTTAAGTAATGGATATGAAATTATTTTAGAATCTTTTGTGGATGCTTAGGTATCTATGGCTATGAATTTAAGAATACATAGATATCAGTGGTTATGAATTTATGTTTCTAATTGATTATTATAGATTATCATAGACTAACTCTTTTTTAAATTATTTATGAATTTTAGTCAATATTTTAACTTTTTTACCTGAAGGAATTGCATCATAGCTCTGCCAAACTCTTATTGTTGCTTCTATTTTACTTAATAAGTTCAACTCACTTTATTCTGCTCCAATCCCAGTTCATTATTTTACATTTCGTACGGTAAAGACAAAATTTTCAACAATTTCGCATTGTGTATTACATGATTACCCGGAGGCCGGTCCATTTCCAATACCAATTTTACCACCTTTGCGTAAACTAACTAAGCCATACATAAAAAAACAACGATCATTAAATCTATCCCATTTCCATTTTTTTTTCCAATTGATCATGCTAGCTACCAGAATTTACATGGTTTTTATATAAGATCCATGAGGAACAAGTCCACATTGATTAAAGATTGGTGGAAAGAAACTAACCCTGACTTTGTTCTACTCACGGACACATGGTTGTTATCAGATGATAATATTATCATCCAAGACTGCCTTCCCCCAGGTTTTAAGATTCTATCTTTAGCAAGAGCTTGGGGAAGGGGGGAGAGGACTAGCAATAATTTTTAGAGATTACTTAAACTGTTCTATTTTAAATTCTAAATCTTTTTCCAATTTGGAAATTCTATCACTTACATTAACATCTAAATCCCTAGTGGCTCCTTTAGCAACTATTCTGTTTTATGTTTCACCAAAAAAGTGGAATTTAGCCAAAGAGGACTTTTCTGAATTTTTACTAACTAATTCATTATTAAGTCCATTGTAGGGAGGCCATTTTGAAACAGGGCGAGATTGGCACACTGATTATTCCCATTCCCTTTCCCCTCTTGCCATGTAGCCAGCCATTTTAAAGCAAGGGAAAATGTTAGCACCTTGTGACAGAATGCTGAGGCATTCCCCCCTCCCCTCTTGTCACAAGACCCCTGTCACATATTAACCCTTATCTTAAGCTGTCCTTATTTGGAAAGGACATCAGCTGACAGGCATTGCATTGCATACTGCAAAGACTCAGGTTCTGTCCATGTATTAATCAGGCCCTTACATAGAATACATAAGAGTATGACGGCAGAAAAGGGCCAATGGCCCAACAAGTCTTCCCACTCAAAGAACCCTCCCCCTAAAAGAACCCTCCCCTAAGCATTTCCCTGGAGCGAACCGACATGTTTATCCCACTGTCTCTTGAAGTCGAGCACGTTGCTGGCTTCGACTACCTGACGTGGAAGACCATTCAACCACCCTTTTGGTGAAGAAGTACTTCCTGATGTCGCCATGAAGTCTCCCACCCTTGAGTTTGAGTGGATGCCCTCTTGTTGCCGTGGGACCTGTAATGAAAAAGATATCTTCCTCCCCCTCAGCACGGCCTGTAAGATATTTGAACGTCTCTATCATGTCTCCCCTCTCTCTGCGTTCCTCTAGAGAATATAACTGCAGCCGGCTTAGACATTCTTCATATGGGAGATCCTTGAGTCCTGGGACCATCTTAGTGGCCATTCACTGAACCGATTCCATTCTCTTCACATCCTTTTGATAATGTGGCCTCCAATACTGAATGCAGTACTCCAGATGATGTCTCATCATGGATCTGTACAACGGCATTATAACTTCAGGCTTTCAGCTGACAAAACTTCTTCAGATACAACCCAGCATTTGTCTAGCCTTGGTTGAAGCTTTCTCCACTTGATTGGTAGTATTCATATCTTTACTAATGATTACACCCAGGTCCCGTTCTGCGACAGTTCTTGTTAAGGTTTCACCATTCAGAGTGTATGTTTTGCAGGGGTTATTGCTACCAAGGTGCATAACCTTACACTTTTTGGTGTTAAAACTCATTTGCCAAGTATTTGACCATTTTTCCAGTAAAAGTAGGTCCTGCCTCATAGTGTCGGGCACAGTTGCGCTGTCCACATTGCATAGCTTAGTGTCATCGGCAAATAATGTAATTTTACCTCGAAGTCCTTGGGGCAGGTCTTGTACAAAGATATTAAATAGTATCGGACCCAAGACCAAGACCTGCGGCACTCCATTGGTCACTTCTGACGTTTCTGAAGGATTACCATTTACCACCACTCTCTGAAGTCTACCACTGAGCCAGTCTTTAACCCATGCAATCAATGCTTCTCCTAGTCCCATTGTATTCATTTTTTTCAATAACCTAAAGAGTGGGACACTATCAAAGGCTTTACTGAAGTCTAAATACACTATATCCAGAGACTCTCCCTTATCTAGTTGTTCGTTACCCAGTCAAAGAAGCTTATCAGACTGGATTGACAAGACCTTCCCTTCGTAAATCCATGCTGGTGGGGATCCCTCAGCCTCTCGTCATCCAGAATCATATCCAATCTGTTTTTAATCAACGTCTCCATAACTTTACACACTATTGATGTGAGACTCACAGGTCTGTAATTTTCAGCCTCTGACCTGCATCCCTTTTTGTGGAGCGGAATGACGTTTGCAATTTTCCAGTCCAAAGGGACTTTTCCCTTGTTTAGGGAAAGATTGAAAAGCGCAGTTAATGGCTCTGCCAGGGAATCTCTCAATTCCTGAAGTACCCTGGGGTGTAGATTATCCGGTCCCATGGCTTTGTTCACTTTTAGCCTCGATAGCTCATGGTAGACGCTGCTCGTGGTAAATGTAAAGTCCTGGAACAGGTCCTCCGAGCACTCCCTTGTCTGCATCCGGAGGGTGATCACGATGTAAAAGCATGTACCTTTGTATCCACCAATATAAAAGCATGTACCTTTGTATCCACCAATCATTAGATGTGTAAACGAGGGAGTTATTATGATGTCATAAGCTTAGAAGCAAATTAAAAGGGACTCGGAGCTAGCCATTGGCAGCGCCTCCATCCTGACCCGTATCCTGTGTGTGTGTGTTTGCTGTGTTTCATTCATACAAGTGGCGCCCGGAACAGGGACCCTTCGCCCTGCTTGCTCCGTCTGACTAAGACTTGGTGCTCCAGGATCCCCTTGAGTAAGTTTGGGAAATTCCCTGTCAGATTTGCAGCATGCTCATGTGAAAGAATTGAAGTATATTCTGAGACACACAGATACAGAGGTATCTGATTCGCAGTTACAATGTTTAGTACAAGAGATAGAAATGCATTGCTCCTGGTATCCAGAAGAAGGATCTTTAAAAGTAGAAGACTGGCTTAGAGTCGGGAAAGTTTTGCATGCTGAGCCTAGGGCCTCGGCAGCCATATTAAATTTTGTGGCATCAGTGCAAATGTGCCTTGGAAGAGGTAAGTACAGAAGCTTCCTCCAAGGTGTTAATGGTCTCATTAACTGTCCCGTCCCCCCGACTATTCAAGTCAGAACACATATCCAAAAATCATATCTCTAGCACAGGTATCCCCAGCTCTTTTAAAGAAAAAAAGGCAGAAACATTAGCGCAACCTTTAAGTGCATTTCAAGCAATGATAAAAAAGGCCAGAGAGGAAGGGCAATTAGCAGCAGAGGGCATGAAAGATTTAATTAAAGCCTACCCAGTCACATATGCCCAAGATCCTAATGGTCCAGGACAGATAGCTACTTATCAACCTTTGCAATGTTGCGAGAAATTTGTAAATCTATTTCAGAGACAGGTTTAAGAAGTAATTTCACAGCCGGGTTATTTGAATCCATGGCTGGAGCGCATATTTTAATACCACAAGATTGGAAAGACATTATGCACTTGGTATTGACTACGGGTCAATATGTTATGTGCAATAGTGAATATCGAAGGGAGGCTCAACGGAGAGCTTTACAGTCTGGAGGGCTTTATACCCCAGATAAGTTATATGGAACAGGAAATTTCTCCACTGTTCCCCGACAAGGTGTGCTTCCAACAGAAACGCTGATGATAGGGAGTCAGTGTGCCTTCAGAGCATATCATAAAGTACCAGCCTCAGGAACACCAGTTAAAAGTTATGCAAGCATCAAACAGGGAGCCAACGAGACTTATATAGAAATTATAAACAGGTTACAGGAAGCAATGGGCATTTTAGCAGCTGCAGTACAAAAAAGTTCCACTCCAAAAGGCACTTGTTATGGCTGTGGCAAGCCAGGACACTTCAAACGAAACTGCAAGGCAAATAGTAATAAACTACCCATATTGAACAGAGGGCGACAACCTAATACTTGTCCAAAATGTAAAAGAAAAACAAGCTCTAGAGAGAGGATAAGGATTTTAACCTCTTATCTTTATAACCTCTTATATTTGTAAATTTGAGACTTGGTTCAGAAAATAACAAAAATAAATTATATTTTTGTAAATGGGTTGAAATACTGGTAACTAAGATATGGGGTGTGAATTATTCCTCATAAATTGGAGTCACTGGTAAATTTCTAGATTCACTCTAACTACCTGACCTTTGCACATCTTATCAAGTTTGTTGACAGGCTGCAGCCCAAGTCCTTTTGTTTGCGACTCTTCAGTACTGATAACTTTGATGTTATCTAGGTTTGTCCAAGATTAGATATGAAGGATGTAACCTTCCATAGCTTTTGCTCACTCTGGTTAAGCCATCAGAACATGCTGACAATTCTGACAATTATTAACTACATTGCAGGGCTGACTCTGAGATTTTTAGGTTATAAGAACCTTCTACGGTGATAGTCAATGAACTTGCAATTTAACAGTTGTTGTATTTAATGTCTTTTATTTGTGAAAAGAAAAATGTTTTACAGAAAAAATGGGTAAGTGATTCAGTGTCAGTGAATGAACTGTCCCCAGATATGGAATGCCTTCCAAGATAATTGCAATTAAGGTAAGCTATTTCTGAATCATGTTATTACAAGAATTAATATATCCTTCATTTGTATATTAATAGTATTTTGGTAATTTGTTGCAAACAACCTACAGATTTGATCTATATAATACCAGACATTCAAAATGTGATAGCGATTATTAACCAGCATTTATTAGCGTAATGGGTTGATAGGATTCAGGATAATATAGTACTTTCCTTATTAATCCTTCTGCAGAAACGCCAACCTAGTGCGGTTTTAGGCCAGCTAACCCCAGATAATCGTTTACATATAGTGGAATGGATCTATTTACCACATACGCCCCCTAAGAATATTAGCTCTCCTCAATACATGTATAGTTCTCTAATTTGTAAGGCAAGAAATAAAGCCTTAAATATTATGGGATTGGACTTGGTATCTATCACCGTTTCCATTTCACAAGAGCAATGGGTATTTCTTTTTAAATATAATGAGGAATTACAAATTGCATTAACAAATTACATCGGTCATATTTGTCATTATCCTAAAGATACATGATTAATTCTAGTTGCAGAAGGCGTTTTGGATTTTCATTCTGCACTAAGCTTAACACCTATAATTGACGCGTTTACTGTCTATACAGACGGCAGCAAGACAGCAAGCGTCGTGCACTAGACTCAAGAATATGCTTCTCGAATCTTATTCACTCCCCCGCAACAATCCACTCAGCGCTCAGAAGTAGCCGCTGTTATTCTTTCACTGCAAATCTTTTCCCACTGTCCATTGAACCTAATCACAGACAGTCTGTACGTTCGTAATTTAGTTTACCAGCTTCCTGGTGCCTACGTCACCCCGTCAATTGATGACAACTTACTATCATTTGTTTCTTGAATTACGCTCGTTATTGTCAACATGTAAACACTCTCTTAGTGTGTTTCACATTCGTAGCCATCAAAATCTTCCTGGAGTCATTTCTACAGGAAATAATATTGCAGACTCTGGAACCAGGAAGGTTTTTGCACAATTTACCACTCCAATAGACAGTCATGCATTCTTCAACCAAAATGCTAAAGCCTTGGTAAAAATGTTTAAAATTCCCTTAAATCAGGCTACAACTATCTTGCACAATGCTCACAGCTTCATTCGGCTGCTGAGTATGGGGTATACCCCAGGGGACTTGCAGTAAATCAAGTGTGGCAAATGGATGTCACACACTATCCCCCTTTCGGGAAATGGAAATACTACACGTTACTATTGACACCTATTCTGGTTATCTTTGGGTAATGTCATAAACAGGAGAAACAATGAATCAAGTAATTAATCATATGGTACAATGCATTGCGGTTATGGGAAAGCCAAAAACTTTAAAAACAGACAATGGTTCTGCATATTTTTCCAATGCTTTTTCTGAGTTTTGCTTACACTGGGATATCCAGCTGATTCACAGTTTGCCTTATAATTCTACAGGACAAGCCATTGTAGAACATGCGAGCCGTACATTAAAATCTTATTTATTAAAACAGAAACCAGTGAAATATGCCGTTCCTAATTTGAGACAGGTTCAAACGTCTTTATCCATTGTTTTGTTCACTATTAACCATTTGAACTATTTTGCAGAGTATTCTGTCTGGCATGGACCTGCTCCCTTAATAACATGGGGGGAAGGGCTATGCCACTGTCTCAACTCCTACAGGTCCAGTTTGGCTACCGAACAGACACGTCCGACTGGCCCACGCAGCCGCTGACCCATTGCCCATTCCCATCTCCGAACCTACAGAAGAAGCTGCTGACACACCACCTGTTCCAGTCTCAGAAACTACAGCAGCAGAAAGAAATGTCCTGGCACCAGCATTTACAGAATCCCATTCCTGAATTTGATTTCATCTTACGGAAACCACAACAAATTCCCATATCACGCAAGATGACTGGAAAATAATTCTAAGACTGATCCCGTAACTTGAGGACACATTAAAAGCTTGAGTGACCAAGCCATTCTCACCTTGAAAAAGACTGAGCACTGCAGATCTTCAGAGGATCCTCTACATTTATTGCCATTATACCTTAATTTACCTTCTTTGAATTGTACTTCTGAAATATAATTATGCTTTATTGCATAATCTAATAGGCCCATTATGATATTGTTAGCTGTTATATTATTTATTTATTATTGTCTCATGCATTGTTCTCAGAACTCTTTGTTTATCCCATATTTTTATGTACTGTAACACCTGTCGCAGGTAATAGGCCTTTCCCACATGTGGCAGTGATTTACATTTTTGATTATTTGCTCACACATCACAAGTTCTTTTAACGATTTAAATTTAATTTGAGGACTTTGGTCTTGCACCACACTCAAAGAAGACAAAATATGTCTTGTGTGTATTCATTGCTTGTATCACCTTCACATGTGTTAACTGTACACATTATGCATATATTTGGGCTTTTTAGGGTTTGCACTGGACATTTCTTCTTCATCTTAATGCAATTAATTCTAGGTTACTATGCCCGGTACTTCTGGGTATAGGGAAAGTAATCTTGAGGTTCTCTTATTTTAGGGACATTTAGGGATTTTTTTAATATGCCTCACATATCTACTAGGGAATGCTAATTAATGCCAGACCTCTCAGTTGGCTTAGGAAGATATAGGGACTCACATTTTTGATTATGATATATGCACCTTATTAGTAATTATTAAATATGTGATAGATATGCGTTGATGTGTTTGGGGCCCCAGTCTGTGTGTGAGAATGTGTTTGATTAGGTGCGTGAATTGTGGGTGTGTCGTTATATTTGTTATGCGCATACAAAAACATTACTACTAACACTTTAGATTTTGAAACTTCCAGAGGCACTATATGGAAATAGTTAAGTTAGCGCCAAGGGGAATAGGAAAGATTTCCCAACTAACTGATTTCATAACTGAAGATGAAGTATCACATACCATGTTTACATCATGGTGAAAAGTAGCCAGAAAATTACCCTGGGATGCCATGACCATTTATACCCCCATAGTAGCAAATCATAAAAATCTGTACTAGAAATTGCCTTAACAGTTGACTAGCTTTGTGGAACTGTTCACATTTTGCAAATATTTCATATATGCTCCCCTTGTCCTTCCTGCAGGATGTTCCTGCTAATTTAACACACAATACCCAATGCTGCCTAAGTAGATTAGTGCCAGCATTAGTAAATAACAAACAATTGATTAATCCCAGGATTACTAAAGAAAGACTCTCTGTCTCTATAACCTCTGATAGTTATGCCTTAACTGATCAGTGTTATAGTAATGTTAACTTGCTCTGAAAAGCTGAAATTATCTCTTTGGCTGTCTCTTTACCTGGGCTAGCATTATATAATCATTAGCTTGTGCATTGACAAAAAACATTAATCATACCTCACGCACTTAGCTTGCTAAATCAAGAACATAAAATACAGACAGCTGTGTTAGACAACTGAGCAGCCATAGATTACATGAATTGGCCTCCAATATGCGTCAAGATAACTTACCAGAATGGTGGAATGCTCTATGGTCTGGCCAGTGGTTCCAGTCATTTTTCAGTCTACTCATTGGAATAGGTCTTTTGATTACTCTCTGTTGTCTTATTCAATGCCTGCCTTCCTTGTTTGCTTTATGCATCAGTCCATATCGCAAATTATCCCGAGCAGATTTGCTTCACCTCTATAAAGCCCTTAAAAATAGTTAAGGGGAAATGTAGGGACGCCATTCTGAAACAGGGCGAGATTGGCACACTGATTTCACCGCCCCGGTGTAAGAATTATGAATTATTTCCATTCCCTCTCCCCTCTTGCCATGTAGCCGGCCATTCTAAAGCAAGGGAAAATGTTAGCACCTTGTGACAGAATGCTGAGGCATTCCCCCCCCCTCTTGTCACAAGACCCCTGTCACATATTAACCCTTATCTTAAGCTGTCCTTATTTGGAAAGGACAACAGCTAACAGGCATTGCATTGCATATTGCAAAGACTCAGGTTCTGTCCACGTGTTAATCAGGCCCTTGTCTAAGTGCTGAGTTGGAGGGTAATCACGAGTTAAAGCATGAGGTAAAGGGAGGGTGATCATGATGTAAAAGCATGTACCTCTGTATACACCAATGTAAAAGCATGTACATTTGTATCCACCAATCATTAGATGTGTAAATGAGGGAGTTACTATGATGTCATTAGAAGCATAATAAAAGGGACTCGGAGCTAGCCATTGGCAGAGCCTCCATCCAGACTTGTATCCTATGTGTGTTTGTTTGCTGTGTTCCATTCCTACAGCCCATACAACTTATTATGTGGGGATATTAATATTCACCTTGAGCAAATAGACCAACCAGAAATTATTGAATTATGGACTCTTATCTCTCTATTAGGTTATTTTAAACCTCCTCCAGTTAAAACCCATCAACGAGGTCATCAGTTATATTTAGTTACATTCTCTTCTAGAGGCTTGACTAATCCCAAAATTTATTGGAAACAAGAAAATTGGACAGATTCTTTATGGTCTGATCATAGACTATGCAATTTTGAAATTGATTGGCAATTAAAGACAACTAAAGCAATAAATAAAAACGACAAAACAAGAAATAAAAAATTTAATGCTAGTAGAGGTAAGATAAATCCTGTAGAATTTTGGTCTCATTATGAGATAGTTTCAAAACAAAATGAAGAGACCGAACAACTTATGAATTCTTGGATTAATGATAGCACAAATATTTTAAATAAAATGGCTCTCATTAAAACCAGTAGAAAGAGACTTAGAAACTTAGAGGGATGATTCAATACAGAGCTGCTAATAGTAAAGAGAGATCTAAGAAAATTGGAAAGACAATGGTTAAAATCAGGAACTCAAGAGCATAGAGCTGCTTGGAGATTAAAATTAAAAAACTACAAAAATCTGTCCAAGGAAAAACGCAAAAATTTCTACCCCCCAAAAATTGATAATCTATCAATTAATAGTAGCAGCCTTTTTAAACTGGTTAACGATTTATACAATATAGACATTTACTGACATCCTTGAAGAATCTACTTTAACTGCTAACAGTTTGGCTGACTTTTTTAATTCCAAAATTCAAAAATTAAGATCTTCGTTACTGTACCTGCCAAGCCTCATTGGTGTTATCCTATTACAAAAGGTTTTCTGAAAGAACCTTTTCTTTCCAGGCAGCTAAACTCATGGCTTGCCCAAATTGTGCTTGATGCCTCTTCTTTTTTTTATTTATAAGTTTTCATTATTACATACCAAGTAAACAAAACTTGTACAGAAAGTGGATTAGTCAAAGTACAACTTCATAAAGTGTAAATCATAGCTTAATACAATTTACAAAGATAAATTAAAAACCCAAAAAAATTTGACTAAGTCACTCAAGTCCTCAACCTAGGATTCCAAGATTACACAAAGACGAAAAATAAAGGAAAAGAATACTACAATATAGCAAGATAGACTACAAATAGTGCTGAGGTAGGAGCTCCTTCTATAACTATTGAGCACTTGAGTTTCCTTCATCTAGCCGGGACATTGACAAAAAAGCACTTAATTGTTGGGGTTCAAAGAAAACATATTTAACTGAACGGTGGCAAATAATACACTTGCAAGGATGTCTCAGATAAAATGTTGCCCCCAGTGAAGTGACTCCTGGTCTCAGGAGAAGAAATTCTCTATGACACTTTTGAGTTTCCCTGGAAAGATCAGGAAACATTTGAATTTTACATCCAAGAAATTATTTGTTTGTTTTTAAAGAAAAGCCTCAAAAACCACATTTTATCAATTGAAAGAGCTACTGTTAATATCATCGTAGATGGTATAGCAATATCTCTGTCTGATGTTTCCAAAATTTACGATACATTTAATGGTGCTTGATCAGTTAATTTAGTATGTAATTGGTTCCCTCCTTTGTTAGGCAAAT
Source organism: Geotrypetes seraphini (assembly GCF_902459505.1). Taxonomy (NCBI): domain Eukaryota; kingdom Metazoa; phylum Chordata; class Amphibia; order Gymnophiona; family Dermophiidae; genus Geotrypetes; species Geotrypetes seraphini. Next base: position 15,975,517 of record NC_047085.1, read on the forward strand.
AGTACACTTGGGAAAAAGGTGGCAATGTTTCCTCTGGAATTTGTAAGATTTCCACCAGGTATCTCCTAAGCATCTCCCTAGGAGTTACCATCGTCAATCTTGGAAAATTAATTAATCTCAAGTTATTATTCCTCGCGTTGTTCTCAAGTGTTTCTAACTTCTTCCTAAGATTCACTTGGTGCTTAGCAAGGGATTCGTTGTACTTGTTTAGTTAATAAGTCTTGGTCAAGCTTTTGAATTGAGGATTTTGAAACTCAGATCTTCTTTTAACACCTTAAGCTCTTTAGTATGTTGAATCAATTTTGCTTCAACATATTGGAAATTGGGACTGATAGTCTTTGTAAAATTTATAGTTAAGTCCCATAAAGACTCCAGAGTCACTTGTGCTGGTTTATCCAAAATTAAAAGCCTTTGCTGAATATAGAAATGCCTACCTTCTGTATAAGCTGACTCTTGACTTTGTTCTAGCTGATTATCTTCACCTCCGGTAGCTGAGTCTCCCCCGGTTTCTCCTACAGAGACACTCTGAACCAGGGGCTCTGTCTCCAAACTCTCCGACGGTAGACTTCTCGCCTCAGGGGAGAGTTCCTCCCCCATCTCCGGGGTTTCCTCTTCCTCTGGAGAGCAGGTAACTCAGGGTTGCGGAGGTGGGGCTCTCACGTTGGGACTAAGTGTGGTATCTGGCCCAGAAGCGACTCTGGTTTCGTCATGTCCAGGCACCCTCAGCGGGCTGGCCTCTGGCGCGCAACTACAGCTCCCTGCATCCTCCGCACTCTTTGATGTTGCCAAAGGTCAGGACATCGGGGCACCTCGAGGTGCTAGCGGCACTCCTGCCTCTCTTCTTCGTTGAAGGTAGGCTACAGGAGCTGTCAGTAATAGGCAGGAAAAAAGTTGTGAGTGACGCAGTTCAGATGTGATCCTCTCAGCACTTCTGTACCGCAGCCATCTTGGAATCTCCACATACCTTGAGCTATTCGCCTCTTATCTTGACTTTAGAAAGCAGATTAAAACTCAATTATTTAACAGGCCAAGTTCTTAATATTATTATTATAATCTTTTATTCTTTTAAGATTGTTGTACCCTTCTTTTATGGCATGTATGTATTTTTCTTATATTATATGCATATAACTTGTTGATTTTAATGATTTGCATTGTTTGTATTTCAATTTAATTGTTGTGAACTGTCTAGAACTTTCTGGGTATGGCGGTATACAAAATAAAATTATTATTATTAATAACAGTGGTTGAAGTGAAAAGATATCATTAAATGGACTACCCCTCATGCATTAAATTGCTGAAACTTAGCCAAGTTGGGTACTTCTTCAATAAAGTTTTTTTGTGTGCTACTGGCTGTTCCTCTTTTTTCTTCTTTTGGTATTGCAGAGGTTTCACTCCATTGAAGCCAGCCCTGTTGAATTTAAAGCTCAATCTATTTTGAACCTTACCAAGAGAGTAAAATAGTCACCAAAGTTTCTACAAGAACACTATGGTGCTCATTTTGAAAAGAGATAAACATTACAAAAGTGGCATAAAGCGGTAGATGCACTTTTCCCCCAAGGAACACAGCCAAGTCACGATTTTCAAAACTCAGATTTGAAACTTTTTTTTCTCCACAATTCATCTAAACCACAAGGAGACGTGCTTTGGGTGACATTAGGGTGGGTACAGAATTTGGATTTTGTCAAGAGATAAAGAAACAAGATAAAAACATCTAGGGCAGGGGTAGGGAACTCCGTTCCTCGAGAGCTGTATTCCAGTTGGGTTTTCAGGATTTTCCCAATGAATATGCATGAGAAATATTTGCATGCACTGCTTTCAATGCATATTCATTGGGGAAATCCTGAAAACCCGACTGGAATGCGGCTTTCGAGGACCGGAGTTCTCTACCCCTGATCTAGGGCATAAATTGAATGTTGTTAACTGGACCTCTTTCAATCACAACTAAGTCACAATAAGGTATCTTAATTGACCAGTTGACCACTGGAGGGATTAAGACCTAAGCCTTCCTTAATTTCTCAGTGGTCACTGACCCCCTTCCACCACCCCCTTCCCCAACCATGTGACAGTGCATACCAACATTTGTGACAGCTTCAGAGATTATGGTCATTCCTATTAAAGAGTGGCAAGCGGTTTTTAGGAGACTAGTGATTAGTACAGTGGACTGTAGAGAAAAGGATATAGGTCCATATTAGAGGTCTGCACGGGAATGGGGATTGCAGGAATCCCATGGGTCCCCCAAAGGGATCCACCCAGGTCTGCGGGACTCCCACAGGGATCCCCCCCCCCCAGGCTCACAGGACTCCCACAGGGATGGAACCATGGTTCCCGAGGCCTGGAAAGAGAATTAGAAGATAGGCAAAAGCAGAAACTGGGACCAAGATGATGGAAAAACAAAATGTTCCATCAGCTACAGCAAGGGAGATGTTCATTTTGAGGGGAGCTAAGCTCAAAGTGGGAGGCCCAACCCCCTCTCATAGTTATGCCATAACAAAATGAAGTACAGTAAAACCTTGGTTTACAAGCATAATTCGTTCTGAAAACATGCTTGTAATCTAAAACACTCGTATATCAAAGCAAATTTCCCCATAAGAAATAATGGAAACTCACAATTCGTTCCACAACCCAAAAACTTTAATCCAAAATACTATACAAACTCATATTGCAAGACCTCGCTCGTTTAGAACAGTCACTACACTCTTGAAGCGTAAGCGAGAGAAGAACCATCGGCTCAGTTGTGGTGTGTGTATACTGTATGAACTTGAAACATAGAAACATAGAAATTGACAGCAGAAAAGGGCCATAGCCCATCGAGTCTGCCCATACCATACTTGTATTGCAAGACATCTATAATAATAAAACGCTAAGCGCGCATGCGCACTCTTAATGCCGTGTTACCTGATCTGTAGTTCCGTGGCCGACAGAGTGCGCATGCACGCTTACCACGCATCTCTCTGTCTCGCACATGGCTTGCCGGCTCCAGCCACACAAAGTTCATTTTTTTGTTCAAGCCCCCGCCACGGCTCCTCTATTGAACCTCACCAGAGACGGAGAAGACTTCCGACTCTGGCAGGGATCAAGAGAGGAGATTCAGCGTCGACTTTGAACTAAAAATGAACTTTGTCTGGCCGGAGCCAGCAAGCCTGCTGCGAGACAGAGAGATGATCGCATCTGAATATTAACGGAGCGTGGGCGTAGGGGGCCTGGCTCCCAGGCTACTGCGTCCGGAACACGACGTCAAAAGTGGAAGATGGCGGTGGGTTGGCTCACCTCATGGCAGATGCGCAGGAACCGGCTCTAACAGGCTCACCCTCCCTCTTCCCCACGCTCTGCTCCTCTTCCGCGGATGTCGTGTGCTAGGGGGACGACGCCTGCTTCATGGCCCGGCACCGGACATGCTCGGTGAGTTTGTCTTCTAGGGACGGGGAAGCACGGAAGAGGTGTGCTGGACTGTGGGAGCAGGGAAGAGGGACAGGGGAGCATGGAAGTGGTGCTGCTGCACAGGGAAGTGGGGTGAGGGAAATGCTGCTGCACAGGAAAATGGAGGGGAGGATATGCTGCTACTGTACAGGGAAGTGGGGTGAGCAGGGAAATGCTGCTGGTGAGAAAAGGGGGCTGGGGCTGAAAGGGAAAAGATGGGAGAAGGGGGCTGGGGGGAGAAATGGGTTTGAAGCTGGAGCTGGGGCTGAAAATAGGGGACATGTGAAGGAAGGAGGCTTTACTAGCACCGTTAATGTAACGGGCTTAAACACTAGACTTGCTTATATATCAAGTTAAAATTTAATCAAATGTTTTGCTTTTCTTGCAAAACATTTGCAAACCAAGTTACTTGCAATCCAATGTTTTACTGTACTTGCTGAGCTTGTTTTTGGATTTCCAGTTCAGTTTTGGCACATTTTACTTATGCAACCAGTATTGCTAGATGTCACTTCACTATACACATCTATACCTCAAGATGAAGCGCTTGACACCTTAAAAAAGACGTTTGATAAGAGAGAATGACCAGTACCTATACCAACAGAGTTCCTTTTGTCCTTGGCACGATTAGCCATGAAAGAGAATTTTTTCATGTATAATGGAAAAAATTTTAAACAGAAGAAGGGAGTGGCGATGGGTGCCACCTTTGCCCCCTCAGTGGTGAATTTGTACATGGCAGATTTTGAACTTGTTTGGTTAGAAAATTCACCTTTTAGTTCCTGTATTTTCAAATGGTACAGATTTATAGATGATGTTTTACTTCTTTGGACTGGTACAGAACAAGGTTTGCACTTGTTTATAACATGGCTTAATAGCTGCGATAACAATGTTCAATTCACTGTTCAATATTCAACTAAAAGGTTAAATTATTTAGATGTGATGGTGATCCAAGATTTAGACCATTTTGAGTTTGATTTGTATATAAAATCAACAGATAGAAATACTTTCCTGGACTTTCAAAGCTGTCATCCTGCATCTTTAAAGAAGAACCTCCCCTTTTCTCAGTTTTTAAGACTGAAAAGAAATTGTACCAATAATAAAAGTTACAACAAACATTCAAAATTTCTAATTGAAAAATTAGAACGCAGGGGTTACCCAAGAAACCTCTTAAAAAAGGCATATAAAAGGGCAAAGTATTATCATCGGGAATGGCTGTTAGAGAAACGCATTAAAGGTATGGATGATAAAGATTGAATGACATGTGTATTGAAGTATTCTACTGCAGGAAAAGAGATTGCTGACATCATGAAGGATAACTAGAAGATCATGAAAACTAATCCTTTGTTACAAAATACGGACCTGCAAATTGCATTTTCCAGAGATAGAAATTTAAAGGAGATATTATCACCTGCAGTACACTTCAAGTTTATTCATATTATTTGATTGAACGCTTTTCCAAATTACAAAGCGTTGTACAAAAGATAAAATAAGAGTTAAAGAAATCACTTATACATAGTATATTAATCAAACATACAAGGGTAACTACTTTTAAAAATTACTAGAAACAATAGGAAAGTGGGGAAGAAATACAATTTTTTAAAGAAAAAGTACATAAAAGGTAAGTACATTAGGGGGGTATGAGGAAAAGGATTGGTGATAGAAGAAAGATCAAATGAGAGAGCTATTAGTAGTCTTGATTTAAGGGAGGTTGGAAACTATAAGATTTTACCGTGAAAATGAACTTTCAGTTAAAGGCTTCTTTAAAAAGAAGGCACTTTAAACTTTTCTTAAATTTTTGCAAATCCTGTTCGAGTCTTAAGTATAAAGGAAGAGAGTTCCAAATCGTTGGAGCAGTTACAGAAAAGATAGAAGCACGGCGTGTTCCGATAATTTTTAAAGAGGGAACATTAAGAGTAAACTGAGAGGATGATCTAAGAACTCTTGATGAACTATGTGGAATCAGAAGCCTATCTATAAATGCAGGTGTATTTGTCTTTATTGTCTTGAAGACTAAAAGAGCTATTTTATATGTAATCCTATATGTTATTGGCAGCCAGTGAGCTTTTTGAAGTAGAGGTGTGACATGGTCAAATTTTTTTGAACCTGAAATTATCTTTATTGCTGTGTTTTGTATAAGTTGAAGACACCTTATATCCTTTAGATATGCCCCTTTTAATAAGGAATTACAATAATCTAATTTTGATATTACTAGGGAGTGAACTAAAGTATTAAGGGAAAAAGTATCAAGAAGGGGGACAAGTGAGATCATACAGAGTCCACTTCCTAATGGATTCTATAAATGTGGCAAATGTACTATCTGCCAAATTACCTTACCTTTGAAAGAATTCATCAGCCCAAAAGATGGAAAGATCTATAAAATTCAACATTTTCTAACCTGCTCTTCGGATCATATTGTTTATGCCATTATTTGCCCCTGCGAGAAGTGGTACGTGGGCATGTCCACTAGACCTTTTAAAATCAGGATCAGTGAACATAAGTCTAATCTGAAGTGTGGGAGACTAACAGCCCCCTTGGTTGAACATTGCACTATAATGAAACATAATTTTCAAGATATAAAATGTTTTTGCTTTGACAAAATAGTATTAGATAGAAGAGGGGGAGATCGTAAAAGACTCTTAATGCAGAAAGAATCCCGCTGGATTTTTAAATTAGGTTCCTTAAAACCAGCAGGTTTGAACACTACAGTTCGTTCTTTTAAATTGAATTTTAGGTCTAAATTTTAGGTATGAGAGTAGATCTTCGATTTGTTTTGAGGTGTGGTCTTCTAGGTGTAGATTAATGTCTCCGAGGAGCAGATTATGTGTTGAGTTAAGAGAGTTCTGGAAGATGAAGTCTTCGAGTTCGTGTTTGGAGGTGTTCCATTTGCCTGGTGGCAAGTTAAGGTACCTGTGAGTGTGTGGTCGGATAGTTGGCAGGCTAGAAGGTCCAGGTGGGGGGAGGAGTGTTTATCCAGGACTTTTAGGGTTAAGGTTGTTTCTTTAAGAACAGGCAGAAAGAATTTCTTGGCTTTAAAATACAGATGTTTCCCGACTTGTCACATGAGATGCAGAAGCGTAGACGTGAATTTCTTCTTCTTAAGCCCAGTGTCTTAGCTTTAGGGGCTACATTTTATTTGAGACATCCCTGTAAGTGGGTCGTGTATCACCTTGCAATTATGTTGGGGTTTTTTTTTTAACCTTTTCAGTTGACTACCTTTTTGTCACTATCTCGTTTGAAAAACCCCCCACAAAAAACCTTAAACTCTTTTGATTTAGAATGCTAAGAATGATTAAGGGGATCACGAACAGATCAGAGGTTATCATGCCACTGTACCGGGCCATGGTACGCCTTCACCTGGAATACTGCGACCAGCAATGGTCGCCGTACATGAAGGACACATTACTACTCGAAAGGGTTCAAAGAAGAGCGACTAAAGGGGTTGGAGGAGTTGCCGTACAGTGAGAGATTAGAGAAGCTGGGCCTATTCTCCCTTGAAAAGAGGAGACATGATCGGAAACATTCAAGATAATGAAGGGAATAGACTTAGTACATAAAGACAGGTTGTTCACCCTCTCCAAGGTAGAGAGAACGAGAAGGCACTCTCTGAAGTTAAAAGGGGATAGATTCCATACAAACGTAAGGAAGTTCTTCTTCACCCAGAAAGTAGTGGAGAACTGGAATGCTCTTCCGGAATCTGTTGTAAGGGAAAACACCCTCCAGGGATTCAAGACAAGGTTGGACAAGTTCCTGCTGAACCAGAATGAACACAGGTAGGGCTGGTCTCAGTTAGGGCACAGGTCTTTGACCTGGGGTGCCGCCGCGTGAGCAGACTGCTGGGCGCGATGAACCACTGGTCTGACCCAGCAGCAGCAATTCATTTTGCCCTCAGCTCTATAGCCTTTAACATGCTTGATTTATTTTTATTATGTCTTTTGCCATTTGTTAATCTTGGATCCTATTAGGGGACTTGAGTAGTTAAACCTATTGCTGTTTTCTTCTTTCCTTTTATTTATTGTTAAAGTTGTATACTTTAATGGAACATGTTCTTTGGTTTAATTTCTTTCTGTACAAGTTATAAATGCTTGGTATTTAAGTTTAAAATTATAAATAAAAAAAATAAATTGTGAGCCTTCCAAATACAAGTGTGTAGTTAGGCCGTTTCCCCAATATTCAGCCGGTAGCTGAATGTTGTCACCAACTAAATTAAACATTGTCACCAGCTAAATTATACCCCAATATTCAGTGCTGGGTCTCCATAAGCATTTTGTTCTTTAAATTTTTTTAAAAGCCCCCAATTCCTTTTACAACCCCACACCCCAAGGATGACCTTTTCTTCTCACCATGCCGCACTTCACTCCCCCACCATGCCTAGGAAGCCCCCAGGTCTACCTAAATATCTGGTCTAGCAGGATCTTTGGGAACAGGAGTGCAGCCCCCATACTACTTCCCCCTTATGGCTTTTTAAAAAGGCTGCTGCAACCTTTCCAAATACCAAAGGTCATGGCAACCATTTTGAAAGGCTGCTACAAGGGCTATACTTCTGCCCCCGAAGACTCTGCTGGATCACCGGGGCTTACCTTGACATGGCAATGTAGGGAAGAGGGTATCTGTGTGGGTAAGGGGAGGTGGGGGTGTTAGAAGAATTGGGGGTTCCAGGTTTGTTTTAAAATAACAGAAATAATTAGGCAAGCTGGAACCTGCTTAAGATGAGCAGGCAAATTTTAGACAGCTGTCCTAAATTCACTTTATCTGAGCCCTGGCTCCTCCCCAGCATCACTCGACTGGTCCACTTTTTTATGGGATGGTCAGATCCAATATTCAGTAGCACTGCCCAGCCTAGTGCCACCGATTATCAGCATTTCACCGCTGAGGGGCGATTTAAACAGACCAGAGCCTCTTTGGCCCACTTATATTGTTCTGCATATTAGGCCCAGTAGGTTTTTAGGTGTTCCTCGAGAGTTCACAATACAAAATAAGGGTATTAAGCTGAGATTTCTACCTGGATCCCATATGTGAAGACCACAGCCTTGACTGCTAGGTTCTCCTTCTGCTATGCTGGGATAACTATGTGACCAGTTTACCATCCCATCCCTATGACTTGTTTTTTTATGTTTTTTTCCTCTGGGACTTTTTTTTCTGGTATCTAAAGAAACATATACTAAGCACAAAAAATGTGTGATATGGATGAAAATTTTAGACATTTTCATCAAAACATCTATAACTGGACTTGGATGTCAAATCAAAAATGCCCCTTCACAATTTGATCAACAGAAGTTCCATAAAACAGTTCTTTTCCTGGATTTACATTGCTTGTCAAACCTTTAAGAACATGAAGAAAACCTTTTTCATCTATCTTACCCTACTTGGGTTGTCTAATCATCTGATTGGAATATTTTCTCAATTACTACATTTCTTCTACTATAAGATTTAAATATCTTTTCTATCTCCTATTTTTGCCAGTGCTGACAAGCCCTTGGTCTTACATCAGTTCTACTTCTCCTGATTCTATTTATAATGGAAGTCAAAGGGCTAGATTCACTAAGCTCACCAATCGTGTCCCGACCAGTTTGCGAGCGTTCTCCGACCCCGATTCACTAATCTTCTGCCTGTTCGGCACATGCAAATGAGGGGAAATGGCATGCATAAGTAGGAAGGCAGCAATTCATTAAACAGAAGGAACACCGATTGGGCTTGACGATCCAAAATGAAGTGACTGCTGAGGACCAGTCACTCACGTCCTTGCCGACTGTCCTGCTCTCTGCTGCCCTGAAATCTCAGTATCAAAATAAAAAATAAAACCATCAAAATAAAACATTTTTGGAATGTTAAAACACATCTCCCTTGTGCAAAAAGCGCAGTGTGAGCCCGTGGTTTTAACCCATTTCCACCGAAGTCCTCTCCTCTGTATTACAGTAAACTATGCTCCACAATATAGGTGCCGCACAGTGCTGTGTCCGGAGCTGTGGGCTGCCCGCCACCTTGCATTAGAACACAACAGTGGCCAGACCCATTTCAGGGGCACTTTCTTTCATCAGGAAGCCATTCTTCACAAAATGGAAGAAATATTGCCGTTGTTGACTTCCTTTCTGCAAGGAGCTGCTTCATTGCTTCAGTAAACCCAATAGCGATCCTGGCTGTTACAAGTCGTGTGTATGTTTTAAGTTCACGCGCGGATCACATCTACAGGCAAACAGCATGGTCTGCGGATGTGTCTGGATCGCTCTGCAGCGATCTATGGGGTCGCTATGGGGTGTGCTTCCAATCACCTAATTTGCATAAGGACGCTGTGGTGAATTGATTGTCCGGCAGGACTCGGCCATGGATCGCCCAACGGTGAGTTTAGTGAATCTAGGCCTAAGTCTAGAAAATATTGTCTATGGTTTAGTCCAAATTTCTTCCACTTTTGCATCCAAGAGCACTACTGCTCTTGCCTTTCCATTGTTGTCCAAATAGCTACATAAAAACTTCACTTTTATAAGAAAACTACCTTCTGGGATCTCAAATAGCTCTTTGATCTCTTCCCAGACTGTTTGCTAACCAGAACCTCAGAGACAAGCAATTGATCTTTGGCTATAGTATATCACCAGAAGCCCTGGAATAACCTTACTGCATTTAGACTACCCTATTTTAAAGGAAACGAAGTGTTTTTTTGAACTATGATTAGTTCAATAAACTCCAGCAAAGAGAAAGTGAGGTCCAAAAACAGGAGGGAGTCCAAGGTGTCAAAGTTACATCCATTTATTATAAATTCCTTCTGGGAACGGCAAGAAATGCATCTGAAGCAAGGATTTCATGATGGAGTTCTGTAACTTGGTTGATGGATCGACAATTTTTTCCCCAAACGGCTAAACCAAATGTTTGTGCAGATCACGTGGGGAAACGCAGAAAACAAAATCTCCACACTACACAGGTGGACATCCACAGGCAATACCTTTTGCTTTATGGCATATCGTATAAAAATTCTTCAATACCGCACATCTTGTATTACATTTTTCCCTGCACAAAGAAAATGATTCACATACTTAAAACAAAATAATCTATTTTTGTAGAAAAAAATTTAACTTACAAGGTATAACAAACATTTGTGCCAGGTAACCATTGCAGAGAAAACTGATCCATACTTTGGCACTAAAAGTTCAAAGCAAAATCTGAAAATTACTGTTTCAGTCACTTGGGTACCCATTTTATCTGTGGTCTACAGGGTGCATTTCCAGGATGGATTCGACTGTGGAGGGGTAGTGGTAGATTTGCTTTGGGGGGGAGGGGAGGGGAGAAAACTTTTACTATTCTGTTTATGGTTGCTACAACAGGTACTGTTGGATTACTTTATGTACTTCCGTACCTTCTTGTTAATCTTGTGTAAGACCATTGTGCTTGTGATTTGCAGTTTCATCTGTAAGTAAAATACAAGGGCAATTTGAAAAGTTTGGTAAAAATAAAAACAATTTAAAACAATATTTTTAAAAATTTAACAAAACCTATTTTTCTGACAGGATGGAAAAACTGGACACTCACTGGACTAAGTGTCCATTACTTTAGTTGCCTTTTTCCAGAAAGTCACTTTCTTTGTAAGTATATTGCCTTGATACATTATACATTTCTGTCTACACCACATATTTTTTTATGTTCCTGCTTAATACAGGTGCACACTTTTTCCTAAGATGTAAGGGATAGCTCACAATTCTAAAAAAAACAAACACACACTGGGCTCCTAGCAGACATCATCCAAATATTACATTATTTGAGTGTAACCCACACTGGGACCTATGTACTAACATGTTAGCTATTAACATAGCAAGTAGCACATTCTGCAATAATTTCTGTTAACAGCTAACTTGGAAGTACAGGGACTAAATCAATTATTGCATGCAAACTTACTGTGATAAGAAAATGATAGGAAAAGCCCCATCAGTTAAACATAGATTATTGTTTAGTTTTATTTTGGATTTAGCTCATGCCTTTTCAGAAGTAGTCCAAGGTGAGTTACATTCAGGTACAGTAGTAGGCATTTCTCTGTCCCTAGGGGGCTTACAATCTAAATTTGTATCCGAGGCAACTTTAGAGATTTAGGCTTCCTTTTACTAAACCGCAATAGCGGGTTTGAGGGCAGGAAGCCGCGCAGAATGACCCACGCTGCTCCTGACGCTCATAGAAATTCTATGAGCGTTGGGAGCTGCGCGGGTCATTCAGCGTGGCTTCTTGTGCTAAAAACTGCTATCGCAGTTTAGTAAAAGGAGGCCTTGGTTTGCTCAAGCTAGTGGCATAACAGAGACTAGTCCCCTCTTTTACTAAGGTGCGCTAACCGATAATGTGTCCATAGACTAACATGCACGTGTTAGCATTTAGCATGCGCTAAATCAATTAGCGCGCACTAATCGGTTAGCACACCTTAGTAAAAGAGGGCCTATGGCAGACTTTTTAAAATCAATTTTTCCATTGTTAAAATTACTTTTTTCAAGTGAAATAAAATAATTATCCACAACATGAGTCAAGATATCTTTATTTATACAATACCATCTCACTATGATTCAAATAGTTTGTAATTCTAATTCAGATGAATCTTTGTTCAGGATTTTTTTTTTTTTAATTAATAAAAAGAATGGAGAGGGTATGTAAATCTTCTTGGAGGCTCTATTTTTTATCTATATAATCTGCAAGCATCCTTTGAAGATGAAGATCTTTGGGAAGATTATTATTCCCGTCCTGTACTTGGAGCTTTGTAAGACTTTCTAGGAGTTTCCTGTGTCCTAAGAAAAATGGTGGTACAATATAGATTAAACAGTTGTAAATTATATTCCCACAGACCCTCCCCCACATATTATACAAAATCTGATGATGGGGAGGACATCTGTCCTTCTTTGTTAAGCAAAATCCAATAGCACATAAAGATACTAGCATGAAAGGACAAACACCTCCACCATCAATATGTCACAATGTAAAATATAAGACCTGGAAAAACTTGGATGCAAGATAACTTCATCCTTTCATAACACAGTCATTCTATATTGGCCAAAGGGATTATTTATTAACCCCCTCGCTCCTCCAAAAACATACAGAGTACAAACATATCCTTGTAGGGGATCATCTGAAAATTCCCCTTCCCCATTATGCAGCGTCCTGGGTTGTCATAACAGAATTCCACAACTCTCTCTTCCTTGTACTATATAATACCTCATCCCATTCAGTTCCAAAGTGGCCAGCTTAGGGAGGGGGGTCACCATGTGGCCATACTATTCATCCCCCAAGATGTTCAGCACCCGTGAATGTCCCAAAATCCCCCTTCCTGAAAAGATGCTTTTCCTATAGAGATGGTGCTCCTGAAGGGGCCTCCACCTACCTGTCCTCCAAAACGCACTGTGTACTCTGCTGTTACTGGAGGGACGAAGTGGGTGGGGGCCAGAGGATTAGGGACCGTGTACCTGGCATAAGATCTTTCATGCCACAAGGAGGACTATCCTTGCCGCAGGAAAAGGGAGTGTCTTTGCCGGAGGGGCAAACATCCATCCCGTGGTGGTGATGGTGGTGGTGGTGCTGAGGATCCTTGCCCTGGTGGTGGTGCTCCTTGGGATGGTGGTCATGGTGGTGGTGGTGCTCCTTCCCGTGGTGCTCGTGGTACTCCTTGGGGGGGTGGTGGTCGTGGTGGTGGTGGTGCTCCTTGTTGTGGTGCTCGTGGTACTCCTTGGGGTGGTGCTCGTGGTACTCCTTGGGGTGGTGCTCGTGGTGATGGTGGTGCTCCTTGGGGTGATGCTCGTGGTAGTCCTTGTTGTGGTGCTCGTGGTGCGGCTCCTTGCCGTGGCCGCGCTCGTGGTGGTGGTGCTGCGGCGGCTGCTCCTTGCCGCCGTGCGGCGGCGGCGATAGGGTGCGCGCGCGGTTATCGTGGTCGCGCAGCGCGTACCTCAGCTCCAGGTTCTCCTGCATCAGGGCCATCATTTTGCGCAGCTCGCCGTTCTCCGTCAGCAGCCGCACGTTCTGCTTCCTCAGGCCGTCCACCTCGGGGCTCTGCACGGAATCCATGGCCGCTGCCGGCCGCTCCCCGATGACTACGGACGAGACGCCCTCCACCACCACCTTCACCACCCACCCACCACTACTATCGAGGGGACGTTAACGGTGAAGGGAAAGTGGGGGGAGGGAGGAGGGAGGGGGGAACAAAAGAACGAGGAGGGGGAGGGGAAGGAGAAATTAGTTTAAAAAAAAAAAAAAAAACCTCGAATTTAAGAACTGCGCTTCAGAGAACGTCTCCCTCTCCTTCCAGCGCTCAACTAACAACTGAACTGACCGCCGCGCGCGCCGCAGCCCGCCCTTTTTATAGTCCGCGGCGGGGTCTGTGACGCTGGCCACTGTGAGGTAGGGGCGCGCGGCTGCCGCGTCACAGAAAGCCGGGTGGGAGGGGGAGGGAGGGAGAGCGTGTTTTTATTCTCGTCAGTGACAACCGCCTCTGGCGAGGGCTAAATTCCTCCCCCCCCCACCCAAACAACCAACATATGTGACGTAAAATGAAGCGTTTCCCGCCTTTTTATTGTTTCTCCACGAGACACCTTCAGCTTGTGCGGAAAAAAAAAAACCGGGGGTTTCCTATGGAGAAGCTCAATGTGCTTCTTATATATGTGGCTGGGGGATTTGGGAAGAAAGGGTGGGCATTGGAAAAGTGGTATAGATTTAAGCTGAAGAAAAATAATTCAGAATATAAGAAAAGAACTACATCCCAATGGAGAGGACTAGATGTGATCTCCACAGCTGTATACCTGAATACTTGTTAATAACAGATCAGTCCTCTGAAATGTGGCCAAACTTTGGAAAAAAAAAAAAAAAGAAACCCCAAACTCTACAATAAATTCCAAATAAATCTTATTCTTCAATCATCTATTCCCTTAACTTATGAAGCCATAATTTGTGGTAGGTTACACGTTAAGCCTACTTTAGACAAATATAAAAGCCGTCTTTTTATCATGATGGGAATAGCTGTACAAATGGTCACACATAACTGGAAGAGCCATGACAGACTTAATTACGCATTTTGGTAAGCAAATGTGTGTACCACATATAAATATGAGAGAATGAATGTGGAATGTTTGGGGTTTCATAATTCATTTAATAAAGTGTGGAGCCCATTGACTGACTGCTTTTGTTACCTCGCAGTAATGGTCATGTATTTTTCCTTTTCTTAGATTTCCTTACACATCCAGGGTGGGTGGGTAGGGGGAGGGAAGTGTATTTTGATGTTAAAATTACTTAATTATAATATTGTAGTCACATAATATGTTTTATTGTATTAATAATTGGGAGGAGGATGGGAGAAAATGATTGTTTTATGTATTACTTGTGTAATTAATAGTGCGTTTTATGCATTATTTTATGTTCAATTATTTGTATTGCACTATCAAAGTTTGAAAATCAATAAATATTAAAAAAAACAAATAAACAAGAAAATTCCACATAGCTTATATGAGCATTGATAGAAAAATACATTTCTGTGGCTTAAATCTACTGGTTTCATGCAGTTCTCCCAAATTCTAGCACTATTTGCTAGAGCATTTAAATCATTCTCTATTAACTTGTTTCACATCACTTATGATATCATTTGTAGCATAAACTCCCTCAGCATCCACTATCTTGTTAGGGAAAGGAGGAGATAGTGGATGCTGCAGATGGGCAGACTGCATGGCCTTTATCGGCTGTCATGTTTTTATGTTTCTGTCATCTCTAAGTTAGACCTGATATGTGTGTGGCTCGTCTTCATTAGAGCTTCTATCATTTTTTATCATTTTTCTGTCACTTTTTGTACCTGCATTATGATATTCCCAGTTTTATTATGCATTCTTTTCTGAATAATTCGCAACATTTTATTTCAGTGTTCTTCAATGTAAGGCCCGAGGACCACTGGTGGATCATACTGATGCTAAGGTACTTATTTTAGAAGCACCACTGGTGTGGTAGGCTTGCATAAATAGCATTTAGACATTTATAGCACATCTAAATCCCAATTTCACAAAGCTGGGATACACACATCTAAAATTGGAAAATGTGCAAGAGGTCCTGGTTTGGGTATGTTTTGCACAAGACTAGGGGTCAGGACTAAAAATAAGCATGTAATCTCCCCACTTCTGAAGGAGAATGCATATACTCTGTACCCAATTCTGTTGTGTTTTGTGGGGTTTTTTTGCCTCTCATGTTACCCAAATTCATTCACTGTTTTCAGGTGGCTGAGAGAAGAGTGTGAGAATTCAAGTATCATAAGGTTCAAACTCTGGGTGGAGTTATAAAGAAGACAGAAGTGGTTTTGCAAACAATCCTCTGGTGAAGGTATGAGAAGGGATTAAAATCTATATGGAGGCAGACAGATGGGGCTGCTAGTGCAGGATAAAGGAGGCTGAATGGTGGGAATTGAGACTCTGGAATAGGATTTGATGAGTGTGAGGAAAAGGAACTAGGAACAGTGTATGGGGAGATGGATTTAGACAGAGATAAAGAATGTGTGGTATGAAGTAGGTTTAGGGGAGGAGAGAGTTTGTGGGGAGACAGACTTTCTTTAGTTCCACAAGTTCTTTTGAATGCCTCTGAACACCTGGGTTGGTCACATCAGAGAAGGAATTTCAAGTCAGCTTTGGCAAATACTGAAAAACCACAAATAACTTTTTTATATGTTATTTGCTGTTTTCTATTAAAAACCATCATGAATATGGTGAAAACGCGAATAACATGGTGGGAGACTTGGTCTGTTCCTGAAGAAGAGGCAAAACATGGTGAAGAAAGTGCTGGAAATCAGCGATTTTCTCTGTAAACGCTTAGAATCAGCGATTTCTCTATACAAGCTGATGTAATTTGGGGGGAGGAGCCAGCAAGCTAAAAACCGTGAATAATCGAAACCGCGAATGCTGAAACCGCAAATATGGAGGGAAAAGTGTAGACAAATGGGTACGAGTGAAAAAAAAAAAAAGGGTAGAACTACAATGGTTAAAGAAAAGTAAGATATAAAGGTATAAACATAAGGAAGGGGTTAAAAACAAATAAGTCCAATACAAGAGGACTCATAAAAAATAAATAATTTTTTTTTAATCCTTAAAAGGACATTTATACTTGAAAGGCATCTTTAAAAAGAATCATAGGTAGCAGAACGCTTTTTTGTTTGGTGGGGCTCGCAAGCTCTGCCCCAGACCCCGCCCCATAATAGTACTAATTGTAATACCATTTTTTCCATTCATTTTTCATATATACACACAATATAATCTTATTAACAATACATAATGGTTAACCACAAAATTAAACTACGCAAAGCACACTGTATGTTTCTCAACATTCATTCCTACCAGAACACCTGGCCTTGGTCGCACATGCAGAACACAGATAACCCCTATGCAAATACAGGACCACAAACTAAAAGTACTAATATACCGTATTTTTCGCTCCATAAGACATATTTTTCCACCCAAAAAAGTGGGTAGAAAAAAGGGTGCATCCTATGGAGCGAATACCCCAATCCCCCCCTTTACCTTATTTAGGCTGCCGCCATTGCTCACCCCTCACCCACCGCCGCTGCTGCTGGTTACTCACTGCAGCGAAAGTAGAGGAAGGGAAAGGCCAGGCGGGTGCAGCGATTGCACGCCGCCGGCCCAGAAGCCTTACTCCCGACGTCAATTCTGACGTTGGCGAGAAAGTCTGGGCCAGAGGCCTTTATTGATATTTTCTGTTCTTGGATCACCCCAATTTGTGGACTAAATAATTAATTATGATTTCTTATAATGCTTTTGTGCATATAATACAATTCTTTATTTCTAATCTGCTTTCAAGTAAAGGGACTTAGAAGTTCTGATTGACAAGTCGATGAAGCCATCCACACAATGTGCAGCAGCGGCGAAAAGGGCGAAGAGAAAGCTAGGAATGATAAAGAAGTGGATCACGAACCGATCGGAGAATGTTAACATGCCGCTTTACCGGGCCATGGTGCGCCCTCACTTGGATTACTGCATCCAGCACTGGTCGCCGTACATGAAGAAGGACATAGTACTACTCGAAAGGGTCCCGAAAGATGGTTAAGGGAATGGAGGAGCTGCCGTACAGCGAAAGATTAGAGAAACAGGCCTCTTCTCCCTTGAACAGAGGAGATTGAGAGGGGACATGATTGAAACATTCAAGGTACTGAAGGGGATAGATTTAGTAGATAAGGGCAGGTTGTTCACCCTCTCCAAGGTAGGGAAAATGAGAGGGCACTTTGTAAAGTTGAAAGGGGATAGATTCCGTACAAACATAAGGAAGTTCTTCTTCACCCAAAGAGTGGTAGAAAACTGGAACGCTCTTCCAGAATCTGTCATAGGGGAAAACACCCTCCAAGCATTCAAGACAAAGTTAGACAAGTTCCTGCTGAACAAGGATGTATGCTGGTAGGGCTAGTCTAATTTAGGGCACTGGTCTTTGACCAAGGGCCGCCACGTGAGCGGACTCTGGGCATGATGGACCACTGGTCTGACCAAGCAGCGGCAATTCTTTTGTTCTTATGAATAAAAAGTTTTAAAAACATATTCCAGCAAATGAATGGTAGAGTTCCTGCTTTGGAGGTGGGGCTATGTGGATTGTGAGTGTGTAGAACATTTCCATGTAGGACCAAACCCCTGGTCTCATCTAAGCTCTTTGGGGCTGGGAGTGGGGGAGGCAAGTTAGGATGAGAATCACCTCCATCTCTACAAACATACTCAATACCCATGTCTGCATTTTATCCAGGGCCTAGATGTATAATTAAAGTAATGCAAAGAAACACAGCTGAAGGCTGAAATGGCTTTACAATATAGACTGGAAGAACAGCCTACTATGGAATGGAGGAGTAGCATAATGGTTAATGAAGCTGTGTTCAATTCCCATTGCAGCTCCTTTTGACCCTGGGCACGTCACTTAACCCTCCATTAATCCAGGTACAAAAAAACAAACAAACAAACCCAAATTTAGATTATGAGCCCACAAGGGAAAGAGAAAGTACCTGCATATAATGTATACAGCATTGCATACATTTAGTAGCACCATAGAAATGAGTAGTAGTAGTAATATATTTATTGATGAACTATATCAAATGAGTGCTGAGTAAGTAATAATATTCTAGATTAGTTAGAGCCAGCCCAGTACAGGGAAAACCTAACTACCATACGTTTTGGTCCAGATTCTGTATACAGAATCGGAACAAAACCCGCCCAAAGTAAACCCGATTCTGTAACAGACGTCCATGTTGCAGATGCCGGTTACAGAATCGGGTTTGTTTAGACACGGCCGCTATACTTAATCGCGGCAAGGGATCTCCTTGCCATTATTAGTATAGTGGCCACAGATATGGCCGCCAGTCTCCCCTCCCCCCACCCAACGATTGTGGCAGGAGGGTGCCCAACTCTTCCTGCCGACAGAACCCTCCCCCCTCCCAAAGATCGCCGACAGAAGGGTGCCCAGCCCCTCCTTGCAGACCCCCGCTAACAAAATCCCCTACCCCGGAACCCTCCTTCAGGCTTACCAGCAAGTTGGCAGGACAGGTCCTCGCACCATCCGGCCAGCAGGCCCGCCTCTGTTCAAGTAAGGCGGGCCTGCCCCTCCCATGCCCAACCCACAGGATCTTAGGGCCTAATAGGCCCAAGCGCCTAAGGCCCCTCCTATAGCGTTTCCGTTGCTGTGTGGAAAGGGTGGTGGAGGGAGAGAAAGGGGACAGATGCTGATGTAATTGGTATGCAGGGAAAGGTGGAAGACATAAGGGGGAAGGCTACTGGATGGATTAAGTTGGAGGTAAAGAAACGGGGTAGATGCTGATGGAATTGGGGTGCAGGGAAAGGGGGAAGACAGGGGGAAGGCTACTGGATGAATTTAGGCTGGAGGGAAAGAAAGGGGGCAGATGCTGATGGAATTGGTGTACAGGGAAAGGGGGAAGACATAAGGGAGAAAGGATACTGGATGAAATTGGGTTGGAGGTAAAGAAAGGGGGCAGATGCTGATGGAATTGGCGTGCAGGGAAAGGGGAAGACATAAGGGGGAAGGATACTGGATGGATTTAGATTGGGGGAAAGAGGGGGCAGATGCTGATGGAACTGGTATGCAGGGAGAGGGGGAAGACATAAGGGAGAAAGGATACTGGATGAAATTGGGTTGGAGGTAAAGAAAGGGGGCAGATGCTGATGGAATTGGTGTGCAGGGAGAGGGGGAAAGACGTAAGGGGGAAGGATACTGGATAGAATTGGGTTGGAGATAAAGAAAGGGGGCAGATGCTGATGGAATTGGTGTGCAGGGAGAGGGGGAAAGACGTAAGGGGGAAGGATACCAGATGGATTTAGGTTGGAGGTAAAGAAAGGGGGCAGATGCTGATGGAATTGGTGTGCAGGGAAAGGGGGAAGACATAAGGGAGAAAGGATACTGGATGAAATTGGGTTGGAGGTAAAGAAAGGGGGCAGATGCTGATGGAATTGGCGTGCAGGGAAAGGGGAAGACATAAGGGGGAAGGATACTGGATGGATTTAGATTGGGGGAAAGAGGGGGCAGATGCTGATGGAACTGGTATGCAGGGAGAGGGGGAAGACATAAGGGAGAAAGGATACTGGATGAAATTGGGTTGGAGGTAAAGAAAGGGGGCAGATGCTGATGGAATTGGTGTGCAGGGAGAGGGGGAAAGACGTAAGGGGGAAGGATACTGGATAGAATTGGGTTGGAGATAAAGAAAGGGGGCAGATGCTGATGGAATTGGTGTGCAGGGAGAGGGGGAAAGACGTAAGGGGGAAGGATACCAGATGGATTTAGGTTGGAGGTAAAGAAAGGGGGCAGATGCTGATGGAATTGGTGTGCAGGGAAAGGGGGAAGACATAAGGGGGAAGGCTACTGGATGAATTTAGGCTGGAGGGAAAGAAAGGGGGCAGATGCTGATGGAATTGGTGTGCAGGGAAAGGGGAAAGACATAAGAGGGAAGGATACTGGATGGATTTAGGTTGGAGGTAAAGAAACGGGGTAGATGCTGATGGAATTGGGGTGCAGGGAAAGGGGGAAGACATAGGGGGAAGGCTACTGGATGAATTTAGGCTGGAGGTAAAGAAAGGGGGCAGATGCTGATGGAATTGGTGTGCAGGGAGAGGGGGAAAGACGTAAGGGGGAAGGATACCAGATGGATTTAGGTTGGAGGTAAAGAAAGGGGGCAGATGCTGATGGAATTGGTGTGCAGGGAAAGGGGGAAGACATAAGGGGGAAGGCTACTGGATGAATTTAGGCTGGAGGGAAAGAAAGGGGGCAGATGCTGATGGAATTGGTGTGCAGGGAAAGGGGAAAGACATAAGAGGGAAGGATACTGGATGGATTTAGGTTGGAGGTAAAGAAAGGTGGCAGCTGCTGATGGAATTGGTGTGCAGGGAAAGGGGGAAGACATAAGGGGGAAGGATACTGGATGGATTTAGGTTGAGGGAAAGAGGGGTAGATGCTGATGGAACTGGTATGCAGGGAAAGGGGAATACATAAGGGGGAAGAATACTGGATGGAATTGGGTTGGAGGTAAAGAAAGGGGGCAGATGCTGATGGAATTGGTGTGCAGGGAAAGGGGGAAGACATAAGGGGGAAGGATACTGGATGGATTTAGGTTGGGGTGAAAGAAAGAGGGAAGATGCTGATGAGAGGGGGTGAAGAGAGAGGAGAGAGTGAAATGGCAGACCATGAGGGTGTTGGTGTGAGAGAGGGAAGGGAAGAAGAGAGAGATGCCAGATCATTGGAGGAAAGAATGGAAGAAGATGGATGCCACACCAATGGGGGTGAAGGGAAAGATGGAAGGGGGAGGAATACAGTTTCTGGAAGTGGCATAGAAGGACAGATGAAAGGAAGAGAGTGACAAGAAGATGAGGAGAGCAGAAACCAGAGAAGACAAAGATAGAAAAAAAAATTTATATTTATTTTTTTTTCTTTAGGGGACATGCATCGCTGTTTCTATGGTGTTGCATTGTATGCAGAGTTCAGCTTCTTGGTGGTTCAATTTAATCTTTGTCTACATATTTCTATTTTATCCCCTCTTTTACGAAACTTTAGAGCATTTTTTAGCGCTGGCCATGGTGGTATCAGCTCTGATGCTCAGAATTCTGTGAACATCTGAGCTGTTACCACCGTGGCTAAAAACCATACTACAGTTTTGTAAAAGGGGGAGAGGTTAGTTTGTGATTACATATTCCATACTAGGTGAAAGTGTTTTCTGTGTTCTGTTTGTATGAAAGACATGGTTTTTTGTTAGCGTTGACTAACCTTGTTTGGCGAAATGTATCGGGCATGGTTCTTGGAAGCACCTTGAATAAATCTGATTTGAATCTCCTTATTTTCTGCCAATCTTTTTTTGTTTCATGTTGGATTCTTTGGTGGACAGCTTGCCTTGTTGTTTCGTTGCAAGTTAACATACATGATTGAGACATTTAAGTACATCACTGGCCGCATAGAGGTGGAAGACAACATTTTCTCTTTCAAGAGTCCATCAGCCACAAGAGGACATCCGCTGAGAATCAGGGGCGGGAAATTTCATGGGGATACCAGGAAGTACTTCTTCACAGAAAGAGTGGTAGACCATTGGAACAAACTCCCAGAGCAGGTGATCGCAGCCAGCAGCATACAAGATTTTAAGAATAAATGGGATGCCCACGTCGGATCTTTATGAGGGCAGTATAGAGGTGATACCACCTGTGAGCGACCCCTTAGGAGGTTGTTAGGGGAGGGTTAATGGAGTGGGCAGACTTGATGGGCTATGGCCCTTTTCTGCCGTCATCTTCTATGTTTCTATGTTTCTATTGTGTGGAACATACTAGAGGAGTTACAGATTTGGTTGTTTATACATACTTATGGGTTACAGTTGGTTGATGTAGAGTGAGGCAGTTAGATGTTGTAAACTTGGTTATTAATATATATTTATATTTCTTTTTTTATTTTCTTTTAATTTTTTATTAAGTTTAGAAATAATATACAATATAATGCTTGCTAAAAAATATAGATAGGAAAATCTTAAGGTATATTTAAACATAAATAGGAAAAAGATATATCTTCCTTAGACCACAATAGAGCCCTCCAGGGAAAGGAATCAGAAAATGGTGAAGAGAACCCTCTAAGGCAGTGGTCTCAAACTCAAACCCTTTGTGGGGCCACATTTTGGATTTGTAGGTACTTGGAGGGCCGCAGAAAAAAATAGTTAATGTCTTATTAAAGAAATTACAACTTTGGATGAGGTAAAACTCTTTATAGTTTATAAAACTTTCCTTTAACAGTTAAAAGGAAAGATATATAAACTATAAAGAGTTTTACCTTATGCAAAATTGTCATTTCTTTAATAAGACATTAACTATTTTTTCTGCGGCCCTCCAAGTACTCTATTTTTTCTGCAGCTCTCACATTTAAAGTTTAATATCTTTTCTTTATCAAAACTGACACATTTCAATCACTATATTGAAAATAAAATCATTTTCCCTACCTTTGTTGGCTGGTGACTTTATTTTTCTGTGCTTTCAACTATGTTTCCAGGGCCTTCTTGTCCTTTGACTGTTTTTCTCTCCATCTTCACTTTCTGCCTTGCATCCATCTTTGGAATTAACTTAATATTCAAATTTTATGCTTTCTTTTCAAAATCTACATTTCCATGTCTTACCTTCCCTTCTATCTCTCTCTTCTTCCATCTATATTTCCATGGTCTGACATCTCTTTCCTTCCTTTCTCTCCCTCCCTCCTTCCTTCCTTCCTTTCCCCTGGTCTGGCATCTGTCTTCTTCCCTCCCCCATGCCCTGGCATCTCTCCCTCCCCCTCCATGGTCTGGTATCTTCTTTCCTTCCCTCCCTCCCATGAACTTGGCATTTCTTGTTCCTCTCCTCTCCCTTGTCTTCCTTCTCCTTCCTTCCCTCTCTTTCCCCAATTTGGGTGCAGCAGCAACAGAAGCTGCCTTTCCCTTCCCCCTTTCCTGTGCAGCAGAAGCATTTCTCTTCCCCTTTCCCTCCCCCTCCCTTTCCCTGTGGTGCAGCAGCAGCAGCATTTCCCTTCCCTCTTTCCTGTGCAGGAGAGGCATTTCTCTTCCCCCTTCCCTCCCTCTCCCTTCCCCTGTGCAGCAGCAGCAGCAGCATTTCCCTAGGATCCCCCTTTCCTATGTAGCAGAAGCATTTCTCTTTCCCCTCCCCTTCCGTTCCCTTCCTTGTGGAGCAGCTGCTTGTCTGGCCGGCTCCCTTGCTCAGTCGATTGTTCCGTTTAAAGCTGCGGGTGGGGGCTCCTCGCGAGATCCGCGCCTGCATCTGAAGCCTCTCTGATGTTGTGACGTCAGAGAGGCTTCCGATGCAGGAGTGGATAGCGCGAGGAGCCGCCACCCGCGGCTTTGAACAGAACAATGACTGAGCCAGCCAGACACGCTGCTGCTCCACAAGGGAAGGGGGAAGAGAAATGCTGGTGTGGATGGCACCAGGAGCCGCCGCCGGCTGCAGCTTTCACCGGAACAATC
The DNA here is from genome assembly GCF_902459505.1 of Geotrypetes seraphini. NCBI lineage: Eukaryota > Metazoa > Chordata > Amphibia > Gymnophiona > Dermophiidae > Geotrypetes > Geotrypetes seraphini. The sequence continues at coordinate 15,999,374 of NC_047085.1, forward strand.
AACTGCAGCAAGGGAGCAGTTGATCATCGCGTCCAGACCGCGGGCCGCAAAATAGCACCTGGAGAGCCGCATGTGGCCCGCGGGCCGCATGTTTGAGACCGCTGTTCTAAGGCAAACGTACAGGTATTGGCTTCACAGAAAATTCCAACCTTTTACATTACTGTACTGTAAACGCCACTTTTTGACAATTTCTTCATATCTATAAAAGCGTGTAGTTGTTCAGGTGAGAAAAAAAAACATATTTTGTCCCCAAATACTTTATAATACACTCACAGGGATAAGCCAAAAGAAAATTCCCACCCAGCTTTATGACTTCAACTCTCATAGCAAGAAATAATTTCCTGCGCTCTTGCATCTGTCTAGTAACGTCTGGGTAGATCCAGACTTTTTTCCCCAGGAATGATACTTGAGAATTACGGAAATATTGCCTAAGTAAAGCAGACATATCCTGTTCAAAGACAAAGGAAACAATTAAAGTGGCACGCTCTGAGGTCTCAGTTATTGAAGTCTCAAGAAAATTTGTGAGATTCAAAACAGCTTCTGATGGATTCTGGACACCTTCACCTTCCCATGTCCTTTTTTATAAGAGGAATATAGTAAATATGATTGACTGGTGGAATACAGTCAGCAGAATAGTTGAAAACTTCAATCAAGAATTTCCTGAACATTTCCATGGGAGTCACTCCTAATGATTTTGGAAAATTTAACAAGTGAGCATTAAGTCTTCGGTTATAGTTTTCCAATTGTTCTATTTTTCTTTTAAGAAGAATTTTGTCTTTAACCAATCCTGAGGATAAAGATTGGGATCTTCTACTTTTTCTTTCACCTGCTTAACCTCCGAAGTTAATTGCTGCTTAGTTCCTTCAAATTTTTCAGATAGAGATTTAACAGTACTCATAAGCATTGTTAGCTCTTGTGAAGATTTATCGACAGAAGAGTTGAGCTTCAAGAGAGTATTCCAAATGCTCTCTAATGTAACCACCGGAGATGATCTTGCTGGAGTGGAGGTTGCCACCTTACCTTCCAAATCTCGTTGTTCAACCAGAACTTCTGCTGCTTCTGCCCCTGCCCCTGCCCCTCGCGAGAGAACATTTGCTGGGGTCCCTGAACTCAGCTGCAGGATAGTCTGGACGTGGTGGAGGCACAGCTGGCGGAGGGAAGAGAGAAATCTCCCAGTCCGATACCTCGGGTCCTCTTCCCCCCGAGGAAACACCAGACATCCCTCCGGCATTTGGTGTGGAACTCCCAGGTATGGAAATAAAGTCCAGAAGATCACCGTTGAGTAGGGGCCGTTGAGCATTGAGTAGGGGTCGGGGTTCAGGGTGCAGGGGGATCAGTCTGGACCATCCCCTATATTTTGGATAGTGTTACTGCTGTACAATATATTTGAACACTTTTATATATGCATGGAAAGGGTTCAGAGTTAAAGTCCTGGGTAAGTAGGTGGGAAGGGAAGGAAGGGGGATTTGTTTAGAGATGTTTGGGAGTTGCATAGAAGAAAAACTGTGCACTGGTATGCTATTTTTTGTTTTGAATTTAAAAAAAAAGAAATATAAGTGGAAATAAAGAAGTAAATAAGAAAACAGATAAATGGGGGTGGGGCAGGCCCAGGGGGGCCAGTGTACTTGTGTGCCTAGGAGCCCTCAAAAAATTAATCCTGCCCTGCTTAAACTGAATTCTAAAATAAACCGGGAGCCAATGGAGAGAGAAAAGCAAAGGAGTCCTATGGTCGAATTTGCTCTTTCCATAGATCAACTTCATGGTGGTATTCTGAATCAATTGTAATCTTTGAAGGCAGTTCTTAGTGATGCCAAGATAAATGGCGTTGCAATAATCTAACCGGGATAATATAATAATTTCCTTTCTTTCCAAGATGCTATCCTTACATTTCCAGTACTTCCACTGAAAAGCTGTTTAACTCATCTATCTCTCTATCTGTAAAGAAATGTTTTCTTTAATTACTCAAGCGTCTGACCCCCATTCACCCTCACTTTATGACTTCTCATGCCAGATCTTCCTTTCCATTGAAAGAGACCCATCTTGTACGAGTTCAAACTTTGGAGGTATTTACCGTATTTTCACATAGATAACGCGCACCCGTGTAAAACGCGCACACGGGTATAGCGCGCAAAAAACACATATTTATGTATATAAATTTTTATATACCGCGCACACCCGTATACCGTGCATGCTGCCTGACTCTCCTTTCGCCCGCCCCGACTCTCCTCTGGAGACCCCGACTCTGTTTTCGCCCGCCCCGACTCTCCTTTCCTCCTTGAAGTCCTGTCCCTACCCTGAAAGCCTGATGCCCCCCCCGACGTCCGATTCACCCCCCCGCAGGACCGCTCGCACCCCCACCCCGAAGGACCGCTCGCACGCACCCGCACCCCCACCCTGAAGGACCGCTCGCACCCCCACCCCGAAGGAGCGCTCGCACTCCCACCTCGAAGAACCGCTCGCACCCCCACAGCCTCCCCCCCTCCCCCATGGAGAAGCAGTCTACCTTGTTTCCAGATGCCAGCGAGCCCAGCTGTTTTCTCTGCCGGCAGTCCCGCCCCTTCTCTGAGCCCTGCTGCGCTGCTTTTTCTTCCGGCGGTCCCACCCTTTCTCTGACATCAGAGAAAGGGCGGGACCGCCTGAACAGGAAGCAGCGCAGCACAGGGCTCTGAGAAGGGGCAGGACCACCGGCAGAGGAAGCAGCTGGGCTGGCATCCGGAAACAAGGTAGACAGCTTCTCCATGGGGGAGGGGGGAGGCTGTGGGGGTGCGAAGGGTCCTTCGGGTGGGGGTGCGTGCGGTCCTTCGGGGTGGGAGTGCGAGCGCTTCTTCCGAGTGATGAATCGGGCGTCGGGGGGGAAACTATGTAAAAAAAATTTTGTACAACGCGCTCACGCGTATAACGCGCAAGGGTATGCGCGGTTTGTAAAAACCACGTATAACGTGCGCGTTATATGCGAGAAAATACGGTAAATATCTTTATCATATATCCCCTATCCTGACTTTCCTTCAGCGTACCCCCTTAGACCACTGCTGAGTAATAATAAATTTAAAGACTTGTGTCTCAAAATGGTGAAGCACTCAACAAAAACAATAAAGGGGAGCACTACAATTATAAGAACACTTTATAAATTTATTAGAGAAGCTAAGAACCGTAAGTTGGTATGGAAATCACAATCAGGGATAAACCCTAAAGTGTATTTCAACGTGTCTATCATTGCTCCATCTTGAATTTGTATAAAGTTGTTTCATATGATGTAAAACTTGATCAATAGAAGTGCTTATAAATAAATTACAATTGTTAATAAATAGACTTTTTTGGTGAAATTTTCAGAAGATTTTCAATATATAAACTTCAACTTAACTCGTTTGTGAGTCGAATCAAGGTGAAACTTGTCTTGTTGAAGCGGGTGTCTGACACATTTCGCCAAGACGGCTTCTTCAGAGAACCCGCTTAAACTAGTTGACATTCAATGAGAAGAGCTTCATTCTAGCAAAAGAAGATGGAAAAAACCCCTTTTACTATGTTGAAAAATTTATAATTCAAAGCAAACTTACGACGCTGCTTATGGATACCTTCATAACTCTCCTGACTTCTCTAATATCTGGTTCATGTGACATCACTCTCAGCTGAAATCCCGATTTATCATTAAGCTGAACTGTCACTCATTTGTGGAGAAACGCCCACCACTCAACCTCACGATTCAACCCTGTAGGGGTTACTGTTCGCCAATAATATATCCACGATTGTTCTTTCTTCCACAGAAAGGTTGCCATGTTTCCCCCTCTTTTCAATCATGGTGCTTCCAAAACCACAAACTTAAGATCGTTTAAGGTATGTGACTGGATGCGCCAATGTTGAGAAAGGGGAGCTCCCATGTCTCCCCTTCGAATTTTGCTTAGATGTTCTATAACCCGTACCCTTATAGACCTTCTCATTGATTGTCAACTAGTTTAAGAAAACCACATTGTTTATGGAAGCTTTTAACTAGGAAAAATGTTTTAAGAAAGTACAGGATCGCCCTCTCCGAGTCTACCTACCACTCCCTCACCCCCCTTTCCACCAAATCTATCTCCTATCCTCGCAAAGCCCCTTGGTACCTCCCTTATCACAGAGAACTAAAGCAGAAATGCCGAGCCCTGGAGCGCAAATGGAAAAAAATCTAACTCCCCTATAGATAGACAATCCTGGAGAGCCAACATTAAGCTCTACAACTCAGCACTAAAAAAAGCAAGGATGAACTACTATGGCGAGAAAGTCTCCAGATCTAACAACCAGACTAGTACACTTTTCAAAATCTGGCGCTCTCTAACCTCCATAATAGACTCCACCTCTCTCCCCTCCTCCCCCTCTGCCGAAGCTCTAGCAGAATTCTTCAATGAAGAATTCTTACGATGCTCCTTCCCACCTGCAGTCTCCTACAACTCCCTGATGCTCACGTACCCCAACCCTACTCTAACGGCCTCTAGCTCTATCCCAGCCGACAGATTCTGGGCTGCCTTTGAGCACGTATCCGAATCCCTCATACTTAAAATCTGTCTCAAACTGAAATCTTGCAACTGTTCTTTAGAACCTTTTCCCTCCTACCTCTACGAGGAAATACCCACTCAGGCCATCTCTTCCATTACCAAACTCTTAAACTCCGCCCTACATTCGGGCCTATTCTCCCCAGATATGGGCCATATCGCCTTATCCCCTCTATTGAAAAAACCCGACCTCGACCCCTCTGCACCATCCAGCTATCGCCCAATAGCAAATATCCCTCTCCTAACTAAGATGCTTGAGTCCATCATTTCGACCCAACTCTCATCCTATCTAGAGAAATTCTCCATTCTCCTACCTTATCAATATGGCTTTCGCCCCAACTTCAGCACCGAATCCCTACTGACCTCTCTAATCTCCAAGGTTCAACAACTTCACTCCCACAACAAGTTCGCCGTCCTCCTGCAATTCGATCTTTCTGCTGCTTTCGACGTCGTCCACCATGATATTCTAATTTACCAACTCCCTGAGATTGGCATCACCTCTACAGTCCTTGATTGGTTCTCAAAATTCCTTCGTTCCTGATCCTACATTGTCAATATGAATGGCACCTCATCCTCCCCCTGGACACCAACCCGCGGAGTCCCGCAAGGCTCTCCTTTATCTCCCATCCTTTTCAACATTTATATGTCCTCTCTAAAACTCCTCCATCTATCCCCCCTTGAAACAATCTACACCTATGCAGATGACATCCTTGTCCTTCTCGAGACCGACTCGAACCTCACTAATCTCTCTGACAACATTTCCTCTTGTATCTCGAACCTCCAATCTTGGGCCCACACTGTCCAAATGAAATTGAATGAATCCAAGACAAAACTTCTTTGGCTCGGCCCAAAATTAGATCAGCTACCCACCTCAATCCCACTGTCCTCTGGCTCCACTCTGCAGCTCGAATTCTCCAGCAATGTCCTGGGCGTCATTATCGATTCTACACTGTCCTTCAATGACCACCTCAACTCCCTGGTAAAAAAATGTTATTTTAGCCTTCACATGCTGAGGAAAGTAAGATCCTGTTTCCATCAAAAACATTTTGCCGTTCTCGTCCAATCCATCATCCTCTCCAGATTGGACTATTGCAATTCTATCTTCATAAGCCTAACAAAGAAAAACCTTCACAGACTCCAACGGATTCAAAATGCCGCGGCCAAGCTTATCTTCTCAAAAAGTAAATTCGATCACGCCTCACCGCTCCTTCTCAAGCTTCATTGGCTTCCGATAATTTCCAGAGTCCACTTCCAAATGCATCTGTCTAACTTTCAAGATCGTCCACGGCATCCTTCCACCTTTAATTCAGCTCTCTTGGAACTCCTCAAACCCCAATACCTCCAGACCCATCCAAAAATTGAAACTATCCTTCCCCTCACTAAAAGGCATTTCCCTCCCAGGAATACTAGGGTCTTCCCTCCCCTTCAGACTCACCGAGCTCTGGAACAACCTTACCTCCCCTCTTCGTAATCTGAGTGCTCTCCAACCCTTCCGTAAACAGTTGAAAACCTGGTTATTCTCAAAAACCTAACTTTCCCTCCTCTTTTGACATCCTAACCCTCTAACTTCCCTCTTCCCTCTGCTCTTCATCTAACCCTTTCCTTGGAGTTCCTTTCTCATTACTATTCCTGTAAACCGTGCTGAGCTCCACGACTGTGGAGATGGTGCGGTGTATAAACCTAAGGTTTAGTTTAGTTTAGTTTAGGATTTGTATACTACTACTATTAATTATTTCTGTAGCGCTACCAGACGTACACAGTGCATCATAAAGAAAGTCCCTGCTCGAAAGAGCTTATAATCTAAACAGACAAACAGGATGCCATTGATATTGCTGAACAGCCAACATGTAACCAGCAAGGTTAGGGATGGGGAGGGGCAGACACAGGGTGAAATATGGACCTAGCCAGTTAGCGGAAACAACTAGGAAAGCAACCAGCTAGGTAAGCACAGAAAATTTAGACAGGAAAATAAAAAAGCAGCACTAATTTTATGCACCAAGTTTAACCAGGCACCTGTCTGATTATCAAGTTTCAAGTTTTATTAGAATTTTATATACCGCCTATCAAGGTTATCTAAGCGGTTTTACAATCGGGTACTCAAGCATTTTCCCTCTCTGTCCCGGTGGGCTCACAATCTAGCTAACGTACCTGGGGCTATGGAGGACTGAGTGACTTGCCTAGGGTCACGAGGAGCAGCACGGGGTTTGAACCCACAACCCCAGGGTGCTGAGGCTGTAAATCCAACCACTGCGCCACACACTCCTCCAAATTATAATTATTGGTGAGTGCCTGATTAAATTCACCTAGGGTCAGACGGACCCCCACCCCTTGCAATTCACCCTATCACTCCCTGATAGAAATAGAAGGCTCTCCCAGTCCCCCCCTGCCCCCCCCCCAGGCTTACCTGGAGAGGTCCCTTGTGGTCCAGGGGGGAATCAGGCAACAGAAATGCCCAGTTTCTCCTATTAGGCTTTGGCCTGCATTCCACAATGACTTGCAACCTCTAGCAGCAGCAGCCTCATGGTACTGTATACGTCATACCTGCCCAATTTCCCCCTAGACCCTCAGGGACATCTCCAGATGGGCCCTGGGAGGGGGGATTAAGGGGGTGGGGGGGTAGGCAGCCTTCCATTTCCTTCATAGGTGGGTGCACTGTGAAGGGGAGTATTTTTAGTGCTGGAGGAATTGGAGGTGAAAATTAGGATAGGAGTTTGTTTCACCTGACATTTTTTTCAATGTGGGTCCCAGCCGAGATTCAGCCAGCACCCACATAAGCTCTGGTGGCTAACACCATTGAATTAGTCCTGAACATTCAGTGTGTGATTGTTGGACATGGCCCAGCACTGAATATCAATGGCTAAATTATCCCTTGGTGGTCAGTGTTTAAGACACGAAGGAGTGAATAAGTCCAAAAAAGACTGGTGAATTCACATATTCCACAAAATCCTTTATTTCTTCAATACAACATACATCGACTCGACATGTACATGTTTCGGCCCGAATGGCCTGCCTCAGGAGTCTCACAGGTCTGTGTATGAGTCAAAAAAACGTATCCAATGATCAATTAAATATCACATAATTCACACTGCAAAAACGCCACCACTTGCAAACTGCCGTATGCCGTGATCATTGGGTGCATTTTTATGACTCATACACAGACCTGTGAAACTCCTGAGCCAGAGCTCTCCAAGTTCCTCCACATATAAGCCCTTTGCCCAAGGGATATAAAGGAAGCACCTCTAGGGATCACAGCATCTGATCCCTTGGTCAGATCCGAGCTGAGAAGAGTTCTAGTGCTTCTTCAGCTCGTATCCACTGCTGGGCTCCCCTTGACTTGACTCTGCACTGTGGCATCGCTTCAGAGTTCCTCTGCCAGACTGACTCCTCTGGATCTAAGAGCCTCCTCTTCTCTGATAGATTGTATGCAGATTTGCTTTTGGCATTGTGTTATCTAAAAGACATCATTTAAGGCATGTTGCATAATCGTATATCTACTCTGAAGCAAAGTGTTCATGAAATAGTACAACAAGATCTATTGTATTTTTTCCTGTTTAGTGTATAAGACAATGACACGAGGACAAATTTTTCCCTGTCCCCACGGAAACTCATTTTCCTGTCCCATCCCCGCAAGTCCTTTTCCTGCCCCTGCCCCATTCCTGCAAGCTCTGTCCACATCTGCACAAGCTTCAAACACTTTAAAATCATACGTGTTTGAAGCTTGTGCGCTTAAGGCAGAACTTAGAGAAAGGGGGCAGGGACAGCGACAAAACTCATGGGGACAAGATGGGGAAATTGAGTTCCTGCAGGGTTGGAGACAAATTTGTCCCTGTGTCATTCTCTGGTATAAGTCTCACATTCTCTAACTACACTGTTTTGACCATTTTTAGCTGCCACTTGCTTTTAAATAAATAGATTTTATTTTTTATAATAATTGGCCTGTTTCATTGCTCGTCTGTGTTGTTCAGGAGGTAAGAGTTCAGATCTAACCACAGGGGAACATACATGAATAAATAATACATTCAGAATGCTAAACAAAATGCCATTACACACATTTATGTTCCGCATTGCACTGTTTTCCCATAGGAGGCAGTAGCACTATTTATACCTACACACCTTTTCCCAGAGATGGTCGGATTTGTCATAAAATTCTGGTCATTATGGAAACATGGTTCAATGAATCTCATAAATGGGATACTATACCAGGCTACAAATAATTCAGGAAGGACAGAGATTGCAAAAAAAAGGAGGCGAATCTATATAAAAGACAATATCAAAGCAGCTAAAATACAGGGGTGTGTGGGGAAAATAAGCCTCCAGTTATTTACTCTTTCAAAAAATACCAAGAATAAGGGACATGCCACGATGTTACCAAATAGACCATTTAAAACAAATAGAAGAAAATAGTTTTTCACTGTATGTATAATTATCTTTAGGACTTATTGCTAGAAGATGTGGTCAAAGCAGTTAGCATAACTGGTTAAAAAAAAAAAGATTTGGATAAGGGAGCCTCAGGGAAATCCAATATTTATCTCTTGGACGGTGTATTTGCTACTTTCTGGGATCCTACCAGGTACTTGTTTATTTTTCCCCCGCCCTTATCTGGGCAAGTTACACACTCACATACAAAATATAATATTACATTACATCACAGCAACAACAAACCTCACTATAAAACAAATGACACACTTAAATACAGAATATAAAATTACATATAACATACAAGTCGCCTCAACGACAAACATCATTATAACCAATAAAAACTAACCAGAGACATGGAATACATCAATGACCAGCACCCTCTACTCCTCCTCCCTAGACCAATCTCAGACCCTATATTTCATTTGACAGAACAAGTGTCTTTTAAGTACTTTCTTAAAATTATGTTTAGTCTGCTGTTGACGAATATGTTCTGGAAGGTTGTTCGATTCCCTGGGACCAATACAATGGAAAACGCTATTCCTGGATGATGATAGCCTCAAGTCCCGCACAGTTGGAATTGACAGATCAAAATGATCAGTGGACCGAAGCAATCGCTTGTGAGTTGGATTGGAAACAAGATAGTGGGCTTGATGAACTTTTGGTCTGACCTAGTACGGCAACTCTTATGTTATTTGTGCAGAAATCTATCCACTTCCAGCATAATGAAGTGAACCTTAAGCCAATGTTCTGTGCCTAGGAGCCCTTGTCCAACAGCCAAAGTAGCAAGAGTCAGCCGATCAAGTGCAGTAATCACTCTCTAAGCAAAATGGAAGCCCCTATTTTGTGCTATTTAGAAACAAAGAAATATGAGGGCAGATAAAGGCCAAATGGCCCGTCCACTGCATTCACTATCCCCTCCCTAAGAGATCCCACGTGCCTGTCTCACGCTTTCTTGAATTCTGATACGATCTTTGTCTCCACCACCTTGAAGGGGATTAACGTAGAACAAAATCTTTTCCAGAGAAAGGAAAATGGTAAAACCAGAGGACATAATTTAAGGTTGAGGGGTGGTAGATTCAGGGGCAATGTTAGGAAATTCTACTTTACGGAGAGGGTGGTGGATGCCTGGAATGAGCTCCCGAGAGAGGTGGTGGAGAGGAAAACGGTGACTGAGTTAAAAGAAGCGTAGGATGAATACAGAGGATCTAGAATCAGAAAATAATAGTAAATATTGAACTAGGCTAGTTACTGGGCAGACTTGCACGGTCTGCGTCTGTGTATGGCCGTTTGGAGGAGGATGGGCAGGGGAGGGCTTCAATGGCTGGGAGGGTGTAGATGGGCTGGAGTAAGTCTTAACAGAGATTTCGGCAGTTGGAACCCAAGCACAGTGCCGGGTAAAGCTTTGGATTCTTGCCCAGAAATAGCTATGAAAAAAAAAAAAAAAAAATTTAAATTGAATCAGGTTGGGCAGACTGGATGGACCATTCGGGTCTTTATCTGCCGTCATCTACTATATTACTATGTCACCTCTACTGGGAAACTGTTCCATGCATCTACCACCTTTTATTTATATTTTTCTGACTTCAATATGTTCTGTATAGCTTTTCTCTGCTAATGTATTTTTCCATATACTATATGTTAAGTCCATAAACAAACATAATTTATGTTTGGAGAAAATCGGTATTGCTATATCTAGAACTACTGCTTCTAATTACATGTATCCTGATTGTGCAATGCCCTCTCCTAGCTGTAGTTTTCCATTTTTTTAAGGAAACCCTGTAGTTTTAATTATAGCATCTTGTGCCACCTCTTCCTAACTCAGCTAACCTGTTACTCCAGTCCATGGATGTCTCAATGCTTGTATCAATGTAGTACTGAAGAAATCCCGTGAGGGTATATAAAGATCCCTGGTACACATTGAACTTCATCTGCAGGCTTTGGGGACAACTCTGTGAAGATGACAGCAATCCCCAGCTTTCTGCTGGCTTCTGTCCTATGTGTGGAGCTGGGTAAGATGTGCTTCATCTATATTTCGCTATATAGATTCCACACTAAATCAATATATGGGGCTCCTTTTAAGAAGCCGCGTCAGCGGTTTTAGCGCATGCAACTTTTTAGCGCGCGCTACGCGGCTAGAACTAACGCCAGCTCAATGCTGGCATTAGCGTCTAGCATGGCCGGCAGTTTAGCGCGCACTGTTACGTGCGTTAAACCGCTAAAGCGGCTTCGTAAAAGGAGCCCATAGTGGTAGAAATAAAAAGCAGATTCATTATTGGGGTCAAAACATGACGCCCATGAAGCCTTATTAGTTGGTGTTTGATTAAGAGATATATATTTAACTTGGCATACTAACAAGATACTTCCTTGAATAATTCATTCAGTGGCTCAGGTTTCTAGAACCTTCTAGTGCCCCGGGGATTCATAGTTTTAATATTATGAGTGCTAACAGTTATTCATGCTACTGGGTGCCATTGCAATTTTTGTTATAGTTTGATTTGGTGTACAAAAATGTAATCTTATTCATTTTTATTACTTCATAGATAATCTGCAAACAATTTATAGTCCTCTGTGCGTTAATTTTTTTTCAAGTGTTTGAAATGAACAGAAAAAAAAAATCTAAAGCTGATAAAAAGCCAAATGAAATGCAACTTCTTTTCCCCGTACACATCCTTATGAATTTTCTACTTAGGGGGGAAGTTATCAATATGGACTACCAATAAGACATGTTATTTTGCTGTTAACTCCTGGAGGAAAAGTCTATGGTCTGTTGTTGAGAGAGACATGGGGGAAGCCACTGCTTGCCCTGGATCGGTAGCATGGAATGTTGCTACTCTTTGGGATTCTAGAACCTTGTTACTCTTAGGGATTCCGGAATGTTGCTACTCTTTGGGATTCTAGAACCTTGTTACTCTTAGGGATTCCGGAATGTTGCTACTCTTTGGGATTCTAGAACCTTGTTACTCTTAGGGATTCCGGAATGTTGCTACTCTTTCGGATTCTAGAATCTTGTTACTCTTTGGGATTCTGTATGGAATGTTGCTACTCTGGGGATTCTGGAATCTTGTTACTCTTTGGGATTCTGGAATCTTGATACTCCTTGGGTTTTGACCAGGTACTAGGGACCTGGATTGGCCACCGTGAGAACGGGCTACTAGGCTTGATGAACCATTGGTCTGACCCAGTAAGGCTGTTCTTATGTTCTTAACTCCAGTTATTAGTAACTACAGTGGGTCCCATTGCATAAAATGGGACCTGTGGTAAAATAGCAAGAGTTAGTGATAACATTACATATCTTAAAGTAGCCCATGACGATAACTAACCTGCCCTTTCCCTGTCCCAGTGAGCATAAATATAAGTTCTAGTTGAAGCAATGGAGGGTGAAATGACTTGCCCAAGGTTATTGGGAGCATCAATCAGAGAAGCAGGATTTGAATACTGATTTTCCTGGCTCTCAGCCTGCTACTTCAACCACCAGGCTAATCTTCGTGAATGTTTGAGGATGGAAAGAGTGTTGGATTATCTGGGGAGAGAGAGAGCAGGGAATGAGAGAGACTGTTTCAGTGGGATGTGAAGTATTGTAAATGTTTTTGTGCTTTTAAAATAGGAAGGATTTGAGTGTTTGATGTTAAGTGTAGGAACAGAAAGGGTTTGAAGCTTTCTATGTTTGGTTAAGAAAGGATTCAGCACATGACATACTGGATTGAAAAAAGGCAATATGGTTTAACTTGTTTAGGGTGGGAAAGATTCTGAGTTTTGTGTATTCAGGTTTAAACAAGGTTCAGGTTTGTATATTTGGAGTGGGAAAAACTTCAGGATTTAGGGGGTTCCGATTTTGTGTGTTTGGGTTGCAAAAAGATTTAAGGTTTGGGTTAGAGAATGACATGGTGACAAAATTCATCATCCTTCCCCTCCCGCAGATAACCGCGGGAAACCATTACTATGTCATTCTTAAAGGAGAGAGGTTAGAATCAGAGTACGAATGGGCACAACCACTGACCCTCAAGCCTTGCATTGAAGAATGCTAATGTAGATGGACTGAGGTTGAGATAGACACTAAAGAATGACATGGGATGGTTTCCTGCGGTACTGGGACAGACCAAAGGTTCATCAAGCCCACTATCCTGTTTCCAACAGTGGCCAACCCAGGTCCCAACAACCTGGCAGAAACTCAGAGTAGCAACATTCCAGAGCTGAGATTGTGATGTCATAATGCCTCATTCCACCAGTGCCTAAGAGCCAATTACTCATCAGTGATGTCACACAATGGCTTGATTGTTCTATACTTGGCTCGCATAAGAGCATAGAGACGGTTGTTCCCGTCGCCGTGGTTAACCACAGGAAATCATCCCTGTGTCATTCTTTAAGGAGAGAGGGAAGAATCAGAGTATGAATGGGCCCAGTCACTGACCCTCAAGCCTTGCATTAAAGAATGCTGGTGTAGAAGGACTGAGGTTGAGATGGACACTAAAGAATGACACGGGATGGTTTCCCACGGTTATCCGTGGGGTTGGGAACGGTGATGAATTTTGTCACTGTGTCATTCTCTATTTGGTGTGTTTCAACTGGGAAGGGATTTACAGACTGATATTTACATAAGAACATAAGAAGCGCCATCTCCAGATCAGACCTACGGTCTATCAAGTCCGGCGATCTGCACGCGGAGGCCCAGCCAGGTGTACACGGGGGTTAGCGCGCGCTAAAAATGTGGCTTCGTAAAAGGAGCCCTTAGATCACATAATCCCCTGTTTTTACTTATGTAGATTCTAACTGCCTGATATTGAGACTGCGGAAGGCAGCCTAGCTACCTCCCGCGGTCCGTGGCAATTCTGAATATTTATCTGGCCACCAGCATTAAATTTCCGGGTCAAAATTCACCACTGTGGTCTTAACTGGCCAAGCCAATATTTCAGTCTCTCAAACCGTGTGCCGTGGCACAGTGGTGTGCCACAAGAGATTCCAGCATTTTACTTTATTGTTAAAGTTCCCTTCATACATATACACTAGAATAGATGACATGTACATTGTGTACGCAAGAGTCTGTCAATATTATTAATGTCTGTGTGAGTAAGGATATAACTGCCCAGACAAGCATCATTCTTTGACGTGATTGGAAACTAATGGCAAATAACTTTTATTTTTAATGCAGTAGTTATCCTAATTTGAGCAACAAAGCAATAAAGGCTTTGTTACCATTCAGATCTTATCTTGGATTTTCAGCTCTGACAGCTTGTCACCGGCTAATCTGGGGACCAGGATATTCAGCAGGAAATAGCCTATTAGCTCCCGCTGAATATCACGATGACCTCCATATTCCGACAGTGAAACAGCTGTGGCAAGCTATGTCTAGAGCTAGCATATTTTCGTGTGTGGGTCCTCGGGAATGGAATAAGCTTCCAGGATAGTTACGACAGCGAACAAGTTTGAGTAATTTTAAGAAAATGTTGAAGAAACACCTCTTCTGTAAGATGAACTATGGGACTTGATTTATAGTTTTTTGATGCGAGGCGCTGGTAGCTTCTTTGTAATTTTAGGAGGCTTTACATTATCACTATTATGTTTTACTAGTCTTTAAGCCCGTTACATTAACGGGTGCTAGAACAGATGTGTGTGTCTGTCTGTCTTTCTTTCTGTCTCTCTGTCTCCTTAGCCGCTGTCTGTCTGTCTCTCTGGCTCCCCTGTCTGTTTGTCATTCTTTCTGTCTGTGTCTCTCCCTGGCCCCTTATCTGTCTGTTTATCTTTCTTTCTGTCTGTCTCTCCCCCTGACCCTCAGCCTATCTCTCTCTGGCCCCCCGAGCAAAGCAAGATTGCTGCCTGCCCCCCCCCCCCCCAGCACACCCCTCCCCCCCAAAGCAGTCCCTTTTCCCTCTCCCCCTCCACTTTTCTTTCTGTCTCTCTCCCTGGCCCCATTATCATATTATAGTTTATTACTTCTATTCTGCCTGAGTCCTCTACATCTAGAATCCAGAAAAATGCAAAAAATACAGGAGCTGAAAATAGTGAGAGAAGCCTGTAATAAAATATACATGAGCACAGGGGCTGCAAATGCCAGAGCAGAATTTGAGGGTATTGGTGGTGTGCGTCCTGAAAGCAACAGGCACTGAAGCTATTAGAAGAGGAAAAAGTTGCTGAGTAGGTAATATCTGTACGTGTTAACGCAGCAGGGCTCGCTCAGTCTCTCGCCCCAGCAGGATCTGTTTGAGCTTCATAGATGAATGGAAAGTCATCTTGAAGACTCTCATGCCGGTGGACTGCAGGTAGACCTCCACACAGTCACAGGGCGGGGAGGTAGTGTGGAGATCCCGTGACTGCGCAGATGCCTATTCCCGACTTGCTAAGACAAAGAGATATTTCCGGTAAATGGTGTCATTCCTAGGGTCGCTGGCAAACTGAGAGAAGAGAAAGTTTTCATGCAACAGAGCTAACATAACCAACTTATTAGTCTGATTTGACCCATTCTTGATTTGCATGTTTGAATTTAGCTCACGGTGAGTTACATTCGGTCTGCCCTGCTCCTTGCCTTACTATATTTTTAAAATGAAAGACGCGGCGGCGGCGGCTCCTCTCAAGATCCCTGACTGCATCGGACATCCGACGCAAGTGGGGATCCTGAGAGGAGCCGCTGCCTCGTCTTTCAATTTAAAAATATAGTAAGGCAAGGAGCAGGGCAGACCGAAGAACAGCACGGCCGACAGCCGCCGCGTCCGGCATCCGCCTCGGGGGAGGAAGATGACTTCAGGCAAGGAGCAGGGCAGACCAAAGAACAGCACGGCTGACAGCCACCGCGCCCGACATCCAAACAATTTTTTTTTTTTTTTTATACCGAGGACTCAATTCATGACTTTAAAAACTTGCCTTTTTTTTGTTTTTTGTTTTTTAAATGGCGTCCTGGCTCCCGCAGCCTGCAACCACTCACAGCTGCCGCGGCCGACATTGCCTCGGGGGCGGAGAGAGAGTGTTTCGCGCGCATGCGCACTCCTATCTGCGGTGCCCTACAGCGCATGGAAAACGGAACATGCGATGGAAGTGCGCATGCGCGGCTTAGCCTTTTATTATATTAGATTCATGTTCGATTTGCTATACTGTATGTGATTCTGTTTGTGTATGTACTCTATTGTGACCCGCCTTGGGAAAGGCAGGGTATAAATAAAGAAATACAAATACAATCAAACCTCGGTTGAACATAAGAACATAAGAACATAAGCGTTGCCTCTGCCGGGTCAGACCAGGGGTCCATCGTGCCCGGCAGTCCGCTCCCGCGGCGGCCCCCCAGGTCCATGACCTGAAAGTGTTCCCTACCTAACCTGAAATATCCATACCCTATTCGCTCAATGTCCTGTACGGTAAACCTCTATCTGTACCCTGTTATCCCCTTCGCTTCCAGGAAGTCATCCAGTCCCTTTTTGAACCCCAGAATTGTACTCTGTCTTATTACCTCTCCGGGAAGCGCGTTCCAGGTGTCCACCACCCTCTGAGTGAAGAAGAACCTCCTTGCATTCGTTATGAATCTGTCTCCTCTCAGTTTTTCTGAATGACCTCTTGTTTTAGTTGTCCCTGCTAGTCTAAAGAATCTGTCCCTCTCCACCTTCTCTATGCCTTTCATGATTTTATAAGTTTCTATCATGTCCCCTCTCAGTCTCCGCTTCTCCAGGGTAAAGAGCCCCAGCCTGTCTAACCGTTCGGCATATGAAAGGTTCTCCATACCCTTTATCATCCTCGTTGCCCTCCTCTGGACCCTTTCGAGTATTGCCATGTCCTTCTTGAGGTATGGCGACCAGTATTGGACGCAGTATTCCAGATGTGGGCGCACCATTGCTCGATACAGTGGCAGGATAACTTCTTTTGTTTTGGTAGTGATACCTTTTTTGATAATGCCCAACATTCTGTTCGCTTTTTTTGAGGCCGCTACACATTGTGCCGCCGGCTTCATTGTGTTATCTACCAATACCCCCAGATCTTTTTCCTGGCTGCCTTTCCCGAGTACCCTCCCTCCCATCGTATAGCTGTACATGGAGTTCCCCTTCCCTATGTGCAAGACCTTACATTTCTCCACATTGAAGCTCATCTGCCATTTTTTTGCCCACTCACTCAGCTTGTTCAGGTCGCTTTGTAATTCTTTGCATTCCTCAACAGTTCTGGCCCTGCTGGAGAGTTTTGTGTCATCCGCGAACTTGATAACTTCGCACTTTGTCCCCGTTTCTAGATCATTAATAAATATATTGAACAGCAATGGTCCCAGCACTGACCCTTGCGGAACACCACTTGTGACCCCTATCCAGTCAGAGTAGTGCCCCTTTACTCCTACCCTCTGTTTCCTGTCCGCCAGCCAATTTTTGATCCATCTGTACACGTCCCCTTCCACCCCGTGACTCCACAGTTTCTTCAGTAATCGTTCATGGGGCACCTTGTCAAAGGCTTTTTGGAAATCTAGATATATAATGTCTACTGGGTCACCTTGGTCCAATTGCTTACTTATCCCCTCAAAGAAATGCAGTAGATTTGTCTGGCATGATCGGCCTTTACAGAAACCATGCTGGCTCGATCTCATCAGATTATTTTTTTCTATATGCTCATTGATACCTTCCCTGATCATTGATTCGACCATCTTCCCTGGAACGGAGGTTAAG
The DNA here is from genome assembly GCF_902459505.1 of Geotrypetes seraphini. NCBI lineage: Eukaryota > Metazoa > Chordata > Amphibia > Gymnophiona > Dermophiidae > Geotrypetes > Geotrypetes seraphini. The sequence continues at coordinate 16,016,940 of NC_047085.1, forward strand.
CTCACCGGTCTGTAGTTTCCCGGGTCGCCTCTCGATCCTTTCTTGAAGATCGGTGTAACATTCGCTATCTTCCAGTCCTCCGGGATTACCCCTGTTTTCAAGGACAGGTTGCAAATATGCTGCAGTAACTCTGCTGTTTCATCTCTGAGCTCTTTCAGTATTCTCGGGTGGATCCCGTCTGGGCCCGGAGCCTTGTCCGTTCTTAATCTATCTATCTGCCTAAGAACGTCTTCGAGGCTTACCTCCATGCATGATAATTTCCCCTCTTGATCTCCCCTGAAGATTTTTTCCGGTTCTGGCACACTGGATGTGTCCTCTATTGTAAAGACCGACGAGAAGAACTTGTTTAGCCTACCAGCCACCTCCTTTTCCTCTTTCACCACTCCCTTCCGGTCACCCTCATCCAGGGGCCCCACCTCCTCCCTCGCTGGCTGTTTCCCTTTCACATATCTGAAAAATGGTTTGAAATTTCTTGCTTCCTTGGCCAGTCTCTCCTCATACTCTTTCTTGGCTTTCCTGACTACTCGGTGACATTCTTTTTGTTGCTTCCTGTGCTCTCTCCAGTTTCCTTCAGTTTTGTCCTTTTTCCACTTCCGAAATGATTTTTTCTTGTCTCCTATCACTTTCTTTACTTCACTGGTTATCCATGCAGGGTCCTTTGTTTGATTTTTCTTGGAACCTTTCCTAAATCTTGGTATATATAGGTTTTGCGCCTTGTTTACTGTGTCCTTGAATAGGGACCAGGCTTGCTCCACAGTCCGAGTTTCCTTGGAGCTGTTTCTGAGCTTCTTTCTCACCATTTGTCTCATGGCATCATAGTTCCCTTTCTTGAAGTTAAATGTTATTGCCTTGGTTCTCTTTCCCATAGGTACTCCTACTTGCACTTTGAACTGAATCATGTTGTGGTCACTGGTTCCTAGTGGTCCTATGATCTCCACATCCTTCGCGGGGCCTTTCAGCCCATTGAGGATCAGATCCAGAGTCGCTGATCCTCTCGTTGGTGCCTCGACTAGTTGTTCCATGAAGCAGTCCTGGATTGCTTCCAGGAACTCCATTTCCTTTGCACATTTTGAATTTCCAAGACACCAGTCTATCCCAGGGTAGTTGAAATCTCCCATAACTATGGTGTTTGGGTTCTTGCATTCCCTTCTCAGCTCGGCTACCATTTCTGTATCTTCAGCTTCAGTTTGCCCAGGTGGACGGTAGAACAATCCCATCTTTATCTCAGATCCGTTGCTTCCTGGTACTTTGATCCACAATGACTCCAGTTGGGCATTTGTCTCTGCTGTGTCCACAGTGGTTGAGTGAATGGTATCCCTTATGTATAGTGCTATTCCTCACCCCTTCTGGTAAGTCCTGTCTTTTCGGTAGAGTTTGTATCCTGGCAGTACTATGTCCCATTTGTTTTCCTCGTTCCACCATGTTTCCGTGATCCCTATGATGTCTAGTCTCTCATTTTTGGCCATGACTTCTAGTTCCCCCATTTTGTTCTTTAGGCTCCTTGCATTAGTATACATGCAGTTCAAGTCCTGGCATTTTCCCTTCCTTTCTATTTTCCCTTGCATTTCCTGCTTCATTCTGTCCCCTTCCTGGCCTGCCAACTCCTGAGTATTGTCTCTTTTGTCCTCTCTTTGTGGTAGATTCCTATTGCCTTCCCCTTGTGGCGTGTTTCTACTGTCCTCCTCTTGTTCTTTCACATCATCCAGTCCCGTTTTGACTTCCCCTTTCAGTATGTTCCTCCTTTCCCCTTCTCGCTTCATCTGACTCCCTTGTTTGTTCATAGTCTGTTGCTTGCCACTTGTGTCTTCCCCAAAATCTTTCCCCTCAGTACCCTCACTGGGTACTGTTTCCCGAACCGTCGATACCAGGTCGACTGTCGGCTTTCCCCTACTACTTAGTTTAAAGCTTGCTCTATCGCTCTTCTGATGTTATTTGCTAGTTGCTTAGTTCCCGCCTTGCTCAGGTGTAGACCATCATTCTTGAAAAGCTTGTTCTTTCCCCAGAACGTTGTCCAGTTCCTCACAAAGAGAAATCCCTCTTCCTCACACCATTTTCTCATCCATGCGTTAATTGATTGTAGCTCTGTCTGCCTCTTCGTTTCTGCCCTCGGTACTGGAAGGATCTCTGAGAAGGCTATCCTCTGGGTCCTCATCTTCAGTTTCCTTCCTAAGATCTTGAATTGTTCAGTCAGTGCATTTTTGCTGTAATCCCTCCTGGTGACATCGTTCGTCCCGACGTGGACTATCACTGCTGTCTCTTCCGTCTCTGCTCCTTCCAGGATTCTCTCAATCTTGTCAACGATGTCCTTTGTTCTTGCTCCTGGGAGACAGGTCACTAGCCGATCCTCTCTCCCTCCTGCTATGTGACTGTCAACGTGCCTCAGGATTGAGTCTCCCACCAGGATTGCAGCTTTCCCTTCTTTCAGCCTCCGTGTCGGTCGCAGGTCTGTGTCCTTGGTGTTCTCTGTTTCTTCCAGCAAGGTTCCTCCGTGGGTATCCTCTACCTTGGTGTCAGATGTTTCTTGTCCTCTGCTCTGTGTGTCTTCCTCCCTTCCGTGCTCATGTTCTTCCACTCTCCTGTAGGCATCCTCTTGTCCTCTGCTCTGTGTGTCTTCCTCCCTTCCGTGCTCATGTTCTTCCACTCTCCTGTAGGCATCCTCGATGAACCTCTCGAGCTCCCTGACTTGTTCCTTGATGCACCCCTCTCGCATGGGGTCTTCGGCTGACTGGAAGGGGGCTTCGGAGATGTAGAGTCCCTCCAGCTCTTGGATCCTGATCTTCAGTCGGCTGACTTCGCTCTTCAAGCTCTCCAGTTCCTGGCATCGTCCGCACACATATGACTGCTGCCCGGAGGGGAGGTAGTCATACATGTGGCAGTCCGTGCAGTACACTGGGAAGCACATCCTTCGGGTTCCTTCCGCTTCCATATTTGTCCGCTCTCTAGGAGTCCTGTTGCTCTTTGCTAGTGTGTTCACTCCTGTGCCTGGCTCTTGCTTACCTTCTTCGTCTTTCGCTTCCTTTTATTTATGCGCTTGTGCTATTTGCCCCTTGCTTACACTCTGTGGTTGCCTTCTCCTTTAGCTCGTGTTCTCTCTTGAGTCCGCCTTTTCTTGTCCTGCTGAGCTTGTTACTGCTGTCTCTGTGTATGTGTGTGCGCTACCTTCTTAGCCTGCTTCTACCTTGTCTTTTGCCTTTGCTACTGTTCTTCAGTGCCTTCCTTGCCTGTCGTTCCTTTGATGTGTGGTCCTTCCTGGGCCTACTCCTTCCTTCTTTTCTGTGTTTGCTTCCCTTTTACTTGTGTGTGTGCGTGTATGTGTTTACTTCCTTACCTTGCTGTCTTCCTTCCTTGGAGTCCTTGGATGTAGTGACCTGGCCTGCCCTTCTTAAGGCCCTTCGCAAAGGCGCTCTCGCTAAGGCGAGCGCCTTTTCCGCTTGCCTTCGCCGCGCGCCGAACGGCTGGGCGCCGTTGGCTCCCCTCCTCTTTAGGTGTGGTCCGGCCTCTGGCTCCGCTGGTGACGCGGTGCGGGTGGGCGGAGCTTACTCTCGCCGCTGCCCGCCCTCGCCGCCGCTACCTTCTGCTCCTCAGCCCTCCTTACTCCCGGCTACCTCTCTCCGATTTCAAGCCTCCACGCGGCTTGTGCTGCCTTCGCGCCGCAGCTCCCCTCCTCTTTAGGGGTGGTCCGGCCTCTGGCTCCGCTGGTGACGCGGTGCGGGTGGGCGGAGCTTACTCTCGCCGCTGCCCGCCCTCGCCGCCGCTACCTTCTGCTCCTCAGCCCTCCTTACTCCCGGCTACCTCTCTCCGATTTCAAGCCTCCACGCGGCTTGTGCTGCCTTCGCTCCGCAGCTCCCCTCCTCTTTAGGGGTGGTCCGGCCTCTGGCTCCGCTGGTGACGCGGTGCGGGTGGGCGGAGCTTACTCTCGCCGCTGCCCGCCCTCGCCGCCGCTACCTTCTGCTCCTCAGCCCTCCTTACTCCCGGCTACCTCTCTCCGATTTCAAGCCTCCACGCGGCTTGTGCTGCCTTCGCTCCGCAGCTCCCCTCCTCTTTAGGGGTGGTCCGGCCTCTGGCTCCGCTGGTGACGCGGTGCGGGTGGGCGGAGCTTACTCTCGCCGCTGCCCGCCCTCGCCGCCGCTACCTTCTGCTCCTCAGCCCTCCTTACTCCCGGCTACCTCTCTCCGATTTCAAGCCTCCACGCGGCTTGTGCTGCCTTCGCGCCGCAGCTCCCCTCCTCTTTAGGGGTGGTCCGGCCTCTGGCTCCGCTGGTGACGCGGTGCGGGTGGGCGGAGCTTACTCTCGCCGCTGCCCGCCCTCGCCGCCGCTACCTTCTGCTCCTCAGCCCTCCTTACTCCCGGCTACCTCTCTCCGATTTCAAGCCTCCACGCGGCTTGTGCTCTGATTAAAGATAGCATAGTCCGGCACTTAGATACACACGACCTGATGAGAGCCAGTCAACATGGCTTCAGGAAAGGGAAATCATAGAAACATAGAAAGATGACGGCAGATAAGGGCCATAGCCCATCAAGTCTGCCCACACCATTTACCCACCCTCTTAAATCTACTGACCCCCTAAAGAATAATTGTAATTATAATGTCACTCTACTGACCCGCTCATTCAGTCCTAGTGACCCTATCCCTTGGCATGACCTCGTAGGGATCCCACATAGGTATCCCATTTGTTCTTGAAGTCTGAGATGCTGCGTGCCTCGACCACCTGCACTGGAAGCTCGTTCCAATGCTCAATCACTCTCTCCGTGAAGAAGTATTTCCTGGTGTCTCCACGGAACTTCCCTCCCCTGAGCTTGAGCGGATGTCCTCTTGTGGTCGAGGGTCCCCTGAGAAGAAAGATATCATCTTCCACCTCTATCCGTCCCGTGATGTACTTAAATGTCTCAATCATGTCTCCCCTCTCCCTACGCTCCTCGAGAGTGTAGAGCTGCAATTTGCTCAGTCTTTCTTCGTACGGGAGACCCTTTAGCCCCGAGACCATCCTGGTGGCCATCCGCTGAACCGATTCAACTCTGAGCACATCCTTACGGTAATGTGGCCTCCAGAATTGAACACAGTATTCCAGATGCGGTCTCACCATGGCTCTGTACAGTGGCATCATGACTTCAGGTTTCCTGTTGACGAAGCTTCTCTTGATACAGCCTATCATTTGCCGTGCTTTAGATGAAGCCTTCTCCACTTGAGTGGATGCTTTCATGTCAGCACTGATGATTACTCCTAAGTCTCATTCTGCCGTAGTCTTGGCTAAAGTTTCTCCATTCAGGGTGTAAGTTCTGCAAGGATTTCCGTTGCCGAGATGCATGACCTTACATTTCTTGGCATTGAAGCCCAGCTGCCAGATCAAGGACCAACTTTCTAAAGTACGCAGGTCGTGCTCCATAGCATCCTGAAGATTATAGCCGTTTACTACATTGCATAGTTTGGCGTCATCAGCGAATAAGGTTACCTTGCCTTGGAGCCCTTGAGTCAGATCCCTAATGAATATGTTGAAGAGGAGTGGGCCCAGGACCGAACCCTGTGGCACTCCGCTGGTCACCTCTGACATTTTAGAAAGGGTACCGTTGACCACCACCCTCTGAAGTCTGCCACTAAGCCAATCTTTAACCCATGCAGTTAGAGTCTCTCCTAATCCCATAGATTTCATCTTGTTCAGCAGCCTGCGGTGTGGGACGCTGTCAAACGCTTTGCTGAAGTCCAGGTACACGACGTCCAGGGACTCTCCTGAGTCCAGTCTTCTTGTTACCCAGTCAAAGAAGCTTATTAGATTGGACTGGCATGACCTACCTTTGGTGAATCCATGTTGGCTGGGATCCCGGAGATTTCCCTCGTTCAGGATCGTATCTAATTTATACTTAATTAGTGTTTCCATGAGTTTGCACACTATAGAGGTGAGGCTTACCGGTCTATAGTTCGCAGCTTCAGCCTTGCAACCCTTTTTATGTAGAGGAACGACGTTGGCTGTTTTCCAGTCCAACGGAACTTTCCCCGTACTTAGTGAGAGATTGAAGAGCACCGCCAATGGTTCTGCCAGGACATCTCTCAATTCTCTGAGCACTCTTGGGTGTAAATTGTCCGGTCCCATGGCCTTGTTTACCTTTAGCCTTGCCAGTTCGTTGTAGACGTCCCCAGGAGTGAACTCAAAGTTCTGAAACGGGTCATCCACGTCTTGTATTATCATCAACTGTGGTCCGTGTCCTGGTGCTTCGCAGGTGAAGACTGAGCAGAAATATTCATTTAGTAGTTCTGCTTTTTCTGAATCCGCCACCGCGTAGTTTCCGTCCGGTTGTCTAAGGCGTACTATACCGTCTGTGTTCCTTTTCCTATCGCTGATATACCTAAAGAAGGATTTGTCCCCTTTTTTAATGTTTTTTGCCAGAGTTTCTTCCACTTGACGTTTGGCCTCCCTAACTGCTGTTTTGACCGCTGCCGATCTGGTCTTATATTCTACTTTAGTTTCTCTTCTCTGGGTGCGTTTGTAGGAAAGAAATGCTTTTTTCTTCTCCTTAATGAGGAGTGAGATCTCTTCAGTGAACCATTGGGGTTTGTTGTTTCTTTGCCGTTTATCTACTGATTTTATGTAGCGATTAGTTGCTTCGTGTATGGATGATTTCAGGTACGACCACATAGTTTCCACATTGCCGGTCTCTGCTTGGTCCTGTAACGTCTGATGAACGTGATCTCCCATACGTGCGAAGTCGGCGCCCCGAAAGTTGAGCACCTTTGTTTTTGAAATTGATTTAGGGGATCCTTTCCCAATGTTGAACCATACCATGTTATGGTCGCTGGAGGCTAGCGTATCTCTTACTGAGACCTCTGAGATGCTTTCCCCGTTTGTGAGTACCAGGTCTAGGATCGTCTGGGCCCTAGTGGGCTCCGTTACCATCTGTCTGAGATGTACTCCTTTTATGGAGTTCAGAAGCCTCCTGCTGCTGCTGGTTGCTGCTGAAAATGTGTTCCAGTCTGCGTCAGGCATGTTGAAGTCCCCTAGCAGCACAGTGTCACCCCGTAGAGTTATATTCTCTATGTCTTCAATTAATTCTGCATCCATGTTTTCCGGTTGTCTTGGAGGTCTGTATACCACACCAAGATACAGGCATTTTTTACTACCTCGTGCCAGATTAACCCAGAGGGACTCCCCGGTATACTTGACATCAGTGATCCTGGTAGTTTTGATGTCTTCCTTAATGTATAGTGCTACCCCTCCACCTAACCTGCCCTCTCTGTCCTGACGAAGTAGATTGTACCCCGGTATAGCCATATCCCACCCATGTGCGTCAGTGAACCAAGTCTCGGATATTGCCACCACGTCTAGGTTGGCATCCCTTATTTCAGTTTCTAGTTCTAGAATTTTATTGCCTAAACTGTGTGCATTAACATACATGGCCCTCCACACTTTGTGTTTGCTGAGTCCCTGTAAGGCTATTCCTGACCGAGTCTGTGTGGCTCCAAGAGAACTGTTTGCATATTGGGTCCTTACCTCGGAATTTGAGTGTCGACTCGTCCCATCAGGATAGTTCCTTTCCACCCCAGTATATGAGTAGGTCCCCTCCCCCAACTTACCTAGTTTAAAGCCCTGCGAAGTAGGCGGGCTAGTCGGTGTCCGAATGTTTGACGAATTTACTTCAATTTTTTGAGACCGTGAACAAACAAATTGATAGTGGAGAACCGGTGGACATAATATACTTGGACTTCCAGAAAGCTTTGGACATGAAAGACTTCTCAGGAAACTACAAAGCCATGGAATAGAGGGAGATATACTAAGATGGATAGGCTGGAGAACAGAAAGCAGAGAGTGGGCATAAATGGGAAGTTCTCAGACTGAGAGAAAGTGACTAGCGGTGTGCCTCAGGGCTCGGTACTTGGGCCCATCTTATTTAATATTTTCATCAATGACCTAGAAGGAACATCCAGTGAGATCATTAAATTTGCAGACGACGCAAAGCTATGCTGGGCAATCAGATCGCAGAAGGATAGCAAGGAACTCCAGAGTGACTTGAATCAGTTGGAGAAATGGGCGGAGAAATGGCAGATGAAGTTTAATGTGGAAAAGTGCAAAGTAATGCATTTAGGCAGAAAGAACAAGGAACACGAGTATAGAATGTCAGGTGCAACTCTGGGTAAGAGCGAACAAGAAAAGGACCTGGGTGTACTGATAGATATGACACTGAAACTGTCGGCACAATGTGCGGCAGCGGCAAAGAAAGCAAATAGAATGTTAGGCATGATAAAGAAAGGAATCACGAGTAGATCGGAGAAAGTTATAATGCCGCTTTATAGAGCAATGGTCAGATCACACTTGGAATACTGTGTCCAACATTGATCTCCCAACCTAAAGAAGGATATAAAACTGCTGGAGAGGGTGCAGAGACGAGCAACAAAGCTAATAAAAGGTATGGAGAACTTGGAATACGAGGAACGACTTAAGAGACTGGGATTGTTCTCCCTTGAGAAAAGGAGACTGCGAGGGGATATGATTGAGACTTTCAAAATACTGAAAGGAATCGACAAAATAGAGCAGGAAAAAAATTTATTTACAATGTCCAATGTGACATGGACAAGAGGACATGGACTGAAGCTAAGGGGGGACAAGTCCAGGACAAATATCAGGAAGTTCTGCTTCACGCAACGAGTGGTGGACACCTGGAATGCTCTCCTAGAAGAGGTCATTGCGGAATCCACCGTTCTAGGATTTAAAAGCAAACTAGATGCACATCTCCTTACAAGAGGCATAGAGGGATATAGGTGACTAAAATTACGCCAGGTGTATACCTGGCTGGGCCTCCGTGTGTGCGGATCGCCGGACTTGATGGACCGAAGGTCTGATCCGGAGATGGCAGTTCTTATGTTTTGCAAGAAGAGCAAAACATTCTTGCAAATCTTGCCTGGCAAACCAAGCGTTGACTCGAAATGCGAAGCTTTGCCCCCGTGAACCAGCATCATCCGTCCGCCCTCCCAAACCCTTATCAAGATCTGGCACCGGCACACAGCACCAACCCACAGGATGTGCCGGTGCTCAAAGAGCCTGCCGCTGATTCTGCTGGGCCTTGAACATCTGCGCATGCTCAAGGCCTTCTGGCTCCCGCTCTCTCCGAGATTCTAATGAGATTCTCTGAGACACCGAGAAACTCATTAGAATCTCGGAAAGAGCAGATGGCCAGAAGGCCTTGAGCATGCGCAGATGCTCAAGGCCCAGCAGAATCATTGGCAGGCGGCAGGCTCTTTGGGCACCTGCACATCCTGTGGGTTGATGCTGCGTGCCGGTGCCCAATCCCGTAAGGGTGCGGGCGGGTTAGGGGGTGATGCTGGTTCGTGCGGGGTGATACTGGTTCTCGGGGTTGGGGTGGGAGAAGCCAGTTCCCGGGGGTAGGGGGGGGCTCTTTTTGGGACATGGAATGAATCATGTGAGTTTCCCTTTCTATGGGGAAACTCGCTTTGATATACGAGCACTTTGGTTTATGAGCATGCTTCTGGAACGAATTATGCTCGCAAACCAAGGTTTCACTGTACAGTGACTAGCCTGCTTTATGCTCTTTGGCTGCTGGCCTGCCAAATAACACTGAATGCCAGCCGGCAAGTGTTTGAAAAACCACCCTATAAAATGTTTTTCTATGCTATTTTCTTGCAGCTCATTCCCTACAGTGTTATACTTGCTCTGCACCGACACCTGCTTCTGAATGCTCAGATATCACTAACTGCTCCAGCAGTCAGATGATGTGCAAGACCATCTTATATGACTCTGATGATGGTGAGTACCAGAATTATAAGGAGCACAGAGGAGTCCAAAAAGCAGTAACGGTGGGACTAATGGTCTTTCCAAGCCTTTAAAGGAACACAGGGACACAGTGCGTTCTACAATAAAGGAAGTCTTTATTCCTAAACATGTCAGATGTAAGATGATCAGCTATTTATTTATTTTAAGGTGACAGGACAAAAGTGTGCAGATAAAGGCGTGCCGACATTACAGAGCAGACAATTGAGCGCAAGACTACAGCGTGCCACCCTAAAAGTTTATTTTAAAGAGCTTCAAGGGGGGGGAACCCCCCCCCCACTTTACTTAATAGTGTTTGTGCTGCCGATGGGAGGAGTGAGGGGGGAGGTGTAACCCTGACATTATACAGAAAACTTAACTTTTCCCCTAAAAAATAGGGAAAAAGTTGTTTCCTCTATAATGGAGGGTTCCAACCCCCCAATGGCAGCGTGAACACTATTAAGTAAACTGGGGGGATTCCCCCTTAAACCCCCGCTCGGAGCTCTTTATATATTATAACATTTTATTGAAGGAATCAAATAGATATACAATAAAATGATACAAAGAGATATTCATTACAATTAAATTCATAAAAAAACATTTGCATACATATTTTATCATTCCTCCAAAATATATTTTAAATATCTGATCTATTTTTCCCTATATCCCCCTTATTACTTTAGATTGTTTTTATTATTATATTACTAGCTGATGCCCCGGCGTTGCACGGGTATTTAATTATAGCAATAACACTGTAAATGGATTCAAATAAAGATACTTTATAGTGGTGAATGAAATTATTTTTTTACAGCTTTATAAAAAGTACAATATTCAAATTATAATGTGAAATATTTGACAAAATGAATACAATACAACTAACACAAAACTTGATTATAAACAACATTTTTAGTTTCACCTCCAGGAGCAAGAACAAATAAATTCTTGGGTGAAGAGACCCCCAGAACATATCACCCCAGTTAGTGAGGGATCTGCATACCAAGTTTCGTTCAAATCGGTCCCACAGCTTTTTACATTTTTCCCATTGACATGAATGGGTGAAATCTGATGTTCTGTTTGTAGCTCCGCCCACGTGTGCAGGTGGGCCGCGAGACCCCCAGGACATATCACCCCAGGTAGTTGGAATTACTGTGAGAATGGCAGCTTTTTACATTTTTTCCATTGACATGAATGGGTGAAATCTGATTTTCTGTTTGTAGCTCCGCCCACATGTGCAGGTGGGCCGCGAGACCCCAGAACATATCACCCCAGGTAGTGAGGGATCTGCATACCAAGTTTCGTTCAAATCGGTCAAGCCATTTTTGAATTACTGTGAGAATGGCAGCGTTTTACATTTTTTCCATTGACATGAATGGGTGAAATCCGATTTTCTGTTTGTAGCTCCACCCACGTGTGCAGGGGGGTCGCGAGACCCCAAGAACATATCACCCCAGGTAGTGAGGGATCTGCATACCAAGTTTTGTTCAAATTGGTCAAGACGTTTTTGAATTACTGTGAGAATGGCAGCTTTTTACATTTTTTCCATTGACATGAATGGGTGAAATGTGATTTTCTGTTTGTAGCTCCGCCCTCATGTGCAGGAGGGCCGCGAGACCCCCAGAACATATCACCCCAGGTAGTGAGGGATCTGCATACCAAGTTTTGTTCAAATTGGTCAAGACGTTTTTGAATTACTGTGAGAATGGCAGCTTTTTACATTTTTTCCATTGACATGAATGGGTGAAATCTGATTTTCTGTTTGTAGCTCCGCCCACGTGTGCAGGTGGGCCGCGAGACCCCCAGAACATATCACCCCAGGTAGTGAGGGATCTGCATACCAAGTTTTGTTCAAATTGGTCAAGACGTTTTTGAATTACTGTCAGAATGGCAGCTTTTTACATTTTTTCCATTGACATGAATGGGTGAAATCTGATGTTCTGTTTGTAGCTCCGCCCACGTGTGCAGGTGGGCCGCGAGACCCCCAGAACATATCACCCCAGGTAGTTGGAATTACTGTGAGAATGGCAGTTTTTTACATTTTTTCCATTGACATGAATGGGTGAAATCTGATTTTCTGTTTGTAGCTCCGCTCATGTGTGCAGGTGGGCCGCGAGACCCCCAGAACATATCACCCCAGGTAGTGAGGGATCTGCATACCAAGTTTAGTTCAAATTGGTCCCACAGCTTTTTACATTTTTCCCATTGACTTGAATGGGTGAAATCTGAAGTTCTGTTTGTAGCTCCGCCCATGTGTGCAGTTGGGCCGCGAGACCCCCAGAACATATCATCCCAGGTAGTGAGGGATCCGCATACCAAGTTTCGTTCAAATCGGGCAAGCCGGTTTTGCGGAGGCAGTTTTTACATTTTTTCCATTGACATGAATGGGTGAAATCTGATTTTCTGTTTGTAGCTCCGCCCAGGTGTGCAGGTTGGCCGCGATACCCCCAGAACATATCACCCCAGGTAGTGAGGGATCTGCATACCAAGTTTCGTTCAAATCGGGCAAGCCGTTTTTGCGTTGGCAGCTGTTTTACATTTTTTCCTTTGACATGAATGGGTGAAATCTGATTTTATGTTTGTAGCTCCGCCCACATGTGCAGGTGGGCCGTGAGACCCCCAGAACATATCACCCCAGGTAGTGAGGGATCGGCATACCAAGTTTCGTTCAAATCGGGCAAGCCGTTTTTGCGTTGGCAGCTCTTTACATATTTTCCATTGACATGAATGGGTGAAATCCGATTATCTGTTTGTAGCTCCGCCCACGTGTGCAGGTGGGCCGCGAGACCCCCAGAACATATCATCCCGGGTAGTGAGGGATCTGCATACCAAGTTTCGTTCAAATCGGTCAAGCCGTTTTTGCGTGATCGCGGCACATACATACATACATCCGATTTTATATATATAGATAATAAATGAATTAAACAGAAAAACATTTCAAGTTATTTAACATATATTAAAATCATCATTCCTATTTCCCTACCTACCCAAGAATGAAAGGTGACATGAAATATCAGATGAATAAAAATATTAAAAACATTTACTTAAATTTAATATAAATTATTAAGAATCATACTTCTTGCTTTCGAGGATAATTTTTGTATATAAGGGTCCCAAATTTTTTTAAATAAACGTGTTCTTTTAGGAAATTTACAAACCTCCAAAACCTCAAATAAAATTAAACGATGGAATTGATTCCTCCAATGCCAATAACTTGGAGGATCTTTTTGTAACCAATATTGCAATATGCATCTATGACCAATCATACATGCCTTTTGAAATAGAATACATCTATCCTGTCCAAAACCCCCACAAGTTGCTGCTTTACCGAATAACACCCCTTTTGGAGATTCAACCAATTGACAATTCCATAATGCCTCGGAGCTCTTTAAAATAAACTTTTACGACGGCGAGCTGGAATCTTGTGCTCAATTGTCTGCTCTGTAATGTCGGCGCGCCTGTGTCCTGCGTTTTTATGACTGTGAACCTATTTTAAACATTTCTATACTGTTTTTAACCAAAGAGGTTTACAAAAATGTTACATACTTAATATTTTAAAACAAATTAAAACAACTTTGAATTCTTCTTGGAATCAGCAGACAAAAAAATCAGTAGCTTAAAGGAAAACATTTACAAATAATTGTGTTTTTAATAACTTTCTAAATGCCCCTCTATCCAGACTTGCCCTATAAGAGGGAGTAAAGCCGTTTTTCTAAACTCAATTCTCGATACAATATCACTATATTCTTCACCACAGAGGATCAATAAAACCTTTTTTCATCTCCTTATATTCAAAGCTCATCCTATATAATAAAACGCTAGCCGCGCACGCGCACTCAGACCTGCGTGATCTGTGATCCCTGTTCCGTGATCTGTAGGTCCGTGGCCAGAGTGCGTATGCGGCGGCCAGACAAAGCACGAGAAACAGACTCGAGCGCTGTGGCCGACTCAGGATCGTGGGAGGATGCGCCGGAGGGATGCCGGAGGGGGAGGTACATATCGCTTCTGCACATACCGGTACAAACCTCCCTCCAGCGTTGGCCGCCGCAGCACGTTAAACAGGCTGCTTCCCGGCTTTCTCCTGCAGTTGAGTCCCTCTGCCGTGTCACTGATGACGTCATCAATGACGCGACAGAGAGACTCAACGGCAGAAGAAAGCCGGGAAGCAGCCTGTTTAACTTGCTGCGGCTGCCAACGCTGAAGGGAGGTTTGTTATTAAAAGTCATCTCGCTGGGAGGTTCGCAGAGTCAGCGGGGGTTGGGCTGGGAGGGGAGATAAGCGTCTGCCTTGGGTGCTTCAGGCAGCAGCAGCGTTTACAATTCGCTGCTGTTGGGGCTTCAGGCCTTCCTCTCTGGCTGGTCCTGCCTACTTCCTGTTTTCATTAAGACAGGACCCGCCAGAGAGAAAGACCTGAAGCCAGCAACAGCAATGAATTGTGAATGCTGCTGCTGCCCGATGAAGTAGTTCAAGGAGGAAAGGGAGCAGAGGGGGAGATAATGGCTTGGAGGGAAGAAGAGATGGCAGGGCATGGAGAGAAGGAGGAAGGTATGCCAGACCAAGGGAAAAGGAAGGAGGAGATGGAGAGAGGCCATATGGAACAGAGAGAGAGAGGGCGGACACTGGATGGAAAGAGAAGAGAGGGCAGTGAATGGAAGGGGCAAGACAGAGGGTGAACAGTAGATGGAAGGGGTAGAGAGGGAGACAGACACTGAATGGAAGTGTGGAGGACAGGGGGAGCAGCATGCAGGATTGAGGGAAGAGGATAGAGTTAGAAATAAAGATAGACAGGGGGCCAGGAAAGACACAGACAGAAAGAATGACAGCATCCAAGGAGAGAGAGACAAATGAAAAAAAAAAAACCAGACAGACAGACAGACTAGCACCCTGCGCGCATAAAATGGTCCCTGCAGTTTTGCCGGCTCCCCCTCACTCACAGTAAGTAATTTCTTTGTCGGCAATCCCCCCTCGCACCCCATCCTCGAAGCACCTGAACCCCCGTTGACCCTTCCATCGCGGTCTGACCCTCTCATCCCTTCCCGCCGTCTGACTGACTCACTTAGTCCCTTGACGCCACCCTTCCCTTCCCGTGGTCCTGACCGTTGACCCTCCCATCACGATATGACCTTCCCATCCCTTCCCGCCGTCTGACTGACTTAGTCCCTTGCCGCCCCCCTTCCCTTCCTGTGGTCCCGACAAACCTGCCCACTCCAGCAGTGTCCAAAGCACTCTACACATGCTGCTTCGGGGTCTTCTACTGCCCTGATTTGCTCTGCTGCATCTCTGATGATGTCATCAGGGACGTGCCAGAGTAAATCAGAGCAGTAGAAGGCCCCGAAGCAGTGTGTGGAGTGCTGTGCTGCTTCAGTCGGCAGGTTTGTCGGGACCACGGGAAGGAGGGGCGGCAAGGGACTAAGGGAGCCAGCCAGACCGCGGGAAGGGAAAGGGGTGGTAGGGGAAAATGCTGCTGCTGCACAGGGAAGTGGTGTGGGGGAAGGGAAATGGAGGGGGAGGGAATGCTGGTGCGGCTGCTATACAGGGAAGTGGGGGGGAAGGGAAATGCTGGTGCGGCTGCACAGGGAAGTGGGGTGGGGGGAGGAAAATACTGCTGCTGCACAGAAAAATAGAGGGGGAGGGATAGAAGGAAAGACAGACAGTGGGAGGGAGGGAGACAGAAAGAAAAGAAGAAAGATACAGGGGCAGGGAGAGACACAAAGACAGAGACAAAGGGGGCCAGGGAGAGACAGACAGAAAGAAAAACAGTGGGAGGGAGAGACAGAAATAAAGAAAGACAGACAGACATAGATTCTAGCATCCGTTAATGTAATGGGCTTAAATACTAGGGGCCCACAGAGAGACAGTCAGGGAGGGGGAGAGGGAAAGGGGGCTGCTTTCTAGCACCCGTTAATGTAACGGGCTTTAACACTAGTTATCTATAATTCTTATATATTCATGATGCTCAGTGAAAGCACAATTACCATTGTGTTAGGCAAAACACACTGGAAACATAGGCTTGGAACATCATTGCACCCTTCCACCAAACCAGTGTTATGTTAGAAAAGGGACTATATCATGTACTTAACTTAACTGGCTCAGATTCCACTTAGTCCGTTGACCTCAATATTCCAAATGCACATGGTGTATCATGATACTGTGTACAATAAAATCAGCACCAAACTGCTACAACATTCCTTTGCTGGCCTTGTTTTCTTTTATTTCTTCTATGCCATTCAATCATTAAATCCAAACATCTCATCGGTCCAGTTTTAGATGTAAGATGTAAGGCAGGAGTGCCCACACTTTTTGGGCTTGCGAGCTACTTTTAAAATGACCAAGTCAAAATGATCTACCAACAATAAAATTTTAAAAAACACAAAGCACACTGTATGCAGAGAAAATGCTAATTATCATTTATATTCCGGGGTTTTTTCAAAGAGATCAAGGCAGATGACTTTATGCAATGTCACCTCAGTAACAACTATACAAAAATAGACAAATATACCCCCTCCCTTTTTACTAAACCGTGATAGCGTTTTTTAGCACAGGGAGCTGCACTGAATGCCCCGTGCTGCTCTCGATGCTCATAGGCTCCCTGTGCTACAAACCGCTATTGTAGTTTAGTAAAAGGGGGCCATAGTGCAAAATATAGACACATTTTGATCATTAAATTGAAAATAAAATAATTTTTCCTACCTTTGTTGTCTGGTGATTTCATGAGTCTCTGGTTGCACTTTCTTCTTTTGACTGTGCATCCAATATTTCTTCCCTTCTTTCAGCCTCCTGTATGCTTCCTCTTTCTCCCTGCCCCCCTTCTTTCTTTCTCTCTCCATGCCCCCTTTCTTTTTTCTGTCCCCCCTTTCTTTCTGCTTCCCTTCTTTGTGTCTCCTTGTCCCCCCTTTCTATCTTTCTGTTTCCCTTCTTTCTATCTCCCTGCCTGCCCCCTTTCTTTCTTTGTCTTTCTTTCTCCTTGTCCTCCCCCAAGCCACCGCTTCCGTCATCAGGGAACAGGCCCCCCAAGCTGCCCGGCGCCGAATTGTGAGCTCTCCCTGCTTCCTGACACGTTAAACAGAAGCGCCGAGCCAGCTTCCCCCCCACCCCCCTACACCAATTCTGACATCGGAGAGAAAGTTCCTGGCCAGCCAGGCAGCAATTGGCGGGCCCGGAACTTCCTCTCTGACGTCAGAATTGACGTCGAGAGGGGGGGGAAGCTGGTTGGCCCGGTCCACTAAGGGCTCCTTTTACTAAGGTGCGCTAGCGTTTTTATCACACGCACACGATTAGCACGCGCTAGCTGAAAAATGGCCACCTGCTTAAAAGGAGGCAGTAATGGCTAGCGCGCGTGGCATTTTAGCGCACGCTATTCCACGCGTTAAGGCCCTAACACACCTTTGTCTGTATTTTTAACTCTGTATGTTATGTCTGTACTGTAAATGCTGTAATCCGAACCCCCTAATGTCCGCCAAGTCTGTATTTCTCACTAAAGTTTGTCCTACTTATACTATGAGTGTACTCTTGTAACCCGTTCTGGGCTTCTTTTGGGAGGACGGGCTAAATAAATGATAAAATAAATAAAGTTGACCACATAACCCCAGTATTCTATAACACTAAGCTGAAATTTTGGGAATGCCCCTGAGCTGCCCATGCCCTTTCCATTGCCATGCTCCCTTCTGGGTTGCGTGTGAAAAACTTTGGACACACAGCATTATAGAATAGTATGTAGGCAGATCCATATCTAAGTCCAAATCAGTGCCAATTAGTCAATAATTTATTGTGAGCTTATTAACTAATTTTGCATGCTATCCTCTCTTTCAAGTCTGAAAGCACTTAAGAACCGGCCTTTAGCCTAGATTTACTAACCTGCCCGAATCGGAACAATCTGTTTCCGACTCGGGCAGGTCTGATTCACAAATCAATCATATTCAAACGGGGGGTGGCGATCAGAGGAACGCCCCCATTTGCTAGCAGGGATCGTAAATGTGCGATCCTCGCTTAAGCGCAGCCCCTGACAGTAGTGACAGGAGAAGCAGCCTCCTGTCACTGCTGTCAAGGCTTGTATTTTTTTTTTTTTTTAATCAGGCAGATAGTTTGCGTGTTTTACACAAGCAAAATATCAGCTCGGTTAAAAAAAAAATAAAGCCCCTTCTTCCCCGGAACTGCTTTCTCCCTCCCCAAACCCCTGCAAAATGCCCCCCCCCCAAACACGGCCCCACTAGGCCGGCAGGACGGACGGACAGATGGACGGCCAGGCCCAGCCCACCCGCTCCCCTCCGAGGCCGGCAGGATGACCGGGCAAGGCTCACCCCCTCCCCGTACCTTAATATTGTTGAGAACAGGAGGAATTCTCAGTCCCTCCTGCTCCACGCCTCCTACGACGACGAGCGCAGCCTTAGGCCACGCCCCGATGCATCATCTGCTGCGCGGGGAGGGGCCTAAGGCCCTGATTGGCTGAGGCGCCCCATTCCCGGGGCGATAGATTTTCGGCTAGCACACGCTATAGCGCGCTAATCCAGTGCGTGCGCTAAAACCGCTAGCGTGGCTTTGTAAAAGGAGCCCCTAGTTTATAGAAATGTCTATATCTTCTTAGTAACGTGGTCACATTGGAGCAGTTTTCAATTGGTTTGGAAGCACTGCAGGAGGTGTACCAAAGGCAAAATAAAATTTCTCTTTTAATGTTTTGTTGTGCAGGTTTTCCCTTCCAAGGAGATTCAAACGTTGTCAGACAATGTACTTCTAAGTGTATCGCAACCGACCTAAATTGGTTTGCCGTGAGCCGGCTCACTTTATGCTGCAGTACCGACCTCTGCAATCACCGAAACATTAAACCAGCGGCCAGCAGTGATATGAACAACTTGAATGGTGCAGTCTCGCTCTGGATAATGACTCTTTCGTCAAGTCTCCTATGTGCTCTGTTATGATCTGGATTCTGATCTGCTGGGCAGGATGGGGGGGGGGTTCCGTCAACTAAGAATCTTTCTCATGTTGCTTCAACATTACTATGCAAACATAGCTCCTAAATCTTTCTGCCTAGATGACAGCCTTATTTATTGCATCCAAAATCCTATGGGCCCAGATGCTTATTATATTCCTATGGGGCGACTTAGCATTTAGCTATTTAGCTAAATGCTAAGTCGTCCATAGGAATATAATAAGCGTTCATTGATGAATCTCTCTCTAAGTGGCTCCTTAACCCTTTCAGGACCAAGGGACATATTTGTCCCATAACTTTAAAATCCTATCAATTTTGATTGGGATAGTCTACAGTTCTAAATTTGATATGTACGGATTCCATATGATACTGCCTTTATGTAAACAAACTGGTTCCGACATTCATTCATTAGCGTCGTTGCCAGATTGATGAGAAGATTCACTTGCCACACTGTCCATAAGCCAGAAGTTTGATTTTTTTTTTTAAAAATAATGATATTTCACAAAAAAAAATCAATTTTTTTGGCATCTGCAAGCCCTTTTTACCATAAAAATGTCGTCAAAACCACAAAAATTAGCCTACGATCCTTATGGTCCTGAAAGGGTTAAGCAATTAAGATGATCACACATCGCATGACTGTGCACAAAATTTGGTACATACAACACTATTTCTCAATGGATCGATCACTCAACACTATAAAGTATTCCTGCTTTTCCTTTGAATCCTAATAATATTAATTGGCCCACCTGAAAGTTATCATTTTATCTTATCATTAATACTAGGTGGAAAATTGCCTCAGACTTAGAGCGTCTATAACAAAAAATGTTTTGTGGGCTCTGAACATCAAATCACTGGCTTTTATCCACCATCCACCCCTTTATTTATTATTTTATCTAACTTCGTATTTATAAAATTAATAATTTAATATTTTACTTCATACTTCATTTTATCGTTTGTCAAGGTCTGAGGCAATTTTCCACCTAGTATTAATCTAATATAATAAAGAGCTAGCCGCGCATGCGCACTCCTATTTGCGTGTTCTCTGCGCATGTAGGTCTGTGGCCGAAGGAGTGCGCATGCGCGCTAATACGTCACCAGCCGATCGCCTCCACAAGCCGGACCACAGCCAGGCGACGATCTCCGTTCCTCCTGCCGCCGCCAATCTCCGTTCCTCCTTTGCCGCCCACCCCCTTCTCTTCCCGCGGGCCCGAATGGCGATTCCAGCAGCGTGTGCATCAGTCTTCACACGCTGCTTCGGGCCCTTCTACTGCCCTGATTTGCTCTGCCGCGTCTCTGATGATGTCATCAGGGACGTGCCAGAGTAAATCAGGGCAGTAGAAGGACCCGAAGCAGCGTGTGGAGACTAATGCAAGCGCTGCTGGAATCACCACGTTTGTAGTCTGGACCGCAGGAAGGGAAAGGGGGGGGGGGGGGTAGAGGAAACGCTAATGCTGCTGCACAGGGAACTGGTGGGGGGGAGGGAAATGGAGGGGGAGGGAATGCTGCTTTGGACAGACAGACAGAGAGAGGAAGGGAAACACAAAGAGTGATAAGATAAAATGATAACTTTCAGGTGGGTCAATTAATATTATTAGGATTCAATGGAAAAGTAGGAATACTTTATAGTGTTGACATATATTTTAGCATCATATATAGAAACCAAGGACTTGTGTGGATAGTCATAAAACAAAATCTTTGGCAATATTTGATGACCAAATTTTTAAAGTTGCAATGACTGTGGATTAAAGTCTTTTGATGCACAAGTTCTACATGATAGAACAGTGACCAGTGGGAGAATACTTTTACTACTACTACTATTAATTATTTCTATAGTGCTACCAGACGCATGCAGCGCTGCACAGAGTCACAAAGAAGGCAGTCCCTGCTCCATAGAGCTTATAACCTAAACAGACACGACAGACAAACTGGATGTCATGGATACAGTAAAGGGGAAGGGTTAATCTGCCAGCTGGGTTG
Organism: Geotrypetes seraphini; assembly: GCF_902459505.1. NCBI lineage: Eukaryota > Metazoa > Chordata > Amphibia > Gymnophiona > Dermophiidae > Geotrypetes > Geotrypetes seraphini. Next base: position 16,037,585 of record NC_047085.1, read on the forward strand.
GAGGGCAGAGGGGAGTACAGGACAATCAAGCCTTTGTGACATCACTGATGAGGTTGGCTCTTATTGGTGGAATGAGGCATTATGATATCACAAGCTTAGCTCTGCTTCCCAAAGACTGAAACTCTTCACACTACTATTACCACTACTATGAATTATTTCTATAGTGCTACCAGACGCACACAGCGCTGTATAGAGTCACAAAGAAGACTGTCCCTGCTCAAAAGAGCTTATAGTCTAAACAGACCAGACAAACAGGATGTCATGGATGCAGTTAAGGGGAACGGTTAATCAGCTGGCTGGGTTGGAGGGCAGAGGAGCAGGATTATGGATTGAAAGCTATGTCAAAAAGATGGGTTTTCAGTCTGCTTTTAAACAAGGGAAGGGAAGGGGCTTGATGGACAAACTCGGGTAATTTATTCCAGGCATAGGAGGCAGCTAGATGAAAGGAACGAAGTCTGGAATTGGCAGTGGAGGAGAAGGGTAACACTAAGAGTGATTTATCTGAGGAACAGAGTTCTCTGGGAGGTGGATATGGAGAGAGAAGTGAGGAGAGATATTGAGGGGCAGCAGAAGGAACACACTTGTAGTTAATACTCTCATAACACCACTTGGAGTTTTTTGGAACCATTTTGCTTGGAGAATATGCAGTTAATATGCAGTTCTGTTATGCTATTCAGGTTTACTAATCCGTCTTTACCTATTCAATTCAAGGTTGGACTACATTACAAGGTCGGATTACATTACTCAGGAAGTTACAATGGACAGTTTGACACAGACATTCAATAGAGCTGCTAGTACAGGTAGATCAGTACAGCTACTTACAGGTCATAGGGCTAGATTCACTAAAGATAGAGACTTAGGGCTCCATTTACAAAGGTGCTATAACGCGCACTACCCGAAAAACTAACGCCTGCTCAAGAGGAGGCGGTAGTGGCTAGCGCGTGCGGCATTTTAGCGCGTGCTATTCCACATGTTAAGGCCCTAACGCACCTTTGTAAAAGGAGCCCTTAGTCGCTGTTGGCTGATTCTCTGGCCGATTTTCCAACAGCGATTGATTCACTATCAAGGTTCAAATCATTTGCGTGCAAACCCACCGACTCAATCACTCAGTGAGCGATTGACACAGTACAGAGCCCTAACAGTAGTGACAGGGGAAGCAGCCTCCCGTCACTGCTGTCAGGGCTTTTGCTTTTTTAAAAATGGAACAGATGTTCTGCGTGCGTTGCATCAGAGACGATCTTTATGGCAGCCATATGCAACACTCCGGCTGCTGTAAGAAGGAAGTTTAGACGTCGCCGGCCACAGGACAGGAAGGTTGGTCGGACCGGACCTGTTTGGGAGGGGGGGTTGTGAAAGCGCCACGAAGGTAAGGGGCAGGGAGGGAGAAAGGGAGGAAAGGTGGGGTGGAGAGGAAAAGATGCTGAAGGGAAATGGGTAAAACAGAGGGGGGAGAAGGACGCTGAGAGCACATGGGGAAGACAGAGGGGGAGAAGGATGCTTTACGGGGGGATACGGTACTACTAGGGGACTTCAATATGCCTGATGCAGACTGGAACACACTTTCAGCATCTACCAGCGGAAGTAAAAGGCTATTGTCCTCCATAAGGGGAGCACAACTCAAACAATTGGTATTGGAGCCTACCAGGGCCCAGGCGATACTGGATCTGGTACTCACCAACGATGGAAGTGTCTCGGAGGTATCAGTGGGCGACAAGCTAGCCTCCAGCGACCACAACATGATATGGTTTGACCTCAAGAAAGGGTTCAATAGATCTAACACGACAACAAAAGTTCTCAGCTTTCGAGGTACTGACTTTAAAGGCATGGGGGATTTTGTCCATCAAGCACTGCGTCACAAAGCAGTGACCAATGATGTGGAGGCTATGTGGTCAACCTTGAAATCAACCCTACACGCAGCAACAGACCGTTACATAAAATCCGTGAGTAAACGGCGAATAAAAAACAGACCTCAATGGTTCACCTCAGAGATATCTGACCTCGTTAAAGACAAGAAACGAGCATTCATTCACTACAAATGCACGAAGGGTAAAGAGGCTAAAATAAAATATATGACTAAGTCGTCAGCAGTCAAACTGGCAGTCAAAGAAGCCAAGCTCCGAGTAGAAGAAAACTTAGCGAATAACATTAAAAAGGGGGACAAATCTTTCTTCAGGTATATTAGTGATAGAAAAAGAAACACAGATGGAATAGTACGCCTCAGAAAACCCGACGGAAAATATGCAGAATCGAACACAGATAAAGCCGAACTACTAAATAAGTACTTCTGCTCAGTCTTCACCTGCGAGGCACCAGGGTCAGGTCCAAAGTTAAAGGTGAAGCATAACTCGAGAGACCCATTTCAGAACCACGAGTTTACACCCAGTGACGTCTACGACGAACTATCGAAACTCAAGGTGAACAAAGCCATGGGACCGGACAATCTGCACCCAAGGGTGCTCAGAGAGCTGTGTGACGTTCTGGCGGAACCGTTAGCCGTACTCTTCAATCTCTCTCTCAGTACGGGAAAAGTCCCACTGGACTGGAAAACAGCTAACGTCGTTCCTCTGCACAAAAAGGGTTGCAAGGCAGAAGCTGCAAATTACAGACCGGTGAGTCTCACTTCGATTGTGAGTAAGCTCATGGAAACACTAGTCAAACACAAACTAGACACGATCCTTGATAAGGAGAACCTACGCAACCCCCACCAACACGGTTTCACCAAGGGTAAGTCATGCCAATCCAATCTTATCAGCTTCTTTGACTGGGTAACTAGGAGGCTGGACCTGGGAGAGTCCCTAGATGTCGTGTACTTGGACTTCAGCAAAGCTTTTGACAGCGTCCCCCACCGTAGATTACTGAGCAAGATGAAATCAATGGGATTGGGTGATACACTGACTGCATGGGTCGGCGACTGGCTAAGCGGGAGACTTCAGAGGGTGTTAGTTAACGGTACCCTCTCTGAAACGTCGAGGGTGACCAGTGGAGTGCCGCAGGGATCAGTCTTGGGCCCGATCTTTTTCAACATATTTATAGGAGACATGACTCAGGGGCTTCAAGGTAAAATAGCATTATTCGCCGACGATGCCAAATTATGTAACACTGTGATTGACACCGCAAGTAAAAATGATTTGTCCGACAGCATGAGGCAGGACCTGCTTTTACTGGAACATTGGTCCACAACCTGGCAGCTGGGCTTTAATGCGAAAAAATGCAAGGTCATGCACCTTGGTAACAATAATCCGTGTAAGACATACACACTGAATGGTGAAACCTTGTCCAGGACTACAGCAGAGCGGGATTTGGGGGTAATCATTAGTGGAGACATGAAATCAGCCAATCAAATGGAGAAGGCTTCATCTAAGGCTAGACAAATGCTGGGATGTATCCGTAGAGGCTTTGTTAGCCGGAAGCCAGAGGTCATTATGCCGCTGTACAGAAGCATGGTGAGACCTCATCTGGAATACTGTGTGCAATTCTGGAGACCGCACTACCGTAAGGATGTGCTGAGAGTTGAGTCGGTTCAGCGAATGGCCACCAGGATGATCCTGGGGCTCAAGGATGTCTCGTATGAAGACAGGCTGCACAAGTTGCGGCTATACTCTCTCGAGGAATGTAGGGAGAGGGGAGATATGATAGAGACGTTTAAGTACATCACTGGTCGAATAGAGGTGGAAGACAACATTTTCCTTCTAAAAGGGCCCTCGTCCACAAGGGGACATCCGTTGAAAATCAGGGGGGGGAAATTTCATGGGGATACCAGGAAGTACTTCTTCACTGAAAGAGTGGTGGACCATTGGAACGAGCTCCCGGAGCAGGTGATCATGGCCAGCAGCATACAAGATTTTAAGAATAAATGGGATGCCCACGTCGGATCCCTACAAAGGTAGCATAGAGGAGGGCAGATTGGGGACGAGTGATAGAGTGTAGATTAGGGGAGGGTTGTTGGAGTGGGCAGACTTGATGGGCTATGGCCCTTTTCTGCCGTCATTTTCTATGTTTCTATGTTTCTAAAGCACATGGGGAAGACAGGGGGAGAAGGACACTGAAAGCACATGGGGAAGACAGAGGGGGAGAAGGACACTGAAAGCACATGAGGAAGACAGAGGGGGAGAAGGACGCTGAAAGCACATGGGGAAGACAGAGTGGGGAGAAGGACGCTGAAAGCACATGGGGAAGACAGTGGGGAGAAGGACGCTGAAAGCACATGGGGAAGAGAAAATGGGGATAAGACGCTGGCAGGGAAGAAGACAGAGATGCCAGACTATGGGGGAAGCGGAGGGAAGAAAATGAGTGCCAGACCAATTTGGAAGGGGGGAGAAAGGGAGAGGCACAGTAACAGAGCAAATGGAAGACGCAGAGAGAAGAGAGACAGTGGATGGAAGGAACTGAATAAGAAGATGAGGAAAGAAGAAACCAGAGAAGACAAAGGTAGAACAAAAATGTTCTATTTATTTATTGCTTTAGGAGACATGTGTCACTGTTTCTGTGGTGTTGCCTTGTATGCAGAGTCCAGCTTCTTACTGGTTCAATTTAACTTTGTCTATGTATTTCTATTTTATCCCTCCTTTTACAAAACCGTGGAGCGTTTTTTAGCGCCAGCTGTGGTGGTAGCAGCTTTGATGCTCAGAATTCTATGAGCGTCAGAGCTGTTACCACCATGGCTAAAATCCACACTACAGTTTTGTAAAAGGGGGAGGGGTTAGTTTGTGATGACATATTCCATACTAGGCAAAGGTGTTTTCTGTGTTCTGTGTGTTCGAAAGACATGGTTTTCTGTTAGGATTGACGGTGTAGGACTGATCTGTACTAGTCTGGTTTGTTTAGTTTTAAAATGGGTGAATTGATGTTGTACTGCTCACTGCAGTATGTAAGATGCTGCCTTTTCCTAGGTACTATAGACTTTTCCTCCAGGAAATTGTCCAAATCTTTCTTAAAACCAATATGTGTCTACTTTATAAAATAGAAAGAAAATAGGCTTCTTAGCACTGCACACACTATTGGCACATACTAAACTTTAATAAAAAGGGCCCCTTCATCAATAGCCTCCTAATTTTTTAAAAAATGATATACCCTCCACCCTTTTACTAAGCCATGTTAGAGGTTTCTACCACGGCCCAGAGCACTAAATGCTCCGATAGTCATAGAACTCTATGAGCATCAGAGCAGCATCAGATCATTTAGCGCTTCGGGCCACGGTAGAAACCTCTACCATGGCTTAGTAACAGAGGGCCAATGTTACTATTACTAATAATAATAATCAGAAAGATTCCACAAATAGGAAGTTAAGAAACAAAGAACTGTTCAAGAGGCTCCAATCAAAAGAAAATTGAGTCAGAAGAACCTGAGACTTTTTGGATACATCTGTAGGATCAACAGAGACAGGAAGATAAAGTGTAGGAATGTCACAAAGGAAACACACACACGCAGTCTTAGAGTCGGGAAGGAGGCACTCTAAATGGATGGTCTCTCCCCCTTTTTATTGAGAATCATAGCTCCATTAATTACTTAGCTAAAGCTCTACAAGTTATAATTTCATAATGCATTTACAGTGAGGATTAGACCAAGGTAATTCATTGTTTACTTATTTCATGTGCTTCTCAAAGCTACTATTTCACATGACATATGAATACAGTACATAATAATAGTTACAATAAAGTGATTCCCAATGTGTACATTTCTGATATGTCTCAAATCTTACTATAGCATGTGACAGTCCAAAGATTATAATGCATGCTACTTAAGCTCTCTTGATTAGCCTTGTCAGGGCCTGCTCAGGCAAAGTCTGATTGTTGCCCATATAAAGGATGCTTAAACAAGATAAGAGATAAGATAAGAGTAAACCTGTGTCAGGTTAATATGTGGCAAAAATCTTGTGACAAAAGGGGAGGGGGGAATGCCTCAGCATTCTGTCTCAAGGTGCAAACCTTTTGCTTTTACAAGAGGGAAAGAGAAAGAATTCATACTTCTATACAGGGCCTCAAAGCCTTACTCAGGGCTTAGATCTACACACAGGGCCTAGACCCGTACACAGGGCCTAGATCAGTGTGCTGACCTGGCCTGGTTCAGAACTACCTGTGTGCTGATGTTACCTGTGTTCTGATGCCCTGGATCTGAACTTATCAGACCGCCATCCCTACAATAAAGCACTGGGATTTGGAATCCGATGGATGACCCCCAAAAGATGTGGATGACCTCACAAAGAACGGGAATATGATATTGTGGAATTGTGCAGAGCAACCAAGAATTAAGCCATGTTGCACTAGACCAGGGTTGGCAATTCCGGTCCTCGAGAGTTGGAGCCAGGTCAGGTTTTCAGGATCTCCACCATGAATATGTATGAGATGGATATCATGCACTGCCTCCTTGAGATGCAGATCTATCTCATGCATATTTATTGTGGATATCCTGACCTGGCTCCGGCTCTCAAAGACTGGAATTGCCTACCCCTGCACTAGACAGAAATCAATGGAAATAGTCAAGAAGGTATTGGACACCTTCAGATGCTGAGGCCTGGTTGTTGATGCTGAAGTAGAGAATTACACGGGGAAAAAAATCTGTCCTGTCACTGCCCCATCACCGGACCACCATCCCCTTCACCACCCCATCTCCGTCAACCCCTTCACAGCCCCGTCCCCGCAGCATCCACCCTTCCCTCTTGACACCTCACCGCCCTTCAGCGGCCTGAGAATTTCCCTCTCTCCCCCTTACCTTCGCAGCGCGTTAGTAAAGAAACTTACTGAAGCCGATGGAGACTGCCTGCCTGTGCCTGCCTGCCAGTCGCATGTGTGTGGGCGGTAGCTTCTCCTCTGACGCAACCGGAAGTTGCATCAGAGGAGAAGCTTCCACCCACACACATGTGACTGCAGGCAGGCAGGCTTCAGTAAGTTTCTTTATTAAAGCGCCGCGAAGGTAAGGGGGAGGGAGATAGATTTGGCTGTAGGGAGGGAGGGAGCCGCGTGCGATTGGTGACCGCGCGCCTTCCCTGCCTTAACTGCGGGGACAAGGCCATTCACTGCTCCACAGGGCGGTGGATGGCCTTGTCCCCGTGCCCGCAGTAAGCACTCCCCCCTCCACCGTCTCTGCGGGTCACCTGCGGCAACCCGCGGGTAACTGCCACCGTGTCATTCTCTATGCTGAAGTTTATTTCAGTTTTGATTTAATGGTGTTTTATAAGTGATGTAGCAAACTCTAAAGGATGTTAACATACTCCCAGCCTGTTGTAATCAATTTTCCATTGTCATAATAACTGTTGGTGTAACACCCATGGGAGGGAGAATGAATAAAAGGCATTTATTGAGAAACATGGCCTCCCTTCGGTTACATTGCAAAGCAAAAGTGGTGTAAAAATTCATCGTGTGATGCAAATACTCCTTGTTACATAAGCAATGAGTCTTCTGTAAACTAATGAAGAGAATGTCTGAAAGGACGTGAAATGTCACATTTTAAAAAATGGGGTCAGAATAAATATTGGGCTATCATAAAGGACAAAAAACATGCATATCAATTGTCAAAGATAAATGAACAAAACACAAATATTATAAGTGCTCATGAAAAAAAATGGCTTCCTGTATGATTCAGCCACAAGGGATAATACTGTATAAAAAATTTGAAATGAATAAATATATAGTACAGCGTGTAATTAAACTTTGGAATTCGTTGCCAGAGAATGTGATGAAATCAGTTAGCTTAGTGGGGTTTAAAAAAGGTTTGGATAATTTCCTAACAGAGAAGTCATTAGGCCATTATTAAGATGGCTTGGCAAAATCCACTGCAAAATCTGTTTTATTACTTGGGATCTAGCTAGGTATTTAGGACCTGGGTTGGCCACTGATGGAAACAGGATACTGGGCTTGATGGACCTTCAGTCTGTCCCAGTATGGTAGTTCTTATGTTCTTATGTGAACCAAGTATAGGACAATTAAGCCATTGTAATATTGGCTCTTAGGCATTGGTGAAATGAGGCATTATGACATCACAATCTTAGTTCTGGAACGTTGCTACTCTGGGTTTCTGCCAGGTATTGGGACGTGGGTCAGCCACTCCTGAAAACAGGATACTGGGCTTAATGGACCTTCGGTAAGTCCCAGTATGGCAATTCTTACTGTATGTACTTATAACTTAAAGTAATGAAAAATTAATTAATTGAGTTAAAGGTAGGGAGGATGGGTTCAAGCCGGTGATGTAAGCAGGAGTAAGAGAACAGAGTTGTTTGTCTCTTTAAGAAAACCCAGAATGGTTAAAACTCCATGATTTGAGTCTTGTTCCCTTAGATAAAACAATACCTTCAGTGTCATTTTGGTTTAAATTGGTAGTTTTGTTGGTTTTGATTTAATCAATAAGTAACCACTGGATTTTTCTGAATTTATTGCTGCATCTTATTATGACACGTAAAAGAATCTGCTGAGAAATTCATGCAATATGCTTCTAAGTGTTTAAACTAGAAGATGAGGGTGGCATATGTATGCAGAACACTTATGGTGGCCACCCCCGGCAAATGACAAGATGTGACGGTAGTAAAGATAGCAATGTACACAACAATATGAACAATACACTTCTTAGCAAGGCAACAGAAAATGAGACTAAACAAAAAAACTAGACAAAAAATGAAATTGCCACAGAAAAGTAGCTGGAAAGCAATGACCACAAACACTTGCAGTCTAGACAACAAAAACCATGATCTGCAAGTCCTAATGTTAGAGGCAAAGTTGGATATTGTAGCAATCACAGAGACATGGTTCAGTGATTGTCATGGATAGAACGCAAACATACCGGGCTATAATCTTTTTAGGAAGGACAGAGAAGGTCGAAAGGGTGGAGGAGTAGCTCTCTATGTAAAGATCAACATCCATGCAACTGAATTGCAGGGGAAAAAAAGAAGCAATATGGATAGCTTTGAAAAGAGAAGATGGAACTTCTAACTGCGTGGGTGTTGTCTACAGACCTCCGATTCAATCACAGCAATTTGATAAAGATCTTGTTGCAGATGTCCATAAATTGGGGAAGAAAGGAGAGGGGATGTTGCTGGGTGATTTCAACCTGCCGGATGTGGATTGGAAAATTCCTTCTGCGGAATTGGAAAGAAGCAGAGAGATAGTGATGCCTTTCAAGGGGCTCTGCTCAGACAAATGGTGATGGAACTGATGGAGGGAAAAGCGATACTGAATCTGGTGCTCACAAATGGGAAAGGTGTCTCTAATGTCCGAGTGGGTACCCACCTGGGCGCTAGTAATCATCAAACGGTTTGGTTTGGTATAACACCTAAAGTTGAGAGCAACCACACAAAACAAAGTCCTGGATTTCAAATGTGTGGACTTTAGTAAAATGGAGGAGTATCTGAAGAAAGAAATAATAGAATGAGAGGATGAAAGGGAAGTGAAAAAAACAGTGGTCCAAGCTGAAAAGAGCAATAAAAATGGCTACCGACCTTTATGTGAGGAAAATAAATAAAAACAAGAGTAAAAGAAAACTGATATGGTTCTCCAAACTAGTGGTGGAGAAAATAAAGGCAAACGAGTTGGTGCTCATAAAATATAAAAATACTCAAGAAGGGGAGCACAAAACAGAATACCGGATGAAAATGAAAGAAGTCAAGAGAGAGATGCATATGGCGAAAGCACGAGCAGAAGAGCAAATGGCCAGAAATATAAAAAAGGGAGACAACATTTTTTTCAGGTATATTAATGAAAGAAGGGAGATGAAAAATGGAATTGCGAGACTAAAAGAAGCTATGGGCCACTACGTGGATAGTGATGAGAAAAAAGCCAACATGCTAAATAAATACTTCTGTGTTCAAGGAAGAAAATCCTGGCAAAAGACCATGATTGACAGGCAAAATTACATGTGAGAATTGAATGGATACCACGCCATTTATTGAAGAAAGTGTTTATGAACAACTTGAAAAATTGAAGGTGGACAAAGCCATGGGACCGGATGGGATCTATCCCAGGATACTGAGGGAGCTCAGAAAGGTTCTGAAGCCTCCACTTATAGATTTGTTCAATAAATCCCTAGCGATGGGAGTGGTTCTGTGGCATTGGAGACTCTTCACAAAAGTGGTCGCACAGATGAAGCCTCACTTCGGTTATTGGAAAATTAGTGGAAGCATTGCTGAAGGAGAGGATAGTGAAATTCCTGGAATCTAATAAGTTACAAGATCTAAGGCAACATGGTTTTACTAAAGGTAACTTGTGCCACACAAATTTGATTGAATTCTTTGACTGGGTAACCAGGGAATTAGACCGAGGAAGTCCAATAGATATAATTTACTTAGATTTCAGCAAAATCATTGACGCAATTCTCATAGGAGGCTCTTTAACAAATCTGACCGGCTGAATTTAGGACCCAAAGTGGTAAACTGGGTTAGAAACTAGTTAACAGACAGGCATCAGAGGGTGAAGGAAAGGTGAATAGTGGACTGCCTTGTGAGTTATATTGCCGAAGGGCTAAAAGGAAAGATTTACCTTTTTGCGGATGTTACCAAGATTGGTAACAGAGGACACCCTGTGGAAAACATGAAAAAGTATCTTCAAAAGTTGCAAGAATGGCCTGATGTCTAGCAACTAAAATTCAATGCAAAAAAATGCAGAGTGATGCATTTGGAGAGTAAAAATCCAAGTGAGATGTATGTGCTGGCTGATATGCACAAACAGGGAGAGGGAGCTTGGGGTGATAGTGTCTGAGGATCTGAAGGTGACAAAGCAGTGTGGCAAGGCGGTGGCTATAGCCAGGAGGATATTAGACTGTATAGAGAGAGGTAGAGAGGTATAACTAGCAGAAGAAAGGAGGTGTTGATGCTTCTGTACAGGTCATTGGTGAAGCCCCACTTGGAGAATTGTGTTTAGTTTTGGAGGCCACATCTGGCCAAGGTAAATGTCAGAAGTAGAGGGAACAGGATTGTTTGGTTGAAATAACCATCTACTCAGGCTAGCTATCTGCCTCCTAATACTTCCATATATTCCTCAGTTCTTAATTCTGTATCTGGGGAGTTCAGGAAAGAAATCTCTCACACAAGTATGGTAAATAGTCAAAGCTTTGAGAAGTGTTTCTGCATCCTCTAAAATAATGGGACATCAGAAAGGCTTTGTAGGAGTGATTCCTACCTTCCTCACACCTAAGGTTAGGCCTCTCTCTCACTGATGTCAAGAAGCATGAACCATGTTCTGCAAGAAAAATCATCTCTGCTGCCTGCCAGGTGCATTCTGGGCTTGTTTACAAGAACTATGTGTTTCTTCAGTCAAGGACATCTGCCCGGCTCAGCTCCTGAGAAAGTTGGAGGAGGGATGAGCTGCTAGGATTGGTATGTGTCTCTCCTATCTACTAAGGCACCTCTCTCTCAAGGTCGGTGCACGAATATACACAAAAATTGGTGCTGTTTCTGGATTGGTCTGAGGGAGGTCATCTGATGAAAACTAAGAAGAAGGAGTCTAATTAATGAGTAGTCTATGCTGGGATGTAAGGAAGCTTGGATCTTCACATAGGTTTCTCTTCACACACCTTCTAATAATTAAAAACTGATAAGTACCTCTTGTGACTTAGCTCTCGGATAAGACTGAAACAAAGAACTGCTTTTGAAACAGATCTGGTTTATACATCACATAAGAAACTTTAGCAGAGATATCTTACAGCTTGCTATAGTGACAAACTACCCTATCTAACTCGAAGGAATTTTCACATCTGCTGCGCTGAAGGAAATGAACGAATTCCATCTCCCTGTTCTGAGGAGGCAAAACCTTCAAGTAGTGAAAACAAGGAATTATCTCTTATCAGCTGGGCTAGATAAAATTCAATTGTTTTGGAATAAGGAGAGTTAAGGTCCTGTGGTGATAAGCTATTTTTAGATTGCTGCTATAATCAGGAATTTAATATTATAAGGAATTACTTAGTGTGTAAGAATTAGTTACTCATTTACTTAGGGATTATTGTGTAATAATTATGTAATGAGATATATGTATGTATTCAGAGAAATTGTGAACAAATAACTAGTTATTATTTACTGCTGGCTTGTGAATTATATTTTTCTATTTCTATAATAAAAATATTTCATATAGCTCTGGTCTCTGTCTTAGTATAAACTGGCAAAGATAATGAATCCGTGGAGGTGTTTATGGGTTGCCCTAGAAACTAGATATGCACGTGACTTGTTTATGTAGCACTAATTTGTTATACCCATAAATCTACCTACAGCTTCCCCAATACAAGTGACTGGCCATTTTATTGACATCATCAATTAATTAATTAATTATTAAACATACGTAGTTGGTATCCAATCACAATCCATTTACAAAGTGAAGTCACATGGTTTCTGAATTTTACTTTGCTAGTAATTTCCTTAGCAATAGTGACTTAACTCATCACATGCTAACTCATCAATATTTGCCCTAACTATGTAAGTGGAAGAAAACTATGTTCTTATAAACAGATGTGTTTTTCTCTCTAAACCTTCTGAACAACCACTGGAAGAAAAATATGTTCACCAGAAACTATCTCATTTGCTAAACACATGGTTATAGTCACATGATTTCCCCTAACTCCTCAATCGACAAATATGTCAGTGTGACTTGTAGCTTATTTGCAGGGGCCTGCTATGTTATGGCTCCAGCATCTTGTTTCAGACATTAAACCATAATATTTTGTTCTATGAAGGAAAAATATGTACTTTGTTAGTTGCTGTTTATACTTTGCTGTGTGTCACAGGTTACTGAAGGATTTCTATTATTCATCTATAATATTAGTATCTTTTAAAGCCCTAACTAAAAGTGTATCTAAGATATATTGGTTATTGGGGCCATATTAATTATGGCCCCCCCCCCTTATATTCTGCATAATACAATTATCCTTATCAGCTTGACTGCTGAAGGAGGAGAGGGGGTGAGAAGCAAATGTTGTTGAGAGAGAGATGTATACATCCAGAGGAGATGTAAGAGACCAGTGACCTATGACTCATTGATTACATGATCCACTGTTCATGACCCACCCACAATATATTGAGTATAATCAAGGACAATTAATTATGCAATTGCCTAATAAGGAGAACTCACCGCCATCTAAAATTAAACATGTCCTTATCTTTCTACCTAAACCTGTCTCTCCTTTTCTCCTGTTCTCTATTTCTGTGAACAACACCCTCATCCTCCTTGTCTTGTTGGCTTGCAACCTTGGGGTAATCTTTGACTCATCTCTCTCCTTCTCTTCACATATCCAACAGACTGCCAAAACATGATGTTTCTTTCTCTACACTATCACTAAAATCAGACTCTTCCTTTCTAAGCACACTGCCAAAACCCTCATCCATACCCTCATCACCTCTTACCTAGATTAAAGCAACCTGCTTCTCACTAGCATTCTGCTAAACCATCTCTCTCATTTCAATCTGTACAGAACTCTTCTGCACACCTCATATTCCATCAATATTGCTATGCCCACATGACCCCTCTCCTCAAGTCTCTTCATTGGCTCCCTATCCATTTCCACATAGAGTTCAAACTCCTCTTATTGACTTACAAGTTCTTTCACTCTGCAACTCCTCAGTATCTCTCCTCTCTTATCGTTCCCTATACTCCTCCCAGGAACTCTGTACCTTTCTCCTCTACTGCCAACTCCAGACTCCGTCCCTTCTATCTTGCTGTACCATATGCCTGGAACAGACTGCATGAGTCAGTTCATCAAGTGAGAAAATACCAAGAGAATCCAACTGAATAGTTCCACAAAAGCAAACCGCACAGCAAAAAGGGAAACAGTGGAACAAGTGGTATAATTTATTAGAAAAACGGTGCAGTAAAAAATACAATGTCATAAAATGCACAATACGGATGTGGCATAGACCCGACATGGGCTGTGTTTCGGTCGTGACAATGACCTTCTTCCGGGATCCAGTCTTGCTGAGAGCCACAAAAAAAATGCAAAAAAATAAAAGAACATAAGACTTGCCGCTGCTGGGTCAGATCAGTGGTCCATCATGTCCAGCAGTCCGCTCACGTGGCGGCCCTTAGGTCAAAGACCAATGCCCTGTTTGAGTCTAGCCTTACTTGTGTATGTTCTGTTCCAGTAGGAACTTATCCAACCTTGTCTTGAATCCATGAAGGGTACTTTCCCCTATAACAGCCTCCAGAAGAGCGTTCCAGATTTCTACCACTCTCTGAGTGAAGAAGAACTTCCTTATGTTTGTACGGAATCTATTCCCTTTTAACTTTAGAGAGTGCCCTCTCATTCTCTTCACTTTGGAGAGGGTGAACGATCTCTCTTTCTCTACTAAGTCAATTCCCTTCAGTATCTTGAATGTTTTGATTATGTCCCCTCTCAATCTTCTCTTTTCAAGGGAGAAGAGGCCCAGTTTCTTTAGCCTCTCGTTGTACGGCAACTCCCCCAGTCCCTTAACCATTTTTGTCGCTCTTCTCTGGACCCTTTCGAGTAGTACTATGTCCTTTTTCATGCATGGCGACCAGTGTTGGATGCAGTATTCCAGGTGGGGGCGTACCATGGCCCGGTAAAACGGCATGAAAACCTTTTAAGATCTGTTTGTGATCCCCTTAATCATTCCTAGCATTCTGTTTGCCCTTTTCGCCACTGCCGCGCATTGTGTGGACAGTTTCAGTGACTTGTCTACAAGTACTCTCAAGTCTCTCTCCTGGGGATTCTCTCCGAGTATAGCACCGGACATCCTGTATTCGTGCATAAGATTTGATAATAGCAAAAACACAAGCCACAGTGTGCCTCATCAGCCCATGTCAGGTCTATACCACATCCATATTGTGCATTTTATGATATTGTATTTTTTACTGCACCATTTTTCTAATAAATATTCAAATCTAGACTAAAAGACCACTTTTTCAAGGCTGCTTTTAACTTCTCCCACTTAGCTGTTTGTTTTATCATTCCCTCTGTAAGAAATTCCCTAACCCCTATTTGTCCAGTTTGTATGTTTTGATTAGATTGTAAGCTCTATCGAGCAGGGATTGTCTCATACATGTTTAAATGTACAGCACTGCTTACGTCTGGCAGCGCCATAGGCAAATTCATAAGAAACGTACAGTTAAATAATGAAAGATTTCGGCGTACTTTATTCAGCTGCGAATTTTAATGCTTGGTGTGTTAAAATACATGAACATTATCTGTCAAGTGTGTCACAACAGAAGAAAGGTTTTGAACCTCTGATCTATGCTATTATGTCATTTAAGCTTTTCCCTTATATATTTCTACGATGCAGTTCTGCCCATTTGTGCATGCATTTGGCTGCTAAGTTGTGACTGTGATTTGGAAGCTAGGAGTCACCCAGTCATTTAGAAGTGTTGGCCTGCCAGTAACGTTCCTTGTTAACCCAAAACATGGATCCTTAATTATAGCATTTGGCAGAATCGCCTTCTAACAGAACATAACCTGTTATGCCAGTCTGTGGCTGTCCCAATCCTTCCGTTGCTTGCCAGGCAATTATATGGCTGAAATCTTGTGAACCCAATGAGAAAGTATATAAAGCCTCCCATTAGCATTCACTCTTCATGGGTCAGCTGTGAGGATGAAGGCATCCCTGGTCCTTCTGCTGGTGGCAGCTCTATGCGTCGTGGATTTAGGTAAGAAGCACGAGACAGAATTGCTAGATCCCTGTATAGAAGGAGCGGCGTGTGCCAATTCACAGCTTTCTTGCAAGGGGAGGATGAAGTGCTTTAAAATAATGGGGTGAGTATTTACCCCATTATATGAGGGAGCAGAGGCCCATAAGGAAGGCTCAAAGATCTTTTCCCCTACTATCACTACTACTTATCACATCTATAGCGCTGAAAGGCGTATGCAGCGCTGTACATTTTGACATTTAATCGACGGTCCCTGCTCAGAAGAGCTTACAATCTAACTTGGCCAGACAGACATGACATATAGGGTTAAGGATGCATAACCCAAGGCGAGAGGAGTTAGGAGTTGAAAGCACGCTCGAAGAGGTGGGCTTTTAACTGGCCAGAGACGGAGCCAGCCGTAGGGATTTGAACAGCTTGTTCCAAGCATATGGTGCAGCAAGGCAGAAGGGACGGAGTCTGGAGTTGGCAGTTGAAGAGAAGGGTGATGGGACTAAATCGCGCAAGACAACGGCGCGCCGACAACTGAGCGCAAGGTTGACAGCGCGCCGAAGAAAAGCACTATTTTAAAGGGCTCCGACGGGGGATGTGGGGGGGAACCCCCCCACTTTACTTAACAGACATTGTGCTGGCGTTGTGGGGGTTTGGGGGGTTGTAACCCCCCACATTATACTTAAAACTGAACTTTTTCCCTAAAAGACAGGCAAAAAGTTTGATTTCAAGTATAATGAGGGGGCTTACAACCCCCCAAGCCCCCCACAACACCAGCGCAATGTCTGTTAAGTAAAATAGGGGGGTTCCCCACCAACACCCCCTGTCGGAACCATTTAAAATAGTGCTTTTCATCGGCGCGCCGTCAACCTTGCGCTCAGTTGTCTGCGCTCAGTTGTCGGCGCGCCGTTGTCTCGCGCAATTTTGTCTATGAACCGAAGAGAAGGGCTGCCAGAATCCTTCAAGCAACAGAAAGATTTGTGTAAATTTTAAAAAATTGTTAAAGCGTCCATCTGTTGCGTAAGATGAAGTACGATGGTTGATGCCTTCTGTATGAATTGGCAATTTTAATGAAGGTTTTTGATGTTTGTTTTGCTATTTTTTAAATTATGTATGTTTGGTTATACAGTGCTCCTCCGGTCATTTGCGGTAGGTGAGTTGCGGTCCCGGTCATTTGCGGTATTTTCCAACTGCAGGAGAGGGCAGCTGGAGAGGCAGGAGAGAACAGCCGGAGTACTGGCGAGTGAAGGAAATCACTCGGGGTATGCTCCGACCGCCTCTTCCTGCACGAAAGTCAGGCCTCACCAATCAGGAGCTGCGTGTCAAAGCAGGAAGAGGCGATTGGAGCATACCGCGAGTGATTTCCTTCACTCGCCAGCGCTCTGGCTGCTCTCCGGCTGCCCTCTCCTGTCTCCTCCACTAAAAACCGTATTTGCGGTATTTCAAGATTCGCAGGGGGTTCCTGGAACGGAACCCCCGCAAATATCGGGGGGAGTACTGTAATCCGCCTTATTTAAAAGCAGAATATAAATAATAAACTCTAAACTATAGGATGGACTTATCAGCTGAGCGTAGCTTGCGGGGGGGGGGGGGGGGGGAGATAAACAACTTTTCAAGTTTTTACAAACATACCAAGTTCCTGGTTATAGTCCCCTTTTCCATATTTTGCTTCAATTGTGCCTTCGTTATGCAAATGTGGCAAACCAGTTAAGGTTGTGAGGCCAAATCCCACTATTGCTCCTGGGCAATTCACTTAATCTTCCAGTGCCCACCACTAGAGAATGACACGGTGACAAAATTCATCACCGTTCCCGTCCCCGCGGATAACCGCAGGAAACCATCTTCATGTCATTCTTTAAGGAGAAAGGGAAGAATCAGAGTATGAATGGCCACAACCACTGACCCACAAGCTTTGCTTTGAAGAATGCTGGTATAGAAGGACTGAGGTTGAAACAGACACTACAGAATGACAGTCTCTGGTATCCAGAGCAGATATTGTGATGTCATAATGCCTCATTCCACCAGTGCCTAAGAGCCAATCACATCAATGATGTCACAATGGCTTCATTATCCTTGGCTCCCATAAGAATCAGAGTATGAATGGCCACAACCACTGACCCGCAAGCTTTGCTTTGAAGAATGCTGGTGTAGAAGTCCGAGGTTGAAATAGACACTCGAAAATGACATGGGATTATTTCCTGCGGTTATCCGTGAGGATGGGAACGGTGATGAATTTTGTCACAGTGTCATTCTCTACCCACCACTTTGAAATGCCAAAGCCACAAAAAGGTGGTATACAATTCTCTTTCTACTGTGGAATGGTTGGGTTTCTTTGCTTGCTGCAAGTTTTTATCAAGGAAATTAGCTCAAATGGTAGAAACTTGCTGTGCATGGGAGAGCGGTGGGATCTCTGAGAGAGAGGAAGAGATAATTTATACATTCAATTTTCTATACCGTTCTCCCAGGGCAGCTCAGAATGGTTTACATGAACTTATTCAGGTACTCAAGCATTTTTCCCTGTCTGTCCTGGTGGGCTCACAATCTATCTAATGTACCTGGGGCAATGGGGAGGATTAAGTGACTTGCCCAGGGTCACAAGGAAAAGTGTGGGTTTGAACCCACAATCTCAGAGTGCTGAGGCTGTAACTTTAACCACTGCAGATTAGTGCTGCCCGATTCAGGAAAAAAAATTTTGATTCAATTCGATTCGGCCTATTGAATTGGTTTTTGATTCGATTTGACTTTCCTTCCCAATTGGGTGTTTTTTCATACATCCTGGTGGGTTTATTTTATAGCCTCTTCACCCCCTTTGCCTTCTCCTAACCACACTGGCACTGTGATGTAAACAAAATAAACAAACAAAAAAGACTTTTCCTCTCTCTCTTAAATCCTAGGTCACGTTTGCGGTCTATCACCAGCTCTGGCAGGATACACGTTTCAAATCTGACATATTGTAATCACAAAACAGAAAATGAAATTAGTTTTTCTACCTTTTGTTGTCTGGTCTTTATTCAAATCATGTTGGTCCCAGGCTCTGGTTGTCTTCTGAGAAGTCACTTGCCAGGGTCTCCTTCTTTCTCCGTGCTAACCATCCATCTTCCATCTCTATCCTCCCCTTCTGTTTCCCTTCCTTCCTCCGGAGGTCTGGCATCTTTCCTTTTTTTCATCTCCATCCACACAGCTGCAGTGATGGACCCCACCATCCCCAGATCCATCATTTCTCCTTTTCTCAACTACCCTTTCATCCAGCATCTCTCCCTCCTTTCCCACCACTAGCTCTCCCTCTCTCTTTCCAACTACGCCCCTATCAAGTATCTCTATTCACCACCACCCCTCCACACCATCCCTTGTGTCCAACTACTCTCCCTTTCTGTTCCTTCCTTCCCTAAATCCCATTGTCCATCATCTCTCTTCTCCTCTATTTTTAGACCCATTATTTCTTCCCCCCCAAAGTCCAGCATATGCATGTCTCTTTCAACCCCCCTTCCCTCCCTCTCTCTGTGTACTTCTACACCAGGGCCCCATCCCTTGAAGGTCTGTCCCCCCCGAAGGCCTGCACCCCACCCCTGAAGGCCTACCTATCCCCCCTGAAGGTCTGTTTCCCCCTTGAAGGCCTGTCTCCCCCCCTTGAAGGCCTGTCTCCCCCCTTGAAGGCTTGTCCCCCCCCCTTAAATGTCTGCATCCCATCCCTGAAGGCCTGCCTGTCTCCCCCCTTGAAGGCCTGCCTGCCTGTTCCCCCTGAAGGACTACTCACCCCCCTTCCCTGGAAGGCCTGCGAGTTCCCCCTGGCCTCCCACTGGTGTCTGGCTTCCCCCCTGGCCTTCTCACACCCGTTTACCTCTGAAGAGCATCCTGCACTGAAGATCGCAGCATTAACGACGTTTGCAAACAGCTTCGGAGCTGTTTCCTCTGCCGCGGTCCCGCCCCTCCTCTGACATCAGAGGAGGGGCGGGACGCGGCAGAGGAAACAGCTCCGAAGCTGTTTGCAAACATCACTAACGCCGCGATCTTCTGTGCAGAATGTTCTTCATAGGTAAACGGG
Source organism: Geotrypetes seraphini (assembly GCF_902459505.1). Lineage (NCBI taxonomy): Eukaryota > Metazoa > Chordata > Amphibia > Gymnophiona > Dermophiidae > Geotrypetes > Geotrypetes seraphini. The sequence continues at coordinate 16,057,178 of NC_047085.1, forward strand.
TGCAGAAAGGCCAGACGCCAAGGGGGGGGCGAAGCGGACGCCAGCGGGGGAACTGGACACCAGGGGGTGGGTACTGGACAGCGGCACTTCGCGACTGACCCTCACCCCTCACCCTCTAAAGCAGGTGTGGTAGCGGCCGGCCAACAAGAGCAGTGCTGCCGCTTCTGCTTTAGGGGGTGAGGGGGTAGGGTCAGCCGAATCGGGAAGCTGATTTTTTGTGATTTTTAAATCGATTCGAATCGATTCACCTGAAGTGAATCGGTGAACCAATTCGAATCATGAATCAGGCAGCACTACTGCAGATGGGCCATTTGGCCTTTATCTGCCATGGTGTTTCTATGCTTTACAATCAAAAAAGTACCAGAGGGAAGTCATACTGATGTTTTGTTAATAACAAAACGGCCCTTTTACTAACCGTTGGCGTGCGCTAAAAGCTGTACATTCTACTTTCTACCTAAGGACCATGCGGCACTTAGCGCACATTAAGGGCCAAATGGCCCATCCAGTCTGCCTGTCCACAGTAACCATCATCTCTTCCTCCCTCTTAGACAGGGGTAGGGAACTCCGGTCCTCAAGAGCCATATTCCAGTCGGGTTTTCAGGATTTCCCCAATGAATATGCATTGAAAGCAGTGCATGCAAATAGATCTCATGCATATTCATTGGGGAAATCCTGAAAACCCGACTGGAATACGGCTCTCGAGGACCGGAGTTCCCTACCCCTGCTCTAAGAGATCCTACATGCCTATCCCAGGCCCTCTTCAAATAAGACACAGTCTCTGTCTCTATCACCTCTTCTGGGAGTCTGTTCCATGCATCTACCATCCTTTCTGTAAAAAAAGGATTTCCTTAGATTACTCCGGAGCCTGTTACCTCTTAACTTCATCCTATGCCCTCTCATTCCAGAGCTTCCTTTCAAATGAAAGAGACTCAACTCAGGCGCATTTAAAAACATAGAAACATGATGGCAAATAAAGACCAAATGGCCCATCCAGTCTGCCCATCCACAGTAACCATTATCTCTTCCTCTGAGATCTTACATGCCTATTTCAGGCCCTTTTGAATTCAGACACAGTCTCTGTCTCCACCACCTCTTCCAGGAGACTGTTCCACGCATCTACCACTCTTTCGGTAAAAAAGTATTTCCTTAGATTACTCCGGAGCCTATCACCTCTTAACTTCATCCTATTCTCTCTCATTGCAGAGCTTCCTTTCAAATTAAAGAGACTCGACTCATGCGCATTTATATTATGTAGGTATTTAAACAAGTCTATCATATCTCCCCTCTCCCATATTTCCTCCAAAGTATACAGATTGAGATCTTTAAGTCTGTCCCCATATGCCTTATGACAAAGACCACACACCATTTTAGTAGCCTTCCTCTGAACCGACTCCATCTCTTTTTGAAGGTGTGGCCTCCAGAATTGTACACAATATTCTAAATGAGGTCTCACCAGTCTTATACAGAGGCATCAATACCTCCTTTTTCCTACTGACCATACCTCTCCTTATGCAACCTAGCAGTGGCGTAATAAGTGTGGTGTAGGGCGGTTGGTCCACCCCAGGCGCTGTCTTGGTGGGGGTACTGGCATCCCTCCTCCTCTCCGCCCCCCTGCTCCCTCTCACTTCTTCGCCCCCCCCCCCAATACCTCTAGTTCTTCGCCAGCGCAAGCAGAGACCCCTACTTGCTGCTTGTGCCAGCTTCGGCTCTCACTCTGATGTCATTTCCGGGACCCGCACCTAGGAAGTGATGTCATAGAGAATGGTAAAGCCGACGCAGGCAGCAAGTTGGTGGCTGCTTGCGCCACAGTTAATAGTACTGTGAAGGAGCGTGCGGCGGGGGGGGGGGAGGAGGGCAGGAGAGAGGCGCCACCACCCCAGGTGCTGCTCGTTGCGCCACTGAATGCAACCAGTCCTCTAGTTATTCAAAGCAGACCTGTAGGTGTGTCGTGGGATTGTCCCTGTTGTCATAATTGGGAAATGGGCTCTAAAGTGAATCAGGCAAACTTTGCACCACGTCAACATTACTGTCCTTACGACACATGAATCTTTTACATCACAAGAGAAGAGTATGGGTGTCAACTCAAGAGTCCTGTCCAAACTATGCTTCTCCACCCTCTCTGCTCTCTCATTAAATTATGGCTCTATATCCTTGAAGGAGGCTGTACTCATAAATAATGCTTCTTTGGAGAAAAATAAGCTGTAATCATGCAAAGAGTTAGGGAGTGAAGCAAAAAAACCCCAAACAACTGCAGACTATGTACAAGATGCAGGCACTGTTTATTACAAACTTTAATGGTATATACAACCTTATTACCAAACCAGGGACCCGACACGGTCCGTGTTTCGGACAACACGCCTTCTTCAGGGGTCCATGGTCGATAAGGTGTTATGACAAACAGCGTTAAAAGGAACAAACGAGTGCCCCAAAAAAGTAGTGCTGGATTATAAAAAACGTTGCGAATGCCACGGACCCCTGAAGAAGGCGTGTTGTCCGAAACACGGACTGTGTCGGGTCCCTGGTTTGGTAATAAGGTTGTATATACCATTAAAGCTTGTAATAGACAGTGCCTGCATCTTGTACATAGTCTGCAGTTGTTTGGGGTTTTTTTGCTTTGCTGCAGTTCCTGTTGGATTTTTCTTTTGCAAGAGCTAGGGAGTGGACATCAGGTTCTGTAATTTATTGGCTGTAAGTCAGTCCAGATATCCCAACCCAAAGGCAAGAACATCTAAATGTTTATCTAAGTTTATTTCTATATGTTTTCTGCCTTTTCATAGTATCTATATATATAAAATCGGATGTATGTATGTATGTGCCGCGATCACGCAAAAACGGCTTGACCGATTTGAACGAAACTTGGTATGCAGATCCCTCACTACCTGGGGTGATATGTTCTGGGGGTCTCGCGGCCCACCTGCACACGTGGGAAGGGTGGGTTCACCCAATAATGTATATGTTCTTGCTCCTGGAGGTGAAACTAAAAATGTTGTTTATAATCAAGTTTTGTGTTAGTTGTATTGTATTCATTTTGTCAAATATTTCACATTATAATTTGAATATTGTACTTTTTATAAAGTAAAAAAATATTTTCATTCACCACTATAAAGTATCTTTATTTGAATCCATTTACAGTGTTATTGCTATAATTAAATACCCGTGCAACGCCGGGCCATCAGCTAGTGTTAAATATAGAACATATATTCATTCAATTTTCTATACTGTTCTCCCAAAGAAGCTCAAAATAGTTTATGTGAATTTATTCAAGTACTGCAGCATTTTTCCCTGTTTGTCCCAGTGGACTCACAATCTATCTGATGTACCTGGGGCAATGGGGGGATTAAGTGACATGTCCAAGGTCACAAGGAGCAGTGTGAGTTTGAACCCACAGCACTACACTCTCCCCATTCCTTTCTTAGTTGAGCTGAGAACTTTTCAGCGGCCCCCCTGTATTGTGATGTCATAATGCCTCATTCCACCAATGCCTAAGAACCAGCCTCATTGGTAATGTTCCCTATACTTGTCCCCTCATTGGTAATGTTTCCCTATACTTGTCCCCATTTACTATCATGGGCCACATTTTTTATTAAGATCCATAGAAAGGCATAATTTAAAAAAAAAAAAAAAAAAGGCTGTCCGTGTTTGGCTAAGGCGCTAGTCGCTCAAAGTTGGCAGAAGGAAAATGTCCGTTTTCGAAAAGTATGTCCAAAATGGGTTTCTTTTGAGGATGGCCTACTTGGACATCCAGGCGTTTAATCGCCCAGGCCGCCACTAGGGCGACTATGATAAAATGAGGAAAATGATTAAAAAGAAGCTAAAAGAATCAGTTGCAAAGGTTAGGACTGTAAACCAGGCATGGATGTTATTTAAAAATACCATTGTGGAAGCCCAGACCAGATGTATTCCATGTATCATCAAAGGTGGAAAGAAGAGAAAACGAGAGCCGGCGTGGTTAAAAGGTGAAGTGAAAGAGGCTATTAGAGCCATAAAAACATCCTTTAAAGAATGGAAAAAGGATCCAAATGAAAAAAATAAAAAGAAACACAAGCACTGACAAGTTAGATGCAAAACATTGATAAAGACAGCTAAGAAAGAATGTGAAGAGAAACTTGCAAAAGAGGTAAAAACTCATAACAATTTTTTTAGGTACATCAGAAGCAGTGAGGGACCGTTGGATGATCAAGGAGCAAAAGGGGCGCTCAGTGAGGATAAGGCCATAGCGGAAAGACTAAGGGCCTGTTTTACAAAGCCGCACTAGTGGCTGCCACGCGGCAACAGCCCCGAAGCCCTTTAAATCTCTATGGGCTTCGGGGCCATTACTGTAGCGGCCCGCACTAAACGGCTTCGTAAAAGAGGCTCTAAATGAATTCTTTGCTTCGGTCTTTACAGAAGAAGATGTAAGAGATCTACCTGAACTGCAAATGGATTTCAAGGGTGATGATGCAGAGGAACTGACAGAAATCTCGGTGAATCTGGAAGATGTATTAAGCCAAATCGACAAGTTAAAAAGTGATAAATCGCCAGGACCGGATGGTATACATCCCAGGGTACTAAAAGAACTCAAACATGAAATTGCTAACCTGCTGTTCGTGAGCTGTAACCTGTCACTAAAATCGTCTGTAGTTCCTGAAGATTGGAGGGTGGCTAGTGTTACGCCAATTTTTAAAAAGGGCTCCAGGGGGAGATCTGGGAAATTATAAACCGGTAAGCCTCACTTCAGTGCCAGGCAAAATGATAGAAACAATTATTAAAAAAAAAAATAAAATTGTTGAACACGTAGACAAACATGATTTAATGAGACGGGGTCAGCATGGGTTCAGCCGAGGGAGATCTTGCTTCACCAATTTGCTTGACTTCTTTGAAGGTGTGAATAAACATGTGGATAAAGGTGAGCCAGTTGATATAGTGTATCTAGATTTTCAGAAAGCTTTTGATAAAAGTTCCTCACAAGAGGCTCCTGAGAAAATTAAAGTGTCATGGGATAGGTGGCAAAGTTGAGTTGTGGATTAGGAATTGGTTACTGGATAGAAAACAGAAAGTAGGTTAAATGGTCATTTTTCTCAATGGAGAAGGGTAAACAGTGGAATGCCGCAGGGGTCTGTACTAGGACTGGTGCTATGTAACTTACCGTATTTTTCACTCCATAAGATGCACTTTTTTCCACCCATAAGTGGGTGGAAATCTCGGTGCGTCTTATGAAGCGAAGGTGCAAACTTTGAATCCCACGCACCAGCCGCACCACCTTGTTAAACACTGCCCGCTTCCCCCATCTTTCAGCACCGCTTGCCACCCCCCTGCACAATTACAAAACACCCCCCCGCGCCATAGCTGTACTACCTTTTTTTTAAACACCACCCCCCCCCCCCCGCCGCCACCGCTGTCGTCGTCACCATACCTTTTTCCAAGCCTGGTGGTCCAGTGTACGGCTCTGTTTTATATTCAGGCAGCAGGTACACGAGTCAGGAGCATGGCGGTCGGGGCCAAGCTTTACACGCTCCTGCTTGGGCCCGCGCCGCTTTCTGAATGGCTGGCTGCAGTTCTTGTGGGACTCGCGAGAACTGCCGGCAGCCATTTGGAAAGCGGCGTGGGCCCAAACGGGAGCGTGTAAAGTTCAATGCGGTTTACAAAGGGATGGAACTCCTCTCGTATGAGGAAAGACTAAAACGGTTAGGGCTTTTCAGCTTGCTCCTCTACTAAGACTGATCATAACATCTGAAGCTATCATACAGGCAGGTATCTACTGTTTCATTCATATCTTTGGGGGTTAGGGAGGGGGTCAGTGACCACTGGGGGAGTGTGGGGAGGTCATGCTTAAATCCCTCCAGTGGTTATTTAGTCAGATTTGGCACCTTTTAGAAAATTATTCTTTGTTAAAACAGGTCTAGCCCCAGACATCTAAATTGTGTCCTGGACATATTCTTAAATGTTTGATTATGGCAGAAAACCATTCAGACTAAGTCAAAAATAACTAATAGTGAGGTGAATGCTCTCAATGAATACAACGCTGAGAGGTCAAAAATGTTGACAAATGAATTGCTGAAACCAAGACTTCTCAATATATGAGTCAAATAATAAATTTTAAATATAAATATTAGTGAAAAGAGAATAATCCAATCTTCACATAATCTGACCAAGAGCCGAGGCTCCTATAGTCGAACCCACCGTCCTATCACTGTGTATGACTTTAGTGCAAAAAAGTTGAACTGAAGGCAATGTGCTCTTTACATACTATATTTGTTCTCAATGGCAATAAGAGGAAAACCACTCCACTTAACTTTAAGGTGTGTTAACAGGTCCCGACATGGGCCATATTTCGAGGGTCTGTTTCAAGGAACCCAAAGGAGAAATGGAAAACTTCAAATGCCAGAGAATTGGTGGCTGTGTGATTCGGACGAAAGACTTGTGTTCTAGTGAAAAATATATAAATAACAATCCTTAAAAAATATACTGCATACTACTGTAATAACATATTTATAATAGAACTCTAAAAAGGCTACACAGAAGAAGGATACTTGCCATAAGTTGAAACGAAAAAGTCTCTTCTGATTATTCATTAATGTGGCGGTGAAAGGAACGCCGACTTAAATATCAAAATGGAGAATGTTGACGTAGTTCCGCAGCAGGCGGGGCTAGGTGCGGATCAGCTGAGCTGAGACTATAGGAGCCTTGGCTCTTGGTCGGATTACACAAATTTGAGTGTATGTGAAGATTGTATTATTCTCTTTTCACTAATATTTATATTTAAAATTTATTATTTGACTCATATATTGAGAAGTCTTGGTTTCAGCAATTCATTTAGAAAACCATTCAGGTCAAAAGCCCACCCTAGCCCCACCCACAGCACGCCTCTAACATACCCCTTGAGATTTAGATAAACTGCAGATGAACAGCACAGCTATCCATGTAGGTTTCAAAAATTGCGAATTGGAAGGGTTGGGTGCGGTTCATAGACAACGGCGCGAAAGACAAAGGCGCGCCCGGACAATTGAGTGCAGCGCGGAGGCGTGCGCCGCTCTAAATTACTGTTTTTAGGGCTCCGATGGGGGGGCGTGGGGCGAACCCCCCCCCACTTTACTTAATAGACATCGCGCCGGCGTTATGGGGGGTTTGGGGGGTTGTAACCCTCCACATTTTACTGTAAACTTAACTTTTTCCCTAAAAACAGGGAAAAAGTGAAGTTTTCAGTAAAATGTGGGGGGTTACAACCCCCCAAAACCCCCCACAACGTGGCGCGATGTCTATTAAGTAAAGTGGGGGGGTTCCCCCCACGCCCCCCCCCCCCGTCGGAGCCCTAAAAACAGTAATTTAGAGCGGCGCGCGCCTCCGCGCTGCTCTCAATTGTCTGGGTGCGCCTTTGTCCCGGCACGCTTTTGACCTGACACCGTTGGGCACAGTGGTATAGCAAGCGAGGGTGAGAAGCGCCCTGGTGGTGGTTCCTCCTCCCCTGCCCTCTTCTCCACCCCCATCCCTCCTGCTACACGTGCACACCCTTTCCCTACCCTGTACCTCTTTTAACGTCTCTGGTGCAAGCAGTATCACTAACGTGCCTAGGCACAAGACACGGAAGTGACATCGGAGGGAGAGCTGGCACCTTCACCAAGACAGTGCTCAGGGCCGGACCGCCTCCCCTTTTCTACGCCACTGGTTTGGCGAGAAAAACACCCATCTCCACTTTATGCCCTTTTATGGATGTTTTTCTTTTTCTTTTTTTTTGAAAATGAGCTCCATTGTGTAACAAAGTTGTTGGTTTTTAAAAAATTTTTTTAAATCTATTAAATATGTTACAAGAAAAATACCTAACATATTAAAGAAATATTACAAACACATTATTGCACTTCGAGGGGAAATCAACAAAGTTGGGTTTTTTCATAAAAATTTGATATTTAATTGCAGTTAGATAAGAGTTCAAGAATGTAAATCAGGGGGGAAAAGGATAAGATATATGATTAAGGCTGTAATTTATTTAAAGGTGGTATTTTAAAATGCATTAAAGTCCTTTATTTGATCAAAAGCACATATACAGAAGAAATGAATGGTAACTACTATGGCTTTGGCAGTATATAAGAAATAAATTATTATTATTAATTTATGCCAGCCACATAGGAGTCCTGGGCATGCAAAATATTGTGTGCAATTCTATAACTTGGTATCTCAAAGTAGGCGTCATAATGGCATCCGTTAAACACCAAGACCCTGATTCTATAAAAGGCGCCAAACTTAATTTTTTTTAATCCAGTTAACTGGCACTGATAATTGAAAGCGCCATTAAAAACTGATGAAAAAACCCCAAGATAAAAAAATTACACCCTCCCCCCCCTCCTTTTATCAAGACAAGCTGCCAAACAGTATGAGCTAAATGCTGAACCGCCCATTCTATTCCTTTGGCTGGCTCAGCAGCCCAACTTATAAAGGGGGGGGGGAGGTTAATTGGCTTGTATGTGTCTACCACTTCACAGTAGATATCTACACTGAGGCATCTACCACCGCCTATATGGAAAGTAGGTATGGACTGATGTCTTTTGACTTTCAAATCCCTTCTTTATAAAGCACCAGCTTTTATCCATAGATTATTGATTCCTTATTCTCCCCTTAGATCACTCAGATCTACTGACCAGCATCTCCTGACAGTTCCTACCTTAAAAACCATAAATACATGGCGACAAACTATCTTCTCCGTTACTGCCCCCCCCCCCCCCCCCCCAACTATGGAATCTACTTTCTATATACTTGCGCAAAGAAACGGATCTGGAAAGATTTAACAGCAATTTAAAGTGCTTTCTTTTTAAAGATGCATTTGACAATTAATAAAACTAGTTAATAATAATAAATTTGGATCAGGAGCTTTATATAAGCCTAGGCTCTGATTCCTTTGTGGTCTTTTGTTTTTCCCTTCCCTAATGTCCTTCTCCCTATATGTTTTCTTTACTATTTATAACTTGTATTTCTTATCCTCCTTCCCTTCGAATCTATCGTCCTGTCTTGTAAGTCATATTTATACAATTTTGTCTCCCTTTGATTATGTAACTCAATATTTTTTATTTTCTGTACGTCGCTTAGAAGTTGATATAAGCAATTAATCAAATACTCAATAAACTTGAAACTTGAAGATTACTTATATACGTCTCGTTCTCTAAGATCCACCGATCAAAAACTCCTAACAGTTCCATCACTAAAAGTCATCGGAACTCGTCGCCCTGACATTTTTTCTGTAATGGCCCCACAATTATGGAACAGTTTGCCCCAGTATCTTAGAGTAGAAAATGATCTGAAACAGTTTAAAAGCAGCTTAAAGAGTTTCCTTTTTAAAGACGCGTTTAATTTATAAACTTAACTAAGGATTATTATCAAATTTTTCCTTTTTTTAACTTTTTATTTCCCCGTTATCTCCCCCACCTGTTGTTTTTTTACCATTTATGTTTTCTTTTATATATACGATTGTAGTTCTACCCTTTCTTTCCCCGTGAATCCGTTAGTTTGTATGATTTTATTTACTATTCTGTATGATAATGTGTCAAATTTATGTATCCTTTATAATTAATCTGATGTATCTATTTTTTATCTGTAAATCGCTTAGCAAATTAAATTAAGCGATTCAATAAGTCAAAAATAAACTTGAAATTTGAAGGTGTCTATGTTAGGTGCTGGTATAGTAGGCCAAGATAACCCTGGCTTAATATTCCAGCATTTAATATTATGACGCTTACTGGTGCCTATCTTGATTGATATGCAGTAGGTGCCGCTTTGCTGGGTTTCTACTGAGTTGGGCGTCGTTTTTAGAATCTGGCCCCAGTTGTATAACGCAGTGGTTCCCAACCCTGTCCTGGAGGAACACCAGGCCAATTGGGTTTTCAGGCTAGCCCTAATGAATATGCATGAAGCAAATTTGCATGCCTATCACTTCCATCATATGCAAATCTCTCTCATGCATATTCATTAGGGCTAGCCTGAAAACCCGATTGGCCTGGTGTTCCTCCAGGACAGGGTTGGGAATCACAGGTATAACGGCTTCTGGCTGTGCCTAAAACTTTATAGAATATTAGCATAAAACATCTTTGTTGCATCAATATTTAGGGGTGACCACTTATGCCAGGTCGATTGCTGGCATCAACTGGCATACCTAAGTGTGCCATGCCCCAAAGTAGCATTCTATAAGCTGAATGTGTCACTTAGTATCATGCCCGTGGCCTGCCCAAGCTCCACCCACATGTGCATCCCTTGGTGTTATGAGCTACGGCACTTAGGTGCTATCGTATGATTACTAATGACTGGGGAGCCAATTCAGAGCGGTCTACATGAGCCTCTGCAAAGGCCCTACACTACATGAGCTTCTGGAGAGATGTTACCATAAGGAGTCGTGAGGTGTTACAATGCATGGGCTCTATACTGAAATACACAGAGTTATTGATAGCTGACAATGATTGGTGCTCATGTAAGTGGCACGTAGGTGAAGGTGCAAGTTCATAGGATTGTCCTTATTGTATCATAAATGAAACCAAATCTCCAACAACAAACCACGCAGCAAGTCCTGACTATGATTTCAGGGTAGAGACTCATTTTTCATTTTCATTCCAACCCTTGACCAAACATCTCTTGTTCCCTTCCTCCCCCTGATATCAGCAATGGCGTGAGGCAAAAGTCGTTAGCAGTGAAAGATGATGATGCTGGCTTCACTTAGGGTTACCAAACGGCTAGATATACCCAAACATGTCTATTTTTTAGAGGGCATATCCAGGCATCTGGATGGCTTTTCAAAACCCGGCACTTGTCCGGATTTTGAAAAGCAGATCGCTTGGGCAGGGGCATCTAGCGTAAGCGTGGATACCCGACTAACTGAGACAAGCAGGCTGAGAGAACGGGACTAGGCTGGGGTGTGGCATGGGCGTAACAGGGCAGGGATGGGTTGAACTGGGCGGGCCTGGGGGCGAAGCTAAGGGGGGGGGGGGTCCAGATTATACAGGCGTAAAATCTGGAACCCTAGCTTCACTCTTTGTGCGTGTCGTTTTTTTTTTGGAAGGTAATCACGAATACACCATTTCTCCTTGCAGCTTCTTCTTTGCGGTGCTACCTGTGCCAGGCTCCATCTCCGTCTATGAAGTGCACAATAATCCAGAACTGCCATGAAAATCAGACGGTTTGCAAGACAATAGTCCACGAATCTGTGACTGGTAAGCAACGCAGGTCGAAGCCACGGGTCGTCGGTCTGGTTGGACAGAGCATGAAAAAAAGTTGAAGAAAAACTAGAATTGTCCAAAAAATGATAAATCAAATGCAAAAAGAGGACAAAACATATCAAATATGAATACACTACCAGACCTTATATTTCCCAAGGCATTATTTTATTCAAATTTTCTTCATCCTTACTGGGAAAAACAATCAATCATGGGTCTTTAGGTAAAGTGACTTGCTTATTAAAAATCTAAAGAAAAAATACACATGATAAATAATTACTTGAAAACTATACAAAATGTGAAAGCCTAACAAACACAAAATATTTTTAAACATTTTATAAAAAACATATATAATTTTATATGTTCCACATGGTACAAAACATGGAGAGCTCTATTATGGGAAGATAAAAACATGTAACTAATGCTGAAATAGTCCACGAATCTGTGACTGGTAAGCAATGCAGGTCGAAGCCACGGGTCGTCGGTCTGGTTGGACAGAGCATCAAAACATCCTTCACATGCGCTTGAATGCTGCCGGTGTCCCGGAACTGGAGTGGATGGGGGCAGGGCACAAATTCATCTAGCTTTATTGGCATGAGCAGGTTAACACACAAAAGAAAGGACGTCTATCTATCGGGACTTGACAATCCCCAGGCGTCATGTCACCATGGTGACTAAAATCAGACCTGGCACCTTCGTTTTGCCTCAAAAACCTAGTAAGCGGGAGTAGAAACCTAAAAATCAATATTCCGGATATATACAGTATATGGAGATGAATGAGACGTCGATCGTGCAATTCATTTGGGATAAGAGACCTCAGTGCGTTCACTGTGACTTCCAAATGAGGCTTTGCCTTTCGCAAGCCTATGAGTCACAAGAGAATATGAGCCCTAAGAAAAGACCACCATTCACACGAAATGCACCATCATTGGGCTCTCAGTGGTTAAAGCTACAGGCTCAGCACCCTAAGGTTGTGGGTTCAAACCCACACTGCTCCTTGTGACCCTGGGCAAGTCACTTAATCCCTCCATTGCCCCAGGTACATTAGATAGATTGCAAGCACACCGGGACAGACAGGGAAAATGCTTGAGTACCTGAATAAATTCATGTAAACCGTTCTGAGTTCCCCTGGGACAACAGTATAGAAAAATGAATGAGTGAAAAGCTTCAGCCTCTGATAACCAAAGCTGGTATTGTGACATCATAATGCCTCATTCCACCAATGAGAGCCAACCTCATCAGTGGTGTCACAATGGCTGGATTGTCCTTTACTCGGCTCACTTTTGCTACATTTTGATTTCTAGAGTAGCGCAATGGTTACAGCTACAGTCTCAATACCCTGAGGTTGTGGGTTCCAAGCCTGTGCTGCTCCTTGTGACCCTGGGCAAGTCACTTAATCCTCCCATTGCCCCAGGTACACTAAATAGATTGTGAGCCCACCAGGACAGACAGGGAAAAATGCTTAAGTACCTGAATAAATTCATGTAAACCGTTCTGAGCTCTCTTGGAAGAACGGTATGGAAAATGAAATAAATAAATATGTGTAATCAAACATGAAATTCCAATGTGTCTTGTGAAATATTGTATTCATCAATTCTTAATGTGATAACCCACCAAATGTTTGTCGCCATATGTAACAATGAAAAGATCCAAAATGTCAAAGTTTGTCCAAAGTCCAAAACAACTACGTAAGGAATATGTGATAGTGCAATCGCTGTTTAAAAATAAATCATCAAAAACATCCACTTATCTCAATGTTGCCCTTCTCTCCTAGTCGGAGGGATGGGGGGGGGGGTAAGGGGCTCAACAGAGCCCTGTTTCTGAGACCATTTCCTTCCTCAGCCAAAGGATACAAAATGGCAGACCCAACTAAGAACGCAAACATCATTTACTGAGAAAATGGGAAATCCCAACACAATGGGCTCCTTTTACGAAGCCGCGTTAGCGGTTTAACACATGAAATAGTGTGCTAGCCGCTACCGCCTCCTCGGCTTCATAAAAGGATAATTTATTTATATATTTATTTCAATGTCTATCCCATCCTCCCGGAAGCTCAGAACAAGTTACACAGAAGGACATTCACAGTCTATAAAGACATTCACGGCAGCTAAGGACTTGACTGTTTACACGGAGACCATCCACAGTAATTTACAAAAGAAGTTCCCAGTAAAGTAAGGACATGACTGGCTGCAAAACAAGCGTTGGTAGAGAGGGGGTCTGTCTGCTGACAGCCGTTCAGTTGAAGAGGAAGGTCTTCACTGCTTTTTAGAAGGCCATTATTGAGTTCCACGTGGCTGTAGGATCGTTTGCATGCAGTACATGAATAAGTACAGATGACAAAATAGTTTTTCAATAGTGGTGTATTTTGTGTGAATGGGAACCATTTTATAGGGCTCAATACTATTTTACAGAAAGGGTGGTAGATGCATGGAACAGTCTCCCGGAAGAGCTGGTGGAGACAGGGACTGTGTCTGAATTCAAGAAAGCCTGAGATAGGCACGTGGAATCTCTTAGAACAGTCTCCCTTCCCCTCTCCGCAATTTGAGCCCCCTTCTACCATTCCGTAAGCATCTGAAGACCTGGCTCTTCTCCAGAACGTAACCCCGTCCCGCTCCTGGCACTCTCACACCAACCTCTCTTCTCTCATACTTATATAATTCCACTGGAGTTCCGTTCCTTCCCTAACCATGTAAACCGTGTCGAGCTCCATCTGCGGAGATGATGCGGTATATAAACCCAAGATTTAGATTAGATTAGATTAGAGAGGAAGAGATAATGGTTACTGTGGATGGGCCATTTGGCCTTTATCTGCCATCGTGTTTCTATGTTAACTATGTTACTAAAGTTTTATGACCTCACAATGCAGGTGTAAAGAGCCTTAGCCAATAGGGAGAGGAGGAGATAGTGGATGCTGCGGATGGGCAGACTGGATGGGCCATTTGGCCTTTATCTGCCATCATGTTTCTATGTTGTGTCTCATACGGCTTTTGAAGTCACAATGTATTTACTGAGGTCTCTCATAACAAATTAATTGAATGTCTTATATATCTATATATAAAGGCTGCAAGTTAATTGCAGTTAACTCTGTGATTAATGCATTAATTATTAATTGTGATTTTAAAAAAATCATAATTATGAAAATTAAGCAATTTACAGCATCTCCTGTCTCCTCCAAACATCTGTTCTGGTCTTTTTCACTCCCAACCCCTGTCCTTGGCATGATACAGCATCTTTCCCCTCACCCTCAATTCAACATCACCGGACTCCTGCACTGGTCTACCTTAAAAATGGCCTTCTGTTGCTCCATGACAGCTTCAGCCTGGCCTGCAGCTTTTCCTCTGACAGGTCCTGCCCATGTAGAAATAGGAAGTGATGTCAGAGGAGGTGGGGCAAGCAAGAGGAAAAGCTTTGGAGTAGGTTACAGACAGCGTATGTGCACCAGTACCAAAAACCAAAAGAAGACCACTTTTAAGGCAGACAAGGGGGAGGGGGCAGGTTCCAAACCATGGGAGTGACACACAGGTAGAAACGAGGGGTCACCAGTAGAATATATGAGACAGACAGAAAGCAAGAAAGACAGGAGGCCAGGGAGAGATGGAGAAAGCAAGAAAGACAGACAGCCTGGGAGCCAGGGAGAGAGACAGACAGAAAGCAAGAAAGACAGACAGGAGGCCTGGGAGAGAGACAGGCAAAAAGAAAGACAGACAGACAAACAGGGGGCCAGAGAGAGAGAGAGAGAGAGACATACAGAAAGAAAGAAAAACAAAGGGGGCCAAGGAGACAGACAGACAGAAAGACAGACAGACAGCGGAAGGGAGAGATACAGAAAGAAAGGAAGAAAGAGACAGGGGCAGGGAAAGAGACAGAAAGAAAGACAGACAGACATATATTCTAACAGCCGTTAATGTAATGGGATTAAACACTAGTTTTCCTATATTTAATCCCAAATCTCTTAAACTGGATTACCACGGGTACAAGTCCCTTGCAAGTACTTAGATTAGGACCTAGACCAGTGGTGTTTACTGATTTTTGAGTTTAAAGCTGCCACGGCGGCTCCTCTCACAATCCACGCCTGTGTCGGAAGCCTTCTCTCTGACAGAATTTTTATTTTTCAGTGATACTGGAGGCCTGTGCCTCAGAAAGCAAAAACGTACTTAGAGATCTAACCATGCATTCTGGTGTGTCCCTTCGTCTAGGTTTTCCGTTCCAGGAGGACAAGACCATCATCAGCTTCTGTGCAGAAGAATGCACTCCGTCTGATACAAGCTGGTTTGCCATAAGACGTCCGGTTTACTGTTGCAATTATGACCTTTGCAACCGGTTTGACCTTCAGAGTGGGACCACCAGCGTACACCTCAACTATCTGGCAATACTAGCTGCTAGTCTCTTATGTATCCTACTCACACCCAAACTGTTCATGTGAGACACCGCCTCAGGCAGTCAGATGCAACTACATGCTTTTTTTCACAAAGTAGCTAATGTGAAAAATCAGTGATGTAATGGGTTGATTTAGTTTGATTGAGCAGATCGTTCTGGCGCAGCCTAACCCAGTGTATCCCAAGCCAGCCTTGGAGACATACCTAACCAGACCAGTTTGCAGGATATTCACAAAAATACCGTTGGTTTATTTATACCTTTCTGCAGGCAAAACCACATCCAATGTGTGTTTCAATAGACCTAATAATATAGTTTATTATTTATATTCCGCCTTTATACAAGGCAGATTAAAACATTGCATACATAATTTTAAATGCAAAAATGCACAAAACACTTAAATGTATATACCACCAAACTGTCATTGTAACATTCATCAACAAAGAAATTCATTGCAATTGATTTTCCAATTATTTTAATATACTGTATATGTGATAAATATCTGTGACCAAAAAACTTTTTAAGAAAGGTTTGGACAATTTCCTGGAGGAAAAGTCCATAGTCTGTTATTAAGACATGGGGGAAGCCTTTGCTTGCCCTGGATCGGTAGCATGGAATGTTGCTACTCCTTGGGATTCTGTATGGAATGTTGCTACTCTTTGGGATTCTAGAATCTTGTTACTCTTTGGGATTCTAGAATGTTGGTACTCCTTGGGATTCTGTATGGAATGTTGCTACTCCTTGGGTTTTTGGCCAGGTACTGGTGACCTGGATTGTCCACTGTGGGAATGGGCTACTGGGCTTGATGGACCATTGGTCTGACCCAGTAAGGCTATTCTTATGTTCTTATGTAACACTCAGGACTCCTTTTACGAAGCCGCGTTAGCGGTTTAATGCGCATAATAGCGCACGCTAATTTTCCGGCCGTGCTAGCCGCTACCGCCTCCTCTTGAACAGACGGTAGTTTTTCGGCTAACGCAGCTTCATAAAAGAAGCCCTCAGTGCTGTTTCATGGAGAAGGAAATAAAATTATAAATCCCCAAACTGTCCAATGACTTGCTTCACATGAAAAAATCACTATAGTTGATATTATGCAATTAAATATTGTGACCATGAAAGCAGTCCAACTTATCTGAGTCCCAAAGTAAACTGTTGCAGATATTTATCACATACCGTATTTGACCATAAGACGAACCTAGGTGTAGAGGAGGAAAAACCAAGAAAAAAAAATTTGGTTCAGATTTTTTTTTCTTGGATCTTCCTCCTCGACACGTAGGTGCGTCTGGTGTTGGGAAGCACGAAGCCCAAAGCAGCCCGCAGCTCCCCCTGGTACCTTTTTTTAACTGGCGGTGGTCCAGCGTGGTCTCCTGCTGGACGGCTGCCTTTCTCATTGCCGAGCGGCGCATAACACAGGAGCTCAACCTTTGCACTTCCTACCTGGTCCCGTGCCGCTGACTGCAGCCAATTACAGATCGGCACGGGACCAGGCAGGAAGCGCAAAGGTCACGCTCCTGAGTTATGCACCGCCGTGCAACGCCATTCAGCGCGGCTCCCTTCCCTAAAGCCACTAGCACGGTTTAGCAGAAGAGGAGGTTAGCTTTTTACTCCATTTACCAGCTTGAAAAGACAGAGTTCTTTCAAGGAATCTTGTACACAAACATCCTTTTAAGAATGGAAAAGAGAAAAAAAAAAGAGCCACCACATGTACGGCAGTCATTGCCTGAAAATCTGAAATGTTTTAACATATAACATGGCGCATTTCCAAACAGAGTTTTATAACTAACACAAGCAAATTTGAAAAGTACTCTCGCTTCAACAGGAAGCCAGTGCCTAATGGAGGAAAGTGTCTACTCACAGGTCATTTCTTGGGAACATCTGTGAGAAAATTAACGATGTTGTCTTGACATGTCTATGTTATATGTGATAATCGGAGGGAAACAAGAGTCTATGTATGTCATATGGAAACCGAATAGTTGTATGCGGTATATACATTTTTTAATAAATAAATAAAATTAGATGGAACTTTCTGAGGAGCAAGGAGAAAGAAGTGAGAGGAAAGACAGGCTTCATGTCTTGGGAATTCCTAAATTTAGGATAATGTTAACTTTGAAAATAAAAATTAGGGCAGTGTCATTTCCTGACTATGCAGCAGGTGGCACCATTCTACAACAAACCCAAACAGGGGAAACAGGGATCCTTTTACTAGGGCCTTAACGCATAAAATAGCGTGCGCTAAATTGCCGCGGGCACTAGCCGCTACCACCTCCTTTTGAGCAGGCGGTAGATTTCCGGCTAGCGCGCGCTATAGCGTGCCGTAATCCGGTGCGTGCGATAAAACCGCTAGTGCGGCCTTGTAAAAGGAGCCCTTAATTTCTCTGAGAGCTGAAGCAAAAAAGGCAAATGCTGTCACAAAAGTGCTATCAGCCAACCATGTGCACTTCTCTCACCGTATCCGCGGTTTCCGTATCTGCGGATTCACTGCTGACTCCGCTCCTTAATTTTCATCACTGAGCCCGGCGTTTCACATTGGAAGTCGCTGCTCCCAATGGTTCATGGAGGAAAACGCTGCTCCTGGCGTGTGGAGCAAATCGCAGGCCGGGTTATTCGCGGTTTATCTTTTTCAGATCTATTTGCCTACCCGAAGATCACAGATTGCAAATACAGAACCTTTCTGGACATAAGAACATAAGCATCACCTCTACTGAGTCAGACCACAGGTCCATCTTGCCCAGCAGTCCGCTCCTGCGGCGGCCCCCCAGGTCAAATGACCTGTAAGTCATCTATTACTCTAAAGCATTCTGTATTGCATAGTACCCCTCTATTTGTACCCCTCAATCCCCTTTTCCTTCAGGAACCTGTCCAGTCCCATTTTGAATCCCACAATCCCCCTTTGTTCTACCACTTCCTCTGGAAGTGCATTTCAGGTGTCTACCACCCTCTGAGCGAAGAAGAACTTCCTGGCATTTGTTCTGAATCTGTCTCCCTTCAACTTTTCTGAGTGCCCTCTAGTTTTTGTTTCCCCCGCCAGTCTGAAGAATCTTTTAAGTTTCAAGCTAGCAGACAGCAAACCTGGCTAGGCAACCTCATTGATAGAGCCAGGTTGACTTACGGCGCCTTTCGGAAAGAAATTAAGACTGCTCTGTTCAATAGATTTATTTCCTAGTCAAAATACTCCCTCCTTCTAATAATTATTATTCTTCATGCTGATACTACGCTCCCTCACTAATTGTATCCTGTACTCTCTGTCGGTTCAGTGTCTTCCTCTCCATTTGTATTCTGTAATTCGCTGGCCATCCAGCCCCTTCACCGTAACATGTTAATACTATATTGTAGTTCGCTGATTGTACAGCTCTCTTTACTGTGAACTGCCTAGAAGTCGTAAGATTATGGCGGTATAGAAAAATAAAGTTATTATTATCATTATTATATATTATTTTACCGAAAAACTGTGAATAACATGCAAAAATTTATTTGCGGTTTTTCGGTATTCACGGCTACGTTCTGCCCGCATCCCCCGCAAATACGGAGGGAGAAGTGTATTCTAGTGTTTTATCACAGGCAGCGCTCAGAGAAAATGGTGGATAATAATTATTGCACTTTACAAAGTTTCAAGTGTAAGGGCTCCTTTTAATCAAGCTGCGGTAGGCGGTTAACGCACGGAATACCGCGCGTTCAACCGCCTGCCGCGCTAGTCGCTAACGCCTCCGTTGATGAGGCGTTAGTTTTTTTGGCGTGCCGCGGGGCTTAGCGCATGATGAAATGACCGACGCGCTAACCCCCGTAGCGCACCTTGATAAAGGGAGCCCTAAGTTTCAAGTTTATTTTAATTGGATGAGTCGCTTCATTTAATTTTTACTAAGCGAGTTACAACATTGGAAAAAAAAAATAATAACATTTATTTTAACATAACGTTTAAACATTTTAAAACAATAGTCAAGAAATTTGTCCAGATACCTTAACTCTCACCCTCATCCCTCTCCTCCCTGGTAAAATCCCCTCTCAAAGCCTCCACTTCTCTGGTAATCTTTTCCTCTTCTAAATATCAACCTAGATTACAGTCCCCTAAAATGTAAAGCTCCTGGAAATGTCCAGCTTTCCTAATTGTTATCCTATTTGTAATATTGCCTAGAAATGTCCACTTATCTTATTTGTTATCTAGAAACACCGAAACATAGAAAAATGACGGCAGAAAAGGGCCAAAGCCCATCAAGTCTGCCCACTCTAGTGACCCTTCGCCTTGAATTTGTTCACCACCCCCTGCCTTTACCTCATTAGAGATCCCACGTGAATATCCCATTTATTTTTAAAATCTGCCACGCTGTTGGCCTCAATCACCTGCAGTGGGAGTTCGTTCCAATGATCGACCACCCTCTCGGTGAAGAAATACTTTCTGAAGTCACCATGAAATTTTCCTCCCCTAATTTTCAGTGGATGCCCTCTGGTGGACGAAGGTCCTATAAGACGGAAGATATCCTCTTCCACAACTTCTCCTGGAAATGTCCAGCTTTCCTAATTGTTATCCTATTTGTAATATTGCCTAGAAATGTCCACTTAGCTTATTTGTTATCTAATTCTCAATTTCTCCTGGAAATATCCAGCTTTCTTATCTCACTTGTAACCAAAAAATTGTAACTCTCCTGGAAATGTCCAGTTATCTTCTAATGTAATCCGCCTAGAACTGCAAGGTACAGGCGGAATAGAAGTAATGTAAGACCAACAGACTTACAGACCAACCACTAGGTAATAAAAAGGGCAGAACTACAATTCAATATTTTTAGAGTGCAGGAGAGACATGATTTTTTCTGTTTCAGCCCCCCAAATCTGGAACTTACTTCCACTTAATCTAAGAGAAGAAAAACTACTGAACAAATTGAAAAGTCTCCTAAAGAGCTGGCTTTTTAAAGACGCTTTTTAATAGATCAGTCTTACTATATTTTAGGGTAGGATGAGGAGGTTAATGAAATATGTGGGTAGGTGTCTCCCATCCTGTGTGTACTAAACCTATACCTGATTTTATTTTTGGTTTTTTTTTTTTTTAATATTGTAATTTAAGTTGCCCTTTTCCCTAATGTTTTAATGTCAATTAGCAGTATATGTGATATATGTGGATTTTATTATTTTATCTGATGTAAATCGCAATGAAATGAGATTTTGCGATCTAATCAAAGAATTTATTAAACTTGAAACTTGAAACCATAAATGGAAAAACATTAGGGGGGAGAGGTGGAAACCTGGAAGAAGGAAATGTAAGCTTACAAGCTCAATGAATTTATGCTGACTGGGAGCCTCTTCTGACCAGTTAACCTCTTTTAAATATTGACCCCATTATCATAAGACTTCCTGTTCTGTCCCCATAATTCATGTAAACAGAGTGCATTGCTGGGAAAAAAAATGTCAATTTATATACCAACGTTTAATAGTTCAAAGCACACATTGTCCAAGGCCCGGGAGCCGAATCCGGCCCACCTAGCTGGTGGTTTTTTTGTATATCATGTTTATTGAGGTCAACCAGAGTAACACAGGGCATACAAAAAGTATATACGAGAAAAGCAGAATCAAGCCAAAACTCGGCGATGAACAATGCAATGCAATACAAGCAACCGCACCGTCAAAGAGCATAGGGATGGTGGGAAAACTATAGTATAACAAACAGCGCAGGGTAGGGAAAAAAGGGGGAACACAAAGCTGCAGGTATCTTCCATCTGCGCTCTCAGAACATCCCAACCATAGGAACAACTCATGTCCTCTGTTGGACCCCATAGAATTTTTTATTAGTGAATGCCTAGCCGTTTTATGTGGCCCGTGGTGACTGTGCCACATCTGTACGCCTGACCATGCAGCCCCGGTCCCAGTGGTGCTCCAAGCTCCTCAGCACGCTGCCTCTGTATCCATCTGCAGGCAGAAGGACCCAGTCCCAGTGAAAAAGCTGTTGGAGCAGGGCGTGCCACACAAGTGCCTGACCGCGCCACAGGTGTCTGAGGGTGAGGAAGGATCTATACTCAGGATCTTAATAAAAAATTTGGCCTGTGACCTAGCCTGTGTTTTAGGTTTCGGGCCCTTATGTGACTGAGCTTGATACTAGAGAATGACACGGTGACAAAATTCATCACCGTTCCCGTCCCCGCGGATAACCGCAGTAAACCATCTTCATGTCATTCTTTAAGGAGAGAGGGAAGAATCAGAGTATGAATGGCCACAACTACTGACCCGCAAGCTTTGCTTTGAAGAATGCTGAGATTGAGCAGCAACATTCCAGAGCAGATATTGTGATGTCATAATGCCTCATTCCACCAGTGCCTAAGAGCCAATCACATCAGTGATGTCACAATGGCTTCATTATCCTTGGCTCCCATAAGAATCAGAATATGAATGGCCACAACCACTGACCCGCAAGCTTTGCTTTGAAGAATGCTGGTGTAGAAGGACTGAGGTTGAAACAGACACTACAGAATGACAGTCTCTGGTATCCAGAGCAGATATTGTGATGTCATAATGCCTCATTCCACCAGTGCCTAAGAGCCAATCACATCAGTGATGTCACAATGGCTTCATTATCTTTGGCTCCCATAAGAATCAGAGTATGAATGGCCACAACCACTGACCCGCAAGCTTTGCTTTGAAGAATGCTGGTGCAGAAGGTCCGAGGTTGAAATAGACACTAGAAAATGACATGGGACTATTTCCTGCGGTTATCCGCGGGGACGGGAACGGTGATGAATTTTGTCACCGAGTCAAACTTGAGACAGGCAGATCCTCTGTTGTTCTGCAGCCTATCCCTTGCTATTGAAAATGTAATATTGAAACAGCACCACCGCCTGCAGGAATATAGAAGGAGGACTCTCATACAGTTTATAGGGAACACTGATAATGGCCAGTGGAATAGGGTTACCATATTTGTGAGGACAAAACAAAGAGGACACATGACCCCTGCCCACACTCCACCCATGTAGACCGTTCTGAGCTACTGGGAGGACGGGATAAAAATCTAAATAAATAAATTTCCTTGGTTCTCCTTCTCATCCACTCTACCCTTTTACTGCTTCTCTCTCTTTTCCCCTTCCTCCAACCCTCCTCCAGTAAAATCCAGACCCCTAGACCCGCCCACAGGCCCACCCATCCCCGCCCCCATAATGCCCCATCCCCATCCCTAGTCCCACCCCCACTGCCTGCTCGTTGAGCCGGAAGGCATCCGCCCATGCACGTATGCAACACGATGATGTCACACGCAGGTGCTTGATGTCACTGTGTTGGATCTGTGCATGTTCGGATGCCCCTTTCCGACGCGATTTCTTTTCAAAACCCAGACGTAGTGCCAGGTTTTGAAAAGCTGTCTGAACCCCAGACATGTCCTCAAAAGGAAGACATATCTGGGGAAATCCGGACGTTTGATAACCCTACCCCTGGGAGAACAGGATATAAGAACATAAGAACATAAGCAATGCCTCTGCTGAGGTCCATCGTGCCCTGCAGTCCGCTCACGTGGCGGCCCAACAGGTCCAGGACCTGTGCAGTAATCCTCTATCTATACGCCTCTATCCCCTTTTCCAGCAGGAAATTGTCCAATCCTTTCCTGAACCCCAGTACCATACTCTGACCTATTACGTCCTCTGGAAGCGCATTGGCTAAGGCTCTTAACATTTGCATCTCCTCTTCCTATTGGCTAAGGGTCTTTACACCTGCATTGTGATGTCATAGAGCTTTATGGTTATAGAAACCTAGAAACATGATGGCAGATAAAGGCCAAATGGTCCATCCACAGCATCCACTATCTCCTCCTCTCCCATAAGAACATAAGCAATGCCTCCGCTGGGTCAGACTCGAGGTCCATCGTGCCCAGCAGTCCGCTCACGTGGCGGCCCAACAGGTACAGGACCTGTGCAGTAATCCTCTATTTATACCCTTCTATCCCCTTTTCCAGCAGGAAATTGTCCAATCCTTTCCTGAACCCCAGTACCGTACTCTGCCCTATTACGCTCTCTGGAAGCGCATTCCTGGTGTCCACCATACGTTGGGTAAAGAACTTCCTAGCATTAGTTTTGAATCTGTCCCCTTTCAACTTTTCTGAATGCCCTCTTGTTCTTTTATTATAAAACCAAATAAATAAATTCCAGATGAAGTCCTTTGATTCCTTCCAGCTCTATCAGGCAGCCAGATTGCTTCGGGTATCCTGTACTTTTTCAGGTACTCTCTCATCCAGCCAGTGGATCCAGAGTGGCTGACTCTAAAACTCTGCCCGGGAGCATTCTGAATGGATTAAAATCTTAAATAGAAAAGCATTATTCAGGATTAAAGTAGATTTTGGCTTCATCCAGTTGAAGCCAAATAAAAAAAGGTGACTTAGACGCTCGCTAATTCCTGTTAAAAGACTGTGTGACAAATGGTTTTGCTTTTTGACAGTGCAAGCCGTTAAAAAGGAGAGAATTTGTCAGTCATTCTAATAGTTAAAAGAGTGTTTTATCTTCGGAAATGAGCTATGAAAACTTCCACTCTTTTCATATGGGTATTTTACTTGGGGTGGGTTGCAGTAAAAATTGAGCTTTTGTCCCATCTTAGTTTACCTAGGAAGTTACTAAACTGAAGTATTTCTGTAGCTTAGTCATTCCTAAGGTACATGAATAATGCAGCTTATGAGCAAACTTAAAAAGGCTGGGCAATCAAAGCTAAATCTCACCTTTTCCCCCTCCCCCCCTGAGGAGGAGATAATTCCCCCTATCATAACCTCCTCCCCCCCTGATGAGCTGCTCCATCCCACAAACACCTCCCACCCACCCTAGGCCCCTCCCCAGACCTAGAGCTTGATATCCTGGTATCTGGGAGATATGGGGCAGGAGCGTTTCCCAATCATTCCTGCTTTTGCTGATTCTGTGTCAAACTGGCGATGGAAACCCCTTGAGGCCCAATGCTTCCAGCTGTGGTGCACAGGGGGGCTTTGGGGGATGAGCCCTCCCAGTTTGGGCTCAGGTCCCCTCCACAACTGGTGTACCCTTTGATTGACTGGCGAAGATGCCCAGTCCTCACCTGCTGATGAGATCTGCTGCTGGAACTGGGAGGGAGACAAATTGTGCCTCACTCCCAGTCTACCCCGGGCCCCCTAAAAATCCAATACTGGCTATGCCCCTGACTCTCAGGCAGGAAAAATAAGCTGATATTATTTTTCCAGGAATAATACAGTTCGCAATGTCCACCTTAAGATGCATTATTCAATTGACATAGTAGCCTCCCTCCCCTGACATTCAGTTGGCGGCAGTCAGTTTTTAAAACTTTTACAGTTGTCAGCTAGCATAGTTGCCAATCAGTGCTATATTCTGGCCCACAATTATAACCCCCTTCCCCTGAGGAGCCACCCCATCCCACAAACACCTCCTACCTCCCATGAGCCCCTCCCCATATCTAGCTGATGATATTCTGGTTAGAGAATGACACAGTGACAAAATTCATCACAGTTCCCATTCCCGCGGATAACCGCGGGAAACCATCTTCATGTCATTCTTTAAAGAGAGAGGGAAGAATCAGAGTATGAATGGCCACAACCACTGACCCGCAAGCTTTGCTTTGAAGAATGCTGGTGTAGAAGGACCGAGGTTGAAACAGACACTACAGAATGACAGTCTCTGGTATCCAGAGCAGATATTGTGATGTCATAATGCCTCATTCCTAAGAACCAATCACATCAGTGATGTCACAATGGCTTCATTATCCTTGGCTCCCATAAGAATCAGAGTATGAATGGCCACAACCACTGACCCGCAAGCTTTGCTCTGAAGAATGCTGGTGTAGAAGGACTGAGGTTGAAATAGACACTAGAAAATGACATGGAATTATTTCCCGCGGTTATCCGCGGGGACGGGAACGGTGATGAATTTTGTCACCGTGTCATTCTCTAATTCTGGTGTCTGGAATCTATGGGGCAGGAGCATTTTCCAGTCGCTCCTGCCTTTGTTGATGCTGTGTCAGAATGATGACGGCAACCCCACATAGCCTCCTGTCCCTCCTACCCTCTCCCCCAGTCTGCCAGACTGAAAGTGCTCTGCCTCCCCTAGAAAGAAGCCCTTCCCACCTTACCCTCACCCACAGAGGTCAAGGTAGATTCCTCCCCAGGACTACCTTCTATGCTCGGTGGTCCACTGGGGGCAGGAATAAGCCCCATTGTTTCTACCCTCGCAGTGGGCCTCTGCATAATGGCTGCCGTGGCATCTTGTGGTACTACTCGTTCTCTCTTTCCTGATAACAAAGCTGGATTACTGCAATGCGGCCTTTTGGTTTAGAATGGGCTGGGGAGGGCTTGTACAGGAACTCCAGTAATTTGAACATGAGGACGGTGCTGAGCAGATTTTTACAGATTGTATCCTGCAAATGGGTTTAGATAGGGTTTGACAGTACCGGGCAGGCTTCTGCGGTCTATGACCCAGTAATACCAAAGACAAGATGGATTATTCAGGTCTTTGTCTGACATCTACTATGTTACCGTGTTAATATGTAATTCAAAACACAGCAATCAAGTTATTATACCATGCAAAAAAAAATCTGACCCCTGTTTAAAAATAAACACTATAACATCAATTCAAAATCTAAATCAAATCAAATCAAAATCTGCTATTGAAGAATTGTTGCAAAACCAAGAAACAGATCATAAAGACAAACTGGAGAATAATAGACCTCAATAACTTTGCCACCCAGACTCACTAAGGGGCAAATTCTATAAACGGCTGTTTAACCAGTCAATCGGGGCTCACATTTTCTAAAAAACAAACAAACCCAGAGGCAGGCCACCTACACTATAGGCATTTGTCACGGATGCAGGGAGGTGCCTAGGGATTCTTAAGCTCAATAAAAATGCTGGCCTACATTTCAACTAGGAAGGAAATCTCCCTGCCACAATCAGCCGAGCGGCCACAGCAGGGAGGATGCCCACTCCCTCCTGCCACCACCCCGAACTCCCCTCAAACTGTGGTATGGCCACAACTTGAATACTGGTTGCTGTATCTCAAAAAACATATAGCAGAATTAGAAATGGTACAGAGAAGAGTGACAAAAATGACAAAATGTTTGGGACAACTTCCCTATGAGGAGAGGCTAAAGTGGCTAAGGTTCTTTAGCTTGGAGAAGAGATGGCTCAGGGGTAACATGGTCCTTTTTGGGCTGTATATGCGGTATATAAAGATTTACATGAACATAAAATAATGAGTGGAATGGAATGGAAAGGGTAGATGTTCACCCTTTCCAAAAATACTAGGACTAGAGGGCATGCGATAAAGCTACTAAGTAGTAGATTTAAAACAAATCGGAGAAAATATTTCTTCACACAGTGTATAATTAAACTCTGGAATTCATTGCCAGAGAATGTGGTGAAATCAGTTAGCATAGCAGGGTTTAAAAAAAGGTTTGGATATTTTCCTAAAAGAGAAGTCCATAGGCCATTAGTGAGAAGGCTTGGGAAAATCCACTGCTTATTCCTAGGATAAGCAGCATAAAATCTGTTTTACTACTTGGGATCTAGATGAATATGGGGGACCTGAGTTATCCACTATTGGAAACTGGATGCTGGGTTTGATGGGTCTGCAGTCTGTCCCAGTGTGGCAGCTCTTATGTTCTTATGTGAGCCAAGTATAGGACAATCCAACCATTGTGACATCACTGATGAGGATGGCTCTTAGGCATTGGTGGAATGAGGCATTATGACATCACAGTCTCAGCTCTGGAATGTTGCTACTCTTTGGTTTTCTGTCAGGTAGTTGGGACCTAGGTTGGCCACTGTTGGAAACAGGAAACTGGGCTTGATGGATGGATCTTTGGTCTGTCCCAGTATGGCAATTCTTATGGGTGCCTATTCCAGTTCTAAAGTCTCTGGTCTTTGCTTTTTTCAGACAGGGAACAATGAGGATGAGGAGACAAGGAGAGGAAATGAGAGAGACATTTTATCTGTTCACTAGCTGATGCCCCGGCGTTGCACGGGTATTTAATTATAGCAATAACACTGTAAATGGATTGAAATAAAGATACTTTATAGTGGTGAATGAAATTATTGTTTTACAGCTTAATAAAAAGTACAATATTCAAATTATAATGTGAAATATTTGACAAAATGAATACAATACAACTAACGCAAAACGTGATTATAAACAACAATTTTAGTTTCACCTCCTGGAGCAAGAATGGGTGAACCCACCCTTGAGCAAGCAACATAGAGTTGTGGGCCGCGAGACCCCCAGAACATATCACCCCAGGTAGTGAGGGATCTGCATACCAAGTTTCGTTCAAATCGGTCAAGCCGTTTTTGAATTACTGTGAGAATGGCAGCATTTTACATTTTTTCCATTGACATGAATGGGTGAAATCTGATGTTCTGTTTGTAGCTCCGCCCACGTGTGCAGGTGGGCCGCGAGACCCTCAGAACGTATCATCCCAGGTAGTGAAGGATCTGCATACCAAGTTTCGTTCAAATCGGTCAAGCCGTTTTTGAATTACTGTGAGAATGGCAGCATTTTACATTTTTTCCATTGACATGAATGGGTGAAATCTGATGTTCTGTTTGTAGCTCCGCCCACGTGTGCAGGTGGGCCGCGAGACCCCCAGAACATATCACCCCAGGTAGTTGGAATTACTGTGAGAATGGCAGTTTTTTACATTTTTTCCATTGACATGAATGGGTGAAATCTGATTTTCTGTTTGTAGCTCCGCCCAGGTGTGCAGGTGGGCCGCAAGACCCCCAGAACATATCATCCCGGGTAGTGAGGGATCTGCATACCAAGTTTCGTTCAAATTGGTCAAGCCTTTTTTGCGTGATCGCAGCACATACATACATACATCCGATTTTATGTATATAGATAAAGAAACATGTTTTGATATAATATTGAAAGTTGAAGAAATAAAAATATGATTTACATGTGGAGGAGGAATGAGAACTTTATTTTATATCAATCTATAGCATAAGCACCCACAGAATGATAAATCCTATAAGCTACGTAGCGAGCAGAGCTAAAAGTCAGTGGCTGGGCTGATTCCCAATGTATGACGAAAAGGTCTATGTGGCTTCCATTCGCTGTTCACTCTACAGTCATTTGGTGCTACCAACAGATTAAATGGGTCTTCATCGATTCGGAATCCCCCGTTGTTTCTCACGCTCATTAGCGGGCAGTTCGGTGTAGGAAGAAGATGGAAGCCATGCACATCGGCAGTGCCACCCGGCCGGCTCTGATACCCGTAGCCTTGCCAGCGCTCAAACCTCGGTTATTGCAACGATCGCTGTTGCAGCAGAAAATAGGGTTCGCGTCCCCGATTGTGTCTAGACTCGATGGGAAGCATTGCTTTGCGCATCCTCTCGTGACATGCTCCGTCCCCTGAAAGGGAAACCCTGGGAAATCAAAAGAGATTGAAAATGGATTTTAAGGAAGTTCATATTTGAACAAACGTTGAAAAGGAAATAATTTTCTTCTCAAGTCTATTCTATAAGTGGTGGGGGGAGGGGGGGAACTGCTGAAAATTTAGCACGGAAGTAGCATTTATTGTGTAGCACCATAGGTAGAACTTGTCCCGTAGGAGGTAGTCCTATAAGTGGGTGCCTAAAAATATGTGCCCAGAAGATGCCTGGTAAGAGCCTATTCTATAAAAAAACATACAGTGGTACCTTGGTTTACGAGCATAATTCGTTCCAGAAGCATGCTCGTAAACCAAAATACTCTTATATCAAAGCGAGTTTCCCCATAGGAAATAATGGAAACTCGCTTTGATACGGTCCCACCCCCCGAGGCCAGCGGTGCTGCTCTATCCCCCCCCCAAGAACCGGCATTGCTCTCCCCGAAGGCCCCCCTGTGATCCAGCACCCTCCCCCCCGCGATCCGGCACCCCCCCGCGATCTGGCCCCCCCCCCCCCGCCTGCGATTCGGCACCTCCCTGCCGCAATCTGAAGTACCCCAGACCCACCCGAACCCACTTCTTACTGTCATCTGGGCCTCGGCATCGGCACCGGCATGTCCTGTGCGTTGGTGCCGGTGCCCGAAGATCGGCCTCCTCTTCTTGCTGGGCCTTGAGCATCTGCGCATGCTCAAGGCCTGCGAGTTCACGCTCTCTCCAAGATCTCCGATCGCGGGGGTGGGGGTGGGGGTGGGGAGAGTGCGCCGCTCGCAAATCGAGGCACGCTCGTTTTCCGAGGCGCCGATTTTGCGAATGTTTTGCTCGTCTTGAAAAACACTCGCAAACTGGTGCACTCGTAAACCGAGGTACCACTGTACGTGCCCACCACTTTATAAATACCAGCCTAACAGAGCAGATAATACTCTTGTCCCAGGTACATTAGATAGACTGTGAGCCCACCAGGACAGATAGGGAAAATGCTTGAAGTACCTGTATGTAAACCGCTTTGATTGTGGTGGTATACAAGTCCCAGTTCCTTTCCCTGGTGCCATTATGCCTCATTCCACCAATAAAAGCCAACCTCATCATTGATGTCACAATGGCTTCATTCTTCTATACTTGGCTCACTTCTGATATTGTATTGGAGGAGAGTGTGGCGCTGTGGTTAGAGCTACAGCCTCGGCACCCTGAGGTTGTGGTTTCAAATCCTGTGCTGCTCCTCATGGCCCTGAGCAAATCACTTAATCCCCCCATTACCCTAGGTACGTTAGATAGACTGTGAGCCCACCAGGACAGAGAGGGAAAATGCTTGAAGTACCTGTATGTAAACCGCTTTGATTGTGGTGGTATACAAGTCCCAGTTCCTTTCCCTGGTGCCATTATGCCTCATTCCACCAATAAAAGCCAACCTCGTCAGTGATGTCACAATGGCTTCATTCTTGGCTCACTTCTGATATTGTATTGGAGGAGAGTGTGGCGCTGTGGTTAGAGCTACAGCCTCGGCACCCTGAGGTTGTGGGTTCAAATCCCTTGTGACCCTGGGAAAGTCACTTAATCCTCTATTACCCCCAGGTACATTAGAGAGTTTGTGAGCCCACCAGGACAGATAGGGAAAATGGCTTGAGCACCTGAATGTAAACCGCTTTGAGTGTGGTGGTAAAACTACAAAAAGATGGTATATAAGTCCCAATTGCACTTAGGCCCTGATTTTATAAATGGCACCTGAAACATAGGTGCAGAGGAATGCGGTGCAGAGCACATGTCAATCATGAGGCCACAAACAATGCTTCAGGATTGCTACCGTGGTAGTCAGTCCCCTGCAACAAAAATGATATTTTGTCAGCAAGAAGACCGAAGGTGAGGGCAATGTCAGAACAGGGCAGATAACCCTTGTCCATACTCTCATCACCTTGTGCTTAGACTACTGCAACGCACTTCTCTCGGGCCTCCCGTGCGCCTGTCTCTCACCTCTTCAATCCGATCAAAATTCTGCAGCGCGACTCATATTCCGTGAGAGCCGCTATTCTCACATGACCCCTCTCCTCAAGTCACTTCATTGGCTCCCCGCCCATTTCCGAATACAGTTTAAAACCCCTCTCGCTGACTTACAAGTGCATTCGCTCTGAAGCCCCCCAGTATCTCTCTTCACTTATCTCTCCCTATGTTCCCCCTGTGATCTCTGTTCATCGGGCAAGCCCCTCTTATCTGTACCCTTCTCTTCCACTGCCAACTCCAGACTCCGTCCTTCTTTCTTGCGGCACCGTATGCCTGGAACAGGCTGCCTGAATCAATACGTCGTGCTCCGACCCTGGCGGTGTTCAAATCTAAGCTAAAGACCCACTTTTTTGAAACTGCTTTCAACTCTTAACTCACTGCTGTCAGATACCTAGACCCACTGTATCACTTCATCTATCGTAATCTCCCAACCCTCTAATGTCCTGTCTAAATTAGATTGTAAGCTCTTCTTAGCAGGGACTTTCTATTGTATGGTTAAAATGTTAAGCACTGCGTACGCCTTTCAGTGCTATAGAAATAAGTGTTTCCCCCCAAATAAGACTGTCTTATATTAATTTTGGGTCTAAAAAATGCATTAGGGCTTAATTTTGGGGATGTCTTATTTTTTTCATGTACAACAATTATCTATCCCTTCCTCTCCTCTCCCCCAATTCTTCCTCTTTCCAACCCCCCCCCCCATGTGCAGCATCTTTCCTCCCCTCTCACCCATCCCCTTGTGCAGCAGAACCCCACCGACCCTCCCACGTGAGTGACATACCTCCGCTGCGAGGCCTCCTAAAGCAGCAGGGGTGGGGGTTGCTGAATTGACAAGTCTGATTTTTTCCAGCAAATCAGGCAGCACTAGTGTCAGGGATGGAGTCAGGGAGTGTCGAAGACATTAAGGGGGGTTTGGGGGTTTATCTTAACTAGGGCTTATTTTTGGGGTGGGGCTTATATTAGGAGCATCTTTAAAAATCATGCTAGGGCTTATTTTCTGGGAAACAGTAGTAGAAGGAAGGACATACCAGGCCAAAGAAACCCTCTGGTCCTGCTGGTACTTTTTTTTAAAGTAGAACAGAGGAGTTACCGACAGGTCTGCAGCAGTCGGGTTTGCCAATAGTAAAACCCGACTCAAAATAGCCAAGCAATTGTTAGTGAATCAATCGCTTGGCTATTTTGCATGGCACGATCGGGATCGGATCGCTACAGGCCTCAGTGAATAGTGCAGGAGGGAAATCTGGTCGTAAAGGGCTCGCAAACCAATCGGTTTGCTTAGTGAATCTAGCCCTAGCTCCCCTGTTGGCTTCAGTTTTGTATCTCAACATCTTACCAAAGTCAGAATCCGTGACTTTTGTCTTGCACATCGGCTCATTTTTGGTGCAGTTGACGACTTCCGTGCACTCAGCACTGGGAACGGCAGAAGGACAGTAGTAACACTCCAAAGAAAGAACTGCAAAAGGAAATGAATTATACGCAAATGTGTGAAAAACCAGCTGAGTCTCAAAGTTTTTAAATAAGTTGAAGTATTTTTTTTCAGTAGTCTAGTTTTTAGACCCTGAGGTTGTGGGGTGAAATCCTGCACTGCTCCTTGTGACCCTGGGCAAGTCACTTTATCCCCATTGCCCCAGGTACATTAGAAAGAGGGGAGCCCGCCGGGACAGACAGGGAAAAAGGCTTGAGTACCTGAATAAATTAATGTAAACCATTCTGAGCTCCCCAAAAGTGTGACAAGTTTCAGCCTCTGATAACCAGAGCTGGTATTGTGATGTCATAATGCCTCCTTCCACCAATGCCTAAGAGCCAACCTCATCAGTGACCCACTCATCTTCTTTCTCCTCCATAGTGATTCCTCTGTCCTATTAATCTCTTTCTCCTCAACAAGGCATTTCCGGTCCTATTAACTCTCCTCTTCCCCCTTCTTAAATTCAATCAATTTGTACCTCGCTTAATCTATTGTAAACCGCATAGAACTTAACGGTATTGCGGTATATAAGCTGTTATTATTATTATTATCAGTTATTATTGTTATTATCAGGCTGCTAAGCAAGATGGAATCGATGGGGTTAGGAGAGACACTAACTGCATGGGTCAATGATTGGCTGAGAGGCAGACTTCAGAGGGTGGTGGTTAATGGTACCCTCTCTAAAACATCGGAGGTGACCAGTGGAGTGCCGCAGGGCTCGGTCCTGGGTCCACTCCTTTTCAACATATTCATAGGGGATCTGACTCAAGGGCTTCAAGGTAAAATAACACTATTCGCCGATGACGCCAAACTATGTAATATAGTAAGTGAATGCAGTTTACAGAATTATATGGCGCAGGACCTGCTCACATTGGAAAGTTGGTCCTCAACCTGGCAGCTAGGCTTCAATGCTAAGAAATGTAAGGTCATGCACCTCGGAAGCGGAAATCCATGCAGGACGTACTTCTTGAACGGAGAAACTTTAACTAGGACTTCAGCAGAACAAGATTTAGGAGTAATCATCAGTGCAGACATGAAAACTGCCAATCAAGTGGAGAAGGCTTCATCTAAGGCAAGGCAGATATTGGGTTGTATCAATAGAAGTTTCGTCAGCCGAAAGCCTGAAGTCATAATGCCGTTGTACAGGGCCATGGTGAGACCTCATCTGGAGTACTGTGTGCAATTCTGGAGGCCACATTACAGTAAAGATGTGCGCAGAATTGAATCGGTTCAACGGACGGCCACCAGGATGATCTCAGGGCTCAAGGGTCTCTCGTACGAAGAGAGACTGAACAAATTGCAGCTCTACACTCTTGAGGAACGTAGGAAGAGGGGAGACATGATCGAAACATTTAAGTACCTCACGGGACGTGTCGAAGTGGAAGATGATATTTTCTTTCTCAAGGGACCCTCGGCCACAAGAGGGCACCCGCTCAAACTCAGGGGCGGAAAATTTCATGGCGACACCAGAAAGTATTTCTTCACAGAGAGAGTGGTTGATCATTGGAACAAGCTTCCAGTGCAGGTGATCGAGGCAGACAGCGTGCCAGACTTTAAGAATAAATGGGATACCCATGTGGGATCCCTACGAGGGTCAAGATAAGGAAATTGGGTCATTAGGGCATAGACAGGGGGTGGGTAAGCAGAGTGGGCAGACTTGATGGGCTGGAGCCCTTTTCTGCCGTCATCTTCTATGTTTCTATGTTTCTATGTTTCTATGATGGGTCATTTGGCCTTTATCTGCCATCATGTTTCTATGTTTCTATAATCAGAAAGTTCTATGACATCACAATGCAGGTGTAAAGAGCCTTAGCCTATAGGAAGAGGAGATGCAAATGTTAAGAGCCTTAGCCAATAGGGAGAGGAGGAGAGAGTGGCTGCTGCAGACACCAGAAAGTATTTTTTCACAGAGAGAGTGGTTGATCATTGGAACAAGCTTCCAGTGCAGGTGATCGAGGCAGACAGCGTGCCAGACTTTAAGAATAAATGGGATCCCCATGTGGGATCCCTACGAGGGTCAAGATAAGGAAATTGGGTCATTAGGGCATAGACAGGGGGTGGGTAAGCAGAGTGGGCAGACTTGATGGGCTGGAGCCATTTTCTGCCGTCATTTTCTATGTTTCTATAATCAGAAAGTTCTGTGACATCACAATGCAGGTGTAAAGAGCCTTAGCCTATAGGAAGAGGAGATGCAAATGTTAAGAGCCTTAGCCAATAGGGAGAGGAGGAGAGAGTGGCTGCTGCAGACACCAGAAAGTATTTCTTCACAGAGAGAGTGGTTGATCATTGGAACAAGCTTCCAGTGCAGGTGATCGAGGCAGACAACGTGCCAGACTTTAAGAATAAATGGGATACCCATGTGGGATCCCTACGAGGGTCAAGATAAGGAAATTGGGTCATTAGGGCATAGACAGGGGGTGGGTAAGCAGAGTGGGCAGACTTGATGGGCTGGAGCCCTTTTCTGCCGTCATCTTCTATGTTTCTATGATGTCACAATGGCTGGATTGTCCTACACTTGGCTCACTTTTACTACATTTTGATTTCTAGAGTGGCGCAGTGGTAAAAGCTACAGCCTCAGCACCCAGAGGTTGTGCGTTCAAACCCACGCTGCTTCTTGTGACCCTGGGCAAGTTACTTCATCCCCCTGTTTCGCGCGTGTGCCCCTTCCCTCATCCCTTTTTAATTTCCAGGCCCGTGTCATGCTGGATTCCCGGACAGACTTTCCAAAACCCGACAGTTTGTCCAGGTTTTGGAAAGCCCCGACGAGCTCTGGTCTGGAGGGCCTCTGAGCGTGCGCAGATGACGTCATACACATACGCGCATGCTCCAGGCCTTCCAGACGTGGCCGGAACTCGTTGGGGAGGAAGATGAGACTTTGAAGGGATGGGGCTGGGGTAGAACTGGGCGGGGCTGGGAATGGAACGGAGTGGGGCTGTGCGTCGCTTGTGAGGCTCCAAATATGGTAACCCTACTCAAAAGGGTTCTTGGGAAGAGAGGGGGCTTTTATCAATCATGCTAGTAGCCACTGAGAGTTCTATGCAAATGCATTTCAAGGAGCTCATTAGTATTAAAATGAGCACTCCTGGTAATGCATAGCAGGGAAAGCCCACATCTTAATGTGCAAGATGTTCTGGCAGGTGTGGTGCTGTTGGTAGCTTTGATTTTGCTCGAAGAGGAGCTGTTTCTGCTTGTTTTATTTATTTATTCAGTTTTCTAGATTGTTCTCACATGGGGGAGCTCAGAACAGTTTACAGTACTCCCCCGTTCCAGGAACCCCCGGGAATCTTGAAAAACCGCGAATACGGTTTTTCCTGGGGGGGGAGACTGGAGAGGGCAGCGGGAGAGGCAGGAGAGAGCAGCTGGAGCGCCAGCGAGTGCAGGAAATCGCTCGCGGTATGCTCCGACCGCCTCTTCCTGCACTAAGTCGGGCCTTACCAATCAGGAGCTGCGTGTCGGAGGTGGTCGGAGCATACCGCGAGTGATTTCCTTCACTCGCCGGCGCTTCGGCTGCTCTCTCCTGCCTCTCCCGCTGTCCTCTCCTTGTCGGCGGTTCGCGGTCAGAAAATACCGCGAATGACGGAGAGCGCGAACTGCTGGAACATTGTACTTGAATTTATTCAGGTACTCAAGCATTTTTCCCTGTCTGCCCTGGCAGTCTCACAATCTATCTAATGTACCTGGGGCAATGGGGGGATTAAGTGACTTGCCCAGGGTCACAAGGAGCAGTGTGCCGTTTGAACCCACAACCCCAGGGTGCTGAGGCTGTAGCTTTAACCACTGCACCACGCTGGAAATCAGAATATTGTAAAAGTGATCCAAGTGTAGGACAATCCAGCCACTGTGACATCACTGATAAGGTTGGCTCTTATTGGTGGAATGAGGCATTATGACATCACAATACCAGCTCTGATTATCAGAGGCTGAAACTTTTCACACTATTTATTCAATTTTCTTTACTGTTCTCCTTGGGGAGCTCAGAATGGGTTTACATGAATTTATTCAGGTACTCAAGCATTTTTCCCTCTCTGTCCTGGTGGGCTCACAATCTATCTAATGTACCTGGGGTAATGGGGGGGATTAAGTGACTTGCCCAGGGTTACAAGGAGCAGCATGGGGGTGCTGAGGCTGTAGCTTTAACCACTGCACCACTCTAGAAATCATAATGTAGTTAAAGTGATCCAAGTGTAGGACAGTCAAGCCATTGTGACATCAATTCGAATCCAGAGTTCTTTTCAAGTTCGTATGCTTCTGCTACAAATCGGTAAATGGCCTTTCGCCAAGATACATCACTCCCCACTTTAACCTTTACTGCACCAACAAGAAACTCCGCAGAATTCAGCTATTCGCCTTCCCTTCGCTAAAGCTTTGTCATCTCAAAAGATTCCTAGATAAAACCCTCGCCTTCCAAGCAGCCAAGCTGAACCCATGGCTAGCCCAAATGACACTCGAGGCCCCCACCTACCTATTACTCAAAACCTACCTTTTCAGCAAACAAGACCCTTAACCGACCCTTCCGATAATCTCCGGGCCCCTTGCTCGGCTCATCTCCTCCTTCATGATAGCTCCTATCTTCCCCTTCTTCTACTCTCTTCCTTCCTCATCTGCCAAGTTTGGCTAAATTTGTTGTAAATCCGATAAATTTGTTGTAAATCTACATGTCTATGCGGATCTTAATCTAATTAATGTAAACCGCCTAGAACTCGCTGGGTATGGCGGTATATAAGAATAAAATTCTTATTATTATCACTGATGAGGTTGGCTCTTAGGCATTGGTGGAATGAGGCATTATGATGTCACAATAGCAGCTCTGGTTATCAGAGGCTGAAGCTTTTCACTCATTCATTTTTCTATACTGTTGTCCCAGGGGAATCTCAGAACAGTTTACTTGAATGCATTCAGGTACGCAAGTATTTTTCACTGTCTGTCCCGGTGGGCTCACAATCTATCTAATGTACCTGGGGCAATGGGGGGATTAAGTGACTTGCCCAGGGTCACAAGGAGCAGCGTGGGTTTGAACCTACAACCACAGGGTGCTGAGGCTGTAGCTTTAACCACTGCGCCACACTCTCCCCCGTTCTCTGCTTGGTTGGGCTGAGAACTTTTCAGCGGCCCCTCATATTGTGATGTCATAATGCCTCATTCAACCAATGCCTAAGAGCCAACCGCATTGGTGATGTCACAATGGCTTGATCTCCTATGCCCACTTCCTAGATGCCTTTGCCTCACTGAAATGAAAAGTTTCAAGAAAAGTGTGGAATAACTTGTAAGTTTTATGGCTCCACGTCACATTTTTTTATTTATTCAATTTTCTCTACTGTTCTCCCAGGGGAAGTCAGAATGGTTTATTCAAATACTCAAGCATTGTTCCCTGTCCTGGGGGGCTCACATCTAGCTAATGTACCTGGGGCAATGGGGGGCTTAAATGACTTGCCCAGGGTCACAAAAAGCAGCATGGGTTTAAACCAAGGGTCTCAAAGTCCCTCCCTGAGGGCCGCAATCCATTCGGGTTTTCAGGATTTCCCCAATGAATATGCATTGAAAGCAGTGCATGCACATAGATCTCATGCATATTCATTGGGGAAATCCTGAAAACCCGACTGGATTGCGGCCCTCAAGGAGGGACTTTGAGACCCTTGATGTAATCTGACACATCATTTGTCTAGCTCAGAGGTGGGCCAACTCCGGTCCTCAAGGGCCGGAATCCATTCGGGTTTTCAGGATTTCCCCAATGAATATGCATTGAAAGCAGTGCATGCACATAGATCTCATGCATATTCATTGGGGAAATCCTGAAAACCCGACTGGATTGCGGCCCTCAAGGAGGGACTTTGAGACCCCTGATGTAATCTGACACATCATTTGTCTAGCTCAGAGGTGGGCCAACTCCGGTCCTCAAGGGCCAGAATCCATTCGGGTTTTCAGGATTTCCCCAATGAATATGCATTGAAAGCAGTGCATGCACATAGATCTCATGCATATTCATTGGGGAAATCCTGAAAACCCGACTGGATTGCGGCCCTCAAGGAGGGACTTTGAGACCCCTGATGTAATCTGACACATCATTTGTCTAGCTCAGAGGTGGGCCAACTCCGGTCCTCAAGGGCCGGAATCCATTCGGGTTTTCAGGATTTCCCCAATGAATATGCATTGAAAGCAGTGCATGCACATAGATCTCATGCATATTCATTGGGGAAATCCTGAAAACCCGACTGGATTGCGGCCCTCAAGGAGGGACTTTGAGACCCTT
The DNA here is from genome assembly GCF_902459505.1 of Geotrypetes seraphini. Taxonomy (NCBI): domain Eukaryota; kingdom Metazoa; phylum Chordata; class Amphibia; order Gymnophiona; family Dermophiidae; genus Geotrypetes; species Geotrypetes seraphini. The sequence goes on from NC_047085.1 coordinate 16,095,771, forward strand.
GATGTAATCTGACACATCATTTGTCTAGCTCAGAGGTGGGCCAACTCCGGTCCTCAAGGGCCGGAATCCATTCGGGTTTTCAGGATTTCCCCAATGAATATGCATTGAAAGCAGTGCATGCACATAGATCTCATGCATATTCATTGGGGAAATCCTGAAAACCCGACTGGATTGCGGCCCTCAAGGAGGGACTTTGAGACCCCTGATGTAATCTGACACATCATTTGTCTAGCTCAGAGGTGGGCCAACTCCGGTCCTCAAGGGCCAGAATCCATTCGGGTTTTCAGGATTTCCCCAATGAATATGCATTGAAAGCAGTGCATGCACATAGATCTCATGCATATTCATTGGGGAAATCCTGAAAACCCGACTGGATTGCGGCCCTCAAGGAGGGACTTTGAGACCCCTGATGTAATCTGACACATCATTTGTCTAGCTCAGAGGTGGGCCAACTCCGGTCCTCAAGGGCCGGAATCCAGTCGGGTTTTCAGGATTTCCCCAATGAATATGCATTGAAAGCAGTGCATGCACATAGATCTCATGCATATTCATTGGGGAAATCCTGAAAACCCGACTGGATTGCGGCCCTCAAGGAGGGACTTTGAGACTCCTGGTTTAAACCCACAATCTCAGGGTGCTGAGATACTAGGTTTAACCATTGTATCACTCTCCCCCTAACAGCAGCATCCTGACCATAGGCACGGAACACACATGAACAGCTGCGTGCAAATCCCATGAAACAAACCAAAAAAAAGACACTGTGTGACCACAGCCCTGCACTGCACTTGGCCGATACACAAGAGCTGCGCTTAACCCTCAGCTCTTGTGCACAGGCGCCAGACACAGTTCCTCCCCCTTTCACCGAGGTACTCAGCAAAAATAGTGCATGTATAATTTGCATGCTATTTCTGCTGACAATAGCCTGGCAAATGAAAAGCTCCCCCCACTCCCCCCCAACCCAGTGTTTTCCACTGGGTTGCCGGAGCTTTGTGTATCCTGTCCTAAATATAGGGAATATGCTCAAGGCATGTGCCGCGGAAGCTTTTTGTTCAGACTGGACATAAGGAAAATATTAGCACTTTGTAACAAAGCTTCCAGCGCTACAAGTTCTCTTCTTTGCAACAGATCAAATCCTTAACCCTCCCCTCCCCCTCCTCAACGCTTCCCACCTCTCCCTTTACTTTTTCCCCACCCTTCGACAAGGTACCTCACGAACGGCTACTTAAAAAGCTGTGGTACCACGGGGTGCAAGGGGATATATACCAATGGATCAAACACTGGTTGGCGGGCAGGAAACAGAGGGTTGGAGTAAAGGGCCAATACTCAGACTGGCAATGGGTCACGAGCGGAGTTCCACAGGGGTCGGTGCTGGGACCTCTACTGTTCAACATATTTATTAACGATCTGGAAACGGGGACAAAATGTGAGGTTATCAAATTTGCTGATGACACCAAACTCTGCAGCAGGGTTAGAAACATGGAAGACTGTGAAGACCTGCAAAGGGACCTAACAAAACTGGAAGACTGGGCAAAAAAGTGGCAAATGAGTTTTAACGTAGAGAAATGCAAGGTCATGCATGTAGGGAAAAAGAACCCGATGTTCAGCTACAAAATGGGGGGAACACTGCTAGGGGTAAGTAACCTTGAAAGGGACCTGGGGGTGATGGTCGACACATCACTGAAACCATCGGCGCAATGTGCGACAGCCTCCAAGAAAGCAAACAGAATGCTGGGCATCATCAAAAAGGGTATCACAACCAGGACGAAGGAAGTCATCATGCCGCTGTATCGCGCAATGGTGCGCCCGCACCTGGAGTACTGTGTTCAATACTGTTCGCCGTACCTCAAGAAGGACATGGCGATACTCGAGGGAGTGCAGAGGAGGGCGACTAAATTGATAAAAGGTATGGAAAATTTTTCATACGATGACAGGTTAAAAATGCTGGGGCTGTTCTCCCTGGAGAAGAGGAGACTTAGAGGGGACATGATAGAAACCTTCAAAATCCTTAAGGGCATAGAGAAAGTGAATAAGGACAGATTCTTCAAACCGTGGGGAGCCACAAGCACTAGGGGTCACTCGGAGAAATTGAAAGGGGAAAGGTTTAGAACAAATGCTAGGAGGTTCTTTTTTACCCAGAGGGTGGTGGACACATGGAACGCGCTTCCGGAGAATGTGATAAGCCAGAACTCTGTACAGGGGTTCAAGGAGGGTTTGGATAGGTTCCTGAAGGATAAGGGGATAGAGGGGTACAGATATAACTTGAGGTAGGTTATAGAAGTAGGCAGAAACCACTCCACAGGTCGCAGACCTGATGGGCCGCCGCGGGAGCGGACCGCTGGGCGAGATGGACCTTGGTCTGACCCAGTGGAGGCACCTTCTTATGTTCTTATGTTCCAAGATTTTGCTCCCCCCTCTCATCTAATATGCTTTGTTCCCCCTTCTCATAAATCCAATTGTATTCTCTTACAGTACATACTATATATGTTCTGTATTATCCCTTCCCTCACCTAAATTGTCAATGTAAACTAGTTTTGACCTTTCGATTGCCTTGCTATGTTCTTCTTTCTCAATCGCACTGTATGTAATTTCATCTATTTGTTGTGAACCGCCTAGAACTCTCTGGGTATGGCGGTATACAAAAAAATAAATTATTATTATTATTATTATTAGAAAGAAGAGACAACAAATTTACAAATGAGCAAGAATTAATAAAAACTAGAAGCCTTCCCCCCCCCAAAAAAAAAGCAATTCTTTACACGAGGGAAGAGTAAACTAGTGATAAAAGCAGTAGCTGACAATCAGAGAAGCCGGGTTAAAACCGCTTTGCTTCTTCTTGAGATCTTGGGCAAATCACTTGACCCTCATTGCCTCAGGTACAAACTTACGGCCTCTTTTACAAAGTCGCGCGGAAACAGCCCCGAAGCCCTTTAATTCTCTATGGGCTTTGGGGCCGTTAGCGCAGAGCAGCCGCTAATGCGGCTTTGTAAATGAGGCACTTAGATTGTGAGACCTCGGGGAACAGGGAAATATATATTGTACACTTTACAGGTTATTATAGTTTAGGCAAGATTTGCTATTCCGCCCATCATAATTATCTGCGTGGTTAACAAAATTATCTTCTTTCTAGGCGCGCCCGTGCTCTAAAACCACCTATTCCCTCTTTCAATATGTTGAAAAAGGTGTCGGGGAGGGTCTTACAAAATCTATCATGTCTTGCAAAGACATGTTTTCCAAGAGACACCATTACGCCTAGAGTACCAAAGTACTTGTATTTGTCGGCTCATAATAATTTGCGATATCTTCATTTGCGATGTGTGAATTGTTGGAATATATAAGGATTCCCACAGCAAAACCATTCAAGTAGGTGGCTCTTGCACTGACTTATAGCCAGTTAGGAGAACTATAGGGTTTTCAAACTCATGCATACAAGGTCTTTGCCTATTTTGTGTCTTCATTAAAAAAAAGAACTATCAGAGCCATAAGAGAAAATAAGAAAAGATAAGAACTCTTACCTAAGTCCACATAAAAGAGGGCCAGAAGAGGTACGGTCAAAATTCCCTTCTTCATCATCCTGGCATTCGCGTGGAGATATAAATAAAGAGCAAATGAAACCCAGTGAATGTCGGAGAACATTACATAGCATTTCACAATTTCCCCTTCTACACAATGTGAGGATTAAATCAGACTGGAAGAACGAGTTATCTAAATCTTCAGGTATTGACGTTAAATAATATAACCTGCCCCTTATTTTCAGGGATGCCTTAGTCTTAATTTTTCATAGCTCACCAAAAGCAACCGGCTAATATTCAACCAGTGGAAGGTAAGCGCTTTGCTGACCACCGTTGGTGTTCCGCCCTCATGTCTTGTGGGCAGCATCTTAGTTCTTGCATAAACAAGTATATGAGTGTTTATGCTAAGATGTGTATGCAAAGTGTGCTCTGTGGACTTAAATCCCCAGAAAGCTTTTCCTTCTCCCAGAGAGTCTGGCTGCATCTAGAGAGCATAAGCTCATCCTTCTTTAGCTTCTGGTAAGACCGCAAGCTGCATGAGAACGTAGTTCTAGCGTTGTCCTTTCACTGGGTTTTCATCCTTTATTTCCACTCGCCTAATACAGCTTAGGGTGTGTGGACACCCTCCCAGCTTTCCTTTGGGTAGGCTGTGCTGGTATAGTAAGAAGATTCTATACATTCAGTTGAATTGCCTTCAGATAATAAGTGTTGATTCTTTACTTCAAGTGAAAACGAAACGTAAGACATTGCAGGTTTTGATGAACTCAGCTGCAAGACTGATTGTGGGCATATCACAGATGGCTCATATTACGCCATTTCTGAAGCAGTTACATTGGTTTCCTGTACAATATAAAGTACTATTGATAGTACATCATGCCTTGTATCATAAAGCCTCCGGATATTTCCAAGATTTGTTTGAGTTGTATTGTCCAAGATTGAAATCATGATCTGAACACGATATGAGATTGTCACCGATGAAAGAGAGAACTGTGATACGGTCTAGGGTTGGAATCCTGAATAGCAGGAATGAAATTCTGGAACTCACTAGCAGGCCAGCTACGAATATGTAAACCTAGGGATGTTTTGGGGTGTTTTTGAAAAAAAACAGTTATTTGTTAATGACTCATGTGAATGAAATTTGTACTATTAGCAATAGAGGATACAGGATAGCTTTTGTTATGTACATACTGTATTGCTGTTATTTATTTTGTAAACTGCCTAGATTTTAGTCGGTATATAATTTTTTTAAACAAAACAAATAAATAATATTTTATAGCTGCTCAGCCAGTCAAATTCAGATCTGTACTGTCAGGGCCTTCAGGGGGTTCAGAGAATCCCCAGCACAATATCCAGCCCTGGCACTCGCCTAGGTAAGCAGCCTAATTTAATACAGCTTTTGACAACTAAAAGCTGAAAAAGAGAGAGGTACACAGCGATCTGAAAATAATTGATCCAACTGTGCTCTTCAACATATTGATTAACAACCTGGAAATTGGTACGACGTGTGAGGTGATTAAATTTGCGGACGATACAAAGTTATTCAGAGTAGTGAAGACACGGGAGGATTGCAAAAACCTGAAACGCGACATAAACACGCTCGAAAAAGGGCTGCGACATGGCAAATGAGGTTTAGCGTGGATAAGTGTAAGGTGCTGCATGTCGGTAACAAAAATCTTATACACGAATACAGGTTGTCCGGTGCAGTACTTGGAGAGACCCCCTAGGAAAGAGACTTGGGCGTACTGGTCGACAAGTCGATGAAGCCGTCCATGCAATTGAGGCGGCGGCAAAAAGGGCAAACAGAATGCTGGGAATGATTAAGAAGGGGATCACGAACAGATCAGAGAGGGTTATCATGCCGCTATACTGGGCCATGGCATACCCTCACCTGGAGTACTGCGTCCAGCACTGGTCGCCGTACATGAAGAAGCACACGGTGCTACTCGAAAGGGTCCAGAGAAGAGCGACTAAAATGGTTAAGGGGCTGGTGGAGTTGCCGTACAGTGAGAGATTAGAGAAACTCGGCTTCTCCCTTGAAAAGAGGAGACTGAGAAGGGACATGATCGAAACATTCAGGATAATGAAGGGAATAGACTTAGTAGATAAAGACAGATGGTTCACCCTCTCCAAGGTAGAGAGAACGAGAGGGCACTCTCTAAAATTGAAAGGGAATAGATTCCGTACAAACGTAAGGAAGTTCTTCTTCACCCAGAGAGTAGTAAGGAACTGGAATGCTCTTCCGGAATCTGTTATAAGGGAAAATACCCTCCAGGGATTCAAGACAAGATTGGACAAGTTCCTGCTGAACCAGAACGTGCGCTGGTAGGGCTAGTCTCAGTGCACTGGCCGCTACCGTCTCCTTTTAAGCAGAACAGTAATTATTTGGCTAGCATGCGCTATAGCACGCGCTAATCTTGTGCGTGCACTAAAAACGCTAGCGCACCTTAGTAAAAGGAGCCCTAAGTGTGTTGTAAAGGACAGTTGCGTTTCCATTTTTTTTTTTGGGGGGGGGGGTCAAAGTTTTAATTCCTCAAGTTTCAAGTTTATTTTAAAAAAAATGTTTTCTTTATTCAGTTTTAACTCTTGCAACAAGTGTACAAAATTCAATCAGATAGTTCGTACAAATCACTTGACATTCTAACAATTATTGTCAAATGCATATAAAAAAGACCCCTCCCCCACCCATCCCTTTCATCAGGAATAAACCCACTGGTCTTTGACCTGAGGGCCGCCGCGGGAGCAGAATGCTGGACACAATGGATCACTGGTCTGACCCAGCAGCGGCAATTCTTATGTTCTTAACTAATGCCCCAACTGTCCCCGAGTGTGGCTTTGTCGTTCTCCTCAAGTTTCTGCAGAGTAAGACAGAAGAAAGTGAAAGGGTTACGGAATGGTGAAACAACCGTGTTAAGCGTTTGCACATCTTTCTGCAATTAAACCTTGGGAACGGAAGCCAGTTCACACCCAGAAAAAGACTGTTTACCTCAATTGAATTGTAGTTCAGCTACAAAAATTCTGGTCTAACTAGTTTTCCGAAAAGCCTTGGTAACTGATACATATTTGGCCAAAGGACTAATTCCATAGGATTTGCAGATCCTATAGATGTCAAGGTCATCATGCATAGAGAGTAACTAACCCCCCCTCCCCCCCCACGCACACTTTTACAAAGCCACAGAAGCGACTGCCCCATGGCAAATGCTCCAACTGCCATTAAATCTCTTTGGGCGTCAGACTGATTGCCGCAGTAGCCGCCGCTACCACAGCTTTATATAAGGAGCCCTAAAATATTATCTTCAGCAGTTCATAGACAAAACCGCCGAAGACAAAGGCGCGCGCCGACAACTGAGCGCAAGATGAAAGCGCACGTCGAAGAAAAAGAGTGTTTTTAGGGGCTCCGATGGGGGGTTTTGTTGGGGAACCCCCCCACACACTTTACTTAATACAGATCGCGGCGGCATTGTGGGGGGTTGTAACCCCCCTCGTTATACTGGAAACTTAACTGTTTCCCTGTTTTTTAGGGAAAAAGTGAAGTTTTCAGTAAAATGTGGGGGGTTACAACCCCCCAAACCCCCCCCCCCACAACGCCGCGCGATCTGTATAAAGTAAAGTGGGGTGGTTTGGAACCCTTTAAAACAATCATTTTCTTCGGTGCGTGGCTCCGCGTTGCGCTCAGTTATCTGCGCGCGCCTTTGCCCCGGCGCGCTTTTGACCTGACACCGTCTTCAGCTCGGCTGCATTAAAGCTTTTGATCCCAGGCGTTAAAACTGTGACTTCAGATGTTTCTTTTCAAGCAAAGAGATGCTTTGTGAAAGTACAGTGGTGCCTCACACAACGAACTTAATTCGTTCCAGGAGCAAGTTTGTTATGCGAAAAGTTCGTTATGTGAAACGCGTTAAGTGCAGTGACTAACGACTGCCTGCAGTGCCTGCACGGAAGGATGCAATACATCGGCAGCGATCGTGGAAGCTCGGGCGACTTCGTTGTGTGAAACGAAGTTCGTTGTATGAATCATGACATGAAGTTCGTTGTGTGCAGCGTTCGCTGTGCGAGGCGTTCTTTATGCGAGGCACCACTGTACAAGGGTGGTGCCGAAGTGTTCCCAGCCCAACCAAGAAGACAATGACGTGACACTTTTTTTTTTTTTAACACTTTTCATTTCAATTTTACTTTTTAGTGGGCGAACCTATGCTCCAGTTATAGGTATGAAAAAAAAATGAATGCTGGGGCATAGCAATGTATTTAAACTGGTTTGGGACCTGTTGACATCTTTTACGACTTCTCTGTAGTCGTTTTTGTCTTTAATTTCTGTGCCATTTCCTTACACATCCAGGGTGGGAGGGAGGGAGAGGGGGGGAGGGATTGTATATTATTTTTTTATTAAGTTTTATTTTATTCTTCTTTCCAGCTTATGATTTATCTTTAATCTTATCTATTGTTTTGCCTTTTGTCTTTGTTTTGTTCTATTTCTATCATTTAAATTTCTCCAGAATTCTACTGTTCAACGGCTCCCCCTTCTGCTTCTATTCCTTTCTCTCCTCTCTTCTACCTTCCAAAGTATTTAGATCAATGCTGTCTTGTTAAAATGTTTATTTTATTTTTATTTTTCCTCTAACTCTACTTTTCACTTCTCTATTACCCTCCAGGTACTTTAGTTAGATTGTGAGCCTTCGGGACAGTAAGGGAATTTTTCAAGTACCTTTCTTATTTCTAATCTTAATGTATATTTTCTGTAAACCGCTTAGAACCTAACGGATGGAGCGGTATATAAGAAATAAATTACATTACATTACATTGTACTATTGCATTATTTTAAATAAGTGCAGGTTATTGAAAGAGTATGTACATTTGTGTTATTGATTAATCGACGGGTGGGCAGCTGGGATAAAATGATTGATTTTGAATATCTGTAAGTTGAATGTGCTTTTCTTGACTTGTTATACCTGTGCGTTGCACTGTTAATATTTGAAAATTAATAAAGATTAAAAAAAAAAATGATATGAAATGAAACAAAAAGTGTCATATTGTGATGTCATAATGCTTCATTCCACCAATGCCTACGAGCCAGGCTTGGTTTCCCTACACTTGTCCCCATTTGCCTCATTGAAAAGTGTCAAGAAAAGTGTGGGATAACATTCTCTTCTTAGTTGGGCTGAGAACTTTTCAGCAGCCCCTCATACGTGTGCTTCTGATTACGTGGTCTCTTTATGACTGAATATCTGAGCAATGATAATAAGCAGCAAGTTGCTCAAAATCTAATAAAAGGGATGTTGTGGTACCACCACGAGAATTCCTGAGTTGGAAGGTGGAATATCAGGTACTTCGGAGGTTGTAGCAATTATTCTTACTTCTACAAGGGGCCGCTGAAAAGGGGCCAGTCTCCATCGAGAGCTATATACTTAGGAGGCAGGTGCTGGTGGATGTCATTTGGGTGGGAGAGAGTTGGAAAAGGGGCAGGGGAGAGATGAGGTAGGCACTGGTAGAAGTGGGGTGGGAGAAAAGAGAGGGTGAAAATGGTTTGGTATGGGTTAGAGAAAGGAGGTACATTTTGTATAGAAGTGGGAAGACAGATTCTAGATGGCACAGGGGCGAGGGCAGATGTTGGAGGATGGGGTAAAGAGAGGAGGGAGATGATGGAACAGGGGAAGTGAAACAGGAGATGCTGGATGGAAGGTGAAAGGAGAGACGGAACAGATGTATGGAAGGGGAGATACAAAGAGGATGGAAATATTGATAGAAGGGGAGAGGGGGGTGATGCTGGATAGAAAGGGGAGAGACGATTAAGCTGTATAGAAGGAGGGAGACTGAAGCCTGGACAGAAGAGGGAAGACACAGGAGGGTGATGATGGAACAAGTGAAAGGGGAGAGAGGGGGCAGACTGTATGGAAGGAGGGAAGTGACAGAGCAGGGAGATACTGATAGAAGGGGAGAAAGAGTATGCTAGATGGAGAGGGGGAGATGCTGTAAAGAAGGGGGGAGATGCTGAATGGAAGAGGAGAGAAATGAGCAGATGTTTGGGGGGAGAGACAAAGGAGATAATGATGGAAGGGGAAAGAAAGAGCAGATATAGGGGGCAAACGTATAGAAAGGAGGGGGAAGAAGGCAGAGTTCATGAAAGACTGGAAATATGGTAAAGTAATATAGGAGAGCCAGGGTGTGGGAAAGAGATGGAAAGCTGCTGGTAGACTGTAAAAGAAAGGAAAATTGAAGACTAGATAGTAAGAATGAGTTAAATCTGGACATAGAGGTTAAAAAAATAAATTGAAGAAAGCCAAAAGGAAAAGGAGGTGAGAAACATCCTGGAAAGAGACTTAAGATTGAGGAAAACAAAAACCAGAGAAGTGAATAGCCAGAACACAAAGGTAGAAAATATTTTTTTATTTTAATTCAGGATAAAGTAATGTGGTCACGTGTTTATAAAGATTAATAAATAGAAAATGTTTGGGGGGGGGGGGGGGGCGCTAGAGTGCCTGAGAGGAATGGCAGCCTGATCGAGTTGCTCTCCCTACAGCCTTCTTATTTTCAAAATAAAGACTGAACATCGATTAAGAAATTCTTCTAGAACTTATTAATTCTACTATCAACCTTCTTTTCTACCGGAATATCTACAAATAAAGAAGTGATGGCCACCAATAAAACTGGAAAAAGGCACAAACCGGAGCCCAGATCTCCCTCCAAGACACCTCTGCCACTAACAGAAAATGGCAGCATGTCTGAGGTTCTTGCTGAACTTAAAACCTTGAGAGACCTCATGACAGAATCCAAAGAAGAAATAATGAATGAAACAAGAGACATTAAAGAAGAACTTTCCAACCTGACATCTGAGATGGCTCAATTTAAAATCCGGGAAGCTGATCTTGAAGTTAAAGCTACTGAAGACTGTGTTAAAAGATTAAAGGTCAAATTTTAAAAAATAGCGATTTTAGAACAAGAAATTGCTGATGCCAGCAACCGTGCCCGAAGGAATAATTTGAGAATTCTCGGGGTACCTGAAGGGAAAGAAGGCACTGACATTGTTAAATTTGTGGAGCTGCTAATACCAAAGGTGCTTAATATCACCTTTGAGAGGGAATTTGAAGTGGAGCGTGCTCACCGCATCCCAGCAGCAAAGTCAGCTAACAGCAAATATCCCAGACCTCTGATTTTAAAAGTTTTGAGATATCCACAGCTGCTGCAAATAATGCAGAAGGCTAGGTCACTGGCTCCGATTCAATATGAAGACAATACCCTGCTCTTTGTGCCAGACTTGAGCAAGAGAACTGCTGAGGCAAGAAGGAAATTACTTGCTTACCACCCTCAGTTGAAGAACCTTGGAGCCAGATTCGGTATCTTTTACCCAGCCCGTATGAGAGTCACATTTCAGAATACTACAAAGGATTACACTAACCCAAAAGATTTGGGCTGTGTGCAACTACTCCCCCCCCCCCCCTGGCTTTCGATTGTTTATGTTAACAAGCATGCTAGTTCACTGCTTATAGTTGACCCTTTGAAGTGCAAACTACCTTGCTCAGACACTCGGCTTGATTTTCTGGCCCTACTGTCTGAACTAGAGGTCTGCATGGGAACGGGGATTGTGGGAATCCCGCGGGTTCCGCGGGGGTCCAGCAGGAATCCCCCCTTAACCCATGGGACTCCCACGGGGACCCCCTCTAGCCAACAGGACTCCCACGGGGAAGGAAGGCTTTGGAAGCAGGGTTCGTCCATATAATATAACGGACATGTCAGCCTTAGTAAAAGAGGGGGTTTATAAGTTAATTACCTGAACAGAAAACAAAAAAAGGTTCCACCAAAGAGATTCCACAAGGTAAACAGCAGCACAGACACAAAAGAAACTGGAATTGATGATCCTGTCAGAAGTAATGGCTGCTTTTTATGGGGACGGGCGGGGATGGAGGTAATTCCTTGCGGGTCTGGGTGGGGACGGAGAGGATCCTGATGGGGACGAGTGGGGATGGAGAGGACCCTAGCAGGGACGGGTGGGGACGGAGAGGATCCTGGCGGGGACGGGTGGGGACTTCTGTCCCCGCGCAACTCTCTAGTCTGAACAAGGGCGATTCTCCCTGCTCCCATTACTTAGGACAGACTCGCTGTATGGTAATTTTTTTCCTTTTTTAAAAAATCTTGTTGACTGCCGATACTCCTGACAAATTTGACTAAACTGACCCCATAATGTGTGATTCTGCTTTGAATGACATTCAACACATTCTTTGAGTCAGTTTCGTATATCTAGCCACTTGATATGTTGATGGGTTAGGAGTGGAGTATTGGCTCTCCTCTCCTGCTAACCTAGATCTGGTGTGATGAGAGAATGTATTAGCACCGTTCATTGTTGAATATCATGGCGGCAATCGCACATGGCGCTGATTTCACTGTCATCCAGGTTTGTTTGGTTTTTTTGGTGTTGGTTTTTTTTTTTCTCCTTACCATAGCTTAACCAGTGAGCACCAGTACCTTCTCAACATCTAATCTAGTAAGCTCACCTGCTGACTACTTTTAAATGACCTGCTGATCATTCTGAAGCTAGGCAGAAGGATTACTGCCATGTTAAGTATATTTTATATATTAGACTGCTCCAAACACCTTATGCTAATGCCCCTTACAGCTTTTTGTGCAATCACTGAGTAGTGCTTTGCTTAAGATACGAATAATTGCTGTGAAAGCTGTCTGTTTTCTTGACCTTTCTCTTATGCTTGATCTGAATTGCTCTGATCGCAACTTGTGCTTTGGATCATTAAACTTAATCGCCTCACTGAAGCTCCATGCACCTACTAGCAGGTGATTGCTGGTTCGTATGAGCTGCTACTTCTACTGTTTATGTTGGCTTGCGATTTTATTAGCTTGGATAATACTTATAAGAGTCTGCCCCTTAACTCTGGGTGCCTTAATTGATTATTGCATCTACAGGACTAATATCAGCAATTACTTGGTTTCCTAATTCTGTTATTTGAAATAGGGAGGCTTTCACTAGCCTCTCTATACTTCTACTGTCTGTGCCTTTCTATACATCCGTGATCCTGCGGCCTACTGACATCAGAGAAAGGGCGGGACCGCCGTAAGAGGAAGCAGCACAGACACAGGGCTCACAGAAGGGGCGGGACCGCCGGCAGAGGAAGCAGCAGGACAACGGTAGGAGCTTCTCCATGATGGGGGGGAGGTGGGGAGGCTGTGGGGGTGCGAGCAGTCCTTCGGGGTGGGGGTGCGAGTGGTCCTTCGGGGTGGGGGTGCGAGCAGTCCTGCGGGGCGGTGAATCGGACGTCGGGGGGGGGGGGGCATCAGGCTTTCAGGGTGGGGACAGGACTTCAAGGGGGAGAGGAGAGTCGGGGCGAGCTAAAAGAGAGTCGGGGCAGCCAGAGGAGAGTCGGGGCGGGCGAAAGGAGAGTCGGGCGGCGACAGGAGAGTTGGGGTGGCATGCGCGGTATACGGGTGTGCGCGGTACATAAAAATTTCTTTACATAAATTAGTTTCCTGCGTGCTATACCCGTGTGTGCATTTTACACAGGTGCGCGGTATATGAGTGAAAATACGGTACTATCCCTTCTTGTTTACTTCTGCTACAATTGCCATGTTCATTGACTTACCACTTCACTTCTACTTTCCTTTTCTCCTATACTATGGCTATGCTTCTGGCCTTTTGGTTGATTGATTTGTGTCTGGAATTTGATCCCCTCCCCTCTCTCCTTTTTATTATCTCATATTTTACTTATCTGTTTTTCTCTAGGAGGTATTTCTCTTATTTCTCTGTTGGGTTGGTTTGATTTTTAGTTTGTTTGGGTGTTGTTGTTTTTTTAATCTCTCTCTCTGTTGCCTCTTATTGGTCTGATGCGGATTAGCATCTCTTCTCCAACTTTTCTGTAGTCAGCCTTTGGTTAACTGCGCAAGTACGCAAATCCTGCTATATGACACTGTTTCACTATGATCCTATTGTATAAACTGGCGTGTGTTCCTCTGGTTTTTTTTTTCTCTTATCTGCATTGTTTATATATCTTGCCTCTGATAACCACACTGCTTACTATTACTGTGCAACAAGTATAAGCTTGCAAAGATTTTCTATTGAAGCATTCATATTATTTTTCTATAACTGTGCATATGAATATTACTTACACATTGTTGCTGGGTTTTTTTATTTTTTTTTTCTCAGTCATTCCTATGATGATTATTTGCTTCTGATGTCCTTAATGTGCAAGATTGCAGACTCTATTATAACTTTCCTGTCGCACTACGCTTCTTTTGCAGCCTTGGACTGTGGTTTTCACTCACGCTCATTGCCTATATATTACGCTTTTGATTGGGCATAACGATTGATGTTACTGCGTTAAAATTATATGCTGGCACGGATTTGTTATTGATGTATACATGCTACTTTTCCCTGAAAATACCTATGGTCATTACTTTTCTATGTTCCTGTTATGTCACTTTTACAATGATTACCCACTGTTGATGTTCTTATCTAGTTTAGTTCCTCTTTTCTGACGCTGTGGGGAGACTGGCTGGTTGGTTTTCCTTTTCTTCTCTCTATCCCATAATGTGTTTTTTTGTGGGATGTTTTCCCTGCATGGGGAGTGGTAACATGCCTGCAACTTTACCTTGTTATTCCTGCACAGAGTTGACACCGGAGGAAAATTCCCTTGAGCCATTGAGATTACTACTATGGATAGATCTTGTCACTATTCGCACACTTGTCAATGACATTTAATATAATATCACTGAATGTCAGGAGCCTTAATAATGTTATTAAAAGGAAGAAAATTTTGTCCCACCTAAGCTCCTTACAACCGGATGTTATACTACTACAGGAAACACATTTGAGTGCTATGGAGGCTAACAAAATACGGTTTCCATAGGCCCACTTGCCTTACTCTTCTCCTGCAGCGGGGAAAAGAAATGGGGACCTTACCCTAGTCAGAAATAGACCAGATGTCACTGTTCTGTAGTCTTCTAATGATGTTAGTGGAAGATGGGTCCAAGTTAACCTGTATATTAATAAATGTTCTGTATATGTTACTAATCTTTATGCTCCAACGTCAGATTGCCCTGAGTTTTTTGAGGAAATTGCAAATCAAGTTGTGAACTCTAACTCTATTTTAATCTCATTCTGAACCCGAGCCTTGATAGGATCTCTTCAGCAACATATAGACCAACGAAGGCAAGTGCTGCTTTGCTAGACATAATGACACAGCTGGAGTTAACCGATGCTTGGAGAATGCTTCATCCGAATGATAAGGAATTCTCATTTTACTCCCTGCCACATGGATCCGACTCTAGGATTGATGTTTCTCATAAGCACCTCACTTCTCCAGTCCCTTACCGACTCCTCTATCCATGAAATATCTATATCGGATCATGCCACTATCAGGCTTACCCTGGACAACTTAGTATTGCCTATGCCATCCAAATCATGGAGGTTTAACTCGTCACTGCTTTCAGAAGATGGATTCAGAGAGCATGTGGAAAAAGCTATCTCCAAATTTTTTCTTTTTAATATTCCTGAAGATACCAGCTGGAGTGTCACCTGGGACTCCTTCAAAGCATACATCAAAGGAGTGATCATGTCGTTCAGCTCGATGGTTAAAAAGAAAAATGCTGCAGAACTCCGAAAACTTGAATCTCTGATCAAAACAAAAGAAGTTGCGCACCAATCTGATATCAACAATCCTCTTCTCATGGGGGAGTTGCAGAGATACAGATTTCAATACAACTCTTTATTGAGGAAAGCTGCTGCTCATTCCGTATTTCTTCAAGCAGCCCACTATTATGCGGACAAGAAGTCAGGTCATTTATTGGCATCATACTTAAAGCATAAAAATGAACGTCAGTCTATATCCAGCTTGACCCGGGCGGACAGTACAGATATTTCCACTACAACTGAGAAATTGCAAGAATTTAAACAGTTCTATGAAGTCTTGTACACAACTGAATCACGTAATAATGATAATCCACATGCATTTCTAGAACAAGTCTCTTTGCCTTTTCTGCCTGACTCCGATCATCCTAAATTGACATCATCAATGAGATGGCGACAAATAAAGCACCAGGACCAGATGACATTACTGTCAAATTTTACTAAGCCTTTAAGATGACATTGGCCCCTCTTTTGCTGCAGTTTTTTGAACATCTTGCATTGCAGGGGAAAGCAGATGGGACTTTTAGTGAAGCAACTATAATTGTGATTCCCAAACAGAGCAAAGATCCTAAACTTGTTAGTAATTATAGACCACTCTCGATTATAAATGTTGATGCTAAAATCTATGCTAAACTACTGGCCTCCCGACTACAGAAAGTTTTACCCTTGCTGATTACTGAGTACCAAACGGGTTTTATGTATGGTCGCCACTCCTCCAACAACACACGTACCCTGTCTAATATTATATCTGAATGTCAATCTAAGTCCCACAAACTTGCCCTATTAGCACTAGATGCTGAAAAGGCTTTCGACAGAGTGGAATGGCCCTTTTTGTTCGCCACCCTTACTAAATATGGCTTCCCCACACAATTTATTCAAATGATTAAAGTTTTATACTATGCCCCCACTACAAAAGTTTGCATCAATGGACACCTTTCTGCCTCTTTTAGACCATCGAGAAGAACACAAGGATGTCCACTCTCACCACTGTTATTTAATTTAGCTCTAGAACCATTGTTGACTGCTATCCATGCAAATGACTCCATCAAGGGATTTGTCCATGAAACAATGAAGGTTAAGTTATCCGCATATGCTGATGACATAATACTTTATGTAACTCCTGATTCAATTCCATCCATTCTCAACGTGATAAACAGCTATGCCTTGGTCTCTGGATATAGATTGAACACATCAAAATCTGAGATTATGCCGTTGAATTGTGCTCAAGACAAACATGAAATGGACTCACATGGTTTTCTTTGGAATCCAACAAAGATTAAATATCTAGGTGTTTATGTGGGCCCCACTCTGGAGGATATGGAGCAGTACAACACAGATTATATTCTAAATACCATCAAGGATTCCACTCAGAAATGGTCACCTCTCAAGTTGACCTGGTGGGGCCGAGTGGATACCATTAAAACGTTGCTACTTCCCAAAATAAATTATATCCTGAGCATGGTTCCATTTTTGCTCAAACGACATACATACCATGACATTGAACGCTGTTTGAGTGCATTTTTATGGCAAAATAAACAACCACAAATTGCGCTGCATAAATTGAAGCAACCCAAAGAGATGGGGGGAGGAAATTTCCCTGACTTTTTGCACTACCACCAAGCTTTCATTATGCGCCATGGCTCGATGTGGTTAGATTCTAATTCCAATCCTAATTCTCCCATCTGGTTAAAACTGGAAAAGAGTCTGCATGGTTCAACTCGCCTTGCCTACACTTTATCTGTACCTTTACGAGCAATGGATAAATGACAACCCATTTTCTATTCCACTCACGAAGTACTCAAAGCCTAGGACAACTTATTTGAAATTAAATGGCATGAATCTCGTTGAATCTTGCTGTGGAATAACGATCATATCAAGATACAGAACAGAACACTTGATTGGAAGTTGTGGCAGAATTGTGGCATCTGGACTCTTCAAGATTTACTAAAGGATTCTCAATGGATGACCTTTGAGGACCTTCACACTCGCTATCATTTGCCTCATCATCAACAATATCGTTGGATACAATCGACGATGATTATATGGCATTACATCAATCCAGGATAAGGACCTTAAATAACATGTTATAAGAGGTTCTATGTACTGAGTTTACAGACTATTTATGTTACTTCATCCTCCTAGTGGCACTGAGTGGTAATCTCTGCTCAGTGTTTGCTGCTCTTTGAGTCGCTCTTAAAAGCTTTCAAAACTCATGCTGAGGGTGCTCCTTATCTTAAAAATTTAGATTTGAGGTTTATATATTTTTGGTGGAGTCTAGGGAGTTAACTTTCCTGCAATGTCCTAGGGCATGCCCAACTTATATTTTGGTACTCTATTTAGGTGCCATGCCCTTAAAGGTAAAACATAGGGAGTGCCAATAAAGCACAGTTACTTACCATAACAGGTGTTATCCAGGGACAGCAAGCAGCTATTCTCACATGTGGGTGACGTCATCAACAGAGCCTGGATGCGGACGCCTCACAAGCAGACTTGCTTGAAGAAGCCAGAAGTTTCGAGTCGACCGCACCGTGCATGCGCGAGTGCCTTCCCGCCCAACGTAGGGCGCATCTCCTCAGTTCAGATAGCTAGCAGAGAAGCCAACCAGGGGAGGTGGGTGGGTTGTGAGAATAGCTGCCTGCTGTCCCTGGATAACACCTGTTACGATAAGTAATTGTGCTTTATCCAGGACAAGCAGGCAGCCTATTCTCACATATGGGTGACCTCCAAGCTAACCAAAATGGGATGGTGGGAGTGTTTTGGCAATTTAAGAGAATAAATTTTGTAATACTGTTTGGCCAAACTGTCCATCCCGTCTGGAGAAAGTATCCAGACAATAGTGAGAAGTGAAAGTATGAACCGAGGACCAAGTAGCAGCCTTGCAAATTTCCTCAATAGATGTAGATCTGAGGAAAGCTACTGAAGCTGCCATCGCTCTAACTTTATGGGCTGTGACTCTACTGTGTAGGGGTAATCCAACCTGGGCAAAGCAGAATGAGATACAAGCAGCCATCCAGTTGGAGATGGTATGCTTAGAGATAGGATGTCCCAACTTATTAGGATCAAAGGAGACAAAAAGTTGAGGAGCAGTTCTGTGTGATTTGGTGCGTTCCAAATAGAAGGCCAAAGCACGTTTACAGTCCAGAGTGTGAAGAGCTACTTCTCCAGGATGAGAATGAGGCTTCGGGAAGAACAATAGATTGATTGATATGAAATTCTGATACCACTTTAGGGAGGAATTTTGGTGGAGTACATAGGACCACCTTATCATGATGAAACACCGTGAAAGATGGATCAGCAACTAAGGCTTGCAGCTCACTGACTTGAGAGGGAATGGAGAGAATGCATATAGGAAGAGATTCGTCCATTCCAGAAGAAAAGCATCTGCAAAGAGGTCTATCTGAGGTGTTCCCCACTATGAAAAAATGTGATGAAGAGGCGAGGAATGGAGTGTCCATTTGTGAGGTTGCAGAAGACGACTCAAGTTGTCTGCCAAGCAATTCTTCGCCCCTTGGATGTAGACAGCTTTGAGGAAGGTGTTGTAGCGGATTGCCCAGTCCCAAACCTTCAGAGCTTCTTGACAAAGGGAGGCAGATCCCGTCCCTCCCTGTTTGATGATATAATACTTGGCGACTTGGTTGTCCGTCCGAATGAGGATTACCTGGTCATGACGAAGATATTGAAAAGCATTGAGAGCCTTGAAAATTGTTCTGAGTTCCAACAGATTGATATGACACTGACGATCCGTAATGGTCCAGTGACCTTGTGTACAGATGAGCGCCCCAAGCATAGGTCGAGGAATCTGTCGTGAGGACCTTCTGATGGGGGGGGGGGGGGGGCGTTTGAAAAAGCAAGTCTTTGGAGAGATTGGAAGAGAGCATCCACCAACGGAGAGACTGCTTCAATGAAGGAGTGACTGTTATGTGTTGAGAAAGTGGGTCGCAAACCTGCATCCATTGAGATGCCAGGGTCCACTGAGGAATTCTGAGGTGAAGTCTGGCAAAAGGAGTCACGTGTCTCGCTGAGATGGAAGACCGGGAAGACACTGTATGAGAGAGTTGAAGAAGAGCTTCCAGACGTTGTTGTGGGAGGAATGCTCTGAGTTGGACAGTGTCTAGAACAGCTCCAATGAATTGTAGATTCTGTGAGGGCTGAAGTTGGGATTTGGGAAAGTTTATTTGAAATCCCAAACTTTGTAGGAACCAGGTAGTCCTTTGGGTCACTACAATAACCCCTTGAGATGTTGAATCTTTGATGAGCCAGTCGTCGAGGTAGGGAAATACCTGAAGGCCACGGTTCCGTAGAGCTGCTGCTACTACTACCAGGCACTTGGTGAACACTCTGGGAGATGAAGCCAGGCCAAAGGGCAGCACTCTGTATTGATAATGCAGATTCCCCACCTGAAATCTGAGATATGGATGGGAGGCCGGATGAATGGGGATATGATTGTAAGCCTCCTTGACATCCGGAGAGCATAATTAGTTGTTCTGCTCGAGAAGGGGATAAAGGGATGCCAGGGACAACATCCAAAATTTATCTGTGACCAAAAATTTGTTGAGAGCCCTGAGATGCAGAATGGAAAGCAGATCGCCCGTCTTCTTCGGAACAAGGAAGTAACGAGAGTAAAAACCCCTGTTCTGCTGTTCCAAAGGAACTGGTTCGATGGAATGGAGACGAAGTAGAGCTTGAGCTTCCTGAAAAAGGGTAGTCTGGGAAGGATACTCTCTTGGAGAAAGCTCTGGTAGAACCTGAGTGAAATGAAGAGAGTATCTTTCCCTGATGATAAGTGATGCACCCAGAGGTCAGATGTAATAGTCATCCATCGATGGTAAAAATGATGGAGACAACTTCCTATAGGGGAAAGAGAAGTCAGAGTCAGAAAGGTATAGGTTATGCTCTGTTTTAAACAGTCAAAAAGGCTGAGTAGCCTCAGGTGCAGCAGAAGGTTGAGGTTTTTATTGCTTCTGAGGCTGCTGTTTCTTAAGAGGAGGGCGATTGTAAGGAGCCGTCCTCGAAGCAAAACGCCGTTGATAGATAGGAGCAGGCGTGTAGGTTTAGCAGGAGCTGGCTTTGGCTTAGGTCTGACAATAGAAGCAAAGGATTTTTCATGTTCAGATAATTTCTTGGTGGCTGCCTCGATAGACTCATCAAAGAGGTCATTGCCCGCACAAGGAATATTAGCTAAGCGATCCTGAAGATTAGGGTCCATGTCAATAGTACGAAGCCAGGCAAGGCGACGCATGGCTACAGAGCAAGCAGCTGCCCGGGTAGATAACTCGAAGGCATCGTAAGATGACTGGAGGAGATGTAATCGGAGTTGTGATAAAGAAGCAAGGACTTCTTGAAATTCAAAGTGCTTTTGAGTATCCAAATAAGTCAAGAATTTTGGTAATAGAGAAATGAGGAAATCAAAATAAGTAATAAAATGAAAATTATAATTGAGGACTTTAGAGGACATCATGGCATTTTGATAGATGCAACGTCAAAATTTGTCCATAGTTTTCCCTTCCCTTCCAGGAGAAACGGTGGCAGAAAACTTGGAAGGATGGGACCTCTTCAAGGAGGACTCGACTAGCAGGGACTGGTGAGATAACTGCGAGTTGTCAAACCCTTTGCGATGTACAGTTTTATACCTAGAGTCCAATTTGCCTAGAACAGCCAGTATGGTATAAGGGGTCTCCAGGCATCGACCAAAAGTCTGAGACAAAAGCTTGTGAAGAGGAAGCTTAAGAGACTCTGCCGGAGGTTGAGGAAGATGCATGACTTCGAGGTACTCCTTAGAGCAGGGGTTTCCAATGTCGGTCCTTGAGGGCCGCAATCCAGTCGGGTTTTTAGGATTTCCCCAATGAATATGCATTGAAAGCAGTGCATGTATATAGATCTCATGCATATTTATTGGGGAAATCCTGAAAAACCGACTGGATTGCGGCCCTCGAGGACCGACATTGGACACCCCTGCCTTAGAGTATTTGGAACCAGCATCTAATTGAAAATCCAAGTCAACAGCCATCTGATGAAGAAAAGATGAGAAATATAGCTGATCCGCCAATGCTTTGCCTCTAGAAGGACTCGAGGACGTCGAGGCAACCTGGGTCGAAGAAGAAGCTTCGGCAGGAAAAAAGGCATCAAAAGAATATGGAGACTTGGACGAAGCAATCAAAACCGCTGCATCCTCGAGGTTCGGAAGTGGAGACCTCGAGCAAGGAGTCGGCAGTCTAGTCGAAGTAGGAGTAGAGCGAGGCTTAGTTGAAGAGGGACGTTCTTTAGAAGAACTATGCCTGGAAATATGCCTCGATGAAGGCCTCGATCGTCGGTGAGAACGATGCTTGGAAGCAGATCTCGAAGATCGAGGAGACTTTGCCTTGGAGACAGAAGCAGCCGATGCCACCAAAGAATGGATAGCACTGGAGGCTGTAGAGTGAAGCTCCAGAGGCTTGATGGAGGAACCTCGATGCACTCCCAAAGACTACTCCTTGGATAGAGTGTGAGGATTCCTGCCGAGGCACTTGCAAAGATTCTGCTCCTTGCTTCACGTGCTTAGATACCAGACCAGACACTCGCAGAGACTCTGCTCGCTGCAAAGAGTATGTAAGTTCAGACTGAGCCAAAGGAAGTGGCTCGACCTCGCAGGAGTCTGCTGAATGTCCAGGCTGGATGAGAGGAAAAAGCTTCGGTCCCATATTAGTAAAGAACTGAATGAATTGCTTCTCCAACATGGTCTGGAAAGAAGCTGGCAAGGATGGATCCGCGTCTGAAACCGAACTACCTGCTTTGGCTGGAGGCTCCACTGAGGCAGTGTAAATGTGCTTCGACTTGCAAGTCGTAGGCACTTTAAGCACCACTGCTGGAACCTTCTGCTGAGCTATCTGACCTGAGGAAACAGGGGAAGATACAGCAGGTGTCGTCGGAGAGAGAGCCACTGTAAACGACGAAGGTCTGATGAGGCTGGAGGTAGAAGCAGTAGGAGTCTCGGTCGAAGGTGAGGCCGAAGGCGCCTTCGATGTGAGGGATCGGAGGAAGAATCCATCCCGAACAGCTTCTTCACCAAAAGGTGACGACGTTTAAGGGCTCAAGGTTGAAGAGTAGTACAGCGCTCGCACGACTTCGGGTGATGGTCCGGCCCAAGGCACTTGAGGCACCGACGGTGTGGGTCCGTAAGGGAAATCGCACGCTGGCACTGGCTACACTTCTTGAAGCCTGTTACAGCCCAGGACATAGGAGGAAAAATATCCGCCGCAAGATCGAAGCCCTTGGGCTGCGGCTGAGTGGCCTGCCCCGGCAAATGGACAGAAGATTGAAAATTTATTTTTAAAAACTAGAAATAAAAGAAATAAAGAACAGCGATTCGTGAAGAAAAAAATACAAACTGCGGTTCAGAGAAGGCACGAAGTAACGAAGTTAAACTCAGAGAGTCAAAGACGAACTTCTCGGCTCCGCGGAAAACTGAGAACTGAGGAGACGTGCCCTATGCTGGGTGGGAAGGCACTCGCGCATGCACGGTGCGGTCGACTCGAAACTTTGAGTTTTTTCAAGCAAGTCTGCTTGCGAGCTTCCGCATCCAGGCTCTGCTGATGACATTACCCATATGTGAGAATAGGCTGCCTGCTTGTCCTGGGATAAAATTACAACTGTAAGCTCTTATCTACGCATGATTTAGAGTCCTATAAAGCACAGTTACTTACCGTAACAGGTGTTATCCAGGGACAGCAGGCAGATATTCTCTACATGTGGGTGACGTCATCCACGGAGCCCCGACGCGGACAGCTTTTCAAGCAAACTTGATTGAAGATTTCAAGTTTGCTAGTGCTGCACCACGCATGTGTGTGCCTTCCTGATCCACTAGAGGGCGCATCCCCTCCTCATGGTCCTCAGTTCAGATAGCTAGCAAAGAAGCCAACCTTGGGGAGGTGGGAGGGTTGCGAGAATATCTGCCTGCTGTCCCTGGATAACACCTGTTACGGTAAGTAACTGTGCTTTATCCCAGGACAAGCAGGCAGCATATTCTCTACATGTGGGTGACCTCCAAGCTAACCAAAAAGGGATGGAGGGAAAGTTGGCAATTATGAAAACAGAGCATGGAACCCCGACCGGCCAAACCGGCCGTCGCGCCGGGAAAACCGTCCAAACAGCAGTGAGAAGTGAAGGTATGAACCGAAGACCAAGTGGAAGCCTCGCAGAGCACCTCAATAGGCAAGGCTCTGAGGAAAATGACAGACGTGACCCGATCATGCAGCGAGAGACCAGCCCGAGCGTAGCAGAAGGAAAAACAAGCAGCCAACCAATTGGATAAGGTGCGCTTGGAAACAGGGCGACCCCACGGACGAGGATCGAAAGAGATAAACAGTGGAGGAGCTATCCGATGAAGCTCAGTAGGATGCAGGGAAAAGGCTAACTCCCGCATACAAGCCAGAGTGTGAAGCACCCCTCGCCCGGGGGCGAGTGGGCTTCGGAAAAAAAAGACCGGAAGAACAATGGAATGATTGAGATGAAAGTCTGAAACCACCTAGGCAAGAACTAGGGATGAGTACGCAGGACCACCGTGTCATGATGAAATACAGCAAAAGACGGGTCCGCAACCAGAGCTAGCAGCTCACTGACTCTACGAACAGACGTGAGACCAACCAGGAATATCACCTGCCAGGTGAAGTAGAGCTTCATCAATGGGTTCAAATGGAGGTTTCACCAATTGAGCCATGACCACAAGAAGATCCCAACCCACCGGAGGGGGCTTGACGGAGGATGAACATTGAAGAGACTCTTCATAAAGCGGGAAACCGTCGGATGGACGGAGAGCAGCTGCCCATCAAGCGGCCAAAGAAGGCAGAAAACGCACAGAGGAGGTCTCGAAGAGATATCGATTCGAGACCAGATTGAGCCAAGTGGAACAGATAATCCAGCACTGAAGGCAAGGAGGCAGACAGCGGATCCATGTGGTGCTCAGCACACCACGCAGCAAATCTGGACCAGTTCTGGGAATAGCATTGCCGAGTGGAGCTCTTCCGCGAGGCCTAGAGAACATTCCCACCGACTGAGAGAAACAGAAGGAGGGAAGCACGTGATGAGGAAAGCACGTGATGAGGAACCAAACTGATAAGTGTAGAAACTGCAGATTGGGATGCAACAGAAAACCTCAACACTGAGACAGCAGAGAAGGAAACATAGGTAGAAGCAGAGGCTCCCTGACACTGAGCAGGGAGAACCATGGCTGCCGGGGCCACAGAGGAGCCATCAAGATCATGGTGGCACAGACCGACAGGAGGTGCATCAAAGGCCGGAGAATCAGAGGAAAGGGAGGGAACATTGAGGAACCTGCCCGTCCAATCGAGAAAAAAGCAACCGCCTCGAGGCGAACCCGAGAGAACATCCGCGAGCAGTATCGAGACAACCAATCAATGAGGGGCGAATAGAACAGAACTCCCTGTGGAGTTCCCCACCGAACAACCACCTGCCGCAGAGTCTGAGAATGGAGCGACCAGTCATGCGGCCAAAAAGCGACCCAACGTGTCCACCAGACAATGCTGCTCGCCCTGGAAATACACTGCCCGACAAAAGAGGTTGTGGCATAATGTCCCCTACCAATAACGAAGGGTTTCCCTGCAAAGTGACAGGGAATCAGTACCTCCTGGCTGGGTCACAGAATATATCGCTACCTGGACGTCTTTACGCACCATGACCCTGCAAACCTGCAGCCAAGAACGAAAATCCACCACGGCAGTGGAAAGGCTCAGCGCTCCAGCAGGCTGATGTGGCAGCGACGGTTCGCACTCGACCAAGACCCTGAGTCCGAAGGCCGCCGAGGCGCACCTCTAAGCCTATGGAGAGTAGTCCGTCATCAGAATCTTCTGATACAACGAAGTGACCCTCCAATGAAGTAAGCGTTTCGAGGGAGGCACCGCAATGTGCCGGAAAGCCGGATCCCTATCCTGCCACCACTGAGACGCTCAGGTCCAGTGGGGCGAAGAGGAAACCAGGCGAACAGTGGGACCTGAACCGTGGAGCCCATGGTCCCAAAAGGATCATCAGCAGCTCAACCGAGACCGAAGATGGCTGAGACACCAGCTGACTCAGGCGCAGACGGGCGGCCTGCCGAGGCAGCGCCGAAAAGACCGGAGGTGGACCGAGAACAGAGGGGCCACCTTCCGGCATAAACAAACAAGGGCCTCCCCCTGAGGGCGAGACAAGAAGGAGCGCAAACAAACAGGGTTCAGGTCCACCCCGACGGACTCCCGAGACTGGGGCGGACAGAAGCTGAACAGCTCCTGGACTAGAACCTAGTGCAGGGCAGGAAGGGCCAGGACAAGACTCAGATGGGCAGATGGGAACGTCCAACTGACAGAGGCGAGGCTACCCCCCTGGTGCATAGACACGAAGGAGACACCCCTCCTGAAGGGAGGGGAGGAATCCCGAGAAGGAGAGCAGCCCGAAGGCTATGCGAGAATAGTCCAAAAGACGGCCAGAAGCCGCCGAAGCCGCCAGCTGGACCATAACCCGGCGCTGCTGCAGCTATTACGGCCGCCGCGAAAGATGCCGAGATAACACAAGAAAGGTATCCGGAGGGCCCCGCCGGAGAAGGAGCCAAGGCAGAAGGGATTCTTCTGAAGGCGTCCAGATAGGTGAAGGACCGGTCGCGTTCTGAGAGGCGGTTAGTGGCCGCCGCAAGAGAGGCCTCAAGAAATGCAGGACTCAAGCAAGTAAAATGGCGAGATGATCCTGGAGGTTCGGATCCCCAGCCCCACTCTGCGCCAAGCGAGACGACGCCTGGCGGGAGCAATAGAGCCGCAGCAGGGAGAGAGTCTCCTCCAGGAGACCAAACTCCGTACTACAAGATTTCGGCACGTCCGCCCGGAATGAACCAAAGAAAAAGCGGGGAACCCTCCCAACAGGAGCCGGAGACGTCGAGGCACAGAGCCTCAGGCGACGTCCAGGCACTAAGCCCCCGTCTAGAACGGGGCACAAAACCGCAGTCTACGCCGAGGCCCAAGCCTCAGCCGATGCTGAGGTATAAAGCCCCCCAGCGACGTTGCGGCACCAAGCCACAGGTGACAGCGAGGCACCAGGCCACCGTCAACCAAGGGGCACAAAGCCCCAGATGAGGTAAAGTCACAAAGCCCCGGTCGACCGCGAGGCACGAAGCCACGATCAACGACGAGGCACAGAGCTCCAGCCGACAATGAGGCCCCCAGCCTCAGTCGACGGGGAGGTACAAGCCTCAGGCGACGCCGAAGCACAAGCATCAGGCGACGCGGAGCACACGGCCGCAGCCAACGTCAAAGGTACAAAGCATCCGCCAAGCCTCAGTCGATGGCGAGGCAGAACGTCGAAGCAGAAAGCCTCAGACGACGTTGAGGCATAAAGCCGCAGTCTACATCGAAGCACAAGGCCCCCGGCGGCAGCGAGGTACCAAACCACAGTCGACGTCGAGGCAACAAGCCACAGTCGAAGTCCATGCACAACGCCACAGACGAGGTCGAGACACAACGCCCCAGACGATGCAAGGCACAACGCCCCAAGCGACGTCGAGGCACAGAGCCCCATACAACGTCAAGGCACCAAGCCTCAATCGACGGCGAGGCACCAAGCCTCAATCGACGGCGAGGCACCAAGCCTCAGTCCATGTCAAGGCACATAGCCCCAGTCGACGTCGAGGCACAAAGCCCCAGTCGACGGCGAGGCACAAAGCCTCCGGCGACAGCGAGGCACAAAGCTTTAGTCGACGTCGAGGCACCAAGCCTCCGTCGACGCCGAAGCACCAAGTCTCAGAGGGCGGCGAGGCACAAAGCCCGAGTCGATGTCGAGGCACAAAGACCGATACGACGGCGAGGCATAAAGCCCCAGTTGAGGGTGAGGCACAAAGCCTCAGGCAAGGTCGAGGCACAACACCCCAGTTGAGGGCGAGGCATAAAGCCCCCGTCGATGTTGAGGCACAAAGCCCCAGTTGAGGACGCCCCAGTCGATCCCAGGCGACGGCGAGGCACGAAGCCCCCGCCGACGTCGAGGCACGAAGCCCCCGCCGACGTCGAGGCACGAAGTCCCCGCCGCCGCCGAGACACGAAGCCCCAGTCGACGTCGAGGGACACCGATGTCGAGGGTCAGAAGTCGGCACCATACCAATGAAACTGGTAATGAAGGTGCAGCAGTGCGCTCCATAAGGGCAACCTCGAGAAGAGTATTCCCATGAAAGGAGGCACGCTTCGAAGGTCTCCGAGAGGCAGGCCCGACTGCACGCGATGCCCGGAATGCCTGAGACTCAGCCGGCGGCGTTACCGAGGCAACGCACCTAGAAAGAAATAAATACTTACCGGGGATCGATCCGATCGAAGGAAATTGGGTCCCGCCCATTCTGCTCACACGAGGTGAGCCCAGAGAGAGGCCAGGGAAGAAGAAAAACAGCTGCAGCCAAACGAGGCCTAGCAGCATGGCTGAAGCCCGAGAAGGGCCTGCCGGTGAAATCACAAGAAAAAATCCTTTTTTTTTTTTTAAACAAAGAAAATACACGATAAATCAACCACGCACAGCGACTCCCTAACAAAATAAAGAAGCCGCGGTGCTAGAAAGGCACTTAGAAGAACGCAGAGAAGAGAGACAGGGCTTTCTGGCTCCGCGGAAAACTAAGAACTGAGGACCATGAGGAGGGGATGTGCAGCATTAGCAAACTTGAAATCTTCAATCAAGTTTGCTTGAAAAGCTGTCCGCGTCGGGGCTCCGTGGATGACGTCACCCACATGTAGAGAATATGCTGCCTGCTTGTCCTGGGATAATGCAGAAATATCTGTACCCATGAGCAGTATTGTAGCTGGCTTGGAAACATAGCGCTGGCACTTGGAAGGTGTACTTCTATGGGCATCATTTTACCAGAAATCTGGACCATTTTCAAATTCAAGGTATCTTTTCCCTGGTTTTTCCCACCTGCCAGATTTGGTCCCATTGTTTTAAGCTTTACGAAAAACAGTCAAGTGCTTATCTAAAGTTTGTTTCCAAAACTCCGTGGTGCTGGAAGGAATAACAAAGCTTGCTGAAATGAGGCAAATGACCTCTGTATGGAGGAGTGGGCTGCAGCAGAATATCCAATGAACTGGTAACATGTGCATAGCATAGAAACATGATGGCAGATAAAGGCCAAATGGCCCATCTAGTCTGCCCATCCACAGGAATCATTAGCTCTTTCTTCAGACATTTACTTACTTTATGTGAATGCTTTAAAACATTGAACTTTGAAAATTTGCCACTTGAATTCTGGCAAATCATGGAATGTGGAAGCCATTCAAAAAGGTAAGTGCAAAGGAAGTAGAAAGTAACTCCAAAGACACACAAAACAGAACTAATGATATGCATAATTTTTAATCTCTGAAAAATAGGATTGGTTTTATATTTTTTTGGTACTTTCTGATAAATAATCATGACGGGCATAGATAATCTCACACAACATATACACTTATAAGTAATATGGTCGCACAACACAAAGCAAGAACGGCAAACTGTTTTGGAAGTAGCTACTTAATTAACTTTAAGGTTATAAAAACACCTTGTCGTACAGAAATTGTTTCCTAACTAGAAGAACTATAGTACAGGAGTATTCCTCGTCCAGGTTAAATACAGACTTATTTCAAGGGCTTACTGAACAATAAACCAACTGGAATGGTGAACAAAAACAGCCAAGCTTTCCCAGTCGTCTACTGCTGGAAAGCCACACGGCATGTTTTGAATTAAACAGCATTTCTACCACGTACTC
The DNA here is from genome assembly GCF_902459505.1 of Geotrypetes seraphini. Lineage (NCBI taxonomy): Eukaryota > Metazoa > Chordata > Amphibia > Gymnophiona > Dermophiidae > Geotrypetes > Geotrypetes seraphini. The sequence continues at coordinate 16,124,623 of NC_047085.1, forward strand.
CAGGACAAAACATTCTGAAGCAAACAAAATACAGTAGCTTTCTTTTGCTAAAAGCTATGTACAGAACATTTATTCTAGCTCTAGAAACATCATGTTTTAGAACAAGATACTATCCTATGATAGATTTTACAATGCCAGAAACACATTTTCCCCCCACCTTAATGTCGATTCATTGAGACTTGTTTATTAAGGTGAAAACTTAGACTTATCTGCATAATTGTTACCAGCTCAACTAAAACTATTATTGTTTCCTTTGTCACATTTAGCAATATTTAGGGCTCCTTTTACAAAGATGCGCTAAGCGTTTTGGCGCACGCTAAATGCTAACGAGTGCATGTTAGTCTATGGACGTGTTAGCGGTTAGCGCGTGCTAAAATACATAGCGCACCTTAGTAAAACAGGGGATTAATTATAGTTTTCAAGGCAATCTGTTCACAGGATGCAGCAGCACTAATATATTAGATAATTTATGAGATTTTTAATCATTATGGAATAACGTAAACAATGATAATATATTCACAACTAGGAAAAGCAGCCAATGTCTCCTCAAAAGAAGTCATGCGTTCATTTGCAAAAAGCTCCACAAATGGCCTGTTTCACTTTAAGCCTTCCTCAGAGAGGCCTCACTTGGAATTTATTCACCTGCATGACACTGATGCTATAATAGGCCGGGGTTCTTCATATTGCTACACACATCTGCTAACAAGTTATAAAATGTTGTGTTAATGTTGGCGATTCTCCACATGCGAGAACGACGTTTCTATAGCACAGACGGGTACATGGTACTATAGGCAGCGGAACACTTTTTTGTTTGGGGAGGACCAAAAGCTCTGCCCCAGCAAAATCCTGCCGCACGACCTCCGTCTCCTGCTCCCTACTCTCCCACCCACCTTCCCAGGTTTCTGTAATTGTAAAATCTTCGGGCAGCCACCCGCAGCATCAACCAGCAGGCCTGCCCTGGAAGTCTTCATTCTGCAATGATTTCCTATTCCTGCATAGGCGGGATACTGCACAATGAAGGGTTCTGGGGCAGGTAGGTGGGGGAACAGAGCTATAACTGACTGCCAATTTTTGGGGAGGCCATGGCCCCTCCCATTCCAACGCCTATGCATGGTACTAGTGACTTGGATTGGCCCCCATGAATGCAGGCTACTGAGTAAATGGACTATTCTGACCCAGTAAGGCTATTCTTATGTTCTTGTGTACTTAACAGGTAAATTCCCTGTTCCCAGAGGGTTCCCTGTTCCCAGAGGGGCCCTTTTACTAAAATTTAGCGAATGCAAATGGAACTAGCTTGCATTACACTCCAAAAAAGTGCATTTTATACTTATAGGCTTCTTTGTATGTAGCGCATGCTAATTCCGTTAGTATGCACTAACCCCCTCTTCTACGAAACCACGCTAGCGGTTTTTAGCGCAGAGAGCCGTGCTGAATGGCCCGCGCTGCTCCCGACGCTCACTGAGTTCCTATGAGCGTCGGGAGCAGCGCGGGCCGTTCAGCAGGGCTCTCTGCGCTAAAAAACGCTAGCGCGGTTTTATAGAAGAGGGGGTACGTTTTAGTAAAAGAGCTCCTGAATTTTACTTCAGGCAATGGCGATTTAAGAGACTTGCCCAAGATCGCAAGGCACATGTACACAACTACCATCTGTCTCAGATTACCACCTCTGACTCTTTTCAAGAGATATGAATGTCTGGTCTTATAAGCTAATTAAAATCAGAAAAATAAAAATTAGGATATTCATTTTTGAATATTTCTGGCACACGTGCAACCAAGAGACACTTAGAGTGAAATATTCGGCACAAAAGAATTCTGCCAAAGAGCTTAGATTCAGTTGCAGACGTTGTAGAGTTAAAGATATGGAGGCAATATATCACAAAGAACTAACTTGCAAGAACAAAGATAGATTTACATATGACAAACAGAATACCTTACTGGCTTAAACAACAGGACTGCAAGCTTTTCTATGAACCTTGAGGCGTTCTACGCTTGGTTTAGACGATGAGGGGAGAGTGTGGCGCAGTGGTTAAAGCTATACCCTCAGCACCCTGGGATTGGAGGTTCAAACCCTCGCTGCTCTTTGTGACCCTGGCCAAGTCACTTAATCCCCCCATTGCCCCAGGTACATTAGAAAGATTGTGAGCCCACCAGGACAGACAGGGATAAATGGTTGAACACCTGAACAGACTCATGTAAACCATTCTGAGCTCTCCTGGGAGAACGGTATAGAAAATTGAATAAATGGTTGGAACGCATGTATTAACAAGATGGCTGCCTTAATTCCATCCAACTTTGCTTTTCCATATACAAACTTGGAGAGATTCATGTCATTCTTCCACATATGGAATCACCAACATTGCTTTTAACTTAGCATTGAATAAATAGTCTATTCAATACTGTTTGAAAGTTTTGGAGAATAAGAATTACAACATACATTAGCTTTGATATTATTATGAAGATTAGAAAATAAAAACTTCTCACATCTCCCTAAGGCAGCATCTTGGCAAAACACAAGCAATGTAGAAACATTAGAGACCATTTGTGGAGCTTTTTGAGTGCTTATATGTATAAAAAATTGATATAATTTCAATTTTAATAGGATAATGGACCGCTTATAAAAAAAATTGATTTAAATGTTCCCAAGCTTAAGCAGGTTTTTATTTCCTGTTATAATTTAAGTATATATAAGCCCCATCTATGAGCACATTTTCCCCTTTGTATGAAGACTTTGTTAAATGGATTTAAATATGTCTAAGGATTCTATTTGATTCATTAAAGGATATTACTGTAATCAACACTTCCCAAAAAGGTCCCACAATTCATATTTCAGTAGATTTAACTGTGAAAACGAACTCTAAGGGGTCCTTTTACAAAAGCGCGGTAGTGGTTTAACGCGCGGAATTCCACGCGTTAAACCGCCTGCCGTGCTAGTACCTAACGCTTCCATTGACGAGGCGTTTAGGCTGCCGCGGGGGTTAGCGCGTGATGAAATGTCTGACGCGCTAACCCCCGTAGCATGCCTTGATAAAAGGAGCCCTTAATTTGACGTACTTTTTAAGCTTACTATGGGCTCCTTTTGCAAAGGTGCGCTGGCATTTTTAGCGTGCACGCTAACCAAAAAATTACCGCCTAGCGGCTAGCCTGCGCAGCATTTTAGCGCACGCTGACACCGCTACCGCACCTTTGTAAAAGGAGCTCTATGCATCTTGCTGAGTGACCTCTTGCTATCACAGTTTTCACAAGCGAACAGGAACCTTCGAAAACAGAGATGATTGGAAATCCCCAGTCCAGGATATTAGTTTTGTCATAGTTTGGTGGACTTTTGCACGTTTTTACACGCAAGCCCATAAATTGTACGTTTGCTCAAGCAACTGATTTAGCCTTCTAGTTCTATCTTACAGCATCTCTAAAACGGAATTGAACTGGCCCTTTATCACTTTCTCAGTACATCCTCTCATACTTGCTCTGTGCGAAAGATATTCCACTGTGTGCTGAAGAGGCAAGATGGCTTAGAAGTTACTGAATGAGACAGAAGTCCTAACAATACCTTTGGAATCAGGCGTCTTAGCACCTTGCCAAAGCTAATATTTTTAAATACAAAAATAAATAAATAAATAAATACATAAATAAATAAATATTTGTGTCCTCCTTAATTGCTAGTAGTTCTAAACCAGTGTATCGCAAACTGTGTGCTGCCTCCTGAGATTTCAGGTGTGCCGCGGCACACTGGGGATGATGAGAGGCGCCGGCTCACTGCCTGCAGGATGTACCTCTTGTGGCAAGGTACATCCAGTAGGCAATGAGTGGGAGCAAGTGCCTCTCCTATCCGGCCCTCTTTCCCTGCTAGCACCCCCCACTGGCGTCTCAGGGCCTTTCTGGAGGGCCTTCGCAAATGCACGGCCATCGACGTGATGACATCACACATACACATGATGTCATCACGGCGACATCTGCGCACTTCCGGGTGCCTCGAACCGCGGCCACTACCTTCGGTGTGCCGCGGCTCGAGAAAGTTTGCGGGACACTGTTCTAAACAGTTGACAGAGTAATTTGCACCTTTACAAATGCAACATGCTTGACAATAGAAACAGAGGGCTCCTGCAGCAGTATTAGCAGACACTCACAGAATTCCTACGAGCGTCAGTTAATACCGCCACGGCTGGCGATAAAATAGCCTAACACAGCTTTGTAAAAAAGGGGGGGAGGGGAGGAGAATTTGCAAAAACTATACATCAAAACCTGCAATGACTTAAATAGAAGCCAGACAAGTTAACTAACAATCTAATATCTAGTAGCAAATGATCTCAAATACTCAGACTTGACACAGAATCTTTCTGCTTAGAATTTGAACTCCAAGAACATAATTGGGACAATTAGTAATCCCTGTTACTGTGATCTTAAAGACTGAGGATGGTAAAAAAAAAACAACCCAACAATTTTGCACCTAATAATCCAGAGACTATGCTGCCAGCAGTAACAAGGTGATGGACAATTTTAGTGGTCTAGAACAGGGTTGCCAAGTCCGGTCCACGAGATCTACTGGCAGGCCAGGTTTTCAGGACATCCATAATGAATATGCATGAGAGAGAGATTTGCATACCAAGAAGGCAGTGCAGGCAAATCTCTCTCATGCATATTCATTGTGGATATCCTGAAAACCTGGCCTGCCAGTAGATCTCGAGGACCGGACTTGGGCAACCCTGGTCTAGAAAAAATAAATAAATAAATAAATCTAAAACGCAGAGTGTATTCTGAATATATCTGAGCCCTTTTAACAAAGAACCAAAGCAAAGATCCAGCTTTCTGCCACGGTTCCAGCTGAATAGCATACAGTACAATTAAGGTCTGCTGAGACCACAAACTCTATAAACAATACTTTCCTACTTCACAATAAGTAAACTCCAAGTCTGTTCACCAAAGTGCTGATCCCCATTCATCAATGTCAATTTTCAATAAACAAAAATTGGTCTACAAAAGCATAGCACAGGCTAAAAACAGAACTTGTCTTGTTTTTAGTGAGGAGAAAAAAACCTCAAGCATTTCACAAGCTTCTGGCCAGATTCTATAGCTCAAGAAAAACCAGAATACCTTTGATTGTACACAATGTTTCCTACCTGTTATGAAACCCTTTGGAATAGGAGCGGGATGTGTTCTATTGCACTGAAAACAAACCATAAATAAACGCAGAATCTTATATTCCCCTTCTCACCCTCCCCAAACAGAAAAACTTTTCAAAAATCATTATTTTTTCAAAAAATTATTGACCTTAGTTAGGGTCAACTGTAAAAAGTAAGGTCCTCTTTTACAAAACCGCGGTAATAAGTTCTGGCGCAGCAAATGTGACACTGCCCATAAGAACTGAATGGGCTGTGTCACATTTGCCATGCAGAAATCACTACCGCAGCTTTGTAAAAAGGGCCCTAATGGGCTTTTTTAAGCTGTGGCAACCACAGTTTAAAATAGCTTACCTCGAGATGTTCAAGAGTCCCGCAATAGTCCTAAATCAGCACACACTGACTGCATTCTGAAAGTGGGGCGGGCCCAGGCAGCGGTGCAGAAAGCACGTTCCTGCCGGCCCATACACCGCTGGAGCACCAGGCTTAAGGAGTGTTTAAAAAGGTTCTAAGGGGCGGGGGTGGGTGGGTTTAAAAGGAAGGAAGGGCCAGCGGGGGTGTTTTAACAGGGCTGGCAGGCGGGCCGTGTTTTTAAAGGGCAGGCAGTGTTTTAAAAAGGTACCAGGAGGAGGTGGGGGGGGGGGGAGAGAGGAGAAAAAAACCTGTTACTCGGCTGGGATGGAGCCCCCCTGTCCCAGCCTACCACTAGAACGCCAGAGGCGAGGGGGGTGGCAAGTTACAGGTCAGGGAAGAGGGGGGGGACAGGGTGCAGAGCCTGGCAAGGAGTGTAGGGTTGGGTGCAGAGCCTGACAGGGAGTGAGGGAGGCTGGGTGCACAATTTGGTCCAGAATGTATTTTTCTTGTTTTCCTCTAAATCTAAAGTGCGTCTTATGGACAGGTGCGTCTTATGGTGCAAAAAATACGGTATATCTTGGACATTATCTGCACTATTTCTAAATTGTCAAGACATTTCTGAGCTCTTTTGCACATTTCTCTAGTGGCTGCCACTTCGGTAACTATCCCGAAGCCCATAGATATTTAAAGGGCTTTGGGGCTTTTGCCATACGGCTTGGTTTAAAAAAAAAAAAAAAAAATGGGGGGGGGGATGATTTTATTAAAATATATGATAAGTGATATGATAATAAAAAGTGATGCTCCTTGCAAAATTTGATAACACAAAGATTTTAAGGTTTGGTCAAAATGCTGGATAGTCTATGCGTTTTCTTCTGCTTTTCCTAGTTCCAGAAAGATGGAACTGCAAATTTCAGGTATGGGCTAACCAATAACTTTTCACCACCTGAAAATTCATAAATTGTAAAGATTTTTACAGAAGAGTTGAGAGATTCCATATAGTTTTGTTAAAATACACTATTAACCCCCCCTCCCCCTCTTTAAGAAGCCACATTAGGTTTTTTATCATCAGCTGCAGCGATAAAAAACCCTAACGCAGCTTCATAAAAGTGGGAGGTAAGTGTTATATGGAATAATAAATGAACTTCAAATAGCTGTGCATGAGTAGCTGGCAAGACAAAATTGTGGCAAACAGCTGATCAAAGCCCAAAAGTTGGAAAGTAGTTCATTAGGAAGACCATACTTAAATCACTATTTTGTGCAAATCCCAGAGATTAAGGGGTCCTTTTCCTAAGGCGCACTAGCTGGTTTAGTGCACGCCAAAACGGCTAGTGGGCCTTAGTAAAAGGAACCCTAAATTTATACAACATTTAAATGGGGCCTTCTGTGTGAAATATTTATGTCCAAAATCGCAAACAGTTCTAGAGAATTATACAGTCTCCAAAAATATTTCAGGCATGCTGCATTTGGTCCAGCAACCTTGAATGCAATGCTGCAGACTTGGGAATTTTTCAATCAATTTGTGCAAAATAGCCAGAGCACACTTATTTTCAGACATTTCTAATTCTCTAAAGTGAAATTAAACCAGGAAGGCTCCCTTTGAATATTGCTGACCGTTACAAAGTAACTGTGCTCTTTGGACAGGCTTTTTCTACATGCAAAAACTGCCTTATTTCCCTACCCTGTCCTCCCCATGTCTCCTGGAATGCCCCCCCCCCCCCCCGTCTTTTTCTTTGGAAGTCTGTGGGTACTTCACGTAAGAATGAGGAGAGCCCTTTTCTAACAAGCCATGTACCCAGTTACTGTAAGTTAACGACAGGTTATTTAGCGCAAGTTCCCATTTTGTGCAGCAAGACGGTGTGCTAAATTAGCCCAACTTGAGCTACCATTAAGATGGTTATTTTACTACAAGTTCATAAACTCCCTCCCTAAATGTCTGAAAACCCTAAATTTGTGGCTACAGAAAATGAAATCCATCGATTTGCACTGTTACGTATTTTCGCACAGTTTGAAGATGGGGTAATATTTTAACTTGATCCTTTAGGGCTGAGCATGAGGCTCAGATTAATCAAAATAATGCTCTGAAGATAGCCACAGCAGATGGCTACAAAGTCGGTGCCACTTAGTCAGACGGAGCAAGGCCCGGACAATTGCAGCCATCAATATAAAAGTACTCAACAAATACTCAGTTCAATAAGGGTACTTTTAGGGCCTTGTTCATTATTTGATTCAAACTACTTAGGTATCTGGGGTATAACTGTGCGCGGAAGCTTTGCTCATGTGAAAACATGAGGAGGCAACCTTGTCCCCCGATCCAAGATCTTTCAACAAAACAAAGCCTTGACACATACCTACAGACCTAGAATGGTACCATCACCTCCACAAAAAAGTAAATAAATTACCCTAAAGGTTTCTTCTGTTCTTAATTGTATGGCTTAAACCCCTCTATACCGAAATAAATGATAGTTCATAGCCCTACCATTTTTTTTCTCTTACATACAGTATATTATCTGAGCCTAGACTTTTCTCTGTTAAAAAGTAGATTCTGTCTTTTATAATCAGCACAATGGAAAATCTCTCCAAGTCAACACAAACTCTAGAACTTGCTTTCCCACTACAGTGCAAGCAAAACTCTAGGAAAGAGTAGAAAGATGGTCTTAAAGTACAACAGAGGGGAGTGAAGGGATGTCAAGCTCAAAACATGGACTGCTAGGCACTAGGACATATCGGTATCCAGCGGATCCTGACGAGAGGACGCTTGATGTATTTACTGATTTTTAGAGTCTTTGCTAATGCCAATGCCACTTTCAGCCCTTAGCTTCTGGCTACTGGTTTCATTGTAGTTGATCCAGTGCTTCACTTCCTCGGGGAACTCAGGCGACTCCACCTAAAGGAAAGAGAAAAGGAAGAAAGTCAGAGAAAAGCTATAAACGCTACTCTCCTAATTCTTCCTCACTGGTTACCTCCCAGTCACAGTCACTATCTACTGCCTCTTCAGTATGTTTATAATCTTTCAAGTCAGCCAACAACTCTCTTTATGCACTTCCTCCTTCAGTTCAAATTTTCTTCACATCTTAATCACTAATAATAAAGCGTGCATGCGCACTCCTACCTGTGTGATCCATGCTCTGTAGCTTCGCATGCGCAGTAGGAGTCAGCGGTGGTTTCTTCTGTGAATGCGGAGGCACCTGTAGCAGGGACGCACGGAGGTGACTCCCCCCTCCCGACCTCACTCCGTTTAACATAGCACGGCCCGTGGTCTGGCTGGCTCCCTTACAGTCCCTTGCCGAAGTTATTTTTAAGTTCAAAGTCACCGCCGTGGCTCCTCTCATGAGCCGCACCTGCATCAGAAGCCTATCTGTCGTCCACCAGGCGGGCCAATACAGGCACCCAGGCAGGGTCCACCTTGGGGGTCAGCGCTCAAGGAAAAGATCTGGGTGCCATTATGGACAATACCCTGAAACCTTCCGTCCAATGTGTGGCGGCGACCAAGAAAGCAAACAAAATGCTAGGAATTATTAGAAAAGGGATGGCAAGCAAGACTAAGAATGTTATAATGCCTCTGTATCGCTCAATGGTGCAACCTGACCTTGAGTATTGCGTTCAGTTCTGGTCTCTTTATCTCAAAAAAGATATAGTGGCACTAGAAAAGGTTCAAGAAGAGCGACCAAGATGATAAAGGAGACGGAACGCCTTTTGTATAAGGAAAGACTAAAGAGGTTAGGGCTCTTCAGCTTGGAAAAAAGATGGCTGAGAGAAGATATGATCAAAGTCTACAAAATCCTGAGTGGTGTAGAATGGGTGCAAGTGGATCGACTTTTTACAAAGACTAGAGGAATAGTTAAGCTCTGGAATGTGTTGCCAGAGGATGAGGTAAGAGTGGTTAATGTAGCTGGTTTTAAAAAAGGTTGGACAAGTTCTTGGAGGAAAAGTCCATGAACTCCTATTGAGATAGACATGGGAGAAGCCACTGCTTGCCCTGGATTGGTGAAATGGGATGATGCTACTATTTGTGCTTTTGTCAGGTACCTGTGACTTGGATTGGCCTCCGTGAAGACGGGATAATGGACTAGATGGACCATTGGTCTGATCCAGTAAGGCTATTGTTCTTATGCTAGTAGACACCCACTCCTCTCAACCAACCCTTCTATGTTGCCACAGACCCTGGCGTAAATTTCCCCATGGTAACTGCGCAGCCAAAGGGTTTGTTTTCCCTCCCCCTTACTGCAAGATAACAAATGCACTGCATTTCATACATTTAAATGCAATTGTTGTAAAGGTTCCAGCATGAGTTAACACCATCACTGAAACCCTTTCTGCATTGCTATCCTGTGGTAAAACTGAGCAAAAGCTACAGTAACCACACGAGAAGCTGCTGCATCTACATTGTTAGAACTCATATTAACCCCTATTTGTTTTAATTAGATTGTAAGCTCTATTGAGCAGGGTGTACCTTCACTTTGATTACTGTGTCCAGCATTGGTCACCGTATATCAAGAAGGACACGGTACTATTCTAAAGGGTCCAGAGAAGAGTGACTAAAATGGTTAAGGGGCTGGAGGAGTTGCCGTACAGTGAGAGACTGGAGAAACTGGGCCTCTTCTCCCTTGAAAAAAGGAGACTGAGAGGGGACATGATCGAAACATTCAAGGTACTGAAGGGAATAGACTAGTAGATAAAGACAGGTTGTTCACCCTCTCCAAGATAGAGAGAAAGAGAAGGCACTCTCTAAAGTTGAAAGGAGATAGATTCCGTACGAACGTAAGGAAGTTCTTCTTCACCCAGAGAGTGGTAGAAAATTGGAATGTTCTTCCGGAGTCTGTTATAGAGGAAAACACACTCTAGGGATTCAAGACAAAGTTGGACAAGTTCCTGCTAAACTGGAACGTATGCAGGTGAGGCTGGAGTCATTTAGATCACTGGTCTTTGACCTGGGGGCCGACACGTAAGCGGACTGCTGGGCACGATGGTCCACTGGTCTGACCCAGCAGCGGCAATTCTTATGCTCTTATGGATGTCTCTTACATGTTTAAATGTACAGTGCTATGTACATCTAGCAGTGCTATAGAAATAAGTACAGTGCGTTCTCACTATCTGTGTGTTCCATATTCACGGATTTGCTTATTCATACAAAATAAAGTTTAACCTATTTTCGCTATTCATGGGCATTTTTGCTTATTCACGGCCATACACAGTGTAGCGTAAGTGCAAATGAACGTGTGTTCCCATGAAGGTTGAAGATATTCATAGAGTCGTGCATTAGTATTGTAACTCCAGAAGCTTACATACTGTACATTTACAAAAAAAAAGTGTATAAAACACATTTATAAAATGCACAATATAAAAAGTTACCTTTCTTTTCAAGACAGGTACAGAAAATGATGAGTTTAAGGTGTTAAGATACCAAAAGTCTGGATTTTGAAGGCCGTGAGCTCAGGACCTCTAAGCATTGCATCACATCTGAGTCTGTTCGAAGGTCTTCAAGATGCGACCCCGAGCCCAGGGAAGAAGAGATGAGGTTCATGTGGGAGTGGGGCTGGGGTGGAACAGGGCGTGACTGGGGCACATGTCCTTTTTTTTAACCTCTCGTCTTTTATAAAACCGCACAAGAGGTTTTTAGCGCCAGCTGACATGCTGAATGCTGCTCCGACAGAGTTCCTAAGAGTGTCGGAGCAGCGCAGAGTATTCAGTGGGCCAGCCGGCACTAAAAACCTCTTGCGTGCTTTTGTAAAAAGGAGGGGATAATGAGGAAATCTGGTAACCCTACATGGGATCAATGGTTCAGTATTCCTAGGGTTACCAGACATTCGGATTTACCCGGACATGTCCTCTTTTTAAGAGGACTCTTCAGGCACCTGGACAGCTTTTCACAACCCGGCACTTAGTTCAGGGCCCGCGACTGGAGGGCATCTGCTCATACACGGATGCAAAGCAGTGACGTCATGCGCATGCGTGTCAAGTCACCGCATCATCCAAATGGGGTTCAGAGCTTGAGGAAAAGAGGATCGGGATGAAACTGGGGCAGAACTGGGGGGTGAAGCCACGTGTCCAGATTTCCCCAAGGAGTTCCAGCATTCACAGGATTTTCTAGGAAACTAACCCTAGCGAGTAGGTACACTTCCCCCTCCAAATCCATGGTTTCAGCATCTGCGGATTTGGTTATTTGTGATTTAAAACAAAAACAAAAAAAAAACACGTTTTAATTTTTCGGGCTATTTTAAGCCATGTAAGCCCCCCCTCCCCCCCATCCTTAAGCCCCTAAACCCATTTTAATTTTTCATGCTATATTTAGCCCCTGTAAGCCACCCCCCCTTATGCCTTGGTCTACTGGGTTTTTGGGGTAGCCATTTCCTGTGAGCGATCTGCACAGAGCAGGAGCGCGGGAAGATCGCTCCTGCCTGAAAACCCGCTAGACCACCAGGTAAGGCTTAAGAGGGAGCTTTCAGGGCTTAAAATAGCCGGGGGAAGCAGGGGTTAGGGGCAGAACCGGCCCAAATATTATTCACGGTTTTTTAATATTCGCAGGCCGGCTCTGCCCCTAACCCCTGCGAATACGTAAGGGGAAGTGCACATTAACATGTACCAAGTAAGGCTTAAGGGGTGGGGGGGCTTTCAGGGCTTAAAATAGCTGGGGGAAGCTGGGGTTAGAGGCAGAACCGCCCAAATATTATTTGCGGTTTTTTACTTTATAACATTTTATTGAAGAAACGCAATAAATACATAATAATATCATATAGTAAAATAATCCTTACATTTAAATTTATCATATTAGCTTCTAATAAATGTGTATCATTCCTTCAAAATAAATTTTTTCCCTTACTTTATAACATTTTATTGAAGAAATACAATAAATATATAATAATATAACACAGTAAAAAGCAATTTTACTTACCGTAACAGTTGTTATCCAGGGACAGCAGGCAGCTATTCTCACTAGTGGGTGATGTCATCTGACAGAGCCCCGATACGGACGTCTCACAAGCATGTCTTGCTTGAAGAAACTTAGAAGTTTCGAGATGCCCGCACCGCGCATGCACCAGTGCCCTCCCGCCCGATGGACCGGGCGTGTCTCCTCAGTTCAGGTAGCTAGCCTGAGAAGCCAACCCAGGGGAGGTGGGTGGGACGTGAGAATAGCTGCCTGCTGTCCCTGGATAACAACTGTTACGGTAAGTATCATTGCTTTATCCCAGGACAAGCAGGCAGGTATTCTCACTAGTGGGTGACCTCCAAGCTAACCTCAATAGGATGGTGGGAGAGTTGGCAACTTAAGAGAATACATTTTGTAACACTGTTTGACCAAACTGTCCATCCCGTCTGGAGAAAGTATCCAGACAATAATGAGAGGTGAAGGTATGAACCGAGGACCAAGTGGCAGCCTTACAAATCTCCTCAATTGGTGTCGATCTGAGGAAGGCTACAGAGGCTGCCATTGCTCTGACCTTATGGGCTGTGACCTTACAGGGAAGAGGTAATCCAGCCCGGGCATAGCAGAAAGAGATACAAGCCGCCATCCAGTTGGAGATGGTGCGCTTCGATACAGGTCGTCCCAACTTGTTTGGATCAAAGGAGACGAAAAGTTGGGGAGCAGTTCTGTGTGGCTTGGTGCGATCCAGGTAGAAAGCCAAAGCACGTTTACAGTCCAGAGTGTGAAGAGCTGATTCTCCATGATGAGAGTGAGGCTTTGGAAAAAATACTGGAAGTACAATGGATTGGTTGAGATGAAATTCAGAGACCACTTTAGGCAGGAATTTCGGATGAGTGCGGAGGACCACCTTGTCATGATGGAATACTGTGAAAGGTGGATCCGCCACTAAGGCCTGAAGCTCACTTACCCTGCGAGCAGACGTGAGGGCCACCAGAAAAACCACTTTCCAGGTGAGATACTTAAGTGGAACCCTGTTGAGAGGTTCAAACGGAGGCTGCATGAGTTGAGAAAGGACGACATTGAGATCCAAAACCACAGGAGGAGGTTTGATAGGAGGATTGATATGGAAAAGTCCTTTCATAAATCTGGAAACCACAGGATGAGCAGAAAGAGGTTTCCCTTGTAGAGGCTGATGGAAAGCCGCAATAGCACTCAGGTGGACTCTTATAGATGTAGACTTGAGACCAGACTGAGACAGGTCCAACACAGAGGATAGGGAAGCTCTCTGAGGCTCCTTGGCATTGGAAATACACCAGGAAGAGAATCTAGTCCACTTTTGGGAGTAGCATTGTCGAGTAGCAGGCTTCCTGGAAGCCTCTAAGACATCCCTCACCGCTTGAGAAAACTGGTGAGGAGTTACGTTAAGAGGAACCAAGCTGTCAGGTGGAGAGACTGCAGGTTGGGATGAAGCAGTGATCCTTGATGTTGAGTAAGCAGAGAAGGAAACACTGGAAGAAGGACTGGTGTCCTGCTGCTGAGTTGAAGCAGAAGGGAGAACCAAGGTTGTCTGGGCCACCGAGGAGCTATCAGAATCATGGTGGCTTGGTCTAATTTCAATTTGACCAGAGTCTTTTGAATGAGAGGAAATGGAGGAAATGCATTCCTCCAATCCAGCAGAAAGGCATCTGCCTCGAGGCGATGAGGAGTGTAGATCCTGGAGCAAAACTGAGGCAGTTTGAAGTTGTGGGGAGCCGCAAAGAGGTCTATCTGAGGCGTCCCCCATTGTGCAAAGATCTGATGAAGGGGGTTGGAATGGAGAGTCCATTCGTGAGGCTGGAGGATTCGACTCAAGTTGTCTGCCAAGACATTGTCCTTCCCCTGAATGTAGACAGCTTTGAGGAAGGCATTGTGGCGAACTGCCCAATCCCAGACTCTGAGAGCTTCCTGGCAGAGGGAGGCCGATCCCGTGCCCCACTGCTTGTTTACATAATACATGGCGACCTGGTTGTCTGTGCGGATGAGGACCACCATGTCGTGAAGCAGATGTTGAAAAGCTTGAAGAGCATAGAAGATTGCTCTGAGCTCCAGAAGATTGATCTGATGGAGGCGGTCCGCACTGGTCCAGAATCCCTGAGTGCGAAGCCCATCCAGATGAGCCCCCCAGGCATAGGCCGAGGAATCGGTTGTGAGAACCTTCTGATGAGGAGGAGTGTGAAACAGCAAACCTCTGGATAGATTCGAAAAGGTCATCCACCAAAGTAGAGACTGCCGAAGAGCAGGAGTGACTATGATGTGTCGAGTCAACGGGTCTGACACTTGAGTCCATTGAGAAGCTAGGGTCCACTGAGGAATTCTGAGATGGAGCCTGGCAAAGGGTGTCACATGAACTGTAGAGGCCATGTGGCCCAGGAGGACCATCATGTGTCTCGCTGAGATGGACTGGCGAGAAGATACAGACTGGCAGAGATGAAGAAGAGCATCCATGCGCTGAGGAGGAAGGAATGCTCGAAGCTGAATGGTGTCCAGTACCGCCCCGATGAAGGGAAGGGACTGGGTAGGCTGCAGATGGGATTTGGGGAAGTTGATCTCGAAGCCCAAGCTCTGCAGGAAGCAGATCGTGGTCAAGGTAGGGAAATACCCGAAGACCCCTGTTCCGGAGTGCAGCGGCCACCACCACCAGACACTTCGTGAAGACTCTGGGAGACGAGGACAGGCCGAAAGGAAGCACTCGATACTGCAGATGTAGATGTCCCACCCGAAATCTGAGGAACTGGCGGGAGGCCGGATGAATGGGAATGTGAGTGTAGGCCTCCTTGAGATCCAGAGAGCATAACCAGTCGTTCCGCTCGAGGAGGGGGTAGAGAGAAGCAAGGGTCAACATGCGAAACCTCTCCTTTACTAAAAACTTGTTGAGAACTCGAAGGCCCAGGATGGGTCGTAGGTCGCCCGTCTTCTTCGGGACGAGGAAGTACCGGGAGTAAAACCCCCGGTTGTGCTGGTCCACCGGGACCGGCTCGACGGCCCGAAGCCGAAGCAAAGTCTGAGCCTCCTGAAGGAGAAGGGCGGTCTGCGTTAAGTTGGAAGGATACTCTCTTGGAGGGTGGTCCGGGGGGACCCGATGGAAATGAAGAGAGTATCCTTCTCTTACGATGGAAAAGATCCAGAGGTCGATGGTAATAGCCTCCCATTGATGGTAAAAATGATGGAGGCGACCCCCGATGGAAAAAATAGGGGGATGCAGAACGAGGTCGGTTATGCTCCCTGGAAGAGAGTCAAAAAGGCTGAGTAGCCTTTGGTGCAGACAGGCGGCTGAGGTTTCTGCTGAGCCTTCTGGGGAGGCTGTCTCTTCGCCGGTTGTCTCGCAGCAGGAGTCAGACGAGGGGTGTAACGCCGCTGATAAATCAAAGGCGGTCTAGAAGGTCAAGACTGCTGAGGCTTGGGCTTAGGCCGAAGGATAGATTGAAAAGACTTTTCATGATCCGAAAGTTTCTTGGTAACAGTCTCGATGGATTCGTCGAATAAATCAGCGCCCGCACAAGGCACATTGGCAAGTCTGTCTTGGAGGTTCGGATCCATGTCAATTGTCCGAAGCCATGCCAATCGACGCATGGCCACGGAACAGGCGGCAGCACATGCCGAGAGCTCGAAGGCATCGTACGAGGACTACATCAGCTGAAGACGTAGTGGGAGAGGCAGGCTACCACTTCCTCGAACTCGAATCGAGCCTGAGCATCAATGTAAGGAGTAAACTTGCGGAGCACTGGCAAGAAGAACTCCAAATATGAAGAAAAAAAGAAATTATAATTGAGCACTCGAGACGCCATCATAGAATTCTGGTAGATTCTCCTACCGAACTTATCCATCGTTCTCCCCTCTCATCCCGGTGGTACAGAGGCATAGACCTGGGAGGGATGAGAACGCTTGAGAGAGGACTCGACCAGCAGGGATTGGTGAGAGAGTTGAGCGCCCTTATGATGAACAATGCGGTATCTTGCATCCAATTTGCTCGGGACCGCAGGGATGGAGTACGGCGTCTCGAAACATCGCATGAATGTTTGATCCAGTAATTTATGCAGAGGAAGTCGAAGAGACTCCGCAGGAGGATTAGGCAAGTGCATGGTGTCGAGATACTCCTTAGAATACCGAGACCCAGTGTCCAAAGTCACATCCAAGTCATCCGCCATTTGCCGGAGGAAGGAAGAAAAAGACAACTGGTCCGCCAGTACTGGCCTCCGAGACAGACTGGAGGAAGTAGAAGCCTCAGGATCCAGGGAGACTTGGGAGCGACAAGGAGAATAAGAGGTAGATGGCTCCTCGTACTCCGGCCCCTCCTGGGGAGATAAATCCAATGAGGAGTACCCCAGACGTGGCAGCTTCTTCTGTGGTGAAACCTCCGTGTGGCGCAAGGAGTGCCGAGAGGAGTGTCTGGATCGATGTCCCTCCCGGTGCCGGGAGGGAGAGCGAGAACGTCTATACTTCGCATGGTCCCCCGAAGCTTCCAGTGAATGTATGGGACTGGAAGCGGTAGAGCGAAGGGGCAGAATGGAGGCCGCCTCCCGTGTTGCAGCCCAGGCCTGGTATGGATTTCTGTGATTTACTATGCCCAGGACTTCGATCATCAGTCATGGGAACGGCACCGTGATGGCGCAGAGGCGTAATGGGCTCTAAAGGAGGCATATCGCTAAAGGAAGCCCGCCTCGAGGGACCAGCCGCCCTTCGCCGCTCCTCCTCGTCAAGCAATGAGAGCGATCGACGAGGAGGAGGGGGCGGTCCGCCCCCTGGAACCGGGACCGGGAGGTCACCCTGGATGGAGGCGATTAATCTGGGCCCCATAGTCTGCATGAGCTCGACAAACTGAGCTTCCAGCAGGGACCGCAGCGAAGCCGATATGGAGGGATCCGCACCGAAAGGGGGTCCTCCAGCACGGTCTTCGCGCTCCTTCGTGGTCGAGTGCTTCTGCTTGGCAGCTTTCGGCACTTTAATGACCACAGGTGGAATAGTGGAAGGCGGTACCTGAGCTGAGGAGACGGGGACAGTCACCGACGTCGAACTCGTGGCCGAAGTCGGGGTAAACAAAGCCGGCTTCAAAAGGCCCGGAGTCGCAGGAGCAGCCGCTGGTTTCGCATGGACAGGCGAAGCGGCCGATGAAGTCGAAGCCGAAGGTTCTTTAGCAGCTTCCATCTTGAACATCGACTCCCACAACAGGCAGCGCCGCTTAAACGCTCGTGCTGTTAGAGTGGAACAAGGCCGGCACGATTTCGGGAAATGTTCAGGACCAAGACACTGCAGGCAGCGTCGATGCGGGTCCGTCAGCGAATTCGCGCGCTGGCACTTGCTACACTTTTTTAAACCGGTGATTGGCCGGGACATAGGCCGAAAAAGCTCCGTAGCTAGATCGAAGGAGCTGGGCCTGAGCCACGTGGCCGACCCGGCCGACTCGCCGGAAAAAAAAAATTTTTTTTTTAAAAATAAAAGAAAGAAAACACACGAAAAGAGGAAAAGAAATCCAAAATCGCGGAATTATAAGGCAATGAAACGGGAATTCAGTCAGCGCAGAATTGAAGTAAAACTTCTCAGCTCTGCGGAAAGAAAAGAACTGAGGAGACACGCCTGGTCCATCGGGCGGGAAGGCACTGGCGCATGCGCGGTGCGGGCATCTCGAAACTTCTAAGTTTCTTCAAGCAAGACATGCTTGTGAGACGTCCGTATCGGGGCTCTGTCGGATGACATCACCCAGTAGTGAGAATACCTGCCTGCTTGTCCTGGGATAATAGTCATTACATTTAAATTGACCATATTAACTTCTAATAAATGTTTATCATTCCTTCAAAATAAATTTTTATATCTCTCAACCCCCCTTATTTTATATTCGCCGAGGGAGAAGCGTTGCTTGAAAAGCAAAGAAACCAACAAGCCGCGTTAACGCTTTGCGCGCCTGGTCCTTGCGCCCTCTGGCGGCGGAGCGCGGCCGCACTCACCTTCCTCTTGCACAGGAACTGCACGATCTTCTCGGGGCTGCTGCCCTGCACGTGCTGGCGGCTGAGCAGCACGGCGCACACGAAGCCGTCGTCGGGCGTGACGAAGCGCTGCTCCAGGTAGAACGCGCGGTCGTCCCAGCAGAGGAGGCGCGAGCGGATGTGAAAGCGCTGCAGCAGGCGCAGGGAGCGGCGGTAGCGCACGGCGCAGCCGCTCATGACCATGCCGGCGCGGAGCGCGCGCAAGGCGCCCAGCAGGCCGACGGACTTGAGGAGGGCGAAGCGCGACAGATCGGCCTCGCGCGAGTAGCGCGCGTTGTTCATGTGCATCAGCAGGTCGAGGTCGTGAGGCAGCACCAGGCTCGAGAAGCGGTGCTCGGCCAGCAGGTCGCGCGCGGCCGGCCGCAGGCGGGGCCGCAGCAGCAGCAGCGCCGCGCGCACGAAGTACCAGCCGTCCAGCAGGGCGAAGAAGGCGGCGACGGAGAGGGCGGCCAGCAGCGCCCACATCGTGCTCCCGGCTCGAGGCGGCGCGAGCCCGGCGCTGCTAGCGCGCGGGGCGGGCGCGTGCCGTAGAACGCCGGCTCGCGCCTCAAAAACAAGAAATCGAACGTTTTCGACCGTTGGGCGCGAGGAGGGCCGGCTCGCGCCCGCCCGACGCCTGTAGAAGGACTTAAGCTAAAGCTTGGAACGGCAAAAGGCAACACAACCACCGGGGACTCGGCGGACACCGATGTCATGTATTTATTTATTATTTTTTTTAGCTTTTCCGCAAAATAATAAAAGATAGAACGGAGCGTCTCGGTTAGGAGCGCTCCGTTTATTCCTATTCAGATTTAAAACCGTGGAAGAGGGGAGCGTTCAGCAGCCGGTGACCTCGGTGGACCTTGTGCTGTGAGGTAGAGTACAACATGCAGGGGGGGGGGGAAGAGGAAGAAAAAAAGCCGGTTCCTTTTCCCGCAGCTGGCGCGTCTCTATGACGGGAAAGGTGCACGCGCTCGATCGAGTCGCGGCGCTCTGACGTCTGCTGACGCACCTATGCGAAGAGCGCGACCAGAGGGACACCTGCGCCGCGCGCAATAACTTTACTTTATTACATTTTATTGAAGAAATGCAATAAATACATAACAATATAATGCAGTAAAATAATCATTACATTTAAATTTACCATATTAATTTCTAATAAATGTTTATCATTCCTTCAAAATAAATTTTTTCCAAATTACCTAGTACAGCTCTCAATATATTCCCTCCATTTTCGACCCCCCTTATCCTTATTTATGTTATAACATTTTATTGAAGGAATGCAATAGAAACACAACAATATAACACAGTAAAATAGTCATTACATTCAAATTGACCATATTAACTTCTAATAAATGTTTATCATTCCTTCAAAATAAATTTTTTCCAAATTACCTAGTACAGCTCTCAATATATTCCCTCCATTTTCGACCCCCCTTATCCTTATTTATGTTATAACATTTTATTGAAGGAATGCAATAGATACACAACAATATAACACAGTAAAATAGTCATTACATTCAAATTGACCATATTAACTTCTAATAAATGTTTATCATTCCTTCAAAATAAATTTTTTGAACAAGACTTATTCATATATTTTGTTTAGAATTATAGGAGTTTGTTTAAGCACAATTAATTTATAACAGTTTTGAACTCAATTAAACAATGTTTTACCATGAATTCAACTGTAAAGAACATCCTCCTACATCACATTTTTCATTTGCACAAACATTTTATCATTCCTTCAACATATATTTTAATATATCTAAACTATTTATTCCTGTATCCCCTCTTATTACTTCATATATATGTATATCAAAATCATTCAAATTTCCCTCCCTACCCTAGAACGAAAGGTGACATAAAACATCAAATAATTAATATTTTTTTTAAAAAAATTAAATTAATTTTTATATCTAATATAAAGTATTAAGAATCAAACTTCTTGCTTTCGAGGATAATTTTTGTATATAAGGATCCCAGATTTTTAAAAATAATCGTGTTCTTTTAGGAAATTTACGAACCTCAAAAACCTCAAATAAAATTAAACGATGGAATTGATTCCTCCAATGCCAATAATTTGGAGGATCTTTTTGTAACCAATATTGTAATATGCATTTATGACCAATCATACATGCTTTTTGAAAAAGAATACATCTTTCATGTCCAAAAACCCCACAAGCTGCTGCCTTGCCAAACAACACACCTTTTGGAGATTCAATCAATTGACAATTCCATAATGACCCCAAAAATAATAGTATGGCAGACCAGAAAGATTTGATCAGATGACATTTCCAAAACGCATGAGACAAAGTATTGGAATCCTTCTCACATTTGATACAAATAGAAGAATTTACTAATCCTAAATGAAATGCTTGTATTTGTGAAAAAAATGCCCTATGTAAAACTCTATATGTACATTCTCTCCAAATATATCCTGTAATAATTTTAGGTAAACGATGAATAGCTTGACTGAAATCTTGAAGTGTTAATTGAATTCCCATTTCAGCACTCCATTTTTGTATAATATTGTCATATGTTCTATCTGGAATCAAACTCCACCACAATTTATGTAATAAAGATACCGAAATAGGAATATCATTACATTGGTTAAAAAAATTTAAAATCTTATCGTGTACACCCAATGATATCCCCCCTCTTATGATTTGATTTATATAATGTTGTACTTGCATATATCCATACAATGCCCCTGGACCACTTCCAACAATTAAGGAAAGTTCTGGAAATCTATACAATCTCCCAGACTCATCTAAAAGCTGAGCAATAAATTTAATCCCTTTATTTGCCCAATGTCTAAAAGTAACATTAGTCATACCCGGAGAAAAATCACTATTTCCTTGAATAGGCAAAAAATCAGTAACAATTTGATGATATTCCAAAAATTTCAATAATTTATTCCATACTAATCTTAATGGAATCAAAATAGAATTTCCTTTTAAATAATCTGGTAATCTTGACATTGGTACTTGAATCAAAAATAATAAATGATAAGGTTGAAAAAATGCTTTTTCATATGACAAAGGGGTAAATGAATCATCCTCTAGAACCCATTCCCTTATATGTCGTAATAAACAAGCCCAATTATAAATACGAATATCTGGAAACCCTAAACCTCCTTTTATACCCGGACCCAATAAAAAATCAAAAGACAATTTAGGTTTTTTAGCTGCCCAACAAAATTTTATACTTAAAGTTTTTAATTTTCGCCAATCACCATTATTCAATACCAAAGGGATCATCTGGAAGACATATAACCATTTTGGAAAAATTATCATTTTAAATAAAGCAATCCTACCCCCCAAAGATAAAGGTAAATTTTGACATTTTTGTAATTTTAGTTTAGTATAATTAAGCAAAGTTAGAATATTTACCTCATATAACAATTTAGGATTCCCCGGCAAATAAATACCTAAATATTTAAAATACTTTTCTGTCCACTTTAAAGGAAAATCTGGACCCCATTCTCTATTTAATTTATCATTGGTCGCTAATGCTTCAGATTTATCCATATTTAATTTAAAACTAGAGAAATCTCCATATTCTTTAATACAGTGGTGCCTCGCATAACGAACACCTCGCACAGCGAATGCTGCGCACAACGAACTTCATGTCTTGCTTCCTACAATGAACTTCGTTTCACACAACGAAGTCGCCCGAGCTGCATCCTTCCGCGCAGGCACTGCGCTTAACTGCCCTCTCTCCGCCTGGCTCCCTGTGCAGTGTCGGACCGTCGGCTCGCAGGGGCCCGGCGCCTACTGTTGATGCGTTGGGGGGGGCGGAGCTACTCTCGCCGCTTCCCTGATGCTAGAAAAAAAAAAATGAACAGTTAAGTCCCAGTTTTTGCCGCTGAGACTCTGCCCTCTCTCACTGTAAAATTATTGTTTATACAGTATATCATGGCTTCTAAAAAAAGCAGGAAGGTGATTTCTGTTGAAATTAAACGGGAAATAATTAGAAGGAGTGAATGTGGGGTAAAACAGTGTGACCTCGTCAAAGAGTTTGGCCTCAGCAAAACCACCATTTTCACCATTTTGACAAATAAGGATGCAATAAAATCAGCCAAAGTAGCCAAAGGAGTATCAAAACTATTTCATGAAAAACATAGGTCTTCAATCCACGAGGAAATGGAGAGGCTATTAGCAATTTGGATTAAGGACAGGCAGGTGAAAGGTGATGTGTTGTTTTAAAAAACAATTATGTTTTTAGATGTATCTAAATAAAAATAATAACAAAAAATTTATCTTTTTTTATGTCATCTTAGCATATTTTATGCTACAGAACGAATTATTTTTTTTAACATGTATTGTTATGGGAAAACGCGTTTCACATAACGAACTTTTCGCATAACAAACTTGCTCCTGGAACCAATTAAGTTCGTTGTGTGAGGCACCACTGTACATTCTAATAATGTTTGCAAAGAAAAACGAGGATTAGTTAAATGTACTATAATATCATCTGCAAATGCAGCAATTTTAAAAGTAAAAGCCCCTATATTTACCCCTTTAATATCATCAGTTAAAATAATATCTCTAATTAAAGGATCCAACATTAAAATAAATAATAAAGGGGATAAAGGGCAGCCTTGCCTCGTTCCTTGACTTACTGGGAAAAAAATCTGAAGAAATCCCATTTACATGAACTCTAGCTTGTGTATCTGAATATAAAGTTTTTATGGCTTCTTGAAAAAATCCTGTAATTCCATATTTAGTTAAAACTGCAAATAAAAATTCCCATCTAACCCTATCAAATGCTTTTTCAGCATCAAAACTAATAAGTAAGGAAGGAATGTTTTTAAGATGTACCCATTCCAAAGAAGATAAAATTGATCTAATATTTTTAACCGCAGTTCTTCCTTTAACAAACCCTACCTGAGGTTCAGCTATTAAATCTGGTAAAATTTTTGCTAATCTATTACCCAAAATTTTTGCTAACAATTTTGCCTCATAACATAAAAGAGAAATTGGCCTATAAGACTCAACTCTCTTAGGATCCTTTCCAGGTTTTGGAAAAACAATAATTTGTGATTGTCGTAAAGTTGGTGATAACAATTTTTCTTTAATTTGATTATTAAACATAGCAACTAAAGAGGATGAAATATTTTTCCCCATTATCTTATAAAATTCGGCCCTATAACCATCCAATCCCAGTGCTTTACCCAATGGACTTTGCTGAATAGCTAGTAATAGTTCATCTTCCCCTATCGGACAATTTAAATTTCTTTGGTCATTCTCCCCTATACAAGGTAACGTTAAACTAGATAAGTACGTATCACTAAATAGTCCATTATCATGACTAGAAGCAAATAAGGAAGAATAATAATTTTGGAATTTTTTACATATATCTGATTCTTTAGAATAAATTTGACCTTGTGATGTTTGAATTTGTAAAATTCTATTATTACTACTAGCTCCTTTAACTAAATGAGCCAATAATGCACCAGTCTTGTTACCATATTTATATAATTTATATTGATAATATTTGACTGATTTAATGGTACGTTGATGTAAAAGCTCATTCAATTATTTTTGGATTGCCAATAAATTTGCATTATTATCCTCCGTAGGATTTCTAGCATGACATCTAATCTGTATTAATTGTTTTTCTAATCTTAAAATATCTCTATCTCTTGCTTTCTTTTTCTGACTTGAAAATGCAATAATTTCCCCCCTTATAACCGCTTTAGCTGCTTCCCAAAACAAAGTTGGATTTTCCCTATGTTGTTCATTATTAATTTGATAATTATTCCAACATCTAAATATATGCTCCTTAAATTTTTCATCATTATATAAATCTAAAGGAAACCTCCATTGTGGTGTACACATATAATCAGATGTTAAAGTTAAAATAATCCAAACAAATGCATGGTCTGATATCTCTGTGGGCCCAATACCCGTCTCATGTATCTTCGAAAAAAGTGCATCAGAACAAAGAATATAATCAATTCTAGAGTGAGTATTATGTACCCTAGAACAATGTGTATAATCCCTATCTAAAGGATGCAATACCCTCCAAATATCCAATAAATTAAGAGAATCACATAATAAAGGAACCCCTTTTGATACATCAAGTTTATCTGTCCTTCTTAGAACTGATTTATCTATTCCTGGGTCTGCCACCCTATTAAAATCACCCCCTATAATTAAAGGACAAGAGTTCAATTGAATTAGGTTGTTCAACAAAACAGCAAAAAAATTTTTTGTCATAAATGTTAGGAGCATATAGGTTACAAAGTAAAAATTCCATTCCATTAATTTTAACTTTAGCAATTATATATCTTCCCATTGGATCAATCTGAATATGTATTTTTTCTACTACCATAGACTTATTAAAAAGAATAATTACTCCAGCTTTTCTATTAATAGCAGGAGCTTCAATATAATCTCCTACCCACCAAGTATGAAGCTTAGCATGTTCCTGTGCATTCAGATGTGTTTCCTGTAAAAATACTATTGTAGCCTTATGCCTATTTAGACTTTGCAATATCTTCTTCCTTTTAATAGGAGATGAAATCCCCCCTACATTCCAAGATATAAATTTTATAGACATTTTTTTACCTCACCTTAAAAGATATTGCAAAGATCCTTAATAAAATCCCATCTAATAATGGAAACTGTCCCAGCCACCAGTCCCCATTAAATAATAATAAATGTAATTCAAATTGAAATATATATTGTGTAATATAACATATAGTCACCTTCCATTCTAATCTCCCTCTTAAATAATCCTCCCTAATCAAAACCCTATTCCCCCCACTATTTCCCCCCATCCCATTATCCAATCCATCAACATCCCCCACACCTCTATATAAATCCACCCCAAAATATCTTTCCCCGTTTGACCAAAGACAGATAAACCATCTAAAGTCATTGCTATGATTCCCTTACTCTTCCCCCAAATCCAACCTCTATAATACTCATATCAAAGAAAACATTTAATTAACAATTCAACAAAAACAATGCATCCGTTAAAATAATAATAATGATGATAATAATAATAAAAATATTAAAATCTTACACTTTTTCATTAAAAAAATAAATAAATAAATAAAAATAAATATATAAAATATATATACTTATAATCAAGTCTATAACTTCACAATCTTAAAATATCATTTGCGATCATTAATTCATTTAATATATCATTTATATTTCAAATTACCTTTAAATAAAATATTCAAACATTAAAAATTGTAATTGATTAAAAAATTTTTATTTTTTTTTAAGCACTGTAAAATAATTAGTGTCTATATCCGATAGTAAATTTCATTACGAATATATGTTGTGTTAAAATAGAAAGATAATTTCCCTATTAAAATGCATCGATGTTTGACAGCTCAGAATATTTGTAAACCATTAAAGATATGAAACTCATCAAATTAAAAATTATATATTCATTGTGTTATATATTAATTTCTTATCAAATTTAAATTTTTTAATAGTTCACTATTACAATATATTAGTTTTCATAAATAGCCATTTAGTTATAATTTTCTTATATAGCCCTTTAGTTCCAATCTTCTTAGACCACTTTATTAATTCCCATCTTCCTTAATTCCAAACTACAGTGGTGCCTCACACAACGAACTTAATTGGTTCCAGGAGCAAGTTTGTTATGTGAAACGTTCGTTATGTGAAACGCGTTTTCCCATAGGAATACATGTAAAAAAAAATAATTCGTTCTGCAGCATAAAATATGCTAAGATGACATAAAAAAGATAAATTTTTTGTTATTATTTTTATTTAGATACATCTAAAAACATACATCTCCCTGTCCTTTTACTTCCACTATCTTCCTATCCCATCTCTATTCCCTTTTGTCCCTCTCCCCATGATCAATCATCTCACCACCTCTCTCTGCCCTCACCCTCAGGGTTCAAGATTGCTTCCACTCTTTTTCCTGTTGTTCTCTCTGCCTGTCACCCTATGATTTAGCATCCCTTCTGCCCTTGTCCAATATTTCCTCTTCTCTCCCTCCCTCTCATCCCCTGCTCCAACATGTGCTTTCAGCGGCCTTCTCCCCCCTTAAGCGTCTTTTCTTCTCCACTCCACCTTTCCTCCCTCCCTGCCTCCACCTTTGTGGCGCTTTTGCACCCGACCGACAACAGAACAGGCCCGGTCGGTACAAATCTCCCTGTCCTGTAGCCGCGAATCTAAATTACCTTCTTACAGCAGCTTCAATAATCCAGCTGCTGTAAGAGGTAATTTAGATTCGCGGCTACAGGGCAGGGAGGTTTGTCGGCCGGGCCTGTTGTCGGTCGATCGGGGGACCTGACCAGCTGTGCACATTCTTCGGGGCGGACCGCCCCCTCCCCCCTCTTTCGTTCGCCATTGCCTTCTTCCTACCTGCCCTGCCGCAGCCGCACACAGCCGAACGGAAGTCTTCCTGATGTCAGCGCTGACGTCGGAGGAAGGGAGGGCTTTGCTTAAGCCCTCCCTCCGACGTCAGCGCTGACATCGGGAAGATTTCCGTTCGGCTGTGTGCTGCGACAGGGCAGGTAAGGAGAAGGAGACTACCCTCGCGGCTCGACCAACCCCGCTGCGATCCAACCCCGCAGGAACCCCGGACTTCGTTGTGTGAAACGAAGTCCGTTGTACGAATCAAGACATAAAGTTCGTTGTGCGCAGCGTTCGCTGTGCGAGGCGTTCGCTGTGCGAGGCACCACTGTACTTAGACATCTTTTTAATTTCATTCTTCTTTAGTTCCAATCTTCTTAGATACCTTTTTGTTCCAATGTACTTATACAGTCTTTTAGTTCCAATCTTCTAATACCGCCATTTAGTTTTTATCTTCTTTAGTTCCAATCTTCTTTGACAGCCATTTAGCTTTTATCTTCTTTAGTTCCAATCTTCTTAAATAACTTTTTAGATCCAATACTTATACAGTCTTTTAGTTCCAATCTTCTAAGACAGCCATTTAGTTCCAGTTCTAAACCGCCATCTTTTAAACAAACACCAACTGTCATTTCCTCTGAGTTCCCTCATCTGGAATCAGATGATGAAGCTCAGTAAATTGATTAGCTGCTGAAATATCTGTAAAAAAGTATTGTTTGCCAAGATGACTCAATCTTAACTTTGCAGGGAATAACAAAGAAAATGGAACTTTTGCTTTAGCCAGATGTGTGCATAATGTAGTGAAAATTTTTCTTTGAGACACGACTTTGAGTAATCCTGGAAACATAATATCTTTTGTGATTGATACATCAGTTCTTTCCCTGATCGAATATGTCTTAATATCAGTTCTTTATGAAAGTAATTCAATACTTTTATTATAACCACACGAGGTTTTTGATTAAAATCTCTTCTTGGCACCAATCTGTGTGCTCTTTCAATTTTTAAAGAATCAATGTCCTTGGGCAAGCTTAATTGTGTGGTTAACCAATTTTCCAATATACTTCTCAAATCTTTATCTAAAATTGTCTCTGGAAAACCGACAAGCCTTAAATTATTTCTTCTATTGCGATTTTCCAAATCATCAATTTTTTCTTCTAGTACTTTACAAGTGTCTTTTAGAAGTTTATTTTCAGATTTGAGGTGTACTACATCACTTTCAATTGAATCAGTCCTCATACCAATTGCAGCCACATCTCTTATAAGATCATTCATTTTATCTCCCATTTCCAGAATTTTTTCCAACACTGGTTTTAACTTCCGGTCCAACGATCTTTCCACCGACATTGATATCTCTTTCATAATCTCCGTAGCAGTCCATATAACTTCAGTTTGTGGAGTTGCCGTTACTCCCTCCGCCATCTTAAGTTTACTACGAGATTTATCTTTGTCTTTTCTAATCGATTTCGCAGTAGTTTTATAAATCCAAAGTAGTATATAATAATTCAGACTATATTCGCAAAAACCTTTGATATCAATGCAGTAGAAAAACTACACAATACCGCTGATTAGAGGCCGATTTAGGAGAAGTGAAGCGGGAGCTGAGCAGTTCAACAGCCGCTCAGCATCATAGCATTCTCGAACCTCATAACTTTAGTGACATAATTGGCTGCGCCGTCTCTCTGGTTGCTTGAACATGTTTTGCAGTGCAGAGAAGGAGGTGCTGATATAAGTTTATGGTTAGTTTGCTATATCGTATGGGCCCTATGACCCTCCCCCCTCTCCCCGTGAGCTCCGCTCAGCTGCTAAGTCCTTGCTCTCTATGCCCTTCTCTTCTTCACTTGGAGCAAGCAGCCCGAATCCCTGCGGTGGGCTCTGTCTCTGGCAGTGTTCAAGGACTGTTTAAAAGCCCACCTCTATGGGAGTGCTTTCGACTCCTAACTCCTCTCAACTTAGGTTCTGCATCTCCCAACCCTATATGTTGAGTCTGTCTGTCCAAGTTAGATTGTAGGCTCTTAAGAGCAGGGACTGTCTATAAATGTCAGCCCACCTCTTTGAGAGTGCTTTCGACTCCTAACTCTTCTCATCTTAGGTTCTGCATCCCCCAACCCCATATGTCATGTGTGACTGTCCAAGTTAGATTGTAAGCTCTTCAGAGCAGGGACCATCTATAAATGTCAGCCCACCTCTTTGAGAGTGCTTTAGACTCCTAACTCCTCTCAACTTAGGTTCTGCATCCCCCAACCCTATATGTTGAGTCTGTCTGTCCAAGTTAGATTGTAAGCTCTTAAGAGCAGGGACCATCTATAAATGTCAGCCCACCTCTTTCAGAGTGCTTTCCACTCCTAACTTCTCTCAACTTAGGTTCTCCATCTCCCAACCCTATATGTTGAGTCTGTCTGTCCAAGTTAGATTGTAAGCTCTTAAGAGCAGGGACTGTCTATAAATGTTAGCCCACCTCTTTGAGAGTGCTTTCAACTCCTAACTCCTCTCACCTTAGGTTCTCCATCTCCCAAACCTTTATGTCATGTGTGACTGTCCAAGTTAGATTGTAAGCTCTTAAGAGAAGGGACTGTCTATAAATGTTAGCCCACCTCTTTGAGAGTGCTTTCGACTCCTAACTCTTCTCATCTTAGGTTCTGCATCCCCCAACCCCATATGTCATGTGTGACTGTCCAAGTTAGATTGTAAGCTCTTTAGAGCAGGGACCATCTATAAATGTCAGCCCACCTCTTTGAGAGTGCTTTCGACTCCTAACTCCTCTCAACTTAGGTTCTGCATCCCCCAACCCTATATGTTGAGTCTGTCTGTCCAAGTTAGATTGTAAGCTCTTAATAGCAGGGACCATCTATAAATGTCAGCCCACCTCTTTCAGAGTGCTTTCGACTCCTAACTCCTCTCAACTTAGGTTCTCCATCTCCCAACCCTATATGTTGAGTCTGTCTGTCCAAGTTAGATTGTAAGCTCTTAAGAGCAGGGACTGTCTATAAATGTCAGCCCACCTCTTTGAGAGTGCTTTCGACTCCTAACTCTTCTCACCTTAGGTTCTCCATCTCCCAAACCTTTATGTCATGTGTGACTGTCCAAGTTAGATTGTAAGCTCTTAAGAGCAGGGACTGTCTATAAATGTCAGCCCACCTCTTTGAGAGTGCTTTCGACTCCTAACTCTTCTCATTTTAGGTTCTGCATCCCCCAACCCCATATGTCATGTGTGACTGTCCAAGTTAGATTGTAAGCTCTTCAGAGCAGGGACCATCTATAAATCTCTGCCCACCTCTTTGAGAGTGCTTTCGACTCCTAACTCCTCTCAACTTAGGTTCTGCATCCCCCAACCCTATATGTTGAGTCTATCTGTCCAAGTTAGATTTTAAGCTCTTAAGAGCAGGGACTGTCTATAAATGTCAGCCCACCTCTTTGAGAGTGCTTTCGACTCCTAACTCTTTTCATCTTAGGTTCTGCATCCCCCAACCCCATATGTCATGTGTGACTGTCCAAGTTAGATTGTAAGCTCTTCAGAGCAGGGACCATCTATAAATGTCAGCCCACCTCTTTGAGAGTGCTTTCGACTCCTAACTCCTCTCAACTTAGGTTCTGCATCCCCCAACCCTATATGTTGAGTCTGTCTGTCCAAGTTAGATTGTAAGCTCTTAAGAGCAGGGACCATCTATAAATGTCAGCCCACCTCTTTCAGAGTGCTTTCGACTCCTAACTTCTCTCAACTTAGGTTCTCCATCTCCCAACCCTATATGTTGAGTCTGTCTGTCCAAGTTAGATTGTAAGCTCTTAAGAGCAGGGACTGTCTATAAATGTCAGCCCACCTCTTTGAGAGTGCTTTCAACTCCTAACTCCTCTCACCTTAGGTTCTCCATCTCCCAAACCTTTATGTCATGTGTGACTGTCCAAGTTAGATTGTAAGCTCTTAAGAGAAGGGACTGTCTATAAATGTTAGCCCACCTCTTTGAGAGTGCTTTCGACTCCTAACTCTTCTCATCTTAGGTTCTGCATCCCCCAACCCCATATGTCATGTGTGACTGTCCAAGTTAGATTGTAAGCTCTTCAGAGCAGGGACCATCTATAAATGTCAGCCCAACTCTTTGAGAGTGCTTTCGACTCCTAACTCCTCTCAACTTAGGTTCTGCATCCCCCAACCCTATATGTTGAGTCTGTCTGTCCAAGTTAGATTGTAAGCTCTTAATAGCAGGGACCATCTATAAATGTCAGCCCACCTCTTTCAGAGTGCTTTCGACTCCTAACTCCTCTCAACTTAGGTTCTCCATCTCCCAACCCTATATGTTGAGTCTGTCTGTCCAAGTTAGATTTTAAGCTCTTAAGAGCAGGGACTGTCTATAAATGTCAGCCCACCTCTTTGAGAGTGCTTTCGACTCCTAACTCTTCTCACCTTAGGTTCTCCATCTCCCAAACCTTTATGTCATGTGTGACTGTCCAAGTTAGATTGTAAGCTCTTAAGAGCAGGGACTGTCTATAAATGTCAGCCCACCTCTTTGAGAGTGCTTTCGACTCCTAACTCTTCTCATTTTAGGTTCTGCATCCCCCAACCCCATATGTCATGTGTGACTGTCCAAGTTAGATTGTAAGCTCTTTAGAACAGGGACCATCTATAAATCTCTGCCCACCTCTTTGAGAGTGCTTTCGACTCCTAACTCCTCTCAACTTAGGTTCTGCATCCCCCAACCCTATATGTTGAGTCTATCTGTCCAAGTTAGATTTTAAGCTCTTAAGAGCAGGGACTGTCTATAAATGTCAGCCCACCTCTTTGAGAATGCTTTCGACTCCTAACTCTTCTCATCTTAGGTTCTGCATCCCCCAACCCCATGTGTCATATGTGACTGTCCAAGTTAGATTGTAAACTCTTCAGAGCAGGGACCGTCTATAAATGTCAGCCCACCCCTTTGAGAGTGCTTTCATAAGAAGAACATAAGAAACGCCTTCACTGGATCAGACCGAGGTCCATCTAGTCCGGTGATCCACACACGCGGCGGCCCATTTAGGTACTCCTTTTTGGAGACCCGGATTTACCGTATCCCTCAATATGATATGCAAGAAGGTGTGCATCCAACTTTCACTTGAATCCCAGTACAGTAGTCTCCTCCACAACCTCCTCCGGGAGTGCATTCCAAGCACCCACCATGCGCTGTGTGAAACAGAACTTCCTGACATTTGTCCTGAACCTGCTGCCACTCAGTTTCAGGCTATGACCTCTTGTCCGTGTAACAACTAAAAATGTTAGTAATGCTGCTTCTTGGTCTATTTTAACAAATCCTTTTAATATTTTGAAAGTCTCCTCTCACCTTGGGTTCTGCATCCTCAACTCTATATGTTGTGTCTGTCTATCCAAGTTAGATTATAAGAGGGGCCTTAGGCATTTGGGCCAATCAGGCCCTAGGGTCCCGTGGGTTGGGCAGGGGAGGGGCGGGCCCGCCTCATTTGGACAGAGGTGGGCCTGCTGGCCGGACGTGCGGAGGAGCCATCTGGTCCAACTTGGAAAGTAAGACTAAGGGGGGGGTTCTAGGGTTGGGGGGTCCAGCAGGAGGGGTTGGGCACCCTCCTGCTGACAATCTTAGGGGGGGGCTGGTAGGATGTGTTGGGCACCCTCCTGCCGGCCATCTTAGGGGGGGTCGGCAGGAGGGGTTGGGTACCCTCCTGCTGTGATTGCCAGGTGGGCCATTGGAGGGGTCGGCAGGAGGGGGGGGTTCTGTCAGCAGGAAGGGCTGAGCACTTTCCTGCTGGCAATCGTCGGAGGGCGGGGCAGGTACTGTCAGCAGGAAGGGTTGAGCACCTTCCTGCCGGCGATCTTAGGGAGGGCATTGGGAGGTCCGGAGGAGGAGTTGGGCACCCTCCTTCTGGCGATCTTCGGGGGAGGGGGCAGTTGGGGGGGTTCCAGGGAGAAGGGTTTGGCATGTTAAACCTGATTCTGTAACCGGCGTCTGCAACATGGATGTCGGTTACAGAATCGGGTTAACTTTGGGCGGGTGTAGGCCCGATTGTATAGGACGCCCAGACCGGTGTCCTATAAAAATTCTGGGCCATAGAGTTTTGCATAGGGCATATTTTTGACAGGTACAAGCATTTCATGCAGGATTAGTTAATTCTCCTATTTGTATCAAATGTGAGAAAGATTCTAATACTTTATCTCATGCATTTTGGAAATATCATCTTGTTAAATCTTTCTGGTCTGCCGTCCTATTATTTTTAGGTTCATTATGGAATTGTCAATTGGTGGAATCTCCAAAAGGGGTGTTATTTGGTAAAGCAGCAGCTTGTGGGGTTTTTGGACAGGATAGATATATTCTATTTCAAAAGGCATGTATGATTGGTCATAAATGCATATTGCAATATTGGTTACAGAAAGATCCTCCTAGTTATTGGCATTGGAGGAATCAATTCCATCGTTTAATTTTATTTGAGGTTTTGGAGGTTCGTAAATTTCTTAGAAGAACACGTTTATTTGGGACCCTTATATACAAAAATTATCCTCAAAAGCAAGAAGTATGATTCTTAATACTTTATATTAAAGCTATGTAAATGTTCTTTGCATTTTTATATATTTGGTATTTCATGTCACCTTTCATTCTAGGGTAGGGGGGGAATAGGAAGGATGATTTTAATATGTGTTAAATTACTTGAACTGTATTTCTGTTTAATTCATTTATTATAATGTTATAATAATATTAAAAAACAGTCTAAGGTAATTTTTTAAAAATGTTATAAATGAAATAAAAAGAATGAAGGGGAGAAGGGTAGAGGGTAATGGGAAGGGATCAAGGGGGGTATAGAAAGGAATGGATTAGGTATATAGAAATATATTTTGGAGGAATGATAAAAATATGTATGGAAATATTATTATTGTGAATTTAATTGTAATGAATATCTCTTTGTATCTTAACCATTGTATATTTATTTGATTCCTTCAATAAAATGTTATAAATTAACTTTGACTCCAGATGTTTCATTCCACAGCATCACCCCTCCACTACAAGGCAGAAATGTTACTTCCCTCAGATTCCAGAAGAGGGCACATTTGTACTGTGGCTGCAAAGCAGTAATGCCAGTACTTTAAGAAAGATGGTTCATTCCTGTATGGAGGAAGGCTTCAGTGCCCATGCAAAATAAACACATTAATACACAAGAATATGCCAGGATTGGGCACACCAGTATTGAATGAGCAATTTACTATAATGCTCTATGATGTGAGGCCTATTTATGACAGGACATTTCTTTCAGAAAAAGGAATTGAGAGCTGAAACTGCGGTTAGCACGAGCTGAAACCAGGGACAAAGTTGGCACCTATGCTGTTAAGTGCTAATATTCTAGCTTTAACTAACCCCCTCTTTTACTAAGGTATGCTAACCGATTAGCGTGCGTTAAAGCAGTCCTTTCTTGTGTGGTGATTAAGGCACTGTCCCTGTAACTCCCGTAACTTTTTGTCCGTGCTGCTTGAAAGTAAGGAGCTTCAAAAGGGTTTAGAATTCTAGATGGAGAAGGAAACCCAAAGTGCGATCTGCAGGATTGGGAGGGACCTTAGACAACTTGGTTGCTTGCCTTGAGCCAGAATCCCAAGAGCAGTTGCTCCTCCTCCTGCCCTGAGTGATGCTCCCAAGGTTATCAGATTTCCTTGTAAAAAAAAAAAAAAGAGGACATTAACCCTGCCCCAGACACACCCCGTTCCAGTCCCACCCCCACACAAACCTTGTCTTCCCCAAGCTCAGGGCTGTGTCTGGAGAGCTTCTGAGCATGCATGGACACGATGTGATGATATCACATGCATGCTCGGAGGTCCTCCAGATGCGGTCCCAAGCTCAAGGGGGTAAATTCTCTATTACTGCGTTTAACTTAGGCGTGCTTTGGACGTCCGAAGTAAGTGAATAATTACGGAGTTAAGGGTCTTAATTAATGTTAATTGGGAAATAAACGACACATAGACGTCCCTAAGAGGTAGTTGACGGACTGACGTCTATAGAAAGCATAGTCCCGTCTCCAGCTCTGGACGTGGGCGTTCCGTGGGCGTGCCAAATGGGGACGCTAGATAGGCGCTACCTGAGTGAACAGCTGCGTCTAAATATCGTGTATTATGTAGACATAAGAAACCCTGGTCTAACTTGGATTTCAATGCCGTTTCAACTTTCGTAATTGCGGCTCTTTGTTAGACGCGAGGCAGACGTTCGCTGTGTTTTTTCATCAATAATTCCAATAGTGAGTTTGAATAAGTAATTTTCATCTTTTCTCTGTCCTAATAAATATAATGTCAATGGAACACATTATATTGCATGGATAACAAACCACATTTCTGCCCAAACAATAATATAATTTACACATGGCTTTTACAACCCCCTTTTTTTTCTCAACAAACAGCACTGCAATCGGCTCTCTTTTGAAAGCAAAGAAAAAACAGCACACATTATCAGCACTTAAAAAGAGAATAAACAGATACACACCTTAACATTCCACTTCCCTCATTGCAAAATGGAGGTCTTCAGTTGCACAAAACTGACCTCATTGTGACCTCATCAATCTGCACCTTCAAAGTAGTATGCCACAATTAAAAGATGTGCTGGGTGTAGAACTCACAACCTCTGGATGTTAGGAGCACAGGCTCCTAACACATAGGCTCCTAACACATAGAGCTACAGCTGTTTCTACTTAGGTCCATCTCACCACCCTTTCATATCATACTTGACTGAGCTGTCTATGCTCATTAGCTATCATATCAGGATGAACTCAAATAAGTTTAAGCAAAGGAATGCCTAAAGATTTGGAAGGTTTTCAAGTAGAAAACAAATATCAAATATGTATTAAAGAATTGCAGCACAAATGACGCTGATCCGTAAGGGCAAAAAAACACCACTTTTCCGGGTATGACGCCTAAACGGAACAGATTACTTACAGTCATATATCCATTAGTACAGTGCTTAGAATGAAGATTAGCGTGTGAGAAAAATGGAGCTCCACCTCACATGTATTCAACCACACTTGGGAATATGGGTTTGGGGCTCAGTGAAAGCAGCGCTTTTAACCATTGAGCTACCACTCTTTTGTCTCAGCCTACTATGACATTATAGCTAAACTCCTTTTCCCTTAGCACTTCACTAAGATATGATATGACAAGGGAGCCAGAGACATTGGAGCAAAAGGTGCTGTAGCTCAGTGAGGAAAGGCACTCTACCAATCTTCCGGGCTTTGAGGGTTCAAATCCCAGCCTGTATTTTACTTGTGGCATATCTACCTTCCAGGTGCACCTTGATGATGCTTTCCACTTCTTATAGGAGTTGAATATAACATTACTGTACAACTTTGCTGTGTAGCAGAAAAATAAACTTTTCCCCCTTCCATGCTAAGAATTTGAGTTCAACTCATCTTATATTTCTCCTTTTAAACATGGCATACTTTGTTAGTTTTTATCATGGTAAAGTATACATTTCTGAAATCGTGAAGAAACAATAATATACAACTACAGTGTTTTGTCTCCTAGCAGAATTAACTGCCTATAAGAAGCGGTATAAGCAAATCAAAACTGCTATAAGCACAAGAAAGCATTTCTAGCTCAACACGGTAATGCTCTTGTTCCAAGCTCTGACCTCTGAAACTCCCCGGTTCGACTCCCACCATTGCTCATTTTAATAAGGTCCTAGTTTTTTCCTATTAGCTCTTATAACAGGGTCTACATGGTGGACTTTGCCATTTGTAAGGTGCACATTTCCCTTTCCAGGCAAACCTATTTTCAACTTACCATGGCTCGGATATCCTAAGCAGTGATGAGAGGAAACCTTTCCTCTGACAGCAAGATGACATTTGTGGATCGCCTGGTTAATGTGCTCTACTACGCCTTGTCCATCTTCTCAAGCACCCTGGTTCAAATCCCATCCTCACCTTCACTTTTGTTTCCTTGCATCCTAACAGTTCTCAGAAGTGGTGGAATTTGCTGTTTCTCCTCAGCATTCTGCAGCCACAGGTGTATGAGATACTTTCATTTGCTCCTAACTGCAAGCCATTCTAGTAGGAATGTGTTTCTTTTGATGCAATATAGGCATTGGCCAACAGCTATGAGTTAAATCAAACTTCAGAGGGCTTGGACAGGTGTTGAAGAATGATCCAGTTAGGGGGGGATGTTTTTGGTGGGGGGAGGGTGTTCAGCATGAGAGAGAACAGGTTGCATTAAATATTAGACAATGGGCTGCACATAATAAAAGCTGAAGCAAAATATTGATATGTAAAGGCAAGGCTAAAGAGTTACCAGGTGTCCTGGCTGAGAAATGAATATAAACTATTTGCTAACCTTACTCAAGACTTGAACCCCCTGATGTATGGAAGATGAAAAAAAAGCAATGCCTTAAGGCATAGAGCTATAGAGGTAACTTTGTTTAGAACATAGAGCTTCGTATCAAAGCTTAGAGATGTGAAGGAAATGACTACAACGTCACTACAGCTGTATATGGCAACACGACATAACACAAGTATAGGAAGTTAACCAGGTAATGAGTATAAACCAACCTGGTCGTGCATGTGCAAGACCGGAGGGCTAAGACTTCGATAGGAAGGCAGGACTTAAATGAGAAACCAAGGTGGCAAGGGAGCCCCTTCTGAAGATTCAGACAAGTCTTGACCTGTTTTTGGGCCACCGCGGGAGCGGACTGCTGGGCAGGATGGACCTGTGGTCTGACCCGGCAGAGGCACTGCTTATGTTCTTATGACATCCAATGCACATCCAATTAGATTTGAATTCTAACGGTTCCTATGACGTCAGCCGCTAATTAGACGTGCTTAGTATATGGAAAGCTTTGGCACAGCCATTTTTCCTATGTAAGACCCCCTCATGTGAGTTGGTGTTTGTGGTGTTCCGTTTCCTCAATGATGAAACTTTGTGCTATGACTTGCCTGTTCTCCTTTATACTCCCTTCTGCCTTTGACACTCCTCCCCACCCCCATTATCTGTATTTCTTTAGTTTATGGATTTTTCTGGGTGTTGGTGTGAGGGATTGTTGAGGACTTAGGTTTTGTGTTAAGTGTGGAGGGGAATCAATTGTTAGGGAAAAGAAGGGGCCAGGCCAGGTTATACACAGATGCCCACACCCATCACTCTCCCTGCTTTCATAATGTCATGGTCTGCCCCACCTCCATTTTCCATATCTGCAACTCTCCATGCAAGAAATTCGATTTCCGTTTTGGAGCCATGTTGCAAGGTGAAGATATCTTTTCAGGCTACTTGTAGAACACGTTCAAACACACCTCCATAGGACAGCCAATGAGGTGTGATGGGCGTGGTTAGGAAGCGGGACAAGCAACCGCACCCGAAAGGCGCCCAATAGGCATAGAGAAAGTTTTCCCGCCCTGCTGACGTCAAACGCTACATAGGCGTGCATGGGTATAAGAAGGTCCAGGCGAGCAGTGTTTCCTTTCTATTCTGTCCTATTGCTTATGCAGATGTTTGAGACTTTACTCTGTCATAGTCTTTTACATTTTTTTTTCCTATCTCTGCCTCCCATTTCTCTCTATTCCACAGAGCCATTAACAAGCTACATGTCATTCTAATATGTTGTTTTATCTTTTCTAGAAGCAGCTCAGATAGTAAGTCCAGGTGAGAATGATATTTTGTAAGCTACTTAGGTGTCCTTATGATAGAACTAAAGAAACCAACCAGAAAAACTGACTTCTCTTTATGGGCTTTCATTGTGTGCTATTGTTTATAATAGTTATTTTATTTCTGATATCTCCTACTCTCCATTCCACAGGGTTGACAAAAATGACTGAGAAGACTGATAAAGACCATGCTGGTAGAAATTTTGCTGGTAGAAAAATGGATATGTAAGTAAAATGGATGTGTTCACACATCTGAGAGGGTTTACTCATAGAGCTAAAGTTAATTCTTTGTAGAATCAAATTACAGGCAAGTTAAAATCAGGTGAGGAACGGTTCTGTGTACTAACTCATTGATAAAAATAGGTCGGGTGTGTTGGGGGGGGGGGGAAACACTGCCATTCAGTGGACATCCAATCAGTGCCTAATGGCTGCCATTTTTAATAAGGAGTCTAAAGGTATGTTAGCACCTCTGTTACTTCTAGGTGTGTGTTCTGCCACAACTTCAGTGTTTAATTTTGGAGACATAAGTCTTTGTTAACAGTTTCTCTCTATTCTTCATTTCAGGTTAACTACGCTCATCACCTATGTGTTTGCCAGAGAGAGACCAGACGAGCAGCTCAGCACACCAGCTTGCACCTAGCCAAACAGTTGTAAGTGAGAATGATATATGGTAACCTTTATTTGCTTACTCTACTATTCTTCACTCGAGTCACTCTTCTGATGAGTGAAATAAATGTTCACAAAGCTAACATGTTTCACACTTCTATTGTTCTCTTCACACAGGTATCCTTGATGACTTTCAGGAACAATAGTAAATTGATAATGTTGGCCTCATAGAACACCATGGCACGCATTCCTGCTGTTATATGCACACAAACTTTTTGTTTTCAGTTAGTCTATTCCCTCACATGAGTTCTAAACAGTAGCAGTGGAGGATTACAGGTGATATTAACCCACACCATCAGCGAGTTAAGGCTATTGCTTTAACAACTATACCACGGTGACATCTAAGCAGCTCAACATAAATGAGGTTAACACTTTGCTTCAGGGAAGGGAGGACAGATATGGACCTTGGGGGTTGAACCCCCTGTTTGTGAACCTTGTGTAAACCAGCTTCTTCTCTTTTCTGTTTTCAGGCAACTTTAGTTTTTCCTGCAGTATTGTCAGATGGAGTTTTGTATTACTGAGAGCAGTGCAGCTGTGAGCATCTTTGTGGTTTCCACACCTGCTTAACCAAAATAGTGCAGCTCAAGAACCAGGAGGATAGATTGAGGTATCTGGCCTTTACTTCCATCACCTTCAGTGAAAGGAAGAAAAACCCACATGTCTCATTTGGATTCTCCTGGTGTGGAGCCACCTCTTACTAGCAGTAACCCTATTCCTCAACAACAAATCTACCACAGTGACTTATATTCTCTTCCTTATGTAGCCATTTACTTTGGAACAGGGACTGGCTTACTTTGCACATCATAGCTGAGATGTCATCATCTACCTACAGTTGCATATACCCTTGCATTCACTTGCTTCTTTCCTAGATTCTGCAATGATTTGATATCAGAGTGGCTAGCAGGTAATAGAATGAATGACAGACCCCAATAAATATTGTCAAACTTTCTATATGTCACCTTGTTGTTATATTGAAAAGGGCCTATTCAGCAGTCCCTTCTGAACCCCTATCTACCTTGGACTCTGTCCACTAAGCTGATGATGCTACAAGGCTAAAACCACACAGGAAAGTTTAAAGTAAATATAAACCAATATTTTTATTAAATTATTAAAACTTTTAAAAACGTAAACTTTTTTTAAAAACTATTTACATATATAACAACATATAACGCAGGGAAAGAGGGTGGGTGCCCCCCAAGAGCAGCTTGAGCTACCTCAGGCGAGGGGGGTGGAAGAGGTGCAGTCATTGAGAGGGTGTATGGCTGCTGGCACCATGCCCTCTTTCGGCTACCAGCCGCAAGAGGGCATGTTCCATCCTCTCCACACACCCTCTCAATACCTGCACCTCTTCCAAGAGGGCAGAGTAGGGCTCTATCTCCCTGACCGCCCCCTCCTGAGGCTGGTCGGGCTGCTCCTGGGGGGGAACAGCAAGGAAAGGGGGTGGTATGGGAACAGGAAGGGCAGGAGAGTGAGGGGAAGGGGAAGGTCCAACAGGGGATGGTGGTGGGGGTCCTGGAGGTAGTGGTGGGGCAGGCAGTGGGGGTCCAGGGGGCAGTGGTGGGGCAGGCGGTCCAGGGGGTAGTGGTGGGGCAGGCGGTGGAGGTCCAGGGGGCAGTGGTGGGGCAGGCGGTGTGGGTGGCTCAGCGAGCTGCCATGGGGAATCTTCCTCTTCTTCCCCCTCCTCCTCCGCCGATGACCATGGCGGAGCCCCCTCCCTCACTTCTGGGGCCCAGGGTGGGGTCATGGGTGCCACCTCCTGAGGGGGTGCCTGCGCTGCTGCTTGACAAGAGGGAAATAGGATACAGTCAGATATGTCCACAACACTTTTGAACATGACATTGTTTACTACTTTATTTTCTAATAACAGGATGCAAAGCACCTACTCCACTGTAAATATCAAAATGTAGCGTAAATAAGTGAGGCAAGTAGAACACCATAAAGCCATTGTGACATGATATCACAATAGCAGCTTTACTGCAGATTTTATGATTACGAATGGTTTACAGCTACTCAAGCATTTTCATCTATTTATTCTGGTAGGCTGATCACAAAGAAACACACGCTGGACTCATTACTCACCGGCTTCAGCGCGCAATTCCTCCCTCACCCCCTCAAGGAAGGCCTGCTCCTGGCGCCTCAGCAGCCGCCCCCTTTTCCTGAGATCCTCAACCTGGATAATAGAGAGAGAGAGAGAGAAAGAACAGAGAGGGAGGGATATGATGAGTGCCATCTAGCACTGTGGCATAACATGTTTACTTAAGTATTGACCTCTATAAGCACATAAAAATGGAGTATGCTGCCCTCCAAGAGCCCCTATCCGCTTTGCTGCCTGCCTCCACCCCCTTCTGCCACATGTTTACATGAATGTATTCACGTACTCCAGCATTTTCCCCTTTCTGTGCTGGAGGCATCGCTATCTCTCTACTGTACCTGGGACAGTGAGGGGGGGGGTTTGAGGTGACATGGCCAGCATCACAAGGAGGAGTGTGGGATTGAACTCACAACCCCAGGGTGCTGAGGCTGTAGCCTATCAGCACTGCCCCACATTACAGCATGTCCTGGTGAGCTTACAATCATGCAGCAGGGGCAATAAAATAGTTTGGTCAGAAGGAGCAGCGTGGCTTGAAACCCCTGACGTCAGGGTACTGACGCTGTCACTTTAAAAGTCATGCCACTATCTCCCTAGACCAGCAGATTGATACATACAGGAAAGGAAAGTTGTAGGTACTTGAAATGACATAGGAGCACTTTAATATATTTGTTTTCCTTTGGCAAAGTTGATTTCAAGATGTTTCTATTACAAATGCCATGCTGGTAACCCTCAAATTACTTGTCTGCATGTTGTCAATGGGATAGATGTGCTTTAGGAGCTGAATTTGTCATTTGAAATCCTACTACTGCTCCTTAGGGAAGTGCTTTAATTTTATTATTCAATGTAAAAGATGCACAATTGTAGTTTTAAAAATGAATCAAGATTTACACTACAAAAGATGACTAATTTGATGAGACAGGTTTACATAATCATTACATTTTACATGATTACTTGTGAAAGCCTCACTAGGAATACTTACTTCCCGGGGACATGAGGCTCTTCTATTATACCGCCGGGTCAGGCTGGTCCAGGATTGCCTGAACTGCAGGTATGTCCTGCGATGTCCTGGCATAACAAAATAATGGTGCTCATGCTGCAAAAACAATCTGGCCAGGAGATTGGTGTCCTCAGTGGTGAAGTTGGGCAGTCTTCTGGCAGCCATTTTATGAGAAATAACTGCGTATGAAGAACGGGCGATTCTATGATGTCACAACGCAAAAAAACGCGATGACGGTTTTGTGCCGCTTGGGTGTGCTTGCAGCGGCCGTTCCGCGCTACATCAACACTGTTGATTACATCCTAAACCACGCCGATATCGCTGTTATACAAAAAAGTATAGCACAACGCTTAGAACACAATGACAAGTTATAAATGAAATAAATGAAGATTGGGAAGTAATAGGCATAATCTCAGGCGGTTCACATATTTTAGCTTAGCTATGCATGTTTGGGTGGGTGGAAAAAAAAAAGAATATTATGTCTTGGGTAACCTTAGTCAGGACTTGAACCCCTGACCTTTGGAAGATACATGCAGTGCTTTTAAGCACTGAGCTATGTTGGGGATTTGGGAATGGGAGTCTCCAGAAATGACTTTAGGTACAAGCTTAGAAGCTTACCATGTAAACCTAATGAAATTTCACCTCCCCCCATGTATTTAGGTTCACACTATCTACATTTGAACAAACACAATGACAAGTTATAAATTAAATAAATGAAGATTGGGAAGTGAGGTTCACATATTTTAGCTTAGCTATGCATGTTTGGGTGGGTGGAAAAAAAAAAAAGAATATTATGTCTTTGGTAACCTTAGTCAGGATTTGAACCCCTGACCTTTGGAAGATACATGCAGTGCTTTTAAGCACTGAGCTATGTTGGGGACTTGGGAATGGGAGTCTCCAGAAATGGCTTTAGGTACAAGCTTTGACAAGGGGTAATCATTGCAAGTATCTACAGGTGTATTTGATCTGAGAACACCCAATGAACGTCCAAAACGATTTCAAAATTCTAACGTCAGACGCTACTTTATGGTTAGGGTTAGGGCTAGAGTTAAGTAGCTCAGTAGCTCAGTGAGTAAACGCGCTGTACCAATCATCTATAGGTTGTGAGTTCAACTCCCGGCTTGTCTTTTACTTGATTATAACATGAGGGGTTTATGCTGCAGGAGTGTGTTGTTGGGGTGTTGCAGGGGTGTCTAGGATGACAGAGAATAGTCACTTGCATTTTCAACAATGCATTTGAATTTCTTAAGACGAAACCTTAGTGAGCCGGGGGAGGAAGGTCACCGCAGCCTCGCGCCTCAGATGAAAAGGTTAATTTTTTAGGGACTGTGTAAGCTGATCTGGGACAGTCTTCAGCGACTCGGAGCCCTCCTCCCGGCTGGGCAGAAGGAGGAGGCTTTGCCGGTGGTGGTTTTGGTGGTGAGTGAGGGCGGGAAGGGGGAGTCGCCTGGCTGCTGCATCTGCACTCCTGCTGGCCACAGACCTACTGATCACAGAGCAGAGATCACAGAAGTACGCAGGTATGTGCGCATGCGCGGCTAGGGTTTTATTATATAGGATATACACCTATCGCATCTCATTTTCATCACAAACACATTAGCGAGACTATACACAATACATTACAAAGTTGAGCTTGGGTTTGATAAAATAAACAGCATAATTTTGACTCTGTATTACATTTATTGAACCATACTTAAGAATATAGGTGTTGCATCCGTGACAACGGTGCTTTACACCATTGAGCTACCAGTCTTTTGCCTCAAGTGATTGTGATATGATAGCTAAGTAGAGTATACTTTAGCACATCACTAAGGTATGCTATGACAGGGGAACCAGAAACACAGGTGTAGGTCAGTGAGTAAAAGCACTATATCGATCATCTGTAGGTTGTGAGTTCAACTCCCGGCTTGTCTTTTACCTTCCAGGTGCACCTTGATGATGTCACAATGAGGTCAGCATTGTGCTGCTGGCTACTTCCTCTTCCTGTGAACTAGAAGCCACATTCAGGTCTGATCTGTGTTTTGATTCTGTTTCTAAGTTGGGCCAGTGTAAGTTATGGGATTTACCTTTGTTCTGAAGAATGAGCTGATTGTAGGAATGTTTTAAAACCAGGAGAGTGTTCTTTCGAGCAAGATATCACTTCTAAACTATCTTCTCTGAAATAATGTCTCTGGGAAATCGAGAGAAAGCTTATTGGATGACTTAGGGTGCCTTTCCTGCCAGTCATTGTGGAACTTAAACGAAGTTTATATGGTGTTCAAAGTCCTATCCTTTCCACTTCTAATAGGAGGTGAGTATGACATTCCTGTACAGCTTTCTGTGTAGCATACATCTAC
Source organism: Geotrypetes seraphini (assembly GCF_902459505.1). NCBI lineage: Eukaryota > Metazoa > Chordata > Amphibia > Gymnophiona > Dermophiidae > Geotrypetes > Geotrypetes seraphini. The sequence goes on from NC_047085.1 coordinate 16,168,980, forward strand.
CGGTTCCCACCTTCCATACTGATAATGTAAGTTCAACATCCACTCGGTACGTTTCATCTTCTAGTTCTCCTTTGAAACATAACATATTTTTTTCCCTTGTATTAATGGTAAACTGTACAATTCTGATATCCTAGAGGAAAAAGATACAACACAGCAGTGTTCTCTGTCTGCCATTCCCTACCTCACTGATATTGCCAGATCAACTAATATATAGTTTATAAAATGGTATACTGTGTTTTGGTTATCCTTTTCATCATCCTATACTTAGAATGCTGAATGACTGATAATAAAGAGTATAAAAAAAGTATAATCTAAAAAAAAACAAAAAAACAAAACATCGTACCAACGACTATCACGGGTCTATTGGAGACGTCTTAATGACGTTTCAGAAACCTGCATCTATCTTACGCCAAGCGGTTGTAGAGACGTCTACCGCACGCCAAAGTACCGTTTGATTGACACTTGCGTTTGCCGGACGTCTAAAGCACGCCTATGTTAGACGTAGTAATAGAGAATTTACCCCAAGGTGTTCAAAACTCGAACAAACTGCCGGGCTTTGGAAATCCATCCTGGCACCCAGTCTTCTAAAAAAAGGACATATCTGGGTTTTCCCGGATATCTGGTTATCCTACCAAAGGCTGATGTTTCTCCTGAGTGATCCCAAAGGCCTCTTGCCTTGAGCCAGGCTCCCAAGGGCTGCTTTTTCTTCAGGAAAACCTGAAGGGATACACCTGTGTGAACTCAGTATTAACAACTCTCATAGCTAGTAACAGAGCTTCCCCCTAGAGAACTATCCTTTTAACCCAACTAGAACTATCAGTGGTGAATAGATATGAGCAACACTGTTCACCCGTAGTAAACAAAACATAAGAATAGCCATTCTGTCTCACACCAATGTGTTGCTGTGTGTTTATAGTACTGACCTCACTTATATAGACTAGAAGAGGTCAGTCCCATTTAATCTTTGCTTTCTTCTTATTGATTTACCTGTTTCTGAGGTTGTATGTATTGCTTTGTTTGGATGCTGCCCAGAGGCGTAGCCGGTATGCTAGTTACTGGGGGCAGAGCCCCCCTCCTTTGATCAGAACTCCCCCTCCTCCAGGCAGCAAGGGAGTATGTGGAGTGGTTGTGAAGCCGTGGTCCATATGCCTGCGGCCATCGGCTTTGCCGGTCTCGCGCCCTGGAACAGGAGTGGGTAGGGGTCGGCGGAGCCAATGGCCACATGCATGCAGACTGCACCTGTGGCAGACCGCCCTCACTGACCCACCCTTGGTACACTAGAGATACTGTCCCCCATCTGTTTCTCTATCTTCTAGTATGGAAACCTTTGTTGTATTTCAGATCCCGTCCCTAAATACGGTATCTTTAGAAGAGCTGTTAAGGCTCAGATTTCCATCTGAGGCCAGCTAACTACTCTTTTCTCTTTGTTTTTCTCCATTAATCAGTTGTGTTTTTCTCAGTTGAATAATGATTTGGTACCACATCTTCTGTTGAATGACATCGTAGGAGTGAATAAACTTTATTAGAGGTCTCGATGAAAGTCTGGACCTTTTTTTTCCCCTCGTCTTTCTTACGTTGTCAGACCAATAACTGCAAATTTTGGGACTGTGAGTTAAGGCTGACATAGCATTTTAATGACATGGGAAACCAGGGCAGTGGGAAGCAGGCGCTGGAGGCCATTAGAAATCACAGCGTTTGAGCTAATACAATCAGAGAACTGCTCAGGGAGAGTCCCTCAAATGCTTAAATGGTGCTGCACCTCCCGAATGGGTTTTTAAACTAGATGACTGCTGAGTGTGACAAGCTCTCATTGTCTTCAGAGCATCAGGAGAGCATTCTCTTCTGGCCAATTAAATCCACATTGCAGAGGGAGGAGTGGGTCGCAGCAAGACTTAGCTTGTTATCTGTGGCCCAGCTCGACAGAGGGTCCCTGGTGCATATTCACTTGTCCTGCACAGAAGCTTCCAAGCACCATTAATGGAACTGACTAGTGATCTACATGAGCCTTTCTGCCATGAGTCTAGTGAAAGTTTATATGGAGATGTAAAATCTATCAATGAATTCCAAAGCTAGGGGTTTTCAGTGCTCTCTGTAGGCATGTGCAAAAGTTGTGACCACATCGGACCCCATGCCTGGATGGGTCCAATATGGTTATACCACATAGATCTAAAGACAGATCTATGACATGTTAGTAGAAGGGTAGAACGGCCTGACTGCTCGGAAAAATGTGTTATCATCTGGATGGCTATTCCCGTCATTATTAAGAAAAAACGGCTTTTATGTCGATCCAAAGAAGGTTTAATATGTAATAGAGTACCACAAATTATGGCTTCGTAAGTCAGTGATATTGATGAACCAAGTACTACATTAATTTGGCCCCATACCGACTTCCAAAAATTAAGTATTAATGGACAATAGAATATCAGATGATCCAAAGTTCCTATATCAATATGACAGTGCCAGCATCTATTAGATTTAGAACTGTCTAACTTTTGCAAACAAACTGGGGTCCAAAAAACCCTATGCAACAAGAAAAACCAAGTTGGTCTCATAGATGCTGACGCTGTACATTTCAACCTCCATCGAGATGCAGAAATATACTGCTTTATCTCCATGCTCCAAATAGCTCTAAGACTATTTTTTGTTTTTTTTATTCAAAAATTCAGAAATTAATTTATACCATCGGGCGGCCTGATGTCCTAGAAGATCTGTCTGAAAACATGGGACCTGCAAGCTATAATCATTCCTCCAAAATATATTTCCATATGACCCATATCAACCCCCCTACTCCCCCCCCACCTCACTTCCCCCCTCCCATTCACATTGTATTAATTTAACTCCCAGTCAGCTCCTATGTTTCACATCAGGGTCTGTGTTTGCAAACGGAGCTACGTTACTGCTTGAGAAAGTGTTACTACCAGATTCTCTTTTTGCTGCTTTCGCTGCGTGACTTTTGTCTTGACATACATAGTTTGTTTCTTAAATAGTATAGAATCACAAGTTTAATCAAATAATTAAAAAAAAGATAGATGAAATTTAAAAAAAAAGGAAAAAGATTGAATTAAAGATTCAATAAAAGGTTTTTCAGGATCGATGATAGATATCATCATCCAAATATTACCATTTGACACTTACGTGCCACTGGTATGGACAACTGAGATCCTTTTTAAAAAAACGTTTGTATGGGCCTGCATAATTATCTGGCACATATAGGGCTCCTTTTACTAAGGTGCATTTGCGTTTTTAGTGCACGCAGGAAATTACCGCGCGCTACGCTTCTGGAACTAACGCCAGCTCAATGCTGGCATTAAGGTCTAGCGCACGTGGCAATGTAGCGCGTGCTATTCCGTGCGTTAAAGCCCTAATGCAGCTTAGTAAAAGGAGCCCATAGGGAAACTTGAATACATAAATATTGACCTACAAATGTATTCGCTTTGCAGATCCTCAGTGTCGGTCCTTAAAGTCTCTCTTGTCTGTGCCCTCCCCACTAGTCCCTTCTCCTTCAGCCTCTATAATAATGCCCTTAGCGCGCATGCACACTTCAATCTTTGTGGCTCTGTGCGTCTGTAGCTCCGTGGCCGGCAGAGAAATGTTGGAGCGTGCTGCGCATGCGCGTTTGGTGTGTGCCCACATTGGGAGCGTGCGGCGCATGCACGTTCAATGCGTGCGCACGTTGGGAGCTATGAGGTGATTTACTTTCCTGTGTGCCGGTTGCCCTTTCCAACACAATGCGTGATTTAAAAAAAAAAAATAAAGGTAGGTGGGAAAGTGGGCAGGGACATTGACAGACTGACAGAAATAGAGACACACTGAAAGACAGGTAGGTGGGAGTGAAAGACAGGGGGCCAGGGAAAGAGATTGACAGAAAAAAAAAACCAGACAGCGGATGAGGAGAGAGAGACACACAGAAAAAAGACAGATAGCAAAAAAAGACAGACAGCGGCCAAGGAGAGAGAGAGACAGAAAGAAAAACAGACAGACAGAAAGCGGCCAAGGAGAGAGAATGAAAGAAAGACAGACAGAAAGTGGCCATGGAGAGAGAGAGAAAGACAGACAGTGGCCAAGGCGACAGACAGTGGCCAAAGAGAGAGAGAGAGACAGACAGACAGACAGACAGACAGAAAGCGGCCAAGGAGAGAGAGAGAAAGAAAGACAGACAGACAGACAATGACCAAGGAGAGACAGAAAGACAGACAGAAAGTAGCCAAGGAGAGAGACAGCAAAAAAGAAAGACAAAGCGGCCAAGGAGAGAGAGAGAGAAAGGGAGACAGACAGCAAAAAAAGACAGACAGTGGCCACAGAGAGAGAGAGAGAGAGAGAGAGACAGAAAGACAGACAGACAGAAAGCGGCCAAGGAGAGAGAGAGAGACAGAAAGAAAGAAAGACAGACAGACAGAAAGCGGCCAAGGAGAGAGAATGAAAGAAAGACAGACAGACAGACAGACAGTGGCCAACGACAGACAGACAGACAGAAAGTGGCCATGGAGAGAGAAAGAAAGAAAGACAGACAGTGGCCAAGGAGACAGACAGCAAAAAAAAAGACAGACAGTGGTCAAAGAGAGAGAGACAGACAGACAGAAAGCGGCCAAGGAGAGAGAGAAAGAAAGACAGACAGACAGACAATGACCAAGGAGAGACAGAAAGAAAGAAAGACAGACAGAAAGTGGCCAAGGAGAGAGACAGCAAAAAAAGAAAGACAAAGCGGCCAAGGAGAGAGAAAGAAAGACAGACAGTGGCCAAGGAGACAGACAGCAAAAAAAGACAGACAGTGGCCAAAGAGAGAGAGAGACAGACAGACAGAAAGCGGCCAAGGAGAGAGAAAGACAGACAGACAGACAGTGACCAAGGAGAGACAGAAAGAAAGAAAGAAAGACTGACAGAAAGTGGCCAAGGAGAGAGACAGCAAAAAAAAAGAAAGACAAAGCGGCCAAGGAAAGAGAGAGAAAGAAAGAAAGATAGACACACATCTATTCTAGCACCTGTTAATGTAACGGGTTTAAAGACTAGTAGTAACATAAGCGTGGAACAAAGTGCCTGACTCAGTTTGTCAGGCTCCATCTGTGGCATTATTCAAACCTATCACAAAACTTTGGGACATATATCAAAATAGGATATTCGCAATGTTAATATTTACTCCAACTCGTAATGCCACTCTTGTATTTTTTGGGTTATTTTTATTAGGCTCTGTGTGTTATATCCACAGTGTTAATTAAAACTAATTAATATTAATAAAATGCTCAGTGCCTCCACCAGGTCATACTAATGCAGTTTGCGACCGCGATAGTTTAGGAACCATCACTGCATTTTTATTGTTCCTTTTTGACCAACCACCTTCTTATTACTAGAGGAACCATCTAACGAAATTTACCTAACAACTCCCTCCATATTGCATCATGACATTAAGCCACTGAGAAAGGAAACACAAAGGTTTTACTTATTTATTCTTAGCTTGTTGTTCATTGTCAGTTCCAATCATACGACTGGAGATGTTGCTCTCTATCGGAGCGACTTTTACTGCATTTTCGTGATTGCTGTGCAAAACGTGTGCGATCAAGTGTTCAATGTAAAATCCAAATTGCTTAGACAGCAATATAAATCAATTGAACCTAATGATCATGATTTATATATGATTTATATTGCGTGCAGTCCCGACAGCGGAAGCTTTTTAAAATCCGGACAAAGTGCCGGGTTTTGGAAAGCTGTCTGGACCCCCAGACATGTCCTCAAAAGGGGAAATCCGGATATCTGGTAATCCCACATATGTGTGAGATCTCTGGGTGGTCTGACAGCACCTTATAGAACAGGGATCTCAAAGTCCCTCCTTGAGGGCCGCAATCCAGTCGGGTTTTCAGGATTTCCCCAATGAATATGCATTGAAAGCAGTGCATGCACACAGTTCTCCTGCATATTCATTGGGGAAATCCTGAAAACCCGCCTGGATTGTGGCCCTCAAGGAGGGACTTTGAGACCCCTGTTATAGAATGAACATCCTTCCTTACCCTTTACCACCTGCACACAAGCTCTGGCCAAGAAGTGAGAACTCAAGGATCTGTATGTTCCCTGTCACTTAACCAAAGCTGAAATTTGTTGGGTTTCTTATAACAAGATGCTAGTATGGTATAATCTCGCTTATAATGGAACCTCGCCTATAGCAGACGAGGTCCGCTGGTCCCAGCCGTGCACCATTATATACATACAGAAAATCATCGCATATAGCGGACTCACACATAACGGACTTTTGGATATAATGGACAACCAATTTAGTCCCCAGAGCCGCTTTTAGCTGTAGTTTTTGTCAGCTATAATGGACATGCAGGCTCCACCTACAAGGCGCGTGGCATGCCGGTGATATAGTATCAAAATGCAGCCTAGAAGAAAATGACAGAGTATTTTTCTTTCCAGTACAGTACAACATAATGCTTTAGAACATCTTTTAGTGTTCTGGTTTTGCAATCGTTTCGTGCCAGACCAATGTTTTGCTGAGTTTTATTATCATTTGTGCAGTGACTGTTGTTTGTTGATTGTACGTTGTTTCAAGCTGACCTAAATAAAGTTTCTTAAAAATTCAACTCTAGATATAACGGACTCTGGATATAACGGACCGTTTTTCCAAGTCCGTTATAACGAGATTATACTGTAGTAGAAAGAAAACACTGCAGGTGAATTTCCTTCTAGCTGTTCCTCTTGGACTCCTGCAGGTGGTGCTGTTGGACTGTCTAGTGATGCTTCTCCCTCTTAGAGCAGGTCTGCCCAAACCAATGCTCTTAAAGCTGTTTATTAGAATCCCCCACACCTCCAGATCATCAAATATTCATCTAGCAACCCCCCTTGCCATGCTGCTAATTACCGTACTGTTTCATTTGTTAAAGGTTGTGTCTGTGTGTGGGATTTCTTGTGGAGTTCTGTTGCATATGGCTGGGCTCGGATTTTCTTTTCAACAATTTTCCAGTGGATTCGTTTTTCATTAGACAGGTCAGGCATTTTCTGTTGTCCTTTTCATTCCTCCCGACCTCCTCCGAACTGACTTGCACTATCCAAATAACAGCTGCGTTTCTGAACCAGAAAATTAATGCTGGGAAAAGAGGACTCTACTGATTATGCATTTTGCAAATTCATATAAGACCTAAAGTTCAGAGAAGTCAGGAGAATCAGAGCCTTGTTAGAAGAAAGTGTCTTTTGGTTTTTGTGTCTTTTTTTCTAGTCTCTTGGTGATATAGAGATCTGTGTAAGCCAGTGGTCTCAAACTCAAACCGTTTGTGGGGCCACATTTTGGCGGCGGCGTTGTGGGTGGTTGTAACCCCCCTCATTATACTGTAAACTTAACTTTTTCCCTGTTTTTAGGGAAAAAGTGAAGTTTTCAGTAAAATGTGGGGGGTTACAACCCCACAAACCCCCACAACGCCGCCGCGATCTGTATTAAGTAAAGTGGGGGGGCTCCCCAACAAAAACCCCCGTCAGAGCCCCTAAAAACTGTCATTTTCTTCGGCGCATGCCTCTGCGCTGTGCTCAGTTGTCGGCGCGCACCTTTGTCTTCCGCGGTTTTGACCTGACACCAAGAGTTTTACCTTATGCAAAATTGTCATTTCTTTAATAAGACATTAACTATTTTTTCTGCGGCCCTCCAAGTACTCTATTTTTTCTGCAGCCCTCACATTTAAAGTTTAATATCTTTTCTTTCTCAAAACTGGCACATTTCAGTCACTATATTGAAAATAAAATCATTTTCCCTACCTTTGTTGTCTGGTGACTTTATTTTCCTGTGCTTTAAACTATGTTTCCAGGGCCTTCTTGTCCTTTGACTGTTTTTCTCTCCGTCTTCACTTTCTGCCTTGCATCCATCTTTGGCATTAACTTAATGTTCAATTTTTCTGCTTTCTTTTCAAAATCTACGTTTCCATGTCTTACCTTCCCTTCCTATCTCTCTCTTCTTCTGTCCTCTTTCCATGGTTTGGCATCTCTTTCCTTCCTTTCTCTCCCTCCCTCCTTCCTTCCTTTCCCCTGGTCTGGCATCTGTCTCCTTCCCTTCCCCCATGCCCTGGCATCTCTCCCTCCCCCTCCATGGTCTGATATCTCCTTTCCTTCCTTCCCTCCCATGAACTTGGCTTCTCTTGTTCCTCTCCTCTCCCTTGTCTTCCTTCTCCTTCCTTCCCTCTCTTTCCCCAATGGGTGCAGCAGCAACAGAAGCAGCATTTCCCTAAGGTCCCTCTTTCCTATGCAGCAGAAGCATTTCTCTTTCCCCTCCCCTTCCGTTCTCTTCCTTGTGGAGCAGCAGCGTGTCTGGCAGGCTCAGTTGATCGTTCCGTTCAAAGCCGCGGGTGGCGGCTCCTCACGAGATTTGCGCCTGCGTCTGAAGTCTCTCTGATGTTGTGACGTCAGAGAGGCTTCCGATGCAGGAGTGGATAACGCGAGGAGCCGCCATCCCGCGGCTTTGAATGGAACGATCGACTGAGCCGGCCAGACACGTTGCTGCTCCAAAAGGAAGGGAAGGGGGAAGAGAAATGCTGTTTTGATCGCGTCTAGACCGCGGGCCGCAAAATAGCACCTGGAGAGCTGCATGTGACCCACGGGCCGTGTGTTTGAAACCGCTGGTGTAAGCCCAAATTAAGGATCAGCTGCATCAACCCTCTCCCCCTCTCCTCATATTTGTGCAGATGCAGTTGGTGGCGAAGCTAAGGAAGGAGGCGCCTGGGGCCCCCGCGCCCTCCTCCTCGCTCCCCGTTCCTTCACCCTTGCACCCTCCCTTCCCACTCACATACCTCTTTAAATCTTCAGCAGCGTAAACAGCTTCTCCAGCCCGTTATGGCTTTCCTTCTGATGTCACTTCCTGGTCCTGTGACCCGGAAGTGTTTCACAGAGAGCCATGGTGGCACTGACGAAGATTTAAAGAGGTACAGGGGCCAGGCACGGATGGTATGAGCATGAGGGGGGGGGGGCAGAAAGATGCCAGTGCCCCCACCAAGATGGCGCCTGGGAGGTCTGCCCCCTTGTTTCCCCCCCCCACACACACACACATGGATATAGTACAATTTAAAACAAAGATGCATTTCCATGCATGTGTAAGCCCCCTGAAGAATGTTTCTGCTGTGAAAGCAGTGGTGGAGGATTTTTCTGGGGTGCACTGAATTTACTATGGCTAGAGGAGACCTATGGGCGGAGTTGGAGGTCCATTTTTCCAGGGGAGAGGTTATTAAAAAGAAGGAAGCTTTGTTCCTCTCTCCTGCCAAAGGCCAAGACCAAGGGAAACTCCCAGAGAGATTTAGGAGGGAACTGACTAGGAATTATAAATAGTTCAGACCACAGGGAATTGGAAGTGACAGGGGGAAATCTTCTGGTGGAACCAAAGTGTCTAGCCTTCCTTGCTAAAGAAAGTGTAAATAATTGACTTTACTGGAGGTTATAGGGGAAAATCTGTTGATGGAACCAGAGTGTCTGCCTTCAATGAGTGCTTGTAAATAGTTTAAAGACTGTCTCATAATCAACTTTAATAAAGTTCCAGTTTAAGTTCCACTTACACCTTGGAATGAGCTGCCATTTCATCGAAAAGGAGAGATAGAAGTTCGAGTGGGGCAAGTGAAGTCCCGGAATTATCCATCCCAGGCCTACGTCACGATCCTGCCAAGAAAACCCTACTGGACCACCAGGTACATTGCTAGGCCCGGGGGAGGGGGGGATCGTGGGGTTGGGAGGGAGATTAAAGGGCCAGGGCCTAGAGATGGGAGAGAACCTTGGCTATGGATTGGGGGAGGGGGACAGACAGGGGCAGGGGAGGGAAGGAGAGGAGAAGTGCAGAGATGGAATATCTGAAAATCCCTTCTCTACCCATTGCAGCTTTTTGTAAATCTTGGGTCAATTTTGTAGGACACATTGGCTCTTTGATTTTAAAAGGTTACCAACCTCTGCTTTAGTCTAACAGAGCCACATGGCACCACCCGGACTAGAGTTACTGATCAGGCCAACTGACAAAAAAAGAAACCCATTGATCAGAACTGTCAAAACACATGAACAATATACACAGGGCGTGTAGGACGCTATGGATTATACGTACACATGTACTCAGGTTGTCTATGATTGTGCAATGTTCTGTCTGTGTGTATAACAGGGGTGTCAAAGTCCCTCCTCGAGGGCCACAATCCAGTCGGGTTTTCAGGATTTCCCCAATGAATATGCATGAGATCTATTAGTATACAATGAAAGCGGTGCATGCAAATAGATCTCATGCATATTCATTGGGGAAATCCTGTAAACCTGACTGGATTGCAGCCCTCAAGGAGGGACTTTGACACCCCTGGTGTATAAGTATGTAACGCTCAGGCACAGTCCATGCCAAGGGGCGCACAGTCACTTGTAAAGTACCCATGTCTGTTTTATCATTCCTTCTGTGAGAAATTCCCTAACCCTCATTTGTCTTGTTAGTCTGTTCCTAGGGTTACCAGATTTTCCCGAAGGAAAATTTGGACCCATGGCCACGCTCCCAGGCCTGCCCAGTCCCGCCCCGTTCCGCCTGTGTCATGCCCCATTTCGCCCCCCAGGGCAGGCCGACGGCAGCAGGCTCATTCGTTGCTGCTGCCCAGAGATTTAAAATGAGAGCTGCTGGGGAGGAGGTGGGTGTGGGAGGCAAGAGCCGGAGAGAGAGGTCTAGGATAGAGCTTTTGGACCCCCCTCCCCCCGTACAAACAAAAGCGTTCCGCTGAGGGGAGCTCTAATTGAGTCTTCACTTAACTGTAATTTTTTACTTTTGTAAATTGCTTAGAATTTTACGGTACTGTGGTATAAAAGTAAATTTTTATGTTATGTTATGTTATGACTACAGTATCCTGAGTGGTGTAGAACAGATACAAGTGGATCGACAATTTACTCTTTCAAAAAGTACAAAGACTAGCGGGCATTCAATGAAGTTACAGGGAAATATTTCTAAAACCACTAGGAGGAATTTTTTTTTTCACTCAAAGGATAGTTAAACTCTAGAACTCAGACGGAGATGGGGGAAGCCACTGCTTGTCCTGGATCGGTAGCATGGAATGTTGCTACTCTTTGGAGATTCCGCATGGAATTTTGCTACTCTTTGGGGTTCTGGAATCTTGCTACTCTGAGATTCTGGAATGTTGCTACTCTTTGGGGTTCCGGAATCTTGCTACTCTGAGATTCTGGAATGTTGCTACTCTTTGGAGTTCCGGAATCTTGTTACTCTGAGATTCTGGATCTTATGTTCTAGTATTCTATTTGCTTCCTTAGCTGTCACTGCACACTGAGCAGAGGGTTTTAATGAATCATCAATGGTGTCTTCTAGTTTGCATGACTACCATTAACTTTGCTGTAATTGCAGCTTCTTTTCGCCATCTTCCCCCTTCCCTTGAAGATTATCATGTCTTGCCTTAAGGTTAAATCTGCCCCTCTTTCATTTTATTTGCATGAGTTTAAGATCCTCACTTCATGTGTGTACTGTGTGAACTTGAGGTTTGTGTGATTTTCTGGCTCTGTCTGTGAGTGAATGACCCTGTAAATGCATAGTTTTTTGAGGCTTAAGCTCCAAAAATCAAGTAAATACACAAATAGGGACATAATTAGGGTTACCAGATTTTCCAATTGGGAAATCTGGCCCTCTAGCCCCGCCCCCAGGCCCATCCAGTTCCACCCATCCACGCCCTGTAATGCCCTAATCCCGCCCCCAGTCCCACCCTAGCCTCGCCCCAGCCCTGCCCTCCCACTACCTGCTCTTGTCGAGCAAGGAGGAAATCTGCACATGGGCGGATTTCCTCCCTACCTGACACGATTTGAGGAGGCTTTTTGAAACCCGAACAAAGTGCCGGGTTTTGAAAAGCTGTCCAGATCCCCGGACATGTCCTCAAAAGGTTATGGTAACCCTAGACATAATTTTAAAAAAACCTAAAATGTCCAAAAAACTGCCTAAGTTGGTACTTGGACTTCCTTATCATCAGGACGTCCAAGTGCCGATAATCGAAACTGTTTTCTGGACGTCTAGCGAGATGTTTCATCAGCTGTGCCTTCAGACTTCAAAGGGGAGTGTTAAGGTGTGTTATGGGCGGGCCATGGGTGTGCCAGACTTGGACATCTTGCGAGGATAATCAAACCTTTTCCAAGACGTCCTGGGCGGAACTTAGATGTTTTGAGCTAGATCTCTTTTGGGGACATCTTGCGAGGATAATCAAACCATTTCCAAGACGTCCTGGGTGGATTTAGATGTTTTGGGCTAGACCTCTTTTGGGGACATCTTGCGAGGATAATCAAACCTTTTCCAAGACATCCTGGGTGGATTTAGATGTTTTGGGCTAGACCTCTTTTGGGGACATCTTGTGAGGTTAATCAAACCTTTTCCAAGACATCCTGGGTGGATTTAAATGTTTTGGGCTAGACCTCTTTTGAGGACATCTTGCGAGGATAATCAAACCATTTCCAAGATGTCCTGGGCGGAACTTAGATGTTTTGGGCTAGACCTCTTTTGGGGACATCTTGCGAGGATAATCAAACCTTTTCCAAGACATCCTGGGTGGATTTAGATGTTTTGGGCTAGACCTCTTTTGGGGACATTTTGCGAGGATAATCAAACCATTTCTAAGACAACCTGGGCGTAACTTAGATGTTTTGGGCTAGACCTCTTTTGGGGACATCTTGCGAGGATAATCAAACTTTTTCCAAGACATCCTGGATGGAACTCAGATGTTTTGCGATAGACCTCTTTTGGGGACATCTTGCAAGGATAATCAAACCGTTTCTCAGACGTCCTGGGTGGATTTAGATGTTTTGGGCTAGACCTCTTTTGGAAACCTCTAAGTGCCAAAAAGGTAGCCAAACCTAATCAAACTAACCAGATGAACACTTGAGGGATTGAGTAATGATGCCCCCCACACTCCCCCTAGTGGTCACTGACCCACTCCCACCCCCAAAACCCTGGAACAGCAGCATCTGGTATGGGAAATCCTAGTAGAGCATCACACAGGTAGCCATGTGGGTGGACTAGTGAACCATAGAGAGGAGGAGCCAGACCTATTCGCCACTCTAACCACATTTATTATGGAAAGTATGAGCGCACCAAAACCCTACTACTCTGCCATATAGGTGCTGCCTACAGACATAAGGGCTATTTGGGTGGTAGGCAGGTGGGTAGAGTAGGTTTTGTGTAGGGTTACCATATGGCTCCAGAAAAAAGAGGACGGATTGAGACATCCAGGTTTTACTTCCATTACTTTCAGTATAAGTAAAACCCAGATGTCTCAAGCCATCCTCTTTTTTTCTGGAGCCATATGGTAACCCTAGTTTTGTGAGAGTTTTAGAAGGCTCACCATAAATAATAAGGGGTATATGGTGAGATGTATATTTGGCACCCTATATGTGAAGTTCACAGCAGTGCCCTATAAGATGCTCCACTGCTCTGTTGGTATGCTTATGTGGCTAGTCCATTAGAATGGTGGCCCCTTCCATGTCTAAATGGTACTGATTTGGATGTTTCTAACCTGGATGTTTTTGTGATCAAAAATGACAAGTAAAGTTAGATGTTCTGGTGGTCTAGACCAGTGGTTACCAACCCTGTCCTGGAGGACCACCAGCCAATCAGGCTTTCAAAGTCTCTGCCATCCATATTCATTGTGGATATCCTGAAAACCCGACTGGCTAGGTGGTCCCTGAGGACTGGGTTGAATACCACTGGTCTAGATCAGTGGTTTCCAACCCCGTCCTGGAGGACCACCAGCCAGTCAGGTTTTCATGAAAGCCCTAATGAATATGCATGGAGCAGATTTGCATGCCTGTCCCCTCCATTATGTGCAAATCTCTCTCATGTTTATTCATTAGGGCTATTTAAAAACCTACTGGCTGGTGGTCCTCCAGGATAGGGTTGGGAACCACTGGTCTAGATGTTGTGGCGGCTAAGATGTCCTAGTTGGTGAATTTCAAAATATATATATAACGACCTTAAATCAGACCCCTGGTCTAACCCCTGTGGAGTACCACAAGAGTCGCCACTGTCACTCACGTTCTTCAACTTCTTCATATCCTCCCTCGGTACCACTCTGGAGATCCTAAAAGTAACATCATTCAGCTACGCAGACGACATAACCATACTCCTCCCCTTTGACACACCAGATCCCACTTCAACAGACAACCTGAAAAAAACACTAGAAGCAGTGGAAAAATGGATGATAGACCACAAACTGAAGCTGAACTCGGACAAAACAAAATTTCTATTGCTTGAAAAGGACAAAACCCCAACCATAACAGAATTAGAAATAAATGCCACCAAATACCCCTAGGAGTGACGATAGATAGATGCTGCACAATACAGGTCCATATCAACAAGACTACTCAAAAAGCATTTTTAACCATGCGCAATCTACGAAAAATAAGAAAATTCTTCAAGAAAGAGCAATATAAGATCATAGTCCAATCCCTTGTCCTAGGTCTAGTGGACTACTGCAATATCCTCTACCTACCATGCCTCACAAACTTGATAAAACAACTACAGACTGTACAGCCCTCAGACTGATCTATTCACTTGGAAAATTTGACCATATCACCATTGCCTACCTAGACTCACACTGGCTACCTATACGAGCTCAAATTCAATTCGAATTATACTGTCTATTATTCAAAGCAATAAACGGTATTGCACCCACCTACCTAAACAATCGCCTAAATCGTCACCTTACAATCAGACAAAGGAGAACGCAGACCCCATTCTCCTACCCCCCAACTCAAAGGTACTCAACTAAAGAAGATGTACGACAACCTCCTAGCGACGCAGGCAGCGAAACTAGACCCCTCTATCTCTAACCTGCTGACAGCAACAAGCGACTATAAATCATTTCAAAAAGAAATCAAAACCTTACTATTTAAAAAATTTATCCAGATATCCTAACTCTCCCCCTCGTCCTTCCCCCTCAAATTCCTACTCCTCTTGTAATTTCTCCTTAACGATTCAATTATGTAATCAGCCCCCTAAATTGTAATTTCCCTGAAAAACTCCAGTTTTCTTCTGATGTAATCTTCAAACTTCTACCTTTCTTACAATTTCTCCTCAAAGAGTCAATTATGTAACAAGCCCCCTAAATTGTAACTCTCCTGGAAATGTCCAGTTATCTTCTGATGTAATCTGCCTAGAACTGCAAGGTACAGGCGGAATAGAAGTCACTAATGTAATGTAATGTAATCTATATATATAAAATCGGAGGTATGTATGTGTGTATGTGCCGCGATCACGCAAAAACGGCTTGACCGATTTGAACGAAACTTGGTATGCAGATCCCTCACTACCTGGGATGATATGTTCTGGGGGTCTCGCGGCCCACCTGCACACGTGGGCGGAGCTACAAACATAAAATCAGATTTCACCCATTCATGTCAATGGAAAAAATGTAAAAAGCTGCCAACGCAAAAACGGCTTGCCCAATTTGAACGAAACTTGGTATGCAGATCCCTCACTACCTGGGGTGATATGTTCTGGGGGTCTCACGGCCCACCTGCACACGTGGGCGTAGCTACAAACAGAAAATCAGATTTCACCCATTCATGTCAATGGAAAAAATGTAAAAAGCTGCCAATGCAAAAACGGCTTGCCCGATTTGAACGAAACTTGGTATGCAGATCCCTCACTACCTGGGGTGATATGTTCTGGGGGTCTCACGGCCCACCTGCACACGTGGGCAGAGCTACAAACAGAAAATCTGATTTCACCCATTCAAGTCAATGGAAAAAATGTAAAAAGCTGTGGGACCGATTTGAACGAAACTTGGTATGCAGATCCCTCACTACCTGGGGTGATATGTTCTGGGGGTCTCGCGGCCCACCTGCACACGTGGGCGGAGCTACAAACAGAAAATCATATTTCACCCATTCAAGTCAATGGAAAAAATGTAAAAAGCTGTGGGACCGATTTGAACGCAAATTGGTATGCAGATCCCTCACTACCTGGGGTGATATGTTCTGGGGGTCTCGATGCCCACCTGCACACGTGGGCGGAGCTACAAACAGAAAATCAGATTTCACCCATTCAAGTCAATGGAAAAAATGTAAAAAGCTGTGGGACCGATTTGAACGAAACTTGGTATGCAGATCCCTCACTACCTGGGGTGATATGTTCTGGGGGTCTCGCGGCCCACCTGCACACGTGGGCGGAGCTACAAACAGAAAATCTGATTTCACCCATTCAAGTCAATGGAAAAAATGGAAAAAGCTGTGGGACCGATTTGAACGAAACTTGGTATGCAGATCCCTCACTACCTGGGGTGATATGTTCTGGGGGTCTCGCGGCCCACATGCACACATGGGCGGAGCTACAAACAGAAAATCAGATTTCACCCATTCAAGTCAATGGGAAAAATGTAAAAAGCTGTGGGACCGATTTGAACGAAACTTGATATGCAGATCCCTCACTACCTGGGGTGATATGTTCTGGGGGTCTCGTGGCCCACCTGCACACGTGGGCGGAGCTACAAACATAAAATCATATTTCACCCATTCATGTCAATGGAAAAAATGTAAAAAGCTGTGGGATCTCCAGTTATTTTACTTAGCAACCTTGACCCACCAAAACTTTGCAATGGCACAAGGCTTTGTGTAAAGAGGTTACTGTCCAATGTAATTGAAGCGACTATCTTAACCGGAAAGGGACAAGGTGAAACCGTATTTATCCCGCGGATACCACTTATTCCAACAGATCTTCCTTTTCAGTTTAAGAGATTGCAAATTCCAGTGAGACTTGCATTCTCTATCACAATCAACAAATCACAAGGACAGACTATTACATACTGTGGAGTGGATTTAAGATCCCCCTGTTTTTCCCATGGACAACTCTATGTTGCTTGCTCAAGGTTGGGTTCACCCAAGAATGTATATGTTCTTGCTCCTGGAGGTGAAACTAAAAATGTTGTTTATAATCAAGTTTTGTGTTAGTAATATTTCACATTATTATTTGAATATTGTACTTTTTATAAAGCTGTAAAAAAATAATTTATTTCACCACTATAAAGTATCTTTTTTTGAATCCATTTACAGTGTTATTGCTATAATTAAATACCCGTGCAACGCCGGGGCATCAGCTAGTATATATATATATATTTGGTCATCCTGTTTGAAAATGGATGTTTCTGTGCTTCCAAATTTGGATGTTTAGCGGGAAACGTCCAAGTTGGACTTAGAGACGTCCTTTTTGAAAATGGCCCTCCGTGTTCTCTATGAAACGTGTAAGTCAGTAGACAGCCTCAGTAAAACATTTACATCCCTGCCTTCCCACTGCTACCAGCAACAGTGCCAGAAATAAAACGAACGCAGCTTCGAGTAATGCACCACAAATTACCATTTCCATTACTCATTTTTCATCATCACAAGCCGAAAGGACAGGCAAAAATCTCCCCAAGTCATTATGATGAATCATGTCAACTAATACAGCTGAAGTATGTACAAGGCATTTTTTTTTAACGGAAATTCTTATCCGCAGCAATGTAATTACTAGCAGCCCTTCCTTCTGAATGGGAATCTGTAAAGATAAGCATTAAAGAAATGACAGACACCAGCTAGCAATTTCAATTTCCAATATGGCAGATAGTTATCTCCTCCATGTGCGATGGCCTCTGGATCCCCGGAGGGCCGTGTCTAATTCTGCGAGTTCAATGAAGATGTAGAAATGTCTTTAGTAGTTTAGAAAATGGGAAGAATAAAACATTTTAAATCATATTGTTGCCACCTGTGACTATGGTGGGATGAGAGAACCTGTGTTTTCCCAAGGTAGAAACCACTGGACCTTGTTAGATCATGAAGCCATTGTGACATCACTGAGGAGGTTGGCTCTTAGGCATTGGTGGAATGAGGCATTATGACATCACAATATCTGCTCTGGATACCAGAGACTGTCATTCTGTAGTGTCTGTTTCAACCTCAGTCCTTCTACACCAGCATTCTTCAAAGCAAAGCTTGCGGGTCAGTGGTTGTGGCCATTCATACTCTGATTCTTATGTGAGCCAAGGATAATGAAGCCATTGTGACATCACTGATGTGATTGGCTCGTCGGCACTGGTGGAATGAGGCATTATGACATCACAATATCTGCTCTGGATACCAGAGACTGTCATTCTTCAGTGTCTATTTCAATCTCAATCCTTCTATACCAGCATTCTTCAAAGCAAAGCTTGCGGGTCAGTGGTTGTGGCCATTCATACTCTGATTCTTATGGGAGCCAAGAATAATGAAGCCATTGTGACATTACTGATGTGATTGGCTCTTAGGCATTGGTGGAATGAGGCATTATGACATTACAATATCTGCTCTGGATACCAGAGGCTGTCACTCTTTAGTGTCTCTCTCAACCTCAGTCCTTCTACACCAGCATTCTTCAAAGCAAAGCTTGCGGGTCAGTGGTTGTGCCCATTCATACTCTGATTCTTCCCTCTCTATTCAAGAATGACACGGCTGTAGAAAATGACATGAGGACAGAATTTGTCCCCATCCCCGTCCCCGCAGATAACTGTGGGAAACTATCCCGTGTCATTCTTTAGGCTCAGTCCTTCTACACCAGCAGTCTTCAATACCAGGCATGAGGGTCAGTGGTTGTACCCATTCATATTCTGATTCTTATGTGAGCCAAGTATAGGACAATGAAGTCATTGTGGCATCACTGATGAGGATGGCTCTTAGGCATTGGTGGAATGCGACATTATGACATCACAATATCTGCTCTGGATACCAGAGACTGTCATTCTTTGGTGTCTATCTCAACCTCAGTCCTTCTATACCAGCATTCTTCAATGCAAGGCTTGAGGGTCAGTGGCTGAGTCCTTTCATACTCTGATTCTTCTCTCTGTCCTTCAAGAATGACATGGGCATAGTTTCCTGTGGTTAACTGCAGTATAGGTTACTTCAAATGGAATGCTGCAACTTTCCAAGAGGAGGGCAAAGCCATCTTGAACCAAGGAGGAGGATGGGAGCTTCTTTCAGAGAAGAAACCTCTGGCAGATTTTTTTTAATTTTTTCATTCAATTTTCTATACCGTTCTTCCAAGGGAGCCCAGAATGGTTTACATGAATTTATTCAGGTAGTTGAGCATTTTCCCCTGTCTGTCCTGGTGGGCTCACAATCTGTCTAATGTACCTGGGGCAATGGGGGGATTAAGTGACTTGCCCAGGGTCACAAGGAGCAGTATGGATTTGAACCCACAACCTTAGGGTGCTGAGGTTGTAGCTTTAACCACTGCACCACACACTCCCCAGATGTTTGGGAAAATACCTGCTCTTCCCAGCAAGGGCTTTGTTCAAGTTCTTCTGACACCCCCTTCCTCGACTAAGCCTGTTTTCATCTGCTGAGAAGCCAAGAATACTAGGAGAAAAGGCACAAAGACATATGGAGACACCGGTGTCATCCTTTACTCGAAAGCATATTTGAACTGTAGACTTAAAAAAAAAAAAAAAAAACCTACAGAAAGGCACTAATATCTTCATGGCTGGGAAGTGCGATTCAGAGAACAAGAGATTAAGAAACTCAAGAGGTTGCCGTTGTCCATGTATTCCACGTGCCTTTGTCGTGCAGCTGGTAAAAACAAAACCTCATCGCTGTGTGCTTATTATTCCAAGATTCAGAGAATGAAATACGTCTGCTGAATGCAAACCATGTTGGGTTCACTGCTTTTTTCAACTCAACTGGGGGGAACGAGGGACCGGAGGGGAGGGGGAGAGTCTTCAGAGCCGCCTTTCTCCACCCTCCATCCGTATCGAGATTTCACAGCTACCTTCCTTGCCAGATGCCACCTAAAATTTCAATCTAATTTCTCACTACTGCGGAATATTCTATGCAGGCCCCGAGTTGCTATAAGAGCTGCTTTTTGGGACGTCTCCTCTATATTTACCCTCATTCACTGTGCTAGGAGACCGGTTTGCTTTCTGAAAATGTAGGCGTTTTATGATTTCTTTCTGAATTTAGACATTAGAAAGTTGAATTTGTAAATCTTTTGTTTTAGGTCAAGCATGTAAGGCAGAGGTGTCAAAGTCCCTCCTCGAGGGCCGCCATCCAGTCGGGTTTTCAGGATTTCCCCAATGAATATGCATGAGATCTATTTGCATGCACTGCTTTCATGGTATGCTAATAGATCTCATGCATATTCATTGGGGAAATCCTGAAAACCTGACTGGATTGCGGCCCTCGAGGAGAGACTTTGACACCCCTGATGTAAAGGAGGGCATAACAACACCGGTCTTCCCCTTCTCTCCAGAACACTAGAAACTGTGTGTAACTTTACAAAGCAGGGTGTATGTAAAGCTGGTGTAGGGCCAGAGACTG
The DNA here is from genome assembly GCF_902459505.1 of Geotrypetes seraphini. NCBI lineage: Eukaryota > Metazoa > Chordata > Amphibia > Gymnophiona > Dermophiidae > Geotrypetes > Geotrypetes seraphini. Next base: position 16,189,254 of record NC_047085.1, read on the forward strand.
TATGAAGAATCACAGAAGCCTTTTATTTTTTCAAATTGGGACTTGTATAGGGTTAACCAAAAAAAAACTCTGTGGAGTGACGATGTTCCTAAATGGACTTTATTTGAAAGTGTCAAAGTTCCAAAGGTGCACTGAAATCATCCACATAAAATAATTCCATCCACACCTTAAAGGACCTAGTCCGCTAGGGCAGTGTTTTTCAACCTTTTTTGGGCAAAGGCACACTTGTTTCATGAAAAAAATCACGAGGCACACCACCATTAGAAAATGTTAAAAAATTTAACTCTGTGCCTATATTGACTATATATAAAGTAATTCTCTTGAATAGGAATCAAATAAACACAAAGAAAGTATTTTATAATGCTGCCACCGCCAACAACACCGTTGGCGGCGGTGGCACTCAAGTGGCTAAAAAGCCGCAGTTTGCCGGCCTAGGGACAACACTGGAGGGTGGCCAGCTGTGCACCCCCTTGGGACGTAAACCCGGGGTGGGGCAGACCGCCCCCCCCCTGGTATGCCACTATCTGTACCTCACTCCCTCCCTATGACCAAAAATTCTCCTTTCTTCTATTCCCCGTGTACACAACCATCTCTTTCCCTCCCTTCCTCTCTCCAAAGTCCATGCCTTCTGTGTCCAAACACTCATTCCCTCCCCCACCTCAGCATCTCTTTCCCTCCCTTCCTCTCTCCCAAGTCCATTTCTTCTGTGTCCAAAAACGTATTCCCTCCCCCACCTCAGCATCTCTTTCCCTCCCTTCCTCTCTCCCAAGTCCATTTCTTCTGTGTCCAAAAACGCATTCCCTCTCCACCTCAGCATCTCTTTCCCTCCCTTCCTCTCTCCCAAGTCCATTTCTTCTGTGTCCAAAAACGCATTCCCTCCCCCACCTCAGCATCTCTTTCCCTCCCTTCCTCTCTCCCAAGTCCATGCCTTCTGTGTCCAAAAACCCATTCCCTCCCCCACCTCAGCATCTCTTTCCCTCCCTTCCTCTCTCCCAAGTTCATGCCTTGTGTCCAAAACGCACTCCCTCCCCCCTTTTGTGTTCCATGTTTGCCTCCCAGCCCATCTTTGCAACTTTCTCAGCAAAACGAAGCTCAAGCCGCGAGGCTTGTCTTCTGCTTCCTGCCTGCCCTGCCGCGCACAAATAGCCGAACGGAAGTATTCTCCGACGTCAGCGCTGACGTCGGAGGGCAGGCTTTGCTTAAGCCCTCCCTCCAACGTCAGCGCTGACATCGGGGAACGCTTGCGATCGGCTATATGTTAGCTGCAGGGCAGGCAGGAACAGAAGACGAGCCTCGCGGCTCGAGATGTATTGAACTCCGCGGGTCCCCCGTCCAGCTCTCTCCTGTCCACGTGGGGCGGACCGCCCCTCTCCCTAGACTGGTGGTACTGCCCTGATGGCGGCCCTGACCGTACGGCACACCAGGCAACATCTCGCGGCACACTAGTGTGCCGCGGAACAGCAGTTGAAAAACACTGCGCTAGGGATACAGGACCCAACACGGTCCGCGTTTCGACAAAAAGTCTTCTTCAGGGGTCCCTGGGGGTCCTATAAAGGTGAGTACGTGGGAAACAATTGTGTGGTGAGCCAGAAGTGAGACACTGCTTGTGTTTGCAACATTCTAGAGCTCAGATTGTGATGTCATAATGCCTCATTCCACCAATGCCTAAGCTCCGTCCTCATCTGCGCAAGCCTCAGACACTTTAAAATCCTAAGTAGCAAAAAACAAAAGGAATTGACCCCAAAATATACACAAAGAAGAAAATCCAGAGAAAACCAGAAAAACTCTGTGGAGTGACGATGTTCCTAAATGGACTTTATTTGAAAGTGTCAAAGTTCCAAAGGTCCACTGAAATCATCCACATAAAAATAAATCATCCACATAAGAGCCTTAAAGGACCTAGTCCGCTAGGGATACAGGACCCAACATGGTTGCGTTTCGACAAAAAGTCTTCTTCAGGGGTCCTATAAATAATGAGGGGTACATTAAGAATGCATGTAAGTTATGAATAGTAGTGGTGATAAAATGTTTTTTTTACTTGTATAGGACCCCCTAGACCTGCCCCCAGGCCTACCCAGTTGTACCCATCCCCACCCTGTTACACCCTAGTCCCACCCAAATCCTGCCCTAGCCCCGCCCCACTCTAGCCCCATGCAATTTTGAGGAAGCTTTTCAAAACCTGGACAAAGTGCTGGGTTTTGAAAAACCATCTGGACCCCTGGACATGTCTTCGAAAAGAAGGACATGTCTGGGGAAATCTGGAAACCCTAGACTTGTATACCACCTTTTTACAGTTTTACACACAGGTACTTCAAGCATTTTTGCTGTCTGTCCTGGTGGGCTCACAATCTTCTTTCTAATGTAACTGGGGCAGTATAGGATTAAGTAGTGGCTTGCTCAGGATCACAGGTAACCACACAGGGTTTGAACCCACAACCTCAGGGTGCTGAGGCTGTAGCCTTAATCACTGCACCACACTCTCCTCCAATAGCAGAAGTGAGCCAAGTATAGAAGAATGAAGCCATTGTGACATCACTGACGAGGTTAGAAACATAGAAACATAGAAAGAGACGGCAGATAAGGGCCACGGCCCATCTAGTCTGCCCATCCTAATGACCCTCCCCTACCTTTGCCTTGTGAATAGATCCCATGTGCTGATCCCATTTGGCCTTAAAATCAGGCACGCTGCTGGCCTCAATCACCTGCAGTGGAAGACTATTCCAACGATCAACCACTCTTTCAGTGAAAAAGAATTTCCTGATGTCACCTCATAGTTTCCCGCCTCTGATTTTCCACGGATGCCCTCTTGTTGGCTTTTATTGGTGGAATGAGGCATTATGACATCAGTGGAAGAACAACATTAAGAAAGGGGACAAATCCTTTTTCCGGTATATCAGTGACAGGAAAAAAAACACAGACGGGATAGTACGCCTGAAAAAAACGGACGGTAATTACGCAGAATCGGATCCCGAATAGGCCGAACTACTAAACGAATACTTCTGCTCGGTCTTCACCTGCGAGGCGCCAGGGTCCGGCCCTCAATTGAAGCCACAGTCAAACACAAAAGATCCGTTTCGGAATTTTAAATTCACACCCAGCGGGGTTTACCTTGAGCTAACAAAACTCAAGGTGGACAAAGCCATGGGACCGGACAATCTGCACCCCAGAGTGCTCAGGGAGTTAGGTGATGTCCTGGCAGAACCGTTAGCCGTGCTCTTCAATCTCTCACTGAGTACAGGGACAGTCCCCTTGGACTGGAAAACAGCTAACGTCGTTCCTCTACACAAAAAGGGTTGCAGGACAGAGGCTGCAAATTACAGACCGGTGAGTCTGACATCGATAGTATGTAAACTCATGGAAACACTGATCAAACGCCAATTGGACACGGTCTTGGACGAAGGGAATCTACGGGACCCCAATCAACATGGATTCACCAAGGGTAGGTCCTGCCAATCAAACCTCATCAACTTCTTTGACTGGGTAACAAAAAGACTGGACGAAGGAGATTCACTAGACATAGTGTACCTGGACTTCAGTAAAGCTTTTGACAGCGTCCCACACCGCAGACTGTTAAACAAGATGAAATCGATGGGGTTAGGAGAGACTCTGACGGCATGGGTCAATGATTGGCTGAGTGGCAGACTTCAGAGGGTGATGGTTAACGGTACTTTCTCTGAGACATCAGAGGTGACCAGCGGGGTGCCGCAGGGCTCGGTCTTGGGTCCACTCCTCTTCAACATATTCATAGGAGATCTGACTCAAGGGCTTCAAGGTAAAGTAACATTATTCGCCGACGACGCCAAACTATGTAATATGGTAAGCGAGGACAATCTACAAGATATTATGGCGCAGGACCTGCGTACATTGGAATGCTGGTCCTCAACCTGGCTGCTGGGCTTCAATGCTGGAAAGTGTAAGGTCATGCACCTGGGTAGCAGAAACCCATGCAGAACTTATACCTTGAACGGGGAGACCTTGACCAGCACTTCAGCAGAACGAGATTTAGGAGTAATCATTAGTGCAGACATGAAATCTGCCAATCAGGTGGAGAAGGCTTCCTCAAGGGCAAGACAGATGCTGGGTTGCATCTGTAGAAGTTTCGTCAGCAGAAAGCCTGCAGTCATAATGCCATTATACAGGACCATGGTGAGACCTCATCTGGAATACTGCGTGCAATTCTGGAGGCCACATTATCGCAAAGACATGCAGAGGGTCGAGTCGGTCCAAAGGATGGCCACCAGAATGGTCTCAGGGCTTAAAGGTCTCTCGTACGAAGCAAGACTAAACAATTTGCAGCTCTACACTCTCGAGGAACGCAGGGAGAGGGGAGACATGATTGAGACGTTTAAATACGTCACCGGACGTATAGAAGTGGAAGATAACATTTTCCTTCTCAGAGGCCCCTCAACCACAAGGGGGCACCCGCTCAAACTCAAGGGCGGAAAATTTCACGGCGACACCAGGAAGTATTTCTTCACGGAGCGAGTGATTGATCAATGGAACAAGCTTCCAGTACAGGTAATCGAGGCCAGCAGCGTGCCAGATTTTAAGAATAAATGGGACGCCCATGTGGGATCCCTAAGTGGGTCAGGGTAAAACATTGTATAGTATTAAGGGGAGGGTCTATAGAGTGGGCAGACTTGATGGGCCTTGGCCCTTTTCTGCCGTCATCTTTCTATGTTTCTATGACTTGATGACCACCACACTCAAAGTGGTTTACATACAGGTACTTCAAGTATTTTCCCTATCTGTCCTGTTGGGCTCACAACCTATGTAATGTTCCTGGGGCAGTGGAGGATGAAGTGATTTGCCCAAGGTCACAAGGCGCAGTGTAGGGTTTGAACCCACAACCTCATGGTGCTGAGGCTGTAACTCTAACCACTAACCACTACACCACTCTCTCCTCCTAAGGCAGGAGCTAATAAAGACTGGGAGGCCATAGGCAAGTAATCCACAAAGTGGACAGGTTGAACCACTCCCATACTAGTGGTCTGAACCAACTTGTTTAGTTAAAAGTTTTCTTTGGCAGATAACTAGGTCAACAACAGCAGATGCAGTTACTTTGGTAAAGGCAGTATATAAGGTCCTATTAGAGCAGGGAATCTCAAAGTTCCTCCTTGAGGGCCGCAATCCAGTTGGGTTTTCATGATTTCCCTAATGAATATGCATTGAAAGCAGTGCATGCACATAGATCTCATGTATATTCATTGGGGAAATCCTGAAAACCCAGCTGGATTGCGGCCCTCAAGGAGGGACTTTGAGATCCCTGTATTAGAGGGAGTTAGAGAGATGCCAGGACCCATGGGAGGAGGGACAATATTGGATCCTGTACTCCTGGTAAGAATATAAGAACATTAGAAAATATTAGCCATAGTGGGATAGACCAATGGTCCAGCTAAACCAGCATCCCGTCTTCGCGGAGGCCATTCCAAGTCACAAGTACCTGGCAAAAAACACAAATAGTAGCAGCATCCCAGGGCTGAGATTGTGACGTCATAATGCCTCATTCCACCAATGCCTGAGAGACAACCTCAACAGTGATGTCACAATGGCTTGTCTATCCTATACTTGGCTCACATAAGAATAGCCATACTGTGTCAGACTAATGGTCCATCTAGCCCAGCATCCCGTCTTCGCGGAGACCAATCCAAGTCACAAGTACCTGGAAGAAACCCAAATAGCAGCAGCATTCCACGCTCCCATCCCATGTCTGTCTCAACAGCAGGCTATGGCCTTTTCCTCTAGGAACTTTGTCCCAACCTTTTTTTAAACCAGATACACTTCCCCCTCCTTATTCGCAAATTTCGTATCTACGGATTCGCTTATTCGTGGTTTTAAATCAAAAAATACATTTTCATTTTTCAGGCTATTTTAAGCCCTATAAGCCCCCCCCCCTTAAACTTACTTGGTGGTTTAGCGGGTTTTCGGGGCAGGAGCGATCTTCCCACGCTCCTGCCCCGTGCAGATCGCTCACAGGAAATGGCTCAAGAGGCTACGGGAGCTCAAGGCAGCCATTTCCTGTGAGCGATCTGCACGGGGCAGGAGCGTGGGAAGATCGCTCCTGCCTGAAAAACCGCTAGACCACCAGGTAAGGCTTAAGGAGGGGGGGCTTACAGGGCTTAAAATAGCTGGGGGAAGCTGGGATTAGGGGCAGAACCGGCCCGAATATTATTCGCAGTTTTTTGATATTCAAGGGCTGGCTCTGCCCCTAGCCCCCGCAAATACGGAGGGGGAAGTGTACATTAACTGCTCTCTGGAACTTCTCCTGCTCAACATGTACCAAGTGATATACATATGTTTCAAAGAAGATTATGATATATAATCTCTGTGGTTACATAACCTAGGACAGTGTTCTTCAACCACCGGTCCATGGACCAGTGCCGGTCCACAGGGCCAGCACGTGCATCAGGCCCAAAACAGTGTTCTTCAACCGCCGGTCCACAGTGCGATCGATGCGGCGTTATCTTCGAGCCAGCTCCCTCTTCCTCACTGATTCAGTGCACAAAGCCACGGGCAGTGGCTCCTACGGGCATCCTGCGCCTGAACCGGAAGCCTTCGCTCTGACGTTGCAACATCAGAGGGAAGGCTTCCAGGTGAGGCACGGGACGTGCAAGGTGCAATTAGTATTATTATGAGGGCGGGGTCTGGGGTGGAGATTGGGTAGAAATGGGCGGGGTCTGGCCCACGACTTAGCCCAGTGTTCTTCAACCACCGGTCCACGGTGCGATCGATGCGGCGTTATCTTCGAGCCAGCTCCCTCTTCCCTAACTGATTCAGTGCACAAAGCCACGGGCAGTGGCTCCTACGGGCATCCTGCGCCTGAACCGGAAGCCTTCGCTCTGACGTTGCAACATCAGAGGGAAGGCTTCCAGGTGAGGCACGGGACGTGCAAGGTGCAATTAGTATTATTATGAGGGCGGGGTCTGGGGTGGAGATTGGGTAGAAATGGGCGGGGTCTGGCCCACGACTTAGCCCAGTGTTCTTCAACCACCGGTCCACGGTGCGATCGATGCGGCGTTATCTTCGAGCCAGCTCCCTCTTCCCTAACTGATTCAGTGCACAAAGCCACGGGCAGTGGCTCCTACGGGCATCCTGCGCCTGAAACCGGAAGCCTTCGCTCTGACGTTGCAACATCAGAGGGAAGGCTTCCAGGTGAGGCACGGGACGTGCAAGGTGCAATTAGTATTATTATGAGGGCGGGGTCTGGGGTGGAGATTGGGTAGAAATGGGCGGGGTCTGGCCCACGACTTAGCCCAGTGTTCTTCAACCACCGGTCCACGGTGCGATCAATGGGGCGTTATCTTCGAGCCAGCTCCCTCTTCCCTAACTGATTCAGTGCACAAAGCCACGGGCAGTGGCTCCTACGGGCATCCTGCGCCTGAACCGGAAGCCTTCTCTCCGACGTTGCAACGTCAGAGGGAAGGCTTCCAGATAAAACACGGGACGTGCGAGGTGCAATTAGTACTATTATGGGGGCGGGGTCTGGGGTGGAGATTGGGTAGAGATGGGCGGGGTCTGGCCCACGACTTAGCCCAGTGTTCTTCAACCACCGGTCCACGGACCGATGCCGGTCCACAGAATAATTCTTTCATTTCTACCGGTCCATAGGTGTAAAAAGGTTGAAAAACACTGACCTAGGAGACTCAAGGGTTCTGCAGTAGTTAAGGTGAAGGGTAAAGGTTCATGGATTTAATATAGTCTAGGGCTGGGTTTGTTTTTTGGGGTTTTTTTTCCCTAACTTTCAGAGACTAAAACCCCCTTCCTCAGGCAGTAGCATAACGAGGGTGGGAACTTGCCCTCTTCTCAGTACCCCGCTCTTTCCCCGTGCCCCCAGCTGCATGTGCGCACTCCATCCCTTTCCTCGCACATCTCCTGCCCGTGCTGGCCTCGGCTCTCCCTCTGATGTCACTACTGTGGCTTTTTAAAAGGAACCTCAGTTCCTTAGCATGCTTTCAAGTGCTTATAAAGTCAATGTACCATGGTCACCTATGAATTAAGGCATATACAGTTGAAATGCACTATGCTACATGTTGAAACATTTCAGACTTTCAGGTAATGAATTTCGTACACGTGGCTGTTCTTTTTTCTCTTTTCCATCCTTTAAAGGATGTGTATATATAAGATTCTTTGAAAGAACTCTATCTTTCTAAGCTGGCAAATGGAGTGAAATGCCAAGGGGCTCATAATAATAATTTTAAAAAATGTCCAAAAAGCAGTCTAAGTCGGTACTTGGATGATCAAAAAGACACATCGTCCAAGTACCAATAATCAAAACTGGTTTTAGACGTATCTAAAGCCAGCTTAGGCCTTTACCCTGCCTCTGTACGCCTAGAACGAAAAGGGGCGTGTTTGGAGGAGCGGATAGGGCGGGTGGTTTATCCCTCACCTTTATCCAGGGCGAGTTACACACTCACATACAAAATATAGCTTTACATTTAACATACAAGTCACCTCAACGACACACTATAGAACAAATTACACACTTACATACAGAGTATAAAATTGCATATAACATACAAGTCGCCTCAACGACAAACATCGTTATCACCAATAAAACCTGACCTGACCATGGAATACATCAATGACCAGCACCCTCCACTCCTCCTCCCTAGACCAATCTCAGACCCTATATTTCATTTGACAGAACAAGTGTCTTTTAAGTACTTTCTTAAAATTATATATAGTCTGCTGTTGACGAATATGTTCTAGAAGGTTGCTCGATTCGCTGGGACCAATACAGTGGAAAACGCTATTCCTGGATGATGATAGCCTCAAGTCCCGCACAGAAGGAATTGACAGATCAAAATGATCAGTTGTCCGAAGCAATCGCGATGACTCTGGAGCAGGTGTATGGGAGCCAACTTCTGTAGGCACATAAAGACATTTACCAGTAGCTTATAACGTATCTTGTCCCTTACCTTCAGCAAATACAGTTTTATAAAGTATTCTGTCACATGCTGGGCGGTGGGCGGGATGTGGGCCGGCCTAGACTCAGTTGTATGGCAGCCATAACCAAAAAAGTTTGACAGGTTGCCAGACGAAATTTATACATTTTGACTTAGACCAAGTCAAAACAGGTATAAGTTCCGAATTGGCTGCAGTGATCAGCTCAGTGGCCCAGGCAACCCATCCCCCCATACTAGTAACAATCGCAGCAAGAAAGATGCCAAATCCCCCTCCCGAACCTCCCTGGCAGGAGGGTGCCCAATCCCTCCTGCTAGACACAACCCTGAACCCCTTCTCCCCAACCGTGAACCCCCTGGGCCCCCCTCACACCTCTCTGGACCCCCCTCTAACCTTAATAGATGGCCGGACGACGTGTCCTCTCTCCGTCCATCCAGCAGGCCCGCCTTCCTCTGAATGGTGGGCCTCCCCTTCCCGGTGCATTGTGGGATGCAGTGGGAGGGGCCTAGGGCCTGATTGGCCCAGGTGTCTAAGGCCCCACCCATAGGAGGGGGCCTTAGGCACCTGGGCCAACTGGAATTGGCCTAGTTGCCTAATGCCCCTCCTATGGGCGAGGCCTTAGGCACATGGGCATCTCTCCTGCTGAATGTGGTGGTGGGGGGTTGTGTCCTGCAGGAGACATTGAACATCTCTCCTGCCGATGATTGCAGTCGGGGGGGGGGGGGGGTTGTGTCCGGCAGGAGAGATTGGGTATCTCTCCTGCTGCGATCGTTGCGGGTTGGGGTGGGGTGACAGTTCCAGGATTCTGTAACCGGTATTGTTTATCACAGATACCGGTTAGCGAATTCTGTTTTTAGGCAAAGGATTGAGCCCTCTTTCACCTAAAAGGTCTTGTTTTTGGCGTTTGGGACTTGGCTGATTTTTTGGTCGGGAATGTGTTGTAAGAAAAGCAATAATGGCCGTCTGGGCGATTAAACTGCTGAACGTTTTGGATGTTTTTTTCAAAAAGTGGACATTTCCCTACTGCTTACTTTCTATGTCTAGGGATTTAGGCCAAAAGGGGATTTAGACGTTTCTTTGGATTATGCACCTCTAAGTCGTTTAATTGTGGCTTCTAATTCCTATCAAATTTTTAGGAAAAATATTAAAACTTATCTTTTTGATAAATTTGTCTGATGTCATCTTGAATCTTAATGTTATTGCTGTATTATCGCTGTTTTCGTCCAGCTTTTAGGAAAAAATGTTAAAAAACTTATCCTTTTGATAAATTTGCCAGCTGTTATGAATTTTAATGCTATTTCTGTATTATCACTGTTTTTTTTCAGCTTCATTATTGTTGACCGCACAGAACTGAGAGGTACTGCGGAATAAAAATAAAATGTATTATTATTATTTGTATGTGTTCAGAGTTCTAACTTGCATTAAACGTAATTTATATATATTAAAAAAAAAAAAGTTTGAAACTAGCCAAAACTTAGCAAAAATGTCTGAAAATGAGCAGGAAACAAAGCTGAATATTTTCTATGCACATCAGCGGTGAGATGAGGAGGGGGCTTAGTGGACCGTTCTGGAAGGCTGTTGCCACTACCCTGTCTAACCTGTTGGGGGTTCAGGTGGGGGTTACGCCGCAATCGTGTCTTTTGGGGCTCTATAATGAGAAAGAACACCTCTGGCAAACTAAATTGTTGCGCTGGGGTCTCGCTGCAGCTAAATGTCTCATAGCGAATCACTGGAAAAATACTGCAGCCCCATCTCCATCGGCATGGATAACGAGATTCCTGTCTATCGGACGCATGGAGATATCGGTGGCTACTCGGCGTCACAAATTCCTGTCCAGGTCTTTTACCTGGGATAAAATTAGAGATTCACTGAACACTCTGTAGAGTCTTGATCGTTATTTCTGCCTGGTCTGCTCCTTGGATGGAGCGGGGGTCGGGGAGGGGGGATTTCAGAGGGGAAATTGTAGATGGGAAGCTGTGCATGGCAAGGGGATGGGGGGGGATTTGGGGGGGTGCTTTTGTGTGAGGTAGGGGCATTCTTTACTTTTGAGCATTTTTTGCAGCTGTTGATTTTGATGTTATTGTGTCTGCAGCCTGAGATTCATTGTGCATTGTATACTTTGAAAAACTTGAAATAAAAATTTAAATATTAAAAAAAAATAAAAAAAAATGCAGTGTTCACTTTAAGCTCAACGGGAGCCCTCCACGTCCTGACCCGCCAGTGAGGGGTGCTGTTTCTTTACCGTATTTTCAATAGTGAGGGACAGGCAAAACCTGCAGGACTCCAGGAACCTTCCTTGTCTCTAGAGATTGAAAATATAAAACTGAAGCGCAACCCCTCACTGGCAGCCATGCAGTCGGAGGACTCCCCCTCAGCTTACAGGGAACGGTGTTAACAGCTACTTTCTACCAGCCATCGTCATCGATACTCAGAAAGAGAACATAAGAATAGCCTTACGGGGTCAGACCAATGGTCCATCAAGCCCAGTAGCCCGTTCTCATGGTGGCCAATCCAGGTCACTAGTACCTGGCCAAAACCCAAGGTGTAGCAATATTTTATGCTACCAATACAGGGCAAGCAGTGGCTTCCCCTATGTCTTTCTCAATAACAGACTGTGGACTTTTCCTCCAGGAACTTGTCCAAAACTTTCTTAACACCAGCTACGCTATTCGCTCTTACCAAAACCTCTGGCAACACGTTCCAGAGCTTAACTATTCTCTGAGTGAAAAAAAATTTCCTCACAGGACCGCCGCGCGAGCGGACTGCTGGACATGATGGATCACTGGTCTGACCCAACAGCGGCAATTCTTATGTTCTTAAGAATATTTCCTTGTGACTTCATCGAGTGTCCCCTAGTCTTTGTAATTTTTGACGGAGTGAAAAATCGATCCACTTGTACCCGTTCTACTTCACTCAGGATTTTGAAGATCACTTCCGAGAAGGCACAGGGGGGAGCCTGAAAGTTCAAGAAATGGAGTATTTGCATAAGACGGTGACATTGATATGGGATGGACTGATTGTAATTATCAGTACCATGATGAATGCCAGAAGAATCAAAGCTGATCGGCTTCTTCCTGTGAAGAGTTGCTTAAATTAGTTGGAGTGCCTCGGCAGTGGCATCGCTAATTTGTTTGTTATTCTACAAAGCAGTGATCATATATGAGTTTTTTTTTTGTTCCTGCTGCAGTGATTGCATGAGGTCGGAAAATCTGCAGCAAGGCATGCTTTGCATATGAATATCGCAGCTCTCCTTCACTTATCTGAGTTGCATTCTACTGACTTAGATTAGACATTTCTGCAACTTATCGATATAAGTAAGCCTCTTCGTACTGTCCTCTTTGGGGGAATTTTTGGGGGTTTTTTTTGTGCTCTTGCCCATTGGACAGTCTATACCAGTGTCTCACAAACTTTGTCAAGCCACAGCATACTAAACATAGTGGCTGCAGCTTGAGACATCCGTATGTGTGCGGATGTTGACACGATGATGTCACGTGCATGCGTGACTTCATCATGTCAATGTCCGCGCGTGTGTGGAGACCCTACAGTCAGCCGGTGCTGGCGTCTCTCCTCCTCTCGGGAGCTAAAGGAATAAGATTGCAAGATACAGAAGAGCCTGATGTTTTTAAGAGACAGCGGGTAGGGAGTCCTTTGAGACAGCCCACTTTAACTCTTCCTCTCCAAACAGGAAGACAGAAAACTGTAGTTACTTACTTGTAACATAGGTTCTTTGTGGACAGCAGGATAGTCAGCAACATGTTCCAGGCATAGACACTAATGTACTGTGTGTAATTCTGGTTGCTACATCTAAAAAAATATATAGCAGAAAAAGTACAGAGAAGGGTGACGAAAATGATAAAAGGGATGGGACGATTTCCCTATGAAGAAAGGCTAAAACAGCTAGGGCTCTTCAGCCTAGAGAAGAGATGGCTTAAGGGAGATATGATTGAGGTCTATAAAATACTGAGTGGAGTGGAATGAACAGATGTGAATCACTTGTTTACTTGTTCCAAAAATACTAGGACTAGGGGGCATGCGATGAAGCTACTAAAGTAGCAAATTTAAAACAAACCAGAGAAAATATTTCTTCATTTAACATGTAATTAAACACTGAAATTCATTGTTGGAGAATTTGGTGAAAGTGGTTAGCTTAGCAGGGTTTAAAAAGGGTCTGGCTAATTTCTTAAAAGAGAAGTCCATAGGCTATTATTGAGATGGCTTGGGGGAAATCCACTGTTTATTCATAGGATAAACAGCATAAAATCTGTTGTTTTTTTCCTCCTTGCAATTATGCCAGGTATTTGTGATCTGGATTGAGCATTTTTGGAAACAGGATACTGGGCTTCATGGCCTTTGGTCTGTCCCAGTATGGCAAGTCTAATGTTCTTATTTCAAAGCAATTGGGGGCACCATATACAATACAAACAACCCCTCCCTGAGCACAGTTAATGAGATTGATCAATATTGAGGGCACCCAGCACCCACTTGTACCCACAGAGATGGCTATTGTGATTCCAGGCAACAAAACGAGTGGGAACTAGAGCAGGGAGGTGACTGGCACTTCTGTTTTTTCTCTGGGACTTAACATGTGCTGTTCGGGTGCTGGGCATTGCGGCTCCGATAAAGCTTGCGAAACAAGTTTGGTGCAGTAATAGAAGGAAGCGTAGCCCCTGATGAAACCGACTGTGAAACGGTTGGCAGCCGTTGGGCACAAAAGATAAGGGCTTTCCTTCCTCTAGCACCTTATGCACTTTATATTTATTGAAATTGATATTAAAAATATTTACAGCACAGGTCACTTTACCAAGACCAATGATGAATTTACCACCCTAGTAAGGGCATGAAAAATCCTTTAAGTGGTGCCTTGGGTATTTGAGGTCTGGTAATTCAATATAAACTTGAGATGAATTTGTTCTCTGTTTCATATTAGTTTTTTTTGTTTTGAACAAATTTCCATTTTCTTCAATTCTATTCGATTTTTCTCTGGCGGTGACAGAGACGTAGATAGAAGAGTCCTTCGAGGACACACTTAGCCAAAATTAAGGTGTCAGGTCAAAAGCGCGCCGGGACAAAGGCGCGTGCAGACAATTGAGCGCAGCGCGGAGGCACGCACCGCAGAAAATTACAGTTTTTAGGGCTCCGACGGGGGGGCATGGGGGAACCCCCCCACTTTACTTAATAGAGATCGCGCCGCGTTGTGGGGGCGTTGTAACCCCCCACATTTTAGTGAAAACTTCACTTTTTCCCTGTTTTTAGGGCAAAAGTTAAGTTTACTGTAAAATGTGGAGGGTTACAACCCCCCAAACCCCCCACAATGCCGGCGCGATCTCTATTAAGTAAACTGGGGGGGGATCCCCAACAAACCCCCCCGTCGGAGCCCCTAAAAACTGTAATTTTCTTCGGCATGCGCCTCCGTCATGCGCTCAGTTGTCGGCGTGCGCCTTTGTCTTTCGCGGGGTTGTCTATGAACCAAACTTAATGCGCTGTAAGTGCAAAGCCTCTGTGGTAAACGTAGGGGGCATGCAGTTAAAGACGAGAAAAGACATTTCCCTCATGTTATATGGCAGCTTTGACCCTCTAGCAGTAGCACTATCAGACTACGGTAAGGGGTGACAGCCTGGTTGACAAGAGCAACTGGGAATGGTGTCAGGTCAAAAGCGCGCCGGGACAAAGGCGCGAGCAGACAACTGAGCGAAGCGCGGAGGCGCGCGCCGAAGAAAAAGACTGTTTTTAGGGGCTACGACGGGGGGTGTGGGGGGGGGACCCCCCCACTTTACTTTATACAGATCACGCCACGTTGTGGGGGGTTTGGGGGGTTGTAACCCCCACATTTTACTGAAAACTTAACTTTTCCCCTGTTTTTAGGGAAAAAGTTACATTTTCACTAAAATGGGGGGGTTACAACCCCCAAACCCCCCACAACACCGCCGCGATCTGTATTAAGTAAAGTGGGGGGGGGGCTCCCCAACAAAAACCCCCGTCACAGCCCCTAAAAACAGTCTTTTTCTTTGGCGCGTGTCTCCGTCTTGCGCTCAGTTGTCGGCGCGCGCCTTTGTCTTCCGCGTTACTGTCTATGAACCACTGGGAATAGCTCCTCTGTACCCTCCTTCCCCCCCAGCTGGACATCAAAGGGCTGATATTCAGACGGTGGGAAGCAGCCTGGCTTCCTTCCGCAGTCGGTGGCGAACCCATAAATTCAGTTCTGGGCCATACCCAGTCACTGGCATTGAATTTCTGGTATAAGTTCAGCCACGGTAGACATAGCCAGTCACCCAGTGAATATTGGCACTGACCATATGTCACGTGACTTAGTTGGTGACCGGGATATTCAGCTGGAGTTAGCCAGCTATCTCCCACTGAATATCGGGGATTTGCCCGCTTAGCACTATTTAGCTGGCCAGGAACCATTCCCGGACAGCTAAATACTGCGGAATATTGAGCGGCAAGGAGAATTCTGTGGCAAGTGTGAGTGTGAGTGTGCGGGGGGGGGGGGACTCTTGTGCTGAGACTTATGTGTTAGGCGAAGCAGGGGGTAAGGATCTGTGCTGCGGAGATCATGGGGGAGGGGAAGGAGATTGTTTTATGTACCAGACCCTTTAAATAGCTGCCCAAGAGCATTGGGTCACACATTAGTTCAAATATATTTAAAAATGACATAACATAAGAACATAAGAGCTGCCATACTGGGACAGACCAAAGGTCCCTCAAGCCCAGTATCCTGTTTCCAGCAGTGGTCAACCCAGGTCCCAAGTACCTGGCAGAAACCCAAAGAGTAGCAACATTCTAGAGCTGGTATTGTGACATCATAATGCCTCATTCCACCAATGCCCAAGAGCCAACCTCATCAGTGATGTCACAATGGCTCAACTGTCCTATATTTGGCTCACAAAAGAACATCAGAATTGCTGTACTGGGACAGACCGAAGGCCCATAAAGCCCAGTATCCTATTTCCAACAGTGGCCAACCCAGGTCCCAAGTACCAGGCAGAAACCCAAAGAGTAGCAACATTCCAGAGCTGGTATTGTGACATCATAATGCCTCATTCCACCAATGCCCAAGAGCCAACCTCATCAGTGATGTCACAATGGCTGGATTGTCCTTTACTTGACTCACTTAAGAGCATAAGAGCTAACAAACTGGGACAGACCGAAGGTCCCTCAAGCCCAGTATCCTGTTTCCAGCCGTGGTCAACCCAGGTCCCAAGTACCTGGCAGAAACCCAAAGAGTAGCAACATTCTAGAGCTGGTATTGTGACATCATAATGCCTCATTCCACCAATGCCCAAGAGCCAACCTCATCAGTGATGTCACAATGGCTCAACTGTCCTATATTTGGCTCACAAAAGAACATCAGAATTGCTGTACTGGGACAGACCGAAGGCCCATAAAGCCCAGTATCCTATTTCCAACAGTGGCCAACCCAGGTCCCAAGTACCAGGCAGAAACCCAAAGAGTAGCAACATTCCAGAGCTGGTATTGTGACATAATAATGCCTCATTCCACCAATGCCCAAGAGCCAACCTCATCAGTGATGTCACAATGGCTGGATTGTCCTTTACTTGACTCACTTAAGAGCATAAGAGCTAACAAACTGGGACAGACCGAAGGTCCCTCAAGCCCAGTATCCTGTTTCCAGCAGTGGTCAACCCAGGTCCCAAGTACCTGGCAGAAACCCAAAGAGTAGCAACATTCTAGAGCTGGTATTGTGACATCATAATGCCTCATTCCACCAATGCCCAAGAGCCAACCTCATCAGTGATGTCACAATGGCTCAACTGTCCTATATTTGGCTCACAAAAGAACATCAGAATTGCTGTACTGGGACAGACCGAAGGCCCATAAAGCCCAGTATCCTATTTCCAACAGTGGCCAACCCAGGTCCCAAGTACCAGGCAGAAACCCAAAGAGTAGCAACATTCCAGAGCTGGTATTGTGACATCATAATGCCTCATTCCACCAATGCCCAAGAGCCAACCTCATCAGTGATGTCACAATGGCTGGATTGTCCTTTACTTGACTCACTTAAGAGCATAAGAGCTAACAAACTGGGACAGACCGAAGGTCCCTCAAGCCCAGTATTGCTGAAAACCTATGAGATAAGTACAGGGTTTATTTCTCTTCTGTCAGCACAATAACTGTTCTTGTTCTTCAGTAAATATTTTGGACGCAGGATGATATGTTTAAAATGGATTCTATCAAGACTGTAGTTTATATTGCAAGTTTGCCCAGAAGGAAGAACACTGCTTTGTTTAACCACGTTATTTGCACAAAAGAGAGGTCCTGTGATGTTACCCGATTGGGTTTAATTAAATTCAGTAACTTCCTTTTCAGGAGTTGTGAAAACTGAGGGCTCTCACTCACTAACATTATCCTTATCATTTATGTCTTTTTGACGGGAGTATGCAAATCTTGTTTTGAGATTTTTGCCTCCTCTGTGCCAATTTATTATTTAGGGATCCTTTTACTAAGCCGCGTTAGGGCTTTAACGCGTGGAATAGCGCGTGCGCTAGACCTTAACCCTAGCATTGAGTTGGCGTTAGTTCTAGAAGCGTAGCGCGTGGTAATTTCCTGCGTGCGCTAAAAACGCTAGCGCACCTTAGTAAAAGGAGCCCTTAGTTTAAAGCAGGGGTTCCCAAACCTGTCCTGGGGGACCCCCAGCCAGTCAGGTTTTCAACATATCCCCAATGAATATGCATGAGATCTATTTGCATGCACTGCTTTCAATGCATATTCATTGGGGAAATCCTGAAAACCCAACTGGAATACGGCTCTCGAGGACCGGAGTTCCCTACTCCTGTGGTAGAACTTATCACCTCCTAGAACAGCGGTAGGGAACTCCGGTCCTCGAGAGCCGTATTCCAGTCGGGTTTTCAGGATTTCCCCAATGAATATGCATGAGATCTATGTGCATGCACTGCTTTCAATGCATATTCATTGGGGAAATCTTGAAAACCTGACTGGATTGCGGCCCTCAAGGAGGGACTTTGACACCCTTGCTCTATGAGAACCCTCCAAGGGGCAGGGGTGTCAAAGTGCCTCTTTGAGTCGGTTTTCAGGATTCCCCCAATGAATATGCATGAGATCTATTTGCATGCACTGCTTTCAATGCATATTCACTGGGGAAATCCTGAAAACCCGACTGGATTCCAACCCTCAAGGAGGGACTTTGAGACCCCTGGTTTAAAGGGACATTTCAATAATTCTTCAGCCTTTTCCTTATTGGGAGAAAGTTTTGGTTGTTATATTTGCCATTCTTTCCTCAGTGGGTTTAATTTTGTTTCAAAATACCACCATTGTACAGCAGTGTGACGGAGGTCAAAGAAGCGTGGGATGAACACAGAGGATCTAGAATCAGAAAATAATATTAAATATTGAACCAAGGCCAGTACTGGGCAGACTTGCACGGTCTGTGTCTGTATATGGCTGTTTGGTGGAGGATGGGCTGGGGAGGGCTTCAATGGCTGGGAGGGTGTAGATGGGCTGGAGTAAGTCTTAACAGAGATTTCGGCAGTTGGAACCCAAGCACAGTACCGGGTAGAGCTTTGGATTCTTGCCCAGAAATAGCTAAGAAGAAAAAAAAATTGAAATTGAATCAGGTTGGACAGACTGGATGGACCATTCGGATCTTTATCTGCCGTCATCTACTATGTTACTAAGAGCACTATAAAAATGATAAGCATTGTTATTGTGGTGAAACATTTGCCTTGTTTGTTATTCAGTGAGGCCCTGTTTCTATAAAGTCCGCCTAAAAAATAGGTTCCGATCTCAGCGCCTACTTTAATCAGTGCCGATACGGGCACTCGACACTACGCAATTGACCTTAATTTAACTTAATTGAAGTTAGGTGCCTAACTCAAAAAAAGTGATTCTATAAAAAGTAGACGCCAAGCTCAAAGCGCCTACACTACAAGTGGGCGTGGTTAGGGGGGGAGGATCATGGGCATGTTTTTGAGTTGGGTGTCTCTTTGTGAATCAGGTGCCGTTAGGCCAGGGGTGGGCAACGAGGGCTGGAATCCAGTCGGGTTTTCAGGAGTTCCCCAATGAATGTGCATGAGATCCATTTGCATACAATGGGAGGCAGTACATGCAAATAGATCTCATGCATATTCATTAGGGAAATCCTGAAAACCCGACTGGATTCCGGCCCTCGGTTTAGGCCTAGAAATCTCTGGCATACATTGGGGGCACCTAAATATTAGGGTAATGCGACGGCTCATTGCAGTGGAGATTTTTGACGTCGCTTGATACTTTGCTGCTACTCTACAAGTTTTTGTGACTTTTTTTTATTATACCCCTCTTTTTACCATGGACCCCTGACGAAGGTTTGTCCGAAACACGGACCGTGTCGGGTCCCTTGATTGGTAAAAGGGTTTGCATATAATTATTTTGTCACAATAAATTTTGCCTGCGTCTTATACAGATCTGCAGTTTTATTTTGTTTGCTCAGGGTAATGAGCACCACCTATGTTTGCTGAGGCGACGCTGACCATGATTCTTTAATGGGTGCCTAAGTTTTATAGCAGTGGTTCCCAGCCCTGTCCTGGAGGACCACCAGGCCAATCGGGTTTTCAGGCTAGCCCTAATGAATATGCATGAGAGAGATTTGCATAGAATGGAAGTGACAGACATGCAAATCTGCTTCATGCATATTCATTAGGGCTATCCTGAAAACCCGATTGGCCTGGTGGGCCTCCAGGACAGGGTTGGGGACCCCTGCTGTAGAACTCAAAGAAAACACCTCCTGACCCAAAGAAGAGCCATCAACTAATACAGTCCCTGAAGCTGGCTGTATGCATTTGTCCAGGGGTAGGCAATTCCGGTCCTCGAGAGCCGGAGCCAGGTCAGGTTTTCAGGATCTCCGCCATGAACATGTACAAGATGGATTTGCATGCATTGCCTCCTTGAGATGCAACTCTATCTCATGCATATTGATTGTGGAGATCCTGAAAACCTGACCTGGCTCCGGCTCCCGAGGACCGGAATTGCCTACCCCTGCATTTGTCTATGGGGCCTCTAATACCCAAGGGAGCAGAACTTGCCCCCCTTCCCCCCCAGGTTTGATCTTCCATTTGCCCATTCAAATAGCTCATGGTTCAACGTCATCAGCAAAACTCATTGACGATAATAATACAGCATCATTCCCTTAGCGCTCCCTTCGTGCTCCAAAGGGGCTTGTAAGGGGTATAAGATGCCCCTTAGGACACACACTTTTGACCATACCTTGTAGTGATGTGCTTATAGCTGCACGGACCCAATGCTGATCTTATGTCCCAGAGGAAAGCACAGTGCCTGTCCAATATTCCAGGATATAGGGCTCCTCCATAGCAAAACTCCACTAGCCTTATCTCCCCCAGACTGTAATGTTCTCGATGATGCTAATCGGGTTTTCAGGCTAGCCCTAATGAATGTGCATGAAGCAGATTTGCATACCTGTCACTTCCATTATATGCAAATCTCTCTCATGCATATTCATTAGGGCTAGCCTGAAAACCCGAATGGCCTGGCGGTCCTCCAGGACATGGTTGGGAACCACTGGATTAATAATAATAATAATAATAATTTTATTTCTTATATACCGCTATACCATAAGCTCTAACGAAGCCGACATGCACGCTTCCCTGGCGATGCCCGGGTGGCCTCATTTATCAGAATTATTCAGGGGAAGATAATGCTTTGATTTGCAAGTGAAAGTACGGGAGAAAAGTTGCTTATTGGGCACGGGGAGATGCATTGATGATAACTAAGAGCTTACACGGGATTGGCTTTCTTACACTGAACTGGGCAATCCCTGTATCCTGAAATGTCCTCCGCTGTATTGGTGAACACTGAGAAAGGTGGAGACGCCTGAGCGAGCATAAGTGAGCCTTGGAGGAATCTCATTTAATTATTCAAACTATAATACAGGGATCAAAACATTTATTAATGAAAGGCTTTGAGGTGGCTGTCAGTTCTAAGATTAAGGAGCCCATTTTACCAGACTGCGATTAAAAAAATGACTCAGGCCCTGTTTTACTAAGGTGCGATAACCGATTGGCGCACGCTAAAAGCTAACGTGCGCATGTTAGTCTGTGGACGCGTTAGTGTTTAGCGCGTGCTAATTCGATTAGCGCACGCTAATCGTTAGCACACCTTAGTAAAAGAATGGGTTAGTGTGTCGATACATGGGTCACTCCCGCGTGCTAAGGCCATTTTTACCACAGGGGTAAAATAGTTGATTTATCTATTTTCTGAATTAATGGCCACGCACTAAGGTCCAGATTTGATAAACGGTGCCCAACAAAAATCCAAGTGCAACTCAATTTGTGTTAATTAGCTTAAATAAGAACATAAGAAGCGCCATCTCCGGATCAGACCTTCGGTCCATCAAGTCCGGTGTTCCACACTCGCGGAGGCCCTGTCAGGTGTACACCTGGCGTCATCATAGGTGCCAGAAAGGGGGAGGCCACGGGGTTTGTAGCCTGCCCCCAGATTGGTGGTTGCCGGTTGGTGCCCGCCCTCCTGCCCGTTTCCCGATGTTGTACTGTAAATCATCGGGGCAGCCCCTGCGCAACGTCAGCGAGCAGGTCTACCCCGGAACCCTTCATACTACTTCTGGGGGCAGGCCTGCTCATTGACGCTGCGCTGCGGCTGCCCTGAAGATTTAAAGTACAACGCCGGGAGGAGGTGGGGGTTGGGAGCTGGTGACGGGTCACAGGATTCCACTGAGGCTAGGGTGGAGCTCCTGGCCCTCCCCCCAACCAAACAGCGTTTCCACTGCCTATGGCTTAAATGGTGTGATGATTGGTCACGCCATTGAAGTTAATTGAAAAAAAAAAAAGGGACTTAATCAATTAGGAGTTCCACATGTAACTCATAGCGGTGCTTAGCAATGCCTATGTCCAGGCCCCTCCCATGGATGAAAAATAGCTATGGTTAGGTGTCCAAGACAGGCGCCTGTAAATTAGGCCAAGTTATACTTGTAGAACTCCTGGTAAGTGGCATAGTTATGAGGGGGTGGGGGATGGTCCTCCCCGGCCACCAGGTTGGTGGGGGCACCGGTACCCCTCCTCCTCTCCATCCCCTTCTCTTCCCACTCCAACCCTCAACGCACCCTCCCTTCCCTTCCCCCGCACCTCTAGTTGTACCCCGCCGTGAGCAACCACTTTAACGTGCTCCTCGCAACCGCGTCATCTCTCCCACTGATGCCAGTTCCGGGAAAGTGATGTCGGCGGGAGAGGCGATGGGGGTCGCGAGGAGCGCCTTGAAGTTCTTGCTGCTCACAATGGTGAATGACTAGAGGTACGGGGGAAGGGAATGGGGACTTGCATATGGCGGGGGGGGGGGGAATCGAGAAAAGAGTGGGGGGGCAGAGATGAGGGCAGGGGAAGAGTGCCACCACACCGGGCGCCTCTCACCCTCGTTATGCCACTGTGCCTAGTGATGCGTAAGTCCGCTTAGACGCCACTAAGAGCAATTCTAGATCATCTACCCACCTCCATCCCACTACCATCCGGCCCCACTCTTCAGCTTGAGTTTTCAAGCAAAGTCCTAGGCATCGTCATAGACTCCTCTCTCTCCTTCAATGAACACCTCAACTCCTTGGTAAAAAAATGCTTCTTTAGCCTTCATATGCTGAGGAGAGTGAGATCCTGCTTTCATCATTCTCACTTCGCCGTCCTCGTTCAATCTATCATCCTCTCTAGACTGGACTACTGTAACTCCATCTACATAAGCCTAACTAAGAAAAACCTCCATAGACTTCAGCTAATTCAGAACGCCGCGGCCAAGCTTATTTTCGCAAAAGGCAAGTTCGATCACGTCTCCCCACTCCTCTCTAAGCTTCACTGGCTCCCAGTATACTCCAGAGTCCTCTATAAATGTGCCTGCTTAGCCTTCAAGATCCTACATGGCGTCCTTTCTCCCGTTATCCCACTCTTTTGGAACTCCTCAAACCCACACCCCACTAGATCCTCACCAAAACTGAAACTATCCTTCCCCTCTATAAAAGGTATATCCCGCGCAGGAAAACTAGGAACATCCCTCCCCTTTAGAACCACTGAACTCTGGAACAACCTCTCACCCCCGCTCAGAAATTCAAGCTCCTTCCAATCCTTCCGCAAACACATGAAAACTTGGCTCTTCTCAAAAATCTAATTACCTCCCGTTCTCTAGCATCCGGTCCCTCTCTATCTTCTTAGTCCCTCTCCTTTATCCCTTCATTGTAGTTCCTTTCCACTTAACTTCTGTAAACCGTGCCGAGCTCTGCGCATGCGGAGATGGCGCGGTATACAAACCTAAGATTTAGTTTAGTTTAGTTTTAGTTTAGTGGTGCCTGGTGAGTAATTAGAAACTGCGTTGAGCAGTGCCTAAATTGTAAAGGCGTTTGGGTGCCATTTGTAGAATCTGGCCCTAACTTTCCCATTAGCATGCGAGCTCCTGATTCCAACTATTTTGTAAGCAGTAAGGACTCGATGCTAACCATGCACTAATGTTATCATTCCAGGCAGCCAAACTGAACACATGGCTCATAAAACCCATTCTCCGAGGCCACTTCTTACGCCGACTTCAGAAAATCACTGAAGACCCGTCTCTTTAACAAATTCTAATTCCCAATTCTTGCCCAATCCCCCTCAGCTATCCTCATCCCAATCCCCCAATTCTCTTGATTTTAGATTAACTCATCCTTCTTCCCATTTGTAAAGGTATTCCACCCAAATTGTTTTCCCCTGCACCCCAAATTCTGACTAGATACTTCCTTTTGATTCAAACCATCTTGGTTCTCTTCCATTTGCAATTTGTATCCCAGAAAGTACTTTTTATGTTCCCCTTACATCTCTTACATTCATTGTATGTATTTCGTTGTAAACATCTCTTACTTCTTGTTGTAAACATCTCTTACACTCATTGTATGTATCTCGTTGTAAACATCTCTTACTTCTTGTTGTAAACATCTCTTACACTCATTGTATGTATCTCGTTGTAAACATCATCTCTTACTTCTTGTTGTAAACATCTCTTACTCTCATTGTATGTAACTTGTAAACTGCTTTGAACTTATGGTATAGCGGTATATAAGAAATAAAATTATTATTATTATTAATCCAGTGGTCCCCAACCCTGTCCTGGAGGCCCATCAGGCCATTTGGGTTTTCAGGATAGCCCTAATAAATATGCATGAGAGATTTGCATATAATGGAAGTGACTGGCATGCAAATCTGCTCATGCAAATTCATTAGGGCTATCCTGAAAACCCAATTGGCCTGGTGGGCCTCCAGGACAGGGTTGGGGACCACTGCACTAATCGGTTAGTGCGCGGCGACGTATCGGTGCTGATTATCACGGAGTATACCCACTGTCTGACCCCAATGGGGGTTATGCGTGCCAATTTATTTTCTTTTATTTAAAAATTTCTATATTGTTTAAACCTAAACGGTTTGCATAATTTTACATCTATATACTGTATATAAAATCGGAGGTATGTATGTATGTGTGTGTGTGTGTGTGTATGTGCCATGATCACGCAAAAACGGCTTGACCGATTTGAACGAAACTTGGTATGCAGATCCCTCACTACCTGGGATGATATGTTCTGGGGGTCTCGCGGCCCACCTGCACACGTGGGCGGAGCTACAAACAGAAAATCAGATATCACCCATTCATGTCAATGGAAAAAATGTAAAAAGCTGCCAACGCAAAAACGGCTTGACCGATTTGAACGAAACTTGGTATGCAGATCCCTCACTACCTGGGGTGATATGTTCTGGGGGTCTCGCGGCCCACAACTCTATGTTGCTTGCTCAAGGGTGGGTTCACCCAAGAATTTATATGTTCTTGCTCCAGGAGGTGAAACTAAAAATGTTGTTTATAATCACGTTTTGCGTTAGTTGTATTGTATTCATTTTGTCAAATTTTTCACATTATAATTTGAATATTGTACTTTTTATTAAGCTGTAAAAAAATACTTTCATTCACCACTATAAAGTATCTTTATTTGAATCCATTTACAGTGTTATTGATATAATTAAATACCCGTGCAACGCCGGGGCATCAGCTAGTAATTCTATAAATCAAATAAGATCAGACAGGCATAAACAAAAAATCATCAGAAAATCGACTATAAAAAAATGAATGCCAAAACGGCTTTTACAAAGAATCGTAAAAAAATTCTTCAGCAAACAGCAATCATAAAGGGTCATTATCTAGAAGAAGGCATTTACAAATAACTGTCTTAAGTCGTTTTCTGAAGCTGCCCTTTTCGCAACATTTTCGCAATTGGCTGACAAGTGAGTTCCACAGTTTAACCCCTGCACAACAGAAGGTAACTTTACTGGTCCTTAACAAATTTTGAATTAACATTTGTTTTTTTAATAAGGCTGAGTTTTCAGAATGCAGAGAACTATTGTGTTCAATTCTGGTCTCCTTATCTCAAGAAAGATATAGTGGCGCTAGAAAAGGTTCAAAGAAGAGCGACCAAGATGGTAAAGGGGATGGAACTCCTCTTGTGTGAGGAAAGACTAAAACGGTTAAGGTTCTTCAGCTTGCAAAAGAGACAGCTGAGGGGAGAAATGATTTAAGTCTACAAAATCCTGAGTGGAGTAGAACGGGTACAAGTGGATTGATTTTTCACTCTGACAAAAATTGCAAAGACTAGGGGACATTCGATGAAGTTACAGGGAAATACTTTTAAAACCAATAGGAGGACATTTTTTTTTTCACTCAGAGAATAGTTAAGCTCTGGAATGTATTTCCAGAGGTTGTGGTAAGAACGGATAGCGTAGCTGATTTTAAGAAAGGTTTGGACAAGTTCCTGGAGGAAAAGTCCATAGTTTGTTATTTAGAAAGACATGGGGGAAGCTACTGCTTACCCTGGATCGGTGGCATGGAATGTTGCTACCATTTGGGTTTTTGCCAGGTACTTGTGACTTCAATTGGCCTCTGTGAAGACGGGATACTAGTCTAGATGGACCATTGGGCTGACCCAGTAAGGCTCTTAACCATTTACAAATTGCGAGAGATGTAAACACTTTATCAGAGAGTGGCAGCGTGCTGCTAACAACCAGAAAATGAATAGAGTGGCAGCGTGGTACTGCCACTAAACTGGTCCATCAAGCCCAATAGCCCGTTCTCACAGTGGCCACTAGTACCTGGCCAAAACCCAAAGAGTAGCAATATTCCATGCTACCGACACCGGGCAAGCAGTAGCTTCACCCATGTCTTTCTAAATAACAGACTATGGACTTTTCCTCCAGGAACTTGTCCAAACCTTTCTTAAAACTAGCTACGTTATCCGCTCTTACCACATCCTCTGACAACGCATTCCAGAGCTTAACTATTCTCTGAGTGAAGAAAAAATGTCCTCCTATTGGTTTTAAAAGTATTTCCCTATAACTTCATCGAGTGTCCCTTAGCCTTTGTAATTTTTGACGGAGTGAAAAATCGATCCACTTGTACCCAATCTACTCCACTCAGGATTTTGTAGACTTCAATCATATTGCCTCTCGGCCGTCTCTTTTCCAAGCTGAAGAGCCCTAACCGTTTTAGTCTTTCCTCATATGAGAGGAGTTCCATCCCCTTTATTATCTTGGTCGCTCTTCTTTGAACCTTTTCTAGTGCCGCTATATCTTTCTTGAGATAAAGAGACCAGAATTGAATGCAATACTCCAAATGAGATCGCACCATGGAGCGATACAGGGGCATTATGACATTCTTAGTCTTGTTAACCATCCCTTTTTTGATAGTAGTTTATCAGTTTCAAGTGTTTTAGGTTTTTATTTACCGCCTATCAAGATTATCTAAGTGGTTTTTACAATCAGGTACTCAAGCATTTTCCCTGTCTGTCCTGGGGCTATGGAGGACTGAGTGACTTGCCCAGGGTCACAAGGAGCAGCGCGGGGTTTGAACCCCTAATGCTAATCCCTGCTCCTCATTCGGTTTGACTCCTCAGAAAATCTCGCCATTTTGTAGACACCGTTTGGAGCCTGAACTCAAGCATTTCACCCAGAAATCAATGAAATTCATATTGCCTGGGCCGTGCATTTCGTATTCATACCATTAAATCGGAGAGAAGCAGAACGTTTCAGAGAAAGGCCGATTAATAAAAACAGGAACTCAGGCTCATTCACTTTCAGTGACCTTGGCAGTTTTCCAAATTTTAAGGCACGGATTGACCTGAGCCCCTGTAAATCCTATATTATAATATGTAGTTAAAATGCTGACACAATTATTAATATGAAAATATGAACTGCCAAACCAGATCAAGGTGGTTAATAAATCTTAATAACAAACTAATGAAATATTAAGGGTCCACTGAGTTCGTCATTAAAATGGCGCATGAGGTGTAATGTGAGCACGTGCAAAGTGATGCGTGTGGGGAAGAGGAACCCAAGCTATAGCTACGCGGTACAGGATTCCACGTTAGGAGTCACTGCCCAGGAAAAAGATCTAAGGGCTCCTTTTAGAAAGCCGCGCTAGGGCCTTAATGCGAGTTGCAGCGCGTGATACATTGCCCCGCGCGCTAGCCGCTACCGCCTCCTTTTGAGCGGGCGGTAGATTTTCAGCTAGCGCGCGCTGCAGCGCACGCTAATCCGGTGCGTGCGCTGAAACCGCTTGGCGCACCCGCGCAAAAGGAGCCCTAAGTGTCACCGTTGAGGACACGTTGAAACCCTCCGCTGAATGTGCGGCGGCGGCTAAGAAAGCAAATAGAATGTTAGGAATGATCAGGAAAGGAGCGGATAACACAGAGGAAAATGTTATAATGCCTTTTTATCGCTCCATGGGACGGCCGCACCTCGAATTCCGTGCGCAATGCTGGTTGCCGTATCTCAAAAAAGAGATAGCGGAATTAGAAAAGATACAGAGAAGGGCAACATAAGAACATAAGAATTGCCGCTGCTGAGTCAGACCGGTGGTCCATCGTGACCAACAGTTTGCTCACGCGGCGCTCCTCTGGTCAAAGACCAATGCCCTAAATGAGTCCAGCCTCACCTGTGCAAGTTCCAGTTTAGCAGGATCTTGTCTAACTTTGCCTTGAATCCCTGGAGGGTGTTTCCCCCTATAACAGACTCCGGAAGAGCGTTCCAGTTTTCTACCACTCTCTGGGTGAAGAACTTCCTTATGTTCATACAGAATCTATCTCCTTTTAACTTTAGAGAGTGCCCTCTCGTTCTCCCTACCTTGGAGAGGGTGAACAACCTGTCCTTATCTACTAAGTCTATCCCCTTCAGTACCTTGAATGTTTCGATCATGTCCCCTCTCAGTCTCCTTTGTTTGAGGGAGAAGAGGCCCAGTTTCTCTAATCTTTTGCTGTACGGCAACTCCTCCAGCCCCTTAACCATCTTAGTCCCTCTTCTCTGGACCCTTTCGAGTAGTACCGTGTCCTTCTTCCCTATGAGGAAAGACTAAAGCAGCTTGGGCTCTTCAGTTTGGAGAGGAATTAGCTCTCTCCCCCTCCCCCCATTAAATATAGTACAAAATACAGACAGCAGATATAAATTTCAAAACTGACGCATTTTGATCACTACATTGAAAATAAAATCATTTTTCCTACCTTTGTTGTCTGGTGATTTCATGAGTCTCTGGTTGCACTTCCTTCTGACCATGCATCCTTTCTTTCTTTCATTTCTTTCTTTCTCTCTCCCTGTCCCCTTTCTTTCTTTCTTTCTGTCTTTCTCTCTCCTTGCCCCCCTTCTTTCTCTCTCTTGCCTCCCCCTTCCCCCTTTCTGTCTTTTTTTTCTCCCAACCCACCCACCTATTTCTCCAAGCCACCGCTGCACTAACAGATCATCTTCATGCAGCGACTGGCGAGCTAAAAACAGGATGGTCCCATTCAAAACGGGACATTACCACTGAGTAACAGGAAGGTGGAATATGTCTTGGTGAATATTAAATAAAGCTGTGTGTGCTTTCCGACAAATGTTCCAACTCGCTTTGCTCTCCAGAGGAGCACTTTCATTTGAAGCCAATGGCCCTCATCCCCCACATTATTTGCCCCAGGGGACTTCACTGATGCGAACTCCCAAAACTGGTTCGTTAAAGCAGCTCCTCTACTGGAGACATAGAAAGCCAGCTACAATGAGATGTAAACACAGGACTCTATGGTACCGTTTCCCGGTGCTTAAATTTACTGTGCCAGCATCATGCAAGCCTAACAAATTGTGATTGTGATCTAATTACTATTCTGAGCGATGAACTACAGTAGGGAATTAGGGTGGCTTTCTCGGTTTTTTTGAAAGAATATAAACAAGTACCGTAATTACTTTTTAAGGGAAAAAGCAAACATACATTAAAGAGAGGAGTGGGTTAGTTATTGGAACCGAAGTCTATAGCATGAGTCAAAAACTGAATTCAAGTCCCTCTTGGGTTTATTATAAGTTCTATTAATTAGCTGTTTCCGTCCTTGCCAGTTGGCAGTTAATCCGGTCTGCGGTTCAGTAATTGTAATTGTAATGACTGATAACTAACTAACTAACTAAGACTTATGCAATGCTTCTAATTCCAAGGCCGATATATTAATCTTCACTGTCTTTTAGTGCAATGGTTTATTTTGCTTTTTTCACAGTAACTCTTTTGGTATAGAAACCTCTGCAGTAAAATCACTGCACTAAAAGGCAGTGTGGTTGCCATGCTTATAGGCTTGCTTGCGTGCTGTGTTTTTTCTTTGTAATAAAGAATAACATGGGGACAAATTTTTCCCCCTCCCAGTCTGAACTCATTTTCCCATCCTGTGAGTTCTTTTCCTATCCCTGCCCCATTCCTTCAAGCTCCGTCCTCATTTGCATAAGCCTCAAACACTTTAAGATCATAAGAAGCAACATTCTAGAGCTCAGATTGTGATGTCATAGTGCCTCATTCCACCAATGCCTAAGCTCCGTCCTCAACTGCACAAGCCCCAAACACTTTAAGATCATAAGTATTCGAGGCATGTGTGGTTAAGGCTGAGCTTACAGGAATGAAACAGGGACAGGGAACGAGACAAAACTTGTGGGGACAGGACAGGGAAATTGAGTTCCTGCAGGGATGGGGACACATTTGTCCCCGTGTCATTCTCTAGTTTGTAGCCTCTTAACTACTTGCATTTTTTATGACTTTTATGTTTTTACTAGTGTTTAAGCCTGTTACATTAACGGGTGCTAGAATATATGCCTGTCTGTCTTTCTTTATTTATCTCTCTCTCCCTGTTCCTGTCTCTTTCTTCCTTCCTTTCTGTCTCTCTCCTTCCTGCTATTTTTCTCTCTCTCCCTGGCACCCTTTGTCTGTCTGTCTGTCTTTATTTCTGTCTGTCTCTCCCTGGCCTCCTTTGTCTGTCTGTATTTCTTTCTGTCTCTCCTCCCCCCCCCCAACTTTCCTTTGCAGAAGCAGCAGCGGTATTTCCATTCCCCTCCAGGTCCCTGTGAAGCCCCCCCCCCCCACACTTTCCTTTGCAGAAGCAGCAGCGGTATTTCCGTTCCCCTCCAGGTTCCTGTGAAGCCCCCCCCCCCACTTTCCTTTGCAGAAGCAGCAGCGGTATTTCCGTTCCCCTCCAGGTCCCTGTGAAGCCCCCCCCCCCACTTTCCTTTGCAGAAGCAGCAGCGGTATTTCCGTTCCCCTCCAGGTTCCTGTGAAGCCCCCCCCCCCCCACTTTCCTTTGCAGAAGCAGCAGCGGTATTTCCGTTCCCCTCCAGGTCCCTGTGAAGCCCCCCCCCTTTCCTTTGCAGAAGCAGCAGCGGTATTTCCCTTCCCCTCCAGGTCCCTGTGAAGCAATTCCCTTCTCTTACGTGAGCTGTCCTGCTCCATTCGGCCCCTCCCTTCTCTTAATACGATTTGGCCTGCTCCGTTCGGCCCCTCCCCCTTCCCTTCCCGCGGGCTGGCCTGCTGCGGCCGAAGGTTAGTTTTAAAAGTGCCGGTGGCGGCTCCTCTTACGCTGCTGATCCTCCTGAAGAGCAGCCTGCGATGGTGGCCGGCTTTAGCGAACCTCGCAGGCCGCTCTCCAGCCTCGGTAGCACGTTCCCTCTGACGCACGGGATCGCGTCAGAGGGAACGTGCTACCGAGTTGGAGAGCGGCCTGCGAGGTTCCCTAAAGTTGGCCACCATCGCAGGCTGCTCTTTACAGGAGGATCAGCAGCAGCGGCGGCGGCGAATAAGGGCCAGGTGTGTTCCCTGCCAAGGACGCGGGCAGGAAGAGAGCTTGCCTGGCTCCAGGGTGAGTGAGGGCGGGAGGAGGGGAGTGGCCAGAGTGATCATTGGCCGGGTTTTAAAATGGAACATGGCTACGGATCACACACCACGGCGGCAGTAATCACGCTTTTTTAAAAGCGCATGCACCGCTAACCTTTTATTATATAGGATATTTAAGACAGTCAAGGACCCCATAATAGCATTACCAGATTTTATGTCAGTAAAATCCAGGACCCCTAGAGCCGCCGTCCCCCCCAGGCCCCCCCAGGCCCGCCCAGTTCCACCCATCCCCGCCCTGTTATGCCCCAGCCCCGTCCTCAGCTCCACCCCCAGCCCCGCCCCCAATCTGTTTGTCAGGCAGAAAGGTATCCACGCATGCGCGGATGCGATGCAATGACATCACACGCTTGCACGTGTGCATATGACATTACTGCGTTGTATTTGCGCATGCGCGGATGCCCCCTCCCAACGCGATTTCTTTTCAAAACCTGGACAAAGTGCCGGGTTTTGAAAAGCCGTCCGGACCCCCGGACATGTCCTCAAAAGGAGGACATGTCCGGGGAAACCAGACATCTGGTAACTCTACTCCATAAGACTCCTGAGGGGTGACGGGATAATTGCGCGCCAGACGCCAGCGCGCCGACAATTCTGCGCAAGACAGAAGCTTGCATGGGGAAAAAATAATTTTTAAAGAGGTCCGACTGGGGGTTTGGGGTGGCAACCCCTCCCACTTTATTGGTTAGTGTTCGTGCTGCCGTTGCGGGGGGGGGGGATGAAACCCCCATTATAGAGAAAACAGAACTTTTCCCGAAAAATTTCAGAAAAAGTTCCATTTTCGCTATAATGGAGGTTTCCAAACCCCCGAATCCCCCGCCACCCCAATCCCCCCTTCGTTAAGATTGTGTGGGTCTCTGTGGGCCGATTTCCAAAGAGCAATCCATGCTCAAAAGGCTTCCCATGTAAACGAGTTCAGTCGGATGTCTGCTGTAATCCCACCCCACCAGTCGTTGGAAAACCGACTCAACACATGCGCATAGAATCCCAAACAGCTGAGCAGCAGGGGAATCACCGAAGCAGCTTCCTGCCACTTAGCTGTTCAGGGTAGGAAGCTTTTTGTAAAATAATGATTATTTTTTAATGGGCACAGATGACCCCAGTACCAAACTAGAGGCAGTAGGGATGCACACTCCCTCCTGCCGCCGCGTACCCCCCTGCACCAGCTGAACTGCTCCCGCGCACTTCAATAGAAATCGGCAGAAGGGATGTCCACTCCCTCCTGCCTCTGTGACTCCCCTGTCAACCCCCTAACCCCCGCCAGGACCTCCTCCAAATTGACCCCTTCCCTACTCCCCTTCCCCCCCCCCCAAAAAAAAAAGAAATAGCAGGAGAGATACCCATTTCCTCCTGGCCCCATGTCTGTCCCAAGGGGGGTGAAGCGACACAGGAGATATGGAGTCAGCTGCCAGGAATTGTAAAAGGTAGGGCCAAAATTGAGTTAAGGATGAAGTGGATCCTCAGCCTGCACCTTTCTCAACTGCGTGTAACTACCATATTATCCCAGGACAAGCAGGCATGATATTCTCACATGTGGGTGACGTCATCTACCGTCGGGGCTCCGTAGATGACGTCACCCACATGTGAGAATATATGCCTGCTGTCCCTGGATAACACCTGTTACGGTAAGTAACTGTGCTTTATCCTAGGACAAGCAGGCATGATATTCTCACATGTGGGTGACGTCATCTACGGAGCCCCGACGGTAGATGACGTCACCCACATGTGAGAATATATGCCTGCTGTCTCTGGATAACACCTTTTACGGTAAGTAACTGTGCTATTTGGCTGGTGAGACTTCTTTGACTTTAAAGAGACTTTCCTGACATTCCTGAACCTGTGAGTTAACAAAGAGTTTTGCGTTACCTTTCTTACCGTTCTGGCTGTGTGTCCACGGGCCCACCCCAACCCTTGCTCATGCAATCACAATCAATGTATGTACCCGTATAATGAATGGTGCTGGATATAGATATGGATCAATATAGACATATACATCTCTCTGTATAGACATGAATTATATTAATAATTCGTATATTTCCATTTAGCTTTTTCATAGTATACTAGCTGATGCCCCGGCGTTGCATGGGTATTTAATTATAGCAATAACACTGTAAATGGATTCAAATAAAGATACTTTATAGTGGTGAATGAAATTAATTTTTTACAGCTTAATAAAAAGTACAATATTCAAATTATAATGTGAAATATTTGACAAAATGAATACAATACAACTAACGCAAAACGTGATTATTAACAACAATTTTAGTTTCACCTCCTGGAGCAAGAACATATACATTCTTGGGTGAACCCACCCTTGAGCAAGCAAAATAGAATTGTGGGCCGCAAGACCCCCAGAACATATCACCCCAGGTAGTGAGGGATCTGCATACCAAGTTTCGTTCAAAGCGGTCAAGCCGTTTTTGAATTACTGTGAGAATGGCAGCTTTTTACATTTTTTCCATTGAAATGAATGGGTGAAATCTGATTTTCTGTTTGTAGCTCCGCCCACATGTGCAGGTGGGCCGCGAGACCCCCAGAACATATCACCCCAGGTAGTGAGGGATCTGCATACCAAGTTTCGTTCAAAGCGGTCAAGCCGTTTTTGAATTACAGTGAGAATGGCAGCTTTTTACATTTTTTCCATTGACATGAATGGGTGAAATCTGATTTTCTGTTTGTAGCTCCGCCCACGTGTGCAGGTGGGCCGCGAGACCCCCAGAACATATCATCCCGGGTAGTGAGGGATCTGCATACCAAGTTTCGTTCAAATCGGTCAAGCCGTTTTTGCGTGATCGCGGCACATACATACATACCTCCGATTTTATATATATAGATTTATAATGAGTTCTTTATCTACATTTCTAGGAAAAGGTTATTTACCAAATATATTTAGAAAGTTATCTTTATCCCGCCATCTAATGAAGAACTAATTATTACCCTTAATTTAGCCTTGGAATTGATGCTCACTGACGAGCCATACATTGCAATTTACTGTTAATTATAATCAGAGATCTAAAAGTATGGTGCTAAATATAGGAAGGCATTAGGCTTCCGGTTGGTTTTCGCTGACAGGGACAGGGCCGGCTTTTTCTGTGTCCTGGCCAGATATTCAAATTTATGCACATTTAGGGTTACCAGAAGTCCGGATTTCCCTGGACGTCCTCCTTTTAGAGGCACTTTGTCCGGGTTTTCAAAAGCTTCCAGCTAGGAGCGACGTCGGGACGGCATTTGCGCATGCGCGGATGTAACGTGTGACATCATCGCGTCACAACATTGCATGCGCAGAGGCCCTCTCGACAAGTGAACAGGTTGAAGGGGGCGGGGCTGGGGGCAAAACGGGGCATGACTTGGGCAGAACTGGGTGGGGCGGGCCTGAGGGCGGGCCCAAGGGTCCAGATTTTAGTTCCAGAAAATCTGATAACATAAGAACATAAGAGTTGCCGCTGCTGGGTCAGACCAGTGGTCCATCTTGCCCAGCATTCCACTCCCGCGGTGGCCATACCTGTGTACATTCTGGTTCAGCAGGAACTTGTCTAACTTCATCTTGAATCCCTGAAGGGTGTTTTCCCCTATAACAGTCTCCAGAAGAGCGTTCCAGTTTTCTACCACTCTCTGGGTGAAGAAGAACTTCCTTACGTTTGAACGGAATCTATCCCCTTTTAACTTTAGAGAGTGCCCTCTCGTTCTCCCTACCTTGGAGAAGATGAACAACCTGTCCTTATCTACTAAGTCTATTCCCTTCATTATCTTGAATGTTTCAATCATGTCCCCTCTCAGTCTCCTCTTTTCAAGGGAGAAGCCGAGTTTCTCTAATCTCTCACTGTACGGCAGCTCCTCCAGCCCCTTAACCATCTTAGTCGCTCTTCTCTGGACCCTTTCGAGTAGTACCGTGTCCTTCTTCATGTACGGCGACCAGTGCTGGACACAGTACTCCAGGTGAGGGCGCACCTTGGCCTGGTACAGCAGCATGATAACCTTCTCTGATATGTTTGTGATTCCCCTTCTTCATCATTCCTAGCATTCTGTTCGTCCTTTTCTCCGCCACTGCGCATTGCGCGGACAGCTTCATTGACTTGTCTACAAGCACTCCCAAGTCTCTTTCCTGGGGGCTTTCTCCGAGTACAGCACCAGACATCCTGTATTCGTGCCTTCCTTGTGACTTCCTTGGGACTTAACCAGTGGCTGCTCAAACACAGCACTCGTTCTGACTGTCCCTTTGCCGGCAGCAGCACCAAAATAACACCTTTTCTCTCTCTCTCTGTCTTCTCTTGTGTAGGGTTACCAGATATCCGGGAAGACCCAGTCATGTCTACTTTTGATCAGACTGTCTGGGGGCCCAGAGCGATTTCCAAAACCCAGAAGTTTGTCTGGGTGTTGGTAGGCCTCAAGCTCGAGGTGGTCTCTAGATATCCTCTGTGCATGCGCAGAAGATATCCGACACGGCCCCGAGCTCGGGGAAGGAGATGAGCAGTTTGTGTGGGGGCAGGACTGGGGGCCGAATGGGGTGGGACCAGGTGGCCTCCGTTTTTAAAGAGGAAATCCGGTAACCCTCCACTCCTTCCAATCCATCACCTTCTTCCCTCCACTTCTGTCCTTACCCTGGATACTTCTTTTCTCTCTAATATAATAAAATAGTAAATGACAGCAGAAAAAGACTGCACGGTTCATCCCGTCTGCCCAAGTTGCATTCATTGTCAACCACATCGCTAACAACATTTTACTCAGTAAGTTACATAGTAACATAGTAGATGATGCAGATAAAGACCCGAATGGTCCATCCAGTCTGCCCAACCTGATTCAATTTAAATTTTTTAAATTTTTTTCTTCTTAGCTATTTCTGGGCAAGAATCCAAAGCTCTACCCAGTACTGTGCTTGGGTTCCTACTGCCGAAATCTCTGTCAAAACCTACTCCAGCCCATCTACACCCTCCCAGCCGTTGAAGCCCTCCCCAGCCCATCCTCCACCAAACAGCCATATACAGACACAGACCGTGCAAGTCTGCCCAGTAACTGGCCTATTTCAATATTTAATATTATTTTCTGATTCTAAATCCTCTGTGTTCATCCCACGCTTCTTTGAACTCAGTCACCGTTTTACTCTCCACCACCTCTCTCGGGAGCACATTCCAGGCATCCACCACCCTCTCCGTAAAGTAGAATTTCCTAACATTGTTCTTGAATCTACCACCCCTCAACCTCAAATTATGTCCACTGGTTTTACCATTTTCCTTTCTCTGGAGGTTAATACCCTTCAAGTATTTGTATGTCTGAATCATATCTCCCCTGTCCCTCCTTTCTTCTAGGGTATACATATTCAGGGCTTCCAGTCTCTCCTCCTACATCTTCTACCTTTTGGGTGTCTTCCTGTTCCCCTCTTAGAAACACAACACCAGTATTCATAGCATATAATATGAATGTGGTACAAAATGTGCTTGCTTGATCCTTGTCTGTCTTTGGCATTTTTTGGACACAGATCATAGAATTTGTCTATCGCCATTTTTGCGGGGGGTGCCAGCGTCTCTCCTTCTCTCCACCCCACAGTGTACCTCTTATAAATGTTCCTAGGCATGAGCATTATCTTCCATCAGCTGCTCGCGCTAGTGTCAGCTCCCTTCTGACATCACTTCCTGGTCACGGCAAAACCGGAAGTTACATCGGAAGGAGGGACTCAGAGCAAGCCTGCGATGTTGCCTCTTCGTCCGCGAAGCATCTAAGAGGTAGGTAGGCCTGGGGCGGGAGGCGCAAAGGGGACGACCTAGGGGAGTCGCAGCCACAGGTTGTTTATTTTTCGCCAGTTTTGACCCGCAATCAGGAGCGAGCGGAGGGAGGGTACAAGGGAGGGGGGCTGTTGGACCTGCAATAGGGAAGGAGGGAGGCTGCTGGACTCACAAGGGGGGCTGCTGCACCCATCAAGGGTGTTGGTCAAGCTAGAGCTGAAGGGAAGGGAGACAGGTGCTGGATCTGGTCTGGGGGCTAGAGGGAAGGGAGACAGGTGCAGGATAGCAGTGATGGGAAGTGCAGGGAGGAAGAGAGGGAAGGGAAAGAGAAAAACTGAACCAAGGGGATGAAGGAAGAGTGAGTGAAATATTGAACATAGCAGAGGGAGGGAGGAAAGAGAGAGTGTGAGAGACACATTGGAGTAAAGGAGTAAGAGAAGCTGGACACAAGGACATACGAGGGTCATTTCATAAATAATGCACACTTTTTTTTTTAATTTACATGTTATTTTTTTTTTTCAAGTATTTCTTTACAATCCTTCAATATAGTCTTCCTGCTTTGCAATGACCAAGTCCCAACGTTCAGGAAGCTTCATTATTCCATCCAAGACACCGTTTTTGTTCAGTTGTTCATGGCTCAGGTAACGGCAGAAGAAAGCTCTTCGAGAGATGCAAAACAATGTCCACGCATAGGTTGTTTCAACTTTGGAAAAAGGTCGAAGTCTGGTGGACTCATGTCTGGACTGTAGGGAGCATAAGGTAACACCTCCCAGACGTATTTATGTATTTTTAAAATGACAACATTCCCTATATGTGGGCTTAAAGCAGGTTAAAATCATGAGCTCGATATAAAAAGTAAAAAGTAAAGTAAAAAAAAAAAAGGTCATAAGAACATAAGAGTTGCCTCCGCTGAGTCAGACCAGAGGTCCATCGCACCCAGCAGTCTGCACCCGCGGCGGCCCATCAGGTCCACGACCTGTTAAGTGGTTCCTGCCTTTTCCTATAACCTATCTCTAAATCCATCTGTACCCTTTAATTCTATCTGTACCCCTCAATCCCCTTATCCTTCAGGAATTTATCTAAACCTTCCTTGAACCCCCATAGCGTGCCCTGCCTTATCACAATCTTCGGGAGCGCATTCCATGTGTCCACCACCCTCTGGGAAAAGAAGAACTTCCTAGCATTTGTTCTAAACCTGTCCCCTTTCAATTTCTCCGAGTGACAAGTTTCAAGTTTAATCAAGTTTGATGAATCGCTTATTACATACTAAGCGATTAACAATAAAATATAAATTGTACAGCTTTTAAAAAAGGGGAAAAACAAACTGACAAAACAAACATACTCAGGCACATGTGGAAAGGAAAAAGGAGGGAAAAAAAGTTACAAAATTGTTGTTCTTCAGAAGAGATGAAAGGAAAAGCCAAGTAAGGGAAAAACATGAGGTTTGGGGTAAAATTATTAGGAAAAATTTTGTTTAAAGATTAAAAGAAGCTTTAAAAAGAAAAGTTTTTAAATGGGTTTTGAATATTTTGAGGTCCTTTGTTTCTCTTATATATAAAGGTAGGGAATTCCAGGTAAGAGGGGCCATTACTGAGAATATATCGTGACGTCTGGTTCCAATAACTTTTAAAGAAGGAACCATAAGCAACCCTTGAGTTGTGGAACGAAGAGAACGAGTCGTGTTGTATGGAATTAGTAGTCAGTCGATAAATTGAGGTTTGTTGGTGGATAATGTTTTAAATATCAGAAGCAATATTTTATATGTTATGCGTTGATTAACGGGAAGCCAGTGCGAATCTATAAGAAAAGGAGTTACAAGGTCTCTGTCTACCTTCTCTATGCCTTTGAAGGTTTCTATCATGTCTCCTCTAAGTCTCCGCTTCTCCAGGGAGAAGAGCCCCAGCTTTTCCAACCTGTCAGCATATGAAAGGTTTTCCGTACCTTTTATCAATTTAGTTGCCCTTCTCTGGACTCCCTCAAGTTTTGCCACGTCCTTCCTGAGGTACGGCGACCAGTACTGGACACAGTACTCCAGATGCGGGCGCACCATTGCCCGATACAGCGGCATGATGACTTCCTTTGTCCTGGTCATGATACCCTTTTCGATGATACCAACATTCTGTTTGCTTTCTCGGAAGCTGCCGCACATTGTGCCGATGCTTTCATTGTTGTGTCCACCAAGACACCTAGGTCGCTGCTCTGTAAGCATGTGCAGACCATCTACAGAGGGTCTGCGCATGCATCGGGATTTCTATTCAGCGATCCGTGCAGTCGGTTGGGGCGTGATTCCCAGCATCCTCGTTTGCATGAGGAAGCTTCGTGAATCAGCCCACGGATCGGATCGCCTGTGGGCTCAGTGAATCTAGCCCAAAGTAAGAAGGAAAAAGTAACCTTATTAGATGAATGGAAAACACTCCAGTAACAAAGCGTACATCTATTAATTAAGAAGGAAAAAAGCATCAGATAGTGGAGGGAAATCCAAGGTATCAACAGAGCGGGCTCAAGTTACGTTAGTGCCCTTCCGAACCATCCATCAGTGGCAAAATCCTGTTAAAGGTGTGATTGAATAAACTTCTTTAACTGTGCTTCAAAAATATGTTGAAATGTCTTTTCAACAGTCTGCTAGAAGCATCAGGCATCGATCATTGCATGTATTCAGTAATAGATAAACCACTTAACTGAGCAAGGGGTAATAACCTCATCTAACGAACCCCCCTCCCCCGCTTTTGTACAAAACTGTAGCGCGGGTTGTAGCACTGGCCGCAGCGGTAGCAGCTCTGAAACGCATAGAATTTTTAGGAGCATCTGAGCTGTTACCGTCCCGGCCGGCGCTAAAAACTACACTAGGGGGGGAGGGTGGTAAGTCTAACG
This sequence comes from Geotrypetes seraphini, assembly GCF_902459505.1. Taxonomy (NCBI): domain Eukaryota; kingdom Metazoa; phylum Chordata; class Amphibia; order Gymnophiona; family Dermophiidae; genus Geotrypetes; species Geotrypetes seraphini. The sequence goes on from NC_047085.1 coordinate 16,228,928, forward strand.
TTTGGCACCTGTTATCGAATTTCCCCCTTAGTGGGCGTTCTTTAATGGTATAAAATTTTCTGGATCAGAAGTGGAAATCAAATGCACATTTTTTTTCCATTTTGTTTAATATCAGCTTTAAGCATGGAAACATGATGGCAGTTAAAGGCCAAATGGCCCATCCAGTATGCCCATCTGCAGCATCCGCTATCTCCTCCTCTCCCTATTGGCTAAGACTCTTGACATTTGCATCTCCTCTTCCTACTGGCTAAGGCTCTTTACACCTGCATTGTGAGGTCATAGAGCCTTATGGTTATAGAAACATAGAAACAGGATGGCAGATAAAGGCCAAATGGACCATCCACAGCATCCACTATCTCCTCCTCTCCCTATTGGCTAAGATTCTTGACATTTGCATCTCCTCTTCCTATTGGCTAAGGCTCTTTACACCTGCATTGTGAAGTCATAGAGCTTTATGGTTATAGAAACATAGAAACGTGACAGCAGATAAAGGCCAAATGGCCCATTCAATCTGCCCATCCGTAGCATCCACTATCTCCTCCTCTCCCTATTGGCTAAGGCTCTTAACATTTGCATCTCCTCTTCCTATTGGCTAAGGCTCTTTACACCTGCATTGTGAGGTCATAGAGCTTTATGGTTATAGAAACATTGTAACATGATGGCAGATAAAGGCCAAATGGACCATCCACAGCATCCACTATCTCCTCCTCTCCCTATTGGCTAAGGCTCTTAACATTTGCATCTCCTCTTCCTATTGGCTAAGGCTCTTTACACCTGCATTGTGAGGTCATAGAGCTTTATGGTTATAGAAACATTGTAACATGATGGCAGATAAAGGCCAAATGGACCATCCACAGCATCCACTATCTCCTCCTCTCCCTATTGGCTAAGGCTCTTAACATTTGCATCTCCTCTTCCTATTGGCTAAGGCTCTTTACACCTGCATTATGACATCATAGAACTTTATAGTTATAGAAACATAGTAACATGATGGTAGCTAAAGGCCAAATGGCCCATCCAGTCTGCCCTTCCGCAGTAACTATTATCTCTTCCTCTCTCTAAGACAGGGGTGTCAAACTCAATCACATAAGGGGCCGAAATCTAAAACATAGGCTAAGTCGCGGGCCAAATTTTTTATTAAGATACTTAGGGGTCCTTTTATTAAGGTACGCTAACCGATTTAGCATGCGCTAAAGGCGCACCTTAATAAAAGGACCCCTTAGTCTTAGTGGAAGTCTAGGGTTACAACCTCTCCAATACCACGCTGGCTCTGTGATGTAAACAAAATACATACAAAAGACTTTTCCTCTCACTTTTAGGACTTAGTTCATGCCTTCTGTCTAACATCAGCTCTGGCAAATCTGACATATTGTAATCACAACACAGAAAATAAAATTTTTTTTTCCTACCTTTTGTTGTCTGGTCATTATTCAAATCATGTTGTGGTCCCAGGCTCTGGTTGTCTTTTGATAACTTGCTTTCCAGGGTCTCCTTCTTTCTTCTTCCCTCCCTCCATCCCGGCAACTGAAGACAGGCAGCTCCCCCCAGCGGTCTGAGACAAGAGGGAGCATCCACAATGCACAGATAGGGAGGACAGGGCCAGAGGCCAAAGAGGGGCCCAACAGCGCACGACCATCTCTAGGTGCAGCCATCAGGTGCAGCGCAGCTCCGCCAATGTGAAAAGGAGCCGTGTCAAAATCGGAGCCCTGCCGCCGCCACTGCACGTTCCCCTCTGCCGCGGTCCCGCCCCTCCTCTGACGTACATGATCGCGACAGAGGGGAATGTGCTGCGGTGGCGGCAGGGCTCCGATTTTGACGCGGCTCCTTATCACATTGGCGGAGCTGCGCTGCATCTGATGGAGGGAGGGAAGAAACAGCAGGCCAAATCTCGGTGATGGCAGGAATTGTTTGGCAGGCCAAATTTAGTACCCCACGGGCCAGCGTTTGACAAATCAACTCTAAGAGATCCTACGTGGCTATCACAGGCTTTCTTGAATTCAGACCCAGATTCTGTCTCCACCACCTCTTCCGGAAGACTGTTCCACGCATCTACCACCCTTTCGGTAAAAAAGTATTTCCTTAGATTACTCCGGAGCCTATCACCTCTTAACTTCACCCTATGCCCTCTCATTGCAGAGTTTCCTTTCAAATGAAAGAGACTCGACTCACGTAGGTATTTAAACATCTCTATCATATCTCCCCTCTCCCTATTGGCTGATGCTCTTAACATTTGCATCTCCTCTTCCTATAGGCTAAGGCTCTTTGCACCTGCATTGTGAGGTCATAAAGCTGCTCATCCGCAGTAACTATTATCTCTTCCTCTCTCTAATAGATCCCACATGCTTATCCCAGGCCCCTTTGAATTCAGACACAGTCTCTGTCTCCACCACCTCTTCTGGGAGACTGTTCCACGCATCTACCACCCTTTCTGTAAAAAAGTATTTCCTTAGATGACTCCAGAGCCTATCACCTCTTAACGTCATCCTATGGCCTCTCATTGCAGAGTTTCCTTTCAAATGAAAGAGACTCGACTCAGGTGCATTTACATTACGTAGGTATTTAAACATCTCTATCAAATCTCCCCTCTCCCGCCTTTCCTCCAAAATATACAGATTGAGATCTTTAAGTCTGTCCCCTTACGCCTTATGATGAAGACCACGCACCATTTTAGTAGCCTTTCTCTGGACCGACTCCGATTCTTTTTATAGACTTGTGAGAAGTTTGAAGTCCTTCTGGAAGGGAATTACTTGACGTACCTTCTTTTAAGCAAGTGAGATTGAATGTGTATAAAGAAGTGGTCTTTTTGATTGCTGGTCCAGTAATTTGGAATTCTTTACCAGAACAGTTAAGACCGATTGGTGTAATTACTACTTTTTGGTAGCAAGCTTTTCTTTTTCAGCAAACATATCCATGAGGACCGATTTGAAGGATTGAAGAACCTTGTTGCCAACATGGCTAACTACAATTCTAGATTTTATTACTGTACGTATGTTTTATTGTTGTGGTATGTTATGAAAATTTGTTAACTGCCCAGAAAAGTAGATGGCACAGGATAGAATATTTAGTAAGTAAATAAAAATAAATAATAAGAGTTTCTCACTAGCCCAGTGGCTCACAACCTTCCCCTGGAGGCACCCACTTATAGGGCAGTCCAAACATATTTCCTTTGTATTGTTTATTGGAATGTTTGTTTTGTTTGTGATTTTTTGGTTTTTTGTATTTTTTCCCATGTCGCATCATCCATAACCACCTATGGAATCTGGCTTTCAGTTTTATCCACAATAAATAAGCATGAAAATGATTTGAATTCATTGGAAACCTGGTGGTCCATCAAGCCCAGTAGCCCGTTCTCACGGTGGACAATCCAGGTCACTAATACCTGACCTAAACCCAAGGAGTAGCAAGATTCCGGAATCTCAAAGAGTAACAAGATTCTAGAATCCCAAAGAGTAGCAACATTCCAAACTGAACCCCAAGGAGTAGCAAGATTCCGGAATCCCAATGAGAGCAACATTCCAGAGCTGAGATTGTGATGTCATAATGCCTCATTCCACAGTGCCTCAGAGCCAACCTCATCAGTGATGTTACAATGGCTTCATTGTCCTATACTTAGCACACGGAAGAACAGCCTTATTGGGTCATACCAATGGTTCATCTAGCCCAGTAGCCCATTCTCACAGTGGCCAATCAAGGTCACTAGTACCTGACCAAAACCCAAGGAGTAGCAACATTCCATACAGAATCCCAAGGAGTAGCAACATTCCGGAATCCCAAAGAGGAACAAGATTCTAGAATCCCAAAGAGTAGCAACATTCCATGCTACCGATCCAGGACAAGTAATGGCTTCCCCCATGTCTTTATGGACTTTTCCTCCAGGAACTTGCCCAAACCTTTCTTAAAACCAGCTACGCTATCCGCTCTTACCACATCCCCTGGCTAGATTTGCCAGTGGCGAAGCGAGGGTGAGAGATGCCCGGGGTGGTGGCGCCTCTCCCCGACCTCATCTCCACCCCCCTACCTCCTTCCCCGATCCCCCCTGCCGCACGTGCGCCCCTTCCCTTCCCCCGTACCTCTAGTTGTTCACCGCCGCGAACAACAAGAACTTCAACGTGCTCCTCGTGACCCCATTGGCTCTCCCTCTGACGTCACTTCCTACGTGCGGCCCCCGGAAGTGACGTCAGCGGGAGAGATGACGCAGTTGCGAGTCACGTTGACATTGCTCAAGGCGGAGGAATGCCGGCGCCCTCATCAACATGGTCCCCGGGATGGACCCCCCCCCTAATACTGTGCTACTGACTGCACTAGCCTTACGGAAGGCAAGCCATCTCTCAGCTACAAAGTCTCTGCGCTGGCGGAGTCTTCGTTTTGGGTCTGTAGCTGTTCTTCAGGTGTTGCTGGCTTTCTGTGCCAGAAGCGGTGTGCATTTGCTGTAGCCGTGAGTCATCCGCCTGTAGGTGGGATGAAAGGAGCATTAGTAGACTGGAGAAGAGTACTTGTTATTTGTGACTCAGAGCTGTGGGTTTTAGCCCTGCAGAGCTGTAATTAGGTGGGGGTTGTGGGCCACAGGGAATGCATCTTGAAGCGGAGAGAGAGAAACTTGAGCCCTGGCCTTTTAAACATAAGGGAAAGAGTCTGAGAAGTCAGCGGCTGTCATCAACTAGGAAGAAATTCTCTCCTTACAGAATCTTTGCGCTTCAGGAGAATTGTATCCTGTACAATAATATAAAAATGACATTTAAAAATGATAGATGATAAAAATTCATAGAAACAGAGACAAATGAGGGCAGATAAGGACCATATGGCCTATCTAGTCTGCCTAAGCATGCTGTCTACTCATAGCAAAGGGGGTGGGGAGCTGGGAGGGCAGACCACCCCGGACACCATTTGGGTGGTGGGGGGCCGGCACGTCTCCTCCTCCCCATGCCACGCTCGTGCCTTCCCTTCCTCCCTCCCCCCAGACCTCTTTAAAATATTCGGCTGCTGCTCGCATCGGCTTGGCTCCCTTTGACATCACTTCCGGGTCGTGGTGCCAGAAAGTGGCGTCAGAGGAAAAGCCAGCATGCGCAGCAGACCGGAGAAGCCGCTCGCGCTGGCAAAAATTAAAAAAGTTATGGGAGCTGGAAGGAAGGGCCCCGACGGTGATGCGGAAGGAGAGGGGGGGGGGTGGGTTGCCTCCACCCCGGGCACCTCCTATCTTCGCTACGCCACTGAGTCTACTCTCCCATCCTCTCCTTTCCTTTCCTTTAAGCTTTCTTGAATTCAGATATACTTTGGCCCTGATTCTATAAAGTCCACCTAAAGTTAGGCATCCACCATTTAAGCCTGGCTTTTCTATGCCTAAACTTAGGTGCCAATATCAGTGCCGAATGATACCCGATTCACAAAGAGGAGCCTAACTCAGAAACACGCCCACGATCCACCCTCTAACCATACCCATTTTTAGCGCTCATTTTACTAAGGTGCGTTATGCTCTTTAGCGTGCGCTAAATATTGGCACGCACTAACCACGTGCTAAACGCTAACACGTGCATGTTAGTCTATTGACACAGCAGCTAGCGCACGCTAATTGTACGCTAAAACGCATAGCGCCCCTTAGTAAAACAGGGGGGTTAGTGTCGGTGCTTTGGGCTAGGCGCCTACTTTTTATAGACTCGCGTTTTTTGAGTTAGGTCCAATTAAAGCTGGTTGTGAGGTGTTGAGTGCCAATATTGATCCATTAAATGAAGTGTCGATATCGGCGCCTAATTTTCAACAGACTTTATAGAATCGGGGTCTTTTTGTCTCCGCCAGGAATCCATTCCATACACTCACTACCCTCTCCATGAATCTATCCCCTTTCACTTTGACGCGATGCCCCCTCATTCCAGACTTTCCTTCCAATTGAAAGAGACTCACCTCATTTGCATGTAGGCCACGAAGGTCTTATCTCCTTTCTCCGCCTTTCTTCCAAAATAAGCTTTCAGTCTGCCCCCATGTGTCTTATGACAAAGACTATCAACCATTTTAGTAGCCTTCCTCTGGACCGACTCCATCCTGTTTATATCTTTTTGAAGGTACGGTCTCCAGAATTGTACAGTGTATTCTATATGAAGTCAATGGTGAGAACTCGTTAAAAGGCGTCATGTACGCAGGTAAATTAGGGAAATCCCTTTTCTTCAAATTCACTGAGCTTTGGAACAACCTCCCTGACCCTCCCTAGGCTCATTCCAATTATTCCGAAAGCATCTGAAAACCTGGCTTTTCTCCAAAACGTGAAGCTATCTATTTAAAATGTAAGGCTAGCTCTCCTCTTCATGACCTCTAATTTCTTATTATGTCCTTCCCTCATTTATTGAATTACCTGTAAACCGTGCCGAGCTCTATCTTTATGGAAATGATGCGGTATACACACTTAAGGTTTAGTTTAGTTTAGGTTCAAAACTGTGGGCTATCCTGTTCCGCAGGCACTCCAGTCATTCCCTGCTGAATTTCAGGCTTGTTGTATAGGGAGAGAGTCCTTCAAAATAATTCTGATGCTAGAACTTGATCAGCATACCTCCATTACAGCACAGAGAGCCCTTGCGCCTGACCCACAAATGAAGTGCATTGGCATTTCCGGGCGCTATCTTGGTAGGGCTGCCAGCATCTCTCCACCCCCCCCATGCCACACTTGCGTCCTCCTTTTCCCACCCTCCATACCTCTTTAAATCTTCACCAGCGCAAGTGACTACTCTGGACTGCTGCTCGTGCTGGCCTAGTTCTCTCTGAAATCACTTCCAGGTCACGGGGCCAGGAAGTGACATCAGAAGGAAAGCCAATGGCAGCTCAACCAGCAGGCCAGAGAAGCTGATTGTGCTGGCGAAGACCTATAGAGGTACATGAGTGGGAAGGGAGGGCATGAGTGTGGTGAGGGGCGTGGAAGGACTGTGGGAGCATAGAAGGAGGGGGGAGAGGAGGGCACAAGGGGATGTCAGCGCCCCAGGCACCTCCTACCCTTGCTATGCCACTGGGACTGTTGATACAGAAACTGGTCCTAGGCAAGCGGGGAGGGAATCTAAAATTAATTAAAGATTGCTGGGTACAAATAAAGTTGGATCTAACTAGCATCCTATTTGCTTTTTGGCTGCCGCTGTACACTAACCCACAAGCTTCCAGTGCAGGTGATCGAGGCAGACAGCGTGCCAGACTTGAAGAATAAATGGGATACCCATGTGGGATCCCTATGAGGGTCAAGATAAGGAAATTGGGTCATTAGGGCATAGACAGGGGGTGGGTAAGCAGAGTGGGCAGACTTGATGGGCTGTAGCCTAACCAGATCTCCAACCTTCTGATGACCACCCCAGACTATAGGACGTTCAGAAAAGAAATAAAAACCACACTTTTCAAGAAATTCCTGAAGCAGCAATAACAACACGACCTCTAAATGCTCTTAAGATCTACAACTTACCTCTCTAGCTAATCATTGTAACTCTGTTTTTTAAATTAACCTTTTGTAATCCGCCTTGAACCGCAAGGTAATGGCAGAATAGAAATCCCTAATGTAATGTAATGTAATGTAATCTTCTATGTTTCTATGTTTCTATGATGGGTCATTTGGCCTTTATCTGCCATCATTTCTATGTTTCTATAATCAGAAAGTTCTATGACATCACAATGCAGGTGTAAAGAGCCTTAGCCTATAGGAAGAGGAGATGCAAATGTTAAGAGCCTTAGCCAATAGGGAGAGGAGGAGAGAGTGGCTGCTGCAGACACCAGAAAGTATTTCTTCACAGAGAGAGTGGTTGATCATTGGAACAAGCTTCCAGTGCAGGTGATCGAGGCAGACAGCGTGCCAGACTTGAAGAATAAATGGGATACCCATGTGGGATCCCTATGAGGGTCAAGATAAGGAAATTGGGTCATTAGGGCATAGACAGGGGGTGGGTAAGCAGAGTGGGCAGACTTGATGGGCTGTAGCCTAACCAGATCTCCAACCTTCTGATGACCACCCCAGACTATAGGACGTTCAGAAAAGAAATAAAAACCACACTTTTCAAGAAATTCCTGAAGCAGCAATAACAACACGACCTCTAAATGCTCTTAAGATCTACAACTTACCTCTCTAGCTAATCATTGTAACTCTGTTTTTTAAATTAACCTTTTGTAATCCGCCTTGAACCGCAAGGTAATGGCGGAATAGAAATCCCTAATGTAATGTAATGTAATGTAATGTAATCTTCTATGTTTCTATGTTTCTATGATGGGTCATTTGGCCTTTATCTGCCATCATTTCTATGTTTCTATAATCAGAAAGTTCTATGACATCACAATGCAGGTGTAAAGAGCCTTAGCCTATAGGAAGAGGAGATGCAAATGTTAAGAGCCTTAGCCAATAGGGAGAGGAGGAGAGAGTGGCTGCTGCAGACACCAGAAAGTATTTCTTCACAGAGAGAGTGGTTGATCATTGGAACAAGCTTCCAGTGCAGGTGATCGAGGCAGACAGCGTGCCAGACTTTAAGAATAAATGGAATACCCATGTGGGATCCCTACGAGGGTCAAGATAAGGAAATTGGGTCATTAGGGCATAGACAGGGGGTGGGTAAGCAGAGTGGGCAGACTTGATGGGCTGTAGCCCTTTTCTGCCGTCATCTTCTATGTTAACCCCCTCTTTTACTAAGGTGCGCTATGCTTTTTAGCAGGCGCTAAATGCTAACGTGTGCATGTTATCCTATGGACGCATTAGCGTTGATTTAGCGCGTGGTAAATGCGCAGTAAAACGCTTCGCGCACCTTAATAAAAGAGGGCCTAAGTGGAAGATTTCAGCGTATTGTCTACAATGACGCCCAGATCGTCTTCTTCTACGCTGACTCCTAAGGTGGACCTTGGCATCTGGTAACTATGATTTGGATTATTCTTCCCAATGTGCATCACTTTACATTTCTTCACATTAAAGTTCATCTGCCATTTGGATGCCCAGTTTTCCAATATCCTAAGGTCTTCTTGCAATTTTTCATAGGTCACATGTGTTTTAACCATTTTGAATACTGTAGTTTCATGTCATCTGGTTCACTTGTCATTCCGATTTAAAGATCATTTACAGTATAAATATGTTAAACACCAGTTCCAGTGCAGAACCCTGTGGCACTCCACTATTCACCCTCCTCCATTGAGAAAAATGCCAATTTAACACAGCCTGCTGTTTTCTGTCCAATAATCAGCTCCTAATTCACAACAGAACATCGACTCCTTTGCCATGACTTTAGTTTTCTCAGGAGTGTCTCATGAGAAACTTTATTGAAAGCTTTCTGAAAATCGAGATCAACTGGCTCGCCTTTATCCACATGCTTAGTCATGCTTTCAGAGAAATGAAGCAAATTGATAAGGCAGCTGGCTCTGTCCCATTAAACCATATTTGTCTACATGTTCCATAATTTTATTCTTTATAATTAGTTTTCACTACCTTGCCCAGCATTTAAGTCTTGCTTACCGGTCTAGAATTTTCCAGATCACCCCTGGAACCCTTTTTAAAAATCAGTTTTACATTGGCCACCCTTCTATCTTCAGGTGCTATGGATGATTTAATGACAGGCTACAGATCACTAACATCAGATCAGCAATTTCGTGTTTGAGTTCTTTCAGAACCCTTGGGTGTAGGCCATCCGGTCCATATGATTTATCACTCTTTAACTTGTTGATTTGGCTCAGTACGTCTTCCAGGTTCACTGAGATTTCTTTCAGTTCCTATGCATTGCCACCCTTGAAAACCATTCCCAGGACAAAGAATTCATTCAGTCTGTCTGCTATGGCCTTGTCCTCTTTCAGTGCCTCTTTGTCTCTTTGATGATCCAGCAGTCCCATGGATTCCCTCACAGACCTTTTGCTTTTGATGTACCTGAAAAAATAGTTACTGTGAGTTTTTGCATGTTTTGCAAGTTTCTCTTCAGATTCTCTTTGAGCCTTCTTCATCAATGCTTTGCATCTAACTTGCCAGTGCACCCCTTCCCACCATTGGCTATACCAATTCCCTCCCCACCCACCCAATCTTGAGAGTATTACATGGCAACCCCTATTGAAGGTTAGCATGGAATGTCGCTACTCTTTGGGGATTCTGCATGGAATGTTGCTGCTCTTTGGGGTACCGGAATCTTGCTACTCTGAGATTCTGGAATGCTGTTACTTGGGATGCCAGAATCTTGCTACTCCTTGGGGTTCTGCATTGAATGTTGCTACTCTTTGGGGTACCAGAATCTTGCTATTCTGAGATTCTAGAATGTTGCTACTCTTTGGGGTACCAGAATCTTGCTACTCTGAGATTCTGGAATTTACTACTCTCTGGGATTCCGGAATCTTGCTACTCCTTGGGGTTCTGTATAGAATGTTGCTACTCTTTGGGTTTTGGCCAGGTACTAGTGACCTGGCTTGGCCACCGTGAGGACGGGCTACTGGGCTTGATGGACCATTTGTCTGAACCAGTAAGGCTAGTCTTATGTTCTTAGTATAGTACATAAGCCTTCTTTTTAAAACATTCATTCTTGCAGCTCCCCCCAAAACTTTGTTTTTATTTGTAGCATCAGATATGGATAATTTACCAAGTTGAAATCTGTTGCTTGATGTAAATTTAATATATATTTTTCTCTATTCAATTATCTGCTATGCCCAATTAGCTCCTGGATGTTCATCAAGCTGTCTGCAGTTTTAAATTTCTAAATACCATATGTTTGAATCAGGAAAATGAATTTGTTTACCACATTGATTTGGCAAAAGCAAAAGTATTCTGGATATTTTTTATAGCTCTTTTTAAAACAAAGGCAGGAGACGCCAACTTCCAATGCCTTTTATGTCCCTAATTTAGAAAGAGAAATATGTTAGTTTGTAAGGACTATGAGATCCGTTTGATCTGTATTTGCCTTAACTATCTGTCACAACATGGCTATTATTATATCCATTCATATACTGTAGTGTTTCAAGGTTTGCATAGTGCTTTAAAGAGATATATGTGAAAATCCTTTAAGCTCAGAGCTTATAACCCAAAGACAGAATCATCTCAAATGATGGCAGACAGAGTCTACCCTTCACTATCAATGACTTATCTCTTCCTTGCTTCAAAAGAACATAACAGTTGCCATACTGGGACAGACAGAAGGTCCATCAAGGCCAGTGTCTTGCTTCTAACAGTGGCCAACCCAGGTCACAAGTACCTGGCACGATGTCAAATAATAAAACAGATTTTAGGCTGCTTATCCTAGGAATAAGCAGTGGATTTTTTCCAAATCCATCTCAATAACGGCTTGTGGATTTTTCTTTTAGGAAATTATCCAAACCTTTTTTAAACCCTGCTAAGCTAACTGTTTTCATCACATTCTCTGGCAACAAATTCCAGAGTGTAATTACACATTGAGTGAAGAAATATTTTCTCTGGTTTGTTTTTAAATCTATTTAGTGGCTTCAATGCATGCCCCGTAGTCCTAATATTTTTGGAACGAGTACACAAACGCCTACCTGTTCCGCTCCACTCGGTATTGTATATCATATCTCCCTTCAGCCATCTCGTCTCCAAGCTGAAGAACTAGGGAAATCGGATAGGCAGCATACAATCTTTGCAATTAGCACATGGCCATTAATTTCAGAAACAGGAAAATCGGCCCGTTTCCAGCGAAGCTGCTTTAGCTTTTCCTCTTGGGGAAATCTAAATAAAGAGGTGTTTTCTTGGTGAGACATCCAGATGTATTCTGTGTTCTGAATTTTACAATTACAATATTCGCACAATTTGGAAGAATTAGCCAGTGTTAATTATGTCTTATCAAATTCATTCATGACCTGAATACATTTGTTTTCCAGACCTGGGACTGCTTGACAGGAAAGAGTGTGGTTTATAAAGCAAGGCCTCTCTTCATTACTGTGTGATATCGACGAAATATGCAAGAAAACATATCATCGGAACAGCTGCCAATAAAACCTTAGCATACGAGCCTGTAGTCTTCCAAATTCTATGGTTCATAGATAACCCCGCGAAAGACAAAGGCGCGTGCCGACAACTGAGCGCAAGACGGAGGCGCGCCAAAGAAAATTACAGTTTTTAGGGGCTCCGACGGGGGGTTTTGTTGGGGAGCCCCCCCAGTTTACTTAATAGAGATCGCGCCGGCGTTGTGGGGGGTTTTACTGTAAACTTAACTTTTTCCCTAAAAACAGTGAAAAAGTGAAGTTTTCAGTAAAATGTGGGGGGTTACAACCCCCCAAAACCCCCCCAACGCGGCACGATCTCTATTAAGTAGTGTGGGGGGGTTCCCCCCCCACGCCCCCCGTCGGAGCCCTAAAAACAGTAATTTTCTGCAGCACGCACCTCCACGCTGCACTCAATTGTCTGCGCGTTCTTTTGTCCCGGCGCGCTTTTGACCTGACACCAAATTCTATATAGGTCACCCAAAGCTGGGTGAACAATTTTGGGTGTGCCTAGACTAATTAGTTCATAACATAACATAACATTGTGCTTATTAACCGTGTAACCGTAAGTTCAACGCGGTTTACAAAAGATTATAAACAATGAACATAGTCTATAAGATAAGAATAAGTTATTTAACCAAATTCTTTGAAAAGAGATACGTTTTCGACTGTGTTCTGAAGTGTTTGTAGGAATAAGCTGTAAGCAGCAACGATCGAAATTCTTTGTCACGGGAAGCTACCTGGAATGCCGAAGTGTGTACAGAGGGAAAATTAAACAAAGCATGAGATTTTCTGCTATGGAAAGTCTATTAGCCAGACCGAGTGGAGCTGTACCATATTAGGGGTAACGTTGGATAAACACACCGATTTACTTATTAAGAAATGTTTTTCGGTGCTCTGGAAGCTTCGTACCATCAAGAAATATTTTGATGAAGTCTTTTTTCGGTTGTTGGTGCAATCTTCCATTTTAAGTATCCTGGACTACTGTAATATTATATACTAGTGTTTAAGCCCGTTACATTAACGGGTGCTAGTAAAGCCTCTTTCCCTCACATGCCCCCTATTTTCAGCCCCAGCTCCAAACCCATTTTTACCCCCTCCCTCCCCCCACGGTCCAACAACACCTCTTCCCTGCTCCCCCAGTTCCTCTTCCCTGCTTCCCCAGTCAGCAGCACCTCTTCCCTGCTCTCCCGGTCCCTCTTCCCTGCTTCCCCGGTCAGCAACACCTCTTCCCTGCTCCCCTGGTTCCTCTTCCCTGCTTCCCCAATCAGCAGTACCTCTTCCCTGCTCCCCCAGTCAGCAGCACCTCTTCCCTGATTCCCTGGTTCCTCTTCCCTGCTTCCCCGGTCAGTAGCACCTCTTCCCTGTTCCCCTGGTTCTTCTTCCCTGCTTCCCTGGTCAGCAGCACCTCTTCCCTGCTCCCCCGGTCAGCAGCATCTCTTCCCTGCTCCCCCGGTTCCTCTTCCCTGCTTCCCCGGTCAGCAGCACCTCTTCCCTGCTCCCCCGGTTCCTCTTCCCTGCTTCCCGGTCAGCAGCACCTCTTCCCTGCTCCCCCGGTTCCTCTTCCCTGCTCCCCCAGTTCTTCTTCCCTGCTTCCCCGGTCAGCAGCACCTCTTCCCTGCTCCCCCGGTCAGCAGCACCTCTTCCCTGTTCCCCCGGTCCCTCTTCCCTGCTCCCCCAGTCAGCAGCACCCCTTACCTGCTCCCCCGGTCCAGCATGTAGTCTTGTGAGCATCGCAGCCGGTTTTTGTGAACCTCGCAGGCCGCTCTGTACTTAGGTAGCATGTTCCCTCTGATGCGATCGCGTACGTCAGAGGAAACGTTCTACTGAGGTGCTGTGCGGCCTGCGAAGTTTGGTACAGCCGGCCGCGATCCTCAAGGAAACAGCGCCCGACCCCCTGCTGCTCCTTGGGGAGAGTCTTCAGCGGCTCAAAGCCCTCCTCCCGCCAGCCGCCGCCAGTGCCGCTCCGCACCGCATCAAGCCGCCGAATACGGCCACAGAGGGCAATCGGGGCGGCCAGGATACAGGCAGGGAGAGTTGGTGAGTGAGGGTGGGAGGAGGGGAGTGGCCAGAGTGCTCCCTGCCGCCACGTTCTAAAATAGAATCTGTCCAGGGATCAGAAAACACGGCAGCAGGGAACACGAAACCCTAAGTGCGCATGCATGCTTAGGGTTTTATTATATAGGATTTAGGGTCTTATTTGAAAATTCTTAAGAGATTAAGGGTAATCCTGAACACTGCTGTTCGCCTCATTTTTGGCTTAAAAAAATGGGAGCATATCCCTCCCTTCTATCACAAACTGCACTGGCTGCTGGTGGAGTCTAGAGTATTATTCAAATTATTTCAAATTGTTACAAAATAGCATTTGGTCTGGCACCAGGTTATCTCCTTTCTAATTTTTTCCTGGAGTCATTTCAATAAAATTACACGGAGAGTGCAGTTATTTACTTATCCTTCTATAAAATCTTGCCGCTACCAGAGGTTCATCGAGAAAACTTTCTCTTTTCAGGCCTCCAAAATGAATACATGGCTCGGAAAAATGATGCTAGAAGCTTCTTCTTATTTAGATTTTAGGATTTTACTAAAGACTCCATTATTTAATGTTTTCTCCTTTTCTCCTATTTCAACCATGCTTGCATTTTATTTTCATGTTTCTTACTTGCATGGTGTGCCTTTTCATCTTGATCAATTTTATTGAAATGTTTTTGTACCTTTTATTCTGATCAATTTTATTGAAATGTATGTACTGCCTTTTATTGAATTTTATTGTGATTTTTATTGAAAATGTATGTATGTATTGTTTTGCTCATGCTGTGAGCCGCTTAGAATCTCCCCGGTATGGCGGCATAAAAATAAATTATTATTATCCTATATAATAAAACCCTAGCTCGCGCATGCGCACTCCTATCTGCGTGCTTCCATGATCCGTAGGTCTGTGGCTGCAGAAGTGCGCATGGGCGAGTCCCCAGCCTTACTTCCCAGCACCTACCACTCACCGGCAGGACTGGACGCCAGCGCTGGACTCCCTGCTCTCCGTGTCGGCTCCTCTCACCAGCCGCACCAGCGTCGGAGAAGGCTTCCGACGCTGGCGGGATCGAGAGGAGCCGTGGCGACACCTCGCGGGGCGGGAAGGGAAGCCCAAAACACTCCAGCTGCGAAGGGATGCCCCGGTCCTGACTCCAAACCAGCTGATTCCAGCAGCGTGTGCAGCACTCTACACATGCTGCTTCGGGGCCTTTTACTATCCTGATTTGCTCTGCCGTGTCTCTGATGATGTCATCAGGGACGTGCCAGAGTAAATCAGGGCATAGAGTGTATAGAGTGCTGCACACGCTGCTGGAATCGGCAGATTTGTCGGACCATGAGAAGAGAAGGGAAGGGTGGGGGCGACAAGGAACTAAGGGAGCAGGCAAGACTGAGGGAAGGGAAAGGGGGGGGTAAGGGAAACGCTGCTGCTGCACAGGGAAGTGGGGTGGGGTGGGAGGGAATGCTGCTGCTGCTGTGGCTGCTGCACAGGGAAAGGGGGGGATCTAAATGCTGCTGTACAGGGAAGTAGTGGAGGGGGAGGGAATGCTGCTGCACAGGGACATGGAGGGGGAGGGAATGCTGCTGTGGCTGCTGCACAGGGAAGTGGGGGGGGGGGGGGGGGAGAGACAGATAGATAGAAAGAAAGCCAGACAGCGAGAGAAAGGAAGACAGAAAGAAAAGAAGAAAGATACAGGGGCAGAGAAAGACACAGAAAGACAGACAGACAAAGGGGGCCAGGGAGAGAGACAGACAGAAAGAAAGACAGCGGGAGGGAACAGAGACACAGAAAGAAAGACAGACAGACATATATTCTAGCACCCATTAATGTAACGGGCTAAAATACTAGTTCTTATATAAAGCCTTATAACAAAAACAACCCAACTTAAACAAAACTTGAGCCTCCATTGGCAGCCAGTGTAACTCACAATAGAACGGCGTAACATGGTCAAAGCTGTTCAGGCCATAGATCAGTCTGACCGTTGTGTTCTATATCAGTAATAATCTCGCCATGTCTTTCTTAGTGATTGTCAGATAGATCATATTACAGTAGTCAAGAAGGCTCAGTAGTAACGATTGAACCAAAGGTCTGAAAGCAGGAAATTCAAAATATGGTCTGACTGTTTGCAGTTTCCATAAAGTATAACTTTTATGTACCACCGCATCTTATCTGAATTTTCATGGTGAGATGCTGGTCCGGAACAACTCCTAGTATCTGAATCGTTGGATGAATTGCGTACGATGTTCGTCCAACGATTCAAATACTAGGAGTTGTTCCGGATCTGCATCTCACCATGAAAAATCAGGTAGATGCGGTGGTAGAGTTGTTGGCATTGATTGGCATTAATTAGGATTTACACGGAGATCTGTCCTGTACCCTATTCTATACCATGCATGCCTAGATGTCATAGCGCGTAATTCCACAGGGCTTTATGTCTATGGGAGGGGCTTAGGTGGATCAGGGGGCGTTTCCAGACGATAGGCAAGATGTTATAGAATACTATCGATTGTGGCCCTAATTCTATAAATGACGCCTAAGCTTACGTGCCTAGATCGGCGTGACTAATTTAATGATTAAAAAAGCCTTTATCAGCACCATTAATTGAAAATTATAATTAAAAACAAACAAACAATTAAATCACAATTAATTAGATGGTAAATGCCTGCCACTTTAATGTTGGCATCTACTCCAAGGCATCTACCAGAAAGTAGGCGTGGTTATGGACATGTTATGCGTTTAGGGGAGGATTATGGACGTGTTTTGACTTAGGTGTCGGTAGGCGCCTAACTTAGGCGCGCTCATGTAGGCCGGGAAAACCCTGGCATAAATAGAATGCGCCTAAAGTTTTAGGGCCTGATTCGCTAACCGTGCATCTCGATTTTAGGTGGCGCTAGGCATCCTTCCGTCGTCTGACAGCCAATCGGGACGCACGTTTTCGAAAACAACTTGGGTGAGGAAGGACACCTACATTGTAGATGTCTGTTGTGGGTCTACAGAGACGCACAGGGACATTAAAGCGTGCCCAAGGCTAGGCGTGGGCGTGGTTTTGCCCAGAAGTGGCTTTGGGAGTGTTGGAGCGTCCCTACAACAGATGCCCGAAATGTAGGCCTGCAGAATGCTGGCCTGTATTTCACAACTGTCAAAGTAGACGCCTGCAGCTGGCTGAGCTGATCGCGGCATGGGAATCTCCAATTAGCTGAGCCAGCGGGACTCCTTGAGACCACGGCTTCAGGGAGTCCTGCCAGCTCAGTTGATCAAGGGGAAATTCCCCTGCCTCAATCAGCTGAGCTGGCTGCGGCTGAGGATCCCTCTGACATCCCCCCCTGAGATCGGCAGGAGGGATGCCCACTCCCTCTTGCCACCTGATCCCCTCAAACCCCCAACATCCTACCCTTTGGTTTGCCCCCAGAACACCCCATCCGACACCCCTGATACCCTCAACACCCCTAACACCCCCCCCATACCTTTAGAAGAAGACTGGCAAAAGAGATGCCCAGTCCCTCCTGCTGGCAGGCCCGCCTCTTCAAAATGATGGGCCTTCCCTTTTCTGCATCTTGGGATGCATCGGGAAGGGGCCTAAATTTCTGTTTGGCCCAGATACATAAGGCCCCTTCCATAAGAGGGGCCTTAGACACCTGGGCCAATCATGGCCCATAGGCCCCCCTTCCCGGTGCATCCTGAGATGCACTGGGAGGGGCCTAAGACTTCGATTGGCCCACATACCAAAGGCCAACTCCCAACTTCATCCCTTCTGCCTTGCTGTGCCGTATGAATGGAACAACCTGCCTGTCTCAGTGCGTCGGGCTCCATCTCTGGCGGTATTCAAATCCAGGGTAAAAGGCCACTTTTTTGAAACTGCATTTAGGTCTTAACCAACTTGTAAAGCACCAATTTCTGTTGGTCATTCCCTCCATGGTCCCCCACCTTATCTGCCTCATCATTCCCCTTCTAATTCCCTTCTTGAGCAGCGCATATAGATTCACTCGTTTGTCCTGTGTGTCTGCCATAATTAGGCTGTAAGCTCTATCAGGTAGGGACTGTCTCTTGCATGCTTAATGTACAGCGTTGCATGCATGTAGTAGTGCTATAGAAATAATAAGTTGTTGTTGGCTAAGTAGGTGAGAGACAGAGAAATATGAAGGTGACAAAGCAGTTAAGAAGGTGACAAAGCAGTATAATTATATGGTTTGGAATGCAATCGAAAACCAAGATACTACTACTGCTATTTATCATTTCTATAATGCTGAAAGGCGTACGCAGTGCTGTACATTTAGCATTCAGTAGAGGATCCCTGCTCAGAAGAGCTTACAATCTAATTTGGACAGACAGATAGAACATCTCAGGGTTGGGGTGTTTCCAGCAGAAGGAATGGTATGATGGGTAAAGGAGGATGTTACGAGTTGAAGCAGCTTCAAAAAAGTGGGCATTTAGCTTGGATTTGAAAGCTGCTAGAGATGGAGCATGACGTATTGACTCTGGCAGCCTGTTCCAGATCATTGTTACGTTCTGTCTGGTGGGTGTCAAAAATTTTTATCATGTGCGGCGGCGGCGGCGAAAAGGGCGAATAGAATGCTAGGAATGATAAAGAAGGGGAATCACAAACAGATCGGAGAAGGTTATCATGACGCTGTATCGGGCTATGGTGCGCCTTCACCTGGAGTACAGCATCCAGCACTGGTCGCTGTACATGAAGAAGGACACGGTGCTACTCGAAAGGGTCCAGAGAAGAGCGACTAAGATGGTTAAGGGGCTGGAGGAGTTGCCGTACAGCGAAAGATTAGAGAAACTGGGCTTCTTTTCCCTTGAAGAGAGGAGATTGAGAGGGACATGATTGAAACATTCAAGGTACTGAAGGGGATAGACTTAGTAGATAAGGACAGGTTGTTCACCCTCTCCAAGGTAGGGAGAACGAGAGGGCACTCTCTAAAGTTGAAAGGGGATAGATTCCATACAAACGTAAGGAAGTTCTTCACCCAGAGAGTGGTGGAAAACTGGAACGCTCTTCCGGAGGCTGTCATAGGGGAAAACACCCTCCAGGGATTCAAGACAAAATTAGACAAGTTCCTGTTGAACCAGAACGTACGCAGGTAAGGCTAGACTCGGTTAGGGCACTGGTCTTTGACCTAAGGGCCACCGCTTGAGTGGAGTGCTGGGCACAACAGACCACCGGTCTGACCCAGCAGCGGCAATTCTTATGTTCTTATGATTTCAAGGGTCTTATGTTCCTAGAGATTGTCTTAAAATTTATTTTAGTATTCTCACCACAAAATCATTGATGCAACGTTCTAACTTCCTGAAGGATTGTCTAACAGAGGTGATATCTTAGTTGGCATTGCAATTTTTAATATGACAGCATATCTCTTTGTCTCTCTCCCACCCTACCCTCCCTGTTTCTCACCTTGCCCACCCCTCCCTCGTTCTATGAGACTATCATTGGAATGCTTTTATCTCTCACTTATGAGTTATACTGATATTTGTCAGCATTTCCTTAATTTTGATCCGTAGAAGGAATGTTACCTTTAATAGCTAATCAAAAATGCATTTAGTTCAATAAAAAGGTATCACCTTATTTCTTGTGTGTTTTTTTTTCATATCTATATATTACCTTTAAGAATGGACTAACCCAGCTATGACACCATTTGACAGTTTTGAAAATTGACAGGCCTAGAAGAGCTTTTCGATCAGAAGGTGCACAATATCCATCCAATCTGTCAGTAATGAAAATACATTTTGCGGTAGCAAGACCTCGTTCTTTCTCAATCACTGCTCCAGATGAGTAGAACACGTTTCCAGCTGTTCCCAGGCCACTGTCTGACACTGATGGGTTTAAGAAGCGGCCGTGTGCTCCAGTTCACACAGGCTTTTGGCTGTTATTGTTCACTTTATTTAGGATAAAAATATTTGTAGTTTACGGAGGTTTTATTATGGTTATTTAGCCATCTATGTTACGATGTTTGTTTCCTTTTATCTATATGGAAATTATACATACTAAGTTGCAATTCACTTTATGATGATTTATTAATTTGATATGCAGGTTAACGAGTGAGGTGATTACATTTGCAGATGACACTAAACTGTTTAAAGTTGTTAAAATGCATGCGGATTGTGAAAAATTGCAGGCGGATCTTAGGAAATTGGAAGACTGGGTGTCCAAGTGGCAAATGAAATTTAATGTGGACAAATGCAAAGGGATGCACATTGGGAAGAATAACCTGAATCATAGTTACCGGATGCTAGGGTCTACCTTTGGCATTAGCACCCAAGAAAAGGATCTGGGTATCATTGTAGACAATACGATGAAACCTTCCACCCGATATGTGGTTGTGGCCAAAAAAGCATGTAGGATGCTGGGAATTATTAAAAAAGGGATGGTTAACAAGACTAAGAATGTCATAATGCCTCTGTGCGACCTCATTTGGAGTATTGCTTTCAATTCTGGACTCCTTATCTCAAGAAAGATATAATGGTGCTAGAAAAGATTCAAAGAGTGACCAAGATTGGAACTCCTCTCGTATGAGAAAAGACTAAAACGATTACCGGTAGGGCTCTTCGACTCGGAAAAGAGATGGCTGAGGGGAGATATGATTGAAGTCTACAAAATCCTGAGTGGAGTAGAACGGGTACAAGTGGATCGATTTTTCACTCCGTCAAAAATGACAAAGACTAAGGGACACTCGATGAAGTTACAGGGAAATACTTTTAAAACCAATAGGAGGAAACTTTTTCCACTCAGAGAATAGTTAAGCTCTGGAACGCGTTGCCAGAGGTTGTGGTAAGAGCGGATAGCGTAGCTGGTATTAAGAAAGGTTTGGACAAGTTCCTGGAGGAAAAGTCCATAGTCTGATATTGAAAAAGACATGGGGGCAGCCCTATATTGGTAGCATAAAATATTGCTACACCTTGGGTTTTGGCCAGGTTCTAGTGATCTGGATTGGCCACCGTGAGAACGGGCTACTGGGCCTGATGGACCATTGGTCTGACCCAGCAAGTCTATTCTTATGTTCTTAAAAGTTTAGGGAATTCAATTACTTACCAAAACTCCTAGTTTCCACCGTCTCCTTCGAAGTAGTCCCCTTGAGAATGTAAATAGCGATCCCAGCGTTTTTCCCAGTATTCGCTCAGGTTTTGGACATGGTCAACCGTTTCAGGAGTTGAGACCGTTTGAGGCATCTCAAAATCTCCATGCTGAAAGTTTGCTCGCCACGTCTTCACTGTGTTGCATGATGGGTATTTGTCACTCAGGGTTTCATCCTACATTCGTGGATTTCCTTTGGAGTTTTCTACTGAAGGAACAGGAACTTCATAAAGGCTCGGAGTTCCACACTTGAAAATTCCGCACTTTTCGTTGACATGGCTTAATCAATGACCTGAAACGATGTCAAAAAGCATAGCATTATGGTTCTGCAAACTGGCACGTTGCAAAATTAAATAACACTTTTTTTGTTTCAGCTACAGCGACAAAACAAACGCTCAGAATTTAGGAAGTAGGTTGGGCTGAGAACTTTTCAGCACCCTCTTGTGGGCGGTGTAGAAAGCCTCGTGGGTTGTGTCTCTGTCACCGTTCCGCCCCCACCCCTGTGGGCTCTGGCTTTGTCCTCACCTCCACCCTGTTGTTATCTGTGGGTACCCTTCCCTGTGTCATTCTCTTCTAGGCAGACTAGAGGAGTCTTTTCGGCCTAATCTACCCTCATATACCATGGGGATAATTACTATGGAACTTTGTAGGTCTAAGTGCTTTGAAAAAAAACGCCTCCGAGTTACTAAGTTATTCTGTTCTGTTCCTATGCAGTAATAAATGAATCTAGTTAGAAACACCACCACAGCATGTTGACTGACCTTTCCTTTCGTGAAAATAGAAAAACAAATTGAACTTTTAAGCAAGGTAGGTTAAGGCTAAATTTCACTCTAGCCAAACTCGGTACATTCACAGATCGAGTGGCGCTTACAACTGACAGGGCACAATTAAAAGTTAGCGAAAGAAAGGGCTTCCCACCGAGTTCATCTGCTCCCTACTAATTTATTCTCGCCAGCTTCAGCACAATTTTAGAGTTAGCTCAAATCGAATCAGTGCACGTCGGAGCCTCCGAACTGTAGGGGGTTTCCGTATTCACACCTGTAGGTTAGGCCTCTCTGATGTCATCCAAGCCTGAACTATTGTCTCAAGAAATCTTTCTGCTGAACAAGAGATTTTTCCAGCATGAATTGCAAGAAGAAGGAAGTACACAGCTTTGCTTTTTCTGCCTGATGCATTATGGGTATGTACCAGAATGTTATACTATTCAAGGACATTCAGCTGTGTCTTCATAATGGGACTATGTGATTCTGGGGGAAGGTATTCTGCTCTTATCTGTCTAACGGCCCTGGGTCTTCCAGCCTATATGATACTTTACACAGAAAGGTTATTCATCCAAGTTCTGTTTCTGGATTGGTCCGAGGAGGTCATCTGATGAGATCCAAGAAAGAAGGGGCTAGACAACATTATCAGAGACGTAATTTATTTACGTAACTGCTGAGTGTACCATAAATTTTCCTAGAGATCCAAGGAAGAGCACGTGCCCGCGTGGCAATGTTCTCACGGAGCGTCATCTTCACCAAGGTCACAGTCTGCCCCCAGCGCTGACTTTGTCGAAAGGACCGGAGGACGTCCATAGTGGTCGAAAGAGCCAAGAATACATTTGAGCGAAAATGAAACGATGGGCCACAGGGATGAAGGAGATTAAAGGTCTAAATGAGTGAGCTGAGACTCGTGTCATTAAGTCTGTCAAAGCTGGAACAGGTGGCCTGCTCGTAGAGGGGGGATGCTGGGCTCCGAGGAGAAATCGCTTGTCAAAAAAAGTTCGATCCTTCACTTTTTTTTGGATCGCGGTCAATATCACACTTGTTTCAGCTCTGTTCTTTGACTGATAAAAGAGCGAATGTATAAACAATGAGAGTCGGCGCCATCTGAACGAGCGACGGGCTCCTCATAATTGCCAGAAAGCAGACTCATTAATAGACGGATGTGTCATTGAAATTTGCTTCACAGGCCTAAGTGTAGCAGTGATTTTTCAGATATTTAACCTTTGGGGGGAAAAGCGATAATTGCTCTGCATCTATCTCCCAAGTCGCTGTCTGTGTTTTTTTGTGTTCATGAAGTGAAAGCATTTCACTTTTTTTTTTTTCTTTTTCATTATAGCCATTCGTTTTTGCAGGACAAAAAAAAAAAAATCCAAAGCCCTACATTATTTCACAGTCATCGGAGAAAAGGGTTAAAGGTTCACATGAATTTCAGAACAAAAAAGTTAGTTAAAAGAAAATCAGGTTCCTGGAGGACAAAGGGATTGAGGGGTATAGATAGGAGTAGAGGTAGGTTATAGGGATAGGAGTAGAGGTAGGCCATAGAAATAGTCAGGGACCACTGCTCAGGCAGTGGCCCTGATGGGCCGCCGCGGGAGTGGACCGCTGGGCGAGATGGACCTCTGGTCTGCCTCAGCGGAGGCAACTTCTTACATTAATTACATTAGTGATTTCTATTCCGCCTGTGCCTTGCGGTTCTAGGCGGATTACAAATTAGAAGAGATCTGGACATTACTGAGAGAATTACGTAACAATGATTTCCGAGAGAATTGCATAACAGTGATTCATGTACTTTACATGGTATGGTAGAGGATTATAAATTATGAGAGATCTAGATTTTTCGTAAGAATTTCATAATAGGGAGTAAAGTGAAAATATCAGTATATACTGGTTACCGAAGAAAAATTACCTAATAATGAAGGAGGAAGTTTGTTGGATACTGAAGGTAGGTGCTTATTTAGGAATCAGAATAGTTTTTGGAAGGTAAGGTTCTTGGAGTTGACTAATGTGTTATTCATGTGAGGGAGAGCTTGTGCGAATGGGGAGGAGATTAGTGTTCTTATGTTCTTATCAACGGGTTTGGGAAAAGTTGGGGAGTGTTTAAATAAGCAGGATTTTGAGACTTGTCCTCCTGCTCGTCCAGACGAGGGAAGGACAGCGGTGGTGTGGAGGAGAAGCCTGAGAAGTGGATTTGACTGCCACTGCACTTCCTGGTGACTCTGGGCAAGTCCCTTAGGCCCAAATTCTGTAACCGGCGCACAACTAGATAATCGCCTATCTAAATTGAATAAGAAGCTCGATTTAAGCGTTTTAATCGGCAATAATTGAAACGGGTGCCCATCAAGAAAGAGCGATTCTGTAACAAGGCGCCTCGCAAAATTTAGGTGGCCTTCGAAAAAAATAGGCGCTGAGCACGTTAGGCGTGGGCGTGGCTTCGTGTCAGGCACCATTGTTGCAGAATCGCTGCTCTTTTAAGCGTGCTTGGGCCGCTCGCAAGGCCGCCTAACTTTTAGTTGCGCCTAGAGCTGGCCTCTTTCTTGGGCGCCTCCAAAATAGGGGCCGCCCAGCGCGATTCACCCAAATTTTTCTTGAATCGCGCTGAACGGCGCCTATTTCGGCGTCTAACTTTTGGGCGCTTCTTATAGAATCTACCGCTTAACCGTCCGTTACCCCAGGGACGAAATGAGTACCCGCGCGTAATCTGGCAGATTCCGGAAAAGGCACCTAACTTACCCCCTCCCTTTTTACAACACCATTGCGTGGTTTTTAGCGCCGGCTGCGGCGTAACAGCTCTGATGTTTGTAGAAATTCCATGAGCGTCAGAGCTGTTACCGCAACAGCCGGTGCTAGAAACAGCGCTATGATTTTGTAAAAGGGGGGTGTTAATTATTTTAAAAGCTTAATCTATGCCAATAAGCAATTAGCACCTCATAATAGTGGCTTAAATTAAAATTAATTGGGTGGTAGGTGCGTACCGGAGAGTAGGCATGGCTAGAGGTTGGATTGTGGGCATATTTTCCTTATAAGTGCCTAACAGGCCAAAAAATTCCTGGCATAAATAGGGTACACCTAAGGTTCAGATGCCTACGTCCACTTTAGGGGCCACTAGGTGTGATTCTATAAATGGCGTCTAACTTATGATTGACATGTGCTAAGCACCATGCTCCCAGACACCTGTGAAGGTAAGATAGTCTTACTGGGTCAGACCAATGGTCCATCTAGTCCAGTAGCCCGTTCTCACGGTGGCCATTCCAGGTCATTAGTACCTGGCCAAAAGCCAAGAAGTAGCAACATTCCACGCTACCAATCCAGGGCAAACAGTGGCTTTTCCCATATCTCTCTCAATAACACTATGGACTTTTCCTCCAGGAACTTGTCCAAACCTTTCTTAAAACCAGCTACGCTATCCGCTCTTACCGCAACCTCTGGCAATGCATTCCCTGAGTGAAAAAATATTTCCTCCCATTGGTTTTTAAAGTATTTCCCTGTAACTTCATCGCGTGTCCCCTAGTCTTTGTCATTTTTGACGGAGTGAAAAATCGATCCACTTGTACCCGTTCTACTCCACTCAGGATTTTGTAGACTTCAATCCTATCTCCCGTCAACCGTCTCTTTTCCAAGCTGAGGAGCCCTAACCGTTTTAGTCTTTCCTAATACGAGAGGAGTTCCATGCTGGAGGACACCTGCTCAGCTTAGAGGGAACACTCCCATCCCCTTTACCATCTTGCGCGAAGGCCCTCCAGGCAGGCCAAGTGCCACCAGTGGGGGGTGCCAGAAGGGAAGATATATGGAGAGAAGTAGAGGCACTGGCACTGGCTAATTGCCTACAGGACGTGCCTCTCGCTGTGAGAGGCACGTCCTGTAGGCAGTCAGCCAGCGCCGGTGCCTCTCCTCCCACCCGGTATGTCGCGGCACACCTGAAATCTCAGGAGGCACAACACAGAGTTTGCGATACACTATTCTAGTAGATCAAATATACCTTTTGTCCTCAAGGGTGTCTGAACAAAATGTGGGGTTAGAGGAACCGTTTTCGTCACCTATTTTCAATGATACTTGGAACGTTGCTGTTTATTAGACATTCTGTGGAGGAAATTACTGGTTCATTTCGGTTTTCTTCAAGCAAAGACTCAGGTTTAAACCTGTAGTTGGACGGTCTGGGCTCCTCTTCTCCAGGGGAGAGGAGTCAAAAATTTCCAGATGTGTTTTATTGTACTCAGGTGCAGAGCAAATGGTTCCTGGCAATAAAACAAGATTACTCCGGGAGCTAAGTTTTCGTTCTTATTTCTTGGTTTGAAAATCAGCAGAATACTTTTGATCAAATCTCCCTGTTAAGATTTTTTTTTCTAGAAGGAAGAGGCTAGCTAATGGCTGATAGTTAAATGATTGTTTTCTGTATAATTTGGTCTCTGGCTCTTTTTGTTATTAATATTTTTTTCCTTTTTATTAGACACTAGTGTGTCCCCGTGGCTTGATATTTAGAATCTACAATTACTACTACTAATCAATTCTATAGTGCTAGTAGACCTACGCAGTGCCGTACATCAAAACACAGAAGAGACAGTCCCTGCTCAAAAGAGCTTATAATCTAGTCAAGACAGACAAACTGGAGAAGAAGGTACATCAGGTGGGGGAACCATATGCAGCTGCATTATGATGTCATCAAGAATTCCTGGAATGCCCCAGATGCATTGTGATGTCATTGAGCATTCAGACAGCTTCTACTACTTCTAATCATTTCTGTAGCGCTACTGGACCTACGCAGCGCTGTTCATCAAAACACAGAAGAGACAGTCCCCGCTCAAAAGAGCTTACAATCCAGTCAAGACAGGCAAACTGGACAAGAAGGTGCTTCAATACACAGATATTTGTGCTAGAAGGTGGGTTGGAGTTTGGAATTGAAAGCGGCTTCAAAGAAGTGGGCTAGAGTCTGAATACTGCCAGAGACGGAACTCGATGCTCCGAGTCAGGCAGTGTGTTCCAGGTGTAAGGTGCAGCAAAGTAGAAGGGACGGAGTCTGGAGGTGGCTGGAGAGGAGAGGGGTACAAATCAGAGAGACGTATTCAATGAGCGGCGTGCTAGAGCGGGACTGTGGGGAGAGAGGATAGATACTGAGGAGCTGCGGAGTGAATACATTTGTAGTGGACTTCAGGCTCTGTCCTGGGACCTCTTTTCTCCATCTCCTCCCATCACCTCTATGCCGACGACTCACAAATCTACCTCTCTACACTTGAAATTTCTACAGGAATCCAGGCCCGAGTCTCAACCTGCCTGTCTGACATTGCTACCTAGATGACTCATTGTCATCGAAAATGAAATAAGGCCAAGGCTGAGCTCATTATCTGTCCTCCTAAACCCACCTTTCCTCTTCCTCCATTCTCTGTTTCTGTTTCTCCTTCCCTTCACATATCCAACAGACCACCAAAACCTGCCGTATCACTACAACGTCACTACAATTTGACCTTTCCTTTCTGAGGATACTAATAATAATAACAGTTTATATACCGCAGGACCGTGAAGTTCTATGCGCTTTACAATGATTAAAATGATGCTACAGATTGAGTAGAGTTAACAAAGTTAAGGGTTAATGATAGCGGTTCTAGAGATCAGTTGTTGTGGACTAAGATTGTACAGGTCAGTTGCCTAGATACTTCAAGAACAGATATGTAAAATCTACGCAAAATAAGAAAATTCTTCGGCCCAGCACAATTCAGGCTAATTGTCCAATCCCTAGTCTTAAGTCTACTGGACTATTGCAACTCCCTCTATCTACCTTATCCAGCCTTTATGATAAAACAACTTCAGACCATACAAAACACTGCCCTCAGACTGATCTACTCCCTGAGAAAATATGATCATATGACAACTGCCTTCCTAGACTCTCACTGGCTACCTATGCAAGCACGAATTCAATTCAAATTCTACTGTCTATTATTCAAAGCATTAAACGGCTCCACCCCCCCCCCCCCTATCTAAACAACCGCCTAAACCAGATCCTCACCTCAAGACAAAGAAGAACTCCGAACCCTTTTGCCTTCCCTCCACTCAAGGGCACTCAGTGCAAAAAGATGTTTGATAACCTTCTGACGACGCAAGCAGCAAAACTTAACCATTCCACTTCCAACCTGTTGACGGCAACGGGCGACTTCAAAACTTTTCGAAAAGAAATCAAAACCCTACTTTTCAAAAAATTTACCCAGATATCTTAACCCAACCCTTCCCCCTCCTCCTAGATAAATTCTCCCCCCAAACCTCCACTTAAATAATCTCTTCCTCCCCAAAACACCAACCAAGTATTCAGATCCCTGAAATGTAACGTAATCTTGTTTGTACTCTAACTGTAATCTATTTGTTATATCACACAGTAACGTACAGTCAATTTAATATCCAATTTGCAAGTTCTTCCAGAATTAAT
The DNA here is from genome assembly GCF_902459505.1 of Geotrypetes seraphini. Taxonomy (NCBI): domain Eukaryota; kingdom Metazoa; phylum Chordata; class Amphibia; order Gymnophiona; family Dermophiidae; genus Geotrypetes; species Geotrypetes seraphini. Next base: position 16,257,100 of record NC_047085.1, read on the forward strand.
CCAGCTACCTCTCCTCCCTTGTAGCCAAAACCCCCCCCCAAAAAAACCAAAACTGTTGTAACTTCACTGGAAATGTCCAGTTAGCTCTTTTGTAATCCGCCTTGAACTGCAAGGTATAGGCGGAATAGAAGTCCCTAATGTAATGTAATGTAATATGTTTTTAGGTGTTTCTTAAATTCCCCATAAGTAGTAGGCCTAAGCAGCTGTTCCAAATCTTTACCCCATAATGCTGCTTGATGTGAGAAAAGATGTTGATGATGACTTTTGAATTTACATCCTCTAACCGGTGGGGGGAACAAAATTCAGATGTGAGCTTCTCTTATGTCTGTTGGTTGTGAAAGAGAAAAGGTCAGTTATATATTTAGGGGCTAACCCGAATAGTACCTTAAAGCAAAAACATCCAAACTTGAACTTCACATGTTCCTCCATCGGCAGCCAGTGTAGAAGTCGGTAGGAAGGTGCTACATGATCAAACTTCTTCAACCCACAAAGTAGCCTGACCACCGCATTTTGTACCACTTGCAATCGTCGAATATTCTCCTGGGAAATTGCCAAGTAGGCGATGTTACAGTAATCAAGTTGGCTCAGTATAAGGGATTGTACCAGAATTCTAAATGATGAAACATCAAAGTATGCTCTAATGGACCGAAGCTTCCAGAGGGTGTGAAAACTCTTTCTAACCAAGGAATCCACCTGGTCTTTCATGGTCAGGCTTTGGTCCAATGTTACTCCCAGTACCTTCATAGTAGATTGAATACGATAGCTAAGATTATTGATGCACATTGATGTTTTAGTGACAAGCGGGTGTGGCGGGGCTACAAAAATTTTGCTTTTTCTGAATTAAGCTTTAGTCTGAATTCAATCATCTATTGCTCCATCAAATTTAGTACAGTCAAACCTCGGTTTACGAGTGCACCAGTTTGCGAGTGTTTTGCAAGACGAGCAAAACATTCGCAAAATCGGCGCCTCGGAAACCAAGTTTGACTTGGTTTATGAGCGCCACCCCCCCGCGATCCGGTATCCCCCCAGCGATCTGGCATCCCCCCCCTGCTCACGTCCCCCCCCCCCAGCAATCCTACATCCCCCCCGAGCACCGCAACGACATTGCTTACCCCGATTGGGCACTGGCACCAGTACCAATGCACAGGAGGTGCCGGTGCCCGAAGATCCTCCCTCTTCTGGCCTGGGCAGAAGGCTTTGAGCATGTGCAAATGCTCAAAGCCCAGTCCAGCCCAGCACAGGGAAGAGGGAGGATCTACGTCGCACCGCCCAGCCCAGCCCAGGCCAGAAGAGGGAGGATCTTCGGGCACCAGCACCTCCTGTGCATTGGTGCTAGTGCCCAATCAGGGTAAGTGATGTCGTTGCGGTGCTCGGGGGAGGGATGTAGGATCACGGAGGAAGAGGGGCGACGCGAGCGGGGGGGAGGATGCCGGTTCGCAGGGGGGATGCCAGATCGCAGGGGGGGGGATATGGAGCAGCGTCGGTGGCCTCAAGGGGGAGGGGATAGAGCAGCGCCGGTAGCCTCGGGGGGGGGGGGGGGAGGAGGAGATGGAACGAATCTTAGTGAGTTTTCCTTACTTCCTATGGGGAAACTCGCTTTGATTTACGAGCAATTTGGTTTACGAGCATACTTCTGGAACGAATTATGCTCGTAAACCAAGGTACCACTGTACTTCTGTTGCTTTAGGGGTAGCTTCTGATAGAGAGGAAGTGAATGAGATGATGATCGTAAAGTCATCTGCGTAGCTAAATAATTTTATCCCCAGCTTTGACATTGCACATCTAATGAAGACATGTACACATTGAAAATCAATAAGGTTAGTGGTGACCCCTGCGGCACACCAGATGGATTGTTCCATGTATCAGAGAGATCGTGATTAAAACGTACTTGATAGGTGCGGGATATAAGGAAACCTGCGCATTAAAAACCTCATCCACACTCATTTATTTATTCAGTTTTCACTACTGTTCTCCCAGGGGATCTCAGAATGGTTTACATGAATTTATTCAGGTACTCCAGCATTTTTCCCTCTCTGCCCCGGTGGGCTCACAATCTATCTAATGTACCTGGGTCAATGGGGGGATTAAGTGACTTGCCCAGGGTCACAAGGAGCAGCGTGGGTTTGAACCCACAACTCCAGGGCGTTGAAGCTGTAGCTTTAACCAGTGCGCCACTCTAGAAATCATAATGTAGTTAAAGTGATCCAAGTGTAGGACAATCCAGCCATTGTGACATCACTGATGAGGTTGGCTCTTATTGGTGGAATGAGGCATTATGATGTCACAATACCAGCTCTGGCTATCAGAGGCTGAAACTTTTCACACTATTTATTTATTCAATTTTCTATACTGTTCTCCCAAGGGAGTTCAGAACGGTTTACATGAATTTATTCAGGTACTCAAGCATTTTTCCCTCTCTGTCCTGGGGGGCTCACAATCTATCTAATGTACCTGGGTGCAATGTGGGGATTAAGTGACTTGCCCAGGGTCACAAGGAACAGCGTGGGCTTTGAACCCACAACCTCAGGGTGCTGAGGCTGTAGCTTTAACCACTGCGCCACACTCTCCCCACCACTTTCTACTACTATTTAACATTTCTATAGCGCTGAAAGGTATACGCAGCGCTGTACATTTGGCATGTAATAAACAGTCCCTGCTCTGAAGAGCTTACAATCTGGTTTGGACAGACACTCAGACCATTGCTTCTCACGGGTCTTCCGCTAAACCATCTCTCTCCCCTTCAATCTGGTCAGAATGCTGTTGCACGCCGCATATCCCGCCAGTGTCATAATGCTCACGTTACCCTTCTCCCCAAGTCGCTTCATTGACTCCCTGTCCTTTTCTGCATACAGTTCAGACTCCGCTGATTGACCTACAAGTATATTCATTCTACAGCTCCTCAGCATGTCTCTTCTCTTATCTCTTCCTGTACTCCTTCCCAGGAACTTTGTTCGTCGGGTATGTCTCTCTTGGCTGTACCCTTCTCCTCTCCTGCCAACTCCTGACTCTGTCCCGTTCTACTTTTCTGCAGCATCTGTCTGGAACGAACTGCCTGACTCAGTGCATCAGGCTCCGTCTCTGGCAACATTCAGATCCATGCTAAAAGCCCACGTTTTTGAAGCAGCTTTTAAGTCCTAGCTCCAACTCACTTGTAAAGCACCGAGGGCAAGATTTTCAAAAACCCACGTTAAAAAGCGACAGTCTGCTACCGCAGCCGTTTTGATACCGAATCTAAAAACCCAAGCTTCTTAAAAAATTGCGCATGCAAATAAGATCGGTGGACAGCAGCGAAGATGTCCTACATTTGCATGTGCGCAGGAAAACGCCATAAACAGTCCCCCCTCTCCTGCCGCACTATTGGACGAATGGAAGGGAGAGGAGGGGAGAAGCAACGTCGACTTTTTTCAATCGCGCATAAAACATGCCTTTCTCTCCAAAAAACTACTATAATTCAGGTAAATCTTGGCGTTTGTTTTTAATGTAAAATTTAATTAAGACCCATAGCCAGAAACACACAGGACAAGGGTATCATACACGCGCTCAAGAAGAAACGTTGGCTTTTAACTAGCGCGCATGAAACATGCCTGTCTCTCCCAAAAACTTTTTAAAAAGCGTGATTTTACTACCCCCCACTAAAAATATATAGATACACATTGTTTTTTGTTTTCATTAGCCACAGTCAAAACACAAGTGCTGGCACTGTAACGACACTCCTGGACCAGTCGCTGCTTTTTGTCACCAAAAGCCGACGCCGCGCTTCGAAAATGCCTCGGTGACTTTTAAGAATCCACCGGAGGGCTCGTTTCAATGTTAAAGAGCCCATTTGCGTGCCATTGCCGGAGACTGCTAGAAACCTCGCTAAAGACAGAGATAATCTATTTTGATAATCTGCCGCTAAAATGCGTGCAGGCTGAACCGCCGGAAAACTGCTTAGCGACCGCGTTAAAGTTTTGAGAATCTGGCCCTCATTGTCATTCCCGCTATAGTCCCCTACCCTATCCGCCTTATCAGTCCCTACCTGAGCATAGATAGAGTCACCCTTTTTGTCCTGTTTGCTACAATTAAATTGTAAGCTCTTTGGAGTAGGGACTGTCTCTTGTGTTTAATGATAAGTAGTAGGATCTGATGATATATCATAAGGTAATAGAGTAAAACTAAGGCAAAAAGCCTCAGGGCGATAACATACGGACCTGAATGTAACCCACTGTGAGCTTTGTTTTGGAAAAGTAAATAATTAAAACTTGAAAAAAAAAGTTAATTTCCCGGGAGAAAATGACAGGCCTCTAATTTAATGTGTATTCTTTTTCCAGCTGGCAACTTTGAAATCACGGGAAATGCGTCGCCAGGTGTCAAGGAATTAACAGGCAAAGTCTGCGGAAGATAAAGATTTCAAGTGAACCTCCTTCCGATTTAATTATTTTTCAAGCTCATCTTAATTTCCATGTACACGTTTGATCAGTGTCCGTGTGAACGCAGCTTCACTCCTGTCCCGGCTGATGTCGCTCCATTATCGTTCCCCTTTTTAAAGAAATCAAAAGAGTATAAAAATCAAAACTGCCTAGTATTTACACATCCAGGGAGGGGGGGGGGGTTGGGGGGTTGGGAGGAAATATTGATAATGATATTTTAGGTAACTTGGTTTCATATTATATTATTTACTTGGTTCTTATGTTATTACTATATGCAAAATAATGTAATTATTGAATGATATATAGATATTAGTGTTAGGACTGAATGCAATAATATATTGTTCTTTTATTTATATAACACTGTTCTTGTTTAAAAATCAATAAAGAATTATAAAAAAAGAAACAAAAAAAAAAACTGCCTAGTACAATATGGGGAACGGCCACAACCCCATCCCCTTTTCCTTATGAATATATGCAAAACCGGTCCGCTTCTCTATGGACATTTCAAAATGGAAGCGCAGTGTGCAGACAAAACCACAACAGGTTGGCAGGGAGAGGGTATTTTTTTTTCCCCCCCCTGGGTGGCCAGAGCTTTGTGCATCCTGATCTGTGAGTTTCTTTATAACTTTGAACCACCGTCACATCGGAAATTGGTAGTGAACACATGTAGCCCTTGCGCTGGGATGCATCTCACTAATTGAAGCTTCCACGGAGCTGGAGCAGGTGGTCTGACGCTATTAGGCACGTCTTTGCTTTGAATTTGGTGTAAAAGTGATCAGGAAGCTGAAAATTATGTTCAAATATATTCTTTTCTGCGAAAACCCCTAATGGGATTTTCATTCCATCAAAGCTCTCCTAGCTATTGGGTTGAGGTTTGAAGGTCTCGGTGCCAAATCCCTGCTCCTCGATCTCGTTAATTACAGAAGGAAAACAAATAAAAACCATTTACAGGCAGTCTTTCTAAAAGTGACAGTAATGTATTAAATACACACGATTTGGTCTTTGACACCATCCTACGGTCACATTAATGGTTTTCAGAACATAAGTTACTTAATATGGAGAAAAATATATTATTCCTCTGTGATATTTAAATAATCAAAATCTATATATATAAAATTGGAGGTATGTATGTGTGTATGTGGTGTGTGTATGTGTGTATGTGCCGCGATCACACAAAAGCGGCTTGACCGATTTAAACGAAACTTGGTATGCAGATCCCTCACTACCTGGGGTGATATGTTCTGGGGGTCTCGCGGCCCACCTGCACACGTGGGCGGAGCTACAAACATAAAATCAGATTTCACCCATTCATGTCAATGGAAAATATGTAAAAAGCTGCCATTCTCACTGTGACCAATTTGGACGAAACTTGGTATGCAGATCCCTCACTACCTGGGGTGATATGTTCTGGGGGTCTCGCGGCCCACAACTCCATGTTGCTTGCTCAAGGGTGGGTTCACCCAACAATTTATATGTTCTTGCTCCTGGAGGTGAAACTAAAATTGTTGTTTATAATCAAGTTTTGTGTTAGTTATATTGTATTCATTTTGTCAAATATTTCACATTATACTTTGAATATTGTACTTTTTATTAAGCTGTAAAAAATTAATTTCATTCACCACTATAAAGTATCTTTATTTGAATCCATTTACAGTGTTATTGCTATAATTAAATACCCGTGCAACGCCGGGTCATCAGCTAGTACAGTATATTAAAATAATTGAGAAAACACTTATCTGAAACGACTGGATACCATCCATTTCAGATAAGTGTTTTCTTCTTTTTTTGCTTGTTATATTTATTTCTGGATGGTAAAGGGGACAGTGGAAACGATGATGGTCCCCCAATGAACCTCAGTTTGGTGTTATCACCAGTCACGGGTTCAGGGTCTGAGGTTTTCACAATTATAATTATTATATTTTACATCATTTAGAGCTATGATTTTAGAAGATACTAGCTGATGCCCCGGCGTTGCACGGGTATTTAATTATAGCAATAACACTGTAAATGGATTCAAATAAAGATACTTTATAGTGGTGAATGAAAGTATTTTTTTACAGCTTAATAAAAAGTACAATATTCAAATTATAAAGTGAAATATTTGACAAAATGAATACAATACAACTAACGCAAAACGTGATTATAAACAACATTTTTAGTTTCACCTCCTGGAGCAAGAACAGATAAATTCTTGGGTGAACCCACCCTTGAGCAAGCAACATAGAGTTGTGGGCCGAGAGACCCCCAGAACATATCACCCCAGGTAGTGAGGGATCTGCATACCAAGTTTCGTTCAAATCGGTCAAGCCGTTTTTGCGTGATCGCGGCACATACACACATACACACACACATACCTCCGATTTTATATATATAGATTTAAGAACATAAGAATTGCCACTGCTGGGTCAGACCAGAGGTCCGTCCTGCCCAGCAGTCCTCTGGTCAAAGACCAGCGCCCTGAGACTAGCCCTACCTGGCAGGAACTTGTCTAACTTTGTCTTGAATCCCTGAAGGGTGTTTCCCCCTATAACAGCCTCCACTGCCTCAGCGCATTGTGCAGATGGCTTCATGGACTTGTCGATCAGAACTCCCAAGTCCTTGTCCTGGGAGGTCTTTCCAAATACCGCCCCGAGTCCACAGTATAAACATTCTTAGTGTATCTAACCCCCTAAAGTTGTCCAAATGCATAATCAAAGAGGAAATGAATGTTTATCCGGAGCATCGGTTTTGGCAGCAGATAATTCTGTTTAGAAAATTGCTTCCGTGATGTCATGGGATGTTAGGTTCCCATCACACCACACAGTAGACATTTGCTCCTGTGAAATCAGCAGGAAGCGTGATCGAGCTGCTCTATGAATGACATGAGCCTGGAGGAAAGTGTGGCACAATGGTTAGAGTTACAGACTCAGCACCCTGAGATTGTGGGTTCAAGCCCTGTGCTGTTCCTTGTGACCCCGGGCAGGTCACTTAATCCTCCACTGTCCCAGATACATTAGATAGACAGGGAAAATGCTTGAAGTACCTGTATGCAAACTGCTGTGAGTATATAAGTGCAAAAAGGCAGCATATAAGTCCCAGTCCCTTTCCCTGATGTCATAATGCCTGGCAGAAAGCCAAATAGCAACATTCCAGAGCTGAGATTGTGATGTCATAATGCTTCATTCCACCAATGCCTAAGAGCCAACCTCAGCAGTGATGTCACAATGGCTGGATTGTTCTATTCTTGGCTCACATAAGAACATAAGATTTGCCATACTGGGACAGACCGAAGGTCCATCAAGCCCAGTCGCCTGTTTCCAACAGTGGCCAACCCAGGTCCCAAGTACCTGTTAGAAACTCAAAGAGTAGCAACATTCCAGAGCTGAGATTGTGATGTCATAATGCCTCATTCCACCAATGCCTAACCTCATCAGTGATGTCACAATGGCTGGATTGTCCTATACTCAGCTCCCATAAGAACATAAGAGTTGCCATACTGGGACAGATGTCATTGTGGACAATACTTTGAAATCTGCTCAGTATAAGGAAAAATAAGGAACATGAATATAAAATGTTAGGTGTAAAATTGGGCAAAAGCGAACAAGAAAGGGACCTGGGGGTACCTGAAGCCGTCGGCTCAATGTGCAGCAGCGGCAAAGAAAGCAAACAGGATGTTGGGCATGATAAAGAAGGGAATCACGAGTAGATCGGAGGACATCATCATGCCGCTTTACAGAGCAATGGTCAGACCACACTTGGAGTACTGTGTCCAACACTGGTCTCCCTACCTAAAGAAGGATATAACCCTGCTGGAGAGGGTCCAGAGGCAAGCCACGAAGCTAGTAAAAGGTATGGAGAATTTGAGCTACAAAGAACGCCTCGAAAAGAGGAGACTGCGAGGGGATATGACAGAGACTTTAAAAATACTAAAAGGATTCGACAAAATAGAGCAAGAAACACCGTTGTTCACATTGTCCAATGTGACACGGACAAAGAGGTCATGGACTGAAGCTGAGGGGCAGCAGGGCTCAGGACAAATGTCAGGAAGTTCTGTTTCGCACAGCGAGTGGTGGACGCTTGGAACGCTCTCCCGGAGGAGGTCGTGTCGGAGACCACCATTCCGGGATTCAAGCGCAAGTTGGATGCACACCTCCTTGCGAATCACATTGAAGGATACGGGTAATCAAGGTCTCCATCAGGGAGCACCTGGCTTGGCCTCCGCGTGTGCGGGTCGCCGGACTAGATGGACCCTAGGGTCTGATCCCGGTGAAGGCGTTTCTTATGTTCTTATGAAACAAACAGAATGTTAGAAATTGTTAAGAAAGGGATAGAGCAAAAGAACGTAAAAATAACCTTAATGGGTCAGACCAATGGACCATCTAGCCCAGCAGCCTGGTGGCCAATCCAGGTCACTAGTACCTGGCAAAAGCCCAAAGAGTAGCAACATTCCATGCGATCAGTCCAGGGTATAATTGTATAATCCTTCTGTATTGCTGCATGGTACAACCTCACCTTGAGCGCTGCGCACAATTCTGGTCACGGTATCTTAAAGAAAGATACGACTATGTCCTCCAAAGCTGACTTTGGATGTTTTGTGGAAGACACCCAAAGATCCAGTACCAAAAATGCCCATTTTCCAAACTGCAAAATGTCTAACCTGGGGTTTTTTTATGGCCACTTTTCAATTGTGCATCTATATTTTTAAAACTATTTTTGAAAAAATAAGAAAATACATCTATAAGAAAAAGGCGCAAACAAGCCATTGAGATGCAGGAGGGGGGGGGATCAGCATTTTTCACAGACTGGCCACACAGACATCCCGGCAGAGCAGTGGGGCACCCTAGGGCAGGGGTAGGCAATTCCGGTCTTCGAAAGCCGGAGCCAGGTCAGGTTTTCAGGATCTCCACCATGAATATGTACGAGATGGATTTGCATGCACTGCCTCCTTGAGATGCAAATCTATCTCATGCATATTTATGGTGGAGATCCTGAAAACCTGACCTGGCTCTGGCTCTCGAGGACCGGAATTGCCTACCCCCGCCCTAGGGGATACTGCAGTGAATGTCACATAAAAAAGGCCTCACCATAACCCCCTTATATTGTATAGTGAGACCTCCCAAACCCACCAAATACCACTTCCATAGCCCGTATGCCTGCAGGTGTCACCTATATGTATAGGGTTACCAGATTTTCCCCCCAAAAAATCGAGACTCATGGCCACACCCCCAGGTCCGCCCCATTCCACTTGTGTCATGCCCCATTCCGCCTCCCAGCCTCGCCCCTAGACGGCGTCTGCACATGTGCGGATGTGACACGATGACGTCACATGCACGTGACATCACACATGCACGGATGCCCCCCTCCCAACGTGATTTTTCACAGGAGGTTTTTCAAAACCCAGACAAAGTGTTGGGTTTTGAAAAGCCGTACGAACCCCCGGATATGTCCTTGAAAAGAAGGACATGTCCGGGGACATGCAGATGTCTGGTAACCTTATTTATGATGCTAAAGTAGGTTTATGGTGGGTTCATACCTTCCACCACAAGTGTAGTACCGTGTTTCCCCAAAAATAAGACAGTGTCATATTCATTTTGGGACCAAAAAAACCACATTAGGGCTTATTTTCAAGGGATGTTTTATTTTTGTTTCATGTACAACAATCATCTCTCCCTTCCTCTCCTCCACCCCAAATCTTTCTCTTTGCTTTCACCCCCACCCCCCATGTGCAGCATCTTTCCTCCCCTCCCTCCCATCCCCTAGTGCAGCAGAACCCCCACTGACCCTCCCACCATGAGACTGACATACCTCCGCTCCGAGGCCTCCAGAAACAACAGTGATGGCCGCCGTTTGTGGAAGACTCAGAGCGGAGGTATGCCAGGTCTCACCGGGGTGGGGGATCACTGAATTGACGAGTCCAATTTTTTCGGCGACTTGGGCAGCACTAGTGTCGGGGATGGAGTCGGGGACATTCGAGGGTCGATCTTAACTAAGGCTTATTTTTGGGGTAGGGCTTATATTAGGAGCAGCTTTAAAAATCATGCTAAGGCTTTATTTTCGGGATAGGTCTTATTTTCGGGGAAACAGGGTAGTTAGAGTGGGATATAACTATACAACGGACTACTGGCCACTCAAGCAGCGAAGATAGACAACCAAGTCTCCAACCTATTGACAACAGCCCCAGACTACAAGATGTTCAGAAAGGAAATAAAAACTATACTCTTCAAGAAATCCCTTAAGAAAGCTTAACCCCCCTCTTACCATCCCCTCCCTAACCCCAGATCCTACTTTTCCCTCTCTTGGAAACCTTCTCTGATCTAACGTTGTAACCCTTCTTCCATAACTCTTTTTGTAATCCGCTTTGAACTGAAAGGTAATGGCGGAATAGAAATCTGTAATGTAATGTAATGTAATATGGGCCTGGGTTCTCTTCTCCGAAGTCCACTACACTGACCACCAGGCTTACTACTCTACTAGAACTGGGCATAACGTCTGCAGCTGGCATGCAGGCAGGTACGTACTGGGTGGGAGTCAGTGACCACTGGGGGAGGGTGGGGGCTCATGTTTACATCCCTCCAGTGGTTATCCGGTCAGTCTGGGCACCTTTTCGCACTTATTGTTTATTAAAACAGGTCTAGCCCCAAATGTTCAAATTGTGCCCTGGACATATTCTAAAATGTTTGATTACGGCAGAAAAACGCCCAAGTCATAAGCCTCCCCTAGCCCCGCCCACCCTATGCCTCTAACATGCCCCCTTGAGATTTAGACGAACAGCATAAATAACCATCTAGAAAAGAGGCTTCAAAATTGGAAGGGTTTGGCAAGAAAATCATCCATCTGCCCCTTTATGTCGGGGAAGTGGGCGGGCCGGCGGGAGTCTTCGTGGCAGGAGGGAGTGGCCAAGAGGTGCTCGTGTGTTGAAACCTACTATGCAACAATCTTGAACAACTAGCCCTCAACTTTCCGATGCTTTCTCTCCGTCTCTGCAAACCTCGTTTGCATCTTCCGTCCTGGCCTCCTTCCAAACAGTTATTTGTCGTCTTTTTCTTTGAAATGTGTTTTTTTTTTTTTTTTCCTGGCTGGTTGTTTGTTCACTGAGGTAGTGAATTTAGATGGTGTTGCTGACAGCGATGGAAACTAACTCTGTGAATTACGGCACGGTCATGCCTTTGACGCTTTATATGGATCTCAGGTTGCAAAAACACCAGGTTCTCCAGTGTTATTTAACCTTTGATTTTGCTTTTGCACATAGTTCGTTTCTTAATCCTTTGGACGTGTACATTCAGTCACCTCTGGGCAGTGGCGCAGTAAAGGTAAGCAGCGCCTGGGGCGGAGTCACACCTCCCCCACCCTCTTCCCTGCTCCTCCTGCCACGTGCACCCACTTTGCTTTCCCTGCACCTTTTTAATTTCTCCGGTGTGAGCAGCACGGCCATGTCAGTGTCAGCTCACCCGTTGATGATAAAGGGGATGGAACTCCTCGCGTATGAGGAAAGACTAAAACGGTTAGGGCTTTTCAGCTGGGAAAAGAGACGGCTGAGGGGAGATAGGATTGAAGCCTACAAAATCCTGAGTGGAGTAGAACAGGTTCAAGTGGATCGATTTTTCACTCCGTCAAAAAGTACAAAGACTAGGGGACACTCGATGAAGTTAAAGGGAAATACTTTTAAAACCAATAGGAGGAAATATTTTTTCACTCAGAGAATAGTTAAGCTCTGGAACGCGTTGCCAGAGGATGTGGTAAGAGGGGATAACGTAGCTGGTTTTAAGAAAGGTTTAGATAGTTTCCTAGAGGAAAAGTCAATATTGAGAAAGACATGGGGGAAGCCACAGCTTGCCCTGGATCGGTAGCATGGAATGTTGCTACTCTTTGGGATTCCAGAATCTTGTTACTCTCTGGGATTCCGGAATCTTGCTTCTCCTTGGGATTCTGTATGGAATGTTGCTACTCTTTGGGATTCCAGAATCTTGCTTCTCCTTGGGATTCTGTATGGAATGTTGCTACTCTTTGGGATTCCAGAATCTTGTTACTCTTTGGGATTCTAGAATCTTGTTTCTCAATGGGATTCTGTATGAAATATTGCTATTCCTTGGGTTTTGGCCAGGTACTAGGGACCTGGATTGCCTACCGTGAGAATGGGCTGCTGGGCTTCATGGACCATTGGTTTGATCCAGTAAGGTTATTCTTATGTTCTTATGATGTCACTTCCTGGTGCAGGTCCCAAAAGTGATGTCAGAGAGACCGCCGATGCGGGTAGCAACCTCGTACTGGAGAAGTAAAAAAGGGATGAGGAAGGCAGGGGGTGCTGTGCCCTTAGGAAGAGCACGCCCAGGGCGGACCGCATCCCCCCACCTCCCTTCCTACACCACTGCCTCTGGGGTAGATTAGTGTTCTTGAAAACTTTTTAAATCAATTCATAACCTCTTCTGGATCATATAATTCATGGCATCACATTAGAGTGCTTGTATTGCATTTACGGTAAATCATAAATGAAATAATAATAATAATTTATTTTTTTGTATACCGCTATACCAAAAGTGCAAAGCGGTTCACAACAGAAAAGATACATACAATCAATATATGTGAAATACATAATAAAACAATCAATAAAAGAATACATCTGTTAAAAAACAAGGAGAAGTTAAAACAGTAGCACAACTAAGATGTAAACATGTCAAACAGGCGTCTTTAGAGATTTTCTAAAATCAAAATAGGAAGTGGCCTCAGATATAAGTTTTCCAAGTCATGTATTCAGTTTGGCGGCCTGGAATGACAAAATTCTGTCAGAAAACTTCTTGTATTGACATGATTATAGAGAAGGGTAATTAAATAGATTTATTCTACGAGTGCTCTTATTAGAACAATTCAAAGAAAACTGAGAGGCAAGGTAATCTGGTAGCATCCCGAAAACTGCTTTGTAACTAATGCAGGAAAACTTGAACAGAACTCTGGACTCCACATGCAACCAGTGAAGTTTCTGATAGAAAGGGGTAATGTGCTCCCATTTTTTTTAGTCCAAAAATGAGGCGAACCACAGTGTTCGGAATCAGTCTCAATTTTTTGAGTAATTTTTGTAAGCCCCTAAATATATAGTATTACAATAGTCCAAAATACTCAAAATGGATGTCTGCACTAGCAGACGAAAAGACGGTTCATCAAAGAATTTCTTGGACTTGCGTGATGAAACATCGCCATCCGGTGGCTGGTTGGCTTCTCTGTTAGTAAACACTGGTCCTTATTTACACAAGGAGGCGTTAGTGTGCACTACGACCCATATTATATAAACAGCCAGTAGGCACCCGTACCAGCGCCTAAGTTAAAAAAAACACAGTTGAAAAGATGTTTTAAAACCGATTGTGAAGGTGCCACCAGCGCCTACAAAAACCTGCGTTGAAATTGCGTCTGCACAGGGCGCTTTACGGCACCTAATGCCGCTGTCGGCATGAGTCACGTCAAAGGCAGGCGCTCGAATTGTAGGCCTTGAGGACTCTGGCCTACGCTTCCAGCACCGACCTCTAGTCAGAGACGCGATTCTCTAAACGGCGCCGCCAGGCAACGGACGCACGGTCGGCGGCCGCTTTTTAAGGCACCCGCCCACAATGGTGTCAGGTCAAAAGCGCGCTGGGACAAAGGCGCGCCCAGACAATTGAGCGAAGCGCGGAGGCGCGCGCCTCTCTAAATTACTGTTTTTAGGGCTCCGACGGGGGGGGCCGTGGGGGGGAACCCCCCCACTTTACTTAATAGACATCACGTCACATTGTGGGGGCGTTGTGGGGGGTGTGGGGGGTTGTAACCCCCCACATTTTACTGAAAACAACTTTTTCCCTGTTTTTAGGGAAAAAGTTCAGTTTACAGTAAAATGTGGAGGGTTACAACCCCCAAAACCCCCCATAATGCCGGCGCGATGTCTATTAAGTAAACTGGGTGGGTTCCCCAACAAAACCCCCCGTTGGAGCCCCTAAAAACTGTAATTTTGTGCGGCGCACACCTCCGCGCTGCGCTCAATTGTCGGCGCGCGCTTTTGTCTTTCGCGTCGTTGTCTATGAACCGCCGACAACAGCATTGTTTAGAGAAACCGGGCCTAAGTTTTTGGAAAAGTGCCCCGTAGACTAGCTATTCCCAGTCCAGTCCATAGGGTACACGTAGTCCCATTAGGGTACTATGGTATGTATAGTAGTGTACTAAGGAGTGGGGGAGGGGGAGACCACCCTGAGTATCTAATAACAGGGATAGTTGTTTTGGACTGTTTTCTTCTTAATCAGGATCAAGTCAGAAAATGCTTTCTTTGCTATTTGCTCCATTGACTTTGATCGCTTTCTTTCAAGCTGTCCATCCTGCTGTTTCATCTCGCTGAAAAAGTTCCCTGGTTGTCACCATTTTTTAACCGTTGAGAATTCTTCACTGCTTTGCAGTATTTCAAAAGGTCAGCTTTCAGCTGCTAAATCAATGGATTGACCTACAAGTTTCACAGAGAGAGATCCTAAAGCCCTTGGGAAAAATTTACAGGTTCATTGCAGTTCGGCCAAAATTCAACTTTCCCTACTAGTCTTAAATTGCCAGATAGTTTTAAATTTAAATTGAGCAATAAAATTGCAGAGCTAGATCAAAGCCTCTCCTATTACTTATTTAGCGCTGAAAAGTGTATGGAGTGCTGTACATTTTGACATTTATAGACGGTCCCTTCTCAGAAGAGCTTACAATCTAACTTGGATAGATAGACTTGACACATAGGGTTGAGGGATGCAGAACCCAAGATGAGAGGAGTTAGGAGTCGAAAGCACTCAAAGAGGTGGGCTGACATTTATAGATGGCCCCTGCTCTGAAGAGCTTACAATCTAACTTGGATAGACAGACACGACATATAGGGTTGGGGGATGCAGAACCCAAGGTGAGAGGAGTTAGGAGTCAAAAGCACTCTCAAAGAGTTGGGCTGACATTTATAGACAATCCCTGCTCAGAAGAGCTTACAATCTAACTTGGACAGACAGACACGACATATAGGATTGGGGGATGCAGCAGAACCTAAGATGAGTTGGATCTTGTTTCTTATAGATGGTCCCTGTTCTGAAGAGCTTACAATCTAACTTGGACAGACAGGGTTGGGGGATGCAAAACCTAAGATGAGAGGAGTTAGGAGTTGAAAGCACTCTCAAAGAGGTGAGCTGCCATTTATAGACAGTCCCTGCTCAGAAGAGCTTACAATCTAACTTGGACAGACAGACACGACATATAGCATTGGGGGTTGCAGAACCTAAGATGAGAGGAGTTAGGAGTCGAAAGCACTCTCATAGAGGTGGGCTTTTGAACGGGCCTTGAACACTGCCAGAGACTGAGCCCTTCGTAGGAATTTGGGCAGCTTGTTCCAAGCATACGATGAAGCAAGGTAGAAGGGACAGAGTCTGGAGGAGGTGAAGCACAGCTTTGCCGGGCACACCACGGGAATCCAACATGTGGAGGAACGCATTTCAGCTCAAGAAGATCAGGCAGTGGTGGTGGATCGAAATCAAATTGCTGGAGGAGAGGGCAGGAGATGCGGAAAATTGGGACCACCGAAACAACCTCCGGATCATAGGCCTGCCAGAGACTGTATGTGAGTCAGATTTGGGGGACCTGGTGGCAAATTGGCTGCCCCAAACTTTGAGCCTGACATCTTCCCTGAGTCAAGTGCACTTGGAGCGGGCCCATCGCATCGGGGCCTCGCGTGCAGAGGGAGCTCGGCCATGGCCGGTTATAGTCTACTTTTTAAATTATGCAGCTAAGGTGCATATATTAGAGGCCTAACGGCAAACCAGGACCCTAGACTACCAGGGAGTTAAGCTTCTGCTTTTGCAAGATTTTTCGGTCAAGCTTTCGGAGCAGCGGGCCTTGGCTCCCTATTGTACCCAGCTGCATCCCAGAGGGATTAAATTTGCCCTTCCGCATCCAGCCAAGGTTCGCATCAGCCATAACAATGGAACTGTCACTTTGGACAACAGGGGTCCCTAAAGCAGCCACAAAGTCGCACACCTGGCTGGGTTCTACAGGTGCTCCTTGGCCATAATCTGCATGACTCTGGTGCAGAGGCCACCCCTGGTTTGGCTCTCACTACTGGGTCTTCTTCCCTCTGGATTGGCACCAGTTTTGCAGATCAAGTGGAAGGCTCTTTTTGAAAGGGTGCCCGACGAAGTTCGCTGCAGTCTGACACTCAGTCTCCCTGCTGGGGTGCGACCCTTCTGGGAGAGCAGAACCAGGCCTGGCTGGGGGCATCCTTTTCTCGCTACTTCCAGTATCCTTGTTCCCAGGGAGGGAGCACTTCTGTTCTGACAGCATTGATACCTTGCTAGACATTGGTTCTCATTGGGGGGGGGGGAGGGGGGGGGAGGGGTATTTGATGTTTTCTGGTTTGGGGGAGGCTTACACACTGTGTCAATGGTTAGGTGGGGGGAGTGAGTCGGGTGGGGTGTGATGGGGAGAATGTATGTTGGCTTGAGAGCACAGGAATCTGGACTGACTGCTGGAAGGCAGTTGTCAGGCTGTCCTTTGGGGCTCAGGGCGTGGACCTTTTTATGCACACCTGGAAGGGGAGGGCCTGGCTGGGGGGCCCCTTTCCCCTCTACTACATGGCTGACATTTGAAATACCTTTTCATGATGGGCAGATAGAGTACGGTTAAACTGAAACTCTCCACCCTTAACGTGGATAGGATACACTCCCCTGTTAAAAGAAAGAAGGTACCGACATGGTTTCGTAAAGAGCATGTCGACATTGCCTTCCTTCAGGAGACACACCTCACGACAGTAGAACATGAGAAACTTAGAAAGGACTGGGTAGGGAAGGTGTATTATTCCTCTTACAGCAGCCGTCAAAGGGGGTTAGCCATTTTGGTCCTTAAGCCAGCTACATTTTGGCTCATAAGTTTCAGCTACATAAAGTTCTTCAGGATAAAGAGGGCAGATATGTTGTTGTGTTGGGGGAGCTCTGGGGACAGAAATTGTTGCTCTGTAATGTGTATGCCCCTAATATTTACAGTCGTCGGGTTTTTTTCGGGAGTGATGTCTAGGCTGGCACAACACCCGGGCTGCTAAATAATCCAGGGAGGGGACTTTAACATCACGGCGGATCCTACTCAGGACTGCGCTCCCCCAAAACGATTCCCTAGAGACCATGCTGGTAAAGGGGTAAATTTTCTGACTACACAGCTCGGGCTTTTGGATATTTGGCGATTGCTCCATCCCACGGAGCACACCTACACCTTCTCTAATCCATGCAATCTTTATATGCGCCTAGATTATATCTTGCTGTCCCCCTCTCTGCTGTCTGTGGCGGCTGAGGCAGAGATTTTGGAGGTCTCTCTATCCGATCACTCCTCTCTCTTCAAATCACTGCTGATCCCTCCGAGCGGACCTGGCGCTTTCCGGGTTACCTTTATAAGGATCTTGCGAGATAAGTGGTTGGATTATTATGGTACTAATTATGCACCTGATCTCGATCCGGGCCTTTTCTGGGAAGCTTCCAAGGTGGTCTTGCGGGGCTTCATTATATAGCTTACGTCGCCGGAAAGAAAAAAAAAAACAGGAAGCGGATCTGCTGGCGCTGTCTGGAGACTGCAGCAGCTACGGAGGCACCCCCAGAGGAGCTTGACAGACGCCAAATGACTCAGAGTGCGTACTCTTAGACAACAGGTTGACGCGATTCTTATGAAACGGGCAGAGCGGGAGCTTTATTTCCAACGCTATAAACTCCCATCGAATTGGAGGGGGGGGGAAGGCCGGTAGGTTGCCGGCGCAATTAGTCCGTCCCTATTGTAAGCGCCAGGTAATTACATCTATCACCGACCCACAAGGCCGCACATATACGAAAGAAGCCCATATCCATCAGCAATTCGTGAATTATTATCGAGTCCTATATGCCCAAAAGCTTTATGCCGATACAGACCAGGGTGCGTTCTTTAAGAATGGCTTACTTCCTAAGCTCAATCAGGACCAGATTCAGGTCTTGAATGCCCCCATTACTCGCCTTGAGGTAGAGACTGGTATTAAAGGGCTCAAATTAACTAAATCTCCTGGGCCCGATGGCTACTGACCAGAATACTATAAGATTCTGTCTGATATTATTTCCCGTACTTGGGTGCGGCCTATAATTCTTTACATTCTCAGAAGGGCATGGATCGCTACAATATGGCCCATGTTGTCTTATTACCCGAGCCGGGCCAGGACCCTTCTCAGGTGGGATCCTACAGGCCCATATCACTTCTTAACCACGATGCAAAGTTACTTGCGGCATTGCTCACCACAAGCCTGAATGCCTTTTTGCACCTTCTCATCCATGAAGATCAGGTCGGCTTTATACCTGGAAGGTATGTCTCTATGAATTTAATGAGAGCAATGATGGCTATTTACTCCAGGAGTGGGGGGGGTGACAATAGGGCAGCTATCGTGGGTCTAGACGTGGAAAAGGCGTTCAATAACATTTCTTGGTCTTATCTTTTTTGGGTCATGGGTCGCTATGGGCTGGAGGGCACATTTTTGGAGCAGGTGCGCAGTATATACTTCTTACCCCAGGCTAGGCTCCTAGTTAACGGACACCTCACTCCACCCTTGCCTTTAGAACGGGGCATGCGGCAGGGCTGCCCGTTGTCTCTGCTCCTTTTTCTGCTGGCTATTGAACCATTATAGCAAAAAATGGGGCACCAAGATGATTAATTTTTCACTATTTTTTAAAATAAATGTCTATTCAAGTTTTTATTGTTATGAAAACAGATAAACTATTGTCATCAATTCCTACCATCACCTTCCAACATACGTCTCTATTAATAGCCTTCCTATTTCCCCTTTGAGCAACTAAACCTAAGGTGGAAATCTTTGAGCTATATGTCACAAATAAATATTAGAGAGGCAGCTTACATTTAAATATCCCCCGAAGAAGACCCATCTGGGGTTGAAACACCAAAAATAAAGGGCGTTGGGAGCTTTGAAATATCAACGTTGATGGTGGCAGGATCCACTGATTTCTAAGATACCGTTTTTTCGCTCCATAAGACGCACATTTTCCCCTCCAAAAAAAATGGGTGGAAAAAAAGGGTGCGTCCTATGGAGCGAACACCCTAATCCCCCCCATTACTTTATTTAGATCGCCGCCCACCCCTCGCCTGCCGCCGCCACTGCTGCTGATCGCTCGCTCACTGCCGCCGAAAGTACAAGAAGGGAAAAGCCAGGCGGGTGCAGCGATTGCACGCCGCTGGCCCGGAAGCATTACCTCCAATGTCAGAAAGGAGGGAGGAAGGAAGGGACAATTGATGGGCCTGAGGAAGGAAGGAAGGAAGGAAGGAAAGAAAGAAAGAAAGAACCAGAAAATAAAGGTAAGAAAAATGATTTTATTTTCAATTTAGTGATCAAAATATGTCAGTTTTGAGAATTTATATCTGCTGTCTATATTTTGCACTATATTTGTTTATTTTTCTATAGTTGTTACTGAGGTGACATTGCATATTTTAAAAAGTCATCTGCCTTGACATCTGTGTCCTGTCCCTGCCTGCACTATGCCCTGTCCCTACCCACCCTGTCCCGGCCTACCACTTGACCACCAAAGGGGGGGACAGAGAACAAAGCCTGGCAAGGAGTGTGGGGTTGGGTGCAGAGCCTGGCAGGGAGAATTTGGTTCAGAATGTTTTTTTTCTTATTTTCCTCCTCTAAATCTAGGGTGCGTCTTATGGTCAGGTGCGTCTTATGGAGCGAAAAATACGGTGTTGCCGTTCAATCAACAATAGAAGGTTTCTTGTCACATAGATTACAAAAATCTTTTTAACAAACAAAATTTTTGAGATATTTATGGGTGTTATTGTGTAAAAAATAGGGCAAAGAATTAAAAATTAAAAATTGTAAACTTAAGAAATAAAGAAACAATAGGGAATGGTAGGTGGTGGGTATAAATGATTATAATAAAACATACAATACGGGGACTTGGAATGATATATACATCATAAGAGGTTCCAAAGACGGATGTCTGTATAGTTATGATATGCCCACCTTAGGTTTAGTTGCTCAAAGGGGAAATAGGAAGGCTATTAATAGAGATGTATGGTGGAAGGTGATGTTAGGAATTGATGACAATAATTTATCTGTTATCATAACAATAAAAACTTGAATAGACATTGATTTTTTTTAAAAATAGTGAAAAATTAATCATCTTGGTACCCCATTTTTTTGCCATAAAGGATTTGGAATACGGGGTTGATGTCTTAAGGCTTTTTTCCTGTAATATGGCTATTGAATCATTGGCAGTTAAGATCCGCTCAGATCCCACCATTCTGGGTATAAAAATTGGTGCTAGGGATGACATCCTGTTATATTTAGAACATTCTCACTCTATCGTACAGGACTTTGGGACCATCAAGTTAATTGTGCCAAATCTGAACTTTTGCCCCTGGCCTCTACTAAGAATGAGCACTGGCATGATGATCTTCCGGTACCCCCTGTCCAGAAACTGATGCGATTACCTGGGTGTCTATTTGAGTATCCACCCTAAACTCATGTATCAATATAATGCTTTTCATCACATTGAGGCTATATGCGCGGCAGCGGCAAAGAAAGCAAATAGAATTTTAGGCATGATAAAGAAAGGAATCACGAGTAGATCGGAGAAAGTTATAATGCCGCTTTATAGAGCAATGGTCAGACCACACTTGGAATACTGTGTCCAACATTGGTCTCCCAACCTAAAGAAAGATATAAAACTGCTGGAGAGGGTGCAGAGACGAGCAATAAAGCTAGTGAAAGGTATGGAGAACCTGGACTACGAGGAATGACTTAGGAGACTGGGGTTGTTCTCCCTTGAGAAAAGGAGACTGCGAGGGGATATGATCGAGACTTTTCAAAATACTGAAAGGAATCGACAAAATAGAGCAGGAAAAAAAAAGTTATTTACAATGTCTAATATGACAAGAGGACACGGACTGAAGCTAAGGGGGGACAAGTCCAGGACAAATATCAGGAAGTTCTGCTTCACGCAACGAGTGGTGGACACCTGGAATGCTCTCCCAGAGGAGGTTATTGCGGAATCCACCGTTCTAGGATTTAAAAGCAAACTAGATGCACATCTCCTTACGAGAGGCATAGAGGGATATGGGTGACTAAAATTACGCCAGGTGTACACTTGGCTGGGCCTCCGCGTGTGCGGATTGCCGGACTTGATGGACTGAAGGTCTGATCCGGAGATGGCAGTTCTTATGTTCTTATACGTGTGCTCTGTGTGAAATGGAAGGACTTACCACTCTTCCTCGGGGGCAGAGTAGCTTTGTTTAAGATGGTTTTATTGTCAAAACTTCTCTACCCGCTACAAACCGTCCCTATGTGGATCTCTACTCAAGACAAACGGGTATTTAAATCCACCCTTGTTTCTTTTCTTTGACGTAGCAAAACGGCCCGGATTAGCTTCGCCACCCTTACCTTGGACAAAAGGCTGGGTGGACTGAATCTCCTGGATATTCGATTGTACAATGTAGCTTCGCTGATACGTTTTGTGCATGAGGGCATCTCGGGACACTATAAATTCTCCCTATCTTTCTTATCCTTATTGCATGTGCAACCCCGAGCACTGCCAGGGGCTGATTCCCGGTTTCAATTTTTGAGTCCTTTACGTTAGGCGTGGCGGTGGTGGAGGAGGAAGCAGCAGCGATCTCCCCAGGCATCTCCTTGATTGCCCCTGGTGGGGAATGTGGACTTCTCCCCGGGGATGGGCACTTCGGAGTTCCAATTGTGGGAGCCCCGGGGCTGTGCCAGCTTGAGGCATATTTCTGAAGGGGGTACCGGGGTTTTCCCTACTTTTTCACAGTTAAAGTCCCATTGGGAGCTCCCTGCTACACGGTTCTGGGCCTTCTTGCAGGTTTGACATTATTATTTTTCCTTATCACACTGATGGGGGGAGTAGTGGTCTCTTGGCAGGCTAGATACCCACCTGGTAATGATACCCTCCCAGATGAACACTTTAGCCACATGGTGCAGGGTCCTTAAGACAGCCCTTCCCGCTCCTTATTTAGTCCAGGGACTTGGCCTTAGACTATACCAGAACCCAATTTTGGACCTTTTTGCTAATATTTTTCAGTTGGTTGGGCCCACAGATCTTAGGGAGATGCAATTTAAAATCTTGTACCGCGCTTGCATTTCTAAAGCCAGGGGTAAAGTTATGGGCCTCTGGGATGATGCAGTCTGCTCACACTGTCAGAGGGCCACGGGCACACTGGTAAACTTGTTTCTGGAATGCCCTCATGCGGCCATCTGGCTACAGGTTCTCCCCACACCCCGGGATTATGGTTTACCGCTTTTAGGGGATCAGGGGGAGGTATCTCAGAGGGGGTTTGCTTTACTGCATCGGCGGTTTTTATATACTGCACTCCTGGGGGTGAAAAAGCTCTTGTTACAACACTGGGTGAGGCCGACGCAGGCTTCCTTCTATCAATGTCTACAGAAAATGCGGGAGACAGCTACTTTTGAGATACAGACTTACCATACTGCTCCAAACAGTGATAAAAAGCTTTATGTTTCTTTGTGGCGGGCCTGCCAGGCCGTGACTGAGTCCGCTGTATCTGCTGCTCCACTTTGACTATGCTCTGCTGGGCCCCAGGGATCAAACCTATGGGGATTAAACCTATTGGCATTGTTTGTCTGCTCTCAAGCTGGCATGATTGGTACGTCTGGGGTAAGGCTAGTGTGTTCTGCGTGGGACGGAGTGGGTTGCTGGGATGGGGTGGGGGGTGGGTGGAAGATTCGGGTCTGAATTCTAAAATGTTATTGCAGCCCTGGTTAGCTCCAGGAGGGTGACTTCTTTATAACCCTTTCATGCTTCCCCTCATTGGCGGCCTATTGACATATTTCTATTTTTGCGACCGTTGCATTTGTCGTTAATCTGATGTTGTATTTTACTCGAGAGAGTTCAGAGAAGAGCGACATGTCTGATAAAAGGGATGGAAAACCTTTCATACGCTGAGAGATCGGAGAAACTGGGTCTCTTTTCCCTGGAGAAGAGGAGACTTATAGGGGATATGATAGACACTTACAAGATCATGAAGGGCATAGAGAGAGTAGAGAGAGAGAGAAAGGGAGAGAGAGAAATAGAGAGAGAGAGAGAGAAATAGAGATAGATAGATAGATAGAGAAAGATTGGAGGAACTGGGTCTCTTTTCCCTGGAGAAGAGGAGACTTAGAGGGGATATGATAGAGACTTACAAGATCATGAAGGGCATAGAGAGAGTAGAGAGAGAGAGAAAGGGAGAGAGAGAAATAGAGAGAGAGAGAGAGAGAGGGAGAAAGGGAGAGAGACAGAAATAGAGATAGATAGATAGAGAAAGATTGGAGGAACTGGGTCTCTTTTCCCTGGAGAAGAGGAGACTTAGAGGGGATATGATAGATAGACACTTACAAGATCATGAAGGGTATAGAGAGAGTAGAGAGGGACATATTCTTCAAACTTTCAGAAAATAAGAAAACAAGAGGGCATTCGGAAAAGTTGAAAGGGGACAGATTCAAAACCAATGCTAGGAAGTTCTTCTTTACCCGTGTGGTGGACACCTGGAATGCGCTTCCAGAGGGCGTAATAGGGCAGAGTACAGTACTGGGGTTTAAGAAAGGATTGGACATTTTCCTGCTGGAAAAGGGGATAGAAGGGTATAGATAGAGGATTACTGAGCAGGTCCTGGATCTGTTGGGCCGCCGCGTGAGCGGACTGCTGGGCACGATGGACCTCAGGTCTGACCCAGCGGAGGCATTGCTTATGTTCTTGTTCCTGGACTGTTTGTATTATGGACGGGCCTTGTTGTTTCGTGACTATTGTCCACTGTTTTGTATTGGCTGCTTTATCAATAAAAATTATTTTAACCCCCCCCCCAAAAAAAAAAAAAAAAGCAAAGCTCCGGGAAAAGATAATTAAAAACGGCTGCCGTTAGTAGCATCATAGTACTTAATATTGCTTGCCAGACAGAAGAAGCTGGTAATTAATGCTTGCCATTAATCAGCACTCTGCTACCTGCTATAAAATACTCAGAGCTAATCAGCAAAGCCTGGCGCCATGGTAATTAATGTTAGCTGCCAATCAGCACAGTCTGGTAATTAATGTGATTAATCAACAGAGCTTGGCACCACAGTAATTAACTCCGACTGTCAATCACCAGAGCCTGGCACCACAATATTTAACTCTGGGTAACAATTAATGCAACCTGAAATGCTGGAGATCGATTAGCTTCATCTGGCCCCACGGTGCAAGAGACCGAACGCCAACGAGGAAAGCCAGGCGCCGTGGTGGCGCTTGCAGGACGGGAGCCCGCTGGTAATGCTCAGCACTGCTGATCGGTGGAGGCTCACAGGTTACAGAGCGCGCACCCTGCCTTGCAAAATGACTCGGAGGTGCCTTGTTGATTTATGAAAGAGCCGTCAACCAACAAAACAGTGCATTTCGGCTACCTACAAATTATTTTCTACGGCTGCGAGTGCTCCCTAAACACATCCTTTATGAAAATATTCTTTGTTGTTTTCTTTAATAACCGTCTATAAACAATATGCCAGCTGCATATTTCTTTACAGCAGTGTCTCTAATTAAAAAGAGTATAAATATCCTATAATGAGAATTGAGTCATGAGAGGGGATACAGAATAATGTCTGCTAA
The DNA here is from genome assembly GCF_902459505.1 of Geotrypetes seraphini. Lineage (NCBI taxonomy): Eukaryota > Metazoa > Chordata > Amphibia > Gymnophiona > Dermophiidae > Geotrypetes > Geotrypetes seraphini. Next base: position 16,282,115 of record NC_047085.1, read on the forward strand.
CTTCTAGATCCAACATGGCACCATAAGAGTTTTAACATTATTTAGGTCACAGTGATCCTAGTGAAATCCCAAACAAGGAGTGCCTGCATGTGAGAAAATGCAAGCACTCCTATCAACCCAAGAACATAAGAATTACCGTTGCTGGGTCATACCATCATGCCCAGTGGTCCATCATGCCCAGCAGTCCGCTCACACGGCGGCCCTTAGGTCAAAGACCAGCACCCTATTTGAGTCTAGCCTTACCTGCATACGTTCTGGTTCAGCAGGAACTTGTCTAACCTTCTGATCCATTTAATTTCAAATTTTTCCTAGTGAAATAGCACCGGTACCGGGAAAGATGGTAGAGGACCGCATCATTGACCACCTTGACGGACACAATCTGATGAGGACCGGCCAGCACGGCTTCAGCAAAGGAAGATCTTGCTTGACGAACGTGCTGCACTTCTTCGAAGGAGTTAACAGGCAGGAAAGACAAGGGTGACCCGGTCGACATTGTATATCTGGATTTTCAGAAGGCGTTCGCCAAGGTCCCGCATGAACGACTACTTCGAAAAATTGCGAGCCATGGAATTGAGGGTGAAATATTCATGTAGATTAAAAACTGGTTGGCGGATAGGAAGCAGAGAGTGGGGGTAAATGGACAATACTCGGACTGGAAAAGCATCACGAGTGGAGTGCCGCAGGGTTCAGTGCTTGGACCTGTGCTCTTCAACATATTTATAAACGACCTGGAAATTGGTACGACGAGTGAGGTGATAAAATTTGCAGATGATACGAAGTTATTCAGAGTAATGAAGACGCAAAAGGATTGCAAAGACCTGCAACGTGACATAAACAAGCTCGAGAAATGGGCTGCGACTTAGCAAATGAGGCTTAACGTGGATAAGTGTAAGGAAAGAGTCTTGGGAGTACTGGTCGACAAGTCGATGAAGCTGTCCGCTCAATGCGTGGCGGTGGCGAAAAGAGTGAACAGGATGCTAGGAATGATTAAGAAGGGGATCACGAACAAATCGGAGAAAGTTATCATGCTGCTGTACCGGGCCATGGTACGACCCCCATTTGGAATACCGCGTCCAGCACTGGTCAGCTTACTTGAAGAAGGACACAGTACTACTTGAAAAGGGCCAGAGAAGAGCGACTAAAATGGTTAAGGGGCTGGAGGAGTTGCCGTACAGTGAGAGATTAGAGAAACTGGGCCTCTTCTCCCTTGAAAAGAGGAGACTGAGAGGGGACATGATCGAAACATTCAAGGAAATAGACTTAGTAGATAAAGACAGGTTGTTCACCCTCTCCAAGGTAGGGAGAACGAGAGGGCACTCTCTAAAGTTAAAAGGGGATAGATTCCGTACAAATGTAAGGAAGTTCTTCTTCACCCAGAGAGTGGTGGAAAACTGGAACGCTCTTCCGGAGGCTGTTATAGGGGAAAACACCCTCCGGGGATTCAAGACAAAGTTAGACAAGTTCCTGCTGAACCAGAACGTACGCATGTAAGGCTAGAATCAAATAAGGCACTGGTCTTCGACCTAGGGGCTGCCGCAGGAGCCGACTGCTGGGCATGATGGACCACTGGTCTGACCCAGCAGCGGCAATTCTTATGTTCTTATATTGTCATTACAGAATGAATTTTCCTCATATCGCAAGGTCCTAATCCCAGGAGCGGCTCTAGGCAATCTGCTGCCTGAGGCGAGGGATGAGCTGGTGCTCCCTTCCCCTGCCCCCGAGCATCCAAAATGGGGGTGGGACAAGGGTTGCCCCAACTATTAGACTTTCCACTTTCATCCATCTCCCCCTAAATCATAATTTTTCCCATTCTACACCCCCCACCCCGTATCTACGTTCAATTTGTTGTAAAAGTTGCCAGACGGCGGTAGCGATTCACAGAGCTACCCTGCTACCAGTCCCAGCGTCTTCTCTCCACTATGGCCCGCCCTCTTCGACAACTTCCTGTTTCCATTGGAGAGAAGACACCAGAACAGGCAACAGGGTAGCTCAGTGAATCACTACCGCCGCCTGGAAATGATTACGACAAATTGAAGGTAGATGGAGGAGGAGGGGGGTAGAATGGGAAAAATGACGATTGGAGGGGTAGAAGGGTGAAAACATTAGATACCAGGAAGGAGTGCGGCAGAGAGATCTGACCTGCAGGTAGGCTGGCTGGCAGCAAGATGTCGCTCCCTCAAAAGTACCATCTGAGGCTGCCGCTTCAGTTTGGCCTCATTATAGGGCCGCCCCTGCCTACTTCAATCCTTTGATGGATATAAAAATGAAGGATCCATTTAACCATCTCTAACCTCCCTTCTTTCAATGAGATGAAAACAACAACTTGTCATCTTGTCTTACCTGTTTAATTAGATTTTGCTTCAAATGCTTAATTAATTTTTGGACGTTTAACCAACTTTTCCAAGGTTATTCAAGATGACTTAGGGTACAAATTCAGGTGCAATAAGCATTGGCCATATTTTGCAAATAGATTTGGGTATTTCACCTACATTGGTTAAGTATTACCTGGAGAACAGTCTATCAGGGTATTTGAGATCATGTGGGGTCAAGATGGTTTTGGGAAATACAGGATAACTGCTGTTTTAAAGAGGCTTATTTTAAACTAAGAATAACTAGATTAGTGGCTCTTAAACCTGGCTTGGGGGACCCCTAGCCAGTCTTTCTATTGCAAACATCTCCTTATTAAAAATTAAATTCTGGACTCCAAATTCTATGTAAGCTTAGCACCGAAATATGGACGCCATTTATATGTTACATTCACGAGCATTAAATACTAGGCATGCACTGAACAGTTTTCTGTAAGATAAGTGCAGAAATCACAAATCAAAACATGTACAAGCAAAAAGGCATGGACAGGGGGAGAAGAATGAGCAGGGCAAGAGTGTGGCAAACATTTTTGTACATAGGTTATAGTCATACTTACATTTATGGGCTAAAATGCAACCCCTCTCCTTAAGTTTTTAATCTTTTGCCCCTCAATAACTCTCCCCACTTCTCTCTCCTTATACACCTCCCAGAGAACTCTGTTCCTCAGATAAGTCACTCTTAGCGTTACCCTTCTCCTCCACTGCCAATTCCAGACTTCGTTCCTTTTATCTAGCTGCCCCCTATGCCTGGAATAAATTTCCCGAGTTTGTCGGTCAAGCCCCTTCCCTTGTTTAAAAACAGACTGAAAACCCACCTTTGTGATATAGCCTTCAATCCATAACCCAACTCCTCTGCCCTCCAACCCAGCCAGCAGATTAACCGTTCCCCTTAACTGTATCCATGACATCCTGTTTGTCTGTCTTGGATGTTTAGATTGTAAGCTCTTTGGAGCAGGGACTGTCTTCTTCTTTGTGACTCTGTGCAGCGCTGCGTGCGTCTGGTAGCGCTATAAAAAGAATTCATAGTAGTAGTAGTGTGAAGAGTTTTAGTCTTTGGGAAGCAGAGCTGAGATTGTGACGTCATAATGCCTCATTCCACCAATAAGAGCCAACCTCATCAGTGATGTCACAATGGCTCGATTGTCCTGTACTCCCCTCTGCCCTCCAACCCAGCCAGCAGATTAACCCTTCCCCTTAACTGTATCCATGACATCTTAAGTGTCTGTCTTGCCTGTTTAGATTGTAAGCTCTTTTGAGCAGGGACTGTCTTTCTGACTTTGTACAGCACTGTGTAGAAATAATTCATAGTAGTAGTGTGAAGAGTTTCAGTCTTTGGGAAGCAGAGCTGAGATTGTGATGTCATAATGCCTCATTCCACCAATAAGAGCCAAGCTCATCAGTGATGTCACAATGGCTTGAGTGTCCTTTACTCCCCTCTGTGTCCTCCAACCCAGACAGCAGATTAACTGTACCCATGACATCCTGTTTGTCTGTCTTGGATGTTTAGATTGTAAGCTCTTTGGAGCAGGGACTGTCTTCTTCTTTGTGACTCTGTGCAGCGCTGCGTGCGTCTGGTAGCGCTATAGAAATAATTCATACTAATATTTAGGCATGTGCATTTCGTATGTTTGGTATTGATACGGCATAAGCACTATTCTCTCCGAGTGGGAGTCCTTCACCTCCAGTCCTGCCAGAGGGAGGTGAGGTTTTCACTATCATATTTTCAATAGTGAAAGACAGGCGAGCTCTGCAGGACTCCAGGGAACCTGCCTGTCCCTAGCAATTGAAGACTAATGATGAAGCACTGCCCCCTACTGGCATCAATGCAGCTGGAGGTCTCCCTCACAACTCAGAGGGAACAGTGGGCATACGTGACTCTACCTGTTACTGCTTAAATGCTGACTTAATGTTACTATTCTATAATGGAATATGGGTGTTTAGATGCTTTTATAAGGTTCGTGCTCGGCGTATTCCATTTTGACATCTATATTTTGGTGCAGTTTGTAGAACTAGGTCGTAAATTGACCTTTGATTCCCATATAATTACCTTGCTAAAAAAATGTCACTTCTTATTATGGAAACTAAGAACAGTCAAGTCCTCTTTTAGGATACTGGTCCAATCCCTTATCCTGAGCACATTGGATTATTGTAATATTCGCTATTTATCAATTAGTGGGAAGAAATATTAAACGACTACAGCTTAGGCAAAATAAGGCGGTTCGCCTGATTTGCAGATTGAAAAAAAAAATCCGACCGTGTGTCTCGGTATCATCATAGGTTGAGGCGAGGGTGATATTCAAGTTTGGCTGTCTTTTTCTAAGGCGCGCTAGCGTTTTTAGCGCACGCAGGACATTACCAAGCGCCAGCTTAATGCCGGCGTTAAGGTTTAGCGCGCACGGCAATGTAGCATGCGCTGTTCCACGCGTTAAAGCCCTAGCGCACCTTAGTAAAAGGAGTCTTATGTTGTAACGCTCTGGAAGGGGAACTACCCAGCTATCTTTTGACCATTTTCTATTTGCCAATAGCTTACGATTTTCCATCTTTCAAACGCTGTGTCTATAAACGAATCTTTAGTAAGTTGCTTTCGTACCAAGCTGGCATATGGTTATAAACAATTTGTTAATATTATGTCAACTTCCATCTCCTTCCTTGCCTTTAGAAAAAGCCTGAAGACATTACGGTTTGGGAGATAGGATGAATAATTGGGAAGTATTTCTTCACCAAAAGAGTGGTTGATCGTTGGAATGATCTTCCACTTCAGGTAGTGGAGGCCAATAACGTGCTCGATTTGAAGAATAAATGGGATAAACATGTGGCTTCACTTCGAGGAAGTGCTTAGGGGGGTGGGTTATTCGAGTGGGCAGACTTGTTGGGCCGACGGCCCTTTTCCGCCGTCAAACTCTATGTTTCTATGATCAGCTGCGGTATGTTCAGTATTCTTTATCTTTTGTTAACTGCTCTGAACTGAGGGGTAGCTGCAGTATATAAGTTTTATACTATGTAATGTTAACTTAGGGTTACCAGATTTTCCATCTGGAAAATCCGGACTCCTAGGCCCGCCCCCAGGCCCACCCAGGCCACCCATCCCCGCCCCATCACATCCCGGTTCTGCCCCGTCATGCGCCCCATCCTGCCCTCTAGTCCAACCCAGTTCCACCTCCAATCTCGCCCCCCCCCCCCGCTACCTGCTCTCGTCAGGCAGGACATCCGCGTATGCACAGATGCCCTCCTGCACGAAGGAAAGCTTTTCAAAACCCGTACAAAGGAAGGACTTGTCCGGGGAAATCCGGACATCTGGTAACCCTACCCCTTCACCCTATAGGTCCACCATCCATATCCCATTTTTCTCCCCCCCCCCCCATTGCGGTTCACCATCTAGCCCCTCCTCCTCCCTTCCTCCTTCTGTGGGTATGCACTCTCTCACTGACTAACCATCCCCCATGGCATCTCCCTGATGTCCTGCTCATGGCCCGACAACCCCCTCCCTCCCTTGTGCAGGTCTGGCCTTCAGTATAACCCCCCTCCCCCTGTGGAGCTGGTATTTCTTGCTCGCGGTCCCTCTCAAAGCAGAAGCAGCAGTCGGCCAGCAAAGGAAATGCTGTAAACAGGTTGCTTGTGGCCAGCCCCACCAGGGTCGTTCCTGGCGGGGCTGGCCACAAGCATTTAGCATTGCTTTCATTTTTGGTCAGTTGGGGGAAGGGGTGCAACTGCATCCCGTTGGCTGCGCCCATGCCTGGTTAACTGAGGTAGATGTCTCGTCTTTGTAGAAGCCTCCTCTTCAGATTATAACCCTATCTGTTCCCACTAAAATACGTCTGATTGCCCGTCTTTCAGTTCCAACTGAGTATTTACCATTTTGATTGTCTACTTCCTGACTTTCACGAATGATCTATTAACTAATTTTATCACCAAAACAATTCATCTAGCTGATCGTACCTCGAATGGTCTTTTCAAGCTTATCATTTATTCCACTTTTATTCCACTTACATCTTAAACAGATTCCTATTTTGAAGACTGAATTATATGAGCATTCTTTCCCCGGACAGGTCCATTCTCTTATTGATTTTTATTAAGTCAGCTTTAGCTGCTATTACATCGCATACCTGGATGACATTGTATAGAGACGTTCCATGCTTCACTGTACGTAGATTACGTTGAATAATATTTCGGCCTTTTTCTTGAAGCTTTTTCTTCATTTTCATTAGACTTGACAGTTCCCTCCATATGATTTCTCCTAGGAAAACTAAATCATTCAACTTGCATATGAGTCATACTTCACACTTACTACGTCTTCTGGAAGAAACAACAGAGATATGATGAATCATTGTGTTGAAATCATCAAATGCCAAAGCGTTTGGGAGCAAATAAGGAATCTGCCACTCATCGTAAAAAAAACGAAATGAACTTAGAGGCCCTTTTACTATAGCTTAGTGCACGCTAATGGTATTGGAATGCAAAGAAGCTCATTTTAGACCTATGGGATCTAAGCATTTAGGCCCTGATGCTCAAAAGCTTTCCGTTGCAGTAAGACTCGTTAAAGAAGTCTTACGGCCATGGAAAGCTCTCCTCCTGATGCACAAAAGGGTTCCCTATGGCTGCTAACAATCCTCGTAGAAGCCAATGGCGTAGTAAGGGAGATACGGGAGGTGTGGAATGCCCTGGGCACCAAGTCAGTGGGGGCACTGGCACCTCTCCGCCCCGCTCACGCCATCCTCCTCCCCTCTGTATTACCTTTGCTAGCTTGAGCAACTTCTGCCTGTTGCTTGCACCAGCCTGGATCCCCTCTGAATCACTTCCGGGTCAAGGGCCAGGAAGTGACATCAGAGGGAAATCCAACACTGGCGTGAGGAGCAATGCTGCCAAAGCCACTTCTGCTGGTGAAGATTTAGAGATTTGGGGAGGTGGGAAGGGAGAGCACAACTGTGGAATTGGGGGGGGGGGGGGTGAAGGAGCAAGGGTATGGAGAGGAGGGGCCTGGGCAAAGGGGGGATGCCACCCCCCACCCCCCCGGTGCCTCCTACCCTTATTATATCACTGGTAGCAGCCACCAAGAACCCTATGCAAATCCATCGCAAGGAACTCATTAATATTTAAATGAGCTCTCTTTGCAATGGACAAAAAGAAATGCCCCACATTTATGGGGCAAAATTTTCCAGCAGGCCTGGTCTTGTGGGCCGTCGAGGTAAATGCACCAAAACAATTTTTCTTGCCAAACCCTTCCAATTTGCTGTTTTCAAAACGTGTTTCTAGATGGAGTTCTATGTTGTTCATCCGCAGTTCATCTAAGTCTCAAGGGGGCATGTTAGATGCGTGGTAGGGGCGGGACGAGGGTAGGCTTATCACTTGGATGCTTTCCTGCCATAATCAAACATTTTAGAATACATCCAGGGCACATTGTGGTTATTTGGGGCTAGGCCCCAAACGAATAAGTGTCAAAAAGGTGCTCAAACTGACCAGATCACCACTGGAGAGATTAAGGCCTGGCCTCCTCGCATACCAGCCTTTATGGCAGCTTCAGATATTATGGCCAGTCCTATTAGAGCAGGAAGCAGGCCTCTGGAAGAGCCTGGTGGTCAGTGCAGTGGATTGAAGCGAAAGAGACCCAGGCCCATATCCCACTCTAACTCCTACACTTGTGATGAAAAGTGTGAGCCCAGTAAAATTCACTCAAAACCTACTGGACCATCATAATGGTGACACCTGAAGGCATAAGGGCTACTGGATGACGTCTACAATTGAGTCCAGTTGGTTTTGTGTTGGTTTTAGAGGTTTCATCACACAATACAAGGGGGTTATGGTGAGGTGTGTACCTGGGACCTTTTATGAGAAGTTCACTGCATTGTCCCCTTAGATGCCCCAGTGCTCTGCTGGGATGTCTGTGTGGCCAGTCTACTAAAAAAAAAGGCAAAAAACTGGCCTCTCCTACATGTCAATGGCTTGGTTTTGTGTGTTTTTCTTTTGGGGCATGATTTTTTTCAAAAATGGTTCCCAAAAAAATATCAATAATAAATAACACCAATGGTGGCCAGCGTTTCACAATTCTGCTGCCTCGGGGCGTAACCAATCCGATTGTGAACTTTAAAGTGGGACTCGTACAACGATCGGATTGGTTACGCCCCGAGGCAGCAGAATTGTGAGATGCTGGCCACCGTTGGTGCACCAATCGTCTGTTGAGATAAGTTTGAAAGTTTATCTTACTTTGACTATACTGAATTTGCATTGCACCGCACAGAGCTTTCTATGTCCCATGGGAGTTTTTTGCCTGAACACCGTGAGCCACTTTCGTGGGGGTGGGAGGGAAAAGTCTCAGAAACTAACCCTCCCACCACCACGAAAGTGGCTCACTTTTGGGTTCATTTTTGGCTTGTGCTCTGGCTTTTTCACTTTATAGTGAAAAAGCCATGTGAAAGTGTGAAAGTGAAAGTCCATGTGAAAGTGTTATTTTTTTTTTTAAAATTCTTTATTCATTTTTAAACTTTCAATAAGTGCAACAAAAATACAATCATGTACACTTTAATATCACTTACTAATCCATCAGATACCCTCCCTCCCTCCTTTATAAGTATCAATAATACTTTAGCCCAGGGATCTCAAAGTCCCTCCTTGAGGGCCGCAATCCAGTCAGGTTTTCAGGATTTCCCCAATGAATATGCATTGTAAGCAGTGCATGCACATAGATCTCATGCATATTCATTGAGGAAATCCTGAAAACCCGACTGGATTACGGCCCTCGAGGACCGGAGTTCCCTACTGCTGCTCTAGGAGGTGATAAGTGCTACCACAGGGGTAGGGAACTCCGATCCTCGAGAGCCGTATTCCAGTCGGGTTTTCAGGATTTCCCCAATGAATATGCATTGAAAGCAGTGCATGCACATAGATCTCATGCATATTCATTGGGGAAATCCTGAAAACCCGACTGGAATACGGCTCTCGAGGACCGGAGCTCCCTACCGCTGCTCTAGGAGGTGATAAGTGCTACCACAGGGGTAGGGAACTCCGGTCCTCGAGAGCCGTATTCCAGTCGGGTTTTCAGGATTTCCCCAATGAATATGCATTGAAAGCAGTGCATGCACATAGATCTCATGCATATTCATTGGGGAAATCCTGAAAACCCGACTGGAATACGGCTCTCGAGGACCGGAGCTCCCTACCGCTGCTCTAGGAGGTGATAAGTGCTACCACAGGGGTAGGGAACTCCGGTCCTCGAGAGCCGTATTCCAGTCGGGTTTTCAGGATTTCCCCAATGAATATGCATTGAAAGCAGTGCATGCACATAGATCTCATGCATATTCATTGGGGAAATCCTGAAAACCCGACTGGAATACGGCTCTCGAGGACCGGAGCTCCCTACCGCTGCTCTAGGAGGTGATAAGTGCTACCACAGGGGTAGGGAACTCCGGTCCTCGAGAGCCGTATTCCAGTCGGGTTTTCAGGATTTCCCCAATGAATATGCATTGAAAGCAGTGCATGCACATAGATCTCATGCATATTCATTGGGGAAATCCTGAAAACCCGACTGGAATACAGCTCTCGAGGACCGGAGCTCCCTACCGCTGCTCTAGGAGGTGATAAGTGCTACCACAGGGGTAGGGAACTCCGGTCCTCGAGAGCCGTATTCCAGTCGGGTTTTCAGGATTTCCCCAATGAATATGCATTGAAAGCAGTGCATGCACATAGATCTCATGCATATTCATTGGGGAAATCCTGAAAACCCGACTGGAATACGGCTCTCGAGGACCGGAGCTCCCTACCGCTGCTCTAGGAGGTGATAAGTGCTACCACAGGGGTAGGGAACTCCGGTCCTCGAGAGCCGTATTCCAGTCGGGTTTTCAGGATTTCCCCAATGAATATGCATTGAAAGCAGTGCATGCACATAGATCTCATGCATATTCATTGGGGAAATCCTGAAAACCCGACTGGAATACGGCTCTCGAGGACCGGAGCTCCCTACCGCTGCTCTAGGAGGTGATAAGTGCTACCACAGGGGTAGGGAACTCCGGTCCTCGAGAGCCGTATTCCAGTCGGGTTTTCAGGATTTCCCCAATGAATATGCATTGAAAGCAGTGCATGCACATAGATCTCATGCATATTCATTGGGGAAATCCTGAAAACCCGACTGGATTATGGCCCTCGAGGACCGGAGTTCCCTACCGCTGCTCTAGGAGGTGATAAGTGCTACCACAGGGGTAGGGAACTCCGATCCTCGAGAGCCGTATTCCAGTCGGGTTTTCAGGATTTCCCCAATGAATATGAATTGAAAGCAGTGCATGCACATAGATCTCATGCATATTCATTGGGGAAATCCTGAAAACCCGACTGGATTATGGCCCTCGAGGACCGGAGTTCCCTACTGCTGCTCTAGGAGGTGATAAGTGCTACCACAGGGGTAGGGAACTCCGATCCTCGAGAGCCGTATTCCAGTCGGGTTTTCAGGATTTCCCCAATGAATATGCATTGAAAGCAGTGCATGCACATAGATCTCATGCATATTCATTGGGGAAATCCTGAAAACCCGACTGGATTATGGCCCTCGAGGACCGGAGTTCCCTACTGCTGCTCTAGGAGGTGATAAGTGCTACCACAGGGGTAGGGAACTCCGATCCTCGAGAGCCGTATTCCAGTCGGGTTTTCAGGATTTCCCCAATGAATATGCATTGAAAGCAGTGCATGCACATAGATCTCATGCATATTCATTGGGGAAATCCTGAAAACCCGACTGGATTATGGCCCTCGAGGACCGGAGTTCCCTACTGCTGCTCTAGGAGGTGATAAGTGCTACCACAGGGGTAGGGAACTCCGATCCTCGAGAGCCGTATTCCAGTCGGGTTTTCAGGATTTCCCCAATGAATATGCATTGAAAGCAGTGCATGCACATAGATCTCATGCATATTCATTGGGGAAATCCTGAAAACCCGACTGGATTATGGCCCTCGAGGACCGGAGTTCCCTACTGCTGCTCTAGGAGGTGATAAGTGCTACCACAGGGGTAGGGAACTCCGATCCTCGAGAGCCGTATTCCAGTCGGGTTTTCAGGATTTCCCCAATGAATATGCATTGAAAGCAGTGCATGCACATAGATCTCATGCATATTCATTGGGGAAATCCTGAAAACCCGACTGGAATACGGCTCTCGAGGACCGGAGCTCCCTACCGCTGCTCTAGGAGGTGATAAGTGCTACCACAGGGGTAGGGAACTCCGGTCCTCGAGAGCCGTATTCCAGTCGGGTTTTCAGGATTTCCCCAATGAATATGCATTGAAAGCAGTGCATGCACATAGATCTCATGCATATTCATTGGGGAAATCCTGAAAACCCGACTGGAATACGGCTCTCGAGGACCGGAGCTCCCTACCGCTGCTCTAGGAGGTGATAAGTGCTACCACAGGGGTAGGGAACTCCGGTCCTCGAGAGCCGTATTCCAGTCGGGTTTTCAGGATTTCCCCAATGAATATGCATTGAAAGCAGTGCATGCACATAGATCTCATGCATATTCATTGGGGAAATCCTGAAAACCCGACTGGAATACGGCTCTCGAGGACCGGAGCTCCCTACCGCTGCTCTAGGAGGTGATAAGTGCTACCACAGGGGTAGGGAACTCCGGTCCTCGAGAGCCGTATTCCAGTCGGGTTTTCAGGATTTCCCCAATGAATATGCATTGAAAGCAGTGCATGCACATAGATCTCATGCATATTCATTGGGGAAATCCTGAAAACCCGACTGGAATACGGCTCTCGAGGACCGGAGCTCCCTACCGCTGCTCTAGGAGGTGATAAGTGCTACCACAGGGGTAGGGAACTCCGGTCCTCGAGAGCCGTATTCCAGTCGGGTTTTCAGGATTTCCCCAATGAATATGCATTGAAAGCAGTGCATGCACATAGATCTCATGCATATTCATTGGGGAAATCCTGAAAACCCGACTGGAATACGGCTCTCGAGGACCGGAGCTCCCTACCGCTGCTCTAGGAGGTGATAAGTGCTACCACAGGGGTAGGGAACTCCGGTCCTCGAGAGCCGTATTCCAGTCGGGTTTTCAGGATTTCCCCAATGAATATGCATTGAAAGCAGTGCATGCACATAGATCTCATGCATATTCATTGGGGAAATCCTGAAAACCCGACTGGATTATGGCCCTCGAGGACCGGAGTTCCCTACTGCTGCTCTAGGAGGTGATAAGTGCTACCACAGGGGTAGGGAACTCCGATCCTCGAGAGCCGTATTCCAGTCGGGTTTTCAGGATTTCCCCAATGAATATGAATTGAAAGCAGTGCATGCACATAGATCTCATGCATATTCATTGGGGAAATCCTGAAAACCCGACTGGATTATGGCCCTCGAGGACCGGAGTTCCCTACTGCTGCTCTAGGAGGTGATAAGTGCTACCACAGGGGTAGGGAACTCCGATCCTCGAGAGCCGTATTCCAGTCGGGTTTTCAGGATTTCCCCAATGAATATGCATTGAAAGCAGTGCATGCACATAGATCTCATGCATATTCATTGGGGAAATCCTGAAAACCCGACTGGATTATGGCCCTCGAGGACCGGAGTTCCCTACTGCTGCTCTAGGAGGTGATAAGTGCTACCACAGGGGTAGGGAACTCCGATCCTCGAGAGCCGTATTCCAGTCGGGTTTTCAGGATTTCCCCAATGAATATGCATTGAAAGCAGTGCATGCACATAGATCTCATGCATATTCATTGGGGAAATCCTGAAAACCCGACTGGATTATGGCCCTCGAGGACCGGAGTTCCCTACTGCTGCTCTAGGAGGTGATAAGTGCTACCACAGGGGTAGGGAACTCCGATCCTCGAGAGCCGTATTCCAGTCGGGTTTTCAGGATTTCCCCAATGAATATGCATTGAAAGCAGTGCATGCACATAGATCTCATGCATATTCATTGGGGAAATCCTGAAAACCCGACTGGATTATGGCCCTCGAGGACCGGAGTTCCCTACTGCTGCTCTAGGAGGTGATAAGTGCTACCACAGGGGTAGGGAACTCCGATCCTCGAGAGCCGTATTCCAGTCGGGTTTTCAGGATTTCCCCAATGAATATGCATTGAAAGCAGTGCATGCACAAAGATCTCATGCATATTCATTGGGGAAATCCTGAAAACCCGACTGGATTATGGCCCTCGAGGACCGGAGTTCCCTACTGCTGCTCTAGGAGGTGATAAGTGCTACCACAGGGGTAGGGAACTCCGATCCTCGAGAGCCGTATTCCAGTCGGGTTTTCAGGATTTCCCCAATGAATATGCATTGAAAGCAGTGCATGCACATAGATCTCATGCATATTCATTGGGGAAATCCTGAAAACCCGAGTGGATTGTGGCCCTCAAGGAGGGACTTTGAGACCCTTGCTTTAGCCCAATATATCATTAATATAACCCCACCCTCCCTCCACCCTGTACGTTAATAAACAAAAGGGGAAAAATAAATTATTAGTTATAATCAATCCATACAATATTTTGTTAATGGCTTTTTAAAACGCCCTTGCTGAATGGCATGATGAATTCCGCCAAAAACTATAACTTTGGGCTCCTTTTATCAAGCCGCGCGCTAGCGGGGTTAACACACGTGACTTTTCATCACGCGTTAACCCCTGCGCTGGCCCAAAACTACCGCCTGCTGAAGAGGAGGCAATAGCGGCTAGCGCGACCGGCGGTTTAGCGCGTGCTATTACACTCATTAAACCGCTAGCGCGGCTTGAAAAAGGAGCCCTTAGTCTATCATAGTTTTTCCAATTTTTCGTAATATGTTGAATAGCAACTCCTGTTATTATGAGTAAAAGTTTATTGTTTTTAGAGGGTATTTGGCTCTTTGCCCTCATTGATGTACCAAATAATATCGTATCATATGAAAGCGCTACCGGATTCTCCAGTAAATTATTAACTTCACCCCAAATAGACATTTTTATTTCGAGATGCTTTTGTCTGTTCTTAGTTCCACCTTTTTCTTCTTCCCTTTTTCTTTTTTTTCCAAATTCTTTCTTTTTCTTCCCCTAATCTTTCGATCTCTTCCTACCTTTTCCCTCTCTATTTCACCCTTTTCCTTATCTTTTCTCTTCTTCATCTGATTGGTTCCAACTTATTTAACCAACCGCTTTAATAAAAGCGATCCTACCCAATATGTTTTTCCCTATCCCCACTATTTCCCTCTCTTCTCCAAAATATGTAACTTTTCCCCCCCCCTTTCCCTCATATCCTCATTTTCATGTTAGTCAAGTTATGTCTTTAATGTTCACCCACTACATTTTATATTTTAAATTTTTTCTTCTTCTTTTTTCCTCTGTATAAATTTTATTGTGAACCGGCCAGATACTTTGTGATGGTCAGTATATTAAAAAGTTAATAAACTTGAAACTTGATTTCCAAAAGCGTTATTTATTATTGATATTGGACTTTCACTGTATCTGTGTTATTTATACTATTTCAAAAAGATAGACCCACATCTGAAAAATGGCCATTTATGAAAAAAAAACAAGACAGACGTTTGGCAGTTTTGAAAATGGGCGTTTTTGATACTGGATTTTTGGTGCATCTTTTGCAAAACATTCAAACTTGGATTTGGACATCATTTCAAAAATAGCCCTCATGGTGTGCCTAAACCTACAGAAAAGTTCTCTGAGGAAATTAAAGAGTCATGGGATAGGAGGCAATGTTTTTTGTGGAGTAGGAATTAGTTATTGGCCAGAAAACAGAGGGTAGGGTTAAACAGCCATTTTTCTCAATGGAGGAGGGTAAATAGTGGAGTGCCACAGGGGTCAGTACTAGGACCGGTGCTATTTAACATATTTATAAATGATCTACAAATTGGTACGACAAGTAAAGTGATTAACCCACCCTTTTTCTACCGCAGCCCGGAGTGCTTCATGGTCCAACGCTGCTCCAACACTCATTAGAATTCCTATGAGCATCGGAGCAGCGTCAAAGCGTTTAGTGCTCTGGGCCACGGTAGAAACCTCTACCACGGGGGAGTAAATTTGCAGATGACACAAAATTATTCAAAGTTCTTCAAATGCATGTAGAGTGTGAAAAATTGCAGGAAGACCTTAGGAAATTGGAAGACTAAACATCTAAATGGTAGATGAAATTTAATGTGAACAAATGCAAAATGATGCACATTGGACAGAATAACCCAAATCATTGTTACTAGATGCTATGGTCCACCTTATTGGTCGGCGCCCATGAAAAAGATCCGAGTGCCATTGTAGATAATATGCTGAAACCTTCCACCCAAGGTGTGGCGGCGACCAAAAAAGCATACAGGATGAAAATCAGGGGTGGGAAATTTCATGGCGACACCAGAAAATATTTCTTCACCGAAAGGGTGGTTGATCGCTGGAATAATCTTCCACAACAGGTAATTGAGGCAAGCAGCGTGCCAGATTTTAAGAAAAGATGGGATTGGCATGTGGGATCTCTTCATGGAGGTAGTTAGGGGGTGGGCCATTAGTGTGGGCAGACTAGATGGGCCGTGGCCCTTTTTGCCGTCATGTTCTATGTTTCTATGATGCTGGGAATGATTAGAAAACAGATGGTAAGCAAGACTAAAAATATTATAATGCCTCTGTATCGCCAAGGTATAACTTAAAACACAAACTGTCTAAACCACCTCCTGCTGCAAAAAGTATATTCTCAGTCCATTTAATGAAAGCCAACGTATCACAGTGCTCAGACCACTTCTTCAGGGCATAACGGACTTTCCCATCTCATAAGCAGCGTGTGAGTTACACCCTGGGTTTTTGTTCTAGGCAATTTTTCATTTAGACTTGGCAATGGTCACTTTAGATCAGAGTCTCAAACTTTTATAGCTCTGGCACACTAAACGGAGCAAATGTTTCTCATAGCACATTATAATTGAAATTATAAAATTGCAAAACCAACAAAAATTTAAAATTGAGAGGTATTTATTTCAAGTTCTTTAAGCTATGTAGGAGTAATTGTAACAATGGTGAAACTAAAGTCGATAGAATAGAATTGCTAATCAAAGACTGATCTACTCACTGAAGAAGTTCGACCACATCACCGCCACATCAAGGCACACTCTGGCTACCGAAACAAGCAAGAATACTTTTTAAATTCTACTGCATGCTCTTCAAAATCCTACATGGCAATCGACCATCTACCTGAACACTCGCCTAACTTGGAATAACTCTTCCAGGCCACGGAGAACTCAGACACCCTTTTCCCACCTCCTAGTCAAAGGTATTCAGGGTAAAAAAATATACGACGGACTACTCGCCACGCAAGCAGCGAAACTAGACAGCCACATCTCCAATCTGATTTCAGCACCAAACTACAAAACCTTCAGGAGGGAAATAAAAAGCAGGCTGTTCAAGAAATTTGTCAAGACAAACTCCTGATACAACCAATTATCCTCACTCCATCACCAGACTCCAAATGTTACAACCAATAGCTTCCCTGTAATTTTCTGGAAATGACCAGAATCTCTTCCTTTTGTAATTTGTCTACAACTGTAAGGTATTGGCAGAATAAAGAACAAAGAAAAATCAGATCCTTGGTCAAACCCTTGTGGCGTACCACAGGGATCCCCACTATCCCCTACTCTCTTCAATCTATATACTACCTCTCTCGGGGCATACCTGGATAACCTATTACCACCTATAGTTATGCGGATGATATCACCATCCTCATACCATATGATCAGCCAAAGACCACCATGACAAACATAATACACCGAACAATAGAAACAGTTACGACCTGGATGAAAGAACACAAACTGAAACTCAACCCAGATAAAACTAAATTCATCCTCCTCGAAAATGACAAAGTCCCAACTATACCCAATTTAGAACTTAACTCAATCAACTATCCAATCCAAACCACCATAAAACTATTAGGAGTGACAATAGACAGATGCTGTACTATGCAACTGCAAATAAATAAAACCATACAGAAATCCTTCGCAATAATGAGAAACCTGAGACAAGTCCGGAAATTCTTTGAAAGAACACAATTCCAGCTTATAGTGCAATCCCTAATCCTAGGTTTGCTAGACTACTGCAACATCCTCTACCTCCCCTGCCCTGCCACGATGACTAAGCAACTACAAACAATCCAAAATACTGCTCTGAGACTCATCTACTCACTGAGGAAACATGATCATATCACAGAAGCCTACATCAACTCACACTGGCTACCAATCCAAGAAAGAATACTATTTAAATTCTACTGCATGATATTCAAAACCCTAAATGGAAACAGCCCAGCCTACCTAAACAATCGCCTCATCCAAGCAACCTCAACCAGACATAGAAAAACACACTCCCCTTTCACAACTCCCCCGATCAAGGAAGTAAAACGGTCAAAACAATACGATGGCCTCCTAGCCACTCGAGCCGCAAAACTGGATAACCAAATCTCCAACCTACTGTTAACCACCCCAGACTACAAGATTTTCAGAAAAGAAATAAAAACTATACTCTTCAAGAAAGCCCTGAAACAGTCCTAACCACACCTACTCTTAACAACTCTAGAAATGACAATGGATCGAATCTTTACAACTCTCTTCAAATGATCTACTCTGTACAACGCTAGAAATGTCTATTATTCTTCCATCGTAACCCTCATTCTTTATATCTTTTGTAACCCCCATTTTTATATCTTTTGTAACCCCCATTTTTATATCTTTTTTAATCCGCCTTGAACCGCAAGGTAATGGCGGAATAGAAATCTCTAATGTAATGTAATGTAATAAAAGAAACTAATGTAATGCGATGAATGTGCTTGGTTTTGAGTGCAAACTAACTAAAAACACGGCTCGATAGTGGACAAGGAAACATGCATTTCATCATCCACCATCTGCAGTTCTCTTTTTATAAAAATGTAATTTCTATCAGAGCTGAAAATCCAAGTTTGCAAAGATAAGAATATCCAAATGGGAAAAAAGCCTTGATTGCTTTGTTGCTCAACTTAGGAAAAGTACTGCATAAAAAAAAAAAATAAAATAACTTGTTGTTAGTTTTCAAGGACCAATCATGTCAAAGAATGATGCTTGTATGGGCGGTTATATCATAAGAACATAAGAATTGCTGCTGCTGGGTCAGACCAGTGGTCCATCATGCCCAGCAGTCCGCTCAGGCGGCCGCCCTCTGGTCAAAGACCAGCGCCCTAACTGATACTAACCCTACCAGCGCACGTTCTGGTTCTGCAGGAACTTGTCTAACTTTGTCTTGAATCCCTGGAGGGTGTTTCCCCCTATTTGAATCCCTGGAGGGTGTTTCCCCTCTAACAGCCTCCGGAAGAGCGTTCCAGTTTTCTACCACTCTGTGGGTAAAGAAGAACTTCCTTACGTTTGTACGGAATCGATCCCCTTTTAACTTTAGAAACATAGAAAGATGACGGCAGATAAGGGCTACAGCCCATCAAGTCTGCCCATACCATTGACCCCCTTTTAAGTCTACTGGCTCCCTTAATTCTACTGACCTGCTCTATTAAGTCTATATCCTAGCGACCCTATTCATTGGTATGACTCTCGCAGTGATCCCACATAGGTATCCCATTTATTCTTGAAGTCTGGGATACTGCGGGCCTCGATCACCTGTACTGGAAGCTTGTTCCAATGCTCTATCACTCGTTCCGTGAAGAAGTACTTCCTGACGTCTCCACGAAACTTCCCTCCCCTGAGTTTGAGCGGATGTAAAGATATCATCTTCCACCTCGACCCATCCCGTGATGTACTTAAATGTCTCAATCATGTCTCCCCTCTCCCTACGCTCCTCGAGAGTATAGAGCTGCAATTTGTTCAGTCTCTCTTCATACGAGAGACCCTTTAGCCCCGAGACCATCCTGGTAGCCATCCGCTGAACCGACTCAATTCTGAGCACATCTTTACGGTAATGTGGCCTCCAAAATTGCACACAGTATTCTAGATGAGGTCTCACCATGGCTCTGTATAATGGCATCATGACCTCAGGCTTCCTGTTGACAAAACCTCTCTTGATACAACCCATCATCTGCCGTGCCTTAGATGAAGCCTTCTCCACTTGAGTAGCAGTCTTCATGTCTGCACTGATGATCACTCCCAAGTCTCGTTCTGATGTAGTCTTGGTCAAAGTTTCTCCATTCAAGGTGTAAGTTCTGCATGGATTTCCATTTCCAAGATGCATGACCTTACATTTCTTGGCGTTGAAGCCCAGCTGCCAGACAGAGGACCAACTTTCTAAAGTACGGAGGTCCTGTTCCATAGTATTCTGCAGATTGTAGCCGTTTATGATATTGCATAGTTTGGCATCATCAGCGAATAAGGTTACCTTACCTTGAAGCCCTTGAGTCAAATCCCTAATGAATATGTTGAAGAGGAGTGGACCCAGGACTGAGCCCTGCGGCACTCCGCTGGTCACTTCCGACGTTTTGGAGAGGGTACCGTTAACCATCACCCTCTGAAGTCTGCCACTTAGCCAATCTTTAACCCATGCAGTTAGTGTTGCTCCTAACCCCATCGATTCCATCTTGTTCAGCAGTCTGCGGTGTGGGACGCTGTCAAAAGCCTTGCTGAAGTCAAGGTATACGACGTCTAAGGACTCTCCTGAGTCCCGCCTTCTTGTTACCCAGTCAAAGAAGCTGATAAGATTGGACTGGCAGGACCTACCCTTGGTGAATCCATGTTGACTGGGGTCCCGGAGATTCCCCTCATTCAAGACCGTATCTAATTTATGCTTAATTAGTGTTTCCATGAGTTTACACGCTATTGAAGTGAGACTCACCGGTCTATAGTTCGCAGCCTCAGCCTTGCAACCCTTTTTATGCAGAGGAATGACGTTGGCTGTTTTCCAGTCCAACGGAACTTTCCCCATGCTTAGTGAGAGATTGAAGAGCACGGACAACGGTTCCGCCAGTACATCTCTCAATTCTCTAAGCACTCTTGGGTGTAAATTGTCCGGTCCCATGGCCTTGTTCTCCTTGAGCCTTGTCAGCTCACTGTAGACGTCTTCAGGTGTGAACTCAAAATTCTGAAACGGGTCTTCCGCAATTTGTTTTGCCTTCAACTGTGGTCCGTGTCCCGGTGCCTCACAGGTGAAGACTGAGCAGAAATATTCATTTAGTATTTCGGCTTTTTCAGAACCCGCCACCGCGTAGTTTCCGTCCGGTCTTCTAAGGCGTACTATGCCGTCTGTGTTCCTTTTCCTATCACTAATATACCTGAAGAAAGATTTGTCCCCTTTTTTAATTTTTTTTTGCCAAAGTTTCTTCCACTCGAAGTTTTGCCTCCCTAACTGCTGTTTTGACCGCTGCAGACCTGGTCTTATATTCTACTTTGGTTTCCCTTCTCTGCGTACGTTTGTAGGAAAGAAATGCTGTTTTCTTCTCCTTAATGAGGTGCGAGATCTCCTCAGTGAACCATTGGGGTTTATTGTTTCTTTGCCGTTTGTCTACCGATTTTATGTAGCGATTAGTATCTTCGTGTATGGATGATTTCAGGTACGACCACATAGCTTCCACATTACCGGTCTCTGCTTGGTCCTGCAGCGTCTGATGGACGAAATCTCCCATGCGTGTGAAGTCGGTGCCCCGGAAGTTAAGTACCTTTGTTTTTGTGATTGATTTAGGGAATCCTTTCCTAAGGTTGAACCATACCATGTTATGTTTAAGTTTAAGTTTAAGTTTATTCAAAATTTGTTGAATCGCTTATTTAAATTTACTAAGCGATTTACAAAAACAAGAAAAATAGTACAAATACGAGGTTAGTTAAAATTTAATACAATGTTAAAAACATAAAGTTAAAATTATACAGACTAACGGACATATAAGGAAAGAAGGGTAAAATTACATATGTATAAAAAAAACAAAAAGGTGTAAGGTAAAAAACATGAGGTAAGGGAAGGTAATGAGGAGTAATATAAGTTAAGAAAGGAATAGGAAAATTGGTTTCATATGTTAAATGCGTCCTTAAAAAGGAAACTTTTTAAGCTACTTTTAAACTGCTTTAAATCTTTTTCAGTTCTAAGATACAGGGGTAGGTTATTCCACAATTGTGGGGCTATGACAGAAAAGATATCAGTGCGACGGGTTCCAATAATTTTTAGTGAAGGAACTGTTAAGAGATTTTGGTTGGTTGATCTCAATGTACGAGAGGTACAGTAGGGGATAAGTAGTCTGTTAATGAATTGTGGTTCGTTTGTGCTCAATGTTTTAAAAACTAAAAGTAGTAATTTAAAAGTAAAACGATGAGAGATAGGGAGCCAATGAGATTTTATAAAAAGTGGTGTGACGTGGTCAAATTTTTTACAGTTATGTATTAATTTAATTGCTGTGTTTTGGACTATCTGGAGACGTTTTTTCTCTTTCTGAGTGATATTAAATAATAATGCATTACAATAATCCAATTTTGAAATAATGAGTGAGTGAATAAGTATGTTTAAGGATTTAGGCTCTAAAAATTTTGCGATTGATCTGATCATACGTAATCTAAAAAAAGATATTCTAATTGTATTTGTAATATGCTCATGAAAGGTTAATCCATCATCGATTGTAACTCCTAATATTTTTAGAGATCTTACCAGGTTTATTTGTGCATTATCTAAAGTAAATGCTGGAGGCTAGCGTATCTCCTACCAAGACCTCTGAGACGCTTTCCCCGTTGGTGAGTACCAGGTCAAGGATCGCCTGGGCCCTAGTGGGCTCCGTTACCATCTGTTTTAGTTGTGCACCGTTTATGGAGGCCAAAAGCCTCTTGCTGCCACTGGTGGTTGCTGAAAATGTGTTCCAGTCTGCATCAGGCATGTTGAAGTCCCCAAGCAGTACAGTGTCACCCCGTAGCGTGATATTCTCTATGTCCTCGATTAATTCCGTGTCCATGTCTTCCATTTGTCTTGGGGGGTCTGTATACCACACCAAGATACAGGCATTTATTGCCACCTCTTGCCAGGTTAACCCAGAGGGACTCCCCGGTGTATTTGACATCTGTGATCCTGGTGGTTTTGATGTCTTTTTTGATGTATAGTGCTACCCCACCACCTAACCTGCCCTCTCTGGCACGACGAAGTAGATTGTACCCCGGTATAGTCATATCCCACCCATGTGAGTCCGTAAACCATGTTTCGGTTATTGCCACCACGTCTAGGTTGGCATCCCTTATTTCAGTTTCCAGCTCTAGAATTTTATTGCCTAAACTGTGAGCATTAATATACATGGCCCTCCACACATTGTGTTTGCTAGGTCGCTGTAAGGCTTTTTCCACCTGAGTCTGTGTGGCTCCTAGAGAACTGTTTGCTATGTGTGCCCTTACCTTGGAAGCAGAGTGTCGACTCATCCCATCAGGATAGTTCCTTTCCGCACCAGTACATGAGTAGGTACCCTCCCCCAACTTACCTAGTTTAAAGCCCTACGAAGCAGGCGGGCTAGTCGGTGTCCGAAGATGTTCTTACCTCTGCTGGTCAAGTGGAGTCCGTCTGGTCCCAGAAGTCCTTGTAGCGCCTCTCCATGATCCAGGAATCCAAAGTTCATATCCCGACACCATCCTTGTAGCCATTCGTTGGTTCTTAGGATACATTCATCTCTGGCTCTTCCCTTGCCTCCGAGTGCCCTCTCGTTCTCCCTACCTTGGAGAGGGTGAACAACCTGTCTTTATCTACTTTGTTTTGAATCCCTGAAGGGAGTTTCCCCCTATGACAGACTCCGGAAGAGCGTTCCAGTTTTCTACCACTCTCTGGGTGAAGAAGAACTTCCTTACGTTCATACGGAATCTATCCCCTTTTAACTTTAGAGAGTGCCCTCTCGTTCTCCCTACCTTGGAGAGGGTGAACAACCTATCTTTATCTACTAAGTCTATTCCCTTCAGTACCTTGAACGTTTCGATCATGTCCCCTCTCAATCTCCTCTGCTCGAGGGAGAAGAGGCCCAGTTTCTCTAATCTTTCGCTGTGCAGCAGCTCCTCCAGTCCGTTAACCATCTTAGTCCTTACGCACACAGTCATAACCTTGACAGACTCTTGTGCACATGCCATCCATTCTAGTCTACGCTTATGAAGGGAATTTTCACAATAAAGCCAAATTCTGGAATCTCTCGTGGCACACCTGAAATGTCTTTGGGGCTCACCACGGTGCCTTGGCACACAGTTTGAGAGACCCTGCTTTAGATGAAAGGGTTTTTTTTTATGCCGTCGATGTGGGCAGTGGCGGTAAAGCTTTAAAGAGCTCACAAATGACCTGAGGCTTTTTCAGTGGTTTTCTTGGCTAACCCCCTCTTTTGCAAAGGTGCGCCATGCTTTTTAGCGCGCTGAATATTAACGCGCGCGCTAAAAACGCCCTAAATGCTAACGCTATGGACGCGTTGATTCAACGCGTGCTGAATCCATGCTAAAACGCTTAGCGGGCCTAAGTGCAGGAGTGCTGCAATTTATATTATTTCAAAGTGATTTTTTATTTTTTTTGTTACACATTACTAATTTGTGACAACAAAAAGTCTTGCCTTATTTGTCCTTGACGGCTCATGTTGAGCTATTTCTGTACTATGATCTCTGATAGCCGTGATAACAAAATCAGTCTACAGCTATAAATATAAATTACAAACATAATTGCTTGGTATTTCTGAATCCTACAAACATAATTGCTTGCCAGTTCTGGCCCAAGCCATGCGTAATGGCAAACAACAGTGTGAATTAGGCCAGAACAGACAGATTTGGGGGCTAGATGCCAGATATGTCCTCGGTGCTTTGGAGACCCTGTGTGTGCCATCTACAAGATTCAGGTGTGGCCCATCATGTTCAAACCCATCCACTGGGACCCACTGAAGACTGTTGCCCAGCCGCCGTCTGTTCTCCCTGACAGTCATTACCTGCCTCTCTGTTCTGTACCTAACCTATAAAAATATGTATTTTCTCTTGTGATAATCGTCTTAGATGTCTGATGAACGACATGTCTTCACCCCCTCCCCGGAGCTCAACCCATATGCTGCGATTTTTTTTCCTTGGGTCTTATTTTTAAACACACAGAGAAGTTTAATGAGACGAAACCCATTTCAGAAACCACTTTAATTCTCTGAGGTTGGGTTTTTCTGTTCATGTACTTTTAGAAAGAAATTGCTTTTGGGTGACTGGGTTCGGGGGGGGGAGGAAGAGGGAAGGAATATTGGCATAGCATAGTTAGCTGCAGTTTGTAGAGTGCAATGTCTATATGCTGGCACAGAGAGAGCGAATCTAATGCTTGTACTTCACAGCTGTGGAAGAGTGCCGTTAGCCGCTGTCATCTCCAAACCGCGACTGCTTCCGTTGCCGCCGGTCCAAGAAAAGAATGAGCCCTCCTCGAGCTCGTTTTGGAAGACCACCAGAAATATTAGAAAATCTTGTTTACAGAAAGATTCCAACCTCAGATTGCTTTCTATCACGCCAGTTGATCAAGGAATTAGCTGAGCCAGGGCATCCTGGAGGCTCCTTGCCGCTGTAGCGTGTGGATCCCCCCGCTGCTGCATTCCGATGAGGATGGCTACTGGAGGAAGATTCTCGGGCCTCACTTCTCTTCATGCCCTGCAGAGGCTGGCTGTAAGCAGCAACGTGCAGGGACTCCTGGAGAGCTCTCTTGGTCTGGTGAGACTCCTATCGGCTGCTCTGCAGAGGCTGGCTGTAAGCGGCAACATGCAGGGACTCCGGGAGATATTTCTCTACCGGGCCAAGTGCAGGCGGGGGGATTAGCTGAGCCAGGGCATCCTGGAGGCTCCTTGCCGCTGTAGCATGTGGATCCCCCCGCTGCTGCATTCCGATGAGGATGGCTGCTGGAGGAAGATTCCCGGGCCTCACTTCTCTTCATGAAGTCTCTCAGTGCCCTCTTCCTTAGCTTGCGTGCACGTGGTGACATGTGCGCACAATGCAAGCCACACGGAAATCTCGAGCACCGGATCCAATCAGTAGGCGCACAATTCATGAGGATCCAGTGTGTTCATCCTTCTCCTGCATCCCAGTCGTTTCTTTAGATGATTCAGGCATCTTCAAGGTGATGAGTAGAAAAGTTGTAATGGAGAGCTGTAGAAAATCCGACCGATGGGAACGGGCAGAAACTAAAGACTGGGGATTAGGGGGAAGCAGGGGGAAATGGGTAGGGCTTGGGCATGCGCAGTGGGGCCCAGGCACTGCACGTGCTCAGAGAGAGAGAGAAGAAAAAAAAAAATCTCTCTGAGCTATTGGAGAACTTATCCGCAAATTGGGAGCTGTTGGGACAACACCCATATGTGGCTGACCCATCCTGCTTGTCCTAGGAGAATGATTGGTTTGTAAGGGTATTACTGTACATCGGTGTCTCTCCAGCTGTTTGCCACGGCACAGTGGTGTGCCATAAGAGTCTCCAGAATTTTACTTTAATTTTCAAAATTCCCTTTATAAGTACACACCAGATTAGATTATATGTACGTTGCATACGAAAGAGTCTGTCAATGTTATGAGCGGCTGTGTGCGTGAGGATATATCTGCCCAGACAAGCATCATTCTTTGACGTGATTGATTCTTGCAAACTAACGGCAAGTAATTATGGCTTTATTTTTTATTTTTCATGCAGTTGTAATCCTAACGAGCAACAAAGCAATCGAGGCTTTATTACCGTTTGGAACTTCTTAACTTTGCAAACTTGCATTTTGAGCTGTGACAAAAATGAAATAATAATTTAAAAAAAAGGAGAATGACTGCAGATGGTGGATGACGAAACGCGTATTCGCTTGTCGACTATCGAGATGCATTTTGAGTTAATTTGCACTCAAAAACAAACACATCCATTGCATTGATGAGCAATTCTATTCTATCTACTTTAGGGGTCCTTTTAGAAAACCGTGATAGCCACAGGCGTTGGAACGGGGGAAGCCACAAGGGTCACGGCCTCCCCCCAAAATTGGCAATTGGAAGTATGGCTCTCCCGACTCCCCCACCTACCACCTCCCAGTGCTGTAATTTAAAATCTTCGAACAGCTGTCGGCATAACTCCTCTCCCAGAAGTGTTCTTTGGCCAGCGTCCTGCCTACACGGGATGAGGAAGTGCTACAGAAACTACACTTCTAGGGCAGGCCAACAGTGGGAGGCTCACTTCATTGTGCTGCTGGCCGCCCAAAGATTTTAAATTTACAGTGGCGTGAAGGTGGTAGGTGGGGCAGTCGAGAACTGAGGAGAGGTTGTACCACAGAATCCAGCTGAGAGGGGGGAACTGGGGTTTGGAATGAGGGAAGGACAGATGCTGCATGGGTTGCGGAGGGGGGGAAGCAAAAAGGGAATATTTTGCATGGACTGTGAGGGGTTTGGGAAGGCAGGGCTGGACAGATGCTGCACGGACTGGGGGGATGGGAAGGGAGGAAAAGAGAGATGCTTGGGAGGGGTGGTGGGAAGGGAGGGAAAGAGATGCTGCCAGTGGGTGAGGGAAGAGAATTGTTGGACATAGGTGTATAGAGTGGGAGGGGGGAAGAGATTGTATACATGGGGAAAGGAAGAAAGTGGGAGAATTGCTGGACATGATGGTAGAGAGGAGGGAGGGAGACATGTTACACTGGGAGGGAAGGGAGATAACTCAAAGAAGAGAGAGATGTCAGATTCTGGAGAAGGGTGATGGAAGGAGGGAAGAGAGAGATGTCAGACCAGGGAACGGAAAGGAAGGAGAGAGGAAAGAGATGCCAGACTGTGGGAAGGAGAGGAGAGATGCCCGATTCAAGGGAGAGGAGAAAGATGCTAGACTATGGGGGGGGGGGAGGGGGGAGGGGAAGACAGAGATATCTGACCATGGCAGAGAGAGGGATGAGATGGTGTACAGGGATGGAAGGGGAGATAGTGCACAGCAATGGGTGTGGCAGGGAAGAAGAGATGCTGCGGCATGTTTAACCTGTGGTGTGAGAAAATTTGATCATATAACACCATTGGTTAAAAAAGCTTCATTGGCTGCCCGCAAGGTTTTGAATCATCTTCAAAACACTACTGTTGGCGTTCAAGGTTATTCATCAAGGCATTTCTTGGTATCTAACACAGGTAATGACACTGTCAGCCTTTCAGAACCTTAAGGTCTGAGGGGGGCAACATGACTATCATTGACAGATTTTTCAAAAGCACCTTATGAATGTATAAGAACATCTGCAATTTCTTTAACTGGAATGACTTTATGGAACAATTTAACAGGACCATTGAGAGCACTTCTGGATTTTCAAAAATGTAAGAAAGTATTAGAAACTATTCTATGGCAGCATTTGAATGATTGATTATTCAAGATTCATGAGGATATTGCCACTGATTTGTATAGATGGCTATGTCAGGTATTTGTCATAAGAACATAAGAACTGCCGCCGCTGGGTCAGACCCAGGGTCCATCGTGCCCAGCAGTCGGATTACACGCCCTAACTAAGACTTGCCCTACCTGAGTACGTTCCGGTTCAGCAGGAACTTGTCTAACTTTGTCTTGAATCCCTGGAGGGTGTTTTCCCCTATGACAGACTCCGGAAGAGCATTCCAGTTCTCCACCACTCTCTGGGTGAAGAAGAACTTTCTTATGTTCGTATGGAATCTGTCCCCTTTCAATTTTATGGAGTGCCCTCTCGTTCTCGTTCTCCCTACCTTGGAGAGGGTGAACAACTTGTCCTTATCTCCTTGTCTTTGAAGAAATTAGTGTATGTGCTTGCTTGTCTGTACTTGCGTTATGATTCAATTTTGTAAACCGCCTAGGAATAGGGCAAGAAATTTTTAAAATAAACGATATTAAACAGTAGCCCTTATCTGAAATCTGCCACTCCAGCGGAAGCAAGTTTGCTTGCTCCACTCAATGTGTTATGATTAAAATCTAAGCACTTTCCCAGCGACATCGTATCGCTGTCGTGGCGCCTTGCTGAAGAGCTTATGAGCACACATTTTAAAACATTTAAAAAGCCTTTAAAATGTTACTTGGTGATATCAATTTGAGAGACTTGCCCAGTATTGATGAAAAAGGGGGGTTCATTGTTATTTTGTTCCATTTTGAATTCATTGCCCCTCTCGAGTGGATTGTAACTTAAAATCCCCGGTCTGTTTGGATCAAAGATGGATTTTTGGCAGAAAGTGAAGGAGAGAAAACCAGCAAATGGATAAGGTGGCCCTGGATACACAGTTAAAAGCACAGACAGAAGGAAGTGCAGCCCTCTGGCTGTGAAAAGATGGTTTGAAAACCAAAATCACCAGACAACAAAGGTAGGAGAAATGATTTTATTTTCAATTTAGTGATTGAATTGTGTCAGTTTTGAGAGCTTATATCTGCTGTGTCTATATTTTGCACTGTTCAGGAAGAAATTAATTTGTTTCTATTTCTCTGGGGTTGTACTACATGCAGAGTCTTGCATCTTAGGGTTTTGTTTGTACTTTAGTTTCTGGTCCTGTATTTGCATAGGGGTTATCTGTGTTCTGCATGTGTGACCAAGGCCAGGTGTACTGGTAGGAATGAATGTTGAGATGCATACAGTGTGCTTTGTGTAGTTTAATTTTGTGGTTAACCATTATGTGTTGTTAATAAGATTATACTGTGTGTGCAGCTAACATTGAATATAGGACCAGGTCTGCAGCAGTCAAAACAGCAGTCAGGGAGGCCAAACTTGCAGTGGAAGAAACTCTAGCAAAGAACATTAAGAAGGGGGACAAATCCTTCTTCAGGTACATTAGTGACAGAAAAAAAAACACGAACGGGATAGTACGCCTCAGAACACCGGACGGGAACTACGCGGAAACAGATTCCGATAAAGCCAAACTACTGAATGAATACTTCTGCTCGGTTTTTACCTGCGAGGCACCGGGGCAAGGGCCACATCTGGAAGCAATGTCAAGCGTGGAAGACCCATTTCAGAATTTTGAGTTCACACCAACTGATGTCTACAGCGAATTGTCAAGACTCCAGGTGAGCAAAGCCATGGGTCCAGATGAACTGCACCCTAGAGTGCTCAGAGAGCTGTGCGATGTCCTGGCGGAACCATTAGCCATGCTCTTCAATCTCTCCCTAAAAAAGGGGAGAGTCCCCCTGGACTGGAAAACGGCGAATGTTGTTCCTCTGCACAAGAAGGGTTGCAGAGCGGAGGCTGCGAATTACCGACCAGTGAGTCTCACATCGATAGTATGTAAACTCATGGAAACACTAATTAAACATAAGTTGGACATGATCTTGGATGAAGGGAATCTTAGGGACCCTAGTCAGCATGGATTCACTAAGGGTAGGTCGTGTCAATCCAACCTCATCAGCTTCTTTGATTGGGTGACAGGAAAGTTGGACTCAGGAGAGTCTCTGGACATAGTATATTTGGATTTCAGCAAGGCTTTTGACAGCGTCCCACACCGCAGGCTACTAAACAAGATGAAATCAATGGGGTTGGGTGAGACGATAACTGCATGGGTCAATGATTGGCTGAGTGGTAGACTTCAGAGGGTGGTGGTTAACGGTACCCTATCTGAAGCATCGGAGGTGACCAGCGGAGTGCCGCAGGGCTCGGTCCTTGGTCCTCTCCTTTTTAACATATTTATAAGGGACTTGACACGAGGACTACAGGGTAAAGCAACATTATTCGCCGATGACGCAAAACTGTGCAATATAGTAAGTGGAAGCTTTTTACAGGATAGTATGACAAAGGACCTTCGTATGTTGGAAAACTGGTCCTCGACATGGCAGCTAGGCTTCAATGCTATGAAATGTAAGGTCATGCACCTCGGTAGCAGAAATCCGTGCAGAACTTACACCTTAAACGGAGTAACATTAGCTAGGACCTCAGTAGAACGAGATTTGGGAGTAATCATCAGTGCAGACATGAAGGCTGCCAATCAGGTGGAGAAGGCCACATCCAAGGCAAGGCAAATAATAGGATGTATCAAAAGAAGTTTTGTCAGTCGGAAACCAGAAGTCATAATGCTGCTGTACAGAACCATGGTGAGACCTCATCTGGAATACTGTGTGCAATTCTGGAGGCCACATTATCGTAAAGACGTACTTAGAGTCGAATCGGTTCAGCGGATGGCCACTAGGATGCTCTTGGGGTTCAAGGGTCTCTCGTACGAAGAGAGACTGAGCAGACTGCGGCTCTACACTCTAGAGGAGCGCAGGGAGAGGGGGGACATGATTGAGACATTTAAGTTCATCACGGGACGTGTCGAGGTGGAAGATGACATTCTCTTCCCCAAGGGACCCTCGACCACAAGAGGGCATCCGCTTAAACTTAGAGGAGGGAAATTTAGTAGCGACACCAGGAAGTATTTTTTCACGGAAAGGGTGGTGGACCACTGGAATGAGCTTCCGGTGCAGGTGGTCGAGGCCACCGGCGTGCTCGACTTTAAGAGAAAGTGGGACACTTACGTGGGATCCCTACGTAAGTCGAGTCACTAGCATCTAGACTATTGGGGTGGGTCAGTGGAGTGGGCAGACTTGATGGGCTATAGCCCTTTTCTGCCGTCATCTTTCTATGTTTCTATGTTCTATGTTTCTATATATGGAAAATAAATGGAAAAATAGTATTACAATTAGTATTATTATGGGGCGGGGTCTGGGGCAGAGCTTGGGTGGGATCTGGGGTGGAGCTTTTGAGCCCCCCCAAACAAAAAAGTGTTTCACTTCCTATGGCAATAGCAGTTTTTAACGCAGGCCAGCACCGGCCTGTGATTAAAAAACGCTATCACAGTTTTGTAAAAGGGAGGTTAGTTTCGCCGTTGTTACAATTACCTATCCATAGCTTAAAGAACTTTAAATAAATAACTCTCAAATTTAATTTTTTTGTTGGTTTTGCAAGTTTATCATTTCAATTATAACGTGCTGCGAAAAAAAACCTTTGCTATGTTTAGTGTGCTGGAGCAAAAAAAAAATTTGTGAGACGCTGCTGTACATCAACTTTGCAGATGTCTCTTGGTACTACAACCTACTCTTTTAGGCTTTTAAGGTTCATGATTTCCAAATGTGGGGCAACATGAAGGAAAACAGAGAATTGTAGTAAGTCTTTCCTTAGGCAGCTGATAACTGAACCCACACAAGTGTGTGTGTGTGTGGTGGAGGGGTGGGGGGAATGGAATTGTGACAGAGTGTATGAAACCCTGCCACTTCCCCTGTGTGACACTGCTTCTCAGACTCAGAATAACCCTCAGGAAAACCCGGCACTCCCTCTCCTGGCTAAATTGTCTCACAAACACAGCAGCAGTGAGAAAGAGTTTTCCTCAGGAAGGGGGGAGGGGTGAAAAGTAGGAAACCAGGAAGTGACTCAGAGGAACTTAAAAGGCTGAGCCAGACCCAGGAGGAGAGGTGTGCTAGAGGGAACCTATTTGCTGGAGAAGCTGGTTGGAAGGGCTTAGCACTGACAGAGTTTGTAGGAGGTAAGACTCTACTGCATTTACAAACCTGCATTTGTTCTAGTGCCTGCTAAGACCTGGGACCAAATTCTGCCAGTTTGCTTCACTTAGAATAAAGACTGTTTGGGGTGTGTCAAGCTCTACAGAGAATGGGACTTGTGTTTGGGAAAAGCCTACTAGTTTTCTTTGAAGAACACAAACTGTGAAGAAACAGGCTCTGCACTGCTGTTTAATTAGGGTTTTTTCTTCAATGCTCAGAGTGTGGTCTGTCTGTTTGTGCAACCTTTCTCTGGAACATGCTGCCCACCTCTATCACAGGAGTATTGAAACTGACACTTGTACAATGGGGAAGGCGTTTCTGTACACTCAGTTGAACTTTCTCAGAGTTTCCAAGTTACCCATTCCAGGAAGCAGACTTTTTGGTCAGTTCTGGTTGTCTGTCAACCTCACCCTGGTGCATTATGGGACCTGCAGCACTGACTTCAATGGATAGAATCATGGACTACAACTCCTACTTCGGGATCCCTATGTGCGATTTCGGTTCTTTATAACTTGCCTCATATTCACATCTCATTTTTCAGTTTCAATTGTATTACGGGATCCTCAGTGGCTAATTTAATATTTTTCTCATCTTCAGAGATGGTTTCAACTATTAACATCATCAGATCCAAAGCACATTTATTTAATATAACATCCATTTCTCCAAAATCTTAAAATCCTGCAGCAAATTATTTTGGGCCTTAATAATCCTCAAAACCCTTGGGATCATTTGATGTCTCATATATTCTATTAAATCTGAGCCATGTAATTCTGCTGATACTATTCTTTCATATAAGTTTTGCACCTCACTCCTCTCGTTAATATCACCGCATCCTGTACATGTGGGGAGCAGAAACTCGAGATACGACTATTCAATGGGAGGGATGTTATTGAATAAGAGTACCCAGGAAAGGGACTTGGGGGTAATGGTGGACATGACAATGAAGCCGATGACACAGTGTGCAGCGGCCGCTAAGAGAGCAAATAGAATGCTTGGTATAATCAAAAAGGGTATTACAGCCAGAACGAAAGAAGTTATCCTGCCGTTGTATCGGGCAATGGTGCGCCCGCATTTGGAGTACTGCGTCCAATATTGGTCGCCGTACCTAAAGAAGGATATGGCGTTAGTCGAGAGGGTTCAGAGGAGAGCGACACGTCTGATAAAAGGGATGGAAAACCTGTCATACGCTGAAAGATTGGAGAAGCTGGGTCTCTTTTCCCTAGAGAAGAGGAGACTTAGAGGGGATATGATAGAGACTTATAAGATCATGAAGGGCATAGAGAGAGTTGAGAGGGACAGAAAGAGAGAGAGAAAGGGAGACAGAGAGAGAGAAAGAGCGATAGAAAGAAAGGGAGAGAGACAGAAATAGAGAGCGAGAGATAGAGAAAGATTGGAGAAGCTGGGTCTCTTTTCCCTGGAGAAGAGGAGACTTAGAGGGGATATGATAGAGACTTACAAGATCATGAAGGGCATAGAGAGAGTAGAGAGGGACAGAAAGAGAGAGAGAAAGGGAGACAGAGAGAGAGAAAGAGCGATAGAAAGAAAGGGAGAGAGACAGAAATAGAGAGCGAGAGATAGAGAAAGATTGGAGAAGCTGGGTCTCTTTTCCCTGGAGAAGAGGAGACTTAGAGGGGATATGATAGAGACTTATAAGATCATGAAGGGCATAGAGAGAGTTGAGAGGGACAGATTCTTCAAACTTTCAAAAAATAAAAGAACAAGAGGGCACTCAGAAAAGTTAATAGGGGACAGATTCAAAACAAATACTAGGAAGTTCTTTTTTACCCAACGTGTGGTGGACACCTGGAATGCGCTTCCAGAAGATGTTATAGGGCAGAGTACGGTACTGGGGTTCAAGAATGGATTGGACAATTTCCTACTGGAAAAAGGGATAGAGGGGTATAGATAGAGGATTACTGCACAGGTCCTGGACCTGTTGGGCCACCGCGTGAGCGGACTGCTGGGCACGATGGACCTCGTGTCTGACCCGGCAGAGGCATTTCTTATGTTCTTAAGTTCTTATGTTCTGTAATGCTGATGTCTGCATCATCTTTGATAGCTGATCTTTCAGAAGGGTAACGTAGGGGTCTAGGTTGGTGGTCTTCGCTAATTTTTAAGCGAGGGCTGTTTTGGGTCCAAAAGGGCTGAAGGTGATCCGACAAATATCTTTCTACTTGAGTCCATGATGCCAATAGTGCTTCTCGACATTTATTCCTACCGGAACACCTGGCCTCGGTCGCACATGCAGAACACAGATAACCCCTATGCAAATACAGGACCACAAACTAAAAGTACTAATATGTACAAACGAAACCCTAAGATGCCAGACTCTGTTTGCAGTACAACCCCCAGAGAAATAGAAACAAATGCATTTCTTCCTGAACAGTGCAAAATAAGGACAGCAGATGTCAATTCTCAGAACTGACCTATTTAAGTCACTGAATTGAAAATAAAATCATTTTTTCTACCTTTAATCTGGTGATTTTATTTTTCTAATCATACAGTTTACAATTTATTTAACATTTGATAAAAACGCTTATGAAAACCTATGTGCTGTACAATTTTTCCAGGACCGTCTTATCCATTTGCTGTTTTCCTCTCCTTCACTTTCTTCCCTACGTCCATCTTTGGAGGAGAATGTGGCGCAGTGGTTAGAGCTACAGCCTCAGCCCCCTGAGGTGGTGGGTTCAAACCCTGTGCTGCTCCTCGGGACCCTTGGCAAGCCACTTGGGCCCTCTTTTACTAAGGTGTGCTAACCGATTAGCGCGCATGTTAGTTTATGGACGCTAATTCGATTAGTGCGCCTTAGCAAAAGAGGGAGTTAATCTTCCACTGCCCCAGGTACATTAGACAGAGTGTGAGCCCGCTGGGACAGATAGGAAAATGCTTGAAGTACCTGCATGTAAACCACTTTGAGAGTGGTGGTAATCAAGGCCCAATCCTTTTCCCTTTAAATGCTCGATTTTTTTTCCATTTTTCTGCTTCCTTCTCGATCTATTTACTTTTCCATGTCTTCCCCTCCTCTCCATCTGTGTGCACCATCTCCACCCTCTCTCTGTCCTTCCCCTTTCCTCCCCATCTTTCTTGCCCACAGAAGTCTGGCATTTTCTTCCCCTTTTCCTCCCTCCCCTCACCTTCCCCTCCATCTGTCGGGATCTGGCACTTTTTGTTTCTAACGCTGCAGTTCTGCACTCTTTGGGCCATAGGCAGCATGAATGAAATACGCTGCCATTGGCAACCTCAAAAGCTTTCCCTCTACTATTGCTCTCTTTCCTGCGGGTTATTGGGTTCAATTCTAGTCTCCTTATCTCAAGAAAGATATAGTGGTGCTAGAAAAGGTTCAAAGAAGAGCGACCAAGATGGTAAAGGGGATGGAACTCCTCTCGTATGAGGAAAGACTAAAACGGTTAGGGCTCTTCAGCTTGGAAAAGAGACGGCTGAGGGGAGATAGGATTGAAGTCTACAAAATCCTGAGTGGAGTAGAAGGGGTACAAGTGGATCGATTTTTTGCTCTGTCAAAAATTACGAAGACTAGGGGACACTCGATGAAGTTACAGGGAAAAACTTTTAAAACCAATAGGAGGACATTTTTTTTTTTCACTCAGAGAATAGTTAAGCTCTGGAACGCGTTTCCAGAGGATGTGGTAAGAGCGGATGGCGTAGCTGGTTTTAAGAAAGGTTGGGACAAGTTCCTGGAGGAAAAGTCCATAGTCTGTTATTGAGAAAGACATGGGGGGGGGGAAGCCACTGATTGCCCTGGATCGGTGGCATGGAATGTTGCCACTCTTTGGGATTCTAGAATCTTTTTACTCTTTGGGATTCCAGAATGTTGCTACTCTATGGGACTCCGGAATCTTGCTAATCCTTGGGATTCTGTATGGAATGTTGCTACTCTCTGGGATTCTGGAATGTTGCTACTCTTTGGGATTCTTTAATCTTGCTACTCCTTTGGATTCTGTATGGAATGTTGCTACTCTTTGGGTTTGGGCCAGGTACTAGTGGCCTGGATTGGCTACCGTGAGAACGGGCTACTGGGCTCGATGGACCATTGGCCTGACCCAGTAAGGCTATTCTTATGTTCTTATAAGTCAAAGGCTCTCGAATAAGTATGCTTTGCCATATTCTGCTCCGTTCATCTAACCAAAATTGGGTGTCAGGTCAAAAGCGCGCCGGGACAAAGGCGCGCCCAGACAATTGAGCGCAGCGCACGCCGCTCTAAATTACTGTTTTTAGTGCTCCGACGGGGGGTGTGTGGGGGGGGAACCCCCCACCTTATTTAATAGACATTGTGCCCCGTTGTGGGGGCGTTGTGGGGGGTGTGGGGGGTTGTAACCCCCCACATTTTACTGAAAACTTCACTTTTTCCCTGTTTTTAGGGAAAAAGTTCAGTTTACAGTAAAATGTGGAGGGTTACAACCCCCCAAACCCCCCCTAACGCCGGCGCGATGTCTATTAAGTAAACTGGGGGGGTTCCCCAACAAAAACCCCCGTCAGAGCCCCTAAAAACTGTAATTTAAAGCGGCGCGGCGGCGCGCCCTGCACTCAATTGTCGGCGCGCGCTTTTGTCTTTCGCACCGTTGTCTATGAACCCAAAATTGACTGCCACTCCGTTCCTCAATTAAGTAGCAGGCATAGGAGTGGGTAAAAACTCTGTCCTTCAAATTCTCTTTACACTGGACCAAAACTCAGAAGGCAAGGGAGGCTTCACGCCCAGAGCCTGAGCCTGAAATAGCAATCTATCAAGTGTTGTGAGTGATTCTGGTAGTGTGTGATTTATTCTCTAGGAGTCCAAACATCTCTGTCCCACTTTCACCATGCTTTATAGTTTAATAACATTATTGTCAAGCCAGTGATTCATACGAAAGGAAAGCATCTGTTTAAGAATACATCGATCAAAATAAATCCTGGACAGCACTTGACATGGAACAGAGAGAAATCCATATGTTATTGAAGTAGAAATTGTCTGATCGTATTTGTTTTTAATTATTATGGTGTAAATCAACCTGCAAGAATGGCTACGAAATCCATTTTGGCTGCTGGCCTGAGGTTTCATTCGCCAGTGGCCCACTTTAAGTCATAATTTCTGCTTCATAAATTAAAATATTTATGGAAAAACACAGAATGAAAAGGCTGTGAGACAAGGAAGCGGGGGGGGGGGGGGGGAGTATAGAAAGAAGCACCCACATAAATGAGCAGTTTGTAGGGTTGTGCAGAACAAACATTTATTTCTTTTTGATTCATTTTCAGCTTTTTCAGTCAATTTTTGTTGATTTTTTTTTTCCAATTTATTTCACATATTGGTGTTAAGATTTTTAACCTGCTTTACAACTTTTTAGTGCATTGAAATTGATTGTAATATAAGAACATGTGAATAGACTTACTGGGTCAGACCAATGGTCCGTCAAGCCCAATCCAGGCCACTAGTACCTGGCCAAAATCCAAAGAGTAGCAGTATTCCATGCTATTGATCCAGGGTAAGCAGTGGCTTCCCCAATGTCTTTCTCAATAACAGACTATGGACTTTTCCTCCAGGAACTTGTCCAAACCTTTCTTAAAACCAGCTACGCTCTTACCACATCCTCAGGCAATGCGTTCCAGAGCTTAACTATTCTCTGAGTGAAAAAAAATTTCCTCCTATTTGTTTTAAAAGTATTTCCCTGTAACTTCATTGAGTGTCTCCTAGTCTTTTGTCATTTTTTTTTTTTTAGTTCAAAAAGTTTTATTGATTTTATAGAATAATATGGTACAATACAATACCAACAATGTGAGTGTTCTTTTTGACGGAGTGAAAAATCGATCCCCTTGTACCCGTTCTACTCCACTCAGGATTTTGTAGACTTCAATCCTATCTCCCCTCGGCCGTCTCTTTTCCAAGCTGAAGAGCCCTAACCGTTTTAGTCTTTCCTCATACGAGAGGAGTTCCATCCCCTTTACCATCTTGGTCGCTCTTCTTTGAACCTTTTCTAGCGCCCTTTTGATTGATAAGTTAGCATGCAAAAATAATTTTAAATGTGTTTTCTTAAGATGCTTCACTGAACCAAATATACACTAGTGAATGCACACCCGAATTAGGTTTACAATTAGGCTGATTGTGATAAGGACTGGAGCACTAGAATGGTAGTGTGTACGTTTCTGGTCAGGAAAGAATAAGAAATGAATAAAGAATGATATTTAAATGTTTGAAGCCCTCTTTTTCTAAGCAGTGTCATTCTCAAGAAGTACCTGGTGGAAACCCATAGAGGAGGAACATTCCAGAGCTGAGATTGTGATGTCATTATGCCTCATTCCACCAATGCCTAAGAGCCAACCGCATCAGTGATGTCACAATGGCTCAACTGTGCTATACTTGGCTCACAAAAGAACATATGTATAGCCATACTGGGACAGACCAAAGGCCCATCAAGCCCAGTATCCTGTTTCCAACAGTGGCCATCCCAGGTCCTAAGTACCTGGCAGAAACCCAAAGAGTAGCAAAATTCCAGAGCTGCGCTTGTTGCAAGTTTCCGGGTCTCGCTGCGTCTTTGTCAGGTAGCTGAGATTGTGATGGAAGAAAATTCTACCCTACCCTAAACTTTTCCAAGACAGAGCAGCATATCAAAGGTTAATAATCATAAACTGTAAACAATTTAGTTATCTGCAAATTTCATCACTTTACTTGTTCCCATTTTCAGATTATTTATATAAATGTTAGCGTATCAGATCCAGGGCAAATCCCTGTGATACACTCCTATTCAGTGGAGTAGTAGTAAGCGGCAGGGTGCGGTCCACCCCGAGCGCAATCTTGATAGGGGTGCCGGCAACCCTTCTCCCCCTGCCCCGCGTGATCACCTCTGTGCCTTCTCCTGTACCTTTTTTTACTTAAGCGGTTTACAGAAAAATAGACAATAGAGTGCATTAAAATTATAAGTAAAATAGGTACTTAGAAATTCCCTTACTGTCCCGAAGGCTCACAATCTAACTAAAGTACCTGGAAAAATGACAATTAGTAGAGTAATGAAGAAATAAAATAGAGAATAGATGAGAAAAATAAGAAAATAAACATTCTAATAAGACTACAATGATCTAAAGGACTTTGAAAGGTTGAAAAAAGAGGGGAGATAAGAATAGATGCAGAGGGAGAACCGTTGAAGCAATAGAATTCTGGGGAAATTTAAATGAAATTTGAATGATAAAAAAAACAAAATAAGTGGTAAAACAATAAGTGAGATTAAAAAATATATCATAAACTAAAAAGAATTGAAAGTACCTATTTTACTTATAATTTTAATGCACCCTATTGTCTATTTTTCTGTAAACCGCTTAGAATCCTAACGGAGTTTAGCGGTATATAAGAAACAAATTACATTACATTACATTACATTACATTACTTCTCCAGCGCGAGCAACATGGCTGCCCGCGTCGGCATTAGCACTCTCTCCGATGTCATTTCCAGGTCCCGTGTCTAGGAAGTGACGTCAGAAGGCGAGCCGACGCGGGCTTGCTGTTCGCATCGGAGAAGTTAAAAAGGTAGGGGGAAGGAGATGGGGCGCGCGCATGGTAGGGCTGTGGGGAAAAGGGGCGCCATCACCCCAGAAGCCTGGCACCCTCACTACACCACTGCTCCTATTCATCTTTCCCCGTTGTCTTTTTAACTGTGCTTTCTGTTCTCTATCATTCGATTAGTTCCCAATCCACAATAGAACATTAACTCCTTTTGCATTACTTTTTCATCTTCATAGGAGTCTCTTGAGAGACTTGTCAAAACCTTTTCTAAAATCCAGATACGTGTATATAAATGTTTGTGGGTTTTTGTTTCTTTTTTTAAATAGAATGTAGAAAAAGGGATTAAGATGTCCAGGTTGAGCAAGGTCAATTTCTACTAATATTTTAGAAAGGGATCTGTTTGCTGATCCTTCTCCCCCCCCTGCCCCCTCCCCCTCCAGCGGTCTGGCATCACCCCCTTCCATCTTCAACCCCTTTTCCTGAGTCTAATCTTTCTTTTGGCTTTTCAAAAGACATCGTCGGCAGCTTAGCTGGTTTTAAGAAAGGTTTGGACAAGTTCCAGGAGGAAAAGTCTGTTATTGAGAAAGACATGGGGGAAGCCACTGCTTGCCCTGGATCGGTAGCACGGAATATTGCTACACCTTGGGTTTTGGCCACCTGGATTGGCCACCGTGAGAACGGGCTACTGAGCTTGATGGACCTTTGGTCTGACCCAGTAAGGCTATTCTTATGTTATTATGTTTCCCAAACACTGCTCTGCCTCCAGCTTGGCCTCTTCTACCATGGCCTGCCTAACTGGCGTATTTCGGTTTCCTCGGTGGCAGGTCACGGTAGAGATAAGAGGCTGGGACTGGTGGCAGGACAGCATTTGGGAATCACTGCCGCCGCCAACTTTTAGAAAGCCAAAAGAAAGGTTAGACTCGGGGAAGGGGGGGAGATGCCAGCCTGTGGCTGAGGAGGGGTTTGAGCAAATATAAAAGGTGTCAGTATGTTGTACTGGCACAAACCAGCATTAAAAAAAAAAAAGCCCTGGGTACATCTGTAATAAAACTTCCCAGAATTAAATAAATAAAAAAGGAAGACCCACTCATATGAATTGCTTTGCCAATTGTTTCTGAAACCCCCCCCCCCCAAAAACCTCTGAAAATTACTCCACACTCCCGATACATGAGCTAAGCTATAACTCATCCTTAATAAAATCTAAAAGTTTTGTGCTTCATTATCTGCAAGTTTCCATTGCTTTTCGGACTGGAATGAAAAAATGATAATGTACAATGCACTCAATTACGATACTCTAGCTCAGTGTTCTTCAACCACCGGTCCATGGGCCAGTGCTGGTCCACAGAAATTTCCTGCCGGTCCACAGGGCCAGCACGTGCATCAGGCCCAAAACAGTGTTCTTCATCTGCCGGTCCACGGTGCGATCGATGCGGCGTTATCTTCGAGCCAGCTCCCTCTTCCTAACTGATTCAGTGCACAAAACCATGGACAGTGGCTCCTACGCACGTCCTGCGCCTGAACCGGAAGCCTTCGCTCTGACGTTGCAGATGAGGCACGGGACGTGCAAGGTGCAATTAGTACTATTATGGGGGCGGGGTCTGAGGTGGAGATTGGGTAGAGATGGGCGGGGTCTGGCCCACGACTTAGCCCAGTGTTCTTCAACCATTGGTCCACGGTGCGATCGATGCGGCGTTATCTTCCAGCCAGCCAGCTCCCTCTTCCTCACTGATTCAGTGCACAAAGCCACGGGCAGTGGCTCCTACGCGTGTCTTGCGCCTGAACAGGAAGCCTTCTCTCTGACGTTGCAACGTCAGAAGGAAGGCTTCCAGATGAGGCACGGGACGTGCAAGGTGAAATTAGTACTATTATGGGGGCGGGGTCTGAGGTGGAGATTGGGTAGAGATGGGCGGGATCTGGCCTACGACTTAGCCCAGTGTTCTTCAACCGCCGGTCCATGGACCAATGCCGGTCCACAGAATAATTCTTTTAGCTCTGCCGGTCCATAGGTGTAAAAAGGTTGAAAAACACTGCTCTAGCTTTAATTCCTCCTTGGCGAAGACCGAGAAATGAATTAGCATTCATTTGTAAAATGTAAATGCTATTTTAATATTTACTTTTTGCTTTGCTTTTCGGAATTTACTTCAGTCTGTTTGAAATTCAAATTGCTGCAAAAAAAAAATATCGTATCTGCTCTTATAATTCTGGTTGCAGATTGAAGCATGTGTTTCTCAAGGTCACAGAAATTTGGCCTCAGGCATTTGTCATATATTAGAGGCTTTAAAAAAAAAAAAAAATTGTTTTACATTCGAGTCCTTGTGATTGTGAAATTTACTTCCTCTTTTAGTAAAAGAAGGCCTTAGAGACAGGACCGTTGTTTACCTGACTGATTGGCAAATTGATTTCCAGTTGCAAATAGGTGCACATCCACAAACCACCCCCACAACCTCTGGATGCCGGCAACCCTCCTCTCTGCCCTCCTTCCTCCTCTTTCCCCTGCTTCGCACGCTCCCCTTCCCCCATACCTTTTTAACTTTGGTGCGAGCAGCCACCAACTTCGGTGCTTTCTCTGACGTCATTTCCGGGACCCGCACCTAGGAAGCAATTTGTCTTTGTACTTATTTACTTATGCCCCGTCTTTCCCAAGGTGGGCCACAATGGCGTACACTTCCCCCCTCCGCATTCGCGGTTTCGTTGTTCGTGTTTTTGGTTATTTGCGGGTTTTTTTCGTGTGCATGCTCCGCCTCCACATTTACATCACAGGAAGTCGCTGCTCCCAGCGATGCACAGAGAGAATCGGTCCTCTCAGCGTTGTACAGAGAAAATCACGGCACTTTCTTCGCAGGAACAGGTAAGGTTATTCATGGGTTTGTGTCTTTTTTCGGGCTTTTTACAGAAAGCCCGCGACTAACGTACGTAAAGTTATTCGCAGTTTTTCTGTATTCGCGGCCATGCTGATCCCCTATCTCTGCGAATATGGAGGGGTCGGCGGTTCACGGTCCTGGTCATTCGCAGTATTTTCTGACCACGAATGACCGGGCAGGAGAAGGCAGCTGGAGAGGCAGGAGAGGGCAGACGGAGTGCCGGCGAGTGAAGGAAATCATTCGCTGTATGCTCTGACCGCCTCTTCCTGTACTAAATTTGGGCCTTACCAATCAGGAGCTGTGTGTCAAAGCAGCTCCTGATTGGTGAGGCCCAACTTTAGTAAAGGAAGAGGCGGTTAGAGCATCCAGCGAGTGATTTCATTCATTTGTTGGCGCTCCGGCTGCCCTATCCTGCCTCTCCTGCCTAAAAACCATATTCACGTTTTTTTTTTTATTTGCGGGGTTTCCTAGAACGGAACCCCCCGTGAATTTCGAGGGAGTACTGTATTCAAGAAATCCATCAAGACAAACTAACACCGCAGGAAGCATTTCAATCTTGCCCAGATCTTACAATCTCTAACCAAATTATCTCTCTTTTATTGAGCATGTTTCTGACATCGTAGACATCCTCAGTGGCAGGTATAAATGCACAGTTCCATTTTTTTAGCCTTGCTTAAAAGACAGCTGGACAACCCCCCCCTTGCCAGATGCATGTTTTTCGCTTTTAGACATCTATATCCCATCTTTCTAAAATTGGGGTTTAGATGTTCATAGAATACAAATGTAAACACACATTTGAACAAACCAGAATAGTGCTCGTAAAATAAACACCTATCATTCAGGGTGTTATTTTTAAAGATATTGGCAGGTATAAGGACATAAGAATAGCCTTACTGGGTCAGAGCAATGGTCCATCAAGCCCTGTAGCCCATTCTCACAGTGGCCAATCCAGGTACCTAGCACTTGGACAAAACCCAAAGAGTAGCAACATTCCATGCAGAATCCCAAGGAATAGCAAGATTCCGGAATCCCAAAGAGTAGTAACATTCCAGAATCTCAGAGTAGCAAGATTCCGGTACCCCAAAAAGTAGCAACATTCCATGCTACCGATCCAGGGCAAGCCGTGGCTTCCCCCATGCCTTTCTCAATAACAGACTATGGACTTTTCCTCCAGGAACTTGTCCAAACCTGCATATGTCCGTATTTCAATGCGGAGACTGCCAAGTTGAAGCTGCTTTCTGTGCATGTGCATATATATTTTAGTTATTTATTAACTCCTCCACCCCGTATATTCCACTTATACCTAAGCGGATTACAAAACTAAACAAACATAATCATATGATAAAAACACAAAAAAAATCCCACAGTATAAAACACAACAACATACAGTACAGATAACATTTCCATTAATCGCTTCATTCCTTCAATCACTGCTTCTTAACCACTTAAAAAGCTTCTGTAAAAAAAGAGATATTTTAAATCATTTTTTTAAACTCTGAAAGTCCCATCAGATTATTCCAAAGCTTCACCCCTGCCTCCAAAATAGCCATAGCGCTGGTACTAGCATACCTTGCATGTGTAACTCATCAACAGACAAACGCATCGTGTTCTCCGATCTTAAGGGTCAATGGGGCTGATGTAATATCACAGCAGGTGAAAGATACCACGGTATCCCTCGGTGAATGGCTCGAAAAATCAGTACAGTATAATCTCGTTATAACGGACTTCAAGGGACCTGGAAAAACGGTACACAACATTATCCCAGAGTTGCATTTTTTGAAAACTTTATTTAGGTGAACTTGAAACGTACAATCAATGAACAACAGTCACTGCTCAAGCATATCAGCAACATCAAGACCAAAACTCAGCAAAACATTGGTCTGGCACGAAACGATTGCAAAACCAGAACACTAAAAGATGTTCTAAAGCATTATGTCGTACTGTACTGGAAAGAAAAATACTCTCATCTTCTGGGCTGCATTTTGATACTATATCACCGGCACGCCATGCGCCTTGTAGGCGGAGCTTGCATGTCCGTTATAGCCGAAGAAAACTACAACTAAAAGCAGCTTTGGGGACCAAATTGGTTGTCTGTTATATCCGAAAGTCCATTACATGCGAGTCCGTTACATGCAATGATTTTCTGTTTATAAAGGCGCACGGCTGGGACAAGCGGACCTTGTCCGCTATAGGCGAGGTTCCATTATAATATTATAACGAGATTATACTGTATTTGCAAAATGACTGCTCTCACAGTACCTGCTGACAAGCAAACGTTCTTACACACTTGTATTTGATAAAATATGACCGACAGAGCTCTTTGTTAAATAAAGGGAGAATGGTGGACATCCAGACCTGGAAGTCCCAATTTCAATCTCAGTGACCCTTGTGCAATGGACTTTCATGGAAAAATACTTCTGGAGTTTCTGGAAATACACATTTAAGCAGGGCAGGATTAACCAATAGGCCAAG
Source organism: Geotrypetes seraphini (assembly GCF_902459505.1). NCBI lineage: Eukaryota > Metazoa > Chordata > Amphibia > Gymnophiona > Dermophiidae > Geotrypetes > Geotrypetes seraphini. The sequence continues at coordinate 16,326,585 of NC_047085.1, forward strand.
GAGGCCCGTGCCTAGGGCCCAAAATGATCAGGGGGGCCCGATGAAGGAGGGCATCAACATTGTTTTTTCCAAACGGCGATGCGGGCTCCCCCCGATCGGCAACGCGGCTCCCCCCCCCCCCCCCATCAACGGAAAATAAGACAAGCAAGCAACGCGGGTAAGAAAGGCAACGGGAACTGTAATTGTGCAAGCGGTGCTGCTTGCCCAAAGCTTCCCTCTGATGCAGCTTCCTGTTTCCGCCTGGGCGCATGGTGGGGTGGGGGCGGGGCAGGGGGCCCAGTGTACCTGTGTGCCTAGGGGCACTCAATGAATTAATCCTGCCCTGCATTTAAATGAAGTAGAAAGTGTAAAAGCTTAAATGTAATTGGCCAAGTTTAGACAGAGAGGGGTCCTTTTACTAAGGCGCATCAACCGATTTGACGCATGCAAACGATTAGCGTGCCCTAAATGCTAATGCATCCATAGAATATAACGGGCGCATTAGCATTTACCAAGCGTCTTAGCAAAATGACCCCATATTTAGGGATTATGGCATCTAATTCTTCTTATATTTCCATTTTTTGACTCTCTAGGTCAATTGTCCATGAAATTGTACCTCTCGCCTAGCTCTCATTTCTTTCTCCCTCCTCCCATCCCAGGTTCTTCTCCATGCTGATATTGAAATCCCAAACGGGAGTCCTGACGGGGCTCCGAGTTGGTACGTCTGGCTCTTCTTATCGATCCAAACCCGAGAAGAGAGAATGAAAGGTTTACTTTTGATAGATCTTTCATTTCTGAGGTAACCGAATTATGAAGGCCTACGAGCGCGGAAATTTCCAGAGAGCTCCCAGCTCATTTCTCAATGATTCATAATAACCACACGTCGCCGTTCAGCAATCAATCTCTTCTTAAAAACTCAGCTCATGGAGGTCAATACTTCCCCGTCAGGCATTCCCAGTTAAGCCACGCGTGCCATAGGTCTCAGTTTATTTGATTCATCCATTGCTGCGGTTGAAATCACCAATCACGCGTGTATCAATAATTAATTAAAGCCAATTGATGCCATTTCATAGTTATAAGAAATACATTAACCAATAATGAAAAAAAAAAAAAATCTTCTCTTCTAGCTACGGTCTTCAACTTAATCAAATTGACCATACGAAATTTACATACAATCAATTGGGCAGCATTTGAACATCAATTCTAATTTGTTCTTCTTTGTTGTTAATTATTACGAAACAGTTACCAAGTTCAAATATTCTTTCACTCTAATTAGCTCATAAAGGAACGGAGTACTCTTATGATCCAGATAAAATCAAAATGGAGTCTACTGTATTCACTAAACTATGTGATATAAAAAAGTTATAGCATGTAGCCTGGGGTAACTTTATGCAGCAGGAGTAGTGAGATTATGGCCCTCTTTGGCAAAGGCCCGCTAAGCGTTATAGCGCGGATTTAACGCACGCTAAATCAACGCGTGCGCTAAACACTAACGCGTCCATAGGATAACCTGCATACGTTAGCATTTAGCGTGCGCTAAAAAGCTTAGCGCACCTTTGGAAAAGAGGGGGGGTACGTGCATGAATTTCTCTAGCAGTAAGAAGCAGTTCCTGAGCAAGGGCTGCAGATACATTTCACCGCGAGGTTAAGTGAAGAGGCTGCCTCTGTAATTGTTACTGGAGGTGTACAGCCTCCAGAGGGCTGTTTTCCCGATATGAAATATGAACTCTAAGGCAGGTAGTTTAGCCTTTGAGTTCCAGCACCTTCTGGAACTCACAGTTCATAACAGATCTCTGAATGGGGGTTGCATTTGTGAATCATTAGAGTTTATTACAAGGACCTGTCTTAGGTGGGAGATTGTCTTTTGGCAATCTCCCCCATCAGATCTGGATTCCCGTCTGCCAATTGGCGAATGAGAAACAACACATCGCCTTGTACTAAAAAATAACAGATATAAATAGTTTGGTTATTTTCTAAGTTTGTAACTGAGTTTCTCTCTCCAATTCCCGAGAGAAGGAAACTGAAGTTTTGGTCCAAACGACCGGTGTGGTCTGAATCATTAAGAAGAGAGCTTGCGCCTGCCTGCCAGCAGGAGTTCTGCTCCTGGCTCCTGGCTCAACCTATACAATTACCTTGTGGCAAACCCTAACCCAGCAGCCGGGTAAAAAGGGGTCTGTTACAAATACAGTATTCCCCTGAAATTTGTGGGGGGGTTTCGCCTGTCAAAAGGCAGGGGAGGCAGGAGAGGGCAGCTGGAGCGCCGGCGGATGAAGAAAATCACTCGCGGTCTACTCCGACCGCCTCATCCTGTAGTAAAGTCGGGCTACACCAATCAAGAGCTGCTTTGACACGCAGCTCCCAATGGGTGTAGCCCGACTTTACTACAGGAAGAGGCGGTCGGAGCAGACCGCGAATGAGTGAGTCTGTGATTCGCGAACCGTGAATTTGTGGGGGAATAATGTACATAACAGTTCCAACCGGTGGAATAGTAAGGGGGGGAGGGTGGTGGTCCGCCCCCAGGTTCCGTCTTGGTGAGGTCGCCAGCATCCGTCCACCTCTACGCCCCCTGTTCCTACCCGAACCCCCGCCGCACACATGCGGCCCCTTCTCTTCCCTTGCACCTCTTTCATTTCCCTGGCGCGAGTATTAGGAACTTGCTGCCTGCGTCAGTGTTGGCGCTCTCTAATGTTACGTCTGGGTCCTGCGCAGAGAAAGTGACATAGAAAGGAGAGCCGACACGACGCGGACAACAAGCTGCTCTCGCCTGGAAAATTAAAGTTATGGGGAAGGAGGGCACGCAGGGGGGGAGTCGGGAAGCATCGGAGAGTGGGGCACCACTACCCTAGACGCCACTCACCCTCGCAACGCCACCGGTCCCAACATAAGAGGAGGTGCTAAACGGCTAGCATGAGAGCAGGATGCATGATAATGAAAAAAATTGCACTGGAGATGTCAAGTCCAACCTACACTAATCTGCCTACCTTTTTAGACAGGTTACTGATAGAGAATGACACGGTGACAAAATTCATCACCGTTCCCGTCCCTGCGGATAACCGCGGGAAACCATCTTCATGTCATTCTTTAAGGAGAGAGGGAAGAATCAGAGTATGAATGGCCACAACCACTGACCCACAAGCTTTGCTTTGAAGAATGCTGGTGTAGAAGGACCGAGGTTGAAACAGACACTACAGAATGACAGTCTCTGGTATCCAGAGCAGATATTGTGATGTCATAATGCCTCATTCCACCAGTGCCTAAGAGCCATTCACATCAGTGATGTCACAATGGCTTCATTATCCTTGGCTCACATAAGAATCAGAGTATGAATGGCCACAACCACTGACCCGCAAGCTTTGCTTTGAAGAATGCTGGTGCAGAAAGACTGAGGTTGAAATAGACACTAGAAAATGACATGGGTCATTCATCCATCCAATTCATTTTTGTAGATTTTCAGTCTTTTAGACATTTTTTTTTTTTTTGCACTTTTTGACCCTTCCTATTACGTAACCCTTCATTGTTATCTTTTTCTAAAATTTTGGCGTTCCACCCCCTCTCCCACTGTTGTCTGTTAGTCTGTCTGTGTGCTAATGTTCCTGTAACCCCTTTTTATATTTGTCATTCGCTTTGAAACTGTTATAAGCGTTTGCATCAAATTTGAATAAACATGAAACACGGTCGACAAAACCTTTATTTGCAGTTTGTATCAAAGCTTTATAATGAGTCTTTAAAAACGCTAAAAAAAAACAAAGTTCCAAAAAACAAAGTCCCGACTAGGATCCAAGTTTCGGCGATATAGTCGCCTTCCTCAGGGAACAGTTATGAACTAAGGCCCTCTATTACAAAGGTGCGCTAAGGGGCTCATAATTGAAAGAGAAAAACGTCCAAATACCGGCCTAAGTCGACACTTGGACAAACATTTCTCAAAAATGTCCAAGTGCCAATGATAAAAACGGGTTTTGGACATGTTTCTAAACAACCTAGGCCTTCATAGTGCTGCTCAAAGTCCACAGCTAAATGGGGCGTTTCGGGAGACGTGTCGTGGTGGTTTGCTTAGTGAATTTGGGCCTTGAAGTCCTCTTTTTGCGCCTATTTAGAAGATGACCGTCTGTTGTTACCCTCAGAATGTCTCCTTCATTTTATGTGTTCTTATCAGTTTGTTTTATATGTGAGCATTTCTGTTGTAATATTTAATTATTTAGAGGTCATTTATTTCAATGTTCATATGTTGTTTTTTACCCCCTCTTGCGCGGTAAATATTAGCGCGCGTTAATCATGCTCTAAACGCTAACGCGTGCATGTTATCCTATGGACACGTTAGCGGTTAGTGCACATGTTGATTTAGCATGCGCTAAACGTGCGCTAAAATGTGTGGAGGGGCATAATCGAAAGGGACGTCTAAGTCCGTTTACGTCTATCACGCAAGTTGTCCAAAATAAAAAACAGCCTAAGATACATTTTCGAAAAATACATCCAAATTTTTTTTCGTTTCGAAAATTGTCTAGTTATACGTCCTGCCGATCTGATCGTCCAAGCCGCTAAATCGCCTATCTTTATACCACATTTCTGTCCAAGTCCAAAATGCCTAGAACAAGCCCTGTTGGACGTGGGAGGGGTCTGCAAAGTGATGGACTGCACACCCAGACATGCCTCCTAAATAGTGGGGTACCTTACAGGGCACTGCTGTGAACTTCACAAAAAGGGTGCCATGGCTTCTTCTCCCTACAGCTCCCTTATAGGACATGATGAGCCCCCCAAATCACCTCCAGAATCCCCTAGATCCACTTATCTACCACCCCAATAGCCCTTATGGCTGCAGGAGCCACTTATATGCCAGTACAAAAGGGTTTTGGGGGTGTATAGGGGAGTTCACATGTTTCAGTATCAATACAGTGATTACAGGAGCTTATGGGCATGGGTCCTCCTTTCTATGGGTCCCTAACCCACCCCCAAGACGACTTAAGCTGCCTCTGGGTTGGACAACTAGGCTTTCCTATGCCAGGCGGCCAGGTGATGATGGTCTGGAGGCTGAAATTTAAAGTTATGATTAAAATTTTTATGGGGTGGGGGGGGGGTCGGTGATCACTGGGGTAGTGTGTGGGGGTCTGTTTTATGTGTTTACAGTGCTTATCTGGTGACTTTAGATGGGTTTTTGTGACTTAGACCATGTTTTACATGGTCTAAGTCACAATGTCCAAGTTCCGTCTAGGCTCTGTTGTAAAACTTTTGGTTATACATGCTGTACGACTAAGTCTAAGCCGGCCCACGTCCCGCCCAATTCCCGCCCTCGACATGCCCCCCCGAAATGCCCCGTTTAGCTTTGGTCGTTCAGCGGCACTATGAAGGCCTAGGTCGTTTAGAAATACGTCCAAAACCCGTTTTTATTATCGGCACTTGGACGTTTTTGAGAAATGTTCCTCCAAGTGCCGACTTAGGCCGGTTTTTGGATGTATTTCTCTTTCAATTATGAGCCCCTTAGTCTATAGGAAGAAGAAATGCAGGTGTAAATAAGTTTAGCATATAGGAAGAGGAGATGCAAATGTTAAGAGCCTTAGCCAATAGGGAGAGGAGGAGATAGTGGATGGGCCATTTGGCCTTTATCTGCCATCATGTTTCTATAACCATAAAGCTCTATGACCTCACAATGCAGGTGTAAAGAGCCTTAGCCTATAGGAAGAGGAGATGCAAATGTTAAGAGTCTTAGCCAATAGGGAGAGGAGGAGATAGTGGATGGGCCATTTGGCCTTTATCTGCCATCATGTTTCTATAACCATAAAGCTCTATGACCTCACAATGCAGGTGTAAAGAGCCTTAGCCTATAGGGAGAGGAGGAGATAGTGGATGATATGGATGGTCAGACTGGTTGGGCCATTTGGCCTTTATCTGCTGTCATGTTTCTATCATGATCAAACTGCAGAACCCAAATCACAGAACACCTCAAATACTACGCAAAAAATAGTTCTTAGGAATACGATGTGTAAGAGAGAGGATTCCTGTGAAGAAATGTTAACTTTTTATTCAAATATTTTAATTTTATCGGGAGACCTCAGTGTGGATTGTATAAATCAAACGAACGCTGCGCGTTCAAAACTTCAACTCGTGCCCGAGCACCAGCTCAATGCAACACACCATCATAGCGTCTTGCCTTGTGCACTTAATTTGTGAAAAAGTGTAAACACCCTCAAAATAAATGTGAGGCAACAAACCCAATCTCTTAAACCTAAATAGAACTGCACAGCCCTATATATCTCAATGCACTTATCTTATAGTAGAAAGTCAATGGGCAGAATGTGTAGGTCTTTATATGCCATCATCTACTATGTTACATGAAATGTATAGCAACTGTGATGTTACGTGTATAGATGGATTATTATTTGTGACCCAGCTTAAACAGTAAGGCCAAGTGGAATAGAATTGCTCAAATTAAATAAAAATGAAATGTATTAAAATATATTATTGGCTAATTGACACTAATGCATGGTAATCTGAATTAATGTAGCTATTAATTCCATCCCTCCCCCAATCTAGACACCATATGTGCACAATAATGAGCTGCATTACATACAAATTCATATGATACATTTCATTATTATAATACAAATGCAATAAAAAGTCTTCTGCTAAAGTTGGCAACTGCTTAATTGCACAAAATTTAACTATACCTGGTTTTAAGAAAGGTTTGGACAAGTTCCTGGAGGGAAAGTCCATAGTCTGTTCTTGAGAAGGATATGGTGGAAGCCACTGCTTCCCCTGTTTCAGTAGCATGGAATATTGCTACACCTTGGGTTTTGGCCATCGTGAGAACGGGCTACGGAGCTTGATGGACCATTGGTCTGACCCAGTAAAGCTATTCTTATGTTCTTATGTGCTTATGTTTCTCCTGGGAACACTGAACAGAACTCCCAGGGAGTTTATTAAGGAGCAGATGTTTGGCTAAAAAAAAAGAATCCCCTCTTTCTGATGGGGTCATACCCTCCAACCCCTGCAGCTGACCCCTCAAAAAGGTAACATATTCCGCTCCCTTAAGCCCCATCCTCTTGCAGTAAATGTAGACCCCCCCCCCCCCCCACTTTGAACCCTCCTGACATGTAATTCAATATTTCTGAGGATCTTCTGGGGCAGGAGAAATCCCCAGGCAACATCACTTCCCAATATTACTGCCATAAAAAAAAGAGATAAAAAAACAAACAAACAAACAATGAAACAAAATTAAAATGTTTCAATATTTTCTTAAATATTCTTAGCAACCTCCTTTTTGTAAGTTGGGGTAGAATTTTCCTTTCTTGGTTATGATAATTTCAACGGAAATAGGAGTTTAAATAGTTAAATGCCTCCATAAAATTAAGGGTATGGTTATCCTTTATTGATGACCAAATTTTATGTTATGTAATGCAATTCTTTCTCCTCAATGATGCGGGCTTGATGGGATTTCTGATTTTCTATGACTGATTTAAGTTGTATTAAGAAATAATATTTCTATATTTTTTGTGTAAATTCCCATATCCTGTATACTTGTTCAGATACGTTAAAAAATTTCAATTAAAAAAAAAAAATTAAAATGTTTCCAGTTTACATCCCTATCGAGCAACTGGTTAGTTGTTCATCAGCTCCTTAGTGAAAGTTTCCCACACAGTACCGCATTTAAAAAGTTTCCTCAAGACAGCGACTGTGCCAAGGTCAAATCGAGACCGTTAAAAGGGTTTAATAAAAATCTCAAATCGGGCTGATTAACTCCAAACGCAATTCAGGGCATATGAGCACATGAGGAGTGATGCCGGGGAATTGCTGTTGACACTTTGAGCTGGAACAGATTAAGGGAAGAAAATGATGAGGAATGGGGAAGATTAGAAACTCTTTGTCAAGCAGATCAAACCCTTCTCATTGCTCTGGCGTGATCATTTATAACGTGCACAAAGGAGGACATGGATGAGAAGACGGGGAAGGATGACTATAGAAGCGGCACTTAGCCAAGGGCTTAGTTAGATGGAGTCAATCAATTAAAAGTAATGCAGAACATAGTCTAAAGGAATTGTTTGGGAAGTGATCCACTGAAACAAGAATTGAATTAAAAAAAATAGAATCTGTATTTATTTCACCTTTCCCAAGCTTAAATGTCTGCTTAAGCTGCGCTCAGCCGAAAAAAAAATGCAAAAACCGCAGCAAGAGTGGATGCAACGGCGTCGCCTGACCCAGTGACAGGAATCTCAGATTAGCTGTGCAAAATTCACACGGCAACTCGAGAGGAATCGACGAATTTGCAGCTAGACTTTCGTCAGCTGGATGCTGCAACCAGGGACTCCCTGTGCAATTACGGGTTTGCATTATCAGATAGCATCCGTCGTCTTACCGTGCAACCAACCCAACTCCTAGTGGCAGGATAGGGTTACTACGGGCACAGTGTCTGTTCGGGTAGCGGTCACCAAATCCTTTCAGGATTAGAACGTATGTGTGAGACAGGGGGAGGGGTGCAATTAGGAACTCACAGCAAATGACAGTTTACAAAAAAGAGGGACTGTTCAAGGCCCAGTTAAAAGCCCACCTCTTCGAGAGTGCTTTCAACTCCTAACTCCTCTCACCTTGGGTTCTGCATCCCCAACCCTATATGTCATGTCTGTCTGTCCAAGTTAGATTGTAAGCTCTTCAGAGCAGGGACCATCTATAAATGTCAGCCCACCTCTATGAGAGTGCTTTCGACTCCTAACTCCTCTCACCTTGGGTTCTGCATCCCCAACCTTATATGTCATGTCTGTCTGTCCAAGTTAGATTGTAAGCTCTTCAGAGCAGGGACCATCTATAAATGTCAGCCCACCTCTATGAGAGTGCTTTCGACTCCTAACTCCTCTCATCTTGGGTTCTGCATCCCCCAACCCTATATGTCATGTCTGTCTGTCCAAGTTAGATTGTAAGCTCTTCAGAGCAGGGACCGTCTATAAATGTCAGCCCACCTCTTTGAGAGTGCTTTCGACTCCTAACTCCTCTCACCTTGGGTTCTGCATCCTTAACCCTATATGTCATGTTTGTCTGTCCAAGTTAGATTGTTTATTCAAGTTTATTAAAAAAAATTTTTTATACCACTCAATCAAACTTCTAAGCGGTATACAAGTTAAGTGCTAATGGGGAACCAAAGACACAGGCTTACATAGGTAGAACTTGAGATAAGTTACAAGACAAATATCTCATAACATATAAACGAATGGGCACAAGAGGAAAGAGGGAGGATCTGCAATAATCAAGTAAAGTTAACGTAAAAGGTAAGTATGATAGGAAGGAAAAATTAAAATTAAAATAATAATAATTTAAATTATCTCTTCCTTCCAAAAAAAGGATTAAAAGAGTCAAGATTTTCAGTCAATCTCTGATCTTTAAGTTGTCTCAACTTTGGAATGATCTTCCGTTTCTTTTAAGGAGTTCCGGCTCACTTAAATTTTTTTCGCAAATCTTTAAAAACTACTTTATTTGCTAAACACTTTGAAAATTAATTTCCCTAAATTTAGTCTTATTTTTTTATGGTTTTTATTTCTTAAGTTAATTATTGTAAACCGGGTCGAGCTTTCTTAGAATGATGACTCGGTATATAAAGCCAAGCCTTAGATTAGATTAGATTAAAATTTAAAAGTTTTTGCCCTAATATGGGCAGTTAGGTGTCGAAAGCATCTTGAAATAGAAAGGTTTTAGGTTATTTTTAAAACTAGAAAGAGAAACTTCTGTACGAAGATGGTTAGGGGTAGAATTCCAAAGAGAAGGGGCAGTTACCACAAAATTATTAGATCTAAAGGTGTTGATATGTTTTAGGGAAGGAATTGTTAGGAGATTTTGAGATGTAATGTAATTTATTTCTTATATACCGCTACATCCGTTAGGTTCTAAGCGGTTTGAAGAAAATATACATTAAGATTATAAATGAGAAGTAAGAAGGTACTTAAAAAATTCCCTTACTATTAGAGGGGCAGTAAGGTATGATTAGATTATTAATAAATTCAGGTTGGTTACTTGGGTGTCAGGTCAAAAGCGCGCCGCGACAAAGGCACGCCCAGACAGTTGAGCGCAGCGCGTTGGGTGTCAGGTCAAAAGCGCGCCACGACAAAGGTGCGCCCAGACAATTGAGCGTAGCGCGGAGGCGCGCGCCGCTCTAAATTACTGTTTTTAGGGCTCCGACGGGGGGGCGTGGGGGGAACCCCCCCACTTTACTTAATAGACATCGCGCCGCGTTGTGGGGGCGTTGTGGGGGGTTTGGGGGGTTGTAACCCCCCACATTTTACTGAAAACTTCACTTTTTCCCTGTTTTTAGGGAAAAAGTTCAGTTTACAGTAAAATGTGGAGGGTTACAACCCCCCAAACCCCCCATAACGCCGGCGCGATGTCTATTAAGTAAACTGGGGGGGTTCCCCAACAAAACCCCCCGTCGGAGCCCCTAAAAACGGTAATTTTGTGTGGTGCGCGCCTCCGCGCTGCGCTCAATTGTTGGCACGCGCTTTTGTCTTTCGCGCCGTTGTCTATGAACCGGTTACTTGAGCGCGTTTTAAATAAAAGAATTTTATAATTGATTCTGTGCTTTGTAGAGAAGGGGTGACACGTGATCATATTTTTGTGCATTGAAAATAATTTTTACAGTTGTATTCTGAGCAGGGACCATCTATTTAATGTCAACATGTACAGTGCTGTGTACGCCTTTCAGCGTTATTTAAGTGATATATCGTAGTAGCAGGGAGATGGAGTCCACGAGACCCCCCACCATCACCCAGTTATAGGTTTTCCTCATTATATGGGAACTTAAAGCCAGTCCCTAAGTCTAAGGAATAGTCCAGAGCCTGTAGTTACCACTCGGGGTTCTTGGGCTTCCCATATCTGTCCTGAGTACTCAGTACCCATCAGGCTTACAAGTTGGGGAAAGGGGGGGGGGTTTGTGGGAGAATTTGAAGAAGGAGATATTTAATAAATTTATATTTATAAATATATTTTATATTTAATAAATTGCTTTCATGTAACGCCTAGAAGGCTAATATGGAAAAAAAGAAATGGAAGACCATCTTCAATAGGGCAGTAAAGAAAAGCATGGGAGAAGAAAACGGACAATGTGCCTTGGGAAAAGCAGCCTGTGTGTGCCAAAAACGCTAGAGCACCTTAGTAAAAGGAGCCCTAAGGCCTCTTCTATAGGTTCTATCCTGTAATAAGACGTAAGATCATCCTAAGAGTTTTCTAATGAACATTCTCCGATTCATGTAGAGTGCGTAGAATTGAATCGATTCAGCGGACGGCCACCAGGATGATCTCGGGGCTCAAGGGTCTCTCGTACGAAGAGAGACTGAACAAATTGCAGCTCTACACTCTCGAGGAACGTAGGGAGAGGGGAGACATGATCAAAACATTTAAGTACCTCACGGGACGTGTTGAAGTGGAAGATGATATTTTCTTTCTCAAGGGACCCTCGGCCACAAGAGGGCACCCGCTCAAACTCAGGGGCGGTAAATTTCATGGCGACACCAGAAAGTATTTCTTCACAGAGAGAGTGGTTGATCATTGGAACAAGCTTCCAGTGCAGGTGATCGAGGCAGACAGCGTGCCAGACTTTAAGAATAAATGGGATACCCATGTGGGATCCCTACAAGGGTCAAGATAAGGAAATTGGGTCATTAGGGCATAGACAGGGGGTGGGTAAGCAGAGTGGGCAGACTTGATGGGCTGGAGCCCTTTTCTGCCGTCATCTTCTATGTTTCTATGTCCCACAGAATCCCACAGGCTTTTTCCTTCACAATTTACGGATGATTTAAAAGAACGATTCATGACCAAGGCTCTCATCCTTCCATTATATTATTTATTGCGTCTTTCCTCTGCAACTAATTTGCCTTGATTTATTGGTCAGGATATTTTCTCGTTTTCATATACTGTAGGTTTGGTAATAAAGTTGGCAGCTCTACCAATTGGCCTGGCATTAAATTTTTCCCATTGAACAAGTCATCTTTTTTTTTTTTCTGGAGTCATACATTTTCACAAGACTGCTTTTTAATTAAAAGGACCACCGTGGAAGTCCTTAGATTGCTTCTTACCAGGATAGCGGGTGCGGCTCAAAGTTCTGTAATATTTCTGACTGTGGCAATATCTAATTAAGATGCCCATAAAAATGCCTGTATTTTATTTTTAATCTAGTGGAACCTGATTAGGCTAAATTAACCCCACTGACTTTGACAGATGGTTTCATCAGACATAGCTACAAATGAGAATATTATACAAATATTATACAAATTGAAAGCCCACTCCACCCCAAATGTTTCACTGAAAGGTGAAAATGAGATTGATAATAAAAATGCAAATCATAATAGCTCCTATTAAAAAGAACTGAATTTTAAATCATACTGGGTGTCTGTTGTTTAAAAAGGCAGCAGATCCCTTTAACACACACTGAAATTTTGATTTCCACCAGTGGCGTAGCAAGAGTAGGAGATGCCCAGGGTGGTAGCTTCCCCTTCACTCGCCCCTGCTCCTTCCGCGCTCCCATGCCATACTCCCACCCTCCCTTTCTGAAATACTTTTAAAACCAATAGAAGGAATTTTTTTTTTCACTCAGAGAATAGTTAAGCTCTGGAACGCGTTGCCAGAGGATGTGGTAAGAGCGGATAGCGTAGTTGGTTTTAAGAAAGGTTTGGACAAGTTCCTGGAGGAAAAGTCCATAATCTGTTATTGAGAAAGACGCGGGGGAAGCCACTCCTTGCCCTGGATTGGTAGCATGGAATATTGCTACACCTTGGGTTTTGGCCAGGGACTAGTGACCTGGATTGGCCACCGTGAGAACAGGCTACTGGGCTTGATGGACCATTGGTCTGACCCAGTAAGGATATTCTTATGTTCTTATATGTGTCAAGAATAGGACAATCACTGAAGAATTGTAACATCACTGATGAGGTTGGCTCTGAAGCATTGTGGAATGAGACATTATGACATCACAATCTCAGCTCTGGAATGTTGCCCTCATTGGGGTTCCGGAATCTTGATATTCTTTGAGATGCTGGAATGTTGCTACTCCTTGGGTTTAGGCCAGGTACTAGGGACCTGGATTGGCCACCATGAGAATAGACTATTGGGCTTGATGGACTTTTGGTTTGACCCAGTAAGGCTATTCATATGTTCTTACATGAGCCAAGTTTAGGACAATTAAGCCATTATAACATCACTGATGAGGTTGGCTCTGAGGCACTGTGGAATGAGGCATTATGACATCACAATCTCAGCTTTGGAATATTGATCTCATTGGGGTTCTAGAATCTTGATATTCTTTGAAATGCTGGAATGTTGCTACTCCTTGGGTTTGGGCCAGGTACTAGGGACCTGGATTGGCCACCGTGAGAACGGGCTTGGGCTTGATGGACCATTTGTCTGACCCAGTTAGGCTAGTCTTATGTTCCCATCTCCGTAGCTCTTTAAGTCTTCACCAGCAAGAGCAACTTCTCCGACCTGCTGCTCGCGCTGGCTTTCCCTCAGACTTCTTTTCCTGGCCCCGCGACCCGGAAGTGATTTCAGAGGGATTTTAAAGGGTGGGGGGAAGGGAGCGCTCCATCAGGATCCACCAGAGTGAAAAGCAGATGAGTTTTACCTAGTGAATTCAAAGCATAGCCACAGGATTTATCAATATTCACCTCTTTGACTTTCCTACGTCTTGAACGGCTCGGTTCACTAAGGCCAGCTGAATCTGGCCCTTGGTCCCGTGGTCGTTAGTTGTGCAGAAAATGAGAACGTATCAAATGAAACCGAGATGAAAAATTTGCTTTCACTGAACTTTTACAGAGGGTGAAAAAAAAAAAAATTATTATTATTCTCATGTGGGAAACGTCACGGTGATGAGCTGAAAGCCATCGACCAGGGACCTGCATGGAACCATCCTGCGTCTGGCCTGTCAGTCTTATAACATGACTCTGAGCTGCCTCCAGACACATTTCAAAATGCTTTCAGGTTATAATTGCCCCTTTTAAGGCTATTTATCACCTTGTTTACGTGCAAGTGAGTTGTGGTACAGCAATTTAGCACTGCTGGCAGGATGTGATATCACCAAGGCACTGACACATTGCTTTACATCAGAAGCTGTCAGTGACTCATTTAAAAAAAATAAAATAAATCATTGACACATTTAATTTAAGAGAAATTACCTTAAGAGAGGAACAATCTACACCAGGGGTGCCCACACTTTTTGGGCTTGCAAGCTGCTTTTAAAATGAGCAAGTCAAAATGATCTACCAACAATAAAAAAATTTTAAAAACACAAAGCGCACTATACGCAGGGAAGATGTTAATTATCATTTATATTCCGGGGTTTTTACAAAGAGGTCAAGGCAGATGACTCTATGCAATGTCACCTCAGTAACAACCATACAAAAATAGGCAAATATACCCCCTCCCATTTTACTAAATCGCGATAGCAGTTTTTAGCGCAGGGAGCTGCGCTGAATGCCCCGCCCTGCTCTCGACGCTCATAGGCTCCTTGCGCTAAAAAATGCTATTGCAGTTTAGTAAAAGGGAGCTATAGTGCAAAATATAGACAGCTGATATAAATTCTCAAAACGGACACATTTTGATCACTAAATTGAAAATAAAATCATTTTTCCTACCTTTGCTGTTTGGTGATTTCATGAGTCTCTCGTTGTACTTTCTTCCTCTGACTGTGAATCCAATATGTCTTCCCTTCTCAACCTCCTGTATGCTTCCTCTCCTCCAGACTTCATTCCATCCCCCAACTTTTTCTTCCTCTCTCCCTACCCCCTCCCCTTTCTTTCTTTCTTCCTTCCTTCCCCCTTCTTTCTTTCTGTCTGTCTTTTTCTGTCTCCCAACCCCCCTTTCTTTCTTTCCCTCTCCATGCCCTTTTCTTTCTCTCTCCATGCCCCCTTTTCTTTCTTTCTGTCTCCATGCCCCCCTTTCTTTCTGTTTCCCTTCTTTCTTTCTGTCTCCCTGCCCCCCTTTCTTTCTGTTTCTCTGCCTGCCCCCAAGCCATCGCTATCGGGGAACAGGCCCCCAAGCCACCGCTGCCGAGTTCTGAGCTCTCCCTGCTTCCCGACGCTGTAAACAGGACACAGGAGCGCCGAGCTGACCAGCCCCCCCATCAATTCTGATATTGGAGAGGAAGTTCCGGACCAGCCAGGCAGCGAATGGCGGCCCGCAACTTCCTCTCCAATGTCAGAATTGACGTCGGGGTGGGGATGGGGGGGAAGGCTGGTCGGCCTGGCGTTCCTGCATCCTGTTTACAGCGTCGGGAAGCAGGGAGAACGCAAAGGCAACGCGAGTCCTTCACAGAGCCCAGGATGGGCTCCACAATCGACTCGCGTCACCTTTGCGATCTACTGGTTGATTATAATCGACCTTTTGGGCACCTCTGATCTACACTATTCCCTTCCTCCTGTATTTTCTTGTATATCTTTCCCTTTATTCGTTCTGTTTCGTGTCAGTCGATTATTACCCTGTCTAACTGATACTGGTTTTATTTTTTTTAACTAATTTTATTGTAAACTGTTTAGGCCAGGGGTCCTCAAACTACGGCCCTCCAAGGTCATTTATCCGACCCCCCCGCTCTAGAGTTTACTGCTCATGTTCCCAATCATTACTGACCTGCTCCATTGTGGCGTTCTCACTATAGCCGCTTAGCTGCCTGACTGCTTGCTATCAGGCTGCTTCAGAGACTTTTCTATCTCTTCAATTTGTTTTATTTTATTTTTAATTTTTTTTTTCTCTCATTATTTCTATTTCTTTGATTTTTGATCTTGGAAATGTATTACATATTTTTTATTTTAATCAGGTACTTGAGCTAGAATGTGAGCCTTCGGGACAGATAGGGTCGTTTTTCTCAAGTACCTAATTTCATTTTAGTTTGATACATTGCAAATCGTTTAGGTTAGTAAAATGCAGGAGCGGTAGATCAAATCTTAAATAAACATAAACATAGCACTTTGCAGTTCTCAGCGCTCCTCACGGCGCGCCGCCAGTAACCACTTCACGTGAGCTGGACGGCCAGATACGCAGTGCTGACGTCAAGCTTCCATGCCACGTGAGCCATCTGCTGAGCGCTTGGGCCGGTGTGCACAGCCCTGCTGCCGCTGGGAGGGTTTCTTGGAAATTCGGTACGGATGGCAGGAAACTTTTGGCATTAGTGAGTTGCCGGATATTTGGGCTACTTTATTGCAGGGACTTGGTACGTTCCAAACTTCAGCATGCTGTTTCGGCTCTTTTTGTGAATTCCAAACCTCATTCTGGTGCTCCAATAGCTTCTCTCTGTGCATTCCAAGCCTCATTCTGGCGTTACCATCTACTTCTTTCTGCGGGTGTTTTAGAGTGCTTTGTTGTGATCCCCCATGACCATCTGATTTTTGCTGCTCCAGCGTCATTAGCATCGACTGGGGGGACAAGGTGACCTGACGCGCTGGGGCCAAGGACGTGTTGGTTAAAATTGTTCTTTATTTGAAATACTATATTGTTCTTTTGTGGATTTTTTTTGTACTACAAATAGGATATATGCAGTGTGCATGGGAATTTGTTGATGGGGTATTTTTTTTATTTTTTTTTTTTTTCCAAACTATAGTCCGGCCCCCCAATAGTCTGAGGGACCATGAAATGGCCTCCTTTTTAAAAAGTTTGAGGTCCCCTGCTTTAGACGTTTCTGATAGATGGTAATTCAAAAAGTAAATAAACTTGAAACATGCATTACAGGTTTCTTTTGCAAAAACTACACTAATATTTTTTCATTGCAGTGAGAAAGCCGAGGCATGGAGAAGGTTCATAGTCAAAAGCGCGCGATGACAAAGGCGCGCCGAGACAACTGAGCGCAAGGCGGAAGCCCGCGCCAAAGAAAAACAGTGTTTTAAGGGGCTCCGATGGGGGGTGTTGGTGGGGAACCCCCCCTACTTTACTGAATACAGATCGCGCTGGCGTTGTGGGGGGTTTGGGGGGTTGTAACCCCCTCATTGTACTGGAAACATAAACTTTTTCTCTGTTTTTTAGGGAAAAAAGTGAAGTTTTCAGTATAATGGGGGGGGGGGGGGGTTTACAACCCCCCAAATCCCCCAGAACGCCGGTGCGATCTGTATTCAGTAAAGTGTGTGTGGGGGGGGGGGGTTCCCTCCACAACCCCATCGGAGCCCTTAAAACACTGTTTTTCTTCGGCGCGGGCTTCTGCCTTGTGCTCAGTTGTCTGGGCGCGCCTTTGTTGGTGCGCGCTTTTGATCTGTAACCCATGGAGACATAACACTTTATAGTTCTTTATGAATTTAACAAGTATAAAATATTGGTAGATAAAGACCTGCAAGGTCCATCCTGTCTGCACAACAAAGTGGCTGTCAAAGTCTGTCTGGCAGCGGTTCTTCCTCCTAACTACTGGCTTTGCTGTCGATGCCCACTCCAGCCTTGATTCCAGACTTCGTTCCTTTCATCGAACTGCCCCCTATACCTGGAATAAATTACCCGAGTTTGTCCGCCAAACCCCTTCCCTTGTTTAAAAGCAGACAGAAAACCCACCTTTATGATGTAGCCTTCAGTCCATAACCTTACTCCCCTCTGCCCTCCAACCTAGCCAGCTGATTAACCGTTCCCTTTAATTGTATCCGTGACACCCTGTTGTCTGTTTAGATTGTAAGCTCTTTTGAGAAGGGACAGTCTTCTTTGTGACTCTATACAGCGCTGTGTGTGTCTGGTAGCATTATAGAAATAATTCATAGTAGTAGTGTGAAGAGTTTCAGTCTTTGGGAAGCAGAGCTGAGATTGTGATGTCATAATGCCTGATTCCACCAATAAGAACCAACCTCATCAGTGATGTCACAATGGCTCGATTGTCCTGTACTCCCCTCTGCTCTCCAACCCAGCCAGCAGATTAATTGTTCCCCTTAACTGTATCTATGACATCCTGTTTGTCTGTCTTGGCTGTTTAGATTGCAAGCTCTTTGGAGCAGGAACTGTCTTCTTCTTTGTGACTGGACAGTGCTGTGTAGAAATAATTCATAGTAGTAGTGTGTAGTAGTAGTTTCAGTGTTTGGGAAGCAGAGCTGAGATTGTGATGTCATAATGCCTCATTCCACCAATAAGAGCCAACCTCATCAGTGATGTCACAATGGCTTGATTGTCCTGTACTCCCCTCTGCCCTCCAACTCAGCCAGCAGATTAACCCTTCCCCTTACCTGTATCCATGACATCCTATTTGTCTGTCTTGGCTGTTTAGATTGTAAGCTCTTTGGAGCAGGGACTCTGTGTGGCGCTGTGTACGTCTGGTAACGCTACAGAAATATTTAATAGTAGTAGTAGGTTCAGAAAACTTTTAAAAGCATTTCTGTACCAAGACAGGGAGTCATCCCTGAAGTAACTGAATGGCAATTGTAAAAGCCCATTTCTTTTTTTTTAAGTTCATTAGTTTTTATTGAATATTATAAGAAATTTACAGAAAGCAGTTCAAACACACAAAATCTGAATAAGACACAATGGTGTAGAAAAAGTCTATGTCTACAATCATTTACATACAACCAGATTAATAAAAAGAATCCAGGGTATTTGTAACTGCTAATAGAAGATATATGAAAGGCAGAAAAGCAGGGAAAGTGAAATAAGAGAGAGGGAAAGAAAGAGGGAGAAAAAGAAAAAGAGAGAGATAGATAGATAGAGAGGCAGAAGTGTCTACTGGTTAGAATGAACATATGAATCTAAGTATGACCAAGGTGATTTATTTCGCACCATGTTTCTGGAGAGTCGAGAGATCATGTTTTTCTCATATGCATAAGATTCAAATTTGTGATACATGCTCAGAGAGTTCCACCAAAAGGTGTAGTCAAGTAGCGAGGATGATTTCCAATTTTTTAGAATATGCATAAGAGCTGTTACAAACATGGCATCAATGAGTTTAGGTGGGCAGTTTGTTTGTGCGAAACAAGGGTGTTGAGAACGAAGAATTACAATGTCCATGAATTAAAAGCCCATTTCTAAACTGTCTAATGCATAGTTTCTCAACACGCCTTAGGGATGCGCAAGCCACTTATTGGGGTTTTGTGACACTGCGCGGGTCTCCCAGCCCCCTTCCTCCTAAAGCCGCTGCCGTGGATCCCATACCCTTCTTCCTGCCCGCTGGCCTCCGCCGAAACCACCGCCACTTGGGCCAGCAAGACAAGTTTCAGAAGACTTTTCAGCGTACAAATTTCTGCTAAATCATCCAATGCAAACTTTGTTGCTGAGTCACAAAATGGAAAAATGGCCCAGAGTTTCCTTGTAAAGGCTGTTTTCATCCAGAAGGCCACAACGCATTGACTGGGCATTCCCAATATGATTTATGGGCTGCAATGGAAAGTGATTTCCTTTTCATTTAAATGATCACACAACCCGTTCTTCCGACTTCATCACATTTTTCTCTTGCACCAGCTGAATACATAATGAAAACATAAGGTCACGGGAGAAAACAAGAAGGAGGAGGAAGAAACAGATGTGCTCCCTGGCTCCACTGAGCGTTTGATGCATATTCATGAGGAGAGACACTGCATAATCATTTCAGACATGCAGTTAAACAAATCACCGGCATCTGTGGTTGAATTCGCACTTGCTTTCTTTCCCATCATTGCTTACCAGCATGTATCGTATGATCGAATAAGCATAACATAACAACAGATTTCTAGACTGCATAGCCATGATTTCAGCGCGGTTAAGAAAAGATTATACTAAGAAAAAAACACAAGGAATGTTATAAAGAATACAAGGGTACCTAATTAATCAAAAATTTAGAAAAGAGAAAGGTTTTCAACAACTTTCTAAAATGTTCATATGAATAGGTCTAACTAACATTAGTCGGAAATCGTTATTGTAATACGCCGCCTGATAAGCCCTAGTCATTGACCGAAGGAAACGTCAACAGAGCATGTGATTTCCTACTAGTCTTCTGTGACAAAATATCAAACCCGTTAACAAGATATCGTGGGGGACAAGCCTTATTCTCCGACACAAGGCTGCACAGAGGTGCACCGATGAATCTTTTCTCCGAAGAGTCTTGCGTCTTTGGCTCTCTGGCAGGCTACCTTTCCGAAATAGACCCTGGAAGCCATTCTAAAAGCAGAGGCTGCAGGGGTAAATGGGCATTTTCGGAAAGCTGCTATTTACCCTCGGAGTTAGTTTGACGCAGAGAAATCAAGAAGTGTGTTTTGCGCAGACCAAAAATGTATACATGTGTTATAATGGAAATGATACAAATACAGGTGATCGCATTTCACCAGGTCAGAGGCAAGCGCTGAATTTTAAAAAGTGCTGGCTGTGGCCAGGGCTTTACCCAAGGGATTAAAGGCCTCTTTTACAGGCTCGGGTATACAAGGCCAGTGAAAACATAGCAGGTAAAGTGTGATATTTAGCATTTGACAGGCTATGATGAACAGCATAAAGATAGGACCTGTGCTGTAGTACGGGCGAGCGGCGCTTGGGGGGAGGGGTGTCCCCCCGCAGCCCCCCTGCCAGGCAAATGCCCCCTTCACGTTTTAACTTCTCCGGCGTGAGCAGCATGCCCACGCCGGTGCCCACTCGCCCTCTGACGTCACTTGCTAGGCACGGGTCCCGGAAGTGACATCAGAGAGAGCGCCAATGCCGACTTGGGCAGCAACCTCGCGCCGGGAAAGTAAAAAAAGTTATGTGGGAAGGCAAGGGGCATGCGGCAAGGTGTTGGGAGGGGGAGGAGAGGAGGAGAAATAGTGCCACACCCTTGGGAAGACCGCGCCCGGGGCAGACCGCACCCCTGGACAGGACTGACTTTAATGCAGCCTTATTTATGCAGTTACTATGACTGGTTCATTGTTGAGTATCGGCATTTCACTGGTCAAGTGCTGACTCCATCCCAGAACACCTCTTTAACAGGTGGTTTTGAATCGAGTGAGAATGGGGCCTAGTGGTTAGAGCATCCTGAGGTTTTTTGGTTCAAATCTAGGGCTGCTTCCTGTGATCCTGGGCAACTCACTTACTTCCCCCTCCCCCTTTTACGAAGCCGTGTTAGGCTTTTTTTTTTTTTAATCACTAATGCCTCTGCAGCCAGCGATAAAAAAAAGGCCTAACACGGCTTCATAACAGGGGGCTGAATCCTACACTGCCTCAGGTACAGTGTTCCCCCAGTTGTTCACAGTCGGCGGTTCGCGGTCCCGGTCATTCGCGGTATTTTCTGACCGTGAACCGCCGACAAGGAGAGGGCAGCGGGAGAGGCAGGAGAGAGCAGCCGGAACGCCGGCGAGTGCAGGAAATCACTCGCGGTATGCTCCGACCGCCTCTTCCTGCACTAAGTCGGGCCTTATCCAATCAGGAGCTGCTTCCTATCTTTTCCCTCTTTCTTCTCCCCTATTCCCATCTATTTATAAACAGCATTTCTTCCCTTCCGCACTCCTCCAATCCTTTTGCCCCATCTCCTCCCTCATTCTCCACTTCTCTTTCCCCATCCCCTGTGCACCATGTCCTCCCTCTCTCCTTCCCCTCCATTCCTGTGTACCATGTCCTCCTTCTCTTTCCTTCTTCTATGGTCTGACATCTGTCTTTCCTCTTTCCCCCTCTTATAGTCTGGAATCTTTATCCTTGTCTCCCCTTAGTCTGGCATCTATCTCCCCTCCTTCCTTTCCCTTCTCTCCTCCCCTCCCCCCCTTTGTGGTCTGGCATCTCTCTGCCTTTCCCTTCTTCCCTCCTCCTTCCTTTCCCTGGTCTGACATCTCTCCTTCCCCCCACCCCTTCCCCATGCGTGGATGTGTGTTACGTCATCCGTGCACGCTCAGATGCCCTCCAGATGCAGCCAGAGCTCATCGGGGCTTTCCAAAACCTGGCCAAACGGCAATTTTCAGTCCTTGCTCAGTAGAAAATTACAATCTAATCAATGGACAAGTAGGAGGTTAGGGAGTTTCTCATGGTGCTTCACCAGCGATTGGCGTAAGGAGTTAAAAGAAACTTGAAGGAGTGAGCTTTTAGTCAGGATTTGAATAGGGCCAAGGACGAAGCTTGACATAATGACTCAGGCAGTTTGCTTCAGGCATTAGATGCAGCAAGAGAGAAGGAACAGAGTCTGGAGTGGGTAGTAGAGGAGAAGGATAGAGAAAAGAGGGGATTGCCCGATGAAAGGAGGGATGAGAGGAGAGATACTGAGGAACTGCAGAGTGAATACCCTTGTAAGTCAATAAGGAGTTTGAACTGTATGTGGAAATGGAGGGGAAGCCAATGACGTGATTGAGGAGAGGGATTAGACCAAACGGCCCATCTAGCCAGTATTCTGTTTCCAACAGAGGCCAATCCAGGTCAAGGATAAGACATGAAGACTCAATAAATGCTGAGAAATATCATACCCTGTTTCCCCGATGGTAAGACACTGTCTTATTTTTTTTGGAAGGCCAAAATATGCTCTAGGGCTTATTTTCGGGGGGGATACCTTATTTACATTTTTTTCTAAAAAGGGGGGGCTGTCTTATTTGACGGCTGAAGAATCGGTCGGCCGAAAAATCGTACCGTGTATGGCCAGCTTTATCCATCATACCATATATTGTACCATTTAATGTCCCCAATGTTCTCCATCAGGGAAACACAGTAAAGAGATTATTCTGTAGTGCAGCATCAGAGGGGACTTGACAATGTGAAACCATTGTTTATATACCGTATGCATTTTAAACAGGCTTTATATACAGTAAGTGGTATTGCTCACAGCAAAAGAAACCTGTCTGCGTGTCTCACTTTTGGATGTTCTGGCCGTGAACAAACTCCTGCAGTCTCCGTTAGGGAGGGATGAGGGAAGCTGCCTGTGTTTCCTTGCGCGGAGTCACGTGCGCGCGCTGCAGTCCTGTCACTTCCTCCTCTTCACTTCATGACGAGGCGCGGCACGCAGCCATGGAGGCAAATACGGTAGACGGAGGGACCACACGGAGTCACCCACCGTACCACCCGATTCGGGTAAGCGCAGGTATCGGTGGGTGGCTTATTTGCGGGGGGGTGCCTTATTTTACATTTTTTTCTAAAAAGGGGGGGCTGTCTTATTTGATGGCCCTGCCTTATCATCGGGGAAACAGGGTAGTAGCTAGCCCGTAATTTCCAGAGCAGGGGTGGGCAACCGTGGTTCTCGAGGGCCACAGCCCAGTTGGCTTTTCAAGATTTTCGCAATGAACACGCAGGACATCTGTGTAACCAATGGAAGTAGTACATGCAAATCAACCTCATGAATATTCGTTGTGAAAATTTTTGAAAATCTGACTGGGATTGTTGAGTAGCGGAGTAGCCTAATGGTTCGTGCAGCGGATTGAGAGCCTGGGTTCAATTCCCACTGCAAGCTCCTTGTCACCCCTAAGTGGGCCATCATTGCCCCAGGTACAGAACTTCGATTGTGAGCCCACTGGGGCTAAAAAGAGTACCTGAATATAGTACAGTATTCCCCCGCAAATTTGCGGTTTGCGGACCTGGTCATTCGCGGTATTCTCCGACCGCCTCTTCCTGTTCTAAAGTCGGGCTTGCTCCTGATTGGTACAGGAAGAGGCGGTCGGAGCATGCCGCCAGTGATTTCCATCACCCACCAGTGCTCCAGCTGCCCTCTCCTGCCTCTCCAGCTGCCTCCTCCTGCCTCCCCGGGCGAAAAACCATATTCGCGTTTTTTCGATATTCGTGGGGGTTCCTGGAACGGAACCCCCGCAAATATTGGGGGAGTACTGTATATGGATACTGCTTTGATTGCGCCCACAGATAGGTCCATGACCCTTTACCCGTCAATGACCAAGGTTAGGTTTCTAAAGAAATTGACATTACAAATCCCAATTCTCCTCGGCAAACAGCACCGAAGTTGGAATGTAAGTTCTCATATATGCATGAAAGCCTTAGGAAAATTTGCTTGGTACTAGACTTGACCTTTGAGCGGGAGGATTCATCTGGAACCAGCAGCAATCCCGCTAGACCTCATTCCTACCAGCATGCAAGATAGGCCATTTCTATCAAACGGATGGAGGACAGGACCCGCCAGGAGCCACCAGGACCCACCAGGACCCACCAGGAGCCGAGGGAGAGGAACCTTGCGGAGGAATCAACCAGGAGAAGGAAGGATTGGAGGATCCAATCATCGACACAGACCTGAGACCCAGGAGGAAGCTGAGGAGAGGAAAATCTGCTATCGTGGTGGGAGATTCAATCCTGAGAGAGGTGGACAGTCACATAGCAGGAGGCAGAGCTGATCGCCTAGTGACATGTCTCCCAGGGGCGAGGACAAAGGACATCTCCGACAGAATCGAGAGTATCATGGAGGGAGCTGAGACAGAGGATACAGCAGTGATAATCCACGTCGGAACAAATGACGTCAGCAGAAGGAATTTCAACATGACTACACTGACCGAGCAGTTTAAGATCCTGGGGAGGAAGCTGAAGCTGAGAACAGGGAAGATAGCCTTTTCAGAGATCCTGCCAGTACCAAGAGCAGATGCGAAGAGGCAGACCGAGCTGCAAGCAACAAATGGATGGCTGAGGCGATGGTGTGACGAGGAGGGTTTCCTCTTTGTACGGAACTGGTCAACCTTCCTGGAGAAAAACAAGCTCTATAGGAGAGACGGACTGCATTTGAGCACGGCTGGGACGAGGATGCTGGCACGTAACATCCAGACCTGCATAGACATGAATTTAAACTGATAACAAGGGGAAAGCCGATAGTCGATCTGACCTCGACACATCGGACCACAGTATCAAGCAAGGATACTGAAACAGAAAATGGCGATAGTGGACTAGAGACAAAATGGACACTTTATGGACATAAACCCAAAGATGCAGCACAGGGACCCGAGAGGCAACTAGAAATAAAGAGTAAGACAAGGAGGAAACAGCAGGACCCAGAGGGCTATCAAAGAACAAAAAAGCGGGCAGAGGACGGGATAGACACACCACAGGAGGCAACACGTGAGGAGACCAGCAGGAGCAACAAATCAAGAGTAGATCCAAAAGAAAAGGTAACAAACTGGGACTTAAATTGCCTATATACAAATGCTAGGAGCCTAAGGACTAAAATGGGGGAGCTAGAAGTTATAGCCGGAAATAAGGACATAGACATAATAGGAATCACAGAGACATGGTGGACAGAGGACAACAAATGGGATGTGGCCCTTCCAGGGTATAAACTCTACAGGAAGGACAGAGCACACAAAAAGGGGGGAGGAATAGCACTGTATATAAAGGACTCCATTCCCTCATCCAGAACAGAAACAACAATAAGGGCGGACAGTCTGGAGTCACTATGGGTTAAGCTGACAGGAGGGGAAGGAGCTGACATCAAATTGGGATTGTACTATCGCCCGCCAGGACAGTCAGAAGCAAACGACCTGGAACTGGAGGCCGAACTGAGGCAGGAGTGCAAAAGTGGAAGGTTGGTGGTTATGGGGGATTTCAACTATCCGGGAATAGACTGGGACATTGGGCACTCAAATTGCACGAGAGAAACTAAATTCCTAGAGGCGATAAGGGACTGTTTCATGGAGCAGCTGGTCACGGAACCAACGCGAGGGGATGCCACGCTAGACCTAATCCTCAACGGGCTAGAAGGACCCGCAAAGGAAGTGGTGGTAATAGCACCATTAGGGAACAGTGATCACAACATGATCCAGTACAAATTAAACATGGGAACATCAAAGGTGAAAAGAACCAAAACGACAGCACTCAACTTCAGAAAGGGAAACTACAAGGACATGAGGAAAATGGTAGGAAAAAAGCTCAACAGCAACTCAGGGAAGGTGAAGACCGTAAAGGAAGCCTGGACACTGCTTAAAGGCACAGTGCTCGAGGCACAAGACCTGTGCGTCCCAAGGTTTAGGAAAGGGTGCAAAAAAAATCGAACTAGAAACCCAGCATGGATAACATCTGCAGTTAAAAAGGCGATAAGTGACAAGAAATCATCCTTCAAGAAATGGAAAAAGGATCCAACAAAAGAAAACCAGGAAGAGCACAAAAGACACCAGAAAGAATGTCATCGAGAGGTCAGGAAGGCAAAGAGAGAATATGAGGAAAGACTGGCAGGAGAAGCAAGAAACTTCAAACCCTTCTACAGGTATGTGAAAGGGAAACAACCAGCCAGAGAGGAAGTGGGACCACTGGACGACGGAGACAGGAAAGGAGCGATAAAGGAGGAAAAAGAGATAGCTGAAAGGTTAAACAAATTCTTCTCGTCAGTCTTCACCAGAGAGGACACATCCAATATCCCAGAACCCGAGGTGATTATAAACGGAGAACACGACGAAAGGCTGGTACAACTAGAGGTAAGCAAAGAGGATGTCCTCAGACAGATAGACAGACTAAAGAGCGACAAATCACCAGGCCCGGACGGCATCCACCCAAGGGTACTAAAAGAACTGAGAAACGAAATAGCAGAGACACTTCGCCAAATATGTAACCTCTCCCTAAAAACTGGGGAGATCCCAGAGGACTGGAAAATAGCAAATGTCACGCCCATCTTTAAGAAGGGATCAAGGGGTGACCCGGGAAACTACAGGCCTGTGAGCTTGACCTCGGTTCCTGGAAAGATGCTGGAAGCAATGGTAAAGGACACAATCTGCGAACACATAGAAAACAATGGACAACTGAAGGCGAGCCAGCATGGCTTCTGCAAGGGAAGGTCATGCCTCACGAACTTGCTGTACTTCTTTGAGGGAATAAACAGTCAGATGGATAAGGGTGAATCCATAGACATCATTTACCTTGACTTCCAAAAAGCCTTCGACAAGGTACCACATGAACGGCTACTTAAAAAACTGTGGAACCACGGGGTGCAAGGGGATATCTACCGTTGGATCAAACACTGGCTAGCGGGCAGGAAACAGAGGGTTGGAGTCAAGGGCCAATACTCAGATTGGCAATGGGTCACGAGCGGAGTTCCGCAGGGGTCAGTGCTGGGACCTCTACTATTCAATATATTTATTAACGATCTGGAAACGGGGACAAAATGTGAGGTTATCAAATTTGCTGATGACACCAAACTCTGCAGCAGGGTTAGAAACACGGAAGACTGTGAAGACCTACAAAAGGACCTAACGAGACTGGAAGACTGGGCAAAAAAGTGGCAAATGAGTTTTAACGTGGAGAAATGCAAGGTCATGCATGTAGGGAAAAAGAACCCGATGTTCAACTACAAAATGGGGGGAACACTGCTAGGGGTGAGTAACCTGGAAAGGGACTTGGGGGTGATGGTCGACTCATCACTGAAACCATCGGCGCAATGTGCGACAGCCTCAAAGAAAGCAAACAGAATGCTGGGCATCATCAAAAAGGGTATCACAACCCGGACGAAGGAAGTCATCATGCCGCTGTATCGCGCAATGGTGCGCCCGCACCTGGAGTACTGTGTTCAATACTGGTCGCCGTACCTCAAGAAGGACATGGCGGTACTCGAGGGAGTGCAGAGGAGGGCGACTAAGCTGATAAAAGGTATGGAAAATTTTCCATACGCTGACAGGTTAAAAATGCTGGGGCTGTTCTCCCTGGAGAAGAGGAGACTTAGAGGGGACATGATAGAAACCTTCAAAATCCTTAAGGGCATAGAGAGAGTAAATAAGGACAGATTCTTCAAACTGAGGGGAGCCACAAGCACTAGGGGTCACTCAGAGAAATTGAAAGGGGACAGGTTTAGAACAAATGCTAGAAAGTTCTTTTTTATGCAGAGGGTGGTGGACACATGGAACGCGCTTCCGGAGGAAGTGATAGGCCAGAACTCTGTACAGGGGTTCAAGAAGGGTTTGGATAGGTTCCTGGAGGATAAAGGGATAGAGGGGTACAGATAGAACTTGAGGTAGGTTATAAAAGTGGTCAGAAACCACTTCACAGGTCACAGACCTGATGGGCCGCCGCGGGAGCGGACCGCTGGGCGAGATGGACCTCGGTCTGACCCAGTGGAGGCAACTTCTTATGTTCTTATGTTCTCTCTCTCTCTTTCTGGTGAAAAGGTGTTTTCAGCAACCCACAGCACTGAGGAGTTAATGAGCCTGGCCAACAAGTGCATTGGATTGTTTCACTTTGGTAAACGGAATTTAGAATCCAATTTTCTATTGGTATCTCAGCATTAGTCAGACTCAAATATTTGAACCCTGAAACCGCCGGAGTGTAAACCTTTGTGTTTGAGTGGTTTGGTTTGTTACACTTTGAGAAAGCTTATTTAACGCAGATATCTCTGCTGCTACTAGCCTGGCTTGCAAATTTCTGCCCAGCTATTACCATGAAGTAGAAAATGTTCCGAGTATGAGAAGCAGAGTGATCGATGAGCTTGCCTTCTAATTCCGAGGATTTTACCTCTTACGTTTTATTTTGGAAAGAAAACCCCCATTTCGCATCCTAGAAAGCGTATTTATAAATCTTTCCATACCTATCATCGCTGGAGAAAGTGGGTGATGGCTAACTTATGTAATGGATAAATTAGCTACATATTAAAGACTCCGTGTGTCCAATATTTTAATTTCAAGATATCTGCTCAGTCATTCTGGTGAACGATAACCAGCTTAATGTAATGTAATTTATTTCTTATATACCGCTACATCCGTTAGGTTCTAAGCGGTTTACAGAAAATATACATTAAGATTAGAAATAAGAAAGGTACTTGAAAAATTCCCTTACTGTCCCGAAGGCTCACAATCTAACTAAAGTACCTGGAGGGTAATAGAGAAGTGAAAAGTAGAGTTAGAGGAAAAATAAAAATAAAATAAAAAATTCTGGAGAAATTTAAATGATAGAAATAGAACAAAACAAAGACAAAAGGCAAAACAATAGATAAGATTAAAGATAAATCATAAGCTGGAAAGAAAAATAAAATAAAACTTTGTCTTCAATCCACGGTTTCAGCGTCAGTGATGAAGTGGAGCAAGTAAGTTTAGGAGGAGCGATTGACGTTTCCAGAAAGGGCTTCTTCAGGGAAGAGACTTGGCAGACAGTCCCAGGATGCCTATGTCTCCT
The DNA here is from genome assembly GCF_902459505.1 of Geotrypetes seraphini. Lineage (NCBI taxonomy): Eukaryota > Metazoa > Chordata > Amphibia > Gymnophiona > Dermophiidae > Geotrypetes > Geotrypetes seraphini. The sequence goes on from NC_047085.1 coordinate 16,355,454, forward strand.
CCCCTGCGATGTTCTCCCATCCATGCATTCCCTCCCAGACACACTGCCCGTGCCCCAGCCGCTCCAAGGAGGCTGCCCCAGATGAGGCCCACGGTGAATGCAGGATTCTCTCCTCTGCGGGAAAGTCGCCCGGAGCCGACAGTCGATCTTCTTAGCGGATTGCATGGGGGGAAGAGTTCACACTCTTGGTAGGATCGGGTCTGTGTGCTCTCGGTGGTTGTGGCTGGTCTCGTTGCTGCTTAGGTGTAAAAGCAGTTGATCTCCACTGCTGCTGATATTTAAAAGCAGGCAGATTGATCTCTCCAATGGACTGCAGGGGGAGGAGTTCACACTCCTGGCAGGATCGGGTCTGTGGGCTCTTGGTGGTTGCGGTAGGTCTCGCTGCTGCTTGTATGTAAAAGCAGTTGTTTTTCTACTGCTGCTGATATTTAAAGCAGGTAGATTGATCTCTTAAACGGGATATAGGGGGAGGAGCTCACATGCCTGGCTGGATCGGGGCAAGGGCTCCTATTATAGGCAGCTGGTCTTGCTGCTACTTAGGTGTTAAAGCAGTTGATCTTCCTAGCGGACTGCAGGAGGTGTGGAGCTCACACTTAAGGGGGCAGCATCGATTTTAATCAGCGCTCGGTACAGCAAAACCTCGCAAGGCCGTCCTGTTGAACTAAGTGCAAGCTTTGTAATTACATTAACGCGTAACCCAATAACCCAAATACATTAATTATGATCCATAGGGAGAGAGGTGCAATTTTCCACCAAAGTATGTGCTCAGTTTAGCACACACAAATGGTTTCAGTATATTTTCCAAAGAAAACTATCTGAATGGTTTCCATTTAAAATTTGCGAAACCACAGGTGTTGGAACACCCAAAATTTTCCTTCCCTCCTATTGCCTTGCCTCTCTCTCAAGGTGGGTTTTTTTTTTTTTTTTGGTTTTTTACCTCCTTCCAGGGGCAGTGCCTGAGGGCCAAGAGCAGCATGGGGCTCAGAGCCTCTAACTCTTCCCCCCCCCCAACTTGCCGCGATCCAGTATCCTCCCATTCTACCTTAAATTGTGTCTTCCAAGAGGTCCCCAGCAATGACATCACAGATGTCTTCCTGAAACGGTCCCGATCTGGAAGCTTTTCAAATCCTGGACAAAGAGCTGGGTTTTGAAAAGCCATCCGGACCCCAGGACATGTACCTCTTTAAATCTTTGCCAGCGCAAGCCATTTCTCTGGCCTGTAGCTTGCACTATCTGGGCTCCACTCTGAAATCGCTTCTAGGTCGCGGGGTCAGGAAGTGACGTCAAAGGAAAATCTAAAGCTGGCATGAGCAGCAGGCCACAGAAGCTGCTCGTGCTGGCAAAGAATTAAAGAGGAATGGGGGAGGGGAGAGCACGAAGCATTGGGAGGGGGTGGAGAGGAGGGAGCGGGGTGGCAACACTCCCACGGGGACATCCTACCCTTGCTACACCACTGTTTGGACAAGTTCCTGGAGGAAAAGTCCATAGTCTGTTATTGAGAAAGACACGGGGGAAACCACTGCTTGCCCTGAATCAGTAGCATGGAATGTCGCTACTCTTTGGGATTCTAGAATCTTGTTACCCTTTGGGATTCTGCATGGAATGTTGCTACTCTCTGGGGTTCCGGAATCTTGCTGCTCCTTGGGATTCTCTATGGAATGTTGCTACTCTTTGGGATTCTAGAATCTTGCTACTCTCTGAGATTCCAGAATCTTGCTACTCCTTGGGATTCTAGAATCTTGCTGCTCCTTGGGATTCTGTATGGAATGTTGCTACTCTTTGGGATTCTAGAATCTTGCTACTCTCTCAGATTCCGGAATGTTGCTACTCCTTGGGATTTTAGAATCTTGCTACTCTTTGGGTTTTGGCCAGGTACTAGGGACCTGGATTGGCCACCGTGAGAATGGGCTTGATGGACCATTGGTCTGACCCAGTTAGGCTATTCTTATCTTCATGCCCCCCTGATTTACAACACAGGCTTTGCGCTTAATATTTGCTGTTTACACGCATTAATTGCAAATCCTGCTGCCCTTTAGTATAACAGCCTCCTTGTGCCATATTATTTTCCTTCAATTATGCATATTCGTGTGTATGTTAAAAAGAAAAAAAAAAAGCTGAATTGTATAGCATGAGAAACCGGAACCTTCCACTCCTTCGTACAGTGTTACAAGCCTGATCTTCAAGGCATGCCTTATTTTTTCTTCCTGTCGGTGATTCCGTATCAGCCAATAATTAATCGTGACCAAAAAAACGTCAACCGCATTTATTGTTTCACTCAAGCGAACTTGAGCGAACCAAATGTGACATGTCATATCCTGCTATGATCAATTCAAAAAATTGTTTGCCTGCTGGGAAAGGAAAGCAAATGGACTTGCCAGTTCTTAATGGAATGGAATAACCACAGTATGCAAATGTCAGATATTAGCTGCGCGAGCCACCACTTGACTGTCTCCGGGGTAATTATTGCAGTGTGAGAGATGGATAAATTACAGAGGAAAAAAAAAAATGCCAGAGAAGCACTTTAGCCGCACTCAGCCCCACCTATTGGTACAGCTTAGGTAGTGAATTACAGCCTGATGGAACGCACGGATGGTGCAGCTCGCAAGAGCCACTAATTTGCCACCTCTTCAGAGTGATCGTGAAATGGCCTGCCCTGCTCCGTTACCACATGGGCTCAATTTCTTCTCCCTGTATTTCTTGTTCTGTAGTTATTATTGATCCGGAATCATTACAGCTACAGCAGCGGGAAAAAGCACACTACAAAACCGTTTTGTACGCTCCTGTAATTCAGGAGTTACGAGGCTGTGGTTATACAGTTCCTGGGGCTCTTATACACTGAGGCTTTCTCCTGGCTAAGGGCTCTGTGGGCCAGATTCTCAGAACTTTGATGCTGTCGCCAAACTGTTTACCGACAGTTTAGCCTGTACGCATTTTAGCAGTGGATTATCAAAACAGATTATCGCGGTGTCAATAGCGAGCTTTATAGCAGTCTCTGACAATGACATGCAAATGGGCTCTTCACCATTGAAATGAGTCCTCCGGTGGATTCTTTAAAAAATGCCAAACCATTTTCTAAAAGCGGCATCGGCTTTTGGTGACAAAAATATGCGAATGGTCCAGGGGTGCCGGTCAGTGTCAGAGACTGCTAGAAAGCCTGTGTTGTGATTCTCTCCCGCTGCATCAAAACACCCCTCCTGTGCAGCGGCAACGAACACCCCCCTCCGGAACGGCGGCAACACCCCTCCTTGCAGTGGGAGAGATGCTCACTCTATCCCACTGACAAGTGACCCCCCACCTGCCATAGAACACCTCCCCCTGCCTCCGATGCCCCCTCCCCCTTACCTTCAAATTGATGCATGGAGGGACACGGACTCCCTCCTCCCAAAAGTCCTGCGTCATCAAAAATGGGCCTTCCCTTCCCATCTTTGGATGCACTGGGGAGGGGCCTGATGCTCTGATTGACCTAAGTGGTTTAAGGCCCTTCCCATGAGAGAGGCCTTAAACAACCTGGGCCAATCAGAGCCTTAGGCCCCCTTCCCGGTGCATCTCGGGAGGGGCCTGAGGCTCTGATTGGCTCAGGTTGTATGAGGCCCCTCCCATGGGGGCATGGCAATGGGCCCGGATTTTCCTTTAGGAAAATCTGGTAACCCTATGTAATACCATTTACAATTCCACACACTTTCTCCACTGACACCAGGCCATATACTTCCTCCCGCACCCACACACAGGCTGTCCTCTACACCTTCACTCTTCTCATACAAACTGTGACAAACCCAGCACCAGCACTAGTTTTGCCCCTAATAGGATCCTGTGCAGAAGAGCTGACCAGATTGATTCTGGCGGTCAACTTGAGGCTGACCTCCCTTGCCCCTATGATAAGAGCAATAGTGATTCGGAGCAGAGGCAGGCAGACTGGCAACAGCAGCCTCCAGTCTATAAGGTAGCTAGAAAAGCCACAGAGAAACTGGCTGCACCTAGAAAACCCAGGCAGGGAAAGGCTGTTTTAGAGCCAAAGCCCATCCCCCGCTACAGGCTGAAGGGGATTGGCTCTGAGCTGTTTAAAAGCAGGCTGAGACAAGAAGGAGGAGGAGGAGCGAGTGACCAGGGTGAGTCACTCCCACAGCCCAAGGCAGGGGAGGAGCCGTGGAGCCAAGCAGCAGAGCCAACAGTTCCAGATTGGCCCATGCAGGAGGTGGAAGAAATCCTCCCCACCTCAAACTTCCAGATTCCGGATTGTGTGGAAAGCATGGAGGTACAAGTTGCTGGTCCTATGTTAGAGAGCCAAACATTGAATGAAGGAAGTGAGTAGCTGGGAAACAATTAGTGTTTAGTGTTTTCTTTTCTTTTTCTTGTGCTTTCCTTCTGTGCAAGACAAGCCTGAAGAATGTGCTATGTGTTTGGGCTTTATGATGATTTTTGGTTTAAGGATTATACTTACCTGAATTCCAACTATTGGATTTACTTAAAGCCAAGTTTGGGGGAAAAGAACCTTAAGGTGGAACTTTGGAAATCCTGCTGTGGCTCCCGTTCCTGAGAAGCTAATTAGCTTATCTCTCTCAGCTGTTGGCTTTTGCCTTCACGAGGTAGCTGAAGAAACGCTGGGCTGAAATTGCCTAAGGAGGTATCCAATATTGTTTACAGCAAGGGTTTGTTCTAAACTTTACATGACTGCTGAAATCTTCTGTTGCATGCCTATAACAAATATTGCTGGGAGAAAATTTGAATTGTGTGTGAACACCATTATAAGGCATTCCTGAATCAGAGTACAAGATCTCAGGAAAAACCAACTACATGAGATTGCTGTTTTGGGTATATCTTTATTTTTGCCATTGACTTTATTTTGGAATGAAATGCAAAAGTGACTTTGTTTTATGACCACTGGGTCAGAATAAACATCCTATTCTTACTTGAAGAACGTGGTTTGACTAGTGGTATTTTGAAACCCTTACTTACCTTGTCTCTCCCAGTCCTAGGCAGTTGCCTAGGGCCAAATGAAAAGTCCTGAAGGTACCCCTGGTTAGAGGGGACACGCCAGAATCCCAGTGTTTGTCACACGATAGCTCTGCGCTGAGGAGTGTTTGTGACAAAACCTACTTCCTCCTGTTCCCCCCCCCCTCCCAGGAGCCATGAAATTATAAAGCGAACTCTGCGAACTTCCCATACACTTCTAGACTTCATTTTGTTTTCCCCCTTCAGAAGAACTTTTCCAAGCGTTGACCCACATAAGCAACCCGATTCATCTCTCGGCAGAATTGATCTCGGCAAGAGAACGCACCTGCCTCTGACTTGCGGCCCTCGTAATTGCTGCTGAAATATGAAAATGTTCTTTTGCTTGGAACGGAGAGAGCCCACTGCTGGTTCTCCTCTGCTATTACTTTCAATTTTATTCTTATTTCGCAGGCGTCTTTGTGGCTATTACTCCGTTTGGATCTTTCAAGGCATAGCGTGTGCGTGTCCTTCTTGAGACTTTCCGAGGGCAACTGTCAAAAGCATTTCCCGCGAGTAAAAAAAGTTGTTGACCTGCAAGAAGAGCTTCACCGTGGAAACAGCCCCTCCCTCTGCAGACCGCGATATTTGTGCTGTTTACTGTGCAAGCAACTCTTAACTCAAGAGATCGGGTGCAACCAGGCCCGATGTTCCAACAGACGTCCGCCTTGTGCCTCACGACTGAAAATGTGATATTGTTGCACCTTCTCCCACCAGCAAGAAGGTTGGAAGTTGAATCCAACACAGCTTGAAGCTGGTTAGTGGGAATGCTGTTTGGGGACGAAAGAGGTCGGGGAAGCAAAGCCCACGTGGTCTTCTCACAAACACAAATGTTTCTACTGGGATCTTAAACCAAATTCTGAACAATACTGAGGCGCCCAGAAAGTAGAGGCCTGAGCCATCTCTTCTCCAAGCTGAAAAGCCCTAACCACTTTAGCCTCTCCTCATAGGGAAGTTGTTCCAAACCTTTTGTCATTTTCATCGCCCTTTTCTGTACCTTTTCTAATTCTGCTATATCTTTTTTGAGATACAGCCACCAGAATTGCACACAGTATTCAAGGTGCGGCCATACCATAGAGCGATAAAAGGACATTATACATTTTCATCTTTGTTATCCATTCCTTTCCTGAACATTTCTAACGTTCTATTTGCTTTCTTAGCCACCGCCGCACATTGAGCTGAGGGTTTCAACTTATACAGGTCCCTGAGTTTATTCCTTCACATAAGACTAGCCTTACTGGGTCAGACCAATGGTCCATCAAGCCCAGTAGCCCGTTCTCACGGTGGCCAATCCAGGTCACTAGTACCTGGCCAAAACCCAAGGAGTAGCAATATTCCATGCTACCAATAACAGACTTTGGACTTTTCCTCCAGGAACTTGTCGAAATTTTTCTTAAAACCAGTTATGCTATCTTCTCTTACCACATCCTCTGGCAATGTGTTCCAGAGCTTAACTATTCTCTGGGTGGAAAAAAAATTTCATCCTATTGGTTTTAAAAGTATTTCCCTGTAGCTTCATCGAGTGTCCCCTAGTCTTTGTAATTTTTGACGGAGTGAAAAATTGATCCGCTTGTACCCGTTCTACTCCACTCAGGATTTTGTAGACTTCAATCATATCTCCCCTCAGCCGTCTCTTTTCCAAGCTGAAGAGCCCTAACTATTTTAGTCTCTCCTCATATTATTCTCATTTCATACAAACAGTGTCAGCCAAACCCAGGAATATAGTATATTGCACAGTTTTCAGAATAAGAAGTTCAGCTTATCTCAGCCAAGCTACCAACAACTGTTTCACCTGGTACAGCCCATCTTTCTCTCTTTTAAGTGCCGTCAGCTCCCTCAGGGCTACTGCCTCAGCCACGTTTAGGGGAAAGTTCCAGGGACCTCTCCCAGTGATTCTCCTCTGTGGCAGATAAGCACCTCCCTGCTGAGTCCTGCCCCCTGACTCAGCAGGGTTACCTTGTGAAGGTGGCTCAGCGCCAAGTTGTAAAGCCCCAGTGAAGTCTGGGACATGTAGTCCTCTCAACCATGGGCTAGCAGCCCCTGCTGTATGGAGGTGGAATGGCAGCAACAGTGGACGATAACACTTTACTCTTCCACAGTCCTCTGGTTCTTCATGGAAATTTGCGGGTGCTAAATCTGAAAGACTAATAGCATTATTCAAGGGGGAGGAATGTGAAGCACAGAGATTTTGCAATCTTGAAGTGGGTGATAATAACCATGGATGATAACTGTGACTCCTGAGCAGTTTCCTCCTACAAATCAAATTAGCATTAACCAGCTTCAAATGGCAGGGGTTTTTGTTTTTTTTTAACTTCCCCCTCCCCCCCGTCTTGCGGATCAGAAGAATAATATTTGCTAGGGAAGACATTAAAGAGCATTTAAGATGATACAAGGAAGAGAAGATGGTTATTAAAACGTGCTTGAAAGTGTCTGGAGAGAAGTGATAGAATCCATTTATAAAATTAAGGCTGCATTATGTCTGAGAGTAAAGACAGATAAGGATAATGGGATAGATTAATATTGGCTGACTAAGAATCATGATAAGTAGTCGATGTTATGAATGAGCTATTTTTCACTTTATTTTGGGCCATGAAATAGACTTTTCTGGGATATATTAGAAATAAAGTGTGTTACGCCAAACTAACTGGCAAGAGATCCTCACAATGGCAATATGACTTGGCAGAGCAAGAAATTTTGTCCTGTGGACAGTTTCCTCACTTTTATTTTCTTTAAAATACTCCCCCTTTTACTAACAGCGATAGCGGTCATTAGCGTAGGGAGCTGCGTTGAATGCTGCATGCTGCTCCTGATGCTCATAACTTGGTAACATAGTAGATGACGACAGATAAAGACCCGAATGGTCCATCCAGTCTGCCCAACTTGATTCAATTTAAATTTTTTTTAAAACAATTTTTTTTCTTCTTAGCTATTACTGTGCTTGGGCTCCAACTGCTGAAGTCTCCGTCAAAGCTCACTCCAGCCCATCTACACCCTCCCAGCCACTGAAGCCCTCCCCAGCCCATCCTCAATCAAAAGGCCATATACAGACACAGACCGTGCAAGTCTGCCCAGTAACTGGCCTAGTTCAATCTTTAATATTATTTTCTGATTCTAAATCTTCTGTGTTCATCCCATGCTTCTTTGAACTCAGTCACAGTTTTACTCTCCACCACCTCTCTCGGGAGCGCATTCCAGGCATCCACCACCCTCTCCGTAAAGTAGAATTTCCTAACATTGCCCCTGAATCTACCACCCCTCAACCTCAAATTATGTCCTCTGGTTTTACCATTTTCCTTTCTCTGGAAAAGATTTTGTTCTACATTAATACCCTTTAAGTATTTGAACGTCTGAATCATATCTCCCCTGTCTCTCCTTTCCTCTAGGGTATACATATTCAGGGCTTCCAGTCTCTCCTCATACGTCTTCTGGCGCAAGCCTCCTATCATTTTCGTCGCCCTCCTCTGGACCGCCTCAAGTCTTCTTACGTCTTTCGCCAGATACGGTCTCCAAAACTGAACACAATACTCCAAGTGGGGCCTCACCAATGACCTGTACAGGGGCATCAACACCTTCTTCCTTCTACTGACTACGCCTCTCTTTATACAGCCCAGAATCCTTCTGGCAGCAGTCACTGCCTTGTCACACTGTTTTTTCGCCTTTAGATCTTCGGACACTATCACCCCAAGGTCCCTCTCCCCGTCCGTGCATATCAGCTTCTCTCCTCCCAGCATATACGGTTCCTTCCGATTATTAATCCCCAAATGCATTACTCTGCATTTCTTTGCATTGAATTTTAGTTGCCAGGCATTAGACCATTCCTCTAACTTTTGCAGATCCTCTTTCATCTTTTCCACTCCCTCTTCGGTGTCTACTCTGTTACAAATCTTGGTATCATCTGCAAAAAGGCACACTTTTCCTTCTAACCCTTCAGCAATGTCACTCACAAACATATTGAACAGGATTGGCCCCAGCACCGAACCCTTAGCGACTCCACTAGTCACCTTTCCTTCCTTCGAGCGACTTCCATTAACCACCACCCTCTGGCGTCTGTCCGACAGCCAGTTTCTGACCCAGTTCACCACTTTGGGTCCTAACTTCAGCCCTTCAAGTTTGTTCAACAACCTCCTATGAGGAACTGTATCAAAGGCTTTGCTGAAATCCAAGTAAATTACATCTAACATATGTTCTCGATCCAGCTCTCTGGTCACCCAATCAAAAAATTCAATCAGGTTCGTTTGGCACGATTTACCTTTTGTAAAGCCATGTTGCCTCGGATCCTGTAACCCATTAGATTCAAGGAAGTACACTATCCTTTCTTTCAGCAACACTTCCATTATTTTTCCAACAACTGAAGTGAGGCTCACCGGCCTGTAGTTTCCCGCTTCATCCTTTTGACCACTTTTGTGAATAGTGACCACATCCGCTTTCCTCCAATCCCCAGGAACCACTCCTGTATCCAGAGATTTGTTGAACAAGTCTTTAATAAGACTCACCAGAACCTCTCTGAGTTCCCTTAGTATCCTGGGATGGATCCCATCTGGTCCCATTGCTTTGTCCACCTTCAGTTTTTCAAGTTGCTCATAAACACCCTCCTCCGTGAACGGCGCAGAATCTACTCCATTTTCTCGTGTAACTTTGCCAGACAATCTCAGTCCTTCTCTAGGATTTTCTTCTGTGAACACAGAACAGAAGTATTTGTTTAGCACATTTGCTTTCTCCTCATCACTCTCCACATATTGGTTCTCAGCATCTTTTAGTTTAGCAATTCCATTTTTCATCTTCCTCCTTTCACTAATATATATGAAAAAAATTTTGCCTCCCTTTTTTACATTTTTAGCCATTTGTTCTTCCGCCTGTGCCTTCGCCAAACGTATCTCTCTCTTGGCTTCTTTCAGTTTCACCTTGTAGTCCTTTCTGCTCTCCTCTTCTTGGTTTTTTTTATATTTCATGAACGCCAACTCTTTCGCCTTTATTTTCTCAGCCACTAGGTTGGAGAACCATATCGGCTTCCTTTTTCTCTTGTTTTTATTGATTTTCTTCACATAAAGGTCCGTAGCCATTTTTATCGCTCCTTTCAGCTTAGACCACTGTCTTTCCACTTCTCTTATGTCCTCCCATCCTAACAGCTCTTTCTTCAGGTACTTTCCCATTGCATTAAAGTCCGTACGTTTGAAATCTAGGACTTTAAGTATCGTGCGGCCGCTCTCCACTGTAGCCGTTATATCAAACCAAACCATTTGATGATCGCTACTTCCCAGGTGAGCACCCACTCGAACATTAGAGATACTCTCTCCATTTGTGAGGACCAGATCCAATATCGCTTTTTCCCTTGTGGGTTCCGTCACCATTTGTCTGAGCAGAGCCTCTTGAAAGGCATCCACAATCTCCCTACTTCTTTCCGATTCCGCAGACGGAACATTCCAGTCCGCATCCGGCAGGTTGAAATCTCCCAACAGCAGAACCTCCTCTTTCCTTCCAAACTTTTGGATATCCACAATCAGATCCTTATCAATTTGCTTCGATTGAGTCGGAGGTCTGTAGACTACACCCACGTAGATAGAAGTTCCATCTTCTCTTTTCAGAGCGATCCATATCGCTTCTTCCTTTCCCCAGGAACTCTCTGAGCATCGGAAGCAGAGCGGAGCATTCAGTGTAGCTCCCTGCACTACTCACCGCTATAGCAGTTTAGTAAAAGGGGGGGATAGTTACTCAAAACAAGTATTCTTGTTTTACAAAGTAAATACATATAAAGTTCAAAATTGTAACACAGTAGATGATGACAGATAAATTTATTCTCTACTGTTCTCCCAAGGGAGCTCAGAATGGTTTACATGAATTTATTCAGGTACTCAAGCATTTTCCCTGTCTGTCGTGGTGGGCAATGGGGGGATTAAGTGACTTGCCAAGTGTCACAAGGAGTAGCGTGGGTTTGAACCCACAAACTCAGTATGCTGAAGCTGTAACTTTAACCACTGCAAAACACACTCCCCAAGACCTGATTGGTCCATCCAGTCGGCCCAACCTTACCCAATCTTTAAATTACTGATTCGGTGGAATCTTGTATGTAAGAAAAAATGACATTTCACTAAAGGACTTAAAAAATTGTCCCAGAATACTGATAACGGTTCATGCAGAGACCTACGACTCGAGACAATGGGTCTCCCTGGTGGCTTTACTAATATTTTATGGATTTGGGGGAGGAGATATGTAACCGGTGTTTTCGGATGGGGTGCATTTAAAAATTGAACCTCTTTCTCGGTCAGTAACCTCTGCTCACAAGTCTCCGTTGTGTACTCTGTTATCAAAGACTGTAATTCCGGTGTGGGATCTGTCATCAACTCTTGGTAATCAGTGAAACCTATGGCCCCACCTTTGTCAGCATGGTGGATAATTATATTTAGGTCTCCTTTCATTCATGCTTAGAAATATTGCTTAATCTCTTACGGTTGAATTCCAAGCCCTTTAAATCCTTCAATACCATGTTCTTAAAGACGAGCCCATAGGCACCGGAGGACTCCACTTGGATTTGATTCTAAAACTGATGTTGGGTGTGACTAGGAATGCCAAAAAATTCTCTTAAATGTAAAGACCTGAAAAAACGTTCTAAATCAATCCTGACTTGTAGACCAATAGTGTTCCTTGAAGGGATAAAAGACAATACTTTTATGAAGAACTAGTCTTTAAGCCCATTACATTAACGGGTGATAGTAGCCCTTCCTCCTTACTTTTTTCTCCCCCCCGTCCAGCAACATCCCTCCTTCCCTGCTCCCCCTGTCTAACAGTAGCCATTATCCCTTCCTTTTATCTTCCCCTGTGCAGCAGCACTATTTGTTCCAAATTCCAATGATCTCTCCCTATCATCGGGCCCTCTCCTCCTCTTCCCATTGCCGGGGTGCCTGCAGCGGCGCCTTATATGGAGCTATCTCCAACGCTCACACTTTCTCCCTATCTTTCTGCTCCAGGGTGCTCGATTTCCACCCCCCCCCCCAACGGACGTTAGAATTGATTGTGTGACTGCGTGTGGCGGTCCTTCGCTTCCTGTTTGTCTCCGTGGACAGCGTTGGTTTTTGGGGTTTTTTTTTTCATTGAGACCTGCTGAAATCACCACTTATGCTGTGCGCCGCAAACAGCCATACGCACCGCAAATACGGCCATGGGAGCACACATCACGGCCTCCTAAGTGTGCATGCGCGCTTAGGGTTTTATTATAGAGGATTCTATGCTCTGCCTCCGACAGAATTCTGTCTGATAGATTAACCACTACTGATTCCCTATCCTCTGGGATCGGGTTACTGGACGGTCCTGTACTGATTTTTTCTTACCTCTGCCTCTCCCTCTTGTGTTTTAACTTGGTGCGGCTCCACCTAAAAAATGATCCCCAGATCCTGATGACTCAGTGCACTCAGATGTGTTGTCAAAATCCACTGTTCTACCTCTCTTTGGTTTCCTTCTTACTGGATTCAGCCATGGGTTTTTTAACTGTAATGTTGTTCGTCCCTACAGAATTTCTTTAATCTTTGTTTTTGTAATTCTATTAAAAAAATTTTTATTTTAATCACAATCGACTGTTGAAGGGGCAGATTTAAATGTTATAAGCTTGTTTTCCAATTCAACTTTAATGGTCTCAGTTGATTCCTGTGTCTGCCCTGACGCAGCTGTACAGCGAAACGCCTGCTAGCTCACGTTGGCCAAAGCGGACCGGCGAAGGCGGCAGGAGAATCACTGCCTAAGCGAAGTTCTGTGCTTTGTTTTTTGAAAAGTGAAGGGATTTTCAAACGGACAGTGCACTAAAGTTTAAGTGATCGCTGAACTATTTCAACTTGGCAGGAGGGGGTGTGGGGGGGCCAATGAGGTATCTTCCCTTTCCAGTGCAGTTGTCCAGTTAACATACAACGCACGGGGATCTGAGGCCCCTTCCCCCTTCAAATTAAATTATATTACTAATAAAACTGAGACAAGTTTTGGGAGAAGCGCATCCATCGCTGTTTCCTCTACAAAATCATATAAATAATTACCGTACATAGGAGAGGTATTTTTGTGGAACAAGTCACTTAATCCCACCATTGCCCCAGGTACATTAGACAGAGTGGGAGCCCACCAGGACAGATAGGGAAAAATGTAAACCACTTAGACTATGGGCTCCTTTTACTAAGGTGTGCTAGCGGTTTTAGCATGCACTTAGAGTGCGCTAGAAAGCCGCACGCTCTAGACGCTAATGCCTCCATAGAGCTTGCGTTAGTATTTTTAGTTTAGCGCGCCCTAAAAACGTTAGCACTCCTTAGTAAAAGGAGCCCTACAAGTGGTATCTAAATATTTAAATATAAATAAATAATAAAAATGTATCCCTCCCTAGACAAAACAAGGCATATTTCTCTTGGATTTTTAATGTAAACCTAGCATATGCCTATAAACTGCCCACCAGAGAGTGGTAGAAAACTGGAACGCTCTTCCGGAGTCTGTTATAGGGGGAAACACCCTTCAGGGATTCAAGACAAAGTAGGACAAGTTCCCGCTGAACCAGAACGTACGCAGGTAAGGCTGGACTCAGGGCACTGGTCTTTGACTTATGGGCCGCCGTGGGAGCGGACTGCTGAGCACGATGGACCACTGGTCTGACCCAGCAGCGGCAGTTCTTATGCTCTTGTGCTAATGTTTAAAATGTGCTTTGAGCATAAGAATGACAATTAAGAAGAAAGCATCTGACATCTGAATTCAAATAACCTTAAAAATGCAGACGTTTGTTTCAATGAGGTCTTCCTCCCAAGAAAAGAGAATCGGATTCTAGAAGCTGATCGGATACAAACTCTGACTGCATACCAAGCAACTCAATTAAAAACGAATCCCGCGTCATGAGCAGCAGAGGACGCTGAAGTGAAGCCATCCAGAACGTATATGAAATGAATGGGAGCAAAGCAAAATGGCTCAAACAGCGAGAAGTGTTTTCGCAGAGAAGGGGGAGGGGGCTTGAGAAAGATAAGCATCTCGGCCAGTGTTCAGAAGCTACAAACCATATGTGCCACAGGCAAAAGATAAGCAAATAAAGACTGTACAACACCCAAACACAGCTCTCGAGATCAGCTTTATAAGCTTCCTACTCCTCCCCTAGAGCATGCAAAGAACATATACATGCCAACCCAGTTTGACTGAGATTTTGTCTCTGTTGAAAAACTGGCAGTACTAGAAAAGCAGAAAAGTACTGGAATACGGTAAAACCTTGCATGGCAAGTAACTTGGTTTGCAAGTGTTTTGCAAGACAAGCAAAACATTAGATTAAATTTTAACTTGATATACAAGCAAAGTCTTGCAATACGAGTACATCCAGTATACACATGTCGCAACTGAGCCGACGGTTCTTCTCTCTCTGACGCTCCAGGAGTGTAGTGAGTAGTGACTGTTCTAAATGAGCGAGGTCTTGCAATACAAGTACGTATAGTATTTTGTATTAAAGTTTTTGGGTTGTGGAACGAATCGTCTGAGTTTCCATTATTTCCCATGGGGAAATTCGCTTTGCTCTACGAGAGCTTTGGATTACAAGCATGCTTCCGGAACGAATTATGCTCACAAACCAAGGTTTTACTGTCCTTTTGGCTCAAAATTAAATTACTACTTCAAAGTATTCCGCATAATTTGAATCATGAAAGCAAAAATCTCATGTATGCTTTGCCCAATGTGCAGCTCTAACTTCAGACCCTAGGTGGCAGCAAAGGACATTGATTTAGCTTAACAGACTCCGTTCTCTCTATGAGTTTAGCAAGTTTTTTCTACTCCCTACTGTATTTTCTGTAACCATAATAAACCCATTAATCTTACTATGTATCTGCTTTTCTTCACGCACTCTAAGAGACAACAGACATTTTTCTTCAACACATGGGGTAGAAACTGAAAACCTGCAAGAAAAATTCAGACTGGAGAGGAACCTTTAAGCACATGGTTAACTGGCAAAGCTTTGCCAACATCATTGTAGATTACATAACTTGTATTGTTACTACCAGTGCTGTAGTGAGAGTGAAAGGCACTCTGGGTGGTGGCGCCCCTCCCCTGCCCTCTTCTCGGCCTTCCCCCTCCATCTCCACACGCTTAGGGTTACCAGATTTTTGAGAACGAACATCTGGACTCATGGCCCTGCCCCCAGTCCCCTCAACTTGTTTGCTTGTCGGGATGGCATCTGCCCATGCACTGATGTGAAGTGATAATTTCACGTGCATGCTTGTGATGTCACTGCGTTGCATCCGCGCATGAGAAGATGCCATCCCAACAAGCGAGCAGTTGAGGGGGCGGGGCTGGGGAGGCGGAACAGGGCAGACCTGGGGGGCGTGGCCATGAGTCCAAAAAGAGCAAACCGGATGCTAGGAATTATTTAAATAGGGATGGTTAACAAGACTAAGAATGTGATAATGCCCCTGAATTGCTCCATGGTGCAACCTCATCTCAAGAAAGATATAGCAGCGCTAGAAAAGGTTCAAAGAAGAGCGACCAAAATGGTAAAGGGGGTGGAACTCCTCTCATGTGAGCAGGGCCAGATTTAGATGAAAAGAGGCCCTAGGCTATTCCACTTATGAGGCCCTTTCACCTCCCATTTTTAAGTTTGTAAATGACATGAGAGATAATAAAATACATCACCCGGGGCTGAGACCGATTCCCCTCCGGAGCCGGGAAAGGGGTGGGGGGGGGGGGGGGGGAGAGGAGCAGCGGAATCCGATCCGGAGCTGGAGCACGTGTGCAATTCGGATTCCCCACCCCGGCTGAATTTTGATGAGTCACTGGCGCAGGCGCCGTGAGGAGTGACACAGAAGCACACCTCACGCCACCAGGACTCACGATATTTCAACAGCTCATGCGCGCTCTAGGATTTTATTATTTATGATATAATCATGAAAATATAAAATAAAGCACGAAATATACATTTTAAAATATGCAAATTAAAACATATGTTAAGAACTTACTTAGAATTCCGCGAAATGAAGATATTGCCACAAAAAAATTTTTCAATAGTCTATAAACACTTCACTAAAGTATTGAATGTAGGCCCCTCTTGATCTTGAGGCCCTAGGCTGAAGCCTAGTTAGCCTATAGGAAAATCCAGCCCTGCGTGTGAGGAAAGACTAAAGGGTTAGGGCTCTTCAGCTTGGAAAAGAGACGGCTGAGGGGAGATAGGATTGAAGTCTACAAAATCCTGAGTGGAGTAGAACGGGTACAAGTGGATCGATTTTTCACTCCATCAAAAATTACAAAGACTAGGGGACACTTGATGAAGTTACAGGGAAATACTTTTAAAACCAATAGGAGGAAGTTTTTTTCACTCGGAGAATAGTTAAGCCCTAGAACGCGTTGCCAGCGGTTGTGAAGGCACCAGTACCTATCCTCCTCTCTACCCTCCCACTCCGCCCCTTCCTCCCCATCCGACTGCTGTGAAAAAGAGAACATGTCTGGGAAAATCCGGACATCTGGTAACCCTACACATGTTTCTTCCCTGCCGCGCACACACCGCTTCCCTTCCCCCAAACCTCTGCAACATTCCTGGTGCGAGCAGCAACCCCCCAACTTGCTGTTGAGCCCGTGTCAGCTCTTCCTCTGACATCACTTCCTGGACCCGCCCCCAGGAAGTGACATCAGAGGAAGAGCCGACGCTGGCACGACAGCAGGTTGGGGGGGTGGGGGGGGTTGCTGCTCACGCCAGGAATATAAAAAGAGATATGGGGGAAGGGAAGGAGCATGTGTAGGGTTACAAGAAGTACGGATTTTCCCAGACATGTCCTCCTTTTCGAGGACATGTCCGGGCATCTGGATGGCTTTTCCTAAATCCAGCACTTATTCCGGGTTTTGAAAAACTTCTAGCAACGAACGAAGTTGGAACATAAGAATAGCCTTACTGGGTCAGACCAACGGTCCATCAAGCACAGTAGCCCGTTCTCACGGTGACCAATCCAGGTCCCTAGTACCTGGCCAAAACCCAAGGAGTAACAACATTCCATGCTACTGATCCAGGGCAAGCAGTGGCTTCCCCCATGTCTTTCTCAATAACAGACTATGGACTTTTCCTCCAGGAACTTGTCCAAACCTTTCTTAAAACCAGCTACGCTATCTGCTCTTACCACAACCTCTGGCAATGAGTTCCAGAGCTTAACTATTCTCTGAGTGAAAATTTTTTTCCTCCTATTGGTTTTGAAAGTATTTCCCTGTAACTTCATCTCACACGTTTAGTCTTACAGCATATAAAGGAATATTCATGCAAATTATATGTTCCTTTAATAGAAATGTCTGATTTTATCCCCATTTTTCATGTACAAATATATGCATTTATTTACATTTAGATAGAAATATATCTGTCTCAACCTGTTTGCCACAGCACAGTGGTGTGCCCTGAGAGATTCCAGAATTTGACTTTCATTTTAAAAATTCCCTTCATAAGTATACACTAGAATAAATGACATGTACATCGCACACGCAAGAATACAGTGCTCCCCCGATCATTCGCGGTCGGCGAGTCGCGGTCCCAGTCATTCGCGGTATTTTCCGACCACGAATGTCCGGGCAGGAGAGGGTAGCCGGAGCACTGGCGAGTGAAGGAAATCACTCGCGATATGCTCCGACCGCCTCTTCCTGCACTAAAGTCGAGCCTCACGCAGCTCCTGATTGGTGAGGCCCGACTAGGCCAGGAAGAGATGGTCGGAGCATACAGCGAGTGATTTCCTTCACTCGCCGGCGCTCCGGCTGCCCTCTCCTGTCTCACCTGCTAAAAACCGTATTTCTCGGTTTTTCAGCATTCAAGGGGGTTCCTGGAACGGAGCCCCCGCAAATATCGGGGGAGTACTGTACGTCAATGTTATGAGTGTCTCCTGTATGCGTAATGCTACAACCACCCAGACAAGCATCAATTTTTGACATGAACAAAGCAATTATGGCTTTGTTACCATTCGGATCGTCTAATCTTTGTGAACTTGGATTTTCAGCTCTGACAGAAATTAAATCAAAACAAGAGAACGACTGCAGATGGTGGATGATGAAATGCGGGTTTGCTTGTTGACTATCAAGCCGCATTTTGAGTTCATTTGCCCTCAAAACCAAGCACATCTGTCGCATTGATTAGTAATTCTATTCTATAAACTTTAGTTTCACCGTTGTTGCAATTGGTTCATAGACAACGGCGCGAAAGACAAAGGCGCGCCCGGACAATTGAGCGCAGTGCAGAGGTGCGCGCCGCTCAAAATTACTGTTTTTAGGGGCTCAGACGGGGGGTTTTGTTGGGGAACCCCCCCCCCACTTTACTTAATAGACATCGCGCCAGCGTTATGGGGGGTTTTAACCCTCCACATTTTATTGTAAACTTAACTTTTTCCCTAAAAACAGGTAAAAAGTGAAGTTTTCAGTAAAATGTGGGGGGTTACAACCCCCCAACCCCCCCCACACTCCCCCCCGTCGGAGCCCTAAAAACAGTAATTTTGAGCAGCACACGCCTCCGCGCTGCGCTCAATTGTCTGGGCACGCCTTTGTCCCGGTGCGCTTTTGACCTGACACCTTTGCAATTACCCATATATAGCTTAAAGAACTTTAAATAAATAACTCTTAAATTTAATTTTTTTATTGGTTTTGCAATTTTATAATTTATAACGTGCCATGAAAAACATTTGTTCCGTTTAGTGTGCCGGAGCTAAAAAAAAAGTTTGAGACACACTGGTCTAGATATTTTCTTTTTAGTTGAGCATTGATTTTGTGGAAGTAGTTCCAGTGCTTTGATCTTCAGCCACTAGGAGGTGCTGTTAGACCTTCTACATCCTGCACATTGTGTCAAGTGAATTGACAAGGCAATAGTCAAACCATGGAGAGGTTTTATGATTATTATTATTTTTAAACTTGGATATGTTTTGACATTACTTGGATGTGTTTGGGACGAACAGGACAGCAGTCGCAGTTTGTGGTAGAAGTGAGAAATTTTGTTGCTAGCTTGCCAGACGGGCTGTAGCTGTCTGCAAAAGCTGAAGATCTGGAATAAGGCAATCAGTAAGAAATAGAAGTTCTCGTCTTGCCATAGCACAAAAACACTAGGCTGATTTCATATTAAATGAGCAGCAGCACTTTCTATAAGTGAAATTCATGCATTTTCTGATGAGAGATGCTTTCTTTTAAATGAAATCAACCAAATAAGACTTATATGGGCATATTCTAGAAATGATGTCCCGATTGTAGGCAGTGGTGTTTCGGGGAGAGGGGGGTGTTCTGGCAGGAGGGAGTGGTCATCCCTCCTGCCTATCGCGATTGGGTGGGGGGGGATATTTCAGGGGGGTTCCGGCAGGAGGACTTGGGCACTCCTTCTGCTGGCGGATGCTTCAGTGGGGTGTGGGGGGTGGCAGGAGGTAGTGGACATCCCTCCTGCTGCCTGACTTCATGGGGGGGGGTTGGGGGTTCCCTGCTGCGGTTGCCGCTGAGCTGATCGCGGCAGGCAGTGACATAGACGCCAGTTAGAGAATCAGGGAGGTTAGGCGGGATTAGGTGGGATTAGACGGAGTTATTTATCTGTCTGTTAGGACAGACGCTATTCTATATAGCAAGGGTAGGGAACTCCGATCCTCGAGAGCCGTATTCCAGTCGGGTTTCAGGATTTCCCCAATGAATATGCATTGAAAGCAGTGCGTGCAAATAGATCTCATGCATATTCGTTGGGGGAAATCCTGAAAACCCGACTGGATTGCGGCCCTTGAGGAGGGACTTTGAGACCCCTGAACTAGACCAAGGGTGGGCAACTCCGGTCCTCAAGGGCCAGAATCCAGTCGGGTTTTCAGGATTTCCCCAATGAATATGCATTGAAAGCAGTGCATGCAAATAGATCTCATGCCTATTCATTGGGGAAATCATGAAAACCCGACTGGAATACGGCTCTCAAGGACCGGAGTTTCCTAACCCTGCTATATAGGATGCCCGTGTGCGATTCTCAAAAGCCACTTAGACAGCTGTTGAGACCGGGCGTCCTATATAGAATCAGGCCCATAGTGTACATGGAGTTTATAGTGTAGAAGGCTGCCAAAGGCTGCTTTCTTTTGTAGAAGATTCTGGGCCTCTGCTCCATTAGGCTGCTTATGAATCTGAACAGGGAGAGGTGTATTCTAAGAAGGTGGCCCAGCAGCACTGAAGCTTTGATTTCTGAAGGGAAGTATAAAATCTAGAGTTAATGGAGGGGGTGGAGAGTTTTCCTTCCCTAGAGGGTGTTCAACAAGGAGAGATGTAGGCCAGAAGCATAACTACCATGGAATGAGCTTGTCAAAACACCCAGGGGCCACACGCTGTCTTCTGCTCTCCATCTCTGCTACCTGCATTCCTGGACCCTGATCTGCCCCAGTGTCCCTCTCCCGTGCAGGTCCGGCCAGGGCAGGATTAATTTGTCGAGGGCCCCTAGGCACACAAGTACACTGGGCCCCCTGCCCTGCCTCGCCCCACCATGCACCCAGGCGGAAACAGGAAGCTGTATCAGAGGGAAGCTTTGGGCAAGCAGCACCGCTTGTACAATTACAGTTCCCGTTGCCTTTCTTACCCGCGTTGCTTGCTTGTCTTACCTTGTGTCAATGGGGGGGCTGCATTGCCGATCGGGGGGGGGGGGGGGGCCTGTGTTGCCGATCGATGCTGGAGGGGCCCATCACCGTTTGGAAAAAACAATGTTGATGCCCTCCTTCATCGGGCCCCCCTGACCATTTCGGGCCCTAGGCACATGCCTACTTGGCCTATTGGTTAATCCTGCCCTGGGTCTGGCATCTCCTTTTCCCTCATGGCCTTCCCAAAGTGGAAGCTGGCCAGCAGAGGCAGCACCATAAAAAAAAATCCTGTGATCAGCCCTTCCAAGGCCCATTCCTTTTCTGCATCTGTCTACAGGAAGTGGCATCACAGGAGAGGGGGTCAAAAAGAGATGCTGGACTTGTGGGGGGGGGGGGGGGAGGGGAAAACATAGAAGAAGCTGGACCCATGGAGGGGAGAAGAATGAATAGAGAGAGAAAGGGAGGGGGAGAGAGGCTGGACCTGCACAAGGGGATGGGGAGGGGGAGGGGGTTGGAGAGAGGGCATAAAAAGTTGCTGGACCTACAAGGGGGTATAAGGGGGAAGAGAGAAGGAAAGATACGCTGGACCTGGGGTGGGGGGGAGTGGTGTGAGGGAACAGAGAGCGAGTGACTCACACTAAAGAGGATGTGAGAGAGAGGGGGAGAGAAACTCAACCAATGGGGAGCGGGAAAGCGAGATGCCAGATGAGGCAAACAGATTCAGGGTATGAGAAAGAGATGCTGGCTCTGCAGTGAGCTGGAAGCTTTTCAAAATCCGGATAAAGCGCCAGTTTTTGAAAAGCCGTCCGGATGCCTGGACATGTCCGGGTAAATCCAGACGTCTGGTAACCCTACTTTGGACCGACTCCATCCTATTTATATCGTTCACTAAAAGGAACCCAGTAGTGAAATAAAAGTATGTAAGTATATCTCAGTTTTGGAAAAGTGAAATAAATACATTGACTTATGAGTGGTGAAATTATTACCAAAATAACAACAGTCCAGTGGTTGACCTTGAAATACAAACGTAGTCAAGTTTGGTTGATATCATGATATCTATTTGCATGCATATAGTCAGGGCCGGATTTAGATGAAAAGAGGCCCTAGGCTATTCCACTTATGAGGCCTTTCACCTCCCATTTTTAAGATAATAAAGATAATAAAAATACATCATTACTGTGATATATATCAATATGTTAAATGAAACATGTTGTTATTGGTACTAACCTTTATAAAAAATGTGACACGGATAACAAATAAAAAAAGTTGAGAACACTTATTTGGACATTTATTCTCAGCACCATATATAGTACTTGTAACAATAACTAATCAAACATAACACACAACATTGCCCCTTCCTATGTCCATAGTGCCCCCAGTGTGTCCTTCCTCACCTCACCCCCCCCTCCGATGCCCGCTTGTCTCCCATCCCCCTTCCACTGAAACCCCCCACCCCCACCCCCGATGCCAGTCTGGGCCGCCCTGTCCTGACAGATCCACGTTTTGCCTCTCTCCCCGCGGGGCTGGGCTTTGCCCAACTGTTTCCGGACTGACGTCTTTCCCTCCCCGATCCTCCTCCCAGGGCGAGAAAAAGAAAGGGAGAAGCCGAGTCAGCACCCCGTTGCGGCCGGAGCCGGCTCCGATCCCGAAGCGTAAAATTTCTCCTTATTTTCGGTTCAGTGTTTTAGTGTTCACTGTTTTTAGAATAGTGTAATTTTAATTTTGCTAACAATTTGAATGTAGGCCCCTCTTGATCTTGAGGCCCTAGGCTGAAGCCTAGTTAGCCTATAGAAAAATCCGGCCCTGCATATAGTCCAAGATCCTCGTAGGATAATTTACACGTCTAGGTTGTTCGTGAAAGGCAGGCTTGTTTAGGAACCTTTGAGGCCTAGAGTTCAGGACTCTGATTTTCTGGGACATTGTCAGGTTCCGGAAAAGAAATCCGGATGATCCTTGACGGTCGCTTACAATCAAGACGTAACAGAAAATGTATGCAGATGAAAGCGAGAAGACTGGCCCATTCTGCTGAGCAAATTCATGTTGAATGGCTGCCTCTTGAGATGGAGCAATGAAAACATGTTTAGCATAAACTAATCTATATCCTCACAGGCCTCTGCATAGAATCAAATGAACACCATATAAAATATTCCAAGAAGGGCCAAGGGAACCTAATAAGTGTTGGCTCGGTGACTCACTCATCAGTCTGCTCAGTCATCTATTTCATGAATTTCCTTTGATCGTTCCTTTCCGGAATAAAAGACTTCATTAACTGGATTTACCATATAGAATTATAATATCAAAGTAAGTGTTATAGAAATGATAAGTAGGAATAGTAAATATATACACATGTAAGCGGGGGGTGCTGAAAGGTTCTCGGCCCAACCAGCTACGTTTTTGACATTGTTTCAGATCATTGATTGAACCCTCTCCACATCATTCTCTTCTTGGCTGGGCTGAGAAAGTTTCAACACTCCCTCATAGTATGAAGAATTTCAGGCTCTGGTAGCCAGAGCTGAGATTGTGATGTCATAATGCCTCATTCCACCAATAAGAGCCAACCTCCTCAGTGACGTCACAATGGCTTGATTGTCCTATACTTGGCTCACTTTTATTACAGACGAGGGGAAAAGTTCTCAGCCCGACCCACCAACTTCCTAAATTCTGAGCGTTATTTTGCCACTGGAGCTGAAAAGAGTGTGATCTTATTTGCAGAAACGAAATTCTGTGTTTTGACATTGTTTCAGATCATTGATTGAACCATATCCAAGTCACTCTCTTCTTGATGGAGCTGAGAAATTCTCAGCACCCCCTCGTAAATATACTGTACATTGATTTAACATGTTTACTTGCGCAATTAATCGCAAGATCCAAATGAAAAAGAGTCCAAATAAATTTAGCATGTACAGCCCTACTAAAAATTAAATCTGGCGACTTTATTTTTATAATCATCTCCTGCCCTCCACTCCATTCCATGGACATCATTTCATCCCGTCTTCTTCCTTGGCCCACATCTCTCCTTCCTCTTGTCTCCATAGGTACCATCTCTGAACGGACACGTATCAGAACTTTAGTAAGTGTCCTTAGGCATATGTTGTTTAAAGATGCAAAGGTAGGCCCTGTTTATCTTTCCCTTCCTTGAAGAGAATACAAGGACAGATAATGTTTAAACAGAGATAATGTGAAGTGAATTCAATTGTTTTGTTAAGCCGTATTTACAGACAGCTTTAGTTAAGAAGCTCTGCTGGTCAAGGCTTTTTCTTACCTTTTGGACTTCAATCTCTAGATAGGAAAAATGCTGATGTGTTTAAAGTTTCATGTGACCTTACGTCACATGCCATCACATGCTGGCAAACCTGATTCGTATAAATATGTGAAACTCATAATAAAAGACGGACATATTTGAAAGATGGTTTCTGGTCTTTAAGATGTGTCCCCAGGTACCTGACTTACAAATGACAGAGACAGAGAAAGTATGGGGCAGGAATTGGGACCTGATTCCTTTTCAGTTGGGGGCTTGTCCGCGATGGGCAGATGATATCACCGGTATTTTGTGAGTATTTCTGAATTTTTTCTGTTCTTTAATACTCACTGGGTAGTGGTGACCTGTACCCAACCCTTTATTTTAAGTTCAAGCTTTGGGTTCTATTATGGAGTTTTTTTTGGGGAAAAATCTCGGGGTACTTTTGGTAAGCACCCCTCATATATATAAGCAGCTGCCATTCTTTCGGAAAGAATGAAATTATTTATAGAACCCCCCTGCCCACTCTGTCATTTGTAAGGTTTTTTATAGAGTATAAGATTTTATTGTCTCTTATTACTGTACCTCGCTTATAAGGTAAGATAAGCGAATATTTTTGCATTATTATATTGGCTTTGTAATGAGTAATAAGGCACTTAGGTTACTCCTAGACAAATGAGACTTGTACGGCTGTGTGTGTGTATGACATTTTTCCTTTTGCTCCCATCTTTCTGTGTCACCAATGTTTACTACTGAGGTAGGACATGCTGTTATGTGGAATGAATTGAAAGCGCTGTTTGAATCAGTCTAAGATCTTTCCCTTGTAGTTTGTACACAAGCCCTAATTTTGTGCGTTTTTTTCTACCGGCTGCTTTCTTTGTGTTCTGTGCTGGATCATAAAAAAAAAAGAGAAACAAGAAAAAAAAAAATTCCGTTTTAGAGGTTTCTTTCTTGTGCAGAGCAAAGCTAATCTGTTCTTTGCTTTCATTATCAGGGTCTGTGCATGAATGTTTTTGTCCCTTCCCCCAGACTTCTCTGTTTGGGCTTCCACTGACCCCCTATAGTGCTTCTTTGAAGTTACTCATTCTTGGTTTTATAAAGCAGTAAGGTGAGATTCCACTGCTCGTCTCTTGACTTTTCTCCGGCATTATCAAAACCACCATCTCTTCTTATAATACGCCCATCGCTCTTGTTGTCAAAGCTCATGGCATTCCTCGTTTCGTCCTAGATTTTCGGGCTGTTAATGTTTTGGTAATTCTCATTGCACTTATGTTTCTTCCACCATTCCACCGGCAGCCAATGATTTTTTTTCTGTCATTTTCCTAAAGAATGTTTTATTTTTAGTCCCTTTGGTGAGGCTTTTCAGCTTTTTTTTTTTGCCTTCACCTTTAAGCAACAGAATACCTAGTGTGGAATGTCCTTCGGGCTATTCTACAAGTCATGCACTGCCCCTCATGGTCCTATTCTCATTTTGTACAACTTTTTGTGTTCCATAATTCTAGAGACCTGTCAGGCTGATAGTTTGTACCTTTTATAATGGTTGTCTGTGTGTGGTCACAAGGTGTCATGAAATAAACTGCACTGGTGTACATCTGAAGTGAAATACCTGGGTTTTGTCCTGTCTC
Source organism: Geotrypetes seraphini (assembly GCF_902459505.1). Classification (NCBI taxonomy): domain Eukaryota; kingdom Metazoa; phylum Chordata; class Amphibia; order Gymnophiona; family Dermophiidae; genus Geotrypetes; species Geotrypetes seraphini. The sequence goes on from NC_047085.1 coordinate 16,380,824, forward strand.
ATGGTCAGAGGAAAATCTGCACTTTCTGCACTGCTGCTATTCTGTGTCTGCCCCGCCCAGCTACCAAGAAAGACATGCTTACTTTTCTTGCTATGATTGGTCACTGCCGCCAATGGATCTCTGCTTGTTCCTTCTATGACCAGATTTTGAGACAGACCCTGGTTTCTGAAATGACTGCTCTTATCAGATGGACTTATGAAATGTTGGACATTTAAGATGTGCTTTGGTTTCTAGCTCAAGTTTGGGTTTCCCTGCTTATGCCCACATGTTTTATCTCTTTGTTTGGGACTATTGTAACACCATGAAGGGAGAACATGGCGGTAAATTACGCTCTGTTGCCTTTTTTTATAGTCACTCCTGTTCAAGAAAGCCCTGGCTGCTTGTGCTATGGTGGTAGAGATGGTTACTTTTCTGATCCTAGGTCACCCCATTACCCTTCATACTTTTCACAATGTCCAAGCCCTTCTTTTAAATAGGCTTCTGGGTCTCAAGGGTGAACAGGATTCTCTTCCTCTCTTTTTTCACAGCTTCAGTCCTTTGTTACCACCCCCTCCTCTGAATTTGATGCCTGGCGTTTGGCAGGTGCCCAAAGCCGCCCTTTTGGACGGACTTTGGTGCAAAGAGGGGAAACCCTGGATACCAGCTGCTAGCTCTCCCTTATTCATTGCCCAATATCATGGTATTGGTTATCGTAGTGCTCGCTCGACATTTTAACTTCTTGCTAGTGATATTTTCATTCTTGACCTTTTGCTCCTTGATACAGAGATATATAGCTCAATAATTACAACTGGCACGGTTGTGAATTGAAAATAAATTGGAAAATACAATTCCTTTCTATTGTTTTAGCTGAAATTAGGATGTTGCTAATTTAAAATGGGTTTTTCCGGATTTATACATAGCCATCCCAGATCCATTTTGGCACAGATATTTCTAATGTTTTCCGTGGGTCCTCTTTATCACTGCAGAGATAGAGACGCTCCAAAGAGACATTAGCTTTATGCCTTTTTCCAAATATGAGATGGTTATGATATACATTATTTGTAGTTTTGGTTTTTTTATATCAATGTGTTTATTTGCAGAGTTAAATTCAGCCCTGCACACTTGACAGATGGAGTAATAGCTCCACGCTTAAAAACTTTATGTTTTGTCTGTGTCATGTTTACTTGTTTTGGTTTGGTGGGTACCCTAGGATACATAATATTGGCCATTTTTAGAGCTCTTTTTCCACTTCTTACTAGCCTAACTGCGCAATGTTCTTTTACTTTTAGCTTTTATATTCTGAATATAGTTTAGTTAAGGGTTATATGTTTAAGAAAAAAGTTTTACTTTATACAGCATTTATTTCGTGGTGTTCCCTACATATGATCCATTCAATATACATTTCTGAATACATTCAGTACATCAGTATGGTCTCTCTGAAGTGCATAATAGTTATATGAAGCACGAAAAAACATATCCTTTTGGATTGTTCAATTAAGAACCTTAAGTAACTGAGTATTGTCTCTCTTTTGCCATAGCTATGTCAAGTACATGAATTGGTATTGTTGCATGTTGCCACGTTCAGTACAGGCAACATGGTTTCTCTTGTTTTCTATCTCTTGTTTGGATCACATTGGAGTACAGCTGCTGAATGATATTTGGAATGCTTTCCAAGCATTTCTTTTCAAGTATCTCTTTCTGTATGCACAGACATCTGGCTGCTCTCCCTTTGAGATTCTCACGGGATGACCTTTCCCCGCCCCATGGGTAGATTTTCCCTTGATACAGGAGGTATACGTCCAAAAGCTAATTGAAATATTAGGGCTTGTTCAAAGAAACGTGTCTTGCACTTCTCCTTTCTCTCCACAGATTCCTACCCATTTTTTCCAGCCTGGTGATTATCCAGCAGCTTTCCAAGGATCGGAAGCAGACGGATTTCCCCTTTGGCCTTCCCACTACTGTGATCGCTGTGCCCAGGCCCGCTGCACTCACTGAGGAGTTTCCTGTTTGGATCCACGCAAGTCGCTTGAAGAGGGTTAACCTAAAACCCCAGAAGCAAGTCTTCCCTGCGCAGATTTCACCTCCTCCAGTGGAACAACATAATGATCTCATTGCAGCATTCTACCAACTTTATCATTCTCTTACTGGCACCGCTGCTGCTAGTTTTTCTCCCTGTATGGATCATTTCTAACTGGGTCTACAGGGATGATGTGTTCTGGGTTCACGACACTTTCTGCCCATACCCATCTGTAAATGACACTCCTGCTGTAAACAGCACCCCCGACACCTCTTTGCGAACACGATGTCAAGCTGGACTACTCCCTCGCAAAGGCTGTCCTTTAATTGGAATCCAGAAAAGACCGATAGTATGCTACCCTTTGGTATAATTCCAGCAGTGTACAAGTTGCCACCTTCTCCTTTGAGTATTGTGACATTGTGGACTGTTCATCAATTGATATCCCAAGGCTGTGCCATTGGTCCTCAGAGATTCCTAAAACTAAGGACATATATGTATATGTTACTGACTCACGTTGGGGGTTAAGTGTGCATTCTGGGGAGTGGTAGGGTGGAATATTAATACTGACTGGGTTTATAAACTAGAAAATACTCTGAAAAACAGTGGACCAAAATGGTAAATCACTGCTTACTTGTATGACCCTTCATAAGGTTGGACACTGTTATAGGAAAAGTGTTCCTGTACAAATTATTAAGCTTTCTCTTACTATTGACAACCCTAGACCTACTGATGAAGGTATGTACATTATGGACATGTGGTTTAAGGGTGGGTCTAGCTATCCGACCCATCAGTTTTCTTATGGGATCTATCTACCTCCACTCATCCTCTCCCGCCATTTTGTGGGGGCCCCAAAAAATACTAACCCACTGGCCCCTACATTCAATAAACTTACTGACATGATGGCTATTGCCAATCTCACTTTTGAAGATATTGTGGCTGTTGAGGTAGGGTTTTCAGAACGTAACCTTTGGTTAGAATGGATGAAATTCACTGCTGATCAACATAATAAGAGTAATTGTTACATATGTGCTCAAGCTAGACCCCATCTAGGAACCGTACATCTGGACCTCCCTCCTGGTATCCAACCATGCCTTTTTGGGTTATTTACCTATCCTCTTTGTGCACTGTAGTGTTCTAAATACCCTTTGTTGCCAGGACAACAAAAGCTTGATATTGCCGTTACCATCTATAAGGGCAATTACACATGTCATGTTTCTAATCTGACACAGAGTAGTTTTGTAGGTAATTTACCCCCAGGTTATTGTTCTGTCTTGGCTCATAGGTATGCCCCATTGGTACTGCATTAGATTTGATATTTACTGGCTTTATGGAGACTTTTGGCTCCCTGTTAAGCTACCCAGCCAGTGGATAGGCCAGTGCACTTTAGTTAAGGTTACTATGCTTCTGCATATTTTTCTGAAAGGCATCCTTCCTATTCACATGGTTTTTCCTTTTATTTGTCTTGATATAAATCTGATCAGATGTATACATAGATGCTATAGGGGTCCCAAGAGGGGTCCCAGATGAATTTAAGGCCCGAGCTCAGGTTAAGGCTGGGTTTGAGTTCCTTATTCCCTTTATTACTATTAATAAGAATGTTGATCGGATTAGTTAAAATTATTATAATCAGCAACGCTTTGTGAACTATTCTAGGGACGCCTTGCAAAGTATTACTGATCAATTAGGCTCCACTTCTCAGATGGTTCTCAAAATCGTATGGCCCTAGCTAGGATTCTAGCTGAAAAATTCTCCTCAGTATTTTATGCTGTTGTACTTTCCTTTCTGACAATATAGGTCCTCCTATGGACATTCAGAAATTAGCAGACCTCTTTGCTGAGTTCAAATGTAACTCTGATTTATCTAATTTTTGGGATCAGCACTTTAGTTGAATGCATAATCTCTTATTATTTGCACTCTTATCTTGACTGCTCATGTACTGTGTTATTCGTATTACAGCTCCTAAAAAGACCCCTCCTTGAGAGACATACCTAGAGTATCACTCCCTTCCAGCTCATGCTGTGTATTTGTGACGTCATTTACATGACGTAAGAGGGGAATTGAACGGACACGTATCAGAACTTTAGTAAGTGTCCTTAGGCATATGTTGTTTAAAGATGCAAAGGTAGGCCCTGTTTATCTTTCCCTTCCTTGAAGAGAATACAAGGACAGATAATGTTTAAACAGAGATAATGTGAAGTGAATTCAATTGTTTTGTTAAGCCGTATTTACAGACAGCTTTAGTTAAGAAGCTCTGCTGGTCAAGGCTTTTTCTTACCTTTTGGACTTCAATCTCTAGATAGGAAAAATGCTGATGTGTTTAAAGTTTCATGTGACCTTACGTCACATGCCATCACATGCTGGCAAACCTGATTCGTATAAATATGTGAAACTCATAATAAAAGACGGACATATTTGAAAGATGGTTTCTGGTCTTTAAGATGTGTCCCCAGGTACCTGACTTACAAATGACAGAGACAGAGAAAGTATGGGGCAGGAATTGGGACCTGATTCCTTTTCAATCTCCTCCTCTCTCTCCCTTTTTCCTTTCCTCCCCTCCCCTCCCAGGGAAGCTGTTCTCTGTCTTTCTTCTCCACCTCAGGATAACAGATTATAGATTTATTCAGTTGGATATACTGCAAACTTACAATTTTAAATAAGATCACATATTGGAAAAGAACTCCATATACTAGATAGGAAAGTCCCCACCAAAAGCCCAACCAAATACACAAAAACCCAATGTATTATTTCAAACAAACAACATAAAAATGCAAAAAAAAAAAAAAAAAACCCAATAAAATGGTTGCAATTAAAGCCTCCTTTTACGAAACTGCGATAGCCGTGCTGCTCCCGACGCTCATAGAGTTCCTATGCTCTCTAGCGCAGTTTCGTAAAGAGGGGGTACGTTTTTTTATCATCATTATTTTTATTATTATATTTACGGCCCGTGTCGAATCCTGCGCTCGTATAGACGGCTCCTTGTATAGACTGTATTGGTTGCCGTTAAAGTGCGGTTCGTTTGAAGACATGGCCCTCTCCGCTTGGATTTTGTGCAGAGTGGACTTTTCTCTGGTGTTCAGTTCTCAAATGCCAACACCTCTTTCCCCGGTCACGTCCTGCCTGAGAAAGGAGATTTTGGTCTCTGACAGCTGGTCAAAATGTTTCAAAATTAGTCCAATGAAAAGATATCACCTTCATTCTATTTTCTATTTATTAACCTTTATTAACACAGGTACCACACTATGGGCTCCTTTTACTAAGGTGCATTAGTGGTTTTAGCGCACACAGGGTATTACACCTGCTACACTGCACGCTACGCGGCTAGAACTAACGCCAGCTCAATGCTGGTGTTAGCGTCTAGCATGCGCGGCAATGTAGCACGTGCTATTCCGCGCGTTAATGCCCTAATGCAGCTTAGTAATAGGAGCCCTATGTTATCCTGAATTAAAAATAAAATTACTTTTTCAACCTTTCTTTTCTGGCCATTCACTTCTCTGGTTTCTGTTGTTTTCCTCCGTCTTAAGTCTCGTTCCAGAATTTTTTTTTCTCCTCCTTTTCGGCTTTCTTCAATTTATTTTACTATGTCCAATTTTTGTCCAGATTTAACTCATTCTTTCTATCTAGTCTTCAAGTTCCCTCTTTCTGAGGTTTACCGGCAGTTTTCCATCTCTTTCCCTCACCCTGGCTCTCCTGTTTTATTTCCCCTTATTCCCAGTCTTTCACTAACTCTGCCCTCTTTCTCGCCCTCTTCTATACAGGGTATGCGCCCCATATATCTTCCCTCAATTCCCCCTTCCATCATTATCGCCCTTTTTTCTGTCTCTCCCCCCCAAAAAAAATAACTGCCCATTTCTCTCCCTTTTTCCATCCAGCATCTGCCCCCTTCTATACAGCATCTGCTTCCTCTCCCCCTTTCAATCCAGAGTCTCCACACGCTCTCTCCCCCTCCATCAATATCTCCCTCCTGTTTCTTACCCCTTCCATACAGTCTGGCCCCTCTCTCCCCTTCTATCATCTCCCTCCTTTGTCTCCCCTGTTCCATCCTGGCTTCTGTCTCCCTTCTTTTATATAGTTTATTCTCCCTCTCCTTTCCATCCAGCATCTGGGAGAGGCACGTGGGATCTCTCAGAGAGAGAAAAAGATAATGGTTACTGTGGATGGACTAGATGGGCCATTTGGCCTTTATCTGCTGTCATGTTTCTATGTTTCTATTTCCCCTTTCTCCCCCGCAATATTTCCATCCTCTTTGTATCTCTCCCCATTCCATACTACGTCTGCCCCCTCTCTCCCCTCAGCTTCCATCCAGCATCTCCTCTTTCACTTCCCCCATTTCATCATCCCCCTCCTTTCTGTACCCAACCCCTAACATCTGTCTTCTCTCTCCCCTGTTCTAGAATCTGACTTCCCGCTTCTATAAAAAATCTATCCCCTCTCTCTTCCCCCATCCCAAGCCATTTCCACCAGCTTCTGCCCCCTTCCTCTCCCCCACCCCTCTTCCACCAGCATCTGCTCCCCAGCATCCTAACCTCTGCCGCTGCTTTCCCGAAGCAGCAGCAGTGAAGGCAAACTGAAAGCTTACCACCCGTGGGACCTTCCCATGCATATCCGCAGCTACCAACTTTGCCCTGGAAGAAGAAGTGAAGTTGGAGAGGGTGGGCTGGCAACCATGAGTATGTTTGAGAAGGTCTCACAGCCGGTTAGTTTCAGGAAAGCAGTAGCAGTGTGCACAAGATAGAAGAATGGTACCGGAGGGGTGCTGGTCCCAACTCCACTGGCTGCGTAGTGGGGCTTAACGGCTGGGTGGCCTCCTGCTTAAAGGTGCACAGCCGCACAACTTAGAGGGAACATTGATGCAGGGACTTATGCAGTGTTGATTTATATTTTGGATATTGTCAGTGCAGAAAATAAAATACCATGAAAAACACAAATGAGGGAATTATAGGAAGAGATCATCTGAGATAAACATAGAAACATGATGGCAGATAAAGACCAAATGGTCCATCCGCAGCATCCACTATCTCCTCTCCCTATTGGCTAAGGCTCTTAACATTTGCATCTCCTCTTCCGATAGGCTAAGGCTCTTTACACCTGCATTGTGATGTCATAGAACTTTATGGTTATAGAAACATGATGGCAGATAAAGGCCAAATGGTCCATACGCAGCATCTACTATCTCCTCTCCCTATTGGCTAAGGCTGTTAACATTTGCATCTCCTCTTCTTATAGGCTAAGGCTCTTTACACCTGCATTGTGATGTCATAGAGCTTTACGGTTATGGAAACATAGTAACATGATGGCAGATAAAGGCCAAATGGCCCATCCACAGCATCCACTATCTCCTCCTCTCCCTATTGGCTAAGGCTCTTAACATTTGTATCTCCTCTTCTGATAGGCTAAGGCTCTTTACACCTGCATTGTGATGTCATAGAACTTTATGGTTATACAAACATAGTTAATTTATCAAAAATGTATACAAGCTGAATATCCAAAAAAATAAAAAAAATAACCAACAAATATTCAGAATAAAGCTGCTAATAGTGGAAGGAAACAGGCTGAAAGGCAAGTAACTAACATGGAGAAAAAGACCTCAGTGTTTCAAGGAAACAACCAAGAAACTATATGTTCAGTTATAAACTGCCATACAAAACACATCCCAGGTCAAAAAACTCCATGGAAAAGATTCATAAAGATACAGTTTAAAATACACAAGTTAAACTGCAAAAAAACAGCAAAAAACTGTAAAAACTTGCACTTATCTTCCATTCATCTCCCACAAGCAGTGGAAATAAATATCCCGAGGAAGATTTTTTGAAGCAGTTGCTCTCTTTCTAAAGATATTCCCCTGACGCAGCCACTTGGCGAAACAGGGCCTGTCGGGAATACTGAGTTCATTCTTTGAAAACTGTGTCTGGTTCCGTATTGGAGCAACGGATATTTATTTCCACTGCTTGTGGGAGATGAATGGAAGATAAGTGCAAGTTTTTACCGTTTTTTGCTGTTTTTTGCAGTTTAATTGGTGTATTTTAAACTGTATCTTTATGAATCTCTTCCATGGAGTTTTTTGACCTGGGATGTGTTTTGTATGGCAGTTTATAACTGAACATATAGTTTCTTGGTTGTTTCCTTGAAACACTGAGGTCTTTTTCTCCATGTTAGTTACTTGCCTTTCAGCCTGTTTCCTTCCACTATTAGCAGCTTTATTCTGAATATTTGCTGGTAATTTTTTTATACAAACATAGTAACATGATGGCAGATAAAGGCCAAATGGCCCATCCAGTCAGCCCATCTGCAGTAACCATTATCTCTTCCTCGAACTGAGAGATCCCACGTGACTATCCCAGGCTTTCTTGAAATCAGACACAGTCTCTGTCTCCAATGCAGTCAAACCAAACTTCTTTTCATGCTGTACAAGCTAGAGAAATTCACTGATTCTCAGGGAAACAGTAAATTAATTAATTAATAGCATATTTTTCCTGTCTTTCAAAGCTAGATGGCATAAGCGCATTACAGACGGCGGTTCAATACATCGCTGTCAGTTAATAAACAGAAAATCTAATGTCTCCTGCAGCATTTCTGGACTTGGTTTCTTAAAGCTGCCCTTCCCCCTCCTCTTCAGGCCCCCCTGTAATGGAACATATTTTGCATGCAAAAAGCAGAAAAAAAAACCTCCTGGTGCAATCAGAAACAGCTGGGATTGCGATATCGGTGAGATTTTTCCTAAAGCAAGGCAATAATTCCATTTCTTCTCTTGATATAACGTCGTTCAGAATATATATCACTAGTCTTATAGCCCGTTAAATTAACGGGTGCTAGAATATGTGTGTGTGTGTCTGTCTTTATTTTTTTTTCTCTGTCCTTAGCCGCTTTCTGTATTTCTATCTTTCTTTCTTTTTTTTCCTTGGCTGTCCACCACCACCCCTTGTCTGCTCCCCCTGTTCATTCTCCCTTCCTTTTACCTCCCCTGTGTCCTCCCCCACCCCATCACTGCTCACCTTATCCAACAGCAGCCCTTCTCCCTTTATTTTACCTCACCCCTCTTCCTGCTCCCTCGTCCATCAGCACCTCTTCCTGCTCCCCCTGTCCAGCAATATGCAGTTCAACACCAGAGAAAGAGAAAAAACACTATACACTTTGGAATATAAAAAGAAAGCAGTGCAAATTTACAGTAAAACTGCATTTTCTATTAATGAAATTAAAAATAAAATTTTTTTTTTCTACTTTTATTGTCTGGCCATTTTATTCATATTTATCCCAGTTTCTGCTCTCTTCTCTCAATTTTCTTACCAGGGTTTGCAGTCTATCTGGCTCTTCTCTCATTCCTGTCTTCACTTCCTCTCCTACATCCATCTCAGACTTTAACCTTATCTTTCAGTTTTCCTCCATTTATTTTTCTGCATCTCTATCTGCTTCTATTTCTCCAGTTGTTTGTTTTTTTGGGAGGTTTTTTTTTGGTTTTTTTTTTTTTTTTTTGCTAACTCCTCCCTTCCAGCATCTTCTCTTTCTCTCTCTTCCCCCTTTATTTTCAGTCTTCTAACCAGTATCTGTCTTGCTCCCTCCATCCAGCATATCCTCTCCCCTTTGAGTCGCAGGTCAGGCCTGAGATATGAGGCTGGAAGCCGATTCCTCCCGGAAGCAGTCCTCCATGTTGTTTGCCGGCCGCTGAAAGGAGGGGGGAGTGCCACCGCTGCCGCTCCTATTCCTGTTCAAAGCGGCCTGCTTAGGTTCATGGGCGGCTGTTTTGAACCTCGCAGGCCGCTCTCCATATGGTAGCATGTTCCTTCTGACGCGATTGCGTCAGAGGGAACGTGCTTCATGTGGAGAGCGGCCTGCGAGGTTCGCTACAGCCGGCCACGAACCTCATCAGGCTGCTTCAAACAGGAGCGGCAGCGGTTGGTGCGGGAAGGGGGAGTCGTCGACTTGTTCCGCGCTGTGGGAGGCGATCGTTGGCTGGCTGCGGTCCCGGCTTGGAGAAGGCAGGGTGTGCTAGCAGGCGGCAGCCACCGCTCTGCAGGTGGAGAGCAGAGAAGGGCACGCAGTTGTCTTGCCTCGCGTGAGGCCAGACCGTAAGCCGCGCATGCGCACTTCCTATGGGTTGCTACAGCTCACAGAAAACGGACGCACGCTTAGGAAGTGCGCATGCGCGGCTTACCATTTTATTATATTAGAAAACAACTTAGAAAAAATATATATATATATATATATAAATGCAAAAGTGTTCATTTCAGCAAAGAAATAAGTGGCTTTTTAAGTTTCATAGATTGTGCTCTGTGCATTTTTTGTTTTGAACTTAAAATTGTTAATACTTCTATAAATGTACTAGTCTTTAAGCCCGTTACATTAACGGGTGCTAGAATAGATGTGTCTGTCAGTGTTTCTTTCTGTCTCTCTGTCTCCTTGGCCACTGTCTGTCTTTCTTTCTTTCTTTCTTTCTTTCTTTCTTTCTTTCTGTCTCTCTCTCTCCTTGGAAGCTGTCTGTCTGTCTTTCTGTCTGTCTCTCTCTCTCTCTCTCTCTCTGGCCCCCTGTCTGTCTGTAGTTCTTTCTGTCTGTGTCTCTCCCTGGCCCCCTGTCTGTCTTTCTTTCTTTCTCCTTGGCTGCTGTCTGTCTCTCTGGCCCCCTGTCTGTTTGTCATTCTTTCTTTCCTTCCCAATGTTGGCTAGCGGGACCATCAATTCAGTAACGGAGCTAAGAAGCCAACTGGAGGAGGTGGGCGGGTTGTGAGAATATATTGGCTCGCTTTTGAGTAAGGTATTTTAGATTTTATTTGAATCCTCATCCATGGTGTCACTTTCGTTGAGTAATCACTGACCGGGACCCCCTGAGGAAGGCTCGTGTGAGCCGAAACACGGACCGTGTTGGGCCCACTATTCATTGGGTCGGCTTCTCCTTATAGTGAACGAGTGGACGTACCGGTTTCTAATAAAGATCGCTTCCAGAACATTGTATTCCACAGGGGTTTTTTTTCCGTTCCAAAACTGTTTATTAGAAAAGGCAACAGACAAACAAACCAGCAGATACAGCATTTTTCAACATACATCAAACACAGAACAGCTAACAAATGGAACAGGAAAAGACAATCAGAGTCCAGGCCTGGGTTCTTATAACCCGGACTTGGCCAATCCCCCACCCTACAGAACCCCCCCCCTCCCTCCCCTCCTCCCCCCAACCCATCCTCAACCAACTGGCAATAATGGTACCACTGGCTTCTGTAACCTATTAACGACTTTTGTTCAGAGGGGGGTAAAGTATCCAAATAAGATGCCCAAACTGACAAGAAAATCTTACTCCGATGTCGAGAAAACCGAGCTGACATAGATTCCCACACCATTAAAAGATGGAGTTTATTGCGCCAATACCAAACGGTGGGAGGGGAGTTCTGAAGCCAATGATTCATAAAGCACTTCTTCCCCACTATATATTCATTGTGTTGTCAGGTCAAAAGCGTGCCGGGACAAAGGCGCGAGCAGACAATTGAGCGCAGCGCGGAGGCGCGCGCCGAAGAAAATTACTGTTTTTAGGGCTCCAATGGGGGGGGCGTGGGGGGGAACCCCTCCACTTTACTTAATACAGATCGCGCCGCGTTGTGGGGGCATTGTGGGGGGTTTGGAGGGTTGTAACCCCCCCAATTTTACTGTAAACTTCACTTTTTCCCTGTTTTTGGGGAAAAAGTTAAGTTTACAGTAAAATGTGGGGGGTTACAACCCCCCAAACCCCCAACGCCGGCACGATTTGTATTAAGTAAACTGGGGGTGCTCCCCAACAAAACCCCCCGTCGGAGCCCCTAAAATCAGTAATTTTCTTCGGCGCGCACCTCCGTCTTGCGCTCAGTTGTCGGCGCGCGCCTTTGTCTTCCGCGTTGTTGTCTATGAACCTTCATTGCGGATAAGCAAACTATCGCCTGCAGATAGCTCTCCCAGATGACCCTTAGTCAAAAAGAGAATCCCTTCAACCTGCAAGGGGAGGATGTAGCCCACCAGGGTCTGTAAACAGCAACGGACGTCCAGCCAAAAGGCAGCAATCGCTGTACAAGACCAGAGACCATGCGCCAAGGAATTATCAACCTGGCGGCATTTCAGACAGGTTGGAGCAGTGGCACGCCCAAAGTGATAGGCCTGTTTCTGGGAAATATAACCCCTATGAAGAACCTGAAATTGGCATTCCTGAAGCTCAGCGCTCTGCACCACCCGGGGATATCTGCTGCACCAGAGGAGACAAGGGCGCCACCCAAGGGCGGCAACCCAGGTCCCTATTGCGTTGTCTGGACCTGCGCTTTTCAGAGAAAATCTGCTACAAGTAAGTATATTTGCTTTCTCCGCGCACAAGCAGCCATAATATTCTCATACGTAGGACTCCCAAGCTGCCCGGATCATGACTCTGCAGAAGGATTATGGGTATATAAACGTAACCCTGGCAGTGGCGTAGTAAGGGTGAGTGGCGCCCAGTTGTGCCCCTCCCCGCCCCGTACCTTTTCCCCGTACCTTTTTAACTTCTCTGGCGTGAGCAGCACGCCCACGTCGATGTCGGCTCGCCTTTTGACGTCACTTCTTAGGCACGGGTCCCGGAAGTGGCGGAGCGAGCGCCGTTGCTGACGCGGGCAGCAACCTCGTTCCTTTTGAACGCAGAAAGGGAGGGTTGGTTCATAATATGGAAGGGTAGTGAATCCCAAAGCTGGGATCTTTGGTAACTGAAAGCTTTCTCTCTGGAAACAGTGAGGTGCAATGCAGAGGGAGAGGAAAGGGCTAGGAGATTGTTGATAGAACAGTGGGATCGGGAAGGTAAGTAGGGAATGAGACCGGGGAGCACTTACAAACTAGCAGGAGGAGTTTGAACTCTGTATGGCCACTCAGGCAGAGACATAGAGCAGCGGGGTGGCATGATCAAACCAATGGTGATTATGCAAAAGCTTAACTGCAGTTGATTGGATGAGTTGGCGACGTTACTTAGTAGAGTACAATGGAAGAGTTGCAGTAGTCCAGGTATGAAATGAGCAGTGCCAGGATGGATACGGTTCAAGACGATGAACAAAGCACAGACCACACAACATTGCCAGCACAAAACTTGCACTTAGCGTACATTATCCTGACACCTACTGGTAACTTTAGACAAAATGTAGAGTATTATCTTTAAGGTGGCTTGTCTGAGGTCTCAAGGAGTTTCAGTGGCAGATGCAGGATTTGAACCCTGGCTTCCCTGGCTTTTTAGTCCACTGTGTTGAGTACTAGGCCATGTTTTGGTCAGGTACTAGTGACCTGGATTGGCCACCATGAGAACGGGCTACTGGGCTTGGTGGGCCTTTGGTCTGACCTAGTATGGCTATTCTTATGCTCTTATGTGAGCCAAGTATAGGACAATGAAGCCATTGTGACATCACTGATGAGGTTGGCTCTGAGGCATTATGACATCACAATCTCAGCTCTGGAATGTTGCTCTCATTGGGGTTCCGGAATCTTGCTCTTCTTTGAGATGCTGGAATGTTGTTACTCTTTGGGATTCCGGAATCTCGTTATTTTTGGGGATTCCAGAATCATTCTATTCTTTGGGAATCTGTATGGAATGCTGCTATTCCTTGGGTTTTGGCCAGGTAGTGATCTGGATTGGCCACCGTGAGCACGGGCTACTGGGCTTGATGAACCATTGGGCTGACCCAGTAAAGCTATTCTTATGTTTATGATTTTATGTTTAATTAACATTTGATATACAGTACTCCCCCGATAATCGCGGGGGTTCTGTACCAGGAATCCCTGCAAATCTTGAAAAACCACAAATATGGTTTTTCGTGGGGGAGACTGGAGAGGGCAGCGGGAGAGGCAGGAGGGAGCAGCCGGAGCACCGGCGAGTGCAGGAAATCATAGAAACATAGAAACATAGAAGATGACGGCAGAAAAGGGCTACAGTCCATCAAGTCTGCCCACCCTGCTTACCCACCCCCTGTCTATGCCCTAATGACCCAATTTCCTTATCTTGACCCTCGTAGGGATCCCACATGGGTATCCCATTTATTCTTAAAGTCTGGCACGCTGTCTGCCTCGATCACCTGCACTGGAAGCTTGTTCCAATGATCAACCACTCTCTCTGTGAAGAAATACTTTCTGGTGTCGCCATGAAATTTTCCGCCCCTGAGTTTGAGCGGGTGCCCTTTTGTGGCCGAGGGTCCCTTGAGAAAGAAAATATCATCTTCCACTTCGACACGTCCCGTGAGGTACTTAAATGTTTCGATCACTCACTGTATGCTCCAACCGCCTCTTCCTGCACTAAGTCGGGCCTTACCAATCAGGGGATGCTTTCACACACAGGAAGAGGCGGTCGGAGCATACAGCAAATGATTTCCTGCACTCGCTGGCGCTCTGGCTGCTCTCTCCTGTCTCTCCAGCTGTCCTGTCCTTGTCGGAAAATACCGCGAATGACTGGGACCGCGAACCGCCGACCGCAAACGACCGGGGAACACTGAACCACTTAAGCATATTACAGATCTTAGCAGTTTACAATAAAATACTGATAAATTAGTTAAAGAACTTCAATAGACAGAGGAAAGCTAGAGATGAGATAAAAAGATAGAATATATATATTATCATATGTGGCTCAGGCCAGACCCATTAGCTGGAACTATGCACTATGTTCTTACCACTTTAATGGATCTAGTCCTTGTGGCTATGGAGAAATGTGCAGTAAAACCTGTGCTATATATTCTATTCAAAATTTAGACTTCTAATTTGAAGCAGAAAAGCTATATTTTAGCTATGACTCCAAAGTGCTACTTTTTCCTGCATCATGCTCTGCCTTCCTCTATCAAGTGGCACAAATGGAACAGAATTAGTAGAAGGGAAGTTGAAACCAGCAAGGCAGCTGCCCTGGGTCCTACAGCTCCATGGGCTGGGATATTCCTCCCTTCTTCCCACCTGGTTCCAAAGCCTTCCTCACCTGTAAAAATGGAAGGAGGGATTTTCTAGCACCGCTCAAGGCCTCCTCGGAGCTGTTCCTTTACTGTGGTCCGCCCCCCTATGTAAACTTCCTGTTTCCACTTGGGTGGACTGCAGCAAAGGGACAGCGCTAGGAGGCGCTGTGGGCAGCGCTAGAGAATCAATGCTGTATTTTTACAGGTGATGGGGGGGGGATTGGAATCAGGTGGGGAGAAGGCAAGGCCATTCTCATCCATGGGGGCACCCTGGAGAAGCTGATTTTAAATAAAGGGAAGGATGCTGGAAGGGAGGGCATTTGGTGGAGGGAGCGGGAGCAAGGAGGAGAGGAATTGGGGGGAGGGGGGGTCCTCAATTTCTGCCTAGGGCACCAGGCCCTGTGGGATTTTTTTAGCCTCCACACACCAGCCTTTCAGAATTGCTATTAATAAGTAATAAGACGGCTGGATACCACTGATGCCCTGAAAAAGTGCGCTTTCAATGGAGGTAAGAGATTCATTACCAAATTTTTTTGGGGGGGACGGATTCATATTTGCACAATCAAGCACTGCTCATCGAAGTCTCCCCTCTCCTAATCAACGCCCATTGGTTGCCAATCGAACGTAGGATTAACTATAAAATTTCGCTTTTAACATTTACAACCAGACTGAATAACCAACCTGATTTTATTATTAGCCTTTTAATCCCGTATGTTACGTCAAAATCCCTCCGCTCAACTTCTCAAAATCTTTTAGTTATACCTTCATTAAAATCAATTAATACTTTACGCACCAACAACTTTGCTGTTACTGCTCCTTCTCTCTGGAATTTATTGCCTATATATCTTCGTAACGAATCAGATATAAAACAGTTTAAAACAGGATTAAAGACATTTTTATTCTGAGATGCTTATGGTTAAAATGCCCTTTTAAAAGTTAAACATGGCTCATCAAACGTACACGTACTCTAGAAATAACATAGCGAAGAGCCATGAGAGTAACAGGGCCAAGTTTATAATTAAATCTTAATTTTTATTAATAATTTTTTCACCTAACCTCTTGTTTTAGCCATTGATGTTTTGCCTATCCTACATCAATTGTAGTTCAAGTTTATCAAGTTTATTAACAAAATTTGATTAATCGCCTATTGTAATCACTAAGCGATGTACATTACATTATATAATAAGGTAAAAAGAAGTTCACAATTTAACAACAAACATTTAACTAAAACAAACATATAGTTGGGAAGGGAAAAATAAAAGTTACAATTTTCGTTTAAAATAAAAAAGTGGAAAAAAACAATAGGTAACGGTACATAAAAATCTCAGCTATTAAAAACATAATCTGCTTTAGACGTTGAAGGCATCTCTAAATAAATAAGATTTTAAAGATTTTTTAAATATTAAAATGTCTTTTTCATTACGAATATATTGGGGTAGGGCATTCCACCATAGGGGACCTGTCACAGAAAAAATATCTGCCCTTCTAGTACCAATAATTTTCAAGGAAGGAACTGAGAGAAGATTTTGGTTAGAGGAACGAAGTGAGCGTTGTGTATTATAAGGTATCAAGAGTCTAGATATAAATTGGGGTTCTTCACAAGCTAAGGTTTTGAAGATAAGTAGCATTATTTTAAATGTGATTCTATGGCTGATAGGCAGCCAGTGAGAATCATTTAACAGCGGAGAAACATGATCGTATTTCTTTGCATTATATATTAACTTTATTGCGGTGTTTTGAATCAGTTGTAATCTCCTTTTTTCTTTCGATGATATGTTAAGGAATAGAGCATTACAATAATCGAGTTTAGATATTACTAACGAATGGATTAGTATTGTGACAGATTTAGGAGTCAGAAATTTGGATATTGATCTAATACGACGTAATTTGAAAAAGCAGTTTCTGACTGTAAGAGAAATATGATCGTGGTAAGTGAATTTTTCGTCAATTAAAACGCCAAGTTCTTCCCCATCCGCCCCTTTGTTGCCGTATGTCTGCGCAAGTCACGTGTTTTCCCTGTTTTAATATACGTCTCAATGTAACTGTTTCACTTGTTTTTATGTAATTTTATTATGATAACCACTTAGAAATTAGATTAAGCGGTCAAACAAATATTTTAATAAACTTGAAACTACGTAACGGCTGCACGAATGGTGATGTACAAGGTAGACATCAGGAAGAGCGATAGCTGTCTCCTAGCAGCCTCTTTGAACCATCACTCTGCCAGTCGAAGAGCGTTTTTTCTTTGTGTTGCTCCGATTCACTGTACAGTCAACACAATTTTCTGCGAATCCTGCTTTCCCTACAGGCTCCCAATTAGCTCACTGAACTTCAATAACAAGCTGATTTTGCAATCCTCATTCCCCATCCCCTCACCTGCTTCTACCGTGGACCCGGGACGTAATTAAATGAGCAGCAGATTAATGAGAGCAAAGGTTGTTCCAGTTAAAGGGAATCATTTACCTCTGGTACGGAATCATTAAATCGTTCTTTTAACCAAGGACACTTGGGCCATCCACTGATCAGGTATCTGGCGGAGGTGAGGTGAAAAGGTGTTTCAAGCGTTTTATACCCACTAAGGTACTAGCCATGATTTTCTACCTCTCTGTTTAATATGCAAATAGAGAACCAACATGTGCTGTCTAGAAGAGACGAGACAAACAACAGGAACCTTTAAAGAGCTCGCAGCGAAGAAAAGAGGCCACATTTTCAAAAAAGAACAAAGCAACAGCTCAAGGAGCTCAGGATGCACTTCAAGAAGGAAAGACACAAAGAAGAACAGCGCAGTAATGGTTTCTTACTGAGGGCAGGAGGCACAAAGCTCTGGCAACAATAGGGTTACCAGATGTCTGGGGAAACCCAGGTGTGTCCGGCATTTGTCCGGGTTTTGGAAAGCCCCAACCGGTTCCGGCCGCATCTAGAGGGCCTCGGAGCATGTACGGATGATGTCACACGTATCCACACATGCTACAGGCCCTCCAGGCGCAGCCGGAGCTGATGGTAGAAGAGAGGAGGCTTGATGGGGGTGGGACTAGGGGCAGAACGGGGGTGGGACTAAAGGGGGAGTTGCTGTGCCTGGTGCCTGCCCACTGCAAAAAAAAAACCCCCAAAACAACCCACTATCAGCTGGCTGGCATCGGAGCCGTGATCAGCTGATCTAACAGGGGGAGAAGAGAAGAGCCGTGATCAGCTAATCTGGCAGGGGAGAAGAGAAGAACCATGATCAGCTGATCTGGCAGGGGAGAAGAGAAGAGCCATGATCAGGTGATCTGGCAGGGGGAGAAGAGAAGAGCCATGATCAGCTGATCTGGCAGAGGGAGAAGAGAAGAGCCATGAACAGCTGATCTGGCAGGGGGAGAAGAGAAGAGCCATGATCAGCTGATCTGGCAGAGGGAGAAGAGAAGAGCCATAAACAGCTGATCTGGCAGGGGGAGAAGAGAAGAGCCATGATCAGCTGATCTGGCAGGGGGAGAAGAGAAGAGCCATGATCAGCTGATCTGGCAGGGGGAGAAGAGAAAAGCCATGAACAGCTGATCTGGCAGGGGGAGAAGAGAAGAGCCATGATCAGCTGATCTGGCAGGGGAGAAGAGAAGAGCCATGATCAGCTGATCTGGTAGGGGGAGAAGAGAAGAGCCATGATCAGCTGATCTGGTAGGGGGAGAAGAGAAGAACCATGATCAGCTGATCTGGCAGGGGAGAAGAGAAGAGCCATGATCAGGTGATCTGGCAGGGGAGAAGAGAAGAACCATGATCAGCTGATCTGGCAGGGGAGAAGAGAAGAGCCATGATCAGGTGATCTGGCAGGGGAGAAGAGAAGAACCATGATCACCTGATCTGGCAGGGGAGAAGAGAAGAACCATGATCAGCTGATCTGGCAGAGGGAGAAGAGAAGAGCCATGATCTGACAGGGGAGAAGAGCAGAGCCATGATCAGCTGATCTGGCAGGGGGAGAAGAGAAGAGCCATGATCAGGTGAGCCGGCTCTGGCACAGTGATCAGCTGAATTTGAGAAAGCCTCAAAAGTTCTGGAGGAGGTCAAAATACCAATCTCACAAAGAAATAAACCCGCTCCTACTTTCCAAATTAACAGACAGTACCATAAGCGCTGTATAAACCAGCTTAAAATTCAAGTAATACTTTATTTATTTATGGTGAATAATCAGTTTTGGGGGGACAACCTTTTCACATAGTAAATTAAGTCTCCACCCGGGTATATGCCACAGAGCAAGTGCACCAAAGCGCAGTGTGGGTATTTCCCAAAAACATCATTTATATTCACCTCAATTTTTGTTATCTCAATAAAGTGCTGTGTGAATTGGAAACTTCAAATATTAAAAATCAAGTGTCACTTGTTCCCATAATTATGTAAAAAAAAAAAAAAAAAGATGGATTCTCAACAAAATACAAAATCACAAAGAAACCAAGAACTTATCTAGAGGTGCACGCGGCCGTCCATAGCTCATCAAGGTGGTGCCTTGGGCTGATTGCCCTCACCGTGCCAGTCCAGCTGTTCGCAGCTCTTCTCTTCGTCCCGCCAGCTCAGCTGCCTGTGTGTGACTCTGGTGCCACTCAGCTGATCGTGGGCAGGGGGGAAGCCGTTTGGAAGGGTTCGGGAGGGTTTAAAGAAAAAAAACACAAGTTTAAAAATGGACGCGTTTTTTGTGTGCCCACACAACAACTACTGGCAGGTAAAAAGGGGGACGTTCCCTTTTGTGCTTCACGAGGAGAGCTCATTTAAATACTTATGAGCTCCTTGTGATACATTTGCATAGGGTCTTCAATGGCTACTACAAGGACCAGTAGCAGCCCCCAAGAACCCTTTTGAGCATCGGAGGCAGAGCTTTCGTGCCAGTAAGGCTGATTTAATTAATCTTACCAGCACGGAAAGCTTTTGAGCATCGGGGTCTGAGAGAGCTCCCAGCCTTTTATTACTTCAATGCACTTTCCATCACGTTTCCCCCAAAGAGCTCAGAATGGGTTACAGGTTAAACGTACATAATATACAGTTTACTGGTTACAATTGGCCATAGTTTTCCTTACGGTGCAAGTTTTCCAGTACAAGTTTTATCCTAACTTAACACACAGACAGTTTACAGGTTGGATTTGCCATAGTTACAGGGGTCTGTACTGGGACCGGTGCTATTTAACTTATTTATAAACGATCTGGAAATTGGAACGACGAGTTAGGTGATTAAATTTGCAGATGACACTAAACTGGAGAGAGGCGGGAGCCAGGCCTTGAGCATGCGTGGATGCTCAAGGCCCAGTCTGGTAAGCAGCATGATCTTCGGGCACCGTCACTTCCTGTGGGCTAGTGCTGCGTGCTGGTGCCAGATGGGGGTAAGGCTTCAGTTTGGGCGGGCGGGCGTTCGCTGGGGGCGGCATTTGCAAGCGGGGGAGGGACGATGCCGGTTTGCAGGGGGGGGGGAATGTGGAAGCATACCAGTGGCTTCGGGGGTGGGGGTCTTTAGGGGATGTGGGGGGTGGGGTGGAGCAGCGCTTGTGGCCGCTGGGGGGGGGTCTTTTGGGGATGTGGGGGGTGGGGTGGAGCAGCGCCTGTGGCCGCTGGGGGGGGGGAGGTGGAACCAATCAAGCGAGTTTCCCTTACTTCCTATGAGGAAACTCGCTTTGATATACGAGTAATTTGGTTTACGAGCATGCTTCTGGAATGAAATATGCTCATAAACCAAGGTTCAACTGTATATGATACAGTTTCAATATAAAACTCTCATTAAGTAATAAACTTATCGAACAAAGTGGTTTTAATTAATTTCCTAAAAGAGCAATAAGATAACATAGCTTGTTAAATACATTTACCTAGCCAAGATTGTTGTCTACTACCTTGAAACGCTAGGGTCCTATCTAAGGAGGTCTTAGCGAATAAGTACCAATTTCTGGTTTCCCTTGATGGTCTATACAACACAAAATGAGTTAACCTCCTCCGTGCTGTTCTAAAATCTAGTCTAAAATCTTTTCGATTTGAACAAGCTTTCAATGGTGTCGTCTGGAGGTGCCAGAAATAGACAAATGCTACCCGTTGGACACCTGCAAGTATCGTCATGGAGTTGCTGGAGCAGCCAGAGGTTTTCCATCCTCCTTCTGGTTCTTCTCTTTCTCTCTCTCTTTGGTAACTTACTCTTCTGATCTTTTTGACTTCTGACTTCTCTGTCAACTCTTGTTCTGCATTAACCATTTTGCTAAACGGTTCTAAAAGTAGGCCAAGAAGTCTACAAAACGAAAGACGAGTGGGCGCTTCCTCTTGGACATCCCTCAATGATCATTGCTCCCACATAGCTCGGTCAGTGCCAGTAGATGCACAGAACAGGAAACAGGTGGGTGGAAGGAGGATGCAACAGTCGCCAGTAGCACAGAAGTCATTTATTCGACTGCCAAAGATTTCGAGGGGACATGGATGGTGCTGCTAGAGGAGCCAAGAATACATGGAGGGAGCAGAAGGCAGAGCCCATTATGCCAGCCGCTAAAAGTTTAACACAACCATAATGAAAGGAACAGCTAACAAAGATCATTTCCATCTTAAAAGATTTTGTGAAAGTGGGCGGATGGATGGGGGGGGGGGAGGGGGAATAACTAAGTAACCCGATTTCACAGAATTAGGAAAGTAATATAAAAGTTGGTTGAAGATTACGGTAGATATTTGCTCACACTTTTTCAGAGGTCGCTCAAGGTCAGCTATGCTCAGGTGCTCTGGGTATTTCCCTGCCCTCAAAGGGCAAAAGGGGGTTCAGTGACTTGCCCATGAGCACGAGAAATAGCAGCGAGACTTGAACTGGGAACCCCTGGATGTGAAGCCCACAGCTTTAACCACTAGGCTGCTTCTCCACTCCAAAGGGAGGGGAGTGGGGGGGTGGAGGAGTGTGTGCGTGTGGGGGGTTGAGATGTACTAACCATTTACTAGAGAGGATTTATTTGAAGGTTGCAAAACCGAAAGCGACCAAGGCAAGGGGACTGGCTAAGATAGACTCTGGAAAATCCAAGTACAGTAAAAGCTTGGTTTGCAAGACAAGCAAAACATTTGATTAAATTTTAACTTGATATACAAGCAAGGTCTTGGAATACGAGTACATACAGTATACACGCGTCTCATCATCACAACTGAGCCGATGGTTCTTCTCTCTCCGACGCTGCGGGAGTGGAGTGACTGTTCTAAACGAGGGAGGGCTTGCAATACAAGTAGGTATAGTATTTTGTATTCAAGTTTTGGGGTTGTGGAACGAATTATCTGAGTTTCCGTTATTTCCAAAGGGGAAATCTGCTTTGATATACGCGTGCTTTGGATTACAAGCATGCTTCTGGAAACCAAGGCTTGACTGTACATTTCTGTTCAATCTAAAGACAGAAATGTTTCCAGAGGAAACATGGGTCGAGGGTCCCATGAGCTAGAAGATATCATCTTCTGACTCGATGCATCCCGTGATATACTTATATGTTTCAATCATATCTCCCCGTTCTCTTCTTTCCTCAAGTGAATACAGCCGCAATTTTTTAAATCTTTCTTCATACGTGAGATCCTTGAGCCCCAAGACCATGCGCTTCCAAAGGACGTAATAGGACAGAATACGGTACTGGGGTTTAAGAAAGGATTGGACAATTTCCTGCTGGAGAAGGGGATAGAAGGGTATAGATAGAGGATTACTGCACAGGTCCCGCGTGAGTGGGCTGCTGGGTGCGATGGACCACAGGTCTGACCCAGCAGAGGCATTGCTTATGTTCTTATGTTAACTTCTGCAGAAATGTTCCTCCTTACTGGGATGCACTAGAGTTGGCTTAGTTATTTAATCTGAGTATTTATATACCACTTATCACCTAAGCGGTTTACATTCAGGTACTCAAGCATTTGTCCCTATCTATCCCGGTAGGCTCACACTACTGGGGCAATGACTTACTCAGGGTTACAAGGAGCAGTGTGGGACTTGAACCCACAACCTCAGGGTGCCGAGGCTGTAGTTTCTACCACTGCACCACACACCACGCTGTAGAAACTCGATTATCCAGACTAATTGTGACCAGGTGTAGCCCATATAGTCAAAAATCCAGATAATAATAAAATAAAACAAGTTTTTACATGACTATCGAAAACTTTATTAAAACCATCAAGTGTCACACAGAAAAGACCAAATATTTATTCATTTCGATTTCTATCCTGTTCTCCCAGAAGCTCAAAACGGGTTACAAGTAGACATTCCCAATCGTTTGAAAACAGACTAGTCGTGACAACAAATAGCTTCCAGTAGACAATCACGGGGTTCATAGACAACGGCGCAAAAGACAAAGGCGCGCCCAGACAATTGAGCGCAGCGCGGAGGTGCGCGCCGCTCAAAATGACTGTTTTTAGGGCTCCGACGGGGGGTTTTGTTGGGGAACCCCCCCGCTTTACTTAATAGACATCGTGCCGGCATTATGGGGGGTTTGTGGGGTTGTAACCCTCCACATTTTACTGTAAACTTAACTTTTTCCCTAAAAACAGGGGTAAAATGTGGGGGGTTACAACCCCCACACCCCCCACAACGCGGCGCGATGTCTATTAAGTAAAGTGGGGGGGTTCCCCCCCACGCCCCCCCCGTCGGAGCCCTAAAAACAGTCATTTTGAGTGGTGCGCGCCTCCGCGCTGCGCTCAATTGTCTGGGTGCGCCTTTGTCCAGGCGCGCTTTTGACCTGACACCCAATCATGGAGCTTATTCTAGAGACCAGACTGGTCATAGCGAACAGTGCGAGGAGAAGTCTATTGAGGAGGCAGTTTTTAACGGCCCAATTGGTGGAAGAGGAAGGTCTTGACTGCTCTGCCGAAGGTCATTAGTGAGTCTAGCGACCTGATCTGTGAGGGTAGTCGGTTCTACAGCTGAGGTAGGAAATGGCTGTAGGATCTTTTGTACGCCGTATTCATTCAGAGGGATCTCCCTGCGGGAATGCTGAGTCTTTGTTCTGCTATGGAGCGGAGGGGGCGGTTAGGGGTGTATAGGCATAGCTTGGATGCTATGTAGGCTGGGTTTTTTTGGGGTAGAATCTCTTGTGTGGCATGACTAAGGCTTTGAAGATGCATCGCTTTTTGACTGGTAACCAGTGAGCTGCACAGAGCTGTAATAATTACAGCCAGGGCCGCCATCAGGGCAGTACCACCAGTCCTGCATTCAGGGGCCCGGAGCTGACAGGGGGCCCGGGCTCCCCCAGGGTCCTAGGCAGTGTTCTAAGGCAGGGGCGCCAGTAGCTCGTCAAGGCAAAGTGAGTCGATCACCCAGGACTCACTTTGTTTTGGCGATCTAATCTATCGGGCCAATCAGTCTTCCTCTCCCCGACGTCAATTCTGCAGTCAGAGAGGAAGTTCGGGCCAGCCAATCGCTGCCTGTTATCCTTTGGTGGGTCCTGTTCCCCGATGGCAGCGGCAGTGGCAGTGGCTTGGGGAACGGCAGGGAGAAAGAAAGAAAGGGGGCAGGCAGGGAGACAGAAGGAAAGAAGAGAAACAGAAAAAAAGAAAGAAATGTCAGGGAGAGAGGAAGAAAAAGTTGGGGGAGGGAATGAGGTGTGGAGGAGAGAAAGCATACAGGCTGATAGAAGGGAAGAAAGATTGGATGCACAGTCAGAAGAAGAAAGTGCAACCAGAGACTGATGAAATCACCAGACAAGGTAGGAAAAATGATTTTATTTTAAATTTAGCAAAGTGGAGGCAGTATTACCACAGTTTTCAAAGGAATTTGCCCAAATAACTTAATAGTTAACTGGGTAAATTCCCAGAGATGAAAACTTCCCTTCACTTACTATGCACAGTTCTGAATTGATATCTGCTGTCTATATTTTACAATATGGTCACCTTTTACTAAACCGCAATAGTGGTTTTTAGCGCAGGGAGCCTATGAGCGTCAAGAGCAGCGCTGGGCATTCAGCGCAGCTCCCTGCGCTAAAAACTGCTATTGTGGTTTAATAAAAAGGATGGAGGGTATATTTGTCTATTTTTGTATGGTTGTTACTGAGGTGACAATGCATAGAGTCATCTGCCTTGACCTCTTTGAAAAAAACCCAGAATAGGAATGATAATTAACATTTTCTCAGCGTATAGTGTGCTTTGTGTTTTTTAATTTTATTGTTGGTAGATCATTTTGACTTGGTCATTTTAAAGTAGCTCACAAGCTCAAAAAGTTTGGGCACCTCTGAGCTAGAGCGTTGAAACTGTGTATTTCTATTTTATCCCCCCTTTTACAAAACTGTGGAGCGTTTTTTAGCGTCAGCCGTGGTGGTAGCAGCTCTGATGCTCAGAATTCTATGAGCGTCAGGGCTGTTACCACCATGGCTAAAATCCACACTACAATTTTGTAAAAGAGTGAGGGGTTAGTTTGTGATGACATATTCCATACTAGGCGAAGGTGTTTTCTGTGTTCTGTGTGTTCGAAAGACATGGTTTTCTGTTAGGATTGACGGTGTAGGATTGATCTGTGCTGGTCTGGCTTGTTTAGTTTTACAATGGGTGTATTGATGTACTGCTCACTGCAATATGTAAGATGCTGCCTTTTCCTAGGTACTCATGTGTGACGTGTGGTTTGTTACTAAAAATCATGTTTTTCGTACAGATGGGGGGGGGGGGTGCCAAAAAATGATGGGCCCCGGGTGTTACATATGCTACGTACACCACTGTATGTAAAGATACCAGAAAGCTGGCGTAGCAAAAACTTTAAGTAAATTGTTATTCTTCTAAGTTTTGAGTATTTAACCCTCCCACAATCTCACGGGCACTCGTTTCAAGTTTCAAGTTTATTGAGATTTTGATTTAAACGCAATATCAAATATTTTCAATGCGTATAACAAAAAATAAATTTGGGGAAATAAATAAAACCATTTGAACAATAAACATACAAACATATCCATAGATGATTAAAATTACATAAGGAGTACAAGGATAAACTACATTTGTTTAAAAATGCGTTCTCCGCGCCTGCTCATAAATTTGTTGACTGGAAGGATCCAGCAATGTGGCCAGATGTCATTCAGGACAAAGACAGAGAAAGAATTGTGCAATTTGGATTAATGATGGAAGATGATTTAAAGCAAATGGCACAGTCTATGAGTAAAGATCTTGACGGACGTTCTTTTTATGAATATCTCCTCTATGCCAAATCACCCAATGGACGTGAGAAGATTTTAAGGGACTGGCTTAGGTGGAGCATTAGCAGAAAAGTATGTGTGTATTCGGCCCATGGAAGAAGGGGGGGAGGTGTCGGGGGGGGGGGGGGGGGAAGGAGTGCGTGGGGGGCCCAATAGGATTGCTCAGTAAGGGGCCCAGAAATTTCTGATGGCGGCCCTGATTACAGCATTAGGAACTGAGATGTTTGACATTAGGACTTACAGTACCATTGTTTAGGTGAAAATACATTTGAATTGACTTATGACGTAAACAGTTGTTTTATTTCATAGCAGCTAAATCACGGATCCATTTCAGTTGTAGCAGCCGTATTGGATCCGATTCTTCCTGCCTCTCAAGCCAATTGAATAAGAACATAAGAACTGCCGCCGCTGGGTCAGACCAGTGGTCCATCATGCCCAGCAGTCCGCTCACGCGGCGGCCCTTAGGTCAAAGACCAGCGCCCTGAGACTAGCCCTACCTGCGTACGTTTTAGTTCCGCAGGAACTTGTCTAACTTTGTCTTGAGTCCCTGGAGGGTGTTTTCCCTTATAACAGCCTCGGAAGAGCGTTCCAGTTTTCCACCACTCTCTGGGTGAAGAAGAACTTCCTCACGTTTGCACGGAATCTATCCCCTTTCAACTTTATGTGGATTACAAATTATTCAGGCACTTAGGCATTTTCCCTGTCCGTCCCAGTGAGGTCACAATCTATCTAGTGTACCTAGGATAATGGGGGATTAAGTGACTTGCCCTGGGTCACAAGGAGCAGCGTGGGTTTGAACCCAGAACTTCAGGGTGTAGACTGTAGCTTTAACCACTGCACCACACTCTCCCTATTCTCTTCTTGGCTGGGCTGAGAACTTTTCAACAGACCTTCCTATTGTGATGTCATAATGCCTCATTCCACCAATGCCTAAGAGCCAACCTCTTTGGTGATGTCACAATGGCTTGGTTTCCCTACACTTGTGCCCATTTACTAGACGCATTTGCCTCAATAAATGAAAAGTGTTGAATAACTTGTCAATTTAATGGCTCCACATTGTTCTCTTCTAGGTCAGGCTGAGAACTTTTCAGTGGCCCCTCGTATTGTGATGTCATAATGCCTCATTCCACCAATGCCTAAGAGCCAACCTCTTTGGTGATGTCACAATGGCTTGGTTTCCCTGTACTTGTGCCCATTTATTAGATGCATTTGCCTCATTGAAACGAAAAGTGTGGAATAACTTGTAAGTTTCGTGGCTCTGCATCATATTTATTTATTCAATTTTTTATACCATTCTACCAGGGGAGCTCAGAACAGTTTATATGAATTTATTCAGGTACAGCATTTTTCCCCGTCTGTCCTGGTGGGCTCCCACTCTGTCTAATGCACCTGGGGCACTGGGGGATTAAGTGACTTGCCCAGGGTCACAAGGAGCAGTGCAGGATTTGAACCCATACCCTCACGGTGCCGAGGCTTTAGCTCTAACCACAGCACCACACACAAAGCGTACAGCCTTTTTGGACTTTGCCATTTCATCTTAGCTGCCAGATACAAAGGAACGATACTACCGTACACTGGTATGAATCGCAATTCAGAATTTGCATCCGAGGCAGGGAGGATCAAGAGGATGTGCTCTCTGCTTATTTTTTGTTTTGAAGACAAAAGTTCAAGACATATTTGTAGGGATTCATTGGAACGAGCTCATCTTTTATGACTCATGATTCGCTCTAAATCTGCTACATCAAGAAAGCACCTGGGTCTCAGATGACAATAACAAGCATCGTACTTCAGGAATATTCCAGCAAGCTCTAGAACAAAACATGCGTCCTTTTGAGCAAAGAGAAGAAAGACTGGGGTCGATGCCCTACACAGAAACCACATGCAGCGGAATAAATCACCTCTATCAGACATGCAAAGCAACGCAAAACTGTCATCAAAAAGAGAACAAGGAAACACAAATGGGAAATATCGACTTGCAGATATAAAAACAGCTGATGTACGTTTTTACAAGCAACAGCTTAGCTGGATAACAGAGCTTCCTGAAGGGAAGGCTCCCACCTCCCATATTACTTTCATTTCCTCACAAGTTGCGACTGCTTCTGATTTAGTTTTGGCTTTCAGAAAGATTCAGAGATCGCAAAACAGTTTGTCAGCTGTGAGTTAGAGGTCTGCACGGGAACGGGGATCGCGGGAATCCCGCGGGTCCCACGGGGGTCCCATGGGAATCCCCCCTAACCCACAGGACTCCCACGGGGATGGAAGGCTTTGGAAGAAGGGTTCGTCCATATAATATAATGGGCACGTCAGCCTTAGTAAAAGAGGGGGTTTATAAGTGAATTACCTGAACAGACAACAAAAAAAGGGTTCCACCAAAGAGATTCCACAAGGAAAACAGCAGCGCAAACACAAAAGAAACTGTGGAATTGATGATCCTGTCAGAAGTAATTGCTGCTTTTTATGGGGACAGGCGAGGATGGATGTAATTCCTTGCGGGGGTGGGTGGGGACGGAGAGGATCGTGGCGGGGACGGGTGGGGACGGAGAGGATCCTGACAGGGATGAGTGGGGATGGGTGGGATTTCTGTCCCCACGCAACTCTCTACTTTGAGTGAGAGTCCTAACCCGCAGAAGAAGAGGTGGCCCCGGGCGCTGTCTTGTTGGCGCTGGCACCTCTCAGTCCCCCCATGCCATCCTCATGCCCTCTCTTCGCCACCCCCTGCACCTCATTAAAATCTTTTCCAGCACCAGCAACTAGTCTAATCTGCTGCTTGTGACAGCCTGGCTCCCTCTGAAATCACTTCCGGGAGCAGCCAGGAAGTGATGTCAGAGGGAAAGTCAACGCAAGCAGCAGGCTGTGGAAGCTGCTGAGCTTTAAAGATTTAAAGAAGCAGGAGGGCAGCATGGAGGCATGGATGGAGTGGGAGAGGAGGGCGCGGGGCGCCACTGCCCCATGCGCCTCCTACCCACGCTACACCACTGGGTGGCACTGGTGTTTTTCACAGTGTAAGGTGGCAGTGGAAGTACTGTTAGGGTTGCCAGATTTGGTTAAGCTAAAACCCGGACACGTGGCCCTGCCCCATTCCACCCCGGCCCCACCCAAGTCACGCCCCATCCCATGCCAGCCCCGCCTCCACAAACCTCATCTCTCTCCTCGAGCTCGGAACTGCACCTGGAGGGTCTCCAAGCATGCGCAGATGTGATGTCATCGTGCCAACCCACACATGCTCGGAGACCCTCCAAACGCAGCCCCGAACTTGAAAGTCCGGACGAACTGCTGCTTTTTAAAAATCCGTCCGGACACCCAGACAGTCCTGTAAATCTGGATGTCTGATAATCCTAAGTACTGTGTGTATGTTAGGAATCCAACAGATGTCTATCTGTTTAAACATAGAAACACAGAAACATGATGGCAGATAAAGGCCAAATGGACCATCCACAGCATCCACTATCTCCTCCTCTCTCTATTGGCTAAGGCTCTTAACATTTGCATCTCCTCTTCCTATAGGCTAAGGCTCTTTACACCTGCATTGTGATGTCATAGAACTTTATGATTATAGAAACATGATGGCAGATAAAGGCCAAATGGCCCGTCCAGTCTGCCCATCCGCAGCATCCACTATCTCCTCCTCTCCCTATTGGCTAAGGCTATTTATACCTGCATTGTGATATCATAGAACTTTATCATGATGGCAGATAAAGACCAAATGACCCATCCACTATCTCCTCCTCTCCCTATTGGCTAAGGCTCTTTATACCTGCATTGTGATGTCATAGAACTTTATC
This sequence comes from Geotrypetes seraphini, assembly GCF_902459505.1. NCBI lineage: Eukaryota > Metazoa > Chordata > Amphibia > Gymnophiona > Dermophiidae > Geotrypetes > Geotrypetes seraphini. The sequence goes on from NC_047085.1 coordinate 16,410,597, forward strand.
ATGATGGCAGATAAAGACCAAATGACCCATCCACTATCTCCTCCTCTCCCTATTGGCTAAGGCTCTTTATACCTGCATTGTGATGTCATAGAACTTTATCATGATGGCAGATAAAGACCAAATGACCCATCCACTATCTCCTCTTCTCCCTATGGGCTAAGGCTCTTAACATTTGCATCTCCTCTTCTTATAGGCTAAGACTCTTTACACCTGCATTGTGATGTCATAGAACTTTATGATTATAGAAACATAGAAACACGATGGCAGATAAAGGCCAAATGGCCCATCCAGTCTGCCCATCTGCAGTACCCATTATCTCTTTGTCTCTCTAAGAGATCCCACGTGCCTATCCCAGGCCCTTTTGAATTCAGACACTGTTTAAAATGATAAGTGTTTGTTTGTAAAGCACACGCCAGATGTACTCAGCACTGTGTGGATATCTCCGTGCATATGCTTGTATCTACGTTTAAATGTACTCTAAGGACACTTCTGAACCTCATTCACGGGTTTATTTATTCATATACAGTATTGGGATTTATAACCACCTTTATGAAGAGATTCACCCAAGACAGTAAACAGCATGTATAATTCAACAATAAAACTTACAATTTTGCATAACAGCAGTAAAAAGACCAAATGTAAACATAAATACAGTGAATCGGGTAATGTTAGAATCAGCAAACTGAAGCTTAATACTAGGACTACCATGAAAAAGTTTCAGAAATATTCTTATTAACAGCACCGAAATTCAAATGAGAGCGATATACTACTACATACTAAAAGGGAGACATAATACGTATGAAGTGTCTAAGAAGCACAAATCAGAGCATTCAAATAATAGAATTATAAGAATTGTCATACTGGGACAGACCAAAGGTCCATCTAGTCCAGTATCCTGTTTCCAGCAATGGCCAACCCGGGTCCCAAGTACCTGGCAGAAACCCAAAGAGCAGCAACATTCCAGAGCTGAGATTGTGATGTCATAATGCCTCATTCCACCAATGCCTAAGAGCCAACCTCAGCAGTGATGTCACAATGGCAGAAACCCAAAGAGTAGCAACATTCCAGAGCTGAGATTGTGATGTCATAATGCCTCATTCCACCAATGCCTAAGAGCCAACCTCAGCAGTGATGTCACAATGGCTTGATTGTCTTATACTTGGCTCACATAAGAACAGCCATACTAGGACAGATAAATTGACAATCTAGCCCAGTTTTCTGTTCCCACGTACCCAGCTAGATCCCAAGTAGTAAAACAGATTTTACGCTGCTTATCCTAGGAATAAGCAGTGGATTTCCCCAAGCCATCTCAATAATGGCCTATGGACATCTCTTTTAGGAAATTATCCAAACCTTTTTTTAAACCCTGCTAAGCTAACTGATTTCACCACATTCTCCAGCAATGAATTCCAGCCAGGCCTCAAGACCAGGATTGTCACAACATTTCAAGCTAATGGTTGACCTACCTGAGCCAGATTCTGCGGGGTTACCAGACGTCCGGATTTACCCGTACATGTACTCTTTTTACAGGACATGTCCAGGCGTCTGGACAGCTGTTCAAAACCTGGCACTTTGTCCGGGTTTTGAAAAGCTGGGAGCTGGGAGCAGCGTCGGGAGGGCATCTGCGCTTGCAAGCACACAACACGGTGACATCATGCACACATGCGTGTGACGTTGTCACGTCATACCTGCGCATGCACACATGCCCTCCCGATGCCGCTCTGAACAAGTGAACAGGTTGAAGGGGGTAGGGCGTGACATGGGTGTAATGGGACGGGGACGGACATAACTGGGTGGGCCTGGGGGTGTGGCCATAGGTCCAGATTTTACTTCTGTAAAATTTAGTAACCCTAAGATTCTAGTAGCTATACTTAAGTAGTGAGGTTGAGGAGGGGGTCAGGGCTGGGGCAGAATGGGGCGTGACTTAGGGTGGAATGGGGCGGGGCTTGATGGAACTGGACGGGCCTGGGGGCTGGATTTTACAATCATAAAATCAGGTAACCCTAGGCAGGCTTGAGCACCAAGTAAACATAGAAACATAGAAAATGATGGCAGAAAAGGGCTATAGCCCACCAAGTCTGCCCATTCCAATTATCTGCCCCCCAGAGTTCACTCCCCTAGAGATCCCACGTGAATATCCCATTTTCTCTTAAAATCTGTCACGCTGCTGGCCTCAATCACCTGCAGTGGGAGTCTGTTCCAATGATCCACCACTCTTTCGGTGAAGAAGTACTTTCTGGAGTCGCTATGAAACTTCCCTCCCCTGATTTTCAGCGGATGCCCTCTGGTGGTCGAGGGTCCCATGAGACAGAAGATATCATCTTCTGACTCGATACGTTCTGTGATGTACTTAAACGTTTCAATCATGTCTCCCCTCTCTCTTCGTTCCTCCAGTGAGTACAGCCGCAATTTTTTCAGTCTTTTTTCATACGTAAGATCCTTGAGCCCCAAGACCATCCTGGTGGCCATTCGCTGAACCGACTCGATCCTCAGCATGTCCTTCCGGTAGTGTGGTCTCCAGAATTGAACGCAATACTCCAAATGAGGCCTCACCATGGATCTGTATAACGGCATCATAACTTCAGGTCTCCTCCTGACAAAACCTCTACGGATACAACCCATCATTTGTCTTGCCCTCCCCTGGCAAGACGCCAGACATCTCTTAACTTCACTCCTCCAATCCTCCCTGGTACCTTTTAAATCTTTCAGAGCTGGGCTAGCAGTGACTTATATCTGCTGCTCACACTGGCCCTAAGCCTTCCCTCTGATGCAACTTTCTGGTCCTGCAAACAGTATGTGAATGCTCTCTCAGCACTGAAGGATTTAAAAGATACCAGGAGGGAGATTGTGCGAAGAAGTTAAGAGACATCGAATTGATAATAATAATAATAACAGTTTATATACAGTGTTCCCTCGGTCATTCGTGGTCGGCGATTCGCTGTCCCGGTCATTCGTGGTATTTTCCGACCGTGAATGACCCATCAGGAGAGGGTAGCCGAAGAGGCAGGAGACAGCAGCTGGAGCGTCGGCGAGTGAAGGAAATCACTCCCGGTATGCTCCGACCGCCTCTTCCTGCACTAAAGTCGGGCCTCACCAATCAGGAGCTGTTTTGACACGCACACTTCTGATTGGTGATGCCCGACTTTAGTGCAGGAAGAAGCGGTCGGAGCATACCGGGAGTGATTTCCTTCACTCGCCGGCGCTCCGGCTGCTCTCTCCTGCCTCTCCAGCTGCCCTCTCCTGTCTCCCCCACTAAAAACCATATTCACAATTTTTTTTAGGATTCGCGGGGGTTCCTGAAACGAAACCCCCGCGAATATCGGGGGAGTACTGTACCGCAAAGCCGTAAAGTTCTATGCGGTTTACAATAGTTAAAAATACAACAAATTGAATAAAACTAAAAGGTAAAAGCCAATAACTATAAAAAAACCCCTAAAAAGATCTGATTGTTGCATGATAAAATTCTACAAATCAGCTAACTAAAACAGATGTTTTTAGATGTCTCCTAAATTCCCCATAAGTATCAGTAAGCAGAAGCAATTGTTCAAGATCTTTGCCCCATAACGCTGCCTGATATGAAAAAAGATATTGATGATATTTTTTAACTTTACATCCTCTAACTGGCGGAAAAACAAAATTCAGATGTGATCTCCTCTTATGTCTGTTGGTTGCAAAAGAGAAAAGCTCAGTTATGTATTTAGGAGCTAAACCCGATAAAACCTTAAACCAAAAACAACCAAACTTAAACTTCACACACGCCTCCATCGGCAACCAGTGCAGGACTGAAAATTAACCTGACCATTCGCAATCGTTGCATATTCTTCTGAGAAATTGCTGAGTAGGCAATATTGCAGTAATCAAGTTGACTCGATATAAAAGATTGTACCAAAATTCTAAATGATGAAACATCAAAATACGCTCTAATGGACCGAAGCTTCCAAAGAGTAAAGAAACCCTTTCTAACCAAAGAGTCCACCTGGTCCTTCATAGTCAAATCCTGGCCCAGTATTATACCCAGAACCTCCATAGTAGATTGAATAATACGGCATTCGCCCATGTGCGAATGCATGTAGCTAAAATGACTCAGATGCAATGAAAAATCAGCAATGATAAATCATAACACTTTCACTTAAACTGATGCATAATGTCAAGTCGTACGATACCAGAACAGCACAGGCCCTGGAACAAGTTGAACGAGAAGGAAAAAGCCTCAGACAAGGGCCCTCCCAACGCCACAAAAAGTGGTTTCTTAAAGGTGGTTGAGCGGTCGCCTCATTGATAAAAAACTTCTCCAAAATTGAAAGGATTCTGTGCTATGCTGTAGTAGAGGAATAAATTGGTCGACTTATCTGGTTCATAGACAACCCCGCGAAAGACAAAGGTGCGCGCCGACAACTGAGCGCAAGACAGAGGCGCGCGCCGAAGAAAATTACAGTTTTTAGGGGATCCGACGGGGGGTTTTGTTGGGGAGCCCCCCCAGTTTACTTAATAGAGATTGCGCCGGCGTTATGGGGGGTTTGGGGGGTTGTAACTGTCCACATTTTACTGTAAACTTAACTTTTTCCCTAAAACAGGGAAAAAGTGAAGTTTTCAGTAAAATGTGGGGGGTTACAACCCCCCACAACGCGGCGCGATGTCTATTAAGTAAAGTGGGGGGGGGTTTCCCCCCCACACCCCCCCATCGGAGCCCTAAAAACAGTAATTTTGTGCAGCGTGCGCCCCCGCGCTGCGCTCAATTGTCTGCGCGCGCCTTTGTCCCGGCGCGCTTTTGACCTGACACCGACTTATCTTCAGCTGATCGGTACACCGACGGTGGCCAGCGTTTCACAAATCGGCTGCCTCAGGGTGTAGCACGACCGACCAGACTTTGAAATGGGACGCTAAAAGTGTCTCCTGCATCCTAAGACGCATTTAGCGCCTCATTTCAAAGTGTGATCTGTTGTGCTACACCCTGAGGCAGCCGATTTGTGAAACGCTGGCCACTGTCATACGACTTGACATTATGCGCATGCACGTGACATAATCGCGTCACCAGCGAATGCATGAATGCCATCTGATGTTGTTGGTTGCTTGTGTAGGTCGAGGGGGTCGATGCCATATAGGGGAAGAGAGACGGCAGAGAGTGGATGGAAGGAAGAGAGTTACAAGAAGATGAGGAAAGCAGAAACCACAGAAGACAAAGGTAGAAAAAAAATTTCTATTTATTTATTGTTTTAGGAGACATGTGTCACTGTTTCTGTGGTGCACTGTATGCAGAGTCCAGCTTCTTACTGGTTCAATTTAACCTTTGTCTATGTATTTCTATAACTAACCCCTCCCCCTTTTACAAAACTGTGGAGCGTTTTTTAGCGCCAGCCATGGTGGTAGCAGCTCTGATGCTCAGAATTCTATGAGCATCAGAGCTGTTACCACCGTGGCTAAAATCCACACTACAGTTTTGTAAAAGAATGAGGCGTAGCCATCTAGAATGGGGCGGGCCTAGGGGCGGGGCCATGGGGGTCCAGATTTTCCGTTTGGAAAATCTGGTAACCCTATGCTGGGAGTCTTCAGCTGAACAACAAAAATACCCAAATAGAGGAGCACTGAAAAAAACAAACAAACAAGAGAACGAGTCCCCCCTGACCCAAAAGAGAGGTGGAATGAAGAGACAGCCCAACAGGAATGACCTATCACAAATTTTTAAAGGTGAAAGGGAAGCCCTCAGTCTCACAGCCTACAATAGGAACACACCCCTAATGCACCAACTGTCACAGTCATACACCCAGAAGGGTATTATCTGTGAAACATCCCCAGGCTAACCCGTGTGCAAATTTAACATAGTTGAACTAGTGTACAAACCAGTGTGCTAAAAGTAAAAAATATAAATAATCACTTCAATGAATAAGTTAGTTAAGCTGTCTCTGCCCCTCATCCAAGGGTATAATAGCGTCCAAAATCAGCCAAGCCGGCACAGTCACGAGCTAAACAAAAAGTTGAGGTACTTAGCTTCTCCGTAGAAATCTGGAGTAGGAGTATAGCCAGTAAGAAATGAGCCTGTCCAACGGGGCTCCGTTTCGAGGAAAAACCTCCTTCAGCTGGCAGGGCTTGGGGATCCCTACTCGCCACAAATCAGCTGTGCTGCTGCTGGGTGGGCCTGAGCTCAAGTAGGTGGGTGGCTATAGAAACATAGAAATAGACGGCAGATAAGGGCCACGGCCCATCTAGTCTTCCCACCCCAATGACCCTCCCCTACCTTTCTCTGTGAATAGATTCCACGTGTCTATCCCATTTGGCCTTAAAATCAGGCACGCTGCTGGCCTCAATAACCTGAAGAGGAAGACTATTCCAGCGATCAACCACCCTTTCAGTGAAAATTAATTTCCTGGTGTCCCTGTGCAGTTTCCCGCCCCTGATTTTCCACGGATGCCCCCTTGTTGTAGCGGGACCCTTGAAAAAGAAGATATCTTCTTCCACCTCGATGCGGCCCGTGAGATACTTGAATGTCTCGATCATGTCACCCCTCTCTCTGCGTTCCTCGAGTGAGTACAGCTGCAACTTCTCCAGCCGTTACTCGTACGGGAGATCCTTGAGTCCCGAGACCATCCGGGTGGCCATTCTCTGGACCGACTCCAGTCTCAGCACATCCTTATGGTAATGCGGCCTCCAGAATTGCACACAGTATTCCAGGTGGGGCCTCACCATGGATCTATACAATGGCATAATGACTTCAGGCTTACGGCTGACGAAACTCCTGCGTATGCAACCTATGATTTGCCTTGCCTTGGATGAAGCTTGCTCCACTTGATTGGCAGTCTTCATGTTCTCACTGACGATCACCCCTAAGTCTCGTTCTGCTTCAGTTTTTGTTAGGATCTCGCCATTAAGGGTGTAAGTCTTGCATGGATTTTGGCTGCCCAGGTGCATGACTTTGCATTTTTTGGCATTGAAGCTGAGTTGCCAGGACCTAGACCAGCGCTCCAGTAGGAGTAGGTCGTGCATCATGTTGTCGGACATTGAATTTATGTCTGTTCTGCTTTTGCCCACTACATTGGCGTCATCGGCGAATAATGTTATTTTACCTCGCAGCCCTTCTGCCAAGTCTCTTATAAAGATGTTGAATAGGATCGGGCCCAGGACCGAGCCCTGCGGCACTCCACTGATTACCTCCATCATTTCGGAGGGGGTGCCGTTCACCACTACCCTCTGAAGCCTACCTCCAAGCCAGTTCCCAACCCATTTCGTCAATGTGTCGCCCAATCCTATAGAACTCATCTTGCTCAGCAACCTGCGGTGTGGTACGCTATCAAATGCTTTACTGAAGTCCAGGTATATAATGTCCAGGGACTCCCCAACATCCAGCTTCCTCGTCACCCAGTCAATCCATGTTGACGGGGATCCCGTAGATTCTCCTCATTCAGGATCGTATCCAATTGGCGTTTGATTAGAGTTTCCATTAGTTTGCACACTATTGATGTGAGACTCACCGGTCTGTAGTTTGCTGTCTCCATCTTGAAGCCTTTCTTGTGGAGTGGAATGACGTTAGCTGTCTTTCAGTCCAACGGGACGTTACCCGTACTAAGGGAGAGATTGAAGAGCGCCGATAGCGGTTCCGCCAAGACATCACACAACTCCCTGAGCACCCTGGGGTGTAGGTTGTCAGGCCCCATTGCCTTGTTAACCTTAAGCTTTGACAGCTCGCAGTAGACACCGCTGGGTGTAAACTCGAAATTACTAAAGGGGTCATCTGCGTCAACCCTTGTCTGTAGCTGAGGGCCGAGTCCTGGCGCCTCGTGGGTGAAAACTGAGCAGAAGTATTCATTTAACAGTTGGGCTTTTTCTGAGTCTGCTTCTACATAGTCTCCGTCTGGTTTCCTAAGACGTACTATCCCGCCTGAGTTCTTATTTCTGTCACTGATATACCTGAAGAAGAATTTATCTCCATTCTGGATGTTCTTCGCTAGAGACTCCTCCATGCGGAATTTGGCCTCCCTAACTGCTGTTTTGACGGCTTTTAACTTGGCCAGATAGACTTCCCTAGAGTCCTGTTTCCCTGATTGTTTGTAAGAGATGAATTCTTTTTTCTTCTCCTTGATGAGGTCCGAAATCTCCGCAGAGAACCACAGTGGCTTATTGTTCCTTCGCCATTTACTTACTGATTTAACATAGCAGTTTGTTGCTTCTTGTATGGTGGCTTTCAAAGCCGACCACATTTTTTCTACGTTATCGGTTTCTGCTTTGTAGCGCCTGGTGAACGAAGTCTCCCATTTCTTTGAAGTTTGTGTCCTTGAATTTGAGGACCTTGGTCAATGTGGTAGATTTAGTGAAACCTTTCCTGAGATTGAACCCTACCATGTTGTGGTCACTGGAGGCCAATGTGTTGCCCACCGAGACCTCTGTGACACTTTCTCCATTGGTAAGTATCAGGTCCAGTATTGCCTGATCCCTTGTTGGTTCCAAGACCAGTTGCCTGAGTCTTGCTCCCTTCATAGAGTTTAACAATACCGTGTCCCCACGCAAGGTGATATTCTCTATATCTCCGATTAATTCCATATCTAGGTCATCCTGTTGTCTTGGGGGTCTGTATATTACGCCAAGATACAGGCATTTGTCCTTCTCTCTGGCCAAATTAACCCAAAGGGATTCCCCAGTGTAGTGGACATCTGTGATTCTGGTGACCTTAATGTCATCTTTAGTATATAATGCTACACCTCCTCCCATTTTGCCCTCCCTGTCCCGGCAAAGCAAGTTGTAACCCGGTATGACCATGTCCCACCCGTGGGAGTCCGTGAGCCAGGTCTCAGATATCGCCACCACATCCAGGTCGGCATTCCTCATTTCTGTTTCTAATTCCAGGATCTTGTTTCCCAGACTGTGGGCGTTTACGTACATAGCCCTCCATGTTGTATGTTTGTTACGTCTCAGTGGGGATGTTCCCGCTTGAGCTACTTGGACACCTTTTGCATTATTCGCATGTTTTGTACTTTCCCTAGACCCAGAGTTACAATGTGCACCTATCCCGGACTCCCCAGACCCAGAACTACAGTGTGTTCCTATCCCAGATTCGGAAATGTGTGTACCCTGTGGGGGTATTCACGCTTGGGCTACTTGAACTCCTTTAGAACAATTTGCAATGTGTGTTCTCTCGCTGGACCCAGAATTACAATGTGTACTCCCCCTAGACCCAGAATTACAATGTGTACTCCCCTTAGACCCAGAATTACAATGTGACCCAGAATTATACTGTGAGCCAACCCCAGACTCGAAAGTGTGTATACTCTCCCCTGACCCAGATCGGTGTTTACTTACCTTAGTCTCAAAAAAGTATTGGCAGCTTAGCTCGCCAGGTAGGTTGTTGTGCCCATCTTACCTACTTACCTAGTTTAAAGCCCTGTGTAGTAGGCGGGCTAGACAGTGTCCAAGGACGTTCTTCCCTCTTCTGGTCAGGTGTAACCCGTCTGGTCCCTGTAGTCCTTGCAATGCCTCTCCATGGTGCAAGAACCCAAAGTTCATCTCCTTGCACCATCCCTGCAGCCAGTCGTTTGCCCTCTGGATGCGATCCTCCCTGGCACTGCCCTTGCCCCTTACTGGGAGGATCGAGGAGAAGACCACCTGCGCATCCATCCTCCTCAGCTTCTCATCCAGAGCTCTGAAGTCTTCAGGTATGCTCTCCGGGATGCTCCTGGCGGTGTCGTTGGTTCCGACGTGGATGAGAATCATGGGGAAGTGGTCACGGGGCTTGATGAGTCTGTCCAGGCAAGCGGTTACATCCCGGATCCTGGCCCCTGGCAAACAGCAGACCTCTCTTGATTGCAGGTCTGATCTACAAATTGGACCCTCGGTGCCCCTCAGCAGCGAATCCCCGATAACCACCACTCTGCGCTTCTTAGGGGTGGGCCGATCTGTTGACTCCGGAACTGGAACCGTCTGCTGAACAACTTCCTGTTCCTCGTTGTCAGGACCTTCCTGTAGCAGCTGGTATCTGTTCCTCAGGGTGATTTGTGGTGTCGATGTAGAGCCGCTCTGTATGTGAGAGAAAGAGACAGAATAAGGTCTTCTGCGTTTTCCTGTGGAGGAAGTCACCAGCTGCCAGGAATCAGCGTCCCCAGCCACTTCCTGTATTCCGACGGTTGGTCTCAAGTTTGCAGGTTTGGATGCTTTGGGTGTCTCTAGGATGGTCTTGTCAGGTTCCTGTTTGGCGATCTGAGACAGCTCCTGGATGACTCCATCGATGAAGGTCTCGTCGTCTCGGATACATCTTAAGCGCTGAACCTCCTCTCTCAGGCTTCTCAGCTCTAGCAAAAGGCTTTCATCTGGCTGATCCATTCCTTCCGTCTGTGTGGAGACTGTAGACATCTTTGAGGGGATGGCCTCGGTCTGTACAGAGACCTCTGCCCTCCGTCCTGGCTTCACTTCCATCTGTACGAAGACCGTAGCCATCCCCTGGGTACTTTCGGTGACTGGACTGCCTGTCTTGATAGAAGTCTTGCTGCTTTTAGTTCTACCTGCCATTTACAAAAGTTGGTTTTTTTAAAAAATATTTGTTAGGATGGGGGCTGTTAGGTGTTGTCAGAAAGTGTTAAGGTTGGACGGATAGAGGTATCTAGTTAGTTCTTGGTCTGGGAGATAGAGTAGTTAGTTAATTGTCAGTTAAGGTTGCCTGCTTGTTAGTGTGCTAGTGAGGTCAGTCTGATTAAATGTTAGAGGATAGTGTGGTCTGCCTGCTAAAATGGTTTGGGGATAGAGTGATTGGTGTGGTCCGCCTGTTAAGTGTGAAAGGTTTAGTTGCTTGTTGGTTAGGTAGAAAGTTGAAAGACTTGGAAGAAAGTTGAAGAAAGACTGAAGTCAATTGGTTAATTAGCTAGTTGTAGAAGTTAAGAGACTAAAGTTGATAGCCCTTCCTTGATGCCCTTCGCAAAGGCGCTCTCGCTAAGGTGAGCGCCTTCGCCACGCGCCGAACGGCTGCGCGCCGTTGGTTCGTCCCCTTTTATGGGGGGAGTTTGGCTGGTGATGTCGAGGGTGGGCGGAGTTAGCTCTCGCCTCTTCCCCTGCTAGCACCGCCTTCTCTGCTCCTCTCTCCGCTCCTTCCTGCTAGCACACTCTCTGCTCCCTGCTCCATTCACTGTTCTGCCATGTGCTCAGGACTGTTCTACCATGTGCTCAGGACTAGGCACAGCTCCTACAGTCTCCCTTCGGCTGGGCTGTTACTGCCTGTTACACTGTGCTCTTAATTATTGTGTCTAAGTCCAAATACTCATTCCCAATGCTTCAGAAGAGCTCTGTGTTCTTTTTAGTGTGAGGCCTCCTACAGCCCAAACTCCTAAGTCAAAGAGAAAATGCTGTCTGGGCTGTATTATTTATAAGATCATAAAGCCCCCTTCTTACTTGGGATTCCTTTTATTCCTTCCTTGCACTTACAAAACCCTCCCAGGCCTGGAGAGTTCCTAAAATTAGGCAATAGCACTCCTTTTCCCTAACAATGCCACTAGAGGTCTCTGCAGGACTTTCTAGCATCTTTCACTATATAGCAGCTCTTAACCATGATTTAAAATATCTAATTAAATGAAAATTAATTGCAAGTAAAATGTAGACAACAGAAGACTAATAATTGACATCTGGTGGCATTGTAATCTGCTTTGAATTTTTATAGTTAGACATGCAATATAAAGCATTGTATTGTTTTGTATTGTATCGTATCTTCCCGACCTTCATTTTGAGTGAAATGATGTGGTGGCCGTGTCAGTTCACTTTCCAAGGTAGTATAAAGAAATAAAACAAAAAACAAAGGAAATAAGGTGATACCTTTGTTATGGGACTAATTCAGTGCATTTTATGAGGAGCTTTCGAAGGCAACTCTTCTTCAGTATCCGTAGAAGTTTCGTCAGCCGGAAGCCCGAGGTCATTATGCCATTGTACAGAACCATGGTAAGACCTCATCTGGAATACTGTGTGCAGTTCTGGAGGCCACACTACCGTAAAGATGTACTGAGAGTCGAGTTGGTTCAGCGTATGGCCACCAGGATGGTCTCGGGGCTCAAGGATCTCTCATACAATGAGAGGCTGAATAAATTGCAGCTGTACTCTCCCGAGGAACGTAGGGAGAGGGGAGACCTGATTGAGACATTTAAGTATATCACCGGTCGTATCGAGGAGGAAGATTATATTTTCTTTCTTAAAGGACCCTCGGCCACAAAAAGGACCCTCGGCCGCTAAAAATCAGGGGCGGGAAATTTCATGGCGACTTCAGGAAGTATTTCTTCACCGAAAGAGTGGTTGATCATTGGAATAGACTTCCTGGGCAGGTGGTCAAGCGTGCCAGATTTTAAGAATAAATGGGATGCGCATGTGGGACCTCTAAGAGGGTAATAGTGGGGGGAGAGTCATCGGAATAGGCAGACTCGATGAGATATAGGATATCTGGGAGAATAAATTTAGGGAAGGGGATCTTTAGTGTGGGCGGACTAGATGGGCTATGGCCCTTTTCTGCCGTCATTTTTCTATGTTTCTAAATAAGCAAATGTTAACAAATATCAGTATATGTGAGGAAAACATGAAAGCATTTTAGGGATAGGAAGGGGTAGGTGGGTGGGCAGGAGACAGAAAGGTGGCAGAGCAGTTTTACATAAGAATTGCCGCTGCTGGGTTAGACCAGTGGTCCATCGCACCCAGCAGTCCGCCACGCAGCGGCACCCCAGGTCAAGGAAACTGTGCCCTAACCGAGACCAGCCCTACCTGCGTTGGTTCTGGTTCAGCAGGAACTTGTCCAACCTTGTCTTGAATCCCTGGAGGGTGTTTTCCCTTATAACAGACTCCGGAAGAGCGTTCCAGTTTTTTACCATTCTCTGGGTGAAGAAGAACTTCCTTAAGGGTGTACAGAATCGATCCCCTTTTAACTTCAGAGAGTGCCCCCTTGTTCTCTCTCTCCATTAGAGCATATTTTGATATGTCAGCATTTAGAATCCTGGTACAATCCCTCGTACTGAGTCAACTTGATTACTGTAACATCGCCTATTTAGCAATTTCCCAAAAGAATAGGCGACGATTACAATTAGTGCAAAATGCAGCGGTCAGACTAATTTTCGGGCTGAAGAAGTTTGATCATGTGACACCCTACTACCGACAGCTGCATTGGCTACCGATGGAGGCACGTGTGAACTATAAGTTCGCCTGTTTCTGCTTTAAAGTACTATGTGGTCTAGCCCCTAAATTCATAATTGACCTATTCTCCTTCTCAGCCAACAGACATAAGAGAAGTTCACATTCGAACTTCGTCTCCCCTCCAGTTAGAGGATGTAAACTCAAAAGATACCATCAACACCTTTTCTCACATCAGGCGGCATTATGGGGTAAAGATCTAGAACAACTGCTTACGCCTACTACTTATGGGGAATTCAGGAAACGCCTAAAAACATATCTGTTCCTGAAATATCTAAGCAGCTGACCCGCACAACTCTCTCTCCTCAAGCTGTTAATCACTAACTTCCACCCTGTTAAGCTCAATCTATTTGTACCATCTTTTAAACCGCATAGAACTTCACGGTCCTGCGGTATATAAACTGTTATTATTATTATTACCTTGGAGAGGATAAACAACCTGTCTTTATCTACTAAGTCTATTCCCTTCATTATCTTGAATGTTTCGGTCATGTCTCCAACTTCTCCAGCCCCTTAACAATTTAGTCGCTCTTCTCTGGACCCTTTCGAGTAATATCGTGTCCTTCATGTACGGCGACCAGCGCTGGACACACTATTCTATATTGTGGGAAAGAAAGCGATACTGGCAGAATATGTCTTGCAACAGAATTTTGAACATAGAAATGCTTTAACTGGGAAAAGGTGCCCACAAGAGGACTGCGAAGAATTGCAAAGGGACTTGAACAAACTAGGGGAATGGGCGATGAGATGGCAGATGAAGTTCAACGTTGAGAAATGTAAAGTATTACATGTGGGAAACAGAAACCCGAGGTACAACTATACGATGGGAGGGATGTTATTAAATGAGAGTACCCAGGAAAGGGACTTGGGAGTAATGGTGGACATGACAATGAAGTCGACGGCACAGTGCGTAGCGGCCGCCAAGAAGGCAAACAGAATGCTAGGCATAATCAAGAAGGGTATTACAACCAGAACAAAAGAAGTTATCCTGCCATTGTATCGGGCGATAGTGCGTCCGCATCTGGAGTACTGCGTCCAATATTGGTCGTCGTACCTTAAGAAGGACATGGAGTTACTCGAGAGGGTTCAGAGGAGAGCGATGCGTCTGATAAAAGGCATGGAAAACCTTTCATACGCTGAGAGATTGGAGAAAATGGGTCTCTTTTCCCTGGAGAAGAGGAGATGTAGAGGGGATATGATAGAGACTTATAAGATCATGAAGGGCATAGAGAGAGTAGAGAGGGACAGATTCTTCAAACTTTCGAAAAATAAAAGAACAAGAGGGCATTTGGAAAAGTTGAAAGGGGACAGATTCAGAACGAATGCTAGGAAGTTCTTCTTTACCCAACGTGTGGTGGACACCTGAAATGATCTTCCAGAGGGTGTAATAGGGCACAGTACGATACTGGGGTTCAAGAAAGGATTGGACAATATCCTGCTGGAAAAGGGGATAGAGGGGTATAGATAGAGGATTGGTGCACAGGTCCTGGACCTGTTGGGCCGCCGCGTGAGCGGACTGCTGGGCACGATGGACCTCAGGTCTGACCCAGCGGAGGCACTGCTTATGTTCTTATGACTCAAATATAAACCAAGACCCCATTTGGGGGCCGAAAAATCTAGTTTTATATTCAAGTATACTGAATACAGTAAGAGTTTGAGCAATGTTTTGACAGTATGAACTGATTTAATTCATATGAAGAATTTGAAATGTTTTACTGTGATGTCAGTTTGTTGGATTACTCGTTATTTAACTTGTTTGTGTGTAGAATCATTCATGTCAAATGTTAAACGGTTTCTGTCTTAAATTGTTACGGAAAGCAGGTTTTTAATAAGTATAAGCAAATAAATAGCTATCTGTGATATTACCCACCACAAAGCAAAAAAGAAAAGAGAATAAGGGAAGAATTTCTTACGCATGATATTGTTCTTTTATTCATAGTAGGTGAGAAGTGACCTAGTGGTAGGGGAATGAAGGGATTAGACTTAGTAGATAAAGACAGGTTGTTCACCCTCTCCAAGGTAGAGAGAACGAGAGGGCACTCTCTAAAGTTAAAAGGGGATAGATTTTGTACAAATGTAAGGAAGTTCTTCTTCACCCAGAGAGTGGTGGAAAACTGGAACGCTCTTCCGGAGGCTGTTAAACTAAACTAAACCTTACTGCATCATCTTCATAAAGATAGAGCTCGACATGGTCTACAGCTAATTCAATAAATGAGGGAAGGACATAAGAAATTAGAGGTTATGAAGAGGATAGCTACCTTTACATTTTAAATAGCTAGCTTTACGTTTTGGAGAAAAGCCAGGTTTTCAGATGCTTTCGGAATAATTGGAATGAGCCTAGGTTCCGCAGCGGGAGGTTGTTCCAAAGCTCAGTGAATTTGAAGAAAAGGGATTTCCCTAATTTACCTGCATACATGATGCCTTTTAACGAGGGGAGGGAGGGCAGGGTGTATGCAGAGCCTAGGATGGAGGGGGACAGGGTGGGGAACCTGGCAGGGCAGGGTGGGAAGGGGGATGAGTGCAGTGCTTGGTAGAGAGGGGGGCTGGGTGCAGAGCTGACAGGGGAGTGAGGGTGCTAGGTACACATCCTGGCAGGGCAGGGGGAAAAATGGGGGGGTCTCGACATATTCGGATCGACTTATATTCGAGTATATAGAAACATAGAAACCTGATGGCAGATAAAAACCAACTGGCCCATCCAGTCTGCCCATCCGCAGTAACCATGATCTCTTTCTCTCTCCGAGAGATCCCAGGTGCCTATCCCAGGCCCTCTTGAACTTGGTACACTTACAACATTTGCAATTTACAAACGTAGCATAAAAGGCATCCATTCAATAATAACCATAGATGCCATCTTTCAGAGATTTCCCATTTCTGTTCTTGCAGGAAGTCAGGTCAAATACTCAGTGAAAAACAAAAAACCCTCAATTTAAAACAAGTTTCAGTGGATGTAGAGAAGTATCATTATCTTTTCACCCATCCTCTCCCTCCTTTTAGCACTGAGCACAAAACTGATAGCTGAACTGTCATCATAAGCCCAAATGGATCATTGTAAAGTACCAAAGGCCAGTTATATGACAACAGCCAGGCACACAAACCACTTTCCCCAACCCCTTACGAGACAAATATCTGTTTACATCAGATTACCCACTCTTGGTTATTGCCACAGCAACACCACTGTCATTTCTCCTAGAGGAAAAAAAATAAAAATAAATCATAGTCCTCTGTATTTTAAAGGCAAGTCTCTTCTAGAGAATCATTAAACCGTGTTAAAAACTCTGGCCGAAGCACTGGCTGAGACTTTTAGAATAATTCCTGATCTCGTCAAGTGGCTGGCAACATAAGTGAAAGGTAGTAAGAAGACATGTAGAAAGGCGGCAATGGAGAGACTTTTGCTGATCTCATACAGCCATGTCCCAGACATAAGGATGTACTTATCAGGAAGTTAAACCGTCAGCATGCTAACACACACGGAGAAAATCCTTATCATTTTCTGATGTATGCTTTATTGAATCTACAGTATTTAGAACATAAGAACATAAGAAATGCCTGCACCGGATCAGACCTGGGGTCCATCCAGTCCGGTGATCCGCACACGCGGAGGCTCAGCCAGGTGTACCCTGGCGAATACCTTATTCACTCATATCCCTCAATATGTCCTGCAAGAAGATGTGCGTCCAATTTTCCCTTAAAATCCTAGAATGGTGGTTTCCTACAACATCTCTTCTGGGAGAGAGTTCCAGGCGTTCACCACTTGCTGTATGAAGCAGAACTTTCTGACATTTGTCCTGCCAGTGTCCCCTCTCAGCTTCAGGCCATGACCTCTTGTCCGAGTCACATTTGATAATTTAGCAATCGTATTCATAATTAGCAGGTTTCTCAGAGGTCAGCCTCTGGGCAAAGACTTCTTGGTTTTAATCTGTGGGAGGGTTGAAGAGCAGGAATCAGGAAAAGCAGAACAGTGAAGAATTTCAGATGGCAGGGAAGGAATGCAGAATTGTTCTTACATGAGGTCAGATGCACAGTGAATAGACAGTCCAGTGATCAAAGGGGGGGGTTCAGCCCTGTGGCTGATACAGGCAGAGATATAAAACTGACCCTGAATAAAGGGACAGAGAGGAGCACCCAAGGTAAGGGGAGGGGGTGCAAGAGAGACCAATAAGAACAGAGCTTAGCGCCAGGTAGCAGAAGAAAGATCAAACCGTACTGACCTTGTCAGGGCAATTTTGTAACCTGCCTTGGATAAAGGTGGGCTAGAAATATGATAAACAAATTATAAAAGATACATTAAGAAGGATTATAGTTTAAAGGTATATAAATGACCAGGAAGTGAGAAGTGAGACAAGGGAATCAAAGTTTAGATGAGTGAAGAAAGGGAAGTGGTCTTATGCGAAGGGTCACTGGCAGAGAAGCCTTTACAGTCAAGCAGGAGTGATTGCAGCATATATAAGACTACATTGCCCACAATGCCTAGCTCACATATCCTGGCAAGAAATAGCTACAGCAATAAAGTTCTGTGAAATGACTGAATTGCATAAAGCATAATCTTAGAGCCCTGCTACAACCTAGGTAAGACTGCCGGGGGCATAACAGAGACAAACAGCCAAGCAGGTAGCGGCAGATCACACAAGTTTTCGGCCTTCTGCTCACCTCCTTTCCCCACTAAGCCAGCGCGGTGTGGGTGGGGGCCATGGGCGGGGGTCATGTGTCCTTTTTTTTTATCTTTACAAATATGGCAATCCTAGAACCCCGGGATTGTGATTCTTCGGCCTACTGGAGTAAGTCCAGCCCCAGCCTGCGCCCAGCTCATAGATTTTAAGACTGTTATGTTAATCAGGTTTTCTATTCCACCTTTACCTATTCAGTTCAAGGTCAGATTACATTAGAAGAGGTTGAATCAGTTTCCCAAGAAGTTACAATGGACAGTTTGACAAGGACATTCAATAGAGTTGCTAGTACAGGTAGATCAGTACAGCTACCGTGTTTCCTCGAAAATAAGACAGTGTCTTATATTAATTTTAGGCCCCAAAAATGCACCAGGTCTTATTTTCTCCTTCACTCCAATTCTTCCTCTTTCCTTTCTCTCCCCACATATGCAAATCTTTCCTTCCCTCCCTCCCATCCCTTGTGCAGCAGAACCCTTGAGCACCCCCCCCATCCTTCCATCCCTTCCGAACCCCGCCGACCGCGAGCCTTACATACTTCCCTCCAGAGCAGTGTCGGCCCGACAGCACTCTATACAGGCTGCTTCGCGGCCTTCTCCACCGGAGAATTCCTTCTGCAGCGTTACTGACGACATCATCATTTATCCGCCTCGACTTTTGGACGTCTTAAGGGAAATGGCCAAAGTTGAACTGAGGCGTCCTGTCGAAAATAGCTCTCCACCTGTGTCTCATTTGTGGCGTACCACCAGGCATCTTTTAGTTTCCAACCCAAAATACTGCAGAGTCTGCCCAAGCCCAAATAATCAGCTGGGCGAGGAGAGCTCCTGCTGCTCCTAACAAAAACGCCAACATTTATGTGAATATCATACTGCCCTCCCAATACCTTAAGGGTGGCAAAAACAAGCATTGAATGGCTCACGAACTGTTAAGTTGCTGATATCTGCTATTGGAGTGGAAATATATTTTGTGGGAGAACTCCACAGTTCAAGTAAGACCTGTGTATAAAGTTTTGACTGCCCTGCATTTAAACTGCCTTAAATGTTCCTGATTGTCTGACATCTGCCTATTTTTGAAGTAAACTATTATTGTGGTTCAAAGCACATCAGTCGTGTGGTCTGCAATTATTTGATATCTGAGTGATTGCAAACATGTTGGAACATTGCTTCAAAGTCTCAGCCTATGCTTCTAAAAATAAAATGCGTTCTTAGCCATCTCTTATGCTTCTGACTGCATCATAGGTGACTGCCTGGAGCAGGGGTCTCAAAGTCCCTCCTTGAGGGCCGCAATCCAGTCGGGTTTTCAGGATTTCCCCAATGAATATGCCTGAGATCTATGTGCATGCACTGCTTTCAATGCATATTCATTGGGGAAATCCTGAAAACCCGACTGGATTCCGGCCCTTGAGGACCGGAGTTGGCCCACCTCTGAGCTAGACAAATGATGTGTCAGATTACATCAGGGTTCTCAAAGTCCCTCCTCGAGGGCCGCAATCCAGTCGAGTTTTCAGGATTTCCCCAATGAATATGCATGAGATCTATGTGCATGCACTGCTTTCAATGCATATTCATTGGGGAAATCCTGAAAACCCGACTGGATTCCGGCCCTTGAGGACCGGAGTTGGCCCACCTCTGAGCTAGACAAATGATGTGTCAGATTACATCAGGGGTCTCAAAGTCCCTCCTCGAGGGCCGCAATCCAGTCGGGTTTTCAGGATTTCCCCAATGAATACGCATGAGATCTATGTGCATGAACTGCTTTCAATGCATATTCATTGGGGAAATCCTGAAAACCCGACTGGATTCCGGCCCTTGAGGACCGGAGTTGGCCCACCTCTGAGCTAGACAAATGATGTGTCAGATTACATCAGGGGTCTCAAAGTCCCTCCTCGAGGGCCGCAATCCAGTCGGGTTTTCAGGATTTCCCCAATGAATACGCATGAGATCTATGTGCATGCACTGCTTTCAATGCATATTCATTGGGGAAATCCTGAAAACCCGACTGGATTGCGGACCTCAAGGAGGGACTTTGAGATGCTTGGCCTAGAGGGACCCACAGATGCCATGGCTTACCCAGGAGAACAGCATAAGTGGGACATTTCCAGTCTCCCACTTATGCCATATTTGGCATCTGCATGTACGAGGGGGTGCTGAAGAGTTCTCAGCTCCATCAAGAAGAAAATGACGAGGATTTGGTTCAATCAATGGGCTGAAACAATGTCAAAACATCGAATTTCGTTTCTGCAAATTAGATCACACTCTTTTCAGCTCCAGTGGCAAAATAACGCTCAGAATGTAGGAAGTTGGTTGGTTGGGCTGAGAACTTTTCGGCACCCCCTCGTTAGAAACATAGAAACATAGAAGATGACGGCAGAAAAGCCCATCAAGTCTGCCCACTCTATTGACTCACCCCATTGAGTCTGAGTGCTAGTGACCTTAACTTGACCCTCGTAGAGATCCCACGTGAATGTCCCATTTATTCTTAAAATCGAGCATGCTGGTGGCCTTGTTTATCAGCTGTACTATTGGGGTTAACTGGGGTTGTCTAAACCAGTGATTCCCAACCCTGTCCTGGAGGAACACCAGGCCAATCGGGTTTTCAGGCTAGCCCTAATGAATATGCATGAGAGAGATTTGCATATGATGGAAGTGATAGGCATGCAAATTTGCTTCATGCATATTCATTAGGGCTAGCCTGAAAACCCAATTGGCCTGGTGTTCCTCCAGGACAGGGTTGGGAACCACTGGTCTAAACGTCTGCACACCAAATACTAGATTTATTCTAGTATCCTATAACAGAACATGGGCACCCAAGTTCCATTATTTAAATTTTCCAGTATCCTTTTTAACTCCCTTAAGAAATTAAGCAGCAACGAGCCCTTTCCTTTGGTTTTTCTCCCTTATTTGTCTTTCGTTCCTATCCAAATTGTTCTCCCTTGAGAAAAGGAGACTGCGGGGGGATATGATCGAGACCTTCAAAATGCTGAAAGGAATCGACAAAATAGAGCAGAAAAAACTATTTATATCGTCCAATTTGACACGGACAAGAGGACACGGAATGAAGCTAAGGGGGGACAAGTTCAGGACTAATATCAGGAAGTTCTGCTTCACTCAGAGAGTGTTGGACACCTGGAATGCTCTCCCAGAAGAGGTTATTGCGGAATCCACCGTCCTAGGTTTCAAAAGCAAACTAGATGCACATCTCCTACGAGAGGCATAGAAGGACATGGGTGACTAAAAATTATGCCAGGTGTACACCTGGCGGGGCCTCCGCGTGTGCGGATCGCCGGACTTGATGGACCGAGGGTCTGATCCAGAGATGGCGCTTCTTATGTTCTAACCCTATTTCCTTTTGTCTCCCACCTGTCTGTCTCATTTATCCCTTTTTAATATGCCAATTATTAGTTGATGTTTCTTTGTAATTTGGGTTTTTTTTTTTTTTTAATTCTTTATTGATGTTTCAAACTACAAATGCGCAATAAAATGATTCACATATTTGCACCTTACATAATTAGTTTAGTTTATTAGTTTAGTTTAGTTTATTAGGATTTTATATACCGCCTATCAAGGTTATCTAAGCGGTTTTTACAATCAGGTACTCAAGCATTTTCCCTATCTGTCCCGGAGGGCTCACAATCTATCTAACGCAACAAAACTTACAAATACTACTGCATAATTAAATTTCCCCCACCCTCCCAGCTAATAAACAATTATAATAAAACCTTCATGAAACTATTCATAAAATCCTTGAATCAATTTCAATTCTATTCTATTCCCTTCCCCCTCCCCTCCAGTATGTCTATAAAATTAAATTAATTATTCTTCTTTATAATGTTTAGCCAATGGCTCCCAAACATCCATAAAATTCTTAAACCAAACACTGGTCTGAGAGACATTTGGAGCATTGAGATTAAGCATCAAATTACTGCCTCTCAATGGACACGAATCTGGTCTTGGAGGATGAGATGTACAGTGTTGGCATCTACGAGACAAACTTGGTTTTCTCTGTTGCATAGAGCTTTATGGACCCCTGTTCGGTTACAAAAATTGGATAGCTCTGAGTCTAATAGATGGCGCTGTCATCTTTAAGCAGGGACTTTAGATCATTTATTATTCTATTGTCCATTTATTATGGATTTTTGGAAATCAATTTGGGACCAAATTAATTGTTTATTGGACAACCCAGTGGCATTATCATATGATACTGTGCTATTTGGTATGGTAATGAGAGCAAAAAGTCAGATTTCTACAAATAATAACAAATTATTACTTATAATGACTGGTGTTGCCATTCAACAAATTACGTATAATTGGAAAAACTGGAGTAGATTAAATTATAATTTCTGGTGGAATTCCTTATGTCATATTTATAAAATGGAAAGGTTTATTCCAATACAGAGAATGTTTCAGGAAATTTCAAGATGTGTGAGAGCCATTAACAAAATATTGTACTGATTAGATGACATTTTTCCCCTTAAATTTACAGGTTCAATTATGAGGGGGGAGGGGGGGATAATTTTATGATTACATATTGTACAAGCTATTGATTATATAATAGGAAGGGGTGGGAGATAAGAATATATCATTTGTACTATTGATGATTATTAAGTGATATACTTATTGTTAATCTGTTTTAACATATTGACACACTTATTGTAAAGTTCGAAAATGAATAAAGATTTAAAAAAAAAAAAAATTCTTAAAGCGTCCCTATTGTATGGCCATGCAACGTTCCATTTTATAAGTATAAGACAGGGATTCCCACCAAAATGAGTAATTCAACTTATCCCAGTTTTTCCAATTTCTTAAAATGAGCTGCATGACAACTCCTGTCATTACTAATAGAAGTTTGTTATTTCTCACAGATAATTAACTTTTAGCTCTCATAAGTGTACCAAATAAAATAGTATCATAAGATGAAGCCACTGGATTCTCTAATAAATTATTTACTTGGTCCCAAATAGACCTCCAAAATTGTAGTATCAAAGGACAACAGTAAAGTAAATGATCTAAAGTCCCTGCTTCAAGATGACAATGCCAACATCTATCCGACATAGAAATAGACGGCAGATAAGGGCCACGGCCCATCTAGTCTGCCCACCCCAATGACCCTCCCCTACCTTTCTCTGTGAATAGATCCCACGTGTCTATCCCATTTGGTCTTAAAATCAGGCACGCTGCTGGCCTCAATAACCTGAAGTGGAAGACTATTCTAGCGATCAGCCACCCTTTCAGTGAAAAAGAATTTCCTGGTGTCCCCGTGCAGTTTCCCACCCCTGATTTTCCACAGATGACGGATGACGGCAGATAAAGACCTGAACGGTCCATCCAGTCTGCCCATTAGTATACCCATTACAAATACATGATTAAATTAACTTGTCTCTTCTTTGCTATTTCTGGGTCATAGGCTGTAAAGTCCACTTGGTATCGTCTTAGGTTCCAAATGCTGAAGTTGCCATCTAATCAAGCCATTGTGACATCACTGATGAGGTTGACTCTTAGGCATTGCTGGAATGAGGCATTATGACATCACAATCTCAGCTCTGGAATGTTGCTACTCTTTGGGTTTCTTCCAGGTAACATAGTAAATAGAAACATAGAAATAGACGGCAGATAAGGGCCACGGCCCATCAAGTCTGCCCACCCCAATGACCCTCCCTTTCTATCTTTGCGGATAGATCCCACATGTCTATCCCATTTGGCCTTAAAATCTGGCACGCTGCTGGCCTCAATAACCTGAGGTAGAAGACTAGTCCAGCGATCAGCCACCCTTTCAGTGAAAAAGAATTTCCTGGTGTCCCCGTGCAGTTTCCCGCCCCTGATTTTCCACGGATGCCCCCTTGTTGCCGTGGGACCCTTGAAAAGGAAGATATCTTCTTCCACCTCGATGCGGCCCGTGAGATACTTGAACGTCTCGATCATGTCTACCCTCTCTCTGCGTTCCTCGAGTGAGTAGAGCAATCTAATTTTTTTAAACGAACAGGGGTCCAGAATACTCTATGTAACAGGAAAAAACATGTTTGTCTCATAGATGCAGACATCGTGCATCTCATCCTCCAAGTCCAAATTCGTGGCCATTGAGACGCAGTAATCTGATGCTTAATCTCAATGCTCCAAATGTCAATTTTTGGTTTCTTATTCAAAAATCCAGATATTAATTTATACCAGTGAGCGGCCTGGTGCCCCAGAAAGTCCACCTGAAAACATAATATCAGCAAGCTATATTGATTTGAAAGATTTTTCCATCCAGGGAACCCCTCCTGAATGGCCCTTTTTTTTTTTTTTTTGTAAGTATTAATGGTATTGTTAATGGCATTTTTATTATGTTCATGCTCTTTTTTTTATATATATATATTGTACACTCGCTTAGAAATTAGATAAGCGATTAAATCAAATTTTAATAAAACTTTGAAAAACCTATTTATTGGGCTTTATCAACCACCTTTATAAAGAGATTCACCCAAGGCGGTGTACAGCTGGAACAATTCAACATGTCTACAATTTGGTTAACAGCATAACAGTACTAAAAAGACCAAATCTAGACAAAAATACAATAAATGAGGTAAAGTTAAAATCAGTAAATTAAAACTTAATAATAGGACAAAATAAGAGTATAATACGTGTAATAAGCAAACATCAGAACATTCAAATAACATAGATATAATGCTAATGCTTTCTATGATTCGGCTTATTATATAACTGAGGGGCCAAGTGTGGATCTTAGACGGGGACAAAATGGGTGGTATAGAGTGCGTTGAGAGAAGCGTGAGGCTAAACTCAAGGCAACTTGTTTTTACAGTTAAACAAGATATAAGAACATAAGAACATAAGCAATGCGTCCGCTGGATCAGACCTGAGGTCCGTCGTGCCCAGCAGTCCGCTCACGCGGCGGCCCAACAGGTCCAGTACCTGGGTAGTAATCCTCTATCTATACCCCTCTATCCCCTTTTCCAACAGGAAATTGTCCAATCCTTTCTTGAACCCCAGTACCGTACTCCGCCCTATTACGTCCTCTGGAAGCGCATTGGCTAAGGCTCTTAACATTTGCATCTCCTCTTCCTATAGGCTAAGGCTCTTTGCACCTGCATTGTGATGTCACAGAACTTTAGTAACATAGAAACATGATGGCAGATAAAGGCTAAATGGCCCATCCAGAGCATCCACTATCTCCTCCTCTCCCATAAGAACATAAGCAATGCCTCCGCTGGGTCAGACCTGAGGTCCATCGTGCCCAGCAGTCCGCTCACGCGGCGGCCCAACAGGTCCAGTACCTGTGTAGTAATCCTCTATCTATACCCCTCTATCCCCTTTTCCAGCAGGAAATTGTCCAATCCTTTCTTGAACCCCAGTACCGTACTCTGCCCTATTACGTCCTCTGGAAGCGCATTCCAGGTGTCCACCACACGTTGGGTAAAGAAGAACTTCCTGGCATTTGTTTTGAATCTGTCCCCTTTCAACTTTTCCGAATGCCCTCTTGTTCTCTTATTTTTTGAAAGTTTGAACTGATGTAGTTACTGTGTATAAGCTCTCATCGTGTGGACCTCGAGGGCCTAAACAGAAATGCCCCCATGATGTGTCAAGTTTCTTCATTTTATCACTACTATTAGGCTCTCTATTACTAAAGTGCGCTAAGTTTTTTAGCGCACACTAAGGGCTCCTTTTATCACGGCGCGCTACGGGGGTTAGTGCGTCGGACATTTAATCATGCGCTAACCCCCGCGGCAGCTTAAAATCCTAACGCCTCGTCAATGGAGGCGTTAGGTACTAGCGCGGTATTCCGTGCGTTACACTGCTACCACGCCTTTGTAAAAGGACCCCTAAATCAACGTGTGTGCTAACTGCTAACGCGTCCAAAGGATAACGTGCATGCGTTAGCGTATAGCGCGTGTTTAGCGTGCGCTAATATTTTCCGTGCGCTAAAAAGCATAGCGCATCTTAGCAAAAGAGGGGGGGTTAGTCTTTGCTCCCAGTTGTGGTACACGGGCTTGTCGTGCCGCTGGGGCTTGCGCGCATCTGAGAAGCTGAAAGCTATGCCGTCGGCCGTTTCACGACCAGCGGGGCCTTCCAAGGCGGACAGGTTTCAGCGGAGATGTCAGACTAGTGATGTACCACCCAGTGGCGTGATGGTGAGTGGTGCTCAGGGTGGTGGTGCCCTGCCCCCCGCCATCTCTTCTCCGCCTCCCCCCCACTCCTTCCTACCCTCCCCTGCGGGTGCCCCCTTCTCTTTTCCCGTACCTCTTTAATTTTCCTGGCAGCATCAAGAGCTTGCTGCTCGCATCACGCCTGCTGTCCTTCTCACGCTACTTCCTAGGTTTGGGACCTGGAAGTGATGTCAGATTGAGCCGACACCAATGTGGGTAGGAACTTTGTGAGGCCGCTCGTGCCATGGAAATTAAAGAGGTACGAGGGAAGGGAAGGGGCGCACGGCAGAGGTGGCGGGAAGGGGGGGACGGAGAGGAGGATGAGTAGCAGTGCCCCCTACCAAGACAGCATCCCCCCTTTCTATGCCACTGGTACCACCCGTCTGGGTAGCAGGAGATGGGCAGTGTTGGAGGCAGAGAACCATGTTTGATGTGACAACGGCGACTACGTCAAATTTATACTGCACAGAAGAAAGGCCCGGCAATCTACTTCTGTATTCCGCTACGAAAACTAGATGATGCTCATCAAATCACTAGGACTCAAACACGAGTCGATGGTAACTAACATTAGTCTTTGAAACGACAGCAATAGATGAAGATGACAATTTGACCTTTGGAGGACATCACTAGAGAACAGTCTAGCAATATTTGAAGAGAATGTGGTGGATCAATCCTTCATCTACGATCCGGAGCTCATAACTTCTCCTATTGTGGTGTACTGTAGGTAATAGATCTTAATTATTCCACTGCCAGATGCCATCCTAAGAAACGACAATATTGCAAAAGGTGAAGTGGGGAAATGTAAATAAAGTAGTGGAAAAAAACTCCACTTCAAGGTAGCTGAGAGTCTGCTCAAATGGAAGAAAAAGCCTCAGGTTTTATCGGCAGAGCTCAAGCGCAACCCCCCCCCCCCCTCCCCAACACATCATTGGCTCAAAAACGTCCATTGAGTTACAAGTTCTCGTTGTTGAGGTTTCAAATAATTGAGGACTGAGATATTTTGCAACTGAAACCATTGTGAGTGTTTAAAGTAGTCTGTTAAAATGCCAATGTTTCACGCAGGGCAGGATTAATTCGTCGAGGGCCCCTAGGCACACAAGTACACTGGGCCCTCTGGCCTGTCCCACCCCACCATGCGCCCAGGCGGAAACAGGAAGCTGCATGAGAGGGAAGCTTTGGGCAAGCAGCACCGCTTGCAAAATTACAGTTCCCGTTGCCTTTCTTACCCGCGTTGCTTGCTTGTCTTACTTTCCGTCGATTGGGGGGGGCTGCATTGCCGATCGGAGGGGGGGGGGGGCGCGTTGCCGATCGATGCTGGAGGGGCCCATCGCCGTTTGGAAAAAACAATGTTGATGCCCTCCTTCATCGGGCCCCCCTGACCATTTCGGGCTCTAGGCACATGCCTACTGGGCCTATTGGTTAATCCTGCACTGGTTTCACGGCACTGATGAGATCGTGAGCACAACACTGTCACTCTGTGAAAATTAAAGCAAGGTCACATTAGCCCTGAAGAAACGGCTTAGTGCCGTGAAACGTTGGCACTATGGATGCATTAGCATTTAGCACACGCTTACCCCCTCTTTTATGACGCGTAGCGTGGGTTTTAGCGCTGGCAGCGGCGGTAACTGCTCCAACGCTCATAGAATTCCTATGCGCATCAGGGCAGTTACCGCCGTGCTACACGTTAGTAAAAGAGGGGGGGGGGGTTAATGAGAGTACACGAGGAACAGAAGAACAGAAAAGGACCCTTTTTTTAAAATTCCAACAAAAAGTGCAATACAATTTATATACAAACTAGTATTATCCCAGGACAAGCAGGCATGATATTCTCACATGTGGGTGACGTCATCTACGGAGCCCCGATGCGGAAGCATTTTCAAGCAAACTTGATTGAAGATTTAAGTTTGCTCTGCTGCTCCACGCATGCGTGCCTTCCTGCTCCACTAGGGGGCGCATCCCCTCGTGGTCTCCAGTTCAAAATTTTCCGCTGAGCCTAGAAGTCGTGTTTTTCAGGCTCTGCCCCAGCTGCCTTC
The DNA here is from genome assembly GCF_902459505.1 of Geotrypetes seraphini. Lineage (NCBI taxonomy): Eukaryota > Metazoa > Chordata > Amphibia > Gymnophiona > Dermophiidae > Geotrypetes > Geotrypetes seraphini. The sequence continues at coordinate 16,438,562 of NC_047085.1, forward strand.
TAGCACCGCGATTTTTCTTGTTTTTTTCTCGATTAAGTCGCTGTGCGTGAATTGTTTACATTAACGGGTGCTAGAATATATGTCTGTGTGTCTATATTTCTCTCTCTCCCTCCCGCTGTCTGTCTCTCTCCCTGGCCCCCCTTTGTCTGTCTGTCTTTCTGTGTCTCTCCTTGCCCCTGTGCCTTTCTTCTTTTCTTTCTTTCTATCTATCTGTCTCTCTCCCTGCCTCCTATGCAGCAGCATTTCTCTCCCACCACTTCCCTGTGCAGCAGCCACAGCAGCATTCCCTCCCCCTCCATTTCCCTCCCCCCACACCACTTCCCTGTGCAGCAGCAGCGTTTCCCCTACCTCCCATTTCCCTTCCCGCGGTCTGGCCGGCTCCCTTAGTCCCTTACCGCCCCCCCCCCCCACTTCCCTTCCCGCGGTCCCGACAAACCTTCCGACTCCAGCAGCGTCTGCAGCACTCTACACACGCTGCTTTGGGCCCCGAAGTGCTGCAGACGCTGCTAGAATCGGAAGGTTTCAGGACCCGCAGCCCTTGCTGGACCCGAAGCGAGCTCTGGGGGTTTTGGTTTTTTTACGCGGGCCCAGACGGAGCAGGAGGAAAAGCCTGGGAGGCAGGAATTAAAGTCCATTCCGGCCCCCGCTGACGTCGCCCTGGCCAGTTCACATCTTTCAGACGGCCGACAGGCTCCGCACCGCCGCACGCATGCGCACTCCTACCTGTGAGTCCCTACAGCGCACGGAAAATGGGCGCAAGCAGGTGGGAGTGCGCATGCGTGCTTAGGACTTTATTATATTAGATAATGATAATCAACCAAGCACTTATAATATAAGGAGCCTTTAAGGTTAAAAAAAAGGCCATGAAAAAAGAGAGAGGTCAAAAAAGGAAAACACGATTGAGTCAAAGAAGTAAAACAGAAGACAAATGTGAGGAACACATTGAAAAGGAAAAGGGAGAACAATAAAGGACAGAGAAAAAAACATATAAAGGAAGTGAAGGAAAAAGCAAGTGAAGGAATAAAACTAGAAAGCCATAAAGGAGGAAGTGTTTGGTGGGTACGGCACTGGAAACAGAAGTGGATTTGTTTAAAGATAGCTCACAAGAGTCATTTGAGGAGCCTTCATGCTTCTCAATCACTCATTAAATCAGCTTTCGGCTGGGAATCATAACAAAAGGCCCTTCCGCATGCCTTTCTGCTCCTCGAGGCGACCCATCAATCATTGCTGCTTCACTTTCCTAACACATACTCTTCATTAAAAAAACCTCGCCGCTTAAATCGATATAATGAGCGACTGGAAGAACGCCTCTGTTCGGAGAAGACGAGAGCATAGCCCATCCTGGAAAGGTGGGCTATCCATCTATGGTGTGTTGACAGGCAAAACGGATGGACAAACAGGTGGGAAACGGGGAAACGCAATGAAAGATGGCTAGAGAGGTGGAGCGATGGAAAGAAATATCAAATAAGAGAAAGGGAGAGGGTCTTGTATACTGCCACACTCGCAATCTATCTAATGTACCTGGGCAGTGGAGGATTAAGACCCTCTTTTAGTAGGGTGCGCTAACCAATTAGCGCACGCTAATCGATTTAGCGCTTGCGCTAAACACTAACGCGTACATATTATTTTATAGATGCATTAGCATTTAGTGCGCGCTAATTCAATTAGCACGCGCTAATCAATTTAGTGCGCACTAAACGCTAACACGTGCATATTAGTCTATAGATCCATTAGCATTTAGTGCATGCTAATTCAATTAGCACGCGCTAATCGATTTAGTGCGTGCTAAATGCTAACGCGTGCATATTAGTCTATAGATGCGTTAGCATTTAGTGTGCACTAATTCAATTAACGCACGCTAATCAATTTAGTGCGCGCTAGACGCTAACGTGTGCATATTAGTCTATAGATGCATTAGCATTTAGTACGCGCTAATTCAATTAACGCACGCTAATCAATTTACTGTGTGCTAAACGCTAACACGTGCATATTAGTCTATAGATGTATTAGCATTTAGTGCGCGCTAATTCAATTAACGCATGCTAATCGATTTAGTGAGTGCTAAACGTTAACGCGCGCATATTAGTCTATAGATGCGTTAGCATTTAGTGCGCACTAATTCAATTAATGCACGCTAATCAATTTAGTGCACGCTAAACGCTAACACGTGCATATTAGTCTATAGATGCGTTAGCATTTAGTGCACGCTAATTCAATTAGCACGCGCTAATCAATTTAGTGTGAGCTAAACGCTAATGCGTGCATATTAGTCTATAGATGCGTTAGCAATTAGTGCGCGCTAATTCATTTAACGCACGTTAATCAATTTAGTGTGTGCTAAACACTAACATGCATATTAGTCTATAGATGTGTTAGCATTTAGTGCGCGCTAATTCAATTAGCACGCGCTAATCAATTTAGTGTGAGCTAAACGCTAATGCGTGCATATTAGTCTATAGATGCGTTAGCAATTAGTGCGCGCTAATTCATTTAACGCATGTTAATCAATTTAGTGTGTGCTAAACACTAACATGCATATTAGTCTATAGATGTGTTAGCATTTAGTGCACGCTAATTCAATTAGCACGCGCTAATCAATTTAGTGTGAGCTAAACGCTAATGCGTGCATATTAGTCTATAGATGTGTTAGCATTTAGTGCACGCTAATTCAATTAGCACGCGCTAATCAATTTAGTGTGAGCTAAACGCTAATGCGTGCATATTAGTCTATAGATGCATTAGCATTTAGTGTGCGCTAATTCAATTAACGTATGAAAATTGATTTAGTTTGTGCTAAACGTTAACATGTGCATATTAGTCTATAGATGCGTTTGCATTTAATGCGCGCTATTTCAATTAACGCATGCTAATCAATTTAGTGCGCGCTAAACACTAACATGTGCATATTAGTCTATAGATGTGTTAGCATTTAGTGCACGCTAATTCAATTAACGCATGAAAATTGATTTAGTTCGTGCTAAACGTTAACATGTGCATATTAGTCTATAGATGCGTTAGCATTTAGTGCACGCTAATTCAATTAGCACACGCTAATCGATTTAGTGCACGCTAAACACTAACATGTGCATATTAGTCTATAGATGCGTTTGCATTTAATGCGCGCTATTTCAATTAACGCATGCTAATCAATTTAGTGCACGCTAAACACTAACATGTGCATATTAGTCTATAGATGCGTTAGCATTTAGTGCGCACTAATTCAATTAGCGTGTGCTAATCGGTTAGCGCACCTTAGTAAATGAGGCGGTAATTGATTTGCCCAGTATCACAGGGAGAAGTGTGGGGACTGATCCCCCCACCCTCAGGGTGCCAAGGCTGTAGCTCTAACCACTGTGTCACACTCTTTTCTGATGCAATAGTAGAAGTGTGCCAAGTATAGAAGAATGAAGCCATTGTGACGTCACTGATGAGGTTGGCTTTTATTGGTGGAATGAGGCATTATGACATCAGGGAAAGGGATTGGGACTTGATTACCACCACACTCAAAGCAGTTTACATACAGGTACTTCAAGCATTTTCCCTCTCTGTCCTGGTAGGCTCACACTCTAGCTAATGTACCTGGGGCAGTGGAGGATTAAGTGACTAGCCCAAGGTCACAAGGAGCAGCATGGGATTTGAACCCACAACCTCAGGGTGCTGAGGCTGTAGTTCTAACCACTAAATAAGCCACTGTGTATGATCTGCTATGGTCAGAAATTCTATACTTGAAAATTAATTCATAGAAAATGAAGACGCATAAGGACCATTTGGCCTATCCAGTCTGCCTAAGTCTGCTATCTACTGTCCCCATCTCCCCCTTAGAGATCCAACTTACTTCTCCCAAGCTTTCTTGAATTCAGCTAGACTCTGTCTCCAACACCTCCACCGGGAGGCTGTCCCACGCATTCACCAGCCTTTCTGCGAAAAAATATTTTCTGAGGTTACTTCTGAATCCATCCCCATTCACCCCCATCTTATGCCTTCTCATTCCAGATTTTTCTTTCAATTGAAGGAGACTTTGGAAGACCTGCACCACAAGTCGGATAAGTGCTCTTTTGATTTTATAATTGTAATCTGTCTGGTGTACTCTCTCTATATCTGTTTTGTGGTATACTGTTCTGCTTTCAAACCTAGACCTCTTTCTTCCAAACCACTCCCCCCCCCCTCAAAAAAAAAAAAAAAGCTTTTCCTTCCTTTTTGGCTAACCCTGGTACAAGAGTCTTTCTTGAGCTGCTAATTTTTCTAAACTTTCCTAACTTTGGTTCTAGATAAGCTCTGTAAGGTTTATTTTACATTGCCAAAGCTCGGATAGGTAGCAGATTAAGTCTTGTCGCTGGTTTATTGGGCAGGAACTTGGTATATATACATTTGCTAGCCTCAGCCCCACACATCTTGACTGCAGGCAGGCTCTATTACAGAGTATAGAAAGGTGTTTTAATAGAAAATTACATTGAAGATCGGTTTCACTGCTAACACAATCTCTGGTTGCCTAGGCCCTCCCATCCTCCCCCTCATTTTCAGAGTTTCCTTTCACATAAAAGAGACTTGACTCATTCACATTTACATTATGTAGGTACTTAAACGTCTTTATCATATCTCCCCTCTCCCGCCTTTCCTCCAAAGTATACAGATTGAGATCTTTAAGTCTGTCCCATACACCTTTTTAGTAGCCTTCCTCTGGACCGACTCCATCCTTTTTATATCTTTTTGAAGGTACGGCCTCCAGAATTGTACACAATATTCTAAATGAGGTCTCACCAGAGTCTTATACAGGGGCATCAATACCTCCTTTTTCCTACTGGCCATACCTCTCCCTATGCAACCGAACATCCTTCTAGTTTTCGCCGCCACCTTTTCAACCTGTAAGATCATCGCATCCGATCCCACCCAAGTCCCGCTCTTCTGTCGTGCACATCTTCTATGGGCATAGGATGTGGGCCAGCAGACTTGAAGTCACTTACATAGAGAGAACGTGATTTTATCCATGTAGACCTGCCCTAGGCTTCTCAGTCTGAGGAGGCACCGACTGCATGTGATGCAGAGAGCAGTGATTTCGGCCCCATTTAAACTCGGCACAGATCGCTAAATAACTGTGACCGAGATCAGACAGTTCCAAAGGGGAAGAAGAATTTCCGTTCACATTCTGAGACATTGGCTGACCACCAAACTCTCATCTCTTTTCAGGACTATCCTTTCATGCCACACCCCTTTCATTGTTTTTTTTTTCAGATAACCTTCGGGTGATCTTATTTGCGGTGAAGACTCTCATGCCTGCCTAGCGGACACAACCTTTTGCTATTTCCTGAGTTTTCAAAGTTCCTCTACGACAATTTCTTTGCTCCGAAACTGGTACAACTGAATCAGAGCTTTCACCGAGTTAATGAAAGTCATAATTAACAGTAATGCACTCATTCATCCCGATAGCAATTTGTCACAGGCATATGTTCAAGTGCAGACAATTCCAATTTGGCGCCCACTTGTTCTCTAAACAGCCTTGTGATCGCGTATCTGTGAGAAGAAAGAGAGGCAGATCCAGTCCTCGGTTTCAGTCGACTGTCTGGGGCTAACCGAGCACTTAACTGAATACAGCTGCTGAAAATGCCAGGTTAGCACCTACGCTGAAACCGGCTACCTTGGGGTTGTTCTGGGGACGTAGTTGGCACTTATCCAGTTTTCCTTAGACATCTAGAAAGTCGGCATTGGAAATTGGCGCTTGGACGTCCCAGTAATTAGGATCCCCATGTGCCAACTTATGATGGTTTTTGGACGTCTTTAGTTTTTGACTAGGAGCCCCAGAACCTAATAGGGTCATAGAAAGTGCTTGTATGTAATATGTTATACCACAAGGCAGTATGCCAAAAATCTACTAATAACCCAATATGAAAAACAAATCTAAGAAAGCCCTGCCTGGCATTGATTGGAATTTCCCTAATCTGTTCTTAGCATTGTGGTCTTTTCATTTCTTAACTCTTGTCTCATTTTGTTCAAATTATGTTAGACTGAATGCTAATATGGAAAGCTGAAGCAGACAATGTGTGAACAGTTAGCAATGTGTGCATAATGCATATGAATCAGAATAAGTGTTTCTCCAAATTTCTGTTTAGAATGGATAATGAGCTTGGTGAAACTGCTGCTGTAATGAAGCTTATGTACTCAAACATGTATTTCCAATATTTATGCTGTTTTTTCAGTCATGGATATTAGGGATCGTATTTGTCAGTGATTAAGAACAAAAGAATAGCCATACTGGGTCAGACCAGTGCTCCATCTAATCCAGTATTCTGTTTTCACTGTGGCCAATCCAGGTCACAGGTACCTGGCAACCCCCCCCCCCAAATAGGAACAGCATTCTAGAACCCCAAAGAGTATCAAGATTCCCTGCAGAATCTCAGAGTCGCAAGATTCCAGAACCTTAAATAGTAGCAACATTCCAGAACCTCAAAGATTATCAAGGTTCCATGCAGAATCTCAGTCACAAGATTCCAGAACCTTAAATAGTAGCAACATTCTAGAACCTCAAAGATTATCAAGGTTCCATGCAGAATCTCAAAGAGTCGCAAGATTTCAGAACCTTAAATAGTAGCAACATTCCAGAACCTCAAAGAGTATCAAAGTTCCATGCAGAATCTCAGAGTCACAAGATTCCAGAACCTCAAATAGTAGCAACATTCCAGAACCTCAAAGATTATCAAGGTTCCATGCAGAATCTCAAAGAGTAGCAACATTCCAGAACCTCAGAGTATCAAAGTTCCATGCAGAATCTCAGAGTCACAAGATTCCAGAACCTTAGTAGCAACATTCCAGAACCTCAAAGATTATCAAGGTTCCATGCAGAATCTCAGAGTCACAAGATTCCAGAACCTCAAATAGTAGCAACATTCCAGAACCTCAAAGATTATCAAGGTTCCATGCAGAATCTCAAAGAGTAGCAACATTCCAGAACCTCAGAGTATCAAAGTTCCATGCAGAATCTCAGAGTCACAAGATTCCAGAACCTTAGTAGCAACATTCCAGAACCTCAAAGATTATCAAGGTTCCATGCAGAATCTCAGAGTCGCAAGATTCCAGAACCTTAAATAGTAGCAACATTCCAGAACCTCAAAGATTATCAAGGTTCCATGCAGAATCTCAGAGTCGCAAGATTCCAGAACCTTAAATAGTAGCAACATTCTAGAACCTCAAAGATTATCAAGGTTCCATGCAGAATCTCAAAGAGTCACAAGATTTCAGAACCTTAAATAGTAGCAACATTCCAGAACCTCAAAGAGTATCAAAGTTCCATGCAGAATCTCAGAGTCACAAGATTCCAGAACCTCAAATAGTAGCAACATTCCATAACCTCAAAGATTATCAAGGTTCCATGCAGAATCTCAGAGTAGCAACATTCCAGAACCTCAGAGTATCAAAGTTCCATGCAGAATCTCAGAGTCACAAGATTCCAGAACCTTAAATAGTAGCAACATTCCAGAACCTCAAAGATTATCAAGGTTCCTGCAGAATCTCAAAGAGTCGCAAGATTCCAGAATCTTAAATAGTAGCAACATTCCAGAACTTCAAAGAGTATCAAGGTTCCATGCAGAATCTCAGTGTCGCAAGATTCCAGAACCTCAAATAGTAGCAACATTCCAGAACCTCAAAGATTATCAAGGTTCCATGCAGAATCTCAAAGAGTAGCAAGATTCCAGAACCTCAAAGAGTATCAAGGTTCCATGCAGAATCTCAGAGTCGCAAGATTCCAGAACCTTAAATAGTAGCAAGATTCCAGAACCTCAGAGTATCAAGGTTCCATGCAGAATCTCAGAGTAGCAAGATTCCAGAACCTCAAATAGTAGCAAAATTCCAGAACCTCAAAGAGTATCAAGGTTCCATGCAGAATCTCAGAGTCGCAAGATTCCAGAACCTTAAATAGTAGCAAGATTCCAGAACCTCAGAGTATCAAGGTTCCATGCAGAATCTCAAAGTGTCACAAGATTACAGAATCTTAAATAGTAGCAACATTCCATGCAAGCATTGGCTTCCCCCATGTCTATCTCAATAGCACACTATGGACTTTTCCCTTTTTAAACCCATCTATGTTAATCACTGTCATCACATCCTCGAGTAATGAGTTCCAGAGCTTAACTATTTTTTGAGTGAAATGAAATGTCCTCCTATTGGTTTTAAAAGTGTTCCCATGTAACTTCGAGTGCCCTTTAGTCTTTAAAATTTTTTATGGAGTAAAACAGGGGTGCCCAATAGGTCAATTGTGATCGACCGGTAGATCGCCAAGGCAAAGTGAGTCGATCGCGGAGCACATCCCGGGCTCTATGATAGACTCACTATCAGCCTTCCTCTCCCTGACATCAATTCTGCTGTCGGAGAGGAAGTTCAGGCCAGCCAATTGCTGCCTGACTAAGCCGGAACTTCCTCTCCGACGGCAGAATTGACCTATTTGGAAAAACCCAGGAATAGAAATGATAATTAACATTTTCTCTGCGTACAGTGTGCTTTTTGGGTTTTTTAAAATTTTATTGTTGGTAGATCATTTTGACTTGGTCATTTTCAAAGTAGCTTGCAAGCCCAAAAAGTGGGGGCACCCCTGGAGTAAAAAAAATGGATTCACTCGTACCCTGTCTACATAACTCGGGATTTTGTAGACTCAGCCTTTCCTCAGAGGAGATCCATCCCCATTATATATATGTTTTGAGATCTGTTAACCAGAACTGAACGCAATACCCCAGGTGAGGAGCAATACAGCATGCATAAAAAAGTGGAATATTTATTAAACTGCATTCACTGCTAATATGGGTATTAACATGTATGAACAATTAACGTCTAATAGAATCCACTGTGTTCTACATAGGTTCATAGTCATTTGCGCGCAAGACAGATGTGTGTAAGTCTTTATAGCGCAAGACAATAGCACGCAGGTCTTTATAGCGCAAGACAATAGAATGCAAGTCATTATAGCGCAAGACAATAACGTGCAAATCATTATAGTGCAAGACAATAGCACGCAGGACTTTATAGCGCAAGACAATAGAATGCAAGTCATTATAGCGCAAGACAATAACGTGCAAGTCATTATAGCACAAGACAATAGCACGCAGGTCTTTATAGCGCAAGACAATAGAATGCAAGTCATTATAGCGCAAGACAATAGCGTGCAAGTCATTATAGCGCAAGACAATAACGTGCAAGTCATTATAGCGCAAGACAATAGCACGCAGGACTTTATAGCGCAAGACAATAGAATGCAAGTCATTATAGCGCAAGACAATAACGTGCAAGTCATTATAGCGCAAGACAATAGCACGCAGGTCTTTATAGCGCAAGACAATAGAATGCAAGTCATTATAGCGCAAGACAATAACGTGCAAGTCATTATAGCGCAAGACAATAGCACGCAGGACTTTATAGCGCAAGACAATAGAATGCAAGTCATTATAGCGCAAGACAATAACGTGCAAGTCATTATAGCGCAAGACAATAGCACGCAGGACTTTATAGCGCAAGACAATAGAATGCAAGTCATTATAGCGCAAGACAATAACGTGCAAGTCATTATAGCGCAAGACAATAGAATGCAAGTCATTATAGCGCAAGACAATAGCGTGCAAGTCATTATAGCGCAAGACAATAGCGTGCAGGACTTTGTGCGCTTTTGGCTTGCGCGCATTTCACTTGCCACCCTCTACATTGACTCAAAGAGTAATGTGGCTCACTGGTAGAGCTGCTGCCTCTGCACCCAGCGGTTATGAGATCAAGTCCCAGTGCTGCTCCTTGTGACCCTGGGGAAGTCACTTAATCCTCCAGTGCCCACCACTTTGAATACCAAAGCCAAGAAGTCCCCAGGTTAAGAACAAGTTGAATTTTTATGTAACTCAGATCCTGTCCAGTACACAGTCTATAAAAACATTAAAGAAACAGTCCTCAAAATAAAATACTGTAGTTTAAAATAGAAAGAAAAGATCGGAGGTTTACACTTCCTTTTGCTCTTCATCTATCCCAGTTCCCTCTCCACTACCACATCCAACATTTCTCCCTCTCATCTCTCTCTTCCCCATGCATCTGTACCTCACACCTTTTCCACCACCATGTCCAATATTTCTTTCTCCCTCCCTATGCCCATTTCCCCATGAGCACCATCTCTCTTTCCCTCTCACTCAGACACCCATGCCCAGCAATTCTCCCTTTCTGTTTCCCCCACCTCAGCTTCTCTTTCCCTCACTCCCTCCTTTTTTCCATCCTATGTCCCAAGTTCATGCACCTTCCTCCTTTCTTCTTTCCATCCTTTGTCCGAAGTTTGTGCTCCTTCCCCTCCTTCTGTGTCCCAATGCGACCCTGCTTCTCCCTTCCTGTGCCACTGTGCCCCCTCTTCCTCCCTTCCTGTCCCAACGAGCTCCTTATCATCCTTCTCTCCGTTTTTCCTCCCAAATTCATGCCTCCCTCCCTCTCTCCTTCCCGTGGGTGTTTACCTCCTTTGGCTGGCTGCCTTCTCCCAGCCACACTTCTCTTTGCAAAGCTGCAGCTGCAGTTCCTGCATGCAGCCAATGGCTGACCTGAAAGCCTTCTCTCAAACACCAGAGGGAAGGCTTCCGGATCAGCTGCAGGCCACTGCTCATGGCTTTACGAAGAGAAGTACAACTGGGAGGAGGCAGTTGGCCAGCAGAGGTAAACACCCATGGGAGGGAAGGAGGGAGGCACGAATTTGGGATGCAAAATGGAGGGAAGGATGATGACAGGTACGTTGAGACCGGAAGGGAGAAAGAGAAAGAGGGTCACATTTGGACAAGAAGGGAAAAAGGGGGGGGGGGTTGGTACCAGAAGGGACAGGCAAAACCCCGGTTCATAATTACGAGTCTGACGTTCTTAACCCGGGGACTGGCTGTACTAGGGTTCTCAGAAAGAGGTTGCCAGAGGCCCAAAATGACCTTATATATTAAGCTCTTCACATCCTTATAATCATTGCACATTAAATTTTTCAAATTTTTTTTTGGGGGGGAGTTCTTGAACACTCTCTGGGTGAAGAAGAACTTCCTTACATTTGTAGCGAATCTATCCCCTTTTAACTTTAGAGAGTGCCCTCTCGTTCTCTCTACCTTGGAGAGGGTGAACAAACTGGCTTTATCTACTTTGTCTTGAGTCCCTGGAGGGTGTTTTCCCTTATAACAGCCTCCGGATGAGCGTTCCAGTTTTCTACCATTCTCTGGGTGAAGAAGAACTTCCTTACGTTTGTACGGAATCTATCCCCTTTTAACTTTAGAGAGTGCCCTCTCATTCTCTCTACCTTGGAGAGGGTGAACAACCTGTCCTTATCTACTAAGTCTATTCCCTTCATTATCTTGAATATTTCGATCATGTCCTCTCTCAGTCTCTTCTTTTCAAGGGAGAAGAGACCCAGTTTCTCTAATCTCTCGCTGTACAGCAACTCCTCCAGCCCCTTAACCATTTTAGTCGCTCTTCTCTGGGCCCTTTCGAGTACTACCGTGTCCTTCTTCATGTACAGCGACCAGTGCTGGACGCAGTATTCCAGGTGGGGGTGTACCATGGCCTGGTACAGCGGCATGATAACCTTCTCCAATCTGTTCATGATCCTCTTCTTAATCATTCCTAGCATTCTGTTCGCCCTTTTCGCTGCCACCGCACATTGTGTGGACGGCTTCATTGACTTGTCGACCAGTACTCCCAAGTCTCTTTCCTGTATTCCCAAGTCTCTTTCCTGGGGGACTGCACCGGACATCCTGTATTCATGTATAAGATTTTTGTTACCGACATGGATCACCTTACACTTATCCACATTAAACCTCATTTGCCATGTCGCAGCCCATTTCTCGAGCATGTTTATGTCATGTTGCAGGTCTACGCAATCCTCCTGCGTCTTCACTACTCTGAATAACTTCGTATCGTCTGCAAATTTAATCACCTCACTCGTTGTACCAATTTCCAGATCGTTTATAAAAATTTCTGAGCAGAATCAGAGGCGCTCAATCCTGCTGGGGCACGAAATCTCTCTCTCGCCCGCACCGGATGTCCCTCCTCCCTGTCTGGCAGAAGCAGCTGCACTGGAGGACGAGAGCACGGTGGCTGGAGATGCCCCCGACGCTTCCGTGGAGGAAGGATCCATCACAGAGGAGCCTCTGCCGGTGTTGACCAGCTCTGGGAACTCGGGTCCTGACAGAGAGGACACTTTAGGGGTCGTCTTGGAAACACTCCAGAGAGTGGAAGTAGCGACCAGGAAGACTTCAGAAGAGGTCAAGATTTTGGAGAAGAAAATGGATAACGTTACAAAGGTTTTTTGTACAGACAAACATTGAAACCAAAATTTCCATAACTAAATTACAAAATGAAGTCCAGTCTTTACAAGTTTATAGAACCGCTGCGGAAAATAGAAAATATAGAGAACTTTAATCGCCGGTTGAATGTACGGATTTTAAACTTCCCGAAAACTCCTGGAATTTCTTCATATGAAATGTTTAAAAAATACGTACTAGAAATTTTGAAATATTCTTCCGAACATATACCCCCATTGAATAAAATTTATTATCGTCCACCATTCACAAAAAATCTCCAGGAGGCGAAGGAAGGAAAGGGCGAAACTAAACAGGCTCTGCAAATTGATATGGAAAATATATCTGCTTTTTTAGAAGAATCTATTTCTGAGGTGGCGGAGAGAGCTACATTATTGACATCCTTTGTTTTTCAACAGGACTTGGACTCATTTATGAAACAGTACTTTAGATCTTCAAAATCTTTACTTCATGGGAAAAAAATATGGGCATACTTGGATGTTTCAAAAACAAACACAGGAAAGACGGAAACGGTGTCAGGTCAAAAGCGCGCCGGGACAAAGGCGCGCCCAGACAATTGAGCGCAGCGCGTGCCGCCGCGCCGCTCTAAATTACTGTTTTTAGCGCTCCGACGGGGGGGCGTGGGGGGAACCCCCTCACTTTACTTAATAGACATCGCGCCGCATTGTGGGGGCGTTGTGGGGGGTGTGGGGGGTTCTACTTCTAACCCCCCACATTTTACTGAAAACTTCACTTTTTCCCTGTTTTTAGGGAAAAGTTAAGTTTACAGTAAAATGTGGAGGGTTACAACCCCCCAAACCCCCCATAACGCCGGCGCGATGTCTATTAAGTAAACTGGGGGGGTTCCCCAACAAAACCCCCCGTCGAAGACCCTAAAAACTGTAATTTAGAGCGGTGCGGCGGCACGCACTGCGCTCAATTGTCAGCGCACGCTTTTGTCTTTCGCGCCGTTGTCTATGAACCGACGGAAACAGTTCCTATCATTAAGGCAGGAAACAATTGCATTAGGAGCCTCTTTCCTGTTGGCATACCCCTGTAAATGTGTCGTAAAGTACAAGTTAAATATGTATTCTTTCTTCCTGACCAGCTAAAGTCCTTTCTGGAGTTGAAAAAGATGACTTGAAGTTTTGACCCAGTGTAATTAGAGTGGCAAGTTAATTGCGTTATAGCCTTTCTTCATAAATTGTTTTCTTCTTATTTATTAAGCTTCTTTTAATTCGGTGTCAGATCAAAAGCACGCCGGGACAAAGGTGCGAGCAGACAATTGAGCGCAGCGCGGAGGTGCGCGCCGAAGAAAATTATTGTTTTTAGGGCTCTGACGGGGGGGGCGTGGGGGGGGAACTCCCCCACTTTACTTAATACAGATCGCGCCGCGTTGTGGGGGCGTTGTGGGGGGCTTGGGGGGTTGTAACCCCCCACATTTTACTGAAAACTTCACTTTTTCCCTGTTTTTAGGGAAAAAGTTAAGTTTACAGTAAAATGTGGGGGGTTACAACCCCCCAAACCCCGCACAACGCCGGCGCGATTTGTATTAAGTAAACTGGGGGTGCTCCCCAACAAAACCCCCCGTCGGAGCCCCTAAAAACAGTAATTTTCTTCGGCGCGCACCTCCGTCTTGCGCTCAGTTGTCGGCGCGCGCCTCTGTCTTCCGCGTTGTTGTCTATGAACCTTTAATTCTGAGCCAACTCCTCCTTTGTTTGTGGTCTAAGGAAGGATAATCAGATATGCCACAGGTTTTGTTTCTTTTTTGAATGTATAATATATGTTTATGTTGTATTTCTCTAACAAGAAGTTAATTTTCTTGTAAAGATAAATGTGTTTGAGCACCGAACCCTGCGGCACTCCACTCGTGACGCTTTTCCAGTCCGAATATTGTCCATTTACTCCCACTCTCTGTTTCCTATCCACCATCCAGTTTTTAATCCACGTGAGCATTTCACCCTCTTGAAATGTTCACCGGCATCTTCCACCTTCTGCTTGCGCCAGCCTCGACTCCCTTCTGATGTCATTTCCCCTTAGAAATATATCATGGTAATGCGAAAATCACAATTCGAATACGAAAATCACATAAGCCCTCTTCTATCAAACTGCGATAGCAGTTTTTAGCGCGGGGAGCCCCGCTGAATGGCCCGCACTGCTCCCGACGCTCCTAGGAACTCAAAGAGCATCGGGAGCAGCGTGGCTCCCCGCGCTAAAAAACTGCTATCGCGGTTTGATAGAAGAGGGCAATAGAGTTATTTGCTTTGTTTTGCGGTAGGTGTACAAATCGGGCATCGTAGGTCACAGATTTAGGACGGGTCCGTCTCTGTGTGCTTAAGAAGCCGTTGCATTTGGACAACTCTGACGAACCCTCTTATTTTGATCTCACCCCCACACAGGATTACAAGCTCCAGTAACGAAAAGACAAAAAAAAAAATAGGCAATCCGACTGGAATATTTTCTGAGCGCCAGAGCTGCTTCTCCAACCTTGTCTGCAGTAATTGTTTCCAAGACAGTGATTAATGGAGTGCTAAAGGAATGCGACATTCTGGGGTATTACGTCTCCTGGCCTTGAACCCCTAAAGATGGGAGGACAGAGCTGCTTCCAGGACCATTATTTGAACAGAGTAAATATATACCCCCTGGAGCAATGCTGTGTTCATAATAGAACAAACCTGTCAAATGCTTGTCTTTATGTATGGAACGTGTCCTTTTATTTTAATCTCTGAAGGCGCGTGTGCCTGAATTTAAATATCAGCAGTGGAATTTGCAAAACAAAAGGCTAAACAGCCAGAAACACTTTCACCGGGACCGCCAAGCCATCTTGACGAAATCTCACTACCACCCATTGAAAAGGAGGCCTACGCAGCAGACAGAAACCGATCAGACTTCCCAAACTTACAATGGCCCGACCTAGAAAGACCCTACAACAAATACAATCATGCAGCCTGCGACCTCAAACACTGCCCCCCCCCCCCCCCATATCTGTTAAAAGCAGCCAGCCCTAAATTCCGCACCCACCTCATGCTAATTGATCAGAATTGACGTCGGGGATAAGGCTTCTGGGCCGGCTCCCCGCTTGTTCCTCAACTCGCTGCTAAGCCAGGAGTGCCCCCCCCCCTCCGTCGCTGCTGCTGCTTCGTTGATGTGTCCTCACAGTGACAGCAGCAGGAGGTAATTAAATCCAGCGGGCGGGCAAGCAGGCTTGGGGGTACAAATGCTAACAGAGGGCCAATTTCCACAAGACCTATCCGAAATCATCATAACCCCTATCCTGAAAGACCCAAAGGGAGCTACAGATCAGCCATCCAATTATAGACCTATAGCCTCCATACCGCTTTACGTCAAGCTAATGGAAAGCCTCGTAGCAAAACTTCTCACCAAATGCTTAGAAAACCACAACATACTCCACCCCTCACAATCAGGCTTCAGGGGCAACTACAGCACAGAAACGCAACTAGTCTCCCTCCTAGCCATAGCCAAACAACACCTAAGTAAAGGCAAAAAAATGCTAATCATACAACTCGATCTCACATCGGCATTTGACCTAGTAGATCACAACATCCTACTATAAACACTGGAGGCAATAGGAATCACAGGCAGAGTCTACAGTTGGTTTGAATGATTCCTCCACTCAAGAAAATACAGAGTTAAAGCAAGCAAGAAACAGTCGGAATCCTGGAACAACCCCTGTGGAGTTCCCCAAGGCTCCCCACTATCTCCAACACTCTTCAATCTTTACATAGCCACACTTGGCACACGCAAACCCTAGTATAAGCACTAATCCTAGAACTCCTGGACTACTGTAACATCCTATACCTGTCATGCCCAACCAACATGCTAAAACAATTACAAACAGTCCAAAATGCAGCTCTTAGACTGATTTATTCACAGAAAAAATATGACATCACCACCGCTTTCCGAGATTCACACTGGCTCCCGGTACAAGCACGTATACAATACAAATTCTACTGCACCCTATTCAAAGCCCTACATTGAAATGGACCAAGCTATTCGAGCAACCGCCTAATCAGGAAAAACACATCCAGACCAAGGAGAAATCATGCACGCTTTACCCACCCCCCCCCAATCATAGGCATGCAAAGCAAAAAAATATACGACAGACTATTAGTCACCAGAGCAGTGAAAATAGACCGCCACCTCTCCAATCTGCTGACTACAAAACATTCAGGAAAGAACTTAAAACTTTTCTATTCAAGAAATTTGTCAAATGATCTAACTAAACTTGATAGACCCTCCACAGATCCCGACGCATACTACATCTATTAGCCATATATTCTCCCTGGAAATGCCCACGCCAACCCTTGTTGCAAACCGCCTAGAACTGAAAGGTATTAGCGGGAGACTTAAATGTAATGTAAACAGATACAGTGATTGCTCCAGGCATCTTTTTTAAATGCTCGCTATCGTAACATAGGAGAAGAAGAAGTGGGATGGGGCAATGGACTCTCCAGAAATGCAAATAGAATATAGGGTGTTCAAATCAATGAGCATAAATAAAAAAACACCCTGTGGTAATATGCACCCCAAAAAATTCTTGGCCAACCTGTGAATCATAGAAACATGATGGCAGATAAAGGCCAAATGGCCCATCCAGTCTGCCCATCTGCAGCATTCACTATCTCCTCCTCTTCCTATTGTCTAAGGCTCTTAACATTTGCATCTCCTTTTCCTATTGGCTAAGGCTCTTTACACCTGCATTGTGATGTCATAGAACTTTATGGTTATAGAAACATGATGGCAGATAAAGGCCAAATGATCCATCCGCAGCATCCACTATCTCCTCCTCTCCCTATTGGCTAAGGCTCTTAACATTTGCATGTCTTCTTCCTATAGGCTAAGACACTTTACTCCTGCATTGTGAGGTCATAGAGCTTTATGGTTATATAAACATGATAGCAGATAAAGGCCAAATGGCCCATCTGCAGCATCCACTATCTCCTCATCTCCCTATTGGCTAAGGCTCTTAACATTTGCATCTCCTCTTCCTATTGGCTAAGGCTCTTTACACCTGCATTGTGATGTCATAGAACTTTATGGTTATAGAAACATTGTTTCAATCAAAAATCACAGCTCTGAATTTATAAATAATTAATTAAATTAAATAATTAATAGTGTAAGGTGCTCAGACCCTACAACCGAAACTGTTCAGTGTAGTCACCAAACTATGGTTGCCAATGGGACCATCATTGCCTTTACAGTCCCTGTGCCTCCCAAAGATACCATATTACTTTCCGATACAGATACCACTGAATAAAGGTAACTTATCTGAAATCATGATCTGGAGGCCTCTTATTGGATGTAACGGCAGCCATAGAGTAAAACCGTGAAAGTGCTGGTGATCAGAAAGTGTTTTTATGGAAAAACAGCTGTATGGCATAATGAGAACCCGAGCCCCCTCCGAGTCGAGTTTCACACTCTTCCTCAGGAGGGGTCACTGATAATTACAATCAAATAACACACAAATTCAATGTCAAGAATGAAACAAACCCTAAATAATAAATGAAATTTCACTGAAATAGTTTTCACCACATCCCTAACTACGTATTCCTTATGCTGAAGACCGCCAACAATTTTAGCGTTTTTAACAATTTTCTAAATGCCAGATAGGTGTTGGAACATAATATAAAATTTCCAAGATGTTTATATCCCTAGCCACTCGAGCAGCAAAAATAGATCACCAACTCTCCAACTTACTGATCTCGACCACAGACTACAAAACCTTCAAAAAAGAAACAAAAACCCTACGATTCAAAAAATACATAAAACCAAACTAACCCAGCTAGATCTATCTCAAGCATCACCTGCAAGAATCTCCTTAGCAACCCAGAAAATGTCCAGACTACTGCTTTTATACTTCAAAATGTACCTCGAAATGTCCCGACAAATTCATATGTAATCTGCCTTGAACCGCAAGGTAATGGCGGAATACACATCACTAATGTAATATCATTTAAATTTCTCCAGAATTCTACTGTTCAACGGCTCCCCCTTCTGCTTCTATTCCTTTCTCTCCTCTCTTCTACCTTCCAAAGTATTTAGATCAATGCTGTCTTGTTAAAATGTTTATTTTATTTTTATTTTTCCTCTAACTCTACTTTTCACTTCTCTATTACCCTCCAGGTACTTTAGTTAGATTGTGAGCCTTCGGGACAGTAAGGGAATTTTTCAAGTACCTTTCTTATTTCTAATCTTAATGTATATTTTCTGTAAACCGCTTAGAACCTAACGGATGTAGCGGTATATAAGAAATAAATTACATGACATTACATTACATGGACCATTTGGCCTTCATCTGCCATCATGTTTCTAGGTTTCTATAACCATAAAGCTCTATGACATCACAATGCAGGCAAAGAGCCTTAGCCAATGGGAAGAAGATATGCAAATGTTAAGAGCCTTAGCCAATAGGGAGAGGAGGAGATAGTGGATGCTGCAGAATTCTACTGTTCAACGGCTCCCCCTTCTGCTTCTATTCCTTTCTCTCCTCTCTTCTACCTTCCAAAGTATTTAGATCAATGTTGTCTTGTTAAAATGTTTATTTTATTTTTCCTCTAACTCTACTTTTCACTTCTCTATTACCCTCCAGGTACTTTAGTTAGATTGTGAGCCTTCGGGACAGTAAGGGAATTTTTCAAGTACCTTTCTTATTTCTAATCTTAATGTATATTTTCTGTAAACCGCTTAGAACCTAACGGATGGAGCGGTATATAAGAAATAAATTACATTACATTACATAATATACCGGCCTGATAAGATAGAATTCTAGATATAAAATTTCAGAAGCCAATATCCTGTGTAAACACAGTTTAATTGGAAAATTGTCCGGTGCAAATCACATTGTCCGGTGCAAAATGTGCAATTCAATATTGCAAAACAAAGAAAAATCCAACGAATCTGCAGTAAAAAATGAACACCAAAGACGAGAAGGAAGCTGCATTTTCAAAGGATTACAAATTTACATATTTTTAAACTAAAGATTCCCGTCCTTGTACATTTCCATCTGCAGTTTCCTTCTTGACTTTAGCAAATCAATAATGCACCTGTTCTGGACGTTTTCTAATATGTTCAGTTATTGAGGAGACAGGTGTAGAAGAGGGCAGAAAAAGGCCGGATCATAAAGCCTGCCCTAGTTCCGCCCAAACCACACGTCCTACACGCCCCCTTGAGATTTAGACGCACTACAAAATGGGTTTCAAAAATAGCGAATTGGAAAGATTTGGCAAGAAAAATGTCCATCTGCCCCTTTATGCTACTTTGTGGACGTTTTTCTTTTTGGAAGATGAACCCCATTACGGAATTTAGAAAAGGTTCAGAGAAGGGTGATGAAAGGGATTTGACAAGTTCCTTTAAGAGGAAAGGCTAAAAGAGCTAGGGCTTTTCAGCCTGGAGAAGAGATGGTGCAGGGGAGATATGATAGAGGTCTATAAAATACAGAGTGGAGAAGATGTGAATCTCTTTCCCAATATACTAGGACTGGAGGGCATATGATGAAGCTTCTAAGCAGTAGATTTAAAACAAACCGGAGAAACTATTTCTTCACTCAATGTGTAATTAAACTCTGGAATTCATTGCCAAAAAAAGTGTTAAAAGCAGTTAGCTTAGCAGGGATTAAAAAACAAAAAAAAAAAAACCACAAAAGAAGATTTGGATCATTTCCTAAAACAAAAGTCCCTAAGCCATTATTAAGGTGGACCTGAGGAAATCCACTGCTCATTCCTAGGATAAGGAGCATAAAATCTGTTTTACTGTTTGGGATCTTGCCAGGTACTTGTGACTTGGGTTGGCCGCTGTTGGAAACAGGATACTGGGCTTGATGGACCTTTGGTCAGTCCCAGTATGGCGGTTCTTATGCATTATGAGATCATGAAGTAACTCCGACAGCCAGTTAGGATGAGGCACTCAAGCATTTCTTTAGGATCCAGCCCATTATTGCTATAACACTCCTATTTCTTTTTAGAACTGGATGATTCCTCATGTCCGTTCTTATTATACATATTTCACAGTCGACACAAAATCAGTCATTTTATTTAATTGTCGCTGCCAGCAAATAGGAGTTCTTTAACATTCGACATCAATCATTCTGGTTTTATTCTTCAAAGCCCTGCATTACACTCTGAAATTAAGGCTTTAATGTGAAAGCTAAATTCTGTGCTCAGGATCTGATCTGGAAAATCAACTTGTCTTGTGCTTCATAGTAACATAGTAGATGACGGCAGATAAAGACCCGAATGGTCCATCCAGTCTGCCCAACCTGATTCAATTTAAATTTTTTTTTTTTTTCTTCTTAGCTATTTCTGGGTAAGAATCCAAAGCTTTACCCGGTACTGTGCTTGGGTTCCAACTGCCGAAATCTCTGTTAAGACTTACTCCAGCCCATCTACACCCTCCCAGCCATTGAAGCCCTCCCCTGCCCATCCTCCACCAAACGGCTATACACAGACACAGACCGTACAAGTCTGCCCAGTAACTGGCCTTAGTTCAATATTTAATATTATTTTCTGATTCTAAATCTTCTGTGTTCATCCCACTCTTCTTTGAACTCAGTCACAGTTTTACTCTCCACCACCTCTCTCGGGAGCGCATTCCAGGCATCCACCACCCTCTCCGTAAAGTAGAATTCCCTAACATTGCCCCTGAATCTACCACCCCTCAACCTCAAATTATGTCCTCTGGTTTTACCACTTTCCTTTCTCTGGAAAAGATTTTGTTCTACGTTAATACCCTTCAAGTATTTGAACGTCTGAATCATATCTCCCCTGTCTCTCCTTTCCTCTAGGGCAGACATATTCAGGGCTTCCAGTCTCTCTTCATACGTCTTCTGGCGCAAGCCTCCTATCATTTTCGTCGACCGCCTCAAGTCTTCTTACGTCTTTCGCAATTGACTAGGGCTGAGTTTTGAAAAGAACATAAGTACGTTATGTCTGAAAATTCTATTGAAAAGCTTAATAGAAGTGTACAGGGGGAAAGGCCGATTTGCTGTTATTGAAAGGAAACCTTAAAGCAGCCATACTAATAAAAATATTCTTTACTTATTATTTTCCATTCATTCATTCAATTAGAAGTTAAATAAAAAATAATACATCCGTTTTTGTTTTGATTCTTTCTGCCTGGAGAAAATTATTGGTGGTTGATATAACGGTATATAAAAATAAAGTTATTATTATATTATTATTATTATATAGAACCGATTAAGAAAGGCTCTTATTCAGTTATCTCATGTTACATAAGAATAGCCATAGTAGGACAGACTGAAGGTTCATCAAGCCCAGTATCCTGTTTCCAACAGTGGCCATCCAGGTCCCAAGTACCTAGCTAGATCCCAAGTAGTAAATCAGATTTTATGTTGCTTATCCTAGGAATAAAGCAGTGGATTTCCCCAAGCCTTCTCAATAATGGCCTATGGACTTTTCTCTTTTAGGAAAATAGCCAAACCTTTTTTAAACCCTGCTATGCTAACTGATTTCACCACATTCTCTGGCAATGAATTCCAGAGTTTAATTACACATTTTATGAAGAAATATTTTCTCCACTTTGTTTTAAATCTACTACTTAGTAGCTTCATCGCATGTCCCCCTAGTCCTAGTATTTTTGGAAAGAGTGAACAAGCGATTCACATCTACCCTTTCCACTCCACTCATTATTTTATAGACCTTTATCATATCACCCCTGAGCCGTCTCTTCTCCAAGCTGAAAAGCCTTAGCCTGTTGACCAGGCTCTGAGGGAATTTTCAGTAGCATTTGCCCATTCAGTGCCACTGAATATCCCTTCTAACTAATAAAGCTGAAACTGGCAATTATGTAGGCAGTCTGAAGATGCAGTGGAGTTGGCACATAACAGAACAAGGGTAATTTACCATATTTTTCGCACCTGACCATAAGATGCACCCTAGATTTAGAGGAGGAAAACAAGAAAAAACCCCCATTTTGAACCAAATTCTCCCTGCCAGGCTCTGTACCCAACCCCACAATCCTTGCCAGGCTCTGCACCCTGTCCCCCCTCTGGTGGTCTAGTGGTAGACAGGGACAGGGCACAGGGCAGTCAGGGACAGGGCACAGATGTCAATGCAGATAACTTTTTAAAATATGCAATGTCACCTCAGTAACAACTATAGAAAAATAGACAAATATAGTGCAAAATATAGACAGTAGATATAAATTCTCAAAACTGACATATTTTGAGCACTAAATTGAAAATAAAATCATTTTTCCTACCTTTGGTTGTCTGGTGATTTCTTTCTTTTTTTTCCTTCCTCAGACCCAACAAATATCCCTTTCTTCCTCCCCTCACTGCCTTCCAGCCTTTGTCCTCTCTCCCCCTACTCAGGCCCAACAATTATCCTTTCCTCCCTCCCTCCTATGTTCCCCTCACTGCCTTCTAGCCTTTGTCCTATTCCTCCCCCCCCACACACACACACACTCAGGCCCAACAATTGCCCCTTCCTCCCTCCTTCCCTCCTATGTTCTCCTCACTGCCTTCCAGCCTTTGTCCTCTCTCCCCTTCCAACTCAGGCCCAACAATTATCCTTTCCTACCTCACTCCTATGTTCTTCTCACTGCCTTCCAGCCTTTGTCCTATTCCCCCTCCCACACACAACACACTTAGGCCCAACAATTGTCCCTTCATCCCTCCTTCCCCCTTATGTTCCCCTCACTGCCTTCCAGCCTTTGTCCTATTCCTCTCCCCCCCACACACACACACTCAGGCCCAACAATTGTCCCTTCCTGCCTCCTTCCCTCCTATGTTCCCCTCACTGCCTTCCAGCCTTTGTCCTATTCCCCCTCCCACACACACACACTCAGGCCCAACAATTATCCTTTCCTCCCTTCCTCCTATGTTCCTCTCACTGCCTTCCAGCCTTTGTCCTATTCCCCCTCCCACACACACACACTCAGGCCCAACAATTATCCTTTCCTCCCTTCCTCCTATGTTCACCTCACTGCCTTCCAGCCTTTGTCCTATTCCTCCCCCCCCACACACACACTCAGGCCCAACAATTGCCCCTTCCTCCCTCCTTCCCTCCTATGTTCCCCTCACTGTCTTCCAGCCTTTGTCCTCTCTCCCCCCCAACTCAGGCCCAACAATTATCCTTTCCTCCCTCCCTCCTATGTTCCTCTCACTGCCTTCCAGCCTTTGTCCTATTCCCCCCCTACTCAGGCCCAACAATTGTCCTTTCCTCTCTCCTTCCTATGTTCCCCTCACTGCCTTCCAGCATTTGTCCCCCCAAGCCTGTTTGCCCGCCCGCTGGATTTAATTACCTCCCGCTGCTGTAGCTGTGAGGACACATCAACGAAGCAGCAGCAGCTATGGTGGGGAGGGGGGACGGGGGACTCCTGGCTCAGCAGCGAGTCGAGGAACAAGCGGTGAGCCAGCACAGAACGAATCACTGGGAAGGGCCAGGCGGGTGCAGTGATTGCATGCCGCCGGCCCAGAAGCCTTATCCTCGATGTCAATTCTGACATCGGACTGAAGGTCCGGGCCACCCAATGACTGGCCTAGACCTTCTCTCTAATGTCAGAATTGATGTCGGGGGTAAGGCTTCTGGGCCAGCAGTGTGCAATTGCTGCACCCACCTGGCCTTTCCCTTCCTCTACTTATGGCGGCATTGAGAGACCAGGAGCAGCGGCAGCGGGTGGCGGTCTAAATAAGGTAACCGGTGGGGAGGGGGAGGGTTAAGTATTTGCCCTTTTTTCCACCCACTTTTTTTGAGGAAAAAAGTGCATCTTATGGAGCGAAATTGTAGCACAGGATCTCATTGCATAAGATGGGACTCTGTGCTAAAAACTCCATGACTTGTAGGAAAATAACCTGTCTTAAGGGGATCTTTAAGGGAGTAAATTCAGGGGAGGGGATACTTGGAATGGGCAGACTTGGTGGGCTATAGCCCTTTTCTGCTGCTTTTTTCTATGTTTCTATGTTTCTAATGGTAGCCCAAGTTGATAGAAACATAGACACCATATGGCCTATTTAGTCTGCCTAACCTTGCCGTCCACTATCTCCTCCTCCCTTAGAGATCCGACGTACTTGTCCCAAGCTGTCTTGAATTCAGATACACTCTTCTTGTCCTCTGGGAGGCATTCATTCCCCACCGTTTCCATGAAAAAGTATTTGGTTAACGATGATTAGCGAAAGGACGTGCTGAGGATCGAGTCGGTTCAACGAACGGCCACCAGGATGGTCTTGGGGCTCAAGGATCTCACGTATGAAGAAAGATTTAAAAAATTGCGGCTGTACTCACTCGAGGAAAGAAGAGAACGGGGAGATATGATTGAAACGTACAAGTACATCACGTGACGCATCGAGTCAGAAGATGATATCTTCTGGCTCATGGGACCCTCGACCACCAGAGGGCATCCGCTGAAAATCAGGGGAGGGAAGTTTCATGGCGACTCCAGGAAGTACTTCTTCACCGAAAGAGTGGTGGATCATTGGAACAGACTCCCACTCCAGGTGATAAAGGCCAGCAGCGTGACGGATTTTAAGAGAAAATGGGATACTCACGTGGGATCTTTAAGGGAGTAAATTCAGGGGAGGGGATACTTGGAATGGGCAGACTTGGTGGGCTATAGCCCTTTTCTGCTGCTTTTTTCTATGTTTCTATGATGGCAGATAAAGGCCAAATGGCCACAGCATCCACTATCTCCTCCTCTCCCTATTGGCTAAGGCTCTTAACATTTGCATCTCCTCTTCCTATTGGCTAAAGCTCTTTACATCTGCATTGTGAGGTCATAGGGCTTTATGGTTATAGAAACAGACTCCCACTCCAGGTGATAAAGGCCAGCAGCGTGACGGATTTTAAGAGAAAATGGGATACTCACGTGGGATCTTTAAGGGAGTAAATTCAGGGGAGGGGATACTTGGAATGGGCAGACTTGGTGCCTTTTCTGCTGCTTTTTTCTATGTTTCTATGTTTCTATGTTTTTATGATGGCAGATAAAGGCCAAATGGCCACAGCATCCACTATCTCCTCCTCTCCCTATTGGCTAAGGCTCTTAACATTTGCATCTCCTCTTCCTATTGGCTAAAGCTCTTTACATCTGCATTGTGAGGTCATAGGGCTTTATGGTTATAGAAACAGACTCCCACTCCAGGTGATAAAGGCCAGCAGCGTGACGGATTTTAAGAGAAAATGGGATACTCACGTGGGATCTTTAAGGGAGTAAATTCAGGGGAGGGGATACTTGGAATGGGCAGACTTGGTGGGCTATAGCCCTTTTCTGCCGCTTTTTTCTATGTTTCTATGTTTATTCTCCTGATTTCTTATTTGATTTACACATCCAGGGAGGGGTATAATATTTTGATGTTATCATTGATCAATAAGTTCAATATGATTTCCACTATGGGCTCTTTTTACTAAGCTGCGATAGCGTTTTTAGCGTGCGCAGAATTGACGCACACGCTAAACCTGCGCTGCGTGGCTAGAACGAATGCCAGCTCAATGCTGGCGTTAGCGTCTAGCGCGCACGGCAATTTAACGCGTATAACCGCTCTCGCAGCTTAGTAAAAGGAGCCCTATATGTCTGAAAGAACGCATTATGTTTTTGTTCTTGTATTGGGGTGGGAGGGAGGGGGGAAATGTTTTTGAAGTATTTCTATGATTGATGTAAACGCAATTTTGAAGTTAATTATACGTCTATGTATATTTTAATGCACTGTTTTGGAATGAAAAATGAATAAAGATTTATATAAAAAAAGAAAAAAGTATTTTCTGAGGTTACTTCCGAATCAATCCGCTTTCACCTTCATTCCAGAGCTTCCTCTCAATTGAAAAAGACTCGTCTCATTGTGCATTTGTGCCATGTAGGTATTTAAACATCTCTATCATATCTCCCCTCTCTTGCCTTTCCTCCAAAGGATACAGATTGAGATCCTTATGTCTGTCTCCATATGCCTTAGGCTAAAGACCCAATGAAACGACTGGGTCAAATTCTAAACTACGTCTCCCAAAAAGCAGAACCATACAACAAAACTGATAAGGAAGAGCTTATAATGTGAACTTCACTTCAATGTGTAAACTTTCAACCAGAGAGGTGCTCAGAACCTTGAAAAACAAGGTGGAATAGATGCTAACTGGGGACAAGCCCCTATAAGCATTTCAGTGTTCTATCATTGCATCCTCTCCCGTGATAGAAAGAAATATGGTGAAAAATATATTTTGCAAAAAAGACTAAACTAATGTCCCACATCAATCATGTGAAAAAAGAATAACTTCAACGCTTTTCAAATGTGAACTTAACTTGCATAGGTGCTTCGGGAAGCTGTCTCACTCCAGTGGGCTCTAACGCGGTTCGCCAAAGGCTTCTTCAGAGAGCCGGCAAACGAGCTGGAACTGAGTGAAAACTTCTTCACATTATAAGCTCTTTCTTATCAGTTTTGTTGTATGGTTACGCTAAAGACCGCCAACAATTTTAGCCGCCTTCCTCTGGACCGTCTCCATCCTTTCTATAGCTTTTTGAAGGTGCGGCCTCCAGACTTGTACACAATATTCTAAATGAGGTCTCACCAGAGTCTTATACAGGGGCATTAATTCCTCATCTTTCCTACTGGCCATTCCTCTCCTAAGCATCCATTTATCTTTCGCCATCGCCTTTTCCACTTGTTTGGCCACCTTGTTTGGGGAAGAGTGCGGCGCAGTGGTTGGCGCTACAGCCTCAGCACCCTGAGGTTGCGGGTTGAAACCCACACTGCACCTTGTGACCCTGGGCAAGTCACTTAATCCCCTCGTTGCCCCAGGTACATTAGATAGATTGTGAGCACACCAGGACAGACAGGGAGAAATACTTGAGTACTCGAATAAATTCATGTAAACAGTTCTGAGCTCCCTTCAGAGAACAGTATAGATAAATAAATTAAGACCATTATATACAATCACACCCAAGTCCCACTCTTCTGTACCATGCCCTCAAAGGGATTGAGGGGTACAGATAGGAGTAGAGGTAGGTTATAGGGATAGGATTAGAGGATTAGAGGCAGTTACAAAATTAGTCAGGGGCACTGTTCAGGCAATTAGGCCTGATGGACCTCTGGTCTGCCCCAGCGGAGGCAACTTCTTATGTTCTTATGTTTTGTAGCCCAAATGCATGAATTTACATTTCTTAGCATTAAATCTTAGCTGCCAAATTCTAGACCGTTCCTCAAGCTTTGCTAGGTCCTTTCTTATGTTATCCACACCATCAGGAGTGGCTACTCTGGATCGGCAGCATGGAATGTTGCTACTCCTTGGGTTTTGGCCACAGTGAGAAGGGGCTACTGGGCTTGATGGACCATTGGCCTGACCCAGTAAGGCTATTCTTATGTAACATCCGTAAACAGACAAATCTTACCTGACTGCCCTTTAGCGATATCGCTTAAAAATGTTAAAAAGAACAGACCCAAGAACTGAACCTTGAGGCACACCACTGGTAACATCCCACTTATAGGTTGTAGAAACATGATGGCAGATAAAGGCCAAATGGCCCATCCAGTCTGTCCATCTGCAGTAACCATTATCTCCTCCTCTCCCTATTGGCTAAGGCTCTTAACATTTGCATCTCCTCTTCCTATAGGCTAAGGCTCTTTGCACCTGTATTGTGAGGTCATAGAGCTGCCCATCCGCAGGAACCATTATTTCTTTCTCTCTCTGAGAGATCCCACATGGCTATCCCAGGCCCTTTTGAATTCAAACACAGTCTCTGTCTCCACCACCTCTTCCGGGAGACTGTTCCACGCATCTACCACCCTTTCTGTAAAAAAGAATTTCCTTAGATTACTCCGGAGCCTATCACCCCTTAACTTCAACCTATGTCCTCTTATTCTAGAGCTTCCTTTCAAATGAAAGAGACTCTTTGTCTGTCTTGACTAGATTGTAAGCTCTTTTAAGCAGGGACTGTCTCTTCTATGTTTTCATTACAGTGCTGCGTATGTCTAGTAGCGCTATAGAAAGGATTAGTAGTAGTAAAAGCTGTCTGAACGCTCAGTGACATCACAATGCATCTGGGTCATTCCCAGAATTCTTGATGACATCATAATGCAGCTGTATATGGTTCCCCCACTTGAGCACTGTATTGTTGCAGCTTCTTGTCTGTCTTGACTAGATTGTAAGCTCTTTTCAGCAGGGACTGTCTCTTCTGTTTTTTAATGTACAACGCTGTTTCAAGTTTATTTTTGATGTGATAAATCGGTTATTTAAATTTACTATGTCTAATAGCACTATAGAAAGGATTAGTAGACATTACCAGCTTAAACCCCCTTTTCTACCTCTTTTGCTGCTCCGACATTCAAGGGAATTCTAAGAGCTTCGGAGAATTTGGCACTCCAAGCCACAGTAGAAACCTCTCCTGCGGCTTAGTGGGGTGGGGGGTGGTTAGTAAGTTAAGTCTCAAAACATTTTTCTATGCCTTACATAGCCACAGAAAGAAGAAAAATCTCCTTAGCTCTGTATTTTTTGCTAACGACAACTGGAATTATTTCTATTTATGTAATGTTTTTTTATGTCCTTCGAATGACCGAAGAGCAATTTATTCTGCCAGTGAAGTGAAACACAGTTGTATATTGCCAACTACCAATCAAAAGCCCATTTCAAGGCAGTGAACGCTAAGGGCATAATAACAAGTTAAAACAAGCAGGATAAAAATAATTGGCTCTGGTCTATTATTTTGCTAATTGGGCTTCCGTGTTAGGGTCACTAGAACCTTTTTTTAGGAGGCCTGTATTCTGGACATACTCGTACGGCTGTGTCTTTTTATCACAGTAACCGTTCTGGAAGCAATTTTCAAGCGCATTAAAGTTGAGTAAACAGGTTTGCGTATAAGCAGATTTTCCTTGACCTTGTTCGGAAGTATCGACCTCACAGTGGCTAAAATTATTGGTGGACTTTCGCTGTATAACTGCTACGACTATTTATTATCAGACACACGCAGTGCTGTACTTCAAACACACAAGCGACGGTCCCTGCTCAAAAGAGCTTACAATCTAATTTTAGGCCCTCTTTTACTAAGCCGGGGTAGAGGTTTCTATAGGGTTACCAGTTGTCCGGATTTCTCAGGACATGTCCTCCTTTTTGAGGATATGTCTGGGGGTGGGGGCCAGACAGCTTTTTCAAAAGTCTCTAGCAGCGAGCGACTTCGGGACGGCATCTGCGCGTGCGCGGATGCAACGCGGCGACGTCAAACGCCCGTGCGTAATGTCATCGCGTCACACCTGCACACGCGCAGTTGTCCCGACGAGCAAACAGGGTTGAGGGGCGGGGCGTGACTTTGGCAGAATGGGGGCGGAGCTGGCTAGAATGGGGTGGGGCCGTGGGGCCGGATTTTCAAAAATCTGGTAACCCTAGGTTCCTACCGCGGCCTGGAGCGCCAAATGCTCTGGCGCTGGGCGTCGGAGCAGCGTCAGAGCATGTAGCACTTTGGGCCTTGGTGGAAACCTCTACCGTAGCATAGTAGAAGGAGTGAGGGTGCAATTTTTGTTATTGTTAAGAGCTATTTAAAAAGCAAATACTTGTATAGAAAAGCAAGGTAATAGAGAAAAAGGAATGTTTACTTATTTTTAAAGCTTTAGAACACAAAACTCCAGCCTTTATATTTAGACTTATTTATTTGTGTTCCCTCTAAGCTGAGCAGGTGTCCTCCAGCTGCATTGCTACCACTAGGGGGTGGAATATTTTCAGTCGCTAAGGACAGGTATGTTCCCTGGAGTCCTGCAGAACTTGCCTGTCTCTCACAATTGAAAATGTGACAGTAAAACAACACCCTCTGCTGGTGAGACTGTGGGTGGAGGACTCCTGCACTACCTCTAGATCTCTTAGATCTCAAGATCAGCAACTTTTAGCAATTCCCTCTCTAAAAGTTATTAACACAAGGCGTAACACTATCTTTTCCATAACAGCCCCTCAATCTTGGAATAATCTTCCATTGTACCTAAGACCGGAAAAAAACTTAACAAAATTTAAGTCAGAACTTAAAAGTTTTCTATATATTGACGCCTTTAATAACTAATTCTTCTCTTTTTTTCTTTCCGCATTCTTAACTTAAAAGGTCAGTTGTCTTTGTCCCCCCTCCTACCATTTTTCCCCTGAATTTAATTAAATATTTTAAATTCGAATTAATAATTATATTATTGAACGTAACCATTAAATAATTTTTCCTTATGTTTCACTCTACCCTATTTAAATTACCTTTAAATGTAATATTATATGTGTTATTTGTATTTTAGATAATTGTTTGTTTAATTTAATAATTGCAAGTGTGTTACCAACTATTTTATTTGTACATCGCCTTGAATTTTGAATAGGCGATAAATCAAAAATACCTAATAAACTTGGAAACTTGGAAACTTGGAACTACAGAAAAAAAAATCCATATGCATTTCAATATTGCTTAAGTTGGAATCGAGAGTGAAATACTCACGTGGATTAAAAACTGGCTAGAGCATAGGAAACAGAGAGTGGGGGTAAATGGACAATACTCAGACTGGAAGAGCGTCACCAGTGGAGTGCCACAGGGCTTGGTGCTTGGACCTGTGCTTTTCAACTTCTTTATAAACGATCTAGACATTGGTACGATGAGCGAGGTGATTAAATTTGCAGAAGATACAAAGTTATTCAGAGTAGTGAAGACGCAGGGGGGATTGCGAAGATCTGCAACGTGACATAATCAGGCTCGAGAAATGGGCATCGAAACGGCAGATGAGGTTCAACGTGGATAAATGCAAAGTGATTTGGATGAATCATGTAATTTTTGTTTTCATGAGCCACAGTTAATACACACACCCAGAGATGCGCTTTTCACAGTGCCAGCAGTCCCGGACCAGTCGCTGATTTTTGGCTGCCAAAAGCCGATGCCGCGCTTGGAGAATCACTCGGCGATGTTTAAGAATCCGCCGGCGTGCGCGTTTAATTATCGATGAGCTCATTTGCGTGGTAGAATTGGAGGCTGCAAGGAAGCTCGGAAAAGACCGCCATAAGCTGTTGTGTTAATCCGCCGCTAAACCGGCCGGAACTGGTTTAGCGGCTGCGTTAAAGGCGACCTTAAGTTTTGAGAATCTGGTCCTCAGAAAGAACTCGGGCAGTAAGATGTCTGTCACCTCTACAACTATTATTTATTATTTCTATAGCGCAATGTTTCTGTGTTTCTATGAAAGGCGTACGCAGCACTGTACATTTTAACATACAATAGACAGTCCCTGCTCAGAAGAGCTTACAATCTAATTTAGGCAGGACATTTCGGGATTGGGGAGATTATGGTACAGGAAATGATACAGTGGGTCTAGGAATCTGACATTTTAACATACAATAGACAGTCCCTGCTCAGAAGAGCTTACAAACTAATTTTGGCAGGACATTTCGGGATTGCAGAGATTATGGTAGAGGAAATGATACAGTGGGTCTAGGTATCTGACATTTTAACATACAATAGACTGTCTCTGCTCTGAAGAGCTTACAATCTTATTTAGACAGGACATTACAGGGTTGGGGAGATTATGGTAGAGGAAATGATACAGTGGGTCTTAGTATCTGACATTTTAACATACAATAGACGGTCCCTGCTCAGAAGAGCTTACAATCTTATTTAGACAGGACATTACAGGGTTGGGGAGATTATGGTACAGGAAATGATACAGTGGGTCTTAGTATCTGACATTTTAACATACAATAGACGGTCCCTGCTCAGAAGAGCTTACAATCTAATTTAGACAGGACATTACAGGGTTGGGGAGATTATGGTACAGGAAATGATACAGTGGGTCTTAGTATCTGACATTTTAACATACAATATACAGTCCCTGCTCAGAAGAGCTTACAATCTAATTTAGACAAGACATTTCGGGGTTGGGGAGATTATGGTAGAGGAAATGATACAGTGGGTCTTAGTATCTGACATTTTAACATACAATAAACGGTCCCTGCTCAGAAGAGCTTACAATCTAATTTAGACAGGACATTTCGGGGTTGGGGAGATTATGGTAGAGGAAATGATACAGTGGGTCTAGGTATCTGACATTTTAACATACAATAGACGGTCCCTGCTCGGAAGGACTTACAATCTAATTTAGACAGGACATTTCGGGGTTGGGGAGATTATGGTAGAGGAAATGATACAGTGGGTCTTAGTATCTGACATTTTAACATACAATAAACGGTCCCTGCTCAGAAGAGCTTACAATCTAATTTAGACAGGACACTTCAGGGTTGGGAAGCTTATAGTGGGTCTAGGCATCTGACAGCAGTGAGGGGGAGTTAAGAGTTGAAAGCAGTTTCAAAAAAGTGGGCTTTTAGCTTGGATTTGAACGCTGCAACTAGATCCAGTTTAAACCTATATAAATATTCCTAGGTGAATGCTCGCCAGCTTCTCAAGTACTCCAAATAGTTTCAAATCAATCGTTCAGTCTACTGGGAACATGTAGTTACAATCTCTTTGCTTTGTTAATTTTTTCCTGTGGGTGTAAGACATAATCAAAAGAATGTTTACCTTCATATATCAGCTTAGCATTAATCCTCGCTGCTTAATTGGCCTTAAGAGTTTTTATCAGTTTACAAAATGTTCTGGTACCCTACGATGATTTCACTTGTCAGGACTGAGGCAGCACATTTTAGCTCTGACTGGCAGATGAACATTTTTGCAGTATGTTTCAGAAACATAGCCCCCCCCCCCCCCAAAAAAAAAAAAAAAATCATGAAGAAAAAATAAATTATATCACTGGCTTTCAACTCGAATTTCAAACTAGTTAATTTATCCTGCCTTCAGACATATTTTTGTTGGATTTAAACATGTAAAATTATGTTTAGAAAAGGGAGTGTGAATCTGTATTGGACAGGCCAGGGGTAGGCAATTCCGGTCCTCGAGAGCCGGAGCCAGGTTAGGTTTTCAGGATCTCCACCATGAATATGTACGAGATGGATTTGCATGCATTGCCTCCTTGAGATGCAAATATATCTCATGCATATTTATTGTGGATATCCTGAAAACCTGGCTCTCGAGGACCGGAATTGTCTACCCCTTGGATAGACCGTTAACTTTCTAATTTTGAATGCTTCAACACCATCTATGTAAGTCTAATCCAGTGGTTCCCAACCCTCTCCTGGAGGACCCCCAGACCAGTCGTGATTTCAGGATAGCCCTAATGAATGCATGAGAGAGATCTGCATAAAATCCAAGCTTCCCATCTACACCCCCACTCGCACCCTCCGCTCAAAATCGGAGATACACCTATGCATTCCCACCGGAAGGTCCCTCCTCTCAGAAACTGCCCGCAAACGATCCTACAGCCACTTCATTCCACATCTCTGGAACCAACTCCCCCCTCAACTCAGGCAACAGAACTCATTATTGACATTCCGTAAAATGGTAAAGACCCTCCTCTTCAACTAAAGGTCTCCCTCAGTCTACACCCCCCCTTAAACCCCACCTCTCTCTTCTCTCCCCTGTCTAACTTCTCCCTAAATTTCAGTATAGTCCTCTCTTAGTCTGTACTCTGATAAATTGTATCTAAACTCAAATAACTTGTACTAAACTTTTTTTTTTTTTTATTTCAATAATTTTATTGAATATTATAAGTAATATACAAAAAGCAGTTCAAATACATAAAAATTGAATAAAAAATAGTGATGTATAAACGAAAGAAACCATAATTGCATTCATTTGCATATAACAAATTAGTAAGAAGAATTCAGAGTATTTGAAACTGCTAAGAAAGGAAATAGAAAGGGTAGAGAAGCAGAGATGATGAAGTAAAAGAAAAAAGAGAGATAAAGAAAGAGAGATAGAGAGAGAGAGAGAAAGAGAGAGAGGCAGAAGTGTCTACGAGGCAGAGTGAACATATGAATCTAAGAATGACCAAGGTGATTTATTTCGCACCAAATTTGTAGAGAAACGGGATATCATGTTTTTTTCATATGCATATGATTCTAATTTGTGGTACATGCTCAAAGAGTTCCACCAAAAGGTGTAGTCTAGTAGTGTGGATGACTTCCAATTTTTCAAAATGTGCATAACAGCTGTCACAAACATGGTGTCAATGAGTTTAGGAGGACAGTTTGATAATGCAAAACAAGGGTGTTGAGAACGCAGGATTATAATGTCCATGGAAATATCTTCTGAACATTTGGTAATAGATTTTATGGTGTCCCAGATACGAATCCAAAAGGAATGAACCATAGTGCAGTGAAGAAGCAACTTGTACTAAACTAATCTACTTATACTAAACTAAACGACTTATCTAAACTAAACTGCTTATACTTAAACTCTACTCTTAATTTGCTGTATATCTCCTGTATTTAACTACTGCACAGTCTTGTATGTCCAAACATTTAAACATCTTATTTGTCTAATTACTTCCATTGTGTATGTTTACTTGTAAACCGTTCTGAGCTACTGGGAGGACGGGATAAAATTCTAAATAAATAAATAAATAAATAAATAAAATAATGGA
This sequence comes from Geotrypetes seraphini, assembly GCF_902459505.1. Taxonomy (NCBI): domain Eukaryota; kingdom Metazoa; phylum Chordata; class Amphibia; order Gymnophiona; family Dermophiidae; genus Geotrypetes; species Geotrypetes seraphini. The sequence continues at coordinate 16,473,257 of NC_047085.1, forward strand.
GGTGCCAGGCATGTAAATCTGCTCCATGTATATTCATTAGGGCTACCCTGAAAACCCAACTGACCTGGTAGTCCTCCAGGACAAGGTTGGGAACCACTGATCTAGGGCATTAGAGCATAGGATGAAGATAAGCGGTGATAGGCTCAGGAGAAATTCTTTTTTTACAGAAAAGCCTGTAGATGAATGGAAACATAAGCAATGGAACGCTATTTTGTTTGGGGGGGGGGGTCCAAGGGCTCCGCCCAGCACAATCCTGTGGCACAATCTCTAGCCAGCTCCTGACCCCCCCCTCCCCTTTTCTGGTGCTGTAAATTTAAACCTTCGGGCAACCGCCGTGCGGCAATAAAGTTGCTACGCTGGTCCCAGCGGCAACTCTGGTTTAGATCCTTACTACTCCACAGGTTGCGGGTCTGAACACTTTATATCACTAGAATATTTATTGAATTTATGAAGTTATACACACGGTAATTTTATTGTGGTTGATGAATAGTATTGCAGTGATTGAATTTCAATCTCCCTGGAATTGATATTAATAGGTATACTATGTTTCTATAACCATAAAGCTCTATGACCTCACAATGCAGGTGTAAAGAGCCTTCGCCTATAGGAAGAGGAGATGCAAATGTTAAGAGCCTTAGCCAATAGGGTGAGGAGGGGATAGTGGATGCTGCGGATGGACCATTTGGCTTTTATCTGCCATCATGTTTCTATAACCATAGAGCTCTATGACCTCACAATGCAGGTGTAAAGAGACTTAGCCAATAGGAAGAGGAGATGCAAATGTTAAGAGCCTTAGCCAATAGGGAGAGGAGGAGATAGTGGATGCTGCGGATGGGCCATTTGGCCTTTATCTGCCATCATGTTTCTATAACCATAAAGCTCTATGACCTCACAATGCAGGTGTAAAGAGCCTTCGCCTATAGGAAGAGGAGATGCAAATGTTAAGAGCCTTAGCCAATAGGGTGAGGAGGGGATAGTGGATGCTGCGGATGGACCATTTGGCTTTTATCTGCCATCATGTTTCTATAACCATAAAGCTCTATGACCTCACAATGCAGGTGTAAAGAGCCTTCGCCTATAGGAAGAGGAGATGCAAATGTTAAGAGCCTTAGCCAATAGGGTGAGGAGGGGATAGTGGATGCTGCGGATGGACCATTTGGCTTTTATCTGCCATCATGTTTCTATAACCATAGAGCTCTATGACCTCACAATGCAGGTGTAAAGAGACTTAGCCAATAGGAAGAGGAGATGCAAATGTTAAGAGCCTTAGCCAATAGGGAGAGGAGGAGATAGTGGATGCTGCGGATGGACCATTTGGCCTTTATCTGCCATCATGTTTCTATAACCATAGAGCTCTATGACCTCACAATGCAGGTGTAAAGAGCCATGGAGGGGCATAATCGAAAGGGACGTCTAAGTCCATTTTTGTCTAAGTTGCAAGTCGTCCAAAGTAAAAAACACCTTAGGACACATTTTCATAAAATATGTCCAAAATTTTTTTGTTTCGAAAATCATCTAACTCTACGTCCTGCCGATCTGATCGTCCAAGTCGCTAAATCATCCATCTTTATACCACATTTTCGTCCAACTTTTTGTCCAAGTCAAAAATGCCTAGAACAAGCCCTGTTGGACGTGGGAGGGGTCTGCAAAGTGATGGACTGAACACCCAGACATGGCACCTAAATAGTGGGGTACCTTACAGGGCACTGCTGTGAACTTCACAAAAAGGGTGCCATGGCTTCTCCTCACTACAGCTCCCAAATAGGTCATGGTAAGCCCCCCAAACCACCTCCAGAATCACCTAGACCCACTTATCTACCACCCCAATAGCCCTTATGGCTGCAGGAGCCACATATATGCCAGTAAAAAAGGGTTTTAGGGGTGTATAGGGCAGTGCACATGTTTAAGTATCAATGCAGTGATTACAGGGGCTTATGGGCATGGGTCCTCCTCTCTATGGATCCCTAACCCACCCCCAAGACGGCTTAAGCCGTCTCTGTGCTGGACGACTAGGCTTTCTTATGCCTGGCTGCCAGGTGAAGATGGTTTGGAGGCTAAATTTTAAAGGTGCGATTAATATTTTTATGGGGGTGGGGGTCAGTGATCACTGGGGTAGTGTGTGGGGGTCTGTATTATGGTGACTTTAGGTGTGTTGTTGTGACTTACACCATGTTTTACATGGTATAAGTCACAACGTCCAAGTTCCGTCGATCGTGGGCTGTATAACTTTCGGTTATACATGCTGTACGACTAAGTCTAAGCCGGCCCACGTCCCGCCCAACTTCCGCCCTCGACACGCCTCCCGAAACGCCCCGTTTAGCTTTGGTCGTTCAGCGGCACTATGAAGGCCTAGGTCGTTTAGAAATACGTCCAAAACCCATTTTTATTATCGGCACTTGGATGTATTTGGATAATGTTCATCCATGTCATAGGGAAGTCGTTCCATCCCTTATATCATTTTTGTCACCCTTCCCTGTACCTTTTCTCATTCCACTATATCTTTTTTGAGATACAGCCACCAGAACTGCACGCAGTATTCGCGGTGCGGCCGTACCACAGAGCGATACAAGAGCATTCTAACATTTTCATCTTTGTTTTCCATTCCTTTCCTGATCATTCCTAACGTTCTATTTGCTTTCTTAGCCGCCGCCGCACAATGAGGTGAGGGTTTCAACGTCTCCTCAACAATGACATCGAAAAATAACTTTCCCAATGCTCAACAATAATAGAGTGCATATGATTAGCATACTATTAGTGCCGAGCATTAGGGAAGTTATTTTTCAGCTCTGTTCTTGCGGTATTCTGCGCTGTACGGTGTTCTGCATTAATATGCGCCTCTTAATCTTACAGTTGAATAAAGTATAGTAGTATGGTTGCCAGAATAACCCACTTTGATCTGAGACCCTTTAATCTGTTATTAAGACATGGGGAAGCCTTTGCTTACCCTGGATCGGTAGGATGGAATGTTGCTCTCATTGGGGTTCCGGAATCATGTTACTCTCTGGGATTCCGGAATCTTGCTATTCCTTGGGATTCTGTATGGAATGTTGCTACTCTTTGGGGTTCCGGAATCATGTTACTCTCTGGGATTCCGGAATCTTGCTATTCCTTGGGATTCTGTATGGAATGTTGCTACTCTTTGGGGTTCCGGAATCATGTTACTCTCTGGGATTCCGGAATCTTGCTATTCCTTGGGATTCTGTAAGGAATGTTGCTACTCTTTGGGGTTCCGGAATCATGTTACTCTCTGGGATTCCGGAATCTTGCTATTCCTTGGGATTCTGTATGGAATGTTGCTACTCTTTGGGGTTCCGGAATCATGTTACTCTCTGGGATTCTGGAATCTTGCTATTCCTTGGGATTCTGTATGGAATGTTGCTACTCTTTGGGGTTCCGGAATCATGTTACTCTCTGGGATTCCGGAATCTTGCTATTCCTTGGGATTCTGTATGGAATGTTGCTACTCTTTGGGGTTTGGCCAGGTACTAGTGATCTGGATTGGCCACCGTGAGAACGGGCTACTGGGCCTAACATTTTTAGATTTGTGCTTAGGCACCACACTATTCAGCACCTACGTTTTAGGCACCATTTAGAGAATCGAGCCCTAAGTGCACAAATGGTGACCTCTTTTAAGAATGTAAGAGTTGTCATACTGAGTCAGACTGAAGGTCCATGAAGCCCAGTATCCTGTTTCCAATAGTGGCCAACCAGGTCCCAAGTACCTGGCAGAAACCCAGAGTAGCAACATTCCAGAGCTGAGATTGTGATGTCATAATGCCTCATTCCACCAATGACTAAGAGCCAACCTCAGCAGTGATGTCACAATGGCTTGATTGTCCTATACTCTGCTCATTTAGGAACATAAGAATAGCCATACTGGGACAGACCGAAGGTCCATCAAGCCCAGTATCCTGTTTCCAACAGTGGCTAACCCAGGTCCCAAGTACCGAGCTAGATCCCAAGTAGTAAAACAGATTTTAATGCTGCTAATCCTAGGAATAAGCAGAGGATTTCCCCAAGCCATCTTAATAATAGCCTTTGGACTTCTCTTATAAATCCCGCTAAGCTAACTGATCTCACCACATTGTCCAGCAATGAATTCCTGAGCATCGGAGCATTTAGCACTCTGGGCCATGGTAGAAACTTCTACCACGGCCTAGTAAAAGGGTGGGTGGAAGTATTCTGAACAAGAACAAATACTAGCAATATATGAGATATTCATGACTATGAGGATATCTATCCATCTATCATAAAAGGGGGCTTTATTATTATTCTTTATTCTTATTACACCTCTCTTTCTAACTAGCAGGTCAAACGGTTTACAACACTTAGGGCTCCTTTTACGAAGGTGCGTTAGGGCCTTAACGCACGGAATAGCGCACACTAAAATGTCGGGCGGGCTAGCCGCTCCCGCCTCCTCTTGAGCAGGCGGCAGTTTTTCGGCTAGCGTGCGCTAAAACTGCTAGCGTGCCTTCGTAAAAGCAGCCCTACAACGTAAACAGAAAATAAGAGTTTATTCAAGTTTCAAGTTTATTTAAAATATTTCATATAATCGCAGTATCCAAATCCAATGCGATTTACAAAATTAAAAATAGAAAAAATAAAAAATTTCCAACAAACAGGACATTAAAGACAATTATGACGTAAAAACACTGATGAAGAGGGGGGGGGGGAAATGGATTAAATACAATTCAAAAATAAATAAAAAGGAAGGGTAAGGAAACAAAAGGTTGGGAATAATTTCTATTGAAAAGAAACACTCACACTTAAACTAAATCTTAAGAATTTTCATGGAGGGAGAGACGGAAGGCATGGAAGGCATGGCAGAGCAGAGGGATAATAAATCCACTGATTTGTGACTAGAGGCCTGTTTGAACAGCCAGGCTTTTAAACTGGGTTTACATTTCTTGAAATCAAGGGTTCCCTTTATCAAGCCGCGCCAGCGGGGTTAACACGTGCGACATTTCATCACGCGTTAACCCCCGCGCTGGCCTAAAAACCGACGCCCGCTCAAGGGAGGTGTTCTCAGCCAGCGCAGCCGGCGGTTTAGTGTGCCAACCTTAATAGCTTATCTGTTTAGACCTAATGCGCATGTGTCAGCGTCCTAGCAATGTAAACGCCATCTTGCAGGATTAGTTTGTGTTACAACAAACGGAACGTTGATATCGATAAGTGAGTACATTGTAATTTAGCTATAAAGGCAACAATAAGAATGTGATTTTTATGATCTTTTTTATGTTCTTATTTCTAGCCCATATCTTAGTATTTATTTATTTATTTATTTATTTGGATTTCTATCCCGTCCTCCCAGTAGCTCAGAACGGTCTACAAATGAACATACACAGTGGAGAGTAAATAGACATATAAGTAATACAACAGGTTTAGTAATTGGATTTATAGATTTTGGAGAGAATTAAATACAGGGAGAGTATAGCAGAAAGAGAGAAGGGGGAAATACAGTAGTTTAGTTTAAGGAAAGTTATATGCGTTTAGATACAATTTGTTGGTGGAGAGAGTAAGAGAGGGTTATATTGGAGTTTTGGGGAGGAGATAGGAGAGTGGAGGGGGGCGTAAGGGGGGGAGAAGATAGAGGAGATCTTTAGTTAAAGAGGAGGGTCTTTACCGATTTCCTGAAAGTTAATAATGAGTTCTGTTGTCTAAGTTGGGGGGGGGGAGTTGGTTCCAAAGGTGTGGAATGAAGTGGCTGTAGGATCGTTTGTGGGCTGTTTCTGTGAGCAGGGATCTTCCGGGGGGGGGTGCATAGGCGTATCTGTGACTTTGAGCGGAGGGTGCGAGTGGGGTTGTAGATGGGTAGCCTGGATTTTATGTAGGAGGGGGTGGTGGAATAGATTCTCTTGTGGGCAATTGCCAGGGCTTTGAAAGTACAGCGTTGGCTAATTGGGAGCCAGTGTTCAGCATGGAGTGCCGGGGAGATGGAATCGTGGTAGTTGAGGTTGTGTAGGAGGCGGATGGCTGCATTTTGGACCCGTTGGAGGCGTTTGATATTATTTTTGGTTAGTCCATTAAATAGGGAGTTACAATAATCCATTCTGGAGAGGACATATGCGTATAGGAGTTGGGCGAGGTCTGGTGTGGAGATGTAGGGTTTGATCCTTTTCAGTTGGTAAACCCTGAGGAAACCGCTTGACAATGGCGAAACGGGTTCCCGTTGGACACACTATAAGGGGCTTGAGCAGGAGTAATTCCCTGCCGCTCTACAATACTATCTCACGTTAAAAGATAAGTGCTCATTTAAGGCTTTAACACTGCCATATTATAAGTTATTTTGCCTTTTTTGCACAGCTTTTTTGCACACTTTCATTGCAATTTGCAAAAGGATAATGCTATTTGCACTGTTTTGATCATTTTAGAAATAGAAAAGATAAATAAGAAAAAAAGAAAAAAATAGTTTTAGGAATTTAAATTATTGAGTAGTTGAATTTTGACGAATTAAGTCACTATAAGAAATTTTATATTTTGGAAAGAATGACGAATTAAGTCATTTGAATAATAATATGATCAATGAAAGATACCCACGCCACAATTCCTCATAGGGATGATAACATTATGATCCTTGGAGTGGCAATTCTGAGATCTTTTCCTTCATTTGATATTATTCAATAAGGAGTTTTCTCTCAAATTAAATTAACCTTTCTGTGGATCTATATATTTTGCGGTTCATTTTTTTCATCTGTTATAATTTTTGATTGGACATCTAAACAAGCCACGGTCATTTATTCATAACAACACAAACCCCCTCTTATACTAAGATGCGCTAACTGATTAGCGCGTGCTAAACGCTAACAAGTCCATAGATGAACATGCACGCCTTGGTGTTTAGCGTATGCTAATTTGTTTAGTGCATTCTAATCGGCTAGTGCACCTCAGTAAAAGAGGGCCAAAGTCTGTTAAAACTTATTAAGTGCGTTACGGGAACCAGCCGAAGATTGGGGCTTTATTTATCAATGTTAAATCGATGCACGCGTTGCTTCCTGAATCGTAAGTACGATGAACATATTGTTGGCGCATACTAAGCGAAAAATGATCTGACGGAATAAAATGTTGTTTAATTACCTCCTTGGTAAATTTGTAAAGAGTTTTCAGGCATTTGATCAATGCCTCCAAAACGTTGTACAGCAGGTTTATTAAGGCTCAACCAGTCGTTCCGAAGAATATTTAAGAAGGCGCCGAATTTTCCCCAGGCTTGTTTAATTACACAACTCAAGCTTTCTTCCAGGTTTCAGGTTGTTAGAAGTCGTTCATTTGTATTCATCCTGCCGTTCAAAAGAATAGTACCCGAGTGCATGGTTTTTGTGTGTGTACGTACGCTTCGGAATGACGGAATTGCAAATGTTTTAAAGAGAAAACTTAAAACTCTCCAGCAGAGCTATTTCTTTGCTAAGGATAAAATGAACCTCATAGGATGCTTTATAGTCTAACCTTGAGCGCCAACAAGTTATAGGATTCAAGTCACGGAGAATGTAGCACGTGAGGCATGAGCGAGGTGGGTGTCCAAGTTTCACTCTCTCGAACTATTTCCTCTGGGTTATATGTGGCCAGATAAGAAGGCTAGCCCCTATAACAAAATCCGATAGGCTAGCTGCTCAATATTCAGCCAATGACGGTCAGAACTTTTAAAAAAATGCTGACCATCATGAGTGGAATTAGGCCATATTCCATGTCAGACCAGGGGAGATATGATTCAGACGTTCAAATACTTGAAGGGGATTAACGTAGAACAAAATCTTTTCCAGAAAAAGGAGCATGGTAGGACGTAATTTGAGGTTGATGGGTGGTAGATTCAAAGGCAATGTTAAGAAATTCTACTTTACGGAGAGGTTGGTGGATGCTTGGAATGAGCTCCCGAGAGAGGTGGTGGAGAGGAAAACGGTGACGGAGTTCAAAGAAGCGTGGGATGAACCCAGAGGATCTAGAATCAGAAAATAATATTAAAGATTGAACTAGGCCAGTTACTGGGCAGACTTGTATGGTCTGTGTCTGTGTATGGCCGTTTGGAGGAGGATGGGCAGGGGAGGGCTTCAATGGCTGGGAGGGTGTAGATGGGCTGGAGTAAGTCTTAACAGAGATTTCGGCAGTTGGAACCCAAGCACAGTACCGGGTAAAGCTTTGGATTCTCACCCAGAAATAGCTAAGAAGAAAAATAAAAAAAAATTAAATTAAAAAAAATTTTTTTTTAATTGAATCAGGTTAGTCAGTCTTTATCTGCCGTCATCTACTATGTTATGTTTTTTAGGTCATTGATGGGTTCCACCCAGATGTCTAATAAATAAACCGAGTGCCCTCAGTATGGGGCCCAGTTAGGAGCTGGTTGAACCGAAGGCAAAGAGGGTAGTGGTCCACAGGCCTCACTCTTAGGAAAGGGATATTACTGGTGTTGTGCTGAAAGGTTTGGGTTTTTTAAACACGTTTTCGGCTCCAATTACTGTCACAGAAGATCACACCATGGAGCCCATACATTTAATCCAACAACACTTAGGGATCCTTTTACTAAGCTACGCTAGCGATTTTAGCGCGCACTAGACACTAACGCCTCCTTTGCGCTGGCGTTAGTTTTTTGGCATAGCGCGGGGGTTAGTGTGCACTATAAACACTACCGCAGCTTAGTAAAAAGGAGCCCTTAATATAAGTTAGACTCTCAAGATTCCTGAAGCAGGCCTATTGGCCGAAACATGTACTCGTCGAGTCATTGAGTTATTGGATGAATAAAGTCATTTCAACCACTGGATGAGTAAAAGGACATTTTTAAATAATTTGTGGTTATCAATTTTGATTAGGACAATTCCACTCTTTATGTCCTCCTAATCAAATCTCACCCTACTCAAGCAGATCGCACCACCACACCTCCAATCTTATGTCTGTTCTTCTATGCTCTCCTTCTTCTCTATCATTCTCATGTGCCATGCTCTATTTCCAACAAGCTTGCTTATGTCTTCATCTCTAACTAGTGTTTAAGCCCGTTACATTAACAGGTGCTAGAATATATGCCTGTCTGTCTTTCTTTATTTATGTCTCTCTCCCTGCTCCTGTCTCTTTCTTCCTTTCTTTCTGTCTCTCTCCCTCCTGCTATTTTTCTCTCTCTCTCCCTGGCACCCTTTGTCTGTCTGTCTTTTTTTCTGTCTCTCTCTGGTCCCCTGTCTGTCTCTCTCCCTAGCCTCCTTTGTCTGTCTGTCTTTTTTTCTTTCTGTCTCTCTGGTCCCCTGTCTGTCTTTATTTCTGTCTGTCTCTCTCCCTGGCCTCCTTTGTCTGTCTGTATTTCTTTCTGTCTCTCTCCCCCCCCTCCCCCCCACTTTCCTTTGCAGAAGCAGCAGTGGTATTTCCCTTCCCCTCCAGGTCCCTGTGAAGTAGTAGCAGCATTTTCCCCCACCCCTCATTCCCTTCTATCCCCCCCCCCCCACTTTCCTTTGCAGAAGCAGCAGCGGTATTTCCCTTCCCCTCCAGGTCCCCCACAGATATGAATGTCTGGCAACTTCTTTCTCACCTAGGAGATCTAAAATTGAAAAGATTTGGCTACCCTTAGCAGAGCCCTCCCCTTAGCAGAGGGTTTTACATGAGTATAATCAAACTTCATATATAATCACCTTCACAGTTTCCGTCATGGGGTGATGTCACATTCCTAATGTTTCTCTTTCTCCACTTATAAATTCTCTTTGCTGCCACAAATGCAGAACTCTACTTTTTGGCGATCGTGGTGGCTGATTCTCCTCTTCAGAGCAGCCTGCGATGGTGGCTGGCTTTAGCGAACCTCGCAGGCCGCTCTCCAACTCGGTAGCACGTTTCCTCTGACGCGATCCCGTGCGTCAGAGGGAACGTGCTACCGAGGTTGGAGAGTGGCCTGCGAGGTTCGCTAAAGCCGGCCACCATCGCAGGCTGCTCTGAAGAGGAGGATCAGCAGTAGCGGCGGCGGTGGCAGCAGCGAGTGAGGGCGGGAGGTGTGTTCCCTGCCGAGGACGCGGGCAGGGAGAGAGCTTGCCTGGCTTCCATTGTGAGTGAGGGCGGGAGGAGGGGAGTTGCCAGAATGATCCCTGCTGCCGGATTGGCGGCCACGGATCACACACCAGGGCGGCAGGGAACACAAAATCCTAAGTGCGCATGTGTGCTTAGGCTTTTATTATATAGGATTCTTTCCACCTAGTGGTCCAGAAGTGTAGTGGGCAGGAGCGAGCTGCTAAGCAGGTCACTATCGCGTGTTCTGGTGGTTCAGCTGTATGCTGCTGCCCAGCACTGAGGGGCTTCCTGAACGGCTGCCCTGAAAAGCCACCCAGACCCCTAGACATGTCATCAAAAGGATGAAATGTCCTGGGAAATCTGGACATTTAGTAACCCTACCCATAGGTGTCTTACATAGAAAAACCAAAATGACTGATAAAGACTAATTGGCCTATCTAGTCTGCCCATCCACACCATCTGCAAGCCCTTCCTCTCCCTTAGAGATCTTCTATGCTTGCCCCACGCTTTCTTGAATTCAGATACAGGTATTGTCTCCATCACCTCCACTGGGAGACTGTTGCATCAGAAGGAGCTTCATCAGCCGAAAGCCGGAAGTCATGCTACCGTTATACAGATCCATGGTGAGACCTCACCTGAAGTACTGTGTTCAGTTTTGGAGGCCACATGATCAAAAAAGATGTGAAGAGAATGGAGTCAATCCAGAGAATGGCCACTAGGATGGTCTCAGGACTTAAAGACATCCCATATGAAGAACGCCTGATCAGACTGCGCTTATATTCTCTGGAGCAGTGCAGAGAAAGGAGGGACATGATAGAAACATTCAGATACATCACGGGTCACATCCAAGTGGAGGAGGAGATCTTTTTTCTGAAGGGCCCCACGCGCGACAAGAGGGCATCCGCTAAAACTTAAGGGAGGGAGATTTCATGGTGACACCAGGAAATACTTCTTCACCGAACGGGTGATTGATTGATGGAACGATCTTCCCCGCCAGGTGGTCGAGGCCAATAGCGTGCTCGACTTCAAGAGTCGATGGGACAAACAGGTGGGAGTACTACGGAGTTATGCTCAAACTGTAGATACTCCAGGGAAGAAGGGTTCTTGAGTGGGCAGACTTGTTGGGCCGTCGGCCCTTTTCTGCTGTCATATTCTATGTTTCTATGTTTCACCACCCTTTCCACGCAGAAGTATTTCCTCAGGTTATTCCTGAGCCTATCCCTTTCATCCTGTGCCTCCCCGTTCCAGGCTTTCCCTTCAATTGCAAGAAACTCATCTCCTGTGTATTTATGCCATGGCGCTACTTAACCATCTCTATCATATCTCTCTTCTCCCATCTTTCTTCCAAAGTATACATGTTAAGATTTTTCAGTCTGCACTTTATGACCACTTTTATACTGTTCTCTGCATTGATTCTTTCATGTTCATAGCTTTTTGAAGGTGCGGTCTCTGGAACTGTACACAGTACTCTAAATGAGGTCTCATGAGGTCCCTGTTCCTCCTGGGTTGAAGGCTTCTACTTCATTCCTACGTCCTACTTTCAAGCCCCTCCCCCTATGGGTGGAGTCATAGCATGATCCCTCCCTCTCCCCAACCTGTTCCCATGGACTCCCTTTGTCTGCTTGCAGACTTTCGCTTATATTTGCTCAGCTTTATTCGTCATACTCTGCCCCTCTTTTAGCCCTAAGCTTCTAGTCCCTCGCCTCTTTCCCCGTTCCCTGAAGCACTCTAGGGTAAAAACACCCTGTCACAATCATTTACTCGTGTTTACAATTTCGACAGCAATGACATTGAGAGCTTTTTCTCTTTTACTTAGGTGAAAGACAACTAGTCATTAATTATGTTCTGCCATTCCTCATTAACACAATTGCCAGTAAAGCATCTAATTTCTGGCAAATGATGCACATTGCATAATGAAATTGATTGGGGAGGCTTTTCAAGGTAGGTCTTACATGACCTCTAAAATGCTAACGGGGCACTAGATTTTGATATGACCATGAAGGGATAAAGCGAAGAATAAGCTGTATGGGAACATTCCCCCACCCCAAATATAGTGCTGTCCTCATAATGTTTTGTTTTTTTCAAATAATCATTTGAGTTTCCAATGCACCTGAGTAAACTCATTTAAACCTCAAGCAGAACAATTTTGAGAAGTTAAATGAGAGCTTTTCTATCTGGAGCTTCTCTAGCAGAGAACTATATGTACATAAAGCAACTTATGTGCATGGACCCGCCCCTAGGAAGTGACATCACAGGAAGACTCGACACTAGCGTGACAGCAGGTTGGGGGAGGGTGTTGCTGCTCGCACCAGAGGTATAGGAGAAGGGAAGCAGTGTGCACACGGCAGGAGAGGGCAGGGAAAGAGCATTTGAGGTGAGGGCGGGAGAGGGGTGCTTCTCGCCCTCCCTATGCCACTGGGAAGAAGAATGGCCAGCAGGAAAAAGGAGTTGATTACATTATATTACATTACATTAGAGATTTCTATTCCGCCATTACCTTGCGGTTCAAGGCGGATTACAAAAGATTTATGAATGGGGGTTACAATGGAAGAACAATTGTCATTTCTAGGTCATTTGTCAGTTCTTGAGTGGTAAAAAGTGGCGAAGAGTAGATATTTATGAATGGGGGGTAACAAATGATCATTTGTCATTTCTCAGGTTGTACAGAGAAGGTCAGGTAGTTTCAGTGTGGCGGGAGGAGGGAGGGAGGAATAACGGAGTAAGTGAAGTTAGGATTGTTTCAGGAACTTCTTGAAGAGTATAGTTTTTATTTCTTTTCTGAATATCTTGTAGTCTGGGGTGGTTATCAGTAGGTTGGAGATCTGGTTACCTAGTTTGGCGGCTTGAGTGGCTAGGAGGCCATCGTATAGTTTTGTCCGTTTTACTTCTTTGATAATGCCTTTTCTGTAAGTCTCTGGAGACTGCGCCTTCAAAAAGATAAAAGCAGGATGGAGACTACTCAGAACGCAATCACTAAAACAGTCACTGGTCTTCATCCTATGAAAGGAAATTCTATAGCCTAGATCGGAGGCTGATGGAATTTTGGTTTCATTTTCAGCTGTGGCGCTGAAACCAATCCAAAATTTGGAATGGACCATATTTTAGTTTCACTCACAACGCCAGAGTAGGTTATCCCAGAAATGTTTGTTAGAGAGAGCCCACAAGCTTATACTGTCACTTGGAGAAATAATTAGGGTTACATGACGTCCGGATTTCCCTGGACATGACTTCGTTTTGAGGACATGTCCAGGGGTCTGGATGGCTTTTGTCCAGGTTTTGAAAAGCCTCCTCAAATCGCTCCGGGCATGCGTGGACACTGTTCAGGCAATTAGGCCTGATGGGCCGACGCAAGAGCGGACCGCAGGGCAGGATGGACCTCTGGTCTGACTCAGCGGAGGCAACTTCTTATGTTCTCCCTGTCTGACAACAGCGGGGGGCGGGGCCAAGGCAGGACTGAGGGTGGGATTAGGGTGTTACAGGGCGGGGATGGGCGTAACTGGGCGGACCTAGGGGCAGGTCTGGATTTTCCGATTGGAAAATCTGGCAATCCTAGGAATAACGCTTTTATAAACTTTATATCAGGAACTGAGGCAGTCTGAGAGAATCTGAGAAAGTTTCATCCAATTGTGATTTGGAATCTTGTTACATTGGTACCTTGGATTACGAGCATAATCCGTTCCAGGAGCATGCTCGTAATCCAAAATGCTCGTTTATCAAAGCGAGTTTCCCCATAGGAAATAATGGAAACTCGCTTTCATGCGGCGGCGTCCCCCGAGAACCGGCATTGCTCCCCTCGAAGGCCCCCCCTGCGATCCGGCACCCCCCCCCCCCCCGATGCGATCTAGCACCCCTCCTGCCATGATCCGGTACCCCCCCGACACGATTGGGCACCATCCCGCCACGATCAGGCACCCCCCCGACATGATCAGGCACCCCCCCTGACATGATTGGGCACCCCCCCGCCTCTTCTTACCCTCATCTGGGCACCCCGAAGATCGGCCTCCTTGTCTGCTGGGCCTTGAGCATCTGAGCGTGAACTCGCAGGCCTTGAGCATGCGCAGATGCTCAAGGCCCAGCAGACGAGGAGGCCAATCTTCGGGGTGCCCAGATGAGGATAAGAAGCGGCGGGGGGGGGGGGGTGCCCAATCGTGTTGGGGGGAGTGCTGGATCGTGGAGGGGGGGGTGCCTGATCGCGGGGGGAGGGTGCCGGGCGCTCGTAAATCGAGGCACCGATTTTGCAAATGTTTTGCTCGTCTTGCAAAACACTCGCAAACCAGTGCACTCGTAAACTGAGGTACCACTGTATTTAGATTTGCCTGAGTTTAAGAAGTCATTCAAATTAACCAGGAGCACCTGTTTTCCATCTTGAATCAGCAAAGCCCTGAACAGGCTGAGAGGGCTTTTCGTAACGTTGATATTTTTGACACCATGTAAGAGGCCTGTAGGGACTGATTGGGCCTTTACAACAGATGAACCTTTTAGGTATAACAATTTTTATTGAAAGAATCAAACAATCAGCACAATAGGATAATACAAAAATACATTCAATACAATAAGAATCACAATAATAATATTTCATACAAATTTAAATCATTCCTTGGTGTCAGGTCAAAAGCGCGCTGGGACAAAGGCGCGAGCAGACAACTGACCGCAGCGCGGAGGTGCGCGCTGAAGAAAAAGACTGTTTTTAGGGGCTACGATGGGGGGTGTGGGGGGGAACCCTCCCACTTTACTTTATACAGATTGCGCCGCGTTGTGGGGGGTTTGGGGGGTTGTAACCCTCCACATTTTACTGAAAACTTCACTTTTTCCCTGTTTTTAGGGAAAAAGTTACATTTTCACTAAAATGTGGGGGGTTACAACCCCCCAAACCCCCCATAACGTCGCCGCGATCTGCATTAAGTAAAGTGGGGGGGCTCCCCAACAAAACCCCCCATCGCAGCCCCTAAAAACAATCTTTTTCTTCGGCGCGCACCTCCGTCTTGCGCTCAGTTGTCGGCGCGCGCCTTTTTCTTCCGCGTTACTGTCTATGAACCCATTCCTTTAAATCCAATTTCCATATGAACTAATTCAATCTTATCTATACCCCCCTTAATTCCATCCCCTACCCATTATCTTCCCCTAAATGAAATCTCTCACCCTGGATGAAAGTTGACAAAAATAAAGAATTAAAAATAAATAACTGGAATGTAATTATTAAACCTAATTTTCATAATAAATCATTGATAACCAAATTACATATTTTTGGTGAAAGATTCTGAATATAAGGATCCCAAACGTCCATAAAAAGACGAGTTTTTTTAGGCGAACCTCGAACCTCTCAACTCTCAAATAAAAATAAGCGATGTAATTGATTCCTCCAATGCCAAAAACTTGGAGATTCTTTCTGCAACCAAAACTGCATAATACATTTATGCCCAATCATACAGGCTTTCTGAAATAAAAGACATTTTAGTTGACCAAAAACCCCACAAGCTGATGCTTTACCAAAAATTATTCCCCTAGGACAACCCACTATCGAATTACCCCATAAAGAACCCCAAAATAATAGGATGGCAGACCAAAATGAGTTGATCAAAGGACACAACCAAAAAGCATGAGATAATGTGCCAGGACCTTTACTACATTTAATATAAATTGGGGGATCTCTTAAATTCGCATGAAAAGCTTGAATTTGGGAAAAATGCAATATGCAAAATTCAATATGCAAAATTCTCTCCAAACAAACCCTTTTATAATCTTTGGTAGTCTATTAATAGATTGAGTAAAATCAAGAAGAGAAATCTGAATTCCCAACTCCTCATTCCAATTTTGTAGAATTTTATCATATGTACGGGCAGGTAATATATTCCGCCACCACTTGTGTAATAAAGAAACTGAAATAGGCACATCATCACATTGATTAAAAAAAGAAATAATTCTGTCATGAACTCCACCAGAAAAATTCAATCTCTTCAATTTATTAATTGCATTATGAACCTTTTAAACTTTTCTTTGAATTCTAAGATTGAAAAGTTCCTTATGTAATTTGCCTCCACCTGTTATTAGACCGCGTGAGGTTGAGAATACTTGGTCCGCATTTGACTTGGTCTCTAGATAGACCAGTGGCCAAAATTCTGGAAACACTTTTTGAGATCGCAAAACTTTATTCAAATGTTGTTCCAGTTACTTATTTAATCCTGCAATGTTTGATATTTATAAACATTATTTGATTGTTTATAAACATTACTGGTAATATTTGTGCAGTAATTTTGTTTACTTTACAGTTAAGAATGACTTTTGGTGATTTACATAACATAAGAACATAAGCAGTGCCTCTGCTGGGTCAGACCAGAGGTCCATCGCGCCCAGCAGTCCGCTCACGCGGCGGCCCATCAGGTCCAGGACCTGTATAGCAATCCTCTATCTATACCCTTCTATCCCTTTTTCCTTCAGAAAATTATCTAATCCCTTCTTGAACCCCAAAACCGTACTTTGTTCTATCACACCCTCTGGAAGCGCATTCCAGGTGTCCACCACCCTTTGGGTGAAGAAGAACTTCCTAGCACTGGTTCTGAATCTGTCCCCTCTTAATTTTTCCAAATGCCCTCTCGTTCTTGTAATTTTCGAACGTTTGAAAAATCTGTCCCTCTTCACTTTCTCTATGCCCTTCATGATCTTGTAAGTCTCTATCATGTCCCCTCTAAGTCTCCACTTTTCCAGGGAATAGAGCCCCAGTTTCTCTAATCTTTCAGCGTATGAAAGGTTTTCCATATCTTTTATCAATCTCGTCACTCTTTTCTGAACCCTCTCGAGTAACACCATATCCTTCTTAAGGTAAGCAATCGGTTCAGAAAGGTTCAAAAAGGTAAGCAATCGGTTGTGTTTCTTTTGATATGTATTTGCTTAGAGTTTGAACACGTACAGTAGGCTGTTTGTTCCGTTTTGATGCTCTGATGTAGAGAATGACACGGTGACAAAATTCATCACCGTTCCCGTCCCCGCGGATAACCGCGGGAAATAATCCCATGTCATTTTTTAGTGTCTATTTCAACCTCGGTCCTTCTACACCAGCATTCTTCAAAGCAAAGCTTGAGGGTCAGTGGTTGTGGCCATTCATACTCTGATTCTTATGGGAGCCAAGGATAATGAAGCCATTGTGACATCACTGATGTGATTGGCTCTTAGGCACTGGTGGAATGAGGCATTATGACATCACAATATCTGCTCTGGATACCAGAGACTGTCATTCTGTAGTGTCTGTTTCAACCTCGGTCCTTCTACCCCAGCATTCTTCAAAGCAAAGCTTGAGGGTCAGTGGTTGTGGCCATTCATACTCTGATTCTTATGGGAGCCAAGGATAATGAAGCCATTGTGACATCACTGATGTGATTGGCTCTTAGGCACTGGTGGAATGAGCCATTATGACATCACAATATCTGCTCTGGATACCAGAGACTGTCATTCTGTAGTGTCTGTTTCAACCTCGGTCCTTCTACCCCAGCATTCTTCAAAGCAAAGCTTGCGGGTCAGTGGTTGTGGCCATTCATACTCTGATTCTTATGTGAGCCAAGGATAATGAAGCCATTGTGACATCACTGATGTGATTGGCTCTTAGGCACTGGTGGAATGAGGCATTATGACATCACAATATCTGCTCTGGATACCAGAGACTGTCATTCTGTAGTGTCTGTTTCAACCTCAGTCCTTCTACACCAGCATTCTTCAAAGCAAAGCTTGCGGGTCAGTAGTTGTGGCCATTCCTACTCTGATTCTTCCCTCTCTCCTTAAAGAATGACATGAAGATGGTTTCCCGCGGTTATCCGCGGGGACGGGAACGGTGATGAATTTTGTCACCGTGTCATTCTCTAGAACTGTTCTTATCTGTCAGATCACCACATAAAAGTTTGTAAGTATGATTCACATTCTGTTCTTCATCCAGTTCAGTTTTCTTTTGTGACCTTAATGTGCAATAAAGAATTTACACAGCTGACCTTACAATTGTTTCTCTGATTTCACAGTTCAGTTACAGACACTGCCTGCAAACGACATTCTTTTCTTAATGCCATCCCTGCCTGGATGGCTTCTAATAAGCAGGCATTAAATCACTCTGAAACCAATCCCAGGGTCATGAGTTGATCCGCTGTTCCTGGTATCACTAATAATAAAACCCTAAGCGCGCATGCGCACTCCTACCTGCGTGATCCCCGCCTCCGTGATCCGTAACTCCGTGGGCAGCGGAGAAATGTTAAAGCGCGTGGCGTGAGCGACGCGTGCGTGTTTGGCACGTTCAGCGCGTGCGAACGTTCGGCACGAGTGCGCGCATGGCGGTTTCCTCTATCCTGCGGCGGTTACTGTGCACCGGTTGCCCTTCACGGTATAAACGTGATTTTAAAAAAAGGTAGGTGGGAGAAGGGGCACGATAAACAGACGCCGGTGGGCCGGAAGAGACCAGGAAGCCGGGATGGAGGGAAGGTAGGAACGACGGTTTGGGAGCAGGTATTAGGGAGAAGAGAAGAGGTGCTGCTGGACAGGGGGAAGTTAAAACAAAGGGAGAAGGACTGCTGCTGGACAGGGGGAGCAGGGAAGGGGTGCTGCTGGACAGTGAGGAGGTAAAACGAAGGGAGAAGGGCTGCTGCTGGACAGGGGGAGCAGGGAAGGGGTGCTGGTGGACAGCCGAAGAAAGAGAGAGACAGAAAGAAAGAAAAAGATAGACAGACAGTGGCCAAGGAGAGAGACAGACAGACAGACAGAAAGCGGTCAAGGAGAGAGAGAGGAAAAAAGAAAGAAAGACATACACACAAACATCTATTCTAGCACCCGTTATGTTCAAATATTTTTTATTATGAAAAACAGTAAAGCAAACAGATACAAACAGCACAGGCTTTTGTTACTAAAACAGAACTACAATCAACCTCCCCCCCCCCCCACACTATCCCTTCCCACCCCAGGAGTCCAGTACCACAACAAAAATTGAGAGCAAGAGTCAAACTTAGAGGTTCAATAATCTGCTATGGGCATGCGGAGTAAGATCCTGCCAGAAACATTCCCAGGTCTGACAGAATCTATGACCAAGCCCACGATCCAAATCTCCCACCAGTCTTCGTTCCAATGTAGCATGGATTATCATCAGGGATCGCCACTGTGCATAAGATGGGGGATCGCGGGACATCTAGCACCCGTTAATGTAACGGGCTTAAAGACTAGTTTTTCCATATTTAACTTTTCAAGATACCCAACTTGAGATCATCTAGAATAGACATGGACAACTCCGGTCCTCGAGGGCTGGAATCCAATCGGGTTTTCAGGATTTCCCCAATGAATATGCATTGAAAGCAGTGCACGCAAATAGATCTCATGCATATTCATCGGGGAAATCCTGAAAACCCGATTGGATTCCGGCCCTCGAGGACCGGAGTTACCTATGTCTGATCTAGGAGCTTTGCAGGTTAAGTGTAACTAGGGTTACCATATGGCTCCAGAAAAAGGAGGACGGATTAAGATATCCGGGCTTTACTTCCATTTGCTTTCAATGGAAGTAAAACCCGGATGTCTCAATCCGTCCTCCTTTTTCTGGAGCCATATGGTAACCCTAGATCAGGGGTAGGCAATTCCGGTCCTCGAGAGCCGGAGCCAGGTCAGATTTTCAGGATATCCACAATGAATATGTACGAGATGGATTTGCATGCACTGACTCCTTGAGATGCAAATCTATCTCATGCATATTTATTGTGGATATCCTGAAAACCTGACCTGGCTCCGGCTCTCGAAGACTGGAATTGCCTACCTCTGCCCTAGCTGTAACCTTAGATGCCGCTTTAACCATGCAAGATCAAATCAAAGATATTGTGCAATCACCTTTTATTCATCTACAGATGTTAAGTAGACTAAACCTCATGTTTAATAAGGCTTATATACCATCCTTCGTATAACCATCAGAGCAGTTTACAAAAATCAGGAAAAGGAACTACAAATTCAAAGAGAGGAGAACTACCCCTTCCCCAGATGCCGTTGTGAATCCCTCAGCGACACTAACTATTCTCTGGGAATGCCTTTTGAAACAAATGGGTCTTCAGAAGTGGTCAGAACTTCGGATAAAAGAGCTCAGAGCGCGTTTCCAGTGGGAGAAAATTCAGGAGCGTGGAAATGGCAGAAAAGAACGCCTGAGTGATAAATTGTTTCAAGCTTAGTCCTATAAACTGACGGTAGGGAAAACTGATGGACAGCTGAAGAGTGAAGAGAGTGGAAGGGTTTATAAGGAACAAGTAGATTGGCCAAGTAATGGGGCAACCCAAAATGAGGAGCCTTTTGGGCTAGAGTCACAGCCTTATACGCAAAAGGAAGCTAATGATGATCCTTTAGTAGCGGAGCGACATGGGCGTGTGGGCGCGCCACTTCCTGAATGGCTGCCGGCAGTTCTTGCTGGACTGCCGGCAGCCATTCAGGAAGTGATGCGCGCCCAGGCAGCAGTGCGCTCGTGCGCCTCTGGCCCTGACATACCAGCACTGGCCCCGACGTAATCAGCAGGCAGCTGTCCACCGACCAGCACAGTGTAAAGGTACCGCCGGAGGGGGGGAGGGGGGAGTTTGGTATATTCATAAGACACACTTACTTTTCTACCCCCTTTTTGGGGGTGGAACAAGTGCGTCTTATGGAGCGAAAAATACGGTAAATAAGAATGCAAAAGAAACCATTTTTGTGCAATAAATCTTTTGTTGTTCCAGCACCTCCCACTGGAGATGATGGAAATAACAGCTGTAACTGAATTCAAGAAAGCTTGGAGTAGGTATATAGAGAAAGAAGGGATAGAAGATGTTGTGGATGGGCAGACTGGATCGCTCATATGGTCTTTAATCTGCTTTCATTTCCCTTAGTTTCCTTGTTTATTAGTAACCCCCCCTAAACACATAAACCCTAAATCATAGGCATCAGAATGGGGGAGGCCGCAGGGACCGTGGCCTCTCCAAAGACTGGTGGTCTCTCAATTGGTGCCTGCCCTTCCACCCGCTTCTTGGTGTTCTAATTTTTAAATCTTCCGGCAGCTGCCGCGCAGCGTCAGTGAGCAAGCCTGCCCCAGAGCACTTCATTCTACCTCCGGGAGCAGGACTGCCCGCTGACGCTGCGCGGCAGCTTCCGGAAGATTTAAAAGTGCAGCGCCAGGAGGAGATAGGTGGGGTGTCAGGATTCCATGGGGCTATGGCGGAGCTCCTGGACCTCCCCCAAACCAAGCAGGGTTCTGCTGTCTATGCCCTAAATACATACACTCAGCATCCCCCCCCCCAGAAAGATCGCTCCAAATGGAAACTGCACGCAAGCACTCCTAAAGCCACTTTATCCGTCGTCTATGGAACCAACTGCCTGCACACACCCGAAGACCAGACTGACTGGTGGTTTTCCGAAAGGCAGTGAAGACTCTCCTTTTTGGTCAATGATGACTTTAACAAATGGACTCCTCTACGTAAAATGACTCCACCAATTAGACTCCATCCCTTTTCGCCTCCTTTTATGCACTTCCCGAATGTATCTGCCATGTCTGTGGACTTATTTTTGTGATTGTCTATTTGTAACCCGCTCTGAGCTTTTTGGGAAGACGGGTTAAAAAGCAAAATAAATAAATTTAATCTTTGATTCGTGCATATCGCATTGGTTTAGAAAAATGCAAAATGGAAATCCTTCTCCTGGCATAATCTATTGTGAAGCTGAAAAAAAAATCCTGTAGTTAGTTAAGGGGTTCTTTTACTAAGGCGCATTAGCCGTTATAGCATGCATGAAATATTTGCACGTGCAAAACGTTAACGTGTCCATAGTTACCACGTGCTAAAACGGCTAACGCTCCTTAATAAAAGGACCCCTACGTACTTAGAAGTGACAGAGTGACCATCTTCCTTGCAGATGACCTGAGCTTTCTCTCCGTGGAAGGCGTTTAAGTTTAGATTTCTGGTGCCACAGTGCCAGAGCTTTTCTGACTAATCTAATCTAATCTAATCTAAACCTTAAGTTTATATACCACATCATCTCCATGAGTATGGAGCTCGACTCGGTGTACAAGAACTTAAATAATAGGTAGAGAAGAAGAAAAAGGTTTACATGAACTTATGTGTAGAAGGGAGGAGAAAAAGGGGGGAGAATCGAGTTACAATTTGGTGAAAAGCCAAGTTTTCAGTTGTTTGCGGAATAATTGAAGGGAGCCCAGGTTCCGCAACGGGATGGTGAGGTCGTTCCAAAGACCTGTGATTTTGAAGAGAAGGGATTTTCCCAGTTTGCCTGCATAGTGGATGCCGCGTAGAGAGGGGAAGGCTAGTTTATACCTTTGGGCGATTCTGGAAGAGTCGGGACTGGAGGAATTGAAAGATAGTGGGATAAGGTGGGGGGAGGATGCCGTGAATGATCTTAAAAGCCAGGCAGGAACATTTGAAATGGATTCTGGAGATTATTGGGAGCCAGTGAAGTTTGGCAAGGAGTGGGGAGGCATGGTCAGACTTGCGTTTTGAGAAGATCAGCTTGGCTGCAGTATGACTGGGTTTTAAAATGACGCAACACCCAGACGTTTCTCTTTCGATGTGGAAACCAATTTGGAATGACAAAGTGAAATAATATCGGCTGAGCAATATTAAAGACCTTTTAACCACACGCGTTTTATGGCAGCGGGTGTTCTGGGAATTGCAGAGCAAGTTTATTTTAATATGTCGTGAGGTTTGCAAAATGAAAACTATTCATCTAATGCATTCCTCTCTTCATCAGAATTTGCATTTTAGCTTTGGGCTGTGAATTAGCAAGCAAAATGCACAATGAGAAAAAACCCAATTTAACATTAATCCAATTTAATGCGCAAAGAGGGAGAAAAAAGACCTATTTTTGCCATTAGTAGAGCGTGTACTATAGAAAATACTCTATGCTTAAAAGGAGCTAAAAGACTTATTTATTTAAAAATCTTTTTAACCTGCTTACACCTAAGTGGTTCACAAAGATACATACATATCTGTTAAATAAAAGAAAACATAAGAATATAAGAATTGCCGCTGCTGGGTCAGACCACTGTGCCCAGCAGTCCGCTCACGCGGCGGCCCTCTGGTCAAAGACCAGCGCCCTAACTGAGAATAGCCCTATCAGCGTACATCCTTGTTCAGCAGGAACTTGTCTAACTTTGTCTTGAATCCCTGGAGGGTGTCTTCCCTATAACAGCCTCCGGAAGAGCGTTCCAGTTTTCTACCACTCTCTGGGTGAAGAAGAACTTCCTTACGTTTGTACGGAATCTATCCCCTTTCAACTTTAGAGAGTGCCCTCTTGTTCTCCCTACCTTGGAGAGGGTGAACAACCTGTCCTTATCTACTTTGTCTTGATTCCCTGGAGGGTGTTTTCCTTTATAACAGCCTCCGGAAGAGCGTTCCAGTTTTCTACCACTCTCTGGGTTAAGAAGAACTTCCTTACATTTGTACAGAATCTATCCCCTTTCAACTTTAGAGAGTGCCCTCTTGTTCTCCCTACCTTGGAAAGGGTGAACAACTTGTCCTTATCTACTTTGTCTTGAGTCCCTGGAGGGTGTTTTCCCTTATAACAGCCTCCGGAAGAGCGTTCCAGTTTTCTACCACTCTCTGGGTGAAGAAGAACTTCCTTACGTTTGTACGGAATCTATCCCCTTTCAACTTTAGAGAGTGCCCTCTCGTTCTCCCTACCTTGGAGAGGGTGAACAACTTGTCCTTATCTACTTTGTCTTGAGTCCCTGGAGGGTGTTTTCCCTTATAACAGCCTCCGGAAGAGCGTTCCAGTTTTCTACCACTCTCTGGGTGAAGAAGAACTTCCTTACGTTTGTACGGAATCTATCCCCTTTCAATTTTAGAGAGTGCCCTCTCGTTCTCCCTACTTTGGAGAGGGTGAACAACCTGTCGTTATTTACTTTGTCTTGAGTCCCTGGAGGATGTTTTCCCTTATAACAGCCTCCGGAAGAGCGTTCCAGTTTTCTACCACTCTCTGGGTGAAGAAGAACTTCCTTACGTTTGTACGGAATCTATCCCCTTTCAACTTTAGAGAGTGCCCTCTCGTTCTCCCTACCTTGGAGAGGGTGAACAACCTGTCCTTATCTACTTTGTCTTGAGTCCCTGGAGGGTATTTTCCCTTATAACAGCCTCCGGAAGAGCGTTCCAGTTTTCTACCACTCTCTGGGTGAAGAAGAACTTCCTTACGTTTGTACGGAATCTATCCCCTTTCAACTTTAGAGAGTGCCTTCTCATTCTCCCTACCTTGGAGAGGGTGAACAACCTGTCTTTATCTACTAAGTCTGTTCCCTTCAGTACCTTGAATGTTTTGATCATGTCCCCCTCAAATCTTCTCTGTTCGAGGGAGAAGAGGCCCAGTTTCTCTAATCTTTCGCTGTACATAAAGAAATATATTACAGCCACAAAATTCATCAGCAAATCATTTCGCAAAAGACCTCTACAAAGAAAGTTGTTTTTAAAACCGTCTTAATCCCCCCCTGTTACAAAACCGTAGTGCGGTTTTTAGGCTGGCCGCGACAGTAACAGCTCCAGTGCTCATAGGAATTGTATGAGCGTTGGAGCTGTTATCGCCATGGCTGGTGCTAAAAACTGCGCAAAACCAAAAAGATTTGACCCCCAAGAAATCCACAGAGAAAAGAATCCAAGGAAAACAAAAAAAAACACTGTGGAGTGACGATGTTCCTGGGATGGACTTTATTCAAAATATCAAAGTTCCAAAGATACAATTAAGCAATCCACATGAAAATAAAATGATCCACGTAAAAACCTAAAGGACCTGAAAGCGTGGGACCCAACACGGTCCGTGTTTCGACAAGATAGTCTTCTTCAGGGGTCCCTGAAAGTCCTATGGTGGTAGATACGTGGAAAAATTGATATGTGGAGAGTCGTAAGGAGAACGCTGCTTGAAAACTGCGCTACATTTTTGTAAAAAAAAGGGCGGAGGGTAAATTTCTGTAAAGTCAGATAAGTTAAATTAATTTGTCTTGTTATTTTAACAAGGGCCTACCCAGGGTGAATAAAGATCTTATTTGACAGGTGCATTGAATGAAAGTAGCGATAGTGGGCATGAATAGAAATACGCGTATCTTTCAAATATTTATTTATATATTTTTAGTATTTCTAGTCCGCTTATAACCTAACCCCCTCTTTTACTAAGGTGCGGTAACTGAATTTGCGTGTGCTAAACGCTAACGTGCCCATAGACTAACATGCACGCGTTAACGGTTAACACACGCTAATTTGATTAGGGCAATGCTAATTGGTTAAAGCACCTTAGTAAAAGAAAGCCAAAGTGGTGTACGTTTAGGTACTCAAGCATTTTTCCTATCTGTCCTGGCAGGCTCACTATATAATGTACCTGGGTCAATAGGGGATTAAGTGAGTTGCCTAGTACCACAAGGAGCAGCATGGGATTTGAACCCGCAATCTCAGGGAGCTGAGGCTGTAGCTCTAACCACTGTGTCACACACTAATAACTGCAACCTGTAGAAAGTTCACGAGTTCACTCCGTTGTATTCTGAAACGATTTTCAGGGCCAATGGAATGGTATTAGATATTCTAGGACCTAGGTGAACCTTACTGGGCTTGATGGACCTTCAGAATGTCCCAGTATGGCAGCTCTTATGCGAGACAAGTATAGGACAATCAAGCCATTGTGACATCACTGGTGAGGTTGGCTCTTAGGCATTGGTGGAAAGAGGCATTATGACATCACAAGCTCAGCTCTGGAATGTTGCTACTCTTTAGGAAACAGGATACGGGGCTTGATGGACCTTCAGAATGTCCCAGTATGGCAGCTCTTATGCGAGACAAGTATAGGACAATCAAGCCATTGTGACATCACTGGTGAGGTTGGCTCTTAGGCATTGGTGGAAAGAGGCATTATGACATCACAAGCTCAGCTCTGGAATGTTGCTACTCTTTAGGAAACAGGATACGGGGCTTGATGGACCTTCAGAATGTCCCAGTATGGCAGCTCTTATGTGAGACAAGTATAGGACAATCAAGCCATTGTGACATCACTGGTGAGGTTGGCTCTTAGGCATTGGTGGAAAGAGGCATTATGACATCACAAGCTCAGCTCTGGAATGTTGCTACTCTTTAGGAAACAGGATACGGGCCTTGATGGACCTTCGGTCTGTCCCAGAATGGCAATTCTTATGTTCTTATGAAATGACCAAATGAACGGAACATTTTTTCCCCCCTGTGAACATCTCAACTAAGTAGGTTAGAAGGACGTACACATTATTCAGGAATACTAGAGATGATGGGATTGAAACTCAGTTGGAATGCATTTTGGAAC
Organism: Geotrypetes seraphini; assembly: GCF_902459505.1. NCBI lineage: Eukaryota > Metazoa > Chordata > Amphibia > Gymnophiona > Dermophiidae > Geotrypetes > Geotrypetes seraphini. The sequence goes on from NC_047085.1 coordinate 16,499,498, forward strand.
CGGCCTCATTCTTCATCAAATGAGAAGCTACAAACTTTGCTCTTTTGGTTTATTAGCATAGGACATGAATGGCAAAGAAGGTGAGGAGCAATTTACCTGTGATTACTGGAGGAGGAAACCCTGTGGAGGCTTAAACCATCCCCCATCAGCTGTGTTGACATGAAAAGATAGCATCCAGAAGGACCTGTCATAGACTCCCAATGCAGATATATATAATGTGGGTCTGTACAGGCATCTGTGTGGGTGTCATTGAAAAGGATTTTTTTTTTTTTTCCATCCTAGACAGTCAACACGGAGCAGTCAAAATCAAAGAGCATAATTATTTTCCTTTGCTATTTCTCTCAGATTAGCTTGACTTTGGCACATATGTTTCTCAATAATTAGTGTGTGTGTGTGTGGGGGGGGGGGTGTTTCTGTGGATGGCTTCAGAAAAAGGCAGGAAAATAATGTATGTCCTGCAGCCAGGCCCAGAGCTCTTAAGGAGAAAGGCATCGTTGCAATCTAATATAATACAACGCTAGGCCACGCATGCGCACTCCCAACGCGTGCGTCCATTTTCCGTGAGCTGTAGCGACCCGCAGGTAGGACTGCGCATGCGCGGCTTAAGGTTCAGTTTTTCGGTCTGCCCTGCTCCCTGCTGCTCCTTGCCGTATTGTATTTTTTAGTTGAAAGATGCAGCGGTGGCTTCTCTCACGATCCCCGCCTGCGTCGGACTTCATCAGGGACGCGTCAGAGGAAATTAGGCCAGTAGAAGACCCGAAGCAGCGTTTACTGTGCCTGGGACGCTGCTGCTCCTGTCGGGTTTGTCAGCCTTGTAGCGGTGGGAGGGTCAACGGGTGTTTCAGTTGTGCCGAGTAGGGTCGTCGGGGGGGGGGGGGAGGATTCGGGTGGGGGAGTCAGGCAGGCATCAGAGGGGGGGGAGGTTCAGTGGAAGGGGAATGGGAGGCAGGCAGGCTGGCATCGGAGGAGGGGTGGGGGGGTTCAATGGAAGGCAGACAGGCAGGATGGCATGAGGGGGGGGTTCCATGAAAACATGCTGCTCAGGGGGATGGGAGGCAAGCAAGCAGGCAGGCATGGGGGTGGGGGGTTTCAGTGGAAGGGGAATGGGAGGCAGGCAGGCTGGCATCGGAAGGGGGGTGGGGGGTTCAATGGAAGGCAGGCACGCATTTGGCATCGGGGGGGGGGGGGGTTCCATGGAAATATGCTGCTCAGGGGGATGGGAGGCAGGCAGGCTGGCATGGGGTGATTTCAATGGAAGTGGGATGGGAGGCAACGGAGGGGGTGGGGGGTTTTCAATGGAAGGCAGGCTGGCATCGGAGGGGGGAAGAAGGAGGCACTGGGGGCACTAAGGACATAGAAAGGGGCACTATGGACATAGGAAGGGGCACTATGGACATAAGAAGGAGGCACAGGGACATTCACAGACAGAAAAATGACAGACAGGCAGCATGCAAGGAGAGAGAGACAAATAAAAAAAATACCCAGACAGACAGACATGAAGGGAAGGGGGGGCTGACAAAGAAGAGGACTCGAGCCGCAAGGAAGAAGCTGGGCCTGCTTGCCTGTGGGGAACGCTATAAGGGAAGGGGGGGGGGGGGCCATGGAGCAGGCTACACCATGGGAAGGGAAGGGAGAGGAGCCGAACGGAGCAGCCAGATCGCAGCAGGCCACAACGCGGGGGAGGGGCCGAACAGAGCAGGCCAGATCGCGGTAAGAGAAGAGAAGGGGTGGGGGAAATGCTGCAACTGCTGCACAGGGACCTGGAGGGGAAGCCAAATACCGCTGCTGCTTTACAGGGAAGTCGGGGGGGGGGGGGGAAATGCTGTTGCTGTTGCTGCTCCACAGGGAAGTGGGATGGAAATGCTGCTGCACAGGGAAATGGAGGCAAAGAATGACTGACAGACAGCAGGAGGGAGGGAGACAGACAGAAAGGAAGAAAAACACAGGGGCAGGGAGAGGGACAGAAAGGCAGACAGAAAAAGGGAGCCAAGGAGAGAGAGAGCGAGAGACAGCGGGAGAGAGAGAGAGACAGAAAGAAAGAAAGACAGACAGACATATATTCTAGCACCCGTTAATGTAACGGGCTTAAAGACTAGTACAGCAATAATGTAATGACAGTTACAATAAAAGATTTTTTCCTATCAGCCCGATAGAGAGTAGCATAAGCTCAATTGCTATGGAGACCCAGCATCCTTTGGGAATCCGGACAGTGACAGGCAGCTAACAATAGGTACTCAGTGAGGGAAACCTAGGAAAACTCCAACCCACGTGTGCAGAGCTGGAACCATAATGATTAATGCAAGGAAAATTCAGCTTACCAAATGCTGTATAATATCTTTGCGCCATCAGCATTCCATTGGCAGAACTAGAACATTGATGTCTCATGAGAAAAAAATATGGAGGGCCCCCCTCCCCCTTCTGTAGGCACAGGCCTACCTCCTACTTTGAATTCAAGCCTGCCCAGCAGTGATGTAGCTGGCGGGAATCCCCAAAACTCATCTGCTTAAGACTCCTCGCTTCTCTCTCTTCCTTCAAGGGGGTCTCTTAACAAGACCTTGCTACCTTTTAAATCCTTCTTTTCATCGCTAGCAGCGAGCAGGGACTCATACCTACTGCTCGCGCCGGGCCTCATCCTTCCCTCCGACACAACTTCCTGTTTGCGGGACCAGGTAGATGCATCAGAGGGAAGACTTGGGATTGGCATAAACAGTGGGTGTGAGTTGCTGCTCGCTACCAGTAAATAAGAGAAGGATTTGAAAGGTACCAGGAGCTTGGAGGAATGCAATTAAGAGATCATAGTACCATAGTAAATGACGGCAGATAAAGACCTGAACGGTCCATCCAGTCTGCCCATTAGTTATACCCATTAAAAATACATGATTAAATTAACTTGTCTCTTCTTTGATATTTCTGGGCTGTAGACTGTAAAGTCTGGCATTGTCCTAGGTTCCAAATGCTGAAGTTGCCAAGTATTTCCAGGCCAGTAACATCCTCGTTCCAAGTTAGTGGAGTTTCCATTGATGCCCTCCCCAGCCCATCCTACACTAAATCACCACACATGGGACACAGACCGTGCAAGTCTGTCCAGTACCGACATTAGCTCTTTAATTTACATCCTTCGTTTTCTAATTAGAGATCCTCTATGTTTATCCCACACTTTTTTGAATTCCATCACCGTTTTCCTCTCCACCGCTTCCCTCGGGAGGGCATTCCAGGCATCTACCACCTTCTCCGTGAAAAAGAATTTCCTAACATTGCTCCTGAGTCTTCCTCTCCGCAACCTCAAATTATGCCCTCGAGTTTTACCATTTTCTCTTCTCTCCAATTGCTGAGGGGAGGGAGGGAGAGTGGGTGGGGATTTCGTGGCCACTTCTTTGGGCGTAGGCCTGCCCAAATTTGGGTGCCTGGCTATGCCCCTCCTCCCTATAAAATATTAAGGAAAAGAAATATAATGACTTCAAAAAAAATAGCTTAATAAAATGTAGGTACATTTAATTTCATATAGAATTTCTTTGAAATATGTTTTTGTATGTCAGATATTTAAGTTTTGTGTAAGAGGATGACACTGTAAAAACATTTCAGAAGCATATGAGGCTACTAAAATGGTGCGTAGTCTTGTCCTGAAGCGTATGGGAACTGACTTAAAGATCTCAATCTGTATACTTTAGAGGAAAGGCGGGAGAGGGGAGATATGATAGAGACGTTTAAATACCTACGTGATGTAAATGCACATGAGTCATAAGAACATAAGAACATAAGAACATAAGAACATAAGCAGTGCCTCTGCCGGGTCAGACCACAGGTCCATCCCGCCCAGCAGTCCGCTCCCGCGGCGGCCCAAACAGGTCACGACCTGTCTGTATTACCAGAAAGGGCTCCCTTGCAACCTTGGTTTCTCATTTAAGTCCTGTCTTCCTATCGAAGTCCTAACCCTCCGGTCTTGCACATGCACGACCTGGTTTGGTTTCTATACTCATTACCTGGTTAGCTTTCTATGCTTGTTACATCCCAGCTCTTCCCTCAGTATCCCACGATCCCTTTATCCCTCAGGAATCCGTCCAATCCCTGTTTGAATCCCTGTACCGTACTCTGCCTGATCACTTCCTCCGGTAGCGCATTCCAAGTGTCCACGACCCTTTGGGTGAAAAAAAACTTCCTTGCGTTTGTCTTGAACCTATCTCCCTTCAGTTTCTCCGAATGCCCCCTCGTACCTGTTGTCCCCTTCAGTCTGAATAATCTGTCCCTATCCACCCTCTCTATGCCCCTCATGATCTTGAAGGTCTCTATCATATCTCCCCTGAGCCTCCTCTTTTCCAGAGAGAAGAGCCCCAGCCTATCCAACCTCTCGGCGTATGGGCAGTGTTCCAGCCCTTTTACCATTTTCGTTGCTCTTCTTTGGACTCTCTCAAGTACCGCCATGTCCTTCTTGAGGTGCGGCGACCAATACTGAACGCAGTATTCCAGATGTGGACGCACCATCGCTCGATACAATGGCATGATGACTTCCCGTGTTCTGGTTGTTATGCCCTTCTTTATGATGCCAAGCATCCTGTTGGCTTTTTTCGAGGCTGCTGCGCACTGTGCAGATGGCTTCAGTGATGCATCCACCAGCACACCCAAGTCTCTCTCAAGTCTGCTGTCTCCCAATAATACCCCCCCCAGTCGAGTCTCTTTAATTTGAAAGGAACATAAGAACATAAGAAACGCCCTCACCGGATCTAGTCCGGCGATCCGCACACGCGGCGGCCCATTTAGGTACTCCTTTTTGGAGACCCGGATTTACCGTATCCCTCAATATGATATGCAAGAAGGTGTGCATCCAACTTGCGCTTGAATCCCAGTACCATAGTCTCCTCCACAACCTCCTCCGGGAGTGCATTCCAAGCACCCACCATGCGCTGTGTGAAACAGAATTTCCTGACATTTGTCCTAAACCTGCTGCCACTCAGTTTCAGTCTATGTCCTCTTGTCCTCGTCACATCAGAATATTTAAGTAATGCTTCTTTTTGGTCTATTTTATCAAATCCTTTTAATATTTTAAAAGTCTCTATCAAATCCCCTCTTAGTCTTCTCTTCTCAAGGGTAAACAGCCCCAGCTTTCTGAGTCGATCTTTGTAGGTCAAATTTTCCATTCCTTTCATAAGTTTCGTGGCTCGCCTTTGCACCTTTTCCAGCAGAGTTATATCTTTTTTAAGGTATGGAGACCAGTGTTGGACACAGTATTCTAAGTGCGGTCGGACCATTGTTCTATAAAGTGGCATTATGACCTCTTCCGTTCTACTCGTAATCCCCTTCTTAATTATGCCCAACATCCTGTTCGCTTTCTTCGCCGCCGCCGCACATTGTGCCGATGGTTTTAGGGTACTGTCAATCAGTACCCCCAAAATCCCTTTCCTGCTCGCTTTTTGCTAACTTCACCCCCAACAACTCTGCAATGAGAGGGCATAGGATGAAGTTAAGAGGTGATAGGCTCAGGAGTAATCTAAGGAAACACTTTTTCTCAGAAAGGGTAGTAGATGTGTGGAATAGTCTTATGGAAGAGATGGTGAAGACAGAGACTGTCTGAATTGAAGAGAGCCTGAGATAGGCACGTGAGATCTCAGAGAGAGGAAGAGATAATGGTTACTGCGGATGGGTAGACTGGATGGTCCATTTGGCCTTTATCTGCCATCATGTTTCTATAACCATAAAGCCCTATGACCTCACAATACAAGTGTTAAGAGCTGCCTTTAACCATAAAGCGCTATGACCTCACAATGAGTGGAAGTCAACAGAGGGTAGTGATCAATGGAGATCGCTCTGAGGAAAGGGATGTTCCAGTGGTGACCTCAAGCTTCTATTCTTGGCCTGCTCTTTTTAACATTTTTATAAACGATATTGCTGAAGGGTTGTCGGGTAAGATTTGCCTCTTTGCAGATGATACCAAAATCTGCAATAGAGTAGACACGCCCCATGGTATGAATAACATGAAGAAAGACCTGGCAAAGCTTGAAGAATGGTCTGAAATTTGGCAGCTAAAATTTAATGCTAAGAAATGCCAGGTCATGCATTTGGGCTGCAAAAACCTGAGGAAGTGGTATGGTTTAAGGGGTGAAGAACTTATGTGCATGACGGAAGAGCGGGACTTGGGTGTGATTGTATGTGATGATCTTAAGGTGGCCAAACAGGTTGAAAAGGTGACGGTGAAAGCTAGAAGGATGTTAGGTTGCATAGGGAGAGGTATGGCTAGTAGGAAAAAGGAGGTATTGATGCCCCTGTATAAGACTCTGGTGAGACCTCATTTAGAATATTCTGGAGGCCACACCTGCAAAAAGATATAAAAAGGATGGAGTCGGTCCAGAGGAAAGCTACTAAAATGGTGTGTGGTCTTCATGATAAGGCGTTTGGGGACAGACTTAAAGGTCTCAATCTGTATACTTTGGAAGAAAGGCGAGAGAGGGGAGACATGATAAAGATATTTAAATACCTACGTAATGTAAATGCATATGAGTGGAATCTCTTTAATTTGAAAGGTGTCACCAGCCGAGCCTGCGAGGAAACTGCGGGGGACCGCCGACTGGTGGCAGCATGACCCTGGCGCGGCTCCCAAAGGGAGAGACCCTAAACGGTAGTGAAGTTCTTTGGCTCTACAATAATAATACTAATAAGCCAACAAGTCCTCAGACTATTCTATCAAAAGGAATAAACAACAAAAACGATTCCACTGGCTTTTCCTCCTCCAACAAACAGTTCGTAGTAGCCAGTCAGTAGTCCTACAAACAAACTTAAGTTTTGCCCCAGGTAAGTAATCCTATGTTCAAGGCGGCAGTTTCACTCAGCTTCAAAGCAGAAAACAAAACAAAGGAAACACTTTTACACTTCTTCCTAGAGTCCTGGGCTTTCTGTAACACAGTCCTGCTCTTCACCAGGCTCCTGTATAATAAATCACAAATACAGCTTGTAAACTTCGCCTCTCTAGGCTGCAGCAACCTGGGGACAGAATTGCTGGGTCCACCTTTTACTATTGGCTTTTTCAAGCACCCGCAAAAATCCCAAACCCTAGGTCTTCGGGGAACCCACCCCAATTCTGTAAGTCACTGGCTCTTGATGCAGCAAAGAAAACTCCAAAAAGAAAACCACACCAGCTTCCTTCTGGCTCAGTCCCAGCTGGTGTCCAGCAACTTAATTAAGGCTCCACACAGCTCAAGCACCATATCCATCCAGCCCCCACTGCTGTGCAATGGGAAAAAAAAAAACTTCCTTTCTCAAAAACAGTTCCTTCAGTAAATTGTCCCAACAAAAATCCAAAAAGAGCAAAATAAGTTACTGGCAAGAAACTGCCAAACTCACATCCATCGGTTCCACCGATTCAGCTTCAGGCACTCCAAACTCAGCTATGTCCATACATTCTTCTGGAGCCTCCAGCTCTGTAATCTCCTGGGGTGCAGAGCTTTCCCATTCCATAGGCTCCTAGCTTGTGCTTTGCCTTTGCCTGGCCAGAAGTGCCAGGTCTTCCTATGCTGCCTGCCTCACAGACTCTGAGAGCTGTTTTAAGGTATTAAATCATATAGCATATAAGTTGTTTAGATATATACATCAATCTATCACAGGCTGACGCAGAAAATCACATTTACTTCTTATTTTGTCTTCATCATTAAGGATATATAGTTACAAAAACTTCTCTTTTTGTTCCGAGAATCTTTGTATGGACCTTCGGATAGCAATCAGACAAAACCAGCCAATTGCTTTAACTCTGTATCAGTCCAACCTTAATTCATGTTTTCTTTATATTTTATTTCAATTTTTTAATTATATAAAATGCAAGGGGCCTCACATGACTTATCTTATAGTGAAGTGCTCCTATATTCTCCTCTCCCAACATGCATGTTTCAGAATGAAACTTTCTTCAGGGTCAAGGAATGCTATAAAACAATATTAGATAACATTGAAACTTGTATCCTGAAAATCTAACAAAATCTAGCTTCCTGTGGCTTGGGCACAGGTTTGAGTGCTCTCTGGCTCCCTCTCTGTTCACTAGGAATATTACTGTTAGGGAACTGATGAAACTTCCTCAGGGGGCTTACTCTCCTAACAGGCTCTGGCTCTAGCATGGGTTCCAGCTCGGGGTCAGGTTCATGCTCCTCAGGATAGGCAGCCCTGTCCTCAGCAGCCTCCGAGGAACTACCTTTAACTGGTTTCCTGCCTCGGGGAACTGGTTTAGTGCATGTCTTACTCCTGACAGGTTCATCCCTGGGGATGGAAATGTCACAAAGGAAAGTCTGCAATGAGAGGGCATAGGATGAAGTTAAGAGGTGGTAGATGCGTGGAACAGTCTCCCGGAAGAGGTGGTGGAGACAGAGACTGTGTCTGAATTCAAAAGGGCCTGGGATAGCCACGTGGGATCTCTCAGAGAGAGAAAGAAATAATGGTTCCTGCGGATGGGCAGCTCTATGACCTCACAATACAGGTGCAAAGAGCCTTAGCCTATAGGAAGAGGAGATGCAAATGTTAAGAGCCTTAGCCAATAGGGAGAGGAGGAGATAATGGTTACTGCGGATGGACAGACTGGATGGGCCATTTGGCTTTTATCTGCCACCGTGTTTCTATTTTGCGGTTGAGAGGTCCCTATATAATAATAATAACTTTATTTTTGTATACCGCCATACCCAGAAGAGTTCTAGGCGGTTCACATCAATTAAACAGAGTTACAAGTGGTTCACATCAATTAAACTAAACAGAGTAACAAGCGGTTCAAGACCAAATTGATCAAAATTGCCAGGGGGGAAGGGGAAGAGGTGGTGAGGGGGAGGGGAAGGTTTATTTAGTTAGGAAGGGGCATTTAGGATCCTGGTCTTGGAAGAGGTGGGTTTTGAGCATTTTTCTAAAGCCGAGGTAGTTGGGGGCCTTGAGGGCCATTTGGGTTAGCCATGGGTTTAGCTGACAATGAGTGATAAAAACTTCGATCATCCTAATTGTAGATATTTACCATTCTTGTATACTCCCGATGCTTCCTTGAAGAAATGAATTGAAACATGGCATGTCAGTGGAGCCACCCCCTTGATTTATTAAGAAGATAAGTCGCTTCTTACTAAATACTCAATATTGAAATTATTTATAAGTAATATCACTATGGGTGTTTTAGTATATACATTAAGAAAAAGGATCCGGTGAAGAAAGTGGCTCGTGCAATTCATATATTGCAAGCACGCAAAGAAACGAACAGCCTGCTGAGGATTCTACACATCAAAAAATTGTTTGCATAAATTGGTATTTATATATAGGGTTATAAAATTGATAAATTACACACTATTAACTGGGTTGCTATGGTTGAATTTTGGTGACTATCCAGTTATATTATTAGCCTTTTGCCTACTTCAAACAACATATTTCAATAACATATTTGAACCAAGTATATAAAGAGCACCAAGCAAGAAAAATATTACGATAAATAATAAAAAATACAAAATATGGAAGCACAGTGCATTAAAAAAGAAATTACATACCACTTTCATAAAAAGAAGGACTCTGCATCCCAAAGGACTATCCCCCTCTTCCACATGTCGGTAACATAAATCTTATATACAAACACAGGATGTCCGGGATGGTACTTGGAGAGACCCCCCAGGAAAGAGCCTTGAGAGTACTGCTCGACTGAAGCCGCCTGAGCAATGCGCGGCGGTGGCGAAAAGGGCAAACAGAATGCTAGGAATGATTAAGAAAGGGATCACGAACAGATCGGAGAAGGTTATCATGCTGCTGTACCGGGCCATGGTGCGCCCTCACCTGGAGAACTGCGTCCAGCACTGGCCGCCATACATGAAGAAGGACACGGTACTACTCGAAAGGGTCCAGAGAAGAGCGACTAAGATGGTTAAGAGGCTGGAGGAGCTGCCGTACAGTGAGAGATTAGAGAAACTGGGCCTCTTCTCCCTCGAACAGAGGAGCTTGAGAGGGGACATGATCGAAACATTCAAGATAATGAAGTGAATAGACTTAGTAGGTAAAGACAGACATCACACTCTCCAAGGTAAGGAGGGCACCCTCTAAAGTTAAAAGGGGATACAAACGTAAGGAAGTTTTTCTTCACCCAGAGAGTGGTAGAAAACTGGAACGCTCTTCCGGAGGCTGTTATAAGGGAAAACACCCTCCAGGGACTCAAGACAAAGTAGATAAGGACAGGTTGTTCACCCTCTCCAAGGTAGGGAGAACGAGAGGGCACTCTCTAAAGTTGAAAGGGGATAGATTCCGTACAAAAGTAAGGAAGTTTTTCTTCATCCAGAGAGTGGTAGAAAACTGGAACGCTCTTCCGGAGGCTGTTATAAGGGAAAACACCCTCCAGGGATTCAAGATAAAGTTAGACAAGTTCCTGCTGAACTGGAACGTATGCAGATAGGGCTAGTCTCAGGGTACTGGTCTTTGACCTGGGGGCCACCGCAGGAGCAGACTGCTGGGCATGATGGACTACTAGTCTGACCCAGCGGCAACTTCTTATGTTCTTACAAAGCCACACAGTAACGGCCCCGAAGCCCATAGAGATATTTCAGAGACATTAACATCTGGATTATGAGATTTGAATATAATGCTCGAGAAAGATATCTGAGTCAAAATATTAAATATCTTTTGTAGAATTACCCAAACTTCTTTCAAAAAGGAATTAACAAAAGAACATTCATATATCATATATACAGTGTTTCCCCGGTCGTTCGTGGTATTTTCCGACCGCGAACCACCAACAAGGAGAGAACAGCTGGAGAGGCGGGAGAGAGCAGCCGGAGCGCCGGCAAGTGCAGGAAATCACTCGCCGTACGCTCCGACCGCCTCTTCCTGCACTAAAGTTGGGCCTTATCCAATCAGGAGCTGCTTTGACACGCAGCTCCTGATTGGTAAGGCCCGACTTAGTGCAGGAAAACACCCTCCAGGGATTCAAGACAAAGTTAGACAAGTTCCTACTGAACCAGAACGTACGCAGGTAAGGCTAGTCTCAGTTAGGGCACTGGTGTTTGACCAAAAGGACTGCCGTGTGGGCGGACTGCTGGGCATGATGGACCTCTGGTCTGACCCAGCAGCAGCATCTCTTATGTTCTTATATGCTAAAATGTTCTGTATCAGCTGGAATAGAAATTCCTTTAGAAATATCTTGACATTTGGAAACTGTGGAAGGCAGTAGCCAAACAGCATGATATCAAGAGTTGCGTAACTTATTCGAGTGTCCCGAACCCCCCAGTTAACCCTTAGCTTGTGTTGCTCATGAAGAAGGGGTGGGAGTGTTCATTAATACATCTTTCACTATAACTAGCTAATTATAACCTGTAAACTGTATATTATGGGGCTCCTAATCAAAACAAAAATGCATCTAAAAAACTCCCCAAGTCGACACTTGGACGACCAAAAAGACAGGTTGTCCAAATGCCGTTAATCGAAATGTTTTTTTTTTAGATGTATCCAGAGACTTTTTAGACCGCTGAATCCCACTGTATGCCCAGAGCTGAAAGGGGTGTTTTTGAAGGAGTGGTGAGGGCGGGAGGTGGGAGGGATGTGGGCCGACCTCACTGAGTCGTACTGCAGGGATAATCAAAAGTTTTACGAGGCTACAGCGAGTGATTTCCTGCATTCGCCGGCGCTTCGGCTGCTCTCTCCTGCCGCCTTCTCCAGTCTCCCCCATGAAAAACTGTATTCACGGTTTTTCAAGATTCACGGGGGTTCCTGGAATGGAACCCCCACGAATATCGGGGGAGTACTGTATAAGAGTACCCAGAAGTTGCTTACATTTCCAACATACATTAGACGACACGAAACTCATCGGGTTGTAGATCCAGTGATAAGTGCTGGCATAACTTTTAAGTAAAGTATTAGAAACTGTAAATACTTCAAGATCTTATTGATGCAACATCATACAGGGTGCAAAAGAATTAGCACAGGGTTGCAGAGCCTTTCACCCCTGGGTCAACACTCCAATTTCAGCACTGCATGTTAATGGCCGGTCGAAAGTATTTTGGTGGCTTGAGTGAAATTAGTTTGTGGCTGGATCTGCAGTTGTCCTACAAGTGAATAGATGACCACATAGGAAAAAAAGGAAATAAAATCCTTGACACAGTTTGACATTTAATTGATGTCATTGCACTATCCTGACATTTGATTGATCAGAGATTGCACTAGCCCGAGAATTGAATTGCCCTCTGACCCTTGGAAGTGATTATTCTACTGCAGAGCTGTGGCATGTTGCCAGGGTAAGGCCATACTACACCTGATCTGTGGATGAATGGAAAATTTTAGTTCCTGGATCTGTCTGGAAATTTAAAAGACAATATACAGTATAAGTCACTCAGCAGCTCTGGATTTGATTTCCAGTTCAGGTTGTGTGCTCCTGGTTTGGCTACTGCCGAGACCATTGTAGAGACCTGTGGGAGTGGCCTAAGGGATCTCAATCAGAGTCTTAGACCCAATCAGAGTCTTAGGCCAGTTAGAAGTAGTAGAAGCCAATCAGAGTCTTAGGCCAATTAGAAGTAGTAGAAGCCAATCAGAATTGGGCACTCCTTCTGCCGCAGACATTTGGGGGTGGGGTGGGGCGGCTTTGGGGGTTCCGGCTGGGCATCCCTCCTGCAGGGGGATGTCTTGGGGGTGACAGCAGGAGGACTGGGCATCCCTCCTGCTGGTAGCATTTGCATGTGGGGTGGATCCCTGCCACAGCCGCTAAATTGATTGTGTCCCACAAACTGATTGTGGGGGGAGATTTTCTTGCTGCGATCAGCTCTGCATCAACCCAATTCATTAACCGGCGTTTATGACATAGATGCTGGTTAGAGAATTGTGGTGTTAGGTGATTCTATGTAGGACTCCCATGAGCAAATCGCAAAAGCCGCATAGGCGGCTTCTGAGACACGGTGTCATACAGAATCCAGCCCTTAGACCTGGTTTTACATTGTCTAAGTCACAACATATACCTGTAAGTTCCATCCAGGCAGCCTCGTAAAACTTTTGATTATCCCTGCAGTACGACTCAGTGAGGTCGGCCCACATCCCTCCCACCTCCCGCCCTCACCACTCCTTCAAAAACACCCCTTTCAGCTCTGGGCACACAGTGGGATTCAGCGGTCTAAAAAGTCTCTGGATACATCTAAAAAAAAACCATTTCGATTAACGGCATTTGGACAACCTGTCTTTTTGGTCGTCCAAGTGTCGACTTGGGGAGTTTTTTAGATGCATTTTTGTTTTGATTAGGAGCCCCATAATATACAGTTTACAGGTTATAATTAGCTAGTTATAGTGAAAGATATATTAATGAACACTCCCACCCCTTCTTCATGAGCAACACAAGCTAAGGGTTAACTGGGGGGTTCGGGACACTCGAATAAGTTACGCAACTCTTGATATCATGCTGTTTGGCTACTGCCTTCCACAGTTTCCAAATGTCAAGATATTTCTAAAGGAATTTCTATTCCAGCTGATACAGAACATTAGAGCATATAAGAACATAAGAGATGCTGCTGCTGGGTCAGACCAGAGGTCCATCATGCCCAGCAGTCCGCCCACACGGCGGTCCTTTTAGTCAAAGACCAGTGTCCTAACTGAGACTAGCCTTACCTGCGTACGTTCTGGTTCAGCAGGAACTTGTCTAACTTTGTCTTGAATCCCTGGAGGGTGTTTTCCCCTATAACAGACTCCGGAAGAGTGTTCCAGTTTTCCACCACTCTCTGGGTGAAGAAGAACTTCCTTACGTTCATACGGAATCTATCCTCTTTCAACTTTAGAGAGTGCCCTCTCGTTCTCTCTACCTTGGAGAGGGCGAACAACCTGTCCTTATCTACTAAGTCTATCCCCTTCAGTACCTTGAATGTTTCGATCATGTCCCCTCTCAATCTCCTCTGTTCGAGGGAGAAGAGGCCCAGTTTCTCTAATCTTTCACTGTACGGCAGCTCCTCCAGCCCCTTAACAATCTTAGTCGCTCTTCTCTGGACCCTTTCGAGTAGTACCGTGTCCTTCTTCATGTACGGCGACCAGTGCAAGATTTATATTTTATAAATCAAGATTTGATCACGTTACACCATTGTTTGTGGAATTATATTGGCTTCCAGTAGTCAAGTGGGTCGAATTTAAGTTACACTGTTTAACTCCTGATAGCGTCCCCAGATTTACTGAACTACAACTATTGAATAGTGTAACTCAGAGCATTTGATATTATCTTTTTCATCTATGAAATGTGTAAAATATAAAATGATCCACTGCAATTCATTTAAACATCAAACTGCAAAAGTTTGGGATCTACGGTACTACCCATAGAGATTCACAGCACTATTACTAGGCATACTCTGTTTCACAAAAATCTGAAAACATGGCTCTGCCAGAAATCTTGGTTAGGGGTTTAACTTTACCCTGATTTTGCTATGTATTGTCAGCATTACATTACTGCGTGCTGGCATGTCCAGAGTGCAAGCAAAGGATTCTGGGATATTATATTCAAACAATCTGACCCTGGGAATGTTAGTGAAGATAGACTGAACGGCTTCTCCCCATTCAGTCCAACAAAAGACCTTTTACTGAGAATGTCACTGCAAGCAGACTAAATAACCCTTAAAAACACAGTACTTACGATTAACAAAAGATTTCTTGCCTAGTACTTGGGAGTATCCTGCAAAGCCCTGGACTTTCGAAAGATATGTCAATTGAGGGCCATTGTTTCAAACAAATACCAAATTGTGACACGGAGAGATACTGGAAAATACATTGAGACCAGTACTTAAGTCCAGCAAAAGGCTTTTGGTCTTGATGCTTGGACAAACAAAAGGAATACAGCCAGATACTGGAAGATATTATATTTAGAACACACTCAAATCTATAAAGACAGGCTTCAGGTCCCCCTGCCTCTTTTTCTCCTTTCCTCCTTCAGCCTTTCACACCTCTACTCCCATCATTCAGCCACACACATACCATTCTGACAGGCAAGACACAGGCTTTTTCTGCTCTGCTATCTCATACACCCAAACACAGATATACCCCTCCTCAGCCATTTTCAGAAGGACAGTTGCATGTGCCTTATACACCCACAGAAGCAGCTCTAAATACAATTTATGCTCTATATTTGTGAAAGTCTATTCCTATGTAATATGCTTTTTCCGAACCACCTAGTTGCTGTCCCACTGCCTCTGAGGCAAAATACCCAAAATAGGCTCGACAATACAAAAACACAAAGCACAAAAGATTACATGTA
Source organism: Geotrypetes seraphini (assembly GCF_902459505.1). NCBI lineage: Eukaryota > Metazoa > Chordata > Amphibia > Gymnophiona > Dermophiidae > Geotrypetes > Geotrypetes seraphini. Next base: position 16,514,682 of record NC_047085.1, read on the forward strand.
TTTCTACCTTTGTGGAAGTGAAAATGCTATTTGCAACCCACTGTATCAGAAATCTTTGTTAGGAGTTTAATCTGATTTTTAACATTGCATTGTATGGTTTTGTATTACAATAATGCTCTTGTAATCTGCCTCGAACATCACCATGGAGGATTTGGTGGGAAATAAAATAACTTATAACATAATACTAATGCATGCTTACCGCTGCTTAAAATCCATGGTCATAGGGCACATTCAGGTACCATTCACTAATTATGGGCTTGGCGCACTCCATCCACACTGGGTGCATGTTTGGGGGCAGAGTAGGCGTGTTCTATGCTAATCAGTTAGCGTGTTGGTATTGATATGTGCTGACCGATTAACACAAGATTAGCTTGGGAGTCCTTACCGCCTACAAAATAGGTGGTGAAAAGGGCTCATGCCCTAATGGCCATGCACCAACTTTGAAATGAGCATATGGCCATTATAGGTGTAAGCTAGAGTAAATACGTGGTATTGATTGTGTGTGGAAACATTAAACATAACATCTTACTGAGACATAGAGACTGTAAGCTTCTACATATTTATTTAATCTGACCTTAATTAAGATTGCTAATTAATCTGTGTTACTATTAATTTGAACTAAATAAAAGCCATACTTTAAATTAGTGACTCAGAAAACAGGGGGAGGATACCAGTCTGCATTCGTTGCTGGCTGAGTGGGCCTAAACTGACCACTCCTTTTTTCCTATCTAACTGTGGTCCAAGATAATGGAAGGATGCATACTCACAGTGGCATAGTAAGCGAAGGGGGGGGGGTTGCAGGCCTCTCCTCCTCTCTGCTCCCCCGCATTCCTCTTTAAATGTTCACCAGTTCAAGCAGCATCTTCCACTTGCTGCTCGGGCCGACCTTGGCTCACTTCTGATGTCACTTTCTGCGGGACCAGGACATGATGTCAGAAGGGAGCCAAGACCAGCAAGAGTAAAATCTGGACCCCCCTAGACCCGCCCACTTTGTTTGTTTTTATTCATTTATATCCCACCCTTACCCAGGGCGGGTTACAAACTTACGTACAAAGCTATAACATTACATTAAACCTTACATACACCATCAACAATCCACCCATTCCCACCCCTGACGCGATTCCGAGGAAGCTTTTCAAAACCCAGCACTTTGTCCGGACAAAGTGCCGGGTTTTGAAAAGCTGTCCAGAGCCCTAGACATGTTCTCGCAAAGGAGGACATGTTCGGGGGAAATCCAGATGTCTGGTAACCTACTCAAGCAGCCAGAAAGAGTGGAGGGCATATGGTGCTGCGACTTGGGGCACCACTGCCCCAGGCAACCTCACTTGAAATTCCACTGCATGCTCAATAAGGGGTCAGTGCCATAGCTACATGTTGAGAGCATGCATCTAATGGCCTGGGTCTATAGAGAGCATATAACTTGGTTGCTCTCATTGACATGAGAGCCACCCACTTTCTATGTATACCGCAGAAATGGCTGCTACATACCTTCGGCAGATAAACTGTGTAGGAATGATGCTTTCACACAAGGCTCAGATCGGGATGAGGCGACCTAAATGGATGGTCTCTCCCCCTTTTATTGAGAATCTTAGCTCCTTTAATTACTTGGCTAATGTTCTGCAAAGTTACAATTTCATCATGCATTTACAGTGAGGATTATAGCAAGGTAACTCATTTGTTTACATATCTCATGTGCTTCTCAAAGCTACTATCTCACATGACATAAGAATACATCATAACAGTTACAATAAAGTGATTTCCTTTGTGTACACTTCTGATATGTCTAAAATCTTACTATAGCATGTGACAGTCCAAAGATTATAATGCATGCTCCTTAAGCCTCTTGGGATTAGCCTTAAACTCAGTGCCTGCTTTTGCACGTAGGCAAAGTTTGATTGTTGCCTATATAAGGAATTCTTAAACAAGATAAGGGATAAGATAAAGGTAGACTTGGGTCAGGTTAATATGTGACAAAAAGGGAGGTGGGGATACCTCAGCATTCTGTCACAAGGTGCTAGCATTTTCCTTGCTAATAGAATGTCGATGTGGCAGGAGGGAGAGGAAATGAGAAAGGATACAAACATCCTTCACAAGGCCTCAGATCCAAACACAAGGCCTTAGATCACTATGCTGACCTGGCCTATGTGCTCTGACCTTGCTCTGGTTCAGAGCTGCATCCCTTCAGAATTGTACTGTGATGTTTGTGCTATAAAAACCCTTAACAATACCAAAAATGAGCAGACCACTTTTCATTGAAGGAGAAATGATAAAACAAATTTCTAGCAGAGTACACTGGAGGCCAAAAAGTGGTAGGATTCAGTTATGCATTGAACATATAGAAACAAATCCTTAATGGTAAAGGGAGAGAAAAAAAGATCACAGCTTCTGCAGGACAGGATTAATTCATCGAGGGCCCCTAAGTACACTGGGCCCCCTGCCCCGCCCCACCATGCCCCCAGGCGGAAACAGGAAGCTGCGTCAGAGGGAAGCTTTGGGCAAGCAGCACCACTTGCAAAATTACAGTTCCCGTTGCCTTTCTTACCCGCGTTGCTTGCTTGTCATACTTTCCGTTGATGGGGGGAGGGGGGAGCCGCATTACTGATCAGGGGGGGGGCCGCGCTGCCGATCGGGGGGAGCCTGCATTGCCGATTGATGCTGGAGGGGCCCATCGCCGTTTGGAAAAAACAATGTTGATGCCCTCCTTCATCGGGCCCCCCTGACCATTTCGGGCTCTAGACACTACTGGGCCTATTGGTTAATCCTGCCCCGAGCTTCTGTAAGAATTGTGATGGATATGTACGTAGGTTGGCGCAAGCAGGCAGAGTGGGAGGAACTGATCCAAATGGGATTTGCTGTGGTGATTATATTCATGCAGAAATATCACATAACAGTCTGGCAGGATTATGAAGCATGATCTATGGTTTGGTACAAGGTTTAGCTTTCCATACCTCTTGATTATCAGAATGTATGATCAAAACTGATTTAAGTTGTACCTACCTATGAATTAGCATCTGTACAATTGACTTGTGTGTTAAAAAATTCTAAGAACATAAGAGCATAAGAATAGCCTTACTGGGTCAGACCAATGGTCCATCAAGCCCAGTAGCCTGTTCTCACGGTGGCCAATCCAGGTCCCTAGTACCTGGCCAAAACCCAAGGAATAGCAACATTCCATTCAGAACCCCAAGGAGTAGCAAGATTCCGGAATCCCAAAGAGTAGCAACATTTCATGCTACCGATCCAGGGCAAGCAATGGCTTCCCCCCATGTCTTTCTCAATAACAGACTATGGACTTTTCCTCCAGGAACTTGTCCAAACTTTTCTTAAAACCAGGAAAGTAAGCTTTGACAGCTCAGACCCCCCCCCTCCCCAACCACAATTTAAAAAAAAAAAAAAACAACTGAAAAAGAAATTGTAAAAATAGGGGGATGCCAAATTTTCAAAAATAAATAAAAAGAACTAAAATCACATTTCTACTTGGTTGCATCAGTCTTAATAGGCAATGCACAGCTAATGTACCACCAGAAGCTGGCGTCAATGAGTCATTAACTCATTAGCACGATATGTTAAATTCATTGGCACTATGTTGATAATGAATAGTCATTAAATTATTATCAGAGTTTAATTACGGGTGTGAAATGAGCAGGGGTTTTTCCCCCCTAATAATTGTTCGAGCTCCCTGCTTATAGTGTTCTCATTTTGCAGCTGTGAGGGCTTTGCAGGTTTTTCTTTTTTAAGATGAAATGTTAACGTTTGTCATAGTGGGGTTCTGTCTGGCTAGGGCAGGGGTGGGCAATTCCGGTCCTCGCGAGCCGGAGCCAGGTCAGGTTTTCAGGATCTCCACAGTTAATATGTATGAGATGGATTTGCATGCACTGCCTTCTTCAGATGCAGATCTATCTCATGCATATTTATTGTGGATATCCTGAAAACCTGACCTGGCTCTGGCTCTCGAGGACCAGAATTGCCCACCCCTGGGCTAGGGTGATAATGTTTTGCTTTTTGAGCCTCTGTAGAGTTTGAAAGTTAAGTGATACGAACGAGAAGGCCTCCTACTTAGCCTGATGGCACAGTTGGGGATCTTGTCCTACTCACCTGATTTGGCCCCTTTGGACTGGTTAGAGCTGCTTCTTGTAACCCTGGGCAAGTCTCTCAATCCTCCAGTGCCCCCTGCTTTGAATGTCAGCTTTGAAATGCCAAAGCCACAAAAAGGCGACCCCATTCCCTTCATGTTTTCCTTCTCTAACCTCAAGAAACGCCTCAAGGGAAGAAACTTTTCAAGCGCTGAGGATGCCACATTAGTTGCGGACAAGTGGTTTGCAGCACAACCCAAAGAATTTTTCTTGGATGGGTTAAAGAAGTTAGAATAATGAAGTCATAAGGGCGTAGAGCTCAGTGGTGAATATGAAGAGTGAATATGTTTTTTTCAATCCCGTAGCGTGTTGTTTTCTTTACAAAGCCAAGGACTTATCGGCTCCCCCTCGTGCCTTGGAACTTCTGCATTCTGCTCACTTTATGGTCCTTTTCCCAAACTGCAGAAAGTACTAATATGTGCTTATAGTACCAAAGGGCTTACTACAGGGATGACACGCTCAGGCATTCCGTGGTAACTTTTACATATGTGTGCACTAACCACATGCTAAAAATTTAAATCTATGCTAGGAATCATTAGAAAATATTCTAATGCATCTGCATTGCTCCATGGTGCAACCTAACCTTGAGTATTATGTTCAGTTCTGGTCTCCTTATCTCAAGAAAGATATAACGGCGCTGGAAAAGGTTCAAAGAAGAGTGACCAAGATGATAAATGGGATGGAACTCCTCTCATATGAGGAAAGACTAAACGGTTAGAGCTCTTCAGCTTGGAAAAGAGACGGCTGAGGGGAGATAGGATTGAAGTCTACAAAATCCTGAGTGGAGTAGAAAGGGTACAAGTGGATCGAGTTTTCACTCTGTCAAAAATTACAAAGACTAGGAGACACATGATGAAATTGCAGGGAAATACTTTTAAAACCAATAAGAGGCAATATTTTTTCACTTTGAGAATAGGTAAGCTCTGAACGCATTGCCAGAGGATGTGGTAAGAGCGGATAGCGTAGCTGGTTTTAAGAAAGGTTTGGACAAGTTCCTGGAGGAAAAGTCCATAGTCTGTTATTGAGAAAGACATGGGGGAAGCTATTGCATGCCCTGAATCGGTAGAATGGAATGTTGCTACTATGTTGGATTCTGGAATGTTGCTGCTATTCAGGCTTTTGCCAAGTACTTGTGACCTGGATTGGCCACTTTTGAAACAGGAAGTTGGGCTAGATGAACCATTGGTCTAAACTTTAATAACTTTATTTTTGTATACCGCCATACCCCGAAGAGTTCTAGGCAGTTCACATTAGTTAGACAGAGATTACAAGTGGTTACATATCAAATTGATCATAGAGTTGCAAACAGCAAGGAGAGAAGTAGGGGGGAGAGGAGACGGGGGAAGGGAGTAGATCAGAAGGGGGGAGGAGGAGGATTGAAAAGGGGCATTAAGGGTCTTGGTCTCGGAATAGGTGAGTTTTGAGTAATTTTCTAAAGTCGAGGTAGTTGTAGGCCTTGAGGACCATTTGGGCTAGCCAAGGGTTTAGTTTGGCGGCTTGGAAGGCGTAGGTTTTGTCAAGGAATTTTTTTGAGTGGCATAGTTTTAGGGAGGGGAAGGCGAAGAGTTGAATTTTACGGGAGTTCTTATTGTTGTGGTTAAGGGTGAAGTGAGGGGTGATGTAGCTTGGGGATAAACCAAATATTGTTTTGTAGCAAAAACAGGCAAATTTGAATATGATTCTGGATTCTAGTGGGAGCCAGTGGAGTTTGTGGTCATATATTATTAAGTTATGGTCATATATTTTAGCATTGGGTGTTGGACTGTGGGCAGAGAGTGGGTATATTCTGCACTAATTTTGTTTTCTTTTTTTCTCAAGAGTTTTAGGGCCTTTTCTATTAAACTGCGCTAGCAGTTTGTAACGCGATGAGTCGTACTGGATGGCCCATGTTGCTCCTGATGCTCATAGAGTGCCATTCAGCGCGGCTCTCTGCGCTAAAAACTGCTAGCGCAGTTTAATAGAAGAGGGGAGGTTAATGTTTATTAAGTAATTGCTGTTTTAATATATTTGTCTGTTATAAATTATGTATGTTTGTTGGAATCCACCTAGAAATGTTGATAGAGCGGAATATAAAATTTTAAAATAAATAAACAATCTCGGTGTGCCCCTTTCCAGTATCAGGGTAAAGCACGGGGTTATATGACCATGCCTACATGTCTACCAGCTTCAACCCTGGATTTCCCTGACACTAACTGGACGTCAGACGCTGACATGGCACTGGTCGTGATTTCTAGCTCACTAATATTGTCCCCTGAGGAAGGCATTTTACAAAAGCCGAAACTGGAATCCTAGTCGGGACTCCTCTGATTTCAACTACCAGTTTGGTACTTTGTTACATGCAGAAAGACTGTAACACAGACTGATGTGTTTTGTGGACATTTTATAATAAATGTCCAGGTGTTTTTCACATCTCACTTGCCTTTATCTTTGTGTGTTTCTACATATCAAGACAAGACCTCTCCTCCCCTTCTCTTTCTAACTGATCGAAGGCTACAGATGGTCCTGCTCTAGAACTCTGCACGATAGAGTTCTCGAGCAGGACCGTCTTTAGACTTTGATCCACGTTTTTCACCTTAGGACTTTTAGGGGCCCCTGAGGAAGACAGGGTTGTCAAAACACGGACTGTGTTGGGTCCATAGTCCCCATCATTTGGGGCCTAGACATTTTATCATGTGGATTAATTGACTGTATCTTCAATAAAGCCTGCCTCTTGGACATCTTCTCCACAGTGGTTTCATTTTTAGAATCCCAAAGAGTAGCATAGTTTCCAAATCCCTAAGAATAGTAAGGTTCTGGAATCTGAAAGAGTTGCAAGATTCCATGCAGCAGATCCCAGGAACAAGGACAATAACGAATGTAGTTCCTCCCGTCTTCCCTTCATGTTCCAGCATGTCTGCTTAGTTTGGAATTATGTCTATGCAGTTTTAGCACTGCATAGTTTTTATTTCTGTATTTCACCTATAAATCTTCTGATAGGCGATTATATCAAATTTTAATAAAACTTGAACTTGAAACTTTAGATATTTCCCCTCCTCCACACAAACTGACGATGGAGTCTTCCTGGTTCAAACTCCAATGAGAACATAGAAACATACAGCAGATAAAGGCCAAATGGCCCATCTAGTCTGCCCATCCACAATAACCATTATCTCCTCCTCTCCCTATTGGCTAAGGCTCTTAACATTTGCATCTCCTCTTCCTATAGGCTAAGGCACTGTGCACATGCATTGTGAGGTCATGGAGCTGCTCATCCGCAGTAACCACTATCTCTTCCTCTCTCCGAGAGATCCCACATGCCTATCCCAGAATTCAGACACAGTCTCTGTCTCCACCACCTCTTCTGGGAGACTATTCCATGCATCTACCACCCTTTCTGTAAAAAAGTATTTCCTCAGATTATTCTGGAGCCTATCACCTATTAACTTCATCCTAAGCCCTCTCATTGCAGAGTTTCCTTTCAATTGAAAGAGACTCGACTCATGCGCATTTACTTTACGTAGATATTTAAACGTCTCTATCATATCTCCCTTTTCCCGCCTTTCCTCCAAAGTATACAGATTGAGATCTTTAAATCTGTCTCCATATGCCTTATCACGAAGACCACGCACCATTGTACTAGCCTTCCTCTGGACCGACTCCATCCTTTTTATGTCGTTTTGAAGGTGCGGCCTCCAGAATTGTACACAATATTCTAAACGAGGTCTCACCAAAGTCTTATACAGGGGCATCAATATCTCCTTTTTCCTACTGGCCATACCTCTCCCTATGCATCCTTCTAGCTTTTGCCGTTACCTTTTCAACCTGTTTGCCCACTTTAAGATCATCACATACAATCACACCCAATAATAATAATAATAATAATTTATTTTCTTGTATACCGCCCAACCAGTAGTTCTGGGAAGTTCACAACAGGAGAATTCTGAGACATTTCAGCACATGGTACAGTTTCATAGAACACACTACATACAATCTAAAATTATATAATAAAAGTAATACAATTGTTAAAAACATTCAAGTACAATGTTAAAAATTATTAAAAAATTAAAACATACCATGACAATAAGAATAGAAACAGAAGACCTCATTAAAATATATCAAGATTAATATTCTTATTTGTCAAATAAATTAATGATTTCCTAAATGTGAAGTAAGAATTAGATTGAACAATCATCGGACTTAGCCAGGAGTTCATCTTCCCAGCTTGATACTCCAAAGTCCTGTCTAAAAAGGTCTTAAAACGACAGGCCTTTGGAGTAGGGAAGATGAACTTTCCAGAATTTCTAGTTCCTTTTGTGGAGTAAGAAAGTTTCAGATAAGGGGACAAATACGAGGGAGATAATCCAAAAAGCACCTTGTAATAAATGCATCCAAATTTAAAAAGCACTCTGGCCCCAAAAGGCAACCAATGCAACTTGGTATAAAAAGGGCTAACATGATCATACTTTAAGATTAAAAATCAGGCGAACTACAGCATTTTACACCAACCGAAGTCTTGGTGTTGGACAACTCTGAACAGTACTTATGTTTCTCTTCATTTTTCATCTGTAGGGTAACTAAAGGCCTGGTATTTGAGCTAGTATTTCTTTATGACATTAACCTAATGAAGAAGTGCAGAACGATCTGAAAGAATGCTATAATTAGGAATTCCGCCTTCTTGATGCCAGGGGGCCTCTGGGATTACTCATCAAGGAACCCACTGAATGTCAAAGGTGAACTGGCCTAACTCAATGCCATGCCTGTGGAATTGACTTGTGTCAGTTGCTATGGCTACAGCTCTCCCGTTTTAATGAAATCTGTTTACTGACTCACAGTTTCATAGTTCTTTGCCCTTAAAGCGGTACATCATTTAAAAAAAAATTTTAATTGTTATTAACGTCAAAGGTTCAATTCAGGCAACGCTACATGATGTCATGGTTTTACATCTATGACATTAAAATAGGAGTGTTCAGCCAGAAAAGTTTTGTGTCATACAGTGGCGTGCGTTGAAGGATTTCAGGGGATTCAGTGAATCCCCAACTCTACAGTCCTGCTTTTTTTAAAAAAAAATTTTTTGTTTATTTGTTGCTTGACGCAATTTCATTTGTTGAGTTTGCAGCCTGTTCAACCAAACTGCATCAAACAAAATGTATTCTCCCCCCAATAAAAAAGCATGACTCTTGGGCTGGGGATTCTCTGACCCCCTCCCCCCGAAGGCACTGACAGTACTGGTCAACCAATCAGATTCAGAGCAGTGCCCTCAGGGCCTTTAGGAGGTAGGGTGGATCCTTGTTTAAGAATATGTCCAAAGCATAATTTGGACGTTTGAGACTAGACCTGTTTTAATAACGAATAAGTGTCAAATAAGTGCCAACTAACCAGATGACCAATGGAGAGATGAAAACATGATCTCCCCACACTCCCCCAGTGGTCACTGACCCCCCCTTACCACCTCCCAAGCATGTGAATGAAACAGTGCCTACCTTCCCTACATGATAGCTAAAAACATATCTATTTTCAAAGTATTTAGGCAGCTAATTCGTAAAAATTTTATTATGCACTATTTTGATCATTTTAGTGTCTTTAATTATTGGCTTTTAACATTTTTAGTTCTTTTTTTTTTTATTTAAAAAAAAAAATAATTTTTAGTTCTATTCAACTTCTTTTATTGTTTTGTTTTGTTTTTTTTAACTATTGTAAACTGCATAGAACTTTATGGCCTTGCGGTATATAAACTGATTATTATTATTATTATTATACCTTAGATCAGGGGTGCCCAACGCGTCGATCGCGATCGACAGGTCGTTCGCTCAGGCGACCCCAGTCGATCGCACAGCAGGTTCCCTTCTTCCCTTCTCTTTTTTTCCCCTCATGACTGGCCCGCCTCTTAAAGAACGCTGGCCAATCAGAGTGCTGGAAGGGCGGGGTGAAATTCGGTGGGGGACGAAGCTCAGCGCATCACAAGAAATAGAAGCGCCTGTAATGAAGGTAAGAGCAAGGCCTAATGCTGCCCGATATACAATTAAAAAAACCCCAAAATCGGCCTCCCAATCAGTGGCGTACTGAGGTGGGGCGGTCCGCCCCCGCCCCGGGTGCACGGCTTGGAGGGATGCACAGCCGTCCGGGTCCTCCTGCCCTTCCTTTCCACTGGTCTGCGCACGGGGCTTGCACCCGCCGCCCAAATGGTGCTGTTGGTTATTGCGAGACTCGCGGGAGTTGACGGCACCATTCGAGCGTCGGCGCGGGACCAGGCAGGCGCGAGTCCCGAGCGCGGACCGGGGGAAAAGAAAGGCACGATGACCCGGACCTGGCCGGCTGTGCACCCCTCCAAGCCGTGCACCCGGGCGGATCGTCCCCCTTCTAAATCCACTTGTCTTTTATTCAGTTCAACTAATGAGCATTGTGACAGGCAGTTCTTATGGGGCAGTTGTTGGAGGTATTTCTTTGTTTTTCTGTGCCTAAGTATTCTATTAATTTAACTTCCTTATTCCTGTGGGGATCTCCAAAGGGGACGAATGGGAGACGGCCGGTGGCAGGTGGTACTTTAGCAATTCTTACAGGTTGCCATAGGCCTCAGGAGCTGTCTTCCCTCTGCCGTGGTCCTGCCCCTCCTCTAAGTCAGAGACAGGCTTGGGGCAGAGGGAAGACAGCTCCTGAGGCCTATGGCAACCTGCAAGGATCGCTAAAGTACCAGCGATCCTCTCTGCAGACTGCTCCCTGCTGGAATTAGGTAAATGGATGTGGGGAGGGTAGGCCTTCGGGGGGGGGGGGGGTGCAGTCCTTCAAGGGGTAGTGCAGGCCTTCAGGGGGGGAGTCAACCTTTGAGGGAGAATGTGCAGACCTTCAGGGAGGGGTCAGGCCTTCAGGGGAGGGGGGCTGTATAATAAAAAAATATTTGAACATAAATACAAAGTACACTCGGTGTGTGTGTATATATATATATATATATATATATATAAATAAATATATATATATGTTTAGCATTTTTATTGTTGGTAGATCATTTTGACTTGGTCATTTTAAAAGTAGCTCTCAAGCCCAAAAAGTGTGGGCACCCCTGCCTTAGATCAACCCTGTCCTGGAGGACCACCAGGCCAATCGGGTTTTCAGTCTAGCCCCAATGAATATGCATGAAAGAGATTTGCATATAATGGAAGTGACAGGCATGCAAATCTGCTCCATGCCTATTCATTAGGGCTAGCCTGAAAACCCGATTGGCCTGGTGGTCCTCCAGGACAGGGTTGGGAACCACTGCCTTCGATGGTTTGGGCAGTCCTACCAGAGCAGCAAGCAGGTGTCTCTAGAGAAGCTTGTTGGTCAGTGCAGTGGACACCTGAGAAGGGGACCCAGGCCCACTCCCCACTCTAACTACTGAACTTGTGGTGGAAAGTGTGAGTCTACCAGAACCCACCCAAAACCTACTGTTCTAACATATAGGTGCCACCTGAAGGCAAAATGGCTGTTGGTGTGGTATACAGTTGGGTCCACTAGGTTTTGGGTGGTTTGGGGAGGGTTTACCACACATTATATGATGAGATGTGTACCTGGGACCTTTTATGTGTGGTTCACTGCAATGCCCTGAAGGGTACCCCCGCTGCTCTGCTGGGAAGTCTGCACGGCCAATCTACTAAATAGACTGGCACCTCGTATATCCCAATGGCTTATTTTGTGTGTTTTTCTTTTGGATGTGATTTTTAATTCTAATTTTTATTGAAAATGGTCAAAAAAGATAGATTCTCTAATGGCAAGCACATTTTGAACTGGTCATTTTCTCTCTATATATATTAAAAAAGGATAGGCATTTTGATGTTTCAAAAATGGCCATTATCTTTATCTGATTTTTAGGTGCACTTCCGAAAACATCGAAACTCAGATTTAGACATAATATCGAAAATGCCCCTCCATGTGCTCTAGTCACTTTTCTATAAGGTTAGCGCCTAAGGGCCATACAGCTTAACTGCAAAGAGGCAGAGAGTGGGCAGGGCATGGGAATGTTTCCCAGTTACTTACAAGCCCCCAGGTTCCATAAAAGTTTCCCACATTTATGTCCCGCCAAAGCAGTGAAGAAAAGCATTTTCCCATTTACGTGGTTTGCTAGTTTTTCACCCCTTCTCTCTTATGACGTGCGCCAAAGATGCGCTACAAAAAAGGTACGCCTATGATTGACGCTCATGCGTCCCTGCGACGTAGCTATTCTGCGCATGTCAGGCGTTTTCTCCTACGACCGATCAGATGGGATTATGATGGCCTTCCGCAAAAAAAAAAAATCATTCGTTTGAACATCAATCGCCGTTTTCACCTCGGACAATTTACCAGCACCACAGCGACCCACAGGATTTTAACGGCGATTCTAGAGTATATGGCTCCTACACTCTAAAGCTCGTTATCATCAGTTTCTCTTTTACCTCCCTGTCCTCCCTTCCAATGGAAGCATGAGTAAAGTTTAAATTCGCCTGCCTCTGCTTCAAAGTACTATATGGACTCGACCCCAAGTACACAGTGCAAGGCCAGCCGAAGGGAGACTGTAGGAGCTGTGCCTAGTCCTGAGCACATGGTAGAAGAGTTCTGAGCACATGGCAGAACAGTGAGCAGAGAGTGTGCTAGCAGGAAGAAGCAGAGAGAGGAGCAGAGAAGGTAGTGCTAGCAGGGGAAGAGGCGAGAGCTAACTCCGCCCACCCCTGACATCACCAGCCAAACTCCCCCCATAAAAGGGGATGAGCCAACGGCGCACAGCTGTTCGGCGCGCGGCGAAGGCAAGCGGCAAAGGCGCTCGCCTTAGCGAGAGCGCCTTTGCGAAGAGCCTTAAGAAGAGCCAAACTACATAAGACAACGATACCTTAGGGCAACAAGCGGACCTCTCAAACACACTATCCCTTCACCCTAATCGTACAGGCTCTCATACTAACTCACAGACAGCAACCCTCTCAGACATCTCAAACTCTCAGTCTCTCAGACACCCTTATCTTTCAAGCACTAGATACCCCAATCTTCCAACTCTCAGACACCCTAACTTTCAAAATCTCACACCTGCTCACAGACAGATTTTTCTAATTTTCCTAATCTTCCTTACTGACAGGCAGACTTCAATTACAACTCAGCAATGGCAGGGAGGACAAGAAGCGCAAAGTCTACAATCAAGACCAGTATTCCAGTCGCTATGGGGATCCAGGAAGCGACCACGGACTGCGTACAGAAGGAGGAAGACCCAGGACGGTGGACAGAGGTCTCTGTGCAGACTGAGACCATCCCCCAGCGCTACACTACAGTCTCTACACAGACAGAGGAGGCTGCGCAGCTGGATGGAGATCTCATGCAGGAACTAAGTAGCCTCAGGGAGGAGGTGATACGCCTGAGAAGCATCCGAGAGGACGAGGCCTACATCGACGGAGTCGTCCAGGAGCTGTCCCAAATCACCGAGCAGGCCCATGTCAAGTCCATCCTCAAGACACCCAAATCATCAGCTTTGAAACCAACAATTGAGATATAGGAAATGGCTAGCGGCACTGACTCCTGGCAGCTGGCGACCTCCTCCACGGGCAAACATAGGAGACCCCCCCCCCCCCTTTTTCAATCTCTTCATCTTCTCCTTCTTCTTACAAACAGGGCAGCTATACATCAACCCCTCAACTCGCCCTGCGGAACAGATTCCAGATTTTTCAGGAAGGAACTGCCGATGAGGAATAGGAGCAGGAACAGGAGCAGGCCCAACACACAGCTCCATCTCCAGGGACAACTGACCGGCTCCCCCCAAAGAAGCGCAGAGTAATAGTCATCGGGGATTCCATGCTGAGGGGCACCGAGGGACCAATTTGCAGACCGGATATGCAATCTAGGGAGGTCTGCTGTCTGCCTGGAGCCAGGATACGAGATGTCACCGCCAGTCTGGATAGACTACTCACGCCCCGAGACCACTTTCCTATGCTTCTTGTCCACATAGGAACCAACGACACTGCCAGGAACACACCGGAGACCATCACCAGAGACTTTGGAGCACTGGGTGAGAGGCTGAAGCGGACAGGAGCGCAGGTGGTTTTCTCATCGATCCTCCCAGTTAGAGGCAAGGGAAGAGCCAGAGATGAACGTATCCTGAGGACGAACGAGTGGCTACAGGGATGGTGCCGGGATATGAACTTCGGATTCCTAAACCATGGGGAAGCGCTACAAGGACTTCAGGGACCAGACGGACTCCATCTGACCAGTAGGGGTAAGAACTTCTTCGGACACCGACTAGCCCGCCTGCTTCACAGGGCTTTAAACTAGGTAAGTCGGGGGAGGGTACCCATTCACATATTAGAGCAGAAAGGAATTATCCTGATGAGGTGAGTCGAAACTCCGCTTCCATGTCCAAGCTAAGTACCCACATTGCAAACAGTTCTTTAGGAGTCACACTGACTCGGGTAGGATACGCCTCACAGGGACTTAGCAAACACAAGATATGGAGGGCCATGTATGTCAATGCACACAGTTTAGGTAACAAAATTCTAGAATTGGAGGCTGAAATAAGGAATGCCGACCTAGATGTGGTGGCAATATCTGAAACTTGGTTCACGGACTCACATGGGTGGGATATGGCTATACCGGGCTACAATCTACTTCGTCAGGACAGAGAGGGCAGGTTAGGAGGGGGGGGGTAGCTCTATACATTAAAGGGGACATCAAAACCACCAGGATCACAGATGTCAAGTACACCGGGGAGTCCCTCTGGGTAAACCTGGCAAGAGGCAGAGAAAAATGCCTGTATCTAGGTGTGGTACACAGACCCCCAAGACAACTGGAAGACTTGGACGCAGAATTAATTGAAGACATAGAGAATATCACTCTACAAGGAGAAGCTGTACTGCTAGGGGACTTCAATATGCCTGATGCAGACTGGAACTCATTTTCAGCGACAACCAGCGGTAGCAGGAGTCTCTTAACCTCCATAAAGGGAGCACGTCTCAAACAAATGGTAACGGAGCCCACTAGGGCCCAGGCGATCCTCGATCTGGTACTCACCAACGGGGAAAGCGTCTCAGAGGTCTCAGTAGGAGATACGCTAGTCTCCAGCGACCACAACATAGTATGGTTCAACCTTAGGAAAGGCTTCCCTAGATCAAACACGAAAACAAAGGTACTCAATTTCCGGGGCACAGACTTCGCACGCATGGGAGATTTCATCCATCGGACGCTGCAGGACCAAGCGGAGACCGATGATGTAGAAGCTAAGTGGTTAACACTGAAATCAACCATACATGAAGCAACTAGCCGCTTCATAAAATCAGTAAATAAAAGACAAAGAAACAATAAACCCCAATGGTTCACCGTGGAGATCTCGCACCTCATTAAGGAGAAGAAAAAAGCGTTTCTCTCCTACAAGCGCACGGAGAAAAGAGAGGCAAAAGTAGAATATAGGACCAGGTCTACAGCGGTCAAAATGGCAGTTAGGGAGGCAAAACTTCGAGTGGAAGAAATTCTGGCAAAAAACATTAAAAAGGGGGACAAATCCTTCTTCAGGTATATTAGTGACAGAAAAAGGAACATAGGCGGGATAGTACGCCTTAGAAGACCGGACGGAAGTTACGTGGAAGCAGATTCCGATAAAGCCGAACTACTGAATGAATATTTCTGCTCAGTCTTCACCTGTGAGGCACCGGGACACGGTCCGCAGTTGAAGGCAACACAAAGCACAGAAGACCCGTTTCAGAATTTTGAGTTCACACCAGGTGAAGTTTAGAGTGAACTGGCAAGACTCAAGGTGTACAAAGCCATGGGACCAGACAATTTGCACCCAAGAGTGCTCAGAGAATTGAGCGATGTCCTGGCGAAACCGTTGGCTGAGCTATTCAATCTCTCCCTAAGTAAGGGGAAAGTTCCCCTGGACTGGAAATTAGCTAATGTCGTTCCTCTGCATAAAAAGGGTTGCAGGGCAGAGGCTGCGAATTATAGACCGGTGAGTCTCACATCAATAGTGTGCAAACTCATGGAAACACTAATTAAAAGCAAATTGGACACGATCTTGAATGAAGGGAATCTTCGGGATCCCAGTCAGCATGGATTCACCAAGGGTAGATCCTGCCAATCCAATCTCATCAGCTTCTTTGACTGGGTAACAAGAAAGTTGGACTTGGGAGAGTCTTTGGACGTCGTGTACCTGGACTTCAGTAAAGCTTTTGACAGTGTCCCACACCGCAGGCTGCTAAGCAAGATGGAATCGATGGGGTTAGGAGAGACACTAACTGCATGGGTCAATGATTGGCTGAGTGGCCGACTTCAGAGGGTGGTGGTTAATGGTAACCTCTCTAAAACATCGGAGGTGACCAGTGGAGTGCTGCAGGGCTCGGTCCTGGGTCCACTCCTTTTCAACATATTCATAGGGGATCTGACTCAAGGGCTTCAAGGTAAAATAACACTATTCGCCGATGACGCCAAACTATGTAATATAGAAAGTGAATGCAGTTTACAGAATTATATGGTGCAGGACCTGCTTACATTGGAAAGTTGGTCCTCAACCTGGCAGCTAGGCTTCAATGCTAAGAAATGTAAGGTCATGCACCTCGGAAGCGGAAATCCATGCAGGACGTACTTCTTGAACGGAGAAACTTTAACTAGGACTTCAGCAGAACGAGATTTAGGAGTAATCATCAGTGCAGACATGAAAACTGCCAATCAAGTGGAGAAGGCTTCATCTAAGGCAAGGCAGATTTTGGGTTGTATCAATAGAAGTTTCGTCAGCCGAAAGCCTGAAGTCATAATGCCGTTGTACAGGGCCATGGTGAGACCTCATCTGGAGTACTGTGTGCAATTCTGGAGCCACATTACAGTAAAGATGTGCGCAGAATTGAATCGGTTCAACAGACGGCCACCAGAATGATCTCGGGGCTCAAGGGTCTCTCGTACGAAGAGAGACTGAACAAATTGCAGCTCTACACTCTCGAGGAACGTAGGGAGAGGGGAGACATGATCGAAACATTTAAGTACCTCATGGGACGTGTCGAAGTGGAGATGATATTTTCTTTCTCAAGGGACCCTCGGCCACAAGAGGGCACCTGCTCAAACTCAGGGGCGGAAAATTTCATGGTGACACCAGAAAGTATTTCTTCACAGAGAGAGTGGTTGATCATTGGAACAAGCTTCCAGTGCAGGTGATCGAGGCAGATAGCGTGCCAGACTTTAAGAAGAAATGGGATACCCATGTGGGATCCCTACGAGGGTCAAGATAAGGAAATTGGGTCATTAGGGCATAGACAGGGGGTGGGTAAGCAGAGTGGGCAGACTTGATGGGCTGTAGCCCTTTTCTGCCGTCATCTTCTATGTTTCTATGTTTCTATAACGGACCTTTTCTCATTTACTAACAACAAGCACATGAGAAACACACACTCAAAATTCATTTCCCCTCCAGTTAAAGGTTGCAAATTAAAAAAACTAAAGAAACACCTTCTCTCTCACCAAGCAGCCCTATGGGGTAAAGACCTAAATCAACTGCTTTCGCCCACTACCTATGGGGAATTCAGGAAGCGCCTAAAAACGTACCTGTTCCTAAAATACCTAAACCATTGACCCACTCTCCCAAACCTTCCCCCCCCCCTCCTCAGTCCACTTGAATTTCACGACACTGTGATACTTATAAACTGTTATCTTATCGTAATTATTCGTTGTTATTTTCTAATACATGCTGCCCATTCCTAACAAGGCCTCTCGGACATCAACAACCAAAATGTACATCTTAAACTCTTGCTCAGCAATTTGTATTTCTATCTTCTTGCTTTCTTAAAATCTCTGCTCACTGTATCTCCTCTGAATATCTGCTTATTGTATTCCGTTGAATGTCCAGCTATCTTGATTGTAAACCGCCTAGAAGTTGCAAGATCGTGGCGGTATAGAAAAATAAAGTTATTATTATTATTACTAGAGAAATGGAAGAGCAAATCAAGGCAGTAGAGACCGCGAAGCAGCATGCTTACAGTGCTGCGGCCGCTGCTGGAGCCAAGAGGTTTGTCGACCGCGGGAAGGGAAGGGGGTGGCAGCGGCGGCGGCAAGGGACTAAGGTAGCCGGCCAGATCGCGAGAAGAGAAAATCGGGTGGGAGGCTCAATGGGGATTGGGGGGGGAGGGGCGAAGACGACGACGAAGACTGAGCCCTTGCTTTCTCCCTAGCTCCCAGTGCCCTACCGGTCTGTACACCGCGATCTGGAGAGCAGGGAGTGCAACGGTTGCGGCTGGCAAGCAATAAGGCTCGGGACTCGCGCATGCGCACGTCTGCAAAGCCACGGACATACATCTCACAGATCAGGGATTTCAGATCACGCAGATCTGAGTGCGCTTGCGCGTCTAGTGTTTTATTATATTAGATTCCTCCCCTCCTCCTCCTTTCACCTTATTAAAT
Source organism: Geotrypetes seraphini (assembly GCF_902459505.1). NCBI lineage: Eukaryota > Metazoa > Chordata > Amphibia > Gymnophiona > Dermophiidae > Geotrypetes > Geotrypetes seraphini. The sequence continues at coordinate 16,533,152 of NC_047085.1, forward strand.
CTGATGTTGCAGGCCAGCTTTTCTTCTTTGCTCTGCGGCGGGGATGCAGGCTGGTGGGCGTCGTAATCAGTTTGAATGTCTTCTTCCTGGTGTGAAGTAGAGAAAAAAGCTTTTGGCCTCAGCAACACAACAGAACTTTTCAAGACACAGCTTTCAGCCCACTCTTGTTATTTCACTCTGCTCCGCTGTCCCAGTGTCTTTGGCAGATGGTAGCTTTGCAGCCCAAAGGGATTTCGGGTCAGTGACCTGGTATGAGCTGGCAGAAAATCCACCCCGAGGACAAGCTACATATTTTTTTCTTTAATTTGAAGATTTATTTTTCTCTCTGTTATGGAAGAAAGCTACAATTTTTTTCTCTTTCAAGTAGGTGACTAATCCCGAGTTCTTGTTTTTCAGCTGAGGAATCAATGCAACCTGACCCTGAACGGCTTTTATAAACGTTTCTATAGGTCCAACACCCACCTCAGTTGTCCAGAACATCTCACTGAAAATACTGCTTATCTTTCCAATATTTCTTGTATCATAACAGGACTACTCTATAATGGAGTGTCCATATTTGAACACCCTTTGTATAAAATGCTGAAACAGTCCCGCTGAATAGGGTGGGGTGTCCATACTAAACATAGAAACATAGAGACATGATGGCAGATAAAGGCCAAATGGCCCATCCAATCTGCCCATCCGCAGTAACCATCATCTCTTTCTCCCTTCGAGAGATACACTTTTAAACTAAACTAAACTAAACTAAACCTTAGGTTTGTATACCGCACCATCTCCACAAGCGTAGAGCTCGGCACGGTTTACAGAGTTATGAGGAAAGGAACTACAATGAAGGGTTATAGGAGAGGAACTAAGAAGATAGAGAGGGACAAGGGTACCAGAGAGCGGGAGGTGATTAGATTTTTGAAAAGAGCCAAGTTTTCAAGTGTTTGCGGAAGGATTGGAGGGAGCTTGAATTTCTGAGCGGGGATGAGAGGTTGTTCCAGAGTTCTGTGGTTCTAAAGGGGAGGGATGTTCTCTGTCTCCACCACCTCTTCCAGGAGACTGTTCCACGCATCTACCACTCTTTCTGTAAAAAGTATTTCCTTAGGTTACTCTTGAGCCTATCACCTCTTAACTTCATCCAATGCCCTCTCATTGCAGAGTTTCCTATCAAATGAAAGAGACTCGACTCGTGCGCATTTACATTACGTAGGTATTTAAACGTCTCTATCATATCTCCCCTCTCCTGCCTTTCCTCTAAAGCAGTGGTTCCCAAACCTGTCCTGGGGGACCCCCAGCCAGTCAGGTTTTCAAGATATCCCTAATGAATATGCATGAGAGAGATTTGCATACCTGTCACTTCCATTCCATGCAAATCTCTCTCATGCATATTCATTAGGGATATCTTGAAAACCTGACTGGCTGGGGGTCCCCCAGGACAGGTTTGGGAACCACTGCTCTAAAGTATACAGATTGAGATCTCTAAGTCTGTCCCTATACACCTTATGACGAAGACCACACACCATTTTACTAGCTTTCCTCTGGACTGACTCCATCCTTTTTATGTCTTTTTGAAGGTGCGGCCTCCAGAATTGTACACAATATTCTAAATGAGGTCTCACTAGAGTCTTATACAGGGGCATCAATACCTCCTTTTTCCTACTGGCCATACCTCTCCCTTCGCAACCTAGCATCCTTTTAGCTTTTGCCATCACCTTTTCAACCTGTTTGGCCACCTTAAGATCATCATATACAATCCCACCCAAGTCCCACTCTTCTGTCGTGCACATAAGTTCTTCACCCCCTAAACTGTACCATTCCTTCAGGTTTTTTGCAGCCCAAATGCATGACTTTGCATTTCTTAGCATTAAATTTTAGCTGCCAAATTTCAGACCATTCTTTAAGCTTCGCCAGGTCTTTCTTCATGTTCTTCATGTCTGCCTCTGCTGTAATGTCCACTTGTTTCTCGATTCTAATATTCTGTTTGTTGTGTTGAACCTTAACAGTAAAATCCCTACACATTACAAAGTACTGTATAAAGAAATTGTTTCTCTTGTGTAAGTGCTTGCTGGAGGAATAATGAGGGAAGCAGAAGGGGAAAAGTCATTGATCCTTTAAAAGGAACTAAGGCCATCATCAGCTATAGGGTGATAATCAAATCTCAGGATCCCTGTAATCTACTAGCTAAGATAAAAAATGATTTATTTTAAGAAGGAAGTACCAGCAGTTGCAGATATAAGTTGCACTAGACATTTGAAATACCAGATGTCTGCTCCCATCTCCAGGCAGAAGGAAGGCAAAAAACGTACAGGATGCTGGGGGAAACTGGCTTTGCGAAGGTAGGAGGTGCCCGGGGTGGTTGTGCATTCCTGTCTGCCCCCGCTCCTTCCGCATAACCCCACGCCACACTCCCGCCCTCCCTTCCCTCCCCCGCACCTCTTTAAATCTTCGCCAGTGCGAGCAGCTTCTCTGGCTTGCTGCTCGCGCCGGCATTGGCTTTCCCTCTGATGTCACTTCCTGGCTCTGCGACCCAGAAGTGATTTCAGAGGGAGACAGGCTGGCGTGAGCAGCAGAGCAAAGTAGCTGCTTGTGTTGGCAAAAATTTAAAGAGGTACGGGAGGCTGTGGGGAGGGGGGGAGTGAGGAAGGGAGGGCGTGAGTGTAGCGTGTGGGGGCGGATATGCACCAGCACCCCCATCAAGACCACACTCAGAGCTGGTCCACCTCCCCGCCGAACCCTTACCACATCACTACTGAGAGAGGGCGGGGGCAGGAAGCCAACAGAGCGTAGATTTACTCTGAGGAGGATTCTCAAAAAACCGCGTTAAAAAGCGATGGTCTGCTAACGCAGTTGCTTTGATTCCGAATCTAAAAACCCGGACAGCAGCGAAGATTTGCTAAATTTGCATGTGCCCATCGCTGGTGATAGCGATAGGCACATGCACAGAAAAAACACTGTCAACACCTTTAACCCCCCCCAAAACAAAAACACAAGAACAGTGGGAGAGATGCCCATACTCTCCCTCTGTCCTAAAATTTGGACCGCAACCCCCCCCTGCAGTCGGAGAAATGCCCACTCTCTCCTGCCTCACTATAATCCCCAACACGACCGCTGCGACCTGACCGCACCCCTCCCCCCCCTCCCGCAGTAGGAGAGATTCCCACTCTCTTCTGCCACACTAACTAAACTCTCTGTCTCCGCCGCCCCCCTCCCCCTTACCTTAACAGATGAGCCAAAGGGAAGTGGACACCCTCCTCCCAGATGCTGCTGAGTCATCTAAAATGGGCATTCCCTCCTATGGGAGGGGCCTTAAACAACAAGGTTTTAATAATGATAGTGTTAGTTAATGTTTTATTGTGTTTCTTCTGTCAAAACATGTTTTAGTATTTTTAATATGTATGCATGTAATTTTGTAAACCGCACAGTTTTTATGCGGTATATAAATTTTTAAATAAATAAATAACCTGGGCCAATCAGAATCTCAGGCCCCTCCTTGGATGCATCGGGAAGGATCCTAAGGCTCTGATTGGCCCAGACATCCCATAGGAGGGGCCTTAAGGGTTTAGGCCAATCAGAGCCTTAGGACCCGTCCCAGTGATAAACTGCGTACAGGCTAAACCGCCGGAAAACAGTTTAGTGACGGCGTTAAAGCTTTGAGAATCTTGGCCTCGATTCCCTCTTAAGAGTCTAAGGAACTGAATTGAGAAAATGCTAGATTTGATGAATCGTCATATGAAGGATTTCCAGAATCAGAAGAGAATGAAATATTTCAAGCCGAGGAGAATTTGGATAAGTGCACGTAAATTCAAATTGGTGCCAATTGGTTCCTTGTTCAATTAAATTGCATGCGTCAATTGGACACGCCCACATTTATGCAAGAAATTTTGAGCGCCATATATAGAATGAAGGGGTTTATGTCAATTAGTTGGATTGAATCGGTGGGAGCGCTGGCACCTCTCCGCCCCATCACACCATGCTTGCGCCATCCCTCCAGCCACTGTATTATCTTTGCTAGTGCGAGCAACTTCTGCCTGTTACTGACGCCAGCCTGGGTCCCCACTGAATCACTTCTGGGTCACGGGGCCAGGAAGTGACATCAGAGGGAAATCCAACACTGGCGCGAGGAGCATGTTGCAGGAGCCACTCGCGTTGGCGAAGATTTAGAGGTACAGGGGGGTGGGGAGGGAGAGCGCAAGCATAGAATGGGGGCAGGAAGGAGCAGGGGGAGGGGCAAAAGGAGTGGTGGTGCAGAGACTAGGGTGCAGGGGGCGCAGGGGCCCAGGGAACCTCCTACCCTTACTACGACACTGCTTGGAATGGCCTTCCAGTGGAAGTAGTGGAGATGAAAATGTATCTGAATTCAAGACAGCTTGGGACAAGTATGTTGGTTCTCTAAGGCTGAGGAGGAGATAGTATAGAGCAGTGTTCTTAAACTGCCAATCCGTGGACCGGTGCCGGTCAGCAGAAATTTCCTGCCGGTCCACAGGGCTGGCACATGCATCGGACCCGAAACAGTGTTCTTCAGCTGCTGGTCCATGGTGCGATCGATGCAGCATTGTCTTCGGGCCGGCTCCCTCTTCCTTAGTGCTGCAGTGCACAAAGACATGGGCAGCGGCTCCTACACTCTTCCCGCACCTGAACCGGAAGGCTTTTCTCTGACGTCGCAACATCAGAGAGAAGGCTTCCGAATGATGCGCGGGACGTGCGAGGAGTCGCTGCCCGTGTCTTTGTGCACTGCAGCACTGAGGAAGAGGGAGCCGGCCCGAAGACAACACCGGGGGGCGGCATAAAATGGCCAGGTGGGAGCAGGCCAGAAGTTAAGACACAGCATGGAGGGAGGGAGACAACAACGATAGGGGGAATGCTTTTATTTTTTAATTTAGTGATTGATTTACATCTGCTGTCTGTTCAGGAAGAAATGCATTTGTTTTTTTCTCTCTAGGGTTGTACTTTTTGCAGAGTCTTGCATCTTAGGGTTTGTTTGTATATATTAGTACTTTTAGTTTTTGGTCTTGCATTTGCATGGGGTTATCTGTGTTCTGGTAGGAATGAATATTGAGAAGCATACAGTGTGCTTTGTGTAGTTTAATTTTGTGGTTAACCATTATGTGTTGTTAATAAGATTATATTGTATGTGTGTATATATGAAAAATGAATGGAAAAAATGGTGTTACAATTAGTACTATTATGGGGGCGGGGTCTGGGGCGGAGATTGGATGGAGATGGGCGGGGTCTGGCCCACGACAGCCCAGTGTTCTTCAAATAATTATTTTATTTCCGCCGGTCCATAGGTGTCAAAAGGTTGAAGAACATCGGTATAGAGACTAGATAGGCCATTAGGTCTTTATCTGCCTTTGTTCGTGTATGTCTCTATGTTTTATCAGTTCTTACTACAAGGTTTTACTATTCGCCCCCCCTCCACTTCCTTGTCTTTTCCGAATCCTTATGTAGGGATCTTTCTCTTTTGAGGGGGGAGGGGTCTTATTTTAATTCAGCCAGTCTATATGTTAATATTTCTAGTTTATTGCCCTGCCGATTGCTTTTTTTTGCGATCATCTGTGTGACTGACCACACAAACATATACAAAATCCTAACCTAAATGAACATGACAGGATGGTTTCATCAAAGGGTTTTCCCATGTGCTCAGTATTCAAACCACACCCTTGTCACTTCAGGCACAATGTACTCACGGCCTACGCTACCTGACAGCTAATCATGAGTTTGACGGTGAAAAGTCACGCAGAAGTCTGGGCTCACGGCTTTTGCTGCACGTTAAATACTGTGCCATGCAGAAATATTATATGCACACAGAACTTATGCACTAACTGGACGGAGTCTTCCAGATGAATATGAGGGGGGTGCTGAAAAGTCCTCAGCCCAACCGACCAACTTCCTAAATAAATTCTGAGCGTTATTTTGCCACCTTGGCTGAAAAGAGTGATATCTTATTTCATTTACGAAGGAGTGCACGCACCGGATTAGCGTGCTCAAAAGGAGGCAGTAGCGGCTAGCGTGTGTGGCAATTTAGCACGTGCTATTCCGCGCGTTACGGCCCTAGCGTGGCTATGCAAAAGGAGCCCTAAGTGCCAATTTTGCAGAAACAAAATTCTATGTTTTGACATTGTGTCAGATCATTGACTGAACCGTATCCACGTCATTCTCTTGGATGGGCTGAGAACCTTTCAGCACCCCCCTCGTAAGTCCAAAGGTTTCACGGTAAACATGGCTTCTTGTGCCCATGTCAGAACAAAACCAAAAGTGTCAGCACCCAGCGGCGTCTGCTCTACGTATAAAGATGAGCCTCGCAAAAATTTCTTGATGACACGTTCCTTTTTCTTCCGACATACACACCAGCTCCGTTACCTCCTGTCAGCCTTTTAAATCTGCAGACACTTCTTTCTGGTTGTAGAAGACAAAATTCCTGAAAGTCACAATTTCCAAATGATCCTTTGTCTGCTTTTCTTGCTAATTATGGAGCTGCAGTACCACTGCGGTACTGCTGATGGCAGCAAAGTCTAAAAACAAAGGAATGAATAAAGAAACTTAGCAAATGGGACAATTAAATCCATTTGATCAAAGATCACCAAGACAGGGGCAAACCCACCCAATCGAAACCATTCAAAATTAAGGGCTGCCCCAGTAAGGCTATTCTTATGTTTGCAAAACTAATTTAGTGAAACTCTAGAAGAAACTGTTCAAATATTAATTTCTTACAAAACAGGAACCTCAAAGCTCCACAGGCTGCATCTAAATCATTTTAATACAATCTTAAAGTGAAGATCCCTTTACTATCATCGTTTCCCTTTAAGGGGGAGAAAAAAACAAAACAACAGAGGCAAAACCTCCCTAATATAAGGGAGAAAATCAACTGTGCTCAAAAATCTCACCTAAAGCAACAATCAAAACAGTCTCCCCAAATAAAATTTCACAAAGACCCCCCAAAGCTGTTAGGGTTTTGTTGCTGAGATAAAAGCTCCAACGCTCATCGGATTCCTGTGGGAGGGAGAGTGTGACGCAGTGGTTAAAGCTGTGGACTCTCCTTGTGACCCTCTGCAGGATACTTAACCCCTCCATTGCCCCAGGTACATTAGATAGATTGTGAGCCCACCAGGACAGACAGGGAAAAATGCTTGGAATTCAAGACAAAGTTGGACAAGTTCCTGCTAAACTGGAACGTACGCAGGTGAGGCTGGACTCATTTAGAGCACTGGTCTTTGACCTGGGGGCCGCCACGTGAGCGGACTGCTGGACGGGATGGACCACCAGTCTGACCCAGCAGCGGCAATTCTTATGTTCTTATGTTCAAACAGTTCTGAGCTCCCTTGGGAGAACGGTATAGAAAATTGAATAAATAGTGTGAACAGTTTCTGTCGCTGGTAACCAGAACTAGTATTATGACATCATAATGCCTCATTCCACCAATGCCTAAGAGCCAACCTCATCAGTGATGTCACAATGTCTTGACTTTCTATACGTGGGTGTTTTTTAAAACTCTATTTTGATTTCTAGAGTGGCACAGCGGTTAAAGCTACAGCCTCCGCACCCTGCGGTTGTAGGTTCAACAAACCCATGCTGCTTTTTGTAGGTGTGGTTAGGGAGCAGACCGTGGGCGCGGTTTTCATTTGGCAGCTGTTTTGGACTTAGGCGCTGGCAGGTACCTATGTTAGACGCACTCATTTAGGCCAAGAAAACTCCGGCATAATTAGGGTGTGCCTAAGGTTAGGGCACCTATCAACGCCTAAGCCCACTTTAGACACTGCTGGGCAAGATTCTATAAAGCGCGCCTTGTATAGAATCGCGCCTAAGTGCCGCGCTACTCTGCACCTAAGGTTTAGGCCAGGGCGCTGCGAACTTTTTTAAAGCTGCGGCACACTAAACGCGGGGCCGCAGCTGGAGGACATCCGGAAAGGCACGGACACCGCGCGCGCGTGTGTGTGATGCCATCACGTCCACATCCGCGCATTCGCGGATGCCTTGCAGACGTGGCCTTGTGCCTGCAATTACCGCGTCGGGGAGGAGGGGTCGGGGGGTTGAAGAAGGTGAGGAGGAGAGGCACTGGCCGACTGCTTACGGGACGTGCCCCTCGCAGTGGGCAGTCAGCCGGCACCAGCGCCTCTCCTCGCCGGCACTTCGCGGCACACCTGGAATCTACCACGGCACACTAGTGTGCGATACGCAGGTTTTGGTGCTATTTGTAGAACCGGGGCCTTTTGCTGCGCTAGGTGAAGTGCGAGCCCGCCGGGACAGATAGGGGAAATGCTTAAGAGTACCTGATCACTATTCAATGTATTGTAAAACCCTTTGATATCTGTGGAGGAAAGTCAGCGCATCGAATAAAAATAACCCTAACCATTAGCATTTAATGCACCTCAGCGGAAAGCTCCCTTTATGTTTGCTCCCTCGTCCTATTTGAATTCAGTTTGATTTACAGCACTAACAAATCCTATCCTGAGTCGCAGCCGAGAGAAAACAAGAGAAAAAGGGGAACGAACGAGCAGAAAAATATTCTGGAGTTGACCAGTCCACGTTTAAACAAGTCAGTTTCTTGCTAACGCACTCCGTTGCTGTCCTTATATTAAAATAAGAAGATTTATTAATGGGGATGAGCGGAGTGCTCTCTGTTATCATCAGGGTTTCGTTGCGTTTCCTCTAAAGACCTCTTCAGAGTCAGCCGACAGCCGCCGTCCTCTCTCACAGCGTTCGATGTTATTGCAGCCTAGTGTAGAAATGTAATCACCATTACCACTTCCCTAAATTCCACTCACTTGCCCTCCCCCCCCCCCCCCCCCCGTTCATTACACACTTCAGTTCTACATTGAAGTATTATCTAAGTGCTGAAATCGAGAAAGAGGGCTTCTGAAGTGCCTTAAACGCGGACGTTTGTAAGCAATTTTTAGGGAATCAAGTCATTATTGCTTTTTTTTTTTTTTTCCTGGGACGTCTTAGATTTGTGCAGAGGAGAAATTCATTTTTACGGCCGATGAGAGCACTATTCAAATGTGATATTGCACCACTTCCCCCGAATATGCCTCGAGATCGCGTGAACACCTAGGAAGGAAAGGCACAGAAGTGCGTAGGTTTGGAGCATGAAGTACAGGGGTCAGCTCAACGGCAGGACTAAGGGCCTCTTTTACTAAGGCGTGCTAAATCAACGCGTGCGCTAACCGCTAATGCGTCTGTAGGATAACATGCACGCGTTGGCGTGTAGTGCGTGATCAGCGCGCGCTAAAAAGCATAGCGCGCACCTTAGTAAAAGAGGGGGTAAGTTCAAGATCAATTTATTTAATATACCGCAAATATTACATTACATTACATTAGTGACTTCTATTCCGCCTGTACCTTGCAGTTCTAGGCGGATTACATCAGAAGATAACTGGACATTTCCAGGATAGTTACAATTTTTTGGTTACAAGTGAGATCAGAAAGCTGGATATTTCCAGGAGAAATTGCAAATTAGATAACAAATAAGTGGACATTTCTAGGCAATATTACAAATAGGATAACAATTAGGAAAGCTGGACATTTCCAGGAGAAGTTGTGGAAGAGGATATCTTCCGTCTTATAGGACCTTCGTCCACCAGAGGGCATCCACTGAAAATTAGGGGAGGAAAATTTCATGGTGACTTCAGAAAGTATTTCTTCACCGAGAGGGTGGTCGATCATTGGAACGAACTCCCACTGCAGGTGATTGAGGCCAACAGCGTGGCAGATTTTAAAAATAAATGGGATATTCACGTGGGATCTCTAATGAGGTAAAGGCAGGGGGTGGTGAACAAATTCAAGGCGAAGGGTCACTAGAGTGGGCAGACTTGATGGGCTTTGGCCCTTTTCTGCCATCATTTTTCTATGTTTCGATGTTTCTAGATAACAAATAAGATAAGTGGACATTTCTAGGCAATATTACAAATAGGATAACAATTAGGAAAGCTGGACATTTCCAGGAGCTTTACATTTTAGGGGACTGTAATCTAGGTTGATATTTAGAAGAGGAAAAGATTACCAGAGAAGTGGAGGCTTTGAGAGGGGATTTTACCAGGGAGGAGAGGGATGAGGGTGAGAGTTAAGGTATCTGGACAAGTTTCTTGAATAGCAGGGTTTTGATCTCTCTTCGAAATGTTTTGAGGTCGCTCGTTGTTGCCAGCAGGTTGGAAATGGAGTGGTCGAGTTTTGCTGCTTGCGTCGCAAGTAGGTTGTCAATCATCTTCTTGCGCTGAGTACCTTTGAGTGGAGGGTAGGTAAATGGGGTCAGAGTTCTTCTTTGTCTAGTAGTGAAATCCAGAAAACAAATCTAAGGGGTTTACAATTAAAAAATTTTTTTTTAAAAATTAAATAGGGTAAGAGGGAATCAGGGATTACAATAACAATTAAAATGTTGGGGGAAAGGGATGAACAATGTGGTGAGGGAGGGATCAAAGAATTTAAATCTGCCCACACCGAAGAAATTTGCCAATCAGGAGGAAGTAAGTGAAGAGCCAAAGGCCAAAGAGAAGTCGTATGCCTTTAATTGTGCCTGCTGTGATTTCTCTGAACCAAGAAGGTAAAAAGGCCAAGAATTCCAGAAAGTAGGAGCCGGGAGCCATAAGTGGTCGGCCTAGAGCAGCAGCTTGCAGGAGTGGTTGGGGGAGGAAGGGTCAAAGAGCAGCTGCGGCCAAGGCATAAGAGCACATTCTGCCATCTGATGGTTGGCAGAAGCACCCGACACTCCAGAAAACATATTTTTTTTAAACTGTGGATTTCAGACAGTTGCTCTTTCCAGTGAACAGGAAACAATTCTGCTGTTAACAAAAGCCGATAGCTGAAAAAAAAAAAAATGTTTGTTTTATTTTTAAAAAGACATGACCAAAATACGCCGATCAAAATCATCACTAATTCCAAGAAATGCGATCACATCACCCCTCTGTGGAAAAAGAAGGCCCACTGGCTTCCCCTCCCACACAGAATAACTGATAAAATTGCTTTGACAACGTTCAAAACTCATAAAACTAAGGGATCCACCTTCATAGACAAACTTCTCATCCCTCATGTTCCACCCCCCCCCACCCACCCCCGTCCTCCCCAGGGCTCTCCGATCTACTACCCAACACTTATTATTGGTGCCCTCGCTAAAGATTATTAGCACTCGCCACACAACAATATTTTTAGTAAAGGCCCCCCTCATTTGGAATTCTTCACCCATTCACATTAAGGAAGGGAAAAAAAACTTAGACAAATTTAAAGGGGCGTCAAAATGTTTCCTCTTTAAAGATGCCTTCGAGCATTAATGTCTCCACCATCTCATCCAAATTAGTAATCCGCAGCTATAAATAAGTACAACCTTCTCTTCCTCCTGTATTTACCTCTTTATGTTCTCTGTTCTTGAATTTATTGCAGTTCTACCCTTTCTCCCTACTGTTTGATAAGAACATAAGAATAGTAGCCCGTTCTCACGGTGGCCATTCCAAGTCCCTAGTATCTGACCAAAACCCAAGGAGTAGCAACATTCCGTCCAGAACCCCAAGTAGTAGCAAGATTCCGGAATCCCAAAGAGTAACAAGGTTCTAGAATCCCAAGGAGTAGCAACATTCCATGCTACCTATCCAGGTCAAGCAGTGGCTTCCCCCATGTCTTTCTCAATAACAGACTATGAACTTTTCCTCCAGGAACTTGTCCAAACCTTTCTTAAAACCAGCTACACTATCCGCTCTTACCACATCCTTTGGCAATGCGTTCCAGAGCTTAACCATTCTCTGAGTGAAAAAAATGTCCTCCAATTGGTTTGAAAAGTATTTCCCTGTAACTTCGAGTGTCCCCTAATCTTTGTAATTTTTGACGGAGTGAAAAATCGATCCACTTGTACCCGTTCTACTCCACTCAGGATTTTGTAGAGTTCGATCATATCTCCCCTCAGCCATCTCTTTTCCAAACTGAAGAGCCCTAACCTCTTTAGTCTTTCCGGTGTCAGGTCAAAAGCGCGCCAGGACAAAGGCGTGCCCAGACAATTGAGCGCTGCGCCGCTCTAAATTACTGTTTTTAGCGCTCCGAAGGGGGGGCGTGGGGGGAACCCCCCACTTAATAGACATCGCACCGCATTGTGGGGGCGTTGTAGGGGGTGTGGGGGGGTTGTAACCCCCCACATTTTACTGAAAACTTAACTTTTTCCCTGTTTTTAGGGAAAAAGTTCAGTTTACAGTAAAATGTGGAGGGTTACAACCCCCCAAACCCCCCATAACGCCAGCGTGATGTCTATTAAGTAAACTGGGGGGTTTCCCCAACAAAAATCCCCGTCGGAGCCCCTAAAAACTGTAATTTAGAGCGGCGCGGCGGTGCGCGCTGCGCTCAATTGTCGGCGCGCACTTTTGTCTTTCGCGCCATTGTCTATGAACCAATCTTTCCTCATACGAAAGAAGTTCCATCCACTTTATCATCTTGGTCGATCTTTGAACCTTTTCTAGTGCCGCTATATCTTTTTTGAGATAAGGAGACCAGAACTGACTGCAATACTCAAGGTGAGGTCATACCATTGAGTGATACAGAGACATTATAACATTCATAGTCTTGTTAACTATCCCTTTTCAAATAATTCCTAGCATCCTGTTTGTCTTCTTAGCTGCCACCACACATTGGGTGGAAGGTTTCAGCATATTGTCTAGAGAATGACACGGTGACAAAATTCATCACCGTTCCCATCCCCGCGGATAACCGTGGGAAACCATCTTCATGTCATTCTTTAAGGAAAGAGGGAAGAATCAGAGTATGAATGGCCACAACCACTGACCCTCAAGCTTTGCTTTGAAGAATGCTGGTGTAGAAGGACTGAGGTTGAAACAGACACTACAGAATGACAGTCTCTGGTATCCAGAGCAGATATTGTGATGTCATAATGCTTCATTCCACCAGGGCCTAAGAGCCAATCACATCAGTGATGTCACAATGGCTTCATTATCCTTGGCTCACATAAGAATCAGAGTATGAATGGCCACAACCACTGACCCGCAAGCTTTGCTTTGAAGAATGCTGGTGTAGAAGGACCGAGGTTGAAACAGACACTACAGAATGACAGTCTCTGGTATCCAGAGCAGATATTGTGATGTCATAATGCCTCATTCCACCAGTGCCTAAGAGCCAATCACATCAGTGATGTCACAATGGCTTCATTATCCTTGGCTCCCATAAGAATCAGAGTATGAATGGCCACAACCACTGACCCTCGAGCTTTGCTTTGAAGAATGCTGGTGTAGAAGGATTGAGGTTGAAATAGACACTGAAGAATGGCAGTCTCTGGTATCCAGAGCAGATATTGTGATGTCATAATGCCTCATTCCACCACTGCCTAAGAGCCAATCACATCAGTGATGTCACAATGGCTTCACTATCCTTGGCTCACATAAGAATCAGAGTATGAATGGCCACAACCACTGACCCGCAAGCTTTGCTTTGAAGAATGCTGGTGTAGAAGGACCGAGGTTGAAACAGACACTACAGAATGACAGTCTCTGGTATCCAGAGCAGATATTGTGATGTCATAATGCCTCATTCCACCAGTGCCTAAGAGCCAATCACATCAGTGATGTCACAATGGCTTCATTATCCTTGGCTCCCATAAGAATCAGAGTATGAATGGCCACAACCACTGACCCGCAAGCTTTGCTTTGAAGAATGCTGGTGTAGAAGGACTGAGGTTGAAATAGACACTAGAAAATGACCTGGGATTATTTCCCGCGGTTATCCGCGGGGACGGGGACGGTGATGAATTTTGTCACTGTGTCATTCTCTAATATTGTCCAAGATGACACCCAGATCTTTTACTTGAGCGCTGACCCCCAAGGTGGACCCTAGCATCCGGTATCTATGATTTGGATTATTCTTCCCAAAGTGCATCACTTTGCATTTGTCCATATTAAGGGCTCCTTTTACGAAGCCGCGTTAGCAGTTTGACGCATGTAATAGCGTGCACTAATTTGCTGGCCACGCTAGCCGCTACCGCCTCCTCTTTTCAGCTAGCGCGGGGTTTAACGCACGCTAAAAATGTGCATGCGATAAAGCCACTAACGCAACTTCGTAAAATGAGACCTAAATGCCAAGAAGTGTAAGGTTATGCACCTTGGTAGCAGAAACCCATGCAGAACCTACACTCTGAATGGTGAGACCTTAACCAGAACTGTGGCCGAACGGGACCTGGGAGTAATCATTATTGAAGACATGAAGGCAGCCAATCAAGTAGAGAAAGCCTCATCCAAGGCTAGACAAATGCTGGATTGCATCTGGAGAAGCTTTGTCATCCGAAAGCCCGAGGTGGTAATGCCACTATACAGGTCCATGGTGAGACCACATCTGGAATACTGTGTACAATTTTGGAGGCCACACTACCGGAAGGATGCGCTAAGATTGGAATCGGTTCAACGATTGGCCACCAAGATGGTCTCAGGGCTTAAGGATGTCCCTTATGAAGAACAACTAGGTAAGGAACGAGGAACGCAGAGAGAGGGGTGACATGATAGAGACGTTCAAATACGTCACTGGCCGTATTGAGGTGGAATAAGATATCTTCTTCCTTACAGGCCCTACGGTGACAAGAGGGCATCTGCTAAAAATCAGGGGCGGGAGATTCCATAGTGACACTAGGAAGTACTTCTTCACCGAAAGGGTGGTTGACCGTTGGAACGATCTTCCACTTCAGGTAGTTGAGGCCAGTAACGTGACTGACTTTAAGAAGAAATGGGATCAACACGTGGGTTCACTTCAAAGAAGAACTTGGGGGGGGGGGGTTATTTGAGTGGGCAGACTTGTTGGGCCGAGGGCCCTTTTCTGCCATCATATTCTATGTTTCTAAATTTCATTTGCCATTTGGAGGCCCAGTCTTACAATTTCCTAAGGTCTTCCTGCAATTTTTCACAGTCCATATGCGTTTTAACAACTTTGAACAGTTTAGGGCCATCTGCAAATTTAATCACTTCACTCATCGTTCTAATTTCCAGACCATTTATAAATACATTTGTTTGTTTTTTAATATCTTTATTAGATTTTCAAACTACAATTGTGCAACAAGTACATAAAATATCACAAGACAAGCACAATAAACTTTCAGACATTAATATACAATTAAATTTTCCCCCACCCAATACTCAAATAAAATAAAGCCCACAAGAAACTATCCATATATACCCTGAATCAAGTTCCAATGCAACTCCCTCCCCCCCCCAACCCAACCTGGATGTGTATGTTTACAAGCCTATAAAATAAAATCAGTTATTCTTCCTTACAAAATTTCGCCAATGGCTCCCAAACATCCATAAACTTTCTGTAACGCCCTTGCTGTATGGCCATGAATCGTTCCATTTTAAAAATGTAACACAGCGATTCCCACCAAAAATTGTAACTTAATTGATCCCAATTCTTCCAATTCCTTAAAATGAGCTATATGGAAACCCCTGTCATTATAAATAAAAGTTTGTTATTTCTATTAGATATTTGGCTTTTAGCTCTCATTAATGTACCAAATAAAATGGTGTCATATGTTAATGCCACTGGATTTTCCAATATGTTGTTGACTTGATCCCATTTGGACCTCCAAAATTTAAGTATCAAGGGACAATAGTATAATAAATGATCCAACGTCCCAGCTTCGAGATGACAGTGCCAGCATCTATTAGACTTTGAACTATCTAATTTCTGTAAACGAACTGGGGTCCAAAATGCTCTATGTAATAAGAAAAACCATGTTTGTCTCATAGATGCAGACACCGTTCATCCCATCCTCCAAGTCCAAATTTGTGGCCATTGAAACGCAGTAATCTGATATAAATAAATAAGTTAAATAGCACTGGTCACGGTATAGATCCCTGTTGCACACCACTATTTATCCTCCTGCATTGAGAAAAATGGCCATACTTTTGTTTTCTGTCCAATAACCAATTCTTAATCCTAAATTGAACATTGCCTCCTATCCCATGACTCTTTAATTTTCTCAGGATCCTCTCATGAGGAACTTTATTTAAAGCTTTCTGGAAATCTAGATATGCTACATCAACCTGCTCACCTCTATCCACATGTTTATTCACACCTTCAAAGATGTCAAGAAAATTGGTGAGGCAAGATCTCCCTCAGCTGATCCCATGCTGACTTTGTCTCATTAAATCATGTTTGACTACATGTTCCACAATTTTATTTTTTTATAATTGTTTCCACTATTTTTCCCAGCACTGAGGTCAGGCTTAGTGGTCTGTAATTCCCTGGATCTCTCCTGGAACCCTTTTTATAAATTGACGTAACATTGGCCATCCTCCAATCTTCAGGTACTACTGACGATTTTAGCGACAGGTTAGAGATCACTAACAACAGATCAGCAATTTCATGTTTGAGTTCTCTCAGTACCCTGGGATGTATACCATCTGGTCCAGGTGATTTATCACTCTTTAACTTGTCGATTTGGCTTAGTACATCTTCCAGGTTCACTGAGATTTCTTTCAATTCACCATTTCTGGTTCTGGAAGATTTCTTACATCATTTTCCGTAAAGACCATAGCAAAGAATTCATTCAGTATCTCCGCTGTGGCCTGATCCTCCGTGAATATACCTTTTACTCCTTGATCATCCTGCGGTCCCATGGATTACCTCAAAGGTTTTCTGCTTTTGATATATCTGAAAAAATTGTTACTATGAGTTTTTGCCTCTTTGGCAAGTTGTTCTTCATATTCTTGTGTGGCTTTCTTTATCAATGTTTTACATCTAACTTGCCAGTGCTTATGTCTTTTATTTTCTTCATTGGGATCCTTTTTTCATTCTTTAAAGAATGTTTTCTTGACTTTAATGGACTCTTTCACTTCGCCTTTTAACCACTCCGGCTCTCGTTTTCTCTTCTCTCCACCTTTTTTAATATGTGGAACACATCTGGTCTGGGTTTCCATGATGGCATTTTTAAACAACATCCATCCCTGGTTTACACTTCTGACCTTTGCCACAGACCCTTTAGGCTTCTTTTTAACTATTTTCCTCATTTTATTGTAGTCATCCTTACGGAAATTATATGCCGCTACAGTAGATTTCTTTAGCGACGTCACTTCAGTTATCAGCTCCCATACTAAGTCCTGCTTTCCACTAAGGACCAAATCTAAAATAGCTCCCCCTCTTGTCAGCTCCTAGAACAAGCAGGCATTTATGATGTCTCAGAATTTTACCTCACTAATAGCTTTATAAATATGGGCTTTTAGTTTGGATTTGAAGACTGCTAGAGACGGATCATAATGTATTGACCCTGGCAGCCTGTTCCTCAGACTGAGCTTCTTCTCAGGAGTGGGGATGGACAAAGCACAAGAACCATGTCTGGACAAGAAAAAAACTTATCCAGAGGAAAAGCGAAAGAACATGATGAAATATATGGAAGAGAATCAGTTCTGATATTACAGAATTCTCATATAGGGCCCTGTGACAGGGTGACGTTCCCTGGTACTGGCATTCCACCAGAGGAAGTCTGAGCAGCTAAAGGAAGGGGCTAATTTTCATAAGAGCTGCAAATGCTCCTGGGAGCTGTCCACTTAGCCTTAGTGAGCTGTGGTGCTGAAAAGGACAGTTCCCAGGTTGTGAGCTGGAAAAGGCAGGAGCTCCTTGGGGAGCTGGGCAACCCTCAGGAGGAGGGATACTGGCCTAACTCCCGGTCAGCCCTTAAGGCCACAGCTCTCTGGCACTAATAGGGGGCCTGATGCACTGGGGTAGAGTGGCCAGGCTGACCAGTCTTGACAGGGGGGACTGGTGCAGAAGCAGAAAACCTGCTGATGGGAGGGTTCACGGGGACCTATACATCGGCTGAGAGATCCGGAAGAAAAGTAGCTAAAGGGACCGGTAGAGCCTGGAGTTGAGGAAGTAGCTCAGGTTTGACTACCGGTGGTGGAACTGGTGAAGAGCAGTCAGAACTGGTGGAAACCCAAGAGGCCAGGAAGTAGGGAACAGGTAGTGGCCCCACAAGCAGCCGAAAGAGCTATGGATGAGCTGGATGGAAGTCCAAGGCTGATGGGGGAAGGGCTGACAGCCGATCGATGGTGGGACAGGCGGGGCTAGTGGCAACCAGTGGAGTGACTAGTAAATGGCATTAGTAGCCGTAAGTGGATCCCTAGGAGAGAGCCTGCAGACCCTGGGAGCATTGGTCGGATAGGCTGGAGTGAGCTTGGACGGCAACTTCAGCATTTGGAGCATAGGACAATACCAGACTTTTCTTTGATATTTCTGGGCCATAGATTGTAGAGACAAGTTAATCTAATCATGTATTTTTTAAATGGATATAACTTATTGGCAGACTGGCAGTTGTGCTCTTTTAACAGACATGGAAATGTGTGCCGAGTTGGTCACCCCCAATCATTTTGAAAAGTTGGCTTCTGTGCTTTCAGAACTGTCAGGCAGAAACCGTTACTCCTAAGGGTTTGAGGAAAATTTATCATGACCCTAAACTCATTTCACTTCTTCTGGGATTATTAGAGAAGAATTATTGTTCCATATTGAGATGAACCAAGATTTGATTTAAGTCATTTCTGGTTTCTCTATTTTTTTCCCCTCTGTCAAATCTGATTTCCCGTCAGAAATGTATTGACTATATTAAAAATGAATTCTATTTTTCTCCAGATAAAAAACATTCATGAAATTAATTAAGTTATCTGAACTATTCAGAGGAGTTTTAGGAAATCTCTTGGTTTCACTTACAGAACACATTTCTTTCTTTTACACTATCCATCAATATCATCTAAAATATTTTCTCTGAGTTCACCCAAATGAGTATTTTATTTATTTAGGGATAGATTCACTAACCCTCCAATCCGTGTGCGATCCGTTTCCGTTTGCATGCAGGCCGATGAATTCACTAATGGCCTGCATGCAAATGGAGACGATCGTTGGCACGCCCCCCCACCAGCAGCACGGATCGCTAGAGAGCGATCCTGGAGCATGCGCAGACCCTGGCAGTAGTGAGAGGAGAAGGAGCCTCCTGTCACTGCTGTCACACCTGTCAGGGCTTCTGACAGCTTTTTAAAAAATTTTTTATTTTAATCGGGCAGATATTTTGCCTGTATTACACATGCAAAATAACTGCTCGGTTAAAATAAAAAATAAAAAAAGCCCACACCTGAAGTTCCGCCTCCCTCCCCAACCCCCTAAACAGCACATTAATGCCTCCCGTGCCAGATGCCCCGCCAACATAAGGCAGGAGGGAAGCCAACTCCCTCCTGCCATCTTAAACACCACCTGGCCGGGCCGGGCCCAGCTCACCTCCCTCCCTGTACCTTTAGAATTGTTGGGAGCAGGAGGGGTGCCCAGACCCTCCTGCTCCTGAGGCCTCCTGTGATCGTCTTCTGGAGCAGGAGGAAGCCCAAAATCCTCCTGCTCCTGTCGCTACGCCGTGATACTAGCCTTAGGCCATGCCCCAATGCATCATCTGATGCATGGGGAGGGGCCTAAGGCACTGATTGACTGAGGCGCCTCGGGCTCCTCCATTGGGAGGGGCCTGTGGCGCCTCTGCCAATCAGGGACTTCCTTAGGGAGGAGTCTAAGGAAGTCCCTGATTGGCCATTGTTAAGAAGTGATAAGCTCAGGAAATATTTTTTTTTCTGAAAGGGTGGTAAATGCGTGGAATAGTCTCCAGGTAGAGGTGGTGGAGATAAGTCTGTGTTTAAATTCAAGAAAGCATGGGACAGGCACATGGGATCTCTTAGGGAAAGGAGGAAATAGTGGATGCTGTAGATGGGAAAACTGGATAAGCCATTTGGCCTTTATCTGCCGTCTTGTTTCTATGTTTCTATAACCATAAAGCTCTATGACCTCACAATGTAGGTGTAAAGAGCCTTAGCCAATAGGGAGAGGAGGAGATAATGGTTAATGTGGATGGGCAGACTGGATGGGCCATTTGGCCTTTATCTGCCTATCAGAATATAAATTTACTCACAGTTAAAATTAAACTCTGTCCTCAGAAACTTTCACCCAGTTTGCCTAATGTTTAATTCAGCACTGTTGTAGGCTAAAGGAACGGCAGTGGGCACAGCAATGGCAAGGGATATTGCCAAACCTGAGTGTAGTAAAAGAACAGAGGCTTTATGGGTAGACAAGTAGGTTGTGGAAATGAAGTACTACTATTTATCATATCTATAGCGCTTAATAGTAACAAATATTACATGCTGTAATATCCCCATTATCTAACATGTATATCGCAGGTTGTGGAATTTTCCTTCACTAAAATGGAGGGCAAATGTGCTATTCTAGCACAGCTTAGGAATTTGGTCCCTTAAAGCATAGGCGTCACAACACCTTCCCCCCTACCCCCCCCCCCCCCGAAAAATCGGCAGTAGGGCCCTTTGTGAGAATTACAGCTCCCCACCAGGTTCCAAAGCCCTCCTCACCTCAAAAGCTGCAAGGAAGGATCTGGCGCGGCAGCAATTCTCCAGTGCTGCCGAGATCTTCCTCTGCACTGTTCTCCAGCCACCTGTGAAGCAACTTCCTGTTTCTGCTTGGGTAGACCGTGGCAAAGGAACCGTGCACTAACATAGTAACATAGTAGATGATGGCAGATAAAGACCCGAATGGTCCATCCAGTCTGCCCAACCTGATTCAATTTAAATTTTTTTTTTTTTCTTCTTAGCTATTTCTGGGTAAGAATCCAAAGCTTTACCCGGTACTGTGCTTGGGTTCCAACTGCCGAAATCTCTGTTAAGACTTACTCCAGCCCATCTACACCCTCCCAGCCATTGAAGCCTTCCCCAGCCCATCCTCCACCAAACGGCCATACACAGACACAGACCGTGCAAGTCTGCCCAGTACTGGCCTTAGTTCAATATTTAATCTTATTTTCTGATTCTAGATCCTCTGTGTTCATCCCACGCTTCTTTGAACTCAGTTACCGTTTTCCTCTCCACCACCTCTCTCGGGAGCGCATTCCAGGCATCCACCACCCTCTCCGTTTTTGCTCGACGACATGGTGCATTATCATCTTGAAGTAATCACCAGGAAACTCTGCTGAAGGCAACGTGCGTTTCTGTGGAGGCCAACGTTTTGGACAATATAAGAGTCATGTTAGAGTGAAGCCGGAGGATGGTGCTCAGTCCTGGGACAGGGCAGTGATAAACACAGGGCAGGACTCATTTACATACACCGTGCCTGAAATAATTGAAACCTTCACATTCGGTGTTAGCACCGGGATTACAAGGCTCTTAAGTGAATAAAAGCCACAGATCACCCTTCATTCACTTAGGAAGCCCTGAGGCCTGGAAAGCACATTCACGAAACCTTTTCTCCAGAAAGATTTATTCTCGGAAGCATAGAAAAGAAAAAGAAAAAAAAAGTCATTTTTCAATAAAGCCCATTGATTAATCATTTTGAAGAACCTTTATAATAATAACCGAACAGAAGAAAATATTATGTGAACAATTATTTCTAAAGCATGAAATATAAATAGCTTAATTTATAGCTCACATGGTTCCACCTACTTTCTCTCCTGTTCTGTTGAAGCGGATTGTTTCGTAATTGAATGCATGTTCTTGGGCTATTATATAATCCATTAGCATTGGCCTAAACCCACTGAGAGCACAAGTCAGAAATAGAAATATGTTCCTGTAATGTTACTTGGTACAAAGTGCCCGAAAACTTGAACTTCAGAATTCCGGAAGTGCTTTTTCTCGCCGACTTTCTACGGGCTCCTTTTACTAAGGAGCGCTAGCGTTTTTAGCCGCGGCGGATTAGCGAGCGCTGCCCCCGTGCTACACGCCAAGAACTAACCCCGGCTCAATGGTGGCGTCAGGGTCTAGCGCCGCTTAATAAAAGAAGCCCTGTGTCGCTGTAGGTTTTCTTGGACCGAGGTCAAAGTTTTTCCAAAGATTAGGGAGGCGCATTTGTTAGAGCTTGTTTGGTTCATGTTAAGTAAGCGCAAATCACTTGCACACACTATGGAGGTTCATAATCAAAAGAAAAAAAAAAATCGTCTACATAATGGCCTAAATGGCTACTTGGACGATCAAAAAGCCTGATCGTCCAAGAACCCATAATCAAAGTTGGTTTTAGACGTATCTAAAAACAGCTTAGGCCTATCCTCTGCCTCTAAACGCACAGAGAGAAAAGAGGTGTTTTTAGAGGCGGGGAAAGGGCGGGCGGTGGACAGGAGGTGGGCCGACCTAGACCTAGGCGTGTAGCCGGTATAACCAAAACTTTAGGCAGGTTGCCTAGTCGGCACTTATACGTTTTGACTTAGACTGACTCCTCCTTCGCCTAAAAGCCCTTGTTATGGACGTTTGGGGCTTAGGCTTTTTTTAGGTTGATTATAGGGTATAAGTTTAGACATAGTGGTAGTCTGGGTGTTTAAACAGCTGAACGTAGAGGCAGGCCATTATAAAAAAAAACCTCCTTTTGGACGTTTTTTTTGATAATGGACATTTTCCCTGCTTCTACTTTAAACATTTAAGGCAGGGGTGCCCACACTTTTTGGGCTTGCGAGCTACTTTTTAAATGACCAAGTCAAAATGATCTACCAACAATAAAATTAAAAAAAAACACAAAGCACACTGTATGCATAGAAAATGTTAATCATCATTCCTATTCCAGGGTTTTTCAAAGAGGTCAAAGCAGATGACTCTAAGCACTATCACCTCAGTAACAACCATACAAAAATAGACAAATATACCCCCTCCCTTTTTACTAAACCACGATAGCAGTTTTTAGCGCAGGGAGCTGCGCTGAATGCCCAGCGCTGCTCTCGACACTCATAGGCCATTACTATCGGGGACCAGGACCCAAACGCCACCAATAACAGGCCCCAAGCTCTCCCTGCTTCGGCCAACCAGCATTCCTCTCCCCGACGTCAATTCTGCCGTCGGGAAGAGGAAGGCTGATCAGCCCAAGATCGTGATCAACCTATTGGGGGAAATGCTGCCGGGTCCTGCCTTCGCGGAAACAGAAAGTAGGCAGGACTCGGCAGGAAGAAGAACAAATGCTTCACTAACCTGTCTCCCGCATTAGCCCGTAGTGAACGCTTGCTTCAGGGCTCTCAACATGTGCGTGCGGCTTCCCTTCCCCTCCCCGGACATAACTTCCGGTTTCGGAGGGAAGAGAAGAGAAGCCTGTACGCACACGTTAGAGCCCGGAGCACAAGTTCGCTAGGGGCTGAAATCTCCAAGCCGGTTTTTTTTTTTGGGGGGGTTTAATGTTCAGCAGCGGCAGATGACAGCTGGGCGGACCGCCCAGCTAAAAGGCCCTAGGGAGAACACTGGAGAGGAAGGCTGATCGGCCCGTAGATCAGGACGGCAACACGAGTCTGCGATCGACTCACGTTGCCTTCCTGAGCTACTGGTCGATCGCGATCGACGCGTTGGGCACCCCTGATTTAAGGCCTTAGGCCAAAAGGGGACTTAGACGTTTTTTTAAAATTATGCCCCTCTATATGTTTATGTTTATTTAAAAAATTTGACCGGACTTTGGTTTTGCAACTGCTCGGTTTACAAATTATAAAAAAAGAGAAAAGAAAGCCATTAAAAATAGGAAAGCAGAAGGAGAGAAAAATAAAAACACAAAGCAAATGTAAAAACCAAAAATCAAATCCCCAAATTAAAAACTAATAATCAATCAAAATAATCTAGGAATTAAAAGGGGAACAAGCAGTATTTTATGGATTTATTCAATTTTCTCTTCTGTTCTCCCAGGAGAGCTCAGAATAGTTTACATGAATTTATTCGGGTACTCAAGCATTTTCTCTGTCTGTCCCGGGGGGCTCATAGTCTATCTAATGTACCTGGGGCAATAGGGGGATTAAGTAACTTGCTTTGGGTTACAAGGAGCAGGGTGGGTTTGAACCCGCAACCCCAGGGTGCTTACGCTGTACCTTTAACCACTGCACCACAATATGCATGCTTACAAATAAATTTGAATAGACATACATTGAAACCCATTATAGAAGGCTTATTTGAGATTTCCACTTGGAAAATATGACATTTACACAAGTACATAGCATAAGAACATAAGAGTAGCCTTACTGGGTCAGACCACGGGTCCATCAAGCCCAGTAGCCCATTCTCACGGTGGCCAATCCAGGTCCCTAGCACCAGGCCAAAACCCAATGAGTAGCAAGATTACGGAATCCCAGAGAGTAACAAGATTCTAGAATCCCAAAGAGTAGCAACATTCCAAACAGAACCCCAAGGAGTAGCAAGATTCCGGAATCCCAAAGAGTAACAAGATTCTGGAATCCCCAGAGAGTAGCAACATTCCATAAAGAATCTCAAGGAATAGCAAGATTCAGGAATCCCAGAGAGTAACAAGATTCTAGAATCCCAAAGAGTAGCAACATTCCAAACAGAACCCCAAGGAGTAGCAAGATTCCGGAATCCCAGAGAGTAACAAGATTCTAGAATCCCAAAGAGTAGCAACTTTCCATGCTACCGATCCAGGGCAAGCAGTGGCTTCCCCCATGTCTTTCTCAATAACAGACTATGGACTTTTCCTCCAGGAATTTGTCCAAACCTTTCTTAAAACCAGCTACACTATCCGCTCTTACCACATCCTCTGGCAACACATTCCAGAGCTTAACTAGTACTTGAATTGTGATTGCAGAAAGGCAGCAATTTGTACTTGGACACACTGGGCACATCCATTTGTATACTATACATGCTTTGGTATTAGGGTTGTCCAGAAAAACCTAAAGTTGGACAAATTGTACAAACTGAAGTTTTTCCCATGAATTTGATTGTGCTTAATCAGAAAATTGTTTTAAAAAAATTGTTTAAAGCCCACCCTGGGGTTCCTCAGAGCCCCTGATTACGTAATGCTCTGTTTTTCTTAAAATTTGCTATTAATTTTGCTTACTGGAGCAAATTTCTTGGTATTTTAGTTATAACTTAGCAACGATGCATTGTTAAAAACTCAGCAATGAAGCATTGTTAAAAAGACATTTTATGTCAAGTCTGTTTTATTGAAAAAGAGCTATAAATCAGTACAGAAATAACAGTAGAATCTCCAATATGCTTATTATAACAAGTGAGGGCGGATTCCTTAGAACCCCACTAATACAACCACAAAAGAATAGGAAAACATTCTCCTGTCTTCAAATAATGATTACAGACATTGTATGCAAAAAAATTCTAGCAGTATTTTATTAAATAAACCTTCAATATCTGTACTCTATTATGGAAAACAGAAATGTAATATACTTCGCTAATAGCTAAACCCATGCACTTTGGTATAGTCGTCTTCCAATGGTGTTCCAAATGCGCAAACATTCAGTGTCTTCTTGAGATAATCAAGATAAAGCCTTTGATGCTGTTCAAATCCTTGCAACAAGGTCTCAGTGCTGATGTAGGGACCTAACCTAGGCACTGTTTATAGAACTTCTCCCTTTTGTTCTGGGAAAACTCGTATCCTGAAATTCTGGGCCTTGTTTTGACTGCAACTCTTTGGCTAACATAACATGGTATGGTACAGTGATCGAAGCTACAGACTCAGCACCCTAAGGTTGTCGGTTCAAACTAGAGGTCTGCACGGGAATGAGGATTGCGGGAATCCTGCGGGGATCCCCCTCCCACCCACCCCCGGTCTACGGGAATCCCATGGGGATGGAACCGGGGTTCCTGAGGCCTGGAAAGAGAATTAGTAGAAGATAGACAAGCAAGGGAGATGTTCATTTTGAGGGGGGCTAAGCTCAAAGTGGGAGGCCCAGCCCCCCCTCTCGTGGTTATGCCACCAATTGTGTTTAGTACAAAATGAAGTCCTTGCTGAGTTTGTTGTGGGGTTTCCAGTTCCGTTTTGACACATTTTTCATAGGCAACCCGTGTCCTGAAAAGTGCCTCTCTCAATTCTGCTTTAAATGATTTTGATGCTGCATTAAAAACCGTTTGTGGATCTTGGAAGGACCTCTCACAAGCTACCTATGCCAGAGGGTGGAACTAGATTTGTTTGCTCTACAGATATGAGTTTTATATTGCCCAAAAATCCAACTCTCTTATTTCTTTTAACAAGAAATGGTCGACCCTACAGTCACATGACTTAATGTCTATTCTAATTCTTTCCGGTGATGTATGCATCTCTTATTTCTGTTCACTGTTATTTGTGTATGTTGTATTTTATTCTTGATTTAAATAAACTAAGACTTAAAAAAAAAAATAAATCAAAACTGTCAGACATAATTGCTGCTTTTTATGGGGACAGGTAACTTTTATGGGGGTACGGGCGGGGACAGAGGAGATTCCTCACGGGGTCGGGCAGGGATTCTGGCGGAGACGGGTGGGGGGGTCGAGCGAGTTACTGGTGGGGTTGAGCGGCATTTCTGCCCTGCGCAACTCTTTAGTTCAAACCCAAGCTGCTCCTTGTGACCCTGGGCAAGTCACTTAATCCCCCTATTGCCCCAGGTACACTAGATAGATTGTGAGCCCACCAGGACAGGGAGGGAAAATGCTTGAGTACCTGACTAAATTCATGTAAACCGTTCTGAGCTCCCCTGGGAGAACAGTAGAGAAAAATGAATGAGTGAAAAGTTTCAGCCTCTGATAAGCAGAGCTGGTATTGTGATGTCATAATGCCTCATTCCACCAATAAGAGCCAACCTCATCAATGATGTCACAATGGCTTGATTGTCCTTTACTCAGCTCACTTTTGCTACATTTTGATTTCTAGAGTGGCGCAGTGGTTAAAGCGACAGCCTCGGCACCCTAAGGTTGCGGGTTCAAACCCACGCTGCTCCTTGTGACCCTGGGCAAGTCACTTAATCCCCCCATTGCCCCAGGTACACTAGATAGATTGTGAGCCCACCAGGACAGGGAGGGAAAATGCTTGAGTACCTAAACCATTCTGAGCTCCCCTGGGAGAACAGTATAGAAAACTGAATAAATAAATATAACGTGGAGCCATGGAACTTACAAGTTATTCCACACTTTTCAGTTCAGTGTCTATCCTCTCTTGATGCCAGGGCTTTTAGGCACACCTACGCTGCGTCACTTCCCACTTCCAGATGTATTTTCAGCAGGACCCTTTTTTTTTTTCCACTCATGCATTCCAGAGGGAGGAGATAGATTAACTTCACATCCACATCTACACACGTAGACCTGTTTTTCTGAACCGCTACCACTGGATTCCACGCGGAGCCTTCCACGTGGATCTCAGCAAAAATGAAGTATCCAGACAGCGCTTTATTGCCTGCGCAAAGAATGAATGCGTGAAATAAATTTTAAAAAAGTGTCCAAGACTACGAGGGAAATGCTTAATAGGAGCACAAACCAAAATTTACCCCGTCTTTTATTAAACCGCGATAGCGGTTTTTTAGCGCAGGGAGCTGCGCTGAATGCTCCACCCTGCTCCCGAGGCTCATAGAGTTCCTATGAGCATCGGGAGCAGCGCGGCTCCCTGCGCTAATAACCGCTATCACGGTTTAGTAAAAGGGTGGGGTGTGTGTAGGGGGGGGGTAATTTGGATGTACACATCTCCCCTAATGATGGTTCTATATGTGAAGTTTTGAGACACATGAATCTCTTCTTTGGATGCTT
This sequence comes from Geotrypetes seraphini, assembly GCF_902459505.1. NCBI lineage: Eukaryota > Metazoa > Chordata > Amphibia > Gymnophiona > Dermophiidae > Geotrypetes > Geotrypetes seraphini. The sequence continues at coordinate 16,560,598 of NC_047085.1, forward strand.
TCAATATCATTGGATAAATCAGGGGTGTCCAACCTGCGGCTCAAGGGCCACATGCGGCCCCGCGAAGTACTTTGTGCGGCCCCGGTCGAGGGCGATGCGGTGTTGTCCTCTGCTGCCCACGGGTGTTTACCGTCTTGCCGGCTCCCTCCTCCGTCTTGCTGCAGGGTTTCTGAGTTTGGGCGGCCCCAGAAAATTTTTTTTTCGGTCAATGCGGCCCAGGGAAGCCAAAAGGTTGGACGCCCCTGGGATCAATCTTTCTTCAACTCTAATTTGCTCCTCGGGCAAAATCCTATCCTTTCTAGTTAGGGTGGAATGTCTTTTCTTCCCATGACTGTATTTCTGCCACCTACTTCCGCTGTATGTGCCATGATTTGCAGTTAATAACACTATTACTTAGATTTATAAATAAGAATGGAATGCGATCTACTATTACTACTGCTATTAATTATTTCTGTAGTGCGACCAGACGCACCCAGCGCTGTACAGAGTCACAAAGAAGACAGTCCCTGCTCCAAAGAGCTTACAATCTAAACAGGCAAGACAGACAAACAGGATGTCATGGATACAGTTAAGGGGAAGGGTTAATCTGCCAGCTGGGTTGGAGGGCAGAGGGGAGTACAGGACAATCAAGCCATTGTGACATCACTGAGGAGCTTGTCTCTTATTGGTGGAATGAGACATTATGACATCATAAGCTCAGCTCTGCTTCCCAAAGACTGAAACTCTTCACACTACTACTATGAATTATTTATATAGAGTTACCAAATGCAAGCAGCGCTGTACAGAGTCACAAAGAAGACAGTCCCTGCTCCAAAGAGCTTACAATCTAAACAGGCAAGACAGACAAACAGGATGTCATGGATACAGTTAAGGGGAACGAAGACGGGCTTGAAGATTTCAAAACCTCTTGGAGGTGACTGGGCGTGGCGGAGGGGGAGGGGCAGTAATGGTGAAGGATATCAGATGGTGATCAGAGATGGGGAGCAGTGAGGTAGAGAAGTTAGATTAAGAGAGAGCAGATCTCCTCTCATTAATGAATGTCAGCAATTTGTGTGACTCGTTCCTGCAGTTCCCTCTAAGTCTAGGTGTAATATTTGCCTTATCACCCACTTACATATTATATTATGGTTTATAACCTCACCTATGCTGATAGTTTATTCTAGCTTTTCATAACTGAGGTTATGTTTGTGGGGAACAATGAACAGCTACTACAGTTGAAAGAAATCAAAGTACCAGAGGTACAACTCTTAATCTCTCCTTTTACCTGGATAGACACTTAACGATGGAATATCTCATCTTGAATGTTGTTAAGAGTGCTTTCCTAAAAATGTGAATACTGTCTAGAACGGGGCTGCTCAAGTCCGGTCCTCGAGGTCTTCTGGCAGGCCAGGTTTTCAGGATATTCACAATGAATATACATGAGAGAGATTTGCATACCAAGAAGGCAGTGCAGGCAAATCTCTCTCATGCATATTCATTGTGGATATCCTGAAAACCTGGCCTGCCTGTAGATCTCGAGGACCGGACTTGGGCAGCCCTGGTCTAGAATAAAACCAATGCTGGATTTTTCAGATAGTAATCCAAAGCCTTGTAATTACAAAATTGCATTTTGGTAATGCCTTGTTTTCGGGTATTACAAAATCAAGGATACAAGCCTTACAGCGGAATACTGTTGACAAGGATGGTCACAGAGGTGTTAAGTTTTAAGCACATCTCTCCAGTCCTTAAACATCTACACTTCTCCCTCCGAATCCATGGGGGTTGGGGGCAGAGTCATCCCGCAAATATTAAAAAAAACGTGAATAATATTCAGGCCGGTTCTGCCCCTAACCCCCACTTCCCCCTGGCTATTTTAATCCCTGTAAGCCCCCCCCCCCTCTTAAGCCTCACCTGGTGGTCTAGCGGGTTTTCAGGGCAGGAGCAATCTTCAGACGCTCCTGCCCCGTGCAGATCGCTCCCAGGAAATGGCTGCCTTGAGCTCCCGTAGTCTCTTGAGCCATTTCCTGCGGGAAGATTGCTCCTGCCCTGAAAACCCGCTAGACCACCAGGTAAGGCTTAAGGGGGAGGGGGGCTTACAGGGTTTAAGATAGCCCGAAAAATTAAAATGGGTTTTTGGGTATGAAACCGTGAATAACTGAGTCCACGGATGCTGAAACCGGATTCGGAGGGGGAAGTGTACATTGGCTGCCTGTTGAATATCGCATTGAATATAAGATCTCAACAACACTGAATAAGGAGCCATATCTCAAATCCCTCCCTCGCACAGCAACGAAAACGAGGTGCAAATGCCTGTACCCACATTTGGATATGGATTCCCTTATTCTATAACTCGCGTGTAACGTAAAGAAATGCCTCGATCCGCCCCTTCCCAATTCTGCGCCTCTTTTATTGACTAGCATATAAAATTTAGGTGAGAATCCAGTATCTAAATTTACACATGCAACTTGTAATTAATTCTAATTAGTGCCAATAATTGCTTGTTAAAACGTTGATGTGTCAACACATCAGAGTTAATGTTGGATGGGTTTTGTAGTATTTTTCATGCTGATTTCAGAACTGTGTTTATTTTTTCACTAGAACATCACATTTTTGTAATGAGGCTCATTATATATAATTATAAACGTTAATTGGGCGATATATCATGCATTTATAGCATAAACGTATAAGGAGGGTTAACGACAGTTGTCTTTGTTTTTTTATGCTACAAACGGTGATTAATATCTGTCTTTATCATGCCAAGACATTGTACTAATTATCCAGATAGTTTCTGTTACGTCTGTGGTTCATTCATGACGAAAGCACAACGTCGTCCAATACCGTAGATCATTCTGAAGAAAATATACAAATTGTACTTTGACTCTTTGTGACCAGGATCTGTACCAGTTGTTCCAACGGACTTCGTGACTGGCTCAATCAATGAAAGGCAGCGATGTAATTTGCAGTCCCAATGATATGGAGGGAACCGCGAGACCATATTAAAGATTACGATTTTTGCCTTGTGAACACAAGTGGATTCTCAGCTAAAACTAAGCACAAAATTATATATCCTATTCTGGATTCTGCTATTAGGCCTGTTCCTCTTGATGACTCACTGCCTCTCCGTGTACCTCCACAAGATGGACTTGCTTCTGTGGAACATGATGAGGAATGTGATGATGATGCAGCAGCTGGTCACAATCCAGAATTATCTGATCCTGATTATGTGAATGATGAAGATTCAGAACCAGAGACCTTTATACAAGCTGAGCTCAATGATCTTATTCGTGATCTAAATCTTTCAAAAGAAAAAGCAGAACTTCCTGCTTCAAGGCTTAAGCAAAAGCACTTGCTTGCAAAAGTATAACTTATTATAGAAAAAGGTTTCATAACGTGACAACATTCTTCACTGTAAATGGCTCATTGTGCTTTTGTCATGACATCAACGGGCTCTTCAACAGTTTGTCACAAGTGCATTGTCCAGATGAATTGTGTCTCTTCACTGATTCTTCACAGAGAAGCTTGAAGGCAATGTTACTGCACAACGGAAATTCCAAACCAAGTATACCAATTGCTCATTCTGCTTATCTAAAGAAGTCTTAAGAGAATATGAAGCATTTACTAGAAGCAATCAGTTATAAAACACACCAGTGAAACATCTATGGTGATCTGAAGGTCATTGGCATGCTAATGGGAATGCAAGGAGGATTCATTAAATACTGCTGTTTTCTGTGCATATGGGATAGCAGATCTACAGCTGAACATTATGTCAAGTGTGTCTGGCAGCTGAGGGATACTTATAACCCAGGGACAAGCAGTGTGAAATTTATGCCATGAAATATTTCTTCCACCTCTTCGTATCAAGCTGGGGTTGAAGAAGAACTTGGTAAAGGCCATAGGTAAAACAAACTCGCCAAGTTTTCAATATCTTGTTAAGAAATTTCCAAAAATCAGCACTGTAAAACTGAAGGAAGGGATATTTATAGGCCCACAGATCAAGTCTGTTAGGCAGGATGAAGATTTTAAGCAATTATTCTCAGCAGCTGAGCTTGAAGCTTGGGAGGCATTCAAGTGGTTAGTGGAAAGCTTTCTAGGCAACCATAAGTCTCCTTCATACAAGGAAGGAGTTCAGAATCTCCTTGACTCATATCAGAAACTTGGCTGTCACATGTCATTAAAAATACACTTTTTGCATTCACATCTTGACTTTTTCCTGGAAAATCTTGGTATGGTGAGGGACGAGCAAGAAAAACGTTTTCACCAGGACATTCAGTCAATGGAGCGTCGCTACCAAGGTTTCTGGAATGAGAGTATGATGGCTTTCTACTGCTGGATGTTGTGCCGTGACAATCCAGACACAACTCACAAAAAGAAATCATAGTCTAAGCATTTTTGAAGAAATATTGGTCGCTAAGTGATACAGTCCAGTATAATTATGCTATGCTGTGTGCTTATGACTTTGGACCGAAGATACTGCAACATTTCTTAAAGTTGATGCTGCAGTTCTTAAAACCCTATATGCTAAAATGCTATAAATTAATATTAGTCATAGCTTTAAAAGTTTATGTGACTGAAAAAAACTATCAAATCTGAAATCAGTATGAAAAACCGATTTAGGTGTGCTGTGTTGTCAGATGATTCCGAAAAAGTTTTTTTTGTTGCTTTGTGTTTTTACTAACTGCTCAATTTTCAGTGCTTTTTATAGAATTAGGGGGTAACAGTCAGGGCTGGCACAAAAGATTATGGTGCCCTGGTTCATGCCCCGCCCTTTGGTCCAAGCCCCGCCCCTGGCTAGCTCCCTTTTTCCACCTCTGATGCTACTACCAGGGTCCTGCAGGATGTGGCTTCACAGGCCAGCATCAGTGTCAAGCAGCATCATCAGAGGTGGGAGGAGGGAAGTGCAGCACTTCCCTCCTCTGATGTTGCCACCGGCCCTCCCCCCTCTGGCGGCAGCTGGTCTGTGAAGCTGCACCCTGCCAGGGCAGGGCACTAATGTCTAGGGTTACCATACGTCCAGATTTCCAAGGAATGCGGCGTGGTAAATCTGGCAACTCTATGTGGAGGCGGGGTTGAGGGCAGAATCGGGCGGAGCCAGGTATCCTCTTTTTATAAACAGGAAATCTGGTAACCCTACCTTTAGGACTTGTGCCATGGACCAGAGCCTCACCTGGCCCTGGTAAAAGCCTAATGCAGTGCAGTAAAAGGGCCCCTTCATTTCTTTCCTTTGCCCTCTTATCCAGGAACCTACTGAATAGCAGATGTGATGGTGAAGAGTTCTAAAAACGTTTGTACAAGTGCATGTGAATTCAGTTCAATAAATACATTGTGAAGCTGGAATGCCTTGGATGCCAGAACTCTCATTGACCACTAGATGTCAGTCTTTCTTTGGATGATAAGTTTTTTCTCTTCTTCCTTGAACCTATTACCAGGTATAAAAAACATCAATAATGAATACCATGTCCTTCTCATATATGAGCTAGAATTAACTAGCATGCTCCTTAGGTGTAAGCTGTCTTCTCTGAACTAGTTTCAAAATAAAATCAGTATTCCCTCATATGAAGTAACCTTTGTATTTATATTTTGTGTTCTTTTCTGCAAAATCCTTTTTCAAAATTTATACTCAAGAATTCACCTCTTGCACTTATTAGTGAAAATTTTCTTTCTTAGAACCAAGAATGTAATTCTACATTAGAAATTAGACAAGAAGCTCCGTGATATAACTTTATTAAAACATTCCAGCTTCTGCATGAGCTTCAGATTATTCTTAATTTCAAATTTGAAACATATAAAGTTAGCATGAAGTCGGACTACAACATTGGCCAAATTATTTGCAGCTATATTCATTTTAAGTCGTCGTTTTAAGAGCTTTTCTTTCCTGATACAACACCCTTGTATATCGGGCTGTGGTTCTGAGCAGGGGTTTTCAATCAATCAAGGCAGCAAGTGTGTGAGGGGTGGAGGAAGAGTAAGAATGAAAGGGACAGAGATAGGAGTGTTGGGAGTATGAAAATGAGGATTGGAGGAGGGTTTAAGGAATGTGGTGAAATCAGTTAGCTTAGCAGGGTTAAAAAAGAAGACCGAGGGCTCCTTTTATGAAGGTTGCGCTAGCCAAAAAAACTACCGCCTGCTCAAGAGGATGCGGTAGTGGTTTAGTGCGTGTTAAGGCCCTAACGCTCCATCGTAAAAGGAGCCCTGAATGTGGGAGGTGTAAGTGGGTCATAACCTGCTGCAGATTGGTTGGGTGATAGCACACACCAGGCGTTATAACGTTGGTTGTAATTCTGTGTGCACATTGTGAGGCCTAAGACATGGTGGCCAGTTACAGAATTGCTCTTGTTGTATCATTTTGTACGTAATTTTTACACTGGTTGAATCATATTAAATCAATGAAGGCAGGATTTCTCGTGTTCTATATTTATGTCATCTTGGACTTTTTTTTCTTTCTTTAAAAAATTCTTTATTAAGGCTTTTATTTCTTTTCCATGCTTAAGAACCTAAGAATAGCCAGACCAATGGTCCATCAGCCCAGTAGCCTGCTCTCACTTGGCCAATCCAGGTCACTAGTACCTGGCCAAAACCCAAAGAGTAGCAACGTTTCATGCTACCGATCCATGGCAAAAAAGATATGCAGGGGTAACTCATTCAAATCAAAATTACTGTCAAGTGACTGAAGAGGTCAATAGAACAAAAATAAAGTCACTGCTAGTTCATCAATACACTTAAGAAACTTATTTTTTATTTAGAACTCTGCTCAGAGACATGAAGGCTGAAAACTTGGCCTCACCTACCAATCATTGCAGTGTTCAAAAAAGATTTTTAATTTAAAGTACCTTTTAATATGCTAGCTAAAAAGCTATGCTGAAAATATAAATGCTTCCATGAATTTTATAGTTATGAAAAAAGACTTAACTTTGAATAGTGACTGGTTCCGACTTGCACGTTTCGTGGCTGCGTCAGGGAACCGACAATACAGCTGGATTTAGAGCTGGTAGTGAAGTCACATGCAATTAAAAAGCTAGATCTCTCAAAAAGACGTTTCTTCTCTAATGTCTCAGACATGGCTTCCCCCATGTCTTAATAACAGACTATAGACTTTTCCTCCAGGAACTTGTCCAAACCTTTCTTAAAACCAGCTACGCTATCCGCTCTTACCACAACCTTGGCAATGTGTTCCAGAGCTTAACAATTCTCTGTGTGTGGAAAAAAATGTCCTCCAATTGGTTCTAAAAGTATTTCCCTGTAACTTCAACGAAGGTCCCCTAGAATTTGTATCCTCCCGTGTTTAGCAAGGCGATTACATTAACTTCCGCTGTGTTTCTGGTCCAAAGTATAGGTGAAAAAAGGAGTCTTCCATCCTCTCGCAAACAGCGATAAAGGAGCAAAAGTGAGGAATATAACCAAACAAAGACGTCCAATTCAATCTTGGGGGGCTATTTCTACTGTACGTACATATGGAAGTCTGACAATAAAAAAAGATTCATTTTAAGCAAGTTTAACAGCCTGGAGTTAGCTTGGACGGCGACTCCAAAGGTGGGGCGGACTTCTACGTCCTGTGTCCCGTGTCAGAAATATGGATCAGGCGCAAGAATGCACACTTTTATCCCATTCATATAGTCTGAGAACAGGTCTTGCCTATCTCAGGGGAGAGGGGGAAAACATCTTATGGTGGAACTTAGCGAGGAAAATGAATGATTACTCGATTGCGGGTTTAACATTGCCTCAAAAATGAATGCGACTCTTGGGTAGACTGGATGGACAACACAGGACTTTCTCTGCCGTCATTTACTATGTTACTAAGGGGCTCATTTTCAAAAAAAGTAATAGTTTGGGAACCATTAACTACCGTATTTGCCGGCGTATAAGACGACTGGGCGTATAAGACGACCCCCCAACTTTTACAGTTAAAATATAGAGTTTGTTATATACTCGCCATATAAGACGACCCCTTCTTCCGCACACCTTCTGCACAACAAATAAAACTTAAAAGAACATCAGAATTTATTTCAACAATTTTAATTAATTCACTAAAGCTGAATAGAACAATAAACCCATGGGAGCTGCCATGCTAAAGTATTGTAAGGAAAACATGCTCATCCGGGGAGGGGGGAGGGGGATGTATTGGCATTGGTTAAGAGATATGGATAGGTTGTTTACAGGTATTTTAGTGAGGTGTTGGTTAATTGGAAAGTGGGGGGGGGGGAAATAAATCTTGTCTTTAATCTATTAAGTATATTGTGCTGCAACGATAATATTTTATGCACAATTGAAGTTTTAAAAATGAATAAAGAATTTAAAAAAAAGTAATAGGTCCAAAAAGGCATAAACCAGGTATTACAAAACAGTTAAAAATGATTTTAAAACAATTAATGAGCTGGTAGGCGCATGTGAAATTTAAATTTGGTTGCTTTTGTTTTAAGATTCTGTTTGGTCTGACTCCTAAATATAGAAATTAACTTTTTTTTTTTCTTTTACAACCATTAGACATAAGACCGAAAGGCTGGAGAAGCTGGGGCTCTTTACCCTGGAAAAGCGGAGACTTAGAGGGGACATGATAGAGACCTATAAAATCATGAAAGGCATAGAGAAGGTGGAGAGGGACAGATTCTTCAGGCTAGCGGGGACATCAAAAACAAGAGGGCATTCGGAAAAACCGAAAGGAGACAGATTCAAGACGAATGCTCGGAAGTACTTCTTCACTCAGAGGGTGGTGGACACCTGGAATACGCTTCCAGGAGAGGTGATAGGACAGAGGACAATAATGGGTTTCAAAAAGGGCCTGGATGACTTCTTGAAGGAGAAAGGGATTACAGGGTATAGATAGAGGGGTACTATACAGGGTACATCAGGATTAGGGCATAAACAATTCAGGTGGTGGGAACTTACAGGTCAAGGACCTCGAGAGCCGCCACGGGAGTGGGCTGCCGGGCACGATGGACCCCTGGTCTGACCCAGCAGAGGCAATACTTATGTTCTTACGAGAAGCTCACATTTGAATTTTGTTGTTCCGCCTGTTAAAGGAACTTAAAAAAAACATTACCAGCATCTTCTATCATATCAGGCGGCAGCATGGGGCAAAGATTTTGGGGCGCCTTTTACTAAGGTGCGCTAAGGCCTTACCAAGCGGAATAGCGCGCTAAATTGCCATGCGCACTAGACCTTAATGCCAGCATTGAGCTGGCATTATTCTAGAAGCGTACCGCACGGTAATTTTGTGCGTGCGCTAAAAATGCTAGCGCACCTTTGTAAAAGGAGCCCTTCGATCAACGGCTGCTTCTTACCGAAATTTATGGGGAATTTAGAAAACACAGAAAAACATATTTCTTTCTGAAGTATTTAGATGGTTAATTAGTAAAATTGTTTTATTGGGGCAATAATCAGATCTTTTAGAGTTTTTAGCCATTGCTTTTAATTCTCTAATTCTCTTCAACTTTTATTGTATATCAAGCCGCGCTAGCGGTTTAGCACGCGAAATACCGCACGCTAAACCGCCGGCCGCGCTAGCTGCTCACGCCTCCCTTGAGCAGGCGTTAGTTTTTAGGCCGGCGCGGGGGTTCACGCGTGATGAAATGTCATGCGCGTTAACCCCGCTAGTGTGGCTTGATAAAAGGAGCCCTAAGGTGCGCTAGTGTTTATAGCGTGCGCAAACCACGCACTAAATGAAAAATACTAATGCAAGCTCTATGGAGGTATTAGCGTTTAGCATGCACGGCATTGTAGCGTGCGCTAAAACCGCTAGCACACCTTCGTAAAAGGAGCCCTAAATGAAGTGTTTTAAATTATGTAAACCACATCGAAGTTCACGGTTTTGCGGTATATAAATTAATTGTTATTATTATTATTAGCACATCCAAGTGCCGATTTGCGAAACGCACGTTTTAGACATCAAGCGGGTCATTTTCCTTCCGGTGTGTCTAAATCTTAAAGTGAAACACAACAACAAAAAAAAAGGGGATCCAAAAAAGATCTGCAGAAAAAATCAGCCAGGAGCAACCAAAACAAAACTGCAGACTGTGTACAAGATGCAGGCGAATTTTAATATGACAAGAACACAATATATAAAACCCTTTTTGATACGCTTTACTGCTGTCGGCTCTTTTGGCGAACTTGATACATACAGGCATCCCGTCGAGATTCTTCAATTTTTTTTGTGGCATTTTTTAGCCCCCCTATTTTACCATGGACCCCTGACGAAGGTTTGTCCAAAACACGGACCGTGTCGGGTCCCTTTATTGGTAAAAGGGTTTTATATATTGTGTTCTTGTCGTATTAAAATTCGCCTGCATCTTGTACACAGTCTGCAGTTTTGTTTTGGTTAAATCTTAAAGTGACACGTTAGACGTCTTGCAGTTTTGAAAATGGTCGTTTTTCTGACCTAACTTATGGACGTCCTTGAAGAGGCATCCGAAGCCAGCCTTAGACGTTCGTACGAAAATGCCCCTCCGCATTACTACGCAATTGCACATGGATGGGAAACCCCACCATTAGCGTACAAAATTACTCTCGCTTTTGATTTTAAGTGTTCTAAATAAAACAAATGATTCAGAATCTGCTCTGGGCCCAGTTTATAGACGGTGGCAATCAACATTTTGCTGACTGCCACTGCCATTAAATCCGGAAATTCAATTCCAGACCATGTCCAAGTTTCAAGGTTATTGAAGCCTGATATACCGCTTTAATTACCAAAGCGGTTAAGATCATACAAAATGTAAAATTTAAATTAAAATGGGGAAATGAAAACACAATTTGCCTACTTCTAGGGAGATATGCAATATTATTCTGTGATGATTAATATATCTCTACTTATTATTATCACAGCTCTTATAAATAAATACTAATAAATATGATTATATTATTATAGTGAAGTGTTCAGACCAATACCCGTGAATTCTGTGATCTCACCGAACTGGGGTACTTTGGGACCATCATAACACTTCTCTTGTCCCTTTGCCAGCCTCCTTCATTTATATATATATCTCTTTCAATTAGAGGTCTGCACGGGAACGGGGATCGCGGGGATCCCGCGGGTCCCGCGGGGATCCCGCGGGTTCCCCCCCTGGCCCACGGGACTCCCACGGGGACGCCCCCTGGCCCACGGGACTCCCACGGGGATGCCCCCCTGACCCACGGGACTCCCACGGGGACGCCCCCTTGCCCACGGGACTCCCACGGGGATGAAAACAACCTACCTAAATTCTGGCGATGCAGCTTACAAGTCTGGCGTCGCGTCGGGAAATAGCCATGTTGAGCAGTGAGCTCAGCACGTACACAGATGAAAGCCTTGCTTGCTGATTGGTCCGGCGGCCCCGCCCCACCGTGCCGCCGGACCAATCAGCAAGCAAGGCTTTCATCTGTGTACGTGCTGAGCTCACTGCTCAGCATGGCTATTTCCCGACGCGGGCATTAGGCTGTTTTTTGTCATTTCGGGTGGGGGATGGCAGCGGCAGCAGCAGCCTGAAAAAGAAATCATCCTGGCCGGGTTCGGTGTCATGCTCCGGAGCTTCTACAGCCTTCCTATCTCCCTCTCCCTTCTACCTGCGGCTCTCTTCGGCAACTCAGCAGCAGCTTCTGGCGTCGGGGCCTACCCTCTGCGAGTCCCGCTTGTTTCAACTTCCTTTTTCCACAAAGGTGGGACTCGTAGAGGGAAGGCCTCGATGTCGGCAGCTTGTCTTGATCACCGCTGCTGACGAGTTGCTTAAGAGAGCCGCGGAGCAGGGGGGTGTTGCCAGGTGCAGGTAGAAGGGAGAGGGCCAGATGCAGGACTCGTGGGTGAGGGAGGAGAAGAGAGAGGGGAGAGAAACAAAAGGAAATATTTCATACTGGGCTGGGCCGGAGTGGAGAGAGGGTGGAAAGATTCTGGCTACAGGGTGCATTAACAAAGGAAAAGGGGGGAAAGCTGAAAATGGAGATAGTGACACAAAGAAGAGAAAGGGTAAGCAGGACCTTCTGAATAAGGATAGAGATACAGAGGGGACATGAAGAGGAGGTGAAATAGAGACATAGAAGTAATGCTGAAAAAGTGTGTGTGTGGGGGGGGGAGATAAAGACATTGAAAGGGCAAATGGTGAATATGGGGTAAAGACAAGGACAGAGACAAATGAAGATTCTGAAAAAGTGGTGAGATAGGGATATAGGTGAGATGGACACAAAGAAGGGTGATGCTGGAAAATAGGTGGAATGGTAATTCTGACAGACACAGAAGGGAAATGCTGGATCAAGGAGAGATGGGGCTCAGGCTGGATGGAATGAGGAGAAATGCCTTGTTGGCCCGGAACTTCCTCTCCTACGTCAGAATTGACGTCAGGGAGCGGAATGCTGGTCAGCGCGACGCTTCTGCAGGGAAAGCTTGGGACAGCGGTGGCTTGGGGACTATTCCCCGATGGCGGTGGCAGCAAACCGAGTGGCTTGGGGGAGGGCACGGAGAAAGAAAGAAAGGGGGCAGACAGAGAGACAGAAAGAAGGGGGAACAGGGAGACAGAAAGAAAAAGTTGGGGGAGAGAATGAGGTCTGGAGGAGAGGAAACATACAGGAGGCTGAAAGAAAGGAAGAAAGATTGGATGCACAGTCAGAAGAAGAAAGTGCAACCAGAGACTCATGAAATCACCAAACAGCAAAGATAGGAAAAATGATTTTATTTTCAATTTAGTGATCAAAATGTGTCTGTTTTGAGAATTTATATCTGCTGTCTATATTTTGCACTATGGCTCCCTTTTACTAAACCGCAATATTGTTTTTTAGCGCAGGGAGCCTATGAGCATTGAGAGCAGCGCGAGGCATTCAGCGTAACTCCCTGTGCTAAAACCTACTATTGTGGTTTAGTAAAAAGGGAGGGGGTGTATTTGTCTATTTTTGTATTTTGTTACCGAGGTGACATTGCATAGAGTCATCTGCCTTGGGAAATGTATATGGCAGATATCTTTATTTTGTGTTCAAAAGAAAAGGAAATGCATTTCTGGTTTTATTTCTACAGTGTTGAAGTACTTGTTGGCCCTTGCTGTGACTGGTGGGGATCCCCAAGCACCGCCAGCAGAGGACCTCCTCTAGAGATGGTCAGAACTCCCCTCCACCAAGCGCAGCAGTCGCTGGCAGCATCCATGAGCCACTGAGGTGCCAGCATCTGTGACTCAGGGACGCTACTGCTGCCTGCCAAGCTTGGCAAAAGGGACCCCAGGCCAACTGCAAAGGAAGTCCTCAGCTGACAGTTTGTGGGTTCTCATCAGCTGAGTATTTATATTTTATATTTACATTAGAGGTTCTGGTAGAAACCCATTTACAAAGTATGTATTCTTCCCAATTAATATTTCCAAATTAATAGTCTCTTTGCTTATTTGTAAATGGGTCTCTACCAGAGCCTTTAATTCAGTAGCATAATTAAATAAAATAACTATTTCTGAAGTTTATAGGGAAGGATGGTGACGGAGGGGATTCCTCGCGGGGACGGGTGGGGACGGAGGGGATTCCTCGCGGGGACGGGTGGGGACGGAGGGGATTCCTCGCGGGGACGGGTGGGGACGGAGGGGATTCCTCGCGGGGACGGGTGGGGATGGGTGGGATTTTGGCGGGGACGGGTGGGGACGGGTGGGATTTCTGTCCCCGCGCAACTCTCTACTTTCAATGAGTGTTATTGTGTATACTTATATAGAATATCAAAGTACACTTATCTTGATGACTATTTCTTTAGGCTTGGCCTCTTTCTCCTTAGTTTCCAGCTTCGGTGAGATTAAAGTGCTTATTTCTTAAAGTGCTTGTGCTAATAGTGCTTGCTGTTATCTTCCGTGCATGTTAAAATTGCCGGGCTTAGTTCAATTTTAACATGCACGGAAGATAACAGCAAGCACTATTAGCACAAGCACTTTAAGAAATAAGCACTTTAATCTCACCGAAGCTGGAAACTAAGGAGAAAGAGGCCAAGCCTAAAGAAATAGTCATCAAGATAAGTGTACTTTGATATTCTATATAAGTATACACAATAACACTCATTGAAAGAGATATATATATAAATGAAGGAGGCTGGCAAAGGGACAAGAGAAGTGTTATGATGGTCCCAAAGTACCCCAGTTCGGTGAGATCACAGAATTCACGGGTATTGGTCTGAACACTTCACTATAATAATATAATCATATTTATTAGTACTTATTTATAAGAGCTGTGATAATAATAAGTAGAAATGAAAACACAAACCACAAGATATTGATGACGAGACATGGTTACAAAAGGGAAGCGGGTGGGATTACATTATTTAAAAATAAAAAGAGAAGGGGAACGGCAAGAACGGAAGGGAAAAGGGGAGTGTCCGGAATATGACTTTTGTCCGAGTCTCAGGTGTTTTTGACTCTATATCTAAGGGCTCCTTTTACGAAATCGCGTTAGCAGTTTAACGTGCGTAAAAGCAGGCGTCAGTTTTTCGGCTAGCGCGGGGGTTAGCACGCGCTAAAAATGTGTGTGCAATAAAGCCGCTAATGCGGCTTTGTAAAAGGAGCCCTAAATCTCGTAGGCATCTTTAAAGAGAAAAGTTGTAAGGCTGGACTTGAAGTTATTGGACTTTGTTTCCTGTCTCGAGGCAACGGGGCTACTGGCGTTGAATTTCTAGGCCGTGGAGCCAACTAACGCATAGCTAGTTAAAGACCCCCTTTTACAAAGCTGAGGTAACGATTCTGTGGCAAATGCGCCTACACTCCATTCAGTTCCTTTGGGCATTGGCACATTTGCCGCAGGAAAATCGCTACCACAGTAGGGCTGTCCAGAAACACCTAAACTTGGGGAAAACTGTGAATTGGAGGTTTCCCCATGAATCTGATTGTGCTTGATCAGAAAATAATGAAATAGAAATTTTTTTGAAGCCCATCCTGCAGTCACTCAAAGCCACTGATTACATAAAACTCAGTTTCTCTTAAAATTGGCTACTCGTTTTGCTTAATGGAGCGCATTTCCTGGTACTGAAGGGGATAGACTTAGTAGATAAGGACAGGTTGTTCACCCTTTCCAAGGAAATATTTTTTCACTCAGAGAATAGTTAAGCTCTGGAACGCGTTGCCAGAGGATTTGCTACGAGCGTATAGCGTAGCTGGTTTTAAGGAAAGTTTGGACAAGTTCCTGGAGGAAAAGTCCACAGTCTGTTATTGAGAAAGACAGGGGTGACGCCTCTGTTGCCCTGGATCGGTAGCATGGATTGTTGCTACTTTTTCAGATTCTAGAATCTTGTTCCTCTTTGGGATTCTGGAATCTTGCTACTCCTTGGGATTCTGCATGGAATGTTGCTACTCTTTGGGGTACCAGAATCTTTCTACTCTGAAATTCTGGAATGTTGGTACTATTTGGGTTTTTGCCAGGTACCAGTGACCTGGATTGGCCACCGTGAGAACGGACTGCTGGACTTGATGGACCATTGGTTTGACCCAGTAAGGCTATTCTTATTTTCCTGCACCCATGATGGAGATGGGTGTCAGATTCCTGTCCCCTGCATATATACGCTTCCCATTTGGATCTGCTTGCAAGCTCAGCTAAGGATTGCCATTTGCTCCCTGCCTGTAGAGTCACACAGATTCTTTGCAGACAGCTTTATAGCTCAGCATGCCTGTCTCTTTATCTTTCCATTTTGATTATGGAGGGATTAGGTCCTGGCTGTGTTTCCCTGGACTAGAAGGATGCCGAAGGTTCCATTTTCATTAGTTCAAGTGCTCTTGAAATTTTCATTCTGTGGAAATGCAAGACCATTCAACAGAAAGAGCTGAAAGCACACCGGGCCCGATTCTATAAATGACGGTGGCTACAAAAATGATGCCATCCACTTGTCAATCATACTTAAGTGCCATTTGCAAACTCGCAGCTACCGCGCCCAAAAAAACCCACCTTAGACCCAAGTGTACCTACGTTCAAGTTTAAGTTTCAAGTCCAAGTTTCAAGTTTATTGGCTTTTAATATACCGACCATCGACAAGTATCTGGCCGGTTTACAATAAAAATTTAAAAGGAAAAATTAAATAAATAAATAAATATAAAATAATCAAAGTGTACACTGAAGACATTAACTAGACAGACTTGAAGGTGAGGGAAAATGGGAAGGATGGGGGGAAAGTTACATGTTAAAAGAAGAAAGGAGAAAGAGGGAAGAGGGTAAAACAAATAGGGTGGGATCGCTTTATAAAAGCGGTTGGTTGAATATAAAAAGAAGAAAAAGATGAAGAATGGAAGTAAGGAGAGAAAGAAAAAAGAAAAAAAAAAAAACACACAAAAAACCTATATGTATGTGAAGGAAAATCTAAACGCAGGAAAAGGCATCACGTTTGACGGAGAATCACATATAGCAGTGGCTAAGGTCATTTCTGCCCCTTACCACGCCTACTTTGACCTTATTAGACACGATTCTGACGCCTACTTTTTTAAAAACGAGCTTTTAACTAGTTTTAACGGAATTTGGAGGGTAAGATGTTACTCTCTCATGCTAAGACTGGAGCAAAAGTGCTGCCTTTAGCAGGTGCCATGCTTTGGAGTGCGCTGCCTGGGATTCTGCGATTTTGTGACGGGAGACTGAGGGCTCCTCTTACTGAGGTGCGCTAGCATGTTTAGCGCATGCAGAAAATGACTGTACGCTAAACCGCGCGGTACGCATCTAGAATAATGCCAGCTCAATGCTGGTGCTAAGATCTAACGCGCGAGGCAAGTTAGCGTGTGCTATTTTGCTCGTTAAGGCCCTAACACACCTTAGTAAAAGAATTCAGACTAAAAGGGACGACAGGTACGAGGGGGGCACTCAGAGAAACTGAAGGGGGATAGGTTCAAATCAAATGCAAGGACCCAAAGGGTCGTGGACACATGGAATGCGCTCCCGGAGGAAATGATCCGGCAGAGTACAGTACAGGGATTCAAACAGGGATTGGACAGATTCCTGAGGGAAAAGGGGATCGTGGGGTACTGAGGGAGGTGCTGGGGTGTTGCATAAGTATAGACAGCTCACCAGGTCGTGCAGGTGCAAGGCCGGAGGGTTAGGACATTGATGGGAAGATAGGACTTCGATGAGAAACCTAGGGGGCAAGGGGGCCCCTTCTGTTGGGCCGCCGCGGGGGCGGACTGCTGGGCGGGATGGACCTCTGGTCTGACCCGGCAGAGGCACTGCTTATGTTCTTATGTTCTTAATTTTTTTAAAAGAATTTTAATAAAACATTGAAAAGCACAATTATTTGTTAATGCATCCATGTGCTGATACTGTTTGTTACCGTCCTAGAAATGTTTTTATGGGATTATGTCTTTCCATCTTGTTGAACGAGTTTGAAAGAAGGTTTTAATAACGATCCTGTTAGTTAATGTTTTTATTGTGTGTGTTCTGTCGAAATACGTTTTAGTATTTTTAACACGTATGCATGTAATTTTGTAAACCACATCATTTTTATGCGGTATATAGATTTTTAAATAAATGGTCAATTAACGCACCAATTCAAACCAATTAAAGCAATTAGGTTAGGCAGAGTTACGGCGCCCACTTCAGCCTAACTTACAGCGCCATTTCTAGAATCAAGATGGTAAAGGGGATGGAACTCTCTCGTTTGAGGAAAGACTAAAAGGGTTAGGGCTCTTCAGCTTGGAAAAGAGACGGCTGAGGGGAGATAGGATTGAAGTCTAGAAAATCCGGAGTGGAGTAGAACGGGTACAAGTGGATCGATTTTTCACTCCGTCAAAAATTACAAAGACTAGGGGACATGCGAAGAAGTTACAGGGAGATACTTTTAAAACCAATAGGAGGACATTTTTTTTTTCCACTCAGAGAGTAATTAAGCTCTGGAATGCGATGCCAGAGGTTATGGTAAGAGCGGTTAATATAATTCTTTTAAGAAAGGTTTGGACAGGTTCCTGGAGGAAAAGTCACTAGTTTGTTATTGAGAAAGACATGGGGGAAGCCACTGCTTGCCCTGGATCGGTAGCATGGAATGTTGCTACTCTTTGGGATTCTAGAACCTTGTTACTCTTAGGGATTCCAGAATGTTGCTACTTTTTGGCCAGGTAGTAGTGACCTGCATTGGCCACCGTGAGAACAGGCTACTGGGCTTGATGGACCTTTGTTCTGACCCAGTAAGTCTATTCTTATGTTCTGATGTTTTTATAACTGCCTTTGAGTCTGCATTTGTTTTCTGATACTTTAACATCAAATTGGACCCCTGAGGAAGGCGTGTCCGCCCAAACATGGACGGTGTTGGGTCCATTCTCATTCAAACATATGTGGACTATTTATTATAAATATACATATATATATTTTTTTTTAATTTAATTATTTTTTTTTTTATTGTGCAAATCAACCAATAAATCGTCATTAAGAACATCTCCCTCCACCATTTCTTTTTGTTCTGGGGGATGAGAAGTTTAACGTAAATAATATTTGCAGCCAGTTGCAACTCATTTCGGGGCTTTATTTCCCTTTATTGCGTAATCTTGCCTTCTCTGTCAGCGAGTATGGATTGTTTTGATTATGTGGTGTATCTAGGTAAAACGCTTACAAGAACCGTTTATCTTTTATATGCAAATTAGAACTTGAAATGGGCATTCTGCAAGAATTCTAATCTTCCTAGAGCTCTTAGGATAGAGATGAATATACTCTCTGCCCCTTTAGAGGAAATGTTTTCCATATGTTCTTTGGGAAAAAAAAAAATATCTTGTATGGTTGGCATAATATGCAATCTGGTCGACATTCGAAATGATTTAACTGGCCAGAAACCGTCGCCAGTTAAACCACTCGTTTGTGGCCATCTGGTCAATTGTAATAATAATAATTATTTTATTTTTATATACCGCCATACCCAAAAGTTCTAGGCGGTTCACAACAATTAAGGATAGTAGAAACAATGCATTTCATTTAAGATTCGACGAGTTATATGCATACAATAGGGAGAAATGCGTACAAAATAAAAGGATACAGGCAATTTAAAAATGGAATAGTGGCACTTAACATAAGAACATAAGCCATGCCTCTGCTGGGTCAGACCTGAGGTCCATCATGCCCAGCAGTCTGCTCACCAGGACCTGTATACAAGCCCTCTATCTATACCCTTCTATCCCTTTTCCTTCAGAAAATTGTCCAATCCCTTCTTGAACTCCAATACCGTACCCTGTCCTATCACTCCCTCTGGAAGCGCGTTCCAGGTGTCCACCACCCGTTGGGTGAAGAAGAACTTCCTAGCATTGGTTCTGAATCTGTCTCCTTTTAATTTTTCGGAATGCCCTCTCGTTCTTGTAGCTTTCAAAAGTTTGAAGAATCTGTCCCTCTCCACTTTCTCTATGCCCTTCGTGATCTTGTAAGCCTCTATCATATCCCCTCTAAGTCTCCGCTTCTCCAACGAAAAAAGCCCCAGTCTCTCTAATCTTTCAGCGTATGAAAGGTTTTCCATACCTTTTATCAAATGTGTCGCTCTCTTCTGAACCCTCTCGAGTATCGCCATATCCTTCTTTAATTATGGCGACCAATATTGGACGCAGTACTCCAGAAGCGGGCGCACCATCGCCCGATACAACGACAGGATAACTTCTTTCGTTCTGCTTGTAATACCCTTCTTGATTATTCCTAGCATTCTAGCCGCTGCGCATTGTGCCGACGGCTTCATTGTCATGTCCACTATTACCCCCAAGTCCCTTTCTTGGGAACTCTCACTCAATAACAGCCCTCCCATCGTGTAGCTGTACCTCGGGTTTCTGTTTCCTACGTGTAGGACTTTGCATTTCTCTACATTGAACTTCATCTGCCATCTCGTCGCCCACTCCCCTTCACTGGCTATCTTCACTGAAAGTGGAAAACAGTCACGTTAGGGGCATTCCGGGGACAGAGTCAGCAGTTGGCTGTCTAAGTTTTGGGGATCAAGAGTTAGGCTCGCTTGGGATAGCCTCTGTCACCTGTGTGTGTGTGTGTGTGTGGGGGGGAACAGAATGAGAGATGGGGTATTGCCAACCGTAGTTGCCTTGGGGAGGGGGAGGTTGGGTCCACCTGCTGGGGAGGAGTGTGTCGCTGTAGTGACAGCGGGTCAGGGGCAGAGGTGTCGCTGTGGTGCTTACCTAGCAGCCAACTACTGGTGATCTCCCCTTGGTTTGGTTTCCAGTAGATTCCTGAGTGCTGGGCTATATAGGCATCGTGGGTGGAGCCTGGAGATCACAGACAACCTTCAGATTCAGAGAACACTTTCCTGTTGTGGTAGGTGACCTCATCCGCCTGGGGCGGGGGATGTGTGTGTGGGGGGGAGGGGGGTTGAGTACTACGATGTCTATGTCTGAGGGGAAGTGGGCTATGGCAGAGAACTGAGCAATGGTGTCTTGGAGGGCCTGGGGGATGTGGGGGAAGGTGATGTAGTCCGGGGGGGGGGGGGTAGGTGAGGAATGCTTGGAGGAACTGGTGAGGCAGTTGGAGATGATGGTCTGGGTGAGGTCGCTCTTCTTTGAACCTTTTCTAGCGCCACTATATCAAATTTAGAAGCTTCGCTTTGGACACCAGATATTTTCCTGTTCCTTCTAAATTTGACCTGTAATTGAATGCTCTATTTATGTGATAGAGACTCTTGGCAAAGGCATCTATGCCTTTGCCAAGAGTCTCTATCACATAAATAGAGAAACACTTGTCAGTGTCGAGTCTTCGAGTCCTCGCAGTGCTACTAGCTATACAGTGAACTTTGAACTCTACACCCGCGGCTGAATCATTGACATCTCCTCCTCGCGACTCCTTTGTCGGCTCAGACGGGCAACACAACACTCAGAAACCCTCCAGTAGCTCAGGAAAACACTCGCGTCTTGCCCTCCAGTCTCCAACGCAATCAAGTCGTTACGGGGTCAAAAAGACAATTTGATGCTTAACTTATTTGCTTTTAAAACAGGTCTATTGATTGATTGATTTAGTTGGATTTTTAGCCCGTCCTCCCAGAAGAGCCCAGAACGGATTACAATTTAGCATACACGGTAGAAGATTTAGCAACAAGATTACAACTTCATATACAGCCGATAGACAGAACAACTAATCAAAAGGATGATGAGCAATAGTAGAAATTCCTATCTACACTTCCCCCTCTGCATTCGCGAATTCCGTATCTATGGATTCGCTTACTCGCGTTTTTAATACAAAAAAGTCATTTAAATTTTTTGGTCTAATTAAAGCCATGTAAGCCCCCCCCCTTAAGCCTTACCTGCTGGTCTAGCGGGTTTTCAGACAGGAGCAATCTTCCCACGCTCCTGCCCCGTGCGGATCGCTCACAGGAAATGGCTCGAGAGACGACGGGAGCTCAAGGCAGCCATTTCCTGTGAGCGATCCGCACGGGGCAGGAGCGTGGGAAGATCGCTCCTGCCTGAAAACCCGCTAGACCCACCAGGTAAGGCTTAAGGGCCCCGCTTTCAGGGCTTAAAATAGCCGGGGGGGGGGGGGGGAAGCGGGGGTTAGGGGCAGAACCGTCCCGAATGTTATTTGTGTTTTTTTTAATATTCGCGGGCCGGCTCTGCCCCTAACCCTCGCGAATATGAAGGGGCAAGTGTACGTGTTTTGGGTACTGGGCACAGTAACATGGTAAACAATGGAAGAGTGCCACATCCTTAGGAAGACCGTGCCCGGAGCAGACTGCCCCACCCCCACTCCCCCCCTAACTACGCCACGGGGTTTAACATCTGAAAACCTGGCTCTTCTCAAAAATGTAACACTCCCCCCTCTTTTGATATCCTAGTCCTTTGATATCTTAGTCCTCCAAATTCTCTTCTTTCCTCCTATCCTCTTCCTTTCCTCGAAATTCCTTTTTCATCTCAATTCCTGTAAACCGTGCCGAGCGAACAAGAAAGGGACCTGGGGGTACTGATAGACAGGACCCTGAAGCCGTCGGCTCAATGCGCAGTGGCGGCAAAAAAAGCAAACAGGATGTTGGGCATGATAAAGAAGGGCATCACAAGTAGATCGGCGGATGTCATAATGCCGCTTTATAGAGCAATGGTCAGACCACACTTGGAATACTGTGTCCAACACTGGTCTCCCTACCTAAAGAAGGATATAACCCTACTAGAGAGGGTGCAGAGACGAGCCGCAAAACGAATAGAAGGTATGAAGAATTTGAGTTACGAAGAACGCCTCGAAAAACTGGGATTGTTTACCCTCCAGAAGAGAAGGCTGCGAGGGGATATGATAGAGACTTTTAAAATACTAAAAGGTTTCGACAAAATGGAGCAAGAATCTTCGTTATTCACATTGTCAACAGTGACTCGAACAAGAGGTCATGGACTAAAACTTAGGGGAGGCAGACTCAGGACTAATATCCGGAAGTTCTGCTTCACACAGCGAGTGGTGGACGCCTGGAATGCTCTCCCGGAGGAGGTTGTGACAGAGACCACCATTCTGGGATTTAAGGGCAAGTTGGATGCACATCTTCATGCAAATCACATTGAGGGACACGGGTGAACAAGGTGTCCATTAGAGCAGTGATTCCCAACCCTGTCCTGGAGGAACACCAGGCCAATCGGGTTTTCAGGCTAGCCCTAATGAATATGCATGAGAGAGATTTGCATATGATGGAAGTGATAGGCATGCAAATTTGCTTCATGCATATTCATTAGGGCTAGCCTGAAAACCCAATTGGCCTGGTGTTCCTCCATGACAGGGTTGGGAATCACTGCATTAGAGAACACCTAGCTTGGCCTCTGCGTGTGCGGGTCGCCGGACTAGATGGACCTAGGGTCTGATCCGGTGAAGGCATTTCTTATGTTCTTATGACTGTGGAGATGGTGCGGTATATAAACCTAAGGTTTAGTTTAGTTTAGTTTAATTTAGTTTAACAAGGCTGCAAATTCACATACAAGATGTTCAGAGCAGCCGATTAAAGGGAAGAACAGCAGAGGGATAATTCGTAGAAACTGTTTGGAGAGGAGAATACAAGAGTTGGGGCTGAGCAACCGATAGGCCCTATATGTAAAGCAGCAGGGAGATAAGATCTTGCTTAGTTTCGCACCACGTGTGCGCCTTGAGATTTTGACTGAGATGGGCTGACTGCGTTAGCGTTTAGCATGCGCCAATCGGTTACTGCACCTTAGTAAAAGAGGGCCTTAGTCTAACTGGTGGCGTAGGAAGGGTGAGCTGTACCCGAGGCGGTGGCCCCCCTTCACCGCCTCCCTGCCACGTGCGCACCCCTTCCCTTTCCCCATACCTTTTTAACTTCTCTGGCGTGATCGGCATGCCCATGTCGGTGTCCGTTCGCTCTTTGATGTCACTTTGTAGGTGCGGGTCCCGGAAGTGATGTCAGAGAGAGCGCCAAAGCGGGCGGCGACCTTGCACTGGAGAAGTAAAAAAGATATGGGGGGGAAGGTAAGTGGCAAGGAAAGGAACGGGGTGGGTGGGTGGGAAATGCAGAGGAGGAAGAGCGCCACATTCTTAGGAAGACCGCGCCCGGAGCGGACTGCCACCCCACCCCCCCCTAACTACGCCATGGGGTTTAACTCTGGGAGTGTTTCAGGACACCCAAACGAATCGTTTTGCTACCCGTTATGACGGCAGAACGTACGTCCCCTAACGCCGTCCATTTCACACCTTCGTCACACCTACAGACCGCCCACTTTGCTGACAGCTTGATTTTGGGTGATCATTAGCGAAGACATGAAGACTGCCAATCAAGTGGAGAAAGCTTCATCCAGGGCTAGACAAATCATGGGCTGTATCCGTAGAAGTTTCGTCAGCCGTAAGCCCGAGGTCATAATGCCGTTGTACAGATCCATGGTGAGACCCCATCTGGAATACTGTGTACAATTCTGGAGGCCGCATTATCAAAAAGATGTGCGGAGAGTTGAGTCGGTTCAGAGAATGGCCACCAGGATGGTCTCAGGACTCAAAGATCTCCCGTATGAGGAACGACTGGGTAAGTTGCAGCTGTACTCACTCGAGGAACGCAGAGAGAGGGGAGACATGATCGAGACGTTCAAATATGTCACAGGCCGTATCGAGGTGGAAGAGGATCTCTTTTTCCTTAAAGGACCCACGGCAACAAGAGACATCCGTTGAAAATCAGGGGTGGGAAGTTTCATGGTGACACCAGAAAATATTTCTTCACCGAAAGGGTGGTTGATCGCTGGAATAATCTTCCACTACAGATAATTGAGGCCCGCAGTGTGCCAGATTTTAAGAAAAGATGGGATTGGCATGTGGGATCTCTTCATGGAGGTAGTTAGGGGGTGGGCCATTAGGGTGGGCAGACTGGATGGGCCGTGGCCCTTTTCTGCCGTCATGTTCTATGTTTCTATTTGGCATGAGGGATCTCTTCATGGAGGTAGTTAGGGGGTGGGCCATTAGGGTGGGCAGACTGGATGGGCCGTGGCCCTTTTCTGCCGTCATGTTCTATGTTTCTATGTTTCTATGTTTTGATTATATGCTTTGGACGTTTTGCCGGCAGATGTCTGTCCTTCTCCTCATTATTTCATGCATTTATTTCGATTTATAGCCCGTGCTCCCCAGGAGCCCAGAAAGGGTTACAAGGCTACGTCCACAAGAGTTTTCAGGATCAGTAACGAGCTACGGAAGATTGAGAAGGTTTTCGATAACATACATGCTATGCGGAAACTAAGAAACACACGTGCTATAGTGAATCGACATGCTACAGAATCGATAACATGCTACAGGAACAATACACACGTGTTACAGAAAATCGAAGCAATTTTTTTTTAATGACACACATTCTATGGTGGGGGGGGTTTGAGAGCACCTATGCTTTAGTTAAACTAACCCCCTCTTTTACTAAGCTGTGCTAACCAATTAGCAGGCGCTAAACGCTAACGCATCCATAGACTAACAGGCATGTGTTAGCGTTTAGCGCGCTAATTCAATTAGCGTGTGCGAATCGGTTAGCCCACCTTCGTAAAAGAGGGCCTAAGAGAATACAAAATGTATAGAATCTTAGAATGGTCTCTGCATGGCCGTAACAGATAAACGCACAGTATTGGCTGACAGATTCAAGGTGCCCCGAGTTACGATGCTCCGGTTCCCGGCCGGTTAAAGTTTGAGACTAGGAGCGAGTCGTTTTTTTCTACATCTTTCTTTTCTGTAAATGACCCGATAGTATTTCTTTCTTTTAAAAAAAAAAAAAAAAAGTTCAAATGTTTTTAAAAATTAATTTTATGATATGAGTAAACAAAGGTCTACAAATGGTAACTAAAACATGGTACAATGTAGTTGCATCAACCATGAATAATATACAAGTAAAGATTAATGCGTTTGAAATGATACAATCAATTATGTCATGTCAAACGT
This sequence comes from Geotrypetes seraphini, assembly GCF_902459505.1. Taxonomy (NCBI): domain Eukaryota; kingdom Metazoa; phylum Chordata; class Amphibia; order Gymnophiona; family Dermophiidae; genus Geotrypetes; species Geotrypetes seraphini. Next base: position 16,585,798 of record NC_047085.1, read on the forward strand.
GTGTGACAAATCCAGCAGAAAGACTTTGAGCAGTGGATATGCTTACAAAACAAAAAGAGAATTCTCAACGAGCATTGCAAAATAGCTATTTTTAAGCTAAGGAGAAATATTTCAGTATATATCTATACAGTACAACATGAATTGTCATATGTCAACGGTCCAAAGCACAATAGGATTGTACAGGGCTCCATACTCATAAGAAGATAAGATTTGCCGCTGCTGGGTCAGACCAGTGGTCCATCGTGCCCAGCAGTCCGCTCATGCAGCGGCCCTTAGGTCAAAGACCAGTGCCCTAACTGAGACTAGCCCTACCTGCGTGCGTTCTGGTTCAGCAGGAACTTGTCTAACTTTGCCTTGAATCCCTGGAGGGTGTTTTCCCTATTTGAATCCCTGGAGGGTGTTTCCCCTATAACAGTCTCCGGAAGAGCGTTCCAGTTTTCTACCACTCTCTGGGTGAAGAAGAACTTCCTTACGTTTGTAGGGAATCTATCCCCTTTTAACTTTATAGAGTGCCCTCTCGTTCTCTCTACCTTGGAGGGGATAAACAACCTGTCTTTATCTACTAAGTCTATTCCCTTCATTATCTTTAATGTTTTGATCATGTCCCCTCTCAGTCTCCTCTTTTCAAGGGAGAAGAGGCCCAGTTTCTCTAATCTCTCACTGTACGGCAACTCCTCCAGCCCCTTAACCATTTTAGTCACTCTTTTCTGGACCCTTTCAAGTCACACTACTGTGTCCTTCGTGTACGGCAACCAGTGCTGGACGCAGTATTCCAGGTGGGGGCGTACTATGGCTCGGTACAGCGGCATGATAATCTTTTCCCATCTGTTCATGATCCCCTTCTTAATCATTCTTAGCATTCTGTTTGTCCTTTTCACCGCCGCCACGCACTGCACAGATGGCTTCATCAACTTGTTGACCAGTACTCCCAAATCTCTTTCCTGGGGGGTCTCTCTGAAAACTTGAGCAGAATGATTGCACACATGCGTACTAATAGCTTTCTAGGATTGTAAAATGAAATTAAAAAAATAATGATGCAAAATATTTTCATAAAATCCAAAATCTTATTTTTTATTAGATATCAATATTAGGTCATAAGAGTACGCAATTAATTTTATTAGCAAATCAATTGAGTATCTTTTGCATCAGAGAATTATTACAGAAGCCAAAACACTGGCCTTGCTCCTAACAATTCCAAAGTTTTTTTCAGTTACATGTCCATATATAACTTTTGGTTTAGTGACATCATCAAGTCTGACGACCAATAACATTTCTATGGGTGGTCTTAAAGTTTAGACAAAGAAACATTCCTCCATGTTTAAAAGTTATACAAAGTTTTCAGAAAATTACTTTTGATTTCTGAATTAACATAACATTCAAGAGAATCTATAATTATTAACATGGTGCTGATAAATTCTCAGCCCTTCCATACTGACAAGTTCTGAGCCTTAAAGGAAAAAAAACTCCTAAGCTGACAGATTCAAATTGCACAGCCTTACACAGAAATCTTACTCAGGAGAAAAAGGGGGGGTTAAATCCCCCTCTCCTCTTCCTGAAGCGTGGGCTTCCAATGCCCCCCTTCTCCCTATTCTTGAGACTGACTCTAATCACTTCCAGATGTTGTGCTCAAGATTTTTCCTTAGTGTTTCTGCTTATAAATCATTTATATTTCACATTCACATTCATGGGCCCCAAACATTCATAATTTCATTAATATCTTGGCCATTCATACTTCATACATTTTATATCTCAGTTTGGAATATGGAGTCTAATATGCTTTTCCTAACTGGCCTGAGCACATCTGTTAACAATTAGAACCACGAGGCTAAAGGCGGGAAGCTGAACAAAGAACAGAAACTATTCACTGGCACAAGATGGTGACCTAAGACAGGACAGTTATAGTAAAGAACCTAAACTGGACTCCATGTAATCATGTAATCATGATTTCCACCATGATTTAGCTCAACAGCAAAGTACACAAGAAAACACCATTCTTTTCCTTATATTAATCTTTAGTGTGTTTTTTCTTCTGGCCTTAGCTACATTATATTTAAATGTTTTATCCACCTGTTTTTCCGTACGCTTCTATTTGGGCGCAGTCCTTAACTAACACAGATGTTTGTCTAACTAGAATTACCCAGAATCATACGAAAAACTGGCGCTACAAAAATACTGCACTATCATGCTTCTGACATCCATTGCATCGTACCATAAACACGAGCCAGCCACGAGTCAGTCCCCTCTTGGATATTACTGAATTTATGAAGTAATATTCATAATTGAGCTCGTGGTCTTATCTGTGGCACTGGGGTTTACTCAGGGTACGGTTCTTCTTATGGATCAGTGTGTGTCTGTGCAAGTATATTCTTTTAAATGCCAATTAGATAGCAAAAGCCAGAAAAATGTACTACCTAGGCCTGCAACGGCAGGTGCCTAGAAGATCTTACCCAAAGCTTACTTGAATTCTCTAGTGAGAATGCAAGCAAATCCCATCCACTATTCTAGATAAAACCCATTCAAGCGTACATTTATGTAAGTTGCTGCCTAAGCCATATCATACAGGAAACTTACCATTCCAGTGGTAGTCAGACAGTGTCTGTTCTAGGTGCAAGTACAGTCCTAGAGCAGAGACGTCTGTTGTTTTATTCATAGAGGTATTCATGAAACTCCAGTACTTTTAAAGTTTAAAAGTCAGAAAATTTAGAGAAAGTATAGTTAAAGAAAAATAGAACCCTAGATTTCCCTAAGATAAAGAACCTCAGTATTATCTAACTTAATTAGTCCCTATGCTCAAAAGTGTTATGTTATAAAATCTTGGAATGAAATCAATAAAGTGTAAAATAATGCACAGTGTTAAGAAAACCCACATATATGCTTATTATGGAAATGTACTTATGTGCAGATAATGCATGCACATCAGATATAAGTTTTCTTTTTCTGTGTGTGTTGCAGGAACTCATTTCTCAAATTTAAATTAAAATCATTAAAAGGACTGATGATATCAGCTGTTAAACCCAATTAAACAATATTGTGGCACTGTGTTACAGCTTAGAAGCTGCCACTGTGTATGGAAATACAGTCATATGAAATAAAATTTAAAATACAGGATAAACAAAATATTTTCTGAGAACAATGCATGAAGACAATGATAAAGAAAATACAGTTATTAATACAATATCAGAATAAGTCTATGAAATTATGCAAAAGCATAATTAAAGTTCAGAAGCCTAATTCAAATGAAGTAATTTAAAGTAACGTGGTTTAAGATAAAGTCTGTTTTTTCGTTCAAAATTTTTTTTTTATATGAGTCCAGAAATGTCTTTTGCAAATAGTTTTAGCAACTTGTAAGATTGGAGTCTCTAAATTAATTTCAGTGAAATTTAAATCATGGCTTTAAAAAGTTCATGCTGCAACGTTTTCATAATTCAAGCTTGGCTTTTTTGTAACTATGGAACTGCTTTTTCTTTACACCCGTACTGGTACAACTAAAAGGTAAGCACAGCTCATTAGTTGAAGACAAAGGAACACTGAAATTCCCGCCGAAAATTCAGCATCGGAATTTTTCTCTGTGTTCTCCACAGCTCTAGTGGTGGAATGTGGTACTGCTGATCAGTGTAAATCCTGGAAGGAAAGCACATGTTCATTAACAAAAGAACAAAGAAAAGAGAAACACATGGCACGTTATCCCCTCTGCAAACTGTACTAATTCTTGTATTGCAGAGTTACAGTCTCTGTGTTGAATTGTTGAAAGGATTCAAAGAAGGTTCTTAACTGAAACACAAAACATACAGATTAAATAGACTTTTTTCAGGGTCCTGTAGTACCAAAATATGGCCACAGGAAAATTTAAACATGCAGACACATTCTCTACATGGTAAAATTAGACTTTCTTTTTTTCTAACATCAGGGAATTATTCTCAATTCCATATTCTTTATTAGGTTCCTATCCTAAAGAGCTTACTTGTAAAAAGTAAGCAAAATTTCAATTCCGAATTCATCCACTTACATAAAAGTTTATTATAATTGTTCTTTTTCCGTTAACCAAGTTAGCAAGCCCTTTGTTTCACATTTATTTCGATTTTCAAAAAAATATAGGTACTTAACCTCTACTTTTCTTAATCTTTTTATTTTAAACTTCCCAATTTAATTTTAAAATGCATTTAAATTTAATTACTCCCTAATCATACATTTCGGACAATGCACAAGTTTAAAAATACTTTATAAACCATGCAGGGGCATAAAAATTCATATTCAAAACTAATTTGAACCCTGAGATAAAACTATAAAGGCAGGGATTTTATTTTTCCCTTATGCACATTTGCCTGCTTTTAAGCATGGTATCTACCCTTTAAAATCAAACTTTTTCTTTTCAGAAAAGTATTCTTTTACTGTAACAGAGATCCTGCTTTCACATACCTTACCTTCAAACAAATGTGCTGTATAAACCAGCAGGCACTCTTACAACTGCCAGAACACGTAATTATCTGGCTTAACTCTCGTTAAATCACTCATTTCCTATAACAAATCCACTTCACTCAGGATCTAACTCTTTGTCTCACATCACATTCCTTATTCTAACATACTTTGCATTCAATTTCCAGCTTTGAAACCAGCTAGACTTTTAAACGATCTAGCTATTCAAACTTTCTTTTCCTTTTCACTTATGGCAAAATCCACCTTGTTTAAATATCACATTCTGACCCAACATATCTTTCCTTGCAACACTCTTATAACCCTTTTAAAAAATAAAGGAACAAGGGAAAAATTCAAGCTACATAACGTCTTTTTTTTTTTTCCTAGAATGCATCTTGTACAGAGCCCTTAGGCTACAAACAGCTTCTGAAACTCTACCAAAGTACCTCCATTGTTCTTAACACCGCAGGGATCATTCAGCTATGTTAACTCTGCTCTCCCAATACACGCAAACTTTCTTGTTTTCCTGAACATCAAAAACAACTTTGAATTAACTTCAAGTGCCTTACTAAACAATTACCCGGCTGATCGGAACTCCAACCTGCATGCATTTCCCTGTTAAAGTTTTATCGGAGAGAGACCACATTGAATCCTGACCTTCACACTACGTAAGCTTTTCTTTTTTCTACTAAAATTTAAGCCACATACATAGGATTCTCATGTCTTGCTAAACTACCAGTTCTCAATAAACCCTTTTAATATGCAAACAGACTTGCTCCGAGACTTCTCAAAAAAGAAGTTCATAATTCGTTAACTGACTAGTATATAAGCAAATACCTGTTGGAAAATCTGTAGCCCTGAGACAAAAGAACTCCATTGCTGCTATTCCCTCCCCTTCTTTCCTCCCCCTTCCCCTCTTCCTGGTAATGAACAAAGGAGAAGCCCGCCTTCAGCTCACGTGATAGCTCTGTGGAAGGCATAGAGGGAGGAAAAAGGTGGGGGTGAAAATCCCCCATTTGCAGCCCGCTCTTTCAAACAAAGGAACAGCATAGAGCGAGAGGGGACTTCTTGTAAGATACCATTAACTTTTCTTTTCTTTTTCCAGAGACAAGAGAAACAGTTAGGGCAGAGCAAAAAAGACAGAGAGAGACAGAAACTGGAGTTTAGAAAGACAAAGCTGAGAAACACAATTTCTTTTTTCTTTTCAAAGTAGTTACTTCAGATAGGCACTGAAAATGCAGAGGGAGACAAAGAAGGAGGGGGTGCCCTCAGCCCGTTTTTTCAAACAAAGAGACGGGACAGTGAGGGAAACTTTTCAAAGTCAGATTAAAACAGACAGTTTTCTTTTTCACAGAGAGAAAGAGTTAGTTCAGAGACAAAGCTTATACACACAGCAGGAAAATATATATTTTTTTTCTCTTCAAACTCAGTAACCTCTATTTTCTCAGCATTTTAGTATAATTCAAACAAGCAAAAACTTATGTTCACAGAGGAGACCTGCTCTCTACTGGGCACTTCTAACTTAATTTTTTTTCTTCTTTCAGACAGGCACTGCTCAGTTTAAAAGCCAGATGGAAAAATGCCAGCACTGCAAGGGATTTTTTTCTTTCTTTTGTTCCTCTTTAACCTCATAAATATCCATTCCTACTTTAAATTTGTGTGCAATCACCCTGTTCATATCTTTATGATCAGGATATAACATACGCAAACACTTCAAAACAAACCCCAGGAGGTATTTACAAAACACACTGTAACAGGACAGCTGTAAACCCCGAGAGAAAAAGAAACAGAGAGAAAGAAAGTAAAATCTGGCCAGAGAGAGACAGCAGAAATAAAGTCATAAAGCATCAGAAGATACAATTTTTCTCTATACCCCCAAATCTTAACAAACTAAACATATAATACAATATCCCCAAACACTATGCCTATATACAAAGCATTAATTCCTAAAATATAACTTAGCTTCAAAACAAAAGGGCCCCCCAGTCTGTTAAGCAAAGAACAGACATACCTTATGTTGCACTGCCATACGAAACCTAAAGGTTCCAAAAATGAAACCTAGAAATGCACAGTACGCTCCAGTCCTGCCGCGGTCGCCATTTGAGCAGAATGATTGCACACATGCGTACTAATAGCTTTCTAGGATTGTAAAATGAAATTAAAAAAATAATGATGCAAAATATTTTCATAAAATCCAAAATCTTATTTTTTATTAGATATCAATATTAGGTCATAAGAGTACGCAATTAATTTTATTAGCAAATCAATTGAGTATCTTTTATATCAGAGAATTATTACAGAAGCCAAAACACTGGCCTTGCTCCTAACAATTCCAAAGTTTTTTTCAGTTACATGTCCATATATAACTTTTGGTTTAGTGACATCATCAAGTCTGACGACCAATAATATTTCTATGGGTGGTCTTAAAGTTTAGACAAAGAAACATTCCTCCATGTTTAAAAGTTATACAAAGTTTTCAGAAAATTACTTTTGATTTCTGAATTAACATAACATTCAAGAGAATCTATAATTATTAACATGGTGCTGATAAATTCTCAGCCCTTCCATACTGACAAGTTCTGAGCCTTAAAGGAAAAAAAACTCCTAAGCTGACAGATTCAAATTGCACAGCCTTACACAGAAATCTTACTCAGAAGAAAAAGGGGGGGTTAAATCCCCCTCTCCTCTTCCTGAAGCGTGGGCTTCCAATGCCCCCCTTCTCCCTATTCTTGAGACTGACTCTAATCACTTCCAGATGTTGTGCTCAAGATTTTTCCTTAGTGTTTCTGCTTATAAATCATTTATATTTCACATTCACATTCATGGGCCCCAAACATTCATAATTTCATTAATATCTTGGCCATTCATACTTCATACATTTTATATCTCAGTTTGGAATATGGAGTCTAATATGCTTTTCCTAACTGGCCTGAGCACATCTGTTAACAATTAGAACCACGAGGCTAAAGGCGGGAAGCTGAACAAAGAACAGAAACTATTCACTGGCACAAGATGGTGACCTAAGACAGGACAGTTATAGTAAAGAACCTAAACTGGACTCCATGTAATCATGTAATCATGATTTCCACCATGATTTAGCTCAACAGCAAAGTACACAAGAAAACACCATTCTTTTCCTTATATTAATCTTTAGTGTGTTTTTTCTTCTGGCCTTAGCTACATTATATTTAAATGTTTTATCCACCTGTTTTTCCGTACGCTTCTATTTGGGCGCAGTCCTTAACTAACACAGATGTTTGTCTAACTAGAATTACCCAGAATCATACGAAAAACTGGCGCTACAAAAATACTGCACTATCATGCTTCTGACATCCATTGCATCGTACCATAAACACGAGCCAGCCACGAGTCAAACTGCACTGGACATCCTGTATTCGTGTATAAGATTTTTGTTACCGACATGCATCACCTTGCACTTATCCACACTAAACTTCATTTGCCATGAACTGGTAGAATTATGTTTCTCCGCAATAACACTTTCAAATTTGATGGTTGTACACACTGTATTCCACCATACAATGAATTCCACTTTGGATAAATCTTTGGATAAGTCTTATGCATCCTCTTTCTGAACCCAATGCTCATTTGCTTAACATCTTACTGTTCTTGGCCATTGAAAACATTCTACATTGCTGGAAAGATTTATCCAAAGTATTTCTTATAAAGTGGGACATGAGAAACTCATTACATTGGTACCTCAGAATCCGAGTGCCTCAGAACTCGAACGTTTTGGAATCCGAACCTTTTTTTGTAGTAAATTTTGCCCCAGAATCCGAACTCTGCTTTGGAATCCGAACACCCTGCACATTGTATGTGTCTGTTTCTGCCCCTAAAATCTAGTGCATTTACTGTTAAAATTTGAGTTTGTGGGACCCAGGAATGGATTAATACAGTTTCCATTATTTTCAATGGGAAAAATTGTCTTGGAACTCAAACATTTTGGAACTCGAACGAGGTTCTGGAATGGATTAAGTTCAGATTCCAAGGCATCATTGTATTTTCATAAACTGGTTTAGCAAAGAGCTACTTAGGCCCTCTTTTACTAAGGTACGCTAACGGATTAGCACGCGCTAATCCATTTAGCGTGCGCTAAATGCTAACGTGCATGTTAGTCTATGGATGCGTTAGTGTTTAGCGCATGCTAATCTGATTAGCGCACGCTAATCGTTTAACACGCCTTAGGGCTCCTTTTACGAAGCAGCGTTAGGGCATTAACGCGCAGAATATTGCGTCCTACATTGCCGTGTGCGCTAGATGCTAACGCCAGCATTGAGCTGGCATTAGTTCTAGCTGCATAGCGTGCGATGTAGCACGCAGTAATATCCTGCGTGCGTTAAAAACACTAGTGCACCTTAGTAAAAGGGTTCATAGACAAAACCGCTGAAGACAAAGGCGCGCGCCGACAACTGAGCGCAAGACGGAAGCGCGCACTGAAGAAAAAGAGTGCTTTTAGGGGCTCCGACGGGTGTTTTGTTGGGGACCCCCCCGGTTTTGTTGGGGAATCCCCCCCACTTTACTTAATACAGATCGCGGCGGCGTTGTGGGGGGGTTTGGGGGGTCATTATACTGGAAACTTAACTGTTTCCCTGTTTTTTAGGGAAAAAGTGAAGTTTTCAGTAAAATGTGGGGGGTTACAACCTCCCAAACCCCACACAATGCCCCCACAACGCGGCGCGATCTGTATAAAGTAAAGTGGGGGGTTCCCCCAACACCCTCCGTCAGAGCCCTTTAAAACAGTCATTTTCTTCGGCGCGCGCCTCCGTGTTGCGCTCAGTTGTCTGCGTGCGCCTTTGTCCCAGCGCGCTTTTGACCTGACACCTAGTAAAAGGAGCCCTTAGTAAAAGAGGGGTTAGTTTAGTAAAGAGTTAACCAGATACCCTGGGAGCCCTTTAAGCACATTATTCTCTCTTTTTCTCTAATTGTCTCTTGCTTTCTTGCCTAACTGATCATTTCCATGATTTTGTATTCATTGTAATAATGGTACTCCCTGAGAGGTGTTGTAGAGCTGTTTTTAGTTTTTTTGACTTTTTGGTTATGACTCAACCTGAGCTGTTTATTACAAAGGGCTTGGTATCGAGTAAAAAAAATAAATAAATGCCTTCCCACCAGGTCCCAAAATTGCTTTCTTTTGTACGGAGTATACTTTTCTAATTGTATTTCGCTCAGACTTACAAGAGTTTTACAGAAAATGAAAAAAGTTAATTAGGGAATTTTTTTTTTTTTTGGTCCTTTTCATAATCTTTTTTTTTTTCTAACTCTAATTTCCTTTTCATTGAATTTATAGTCTTCTGAATAAGCTGTTTGTACAGTTTTCACAATGTCTCTCAGCCGTATTTTTCTTGGCTAGCATGGGCTTATCAAAATAATTTCTCCAAATCTTAGCAAATTTCTTAGGTGCAAACAATAGCTGGATGAGGACTGGAAATGCCTCTGCAATTTTCTACAGCCATTCCACTGAAAACAAAATCAGATGGTTTTATGTCTCCATCTTGTACCAGCACTGATTATACTATGACAATGTTGGACAATGAATACAAATATATCTAGGACACATAAAAAATATTTCTCAAGTACGCACGCAAAAGACAATTTGGGAGCCATTAACAAGATACTGTAAAGACTGAAATTACTGCATAGAATAAATATTCCCTTTTGTTCATACACGTCCAGGGTGGGGTAGGGGGGTGGGAATATTTTATGATCTTTTTATGCTTATAAATAATTGTTGGGTATATGGGAGGGGGGATTTTTGATGCGAGTTAGAATTTGATGATATATTAAGTGATATTAAAGTATAAAATGATTGTATTTTATGTTACACTTATTGTGAGTTTTAAAAATGAATAAAGATTTATAAAAAAAAAAGACAATTTTGATGCAATAGGTGCTATATTGCAATTAAGCTACCGTACAGCAGGGGGCGCTAGCTTATCAATACGGCAATTAAGTTGTCATACAGCAGGGGGCGCTAGCTCACGGATGCTAGGAGTAAGCCACCTTAGGATAGGTGGGACAAACCTTTTGAGTTAGAGGGGTGGGGGCTCACATCAGGTTGGAGTGAAATGCTCTGTCAGTGTGGAGAAAGAGAGACCCCCCAAGTATTGAGGCTCCAGGAGGGAGACCCAAGGTTACAGGCTTCCAGGAGGGGTTCCTCAGGGGAGAGGTCTCCATTTGAAGCTGAGTGACGGTACCTGAGGAGAGGATTGGAGAGCAGTGTGGCTCTCAAAAGCGAAACAGAACTGTGGAAATGATGATCTTAAAAACCAGTTTATTGTAAAGAGTTAAAAGTCTTCGCAATTAAAAGCAAAATGAATATTTGACCAATCCAAGTAACACATAGTAAAAGGTCTGTGGCATGGACCCGACAAGGTCCGTGTTGCGGTATACAACAGCCTTCTTCCGGGGTCCGTTCTGGTTAAGCCACAAGAGATAGAAATGCTAAAATACATCCAAAATACCCAACGAAGGGAGTCTTGCAGTAGTGGCTCCAGCAGCTTTATGTGGGAAGAAGATCAAGGTAGGAGAAAACCTGGACTTGTATAAAGAAGGTACTTGTTTGTAGGGGACTTAAGAAGATGTTACTAGTACATAACATGGGGACAAATTGTTCTCTGTCCCCGCGGGAACTCATTTTCCCATCCCCAGTGAGTTCTTTTCCTGTCCCTGCCCCATTCCTACAAGCTCTGTCCTGATCTGCACAATCCTCAAACACTTTAAAATCCTATGTAACAACATTCTAGAGCTCAGACTGTGATGTCATAATGCCTCATTCCACCAATGCCTAAGCTCCATCCTCATCCGCACGAGCCTCAAACCCTATAAAATACCTAAGTAGCAACATTCTAGAGCTCAGATTGTGATGTCATAATGCCTCATTCCACCAATGCCTAAGCTCCGTCCTCATCCACACGAGCCTCAAACCCTATAAAATCCTATGTAACAACATTCTAGAGCTCAGACTGTGATGTCATAATGCCTCATTCCACCAATGCCTAAGCTTTGTCCTCATCCGCACGAGCCTCAAACCCTATAAAATACCTAAGTAGCAACATTCTAGAGCTCAGATTGTGATGTCATAATGCCTCATTCCACCAATGCCTAAGCTCCGTCCTCATCCGCACGAGCCTCAAACCCTATAAAATCCTATGTAACAACATTCTAGAGCTCAGACTGTGATGTCATAATGCCTCATTCCACCAATGCCTAAGCTCCGTCCTCATCTGCACAAGCCTCAAACACTTTAAAATCCTAAGTAGCAACATTCTAGAGCTCAGATTGTGATGTCATAATGCCTCATTCCACCAATGCCTAAGCTCCGTCCTCATCCGCAGGAGCCTCAAACACTTTAAAATCCAAAGTAGCAACATTCTAGAGCTCAGATTGTGATGTCATAATGCCTCATTCCACCAATGCCTAAGCTCCGTCCTCATCTGCACAAGCCTCAAAACAGTTTAAAATCATAAGTGTTTGAGGTTTGTGCGGTTAAGGCAGAGCTTACAGGAATGGGGCAGGGACAGGAACAGTGACAAAACCCATGGATACAGGAAATTGAGTTCCTGCGGGGCGGGGACAAATTTGTCCCCGTGTCATTCTGTGTCTGTGTATGGCCGTTTGGTGGAGGATAGGCTGGGGAGGGCTTCAATGGCTGGGAGGGTGTAGATGGGCTGGAGTAAGTCTTAACAGAGATTTCGGCAGTTGGAACCCAAGCACAGTACCGGGTAAAGCTTTGGATTTTTGCCCAGAAATAGCTAAGAAGAAAAAAAATTTAAAAAAAAAATTTTTTTTTAATTGAATCAGGTTGGGCAGACTGGATGGACCATTCGGGTCTTTATCTGCTGTCATCTACTATGTTACTATGTTACCTCGCTAGCAGGTTTTAGCGCAGAGAGCTGCGCTGAATGGCCTGTGCTGCTCCCGACGCTCATTGAGTTCTTATGAGCGTCGGGAGTAGCGCGGGCCATTCAGTGCAGCTCCCTGCGCTAGAAACTGCTAGTGCAGTTTCGTAGACGAGGGGGTTAAAAATAATTATCTTAACAGTCCACAAAGGGCGTATACTGTCACAAGTGACCCACAGCATAGAAACCAAATAATGCATTTAATCAAAATGACCCAACACGGGCCGTGTTTCGGCAAAATAAAAATGCCTTCCTCAGGGGTCTTACTGGGGCCTTGGCTATCTTAAATATAAAAACATAAAAGTCACAAAAAGTCCAAGTTAAGAAGCTGCAAACAAACAGCACAACTCACAAGACTACAATATAGACTGGTGTCAGTCAAGGACCCTATAAGACCCCCGAGGAAGGCATTTTTATTTTGCCGAAACACGGCCTGTGTTGGGTCATTTTTATTGTATACATTACATTTCTCCCTCCGAATTCAGTTATTCACAATTTTTTGCCTCGGACCTCCTCCTAGTTTTTAAAGACTGAATCACTGTGTCCCTGACCTCCCTAGGCCTTACATGGTGGTCTAGCGGTTATGCAGGGCAGGAGCAATCTTCCGACGCTCCTGCCCCGTGCAGAGCCGTCATCAAAAATGGCTGCCGTGAGTTCCCGTGGTCTCCCGAGACTACAACGGGAACTCACGGCAGCCATTTTTGTTGACGGCTCTGCACGGGGCAGTAGCGTCGGAAGTTCGCTACTGCCCCCGCATCACCGCTAGACCACCAGGTAAGGCCTGGGGAGGTCCTGGATGCAGGAGGGAGGCAGGGGTGGGTCAGAGTCAGCCCTAAAAGTTATTCGCAAATTTTCCATATTCGCGGGCCGGCTCTGCCCCTAACCCTCGCGGATTCGGAGGGAGAAGTGTATTTGGTTTCTATCCTATGGGTCACTTGTGACTGTTTACAACCTTTCTGGATTGTTTTTAAGATTATTGTTTTTAAGTTATTTGGACGCTTATTAAACTACAAAGTGGTCCATCCGATCTTCCGTTCCTCAATCTTTTATGTTGTTTTGCTGCTTCAATTCCTTTGTGGAATCTTTTGCTGCCATTTGGATTTTATTGTTGAGTCATATATGCCACCAGAATCTTAAGAGTTCTTGAAGAAGGAAATACAGTATACTGTATATTAAACTCGTCTGCAAATTATCCAAAATACTGCTATTAAATTGATCTATAACGCTAGAAAATATGATCATGCTACACCATTATTTATTGACGCCCACTGGCTCCCTATTAGCCATCGCATATGGTTTACGGTTATGTTGCTTATATTTAAAACTTTGGCTTACAACGAACCCCAGTTTATATCAAGAATGCTAATTCCCCACGGCTCTGCGCGTACGCTCAGATCATCTTTTCAAAATCTATTAGTTGTTCCTTCTCTAAAAATAATAGGTACACGAAGATCAGACATGTTTTCTGTAATCGGTCCCCAATGGTGGAACTCTTTGCCTCAACACATCAAAAACGAAAAAGATATCCCTTCTTTTAAAAAATCCTTGAAAACACACCTTTTTAAAGATGCTTTTAACATTAAACCTTTTTTGACTTTTATGATATATATATTTTTTTTAACTACCCTGTTTCCTTTTGTTTTTTTCCCTTATTTGTCTTTCTCGATATAACAGATGTATCTTTTTATCCTCCTCCCCTTCCAACTAATGTTTGTCTTGTCTTAATCTCAATGTTCATGTATTTTGTATTTTTTTTAACTCTATCCTATTTTATAATTATGTACATCGCTTTGTAAACAGATTCAGCGATTCATCAAATATTTAATAAACCTTGAAACCTTGAAAAGTAGAAAAACTTTGTGCTGAAATTTAGTCAGATTTATAGATCTCTCAAGCAATGTCTAATGTACTATATGTCTTTAAAAATAATACCTTGTATTATACTGTATATTCCACAATGAATGCACCACCTACACGTTTCCCTTTCTTTCAAATATTCTTTTCCAATTGAACAAATGCTGTCAAAAACCAGTTTTCCCTATGGATACATTATTTTAAAATTGCTTATTATTTCGTTGCATTCAACCCCAGGTCTACCATTCTTGACCTGCCCACCGCTAAAAGTTTTTCCTTGCTACATTTGGAAACTTTTTAATGCAACTTGACAGGCAACAAACCACATTATGTTCTCATAGGCTTCCGCAGTTGGCGTCATGATTGTTGCAGTTGTCCAGGTCTTGCCGCCTCTAGGTAGGTAGAACCGATATTTCAGCCGTCGTGTTGTGGCTTTCTTCAGGTTATGCTCTGAGATCTGCAGTTTGACTTTATAGTGGGTTCTCTCACCTGATTGGCTGGGATTTGAGGTGATAGAGGCAGGAAAGCCCTGTTGGTCATGAATTTGAATTTTGATAGGAATGTTCGTTGGCCACAAATTTTAAATTAGTGGGGGAAAGCTTGTTGGTCACAAATTTGAATTATGAAAGGAAAGTCCATGGGCCATAGATTTGAATTTTGGTGAGAACGTTTGTTGGTACACAAATTTGAATTGTGGCAGGAAAATCCGTTAGACACAATTTTAAATTCTGGCGGGAAAGTCTGTTGGTCACATTTTTAAATTTGTCAGAACTTTGGCCCCTGTCCTTCTTGTGCTAAATTTTTTTGGGATGAGCGGTTGCCATGCTTTGTTTATGGGGAGCCCTTTATCTCCATTGAAGTTATTGGGGTATAAGTGCGGATGCAATTTTCTGTGGTACATTGTAGGCTGTTTTGATGTTATTTTTCCTTAGTAGTTTCACTATGCGATCTATTACTCCTTGGACATTAGGGAGCACTACTATTTTTTGCTCTGTTGCACTATTGTCCTTTGGTGGTTGCTGGTTGTTGCTGGTTTTCTGGGTCAGGTTGTCCATAAATTTTAGGGCTCGGGAGGTAGCCCTTCTGCTGTAGCTATTAGCAAGAAACCATGTCCTGGAGGGTGTCCTTTTTTTCCTGAAGGCTTCCTGGATCACAAACTCTTAGAGCTCTATTCACGAGTGTGTGTAGAACCCCTTTTTGTGGATGGGTGGTGATGAGACTCTGCAGATAACGGTTGGTATACTTACATAATGGCAGGTCGTAAATCTGAACCTTCTAGTGGGAATCCATGGACAATAGGCAAACACTCTGGTGGGTTTTCTTTGGACACACGCAAGAATGATGTTTCAAATTAATGGGACAAACGGTGAAGTTTTTGAGACCCGAAGAAGCATCGGAAGAGCCGTGAAATGTTGACTTGACTCACCGAAAAAAATCTTTTGACTCACTAATATAAGTATGATCACGTTTTTGAACTCATGTTCACACACGTGCAGTGGTGCATTGTAACTGAATTGCCCTGGTTTTGAATTTTGAACTGTGGCAATTGTTGCATTTGACATACCATTGAATGAAAGTTTTTTTATGCCGATGGTGTGGTTGGAGGTCGGTAGGGCATATATTTGCTCACCTATTGCCTGAGGCCTTTTCTTTCATTCTTATTGGCATTATTATTCAAAGCAATAAATGGCACAGCCCCCAATTACCTAAATAACCGCATGAACCAAAACCTCACCACTAGACAAAGAAGAACTAAGACTCCATTCACCTACCCCCCCCCCCCCACTCAAAGGCACCCAGCGCAAGAAGATGTTTGACAATCTACTAGCGACGCAAGCAGCGAAACTGGACCATACCATCTCCAACCTGCTGATAACAACAAGCGACTTCAAATCTTATCGTAAAGAAATCAAAACCCAACTATTAAAAAAATTTATCCAGATGTCTTAACTCTAACCCTTGATTCTCCTCCATGTAATTCCCCCAACCTCTCCCCTTCCCCAGTTATCCTACCCCTCAAAGCCTCAAGCATGTCAACTGCTTCCCAAACGGTATATATACTGGAACTGCACTATCTCCTACTTGTACAGCTCCCCAAATTGTAAATCTACTAGAATAGCCCAATTTCTTTGCTGTATCCCATTCCCAAAACTGTAATTCTCCAATCGTCTTGTAATTCTCCTGGAAATATCCAGATGTCTCTTTATTAATCCGCCCAGAACTGCAAGGTACGGGCGGAATAGAAGTCAGTAATGTAATGTAATTCTCAGTTTGTATGTTTGTTTGCCATTTACAATGGTGCAACTCCTTTGATCAGGTAATACAATATCCTTACAAATGGAGAAGGGCGTAGCTTAGCTCGATGCACCCACTTAGGTGAAACAAATAATCGAAATAGCAGTTTGTATTGCATTTCAAAAAAGTACCGTATTTTCTCGCATATAACGCGCGCGTTATACGTGGTTTTTACAAACCGCGCATACCCTTGCGCGTTATGCGCGTGAGCGCGTTGTACAAAATTTTTTTTACATAGTTTCCCCCCCCCGATGCCCGATTCATCACCCGGAAGGAGTGCTCACACTCCCACCCCGAAGGACCGCTCGCACCCCCACCCGAAGAACCGCTCACACCCCCACAGCCTCCCCCCTCCCCCATGGAGAAGCTGTCTACCTTGTTTCCGGATGCCAGCCCAGCTGCTTCCTCTGCCGGCGGTCCTGCCCCTTCTCAGAGCCCTGTGCTGCGCTGCTTCCTCTTCAGGCGGACCCGCCCTTTCTCTGATGTCAGAGAAAGGGCGGGACCGCCGGAAGAAAAAGCAGCACAGCAGGGCTCAGAGAAGGGGCGGGACCGCCGGCAGAGGAAACAGCTGGGCTCGCTGGCATCCGGAAACAAGGTAGACAGCTTCTCCATGGGGGAGGGGGGTGAGGCTGTGGGGGTGCGAGCGGTTCTTCGGGTGGGGGTGCAAGCGGTCCTTCAGGGTGAAGATGCGGGTGCGTGCGAGCGGTCCTTCGGGGGGGGGTGCGAGCGGTCCTGCGGGGGGGTGAATCGGACATCGGGGGGGGGCATCAGGCTTTCAGGGTAGGGACAGGACTTCAAGGAGGAAAAGAGAGTCGGGGCGGGCAAAAACAGAGTCAGGGTCTCCAGAGGAGAGGCGGGGCGGGCGAAAGGAGAGTCGGGCAGCATGCGCGGTATACGGGTGTGCGCGGTATATAAAAATTTATGTACATAAATATGTGTTTTTTGCGCGCTATACCCGTGTGTGCGTTTTACACGGGTGCGCGTTATCTATGTGAAAATACGGTATATATATTTCCTTAAAGAGGGCAGTCGAGTTACAGCAGTTGAAATAGTATCATCAGGCAGTATAGCATTAAGATCCTGTGCCCAGGCGATCTGATAGTTAGCATAAGTAGGCAATGAGGTCTCATCTTTCAGGTAACGGTGATGAAATTTAAGAGGTACCAACATTTGAGTGTCTAACGTGTAAGCCGTAGACAATATTTCACGTCTGGCAGTGCCCAAATTAGATCGCTTAAGGGAATTCACATAGTGGTGGATCTGCAAATATGCAAACCAATCTCTTATCAGTCAAATCATATTCTCTGCGTAGCTGGGCAAAGGATTTAATGGTACCATCCCGATGCACTAAGTGAAACAATTATGTCAGCCCCTTAGTTTCCCAGTAGGTAAACCGCGAGACCCCCATTCCAGGCATAAAGTGTCTGTTAGAACAAATAGGCAAGACGGGGGACTCGCGGTGACTAAATCCCTGAAATTTACATATCCTTGCCCAAACCCGTCTCAAAGGCATGCCAAACAACTTTATTCCAGGATGAGGGGGAGAGGGCGGAGAAATAGAATGTAGATATGCCCTGAAATGTTCTCCCGAGAAACAAGTAAGTTCTATGGAAGTATTGGAGAAAAGAAGGCTAAGCAATTATAAGTGGTTACAAAAAACAATCGTGTAGTGACAAAACAGACCAGTGTCGTGGTTAAAGTAGAAAAAGGCAAGACTGCAGCTAGCCCGTTAAATTCATTTTAGAAATGTATTGCAACAAAGCATCTCTATCTGCAGATTTTGCTCTCAAATACGCTTTTCTTCACAACAATTGCAGGGTACCCCCTACTTGGAAACCTTTGGTATAAACTGGTTGCATGTGTGGTGCAGCGGTTAGAGCCACAACCTCAGCACCCTGAGGTTGTGGGTTCAAATCCCACACTGCTCCTTGTGACCCTGGGCAAGTCACTTAACCCCCTATTGCACCCAGGTACATTAGATAGAGTGGGAGCCCAACGGGACAGATAGGGAAAAATGCTTGAGTACCGGAATATAAACCACTTAGACCAGGGGTGCCCCCACTTTTTGGGCTTGCGAGCTACTTTTAAAATGACCAAGTCAAAATGATCTACCAACAATAAAATTTTAAAAAATACAAATCACACTGTACGCAGAGAAAATGCTAATTATCATTTATATCCGGGTTTTTTTTTTTTTCAGAGGTCAAGGCAGATGACTTAAAAATATGCAACATCACCTCAGTAACAACTATACAAAAATAGACAAGTATACCTCCTCCCCTTTTACTAAACCGCGATAGCGTTTTTTAGTGCAGGGAGCTGCGCTGAATGCCCCTCACAGCTCCTGACGCTCATAGGCTCCCTGCATTAAAAACCACTATTACGGTGTAGTAAAAGGAGACCATAGTGCAAAATATAGACAGCAGATATAAATTCTCAAAACGGACACATTTTGATCACTAAATTGAAAATAAAATCATTTTTCCTATCTTTTGTCTGATTTCATGAGTCTCTGGTTGCACTTCCTTCTTCTGTAAAGCCAATACTTCTTTCTCTCTTCCTTTCTTTCTCTCTCCCCCTGCCTGCCTGTCTTTCTTTCTCTCCCACCCACAAGCCACCATGTTGATTTCTCCCTGCTGCTTCCCCAAGCCAGGCCTGGCGTGTACAAGTGCCGGGCCCACAAGACTTCACCTCCAATGTCAATTCTAATGCTGGAGAGGAAGTTCCAGGCCTGCCAGGCAGCGATTGGCTGGCCCAGAACTTCCTCTCCGACATCAGAATTGATGTCGGAGGTGAAGTCTTGTGAGTCCGGCGCTTGCATGCACCAGGCCTGGCTCGGGGAAGCAGCAGGGAGAAAAAGATCTCAAAGGCAACACGATCGACTCGCGTTGCCTTTGCGATCGACCATTTGGGCCCCCTGACTTAGAGTATAAGTGGCATATAAATGCTTAAATAAATAAATCATCTTTAGAACAAATTCTTTGTATGCATAGAAATTGATCGATTGGTAAATTTTTGGCGTCGGACGTACTCACTGGAGTACCGCAGGGCTCGGTCTTGGGCTCGATTCTATTCAACTTATTCATAAGTGATATGAAACATAGAAACATAGAAAATGATGGCAGAAAAGGGCTATAGCCCATCAAGTCTGCCCACCCTACTGTCCCTTCCTCTTAAGTCTATACCTAGTGACTATTTATTCGACCCTCGTAGGGATCCCACATAGGTATCCCATTTATTCTTAAAGTCCAGCACGCTGCTGGCCTCGATCACCTGCACTGGAAGCTCATTCCAACGGTCAACCACTCTTTCTGTGAAGAAGTACTTCCTGATGTCGCCATGAAATTTCCCGCCCCTGAGCTTGAGCGGATGCCCTCTGGTGACAGAGGGTCCCCTGAGAAAGAAGATATCATCTTCCACCTCGATACGTCCTGTGATGTATTTAAATGTCTCAATCATGTCTCCCCTCTCCCTACGTTCTTCTAGAGTGTAGAGCTGTAGTTTGTTTAGTCTCTCCTCGTACGAGAGACCTCTGAGACCCGAGATCCTCCTGGTGGCCATCCGTTGAACCGACTCAACTCTAAGCACATCTTTACGGTAATGTGGCCTCCAGAATTGTACACAGTATTCCAGATGAGGACTCACCATGGTTCTGTACAATGGCATTATGACTTCAGGCTTCTTGCTGACAAAGCTTCTACTGATACATCCCATCATCTGCCTTGCTTTAGATGAAGCCTTCTCCACTTGATTGGCAGTTTTCATGTCTGCACTGATGATTACTCCTAGGTCTCGTTCCGCCGAAGTACTAGTTAAAGTTTCTCTATTCAAGGTGTAATTTCTGCATGGATTACCACTACCGAGGTGCATAACCTTGCATTTCCCAGCGTTGAAGCCCAGCTGCCAGGTCGAGGACCATCTTTCCAATGTAAGCAGGTCCTGTGCCATACTATCCTGTAAATTACATTCACTTACTGTATTGCATAGTTTAGCGTCGTCGGCGAATAATGTTATTTTACCCTGAAGCCCCTGAGTCAGATCTCCTATGAATATGTTGAAAAGGAGTGGACCCAGGACTGAACCCTGCGGTACTCCGCTGGTCACCTCCGATGTTTTAGAGAGGGTACCGTTAACTATTACCCTTTGAAGTCTTCCACTTAGCCAATCATTGACCCAAGTAGTTAGTGTTTCTCCTAACCCTATCAATTTCATTTTGCTCAACAGCCTGCGGTGTGGGACGCTATCAAATGCTTTACTGAAATCCAGGTACACGATGTCCATAGGCTCTCCCAAGTCTAGCTTCCTTGTCACCCAGTCAAAGAAGCTGATGAGATTGGATTGGCAGGACCTACCCTTGGTGAATCCATGTTGATTTGGATCCCGTAGATTCCCCTCATACAGGATCGTGTCTAATTTGCTTTTAATTAAAGTTTCCATGAGTTTACACACTATTGATGTGAGACTCACCGGTCTGTAATTCGCAGCCTCTGTCCTGCAACCCTTTTTGTGTAGAGGAATGACGTTGGCTGTTTTCCAGTCCTAGGGTATTCTCCCCGTGCTTAGGGAGAGATTGAAGAGTGCAGCTAGCGGTATTGTCAGGACATTGCACAACTCTTTGAGCACTCTTGGGTGCAGATTGTCTGGTCCCATGGCTTTATTTACCTTTAGTCTTGACAGTTCGCTGTAAATTTCACCTGGTGTGAACGCATGGACTTAGAGGAAAGGTATCACTGTTCGCCGACGACGCCAAAATTTGCAACATAGTAGGCAAAAGCTTGTTACCTGATAATATGACACAGGACCTACTGCTGCTGGAACGATGGTCAATGACTTGGCAGCTGGGCTTCAATGCTAAAAAATGCAAGGTAATGCACCTGGGCAAGAGAAATCCACGCAGAACTTATGCACTAAATGGTAAGATCTTAGCTGCGACCACGGCAGAGCGTGATCTAGGGGTGATCATTAGTGACGACTTGAAAGCTGCCAATCAGGTGGAGAAGGCTTCCTCCAAGGCAAGACAAATAATGGGTTGTATCCGTAGAGGTTTTGTCAGCAGGAGACCTGAAGTCATCATGCCGTTATACAGTATCCAATTCTGGAGACCACACTACCGTAAGGACATGCTGAGGATCGAGTCAGTTCAGCGAATGGCCACCAGGATGGTCTTGGGACTCAAGGATCTGACATACGAAGAAAGACTAAAAGAACTGCGGCTGTACTCACTTGAGGAACGAAGAGAGAGGGGAGACATGATTGAAACGTTCAAGTACATCACAGGTCGCATCGAGTCGGAAGATGATATCTTCTGTCTCGTGGGACCCTCGACCACCAGAGGGCACCCGCTGAAAATCAGGGAAGGGAAGTTTCATGGCGACTCCAGAAAGTACTTCTTCACCGAAAGAGTGGTAGATCATTGGAACAGACTCCCACTGCAGGTGATTGAGGCAAACAACGTGACGGATTTTAAGAGAAAATGGGATGCTCACGTGGGATCTTTATGGGAGTAAGTTCAGGGGGGCGGGTACTTGGAATGGGCAGACTCGATGGGCTATGGCCCTTTTCTGCCACCATTTTCTATGTTTCTATGTTCCTCTCCCGGCGTCATCTTTAAGAACACTTTTGCCTATGGATAGGAATGTACATTGAGGTACTATGGAGGGGGATAAATGAGATCAATTAATATTTCGGGTTTTTTAAAAACATATTTGGCATCTCATTGTAAAATAACGTTTTTTGCTGGATCGTTTCAGGACCCTTCCCTGATGCAGCAAGCAAAACTTGACCTATGTTGGCTTTTGGTCCGAAGCTTTATAACTCAGATAAGTGTAATTTTACTTTGGGAAAATAAGATTTTGTCTTGAACATGTTAACTTTGAGATTGCACAAGTTCTCAGACAGAAGGTTTTCAAAAAAAATCTCTGAGTTTCTCTGCAATTGTGTTGGCGAGTCACAAGTTGTTGGCTTATGTGAAATGAGTCGCCTCCAATGGTTCTTATTACAACTAACTCTTATACATAAGTTTTGGTTTTGTAATGTTTTTTGGTGCTGAGATACAAAATTTGAAGTATTATATTTCCCCCGCCTGTTATATTGCTTGCCCTTTTCAATATTAAACATCTAACTAATGGAAGTTGGGTGCATAGATCACGCCTACATTTCAGAAATGTCCCTGACCTGCCTAAGCCCCTCCCATGACCACTCCCCCTTTTGAGTTATATGGATTATAATTTAGGTGCACATGTTATAGGATAGGCTGCAGGGCAGATCTGTGAGTAACTCCAAATGAGTGCCAATTATTTTTAACGGCTCATTAACTAATTGCTTGTGAGGAGTTCTTGGATCTGTGCCTAAATTTGAGTTCCCAACTTTGGGTGCCTACATTGAATACGAGGGTATTATAGGCAGATTCAAGGAGTTAGGAGTAAGGAAGACCTTGTCGAACCATGGCAATCCACTCACTGGTGACCTCTCACCCCATCTTCTTCTCCACCATTAATGAGAGGAGACGGTGGGCTAGGAATGACTTTTACACACCTCCATACAGTGGCGTATTAAGGGGGGGGGCAAGAGGGTGGACCACCCTGGCCGCTGACTTCGCAGGGGCGCAACTGTCTCTCTGCCCCCCTCCCCCCGGCGTACCTCTTTCAATGTTCGCCGGCATGAGCAATATCTTCCACTTGCAGCTTGTGCCGGCGTCAGCTGGTTGCGAGACCAGGATGTGACATCAGAAGGGAGCCGATGCTGGCGCGAGCAGTGGGTGGAAGATGCTGCTCATGCCGGCGAACATTTCAAGAGGTAAACATAGAAACATAGAAATAGACGGCAGATAAGGGCCACGGCCCATCTAGTCTGCCCACCCCAAAGTGGCGGGAAAAGGGGAGTGCAATGCGCACCGATGCTGGGTGCCACCGGCCCGGGCGCCAGCCTCCCTCGTTAATCCTCTGCCGCTCCCTCAACAGTGCCGTCTGAGGCCGCCGCCTCAGTTGGCCTCATTATTGGGCTGCCCCTGCAAGCCACAGTGTGAAACTGAGGGAATGCTGTGCTTCTGGCCACTGTTTCTTATCCACAAGAAAGAACAGAATTTGGAAGCACCATTAGGAAGTGGATTCAGAATACGGCGGCCAAATTGATTTTTTTGGAAAAGGGAAATTTGATCGTGTACTTCCATTACTGAGGAATCTTTAGTGGCTCCCTGTTCAGGTTAGAATACGATTTCAATGCGCTTGTATGATATTCAAAATTATCCATGGTCTATTTTTGCCTCTAGTCCCTCGAACATGGAATTCTCTTTGGTCTGTTGTTTCAAGGAATTCTCAGAAGTACAAACTTTCATTTCCTTCAGTGAAAGGGACAAAACTTGTTAGCAATATCTCTCGCTCCTTTTCGTAGAGGTTTACAACGATTTGGAATGAAATTCCTAGTTATATTAGAACTCTGTTCTCTCCAGATTTTTTGTAAATCGATGAAAACAATGCTATTTCAACAGTAAGGAGATACTAAGGAGTGTTAATTGTCTTTTGTTTAGTAATTCACATGCTAATTAAACTGATTTCCCTGTTTATTGAAGTCTTATGTAAACCGAGTCGAACCCCTACTTCAGGAGATGATATGGTATATAAATCTAAAGCTTAGATTAGATTATTTCCCTATGCTATTGTCATCCTTGCCAGCCAATTCTCCTTGTACAATTTGTAAATTGAATGTAATTAAAAGGTACAGCGTAGCATCAGCACTGTGGAGAGAGCCAGGACCACACAGAACAGCATAATTCTTCTCTGAATTCACATCTGTATCTTGGTTGAGCCGCCTTCTTCACACCCTTGGCATTTGCAAAACAATTTCTGGACGTGGCGTTTGGCGCGCGTAACAGTTTTCAGGAAGTCAAGGGCTCCATCGAGCTGAATTAATGTGATTATCAGATTTTTATGATGTGACCTGAAGAGAGGAGAGACTGCCTGCGAAAGCAAATTACACCGAGTGGGGCCTCTTGTTTGAAATATCATTTATAAGTAAACATGAAGTCGCTAATCTTACCGAGACAGCATTACTCTATTATGAATCAGACATGTGGGAGGCTCAATGACTTATGGGACTGGCGAAGGAATAACACAATTTACATTGATAAGTCACTTACAATAAAGGAGTTCAAAATTTGGTGCTCTGCGAGATATAATT
Organism: Geotrypetes seraphini; assembly: GCF_902459505.1. NCBI lineage: Eukaryota > Metazoa > Chordata > Amphibia > Gymnophiona > Dermophiidae > Geotrypetes > Geotrypetes seraphini. Next base: position 16,610,451 of record NC_047085.1, read on the forward strand.
TCAGTGGCAGGTGCAGTGGCGTACCTAGGGTATGTGGCACCCGGGGCCCATCATTTTTTGACACCTCCCCCCCATGTAATAAAATATTTTTTGTAATAACCATGAAACTGAATAAATGGTCATAATAGAAACAGGCAGTGAAAATTTTCTTTTATTGAACCTCATATATGTAACCATTATTCCAAACATACCATAACATAACATAAATTATGTCTGAATTGTCATGACATCAGAAGTACATATGGAGTAGTTGCAGGTGATGCTTGGGACAGTTCTGATTGTGTTAGTTCGGTTTTATGTGTTTTTTGAATAGAAGGGTTTTTTATTTCTTTTTGAAGGTTTTGCAGTCTGTGGTCGATGTCAATTGGTTGTAGAGTGGGGGTTGAGTGTTGCAGCTCGAATGGCTAGGAGGTTGTCGAACAGTTTTTTCTTTTGACGTTTTTGGTTGGAGGGTGTGTGAATGGTGCGTGAGTTCTCCTATGTCTGGTTGAGGTGGATTGAATTATTTAGCTGAAGAAATTAGTTACCCCCTCATCCCACACACATTAATTCTCTTCCATTTTTGTTCCCATTATAAAAAACACTGATAAGTTCCCAGAAAAAAAATACATTAAAATAAGAAGTGAAAACAAAGGCCCCTACAGATGAGAACATAACATAAGAATAGCCTAACTGGGTCAGACCAATGGTCCATCATGCCCAGTAGCCCATTCTCATGGTAGCCAATCCAGGACACTAATACCTGGTCAAAACCCAAAGAGTAGCAACATTCCATGCTACCGATTCAAGGCAAGCAGACACTTCCCCCATGTCTTAATAACAGATTATGGACTTTTCCTCCAGGAATTTGTCCAAATCTTTCTTAAAACCAGCTACACTATCTGCTTTTACCATAACTTCTGGCCACTTCATTTTTAAGTTTAGATCTTTCCTTTCAAACAGAGATCTTGCTAGATGTCAAATACAGCACAAGGTAACTTTACATGGACTTAGCTGTGCAGGAAATGTGAATCTCCTCATACACCCACCATATAGTGCAAAAATGTGCAAAGGTCTGTTTTTTTCTTTCGATCACTACATAGCCTAATGCCACACAAGCAGCGCTGTTACAAACATATTCTGTAGGTCAATGCTAAGGATAACAAAGTTTCCTTCCTTGGACCAGAAGGAGATAAACCACTGGAAGATATCCCAAAACAACACCCAAAGACCCACTCAGTGTGTGAACCAGTTGAGTGGAGTGGACTAACTGGGGGGTGGAAATGGGCCCGGAGTTTGCTCAGCAGAATTTCCCAGACCACCTCTTCCTCTCAACACATTGACACGCTGCCACCACCACCACTACTAGGAACACCTCACCAGGTAGGCCAGCAATACTATAAACTTTATAAAACACATTATTATATTTTCTTATAAAGCACATATTTTAACTGAACTCTCTGACATCCTCAGCCTTTCCATTCACAAAAATAGAAGGAAGAAAAGTTCCCATTTCCTGCTGTCTCATGTCCCCGGCCTATACAATATTTTTCTTCTGCAGAGTGCAGACCCTTCAAAAATCTGACCAAATCCTCATTTCACTTGCATTATAAAGTACTGAGGATGCCATCTCTCCCCAATCCCAGGTCCTAAAGTCTAAGACACTAGCGCAAACTAGTGCTGCCAGATTCAGGAAAAAAAAATTTGATTCGATTCAGCCTATTGAATTGGTTGATCGATTCAATTTTCCTGCCCAATTGGGTGTTTTTTTTCAAACATCCTGGTGGGTTTATTTTATAGCTTTTTGACCCCCCTTTGGCTTCTCCTAACCACACAGGCGCTGTGGTGTAAATAAAATAAAGAAACAAAAAGGACTTTTCCTCTCTCTGTTAAATCCTAGCTCACGTTTGCGGTCTAACACCAGCTCTGGCAGGATACACATTTCAAATCTGACATATTGTAATCACAAAACAGAAAATAAAATTAGTTTTTCTACCTTTTTGTTGTCTGGTTATTTTTCAAATCTTGTTGGTCCAAGGCTCTGGTTCTCTTCTGATAACTTGCTTGCCAGGGTCTCCTTCTTTCTTCTTTCTCCGTGCTAACCATCCATCTGCCATCTCTGTCCTCCCCTTCCGTTTCCCTTCCCTCCCCCGGATGTCTGGCATCTTTTCTTTTTTTGTCTCCCTCCACAGATCCACCTTTTCTTAACTACCCTTTCATCCAGCAGCTCTCCCTCCTTCCCCAGCACCCCAGGGTCCACCATCTCTCCCATTCTTTTCCCAACTACCCTCCTAACCAGTATCTCTATCCCCCCCCTCCACACCATCCCTTGTGTCCAACTTCTCTCCCTTTCTGTTCCTTCCCTCCCTAAAACCCATGTCCATCATCTCTCTCTCTCTCCTCTATTTTCAGACCCATTATTTCTTCCCACCCAAAGTCCGGCATATGCACGTCTCTTTGAACCCCTCCCCCTTCCCTCCGTGTACTTCTACACCAGGGCCCCCCCCCCCCCCCTTAGAGGTCTGCATCCCACCCCTGAAGGCCTGTCCACCCCCTTGAAGGCCTGCCTGCCTGCTCCCCTTGAAGGCCTGCCCCCCCCTTGAAGGCCTGCACCACCCCTGAAGGCCTGCACCCCCCCCGAAGGCCTGTCCCTCCCTTGAAGGCCTGCCCCCCCCTGAAGGCCTGTCCCTCCCTTGAAGGCCTGCACCCCCGAAGGCCTGTATCCCCCCCCGAAGGTCTGCATCCCCCCGAAGGCCTGCATCCCCCTCGATGGCCTGTCCTCCCCTTGAAGGCCTGCCTGCCTGTTCCCCTTGAAGGCCTGCCCCCCCCTGAAGGCCTGTCCCCCCCTTGAAGGCCTGCACCTCCCCGAAGGCCTGCCCCCCCCTCAAAGGCCTGCCCCCCTTTGAAGGCCTGCACCCCCCTTGAAGGCCTGCACCCCCCTCAAAGGCCTGCACCCCCCTCGAAGGCCTGCCTGCCTGTCCCCCCCTTGAAGGCCTGTCCCCCCCTTGAAGGCCTGTGCCCTCCCTTGAAGGCCTGTCCCCCTTGAAGGCCTGTCCCCCCTTGAAGGCCTGCACCCCCCCGACGGCCTGTCACCCCCCCCACCTGAAGGCCTGCCTGTCCCCCCTGAAGGCCTGTCTCCCCCTCCACAAGGTCTGCCTGCCCGCCCCACCCTGAAGGCCTGCCCCCCCGAAGGCCTGCACCCCCCTCGAAGGCCTATCCCCCCTTGAAGGCCTGTATGCCTTTCCCCCCCTTGAAGGCCTGTTCCCCCCTTGAAGGCCTGTGCCCTCCCTTGAAGGCCTGTCCCCCCCGAAGGCCTGCACCCCCTCCCCCGACGGCCTGTCACCCCCCCACCTGAAGGCCTGCCTGTCCCCCCTGAAGGCCTGTCTCCCCCCTCCACAAGGTCTGCCTGCCCGCCCCACCCTGAAGGCCTGCCCCCTCGAAGGCCTGCCCCCCCGAAGGCCTGCACCCCCCTCGAAGGCCTATCCCCCCCTTGAAGGCCTGCCTGCCTGTCCCCCCCCTTGAAGGCCTGTTCCCCCTTGAAGGCCTGTGCCCTCCCTTGAAGGCCTGTCCCTCCCCGAAGGCCTGCGCCTCCCCCCGACGGCCTGTCACCCCCTCCACCCGAAGGCCTGCCTGTCCCCCCTGAAGGCCTGTCTCCCCCCCTCCACAAGGTCTGCCTGCCCGCCCCACCCTGAAGGCCTGCTGCCCCCCCCCCACTACCTCGAAGGACCGCTCGGCCCCACCACCACCACCACGAAGCACTGCTCATTCCCCGGCCTCACCGCTTCATTTCTCTGGGGAAACAGCCTGCAGCAAGATCGCGCGATGCCAGCGATCTTTGCTTGCTTCGGCTGTTTCCTCCGCCGCGGTCCCGCCCCTCCTCTGACGTCAGAGGAGGGGCGGGACCATGGTGGAGGAAACAGCCGAAGCAGGCAAAGATCGCTGGCATCGCGATCTTGCTGAAGGCTGTTTCCAGACGCGACACCCGGCGCAGGGGGGGGGGGGGGGGGGAACCGGACCGGACCGAGAGCACCCCCTCAGGGCTTGGCACCCAGGGCGGACCTCCCCCCATGCTCCCCCCTTGGTACGCCACTGGGCAGGTGTGAGACTGTGAAATAACTTACCCTCCCCCCATTCTTTTATCAAGCTGTGCTAAAGGTTTTCAGTGCTGGCCAGCAAGGAAAATGCTCCGACGCTTATTGGAATTCTATGAGCATCGGAGCATTTACTGCAGTGGCCTGCGCTAAAAACTTGATGAAAGGGGGATTAGTTGGGCAGTTACAAATAATGGCTAATATACAGCCCCCTCCCTCTCTTCCCTCCCTTCCATCCAGCATCTGTCCCTTCTCTGTCTCTCTCCCTACCTTCCATTCAGCGCCTGATCTCCTCTCTCCCCTTCCATCCAGCTTCCACCCTCTCTCTCCTCCCTTCCATTCAGTACCTGACTTTTCTCTTTTTTCCCTTTCCATCTAGCGCTTCACCTCCTATCTCCCCCTTCCATCCAGCATCTGCCCCCCTATTCCCCCCATTCAGTGCTTAATTTCCTCTCTCTCCCTCCCATCCAGCATCTGCCTCTTTCCCCCTCCATCCAGTGTCTGTACCCTTTATTTCTCTCCTTCCTTCCATCCAGTGACTGACCACTCCCTCCCCCCAACCAGCACCTGACCCCCTCTCTCCCCAAGCACCTGACTCCTACACTCCCCTTCCATCCAGCGTGTCTCTCACCCTCTCTCCAGGGACGGCAAAACAAAGATAAAGGCATTGCGGGGCTGCTCCGTTAACCCTCATGGCTACCATCCCCATCCCCATCCCCTTCTGACATCATTTTCATTCTCGAGCAGAGCCGGCAGCCACGAGGATGAATAGAGTGACCCCTGCGATGCTTTATCTTTGTTTTGCCGCTGCTGAAACAGGAGCAGCTGTAGTGGGGTGTGGGGAGATTATTTGGGGGGTGGAAAAGAAAGAGTGAAGCAAGACTTCTGGTGCTCGATATCTTTTATTAATATATCATGACTCGACACGATCGTGTTTCGACCCAACCGGGCCTGCCTCAGGAGTCTATTGGTAGAGTGATGTGATATCTAATGTCTTCCTAAGAAATACACGAATATCTCTCTTTTATAGCGTGCAGGAGAGTGGTTTTTTTTAAATACGGGGCCAAGCTTTTCCAGTCATGCTGCACAGGCATATTGAGCACATTTCATAGACAGGAGATCCCCACTGTGCATGAGTAGGCAGTGCTGGCATGCCCTGTGGACATCAGCAGCTGCAGACAGGTCACTGGGCATTGGACACCAGCAGCAGACAATGCACTAATAGTAGGCATGCATAGGGGTACCAGATTTTACTTTAGTAAAATCTGGATCCCCAGGCCCACTCGGTTCCACCCATCCCCGCCCCATTATGCCCTGCCCTCCGCTGCTTGCTCTCGTCGGGCAGGGCCTCTGTGCCATCATCGCATAGCATCTGTGCATGTGCCATCCTGCCCGACGCAATTTTGAGGAAGCTTTTCAAAACCCAGGCCAAAGGGTTTTGAAAAGCCGTCTGGACACAATCACCAAAGATAGCAAACAACAGAGTGCAAACACTGTAAATCACACTGAGCAATTGCCCCTCTCAGACAGCACAATCGTTATGGGAGAAAGGACTTCAGAGACCTCTTTACAAACTACTACACCACCTAGTGGAGAAATGAGTAGCTGGTCAAATCTCAATCGTTAATCTAAAACTCCCAATTTGATTTAAAAAAAATTTTTAAAAATATATTATATATTTAAAAATATTTTTTGTAGATATTTAAGTTTCTCATAACGTGCATGATAAATCATTTAAAGAAACTTTAAATAAGAACATAAGAATTACCGCTGCTGGGTCAGACCCGTGGTCCATCGTGTCCAGCAGTCCGCTCACGCGGCGGCCCTCTGGTCAAAGACCAGCGCCCTAACTGAGACTAGCCCTACCTGACTCAAGGGCTTCAAGGTAAAATAACACTATTCGCCGATGACACCAAACTATGTAATATAGTAAGTGAATGCAGTTTACAGAATTATATGGCGCAGGACCTGCTTACATTGGAAAGTTGGTCCTCAACCTGGCAGCTAGGCTTCAAAGCTAAGAAATGTAAGGTCATGCATCTCGGAAGCGGAAATCCATGCAGGACGTACTTCTTGAACGGAGAAACTTTAACCAAGACTTCAGCAGAACGAGATTTAGGAGTAATCATCAGTGCAGACATGAAAACTGCCAATCAAGTGGAGAAGGCTTCATCTAAGGCAAGGCAGATATTGGGTTGTATCAATAGAAGTTTCGTCAGCCGAAAGCCTGAAGTCATGATGCCGTTGTACAGGGCCATGGTGAGACCTCATCTGGAGTACTGTGTGCAATTCTGGAGGCCACATTACAGTAAAGATGTGCGCAGAATTGAATCGGTTCAGCGGACGGCCACCAGGATGATCTCGGGGCTCAAGGGTCTCTCGTACGAAGAGAGACTGAACAAATTGCAGCTCTACACTCTCGAGGAACGTAGGGAGAGGGGAGACATGATCGAAACATTTAAGTACCTCATGGGATGTGTCGAAGTGGAAGATGATATTTTCTTTCTCAAGGGACCCTCGGCCACAAGAGGGCACCCGCTCAAACTCAGGGGTGGAAAATTTCATGGCGACACCAGAAAGTATTTCTTCACAGAGAGAGTGGTTGATCATTGGAACAAGCTTCCAGTGCAGGTGATCGAGGCAGACAACGTGCCAGACTTTAAGAATAAATGGGATACCCATGTGGGATCCCTACGAGGGTCAAGATAAGGAAATTGGGTCATTAGGGCATAGACAGGGGGTGGGTAAGCAGAGTGGGCAGACTTGATGGGCTGTAGCCCTTTTCTGCCGTCATCTTCTATGTTTCTATGTTCTGGTTCAGCAGAAACTTGTCTAACTTTGTCTTGAATCCCTGGAGGGTGTTTTCCCCTATAACAGCTTCCAGAAGAGCGTTCCAGATTTTTACTACTCTCTGGGTGAAGAAGAACTTCCTTACGTTCGTACTGAATCTATCCCCTTTCAATTTTAGAGAGTGCCCTCTCGTTCTCCCTACCTTGGAAAGGGTGAACAACCTGTCCTTATCTACTAAGTCTATTCCTTTCATTATCTTGAATGTTTCGAGGGAGATGAGGCCCAGTTTCTCTAACCTCTCACTGTACGGCAACTCCTCCAGCCCCTTAACCATTTTAGTCGCTCTTCTCTGGACCCTTTCAAGTAGTACCATGTCCTTCTTCATGTAAGGCGACCAGTGCAGGACACAGTATTCCAGGTGGGGGTGTACCATGGCCCAGTATAGTGGCATGATAACCTTCTCCGATCTGTTCATGATCCCCTTCTTTATAATTCCTAGCATTCTGTTCGCCCTTTTAGCCGCAGCCGCACATTGCGTGGACCACTTCATCGACTTATCTTAAGACGCCACTGCTACGCCACCATTGTATGCTCTTCGGGGTCTCCATTTCACCAAGTGAAGAGGCTTCTTCAGGAGCTTACTGGAGTGCTTGGTTTTCAGTCTCAGTTTCAAAAAACTGACGTCAAATTGGGAGGTTTGGATTATTGATTGAGATTTGACCAGCTACTCATTTCTCCACTAGGTGGTGTAGAAGTTTGAAAAAAGGTCTCTGAAGTCCTTTCTCCCATAACGATTGTGCTATCTGAGGGGGACAATTGTTTATTGTGTGAAAAGCCGTCCCGACCCCAGGACATGTCCTCGAAAAGCAGGACATGTTCGGGGAAATCCGTGTGTCTGGTAACCCTGGGCATGCAGATGGGGGCGCCGGAAGACACAAAATTCTGTGAACTTCTGTCATGAAGGTGCACCTTACTAAAATGGTGTCTGTACTCTTTTGCAGGCGTACACATTCTTAACGCCATTACTCCCCCCCAAAATAAGATGAAGGCAGTCGAAACAAAATAGAAGTACTAATGCGTCAAATGACACAGGAAACCAAACAGAAAGAACATTTTGGGGCCACCCATTCCTAGTTTTTACAGAGCTTGGATAACTCTGAGCCCTGCAGCAGCACGCTCAGACCTGGTTTACGGATGGCCACAATTTAAATCCAGCCAACTTTCTCCCGAGTGGGTGGTTTTCCAGCTCTTTCATGCAACAACTTCCAAACTGAGAAAGCAAAGTATGATTGACAGCTTGCCCGCTGTCTGGAAGAATTGCGATAACAGGGGTGCAGCCGATCAGTGTACAGCGTTCCCCCGCAAATTCGCGGTTCGCACATCGCAGACTCGCTAACTCGCGGTATTCTCCGACCACCTCTTCCTGTACTAAATTCAGGCTACACCAACCAGGAGCTGCGTGTCATAGCAGCTCCTGATTGGTGTAGCTTGACTTTAGTAACAGGAAGAGGCGGTCGGAGCATACTGTGAGTGATTTTGCACCCGCCAGAGCCCCAGCTGCCTTCTCCTGCCTTTTAACTGTATTCGCGGTTTTTCAAAATTTGCGGAGGTTGCTGGAACGGAACCCCTGCGAATTTCGGGGGAGTACTATATTTTGGTGTTTTTTCAGACGCTAGCATGTACTGTACTTTCTTGGAACACCGGAAGCCTCTTGTCAGAAGATCAAAATTGCTATAGAATCTGTTTTCTAATTTTCTAGGGAGAATATACTTAGTATAATCAAAACTACCTACATTCAACTGAAACATTACATTAGTGACTTCTATTCCGCTCCGTACCTTGCAGTTCTAGGCGGATTACAAAAGAAGCTAACTGGACATTTCCAGGAAAAACTACAGTTTAGGAATTAGGATTACAAAGAAGTTAACTGGACATTTCCAGGAGAATTGCAATTTAGGGAGCTGTATACATGGTTGATACTTTGGAGAGAAGAAATTACAAGAGAGGGTGAGACCTTTTTTTTGGGGGGGGGGGATTTACAAAAGGGAGGGAAGAGGACAGGGAAGAGTTACGATATCTGGATAAATTTTTTAAATAGCAGGGTTTTGATTCCTTTTCGAAATGATTTGAAGTCGCTCGTTGTTGTCAGTAAGTTGGAGATGGAATGGTCAAGTTTCGCGGCCTGCGTCACTTGTAGGTTGTCAAACATCTTCTTGTGCCGAGTACCTTTGAAAGGGGGATAAGTAAATGGAGTCTGAGTTCTTCTTTGTCTAGTAGTGAGGTTCTGATTTAGGTGGTTGTTTAGGTAAGTGGGGGCGGTGCCATTTAAAGCTTTGAATAATAAACTTGAATTGAATTTGTGCCTGTAAAGAGGTAGCAAAAGTATAGAGCAGCTGTTCTCACCCCCAGGCCAAGGGACACATTTAGACGGTCAGGCTTTCAGGATATATTATGTATGAGTTTCAAGTTTATTAAAAGTTTGTTGTACACGCAATGTCAAGTACTTCAATGCATATGACAGTTTAAAATTAGGAGACAAAAAATGAAATAATTTTATACAAATAAACGTACAAATAATTACCGATACAAAAGGAGAGAGGGATGAACTACAGTCATTAAAGAAGATAACGGTACATTTAGGGGAAAAAAACATCTGGAGGGTAACAAAGAATAATTTTAAAAACATGGCTAAGCCTAAAGGAGAGGGTAAGGGAAATGGCGACCTATACATAAGGTCTAATTAAAATTAGGAATTAGGATAATTCATCTATCATTGATGCTTATGCTCTATCTATGTCTCAAATGCGTCTTTATATAAGTAACTTTTTAATGAGCTTTTAAATTTTTCTGGTGAGGATTTACCACGTAAATCCTTTTGGTAAGTTGTTCCAAAGCTCAGAACGGGCTACATAATTTCTGTACAAGTTTGCGATACAAGTTTTTATCCTAACTTGATACATGCTAGGGGCTAATGATAATATACAATTTACTGGTTACAATTTGATATAGTTGCCTTACGGTGCAATGTTTTCAGCACAAGTTATATCCTAATTTGACAAACAGAAAGTTACAGTGTTACAAGTTATCCTTATGTGACGCCTACTGAATATGGTACCAATATACATTTCTTTGTAGTCGATCAGTCAAGGGTAAGGGTCTAGGTCAGGGGTGTCAAAGTCCCTCCTCGAGGGCCGCAATCCAGTCGGGTTTTCAGGATTTCCAAAATGAATATGCATGAGATCTATTAGCATACAATGAAAGCAATGCATGCAAATAGATCTCATGCATATTCATTGGGGAAATCATGAAAACCCGACTGGATTGCGGCCCTCGAGGAGGGACTTTGACACCCCTGGTCTAGGTGAAGAGGCAAGTTTTATTGCTTTTCTAAAGGTGAGGAGTCCTTCAAGGGATCTGGTTTGTGGAGGTTCTATATAAGCCACATAAAATCTGGAACAACACGAGGAAGGACCTAGTGAAGCTTGAAGAATGGTCTGAAATTTGGCAGCTAAGGTTCAATGCTAAGAAATGCAAGGTTATGCTTTTAGGCTGTAAAAACCAGAGGGAGCGGTACAGTTTGCAGTGAATTCCTCACAGGAAATGCCCTCCCGAGGGAAGTGGTGGTGAGGAACATGGTGATGGAATTCGAAAAAGCTTGGGATAAAAATAGAGGATCTCTAATTAGAAAACGAAGAATGTAAATTATAGAGTGTGGGACCGGGATCCTGGCGAGGCCTAGTAACTTCCCAGAATCCCAGTCTTGGCGCGAGCGTAACCGTGGTGGACCACAGCGGCCTGGTGCCTCCCATAAACTGCAACACCACACTGGCCGGGTTTTGTCCAAATATATTACTTTTATTTATCCACAAGGAAAGTTTCAAACAAAAAAGGTCAAAATTTGGCATTCAAAGTAAAAACCCAAAACATTCCAATTTCCTCTTGTTCTGCTTTCTTTCTCTCATGTGCCAGTTCTTTTCACTGCACTCTCAGTGCTGGCCGATTCAAGTTCACAAATTAAGAACATAAAATACAGTTCAGGTTAGGTGTTATTTCCCCAAGCAGTGCTAGAACCGTACCTGCCTTGCTAATAGTTAGGCTACCTGGTTCTAGGCACTAATTAGGCTTCTGGTAGATTTGAGTGGCAGTTCCCTTTTACTAGGAGCAGAGGGACTTGTGCTCCCCCAGGTGTGGCCACTGTTCCACTCAGCTAACACAAAAGTAAATTCAGCAGCTTCCAGCCCAACTTGAAACACGGATACAAAATCCTTCACAAAACATAAAACTCAAAAAGGAAGAAACAACAAAAACCCTTTCACCAAGGAAAAAGGACATTCAGGCTTTCCTAAACCTATTCCCATTCCATAGGGTGTTCTTCATCAGAAGACATAGCATTATTCTCTAACCAGTCCATGTCACAAACCTCAGATTGTGTTTCAAGGTTTTGCATTTCCCTATCCTGGTGAGAACTTTCCAAGGCTGGCCAAAAGTTAGCTACTTTAGCTGGTTTCCTTCTCAGCTTCCCCTGAGCTTCCAGTCCCAGCTGTCCCTCCCCTCTCACTGACGAGGGAGCTTCAGAAAAAGGGAGCCTCGGCACATAACCACGCCCCCTCACAGCAGCTTTAGCTAATTCCTTAAAGAGCCCTGTCCTTCCCGTTCCAGCCTGAGCTCTGTGAGCATTTAAAGGGACAGGCTCCCTCTTAACCTTGTGCTCAGGATTTTCCCTATACTCAGGATATTTCTTCTCCCTAGTCCCTGGCACATTATTAATGCTTCCCTGCTCTTTTCCCTGGGCTTTTCCCTGGGCTTTTCCCCGGGCTTTATTAGGACTAGCCAGATCCCTGTCACAAGAGCTAAGGCCAGTATTGCACATTCCTGAACAGGCTGTGTCCCATATGTGGTGATTTGGTATAGGATGGGTTGTGGAGGGCATTGATGGGAACTCCACTAATATGGAACAGGGGGATGTTACTGGCCAGACTTTATGGTAGATATCCTGCAAACAACGAGAGGGTTGGATAGGCTGGAGTGAGCTTGGATGGCAACTTCAGCATTTGGAACCTAGGACAATACCAGGTGGACTTTACAGTCTATGACCCAGAAATAGCAAAGAAGAGACAAGTTAATTTAATCATTAATTTTTTTAATGGGTATAACTTATGGGCAGACTGGATGGACCATTCAGGTCTTTATCTGCCATCATTTACTATGTTACTATGTTACCTGGCAGAAACCCAGAGTAGCAACATTCCAGAGCTGAGATTGTGATGTCATAATGCCTCATTCCACCAATGCCTAAGAGCCAACCTCAGCAGTGATGTCATAATGGCTGGATTAGATGGCAACTTCAGCATTTGGAACCTAGGCCAATACCAGGTGGACTTTACAGTCTATGACCCAGAAATAGCAAAGAAGAGACAAGTTAATTTAATCATTCATTTTTTTAATGGGTATAACTTATGGGCAGACTGGATGGACCATTCAGGTCTTTATCTGCCATCATTTACTATATTACTATGTTACCTGGCAGAAACCCAAAGAGTAGCAACATTCCAGAGCTGAGATTGTGATGTCATAATGCCTCATTCCACCAATGCCTAAGAGCCAACCTCAGCAATGATGTCATAATGGCTGGATTAGATGGCAACTTCAGCATTTGGAACCTAGGCCAATACCAGGTAGACTTTACAGTCTATGACCCAGAAATAGCAAAGAAGAGACAAGTTAATCTAATCATGTATTTTTTTTTAAATGAGTATCACTTACAGGCAGACAGGATGGACCATTCAGGTCTTTATCTGCCGTCATTTACTATGTTACTACGTTAGAAGGAGCTGCAATGGGGATAAAACCCAGTTTCCCAGGCCTCTGCACCAACCACTAGGCTACACTTCCACTCTGAAGAATTCATCATAACTTTAAGTTTTGGTGTCTGTAGGGAGGTGATACCAGAGGGAGAGAGGAGGGAGAAGCTTTAGCAATTGGGCCCCTTTTACAAAGCTGTGGTACTGATTCTTCTGTGGCAAATGCACTGAAGCCCATAGGAATTGAAAAGGCTTTGGAAGGGTTATCATATTCTGAAAAAGTAAACCCCGGACACATAACTCCACCCTGTTCAGCCTCTAGCCCCGCCCTAACCCGCACCCCCCCCCCCACACAATTCCACCCACGGCAAGCCTCCTCTCTTCTACAACAAGCTCCGGCCGCGTCTGGAGGGCCTGGAGCGTGTGCGGATATGTGTGACGTCATCCACGCATGCTCGGAGGCCCTCTAGATGCGGCCAGAACTGGTCGGGGTTTTCCAAAACCTAGACAAATGCTGGGTTTTGGAATGTCCCTCTGGGATCCCGGAAAGGCCTCTAGAAAGAGGGCATGTCTGGGTTTTCCCAGACATCTGGTAACCCTATGCTTTGGTGCATTTGTCGCGGGGGGGGGGGCAGGGGCAGGGGGGGGGAATCGCTACTGCAGCTTTGTAAAAGGAGCCCTTTATATTTTGGCTTCCAGGAGAAGGGAAGGATTTTAGGAAGGGAGTCAGGTTTCTGGGCAGCTTTTATACAGTATCCAGGAAATGTTCAAAACCCCTTTTCCAGCCTGTTAAATCCTCAGACTTCTTTTGAATATTTACCTGTAATATTATATATATAGATAAATAAATGTTATATTATTATTGTTACTGAAATATATTTCTTGTGATACCTGGTCTTTATCTTTGGCGTTTGTATTTCCAGGGTGTATATTTTTTTTTTTTTTACAGATCTGTGTCAGACTTTTTATAAGGCATCACCATTGAAGGAAAGAAGAACTATTTTTCCCCCCCCCCCATGATCTCATTTATCACTGCCGCTACTGAAAATTTCTCCAGTTTCCAGGTACATGAATTGTCTATTTGTTTTGAATTGTAAGCACTGACTCACCCGATGAAAAAAAATAAAATACAAAAAGAAGTTAAATTATAAGTTGCAGGCTTAAGTGGATTTCATTGAAAGTGAACCATGGCACTTTAATTCATCAACTTCGAGGACCGGCGCAGGCTTTAGAATTCAGAGAACAATGCAATAGAACAAAAAACAGTGACAGGAGCTGGAAGAAATTATGTGAAATAGGAAGATAGGCCCCTGTGGTACAGTGCAATAATTGATGCTTGCATCTGAATTCTCATAAGAGCTGCCCAAATAGCGTGGGGCATGCCAAATTATTCCAAGTACTTTGCAGCTCAGGACAGGTGCAATGATTTGCTCCACTGAGCATTGCTTTAACAAGTAACAGTTAAATTTTCAAGGGGGTATTTAGTCCGAACTGAGAATATTTATGATGTGGAGGAGCGTGGCTCATGGAAATCTATCTAACCAGTGATGCAGTAAGAGGGGTACTGAGGGGGCAGGGGAGAGGGGTCCGGCCCGTGCACGGTCTTCCTAAGGGTGCGATGGAACTCTTATTTATTATAAAAATGTATCAACCACCTATATCTAGGCGGCATTACAATAATAAAGAAAAAGATTCCCCAAAGAATAATATGACACAAAAAAGTGTTATGGTATCGGAGCAATGTACGCAAATCACATAATAAGAAATATTATACATGTTTGTTATTTTAAAAATTGCAAAATATCATAGTACTTTCATAAAGCAACATACACATACCAACACACAAACATTACAAACAGACCAAACACCATATAACATATAACAAACAGTATATAAGAAACAACGCTGGAAGGGCCACAGAAAATCATACAGAGATATATATAAATACTAGTCTTATAGCCCGTTACATTAACGGGTGCTAGAATATATGTGTGTGTGTCTGTCTTTAATTCTTTCTCTCTCTCTGTCTCTCCTTTGCGCTTTCTGTCTTTCTTTTTCCTTGGCTGTCCACCACCACCCCTTGCCTGCTCCCCCTGTCCGTTCTCCCGTCCTTTTACCTACCCTGTCCTGCAGTAGGCCTCCCTTCCTTTCCCCCCCTGCTCTGGAGCACTGGGACACTGAATGGTACATCGAGTAGAAATCCTATGTGATGGATGCATTGTAAATACTTGAAAGTTGATTTCTCATTCCCTGCAGCTCTCCCCTGTCTGTCCAGCCTAGTCTCTCTATTTTCTTCCCTTCACCTATTCCCTTCCTTCTACCTTGCAGATCCGGCATCTCTCTCTACCTCCTTCTTCCTCTCCCTAGCCCACAGTTGTCAGTTTGGGACTTTTCCTCTGAAATATGCTGCCCACATGACAACAGGAAGTTGTGACAAAGTGAAGGTCCCCATGGCAAGCTAGAAGCAGTTTGATTTAATTGCCGCTGGTGAATATAGCAAGTTTGGAAGGCTGTGTGGGGTGGGGTGAAGGGAGGGCGGGCAGAGTGAAGAAGCAAGACTTGCCCGAGTTGAGCTGTGGCCCCCTCCGCTGGCTCTCACCGAGCCTACATGACCAGATTCGGCGTGCGCAGTCGGGGGGGGGGGGGGGGGCTCCAGCCCTGCAAACACTGAAAAAGTTCTTGCCTGTTGGTGGCGGAAATGCGGCTCCGGAACGAAGGCGAGTCGCGAGTTTAGTCCCTTGCCGGCCCCTTCCCGCGGTCCCAACAAACGTCCTTACTCCAGCAGGGGCTGCAGCACTGTAAACACGCTGCTTCGCGGCCTGCTACTGGCCTGATTTGCTCTGCCCGTGTCAGGCAGAGCAAATCAGGGCAGTAGCAGGCCGCGAAGCAGCGTGTTTACAGTGCTGCAGCCCCTGCTGGAGTAAGGACGTTTGTCGGGAACTGTCACGCCGCTGGAGCCGGGAGGCGACGGAGAGGGCAGGGGGTTGCTAGTGGCTGGCAGCCGGCGTTCCGAGGCCAGACCGTAAGCGCGCATGCGCACTTCCTAGCTTCAGCTCACGGAAAATGGACGCACGCATAGGAAGTGCGCATGCGCGGCTTACCGTTTTATTATATTAGATGACTGTATTCTTAAAATTCATAAATCACTTAGCTTAAGAGTTCAAAGTCTTCCTGGAACAATGTCCGCAAAGAGTGAAGCAGGCAAGATGGTTGCAGGCCGTCCAGCGGGAAAACATCACCAGGCAAACATCAGGAACGAATTTGAGTTCAAGTCCAACAGCCACACCGTGAAGTGCAAGTGCAAGTGCAAACGTGCTATCGTTGAAAACAATCTCGAACACAAAGATGAAATGCCAAAAAAGGCAGCCGGTCTTCTAACACTTCCTCACTTCCTCAACACAGGCCGTGTTTCGATGAAATCTTTATCAAGAGGAAGAAATCAGCTAAAAACAAACAAAATCAAATGTACAAAACACCGACATGAACAAAATAATAACATCCAGAGAATATAACATAATAATAATAATTTATTCTTATATACTGCCAAAGCCATAATAGTTTGAGGCGGTTTACAATAAGAAGGGCTGGACAATCAGAGAAATAGTCACAAATCCATGCATACAGAATAAAATAATGGCATCATTATCGATTCCTCTCTCTCCCTCAATGACCACCTCAATTCCTTGGCAAAATCATGCTTTTTCAGCCTCCACATGCTGAGGAAAGTTAGATCCTACTTCAGCCAACAACACTTTGCCATCTTTGTCCAATCCATCATCCTCTCCAAACTAGATTACTGCAACGCCATCTACTTAAATCTATCAAAAAAAAAGTCTTCTAAGACTCCAACTAATCCAGAATACTGCAGCCAAACTGATCTTCTCAAAACGCAAATCTGACCATGCCTCCCCACTCCTTGCCAAACTTCACTGGCTCCCAATAATCTCCAGAATCCATTTCAAATGTTCCTGCCTGGCTTTTAAGATCATTCATGGCATCCTCCCTCCTCTTATCACGCTATCCTTCAACTCCTCCAGTCCCGACTCCTCCAGAACTGCCCAAAGGTATAAACTAGCCTTCATCCACTATGCAGGCAAACTGGGAAAATCCCTTCTCTCCAAAATCACAGGTCTTTGGAACGACCTTACCATCCCGTTGCGGAACCTGGACTCCCTTCAATTATTCCGCAAACAACTGAAAACCTGGCTTTTCATCAAATTGTAACTCTATCCTCCCCCCCTTTTTCTCCTCCCTTCTTCACATAAGTTCATGTAATCCTTTTTCTTCTTCTCCACCTACTATTTTAAGTTCTTGGAAACCGTGTCAAGCTCCATACTCATGGAGATGATGCGGTATATAAACTTAAGGTTTAGATTAGATTAGATTAGAAAAGAAGTAAAAACAGTAAAATTCTTAGGTTACAAATCGATTAAACAGTTTCATTTTTACTGATTTTCTAAAACTAAAATAGGATGAGGAGTGTATGATAATGTTACCCAGCCAATCGTTCCATTTACCTGCCTGGAAAGCAAGAGTTCTGTCCAGGAATCTTTTATAACGACAGACCTTTATTGTTGGATAAGTGAACATATGAATTCTACGTGTAGACCCTTTTAGAACAATCCAAATTAAAATGAGAAACCAAGTACGTAAGGGCCAAACCAAATATTGATTTAAAACAAAGACAAAAAAAAATTTAAACAAAACTCTTGCTTCCAGGGGCAGCCAGTGAAATTTTTGATAATAAGGACTTATATGTTCCCATTTTTTCAAACCAAAAATCAATCGAACTGCCGAATTTTGAATAACTTGGAATCCTTTGAAGGGTTATCTTAAAAGTTCCCAAATAAATGATGTTACCATAGTCGACCATGCTTAAAATGGAAGATTGAACCAATAAACGGAATGAGACTGCATTAAAAAAAATTTTCTGATGGTTCTGAGTTTCCATAATATCGAGAAACATTTTTTAACCAATAAATCCGTGTGTTCATCTAAAGTAAGGTATCAGTCCAATGTCACTCCTAGAATTTTTATGGAATAGTCAATAGGAAAGTCCTGATCATTCAAGTGGAGAAGGCTTTCTCCAGGGCAAGACAAATGATGGGGTGTATTCGCAGAGGTTTCGTCAGCAGGAGACCTGAAGTTATGATGCCGTTGTACAGAGCCATGGTGAGGCCTCACTTGGAGTACTGTGTTCAGTTTTGGAGACCACACTACCGAAAGTATGTGCTGAGGATCGAGTCGGTTCAGCGAACGGCCACCAGGATGGTCTTGGGGCTCAAGGATCTCACGTATGAAGAAAGATTTAAAAAATTGCGGCTGTACTCACTTGAGGAAAGAAGAGAACGGGGAGATATGATTGAAACATATAAGTACATCACGGGACGCATCGAGTCAGAAGATGATATCTTCTGGCTCATGGGACCCTTGACCACCAGAGGGCATCCGCTGAAAATCAGGGGAGGGAAGTTTCATGGCGACTCCAGGAAGTACTTCTTCACCGAAAGAGTAGTGGATCATTGGAACAGACTCCCACTCCAGGTGATAAAGGCCAGCAGCGTGACGGATTTTAAGAGAAAATGGGATACTCACGTGAGATCTTTAAGGGAGTAAATTCAGGGAAGGGGATACTTGGTGGGCTATAGCCCTTTTCTGCTGCTTTTTTCTATGTTTCTATGTTTCTATTCAAAGAAATTGACGAATCAAGACTTTTTACAAACATCTTGCGTTACAGATGAATAGTCGTATCTTAAATAGATCTTCACAGTACAGTTCATCTTAAAACCAGAAGAGAAATAAAAACCATGCTATTCAAGAAATCCATCAAGACAAACTAACACTGCAGGAAGCACTTCAGTCCCCCAAAGTAACCCGCTCAACTCTGTAACACTTCTGGAAATGTCCAGATAACCTCTCATGTAATCTGGAAATGGCTAGATAGATCCTTTATGCAATCCGCCTTGAACCGCAAGGTAACGGCGGAATAGAAATCACTAATGTAAGGTAATGTAATGTAACTACAAACAATCTCTTAAGTGTGTTTCTTTAAAGTAAAGTGAGTTTTTAAAATATATCCTTGAAGTGTTGTAGAATCAATATCAATATCATAGGCAGCGGAACGCATTTTTGTTTGGGGGGGACCCAAAAACTCCTCCCTAGACCTCTCTCTCCAGCTGCCCCACCTACCTCCTCTCTGGCCGCTGTCAATGAGCGAGCCTACTGCTGTCGGCCTGCCCTTGAAGTCTTCATTCTGCAGCAACTTCCTGTTCCCGTGAAGGTGGGCCGCTGCAAAATGAAGGCTTTCGGGGCACGCCGATGGCTGCCTAAAGATTTAAAATGACAACGACCGGGGAGGAGGTGGGTGGGGAAGTCGAGAGATCCATACTTCTTCTGATCTCCGACCGCCAATTTTTTTTGGATGGGATGGCCCCTGTGGCCTCCCCCATTCCGACGTCTATGAGTATTAATTTTTAATAAATAAATAACTGCAGCAGAAAATGTTGCAAAATTTTTTTTAAAAAAAATTCTTTATTCATTTTCAAATATACAATAAGTGTAACAATATATCCAAACAAATTAACAATAAATATAACACTTAATAATCATCAATGGTACAAATAATATGCTCTTATCTCCCACCCTTCCCACCCTTTCTTATCATATAATCAAAACCTTATACAATATGTAACAATAAATTTACCCTCCCCTCCCCCCTCACAATCAAACTTGTAAATTTAAGGGGGGAAAAAAATCAAATAAAATGTCATCTAATCAGTACAATATTTTGTTAATGGCTCCCATACATCCTGAAATTTCCTGAAAAACCGAACTGTATTGCAATAAATCTCTCCATTTTATAAACATGACATAAGGAATTCCACCAGAAATTATAATTTAATCTACTCCAATTTTTCCAATTGTACGTAATTTGTTGAATGGCAACCCCAGTCATTATAAGTTATAATTTGTTATTATTTGTAGAAATCTGACTTTTTGCTCTCATTGCCATACCAAATAGCACAGTATCATATGATAATGCCAAGTGGTGGAAATAGCCTTTGAAAAACCATTTAAGTAAAGTGGAGAAAAAAACCTCAACTAGTTTTATATGCAGACGGCAACCCAATGATTTTTTTAGCCATTCTTAATCTGTATCATAGGCAAAAAACTCTACTACTTCTCTAAATGTAATCTTTCAAAATAGGAAAATATTTCACCACTGTGCACAGGGAACAGGAAAAAGAACCTTCAGAAAGGTAACACTTATCCTCACAGCTGTTGATGTAAGCCAGGACCGCGATCCAAAAACACAACGATTTTCCTACAGTCACATTTCTGGCATTGAAGTGAAGACAAGGAACCGATGTCCAAATCCAACAAGGTACTTGTTTCACCAACGAATGGCTGCTTCAGCGAATTCCCTCCTATTCCCTCCTATTTTTAATGTTTGATTCCCAGGTCAAGGCAATTAATGGTATGTATAAGCTTGAAATCTTTTGATAGCTCTCAGAAGTTTCTCGTATTCATGGTGCGGCCGTTTACATTAAAAAGGGTTGCACACCATTGTCCCACCCTCCGTTTTCTGTTCAATGACCAATTCTTAATCCACAGTAATGCATTGCCTTCTAACATAAGAACATAAGGATGGCCTTACTGGGTTAGACCAATGGTCCATCTTGTCTTCACAGTGGCCAATGTGGATGAACCTATTTTTATGTGGATGATTTCAGTGTACCTTTGGAACTTTGACACTTTCAGTTCAAAAGTTTTATTGGGTTTTACAACAAAGTAAAAAAGACATACATCAAAATCGAAGGATGCATAATACAAATGTAGGTGATAGGCATAATGTAACTCTAATACATCCAATGATCAAAGAACAAGAAAAGTATAAGGGAAAGGGAAGAAAGGGAAGAAAACGTACAGTGAAAGAAACATGACTCATCAAACATCTGTAATCACTGGAAAAATACAGCGAAGAGCCATGAGAGTAACAATAACTCTGGTAGTCCAATCTGGATGTCAATGGAGGAGAACAGACAGCAAGTAGCAGTAGGAAAAGCAGTGGAGAAAAGGTAAGATAGCAGTGACACAAATAGTTGATCATAAACCGAAGTTGGTCAACCAGCAGCTTGATATGGCAACTTAGAGTACTCCAACAGCGGGGACCACAAGTTTTTGAATCGATCAAGTGCATAAGAAGGTTCTGCAGCTACACGTTCAAATTTAGCTATCAAACATACTGAGTTCCACCAGACACCATATTGCGCTTTAGCTAGATTTTTCCAGTTAGAAAGGATGATTTTGATAGCTATTAATAACAACAAATGGAGTAGGTTGTTTGCATCATCCGAGAGCCCTAAATGGCCAAGGTCATCTCCAAATATCAATATGGGAAAAGTGAGAGGCAATGATATTTGTAAAATCGTGCACTTTGACACTTTCAAATAAAGTCCATTTAGGAACATCGTCACTCCACAGAGTTTTTTTGGTTTTTTCTAGATTTTCTTCTCTGTGGATATTTTGGGGTCAATTCCTTTTATGTTTTTCACAGTGGCCAATCCAGGTTCCAAGTACCTGGCAAAAGCCCAAATAGTTGCACCATTCCATGCTACCAATCCAGTCGATTTCTTTAGCGATGTTACTCCAGATACCAGCTCAAATTTGATCACTGTTTCCCAGCAAACCCAATACAGTCACCTCCTATACTATGTCCTGTATTTCACTATGGACCAAATCTAAAATAGCTCCCCCTCTTGTCAGTTCCTGGACCAGTTGTTCTAGGAATTTCACCTCCCTAGCACTCCCTGATGTAACATTTAATCAATCAGTGTTGGAGTAATTGAAATCACCAATAGCTTATAAAATGCCAATGTGCTTAATAAGCCCTAAAGGGATTGGTCACTCCTTCAAGCACAATCATCCATCAAACTACAACATTAAAATCAAAAACACAAAAAGGTAAAAAAAAAAAAATAATAATGGAGAAAAGGACCTCAGTCTAGCTTCATAGGTCAGAAAAAAACTCCACTTTATCCATGTCCATATTTTGTGGCAAAAATATTCCTTGAATGTCAGAGAAGACCAATCTCACTGTGTCCTAGAAGTCATGAATATACTGAATTAATGATATAACAGCCTAATACATCGTGCGCATGCGCACTTCAAACTTCATGCCTCCGTGCTTCCGTGCCATGCATGGGCAGTAGAAGGAGCCAGTGGCGGTTTCCCCATCACCCTCCCTCAGCAACGCTGGCTCCTTCTACTGCCCATGCGGAGGGATGGAGGCACGGAGCCAGTGGCGACCACCACGGTGGCGAATCCCCCTCCCGCTCTCACTCCATCTAACACTATTTTTACACAGTTCAAAGGTATCCATATGTGTGTATGACTCAAAAGGACCAAAGAGAGCACAAAAATAATAAAAGGGAAGCAGGCATACCGATGTTCAGCATCCGGCCTATGGTTGGCGGTTGTTCAGGCTGGGGAGGCAAAAGGCTGCAGGAGGCAAAAGGAGTGATTTAAAGGTAGGTGGGAGAAGGGGTCTGGAGCTGAAGCGTCTTAGCGCATGAGAAAGAAAGACAGACAGGAAGGGGGCATGGAGAGAGAGAGAAAAAGAAAGAAAGACAGACAGACAGTGGGAAGGGAAAGAGACAGAAAGAAAGACAGACACACAGAAAGATGGGGCAGGGAGAGAGACAGAAAGAAAGAAAGACACAGCGGGCAGTGAGAGAGACAGAAATAAATAAAGACAGATAGACAGAGGGCCAGGGAGAGAGAAAGAAAGACAGACATACAGAAAGAGAAAGAAAGAAATGCCTAATTTTACACATCTATTCTAGCACCCGTTAATGTAAAGGGCTAAAAAACTAGTAGTGAATACATCAGAACTTAGCTGTGCTCCAACATCAATCAATCCACTCCTCCACTGGTGCCAGGATCTACTTCACCATCTGGTTCCACGCCCAGAATTCTGAATCACCCAAGAGGGATTCCCTGTTTTGCCAATGGCTGCTTCAGGGGTACGATATTCACTGGATGTCCACACTCGATTTTCAAACCGATTTCATCAACAACCCCCCTCTCTATCACTGTGATATAGTTTGTACCCAGGTAACACAGTATCCCATTGATTGTCCTCCTTCCACCAGGTCTCTGAAATGCCTATTATGTCTACCTCATCATTCAGTGCTATGTACTCTAACTCTCCTATTTTATGTTTTAGGCTTCTAGCATTTGTATACAGAAACTTCAAATTGTGTTTTGTTTTTTTTCTTTTGTATCTCATGCTGCTGAGAAGGTGACAAGGATAATTTGAGTCCTTTACTCTGCCTTCCTCTTAAGCACTCCTGGCTTTCTTTCACCATTATTAAAACCTCTCTATTGTCCTATATATCCTGTTTTAATAGTATCCTTCAAGGATGCTCCATCAACTCCTGGGTGACTGTCAGCTCCCCCCTTCCCCCCATCTTAGTTTAAAAGCTTGCATCTAATGTGTACAGTGCTGCATACTTATAGTAACACTATAGAAATGATTAGTAGAAGAAGGATCGGCTACTGTTGGAAACAGGATACTATGCTAGATTAACCATGGTTTTTGATCCAACATGTCTATTCTTAATTTCCACACAACAAAAAAAAAGCCTCATATAAGGTTCAGCAAGACAACTTTTGCGATTAGAAGAACTTTATAGTAGAGTGGACTTGAAAGGTCACTTTGTGCAGCCACAAAACTTAGAGACTTGAAGAAAGCACAGATGTTTTATTCAGCATATGCGGACCCCAGAGCCCAAGCTGGCTTCAGAAGTCCCGAAACCAGAAAGTTATAGTGATATTTATACATTTTTCTGGCTATACAACTGAATTCTAGAAAAAACTTTTCACGTGTTACTTTTCTTAACAATCATTGGTCCTAAGCTCACACTAGCAGGTCACTAGCAGGTCACTTATCTAAACCCTGCAGTCTTTCTGTTACATGTCGTTTATGCTGAGATAGTCATAAGAAGCTAGAATGCCCAAGCTGAAACACCCAGTGCAGGCAGGCTCGAACATGAGATAAGTTAGGTCTGCAGCTAAACATAATTCAGCATTTTATTAAAGAGAAAACTTAGTTCAACACTTAGGAAAACCAGTCCCAGACTCCTTCAGACTTAGTAGCAACATGAATGCATAGTGGAACACAGACCCTGATGAAGATAGAGAAATGGGGTCCCTCATTGGATAACGCTGGAATTCCACTTTTTCAATTTATACGTTTTTTGTTTTGTTTTTTTAAGTTGTTGTGATTGACGGCTTTCTACCATTCTTTATGTGGGTGATTTTTCAGTGATATTTTTGACAATATGACCTAGCCTACATGGGTTTACTTCCGCACCATATTTTAATTTATTAGTGCATTTTGATTTGAGGATTCGTAGGATATGGGCATTTCAAGAGCGAGGATACAAGCCCAGCAGGTAATACAAAATACAGCTGCTAGATTGTTTACTGGGACATCCAAATATGATCATACCACTCTGGTATAAAAAAAAACAAACTGCACTGGCTGCCAGT
Organism: Geotrypetes seraphini; assembly: GCF_902459505.1. Classification (NCBI taxonomy): domain Eukaryota; kingdom Metazoa; phylum Chordata; class Amphibia; order Gymnophiona; family Dermophiidae; genus Geotrypetes; species Geotrypetes seraphini. The sequence continues at coordinate 16,634,668 of NC_047085.1, forward strand.
TGAGGCTCAAATTGAGTATAAAGTCCTGACTGTTATATACCAGGTGTTTTATGGTGCAGCTCTATGGTACCTGATTCAAATTTTGAAAAGATATTCTCCAAATTGAAATTTACGGTCAGAGGAAAGGAATCAGGAAGTACATTATAAACCTGCCCCCCCCCCCCCCCCCCCCAGCAAAGCTGCTGTATCGGTGGCAGGCCCAAGGCTTTGGAACTCAATGAAAGGGATATTGAGAACAGATGTTGAGTCTTTCAAGAAATTGTCAAAGACCTCCCTATTTGTGAGATTCTTCCTTTCTTGATTGTCTAAATGCATTTTCCCCCATCTGTCCTGGTGGGCTCACAATCTATCTAATGTACCTGGGACAATGAAGTGACATGCCCAGGGTCACAAAGAGCAGCATGGGTTTGAACCCACAACCTCAGAGTGCTGAGACTGTGGCTTTAGCCCTGGCGCCATACTCTCCCCTTTGGCAGGTAGCCGGCTAGGTGCCATTTAGACGGCCAGGCCAGTTGTCTAAATATCGGGCCCACTGGAACTTATCTGAACTCAGGCCCTTTCACAAATGTCTACTAACTCATCACTAATGCGATGATTCATCTCTCCAGGCACAGCAATAAAGAAAATTAGCTTCAAAATAATATTGAACCAGTGTAAATACATGTCAGTCTTATTTAGAAAGCAATGCAACGAGATGAAAATGACAACGTAAAGGCTGTAAAAAGTAATTGCTTTGAATGGTATTGAAGGTACCTTTTAGGATAAGGCCCTCCGTTAGTAGTGCAGAGACTTGAGCCAGAGACTGAAGAGATGTAAAAAGGCTTTTATTAAACAAGCATATATGCTGGACTTCTGGGCAGAACTGGCTGCATAAACAGAAGACCCTGAGGATCTCGGACACCAAAGTTATATAGGATCCTAACCAGTTCAAACCAGTTCTAATCAGCTCTGACCAAAAGGTAACAGCAGAGAGAAAAACAAAACCATAAATCCATCCTATAATCTATACAGCAGCATCCTGTTGCCTCCTAGCCGTGCCAGGCACTAAGACAGATACATAGAACAGGCCTGCATGCATACGTGATTTCTTAGAGCAATAAAATGGAGTCACAAGTTGTTCTTTGTACTAATTATGACCCATTGATCTAAAAGGAATTTCTTCATCTACACTGTGACCCAGCTATGTCAGCTAGCTAGGGATCCTTCATTCCCAACTTTTCTTCTGTGTGCTAGCTGACTAGCTGGGTTATGGGAGGTCAGGGCCATCTGTATCAGAAGTGGGGACTGGGTGATAGGAGGAAAGGGCCAGGACTAGGGCGGTGGTACTTTTGTCAATCGTAGTCCTAATAGTACGGTTAAGGGTTTTCAATAAACATGGTAACAGGCAAGGAAGAACACAAAATATGACAGAGAATACCAGGAAAATTATGGTGAGGGCTTTAAAGAGTCCCGGTTTGGAGGCCCAATCAGTCAGTGAGTTAAGTCCAAACATATCATCATCAGCCCAAGTAGCAGGACCGTAGACAGCAATGATGCGCTCCGGGGGCCAAGTGTCTTCCCATTTACCAATTTCCAGGCTTCTTTCAGAACGGGCCCGTTGATCGAATACTGGGACAGCCAGATGTTCTCCTTCGGATAACGGGAGGAGGAAGAAGGCTGGTTTGATAGTGCCCAGAAAACAAGTGCCAGTCCAATTTGAGGGTAGAGTGGGGTACGCCATTTTCCCACAGATCCAGTAGTATCCTTCCGGTGCAGCCCAAGGAGCAGAAGCAGGCAGGTTGAGGTAGACATTTAATGTGGTAGCATTGCCAGTAGTATTCCATCGTCTGGGTATTTTTAACTTAGGATCTCCGGTCCAATAAGTCCAACCGGGCTGAGAGGTACTGTTTTTAGTCCATAAGGATTGGCACTGCAGGTGTCCAACACGAGTGGTAAAGGATGGTCCGAGACGCTGTATGCAGTGTTTTGCCAGAATGGAGTTTTTCAGAGGCCAGCTGGGTGCCCCCGCAGACATAACAGTTTGTCAGATTTAAGGTGGCTCCTATGGCTTCAGCGAACTGTATGAAAAGGTTGCGAGTGGTGGCAGAGGGCACAAAGTCTTGTTGGTCAAGTTTCATATGTTCATAAAAGTCTGGGAACACAATGCTGTGTTGTTCAGGGATTCGGTGTCTCTCAACGAGTTTGATGTGTAAGACAGTACCAGGGTCCGTGCCCTTACCATATATCTGTAGGCCCACAAGATAGCGAGCTTTCCGGAGGCTATCATCGAGGTTCCATTTAAACGGCTGTAGGATAGTGAAGTTAAGTGGATTACAGTTCTGGAGGCCACAGTCAGAGGTAGTCACCACTTTGGATAATATGGCTCGGGTGGTGGGCAGTCGGGTCATACCCCAAGTAGCCCAGGATACACATTTCCAGTAGTTACAGTAGTAGTGTTCGGAAGACCCTTCACAGTGGGACGGCTTCTGTCCCGCCAGGCACATGTATTTATCATTGTGCATATATTCCCTCCTCCATGCTAGGGCACCACAACGTCCAAGGAAGGTGGGGTTCTGGTCCATGGCATGGCAAGCATCAAAGAGGACTGAGGCCGGGACATGGGGATTAGTGACCAGGGTTTGTTGAATCAGGGGGCCCTGATCCCAGACTGACCTGACCTCTATCCAAGTATCCCTATTAGTTGCTTTGGGGTCGAAACAGATCTGTGAATCTCCATTATTACATATAGAATATTCAACCTTGTTATATATACATACAGGGGTCACTAATTGACCTTTACACTCATAGTTAGTTTGAAATCTAATAACATTTTCCGTTTTGCCCCCATTGTCCACTAGTGCCACACAAGGGGCACACCCAGGCGTGGGAGGGGTAGGGGACATGGACAATGTTGGCAAGACGTAAATCACAAGCAGTAAATATACAACAGAGTTCATATTAAATATCTTGTCAGATCTCCGGATCAGACGTGCGTGATTACTCTTCCAGAGTGTGGGGTAGCCGCGTGATTTTCAGTTGAAGGTCAGTAGGCCCTTTTTCACAAATATACTCAGCAGCGGGCTTCACACGGCTGTAGTGAATCCAAGACTCGTGGCGGGACAATTTGACAGCTGTGGGGGAAGCAAGTAAGACAGTGAAAGGCCCTGTCCAAAGGGGTTTCAGCGGTTCTTTCTTCCATACTTTCAGCCACACTTGATCCCCAGGTTTGTAGAGGTGGACAGGGGTTGTAATTGGTAGCGGGGCTCTAGAAATGACCCAGTTCTGTAATTTCATAATGGTCTTTCCTAGCTGCTTTATCTCTGCGTCTGTGATAGTGTTCCCTATCTGTTCAAGAGACTCAGGGTCTGGGCTGACTATCGGCGGGGGTCGGCCATACATGAGCTCAAATGGGGACAACCGATTGCGTTTACCTGGGGTACAGCGGATGCGAAATAGAACAGAAGGAATCAGTTTGGGCCATGGCAGGCGGCTTTCCTCTGCCGCTTTTCCGAGGAGGGTTTTAATAGTTCTGTTGATGCGTTCAACTTGGCCAGAGCTCTGGGGTGATAGGCCGCATGTAATTTCCAGGTGATTTGCAGAGCCCGAGAGACTGCTTGTGTGACTTGTGATATGTAGGCGGGGCCATTATCGCTGCCAATCACTAGGAGCAGGCCATAGCGAGGGATGATGTCATGGAGTAAAACCTTTACTATTTCCCTACTTTTCTCTGTGCACACTGGGTAGGCCTCTGGCCACCCAGTGTGGGAATCAATGAAAACCAGGAGGTAACGGAACCCATGGGAGGGGGGCAAGTGGGTAAAATCTGTAGAGAGGACTTGCATGGGATGTGAACCGATAGGCTGGTGACCAGGAACGGAGGGTCTGACAGAAGAGGGGTTGTGTCGGAGGCAAATGACACAGCGGAGCAGAACATGGGAGATGAGTTGAGAGAGATTCGGGATATAGAAATTCTGTCGGAGAAGAGTGCGGAGGGCTGGGTTACCGGCATGAGAAAAATTGTGTGCACGGTGGACAACAGTGAGGGCCAGGAGTTGTGGAACATACAGGAGGGGGGTGGATGTGTGGGAGGAGGGTATAGTAATCCATCCGGATGGGAGGGTGCAATGGCCAGATTGCTGCGTGGCCTACTTGCGCTCGGGGTCATTGTACTGGGGGGAAAGGGAATGAAGGAAAGGTTGAGGGGAGGAAAGGGATAACAGAAGAGGGGGTGTGGGCGGACCTTGGAGGGCCGCCTGGCGAGCCAAGCGGTCAGCCAAGGCATTACCGCGGCTGATGAAATCACAGAGGCGACGGTGGGCCCGGCAGTGCATGATAGAAACTTTGGAGGGTAGCAAGATAGCATCCAAAAGGTCCAGGATGAGTTGGTGGTGTTGGATAGGGGATCCAGAGGAGGTGAGGAAGGAGCGCTGGCGCCAGAGGGCAGCGTGGGCGTGAACAGCTAGAAAGGCAATTTAGATAGGAAAAAAAACAAAAATGCAAAAAGGGAGAGAAAAATCTCCAAAAATGGCCAATGGTATAGTTGGTTTCCTTGGGGTACCCCACAAACCAAACAGATAGACAACACAAAGATTACAGGGCATAAACAAACATAGAAAACAGAAAAGGCGTGGAACTTTTCTTCCAGCTGGCAAGGATTCAGAGCTGAACTTAGATCTGCAGAGAAATGCACAGTTATACAAAAACAAACGTCCATCATAGCACGAATCATAATTGTGTGCACACAGTGGCAAAGTAAAGTGCGATATAACACATGGCATAATAATAAAAGGCATCTATTAATGGTTACTGGAACGTCCGAAAGAGAAAACGTAAGAATGTGATCACTCTGGCTTGGTGCCCTGCCAATTACATTCATAAGGCAGACAGGGACGCAACTGCTAGGGTGTGCTTCAATCTTGAAAAATAAGCAAAACTTACTAGGTACAGTGTACAATGTTAAATATAGAGGTATTCTGAAGTATGGCAATGTCAATTCAAAGGAAAAAAAGAAACATGTTAAATGTTAAGTGCAAGGTCATTTCAAGGTTACTGAAAGCAGAACATTGTCCTCCTTCTCTGGGTAGAAAAAGGCTCATTGTAACAGGTCCAGAACAGCTCTGTATGTATGACTGCGAAACAAAGAAGAGACATTTTAACGTGACACCACCCCTGAGGTCACTTAGCCATGTTCCCTGCAGGCAGACCTGGAACCCTTGTCTGCCACCTGGGTCCCGCTACACTCTGAGGAGTGGGCACTGCTGCAGACTAGATGTAGCTACTTTAGTCTGCACTGTCCTTACATAATAACTACCCCCTTCCTCTGGAGTTTGAGCTACCAAGTTTATTGGAAAGGTATTTCTGTTTCCAATTGTATTTAGAATCTGATTGATAATAACACTTTATACAAACATCCATGGGAAGAAAGAATTCATAAAGAACACCAGGATAAAGACACAATACGGGAAAGCAAGGGAGACTGTTAGCACAAAAGAAGTAATCTCAATCCATCCGTTATCAATAAAACTCATTCATAAAGGAAAAAAAAAAAAGTTGACCACATTACACCGCTATTGATTAAGTCCCATTGGCTACCTATTAGCCACCGAATTACTTTTAAGATATTATTCTTGGTTTTTAAAGTTCTAGCTTTCAATGAGCCTCAATTCATGTCTAGAATGATCATTCCTTATTATGCCCCTTGTTCTCTACGATCATCATCACAAGACTTATTAATTGTCCCTTCCTTAAAAATTGTGGGTACAAGAAGAAATGACATGTTTTCTGTTACAGCGCCACAAACGTGGAATGTACTGCTACTGTACATCAGAAAAGAAAAAGATCTTATCTCTTTTATAAAACTCTTAAAAACTTTGTTATTTAACTTTGTACTTGTGTCTTAAAATTGTTTGTCCTCTAAAATGTTTTTTTTTTTTTTTTTTTTTTTTTTTTTTTTTTGTTCAGCGCTTAGAATGTTTGTATAGGCGATTCATCAAATAATAATAAAACTTGAAACTTGAACTTAAATTATCAAGCCCATGTTTAGCAAATATTTCAATTTTCAGAAAAATATGGATACTTAACCTCTATCATTGTTAGTCTTGTACTTTAAATCCCCCAACACTGGGATACAAAGGCAGGGATGTGCCCAACACAAACCCCACATGTCTGACAAACGGTTGCTTTTTTTTTTTTTTTTTCTTTTTTTATTACCAGCAGACACACTTTGACAACTGCGAGAACACATAAACTATCTGGCTCAACTTTCTTTAAATTACTCACTGTCTGTAACAAATCCACTGCACGCAACATATATCTAAAATCACAGTCCTTATTCTCGTTCATCAGTGCGAACTCACATTCTTAATTCTGGCTAGATCCACACGCATTTTACCCTGTTAAGCAACTTACACTATCCTGTCTGCAACTTTCGGCAAAACAATCATGCTGGCTTGCTTTACCAACCTTTCCCAGGTTTCCAACCTAAATGCTATTTCCATCTCCCCGGGTAATTTCTCAACATCACCAATTTCTCGTTCTCTGTGTCTTGTCAGGTGTCCCCAGAGCTTTTGTTTTATTAATTTGACAAGTATGACAAAAAGTTGATTAAATTCCAAATACTAAGCCTCGGACAACAATAAAAATAAGGGTGAAGAAAACAGTAAAGAATTACAAAATTACAAAAAAACCTCTACAAACCCAGAATTAAACGTATAAGAAACAATGAGAGAAAAAAAAAAAAAGAACTTCAAGGAGGAAAGGAAAGAGGACATAGATGGAAGAAAAGCAATAGAGCAAAGGGAAAATGTTTGGGTGTTTGTTTTGTTGCTTTGAATTTATAAGGGGGTCGGTGGTGCTCTGACCCATATTATACAATCTATATATGCACCCAACAAAAGTTCCAATTTCCAGAAACCAGAATCCTATATACCTCTCTGTGCTTCACAACGGATTAAGAAGTTACTAGACAGAAGAGGTAGAGACAGGATAGAGAAGGAATCAACTTCTCACTTACCAAGACAGGTCCGGTACCGGCACAACAAAACCAGGAGCCAGAAATCTCCACTGATTCGTTCCTTCTCGAGGTGCAATCCGTTGTCTTCGACGAGAAACCGTTCCTGGTCAACCACCAGGTTAATGCCGGCTATTACGGGTCTCGTAGGAGGCAAGGTTTGAAATCCTCCGAGGGAGACGATCGTGCCAAACAGGCTCAAGTCTGTAGATCAAGTCCCTGTTCGGGCGCCAAATGAAGGTACCTTTTAGGATAAGGCCCTCCGTTAGTAGTGCAGAGACTTGAGCCAGAGACTGAAGAGATGTAAAAAGGCTTTTATTAAACAAGCATATATGCTGGACTTCTGGGCAGAACTGGCTGCATAAACAGAAGACCCTGAGGATCTCGGACACCAAAGTTATATAGGATCCTAACCAGTTCAAACCAGTTCTAATCAGCTCTGACCAAAAGGTAACAGCAGAGAGAAAAACAAAACCATAAATCCATCCTATAATCTATACAGCAGCATCCTGTTGCCTCCTAGCCGTGCCAGGCACTAAGACAGATACATAGAACAGGCCTGCATGCATACGTGATTTCTCAGAGCAATAAAATGGAGTCACAAGTTGTTCTTTGTACTAATTATGACCCACTGATCTAAAATTGAGTTTCTTCATCTACACCGTGACCCAGGTATGTCAGCTAGCTAGGGATCCTTCAGGTATGACTCACTCCCTGACAAACATATTTAAGTGAGCAATTTCAGAGCCCGACTAACGCTCAACAAACTGCTTTGCAGTCTGCAGCAAGGGCCTGGCATAAAAAAAAACCCCACAACTGGTTAAAGAGGATGTATCATTTGTAAACCAATTCCTACAAGAGATCATTCATTTGGGCCAAAGCAGAGTTGAGTCCCCCACTAATAGGGTTACCAGGTTTCCGGATTTCCCCGGCTTTTCAAAAACCCGGCACTTTGTCCGGGTTTTGTAAAGCTTCCTGACAAAATTGCGACGGGAAAGGGCATGCGCGCGTGCACGGACGCAGCACAGCGACGTCATGAGCACGCACGTGGGACATCATTGCATCGTGTCCGTGCGTGCGTGGATGCCGTCTGGGGATGGGGGTGTCAGGTCAAAAGTGCGCCGGGACAAAGGCGCGCGCAGACAATTGAGCGCAGCGTGGAGGTGCGCACCGCAGAAAATTACAGTTTTTACGGCTCCAACGGGAGGGCGTGGGGGAGGGAATGAGCTCTAGAATGTTGCTACTTAGGATTTTAAAGTGTTTGAGGCTTTTGCAGATGAGGACGGAGCTTAGGCATTGGTGGGATGAGGCATTATGACATCACAATCTGAGCTCTAGAATGTTGCTACTTAGGATTTTAAAGGGTTTGAGGCTTGTGCGGATGAGGACGGAGCTTAGGCATTGGTGGAATGAGGCATCATGACATCACAATCTGAGCTCTAGAATGTTGCTGCTTATGATTTTAAAATGTTTGAGGCTTGTGCTGATGAGGACGGAGCTTAGGCATTGGTGGAATGAGGCATTATGACATCATAATCTCAGCTCTAGAATGTTGCTGCTTATGATTTTAAAATGTTTGAGGCTTGTGCTGATGAGGACGGAGCTTAGGCATTGGTGGAATGAGGCATTATGACATCATAATCTCAGCTCTAGAATGTTGCTGCTTATGATTTTAAAATGTTTGAGGCTTGTGCTGATGAGGATGGAGCTTGTAGTAACGGGACAGGGACAAGAAAAGAATTTGCTGGGACGAGACTGGAAAATGAGTACATGATAACATTACAGGGATATGTACAGAGTGAAATTGCAACCTCTAAACACAGTGGTACAACTTCAAAAGACTGGATAAGGTGCACGGAGGGGAGAAAAGCTGTCAGGTTCCATAGGGGAATTGGAAGGCACAGTCACATATAGTAGATAAATCAATTCTGAGCAGTCCGGATGGGCCATTTTGGTCAGCCCTCGTTAACAGTACTGCTATGTAATAAAACAACAACAACAAATTGTCATGGGGAAGATAATACATGTGTTGCAGGGCTGTAAAACAGCTAGAGATGAGATAGGACAAATCCCCGAATAAAATGTAAAGAGAAACATTTGCCGGAAAATAAATAGCCCAAAGAGATATGCAACGCAGAAACAAACAAATGCATGAATGGGAAATTCAACAAGAGCTCAATTGGGAAAATTGGGCTTAATTAGGTCGAATGTTATCTCCCTGAACACAGGGGCCAGATCATGTATTCTGTGTGCAAATGGGCTTATTTTCCGGAATATATTAAGTGTAGCTGACTCTCAGGACAATTAAACCTATAGTGGCAGCAGGCCATAAAAGTCAGCTTTGAAATATTTCTTTTTTTCCGCTTTGTACGGATCCCAAGTTCTTAATTTTGATTAAAATCATCGATGTCCTTATTATCTTCTTCTGTTCTTCAATGGATTCTTGCCCTCTGATGCTCCAATAATTTGGTTGGCCTATAACAGTGGTCTCTAACTTTTTATCCATGTAAAGGACCAGAAAGTGGACACAAGAAAGCTCTGGGGGGGGGCCCCAAATGATTTTAGGCTTACAAATATCATTTTAAGTACTAATTTTGATTCTACGAGCCTCCCGCCATCCAACAGTGCAACGTCATGCAGGCAAGTGCAAGAAATTAGGGTTAGAGAATGACACGGGGACAAATTTTTCCCTGTCCCCGCAGTAACTCATTTTCCCATCCCAGCAAGTTCTTTTCTTGACCCTGTCCCGTTACTACAAGCTCCGTCCTCACCTGCACAAGCCTCAAACCCTTTAAAATCCTAAGTAGCAACATTCTAGAGCTCAGACTGTGATGTCATAATGCCTCATTCCACCAATGCCTAAGCTCCGTCCTCATCTGCACAAGCCTCAAACACTTTAAACTCCTAAGTAGCAACATTCTAGAGCTCAGATTGTGATGTCATAATGCCTCATTCCACCAATGCCTAAGCTCCGTCCTCATCCGCACAGGCCTCAAACCCTTTAAAATCCTAAGCAGCAACATTCTAGAGCTCAGATTGTGATGTCATAATGCCTCATTCCACCAATGCCTAAGCTCCGTCCTCACCTGCACAAGCCTCAAACCCTTTAAAATCCTAAGTAGCAACATTCTAGAGCTCAGATTGTGATGTCATAATGCCTCATTCCACCAATGCCTAAGCTCCGTCCTCACCTGCACAAGCCTCAAACCCTTTAAAATCCTAAGTAGCAACATTCTAGAGCTCAGATTGTGATGTCATAATGCCTCATTCCACCAATGCCTAAGCTCCGCCCTCATCCGCACAAGCCTCAAACCCTTGAAAATCCTAAGTCTTCGAGGCTTGAGCAGTTAAGTCAGAGCTTAGAGGAATTGGACAGGGATAGGGACAAAACTCGTGAGGACAGGACAGGGAAACTGAGTTCCTGCAGGGACAGGGACAAATTTGACCCCGTGTCATTCTCTAATGAGGTGCACATTCCATTGCTGTCTGTCAGCCCACCTTGGTGCAAAATATCACAGAACTTTTCCTCTATTTTTCAATATCAAGTGTTAAATAAAGCCAGTTCGATTATTGCAACATAGTCCATTTAGCAGGTGCCCCCCCAAAAATCCTGTATAGATTACGACTTGTTCAGAGTCGAGCATGAGTCGATGGCACCTAACAGCAACTACTAATCAATATCCACCTTTAATCATTTGCTTCCCAGATAAAACTGGGAAGACCAGAGCACCAGCCGTCCTGAGGGAAACTTCAGAGGAGCCAGCTACTGGATGGTTCGATTAGTCTTCCACTTCCGTACCGATGTTGGACGACTAATTCGCATATCAGGACCATTATGAAGCTCCACCACCAGTTCCTCTGGCTTTGCCCTGCCCGGCCTGCGTGGCGACATCAGGAAGTACTTCTTCACAGAAAGAGTGGTTGACCGTTGGAATGAGCTTCCAGCGCAGGTGATCGAGGCCAACAGCGTGCTGGACTTCAAGAATAAATGGGATACATATGTGGGATCCCTATGAGGGTCAGAGAAGGAAAGAGGGGATCCCTACGAGGGTCAGAGGAGGAAAGAGGGGATCCCTACGAGGGTCAGAGGAGGAAAGAGGGGATCCCTACGAGGGTCAGAGGAGGAAAGAGGGGATCCCTACGAGGGTCAGAGGAGGAAAGAGGGGATCCCTACGAGGGTCAGAGGAGGAAAGAGGGGATCCCTATGAGGGTCAGAGGAGGAAAGAGGGGATCCCTACGAGGGTCAGAGGAGGAAAGAGGGGATCCCTACGAGGGTCAGAGGAGGAAAGAGGGGATCCCTACGAGGGTCAGAGGAGGAAAGAGGGGATCCCTAAGAGAGTCAATCTGAATAAATAGTCACTAGGTATAGACTTAAGAGGAAGGGACAGTACGGTGGGCAGACTTGATGGGCTATAGCCCTTTTTCTGCCGTCATCTTCTATGTTTCTATGTTACTGTCTTTTGGATCCTATCACGTGTTTTCATTTTCCACCTCGCCACTAGGGATCCCACCTTCATTGCGCCAGAGGATTCTGGAGAACCTTCCAACTAGCAAGCATGTTAAGACTTCTTGACTCATTTCTATGGTATTAATTTTCTTTCTTTTTTTTAAACTTTATTCGTTTTAAAGCTAAAAATAAGTGCAACATGTTATGCAGACATTTTACACTTTAACAGCACTTAAATTCTATCAACTTATATATTTCATGACAAATAAATATATCATCCCCACCCCCCCTATATATCCAACAATTGCACTCAAATCAAAAGTATTTCCCCACCCTGGACGTGTATGTTCAAAAGGCAAAATCAACAATCACTCCTTACATTACATTACATTAGAGATTTCTATTCCGCCATTACCTTGTGGTTCGAGGCGGATTACAAAAGAATTATAGATGGTGGGTTACAATGGAAGAATATTTGTCATTTCTGGAGGGGTCCGGTAGATTTAGTGTGGCGGGAAGATGGAGGAAGGATGGTAACTGTGATGTTAGGACTGTTTCGGGAGTTTCTTGAAGAGACAGGGCAGATATGATTCAGACGTTCAAATACTTGAAGTGTATTAACGTAGAACAAAATCTTTTCCAGAGAAAGGAAAATGGTAAAACCAGAGGACATAATTTGAGGTTGAGGGGTGGTAGATTCAGGGGCAATGTTAGGAAATTCTACTTTACGGAGAGGGTGGTGGATGCCTGGAATGCGCTCCCGAGAGAGGTGGTGGAGAGGAAAACTGTGACTGAGTTCAAAGAAGCGTGGGATGAACACAGAGGATTTAGAATCAGAAAATAATATTAAAGATTGAACTAGGCCAGTTACTGGGCAGACTTGTACGGTCTGTGTCGGTGTATGGCCGTTTGGTGGAGGATGGGCAGGGGAGGGCTTCAATGGCTGGGAGGGTGTAGATGGGCTGGAGTAAGTCTTAACAGAGATTTCGGCAGTTGGAACCCAAGCACAGTACCGGGTAAAGCTTTGGATTCTTGCCCAGTAATAGCTAAGAAGAAAAGTTAAAAAAAAAAATTTAAATTGAATCAGGTTGGGCAGACTGGATGGACCATTCGGGTCTTTATCTGCCGTCATCTACTATGTTACTATGCATGTTACTATGAGTATAGTTTTATTTCTTTTCTGAACATCTTGTAGTCTGGGATAGATATCAGTAGACTGGAGATCTGTGAATGGTATTCATTTGAATTAATTTTCAACTGAATATATATATTTTTTTCACCACAAATAACAGGCACCATATTCGCTGCGATTTAACCAGCCTGGATCGGCTCCTGGCTGTTTAAATCACCTATTCAGCGCTAACTGGTCATGTCAGCAGATCTTAACCGGTTATACTGAAAATATCCAATTAGCGCCCAACCAAAACTGGCTAATTTGGGAGTGTTTTGGAAGTGGTCATCATTTGGCTGGTTAAATACCATTATTTAGCATTCACCCCCCCTCTCCCCCTTTTACTAAGCCGTGGTAGAGGTTTCTACCGCGACTTGGAGCGCTAAATATTCCAACGCTAATGCTTATAGAATCCTATGAGCATTGGAGCAGTATCAGAACATTTAGCATTCCGGGCCACTTTAGAAACATCTTTCACAGCTTAGTGAAAAGGGGGTGTGGGGTGGGGTTAATTGGACAAGGTAACCATACGAATTGCCATATTGGGACAGTCCTACCTTCATTCTGAATATTCCACTTAACCGGCTATGGATGAGTTGGCTCTGGAAACCCGGAAATTCAGCGCCAGAGCCTGGTCATGACCCGACATCGAATTTTCGGCCGCAATACCGGCAGCGTCCACTATCGGTTGAATATCGATCTCGATCTATATGATGTGTTATGATGTATTCTCAAAGGAGTCTGGATGGAGTTTGAGAAGTTGCCTTGGTCCTCTGGCCCTTGCCAAAATCTGACACGAGCCTTTCGACTGTTCATGATCCAGCTTCCCCAAAAAGGTCTTCGATGCCAGAAACGGCACCTCAGTGGTGCAGCCCCATCTCGCACCGCCTGTACAGCGTGTAAGATCGTTAGAAATGAAGCACGCTTCGTCCGTTTGACTCCTGCATCTCATAAGCTTCACGGAAGTTATAGCTACTTGGAATTCTGTGGCGAGAGTCAGAGACTTAATAAAACTGTCTTGTGGACTAATGAATTATTTAAAGAGTGCATAAAGAAAAGTCACTTACGCATTTTAAGCAAGAAAATCCACTCCAAGCCGTCCTTATGCTGTCTTTATCTGGCTTGCCAGGATTTTATTCCTATGTCAGTATTTCACTTGTCTGCACTGAATGAGTTCAAAATAAAAAGTCTTGTCATTTCATTTAGGCCGATCCTTTGCTCTGCATAAATCTATATTGATTTGAGCTCGCTATAACTGCGGTAAGCTATAAAACGATTTGAAAAGAATTTCTCTTGAGTAATGGACAAATGAAAAAAAATATCTCTAGAACTGCAGGGGGAGGGAAGACATTTCAGGTAGAGAGGGGTGGGGGGGGGAGAGAATGGACTGGGAGAGGGATGTTGTCTGCACTTTTTTCAAGAGACAAATTGAAATTGTATGTGATGCTTTTTCCGTTCTGGGTCCAGCTTTTAGTTTGGATCCGTTAAAACCCTGAGGGGAGTAATGTGCTGTTAATACCCCACCCCTTTTCTCATTGCCCTGCTTCTTCCATTTAATTGCATCCAAGATGTATAGTTGGAAACATTTTTAATGGCACCAGGTCACACAGGGAGTTTTGCACAAGAAGGAGCCCAAGAGCTTGTCTCGAAGGGCGTATGGTAACACGGGGCTGGGAGGCCTCGTGTTGCCCGCGAGGCAAATTGGGGGGGAGGGTGGGGAGAGGACCGTTAGTTAGGGAAACTTATTAGAAGGAATAGGGGAGGGGTTACCGCCTAAAGACAGGGCTAGGATAGGGTGAAGTCGAGGTAGAGGGGCGGGCAGAGGGAATGGATAAATCGGGACCCTGGAGGACTCAGTTGTTTCAAGTCCTCCAGGGCGGTTTTTCTCCCTCCCACCCTCCCTCGGTGGTGGCCTTGGTGGCTCAGGGGAGGCGGGTCTCCCAAGCTACTGGGTGCTGGGGCTCATCCGGCGATGAATGGGGGGGCCGGCTGGGAGCCGTGCCTTGGGGTCAGGTGACCCAGGTTAAAGGGGCATGAGGTCATGCCACCCCTCAGACGCTTGCTGTTTGTGACGGGGTCGGGGGCAAAGGTTAATGGTTACATGGAGTAGCTCGGGAGGAGCTTGCTGATGTTGTTTGTCAATTGAGGGTCAATATGTTTATGAGGTTAAGTTATTCATGTTAATTTATTGTTATGGTGGATTTAATAAAGAGCTGCGGCTATATATCTATATATATAAAATCGGATGTATGTATGTATGTGCCGCGATCACGCAAAAACGGCTTGACCGATTTGAACGAAACTTGGTATGCAGATCCCTCACTACCCGGGATGATATGTTCTGGGGGTCTCGTGGCCCACCTGCACACATGGGCGGAGCTACAAACAGATAATCGGATTTCACCCATTCATGTCAATGGAAAAAATGTTAAGAGCTGCCAACGCAAAACCGGCTTGCCCGATTTGAACGAAACTTGGTATGCAGATCCCTCACTACCTGGGGTGATATGTTCTGGGGGTCTCGCGGCCCACCTTCACACGTGGGAAGGGTGGGTTCACCCAATAATGTATATGTTCTTGCTCCTGGAGGTGAAACTAAAAATGTTGTTTATAATCAATTTTTGTGTTAGTTGAATTGTATTCATCTTGTCAAATATTTCACATTATACTTTGAATATTTTACTTTTTATAAAGCTGTAACAAAATTATTTCATTCACCACTATAAAGTATCTTTATTTGAATCCATTTACAGTGTTATTGCTATAATTAAATACCCGTGCAACGCCGGGGCATCAGCTAGTACCATAATAAAGTGTGTTGGTTTTTATTTAGGAGTGGGTTATGGGAAAAAAGGGGTGTTGATGGGTAACAACAGAGACTATCCAGATCCCGCTGTTAGCTGTATAGCACATCTGATTAGTATATCCCATATGGCAACATCTTGTTAGAGTGAATTTCTACATACACTTCTCCCTCCGTATTCGCTGTGATAGGGGATTAACAGACCCGCGAATAACTTTTTCATATGTTATTCGCTGTTTTCTATTAAAAACCATCATGAATAGGGTGAAACCGCAAACAACATGGCGGGAGACCTGGCCTGTTCCTGAAGGAGAGGCAAAACGCGGCGAAGAAAGGGCTGGGAATCGGCGATTTTCTTTGTAAACGCATGGAATCAGCAATTTCTCTATGCGAGCTGACGTCATTTGGGGGGGGGGAGGAGCCAGCAAGCTAAAAACCGCGAATAATCGAAACCGCGATTGCTAAAACCGCGAATACGGAGGGAGAAGCGTAAATGTTTCCTGAAGTTCCATTTATGGCTGCTGTGTTTCAGGGGCACAAATTTCATCGGGATTGAAACTCCCATTCTATCAAAAATGAAATAAAATTGAAACCAATTGCTAGAAAAGAAAGTGTAGGATGTTGTATGAAGATTTTGCACTTGAAGTTTCGCCAAGTCCATTTCAACATTTAGGGCCACAGATACCCCCCCCCCCCTCATTTTCTAAGGGCGCTCAACGGTAACGGGTCCATCGGTGTTAGCATTTAGCGCATATTAGCATGCGCTAATCGGTTAGCGCACCTTAGAAAAAGAGGGCCTTAATGTAAACATTGCCATGCTGTAAGTCCAAAAGATGTGCAGTAAACGTAGGGGTTGAGTCCATTAACTGCCCTGGGCAGTTACCTCACAGGGCAAAAGGTTACCGCGAAGGCACTGTATTGTGTGCAGGGCCTGATAACATACCACATGCGATATGGTGCAGAACCAGAGCAGAAATAAATAAAGAATATCAAGGAAAGGAAGTTACAGCACGGGAGGTGAGAGGCTGATATGCACGGATGGGGAGAGGGGCCTTGGGGTGATGGGCTTAGATTCACTAAACTTCCTTTCCGTGTCCGATTCGTGGATGATTGCAGGCAGGCCGACAAATTCACTAAAGGCCAGCATGCAAATGGGGGCGATCGGAGGAACGCCCTCCCCATCGACCACACGGATCGCTAGTGCTGTAGATGGTCTGCGCATGCTTACGGAGCTACGAGCTGCTTTTTTTTTTCTGTTTTTTTTACTACTTCGCGATCAAAGACCACAAAAATAGGCCAAAAAGAGAATTTGTCCCAGCTGTACTGAGTGCCATTCGCCAGATGAAAAATAATTGATAAACATTCCTTAATAAATTACCTATATACAGTCAGTGGCATAATAAGGGGAGTTGACCACCCTAGATGCTGTCTTGGTTAGGGGGCACCAGCACCTCTCTTTCTCTCTACCCCCCACTCCTTCTCACCATTACCTCGCCATAGCGCAACACCTTCTCTTCTCCCCGTACCTCCAGCTCTTTGCAGGGATCAGCAGCAGCTCCGTCCTGCTGCTCGTGCCTGCCTTGGCTCTCCCTATGATGTCACTTCCTGTTTGCAAGGAGATGCTGCTCAGGCTGGGGGAAGTTAAAGAAGTATAGGGGAAGGGGCGCACATGCGTCGGGAGGTGGTGGGGAACAAGCGGGAGCAAATAAGAGGGCAAAAGCACCACCACTCTGGGCGCCTCCCATTCTTGCTATGCCACGGTATTTATTTATTTAGATGTCTATCCTGTCCTGCCGTGATCTCAGAGCGGGTTACGAAAGCACATTCACAGTGGATTACAACAGACACACACAGCGAGTTATATTAGACATTCAGTGTACAGTGTTCCCCCGTGAATTCGTGTTACACAAATCGCGGACTCGCTCATTCGCGGTCTGCTCCGACCGCCTCTTCCTGTAGTAAAGTCGGGCTACACCAGTCAGGAGCTGCGTGTCAAAGCAGCACCTGATTGGTGTAGCCCAACTTTACTACAGGAAGAGGCGGTCGGAGCAGACTGCCAGTGGTTTTCTTTACCCGCCAGCACTCCAGCTGCCCTTTCCTGCCACTCCAGCTGCCCTCTCCTGCCTCCCCTGCTTTTTGACAGGTGAAAAACCGCATTTGCATTTTCTTGGATTTTGCGGGGGGTTCCTGGAACAGAAACCCTGCAAATTTTGAGGGAGTACCGTATTACTATTGTTGTTCAGGGCAAACAGTGAGCCTGGCAGGACAGATAGGGAATATGCTTCAGTACCTGATTTGCAACCCATTCTGAGCTCCTTCGGGAGGATGGGCTAAAAACATCAAATAAATACATTTACATTTTCTATAGGGACTCCTTGAGGGTACACCG
Source organism: Geotrypetes seraphini (assembly GCF_902459505.1). NCBI lineage: Eukaryota > Metazoa > Chordata > Amphibia > Gymnophiona > Dermophiidae > Geotrypetes > Geotrypetes seraphini. Next base: position 16,652,466 of record NC_047085.1, read on the forward strand.
ACAAATCCGTGCCCGACAACTGCACCCTGACAAATGCGCCCTGACAATTGAGCGCATGTAAAAGTGCGCACACGACAATGGCGCCCCGTCAATTGCCCCCCGTGACTGAATCTGCCATAAGTGGGTATCTGGAAGGCCCTGATTTGCTCAGATTTCTCAGGCCTCATCCCTTGGGAGGGGCTTGAGGCGCCTCAAGCCCCTCCCAAGGGGCAGGGCCTGAGAAGTCTGAGCAAATCAGGGCCTTCCGGATATCCACTTATTTAAAAGGTTCCCATACTCATCTGTAAACCTTACCATAACAATAGATAGCAAGTGAATGCTATTTCATAACCCTCAAAAAGACAATATAGTATCCACCGCCGGGGTGCATTTGATGGGTCACCTCCGCATTCAGTGTGCGCAATTGTGCACGCATTTGATGGGTCACTCTCCTTGAGAGAGAGGCATGTGGAGGGGTGGGATAAAGATTCAGACTGAGAGAGGGAGGAAGGGAAGATGCAGGGAGAATTGCTGCGCACACAGGGAGATATAGGGATGGAGATGCCGCATTGATGGGGGGGAAAGATTACTTATGACTGATGGTGGGGGTGGGGCCTTTAAGGGTGGTATCTATGCATTTTTTTTTTAAATAAATCTTTATTAATTTTCAAATGTTAACAGTGCCATACAATGAATTTAAACATAAACACTACACAGAACGCACTTTAAATACACAAATCATTCAATAAACAATCATTTTCTCCCCCCCCCCACTTCCTCCCCATAATTAATAGTACATATTTAATTTGAATAATATAGTTAATTAAGGGCTCCTTTTATGAAGGTGCAGTAGGGTTTTTAGTGCACGCACAAAATTACCACGCACTATAGCCAAAAATCTACTGCCTCCTAAAAAGGAGGCGGTATTGACAAGCGCCCTCGGGAATTTAACGCACATTAAGGCCCTAGCACACCTTTGTAAAAGGAGCCCTAAGTATAGGAAACAATAATACATTCCCCTCCCCCCCCACCCACCCACCCTGGATGCGTAAGGAAGTCAAATAAATGTTTGGGATGGTATCTATGTATTTTTGAAAAAGATCAACATTCATACTGCAACAGTTTTAAATAGGTGCCCTTAGGGGAGTTTTATATAATCTGGCTGACCTATACAAAGTTTCCTTCCCCTGTATATTTAACCCCCCCCCCAAAAAAAAAACTCCAAACTAAATAAAGCAAATGGCAGCACATCTCTAAATGCTAAATGGTACTTAGTTTGGAGACATTAGAACCTAAAGTTAAGGAACTTTTCTGCTGGCCATAATCCATAAAAATAAACCCTTTTCTTAGGCGCTAATGCACTGTTTTGCATCCTAATTTCTCTAATGAGGGGTTCATGCCGTCCCGGCTTCAAGGAAGACTCAACAGCTGCCTCGAGCGCTTTAGAAGTAAAATGCAGAGAGACTTTGAGCAGAATTGGCAAGGATAAAGCTCTTATTCAATAAAGCCCCTCAGGGTCAGTGACACTAGAGATGATGTGCAGAGTATATATTTATGCTGACAGAGATTTCTGTAAAAAAAAAAAAAAAAAGGATGCATCGCTTGAATCCAGTTACAGGACTTAAATTCAGCTAAAATCGGTTTGCAGTGCCATATTTTCTGACAATGCTGGGGCTAGTCTTGCTGCCCAAAATCCTCTTTTCTAATTGATATGCTGAATGCTGGTTATTTTTTCAGCATTTTCCATGGCATATAAAGCACTTGGCCGGAGGGGGGAAGGGAGGGTTCCTCATTTGACCGCAGCGATGGAGTCTAAATGCTGCACAGTCCCAAAGAAGTATTATCTGGGAGAGAGGGTATACAAAGCAGATTGGGACGATTCGTCATGGGACGTTTCATCCTGTTTCACAGAAACATGAATGCAGATAAAGGCCAAATGGCCCATCCGCCGCATCCATTATCTCCTCTTCTCCCTATTGGCTAAGGCTCTTAACATTTGCTTCTCCTCTTCCAATTGGCTAAGACTCTTTACACCTGCGTTGTGATGTCATAAAACTTTATGCTTATAGAAACATAGTTGAGACCTCCTTGTAATTTTCCCAACTATTCTTATTTATATATAGTATCTTGGGAGTGGTCGTGTTGTGGGAAACCAACTCTAACTGAGGAATTACAACCCTGATGAAACCCGAGCAGGGTGAAATATGTCGGTGACAGGATCCCTTAGAATGGACCACCTAAGTATTAGCTTTATAGTTATAAAAAGTTTTACCTATGCACTGATGCACTTTTGGAAAATCATCAATATAAAAAATTTAAAAAATAGTTGGCTTGACCCGGTGAGGAATTAATGTATAAATCCAACCACTATGATATGCATTTGAGTGGCTGGTGGCATTTCTGAGGGTCTGTGAAAAGATACTATATATAAATAAGAATAGTTGAGAAAATTACAAGAAGGTCTCAACATTGACCAACCTTTCATAATTTCTGTTGATACGTATTTCCCATCTAAATAGACTTTCTTGACTAAATAATTTACATCAGTTGATTATAGAAACATAGTAACATGATGGCAGATAAAGGCCAAATGGCCCTTCCAGTCGGCCCATCCGCAGTAACCATTATCTCTTTCTCTCTCTGAGAGATCCCACATGCCTGTCCCAGGCTTTCTTGAATTCAGACACAGTCTCTGTCTCCACCACCTCTTCCGGGAGCTTGTTCCACGCACCTACCACCTTTCTGTAAAAAAGTATTTCCTTAGATTACTCCGGAGCCTATCACCTCTTAACTTCTTCCTGTGCCCTCTTATTCCAGAGCTTCCTTTCAAATGAGATTCAACTCATGCCACATAGGTATTTTAACGTCTATCATATATCCCCTTTTCCATCTTTCCTCCAAAGTATACAGATTAAAGATCCCCATAAGCCTTAAGATGAAGATCATTGACCATTTTAGTAGCCTTCCTCTGGTCCGACTCCATCCTGTTTATATCTTTTTGAAGGTGCGGCCTCCAGAATTGTGCACAATACTCTAAATGAGGTCTCACCAGAGTCTTATACAGGGGCATCAATACCTCCTTTTTCCTACTAGCCATACCTAAACTAAACTAAACCTTAAGTTTGTATACCGCATCATCTCCACGGAAGTAGAGCTCGACACGGTTTACAGGAATAACTAAAGAAAGGAACTCCAATGGGAAGAAATAGGGCTTGGTAAAAAGGAAGGAAGGAGGGGGACTAAGTAGAGTGGGGAGGGAGGAAGTGGTTACATTTTAGAGAAAATCCAAGTTTTCAAATGTTTTCTGAAACGTTGGAGTGAGGGCGAACTTCGAAGAGGGGCAGATAAGCTGTTCCATAGCTCGGTGATCCTGAAGAGGAGGGATGTTCCAAGTCTTCCTGTATGGGAGATGCCCTTCAAAGAGGGGAATGACAGTATGAGTTTTTGAGTGGATCTGGTGGAGTTAGGATTCGGGGAGAGCCAAGATAGTGGAAACAGGGAAGGAAGGATGCCGTGTAGAGACTTGAAGGCTAGGCAGGCGCATTTGTAGTGAACCCTGAGGAGCACTGGGAGCCAGTGAAGCTTAGACAGAAGCGGGGAGACGTGGTCGAATTTGCTTTTTGCGAAGATTAATTTAGCCGCGGTGTTCTGAATCCGCTGAAGTCTGAGAAGACTTTTTTTTGTTAGGCTTAAGTAGATGGAGTTACAGTAGTCCAGTCTAGACAGAATAATGGATTGAACGAGGATAGCAAAGTGTTGTTGGTGGAAGCAGGATCTGACTTTCCTTAGCATGTGAAGGTTGAAAAAGCATTTTTTTTACTAAGGAGTTAAGGTGATCGTTGAAGGACAGTGTAGAGTCGATGATGATTCCCAGAACTTTGCTTGAGTGCTCAAGCTGCAGTTTGGTGCCAGAGGATAATGGGATGACGGTGGGCAGCTGATCCAATTTTGGGCCTAGCCAGAGTAGTTTAGTTTTGGTTTCATTAAGTTTCATTTGAACGGTGAGAGCCCAGGATTGGAGATTCGTTATACAAGAGGAGATGTTGTCAGAGAGATTAGTGAGGTTGGGATCAGTCTAAAGGAGGACAAGGATGTCGTCGGCGTAAGTGTAAAGTGTCTCAAAGGGAGATAGTTGGAGGAGTTTCAGGGAGGACATATAAACATTGAAAAGAATCGGGGATAGAGGTGAACCCTGAGGAACTCCACAAATCGGTTTCCAAGGGGAGGATGAGGTACCGTTCATGTTAACGAAGTAGGAGCGCGAACGTAAGAACTTCGAGAACCAGTCTAGGACTGTGGAGTGTATGCCGATTTCCAAAAGTTGGAGGATAAGTATGTCATGATGGACAATGTCGAAGGCTGCAGAAAGATCAAATTGAAGAAGGACAGCGAACTTGTTGCAAGAGTGAAGATGTTGGACTTTAGAAATTAAAGAGGCCAGAAGGGATTCAGTGCTAAAGTTGGGTCTGAAGCCATGTTGGTAGGGTAGAAGAATGGAGAATCTCTCAAGATAGGATGAGAGTTGGGTAGCTATAATGGACTCCAGCATCTTGGTCAGAAGAGGAATGTTAGCTATTGGACGGTAGCCATACCTCTCCTTATGCACCCTAACATCCTTCCAGGTTTTACCCCCAATGAAACGGCTGTGCTAAATTGTCCTGCTCTTACCTTCAGCTCCCCGACACTGTAGCTATCTCCCAGGCCCGTTGGTTGGATCCATCTTTTGTCCTCGTCCTCAGGGCCGCCATCAGAAATTTCTGGGCCCCTTACTGAGCAATCCTATTGGGCCCCCCACGCACCCCTTCCCCCCCCCCCAACCCCCCCTTCTTCCATGGGCCGAATACACACATACTTTTCTCTGTCGCCGCTCTCTTTGACCAAAAGATTTGTAAGCCTGCAACCACGTCAAGGTAGACTCTTTCAGCAGGGCCCTAACCTAACCTAAACTAAACTAATCTATACCTATCTATTCTAAACTAACATATGTCTAATACTGAACTAATAACAAACTAACAAACATCTGCATAATAAATAACTAATAAATAATAGCGCTAGTAGCTATAATTCACTTTTGAATGTAAAATCTCAGTTAAGGATTTCTTTTGACCTTTGTAGGCCAGAAGTAGATCACAATTGCACAATATTTTTTGTAACAAGTATTAAATGTGTTTTTATAAATACTGTAAGCTTAATAAATATATCAGAAAAAACTACACATCTGAGCGCATATCTAAACATACACATCTGAGCGCATATCTGAACATACACATCTGTATGATCCCATCCTCCTCAGCTTCCCTATAGCTGCATCATGCATGTTAAAAATGTACGGTATGTTGATATGTGCACCTTCCTTCCTTCCCATCCATCCTCCTCAGCCTGTCCTTACACATCCACAGCTGATGATAAATAAGTGCATATGAAAACATCATTAACACGCAGCTATGGATGAATATATAATGATGTTATGAGTGTGCACCTCTTCCTTCCCATCCTCCTCAGCATGTCACATTACACAGACTTTTTGTAATGTAACATGCTGTATGTGACATGCTAAGGAGGATGGGAAGGAAGAGGTGCACACTCATAACATCATTATATATTCATGAATCAATCTGATAATCATCACCACCAGGCTGTGTGTGTTATGGGATGGAGGAAGAAAGGTGCATGTTTAAATTGATCACTGCCTTATTAGTTCTGCAGCTCCTCGTGCTGCTCCTCTCATCCTGTCCTCCTAGAGACGTGGTGACGTCATTCGGCCGACCCGCTCTCGCAGATTCAGTGGCAGGCAAGTGATGTGTCTCCTGATTGGCTAGGCACCCTAAGCCCAAGCCAATCGGAGTGGAGACAGGACGGGCCTTGGTGAAGGAGTCAGGAGACGAGAGGCACGCACCTAGTATATCGCCGGATGCAGCCGCGGGCCAGGTAGACGGATCCACTTTTGTCCGGGGGGTGCTATCAGGAAATTGGCAGGCGACAAAAAAAAGTATGACAGCAGTATTTATTGTTTATTGTTGTGCACAGCAGAAGCATAATACAGGAATTTGTGCTATGGTGGGCTAGGACAGTGTTCTTCAACCTTTTTACACCGGCAGAAAAAAAAGAATTATTTTGTGGACCGGCAAATTACTAGGACTAAAATTTAAAAACCCCATTTCCGCCCCATCTCCATGAGCTCGGTCCCCACAAATCATCTGATCCCATCCACACAAGCCTCAGTTATGATTTTATATTGAATGTATTTTATTAAAGTATAAAAAGAAACAATTGTCATTTTATAAATATAAATATTCAGAGCAAAGAGAAGGCTGCCGACGCTGGTGGCGATCGTGAGAGGAGCCGCCGCAGGCACTATTAAACTTAAAAAAAAACCCTTCAGCTGCAGCAGGCCAGCCCGCGGGAAGGGAAGGGGGGGCTGAAAAAGAACAAGATGCAGGCTACACCGTGGGAAGGGAAGGGGGAGGGGCCGAATGGAGCAGGCCAGATCGTTAAGAGAAGGGAGGGGCCGAATGGAGCAGAACAGCTGGTGGTAAGAGAAGGGAATGGGGGTGGGGGAAAATGCTGCTACTGCTTCACAGGGACCTGGAGGGGAAGGGAAATACAGCTGCTGCTTCTGCAAAGGAAAGTGTGTGTGGGGGGGGAAATGCTGCTACTACTTCACAGGAACCTGGAGGGAAAGGGAAATACCGCTGCTGCTTCTGGAAAGGAAAGTGGGCGGGGGGGGGGAAGGAGGGAAATGCTGTTGCTGCTGCACAGGGAAATGGGGTAAACATGCTGCTGCATAGGGAAAAGGAGGGAAATAATGACAGACAGACAGCGGGAGGGAGGGAGACAGAAAGAAAGGAAGAAAGACACGGGCAGGGAGAGGGACAGAAAGACAGCAGAGAAAGGTGGCCAGGGAGAGAGACAGACATAGCGGGAGGGAGAGAGACAGAAAGACAGAGAGACATAGGGGCAGGGAGAGATAGACAGAAAGAAATACAGACAGACAAAGGAGGTCAGGGAGAGAGACAGACAGAAATAAAGACAGACAGGGGACCAGAGAGACAAACAGAAAGAAAGACAGACAGACAAAAGGTGCCAGGGAGAGAGAGAGAGAGAAAAACAGCAGGAGGGAGAGAGACAGAAAGAAAGGAAGAAAGAGACAGGAGCAGGGAGAGAGACATAAATAAACAACAGGCATAAATAAACAACAGACATAAATAAACAGACAAGCATATATTCTAGCACCCGTTAATGTAAACACTAGTAATAATAATAATAATTTTATTTTTTTATACCACCAGACCAGAAATGGTTCTAGGCGGTTCACAACAAGTAGAGTTGAGCATGCAGCAAAAAAAAAAAAAAAAATACAATTCATAATAGAAATACATCAAGTTATAAAATAAGAAAAATATAATTATTTTAAAGGCAGAGAGTGCATTAGGATACAAACTTATCAAATAGTTGTGTCTTTAATAATTTTCTTAAATAGAAATAAGAAGAAGCTCCTAGCATGATTTTTCCAAACCAAACATTCAATTTAGCAGCCTGAAAGAGAGAATTCTCTCGAAAAACCTCTTATAGCGACATCATTTAATAGAAGGGATTGTAAACAAATGAACTCTATGTTTAGGCTCTTTCGAGTGGTTCAAAGAAAAGTGAGAAGCAAGGTAGCCCCCTGGAGCAGAGGTGTAGCCATACCTCAAGTTTTGGGTGGTCCATTGGGCAAATGGTGGACACGTGGTCTCTACAACCCCCATCCCCACCCCCACCCCGCCTTGGGCCAACTCCAAGCATTAAAAATACCTGAGCTGATGGGGATCTCCAAGCCCCGCCAACTGCAAGGCTCCCTTTCTCACTTGCTCCAGCCCATGACTCTCTCCATGCACTGCTGCTGTCCCTGGCCTGGGCGTACAGCAGGAGGAGGCCAGTTTGACACCAGCACTTGGACAGTGCCATGGGCTGGAGCAAATGGGAAAGGGAGCAGTTCTTGGCGCTGGACAACCCCTGCAGCTGGTGGGGCTTGAGGATCCCCATCAGCCATAACCAGGGCCTAAGAATTCTGTGTAGGCCCGAGCCTACAGTGGGTGGGCCCAGACCCATCCGGACCCACCTGTGGCTACGCCACTGCCCTTGGAGTCTATATAGGGTGGACAAAGTTGAGCATTCAAATGTCGGCACTTAGGGCAGATATACGTGTAAATTGATGAGCTAATGAGGTGTCAACGATCAATAATTGACATGAATTGGAGTTAAGACAAGTGTCCGCTTTGTTGCAGTTTAGAAAAAGTTTGTAAACAGCCTTATTTGAATGTTGTTTTGTCGCGTAAGGTAAGATGTCAGGAAACAGGTTTATGATTGCCCTTTAACTTCAAAGTATTTGTGAGGCTGTTTTTTGTGTGTTTGGTGGGTTTGTTTTTGAACTTTTTTTTCCTTTGCTTATACTTTTATAAATAGACTAAACCAGTATATATATAAGGAAAAGAAGAGATTTTACATATCATATAAAAAGAAAAAAGAAAAGTCAGTTAACCAATCAGGTTGAATAACATTCAAATAATATTACCGTTCTCTCAAATAAAGCCCAGATTCTAGGAGAGGCAACTCACATTATCATGGGATCTGATATTAAAAGGAAAATAAGTCCTGGCTCGTACATCATTCAGTCTCTATAATCATAAATAATGCCAATGAATAAACGCTCAGCAGAAGGTAGTGAGAGGGGAGAGAAGGAACAATAGAGGCGTTTCAAAGGCCCGTCCCACAGTGATACTTTCCAAGATGGTCAAAATGCAAAATACAAAAAACTTGTTTGAGAAAATCCCCAAACGGTCACAAAAACTTATCAGAATCGCAGCGGGTAACTGTCACGGCTCTATCTAGTTGTATAATCTAGAACGGTAAATGATAGTATTCTACTGCATACCAACATCACACGGGGTTAGAGCCTCGGACATTTCATCTTGCGTTATCCCCCGCGGCCGGCTAAAAAACTCAATGCAGGCATTAGTGGCTAGCGCGGCAGGAGATTTAACGCGTGGTATTACGTACGTTAAACCCTTACCGCAGCTTGATAAAAGGAACCCTTAGTGTTCAATCGTGTCTCCACTGAAAGTCTTTATGAAATATACTGTTTCTTTTTTTAAAAAAAGGTTCTTATTTATCATTAAATGTATTTTATAAAAATGTGATTAAGATTCACGTGTTTTTTTTTTTTAATACCACCATTGATATTTTCACAATATGGATTCTTTCATTTTTAAAAGAAAGTACTTGGAATTGAAGCTTTATGACAACATAATGGATTCTTTTATTATTACTGAAATGTGTTATTGTTGATGTCTGATGCAAGAAAAAGAATAACATTTATCGCAGTGGATGTCGCATTGAACTATGAATCAGAGACATGCCGTTAGTGTAGGCAGCCAAAATACCAGAGGCCATTTTAAGTCTAATGAAATGTACAATAAGAACCCTTTGTCCCTGCTACAAAATGCTTTACCTTAATAAAGGATAAATTGATTCTCCCGAAGAGAAAATGTGAGTGCAATTGATGGGTTTTGCCAAGAGGTTGCACTTTGTAAACTCTGGAAACAAAGGAGTACGTTTCCAGCCCCGTTAAAGTACAAAGAGGACCCCAAACATAAAGAAAAGATGCAATTTAAAAGTTCTTCAACCCTGCGGTATAGGAAAAGGGATGCACAAGACTATGGGGACCTCTTTGCTAAAGCTTAGCAAGCTCTAACAGAATTAGTGCTAGCTAAATTCTAATAAGCCCATAAGTATATAATGTATAGAGGGGGACAAGTTACAACCAATGTAACAAGAGTGAAAAGGTGCATATATTGAAAAGAAAAAATCACTCTGTAGACCTGTTCAAAGAGTAATATGGATGATATAACACAGTTTACAAAAAGTTGCTCAGAATCAAGGAGGGGAAAACTGGGGCTAACCCCAGAAAAACCCACCTCACAGCCCAATCATCGCATGGAGAGTAAACAGAACGTTATATCACTTCATAAATGCTTTTTTTTATAGAAAAATCGCTAACGTTCATCGCAATGTTTGCTAAGATTTTTAGTCAAAGAACTGAGCAAACCTTAACTTGCGGCTTGCGGGTTCCGACGTGCACGTTTCGATCCTGCCTCAGGGAACACACAGGAATAGTTGGAGAAAACTCATGCGATGGGTGCAGAGGTTCTGACAAGACAAAAATTAAATGAATCAATACTTTATTCAAAAATAAGTTTAAAAAGTTTAGCGCATTAAAACTGAAGCGATATAAACGCAGCTTTTCGGCCAAACAGGAAAAAGGACTCACCAATACGGACCGCTGTCTCACGCGCGGTGATTGGGCTGTGAGGTGGTTTTTTTCTGGGGTTAGCCCCAGTTTTCTCCTCCTTGATTCTGAGCAAGTTTTTGTAAACTGTGTTATATCATCCATATTACTCTTTGAACAGGTCTACATAAGTATATAATGGCATTCAGTGTGTCCTAATGTCCATTTGTGCTAATCTTTAGTAAAAACAAACAAATTAATAAATAAAAAGCCCCTATATAAGAAAGGGAAGTCGGGGAAACTGCAAGAAACAGAAAGAGATTGCAACCATTGCTCCCTCTAAATCAGGGGTGTCAAACTCAATCATATAAGGGGCTGAAATCTAAAACTTAGGCTAAAGTCGTGGGCCAAATTTTTTATTAAGATATTTAGGGGCCTTTTTATTAAGGTGCACTAACTGATTTAGCACGCTCTAAGGGGTAAATTCTCTATTACTGCATTTATTTTAGGCGCGCTTTAGGCGTCCGATGTAAGTGAATAATTACAGAGTTAAGGGTCTTAATTAATGTTAATTGGGAAATATACGACACATAGACGTCCCTAAGACGTAGTTGACGGACTGACGTCTATAGAAAGCATAGTCCCGTCTCCAGCTCTGGACGTGGGCGTTCCGTGGGCGTGCCAAATGGGGACGCTAGATGAGCGCTACCTGAGCGAGGAACTGCGTCTAAATATCGTGTATTAGGTAGACGTAAGAAACCCTGGTCTAACTTGGATTTCAATGCCGTTTCAACTATCGTAATTGCGGCTCTTTGTTAGACGCGAGGCAGACGTCCGCTGTGTTTTTTCATCAATAATTCCAATAGTGAGTTTGAATAGGTAATTTTCATCTTTTCTCTGTCCTAATAAATATAATGACACCATAACAATGGAACACATTATATTGCATGGATAACAAACCACATTTCTGCCCAAACAATAATATAATTTACACATGGCTTTTACAACCCCCTTTTTTTTCTCAACAAACAGCACTGCAATCGGCTCTCTTTTGAAAGCAAAGAAAAAACAGCACACATTATCAGCACTTAAAAAGAGAATAAACAGATACACACCTTAACATTCAGCTTCCCTCATGGCAAAATGGAGGTCTTCAGTTGCACAAAACTGACCTCATTGTGACCTCATCAATCTGCACCTTCAAAGTAGTATGCCACAATTAAAAGATGTGCGGGGTGTAGAACTCACAATCTCTGGATGTTAGGAGCACAGGCTCCTAACACATAGGCTCCTAACACATAGAGCTACAGCTGCTTCTACTTAGGTCCATCTCACCACCCTTCCATATCATACTTGACTGAGCTGTCTATGCTCATTAGCGATCATATCAGGATGAACTCAAATAAGTTTAAGCAAAGGAATGCCTAAAGATTTGGAAGGTTTTCAAGTAGAAAACAAATATCAACTATGTATTAAAGAATTGCAGCACAAATGACGCTGATCGGCAAGGGCAAAAAAAACACCACTTTTCCGGGTATGACGCCTAAACGGAACAGATTACTTACAGTCATATATGCATTAGTACAGTGCTTAGAATGAAGATTAGCGTGTGAGAAAAATGGAGCTCCACCTCACATGCATTCAAGCACACTTGGGAATATGGATTTGGTGCTCAGTGAAAGCAGCACTTTTAACCATTGAGCTACCACTCTTTTGTCTCAGCCTACTATGACATTATAGCTAAACTCCTTTTCCCTTAGCACTTCACTAAGATATGATATGACAAGGGAGCCAGAGGCATTGGAGCTGTAGCTCAGTGAGGAAAGGCACTCTCTACCAATCTTCCGGGCTTTGAGGGTTCAAATCCCAGCCTGTATTTTACTTGTGGCATATCTACCTTCCAGGTGCACTTTGATGATGCTTTCCACTTCTTATAGGAGTTGAATATAACATTACTGTACAACTTTGCTGTGTAGCAGAAAAATAAACTTCCCCCTTCCATGCTAAGAATTTGAGTTCAACTCATCTTATATTTCTACTTTTAAACATGGCATACTTTGTTAGTTTTTATCATGGTAAAGTATACATTTCTGAAATGGTGAAGAAACAATAATATACAACTGCAGTGTTTTGTCTCACCAAACTGCTATAAGCACAAAAAAGCATTACTAGGTCAACATGGTAATGCTCCTGTTCCAAGCTCTGACCTCTGAAACTCCCCGGTTTGACTCCCACCTTTGCTCATTTTAATAAGGTCCTAGTTTTTTCCTATTAGCTCTTATAACAGGGTCTACATGGTGGACTTTGCCATTTGTAAGGTGCACATTTCCCTTTCCAGGCAAACCTATTTTCAACTTACCATGGCTCGGACATCCTAAGCAGTGATGAGAGGAAACCTTTCCTCTGACAGCAAGATGACATTTGTGGATCGCCTGGTTAATGTGCTCTCATCACTGCTTAGGATGTCCGAGCCATGGTAAGTTGAAAATAGGTTTGCCTGGAAAGGGAAATGTGCACCTTACAAATGGCAAAGTCCACCATGTAGACCCTGTTATAAGAGCTAATAGGAAAAAACTACGACCTTATTAAAATGAGCAAAGGTGGGAGTCAAACTGGGGAGTTTCAGAGGTCGGAACAGGAGCATTACCGTGTTGAGCTACAAATGCTTTCTTGTGCTTATAGCAGTTTGGTGAGACAAAACACTGCAGTTGTATATTATTGTTTCTTCACCATTTCAGAAATGTATACTTTACCATGTTATAAACTAACAAAGTATGCCATGTTTAAAAGGAGAAATATAAGATGAGTTGAACTCAAATTCTTAGCATGGAAGGGGGAAAAGTTTATTTTTCTGCTACACAGCAAAGTTGTACAGTAATGTTATATTCAACTCCTATAAGAAGTGGAAAGCATCATCAAAGTGCACCTGGAAGGTAGATATGCCACAAGTAAAATACAGGCTGGGATTTGAACCCTCAAAGCCCAGAAGATTGGTGTGGGTGGTCCTGAGGGCTGCCAGGCCTCCTCCTCCTCTTCCCTCTCCTCTTCCTCCTCCTCCTCCGCCGAGGACCAGGGTGGGGCTCCCTCCATTAGTTGCGGGGCCTCCTGAGGGGGTGCCTGCGCTGCTGCTTGACAAGAGAGAAATAGGATACAGTCAGATATGTCCACAACACTTTTGAACATGACATTCTTTACTACGTTATTTTCTTCAAATGCTAATAACAGGATGCAAAGCACCTACTCCACTGTAAACATCAAAAATGTAGCGTAAGTAAGTGAGGCAAGTAGAACACCATAACGCCATTGTGACATGATATCACAATAGCAGCTTTACTGCAGATTTTATGATTACGAATGGTTTACAGCTACTCAAGCATTTTCATCTATTTATTCTGGTAGGCTGATCACAAAGAAACACACGCTGGACTCATTACTCACCGGCTTCTGCACGCAATTCCTCCCTCACCCCCTCAAGGAAGGCCCGCTTCTGGCGCCTCAGCAGCCGCCCCCTTTTCCTGAGATCCTCAACCTGGATAATAGAGAGAGAGAGAGAGAAAGAACAGAGAGGGAGGGATATGATGAGTGTCATCTAGCACTGTGGCATAACATGTTTACTTAAGTATTGACCTCTATAAGCACATAAAAATGGAGTACGCTGCCCTCCAAGAGCCCCTATCCGCTTTGCTGCCTGCCTCCACCCCCTTCTGCCACATGTTTTACATGAATGTATTCACATACTCCAGCATTTTCCCCTTTCTGTGCTGGAGGCATCGCTATCTCTCTACTGTACCTGGGACAGTGGGGGGGGGGGGGGGGGGTGAGGTGACATGACCAGCATCACAAGGAGGAGTGTGGGATTGAACTCACAACCCCAGGGTGCTGAGGCTGTAGCCTATCAGCACTGCCCCACATTACAGCATGTCCTGGTGAGCTTACAATCATGCAGCAGGGGCAATAAAATAGTTTGGTCAGAAGGAGCAGCGTGGATTGAAACCCCTGACGTCAGGGTACTGACGCTGTCACTTTAAACGTCATGCCACTATCTCCCTAGACCAGCAGATTGATACAGGAAAGTTGAAGGTATTTGAAATGACATAGCAGCACTTTAATATATTTGTTTTCCTTTGGCAAAGTTGATTTCAAGATGTTTCTATTACAAATGCGATGTTCATGACCCAAAAATTAGTTGTGTGCATGTTGTGAATGGAATAGATGCCTTATAGGAGCTGAATTTGTCATTTAAAATCCTACTACTGCTTCTTTGGGATGTGCTTTAATTTCAGTATTCAATGTAAAAGATTTATTATGCACAATTGTAGTTTTTAAAAGGAATCAAGATTTACCCACAATAACATGACCAATTTGATTGAGACAGGTTTCCATCATCATTACATGATTATTTGTGAGGGCCTGACTTGGAATACTTACTTCCCTGGGACATGAGGCTCTTCTGTTATACTGCCAGGTCAGGCGGATCCAGGAGTTCCTGAACTGCAGGTATGACCTGCGATGGCCTGCCACTCTAAAAAAGTGGTGCTCATGGACCAAAAAGAGCCTGGCCAGCAGCCAGTACTGGAGTCCTCAGTACTGAAGTTTGGCTGTCTCCTGGCAGCCATTTTAGGAGAAATAACTGCGTATGAAGAACGGGTGATTCTATGATGTCACAACGCAAAAAAACGCGATGACGTTTTTGTGCCGCTTGGGCGTGCTTGCAGCAGCCGCTCCGCGCTACATCAACACTGTTGATTACATCCTAAAGCACGCCGATATCGCTGTTATACAAAAAAGTATAGCAGAACGCTTAGAAGCTTACCATGTAAACCTAATGAAACTTCACCTCCCCGAAACACAATGGCAAGTTATAAATTAAATAAATGAAGATTGGGAAGTGAGGTTCACATATTTTAGCTTAGCTATGCATGTTAGGGTGGGTGAAAAAAAAATGAATATTATGTCTTTGGTAACCTTAGTCAGGACTTGAACCCCTGCCCTTTGGAAGATACATGGAGTGCTTTTAAGCACTTGAGTTATGTTGGGGATTTGGGAATGGGAGTCTCCAGAAATGACTTTAGGTACAAGCTTAGAAGCTTACCATGTAAACCTAATGAAACTTCACCTCCCCCAAACACAATGACAAGTTATAAATTAAATAAATGAAGATTGGGAAGTGAGGTTCACATATTTTAGCTTAGCTATGCATGTTTGGGTGGGTGGAAAATAAAAAGAATATTATGTCTTTGGTAACCTTAATCAGGACTTGAACCCCTGACCTTTGGAAGATACATGCAGTGCTTTTAAGCACTGAGCTATGTTGGGGACTTAGGAATGGGAGTCTCCAGAAATGGCTTTAGGTACAAGCTTTGACAAGGGGTAATCATTGCAAGTATCTACAGGTGTATTTGATCTGAGAACACCCAATAAACGTCCAAAACGATTTCAAAATTCTAACGGCTTCTATGATGTCAGATGCTACTTTATGGTTAGGGTTAGGGCTACAGTTAAGTAGCTCAGTAGCTCAGTGAGTAAATGCGCTGTATCAATCATCCATAGGTTGTGAGTTCAACTCCCGGCTTGTCTTTTACTTGATTATAACTTTTACTTGATTATGCTGCAGGAGTGTGTTGTTGGGGTGTTGCAGGGGTGTCTAGGATGACAGAGAATAGTCACTTGCATTTTCAACAATGCATTTGAATTTCTTAAGATGAAACCTTAGTGAGCCGGGGGAGGAAGGTCACCGCAGCCTCGTGCCTCAGATGAAAAGGTTAATTTTTGAGGGACTGTGTAAGCTGATCTGGGACAATCTTCAGCGACTCGGAGCCCTCCTCCCGGCTGGGCAGAAGGAGGAGGCTTTGGCGGTGGTGGTTTTGGTGGTGAGTGAGGGCGGGAGGGGGGAGTCGCCTGGCTGCTGCATCTGCACTCCTGCTGGCCACAGACCTACTGATCACAGAGCAGAGATCACAGAAGCACGCAGGTATGTGCGCATGCGCGGCTAGGGTTTTATTATATAGGATATACACCTATCGCATCTCATTTTCATCACAAACACATTAGCGAGACTATACACAATACATTACAAAGTTGAGCTTGGGTTTGATAAAATAAACAGCATAATTTTGACTCTGTATTACATTTATTGAACCATTTTTAAGAATATGGGTGTTGCATCCGTGACAACGGTGCTTTACACCATTGAGCTACCAGTCTTTTGCCTCAACTGACTGTGATATGATAGCTAAGTAGAGTATACTTTAGCACATCACTAAGGTATGCTATGACAGGGGAACCAGAGACACAGGTGTAGGTCAGTGAGTAAAGGCACTATATCAATCAGCTGTAGGTTGTGAGTTCAATTCCCAGCTTGTCTTTTACTTGTGGCATATCTACCTTCCAGGTGCACCTTGATGATGTCACAATGAGATCAGCATTGTGCTGCTTGCTACTTCCTCTTCCTGTGAACTAGAAGCCACATTCAGGTCTAATCTGTGTTTTGATTCTGTTTCTAAGTTGGGCCAGTGTAAGTTATGGGATTTACCTTTGTTCTGAAGAATGAGCTGATTGTTGCAATGTTTTAAGACCAGGAGAGTGTTCTTTCGAGCAAGATATCACTTCTAAACTATCCTCTCTGAAATAATGTCTCTGGGAAATCGAGAGAAAGCTTATTGGATGACTTAGGGTGCCTTTCCTGCCAGTCTTTGTGGAACTTAAACGAAGTTTATATGGTGTTCAAAGTCCTATCCTTTCCACTTCTAATAGGAGGTGAGTATGACATTTCTGTACAGCTTTCTGTGTAGCATACATCTACCGGTTCCCACCTTCCATACTGATAATGTAAGTTCAACACCCACTCGGTACGTTTCATCTTCTAGTTCTCCTTTGAAACATAACATATTTTTTTTCCTTGTATTGATGGTAAACTGTACAATTCTGATATCCTAGAGGAAAAAGATACAACACAGCAGTGTTCTCTGTCTGCCATTCCCTACCTCACTGATATTGCTAGATCAACTAATATATAGTTTACAAAATGGTATACTGTGTTTTAGTTATCTTTTTCATCATCCTATACTTACAATGCTGAATGAGTGATAATAAAGAGTATAAATAAAGTATAATCCAAAAAAAACCCACAAAAAACCGTACCCACGTCTATCAAGGGTCCATTGGAGACGTCTTAATGACGTTTCAGAAACCTGCATCTATTTTGCGCGAAGAGGTTCTAGGGACGTCTACCGTACGCCTATGTACCGTTTGATTGACACTTGCGTTTGCCGGACGTCTAAAGCACGCCTATGTTAGACGTACTAATAGAGAATTTACCCCTAAATGCGCACCTTAATAAAAGGACCTCTTAGTCTTAGTAGAAGTACAGGGTTACATCCTCTCCAACGCCCACGCCGTCTCTGCGATGTAAACTGTGCGTCAAAGCAGCTCCTGATTGGTGAGGCCCGACTTTAGTGCAGGAAGAGGCGGTCGGAGCATACCGCGAGTGATTTCCTTCACTCGCCGGCGCTTCGGCTGCTCCCTCCTGCCGCTCCGGCTGCCCTCTCCTGTCTCCCCTGCTAAAAACCATATTTGCGGTTTTTCAAGTTTTGCGGGGGTTCCTGGAATGGAACCCCCATGAATATTGGGGAAGTACTGTACAGTATTTGTGTGTGTGTGTGTGTGTGTGTGTGTATGTATGTTCCAGCATAACTCTGAAGCACATGGACAGATTTCAACCAAACTTGGTATCCATATCACTTACTATCTGGGGAAAAATACAGTGGGGGGTGGGAAGGGGGTGGCATGTAAAAATTATCCAAAAAAGACAGATTTTACTGTCTACCCCATAGTTTTCGGCCTCGCTAAGATGGTGTTCCAGCATAACTCTGAAACGGATGGAGAAATTTCAACCAAACTTGGTACACATATGACTTACTATCTGGGAAAAAATTCTGTGGCGGTGGGAAGGGGGTGACGTAAAAATTATCCAAAATGACAGATGATTGGAATAAATAAATATCTGTTCAATGCCAGGTAATCAGCTAGAAGATTATAAACGTTTCCTCCAGGAAATTGTCCAAATCTTTCTTATCACCTATTTTAAAAAAGTTATATAACGCCTGGAGTCTCAGCGGTTTCTTAAAACCAACTACGTTAACCACCACTGCCTGTCTCAGGAACAAGAGGTGCTCAATACAATTTTCCATGGTTGTGTTTATGACCTTTGCTCTCTGTATGCCCGGTAGGGCGGTTTTTTCTGGATTGCTGGATGTCCCTTTACTCTGTTATGTTATGTGTGTACTGGTTTGCTCAATAAAGAAATATTATATATTTAAAAAAAAAAAAAAAATTTAAGCAATAAAAAGATTGCCTTATTTCCATTTTCTGTTTATAAATGTTTATCAATACAGTTACAAAAAAAAAAAAAAAATTCATCTGTTATCATCTCTGGTTTCTGCCTTCCTCATCTTCTCTTCACTCTGCATTCCATCCAGCGACCACCCTCTTTTATTGTCCCTTCCATTTTTCTCTGTCTCCACTCCCTCCCCCATGCTCTGGCATCTCTTTCTTCTCCTTTCCTTCCCTCCTTTCCACCCCAACTCACCCCATGGTCAGACATCTGCTTCCCTTCCCCTATGCCCTGAGATCTCTTTCCTCTCTTTTCCTTCCATCTCTTCCTCCCTTCAGAGCTTAACTATTCTCTGAGTGAAAAAATATTTCCTCCTATTGGTTTTAAATGTATTTCACTGTAACTTCATTGAGTGTCCCCTAGTCTGCCTCCATTGTATGCAAATAGATCTCATTTGTATTCATTGGGGAAATCCTGAAAACCCAACTGGGTTGCAGCCCTTGAGGATCAAGGTACCGTATATACTCGAATACAAGTCGATCCAAATATAATTCGAGACACCATTTTCCCCCCAAAAGGAGGAAAAAAAAAAAAAAAAAAAGGTTGACTCGAATATGTCGGGTGACTTAATATTCAAGTGTCCTGCCCTGTCAGGATTTGCACTCATCCCCCTCCCTGCCAAGCTCTGCACCCAGCCCCCTTCCCTCCATCCCTCCCCTGTCAGGCTCTGCACTCTCCCTCCCAGGCTCTGCCCTCTGTTCCCCCCCCGCCCTATCTTCATACCTCTGCCAATCTGGTGGAGGTGCAGCAGGTCCTCTGCCAATCGCTGGTGGAGGTGCAGCGGGCAGCAGCAAGCTTTCCAAACTTCTGCTCCGCTGCTAACGGCTGAGCGATCCAATTCCTTCATATGAGCTGCACAAGCAGCAGCGCGATTTAGCGCTGCTTCTCGGCACTGAGCCGGCTTCCTTACTGGCTCCCGCGAGAATTCACGGGAGCCAGTAAGGAAGCCGGCTCAGCGCCAAATCACTGCTGCTCATGCATCTCATATGAAGGAACTGGATTGCGCAGCAATTTAGCAGCAGGACAGGAGTTTGGAAAGCTTGCTCCTGCCCGGTGCACCTCCACCAGCGATCGGCAGAGGTATGATAGGGCAGGGAGGAGTAGGAGGGCAGAGTCTTGCGGCGGCGGCCTTTAAAAAATTCTGGGAGGGGGCATTGACCCGAATATAAACCGGGACCCCAATATTTGGGCCAATTTTTTGGCCTCAAAATTCCGGTTTATATTCGAGCATATACGGTAACTCACCACTCTGCTAGATCATGGAAAATTAGATGCGTTATTTTGGATATTGCAGTGCCCTGTTTTTCAGGCAGGCAGCCCAAGTCCAAAAACTCCATTATGGGGTCCTTTTACTAAGGACCCCATAATTAGTAAAAGGACCCCTAAATTAAGTAAACGTAATGAAAAACTTGTATTTTACTATTTACCAGGAGCTCAATATGGATTGCAATAAAAGAATTAGACATTTCTGGGATGTAACATTTTTAACAGAATCAAATACCCCCAGTAGTAGAAATACAACATCATAAAATCATTTACAAAAATCTATGAAGTGGATTTTTTTTTTTAAATTGACAAAACATCACATAATCAGATTGATATCTTAATCAGAGAGTCAAACTGCAACATATCTTAAGAGCTTGATAAGAAAAGGCAATCAATAACCCCTCTAGTTTCAGAAAATTGCAAAAGTTGTTCTTTTGAACGTAAAGACCTAATTGTTGAGGGGAATGTTAACAAGTTATGTACGGTCAGGTTCCATCTTAATTTTAAAAGTCATTACACACTTTAAACATTCTTTTCACTTCTACTGCCAACCAAAGTAAACAAAATCATAGCATGGTTTTTAGCGCTGGCCGTGGCGGTAACTGCTCCGACGCTCATAGGAATCCTATGAGCATCAGAGCTGTTACCGCCATGGCTGGCGCAAGAAACCACATTACGGTTTTGTAAACGGGAGGGCTGTTAATTACTTTATAAATCGAGCATGCTGCAGTATTCTGAAAAATCTAAAGTTTACTGTGTACGTTCTTTGAGCAACCGCCAAAAGGACAATTGCAAACATCCAGTTGTGACATTATGCACACCTGGACATTAATTTGAAACTGAATTCTTGGCCTCTGTGCCTCAAGTTAGGGCACCTGGCACAAGTAGACCTTTGATCAGAGATCCTCCGATGCTATAGAAACATAGAAACATAGAAGATGACGGCAGAAAAGGGCTACAGCCCATCAAGTCTGCCCACTCTGCTTACCCACCCCCTGTCTATGCCCTAATGACCCAATTTCCTTATCTTGACCCTCGTAGGGATCCCACATGGGTATCCCATTTATTCTTAAAGTCTGGCACGCTGTCTGCCTCGATCACCTGCACTGGAAGCTTGTTCCAATGATCAACCACTCTCTCTGTGAAGAAATAATTTCTGGTGTCGCCATGAAATTTTCCGCCCCTGAGTTTGAGCGGGTGCCCTCTTGTGGCCGAGGGTCCCTTGAGAAAGAAAATATCATCTTCCACTTCGACACGTCCTGTGAGGTACTTAAATGTATGCATCAATAATACTTAGCCTTCACCCAGGAAGGCATTGAGCTGCATCCTCTTCTGTAGCCATCCTCAAATACGGTAATATGTGAACCCCCTGGGGTTTCTGTGTTCTGTTAGGGGTCAAGTGAAGAATTATTTTGAAAGGAATGCCATATTTGGCAGACTGACCTCTATTGGTTTTCTCTGATGAACTGCTATGGCTACAAGCACTACCATTTATTAAGATAGTTATAACATTTGGCAGCTAAAATGTAATGCTATGAAATGCAAAGTCATGCATTTGGGCTGCAAAAACCTAAGGGAACGGTACAGTTTAGGGGGTGAAGAGCTTATGTGCACAAAAGAAGAGCGGGACTCGGGTGTGATTGTATGTGATGATATTAAGGTGGCCAAAGAGGTTGAAAAGGTGACGGCGAAAGCTAGAAGGATGCTAGCTTCCATAGAGACAGGTATGGCTAGTAGGAAAAAGGAGATATTGATTCCCCTGTATAAGACTCTGGTGAGACCTCATTTAGAATATTGTGTACAATTCTGGAGGCTGCACCTTCAAAACGATATAAAAAGGATGGAGTCAGTCCAGAGGAAAGCTAGCAAAAGGGTGTGTGGTCTTCATCATAACTATGGTAGACCAGAAAGGTGGAATAGAACCTCCCCAAAGTAGCTTCTATATATAGAAATAGTTTTAGATAAACCTGACGGCCCTCAGAAGTGCCACCAAGTGTTCAATAGCTTTCATAACACTTGGCTTTATGCACCATATCGTCATTGGGTCGCTTCCTTACTAATGTGATCTAAACATTTTGGGTGGCCACGTCGTGAAACCACAGTTAAATTGAGGGATCACAGCCCTGAGGAAGCCCCCTAAGGGTGAAACATGTTGGCAATTTCATCCCTCTTGTTCTACCACCCAAGCTAAGTATTATTTATATAGCTAACTTATAATAACAGTATTAGTAAGGAAGCGACCCAATGACGATATGGTGCATAAAGCCAAGTGTTATGAAAGCTATTGAACACTTGGTGGCACTTCTGAGGGCCGGCAGGTTTATATAAAACTATTTCTATATGTAGAAGCTACTTTGGGGTCTGGAACCATTATGGCAGCCTTGCCTTCCAGAAAAAAATTGCAGTTGATCTGGTTCATAGAAGATATATTTATTCGCCTGATAAATAATACAACAAATACGTACAAATATCTCACGGGCCGTATTGAGGTAGAAGAGGATATCTTTTTTCTCAAAGGACCTACGGCGACAAGAGGTCATCCGTTGAAACTCAAGGGTGGGAGATTTCATGGTGACACCAGGAAGTACTTCTTCACTGAGAGGGTGGTTGATCATTGGAATAGTCTTCCGTTTCAGGTAATTCAGGCCAGCAGCACGCTGGACTTCAAGAGAAAATGGGATCACTTCAGGGAAGAATTTAGGGGGGTGGGTCATTAGAGTGGGCAGACTTGTTGGGCCTTGGCCCTTTTCTGCCGTCATCTTATATGTTTCTATGTAACATTTTCAAGAAAATCTAAGTTGATAGGTCGCTCCCAGACTCAAAACGATTGATGAAACATCAGAAATTTCTTCCGACTAGCCTGTGTCCAAGATAGGGAGGGCACTCTCTAAAGTTAAAAGGGGTAGATAAGTGGAATGCTCTTCTGGAGGCTGTTAAAGGGGAAAACACCCTCCAGGGATTCAAGACAAAGTTAGACAAGTTCCTGCTAGACCAGAACATATGCAGGTAAGGCTAGACTCAGTCAGGGCTCAGGTCCTTGACCTAGGGTCTGCTGCGGGAGCGGACCGCTGGGCACGATGGACCACTGGTCTGACCAAGCAGCGGCAATTCTTATGTTCTTCTGAAACATCAGGAAAAATAGCAATCTTGTGGTCATAAAATTCAACCTTCTCAGTTCTGTAAAAAAGACGACAAACAGCTTCTTTGTCTTGCATAGCTCTTGCTGAGATTTCAATCTGTGAGGATTCCAACATCCCGGTAAGATCCAAGTCTACAGGATGTGTAGGTGACTTCTCTTTTTCTTCTGCAGTGGAGGCATATTAGTCTCAGAAAATTTCATAACCGATGTCAAAAAAGAATGGACAAGTTTTCTAGGTTGGGACATTGCATTCTAGAAACAGGAAAATTGAGTCATCTCAAGTTCAAATTCCTATTAACATTTTTGAAATTTTCAATTTTCCTGAGTAATAGATTTTTGTCTTTCATTTGAAGATTAGAGGCAACTTTTAATTCTGAGACTGTGTTTTCTACTTGATCCAGTCTACCAGACTAAACTTGAATTTTTTCCTCACAATTCCTGGTGTCATTAAAAAGGCTTCAGGTACATAGCAAGATGGGGAAATACACGGAAGGACAAAAAGCTATATTGCACTGATGGGCTACATATTACTACAGCAGGATAAAGAAACCTTGCAGAGAAATTTAGACAATATTTTTCTAGGCATTTAAACTAGAAGGTGGGGGTGGTGTATGTGTGAAGGACAATTATAGAGACCATCCCCGGCAAAAGAAAAGATGTGATAGTAGTAAAGGCTGCAACATAAGCAATATCAGCAACTCATTTCTTAGTATTGCAACGGAAAGTGAAACGAAACAAAAATCCATACAAAAAAGGAGATTATCGCTGAAAAATAGCTGAAAAGCGATGACCACAAATGCTCGCAGTCTAAGCAACAAAGTTCATGATCTGCAAGCCCTGATGTTAGAGGCAAATCTAGATATTGTTGCTATCACAGAGACATGGTTCAGTGAATCACATGGATGGGATGCAAACATACCGGGATATAATCTTTTTAGAAAGGACAGAGATGGTCAAAAAGGTGGAGGAGTAGCTCTCTATGTAAAGATCAATATCCAAGCGACCGAAATGCAAGGGACCTGGGGAGAAGAAGAAGCGATATGGATTGCTCTGAAAAGAGAAGATGGAACTTCTATCTACATGGGTGTAGTCTACAGACCTCCGACTCAATCGCAGCAAATTGATAAGGATCTGATTGTGGATATCCAAAAGTTTGGAAGGAAAGAGGAGGTTCTGCTGTTTGGAGATTTCAGCCTGCCGGATGCAGACTGGAATGTTCCGTCTGCAGAATCGGAAAGAAGTAGGGAGATTGTGGATGCCTTTCAAGAGGCTCTGCTCAGACAAATGGTGACGGAACCCACAAGGGAAAAAGCGATATTGGATCTGGTCCTCACAAATGGAGAGAGTATCTCTAATGTTAGAGTGGGTGCTCAACTGGGAAGTAGTTATCAAACGGTTTGGTTTGATATAATGGCTAACGTGGAGAGCGGCCGCACGATAGTTAAAGTCCTAGATTTCAAACGTACAGACTTTAATGCTATGGGAGAGTACCTGAAGAAAGAGCTGTTAGGATGGAAGGACATAAGAGAAGTGGAAAGACAGTGGTCTAAGCTGAAAGGAGCGATAAAAATGGCTACAGATCTTTATGTGAAGAAAATCAATAAAAACAAAGAGAAAAAGGAAGCCGATATGGTTCTCCAACCTAGTGGCTGAGAAAATAAAGGCGAAAGAGTTGGCGTTCGTGAAATATTAAAAAAACCCAAGAAGAGGAGAGCAGAAAGGATTACAGGGTGAAACTGAAAGAAGCCAACAGAGAGATACATCTGGCGAAACCACACGCAGAAGAACAAATGGCTAAAAATGTAAAAAAGGGAGAAAAAATTTTTTTCAGATATATTAGTGAAAGGAGGAAGATGAAAAATGGAATTGCTAAACTAAAAGATGCTGGGAACCCATATGTGGAGAGTGATGAGGAAAAAGCAAATGTGCTAAACAAATACTTCTGTTCTGTTTTCACAGAAGAAAATCCCGGAGAAGGACCAAGATTGTCTGGCAAAGTTACATGAGAAAATGGAGTAGATTCTGCGCCGTTCACGGAGGAGAGTGTTTATGAGCAACTTGAAAAACTGAAGGTTGGCAAAGCGATGGGACCAGACGGGATCCATCCTAGGATACTAAGGGAGCTCAGAGAGGTTCTGGCGAGTCCTATTAAAGATTTGTTCAACAAATCTCTGGAGACGGGAGTGATTCCTGGGGATTGGAGGAGAGCGGATGTGGTCTCTATTCATAAAAGTGGTCACAGGGATGAAGCAGGAAACTACAGGCCGGTGAGCCTCACTTCAGTTGTTGGAAAAATAATGGAAGTGTTGCTGAAAGAAAGGATAGTGTACTTCCTTGAATCTAATGGGTTACAGGATCCGAGGCAACATGGCTTTACAAAAGGTAAATCGTGCCAAACGAACCTGATTGAATTTTTTGATTGGGTGACCAGAGAGCTGGATCGAGGACATATGCTAGATGTAATTTACTTGGATTTCAGCAAAGCCTTTGATACAGTTCCTCATAGGAGGCTGTTGAACAAACTTGAAGGGCTGAAGTTAGGACCCAAAGTGGTGAACTGGGTTAGAAACTGGCTGTCGGACAGACGCCAGAGGGTGGTGGTTAATGGAAGTCGCTCGGAGGAAGGAAAGGTGACTAGTGGAGTCCCTCAGGGTTCGGTTCTGGGGCCAATCCTGTTCAATATGTTTGTGAGTGACATTGCTGAAGAGTTAGAAGGAAAAGTGTGCCTTTTTGCAGATGATACCAAGATTTGTAACAGAGTAGACAATGAAGAGGGAGTGGAAAATATGAAAAAGGATCTGCAAAAGTTAGAGGAATGGTCTAATGCCTGGCAACTAAAATTCAATGCAAAGAAATGTAGAGTAATGCATTTGGGGATTAATAATAGGAAGGAACCGTATATGCTGGGAGGAGAGAAGCTGATATGCATGGACAGGGAGAGGGACCTTGGGGTTATAGTGTCCGAAGATCTAAAGGCGAAAAAACAGTGTGACAAGGCAGTGGCTGCTGCCAGAAGGATGCTGGGCTGTATAAAGAGAGGCGTAGTCAGTAGAAGGAAGAAGGTGTTGATGCCCCTGTACAGGTCATTGGTAAAGCCCCACTTGGAGTATTGTGTTCAGTTTTGGAGACCGTATCTGGCGAAGGACGTAAGAAGACTTGAGGTGGTCCAGAGGAGGGCGACGAAAATTGATAGGAGGCTTGCGCCAGAAGACATATGAGGAGAGACTGGAAGCCCTGAATATGTATACCCTAGAGGAAAGGAGAGACAGGGGAGATATGATTCAGATGTTCAAATACTTGAAGGGTATTAACGTAGAACAAAATCTTTTCCAGAGAAAGGAAAATGGTAAAACCAGAGGACATAATTTGAGGTTGATGGGGTGGTAGATTCAGGGGCAATGTTAGGAAATTCTACTTTATGGCGAGGGTAGTGGATGCCTGGAATGTGCTTCCGAGAGAGGTGATGGAGAGTAAAACTGTGACTGAGTTCAAAGAAGCGTGGGATGTACACAGAGGATTTAGAATCAGAAAATTTGATTAAATATTGAACTAAGGCCAGTACTGGGCAGATTTACACGGTCTGTGTCTGTATGTGGCCGTTTGGTGGAGGATGGGCTGGGGAGGGCTTCAATGGCTGGGAGGGTGTAGATGGGCTGGAGTAAGTCTTAACAGAGATTTCGGCAGTTGGAACCCAAGCACAGTACCGGGCAGAGCTTTGGATTCTTGCCCAGAAATAGCTAAGAAGAAAAAATTAAAAAATTTAAATTGAATCAGGTTGGGCAGACTGGATGGACTATTTGGGTCTTTATCTGCCGTCATCTACTATGTTACTATGTAATTTTTAATTTGAATTGTGTTGTGTTTTAATTTGTTGTGTTGAGGTTGTGTTTGTTTGTTTTTTTAACTTGAAATTTTATTGAGTTTTAGGAAAATAGAAAAAGGAAAAAGGTGTACAAGAGTCATAAGAACAATCAAGGACAATTGTGTTGAGGTAATACTCATCCTCCATTTTTAGTTGTGTTTGGTGTGAGCCTTAAGAAGAAGTTATTATGGAGCTTCCTTAAAGTGTGACAATTCATCATATATTAATTTAAAAAAAAAATAAAAATGGAGCCCTAATACTGACTTCCAGAAATTTCCTGTGAAATATAATTACCATACAGAGAAGCCTGCTTTGAAAATGTTGGACATATGTGCTGATCTACCATTGAACTTTCAATGGAACCAAACTATGTGACATTCTCAACATTTTCAGTAACTCTTAACATGCGGCAGGAATCTTCATCACCGCATTTCTCACCAGGCATTCTTCTCTTGTGGATTGGGTGATGCTGAAGAGACTGAATTGCTACCTGCAGCCATTGATACTTAATGATTTTCTTTGTTATTCTCTTTCTTTCCTGCAAGGCAAATGACAGGCCTGAAAAAAAGCCTCTGACAACACCTAACAAAGAAGGAGCTCTGCAAAGCAAGTTGGAGTGGCTGTGGCGACTGGCGTGGGTGGTTCATTACCCACACATTGTCTTGAAGAAGAAGATAAATGGCTTTACTTTCTGAAATGCATGCCTTGATTCGCTAGCTGTGTTCAAGGGCCTACAAAAGACGCCATAAGGGCAATTCTCAAAAGGTCGCCTAAAGTTTGATGCCTAAGTTGTATACGCTAATGGTTCTAAACTAAACTAAAACTAAATCTTGGACTTGTATACCAAGTCATCCCAGATAGATCCCGTACAAACGTAAGGAAGTTCTTCTTCACCCGGAGAGTGGTGAAAAGCTGGAACGCTCTTCCGGAGTCTGTTTTAGGGGAAAACACCCTTCAGGGATTCAAGACAAGGTTGGATAAGTTCCTGCTGGAACAGAACATATGCAGGTAAGGCTAGACTCAGTTAGGGCACTGGTCTTTGACCTAAGGGCCGCTGCGGGAGCGGACTGCTGGACACGATGGACCACTGGTCTGACCTAGCAGCGGCAGTTCTTATGCTCTTATATTCTTAAACAAGGCTCGACTCGGTAAACAATAGTTGTAGTTAAAAGAAAGAATTGACCTCATGGAAACTTTTCTGCTAGAAAACGTCAAAACAGAGTAGTTTTGAAAAACTTGAAGGGATAGTAGTATGGCGTTTATCGTATTTTTCACTCCTTAAGACACTTTTATTTTCCCACCCAAAAGTGGGTGAAAATGTTGGTGCGTCTTATGCAGCCAAGATACAAACTTTTACCCTCCTCTTACCGTTTTAAAACACCCCCATCATACTTTTTTAAAACACCCCCGTAACTTCGTGCAGCAAAACTCTCCAGCCCTCAGCCTTTTGAAAAACTGTAGGCCGAAACATCGCAGTATCTCTACTACAACTCCCAGGAGGCAAGCGGCCGGCAATCACCTAACTGCACTTGCCGGCTTGCACCTTCTGATTGGCTGCGATACATTTTGTGTTTCTACCCCGCCCCGCATGACTGGATTAAGCTGCGGCAAGGGGGTTGCAGCGGAGGTAGCGGAGGTAGCAGCGGATGGAGCTGCTGGTTCTGGTTGTATGTCAGGAGTGTGCGAGCGCTGCCTGCAGGAGAAATCCCACGATGAGGTAAATTGTTGTGAGGGAGCATCAGCCGTCCTCACTCGGTCGCCACCGGGTGATGAGGGCTCAGTTCTGCTAGACTGGCTATTGCTGCTGATAGGGCAGAGGTCTGGCTCTTAGGCCCCCTTTTATTAAACCGCACTAGTGGTTTATAGCACCAGGAGCCGTGCTGAATGTCCCGTGTAGCTCCCGACGCTCAGAGTTCCTTTGAGCGTCAGGAGCAGCATGCAGTATTAAGCGCAAATCCCGGCGCTACAAACCGCTAGTGCAGTTTAATAAAAGGGGGCACCGCGATGTTATTGCTGTGGAGATGCTCGTATGGCATCACCTTGAAGAATGAGGAAGGGCGACAGGTGGAGGGAAGGAGAGGCAGGAAGGAAGAAGGAGGGGGTGAAAAGAGTCCTGAGCTTTAGGTTATTTCTGCGAGAGTAGAGAAGTAAGTGGGGCACAATGAAAAGCGCATTTTTGCTCTTCCTCAGATGATTGGTCTTCAGCAACAGATTTTTTAAAGGTACAGGGGGGGCTGCCTACATGTTTTTTTACTCTATAAGACCCTGTCCTGGCCTACCACTAGACCACCAGGCAGAGTGGTGGGAATTTTTTTCTTGGGTTTTCCTCCTCTACATGTGGGTGCGTCTTATGGTCAGGTGCGTCTTATAGAGCGAAAAATATAGCAGATGTGATTCAATAAAACTTAGGCACAGTTTATAGAATCACGCCTAGAATTACATCGATAGGCGTCCTTGCACCATATTTATTTTAAAATTTATATACCGCATAGAAACTATGCGGTTTACAATATTACATGCATATATATTAAAAATACTAAACATGTTTCGACAAGACAAACACAGTAAAACATTAACTAATGATATCATTATTAAAACCTTCTTTTAAATTCATCCTACAAGATGGAAAGACAAAATCCTATAAAAACATTTACAGGACGGGAAAGCATTAACAGCAAATGCGTGATGAAACAAAATGACTAGAGGCTTCCTATCTCTTAGCATACTCCTGTAAATGCTTGGATCGTTACCTGGGGACTAAGTACACTTTCTTTTTACCATCACAATGGAGAGCTTTTCTAGACCTTAAAAAGATCTCTGGAGACTAGAAATGATCTGCTGGATTTAAGAGTTTGTGGGGCTGTTAAGCGTAGTCAGCTTTCTAGACTTAATTGTCTTGTTTTAGTTCTCTCCGTGGAATTTAAGGGATCTCCCTGTTTAATTGTGGTCTAAGAAAGATAAATAATCGGGATTCCGCTTATGATGGGTTGGTTTGTTTTTCTCGACAATTTTATGTTCTGTATTTCTGAAACAAGTGTACTACAATACAAACACATGCCCCAGCATTTATTGACAGACTTCTTATTCCATATGACCCTCGGAGAACTCTAAGATCTACCTCACAGCATACTCTTAATATCCCATCCTTAAGAATAATAGGCACTCGGCGTAATACAATCTTTTCAGTAACCGCCCCCACGATTTGGAATTCTCTTCCTATATATATACGATCTGAACACAATTTACAGAAATTTAAAAATAGTTTAAAATGTTTCTTTTTTAAAGATGCCTACAATTGACTATTCGTTTCAAGTCCAGCAACTCTTGATTTCCCCTCCCATTGTTCTTTCCTTTGCTGTATCTTTTCTTAATAAATATTGTAGTTCTCCCCCCCTTTTTCCTATTGTGTCCTTGTAGATTAACAAAAAAAACAAACAAATCTCAAAGTATGTTAAGATGTTAGTCTCTGTGTACTTTTGTTAATGTTTTAATTATTATTGTACAACGCTTAGTATTTTGGATAGGCATTTAATCAAATAATCAAATAAACTTGAAAACTTGAAACTACTTGCGATATATTATAAATCAATAAAAATAAAGTTTAAAAAAAACAACAAAAAAAAAACAACAAATAGTTTTCAGGCCTAAATGAGTGTGTCTAAGTCCAGATCAGGTGCCTACATGTAAAACACAAGATAGGCGCCTACCATTCAATTAAGTGCAATTAGCATCAATTACAAGCTGTCAATTAATGCCAATTAAGCTTTTAAAAATAAAATTTAGGCACCCGGATTGGCTAGACGGCCTATCTAGGCCTAATTTTAGGTGTCATTTATAGACTCTGGGCCTAAGTGCACATTCTAAAATGACAATTACCGGCATAATTGCCATTATAGAATACTAGGATGAGTCTGCGGTTTTGTGCATAGCTTTAGACAGGAGCTCTTAACCCTAACTCAAGCCCTTAACCCTACATGCTGTCAGATGCATAATAAACTGTATTCTATAACCTAACCCCCAAGTTCTGTATATGGTGAACATAAGAAGTGCCTCTGCTGGGTCAGACCAGAGGTCCATCGCGCGGCGGCCCAAGAGGTCCAGGACCTGTGTAGTAGTCCTCTATCTATACCCCTCTATCCCCTTTTCCTTCAGGAAAGTGTCCAATCCCTTCTTGAACCCTAATACCGTACTCTGCCCTATTACGCCCTCTGGAAGCGCATTCCAGGTGTCCACCACACGTTGGGTAAAGAAGAACTTCCTGGCATTTGTATTGAATCTGTCCCCTTTCAACTTTTCTGAATGGCCTCTCGTTCTTGTAGTTTTCAAAAGTTTGAAGAATCTGTCCCTCTCTACTCTCTCTATGCCCTTCATGATCTTGTAAGTCTCTATCATATCCCCTCTAAGTCTCCTCTTCTCCAGGGAAAAGAGTCCCAGTTTCTCCAATCTCTCAGTGTATGAAAGGTTTTCCATACCTTTTATCAAACGCGTCGCTCTCTGAACCCTCTCGAGTATCGCCATATCCTTCTTAAGGTACGGCAACCAATATTGGACGCAGTACTCCAGATGCGGACGCACCATCGCTCAATACAACGGCAGGATAACTTCTTTCGTTCTGGTAGTAATACCCTTCTTGATTGTACCTAGCATTCTATTCACTCTTTTAGCGGCCGCTGTGCACTGTTCCGACGGCTTCATTGTTTTGTCCACAATTACCCCCAAGTCCCTTTCATGGGAACTCTCACTCAATAACATCCCTCCCATTGTATAGCTGTACCTCGGGTTTTTTGGTTCCTACATGCAATACTTTACATTTCTCTACATTGAACTTCATCTGCCATCTCGTTGCCCACTCCCCTAGTTTGTTCAGGTCCCTTTGTAATTCTTTGCAGTCCTCTTTAGTCCGAGCACCACTAAATAGTTTGGTATCGTCTGCAAATTTTATTATTCGCACTTCGTCCGTTTCTATATCCTTTATAAATATATTGAATAGCAGCGGTCCAAGCACCGACCCCTGCGGAACACCACTCGTGACCCTCCTCCAGTCCGAGTAGTGGCCCTTTACTCCTACCCTCTGCTGCCTATCCGCCAACCAATTTCTGATCCATCTATGTGCCTGAAGTTGTGTATGCAAATCAGAGACACAGCCAATTTGCATAGAAGACGTCGTGGCCTAGTGGTTAGATCTAAGGCCTCGGCACCCTGAGATTGTGGGTTCAAATCCCACACTGTTCCTTCTGACCCTGGGCAAGTCACTCGATCCTCCATTGCCCCAAGTAAATTAGATAGATTGTGAGCCCACCGGGACAGAGAGGGAAAATGCTTGAGTACCTGATTGTAAAAACCGCTTAGATAACCTTGATAGGCGGTATATAAAATCCTAATAAACTTGAAACTTGAAACTTGAATAAAGAAATAAATATAAATACCTTAAATAAATAATTGGTCTACCCACAGCTTTGAATAAACTGACTGCCTGTCTAACCACAACTCAAGAATGGGTAAACAACAAACACCGCTTGAACCCAAGCAAAACAGAGATTCTATGGGTTCCTAACAAAAGTGGAGAAATACCCTTCAAAATATCCTTTGGGAATATAAGAACGTAAGAACATAAGAATAGCTTTACTGGGCCACACCAATGGTCCATCAAGCCCAGTAGCCCATTCTCACAGTGGCCAATCCAGGTCCCTAGTATCTGGCCAAATCCCAGAGTAGCAACATTCCAAACAGAACCCCAAGGAGTATCAAGATTCCAGAATCCCAAAGAGTAACAAGATTATAGAATCCCACAGAGTAGCAACATTCCATGCTACCGATCCTGGGCCCAGGAGTGGCTTCCCCCATGTCTTTCTCAATAACAGACTATGGACTATGAACTCCCTCTAAAATCACAGGTCAGGAATCTTGGGATACTGCTTGACTCACCACTCACTCTGATCCAGCTGCAAAATCTCTCTCCATATATCGAAAAGACAAAACTGGCCACAGTGGTCCATATCATGAGAACATCATAACTAGACTACTGCAATGCTCTGTACACTGGTCTAACCAAAAAGAGTTTGCATCAGCTGCAACTAATTCAGAATGCTACAGCACGACTGATAGAAGGCTGCCAAGAGGTGTGACCACATCACACCCTTCCTGCAGAAACTACATTGGCATTCCGGTACCTCACAGGACTACATTTAAATCTCTAGGTTTGATTTTCAAGGTTCTCAACCAAAAGGGCCCAGAATACTTAAAGAACAAGCTAACCCTTTATACACCCTTGCAACTTCTGAGGTCCTCTCAAGGAGTATCACTATTTGTACTCTCAACAAAATAAATTGTATGATGTGATACCGTCAGTGAACCTTCTCAGGAGTGGCCCCACTCTCTGGAATTTATTCTCACAGGGGCTACGTCTAACTCCAGACTACCTCTACTTCAGGAAGCAGATGAAAGCCTGTCTCTTCACCCAAGCCTTTAATACATAGGGGAGTGTGTGGTGCAGTGGTTAGAGCCACAGCCTCAGCACCCTTAGGTTGTGGGTTCAAATCCCACACTGCTGCTTGTGACCCTGGGCAAGTCACTTAATCCCCCCTTGCCCACTAGGACAGACAGGGAAAATGCTTGAAGGACCTGTATGTAAAACTGCTTTGAGTGTGGTTATAAAATTACAAAAAGGCAGCATACGATTCCCAGTACCATTCCCTGATGTCATAATGCCTGGCAGAAACCCAAAGAGTAGCAACATTCTAGAGTTCAGACTGTGATGTCATAATGCCTCATTCTACCAATGCCTCAGCAGCTTCACTGTTCTTTACTTGGCTCACTTCTGATATTGGAAGAGAGTGTGGCACAGTGGTTTGAGCTAAAGCCTCAGCACCCTGAGGTTGTGGGTTCAAATCCCACGCTGCTCCTTGTGACCCTGGGCAAGTCACTTAATCCCCCCATTGCCCCAGGTACATTAGATAGACTGTGAGCCTGCCGGACAGATAGGGGAAAATGCTTGAGTACATGAATGTAAACCACTAAGACTATAAGTAGTATATAAATGCTTACATAAAGAAATAATTGACTATAGACTCATTTTGCACCAGGACTAGCTTACCACAAACACACCATTTAAATCGGTTCCTTATATCTTGTTTAACTGTATAAACAACTTGCCCTTTTAGTCTCCCATATCCCAACACACTCCATACCACCCATCGTTCCCCATGTAATATCTGCACTTGACCCCTCAGGCATAGGATATGCTGTATTATAGTGTCATATTTATATTGCTTGAATGCTCTGATATTATTTTTAATTTAAGTACTTATACCACTTATAGCCACAGTGGTTAACATTCAGGTACTCAAGCATTTTTCCCTGTCTGTCCTGGTGGCTCACATTCTATCTAATGTACCCGGGGCAATGGGGGGATTAAGTGACTTGCCCAGGGTCACATGGAGCAGCGTGGGGGTTTGAACCCACAAGCTCAGGGTGCTGAGGCTGAAGCTGTAACCACGGCACTACACTTGGTATTCACTGTTGAATTTCTTGTCCAAGCTTCATAGGCATTCGAGTTCCTAAACACAGAAATCTCTAATGCTATCTATTAACAGCAGGGAAGCAGCACGTCAGTGCCAAGGGGCATAAGGAGGAGGGGGTCATACTGTAACAGAGCAGTTTGCATACTGTCAGAAAGATTAAAGACTGACAGCATCTAGATGAATTGCTGTCCCTTTCATTGGACAGACACGGCCGCCAGGCAAGTCAGCTTCCTGAGTACAGAAACTCTAAAATAGTTTTTGCTTTTTCATAGCTCAGGGTGGAACGGTTCAGTGCTGCAGACACCCTCAGCATTTGATGCATTAATTTTGCAAAGGCTTGCTGTGATGACCACAGACCGGAATTCGTCTTCTGGTCTATTAAGTCATTCAATGACCTTTAGAATTATAACACTACAGTATGTAACAAGATTTTTGTTCCTGGGCGATGGGTGTAATTTCCTAATTGCAGCCAAACAGAAAGGCAAGGGAGGCGTCTTTTCAACCAATGATCAAGTCTTTATTCAAAAATAAAGCAGTGCCAACAAGGATCCCAGTTTCGTCTTCATTAGAATGTTTTGGACTTAGCGTCCACCAGCCAAGTGTCCCCTGAGGAAGGCGTCTATCACACACCGAAACTGGGATCCTTGTTGGGACTCGATCATTGGTTGAAAAGACGCCTCCCTTGTCTTTCTGTTCATCTGCTCTTGATAGTGATTTTTTCGTCACAATGAGGTCATACAATGAGGTCATGAATTCTGGCCCTATAAGAGCATGCACGTTCCGGTTTGTTTGCCGGCGCCATTTTTGGATCCGCTAACAGCGGGTGAGGCTGTTCGCAGTGAGTACCAGTTTGTAATGTTTAGTTCGACTAACAGTTTTAAAAGCGGATATACTAATTAACCTTTTTAATTTTTTGTCATAGCCTGAACCCTTACGACCCCCGACGAAGCTTTAGCGAGCGAAACGGGTCCCGTCGGGCCTCTATAGTCACGGGCTAGACAAGCCGATTTATGCAGCAACAAGATAAAGCTAAGTGCTGCTAGTCATTTACACAGTTATTTATTTATTTATTGAAGTATTTATTTGCACTGGTGATAGTTTATATGGTGCTTTAAATATGAAAAGGTAAACATGAAAACCCAATGAAAGAAAACTGTATACCTGCTTTTATCTGTTTCAATGCCATTATTGAACAGTGCAGGACTCTGAGGGTTTCATGTTTCTAAACACTCTAGTGTGACTGTAATAGTCAGAAAAACACAAGTTCGTTTGTTGTTTTCCAGATCATGAGAGGAGCCACCGCCGCGTCTTTCAACTAAAAAAAAAACAAAACAAGGCGGATGTCGGCCCGATGGCTGGAGTTCACCGCTGAGTCCGGTGATTAGTGCTTCCCTCAACAGGAACCGTCGGGTCTAATTCAAATACTCCCGGCAGGTCGGGAGGGGGCGGAGCAGGCTCGCACGCCTGGCGGGGACCGGACAGGAACTAGACTCCCTGCAGGAGCCAGCCTGATGGCTGGAGATCACCGGACTGGACAGGGGGAGCAGGTAATAATAATAATAACTTTATTTTATATACCGCCAACTATCTTGCGACTTCTAGGCGGTTTACAATAAAGAGAAGTGGTTTACAATATAGAGAAACTGTAGTTACAATATAGATAAACTGTAGTTACAATAAAGAGAGACTGTACATACAGCGGATTAAAGGGTATAACATTGTACATCTGGTAGTTCCAACATTAATAAATATTAACAGCAGTTTGTGTGCCGTGCTGCTTACACATGATTAGAAATGTTCCTTAAATTGAATATAGTGTTCATGGTTGGTGATTGGGTTGGGGTTTATAATTTAATGATTTGGGTATGTTGTGGTATTATAAAGGGGGCTGATGTTCTGGTTCGTTATCTAAGTATTTCAAGAACAGGTATGTTTTTAGGTGTTTCCTAAATTCACCATAGTTGGTTGTATGTGCAATTAGTTTTTCTAAGTCTTTGCCCCATGTGGCTGCTTGGTACGATAACAGTTGTTGATGGTATCTCTTATATTTACACCCTCTAGCCGGTGGGGAGACAAATTTCAGGTGTGTTTTTCTTTCATGTCTGTTGGTTGGGAATGAGAAGAGGTCTGTGATGTATTTAGGGGCTAGACCGTTTAATACCGTTTAATAAGGGAGTGCTGCAGTACAGGAGGAGCAGGGAAGAGGTGATTCTGGACAGGGAGGGAGGTAACAGGAAGAGAGGCCTACTGCTGGATAGGGGAAGCAGGGAAGAGGTGCTGCTAGACGGGGGGGGGGGGGGGGGGGTGGGAGGTAAAAGGAAGGGAGAAGGGCTCCTGCAAAGGAGAAGAGCTACTGCTGGATGTGGGGAGCTGGAAATGGGGTGATGCTGAACAGGGGGAGATAAAAGGAGAAGGGCTACTGCTATATAGGGGGAGCAGGGAATGGGTGGGGGTGCTGCTGGACAGGGAGGAGGTAAAAGTAAGGGAGAAGGGCTGCTAGCACCCGTTAATGTAACGGGCTAAACAACTAGTGTATTTATATTGAAGTTGTACAAAGTTTTTCAAAATTTGCGATTATATTGTAAATCACTTTCTCGAATCAGCCCCCTATTGTAGTCTCCCATCATGTTCTCATTATATTGTCCTTGGTAGCGCGCATTCAAAGTCCAGTATATCCTGGTGGAAGCACTCATCTTGCTCCTCTGAGTATGCTTTGAATATCTCAAGATGAGCATCAAGAACATGGACTTTGAAAGACATCCTACAACTCATCCGCTATAATAAAAGCCTTAGCGCGCATTGTCGCAACCTGGGCTCCTGATTCCCGCAGCGAGCTGGGTTCACCGCAAATGTTACTGCTCCCAGCGCGTTCCCTCCAATTAGGGAATCCTTCAGGCCACCTAGGCATCGGCCTAGGGTGAAAACCAATAGGTAAAATGTCCACAGTGAAAGCAGGCAAGGAAACCACACAAACTCAAAAAGGTTAAAAAATAAAGATGTACTTTTATTTCTGACCCTGGGTCAGACAGTTCTGGTATTTATCAGTATGTTGTAACATTCTCCAATACATTCATTCAGAACTCAAAGTATGCAAAAACAGGGCCAACCTGTTGGCGTACCTAGCATATGTGACACCGGGGGCCCATCATTTTTTGACACCCCCCCCCCCCATCTGTACGAAAAACATGATTTTTAGTAACAAGCCACACGTCACACATGAGTACCTAGGAAAAAGCAGCAGTGAGCAGTACATCAATACACCCATTGTAAAACTAAACAAGCCAGACTAGTACAGATCAATCCTGCAGTCAATCCTAACAAAAAACCATGTCTTTTGAACACACAGAACACAGAAAACACCTTCGCCTAGTAGGGAATATGTCATCACAAACTAACCCCTCCCCCTTTTACAAAACTGTAGTGTGGATTTTAGCCACGGTGGTAACAGCTCTGACGCTCATAGAATTTTGAGCATCAGAGCTGCTACCACCATGGCTGGCGCTAAAAAACGCTCCACAGTTTTGTAAAAGGGGGGATAAAATAGAAATACATAGACAAAGGTTAAATTGAACCAGTAAGAAGCTGGACTCTGCATACAGTGCACCACAGAAACAGTGACACATGTCTCCTAAAGCAATAAATAAATAGAACATTTTTTTCTACCTTTGTCTTCTCTGGTTTCTGCTTTCCTCATCTTCTTGTAACTCTCTTCCTTCCATCCACTGTCTGCCGTCTCTCTTCCCCTATATAGCATCTTCTCTCTTTCTATGCCCCTTCCAGAAATTGTATGCCTCCCCCTTCCATCTCTTCTTTCACCCCCATTGGTCTGGCATCTCTCGCCTCTCCTTCCCTCTCTCACACCTCTCCTCTGCAATCCCTTTCCCTTTTTCCCCTCATTTTTCTTTTCAATTTATTTTCTGCATCTGTCTAGATTACGTTCTTACTACCCTCTCATCAATGTCCTTTTTTACTGTCTACCTAAAGCTTGCCACCTCTTTTCCTCACCACTCCAGTGTTTCCCTAACTCAATCCTTTTCTCCCCATCATGTGCCCTCCTTTTATTTATCCCCTCCTTCCATCATGTACCCTCTTTCTCCAACCCTTCCATCTAGTACCTTCTCCTCTCTCTGTCCACATTCCATCCTGCTCCCCTCTTTCTCTCCTCCCATTTCCTTCCTGCATTTGCTCCCTTATCTCTCCCATCTGCACTTCCATCCAGCATAGGCTCCCCACTACCATCCAATGTTTGCCCTTTCTCTCGCCATCCACCCCTCTTCAATCAGCATCTGCCGCCTTTCTTTCCCTCCAATATCCTTCCCCCTTGTCTCTCTCCTTTCTCTGTACATCAGTTCTATCAGCATCACACTTTCATACCACCCTGCCCCCTTTCTTTTCCTCCACCACTCTTCCATTCCAGCAATCCTGCTCCTTTCTCTCCCTTCATGCAGCAAGGTCCTACTCCGACGTACTTGATCTAGAGCGGACTCAGCAGCCGCATGCTGGAAGGTCCCGCGATGACTCGTCTGCTGGCTCTACTCCGGAAGAAGTAAGCTACGTTGAAAGGGGTAGACCCGGAAGACGCAGGGACTGCGACGTAACTTACTTCTTCCGGAGCAGAGCCGGCAGACGAGTCATCGCGGGACCTTCTTGCACCTCAGAGCGGCTGCCGAGAAAGTAAGTCAGAGGTAACATGACCATTTATTTTTTTCATCAAAAGGGGACATCTATTAATTAACTGTGTATCCTTTCTTTCATTTCTTTCTATCTGCACTCAGGCCCAACAATTGTCCCTCCTTCCTTCCCATGTCCTTAGTGCTCCAGTGCCTCCTTCCCGTGTCCTTAGTGCCCCCGTCCTGTGTCATTAGTGTCCCCAGTGCCTCCGTCCTGTGTCCATAGTGTCCCCAGTGCCTCCATCCTGTGTCCATAGTACCCCCAGTGCCCCCGTCCTGTGCCCTTAGTGCCCCCAGTGCCTCCATCCTATGTCCTTAGTGCCCCCAGTGCCTCATTCCCGTGTCCATAGTGCCCCCAGTGCCTCCATCCTGTGTCCATAGTACACCCAGTGCCCCCGTCCTGTGCCCTTAGTGCCCCCAGTGCCTCCGTCCTATGTTCTTAGTGCCCCCAGTGCCTCATTCCTATATCCATGGTGCCCCCAGTGCCTCATTCCTGTATCCATGGTGCCCCCAGTGCCCCCGTCCTGTGCCCTTAGTGCCCCCAGTGCCTCCGTCCTATGTTCTTAGTGCCCCCAGTGCCTCATTTCTGTATCCATGGTGCCCCCAGTGCCCCCGTCCTGTGCCCTTAGTGCCCCCAGTGCCCCCGTCCTGTGCCCTTAGTGCCCCCAGTGCCTCCGTCCTGTGCCCATGGTACCCCCAGTGCCTCCTTCCTGTGTCCATGGTGCCCCCAGTGCCTCCTTCCTGTGCCCATGGTATCCCCAGTGCCTCCATCTTGTGTCCATGGTGCCCCCAGTGCCTCCTTCCTGTGTCCAAAGTGCCCCCAGTACCTCCATCCTGTGCCCATGGTACCCCCAGTGCCTCCTTCCTGTGTCCATGGTGCCCCCAGTGCCTCCATCCTGTGTCCATGGTGCCCCCAGTGCCTCCATCCTGTGTCCATAGTGCCCCATTCCCGTGTCCTTAGTGCCCCCAGTGCATCCTTCTTATGTCCCCCCCACTGCCTTCCAGATTTTGTCCACCCCCAAAGCCTGCCTGCCTACCTATCTCCCTCCCTCCCTGCTGCGTTACGCCTGCCAGCTTGCCTGCCTACATCCTTCCCTCCCTGCCGAGGAAAAAAAAAGCGCCTCTCCTTCCTTTCCCCTGGTTCGTGCCACTGCAATCTTACCTCCCCGTTGCTAATCGCCGACAAGAAGTCTTCTTTCTGACGACAATTCTGACGTCGGAAAGAAGACTTCTTGTCGGCGATTAGCAGCAGCAGCAGGGAGGTAAGACTGCAGTGGTACGGACCAGGGGAAAGGAAGGGCAGGAGGACTCGGACCTGGCAAGAGGGCAGGAGGACCCGGGTAGTAGGGCAGTAGGGCAGGAGGACCTGGACCTGGCCGGCTGTGCACCCCCCAAGCCGTGCACCCGGGGCGGACCTCCCCCCCCCCCACCTTGGTAAACCACTGAACCTGGCCACCCTGGCTTTACCAGCACTAGAATGAATGTGTTACCAAAAATCAGAAAAAATAAAGAAAACACAAAACCAGAATTATGGCTGGACTTCAGTCTCAGTAACTCAGTCCTCTTCACTAGCCTTAATGGGTCAAGATAAGTTCAGCAATGCTCTCTTTCCTGGGCAAGAGCAGTAAGGAAACATACACACAGTTCTGGTTGTATGGCAATAAACTTTTCATAAACCAAAAGTAAACTGTTAAAGCTGGAGGACAGGAAGAAAGACAGACAGACAAAGGGTGCCAGGGAGAGAGACAGACAGAAAGAAAGACAGACAGCTAGCAGGAGGGAGAGAGATAGAAAGAAAGATAGACAGCGGGAGGGAGAGACAGAAAGAAAGGAAGAATGAGACAGGGGCAGGGAGAGAGACAGACAGACAGACATATATTCTAGCACCCGTTAATGTAACACTAGTTTTACTATAATTCTTCATCAGATTCTCAATCAACTTCACATAGTTTTTGGCCTTGTGATTACCTAGGAAGCCCCAAACCACTGTGACAAAGCTGTTCGAAGCTACATTTTCCTTCCTAGTTAGCTTCTTGGGAAATTCCTTGCACTCCAGGATCTTCTTTATCTGTGGTCCAACGAAGACACAAGCTTTGACCTTTGCCTCAGACAGATTAGGGAAGATGTCTTGAAGGTATGAGTACTTGAAGGCTGCTTACTCCTTATAGAGCTCTGACAAATTGTTTTTCCCCACAGAGAACTCAATCTGTCGTGGCCAGTCCTGCCTTTGGTAGTGTACCTTTGTGTCCCTGCTGTCCCAAATGCAAAGATAGTAGGGAAATTTGATAAAACCACCTTGGAGACCTATTAGGAATGCCACCATTTTGAAGTTTTCGATGACCTCCCAGCTTTATTGTTTGCCATATGGCAATACCCTACTATGTCTTAGTAAAAAAGCCCTTAAGTTTACTCAGCTTGGAATCAATCTGGAATGCTCTACAAAAAAGGTAAAATTTCAAATTATCAAATGTCCTGGTCAAAAAAGCAAAGTTTGAGGGGAATGATAGATATGTTCTATACTTTTGTGACATAAGCAATTAAGACATGTAACCAGGTGTAGTGTGGGGAGCGATAAGAGGTTTGAGATACTGAAGAGCTGTGAAGCAAATACACTTGTAAGTCAGTAACATAGAAACATGACGGTAGATAAAGGCCAAATGGCCCATCTAATCTTCCCATCAACAG
Source organism: Geotrypetes seraphini (assembly GCF_902459505.1). Lineage (NCBI taxonomy): Eukaryota > Metazoa > Chordata > Amphibia > Gymnophiona > Dermophiidae > Geotrypetes > Geotrypetes seraphini. The sequence goes on from NC_047085.1 coordinate 16,694,246, forward strand.
AAACCATTATCTCCTCCTCTCCCTATTGGCTAAGGCTCTTTACATCTGTATTGTGATGTCATAGAACTTTATGGTTATAGAAACATGATGGCAGATAAAGGTCAAATGGCCCAGCCAGTCGGCCCATCCGCAGCATCCACTGTCTCCTTCTCTCCCTATTGGCTAAGGCTCTTAACATTTGCATCTCCTCTTCCTATAGGCTAAGGCTCTGTGCACCTGCATTGTGAGGTCATAGAGCTCTATGGTTATAGAAACATGATGGCAGATACAGGCCAAATGGCCCATCTAGTCTGACCATCCACAGTAACTATTATCTTTTTCTCTCAGAAATATTAACCCCCAAATCTTCTGTTGCTTTTGTGAGCGCAACAAGAATGCTTCAAAAGACAATCCTGGTGCAATCTGTAGCTGTAATACATTATTTTGCTTCCTGTAAGTGAGCAATAAATACTGTAAAAACATGTCAGATTAATTAACTGGTTTTTTTGAATGTATCTGCAGCGTTTGCTTTTTGGGCATTATGATTAATATTCCCATTTGAAAGGATGACAGGGATGCTGTGATCCAACCTACAATTTTTTTGTATTTCTGAATGCTATTAAAGAGGGCTGTGCACGACCTTTCATATTGCTTCTAACCAGAAAGAAAACCAAAAAAACTCTGTGGAGTGACAATGTTCCTAAATGGACTTTATTTGAAAGTGTCAAAGTTCCAAAGGTCCACTGAAATCATCCACATAAAATAATTCCATCCACATAAAAGTAAATCATCCACATAAGAGAGCCTTAAAGGACCTAGTCCGCTAGGGATACAGGACCCAACACGGTTCGCGTTTCGACAAAAAGTCTTCTTCAGGGGTCCCTGGGGGTCCTATAAAGGTGAGTACGTGGGAAACAATTGTGTGGTGAGCCGGAAGTGAGACACTGCTTGTGTTTGCAACATTCTAGAGCTCAGACTGTGATGTCATAATGCCTCATTCCACCAATGCCTAAGCTCCGTCCTCATCTGCGCAAGCCTCAAACACTTTAAAATCCTAAGTAGCAAAAAACAAAAGGAATTGACCCCAAAATATCCACAAAGAAGAAAATCCAGAGAAAACCAAAAAAATTCTGTGGAGTGACGATGTTCCTAAAAGGACTTTATTTGAAAGTGTCAAAGTTCCAAAGGTCCACTGAAATCATCCACATAAAAGTAAATCATCCACATAAGAGCCTTAAAGGACCTGGTCCGCTAGGGATACAGGACCCAACACAGTCCGCGTTTCGACAAAAAGTCTTCTTCAGGGGTCCCTGGGAGTCCTATAAAGGTGAGTACATGGGAAACAATTGTGTGGTGAGCCTGAAGTGAGCTAAACTAAGTTAGCTAAAATTTTTTTAAATTGATGTCTTCAATTTGTATCGGTCTTGATCTAAAGATCCAAGCACAGTATCACATTTGTTATTTCATTATGCTAATGTCCTTAATTACTGGCATGCTATAAGGGCTAAATTTCCAAGATATTCAGTCTGGACGTGACTATACAAATTTCATGCAAATTGATAGTTTTGTGTTCATCGACCCCTGGTATATGTCTTTCTGTTAATCACGCCAAACTTTTTAATATTAGGTTTGCATTAGCCTCTCATTTAATTGTTTGAAATTGGAATAAAGATAATTCAGACCTTAATGCATCTGAATGGTTCAGTTATTTATATATGACTAGGAAATATAAAGAAATCCTGGTCTTAAAAAAAAATCATAATTATTTGCATTTGTATTTACCATATTTTAATATTGGAATCCACATTTTCAAGTTTTTCCACGATCTCTTTAGAAAGTAATTGATACTGGGTAATAACCGATTTCAATAAATCCTCCATCCTTATATTAAGTTGCCATAAAACTTTCAAAGAAACGTCCTGTGGGGTTTTATCCGAGCCATCAAACCCATCCATTAGAGCAGAAGAAATCCGAGGCATTTTTAAAAAGGAAATAACAGGAATAGTCTGAGGTTCACAGGCTTCCATAGAAGCACTAGGACCAATTTCTGGTCCTGGCCCCGCAGGAAAATCAGGAAGACGAGGAGGAGTTTGCTCAGGAGAGCTAAGTGAGGCCCCTGAAGCCTGTTCTGATCTCACAACCTGAAAGGAGTTTGGCTGATGAGATGTCACATGACGGTCCATCGGGCCTGATGATACCAAGTTAGAGACTTTAGCTTTTTCCTTTTCGCTTTCCCATTAAACAATACTCAATCTTATCAATTATCAAGAAAAAAAGGAAGGAAATATTTACCAATCCACATTCCACTTGTCTCCAAATGGCCAAAGGGGCTCCCAAGAGGGCTTGCGTACCTCTTAGGGCCATGCGCCACAAGAGTGTCAGTGTTTTCTGTCTGTTGGATAGGACCCCGATGATGTCACGAGTGGCCCTTCTCAGTGCCTCTCCAAATCATGGCACTAGAGGACAGAAGAAAAACTGCTGAAAGACTAAGAGGCAGGCACAACCAACCGGAAAATGACCCTCTCTCCGTCACTAGACACCATTCAGATCAGCACTCCCTCCAGTCCGATAACTTCTTAAACATCATAACTATATAACATATAGAAACAGAGAAAAATAAAGGTAGATGAAGACTGTATGGCAGGGGTTTCAAAGTCCCTCTTTGAGGGCCACAATCCAGTTGGGTTTTCAGGATTTCCCCAATGAATATGCATGAGATCTATTAGCATACAATAAAAGCAGTGCACGCAACTAGATCTCATGCATATTCATTGGGGAAATCCTGAAAACCTGACTGGATTGCGGCCCTCGAGGAGGGACTTTGACACTCCTGCCGTATGGCCTATCTATGCGGTCTAGTATCCCCTTCTATCTCTTAGAGATCCAATGTACTTATCCCACAGTTTCTTGAATTCAGATACAGTTTTCACCTCCACCATCTCCACTGGGCGGCCGTTCTATGAAAAAGTATTTTCTGATGTAATTTCTGAATCTCTTCCCTTTTATCTTCGTCCTATGCCCCCCTCATTCCATAAATGCGCATAAAAGACTTGCCTTATGCGCGTTGATGCCACATAGGCATTTAAACGGCTCTATACAATCTCCCCCCCTCTTCTCTCCTGCCAAAGTATCTCAGAGGTAAGAAAAGCCTTTTCCAAACCTACATAAAACAAACGTATGCAGACCACAATACAAATCTTATACTAATGTTTTCTAGAACCTTCTGACTTATTCGAGTTATGTCTCCGGAAATGAAAAAATAAAAGTGCATTGTTTTATTGTGTCCTATTTTGTTCTGTGCTGCTTTGGATAACCGAGGACCATGAACACACATTTTAATAATGAAATAAATACGTAATTGTAAGTTCATAAGCTGACCTGAAAGCAGTCTTAAGTCTCTGTCATGTTTTATTATGCTTCTGTTCAGTTGATTGATGTCACAGGTGATCAGTTATGCAAGCCAAGAGGGAACAAAGAAGCTCCATCCTTCAGCACGCAAGTCAGCTGGAACGCGAGATCATTATTATCCCTACTTTTATCCTTCATGTTCCAGGAAAGTCACTTCAAGGAGTCAGATTCTTTCTGGTAATGCTCCCTTTCCATCTTTCTGGGTATAAATCTTTCTTAGGTCCATAGGGTCTGATTCTATAAATGGTGCCTAGATCAGTGGCAACTAGCCAACATCTGCACAAAACATACATTTTTTAATTGGCATTATAACTGAAAATGCCATAGAATGACACGGTGACAAAATTCATCACCGTCCCCGTCCCCGCGGATAACCGCGGGAAACCATCTTCATGTCGTTCTTTAAGGAGAGAGGGAAGAATCAGAGTATGAATGGCCACAACCACTGACCCACAAGCTTTGCTTTGAAGAATGCTGGTGTAGAAGGACTGAGGTTGAAACAGACACTAAAGAATGACAGTCTCTGGTATCCAGAGCAGATATTGTGATGTCATAATGCCTCATTCCACCAGTGCCTAAGAGCCAATCACATCAGTGATGTCACAATGGCTTCATTATCCTTGGCTCCCATAAGAATCAGAGTATGAATGGCCACAACCACTGACCCGCAAGCTTTGCTTTGAAGAATGCTGGTGTAGAAGGACCGAGGTTGAAATAGATACTAGAAAATGACATGGAATTATTTCCCGCGGTTATCCGCGGGGACGGGGACTGTGATGAATTTTGTCACCGTGTCATTCTCTGATGCCATTAAAGCTAATTTTAAAACAATCAAAATGATATAAATGAATTTCTGCATGGAAATTGGCATGACGTTTACCGGTGCCTATACCAAGGTACCCACAGGAAAAGTAGATGTACTTAGGGGCGGAGTTTGAGCTTAAAGGCCAGGAAAATCCTAGCCTAATATGCCGGCGCTTAATTTGTAGACGCCTACCGATGCGTCAAAGTGGGTTACAACAAATGGTCAAAGAACCACGATTCTTGGTGCAACTTTGGCATTCCAAGTATTGATGCAGTACATTGGTCTTATAATTATATTGGCTGTTGGGGCAGCATTAGTGACATGCAGTTCAACATAGCTTCATTGACGTACAGTTTGAAGATAGTAGTGATTAATGCAGAAGTAGTGGTTAGCGCCCAAGTAAAGGATCTGGGTGTCATTGTAGACAATACGATGAAACCTTCTGTCCAATGTACGGTGGCGGCCAAAAAATGCAAACAAGATGCTAAGAATTATTAAGAAAGGGATGGTTAACAAGACTAAGAATATTATAATGACCCCGTATCGCTCCATGGGGCGACCTCACCTGGAGTACTGCGTTCAGTTCTGGTCTCCTTATTTTCAAAAACATATAACAGCACTATAAAAGGTTCAAATAAGAGCAACCAAGAAGATAAGGGGATGGACCTCCTCTTGTATGAGTCCATACACTAACACGCACGCGTTAGTGTTTAGTGCATGGTTAGCGAGCTAATATTTAGCATGCGTTAAAACGCCTTTGGAAAAGGACCCCTAAGTTTAAAATATATTTATAAAATATTTTGAATGCAAAGGAAAAAAAAGACATTAAAATATGGGATTGATTACAATTGTAGCTGTGTGATGAGCTATCAACCCATACAGCCTTCTGAAGATCTCTATTACACTCAACAAAATTTAAATATCTAGGGGCTTCGCTGATCGATTTGCCCTTATCATTTGTGATCAGCCTAACTCTGAATGACATGCTTTCCTAGGTGACATTTAGAGAACCAGGCAATGGTCAGACCCCACTTGGAATACTGCGTCCAACATTGGTCTCCCAACCTAAAGAAGGATACAAAACTGCTGGAGAGGGTGCAGAGACGAGCAACGAAACTAGTAAAAGGGATGGAGAAACTGGAATACGAGGATCGACTTAAGAGACTGGGATTGTTCTCCCTTGAGAAAAGGAGACTGCGAGGGGATATGATCGAGACCTTCAAAATACTGAAAGGAATCGACAAAATAGAGCAGAAAAAGTTGTTTACATTGTCCAATTTGACACGGAGAAGAGGACATGGAATGAAGTTAAGGACAAGTTCAGGACAAGTTAAGGACAAGTTCAGGACAAATATCAGGAAGTTCTGCTTCACGCAGAGTGTGGTTGACACCTGGAATGCTCTCCCAGAAGAGGTTAATGCGGAATCCACCGTTCTAGGATTTAAAAGCAAACTAGATGCACATCTCCTTACAAGAGGCATAGAGGGATATGGGTGACTAAAAATTACGCCAGGTGTACACCTGGCAGGGCTTCCGCACGTGCGGATCGCCGTACTAGATGGATCAAAGGTCTGATCCAGAGAAGGTGCTTTTTATGTTCTTATGTTTTATTCTTATTTATTTTTTAATATGAAGAAAGTCCTTAGCCATGTGAGAGAATTCTAAAGTGCAATTTTCTTTATCTGCTTTCTTTTCTTTGCCTTGCCAAATCTTACTTCTATCTCTTTCATGAGCCTTTCTGTATCCCTCCTTAAATACAGCGTATGGAGTCTCTTCATTCTAAGGGCACCTTTTATCGCACGCATTCATTTCCTGCAAACATTCGGAGACAAGGGAGGCTAAATTAGAATACATGGCCAAGTCTACAGCGGTCAAAGCGGCAGTCAGAGAGGCCAAGCATCGGATTGAAGTAAACCTAGCAAAGAACATTTAGAAGGGGGACAAATCCTTCTTCAGGTATATTAGTGACAGAAAAAGAAACACTGACGGGATAGTGCGCCTTAGGAAACCAGACGGGAATTATGTAGAAACAGATTCAGATAAAGCAGAACTCCTAAATGAATACTTCTGCTCGGTCTTCTCCTGCGAGGCACTGGGGTCCGTTCCACAGTTGCAGGCAAAGCAGAGTTCGGATGACCTGTTTCGGAATTTTGAATTCACACCCAGTGACATCTACGAAGAACTATCAAGACTCCAGGTGAACAAAGCCATGGGACCGGACAATCTACATCCCAGAGTGCTCAGTGAGCTCAGTGACGTCCTAGCAGAACCGTTATCCGTACTCTTCAATCTCTCCCTGAGTACGGGAAGAGTCCCCTTAGACTGGAAAACAGCCAATGTCATTCCTCTGCACAAAAAGGGTTGCAGGACAGAGGCTGCAAATTATAGGCTGGTGAGTCTCACATCAATAGTGAGTAAACTCATGGAAACACTAATCAAACGAAAATTGGACACGATCCTAGACGAGGAGAATCTACGCGATCCCCACCAACATGGATTCACCAAGGGTAGGTCCTGCCAATCCAATCTCATCATCTTCTTTGACTGGGTAATAAGAAAACTAGATTTGGGAGAGTCCCTGAACGTCGTGTACTTGGACTTCAGTAAAGCTTAGTGTCCCCCACCGCAGGTTATTGAGCAATATGAAATTGATGGGATTAGGTGAAACACTAACTGCATGGGTCAACGATTGGCTGAGTGGTAGACTTCAGAGGGTGGTGGTTAATGGTACCCATCCAAAACATCGGAGGTGACCAGTGGTGTGCCGCAGGGCTCGGTCTTGGGCCCAATCCTTTTCAACATATTCATAGGAGACATGACTCAGGGGTTTCAAGGTAAAATAACATTATTCGCCGATGATGCCAAACTATGTAACATTGTAAGTAACAACAAATTGTCCGACAGTATGACGCAGGACCTGCTTTCATTGGAACATTGGTCCTCGACCTGGCAGCTTAACTTCAACGCTAAAAAATGCAAGGTCATGCACCTTGGCTACAACAATCCGTGCAGAACGTACACATTGAATGGAGAAACCTTGGCTAGGATTGCAGCAGAACAAGATTTTGGGCTGATCATTAGTGAAAACATGAAAACTACCAATCAAGTGGAGAAGGCTTCATCCAAGGCTAGGCAAATGCTGGGTTGTATCCGAAGAAGCTTTGTCAGTCAGAAACCCGAAGTCATAATGCCATTGTACAGAACCACGGTGAGGCCTCATCTAGAGTACTGTGTACAATTCTGGAGGCCACATTACCGTAAGGATGTGATAAGAGTTGAGTCGGTTCAGCGAATGGCCACCAGGATGGTCTCGGGGCTCAAGGATCTCTCGTACGAAGAAAGGCTGAATAAATTGCGGCTATACTCTCTCGAAGAACGTAGGGAGAGGGGAGACATGATTGAGACGTTTAAATATATCACTGGTCGTATCAAGGTAGAAGATGATATTTTCTTTCTTAGAGGACCCTCAGCCACAAAAGGGCATCCGCTAAATATCAAGGGCGGGAAGTTTCATGGCGACACCAGGAAGTACTTCTTCACCGAAAGGGTGGTTGACAATTGGAATGGGCTTCCAGTGCAGGTGATCGAGACCAGCAGCGTGCCAGATTTTAAGCATAGATGGGATGCATATGTCGGATCTCTAAGAGGGTAGAGTTAAGGGGATGGGTCATCAGAGTGGGATCTCTCAAAGGGTAACTAGGAGGGAGGGTCTTGATGGGCTTTGGCCCTTTTCTGCCGTCACTTTTCTATGTTTCTATGACTTTCTATCATGCGCTGACCCCCCGCACTAGCCGAAAAACTACCGCCTGCTCATGAGGAGGCGGTAGCGGCTAGCGCGGCCGGCAGTTTAGCACACGCTATTACGCGCGTTGAACCGCTAACGCGGCTTCGTAAAAAGAGCCCTAAAACTTTGTTTCTCAATTCTCCAGCTTCTCTAACAAAAGCCATTTGATCAGAGCCTAAGTGCTTAATCTTTATGAATTGACAATAAGGTAAATTCCATTTAAGGGCTCCGCAATTTATTTTCTTCTAAAATGGATCAGAAATCTCAAATTAGAATCTAACTCGTTAATCCAGTTGTGGAAAGCAAGAAGTTCATTCTCCGTTCCGTGACATTTAATGAACATATCATCTAAGGGCTCCTTTTACTAAGGTGCGCTAGCGTTTTTTAGCGCAGGCAGGAAATTACCTCGTGCTACGCGGCTAGAACTAATGCCAGCTCAATGCTGGCGTTAAGGTCTGGCGCACGTGGTAATGTAGCGCGTGCTATTCCGTGCGTTACAGCCCTAGCACAGCTTAGTAAAAGGAGCCCTAAAAGTTGTCTTTTATAAATACAACAATTCAATATATCTCCTTAAATTTTGCCTCGTCTAGGTTAGGTATCGATGGTGCCACTGTATAGGCCGCGATTGTCCCTTTTATTTGTTGAGACAATTAATTCATAATAAAACAGGAAATGCTGTATATACTCGAATATAAGTCGACCCGAATATAAGTCGAGACCCCATTGTTCCCCCCAAAAAGGAGGAAAAATGGTTGACTTGAATATGCGGCTTAATATTCAAGTGCCCTGCCCTGACAGGCTCTGCACCCAGCTCCTTCTATGCCTCTATGGCTTGTTTTAAGTGCGTTTTATGGTTCCAAAAGATAGACGTGCCTCTGGAAAATGGACTTATTTGGTACTAACTTATATGCGTGTACCTATATTAACAATATGCACTCTTTATCCCGTTAGCAAATATACTTGTCTCCCAGAACCTCAGTGACACCACTTAAGGCTCACGCTTTTCATCGCTTTAAGCTTTACGTGTCAGATCATCATTGGTTCTAAACATTGGCGCTTGCAGTTTTGTAAATGGCCAGGTCTGGATGTTCCACAAAACGTCTAAACCTGGATTAAGACGTCATATCGAAAATTCCCCCCCCCCCCTACGCCAACATTTTGGTCCTCTTTGCTCCTTGTGGTTTAAAAAAAAAAATGTTTGTTTATATTGCTTCCACTGTATATAAACAGATCTCATGCATATTAATTTAATTATTTCATTTATTTAATTTTCTATACCGTTCTCCCAGGGGAGCTCAAACGGTTATTACATGAATTTATTCAGGTACTCAAGCAATTTTCCTTCTCTGTCCCGGTGGGCTCACAATCTATCTAGTGTACCTGGGGCAATGGGGGGATTAAGTGACTTGCCCAGGGTCACAAGGAGCAGCTCAAGGTTGGAACCCACAACCTCAGGGTATTGAGACTGTGGCTGTAACCACTGCGCTACTCTAGAAATCAAAATGTAGCAAAAGTGAGCCGAGTAAAGGACAATCCAGCCATTGTGACATCACTGATGAGGTTGGCTCTTAGGCATTGGTGGAATGAGGCATTATGATGTCACAATACCAGCTCTGGTTATCAGAGGCTGAAACTTTTCACACTATTTATTTATTCAGTTTTCTATGCTGTTCTCCCAGGGGAGCTCAGAATGGTTTACATTAATTTATTCAGGTACTCAAGCATTTTTCCCTATCTGTCCTGGCGGGCTCACAATCTATCTAATGTACCTGGGGCAATGGGGGGGATTAAGTGACTTGCCCAGGGTCACAAGGAGCAGCGTGGGTTTGAATCCACAACCCCAGGGTACTGAGGCTGTAGCTTTAACCACTGAGCCACTCTAGAAATTGAAATGTAATCAAAGTGATCCAAGTGTAGGACAATCCAGCCATTGTGACATCACTGATGAGGTTGGTTCTTATTGGTGGAATAAGGCATTATGATGTCACAAAACCAGCTCTGGCTATCAGAGGCTGAAGCTGTTCACACTATTTATTTATTCAATGTTCTCTACTTTTCTCCCAGGGGAGCTCAGAAAGGTTTACATGAATTTATTCAGGTACTCAAGCAGTTTTCCCTGTCTGTCCCGGTGGGCTCACAATCTATCTAACGTACCTGGGGCAATGGGGGGATTAAGTGACTTGCCCAGGGTCACAAGGAGCAGTGTGGATTTGAACCTACAACCCCAGGGTGCTGAGGCTGTAGCTTTAACCATTGCACCACACAATCCTGAAAACCCAACTGGATTGCCCACCCTTCGTCTGGAATGATACTTCAGAATACAGTCAGTAATAAGAGCCAAGATGACTAAAAGATTAGCTGGACAGATTTGTTTTAGAGCTTCTTTTACTAAGCTGCGAAAGCGGTTTCAGCGCACGTGCTAGACCTTATATATGTATTGATTTACTTGTTGTGAGCCGCTTAGAACCTCCCTGGTATGATGGCATATAAATAAATAAATAATAATTATTATTAATGCCAGCATTGAGCTGGCATTAAGATGTAGCCATGTAGTGCAGGTTTAGCGAATGCAGCAATTCTACGCACGCTAAAAATGCTATCGCAGCTTAGTAAAAGGAGCCCTTCGTGTTATTATGCTATTTTGGAGTTAAGCCTTTATCACACATTATTAGATTTTATCTAGGATGATCAAAAGAGCCTTGCACAATGCTGTTGGACTACTTAATGCGATGATTTCATCTGATTGTATGAATTCTGCGCTTGAGTACTTCGTGAAAGGGGAGATGTGTGTCATAATAGAATGTGGTAACAGTCATCAGTGCTCAGATTATTTGTCATGCCAGCATGAAAATACTGAACGTGGTAACTTAGATCCCACATCTCGCATCACTCATTGGTCTTTAAGGCAGTTGGTGTCTCTCCTGTCAGAAACCGCCCACAAACGCTCCTACAGCCACTTCATCCCCCAACTCTGGAACCGACTGCCCCGTAAATCAGATTACAGAACTCATTGATGACCTTCCGGAAAGCAGTAAAGACCCTCCTCTTCAACTAAAATTACAACTGCAATCTACCCCTTTAGCCCCTTAAATTCCCCCTTCCTTCTACCCTCTCGTCTCCAATCTTAACCTGTAATTAAATTGCTATATAGTCCTTGTACTTAAACTATTGTATAGTCTTTGTACTGTCCAAATGTATTCCACTGTGAATGTTTGCTTGTAGGCCATTTTGAGCTACTGGGAGGACGGGATAGAAATCAAATTAAATAAATAAATAAATAGAGGTGAGGGATAAGTGAACTAGGTAATAAGAAGAAACACAAGCCCTGGCAAGTTAGATGCAAAGCATTGATAAAGACAGCTAAGAAAGAATATGAAGAGAAACTTACAAAAGAGGCAAAAACTCAGCAATTTTTTTAAGGTATATCAGAAGCAGAGAATCTGTGGGACCATTGGATGACCAAGGAGCGAAAGGGGTGCTCAGGGAGGATAAGGCCATAGTGGAAAGACTGAATGAATTCTTTGTTTCGGTCTGTACGTAAGAAGATGTAAGAGATCTACCTGAACCGGAAATGGTTTTCAAGCGTGATGATGCGGAGGAACTGAAAGAAATCTCTGTGAATCTGGAAGATGTACTGAGCCAAGTCGACAAGTTAAAAAGTGATAAATCACCTGGACTGGATGGTATACATCCCAGGGTACTAAAATGACTCAAACATGAAATTGCTGACCTGCTGTTATTGATCTGTAACCTGTCGCTCAAATCATCTGTAGTACCTGAAGATTTGAGTGTGGCCAATGTTACGCCGAGTTTTAAAAAGGGCTCCAGGAGAGATCCGGGAAATTACAGACTGGTAAGCCTGACTTCAGTGCCGGGCAAAATGGTAGAAATGATAATTAAAAAAAAAATTGAGCAACATGTAGACAAACATGATTTAATGAGACGGAGTCAGCATGGGTTCAGCCGAGGGAGGTCTTGCCTCACAAATTTGCTTGACTTCTTTGAAGGTGTGAATAAACATGTGGATAAAGGTGAGCCAGTTGATGTAGTGTTTCTAGATTTTCAGAAAGCTTTTGATAAAGTTCCTCATGAGAGACTCCTGAGAAAATCAGATTCATGGAATAGGTGGCAAAGTTCAGTTGTGGATTAGGAATTGGTTATCGGATAAAAAACAGAGGGTAGGGTTAAATGGTCATTTTTCTCAATGGAAGAGAGTAAACAGGAAATTGGAAGACTGCGTGGACAAATAGAAAGTGATGCACATTGAGAAGAATAACCCAAATCACATTTACCGTATGCTAGGATCCACCTTGGGGAGTTAGTGCCCAAGAAAAGGATATGGGGTATGATTAAAGCTTCCACCCAATGTGCAGTAGCAGCCAAAAAAGCAAAAGCTAGGAATTATTTAAAAAGGGATGGTTAACAAGACTAAGAATGTTATAATGCCTCTGTATCGCTCTATGGTGTGACCTCACTTGGAGTATTATGTTCAGTTCTGGTCTCCTTATCTCAAGAAAGATATAGTGGCACTAGAAAAGGTTAAAAGAAAGAGCGACCAAGATAGAAACATAGAAATTGACGGCAGAAAAGGGCCATAGCCCATCGAGTCTGCCCATACCAGTGACCCACTCCCTGATTCTTACTCTCCTAGAGATCCCACATGAATATCCCATTTCCTCTTGAAATCTAACACGCTGCTGGCCTCAATCACCCGCTGAGGCAGCTCGTTCCAATGATCGACCACCCTCTCGGTGAAGAAGTACTTCCTAGCATCACCCTGAAATTTCCCTCCTCTGATTTTCAGCGAATGTCCTCTGGTTACCGAGGGCCCCGTAAGACTGAAGATATCATCTTTCACCACTATACGCCCAGTAATATACTTGAAGGTTTCAATCATGTCTCCTCTCTGTCTTCGCTCCTCCAATGAGTACATCCGCAGTTTTTTTAACCTTTCTTCATACGTGAGATCCCTGAGCCCCAAAACCATCCTGGTAGCCATTCACTGAACCGACTCAATTCTCAACACATCTTTTCGGTAGTGTGGTCTCCAGAATTGAACACAATACTCGAGATGAGGTCTCACCATGGATCTGTACAGTGGCATTATTACTTCAGGTTTTCTGCTGACAAAACCCCTACGGATACAGCCCATCATTTGTCTTGCCTTGGACGAAGCCTTCTCTACTTGATTGGCAGCCTTCATATCGTCGCTAATGATCACTCCTAAATCACGTTCCATCGTGGTCCTGGACAAGGTTTCACCATTTAGTGTGTAAGTTCTGTGTGGATTTTTTTTGCCTAGATGCATTATTTTACATTTTTTAGCATTGAAGCCTAGCTGCCAAGTTGATGACCACTGCTCGAGTTGTCTTAGGTCCTGCGTCATAGAGTCAGGCACACTGCTTTTGCCAACTATGTTGCATAGTTTGGCATCGTCGGCAAACAGTGATACTTTTCCTCTAAGTCCTTGGGTTAAATCTCCTATGAATAAATTAAATAGAATCGGCCCTAAGACGGAGCCCTGAGGTACTCCACTCATCACTGCTGACGTTTTTGGAGGGGGTACCGTTTACCATCACCCTTTGAAGCCTACCATCTAGCCAATCCTTTACCCATGTAGTGAATGTATCCCCTAATCCCATTGATTTTAGTTTGTTCAACAGCCTGCGGTGTGGGACGCTATCAAAAGCTTTGCTGAAGTCCAAATATATCACGTCAAGGGACTCACCGGCATCCAGATGTCTGGTCACCCAATCAAAGAAGTCAATCAGATTAGATTGGCAGGACCTTCCCCTGGTAAATCCGTGTTGATGTGGATCACGTAAACTTTCTTCGTCTAGAATTTTGTCAAGTTCCTGTTTGATCAGTGTTTCCATGAGTTTGCACACTATGGATGTAAGACTCACCGGTCTGTAATTTCCTGTCTCTGTTCTGCATCCCTTTTTGTGGAGTGGAATTACGTTAGCTGTTTTCCAGTCTAGGGGTACTTTTCCCGTGCGCATGGAAAGATTGAAGAGTACAGATAGTGGTTCAGCCAGAACTTCACTCAGCTCTCTGAGTACCCTGGGGTGTAGATTGTCTGGCCCCATTGCTTTGTCAACTTTGAGTCTTGAAAGTTCGTGGTAGACGCTACTAGGTGTAAATTCGTAATCGCGAAACAGGTCATTTTGGCTGTCTCTTATTTGTAGTTGTGGACCATCTCCTGGCGCTTCACAGGTGAATACTGAGCAGAAGTATTCGTTTAGCAGTTCTGCCTTGGTAGAAGATGGTAAAGGGGATGAAATTCCTCTCATATGAGGAAAGACTAAAATGGTTAGGGTTCTTCAGCTTGGAAAAGAGATGGCTGAGGGGAGATACGACTGAAGTCTACAAAATTCTAAGTGGAGTAGAACGGGTACAAGTGGATCCATTTTTCACTCCATCAAAAATTACAAAGACTAGGAGGACACTCAATGAAGTTACAGGGAAATACTTGTAAAACCAATAGGAGGAAATATTTTTTCACTCAGAGAATAGTTAAGTTCTGGAACGCATTGCCAAGGTTGTGGTAAGAGCAGATAGCGTAGCTGGTTTTAAGAAAGGTTTGGACAATTTCCTGGAGGAAAAGTCCATAGTCTGTTATTGAGAAAGACATGGGGGAAGCCACTGCTTGCCCTGGATCGGTAGCATGGAATGTTGCTACTCTTTGGGATTCTAGAATCTTGTTACTCTCTGGGATTCCGGAATCTTGCTACTCCTTGGGGTTCTATATGGAATGTTGCTACTCCTTGGGTTTTGGCTTGATGGGCCTTTTGTCTGACCTGGTAAGGCTATTCTTATGTTCTTACCCAGAACAGTCTGAAGAAGAAAGGGGCATAGCAATGAATTAGAAACAAGTAAAGCACCACTTGAATGTATTTTGATAATCTAATTTACAAAGGTAACACTTTTAAGCTACCAGGAATTTAAAAAAAAAAAAAAACCATAGGTTACAGAGCCTGGGAGGTCATTTTAGAAGATTTGGTAGCTTTTTAAGCATATAAATGGCCAGTATTGTTCATAGTGGGAAGAAAAATATAGAAACACGGTGGGCCTGATATTAAAAGCACAGGAAGCAGCCTGGCTTTCTCTCATGGTCAGTGACGATCCTGGATATTCAATGCCAGGACCGTATCCAGCCACCAGTAATGAATATCCAGGTCAAAGTTCAGCAGCTCACACTAGGCCAGCCAAGCTGATTTTCATCAGATAGACCTGAGGACGAATAGCCTGCTTCTTAACTGGTCCTAAACTCTTTTTGCAATTTTATATCACATATGTATTTAGTCTTCTTTGAATATTGTTTTCTTCTTCAGTTTTTACTAAACACTTATCTGATTATAGCACTGTGAAGGGCCACTTCTCCTCACATGACCGCATTTGCAGTTTTTCAAAATTTGCGGGTGCTCCTGGAACAGAACCCCAGTGAATTTCGGGGGAGTATTATATATGTATAACAGCAGAGCACTTATCTTTTATTCCATACGGAGTTTGCTCCGTTTCACTCAAACAGCTTCGTCAGGCGAATGCGCCGTCTGTATGAAGAACTAAATGTGACACAATAGCTGTCGTGTTTGCAACAGACTGATCTCACTGTGCCATGATAACACTTAGGACCCATTAAGCTTTAATTTGATTCCACCCTTCTTGATCTTTAGACAGTTTTTGAAAGGATATTTAAATATTTGAAATGAAACTGATTGAATTAAATATTGTCGGTGAATTATAAATGGAGATTTTTTCGACCAGGGATGTATTTCCTATGTCAGCCTTTGAAGCTGAAACAGTGACATCCAGGAGATAATATTTGTCATATATCCCTGGAAATACTGAGGTCTTTTTCTCTATTTTCTTAAAAGATTTTGTCCCTTTCTCTGGGGGGTGACCAGAGGGTGACCAGTGGAGTGCCGCAGGGCTCGGTCTTGGGCCCAGTCCTCTTTAACATATTCATAGGAGACCTGACTCAGGGGCTTCGAGGTAAAATAACATTATTCGCCGATGACGCCAAACTATGCAACATAGTAGGTAAAAGCACTTTGCCCGACAGTATGACACGGGACCTACTCTTACTGGAACATTGGTCCTCGACTTGGCAGCTAAGCTTCAATGCTAAAAAATGTAAGGTCATGCACCTTGGCAGCAGAAATCCGTGCAGAACTTACACCCTAAATGGTGAGACCTTAGCTAGGACTACAGCAGAACGAGATTTAGGAGTGATCATTAGTGAAGATATGAAAACTGCCAATCAAGTGGAGAAGGCCTCATCCAAGGCTAGACAAATGATGGGTTATATCCGCAGAAGTTTCGTCATCCGGAAGCCCGAAGTCATAATGCTGTTGTACAGATCCATGGTGAGACCTCATCTGGAATACTGTGTACAATTCTGGAGGCCACATTACCATCAAGATGTGCTGAGAGTTGAGTCGGTTCAACAAATGGCCACCAGGATGGTCTCGGGATTCAAGGATCTCCCATATGAGGAAAGGCTGAGTAAATTGCAGCTATACTCACTCGAGGAACGTAGAGAGAGAGGAGATATGATTGAGACGTTTAAATATATCATGGGCTGCATCGAGGTGGAAGATGATATCTTCTTTCTTAAAGGTTCCACGGCCACAAGAGGGCATCCGCTGAAAATCAGGGCCGGGAAATTTCATGGTGACATCAGGAAGTATTTCTTCACCAAAAGGGTGGTTGATCATTGGATTTAACTTTCACTGCAGGTGATTGAGGCCAGCAGCGTGCCAGTTTTAAGAAAAAATGGGATAGGCATGTGGGATCTCTTGGGGGTTGAAGTTGGGGGGTGGGTCATTAGAATGGGCAGACTTGATGGGCCGAAGCCCTTTTCTGCCGTCATTTTCTATGTTTCTATGTTTCTATATTGATTGAATGTTTTTTGGTGAACTTAGATACATCAATTTTGTTCATTTTCGTGACCATCCCAGCAGCAGCGGGTGAATGAGACAAATGTATTGGGATGGTCAAGAAAATGAACAAAACTGATGTATGTGAGGTGCCTCGACCCTGAGGAAGAATATTGAAACATGGTCATGTCCGGAGAGGTGGCCCTTCACAGTGCTATAATCAGATAAGTGTTTAGTTAATTTGGGCTCCCTTTTATTAAACCGCGATAGCGGTTTTTAGCGTAGGGAGCCACGCTGCTCCCGACGCTCATACAGTTCCTATGAGCGTCGGGAGCAGCGCAGGGCATTCTGTGCGATCTAATAAAAGGGGGACTTAATCATGCATTTTTAACGGGTATAACCAATGGGCAGACTGGATGCACCAGATTGGAGTGCTCTATAGCGCGTGCTAGCCGAAAAACTGCTGCCTGCTCAAGGCATTTTAGCGCGTACTATTTCTCGCGTTAAGGTCCTAACGCACCTTCGTAAAAGGAGCCCTAAGTAGTAAAAATTGAAGAAGAAAAGATATTCATAGAAGATTAATTAAATATTTGATATAAACTTTAAAAAAGAGTTTTAGGCCGATGACCTAAAGCAGGCTATGTTATGAGTACTGAAATTGCTTAACTCAGTATAGCCATCTGAGGATCCATTAAAAATTTTTTTATATTGACTGCCCTCCCTCATGCTGTATCGTGCAATGGTGCGCCCGCACCTGGAGTACTGTGTCCAGTACTGGTCGCCGTACCTCAAGAAAGACATGGCGGTACTTGAGGGAGTCCAGAGAAGAGCGACTAAACTGATAAAGGGTATGGAAAACCTCTCATATACTGACAGACTGAAAAAGCTGGGGCTTTTCTCGCTGGAAAAGCGACGACTTAGAGGAGACATGATAGAAACCTTCAAGATCATGAAGGGCATAGAAAGAGTAGACAGGGACAGATTTTTAAATTATGGGGAACCACAAGTACAAGGGGGCACTCAGAGAAATTGAGAGGGGAAAGGTTTAGAACAAACGCCAGGAAGTTCTTTTTCACTCAGAGGGTGGTGGATACATGGAACGCGCTACCGGAGGATGCGCTACAGGGCTTCAAAGAAGGTCTGGACAGGTACCTGGAGGACAAAGGGATTGAGGGGTACAGATAGGAGTAGAGGTAAGGTTATAGGGATAGGATTAGAGGTAAATTGTAAAATTAGTCAGAGACCACTGTTCAGGCAGTGGGCCTGATGGGCCGCCGCGGGAGTGGACCGCTGGGCGAGATGGACCTCTGGTTTGACTCAGTGGAGGCAACTTCTTATGTTCTTATGACCTTGTTTTTATGTTCATCCTTTGCAGGCAGAAGCATCTACCCTACACCGTGAGGGATACACAGAGGTTATATCACTACCATCACAGCTTTAAGGACTAGATGTGCCTTTAGTAAAGCAAAAAGTCTTATATATTTCACAAGTACAATTAAAGTGAGTAAGTCCGGGACCAGCTGGGATTAAATATATAGGCACATGTTTAGTGGGAATGAGAATGAGACCACCAACTAATTTAAAATATGCTGAATATCAATATTTGGCACAGACTATAAGCCACTAATTCCATCTGTTAACTTTTTGTTGGCCAAATTTCTTCATCAGGCACTTCTCTAAAAAGAAAACAAACTGCTCTAATTTTTGCTTGTCTAGCTCCTCTAATGTAGGGGCTTCTAAGCCATTCTCTCAGCGGGTGTTATAAAAGGATTTTTCTCAGGACATAGGATCATTATGAACTCATCCTTCTAAGTATTCATGGATGTTGGCTTCTGTGAGGGATGGAGTGGTTTAAAGTCAGCCTTCCTTACTGATGTTAGAACTCAGCCACCTTAAGGCAGGATGAGCTAACCTGCTAAGGTAGAGAACCCCTCTTACCTTATGCCCCCACCTTAGAAGTATAAGCGGCAGAAGGTCTAGGTTTATCATGAAACCCCGCTGAAACAGGACTTTTGCAACTAAGGGACAAGCTTGTCCCAATTATGTCTAATACTGGAAGAAAAAACTTTAACTCTGGCACTCTAGACCAGAGACGAAAGATAGACCTGCCTTTTAGGTGGGTCTATCTGGCTGCGTGTCTTATTAGCATGCCAGCAAAAATTGACGGTGGCTGGTTATGTCATGCAGCATAGTGTACCAGGCTAGTTGGCGAGCCCAATATTCAGTAGGAGATTCTTTCAATTTTCTATACTGTTATCCAAGGGAAGCTCAGAACGGTTTACATGAATTTATTCAGGTATTCAAGCATTTTCCCTGTCTGTCCCAGTGTACCTGGGGCAAAGGGGGGATTAAGTGACTTTCCCAGGGTCACAAGGAGCAGTATAGGATTGAACCCACAATCTCAGGGTGCTGAGGCTGTACCTTTAACCACTGGGCCACTCAAGAAATCAAAATGTAGCAAAAGTGATCTAAGACAAGTGTAGGACAATCCAGCCATTGTGACATCACTGATGAGGTTGGCTCTTATTGGTGGAATGAGGCATTATGATGTCACAATACCAGCTCTGGCTAGCTCAGAACGGTTTACATGAATTTATTCAGGTACTCAAGCATTTGTCCCTGTCTGTCCTGATGGGCTCACAATCTATCTAATGTACCTGGGGTAATGGGGGGATTAAGTGACTTGCCCAGGGTCACAAGGAGTAGCGTGGGTTGAAACCACATCCGCAGGTCGCTAAGACTGTAGCTTTAACCATTGCTAAAATATCAAAAAGTCTAAGAATATATGTATTTGAGGAGGGGTCAGTCTCAAGTACAAATCATTCCCAAAGACCTGCTCCTAGTCCTTTGTATTCTATCTTTGCACATGCACACCTACCATTCATAAGGAAGAAATTGTATTAAGTTAGATTTAATATGGTTTACACAGGGTGACTACCGGTAATCAGTTCATGGGCTGAGGATATACCCAGGTGAACTCCTTATATAAAAATTCTTTTTAGGAAGTTCCCTTGAACTGATTAGTCACCCTGTATAAACCATATTAAATCTAATTTAATACAATTTCTTCCTTTTGAATGGTAGCTTTAACCACTGCACCACACTCTTCCCATTCTCTTCTTAGTTGGGCTGGAACTTTACAGCAGCACCTCATTTTGTGATGTCATAATGTGCCATTCTACCAACCTCACTGGTGATGTCACAATGGCTTGGTTTCCCTATACTTGTGCCCATTTACTAGATGTATTTGCCTCATTGAAATGAAAAGTGTGGAACAACTTGTAAGTTTCAAAGGCGACTATGATAAAATGAGGAAAATGGTTAACAAGAAGTTAAAAGGATCGGTTGCAAAGGTTAGGACTGTAAACCAGGCGTGGATGTTATTTAAAAATACCATTGTGGAAGCCCAGACCAGAAGTATTTCACGTATCAGCAAAGGTGGAAAGAAGAGGAAACAAGAGCCGGCATGGTTAAAAGTAGAGAACCCACCGAAACAGGGGAGAGAAAAGAAGTGGTCGCCGCGGGTAGGCCATTCACCACCCCGTGGAGTGGTGAATGGCCTTGTCTCCGCAGTGAAGGGAGGGAATGCGCACAGTCACCGATCGCACTCCTTCCCTCCATACTGATAGCTGCCACTGCCTGATCATCTCCCTCCCTCCATCCCTTCTGATCACCGCCACCTGAGCCCGATCGCCACCGCTGTCTGAACATCTCCCTCCCTGCTCCTTACCTTTGCGGCAGGCAATTTTTCTAAAAGTGCTTCCTATCAGCAACCGGAGCATTGACATTGTGTGTGACTGCCATAAAGGTCATCTTTGACGCAACCGGAGACGATATTTCCTGCAGCTGCACGCGATTACAATGCTCCGGCTGCTGGTAGAAAGCACTTTTAGAGAAATTGCCTGCAGTGAAGTTAAAGAGCAGGGAGGGAGAAAGGGAGGAAAGGTGGGGTGGAGAAGAACAGACACTGAAGGGAACTGTGGAAGATGGAGTGGAGAGGAACATACTGAAGGGACTGGGGAAGGTGGGGTGGAAAGGAACAGAGGCTGAAGGGAACTGGGGAAGGTGGGCTAGAGAGGAACAGACACTGAAGGGAACTGGGGAAGGTAAAGACTGTGGAAGAACAGATGCTGAAGGGAACTGGGGAAGGTGGGGAAGAGAGGAACAGATGCTGAAGGGACCTGGGGAAGGTGGGCTAGAGAGGAACAGACGCTGAAGGGAACTGGAGAAGGTGGGTTAGAGAGGACCAGATGCTGAAGGGAATTAGGGAAGGTGATGGGGGAGGAACTGATGCTGAAGGGACCTGGGGAAGGTGGGCTAGAGAGGAACAGACGCTGAAGGGAACTGGAGAAGGTGGGTTAGAGAGGACCAGATGCTGAAGGGAATTAGGGAAGGTGATGGGGGAGGAACTGATGCTGAAGGGAACTGGGGAAGGTGGGGTAGAGAGGAACAGACGCTGAAGGGAACTGGGGAAGGTGGGGTGCGGAGGAACAGACGCTGAAGGGAACTGGGGAAGGTGGTCTAGAGAGGAACAGACGCTGAAGGGAACTGGGGAAGGTAAAGGGGTGTGGAGGAACAGATGCTGAAGGGAACTGGGGAAGGTGGACTAGAGAGGAACAGACGCTGAAGGGAACTGGAGAAGGTGGGTTAGAGAGGAACAGACGCTGAAGGGAACTAGGGAAGGTGATGGGGAGGAACTGATGCTGAAGGGAACTGGGGAAGGTGGGGTAGAGAGGAACAGACGCTGAAGGGAACTGGGGAAGGTGGGGTGTGGAGGAACAGACGCTGAAGGGAACTGGGGAAGGTGGGCTAGAGAGGAACAGACACTGAAGGGAACTAGGGAAGGTGATGGGGGAGGAACTGACGCTGAAGGGAACTGGGGAAGGTGGGGTAGAGAGGAACAGATGCTGAAGGGAACTGGGGAAGGTGGGGTACGGAGGAACAGATGCTGAAGGGAACTGGGGAAGGTGGGTTAGAGAGGAACAGATGCTGAAGGGAACTGGGGAAGGAGGTGTATGAAGTAACATAAGCTGAAGGGAACTGGGGAAGGTGGGGTAGGGAGGGACAGATGCAGAAGGGAACTGGGGAAGGTGGAGTGTGGAGGAACAGATGCAGAAGGGAACTGGGGAAGGTGGGGTACAGAGGAACAGATGCTGAAGGGAACTGGGGAAGGTGGAATGGAGAGGAACAGACGCTGAAGGGAACTGGGGAAGGTGGGCTAGAGAGGAACAGACACTGAAGGGAACTGGGGAAGGTGGAGTAGAGAGGAACAGATGCTGAAGGGAACTAGGGAAGGTTATGGGGGGAGGAACAGACGCTGAAGGGAACTGGGGAAGGTGGGGTAGAGAGGAACAGATGCTGAAGGGAACAGGGGAAGGTGGGGTGTGGAGGAACAGACGCTGAAGGGAACTGGGAAGATGGGTAGAGAGGAACAGATTTATTTATTTATTTATTTAGATTTATATCCCGTCCTCCCAGTAGCTCAGAACGGTCTACAAGTAAACATACACAATGGAAGTAATTAGACAAATAAGATGTACAATAGGTTTAGATGCTTGGACATACAAGACTGTGCAGTATTTATCAGAGTACAAACAATTTTTCAGAGTACAGACAATTTATCAGAGTACAGACTAAGAGAGGACTATACTGAAATTTAGGGAGAAGTTAAACAGGGGAGAGAAGAGAGAGGTGGGGTTTAAGAGGGGTGTAGACTGAAGGGAACTGGGGAAGGTGGGGTGCGGAGGAACAGACACGGAAGGGAACTGGGGAAGGTGGGGTAGAGAGGAACAGACGCTGAAGGGAACTAAGGAAGGTGGGGTGCGGAGGATCAGACACTGAAGGGAAATGGGGAAGAGAGAGATGGGAACGCGGAGGGAAGAAGAAGGGTGGCAGACCAATTGGGGTGGGGGTGGAGGGAGAGATGGAAGGGAGAAGTACAGTAACAGAGCATATAGAAGAGACAGAGAAGGCAGACAGTGGATGGAAAGAAATGAATGAGGAGAAGATGAGGAAAGCAGAAGCCAGACAACAAATGTAGACAACAAATTTTGCTTTAGGATAAAGTAATATGTTAGTTGTGTTGATAAAAATTTATAAACAAAGCCCTGCTAGCCGAACATCTCTTTCTCTAGTTCAGCAGCCAGAACTTTGATTTATAAGGAAGGAATAAGCTAAATATTGCAGTACTGAGGCTTGTATGGATGCTGCGGGGAAAGTAGTCGTGGGGAGGGGGTGGGGACGGTGGTTGCAGGGATTGGGACAGTGGTTGTGGGGACGGGTCGGTGACGGGAACAAATTTTTTTCCTCATGTCATTCTCTAGTTAAAAGGTGAAGTGAAAGAGGCTATTAGAGCCAAAAAAAATCCTTTAAAGAATGGAAAAAGGATCCGAATGAAGAAAATAAGAAGAAATACAAGCACTGGCAAGTTAGATGCAAAGCACTGATAAAGACAGCTAAGAAAGAATATGAAGAGAATCATGTAAAAGAGGTAAAAACTCATAGCAATTTTTTTAGGTACATCAGAAGAAGAAAACTTGTGAGGGAATCTGTGGGACCGTTGGATAACCAAGGAGTGCAAAGGGTGTTCACGGAGGATAAGGCCATAGTGGACAGACTGAATGAATTCTTTGCTTCGGCCTTTACGGAAGAAGATGAAAGACATCTACCTGAACTGGAAATGGATTTCAAGGGTGATGATATGGAGGAACTGAAAGAAATCTCAGTGAATCTGGAAGATGTACTGAGCCAAATCGACAAGTTAAAAGTGATAAATCGCCAGGACCGGATGGTATACATCCCCGGGTACTAAAAGAACTCAAACATGAAATTGCTGACCTGCTGTTAGTGATCTGTAACCTGTCGCTCAAATCATCTGTAGTACCTGAAGATTGGAGGGTGGCCAATGTTGCGCTGATTTTTAAAAAGGGCTCCAGGGGAGATCCGGGAAATTATAGACTGGTAAGCCTCACTTCGGTGCTGGGCAAAATGGGAGAAACGATTATTAAAAAAAAAAAAATTGAGTGACACGTAGACAAACATGATTCAATGAGACGGAATCAGCATGGGTTCAGCCGAGGGAGGTCTTGCCTCATAAATTTGCTTGACTTCTTTGAAGGTGTGAGTAAACATGTGGATAAAGGTGAGCCAGTTGATATAGCATATCTAGATGTTCAAAAAGCTTTTGATAAAGTTCCTCACGAGAGGTTCTTGAGAAAATTAAAGAGTCATGGGATGGGATAGGTGGCAAAGTTCCATTGTGGATTAGGAATTGGTTATCGGATAGAAAACATAGGGTAGGGTTAAGTGGTAATTTTTCTCAATGGCGTAGAGTAAACAGTGGAAATTGGAACGACAAGAGAGGTGATTAAATTTGCAGATGACACTAAACTGTTCAAAGTTGTTAAAACGCATCTGAAAAATTGCAGGCGGACCTCAGGAAATTGGAAGACTGGGCATCAAAGTGGCAGAAGAAATTTAATCTGGACAAATGCAAAGTGATGTATATTGGGACAAATAACCTAAATCACAGTTACCAGATGCTAGGGTCCACCTTGGGGGTTAGCGCCCAAGAAAAGGATCTGGGTATCATTGTAGACAATACAATGAAACTTTCCGTCCAATGTACGGCGGCGGGCAGAAAAGCAAATAGGATGCTAGGAATTATTAAAAAAGGAATGGTTAACAAGAACAAGAATGTCATAATGCCCCTGTATCGCTCCATTGTGCGACCTCACCTGGAGTATTGTGTTCGGTTCTGGGCTCCTTATCTCAAGAAAGATATAGTGGTGCTAAAAAAGGTTCAAAGAAGAGTGACCAAGATGGTAAAAGGGATGGAACTCCTCTCGTATGAGGAAAGACTAAAAAGGTTAGGGCTCTTCAGCTTGGAAAAGAGACAGCTGAGGGGAGATATGATTGAATGTAGTAGAATCCTGAGTGTAGTAGAATGGGTACAAGTGGATCAATTTTTCACTCCGTCAAAAATTACAAAGACTAGGGGACACTCGATGAAGTTACAGGGAAATACATTTAAAACCGGAGGAAATATTTTTTCACTCAGAGAATAGTTAAGCTCTGGAACGCATTGCCAGAGGTTGTGGTAAGAGCGGATAGCGTAGCGGTTTTAAGAAAGGGTTGGACAAGTTCCTGGAGAAAAAATTCATAGTCTGTTATTGAGAAAGCCCTGGATCGGTAGCATGGAATATTGCTACTCCTTGGGTTTTGGCCAGGTACTAGGGACCTGGATTGGCCACTGTGAGAACTGGCTACATGGACCATTGGTCTGACCCAGTAGGGATATTCTTATGTTCTGCATCATATTTATTTATTCAATTTTCTATACCATTCTCTCAGGAGAGCTCAAAATGGTTTACATGAACTTATTCAGGTACTCAAGCATTTTTCCCTGTCTGTCCTGGTGGGTGTGACCTGGGGCAATGGTGGGATTTAAGTGACTTGCCCAAGGTCACAAGCTTCAGTGTGGGTTTGAACCCATAACCTCTGGGTGCTAAGGCTGTAGCTTTAACCATTGCACCACACTCTCACCTTGGCTATCATGTTCTGAATATCAGAGATAGTCATTCAAATGGCACTTAGTCAGCCGGGAGTTGTTCCAAGCTGGCTGAACAGCCGGGGGAAGTTGTTTATGTTGTCTTTAGAGAGTAAGGCTAGTAAATGTCATTGCCTAGCCAGAGTAGACCATCGGAGGAAATTTATAAAGACAAGACCGATTGAGTTTATTTTTCCCTGATCTATAAAGAGAACAGCTCATCCGTGTCCCTGCCCATAAATAAAGTGATTTTAATTTCACATTTAAACCTCTGTGTGGCTGTGGTTTAGAAGGCTCCAGGCCTGCCCTCCCTCATGCTGCTACACCTTTCAAGGATCTTGCTAGAAGATGCAAGGACACTTTTCTATTGAAGGTAGGTTGCTTTTAATAAAACTCTGAGTGTTGGGTTTGCAATGTTGGCTGTTGAATCTGAGGGCTAGCATTATAACTCTTTGCCATATTCTAGTCAGCAAAGTAATAAGGTGCTCATAATCTAAAGAGAAAAACATCCCAAAACTGGCCTAAGTCGGAACTTGGACGATCATCAGTCAAAAACGCCTAAGTGCCGATAATAAAACCTTTTGGACGTATTTAAAAATGACCTAGGCCTTCACAGTGCCACTAAACGACCATAGCTAAACAGGGCGTTTCAGGAGGAGTGTTGAGGGTGGGATTTGGGTTGGACGTTGTGACCATGTTTTAAATGGTCTAAGTCAGTGGTTCCCAACCCTGTCCTGGAGGACCACCAGGCCAAACGGGTTTTCAGGCTAGCCCTAATGAATATGCATGGAGCAGATTTGCATGCCTCTCACTTCCATTATATGCAAATCTCTCTCATGCATATTCATTAGGGCTAGCCTGAAAACCCGATTGGCCTGGTGGTCCTCCAGGATAGGGTTGGGAACCACTGACTTAGACATTTAAAACATGGTCTAAGTCACAAAAACCCACCTAAAGTCACCAGATAAGCACTGCAGACACAAACTGGTCCAGTCTACTGTATTGTTTACCTTGGATTATTGTAATATTGTTTATTTGGGGCCACCAAGAAAGACTTTATTAAGACTTTGTTTAGTTCAGAACGCTGCAGTCCGTTTGATTTTTGGTCTTAAGAAATATGATCATGTCTAAGGTGACCACACGTCCTGTTTTCAACGGGACAGTCCAATTTTTGGACCGACCGTCCCGTTGTCCCGACCCACCGCTTCGGGACACTGAAATGTCCAGTTTTCAGGGACAGCGTCCCGAAGCTGTGCGTGGGGACACCAGGACGGGCGATCACTTTCCCTCCCTGCCGCGCCGATTCAAACCCTGGGCCGCCACCGCTGCTTCTTGCCTTCTTCCCGACGTCAATTTTGACGTCGGAGAGGAAGTTTCAGGCCAGCCAATCGCTGCCTGGCTTGCCCGAACTTCCTCTCCGACGTCAAAATTGACGTCGGAAAGAAGGCAAGAAGCAGCGGCGGTGGCCTATGGTTTGAATCGGCGCGGCAGGGAGGCAGACTGGCAGGCAGCAGCGGTACATGGACTGACAGGAGGGGGGGAGGGGTTGAATTAGGCACTGGAGGGAAGGAGGTAGGCAGGCAGGCTGGCTTCGGGGGAGGGACAAAGGCAAGGGGATTTTGCCAAGTAACCCCCCTTTATGAAACCTATTAAGGGGGGTTTTGCCAATTAACACCCCCCCATATGAAACTTAAGGGGATTTTGCCAAGTAACCCCCCTTTATGAAACCTATTAATGGGTTTTTGCCAATTAACACCCCCCCATATGAAACTTATTAAGGGGATTTTGCCAAGTAACCCCCCTTTATGAAACCTATTAAGTGGGTTTTGCCAATTAACACCCCCTTTATTAAACCTATTAAGGGTCTTTGCCAATTAACCCCCCTTTATGAAACTTATTAAGGGGATTTTGCCAATTAACCCCCCCCTTATGAAACCTACTAAGGGGATTTTGCCAATTAACCCCCCCCTTTATGAAACCTACTAAGGGGATTTTGCCAATTAACCCCCCCTTTATTAAACCTATTAAGGGGCCTTTGCCAATTAACCCCCCCTTTATGAAATTTATTAAAGGGATTTTGCCAATTAACACCTCCCCTTTATGAAACTGCCATAGGCGTTTTTATTGCTGGTATTAGCTCCGACGGTCATAGGAATTCTATGAGCGTCAGAGCTTTTCCCACCATGGCCGGCAATAAAAAACCTAACGCAGAGTCATAAAAGGGGTGGGGGTAAGTTAGGTGCCTATAAGGTGCCCTTTAAAGAATCTGGGCCTCAGTGCGCAGTAATGACCAATAGCGCACAGTATTTTTCAATCTATCTGCAATATTTTTCAATAGACACATTTTTGAAAAATAGTACGCATTACTGAGGAATGTCCGCCATTGTCTCACCTGCAAAACATAGGGCTCCTTTTACTAAGCTGCGTCAGGGCATTAAGCACGCGCTATGCGGCACGCGGCATGGCACGTGGCATAGCATGCATAGCATAGCACACGCTAAATTGCCATGTGTGTTAGACGCTAACGCCAGCATTGAGCTAGATTTAGAGCACGCTAAAATGCTGCATGCACTAAAAACAATAACGCAGTTTAGTAAAAGCAGCCCATAGTGAAATAACATGTATTGTTTACCCTTAATGTAGTTAGTGAGAGGTTGTTTAAGAAATGTATCTCCAAGAAAGCGAACAGAATGTTGGGTATCATTAAAAAGGGTATCACAACCGGGACGAAGGAAGTCATCATGCCGCTGTATCGTGCAGTGGTGCGCCCACATTTGGAATACTGTGTCCAGTACTAGTCGCCGCACCTCAAGAAGGACATGGCGGTACTTGAGGGGGTCCAGAGAAGAGCGACTAAACTGATAAAAGATATGGAAAACCTTTCATATGCTGACAGGTTGAAAAAGCTGGGGCTATTCTCCCTGGAAAAGCGGAGACTTAGAGGAGACATGATAGAAACCTTCAAAATCCTGAAGGACATAGAGAAGGTAGACAGGGGCAGATTCTTCAGACTGTGGGGAACCACAAGTACTAGGGGTCATTCGGAGAAACTGAAAGGGGACAGGTTTAGAAAAAAATGCTAGGAAGTTCTTTTTTACCCAGAGGGTGGTGGACACATGGAACGCGCTTCCAGAGGTTGTGATAGGCCAGAGCACATTACAGGGGTTCAAGGAAGGTTTGGATAGGTTCCTAAAGGAGAAGGGGATTGAGGGGTACAGATAGAAGCAGAGGTAGGTTATAGAAATGGTCAGGAACCACTTCACAGGTCATGGACCTGATGGGCCGCCGCGGGAGCGGACCACTGGTTGCGATGGACCTCTGGTCTGATCAAGTGGAGGCAACTTCTTATGTTCTTTGGAAGCTTCATACCATTAAGAAGTTTTTCGACGAAACTTCCTTTCGTTTACTGCAGGGGTAGGGAACTCCGGTCCTCGAGAGCCGTATTCCAGTTGGATTTTTAGGATTTCCTCAATGAATATGCATGAAATCTATGTGCATGCACTGCTTTCAACACATATTCATTGGGGAAATCCTGAAAACCCAACTGGAATACGGCTCTCGAGGACTGGAGTTCCCTACCCCTGGTTTACTGGTACAGTCTTCTAGCTTAAGTATTCTCGATTATTGTAACATTATATACCTAGGTGCTTACAAGAAAATTTTCAAAAAATTGAGAGTGATTCAGAATAAAAAAAAAATGGGAGCATATCACTCCTTTTTATTTGAAACTCCATTGGCTGCCGATCGAGTCGAGAATTCTGTTCAAATTTTCCTGTATTTGTTATAAATCAGTTTCGGGTTTGTTACCAGGTTATCTTGCGTCTCATTTTTCTTTGAGACCCGCCAAAAAGACCATACGTAGAGTGCATTTGTTTTCATATCCCTCCTGTCGTTATAAGAAGTTCCTTGAGAGAACCCTCTCATTTCAAGCGTCTAAATTGACTGTTTGGCTTGGAAAAATGATGTTAGAGGTCTCTTCCTGTCTTGATTTTAGAAAATTGTTAAAGACTGAACTCATTGATAGGCTGCTATCTTAAGGCATTCTGCTTCATTCTTTCAATCAAGTTCCTTAGATTCAACCTGATGTATTTGATCTGTTCTATGTATTACTTCTTTCCCTGCCATGCCGGTATTTTCTGCATTATATTGTACATGTTTTCTGTCTTTATCTGTTTTTAAGTCCATTATTCTAATTTGTATTTCATCTGTATCCCATGTATTAGCTCAGTGGTTCCCAACCCTGTCCTGAAGGACCACCATGCCAGTCGGGTTTTCAGAATAGCCCTAATGAATATGCATGGAGCAGATTTACATGCCTGGCACCTTCATTATATGCAGATCTCTCTCATGCATATTCATTAGGGCTATCCTGAAAACCCGACTGGCCTGCTGGTCCTCCAGGACAGGGTTGGGAACCACTGTAATTAGCTCACCTTGTTGTGAACCGCCTAGAACCTTTTCGGGATGGCGGTATAGAAGAATAAAATTATTATTATTCTTTGAGATTCTGTATCGAATGTTGCTACTCTTTGGGATTCTAGAATCTTGTTACTCTCTGGGATTCTGGAATCTTGATAGGCTGGTATCTTAATGCATTCTGCTTCCTTATATTCAACTTGATGTATTTGGTCTGTTCTATGTATTACTTCTTTCCCTGCCATGCCGGTATTTTCTGCATTATATTGTAAATGCTTTTTGTCTTTATCTGTTTTAAAGTCCATTATTCTAATTTGTATTTCATCTGTATCCCATGTATTAGCTCACCTTGTTGTGAACCGCCTAGAACTTTTTTCGGTATGGCGGTATAGAAGAATAAAATTATTATTATAAAACATTGGAAAATGCTTGTAAAACAGCTCAGTGCACGCAATGAAAAATGCAACTTGAGTTAGCATTTGCAGCCTGAATTATTCACGTTTAATGTTCAGTGCTTTAAGAATATTTAATCAACCACATAAATTCAAAAGAGGTGAAGGCAGTGGACGTAGGGCTCCTTTTACTAAGCTGCGATAGCGTTTTTAGTGCGTGCAGAATTTTAGCGCGTGCTACGTGGCTAGAACTAACGCCAGCTCAATGCTGGCGTTAAGGTCTAGCACGCGCTAAAACCACTATCGCAGCGTAGTAAAAGGAGCCCATAGTAACACCAGGTGAAGAAAATACAGTAAAACCTTGGTTTGCGAGCATAATTCGTTCCGGAAACATGCTCGTAATCCAGAACACTCGTATATCAAAGTGAATTTCCCCATAAGAAATAATGTAAATTCAGACGATCCGTTCCGCAAAAACTTTAATACAAAATACTGTATGTACCGTATTTGCCGGCGTATAAGACGACTGGGCGTATAAGACGACCCCCCAACTTTTACAGTTAAAATATAGAGTTTGTTATATACTCGCCGTATAAGACTACCCCTTCTTCCGATTCGCGACCCCCCCCCCCAAGCCGGCAAAAACAGCTTTGCACCGCAGGCCCAGCCGCCCAAGACGAGTCGGAGGCCCCTACCCGCCTCATCCTGCACGTGGGCAGACTCAGCACAAACGCTGCTGATGGCCCCAATCGACACGTTGACCTCCCCGCGCACGCTGACCATCTTCTCTCTGCCTGCACTTTCCCCGCGGCCCTCTTCGGCGACTCAGCAGGGGCAGCGATCAAGACAGGCTGCAAACGTCGGGACCTTCCCTCTCTGAGTCCCGCCTATTTTGTTTCAACTTCCTGTTTCCGCATAGGCGAGACTCACAGAGGGAATGACCGCCTGTCTTGATCGCCCGAGGCTGGGAGGAACAGAAGATTTCTGCAAACACCATCGGGGCAGAAAATTTAACGGGTCCATCTCGCTGGTCCTGTGCGGACCGGCAGGAATTTTCTGCGGACCGGCACGTAAACAGTACCCGGCGTATAAGACGACCCCCCGACTTTGGGGAGGATTTTAAGGTACTGAAAAGTCGTCTTATACGCCGGCAAATACGGTACTCGTATTGCAAGACCTCGCTCGTTTAGAACAGTCACTCCACTCCCGCAACGTCAGAGAGAGAAGAACCATCGGCTCAGTTGTGGTGATGTGACGCGTGTATACTGGATGTACCCGTATTGCAAGACATTGCTTGCTCATCAAGTTAAAATTTAATAAAATGTTTTGCTTGTCTTGCAAAACACTTGCAAACCAAGGTTTTACCGTATAACGAATTCCAAAACTTGGATAGAAAAGATACAAACACGGCAAGCCATCATTCATTTTAATATAAAACAAAGCCTTAAAAAACAGGTGCAATTAGAGAATGACACGGGGGAAAATTTTTTCCCATTCCTGCAGGAACTCAATTTCCCTGCCCCGTCCCTGCAAGTTTTGTCATTGTCTCTGTCCCATTCCTGTAAGCTCTGCCTTAACCTCACAAGCCATGAACACTTATGATTTTAAAGTGTTTGAGGCTTGTGCAGATGAGGACGGAGCTTGCAGGAATGGGGCAGTGGCAGGAAAAGAACTCATTGGAACGGGACAAGAAAATGAGTTCCCGCAGGGATGGGGAAAAATTTATTTCCATGTCATTCTCTAAGTGTAATCACCTCCGTGACATCAAAAGTGGTCAAAAAATACATTTAGGAAGCCCACTGGTTGAAGCAGTGGGCTGATAACATTGACTGAGCCACTGTACGGCAATGTAGTTGTTGGGGGAGAGGGGGTGGGAAGGGGTTATTAAGAAGAGGTGATTGGCTAAAGGTTAGTAAAGCATAGAAGGAGTGTGATTGGGGAATGGTGTTGAGAAAGAGAAGCTGTTAGGGATTGGATGTTAGAGAATGGAGCTGATTGATTTAGGCGGGATTGCTGTGAAAGATTGTGTGTGAAAAATTGTGGGAGGGTAGTTGATGGAGGGAGAATCGGGTAGCAGGGTATTTTGGAGGCAATTTTCAGTGGCCCTCCCATCCCACCCGGTTTTGGTGGGGTGGGGTGGGGTGGACCTGTTGGTTCGCTTTGGGGCAGTTTCCTTTGGGGGAGCAGTCGCAGCTCGGCGGTAAAATGGGGTTCTGCCAGGCGGCCATTAGTTGGGTGAGGGGTGTAATAAGTATCTAAGTCTATTATTCTGTGTGCGGCACCGCCACAGATAATTGTGAGGCCTGGCGACACCGCAGGTCTCGCAAATGGGATTTATGAAAGTGAACATGATTACGGGAATTGGGGGTTGAGCAGCTAGGTCATGACCGACTAGCTGAAGGGAAGGAAAGGAGAGTTGGGGGGGGGAGTGGTCGTCTAGGAAGAAAGGTGATAAATTGTAGAACATGGTTGTTAAGACTTGTTGAATTTAAATAAAGCTGTGGCCAAATTATTGCCAATAACCGAGTTGGATTATTTATTTATTTATCATTATATTTGGTTAATTGTTGCAGAGTGCAATTGTGCGAATGTCGAATGTTAAGAGCTTTTTGAAAGAAAATCCCACCAGAACTGATAGCAGGAATTCAGTGTAAAATATAAGAGCTAACTGGATTAAAAAAACATATTTCCTTGTGGAAGTCAGGCACACAAGAATGATAGACAGGACAGCAGGCCATCTAGAGAGCCAAAACATAAGGATCTAGTTTTTAAAATTTATTAGGATTTATTTACCGCCTTTATCAAGGCAGTGTACAGCAAGAATAAGTCAAGCATAAGCAACAGACAATTAAAGTAGTAAAAAAAAAAAAAAAAATCAAATTATAATATTAAGTATGGCATAGTATGTTACATTACAGTGTCAACACAATGCACGATAAAATGCTTTAATAGATAGCATAAGGTGTAAGCAAAGAAGGAGTATAGAGATCAGGCGTGTCAAAATCCCTCCTCGGGGGCCACAATCCAGTCCGGTTTTCAGGATTTCCCCAATGAATATGCATGAGATCTATTAGCATACAATGAAAGCAGTGCATGCTATAGAGATAGAAGAGAAACAGGATGGCAGATAAAAGCCAAATGGCCCATCCAGTCTTCCCATCTGCAGCATCCACTATCTCCTCCTCTCCCTATTGGCTAAGGCTCTTAACATTTGCATCTCCTCTTCCTATTGGCTAAGGCTCTTAACACTTGCATTGTGAGGTCATAGAGCTTTATGGTTATAGAAACATGACAGCAGATAAAGGCCAAATGGCCTATCTACAGAATCCACTCTCTCCTCCTCTCCCTAAGAGATCCCACGTGCCTGTCCCACATTTTCTTGAATTCAGACACAGTTTTTGTTTGCACCTCCTCTACTGGGAGACTTTTCCATACATCTCCCACCCTTTCTATAAAAAAGTGTTTTCCTTAGATTCCTCCTGAGCCTATCACCTCTCAACTTTCTTTTGCTTATGCCCCTCCACATATTCAATGTACAAACCGTCTTGATTCAAAGCCTTTACAAATTGTTTCATCAGGCCTAGTTTCATATGTAATGGTGTCAGTAGGATTCTCTCTTGTGCTACCAAAGGTTCATTAATTACATTTTGTCTTCCAACCACCGTATATTCCCTTGGAGGCCAATATTTTTTTGCCCAATGTCCATGTTTGCCTCTGCTATCTACTATTAATAAATTCAAGTATATCTAAGAAACTAGAGCTGATGCGGTCTGTCCAAAGCAATTTTCTGAATCAGCCCCCCCCCCCCCCGCCATAACCTCAGGAACAGGCCAAAAAAACCATGGCACCATGAATTTTTTGCTGTTGTTGGCCTGTGTTACCAGGCAATGAGTTTAACAACCTTGCGGGACAATGGTCCAGTCTACAACCCCCTTTGGAAAATTGCAAATGCATTAGATCAGGGCTGCCCAAGTTCGGTCCTCAAGATCTTCTGGCAGGCCAGGTTTTCAGAATATCCACATTGAACATGCATGAGAGAGATTTGCATACCCAGATGGCAATGCAGGCAAATCTCTCTCATGCATATTCATTGTGGATATCCTGAAAACCTGGCCTGCCAGTAGATCTCGAGGACCGGACTTGGGCAGCCCTGCAGTAGATTGTAAGCTCTTCTGAGAAGGGATCATCTATCACAGGGATCTCGAAATCCCTCCTTGAGGGCATCAATCCAGTTCGGTTTTCAGGATTTCCCCAATGAATATGCATGAGATCTATGAAAGCAGTGCATGCAAATAGACCTCATGCATATTCATTGTGGAAATCCTAAAAACCCGACTGGATTGATGCCCTCAAGGAGGGACTTTGAGACCCCTGATCTATCATATGTTAAATATAGCGCACACCTTTCAGCGCTATAGAAATGATAAATAGTAGTCGTAATAGAATTCGATTGGTTCTTGCAATGTGTTTATATAATGCTCTTTGCAATGGCCAAGATCACAAAATTTCAGCTCCCTATCCTTTTTTTCCCCCAACGTATTAAAAAAAAAAATTAAAAAAGAGGCTATGAATTAGATTTTTCAGGAATTTCCAAACGAATTCTTACAAAAACAGGAGCAGAAATAAAAGTCAGCTGAGTGTCGCTATGAATTTGCCAACTTTTTGAAACGTTTCCAAGTTTCTGCAGTTAGCAAAGTTTGACATTCTCTGGCATTTTGCAGTCGTCGTGCTTGGCGCTGCCAGGACTGTTGTACCATCTGCACACAACACAGGCAGGCATCACCTGTAGGCAGGATGATTAAGAGACACAACACGACAGAATGAGTTTACTTGGCAAGCATCCCCCTCCCCCCAGTTGTGACAAGAAAGACGGTATTGAGGGCCAAGGGATTCCTTCACACGAGGCATGGTGCGTTGCCAAGCAAGGCGCAATCTGGTCTTTCCTGGGTATATATATCTTCTGTAAAGAGAAAATAGAAATCAGTCAGCCAGATTCCCCAATTCAGCTAGGTTTTGGCTCATACAGATACTTCTTGGAAAAGAAAAGGCCATGAATTTGTGATAATCTGACATTCCATAATTAAAAACCTGTCTCTAGATTGCTACAAACAAATCAGTCATATTTTTTTTTCTTCTTCTTTTGTAGATAAAAGTTCCAAACATTTTTTTTAAAGGTTTTAGAGTATTTTCTTTTTTAAACACAGATACAGTATGGCAATATGCAGTTTATAGAATAACTAGTTGTTTAGCCCGTTACATTAACGGGTGCTAGCAGCCCTTCTCCCTTACTTTTACCTCCTCCCTGTCCAGCAGCACCCCCACCCATTCCCTGCTCCCCCTATATAGCAGTAGCCCTTTTCCTTTTATCTCCCCCTGTTCAGCATCACCCCATTTCCAGCTCCCCATATCCAGCAGTAGCTATTCTCCTTTGCAGGAGCCCTTCTCCCTTCCTTTTATCCCCCCCCTCCCGGTCTAGCAGTACCTCTTCCCTGCTTCCCCTATCCAGCAGTAGGCCTCCCTTCCTGTTACCTCCCCCCCTGTCCAGAATCACCTCTTCCCCGCTCCTCCTGTACTGCAGCACCCCCTTACCTGCTCCCCCTGTCCAGTCCGGTGATCTCCAGCCAACAGGATGGCTCCTGCAGGGAGTCTAGTTCCTGTCCGGTCCGCGCCAGGCGTGCGAGCCTGCTCCGCCCCCTCCCGACCTGCCGGGAGTATTTGAATTAGACCCGACGGTTCCTGTTGAGGGAAGCACTCCTCACCGGACTCAGCGGTGAACTCCAGCCATCGGGCCGACATCCGCCTTGGTTTTTTGTTTTTTTTTAGTTGAAAGATGCGGCGGTGGCTCCTCTCATGATCCCCGCCTGCGTCGGAAGTCCAACGCAGGCGGGGATCGTGAGATTAGCCACCGCCGCGTCTTTCAAAGAATCGTAAGCCGCGCATGCACACTTCCTATGTGTCAAATGCAGGGCTCACATGACAGTGGATCGCAGGCGCTCCTCTTGCTCTCTGGCTGGTGTTAACGTCTGGGGCATTTTTTATTGTTATGTGTAATCAAGGCAGAGATGAGAAGTGGCTCGAGCCGACGCGCTTCTGCTGGGGACTCGTACAGTCTAGTCCTTCTGGAGAGTGTAGGGCAGTGGGGCCGTAGTAAGAGCGGGGCATGCTGCAGTCTTGGCGGCCACGGACATACGGATCATGGAAGCACGCCGATAAGACTGCGCATGCGCCGCCTACGGTTTTATTATATAGATGAACCATGTGGTTTTGCAATCCTGAATCGTTTTGGTTCAGATGTTATATGGAAATATCTCCAGCTACCTGTCTGGTTCTAGAGGTTGGTGAAGTCCTGCTTCTATTGATTATTTCTATAGCGCTTACCAGACGCACGCAGCGCTGTACAGAGTCTCAAAGAATAAGAAAACTCTATTATCGCTTTCACTTCCAGTATCACTGTCCTGGTTTCAATCTTCACCAGCTTACCAAGCCATCTCTACTTGGGAGTCCTTTATCATTGCGTGATAAAATGCCTAACGCCTTCATCTTTTTCATTCTTCCAAAAGAAGAGGGGATTGAAGCGTGAGGCAGAGAAAGTATTACTATATATATTCGACTATAAACCTAGGTTTTTGGGCCATAAATTAGGGTCTCGGCTTATATTCGAGTCCTCCCCTTCTCAGACCCATCACTGGCCTCTTCCCGGCTCAACCTTAAGCCCTGCTGGTTGAGTGGTAAACCACGGCAAGAGCGATTATCTTATGCTCCTACCCCGTGCAGTCTCACTACTCAAAGTGGCTGATATGAGTTCTCATCATAACCTTGTGAGACTGGTGCAAGTTTGGTTTACATTCAAGTCAACCTTTATTCCCCCTTTTGTGAGAGAGAAAGGATACCTCAGTTTATATTTGGATGGGTTTATATTCAAGTATATACGGTATACCATTTTAAGATTTCTGATGTCACAATTTCTCTTTAGATTACTTCCCTTCATAATCCCCAATTACAGTGAATTGTTTTTTAAACAGGGCCGGTCTTAAGGGGGATGGAGTGCAAACACGGCAGCTTCCCTGGGCCTCCACAGCTCCAGGGGGCCCTAGTGAGTTGAGATGGCCTTCCCTTCTTCTCACCCTGTTCCAAAGCTACCCTCACCTTTTAAAATGCAAAGAGGTCGCCAGTACGGCAGCGCTTCTCTAGAGCAACTCACATAGGATTACCAGATGTCCGGATTTCACCGGACATGTACTTCTTTTCGAGGACATGTCTGCGGACCCAGTCGGCTTTTCTAAACCTGGCACTTTGTCTGGGTTTTGAAAAGCCTCTACCAATGAGCGACGTCGGGACGGCATCTTCACGTGCACGGATGCCACGCGGTCAAGTCACGCCCATGCATGCGACATCATCGCATCCCACCAGCGCATGTGCAGCTGCCATCCTGACGAGCAAACAGGTTGAGGGGGCAGGGCTGGGGCTTGGCCAGGCAGAACAGGGCGGGCCCTGGGGCGGGCCAAGGGTCCGGATTTTTGTTTACGAAAATCTGGTAACCCTAACCTTGCAGCTTCCCCAGCACTGTTTCTCTGCTGCGGCCTGTCCCGCTCCAATGCAGATTCCTATTTCCATTTGGGAGGATTGCGGAACAGAAACAGAGAATCACTTCCGCGCCAGAGACCTTTTTGCATTTTAAAAAGTGAGGGGGGCTTCAGAATGGGGTGGGAAGAAGGGAAGGACATCTTGGTCCACAGGGACCCCTGGAACTACTCATTTTTTTAAATGAAGGGAGGAATGCTGGATGGGAGGGCATGTGGTGGACCCGGGGGATGGTGGGAGAGATGCCGGATGGGAGGGCATTTGGTGGGTGGGAAACTTGGCAGAGGGGGCAGGGAGGAGAGAAATCGGGGGCCCCTTCCTTAATTTCTGCCCTGAGCCCCAGCATGTCAAACATGAGCCCTTGTTTTAAATCAAAGAACCGTGTTGAGTCTGAATCTTATCTTCAGAATTTCCACCATCTTTGGGGGATTTGTTTTATGTAAAGTAGAGAATGACAAAGGGATAAATTTTTTCCCATCCCCGCGGGAACTCATTTTCCCGTCCCGTCCCTGTGAGTTCTTTTCCTGTCCCTGCTCCATTCCTGCAAGCTCCGTCCTCACCTGCACAAGCCTCAAATACTTTTAAATCATAAGTATTCGAGGCTTGTGTGGTTAAGACAGAGCTTATAGGAATGGGGACAGCGAGAGCGACAAAACTTGTGGGGACGGGAAAATTGAGTTCCTGTGGGGACGGAAAAAGTTGGATGGAAAGAGTTTTAAAGGATGCTATAACCATCAAATAACAAAAATATGCAGAGAAAAAAGGAACCTGCAGTCCATAGTCTGGACAAATTCGACATCTTACACGACAACCAATCAGGCTTTCGCTCTGGCCATAGCACCGAAACCATCATAGCCTCTCTACTCGACTGCCTGCACTCACTCTTCAGCCAGGGTTCCAGCGCCCTAATCTTGCAACTTGACCTAAGCAGTGCTTTCAACCTAGTCGACCACACTATTCTCCTAAACTGCCTTGCACACATCGGCATCTCCGGCCAGGTACTCAGCTGGTTCCATGGGTTTCTAAAAAATAGATCTTACAGAGTGATCAAGAACGACTCTTTCTCCCACATCTGGGACAATTCCTGTGGTGTTCCCCAGGGCTCACCACTATCCCCCACCCTATTCAATATCTATCTCGTCTCCCTGGGAAACCTCCTGCACAGCTTCAAGCTCAAATTCTTCATTTACGCAGCCGACATCACAATAATCATCCCACTAAGCAGTTTCACCCTAGAGCTGCTTAACTCTATATCACACTTACTCAGGCAGATAGAACTCTGGATGCTATCCTATAGACTAAAACTAAATGCTGACAAAACTAAATTCTTCCTGGCCTCCCCCAATGATAAAATCAAAGATACCTCTATTCAAGTGAATGGATCGGACTTCCCCCTAGAACAAACCC
Organism: Geotrypetes seraphini; assembly: GCF_902459505.1. Classification (NCBI taxonomy): domain Eukaryota; kingdom Metazoa; phylum Chordata; class Amphibia; order Gymnophiona; family Dermophiidae; genus Geotrypetes; species Geotrypetes seraphini. The sequence goes on from NC_047085.1 coordinate 16,733,448, forward strand.
TAAAAATACTAGGAGTCACCCTAGACAAACGCTTATCCCTTGAGAAACACACTGATCTTACCGTCAGGAAAAGCTTCTCTGTGTTCTGGAAACTCCGCTCCATAAAAAATTATTTCGATGACAACTCATTCCGACTGTTAGTACAATCCTCCATTCTCAGCATCCTGGATTATTGCAACATCATTTACCTAGGCTCCATGAAGAAAACCACCAGGAGACTAAAACTGATTCAGAACACTGCCATCAGCCTTATATTTGGCCTAAACAAATGGGAACATATCACCCCTTTCTACCATAAACTGCACTGGCTACCATTTGAATCCAGAGTACTGTTCAAGTTCGCATGCCTCAGCTACAAAACGGTGTTTGGTCTATCCCCAAGCTACCTCATCCCCCCACTTTAAATTAAATCACAACAATAAGAACTCTCGCAGAATTCATCTGTTCGCCTTCCCCTCCCTAAAACTATGTCATCTCAAAAGGTTCCTTGACAAAACCTTCTCCTTCCAGGCGGCCAAACTAAACTCATGGCTTGCCCAAATTGTACTTGACGCCCCCACTTACCTGGACTTCATAAAAATACTCAAAACTCACTTATTCCACGGACAGAACCCCTAACACTCCCACTCGCTTCTTCTATTCCCTTCAATACACATGAACCTCCACCTTCCCCTCCAAACCAATTAACTTCACTGACCGGTATTTTTTTCCCTGTAAAAAAAAAAAAATAAATAAAATTACCCTCCTATTGTACACTCTTGTATATTCCTATTGTACACTATTGTATATTCTGTCAACTTCATTGACCTGTACACTCCAAAAATTGTTAATTCCAATGTTATCTTCGTTTGTAATCTTATTAATTGTTGTGAACCGCCTAGAACTCTCTGGGTATGGCAGTATACAAAATAAAGTTATTATTATTATTATTATTGAGAAAGACATGGGGAAGCCACTGCTTGCCCTGGATCAGTAGCATGAAATGTTGCTACTCTTTGGGTTTTGGCCAGGTACTAGTGACCTGGATTGGCTACCGTGAGAACAGGCTACTGGGCTTGATGGACCATTGGTCTGACCCAGTAAGGCTATTCTTTTTTTTTATTTTTTTATTCTTTATTCATTTTCAAAATTACATTAAGTGTTAAATATATTCAATCACAATAACAATAAATACATCACTTACAAACTATCATTGGTACATTACATAAATTCTTATCCCTTCCCCTTCCCCACCCCTCCCAACCATATATTCCATTATCATACAAAATATGTAATAATAAAATATCCCCCTCCCTACACATTACACTGATAAATATAAGGGAAACAATTTCAACTAATCCATACAATATTTTGTTAATGGTTTCCACACATCCTGAAATTTCTTAATATCCCCGTTGTAATGCAATAGATCTTTCCATTTTATAGATATGGCATAAAGAGTTCCACCAAAAGTTATAATTTAATCTCCTCCAATCCTTCCAGTTATATGTAATTTGCTGATTGGCAACACCAGTCATTATAAGTAATAACTTATTGTTGTTCGCAGACTATTCTTATGTTCTGTGGAAGCTCTCTCAGTGATGCTCTGAAAAGTAAATTCAGAGTAGACTTTTTTGGATAGTGTGAGATTAAGATTGACTGTGAGAGATGAATTGGTAAACTGAATGGATTTGTGGTTTGTCATTCCATGGTATTTTCTTATGTTCTCATGATTTCAGTTTCTGCAAACATAATTTTGCTACAAACTCCTCTCGGGATACTGAATCACAAGTTGTCCTTATAGAATTTTTACATACCGACATCCAATCTTGAAGATGAATGATGCATTTTTCTCATCGCATTAAAAAAACCAACCCAAACACGCTTCTCAAAACATTCAACTTATGCGTTCTGAAATCTTTTGACCTGGCAATCCAGATTTTAAATCCCCTCTCAAGTGCACCCTATAAATCAAATGTTTATCTCGGCGGAGCACACGTTTCTGAGTTATGCGCATTTTGAGGAGCCTGTTGAAAAACCTGGCGTTATTTGAAATGTCCTCGCACCCCCGGGGGCTCGCTGTCATATTTCTGAGACTGTCATATGCTAGCTGGTCAGACTCTCATTTGGGCTGTCAAGGGAGTGCTATGCAAACTCTAAAGACTCTGAATGTTGATAGAATTTGACTCACATTTGTCACAGCTGTACCCACGAGACTGTAGCGCGGTTAGGTTTTAAATTGTACAGGATTCTTGGGTCTTTTGGTTAGGGCAACAGGGTGGCTCTATGCTCATGGAAGCAGTTTACATAAAAACATAGAAAAAAAAAAAAACCCACATAGAAACATAGAAAAAAGCAGCAGAAAAGGGCTATAGCCCACCAAGTCTGCCCATTCCAAGTATCCCCTCCCCTGTATTTACTCCCTTAAAGATCCCACGTGAGTATCCCATTTTCTCTTAAAATCCGTCACGCTGCTGGCCTTTATCACCTGGAGTGGGAGTCTGTTTCTATAACCACAAAGCCCTATGACCTCACAATGCAGATGTAAAGAGCTTTAGCCAATAGGAAGAGGAGATGCAAATGTTAAGAGCCTTAGCCAATAGGGAGAGGAGGAGATAGTGGATGCTGTGGCCATTTGGCCTTTATCTGCCATCATAGAAACATAGAAAAAAGCGGCAGAAAAGGGCTATAGCCCACCAAGTCTGCCCATTCCAAGTATCCCCTCCCCTGAATTTACTCCCTTAAAGATCCCACGTGAGTATCCCATTTTCTCTTAAAATCCGTCACGCTGCTGGCCTTTATCACCTGGAGTGGGAGTCTGTTTCTATAACCACAAAGCCCTATGACCTCACAATGCAGATGTAAAGAGCTTTAGCCAATAGGAAGAGGAGATGCAAATGTTAAGAGCCTTAGCCAATAGGGAGAGGAGGAGATAGTGGATGCTGTGGCCATTTGGCCTTTATCTGCCATCATAGAAACATAGAAAAAAGCGGCAGAAAAGGGCTATAGCCCACCAAGTCTGCCCATTCCAAGTATCCCCTCCCCTGAATTTACTCCCTTAAAGATCCCACGTGAGTATCCCATTTTCTCTTAAAATCCGTCACGCTGCTGGCCTTTATCACCTGGAGTGGGAGTCTGTTCCAATGATCCACTACTCTTTCGGCGAAGAAGTACTTCCTGGAGTCGCCATGAAACTTCCCTCCCCTGATTTTCAGCGGATGCCCTCTGGTGGTCGAGGGTCCCATGAGCCAGAAGATATCATCTTCTGACTCGATGCGTCCCGTCATGTACTTATATGTTTCAATCATATCTCCCCGTTTGGTTGACTTATATTTATGCAAGGCTGCAAGAGGAGAGGAGGTTCCTGCCCAATTAAAATTCCTCTGTGCTGGTGTTAGTAGTTAGTGAAAATGAACCATCCTGTATTCTGCTGTAGCAGTCAGCGTTTTTAAATTTAATTTAATTTTATACTGGTTGCAGCAGTTAAATTATAACCAAATATTCAAGCTAGTATCTGGGTATTTCCCAGCATAGACTAAGAACATACGTGTTGTCATACTGGGACAGATCAAAGGCCCATCAAGCCCAGTGTCCTGTTCACAGCAGTGGTCAATCCAGGTCACAAGTACTTGGCAAGACACTAAACAGTAAAACAAACAGTGCATTTTCCTAAATCTACCTTAATAATGGCTTATGGACTTTTGTTTTAGGAAATTAACCCTTTTTTTAAAACCCTGCTATGCTAACTGCTTTAACCACGTTCTCCTGCAATGAATTCCAGAGTGTAATTACATATTGAGTGAAAAAATATTTTCTCTAGTTTTGTTTAACTTTACTACTTCATAGCTTCATTTACTGTGCCCTAATCCTAGTACGGTGGTACCTTGGATTATGAGCATAATCCGTTCCAGGAGCATGCTCGTAATCCAAAATGCTCATTTATCAAAGCAAAGTTCCCCATAGAAAATAGTGGCAACAGCAACGATTCGTTCCAGAACCCGGGGTCTGTACCTGTCGGGTGCCGGGTGCTGCAGCGCCGTTTCCTCTGTCTGCCTCCTCCGTCCGTCATCCGAAGAAGAATCCCGCAGTGCCGCTTCAGAGGGATGCCTCCTCCATCCGCCTGCCAGCCCTCCACGTCAGATGCCCCTCGCATGCTGGAGAGCCCCGACCCGAGCCCACGCAGCCGAGCGCTACCCCACCTGCATGCCGCGCATGACACGCACATCGCCAATGATTGACACACGCAACGCGCAGGTGGGACGGCACCTGGCTGTGCAGGCCCAGACAGAGGTCCTCCAACCTGCGGAAGGCACCTGACGTGGAAGGCTGGCCAGAAGATGGAAGAGGAATCCCTCGAAGCGGAGCTTCCTGGTCTGTAAGTGCTCATTTATCGGGGCAGTGCTCGGTTTGCGAGTCAAAAGTTTGCTGAGTGTTTTGCTCGTCTTGCAAAACACTCGCAAACCGGGTTACTCACAAACCGAGGTTCCACTGTATTTTTAGAAAGAGTAAACATGATTCACGCCTACCCGTTCCACTCCACTCAGTATTTATAGACCTCTATCACATCTGAGTATAATGGCCAACTCATGGCTCTATCCTAGACAACCCCAATGATATCTTGATAGCACAAGTGGGAGGGAGAGGCAACCTGCAGAGATTTCCAGTGATATTTTCTGGATACGCTGCTGAAATCCAGGTATAACCACTGACAATCCTACTTAAAGAAATAGATTTGAATATTGGGCCAGTGATATTTAGGTCCCAAGTTGTGGTTTCTCAGTTTTCCAGTTAGAAACACTCCTCACTGTCTCAGTTATTGATTAGAACAAAAGCAAAACAGATCTGAAGGAAGCTGTCTAGAGTACATAAGAACATAAGAATTTGCCTCCGCTGGGTCAGTCCAGAGGTCCATCGCGCCCAGCAGTCCGCTCCCGCGGCGGCCCATCAGGTCCATGACCTGTCAGGTTATCTTGATTTAGCCCTATAGCCCCCTTGTTTTTATCTATACTCTTTCCATACTCTTATCTACCCCTATCTGTATCCCTCAATCCTCCTATCCTTCAGGAATCCATCCAATCCCTCTTTGATTCCCTGTAGCGTACTCTGCCCGACCACTTCCTCCGGGAGCGCGTTCCATGTGTCCACAAAGTAACATCATTATGGGGACTGTGACAACAAGGACTCTTAATAACTACAACCACACAGAGGGTTAAAAGTAAAACAAGGCACTTTATTGGTGCTCAGGGAAGGGATAGCCTGTTCCATTCATAGGTGGGAAGAAATAAAACAAACAAAAATAGGGTTACCAGATTTTCCAGAAGGAAAATTCAGACCTATAACCACGCCCCCCGGGACCGCCCAGTTCTGTCCCGTTCCACCCCTGCTCCGCATATGCGTGGACATGGCATCCGCGTATGCGTGGACATGACGCAATGATGTCACGTGCACGCACATGTGTGTGTGATGTCACCGCATTGCGTCCGCGCATGGGCGGACTCCCCTTCCCGACGCAATTTTGTCGAGAAGCTTTTCAAAACCTGGACAAAGTGCTGGGTTTTGGAAAGCCTCGGACGTCTCCTCAAAAGGAGGACGTGTCCGGGGGAAATCCTGACGTCTGGTAACCTTAGGCAAAAAGTCAGTCTTTATTCTTAGGAGTTCTTCCTCTGGACTGTTCCTGCAGGTCCACAGCATGCACTAGTCTGGCTCTCAAAAAAAAAAAAATAAAAAAGACAGCTTAAACGGCTAATCTCGGGCCTGGAGTGCCAGAGTTAAAGTTTTGTCCCTTAGTATTCAAAACAGTCAGGCCTAACTTTTCAGCAGGACTCCAAGATAAACTTGGCCTACTTTAATGAAGCTTCTGTAGCTTAAACGTTTGTGGTAGAGGCGTAGGCTGGAGGCCTTCTCAGGGTCTCCTAGTTCTGTTTAAGGGCTTTTCATGTCCGACTCTCTCTGAGCCTAGCTCTCCTGAGCTATACCCTGCCTTAATGTAGCTCAGTTCCAGCCTAAGTGAGGGAGTGCCCTTAAGTAAGATTACAAGACGTCCCTATTTCCCGGACTTGCCCTCTTTTTTGAGGACATGTCCGGGGTTCTGGATGGCTTTTCAAAACCCGGCCCTCTGTCCGGGTTTTGAAAAGCCTCTAGCAAGAAGCGCCTTCAGGATGGCATCTGCGATGTCATGAAAATGCACGTGAGGTCAGCGCGCCACACCAGTGAGTGCGCAGATGCCATCCTGACGAGTAAAACAGGTTAAGGGGGTGAGGCTTGTGGCGTGATTCGGGCGAAATGGGGAGGAGCCGGGGTGAATGGGGCGGGCCTGGGGGCAGACCATGGGTCCGGATTTTCATTTACGAATATCTGGTAACCCTACCCTTAAGGATACCTGCCTTGTACTACCCCGAGACCTTTGTAGGAATATAAATTCTTCACATAAATAAATATTTGATTTCTAAGTGCTATGGAGGTATGCCTGATCCAAGTTTCCAAGTTTATTAGTTTTTAATATCCCGATCATAAAACAAATATCTGACCGGTTAACAATAAAAATTTTAATATAGATTAGAAAGAAATAGGGGGGGGGGGGTGTATGAATAATTAGGGTAAACATATATGACACTTACAGACAGACTAGACAGTGAGGGTAAGTTGGGAGGAGAAGAAAAGTTACATAATTGTTAGAGGAAAATGAGATAGAGGAATGGGAAAAAACATGAAGGATGGGGGTGCATGGAAAAAGTGATGCATACTGAAGAAAGTTGGTTTCTTAGAGTATCTGATAAATTAAGATTTATCGAAGGCATCTTGAAATAGATAAGTTTTAAGATGGATCTTGAATTTGGGTAGATGAAGTTCATCACGGATGTATTGAGGGAGAGAATTCCATAAAGTGGGAGCTATTATAGCATAATTAGTTTTTCTGGTATAATAGGAGTCTTTTAAGGATGGAATGAAAAGAAGTTTTTGGTCAGTGGATCTTAAAGAACGGGGCGAACTTTGAGGTATCAGTAATTTGTCAAGAAATAAAGGTAAGTGAGAGAGTTTGATTTTAAAAGAGAGCAGAATAGTTTGATACCTACTGATAAACTTCTCAGGTGCACCGTGCACTACAGTTTAATTCTCTCTTCATCTAATATTGCTAAGGGGTTGTTTTAATTTTTCTTGATTTAGGGGACTATGGTGGCTACACTTCTCTCTCCGTATTCGCGAATTCCGTATCTATGGATTCGGTTATTCACAATTTTTGACCAGAACTTATTTTTTTTTCCCATTTTTCGGGCTATTTTTAGCCCTGTAAGCCCCCCCTTAAGCCTTACCTGGTGGTCTAGCGCAGTGATTCCCAACCCTGTCCTGGAGGACCACCAGGCCAATCGGGGTTTTAGGCTAGCACTAATGAATATGCATGGAGCAGATTTGCATGCCTCTCACTTCCATTATATGCAAATCTCTCTCATGCATATTCATTAGGGCTAGCCTGAAAACCCGATTGGCCTGGTGGTCCTCCAGGACAGGGTTGGGAACCACTGGTCTAGCGGGTTTTCAGGCAGGAGCGATCTTCCAACGCTCCTGCCCCGTGCAGATCGCTCACAGGAAATGGCTGCCTTGAGCTCCCGTAGTCTCTCGAGCCATTTCCTGTGAGCGATCTGCACGGGGCAGGAGTGTGGGAAGATCGCTCCTGCCCCGAAAACTCGCTAGACAGACCACTAAGAACATAAGAAGTTGCCTCCGCTGAGGCAGACCAGAGGTCCATCTCACCCAGCGGTCCGCTCCCGTGACGGCCCATCAGGCCTATTGCCTGAGCAGTGGTCCCTGACTATTTCTATAACCTACCTCTACTCCTATCTGTAAGGCTTAAGGGGGGAGGGGGGCTTACAGGGCTACAAATAGCCGGGGGGAAAGGGGGATAAGGGCAGAACCGGCCCGAATATTATTTGCGGTTTTTCCATATTCGCGGGCCGGCTCTGCCCCTAACCCCCGCGAATATGGAGGGGGAAGTATACTTTCGTCTTACTCTGTTCCTGTATAACCTCAGTTGAAAAAAAAATAAAATAAAATTAGATATCAGGCTTGAAAAACGAATGTGATGTGCAGATGGCAAGAGAGAAAACATTTGCATGTTCTTAGAATTTAATGGCTGTAACTACTTCGAGACAATAACCCACAGTCTTTATGGTAAAATTATCCCAGACACAGTCACAAAAGCTCAAGTGGGGAGCAGTTTATGGGTCTGTGAAACACTGAAGTTGTCAGCGATCAGATGAACTGCTTGGACGAAGAAAACAAATATATATAAAAAAACAAAAACCCATGCTTGTCTCCAACAATGCCCTTCAATGCTATTGGAATATGCTCACGTCTTTATATAATGACTGTGTATGACATATGGCATCAGCTGGCATGTGGCCAGTTATTGAAGGCTTCCTACTTGATGGAGGCACTTAAATTTTATTTGTACTGTGTGTGATCAGTCAGTTTAAATTTCTAAGCCCTGCATTGTTAAATTTGTTTACCGTTCCAGCCGTTCCAATCCAAAGCGCTAGCTTCTGACGATCTGCGCTGCATTATAATAACGGTTTGTATTTCAAAAAACCCTGAAAAAACCCCGGAGTGCCGACGCCAGTACAATTGTATTTTTTGTTAAAACAGGAAAATACTGCATGCGATATTTTGCAAAAATAATCATTGCGTTTGGCCCGATTCAAATCACCTCTGTGGGATAGGGCTCAGTCCACACTTGCCTGAGAACGTACAGATGTTTCCAGAAATATATTTTATAGCGCAGACCAATATATTGGCTCATATTCAGCTGACGGCTGAGACCCCCAACAGTTGGCTATCCCAAAGAGTGAGATTTATTTTATTTTTCAGGTTGTCTATCCAAGTTATAAATCTGGAAAGAGTTGCATGCCATTCTGCTCAGCAAATGAAAGAACGAACACAAAATGATATTTCACTTGGTTTTTGTTGCTTCGGAAAATATATAGACAGAGTGGAAGACGTACGAGGAAGGTTTTCAAAGGAATTTGCCAAAGTAATTACGAGGCCCTTTTAGGAAAGGGCACTAAAATCTGGGCTTAATATGTGGTAAAGTGAGATTTGGCCGTACCGGGTGGACTTTACGGTCAATGGTAAGTTACCATGGCCGGCGGTACAAAATGCGTTATGGTTTTGTAAAAAAAAAAAAGGGGGGGGGTGGGTAATCATGAATTTATAATGCCTGTAACTAATGTAATGTAATGTAATTTATTTCTTATATACCGCTACATCCGTTAGGTTCTAAGCGGTTTACAGAAAATATACATTAAGATTAGAAATAAGAAAGGTACTTGAAAAATTCCCTTACTGTCCCGAAGGCTCACAATCTAACTAAAGTACCTGGAGGGTAATAGAGAAGTGAAAAGTAGAGTTAGAGGAAAAATAAAAATAAAATAAACATTTTAACAAGACAGCATTGATCTAAATACTTTGGAAGGTAGAAGAGAGGAGAGAAAGGAATAGAAGCAGAAGGGGGAGCCGTTGAACAGTAGAATTCTGCAGCATCCACTATCTCCTCCTCTCCCTATTGGCTAAGGCTCTTAACATTTGCATATCTTCTTCCCATTGGCTAAGGCTCTTTGCCTGCATTGTGATGTCATAGAGCTTTATGGTTATAGAAACCTAGAAACATGATGGCAGATGAAGGCCAAATGGTCCATGTAATGTAATGTAATGTAATTTATTTCTTATATACCGCTCCATCCGTTAGGTTCTAAGCGGTTTACAGAAAATATACATTAAGATTAGAAATAAGAAAGGTACTTGGAAAATTCCCTTACTGTCCCGAAGGCTCTCAATCTAACTAAAGTACCTGGAGGGTAATAGAGAAGTGAAAAGTAGAGTTAGAGGAAAAATAAAAATAAAATAAACATTTTAACAAGACAGCATTGATCTAAATACTTTGGAAGGTAGAAGAGAGGAGAGAAAGGAATAGAAGCAGAAGGGGGAGCCGTTGAACAGTAGAATTCTGCAGCATCCACTATCTCCTCCTCTCCCTATTGGCTAAGGCTCTTAACATTTGCATATCTTCTTCCCATTGGCTAAGGCTCTTTGCCTGCATTGTGATGTCATAGAGCTTTATGGTTATAGAAACCTAGAAACATGATGGCAGATGAAGGCCAAATGGTCCATGTAATGTAATGTAATGTAATTTATTTCTTATATACCGCTCCATCCGTTAGGTTCTAAGCGGTTTACAGAAAATATACATTAAGATTAGAAATAAGAAAGGTACTTGGAAAATTCCCTTACTGTCCCGAAGGCTCTCAATCTAACTAAAGTACCTGGAGGGTAATAGAGAAGTGAAAAGTAGAGTTAGAGGAAAAATAAAAATAAAATAAACATTTTAACAAGACAGCATTGATCTAAATACTTTGGAAGGTAGAAGAGAGGAGAGAAAGGAATAGAAGCAGAAGGGGGAGCCGTTGAACAGTAGAATTCTGGAGAAATTTAAATGATAGAAATAGAACAAAAAAAAAAAACAAAAGGCAAAACAATAGATAAGATTAAAGATAAATCATAAGCTGGAAAGAAAAAGAAAATAAAACTTTGTCTTCAATCCACGGTTTCAGCGTCAGTGATGAAGTGGAGCAAGTAAGTTTAGGAGGAGCGATTGACGTTTCCAGAAAGGGCTTCTTCAGGGAAGAGACTTGGCCGACAGTCCCAGGATGCCTATGTCTCCTCCCCTGCGATGTTCTCCCATCCATGCATTCCCTCCCAGACACACTGCCCGTGCCCCAGCCGCTCCAAGGAGACTGGATGGACCGTTGAAGTCTCTATCTGCTGCCATTTACTATGGGCTCCTTTTACTTAGCTGCGTTGGCGTTTTTAGCGCAGGCAGCATTTTAGCGTGCGCTAAACCCACACTGTGCGGCTAGAACTAATACCAGCTCAATGCTGGAGTTAGCGTCTAGCACGCGCTATTCTGCGTGGCAATTTAGCACGCGTCAATGCCCTAATGCGGCTTAGTAAAAGGAGCCCTATGTTACTACGGAGGGATTTTTAGGTAGACTTCATTGTGGGTGGGGCGCTAATGCTCCTGTATTAAACCTGAGTGGTGTCAGGTCAAAAGCGCGCCGGGACAAAGGCGCGCCCAGACAATTGAGCGCAGCGCGCGCCACCGCGCCGCTCTAAATTACGGTTTTTAGTGCTCCGATGGGGGGGTGTGGGGGGGGAACCCCCCCCCACTTTACTTAATAGACATTGCACCGCATTGTGGGGGCGTTGTGGGGGGTGGGGGGGTTGTAACCCCCCACATTTTACTGAAAACTTCACTTTTTCCCTGTTTTTAGGGAAAAAGTTCAGTTTACAGTAAAATGTGGAGGGTTACAACCCCCCAAACCCCCCATAACGCCGGCGCGATGTATAATAAGTAAACTGGGGGGGGGGTTCCCCAACAAAAACCCCCGTCGGAGCCCCTAAAAACTGTAATTTAGAGCGGCGTGGCGGCGCGCGCTTTTGTCTTTCGCGCCGTTGACTATGAACCAACCTGAGTTGGCCAATTAGTATGCGTTAACATGCCAGATCAGTGTCTCAAACTTTCTCGAGCCGGGGCACACTAAAGGTAGTGGCCACGGCTTGAGGCACCCAGAAGTGCGTGGATGTCGCTGTGATGACATCACGCATATGCGTGACATCATCACGTCTACATCCGCGCATGTGCAGAGGCCCTCCAGATGGACCCTGAGACGCCAGTAGGGGGCGCCTGCAGGGAAGAGGGCCGGAGAGAAGGAGAGGCACTGGCGCCAGCTGATTGTTTCTCAACTACTTCAAGCTAAGCACCCCCTAAGTCTAACCAATATCAACTGAGTACCCCAACCACCGAGCTCCCTAGGCCCACCCAAGCTCCGCCCCAGATCCCGCCCCCTTTACTAATTGTAATGCCATTTTTTCCTTTCATTTTTCATATACACAGCAGATATAAATTCTCAGAACTTACACATTTCAATCACTAACTTGAAAATAAAATCATTTTACCTACCGGTGATCCTCTGCAGGCTGCTGTAATTAGCTTTAAAAGGTGAGACCGGGAGACCAGGGGAGAAGCCGGAGGATGCTAGAGAGAAAGGGGAAAGCTGTAGGCCTTCGGCGAATCGGGCAGCGCTGGCGTTTTACCGAGTAAGGAAGTCAGCTGGTAGGCGACTCTCTTCCTCCTCGGTGTGCCGCGACACACTTGGAATCTCGGGAGGCACACTAGTGTTCCTCGGCACACAGTTTGAGATAGACTGTGCTAGATGGTTAATATTAGATGACCACTCTCTGCTCCTGACATGCCCCCTCTAAACTGAGTGCTTAAAAGTAATATACTCAGCTATACACCAAAAAGATCTTTGCATTCTGAGAATCTAGTTTTACTAAAGACGCCTGTGAATCCAAGACTTCTTAAGACTGGTAAAATGACATGACATGATCGAAACATTCAAGGTATTGAAGGGAATAAACTTAGTAGATAAGGACAGGTTGTTCACCCTCTCCAACATAGGGAGAACGAGAGGGCACTCTCTAAAATTGAAAGGGGATAGATTCCGTATGAACATAAGGAAGTTCTTCTTCACCCAGAGAGTGGTAGAAAACTGGAATGCTCTTCCGGAGGCTGTTATAGGGGAAAACACCCTCCAGGGATTCAAAGAGGGGAAAACACCCTCCAGGGATTCAAGACAAAGTTAGACAAGTTCCTGCTGAACCAGAACGTACACAGGTAGGGCTAGTCTCAGTTAGGGTGCTGGTCTTTGACCAGAGGGCCGCGGCGTGAGTGGACTGCTGGGCACGATGGACCACAGGTCTGACCCAGCAGCAGCAATTCTTATGCTCTTATGTTCTAAGTGGCACCAATTATGATTTCACATTTGGTGCACCCCTATACATCATAACAGAAATTATTAGACAGGCTGTATACTGCTGCAACCCCATGGAGGCATAGAGCTTGACCTCTGATTACAGAAAAATGCTAGGTCTAGCACGTTTGCTCTTCCAACACATTGAAGAGGGAGCACCCTGCCCTGTTGGTGGGGGAGGGGGAGAGGGAAGACCCTGCATCTTTGGGGGTGGGGGAAGGAAAAGGGGAGCATATAGTCCATTTGAGGGAGGAAGAGGAGAGATGCTGGGCCATTGGGAGAGGGAATGGGGCAAGAAAAATGCTAGACTGTTGGGATGGGGAGGGAAATAGAGGGACGATGCTGTGCATGGTGAAAGCACTTGTAGAGCTGAGGTAGGTCTCGACGACAACGATGGCAATACCAAAAGAAGGAGTCGTGAGGCAAAAGATGTCAATCCCTCAACAATGGGCATATCCAAAATGTACTTTTATTGGGGAACAGCACGATATAGACCAATGGACCAATGGTGCATAGTGGAAGCACATGGGAGAGACCATAATTGGAGGAGGGGAATGGCAAGGACTAGATAGGCAGAAAACAAAAAAGTGGGAAAAATGGCTAAAAGGGAAGGACTAATGTCAAAGAGGAAGATCGCTCAACATAATGCAAACGAGCCCTTAACAGTGGAATACAATAAGTGTGTGTGTGGGGGGGGGGGGGGGAGCTCTGAAGTGTCCAGAGTGTTAAAGAAATCCAGCACAGTTTCCGAGGTATCTGTCCATAGAACCCCAGCCTAACTCCGATGCAAAAAAATGCAGATTTTAAAAAGCAGTAAAGGCTTTGTTACAGGAGGAAGAGTGCTGGAAGGCGGTGAATGTTGCCTCTATGCATCCGACTCCACTCACAACATCACGTGATCTCTGTAACTATGAATTTATAATGCGTGCCAATATCGGGCAGACTGGGTGGATGTTCGGGTCTTTATCTGCTGTTATTTACTATGTGATGTTACTATGTATATGTATAAACCTACTCTGCACAGTTTGTCACTTTCTGCTGGCTCCTCATTTCTTTTAGGGCTTGCTTCACTTTTCCACCCATTAATTTTCACGGAAAAGTTCAATTTCAGCTAAAATGCATTGGAAAGCACAGCACAGCCTCCTGCAATGACTCCAGCACATGCCCATATGTGTTCAGAATCGCTCGAAGAACCTCATTACAATTCCCCCTCCTGCTGCCTCCCTGCGCAGCCAGATGTCTCCCCCCCCCCAATCGCACACTCTGCGAGTGGCAGGCTGCCAGCGCGCTTATGTTTCACAGCGGCAAGTGAAGAGCAGCACAAATGCCAAGGACAACAAAAGCAACTCAGTATCGGCACCAACAGTAAACCCTGTCGGGAGCAGGGCGAGTACTGAGAGGCCATTACAAGTCAGTAATGATCACTGAGCAAGTAAATTTCAAAACTTATTACCCCCCCTCCCCCATGATATTCAGACTGTGGGAGATCAACGATGATCTCCCATGGTCCATGGAAAATCCAGAAATTCAATGCCGGCACCGTGTCTGGCGACCAACATTGAATTTCCGGTCTATTTTTGGTCCGCCAAGACATAGCCAGGTAGGTCAATAATCAACGACTAGCTGGCTAAATCTCAATGACCCTTTTAGGTGGCTGTATCAGGCCAGTGAACTTAGCTGGTGAGCCGCTGAATATTGGCGGTGCCATAGCCGGTCACTGGCCAATCCACTAAGTTGGATATTCAATGGAAGATAGCCATCTCCCCAACACCTGCCCTTCACCCTTCTGGATCCCCTCCCCACACATATTTCTGGTCCACCTCCCCCTAGATCTGCCGTTCCTTCACATAGGTTGGGCCTCCTGGACCCCCCTCATTTACAAGAAGCAGCAACGGCAGCCAGTCAGCAGAGGCAGCATCGTAAACAGGCTGCTCACGGCCAGCCATGGCAGGGCCTTTCCTTGGCCACATTAGAAATGACGTGGCAGAGGAAAGACCCTGTTGGGGCTATCTGCAAGCAGCCTCTTTATAGTGCTGCCTCTGTTGATCGGCTGCCGTTGCTGCTTCAGGTAAGTGAGGGAGGGAGAGAGGGAGGGGGTTGGCCGGTTAGGACCATTGCTGCTGCTTCGGGGGCTGGAGGGAGGGGGGGTTGTCTGGTCAGGACTGCTGCCATTGTTGCTTTGGGGGCTGGAGGGACAATTTTTAAAAAAAATTTTGCTGATTGAGTGAGATTGCCGGTTGCTTGAGTCCCGGATGCTAAAATGGTGGGTGGTCTTTGTCATAAAGAGTATGGGGACAGACTTAAAGATCTCAATCTGTGTACTTTGGAGAAAAGGCGGGAGAGGGAAGATATGATAGAGACATTTAACTATCCATGTGGTGTAAATGCGCATGAGTCAAGTCTCTATCATTTGAAAGGGAACTCTGCAATGAGAGGGCATAAGATGACATTAAGAGGCAATAGGCTCTGGAGTCATCTAAGGAAATACTTTTTTTTATAGAAAGGGTCGTAGATGCATGGAACAGTCTCCTAGAAGAGGAGGTGGAGACAGAGACTGTGTCTGATTTCAAGAAAACCTGGGATAATCACGTGGGATCTTTTAGAGAGAGGAGGAGATAATGGTTACTGCAGATGGGCAGACTGGATGGGCCATTTGGCCTTTATCTGCCATCATGTTTCTATGGCTAATCAGGATTCTACTGTATATATCACAAAACCGAGCTCATTAAATAAGAGCCTATATGACTGCATGCCTTGTATCCTGGTGGTCAAGCCCTGCTCTTTCCAGTGGAAAACCCACACCCAGATTCTTCTAGAAGAGACAGGGATACTGGTACTGAGAGACTGAGTATGACACCCTCCCCCCAACCCACCGCTATAAACCACGGGAAGCTCCATGAGGAGTGTTATAGAGTGAACATCCAGGTTCCACCAAGGAAAGGAGTGATCCTTGGTTGTTTCGTGAGGCTCTGGATATCTATTTCTTTTATTGTACGACCATGTTTGTAATTGAATAGTATTATATTTTAAGCCATTGGTGAAACTATTGTGAATGTTTTGATGTAACTGGTTCTGGGCTCTTTAGGTGGATGGGCTAAAGAGCCAAGAAAAATAAAATAAGGTTCTACCCTTGGGGATGCCATCAAGTTTCAAGTTTTATTAAAAATGTGATTAATTGCCTAAACAAAGTTTCAATAAAATACAACCAATTTTTGCTTTTTACAAAGACCAATACTTACAGACTTATAGAACAAAGACTGGAGTCTTGCTATTACAATAGGACTGGGGTGTCAAAGTTCCTCCTCGAGGGCCGCAATCCAGTCAGGTTTTCAAGATTTCCCCAATGAATATGCATGAGATCTATTTGCATGCACTGCTTTCATGCATATTCATTGGGGAAATCCTGAAAACCTGACTGGATTGCGGCCCTTGAGGAGGGAGTTTGACACCCCTGCAATACAGGGCAGGATTATTTCATCGAGGGCCCCTAGGCACACAAGTACACTGGGCCCCTTGCCCCGCCCCACCCCACCATGCGCCCAGGTGGGAACAGGAAGCTGCGTCAGAGGAAAGCTTTTGGCAGGCAGCATCGCTTGCACAATTACAGTTCCCGTTGCCTTTCTTACCCACGTTGCTTGCTTGTCTTACTCTCCGTCAATGGGGGGGGGGGGGGGCGCGTTACCGATCAGGGGGGGCCTGCGTTGCCAATCGATGCTGGAGGGGCCTATCGCTGTTTGGAAAAATCAATGTTGATGCCCTCCTTCATCGGGCCCCCCTGGCCATTTCGGGCCCTAGGCATGTGCCTACTTGGCCTATTGGTTAATCCTGCCCTAATGCAATAGGGTAATAAGGGAAAGAACTACAATATAAAAAATAGGAAAGAATTTAAAAAGAGAAAAACCAAAGGAAAGGGAGCAAATAGTGTCTAAAATTCCGCTAAAAGAAAGAATTAAAAACTGACAGTCCTATGACGTCCTGAAAAGGACACTCAAGCATTAAAGGCTTCTTTTACTAAGCTGCGTTAGCGTCTAGCACGCGCTATTCCACGCGTTAATGCCCTAGCATGGCTTAGTAAAAAGGAGTCTTAAATGTGTCTCTAAATAAAAAAGGTTTTAATTTAGATTTGAACCGATCCAATGACGGTTCTTCTCATAGATCCAGTGGAGCAACGTTCCAAAGAGATGGGGCAGTTACCGAGAAGATAGATGTTCGTAATGTATAGATATGGTTAAGAGAGGAAACGGATACAAGGTGAGTTGAAGAAGAACTCTTGAAGGATTATAGGGGATCGAAAGTCTATTATGAATTCAGGACAGTTAGTAGTACATGTTTTAACTCAAAATGGCACAACCTCCTCCAATGATCCCATTTTCCCTTATGCATGAACTAGTCCTTGAAGAACTGATGCAAAGTTAAATAGCTACAGATTTTTGGACTACATTGACCACCTTTAATTGAAAGGAATCTGCCTGTTAATCTTCCTTTCCTATCTCTAGTCCAACACCTCTTGATTCATGTATTTGGCCTTGGAACCTCTCCAAAAACCTACCAGGTTATTCCAAGATCCTCCAACAATAACTAGAATATTTAGAGACGTGGAGGGCATAATAAAAAACAAACGTCTAAGTCCCCTTTTGGCCCAGGCCCTAAACGCTGAAAGTAGAAGCAGGGAAAATGTCCATTCTAAAAAAAAAAAACATCCAAAAGGAGAAGTTTTTTTGATAATGGCCTGCCTCTATGTTCAACTGTTTAAACGCCCAGACCACCACTACGTCTACACTTAAGACATACGTATAATTAACCAAAAAAAAGCCTACGTCCCAAACACCCAAAGCCAGGCCTTTTAGGTGAAGGAGGAGCCAGTCCTTCACCTAAAAGCTGGATTCTGTAACCGGTATCTGTCAAAAACAACATCGGTTATAGAATTCCTCCCCCCAGCAATGATCGCAGCAGAAGATATGGCTCATCTTCCCTGCCGCGATAGCGATACCATGAAGTACTGCCAAACGCTATTGCGGCAGGAGAGATAGCCAATCTCTCCTACTGCAATCCACACCCCCCGACAAGATCGGGCAGGAGGGAGCTCAAACTCTCCTGCCACGATCCACCTCCCCGATCGGCTGGGGCAGGAGGGAGCCCAACCGTTCCTACTGGCGATTCGACATGATATGGGCAGGAGGGAGCCCAACCCCTCCTGCCCCAGCGCCCCACCCAATCGGATCAGGCAGAAGGGAGCCCAACACCTCCTACCCTTGCGACCCCCCCTACCCTCCACCCCCACTAAGATACGGGCAGGAGGGATCCCAAGCCCTCCTGCCCCAACGCAGCCCCCCATGACTGCCCCCCAAACCCCTGATCAGCCCCCCGAACACCTCCCCAACCCAGCCCATGGCCCAGGCACCTAAGGCCCCACCTGTGGGCAGAGTTTGAGCCGCCTGGGCCAATCAGGCCCTAAGGCCTGCCATTCTGCGGATGGCAGGCCTGCCAGACAGACAGGCTTGGGATCCGTAAGTCCGTCCAACTTTTTTAAGCTAAAGGGGGGGGTGTCACGGGTGGGATATCACGGGGTCGGCGGAGTTCTCGCGAGTCAACGGGTAGGGGGGGTCTGTGTCAAGGCAAGAGGGCCTTGGATCCCTCCTGCCCATATCTTAGTGGGGGTGGGGGGTCGCCAGGGCAGGAGGGGTTGGGTTACCTCCTGCCCGATCCGATCGGGGGGTTGCTGGGGCAGGAGGGGTTGGGCTCCCTCCTGCCCCAGCTGATCTGGGGGGTGTGAATCACAGCAGGAGAGATTGGCTATCTCTCCTGCCGTGATAGCGATCGGATGTACCGTGATTAGCAGCACTTCAGGGAATCGTTATCGCAGCAGGAGAGATGAGGCATCTCTCCTGCTATGATCGTTGCGGTGGGGGGTGGGCAGGTTGCCAGGGCCGCTGAGCTGATCGCGGCAGCCGCAATCATCTCAGTGGCCCCTTTTTCGGCACTTATACCTGTTTTGACTTGGTCTAAGTCAAAACGTATAAGTGCCGAGGAAACCTGTCAAAATATTTGGTTATACCTGCTGTACGCCTATGTCTAGGTCGGCCCACCTCCCGCCCTTTCCCCTCCTCTAAAAACGCCTCTTTTCACTCTATGCGTTTAGAGGCATGGGAAAGGCCTAAGCTGGTTTTAGATACATCTAAAACCAGCTTTGGTTATGGGTACTTGGACGATCAGGCTTTTTGATCGTCCAAGTACCCATGTAGGCCACTTTGTAGACGTTTGTTTTTGGGGTTTTTTTAATTATGAGCCCCATAATATTTTGAAATAATGCAATTACAAATCTGATGGCAAGAAAGAAAGAAGTCCCTACATCCTTTCTTCTGCATTCCGTACAAAAAACTACATTTCCCAACACACACTGCAGTTATCATTCACACTATAGTCTAGATTAGAAACACATGACCAGTTTTAATATGCACACTGATGAAAAGAAGTGAGTTTAGAAAAAAGCCAAGGAAGTTGGTCAACAAAGTGCATTCACTTAGCACAAAGAAGCTCTTGTGAATTTAAATACTCCAAAATAATTATTCTTTGTTACAACTTTCTATCAATAATAATGAGATTCCACTCCATTCATCCCTGGAGTGCCATTAAGTGTAATAATTGTAAAGCTGCCTTGTTCCTTGCTGGAGAAAAGCACCATCTGAATTCAACTAATGATTAGATCAAGTTTCAAGTTTATTAAAATTTTGATATAAACGCAATATCAAATATTTTCAATGCGTATAACAATAAAAAAATTTTAGGAGGAGGACAAAATAAAACAATTTAAACAGACAAACATACCTTCAATGTACAAACAATAAGTGATACATAAGGAAAAAGGAGTGACCTACAATTACTAAAGAAAGTAAGAGAACATTTAAGGAAAAACATCATCAGGAGGGTAATTAAAAATGTTTTACAAATAAAACAAGATCTAAAAATGAAAGAGAGAAATTGTGAACTATATATAGATCTGATTAGATATAAATATTTGAACCTGAAATTGTTGATAAAAGAGTTAACCTGTTTATGACTCGAATGCATCTTTGTATAGGTGGCTTTTTAATGTGCTTTTAAATTTTTCTAAAGAAGTTTCACCACGCAGATAAACTGGTAACTTGTTCCATATGATTGAAAAAATTGTAGCGCTTCTGGTGCCTATTATTTTCAGAGACGGGATGATCAGCAAATGCTGATCTGTTGATCTTAGAGATCTGGCTGGAGAATATGGTATCAAATAACGATGTAAAAATATTGGTGTATTGGTTTGTTGAATTTTGAAAGTTAGCAATGCAATTTTATATATTATTCTGTGTGAGATAGGTAGCCAGTGTGCTTTTTGCAAAAGAGGAGTGACATGATCACATTTTTTGGAGTTGGTAGTAAAAATTTAAATTGCAGTATTTTCTATAATTTGTAATCTTCTTATTTCTTTCTGAGTTATGCCATGGTATAATGTATTGCAGTAATCCAGCCTGGAAATAACCAAGGAATGAATTAGAACATTAAGAGCTTTGGGTTCTAAGACTTTGGCTAAGGATCTAATGAGACGTAGTTTATAAAAACAGTTTTTAACTACGGAGCTAATCTGATCATGGAAGGATAATTCATGGTCCAATAATGCTCCCAATATTTTTGTCGTTGTCACTTTTTGTAGTGGGAAATTGTCTAAGAGTATTTGTGATGAAAATGTAAGATCCTTTTTCCATGGAAAAAAACATCATTGAAGATTTAGATGGATTCAGGGCCAACATGTTGTCTTTTAGCCATGGACTAATTTGTTTTAACTTATTGTTTATGTTACCTCATTAGAATCAGCAGTATTTAATGGATATAAAAGCTGGATGTCATCTGCGTAGGCAAAAGCGGAGAATCCAATCGATTGACTTAAAGTGAGAAGAGGTGCTAAAAAGATATCGAATAGAACAGGGGACAGAATTGAGCCTTGAGGGATACCGTAAGAGTTTGTTTAGCTATTTGATGATGAATTGTTGAAGATAACTTTAGCTGACCTATCTTACCATCTCCGTTAGTGAAATTAAGGGACATTTAGGAAAATTAGGGAGTCTCCGATTGTTTTTTCTCAATTGGTTTTCAAAACTTTCCATTTTCCTAGCAATAAATGTTCTTTCCTTTACTACCGTATTTTCACGCATATAACGCGCGCTATACACGATTTTACAAACCGTGCATAACCTTGCGCATTATACGCGTGAGCGCATTTTACAACTTTTTTTTTTCAATCTGATCCGGCATCCCCCCTGCAAACCGTCATCCTCCCCTCCCCGCTCGCGTCACCCTCCCCTCCCCCGCGATCCTACACCCCCCCCCAGCACCGCAAAACATCTCTTACCCAATTGGGCACCGGCACCAGCACCAATGCACAGGATGTGCCAGTGCCAGTGCCCGAAGATCCTCCCTCATTGGTTTGGGCTGGGCGGTGCGGTGCAGGAGAGATCCTCCTTCTTCCTGCGCCGGGCTGGACTAGGCTTTGAGCATTTGTGCATGCTCAAAGCCTTCTGGTCTCGCTCTCTCCGAAATTATCTCGGAGAGAGCGAGACCAGAAGGCTTTGAGCATGCTCAAATGCTCAAAGCCTAGTCCAGCCCGGCATAGGAAGAAGGAGGATCTCTCCTGCACCGCACCTTCCAGCCCAGCCCAGCCCAAACCAACGAGGGAGGATCTTCGGGCACTGGCACGTCCTGTGCATTGGTGCTGGTGCTGGTGCCGGTGCCCAATTGGGTAAGAGATGTTTTGCAGTGCTGGGGGGATGTAGGATCGCGGGGGAGGGGGGGTGACGCGAGCGGGGGGGGAGGATGCCGGTTCGCAGGGGGGATGCCGGTTTGGACTGAAAAAAAAAAGTTGTAAAACGCGGGTAAGCCAGCGGGGGGGGAGGATGCCGGTTCGGAGTAGGCGGGAGGAGGTTTTAGCATGCGCGGTATACGCGTGTGCACGCTATATTAAATTTTTTTTACATAAATTTGTGTTCCCCGCGCACTATACCCGCATGCACATTTTACACGGGTGCGCGGTATATGGGTGAAAATACAGTAATTCCAAATCCAAAGTTTTCATTTCACATATCTTGTCACTCATATCTTTAAGGGCCAAACCTTGTTGCTCCATTTTAGAATGGATAGTCCCATAGTCAGTATTTAAAGTAGAAAAAGACAATTTGAGGTCTGCGTCCATAACTGAAATGGCCTGCCATAAAGCCTCCATATCTATTTTTTCCGGCTTCTCCAGCACCCCAAATGTGATGTTAGTTCCACCCGATGCTCCTCTCACCTCTGCTGCAGTGTGGGGGGGGGGGGGGTAGCTGTTGCTGTTCTCCAGCCTCTCCAGCTCCTGATGGTATTAGAGCTACCGACCCTCCTTCGCTGAGGCTCGAAATCTCCTCCCGGGACATCGATTCCTCAGACCCTCCCAGCACTGAACTGCTTCCGGCTTGCGGTGGTGGCTGCCTTTGCCCCGGGCTTAACAACGCCCGAGTCTGTAGGCTGAGCTCGCCCGACGAGTTCGGGCTTGCCCCTGAAGTAGAAGCTGCAGATTCACCCCCTCGGGTAAATGCTCCTTCAATTGCGGTCTGCACCACAAGCGGTGCCGCTATCGCCGCCGGAGGGTTGCCGCGAAGGGCTCCTTTTCTCTTACCCATGACTAGGTAAGAGTAGTGCTGTAAACAAGATGCCGGCAGACCGAAATAGAGGGAGCCTCCTTCTCAGGCGTCCGGTCCCGTCGCCATCTTGTTTCTCTCTCCTATTGAAGACTATTTTTAACTGGAGACTTGGTATCTGGTACATCACCACTGCAGTTTCTGCCTTTGTTTCTCTACTATACTACATACTTAAGATTCATACTTAAGATTCATATTTTCCTTTTATCTATTTCTTATGTAATAAGTTGTACTTTCACTTCCTGCATTCTGTAATTCGCTGATTGTCCAGCCTTCTTCGATGTGAACCACCTAGAAGTCATTCGATTGTGGCGGTATAGAATAATAAAGTTATTATTATTATTACTTGATATTTCACTGCAGTTCTGTTGGATTTTTTTGCTTGTTGAGGCACTTCTAGGCACCATAAGATAGGCGCCTGTCTTTTTTAGAATCACCGGAAATTTTAGAGTGTGTATGATTCAGTCAATTATTTCAGTTTTAGAAAACTGTAGAGAATCTCAATGATTGTTGGTGCTTTCCGGGTTTCGCCGCGTCTGGGTAAGTAGAACCGACATTTCAGCCATCAGGCTGTGGCTTTCTTCAGGGCAACCATATTTTTGACTCTTTTGTATCCCGCCTTGAATCGCATCAAAGGGAGTGGGCAGGTAAGAAAACCAATATAACATAATGGTGTGTCCAGTTTTACTTAGGGCCCCGCTTACAAAGTCGAGGTAGCGATGCTGCAGCTGTAAATGCACCAAAGCCCAGGAAATTGAACGGGCTTCGGTGCACTTATCAGGGCAGCATCGCTGCTGCAGAGTTTGTAAAAGACTCTCTTGGAGACTCCCGTAGAGATTAACCCCCTCCTCCCCCTTTTACAAAACCACAGTGCATTTTTAAGGCCGCAGCGGTAACAGCTCCAATGCTCATAGGAGCATCGTAGCTGTTACCACCGCGGTTACTATTCTACGGTTTTATAAAATGGGGGGGGGGAGGAGGTAATAGCTTTGTTGCTGAGCTGTAGAGCTCATGTACTAAAAAAATGATAATAATAATAACAACAACTTATATACCGCAGTACCGTGAAGTTCTGTGCGGTTTACAAAAGGTTAAAAATACCTAGAATGTTAACAGGCGATTAACCAAATTTTTAATAAACCTTGAAACCTTGAACAATTGAATAAGAAATAGAAATAAAATGGTGAAAATAACATTATATAAATCTAAATAGATTACTAAAGGCCCCTTTTACAAAGCCGCGCCAGCGGCTGCCTTGGGTTAACGGTCCCAAAGCCCATAGAGATTTAAAGGGCTTCAGGGCTGTTGCCGCGTGGCTTTGTAAAAGAGGAAGTAAGCTTACCGTTATCCGTACAAGCTAATTACCCAGATATTTCAAGAACAAACGTGTCCTTAGATGTCTCCTAAATTCCACATATGAATTAGAAGGCTTGATCAAATGGTCCAGATCGTTGCCCCAAAATGCCGCTTGGTATGATAAAAGGCATTGATGATGTTTTTTAAATTTGACTACCTAAAGCAGACGGAAAAACGCGAGTTCCTCCTATATTTATTGGTTGCAAAAGAAAAAAGCCCGGTTATGTATTTAGGGTTGTTCACAAACATATTTGTGTGTGTGTGTTGGGGGGAGTAAGTAAGAACGTAAGAACTGCCGCTGCTGGGTCAGTCCAGTGGTCCATCGTGCCTAGCAGATCGCTCCCGCGGTGGCCCTTAGGTCAAAGACCAGCACCCTAACTGAGACTAGCCCTACCTGAGTACGTTCTGGTTCAGCAGGAACTTGTCTAACTGTCTTCAATCCCTGGAGGGTGTTTTCCCCTATAACAGCCTCCGGAAGAGCATTCCAGTTTTCTACCACTCTTTGGGTGAAGAAGAACTTCCTTACGTTTGTAGGGAATCTATCCCCTTTTAACTTTAGAGAGTGCCCTCTCGTTCTCTCTACCTTGGAGAGGGTGAACAACTTGTCTTTATCTACTTTGTCTTGAATCCCTGGAGGGTGTTTTCCCCTATAACAGCCTCCGGAAGAGCGTTCCAGTTTTCCACCACTCTCTGGGTGAAGAAGAACTTCCTTACGTTTGTATGGAATCTATCCCCTTTTAACTTGAGAGAGTGCCCTCTCGTTCTCCCTACCTTGGAGAGGGTGAACAACCTGTCCTTATCTACTAAGTCTATTCCCTTCAGTACCTTGAATGTTTCGATCATGTCCCCTCTCAATCTCCTCTGCTCGAGGGAGAAGAGGCCCAGTTTCTCTAATCTTTCGCTGTACGGCAACTCCTCCAACCCCTTAACCAAAAAGCAAGCTAATTGTCATTGGACAAAAATAGCACATGGAAATTGCTTGTTTTTCTTGCAGAATTAACTGCAATGATAAA
The DNA here is from genome assembly GCF_902459505.1 of Geotrypetes seraphini. Lineage (NCBI taxonomy): Eukaryota > Metazoa > Chordata > Amphibia > Gymnophiona > Dermophiidae > Geotrypetes > Geotrypetes seraphini. The sequence continues at coordinate 16,758,354 of NC_047085.1, forward strand.
TTTATGTAAAAGATGCTAATGAACAGCATAATTATGCAAAATAGCTCATTAGCTTTGTTCACATAGACCTATTCCATGTAAAAAAAAATTTTTTTTTTTTTGCAAATGCCAAATTGTTTTTGTGGAGTTTGACTATGGATTAAGGAGGTATAGCTAATTTTTGTTTGTTTGCGAGACAGTCTGCCATTTTATCAACCCTTTCACGTGAAACTGAGAATCACAGGTTGTTGGGCACAAAAAGAGAGAATAACATCACACTAGACACGCACTTGACCATGGCTGACCACCCAAACTTAACAGTGAGGAAATGTTTTTATATACTATGGAAGCTAAGGACTATTAAAAAATACTTTGACATAACATCCTTCAGGTTACTGGTACAATCGCTGATCCTATCCACCCTGGACTACTGCAACATCGTCTACCTGGGTATCCCACAAAAAAACAATAAAGAAACCAGGATTTGTACAAAACACTGCAGTTCGCTTAACCCTTTCAGGACCATAAGGATCGTAGGCCAATTTTTGTGGTTTTGACGACATTTTTATGGTAAAAAGGGCTTGCAGATGCCAAAAAATTGATTTTTTTTTTGTGAAATATCATTATTTTTTTTTAAAAAAAATCACACTTCTGGCTTATGGACAGTGTGGCAAGTGAATCTTCTCGTCAATCTGGCAACGACGCTAATGAATGAATGTCGGAACCAGTTTGTTTACATAAAGGCAGTATCATATGGAATCCGTACATATCAAATTTAGAACTGTAGACTATCCCAATCAAAATTTATAGGATTTTAAAGTTATGGGACAAATATGTCCTTTGGTCCTGAAAGGGTTAATCTTCGGACTGAAAAAAACCCACCACATTAGCCCATACTACAAAAAACTGCACTGGCTACCAATAGGAGCGCGAATACAGTTCAAATTTGTACGCATCTGCTTCAAACGAATCTGGGGCCTAGCATCTTCCTACCTGCAAACACACTTTACTCTACACAACCCCACATGAACAACCAGAAACAAAAACATCTTCACCTATACTGGCTGCAAATACAAATCCTACCTTGACAGAACTTTCATGTTCCAAACTAACAGACAACAATCCTGGCTGGGAAACTACATAAATAAAACCAGACAGACCTACAACGCATTCCGAAAATCAATCAAAACCACTCTGTTTGACAAATTCATCACCTAAACAGACCGACCTTCGCTCACCACGCTTTTCCCCCTATAAACCCGATGCAATCTCTCAGGCAACCCCTCTCACTTCCCTCCCCTTACAACCCCTCTTACTTTTCTTCCCCTTTCTACCCTTTTTCTTCTGAAACATTCCCCCTTATGCATTTGTAATTCGCTGAATGTCCAGCCTTCTTTCGATGTGAACCGCCTAGAAGTCGTCTGACTATGACGGTATAGAAAAATAAAGTTATTATTATTATTAAAGTTATTATTGTTAATACTCATTATGTACGAACAAAGAGTTCCTGTTTCTCTATGGCCGGGCCATCGATGTGGAAAGCTTTCTCCGTAACATTACATTTTTGTGGAACTCTTCTGCAATTCAGGAAGTTGCTTAAAACCCATCTGTTTGTCCAAGCTTTCTTTAAATGAATATAAAACTTATTTTGAGTTATGTTTTTATTGGAAAGCTGTGTACTAAATTGAAGAATGATGTTACTTGACGATTGCTCAGACATAGTCTTGCTGAAGATGTGATGATATAATAATAATAATAATAACTTTATTTTTGTATACCGCCATTCCCAGAGAGTTCTAGGCAGTTCACAGCAATTAATTAAGATTACAAACAGTGACAAAAAGCATTGGAATTACAATACTATAAGTGTACAACAGTAAGGTAAAACAGTTTATTTACGGGAAAAACCGGTCGTTGGCAGTTAAATTGGTTTGGTGGGCACAATAAGAGGGGACGGTGGAGGTTCAGGTGGATTGAGGGGTATTAAGGAGGTAAGGGTGTGTTAGGGGTTCTGTTCGTGGAATAAGTGAGTTTTGAGTTTTTTTCTGAAGTCAAGGTAGGAGGGGGCGTCAAGTACAATTTGGGCAAGCCATGAGTTTAGTTTGGCTGCCTGGAAGGAGAAGGTTTTATCGAGGAATCTTTTGAGGTGACACAATTTTAGGGGGGGGGGAAGGCAAACAGACGAATTCTGCGAGAGTTCGTATTGTTGTGATATAATATTGTGACTTTCTATTTTCCTCTGCCTGATGTATGTCGCCTTTTAAAATGGTCATTTTATTATGTATGGAAACTTATGAGCCGCCTTGGATAAAGACGGATTAAAAATGTTTTAAATAGATCAGGGATCTTTTTATGAGAAAGGTGATGCACGCTGAGGATGCCTCGATTGAACGCTAGTCCTTTGAAGTGATCAAACCTGTCCTTTAGGGGGTTGTCCGATTACCAAATTATTCCCCATTACTGTAAATTTAAAATATTGTTAATACATTTATTCTGAGCCAAATTACAGCTCTCCCTCCGTATTCCCGGGGGTTAGCTGCAGAGCCAACCCGCGAATAGGGAAAAATCGCAAATAACTACAATGGGAACTCATAGAAACCATTTTAAGGATGGCTTTGCACGGGGCAGGAGCGTAGGACGATTGATCCTGACGCGCGTAAGGTCCGGGGAAGTTTGCGCAGCCTGCAAAAAGAAGAAAAAAAACCCGTGAATCATCGAATTTGCGAGTAGGGAAACCGCAAATCCGGAGGGAGAGCTGTAACCGTGGCCTGGAACATTAAATGCGTCGAAGCTCATAGGAATTCTATGAGCATGGGAGCAGCATTGGAGCATTTAGCGCTCCGGCCCATAGTAGAAACCTCTACCGCGGCTTAGTAAAAGGTGTGTGTGTTGGGGAGGGGGGATTACAGGGCTTAGCTACCTGGAATACCAAATCTGTTTGTAGTCCTCAGAGACGCAGACCGTAACAGGAGATCATGATCATGTAAGTCATTTTACCTGGCCAAATTACTTCCTGTGGCACTATCACTATTGAACTGAGTTTTAATTTTGACGTCTGAGGTGGAGTGTATGTGATACAATTGCTGACTTATACTAGAATCTCTTCAGTGGCTGCTTTCTGTACAATGCAAGTCGACTGAAGAATCCTAACACGGAAGCCCTAAAATGGAAGCGGCATCCTGGAGCGGAAGTCAGTGATGCTGCGATGGGTTGCCATAGCAACCTGTGGAATAGCTTCCCTGCTGCCCTAGATGTACAGGACCATATAAGGATGGGAACAGCAATTTGTTCTACTGTGTAAAGGAATCTCAGTCTCTCTCTCTTTTTTTTTTTTTTTTGTCAGAATACTGTGAATATGTCAACTCGGGCCAAAGCACAGCAGGTATACAGAATTTGGGCAATTCCGGTCCTCGAGAGCCACAGGCAAGTCAGGTTTTCAGGATATGCACAATAAACATGCATGAGATAGATTTGCATCTCAAGGAGGCAGTGCATGCAAATCCATCTCATATATATTCATTGTGGATATCCTGAAAACCTGACCTGCCTGTGGCTGAGGACCGGAATTGCCTACCCCTGGGCTAAATGGACCTTTGGTCTGACCTAGTATGGCTATTCTTATATTCTGACCAAAACAAGAGAACTGACCCAATAATCTCCACAGACAAATCCAAGAAGAAACAAAAACAATGTGGAGAAATGATGTTCCTGAGATGGACTTTATTAATATGAAAATAATATAAAAACTTGGCAAACCAAATAAAAACCTCTAGGACGCAGTCTATGTTCCACGTTCCATGTTTCGACAGAATGTCTTCTTCAGGGGTCCCTATGAAGTCCTATGGTAAAGATACGTGGATGAAAATGCCAGTCGAAAATAAACTGATCTGTAAAAGCTGAGAGTCGGCCGTTAGCATATCTGAGTTTAAAAAGGATTTGGACAAGTTCCTGGAGCAGTGACGTAACGAGGAGAGGAGGTGCCCGGGATAGTGGTGGGCCCTCTACCCCCTGCTACTTCTACACACCATGCCACATTCGTGCCCTCGCTTCCCAGCCCCGTACCTGTTTAAATCTTCACCAGCGCGAGCCGCTTCTTTGGCCTGCTGCATACGCTGATGTTGGCTTTCCCTCTGACATCACTTCCTGGCCTTGAAACCCGGAAGTGATTTCAGAGAGAGTCAGACTGGCGCGAGCAACAGGCTAGAGTAGTCGTTTGCGCTGGCAAAAATTATAAAGGGGGTGGGGAAGGGAGGGTGTGAGCGTGGTGGGGCTGGCAGCGCCCCCAATAAGATGGTGTCCAGGGTGGTCCCCTCGTTCCCCTCTTACTATGCCACTACCCTGCATGAAAAGTACATAGTCTGCTATTGAGACAGACATGGGGGAACCCACTGCTGGCCCTGGGATCGGTAGCATGGAATATTGTTTCTCTTTGGGTTTCTGCCAGGTACTTGTGACCTGGTTTGGCCACTATTGGAAACAGGATATTGGCTACATGGACCACTGGTCTGACCTAGTATGGCTAGTTAGAATTTCCACAGTTTGCCTTCATGCCACATATCAACAAAGCATTCTCTCGAAATACTGAGGTCGGTAATCATTCTGTCGTCTGAAAGCGAGAAACTCCTGCTGAATTTCTGCCTGTGAACTCTCCGTAGGGCAACTCTGGCAAAGACAGACAAAGGATTCACTAGGAACTACATGAGTCAGAGAGATTAGTCAGGCAGTGGGCGTTTGTGAGTGGTGACTAACGGGAAGACCGCTCTTAGCAAGAGAACAGGTGCAGAGACAAGTGCTGAAGAACATCGACAAGGAGTGGAAAATTCCTACTTCTCAGTCCCCCACACTGTACAAGAGCAGAAATGACAGCTCTCACCTACAGACTGCTTACCGAAAGATACTTTTTCTTCCCCCCCCCTTTAAAAATAAAAAAAGTTCCTAGCAACAGTTCCTCATTTTAAAAAAATAATAGGCACAATATTAAATGTAATGCAGACCCTTCATAAAAACAATAATTGCCTTACTGGGTAGCCTGGTCTCATGGTGGCCAAGCCAGGTCACTAGTACCTGGCCAAAACCCAAAGAGTAGCAACATTCCATGCTACCGATGAAGGGCAAGCAGTGGCTTCCCCCATAAATGTCTCAATAACAGAGATTCAATACTAATCACACGAATTGATTGGCATTAGGAGCTGTAAACATGAGATGATGTAGGGTGTTCTGTGACACATCATTTAAATAGATTTATGAACAGCTGTGGGTTTTCTAGTGCTCTGCCCCCATGTTATGTGGGCATTTGCTCCGTGTCTTGCATAAGAACTAGTTAAGTGTTTGTAATAGATGTACAGTGAAACCTTGGATTGTAAGTAAATTGGTTTGCAAGTGTTTTGCAAGAGAAGCAAAACGTTTTATTAAATTTTAACTTGATATACAAGTAATATCTTGCAATACAAGTACACACACATCACAACTAAGAACATAAGAATTGCTGCTGCTGGGTCATCGTGCCCAGCAGTCCGCTCACGTGGCGGCCCTTAGGTCAAAGACCAGTGCCCTAACTGAGACTAGCCTTACCTGCGTACGTTCTGGTTCAGCAGAAACTTGTCTAACTTTGTCTTGAATCCCTGGAGGGTGCTTTCCCTTATAACAGCTTCTGGAAGAGCGTTCCAGTTTTCTACCACTCTCTGGGTGAAGAAGAACTTCCTTACGTTTGTACAAAATCTATCCCCTTTTAACTTTAGAGAGCGCCCTCTCGTTCTCCCTACCTTGGAGAGGGTGAACAACCTGTCCTTATCTACTAAGTCTATTCCCTTCAGTACCTTGAATGTTTCGATCATGTCCCCTCCCAGTCTCCTCTTTTCAAGAGAGAAGAGGCTCACTGTACAACAACTCCTCCAGCCCCTTAACCATTTTAGTCGCTCTTCTCTGTACCCTTTCGAGTAGTACCGTGTCCTTCTTCATGTATGGCGACCAGTGCTGGACGCAGTATTCCAGGTGAGGGCGTACCGTGGCCCGGTACACATAGTACAATAGTAGATGACGGCAGATAAAGACCCGAATGGTCCATCTAGTCTGCCCAACCTGATTCAGTTTAAATTTTTTAATTTTTTCTTCTTAGCTATTTCTGGGCAAGAATCCAAAGCTTTACCCGGTACTGTGCTTGGGTTCCAACTGCCAAAATCTCTGTTAAAACAGGTCTACTCCAGCCCATCTAAATCCTCCCAGCCATTGAAGCCCTCCCCAGCCCATCCTCCACCAAATGGCCATATACAGACACAGACCGTGCAAGTCTGCCCAGTACTGGCTAGTTCAATATTTAATCTTATTTTCTGATTCTAGATCCTCTATGTTCATCCCACGATTCTTTGAGCTCAGTCACCATTTTCCTCTCCACCACCTCTCTCGGGAGCACATTCCAGGCATCAACTACCCTCTCCGTAAAGTAGAATTTCCTAACATTGCCCCTGAATCTATCACCCTCAACCTCAAATTATGTCCTCTGGTTTTACCATTTTCCTTTCTCTGAAAAAGATTTTGTTCTACATTAATAACCTTCAAGTATTTCAATGTCTGAATCATATCTCCCCTGTCTCTCCTTTCCTCTAGGGTATACATATTCAGGGTTTCTAGTCTCTTCTCATATATCTTCTGACGCAAGCCTCCTATCGTTTTTGCCGCCCTCCTCTGGACCGCTTCAAATCTTCTTACGTCCTTCACCAGATACGGTCTCCAAAACTGAACACAATATTCCAACTGGGGCCTTACCAATGACCTGTACAGGGGCATCAACACCTTCTTCCTTCTACTGACTACGCCTCTCTTTATACAGCCCAGCATCCTTCTGGCAGCAGCCACTGCCTTGTCACACTGTTTTTTCACCTTTAGATCTTCGGACACTATCACCCCAAGGTTCCTCTCCCCGTCCGTGCATATCAGCTTCTCTCCTCCCAGCATATACGGTTCCTTCCTATTATTAATCCCCAAATGCATTACTCTGCATTTCTTTGCATTGAATTTTAGTTGCCAGGCATTAGACCATTCCTCTAACTTTTGGAGATTCTTTTTCATATTTTCCATTCTACTAGAGAATGATACGGTGGCGGTTTACCCGCGGCTACCGCCTTTAGCCGCAGGTAACCCGCCGGAACGGTGAAAGAAAAAAAGCAGTCGCTGCGGGGACGGGGACAAGGCCATTCATCGCCCCGTGGAGCGGTGAATGGTCTTGTCTCCGCAGTGAGGTATCAAGGATCGCGCGGTCCCCGCAGCCACCGCCCGCCCGCCCGTAGCATTTAGCCAGCTCCCTCCCTCCACCTCACCTTAAATTTCGAGTTTTCCGGCTTCCTTTTTTCCGAGCCGCATGCGTTCAAAAATCCGTGCACGCGCGGCTGCGTGAGTCAATCAATCTTCTCCTCTGACGCAACCGGAAACAGGAAGTTGCAGGAGAGGAGAAGTTTGATTGACTCGCGCAGCCGCGCGTGCACGGATTTTTGAACACGTGCGGCTCGGAAAAAAGGAAGCCGGAAAACTCAAAATTTAAGGTGAGGTGGAGGGAGGGAGCTGGCTAAATGCACGGCTTTTTGAATGCGTGCGGCTAGGGAAAAAGGAAGCCGGCAAACTCGGAACGAATATAAGGTGAGGTGGAGGGAGGGTGGGGGCTGCTGGACCATTCTTCATTACTTTGCCATACTAATTCCATTCTGTGTTAGGTGCCATGGACTCAGATTCGAGTCCTAGCGACGATGAGTTAAAGATCCCAAAAGAAGCCAACTTCTAAATCCAGTGGTTAGAGCTACACTACACTCCTTGTGACCCTGGGCAAGTCACTTAATCCTTATTGCTTCTGACACAATGGGCAGTTCCAAAGACCAAGACTGGCCAGTGTCAAAGACAGGATGCTGGGCTTGATAGACCCTTAGTCTCCTCTGTTTTTAGTGATCAACAAAGTTCTATGTTTCTATAATCACCCTAATTCTGTTATCATTGGACTAGATATTCAAAATGATTTAAATGGCCAGGACAGGCTCCTGGCTGTTCAAATCATCTGTCCAGGGCTAACCAGGCATTTTCAATCTTCATGTTCAGCCCAAATGGTGTCACACAATTCAGCAAAAATACCCAATGTTGTTCCTCATAATTTAAATATTGCTCATAGAAGGAACAACATTGGGTATTTTTGCAAATGGAAGTTGGAGGGTTAATTCCCTTGAAACAGCCAATTGAGTGAAACATGAATTCATGCTGGGACACAAGATAGGTTGAATTTGTTTTGAATTTAAAAGGAAAAATAATCAATGAAGAATACTATAATGGCAAGAAAATATAATGATAAAACAGCAACTAATTTTGCCTATTTTCATATATTAAAAAAGTACTACATAAGGTGAATGTCCATATTGCTGTCTGTTGTTCTGCTGAGCACTGGCATTGAAACAGCAAAATGCATTTATTGCATACTTGTCCTCTATCGGAAACATTATGGTGGTATATTAGTTGTGTTAATAAAAATTTATAAACAAAGCCCTGCCAGCTGAACATCTCTTTCTCTAGTTCAGCAGCAGGAACTTTGATTTATAAGAATGGAATAAGCTAAATATTAGAGTACTAAGGCTTATATGGATGCTGCGGGGATGGTGACGGGGCAGTGAATGGGATGGCAGTGGCGGTGAAAGGGATGGCGGTGACGGGGCGGTGAATGGAACGGCGGTGACGGGGCGGTGCAGAGGATGGTGGGCCGGGGACGGGGTGGTGACGGGGACAGATTTTTTCCCCGTGTCATTCTCTAGTGTCTACTCTGTTATAAATCTTGGTATCATCTGCAAAAAGGCACACTTTTCCTTCTAACCCTTCAGCAATGTCACTCACAAACATATTGAACAGGATTGGACCCAGCACCAAACCCTGAGGGACTCCACTACTCATCTTTCCTTCCTCCGAGCGACTTCCATTAACCATCACCCTCTGGCGTCTGTCCGACAGCCAGTTTCTGACCCAGTTCACCACTTTGGGTCCTAACTTCAGCCCTTCAAGTTTGTTCAACAGCCTCCTATGAGGAACCGTATCAAAGGCTTTGCTGAAATCCAAGTAAATTATATCTAGATTATGTCCTCGATCCAGCTCTCTGGTCACCCAATCAAAAAATTTAATCAGGTTCGTTTGGCACGATTTACCTTTGTAAAGCCATGTTGCCTCGGATCCTGTAACCCATTAGATTCAAGGAAGTACACTATCCTTTCTTTTAGCAACACTTCCGTTATTTTTCCAACAACTGAAGTGAGGCTCACCGGCCTGTAGTTTCCTGCTTCATCCCTTGACCACTTTTATGAATAGGGACCACATCCGCTCTCCTCCAATCCCCAGGAATCACTCCCGTCTCCAGAGATTTGTTGAACAAGTCTTTAATAGGACTCGCCAGAACCTCTCTGAGCTCCCTTAGTATCCTGGGATGGATCCCGTCTGGTCCCATCGCTTTGTCCACCTTCAGTTTTTCAAGTTGCTCATAAACACTCTCTTCCGTGAACAGCGCAGATTCTACTCCATTTTCTCGTGTAACTTTGCCAGACAATCTCGGTCCTTCTCCAGGATTTTCTAGGGTCCTCGCCTTCCAGGCAGATTAAACGCAAGCATTCATTGATGCCTCCCTTGTCTCTTAGCAGAGCTTCCTTGGCGTCCATGCTTGATGACACTGACATGCCGGCGTAGTATTTGAGGGAGGCCTCTCCCTCTTTCTCTGCTGCCCCAAAGTCCAGATCCTCTTTCCCTCTGGAAGGGCACTCTTCTGCCAAGACTTCTTCCTTCACCAGGTTCGTGGTGCACATGGGTAAGGCCCTTCAACTGGACCTCCAGTCTGAGTTCAGATATACCCGGGAGTATTTGGAGAAGATGGAACTTTCTCATCCACCAAGGGAATCCCTGCATCTCCCCTTGAATCCAGTCTTAAAGTAGACTTTCTTCCGGAATTTGGAGATGCCGTATGCAATTCATGCCATACCGTCCAAGATGGAATCCCGCTATTGGACGGTCCCGTGCAAGGGATTTGAAAAGGCTCAGCTCTCCCACCAGTCCTTGGTTGTGGAGTCTTCCTTAAAAAAATCTAATCCCTCCAAGGTCTACGCGGCTGTCCCGCCGGGCAGGGAAGGCTGTACTATGGACAAGTTCGGCCGGCGCCTATACCAGAATTCAATGATGACGAACCGGATCCTGAATTACAATTTCAATTTCACATCCTATCTCAAGAACTGCATCAAATCCATGCCATCTTTCCAGGATGATTTGGCTGCCCACCACCGGTCGGAATTCCGCTGGCTTCAGGATACGCTGTTGCAGATTCGCCTTTATATGCTCCAGGCTACTTATGATGTCTTTGAACTATCTTCGAGGGTCACAGCCTTTGCAATAGCCATGCATCGCTTGGCATGGCTACGCATAGTTGACATGGATCCGAATCTGCAGGACTGACTGGCGAATCACCCGTGCTTGGCCACCAAACGCCTCTCTGAACATGAACGCTTCTTCGCCTCCTTGGTCAGACCTAAGGCGAAGCCTACTCCTCCTAAAGCATACAAGTTGCCGCCCAGGCGCTATCCCCAGAAGTCTACGCCGGCCTTTTCCCGCCCGCCGCCCAGGTGTCAACAGCAGCACAGGGCCCCCCAAAAGCCTCAGGCCCCTGCGGAGGCTAAACCAGCGTCATCTTTTTGACAATCATGGTTTGAGCATGCCACCCCCTTTCGTCCTCGAGCCTTCTCCTCTACCCATCGGAGGCCGTCTCAGCTTTTTTTGTCACCAGTGGGAGCTGATTACATTGGACAACTGGGTCCTCTCCGTCATCAGGGAGGGATATTCCCTTCAGTTCCTGATGGCACCTCCAGACCTGCCTCCAAGAGAGTGTCTTTCCAACAGGTAGCAACTTCCCCTTCTTCTTCAGGAGGCTCAAGCCCTCCTTCGCCTCCGGGCGGTGGAGGAGGTCCCTTTGTGTCAACAGGGCACCGGGTTCTATTCACGGTACTTTCTAGTCCCCAAAAAGACCGGGGACCTACACCCTATCCTGGACCTCAGAGCGTTGAACAAATTTCTGGTCAAGGAGAAGTTCTGCATGTTCTCTCTTCCCACGTTGTATCCCATGATGGACGAGGGGGACTGGTTATGCTCGCTGGATCTCAAAGAGGCCTACACTCACATCCCGATTCATCCGGCCTTTCACAGATTTCTTCGATTTCAGGTGGGAGATCTCCATCTACAGTATCGAGTTCTCCCGTTCGGCCTTGCATCTCCCATAAGGGTCTTCACGAAGTGCCTCGTGGTGGTGGCGGCGGCCCTGTGGATGCAGGATCTTCAAGTTTTCCCGTACCTCGACGACTGGCTCTTCAAAGCGCCGTCCAGGCAGGAGGTTATTGCAGCGACCCAATGGACTATTACATTCCTTCAGCATCTGGGCTTCAAGTCAACTTCCCCAAGTCCCAGTTGTGTCCCTCTCAGTCTCTGTAGTTTATCAGAGCGGTGCTGGACACGGTTTGCCTCCATAGACATCATTTACCTTGACTTCCAAAAAGCCTTTGACAAGGTACCCCACGAACGGCTGCTTAAGAAGCTGTGGAACCACGGGGTGCAAGGGGATGTCCACCGATGGATCAAAAACTGGCTGGCAGGCAGGAAACAGAGGGTTGGAGTTAAGGGCCACTACTCAGACTGGCTATGGGTCATGAGCAGTGTTCCGCAGGGGTCGGTGCTGGGACCGCTCCTGTTCAATATATTTATTAACGACCTGGAGGCGGGAACAAAATGTGAGGTTATAAAATTTGCGGATGACACCAAACTTTGCAGCAGGGTTAGAACCGTGAAAGACTGCGGGGACCTGCAAAGGGATCTAACAATACTGAAAGAGTGGGCAAAAATGTGGCAAATGAGCTTCAACATAGAGAAATGCAAGGTCATGCATGTAGGAAAAAAGAACCCGATGTTCAACTACAAAATGTGGGGATCACTGCTAGGGGTAAGTAACCTTGAAAGAGACCTGGGGGTGATGGTAGACACAACATTGAAGGCGTCGGCACAATGCGCGACGGCCTCAAAGAAAGCAAACCAAATGCTGGGTATCAGTAAGAAGGGTATTACTGCCAGGATGAAGGAAGTCATCATGCCACTGTATTGTGCAATGGTGCGCCCGCATCTGGAGTACTGTGTCCAGTACTGGTCGCCGTACCTCAAGAAGGACATGGCAGTATTTGAGGGAGTCCAGAGAAGAGCGACTAAACTGATAAAGGGTATGGAAAACTTCTCATATGCGGACAGGTTGAAAAAGCTGGGGCTATTCTCCCTGGAAAAGCGGAGACTTAGAGGAGACATAATAGAAACCTTCAAAATCCTGAAGGGCATAGAAAAGGTAGATAGGGACAGATTCTTCACACTGTGAGGAACCACAAGTACAAGGGGGCACTCGGAGAAATTAAAAGGGGGCAGGTTTAAAACAATGCTAGGAAGTTCTAGGAGATCCCAGAGGACTGGAAAATAGCAAATGTCATGCCCATCTTTAAGAAGGGATCAAGGGGTGACCCGGGAAACTACAGGCCTGTGAGCTTGACCTCGGTTCCTGGAAAGATGATGGAAGCAATGGTAAAGGACACAATCTGCGAACACATAGAAAGCAATGGACAACTGAAGGCGAGCCAGCATGGCTTCTGCAAGGGAAGGTCATGCCTCACGAACTTGCTGTACTTCTTTGAGGGAATAAACAGTCAGATGGATAAGGGTGAATCCATAGACATCATTTACCTTGACTTCCAAAAAGCCTTCGACAAGGTACCACACGAACGGCTACTTAAAAAACTGTGGAACCACGGGGTGCAAGGGGATATCTACCGATGGATCAAACACTGGCTAGCGGGCAGGAAACAGAGGGTTGGAGTCAAGGGCCAATACTCAGATTGGCAATGGGTCACGAGCGGAGTTCCGCAGGGGTCGGTCTGGGACCTCTACTATTCAATATATTTATTAACGATCTGGAAACGGGGACAAAATGTGAGGTTATCAAATTTGCTGATGACACCAAACTCTGCAGCAGGGTTAGAAACACGGAAGACTGTGAAGACCTACAAAGGGACCTAACGAGACTGGAAGACTGGGCAAAAAAGTGGCAAATGAGTTTTAACGTAGAGAAATGCAAGGTCATGCATGTAGGGAAAAAGAACCCGATGTTCAAATACAAAATGGGGGGAACACTGCTAGAGGTGTTCAGGGACTTGGGGGTGATGGTCAACTCATCACTGAAACCATCGGCGCAATGTGCGACAGCCTCAAAGAAAGCAAACAGAATGCTGGGCATCATCAAAAAGGGTATCACAACCCGGACGAAGGAAGTCATCATGCCGCTATATTGCGCAATGGTGCGCCCGCACCTGGAGTACTGTGTTCAATACTGGTCGCCGTACCTCAAGAAGGACATGGCGGTACTCGAGGGAGTGCAGAAGAGGGCGACTAAGCTGATAAAAGGTATGGAAAATTTTCCATACGCTGACAGGTTAAAAATGCTGGGGCTGTTCTCCCTGGAGAAGAGAAGACTTAGAGGGGACATGATAGAAACCTTCAAAATCCTTAAGGGCATAGAGAGAGTAAATAAGGACAGATTCTTCAAACTGAGGGGAGCCACAAGCACTAGGGGTCACTCGGAGAAATTGAAAGGGGACAGGTTTAAAACAAATGCTAGAAAATTATTTTTTACGCAGAGGGTGGTGGACACATGGAACGCGCTTCCAGAGGAAGTGATAGGCCAGAACTCTGTACAGGGGTTCAAGAAGGGTTTGGATAGGTTCCTGGAGGATAAAGGGATAGAGGGGTACAGATAGAACTTGAGGTAGGTTATAAAAGTGGTCAGAAACCACTTCACAGGTGCAGACCTGATGGGCCGCCGCGGGAGCGGACCGCTGGGCGAGATGGACCTCGGTCTGACCCAGTGGAGGCAACTTCTTATGTTCTTTTTTACCCAGAGGGAGGTGGACACATGGAACGCGCTTCCGGAGGCCGTGATAGGACAAAGCACGTTACAGGGCTTCAAAGAAGGTTTGGATAGGTTCCTAGACAATAAGGGGATCGAGGGGTACAGATAGGAGTTGAGGTAGGTTATAGGAATAGTCAGGGACCACAGCACAGGTGATAGACCTGGAGGGCCGCTGCGGGAGCGGACAGCTGGGCGGGATGGACCTCTGGTCTGACCCGGCGGAGGCAAATTCTTATGCTCTTATGTTATGTTCTCCTTCCCCACCACCCCAGGGTCCACCATTTCTCCCTTTCTTTTCCCAACTACCCTCCTATCCAGTATCTCTATCCCCCATCCACACCATCCCTTTTGTCCAACTTCTCTCCCTTTCTGTTCCTTCCCTCCCTAAATCCCATTGTCCATCATTTCTCTTCCTCTCCTCTAATTTTAGACCCATTATTTCTTCTCCCCCCCAAAGTCCAGCATATGCACATCTCTTTGAACCCCCCTTCCCTCCCTCCCTCCATGTACTTCTACACCAGGGCCCCCCTCCCCTGGTCTGTCCCCCCCTTGAAGGCCTGTACATTCCCCTGAAGGCCTGTTCCCCCCTCGAAGGCCTGCATGTCCCTCCCTTTGAAGTCCTGCATCCCCCCAAAGGCCTGCCTGCCTGTCCCGCGTGAAGGCTTGTCCCCCCCCTTTGAAGGCCTGCATCCCCCCTGAAGACCTGCCTGTCCCCCCCTTTGAAGGCCTGCCTGCCTATCTCCTCTGAAGGCCTGTACCCCCCTCCCCCAGAAGGCTGCACCCCCCCAAGAACTGGTGTTCCCCCTGGCCTCCCGAATCAATCTTCCTAACTTCAGCAGCCTGCAATAAGATCACTTGCGCTAGTGATCTTTGCAAGCTGCTGTATGGCTTCAGAGCGTCTTCTCTCTGCCGCAGTCCCGCCCCTTCTCTGACATCAGAGAAGAGGTGGGACTGCAGCAGAGAGAAGATGCTCCGAAAGCCAGTGATCTTATTGCAGGCTGCTGAAGTTAGGAAGATTGATTCAGGAGGCCAGTGGGGAAGACCAACAGCACAGCAGTGGGAGGCCAGCGGGTAAACCACTTCCCGACTAACCCTCCCCACTAGTTCTCTAAATCAGGAGCAGCAGGCCAGCAAAAGGCAGCGCTGCCGCTCCTGCTTTAGAGAGCAAGTGGGGAGGGTCAGTCAATGAATTAGGAGGCCAATTTTTTGACAGGATAAATCAATTCAAATCAATTCACCTGAAATGAATCAGTGATTTGAATCGTGAATCAGGCTGCACTATTTCAAACTAAGAGGCTAAAACCAGCCAGAGGTCTCTTCTCAAGGAGCACTTTTAAGTTGGGGTGAGAGGATTCACCCCCCCCCCCATGAAGTATGGTGTGCTTGACCTGACAACAGTTTTTCTAGGCCTCTTTCCCCCTTGCTACTCCCCAAGTCTCAAAAAGGTCCTATGCCAATCCAAAGAAGCCTTTTTTATCAACAGCTCTCTCCTCAAATTATATTGCAGTTCACAGGTTGCTGTGAAAAGTATCTTTAATTCAGATCCTCTCTACCACCTCTCCTAGGAAGGCATTCCAAGCATCCCTCTCTGCGAAAAAGTATTTCCTGACGCTCCTTCTCTAGTGCTGCAGTTTTTCTATCTCTGTAAGAGATTTGTTTTTAAATTAATACCCTTTAAGTACCTTTGTATCATATCTCCTCTGTCCCTTCTTTCCTCTAGGGCAGAGGTGTCAAAGTCGGTCCTTGAGGGCCACAATCCAGTGGGGTTTTCAGGATTTCTCCAACGAATATGCTTGAGATCTATTAGCATACAATGAAAGCAGTGCATGCAAATAGATCTCATGCATATTCATTGGGACTTTGACACCCCCTGCTCTACAGCCTCCCTCCTAGAACCAGGTTCACTGAGCGTTAAGCACTAGGCCAGCATTCCTCCCATCAAGGGTCACCTGTAGAATCTGATCTCTTAAGAAAGTCCTCAGAGTTCAGTTTCAAACTAAGGGCTAGATTCACTAAGCCAACCGATCGTGTTTGCCAGCCCCTTGCGACCCGATTTCCCTCCTGCAGTATTCACTAACCTGTTTTGCCATCCGATTCCGATCCACGCCATGCAAATGAGGGGAACTGCATGCAAAGTAGGCAGGGACGCGATTCACGAAACAAATATGCCCGGTTCGACTGTGCTGGCCGATCAACCCAAAAAGCGACTGCAGAGGAACAGTCGCTGAAGCCCTTTCCGACTGCCTTCTGCCGCCCCAATCTCCTGCTTCCCCGATCGGCCTGCCCCGACTGTAGCTGCCCTGATCGCCTGCCTGCCCCGCTCTCTTAAAAAAGTCCTCAGAGTTCGGTTCACTTGCCTTTACTCTGTTGCATTTGAATGTTTTAAGGCAAGGTTACGGTCAAACGAACAACATCTATTGACAATCCCTTCTCTCAAGATCATCAATACTAGACGACAATTTATTTTTTTCCGTTACGGCTCCTCAAGTCTGGAACTCTCTTCCTATCTATTTGAGAGAAGAACACAACCTCGATAAATTTAAGACTAATTTAAAAACATTTCTTTTTAAAGATGCTTTTGAGTGATGGTTTTCCCTCTTGGATTTATTAATTATGTTGATTTTGATTATGAAATTTTACATCCCCTACCTTGTGTTTTTTCCCCTAACTATTCTATTTATAATATTTTGTAGTTCAATTCCCTTTTTTCTTGTCTGTGAAGTTTGTTAATAGTCCTGTTTGATTTTAAGTCTATGTTAAATATTGTATTATCCCTTAATATTGTAATTTTAATGTTTATTATTTCTGTTCATCGCTTTGAATTGTGATTAAGCGATTAATCAAAAACACTAATAAACTTGAAACTTGAAGGTTCCTTCTGTTGCTTTGGTGGCGTTTTAAATCTAAATATACATCCGTTATATTCGCATGGATTCAAGGCATGGTGTTTCTAAATATATCCTAATCACGACATTATAATCAACCTCTCTGTAGCTGTTGCTCAAACTGCCCAGTACCTTGATCCTTTGTACTGTTCCAGCACGTGTCAATAAACACTTTAACAATTCTATCATCGTGATGGAGAAAAAAAAAAAAAAAGCCTCAGAACCAGACAGCTGCATAAATAATACGATCAGTGGTGAGAGGCGCTGGGGGGGTGGTGGTGGTGCCACTCCCCCACCTTTGTCTCCACCCTTGCTCCTCCCTCGATCCCACCTGCCGCCCGCATCCCCCCGTCCCTTTCCTCTAATTGAAGTTGTTGCTTGTGGCGGTCCACAACGTGCTCCTTGCGACCCCGGCGGCTGTCCCTCCGATGTGACTTCCTAGGCGCGGCCCCCGTCAGCAGGAGAGCTGATGGGGTCGCGAAGAGCATGTTGTTGGGACGCCATGAACAACAACTTCAACTAGAGGTATGGAGGAAGGGGTGCGCATGTGGGGGGGGAGGAATGGGAAGAGGTGGGGGGGCAGAGAGGAGAAGGGGTATCGGTGCCCCCACCAACATGGTGCCCAGAGTGGACCGCCACCCTCACCTGCACCCCCCCCCCCATTATGCCTCTGAATATTACTCCTTGCTGCTTAACCTTTTTCATATGGTTAACGAGACTAAGAATGTTATAATGCCCCTGTATCGCTCCATGGTGCGACCTCATCTGGAGTATTGGTCTTCTTATCTCAAGAAAGATATAGTGATGCTAGAAAAGGTTCAAAGAAGAGCAATCAAGATGGTAAAGGGGATGGAACTCCTCTCATATGAGGAAAGACTAAAACGGTTAGGGCTCTTCAGCTTGGAAAAGAGACGGCTAAGGGGAGATAGGATTGAAGTCTACAAAATCCAGAGTGGAGTAGAACGGGTACAAGTGGATCGATTTTTCACTCCGTCAAAAATTACAAAGACTAGGGGACACTCGATGAAGTTACAGGGAAATACTTTTAAAACCAATAGGAGGAAATTTTTTTTCACTCAGAGAATAGTTAAGCTCTGGAACGTATTGCCAGAGGATGTGGTAAGAGCGGATAGCATAGCTGGCTTTAAGAAGGGTTGTCCAAACTTTGGACAAGTTCCTGGAGGAAAAGTCCATAGTCTGTTATTGAGAAAGACATGGGGGAAGCCACTGCTTGCCCTGGATTGGTAGCATGGAATGTTGCTACTCTTTGGGATTCCGGAATCTTGCTATTCCTTGGGATTCTGTATGGAATGTTGCTTCTCCTTGGGTTTTGGTCAGGTACTAGGGATCTGGATTGGCCACCATGAGAACGGGCTAGGGGGCTTGATGGACCATCAGTCTGACCCAGTAAGGCTATTCTTATGTTCTTATATGTCAAAACTCAGAATCAGCAAAGCTCTTTGAGATTTAAATTTTGAGTAATATTTAGAATCAGAAAATAATATTAAATATTGAACTAGGCCAGTTACTGGGCAGACTTGCACGGTCTGTGTCTGTGTATGGCCGTTTGGTGGAGGATGGGCAGGGGAGGGCTTCAATGGCTGGGAGGGTGTAGATGGGCTGGAGTAAGTCTTAACAGAGATTTTGGCAGTTGGAACCCAAGCACAGTACCGGGTAAAGCTTTGGATTCTTGCCCAGAAATAGCTAAGAAGAAAAATTACAAAAAATAAAATTTAAAAAAAAAAAATTTAAATTGAATCAGGTTGGGCAGACAGGATGGACCATTCGGGTCTTTATCTGCCGTCATCTACTATGTTACTATGGATCTTCATCACACAGCTACAATCGTCATCGATCCCATATTTTTCGTGTTTCTTTTATTTTTCTTGGCATTCAAAATACTTTATAAATATATTATAACATAACTTTTTGAAACTGATGCAGCAGACCGGAAATGCTTGACATACTTGTACGCACCTTGACCCCGATGACTTGGGTGAAACGTAATTTCACGTCGGGAGAGGTGTCGCTTCAGATAAGTTATAACATATTTATTAAGTTCGAGTAGAGAAGTGTATCTCAAACTAGCGTGCCTCCTGAGATTCCAAGTTTGCCGCTGCACACTGAGGAGGAGGAGAGGCGCCTGTCAGCTGACTTCCCTACACGGTACAGCGCTGCCTGATTCGCTGAAGGCCTGCATGTTTCCCCTTTCTCTCTAGCGTCCTCCAGCTTCCCACCTGGCCTCCCGCTCTCACCTTTAAAGCTAATTACAGCAGCCTGCACAGGATCGCCGGTAGGTGAAATGATTTTATTTTCAATACAGTGATTGAAATGTGTCAGTTTTGAGAATTTATATCTGCTGTGTATATGAAAAATGAATGGAAAAAACTGCATTACAACTAGTAAAGGGGGTTGGATTTGGGACAGAGCTTGGGTGGGCCTAGGGAGGTCTGTGGTTGGGGTACTCAGCTGATATTTGTTAAACGTAAGGGGTACTTAGCTTGAAGTAGTTGAGAAACACTGCTGTAGGCAATCAGCTGGCGCCAGGGCCTCTCCTTCTCTCCGGCCCTCTTCCCTGCTGGCGCCCCCTACTGGCGTCTCTGGGCCTATCTGGAGGGCCTCTGCACATGCGCGGATGTCGACGTGATAATGCTACGCATATGCGTGATGTCGTCGCAGCGACGTCCGCACACTTCTGGGTGTCTCAAGCCGTGGCCACTACCTTTAGCGGCCCCGGCTCGAGAAAGTTTGAGAGACGCTGGTGAAGAGAGTAAAACTCAGATTTCTTCAAACCGGGGCATGTTTTGGAAAAAAAAAAACCAAAAAACCCCAACCCAACAAAAAAGCTAGGTTTCCCTGTAGTCTCCGCACCACTTCCGACAAGATCTAAAAAAAAATCCTAAGGCGGTGTTTCTTGTGAGAGAAAAAAAAATAGCGTAGGCAGTCTTGTGATGCGCTGGTAAAGCCTTGTCAAAACACAGACTGGAAGCCAGTATGTGCTTGCTGTTCCTCTTGCCTTTTTTGGTCACAGATTCCTTGCAGGAAGCACACAGGATTCCTTTATTTTTATGATTATTTTTTTTCCTTTCTGTTTTTGTTCTGCTTAGGCTTGACAGAGGAACAGCCCCCACAGCTCTTTTCGGTAAAAGACTGCAGGTACCTTGTGTCACTCTTTACTTCCTGTTACCAGAGAACATATCATAGAGCAGTGGTCTCCAACTCAAACCCTTTGCAGGGCCACAGTTTGGATTTGCAGGTACTTGGAGGGCCTCAGAAAAAAAATAGTTAATGTCTTATTAAAGAAATGACAATTTTGCATGAGGTAAAACTCTTTATAGTTTTGGCTAAGTCTTAATCATAATATTGTCATTTATAGCTAAAGAGACATACGATCAAGAAACTGTTTTATTTTACTTTTGTGATTATAATAAACATACCGAGGGCCTCAAAATAGTACCTGGCGGGCCGCAAGTTTGAGACCACTGTCATAGAGTTAGTTAGACAGTTTTTTTTTACTGAGACTGCTTTTTGAAAACGCAGCTTGCAGTGTTGTCAACTGCATGTCACGATGAAATCAAGACATAATTTGGCCCAGGTGAGAAGGTCATCTAGCCTGGTGTGCACTTCTCCCTCCGTATTCGCTGTGATAGGGGATTAACAGAACCGCAAATACTGAAAAACCGCAAATAACTTTTTAATATGTTTTTGCTGTTTTCTATTAAAAAAAACCATCGTGAATATGGTGAAACCACGAATAACATGGTCCTGAAGCAGACACAAAACACGGTGAAGAAAGTGCTGGGAGTCAGTGATTTTCTCTGTAAACGCTTGGAATCAGTGATTTCTCTATGCAAGTTGATGTAATTGGGAAGGGGGGGGGAGGAGCCAGCAAGCTAAAAAACGTGAATAATCGAAACCGCGAATGCTGAAACCGCGAATACGGAGGGAGAAGTGTACTGACTCTGATAAAAGGAAGGAACAGACTTTCAAATGTGAGGGGAGTGTGGTGCAGTGGTTAAAGCTACAGCCTCAGCACCCTCAAACCCAAACTGCTTCTTGTGACCTGGGGTAAGTCACCTAATCCCCCCATTACCCCCGGTACATTAGATAGATCGTGAGCCCAGCAAGACAGACAGGGAAAAATGCTTCAATAACTGAATAAATTAATGTAAACAACTCTGAGCTCCTCTGGGAGAACTGTATAGAAAAATGAATAAATAAATATGATGTGGAGCCATGAAACCTACTAGTTCTTGCTCCTGGAGGTGAAACTAAAAATGTTGTTTATAATCACGTTTTGCGTTAGTTGTATTGTATTCATTTTGTCAAATATTTCACATTATAATTTGAATATTGTACTTTTTATAAAGCTGTAAACAAATAATTTCATTCACCACTATAAAGTATCTTTATTTGAATCCATTTACAGTGTTATTGCTATAATTAAATACCCGTGCAACGCCGGGGCATCAGCTAGTAAGTTATAAAGTGCAATTATCCAATTCAAATTCTATACTAAACAGTTTGAAACTGGATCCAGTTACTAATCTACTAAAAAATATCACAAGAGTGTCTTTCAAACTTCAACATTCCAAAATTCTCAATAAATTACCAATTTTCTTAGGATTTGCTCTAAAACATTTAAAAATACGCTTATTCTTTGTAAAAATAGTTAATCAGATAAGTGACCAACCCTTAAGGTAAGTATTTAATATTGGTAAGTTTACCGTATTTTTCGCTACATAAGACACACTTCTCCCCCCCCCAAAAAAAACAAATAACCGAATCCGCAAATGCTGAAACTGTGCATTCGGAGGGAGAAGTGTACATGAATTTATTCAGGTACATAAACATTTTTCCCTGATTGTCCTGCTAGGATCACAATTTATCTAAAGTACCTGGAGCAATGGGGGGATTAAGTGACTTGCCCAAGGTCACAAGGAGCAGCTTGGGTTTGAACCAGCAACCTCAGGGTGCTGAGACTGTAGCTTTAACCACTGCACCACCCTCTTCTTGGTTAGGCTAAGAACTTTCAGTGGCCCCTCGTATTGTGATGTCTTAATGCCTCATTCCACCAATGCCTAAGAGCCAACCTCACTGGTGATGTCACAATGGCTTGGCTTCCCTATACTTGTGCCCATTTATTGGATGCATTTGCCTCATTGAAACGAAAAGTGTAGAATAACATATAAATTCTTGGGTGAACCCACCCTTGAGCAAGCAACATAGAGTTGTGGGCCGCGAGACCCCCAGAACATATCACCCCAGGTAGTGAGGGATCTGCATACCAAGTTTCGTTCAAATCGGTCAAGCCGTTTTTGAATTACAGTGAG
Organism: Geotrypetes seraphini; assembly: GCF_902459505.1. Lineage (NCBI taxonomy): Eukaryota > Metazoa > Chordata > Amphibia > Gymnophiona > Dermophiidae > Geotrypetes > Geotrypetes seraphini. Next base: position 16,780,535 of record NC_047085.1, read on the forward strand.
AATGGCAGCTTTTTACATTTTTTCAATTGACATGAATGGGTGAAATCTGATTTTCTGTTTGTAGCTCCACCCACATGTGCAGGTGGGCCGCGAGACCCCCAAAACATATCACCCCAGGTAGTGAGGGATCTGCATACCAAGTTTCGTTCAAATCGGTCAAGCCGTTTTTGAATTACTGTGAGAATGGCAGCTTTTTACATTTTTTCCATTGACAAGAATGGGTGAAATGTGATTTTATGTTTGTAGCTCCGCCCACGTGTGCAGGTGGGCCGCAAGACCCCCAGAACATATCACCCTAGGTAGTGAGGGATCTGCATACCAAGTTTTGTTCAAATCGGTCAAGCCGTTTTTGAATTACTGTGAGAATGGCAGCTTTTTACATTTTTTCCATTGACATGAATGGGTGAAATCTGAGTTTCTGTTTGTAGCTCCGCCCACGTGTGCAGGTGGGCTGCGAGACCCCCAGAACATATCACCCCAGGTAGTGAGGGATCTGCATACCAATTTCGTTCAAATCGGTCAAGCTGTTTTTGAATTACTGTGAGAATGGCAGCTTATTACACTTTTTTCCATTGACATGAATGGGTGAAATCTGATTTTATGTTTGTAGCTCCGCCCACGTTTGCAGGTGGGCCGCGAGACCCCCAGAACATATCACCCCAGGTAGTGAGGGATCTGCATACCAAGTATCGTTCAAATCGGTCAAGCCATTTTTGAATTACTGTGAGAATGGCAGCTTTTTACATTTTTTCCATTGACATGAATGGGTGAAATCTGATTTTCTGTTTGTAGCTCCGCCCACATGTGCAGGTGGGCTGCGAGACTCCCAGAACATATCATCCCAGGTAGTGAGGGATCTGCATACCAAGTTTCGTTCAAATCGGTCAAGCCGTTTTTGCGTGATCGCGGCACATACACACACACATACACACATACATACCTCCGATTTTATATATATAGATAAGAAGAAGAAGATTAAGCATTTTTAAACCTAATAAAAAAACGTTTTTAATGTTTTAAATACTATTTATTAGATAATTGCAATAAACGTATATATATATATGCACTTAAAAAAAGAGTTATTTATTAATTCAACTCATTGGGCTTGCAACATCGGACCTGATTCTTAATTCATCTTTAGTCCTAGCCAGGTCAGAGGGGGCAGGGATAGGCAATTCCGGTCCTCGAGAGCCGGAGCCAGGTCAGGTTTTCAGAATATCCACAATAAATATGCATGAGATAGATTTGCATCTCAAGGAGGCAGTGTTTGCAAATCCATCTCATATATATTCATGGTGGATATCCTGAAAACCTGACCTGGCACCGGCTCTTGAGGACTGGAATTGCCTACCCCTGCTCTAGGGTATATATATAGAGAGGTCTTCAAATTTCTTCTTATATGTATGGAGGGGTTTAAGTCTCTGAAATTTTGAGGTTTCCTACAAAATCCTGGTGGGTGGAAGGAAATAACTCAAGTGTGATTGTACAAGAAATTGTTTTTGTCATCTTCTTCTGAACTGCTTCAAATCTTTTGAGGTCCTGAACACAACTCCACATGGGGCCTCAATAACAACACCTGTATGTCCTCCTTGCGGTTAGGCACCATAGAAAGGGCATAGGATTAAGGTAAGAGGTGATAAGCTCAGGAGTAATCTAAGGAAATACCTTTTTACAGAAAGTAACGTAGTAGCATAGTAGATGATGGCAGATAAAGACCCGAATGGTCCATCCAGTCTTTAAATTACTAACTTAATTTAGTTTCCTTCTTCTTAGCTTTTGCTGGGCCAGAACCTATAGCTCTGCCTGGTATTATGCTTAGGTTCCATCTACTGAAGTATCCATCAAAGCGCACTCCAGCCCATCTAAACAATCCCAGCCATCGAAGCCCTCCCTAGCCCATCCTCAACCAAACGGCCCTGTATGGACATAGACTGTGCAAGTCTGCCCAGTACTGGCCTTAAATTTTCTGATCCTCTGTGTTCATCCCATGCTTTTTTGAACTCTTGTCTCCCGGAAAAGGTGGTGGAGACAGAGACTGACTGAATTCAAGAAAGCCTGGGATAGGCACGTGGGATCTCTTAGAAAGAGGAAGAGATAATGGTTATTGTGGATGGGCAGACTGGATGAGCCATTTGGTCTTTATCATGTTAGTATGTTTAACCATAAACTTCTATGACATCACAATGCAGGTATAAAGAGCTTTAGCCAATAGGAAGAGGAGGAGATAGTGGATGTTGCGGATGGACCATTTGGCCTTTATCTGCCATCATGTTTCTATAACCATAAAGCTCTATGACCTCACAATGCAGGTGTAAAGAGCCTTAGCCAATAGGAAGAGGAGATGCAAATGTTAAGAGCCTTAGCCAATAGGGAGAGGAGGAGATAGTGGATGCTGCGGATGGGCCATTTGGCCTTTATCTGCAATCATGTTTCTATAACCATAAAGCTCTATGACAGTGTTTTTAAACCTTTTTACACCTATGGACCGGCAGAAATAAAATAATTATTCTGTGGACCCCACCCATTCTTTCCCTGCCCCCCTCCTGCCGTGTCCGAGCGTGCCCCGTCCCTTCCCCTATACCTCTTTAATGTTCCCGGCATGAGCGGCAACCCCAACCTGCTGCCAGCGCCAGCGTTGATTCTTCCTCTGACGTCACTTCCCAGGCGTAGGTCCAGGAGGTTATGTCAGAGGAAGAGTCGACGTTGGCCTGAACAGCTGGTTGGGGTTGCTACTCGCGCTGGGAACGTTAAAGAGGTATGGGGGAAGGGTAGGGGTGCACGCATGCAGTAGTGGGGGTTGGGGAAGGAATAGGGGAGGGGTGGAGAGGAGGATGGATGCTGGCACCCCCATTCCTGGTTGTGGCGGAAGTATAATAATAATAATAATAATAATAATTTTATTCTTATATACCGCCATACCCGGAGAGTTCTAGGCGGTTTACATCAGTTACAGTAGTATCTGCGTTGACACGCAGATTTACAAACAGTTTGAACAATTTTAAACAATTTATCAGCAGTACACAATTTATCAGGTAGAAACAAATGTAAGAGCGGGGTTTACAGCATTTTATCATGTAAAGACAATTTATCCGATGTAAATAGTTTATTGGATATAAGCAGTGTTAATCGAACTTAACAGAGGATGACTGGCGGAGGGGAGATGGGGGAGAGGGGAGCAATTAAGGAGGGGAAGAGCGGGGGTGGGTGGGGGGGGTGTAGTAATGTAAGCGGGGGGGGGGGGGTTGTTAGGGGTCTTGTTTGCCGAATAGGTGGGTTTTGAGTGATTTTCTGAAGCCGAGGTAAGTGGGGGCCTCGAGTATCATTTGTGCAAGCCATGGGTTGAGCTTAGCTGCTTGGAAGGCGAAGGTTTTGTCTAGGAATCTTTTAAGGTGGCAGAGTTTTAGAGACGGGAAGGCGAACAGCTGAATTCTACGGGATTTCTTGTTTGTGTTGTAGAGGTTAAAGTGAGAATTAATGTAACTTGGTGCTGAACCATTTATCGATTTGTAGCAGAAGCATGCGAATTTAAAGAGGACTCTAGATTCAAATGGCAGCCAGTGAAGTTGGTGGTAGAAGGGGGTGATGTGTTCCCATTTCTTAAGGCCGAAGATGAGACGCACCGCGGTATTTTGGATTATTTTTAGTCTCATGGTGGTTTTCTTTGTGGCGTTGAGGTATATGATGTTGCAGTAGTCAAGGATGCTGAGGATGGAGGATTGTACAAGTAGGCGAAAAGAGGTGTCGTCAAAGTATTTTTTTATGGTGCGGAGTTTCCACAGTACGGAGAAGCTTTTCCTGACCATGAGATCGGTGTGGTTTTCTAAGGATAGATTTTTGTCCAGAGTGACTCCCAGTATCTTTAGCGTGGGCTCGAGGGGGAAAGTTTGTCCTTTTAGTTGAATTGAAGTGTCCTTGATTTTGTCCTTGGGGGTGGCTAGGAAGAATTTTGATTTGTCGGGATTGAGTTTCAGTCTAAAAGATAACATCCAGAGTTCGATCTGGTTGAGAATGTTTGTAATGTAGTTGAGTCGTTCTTGTGAGAAATTGGTTAGTGGGATGGCTATTGTGATGTCGTCTGCATAGATGAAAGATTTAAGTTTGAGGTTGTGTAGAAGGTTCCCTAGGGAGGCTAGGTAGATATTGAACAGGGTGGGTGACAGGGGGGAGCCCTGAGGGACCCCGCAGGTATTGTCCCAACTATATGAGAACAAGTTGTTCTTGAGCACCGTGTAGGATCTATTTCTTAGGAACCCCTGGAACCAGTTGAGGACCTGGTCGGAGATGCCGATGTGGGCCAGGCATTCAAGGAGAATGGAGTGGTCGACTAGGTCGAAGGCACTGCTCAGATCAAGTTGTATAATCAGGGCGCTTGAGCCCTGGCTAAAGAGGGTGTGGAGGTGGTCGAGAAGGGAGGCTATGATGGTTTCAGTGCTGTGGTCTGCGCGGAAACCTGATTGATTGTCGCTTAGGATGTTGAATTTTTCAAGATATGCAACGAGTTCCGCCTTTACCATCCCTTCTGTTATTTTGGTAAATAGGGGGATGCTAACAATTGGTCTATAATTAGCAGGGGAGTTTGATGGTTCTTTCGCGTTTTTTATAATTGGGGTGATCATAATATGACCATGCTCTAACGGGAAGTTTCCTGTAGATAAAAGTGAATTGACCCAGATCATCATGTTTGCTTTGAAGTGGGGCGGGGCGGCTTTCATGATGTTTGGTGGGCATGTGTCCAGTTTGCACAGTCCAGTAGGGAAGTTTTGTGAGTTAGTATATGCATTTGATAGTTCAGTTCCTCATTATGTTACCTTTTAAGTAAACCACTGTTAATCATACGGGAAAAAAAAAAAAATTTTCTGGCAGTTTGGACAAAATTAGCACTCGCATTGATGAACCATCAGGCACGAATTTCACCCATCTGTTGTTTTCAGGGAATCCTGACTACTGCAGCACAGAGACTTTGTGTGTGGGTTTTTAAAAAATCTCTTTTATCACCGAGACAACTCCCCCCCCCACCAAACATAGAATTAGGTGTAGGGTTACCAGACATCTGGATTAGAGAATGACACGGTGACAAAATTCATCACCGTTCCCGTCCCCGCGGATAACCGAGGGAAACCATCTTCATGTCATTCTATAAGGAGAGAGGGAAGAATCAGAGTATGAATGGCCACAACCACTGACCCGCAAGCTTTGCTTTGAAGAATGCTGAGATTGAGCAGCAACATTCCAGAGCAGATATTGTGATGTCATAATCCCTCATTCCACCAGTGCCTAAGAGCCAATCACATCAGTGATGTTACAATGGCTTCATTATCCTTGGCTCACATAAGAATCAGAGTATGAATGGCCACAACCACTGACCCTCAAGCTTTGCTTTGAAGAATGCTGGTGTAGAAGGACTGAGATTGAAACAGACACTACAGAATGACAGTCTCTGGTATCCAGAGCAGATATTGTGATGTCATAGTGCCAATCACATCAGTGATGTCACAATGGCTTCATTATCCTTGGCTCCCATAAGAATCAGAGTATGAATGGCCACAACCACTGCCTAGCAAGCTTTGCTTTGAAGAATGCTGGTGTAGAAGGACTGAGGTTGAAATAGACACTAGAAAATGACATGGGATTATTTCCCGCGGTTATCCGTGGGGACGGGAACGGTTATGAATTTTGTCACCGTGTCATAATGTGATACAAATGAGAAACGAATGGAATGTGAGGAATATTAATATTGAGTGAGATTGCCTTGGATACGTGGCAGTTGTTACAGGGAAAACACAAGTACTATGAAAACAAGTCGTAAACACATACTGATTGGTGATCACAGAAGCACATCAGCTCAGCATGCGATTAGCACGAGTCAGGCTAGGTGTTTTTAACACATGCGGATTGGTAATCACAGATCAGCATGCGTTTAGCACGCGTCTGATTATCCAATCCACAATGAGGGGATGGGTACTCAGCTCACGAGTCAGGCTAGGTGTTTTTAACACATGCGGATTGGTAATCACAGATCAGCATGCGTTTAGCACGCGTCCGATTATCCAACCCAAAAGGAGGGGATGGGTAAAAAGTACAATATAAATGGTGCTTTCCCTGAAAAAAGCTAGGGACTTTTCCACTGCTGACGAGCTGTGTGATGACATATTGAATAAGCCTCCTGATCGCGGTCCCCCGACGGAGTGATGATGCAATAACCGGTAACGTATTGATTCAAACTCTGTACTTAATTAATGATTATGGCTAAGAATACTATATTTATGTAATAAAACTTAATTTGTATACTATTTCGAACTCCTGGTATTCTTCCCAGTGAGGAAAAGTGACTGAAGGGTTTTTTTTTTGAAAACCCTTTTTAAATAGTAATACACATTCTCTAATCTGGATTTCCCCAGATATGTCCTCCTTTTCGAGGATATGTCCGGAGATCCGGACCCGTTTTTCAAAACCCGGCACTTTGTCTGGGTTTTCAGAGGCTTCCAGCGTGCAGCGACGTCGTGACGACATCTGCAGCAACACGGTGACCTAATGCGCATGCGTGTGATGTCATCGCATCACACCAGCGCATGCGCAGATGCCATCCTGACAAGTGAACAGCTTGAGGGGATGGGGCTGGGGCTGGACCATGGATCCAGAAAATCTGGTGACCCTAATTTGGTGGGAGATAAGGCCTACGTGGTTCATCCAAGCTGTCCATTTGAATTTCCTGCTGCACTAGTGGAGGCCCAGGCTGGAGTTGATTTTGCCTAGCTCAGGTTGCCTGGATAATTATCTGGGCCCTGGCACTGATGTGGGTTCTGCCCGGTTAACTTCCGGCTCTACCCCTGAAAACAGATAATGCTGAGGGAGCCAGAGCTGATTTTCAGCTGCGCACTCTGGTGAAATATCACTGAACATGTGGCCTGGACACGGTCAGTGGGAAGTAGCCAAATAGGAGCTACTCCTATGCAGTTAAGTTGAACTGAATGTCAACCCTTAAGTTTCCACCTGAATATTCATCTAAATAAGGCAGCCAGTTTTTGGCTGTCTAGGTGGGACAGTCAGGTCCTGATTCTTTAAGTGGTGCCTAATTTGCAATTGTTAATCATTCATTAGGCAAGATTTATAGAATTGTGCCTTGTGGTGCCTAAGCAGGCTTAAGTGTTCCTAGGCGTTGAAACCTTAGGTGCACTCCCAGTTATGCCAAGGTTTTCTTGGCCTAAATGAGTTTAAGTCGAGCCATGCTCAAAGCCACCCAGAATCCGCCCCTAACCACATCTACTTTCTAGTAGGTGCCTTGGAGTAGATGCCTATTTCAAAGTGGTAGGCGACTACCAAGTCGGGCACCTACCAGCTAATTATTATTTTTAAATTTTAAATTACTTTTTAATGCCACTTTTCAATCAATGGTGATGATTAAGCTCAATTGAATAACTGTTAGGTGCCTAGATCGTCTAGAAACATGATGGCAGATAAAGGCCAAATGGCCCATCTAGTCTGCCAATCTATTGTATGTGCCTAACTTCAGGACTGTTTACAGAATCTAGGCCTCGGTCTTTTTTCTTATCCATACTGTATCTGAATGCAATTCACCATGAACTTCAAAGAAAGGCGTGAACTAAATCCAGACCTATTCCCTCTGTCATAACCTGTGACCAAAGATCGTCGCTGCCAACTTCCCTGCATACTCGGACAAAGCACTCCCATTGTATTTGCCCAGATGTAGCTATGCAAGTTCTTTCTTTATGGTCTGTGATTCATTTTTATTTTTGAAAGCTACAGTAACCCGCCTGAATGACTAACCTAGATTATGTTTTTCAGATCATTTGTGTGACCTTCTCTCTGGGACACACTTGGGCATAGATATGTAATCATTTCCCCTTGACAAGGAGATGGTGATTCTTAGGGAATTCCTTCGTCCTCCTCTCAGGGCTAGAGTTCCAAGGGCATCCTTTACTGTGTGTTGTATGTGTTGTGTATTGTATGTGTTGTATGTATGGTGTGTGTGTGGTTTGTGTGTGGTGTGTGGTGTGTGTGTGTGTTCTGGAAAGATCCCGCTTCCCCTTGCCAAAGCACTTTCTTGAGAACTCTCTGGGAAGCAGCAACTTAGTACTGCAAATGCAACCTGATTTTGAAAGGTCATTGCTAGAAAGAGTCTGTACTTTTATGAAGTGGAAGACAGCCTGGTCCAGCTGCTGTGGCCTCTGTGTTTAAAGCACACTTTGAAATGTCACCCTTTGCTTGTCAAACTTCTTCCAACCTCAGTCCTTGATTCATTAGCAGGTGCGAGCTGTGTGAATGGTAAAAGAACGGGCTGGGGATTTTCCTTTAAAAAAGCAGATTTTAAATTCTCTATAATTCTAGAAGAGTTAATCAGACACTCCCCCTTCCGGTGCTCACCTCTCCACCCCCGTCCCCCCTCCTGGTAATTAAACAAAGAACTGCCTCCTACCTCTAGATTTTTTTTTTTCAAGCCCACTGTGAAGGCTTTCTTTTGAGACCACAGTGCTCTTCTGGCCTCTGCGGTGCAAACAGTTAGCTGGCATACGTGGGCGTAAGGTGTAGGGGGGAGACAAGTTGTACTTTGGCTGTTATGGTGACCGCAAATTAGCCCTTTCACAGGTTCAGGAGGGGAGAATGTATAATGAACTGGGGGCAGCAGTTTAGTGTCTCCCAGTGATTGCCGAATCACGTGTCCTCAAGATTTTCAAAAGAGAAAATCTAGTCAACAAAATAAAAGAGAGGGAGAATGACACATCCTTCCCATGCAGGGGCGTTCAGTGTGTTCTTAGCTGAATCATACGGAGGAAGCTGAGAAGTGTTTTCCCAAATATTCCGGTTGCCAAGGATACAGCTCTTGTTGTCCAATGAGCTGTTAGCTGGAAACGTGGGATAGCAAAGCGCTGCTCTAATGCTGAGCTCGGAGAATAGTATAAGTACCGGCATCAGAGAACAACAGAGATAACGAGGTTCCGAGCAGCCGATTCACGGAGCTAACTTCCACGTGCACTCGTGAGCAGCCTGAGATGGGGAAACGAGCACGCCAGAATTGACCATTTCCTACAACGAAACATAGGCCAGATATTATAGCTTATTCCATCCATTGTAGGTTTTCTTCTTTTATCTGTTTTTGTTTCTTTCTAAAGATTACACAGGCAGCAAAAGCGATCCAGACAAGGACTTCATTCCGGAGCAACATTTTAAGATCCTACTACATACAACAGTCAAGAACTGTGGCAACACAGGCTTGACTCATAGAAGAGGACTGGATAATTGTCTCCGATTCCCTAAAGCTCTAAACGGACGGCGCTTGCTTACTGGGGCAACAGCTAACTTATCTGTCCTTTTTGCATTTAAAGTTAAGCATTTGGTGGGTAAGTGGATGGATGAAACTAAGGAAGGATTAAACTGTTGAATTCTGTATCATTTTGAAAAACTTCTAGAAAAGTTAAAGTAGTGGTAGTGTAGATTTCAGTTACTTATTAAAACAACACCACCACCTTGATTTGAGACTTAACCTGAAGGGGACAGGCAGTATGGCCATTAGGACGGCATCTTCTCTACCTTTAGTAAACTCCACACCAGCAGTGGCAGTACATATAGGGAGCAGCCATCCCTCAGAAATGCTGGACAGGATCAGGAAAACTCACATGTACCTTCTTGAAACAGTTTCGAAACAGGTAGATGATGAGTTGGTAGGTTTTAAAAGATCAGTATTCAGATTAAATTCTAACCTAGATGGGTACTCTCCTGTGGCAAAGATTGAAAGGTGGAAAAAGTCCATCAAGGCATGCTTGACCAGGTGTCAGAGTACTTTGGAACGTCTAGAAAAGTGGGTCAAAAGGGAAATGAATTCTTGGAAAACAGTTTTTGGCCGATTTGAGAAAAGAATTGTTAGGAAAGAAAGCACCCTATGTCAATCGTGTCAATTGGAAGACAGCAAAAAGCCTCTTCCAGGTATGGAAGACACGGAGAAAAAAGCAGGGGAAATGATGCATCAGAAACTGAGTCTCATGCCACCTCAGCCCAGCCTTCCTGAGCCCTGTCAAGAGCACAACTGGGTAGTCATCTCAGTGGATGTCCCAATTGTACCTGAATTTGAGGCAGATATGTCAGAGGATCCTCGAGAGTTCCTGAGCAACCTTGAAAAATATTTTAAGGCAAGGGGGTGGAATGAAAAGCTTTGGTTGTCTCAAGTTGAATATCATATGAGAGGTGCAGCGAAAAAATGGTGGGAATATAAGGAGAAAACAGTGAAGACCTGGGCCGAGTTTAAGGAGGTATTTTTACAATACTGTGAAAGGCTTCTAGTTAGAGAAGCGATAAGGAAAGACTTAGACCTACCCCAGAGGCGATGGGAACCTCTGGATCAGTTTGTTTGGAGGAAAAGAGCACTTTACCTCAGACTTTATGCTGATGCTAATGAGGAAGATATGGTTAAGTTTATTACGAGCACACTCCATCCAGAAATTAGGCGATATTTGAAACCTCCACTGCCAAAGACATTGGAAGAGTTAGTTCAACGAGGTCAAGAAGTTCAGTTAGATATTGACTTGTCCGATGAAAAAATTGCAGAGGGAGATGACTATGTAGATCAACCAACTGACACTTCTAACAATAACATAGAGGAGATTATGACGCCTAATCCTTACGATAATAATGATTCATATGCTGAAAAAGCGTAATCCCCAATAACAGGGGTATGAAGGGTATCTGACTAAAGCAGATGTTCAATACTAATTACTATCACTGTTGTGAACTGTGAGAGTAATTTCTCTAGTGGTTCAATGTATGTTGAGCTAAAATTGCTTTGCAATTGTTTTTTTTTCTAAAACCAATTTAGCAAATTGCTTAAACATGTAGTTCAAGTCTTGTAATAAGAAATGACTTGCTAATTTAATAGAGGTCCGATTTAAAATAAATTAAGTTTTCTTAGTGGAAATATACCAAATTTTAGATCTATAACTTGGGGTGTTATTATAATAATTTTAGCAGATATATAAAATCATCCTGCAGACTTCCCCCCTCATCTACAAAGGGGCGCTAGCGGCTGTCGCATGGCAGCAGCCCCGAAGCCCTTTAAATCTCTATGGGCTTTGGGGCCGTTACCGCGCAGCAGCCGCTAGCGTGGCTTTGTAGAAGAGGGGGGTTAGTTCCACGAGGACCTCAAGGAGGCTGCAATGTTGCTCTCTTGTTCTTGGGGTTACAGTTAGAGGAACAAGTTTCAAACTGGTGCTAAGTCAACAACTTTGTACATAGTTGCAAGAGACCACGGAGGCCATGGTCCATTTAACTCAACCCATCTCAAACGATCCATTTATATACTAAAGGGGTTTTCTAAATTTCTTTTTTGGCCTTACATGCAATATATTTATTCAGTCATACAAAAGGTTAACCAGTTTGTCAGTTGCCTTAGTTTATTGAAGACACAAATTGGGTGATCCACTCAGCTTTAGACTGAATGTTGATTAACACGATAAATAATTGTATCATAATCTCGCCCCAGAGTACTGAAGGACAGAAATAGTGATGCTGCTAAAAGCCTTAGATTTGTATCTGAAGTGCTATGTATCAGTGCCTTAAAAAAAGTCTGTGCAAAGGTACATTACGTGGGTGAGAAGCTTTCTAAATCCTATGGGGAGCAGGTTGGCTTGATACCTTTCCTTTTTAAATCATTTGTATGATGCCAGTGATAACCTCAGGATTTGGGCACTGCCATTGATTTTAAAATAGAGAAGTTAGATTCAGGGAAGTCTGAGCCTATGTATGAGTTACATCCCCAGAAAAACAATGCCTGGAAAAGAGATTGGCCTGATAACATTCAGAAAAGAAGAGCTAAAATAAGAAGACGGGACAATGGTCTATGGCAGTTGAGTAAGATAATATGAATTATTATGATCATTAAACTTTTATAGCCAGAAGGGGGTTCTGTAGGGAAGAGATTGGTCACCTGTGGTTTAGTGTAGGTCTATCCTCTGAGATCCTGACCTGTTGAGTTTGGACAGAGCTGGAAGCAGAACTTCATTCGGTTGACTTTGACCTGATTTAAGCTGAGGCATCTCCAGTTCAACACGGTTGAATGACTGTGAAATGAGCAAAGCCATGGGGATTCAAACTTAATCTGATGCACGACCCTGAATAAAGAACAATAGAATTCAAAAAAAAAATTATAGAGTTTGAGACCCAACTCATGTGGTGTAATCCAAGCATTCAATAAACCTTGAGATCCGTGGTGGAACAGGAAGAGACTAGTTGCTATCACTATCCCAAACAAAAGTGGTAGTGGTAAATGGTTTCTTTTTTAGAGATAGGTGGATTACGCAAGTACTGTTGAGAGATAAAGAGCCAGTCTTTTTTTTTAATAGTTTTTACTTTGAAAGATCTAATTAGTCATTCAGGAAAATAATATACCTCCTCCAGTTCTCCCTTCCGATCAAATGCTTAGCAAATAAATGGGCACAGGTTCACAATGAATTTGTTACCCCTCTGGAAATATTCTCTGATTGCAATAGCTCATACCCAGTTCTATGTGAACAGCCACAGAGCTACAAGAAGCTTTATAGAATTTCAAATACTGATTATCCAGATACTGACTTAGAACAGAACAATTATTATGTTTCTATCAGACTTGTAATGAAAAAAAGAAAATATCAACAATCCTGACAAAAGCTGCTGCAACCTGGGGATTCTGAAAACAGCCATTTTCACTAAAATTAGCAGCTAGCTATTCATACAGCGAAAAATCAACTATTGACCATATATCAACTCACTCGTGTATTTCAATATTAATTTTAGTGCTAATGCATCTGAAATTCAGTAACTTTGGGGGGAAAAAAGACCTTTTGCCTGTTATTGTAGATCTCAAGAGGAAGTAAGGCATAAACTCAGTATTCAAACAGCAATAACAAATTTATTTTGCCTTAAGATGTTGGACTTTCAAGAGTTTTGTCATTCCCGTGCTCTAGAAGCCTGCCACAAGTATATTGAAAATGGCAAAATGTTTAAGTAAAGGAAAAAACTTGTCACAGTTGTACATGGAAATGTATTTTTCTAGCATATGTCTCACCTTCCAGTCTAAGTCGTCAAAGTTCATTCACTCTGGAAACAGATAAAGATGGATTGGAGATGTAGCTACTGTACCAAACTTTGACTGCTGAAAGTAGGAAGGTGTCTCCATACAACCTTCGTAGATACCAATGATGCTACCTTGACTAAGAGAGCTGGAAAAAAGGTGTGTGGATATTGAAAAGAATTCTATGCATCTTGCAGATTTAAAAAAAAAATATTTTGGCTAGATGCAAGAAGAAGAACTCATTGAATGCAGAATCAAAAACTAAACTTCAAGAGAGTTGTTCACTAAGGAAGACTAGAGTGAGAACTGATTCTTGTCAGCATGAACTACAACTGCTGGACTTCTACTGCCACTGGACTCCTTCTGAGATTTATTTATTCCATGTCCCACTTCTGTAATGCCACTGGCCTTTTGGTGTTCCTCGAAGATGTTCCCAACAAGATCCAACTGCCTTTGATCCTAGGAAGACATTCTACAACCGCCGTGTGCAGAATATACACCACGAGTTCAGGACGAAAGGATCCAACGTAAGTATAAGTTCATTAACTAATTCATTCTTTGCAATAGTATAGTAGCTGTCCAGGGAAGGTACTGTAAGATTAGATTATTCATTTAACAAACCCCAAATCCTTCCCACAATCGAATTCCCTTAAATTGGTATATTGCTGCAACTTTAAAGTCCATACAAATATGCAAGAACTTTATAAGGAAGAATTCAGTGTTTGTTCCTTATCAAATCAGGTTTACTTGAGTGTATCTGCAGAATGAGTTACATATGCCCAGTTAAAAAAAATGATGCTGATATTCAGGATGAAAATACGTAAGCAATTGATTGGTTATCTAAATATCCTCTTCTTTTATCTCTGCTTTTCTATAGGTTCAAGTACAAGGTCAGAGGGCAACTTGTCTTCCTAGATAATTGGTTGTTCTGTCCTACCCGTCTCTTGCTTCACCAACTCTACGGAACACACCATTCATTCCAGAATGAGGATGTGGCCACTCTCGAGTTCAGTCTGCAGTCGGCCTCACTGAACAGTCTGAGTGCCTTATACAACTCCTTACACACCAAGTATGGAGTGGAAGAAAGAACTTTCAGAGTGTTGTCCTGCTTAGTTTTTCCATCTATAAGACCTCCGGGGCATAAATCAAACATTTTGACTGGATTCTAGTAGATTGGGATGACATTTAAATTCTTTAGTGAGAAATATTTCAGAGAACTCAATATATATGAGCAAGAATTGGTGCTGCATAAGGACTTAAGAACTGCCATATTGGGCCAGACCAAAGTTCTACCAAGTCCAGTATTCTCTTTCCAAATGTGGCCAATCAAGGTCACAACTCAGCATAACCCCAGTGCAATTGAACTGAGATAATGCCTAATTTAAGATTGAAGTTTGTATAGTTAAGCAGTTTTCCAGAGTCCATTGTTTTCAGTTTCAGCACAATTTTCACTTTTTGAATCTTTATTAAACTCTTATTTTATTTTCTCTACCAAAGTGTAATTATTCAGATTCTGTCTATTGCTCATTAATATATTTTTCTAAATATTTGCACTAGAACATGTGTATGTGATATTTGCTCGATACTGGTGTTTTGAAGATTTAAAATGTCATTTTGCCATGATTTTCAATATATTGGCTACCAGTTTGGATGAAGATATTTCTATATGTCTAATCTTTTTGATAGTGAACAGAAGCACAAGTGTATATTATTGCAAAATGTCATTGTTATTGCATCTCTTATTAAAGATAATGTTGAATAAAATTAGCTGACTGAAGTCCATGGTGTCCTTCACTTGTCCTTTCTAAAGGGTTCTCGCTGCTTATTGAGTAACCTGGTTGCCATAGTGGCTACTAGAATGTGACTGGGAATGGGATGAAGATGACTTTCACAATTACTGTAGGGTATTAAAGACCTGAATTGGTTATTGTTTTCAATAAGATGTAAAGGGAGAGGGGGGATTAAATCATTCAATGGGATTGACCTCAAAACAGTAAAATATAGGAGTTGGCATTCAGTCAATGGATATCTTCTTATAGATAACCAACGCTGGCTTTTTCAAAGTTGCGGTAGAGGCTTCTACCATGGGTTGGTGAGGTAAATGCATTTATCTTGCCAACCTATAGTAGAAATTTCTACCGTGGCTTTGTAAAAGGAACACTGAATGAATGTAGTTATCTTTAACCTGATACTAAAATCCCCCCCAAAAACTTGGTAAAGTTTGCATGTTTGAACATAACTGCCAAAAGATAACCAGATATCTTTACTTTGCCAACCTATAGTAGAAATTTCTACCGTGGCTTTGTAAAAGGAACACTGAATGAATGTAGTTATCTTTAACCTGATACTAAAATCCCCCCCAAAAACTTGGTAAAGTTTGCATGTTTGAACATAACTGCCAAAAGATAACCAGATATCTTTACTGGGCCTCCTGTATCCGTGATTCAAAACAGATATTGAACAAACAGAGAAGGAGAACTACCCCTGTGGTACATTCATTTTTAAAAACTTCCATTCAGAGGTATTGGAACATACTCTGTCCAAGCCTAGGCACTCAAGATCTCAGAAGACTGAATGTGGGCCTATCATAACTGACTAATCTCTTCTCTGAAGACCATACTTCTGGCTAGTAAAATGGAATGATTTAAATAGGAAGGGATCAAGTCACCCTGCTTCCTATAAGATTTAAAAAACTTCTCCCCCAACTAATGTACCTAATCATGGGTATATTAGACTTTGAAATATAGCATTTCAGATGCCCAGAAATGCTCTTTTAAGATCTTATGATGTATGATGTCAAAGGCAATCTATATTGAATTTAATTTCAGCATTTCAATCCCACTTCACCTCAAGTTCAATGAGTTACAACATGAAATATCAAAATACAGTAAATTTTCAACTAACACCAATATACAAAACAGTAATAAACATTAAAGATAATAATAATAAAAAATATATATATCTATATAGTAACTTTAAAACCTCCGCCTCCCTTTTACTATGCGGTGGTAGAGTTTCTACCATGGCCTGGAGCGCTAAATACTCTGATGCTGCTCCGACTCTCATAGGAATTCTATGAGTGTTGGAGCATTTAGCGCTCCGGGCCATAGTAGAAACCACTACCGTGGCTTATTAAAGGGGGGGGGGGACTTAAAGTAATCATAATCCAGTTATTTAATCATTAAATGCTTCTAGAATATGCATCAGAACATAAGAATAGCCTTATTGGGTCAGACCAATTGTCCATCAAACCCAGTGGCTCGTTCTCACGGTGGCCAATCCAGGTGCCTAGTACCTGGCCAAAATCCAGGGTTTCCATACATGACCTGTAGCAAGTTACATTCCTAATATATGAAAAACAGACCATTTTAAGGCTCAGAAGATTTCCCAAACCAGGTTCAAATTTTTGTACACTTTAATCAAGAAATTTGATGAGAGGGCAGTACCAATAACAATTCTCATGATGATATAAGACAATGAGAAGGTTGATATAGGACAGGGGTCCCCAAAGTTCCTCCTTGAGGGCCGAATCCAGTCGGGTTTTCAGGATTTCCCCAATGAATATGCATGAGATCTATGTGCATGCACCGCTTTTCAATGCATATTCATTGGAGAAATCCTGAAAACCCGACTGGATTCAGCCCTCAAGGAGGGACTTTGGGGATCCCTGGTATAGGACATAAGCTGTATAAAATCTTAAAAACAATTGACAGCACTTTAAACTCAATTTCTAGCTCATAATATCAACCAGTGCAATTCACTAAACGAACATATTATAAGAACATAGGAATAGCCTTACTGGGTCAGTCCAGTGGTCCATCTAGCCCAGTAGCCTGTCTTCATGGTAGCCAATCCAGGTCACAATTGCCTGGCCAGAACACAAATACTAACAAACTACAAGAAATGTACAGTAATATAGAAAAATAGAAACATGATGACAGATAAAGGCCAAATGGCCTATCTAGTCTGCCCATTAGTAGCCCTTATCTCTTTCTATCTCTGAGAGATCCCATGTGCAAATCCCAGGCCTTTTTGAATTCAGACACAATTTCTGTCTCCACCACCTCTTCCGGGAGACTGTTCCACGCATCTACCACCCTTTTATAAAAAAGTATTTCCTCAGATTACTGCCGGAGTCTATCACCTCTTAACTTCATCTTATGTCCTCTCATTGCAGAGTTGCCTTTTAAATGAAAGACTCGACTCATGTGCATTTACATTATGTAGGTATTTAAATGTCTCTATCATATCTCCCCTCTCCCGTTTTTCTTCCAAAGTATACAGATTGAGAGCTTTAAGTCTGTCCCCATACGCCTTATCACGAAGACCACACACCATTTTAATAGCCTTCCTCTGGACCGACTCCATCCTTATTATATCTTTTTGAAGTTGCAGTCTCCAGAATTGTACACAATATTCTAAATGAGGTCTCACCAGAGTCTTATACAGGGGCATCAATACCTCCTTTTTCCTGCTGGTCATACCTCTCCCTATGCAACCTAGCATCTTTCTAGCTTTCGCCGTCACCTTTTCAACTTGTTTGGCCACCTTAAGATCATCACATACAATCCCACCCAAGTCCCACTCTTATGTAATGCAAAATATTGAAAAGGCTTTATTTCAACTAATTGACCCCACCCCCCTTTTATCAAGCTGCATTATGTTTTTTTTTATTGCAAAGCACATCAATAAAAGCTACGATGCTCATAGAATTCCTATGAGCGTTAGAGCTTTTACTTCCGCAGTCATTGATGAAAACCAGCTTGATTAAAAAAAAGGGGGGGGGAGGGGAGTGAGATTCCAAAGAAACAAAATCTGTTGAATTCACAATAGGTGGAGACACTTGATATCTGATAGGACCATAATTACTGCACATCTCAGCGAGTCCAGAACCAGAGTATGTTTAAATGGCCTTTTGTCTCAATGGAGGAGGGTAAATGGTGGAGTGCCACAGGGATCTGTACTGGGAATGGTTCTACTTAACATATTTATAAATGATCTGGAAATTGGAATGACAAATGAGGTCATTAAATTTGTAGATGACACTAAAGTACTCAAAGTTTTAAAAATGCATGCATCTCTCCTGTCTCTATTTTAGTTCCGGTGGTCATTGGGGGGCTGTCATCGAGGGGGGGGGAAGCTAGACTTTTATATGGGGCAGATGTTGTGTGTGTATTACATCTGTGTCCATAGAAAAAAAAAGGAAAAACAGGAAGACCTGTTGTTTTTTTTGTGTTGGTATAAGCGATTCGCTTATAGTGCTGTACCTCATTCGGATGGCTTGTTTTAATATTCATGACCTCATTTTAGTAGTAATGAAGTCATTTGCATGCAAAAGTCAGAGAACGTATAAACGCTCAGAAAAGCATGTGGTGAGCCATTTTCAACATCAGGTTGGGAAATGACATGGCTGCAAACTGGTTTAGCAACCATCGGTACACGATTGGAGTGTTTAATGCATCTGTATTGCGTTCAGTTCTAGTCGCCTTATCTCAAAAAAGATATAGCGGAATTAGAAAAGTTTCAAAGAGCAACCGAGGGATGGAACTCCTCTCGTATAAGGAAAGACTAAAGAGGTCAAGACTCTTCAGCTTGGAAAGGTCCTCCAACTAGGTAGGCATTGAGTATTTCAACAGCCTGAGGCACCTCATTAAGACTCAATTTATCTCATACACCGCAAATATAAACAGAGAAAATCTAAGGGGTCCTTTTACAAAGGCATGCTCACGCGTTTTAGTGCGCGCTAAATATTAACACGCGCTAAATTCTAACGCGTGTATGTTAGTCTATGGATGCGTTAGCGTCTAACACATGCGTATAACGCACGCGCCTTTGTAAAAGAGAGGGTAAGTGGTTTATAAAGTATAATATGAGGGAGTGAGGACAAGTATAACAACATATGAATCTTTAAAACAAGAACAAATGTGAACACGAAGGAATAACGTGAAAGGAGAAGTTTACAATGCAAGTAGGGTTAATGGGGGAGGCATTTTTGAGTGAAAGCGCGAGTAATCCTCATTAAGTGCTCTTCCTGTTATTTGTGTTACTCACTTGGCTCTACTTAATTTGCTCATGTTTGGCTAGTGAGTTATGCAACTGGACTCCTGATGAAGGCTTGTTGGCCGAAACACAGGCCGTGTTGGGTCCGCCGTCAATCAAATTTTTGTCATTTATTCTGCACTGGAAACTGAGCACTTACCAATAAAGGAATTTGTCGTCAACCATCCTGGCTCATCGGTTTGGTCATTCCCACAGGTGTTTTTTTAATTGTTTTTACTTGATTCTTTAAGGGGGTGTTTTAGTTCTCTTTTATTTTTGAAGATGAAGATATTTCACCAGTTTAACTGGAGTAGCTTGTTACTTTTTTTTTTTTTTTTTTTAAACACAGGGCACATCAGTCAGGAGGAGAGCTTAACAAGAAGCCTACATCCCCCTTGTATCTTCACATGGTCTCCACTATCTCCCAGGTTCTTTCAGTCACCTAGGGACGAGAAACAGAGAAGGTGTAGAACAATGGCAGTCATAAGAACATAAGAAATGCCTCTGCTGGGTCAGACCCGAGGTCCATCATGCCCAGCAGTCCGCTCACGCAGTGGCCCAACAGGTCCCGGACCTGTGTAGTAATCTTCTATCTATACCCCTCTATCCCCATTTCCAGTAGGAATTTATCCAGTCCTTTCTTGAACCCCAGTACCGTACTCTGCCCTATTACGTCCTCTGGAAGCGCATTCCAGGTGTCCACCACACGTTGGGTAAAGAAGAACTTCCTAGCATTTGTTTTGAATCTGTCTCCTATCAGCTTTTCCGAATGCCCTCTTGTTCTTTTGTTATTAGAAAGTTTGAAGAATCTGTCCCTCTTTACTCTCTCTATGCCCTTCATGATCTTATAAGTCTCTATCATATCTCCTCTAAGTCTCCTCTTCTCCAGGGAAAAGAGACCCAGCTTCTCCAATCTCTCAGAATATGACAGGTTTTCCATACCTTTTATCAGACGTGTCGCTCTCCTCTGAACCCTCTCGACTAACGCCATATCCTTCTTAAGGTACGGCGACCAATATTGGATGCAGTACTCCAAATGCGGGCGCACCATCGCCCGATACAACGGCAGGATAACTTCTTTCGTTCTGGCTATAATACCCTTTTTGATTATACCAAGCATTCTATTCGCTCTCTTAGCGGCCGCTGCACACTGTACCGACGGCTTCATTGTCATGTCCACCATTACCCCCAAGTCCCTTTCCTGGGTACTCTTATTCAATAACAACCCTCCCATTGTATAGTTGTACCTCGAGTTTCTGCTCCCCACATGTAATACTTTACATTTCTCAATGTTGAACTTCATCTGCCATTTCGCCGCCCATTCTTCTAGTTTGTTCAAGTCCCTTTGCAATTCTTCGCAGTCCTCTGTAGTCTGAGCTCCATTAAATAGTTTGGTGTCGTCCGCAAATTTTATTATCTCGCACTTCGTCCCTGTTTCTAGATCATTTATGAAGATATTAAATAGCAGTGGCCCGAGCACCGAGCCCTGCGGGACACCAGTCGTGACCCTCCTCCAGTCGGAGTAGTGACCCTTCACTCCTACCCTTTGTTTTCTACCCTCCAACCAGTTTCTGATCCATCTATGTACGTCTCCTTCCACCCCATGGTTCTTCAATTTCCGGAGTAGATGTTCATGGGGCACCTTGTCAAAGGCTTTTTGGAAATCTAGATTTATGATGGGTCTCCTTTGGGGTCTCCTATGGGGTCTCCTTTGTCCATCCGTTTGTTGATTCCTTCGAAGAAGTGCAATAAGTTTGTTAGGCACGATCTTCCCTTGCAGAAACCATGCTGGCTGGTTATCAGAAGTTCATGTTTTTCAAAATGTTGATCGATGTTTTCTTTTATCAGTGCTTCTGCCATTTTCCCTGGAACCGAAGTCAGGCTCACCGGTCTGTAGTTTCCCGGGTCACCTCTTGATCCCTTTTTAAAGATGGGCGTAACGTTGGCTATCTTCCAATCTTCCGGGATCTCGCCTGTTTTCAGGGATAAGTTGCAAATTTGCTGCAGTAGTTCTGCTATCTCCTCCTTTAATTCCTTCAGAACCCTAGGATGTATGCCATCCGGACCCGGGGATTTGTCAGTTTTTAGTTTTTCTATCTGCCTACGAACGTCCTCAAGGCTCACTTCTATGGATGTTAATTTTTCTGCTTGACTTCCGTTGAAGAATTGCTCAGGATCCGGTATGTTGGACGTGTTTTCGTTTGTAAGTACAGACGAGAAGAACATGTTAAGCCTTTCTGCCACTACCTTCTCCTCCTTCACCACTCCCTTCCTGTCTCCGTCGTCCAGCGGTCCCACTTCCTCTCTAGCCGGCTGCTTCCCTTTAACATATCTGAAGAATGGTTTGAAATTTCTTGCTTCCCTGGCTAGCCTCTCTTCATACTCTCTTTTGGCTTTCCGAACCTCACGGTGACATTCTTTTTGATGCTTCTTGTGCTCTTTCCAGTTCCCCTCAGTTTTGTCCTTTTTCCATTTCTTGAATGAATTTTTCTTATTGCCTATCGCTTCCTTCACTGTTTTGGTTATCCACGCCGGGTCTTTTGTTCGATTCTTTTTGCACCCCTTCCTGAATCTGGGGATATACAGATTTTGCACCTCGCTCACCATGTCCCTGAAGAAGGACCAGGCATGATTTACCGTTAGCCATGTTTTGGAAGTGTTCCTAAGTTTCTTCCTTATCAATTCCCTCATTGCTTCGTAGTTTCCCTTCCTGAAGTTAAAGGTTGTCGCAATGGATCTCTTGCCTTTTGACACTCCTACCTCAACCTTGAACTTGATCATATTATGATCGCTGTTTCCCAACGGTCCCACTACTTCTACTTCCTTTGCAGGTCCCCTTAACCCATTTAGGATTAGATCCAGAGTGGCATTTCCTCTCGTCGGTTCTCTAACAAGCTGTTCCATGAAGCAATCCTGTGTAGCTTCCAGGAATTTTGTCTCCCTAGTGCATTTCTAGCTTCTAAGACGCCAGTCTATCCCAGGGTAGTTGAAGTCTCCCATAATAACCGTGTTGCCGCTTTTGCATTCTCGCTTCATCTCGGCTTCCATTTCCTCATCGATATCTCTGATTTGCCCGGGTGGGCGATAAAATAGGCCCATCTTTATTTCAGGCCCTTTCCTTCCCGGTATTTTGATCCATAGAGATTCCAGCTTGCTGGCCGTCTCTGCTGTGTCCATTTTTGTGGATGGTATGCCTTCTTTTATGTATAGGGCTATTCCACCTCCTTTTTGTCCTGATCTGTCCTGGCGTTAGAGCTTGTATCCCGGTAGTGCTGTATCCCATTTGCTTTCCTCATTCCACCATGTTTCAGAGATTCCAATGATGTCGATGTCTTCTGTGTTGGCCAAGGCTTCTAGTTCCCCCATTTTGTTTCTTAGGCTCCTTGCATTAGCATATATGCACTTTAGATCCTGGTATTTTGCTGTCCTCCTTTCCTTTCCCTGTGTTTCGGTCCATATTTTCTTCTCTTTTGCTGCAGACATTGTAACCACTTCTGGGTTCGTCGACCCCTGCAATCTGTCCCTTGTTTCTTCCCAGCCATTTTTCCCCTCAGTATCTTCGCAGGATACCGTCTTCCGAATCGTCGACCCTTGGTCAACTGTCGGCTTTCCCCTTCTTCTTAGTTTAAAGCCTGTTCTATTCCTCTCTTGACGTTGTTTGCTAGGAATCTAGTTCCTGCTGCGCTGAGGTGCAGTCCATCTTTCCTGTAGATCTTGCTCTTGCCCCAAAACGCCGTCCAGTTCCTCACGAAGTGGAATCCTTCTTCCTCACACCATCTCCTCATCCACGTATTTATTGATTGTAGTTCCTCTTGTCTTTTCACATCTGCCCTCGGTACTGGTAGGATCTCTGAGAACACTATCTTCTGGGCCCTCATCCTCAGCTTCCTTCCCAGAATCTTGAATTGTTCTAACAGCGTGCTTCTTTTGTAGTTTTTCTTGCTGACATCGTTCGTCCCGATGTGGATCACTACAGATGTCTCTTCTGTCTCCGCCCCTTCCAGGATCATTCCAATTTTGTCCACAATGTCCTTGGTTCTTGCTCCCGGAAGGCAGGTCACCAGTCGGTCCTCTCTCCCTCCTGCTATGTGGCTGTCCACATGCCTAAGGATCGAGTCTCCCACTAGGATCGCTGACTTTCCCTTCTTCAATTTTCGCTCAGGTCAATGTCCTCAAAGTGCTTCACTCTTTCTTCTTCTGGGCCTCGACTAGCCAAATTCTCCCCCTCTTGCGGTAGTCATCTGTGGGTGTCATCCTTGAGGTAATCTTCTTCTTGCTCTCCCATGCATGTTGGTATCCGTGTAGCTTCTTCTTTCATCTGAAGTTCGTTCTCTTCCACCTTCGTCCTGTATGCCTCTTCAATGAATCTCTCGAGCTCCCTGACTTCCTCCTCAATGTGTCTCTCCATGGTGTGAAATCCTTCGATCTCCTGTATCCTGTCCTCTAGTCGCTTGACCTCCTTCTTCAAGCTTTTCAGTTCCTGACACCGACTGCATACATATGACTGTCTCCCTCATCTTCTGGCTTCCTTCTGCTTCCATTGTTGTTCCTACTTTAAGATATCAGTTGAGATTACTTGTGACTTGAGATTACTTGTGACTTGTGTCCGCTTTGTGTCCTTTCTCTCTCCCTATCTGCTGCTGGTGTCCTCCCTGACTCTCTCTCTGTGCTGGTGCCCTCTCTTTCTCTCTCTAACTGTCTCTGGTGTCCTCTCGCTCACTGCCTGTTGGTGGTGTCTTCTCTGTCTCTCTCTCTCTGTGCTGGTGTCTTCTCTCTCTATGCTGGTGTCTCTCTCTCTCTCTCTACCTGCTGCTGGGGTCCTCTCTCTCACTCTCTCCCTCTGCCTGCTTGGTATACTTGTGTGAACGGCTTGGCCCTTTGTGTCTGTCTCTCTCTTACCTTCTGTGCTTTCCTTCTGTACTTGTCGCTTCTTTACCCTTCTGTCTTACTCCGTTGACTTGTCCCTTCTCAAAGGCCCTTCGCAAAGGCGCTCTCGCTAAGGCGAGCGCCTTTGCTGCTTGCCTTCGCCGCGCGCCAAACGGCTGCGCGCCGTTGGCTCCGCCCCCTTTCAAGGGGGAGTCCGACGCTGCCTCTGACGCGGTGGGGGTGGGCGGAGCGTACTCTCGCCGCTTCCCCGAGTCCTGTGCTTCTTCCTGCCTCCTTCCCCTGTGCAGAACTCTTTGTCTCCGACTCTCCCTCTCTGTCAAGCTACCCGAGCATGCTGCCTCCTTCTCCTTCGCTCTGGCAACCCGATTCCAGGTCATACAATATGTGGAAGTTAGTTGGTAAATTAGACACTAATTGATGCTAACATCCAACAGTTGGGTTTGATATCACAGCCAACGTGGAGGGCAGCCATACAAAACTCACAGTCCTGAATTTCAAACATGTGGACTTCAGTACCTGAAGAAAGAGCTGATAGGATGGGAGGACATATGAAAAGTGGAAAAACAGTGGCCCAAGCTGAAACGAGCAATAAAATTGGCTACCGACCTTTATATGAGGAAGATATATAAAATCTAGAGAAAAAGGAAACAGATATGGTTCTCCAAACAGGTGGCAGAGAAAATAAAGGCAAAAGAGCTGACATTTTGGAAAGACAAAAAAAAAATCCAACAAAAAAACTCAAGAAAGGAATACTGGATGAAACTGAAAGAAGTCTATAAAAATACTGAGTGAAGTGGAAACGGCAGATGTGAATTGCTTGTTTAATCTTTCCAAAAATACAAGGACTAGGGGGGCATACGATGAAGCTACTAAGTAATAGGTTAAAAACAGATGGGAGAAAATATTTCTTCAAACAATGTGTAATTAAACTCTGTGATTTGTTGCTGTAGAATGTGGTAGTCAGTTAGCTTAGCAGGATTTTAAAAAAGTTTGGATGGTCTCCTAAAAGAAAAGTCCATAGGCCAATATTGAGATGGCATGAGGAAATGTCTAGGATACTACTACTACTATTAATTATTTCTATAATGCTACCAGATGTACGCAGTGCTGTACAGAGTCACAAAGAAGACAGAACCTGCTCAAAAGGGCTTAAAATCTAAACAGACAAGACAGACAAACAGGATGTCATGGATACAGTTAAGGGGAAGGGTTAATCTGCCAGCTGGGTTGGAGGGCAGAGGGGAGTACAGGACAATCAAGCCATTGTGACATCGCTGATGAGCTTGTCTCTTATTGGTGGAATGAGGCATTATGACATCATAAGCTCAGCTCTGCTTCCCAAAGACTGAAACTCTTCACACTACTACTATGAATTATTTATATAGAGTTACCAAATGCAAGCAGCGCTGTACAGAGTCACAAAGAAGACAGTCCCTGCTCCAAAGAGCTTACAATCTAAACAGACAAGACAGACAAACAGAATGTCATGGATACAGTTAAGGGGAACGGTTAATCTGCTGGCTGGGTTGGAGGGCAGTGGGGAGTAGAGGTATGGATTGAAGGCTATATCAAAAAGGTGAGTTTTCAGTCTGCTTTTAAACAAGGGAAGGAAAGGAGTAGCTATAAGCAACATAAAATCTGTTTTGCTACTTTGGATCTAGCTAGGTACTTAGCACCTGCGTTGGCCACTATTGGAAACAGAATATTGGGCTTGATGGACCTTCGGTCTGTCCCAATATGGCAGCTCTTGTGTTTTTATGTGTGCCTAGTATAGGACAATCCAGCCATTGTGACATCACTGCTGAGGTTGGCTCTTAGTCATTGGTGGAATGAGGCATTATGACATCACAGTCTCAGCTCTGGAATGTTGCTCCTCTGGGTTTCTGCCAGGTACTTGGGACCTGGGTTGGCCACTGTTGAAAACAGGATACTGGGCTTGATGGACCTTCAGTCTGTCTCAGTGTGGCAACTCTTATGTTCTTATGTAAGCTGAGTATAGGACAATCAAGCCATTGTGACATCACTTCTGAGGTTGGCTCTTAGGCATTGGTGTAATGAGGCATGATGACATCACAATCTCAGCTCTGGAGTGTTGCTACTCTTTGGGTTTCTGCTAGGTATTTGGGACCTGGGATGACCACTGTTGGAAACAGGATTCTGGGCTTGATGGACCTTCAGTCTGTCCCAGTATGGCAGATCGTATGTTCTTAGAGATACTCCTGGTGAAAGCAGAAGAGCAATTGGCTAGAAAAGTAAAGAAGGGAGACAATTTTTTCAGATATATTAGTGAAAGAAGGAAGGTTAAAAATATAATCGGGTTGTAAGACTGAAAGAGTCTATGAGCTATGTGGAGAGTGATGAGGAAAAAGCAAGTGCGCTAAACAAATACTTCAGTTCTGTGTTCACGGAAGAAAATCCTGGAAAAGGACCAAGGCTGGCTGGAAAATGTACATTTAATTTAATTTTATTTCTTATATACCGCTATACCGTTAGGTTCGAAGCGGTTTACAGAAAATATACATTAAGGATACAATAAAATAAGATAAGTAAAGATAGGTACTTAGAAATTCCCTTACTGTCCCGAAGGCTCATAATCTAGCTAAAGTACCTGGGAAAACAATGAATGAATAGTAAAGATGTAAAAATAAAGACAGAGATAAAAACAAGATTTGAAACATCCCAACAAGAATACATTGATCTCTCTAAGGCCACACTCTTTTTAAAGCAAAATGTACATCCCAACAATAATATAGTGGATAAACTAAATGAAATGAAAAAATTTTTTGAATTAGAAATAAAATATAGAAATATAAAAGAAAATATATGGACTTAGGAAGTGTGGAAAAAGGTATAGAGAGGGAATATGAATAGAAGCAGAAACCGTTAAGAATGGAATTCTAAGGAAATTTAAATGAAGAAATAAAACAATTAGGTAAAAAACAATATGATAAAAGATATGGTATACTTGATGGTATAAGAGTCAGGAGGGTCCCAATTTCGCTTCAGTCAGACCACCATTACCACCATCCCTAGCACATCAGCCGTTTCAGCCGAGCAACCGCCATCATCATCCTCTGCGCACCAACCACAGGTCACCTCCCCCGATGCAAAAAGAAACATCCTTCGATCTCCAGATCACCGGCCATTGCGCTGAACAGCTCAGCTTCCTCACAGCTCCTGCCGACTCCATTCCTCCGCTCCTTGGTCCAGACTGTGCATCTTTCTGCCAGCCCTCGCTCTTGCTGACACCGCACCTCACAACACCACTCCCATGCTGGTGAGATATCGGACGTGACAAGATTTCAGACATGACAAAATTACTCTGCGGATCTCCCATCCTGCCGATGCCGCTCTGCCAGCAGGAAATCTGGAGCTGCATCCTTGCTGGTATTGGTGTTCACGCTGAGCACCTCAAATATGGCGCCTCCAGGTCTCGATAGCCACCGCTTCTTGATGTCTCAGCCACCCTTCACCAACATCAGCGTCGCTCCCCTCTTGACTCTCCACCACCAGTTTCACTTGCTATGGTTCAGCCGCCAGGCACAGCTCAGACCTGCCAGAGGTGCAAGGAACATCAGGTAGGAAGGAGGCCTTTCGACTGTTAGACCAAAACCAACGGTCAAATCAGAAAGCTATCAGTCCAGATTTCACGAGTGGAGGCCCAAAACCAATATAATAAGTCAAAATAAGATTAATAAAAATAGATCAAACAAAAATAAACAACTAAATAAAACAAACAAAGCAACAAAAAACCAAAAATAAAAAGGGAAAAGGGAGACAGTGCAGTTGATGACCTAAACGGCCGCCATCTTGTTAGAATCTTACATATGAGAATAAGTGGATAGTGCACTGGACAAAGCGATGGAACCGTTCAGGATTCATCCCAGGATATTGAGGGGGCTGAGAGAGGTTCTTCTTAAAGATCTGTTCAACAAATTCTTGGAGATAGGAGAGGTTCCGTGGGATTGGAGAAGAGCAGATGTGGTCCCTCTTCGCAAAAGTGGTGACAGAGAAAAATTTGGAAGCTATAGGCTGGAGAGCCTCACTTCGGTGCATCCCCCGCCTGATAATTAAACACAGGATTGCCTCCAACCTACAAATTTTTTCAAGCCCAAGCTGCTATTTTGGCTTCTGTGTTGCAAACAGCTGGCATACATGGGAGTAAGGAGTGTGTGTGTGTGGGGGGGGAGAATGTATAATGAACTGTGGGCAGCAGTTAGTGTCTCCCTGTGATTACTGAAATACGTGTCCACGGGATTTTCAAAAGAGAAAATCTTGTCAACAAAAAAAGAGAGAGAGAGAGAGAGAATGAGAAATCCTTCCCATGCAGGGGCGTTCAGTATGTTCTTAGCTGAATCATGCGGAGGAAGCCGAAAAGTTATTTCCAAATATGTACTTTCCAAATATTCTGGTTACCAGGGAGACTGCTCTGGTTGTCCAATGAGCTGTTAGCTGGAAACGTGGCATAGCAAAGCGTTCCTCTTACGTCGAACTCAGAGAATAGTATAAATACCAGCATCAGAGAACTACAGAGACAACGAGGTTCCGAGCAGCTGATGCATGCAGCTAGCAAGAGGAATTTCACTTGCACTCCTGAGCAGCCTGAGAAGGGGAAACGAGCTCGCCAGACTTAATCATTTTCTACAACGAAGCAGCTGATTTGAAGCATAATCCGAATATTATAGCTTATTTAGTTCATTGTAGGGTTTTTTCTTGGTGTGTTTTTTTTTCTTTCTAAAGATTACACAGGCAGCAAAAGTGATCCAGACAAAGACTTCATTCCGGAGCAACATTTTGAGATCCTACTACATACAACAGTCAAGACCTCTGGCAACACAGGCTTGGCTTATAGAAGAGGACTGGACGATTGTCTACGATTTCCTAAAGCTCTGAACAGACAGCAGGTGCTTACTGGGGTGACAGCTAACGTATCTGTTCTTTTTGCATTTAAAGTTAAGCATTTGGTGGGTAAGTGGATGGATGAAACTAAGGGGATATTGTCTTGTTGAATTCTGTATCATTTTGAAAAACTTCTAGAAAAGTTAAAGTAGTGGTAGTGTAGATTTCAGTTACTTATTAAAACAACACCACCACCTTGATTTGAGACTTAACCTGAAGGGGACAGGCAGTATGGCCATTAGGACAGCATCTTCTCTACCTTTAGTAAACTCCACACCAGCAGTGGCAGTACATATAGGGAGCAGCCATCCCTCAGAAATGCTGGACAGGATCAGGAAAACTCACATGTACCACCTTCTTGAAACAGTTTCAAAGCAGGTAGATGATGATCTGGGAGGTTTTAAAAGATCAGTATACAGATTGAATTCTAATCTAGATGGGTACTCTCCCGTAGCAAAGATTGAAAGGTGGAAAATGTCCATCAAGGCATGCTTGACCAGATGTCAAAGTACCTTGGAACGTCTAGAAAAGTGGGTCAAAAGGGAAATGAATGCTTGGAAATCAGTTTTTGGACATATTGAGAAAAGAATTGTTAGGAAAGAAAGCACCCTATGTCAATCGTGTCAATTGGAAGAAAGCAAAAAGCCTCTTCCTGGTATGGAAGACACGGAGAAAAAAGCAGGGGAAATGATGCATCAGAAACTGAGTCTCATGCCACCTCAGTCCAGCCTTCCTGAGCCCTGTCAAGAACAGAACTGGGCAGTCATCTCAGTGGATGTCCCAATTATACCTGAATTTGAGGCAGATATGTCAGAGGATCCCCGAGAGTTCCTGAGTAACCTTGAAAAATATTTTAAGGCAAGGGGGTGGAATGAAAAGCTTTGGTTGTCTCAAGTTGAATATCATATGAGGGGTGCAGCCAAAATATGGTGGGAATATAGGGAGAAAACAGTGAAGACCTGGGCCGAGTTTAAGGATGTATTCTTACAATACTGTGAAAAGCTTCTAGTTAGAGAGGCGATAAGAAGAGACTTAGACCTACCCCAGAGGAGATGGGAACCTCTGGATCAGTTTGTTTGGAGGAAAAGAGCACTTTACCTCAGACTTTATGCCAATGCCAATGAGGAAGATATGGTTAAATTTATTATGAGCACATTCCATCCAGAGATTAGGCGCTATTTGAAACCTCCAGTGCCACAGACATTGGAAGAATTAGTTCAGCGAGGAGAGGAAGTTCAATTAGATTTTGACTTGGCCGATGAAAAAATTGGTGAGGGAGATGACTATGTAGATCAACCAACTGACACTTCTAACGTGGAGGAGATTATGACGCCTAATCCTTACGATAACAATGATTCATATGCTGAAAAAGCGTAATCCCCAACAGGGGTATGAAGGGTATCTGACTAAAGCAGATATTCAATACCAGTTGCTATCACTGTTGTGAACTGTGAGAGTAATTTCTCTAGGGTTCAATGAATGTTGAGCTAAAATTGCTTTGCAATTTGTTTCTTTCCTAAAATCAAGTTAGAAAATTGCTTAAACTATGTGAGTTCAATTCTTGTAATAAGAAATGACTTGCCAAATTTTAAATCTATAACTTGGAGTGTTATTACAGTAATTTAAACAGATATGAGCAAACATCCTGCAGACTTAGTTCCATGAGGAACTCAAGGAGGCTGCAATGTTGCTCTCTGGTCATTCTTGGGAGCTATATTGTAGTTGAGTTAGAATGAGGTCAAGTGTGCTCTGCAAGAATGCTTGCACACTTCCTGGGCACCACAAATTGCACAGATGCATTCCTATAACATTTAAAGGAAAGGGTACATTGTACAAAAGATGAAAAAAAAAAAAGTCATAGAAAGGAAACGGTCTCAATCAAGAGTTTCACTAGGCGTGATTGCAAACTATTCTA
Source organism: Geotrypetes seraphini (assembly GCF_902459505.1). Classification (NCBI taxonomy): domain Eukaryota; kingdom Metazoa; phylum Chordata; class Amphibia; order Gymnophiona; family Dermophiidae; genus Geotrypetes; species Geotrypetes seraphini. Next base: position 16,811,329 of record NC_047085.1, read on the forward strand.
TGCATTGGAAAGCTGTGATCACTTCCCTGGGCCCTGTGTGCCTCAGGTCTAGAGTTCTGAGGTAAACAGCCAGGCTTCTGATCTTTGCAAAGTGATCGTTGCTTTGTTCCTCAGTGAGGTTTTAAGCAGATCTCAAACAGCTGTGTAATTAGGAAGTAGGCAGGGCACAGCTGGAGACAGAATGTAATGGCAATACAGTTAGAGGAACAAGTGCTCCTACTGCTTACAAGTTTCAAACTGGTGCTAATGCAACAGCTTTGTACATAGTTGCAAGAGACCATGGCGGCCATGGTCCATTTAACTCAACCCTTCCCCAACCACCCATATATCATTTGTTTATACACTAAAGGGGTTTTCTAAATTTCTATAATGGCCTTATATGCAATATATTTGTTCAGTCACACAAGAGGTTAATCGGTTTGTCAGTTGCCTTAGTTTATTGAAGACACAAATTGGGTGATCCACTCAGCTTTAGACTGAATGTTGATTAACACGATAAACGACTGTATCATAAACTGGCCTCAGAGTACTAAAGAACAGAAATAGTGATGCTGCTAAAAAGCCTTAGATTTGTATCTGGAGTGCAATGTATCAATGCCTTAAAAAAGTCTGTGCAAAGGTACATTACGTGGGTGAGAAGCTTTCTAAATCCTATGGGGAGCAGGTTGGCTTGATACCTTTCCTTTTTAAATCATTTGTATGATGCCAGTGATAACTTGGGCACTGTCATTGATTTTAAAATGGAGAAGCTAGATTCAGTGATATCTGAGCCTATGTAGAAGTTACTTCCCAAGAACAGTAGTGCCTGGAAAAGAGATTGGCCTGATAACCTTGAAAAAGGAGGACAATAGAGTAAGGGAAAATAGGACTCATGATACTAGGCAAGAATTATTATGATTATTAAACTTTTACTAGCCAGAAGGGTAAGCTGTAGGGAAGAGGTTGGTCAGCTGTGGTTTATTGTGGGCCTATCCTCTGAGATCCTGAACAGAACTGGAAGTAGAACTTCACTCAGTTGACTTTGACCTGATTTAAGTTGAGGCATCTCCAGTTCAACACAGTTGAATGACTGTGAAATGAGCAAAGCCATGGGGATTCAAACTTAATCTGATGCACAACCCTGAACAATAGAATTCAAAAAAAATTATAGAGTTAAAGACTCAACTCATGTGGTTTAATCCAAGCATTCAATAAACCTTGAGATCCATGGTGGAACAGGAAGAGCATAGTTGCTATCATTATCCCAAACAAAAGTGGTAGTGGTAAATGGTTTCTTTTATAGAGATAGGTGGATCATGCAAATACAGTTGAGAGATAAAGAGCTAGTCTTTTGTTTTTTAATAGTTGTTACTTTGAAAGATCTAATTAGTAATTCAGGAAAAGAAGATACCTCCTCCAGTTCTCCTTTCCGATCAAATGCTTAGCAAATAAATGGGCACAGGTTCACAATGAACTTGTTACTCCTCTGGAAATATTCTCTGATTGCAATAGCTCATACCCAGTTCTATGTGAACAGCCACAGAGCTACAACAACCTACTTAAAAGAATTTCAAATACTGATGAATCAGCGACTGCCTTGGAACAGCACATATATCAACTCACTCGTGTATTTAAATATTAATTTTAGTGCTAATGCATCCTAAATTCTGTAACTTGGGGGAAAAAACCCTTTTTGCCTGTTATTGTAGATCTCAAGAGGAAGTAAGGCATAAAGTTAATACTCGAACAGCAATAACAAATTTATTTTGCCTTAAGATGTTGGACTTGCAAGAGTTTTGTCATTCCCGTGCTCTAGAAGCCTGCCACAAGTATATCGAAAATGGCAAAATGTTTAAATAAAGGAGAAAACTTGTCAACAGTTGTACATGGAAATGTAATTTTCTAGGAAATGTCACACCTTCCAGTCTAAGATGGCTTGGAGATATAGCTACTCTACCAAACTTTGACTGCTGAAAGTAGGAAGGTGTCTCCATACAACCTTGGTAGATACCAATGGTGCTAAGAGAGCTGACTAAGATCTGGAAAAAAGGTGTGTGGATATTGAAAAGAATTCTATGCATCTTGCAGATTTAAAAAAAAATACTTTGGCTAGATGCAAGAAGAAGAACTCATTGAATGCAGAATCAAAAACTAAACTTCAAGAGAGTTGTTCACTAAGGAAGACTAGAGTTGAAAACTGATTCTTGTCAGCATGAACTGCAACAGCTGGACTTCTACAGCCACTGGACTCCTTCTGAGATTTATTTATTCCATGTCCCACTTCTGTAATGCCACTGGCCTTTTGGTGGCACATAAGAATTGTTCCTCGAAGATGTTCCCAACAAGATCCAACTGCCTTTGATCCTAGGAAGACATTGTTCAACTGCCCTGCTGAGCCATGTGCAGAATATACATCACGAATCCAGGATGAAAGGATCCAACGTAAGTATAAGTTCATTAACTAATTCATTCTTTGCAATAGTATAGTAGCTGTCAAGGGAAGGTACTGTAAGATTAGATTATTAATTTAACAACCCTAAATCCTTCCCACAATCGAACTCCCTTAAATTGGTGTATTACAGCAACTTTATAATCCATATTAATATGCAAGAACTTTATAAGGAAAAATTCAGTGTGTTTTCTGTACCTATCTGCAGAATGAGTTACATATGCCCTGTTAAAAAAATGATACTAATTATCAGGATGATAATACATAGTCAATTGATTGGTTATCTAAATATCCTCTTCCTTTATCTCTGCTTTTCTTTAGGATCAAGTACCATGTTAGAGGGCAACTTGTCTTCCCAGAGAACTGGTTCTTCTGACCTACCACCACTTCCTTCACCAACTCTATGAAACATGCCATGCATTCCAGAATGCACTCTCGAGTTCAGTCTTCAGTCGGCCTCACTGAACAGTCTGAGTGTCTTATCCAGCTCCTTATACAGCAAGTGTGGAGTGGCAGAAAGAACTTTCAGAGTGTTGTCCTGCTTGGTTTTTCATCTATAAGACCTCTGGGGCACAAATCAAACATTTTGACTGGATTCTAGTTCATTGGAATGACATTTAGATTCTTTAGTGAGAAATGTTTCAGAGGACAAATTGGTGCTGCATAAGAACTTAAGAACTGCCATATTGGGTCAGACTAAAGGTCAGCCAAGGCCAGTCCAGTATTCTCTTTCCAAATGTGGCCAATCAAGGTCACAACTCAGCATAACTCCAGTGCAATTGAACTGAGATAATGCCTAATTTAAGATTGACCTTTGTAGAGTTAAGCAGTTTTCCAGAGTTCATTCTTTTCAGTTTCAGCACAATTTTCACTTTTTGAATCTTTATTAAACTCTTATTTTATTTTCTCTACCAAAGTGTAATTATTCAGATTCTGTCTATTGCCCATTAATATATTTTTCTAAACATTTGCACTAGAACATGTGTATGTGATATTTGCTCGATACTGGTGTTTTGAAGATTTAAAATGTCTTTTTGCCATGATTTTCAATATATTGGCTACCAGTTTGGATGAAGATTTTTCTATATGGCTAATCTTTTTGATAGTGAACAGAAGCACAAGTGTATATTATTGCAAAATGTCATTGTTATTGCATCTCTTATTAAAGATAATGTTGAATAAAATTAGCTGACTGGCAGTCCATGGTGTCCTTCACATTTCCTTTCTAAAGGGTTCTCGCTGCTTATTGAGTAACCTGGTTGCCATAGTGGCTACTAGAATGTGACTGGGAATGGGATGAAGATGACCTTCTCAATTACTGTAGAGTATTAAAGATCTGAATTGTTTATTGGTTTCAATAAGAGAGTAACAAATAATGTAAAGGGGGTTGGGGGGATTAAATCATTCTATGGGATTGATCTCAAACAGCAAAATATAGGAGCTGACATTCAGCCAATGGATATCTTCTTATAGATAACCAGCACTGGCTTTTACGAAGCTGCGGTAGAGGTTTCTTCCATGGGTTGGCAAGGTGAATGCTCCAACGCTTATTGAATTCCAATGAGCACTGGAGTATCCTTCCATTTAGAGATAACGGGACCATGTCCAAGCCATGGCGCTCAAGATCTTAGAAGATAGACCCACATTCAGTCATAGCTAACTAATCTCTTCTCTGAAGCACAGTCTTCTGGCAAGTAAAATGTAATGATTTAAATGGGAAAGCATCAACTCAGCCTGATTCCTATAGGGTTCTAGAAAGCTTCTCACCTTACTAATGTACAGATGCATTATTTAGACTTTGAAATTTAGCACTCCAGATGCCCAGAAATGCTCTTGTAAGATCTTATGATGTATAGGGCCTCTTCTATCAAACGGCACTAGCAGTTTGTAGCACGGTGAGCCGCACTGAATGGCCCAGGCTGCTCCCGACTCTCATAGAGTTCCTATGAGCGTCAGGAGCAGCGCAGGCTTTTCAGCGCAGCTCTCTGAGCTAAAAACTGCTAGTGCAGTTTGATAGAAGAGGCCCCTAGTGTCAAATATATAGAACAGTAATAAGCATCAAGGAACATAAGGAAAAAGCATCGTAACTTAACACCCTCCACCCCTCCCTTTTACTAAGCCGTGGTAGTTTCTACCATGGCCTGAAGCGCTATATACTCAGATGCTGCTCCGACTGTCATAGAAATTCTATGAGTGTCGTAGTCTTTAGCGCTCCGGGCCGCAGTAGAAACTACAACCGTAGCTTATTAAAGTGTGTGTGTGTGGGGGGGGGTGAACTTAGAGTCATTATAATGCAGTTGTTTAATCATCAAATGCTTTTGGAATAGGCATAAGAATAGCCTTACTGGGTCAGACCAATGGTACATCAAACCCAGTGGCTCGTTCTCCCGGTGGCCAATCCAGGTGCCTAGTACCTGGCCAAAATCCAGGGTTTCCATACATGACCTGTAGCAAGTTACATTCCTAATATATGAAAAACAGACCATTTTAAGGCTCAGAAGATTTTCCAAACCCGGTTCAAATTTTTGTACTCTTTAATCAAGAAATTTGATGAGAGGGCAGTACCAATAACAATTCTCATGATGATGTAAGACAATGAGAAGGTTGATATAGGACAGGGGTCCCCAAAGTTCCTCCTTGAGGGCCGAATCCAGTCGGGTTTTCAGGATTTCCCCAATGAATATGCATGAGATCTATGTCCATGCACTGCTTTCAATGCATATTCATTGGGGAAATCCTGAAAACCCGACTGGATTGCGGCCCTCAAGGAGGGACTTTGAGATCCCTGGTCTAGGGGGAGTGAGTTTCCACAGAAACAGGGGCAGTGGACAAGAAGCACGAGCAGAAGATAAAGTAGAGGCAGACTAAGCAGGTAGCACACGTGCGAACAACACAAGACAGCATCAAGCACAGCTGAACAAGATAAAGAGGAACCAAGGAAAAACACAAATACACGAGCAAGCGGAGAAGGCAAACACAAGGCGTACAAGAGGCAAACAACACACACGCACAAGCAAAGGAGCAGAGGACGAAGAAGGTAAGGAAGAGCCAGGAACAGGGGTGAACATACTAGCGTCAGGACTCCTAAAGGGCAGACAAGAATGCAAGCTGAAGGAACACAGAGGATGAGCTTCCCAGTGTACTGCACGGACTGCCACATGTACGACTACCTCCCCTCCGGGTTGCAGTCATATGTGTGCGGGCGTTGTCAGGAACTGAAGAGCTTGAGGAGTGAAGTCAGGCATCTGAAGTTGAGGATCCAGGAACTAGAGGGACTCTACATCTCAGAAGACCCCTTCCAGACAGCCGAAGACCTCACGCAAGAAGGGCGCATCGAGGAACAGGTCTGGGAGCTCGAGAAGTTCATTGAAGATGCCTACAGGAGAGTGGAAGGGCAGGCACACGAGGAGTGGAGAGACGAGGAGGACACACAGAGCAGAAGACAAGAAGAATCTGAGGATACCCACGGAGGAATTTTGCTGAAAGAAGAGGAGAGGCACTCTCAGTGCCTAGAGCGAGAAGAAATGAGGAACACCAGGGACACAGACCTGCGACCGCAACGGAGGCTGAAAAAGGGGAAATCTGCAATCCTAGTGGGAGACTCAATCCTAAGGCAAGTAGACAGTCACGTAGCAGGAGGGAGAGAGGATCGGCTAGTGACCTGTCTCCCAGGAGCAAGAACTAAGGACATCGTGGACAGAATTGAAAGAATCCTGGAGGGAACAGAGACGGAAGAGACAGCAGTGATAGTTCACGTCGGGACGAACGATGTCACCAGGAGAGACTACAACAAGAATGCACTGACCGAACAGTTCAGGATCCTAGGAAGGAAACTGAAGATGAGGACCCAGAGGATAGCCTTCTCAGAGATCCTGCCAGTACCGAGGGCAGAAACGAAGAGGCAGACGGAACTACAATCAATAAATGCTTGGATGAGGAGATGGTGTGAGGAAGAGGGATTTCTCTTCGTGAGGAACTGGACAACGTTCTGGGGAAAGAACAAGCTCTACAAGAAGGATGGTCTGCACCTGAGCACGGCAGGAACTAGACAACTAGCAAATAACATCAGAAGAGCGATAGAGCAAGCTTTAAACTAAATGGAAGGGGAAAGCCGACAGTCGAACTGATATCGACGGTTCGGGACCCAGTACCCAGTGAAGGTACTGAGGGGGATAAATGCTGGGCAGACACATGTGAACAGCAACAGGTTATGAAACAACAAGGGAGACAGATGAAGAGGGAGGAGGACATGATAAACATACTACAAGGGGAAGTCAAAAAGGATCAGGAAGAAGGGAAGGCTCAGGAAGTAGTAAATACGAACATGCCACATGGGCGAGGCAATAGAAACATATCACAAAGGGAGGACAAAGGAGATAAAATACAGGAGTTGGCTGGCCAGGAAGAGGACAGAAAGAGGACTGAAGCACATGGGAAAACAGCGAGGAAGACTAAATGCCAGGACTTGAACTGCATGTACACTAATGCAAGGAGCCTAAGGAACAAAATGGGAGAATTGGAAGTCATGGCCAATAATGAGAACCTAGACATCATAGGGATCACGGAAACATGGTGGAACGAGGAAAACAAATGGGACATAGTACTGCCAGGGTATAAACTCTACCGAAAAGATAGGAATTATCAGAAGGGAGGCGGAATAGCACTGTACATAAGAGAAACCATTCACTCAACCAGTGTGGATACAGCAGCGGCAAATGGACAACTAGAGTCATTGTGGGTTAAAATACCAGGAAAAAACGGATCCGAGATAAAGATGGGACTGATCTACCGTCCACCTGGGCAATTTGAAGCAGTGGATACAGAAATGGTAGCCGAACTGAGGAGGGAATGCAAGAACGCCAACACTATAGTTATGGGAGATTTCAACTATCCCGGGATAGACTGGCATCTTGGAAATTCAAAATGTACGAAGGAAACGGAGTTCCTGGAAGCCGTCCAGGATTGTTTCATGGAACAACTTGTACAGACTCCAACGAGAGGGGCAGCGATCCTGGACCTGATCCTCAACGGGCTTAAAGGACCTGCAAAGGGAGTGGAAGTAATGGGACCGCTAGGAAACAGTGACCACAACATGATTCTGTTCCAAGTGGAAGTAGGATTACCAAAGGGGAAGAGAACAAAGGGAACAGCGTTTAACTTCAGAAAAGGGAACTATGATGCCATGAGACAAATGGTGAAGAAGAAACTCAGAAACAGCTACAAGAAAGCTCTGTCTGTGGAGCAAGCCTGGTCCCTACTCAAGGACACGGTAAGCAAGGCACAACACCTATATGTACCCAGATTTAGGAAAGGAGGCAAAAAGAATCAGACTAAAGACCCAGCATGGATAAACAATGAAGTAAAGACAGTGATAGGAGACAAGAAAACATCATTTCGGAAGTGGAAGAAGGACAAAACGGAAGAAAACTGGAAAGAGCACAGGGAGCATCAGAAAGAATGTCACCGAGTGGTCAGAAAAGCCAAGAAAGAATACGAGGAGAGACTAGCCAAGGAAGCAAGAAACTTTAAACCATTTTTCAGATATGTAAAAGGGAAACAGCCAGCAAGGGAGGAGGTGGGACCCCTGGATGAGGGAGACAAGAAAGGAGTGGTGAAGGAGGAAAAAGAGGTGGCTGATAGACTAAACAAGTTCTTCGCGTCGGTCTTTACAAAAGAAGACACATCCAGCGTGCCGGAACCAGAAAAAATCTTCAAGGAGGATCAGGAGGGTATATTATCATGCATGGAGGTAAGCCTCGAAGCCGTTCTAAGGCAGATAAATAGATTAAAAATCGACAAATCTCCTGGCCCAGATGGGATCCACCCGAGGATATTGAAAGAGCTCAGAGACGAAATAGCGGAGTTACTCAGGCATATTTGCAACCTATCCTTAAGATCAGGGATAATCCCGGAAGATTGGAGGATAGCAAATGTTACACCAATCTTCAAAAAAGGATCGAGAGGCGACCCGGGGAACTATAGACCGGTGAGCTTGACCTCAGTTCCAGGGAAGATGGTCGAATCACTGATCAGGGAAGGTATCAATGAGCATATAGAAAAAAATAAACTGATGAGATCAAGCCAGCACGGTTTCTATAAAGGACGATCGTGCCAAACAAATCTACTACATTTCTTTGAGGGGATAAGCAAACATTTGGACCAAGGTAGCCCCATTGACATAGTTTATCTGGATTTCCAAAAAGCCTTTGACAAGGTACCCCACGAGCGCCTGCTGAAGAAACTGTGGAACCACGGGGTGGAAGGGGACGTCCACAGATGGATCCAAAATTGGCTGATGGATAGGAAGCAGAGGGTAGTAGTAAAAGGACACTACTCTGACTGGAAAGAGGTCACGAGTGGTGTCCCCCAGGGGTCAGTGTTGGGACCGCTGCTGTTCAATATATTCATTAACGATCTGGAAACGGGCACGAAATGTGAAGTTATCAAGTTCGCGGACGATACAAAACTCTCCAACAGGGTCAAAACTGTTGAGGAATGCAAAGAACTACAGAGCGACCTGAACAAACTGTGCGAGTGGGCAAAAAGATGGCAGATGAGCTTCAATGTGGAGAAATGTAAGGTCTTGCACATCGGGAAAGGGAACCCCATGTACAGCTATACGATGGGAGGAAGGGAGATGGGGAAAGGCACCCTAGAAAAAGACCTGGGGGTATTGGTGGATACAACAATGAAGCCAGCGGCGCAATGTGCAGCGGCCTCAAAGAAAGCGAACAGAATGCTGGGCATTATCAAAAAAGGTATCACTACCAGAACGAAGGAGGTCATCCTGCCATTGTATCGAGCAATGGTGCGACCACATCTGGAATACTGTGTCCAATACTGGTCGCCGTACCTTAGGAAAGACATGGCGATACTTGAGAGGGTCCAGAGGAGAGCAACTAGGATGATAAAGGGAATGGAGAACCTTTCATATGCCGAAAGGTTGGACAAACTGGGGCTCTTTACCCTGGAAAAGCGGAGACTGAGAGGAGACATGATACAGACATATAAAATCATGAAAGGCATAGAGAGGGTGGATAGGGACAGATTCTTCAGACTAGCGGGGACAACAAAAACAAGAGGTCACTCAGAAAAACTGAGAGGGGACAGATTCAAAACGAATGCAAGGAAGTTTTTCTTCACTCAGAGGGTGGTGGACACCTGGAACACGCTTCCAAAGGAGGTAATAGGACAGAGTACAATACTGGGTTTCAAAAAGGGACTGGATGACTTCCTGAAAGAGAAGGGGATTACAGGGTATAGATAGAAGGTTACACTACAGGACAAAAGCGAAAAGCATAAGTGAGTTTTAGGGTAGGAGCACTATCAGGTCCTGGACCTGAGGGGCCGCCGCGTGAGCGGACTGCCGGGCACGATGGACCTCCGGTCTGACCCGACAGAGGCAAGTCTTATGTTCTTATGTTCTTATATGTTTAATCCCCAATTGGGGGAGATACTTAGGACTCCTTTTACTAAGGTGCGCTAGCGTTTTTTAGTGGCATAGTAGGGCGCGGTATTCCACGCGTTAAAGCCCTAACACAGCTTAGTAAAAGGAGCCCTTAATATCTAGTGGGACCCTAATCACTGCAGACCTATAATTCATCTCAGTGAGTCCAGAACCAGGGACTATTTAAATCCTCTACGTTCTACGTGCTTCAATGTAAACTCCTCTAGTATTTTAAATATTTGAGAAGATATTGCTTTCATTCACCTTTTTAATTTCTTTTTTAATCTCATTTTATTGTACACCATCTAGTAATAATAATAATAACTTTATTTTTTCTTTACCGCCACAATCTTACGACTTCTATTCGGTTTACACGGAAGAGAGCTGGACAGTCAGCGAATTACAGAGTACAATTAGTAAAAATACATATATTTCTCAAAGTTATCAGTATGGTGTTAATTGTTTTAAAATGGTATCTGATTAGGAGATAAATCTATCGAATGGTGCTGTCTTAATTTCTTTCCGAAATGCGCCATAGGTCAACTTGGCTTTGTTGATAGTACCGGGCAGAGCTTTGGATTCTTGCCCAGAAAAAGCTAAAAGAAAAAGAAGAAAAAAAAAAAACCCCAACAAATTTTTAGATTGAATCAGTTTGGGCAGACTAGATGGACCATTCTGGACTTTATCTGCCGTCATCTACTATGTTACTATGATTGACAGTATATAAAAAATAAAGAAACTCAAAACTTGAGCCACAGGGATCTGTACTGGGAATGGTGCTACTTAACATATTTATAAATGATCTGGAAATTGGAATGACGAGTGAGGTGATTAAATTTGCAGATGACACTAAAGTATTAAAAGTTTTTAAAATGCATGCATCCTTCCTGCCTCTATTTTTGTTCCGGCGGTCATTAGGGGGGGCCGTCAAAAGGGGGGTGGGGCAGCTAGACTTTTTTTGTGGGGCAGATATTATGTATTACATCTGTGCCCACAGGAAAAAATATGGAAAAACAGGCAGACCTGTTGCTTTTTTCGGGTTGGTATGAGCGGTCCGCTTATGGCATTGCTAAGTTAATACATCATTCGGATGGCTTGTTTTAATATTCATGACCTCATTTTAGTAGTAATGAAGTCATTTGCATGCAAAAGTCAGAGAACGTATAAACGCTCAGAAAAGCATGTGGTGAGCCATTTTCAACATCAGGTTGGGAAATGACATGGCTGCAAACTGGTTTAGCAACCATCGGTACACGATTGGAGTGTTTAATGCATCTGTATTGCGTTCAGTTCTAGTCGCCTTATCTCAAAAAAGATATAGCGGAATTAGAAAAGTTTCAAAGAGCAACCGAGGGATGGAACTCCTCTCGTATAAGGAAAGACTAAAGAGGTCAAGACTCTTCAGCTTGGAAAGGTCCTCCAACTAGGTAGGCATTGAGTATTTCAACAGCCTGAGGCACCTCATTAAGACTCAATTTATCTCATACACCGCAAATATAAAAAGAGAAAATCTAGGGGTCCTTTTACAAAGGCACACTCACGCGTTTTAGTGCGCGCTAAATATTAATACGCACTAAACTCTAACGCGTGTATGTTAGTCTATGGATGCTTTAGCGTCTAACGCATACGTATATTTAGCGTGCGCTAAAATGGATAACGCGCCTTTGTAAAAGAGAGGGTAAGTGGTTTATAAAGTATAATATGAGGGAGTGAGGACAAGTATAACAACATAATGAATCTTTAAAACAAGAACAATTGTGAACACGAAGGAATAACGTGAAAGGAGAAGTTTACAATGCAAGTAGGGTTAATGGGGGAGGCATTTTTGAGTGAAAGCGCGAGTAATCCTCATTAAGTGCTCTTCCTGTTATTTGTGTTACTCACTTGGCTCTACTTAATTTGCTCATGTTTGGCTAGTGAGTTATGCAACTGGACTCCTGATGAAGGCTTGTTGGCCGAAACACAGGCCGTGTTGGGACCGCCGTCAATCAAATTTTTGTAATTTATTCTGCACTGGAAACTGAGCACTTACCAATAAAGGAATTTGTCGTCAACCATCCTGGTTCATCAGTTTGGTCATTCCCACAGGTGTTTTTTTTTAATATCGTTTTTACTTGATTCTTTATGAGGGTGTTTTGGTTCTCTTCCTCTCTGAAGATGAAGACGTTTCTGACTGTAAAGTGGGATAACAGTTTACAAAGAATTACAGTAATCAAACCAGTTTAAGAGGAACAAAATTCAATAAGTTTTAAACATTTTAATACCATACAAAGAATCAGAACATATGAATCATCTGAAGGTCTGTGAAAGATCTAACAAATGATGAAAAGTATGACGCAAAAGACAGTGAGCTACTCAAGACAACCCTAGGTAACAAACCAAGACCTAAGGGACATTAGAGAGCCATAATACTGGGAAAGAAGGAGCGAGGCAATCTATTCATTTAAAAAACTGGACAGATAAGGTGAAGGTTAATAATAATTTTATGTGATTTGATTCAATCCACTATTGTGGATAAGTAAAAAGTGTAGTTGAACTAAATTTGAAGATCCCAAAAAACATGAGCTATAAGAATTTGGATGTTAATTGTAAAAAGGTATGGGCTACAGTGACACTTAGAACATTTTGAATATCTGGAGAGGAAGGGGGGGGCGAATAAAATTAAACTCGGAGGTATTGTCCTACAGAAGGGAAAAAAAAAACACAGAAATATAATACACTACCCCCTCCATATTCGCGATTTCTGTATTTACGAATTCACTTATTCGCAATTTTAAACCTAAAATTCCTTTTTCTTTTCTCGGGCTATTTTAAGCCCTGTAAGCCCCCCCCCCCCCCACCTTAAGCCTTACCTGGTGGTCTAGTGGGTTTTCGAGGCAGGAGCAACCTTCCCACGCTCCTGCCCCATGCAGATCGCTCATAGGAAATGGCTCGAGAGACTACGGGAGCTCAAGGTAGCCATTTACTGTGAGCGTTCTGCATGGGGCAGGAGCGTGGGAAGATCGCTCCTGGCTGAAAACCCACTAGACCACCAGGTAAGGCTTAAGGACAGGGGCTTTCAGGGCTTAAAATAGCCGGAGGAAGCGGGTTTTTAATATTCACGAGCCGGCTCTGCCCCTAACCACCGCAAATATGGAGGGGGAAGTATATGTAGAAAAGCCATCAGAAAGGCCTAAATATAGAAGTAGGACTCACTAGAATCATTGAAGGACAGTTACAGGGTCACCCAGTTCCTCCAGGCTACTGAAAAAGAGGCATCGGTCATTTGCCACTCAAATTACGGGGCCATTTTTAGAACTGCAGCCTATGTCGAAGGTGAGCCAGGGTTTTGACAGAACTACATTTGTGGCACCTACCTTTGATGTTGAATCATGTTTAGTGGTGCCAAATGTCAACCCCACCCAAAACCACGCCTCTTTTGATGTTCAGTGCCACAAAGCATCTGCGTAGACGCTATTCCAGCACTGTGTTTTGTAGGTGCCTTATTGCGCTTATTGTTTTTTTTCTTTTGTTTTATGACGGCATGGCCAATTACCACTCTGTTAATAATCAATTAAAACGATTAACTTAGGTGCTAGTAGACCATGCACTGGTGCCTTCCTAATAGCGCAGCTTTTACAAACTGGGCCAGACTGCTAGGCCGCAGGCAATTTATGGCATCAAGGGAGCAAGGAAACTGAATCGCTACTACCGTCTCAGTTAGTTTGGTTAATAAAGGACAGATTACAGTACAAATGGGGTGATAATTTGCCAAAGACAAAGAGTCCTGATTGGTTTTCTTTATAATTGGCCACACTGCAGCCTTTCCCAACCTTAGGCCCTCACACTTAGGGGTAAATTCTATATATGAGGAGGGGAATTCCCCTGTCCATTACATCTTTTAAGGTGCATTAAGGCAGGGGCTTCCTATGCAGAGATTCAGCAGGCAGGCCTCTGATGTCATGGCAACAGTGAAGCTATCATTCACACTGTGTGGACTCCTCCAACTGCCAGGGACAGAGAGATACTATTGGTTCTTTTGAAACAGTCAGAGTTTTCAAGAGTTATATATATGGCAAAAAAGATGCACTAAGCAGTATTCTATAAATGGTACTCCAAGTTGGACACTGTTTATAGACTCTGCTTAGCACCAGGATCCATGACAAAGTTTTAAGCATGCGGATTTACCCTAACTGAAACATGGTATAATGTCAATGCCCATCCCATGGCCGTTCCACTTTTCGGATCCATACACTAGAATTTATGTGCACATCTTGTGATACTATAGCACCGCTGCCAGGTTGCTAGTGGCAGGGATAAACCCACCAATGCCCTCTGCGTACCCATCCAGATAGATCTGAATCCATACCTCTTCAATCAGTTAAATAAACGTTATTCACTAGCTTAAACTGGAGTAGCTTGTTACTTTTTTTTTTTTTAACACAGGGCACATCAGTCAGGAAGATAGCTTAACATGAAGCCTATATTCCCCTTCACAGGAGCTCTACTTTCTCCCAGGTTCCTCCAGTCACCTACGTATAGCCTTCTCCCCTTGATTAGGCTTCAGCCTTCCAGCAACACCTGTCTCTTTCGAATAAAACAGTTAACAAGCTTTCTAACTTCTCCAGGTCTTTTCAACAACCCAGGGAGCCTACACACTGAGACCCTCTTATTTTTCCAGGTGTAGCCTTCTCCCCTTTATCAGGCTTTTACCTTAGAGCCATACCTGTCTCTCTCAAAGCAGACAGTTAGAACATAAGACTATAAGAATAACCATACTGGGTAAGACCAATGGTTCATCAAACCCAGTAGCCCATTCTCACAGTGGCCAATCTAAGTCACTAGTACCTGGCCAAAACCCAAAGAGTAGCAACATTCCATGCTACCGATCCAGGGCAAGCAGTGGATTCCCTCATGTCTTTCCCAATAACAGACTTTCTAAGCACAGCACTAAATTCACACTCAGCCAACAACACAGCTTCTGTCCCCCTCTCTGTCTTACCAGGCTTGTGGGCAGCTGTGGGTCCACCGTCTAGCTAGCTGTCAGGTACAACCATTATCTTTACCTATGAATATCAGCCTTCTGCCCCTTCTTGGGATCCACCTGCTGCCAGCTTCTCTGCCTCTCACAGCTCCTTGAGGAAAATCTTCCTTTCTTTGGGCAGGTTGAGGGTTGCGGTTCCCACTGCCCTAGGGAACTCCTTCTCTCCTCTGCCTTCCAAAGGGCTCCTTCCTTCCTTCCGGCCTCTGAGGAAACAAACCCTTCCTCTACTGAGGACTTCCTTGCATTGCTGGCTTGTTACTTTTAACAGAGTATGTTCTCTCTTTCTCGGGTTGTTGGGAACCCAGGATCATACAGGGTTTTCTGATTATGAATCTGAAATACACTTATGAATTCCCCTTCTCCCCAATTAGCTTGTGCCAGGATTTACCTAGCCTATTTCTTACACCACATGTGTCAAACACAAGGCCCATGGGCCGAATCCAGCCCACCTGGCCTTTTTATGTGGCCCGTGGCAGTGCTCCCGGACTTAGACTCATGGTATGGGAACTTCTCCTTCTCACGGCTCGGCCCTAAGGCTCTGGGTGGTCCCCGTGGTCCAGCATGTCTTCCCTCTTCTCTCTGTGCTGGTCCGAAGTTGCCCTCACCTTCTGTCACTCTGAAAAATCTGCCAGCCTCAGCAATGATTCTGCAATGTTACCCGCGGCTCCCCTTAATGCTTTCAATCTGCCGTGGTCAACCCGGGTGGAAACAAGAAGTTGCATCATTAGAGACTATGGCAGATGAAAAGCAGGAAGGGAAGCCGTGGGCAACCTTGCTAAATCACTGCCGAAGCCAGCAGATTTTTCAACGTGACAGAAAGTGAGAGTGACATCAGACCATCGTGGATAGAAGGGGAAGGACATGCTGGGCTGAGGAAGCTTCCTGGACTAACTTTTTTTAAGTGCTAAGGGAGAAGGTATTAAAAGCAGTGCCAGATTGAGCACGGGGGGGGGGGGAGAGCTTCTGGGGATAGAGAGAGAAATGGTGGGAAATGGTCTAAAGGGAGAGAGGTTGGACCTGGGGTGGTGTAGAGGAAAAGGGAAAGAGATACTTAAAGGTAGAACTGTTAGGAAGAGAAAGGGAGAAATGGTGAACCTGGGGGGGGGAGAGAGGGAGGCAGTATGGCAGGCAGGTGGAGAGATGGGATGGGGGGCAGTTGGGAAGAGAAAGGGAGAGAAGTTGGATCTGGGGATGGAAGGGAGGGAGAAATGTTAGGCCTGGGGGAGAAAGAGAGGCAGCATCTCTTTTTTTCATTCCATCTCATTGAGCATCAAGGGGGGAGGGAGGAGAAGAACAACAGAGAAGAGAGGGAGCAAAAAGTTGGGCCAAAGGGAGAAAGGATGAGAGATGTGGTAATGGGGAGTAGATAGAAGGAAATAGGAGGCTGGGAGAGCAGTGAGATGGGAAATGGGAAAGCTAGGGACTGAGAAGAGATGGAGAATTGAGAGGTAGCTGAAAATTTAAATACAGGATTGCCTCCTACCTACGGATTTTTTCAAGTCCACTGTAAAGGCTTTCTTTTGAAACTATGCTGCTATTTTGGCCTCTGGGTGCAAACAGCTGGCTTACATGGGGAGGGGGGGGAAGAAAAATTGTTCTTTTGATGTTATAGTGACTGCAAATTAACCCTTTCACAGGATCAGGTGGGGATTACTGAACTACATGTCCTCAGGATTTTCAAAAGAGAAAATCTTGTCAACAAAAAAAGAGAGAGAGAGAGAGAATGAGAAATCCTTCCCATGCAGGGGCGTTCAGTATGTTCTTAGCTGAATCATGCGGAGGAAGCCGAAAAGTTCTTACCAAATATGTACTTTCCAAATATTCTGGTTACCAGGGAGACTGCTCTGGTTGTCCAATGAGCTGTTAGCTGGAAACGTGGCATAGCAAAGCGTTCCTCTTACGTCGAACTCAGAGAATAGTATAAATACCAGCATCAGAGAACTACAGAGACAACGAGGTTCCGAGCAGCTGATGCATGCAGCTAGCAAGAGGAATTTCACTTGCACTCCTGAGCAGCCTGAGAAGGGGAAACGAGCTCGCCAGACTTGATCATTTTCTACAACGAAGCAGCTGATTTGAAGCATAATCCGAATATTATAGCTTATTTAGTTCATTGTAGGGTTTTTTCTTGGTGTGTTTTTTTTTCTTTCTAAAGATTACACAGGCAGCAAAAGTGATCCAGACAAAGACTTCATTCCGGAGCAACATTTTGAGATCCTACTACATACAACAGTCAAGACCTCTGGCAACACAGGCTTGACCTATAGAAGAGGACGATTGTCTACGATTTCCTAAAGCTCTGAACAGACAGCAGGTGCTTACTGGGGTGACAGATATCGTATCTGTTCTTTTTGCATTTAAAGTTAAGCATTTGGTGGGTAAGTGGATGGATGAAACTAAGGGGATATTGTCTTGTTGAATTCTGTATCATTTTGAAAAACTTCTAGAAAAGTTAAAGTAGTGGTAGTGTAGATTTCAGTTACTTATTAAAACAACACCAACACCTTGATTTGAGACTTAACCTGAAGGGGACAGGCAGTATGGCCATTAGGACAGCATCTTCTCTACCTTTAGTAAACTCCACACCAGCAGTGGCAGTACATATAGGGAGCAGCCATCCCTCAGAAATGCTGGACAGGATCAGGAAAACTCACATGTACCACCTTCTTGAAACAGTTTCAAAGCAGGTAGATGATGATCTGGGAGGTTTTAAAAGATCAGTATACAGATTGAATTCTAATCTAGATGGGTACTCTCCCGTAGCAAAGATTGAAAGGTGGAAAATGTCCATCAAGGCATGCTTGACCAGATGTCAAAGTACCTTGGAACGTCTAGAAAAGTGGGTCAAAAGGGAAATGAATGCTTGGAAATCAGTTTTTGGACATATTGAGAAAAGAATTGTTAGGAAAGAAAGCACCCTATGTCAATCGTGTCAATTGGAAGAAAGCAAAAAGCCTCTTCCTGGTATGGAAGACACGGAGAAAAAAGCAGGGGAAATGATGCATCAGAAACTGAGTCTCATGCCACCTCAGCCAAGCCTTCCTGAGCCCTGTCAAGAACAGAACTGGGCAGTCATCTCAGTGGATGTCCCAATTATACCTGAATTTGAGGCAGATATGTCAGAGGATCCCCGAGAGTTCCTGAGCAACCTTGAAAAATATTTTAAGGCAAGGGGGTGGAATGAGAAGCTTTGGTTGTCTCAAGTTGAATATCATATGAGGGGTGCAGCCAAAATATGGTGGGAATATAGGGAGAAAACAGTGAAGACCTGGGCCGAGTTTAAGGATGTATTCTTACAATACTGTGAAAAGCTTCTAGTTAGAGAGGCGATAAGAAGAGACTTAGACCTACCCCAGAGGAGATGGGAACCTCTGGATCAGTTTGTTTGGAGGAAAAGAGCACTTTACCTCAGACTTTATGCCAATGCCAATGAGGAAGATATGGTTAAATTTATTATGAGCACATTCCATCCAGAGATTAGGCGCTATTTGAAACCTCCAGTACCACAGACATTGGCAGAATTAGTTCAGCGAGGAAAGGAAGTTCAATTAGATTTTGACTTGGCCGATGAAAAAATTGGTGAGGGAGATGACTATGTAGATCAACCAACTGACACTTCTAACGTGGAGGAGATTATGACGCCTAATCCTTACGATAACAATGATTCATATGCTGAAAAAGCGTAATCCCCAACAGGGGTATGAAGGGTATCTGACTAAAGCAGATGTTCAATCCCAGTTGCTATCACTGTTGAGAACTATGAGAGTATTTTCTCTAGGGTTCAATGAATGTTGAGCTAAAATTGCTTTGCAATTTGTTTCTTTCCTAAAATCAAGTTAGAAAATTGCTTAAACTATGTGAGTTCAATTCTTGAAATAAGAAATGACTTGCCAAATTTTAAATCTATAACTTGGAGCGTTATTACAGTAATTTAAACAGGTATGAGCAAACATCCTGCAGACTTAGTTCCATGAGGAACTCAAGGAGGCTGCAATGTTGCTCTCTGGTCATTCTTGGGAGCTATATTGTAGTTGAGTTAGAATGAGGTCAAATGTGCTCTGCAAGAATGCTTGTACACTTCCTGGGCACCACAAATTGCACAGATGCATTCCTATAACATTTAAAGGAAAGGGTACATTGTACAAAAGATGAAAAAAAAAAGTCATAGAAAGGAAACGGTCTCAATCAAGAGTTTCACTAGGCGTGATTGCAAACTATTCTTTGCATTGGAAAGCTGTGATCACTTCCCTTGGCCCTGTGTGCCTCAGGTCTAGAGTTCTGAGGTAAATAGCCAGGCTTCTGATCTTTGCAAAGTGATCGTTGCTTTGTTCCTCAGTGAGGTTTTAAGCAGATCTCAAACAGCTGTGTAATTAGGAAGTAGGCAGGGCACAGCTGGAGACAGAATGTAATGGCAATACAGTTAGAGGAACAAGTGCTCCTACTGCTTACAAGTTTCAAACTGGTGCTAATGCAACAGCTTTGTACATAGTTGCAAGAGACCATGGCGGCCATGGTCCATTTAACTCAACCTTTCCCCAACCACCCATATATCATTTGTTTATATACTAAAGGGCTTTTTAAAAATTCTTTTATTGCCTTACATGCAATATGTTTGTTCAGTCACACAAGAGGTTAATCGGTTTGTTAGTTGCCTTAGTTTATTGAAGACATAAATTGGGTGATACACTCAGCTTTAGACTGAATGTTGATTAACACTTTAAACGAATGTATAGTAGTAACATAAACTGAGCCTAGAGTACTAAAGAACAGAAATAGTGATGCTGCTAAAAAGCCTTAGATTTGTATCTGGGATGCTATGTATCAATGCCTTAAAAATGGCTGTGCAAAGGTACATTTTGTAGGTGAAATGCTTTCTAAATCCTATGGGGAGCAGATTGACTTGATGAATTGATTTTAAAATGGAGAAGTTTCATTCAGGGAAGTAGTGCCTGGAAAAAAGATGGGCCTGATATCATTCAAAAATGAGGAGCTACAAATCAGAAGACAGGACAATGGAGTAAGGGAAAATAAGACTCATGGTACTAGGCAAAAATTATTATGATCATTAAACTTTTACTAGCCAGAAGGGGGTGCTGCAGGGAAGAGATTGGTCAGTTGTGGTTTAGTGTAGGTCTATCCTCTGAGATCCTGACCTATTGAGTTTGGACAGAGCTGGAAGCAGAACTTCACTCAGTTGACTTTGAACTGATTTAAGTTGAGGCATCTCCAGTTCAACACGGTTGAATGACTGTGAAATGAGCAAAGCCATGGGGATTCAAACTTAATCTGATGCACGACCCTGAATAAAGAACAATAGAATTAAAAAAAAATTATAGAGATTGAGATCCAACTCATGTGGTGTAATCCAAGCATTCAATAAATCTGGAGATCCATGGTGGGCAGGAAGAGCCTAGTTGCTATCATTATCCCAAACAAAAGTGGTAGTGGTAAATGGTTTCTTTTTTAGAGATAGGTGGATCATACAAATATAGTTGAGAGATAAAAAGCTAGTCTTTTTTTTTTAAATAGTTGTTACTTTGAAAGATCTAATTAGTCATTCAGGAAACGAATATACCTCCTCCAGTTCTCCTTTCCGATCAAATGCTTAGCAAATAAATGGGCAGAGGTTCACAATGAACTTGTTACTCCTCTGGAAATATTCTCTGATTGCAATAGCTCATACCCAGTTTTATGTGAACAGCCAGAGAGCTACAACAACCTACTTAAAAGAATTTCAAATACTGATGATCCAGCTTTTGACTTGGAACAGAACAATTATTATGTTTCTATCAGACTTGTAATGAAAAAAAAGAAAGTATCAACGATCCTGCCAAAAGCTGCTGCAACCTGGCGATTCTGAAAACAGCCATTTTCTCTAAAATTAGCAGCTAGCTAT
This sequence comes from Geotrypetes seraphini, assembly GCF_902459505.1. NCBI lineage: Eukaryota > Metazoa > Chordata > Amphibia > Gymnophiona > Dermophiidae > Geotrypetes > Geotrypetes seraphini. The sequence continues at coordinate 16,832,123 of NC_047085.1, forward strand.
TCATAGAGCAAAAAATGAACTATTGACCATATATCAACTCACTCGTGTATTTCAATATTAATTTTAGTGCTAATGCATCTGAAATTCAGTAACTTGGGGAAAAAAAATCTTTTTGTCTGTTATTGTAGATCTCAAGAGGAAGTAAGGCATAAAGTTAATACTCAAACAGCAATAATGAATTTATTTTGCCTTAAGATGTTGGACTTGCAAGAGTTTTGTCATTCCCATGCTCTAGAAGACAGCCACAAGTATATCGAAAATGGCAAAATGTTTACGTAAAGGAAAAAACTTGTCACAGTTGTATATGGAAATGTATTTTTCTAGCAAATGTCTCACCTTCCAGTCTAAGATGGATTGCAGATGTAGCTACTGTACCAAACTTTGACTGCTGAAAGTAGGAAGGTGTCTCCATACAACCTTCGTAGATACCAATGATGCTACCCTGACTAAGGGAGCTGGAAAAAAGGTGTGTGGATATTGAAAAGAATTCTATGCATCTTGCTGATGAAAAAGATATATATTTTGACTAGATACATGAAGAAGAACTCATGAATGCAAAATCAAAAAACAAACTTCAAGAGATACTGGGAACATTAGGTAACTTGGAACGCCTTCTGCCTAGCAAAGAAAACAATATGGCTGACCAGATGTTTTCATATATCACCTCAAAAAAAATGCAAACAAGTCACACACTTAATAGCAGACTTCAGCAGTATAAATACAGAAAAGCAGGAAGAATATCTTTTCACTACCGGACACCACAAAATGTCTTTTATAACTCTGTGCCTACAGCTGAGACAAAGTGGTTCACTAAGGTAGACTAGAGTGAAAACTGATTCTTGTCAGCATGAACTGCAACAGCTAGACTTCTACTGCCACTGGACTCCTTCTGAGATTTACTTATTCCATGTCCCATTTCTGTAATGTCACTGGCCTGCAGATGGCACTGAAGAATTGTTCATCAAATATGTTCACAACAAGATCCAACTGCCTTTGATCCTAGGAAGACATTCTACAACCGCCCTGCTGAGCTGTGTGCAGAATATACACCACGAATCCAGGACGAAAGGATCCAACGTAAGTATAAGTTCATTAACTAATTCATTCTTTGCAATAGTATAGTAGCTGTCCAGGGAAGGTACTGTAAGATTAGATTATTCATTTAACAAACCCCAAATCCTTCCCACAATCGAGCTCCCTAAAATTGGTGTATTACAGCAACTTTATAGTCCATATTAATATGCAAGAACTTTATAACGAAAAATCCAGTGTGTTTTCTGTACCTATCTGCAGAATGAGTTACATATGCCCAGTTAAAAAAATGATACTAATTTTCAGGATGATAATACATAGTCAATTGATTGGTTATCTAAATATCCTCTTCCTTTATCTCTGCTTTTCTTTAGGATCAAGTACCATGTTAGAGGGCAACTTGTCTTCCCAGAGAACTGGTTGTTCTGACCTACCACCACTTGTTTCACCAACTCTATGGAACACGCCATGCATTCCAGAATGAGGACGTGGCTACTCTTGAATTCAGTCTTCAGCCTGCCTCACTGAACAGTCTGAGTGTCTTATCCAGCTCCTTATACAGCAAGTGTGGAGTGGCAGAAAGAACTTTCAGAGTGTTGTCCTGCTTGGTCTTTCATCTATAAGACCTCCGTGGCACAAATCAAACATTTTGACTGGATTCTAGTTCATTGGGATGACATTTAGATTCTTTGGTGAAAAATGTTTCAGAGGACTCAATATATATATATAAATTGGTGCTGCATAAGAACTTAAGAACAGCCAAGTCCAGTATTCTCTTTCCAAATGTGGCCAATCAAGGTCACAACTCAGCATAACTCCAGTGCAATTGAACTGAGATAATGCCAAATTTAAGATTGACCTTTGTAGAGTTAAGCAGTTTTCCAGAGTCCATTCTTTTCAGTTTCAGCACAATTTTCACTTTTTGAATCTTTATTAAACTCTTATTTTATTTTCTCTACCAAAGTGTAATTATTCAGATTCTGTCTATTGCCCATTAATATATTTTTCTAAACATTTGCACTAGAACATGTGTATGTGATATTTGCTCTATACTGGTGTTTTGAAGATTTAAAATGTCAGTTTGCCATGATTTTCAATATATTGGCTACCAGTTTGGATGAAGATTTTTCTATATGGCTAATCTTTTTGATAGTGAACAGAAGCACAAGTGTATATTATTGCAAAATGTCATTGTTATTGAAATAATGTTGAATAAAATTAGCTGAGTGGCAGTCCATGGTGTCCTTCACATTTCCTTTCTAAAGGGATCTTGCTGCTTGTTGACTAACTTGGTTGCCATAGTGGCTAGTAGAATGTGACTAGGAATGGGATGAAGATGACCTTCTCAATTAAAGATCTGAATCGGTTATTGGTTTCAACCAGAGGACATAATTTGAGGTTGAGGGGTGGTAGATTCAAAGGCAATGTTAGGAAATTCTACTTTACGGAGAGGGTGGTGGATGCTTGGAATGCGCTCCCGAGAGAGGTGGTGGAGAGGAAAACTGTGACTGAGTTCAAAGAAGCGTGGGATGAACACAAAGGATCTAGAATCAGAAAATAAGATTATATATATATATATAATAATAAAAATATATATAAGATGGAACATGCATTTGCAACACAAAAAGGATATATGAATAAGTTCAAGAAGATTTGGGGACCATTAACAGAATATTGCAATATTTGAATTTCATTTTCCCATGATAAGAAAATAGTATAAAGAAGGAGGGGGGAGGGGTTAAGGGGAGGGAATTATTCTCTTTATCATACATTATAAATAAAATATTATAATAGATGATATTCTTACATGAAAATAACGTAATAAAGGGAGGGGGAAAAGGTTCATATTTAAATAATAATTGATAAAATCATTACAATATATATATTGTATATCTTTATAAGAAAAATAATTACAATTATATGATATATAAAACCATAAGAAAAATAAGACAAGAAATGTTATATATAAAATATATTATAAAAATATCAAGTGTATTGTTAAGATAATTGTATGAAAATTTATGACACTTGTTGTTAAATGGAAAAAAAAATTCAATAAAAAACTTAAACAAAAAAAAAAAAAGAAAAAAAAGAAAATAAGATTAAATATTGAACTAAGGCCGGTACTGGGCAGACTTGCACGGTCTGTGTCTGAATATGGCCGTTTGGTGGAGGATGGGCTGGGGAGGGCTTCAATGGCTGGGAGGGTGTAGATGGGCTGGAGTAAGTCTTAACAGAGATTTCGGCAGTTGGAACCCAAGCACAGTACCGGGTAAAGCTTTGGATTCTTGCCCAGAAATAGCTAAGAAGAAAAAATTTAAAAATTTAAATTGAATCAGGTTGGGCAGACTGGATGGACCATTCGGGTCTTTATCTGCCGTCATCTACTATGTTACTATGTAATAAGAGAGTAACAAATAATGTAAAGGGGGAGGGGGATTAAATCATTCTATGGCATTCAGTCAATGGATATCTTCTTATAGATAACCAACATTGGCTTTTACGAAGCTGCAATAGAGGCTTCTACCATGGGTTGGCAAGGTGAATGCTCCGATGCTCATAGCGTCAGAGGATTTATCTTGGCAGCCCACAGTAGAAATCTCTACCGTGGCTTTGTAAAAGAAGCTCTAAATCAGGGGTGTCCAACCTGCGGCCCGAGGGCTGCATGCGGCCCCGTGAAGTATTTTGTGCGGCCCCGGACGAGGACGATGCAGTGTTTTCCTCTGCTGTCCCTGGGTGTTTACCGTCTTGCCGGCTCCCTCCTCTGTCTTGCTGAAGAGTTTGCACGTTTGTGCAGCCCCAGAAACATTTTTTTCGACCAGTGCCAAAAGGTTGGACACCCCTGCTCTAAATGAATGTAGTTATCTTTAACCTACATTAAAAAAAAGAACAACTTGGTAAAGTTTGCATGTTTGAACACAATTGTCAAAAGATAACCGGATATCTTTACTTGGCCTCCTTCCATTCAGAAGTATTGGGACCCTAATATACTATACTACTCTTTAAGCCCGTTACATTAACGGATGCTAGAATATATGTATGTCTGTTTTTCATTCTTTCTTTCTCTCTCTCTCCCCTTGGCCGCTTTCTGTCTCTCTCTTTCCTCGGCTGTCAACCATCACCCCTTGCCTGTTCCACCTGTCCAGCCATAGGTCTTCTCCCTTCCTTTTACCTCCCCCTGTCCAGCAGCACTCCTTACCTGCTCCCCCTGTCCCTCTTCCCTGCTCCCCCTGTCCAGCAGCACTTCTTCCCTGCTCCCCAGTCACTCTTCCCTGCTCCCCTGTCCAGCAGCACTTCTTACCTGTTTCTCTTCCCTGCTCCCCTGTTCCTCTTCCCTGCTCTCCCTGTCCAGCAGCACTTCTTTTTTTCTCCCCCTGACCCTCTTCCCTGCTCCCCCTGCCCAGCAGCACTTCTTACTTTCTCCCCCTGACCCTCTTCCCTGCTCCCCCTGTCCAGCAGCACTCCTTACCTGCTCCCCCTGTCCAGCATGCGGCTCCTCTTCTTTAAAAGTATGTCTGTATTTTTTTTTGTTGTCTGTCTCCTTGGCTGCTCTCCCTTCCTTTTTTCCCCCCCCAGTTCATCAGCACCTATTCTTGCTCCCCCTGTCCAGCAGTAGGCCTCCCTTCCTCCCCCCCACCAGACCAGAATCTCCCCTTTCTCTATCCCCCCAACAGTCCAACATATCCCTTCTCTCTATCTCCCATCAATCAAGCATCTCTCCTCTATCTCCTCCTGTCAGCCGCTGCCGTTCGGGAACTCGAGGCCGGCGGCGGACATGCCTGGCGTGCCATGGTGCAGGAGGAACAGAAATCGGTGGCTATTTTGAAAGCAGCGGCGCGAGGTGGAGAGCAGGTGGTGACATAAAACGCGCGCATGCGCACTTGTGTTTCCGCGACGGATCAGGGAACACGACTTTTGAGTGCGCATGCGCGGCCTAGCATTTTATTATATTAGATTGTTTTCACATTTAAAAAAATCTATGAACCAGAATCAAAAGCATCTTCCAACTCTGTCCAAGGCCAGGAGCTCAAGATTTCAAAGGATAGGCCCACCTTCAGTGATAGGCTTTATTTCAACTAATTGACCTTTGCTCCCGCCCCCCCCCCCACCCCCCACCCCCACACACACTCCCTCTTTATTAAACTGCATTAGGATTTTTAAATTGCAAGCCATAGCAATAAAAGGTATGATGCTCATAGAATTCCTATGAGCATTTGAGCTTTTACTGCCATGGTCGACGAAAGAAACCACAATGCAGCTTGATAAAAGGGGGGAAGTGAGTTTCTAGAGAACCAAAATCTGTTGAATAGGTGGAGATACTTGATATCTAGTAGGAACATAATCACTGCAGGCCCATAATTCATAGTATATCTCAGTGAGTCCAGAACCAGGGTATGTTTAAATGGCTATTTGTCTCAATGGAGGAAGGTACATGGTGGAGTGCCACAGGGCTCTGTACTGGGAACATATTTTATAACGATCTGGAAATTGGAATGACGAGTGAAGTGATTAAATTTGCAAATGACACTAAAGTATTCAAAGTTTTTAAAACACATGCATCCCTCCTGCCTCTAATTTTATTCTGGGAGTTGTCTGGGGGTGGGGATTGGGGGGGGGGGGGAGGGAATTGAATCATACAATGAAGTTATACCCTGGAAGATTCTGGCCGTGAAAGAAGCTAGCGACCTCTCAAAACAGACAGAGGATAGCAGTCTAAAGAACTCCCAGCATGTTTAAATCAGCAGGAGAGAACACTAGCTGACATTAAACCAATGCTTAGTCTCAGAGAAACTGTTTCTAGTGACCCTGCCTCTATTATTCTAGCAATAGGAAAGGTGCTAGAGAATGATGAAAAGACACAAAGAGAAAACACTGTCTATAAGAGATTAAAAACTTTTTCAGGCACATTTCCTGTGCCTAGAGGGAAAGTTGATTATGAAAATTGGATGGAGCAAGCTGCCTTAGATGTTGGAGGAATGGGAGTGCCCTGCCATTGAAAAAAGAAGGCAAATAGGTGAAAGCCTAAAGGGCTCAGCTCTACAGATTTGGGGGGCTATAAAAGCTGAAACCCCCCAAGCCTCAGCTGAGGACTGCCTAGAAGCATTAGAAAGCATATTTTAGATTTAGGAACATAGATCAAAAAGAGGGAAAACAACTTTCAGATTATCTCTGGAGGTTAGAAGCCCTGCTCAAGAAAGTAATTCAAAAGAATGGCCTAGCCTCCTCAAAAAAAGCACTGCCATGACAGAACAACTAAGAGGTGCTCCCCATGCACCTGAGGCTCCATGAGAGGAAAACAAAACCTCCTGGAATTTTAAAGTTGCTCAAAGAGGTCAGGGAGGAAGAGGAACAAGAGGCAGTAAGTCTGGCTTTGGTAGGGGCAAAGCAAATTCCACAACCACCTGCCAGGACTTTTGTCCAGGTGAATGAAGTGACTTCCTTAATTGAGTCTATTAGACATTTACAAAAAAGAAAGAGCCTCCTTGAGAACACAGGAGAGTGTTATGCCTATTCCAAAAGTTGAGAAGCAGTGGTTACTGTAGGGACAATGGACCACGAGAAGGATTTGCAGGCCTTAGTGGCTGAACTGTGTCAGAAGTTGCAGCTCTGAAGGAGGCGCAATTGCACAAAAGAGAGGAAAGGCTGGAGAAAGAACGCTGGAAATGACAAGAAGTACAACGAGATTCAAACATCTCCCAAAACACAGTATCACAACAGTAAGGAAAGGATTAGGCCTACTTCTTACTACAGATATACAGAAGGAAGCCACTGGCAAAACATTAATCCCGCTGGCAAGAGAGTGTAGAGTAGAGCTCCACATGAAACTAAGCCCACCAAACCACAGGGAAACTTCAGGGGAATCCGCAAGGCATAGAGCTCCAGTACCAAACCAGTGGGAGAAGCAGTTACCTCACTAGGAGTGTCTGCCCAGTGGCGTACCAAGGCGGGTACGGGGGGTGGGGGGTGGACCGCCCCGGGTGCACGCCCTAGGAGGGTGCACAGCTGGCCGGGTCCAGGACCAGAACTTTCCGCCCTACTATGCAACGGGATCTGCACCTCAGTGTGGCTGCCGGTCCATCCCCTCCAACGTACTTGTTCTGGAGCAGAGTCAGCAGCCGCGCTGAGGTGCAGGAAGGTCCCACGATGACTACGTCTGCCGGCTCTGCTCCAAAACAAGTACGTCGGAGGGTGTGTTTTGGGGTCACACCAGACGGACACTCTTCGTCTCAAATACATCCAGAATCTTAAACAGCAACTCAATGGTGCTTATCAAGACTGCTGACAAACCAAACTCAGGCAATTGTGACAAGTCCAGCTCAAATGCTGGCTTGTCACCATTTAAAAGTAAAAAGAAAACCGATTCAGAGGTGGGAAAAGCTCACCAGGAAATTTCCCCTGGCTTGCAGACAGGTGAGGCTGCCTCTCCAGACCCAGTTCCTACAAACAATAATCCCTGGCAAGATAGGTTAAGCAGTTCTGAAGGAAAAGCTAGTGTAAGGCAGCAAACAAAACCCTTTAAAACCTCTGTAAGAAAGCAGTTATCAGAACAGGTAGTAATCTGCAGGCTGGCCAAAGGGGGAGACAGAGAGCTATGGCCCATTTCAGTTCCACAAAAGTTTGGGTGGTGCTCTCACCAACAAAAGACAGAGCCACAGACAGAACAGGGGCAAGGTGAGAAGGAGCAGGCAGAGAAGCAGGAACTGCCATGGATCAAACAGCCTAGACAAAAGCCAGACATTGAGATGGTAGAGCTGGATGGAACCTGCCCAGCTGGCCCAAGCAGAGCCTGGAAGAGTGGATAGTTACCGCTTCAAGCCTTGCAGACCCTGGGAGGCGACACAATAAACTCCGCTATGATGCCCGAGTCAAAAGCCAAGATCTACGAGCTGGGGACAGAGTACTGATCAGAGCACTAGGCATCTCAGGCATGCTCAAGCTAATCAAACCGCTGGTGCAGAGCCCTATGTGTTAGTGATTCAGTTGCCAAAACTTCCAGGGTACAAGCTGACACCAGAAAGTGAAAAAGGTCCTGGGAAAACTACACAGAAATCACGTACTCCCCATACATCAATAAGTCCAATTGCCACAAATTCAAAATTCTACAACGTCTAGGCAAGGGGTAGGCAATTCCGGTCCTCGAGAGCCGGAGCCAGGTCAGGTTTTCAGAATATCCACAATGAATATATATGAGATGGATTTGCATGCACTGCCTCCTTGAGATGCAAATCTATCTCATGCAAATTTATTGTGGAGATCCTGAAAACCTGAACTGGCTCCGGCTCTCGAAGACTGGAATTGCCTACCACTGGTCTAGGCCAGGGGTCTCAAAGTCCCTCCTCGAGGGCCACAATCCAGTTGTGTTTTCAGGATTTCCTCAATGAATATGCATGAGATCTATTTGCATGCACTGCTTTCATTGTATGCTAATAGATCTCATGCATATTCATTGGGGAAATCCTGAAAACCCGACTGGACTGCGGCTCTCAAGGAGGGACTTTGAGACCCCTGATCAAGGCCATTAGCAAAATACAAACAAAAGTTAAGACATCAAACTTGCTCACAGAATGAACAAGAAAGCTGTGACTCGGACCTCTCTGCAGGATTTTCAGAGTCTGAGGATTCCACATTTCAGAAGGAATACTGTATGGACTCACCGGCATCACAAGGCCTAGATCCAAAATGGGTTAGTGAGATGCTTCACAAATAGGTCACTAAGACGTTATCTGAAAGGGATGCTAGCAGTGCAGAGGATCTTGGTGACCCCTGTCTCACAAAAAATTCACAAGGCACACCTCATATACCTCTTATACATAGGCCAGAAGCAATGCCAAATTTATCTGAATGAAATGGAGGATGGGCTGGGGAGGGCTTCAATGGCTGGGAGGGTGTAGATGGGTTGGATTAAGTCTTAACAGAGATTTCGGCAGTTGGAACCCAAGCACAGAACCGGGTAGAGCTTTGGATTCTTGCCCAGAAATAGCTAAGAGAAAAAATTTAAATTGAATCAGGTTGGGCAGACTGGATGGACCATTCGGGTCTTTATCTGCCGTCATCTACTATGTTACTATGTTACTATGGAATCTGAACACCTACCTGGGCTTAGCAATTCCACAGTTGATAACAGTCCTTACAAAGGAATATTAGCAGACATTAATGTTCCTGTATCCTTAATTGGTGGAAGTGAGGAATATATGTCTGATAGTGAAAACATGCCTGCTGTTTCAGACGACTCATCTGATCAGCATGCTGATGATACTATAGTGGTACACAGGTCAGCCAGGACCCATAACCTGGCCACAAAATTTGTTTATGATAAATTGGGTACCCCTTCTAATCAGCCTATACATATATCTGCAGACTATCATTGCTGAGTTGTTCACAGTTCTTGAATGTATGAGTAAATATGTTCAACAGGTTAATCAGGACAACTCGTCTGTACTAGTGTGGATGGCCCATATACTGGCTGATGTATAATTAAAGGTTTCCCCTAAAGCTTATGCAGTATAGGTAACATGACCATTTATTTTTTACATCAAAACAGGACATCTATTAATATTCAGTCTCACCCCCAATCCCGCCCTAGCCATGCCCCTAATTTCTTCCATTCATTTTTCATAACATAGGAACATAAGGACATAAGCAGTGCCTCTGCAAGGTCTATCATGCCCAGCAATCCGCTCACGCGGCTGCCCATCAGGTCCAGGACCTGTTTAGTAGCCCTCTATCTATACCCTTCTATCCCCTTTTCTTTCAGAAAATTGTCCAATCTCTTCTTGAACTCCAATACCGTACCTTGTCCTATCACTCCCTCTGGAAGCGCGTTCCAGGTGTCCACCACCCATTGGGTGAAGAAGAACTTCCTAGCATTGGTTCTGAATCTGTCCCCTTTCAATTTTTCCGAATGCCCTCTCGTTCTTCTAGTTGTTGAAAGTTTGAAGAATTTGTCGCTCTCCACTTTCTCTATGCCCTTCGTGATCTTGTAAGTCTCTATCATATCCCCTCTTAGTCTCCGCTTCTCCAGCAAAAAGAGCCCCAGTCTCTCCAATCTTTCAGTGTATGAAAGGTTTTCCATACCTTTTATCAAACGTGTTGCTCTCTTCTGAACCCTCTCGAGTATCGCCATATCTTTCTTTAGGTACGGCGACCAATATTGGACGCAGTACTCCAGATGCGGACGCACCATCGCCCGATACAATGGCAGGATAACTTATTTCGTTCTGCTTGTAATACCCTTCTTGATTATTCCTAGCATTCTATTCACTTTCTTAGCAGCCGCTGCACATTGTGCCGACGGCTTCATTGTCATGTCCACTATTACCCCCCAAGTCCCTTTCTTGGGAACTTTCACTCAATAACAGCCCTCCCATCATGTAGCTGTACCTTGGGTACATACCTATGTGTATGACTTTACATTTCTCTACATTGAACTTCATCTGCCATCTCGTCGCCCACTCCCCTAGTTTGTACAGGTCCCTTTGTAAATCTTCGCAGTCCTCTTTAGTCCTAGCCCCATTAAATAGCTTGGTGTCATCTGCGAATTTTATTACTTTGCTCTTTGTCTTCATTTCTAGATCATTTATAAATACATTGAATAGCATCGGTCCAAGCACTGACCCCTGCGTAACACCACTCGTGACCTTCCTCCAGTCTGAGTAGTGGCCCTTCACTCCTACCCTCTGCTTCCTGCCCGCTAACCAATTCCTGATCCATCTGTGTATGTCTCCTTCCACCCCATGGTTCTTTAGTTTCCGAAGTAGGCGTTCATGGGGTACCTTGTCGAAGGCTTTTTGGAAGTCTAAGTATACAATGTCTATGGGGTCCCCTTTGTCCATCCGTTTGTTAATTCCTTCGAAGAAGTGCAATAAGTTCGTCAGGCACGATCTTCCCTTGCAGAAGCCATGTTGGCTTGTTTTCATAAGTTTATGCCTCTCTAAATGCTCCTCAATGCTATATTTTATCAGCGCTTCTGCCATTTTCCCCAGAACCGAGGTCAGACTTACCGGTCTGTAGTTCCCCGGGTCACCTCTCGATCCCTTTTTAAAGATGGTCGTAACATTGGCTATCTTCCAATCCTCCGGGATCACGCCTGTTTTCAGAGATAGATTACAAACCTGCTGTAGTAGTTCCGTTATTTCCTCCTTTAGTTCTTTCAGTACCCTAGGGTGGATTCCGTCTGGGCCCGGCGATTTGTCAGTTTTTAATTTTTCTACCTGCTTACTTCAATGGATGTTAATTTTTCTGCTTGGTCTCCTTTGAAGATTTGTTCAGGTTCCGGTATGTTGGATGTGTCTTCTTTTGTAAATACTGACGAAAAGAACATGTTTAGTCTTTTTGCCACTTCTTTCTCCTCCTTCACCACCCCCTTCCTATCACCGTCATCCAGCTGTCCCACCTCCTCCCTAGCTGGCTGCTTCCCTTTAACATATCTGAAGAACGGTTTAAAATTTCGTCCTTCCCTGGATAATCTCTCTTCATATTCTCTTTTTGCTTTTCTAACCACGAGGTGACATTCTTTTTGATATTTCCTGTGTTCTTTCCAGTTTTCTTCGGTTTTGCCCTTTTTCCATTTCTTGAATGAATTCTTCTTATCCCCTATCACTTTCTTCACTTCTTTAGTTATCCACGCCGGGTCTTTTATTATTTCACATTGGAACCATAAAATTAAAAAATACCAAAGCACCCTATACGCAGAGAAAATGCTAATTATCTTTTATATTTGGTGGGGTTTCAAAGATGTCACCTCAGTAACTATAGAAAAATAGACAAATATAGTGCAAAATATAGACAGCAGATATAAATTCTCAAAACTGACATATTTTGATCACTAAATTGAAAATAAAATCATTTTTCCTACCTATGCTGTCTGGTGATTTCATGAGTCTCTGGTTGCGTTTCCTTCCGACTGTGCAATCTTTCTTTCATTTCTTTCGTTCTGCACTCAGGCCCAACAATTGTCCCTTTCTATTCCCTCCCTCCTTCCTTCCTATGTCCTTAGTGCCCCCCAGTGCCTCCTTCCTGTGTCCTTAGTGCTCCTTCCAATGTCCTTAGTGCCCCCAGTGCCTCCTTTCTATGTCCTTAGTGACCCCAGTGCCTCCTTCCTATGTCCTTAGTGTCTCCAGTGCTTCCTTCCTATGTCCTTAGTGCCCCTTCCCATGTCCTTAGTGCCCCCAGATTCAGTATTAGTTCTCCTTTGTACCTTTGTTCCAGGTCTCCCTCTCTCACCCTCCTCTGTTATGATCTTGCCTCTCTCTCTTCTTCCTCAGGGTCTCTCCCCCTCTGTCTACACCTCCCATAGTCCTCCTTCTGCCTCATGTCTTTCCCCTTTGGTCCAGGCCTTTATCTCTCTAGTCTTTCTTCTACTTACAACCCCCCCCCCCCTTTCTCTGCCTCTTTCTCTTCTTCCTTCCTCCCTCCCTCCTTCCTATGTCCCCCTCACTGCCTTCCAGCCTTTGTCCCACCCCCTCCCCAAAGCCAGCCTGCCTACCTCCCCCAAAGCCATCCTGCCTGCCTCCCCCAAAGCCATCTGCCTGCCTCCCTCCCTACCACACCCGATTCCACCACTCACGATCCGCTGCTTGCCTTCCAGAATCCTTCTTCCCGATGTCAATTCTGACTTTGGAGAGTGAAGGATCCCTAGCTAGCTGACATAGCTGGGTCACAGTGTAGATGAAGAAATTCCTTTTAGATCAATGGGTCATAATTAGTACAAAGAACAACTTGTGACTCCATTTTATTGCTCTAAGAAATCACGTATGCATGCAGGCCTGTTCTATGTATCTGTCTTAGTGCCTGGCACGGCTAGGAGGCAACAGGATGCTGCTGTATAGATTATAGGATGGATTTATGGTTTTGTTTTTCTCTCTGCTGTTACCTTTTGGTCAGAGCTGATTAGAACTGGTTTGAACTGGTTAGGATCCTATATAGCTTTGGTGTCCGAGATCCTCAGGGTCTTCTGTTTATGCAGCCAGTTCTGCCCAGAAGTCCAGCATATATGCTTGTTTAATAAAAGCCTTTTTTTTAAATCTCTTCAGTCTCTGGCTCAAGTCTCTGCACTACTAACGGAGGGCCTTATCCTAAAAGGTACCTTCATTTGGCGCAGCCGAACAGGGACTTGATCTACAGACTTGAGCCTGTTTGGCACGATCGTCTCCCTCGGAGGATTTCAAACCTTGCCTCCTACGAGACCCGTAATAGCCGGCATTAACCTGGTGGTTGACCAGGAACGGTTTCTCGTCGAAGACAACGGATTGCACCTCGAGAAGGAACGAATCGGTGGAGATTTCTGGCTCCTGGTTTTGTTGTGCCGGTACCGGACCTGTCTTGGTAAGTGAGAAGTTGATTCCTTCTCTATCCTGTCTCTACCTCTTCTGTCTAGTAACTTCTTAATCCGTTGTGAAGCACAGAGAGGTTTCTGGTTTCTGGAAATTGGAACTTTTGTTGGGTGCATATATAGATTGTATAATATGGGTCAGAGCACCACCGACCCCCTTCAGATCATGCTTAAATATTTTACAACTGCCTTTTCTGGCGATTATGGCGACCCTAAGATTTTTTTATTGTTTTCTTCATCCTTATTTTTATTGTTGTCAAAGGCTTAGTATTTGGAATTTAATCAACTTTTTGTCATACTTGTCAAATTAATAAAACAAAAGCTCTGGGGACACCTGACAAGACACAGAGAACAAGAAATTGGTGATGTTGAGAAATTACCCGGGGAGATGGAAATAGCATTTAGGTTGGAAACCTGGGAAAAGTTGGTAAAGCAAGCCAGCATGATTGTTTTGCCGAAAGTTGCAGACAGGATAGTGTAAGTTGCTTAACAGGGTAAAATGCATGTGGAAGTTCGCACTGATGAACGAGAATAAGGACTGTGATTTTAGATATATGTTGCGTGCAGTGGATTTGTTACAGACAGTGAGTAATTTAAAGAAAGTTGAGCCAGATAGTTTATGTGTTCTCGCAGTTGTCAAAGTGTGTCTGCTGGTAATAAAAAAAAAAAGAAAAAAAAAAAGCAACCGTTTGTCAGACATGTGGGGTTTGTGTTGGGCACATCCCTGCCTTTGTATTCCAGTGTTGGGGGATTTAAAGTACAAGACTAACAATGATAGAGGTTAAGTATCCATATTTTTCTGAAAATTGAAATATTTGCTAAACATGGGCTTGATAATTCAAGTTCAAGTTTCAAGTTTTATTATTATTTGATGAATCGCCTATACAAACATTCTAAGCGCTGAACAAAAAAAAAAAACAAAAAAAAAAAAAACATTTTAGAGGACAAACAATTTTAAGACACAAGTACAAAGTTAAATAACAAAGTTTTTAAGAGTTTTATAAAAGAGATAAGATCTTTTTCTTTTCTGATGTACAGTAGCAGTGCATTCCACGTTTGTGGCGCTGTAACAGAAAACATGTCATTTCTTCTTGTACCCACAATTTTTAAGGAAGGGACAGTTAATAAATCTTGTGATGATGATCGTAGAGAACGAGGGGCATAATAAGGAATGATCATTCTAGACATGAATTGAGGCTCATTGAAAGCTAGAACTTTAAAAACCAAGAATAATATCTTAAAAGTAATTTGGTGGCTAATAGGTAGCCAATGGGACTTAATCAATAGCGGTGTAATGTGGTCAACTTTTTTTTTTTTCCTTTATGAATGAGTTTTATTGATAACGGATGGATTGAGATTACTTCTTTTGTGCTAACAGTCTCCCTTGCTTTCCCGTATTGTGTCTTTATCCTGGTGTTCTTTATGAATTCTTTCTTCCCATGGATGTTTGTATAAAGTGTTATTATCAATCAGATTCTAAATACAATTGGAAACAGAAATACCTTTCCAATAAACTTGGTAGCTCAAACTCCAGAGGAAGGGGGTAGTTATTATGTAAGGACAGTGCAGAGTAAAGTAGCTACATCTAGTCTGCAGCAGTGCCCACTCCTCAGAGTGTAGCGGGACCCAGGTGGCAGACAAGGGTTCCAGGTCTGCCTGCAGGGAACATGGCTAAGTGACCTCAGGGGTGGTGTCACGTTAAAATGTCTCTTCTTTGTCTTCGCAGTCATACATACAGAGCTGTTCTGGACCTGTTACAATGAGCCTTTTTCTACCCAAAGAAGGAGGACAATGTTCTGCTTTCAGTAACCTTGAAATGACCTTGCACTTAACATTTAACATGTTTCTTTTTTTCCCCTTTGAATTGACATTGCCATACTTCAGAATACCTCTATATTTAACATTGTACACTGTACCTAGTAAGTTTTGCTTATTTTTCAAGATTGAAGCACACCCTAGCAGTTGCGTCCCTGTCTGCCTTATGAATGTAATTGGCAGGGCACCAAGCCAGAGTGATCACATTCTTACGTTTTCTCTTTCGGATGTTCCAGTAACCATTAATAGATGCCTTTTATGATTATGTGATTATTATGCCATGTGTTATATCGCACTTTACTTTGCCACTGTGTGCACACAATTATGATTCGTGCTATGATGGACGTTTGTTTTTGTATAACTGTGCATTTCTCTGCAGATCTAAGTTCAGCTCTGAATCCTTGCCAGCTGGAAGAAAAGTTCCACGCCTTTTCTGTTTTCTATGTTTGTTTATGCCCTGTAATCTTTGTGTTGTCTATCTGTTTGGTTTGTGGGGTACCCCAAGGAAACCAACTATACCATTGGCCATTTTTGGAGATTTTTCTCTCCCTTTTTGCATTTTTGTTTTTTTTCCTATCTAAATTGCCTTTCTAGCTGTTCACGCCCACGCTGCCCTCTGGCGCCAGCGCTCCTTCCTCACCTCCTCTGGATCCCCTATCCAACACCACCAACTCATCCTGGACCTTTTGGATGCTATCCTGCTACCCTCCAAAGTTTCTATCATGCACTGCTGGGCCCACCGTCGCCTCCGTGATTTCATCAGCCGCGGTAATGCCTTGGCTGACCGCTCGGCTCGCCAGGCGGCCCTCCAAGGTCCGCCCACACCCCCTCTTCTGTTATCCCTTTCCTCCCCTCAACCTTTCCTTCATTCCCTTTCCCCCCAGTACACTGACCCCGAGCGCAATTGGGCCACGCAGCACTCTGGCCATTGCACCCTCCCATCTGGATGGATTACTATACCTTCCTCTCACACATCCACCCCCCTCCTGTACGTCCCTCAACTCCTGGCCCTCACTGTTGTCCACCGTGCACACAATTTTTCTCATGCCGGTAACCCAGCTCTCCGCACTCTTCTCCGACAGAATTTCTATATCCCGAATCTCTCTCAACTCATCTCCCATGTCCTGCTCCGCTGTGTCATTTGCCTCCGACACAACCCCTCTTCTGTCAGACCCTCCGTTCCTGGTCACCAGCCTATCGGTTCACATCCCATGCAAGTCCTCTCTACAGATTTTACCCACTTGCCCCCCTCCCATGGGTTCCGTTACCTCCTGGTTTTCATTGATTCCCACACTGGGTGGCCAGAGGCCTACCCAGTGTGCACAGAGAAAAGTAGGGAAATAGTAAAGGTTTTACTCCATGACATCATCCCTCGCTATGGCCTGCCCCTAGTGATTGGCAGCGATAATGGCCCCGCCTACATATCACAAGTCACACAAGCAGTCTCTCGGGCTCTGCAAATCACCTGGAAATTACATGCGGCCTATCACCCCAGAGCTCTGGCCAAGTTGAACGCATCAACAGAACTATTAAAACCCTCCTCGGAAAAGCGGCAGAGGAAAGCCGCCTGCCATGGCCCAAATTGATCCCTTCTGTTCTATTTCGCATCCGCTGTACCCCAGGTAAACGCAATCGGTTGTCCCCATTTGAGCTCATGTATGGCCGACCCCCGCCGATAGTCAGCCCAGACCCTGAGTCTCTTGAACAGATAGGGAACGCTATCACAGACGCAGAGATAAAGCAGCTAGGAAAGACCATTATGAAATTACAGAACTGGGTCATTTCTAGAGCCCCGTTACCAATTACAACCCCTGTTCACCTCTACAAACCTGGGGATCAAGTGTGGCTAAAAGTATGGAAGAAAGAACCGCTGAAACCCCTTTGGACAGGGCCTTTCACTGTCTTACTTGCTTCTCCCACAGCTGTCAAATTGTCCCGCCACGAGTCTTGGATTCACTACAGCCGTGTGAAGCCCGCTGCTGAGTATATTTGTGAAAAAGGGCCTACTGACCTTCAACTGAAAATCACACGGCTGCCCCACACTCTGGAAGAGTAATCACGCACGTCTGATCCGGAGATCTGACAAGATATTTAATATGAACTCTGTTGTGTATATACTACTTGTGATTTGCGTCTTGCCAACATTGTCCATGTCCCCTACCCCTCCCACGCCTGGGTGTGCCCCTTGTGTGGCACTAGTGGACAATGGGGGCAAAACGGAAAATGTTATTAGATTTCAAACTAATTATGAGTGTAAGGGTCAACTAGTGACCCCTGTATGTATATATAACAAGGTTGAATATTCTATATGTAATAATGGAGACTCACAGATCTGTTTTGACCCCAAAGCAACTAATAGGGATACTTGGATAGAGGTCAGGTCAGTCTGGGATCAGGGCCCCCTGATTCAACAAACCCTGGTCACTAATCCCTATGTCCCGGCCTCAGTCCTCTTTGATGCTTGCCATGCCATGGACCAAAACCCCACCCTCCTTGGACGTTGTGGTGCCCTAGCATGGAGGAGGGAATATATGCACAATGATAAATACATGTGCCTGGCGGGACAGAAGCCGTCCCACTGTGAAGGGTCTTCCGAACACTACTACTGTAACTACTGGAGATGTGTATCCTGGGCTACTTGGGGTATGACCCGACTACCCACCACCCGAGCCATATTATTCAAAGGGGTGACTACCTCTGACTGTGGCCTCCAGAACTGTAATCCACTTAACTTCACTATCCTACAGCCGTTTAAATGGAACCTCGATGATAGCCTCCGGAAAGCTCGCTATCTTGTGGGCCTACAGATATATGGTAAAGGCACGGACCCTGGTACTGTCTTACACATCAAACTCGTTGAGAGACACCGGATCCCTGAACAACACAGCATTGTGTTTCCTGACTTTTATGAACATATGAAACTAGACCAACAAGACTTTGTGCCCTCTGCCACCACCCGCAACCTTTTCATACAGTTCGCTGAAGCCATAGGAGCCACCTTAAATCTGACAAACTGTTATGTCTGCGGGGGCACAAATATGGGAGAGAAATGGCCATGGGAGGCTAAACAGGTTTCCATGCTCCGGCTGGCCAGCCTCCCGTCTTTCAACTACACCCCCAACTTACAGCAGGCACCCAGCTGGCCTCTGAAAAACTCCATTCTGGCAAAACACTGCATACAGCGCCTCGGACCATCCTTTACCACTCGTGTTGGACACCTGCAGTGCCAATCCTTATGGACTAAAAACAGTACCTCTCAGCCCGGTTGGACTTATTGGACCGGAGATCCTAAGTTAAAAATACCCAGACGATGGAATACTACTGGCAATGCTACCACATTAAATGTCTACCTCAACCTGCCTGCTTCTGCTCCTTGGGCTGCACCGGAAGGATACTACTGGATCTGTGGGAAAACGGCATACCCCACTCTACCCTCAAATTGGACTGGCACTTGTTTTCTGGGCACTATCAAACCAGCCTTCTTCCTCCTCCCGTTATCCGAAGGAGAACATCTGGCTGTCCCAGTATTCGATCAACGGGCCCGTTCTGAAAGAAGCCTGGAAATTGGTAAATGGGATGACACTTGGCCCCCGGAGCGCATCATTGCTGTCTACGGTCCTGCTACTTGGGCTGATGATGGTATGTTTGGGTACCGGACCCCAATCTACATGCTTAACCGCCTCATACGACTGCAGGCGGTTTTAGAAGTTATCACCAATGAAACAGCTAGGGCCCTGGGAGCCCTGGCCAAAGCGAACACTATGATGCGTACCGCCATCTATCAGAACCGACTGGCCTTAGACTATCTATTGGCCGCTGAAGGAGGGGTATGTGGCAAATTCAATCTTTCCAACTGCTGTCTACAACTGGATGATGAAGGATTTGTGGTTGAAGAGGTCATAGACAAAATTACCAGATTAGCTCACGTTCCTGTCCAGACTTGGAAGGGTTTTTCTGCTGATATGTTTGGACTCAACTCACTGACTGATTGGGCCTCCAAACCGGGACTCTTTAAAGCCCTCACCATAATTTTCCTGGTATCCTCTGTCATATTTTGTGTCCTTCCTTGCCTGTTACCATGTTTATTGAAAACCCTTAACCATACTATTAGGACTACGATTGACAAAAGTACCACCGCCCTAGTCCTGGCCCTTTCCTCCTATCACCCAGTCCCCACCTCTGATACAGATGGCCCTGACCTCCCATAACCCAGCTAGTCAGCTAGCACACAGAAGAAAAGTTGGGAATGAAGGATCCCTAGCTAGCTGACATAGCTGGGTCACAGTGTAGATGAAGAAATTCCTTTTAGATCAATGGGTCATAATTAGTACAAAGAACAACTTGTGACTCCATTTTATTGCTCTAAGAAATCACGTATGCATGCAGGCCTGTTCTATGTATCTGTCTTAGTGCCTGGCACGGCTAGGAGGCAACAGGATGCTGCTGTATAGATTATAGGATGGATTTATGGTTTTGTTTTTCTCTCTGCTGTTACCTTTTGGTCAGAGCTGATTAGAACTGGTTTGAACTGGTTAGGATCCTATATAGCTTTGGTGTCCGAGATCCTCAGGGTCTTCTGTTTATGCAGCCAGTTCTGCCCAGAAGTCCAGCATATATGCTTGTTTAATAAAAGCCTTTTTTTTAAATCTCTTCAGTCTCTGGCTCAAGTCTCTGCACTACTAACGGAGGGCCTTATCCTAAAAGGTACCTTCAGAGAGGAAGTTGAACTTCCCCTCCGACGTCAGAATTGACGTCAGGAAGAAGGATTCTGGAAGGCAAGCAGCGGATCGGGTGAGGGTGGTTTGAATTGGTGCTGGAGAGAGGCTGGCAAGTAGCAGCGGCGGTGGACCGAGGGGGGTTGAATCGGGCGCGGCAGGGAGGGGAAGCGATTGCCTGTCTCGTTGTCCCCGAGCACAGCTTTGGGACGCTGTCCCTGACAACGGGACATTTCGGTGTCCCGAAGCTGTGTGTGGGGACAACGGAACAGGGAATCGAAAAACGGGACTGTCCCGTTGTAAACGGGACGTATGGTCACCTTAAGTATAGGAGACTACATTCAAAGAAAAGGGGAAGGTTGATTTAAACAGTGACCTTATAAAAGATAACTGCTCCAATCAACCAACACTCCTGATGTTGATGTTTTTAAAGAAGTAGTAGGTTGATTATATCAAATAAGATTTGCAGAGGTTAAGATTAATAAATAATAAGTTTTATTTAAAATGTTTTTTAAAATAAATAGTTTAAAAGATAAATTATTGGTAATTTATTTTAAAGTGGGGGGGTTAACTTATGAGGTAATTATATGTGAAACAATACTAAGGGCTCCTTTAACAAAGGTGTGTTAGGGCCTTAACACGCGGAATAGCGTGTGCTAAAATGCCGCGCATGTTAGCCGCTACCCACCTGTCCAGCAGTAGCCCTTCTCCCTTCCTTTTGCCTCCCCACTGTCCAGCAGCTCCTTCCCTGCTCCCCCTGTCCAGCATCCGCTAGCCCAGGTGGTCTCGGGGCTTTTACTAGGTCGGCCCGCCTTGCATTATCGAAGTGGGCTGGCTTAGCAAATGCCCCGCGGCTGCTTGATGAAACTGTGACTTTGGCTGCTGCCGCTGCTGGTCCGGGGGTAAGAAGAAGAGGCGTCCTGGCAGTGTCGTCAGAAGGCAGGAAGTCAGCCGGCATCGGAAATCGAGGAAGAAGGCAGGAAATCAGCTGAGGCAGGTACTGCGCATGTCTGCCACGGCACCACGGATCATGGAGATACAGAGATTGAAGTGTGCATGCGCGCTAAGGGTTTTATTATAGCGGATGTTCCAGGCTCCATTTTCCCCCATAAACTATAATGGAGGGAGAACATTTTTTTTTAATAATTTTGTCAATCTTTTTTTTTTTTTTTTTTATACTTCCCAGTTGGCAATATGGTCAAGCACATCTCTCATGATGATCCTGTGCTTTTAAATTTCAAAATCGCACATTCACAAGGACACCAGGTGTTTTCCTCATAAAAATACAATTTTAAAATTATCCAATTACATAAATGGTTTAAAAACCATCTTAATCTAGTTTAAGAAGGCTCTTCAGGTGACCCCAATCGCTGGAACTGTTTAAATTGATCGCCAACATCCCAAAACTTTCAACGACAAAAATATGCTTCCTCTGGAAGTTTGGGCTGGATACCTTATAAATCGAGGCCCAGGCTTTGTTTGCGGCCTTCAGGAGGTTAGTTTGTATACTGAGCATGTGTGAACTCTTGCACATGCTCAGTTGTGAATTGGCACTAGGCCACATCATGTTCTTTCCTGCTTGTTTCTACTTATTGGCTTTCACTTGCAAGTGGGTAATGATGCAACAGTCACATCTGTGGCAGCTCTGCCCGCAGGACCCACTGGAGAAGCCCTAAAAATCACGACAGCCTCCACGAAGCCCAGTAAATTGCCCAAAACATTGGAAGCTGCTCAAAAACACCAGAGGTAAAACTTTTAATTTTTATATTTTTTACACCCCGTTTACACTAGGTAGCACTTGTCCTCACCACACCGGCCTTACAGGTGGAAGTGGGGACTCGTCCAATTGTGTGTGGGAGGGGGAGAGTATGAGGAGGAGGATTCCCCTGTTCATTGCACCCACCTCCCTCCCTGTACCTTTAAAATAGTTGGGAGCAGGAGGAGTGGCCAGTCCTTCCTGCTCCTTACGGAAGGCTCCTCTAAGGAGGCAGGAGGGGTGCCCGGTAGAGAGTTGCGCGGGGACAGAAATCCCACCCGTCCCTACCCGTCCCCGTGAGGAATCCCCCTCCGTCCCCACCCGTCCCTGTGATGAATCCCCTCCGTCCCCGCCCGTCCCTATAAACTTCAGAAATAGTTATTTCATTTAATTATGCTACTGAATTAAAGGCTCTGGTAGAAACCCATTTACAAATAAGCAAAAAGACTTTATTAATTTACAGCTGCTGTAAGAAGGTAATTTAGATTCGTGGCTACAGGGCAGGGAGGTTTGTCGGACCGGGCCTGTTGTCGGTCGGTCAGGGGAAGCGCCACAAAGGTAAGGTGACCTGGCCGGCTGTGCTGCACCCGGGGCGGACTGCCCTCCCCCCTTGGTACGCCACTGCCTTTTCCCTACCTCCCTGCTGCAGTAGACAGCCGACCGGAAGTCTTCCCAATGTCAGCGCTGACGTCGGAGGGAGGGAGGGCTGACATCGGGAAGACTTCCGTTCGGCTGTGTACTGCGGCAGGGCAAGTAGGGAGAAGACGAGCCTCACGGCTGAGTACATCCAGCCCCGCAGGAACCCCGTGACCCTTGGAGGCGTCCCCACATGATTCCCGCGACCCTAGGGGGCGTCCCCACAGGATTCCCGCGACCCTAGGGGGTGTCCCACGGGATCCCTGTGACCCGAAGGGGGAACCCGCAGGTCCCGCAGGATTCTCGTCGTCCCTGTTCCCGTGAAGCTCTCTAGTGCCCGGTCCCTCCTGCTCTTGGGTCTCAATCTTTGGGAGCAGGAGGAAGTGCGAAGTCCTCCTGCTCCTGCACCCCTGCCGACTGCTGCACAATAGCAGCCTTAGGCCAAGCCCCAGCACATCATCTGATGCACAGGGAGAGGCCTAAGGCCTTGATTGGCTGGAAGGAGCCTGAGGCGCCTCAGCCAATCAAGGCCTTAGGCCCCTCTCCATGCATCAGATGATGCACTGAGGCATGACCTAAGGCCGCTATTGCGCAGCGGCTGGGGGGGGGTGCAGAAGCAGGAGGACTTTGTGCTTCCTCCTACTTCCGAAGTTTGAGGCCTAGGAGCAGGAGGGACCGGGCACACCTCCTGCTCCCGAAGAGACTTGCCATCAGGAGCAGGAGGGACTGGGCACCCCTCCTGCTCCCATCAATTTAAAAGGTACATGGGACAGGTGGGCCGGTCTCAACCTGGGGTGGGCCGATCATGCAGTGGTGGGGCCGGTCGGGGGTTCGATGGTGGGGCCATCGGGGTTGAGGCGACTGCTGTGGGTGGAGATGGGCTCTGCACGGAAGTCTCTCTCTCTGGCAGATCAGCAGCCCGTTGAGCTCGGCGGCGGCAGAGGAGAGGCGCTCAGGGAGGGGAGCTGGCTGCTGTCCCGATAAAGCATGTGTCACGTGTAAGCATGCACAATGTCAATGAGTGCTGTGCGTGCTTACACTTGACATGCGCCTTATCGGGATGGTGGATGGCTTAATTCGGAAGCTGAGAGTTCTTGCAGGTGCTTACATGGGACAGTGTCCGGCTTAATTTGTTCGTGAATCAGGACAGCACTCGGTTTGCAAGGTAAGATTTGCGGGAATGTTTGCTCGTCTTGCAAAACACTTGCAAACTGCATTACTCGCAAACCGAGGTTTGAATGTATATGTAACCCTTGAAAACTTTGACTCTTTCAAAAGAACCAATAGTATTTCTCTTCCCCTGGTAGTGGGAGGAGTCCACACAGTGTGAATGATAGCTTCACTGTTGCCATGACATCAGATGCATAGGAACCCCCTTCCTTACTGCACTTTGGGCTAGATTCACCAACCTGCCTGAATCAGAACAATCCGTTTCCGATTCGGGCAGGTCTGACTGATTCACAAATCAGTCATATTCAAATGGGGGCGATCGGAGGAACGCCCCCATTTGCGAGCAGGGATCCAAATGCACGATCCCCGCTCATGTGCAGACCCTGACAGTAGTGACAGGAGAAGCAGCCTCCTGTCACTGTTGTCAGGGCTCTGCCCTGATCTCTCCTGTCTGCTGGCTCTGACTCTCTGGCTCCCCCGACTCTCCTGCTTTCTGGCCCCCTCCCCCGCAGTGCGAGCCCGTGGTTTAAAATCTAATCTAATCTTCCATTTGTGAGTCGCAACATACCTACACAGGCTCAAGGTGACAGATCAAAGAGGAAGGGGAAAGAAGGAGGGGAAGAGGATGTGGAGAGATAAGAGGAGGGACTTAGTAGGGTTTAAAGAAGGGTTGGATTATGTCCTAAAAGAGAAGTCCATAGGCCATTATTGAGATGGCTTGGAGGAAATCCACTGCTTGTTCCTAGGATAAGCAGCATAGAATCTGTTTTACTTCTAGGGATCTAGATAGGTTCTTGAGACCTGACACACGGGCAGCATATAGGAGCCTTCCGGCCTGTTCCCAGGTATATTAAACTTTTACTCTGGTTACATTATGCCTAGGATAAGCAGCATAAAATCTGTTCAAAACAAAACTACTTTGGCTTGGCCCAAAATTAGATCAGCTACCCACCCTCATCCCACTGTCCTCTGGCACCACCCTGCAGCTTGAGTTCTCTAGCAAAGTTCTGGGCATCATCATTGACGCTACACTATCCTTCAATGACCATCTCAACTCCTTGGTAAAAAAATGCTTTTTCAGCCTTCACATGCTGAGGAAAGCGAGATCCTGCTTCCATCAACAACACTTTGCTATTCTCGTACAATCCATCATCCTTTCCAGATTGGACTATTGTAATTCCATCTACTTAAGCCTAACAAAGAAAAGCCTTCAAAGACTTCAGCAGATTCAGAATACCGCGGCTAAACTAATCTTCGCAAAAAGTAAATTTGACCATGTCTCCCCACTCCTGTCCAAACTTCACTAGCTGCCAGTAGTCTTTAGGGTCCACTTTAAATGCGCTTGCCTAACTTTCAAGATCCTACAAGGCATCCTTCCTCCCCTTATCCCACTATCTTGGAATTCCTTGAATCCTAACATCACCAGATCTACCCAAAAATTCAAACTATCCTTCCCCTCATTAAAAGGCATATCCCATCCAGGAAAACTAGGGACATCCCTCTCCTTCAGAATCACAGAGCTCTGGAATAACCTTTCTACCCCACTTCGGAATCTGGGCGCCTTCCAACTTTTCCGAAAACATTTGAAAACTTGGCTATTCTCAAAAATAATAATAATAATAACAGTTTATATACCGCAGGACCGTGAAGTTCTATGCGTTTTACAATGATTAGAAATGTTACAGGTTGAGTGAATAAGCAAAGTTACAGATTGAATGAATAAACAAAGTACAGATTTAGTGACAGGTGGTTCTTGCGCTTGGTTGTTAAGGACTAAGATTGAATAGGTTGGTTTCCTAAGTATTTCAGGAATAGATAGATGTGTTTTCAGGCGTTTCCTGAATTCTCCATAGGTACAAGCAATTGTTCAAGGTCTTTACCCCATAATGCTGCTTGATGTGCGAGAAGATGTTGATGATGACTTTTAAATTTACAACCTTTAACCGGTGGAGAAACGAAGTTCAGGTGTGAGCTTCGCTTATGTCTGTTGGTTGAGAAAGAGAAAAGGTCTGTTATGTATTTAGGGGCTAAGCCATAGAGTACCTTGAAGCAAAAACAACCAAACCAAAATGCAATATTTCCTCCTCTTTGTTATACTAAATCCCTCTAAACTTTCTCTATACTGTCCTGTAACTCATTGGAGTTCCTTCTCTATACCATTTCCTGTAAACCGTGCCGAGCTCTACAATTGTGGAGATGATGCGGTATACAAACTTAAGGTTTAGTTTAATTTAGTTTTACTACTTGGGATCTAGCTTGGTACTTGGGACCTGGGTTGGCCACTGTTGGAAACAGGATGCTGGGCTTGATGGACCTTTGGTCTGTCCCAATATGGCAATTCTTATGTTCTTATAGATACGCCTAGTGAAAAACGGAAGAGCAAATGGCTAGAAATATAAAGAGGGGAGACAATTTTTTTCAGGTATATTAGTGAAAGAAGGAAGGCAAAAATGAAATTCAGAGACCGCTATGTGGAGAGTGATGAGGAAAAAGCAAAATGTGTTAAACAAATATTTCTGTTCTGTGTTCTCGGAAGAAAATCCTGGAGGGCCAGGGTTGGCTGTTAAAGGTACATATCAGAATAAGTGGATAGCGTAGGAAGGAAGGAAGTGTTTATGAATAACTTGAAAAATTGAAGGAGGACAAAGCAATGGGACTGGACAAGATCAGTACAAGGATATTGAGGGGGTTCAGAGACGTTCTAGTGGGTCCTCTTAAAGATTTGTTCAACAAATTTCAGGAGATAGGAGAGGTTCCATGGGATTGGAGAAGAGCAGATGCGGTCCTTCTTCACAAAAGTGGTGACAGACAAAAATTTGAAAGCTGCAGGCTGGTAAGCCTCTCTTCGGTTTGCCCCCCACCTGCTAATTAAATTCAGGATTGTCTCCTACCTACAGATTTTTTCAAACCCACTGTGAAGGCTTGCTTTTGAGACCAAGCTGATTCTTTTGGCCTCTGTTGTGCAAACAGTTAGCTGGCATATGTGTGAGTCAAGGAGTAGGGGGGAGAAAAAGTGTACTTTTGCTGTTATAGCGACTACAAATTAGCCCTTTCACAGGATCAGGTGGGAAGAATGTATAATGAACTGGAGGCAGCAGTTAGTGTCTCCCAGTGATTGCTGAATTACGTGTCCTCAGGAAGCTAGTCAACAAAAAAAAAAAGAGAGCGAGAGAGAGAGAGAATATGAAACATCCTTCCCGTGCTGAATCATACGGAGGAAGTTGGGAAGTGCTTTCCAAATATGTGCCTTCCAAATATTCTGGTTACCAAGGAGACAGCTCTGGTTGTCCAATGAACTGTTAGCTGGAAACGTGGAATAGCAAAGCACTGCCCTTACGTTGAGCTCAGAGAATAATATAAATGCCGGCATCAGAAAACTACACAGACAACGAGGTTCCGAGCAGCTGATGCATGCAGCTAGCAAGAGGAATTTCACTTGCACTCCTGAGCAGCCTGAGAAGGGGAAACGAACTCGCCAGACTTGAATATTTTCTACAACGAAGAAGCTGATTTGAAGCATAGTCCGGATATTATAGCTTATTTAGTTAATTGTAGCTTTTACTTGGTTTTTTATTTTATCTTTCTAAAGATTACGCAGGCAAAATAAGCGATCCAGACAAGGACTTCATTCCGGAGCAACATTTTGAGATCCTACTACATGCAACAGTCAAGAACTGTGGCAACATAGACTTGGCCTATAGAAGAGGACTGGACGATTGTCTACGATTACCTAAAGCTCTGAACAAACAGCACTTGCTTACAAGGGCGACAGCTAACTTATCTGTTCTTTTTGCTTTTAAAGTTAAGCATTTGGTGGGTAAGTGGATGGATGGAACTAAGAGGATATTGGCCTGTTGAATTCTGTGTCATTTTGTCAAACCTCTAGAAAAGTTTAAACTAGTGGGATTTTAGATTTCAGTTACTTATTTAACCTGAAGGGGACAGGCAGTATGGCCATTAGAACAGCATCCTCTCTACCTTTAGTAAACTCCACACCAGCAGTGGCAGTACATATAGGGAGCAGCCATCCCTCAGAAATGCTGGACAGGATCAGGAAAACTCACATGTACCTTCTTGAAACAGTTTCGAAGCAGGTAGATGATGAGCTGGTAGGTTTTAAAAGATCAGTATACAGATTAAATTCTAACCTAGATGGGTACTCTCCCGTAGCAAAGATTGAAAGGTGGAAAAAGTCCATCAAGGCATGCTTGACCAGCTGTCAGAGTACTTTGGAACATCTAGAAAAGTGGGTCAAAAGGGAAATGAATGCTTGGAAAACAGTTTTTGGCAGATTTGAGAAAAGAATTGTTAAGACAGAAAGTACCCTATGTAAATCGTATCAATTGGAAGAAAGCAAAAAGCCTCTTCCAGGTATGGAAGACACGGAGAAAAAAGCAGGGGAAATGATGCATCAGAAACTGAGTCTCATGCCACCTCAGCCCAGCCTTCCTGAGCCCTGTCAAGAACAGAACTGGGCAGTCATCTCAGTGGATGTCCCAATTATACCTGAATTTGAGGCAGATATGTCAGAGGATCCTCGAGAGTTCCTGAGCAACCTTGAAAAATATTTTAAGGCAAGGGGGTGGAATGAGAAGCTTTGGTTGTCTCAAGTTGAATATCATATGAGGGGTGCAGCCAAAATATGGTGGGAATATAGGGAGAAAACAGTGAAGACCTGGGCCGAGTTTAAGAAGGAATTCTTACAATATTGTGAAAGACTTCTAGTTAGAGAGGCGATAAGAAGAGACTTAGACCTACCCCAGAGGCGATGGGAACTTCTAGATCAGTTTGTTTGGAGGAAGAGAGCACTTTACCTCAGACTTTATGCTGATGCTAATGAGGAAGATATGGTTAAGTTTATTACGAACACACTCCATCCAGTAATTAGGCAATATTTGAAACCTCCACTGCCAAAAACATTGGAAGAATTAGTTCAGCGAGGAGAGGATGTTCAATTAGATTTTGACTTGTCCGATGAAATAATTGCAGAGGGAGATGACTATGTAGATCAACCAACTGACATTTCTAACAATAACGTAGAGGAGATTATGACGCCTAATCCTTATGATAACAATGATTAAATATGCTGAAAAAGCGTAATCCCGAACAGGGGTATGAAGGGTATCTGACTAAAGCAGATGTTCAATACTGATTACTGTCACTGTTGTGAACTGTGAGAGTAATTTTTCTAGTAGTTCAATGTATGTTGAGCTAAAATTGCTTTGCAATTGTTTTTTTCCTAAAACCAATTTAGCAAATTGCTTAAACTATGTAAGTTCAAGTCTTATAATAAGAAATGACTTGTTAATTTAATAACCGTACCAAGCTCTATCTTTATGAAGAGGATGCGGTATGTAAACTTAAGGTTTAGTTAGAGGTCTAGTTTAAAACAAATTAAGTTTTCATAGTTGAAATATACCAAATTTTCGATCTATAACTTGGAGCGTTATTACAGTAATTTAAACAGGTATGAGCAAACATCCTGCAGACGTAGTTCCATGAGGAACTCAAGGAGGCTGCAGTGTTGCTCTCTTGTCATTCTTAGGAGTTACATTTGTAAGTGAGTTAGAATGAGGTCAAGTGTGCTCTGCAAGAATGCTTGTACACTTCCTGGGCACAACAAATTGCACCGATGCATTCCTTTCGCATCAAATGAAAAGGTACATTGTGCAAAAGAAGCCAAAATAAAGTCATAGAAAGGAAACAGTCCCAATCAAGAGTTTCACTTGGCGTGATTGCAAACTATTCTATGCGTTGGAAAGCTATGATCACTTCCCTTGGCCCTGTGTGCCTCAGGTCTAGAGTTCTGAGGTAAATAGCCAGGCTTCTGATCTTTGCAAAGTGATCGTTGCTTTGTTCCTCAGTGAGGTTTTAAGCAGATCTCAAACAGCTGTGTAATTAGGAAGTAGGCAGGGCACAGCTGGAGACAGAATGTAATGGCAATACAGTTAGAGGAACAAGTGCTCCTACTGCTTACAAGTTTCAAACTGGTGCTAATGCAACAGCTTTGTACATAGTTGCAAGAGACCATGGCGGCCATGGTCCATTTAACTCAACCCTTCCCAAACCACCCATATATCCTTTGTTTATATACCTCAGGGGGTTTCTAAATTTAGTTTATGACCTTACATGCAATATATTTGTTCAGTCACACAAGAGGTTAATCAGTTTGTTAGTAGCCTTAGTTTATTGAAGACATAAATTGGGTGATACACTCAGCTTTAGACTGAATGTTGATTAACACTTTAAACGAATGTATAGTAGTAACATAAACTGAGCCTAGAGTACTAAAGAACAGAAATAGTGATGCTGCTAAAAGTCTTAGATTTGTATCTGGGATGCTATGTATCAATGCCTTAAAAAAGCCTGTGCAAAGGTACATTTTGTAGGTGAGATGCTTTCTAAATCCTATGGGGAGCAGATTGACTTGATGAATTGATTTTAAAATGGAGAAGTGTCATTCAGGGAAGTAGTGCCTTGGAAAAAGATGGGCCTGATATCATTCAAAAATGAGGAGCTACAATCAGAAGACAGGACAATGGAGTAAGGGAAAATAGGACTCATGGTACTAGGCAAAAATTATTATGATCACTAAACTTTTACTAGGCAGAAGGGGATGCTGCAGGGAAGAGGTTGGTCAGCTGTGGTTTATTGTGGGCCTATCCTCTGAGATCCTGACCTGTTGAGTTTGAACAGAACTGGAAGCAGAACTTCACTCAGTTGACTTTGGCCTGATTTAAGTTGAGGTATCTCCAGTTCAACACGGTTGAATGACTGTGAAATGAGCAAAGCCATGGGGATTCAAACTTAATCTGATGCACAACCCTGAACAATAGAATTCCAAAAAAATTATAGAGTTGGAGACCCAACTCATGTGGTTTAATCCAAGCATTCAATAAACCTTGGCATCCATGGTGGAACAGGAAGAGCCTAGTTGCTATCATTATCCCAAACAAAAGTGGTAATGGTAAATGGTTTCTTTTATAGAGATAGGTGGATCATGCAAATACAGTTGAGAGATAAAGAGCCAGTCTTTTTTTTTAATAGTTGTTACTTTGAAAGATCTAATTAGTCATTCAGGAAAAGAATATATCTCCTCCAGTTCTCCCTTCCGATCAAATGCTTAGCAAATAAATGGGCACAGGTTCACAATGAACTTGTTACCCCTCTGGAAATATTCTCTGATTGCAATAGCTCATACCCAGTTCTATGTGAACAGCCACAGAGCTCAACAACCTACTTAAAAGAATTTCAAATACTGATGAACGAGTTTCCGTCTTGGAACACAACAATTATTATGTTTCTATCAGACTTGTAATGAAATAAAAATATCAACGATCCTGCCAAAAGCTGCTGCAACCTGAGGATTCTGAAAACAGCCATTTTCTCTAAAATTAGCAGCTAGCTATTCATAGAGCAAAAAATGAACTATTGACCATATATCAACTGACTTGGGGAGTTCAATATTAATTTTAGTTCTAATGCATTCTAAACTCAGAAACCTAGGGGGGAAAAAGACGTTGCTTATCATATATTGTTTTCAAGAAACATAAGGAAAATTTCTCATTCTACTAAATTCATCCTGTATCTCAACAAGATTCCAATGCTCTTACATGTGGAGTTGGAAAGCTTGATAGATGCCGAAATTGTTATCTCCTCCTAGGCAATCCAGTACGAATCACAAAATTCTCCAGAACTTGATACAGATTCTTCAGTGCCATCTACTTTTTCATAGAATAACAGGATAAACAATAAACCGCTTTACATGGGAATCAAGTTTCTGGAGCATATGCCCCATAAATCTCAAGAGGAAGTAAAGCATAAACTTAGTACTTCAACAGCAATAATGAATTTATTTTGCCTTAAGATGTTGGATGTGCAAAAGTTACGTTGTTCCTGTGCTCTAGAATCCTGCCACTTATCGAAAATATTAAACGTTTTAAGTAAAGGTGAAAACCTGTGACAGTGGTACATGAAAATGTATTTTTCTAGCAAATGTCGTAACAGTTGAAGATGGTTTGGAGATGTAGCTACTGTACCAAACTTTGACTGCTGAAAGTAGCAAGGTATCTCCATGATAGATACCAACGATGCTACGCTGAGGAAGAGAGCTGGAAAAAAAAGGTGTGTGGATCTTGAAAAGAATTCTATGCACCTTGCTGATGAAAAAATATTTTGGCTTGATGTAAGAAGAAGGGCTGACAAAATGCTGAATAAAAACAAAACAAAACCCAAAAACCCTCAACTTCAATGGGAACACTACATAACTTGGAACGCCTTGTGCCTAGAAAAGAAAACAATATGGCTGACCAGATGTTTTCATACATCACCTCAGAAAAATAAAAACAGGTCACACACTTAATAGTAAACTTCATCAGTATTCTACAGTCATTTCTTATTCATAACAAGATTTTTATCAAAATAGAAGAGCATGAGGAACATCTTTTCACTAACAGACACCACAAAATGTTTTGTATAACTCTGTGCCTACAGCTGAGACAAAGTGATTCACTAAGGAAGACTAGAGTGAGAACTGATTCTTGTCAGCATGAACTACAACAGCTGGACTTCTACTGCCACTTCTGAGATTTACTTATTCCATGTCCCACTTCTGTAATGCCACTGGCCTTTTGGTGGCACATAAGAATTGTTCCTCGAAGATGTTCCAAACAAGATCCAACTGCCTTTGGTCCTAGGAAGACATTCTACAACCGCCCTGCTGAGCCGTGTGCAAAATATACACCACGAATCCAGGACGAAAGGATCCAACGTAAGTATAAGTTCATTAACTAATTCATTCTTTGCAATAGTATAGTAGCTGTCCAGGGAAGGTACTGTAAGATTAGATTATTAATTTAACAAATCAAAAATCCTTCCCACAGTTCAATTCCCTTAAATTGGTGTATTGTTGCAACTTTAAAGTCCATACATACGTGTAAGTACTTTATTAGGAAGAATGCAGTGTACGTTCCAAACCAAATCTGGTTTCCTTCTGGACTTCAGTATTTCTGCAGAATGAGATTACATATGGCCGATTTAAAAAAACGAGGCAGTGATATTCAGGGTGATAATATTTAGTCAATTGATTGATTATTCTCTTATCACTAAATATTAAGAAGAATGCAAGTTGGATACATATAGCTGGTGAAAATAACTGGATATCTCTATATCTTTAGTCAATTTAACTGGTTAACTTTAAATGGATAACAGCTGAATATTGTACTCACTGCTCCCCTGACTCATCCTCTTGTGACCAAACAACATCTCCTTGCCAAGGCCAAATTTTAAATACTAATGCATGAGTCAGATAATTCCCAAAGTTATCAGTGAAAGCATTTTGAACATCAACCCCACTTACACATTTGGCCTGAGGGACTAGAAGGCTTTTCTCCTACTCCGTATCCTTGGGGAAAAGACCTTACCAAAATGGCCCACATAGTTTGTTAATGCAATAGCACTAGAAAACCTCTTGCCCAAATGAACTTCCATTCATTGGCCACTCTTGCACATCTACAGATTGACATTAAGAAAATCAAGCTAAATTCTGAGTTACACATTGGACCTGTTAGTTGTTAATCTCTCTTTAGTTTGGAATGTACACTTCACTGAGCTGTACTTACTGACGTATCAATAGCAAGTACAATATAATCAAACATTGACAACAGTGAAAATAGTTGTTTTCTGGTGACCCTTATTCAGACTGGGGTGATAATGAAGTACTGTAGAAAGTTATAGGAGGGGCCGCTGAGAAGATCTCAGCCCAACCAACAAAGTTGGGAGAGTCTCCATCGAGGGCTATACACTGAGTTCAACGATTTTCCACTTTTTATCATTCCATATTTTTCCGACAGAATGAAAAAAAAAAGTGGAAAATCACTTGAATAAGGCCCAAATTCTGTAACCAGCGCCTAAAGTTAGGGACCTATTTTGGAGGCGCCCAACTAGATAAGCGCCTATCTAAATTGAATAACAAGCTCAATTAAGCTTTTTAATCAGCACTGATTGAATCATAGGCGCCTATCAAGAAAGCACGCTTCTGTAACAAGGCGCCTCTAAAAATTTAGGTGGCCTTCAAAAAAATAGGCGCTTTGTTTGTTAGGCGTGGGCGTGGCTTCTTACAGAATCAATGCTCTTAAGTGCGCTTAAGTGCTCGCATGGGTGCCTAACTTTTAGTTGTGCCTAGAGCTGGCCTATTTCTTGGGCGCCTCCAAAATAGGTTCCACTCTGCGTGATTCATTAAACAGCACCCAATTTGTCTTGAATCTCGCTGAACGGTGCCTAATTAGGCGCCTAACTTTTGGGCGCTTCTTATAGAATTTGCCCTTAAGTGTATAGCCCTCAAATAGAGACTGTCCCAAGTTTGTTGGTTTGGCTGAGAACTTTTCAGTGGCCTCTCAAATAACTATGCTATAGACACAGTGGTAAAATCCTGCTTCTTCACCAGCCAGTTAGGTTGCTTAGAAATGTTTCAATTTATGATTTCTGTGCCTCTTTTGTTAGCTTTTATCTAAATATCCTCTTCCTTTATTTCTTTTTTTCTTTAGGTTCAAGTACAATATCAGAGGGCAACTTGTCTTCCTAGAGAACTGGTGGTTCTGTTCTACCACCACTTGCTTCACCAACTCTACGGAACACGCCATGCATTCCAGAATGAGGATGTGGCCACTCTCGAGTTCAGTTTGCAGTCGGCCTCACTAAACAGTCTGAGTGCCTTATCCAGCTCCTTGTACAGCAATTGTGGAGTGGAAGAAAGAACTTTCAGTGTGTTGTCCTGCTTGGTCTTTCATCTATAAGACTTCCAGGGCACAAATCAAACATTTTGACTGGATTCTAGTACATTGGGATGACATTTAGATTCTTTAGTGAGAAATATTTCAGAGAACTCAATATATATGAGCAAGAATTGGTGCTGCATAAGAACTTAAGAACTGCCATACTGGGTCAGACCAAAGGTCCACCAAGTCCAGTATTCTCTTTCCAAATGTGGCCAATCAAGGTCACAACTCAGCGTAACCCCAGTGCAATTGAACTGAGATAATGCCTAATTTAAGATTGATCTTTGTAGAGTTAAGCAGTTTTCTACAGTCCATTCTTTTCAGTTTCAGCACAGTTTTCACTTTTTGAATCTTTATTAAACTCTTATTTTATTTTCTCTACCAAAGTGTAATTATTCAGATTCTGTCTATTGCCCATTAATATATTTTTCTAAACATTTGCACTAGAACATGTGTATGTGATATTTGCTCGATACTGGTGTTTTGAAGATTTAAAATGTCATTTTGCCATGATTTTCAATATATTGGCTACCAGTTTGGATGAAGATTTTTCTATATGGCTAATCTTTTTGATAGTGAACAGAAGCACAAGTGTATATTATTGCAAAATTGTTATTGCATCTCTTATTAAAGATAATGTTGAATAAAATTAGCTGAGTGGCAGTCCATGGTGTCCTTCACATTTCCTTTCTAAAGGGATCTCGCTGCTTGTTGACTAACCTGGTTGCCATAGTGGCTAGTAGAATGTGACTGGGAATGGGATGAAGATGACCTTCATAACTACTACAGGGTATTAAAGATCTGAATTGGTTATTTAGTGAGTGGTGCAGTGGTTAAAGCTATGGCCTCAGCACCCTGGGGTTGTGGGTTCAAACCTAACACTGCTCCTTGTGACCCTGAGCAACTCACTTAATCCCCCCATTGCCCCAGGTACATTAGATAGATTGTGAGCCTACCAGGAAAGACAGGGAAAATGCTGGAGTACCTGAATAAATTTATGTAAACCCATTCTGAGCTCCCCAAGGAGAACAGTAGAGAAAATTGAATAAATAGTGTTAAAAGTTTCAGCCTCTGATAGCCAGAGCTGGTATTGTGACATCATAATGCCTCATTCCACCAATAAGAGCCAACCTCATCAGTGATGTCACAATAGCTGGATTGTCCTACACTTGGATCACTTTTGCTACATTTTGATTTCTAGAGTGGTGCAGTGGTTAAAGCTACAGCTTCAACACCCTGGGGTTATGGGTTCAAACCCACGCTGCTCCTTGTGACCCTGGGCAACTCACTTAATCCCCCCATTGCCCCAGGTACATTAGATAGATTGTGAGCCCACCAGGACAGACAGGGAAAAATGCTTGAGTACCTGAATTAATTCATATAAACTGTTCTGAACTCTCCTGGGTATACAAAAAATGAATAAATAAATAAGAGAGTAACAAATAATGTAAAGGGGGAGGGGGATTAAATCATTCTATGGCATTCAGTCAATGGATATCTTCTTATAGATAACCAACATTGGCTTTTACGAAGCTGAAATAGAGGCTTCTACCATGGGTTGGCGAGGTAAATGCTCCAACGCTCATAGAATTCCCATGAGCGTCAGAGGATTTATCTTGCCGGCCCACAGTTGAAATCTCTACCGTGGCTTTGTAAAAGAGGCTCTAAATAAATGTAGTTGTCTTTAACCATTCAAAAAAATAAAATCTTGGTAAAGTTTGCATGTTTGAACATAACTGCCAAATGATAACCAGATATCTTTACTGGGCCTCCTACATCCATGGTTCAAAACCGATATTGAACAAAGAGGAGAAAGAGAACTACTCCCGTGGTACCTTCATTTATACATCCTTCCATTCAGAGGTAACGGGACCCTAACATACTCTGTCCAAGCCAAGGCGCTCAAGATCTCAGAAGATAGACCAACATTCAGTCATAGCTGACTAATCTCTGAAGCACAGTCGGGAAAGCATCAACTCAGCCTGCTTCCTATAGCGTTTAGAAAGCTTCTCACCCTACAAATGTACAGATGCATGGGTATTTTTGAGACTTTGAAATATAGCACTCCAGATGTACAGAAATGCTTTTGTAACATCTTTTGATGTATGGTGTCAAAGGCAATATATATCTAACTAGTCTTTAAGCCCGTTACATTAACGGGTGCTAGAACATATGTGTGTGTGTCTGTCTTTATTTCTTTCTCTCTCTCTCCTTAGCTGCTTTCTTTCTTTCTGCCTTTCTTTTTCCTTGGCTGTCCTCTGTTCCTTTTTCTTCACCCCCCCCTGACCATCAGCATCTCTTTCCTTCTCCCCCTGTCCAGCAGTAGGCATCCCTTCCTTTTTTATCACCCCTCCTCCTTCTTATCCCTATGATACTCTTACCTTGCTCTGTCCCTGATCAGAGGTTCCCGACAGCCGCCCAGTTGCACCCATTGGAAAAGTTCCAACTGCCGCATCCCGCACCCCTCCTGATGCGGCTCCCGCTGTCCTTTCTGTCTGTCTTTGTCCCTGGCCCCCTTTGCCTGTCTGTCTTTCTGTGTATCTCCCTGCCCCTGTGTCTTTCTTATTTTCTTTGTGTTTCCCTTCCTCTCTCTGTCTGTCTGTCCAAAGCAGCATTCCCTCCCCCTCCATTTCCCTCCCCCCCCCCACATGTTCCCTCTGCAGCAGCATTAGCGTTTCCTCTACCCCCCCCCTTTTCCCTTCCCGCGGTCTGGACTACAAACGTGATGATTCCAGCAGCGCTTGCATCAGTCTCCACACGCTGCTTCGGGTCCTTCTACTGCCCTGATTTACTCTGGCACGTCCCTGATGACATCATCAGAGACGCGGCAGAGCAAATCAGGGCAGTAGAAGGGCCCGAAGCAGCGTGTGAAGACTGATGCACACGCTGCTGGAATCGCCATTCGGGCCCGCGGGAAGAGAAGGGGGTGGGTGGCAAAGGAGGAACGGAGATCGGCGGCAGCAGGAGGAACGGAGATCGTCGTCTGGCTGTGGTCGGGCTTGTGTAGAGCAGGGAGGCTGTGACGTACAAAGCGAGTAGGTGGTGACGTAAAACCCGCGCATGCGCACTCGTATTTTCGTGACGGATCAGGGAACATGTTTTTTTAGTGCGCATGCGCGGCCTATCATTTTATTATATTAGATTTAATTCCGGCATTTCAGTCCCGCTTAACCTCTAGCTCAATGCGAGTTACTACATGAAATATCAAAATACAGTAAATTTTCATCTAAAACCGATATATAACTAATAAACATTGAAATAAAATGAGAAAACTAAATATCTGTTAACTAACTTACGCCCTCTTTACACGGGTTTTAGCACTGGCAGCAGCGGTAACTGCTCCGACGCTCAGGAATTCTATGAGCATCGGAGCAGTTACCACCGTTGCCAGCGTTAAAACTCGCGCTACGCTTTAGTAAAGGAGGGGATTAGAGTCACCATAATCCAGTTAGTTAATCTTCAAATGCTTCAGGAATAGGGTTTTCAGAAATGATATGTAGCAAGTTACATTCCTAATATATGGAAAGCGGACCATTCTAAGGCTCAGGAGCTTTCCCAAACTAGGTTCAAATTTTTGTACTCTTTAAATCAACAAATTTGATGAGAGGGCAGTACAAATAGCAATTCTCATGATGGGAAAGTTGATATAGGACATAAGCTGTATAAAATCTTTAAAATAAATGACTTTAAACTGAATTCTAAACTAAACTAAAGCTTAACTTAGGGCTCCTTTTACGAAGATGCGCTAGGGTTTTTAGCGCACACACAAAATTACCATGCACTATAGCATGCGGTAGCTGAAAATCTACCGCCTGCTGAAAAGGAGGCAGTAGCGGCTAGCGTGCTCAGGAAGGCCTTAGCTCACCTTCATAAAAGGAGCCCCTAATATACCGAGTAATCATTCTGAGAAGGCTCGACTCGGTTTACAGCAATTAAATAAACAGGGAATGATTTACAAAGGATAAATAGAAGATAATGGCAAAATTTCAAAAGAATTAATTTTCAAAATGTTTGGCAAATAGAGTAGTTTTTAAAGATTTACGGAAAAATTGAAACGAACTGGAACTCCTTAAAAAAAAAAGGGGGAGATCATTCCAGAGTTGAGAGAATTTAAAGACCAAAGATTAACTGAAGATATTGACGCTTTTAATCCCTTTTTTAGAAGGAAGGGAGAGTTTAAATTGTTGGATACCTCTCACAAAGGAGAATCGGTAAACGTTCCAAAATAAAGGAATAAGAGGATTAAAGACACCATGTAGAATTTTAAAAGAATACAAGCGCATTTCAGTTGAATTCTAAAATAAACCGGGAGCCAATGAAGACTCTGAAGCAAAGGGGTCACATGGTCAAATTTACGTTTTCCAAAGATCATCTTCGCAGCAGTATTCTGAATTATTTGCAATCTATGAAGACAAATTTTTGCAATGCCCAGGTAGATAGCGTTACAGTAATCAAGACGAGATAATATAATTGATTGAACTAAGATAGAAAAATGACGGTGATGAAAAAGATGTCTAACCTTCCTCAGCATTCACTAAAGAAGCTTTTCATGACCAAGGAATTTATTTGGTCCTTAAAGGAGAGAGAGGAATCAAAAAGGACTCCCAATATCTTGGCAGAGAACTCAGTTGGTAAGGAGGACCCAGATACCAGAGCTACAGTAGGAGGAAGACAGTCCAATCTTGGACCTAACCACAAAAGCTTAGTTTTAGTTGTATTAAGCTTCATTCGGACAGGCTTGAAGTTTGGAAATGCAAAGATTTACTTTGGAAACTAGATTGGTAATATCCGGATCAATCTCAATCAATATAAAGATAGCTCGAAATGTCAATCAGTGTAATTCACTAAATGAACATAATATAAGAAGATAAGAATAGCCTTACTGGGTCAGTCCAATAGTCCATCTTCATAGTGGCCAATCCAAGTCGCAAGTGCTTGGCAAAACCCAAATATTAACAAACTATCCAGGCCAATGAGTATTAGGCCCCTCCCAATGTATCCCAGGATGCATTGGGAAGGGGGCATAAGGCCCTGATTGGCCCAGCTACCTATGGGTGAGGCCTTAGGTGCTTGGACCAATCAGGGCCTTAGGCCCCTCCTCAGTGCATCCCAGGATGCACCCAGAAGGGGAGGCCCACCATTTTGAAGAGGAGGACCTGCCGTCCAGAAGGAGTAGGCATCCCTCCAACTGGCCTGACGATGAAAGGTAGGGGGGGGGGTCAAGTTGGGCTTTCGGGTGCTGGGGTAGGGTATTCAGAGGGGGGTATCAGGGATTCAGGGGGCCAGCAGAAAAAGGGAGTGGGCATCCCTACTACCTATCATGGTTGGGAGGGAGGTATCGGGTTCATGGGGCAAGTGGCAGGAGGGAATGGGCACTTCTCCTTCCTATTGCAGTTGAGGGGGGTGTCAGCACTTCGGAGGGCCAGCAGAAAAAGGGAGTGGGCATCCCTATTGCCTATCATGGTTGGGGGTGTTTTGGGTGTCAAGCAGGAGGAAGTGGGCATCCCTCCTGCCCATTGGGAGGTCCTCTGTCCACCGCAGCTGGCTCAGCTGATTGAGGCAGGGTAATTCCCCCACCACCACGATCAGTTGAGCCCGCAGGACTCTTCAGTTGATCGGGGATAAATTCCTCTGGTGTGATCAGCTTATGGCTGCTTCGGTCTAGCAGCTGGAATGTAGGCAAGGTTTTCCAGGCCTATATTTCAGCTGCCTCTCTTGGCATGAATTGCAGCTAGATAGCCACTTTAGCCCACCTAACACCAATTCTGGCATTAGTCATACCTACATTTTCATTCCATGGCCTACAGCAGATACCTAGCCTTGATTCCAGTTAGCTTAAAAAGTTTGGATAAATTCCTAAAAGGGAAGTTCGTAGGCAGATCCTTTTTCATGTTTTCAATTCCCTTCGGGAAGTCCATTGTTACAAATCTCGGTACCATATTATCTTCTAGCCCTACTACAATATCACTCATAAACATATTGAACAGAATTGACTGTAGCACCGATCCTTGAGGCACTCTACTTCTTACCTTTCCTTCCTCTGAATCAAAGGTCAGTACT
The DNA here is from genome assembly GCF_902459505.1 of Geotrypetes seraphini. Lineage (NCBI taxonomy): Eukaryota > Metazoa > Chordata > Amphibia > Gymnophiona > Dermophiidae > Geotrypetes > Geotrypetes seraphini. The sequence continues at coordinate 16,872,413 of NC_047085.1, forward strand.
CTATCTGATTAATTTTAAGGCATTTGGAACATCAAAAAATCCATGAGAAACAAATAAATTATTAAAACCATTATATTTAACTTACTAAAAAGAGTGTGTGTGGGGGTGTTGAGGTTACATTCAATCCATGATAGGCAAAAACACTGAAAATCGTCATGGTTATTTGCTTTGGAAAACATCTGCATTTGCAACTGGTAATTTTTGAATGCAATCTGGAGATTTCAAGATTGAATTTTATAATTTTGTATTTATCATTTTTTATATTGGTATTAGTATAATCATTTGGGACCTGATTCTATAAATGGCTCGTAAATCGGTAGGCACCTATGGAAATGGCACCTACAGAGTATCATTCAAAGTTAAGCGCCATTTATCGATTTGCACCTAGTGACGCCTGACTTACCCCTCCCCCCTCCTTTACAAAGCCACGTTAGCATCGGACTTGTTACGCTAAAAATGCTAGCGTGGTTTGTAAAGGAGGGGGTTAAATTAATAATAATAATAATTTTATTTTTTATATACCGCCAAAGCCATAGTAGTTCGAGGCGGTTTACAATAAAGAAGGGCTGTACAATCAGCAGATACAGATACAATTAATATATGTAAGCATGGAACAGGTACAATATAAAGGGTCAAATGTAAGGTGAGCGGGAAGGAAGGTAAGAAAAAAGAGATCTTGGGGGCAAGGGTCGGGCAAGGGGTCTTAGGCTACAAATCGGTTAAATAGATTAGTTTTTAATAATTTTCTGAAGTTTAGGTAGGATGAGGAACGCGAGATAATATTAGGTACCAGTAGGTGTCTAAAACTTGGGCACCAGTATATTAGGACAATCTCCACCCATAACCATACCTACTTTTCAGGTAGGCACCTTGGTGCAAGCACCTACCATGTTAGGCTCTGACCCAAAAGTGGTACAGTAGTTAAAGCTACAGCCTCAGCCCCCTGGGGTTCTGGGTTCAAACCGAAGAAATTGACCCCAAGAATCCACAGAGAAAGAAGTCCAAAACAAACCAAAGGAACACTGTGGTATGGCGATGATCCTGAGATGGACTTTAATGAGAGAATCAAAGTTCCAAGTGTACAATAAAAATCCAAGTTCCAAATATACAGTAAAATAATTGACATAAAAAAATAAATAATAATCCACATGAAAAGTTTTGATTCCAGCAGCGGTCGTCTCTCCACATTCCAGTTTTTTTCACTTATTCATCATTAGAGGACTATTAGGGACCCCTGAAGAAGACATCCTGTCGAAACGCGGACCGTGTTGGGTCCAGCACCATTATGATTTGTATGTGGATTTTTACTTTTCATGTGGATTATTATTTATTTTTTTATATTAATTATTTTACTATATATTTGGAACTTGGATTTTTATTGTACACTTGGAACTTTGATTCGCTCATTAAAGTCCATCTCAGGATCATCGCCATACCACAGTGTTCTTTTAGTTTGTTGTGGGTTCAAACTCATACTGCTCCTTATGACCTTGGGCAAGTCACTTAATCCCCCCATTGCCCCAGGTGCATTCGATAGATTGTGAGCCCACTGGGACAGACAGGGAAAAATGCTTGAGTACCTGAATAAATTCATGTAAACCATTCTGAGCTCTCCTGGGAGAACGATATAGAAAATTTAATTAATTACTTAATTAATTGATTTTTAAAGGTGCTGTTCAATGAATAGTTATGAATGAACCAAATATAAAATTAATTATAGGTACCTAGATTGGCAAGGTGTGCTGAGCTAGGCGCCTAACAGTAGGGCTTTTTATAGAATCAGGGCCTTGATTTTTAACCCTTATATGCACATTTAGGATGTAGTGGTTATTTTAACTAATTTATATGTTTATTTGTTAACAGTCCTAATGAGCCCCTGATGCAGCCCTTGCATGGCTGAAACATGGCCATGTTGGGCATTCTAGAATTTTGACGATTGTTGTGGCAAATAAATTCTATGCAGACATTTCTTCTGGGCTTTTCGCTTCTATAAGATTAGTGCATGACCATTAATAGAGAAAATGGAAAATTAACTATTTTCCGAGTGTGGCAAAAAAATGTCCCTAGTGTGGGGGAAAAACTCACATAAGGGCACACTACGTAAAGCCACTTTCTACCACAGCTTAATCAAAAGGAGCCCTTAGCAATTATATTTGTTGCAGGTTTCCAGGTCTCGCAACCTCTTGTCAGGTAGAAGCCGACATTTGGCTTTCTTCAGGGTGTGCTGTGAGGTCTGCACTTTGTCTTTGTAAATAGTGGGTCCTCTGACCTGATTGGCAATAGGGCAGGTCATTGGTCACCAATATCTATTTTGGTGGGAGACACTGAGAGAACATATAACACCCAGTTTCGCAGGAAGAACATCTTTATCTTGCTCCAACATGTCCTCTTACTGACGTTGAAGTGTACTCGTTCTGCAGCTCCTCAGTATCTCTCCTCTCTTGTTACCTCCTATACCTCCTGTCCAAGAACTCCACTCATCAGACAAGTTCCTCTTCTCTGTACCCTTCTCCTCTACCGCCAACTCCTGTCTCCGTCTCTTCTACCTTGCTGCTTTGCATGCTTGGAACAACCTGCCTGACTAAAAGCCTACTTATTTGACTTGGTTTAAACACTGACCCAGCCAACATATCTGCCTGTCATTCCCTTAATAGTTCCCTGCCACCTTTAGCTCCCTCTGTGGGTCTGTCATAATTAGATTGCAAGCTCTTCTGAGAAGGAACCATCTCTTGCATGTACAATGTACAGCGCTGCGTGCACCTGACAGCGCTATAGAAATTATAACTTGTTAAACTCACCAGAGACTTTGCCATTGCATAGAAAAAAAAAAAGAGACCAACTGATTTTCCCACCAAAATTCAGATTTGTAACCCACGGACTGCCCTGTTCCCAATCTGGTCAGTGGACCCACTATTTACGAAAACAAACTGCAGGCCTCCAAATATACCCTGAAGAAAGCCACAGCATGATGGCTGAAATGTCAGTTTCTACTAGACGCAACGAGACCCGGAAACTTGCAACAAGCATGATGCTAGCTGTGGAAAACCCCGAGAGAGCCATTAGCAAGTCTTTCTTTTCTTTGTCATGTTACTTTTCCATTCTTCCTGCCTCACACTGTGCACGTCTTTGGGGGGGGGGGGGGTCTCTAAATTGTTACCATGACACAAATTGAAGAGAGAACGTTGGAGCTCATGTTCCAATTTGGCGTCTTTTTTAAAATTCTTTATTCATTTTGAAAACTTACAGCAAGCGTACAGGAATATATCATTAGTAACAACAATAACACTTGTAATTCTCATATAATTCTACAAACATAAAAATTATATCCCGGCCCACCCCCCTTCTTTCAAATATTATAATCAGTTATATCATAAATATAATATAAACATATAATTTAGTGAAATTTCCAGAAAAACTCCCCCCACCACCCCCCCTATGTGTACAAATATTCATCCAAGGAAAATGATGTTTACTCCTTACAATATCGTTCCAATGGCCCCCAGATCTTTATAAAATTATTATAGTTCCCTTTCTGTATTGTAATTGCTCTTTCCATCTTAAAAATATGGCATACCGAATTCCACCAAAATGTATAATTAAGATTAATATAATTTTTCCAGTTATTAGTGATATGCCGAATAGCAACCCCAGTCAAGATTAATAATAGTTGGTTATTATGTGCTGATATTTGACTTTTTTTCCTCATAGACATGCCAAACAGAATAGTATCATAGGATAATGCAACATGGTTTTCTAATGGACAATTTACTTGAGTCCAAATCGAATTCCAAAATAATCTTATACAGGGACAATGGTAAATTAAATGATCAAGTGTCCCCGCTTCCAGATTACAATGCCTCGGCGTCCTTAAAATTTCCATTATTAGAGCTCTGTGCATTCACTATGGGGGTCTTTTACTAAGGTGCGCTAGCCAATTTAGCGCTCCGTTAAATGCCTTTATATTCCATGGACGTGTTAGCGGTTTAGCGCGCGCTAAATCGGCTATTGCGTCATAGGGCTCCTTTTACTAAGGTGCACTAGCGTTTTTAGAGCACGCGGCAGACTAGCGCGTGCTAACCCCGCTCTACGCGGCTAGAACTAACACCAGCTCAATGCTATTCTGCGCAGCTTAGTAAAAGGAGCCCTTAGTAAAAGAGGGGGTATGTTACTTGTCTGCTGAAAAGTAGCACCAGTCAGTCCAAATAAACTTTCCTTTTCACCACTTCTATCAAATTCACGCATTGTATGCATAGAGGAGAATTTATGTGTCCTTGTGGCACAAATACAGTATTTTGCGCCATTCAAATGGATTCTCAAGCTTTATACAAACAATTTTTAAACTTAGGAGACCTACAAATCAGTCAATATTAGAAAATGCAAAGGTGTCGTCTGCCCGCCTGATCCTTAAATCATTCCGGAAGATACATCGTACAGTCAGAATTTATTGTTAGAGAAGTTTAAGGAAGGCAAAAACGCTTGGCATTCTAGAAGTATCTTGCTATTTGAACAAACTTGCTCAGTTCTCTCCACTACCACCAATTCATAAAATTGTGAAAAAAAAAACAACAACCCTGCTCTGAACAATCTATATATTATTCCACTTAAGATTGGGGCTGAGATTATTTATAAGCTTCATTTAACTTTCCTCTCTCTTTCTGGGGTTTTCTTAAGTCTTAGATTGACTCACTTGTTCTTTTTCATCCCTTTCTTTCTATCCTTCGTATTTTAAAAGGCACATATTATTAGATTTCTCTTGACTAAAGACAGCACTGGTTACCAGTGGAAGCCAGGATAATATTTAAGTCTGCATGTCTATGTTGTAAGACGTTGATAGGTTTTGCAACTATTTACCTCTACTAAACATTTTGTATTTCCTACCAATTTATGACATACACGTGGAACGTTTCTGTTCTCATTTCCTACGTTGAAAAGATGTGTTTATAAAAGATTGTTAGTCAGAACTTTATCTTAGGCTGATATCTGGGGTAAAACTATAAGTGAACCTACTTACCAATCATTCAGAAGATCTTTGAAAACCTACTTATATGATAAATTTTTCCATAAATATTTCAGGCATGTTTTTTTTTTTTTTAATCTTTATTAAGTTTTCAACACTAACACAAGTGCAAACAATATACATACATAAGAACATAAGAAGTTGCCTCCGCTGAGGCAGACCAGAGATCCATCTCACCCAGCGGTCCGCTCCCACGGCGGCCCATCAGGCCCACTGCCTGAACAGTGGTCTCTGACTGATTTTATAAATTACCTCTAATCCTATCCCTATAACCTTACCTCTACTCCTATCTGTACCCCTCAATCCCTTTGTCCTCCAGGTACCTGTCCAGACCTTCTTTGAAGCCCTGTAGCGTGCTTCTGCTTATCACATCCTCCGGTAGCGCGTTCCATGTATCCACCACCCTCTGGGTGAAAAAGAACTTCCTGGCGTTTGTTCTAAACCTTTCCCCTTTCAATTTCTCTGAGGGCCCCCTTGTACTTGTGGTGCCCCATAGTACTTATAGGAATATAGTACATATAGTGTGACCAGCCAGATATTCTCCCTGCTCAGGTCCCAGTTAGGACAGAGGAAAAAGGGGAAGAAAAGAAATCCTGGAGAGGAATTGGGAAGGGACAAGTAGTTACTAAACATAATAATAACACTGTCCACCGGGGGAGCCCAGGAGGCCCTTGAACACTGCCAGGCTGACAAAGCAGGGCGTTACCCCAAGGTACTTAAACCTGTGTGTAAGAACAGAGAGGGAAGCCAGCTAGGGAGGAGGTTTAATCCTTTCCTCCCAAAAGAGTCCTCTCAGCCAAGCAGGAGCAATGGCCCCGTTCCAATGGAGGTGCTAGAGGAAGGTCAGGTTGAAGATCCTGTGTTCCCTGGAGAGTTACCTATGGAATTGGAGGAAGGTTGGTCAGAATTTGCTCCTCAAGTCACTGAAGCAATGCAGGTGGACTTTGCCTCCATTTCCAAACAGTGAGTGTGATTTTGGATGCTGGACTGTTTAGTGAATGTTTTTTTTTGGTTCTTTTTACAAGCTTGGGAGTGATTAATGGGGAGAGGTTTTGCTGTTATCCTGGGTGGGAACTGTGAGAGTCAAACTAATGACTGTTTGTGGGCAAAACCTATCACTCCCTCGTTTTCCTGGCAATATATGGAACTAGCCAGAGGCTTGTAGAGACTGTGGCACTTCTGGGAGGTGAAGATAAATTCCTAAGACTGTATTGTTTTTTTTTTTGGTGATTTTGAAAATTGCCTGCTTTTGTAGCAGCCAGTGTTTGGTTTGAGTTGGACTACAAACGCTGAGCACAGCTGAAGTGGCCTCAGTTCTGAAGGCAAGGCAAAGACTGGTTTGTATGCTGGCTTTGTACTATTTGAGTTGTTTCTCATTGTTGGTGCAGCTGTTTGAACATTCTGATCAATGTAGCAGTCATCTGAAGAAAACTACTTACCTGAATTCAGGAAGAATAAATATGATTATGCTTTTGAAGAAATAGATGATAATGACTTTGTGTTGTTTTTGATTCCATCTTGGAATCCAGTCCTGCAGGGTGGCTCCTTTTCCGGGCCACACGTCTGGGTGCTATTGGTGAAAGGTTCCATTGTGATAGTTATACAGGATTGTTCTGCATTACAGTGGGCCACATAAATTTTGGTATCAGGAGTGGGATATAGCACCTCCTGCAGGACATCCGAGGAACTGCAATTTAAAAAAAAAAAATTCACTAAACAGTCCAGCATCCAAAATCACACTCACTGTTTGGAAATGGAGGCAAAGTCCACCTGCATTGCTTCAGTGACTTGAGGAGCAAATTCTGACCAACCTTCCTCCAATTCCATAGGTAACTCTCCAGGGAACACAGGATCTTCAACCTGACCTTCCCTCTAGCACCTCCATTGGAACGGGGCCATTGCTCCCTGCTTGGCTGAGAGGACTCTTTTGGGAGGAAAGGATTAAACCTCCTCCCTAGCTGGCTTCCCTCTCTGTTCTTACACACAGGTTTAAGTACCTTGGGGTAACGCCCTGCTTTGTCAGCCCTGGCAGTGTTCCAAGGGCCTCCTGGGCTCCCCCGGTGGACAGTGTTATTATTATGTTTAGTAACTACTTGTCCCTTCCCAATTCCTCTCCAGGATTTCTTTTCTTCCCCTTTTTCCTCTGTCCTAACTGGGACCTGAGCAGGGAGAATATCTGGCTGGTCACAATAGGAATAATCGCAATCAGCACTTATAATCCGTCAATTACATAGAAACATAGAAATATAGAAGATGACGGCAGAAAAGGGCTACAGCCCATCAAGTCTGCCCACTCTGCTTACCCACCCCCTGTCTATGCCCTAATGACCCAATTTCCTTATCTTGACCCTCGTAGGGATCCCACATGGGTATCCCATTTATACAATACAGAAAGAATAAACCCCCCTCCCCCATCAAATATTTTCAAACAGGGAATACAAAACAGATATCCCCCCTCCTCCCCACCCTCTCACCCTCTCCTGGATGCGTCTTAAAACAATGGAAAATCAAGATAAAGACAATTATAACGAAGCCACAAAAGACGTCAAAGGACCCCAAACTAATTTGAATATCTTCATACTTATAACACAGACATAAATTCGCCCACCAAAAAGTAGAACTAAGGCGATGATCCCAATTTTTCCAATTACGAGTAACCATTTGCATGGCTATCCCGGTCATAATAAGGAAAAGCCGACATTTATATCTGTCCAATGAGAGTTTAAGATGCAATATCATCCCACATATGACAACATCAGGCATGTTAATGTATGTACTGTCGCTGCTGTCTGACAGCTTCTCTCGATGTAAACCGCGAGATATAAATAAATAATAATAATTATTACTTGCTGACAGGTGCCTAAGGGCTCCTTTTACTAGCATTTTTAGCACACGCACGAAATTACCGCACGCTATACCGCGCGGTACGCTTCTAGAATAATGCCAGCTCAATGCTGGCATTAAGGTCTAGCGCGCTCGGCAATTTAGTGCGTGCTATTCTGCGCGTTAAGGCCCTAACGCACCTTAGTAAAAGGAGCCCTACGTGTAGACGCCTACCTTAAAGAGCTAGGTGCCTACCAGCTAATTAAATTTTTTTTATAATTTCTTTTTTAATGGCACTTTCAATTATCAGCGCCAACTAAGGAAATTAAGTGAGGTGCTTAGATGGCTAGGCGCACCAATCTAAGGGGTCCTTTTACTAATATGCATGCTAAATATTAATGCGCGTTAAAACGCTATTGTGTGCATTATAGTCTATGGATGCGTAAGCGTTTAGCATGCGCTAAAACGGCTAGCACGCCTTAGTAAAAGGACCCCTAAGTGCCTAACTTCAGATATCTTTAAGGCCTGATGTATCCTCCTGTTTCCTAACTTTACAGGATCTCTAGGACTACCCCCAATTTGATACAATATGAGAAGAGTCTAGGCACGCAAAACTCAAAGTACTGGACTGGAAGCCCCCCCTGACATTCATTGAATGGGGGTCCCTGAAGAAAGAGCTGACAGGATGGGCAGACATAAGAAAAGCGGAAGAGGACAGCAACACAAGCTAAAAGCAGGCGATAGAAATACGGCAACAGATCTTTATGTAAGGAAAGTTAGCAAAAGCAAGAGAAAATAATGATGCCAGGAAATTGGGGTCAGGGGGTGGGGGGGGGGGGGAAGAGGCAATCATGTGCTGTGACCCAGTAAAGAATATATAGATACTGGAAAATGTTGAGAATTACTTGCCTTAGGGGATAAAGTGAACTGGCAAGCGACAGTGGTTGCTCTCAGACACAGCTCCTTTTCCTTCTAACTCCTCCCAGAAGTGCTACACCCAACCCAGAACTACCCGAATTTCAAGAAACTGGTGAAAGCCTTGCTTCTCTGCCACACCGTAGCAGCTAGAAAAATTCAGCACCATGGAGAGCTGCCTGAGTCCTCAGCGCGTCCACCATTATCCACCAATAACCTAAAACTCTCTAGCTGACCTCATATGTAGGCAGGCTTACTGGTGTCCTTTAGGTGAACTATCTAACCTTGTGATGTTCCGGAAAGGGGTAGAATCACAAGAACATTGTGGAACTGTGGGAGTGTTCATTATAATCAGCGGAAGGCTCTGATGATAGCAGAAATCCTCCTTTGACTGTTTTTGTTATGCGCCATCGACTCGTGCTCAAGTCCTAGTGACTTGATGAATTGCGGATCCATAAAGAAACCAGTTATGTGCTAGTCCTGAAAGGTCCTCCAGCATCATCCCCATGGTTGTTTTCAACGTGTCCAGCCATCTGATTGCAGGTCGCCCTCGTCATCTGGTTCCTTCGATCTTCCCAAACATGATGTCCTTCTCCAGTGATCTCTCTCTTCTGATGGTGTGACCAAAACAAGACAGTCGTAACTTCTAGAAAACTTCTAGAAAACAGAAATTATTCCTTGTAATTCCAGGTTTATATTTCCTGCCTCTAACCCTTTGGCTGTAAAGACGAGCCTTCTAACTAAGCCTTATCAAATGCAGGACTCAGAATTACATGAGCCGTTATTGGCCACCTGGGCTAGTAAATTAATAAGCTAAAAGGAGTGAAACAGGAGGTGTCAGATCCACTATCCTGTCAGGGTTTGCTAGAAAGTTGGAGGCCCCTCTGCATCCCTTCTAATTGCAAAGGACCGGATACTCGAAACCTGATGCTAAATTAAAAAAATACTCTGATAAGAGAGATCTCTGCATAGTACTTAAACACAAGTCTATAGCTGAAAATATGAGAACTTACACTCTATCACAAACATACGATTACAGTGAAAAAAAAACAATCATAAGATAAACACATTAAAAACCAGTATAAAACACAATAAAACAAACAAACAAAAAAATCAATATACAGATATTTCCATTAATTAAGTTAATTATTAAGTTTCAAGTTTATTAGGTTTTTTTTATATACCGCCTATCAAGGTTATCTAAGTGGTTTTATAATCAGGTACTCAAGCATTTTCCTTATCTGTCCTGGTGGGCTCACAATCTATCTAACGTACCTTCATTCCTCAGTTCATAGCACTAATAACTACCTCCTAGTGGTGTTGCATTGCCAGTGATATGCTTTTAATGAGCCCAACGTAAGTACAGAGCTTTAAAGCCTCCACCTAATCACATCCTTGGACTTCCCTTCTATTTGAAGAAAAAGTGTATCACTCTAAAGTGACAACATAGTGTAACTCAAAAATAAATGTGAAATACAGTAGAGAATGACACGGGGAGAAAATCTGTCCCCGTCACTGCCCCATCACCGGACCACCGTCCCCTTCACCACCCTGTCCCTGCAATCCCCTTCACCGCCCCATCCCCATAGCATCCACCCTTCCCTCTCGGCACCTCACTGCTCTTTGGCACCCCTCGCGCGGTCCGTGCATCTCCCTCCCTCCCCCTTAACTTTGTGGCACGTTTTAAGGTTTCAGACTTGTTAAAAGCCGCCGGAGTGTTCATGCAGTCACGTGCGTGTGTGGGCGGAAGCTTCTTCTCTGACGCAACCAGAAGGTTTGGCACTGTTTCCATAGTATTCTCATCTAAGTGACATTTAATCACCTTTATCCTCTCCTCCCCCCTCCACCCCTCTCCCTACCCACTCCTCCCCTCCTCATCTTCTCCCACCCCTCCTTCCCCTTCTCCTTCCTCACCCCCCTCTTTAAGTCGCCTTGAGCCTATCTAGGTATGAGCAACGCAAAAATAGAAGATTAGATTAGATTAGTATGGGTCGGGTTCCGTTCCCTACAGCGAGAGCATCAGACCTTGGGATCCCATCATGTGTCTGCATAACCTTAAGTGATAAATAACTGATGACAATACTGATAATCAGCCGTTAATTCTATCAGTGCCAGCTGAAGGGATTTTGCTAAAGAAAACTGTGTTTTACTCCTTTTACCCCCAGATGTAGGGAAACAGAAGTCTGTAGGAGCAAAGCACTTACAATACACAAGTTCAGCACAGGAGAGACTTTCCATCTTGTACTCATTGCTATGGAATGGTTCCTAGCTGGTTACACAGCATGTAACCAGCTAAGCCTAGTATTCAGTATGAGATGGCCATTGAATATAAGCCGTTAGCAGGACCGTGAAGTTCTATGTGGTTTACAATGATTATAAAAAATGTTACAAATTGAATAGAATTGACATAGTTAATATCTATTGTTTAGCAGTTCTAGAGATCTGGTATTGAGAGAGAGATTGTGTGAATCAGTTTCCTATGTACTTTAGGAACAGATATGTTTTCAGTTGTCTCCTAAATTCCCTATATGTGTTGGCAAGCGTAAGTAGTTGTTTCAGATCATTGCCCCATAATGCTGCTTGATAAGAGAGAAGATGTTGGTGATGAATTTTGAATTTACATCCTCTAACCAGGTGGGGGGGGGGGGAAACAAAGTTCAAGTTTGAGCTTCTTTTATGTCTATTGGTTGAAAAGGAGAATAGGTCGGTTATGTATTTGGGGGCTAGACCGAATAGAACCTTGACGCAAAAGCAGCCAAACTTAAACCTCACACGCGCCTCCAAGGGTCCCGCGGCAACAAGGGGGCATCCGTGGAAAATCAGGGGCGGGAAACTGCACGGGGACACCAGGAAATTCTTTTTCACTGAAAGGGTGGTTGATCGCTGGAATAGTCTTCCACTTCAGGTTATTGAGGCCAGCAGCGTGCCTGATTTTAAGGCCAAATGGGATAGACACATGGGATCTATTCACAGAGAAAGGTAGGGGAGGGTCATTGGGGTGGGCAGACTAGATGGGCCATGGCCCTTATCTGCCGTCTGTTTCTATGTTTCTATGAGTCGGTAGGAGAGAGTTATGTGATCGAACTTCTTCAACCCGAAGATCAGCCTGAGTGATGCATTCTGCACCAGTTGCAATCGCCGCATGGGTGGCCGCCTAAGAAACGGCCATGTGTTAAAATCACGCAACGGTGACGTTTGCAGAATTGCCGTTTTCATCAAAGGTAAGCACCGGAAATGTAGGCCAGGGTTTTCAAGGCCTACCTTTCTGGTGCCTAGCTCTTAGTCGCCTCCTTAAACATGATGAAGGTGCTATTTTCCTAGGCGCCGGTAGGTAAATTTTTTAAACAATATTTATAAATTACTTTTACCACTTAAGTTAGGCGCTGTTTATAGAATATGGGCCTTAGTGCCAATATTCATTAACAGACTGGCTAAGTTTAGAGACCAGATAGACCCATGCAAATAGCAAATCTATCTTCAGATGTTATAACTTAGCCGACCATAGTCGGCTTAAACAACTATGTTTCTAGCGGCCAAAGAAAACCTCCGGAAATTCAGTACCAGTCACTGGATATGGCCCAACATTGAACCTTCTGGTTCACTGCCGACCACGGGAGATAACCAGGTTGCCTCTCGCAGTCTGAATACATCGAGCCCTTTGTATATACGTTTGTTAGCATTTGAAGTTCTGCTGGATTCATGTGAAATTCCTTGTCACTGTTTCTAAATATAACTGTCCTTAAGAGACTTTAGTCAATTCTGGTTGGGTTCACCGAGTTCTTGAGGGCAGAAACATATCAAAGTCTGAACTGATTAATTGGCTTCTGGATATATATCCAGTCCTGGCCTAGGTCCCAAAATCAATCCATTTGTGGGCCCTTTTACTAAGGCGGGCTAGCTGTTTTAGCGTGCACTAAATGCTAACACGTGCAAACGCGTCCATTATATCCTCTGGACGCGTTGGCGCGTTAGCATATAGCGTGCGCTAAAATCGTCTACCGCACCTTAGTAAAAGGACTAATTGGTTAGGTACCCAGTTCCCACTCCATGAGACAAGCATTAGGCACTGAGGTTACGCAAGACTCCAGCAAATTATGGAATTGACTTTTATGTAAATGATGTACTCAAATTATGTAAATTATGTAAGTGCACACATTCCGAAATAAAACCTCAAGTTTCAAGTTTTATTTAAAATTTGATATATTGCTTTAAAAAAAATTGTCTAATCGGTGTACAAAATCATAACTATTAAAATCACAAGGGAAGACATTAGACAATAAGACTTAAATGACGTACTGGATACAAGTGGGCTGAGGAGATACACAATTTATGATAGTAACGAGAGACATAGAAGCTCAATACACAGGGAAGGGGATATGCTCTTTCTTCTAAAGAGATTAAGCGTCTACTTATCATAAGAGTCTTTGAAGAGGAAGGTCTTTAAATTTGTTTTGAATCTATTCATAGTAACATAGTAGATGACGGCAGATAAAGAGCTGAATGGTCCATCCAGTCTGCCCAACCTGATTCAATTTAAATTTTTTAAATTTTTTCTTCTTAGCTATTTCTGGGGAAGAATCCAAAGCTGAACCCGGTACTGCGCTTGGGTTCCTACTGCCGAAATCTCTGTCAAAACCAACTCCAGCCCATCTACACCCTCCTAGCCACTGAAGCCCTCTCCAGCCCATCCTCCCCCAAACGGCCATATACAGACACAGACCGTGCAAGTCTGCCCAGTACTGGCCTTGGTTCAATATTTAATGTTATTTTCTGATTCTAGATCCTCTGTGTTCATCCCACACTGCTGAGAGTTGAGTTGGTTCAACGAATGGCCACCAGGATGGTCTCGGGGCTCAAAGATCTCCCGTATGAGGAAAGGCTGGATAGATTGCAGCTATACTCACTTGAGGAACATAGAGAGAGAGGAGACATGATTGAGACGTTTAAATATATCATGGGCCGTATCGAGGTGGAAGATGATATCTTCTTTCTTAAAGGACCCTCGGCCACAAGAGGGCATCCGTTGAAAGTCAGGGGTGGGAAATTTCATGGCGACACCAGGAAGTATTTCTTCCACTTCAGGTGATTGAGGCCAGCAGCGTGCCGGATTTTAAAAGAAAGTGGGATACACATGTGGGATCTCTAGGAGGGCAAAATTAAGGGTGGTGGGTCATTAGTGTGGGCAGACTTGATGGGCTATGGCCCTTTTCTGCTGTCATCTTCTATGTTTCTTTGAACTCCGTCACCGTTTTCCTCTCCACCACCCTCTCTGTAAAGAAGAATTTACTTACATTGCTGTTGAGTCTCCCACCCCTTAACCTCAAATTATGTTCTCTGGTTGTACCATTTTCCTTTCTCTAGAAAATATTTTGTTCTACGTTAATTCATAGCATTTTCTTCACGTAGTAGGAGGGCAGGGAGTTCCATAGTGTTGGTGCTGTAACAGAGAAGATTTTCTTTCTGGTGGTATCATAGAATAGATGCCGCGGGGAGGGAACCACCAGGAGATGCTGATTGCTGGATCCGAGTGTTCTGATTGGGCAGCATGGGATAAGAACCTGCTACTAACCAAAAACCTAAAACAGTTCACTCAGCAATCTACACGCAACAAAAATGATAAAGGGCATGGAGAACCTTTCGTATGCTGAAAGATTGGAGGAGCTGGGGCTCTTCTCCCTAGAAAAGCGGAGACTTAGAGGGGATATGATAGAAACTTACAAGATCATGAAGGGTATAGAGAAGGTAGAGAGGGACAGATTCTTCAGACTGGCCGGGGCAACAAAAACTAGAGGGCATTCGGAAAAATTGAAGGGAGAAAGATTCAGAACAAATGCCAGGAAGTTCTTCTTCACTCAGAGGGTGGTGGACACCTGGAATGCGCTTCCGGAGGAGGTAGTAGAGCAGAGTACAATTTGGGATTTCAAAATGGGACTGAACAAGTTCCTGAGGGAAAAGGGGATTGAAGGGTACAAATAGAGGGGTACTATACAATACAAATGCTTTAGAGTAATAGACCACTTACAGGTCATTGACCTGGGGGGGCCGCTGCAGAAGCGGACTGCTGGGCATGATGAACCTGTGGTCTGACTCAGCAGAGGCTATGCTTATGTTCTTATACCATGTTGGTTTTTTTCCATATTATCCCTAATGCAGTATGAAGTTAAGAATATATATTGTGTCTGTTCAGAATTTAATGTTCATTGCATGTGAGCTTTTTATTATTTTGTTTGTACCAGCTATTAATTTATATTTATGTATGCTAATTTATGTACCGTTTACTATTATAAAATGACTATGGGGGTTACTTTAGAAGCATCCCCATGCATAAACAGCTGCTTTAAAAAAACTATCTATGCATTCCAGCATTTATAAACAAGCAAAAGCGTATTCAGAACAAACACGCAGAATACGAAACAAAGAAGGTAATCAATCAAACTGAATTACACCTATTAGTCCTCAAAGCTCAGGCCCCAAGATTATATAACTGGGAGTTAAAATCCATCCAACATAAGAAAAAACCTTAAGTATTAGCTCTTAATCCCAAAGAAAAGGTAATAAGCGCCAGTCATGAAGATGAACTACGAGGGTTGATTCCTAATTCATGGCAACAACGTTGAACAACAAAGTACAAACTGTTTAACTGTTAACATCCTTCAGTCTCAAATGCAACTGATGGTATTCACCGTCTTACCCATTGATGGCAACGAACCATGGATGATCTAATCTAATCTACACTACAACTTGTGAGTTGCACTTGTGAGTCGTTCCAGGTGACGTACAATTCGAGAGAGGTAGAAGAAGGTAGAGAGGAGAAGAGGTAAGGGGAGGAGACGGGAGTAGGACTTCTTCTTCCTCTATAATATTACAAAAATCCTACCCTTCCTCTCAGAGCACACTACCAAAACACTTATCCACGCCCTCATCACTTCACGCTTAGACTACTGCAACTCTCAGGCCTTCCACTTAGCCATCTCACTCCCCTCCAGTTCGTCCAGAATTCGGCCACACGACTCATATTCCGGGAGAGCCACTTTACTCACGTTACCCATCTCAAAAGACTAGCAACAAGGACTACTGGTCCAGGTTTTAAAGACTATCCCTGGCAGGGTCCAGTTCTCAATGGCTATCCCTGACAGCAATTAGTATATTGGGTACAAGTTTCAGTTGTTATTTCTGGCAACATTCAGTGCATAACGTTAAAGATGAGTGTTTTATGATTGGGACTTTTTATCTTTTGAATAAATAAACTTTTTAATTGAATTACTCCGGTCATATCCACTTTTTTGTTGTTTTGTGTTAACCAGAAAGTAGCACTTGACTGTCTCTAATCCTTTTATTAAACGCATAGGGTTAGATTCACTAAGGACACCGATCGTGTCCCGACCAGTTAGCGACCACTTTGCGACCCGATTTTTCTCCCATCCGATCCAATCCGCGCATGCAAATGAGGGGAAACAGCGTGTAAAGTAGGCAGGCAGTGATTCACTAACAAAAAACCTGGAACACTAACTGGGCTGGCCGATCAAAAAACAAGCGACTGCTGGGGACCAATCGCTCACGTCCTTTCCGACTGCATCTCCTGCTCTCTGCCCCGATCACCGCCCTGCTTCTTCTTCCTTTTTATTTTTTTTTATAGTTTACCTTTATTTATGATCTAATCACTCTGCTCTCCACGTACATATTATATCAGAACGCCAAGCAGCCTCTGCACAAGGGGAAGGGGCCAAGCACAAGAGAGCTACAGTCCTTCCTGACAATTCATTGGTTCAGTACAAAATCAAGGTCTCTAAAGTTTAATATCCTTTTCTGAAAATGGAATAAGACCTTCTGCCCCGATCGTCGTCCTGCTTCTGCCCCGACTCTCCTTGCCTCCTTGCCACGTGTTTAAAGCGGGTTATAACCACGGGCGCGCAAAAAAAAGTAAAAAAACAAATTTTTAAAAAGTTTTCTTTCCAGCTCTGCCGGGCATGGAGGGCCAGCGCATGCGCAGACCATCTACAGATGATCTGCGCACGTGTAGGGATCGCTGGAGAGCGATCCGTGCGTTCGGTTGGGAGCATGATTCCGATCGCCCTCATTTGCATGAGGGTGATTCGTGAATCAGTCCCACAGCCACGGATCTGATCGGATTGCAACTCTATCTACTTAAGCCTAACTAAGAAAAACCTCCACAGACTCCAACGGATTCAGAATGCCGCGGCCAAGCTCATCTTCGCTAAAAGTAAATTTGACCATGTCTCCCCGCTCCTGGCCAAGCTCCACTGGCTTCCGATAATCACCAGGATCCACTATAAATGCGCCTGTTTAACTTTCAAAATTCTATATGGTATCCTCCCTCCCTTTATCCCTCTTTCTTGGAATTCCTCAAACCCTAATACCACCAGATCCTCCCACAAATTAAAACTATCCTTCCCCTCACTAAAAGGCATTTCCCACACAGGAAAGCTAGGGACCTCCCTCCACTTCAAAATCACTGAGCTCTGGAACAACCTTACCTCCCCTCTTCGGAACTTGAGCTCTCTCCAAGTTTTCCGCAAACATCTGAAAACCTGGCTTTTCTCAAAAAATGTAAGTCTCCCTCCAATTTAGGAACCAAGGAAATTCTTATATCTTGGCATCCCAAGTCCTCTAAATTTTCTTCACACTTCTACCTCTAACCCTCTGTTGTAGTTCCTTCCTATTTCTCCTACTGTAAACCGCGTTGAGCTCTACGAACGTGGAGATGATGCGGTATACAAACCTAAGGATTAGATTAGATTAGATTAGATTGCTCACAGATCGGATCCAATCTGTGGCCTTAGTGAATCTAGCCCATAGTCCCTCGCTGTAGCTCTGAAAAGCTCAGGATTAGTTCCTCTCACACTCTGTACTACAGGTTGCTGGTTTCTTTGGTGAAGGGCTAATAGTGCCCTCATTAAAAAAAGAAAAGAAAAAAGCCTCCCCCTCCCCTCTGATGACGGCCCTCCCTGATATCCCCCAATGAACTGGCACTGGATACTAACACCCCCCACATCCACCCGCAGCAGCAGAAATGGCATGAGAGATGCCCACTCCTTCATGCCATACTGAACGCCCCCTTTCCCTGCCCAAGTGAGAAAAAATTGGCAGGAGGGTTGTTCCAGACATCTCTAGGTTAAGTTGAATCTTGATCTTAGATTTCCATCTCTAAAATGGTATATTGTAATGCATTTGTAATGTAATTCTAATGGAATGGATTCATTTTCTCTTTGTTAACCTTTTTTGGCATTGATTGGGAATAATATGGAATAAAAAAACACTATCTAATCTAGGTCAATCCTTTCAATCTCTGCCACTGTTAGGTTCCACTTTGGTTATAGTTTGTTAAACCACAGTTGGCCACTAGGGGGTGCCAGAGATTGAAAGGATTGACCTAGATTAGAACACAAAATACTGTTTTAGCAGATCATTTTACTTTGCCCTTGGCATATCTTTTGAATTTTCTGCAACTTCTGGAAGGGAAAATATCCCCATTTCATGAAAAAAAAAAAAGCCACGTAAGCTAAAATGTGCAAACAGCAGGAATAAATGTCCGCAGGCAAGATTTCTGCTTCTTATGCTAGCATTTTATCAAGACCAGTGCCAACTTGTCTGTACAGAACAGACTTAAAATAGGTGCCTGAAAACAGGCTGACACTAGCTGCCCCCTTTATAAAATTACTGTCTAGGGGTGTCATTTATAAGGAGCTGTCGATGTAGACAGCAAGAATGTGGATATGTGAAGCATATATAGAATGAACAATTCTAGATATAAATTACAGTGCTGGATTCCACATCTGCAGTAAGATGGACTATTTTTTTTTTTTTGGGGGGGGGATATTATGAGCAGGACATCCCAATATTGACTTAGATGTTCTTTTGAAAATGCTCTTCCACCTTGCCTTTATAAAGTCTTTAATTCTTACTCCTGGCAGAATTCTGCGCACGCATTTGCGCAAAATTCCTCACCTCCGCAGTTTATGCAGAATTCTTTTTAGGACATGTCCAGGGGTCCGGACGGCTTTTCAAAACCCGGCACTTTGTCGGGGGTTTGAAAAGCTCGGAACAAATCACTGTCGGGCAGGAGGGCATCTGCGCAGGCGCGGATGCCACATGACGCCTTTGTGTCGCGTCCACGCATGCGCCCCATTGATTTTATTTTATTTTTTGATGTGTGTCCTGATTTCCGCCACCTGTATCCGGGACACCATTTTTAGAACCAGGATCTTCGTTTCCACCAACTGTGCCGGGATACTGTCCCAAGCATTCACCACCCTTTCTGTTAAAAAAAAAAAAAAAAAGACAGAACCAAACAGTGCAATGAGGCTTGGATTTCATCTTGGATTCGGTGAACCTCCCCCTTCAGATTCTCAGGCCACTTCACTAACTTGGGTGAAGAGAACTGCTTGCTTATGAGGCTTAAGCTCTTTGAGAATTTTGCACAGAGACGTTCATTTTTTTTGTGATTATGCTGTTATAGTTAATGAATATTTTGTCATTTAGATTGTTTTGTAAGAACTGGGTTTTGGTTTTGGTTTAGAACCTATGTGTAAATCAGTGGTCTCAAACTCACGGCCCGGGGGCCACATGCTGCCCGCCAGGTACTATTTTGAGGCCTCGGTATGTTTATCATAATCACAAAAGTAAAATAAAACAGTTTCTTGATCTTATGTCTCTTTAGCTATAAATGAGAATATTATTATTAAGAAACTAAAAAGAGTTTTACCTCATGCAAAATTATCATTTCTTTAATAAAACATTAACTATTTTCTGAGGCCCTCCAAGTACCTACAAATCCAAAATGTGCAAAGGGTTTGAGTTGGAGACCACTGGTGTAAATGAAATCCCTTCTAGTAAAGTTATCTTCTGAAATCCTTGGGTTGTGCTTTTTGCCATTTTTTCCCCCCCCTTGGGGTTTTGCTGTATTTTAAGATTCTAGATTTTAGAAGCCTCCACATCTGCACGGGTAAACCTTAAGGACTCTCAAAGTGCTCGGTCTTGCACAGCGCACTGGGCGATTGCCAAGATACCCTTCTACTGGCAGGACTGATGCCCTCCTACCTCCCCAGAGAAGCAGCCAGGCACCGAATGGAAACAGTCTATTAGTAAGAGCTACAGCGCTGCCCCTATTCAATTTTCTCACTCACTGCGTTCAGAAACTGATTTGAAAGTTCAAATGAATGGCGTTCGCTCATCGTGAGTTTCAAATGAAATGTGGGCACGAGTTAAATGAATAATGCACTCCAATCCACACCACAAATGTATCAAGCAGGGGAGAAAGATCAGATTATTATAACGGGGAATCGCATATTAAACCACTCTGTATTTATCATATACTCAAAACGTCTTACTCTATATGCACTACCCGGTAAGAGTACAGGTATTGCATATCTCAGGGGGAGGGGATGGAATTTGGCAATTAAAACATTGCCTTGACAATGAATGTGGCTGTTGGGCCGACTGGATGGACCGCGCCGGTCTTTATCTGCCGTTAGTTAATACGTTACTATGGGGCTCATTTTCAAAACAGGAAAAACGTTCAAATAGTGGCAAAGAGGGACAGATGAATGTTTCCTCACAAAACCTTTCCAATTCGCTAGTTTTCAAACCAATTTTCTAGACCAGGGCTGCCCAAGTCCAGTCCTTAAGATCTACTGGCAGGACAGGTTTTCAGGATATCCACAATGAATATGCATGAGAGAGATTTGCATACCAAGAAAGTAGTGCAGGCAAATCTCTCTCATGCATATTCATTGTGTGGATATCCTGAAAACCTGGTCTGCCAGTAGATCTTAAGGACTGGACTTGGGAAGCCCAGTTCTAGACAGATATCTATGGCATCGACCAATAGTTTGTCTAAATCTCAAGGGGGCGTGTTAGAGGGGTGGTGTGGGCGGGGCTAGGGTGGGTGTATGACTTGGATTTTTTTCTCAATCCACACAATAATGGGAATAAACGATTAAATACCCGTGATCTCAAATAATCCATATGGTTTAACAATTTAAAAAATATTTTATGCAAATCATAACAGTGCTCAGACCCGCAACCAACTAATGTGTCCAAGTTTTATTTATTTATTCAGTTTTCTTTACCGTTCTCCCAGGGGAGCTCAGGGCAGTTTACATGGATTTATTCAGGTACTCAGGCATTTTCCCCGTCTGTCCTGGTGGGCTCACAATCTATCTAACGTACCTGGGGCAATGGGGGGATTAAGTGACTTGCCCAGGGTCACAAGGAGCAGCGTGGGTTTGAACCCGCAACCTCAGGGTGCCGAGGCTGTAGCTTTAACCACTGCACCACTCTGGAAATCAAAATGTAGCAAAAGGGATCCAAGTGTAGGACAATCCGGCCATTGTGACATCACTGATGAGGTTGACTCTTATTGGTGGAATGAGGCATTATGACATCACTATACCAGCTCTGGGTATCAAAGGCTGAAACTTTTCACACTATTTATTTAATTTTCTCTACTGTTCTCCCTGGGGAACTCAGAACGGTTTACATTAGTTTATTCAGGTACTCAAGCATTTTTAGGTTTGAACCCAGAGCCTCAGGGTGCATCACACTCTCCCCCGTGTGAACAATTTGGCCGTTTGGTAGTTCTCCACTACATAGAAGCTGATGTATAAGAACATAAGAACATAAGAAATGCCTCTGCTGGGTCAGACCTGAGGTCCATCTTGCCCAGCAGTTCGCTCACGCGGCGGCCCAACAGGTCCAGGACCTGTGCAGTAGCCCTCTATCTATACCCCTCTATCCCTTTTTCCAGCAGGAAATTGTCCAATCCTTTCTTGAACTCCAGTACCGTACTCTGTCCTATTACGTCCTCTGGAAGCGCATTCCAGGTGTCCACCACACGCTGGGTAAAGAAAAACTTCCTAGCATTCGTTTTGAATCTGTCTCCTTCCAACTTTTCCGAATGCCCTCTTGTTCTTTTATGTTTTGAAAGTTTGAAGAATCTATCCTCTCTACTTTCTCTATGCCCTTCATGATCTTGTAGGTCTCTATCATGTCTCCTCTGAGTCTCCGCTTTTCCAGGGAGAAGAGCCCCAGTCTCTCCAATCTTTCAGTGTATGAAAGGTTTTCCATGCCCTTAATCATTCGTGTTGCTCTCCTCTGGACCCTCTCAAGTATTGCCATATCCTTCTTAAGGTACGGTGACCAATACTGAACACAGTACTCCAGGTGCGGGCGCACCATTGCCCGATACAACGTCAGGATGACTTCTTTTGTTCTAGTCGTAATACCATTCTTCTTAATAATACCCAACATTCTGTTTGCCTTCTTCGCGGCTGCTGCGCATTGTGCTGTTGACTTCGTTGTTGTGTCCACCAGTACACCCAAATCTCTTTCAAGGTTACTTCCCTCTAATACTAATCCCCCCATTTGGTAGCTGAACATCGGGTTCTTTCTCCCTAAATGCATGACCTTGCATTTCCCTAGTCCATCTGCCATTTATTCGCCCACTCCTCCAGTTTGTTTAGGTCCCTTTGTAGGTCCTCACACTCTTCCGTAGTTCTAACCCTTCTACAGAGTTTAGTGTCGTCCGCAAATTTGATAAGAGATACAGTCATAGACACTTTTGAGACATAACTGCCCTCATTAGGGAAACAATTTCTTCATTATTTTTCATGTCTACCCTTTCCTTATTGTTCTTCCCTTATTTGTTCTTTTCTTTACTGATTGTAGTTCCCCCCTTGTTACTTTTGTTTGTCTGGTGTATGTACGTTTGTTTTTACTGATATATCCTCCGTAATGATAAATTCTGTTTTTAATCAATTGTTTTTAAGTCATTGTATGCTGATAATGAATTTTATTGTTTTATGTTATTGTATGCTGATAATGAATTTTATTGTTTTATGTTATTGTATGCTGACAATGAATTTTATTGTACACCGCTTTGAATTTCAGATTAAGCGGTATAACAAATTATTAATATACCTTGAAACCTTGAACGCGGTTTGTAAGTGTTTTGCAAGGCAAGCAAAATGCTCAAGCAAATCGTACCTCTCAAACCGAGCATTGACTCAATTTGCGAACACGGCCTGCCCACGAGCCCCCCTTCCGCAAACCGTCATAGCCCCCCCACCCGTGAGCATCACCCCCTTCCCCGAGAACCGGCATCATCCACTCACTCAAACCCAAACCCTTACCCCGATCTGGCACCGGCACGCAGCACCAACCCACAGGATGTGCCGGTGCCAGTGCGTGAAGATCCTGCCTCTTGCCGCTGGGCTGGGCCTTGAGCATCTGCATGCTCAAGGCCTTCTGGCTCTAGCTCTTTCCGGGATGGGGTGGGGGGGAAGCGAGCGCTGGTGGGACGAATCAAGTGAGTTTCCCTTACTTCCTATGGGGAAATTCACTTTGATATACGAGCACTTTGGTTTACGAGCATGCTTCTGGAACGAATTATGTGCGCAAATCAAGGTTCCACTGTCGTTTGAATGAGGGTTATGTTTATGTGACTTTATGTGTCTAATAAGTCTATTTGTTCATGTTTCAGTTTCCCCTCCTGAGGAACCACTAATCAGCAAAACTCGAGTCTGGGGTGGGGGGGGGGGGGAGTCTTCAATGAGTTCAGCTTCAGGAGTTTTGTTTTATTCACTTGAGGGATTTTAGCAGCTGCCTTTGTTTGTGACCTGCACCTAACCGCCGCGACTATTCGGATAAGTGTTCCATTCTATCTTTTGACATATTGTATTAGGTGTATGACCCATCTAATAATTCAACTCAAAACAAAACCCTACACGGAAAAGGATACATTCTCTGCAACACTAAAAGGCCTTACTCACATCCATTCATCATCCACACAACACAACATGCAACAGCAAGAGGAAAAAGAAAAAGAAGTGGAGAAAAAGGCCTCAGTTCGGCTTCATCTGGCCAAAAAAAACTCCACTCCTTCAAAAACACCACTCCTGTATATAGACAAAAAATGTGAGAAAAACGCACTGTAATAGCCTGCAGAGTAGTATCAAACAGCACTTCGGTCCAGGATATAACATGAAAAGGCAGTCAAACAAAGAAAAACCACTTAGCTGCTACTGGCTCCCAAACGCTTCACAATTCAAAGCTTCTCCTCCAGGGCCAGGCAGCCAAGAAACCCAACGGGGAACCCTCCGTTTCGCTTCAAATCGCTGCGTCAGGGGTATTGGTTCCACTGCTTCACATGTATATTTTCCAGACCCACCCGACTTCTCAAGCTCTCATCCAACTTCACCAAGTACTACTGGCGCCCGGAAACGCTGCAGTGACACGCTGAAAAACTCACAAGCTCCTCCCCCTGTTGTAATCCACCAGTCAGTCTCTCAGGAGCCGAAGAAAGCCACCCATTCAATTTGGGTATTTAATCCATCAGGATGCACGGATTGCAGCAGATAAATCCATCTTTGCTCCTTCTGCCACAGAAGGCGCCTCCAATCCCCGCGTCGAATAGGGAAGGCCAGATGCTCGATCACAACACATCGCAATGCCCCAAATTCATGATGAGCCTCCAAACAATGCATAACTAAAGGCTCCTCCAGGTGCTGAGTATTCAAGCAAGATCTGTGTTCAATCAGTCTGGTCTTAGATTGGCGATATGTATGTCCCAAATAAATTTTGAAATAAGGGCACATGATGATATATATCACTCCTTCTGTTAAACATGAAGTGGAATACCGTAGCTTGTATACATGGCCCATCTTAGGATGTACAAACTCATCCGACTCAATCATTAGAGGAGACACAGAACAATGACCACAACTCCGATGACCGGGTACTGCCAATAAATCCAAGTCAGGTGCAACTGGTCTCAAAATATTAGGGCTTAAAAAAATCACTAAGATTCCGATTCCGCCCATACGAAAATAAAATCTTCAGATGTTGTAGACTTGGATGTACCTGTAAAATATTCAAATGCCGGCGGATAACCCGCTGCGAACTTCTAGACATCTGATTAAAGGTAGAAACAAATGGAACCATGTCCTGTGTGGTTTGTTCATTGCGATATTCAAGTAGAACCTCCCTATGGTTATACAGGGCCCTTTTCCTAGCCCGTGTTACCACGGGGACTGGATACCCCCTATGAATAAACTTCTCTTGTAACATGGCAGATTGTTGGCGAAACTCCAAATTGGTACTGCAAATGCGCCTATAGCGTAAAAATTGGGCAAATGGAATACTAGTCTTCATGGCATAGGGGTGCATATTATTAAACTGTAAAAGAGAATTACGATCAATCTCCTTGGTATGCACTATGGTATGCCCATCACTTGTGAGAGCACCTTCTCAAGGGAGGGCTACACCAGAGTCTACCCCTCCCCAGAGTTCCTTTAAGGATGGGCAATAGGTAACCAGGGCTAAACAGGGAATAGCTGGGTCCACCTAGTTCCTAATGGGGTGGAAGACTAGTTGGGTGGTGTTAGGAACCAGCTACCCCTGTTTCCACAGAGTATTGTGTTGCCCAATAGTAAAGATTGAATGACCTTGCCATTGGACTTGAATAACTAATATGCATCCTAATTTGCATAAGAAGTAAATTGCAGAGAAAAGGGGTGATTTATAAAGAAAAGAGACTCCTAGAGCCTTAAACTGGACTCCTGATAGGGAGAGGAGCACTAGCTTGGACCCCCTCAACCATTAGGGTACATTTTGAGGAGGGGGAGTTCAAGAGGGACCGCACCCTGAACTGAAAGGGGGAATTGATCAATGGACTCCCAGCAGAAAGGAGGAATGTAGGCCTAGTGCCTAACTCTCAGCAACCTGAAATGTTCTCTGACCTCTAGTTAACTAGGATACTTGACCTACATCCTTGGTAGGTGGTGAAAGGACCACATGGTCCACAGCCTTGGGTGGGCAGTGGAAGGACACTTGGCCTATGCCTTCAGGTAGGTGGGGCCAGGGGTGTGACAGTAAAGTTTGACAATATATAGGCAGTTGGACTAACAGGTGTGATGATGGTCCTACTGGGCAATCGCTTTTGTTCACAATTAGATGGACACATTAGTTGGTTGCGGGTCTGAGCATTGTTATAATTTACATAAAATATATTTTTAAATTGTTAAACCATGATTTATATATTTTAGATTTTTTTTCTGCTATAATTAACCTTGTATGAATACGTCCAGGGCACAATTTGGACGTTTGGGGCTAGAACTGTTTTTAATAACAAATAAGTGCCAAAAAGGTGCCCAAACTGACCAGTGACCACTGGAGGGATGTAAACATGACTTCCCCCCACCCCCACCCCAACACACTTCCCCTGAAGTCACTGATCTTCTCTTACCCTTCAGAGATGTGAATGAAACAATACATGCCTGCCTGTTTGATAGATTCAGGTGTTATGTCCAGTCCTAGAGAGCAGCAACCATGTTCCTGGAGCAGCCTAGTGGGCGGTGTAGTCTACCATATCCCACTCTAGTTACTACACTTATGGTAGAATATGTGAGCCAACAAAAAACCCACCCAAAACCTATGGGACAATCTTTTAGATGCCACCTGCAGGCATAAGGGCTATTGGTATGGAGTACAGTTGGGTCCAGTAGGTTTTGTGTAGGAGAACCCAAACACCATTCAATCACCCCCCCCCCCCCCACTTGAAGACATGGGGGAAGCCACTGCTTGCCCTGGATCGGTAGCTCTTTGGGTTTTGGCCAGGTTCTAGTAATCTGGATTGGCCACTGTGAGAAAGGGCTACTGGGCTAGATGGACCGTTGGTATGGCTATTCTTATGCTCTTTCATGTGCCAGGTAGAGGACAATCAAACCATTGTGACATCACTGATGAGGCTACTCCTTGGGTTTTAGGCAGGTACTAGGGACCTGGATTAGCCACCATGATGACAGGCTACTGGGCTTGATGGACCTTTGATCTGACCCAGTAAAGCTATTCTTATGTTCTTAAATGTACGATGGTCTACCAGCAACTCAGGCAGTGAAACTAGACCGCCTATTGATCGCAATTCCAGACTACAAAACCCGCCGAAAAGAAATAAAAACCCTGCTACTCAGAAAATTGGCCAAGACAAACAAATACTATAACCTTCAATCCATTCAGAATGTCAATGCACGACTTCTATTCCGCCAGAGCTGCTATGCTCGCATCCCCCTTCTCCTCAAGTCACTTCACTGCCTCCCCACCATCCATTTCTACATACAGTTCAAGTACTTCTTATTGACCTCCATGTGTATTTACTCTTTAGCTCCTCAATATCTCTCCTCTCGGGCCTCTTCCTACACTCCTCCCTGGGAACTCTGTTCATCAGGCAGATCTCTCTTATCTGTACCCTTCTCCTCGACTCCAGACTACACCTTTTCTCTCTTGCTGCACCTTTATTCCCAGAACTATTCGAATCCAGAGTAAAGGTTCACCTCTTCGAGTAACTCCCTAAGTCCCGATAATTTAGAACGTAAACTCTACTGAGCAGGGATCGTCTCTTAAATATGTTGTTGTATAGCACTGTGTATGCCTATCAATGCCACAGAAATGTTAAATAGTAGTTGTATTGTAGGGCTTTCTGCCCCCTCTTGTTTTTATTTTTTATACTGTGTAGACTGACGGTCTCTTTTACAAGGCTGCGATAGCGGCTGCCACGCGGCAACAGCCCTTTAAATCTCTATGGGCTTCGGGGCCATTAGCGCAGCGCAGCAGCTAGCGTGGCTTTGTAAAAGAGGCCATGAGTGTGTTCTTTCCTATTTTAATTGGAATTCTTTTCTTCCATTTGTTATTCTATGCCACTTGCGCTGGCAAAGATTTATACCCTGTTTCCCCGAAAATAAGACCTATCCAGAAAGTAAGCCCTAGCAAGATTTTCGGGCTAGGTCTTAATATAAGCCCTACCCCCAAAATAAGGCCTAGTCCCAGGATTTGCCAGCAGCAGCGCTTCTCCACGCCCACCCCCTGCCCTCGTCGCACAGCCAAACCCCCTGCTGACTCTCCCATCTTTCCATCTCTCCCTTTCGTCCGAACCCCGCCGACCGTGAGACCTACATACTTCCATGAAGTAGTCTGTTTAGAGTGCTGCTGTGTGGAGGGAGGTATGTAGGTCTCACGGTCGGCGGGGTTCAGATAGGAGGGAGAGATGGAAGGATGGGATGGTCAGCGGGGTTCGGCTGTGCAGCGGTTGGGGGGGCTATTCAAGGATTCTGCTGCACAGAAGGGAGGGATAGAATCTGGGCAAGGGTTCTGCTGCCCAGGGGGATGGGAGGGAGGGATAGAAAGATGCTGCAGAGGGTAGGCACAAGGGGATGGGTGAGAGGGGAGGAATGATGGCTGCACATGTGGGGTTGAGAAAGGGAAGAGGAAGAATTGGGGTGGAGGAGAGGAAGGGAGAGATGATCATTGTAAATGAAAAAAATAAGGCCTACCTCGAAAATAAGCCCTAGTGCATTTTTTGGGCCCAAAATTAATATAAGACACTGTTTTATTTTCAGGGAATCATGGTAGATATGGGGGGGGGGGGGGAGGGAGAGTGTGAGTGTGCAGTGGGAGGCAGGAAGAAATAGGAGTGCAAGGAGGTGCCACCAGCCCAGCCACCTCTTACCCTTACTACTCCACTGTATGAAAGGCCGGTGGAGGGAGTGTAACCATGCAGCCATAGTCAAGTTGTGCACCATGCTAATGACTGTTTCTCGAGATATTTAAATTGAGGACATTTTGTACTTTGTGACCCTTCTTTGTCATCCCTCTCAAAAGTAGCCATTCTAATTTCCAAAATGCCCTTCAAGAATGGTTCTTCTGAGAATCTCCCCGGCAGAAAAAAAACAGAATGAGGCTTGGGAGGATTTAAAATAAATAAATAAAAATCGCTCACTATTTATGTGGACCCTGTAAATTTCATCTGGAAGGTGCTGCTTTGCATAAATTACTATGCAAATGAAGCCATGAGAGAGAATGTCTGAAAGAACTGTAACGGCCCTGCACAGACTCAGAGTCAGGGGGAAGTGCAGAGAAATAAAGGTCAGCAGATGGATTACAAGTGCCGTCTCCTCATCAGACTAATCGCAAGATAATAATTTCCAGTAACTTAGAAACATGACGGCAGGTAAAGGCCAAATGGCCTATCCAGTCCGCCCATCCGTAGCATCCGCTATCTCCTCCTCTCCCTAAGAGATCTCACGTGCCGGTACTATGCTTTCTTGAATTCAGACACAGTCTATTTAACGCATCTACCCCCCCTTTTGGTAGAAAAGTATTTCCTTGGATTATACCTATTACCTCTTAACCTCTTTCTATACCCTCTCACTCTGGAGTTTTCCTTTATTTGAAAAAAGCTCTCCTCCTGCACATTAATGCCACGGAGAAATTTAAACATCTCTATCATATCCCCTCTCTCCTGCCTTGCTTCTAGAGCAGGGGTAGGCAACTCTGGTCCTCGAGAGCCATGGGCAGGTCAGGTTTTCAGGATATCCACAATAAATATGCATGAGATAGATTTGCATCTCAAGGAGGCAGTGCATGCAAATCCATCTCGTACATATGCATTGTGGATATCCTGAAAACCTGACCTGCCCTTGGACTGGCTCTCGAGGACCGGAGTTGCCTACCCCTGTTCTAGAGTATAGTACAATAAACTCTCAGAGCCAGATGCACTATAAACGTCGTTAAGACCGTGTGGGTCACTGGGGGCCGTATTTTGACCGATTTCTAAACAGCGATCGATGTTCAAATGGCGGCCCATGCAAAATGAGTTTTACAGAGGACAGTCGTTATCCCATCCAATCGCTCGACCCTCCCACCAAAATCCCCAAAAGAAGGCCCTGGTAGGCTGGTGGGGTCAGGTCAGATACCCCCAGCTGAAGCACACACCCCAACACCCCCGTACCTTGTACACATATCTTCATTGAAATCCAGCAGGAGGGAAGCTGCACCCTCCGGCAGACCTCCGCCTCTGCAAAATGGCAGACCTTCCCCTTCCAGGAGCATCTTGGGAGGGGCCTAAGGCCCTGATTGGCTCATATACATAAGGCCCCTCCTATGGGAGGGGCCTTAGATATCTGGGCAGTCAGAGGACGGGGACCTAAGACTCTGGCTTGGAACTTATGTATGAACAGCCTGCTTCCCTCTAGAGGCAACAATGAGGCTGAATTTACCTTAGTACAGAGTCTTCCAGAACTTCTCAGGTTGCTTTCCCCTCTAGCTTTGCCGGTCTGTAATTTCCCGAATCTCCCCTGGAGCCCTTTTTAATAATCGGCGTAACATTGGCCACCCAGTTTTAAACAGTATAAGCAAAAAATTGACCCTGATGCTCCACAGAAAGAAGATCCGCCAAAAGCAAAAACAAAAGACTCTGTGGAGAGTTGATGTTCTTGATGAAAGCTTTATTAATATCTCAGCTTAACAATCCACATAAGAAAGGCCCAATCCACTAGGAACGTTGGACCCAACATGGTCACGTGTTTCGACAATACTGTCTTCCTCAGGGGTCCATGTAGTTCATATGTTATTGCCGCGTGGATTATACATAGTCCAGGTCCGGTAAAAACGCTACACTAGTGAGAAGTCCTCAGCAGCGAAAGAGAAAAAAACCAGATCAGATTGAGAAACCTTTGAAATACCAATTTATGT
The DNA here is from genome assembly GCF_902459505.1 of Geotrypetes seraphini. Taxonomy (NCBI): domain Eukaryota; kingdom Metazoa; phylum Chordata; class Amphibia; order Gymnophiona; family Dermophiidae; genus Geotrypetes; species Geotrypetes seraphini. Next base: position 16,902,711 of record NC_047085.1, read on the forward strand.
ATTCTAAGGAAACCACATTAACCATCCAAATTTCTTGCACGTAATATAACAGAACAAAGGCGATTTTGTCATTTGAGGTTTACGTTTTTATCTCAGTGTGCATTACAGGAAAGGAAGTAGATAGAATAGTTGTGAAACACACACACAAAAAAGGATCATTTTAAATACATAAATGTCCCATTCGAAAAAGAAAGCTTGAAATGACATCCCGATTCTGCAGAAGAGAGCTTTTAAAAAGCAGTAAAAAAAAAAAAAAATAATGAATGAATTCAACCATATCTGAGAAACTAGAGCTGATGTGGTCTATCCAACGCCATTTCTGAATCAGCGCCCCAAATAACCCCAGGAACAGGTAAAAAAAAAAAAACACAAGGCACCAAGAATCTTTTGTTGTTGTTGTTGGCTGGTGTAATCTTGCATCAAGTTTCAAGTTTATTTAAAATGTATTATAACGCCCACTCAAACCGTCTAGGCGGTGTACAAAAATGCCATAACAATTAAAATAGAGAGAAAACCAGAAAAACCTCTGTGGAGTGACGATGTTCCTAAAAGGACTTTATTTGAAAGTGTCAAAGTTCCAAAGGTCCACTGAAATCATCCACATAAAATAATTCCATCCACATAAAAGTAAATCAGCCACATAAGAGCCTTAAAGGACCTAGTCCACTAGGGATACAGGACCCAACATGGTCCGCGTTTCGACAAAAAGTCTTCTTCAGGGGTCCCTGGGGGTCCTATAAAGGTGAATATGTGGGAAACAATTGTGTGGTGAGCCGGAAGTGAGACACTGCTTGTGTTTGCAACATTCTAGAGCTCAGACTGTGATGTCATAATGCCTGATTCCACCAATGCCTAAGCTCCATCCTCATCTGCGCAAGCCTCAGACACTTTAAAATCCTAAGTAGCAAAAATCAAAAGGAACTGACCCCAAAATATCCACAAAGAAGAAAATCCAGAGAAAACCAGAAAAACTCTGTGGAGTGACGATGTTCTTAAATGGACTTTATTTGAAAGTGTCAAAGTTCCAAAGGTCCACTGAAATCATCCACATAAAAGCCTTAAAGGACCTAGTCCGCTAGGGATACAGGACCCAACACGGTCCGCGTTTCGACAAAAAGTCTTCTTCAGGGAAACTCATCTATTTGACACCTAATCACTTGTATCCTCTTCTCCTCCTGTATCTTCCTGCCCTCCATTGTCCTCCCTACCCTCTCCTAACCCCTTCCTCTGTGATGTCGCCAAGAGCTTGTATAGATATGTGCGATGCCCAAGTGGAATAAATAAATAATTAATTATTTAATAATAATAATAACTTAACCTAATGTAACTTCAAACACCCTTTCGCATAACTGTCAGAGTCTCACATGTATATAAATAAAGCAGTATATGTATTTCAGCTCAATTTCAACGTTTTTTTGCAGATTTATCATCCTGTATCCCTAGCGGACCAGGTCCTTTAAGGCTCTTATGTGGATGATTTACTTTTATGTGGATGATTTCAGTGGACCTTTGGAACTTTGATACTTTCAAATAAAGTCCATATGGGAACATCGTCACTCCACAGAGTTTTTTTGGTTTTCTCTGGATTTTCTTCTTTGTGGATATTTTGGGGTCAATTCCTTTTGTTTTTTGCTTATAACAATTAAAATGCAATATTATCAAAAACAAACCGAGGGCAAAGACAATTTAAGGACAAGGACGAACAGGAAGAAAAGGGATTGGAACTACAATGATAGAAAAAAAGAGAACACGTAGGGGTCTTTTTATCAAGCTGCGGTAAGGGTTTAACGCGTAATACCGCGCGTTAAACCGCCTGCCACGCTAGCCGCTAATGCCTGCATTGAGCAGGTGTTAGTTTTTTAGCCGGCCGCAGGGGTTAGCGCAGCTTGATAAAAGGACCCCTAAAGAAAAAAAAAAAACCAAAAGGATGGGGACGTGTTCCTCCTCCAACAAACTATTCTTGAAAGTCCAGTGCCTTTTTCCTCCTCCACCAGAGGCCCAATATTTCTACTATACAAGGAGGATGGTCAGAGGAATTGATATTGTCAGTTCAAACATTCTTTAGTCTTCAGATTGTCTGAAAAACCTTCTCTCTAAATTGAGGCAGGATATACTAGTCCAGCTTTGCTAGCATGATCTGGGAATACACAGGCTTTTTTTTCCCCTATTGATAGATGCTAATACATTCTGCGACACGGAACTGCAATGGATTTACAGCTGCCTCTGCCCAGAACAGCTGCTAACCTTAGCGCACTGCATTCGTTTCCAGTTAATTGTTCTTACATTGAATTTACCCTTTCCTCCTGCCAGCATGTGTCGTGTTTACAGAGTATGTGGTTGGATTTTTCAAATACCTATTCTCATGCTCCATAAGGACATAAGAAAAGCCTTACTGGGTCCATCAAGCCCAAGAATCCGTTCTCACCGTGGCCAATCCAGGTCCCTAGTACCTGGCCAAAACCCAAAGAGTAGCAACATTCTATGCTACCGATCCAGGGCAAGTCACAAAAAATATAACAGGGGTAACCAATTCAAAATACACCGTTGGTATTATAAAGTGACTAAGAAGGTCAATGAAACAAAATAAAGTCACTGCTGGATCATCAGACAATGTAAATTCAAAAAACTTTTTTACAATTCTTTGCTTTGAACTCTGCTCAGAGACATGAAGGCTGATTACTCCGCCTCACCACCCAATCATTGCAGTGTTGAAGAATTGAATTGACTCTAAGGATGTAGACTTTCAAGACATAAAGTGCTAGCCCAAAAAGCTATGCTAACACTGTCATTTCTTCAATAAATTTGATATCTTTAAAAGGTAACTTAACTTGAAAATAGTGACTGGTTCCGACATGCCACGTTTCGTTGCTGCGTCAGGGAACCGACAAGACAGCTAGATTTAAAGCTGGAGGTGAAGTCACATGAGATTGAAAACGCTGGTTAATTTAACATATGTTTCTTCTTAAATGTCTTCGATCCAGGGCAAGCAGAGGCGTCCCCCGTGTCTTAATAACAGACTATGGGCTTTTCCTCCAGGAATTTGTCCAAACCTTTCTTAAAACCAGCTATGCTATCCGCTCTTACCACAACCTCTGGCAATGCGATCCACAGCTTAACTAGTCTCAGAGTTTAGAAATATTTCCTTCTATTGCTTTTAAAAGTATTTCCCTGTAACTTTGAGTGTCCCCTAGTCTTTGTAATTTTTGACGGAGGGAAAACCTAATAGGTGATGCTCTAGTACAGTGTATCAGTGCCTCTCCTGCGCAGATGTTGATGTGATGACATCATGCATGCACATGACATCCATGCACTTCTGGGTGCCCTTGAGCCGTGGCCGCCGGTTTAGCGTGCCACGCCTCACAAAGTTTGTGAAACACTGCTCTACTAACTAGGTGTATATATAGATAGAGACAGTATATATACAGCTGGAGAGACAGACAAGAGAGACAGTACCCTGAAGAACTGCAGCTAAACTGCTTAGGAGCAAGTGTAAATCTATACAGCTAAAGCATGCACCTAGATGCATATAGAATTTATTGCCAGAGAATATGGTGAAAGCATTTAGCTTAGCAGGGTTTTAAAAAGGTTTGGATAACTTCCTGAAAGAAATGTCCATAAACCATAAGTCCATAAACCTCAAAAGGAGGAGGACATGTCCGGGGAAATCCGGATGTCTCGTAACCCTAACAAGGGGGTGCTGAAAAGTTCTTAGCACAATGAACCAAGGTCTAAATTCTGAGCGTTCTTTTGCCATTAAGTGCCAATTTGCAGAAACGAGGTAACCTTTTTTCCCCCCCAAAGGAGAGAAAAAAGGTTGACTAAAATATAAACCAGGGGAGAGGGAGGGCACGATCTTGGCATGGGGGGGGGGAGAAGAGGTTCCAGCGCCCCCACCTAGATGGAGCCCCGGGCAGTCCGCTCCGCCCCTTACTATGTCACTGCATAGAAGTCTGTCTGGGATCAGCTTTACTTCCCTATGATGGAGCTGGAGCTGGTCATTTAACATAACATTGGATTTCTATGCCGCATAACCGTTACGTTCAACGCGGTTTACAAAAGATTAATAAACAACACAACACAGCATTTAAGAAGCACAAAGCTTTAGCAGCTGATTTGATACAATCCACTTTCTATTTATAAAAGAAGCATGCAGACACAGAGAAAGTCATTCAAAAACCCATCTCATATTCGACGGGTTCCTTGGTTTGCTCTCTTGCGTGCAGCCTTCCATTTGAACATGTGTCCATTCCTTAGCATATATGTCAATGGGCAAGGGCGAAAACTGCTAGGCAGAAACCTCTGAACGTGCCCTGCACAATCCTCCTCATAGAGGAATTATTAAGGCAGCCCCCAACCGTTTCTTTGAACTGGGAACACAGGAAGCGTTCTTGGCGCTCGACAATGAGCCACTAGGTCTGTCTAAAGGGGAGACTCAGCCATGAAATGGGAATCCTGAGCAACAAGAGTAATAGATTATTGACTGACGCTCGCTGGTCCGGGGCCTTGAATCATTAACATTGTCAAGGCTGATTTGTCATGAATGACTGTCAGGAGAAGGCTTGATGAAATTTATTCAGCACTTGCCACAGCAGCATTCAAAGCTGTAAATCATCACTTATTACTGTCAAGTTGGCATACTATTGGGGGTTTCCGGTTTACCTTTATGATTTGAATTTTTTTTTTTTTTTTTTAAGATAAGTGTTTTCAAGTTAAACTACCACTCGTAGAGTTTGAATATTCTTCCTGGAAATCCATCCAATCTGGAGTAGAGAGTTGCACGGGGACAGAAATCCCACCCATCCCCGCCCGTCCCCGACAGGATCCTCTCTGTCCCCACCCATCCCCACCAGGATCCTCTCCGTCCCCACCCATCCCCGCCAGGATCCTCTCCGTCCCCACCCATCCCTGCCAGGATCCTCTCCGTCCCCACCCATCCCCATCAGGATCCTCTCCATCCCCACCCATCCCCGCCAGGATTCTCTCTGTCCCCACCCATCCCCGCCAGGATCCTCTCTGTCCCCACCCGTCCCCACCAGGATCCTCTCTGTCCCCACCCATCCCCACCAGGATCCTCTCCGTCCCCACCCATCCCCATCAGGATCCTCTCCATCCCCACCCATCCCCGCCAGGATCCTCTCCGTCCCCACCCATCCCCACCAGGATCCTCTCCGTCCCCACCCATCCCCATCAGGATCCTCTCCATCCCCACCCATCCCCGCCAGGATCCTCTCCGTCCCCACCTATCCCCGCCAGGATCCTCTCTGTCCCCACCCGTCCCCGCCAGGATCCTCTCTGTCCCCACCCGTCCCCACCAGGATCCTCTCTGTCCCCACCCATCCCCACCAGGATCCTCTCCGTCCCCACCCATCCCCGTCAGGATCCTCTCCATCCCCACCCATCCCCGCCAGGATCCTCTCCGTCCCCACCCATCCCCACCAGGATCCTCTCCGTCCCCACCCATCCCCATCAGGATCCTCTCCATCCCCACCCATCCCCACCAGGATCCTCTCTGTCCCCACCCATCCCCACCAGGATCCTCTCCGTCCCCACCCATCCCCGCCAGGATCCTCTCTGTCCCCACCCATCCCTGCCAGGATCCTCTCCGTCCCCACCCATCCCCGCCAGGATCCTCTCCGTCCCCACCCATCCCTGCCAGGATCCTCTCCGTCCCCACCCATCCCCATCAGGATCCTCTCCATCCCCACCCGTCCCCGCCAGGATTCTCTCTGTCCCCACCCATCCCCGCCAGGATCCTCTCCGTCCCCACCCGTCCCTGTCAGGATCCTCTCTGTCCCCACCCATCCCCGCCAGGATCCTCTCCATCTTCACCCATCCCCGCCAGGATCCTCTCCATCCCCACCCATCCCCGTCAGGATCCTCTCGGTCCCCACCCATCCCCGCCAGGATCCTCTCTGTCTCCACCCGTCCCCGCCAGGATCCTCTCTGTCTCCACCCGTCCCCACCAGGATCCTCTCTGTCCCCACCCGTCCCTGTCAGGATCCTCTCTGTCCCCACACATCCCCACCAGGATCCTCTCCATCTTCACCCATCCCCGCCAGGATCCTCTCCATCCCCACCCATCCCCGTCAGGATCCTCTCTGTCCCCACCAGGATCCTCTCTGTCCCCACCCATCCCTGCCAGGATCCTCTCCATCCCCACCCGTCCCTGTCAGGATCCTCTCTGTCCCCACACATCCCCGCCAGGATCCTCTCCATCTTCACCCATCCCCGCCAGGATCCTCTCCATCCCCAGCCATCCTCGTCAGGATCCTCTCCGTCCCCACCCATCCCCGCAAGGAATTACCTCCATCCCCGCCCATCCCCATAAAAAGCAGCAATTACTTCTGACAGGATCATCAATTCCACAGTTTCTTTTGTGTTTGCGCTGCTGTTTTCCTTGTGGAATCTCTTTGATGGAACCCTTTTTTTGTTTTCTGTTCAGGTAATTAACTTATAAACCCCCTTTTTTACTAAGGCTGATGTGTCCATTAGAACCCTGCTTCCAAAGCCTTCCATCCCCGTGGGAGTCCCGTTGGCTAGAAGGGGTTCCCCGTGGGAGTCCCGTGGATTAGGGCAGATTCCCGCGGGAACCCCGCGGGATTCCCGTGATCCCCGTTCCTGTGCAGACCTCTAATCTGGAGTACCAAGTTTATTTAAAATTTCTTATACCACTCAATCAGACTTCTGAGCGATGTAAAATAATAAAATCTATCAACATCGTGCATAAACAAAAATCAGTGTTAAAACTTTACAACAGGTGACGACAGGGGAAGTTAGTTTAAAAGATAAGAAACCAACAGGAAAGAAAGGCAAAAGGGAGAACTACAAAATTTTCAAGGAAAAAAAACAACAAATAAGAGTCAAACAATAGGTGGGGAAGTGAGTTCTCTAGGGAGAGAAAGAGAAGATTAGCCCTTAACCCTTTCAGGACCAAGGGACATATTTGTCCCATAACTTTAAAATCCTATCAATTTTGATTGGGATAGTCTACAGTTCTAAATTTGATATGTACGGATTCCATAGGATACTGCCTTTATGTAAACAAACTGGTTCCGACATTCATTCATTAGCGTCGTTGCCAGATTGACGAGAAGATTCACTTGCCACACTGTCCATAAGCCAGAAGTGTGATTTTTTAAAATAAAAATAATGATATTTCACAAAAAAAAATCAATTTTTTGGCATCTGCAAGCCCTTTTTACCATAAAAATGTCGTCAAAACCACAAAAATTGGCCTACGATCCTTATGGTCCTGAAAGGGTTAAAAGGCCTGAAGTAGAAATGTTTTTAATTTGGTCTCAAAATGGGATAAAGATGTTTCTTCACGCAGAGGATGGTGTTGTCCCTGCAAAATTGTTTGATCTCATTGGGCTAGGTTCACTGAGGGCACGGATTGGATTCGATCCGCGAGGGATCCGATCTGTACCCGGGGGACTGATTCACGAATCACCCTCATGCAAATGAGGCCGATCAGAATCACGCCCCCAACCGCCTGCCCGGATGGCTCTATAACGATCCCAACGCATGCGCAAACCATCTGTAGATGGTCTGCTCACAAGCTGGCCCTCCGTGCCCGGCAGAGCTAAATTTTACTTTTTAAAAACATTTTAAAACTTTTTCGTGAGCCTGTGGTTTTAACCCACTTTAAACCTGCGGGTTAAAACCATGGGCTTCCAAAGTGGGGAAGGGCAGGAGAGTCGGGCGAATCAGGCAGGAGATTCGGGGCAGAACAGAGCGGCAGGAGAATCGCGGCTTCGGGGCAGAGAGCAGGAGATTCGGGGCAGAGCAGGGCGGCAGGAGAATCGCGGCTTCGGGGCAGAGAGCAGGAGATTCGGGGCAGAGCAGGGCGGCAGGAGAATCGCGGCTTCGGGGCAGAGAGCAGGAGATTCGGAGCAGAGCAAGGTGGCAGGAGAATCGCGGCTTCGGGGCAGAGAGCAGGAGATTCGGAGCAGAGCAGGGCGGCAGGAGAATCGCGGCTTCGGGGCAGAGAGCAGGAGATTCGGAGCAGAGCAGGGCGGCAGGAGAATCGCGGCTTCGGGGCAGAGAGCAGGAGATTGGAGGCAGAGCAGGGCGGCAGGAGAATCACGGCTTCGGGGCAGAGAGCAGGAGATTTGGGGCAGAGCAGGGCGGCAGGAGAATTGTGGCTTCGGGGCAGAGAGCAGGAGATTCGGGGCAGAGCAGGGCGGCAGGAGAATCGCGGCTTTGGGGCAGAGAGCAGGAGATTCGGGGCAGAGCAGGGCGGCAGGAGAATCGCGGCTTCGGGGCAGAGAGCAGGAGATTCAGGGCAGAGCAGGGCGGCAGGGAATCGCGGCTTCAGGGCAGAGAGCAGGAGATTCGGGGCAGAGCAGGGCGCAGGAGAATCGCGGCTTCGGGGCAGAGAGCAGGAGATTCAGGGCAGAGCAGGGCGGCAGGAGAATCGCGGCTTTGGGGCAGAGAGCAGGAGATTCAGGGCAGAGCAGGGCGGCAGGAGAATCGCGGCTTCGGGACAGAGAACAGGAGATTTGGGGCAGAGCAGGGCGGCAGGAGAATCGCGGCTTTGGGGCAGAGAGCAGGAGATTTGGGGCAGAGCAGGGCGCAGGAGAATCGCGGCTTCGGGGCAGAGAGCAGGAGATTCGGGACAGAGCAGGGCGGCAGGAGAATCGCGGCTTTGGGGCAGAGAGCAGGAGATTTGGGGCAGAGCAGGGCAGCAGGAGAATCACGGCTTCGGGGCAGAGAGCAGGAGATTTGGGGCAGAGCAGGGCGGCAGGAGAATCGCGGCTTTGGGGCAGAGAACAGGAGATTCGGGGCAGAGCAGGGTGGCAGGAGAATCGCGGCTTCGGGGCAGACAGCAGGAGATTCGAGGCAGAGCAGGGTGCAGGAGAATCGCGGCTTGAGTTGGGGCAGAGAGCAGGATATGCAGTCGGAAACCACTGAACAACTGGTCCCCAGCAGTCGCTTGTTTGCTGATTGGCCAGCCCAATCGGTGTTGGGTTTTGTTTTGTTTTTGGTAAATCGCTGCCTGCCTACATTTGAATGCTATTCCCTCTCATTTGCATGTGCGGATCGGAGGATGATTGGGACAGAGGTTAGTGAATCGGGTCAGAGGGAAATCGGGTCGCAAAGGGGTCGCTAAGTGGTCGGAACTTGATCAGTGGGCTTAGTAAATTTAGCCCATAGGATTTGTATACGTTAAGGATGGGATTATAAGGAAATTTTGGGTCATTGAGCAGAAGACTTTGGAGGGACAATAAAGGATGAGAAGGCTATTGATGAATCCTGGTTGGTTATTTAGACGGATTTTGAATGTAAGTAGAAGGATTTTGTAACTAATTCTATGGTCTACAGGTATCTGCACTTTCGGAATTATTGATTAATATGTATTTTGCATTATTGACTATATGCTGATGACATCCAATGTTGCTTTCTTATTAAGGAGAATACTACGAATACATTAGATGTTTTGAAACTTGGTTTATGAACCGTAAAGTCTTGGATAACGGTTAATAGATTATGAGGGGCCTTGAAAATGGACCTCTGTTCTTTGCACCGAGATTTAGGATTTTGCCAGGTACTTGGGACCTGGGTTGGCCACTTTGGAAAACAGGATCCTGGGCTTGATGGACTTTTGGTCTGTCCCAGTACAGCAATTCTTATGTTCTTACGTGAGCCAAGTATAAGACAATCAAGCCATTGTGACATCATTGCTGAGGTTGGCTCTTAGGCATTGGTGGAATGAGGCATTATGACATCACAGTCTCAGCTCTGGAATGTTGCTCCTCTGGGTTTCTGCCTGGTACTTGGGACCTGTGTTGTTTCTGTTGGAAAACAGGACCCTGGGCTTGATGGACCTTTGGTATGGCAATTTGCTAGATCCCACCTCATGTTACCCACCCCCCACCCCCCATATGTCTACCCTATTACAGAGTTTGGTATCATCCACAAAAAGACAAAGGGCTCCTTTTACGAAGCCGGGTTAGCGGTTTTAGCGCATGCAGCCCCGAACGTGCTTGCCTGCCTGCCTGCCCCGAACACGCTTGCCTTTCAGCCCCAAACCCGAACCCCCTGCCTGCCTGTCCCAACTCTCCCACCCTTCCCCGCACTGCAAGCCCGTGGTTTTAACCCGCGGGCTTAAGCGGGTTAAAACCACGGGCTCCCAAAAGTTCCTCCATCGCCAAAAAAAAAAATAAATAAATCTATTGCCGGCCCTGAGATCCAGCAATAGCATTTTTGTAGGCTTTCTTGCGGCCCTGGCTGCGCTAAGAAGAAGAAGAAAAAAAGAAAAAACAACTCCGAAGGCACGGAGGTCCCACGCACGCTCAGACCATATACAGATGGTCTGCCCATGCGCGGGGATAGCTACAGCGCGATCCGTGCCTGCAGATGGGGGCGTTCCTCCGACCGCCCTCATCTGCATGTTAAAGTTTACTGAATTAGTCGGACCTGCCCAGATCTTAGTGAATCCTGCCCTTAGTTGTCCTAGTTGGAGCTATTCCTACCCGGATAACTTCATTTGAATACTGAGCCTTAGGCCTAGATTTTAAAAACTGGCAGCGGCCTCCTAATAAATGGCCACCGATCACATGTCAATCACACAACACCGCCATTTATAGGATCATGGCTTCGTGTAAGGTAAGCTCAGGAAATGTAGGCCAGGATTTTCAAGGCCTACATTTCTGGCGTCCACCTTTCATGTCAATTACGGCTTCGGAGGCGCTTCACCATGCCTAATGCCACTTCCAGCGTTAGCATGCTTACATGCGTTAGCCACCTTGAAGGTTTTCCCTTGGGCCGGATAGAAAATTTTAAATAAACTTGGAAACTTACAGTGGCATTAGGCGTCGTAAAGCACTTATATAGCCACAATTCCAGCGCCTCTTTATTTTTTTAACCGCTTAAGTTAGGCGCCATTTATAGAATATGGGCCCTAGTGAATAAGATCATAGAACATAAAACATGACGGCAGAAAAGGGCCACGGCCCATCCAGTCTGCCCACCCTAATGGCCCACCCCCTAACTACCTCCATGAAGAGATCCCACATGCCAATCCCATCTTTTCTTAAAATCTGGCAGGCTGCTGGCCTCAATTACCTGTAGTGGAAGATTATTCCAGCGGTCAACCACCCTTTCGGTGAAGAAATATTTTCTGGTGTCACCATGAAACTTCCTTCCCCTGATTTTCAACGGATGCCCTCTTGTTGCCGTGGGTCCTTTAAGGAAAAAGAGATCCTCTTCCACCTCGATACGGCCCGTGACATATTTGAACGTCTCGATCATGTCTCCCTTCTCTCTGCGTTCCTCGAGTGAGTACAGCTGCAACTTACCCAGTCGTTCCTCATACGGGAGATCCTTGAGTCCTGAGACCATCCTGGTGGCCATTCGCTGAACCGACTCAACTCTCTGCACATCTTTTTGATAATGTGGCCTGTACACAGTATTCCAGATGGGGTCTCACCATGGATCTATACAATGGCATTATACATGGGAGGGTTGCTAAGTGTCTCCACATTCACCCGCAGGGTTGATTTGCTCTTGGGTTTACCCTGTTGCATGAATAGACTTATTCTGATTTCTCAATTGCTTTTCCTAAGAGAGCATGATTGCCGAATCTGAAGCCAGCTAGCTGGCAACCTAAGTGGGTAGGTCGTATGTCAAAGCTTGCTTTGCGCACATTATTTTGCCATGAAGACATTAGTAGGCATTCCGAGACACTTTCGAGAAAAGCCGGACCAGGAGCCTCTGAATGCTGTTAGTTCAGGCTTGAATAAATGAGGCAGACCTCCAACTCCCCCAGGTAACACAGGATCATTATATGCAGTCCGTGTAAATAGTTTTATAAAAAGTGTGTCCCCAAAGTAACATAGATATTTTTTAATCAAGGTCATTATATGACCAAAGAGAAATATGCTAGTTCAAACACTGGACTGCAGCCAGGAAAGCAGAGACTAGAGAGAGTTCAAGATGAGGCTTTTACCATCTGCCTCCATATTGCCTTTCTGCCGAAGGGAGTGCTGCAAAACTCCTAATGTGTTACTCATATGTATTTGCAGTGGTGGAAAGCATTCTGACCTTCACGATATGACTCTTTCTATCTTTTATTATAATGTAATGCTGGTCCCCTGACGAGGCGGGGCCGAGGATCACGCCAGGGGTGCATTCACAACAACCCAATGGTGCCCACGACTGAAAATTTTAAACAGTCTCCTCACACACACAGACCATGTAATAAAGGATCCCTGTTGGGCCTGTTTATAATTTGGATAGGTACACCAAACCCACATGGAAAAATAATGTGGGCAAATCAGGGTTAAGACGGTCAATATCCATTTATGAAGGGCACGAGAGGACCACTCCTAAGACGTCACACAGAATGAGATAGCAATTATATAAAACAACTAGTGCGTATTTTATTCTTTTCGTATCCTGCTGCAGGACAACTGCCCTAATGAACTATGTATTTCTGGAGCACAGAAAACGATCACCGGCTGGGGTTGCCAGAATAAAAGAGAACAACTAAAAACCCACTTTTCTAGTAGGGATGTTTGTAAGTTTCCAAGACATACACGTTTTTTTGGTTTTTTTATTTAATTTGGTACCCTTATATTCAAATTCTTTCCTCTAGAGCACAAAATATGATTGTTAATATTTTATATTGAAGCTTTGGAAACATTTATAACTTTGTAATACCTGATAATATGTGTCATCTTCCATTCAAAAGAGGGGGAGAGGGGTACATTGGGGGGCGTAGGGGTAGGATGAAATAGGTCATATTGAAATGTATATTGAAGGAATGATAAATTTCATTTTATATTTAGTTTTATTAATTACTTCAATATAATGTGAATAGGAGGAGGAAAAAGGGAGGGGGGGAGAGGGGAAGGGAGGTGGGGAGTAGTAGGGGGGTTGATTTGGGTCATATGGAAATATATTTTCAAGGAATGATAGAAATATTATAATTGTAAATCTATTTGAAATGAAATCTATTTGTATTACATTATTTCCTTCAATACAATGTTATAAATTTTTAAAAAAATAACTGGCGGCACTATCTAAGTATTTTTCAAAAGCAGTCACCCTCCTGCCAGGAAAGCAAAATTCTATGCAAGAAAGGGTTCTCTAAAATAGAAAATGCAGGGTATAACCCCCCCCCCCCCCCCACACACACACACACACACAAAGGGCTCCTTTTACGAAGCCGCGTTAGCGGCTTTAGCACGTGCGACTTTTAATCACGCGCTAACCCCCGTGTTAGCTGAAAAACTACTGCCTACTCAAGAGAAGGCGGTTTCAGCTAGTGCATCTGTCAGTTTAGCGCACGCAATTACGCGCGTTAAACCGCTAACGCAGCTTCGTAAAAGGAGCCCAAAGAGAAGACGTGTCTTTAGAGAAAAGCCAAAACTAAGCAAAAGAGGAGAACTTATCTTAAAAATATGAGGGCAGGGCTGCCCAATTCCGGTCCTCGAGATCTACTGGCAGGCCAGGTTTTCAGGATCTCCACAATGAATATGCATGAGAGAGATTTACCTGCACTGCCTTCTTAGTATGCAAATCTCTCTCATGCATATTCATTAGTATGCAAATCTCTCTCATGGATATCCTGAAAACCTCTCCTGCCAGTAGATCTCGAGGACCGGACTTGGGCAGCCCTGATGTAGGGAGTCTTTCTGTTCCTGCCGAGCACTGAACCAGAATGTTCCACACTGAAATCCTTCTTCTTGCTTCAGAAAGTCTCTTCCTACCTAAGGTTGCCAGATTTTACGATTGTAAAATCCGGACACCCTAGACCGGCCTCCCCATCTCCACCCAAGTCCCGCCCTAGCTCCACCTCCTGCTACCTGCTTTGGTCGGGCAGGAGGCAATTAGCACGATGAGGTCATGCACCCGCGCACACTGGGCTTGATGGTCTGACCCAGTAAGGCTATTCTTATAGGTGCATTTTAATAAAAAAGTACATAAAATGACTCTATTATTCCCATCAACTGCTAAAGAAATTGTGATGCAAATTTTTTAAAAAATATATCGTGCATTGTCTGCATGCCAATGCCAATAATTTGCAAAATAAGATTTTGTTTCTTCTTTTTGTGTTTTCCGGATGGAGAACCTTCAAATAAAGCACGGCAGCATCAGTGTGGTTTTAGCTTCAAAGCAAATTACGTTTTCCTGCTCCTAGAGGGCTTCTAGTCAAAGCCTGCAGCTGAGGCAGTGGAGGATTTAAGTGATTTGCCCACGATCACAAGGAGCAGCGGTGGGATTCAAACTTAGCTTTCAAGGCTCTTAGAGTACAGCAATAAGCATCCCACCGTGCTGCAATTTCATGGGATATTCTGCTGCTTTAGCAAAGCACCTGAGTGGATACGTAACGAGTGAATCAGAAAGAAAACCACAACTGCTGAAATCTCACCACATCCTGTCACTTCTATTCTCTGTATGACAGAGTTATATTTTTTTTTTAAAAACCCAGTTTGTTTGCAAAAGTTAGAGAGTTCTAAATCTAAAGTAAGGGCATGGGGACTTGTGTGCCACTGTTTTGTCATTTCAAAGCTGATGGCACTGGAGGATTAAGTGAATTGCTTGGAGTCACAAGGAGCAGCACCAGGATTTGATCTCACAACCTCTGGGTGCAGAGGCAGCAGCTAAACCAGTGAGCCATAGCCCTTCCTCTAGCAGCCCAGAAAATGGCTTACACTTCTATTTAAGCATGAGCCTACTTTTCTTTACAGAATAGGCTTCAAATGGGCTCTTTTCTAGCACCAAAATCTAGGTGCCCTGTAGAGAATTATATTCCATATGCTTAATACACTTTAGTAAAAAGGCTCCAGGAAGCACAGTGTAGGTAATCATCACACACAGGGTGGATTACAGTAAAATCACTGAAAAATAAATGCAATCATTGTGGGCTTGATGGGGGATAGTGTCTTCTTGCAGGACACATTGAGGGATACGAGTGACTAAAGTATTCGCCAGGGTACGCCTGGCTGAGCCTCCGCGTGTGCGGATCACCGGACTAGATGGACCCCAGGTCTGATCCGGTGCAGGCATTTCTTATGTTCTTATGTTCTTAATAGATGCTGGCACTGTCATCTCGATATTGGGACTTTGGATCATCTGTTATTCTATTGTCCTTTGATACTTAATTTTTGGAAGTCGATATGGGGTCAAATTAATGTTGTACTTGAGTCATCAATCCTATTGACTTATGAAGTCATAATATGTGGAACACTATTACATGTTTAACCCCCTATGGATCGTTATAAATGCCAGCTTTTCTTAATTATGACGGGAATAGCCATGCAGATGACAACACGGAATTGGAAGAACTATGATCGACTTAACTTCCCTTTCTGGTGGGCAAACTTATGCTCCAGCTACAAATATGAAAAAATGAATGCTGAGATATTGGGGCACAGTAATGTATTTAACTTGGTGTGGGGCCCATTGGCATCTTTTATTGCTTCTATATAATTGTCATTTCTCTTTAATTTTTGTCTGATTTCGTTACACATCCAGGGTGGGAATGGGGTATTATTTTAAATAAGAATGGGTTATTGGAAGAATAATTGCATTTATATTATTGATTAAGTAAAGGGGTGGGGGGAAAATATTACAGATTAGACTATTGCAATGCTTTATACCATGGCATAACCAATAAGGAAATTAGGCGACTACAGATAATACAAAATACAGCAATAAAAATTATAACAAATTCAAAAAAATATGACCATGTTACACCACTTTTGCAAACTGCTCATTGGCTACCAATCACACACAGAATAACTTTTAAAATCATACTCTTAACATTTAAAATTCAACAATCAGATGTGCCGTTATTTTTGGACCGTTTTTTTGATACCATACTCTTCATCCAGGACCCTCAGATCAACCCGACAACATCTATTAACTATTCCGTCTTTAAAAATAATAGGGACCAGGAGATCTACCATTTTTTCGGTCATAGCACCTCAGCTCTGGAACAATTTACCATTATTTTTACATAATGAACCTTCTTTAGAAAAATGTAAGCGTTCCCTTAAAAGCTTTTTGTTCAAGGACGCTTTCAATATATAGAAAATATTACCTACAAATATTAAATCCCAGTTTTTAATGAATGTTATGTGTAGATCGCCAAAATACTCTTTATTTCACTTTATATCTTGGATTTGAGATCCTACCATATATGTTTTCCATGACCCTTCCGTATATGTTTCTTTTTCCTTAAATGTTTCTGTTTCTTTTCTTAAAAATTTGTAGTTCACCCCTTTTGCCTTTTGTACCAGTTTGTAATAGAATGCCAAAATTTGTCTATATTATCTTGTTTTGTCCTCCCCAATTTGTTAATTGTTATTTTAAAAGCAATTGTTATACGTATTGAAATATATGATATTGCGTAGATAACAAATCTCAATAAAACTTGAAACTTGAAACTTACTTTCAATTATATGTAAGTTCAAAATTCTTTTCTTGATTTGTTATATGTTCAGATTCATATGTATTGCACTGTTACTACTTGAAAATCAATAAAGATTTATATATATATATATATATATATTAAAAACATGCTTTCTCATTGGCTCTAAACATAAGAACATAAGAAGTTGCCCCCGCTGAGTCAGACCAGAGGTCCATCTTGCTCAGCGGTCCGCTCCCGCGGCGGCCCATCAGGCCTAGTGCCTGAACAGTGATCCCTGATTAATTTTATAATTTACCTCTAATCCCATCCCTCTACTCTTATCTGTACCCCTCAATCCCTTTGTCTTCCAAGTACCTATCCAAAGCTTCTTTGAACCCCTGTAGCGTGCTCCTGTTTATCACATCCTCCGGTAGCGCGTTCCATGTATCCACCACCCTCTGTGTGAAAAAGAACTTCCTGGCGTTTGTTCTAAACTTCTCCCCTTTCAATTGAACAAGTTGTAGTTTTCCCCCTAGTGCCACTGACCGAGGGCCTTCATTATGGCTTTCAAAACCCTGGCCTAAATTTCCAGCACCTATTTTTTTTAGAAGACACAATTCCATAAAGAGTGCCATCGCATGAATGACGAGCAGTCGGCTGCCATTTTTAAGATGGCCACCGCCGACACACCATTTATAGAATCTGGGCCTTAGTCACTTAATATTATTACACTGCCCAATGTGGTAGAGGTAATAAGATGAACAACTATAACAAACTGGTATTTGCAAAGTCTCTTAGGGAGTTAGAGAATGACACGGGGACAATTTGTCCCCCTGCTTACAGGAACTCAATTTCCCCATTTCGTCACCGCGTGTTTGGCAGTGTCCCTGCCCCATTCCTGTAAGCTCTGCCTTAACCGCACAAGCCTCAAACACAGAGCTTAGGCATTGGTGGAATGAGGCATTATGACATCACAATCTGAGCCCTAAAATGTTGCTACTTAGGATTTTAAAGTGTTTGAGGCTTGTGCAGATGAGGACGGAGCTTAGGCATTGGTGGAATGAGGCATTATGACATCACAATCTGAGCCCTAGAATGTTGCTACTTAGGATTTTAAAGTGTTTGAGGCTTGTGCAGGTGAGGACGGAGCTTAGGCATTGGTGGAATGAGGCATTATGACAACAATCTGAGCCCTAGAATGTTGCTACTTAGGATTTTAAAGTGTTGGAGGCTTGTGCAGATGAGGACGGAGCTTGCAGGAATGGGGCAGGGATAGGAAAAGGACTCGTCGATCCTGGGCTATATAACTTTCGGTTCTAAATGCTGTACTTCTAAGTCTAAGCAGGTCCACATCCCGCCCATCTCCCGCCCTCGACACTCCTCCTGACACGCCATGTTTAGCTCTGGTCGTTCAGCGGCACTATGAAGGCCTAGGTCGTTTAGAAATACGTCCATAACCCGTTTTTATTATCGGCACTTGGACGTATTTTGACAATGTTCGTCCAAGTGCCGACAGGCTGGTTTTTGGACGTTTTTCTCTTTCGATTATTAGCCCCTTAGCTTTTTAGCCACTAGACTGACGGCTTTTTACTTTCATTTTTAAGCTTGCTTGTCTGCTTCGGGAAAGGACTCAATTAACATATTTCGCTCATAAACTTTGTCAAGAACGGCCCCCTCTAAATTCTTACCACGCACCATCCCAACTGTTTTCGTTGTGTCTAAAAAGCTAAGTGATTTAAAAACACTATTTTACATAAGAACATAAGCCGTGTCTCTGCTGGGTCAAACCAGGGGTCCATCGTGCCCAGCAGTCCGCTCACGCAGCAGCTCAACAGCTCCAGGACCTGTGTAGCAATCCCTTATCTGTATACCTCTATCCCCTTTTCCTTCAGAAAATTGTCCAATCCCTTCTTGAACCCTAATACCGTACTCTGTCCTATCACTCCCTCTGGAAGCTCATTCCAGGTGTCCACCACCCGTTGGGTGAAGAAGAACTTCCTAGCATTGGTTTTAAATCTGTCCCCTTTCAACTTTTCCAAATGCCCTCTCGTTTTTGTAGTATTTGAGAGTTTGAAGAATCTGTCCCTCTCCACTTTCTCTATGTCCTTCATGATCTTATAGGTCTCAATCATAGGCCTCTAAGTCTCCTCTTCTCCAGGAAAAAGGTCCCCAGTTTCTCCAATCTTTCAGTGTATGAAAGGTTTTCCATACCTTTTATCAAATGTGTCGCTCTCCTCTGAACCCTCTCTTGTAACGCCATATCCTTCTTAAGGTACGGCGACCAATACTGGACGTAGTACTCCAGATGTGGACGCACCATCGCCCAATACAACGGCAGGATAACTTCTTTCGTTCTGGTTGTAATGCCTTTCTTGATTATACCTAGCATTCTATTCGCCTTCTTAGCGGCCGCTGCTCACTGTGCCGATGGCTTCATTTTATCATCCACCATTACCTCCAAGTCCCTTTCTTGGGCACTCTCACCCAATAACAACCCTCCCATCGTATAGCTGTGCTTTGGGTTTCTGATTCCTACGTGCAAGACTTTACATTTCTCTACATCAAACTTCATCTGCCATCTCATCACCCACTCTCCTAGTTTGTTCAGGTCCCTTTGTAAATCTTTGCAGTCCTCTTTAGTCCTAACTCCACTAAATAGTTTTTGAAACATATTTGGATGCAAAAGTTTTTACTAAATAATATTATGAGCACTAAGCACTTTTCAAAAAGTAAAAAAAAAAAAAAAAAAAGAAGCAGATTAGATGATGATACATATGCCACATAAGTTTCTCAAGCAACCGTTCGAAAAATTATTGGATGATAAATCTGCAAAAAAAACGTTGAAATTGAGCTGAAATACATATACTGCTTTATTTATATACATGTGAGACTCTTTGGCAGTTATGCGAAAGGGTGTTTGAGGTTACATTAGGTTAAGTTATTATTATTATTAAATAATTATTTATTTATTTATTCCACTTGGGCATCGCACATACCTATACAAGCTCTTGGCGACATCACAGAGGAAGGGGTTAGGAGAGGGTACGGAGGACAATGGAGGGCAGGAAGATACAGGAGGAGAAGAGGATACAAGTGATTAGGTGTCAAATAGATGAGTTTCCCTGAAGAAGACTTTTTGTCGAAACGCGGACCGTGTTGGGTCCTGTATCCCTAGCGGACTAGGTCCTTTAAGGCTCTTATGTGGATGATTTACTTTTATGTGGATGGAATTATTTTATGTGGATGATTTCAGTGGACTTTTGGAACTTTGACACTTTCAAATAAAGTCCTTTTAGGAACATCGTCACTCCACAGAGTTTTGGTTTTTTTTTTTTTGTTTTCTCTTAATTTTCTTCTTTGTGGATATTTTGGGGTCAATTCCTTTTGTTTTTTAACATTTACAGCAGCCATAGACCTGGTATATATGTTAGCACCTACAGGTGGGTGCATTGATGCTGACTTGTGTGTAAATACTATTACAGAACAGCCTCACTGTCTGCGTAATTTGGAAGCCAAACTTTTAGCACTGAGAGACAGGTTTGACCCCCTTACAGCCTATAGGCCAGAGCTTACCAAACTGAAAATGGGGGGGGTGCAAAACCCACATTTTGAGTTGTGACCTGGTTTGACACTCTATAGATCGAAGCAGAGAGGGAACCAATTTATAGGTCTAGTGCAGGGGTAGGCAATTCCAGTCCTTGAGAGCTGGAGCCAGGTCAGGTTTTCAGGATATTGTCGCACACCCGGTATTGGCTAGTCAGAATGGCTACCGGGTGCTGCGCACAAACACAGTTCCTGGACGTGCCTTCGCGAATTGAAAGGCCCTGCTGGTGATAATAATGTCAGGACACACAAAAATGCTCAGGATATCTGAGTTTTTAAAGATAGCACACTTTATTTAATACAGTCACTGTGCTCATGTCCAAATCAAAAAGTAAAAGAAAACCAAAAGAAAGCTCAGTAGTCCAGCTTATTTCAGAGCTAAACATGAGCAGCCCTTTCCTCAGGGTAAGCCTTTATCAGGTAGTCCTTATTATTGAAACTTAAAGTCAGTTTGTTATAGCAAGCACACTGTGTTAGCCTGAGTGTATCACAGGCTTCTCCCCTTTTAAACCAGCCAAGCTGGCGGGGGTGGGGAGTTGCTGAATTCACTTAATTAACTTGCCAGAGAATGGCCCCTCTATCCCAACCTTGGATCTTTGTGAATTCAGACCCCACAACTCCCACTGGAAAACAATCAGTAGCTCCTTATCACAAAAGAAAAAGGAAAAACAAAAACTCAAAACAGAGTTCACAGTCCTTAGAGTTTCTTTAGGGTGAGACTTAATAAAAATGCTCACACACACACAGTCCCAGCCAGCACAAGTCCCAGGTGCCTCAAAACACCAATCAGTTTTGTAAGAGAAGAACAAACATAGAAAAAACAACTTAACTCTCTTCCATGCAGTCTTCTCCAAGTTCGCAGGTAATATCCATTGCTTCCTCAGGTAGGCTTGCCAAAGGGAAATTACTCAGGTCCTTCATCTCAATCTCGTTCCCTTGCTGAGCCACGGGAGCAGAACCTGGCCATGAGTCTCCTTCCAAGGTTGGATCCAGACTGAATCTTCCCAGCTTGGACTGCTGGTTATGACCAGACTTGAGAAAGCCACGCCCTATCCTGAAAGGGGAATGGGTTGGCTTTTGCTGAGCCTTCTGGTGTTGCTCAATTAGTCTCAGGAGCTGTGTGCTAGATTGATTAAGAGCCTGCCTACCAGAGTGCTTTTTAGCAGGGACTGTTCTAGGTTCAGGGAAGTTCTCAAACTCATCCTGCTTCCCCTCCCCCCAGGGCTCCTGCTCTTGGGCACTCTCATCAGGGCTAGAATCCTGTTCTCCACTGTTAGCACTGCTGCTACATTGATCAGCCCTTTTAAAGAATAGGGGTTTTTGTATTTTCACAGGCACAAACCTGACCTCAGTATCGGGTTTGTGACAATATCCACAATAAATATGCATGAGATTGATTTGCATCTCAAGGAGGTAGTGCATGCAAATCCATCTCCTACGTATTCATGGTGGAGATCCTGAAAACCTGGCCTGGCACTGGCTCTTGAGGACCGGAATTGCCTACCCCTGGTCTAGTGTCATAGTAAGTGTGTGTGGGGGGGGGGGGGGAGATCCACCCTGGGTGCAGTCTTGCATGGGGCACTAGCACCCTCTTCCTCTCTGCCCCCCCTTCCCACTCATCCCCCTGCCGCATACATGCCCCTTCCCTCCCCCCCCAGTACCTTTTTAACGTCAGTGCAGGCAGCCACCAACTTGCTGCCCGCATCAGCTTGGGTGCTCTCTGACATCACTTCAGGGACCCGCGTCTAGGAAATGACATCAGAGGGAGCACCGAAGCCGACGTGGGCAGAAAGTTGGTGGCTGCCTGCACCGCGCGCGTACACAGCAGGAGTGTGGGGAAGAGGATGGGAGAGGGGCGCCACCACCCTGGGCACCGCTCACCCGCGCTACGTCACAGTATAGGTCACGCAGGAAGCAGAAAAAGCACAAAGAACTTCAAGTTCCAGGCCATGAAACTTCAATTTATTGACGAACCCGACACGGCCAGGATCCATTCAATGGCGGCTAAATAGCGCTGAATATCAGACAGCGTGTCTATATGCTTGCAAAATAAATGAGGAAAGTTGGATATATTGCCAGCTAGAGTCACTAAGGGTCTACGCTAAGGGCCGGATTTTGCAACCAGCGCCCGACGATCGTCTGTCAATCAGTCCAGGGCACTGGTTACAGAATCACTCCAAGACAGGTGGCTGAAATGTAGGTCAGGAAAACCTAGGGCTACATTTCGGCCACTTATCTTTGCCGCTAGACCGCAGCAGACGATCGCAGCAGGAGGATTCCCCCCCTCCTCCATCAGTTCTGGGTGCCAGTCACAGATTCACGGCTTTAGGGAGTACCTGCCGCTCAGCTGATATTGGAGGGGAAAATCCCCTGCTGCAATTGGCTGAGAGCAGGGAACTCCTGTATCCGACCTCAAATCAGCCAGCAGGAGAGATGCCCAATCTCTCCTGTTGGTACCCCTCACTAAACCCCCCCTACCCCGAGATCCACCTGGACCCTTCTCCGCACCTTTTAGTGGAAGGCCAGCCAGAGGGTTTTGAAAAGTTGTCCGGACACCCGGACATGCCCTCTAAACAGAGGACATGTCCTGGTAAATCCGGACGTCTAGTAACCCTACGCCTAAGTGCTAATATTCAGTTCAAGATGGCTGCTGATTCCGCCAAGCACTGAAGTTCCTTGTTCCTGTTTTTCTCTGTGCCATATAAGCTCAACATAAGAACAGCCTTACTGGGTCAGACCAATGGTCCATCAAGCCCAGTAGCCTGTTCTCACGGTGGCCAATCCAGGTCCCTAATACATGGCCAAAACCCAAGGTGTAGAAATATTCCATATCGAACCCCAAGAAGTAGCAAGATTCCGGAATCCCAAAGAGTAGCAAGATTCCAGAATCCCCAGAGTAGCAACATTCCATGTGGAATCCCCAAAGAGTAGCAAGATTCCAGAATCCCCAGAGTAGCAACATTCCGTACAGAATCTCAAAGAACAGCAGATTCTGGAATCCAACATAGAAGAAACATTCTAGAATCCCAAAGAGTAACAAGATTCTAGAATCCCAAAGAGTAGCAACATTCCATGTTACGGATCCAGGGCAAGCAGTGGCTTCCCCCATGTCTTTTTCGATAACAGACTGTGGACATTTCCCCCAGGAACTTGTCCAAACCTTTCTTAAAACCAGCTACTCTTTCCGCTCTTAGCACAACCACTGGCAATGTGTTCCAGAGCTTAACTATTCTCTGAGTGAAAAAAAATTTCCTCCTATTGGTTTTAAAAGTATTTCTCTGTAACTTCGAGTGTCCCCTAGAACAATCTAGCTTTTTCAAATCAATTATATAGAGTACTAAGGGCCCCCTATATCATTATATGAGGGGTTATCCCATTTCTCCTAAAATAGGTATATACCACAAAAAATCAGAGCCTCAAGAAAGAACTAGGTACTTGGGATCTGGATTGACCACTGTTGGAAACAGGATACGGGACTTGATGGACCTTCAGTCTGTCCCAGTACAGCAATTCTTAAATAAAATCCATCAGTTTATTGAGAAAGGAAAAAAAACCCAACACCATCACAGATCAAGGTACAGATCAGTGAACGAATTGTCACTATGGTTGCCAAACGTCTCCATTTCTTTTCTCAAGACAGTTGGATCCAGGCCAGGTTTTATTCCCACCGCACACTACTTGCTTTTCCTAGGGGGAAAGCAAAAACTACAAGTCTGTGTGAATGCAATGCAGGCAAAACCAGAACTGGATCCACATGCCATTTAGACAAGAAAGGCACTACATGATGGTGAAAATCCTGAAGCGCAATAGACCGTACCTTATTTCTTGTGATCTCAAGGATAGCATGTAGCCCGAGTCCTCAGCTAATTTGTGATGTTCCTTCCGGTGACCTCATCAAGACTGTCATCATAATATTTCTCAACCGCTCTCCTGGTCTTCAGCCTTTTCAGAAGCAGTTTACACTATCATTAGAGTGGAAAAAAAAAAGCACGAGATGCTGTTCATTCTATAATGCATTTCGATTTTAATAGTTGGCTCTTAACGACAATAAGTAGCTTTTACATTGTCTGCATGACTCTTGCGATGCTGTAAAAAGAGCTGTGTCAATCAACACTGGTTGCTAGGACAATTGCAGTTTCCATGGAAACAGGATGTACATTAGGACCATGTTCACGGGCTGGTTTTATGTACTGTAATCAAAAGAATCGAATGGGAATCTCTAAAACGATTTAAAATGTTAATCTTGAGAGGAAGTTGGACATTGAATCGGAGGAGGTGGAGATTAATAACGGTCTTGCAGACATGCCTGGACAACTCCTGCCATATTCCGAGAAGTTGAGTTTTCCACACTAACTAGGGTTACCATCTGGCTCCAGAAGAAGGAGGATGGATTGAGACATCCGGGTTTTACTTCCATTACTTTCACTGGAAGTAAAACCCAGATGTCTCAATCTGTCCTCCTTACTTCCATTGTTTTCAATGGAAGTAAAACACGGATGTCTCAATCCGTCCTCTGTTTTCTGGAGCCATATGGTAACCTTAACAACCCAGAAGTGTGCGGAATTCCTCCAGCTTAGGCTCATACATTTTTCTATCAAGTGCCACATTATATTTTGTTCAATATTACAAAGGCTTAAATCTTCACTTAGAGTTTACACAGCAACTTTTCAAAAAATACTCTTAAGATGTCACCTTCTCATCCCACCTCTTTCATCTCTCATATACCACAGTCATATCAGCTGTCTTGCCAAAGACCTCAGAACCACCACCACTCCTCCGTCCTTTAAGGCACTAGTTTCCGGGGAGCATGCTGTGTAAATCCTCACTGGTCAAGGCTTCACAGCTGGATCAATTTTTTATTTTATTTTTAATGTAAGTCCTCAATGTTTAGCTTCTTTTAACTTTTGAGTTTAAGTTTAAATTTTCACTTATAATAATAATAACTTTATTCTTCTATACCGCCAATAATCGTGCGACTTCTAGGCGGTTTACATTTGAAGAGAGCTGGACAATCAGTGAGTTACAATATACAGCTAGTCAGTGAGATTACAGTATGTAGAATCTTGAAATACAGCGAAATGGGTGGGTGGGTGAAAGAATGTTTTTTTGCTCCAGCAGAGGGTAAAAAAGCATGTGTAGCAGTTCTTATAAATAAAAAGTGTATGGCCAATTTTAAGATAGTAAATTCGGACCCACATGGAAGATGGCTACATGTTGATATAAGTATGGGAAATAATGCCCTGACGTTGTTCAATATATATGCCCCTAATTCGAATCAATCAGAATTCTTTAAAAAATTGCAGAGTATGTTGTTACCACTGGCTGCTTCTAATTTAGTGGTGGCTGGAGATTTTAATGCTGTAATGGATCCATTAATGGATAAAAAACCAGGTAAAAGTATAAAATCTTTAGGTTTAGATAATTTGGTTCAATCATGTGATTTGAAGGATATATGGCGTATTCTTCATTTTAATGATCAGGAATTTTCATTTTGTTCACAGGTTCATAAATCATTTTCAAGAATAGATTATATTTTTATTTCATCACATAAGGTGCAGCAAGTGATTAAGGCTTCCATTGATCCCATTATCATTTCAGATCATGCGGGAGTATGGATAGATTTACAATTAGATCAATTAGAAAATAGAAGACCTCTTTGGAGATTTGATAATGCATTGCTTGTGGATGAAAAATTTTTGGAAAATTTTAAAACACAAATTAGTGATTTCTTTCAAATTAATTTAGTGGAAGATACATCTATTGAAAATGTATGGGACGCTTTTAAAGCGACTATGAGAGGTCATATTATATCATATTCGGCTTTTGTTAGGAAACAGATTAAAAAACATATAGAGTTAGAAAAAGAAATTAAAATACTAGAAACTAAATTGGTAAGCAAATGGGAACATGATGTATTACAAGCTCTTTTGAAAGCAAAAGGTAAATATAACGAATTAGCTTCAAAAATGATAAGAAGAGACTTGTTTTCCAAACAGACAATGTATTATGGAAATTCTAATAAGGCGGGAAGATTATTGGCAAATTATCTTAAAGCAAAAAAAAGAAGAACTAACATTAATGGGATAAAAGATGATAATGGTATAATAACCAATCAAACGGATATAATTTTAAAGCAATTTCTAAAATTTTATAAGGACCTGTATTCTTCCGAGCCTTATTTGGAGAGGCAAAAAGATGGTAAAAATTTTTTAGATTTAATTATTGGACCTAAGGTTCCTGATCATATAAAATGGAGTTTAGATGAACCTATATCATTAAAAGAATTAGAAACAGCGTTGAGATCTCTTAGAGTTGGATCCGCTCCAGGTGGTGATGGTTATACAGTAGAATTTTATAAAACATTTCAAAATGTCCTTTCCCCATATTTACTAAATTTATATCAGACACAACTTATAAAAGGTGATATTAAAGGTACTATGGCTGAATCAGTAGTAATTGTTTTGCCTAAGCCAAATAAAGATCCTACTTTGGTTTCAGACTACAGGCCTATATCTTTAATAAATGTGGATAATAAACTTTTGGCAAAAATTTTGGCTTTGAGATTAGCCAAAGCTCTCCCACATATTATAGACACGCATCAGACGGGTTTCGTTGCTAAAAGACATTCCTCTAATAACTCTGGATTATTGTTTCATATGTTAAATTTATCAAAAAAAAATGGATGAACCGGCTTTTACAGTTTCCTTGGATGCAGAAAAAGCGTTTGATAGGGTAGAATGGAATTTTATGTATCAGGCTTTAGAATGGTTTGGTATAGGTTCTGGATTTATACAAATGGTAAAAACATTGTATAGCTTCCCGATTGCAAGATTAAATATTAATAATATGATATCTGATGGTTTTCAATTGCAGAGGGGAGTTAGACAAGGTTGTCCTTTATCTCCTTTGTTATTTGATGTTGTATTAGAACCCTTATTGTTAGCAATACAGCAAGCAAGGGGGATACAGGGTATTCCATATTCTGATATGGAATATAAAATTTCAGCTTATGCGGATGATATTTTACTTTATTTGAGGAATCCAGAGTCTACCTTATCTTGTCTATTGGAATTAATTGATATGTTTGGCAAATTTTCAGGTTATAAAATTAATTGGAGTAAGTCTGAACTTATACCTTTAAATGTTCATTGTGTAAAAGGATTATTTGACGCTTTTCCGTTCATATGGAAAGAAGAAGGATTTAAATATCTTGGCATTCAAGTTAAAAATACAATTGAAGATACAGTAAAAGAAAATGAAAAATTTGTATTGAAAAGAGTTACAGAGTTATGTGAGCAATGGAATCCGTTACATCTTCCTTGGTGGGGGAGAGTTCAAACTATTAAAATGATGATCTTGCCTGTAGTTTGCTACCAAATGAGTATGATACCTATTTATTTTCAGGGGTCCTTTTATAAAAAGCTTAATAGCATTTTAACGAAATTTCTTTGGCTTGGTAAAACGCATAGAATAGCTTTGGTATCTTTGCAAAAATCAATTAAGGAGGGAGGGGTAAATTTTCCAAATTTTTATAGGTACCATCAAGCCTATATTTTACGTCAGGGTATGTATTGGATTCTCCCAGAACTGATAGATAATGCACCGGATTGGTTATATTTGGAATGGCGCCTTATGTTTCCCCTAAATTTAGTTCATCTTCCAAGTATCAACATGCCTAGAAGATACAGAGAAAATAAGATATTAATGGATACTTGGAAAACGTTGAGGTTTATTAGTAAATTAACACCTATCCCAATAAACAAGTCAACTAATCAGTCTTTATGGATAAACTCCAAGATTAAAATTGGCGGAGCTCAAATCCTTTGGAAGGAATGGATTATTGCAGGCATTAGATCTCTGAATGATGTTATTTCGGAAGGTAAACTGCTGGAATTTTCACAATTGCAACATAGATTTGGTCTTAGTAAAAAACAAAGTTTTAAATGGTTGCAATTGAAGCAGGCCATTCAGGTTGGGTTCCCTGAATGGAAAACATTGAATAATCAATATAGTTTAGAGTTCTTATGTTTCCAAGCAGACTTCCTAGGGCATCAAGACGCATTGTGGTATAAATTAATATCTGAATATTTGAATAAAAAACCAAAAAATGGTCTAAGAGAGACATTTGGAGCATTGAGATTAAGCATCAAATTACTGCATCTCAATGGCCACTAATTTGGTCTTGGAGAATGAGATGTACAGTGTCAGCATCTATGAGACAAACTTGGTTCTTTTTATTACATAGAGCTTTTTGGACCCCTACACCTTTGCAAAAATTAGATAGTTCTAAGTCCAATAAATGCTGGCACTGTAATCTGGAACCTGGGACGTTGGATCATTTACTGTATCATTGTCCCTACATTAAAAGTTTTTGGAATGCAATTTGGCCACAAATTAATAAATTGATGGAAAATCATGTAGCAATATCATATGATACAGTGTTATTTGGAATGATGATGAGAAAAAAAAGTCAAATTTCACCAGAAAATAACAAGCTTTTACTAGTCATGACAGGGGTTGCCATTCAGCATATAACCAATAACTGGAAGAATCATAGTAACCTTAATTATACATTTTGGTGGAATACAATTTGTCATATATTCAAAATGGAAAGAGCAATAGCAATACAAAGAGGGACATATCATAAATTTATAAAAATATGGGGGCCATTGACAAAGTATTGTACTGAATGAATAATAGGATTTATCTTCTTCTTTTCTTCTTTTTCTTGTCTTCTTTATGGCACACATGGAGGGGGGTAGTGAAAATAATTTTACATAACATGTTATAATATGGTATACAATATGTATAAGGTGATTGGAAAGTACTTGAAGGGTGGGGGGTGGGAGAGGGGATAAAAAAAATTTGTTCAGAATATTATGTAATAGATATAAAAGTGATATTGTGTATTCATTAGTTGTAACTCAATATTTTGTACACTTCATGTAAAATATGAAAATGAATAAAGAATTATAAAAAAAAAAAAAAAGAAATACAGCGAAATACAATACACAGTTTGTTTAGAATTTTCAGAGGGGCATTGGATAGAAATAGAATAGAAAAGGGTTAGCAGAGTTACTGTTTAGGTCAGGGGTGCCCAATAGGTCGATCGCGATCGACCGGTAGCTCGTCAAGGCAAAGTGAGTCGATCACCCAGAACTCACTTTGCTTTGGCGATCTATCGGGCTGATCAGTCTTCCTCTCCCCGACATCAATTCTGCCATCGGAAAGGAAGTTCGGGCCAGCCAATCGCTGCCTGGCTGGGCGGAACTTCCTCTTCGACGGCAGAATTGACGTCGGGGAGAAGAATGCTGGTCGGCCCGAAGCAGGGAGAGCTTGGGGCGGCATCGGCGCCGGCTTTGGGGCCTGTTATCCATTGGTGGCGGTTTGAGTCCTGTTCCCAGATGGTAGCGGCAGTGGCAGTGGCTTGGGGAAGGGCAGGGAGAAAGAAAGAAAGGGGGCAGGCAGGGAGACAGAAGGAAAGAAGAGAAACAGAAAAAAAGAAAGGGGGCATGAAGAGAGAAAGAAAGAAAGGTCAGGGAGAGAGGAAAAAAAAGTTGGGAAGGGAAGAGGTGTGGAGGAGAGGAAGCATACAGGCTGAAAGAAGGGAAGAAAGATTGGATGCACAGTCAGAAGAAGAAAGTGCAACCAGAGACTCATGAAATCACCAGACAACAAAGGTAGGAAAAAATGATTTTATTTTAAATTTAGTGATCAAAATGTGTCTGAATTTATATCTGCTGTCTATATTTTACAATATGGTCCCCTTTTACCAAACCACAATAGTGATTTTTAGCGCAGGGAGCCTATGAGCGTTGAGAGCAACGCTGGGCATTCAGTGCAGCTCCCTGCGCTAAAAACTGCTATTGTGGTTTAGTAAAAAGGGAGGGGGGTATTTGTCTATTTTTGTATGGTTGTTACTGAGGTGACAGTGCATAGAGTCATCTGTTTTGACCTCTTTGAAAAAACCCCGGAATAGGAATGATAATTAACAATTCTATGCGTACAGTGTGCGTTGTGTTTTTTTAAAATTTTATTGTTGGTAGATCATTTTGACTTGGTCATTTTAAAAGTAGCTCGCGAGTCAAAAAAGTGTGGGCACCCCTGGTTTAGGTGATATATTAGTCAAATAAGGCAGTTTTTATGACACTTCTAAAAATGTCGTAGGTCTGTCTAGAAATAGGAGCAAATTACAAAATACAGTTTGTTAAGAATTTCGGAGGGGCATTGGATAGAAATAGAAAAGAAAAGGATTAACAGAGTTACTGTTTAGGTGATATATCTGTCGAATAAGGCATGACAATAGTCACCCTTCTTCACAATTTGGTGATTTTAGCAGTTGGACCTTAAAGGACAGAGGAGTGGTGGTGGTTCTGAGGTCTTTGGTAAGACAGCTAATATGACTGTGGTATATGAGAGATGAAAGAGGTGGGATGAGAAGGTACATCTTAGAGTACTTTCTGAAAAGTTATGTTATATTTTGTAACATTCAAAGGGCAAAGACACACATGCATGCATGCATATACACTCACGCTCTCTCTTTCTCTCTCATATAACCCCCGCAGTCTTCACCCAATCTCTCTCTCATGCATACCCCCAGCCTCTTTCTGTTTCAGGTACCACCTGCCCAGCCTTCACTCCGTTTATCTTTCTCATGTACCCCCCAGCCTCTCTTTCTCTCACATGCATTCCCCCAGCCTTCAGCCAGTCTCTCCCTCCACCCCTCAAGCCTTCAGCTACAAGCAGCAACTTTTGTGTTTTAAACCAAAACAGTTTTGGTAATAGCTTGTTTGTCAGGCTAATGCATCAGAATTACAGCACAAACATTCCAGTTTGCTGTTTGTAAAACCCCCTAGTGGTGAAATGATGCAATTACTATTATTGCAATTAAATGTATGAGATGTTATAATCAAGGTCAGATGTTTCAATAGGTTTTCCCTTCAATTCACACCAACACAGAGGTAAAACATTTAATTTATTTATTTAGTTGCAATTAATTTTTTTAGTTGCAACATTAAAAAAAAACCACAATAATAATTAAGGGTGAAAGAAAACTAAAAATGGGGGAAGGGGAGGGGAATGGGAAGGAAGGGGGGGAAAGGGAGGGGGTGAAAAGGAGGGTTATGGTTGGTCACATAAAATTTTTTGGATGAATGATAGTATTTAATAGAATATATAGACTGGAATTTTCAAAATTTGTGAAATCATTTGTAATCAATATCTATTTGTATTATATAAATATATATTTACTTTATTCCTTCAATAAAAATGTTAGAACATTTAAAAAAAAAAAAGTCAAATTGTTATCAGAAGTTGTTTAAAAAAAACTTGGTTTTAATTATTTTACTGTGTAGGTTTCGGGTTGTTTATTGTATGCTGTTATTATATAATGATCTACCATGTTCTGTTTGTTTGATGTATGCCATGTTTTATTTTAATTATGTACCTATTGTTATCTGTATAGATGTCTGATATTGGCTCCATAATTGAAAAGGCAACCAAAAAACTCTAAAGAAACTGCCAAAATTATAATATAACAAAACAAAAGAGCATTGGTAGTACCCTGTATAAAGCTCTCAAAGAACATCCACTGACTACAAATGAATAAGAATTAGTAAATGTGAGACACCTCAGTATGGGCCTGAATTTGATAGGTTAGTAACGTTTTATGGCCCCAGGCAGAAAACTCATAGGTGACCAGGTTTAATAAACCTTAAGTCCTGCCCCGTACATCATTTGGTCTCTATAATGATAAATAATTAATATTAATAAACGTTCACCGAAGCCAAAGCCTGCCCCCCCCATACCAGCCCCCACTGCTGCTACCTACCGTCTGGCCTACTGCCGCTTCAAACACTCCCCCCCCACCCCGGTCCACTGCTACCTGCTGCAACTAAAGCAAATGGTTCCTGCGAATTAAGGAAGCCGCTCAGCCCTGAGCAGCAGCGCAAAATCGCACGCCTGCTCGTGCTTCTCAGCACAGCCAAAGACACTTACAGAAGCCTGTTAACAGCGGGGCAGGAACTTGGAAAGTTCCCTTCTGCCCGCTGCACCACCGACAATCGTCGGTAGAGTTTGAGCTCGAGTCTAGGACAGGGAGGGCGGTAGGGTGAACGGCGGTGGCAGTCTGCAAAAATTTTTGAAGGGGGGGTGCATTGGCCCGAATATAAACCGGGACCCCCATTTTAGGCCAATTTCTTGGCCCCAAAATCCCGGTTTATATTCGAGTATATACGGTACTTCAAGCACTCATAATTTACTGCTACTCATCATTTCTATAGTGCAATAAACCAAAAAATCCAAAAAGCCGAAACTTTTTTTTTTTTTTCCCCAGAAACACTTGCTTCAAATGTCCAGCAGGAGGCGCTATATCCCACTTCTGACACCAATTATGGCGTTGCTGGTGCCGGCCTATATGCTTGGCTCCGGTCAGCGCCCAGAATAGCCTGCGTCTTACGTGCTTCCAGAAGAGGCTGGAAGTCCTGCTGGTTTCTCAGTCAATAAAGAAGCAGAAATAGGTCAAAACAATAAGTTCAAAGTAGAAATAAAGTCCCACTTTATTGTGGTTACCAATCCTAAACAGGGTTCAGTCCATTCTTTCCATGGTTAGCGTACCTTAGTAAAAGAGTTCTTATACGTAAAGCTCACTGGTTGCCTATTGTCACAACCCTAGCCCTAAAGCTCGGCTTGTGCCAGGAAAGGCTATTCCTAAACCTAGCCTGGCCTTGAATAGGGCCAACCAGTGTGACAGAGTAAACCCCAATAGAAAGGTAGGCTCTGAATTGCCACTTAAAACCCAGCTTACAGAACCCTGGGGAGGTGAGGACTATGAGGGGATCAGCCTGGATCAGCCACCGAACAATTCCTCTAGCTCAGCTAACTCCCAGCTGCAGGGCTTAATTAGAAGTCCTAGGAAATCTAAGGAGAAGCTGCAGGTTGCCCTGCCCCCTCATAGAACAGGGCGTGGTCGCCTCAGTGCTCTTGAGGCAGCACTGAGGAAGATTCAGGCAGTCTGCCCTGGGTCAGCCCAGGAAGGAGGTTTGCAGGACTGCTCTCCTGAACCTCACCACTTTCATGATATTGAGATGGTGGATACAGCCCCTGTCTCTGAAGCCAAACAGCTAGCTGAACCGGAGTCCATGGACTTTATGGAAACTATCATGGATACAGAAGCTTGTCCCATGGAAGAAAGCTAAGTACAATTCCTGTGTTTTGTTGTGCTTAAGTTTGGGAACTTTTTGGTTTTTTTTATTGGAACCTGTTTGCACCTGTGTGGAGCCGTGAGCAGTGCTGGGCTCACTGCAAGGTGCCTGAAGCTGGAAACCTTTTTCCAGGTTTATTTTTGCTGGACTGTTTGGTTTGTGTTTGCCTTTTGAAAGTCAAGAGAAACTACAATTTGGACGGTGTGAAGGGGTGTTAGAGTTGGGGAGAATCCACATAAGATCCTTGGTTGGGATTGTGGGGCCATTTGTGGCATTCTGTTTAAAACAGAGTTAAATTAGTGGATTCATCTACTCCCCTCCCCCACCAACTACTCCTGAGTTGGTCGGGGCCAGGCCTGCTTCAATCTAGGCCTGGGTACAGCTCTTTCTTTCTTCAAAGGAAGTGTTATAGTTTATTTCTGCCTGTTTGCTAAAGACAGAACTATTAAAGCTGAACTCTTACAGTTTAAGGAGATACTTACCTGTGATACCTGCAAGAAAGGTGTGGGTTGCTTGTTTTTGCAACTCAGTTTTATTTTTTCATGTTTTCCTGTGTTCATGGAAAGAATGGACTGAACCCTGTTTAGGATTGGTAACCACAATAAAGTGGGACTTTATTTCTACTTTGAACTTATTGTTTTGACCTATTTCTGCTTCTTTATTGACTGAGAAACCAGCAGGACTTCCAGCCTCTTCTGGAAGCACGTAAGACGCAGGCTATTCTGGGCGCTGACCGGAGCCAAGCATATAGGCCGGCACCGGCAACGCCACACTATACAACACAGAATCACCTATAAAATTCTTTAAAACCAGAGAAAACAACCAGCCAGAATTCATCAATAACCTACTTATCCCTCACAACCTTACAAGGACTTTAGTTCAACACCTTCTTACTACCCCATCATTGAAACATATAAATACATTAAGGTCTGCAATTTTTTCTGTTAGCGCCCCCTCTCTTTGGAACATGAAAAACTTACACTAACAGACTTTAAGTCGAAATTAAAGACATTTCTCTTTCTCGACGCTTTTGAAACCTAACTGTCCTTTTAAGGACGACCTAGGACCTAGAAGGATTCTTAATTCCTGCTTCCCTCCATATTGGTTTTTCCCTTACAGGTTTTCTTTTATTTACAAATTATAGTTCTAGCCCTTCTTTCCCTCTTGTCTCTGTTTCTAAATTTTTTTTTTTTAAGTTTAGTTTATTAGTCTTTTAAAGCAGGGGTCTCAAAGTCCCTCCTTGAGGGCCGCAATCCAGTTGGGTTTTCAGGATTTCCCCACTGAATATGCATGAGATCTATGTGCATGCACTGCTTTCAATGCATATTCATTGGGGAAATCCTGAAAACCCGACCGGATTGCGGCCCTCAAGGAGGGACTTTGAGATCCCTGTTTTAAAGTTAGCATTTGCCCTAGTGTTGTGTGTTTTTAAACTGTTTTTTAGTTAATAGATGGTTTTAACATTTTTGTATACCGCCTAGAAGGTTTGAGTAGGTGGTATAAGAAATTTTAAATAAACTTGAAACTTTTGCCTCTCCTTCCAATAAGACAACAGAAAAAAAATCTGACATTGAGCAGGGTTACCTATGCTGTTGACTCGGAAATTAAAATTCTATGTGTTCTTTTGGACAGGAACGTAACCATGAAAACCTTTGCTTCTGCTCTGGTAAAGAAATGTTTTAATTTTATTTTATAGAAGTTGCACCTGATATAAGTCTTACTTCATCCCTACATCATTTAAATATTGGTTCAGTCCCTGGTACTTAGTACATTGGACTACTGCAATTCGGTCCATCTTGCAGGTCAACGGTCAAACTTAAGACGGATTACGCAAAATTCAGAACGCAATCAGTGCATCTGATTTTTCATTTCACGAAATCTGATCATGTCACTCTGTATTATAGAGAGATGCACTGGCTTCCGTTTGAGGCCAGGGTACTGTTTAAATTTGAAATACTTTACTACAAAGCTTTGATTGGTCAAGCACCTGAGTGCCTCTTGGATCAATTTACGCTTCTCAATGGAGATCGCCCTTGACGGGTTACTTCATTGTTTGGTTTCCCTCCTGTGCGAGGCTGTGTGTACAAGTTCCCACAATGAATGATTTCATAACAGGCAGCTAGCTGGGATTCTGAGCTCCGTAATTGGTTTGCTTCTTCAGGCTCATATTTGCACTTTAGAAAGTTACTGAAATCTGGAACGCTTTTCCAGAGGCTGTTATAGGGGAAAACACCCTTCAGGGATTCAAGACAAGGTTGGATAAGTTCCTTCTGGAACAGAACATCTACACTGGTCTTTGACCTAAGGGCCGCCGCTTGAGCGGACTGCTGGGCATGATGGACCACTCTGACCCAGCAGCGGCAAATCTTATGTTCTTCTGTTCTTACTTTATTTGCAAGATTCTTAGGGAACTAAGGTCCATGATGGTTCTTTTGTAAATCACTGTTGTTGTACAGTCTCTTGGTTATGTAAACCGCATCAATCTGGAAGGTCTTGCGGTCTAGAAACGTACTGTAACATAATGTAATAGCTGAGATAGTGCTAAAGCAACTGCATATTAATGATCTATACCAACTACTATAAAATTTCATGCCATATTTCGATGATACATAGGTTTGGTGGCTCATCAAAAGCACAGCAGACTTTGGCGCGGCAACAATCCCATGGCGACATTTGCACTTAGGACATATTCATGCCGCCGCTTCCGCAGCTTTTAAGCCTTTCTGTTAGCACTGTTAGGGGTGTGTGGGGGGACATTTACAAGGCCTCGCGCTCGCATTCGGGGGGGGGAACTCACCACTACACTGAAATACGGAAAACGGGACTTTTCAGTGTAAAAAATCCCCAACCCCCCTCCCAACGGGAGCGCGAGGACTTGTAAATGTAGTGGGGGGGTTTCCTCCCACACACCCCCTCACAGCGCTAACGTAAAGGCTTAAAAGCGTCGGAAGTGGTGGCGCACATATGTCCTGGGTGTAAATGTCACCATGGGATTGTCGGTGCACCAAAGTCTGGCGCGCTTTTGACGGTGTACCATAAGTTTAGGGTTACCAGATTTTCCGGAACTAAAATCTGGACCTGTGGCCCCGCCCCGAGGCCCGTCCAGGTTTGCCCGAGTCACACCCAGTTCCATCCCCATCCCTGCCCCCACCACACCCCGTCAACCTGTTCACTTGTTGGAAGGGCATCTGCGCATGTGCTGGTGTGATGCGATGACATCGCATGCATGCACGCATGCACGTGATGTCACCGCAATGCAGCTGCGCACGCACAGATGCCGCCCCAACGTCGCTCCTAGCTGGAAGCCGGGTTTTGAAAAGCCATCCGGATATGTCCTCTAAATTGCTGGTGGGCAGAGTCTGGGGAGTGCCTGCAAATTCATATACATATTATAGTAATTTTCAGGTTTACAATCTGATCAATGTGGATTACAATTTAAAACAACTCACCTCATGGGGGAATAATCATACAGAATCATTTAAAACAATACTAAACAATCAAAGCACCATCACTGCATTCAGAATTTAAAACAATGTGAGACTTCTGTAGAGGCCTCCTTTATACGTTCCTGTTTGTAGCCACTCATGGGTCCTGATTTTCATTACGGAAAATCTGGTAGCCTCTAAATGCCAGTAAAACGCCTTGAAAACTGACTTCCAAATTGTTCATTTTATATTCATTTCATGCATTTTAGTTCTGGTCTGGTGCACCTGCAGTTCAAAATATGCTTTGTGCAAACGAGCCCATCAAAACCAACCCGACCTGTTAACACCCTCAACTGCGGCACAGGTCCGATAAACTGCTGAGGGTTACAGAGATTAAAAGGACTCCCTATTCTCCCATTTCTCATTATGACACTGGGAACATGGAAATGGATCTGTGCTACTTTCGATAAATCTGTCCAGCGTCACCTAGAAAGCTTCCGTGCAGAGGGCTGTGGGAGTACAAAAGCTGGCCCACACTAAGGGACAGACCGATCTGGCAGCAGAGACAGTGATAATGAAGGAAATGCCTTGTTCTGTTGGGTATTGATTTGCCAAGTAACGCTGTGCCATTTTCTCAAGGATAAACATGCCTGCTACTCTGATCGCAGTTTGGTGTTACTCAAGACGATGTTCTGTCCTTCCCAAGCTGGTCCTCCCCTCCTGCCAGCAGGATCCGATATTTGAGCTGGAATGTTTCTCAGTCGCACAAAAAAGGACAACTGAAAATTAAGAGAACTCTGTGGCTGCCCTTTCCGACCACCCACCTTGCATCTCAAAAGAGGACTACATTACATTTAAAATACATTTCTAGACCGCAATACCTTCCAGATCGATGCGGTTTACATCATCAAGAGACTGTACATCACAGTGAAATACAAGAGAAATATCATCTTCCTTACTTTCGTAAAAATTTTACAAAAAGAGATGTCTTTAATAGGTTTCGGAAATGCAATACAGTAAAACCTTGGATTGCAAGTAACTTGGTTTGCAAGTGTTTTGCAAGACAAGCAAAACATTTCATTAAATTTTAACTTGATATACAAGCAATGTCTTGCAATACAAGTACATACAGTATACACACATCACAACTGAGCCGATGGTTCTTCTCTCTCTGACGCTGCAAGAGTGTAGTGACTGTTCTAAATGAGCGAGGTCTTGAAATACAAGTACGTATAGTATTTTGTATTAAAGGTTTTGGGTTGTGGAACGAATCGTCCGAGTTTCCATTATTTCCTATGAGGAAATTTGCTTTGATATACGAGTGCTTTGGGCTACAAGCATGCTTCTGGAACGAATTATATTCGTAGACCAAGGTTTTACTGTATATGAAATTTAAGAAGCAAGCAAAATATACAGTTCCAAATCCCAACTAGCAGCCTGATGTGAAATTGTTTGATGCAAAAATTTCTTGTAAAGACATCCTCGTACTGGAGGGAACGCAAGCAATGAAGTTATCCTTAGTGGGTGAACTGCCTTAAAAATGTAATTTGTTCTAGTAAATAGCCAGGCCCCAAATTTAAACCAAACCCTGGCCTCAAAAGGCAACCAATGGAGTTGTCTGTAGTATGGACTAACATGATCTGATTTCTTCAAATCAAAAATTAGATGCTGTTTTCTGGATTTGTGCAATCTATGCAAATTTGATTGAAGACCTGCCAAATGAACTACTTTTTTTTAAATAACACCTGAGCATGGAATATTCTGTAATCCAGATGGCACACATTTATCATTTGCATTTAAAACTGGCTTTAAACAAGCTTTAGATGCATGAAAAGATGGTTGAAGGTATTGCAAGACTGACTCTAGGGGTCGGGCCATTTTGAAGTCGGGCCTGTGATGGGCAGGAGCGAATAAGCTAGCCGCAGGTAACCCGCCAAAACAGTACAGGGAAGAAAGGTGCTCACCACAGGTATGGGGACAAGGCCATCCACTGCCCCATGGAGAGGTGAATGGCCTTGTCCTCGCAGTTAAGGGAGAGAACACACGCAGTCACCGATTGCGTGTGGCCTCCTCCCTCCTTCCTACCAACCCACCCTAATTTATCTATCTCCCTCCCTCCCCGTTACCTTTTTGGCGTGTTTTAAGGTTGCAGACTTGTTGAAAGCTGCCGGAGCATACGTGCAATTGCATGTGTGTGTGGGCAGAAGCTTCTTCTCTGACGCAACTTCCGCCCACACACGCACGCGACTGCACGTATGCTCTGGCGGCTTCGACAAGTCTGAAACCTTACAACGCACCAAAAAGGTAAAGGGGAGGGAGGGAGATGCACGGACCACGCGAGGGGTGCTGAAGGGCAGTGAGGTGCTGAGAGGGAAGGGTGGATGCTGCGAGGACGGGGCGGTGAAGGGGACGGCGATGGCGGAGACGGGGCGGTGAAGGGGACGGTGGTCCGGTGACGGGGACAGATTTTTTTCCCCGTGTAATTCTCTACTGTATAGTCTTAATGCATGTTCAGTCACACAGGTTAGGACCACAGTTGCACACAGAACTAGGGTTACCATATTTGAAATGGTAAAATCCCGGATGTAAGGCCCCGCCCCGTTCTGCCTCCAGCCCCACCCATTTCTGCTTTCAAACCCCACCCCATTCCGTCCCTCAGACCCTCCCCCACACTGCCTCGTCTCTTCTTTTCTGCCGAGGCTGGAGAGCCTCTGAGCGTACGCGGATGCATGTGATGTCATCCACACATGCTCAGGGGCTCTTCAGACATGGTGGGGCTTTCCAAAACCCAAACTGTTGGGTTGGAAAGTCCGTCCGGGCATCCGGACATGTCCTCTAAAAATAGGATATATCCGGATTTTCCTGGATGTTTGGTAACACTACACAGGACTCAAGGTACCCCCTCAAAATCCGTTGGGACTCTTTAATAAACAGAATCAGAAGTCCGATTGCCTGTTGTAAAAGCAGACTCAGGTGCTATTCTTATCACTCAAGTCCTTTTCTGTCAATGATCCCAGAAGGGGCAGTTCAAGGCCCCCCCCTCCCAAGCATCCAAAATGAAGGTGGGGCAAGGGCTGCCCAAACTATTAGGCAAATGGCTAGATGCTTATGGCAGCAGCTTCTTAGAAGGTAGCAGCTCTAGTCACACAGTAAATGATGGCAGAAAAAGATCCTATTGGTCCATCTAGTTTGCTCAACATGGTGACCAGAGCTTTGTCTATCACTCCGTGTAGGCCCAGGTCCAGTAGAAAGGGAGGGCGAGGGGCGGTCCACCCCGGGCACAGTCTTCCTGAGGGCAGGCCCCCCTTCTCCTCTCTGCCCACTCCCCCGCGCACGCCCCTTGCCTTCCCCTATACGTTTTTTTTTAACTTTCCCAGCACAAGGTTGCTGCCCACGTCAGCATCGGCGCTCTCTCTGACATCACTTCCGGGACCCGCACCTAGTAAGTGACATCAAAGGGTGAGCTGACACCGACGCGGGCATACTGCTCGTGCTGGAAAAATTAAAAGGGTATGGGGAATGGGAAGGGGGTGTGTGTGCAGCCGGGGGGGGGGGGAAGATGGTGGGGGAGGGGGCGTTACCATCCCAGGCGCCTGTCACCCTTACTACACCACTGCCCAGGTCACCCATGTTTAAAGCAAAACAATAGATCCTGCCCAACTCAAACCATGTTTCTTTGTTTCTCACCACACAGATTTTAACCTGCTTTTCTGCTCAAACAACAAGGAGTGTCATAAAATTCCTTTTGGCCAATCAGGGACTTCCTGAGGAAGTTCCTGATTGGCTGAGACACCTCGAGCTCCTCCCTTGGCGTCTAAGCCAATCTGGGCCTTAGGCCCTTCCCTGTGCATCACATGATGCCCCGGGAGGGGCCTAAAGCCCAGTGTCATCGTGTAGAGAAGGAGGAGCAGGAAGTGTTTTTAGTACCCCCTGCTCCCAACTTTAAGGTACAGGGCACAGGGCCTGGAGGGGGAGGGGGGCCTCCGGTGGCAGGAAGGAATGGGCATCTCTGCTGCTTTTTTTCTTCAGGGGGGGGAGGGGGGAAGGTCTTTCCGGGCAGGAGGGAGTGGGCATCCCTCCTGCCATTTTTATGGGGGAGAGGGAGTGGGCACCTCCATGGCAGGAGGGAGTGAGCATCCCTTCTGCGGTTTGTTTTAGGGTCACTGAATTTACTGGGGGGGGGCATGATTGTCAGTGGTCATTGGGGGAGGGCCGTTGGCAGCGGTGGGAGATTTTTTTTTCAATTTTTTTATGGGCAGATATTTTACTTGTGTAATACATGGAAAATATCGGCGCAATTGAAAAAAAAAAAAGAACAAAGAAACACCGTGAGAACGGGCTACTAGGCTTAATGGACTTTGGTCTGACCCAGTAAGGCTATTCTTAGGTTACCAATTGGGTTTTAGGATCGGTAAAACCCGATGCTAAATAGCCAAGCAATGTAAGTGAATCAGTCGCATGGGGTTTTACTAATTAATAATAATAATTATTTTATTTTTTTATATACCGCCAAAGCCATGATAGTTTGAGGTGGTTTATAACAAGAGGTGCTGGACAATCAGCGAAGTGGTTACAATACAAAGTCATCGAATATAAGGTACAGGATGGGAAGTAGTGAAACACTATAAGATTCTTAGGTTACAAGCGATTAAACAAATTCGTTTTTATTGATTTTCTAAAACTGAAGTAGGATGAGGAATGCATGATAATGTTACCCAGCCAGTCGTTCCATTTACCAGCCTGGAAGGCGAGAGTTCTGTCTAGGAATCTTTTGTAGCGGCAGGCCTTTAAGGATGGGAAGGTGAACATGTGAATTCTGCGTGTGGGCCTAATAGAATTGTCCAGATTAAATTGAGAAACCAGGTACATAGGGGCCAAGCCAAATATTGATTTATAGGGCCGGATCGGAAAATGGGTGATCGAGGAGAAAAACACACGGTGGGCCGTTTTGTGAACTGGGTGGGTTAGCAGCAATCATCACTAAACCTGTAAAACCTGTGACAATCGCTGACTTTAGTGAATCTAGGCCTTAGCAAGTGCTGTTAACTGGCTAAGTGCTGATGACAGGGATGTTCATTGGCACTAAGGCCCGGATTCGTGAACAAGCATCAATATTCTAGGCAAGGGGAGGCAGCTATATTTCCATTAAAAACGCCGTCCAAACGGCGCTTTTAACCAAGATTTGAGGTGCAAACAGGTGCCTAGAAAATCAGTGCCGGAATCGCACCTACGTAGGCGTGGCATCAGGCAGCCTAAAGCACCTACGTAAGCGCAATTCACACAAAGATAGGCGCCGGAAATGTAGGCCCGGAAAACCCTGGCCTAAATTTCCAGCCTCTATCTTTTGCATCGGCGCCAATGCATGATTGATATCGGCACCAGTGTAAGAATCCGGGCCTAAGTGGAGAGTGCCACTGAATATTTTCTTTGACCACCTGGGCACTATCCAGCTTTCCATCTCCTTCCCTCACCCCAGTCTCTCACTGCCCTTCTCTCCTTCCACAGCCTCTCTTTCACCAGTCTTTTAGCAACTCTCCCCTTTCTCTCTTCCCCGTATCTGGATAACTTTCTCCAAGTTCAACTATCAATGTCCCAGGTATCACAAAGTCTCTGGCAGTTCTTGACTCTCACAAAGTCTTATTTGAAAATTGACAAACAATTATGTTATACTGCACTGTGTAGCGCTGCCCTTTCAAAAACAGAGGCATAAGGCAGGCGGCTTTATCAAGGCGGCTCCTTGCTATCAAGGGCAAAATAAATTGCAAACAATTCACTAAGGTGCTGGGTAAATCCTGTTCCAGCTATCAGGATGTTTACCTCTTATGAAAAGAAAATATTGAGGTTCTTTTCATAGCAGCCATCTTGGCAAAAGAAAAAAAAACTTCCCATTAAAGCAAACACATTTTCACTAGCATACATCCCTTTAGCTAGCATGCTTACCAAAAACCTCATGCCCAGCAGAATTGGAAATATTCACAACTTAATTCCAAAAAAAAAACAATTCCAAACTAACTGATTTCCATTGCTTCATGCAATCCCACCTCTGGTGAAACACTGTAATCCATATCTTCACATTCTGGATTTACCAAGGTTGTTTCAACTGGTTCAGAGTCCAACATTTCCACATCCCGTGGCTCTGGAGGAATTGGAAGCTCCTTCCACATGAGAGCTTCTCCAGCCTTTTCCTTTCTCTTGGTCAGCCAGCTCTCTAAATGCTGCCAAGCTGCTGTACCACGCCCAG
The DNA here is from genome assembly GCF_902459505.1 of Geotrypetes seraphini. NCBI lineage: Eukaryota > Metazoa > Chordata > Amphibia > Gymnophiona > Dermophiidae > Geotrypetes > Geotrypetes seraphini. Next base: position 16,945,545 of record NC_047085.1, read on the forward strand.
CCCTACTCCGGGGCTGAACTTCCTTCAGCTGTGTTTGCCTTTTCCCCTGCTTAGCCAGCTTTCCACAAAATGGAGGATTTAAAGGGGCCTTACCAGATTTCACCAGGCTGTGTTCTGCCTCAGGTTTAAACACAGCCTGTGCTTCCTGATCTTGCTCTTGTCTATCAGGGATAACATGGTTGGCCCTGACTAGTTTCAGGGGATGTTTTCTTTCATTCTTTTCTGGCACAAGGCCGGCATTGGACTCGGGCTTGTGACATACCCTCCCCCTTAAACCATGACCACCCGGGCATGGTCTAACTTCCTCCGGGTTCTCCTGCAAACGGGAAAGCCTAATAGCGATTACGGGCCTTACCGCCCTTCTTGCCTGTCTGAACTGGAGGTGGCTCAGGGTCCCTGAAGTCATCGGGCCATCGCAAAACTGGCCCGCCATACTTGGCTTCTAAGCTCTTGGCCTCTTCCTCTTCCTCAGTTGCCATATCGGTGACTTGTTGGGCTAAGGCAGTCATAACTTCAGCCATACTACCCAATTCTTCGTCCCGTATTTTATTAACCTGACCTTGAATGTCTGCCATCCCCTTTTCCAATCCCTTTAAGGAGTTCTGTATCAAGCTAACCTGTTGTTTCTGTTGTTCCACCTGCTCTTTAGGGATGTGATTCTGCTTTGACCACTTTTCAGACTCCTGCTGTTTGTCAGTCAAAGCTTTACATACTGTTTCAAGGTCTTTTATATTCTGGACAACCTTTTGTTGTTGGGACAAATTACTAGCAAGCTGTATCCTAACCTGCTGTACCTGGTCATCCATCTGAGTCACTAAACTCTGGAGTTTCTTAGACTCTTGCTGACATTGTTCTACAATATCTCCTGTAAGCTTTTTAGACCAACCTTCAGGGGGTTCCTGGGTAGGAGTGTCATGGCCTTCCCTCTGTTTCCTTATCAGAATTGACCACTGATGTTGAGCTGCTTCCAGCTCTTTCTTCCACTCCTCCCTTTGTTGGGCGCTTATCTGCTGTAAGTCCCCTTTCAGCGCCTTAATATCTTCCCGCAGAGCCCCTAAGTTTTCTCCCTGAGTGTCAGCACTCTTCTGGGTTCCTTCCGGGGAAGTGCACTGAATCTCGGCCCCCTCTGTGTTCCCTGTAGAGCCAAACCCTTTTTGACCCCTCTTTGTGTCACGGAGATGGGTCCAACGTTCTAACTTTGCATGCCAAATGCGCTCACATATCATTTGGGCAATACGTTGGCCAGGCTTAACGCTATAGTCTGCGTTCCCTTGGTTGACTAATACAACCCCTAGGTTACCCCGAAAATCAGGATCCACTACTCCTGCAGCTACATCAATGGCATGTTCTAGGGCCAAACCTGATCGTGGGGCTATCCTAAGATAGGACCCGGGCGGCATAGACACCTGCAGGTCCGTATGTACCAGGGCTCTACTCTTAGAGGGAATTATCAATTCCTCCGCAGCATACAAATCAAAGCCCGCTGCCCGTGAATAAGCCTGTGTAGGGGCGTGAGCATTATCAGAAAGAGGCACCCATCGAATTACTGGGGTCCATCTTTTCCGATGAGGCCCCCATCCCTGGGACCTGCTCCAGGAGGAACGCCTAAACTGACCACTTTCCTCTGGGATGTGGGCACCTAGCACCTGCTTGGCTACCCCTGTAAGGGAATCATTTTGTTCGTGTTTTCCCACTCCCGCTAGGTCCTTTACTGGGGTCTGGGTAAGCCAATCCCTTCCTAGAATCACCGGATAAGGAGAGGCGTCTAAGACAGCCACGGATAGATGTCTTCTTACCCCCCCATAATCGACTACAACAGGGTGTAACGGGTACTTCCTAATAACCCCATGTATGCAAACTATGGGCACCTTTTTATCAATCTTTTTATCTTGTTCCTTTCTGAGCAGCTGGTGCCAGAAGGATTGAGACACTACCGACTGTTCGGCCCCCGTGTCTACCAGAGCATTCACTTTTCGTCCTGCTATGGCCACCTGTACTCTATATTCCCCTGAAATTATATCACAGCCTCCCCGACCTATTACAAAATCTCTTCTTACCCGGCAGTTCCGCTGTATATGGCCCATTTTCCCACAACGGAAACATTTGGGTCCTTCCCTACGTGCGGGACCCCCGGGCTCAGGAGTTTTCATTTCCCTAAAGGATGGCTTTTGGGGAATGGTGTGTCTATTGGTAGGTATAGACTCTTTCCCTACCTCACCTCGGGAAGAAGGAACTACCCTAACTTCCCCTGCAGAACCCCTAGCATCCAAATAAGCCTCAGATACTTCCAAAACTTGCATCAAGCTCTTACAACCTTGCTTTTGCACCCAGCCTCTGAGCTCCTTGGGCATTGATTCGAGGCATTGCTCTTTAATAACCTCAGCAAAGAGTGCCCTAGGGTCAGCTAGGCAAGGTTGTAACCAGCGTTCAGCCATTTTAGTTAGGCGTTGGACAAGGGCCTTAGGTCTTTCGTACTCTCCCATTATGGCCGATCTAAATTTCTGCCTATAATGTTCATGTGTGTAGCCTAAGTAGTCTAAAATGTGTGCTTTAACATTTTGGTAGTTGCTGGCTAAATCAGGGTTCAAGGTTTGGAAGGCAGCCAAAGTCTCGCCCGCCAAACATGGTAGCAATCGTGCTGCCCACTGTTCCTGCGGCCAACCAGCGGCATTGGCCGTCCTTTCAAAGGCTGATAAAAAGTCATCAGGTTCATCAGTGGGTGTAATTTTATGTAAGTGCATCCAAGCCAAAGGATTGGCTCCTACCAGCTGTTGGGGTGCTGGATTTAATAGCGGTGCACCCATCATCGGTTGCCTTGGGGCTTGAAGAAACTGTGCAAACAGTCTTGATTGCTCCCCCATTGCAGCCATGAGTTCTTGGTGCTGTGTCTGTGCGCGGTCCTGCGCCTGGTTCCAGCGGTCCTGGCTTGTCTGGAAAACCTCCTGCATCTCCTGGATCTGCTTCTGGCGTTCTCCAGCTATCAGGGCCAAAACCTGCTGCTGCTCCATCTCCAACACCTGAAATGGAATCCAAAAAGAAAACAAAACCAAGTGTGGCTCCTTTTAAGTTTTTCCTGACCCTCCTCCCACAGTGTAGCCGACCAGCCTCCCTGAGTGATACTTATTATCCTCAACAGCCCGTTGAATTAGGTACTCTTACCCGCGGTACTGATGAGTCTGCGCACTGTATCACTCTGGTACTCGGGAACACTCCGACTCTGGTCTGGATACCACTGCTCCTCCAGGATGGGTCTTGCGTCCGACTCCGAGCCTCTCTGAGCTTGGACTGCTCTCCAAAAGAACTGGAATACCGGCTTCCAAGGTCCCAGCGCAGCTGATTTCCGGTTGTCCTGTGGCTTGTTTTCCGGTGTCTGTAAGTCCTTAGTCCACCAGCATAAGTCCACAGCTTCTCAATAATCAGCTCCCACAAATTCAAAAGTAAGTCCAAAAAAAAACAATTATTATATTTTTTTCCAAAAAAAAAAATTTTTCAACAACCGGGGGTGCTGTATCCCACTCTGATACCATGTGTAGCGTGACCGGTCCTCAGAGCTCACAGTAACCGGCTCACGCTCACAATATTCTCCCCAGCGTGCTTCCCCAAGATGGAGGAAGTCCCTGTTGTGCAAAACTTATCCTATGAGTTTAATCAGAATGGCCTCACATAGGTAAGTTACAAAAATCAAATTTATTGTTCAATTCACAAGTTCAAGCAAAAAATATGAAAAGAACATGAATTCCAAAAGGTCTTGGTTATAAACATGAAAACAAAATAATATGCAGGTAACCAGCCTGGTCTGGATAACTTTCTCCAAGTTCAACTATCAATGTCCCAGGTATCACAAAGTCTCTGGCAGTTCTTGACTCTCACAAAGTCTTATTTGAAAATTGACAAACAATTATGTTATACTGCACTGTGTAGCGCTGCCCTTTCAAAAACAGAGGCATAAGGCAGGCGGCTTTATCAAGGCGGCTCCTTGCTATCAAGGGCAAAATAAATTGCAAACAATTCACTAAGGTGCTGGGTAAATCCTGTTCCAGCTATCAGGATGTTTACCTCTTATGAAAAGAAAATATTGAGGTTCTTTTCATAGCAGCCATCTTGGCAAAAGAAAAAAAAACTTCCCATTAAAGCAAACACATTTTCCCTAGCATACATCCCTTTAGCTAGCATGCTTACCAAAAACCTCATGCCCAGCAGAATTGGAAATATTCACAACTTAATTCCAAAAAAAAAAACAATTCCAAACTAACTGATTTCCATTGCTTCATGCAATCCCACCTCTGGTGAAACACTGTAATCCATATCTTCACATTCTGGATTTACCAAGGTTGTTTCAACTGGTTCAGAGTCCAACATTTCCACATCCCGTGGCTCTGGAGGAATTGGAAGCTCCTTCCACATGAGAGCTTCTCCAGCCTTTTCCTTTCTCTTGGTCAGCCAGCTCTCTAAATGCTGCCAAGCTGCTGTACCACGCCCAGCCCTACTCCGGGGCTGAACTTCCTTCAGCTGTGTTTGCCTTTTCCCCTGCTTAGCCAGCTTTCCACAAAATGGAGGATTTAAAGGGGCCTTACCAGATTTCACCAGGCTGTGTTCTGCCTCAGGTTTAAACACAGCCTGTGCTTCCTGATCTTGCTCTTGTCTATCAGGGATAACATGGTTGGCCCTGACTAGTTTCAGGGGATGTTTTCTTTCATTCTTTTCTGGCACAAGGCCGGCATTGGACTCGGGCTTGTGACAATATACATACTAGATAGTGATACATAAGGATAGAGGGTGTGAACTACAATTATTTAAGGAATAGAAAAACATTTAAGGGGAAACAACATCAGGAGGGTAATTAAAAAATATTTTAAATAAAACTAGGTCTAAGAGTGAATAGGAGAAATTGTGACCTATATACAGATCTGGTTAAATTTAATTGTTTGATCCTAAGATTGTTGATAGAAAAAGTTATCCACTCTATGCCACATATGCATCTTTGTATAGGTGGCTTTTTAGTGTGTTTTTAAATTTTTCTAAAGAGGTTTCAGCACGTAGATAAATTGGTAGCTTGTTCCAAAGCTGGGGTGCTAAGATAGAAAAAATTGTAGCTCTTCTAGTGCCTATTATTTTCAAAGACGGAATGGTGAGCAGATGCTGATCTGTTGATCTTAGAGATCTAGCTGGAGAATATGGTATTAAATAACGATGTAAGAATATTGGTGTATTGGTTTGTTGAATTTTGAAGGTTAGCAATGCAATTTTATATATTATTCTGTGTGAGATAGGTAGCCAGTGTGCTTTTTGCAAAAGAGGAGTGACATGATCACATTTTTTGGAGTTAGTAATAATTTTTATTGCTGTGTTTTGTATAATTTGTAACCTTCTTATTTCTTTCTGAGTTATGCCATGGTATAATGTATTGCAGTAATCCAGCCTGGAAATAACCAAGGAATGAATCAGAACATTAAGAGCTTTTGGTTCTAAGACTTTGGCTAAGGATCTAATGAGACGTAGTTTATAAAAACAGTTTTTAACTACGGAGCTAATCTGATCATGGAAGGATAATTCATGGTCCAATAATGCTCCCAATATTTTTGTCGTCGTCACTTTTTGTAGTGGGCAATTGTCCAAGAAAATTTGTGATGCAAGTGTAAGATCTTTTTCCATGGAAAAAACATTATTGAAGATTTAGATGGATTCAGGGCCAACATGGTGTCTTTTAGCCATTGACTAATTTGTAAGGAATGACTTATTTATCTAATTGAGGAAAACTTACACATCCTGGGGAGGGGGAGGGGGTATGTTTTGACACTGTTTAAGAGGTATAGATAGCTTGTTTATATGTAATTTTATGAGTTGGTCAATTGGATAAATGGGGGGGGAAATAATTTTTGTGATTATTTTTAACAAGTTTATTGTGCTGTAATATTAATATTTTATGTAAATGCATCATTTACTGTGCACAATTATAGTTTTAAAAATGAATAAAGAAGTTTAAAAAAAAAAGAACATTATTCTTTAGCTCTTAAGGTACAGCAAATAAGGGCTCCTTTTACAAAGGCGCGCTAGCGGTTTTACGCGTGTAATAGCGCGCGCTAAACCGCCAGACGCGCTAGCCGCTACTGCCTCCTCTTGAGCAGGCGGTAGTTTTTGGCGTCGCGCGCGTTAACCCCGCTAGCGAGTGTTTGTAAAAGGAGCCCTAAGTTTATACAGTGCAACATTGGTTTACAAGCACAATTCGTTCTAGAAGCATGCTCGTAAACCAAAATACTCGTATATCAAAGCGAGTTTCCCCATAGGAACTAAGGGAAACTCGCTTGATACGTTCCCACCCACCCCCACCCCCCCGAGGCCAGCGGTGCTGCTCTACCCCCCGCCCCACAGAACCGGCATTGCTCCCCCCGAAGGCTCCCCACTCGTGATCCACCTTGGAGGAGGAGGAGGAATGTGATTTGAAACTGATTGAGCAGCAGCCTGGATTGGAAACACCTGAGTTTCATCGGCAAGGAAAATCCCAGAATGCAGGTCAGGGGAGGAGTTCCCAAGAACTGGTGGGTGGAATCTTTTGTGTGACTGAGAATGTGACTGAGAAAGGGGTGAAGTCTTCTCTGAGCTGTGCTGAGGGAACTCAGCCTAATTCAAAGTGCAGAGTACAGCAAAGAGGTGTTTCCAGTGTGTTGGAAGGAGTGGAGTGGAGTCAGGAGCTGGAACCTGAGAATCTACAGAGAGAAATACAGCAGGAGGTGGCTGTAGGTGATGAAGCTGTGCTGCCACAACGGCAGCAATGGACAAAGCAAGTTTTGCCTTGTTCTAAAGAACTGCAGTTGAAAGAACTGAATGCAGGACAGATCCCTATGGATGTGAATGGGGGTGTTGGGGAGGGGGAGGGGGTGAGAGAGGGTGGGGGATCTGGTGATGGTGGGCATGGTGCCCGGAAAGGGGTTAAACAGGGAATATCTTTTGCAGATGTGGTGGCTGGGGGATCGGGACAGTGGGGTAGGAATCGGGGGAGGAGGAATGCGCAAGGGGAGAGTGGGGGGGGAGGAGGGAGGATGGTGGAGAGAATGGGAATGGTGGTGAGGGGTGGGATAGTGGGGGAGGGGGAGAGGGGGGTATTTTCAAGAGAAGAAATGTGGTTTAGTTGAAGTGGGTGGGGGTGGGGAATATGCCAAGGGACAGGGTGTTGAGAATGGTTCTGGGGTTGGGCTTCATCCCTGAGGACCTGTATGCCTGTATTCATCCGGTAATGGTTCCGGAGTATGACATCAGTTTCCAGAGACAGAGGGGTTTAGAGTTATTTTGGGAAAAATATGAGGGGGTGAGGGGGAGGGAGCAGTGGGCAGAATTTAAAGCCATACCTGTGAGTAAGCCTGACCTTGTGCAAGTGACAGTGTTGGTGAGAAATGAGTCCATCCCCAGTTCAGACCTGACATACTGGTTGAATCGGTATGGGGTGCTTCGGACTCCATTAGTAAAGATCATGGACCCGAGTAGGGTCTGGGCTGGTGGATGGACGGCCAACATGAAGCTAAGTCAAGTGGGTAATGTGATACAGCATGTTCCACCAGTGGCATACATTGGGAGAGAGCGCATCCAATGTTTTTACAAGGGGCAGCCCAGGGTATGTTTTCGATGTGGATCGTTTAGGCATCTAAGTATGGTGTGTCCTACCCTGATGTGTGTAAAATGTGGAGGGAAGGGGCATATTGGGGAGGAGTGTGACCTCATTCAGTGCAACTTGTGTGGATGTCTGGGACACCCGTTCAGCAAGTGTCCGAGGGCTGCACATAACAGGTGGCGAGAGGAAAATGATGGGGGAGGGGAGGAACCGCAGGAGCGGGCCCAGGAGGAGGAACGGGATCAGGAGGGTGGTCAGGAAGATAGCCAGGAAAAGGTGAGGCAGGGTGAAGGGCTGGTGCAGGAAGCAGAGGGGGAGAGAGAGGGTGGGGGTGGGGATGAGGGTACATGGGAAAAGGTATGTAGTAAGAAGGTGGGGAAACACCAGAGGAAAAGAAGGGGAGATAGGGTTGAGGATACTAATAGGTTTAGTGTATTGGCACAGGAGGAAGAGGATGGAGGTGGGGTATCCCAGAAGAGGAAAGGGAAGAAAGGTCGGGAGGGAGGGCAGCAGGAATACCCGGCGGTGATTCTGGAGAGGTTGCGGGTTGATACAGTGGGAGAGGAAGGGGATGGGGGAGGGGATTTTCTAAATACAGAGGTGGGTGGAAAGGAGGGTATGGAAGTAGATGGAGGGGATGTTTTGCTGGTTGGGAAGGATGTGTTTAAGGAAGGGGAAGATAAGGAAAGGGAAGGAATTGGGGAAGAGTTGATTCTGGCGGAGGGCGAGGCGGTCCCGCCAGGGGTGGTGGTGAAGAGGGGAATGGAAGAAGGGAGCGGAGAGAAGGGGGGAAGAAATCTAAATTAGTGTCATGATGGGGGGTCCCGGTTTGAATATTGCAAATTTGAATGTTGCTAGTCTCCGAACGGAGAGAAAGCGGTTTCTGGTTTATGAGTTCCTGGCTTCCAAACAATTGGATGTTATCATGTTGCAAGAAACAAGTGTTGACCACCCAAGTTTATTGTGGAAAGCTAAAAGGGACTGGAAATGGGGGCCGTCATACTGGGTATTAGCCCAGGAGGCTTATGGGGGGGTGGCAATTCTGTTTAACTCCAGGGCGGTGGAAGTGCATAGGGTGGTGGAATTGGGTGGGGAGAGGGGGCAGATATTGGATGTAAGGGTGGAGGGAGAGGAGGTAAGGTTGGTGAACATCCACGGTCCTCAGAGGAAGTGGGAGCGTAAAGCTCTAATCTCCCGGATCAGACCATATTTATACACGGCCAGGAGGGTGGTGTGGGGAGGGGATTTTAATGCAGTGGTGAGGCAGGAGGATAGGGAAGGGAGGAAATTTTCTTTAGGATATGATGAATTGTTTTTGAAACAGGTGGGGGAGGGGGCAGGGCTGGTTGATATTTATACAGTTTTTGGGAAGCAAGGGGGTTTTACGTTTGGCAGGGGGAAATGCCGCAGTCGTATCGACAGGTTTTTTGTAAGGAGGGAAGACTGTCAGGACCCTCCCCAAGTGCAGCATGTTGAATTTACAGATCACGCTTTGCTGAGAATACAGGTAGAGGGGAAGAACCCAGTTATGGGTAGGGGTCTGTGGAGGCTCAACAATGCATGGCTCCAGGAGGAGAGTGTACAGGAGGCCTTTAGGGAGTTCTGGACAGACCAGCTGTCTACTGTAAGCGCGTACGGGTCATTGGGGGGATGGTGGGAGGGTGTGAAGGGTAGGATCAAGGGTTTTTTCAAGAAAATAAGTAGGAGGGCATCACAAAATAGGGATGGGAGGCTGGTAGCCCTGAGGAAGGAATTAAATTGGAGGATGGAAGGGGGTGAAAAGGGGGAGGGGATTCAGGTACTCAAGGGAAAAATTGAAGCACTACAGTATGATAGATATAGGTCCTTAGTGTGGGAGAGGGACTATGGGCATTTCATCTCACCGGACCCTTTCAGGGCATGCAAAGAGAGGGTCAGGCGGCGGAAGGTGGGGAGTTTGTGGGACAATGAGGGGATAGAGCAGGAGTCACGAGAAGGGATATTGAGGGTGGTGGGAGAGCATTTTGGGGGGCTCTTTGAAGTTGGGCAAGAGGAAAGGGAGGGGTGGGAGGAATATATAGAGGGGACCCCGGGGGTGGGGGGAGGGTTAACAGAGGAGCAGGCAGAAGCGCTGAATGGCCCATGGACGGTGGAGGAGGTAAGACGGGCGATAGCCGGCCTGACCAGAGGGAAATCACCCGGACCAGATGGGTTAACAGCCGAGTTTTTTAAGACATTTTGTGAGCAGATGATACCTTTCTTGGTGCGGCTGTTTACGGAGCTTAGCTGTCAGCCTGTTCTGCCGAGGTCCATGAAGGAGGCGGTATTGGTTTTGATTGCGAAGCCAGGGAAGGAAGGGTCAAGGGTAGGAAATTGGAGGCCGATTTCTTTGCTTAATACAGATAGGAAAATTTTAGCAAAGATGATGTGCCCAAGGCTGGGAGAGGTGGCGGCATCAGTACTGGCACCAGCACAGATGTGTGGCGTGCAGGGGAGGGGGGCGATAGAAGCAGCGGTAACAGTAAGAGAGGCAGTTGAGAGGGGTCGGAGGGCCCAGGGGGGGGCGGGTGCTTGTTAGTTTGGACCAAGCCACAGCCTTTGATAGGGTGCCATACAAATATTTGTGGGGGGGGTTCTTACAAAGTATGGGATTCCTGTGCAGTTTGTGGAGGGGTTGAAGACTCTGTATAGGGAGGCAGCAACCTTTCCCTTGGTGAATGGGTGGAGGGGGGAGCGTTTCTCCATTGGGAAAGGGGTGAGACAGGGCTGTCCCTTAAGTCCATTGCTATATGTATTTGCCATCGATCCATTGCTGCAGCGGCTGGACAAGGGTGGGGGTTTAACAGGGATAGATATGGGGGAAGGCACAAAGGTCAGGGTGGTGGCATATGCCGATGACATCTCTGTGTTTGTGTCTTCAAATAGAGAGTTTAGGAAGATGGAGGAAAAACTGGGAGAGTATTCAGGTGCCACAGGGGCGTGCATTAACCAGGAAAAGAGTCATTTGTTGAAACTCGGGGATCCGGCATGGGAGGTGGAGAGTACAAGTGGGTTCTTGCCTCCAGAGGGGAGGGTTAGGGTGCTGGGGGTTGTCTTCAGTGGGGATGAGGCGTATCAAATAGAGAATTGGAAAGGAAAAATCCAGGAAGGGCAGCAGAAGGTGGAAGCCTGAAAGCAGTGGAAGCTGACATTTCTGGAACGGGTGCGTCTAATGAAAGTATATTTGGCTCCTTTGTTCTTATTCCTTAGTTATGTGTGTTTGCTCCCGCAGGGGTTGCACGCTACGATGTATAGTCTTTTTTTTCAGTGCCTCTGGGGTAACCGCTTAAATCCAATAAAGAGGGGGGTAACATATTTGGCAAAAGAACAAGGGGGCTTGGGGATGGTGAACCCCATTCTTTTTTTCTCCTCCCTCTTCCTCCAGTTCCATTTGGGGGGGTTGGTGAGGGGACAGCAGGAAAGGGTGGCATGGGTAGAAAGTGTTCAAACGTGGGGTACAGTGTTTTGGAAAGACTGGTTGGGGGGAGTGGAAATAGGGAAGAAGCGGGTGGTGGGGGTTTTGGCAGGGGTGCCGGGTCAGGCGGACATGGCCCGTTTAGTTAGGAGTTGGAGGGTAACGGTGGATGAAGTGGTGGAGGGGAGGAAGACATGGACAGAAAGAGTGCTGCACCAGTGTTATGCGGTGGAACCTCTGCTGAAGGATTGCCTGGGGATACGTCAACAGCAGGCACTCTGTTATGTGGCGATGCCACGCCTGCCTCCTAAGTACTTCGATGTGGCATGGCTGGCACTGCATGGCAAGATGTATGTCCGGGCGAATCTAAAGTGTAGACCTGTGACTGACAGGGAGTGTCCAAGGGGGGAGTGCCAGGGAGTGTTAGAGACAATGGAACATTTTTTGTGTTTTTGCCCCTTTTCAGTTGAGGTGGGGAGGAGGGTGGCCAGGGATTTGGGGTTTCAGGTGGGTTTGTTTGAAAGTCTGAGTTATGCGGAATGGGTTTATGGGGGTGGTGGGGGGGAAGAGGGTGTATGGTGAAACTTTTTTTATTGTTTTATCCATACTGAAGTATTTCATTTGGATGGCACGTTGCCAGATGTCGCTGAGGCAGCGACAGCTGTCACCGGACACAGTGGCGATGGATGTGGTGCGGGCAGTGTGCCAAGTTGCAGAAGCAGAGAGAAAAAGGAGGAGTGAACAGCAGTGGCGTTTACTGTGGAAGGGGGTGCGGCTTCGGCCTCCCTGCCGCGTGTTACAGTTTTTGTTTTAACTGAGTTTTTGTATTTATGTTTATTTATTGCTGGGAGGGAGGGGGGGGTTTCTAGTCATTTTGTGTACAGGGTTTGGGGATGTTTAGTTTCATATGTACAGGTTTGGTGTGGGGATAGTGAAATGTCAGTTTATGTTTGTAGTATTTGTATGATATTTGCTGCTGTCACTTTGTAATGTATTGAATTGTAATGCTTTTTTGGTGTAAGTCTATATAATAAAAATAACTTTTCAGTAGTTGGAACCTAAGAACAGTACCGGGCAGAGATTTAGATCCTTGCCCAGAAATAGCTAAGAAGATGAAGAAGAAAGAAAAAAAAAAACCAAACCCAACAAATTTTTAGATTAAATCAGGTTGGGCAGACTGGATGGACCATTTGGGTCTGTATTTACCGTCATCTACTATGTTGCTATGTTAATATATTTACGATATGGAGTTCCTGCTTACAAAGTGCAGGCATAATTTATCAAAATGGAAAAGGATATGGTTTGGTTTTGTATCCAAATTGAGTCCTTTTCCCTTCTTGTCTTTATGCTGAGTGGGCAATTTCTTCTCCTTTCTACCAATGGGGTGACAAAACTGATTTCTGCGTTAAGTTCTTTGTTCTTCCTGTTCCTGCTATGTAGGTTGTTTGGGGTTCGGTGATGGTGGTGGGGGGGGGGGGGGGGTATGTATTCTTCTATGTGTGGTCATTGTGCACCTTACCAGGCATTTCCTTTTAGCATTGTTCTCAATCCATGTGCTTTGTATGACACCTTGGAGGGAATTCATCAAGGGGCATTAGCACCTACTAACGATTAGCATACCCTAAATGCTAAGACACCCATAAGAATATAATGGGTGCAGTGGTTAAAGTTACAGCCTCAGCACCCTGAGGTTGTAGGTTCAAACCCATACTGCTCCTTGTGACCCTGGGCAAGCCACTTAGGTCTAGATTCACTAAGGACACCGATCGTGTCCCGACTACTTTGCCATCACTTAGCAACCCCGACCCGATTCACTAACCTTACTCCCGATCCGCGCATGAAAATGAGGGGGAGCGGCATGCAAATACAGACAGGCAGCGATTTACTAAAAAAAAAAAAAAAATGAGGGACGCCGACTGGGCTGGCTGATCGAAAAATAAGCGACTGCTGAGGACCAGTCGCTCAGGTCCTTTCTGACTGCCCTGCTCTCTGCTCTTGCCGCCCTGCTCTCTGCCCTGACTCTCCGCTCTTTTCTGCCCGACTCTCCGCTCTTTTCTGCCCTGACTCTCCGCCCTTCTCTGCCCTGACTCTCCTGCCCTGCCCCGCAGTGCAAGCCTGTGGTTTTAACCCCCGGGTTTAAAGTGGGTTAATACCATGAGCTTGCGAAGTAAATCAAAAAAGTTAAAAAAAAAGTTTCCAGCTCTGCCGGGCACGGAGAGCCAGCGCATGAGCAGACCATCTACAGGCAAAGAAGATGGCTGGGATCGGTGGAGAGCGATCCGTGCAGTCGGTTGGGGGGGGTAATTCCGATCACCCTCATTTTCATGAGGACGCTTCGTGAATCAGCCCTCCGGCCATGGATCGGATTGGATCGCTCACGGATCAGATCCGTGGCCTTAGGGAATCCAGCCCTTAATCCCCCCATAGCACATTAGATAGATTGTGATCCCACTGGGACGGACATGCTTGAGTACCTGAATAAATTCATGTAACTGTTCTGAGCACTTCTTGATGAATTCCGCCCCCCCCCTCCCCCATGTGGGATTTTTTTAAGCTGTTCTGCAGAGAGAGATGGTAGTAATTTCAGAAAAGGAGATCTATGTCAAAACTCCCCCCAAAAAGATGCTTATTCCTCTGGAACCCTCAGTCCAACTTGACCCATTTTGTAATCCGATTTGTCTTTTTACTATTTTTCCTCAGATACCAAGGGATCCTTTTACAAAGCCGCGTTGGCGGTTTAACGCGCGTAATAGCGCACGCTAAACTGCCAGCCGCGCTAGCCGCTACCGCCTCCTCTTGGCAGGCGGTAGTTTAGCGCGTGATAAAAAGTCGCGTGCAATCATGTTAAATTTTCAGAAAGCTATTTTGCTCCCTTAGAAATGCATTGGGCCATTTGGGTTTTCCTTTTTGGGGGGGAGGGGGGCGCTTATTTCTCTGGGACTCCCTGTACAGTTTTGCCCATTTTTTAAAAAAAACTTAACTGGGTTTTCCACCATGCCACTTTTCATCCCAGACATTCTCCACCCCTTGTGTGTAATTCTTTCCAACTTCCTTTGGGTTAGAAAGAATAAAAATGAGCGTCTTAATAAAATCAGATATATGTCATTAAATAACCTTGTCCAGCACCTTTCGGAACGAATGCACTTGCTACCCTGAAACCCGATTATTATCATCGGCGTCTAACTTCAGTTTCCTCTTTTGTGTTCTGTAAAACACTGCGTCGTAATTATAGCCTCATGACACACTTGAGCAATTCCTTGGACCATGTTCCCGCCTGAATGACAAGCGAAAAAGGTTCTTCATTCACTGCAGCTCTACCTCAGCCTTATCTTTCATCACTAATAAGCTGCTTTCTCTTTCTCATTAGCATAACTAGGCTGGGAGTTGTTCCTCACACATTCAAAAAGGACTAATCTAAGACTATTTCAACTGAAATTGAACTCTTCTATCTTGTTGTTGGGATGGGGAAGGGGTTGTTGCTTTTTAATCGTGAGTTGGACATGAGAAGCATGTTGCCTTGGAGAAACATTCTAGAAAATGCGTTAGAAATTAATGTTTTCTGGTCTTTGTTATTTTTTTTTTCAGTCAGACTTGAGGAACTGTTACTGCTTGAATAGGTTTCCTACAAAAACATGGTTTTCTAACAAGTATGTTAATAAAGATTATTTTATTTTACTACATAAGAAGATAAGAATAGCCTTACTGGTAGCCCATTCTCACGGTGGCCAATCCAGGTCCCTAGTATCTGGCCAAAACCCAAGGAGTAGCAACATTCCATACAGAATCCCAAGGAGTAACAACATTCTAGAATCCCAGAGAGTAACAAGATTCTAGAATCCCAGAGAGTAACAAGATTCTAGAATCCCAAAGAGTAGCAACATTCCATACAGAATCTCAAAGAATAGCAAGATCTAGAATCCCAGAAAGTAACAAGATTCTAGAATCCCAAGGAGTAGCAACATTCCATACAGAATCCCAAGGAGTAACAACATTCTAGAATCCCAAAGAGTAACAAGATTCTAGAATCCCAAAGAGTAGCAACATTCCATACAGAATCTCAAAGAATAGCAAGATTCTAGAATCCCAGAAAGTAACAAGATTCTAGAATCCCAAGGAGTAGCAACATTCCATACAGAATCCCAAGGAGTAACAACATTCTAGAATCCCAAAGAGTAACAAGATTCTAGAATCCCAGAGAGTAACAAGATTCTAGAATCCCAAAGAGTAGCAACATTCCATGCTATCGATCCAAGGCAAGCAGAGGCTTCCCCCATGTCCAAATCTTATGAAGTGTGATGTGTTTTCGGATATGTTTCATACTTTTATATTTACACATATTTTGGGGGGGATCAGACGAACATATTGGACCTGTTGACCTTTTATTTTTCATCCTTTGTCATATATGGATATAGCAATTACATTATTCTGTTATCTTATTAGAACTTAACGTGATGTCATCGCATGGTTATAATATGGGGCACGTTGCCTTGCCGGATATCCTGGCCGTAATAAAGAATCACTTTTAAGGAACTCCAACTTGAGCTGGTGCCTGGAGATGTTGGAAGGTTAATGCCACAGAAGGAGGTGGTGAACCTGGAATTGCTCCTGATGAAGGAAACAAAATGGGGTTCTCTGTCGGGCAACCAGTTTTCACACTCTTCAGATGAGCCCATCTCTACTTTATTTATTTATAATATTTCTATTTACAGCTTGAACATTAATGTGATAATTGGGAACGTCTGTTTTATTTTGATCCTCTTCACTTCATTGGAATTTTTATATATACTTATGCATGTGGAGGGGCAGAATCAGAAATGTGCCAACATCTGAGGTTGGATGTTTTGTGCAAGACGTCCATAAACCCAGCAGGAAAAATGTCCATTTTCAAAGTTGCCAAACAATCTTTTATTTTTTAAAATGAGCTAGGTATAAGTTTTGGTCCTTAGGACGTCCACCTTTTTTGCCCATGTTCAAAAATAAAAACGTCCACAAGCAAGTTTGGTAGACGTACCCACCAACTACCTTGTTTGATAGCGTCAGTAGGAATCCCCATCAGCTGAGCTAGTTTCTGGGATTCCTGGTGGCTCAGTTGATGGGGATTCCCCCTGCCAAGATCAGTTGAGCCCTTGTCACAATCCTATCCCTACCGTGCAGCTTTCGCCAGGGCAGGCTATTGTTAAACCTGGCCCGGGGATCCGGAGGGCAAATCACGGGGATAGGATTGTGACCAAGCCTAGGGAAAAACCCAGGTTTCCCTTTGGAGCAGACAGGTCTGATCTCCAGGGAGGAGAAGAGGAGAGTTGGGACAGCCCACAACAGCCCCAGAGAAACCTTTCTTTCCCTGGGGATCAGCAGCTGAAGGGGATAATTAGGCTCCCAAAGGCAGGCAGGGAGAGTAAGCCAAAAGCTCCTCCCCTTCAGAGGGCAGGGCAGTTTCCTCTGACTACTTTGGAGGCGGCTCTAAGGAGAAAGAGGGCAGTCCTTGCAGAGCCAGCCAAGGAAAGGAACCCTCCTGAATGTACTCCTGAGGGAAGAGACTGGGAAATGCAGGAGCCTGATGCTGACACTGTGGCCAGGCAGTTTACTGGGGAGGAACCCATGGAATGTGTTGAAAGTTCCAGTCTCTCTGAGGAAGACCTTATGGAAGTCAGTTAAGTGACAGGTCTAGAGATTGTTTGTTCATTTTCCCTGTTGAGCTTGGGGGTTGTGCACTGCTTAGGAAAAGGGTGGTTGTAATGAAAACCCCATTGCAGGACTTGTGCTGGCTGTATCTGCCCTGCTTGAATTAAGCAGCAAGGAAAAGAAAAAAAAACAACACGTTTTTTTTTTTCCTCAAGTTTAAATGAGTCAGCTGAAGTTGAAGCTGACTGATTGTGTCAGGGTTGTGAGGGAACCCAAGGGAAGTAAGTGGGGAAGAATTCACTATACATCCGGTTGGGATAGTGGGGCCATTATTGGCAAGTCTGTTATACAGATTAAGTTAGGTGAATTCTCTTGCTTCCCCTCCCCCTCACCAACTCCTGAAGAGCTGGCTGGGGAAGAAGCCAGAACAGCGACAGGCTTGTGCACCTGAACAGTTTCAGCGGTGCAGAGAAATTGGACTTGTTGTGCCAGTGAAAAGAACTGTTTACACTCTTTTATTTTTTTTCTTGGATGTTTTGATGCTTGACTACTTACCTGATGAAAGGACTGAGTGGTTGCTTTGGCCTTTTGAAACCACTCCAGCCTGAGTTCCTAAGTTAAAGTATTTGCTTTAAGAGTGTGTATTGGTGGAGCAAGTTATTATGCCAAGCTAAACATACTCACCATCAAATAAAGTGGATAATTCATGTTTGATAAACATTGACTCATTTTTGTTTTGTTTTGCTTCACTGAGAAGCTAGTGAATAGAATCCAGCAGGACCTCTCTCAGTTGGGGAGGCACGTCGGAGCAGTTTACAAGGAGCGGGGCCGTGGTGGCCTGGACTACAGGCACCGGCCTGGCTACACCCTAGACCCCTACCCATGACATCCCCTGACATCCCGGACCTCCCCCTGACATCCCCCACATCCTTCCGACATCCCCCACATCCTCCCCTAACATCCCCCACATCTTCCCGACATCCCAGACCTCTTCTGACATAACCTGACATCTCCGCCCCCCCCATACCCCCAGTATTCCTGGGCCCCCTTCTACATCCCTGGAACACGCCCCCCCCCCCCCCCCCCCCCCCCGGTACCTTCGTAAGATCAAACTGCAAGAGGGAAGCACAATCCCTCCTGCCCAAAGAGCCCGAGTGCTGCAAATGATGGGGCTTCCTTCTCCCAATGCGTCTTGGGAAGCAGTGGGAGGGGCCAAAGGCCCTGATTGGTTCAGACTCCGTCCCTTCTCTCTTACTGCACCATACACCTTGAACAGACTGCCTGATTCGTTACGTCAAGCTCCGTCTCTGGCAGTATTCAGCTCCAGACTAAAAGCCCAGCTTTGTTATGGTTTCTTTTAACTCTTAACCCCCTCGTGCTAAAGCAACCACTGAAGCCTCCTTGTGACCCCGGGCAAGTCACTTGCTACTCTATTGCCCCAGGTACAAAACTTAGATTGTGAGCCTGCAAAGGACAGAGATAATCTCCCCATATCATGTGGATAAGATTGTACGTTTATTGTTTTAAATGGTTTTTATTTGTCCCCCCCCCACAAATTATTATTGTTATACGAACTGAAATTACTTGATATTGCGTTCAAATCAAAACTTTAATAAATTTGAAACTTGAAACTTGTAGAGTGCTGTGTACGCCTAAGAGCACTATAGAAATGATTAACTTGGAAAGCGTGATTCTATAAAAGGCATGCGCCATTTCCAATGCATGAATCTGAAAAGGGGGCATGGCCAAGGAAGGAGTATGGTCAGTTCATGAGCACTCCTACAATTTATGCACACAGTTATAAAATACAGTGGTGCCTCGCATAACGAACGCCTCACACAGCGAACGCTGCGCACAATGAACTTCATGTCTTGCTTCCTACAACGAACTTCGTTTCACACAACGAAGTCGCCCGAGCTGCATCCTTCCGCGCAGGCACTGCGCTTAACTGCCCTCTCTCCGCCTGGCTCCCTGTGCAGTGGCGGACCGTCGGCTCGCAGGGGCCCGGCGCCTACTGCTGATGCGTTGGGGGGGCGGAGCTACTCTCGCCGCTTCCCCGATGCTAGAAAAAAAAAAAAAAATGAACAGTTAAGTCCCAGTTTTTGCCGCTGAGACTCTGCCCTCTCTCACTGTAAAATTAGACTCTACTTAGTCTGTCTTTAAATTTAAAAAAATGTGTGTTGTTTTAAAAAACAATTATGTTTTTAGATGTATCTAAATAAAAATAATAACAAAAAATTTATCTTTTTTTATGTCATCTTAGCATATTTTATGCTACAGAATTAATTATTTTTTTTAACATGTATTGTTATGGGAAAACGCGTTTCACATAACGAACTTTTCGCATAACAAACTTGCTCCTGGAACCAATTAAGTTCGTTGTGTGAGGCACCACTGTACACCCGATGACAGCACAAGTTAGGCATAGAGAAAGACATGGGGACACATTTATGCCCCATCCCCGCAGGAACTCAATTTTCCTGTCCCTGCCAGTTTTCTCCCTGCCCCATTCCTGTAAGCTCTGCCTTAACTGCACAAGCCTTGAACGCTTATGGTTTTAATTAACTTAGTAAATGACGGCAGATAAAGACCTGAACAGTCCATCCAGTCTGCCCATTCGTTATACCCATCTCTGTTTAGTGCCTGCTTAGCATGTGAGCCCTTAGGGAGGAATTCTATAAATGGCGCCTTAACTTAGGTGCTGTGGTAGGCTCCCTACCAGGGCCTAAACAAACAGCACTGGAGTTGCACCTCCGGAGAGCCACTATAAGCATGGCTAATGCCGAAAGTGATATTAGGCTCTGCCAGGTGCCTCCCGGAGGCACGATTCACATCAAAGGTGAAATAGATGATGATTTCAGATAGTCTAGATATAACACCAAAAATTGGTGATAGGAGCAAAACTAATTGCATGTGATTAACTAAAACCATTATAGAGTTGTTAATGTTAGGGAAATAATTACTAATGAAGTAAGATTGACAAAAAAACATATGGCCAATGAATCAAATATGGACCTAGTGGCAAAATGCAGTCATATGCAATGAGATCTTAATGAAGTAATTGTACTGTGATTGGAAAATGTGCAAGTACTAACTTATGTATAAACTAGTCTTTAAGTCCGTTAAATTAACAGGTGCTAGAATATTTGTCTGTCTGTCTGTCTTTCTTTCTTTCTGTCTGTCTCTCTGGCCCTCTGTCTGTCATTCTTTCTTTCTCTCTCTCTATCTTTGGCTAGTGTTTGTCTGGGGGGGGGGTTCTTTCTCTCTTTCTCTGCTGTCTGTCTATGTTTATTCTATCTGTCTCCTGGCCCCCTGTCTTTCTTTCTGTATGTCTCTCTGTCTTTCTCCCTGGCCCCCCTGCCTACCTGTATTTATCTGTTGCCTCTCTGGCCCCCTGTCTGTCTTTCTTTATGTCTGTCTCTCTCCCTGGCCCCCTGTCTTTCTTTCTGTATGTCTCTCTGTCTTTCTCCCTGGCCCCCCTGCCTACCTGTATTTATCTGTTGCCTCTCTGGCCCCCTGTCTGTCTTTCTTTATGTCTGTCTCTCTCCCTGGCCCCCTGTCTTTCTTTCTGTATGTCTCTCTGTCTTTCTCCCTGGCCCCCCTGCCTACCTGTATTTATCTGTTGCCTCTCTGGCCCCCTGTCTGTCTTTCTTTATGTCTGTCTCTCTCCCTGGCCCCCTGTCTTTCTTTCTGTATGTCTCTGTCTTTCTCCCTGGCCCCCTGCCTACCTGTATTTATCTGTTGTTCCATGCCTGACTGTCTCTCCGTGGCCCCCTTCTGTCTCCCTACCCCCTCCCGAAAGCAAGTCCATTACATTAACGGGTGCCCTGTGCAGCAGCATTAGCATTTCCTCTACCCCCCTTTCCCTTCCCGCGATCCCGACTACAAAGCTGGTGATTCCAGCAGCGTGTGCAGCAGTCTTCACACGCTGCTTCGGGTCCTTCTACTGCCCTGATTTACTCTGGCATGTCCCTGATGACATCATCAGAGATGTGGCAGAGCAAATCAAGGCAGTAGAAGGACCCGAAGCAGCGTGTGAAGACTGCTGCACACGCTGGAATCGCAAGGTTCGTAGTCGGGTCCGCGGGAAAGGAAGGGTGGAGGTGGCAAAAGACTCGGGTCCCGGGTGGCGGGGTCAGTTTTTCGGTTTGTAGCGGTGGGGGGGGGAAGGAGGTGCTCTTTGTGCCTCCGTCCCGGCTTGTGGAGGCGATCGTCGGCTGGCTGAGAACAGGCTTGTGGAGGCGATCGTCAGCGTCTAAAGAAACTTCCGTATTGTGAGGTGGAGAGCAGGGAATCTTGTCTAGTACACATACACACTCATGCCGCCGCGACAGATCAGGGAACACGCGGCGCGAATGCGCATGCGCGCTTAGTGTTTTATTATCTATATATATAAAATCGGAGGTATGTGTGTGTGTATATGCCGCGATCACGCAAAAACGGCTTGACCGATTTGAACGAAACTTGGTATGCAGATCCCTCACTACCTGGGATGATATGTTCTGGGGGTCTCGCAGCCCACCTGCACACGTGGGTGGAGCTACAAACAGAAAATCAGATTTCACCCATTCATGTCAATGGAAAAAATGTAAAAAGCTGTGGAACCGCTTTGAACGTAAATTGGTATGCAGATCCCTCACTACCTGGGGTGATATGTTCTAGGGGTCTTGCATCCCACCTGCACACGTGGGCTGAGCTACAAACAGAAAATCATATTTCACCCATTCAAGTCAATGAGCGGACTGCTGGGTACGATGGACCACTGGTCTGACCCAGCAGCAGCAATTCTTATGTTCTTAATATAGGTAGAAAAGGAAGGGGGGATTGAATTACAATAATTAAAGAAAAAAGAGAACATATATGGGTAAAACATCCTGCGGGGGGCAAAAATGAAGAGTAATGAAAAAGGGAGAAAGATTAAAAATTAAGGCCTGCAAATAAGGCCTGATTTCATGTTGAATGTTAAAATATAAGATTTTTTTAAAAAAAATTATTTTAAACATGGATTGATCATCTTATCTATATCTCAAATGCATCCCTATACAGAAAGCTTTTTAAAGAGCTTTTGAATTTTTCTAATGATTTTTTCCACACGCATATAGCTTGGTAAAGTATTCCAAAGCTGAGGAGCTATGACCGAAAAAATAGTAGTCCTCCTTGTGCCAGTAATTTTTAGAGAAGGAATAGTCAAAAGATGCTGCTCTGTAGATCTTAATGCCCTAAATCAGGGGTGTCAAAGTCCCTCCTCGAGGACCGCAATCCAATTGGGTTTTCAGGATTTCCCCAATGAATATGCATGAGATCTCTTAGCATACAATGAAAGCATGCAAATAGATCTCATGCACATTCAGTTTGGAAATCTTGAAAATCCAACTGGATTGCGGCCCTCGAGGAGGGACTTTGACACCCCTGCCCTAAATGGAGTATACAGTATAAGAAGACGGTCGAGAAATATTGGTGCATTTGATAGTCGGATTTTGTAGGTTATTAATGCAATTTTGCATGTGATTCTATAGGAGATTGGTAACCAGTATGCTTTGTTCAGAAGTGGTGTCACATGATCATTTTTTTTTTTTTGAATTGGTAATCATTTTTATTGCCGTATTTTATATTAATGGCGGTGGCCTGAGAAACAGTGGAGTTGGGATTGATTCGTACTGCAGCTCCTTGTGACTCTGGGAAAGTCACTTAACTCTCCATTGGCCCAGGGATGAGACACGGGCCCATACATAATATGTAAAGCATTTTGGATGTAACCATAGCAATCCCATCCCTTCATCATATGCTTACTCCCCATACCGTCGTTATTAGGTAACATCGTCTCGTATTTGAGTCCTATCAACTTGAAGAACATCATCAAGTTTTCGTGGCAGAATACAGAAGTAGATTGCCGGGCCTTTCTTCTGCAAGTCTCCAAATTTATTTCAAATTTGTTACACATTACATTAGTGATTTCTATTCCGCCATTACCTTGCGGTTCAAGGCAGATTACATCCAAACTAAAACAAGAATTACATTCAAAATTTGAAGGATTAGAATAAGCGATGAGATAAAATTTTAAGGTAATAACAATGTCGGGTAAAAATAGATATCAACGGGAAGTAGAAGTTTTTAGGAGATAGGAATAGGGTGAATTAAGGGTTTTACCATCTAATCAAGCTTCTAGGCGGCTTACATAGTTAAAATTGACAAATTTGGACAGGACAGGGAGTTTATTAATACCATTCAGGACGTACATAAGCACAAGGATATAAAGGGAGAACTACAATTGTAAGAGAAAAAGAACGTAAAAGGGGAAAAAAAACAACAAAGAGGAAGGGGTGAAAGTATCAGGTCTTCCAATTGTCTTGAGAAGGACATTCATGTTCCAAATGCTTCGTTAAACAGAAAGGTTTTTAGTTTGGACTTGAAATGAATTAAGGTAGATTCTTCTCATAAATAACTCGGTGGGGAATTCCAGAGAGAGGGGGGCTGCAACCGAAAAGATGTTGGAATGTAAAGTGCCTTAGGGATGGAATAACAAGAAGGTTCTGACTGATGGAGCGAAGTTCTGCGCAGTATAAATTTGATGTTGTCACCGTTGTCGCCTCAAACGCGATCCTCCGCCTCCAACACTGCCCATCTGCTGCCGCCCAGATGAGCGGTACACCGTTAGTCTGACACCTCCGCTGAAACCTGCCCATCTTGGGAGGCCCTGCTGGAAGTGAAACTACCGACGGCATAGCTTTCAGGTTCTCCGATGCGCGCAGTCCTCAGTGGCACGACTGGAGCTCCCCGTACTAGGTTCACCAATAGTACTTCATCAAAGAATCTGGGCCCGATTATAGCACCCAAAACATCTGCACTGACTAGCATGGCATGCAGTACAATTCTATATTAGGCACCTACTGAGCGTGTGTGTCATAACATTTAGGCGCATTGAGGCCAAGGAAAATCAGACCTAAGTACCTGTGCGCAGATCAGGCATATTCTATAATAGAAACATAGAAACATAGAAGATGATGGCAGAAAAGGGCTACAGCCCATCAAGTCTGCCCACTCTGCTTACCCACCCCCTGTCTATGCCCTAATGACTCAATTTCCTTATCTTGACCCTCGTAGGGATCCCACATGGGTATCCCATTTATTCTTAAAGTCTGGCACGCTGTCTGCCTCGATCACCTGCACTGGAAGCTTGTTCCAATGATCAACCACTCTCTCTGTGAAGAAATACTTTCTGGTGTCGCCATGAAATTTTCCGCCCCTGAGTTTGAGCGGGTGCCCTCTTGTGGCCGAGTGGAAAATATCATCTTCCACTTCGACACATCCCGTGAGGTACTTAAATGTTTCGATCATGTCTCCCCTCTCCCTACGTTCCTCGAGAGTGTAGAGCTGCAATTTGTTCAGTCTTTCTTCGTACGAGAGACCCTTGAGCCCCGAGATCATCCTGGTGGCCGTCCGCTGAACCGATTCAATTCTGCGCACATCTTTACTATAATGTGGCCTCCAGAATTGCACACAGTACTCTAGATGAGGTCTCACCATTGCCCTGTACAACGGCATTATGACTTCAGCCTTTCGGCTGACGAAACTTCTATTGATACAACCCAATATCTGCCTTGCCTTAGATGAAGCCTTCTCCACTTGATTGGCAGTTTTCATGTCTGCACTGATGATTACTCCTAAATCTCGTTCTGCTGAAGTCCTAGTTAAAGTTTCTCCGTTCAAGAAGTACGTCCTGCATGGATTTCCGCTTCCGAGGTGCATGACCTTACATTTCTTAGCATTGAAGCCTAGCTGCCAGGTTGAGTACCAACTTTCCAATGTAAGCAGGTCCTGTGCCATATAATTCTGTAAATTGCATTCACTTACTATATTACATAGTTTGGCGTCATCGGCGAATAGTGTTATTTTACCTTGAAGCCTTTGAGTCAGATCCCCTATGAATATGTTGAAAAGGAGTGGACCCAGGACCGAGCCCTGTGGCACTCCACTGGTCACCTCCAATGTTTTAGAGAGGGTACCATTAATCACCACCCTCTGAAGTCTGCCACTCAGCCAATCATTGACCCATGCAGTTAGTGTCTCTCCTAACCCCATCGATTCCATCTTGCTTAGCAGCCTGCGGTGTGGGACACTATCAAAAGCTTTCCTGAAGTCCAGGTACACGACATCCAAAGACTCTCCCAAGTCCAACTTTCTTGTTACCCAGTCAAAGAAGCTGATGAGATTGGATTGGCACGACCTACCCTTGGTGAATCCATGCTGACTGGGATCCCGAAGATTCCCTTCATTCAAGATCGTGTCCAATTTGCTTTTAATTAGTGTTTCCATGAGTTTGCACACTATTGATGTGAGACTCACCGGTCTATAATTTGCAGCCTCTGCCCTGCAACCCTTTTTATGCAGAGGAACGACATTAACTAATTTCCAGTCCAGAAGAACTTTCCCCTTACTTAGGGAGAGATTGAATAGCTCAGCCAACGGTTTCGCCAGGACATCGCTCAATTCTCTGAGCACTCTTGGGTGCAAATTGTCTGGTCCCATGGCTTTGTTCACCTTGAGTCTTGCCAGTTCACTGTAAACTTCACCTGGTGTGAACTCAAAATTCTGAAACGGGTCTTCTGTGCTTTGTGTTGCCTTCAACTGCGGACCGTGTCCCGTTGCCTCACAGGTGAAGACTGAGCAGAAGTATTCATGCAGTAGTTCGGCTTTATCGGAATCTGCTTCCACGTAACTTCCGTCCGGTCTTCTAAGGCGTACTATCCCGCCTGTGTTCCTTTTTCTGTCACTAATATAGTGCACTAAACTGTAGGAATGCCCATGATCCATACTTGCATCTCTCCTGGCAATGCCCCCTTTTCAGATTCACGCACTGGAAAGGATGCACACCACTTTATACAATGTGCCTACCAAGTTGTGTGCATAACTTCTAATTAATGTCAATTAGCATCAATTAATAGGTGTCAATTGGCAATTAGCAGCAATTAGGCTTGTTAAACCATTAAGCTGCACATACAAATCTGCTCTGTGCACCGATTTACGTGCACAACCTAAGGCGTCATATACAGAATTTGAGGGTCTGTATAGTCATAAAGGTTTTCGGAGTCAATATTTATCCAGCAGCCTAGTTGGCTATTCCAATTTGTATTGGGAGTCTGCTGTATTATTAGGAAAAGTCAGTAATTGTTTGCGGTTACACATCTCCCTCCGAATCCGCAGGTTTAGTACCCACGATTTCGGATATTCACGGGGCTTTTTCCCCTGGAACCTCCCCCTTGTTTTTATGGCAGAATCGCTGCGTCTCGGACCTCCCCACACCTAGCGGTGATGCGGGGCAGGAGCAATCTTCCTACGCTCCTGCCCCGTGCAGAGCCATCATCAAAAATGGCTGCTGTGAGTTCCCTTGGTCTCACGAGACTACAACGGGAACTCATGGCAGCCATTTTTGATGACGGCTCGGCACGGGGCAGGAGCGTAGGAAGATCGCTCCTGCCCCGCTAGACCACCATGTAAGGTCTGGGGAGGTCCGGAGGGAGTCAGGGGTGGGTCAGAGTCGGCCCTAAAGGTTATCTGCGATTTTTCATATTTGCGGGACGGCTCTGCCCCTATCCCCCACACATACGGAGAGAGACGTGTATAGAGAATATCATGAACACATTTGTGGAATGCATTGCCAGGATATTTGAGATAGTGTAAAAACCAGAGGTCTTTTAAACAACAATTGAAAACTTATAACATAGTAACATAGTAGATGACGGCAGATAAAGACCCAAATGGTCCATCCAGTCTGCCCAACCTGATTCAATTTAAATTTTTTAATTTTTTCTTCTTAGCTATTTCTGGGCAAGAATCTAAAGCTCTACCTGGTACTGTGCTTGGGTTCCTACTGCCGAAATCTCCATTAAAACCTACTCCAGCCCATCTACACCCTCCCAGCCATTGAAGCCCTCCCCAGCCCATCCTCCACCAAACGGCCATATACAGACACAGAT
Source organism: Geotrypetes seraphini (assembly GCF_902459505.1). NCBI lineage: Eukaryota > Metazoa > Chordata > Amphibia > Gymnophiona > Dermophiidae > Geotrypetes > Geotrypetes seraphini. The sequence goes on from NC_047085.1 coordinate 16,972,177, forward strand.
CGTGCAAGTCTGTTTGTTAAACTTTTCTACTAGCATTGTACAGGTTTTTTTGGCCAGCGTTTCACAAATCTGCTGCCTCAGGGTCAGACTTTAAAGTGGGACACTGAATGCGTCTCCTGCATCCTAAGGAGAGACAAGTGTCCCACTTTAAAGTCTGATCTGCTGCCTCAAGGTGTAGCACGACCGATTTGTGAAACGCTGGCCACAGTCGGTGTACCGATCAGCTGAAGATAAGAACAGTTTTTCATCTATCTTTTTGAGTTTTCTACAGCACAGCACAGAGTTTTCTCAATTTTGATGAAGGTTTTTTGCCGATGAGGTGACCGCTCAACCACCTTTTATAAACCACTTTTGTGGAGGTGGGAGGGTTCTTTTCTGAGACTTTTTTTCTTCTACTCAACTTGTTGTGGAGCCTGTACTGTTCTGGCATTACACAAATTGCCATCATGCATTAACTTATGTGAAAGTGTTACTATCCAAATACATCTTAACATAAACCCCTTATATTGCATGGGGAGCCCTCTAGAACCCACCCAAAACCTACTAGACCCAATTGTATACCATAACAATAGCCCTTATGCCTGCTTACTGTATATTGTAGGTACAATAGGATATGGGTGAGTTGTGGAAGGTTCACATACTCCACCATGAGTGCAATAGACTGGGAATATGAGCCTGATTCGGAATACTTCTAAAGGTCAAACCCGTCAAAAACCAATTTGTTATGGATCCGATGTGGTTGAGCTAGCAATTCTAAAGCTGGTTCAATAAGTTAAGGGCCTCTTGCTGTGGAATAGAAATACTGTATATAGAGAAGCTCCAAAAAATGTGACCATAATATACTCTTCAAGAAATCCCTTAATAAAGCTTAATACCATGATAAAGCTTAACCCCCCTCTTACCATCCCCTCCCTAACCCCAGATCCTACTTTTCCCTCTCTTGGAAACCTTCTCTGATCTAACGTTGTAACCCTTCTTCCATAACTCTTTTTGTAATCCGCTTTGAACCGAAAGGTAATGGCGGAATAGAAATCTGTAAGGTAATGTAATGTAATGTAATAAATTGATTATCCAATGATTTCATATCCTTACGAGGACATTTTACAAACCTCTGGTCTCAAAAAACGGTTCCACAAACATCGAGAGTGGTTTCAGTAATGATTGTTTGAAGAAATAATTGGACAACCTGGAGGGTAACTAGTTGCTTCTGTACTTTGGTTAACATGTACAACATAGGTGGGGTGGGGTGGGGGTGGGGGAACAGGAAACTTCACATTCAAAAATCTGTAATCCTTCTCCAAAAGGATCTGACAACACTAGAACAATGGGCCAAAAAGTGGCAAATGAGCTTCAACATAGGGAAATGCAAGGTCATGCATATAGGGAAAAAGAACCCGATGTTCACTTACAAAATGGGGGGATCACCGCTAGGGGTGAGCAACCTTGAAAGAGACCTGGGAATATTGGTGGACACAACATTAAAGGCGTCGGAGCAGTGCGCCTCAGCCTCAAGGAAAGCAAACAAAATGTTGGGTATCATTAAAAAGGATATCACGACCAGGACGAAGGAAGTCATCCTGCCACTGTATCGCGCAATGGTGCGACCGCACCTGGAGTACTGGGTTCAGTACTGGTCACCGTACCTCAAGAAGGACATGGCAGTACTTGAGAAAGTCCAGAGAAGAGCAACTAAACTAATAAAGGTCATGGAGGATCTCTCATATACTGATAGACTGAAAAAGCTGGGGCTCTTCTCCCTGGAAAAGCGGAGACATGATAGAAACCTTCAAAATCATGAAAGGTATAGAAAAAATAGACAGGGACAGATTTTTCAAATTAAGGGGGACCACAAGTACAAGGGGGCACTCAGAGAAATTGAAAGGGGAGAGGTTTAGATCAAACGCCAGGAAGTTCTTCTTCACACAGAGGGTGGTGGATACATGGAATGCGCTGCCGGAGGATGTAGTAAGCAGGAACACGCTACAGGGCTTCAAAGAAGGTCTGGACAGGTACCTGGAGGACAAAGGGATAGAAGGGTATAGATAAGAATAGAGGTAGATTATAGGGATAGATTTAAATGGTAAGCTATAAAATTAGTCAGGGACCACTGCTCAGGCAGTGGGCCTGATGGGCCGCCGCGGGTGCGGACCGCTGGGCGGGATGGACCTATGGTCTGCCTCAGCGGAGGCAACTCTTATGTTCTTAAAAAGCCTGCATCCATACCATCTCGTAAGATTTTCTTAATTTTATTCTGCAACCATTTAAGATCCAAAGGTAATTTCAAATAAATTTGTTTTTGTTCTGCTTCATTATGATAACTGATCTTTTCTCGTACACCTTTGTCCGCTATTTGTATGATAGTGGAATCATAATTTCTCAACTCCTCCAAAGCTTCCTCCGAGATCACGTGTAAGATTGTTGTAACATCCAGGGAGAAACTTCTCTCCACTCTTCCATATCTTTCATAACTCACTGTTTAAAAACATTCATACTGAGCCAATAGGTACTGTTGAATGAGACCTCATAGATACATGGTCTACTGCTATCTCTTGGCCAATGGGGAAAAAAAAAAATTCTTTGGTATAATTGCCTCAAAAAATTCTTAAAATCCCACCATAAACAGAGATGCCGCTGCTGGGTCAGACCAGTGGTCCATCGTGCCCAGCAGTCCGCTCACGCGGCGGCCCTTAGGTCAAAGACCAGTGCCCTAACTGAGACCAGCCCTACCTGTATATGTTCTGGTTCAGCAGGAACTTGTCTAACTTTGTCTTGAATCCCTGGAGGGTGTTTTCCCCTATAACGGACTCCGGAAGAGCGTTCCAGTTTTCTACCATTCTCTGAGTGAAGCCCTCTCATTCTCCCTACCTTGGAGAGGGTGAACTGTAACTAAAGAATGGAGGATGACGTAAAGGTTTGGATAACAAGTAATTTATTGAGCTTCTGTGCAGTATATGGGGTCCTTGGCTGTCTTTTGCACACATATAATTTTTACCTACCTGTATATTAGAGAATGACAAGGGGAAAATTTTTTCACCGCCCCTGCAGAAACTCATTTTTCCGTCCCGTCCCGGCGAGTACTTTTCTTGTCTCTGCCCCATTCCTGCAAGATCCGTCCTCATCTGCACAAGCCTCAAACACTTTAAAATCCTAAGTAGCAGCATTCTAGAGCTCAGATTGTGATGTCATAATGCCTCATTCCACCAATGCCTAAGCTCCGTCCTCATCTGCACAAGCCTCAAACACTTCCAAATTATAAGTGTTTGAGACTTCTGCAGTTAAGGCAGAGCTTACAGGAAAGGGGCAGGGACAGTGACAAAACTCACGGGGACGGGATGGGGAAATTGAGTTCCTGCGGGGAGGGGGACAGATTTATCCCTGTGTCATTCTCTACTGCAGGGGTGCCCAATAGGTCAATCGTGATCGACCAGTAGCTCGCCAAGGCAAAGTGAGTCGATCATCCAAGACTCCCTTTGCCTTGGTGCTCTATCGGGCCGATCAATCTTCCTCTCCCCGACGTCAATTCTGCCGTCGGAGAGGAAGTTCGGCTAGCCAATCGCTGCCTGGCTGGGCGGAATTTCCTCTCCGATGGCAGAATTGACGTCGGGGAGAGGAAGATTGATCGGCCCGAAGCAGAGAGAGCATGGGGCGGCGTTGGCTTTGGGGCCTGTTATCCATTGGTGGCGTTTGGGTCCTGTTCCTCAATGGCAGCATCAGTGGCAGTGGCTTGGGGAAGGGCAGGGAGAAAGAAAGAAAGGGGCGCAGGCAGGGAGACAGAAGGAAAGAAGAGAAACAGGAAAAAAAAGAAAGGGGGCATGAAGAGAGAAAGAAAGAAAGGTCAGGGAGAGAGGAAGAAAAAGTTGGGGGAGGGAATGAGGTGTGGAGGAGAGGAAGCATACAGGCTGAAAGAAAGATTGGATGCACAGTCAGAAGAAGAAAGTGCAACCAGAGACTCATGAAATCACCAGACAAGGTAGGAAAAATGATTTTATTTTAAATTTAGTGATCAAAATGTGTCTGAATTTATATCTGCTGTCTATATTTTACAATATGGTCCCCTTTTACTAAACCACAATAGTGGTTTTTAGCGCAGGGAGCCTATGAGCATCAAGAGCAGTGCTGGGCATTCAGCGCAGCTCCCTGCGCTAAAAAATGCTATTGTGGTTTAGTAAAAAGGGAGGGGGGGGTATTTGTCTATTTTTGTATGGTTGTTACTGAGGTGACAGTGCATAGAGTCATCTGCTTTGACCTCTTTGAAAAAACCCCGGAATAGGAATGATAATTAACAATTCTATGCGTACAGTGTGCGTTGTGTTTTTTTAAAATTTTATTGTTGGTAGATCATTTTGACTTGGTCATTTTAAAAGTAGCTCGCGAGTCAAAAAAGTGTGGGCACCCCTGCTCTACTATATATGACTCATCATATAACCTTTTATTAGAAAATTGCATAAAATTCTAAATGGTGATGAATTGAGCCCTCTGTGTTAAAAGAAAATCAGAATATTTTTCAATGCGGCTGAGACTGTAACGTACACGGTAGGACTAGATTTCCGTCTGGGGTTATTGGAATAACACAAAGAACATAAATGATGATGTCTTAAAAGCCGACCTGTCAAGTCCAATACTGAGGTGCATCTTGGCAGCTTGCAATAAGAAATCCTAAACGCTCTGGTTGCAGAAATTGCACTGATGGATCGGGAGGTTGTTTTCAAGCTAAAATAACACTCGGGAGAATGCAAATAAATTTGCTCAATGTCATTCCAGGCAGATTCATTGAAAATCCGTTTGAGTGTGGTACCATTAGCTCTTCACTTACTCTGACAATTAATCCAATGTTTAGCATCCCACAATATTATGCCTCAAATCAATAGTTCCAAGGTCTTTCTCTTGTTTATTCCAGAACATTCTGTTACTTACTTGAAAAACAAGATAGCATTAATTAATCAGAGTAAAAAAAATAGTCTTTCCTTGGAATAGAATTTGTGAGGAACACAAATACTGAGTTTGTAGAGATAGGATGCATTTCGAGACATATATGCTCCAGCATTCAGAATTCTAGTACAATCCCTTATACTAAGTCACCTTGACTATTGTAACATTACCCACCTGGCAATCCCCCAGAAGCAAATGCAAAGACTGCAACTGATACAAAACGCGGCAGTCAGGCTGATCTTCGGGTTGAAGAAGTCCGATCACATAACCCCTTCCTACCAACTCCTGCACTGGCTGCCAATGGAGGCACGCACGAAGTTCAAGCTGGGATGTCTCTGCTTCAAGGTATTATATGGTCTAGCCCAGGGGTGTCAAAGTCCCTCCTCGAGGGCCGCAATCCAGTTGGGTTTTCAGGATTTCCCCAATGAATATGCATGAGATCTATTAGTATACAATGAAAGCGGTGCGTGCGCATGGATCTCATGCGTATTCATTGGGGAAATCCTGAAAACACGACTGGATTGCGGCCCTCCAGGACCGACTTGGACACCCCTGGTCTAGCCCCTAAATACATAACAGACCTCTTCTCATTCCCATCCAACAGACATGAGAGAAGTACACACCTGAAGTTCGTCTCCCCACCGGCTAGAGGATGCAAATATAAGAGATACCACCAACAACTTCTATCATATCAAGCAGCCTTATGGGGCAAAGACTTAGAAAAACTAATTACTCACACAAACGACTATGGAGAATTTAGGAAACACCTAAAAATGTACCTGTACTCGAAACACCTAGGTAATAAACCAGGACAATAGCCCCTTTGCAATATCATCCCCAAAACTGAATTGTAAACCGTTAACCCCAATCACAAACTATGAATAGCCCAATCAATTTATGGAATTTTTCTAATTCTTTGTAAGCCGCATGGCACTTCAAGGCCCTGTAGCATACGAACTGTTGTTATTATCATTAAGGTTCCCATTATCAGATGTACACTGCTATACCCTGTAATTCGCTGTATGTACAGTTTCTCTTTACTGTAAACTGCCTAGAAGTCGCAAGATTGTTGGCGGTATATAAGAATAAAGTTATTATTATTATTATTATATACAGTACATTTGTTTTAGGGAAATTGAACATATAGGGGCCGATATTTAAATTTTTGTCTCTAAGTAAATGTATTTTTACTTGTGTAAAAATAGGTTGAAATTTTTCTCTTCTTCCCCCTCCCCTTGCTATTAGCATAAGAAGTGCATGGGGCTATGGGCTAACCTGTCCGATCAGGCCCGATCCGGGCAGGTCCAATGAATTCATGAAGCCCCAATATGCAGATGGGGGCGATCGGAGGAATGGTCTGCGCATGCGCTGAACCTCAGGGCCGGCATAGAATTAAAAAAAAAAAAAAAAAAATAGGCGATAGTTTTATTAGAACCCATGGTTTTTGGAGCCCGTTGTTTTAACCCACTTAAGCCCGCGGGTTAAAACTACAGGCTTGCAGTGCGGGGAAGGGAGGCGCGCTGGCAGCGTGTTCGGGGCATGCAGGCAGGCAGGCACGTTTGGGGCTGCAGGATAGGGGCTGACAGGGCAGAGAACAGGGTGGCAGAAGGCTGGGCAGCCGGAAAGGGCTTCAGCGACTGGTCCTCAGTAGTTGGTTTTTTTGATTGGCCAGCCCAGTCAGTGTTGCAGGGTTTTCTTTAGTGAATCGCGTCCCTGCCAACTTTGCATGCCGTTGCCCTCATTTGCATGCGCGGATCGAAAGATGGTCGGCAGAGAGGTAAGTGAATCAGGCCGAGGTCGCTAAGGGGTCGCAAACCGATCGGTTTGCTTTATGAATCTAGCCCAAAGTTGTCAAATGAAAAATACATTCTGTGATTTTCAAACCACTTCATTTCCCCCCCCCCCTCCCCTTTCAGATGCATTCTTGGAACTTGATTTAATACAAATACAAAGTAAACAGGGACAAAGGTACCTCTGCCTGAATCAATACGCCGCACTCCGTCCCTGGCAGCGTTCAAATCCAAGCTAAAGGCCCACTTTTTTGAAACTGCCTTCAACTCTTAAACTCCCCCTCGCTGCTGTCAGATACCTAGACCCACTATAACCTCCCCAACTCTGAAATGTCCTGTCTAAATTAGATTGTAAGCTCTTCGAATCAGGGACTGTCTATTGCAGGGCTGCCCAAGTCTGGTCCTCGAGATCTACTGGCAGGTCAGGTTTTCAGAATATCCACAATGAATATGCATGAGAGAGATTTGCATACCAAGAAGTCAGTGCAGGAAGATCTTTCTCATGGATATTCATTGTGGATATCCTGAAAACCTGGTCTGCCAGTAGATCTCGAGGACCGGACTTGGGCAGCCCTGGTCTATTGTATGTTAAAATGAACAGCGCTGAGTACGCTTTTCAGCGCTATAGAAATAATAAATCGTAGTAGCAGAATCAGACTCTGAGAAGGCAGAATTACTAAACCAATACTTCTGTTCAGTGTTCACCCGCAAAGCGCCGGGAGCTGGTCCACAGCTGCGGACGGGAGATAACCGGAAAGACCCGTTTCAAGATTTCGAATTTACGCCCAGTAGCGTCTATGACGAACTATAAAGACTCAAAGTAAACAAAGCCATGGGGCCGGATAACCTACACCCCAGAATGCTCAGGGAGTTAAGGGAAGTCCTGGCAGAACCATTATCTGTTCTTTTCAGTCTTTCCCTAAGCACAGGAAGGGTCCCCTTGGACTGGAAAACCGCCAACGTAATCCCACTCCACAAAAAGGGCTGCAGGACAGAGACAGCAAACTACAGACCAGTGAGTCTCACGTCTATAGTGTGTAAACTCATGGAAACACTGATCAAACAGAATCTTGACACAATCCTAGACGAAGAAAAACTGCGTGATCCACACCAACACGGGTTCACCCAGGGTAGATCCTGCCAATCTAATCTGATTAGCTTTTTTGACTGGGTTACTAGACAACAGGACGCCGGAGAGTCACTGGACGTGGTATATTTGGACTTCAGTAAAGCATTTGATAGCGTCCCTCATCGAAGATTACTGAACAAGCTGAAATCGATAGGATTAGGAAACACTCTAACTACATGGATTGGGGATTGGCTGAGCGGTAGACTTCAGAAGGTGGTGGTGAACGGTACCCCATCCAAAGCATCGGACGTGATCAGTGGAGTGCCGCAGGGCTCGGTCCTGGGCCTGATTCTATTCAACTTATTCATAAGAGATATGACACAAGGACTTAGAGGAAGGGTATCACTGTTCGCCGATGCCGCCAAACTTTGCAACATAGTAGGCAGATGCTTATTACCTGATAATATGACACACGACCTACTGCTACTGGAACAATGGTCAAATACTTGGCAGCTAGGCTTCAATGCTAAAAAATGCAAGATAATGCACCTGGGCAAGAGTAACCCGTGTAGAACTTATGTACTAAATGGTGAGACCTTGGTTAGGACCACGGCGGAATGCGATCTAGGGGTGATCATTAGCGAGGACATGAAGGTTGCCAATCAAGTGGAGAAGGCTTCCTCCAGGGCAAGACAAATGATGGGGTGTATCCGCAGAGGTTTCGTCAGCAGGAGACCTGAAGTTATGATGCCGTTGTACAGAGCCATGGTGAGGCCTCACTTGGAGTACTGTGTTCAGTTTTGGAGACCACACTACCGAAAGGACGTGCTGAGGATCGAGTCGGTTCAGCGAACGGCCACCAGGATGGTCTTGGGGCTCAAGGATCTCACGTATGAAGAAAGACTAAAAAAATTGCGGCTGTACTCACTTGAGGAAAGAAGAGAACGGGGAGATATGATTGAAACGTACAAGTACATCACGGGATATCTTCTGGCTCATGGGACCCTCGACCACCAGAGGGCATCCGCTGAAAATCAGGGGAGGGAAGTTTCATGGCGACTCCAGGAAGTACTTCTTCACCGAAAGAGTAGTGGATCATTGGAACAGACTTCCACTCCAGGTGATAACGGCCAGCAGCGTGACGGATTTTAAGAAAAAATGGGATACTCACGTGGGATCTTTAAGGGAGTAAATTCAGGGGGGGGATACTTGGAATGGGCAGACTTGGTGGGCTATAGCCCTTTTCTGCCGCTTTTTCTATGTTTCTATGTTTCTAGTTGCATCACAAAATATTCTAATAGGCTTCCCATGAAGATGTGTCGTGGGTAATGGCAGGTCTCCAAACCTGGGTCTGTTAAGCATGTAATAGATTAAAAGTCATCCTAGCAAGCTACCAGGACCAGATATAAATGCCTAGTTACATATGTACCTCATCTGCTTCATGGTACATCAAGCCAAAAGATGGCTATTTGAAAAAATTGAGTGCACCATGTAAGTCACTGACAACCGCAGAGGATCATCGTGCTTCTCTGTCCATCCATCTGCTTCCAATACGGGAAAACACAAATCTCTGGATTAGCGTGCTCTGGTGATGACAGAAACAAATGACTAGTTCCTCTGAGTCACGCAGTAGGGATGGCTTGAAATGAAGCGTCAGAAGCCTGGAGAATTCTGCTGTATAAATCACACACTCCATTTCACAGATTTCCTTCTATATTTGCTTGGCGGACGTTTCGAGAATACCGATGAACAGTTTCTTTACTTGTGCTTGAGAAATCCCTTCCTCCCCCCCCAACCCCAACCCTCGCAAAGTGTTTCCTGCGTAATAAAATTCAACATTCCAGAACTTTTATCAGTTCAGGTTTATAAAATAAATCCGTAACTGTATTGCCAGGAGTCCCCTCGGCAAAAATAACTATAACCCGGTGAATCAACTGCAGAGTGAATCCATCGAAGGGCAGAATTAAAAAAAAAAGTTATATGTATTTTTTTGCTGTCTCGGAAAATCCTTAACCTAGAGCAGGGGTGTCAAAGTCCCTCCTCGAGGGCCGCAATCCAGTCGGGTTTTCAGGATTTCCCCAATGAATATGCATGAGATCTAGTTGCATGCACTGCTTTCATTGTATGCTAATAGATCTCATGCATATTCATTGGGGAAATCCTGAAAACCCGACTGGATTGCGGTCCTCGAGGAGGGACTTTGACACCCCTGACCTAGAGGGTGCAAAAACATTACTTGATATCAGCATAAACAGGGGTGATTTCACCACTAGGCAGTCACTTAGGGCCAGATTCTATACGTTCTATACAAAAACGGGTGCCAGGGAAGATCAGTGCCAAGCACGATTCTACAAAGGGTACATTGCTCTATATAACTCCAATTCCTGCACCCAGATTGAATATATAATTGAATCAGGTTGGGCAGACTGGATGGACCATTTGGGGTCTTTATCTGCCGTCATCTACTATGTTACTATGTATGTAGTTGACATCATTACAGTAATAGTTCAAGGTAAGGTACGTTCTAGCACGGCAGCTCTCCAGAGGGCTTACGATTTAAGCTTGGGCTTGAAGCAATGTTGCGTAAGATGACTTGGCCAAGGCCACCGAGGGAGATTTGAACCGCAGTCTCTCTGGTTCCCCAGCCTGCTGCTCTAACCACTAGGCTACTCCCCCACTCCCGTGCTTTATAGAAACATTAAAAAGTCCAGCTACATGCCTTGCGCGCGCTCGCCCCACTGAGCATGCCCGTGTACATAGACTGCAAGGTGACATGCAAAACCCGGATCACTGCATAGATGGCAGCTCTCTGGGCGCTACGGCTGCTTGAGCATCCCCAGTATTAAGCAGATGCTTTCTCTTTGTCCAGACAAGGATACTTTGTGATGGGTTTAGCGTGCCCCATCATTTTGAAATCTTGGCTCCTATATAGGGTGGCCATATTTTACGAAAGGCAAACCCGGACGCATGGCCCTAACTTGGTCTGCCTCCAACACGCCCTGTTCCACTTCCAGCCCCGCCTCCCCCCCCAAAAGCCTCATCTCTTGAACTCCAGGCCGCGGCTGGAGGTCCTGCAGCATGCGCGGGTGCATATGACGTCATCCGCGCATGCTTGTCGAAGGCTCTCCAGATGCGGCCGTAGCTTGGGAGAAACTGCCAGGTTTTGGAAAGTCCGTCCGGGTACCCGGACAGTCCTCTAAAAAGAGGTCATGTCTGAGTTTTCCGGATATCTGGTAGTCCCACTCCTATGGATTACTCCCTCCAGCAAGCCTTATGATACAAAAACTCAGATTATTAGTAGCACATATGATGTACAGTGATGTAGTAAGGTGTGTGTGGGGGGGGGGCACTAGGAGAAGCCTAGGGGAGGGGCCTTGGGCGCCTGAGCCAATCAGGACCTTAGGCCCCTTCAAGTGCATCCAGGATACATCGGGAGGGGGAAGAGCAACCATTTTGAAGAGGCGGCCCTTCAAGGCAGGAGGGCGTGGGTATCCCTCCTGCCTGATTTTCGATGAAAGGTATGAGGGAGGGGGTTCTTGAGCTAAGGGGTCTAATCCAATATCCCCCCAGCCCACTGGACCACCAGGATTTTTTAGGAGGGGTGATCTGGGGGGGGGGCACTTGGTGTCGGGGGGGGGGGGTCCCATTATGGCGGATGTCAGGGGGGTCCCATTATGGCGGCGGAGGAGATGACATGCATGCAGCAGGGGGGCACAGAAGTGTACCTCCGGTCCGGGCGCCTCTACCCTCGCTACGCCACGGATTATAAATGCAGTTTTTCAAAGTTGTTCCCCAGTCATCCACCTCCTTACAGCTCCATTTCTCAACAACACTTCTGGCAAAAGAGCCTCTCTGTCTCTTTTCAGTGCACCTCTTGCCTCCCTGCCCCCTCACCTTTAAATCATCGCTGCTACCCTAATCAAAATGTTTGCAATGCCTGCTGTTCAAGGAACAGCCCCATTCCGTCTAATTTATTTCACCTTTTATTCAAGATTTATTACCTTAGGGTTCCCTGTTTCCCCACAATGACTGTAAAGAGTTTTGAAATATACATCATATGAAAGGTGGTGTATAGAAAATGCAATTGTGAAGTATGTTATTGATTTCTGACCCTAAAAATATACTATTGATTCTTTCATGCTACCTTCCTTACAAAGATACCCTTATATCTCTGTGTTTTATGAGCCTCCCATGTCTCTCTGTCATTGAGAAGTCACTTTTAGAATGAGCATGAATCAGATGAACAGCTTAGCCTCTGACACTCTCTCTTCCTTATCAGCAATCAAACAGAAAGAAACGGTCTATCTTCTCACCCCCCCTCCCACCAAACCAACTTGTTTTCCTATGACCCCCATGTTCATTTAGTTCAGGGGTAAGCAATTCCGGTCCTCGAGAGCCGGAGCCAGGTCAGGTTAGGTTTTCAGGTTCTCCACCATGAATATGTATGAGATGGATTTGCATGCAATGCCTCCTTGAGATGCAAATCTATCTCATGCATATTTATTGTAAACTAGTATTTTAGCCCGTTACATTAACGGGTGCTAGAGTAGATGTCTATTTTGGGGTGGTTTTTTTTCCTCTGTCTCTTTCTCCTTGGACGTTGTCTGTCTGTCTGTCATTCTTTCTGTCTGTGTCTCTCCCTGGCCCCCTGTCTATCTTTCTTTCTGTCTCTGTTTCCTGGCCCCTTGTATTTCTCTGTTGTGCCATGCCTGCCTGTCTCTCAGTGGCCCCCTTCCTATGTCCATACTGTCCCATCCTATGTCCTTAGTGCCCTCAGTGCCTCCAATGTCCTTAGTACCCCAGTTCTTCTTTCCCATGTCCTTAGTACCCCTTCCTATGTCCTTAGTGCCCCCAGTGCCTCCTTCCCATGTCTTAAGTGCCCCCAGTGCCTCTATCCTGCGGCCATAGTATCCCCAGTGCCTCCTTCCCATGTCCTTAGTGCCCCCAGTGCCTCCGTCCTGTGTCCTTAGTGCCCTCAGTGCTCCTTCCTATGTCCTTAGTGCCCCCAGTGCCTCCTTCCTATGTCCCCCTCACTGCCTTCCAGACTTTGACCCAACCCCACCCCCGAACCCAGCCTGCCTGCCTGCCTCCCTCCCATCCCCCTGTGTAGTAGACCCAATGAGCAGCATCTTTAAATTTCTATCCCCCTTCCATTCCCCCTGTACAGTAGAACCCAGCATTTTTATTTCCCTCCCTCCTATCCCCCCCTGTGCAGTAGAACCGGTGATCAGCCTGTTTCCATGTCCCCCCCCCCCCCCGCCACCGTGCAGCTGAACCTATTGACCCTCCCATCTGCCCCTCCCACAGCGATATGACCTCGGCGTTTCGTTTCCGGCTCCGGGTACGAATGTCGGCTGGGGGGAGGGGGACCTGAGGATCGGCGCTGTCTCCAACCCGCCGCCGAGCCTGCAACCGCTGACAGCCGCGACGGCCAACGATAGCCGCAGCGGTCAACATCAGCCTCGGGGGATTCGCGCGCATGCGCACACCTACCTGCGGTGCCCTACAGCGCACGGAAAACGGGAGCATGCAGGTGGGAGTGCGCATGCGCGCGTAGGGCTTTATTATATTAGATATCCTGAAAACCTGACCTGGCTCCGGCTCCCAAGGACTGGAATTGCCTACCCCTGATTTAGTTCATCAGTTCTCTCTCTCCTGTGTTCATCCTGCTCTGTCACATCATCAGTCCATCACAATCCACTGCATCTGATCCTACTGCCAACGACAGAGACTCGGGCTTGTAAAGTCAATACAACCTGTACATCATCCATTGGAGCTCCCCCTTAAAAGGGGAGGGGCCAATGGCGCTCAGCCATTTGGCTCTGTAAGCGGCTCTAAGAGGAGGAAAGGAGAATAGCAGGAAAGGAGCAGAGGGGGACAGCAGGAGAGAAGGAGGCAGGAGGAGAAGGGGCAGTGGCGAGAGTTAGCTCCACCCACACCCCACATCATCCATCGGAGCTCCCCCTTAAAAGGGGAGGGACCAACAGCACTCAGCCTTTCGGCGCGTGTCGAAGGCGAGCGTGCCTTGAGAAGGGACGAGCCACCACTAAAGGAGAGCAGAAGGAGACCACAGCAGACGCAGAGGACATTCAACCAGGCAGACACCGCAGGTACAGAGGACACACAACCAGACAAACACAAAGGTCACAACAGGCGCAGAGGACACCCACAGCAGACACATAGGACACAACAGGCACAGAAGACACACAACCAGGCAGGCACAGAGGACAGTCACAGCAGACCACATTTTCATGAGGCAAAGAGTAGCTGATGTCACTCTTTCAAGAGGGATGGGGGTGGGGAGTGTCACAAAATCCAACTTCTCAACACCATGCATAAGAACTTCCAAGATGGCTCAGATTAGGGATATCAGACATCTGGATTTACCCGGACATGTCCTCTTTTTTAGAGGGCCTGTCCGGGTGTTCAGACGGCTTTTCAACACCCAGAACTTTGCCTGGGTTGAGGGGCTGCGGCATGACATGGGTGGAACGGGGCGGAACAGGGCGGGCCTGGGGGCGGGGCTATGGGTCCAGATTTTATTGAACTAAAATCTGGTAACCCTTGCTCAGACCCCCAGGTCCATCAAGTTCAGTATCCTGTAGGGAACTCCGGTCCTCGAGAGCCGTATTCCAGTCGGGTTTTCAGGATTTCCCCAATGAATATGCATTGAAAGCAGTGCATGCAAATAGATCTCATGCATATTCATTGGGGAAATCCTGAAAACCCGACCGGAATAAGGCTCTCGAGGACCGGAGTTCCCTACCCCTGCTGTAGGGGATAATAGGAATCTCACATCATTTTCGGAATCATTCCTGGAACTGCATTGGTAGCATCTCTTGCCTTGGAACAGGACCGTAATGCTGTGTTGAAACTTCCTTTTAGAACAGGGGTGTCATAGTCCTTCCTCGAGGGCCGCAATCCAATCGGGTTTTTAGGATTTCCAGAATGAATATGCATGAGATCTATTAGCATACCATGAAAGCGGCGCATGCAAATAGATCTCATGTATATTCATTGGGGAAATCCTGAAAACCCGACTGGATTGCGGCCATCGAGGAGGGACTTTGACACCCCTGTTTTAGAGATTTAAATTCTTTATTCTTAGGCTCAAAAGTTCAGGTATTTCATCTGGCAAGAGATATACAGATGAGACGAAGGGCTTTTCTGGCCCTTTGGACCAGGGTTATAGCCCTAGGTACTACTTTTGTTCTCAGATTTCCTTATGTATGTTTTATCATTTGTGAAAGTAAATAATTTCAGTTTGTTGAGCCTAAGCAATTGGAAGAGTTTCTTAAAGCTAAGGAAGACCTCTCCCCCCTATCCTCCCCCCAAATTTAGTTTTTAACTTTTTTATTGAAAGAATCATACTAACCCCCCCAAACCCAATGAAAGTTGACAAAAAAAACAGAATAATAAAAATAAAGAATAGGTCAATAGGAAAAGGGAAAGGGGGTAAGAATTAGGGGGAGGGTATCGAGAGATGTAATGGGTATTTTGGAAATATATTTTGAAGAAATGAAAGATATTTGATGGAAATTAATATGATGAATTTTAATTTAATGACTATTTTATTGTATTATAATATTGTATATTTACTGATTTCTTCAATAAAAATGTTATAAATTAGGAAAAAAAAAAAAAAGCTAAGGAAGATGTGAATATTACTGTTTAACCCTTTTGCTCGCTGCTTAAGGCTGGCTAGAAGAAGAAGATGGAGTTGTGTCCTCAAAATTGTCCTTTTTTTTTTTTCTGTTTTTCTTTTCCTGATTCTTGGGGCTCCTTTTACTAAGGTGCGCTGGCGTTTTTTAGCACCCGCAGGAAATTGCCACGCGCCACACCGCGTGCTACGCTTCTAGAACTAACGCCAGCTCAATGCTGTCGTTAAGGTCTAGCGCTATTCCGCGCATTAAAGTCCTAGCACGCCTTAGCAAAAGGAGCCCTTGGATCCATATTTCACATTCATTGTGGACTGTGTTGATATTGAATTAGCTTCTTGGAACTCCCTTGCGGGGCCAAATACGAAACTGCCATGCAAAGGGTGTGTTCAGGAAATTACTTCAGACACAGCTGTTTGTCCACGCTGTCTTTGGGCTGATAATTGCCTTTTTTGGGCAAAGCTGATGAACTGTTCGTGTCAGGGCTCCTTTTAGGAAGCCACGTTAGCAGCTTCATCGCACCGCGACTTTCTATCGCGCGCTAACCCCCCCGCACTGGGCGAAAAACTACCGCCCGCTCACGAGGTGGCGGTAGCGGCTAGCGTGACTGGCGGTTCAGCACGCGCTATTACGTGCGTTAAGCGGCTTCGCAAAAGGAGACCTTAGTTTCTAATAATGTTTCAGCACGATTTTTTTTAGGATTATTGGTATGTCATGATGATTCTGTTTCCAAATTATGTAGGTAACTTTGAACCGTTTAGTTATAAACTGTATAGAAATTTTTAAAATAAATATTTTTTCTAATATTTCTGTTATATCCCAGGTGAATGGTGATATGTAAAAAAAAAAAAATAATTGAATAAATAAATAATCTTATATAATAAAATCCTAAGCGTGCATGCGCACTCCTACCTGCGTGATCCGTAGGTCCGTGGCAGGTAGACGTGCGCACGAGCACTTAGGGTTTTATTAGCTTTTTTTCTATTAGTAGGAGCTTGAGCATAATTCCCCAGCAACATCCCTACCACAGAGGAAAGATTGCTGTGGGAACAAAACCTCAGCAGCCAGTCGGCCTCTCCACCTCCACCTTCAATTTTAACGAAAGGCAGCGACAAACCGCAATACCCCAACGCCGCCATACGAACCTACTGCCTCACTGAGGGGCCCCACCTCGGTAATCGAGGTAACCTGCTGACGCTAATGCCTACACCCACTGTCCGCGGTGGTTACGTTCTGAGCGAGGCGGTTTCCAAATCTGAGCCGCCATACCAACCTCACTGAGGGGCCCGACCTCCAGGCAGTTTCCAAATCTGAACAAAATAGCCTGGCCAGAGCCCTGCCAGAGCTGCTTCCGATTACAAGCTAAACTTCTCAAATAAGCCAGTTTGGGGAAGGGAAATATTTTGCTTTAATTTGGGTGAAGTGTGTGTGCTGGGGAATCAGTGAACGATCTTAAATTACTTTAGGTAAAGGGGGGAGTGTTGGGAAGGGGGAAAGGGAAAAATCTTGCTTCCATTTGGGGAGAGGGGTGTGATTTGTTGGGGACAGGAAACGATCTTGCTTTGATTTGGGGGGAGGGTTTTAATTGGTTGAGAACAATAAACTATCTTGGTTTTCTTTGGAGGAGGGGTGTGATTGTTTGGGATCAGGGTGAAATCTTGCTTAAATTTGGGAGAAGTGTGTGTGCTGAGGAATAGTACTCCTGAAGGAACTGACAGGGGGGGGGACGTAAAAGGAAAGGAGAATGGCTACTGCTGGACAGGGGAAGCAGGGAAGGGGAACTGCTGGACAGGGGGGAGGTAAAAGGGAGAATGGCTGCTACTGGACAGGGGAATGGGAGGTAAAAGGAAGGGAGAAGATACAGATAGAAAGACTGACAGGCAGCCAGGGAGAGAAACAGTAAGACGGGGAGCCAGGGAAGAGACAGAAAGAAAGAAAAGGGCAGGGAGACAGAAAGAAAGAAAGGGGCAGGGAGACAGAAAGAAAGAAAGGGGCAGGGAGACAGAAAGAAAGAAAGGGGGCAGGGAGACAGAAAGAAAGAAAGGGGGCAGGGAGACAGAAAAAAAACATAAAGAAAGAAAGAAACGCCTCAGCGCCCCATTGTGCTAAAAGTCTACACATCTATTCTAGCCCCCGTTAATGTAACGGGCTTAAACACTAGTAATAATAATAATATGTTTGCTAAAGTGACTAATCCATGTCACATGCAGGAACGTAGCCAGCATTGGATTTTTAGGGGTGACCGAGATGTGAACTTGGAGGGGGGATGGGGGGCAATGCATTTTCTTTCCCCTTCCCCATTCCATTCCTTATGTTTATAAAAAAAATTTAATACACCGCTCAGCCCGCCCAGGATCAGTGGAGTTTACAAAATTAACGATTATATCTTAAAAGAGAAAAAAGAACACCGTTTGTATAATAGAAAAGTCTAACCCCTCTCCTTTTACAAAAACCATGAGAGCGGGGTTTAGCGCAGGCTGGCGTGCTGAATGCTCTGCGCTGCTCCCGACACTCATAGAGTTCGGGAGCAGCGCAGAGCATTCAGCGTGCCGGTCTGCGCTAAACACCACTATCACGGTTTTCTAAAAGAGACGGGGGGGGGGAAGGGGGGGAGGTCACAGTCATCACAAGAACTCTTTCAACCTCTTATACTCACCTAACAACTAAAAGCAAATGATTTAAATTTAAATATCCCTGGAGTACTTCTGCATTAAGGTAAGCTACAAGGCCAGCAGTTTAAAGGCTAAGCAAAAGAAATGGACTATCAGCATAGATTTAAATTTTTTATAACATGTTTCTGCCCTAATTTTTTTGGGTACCCCATTCCAGAAAAATGCTCTCTCCCTTTGCTGGCAGGGATGCTCAGTGCCCATCAGCTGATAAGAACATAAGAAGTCTTACTGGGTGAGATCAATGGTCCATCAAGCCCAGTAGTCAATTCTCACAGTGGCCAATCCAGGTCAAAACCCAAGGAGTAGCAACATTCCATACAGAATCCCAAGGAGTAGCAAGATTTTCTACTCCGGAATCCCAAAAAGAAGCAAGTAACATAGTAACATAGTAGATGACGGCAGATAAAGACCCGAATGGTCCATCCAGTCTGCCCAACCTGATTCAATTTAAATTTTTTTATTTTTTTTCCTTCTTAGCTATTTCTGGGCGAGAATCCGGAAGATTCCGGAATCCCAAAGAGTAGCAACATTCCATACAGAATCTCAAAGAGTAGCAACATTCCATACAGAACCCCAAGGAGTAGCAAGATTTTCTACTCCGGAATCCCAAAAAGTAGCAAGATTCCGGAATCCCAAAGAGTAACAAGATTCTAGAATCCCAAAGAGTAGCAACATTCCATACAGAATCTCAAAGAGTAGCAACATTCCATACAGGATCCCAAGGAGTAGCAAGATTCTGGAATCCCAGAGAGTAACAAGATTCTAGAATCCCAAGGAGTAGCAACATTCCATACAGAATTCCAAGGAGTAGCAAGATTCCAGTGACGGGACAATCGCGCGCCAGACACCAGCGTGCCGACAATCGAGCGCTGACAATTCGGCGCAAAACATAAGCACGCTGTGGGAAAACTTAGTTTTAAAGAGCTTTGATGGGGAGTGTGTGTGTGGGGGGAATCCCCCACTTTACGGTATACTGTTTGCGTTGCCGTTGAGGGGTGTGTGGTGGTGCAACCCCCCCACATTATAGAGAAAACTGAACTTTTCCCCCCCAAAATCAGAAAAGGTTTCATTTTTTCTATAATGGAGGGTTCCAACCCCCCATGCCCCCACCCCCAACAGCAGCGCCAACACTATGCAGTAAAGTGGGGGGAGGGGGTTCCCCACTCACACCCCGCTTCAGAGTTCTTTAAAACTAAGTTTTCCCGTGGCGTGCTGGTGTCTTGCGCTGAATTGTCTGCCCTCCATTGTCGGCACGCTGGTGTCTTCCGCGCGACTATGAACCAAGATTCCGGAATCCCAGAGAGTAACAAGATTCTAGAATCCCAAAGAGCAGCAACGTTCTAGAATCCCAAAGAGTAGCAACATTCCATGCAACCTATCCAAAGCAAACAGTGGCTTCCCCTATGTTTTTCTCAATAACAGACTATGGACTTTTACTCCAGGAACTTGTCCAAACCTTCCTTATAACCAAGATCCACTGCTGCAATTGCTCCAATAGGGAAGAAGTTGGCATTTTCCCTTCAAGCCGCTGACATCGGTACTCCTTGTACATAGTTCAAGCGCAAACTGTGCATGCGTGGGGAGTGCCAATGTTGGTGGCAGGAAGGGTGGCAGCTGCTTTTTTCCCTCCTGAGGCTGTACTAGAGTAGTTCCAGTAGCGAATTCACCTGCTAGAGGGGATTGGGCAACCCCACCAGTCAATCAAAAGGCACTCTAACAAGATGGCGGCCAGTTAGGACACCAGCTGTGCTGTCTCCCTTACCCCATTTTTTTTTTTTTTTTTTGGCTTTTCTTTTGCTTTGTTTATGTTTTTTCAGTTTTTCTTTGATCTTCTGTTTTATCTAGTTTATTTTGACTTTGTGACCTTGGTTCGGGACCTCTACTCTCATTTTTTTGCAGCGATGAATTTAGACCACTAGTCTTGCCTGTTTGGCCTTTGGTTCCATTGGTCGAAGAGCCTCCTACCTACTGTGGGCTGGTCCCTTGCACCATCAACGGGACTGTGCTGTGCCGGACAGCTGCACCATGGCTGAAAAGTTGGCGATGAGGTGCCAAGGGGAAAGCGGCACTTGGGGTCGGGGGAGGTGCTTGATGAGACGTCCGGCGTGAGGGTGGAGATCGGCTGGCACCGAGGGGGTGAACGTGATCTGTCCGACCGAGATGAATCGGAGGAGGCGAATCATCTTCGTCGGGACTCCTGTCTTCCCCGGGCCGTTGCGCCCAATGTCTGCCGGGGCCTGCAGCCCAGTGCTATGGGAGAGACGACGGCAGGAAGATCGCTGTTTCTCCCTGCTGATGGCCTGCAAGAAACCCTCTTCCCCCCCCCCCCCCCCCCCGTGGCTTCGATACTGCTCCAAAGAGGAATTATCTGGCACACAATACCTCTTCCAGTCGGAGGTTGTCAGGAAATCGGATGGTGCTGTCTGATGTCGGAGAAGGATTTTCTATCAGCTAAGGGCTCCTTTTACTGAGCTGCGTTAGGGCTTTAACGCGTGGAATGTGCGCGTGGCATTGAGCTGGCGTTAGTTCTAACTGCGTAGTGCATGCGCTAATCTGCTGCGTGCACTAAAAACGCTAACACACCTTAGTAAATGGAGCCCTAAGTGGAAAGGGTCATGGTTCTCTAATCTGGACTGAACTAAAGCTGTACTTTTTACTGACTAGAAGTATATTTTATTTTGATTTTTTTTTTCTTTCTGAGTTTGATTTTATTTTGTTATCTTGCTAATTTATACTGAATTTTGAGACCCTCCTGCCTTTATTTAATTGGACCTTTATGTCACTTTAGTTTAATTCTCTCTAGTTTTAAATTTCTAATTTGCTTAAATGTACTTTATTTTTATTTTTAAAGTAATTTTTGTTTTTTGTTTCCATCTGTAATGATTACTTGTTAGGACATGTATATATCTGGTATCTTTCTCTATCTCTACCTTTCCTATCTGAATATGTTCAATGGAGTTCCTTTCTGTTGTTTTTTTATTTTTATTTATCATTTTCAAATTACAAATCAAGTATCCACTTGTACAGAAAGATAAAGATAAGCCAATAAAGTATTTAATCTTTTTAACTGCTACATTGTAAAGCGCTTAGGTCATGAAAATGCGGGAGCGGTATATGAAATTCTGAATAAACAAGCATACTCCACTTGTGGAGGGGGTCCTGAGCCAAATGTGGGTGGAGGGAGGCAGGCCCGCAAGACCCTCACATGCCTATGCCACTGGTCACAAGTACCTGGCAGGATCCCAAGAAGTAGTTAGACCTGGGAATATTGTGTACAATTTTGGAGGCCGCACCTTCAAAAAGATATGAAAGGTATGGAGTCGGTCCAGAGGAAGGCTTCTAAAATGGTGTGTGGTCTTCGTCATAAGGCTTATGGAGACAGACTTAAAGATCTCAATCTGTATACTTTGGAGGAAAGGCGGGAGAGGGCAGATATGATAGAGACGTTTAAATACCTACATGGCGTAAATGCGCATGAGTCGAGTCTTTCATTTGAAAGGAAACTCTGCAATGACAGGGCATAGGGTGAAGTTAAGAGGAGTAATCTAAGGAAATACTTTTTAACGGAAAGGGTGGTAGATGCATGGAACAGTCTCCAGGAAGAGGTGGTGGAGACAGAAACTGTGTCTGAATTCAAGAAAGCGTGGGACAGGCACGTGGGATCTCTCGGAGAAAGAAAGAGACAAAAGTTACTGCAGATGGGCAGACTGGATGGGCCATTTGGCCTTTATCTGCCATCATGTTACTATGTTTCTATAACCATAAAGTTCTATGACATCACAATGCACTTGTAAGAGTCTTAGCCAATAGGGAGAGGAGGAGATAATGGTTACTGCGGATGGGCAGACTGGATGGGCCATTTGGCCTTTATCTGCCATGTTACTATATTTCTAAGAGGTACACAATGGTTAAGCAGCATGACTCCGTTAGAATACCATCTTCAGAACCCAGCTATGATGTCTCCTCACCACCGGACTCCTTGTTGGGAGAAAATGAGCTCCATTTACAACAGCAAAAACAAGCGTTACTCACCAAATTCTCCTGAAGCTGTTTTTACACCCACCCATGACATTTACAAGCATTCCAAGTACTCCTGGTCCTTACTGAAGTATCTTCATTTTGATTTAATTAGCCTTGATTAGGGTTTTGAAAAACGTCCCTCCATGACTCTTCCCCCTACAGTAAAAAAACAACAACAACAGAATTCTTGCCAGTCAACTCATTAAAAATGTGTTCTCCTTAAGTGAATCAGGAAGGATAAATTGTGAACGTGTATGTTGAAACCTTGCAGCGTAAAAGAGACTGCTCAATTAATCTTGCAGTGCAAGCGATAAATCAAAAGAAAGTGTTGACATTGTTTTGCTAGTGTTAAAATAGGCCCCGGCACTTAGCAAAACATGTACATTAATCACCATATAAGCATGAAACACCTTTGCAGTGGACAGTTTCATGAGCTGAAGAAGCCAATGCTACACATTTCATAATAATGATATTCTCGTGGTTTCCTCACCATCAGTTGGGCTATAATTGGATAATGGGGAAGGGGGAGGGATTTGGAGTAATGTATTTGATATACTGCCTTTCAGTGGTACATCCAAAGGAATTTACATATAACCAGCACAGATGTCAAAGTCTCTCCTGGAGGGCCGCAATCCAGTCGGGTTTTCAGGATTTCCCCAATGAATATGCATGAGATCTATTTGCTTGCACTGCTTTCATTGTATGCTAATAGATCTCATGCATATTCATGGGGGAAATCCTGAAAACCCAACTGGATTGTGGCTCTCGAGGAGGGACTTTGACACCCTTCATATACAGGAACATTCTCTATCCCTAGTAGGAATGGACAGTGGTGTAGCGAGGGTGGGAGATGACTGGAGCAGTGGCGCCCCCCTGCGCCTTTCTCTTTACCTTCCCCCCCATCACCACCACTTTCGTACTCTCCCTACCCCATACCTCTTTAAATTTTTGTCAGCGCAAGCAGCTTCTCGGCCTGTTGCTCACGCTGGCATTGGCTTTCCCTCTGACATCACTTCCTGTCACCATGACCAGGAAGTGACATCGGAAGGAAGCCAAGGCTGGTGTGAGCAGCAGGTGGAAGATGCTGCTCGCACCGGCGAACATGGCCGGGGGGGGGGCATAGACAATGCCCAGGGCAGTTTGCTTCCCCTTCCCCCTAACAACGCCGCTTACCATACCACCCTGAACCTTTCTCACAAGTGATGCTAAATGCTTGCATATTATTGTAAGGAAGCTTCTTTGATTTGTTTTAAATTACTTTTTTTGATCCTGTGGAGCTTCCATAGTCCCTATGTCTGTTTAAAACTGTCCCCATGGTGCCATGCTGTCAGCAGCTTCCCTGGCTCGCACCTCTAAGTTTGGGAATGCCCAACACCCAGTGTAGGTATTTGCCTTGAGTAAACACCTTTTTGTATATCCATTCATATTAAGAAGAGTTTAAATTTAAAGAAGTAGGACTATGATCAAGAAAAGATGGTTATATCACAGGTAGGGCTAGTCTCAGTTAGGGTACTGGTCTTTGACTGCTGGGCACGATGGACCACTGGTCTGACTCAGCAGCGGCAATTCTTATGTTCTTATGAGGAAAATCTCGGGTGAATCATTTTTTGACGGAGAGGTTTTTGGTTCCCAGGTATCTTCCTGTTGCATGGCTTCAGAATTTAATTTGTGCAGTACTCTAATTGAAATTATTGTCTGGATTGGCCACCGTGAGGACAGGCTACTGGGCTATATGGACCAATGGTCTGACCCAGTATGGCTAGTCTTATATTCTTATTCCTTATATGGATTTACTCATCCATGCGATGAGTAGAAACCTAGGATAGCTTGTCAAAGACTGGTCTCAGCATTCCCAGCCTTTGACACAGCGTGAGCGAAACATGGCCCATGTCAGCCTATCTGGCCCAGGCACACTTTTTCAAGCTAAGTACCTTCATAGGCGCTGACGTTTTTTTAAAATGAGCTTTTAATCAGTTTTTAATAGTGCGACTATCCCGTCGATTAAAACCAATTGAAGCAATTCAGTTAGGCATTGGTAAGGCACCTACCGCTACCATATGGCGCCATTTTTAGAATCCGGGCCTTAGGGCCAGAGTCTATAAATGGCGCCTACATTGGGTAGCAGCTCCAAAAACAGCCCCGTCTGTATGTCAGTCACGTGTTAGGCGCCGTTAACGGAATCACAGCTGCATAAAAACATAGGCACTGGTAACGTAGGCCAGGGTTTTAAAGGCCCACGTGTCTGGCACCTGTTTGACGGAGAGTCGCAGCTAACGGCGTCAAATGTCATCTCCGCCCCAACCGTGCCTGCCCTGCTTAGATGTGATTCCGGCGCCTACTTTTTTTTTTATTGAACTTTTTAATTGGTTTTTAATGGCGCAGTCAATTGCTGTGCCTATTCAAACTAATTAAAGCAATTAGACAGCGGTAGGGCATCTGCCACCACTTCACTTACGGCGCCATTTTTAGACTCCGGGCCTTAATATTTACGGTATCTTTTCCCAATTTGTAAATGGTTAACTTTCCTTGGAGTAAATTAACATATTTATGCTGATGACCTGCAATTGTTTATTCCAATCAAGAAATCACTTTGGGGACAAATACATCTTATTCTTGAGTCATCTATTCCCTTAACCTATGAAGCTGTAATTTGTGGTACGTTACTTCATGTTAAGCCTACTTTAGACAAGTATAAAAGTCGCCTTTTCCTGATCATGACGGGAATAGCTGTTCAACTGATCACACATAATTGGAAGAACCATGACAGGATTAATTACGCTTTTTGGTGGGTAAATGTGTGTACCACATATAAGTATGAAAGAATGATGGCGGAACGTCCTTTAATGATGTCTGGAGTCCATTGACTACCGGTACTTTTGTTGCTTTACAGTAAGGGTCATGTTTCTTCAAGTTTCAAGTTTAATAAATTCTTTGATTAGATCGCAAAATCTCATTTCAATTACATCAGATAAAAATCAGATAAAATAATAAAATCCACATATAGCACATATACTGCTAATTGACATTAGGGAGAAGGGCAACTTAAATTACAATATTAAAAAAAAAAACCAAAAATAAAATCGGGTATAGGTTTAGTACACACAGGATGGGAGACACCTACCCACATATTTCAGTAACCTCCTCATCCTACCCTAAAATATAGTAAGACCGATCTATTAAAAAGCGTCTTTAAAAAGCCAACTCTTTAGGAGACTTTTCAATTTGTTCAATAGTTTTTCTTCTCTTAAATTAAGTGGAAGTAAGTTCCAGATTTGGGGGGCCAAAACAGAAGTATATAACTTTTAAAGAAGGGACTGTTAATAGGACTTTGTCTTCTGATCTTAAAGATTTGGTATTATCGTAAATATCTTTCTAGAAATGCCGGGGCTTTATTTATGAGTATTTTATGAGTAAGTAGAGCTATCTTATAAGTGATTCTTCCCTTTTTCATTAGATTTCTTTACACATCCAGGGAGGGAAATGTACTTTGAGGAGTTAAATTATTTAATTATAATAGTGAAATCAAATCATATGTATTATTGTATTAATAATTAAGATGAGGATGGGAGTAAATGACTGTTTAATGTAATAATTGTATAGCTATTAGTGCGTTCTATGGAGTATTTATGATTTACCAGTTGTATTGCACTATCAAAGTTTGAAAATCAATAAAGATTTAAACAAAAAAAAGAAATCACTTGGAAAAACCTTTAGATTTTTGAAAATGTGTCTGCAAGGAATAAGAAGCTGGATGGCAGCTCATTGTTTCACTTGCCAAAATGATAATTCTAGTATACAATACAATAAACCAATTTCTCGACCGCATAACCAAATAGTTCAATGCAGTTCACAAAAGAGTAGTATGAAATACATAGAAATGAACGGTGAGACTGGACTAATTACCTTTAAACTTATTAAAAAGATGAGTTTTTAATTGCTTTCTGAAATGGAGATAAGAATGGGACATAGAGAACAAGTACCCGAGATCACTCACTATCATGCATAACAGCTTGAAAAGAGATCAAACGCTAAGGGACTCATAATCGAAAGAGAAAAATGGCCAAAAAACGGCCTAAGTCGGCACTTGGATGAACATTGTCAAAATACGTCCAAGTGCCGATAATAAAAACGGGTTATGGACGTATTTCTAAACGACCTAGGCCTTCATAGTGCCGCTGAACGACTAGAGCTAAATGGGGCGTGTCAGGAGAAGTGTCGAGGGCGGGAGTTGGGCGGGACGTGGGCCGGCTTAGACTTAGTCGTACAGCTTTTAGAACCAAAAGTTATACAGCACAGGATCGACGGAACTTGGATGTTGTGACTTAGACCATTTAAAACATGGTCTAAGTCACAAAAAACCATCACTGCACTGCAAACACATAATACAGACCCCCACACACTACCCAGTGATCACCGAGCCCCACCCCCATAAAAATATTAATACCACTTTAAAATTCAGCCTCCAGAACATCATCACCTGGCAGCCTGGCATAGGAAAGCCTAGTCATGCTGCACAGAGGCATCTTAAGCCATCTTGGGGGTGGGTTAGGGACTCATGGAGAGGAGGACCCATGCCCATAAGCCCCTGTAATCACTGCATTAATATTGAAACATGTGCACTGCCCTATACACCCCCAAACCCCTTTTTTACTGGCATATAAGTGGCTCCTGCAGCCATAAGGGCTATTGGGGTGGTAGATAAGTGGGTCTAGGGGATTCTGGAGGTGGTTTGGGGGCTCACCCTCACCTATAAGGGAGCTGTAGTGAGGAGAAGCCATGGCATCCTTTTTGTGAAGTTCACAGCAGTAAGGTACCCCACTATTTAGTGGCATGTCTGGGTGTGCAGTTCATCACTTTGCAGACCCCTCCCACGTCCAACAGGGCTTGTTCTAGGCATTTTTGACTTGGACGAAAAGTCGGACAAAAATGTGGTATAAAGATGGACGATTTAGTGACTTGGACAATCACATCGACAGGACTTATACTTAGACAATTTTTGAAACGAAAAAAAATTTGGACGTATTTTTCGAAAATGTGTCCTAAGCTCTTTTTTACTTTGGACGACTTGCGACTTAGACGTAAACGGACTTAGACTTTCCTTTCGATTATATCCCTCCACATATATTATTATCTAATGCCCATGTTACTAAGGTACCTGATTATTTTTAATTTGTAGATCTAAGTATACCCATAGAAGAACAGCTTGATTCAGTCATTCTAGCTACATCTGAGTCACATTATTAAGATTGTTTTTTTTTTTTTTTTAACTATGCTTGTTTCATTGTCCACCAGAAATTTTTGGACGGTCAGATGTATGATAATGCCTCACTTTGATTACTGCGATGCTCCAGTCCTTGATATTTCCAAGTATTCATTTAGAGCACTGAAAGTGGTTCAACACGGTAGCTCATTTACCCTCCCCCACCCCCTTTTTTTACAAAACCATAGTCCAGGTTTTAGCACCGGCCATGGTGGTAACAACTCCAACACTCATAGGTACTGAAAACCGTGCTATGATTTTCTAAAGGGAGGGGGAGATTAATTACTTGAACACCTCATTTTGAGTACATCACTATGATATTGGAAACATCACATTAACTACTGAGGAGTAGTGGCTCGTGGCCAGCAGGGGGTGCTGTTTATGGGACGGTAATGGGAATGGATGTCAGGACATGATAAGTGCAGTATTTTTTGTGGAATTTTTCTACAAAAGTGCCAGTTTTTCGTATGATTCTGGGTAATTCTAGTTAGATACATCTGTGTCAGTTAAGGACCAAGCCCAAATAGAAACGTACGAAAAACGGGTGAATAAAAGTCTGAATAATATGTAGCTAAGGCCAGAAGAAAAACACACTAAAGATTAAAATAAGGGAAAGAATGGTGTTTTCTTGTGTATTTTACTGTTGAGCCAAATCATGGTGGAAATCATGATTACATGATTACATGGAATCCATTTTGGGTTCTCAGTTTGTACTATATCTGTCCTGTCTTTGGACACCATCTTGTTCTGTCTTCTTTGTCCTCTCTGAGTTTTCCCGCTCCCAGCCTCGTGGTGTTAATTAATACCACATGTGCTGTAGACTGGCTAGGAAGACAACGTGTCCTAAACTAAGAGATAAAATGCATTAAGTGTGAATGGCCGAGTTATGAATGGAATGCTTGGGCCCAAGCAAGTGCTGGAGTGATTTGTGTGACTGGAGTGATTTATGTATGACTGTGTTGAACAAAAGCATAGGGTTTGAAAAACATATTTATATATTTTTGCAGCCTAAGAAAAAATCCTACAGCAGCATCTGGAAGTAATTAGAGTCAGTCTCAAGAATAGGAAGGAGGGCATTGGAAGCCCACACTTAGCACTGTGTCAGTGTAACATGAAGCTGTCTGTTCAGGGAGAGGGAGGGGGACCTGCCCCCCCCCCCTTCCTCCAGAGTAAGGTTTCTGTGTAAGGCCATGCAATTTGAATCTGTCAGCTTAGGAAGAGAGTTTTTCCTTTAGGGCTGAGAATTTCTCAGCACCATGTTAATAATTGTAGATTCTCTTGAATACGTTATAATGTTAATTCAGAAATCAAATGTACTGTTCTAAACTTTTAAACATGGAAACATGGAGGGATTTATTTTTCTTTGTCTAAACTTTTAAGACCACCTCTTTGGTATACTGATGATGTCACTAAACCAAAAGTTATATAATAGAATGACCAGAGATATGAGACTGAGACCGTTAGGAGAAGGCCAGCATTTGGCCACTATGACGATCTCCCATTAGCGCAACCGTTAGCAATTATGCTGACGCTTTTGATCTCATAATGGAAAAATAGAAACAATAATTCAATAATCTTGGTTATAATTTTAAAAACCTTGCGCTGGTGTCATTTTGCATGTATTATAATTTTCAAACCTGAAGCTTTCACAAAGGCGTCGATGTCCCTGGCTCACTACCTATCTCTTTGGGAATAAAATTTTAAATTTTACTACTGGTCTATTATACACTAAATAATGATCTTACTTAATCTTAGCAACATCAAGAACATTACATTCTGGGGAGATAGGGTTAGTGGAGTTTTGCAATGGAGGAGCCCTATATCCTGGAATATTGGACAGGCACAGTGCTAGCCAGACCCAGTGCTGCTTGGGTCTTTCCTCTGGGACATAAGATCAGCATTGGGTCCGTGCAGCTGTAAGCACATCACTGCAAGGTATGGTCAAAAGTGTGTGTCCTAAGGGGCATCTTATACCCCTCACAAGCCCCTTTGGAGCACGAAGGGAGCGCTAGGAGAATGATGCTGTATTATTATCGTCAATGAGTTTTGCTGATGAAGTTGAACCATGAGCTATTTGAATGGGCAAATGGAAGATCAAACCTGGGGGGGGAAGGGGGGCAAGTTCTGCTCCCTTGGGTATTAGAGGCCCCATAGACAAATGCAGGGGTAGGCAATTCCGGTCCTCGGGAGCTGGAGCCAGGTCAGGTTTTCAGGATCTCCACAATCAATATGCATGAGATAGAGTTGCATCTCAAGGAGGCAGTGCATGCAAATCCATCTCGTACATGTTCATGGCGGAGATCCTGAAAACCTGACCTGGCTCCGGTTCTCGAGGACTGGAATTGCCTACCCCTGGACAAATGCATACAGCCAGCTTCAGGGACTGTATTAGTTGATGGCTCTTCTTTGGGTTAGGAGGTGTTTTCTTTGAGTTCTACAGCCCTGTCCTGGAGGACCTCCAGGCCAATCGGGTTTTCAGGATAGCCCTAATGAATATGCATGAAGCAGATTTGCATGCCTGACACTTCCATTCTATGCAAATCTCTCATACGCATATTCATTAGGGCTAGCCTGAAAACCCGATTGGCCTGGTGGTCCTCCAGGACAGAGTTGGGAATCACTGGTCTACAGAGTGTACCCATCCTTACATAAGAACATAAGAATTGCCGCTGCTGGGTCAGACCAATGGTCCATCGTGCCATGCAGTCTGCTCCTGCCGTGGCCCCCAAGTCAAAGACCAGTGCTCTAAATGAGTCCAGCCTCACCTGCGTATGTTACAATTTAGCAGGAACTTGTCTAACTTTGTCTTGAATCCCTGGAGGGTGTTTTCCCCTATAACAGACTCTGGAAGAGCGTTCCAGTTTTCCACCACTCTCTGGGTGAAGAAGAGAATTACTGCTCAGGTCCTGGACCTGTTGGGCCGCCGTGTGAGCGGACTGCTGGGCAAGATAGACCTCAGGTCTGACCCAGCAGAGGCATTGCTTATGTTCTTATGTTCTTACATTTGTACGGAATCTATCCCCTTTTAACTTCAGAGAGTGCCCTCTCGTTCTCTCTACCTTGGAGAGGGTGAACAATCTGTCTTTATCTGCTAAGTCTATTCGCTTCAGTATTCCCTGACAGTTTCCGTTGTAGCTACATATTCTGTTGTTTCTTGTACTTAAAACTCTTGTGGAGTAAAATTTACAGATGGTTTTCACATCAGTGCCTTTGGTTGTAACAATTCTTGTGTTTAATAAAGACCCAGGGGCAAGCCTTTCCACAGAGAACAAACAAGTTTCACTATCGAGATATATGGTCGACAATTGTTGGGTTGTAAACAACTCTCTGGGGTTCAGTTTCTCGACGCTGTACTCTTTTTTTTGCAAGAAATTAAGTTTAGTATTGTGGATTCCAGCGTTTCTGGTGTCTGACTCTTTTGGATTCTGTTGAAGTGGCATCAGCATCCTCTATAGAAGACTCAATTTTAATGCATTCTAAGTCTGATCAGATAATATGTTTTAGAGCTATGAATTTTCATGTATTGAATTTGCCACTAACTAGACTGCTTTCAGTTGAAATACTTCTTAGGAATTTCAAAGTAGTATTAACCTTTGATAATTCAAATAGTCTATTCATATCTGCTTTATACATCAACTAAGAAATTGGTCTTGGAGGGAGGGGGAAGAGAATTTGATTTTTGATTTACGAACATGAGAATTGCCATACTGGGACAGATTGAAGGTCCATCAAGCCCAGTAGAGTAGCAACATTCCAGAGCTGAGATTGTGATGTCATAATGCCTCATTCCACCAATGCCTAAGAGCCAGCCTCAGCAGTGATGTCACAATGGCTGGATTGTTCTATACTTGGCTCACATAAGAACATAAGAGTTGCCATACTGGGACAGATTGAAGGTCCATCAAGCCCAGTATCCTGTTTCCAACAGTGGCCAACCTAGGTCCCAAGTACCTGGCAGAAATCCAAAGAGTAGCAACATTCCAGAGCTAAGATTGTTGTGATGTCATAATGCTTCATTTCCACTAATGCCTAAGAGCCAACCTCATCACTGATGTCATAATGGCTGGATTGTCCTATACTTGGCGACCATAATAGCTGCCATACTAGGACAGACCAAAGGTATATTAAGCCCAGGATCCTGCTTCCAACAGTGGCCAACCCAGGTCTCAAGTACCTAGCTAGATCCCAGGTAGTGAAACAGATTTTATGCTGCTTATCCTAGGAATAAGGAGTGGATTTCCCCAAGCCATCTCAATAAGGGCCTATGGAATTTTCTTTTAGGAAATTATCCAAGCCTTTTTTAAACCCCGTTAAGCTAACTGATTTCACCACATTCTCCGGCAATGAATTCTAGAGTTTAATTACGCATTGTGTAAAAAAAATATTTTCTCTGGTTTGTTTTAAATCTGCTACTTAATATCTTCATTGCATGATCCCTAGTCATAGTATTTTTGGAAACAGTGAACAAACGATTTGATGGGTGGAAAAGTGGGATAGTGAACTATGTTTTGACTAGAAAACTCTGCTTTTCGGTAGCAGGTCCAATATTATGGAGTGGAATTTCCAGTGTGATACATTTTACACTTTCGGAAGTTGCTCAAAACATTCCTTTTTTTTGTTCAAGCATTTGATTGATGCTAGAATTCCTGTTTAGATGGAAGACTGTTGAACCACTTGTGGAGAAGTTTTATTTTCAATAAAAAAATTGTTAAACCAGAAGACGATACAGGATATGAGAAAAGACTAAAAGGGTTAGGGCTCTTCAGCTTGCAAAAGAGACAGATGAGGGGAGATATGATTGAAGTCTACAAAATCCTGAGTGGAGCAGAATGGGTACAAGCGGATTGATTTTTCACTCTGTCAAAAATTTCAAAGACTAGGTGGACACTCAATGAAGTTACAGGGAAATACTTTTAAAACCAATAGGAGGAAACTTTTTTTTCACTTGGAGAATAGCAAGCTCTGGAATACATTGCCAGAAGTTGTGGTAAGAGCAGATAACGTAGCTGGTTTTAAGAAAGGTTTGGACAAGTTCCTGGAGGAAAAGTCCATAGTCTGTTATTGAGAAAGACATAGGGGAAAGCCACTGCTTGCCCTGGATCGGTAGCACGAATGTTGCTACTCTGGGGTTCCGGAATCTTTTGTTACTCTTTGGGATTCCAGAACCTTGCTATTCTTTAGGGTTCTGAATGGAATGTTGCTACTCCTTGGGTTTTGGCCAGGTACTAGTGACCTGGATTAGCCACCTTGAGAATGGGCTACTGGGCTTGATGGACCATTGGTCTTTCCCAGTAACGCTATTCTTTTGTTCTTATTTGGGTAGATGGGGGGGTTTTGCCTCATCTGATGTTATTGTATGTCTGTTTTATTGTGAGCCGCTTAGGCATTAAGCGGATTATAAATATTTTAAGTAAATAGCCCCCTCTTTTACTAATGCGTAGCCCGGATTTTAGTTCCGGCAGCAGCGGTAACTGCTCTGAGGCTTATAGAATTCCTAAGAACATCGCAGCAGTTACCGCCGCTGCGGTTGCTAATACCCGCGCTAGGCGTCGGTAAAGGAGGGGAGTAAATAAATTATCAGTGAAGTTCATTACAATTATTTGGAAAATAAATATGTTTTCAATAGTTTCCTAAAATGCATAGAAGTAGCAGACATTCTAACTATTGGGCCATCTTGATAAGATAGTTGCCAACTTATAAATCTTGTTTGGGTTGAGCCATTAACAGAAAGAAAAAAAAGAAAATGATACATTATGTATAGGACAACATCGGGAAGTAAACAGAAAATGATCGGCCAAATATTTGGGCATCAAACCATGTAAAGCTTTATGAGAGAAAGAACCAAGCTTAAATGAAACTCTGCCCTCTAGAGAATGACAAGGTGACAAAATTCATCACCGTTCCTGTCCCCGCGGATAACCGCGGGAAACCATCTTCACGTCATTCTTTAAGGAGAGAGTGAAGAATCAGAGTATGAATGGCCACAACCACTGACCCGCAAGCTTTGCTTTGAAGAATGCTGGTGTAGAAGGACCGAGGTTGAAACAGACACTACAGAATGACAGTCTCTGGTATCCAGAGCAGATATTGTGATGTCATAATGCCTCATTCCACCAGTGATGTCACAATGGCTTCATTATCCTTGGCTCCCATAAGAATCAGAGTATGAATGGCCACAACCACTGACCCGCAAGCTTTGCTTTGAAGAATGCTGGTGTAGAAGGACTGAGGTTGAAATAGACACTAGAAAATGACATGGGATTATTTCCCGCGGTTATCCGCGGGGACAGGAACGGTGATGAATTTTGTCACCGTGTCATTCTCTACTGCCCTCCACTAGGAGTCAGTGCAGTCTCCGATAAAATGGGGTTTTCGGTTAAAAATCAGTCTAACTGCTGAATTCTGAACATTGCACAATTTGTGAAAAAAGAGTTCACTGTCCTGCTAAATAAATAATATTAGAATAATCTAAACGATTTAGCACTAGGGGTTGCACAAGTTACCGGAATCGTAGAGCATCCAAATAAGACCTAGTGCTCCTTTTACTAAGGTGCGCTAGCATTTTTAACGCACGCAGGATTTTAGCACGCGCTACACGGCTAGAACTAATGCCAGCTCAATGCTGGCGTTAAGGTCTGGCGCGTGCGGCCGTTCAGCGTGCGCTATTCGGCGCGTTAAAGCCCTAACGCAGCTTTGTAAAAGGAGCCCGGATAGATCTTAGTCTCTGAAGCAGAAAAAATGTCTTTGTGCGCATGTTCAGTTTGTAGCATCATCGATACATTTTTATCAATTTGCACTCTAAGAATTCTAATAGAAGAAACTATAGGATAAGTGTTCCCGCTTATGAGTAAGTTTCCTTGTCATACTTAGAGAATTTAATCGGTTCATAGACAAAAGCGCGCGACGACAAAGGCGCGACGACAACCCAGCGCAGACAACTGAGCGCAAGGCGGAAGCGTGCCGAAGAAAAACAGTATTTTAAGGGGCTCCGACAGGGGGTGTTGGTGGGGAAACCCCCCCCCTCTTTACTTAATAGAGATCGCGTCGGCGTTGTGGGTGGGTTTGGGGGTTGTAACTTCTCTCATTTACTGGAAACTTAACTTTTTCCCTCTTTTGTAGGGAAAAAGTGAAGTTTTCAGTATAATGCGGGGGGTTACAACTCCCCAACCCCCCCCAATACCGGCGCAATCTCTATTAAATAAAGGGGGGGTTCCCCACCAACACCCCCTGTCGGAGCCCCTTAAAATACTGTTTTTCTTTGTCGCGCTTCCGCCTTGCGCTCAGTTGTCTGCACTGGGTTGTCGTCGCGCGCTTTTGACCTGTCACCAATTTAATCACCTCCCTCCCCCCCCTTTTACTAAGCCGTGGTAGAGGTTTCTACCACTGCCTGAGACATTGAGGGCCAAATTCTATAAAAGGCGTTCCAATTGTAGGCGGCTAACTTTTGCCTAACCAGCCAATCAGGATGCACGTTGGGGTTTTTTTTTTTTAAACCTCCCGAGGCAGGCCGCCTACATTGTAGCAGCCTCCAGGAGCCTAGGGAGACGCGTAAGCCCACCTAAGCGTGCATTGGCCCGGAAGTAACTTTAGGCAGGCCTAAGTGGCCTTATGTGCCTCTCTAGGCCTTCAGAAGACGCATACAATGTAGGCCAGCAAAATGCCGCTGAGCTTATCATGGCAAGAGGTCTCCCTGCTGTGATAAGTGTAGCGGACGTGGTTGCGTCTGCGGCCGCCCGTCCCCCCCATACATCGTTGGCAGGAGGGATGCCCAGTCCCTCCTGCTGGAACCCCCCAACCGCCCACCCCGGAACATTGCAGGTATTCTCCCAGACCTCACCGGGCCCCCAGGCACCCCCCCCCCACCTCCTGGACCTCCCTCCACCCCCGGATCCCATGCCGCGATAAATTCAGCGGCAACTTGATTCTCTAATCGGCGCCTGTGACATGGACGCCGGTTAGAGAATCGGGTTATTAAGCAGACTTAGGCATCTGTCTGTGAGGACAGACATGATTCTCTATAGGATGCATGTGTGTGATTCCAAAAAGTTGCTTTGGCGGCTTCTGAGACTGAGGATCCTATTCAGAATCTGGCCCTAAATGCTCCAATTCAATGAGCGTCGGAGCACCGTCAGAGCATTTAGCGCCCTAGGCCATGGTAGAAACCTCTACCGCAGTTTAGTAAAAGAAAATCTTAGACTTTTAGCTTAAAATCAGACATCTATCTTTCTATAGTAAGCAAAAACTAATTCCACCCTTAAAATCTCAGAAGGCGAAAGGAAAGTGACCGGAACAACAATTATAATATCATCTGCATAACTATAATTCTTGATATTTAAATTTGCTAATCATACTCCCAAAGAGGAAAGATAAATATTAGATTAGTAAGAGAGGATAAAGGAGATCCCTGAGGGTGACCACATGAATGACTTCATTTTTTAAGAATAAATCTCTTCTAATTTTACTTGGTAGCTACCAGATGTGAAAAGTTCTCAGTAACCATTGAAGAACATTACCAGATCATCCAAATGAATCTAAGAACCCACGAGTAATAAAATGCGATCCACAAGATCAAGTACACAACTAAGATCCAGCTGTAACAGGGCTCGGGGGTCTCTCGTACGAGGGAAGACTGAACAAATTGCGGCTCTACACTCTCGAAGAACGTAGGGAGAGGGGAGACATGATTGAGACATTTAAGTACATCACGGGACGCGTCGAGATGGAAGATGATATCTTTCTTCTCAAAGGACCCTCGACCACAAGAGGGCATCCGCTCAAACTCAGGGGAGGGAAGTTTCGTGGAGATACCAGGAAGTACTTCTTCACAGAAAGAGTGATTGAGCATTGGAACAAGCTTCCAGTGCAGGTGGTCGAGGCCAGCAGCATCCCGGACTTTAAGAATAAATGGGATACCTATGTGGGATCCCTACGGGGGTCAAGTCCAGGAATAGGGTCACTAGGGTATAGACTTGAAGGAGCGGGTCAGTAAAGTGGCTGTATAATTAAAGGGGTCAGTAGACTTAAAGGGGTGGGTCAATGGAGTGGGCAGACTTGATGGGCTATAGCCCTTTTCTGCCGTCATCTTCTATGTTTCTATGTTTCTAAGCATTTAAGCCTTTCCTTCATATGCTATACAGCTCATTCAAAAACTGTTTCCATGCTATAGAGCGGCCCAAAGCCTGATTAGAGAACCACGTAATAAAGCAAACTGCAGTCTAAATAATCCATTAACTAATTGTGAACCAATCCTTTAGTGAAATCAATGCTATAGGTCTGCAATTTTCAACCAAAGAGATTGATTTTTTTATTATCCTTAATAACTGGAGTAACTATCATATGACCCCTGTCTCTAGGGAAATTCCCTTTTTCCAATATCGCCATTAACCAAGTCTAAAGATCAGAAGAAAATTTTGTTGAAGCTTTTCTCATTAAATTAGGAGGGCAAATATCAATAGGTGAATAAGAATGTGCTTATTTGTCAAAGAGGTTCATAAATTGCAACCAATCAGATTCTCTAAACCAGGGGTAGGCAATTCCGGTCCTAGAGAGCCGGAGCCAGGTCAGGTTTTCAGGATATCCACCATGAATATGTATGAGATGGATTTGCATGCATTGCCTCCTTGAGATGCAAATCTATCTCATGCATATTGATTGTGGATATCCTGAAAACCTAACCTGGCTCCGGCTCTCGAGGACCGGAATTGCCTATCCCTGCTCTAAACAAGCTCCAGATCATATTATCATAAAAACAATTTTCTATAGTATTTAATAACTTTAGTGAAAGAATCTATTAAGTCACATATTTTAGAACAAAAATAAAGTGCTTAAGAGTCAGGAGAAGGAGGAATATCCCGGGAAGAGCGTTTACAAGTAGACACATCAGTCAGGTTTGAACTAAGTTAGGGCTCTGAACCGTGTCTGGGGAGCAGTTTCACAAATCGCCCTCATGCAAATGAGGCGATCGGAATCATGCCCCCATCCAACTGTCGGGATCGCTCTCTAGCGATCCCGACGCATGCGCAGACCATCTGTAGATGGTCTGTGCATACTTAAGAGCAGTGACCTTATTTTTTTACTTTTATTTTTTTGTTTTTACTCATTGCGAGCCCATGGTTTTAACCTGTTTTAAACCCATGGGTTAAAACTATGGGCTCGTAGTGCGGGGAAGGGCAGGAGAGTCGGGACGGCAGGAGAGCAGATTCGGGGGCAGAGCAGGGCGGCATGAGAAAATCGCGGCAGAGAGTCGGGGTAGAGAGAGCAGGGGACTCAGGGACAGAGAGCTGGAAAGACAGGAGCAGGAGATGGCAGTCGGAAAGCTGTGTTCCCCAGCAGTCGCTTATTTGTAATCGGCCAGCCTAATCGGTGTTACAGGGTTTTGGTTTGTGAATCGCTGCCTGCCATCATTTCAATGTCGTTCCCTCCTCATTTGCCTGCACGGATTGGAGGATGATCGGGACAGAGGTTAATGAATCAGGTCGGAGGGAAATTGGGTCGCAAAGGGGTCACAAACCGATCAGTAAATGATCGGTTTGCTTAGTGAATCTAGTCCTTAAAGAACTCTCTTGTATCAAGGACATTCTGTCCTACAAATTGGAATACTATAATTTATGCTTCTCCTTTATCTTAAGTTTATTTTCTCACACTTTACCTGACCACTGCCTTTTGGTTTCAGTTCCTTTAATCTTATCCCAGGAACATTAAAAGTGCCTAACCATACCCTTCCAAGTTAGAAGTTCCATGTCAAACCACTTAACAGATTTACAGTGATCCCCCGGTCATTCGCGGTCGGCGATTCGTGGTCCCAGTCATTTGCGGTATTTTCCGACCGCTAATGGCCAGGCAGGAGAGGGCAGCCAGAGCGGCAGGAGAGAGCAGCCGGAGCGCCGGCGAGTGAAGGAAATCGCTCGCGGTATGCTCCGACCACCTCTTCCTGCGCTAAAGTTGGGCCTCACCAATCAGGAGCTGCACTCTCCTGTCTCCCCCCGCTGAAAACCGTATTCGCGGTTTTTCAAGAATTACGGGGGTTCCTGGAACGGAACCCCCACGAATATCGGGGGAGTACTGTACATGATTGCTTGACTCAAGCGTTTAGGAGCAATTTCATCTAAAATTTAAATACTTTCCAAGAAGAAAAGTTACTCTAAAGGGCAAAACAAAGATAGAATTATAATTGACCCCCCCCCCCCAAAACGAGATCCCTCTATTGGCCTTCTAGTATAGACTCGAAGCCTTAGTGATGGATTCAATTTCTTCCCTCACTGCCAATTCAAGTTGAATTTATACAAATAATGAACGAACCAAGGTGCGGATGTCCAAAATCCATAAGGAAGTTACACAGTTGTAAAAACAGTATCTTTTGATGAATCTAAATGATGACCTTTTGTATGCGTTGAACAAAAAGGGAGAAATACTTACCCCCTCTTCTACGAAACCGCGCTAGCGGTTATCAGTGTAGAGAGAGCACAGAGACCCACGCTGAATGGCCCGCGCTGTTCCTATGAGCGTCGGGAGCAGCGCAGCCCATTCAGCGCGGCTCGCCACGCTAGAAACTGCTAGCACAGTTTCGTAGAAGAGGGGGGGGGGGGTTAGTTCAATTGATAGAGGAAAATTAGCAAGTCCTTCGCCATATTATCATCTCCAAATGCAAATTAAAATCGCTTATTAATAAGCAATTAGCAGCCAAAAGGGAATTCATAAAAATGAAATCATAGAAAACATCCCGTCTACTCCAATCTGCTGATAATGACCCCAGACTACAAGATGTTCAGCAAAGAAATAAAAACTATACTCTTCAAGAAATCCTTGAAAAAGTCTTAATTCCACAAATTCCTTCCCGAAACTACCTGATCTCATCTCTATTATCTATTGGAAATGACCAGATATCTTCTTTTGTGCTCCACTTTCCATAACTCTTTTGTAACCCGCCTTGAACCGCAAGGTAATGACGGAATATAAATCTCTAATGTAATGTAAGAATTGCCGCTGCTGGGTCAGGCCAGTGGTCCATCGTGCCCAGCAGTCCGCTCACGTGGCGGCCCCCAGGTCAAAGACCAGTGTTCTAAATGAGTCTAGCCTCACCTTTGTACGTTCCAGTTTAGCAGGAACTTGTCTAATATTGTCTTGAATCCCTGGAGGGTGTTTTCCCCTATAACAGACTCCAGAAGAGCGTTCTAGTTTTCCACCACTCTCTGGGTGAAGAAGAACTTCCTTACATTCGTACAGAATCTATCCCCTTTCAACTTTAGGGAGTGCCCTCTCGTTCTCCCCACCTTGGAGAGGGTGAACAACCTGTCTTTATCTACTAAGTCTATTTTCTTCATTATCTTGAATGTTTAAATCATGTCCCTCTGTTCGAGGGAGAAGAGGCCCAGTTTCTCTATTCTCTCACTGTATGGCAACTCCTCCAGCCCCATAACCATTTTAGTCGTTCTTCTCTGGACCCTTTCGAGTAGTACCTTCTTTATGTACGGTGGACGTAGTATTCCAGGTGGGGTTGTACCATGGCCTGGTACAGCAGCATGATAACCTTCTCTGATCTGTTCGCGATCCCCTTCTTAATCATTTCTAGCATTCTGTTCGCCCTTTTCGCCGCATAAAACAAACATAAACTTAAAAGAAAATACAAGTATGAGAGTCTTTCAAAGATGGATCAAACAGTTGGCATGCTAAAATCTCTATGTCCCCAACCTGTTTGAACTCAAGCACAGAAAATTCAATAAGTTGTTAAAGTATTATTGCAATGCCGTCCCCATGTTTATTTTTTTTCTAAATAGAGGGATAATTTTATAACCTGGAGGACAGAAATCATTAATAATGGGATCCTCTACGGAAAGCAGCCAAGTCTCCATTAGAAACAACCATCCAAGCTGTTCCTCCAAAAGCCAATCCTTAATTAAAACAGCTTTGTTCTTTACTAGAAACATAGAAGCATGATGGCAGATAAAGGCCAAATGGCCTATCCAGTCTGCCCATCTGCTGTAATCATTATCTCTTCCTCTCTCCCACGTCCCATTATCTCTTCTTCTCATCCCAGGCTTTATTGAAACTAGACACAGTCTCTGTCTCCACCACCTCTTCCGGGAGACTGTTCCATGCATCTACCACCCCTTCTGTTAAAAAGTATTTCCTTAGATTACTCCGGAGCCTATCACCTCTTAACTTCATCCTATGCTCTCTCATTCCAGAGCTTCCTTTCAAATGAAAGAGACGAGACTCATGCGCATTTACACCATGTAGGTGTTTAACCTCTCAACTCAACTTAACCTCTCAACTTAGCCTTTCCCCAAAGTATACAGATTGAGATCTTTAAGTCTGTCCCCATATGCCTTATCATGAAGACCACCCACCATTTTAGTAGCCTTCCTCTGGACCGACTCCATCCTTTTTATATCTTTTTGAAGGTGCGGCCTCCAGAATTGCACACAATATTCTAAATGAGGTCTCACCAGAGTCTCATACAGGGGCATTAATACCTCCTTTATCCTACTGGCCATACCTATTCCTATGCTCCCTAGCATCCTTCAAGCTTTCGCCGTCACCTTTTCAACCTGTTTGGCCACCTTAAGATCATTACATACAATCACACCCAAGTCCTGCTCTTCTGTCATGCACATAAGTTCTAAACTGTACTGTTCCCTTGTGTCTTTGCAGCCCAAATGCCTGACCTTGCATTCCTTGGCATTAAATTATAGCAGCCAAATTTCAGACCATTCTTCAAGCTTCACCGCATCTTTCTCCATGTTATTCACACCATCCTGGGTGTCTACTCTATTGCAGATTTTGGTATCATCTGCAAAAAGGCAAATCTTACCCGACAGCCCTGCAGCAATAGTGTTTATAAAAATGTTAAAAAGAACAGGCGCAAGAATAGAGTCTTGAGGCACACCACTGGTAACATCCTTTTCCTCAGAGCAATCTCCATTGATCACTACCCTTTGTCACCTTCCACTCAACCAGTTCTTGACTCAGCCCGTCACTTTGGGACCCATCCTGAGGGCACTCAGGGCCCGATTCTCTGTTTTAAAAGTGTTTCCATTAATTTGCTTATCACAGAAGTCAGACTTTACTGATCTAATATTACAATAAGCACAAGGAATTGGAAGACACAGAAACATGACGGTAGATAAAGGCCAAATGGCCCATCTAGGCTGCCCATCCACAGTAGCCATTATCTCTTTCTCTCTCTGAAAGATCCTCATTATCTCTTTCTTGTGCATTAGTGTGTGCACAAGTACATAATGTTCTACCTCTTTCCTCATGAAAATAATTTACTTTTCTGCACTGACCAAATAAGGTTGGAATGGATCTGGGGCCCACCTCAACACAGTCCACCAAAGTCCTAAACAAAGGTGGAGATCTATAATCCACATTAGATCTAATAGTGAAGTATACTGGGAAAGACCCCCAGGATCAACCCCCCAATTCCTCTGCAACCATACCAACTCAAGTAAAACACCAAAATCAACAACCATTCCATTATTATATTATCAAGAAAAAACAAAACTGAATTGCTTTCAAAGTTATGTGGAAAGTTGGGTTCGAAGGGGCATGCAAAGGGGCATGATGTGCCCCTTTGGCATACCCTTTCGGTGCGATGCCCGAGGTGTGATGCCTCAAGCTTAGAGCCGCTTTGAATAGCGGTAGGTGATGTCATCAAGGACGCGATGGCACCAAATTCAAATGCAGTCTATAGATAGAATACCAGAACAGTTCTGAAATACAGGAACAGAAAAGCAACTTCAAGTAGTCAGAATAGCAGAGGGTGACATTATCTAGGGGACGATGGCTCCAAATTAATAACAAATAAGTGCCAATAAGGTGTCCAAACTGACCAGAAGTCCACTAGAGGGATGAAGGCATGAACCTCCCACACAATTCCTCAATTGTCACTGACCCCCTTCCAACCCCCAAAGATATAAACGAAACAGGACACACCTGCCTGTATAATAACTTCAGATGTTATGGCCAGTCCTAGTAGAGTAACAAGCAGGTTCCTGGAGTAACCTAGTAGGCGATATAGTTACATTACATTAAAATACATTTCTAGACCGCAATACCTTCCAGATCGATGCACTTTACATCATCAAGAGACTGTACATCACAGTGAAATACAAAAAAAATATCATCTTCCTTACTTTCCTATGAATTTTCCAAAAAGAGACGTCTTATAGTTTTCGGAAATGTATAGAGATGGGGTCTCAGGCCCATACCTCACTCTAACTACTACACTTATTGTGGAATATGTGAGTCTTCTACAAACTACCTACTGTACTTACCTTCAGGCATAAGGGCTAATGATGTGGTGTACAATTGGGTTCAGTAGGTATTTAATGAGTGTTAGAAGCCTCATTATACACTATACGGGGGGTTATAGTGAGATGTGTACCTGCGTCTTTTTATGTGAAGTTCACTGCAGTGCCCCCTAGGGCATCCCATTGCTCTGCTGGGATGTCATTGTACAGATTTAGACTTCATATCAAAACTGCCTCTCCGAATCAGATAATCTAGGAGGAATAGGGCATGAGACAGTGCTGTCTTGGTACAATCTATTGAAGGTAGTGAGACAAGAGACTGAGGGCATTCACCCCCACCTCACCACCAGCAATTTTGCATTCAAGTGCTCCAAAATGTTATTTTTAAAAAAAATAAGACTCCAGCTGAGAGAGGAAAAAATTCTAGATAAATTCAAAGGGACACTAAAAGGTTTTCTGTCGAAAGATGCCTTTGAATCACAATCCTTATGAGGCTTTTGCTCATAAGTATGTCTAAACCTAACGTCTCTTTTCCTTTATGTTCTTTTGATAGCAAATTTAATTATCATCTCCATATTAGCACAGTGGTCTAGCCCAATGATTAGATCCCTAACCAAATTGCTAGAGCCCGCTTCTCTGAACATTTTGATCCACTCTCTCGTGATTTCTCGTATAGATTATTGTAATGCCCTCTACAAAGGCATCACAAAAAAAAGAAATAAGAAGACTCCAAATAGTACAGAACACTGCAGTAAAAATTATATTTAACGCAAAAAAATATGACCACGTTACTCCCCTTTTACATAAAGCTCACTGGTTGCCAGTAGAACACAGAACCACCTATAAAATTCTCCTGTAAACATTCAAAACCAGACAAAACAAGCAGCCAGAATTCATTAATAATTCTTCTTATCCTATATAACCCATCTAGGACTCTGACTGCTCAAAATCTTCTCTCTATCCCGTCACTGAAGTACATACAATGAGGTCTACTGTCTTTTCTGTTAGCCCGACTCAACTCTTAACAATTTTAAGACGAGATTAAAGACATTTCTTTTTTCTTGATGCCTTCGAGACCTAACTGTCCTTTTAAGGGCCCCCTAGAATGATTTTATTTCCAGTATCTCCTCCTACTGTTTTTTCCCTAAACGTTTTCTTTTACTTTGATAATTGTAGTTATCGCCCATTTGCTTATCGTTCCAGTTCGTCATGGTTTCAAATGTCTCTGAATGTTATCGTTATTCCTGGAGATGCTCTGCCATCTTAACTTTGTATTTTAGCCAATGTACGGTATGTTTTTATGAATTTGGACACCGCCTAGAAGGCGGATTGGGCGGTATAAGAAATTCTCAATAAACTTGAAACTATATTGATTCTAGTTCCTCCGTTTCCCTCTTGTTTGAAAAAGAGCATTCCCGTTGTCCGTGTTGACGTCCTTGTCTACCAGAACGCTTCAGGGTCCTTTTACTAAGGCGCGTTAATCGATTTAGCATGCTAATCTTTAGCACACGCTAAATGGATTAGGATGTGCTAAATTGATTAACGGGCCTTAGTAAAAGGACCCCCTTTGTTTGTCTCCCCCATTTTTATTGTACATCGCTTTGAAATTCTGGAAAAGCGATATAATCAATTTTTTTAAACTTGATAAACTTTAAAGCTTGATCAACTTGGCTTGGAGAAAGGGAGAGTGACAAGAAAAACCTGGAAGTCCCAAATTAAAAAGACATAAGCAACCGAATGGCAATTTCTAACTGGTACATTATCTGGAAGTGTTTTTCTCAATAAAATCATAGTTGCCTCTGACTGCCAAATATAGATCAACAATGACCAACTAAAGACGTGTGTTACCAATATTAATTTCTACTGAGCTCTGTTTATGTCTTGACAATTTCTAAATGATGGTTCCTGAAACCTTTCGAAAATTCTTCATAGTTCAATTGTTCTTTCTTTTTTTTTTGCCTCAAAGCCTTTCAGCTCAATGAAAAAATATTTCTCAGTACAACTATTGGT
The DNA here is from genome assembly GCF_902459505.1 of Geotrypetes seraphini. Taxonomy (NCBI): domain Eukaryota; kingdom Metazoa; phylum Chordata; class Amphibia; order Gymnophiona; family Dermophiidae; genus Geotrypetes; species Geotrypetes seraphini. The sequence continues at coordinate 17,016,836 of NC_047085.1, forward strand.
TTAGAATATTATTTTACTTATATTGAATTCTAGCCCAAGGCCTCTATCTTTCTTTCACCTCTTCCAAGCAAACAAAAAAAAAAAAAAAACCAACCCACGAATGCGTTGCCATTTATGCTTTTTTTGTCAGGGCAAAGTACTCCTGTAGATTGAACTGTACCGAGGTGAATACACAACTCAGTGTACGAAGGCAGGTTTGCAGGGCCATTCATCAAGACATTGTATAAAGCTATAGTCAGCCATGGCCAACCTACAGGCCATGTCACCGAGATAATTGAAGCTGTGATGGATTTAGCGCAGTCGGGAAAACTGAAACTCTGCACGAGTACTGGATGTGAAAAGGGTGTTTTTTTTTATTGCTATGGATATAATAACAGAATTATAGCATATAATTCTGTTTCTAGCATGCTCAGATCTAAAGCACAAATAGGGCCTGCTATTCAAAAGGGTTTAATTGAGCAGGGGTGGCTGAACCGCCCACAAAATCACTGGCTATGGCTTTAGCGGTTAGTGCCGGCATTCCGCATCACTACGCAGTTAAGTGTCATTGAATATATCAGCTAATCATCCTATATAATAAAAAGCTAGCCGCGCATGCGCACTCATACCTGCGTGATCTGTGATCCCTGATCCATGATCCGTAGGTCCGTGGCTAAGCTCCCTCTCTCGCAGACCGCAAGGTGATGTGTGGTCTTGCCGGCTCTGCCTCCCTTATTTTAAAGTTCACAGCGGTGGCGGTGGCTCCTCTCCTGGCTCCCTTACACTTAGAGCGCCTCCTGCCCCCCCACTCCCCTCTCCTGGACGAAACGAGAAATGGAGCCTGGTCGGCCTTCGCGACAGACCAGAGGAATCCGAGTCCTTTGCTGCCCCCCCCCCTTCCCTTCCCTTCCCTTCCCTTCCTGCGGACCCGACTATGAACCCAGCGATCAAGCAGCGTGTGCAGCAGTCTTCACACGCTGCTTCGGGCCGTTCTACTGCCCTGATTTGCTCTGCTGCGTCTTTGATGATGTCATCAGGGACGTGCTAGAGTAAATCAGGGCAGTAGAAGGACCCGAAGCAGCATGTGAAGACTGCTGCACATGCTGCTTGATCGCCGGGTTCGTAGTCGGCCCGCGGGAAGTGAAGGGGGGGGGGGGCGCCAAGGACTCTGTTCAAATAAAGCCCTGAAGCAGCGGTTAACAACTTTTTAACTGCGAAACACAGGCCACGTTGGGACACACAGAAGCGGCTTAACTATTAGGAGTGCTTTGTGTATGATCTGAAGCAGCTAGAGATTGGAGGCCGAAAATTTTGAAATACAGCAGATAAGTACTGTTAATGAGCAAGGAGAATATAAGAGGTGCTGATGGGGGAGGTAAAACAAAGGGAGAAGGGATGCTGCTGGATAAGGGGAGCAGTGAAAGGGTGGCGGTGGACACAGGGGAGGTAAAAGGAAGGGAGAATGGACAGGGGGAGCATGCAAGGGGTGGTGGTGGACAGCCAAAAGAAAGACAGAAAGAAATACAGAAAGCGGCTAAGGAGAGAGAGAGAGAAAGAAATAAAGACAGACACACACACATATATACTAGCACCCGTTAATGTAACGGGCTATAAAGCTAGTGTAAACTATAATGTCCCAAGTCACAATAAGAACACTTACAATATAATGTCTGTTGAAACTTTCATACAGCTTCCGGACCTCAGCGACACCACTCATCGCTCAAATAATCTCCTAGCGGTCTCGTTAAACTCTGTGAGCTTGGATGGCGTGGGACGGCTCTGGGAGGATCCTTGAAGAAAGCTGGTTGGCAAAACATGTCGGATTCAGCCTCCCTGGACCGTAGAGTCGAGCAGCTAAAAAGATAAGTTTAAAATTACTCTTTTATTTCATTCATCCTTGTGATGTGTATCAAAATTTAAACTGAGAAGTAACACACAGATCAATATAGAATAAGAACGTAAGAGCGTAAGAATAGCCTTACTGGGTCAGACTGTGGCTAAACTTTATATGCCTGTCACTATGGACCAACGACAGTAAGGCACTTGAAGCTAGACCGCTATGAGATTATTTGAGCAGGGAGTGCTGTCGCTGCATTGCCACGTGCGCTAACCCCGTGCTACGCGCTAAGAACAAACGCCAGCTCAGTGCTGGCGTTAGCATCGGGCGCGTGCTAAAACCGCTAGCGCAGCTTAGTAAAATGAGCCCCCAAGTGGTTGAACATTGAATATCAGCTGGCACCCTCCCCTCCCCCCCACGCACAAGTGATCAGACCACGTTGTAATAGCTTTGAATATCGACTCCTAAGTTTTCTGAAAATCTAGATACACTATATCAACTGGCTCACCTTTATCCACATGTTTATTCACACCTTCAAATAAGTCAAGCACATTGGTGAGGCAAGATCTCCCTCGGCTGAACCCATGCTGTCTCCATCTCATTAAATCATGTTTGTCTACGTGTTCCACAATTTTATTTTATATAATCTTTTCTACCATTTTGCTCAGCACTGAAGTCAGGCTTATCATCTGTAATTTCCCGGATCTCCCCTGGAGCCCTTTTAAAAAATCGGCGTAACACTGGCCACTCTCCAATCTTCAGGTACTATAGACGATTTTAGCAACAAGTTACAGATCACTAAAAGCAGGTCAGTAATTTCATGTTTACCATCTGGTCCAGGTGATTTATCATTTTTTAACTTGTCGATTTAGCTTAGTACATCTTCTGCATCATCACCTTTGAAAACCATTTCTGGTTCAGATAGATCTTTTACATATTCTTCCGTAAAGACCGAAGCAAAGAATTCATTCAATCTCTCCGCTATGGCCTTATCCTCCCTGAGTGCCCCTTTTGCTCCTTGATCATTCAACTGTCTCACAGATTCCCTCACAGGTTTTCTGCTTCTGACGTACCTAAAATTATTGTTATGAGTTTTTGCCTCTTTTGCCAGTTTCTCTTCAGGTTCTTTCTTAGCTATCTTTATCACTGCTTTGCATCTAACTTGCCAGTGCTTGTGTGTCTTCTTATTTTCTTCATTTGGATCCTTTTTCCATTCTTTAAAGGATGGTTTTTTGGCTCTAATAGCATCTTTCACTGACACTGAATTACCCATGTATTCCAGGGGCACACCATTTATGATCTTAAAAGCAAAAACAAAGAACTGTGGATACAGATGTTCTGGAGATAATTTATTATACACTGACATATAAAAACATGAAAATTCAATGAAAAAAGTACAATGATAAAAAATGCAGTGGTAAAAATCCAACCGGACCCCGGATCTTAAAAGCAAACATCAAAACGCTTGAAAACAATGTGAGTCTGAACAAGGAATCAATGAGGTTTTATTAAAGAAAGTGTGGCCGGTTTTCTTCCAGCACCAAATATATTCTGATTCTCTTAAATTGTCAGAGAGTATCTTCCCCCAGGGGGCAGAAGAGTAGCTTAATGGTTAGAGCAGTTAAATCCCATAGTGGCTACTTGTGGCCTTGGGCAAGACTCTTAACCCTCAATGTCTAGGGATATTGAGATGTAGCATTGGCAACCTCATCCCATTTAGGGTCTGCTATAGAAACGACCTTACTTGTGGCAGTCCCATGAACAATGGGGATGAGAGAGAGTGAAAGAATTTTGTTGCCAGATAGACAGATAGACACTCCTTACTACTTATGTATAAATTCCTTCCAATATTTCCTTAGGTTGGAAAAAATGAAAAGCATCAACATTTTTTCACCCTTCTTGAGTCTTGCATACCATAAATCCTTCATGCTTGATTTCATGGTTCCAGTTTTGTTCATTTTTACTCTTTTTATCTTGACTGTGTCCCCTATGGTCAATATTCAAATATGTATCTCCTGGGTTCAAGTGCATGCAGAACCCAATGAACCCTGGCATCATTTCGTTTTATAGTCTGATAGGCAAAGGATGAAAAGGTAATATCAAATACTGATGAGTTTTTCAGAGAGGGCTATCAATTTATCATTAAATGAGCCACGGAAAATGCCTGGTTATATGTGTGAAAGAAAATGCTCATTAGTCAACAGCACAATGAGTTTGTTATTCCCTTCTACAATCAAAATATTTTTAGATCCATTTAAGAACTCTGACAATTATGGGGTTGCCATAGATTGTTATAATTCAATACTTCATATTAAGATAATTTAGAGCAGTGGTTCCCAAACCTGTCCTGGGAGACCCCCCAGCCAGTCAGGTTTTCAAGATATCCCTAATGAATATGCATGAGAGAGATTTGCATACCTGCCACTTCCATTATATGCAAATCTCTCTCATGCATATTCATTAGGGATGTCTTGAAAACCTGACTGGCTGGGGGGTCTCCCAGGACAGGTTTGGGAACCACTGATTTAGAGTGCTGAATTATTTAATTTGACTTAATATATTCCTGGTTGTCACTATGAAAACAAAAAATGAGGATTATGAACTTAAAGGTGATAGAATATAAGTTGTAAAGGATTTCAATCTCCTTGGCTCTTTCGTAAACAAAAAAAACAACTACCAGGTAAGAAATACTCTTAGTTGCTTTTCAATGATGGCTCTCGACAAAGTATTCAAAAGCAAGGAGATAACGCTCCAAACGAAGATCAGACTTGTCCATGCACTCATTTTCTCAGTGGTCAATTACGGATGCGAAAACTGGACACTACGGAAACAAGTCAGAAAGAAAATTGCCTCATTTGAGCTTTGGTGTTGGAGAAGGATTTTATGTGTGCTATGGACCACCAGAAGAGCTAACAAATCGATTCTGGAAGAGATCAAACTGGCTATGTCACTAGAAGCCCAAATGATGAAGTTATGACTTACCTTATTTTGGTCATACTGTCGGAAGAGAAAGATCATTGGAGAAGGACATCATGTTTGGGAAAATGGAATGAAGAGGACAATCTGCAATCAGATGGCAGGACATGTTGAAATAACTATGGGGATGATACTGGAGGATCTTACTGGACTAGAACAAAACTGATTTCTTTCTACATCTGTAATTCATCAAGTCACTAGGAACACGAGTCAATGGCACCTAAAGAAACAGTTACTATGTCTGAAAAACACGATACTATTAGCTATTCAGAAGAACAGTTATTTATAAGAATAGAGATCTACCTTAATTCAGAGAGCAATTTTATTATAACATGATAATATTAATAATCAATTGCATTCTTGGCCAGAACTTATCAAATTAAGGAAGAGATTTATTCAAGAGGAATTATATGGAAACACATTAGCCATAAGATACTGAGAGGATTAAGAATGATAACAAACCACAAGATTTGTACTTATAACATTTTTGGACTGATTGGCAGCCATTTTGAATAAATGTAGTTTTCACTTAATGTTAATTGAAACAAGTGAGAAAGAGGTGTATCATTCAATTACCATCATGGAAAATCATATAAAAACCCAATTCACATTAGATAAATTTAATAGACATGCTACAGAATTGCTGAGTAAAATGGAATCATTCAAAGAGTTGATTTGACAAATAAAAATGAAGAAAAACAAACGTCAAGAAAATTGTGGAATAACTTGTGGGTTTCCTGGCTCCACATCATTCTCTTCTTAGTTGGGTGGAACTTATCAGCGGCCCCTCGTATTGTGATGTCATAATGCCTCATTCCACCAATGCCTAAGAGCCAACCTCATCGGTGATGTCACAATGGCTTGCTTTCCATTTACTAGTGTGGAATAACTTGTAAGTTTCCTGGCTCCACATCATTCTCTTCTTGGTTGGGTGGAACTTATCAGCGGCCCCTCGTATTGTGATGTCATAATGCCTCATTCCACCAATGCCTAAGAGCCAACCTCATCGGTGATGTCACAATGGCTTGCTTTCCCTATACTTGTTTCCATTTACTAGTGTGGAATAACTTGTAAGTTTCATGGCTCCACATCAGTCTCTTCTTGGTTGGGCTGAGAACTTTTCAGTGGTCCCTCATATTGTGATGTCATAATGTCTTATTCCACCAATGCCTAAGAGCCAACCTCATCGGTGATGTCACAATAGCTTGGTTTCCCTATACTTGTGCCCATTTGCTAGATGAATTTGCCTCATTGAAACTAAAAGTGTGGAATAACTTGTAAGTTTCATGGCACCACATCTTTCTCCTCTTTGTCAGGCTGAGAACTTTTCAGCAGCCCCTCATATATATTAATACTGACTTTTTATTGATGAAAAGAGAATGATCATTAGGCTAGGCAGAGAAAATTCTAACTTGTGTTTTATCTTTTTCTCCCCTTACAGAAAGGGTAGTTCAATCTATTCATAAATATTGGCGAGCACTTTCTATTCACCCAATATTTAAACAACAGACATTGATAGTGCGCTGGCAGGGAAAAATTTGGAAGAATTGTTAGGACCTAAAAGAGAGATTGTTTAAGTCATGGATCTCAAAGTCCCTCCTTGAGGGCCGCAGTCTAATCGGGTTTTCAGGATTTCCCCAATGAATATGCATTGAAAGCAGTGCATGCACATAGATCTCATGCATATTCATTGGGGAAATCCTGAAAACCCGATTGGATTGCGGCCCTCAAGGAGGGACTTTGAGACCCCTGGTTTAAGTGAACCTAAAAATGTTGATACTTGTATGTGGCATTAGTCTAAAATTTGAGGAGTAGACTGGAATCTTCCTAATCACAATAGAATTGTATATCTGAAATGTCAAAATATTGTAAAACTAGTCCTACTACTATGAATTATTTTTATAGCGCTACCAGATGTACACAGCACTGTACAGAGTCATAAGAAGACAGTCCCTGCTCGAAAGAGCTTACAATCTAAACAGGCAAGACAGATAAACAGGTTGTCATGGATACAGTTAAGGGGAACAGTTACAGAAGGGAGTACAGGACAATCAAGCCATTGTGACATCACTGATGAGGTTGGATCTTATTGGTAGAATGAGGCATTATGACATCACAAGCTCAGCTCTGTTTCCTAAAGACTAAAACTCTTCACACTGCTATGAATTATTTCTTTAGTGCTACCAGACGCACACAGCGCTGTACAGAGTCACAAAGAAGGCAGTCCCTGCTCCAAAGAGCTTACAATCTAAACAGACACGACAAATAGGATGTCATGGATACAGTTAAGGGGAATGGTTAATCTGCTGGCTGAGTTGGAGGGCAGTGGGGAGTAAGGTTATGAATTGAAGGCTATATCCAAATGTGGATTTTCAGTCTGCTTTTAAACAAGGGAAGGGGTTTGACGGACAAACTCGGGTAATTTATTCCAGGCATAGGGACAGCTAGATGAAAGGAACGAAGTCTGGAATTGGCAGTGGAGGAGAAGGGTAACACTAAGAGTGACTTATCTGAGGAACGGAGTTCTCTGGGAGGTGGATATGGAGAGAGAAGTGAGGAGAGATATTGAGGGGCAGCAGAATGAACATATTTGTAGGTCAGCAGTAAGAACATAAGAAGCGCCATCTCCGGATCAGACCCTCAGTCCATCAAGTCCGGCGATCCGCACACGTGGAGGCCCTGCCAGGTGTACCCTTGGCATAATTTTTAGTCCCCATATCCTTCTATGCCTCTCTTAGGAGATGTGCATCTAGTTTGCTTTTGAATCCTAGGACAGTCGATTCCACAATAACCTCCTCTGGGAGAGCATTCCAGGTGTCAACCACTCTCTGAGTGAAGCAGAACTTCCTGATATTAGTCCTGAACTTGTCCCCCCTTAACTTCATTCCGTGTCCTCTTGTCTGTGTCAAATTGGATAATGTAAATAATTTTTTCTGCTCTATTTTGTCGATTCCTTTCAGTATTTTGAAGGTCTCGATCATATCCCCACGCAGTCTCCTTTTCTCAAGGGAGAACATTCCCAGTCTCTTAAGTCGTTTCTTGTATTCCAAGTTCTCCATACCTTTTACTAGCTTCGTTGCTAGTCTCTGCACCTTCTCCAGCAGTTTTATATCCTTCTTTAGGTTGGGAAACCAATGTTGGACGCAGTATTCCAAGTGACCATTGCTCTATAAAGCGGCATTATAGCTTTCTCCGATCTACTCGTGATTCCTTTCTTTATCATTCCTAACATTCTATTTGCTTTCTTTGCCGCTGCTGCGCATTGTGCCGACGGTTTCAGGGTCCTATCTATCAGTACACCCAGATCCTTCTCTTGTTCGCTCTTACCCAGAGTTGCACTTGACATACTGTACTCATATTCCTTATTTTTTCTGCCTAAATGCATTACTTTGCATTTCTCCACATTAAACTTCATCTGCCATTTCTCCGCCCATTTCTCTAACTGACACAAGTTGCTCTGGAGTTCCTCGCTATCCTTCTGCGATCTGATCGCCCGGCATAACTTTGTGTCGTCTGCAAACTGGATGTTCCTTCTTCTAGGACATTGATATAATTATTAAATAAGATCGGCCCAAGTACCAAGTCCTGGGGTACACCGCTAGTCACTTTCTCCCAGTCAGAGAACTTCCCATTTATACCCACTCTCTGTTTTCTGTTCTCCAGCCATTTGCCTATCCACCTTTGTATATCTCCCTCTATTCCATGGCTTTGTAGTTTCCTGAGAAGTCTTACGTGTGGAACTTTGTCGAAAGCTTTCTGGAAGTCTAAGTATATTATGTCCACCGGTTCTTCACTATCAATTTGTTCGTTCACACTCTCAAAAAATTGAAGTAAATTCGTTAAACATGATTTCCCTTTCCTGAAGCCATGTTGACTGGCTTTCATCAGGTCGTGTGTATCCAAGTGCCGGACTATGTTATCTTTAATCAGTACTTCAACCATCTTTCCAGGGACAGACGTAAGGCTCACAGGTCTGTAGTTGCCCGGTTCTCCTCTCAATCCTTTTTTGAAAATTGGCGTGACATTCGCTATCTTCCAGTCGTCCGGTATCTGTCCAGTTCTAATTGTTAGATTGGCAAGTTTTTGCAATAGCTCTCTGATTTCAACCTTCAATTTTTTTAGGATTCTCGGGTGAATTCAATCCGGTCCAGGGGATTTGTCACTTTTAAGTTTGTCAATCTGGTAGTATATCTGGTCCAGGTCCACTTCTACTGTGGTGAGGTTGTCTTCTATTGCTCCTTTAAACACTTCCACTGCTTCTGGTATTGTTGCGGTGTCCTCCTTCATAAAGACGGACGCAAAGAAGGAATTTAGTCTGTCTGCAATTTGTTTGTCTTCCTTGTTGTACCCTTTTCTTCCCTGGTCGTCCAGCGGTCCCACCGCCTCTTTTGCGGGGTTTTTCCCTTTTACTTATCTAAAGAAGGGCTTAAAGTTTTTGGCCTCTTGCGCTATTTTCTCCTCCTTCCTGCCTTGTCTCCCTTATTTGCTGTGAGGTCATCCCCTTCTGTGTCTGAGTAGTTGCCCGTGGTTCCTTCTTCGGGGCAGCCTGTCGCCCAGGCCATCGACTGGTGGTCGACTGTTGGCTTTCCCCTGTCTTTTAGTTTAAAGCCTTCTCGATGGCCTTCTTCAAGTTGCCTGCCAATACTCTTGCTCCTTCCTTGTTGAGGTGTAGTCCGTCCTTTCTGTAGTACTTGCTTTTTCCCCAGAACGCCATCCAGTTGCGCACAAAGTCAAAGCCTTCCTCTTCGCACCATTGTCTCATCCAGGCGTTGATCGCTTGCAATTCCCCTTGTCTCTTTCCGTCCGCTCTTGGTACCAGAAGGATCTCAGAGAAAGCCACCTTCACCTCCCTGATCTTCAGTTTTCTTCTGAGTGAGCGGAGCTGGCCCTTCATCTCTTCCCTGTCGTACTTCCGCCTGCTCACATCGTTGGTTCCTACGTGAATGAGCACAGCAGTATCCTCCCCCCCCTGCGCTGTCTATGATCCTGGAGATCCTGTTGGCCACATCCTTCACTCTTGCTCCAGGCAGGCAGGTGACGATTCTGTCCTCTCTTCCTCCTGGGTTGTGGCTGTCCACGTTACATATAATGGAGTCACTTACAATGATCCCCATCTTCTTTATTTGGGGGTTCCTTGGGGGTCATAAGTCCACGTCCAAGGTGTAGGGCCAATCTTCTTCCTTCTGTGATACATTTGAAATTGTCTTTGGCTCTTTTGGTGGGGGGACGTCTTCCTGCGTTCTCCCTCTTCCTCCTGTTGTGTGGTCGTCCCCCTACCTCAGCTTCAGTTTTTTCTGAATTAGCAGGGGTTTCTTCTCTCCTCTCATCCAGGTCTTCTTCCTGAGTTGTTCGGGTACAAATTTCCAGCCCTGGGATCTCCACGTTACTGGTTACTGGTGAGCTTCCTCAATGAATCTTTCTAGTTCCTTGACCTCCTCGTTTGGACTGAACTCCACCAGAAACTTCTCCTGTTCTCGGATTCTATCTTCAAAGATGAGGAATTCTTTTAGTTCCGTCACTGTCTCCTCTAGTAGTCGTACTTGCCGTTTCAAGTTATCCATCTCCATGCACCGACTGCAAATGTATGCCTGGATCCCTGAAGGGAGGTAGTCATACTTATTGCAGCCGGTGCAGAAGACAGGAAAGCTCATCTTTTGACTTCCTTGGGCTTCCATTTCTTGCTTCCCTTCTGAGTTGTCCGAGTGATGTGCTGTGAACCTTCTGTCTCTGTTGACTGGTTGTTTTCTGGCTTCCTGTCTGCTGTCTTCCTGTTTGTAGTGAGACAGTTGGTGTTGCTATGTTGGGACCTTTGTGTGTTTTTTTCCCTTCTAGCTGTGTGGTACTGTGCCTGCCTCCCCCTTACTTTCTGAATTCCTGTCCGCTGTCTTCCTGTTTGTAGAGAGTCTGTTCGTGATGCTGTGTTGGGACCTTTGTGTGCTTGTGTCCCTTATAGGTGTGTGGTATGTGCCTGTCTCCCCCTTTCCTTCTGTGCCTGCCACTTCCTTGCCTTGCTGCTTTACTTGTGTGTGCTGTCTTCGCTGCTTTACTTGTGTGTGCTGTCTTCTGTGCCTGCTGCTTCCTTGCCTTGCTGCCTTGCTGTTTTACTTGTGTGTGCTGTCTTCGCTCTACCTTACCTTAATTTTGTTTGTGTGGGTTCGTTCCCTTTGTGTCTGTCTCTTCCTTACCTTCTGTGCTTGCCGCTTGCTGCTTCTTTACCTTTCCGTCCTCCTCTGGTGTTCTTGGTAGTAGTGACTTGTCCCTTCCAAAGGCCCTTCGCAAAGGCGCTCTCGCTAAGGCAAGCGTCTTTGATGCTCACCTTCGCTGCGTGCCAAATGGCTGCGCGCCATTGGCTCCTCCCCTTTTTAAGGGGGAGTCCGACGCTGCCTCTGATGCGGTGGGGGTGAGCGGAGCGTACTCTCGCCGCTTCCCCGAGCCTTCTGCTCCCTCCTGACTCCTTCGCCTGTTCTTTCCGCGAGTGCTCCGGCTCTCCCTGGCTGTGCCGTGTTGGCTCCTCCCCTTTTTAAGGAGGAGTCCGGCGCTGCCTCTGATGCGGTGGGGGTGAGCGGAGCGTACTCTCGCCGCTTCCCCGAGCCTTTTGCTCCCTCCTGACTCCTTCGCCTGTTCTTTCCGTGAGTTCTCCGGCTCTCCCTGGCTACACGAGCATGAGCACGCCACCTCCTTCTTCTGTGCTCGGCAGCAGTAGAAGTTTGAACTGTTTGCGAAGGTGGATAGGGAGCCAGTGAAGTGATTGTAGCAAGGTTTGTAGAAGATGAATTGTGCAGCAGAGTTTTGCACAGATTGCAGGGGGGAAAGGCGGCACTGCAGGAGACCAGTTAAAAGTAGATTGCAGTAATCTAAGTGTGAGGTTACGAGAGCGTGGACAAGGGTTCGGGCAGTGGCGTACCTAGCATATCATTTTTGGCACACACCCCCATCTGTACGAAAAACATGATTTTTGCATCCATCTAGATTACATACTTACTACCCTCTCATCAATTTCCTTTTTTACTGCCTACCTACAGCTCACCAACTACAGCTCTTTCCCTCACCCCCTCCAGTATTTCCCTAACTCAATCCTTTTCCCCCATCATCTGCCCTCTTCTCTCTCCCCACTTCCATCATCTGCCCTCTTCTCTCTCCCCTTTCTCCCCACTTCCATCATCTGCCCCCTTCTCTCAATCTCTCCATCCACCACAGGCCCATCTTTCTCCCTTCCTCACCTTTCCGATTTTGGCAACAAGATCTGCAAACCCCCGCCCCCCCCCCCCCCACGATGACACTTAAGATCGGCAACGGGCCACCTTGTACCCCTGGCATCAATAGAACTTCAGATAGGCAATGCGGCTCTCAGTCAAAAGTAGAAACAGGAAGCTGAGTCAGAGGGAAGCTTTTGACGTGAGCACTAGAGAATTACACGGGGAAAAAATCTGTCCCCGTCACTGCACCGTCCCCTTCACAGCCCCAACACCGCCATCCACAGACAGCGTGCCAGACTTTAAGAATAAATGGGATACCCATGTGGGATCCCTACGAGGGTCAACATAAGGAAATTGGGTCATTAGGGCATAGACAAGGGGTGGGTAAGCAGAGTGGGCAGACTTGATGGGCTGTAGCCCTTTTCTGCCGTCATCTTCTATGTTTCTATCCCATTCACCGCTCCGTCACCGTCCCCGCAGCATCCATACAAGCCTCAGTACTGCAATATTTAGCTTATTCCTTCCATATAAATCAAAGTTCTGGCTGCTGAATTGGAGAAAGAGATGTTCGGCTTGCAAGGCTTTGTTTATAAATTTTTATCAACACAACTAATATACTACTTTATCCTGAAGCAAAAAAAAAAAAAAAAGAAATATACTTTTTTTCCTACCTTTTCTTGCCTGGTTTCTGCTTTCCTCATGTTCTCATTCAATTCCTTCCATCCACTGTCTCTCTTCTCTCTGTGTCTTCCATTTGCTCTGTTACTGTGCCTCTCCCTTTCTCCCCCCTTCCAAATTGGTCTGGCACCATCTTCTTCCCTCCACTCCCCCTATAATCTGGCATCTCTGTCTTCTTCCCCGCCAGCGTCTTCGCCCCACTCTTTCTTCCCCATTTTCCTTCAGCGTCTTCTCCCCACTCTCTCTTCCCCATTTCCCTTCAGCGTCTTCTCCCCACTCTCTCTTCCCCATTTCCTTTCAGCGTCCTTCTCCCCCATCTTCCCCATGTCCTGTCAGCATCCTTCTTCCCCTTCCGTCTTCCCCATGACCTTTCAGCATCCTTCTCCTCCCTGTCTTTTCCATGTCCTGTCAGCGTCCTTCTCCCCCTCTGTCTTCCCCATGTGCTTTCAGCGTCCTTCTCCCCCCTCTGTCTTCCCCATGTCCTTTCAGCATCCTTCCCCCGTCTTCCCCATGTCCTTTCAGCGTCCTTCTCTACCCCTCTGTCTTCTCCATGTGCTTTCAGCATCCTTCTCCCCCCTCTGTCTTCCCCAGTGCTTTTAGCGTCCTTCTCCCCCTTCTGTTTTACCCATTTCCCTTAAACGTCTTTTCCTCTCCACTCCACCTTTCCTCTCTCCCTGCCCCTTACCTTCGTGGCGCTTCCCCGCCCGCCCGACCGACCGACAACAGGCCCGGTCCGACAAACTCCCTGCCCTGTGGCAGCGAGCCTAAATTACCTTCTTACAGCAGCCGAGCATTGTAGTTGCATATGGCTGCCATAAAGGTCGTCTCTGATGCAACTTCTGAGGGAAGTGGTGGAGAAGAAAATGGTGATGGCATTCAAAAAAGCGTGGGATAAACATAGAGGATCTCTAATTAGAAAACGAAGGATGTAAATTAAAGAGCTAAGGCCGGTACTGGACAGACTTGCACAGTCTGTGTCCCATATGTGATGATTGGCAGGATCTCCCCTTAGTAAATCCATATTGTTACGGGATCCCCGACAACATGGATTTACTAAGGGGAGATCCTGCCAATCCAACCTGATCAGCTTCTTTGACTGGGTAACGGGGAAGCTGGATATTGGGGAGTCCCTGGACATCGTGTACCTGGACTTTAGCAAAGCATTTGATAGCGTACCACACCGCAGGTTACTGAGCAAGATGAGTTCTATAGGATTAGGTGACACATTGACGAAATGGGTTGGGAGCTGGCTTGGAGGTAGGCTCCAAAGGGTGGTGGTGAATGGCACCCCCTCCGAAATGACGGAGGTGATTAGTGGAGTACCACAGGGCTCAGTCTTGGGCCCAATCCTATTCAACATCTTTATAAGAGACTTGGCAGAAGGGCTTCGAGGTAAAATAACATTATTCGCCGATGACGCCAAACTGAGTAATGTAGTGGGCAAATGCACAACAGACGAAGATTCAGTGCCCGACAACATGATGCACGACCTACTCCTACTGGAGCGATGGTCTAGGACATGGCAACTCAACTTCAATGCCAAAAAAATGCAAAGTTATGCACCTGGGCAGCCAGAATCCATGCAAGTCTTATACCCTTAATGGCGAGATCCTAGCAAAAACGGTAGCAGAACGAGACTTGGGGGTAATCGTCAGTGAGGACATGAAGTCTGCCAATCAAGTGGAGCAGGCTTCGTCCAAGGCAAGACAAATCATGGGCTGCATACGAAGGGGTTTCGTCAGTCGTAAGACGGAAGTCATTATGCCATTGTATAGATCCATGGTGAGGCCCCACCTGGAATACTGTGTACAATTCTGGAGGCCGCATTATCGCAAGGATGTGCTGAGACTGGAGTCGGTGCAAAGAATGGCCACCCGGATGGTCTCGGGACTCAAGGATCTACCATACGAAAAACGGCTTGACAAATTACAGCTATACTCGCTCGAGGAGCGCAGAGAGAGGGGGGACATGATCGAGACATTCAAGTATCTTACGGGCCGCATCGAGGCGGAGGAAGATATCTTCTTTTTCAAGGGTCCCACGACAACAAGAGGGCATCCGTTGAAAATCAGGGGCGGGAAACTACGAGGTGACACCAGGAAATTCTTTTTCACTGAAAGAGTGGTTGATCGCTGGAATAGTCTTCCACTACAGGTGATTGAGGCCAGCAGCGTGCCTGATTTTAAGGCCAAATGGGATCGGCACATGGGATCTATTCACAGGGCAAAGGTAGGGGAGGGACATTAAGGTGGGCAGACTAGATGGGCCGTGGGCCCTTATCTGCCGTCTATTTCTATGTTTCTATGCTTCTATGATTGGGTGCAGGATTAGGCTAGGGAAGGCATCAATGGGAACTCCACTAACTTGGAACATGAGGATGTTACTGGCCAGACTTTATGGTAGATATCCTGCTAACAGGATGGTTGGTTAGGCTGGAGTGAGCTTGGTGGCAACTTCAGCATTTGGAACCTTGAAAAATACCAGGTGGACAAGTTAATTTAATCATGGGTATAACTAATGTACAGACTGGATTGACCATTCAGGTCTTTATCTGCCGTCATTTACTATGTTACTATGTTACCTGGCAGAAACCCAAAGAGTAGCAACATTCTAGAGCTGAGATTGTGATGTCATAATGCCTCATTCCACCAATGCCTGAGAGCCAACCTCAGCAGTGATGTCACAATGGCTGGATTAGATGGCAACTTCAGCATTTGGAACCTAGGCCAATACCAGGTGGACTTTACAGTCTATGACCCAAAAATACCAAAGAAGAGACAAATTAATTTAATCATATATTTTTAATGGCTATAACTAATGGGCAGACTGGATGGACATTCCACATTTTTATCTGCCGTCATTTACTGTTACTATGGGCTAGCTTCACTAAGCTGACGGATCGTGTACCAACCAGTTTGCGAGCCTTCGCCGACCCCCAAAACGATTCACTAACCTTCTGCCCGTCCGATCCGCATATGCAAATGAGGGGAAATGGCATGCATAAGTAGGAAGGCAGCGATTGTTCTTCGATGATGTAATCTTGCAATGGAGCATCCATGTTTCTGACCTTGTGGCTGCCACATAACTAAAGGCCTTTCATTTTTGATTCACCCTCGTATGTAGGCTTTACCTAATTTTTGGCAATCTTTTGTCAAATCTCCTGTCGTTGTTTTGTGAATATTTGCGTCACTTCTTGCTGGCTTTCAGGTAAGGAAAATGGCCTCTCAAGCAAAAGGAAAGAGGAAAGCTAAATTGCCAGAGACAAAACTTGTGCTTTTGATCCGTGCGGTCGCTGCCAACTAGACAAAATGTTTTGGATATTTCTGGAGCACAATTAATTGCGTCTCAAAAGGATGCCATATGGCAACAAGTTCCGGTGCAAATTAATGATCTGGGCACATCGAAAAGAACAATACCCAGGGAGATTTAAGGCATGTACGGTGTGCTTATGTTCACTTAATATGTACTCGCAGTAACTCACTGAAAAGGCTCCTCAAATGTTTCCGATCCTGCAGCACAGATTCTTCGAACTTTCGACAAGTACAAGAACGAGAGGCCATTCCGAAAAATTAAAAGTAGACAGATTCAGAACCAATGCTAGGAAGTTCTTCTTCACCCAACGGGTGGTGGACGCCTGGAACACGCTCCCAGAGGGAGCGATAGGACAGGGTATGGTATTGGGGTTCAAGAAGGGATTGGACAATTTTCTGAAGGAAAAGGGGATAGAGGGTTACTACACAGGTCCTGGACCTAGTGGGCCCCCGCGTGAGCGGACTGCTGGGCATGATGGACTTCTGGTCTGACCCAGCAGAGGCACAGCTTAGGTTCTTATGCTTATGTTAAAGAGGCTTAAGGCAATCAAAAGATAGAAAGAAGGAATACGATAAGAGCATTCACAAAGCAGGTATAGAAAAGGAATTGTAAGACAAGGCGTCAAGGTCACGCTGGAGGGAGAAAGGCTGAGAGGAAATATCGGAAATACCTCTTTACTGAAATGATGGTAGATGCCTGGAACAGGAGTTAGTAATGCATCATAATTTGATAGCAAATAAGCTGGGATGATGATTGGGATGCAAAGGTTAAACGTGATAGATCCCGAGGAAGATTGTGAACCCTCAAAGCGAACCCCTTCCTACTGTTCTCTCCTCCCTGTTTTTGTTCCCTCCCTCCCTCTATTTTTTTTCCTTTGTTGGCTCTGATGTATTTTTTGCCTTCCCTTCCTTCCCCTCCCTCCCTTCTGCTCCAGTCAGTCTTTGTTGATGCATGTTGCCCTTTTAAAATTTTAATTTTCCTTTCAAATGACATTATATGGGTGGGGGGTTTTTTCTTGTTTTATTTCTATTTTAAGCATATTATATACTTGTAAACTGTTTAGGTATTTTTTTATTAAACGGTATATCAAGTGCCGAATAAACTTGGAGACAGGGTCTTCATCGGGTGCATCCAAATGCTTCTGCGTTTCAGATGCGATTGTGACATTTCACTACTACACGATTTGTTAGTGGGACTGAGCACTTTTTGCAGCAGTTTGTGCACCAGGGACACGGTTCGCCCAACGTTTTGAAAAAATTATTTTGTTCTGTGCACGTTAACGGTGAGGAGCGAAATGATATGACTCTTTAGTGACAATCAAGTCGGTTGAGATTCATATTTGTCCTAATTCAAGTGCCTGGTGAGCACTATGGCTCTCTCACTGATACTTTCTCTTTTAAGAAAGGTTTGGACAAGTTTCTGGAGGAAAAGTCCATAGTCTGTTATTGAGAAAGACATGGGGGCAGCCACTGCTTGTCCTGGATTGGTAGCATGGATTTTGGCCAGGTACTAGTGACCTAGATTGGCCACCGTGAGAACGGGCTACTGGGCTTGATGGACCATTGGCCTGGCCCAGTAAGGCTATTCTTATGTTCTTATGTACATAAAAGTTTTGTGTTTTAGATTCACTTGGACGAACATTTCTCAAATACGTCCAAGTGCCGATACTAAAAATGGGTTTTGGACGCATTTCTAAACAACCTAGGCCTTCATAGTGCCGTTGAATGATCAATGCTAAACGGGGCGTTTCAGGAGGATTGTCGAGGGCGGAAGTTGGGCGGGACTTGGGCTGACTTAGACTTAGTCTAAGAACCGAAAGTTATACATCCCACTATCGACGGAACTTGGACGTTGTGACTTAGACCATGTAAAACATGGTCTATGTCACAAAAACCCACCTAAACTCACCAGATAAGCAATGCAAACACATAATACAGATCCCCACACACTACCCAAGTGATCACCAACCCCCCCTCCCACCCCCATAAAAATTTTAATCATCACCTCTAGTTGTCCAGCCCAGAGGCAGCTTAAGTCGTCTTGGGGGTGGGTTAGGGACCCATGGAGAGGAGGACCCATGCCCATAAGCCCCTGTAATCACTGCATTGATAATGAAACATGTGAACTCTTCTATACACCTCCAAAACCCTTTTTTACTGGCATATAAGTGGCTCCTGCAGCCATAAGGGCTATCGGGGTGGTAGATAAGTGGGTCTAGGGGATTCTGGAGGTGGTTTGGGGGGCTCACCATGACCTATGAGGGAGCTGTATTGAGGAGAAGACATGGCACCCTTTTTGTAAAGTTCACAGCAGTGCCCTGTAAGGTACCCCACTATTTAGGTGCCATGTCTGGGTGTTCAGTCCATCACTTTGCAGACCCCTTCCACGTCCAACAGGGCTTGTTCTAGGCGTTTTGGACTTGGACGAAAAGTTGGACAAAAATGTGGTATAAAGATGGACGATTTACTGACTTGGACGATCAGATCAGCAGGACGTATAATTAGACGATTTTCGAAACGAAAAAAAGTTGGACGTATTTTTCAAAAATGTGTCTTAAGCTGTTTTTTACTTTGGACGACTTACGAGATGGACGTAAACGGATTTAGACGTCCCTTTCGATTATGCCTCTCAACATTTTTAGCATTGTAAACCGACCAGATACATGTCAATGGTCAGTATATTAAACTATTAATATACTTGGAAACTTTTCTGCTGGTAGGGGAGATTTTGTAGTTTTGCTTTTAAACTGGACACATCACTTTGGTGGCTGCTTGAAAGGTGGAACAGAGTACTGTACTCCCCCGCGAATTCGCGGTTCAGCGTTCGCAGCCTCAGTTATTCACGGCTTTTTTTTCCTTCTTCCTCCTGCTGCTTTCGAGAAGGGCCGGCGCTCAGGTGAAGGACCCGCGAGGAGAAGCAGCAGCTTGCGTCCGTGTGGGAGGCGACTCAGAAGACACGGTTCCTAGCGCCTGGTAATGGTGCTCATCTGCTCCCATCCCCACCCCCACCCCTCGTGTCGTGGAATCTGGCCCACCATCTGCTTCAGCGGCAACTACTACTTCCAGTGCAGCCGCTGCGAGGGAGATTGGGGAGGGAAGAGAGAGAAAGGAGATCGGTGGCAGTTGCAGCGGTAGAGTGTGCATGCGCGATGGAGCCTTTATAGCTGACGATGACCAATGGCGCGGGGAGGGCATTTATATACCACATCCGTTTTTCACGGGTTTTCACTTTTCGTGGTCACTCCGAAAATATAACTCACTTGAATTTCGGGGGGGGGGGGGGGGTACTGTATATTTTATTTTAATCCAAGTTTCTGTACTAATTTCCAGTGCTAAACACTCAAAACGACGGAAAGGACGCTAGAATCTTGCCTACACATCCTTATGTCCCATAGGATGGGTAGAGCGTTGGGATGAACAGAGAGAGATGGGGACATTTGCTGGAAAGATCTAGCATGTCTGGCTCCACTGATATCCTGCGGTGACTCTACCCTGCAGGTTGGTCTCTGTATAGCATCCAGAAGATGTGGGATTCCTGATGTTTGCTCTTATTTCTGTGCTTCCTTGGACCCCCCTGTATTTCTGCTGGAACAGCTCTGTTTAAAACCATCTCACTCAGAGGCCATTGTACAGAGAGGGGGGCCATCTCTGAGCCAGAAATTTCTCAAGTAAAGCTTTGGGCAACATATCATAAAAAAACAAAACAAAACACATAATTGAACGTAATGAGATCTTCAGTCATTAAAAAAAAAAAAAGTCTGTTCAATACTTCCTGAAGATGCAGCTTGTGTAGTTGATGTCCAAAACCATAATCACTGTTTTCTGACATCAGATTTGATCCCCAAACTTTCTTGAGTTCAGCTGATTTTATTCCTGATGGTTTCTGCAAGAGTTTAACCTTTTGAGAGGCCTTTGTGTCTGAGTTATTGCAGTTGTTCTGCGAGGTTATAAAGCAACGGCTAGACTTCCACATTAATCTTTTGCAACAGTCCTTGTTCTGTAAAAGAAGAGGATTTTTAAAGGACATCGAAGTCAGAATAGAGATGACCAGCTCATAACGTCCAAAACAGACATCCATCTCCCACGTATTTTCCAACAGGAAATTCGGTAGGATTTCCTGTTTGAAAAAAACGTGAGATAGATGTCCAGCATGAACAGCTATTTTCCAAACTGGAATGTCCTACATATGAATGGCAAAAAGCAGGGACAATTACATCTTAGAAGAATAAACATACAGCAGAGAAGAGGCAATGTATCTTGATCCAACTTTGCGAGGATTTAGGGCTCCTTTTACTAAGCTGCGATAGCGTTTTTAGCGTTTAACCTACACTACGCAGCTAGAACTAACACCAGCTTAATGCTGGCATTAGCGTCTAGTGCGCGGGGCAATTCTGCGTGCGCTAAGCGCGTGCTGAAACCGCTATCGCAGCTTAGTAAAAGGAGCCCTTAGCTTTGTGGAAAACCTAAAGGATCACCACGAGTTCTTTTTTTTTTAAGTTTATGAAAATTTTTATTAAATTTCAGTAACAAAACATGAAAATACATAGGGCATTATTCCGAGAATATATAATACAGATTACAGGATAAGAATGTGCCACAATGCCTCCGTAATGAAATAAATAAAAACAGAAGAGACACCCAATTGACGAAGAAAGCGAAGGCCAAATCACCAATCAAGCTTGACACCCACACCATCCTATTTGTGCCAGATTTAAGCATAAATGCGGCGCAACAATGAAAAAAGGTAGGGTGCTAGAGGGTGCGATAAGGATTGGTAGCGTAGTTATAGTGCTCCAGTAATTACAGGCAAAAATCGATAAAATCATCAGGGTTATTGTCCACTGACAATATTAGTTTTGTTCATGCACCTATCTGAAAGTCTGTTCTTCACAATGGCAAGCTCCAAAGTGGGAAAATGCCGCAAATCTGAGCCTGCATCACCGCAGAAGTCAGCGGAGGACAAAGCAGAGCAGGACTCTATATAAACCCTCATCTTGGAGATCCGAGCCATGAGAGATACCATCAACGAGACGAAAGATGATACCTCGGAGATCCGGAGTGAGCTGGCATCCTTAAAGTTAGAGCTCACTCAACTGACCAGATGGATAGATATGGTGGAAACTAAACTGCCTGCCTCACAAACCGCCATTGTGTCTCTGCAAAAACAATCTAAAAGAGTGGCACAACTTGAGAGAGACCTTGAGGATTCCAACTTATGCTCTAGGCGCATTAATCTAAGGATACTTGGTTTCCCAGAAGGTTGTGAGGGCACAGATACTGTTAAATACCTGGAAATACTCATCCCTGACCTCTTGGATATACAGTTCACAAAGGAGTTCGAGCTGGATCGGGCTCACAGGGTGCCATCTTTCAGACTGGCCAACGCAAGATACCCCAGGGCCATCATTGTTTGCTTCCTCCGCTACACCATGAGTTTTTTGAGTAAATAAATTCCTCTCTTCACATACTAGCTATTTGAATTGACTGACTCAACTGCCCATGATGTTACTGAAACAGCCTTGGCTTCTGCAGAATATTTATTTATTCAGTTTTCTTTACTGTTCTCCCAGGGGAGCACAGAAGGATTTCACATGAATTTATTTAGGTTCTCAAGCATTTTTCTCTATCTGTCCTTGTGGGATCACAATCTATCTAATGTACTTGGGGTAATGGGGGATTAAGTGACTTGTCGGTCAAAAGGAGCAATGTGGACTTGAACCCACAACCTCAGGGTGTTGAGGTTGTCGTAGTAACCACTGCGCCACACTCTCCCCATGTTACCTTTATGTAAGAATCTGGGCAAAGAATTAAGTAATAAAGAAATAATTTTATTGTGGGTCAGTGGGTCATAGCTACTGACCCTTGACCTATGACCCATTATCAGCTCTGCACCTCTTAACTTCATCCTATTCCCTTTCATGCCAGAGTTTTCCTTCACTTGAAAAAGATTTGCCTCCTCTACATTAATGTCACAGAGATATTTAAATATCTCTATCATATCCCCTCTCTCCTGTCTTTCTTCCAGAGCATACATGTTGAGGTCTCTAAGTCGGTCCCTATATGCTTTATGATAAAGACCACTAACCAGTTTTATAGCAGTCCTCTTGACCAACGCCATCCTTTTATATCCTTTTGAAGGTGCGGTCTCTGGAACTGCACACAGTATCCCAAATCAGGCCTCACTAGAGATTTATAGAACTGCAGTATCACCTCCTTTTTCCTACTGGCCATGCCTCTTCCTAGGCACCGAAGCATCTTCCTGGCTTTGACCATCACTTTTTCTATCTGTTTTGCCACCTTGAGGTCATGAAACACAATCACCCCCAAGTCCCGGTCATCTTGTCTAAACAGAGGTACTTTGCCTCCTAGACTATACTGTTCTACTGGACCTCAAGTGAATCAAGGGAAAGTATATCTCCAGATATTTTATTTTATAAGGGGCCCATTCCAACCCGCATCAAACCACTACTTTAGAATTTGCATAAATATTTAAAGAAAATATCATTGTTGTTTTGGGTTTTTTTTGTATATTTACTCTATATCCAGAAAGATGTCCAGAAAGATATAAGAAGATTCTATCTCCCCAAGAAGAAATGGGAATGAAACTAGGATTAGAAATATGAAGTGGAATATCATTTCTGTGTTCAATTAAAGGAACAAATGTTTCAATTTCAGTGCATGATAATTTAGTAAAAATCTTGTAATCCACATTTAATAGAGAATTTGGTCTATGATTTGCACAGATAATGGATTCTTCCCTTCCTTGGGGATAACAGTTGTAAAAGCTTCATAAAAACAGTTTAAGAGTTTATCTTCTACTGAGATGTTATTGAAACTTCTGCTAATAGAGAAGCAAATGATTCTGTTTCATTTGGTAAAGTTCTGGGACCAGCTGTTCTCTTGCATTTTAACATCTTAACTTTGCATTGTACTTCAATTAGTGTAAAAAGCCTATGTATTAATGAAATGAGCACTTTGTAAAGAGTTTAAACACTGGGAAATGATATAAGGGGGTAGTGAAAAGTTCTCGACCCAACTAACCAACTTCCTAAGTTCTGAACATTATTTTGCCACTGTAGCTGAAAAAAAAGTGTTATCTTATTTCGTTAAGTGCCACATTAACGAAATGGGTTGGGAACTGGCTTGGAGGTAGGCTTAAAAGGGTAGTGGTAAACGGCACGCCCTCCGAAATGATGGAGGTGATCAGTGGAGTGCCACAGGGCTCAGTCTTGGGCCCGATCCTATTCAACATCTTTATAAGGGACCTGGCAGAAGGGCTTCGAGGTAAGATAACATTATTCGCCGATGACGCCAAACTAAGTAATGTAACATAGTAACATAGTAGATGACGGCAGATAAAGACCCGAATGGTCCAACCAGTCTGCCCAACCTGATTCAATTTAAATTTTTTTTTTTTTCTTCTTAGCTATTTCTGGGCAAGAATCCAAAGCTTTACCCGGTACTATGCTTGGGTTCCAACTGTTAAGACTTACTCCAGCCCATCTACACCCTCCCAGCCATTGAAGCCCTCCCCTGCCCATCCTTCTCCAAACGGCCATACACCGATACAGACCGTGCAAGTCTGCACAGTAACTGGCCTAGTTCAATATTTAATATTATTTTCTGATTCTAAATCTTCTGTGTTCATCCCACGCTTCTTTGAACTCAGTCACAGTTTTACTCTCCACCACCTCTCTCGGGAGCGCATTCCAGGCATCCACTACCCTCTCCGTAAAGTAGAATTTCCTAACATTGCCCCTGAATCTACCACCCCTCAACCTCAAATTATGTCCTCTGGTTTTACCATTTTCCTTTCTCTGGAAAAGATTTTGTTCTACGTTAATACCCTTTAAGTATTTGAACGTCTGAATCATATCTCCCCTGTCTCTCCTTTCCTCTAGGGTATACATATTCAGGGCTTCCAGTCTCTCCTCATACGTCTTCTGGCGCAAGCCTCCTATCATTTTCGTCACCCTCCTCTGGACCGCCTCAAGTCTTCTTACGTCTTTCGCCAGATACGGTCTCCAAAACTGAACACAATACTCCAAGTGGGGCCTCACCAATGACCTGTACAGGGGCATCAACACCTTCTTCCTTCTACTGACTACACCTCTCTTTATACAGCCCAGAATCCTTCTGGCAGCAGCCACTGCCTTGTCACACTGTTTTTTCGCCTTTAGATCTTCAGACACTATCACCCCAAGGTCCCTCTCCCCGTCCGTGCATATCAGCTTCTCTCCTCCCAGCATATACGGTTCCTTCCTATTATTAATCCCCAAATGCATTACTCTGCATTTCTTTGCATTGAATTTTAGTTGCCAGGCATTAGACCATTCCTCTAACTTTTGCAGATCCTTTTTCATATTCTCCACTCCCTCGTCGGTGTCTACTCTGTTACAAATCTTGGTATCATCTGCAAAAAGACACACTTTTCCTTCTAACCCCTTCAGCAATGTCACTTACATACATATTGAACAGGATTGGCCCCAGCACCGAACCCTGAGGGACTCCACTAGTCACCTTTCCTTCCTTCGAGCGACTTCCATTAACCACCACCCTCTGGCGTCTGTCCGACAGCCAGTTTTCTGACCCAGTTCACCACTTTGGGTCCTAACTTCAGCCCTTCAAGTTTGTTCAACAGCCTCCTATGAGGAACTGTATCAAAGGCTTTGCTGAAATCCAAGTAAATTACATCTAGCATATGTCCCTCGATCTAGCTCTCTGGTCACCCAATCAAAAAATTCAATCAGGTTCGTTTTGGCACGATTTACCTTTTGTAAAGCCATGTTGCCTCGGATCCTGTAACCCATTAGATTCAAGGAAATACACTATCCTTTCTTTCAGCAACACTTCCATTATTTTTCCAACAACCGAAGTGAGGCTCACTGGCCTGTAGTTTCCTGCTTCATCCCTGTGACCACTTTTATGAATAGGGACCACATCCGCTCTCCTCCAATCCCCAGGAATCACTCCCGTTTCCAGAGATTTGTTGAACAAGTCTTTAATAGGACTCGCCAGAACCTCTCCGAGCTCCCTTAGTATCCTGGGATGGATCCCGTCTGGTCCCATCGCTTTGTCCACCTTCAGTTTTTCAAGTTGCTCATAAACACTCTCCTCCGTGAACGGTGCAGAATCTACTCCATTTTCTCATGTAACTTTGCCAGACAATCTCGGTCCTTCTCCAGGATTTTCTTCTGTGAACACAGAACAGAAGTATTTGTTTAGCACATTTGCTTTCTCCTTATCACTCTCCACATATTTGTTCCCAGCATCTTTTAGCCTAGCAATTCCATTTTTTATCTTCCTCCTTTCACTAATATATCTGAAAAAAATTTTATCTCCCTTTTTTACATTTTTAGCCATTTGTTCTTCCGCCTGTGCCTTCGCCAAACGTATCTCTCTCTTGGCTTCTTTCAGTTTCACCCTGTAGTCCTTTCTGCTCTCCTCTTCTTGGGTTTTTTTATATTTCATGAACGCCAACTCTTTCGCCTTTATTTTCTCAGCCACTAGGTTGGAGAACCATATCGGCTTCCTTTTTCTCTTGTTTTTATTGATTTTCTTCACATAAAGGTCCGTAGCCATTTTTATCGCTCCTTTCAGCTTAGACCACTGTCTTTCCACTTCTCTTATGTCCTCCCATCCTAACAGCTCTTTCTTCAGGTACTTTCCCATTGCATTAAAGTCCGTACGTTTGAAATCTAGGACTTTAAGTATCGTGCGGCCGCTCTCCACTTTAGCCGTTATATCAAACCAAACCGTTTGATGATCACTACTAACCAGGTGAGCACCCACTCGAACATTAGAGATACTCTCTCCATTTGTGAGGACCAGATCCAATATCGCTTTTTCCCTTGTGGGTTCCGTCACCATTTGTCTGAGCAGAGCCTCTTGAAAGGCATCCACAATCTCCCTACTTCTTTCCGATTCCGCAGACGGAACATTCCAGTCCGCATCCGGCAGGTTGAAATCTCCCAACAGCAGAACCTCCTCTTTCCTTCCAAACTTTTGGATATCCACAATCAGATCCTTATCATATTTGCTGCGATTGAGTCGGAGGTCTGTAGACTACACCCACGTAGATAGAAGTTCTATCTTCTCTTTTCAGAGCAATCCATATCGCTTCTTCCTCTCCCCAGGTCCCTTGCATTTCGGTCGCTTGGATATTGATCTTTACATAGAGAGCTACTCCTCCACCTTTATGACCATCTCTGTCCTTCCTAAAAAGATTATATCCTGGTAAGTTTGCATCCCATCCATGTGATTCACTGAACCATGTCTCTGTGATAGCAACAATATCTAGATCTGCCTCTAATATCAGGGCTTGCAGATCATGAACTTTGTTGCTTAGACTGCGAGCATTTGTGGTCATCGCTTTCCAGCTATTTTTCAGCGATAATCTCCTTTTTCGTATGGATTTTTGTGTCGTTTCACTTTCCATTGCAATACTAAGAAATGAGTTGCTGATATTGCTTATGTTGCAGCCTTTACTACTATCACATCTTTTCTTTTGCCGGGGGTGGTCTCTATAATTGTCCTTCGTACATACACCACCCCCACCTTCTAGTTTAAATGCCTAGAAAAATATTGTCTAAATTTCTCTGCAAGGTTTCTTTTTCCTGCTGTAGTAATATGTAGCCCATCAGTGCAATATAGCCTCTTGTCCTTCCATGTATTTCCCCATCCTCCTATGTACCTGAAGCCTTCTTGATGACACCAGGCTCTGAGCCATCTATTAAAGTCCTCTGTGTTTTTCACTCTTTGCTCTCCTTTTCCATATGCAGGCAGTATTTCAGAAAAAGCTAAAGTCTTTACAAAAGGTTTCACGCCCTCACCAAGCTCCCGAAAAGCTTTCTGTGCTGCAAGTGTGGAGTTGTTGGCCAGGTCATTTGTTCCCAGATGGATAACAACATCAGTGTTAAAATCCTTAGTTTCTTCCTTAATTATAGTCAGTATTTGCCTGGAACTCCTGGTAGCTGAGGATCCTGGAAGACATTTCACTATTTTGGTCTCCTCGCCCTGTGTTCCAAGGTTAATGCCTCTGATTATGGAATCCCCCAACAGTAATAGTTTTCTGTTTTTGGCTTTTTTATTTGTACTTAGGATGCGCTTGTTCTCTTAAGTTACCTTCATTGGTTCCAGTCCCACCTCCCTTCTGTTTTCCTGAGTATCGCAGTGCACTAGTGGAGCGAAGGAATTCTGTAGAGGTAATATTAGTGAAGGTGGATGTTTCTGTGTTACATGTCGCAGTCTTCCTGAGCCTACTGTGACCCATTTATTCCTGGGCTGTTTTATTCTTTGAGGTAGAGGTGGTAAGTTGGTATGATTTTGTGGAGTGATGGAAGCTGCTTTAATTGTATTCAATTCCTGTTTAAGTTTGCAGAGCTCCTCCTTAATACTGGCAAGTTGAAGACAGATGGGGCAAGCCTTAAGCCTCCAAATAGTATGTCTTGGAATTAAAGCACCACAGTGATTGCATAGAATAAAGGTCATCTTGATTGGTTGTGAAGTGACTTGATTTGAGTAGTCCTGATTATACGGGTCTCTATATATGAATAGTGGTCCCTGGGGTTGATGGGACTATAAGTCTTACCCTTATTCCTATGAAGGGAAAGGGAAAGAAGAAATAAGATTTAACAGAGGAAAGAGAAGGGTTTATTTTTTTGTGCTTTTTTTTTTTTTTTTTTAGTAAGAAATAGGGATGAGAAGAGAAATTAAGCAGATATAATGCTGAAAACCAGTGAAAAGAGCAGAATATGAAATGCTGAGTAACTTAGCTTTTAGAAGTTCA
Source organism: Geotrypetes seraphini (assembly GCF_902459505.1). Taxonomy (NCBI): domain Eukaryota; kingdom Metazoa; phylum Chordata; class Amphibia; order Gymnophiona; family Dermophiidae; genus Geotrypetes; species Geotrypetes seraphini. The sequence goes on from NC_047085.1 coordinate 17,044,601, forward strand.
CAGGGCAGCCTTGTTCACAGCAATGTCCCAAAGATAATGCAATTAACCTTAGAAGTAAAACAGAGCCCCTCCCTTCTCCACCTAATCAGCAGAAAACAATGGCTGAATACTAGTAAGAGAAATATAGGCTCTATACCACCTAAAACACAGTATTTTAATCAAAAATGCAGGTTCTATCAGTGCTACCCTAAAACACAGGATTTATAACAGGATTTTCCCTACTTTAGTCACCCTGAGCCACAGGCACCAGAATATAGGCTCTATACCACCTAAAACACAGTATTTTAAACAAAAATGCAGGAAGAGGAAATAAGATTTAACAGAGGAAAGAGAAGGATTTATTTTTTTGTGCTTTTTTATATTTTTTTAGTAAGAAACAGGGAGGAGAAGAGAAATTAAGCAGATATAATGCTGAAAACCAGTCAAAAGAGCAGAATATGAAATGCTGAGTAACTTAGCTTTTAGATGTTCACAGGGCAGCCTTGTGGGCAAATGCACAATGGACAAAGATTCAATGCCCGACAACATGATGCACGGCCTACTCCTACTGGAGCGCTGGTCTAGGACTTGGCAACTCAACTTCAATGCCAAAAAATGCAAAGTTATGCACCTGGGCAGCCAAAATCCATGCAAGTCATATACCCTTAATGGTGAGATCCTAGCAAAAACGGTAGCAGAACGAGACTTGGGGGTAATCGTCAGTGGGACATGAAGTCTGCCAATCAAGTGGAGCAAGCTTCATCCAAGGCAAGACAAATCATGGGTTGCATACGAAGGGGTTTTGTTAGCCGTTAAGGCGGAAGTCATTATGCCATTGTATAGATCCATGGTGAGGCCCCACCTGGAGTACTGTGTGCAATTCTGGAGGCCGCATTATCGAAAGGATGTGCTGAGGCTGGAGTCAGTGCAGAGTATGGCCACCAGGATGGTCTCGGGACTCAAGGATCTCCCATATGAAGAACGGATTGAAAATTGTAGCTTTACTCGCTCGAGGAGTGCAGAGAGAGGGGGGACATGATCGAGACGTTCAAGTATCTTACGGGCCGCATCGAGGCGGAGGAAGATATCTTCTTTTTCAAGGGCCCCACGACAACAAGAGGGCATCCGTGGAAAATCAGGGGTGGGAAACTACGAGGTGACACCACGAAATTATTTTTCACTGAAAGGGTGGCTGATCGCTGGAATAGTCTTCCACTGCAGGTGATTGAGGCAAGCAGCGTGCCTGATTTTAAGGCCAAATGGGATCGGCACATGGGATCTATTCACAGGGCAAAGGTAGGGGAGGGACATTAGGGTGGGCAGACTGGATGGGCCGTGGCCCTTATCTGCCGTCTATTTCTATGTTTCTATTGTTTCAGATCATTGATTGAACCATATCCATGTCATTCTCTTCTTGGTTGGACTGCAAACTTTTCAGCAACCCCTGGTAGTGTGGAGTTTCAATCTGGTAACCAGAGCTTCAATCTGGTAACTGTGATGTCATAATGCCTCATTCCACCAATAAGAGCCAACCTCATCAGTGATGTCACAATGGCTTGATTATCCTATACTTGGTTCACTTTTATTACATACCAGGGGTGATGAAAAGTTCTCAACCCAAACAGCAAAATTCCCAAGTTCTGAGCGTTATTTTGCCACTGTAGCTAAAAAGAGTGGTATCTTATTTCGTTAAGTGCCAATTTGCAGAAACGAAATTCAGTGTTTTGACATTGTTTCAGGTCATTGATTGAATCATATCCATGTCATTCTCTTATTGGCTGGGCTTAGAACATTTCAGCACCTCCTTGTGACTCTGAACAAGGAAGTGTAGAGACTCCAATAGAAGCTAGCATCATTTTATCAGAAGATAAAGTAATGGTTTCAGCCTCATCAACCAGTTTAAATATTTTTTTGGTTGGGTTTGGTTTTGCATCTGTTTACCGTATTTTCACGCATATAACACGCGCGTTATACACGGTTTTTACAAACCGTGCATAACCTTGCGTATTATACGCGTGAGCGCGTTTTACAAATTTTTTTTTTACATAGTTCCCCCCCGACGTCCAATTCACCCCCCCCCCCCCCGCAGGACCGCTCGCACCCCCACCCCGAAGGACCGCTCACACGCACCCGCACCCCCACCCCGAAGGACCGCTCGCACGCACTCCCACCCGCACCCGCACCCCCACCCTGAAGGACCGCTCGCACCCCCACAGCCTCCTGACCCCCCCTCATCATGTAGAAGCTCCGACCGGTGTCCTGCTGCTTCCTCTTGGCGGTCCCGGCCCTTCTGTGAGCCCTGCGTCTGCGCTGCTTCGTCTTCCGGCGGTCCCGCCCTCTCTCTGACGTCTGACATCAGAGAAAGGGCGGGACCGCCCGGAAGACCGCCCGGAAGACGAAGCAGCGCAGACGCAGGGCTCACAGAAGGGCCAGGACCACCAAGAGGAAGCAGCAGGACACCGGTAGGAGCTTCTACATGATGAGGGGGTGGGCTGGGAGGCTGTGGGGGTGCGAGCGGTCCTTCGGGGTGGGGGTGCGGGTGCGTGCGAGCGGTCCTTCGGGGTGGGGGTGCGAGCGGTCCTGCGGGGGGGTGAATCGGACGTCGGGGGGGGCATCAGGCTTTCAGGGTGGGGACAGGACTTCAAGGGGGAGAGGAGAGTTGGGGCGGGCGAAAGGAGAGTCAGGTGGCGACGGGAGAGTCGGGGCAGCATGCGCAGTATACGGGTGTGCGCGGTATATAAAATGTTTTTACATATATGTCGGTTTCCCGCGTGCTATACCCGTGTGCGTGTTTTACACGGGTGCGCGTTATCTACGTGAAAATACGGTAATTGCCACATCAAAAAATGTGTAGGTTTGTTTCCATATTTGTAAAAGTTGTATTGTGTAAGCTTTATATAGTAGGCTACAAGGGAACTTTCCAAAGAGTTAATTTTCCATCTAGTGAAAATTTGGGATTTTTTAGTGTTCTTATGTTTATTGTGTCTATGGATCAGTCTAAGTTCATTAGTTGTGCTTTGAGCAAACTAATTTTGTCTTTCCTCTTCCTTTTGAGAGCAGCTGAGATGCATGTAATCTGCATCCAAAGACAGCCTTTGCAGCACCACAGGTGAGCTTGGCCTCAGCACCCTGGTGTTTTGAGTTCAATTCCAAACTATTCTTTCTAACTTTCGGCAATTCACTTAACTCACCATTTCCTAAGGAAGCCAAAGAACACATGGGAGGATGTTCTTTGGCTTCCTGAAATTATTTATAATATGCACGAGCACTTTATAACACCAAGCTGTCTATCACAGGGATCTCAAAGTCCCTCCTTGAGGGCCGCAATCCAGTCGGGTTTTCAGGATTTCCCAATGAATATGCATTGAAAGCAGTGCATGCACATAGATCTCATGCAGATTCATTGGGGAAATCCTGAAAACCCAACTGGATTGCGGCCCTCGAGGAGGGACTTTGAGACCCCTGGTCTATCACGTGACCATCGGAGGTATATCAACCGCCATAAAAGATAAGTTAATCTTATAGAAAACGGGTTTTAGATTGTTAAATGGTGGTACAGACACAAATAGTGCCATGATGGTCTGACGGCAGCCGGTGTTGTGTGTTTTTACACTTGAACACTAATGGTTGTGGGTCTGAGCACAATTTAAATATTTATTAATATTGTGATATGAATATAGTTATTTAGTTTATCATCACAATTGGATATTATATTGATCCCTACATTTTATTTATAGAAACATAGTAACATGATGGCAGATAAAGGCCAAATGGCCCATCCAGTCGGCCCATCCATAGCATCCACTATCTCCTACTCTCCCAAGACATCCTACATGCCACATTGGGTGAATCTCTTAATGAAAAGTCAGTTTATTTGGCACTGTTGCTCAGAAGCAACACGTGTCTTCTGTGGCTCTTATGGGAGATCAGCATTACATTACATTACATTAGTGATTTCTATTCCACCATTACCTTGCGGTTCAAGGCGGATTACATCAAAACTAAAATAAGAATTACATTCAAAATTTGAAGGAATAGAATAAGTGATGAGATAAAATTTTAAGGTAATAACAATGTTGGTTAAAAATAGTTATCAACGGGAAGTAGAAGTTTTTTAGGAGATAGGAATAGGGTGAATGAAGGGTTTTAGATAACGTTTGGTAAATAGAAGAGTATTAGAGTGTATTAAATGGTATGGAGAGTGTTAGATGTTGGATTGGGATTGGTCGTGCTGGATAGGTTTTATGTATTTTGTGATGAGTATGGTTTTGGTATCTCTCTTGAAGGTTTTGTAGTTTGTAGTTGAAAATAACAGAATGGTGATTTGTCTGTCCAGTTTAGCTGCTTTGGAGGCTATAAGGTTGTCATAAAGTTTTTTTCGTTTGACATTTTTGGATGATGGGTGGAGATCAGCATCTCCAAATGCCTGCTACTTGGCACTCTTGCTCTCGCTCACCATCAAGTTACATAAAGCAGCCGTTTCACCATCTGCCAATTAAAAGATTAATAAAATAAAAATACATAAATAATATCAGTTTCAGTGTTATTCTCTTTTCATGCTTCATCTACTTTTCCTACAGTGTAGGGCAGGGGTAGGGAACTCCGGTCCTCGAGAGCCGTATTCCAGTCGGGTTTTCAGGATTTCCCCAATGAATATGCATGAGATCTATTTGCATGCACTGCTTTCAATGCATATTTATTAGGGAAATCCTGAAAACCCGACTGGCATACGGCTCTCGAGGACCGGAGTTCCCTACTCCTGGTGTAGGGTCTGTTTCATGAACCATTTCCTGGCGTGGGGGAGGGTCTGTCAACTGATAAGGCACCCATTTCCAAACGTAACTGTGCATGGTCTGGTAGCTGCAATGGGAATATTTTGAAAGATTGCAACGCCATCGATAATCTGCGGAGATAAACCAAAGTGAGTCCTAGAATACGTGTCACGCACAGAGGAAAAGCGAGTGGAGCCCCGGTCCTCCGGTCCGATGTCCTTCCAAGCATCAAAGAGCTAAAGACCTTTTCATTTTGAGCTGATAGATTTAGAAATGCTCTCCCAGATGAGGTTAGGGCGGAATCCACCGTTCTAGGATTTAAAAGCAAACTAGATGCACATCTCCTAAAGAGATGGATAGAGGGATATGGGTGACTAATATTACGCCAGGTGTACACCTGGATCGCCGGACTTGATGGACCGAAGGTCTGATCCGGAGATGGCAGTTCTTATGTTCTTAAATCATTTGGGTTCAGAACTGGGTCTTGACCTATCAGCAGAGGTCAAGGTTTCATTGAAATTTCCTCCCCAGCAGAATGGACAACGTGTTTTAGGGTGAAAAACAAATTGGAAGGATGTGAGCTTCCTCTCTTTGGGGCACAAATGTTAGCCAATGTAACAGTGTGACCGTTAAGTGCTTTAATGAGGATCACAAATTGACCCTTTATAGCTAGGATTTTTTTTCACCACTAAGGGGCACTGTTTAGCCACTTATATGGCAAATCTTTTGTTGGTTGCATATGATGCTGAAAAGACCTGGACTACTTCAGGCCTGTTTTAGTTTTTCATATTCTACAGAAAATAGTTGGACCTACTGTAAGAAAGCAATGGACATTCGTTTTTCCTACTTGACTGAAGATGGGACATAAGAATAGCCTTACTGGGTCAGACCAATGGTCCATCTAGTCCAGTATCCCGTCTCCATGGAGGCCAATCCAGGTTACAAGTACCTGGCAAAAACCCAAATAACAGCAGCATTCCATACCACTGATCCAGGGCAAGCAGTGGCTTCCCCCATGTCTGTCCCAACAGCAGACTATGAACTTTTCTTCCAGAAACTTGTCTAAACCTTTTTTTTTAAAAAAAAAACAACTACATTAACCGATCTTACCACATCCTCTGGCAACGCATTCCAGAATTTAACTGTTCTCTGAGTGAAACATTTTTTTTTTTAATTCTTGTGTCAGTTTTTGTCAGTCTATATTCTTTTTGCTGGCATTATTGGCTTTTTGGTTTTTGTACCTACGCTATGCTTAGAAGTACCGTTCCGCCCACGCAGTGTGCTGTGACGAAGAGCCATTTTGTTGTATCGCTTTATTCCTGTGGATAACTGCTGTTCTCAGTTGAGGTAAATAAAGATTACAAAAAAAGAAAAAAAAGTACCATTCCTACTATAGTCCCAAACTGAAGAATTTCTAAGGGAACTGTTTCTCAGTATAGGAACATAATAGCAGATAAAGGCCAAAGGGCCCATCCAGTCTGCCCATCCGTAGCATCTACTATCTCCTCCTCTCCCTATTGGCTAAGGCTCTTAACATTTGCATCTCCTCTTCCTATTGGCTAAGGCGCTTTACACCTCAATTGTGATGTCATAGAACTTAAACACTAGTATTATATAATTGTGATAATATAATAAATAACTAAACTCACATCACAATATTATAAACATTATATAAACTAGTCTTTAAGCCCGTTACATTAACGGGTGCTAGAGTAGATGTCTGTCTGTCTGGGTATTTTTTTTCTTTGTCTCTCTCTCCTTGCATGCTGCCTGTCTGTCATTTTTTCTGTCTGTGAATCTCCCTGTGCCTCCTTCCTATGTCCATAGTGCCCCTTTCTATGTCCTTAGTGCCCCCAGTGCCTCCTTCCTCCCCCCCCTCCTCCGATGCCAGCCTGCCTTCCATTGAAAACCCCCCACCCCCTCCGTTGCCTCCCAGGGACGCGGCAGAGGAAATTAGGCCAGTAAAAGACCCGAAGCAGCATTTAGTGTGCCTGCGACGCTGCTGCTCCTGCCGGGTTTGTCAGCCTTGTAGCGGTGGGAGGGCCAACGGGGGTCCAGCTCCGGCGCGTCGCTAGCAGCGGCTTGAAAAACAGGAGACTGTGACGTTAAGCGCGCATGCGCACTCGTGCCGTCGTGACGGAACAGGGAACACGACTTTCGAGTGCGCATGCGCGCTTAACATTTTATTATTATTGATTATTAAAAAATCATTTAATAGTGCTCAGACCCACAACCTATAGTGTACAAGTGTATAAAAAAGAACACAGGCTGCCATCAAGCCATCATAGCACCATTTATGTCCACCACATAAATCTCTAACCATGACTTATCTTTTATGATGGTAAATTCACAGTGGATGATCACGTGACAGGCAGCTCGGTGATGTAAAGTGCTCATGCAAATTGTCAAAAAGCTCCTGGAAGCCGAGAAACACAAGTCCTCCCTTCGACTCGGGTTTCGCAATATGCGTGCTTCCTCAGGAAGGGGTTATCTAATAATTCAAGAAACAATAAACAATATATCAGTGGTTCCCACTATCATTAGGATAGCCCTAATGAATATGCTTGGAGCAGATTTGCATGCCTGGCACCTCCATTATATATAGATCGCTCTCATGCATATTCATTAGGGCTAGCCTGAAAATCTGACTGGCCTGGTGGTCCCCCAGGACAGGGTTGGGAACCACTGCTCTATATCCATCTCCTCAAACATTTAAAATCCTAATTAATATATATAATTTGTTATAACATTTCTACCCTTATAAATCTAGAATCCAAATACCTTGAATCAGCCCCCATGGAAAGAACAAACCAAACTGCTCCAACTCAGCAGGCAACTAGCTGACAAAGTAACGCCATCACTCTCCTACCCAAAAATTTAAATGGAGAGGCCGTCGTCACTTCCGTAACCACCCCCAATACACTCATTATCTAATCAGTTCTAACTATAGCTATAGGAGAGAAAGACAGCAACCCTCATATTTGGAACCAATCGATTCCATTATTAAGTCCCTCAGGACTTAAAGTATGCCAATTATAAATAAAGCGATGTTCTTTTTCCATTAATATCTGTGTTACATCCCCCCCTAGAGGAGGGCATATGCACTAACACTGCGTAGCGTAAATCTTCACTCACGTGACCCACTTCCATCCAGTGAGAAATCCTCTGGACTTAATGATGAAATCGATTGGTTCCAAATATGAGGGTTTACTAATTAATCAGAACAAAGCAGAGGTGAACTCCTGTGCCTAATTTACTGGCCCTGAATCGGCGGATTAAAGTAGATTCTGCGAAACGCTGGCCGCGTCGGCTCCGGTTATGGTTTCGGCTGCTTGCTAGTTGGCACTTATGAGAACACGTGCTGATTAAGATAAGTAATCACCTGTCCGTTCTTTTCAAACCGGTGGGGTGGTGTACTTTTGAAACTTTTGAATATATTAAGAAAAATACACAGAAAAAAAAATCAAAAAACTACCAAAATAGTGAAATGATTAATAGTGAAATGATTAAATGGACACGCTGTGAGGAGGCAATCCCATTATGAGTTGGTTCTTTTGAATTCCGTTTATTTGAATGATATATGCCATGTAATGTGAGCCTTATCTCGCCCACATGGTATAAGTAGCCCTGTAAATTCTCATTGGTTCCCTGAGGCAGGAGCGAAACGTGTCTAGATCACGTCGGAACCTGCAAGCTCAAGATAAGTTTGCTGTTTCAGACTCTTGATTTTGTTATTTTTCATAAAGTTTGGTAGCTTATTGCACCTGAAGTTATACTACATATTCAACATCTATTTACAACTGGTGCTTTGAATTAGAAACATAGAAACATAAAAACATAGAAATAGACGGCCCATCTAGTCTGCCCACCTTAATGTCCCTCCCCTACCTTTGCCCTGTGAAGAGATCCCATGTGCCGATCCCATTTGGCCTTAAAATCAGGCACGCTGCTGGCCTCAATCACCTGTAGTGGAAGACTATTCCAGCGATCAACCACTCTTTCAGTGAAAAAGAATTTCCTGGTGTCACCTCGTAGTTTCCCGCCCCTGATTTTCAACGGATGCCCTCTTGTTGTCGTGGGACCCTTGAAAAAGAAGATATCTTCCTCCGCCTCGATGCGGCCCGTAAGATACTTGAACATCTCGATCATGTCCCCCCCTCTCTCTGCGCTCCTCGAGCGAGTATAGCTGTAATTTGTCAAGCCGTTTTTCGTATGGTAGATCCTTGAGTCCCGAGACCATCCGGGTGGCCATTCTTTGCACCGACTCCAGTCTCAGCACATCCTTGCGATAATGCGGCCTCCAGAATTGCACACAGTATTCCAGGTGGGGCCTCACCATGGATCTATACAATGGCATAATGACTTCCGCCTTACGACTGATGAAATCCCTTCGTATGCAGCCCATGATTTGTCTTGCCTTGGATGAAGCCTGCTCCACTTGATTGGCAGACTTCATGTCCTCACTGACGAATTAAGCGATGATTGGGCGGTGAGGTGCTAGTGTTGGGTCCGCCCCGTTATCACCTCTATATCTCTGAGCACTTTTTAATTCACTATCAGTTGTATAGTTTGGTTCAATTTGAACTTTACTTAACAGAGTGTTCTTGTTTGATGTTCACTGATCCATGACAAGCAGTGGCTTCCCCCGTGTCTTTCTCAATAACAGACTATGGACTTTTCCTCCAGGAACTTGTCCAAACCTTTCTTAAAACCAGCTACGCTCTCCGCTCTTACCACATCCTCTGGCAACGCGTTCCAGAGCTTAACTATGCTCTGAGTGAAAAAAAATTTCCTCCAATTGGTTTTAAAAGTATTTCCCTGTAACTTCATCGAATGTCTGATTTATTTTCAGTTACGTGGTTCCTTTATTGGATTTTTTTAAAGTTTTCATTTGTGTTAAGATTTGATCGAATGGCATCATTACATTTTTCTGACATCGTGACGCTGTCTCTTGATCAGCAGCTGTTCCAGTGGGTGTCTCCACGCCGCAGCGTCGTACCTCAATCTTTTTTGTGACAGCCCCTATGATCTGGAATACTCTTCCTTTACACTTAAAAACGGAAAAAAAACTTAAAAAATTTTAAAAGCAATTTAATGTGCTTTCTTTTTAAAGATGCTTTTAATTGATCAACTGTGTTTTAGTAATTAAACTATTCTTGTTTTTAACATTTATTTTCCCAATCCCCTTTTGTGTTTACCTTAAATGTTTCTCACATTTTCTATATCGATTGTATTTCTCCCCCTCTTCCTATTCGTGTCCAGGGGCTTTTCGGTCCGTTTTTACCTAGTACGTATTTGTTGTCAGTCTTGTAGATTTTTTTTATAGAAACGTATGTTTTATTTGTTAAATTTTTGTTTAAATGTTAATTTTAAATCTTGTTTAACGCTTTGTAGTTTCGAAAAAGCGTTTAATCAAAAACCTGAATAAACAATAAACAATTCTACTTGGGATTCAGCTTATCTTTCTGTGTCTCCGCGCTTCCCTGTACACCTTTGAGAACGTCAGTGCTACTGCTCCCGAGGAAGGAGGTTTTCCTCCGAAATGGAGCTCTGTAGAGCTTTCAACGCTGCAGCACGAATGATGGACTAGGTTTAAGAACATCTACGATGATGCGTTGCGAAATAAGTACCGTGCTTTATACCGCCTAAGATTTTTTTCTCAAATTTTGGATGAAAAGGGGGAAAACATTGGGGGAAGTTGAGCCTCAAGTTGAATATAGCACATTCAGTATACTGGAGAAATGATATGCACTTGTTATGTTGAGTGTGATTTTGCACTTTATTTTGGACACGTTCTGCACATAAGGTCCAGGGATGTTTCACGCTTAAAAAACCCTGCTGGGTAGACAGCTTTCAACTCGATATACAACACAGGTTTGACCTGGTAATTCAGTTGTGTAAACTGAGGATCTATCACAAAATTTATACTAAAAATGCATTAACTGCAATTGGATTGCTAGGATTGGGCAGAGATCTCCCAGTATCCTTCTATCAGCCATATATTGAGTTATTCTTCCTTAATGGGGTTTTTTGAGCCTTACAAGACTTTGCCTCCAGCATTCAGTAATTGTTACTCTTTTAGATTGCTCATTGTCATGTAATGAAGTCCATTCTCAGATTTTGTTTCGTGCTACTGGCTCCAGATATCAGACTAAAAAAAAAAACATTTTTGCTGAAATTTTATGTGCAAATGTGATGTACAAAACTCAGACAAAAATGGCAACTTCACACTCAATATATCTCAGTACAAAAAAGCAAAACATGCTCGAATTATGGCAGTCCTTTTCCTAAGTTGCAATAAGAACTACAGTACCCCCTCCAAATCCACGGTTTCAGTACCCGCGGATTCAGTTATTCGCGATTCGAGACTACAATGGGACCTTGCGGCAGCCATTTTGATGACAACTCTGCACGGGGCAGGAGCGTAGGATGATCGACCCTGCTAGACCACCAGGCAAGGTCTGGGGAAGGTCTGGGACGCGGGGGTGGGTCAGAGCCGGCCCTGAAAGTTATCCGCGATATTTCAATATTCATGGGCCAGCTCTGCCCCAAATCCCCGCGAATATTGAGGGTCTGCTGTGGTCCATGTTTACCACAGGTTAAAAAGAGACAGTTATGGAAACAAGACCGTTGATCTACTAGATCCAACGTGGAAAGAAGAAGCAGATCATATGAAGAAAAGTTGTCCCAATATTGGAGCTGAATAGGACAATAACGTAAATATACAAACTATAGAAAAAGTAAACAAGGAAAAAAACAAAACCCCTAATAATGTTTGTATGCAAAAACTCATGTTTTAAAGAAATGGGCCTCAAATCCAAGGAAACATAGACTCCAACAGTGAGAAAGAAAGTCCCTCTTAGTAGGTCATCGTTATTTTCACAGGCCCCAATGCGGAAACAGATCAGGGAAGAAAAAAGCCTTTTAGTTAGGGGAAAAAACTTCTCTAGTCAAAATACCGCAGGACAGGGTGGAAGGGGGGAGGGATATCTCTTTTGTTTAATCCTTGATTGAATATATTGGAAGGGAGGGGGGTATTTTTTTTTCTGCATTGATTGAATATAAGTGCTTATTTTGATTATTAATGTTTGTATAATTTCCTGCACTTTGTATTAGTCTTGAAAACTTAATAAAGATTTTTTTAAAAAACCAACAAAAAACACTGCATGTTACATCATTATCATGCAGTACACCGTTCACAAACATTGAGAAAATGAAGACCTCACAGTAATAGAAGTTATTCAAGTCGTCACTTAGCTTAAATATGCTGCCTCCTGGTGGTGCTCACATCAAACGATGATTGTAATCCAAGCGGATAGTATTTTACTTCAAAAACTCTCTTCTCGTCTTGATACCCACAATGTGCATGATAAGTATGTCTAATTCTGCATCTATTTCTTTTTATCCATAAGACATTTTCCCAAATGAACTGGATCGATAAAACAATAAGAATTTTTGTAAGTGACTAAAGGGCTCATAATCAAAATTTAAACACATCTAAAAACCCACCCGAGTCAGCGCTTGGACGAACCTACAAGACAGGCCATCCGAGTGCTGATAACTGTGCACCCAGAGCCAAAAGGGGCATAAATGCAGGAATGGTTAGGGCGGGATGTGGGCTGACCTAGACTTAGTCGTCCTGCAGAGATAATCGAAGGTTTTACTAGACATTAAACTAAACTAAACCTTAAGTTTGTATACCGCATCATCTCCACAATCATAGAGCTCGGCACGGTTTACAGAGGCGTAGTATAAAGAGGAACTCCGTAGTAAGGGTTACATGAACTTAGTATACAGAGGGAACACCATAGGAAGGGTTAGGGGAAGAATATAGAGGGACGATAGGATTACATTTATGAGAACAGCCAAGTTTTAAGATGTTTTTGGAATAGTTGGAGGGAGCCCAGATTCCGAAGTGGGTGGTAAGGTTATTCCAAAGCTCTGTGAATCTGAAGGAGAGAGATGTCCCTAATTTTTCCGCACAGATGACACCTAGATGACATTCTAGATCAGTGGTTCCCAAACCTGTCCTGGGGGACCCCCAGCCAGTCAGGTTTTCAAGATACCCCTAATGAATATGCATGAGAGAGATTTGCATATACAGGTATGCAAATCTCTCTCATGCATATTCATTAGGGATATCTTGAAAACCTGACTGGCTGGGGTTTCCCCAGGACAGGTTTGGGAACCACTGTTCTAGATGGAACATTCTAGATGACATTCTAGATGGAACCTAAACGTTGTGACTTAGACTAGGTAAAAACAGGTATAAATGACAAAAAGGTATCCAAGGTGAACTGCAGAGACAAAGTAAAGACCCCCTACATACTCCCCCAGTGGTCACTGACCCCGTCACACACCCACAAAGATCGGAATAAAAACATACATATCTGTCTCCAGAACATCAGCACCTAGTATAGGAAAGACAGGTGTCTTAAATAGCCTGGGGGGTGGACCCAGGTCCATAAGCCACTCTAATCAGTACATTTATGGTGGAACATGTGCACCCACCAAAAAAAAACCCAAACCCTACTCTACTGCCATATAGATGCCACCTGCAGCCTTAAGGGCTATTGGGGTTGTAGACAGGCTGGTATAGTAGGTTTTGGGGGTGTTATGGGGGGGCTCAACATAACCTATAAGGGAGATCTGGTGAGATGTTATGTGGCACCTTTTTTGTGAAGTTCACAGCAGTGGCCTGCAAGGTGCCCCACTGCTCTGTTACCATGTCTGGGTGGCCAGTTCATTACAAGACTGGCCCTTCCCACGTCTAAATGGTCGTGTTCTGGGCGTTTGGGACTTGGACGAAATTTTGGTTGAAAATGTGGTATAAAAAATAGACTTACTGGCGGTCTGTATGAACAATAGCCAGGACATCCAGATAGACGATTTTCAGGAAAAAAAATATTCTAGATGTATTTTTCGAGAATTTGTTTGTTTATTTATTTAAACAATTTATATCCCGCTTATTCTACATTTCTAGGCAGATAACAAAAAACATACATATTTGATAAACATACAACATTATAAAATTAACAGTAATAAAAACCTAACATTTCAACCAGCCAGAAAAATATTCATAATCTGTAAAAAAACAAAACTAAAAAACCACACACAATTAAATGGGAGAATGGACATTTTCCCATTGCCGACTTTGGCTGTCTAGTGCCATACAACTAAATTTGACATTTGTTTTGATTATGCCCCAAGCAAAAATTGACCCTTAATACTCCACAGAACCAAAGGTCAACCATGACAGGAACAAAAACACCATGGAGACGATGATGCAGGTCTTTATTGAAAATACAGTTGGTTAATCCACATGACGAGATGTCTAGGACCCAAGTAATGCGGACTAAGGACCCAACACGGTCCGCGTTTCGACAGCCCTGTCTTCCTCAGGGGTCCCTGAAAGTCCTAATGCAAAAACGTGGATCAAATTCTAAAACCTAAGGTGGTCAAGTATGGGAATGGACTGGTCCAAGTAGAAAACTCTGCGCGATTGAGAAATCATCAATAGCAGAGTTTTCTACTTGCACCGGTCTATTCCCATATTTGACCACCTTAGGTTTTAGAATTTTATCCACGTTTTTGCATTAGGACTTTCAGGAACCCCTGAGGAAGACAGGGCTGTCAAAACATCGACCGTGTTAGGTCCTTAGTCCCCATTACTTGGGTCCTAGACATCTCGTCATGTGGATTAGTCGACTGTATTTTTTAAAAATTTTCAATAAAGACCTGCGTCTTGGACATCGTCGTCTCCACAGTATTTTTGTTCCTGTCTTGGTTGACTTTTGATTATGCCCCTCCACTAATGTAAAAAGACTTAAAGTGGTCCAGAGAAAAGTGAGGAACACGGTATGGGGCTTGCGCCAAAAGACTTACAAGAAGAGACTGGAAGACCTGAATATGTATTCTCTAGAGGAGAAGAGAGACAGGGGAGATATGATACAGACATTTAAATAGTTGAAAGGTATTAATATAAAAAAAAACCCAAATCTTTTCCAGAGAAAGGGAAATGGTAAAAATAGAGGGCAAGAATTGAGGTTGCGATGTGGCAGACCTAGGAGTAATGTTAGGAAATTAGAGAGGGCGGTGGATGCCTGGAATGCCCTCGTGAGGGAGGTGGTGGAGCTTTGCTGGCCTGCTGCTCGCGCCAGCGTTGGCTTTCCCTATGATGTCACTTCCTGGCTCCGCGACCCAGGAAGTGATTTCAGAGGGGAGCCAGGCCGGTGCGAGCAGCAGACTGTAGAAACTGATTGTAATAGTGAAGATTTAAAAAGGTTCCGGGGAAAGGGAGGGCGTGACTGTGGCATGGGAGGGGGGGGGGGGACGGAGAGGTGCCAGTGCCCCCAGCAAGATGGCGCCCTGGGCAGCCCGCCTTCACCCTTACTATGCAACTGATCCTCTATGTTCAAACACTTCCCATAGGCAGATTGTACTGATTCTTGGTTACATTCCAGAAATGTATCCATTTGTTGTTTCATAAATTTTATATACTTGTTATCACCCCATAGCATACAATTAAATCTGCCTCTGTAGGTCTCTTATGGACTATTAGGATTCACCAAGCTTTATACGAGAGATATAAACTGAAATTGTGTTGGCTATTTACAATGCAATATTCTATGAACTTTTATGAGATGATTTGATCGTCAGGTTTTGTATTTCTGTTCAACCAAAGGAGCACTGTGGAAGAGGGCTGTATTGAAAACCAGACATAGAAACATAGAAACATAGAAAGATGACGGCAGAAAAGGGCTACAGCCCATCAAGTCTGCCCACTCTACTGACCCACCCCATTAAGTCTGAGTGCTAATGACCTAGTTCTTTAGCTCGACCCTCGTAGTGATCCTACGTGGATGTCCCATTTATTCTTAAAGTCGAGCACGCTGGTGGCCTTGATCACCTGCACCGGAAGTTTGTTCCATTGATCCACCACCCTTTCTGTGAAGAAGTACTTCCTGGTGTCACCATTAAAGTTCCCTCCTCTGAGTTTGAGTTCGTGCCCTCTTGTGACCGATGGTCCTTTGAGAAGGAAAATGTCGTTTTCCACCTCGACACGTCCTGTGACATATTTAAATGTCTCAATCATGTCCCCCCTTTCCCTGCGCTCCTCTAGGGTATAGAGCTGCAATTTGCCCAGTCTTTCTTCGTATGAGAGACCCTTGAGTCCGGAGACCATTCTAGTGGCCATCCGCTGGACATGCTCTTTGATGTTTTTTAAACTTCCTAGAAGGATATTATGGAAACATCTACCCATGAAAGTAGCTGCATTTATACATGTAGGTCACACATGAAGAACAATGATGATTTAAGAAAACCACTATTTATATGAGTAGATCACCGAGGCACAAAGGGCCTGATTCTATATACAATGTCTTTATCAAGGATGCCTGGTGACGCCTAGCCAAAATCCACATGCAACTTCATTGTTTACCGTATTTTCCCACAGATAGGCCGCGGCTTATACATTGATTTTGCAAACCGGCCTAGTGGGTGCGACTTGCTTAAATGGGGCGGCCTATCTTAAAAATACCAGTGCGCAAACCTACTCGGACTGCTGCAGTCAGACAGGACATTACCTGCTGGACGGATGCCGGCTGCCTGCTCCTATCTCACGGCCAGCGGGGCAAGGCAGGAGCGATCCTTTCGATCGCCAGCCCGGCCCTGCGCCACTTCCTGAATGGCTGCCGTCCGTTCATGCAGGCCTCGCGAGAACAGACGGCAGCCACTCAGGAGGCAGCGCGGGGCCAGGCTGGAGATCGAAAAGATCGCTCCTGCCCTGCCCCGCTGGCCGCGAGATTGGAGGAGGCAGCCGGCAGCCGGCCAGTGAGGGAGGAATTTAAGGGGGGGATGATTTCAGAAGTTACCGGTAAGATAAGCCGTAGCTAATACCATGGCTCAGCTTATCTACCAGTTAAAAAGACATTAATCAGCATTTGCTGTGGCCTATAGAATGGGGCAGCCTATCATATGGAGCAGCCTATATATGGGGGACATATGGTAATTGGCGTGGTAATTGACAATGCCATTAAAAAACTAATTTTAAAAAAATATCTAATATAATAAAACCCTAAGTGAACATGCGCACTCTTACCTGCGTGCTTCCGTTTTCCGTGAGCTGTAGAGCCCCGCAGGCAAGAGTGCACACGTGCGCTTCTACTCCCTCCCTCCCTCACTGTAACTTCGCCGCCGTCGTTTGCCGCCTCCCCCTCCCCTCCCCCCGTGCACCCTTTCCCGGCGCACACGAAACCCCATTGACCCTCCCACCGCGAGACGCACAAACCTCCGGCTCCATCAGTGGCCGCATCACACTAAAGACGCGGCCGCGAAGCAGTGTCTTTAATAATGATGCGGCCGCTGCCGGAGCCGGATGTTTAACGGTTGTGTCGCGGCGGGAGGGTGTGGCCACAACCCAATCAAGGACAGCAGCGGAGCAGCCAGTGAAAAGGACCAAGAACAGATACACCAGTGTCCTTCCCTGTGAGTACACACCGCGTCTCTTCCTCCTCTTCACAGCCCCTCCATTCGCACCTTTCTCAATCACCTCTCCCTTCTCCTTTCAGACGATCATTACAGGGTGAGGCTTCAATATATAGGAAGTGACCCCAGCGCCGACTATATTAATGCAAATTACGTACTGGTAAGACTGGATCCGTCCCAGCACTAGCCCATCTGGCACTCTGTCTCTGGGGGGGAGAGGGTTGTACTGCACAGGGGGATGGCTAGCAGGCAGGTTGGCTTCGGAGGGTGCGGGAGGGACAAGCTATGGAAGGCAGTGAGAAGTAGCAGGAAAGAGATGCTGCTGGACCGGGGGAGCAGGGAAGAGGGACCAGGGGAGGAGGGAAGAGGTGCTGCTGGATAGGGGGAGCAGGGAAGAGGTGCTGCTGGTGGGGGGGGAGAGTTCTACTGCACAGGGGGATGGCAGGCAGGCAAGCTGGCTTCGGAGGGTGGAACTGGGACAAACTATGGAAGGGAACATGTGAGGGAAGGCGGCTTTACTAGCACCCGTTAATGTAACAGGCTAAAACACTAGTATATATATAAAACAATTAATTAAAGTTGTGTGTGGAATACCATACGGCACCTAGCAACATTTAAGTTGCACCTAACAGCAACTACCTGAAAAGTAGCTTGATTAGGGGTAGTGAATAGGTGTCATTAGCTGCCAGTAAATTAGGCCAAGGAAACCATGACCTAATATACCACTAGGACTGCAGTAGGCACGATTCTGTAAATGATACCTAGTGTTGATTGACAACTGCACTGACCAGCACCATTAGGCACTATTTATAGAATCAGGTCCAAAGATATAGTATAAGCCTAGTTTGGGTGGGCTGAAATCTCAGGGAGAGAATTCTAAATCAGGTGTTTAATCCTGAGCACTTTTTCCCACGCTAAGCGCTATTCTATCAAGGGCATATGTGTTATAT
This sequence comes from Geotrypetes seraphini, assembly GCF_902459505.1. Taxonomy (NCBI): domain Eukaryota; kingdom Metazoa; phylum Chordata; class Amphibia; order Gymnophiona; family Dermophiidae; genus Geotrypetes; species Geotrypetes seraphini. The sequence continues at coordinate 17,062,788 of NC_047085.1, forward strand.
CGATATATGTGTTATATCATTTAGCACAGATCTCATGCCTAGCTTTGGAATGCTGGACTTAAGCCTCCTAAAACCCAGCCTAAATGCTAGCGACCAAGTTAGATGCGGTTAGACAGTATTCTATAATTCCGTGAGCAGCTTTGTAGAACATCTGTCTTTGTGGGGGGTGCCAGCACCTCTCCTCCTCTCCGTTTCACCTCCCCGCCGGTACCTCTTTGCTCTTCGCCCGGTGTAAGCATCATCTTCCACCTGCTGCTTGTGCCGTCCTTGGCTCTCCCTCTGAAGTCACTTCCTGGTCGCAGGATGGCAAGGGCGGCAGGTTGGAGATGCCGCTCGCACCAGCGAAGGGTTAAAGAGGTACGGGAAAGGGAAAGCGCGCATGCACGTGGCAGGGTCATCACCACCTCGGGCACTTCCTGCCCTCATTACATCACTACATCACAGGATAAGACCCTTTTCAGATATGCATTATGAGAGTTAAGTATCAAGCCTTGACAAACTTACTTCAGTTTTTCGAGGGAGGGAACAAACAAGTCGATAGCGGAGAACCGGTGGACATAATAGACTTGGACTTCCAGAAAGCGTTTGACAAAGTACCTCATGTGAGACTTCTCAAAAAACTACAAAGTCATGGAATAGAAGGGGATATACTAAGATGGATAGGAAAATGGCTGGAAAACAGAAGACAGAGAGTGGGCATAAATGGGAAGTACTCAGACTGGAAGAAAGTAACTAGTGGTGTGCCTCAGGGCTCGGTTCTTGGGCCTATCTTATTCAATATTTTTGTAAATGACCTGGAAGAAGAAACGACCAGTGTTATCATCAAGTTTGTAGATGACACAAAGCTATGCCGGGCAATCACAAAAAGACAGCGAGGAACTCCAGAGAGATTTGAAGCAACTTGAGAGATGGGCAGAAAATTGGAAGATGAGTTTTAATGTAGAAAAATGCAAAGTGATGCACCTGGGCAGCAAAAACAAGGAGCATGAGTATAAACTGTTAGGTATAACATTGGGGAAGAGTGAACAAGAAAAGGACCTGGGGGTACTGATAGACAGGACCCTGAAGCCGTCGGCTCAATGCGCAGCAGCGGCAAAGAAAGCAAACAGAATGTTAGGCATGATAAAGAAGGGAATCACGAGTAGAGCAAAGGAGGTCATAATTCCGCTTTATAGAGCAATGGTCAGACCACACTTGGAATACTGTGTCCAACACTGGTCTCCATACCTGAAAAAGGATATAACACTACTGGAGAGGGTGCAGAGGCGAGCGACGAAGCTAGTAAAAGGTATGGAGAACTTGAGCTACAAAGATCGCCTCAGAAAACTGGGATTATTCACCCTTGAAAAGAGAAGACTGGGAGGGGATCTAATAGAGACTTTTAAATTGCTAAAAGGAATCGACAACATGGAGCAAGCTCACTCACCAGCAGGGGGAAAGGATGGTGAGCAAGTATCAGCGTTATTCACATTGGCAAATGCGACCCAGACCCGGACCAGAGGTCATGGCTTGAAGCTGAGAGAGGACACGGCCAGGACAAATGTCAAAAAGTTCTGCTTCACACAGCGAGTGGTGAACGCCTGGAACTCTCTCCCGAAAGAGATGGTGGAGGAAACCACCATTCTAGGATTTAAGGGAAAATTGGACGCACATCTTCTTGCAGGACACATTGAGGGATACGAGTGACTAATGTATTCGCCAGGGTATGCCTGGCTGAGCCGCCGCGTGTGTGGATCACCGGACTGGATGGACCCCAGGTCTGATCCGGTGTAGGCATTTCTTATGTTCTTATGTTAATAGCATGCAGCCAGTTGCGTGTGCAAATACTAATTGATGCCAATGATTGGTTGTTAGCTCTCAATTATTGCTAGATAAGGGCTCGTTGATCAATTATTTTGTACAGTTTTGGTGGCATATATAGAATCTAGGAGTATAATGTATATTCTGTGTTTTGTAATGGGAATAACATATATTGAAACTAGTATTTTAGCCCGTTACATTAACGGGTGCTAGAAGTCTGTCCGGCTCCCTTAGTCCCTTGCCTCCCCCCTCCTTCCCTTCCCGCGGTCCCGACAAACCTGCTGACTCTAGTAGCGTCTGCAGCACTCTACACACACTGCTTTGTGGCCTTCTACTGTCCTGATTTACTCTGGCACGTCCCTGATGACATCATCAGAGGAGCGGCAGAGCAAATCAGGGCAGTAGAAGGCCCCGAAGCAGCGTGTTTAGAGTGCTGCAGACAGGTTTGGAGTCTGGACCGCGGGAAGGGAAGGGGAGGGGGCCGGTCAGACGTCGGGAAGGGATGGGAGGGTTCAGACCGAGAAAAACGTACTGTTTTTTTTGCCGCGAGAGAGCAGGGAGTCCAGCGCTGGCGGCCAGTCCTACAGCGAGTGTAGTTAGGTGCAGTAAGGCTGGGGACTCGCGCATGCGCACTCCTGCCACCACAGACTTACATCTCACGGATCAGGGAAAACAGAACACGCAGGTAGGAGTGCGCATGCACGGCTAGGTTTTTATTATATAGGATACATTTCACTAGAGGTCCGGAGAGAGTTTTGGCCAGGGCTTTCCACAGGGGATTAAAGGAGTGTTGATTCCTAGTTCCCTGTTAATTTTTTCCACTGCCAAACTGGTTTGTTTGTTGTTTTTTTTAAACTTAATTGGTTCATTGGTGCCAGGTTTCTTACATGGGCCCATTACATGTAGAAGCGCTGGCATTCATATAAGGAAAAATCACTGCTTCTATGTACTGTTTTAAGTGTCAACAATTGACCATGCCAACTGCCAGCTGGATGACACTTTTCATGTGTATATTTATGTTTTCAAAAAAATTTTATTTATTTTTTTTTAAGCTGTGAAATGTGTTGCCAGAGGATGTGGTAAGAGCAGTTAACATAGTTGGTTTTTTTTTTTAAAAAAAAGGTTTAGACAAGTTCCTGGAGGAAAAATCCATAGTCTGCTATTGACATAGACATGGGGGAAACCACTGCTTGCCCTGGGATCGGAAGCATGGAATGCTGCTACTATTTCAGATATCAGAATCTTGTTATTCTTTGGGATTCTGCATGGAATGCTGCTTCTATTTGGGGTTTTGTCGAGTACTTGTGACCTGGATTGGCCACCGGGCTAGTTGGACCATTAAAATGACCCAGTAAGGCTATTATGCTCTTATGATATGTTCTTATGCTCCCCCTGTCTATGACAGCAAACATACATGTACTTTTGCATGCCATTATATGTATTTTATACAAAGCTCTGCCTTCTGTAAAATACAGACCAGTCGATGTTCAACTGGCAATGATCAACATTTTAAAAAATGCTAATTACATAGTAACATAGTAGATGACGGCAGATAAAGACCCGAATGGTCCATCCAGTCTGCCCAACCTGATTCAATTTACATTTTTTCTTCTTAGCTATTTCTGGGCGAGAATCCAAAGCTTTACCCGGTACTGTGCTTGGGTTCCAACTGCCGAAATCTCTGTTAAGACTTACTCCAGCCCATCTACACCCTCCCAGCCATTGAAGCCCTCCCCTGCCCATCCTCCTCCAAACGGCCATACACAGACACAGACCGTACAAGTCTGCCCAGTAACTGGCCTAGTTCAATCTTTAATATTATTTTCTGATTCTAAATCTTCTGTGTTCATCCCACGCTTCTTTGAACTCAGTCACAGTTTTACTCTCCACCACCTCTCTCGGGAGCGCATTCCAGGCATCCACCACCCTCTCCGTAAAGTAGAATTTCCTAACATTGCCCCTGAATCTACCACCCCTCAACCTCAAATTATGTCCTCTGGTTTTACCATTTTCCTTTCTCTGGAAAAGATTTTGTTCTACGTTAATACCCTTTAAGTATTTGAACGTCTGAATCATATCTCCCCTGTCTCTCCTTTCCTCTAGGGTATACATATTCAGGGCTTCCAGTCTCTCCTCATATGTCTTCTGGTGCAAGCCTCCTATCATTTTCGTCGCCCTCCTCTGGACCGCCTCAAGTCTTCTTACGTCTTTCGCCAGATACGGTCTCCAAAACTGAACACAATACTCCAAGTGGGGCCTCACCAATGACCTGTACAGGGGCATCAACACCTTCTTTCTTCTACTGACTACGCCTCTCTTTATACAGCCCAGAATCCTTCTGGCAGCAGCCACTGCCTTGTCACACTGTTTTTTCGCCTTTAGATCTTCGGACACTATCACCCCAAGGTCCCTCTCCCCGTCCGTGCATATCAGCTTCTCTCCTCCCAGCATATACGGTTCCTTCCTATTATTAATCCCCAAATGCATTACTCTGCATTTCTTTGCATTGAATTTTAGTTGCCAGGCATTAGACCATTCCTCTAACTTTTGCAGATCCTTTTTCATATTTTCCACTCCCTCTTCGGTGTCTACTCTGTTTAACCCTGGATATTGAATCGAATCTTTGATTTGTGCATCGCACATACCTCTTAAGACTCAAGACGACTTACAGAAAGAAGTAAGGTAGAAAATTTATTTTTTTCAATTTTCTTTACCATTCTCTCAGGGGAGCTCAGAATGGTTTACATGAATTTATTTAGGTATTTGAGCATTTTTCCCTGTCTGTCCTGGAGGGCTCACAATCTATCTAATGTACTCAGGGAAATGGGGGGGGGGGGATTAAGTGACAAAAGCAACATAAATGTCAGATTGTTAAAGACCAAAAACCCCCAAAATAACAAAAAAATTGTTAAAGAACTATATCTTATTTTTTGCTAAGGGAGGTTCGAGTTAGAGAATGACATGGGGACCGTTTACCGTGGTAAACCGCGGGTCACCGCAGTAAATCTGCAGGAATGGAGACATTTGCAACTGGTTTACCGCAGGAATGGGGATAAGACCTTTCACCGCCCCACGGGAATGGGGACAAGACCTTTTACTGCCCCATGGGAGCGGTGAAAAGTCTTACTCCAGTGATAAAAAAAAATTGCGCCCGTGTCAGACTCGGCATCTCCTCCCCAGCTCCCTTTGAGCCTATTTTACCTTCAGGAGCCAGCCATGCCATGATGAAGAGAAAAGGAACCCAAAACCAAAGCCTGAGACCAATGTGATTTGAAGAATAAAATTGCCAGACAACAAAAAGAAAAAAAATAAATTTATTTTATATTTTGTGATTAGATATTTCAGATTTGAAATATATATCCTGCTAGAGCTGGTATTAGACATAACTGGGGACCGCAAAGTCCAGGCTGTGCTTCTTTAGCTTCCAGCTGGCTTAGGGCTCTCTCTCTGACCAGAGGGCAGTTGACCTAGTTACACTCCCCTAATATTATTCTTGCCATGTGTGACTAAAGTATTCTGTTAGCTTGATTTTTCTATGTAGCATTCTGTAGTAATTTGGTTTGTTCAGTTTTCACAATAGTGAAGGGGATATTTGTGAAAGGGAGGGGAGATGGGTTTTGTTGAACCCTGCTCTGTTTTATTTGTGTTTATAAAATGACAATTGTCAGAGGAGAAGCTTCTGCCCACACACACGCGACTGCAGGGTGGCACAGGCAGGCTTTGCCAGCATCAGTTTATTTTCTAAAGTGCTGCGAAGGTAAGGGGGAGGGAGATAGAGTTGGCCGGAGATAGGGAGGGAAGGGGCAGCGCGTACGATCGGTGACTGTGCGCCTTTCCTCCCTTAAGTTTCTTTACGCCACGAAGGTAAGGGGGATGGAGGGAGATTCTCGGGCCGCTGAAGGGTGGTGAGATGGCGAGAGAGGAAGGGTGGATGCTGCGGGGACGGAGTGGTGAAGGGGACGGCGGGTTCGGGGACGGGGCGGAGAAGGGGACGGTGGATAGATTTTTTTCCCGTGTCATTCTCTAGTTCGAGTCCCTGCAACCAAAGTTAACAATAGTGTTTCTGTACTATGGAGAGCACATATTCATGCTGTTTGATGAAGACAAGTATGGATTTATATTGTTTAAGATAAATGCTTACGTACTACTGACATCTTTTGACTATATTGAGAAGATGCTGGCAGAGAACTTGAAATGCTGAGGCTCATTGTACGTGCTGACTTTGTACAGTTTTTGCTGCCCACTGCTTAGCTGGGCTTTCTGGTTTTCCTGTTTTCCTTGCCTTTTTCTCCCTTGTCCACCCGTGTTCAAAATATCATTGGTCAGCATTGGCATCTATTGGGTTTTCACCCCGAATTTAAGGAACCTCCTAGCTTTGCGTTTAAACGGGGTAAGAATCTAGGGGAACGTCTAAAATACAATTCCCTTGCCTCCACCGCCAATGATATTTTGGGACATGCGCCTTGTGGTAGGTGCAGATACTAAACTAAACTAAACTTGATCTTGGGTTTATTATACCGCATCTTCTCCACAATGTGGAGCTCGGCACGGTTTACAGGAGTTGGGATTGAACGGAACTCCAATGGAATGATAGAAATAAGTGTAAAGAGAGGTTAGGGCTTAGAGTGCCAGAGAGGGGAAGAAGGTTACATTTTGGAGAATAGCCAAGTTTTCAGATGCTTACGGAATAGTTGAAGGGAACTCAAGTTACGAAGAGGGGAAGTAAGATTATTCCAGAGCTGAGTGATTCTGAAGGGGAGGGAAGACCCTAGTTTACCAACATGGGATATGCCTTTTAAGGAGGCGAAGGATAATTTTAGTTTTTGGGTGGATCGGGTGGAAATTGGATTTGAGGAATTCCAGGATAGTGGAATAAAAGGAGGAAGGATGCCGTGTCGATTTTCCATGAGTACTGATAAAGTTTTTATTCCTAGTTTAAATAAACACTTCCCTTTGTACCATCATACAGATTGTAATTCCATTCAGGTTGTGTACGGCATTTTTTGTCCGTGCCAAAAGATTTATATTGGTCAGACTAAGAGAGCCCGCATTGCTGAACACCTGAGCTGTATTAGAACGGGCAAAATTGATGCCAAGTTGGTTGATCATTGGGCTCAGCTTAATCACTCAGTATCTGATCTTCGGTTTTGCATACTTAAGCAATTCACTCTATCCTCTGGTGGTGACATTTCTCGGTTGCTTACATATCATGAGCAAAAATAGATTTTTGCATGGCATACTGTTATGCCTAATGGACTAAACAGGGAAATTGAGTGGCTGGTACCATATTAAGAATTAGTGTTTGTGTATTCTTTATTATGCTTGCTGTCTCCCTTCGGGGTTTCAGCTGTGGTTGATTTTGATTTTGGTCTGGTTATTTAAAGGTACCTCCTTCCCTGCTACGTCACGACGTTTGCGTGGCGATTGCAAGTTCAGTTCGTGACAGACCTTGCTGTGACTCTCTGCCCGGTAGGTTCGCCTTTTCTTCCTCTTTCCTTTTTTCCATTATTGTTTCATTGTTATTTCATTTTCTTTTTGGGCATGTTGTTATAGTCATAGTTCATTTTTTTGTTTTAGCTTCATTCTTCAAGTTTCAAGTTTCAAGTTTTATTTAAATTTGATGGTTCGCTTAATATTTCTAAGCGAATTACATAAAATGTACAATTGGGGTCAAACATTAAAAATATTAATATAGTTTCTACAATAAATATCACAGGTCAATTTCAGACTGACAATACTGACAATTACTACAAAACTGGAGTGAATTGGAGAGAACGTGAGGGAAAAAGTTACAAAATTTTGATTCCTAGTGAAAAAGAAAGTTTTGAAACACGGCCGGTGTCAAGGAGGAGAGAAGAATTGAATGGGAATTTTCTTGGCCTTATGGTTTCGTTTGGCCCTGTGATGGTGATGGCGATCGTGTGAGGACCCATGTGGTGTATTTCCCTGGATCTGCTTCTGCATTTGTTTTTTCTGCTTTTTTGATCTTCTTGGGTTTTTTTTTTTTTTTTTTCCTGGTTTTTCCAGCTTGGCGTCACCTGTTTTTGGGGGGATATTTGGACTTATTTGTGATTTTGCACATTTTGCGTTTTTTGCACATTGAATTTCGAACTTTGGACCCTCTAGCGCCCTTTGCAGGGCCACATGTTGGATTTGTAGGTACTTGAAGGGCCGCAGAAAAAATAGTTAACGTCTTATTAAATAAATGACAATTTTGCATGAGTTTAAACTCTTTATAGTTTATAAATCTTTCCTTTTATCTAAGTCTTAATAATAATGTTGTAATTTATAACTAAAGAGACACATGATCAAGAAACTGTTTTATTTTACTTTTGTGATTATGATAAACATATCGAGGGCCTCAAAATAGTACCTGGCGGGTCATGAGTTTGAGACCACTGCTATAGGCTAAGGCTCTATACACCTGCATTGTGATGTCATAGAACTTTATGATTAAACATAGTAACATGATAGCAGATAAAGGCCAGATGTCTCATCCAGAGCATCCACTATCTCCTCCTCTCCCTATTGGCTAAGGTTCTTAACATTTGCATCTCTTCTTCCTATAGGCTAAGGCTCTTTACACCTGCATTGTGATGTCATAGAACTTTATGGTTATAGAAACATAGTAACACAATGGCCATCCACAGCATCCACTATCTCCTCCTCTCCCTATTGGCTAAGGTTCTTAACATTTGCATCTCCTCTTCCATAGGCCAGTGGTTTCCCACTCCAGCCCTTTGCAGGGCCACGTTTTGGATTTGGAGTTACTTGGAGGGCCTCAGAAAAATAGTCAATGTCTTATTAAAGAAATGACAATTTTGCATGAGGTAAAACTCTTTATAGTTTATAAATCTTTCCTTTTATCTAAGTCTTAATAATAATGTTGTAATTTATAACTAAAGAGACACATGATCAAGAAACTGTTTTATTTTACTTTTGTGATTATGATAAACATATCGAGGGCCTCAAAATAGTACCTGGCGGGCCATGAGTTTGAGACCACTGCTCTAGCGGGACTGTTTGCCATTTGGGACTTTTTGAGTGTGCTTCAGCTGTTTTATGTTTGTTTTAGATTCTTTTAAAGATCTTTTTTATAAGTTATTCTTCAAGCTGTTTTCAGGGTAATAGTGCATTTATCTTTCCACATGATCTCTTGATTGCTGTTGTGATTGTTATCGTTGCATGTATGTTTTGTCTGGTATGTCTATATATTTATGCTAATGCTTTTTAAATGTTTTTGCCGTGGTTTATTTATAAATGCTATGATACTAAAAAAGTTTTTGACATATATAGGTATTTTCTGTTCTATTTGATTGAGTAATTCCAAGATTTGCCTTTTTTTTAAACTAATTTGCATGTTTAATTTGATTTATTGAGAGGGATGTTTGCATTTGTTGTATTAGTTTAGCCCCTCATTTTTTTCTTTCTTTGGTCTCTCGGGGTTTTGTTGTTTTGTTTTCCTGTTTTAGCGCCAACTTCTGCATTTTGCCGAGTCCTTCAAACATCGAAACATGATGGCAAAGGCCAAATGGCCCACACAGTCTGCCCATCCATGGTAGCCATTATCTCTTCCTCTCTCTAAGAGATGCCATGTGCCTAGCCCACGCCTTCATGAATTCACAGTCTCTGTTTCTACCACCTCATCCAGGAGACTGTTCCACGCATCTACCACCCTTTCCGTAAAAAAGTATGTCCTTAGATTATTCCTGAGCCTATCACCTCTTCACTTCATCCTATGCCCTCTCATTCCAGAGCTTCCTTTCAAATGAAAGAGACTTGACTCATGCACATTTATACCACATAGGTATTTAAACATCTCTATCATATCTCCCCTCTCCCACCTTTCCGTTAAAGTATACATGTTGAGATCTTTAAGTCTGTCCCCATACGACTTATGACAAAGACCACATACCATTTTAGTAGCCTTCCTCTGGACTGACTCCATTCTTTGTATATCTTTTGGAAGGTGCGGCCTCCAGAATTGAGCACAATATTCTAAATGAGGTCTCACTAGAGTCTTATATAGAGGCATCAATACCTCCTTTTTCCCATTGGCCATACCTCTCCCTATGCATCCATCTAGCTTTTGCCATCACCTTTTCAACCTATTTGGCCACCTTAAGATCATCACATACAATCCCGCCCAAGTCCCGCTCTTCTGTCGTGCACATAAGTTCTTCACCCCCTAAACTGTACCGTCCCTTCAGGTTTTTGCAGCCCAAATGCATGACCTTGCATTTCTTAGCATTCATTTTTAGCTGCCAAATTTCAGACCATTTTTCAAGCTTCACTGGGTCTTTCTTTCACTAGGAGCGCCAGACTCCCTTCCTACAACTGAGAGAGATGTAATGCATGCCAAAGGTTTCTGTCTCGAAGAGAGGCAAGTCGCCGCCTTCCAATTTTTAGTGAAACACACACAAACCCTTGTCGTTGCTCTGAGCAACATCTAATATTTTCTTCAAGTGTGTAGCCAAATACATAACAATCAGGTTATGCATATCTGTTTCCGAAAGGCGTCTTGGCAGTTCTTAATGTTTTCACTTGCCTTCTAACCAACAGACTGACAGAAAATTAAAAGAGAGAGAGAGGCTCTGACAAACACTAATGGCTATTGACAGTTTGAGGGGTTTTTTTAAAAAAATTATTCAGCAAGAAATATTTAAATGCTGGAGAACTAGAGAGAAGTTATTGGAGCAGCAGTAAGTACTCATGCTTTGACTGGAGATTCAGATGGCCTTCTTTGACAATTTTGGTATTCTCACCCAAGTGCTGCATCTACTAATTTGCCCCTCTCCTTCCTTCCTCACATCTGTCACAGATGTAGTTAATGAACTAGCTCGGAGCCGAGCTTTCTTCTCCGCCCTTCTGCAGGCGCGAGTGCCAGACACAAGAGATAACGTCTGAATAAAATGACAGCAAACTTAGCGTGCCGTGGACTTGAGGGAGGAGGGAGAGAGGGAGGCAGGCGGGCAAGCGACGATTAATATCCCAGCTAAGCAGAAGCATTAAGGTGGGTAAAACTGTTTAAAATCCGAAAGTATCCCTGGTCACGCAGGAATTTGTAACTGAACTGGGAACGGCCCTCTTAATGGCACAGCCGTCCAAGACCAAGTACAGCTCTGTTCATCTTTTTTATTAGACTGTATAACTTCCTTGTAATATCACTCAGCAGACTTCATTAAAATTGATCTTCTGCCCATTTGTGCCTTCGCATTAAAAGCAAAAGGAGGCACTGGGTCTTTAAATGTTCTTCTGGTATCCATATCCACGTGTCGGTGGATGTTCTTTCAGAAAGTTGACCTTCGAGGTGACAGCCCTCCCTCCGCTGCTGGTCCCCTGTGGCTTCATTATATTATACAACGGAGGTTCCCAACCCTGTCCCAGAGGACCGCTAAGCCAGTTGAATTTTCAGGATAACCCTAATGAATATGCATGGAGCAGATTTACATGCCTGGCACCTTCATTATAAGCAGATCTCTCTCATGCATATTCACGAGGGCTCTCCTGAAAACCCGACTGGCCTGGTTGGGTTGGGAACCACTGGTATAGAATTTTTGAAAACTGTAAACTTTCTACGTGTTTAGATCTGAAAATACAAGACTAGGCATGAGTGGCAGCCGTAAGCATCTGATTACTACCGCTACTATTCATTACGTCTAAAGCTCTACGAGGCACACGCAGCGCTGTGCAACAAACATGCAAGAGACAGTTCCTGCTCAAAGAGCTTACACTCTAAATATGACAGACATACAGGGCAAAAGTGATTTTTTACATGCAACTCGGGTGGGAAAACACAAAGGACTTAGAGGCAGGGTGTAACGAAGGAATAACAACAGGAGCACGCGCTGATTCCCTTCCCCCGCACCTCTGTAAGGTTCCTGGCGCGAGGAGCAATCCCTGCGCTGCGTCGGCTCTCCCTCTGACATCACGTCCTAGTCGTGGAACCTGGAAGTCACCGAGGGAGAGCGCTGAGGCCGGCGCGAGCAGCAGGTTAGCGCTAGAGGTACAGTGGCGGGGAGTTGAAGGGGCGCGGCAGGGGAGGGGTGGGAAGGAGCAGGGGGAGGAGAGGCACCGGAGCCCCCACCAAGACAGCGCCCAGGGCAGTCCACCTCTCCGCCCCCTCCCCCCCTTACTATGCCACTGTGCACACAGTGAAGCTGTCCCCGCTGCATAACTACTTTGCGCACGTGTCCAACAGGCTTTCCCTAATCAGGGCGCGATTTCTCCACGCTTTGAAGTTACTTTTCATCAGCTTACTACATCGCTGCGCTTTCTTTTCTCACTAAATTGCTTGGTAGAACCAGCGGCTCAAGCCCGCCCAACATTTCGTCTCTCAGTATAGCTGGCAGGGATTCCAAAGCCCCACCAGCTGAAGGCCTCTTCCCTGCCAAAAGACACTGACATGTTGGGCTGCTTCTGGCACCGTCCTAGAGCCAATGTCATCTTATGGTGAAACTAAAATCCCTTTAAAACATATCATATATGTACAGCCAGGCCTTATGTAAAGTCTAAGTCTTGTTGATTTAACGGACCTGACACGGTCCGTGTTTCGGCTTCCGTAGAAAAGCCTTCCTCAGGGTGGCGGTCAATAAGCTTCCCAGTGGGTGGCGGTCAATAAGATACTCTTCAAAAGACAAGGCTTAAAGGCTGGAAAAACAGGGCCAAAATGATCACATAGTCAAAAACGCACTGGAAATCTGCACACAGCGTTAAAACCCACTGGGCCGACCGCTGAGGAAGGCTTTTTTATCGAAGCCGAAACACGGCCCATGTTGGGTCCATTAAATCAACAAGGCTTGGACTTTACAGAAGGCCTGGCTTTACATAGTTGATATGTGTATAAGTTATTTTCGTTTACAATAAAATTACATTTGTTCCTCACTCTCTCTTTGGTTTTCCTTGTTTATCCGTGGGGTTTTCTTCCTTCCGTTTGGTCTACTTGACTGTCCTGAAGCCGCCACTGTTCCTAGTCACAGGCCACTCCCAACCTCAGGCATTCTTAATGTGACCATATGTCCAGTTTTGAACGGAGCCGTCCTGTTTTTAGATCACCTGTCCAGTTGACCCCATGCACAGCTTTGGGACGCTGAAATGTCCCATTTTCAGAAAGAGCGTCCCGAAGCTGTGCCCAAAACATCGATCGCGGTCTGAAGGCAAAGCCCGGGATTTCTCCCTGCTTCCCCAACACCGATGCATCAACAGATCAGGTGCATGCAGCAACTGCACAAGTTTCACCTCAATGTCAATTCTGATGTCGGAGAGGAAGTTTCAGGCCAGCCAATCTCTGCCTGGAACTTCCTCTCAGACGTCAGAATTGACGTCGGGGGGGAGTGATGCTTGTACGCACCTGGCCTGTTGCTGCAGCAGCGGCAGCGGCTTGGCAGGGGGGGCAAGGAGAGAGAGAGAAAGAAAGAAAGAAAGGGGGGGCAGGGAGAGAGAAATAAATACAGAAAGAAAGGATGTACAGTCAGAAGGAAGTGCAACCAGAGACTCATGAAATCACCAGAGAGCAAAGGTAGGAAAAACGCTCTTATTTTCAATTTAGTGATCAAGATGTGTCAATTATGAGAATTTATATCTGCTGTCTATATTTTGCACTATATTTAATGGGTTCCAGGGGGAGAGGAGTGGTCCTGTCCCGTTTTGAGGAAAAAATAAATGGGCACATTATGCATGCTCAGTTTACATACATAAAGTGACCATTTATTTTTTTCCTCAAAATGGGACATCTATTAATTTTCAGTCCTTCCCCCAATCCTGCCCTAGCCCCACCCCCCAATTCCACCCCCAATTTCTTCCATTCATTTTTCATGTACTCGTAATATCTTATCAATTCATAATGGTAACCATAAAATTTTTAAAAACCCACAAAGCACACTATATGTAGAGAAAATGTTAATTATCGTTTATATTTGGGGGGGTTCAAAGATGTCAAGGCAGATGACTTTAAAATATGCACTGTCACCTCAAATATAGTGCAAAATATAAACAGCAGATATAAATTCTCAAAACTAACACATTTTGATCACTAAATTTAAAATAAAATAATTTTTCCTATCTTTGGTGATTTCATGAGTCTCTGGTTGCACTTTCTTCTGACTGTGCATCCAGTATTTATTTCTTTCTTTCTCCAGCCCCTTCCCTTTTGGGTCTAGGTCTCTCTCTTTCTTTCTCCAGCCCCATCCCCTTTGGGTCCAGGTCTCTCTCTCTTTTCCCTCCCCAGATCCAGTGCTAGTTCTTCTTTGGACCTTTGTTCCAGGTCTCCCTCTCTCTCTCTCCTCTATTATGATCTTCCATCTCTCTGCTCTTCCTCAAGGTCTCTCCCCCTGTCTGCACCTCGCATAGTCCTGCATCTGCCTCCTGTCATTCCCCTTTGGTCCAGGCCTTTCTCTCTCTAGTCTTTCTTCTGCTTACAACCCCCCTTTCTCTGCCTCTTTCTCTCCTTCTTCCCTCCCTCCCTCCTTCCTATGTCCCCTTCACTGCCTTTCAGCCTTTGTCTCACCCCCTCCCCGAAGCCAGCTAGCCAGCCTACTTCCCTCCCTGCCATGCCAAAGCCAGGCTACTTGTCTGTCTCCCTCCCTCCCTCCAGCACTGAAGCCTGTCCCCCCCGGACCAACCCCCGCTGTTGCTTCCTGCCTGATGAAGCCTAGCCTACCGCCGCTTCAAACCCCCTCTCCCCCGGTCCACCGCCATTGTCGCATGCTGCAACTAAAGAAAAGGAAGGTCCAGGTGCCGGCTCACAAACCTTCCCGACATCAATTCTGATGTCGGAGGGGAAGTTCTGGGCCAGCCAATCACTGCCTGGCTGGTCCGGAACTTCATCTCCAACGTCAGAATTGATGTCATGAAGTAGTTTTGTGGGCCGGCGCCTGGACCTTCCTGTTCTTTAGTTGCAGCGGGCGGCAGTGGACCGGAGGTGGGGTTTGAAGCGGCGGTAGGCCAGTCTTCGGTGGGCAGGAAGTAGCAGCGGGGGCTGGTTGGGGGGCAGGCTTCGGTGTTAGATGGAGGGAGGCAGACAGGCAAGCTGGCTTTGGCGTGGAAGGGAGGGACGGGAAGCGATCGCTTGTCCCAGGATGTTGTCTCTGAAAACAGGACATTTCAGCATTCCGAAGCTGTGCGTGGGGACAACGGGACAGGGGATCTAAAAACGGGATGGTCCCGTTCAAAACGGGTTGTATGGTCACATTATGCATGCATGAACCTCAGCATATGTGCAAGGAGGCTAGCGGCTGGAGGCTGGTGGCAGCAGCTCTATGACAGTGTTGCAGCCACTCAACAGGTCAATTCCTTTGGCGGGGAGGAGATCTTTAGTTGGTGTGGCTTGGGAAGCCCTGCCAGCACAGGTATATCGTTTACCCTGGGGTGCGCCGGGGGGGGGAAGCAGAAATTAAATTTGGATTTGCTTTAGTGGTGGTGGTGGGGAATGGGTGAGAGGGGTAATGGTGGTGGGGGAGATAAAATTTTTGGTTTTGGCCCGGCCACTTTGATCTCAGGCCCACCCTAAATCAACTGCTTGGCTATGCTGCTGGTTAGAAACAGCGCACTCAGCCACTGGCCTGCAGCTCTACCACATGGCAATAGAGGGCTGGGGGACATGCCCAAATTTGCGAGCAAAGCTCCTGCTAAGAACTGGCCGAGCACAAGCCAATTTTCTCTCGTGTGAGCAACAAGTTCGAAAAAAAAAATTTTTTCTCGTGTGACCAATAAGTTGAAAAACCTCCCAAGTTTTTTTGTGAGCGACCATGTAAAATCTGTGAGTGGAGCTCCTAGAAAGGATCGTCTGCGGTTTTAAACCCCGACTTCCCTGTTTGTTTGTTTTTTTTAGCTAGCTACTCTTTAGGCTACTCCTTGGACGGTGGAAGCAAAAGTAGCGGCATTTGTCAGTGCTAATAAAGCGGTTATGCTTAGGCCACACATCGAAGAGCTGCTGGATCTGTGCCTGCAAAACAGCCACATTGGTCCTGCGAATGAGCCATGTTTCATAGCTGCAAGGACTGTGTTGAGGAAAACAACTAGATCCATTTTGTGGCTTCACTGCCGCTGGGAATACTCGCACTTAAAACTTAGCACTATTTGTTTGGTTTCAGAGCTACCGGGAATGTGCTTGCCAAGCAGGAACAATATATTTATGGAGCAGACTTTGTTCCTGAAGCATTAATGGCAATGATTTGAGATTACAGCATTCATGTAGTCGGAGTGCTTTCATTTGTACTGATATGTGGGAACTAAGCTCTCTCCAGGCTGGATACAGCATAGAGAGGGGTCCGACAGTGGCATAGCAAGGGTGAGGGTGAGAAGTGCCTCGGGTAGGGCTCCATCCCTAGCAGTCTTCAAATCCAAGCTAAAAGCCCATTTTTTTTTTAAACTGCTTTCAACTTTTGACTCCCATTCATTGCTGTCAGATACCTAGACCCGCTGTATTATTTCCTCTACCATAATCTCCCCAACCCTGAAATGTCCTGTCTAAATAAGATTGTAAGCTCTTCTGAGCAGGGACCGTTTATTGTATGTTAAAATGTCAGATACCTAGACCCACTCTATCATTTCCTCTACCATAATCTCCCCAACCCCGAAATGTCCTGTCTAAATAAGATTGTAAGCTCTTCTGAGCAGGGACTGTCTATTGTATGTTAAAATGTCAGATACCTAGACCCACTGTATCATTTCCTCTATCATAATCTCCCCAACCCCGAAATGTCCTGTCTAAATTAGATTGTAAGCTCTTCTGAGCAGGGACTGTCTATTGTATGTTAAAATGTCAGATACCTAGACCCACTGTATCATTTTCTCTACCATAATCTCCCAAACCCCGAAATGTCCTGTCTAAATTAGATTGTAAGCTTTTCTGAGCAGGGACCGTCTATTGTATGTTAAAATGTTAGATACCTTGACCCACTGTATTATTTCCTCTACCATAATCTCCCCAACCCTGTAATGTCCTCTCTAAATAAGATTGTAAGCTCTTCTGAGCAGGGACCATCTATTGTATGTTAAAATGTCAGATACCTAGACCCACTGTATCATTTCCTCTACCATAATCTCCCCAACCCTGTAATGTCCTCTTTAAATAAGATTGTAAGCTCTTCTGAGCAGGGACCGTCTATTGTATGTTAAAATGTCAGATACCTAGACCCATTATAACCTCCCCAACCCTGAAATGTCCTGTCTAAATTAGATTGTAAGCTCTTCTGAGCAGGGACAGTCTATTGTATGTTAAAATGTCCGATACCTAGACCCGCTGTGTCATTTCCTCTACCATAATCTCCCCAACCCTAAATGTCCTGTCAAAATTAGATCGTAAGCTCTCCTGAGCAGGGACTATCTATTGTATGTTAAAATGTCAGATACCTAGACCCACTGTATCATTTCCTCTATCATAATCTCCCCAACCCCGAAATGTCCTGTCTAAATTAGATTGTAAGCTCTTCTGAGCAGGGACTGTCTATTGTATGTTAAAATGTCAGATACCTAGACCCACTGTATCATTTTCTCTACCATAATCTCCCCAACCCCGAAATGTCCTGTCTAAATTAGATTGTAAGCTTTTCTGAGCAGGGACCGTCTATTGTATGTTAAAATGTCAGATACCTTGACCCACTGTATTATTTCCTCTACCATAATCTCCCCAACCCTGTAATGTCCTCTCTAAATAAGATTGTAAGCTCTTCTGAGCAGGGACCATCTATTGTATGTTAAAATGTCAGATACCTAGACCCACTGTATCATTTCCTCTACCATAATCTCCCCAACCCTGTAATGTCCTCTTTAAATAAGATTGTAAGCTCTTCTGAGCAGGGACCGTCTATTGTATGTTAAAATGTCAGATACCTAGACCCATTATAACCTCCCCAACCCTGAAATGTCCTGTCTAAATTAGATTGTAAGCTCTTCTGAGCAGGGACAGTCTATTGTATGTTAAAATGTCCGATACCTAGACCCGCTGTGTCATTTCCTCTACCATAATCTCCCCAACCCTAAATGTCCTGTCAAAATTAGATCGTAAGCTCTCCTGAGCAGGGACTATCTATTGTATGTTTAAATGTACAGCACTGCGTATGCCTTTCAGCGCTATAGAAATAATAAATAGTAGTAGTAGTAGTTACCAGACGGCCGGATTTCCCCGGACATGTCCTCCTTTTGAGGTTATGTTCAGGGGTCCGGATTAGAGAGTTGCACAGGGACAGAAATCCCACCCATCCCCACCCGTCCTCATCAGGATCCTCTCCGTCCCCATCCGTCCCCGCCAGGATCCTTTCCGTCCCCACCCTTCCCCGTCAGGATCCTCTCCGTCCCCACCCGTCCTCGTCAGGATCCTCTCCATCCCCACCCGTCCCCGCAAGGAATTACCTCCATCCCCATAAAAAGCAGCAATTAATTCTGACAGGATCATCAATTCCACAGTTTCTTTTGCTGTTTTCCTTGTGGAATCTCTTTGGTGGAACCCTTTTTTTGTTTTCTGTTCAGGTAATTAACTTATAAACCCCCTCTTTTACTAAGGCTGACGTGTCCATTATATTATATGGACGAACCCTGCTTCCAAAGCCTTCCATCCCCGTGGGAGTCCTGTTGGCTAGAGGGGGGTCCCCGTGGGAGTCCCATGGGTTAGGGGGGGATTCCCACGGGACCCCCGCAAGACCCACGGGATTCCTGCGATCCCCGTCTCGTGCAGACCTCTAGTCCGGATGGCTTTTCAAAACCCAGCACTTTGTCCGGGTTTTCAAAAGCTGTGTTGGGCAGGGAGCGGGGGTGGCTAGGGCTAGCTTGGGGGTGGGATTAGGGTGGGGATGGGGAGGGGCTAGAGGTCACAACCCTAGCCCCTCCCCTGCCTCCTTCTCCATCCCCCGCCCCCCACTTCCACATGCTCCTTTCTGCCCCACGCGCTCCATTTCCCTTCCCCCTGTGAGCAACAACCCCTCCCCCCACCCTGCTGTCGCACCAGCATTGGCTCTTCCTCCGACGCACTTCCTCGGCACGGGTCCAGGAAGTGACATCAGAGGAAGAACCGACGCTGGCACGACAGCGGATTGGGGGTTGCTGCTCGCGCCAGGAACGTTACAGAGGTACAGGGGAAGGGAAGCGGCATGCCAGCACAGCAGTGGGGTTGGGGGTGGGAAAGGAATGGGGAGGATGCCTATGCTCTCACCAAGATGATGCCTGGGGTGAAACCCCCACATTTTACTGTGCCACTGGGGTCAGAAGTTTCAAGTTTATTAGGTTTTTATATACCGCTTATCTAGATTATCTAAGCGGTTTTACAATCAGCTACACAAGTATTTTTCCCTGTCTGTCCTGGTGGGCTCACACTTTAGCTAATGTACCTGGGGCAATGGGGGGATTAAGTGACTTGCCCAAGGTCACAAGGAGCAGCTTGGGTTTGAACCTACATTCTCAGGGTGCCGAGGCTGCAGCTCCAACCACTCCTCCACTGAAACATCCCAAGTAATGGAGGATATTTTCGACAGATGTACAGAGAGGATGTGTGTGTGGGAGGGGGAGGGGCGGCGTAATTTTATAATTAGGTGCCCAAAAATATGCATAATGTGACCATACAGCCCAGCAAGGGTTAAACACTACAACCAGTATCAAGAAACAAGGAGCCCAAAACAACAGGGGCCCAACACAGAGAAACAATACCTAGGAGTGGTGAAAGGGAAGTTGAGGGCTTAGCAAAGGCTTATCAACTCTGCTGCAAGATTAATCTTAGGAGTTCCTAGGGGTACCCATGTAACTCCTGTGTTGAAGAAACTACACTGGTTACCTATGCACCAAAGAGTGTAGTTTAAGATTGTTGCGATCATACATCAGACATTGTATCCTGCTTCCCCAAAGATCTTACAAGAATTCTTCCAGATCTATAAACCGAGAAGATAGCTTAGAGATGAAAACGGGATGAAATTAAGTTTGGAGGATAGAATGTCGACTACGCATGCTAGGATCGGAGCATCAGTGATATCTGTGGCTGGCATAGAACTATGGAATGCCCTGCGGTTTTGCGGTTTTAAGAAAATGCCGAAAACTCAATTGTTCGCCAATGCCTTCTTATGCTAAGGGTAGGTCATGCCAGTCCAATCTAATCAGCTTCTTTGACTGGGTAACAAGAAGACTGGACTCAGGAGAGTCCTTGGACGTCGTGTACCTGGACTTCAGCAAAGCGTTTGACAGCGTCCCACACCGCAGGCTGCTGAACAAGATGAAATCGATGGGATTAGGAGAGACTCTAACTGCATGGGTTAAAGATTGGCTTCATGGCAGACTTCAGAGGGTGGTGGTTAACGGTACCTTCTCTAAAATGTCAGAGGTGACTAGCGGAGTGCCACAGGGTTCGGTCCTGGGCCCACTCCTCTTCAACATATTCATTGGGGATCTAACTCAAGGGCTTCAAGGCAAGGTAACCTTATTCGCTGATGACGCCAAACTATGCAATATAGTAAACGGCTATAATCTACAGGATGCTATGGAGCAAGACCTGCGTACTTTAGAAAAATGGTCCTTGATCTGGCAGCTGGGCTTCAACGCCAAGAAATGTAAGGTCATGCATCTCGGTAACGGAAATCCTTGCAGAACTTACACCCTGAATGGAGAAACTTTAACCAGGACTACGGCAGAATGAGACTTAGGAGTAATCATCAGTGCTGACATGAAAGCAGCCACTCAAGTGGAGAAGGCTTCATCTAAAGCACGGCAAATGATAGGTTGTATCAAGAGAAGCTTCGTCAACAGGAAGCCTGAAGTCATGATGCCATTGTACAGAGCCATGGTGAGACCTCATCTGGAATACTGTGTGCAATTCTGGAGGCCACATTACCGTAAGGATGTGCTCAGAATTGAATCAGTTCAGCGGATGGCCACCAGGATGGTCTCGGGGCTAAAGGGACTCCCGTACGAAGAAAGACTGAGCAAATTGCAGCTCTACACTCTCGAAGAGCGTAGGGAGAGGGGAGACATGATTGAGACATTTAAGTAAATCACGGGACGGGTCGAGGTGGAAGATGATATCTTTCTTCTCAAGGGACCCTCGACCACAAGAGGACATCCGCTCAAGCTCAGGGGAGGGAAGTTTCGTGGAGACACCAGGAAGTACTTCTTCACGTAGAGAGTGATTGAGCAATGGAACAAGCTTCCAGTGCAGGTGGTCGAGGCACGCAGCATCCCAGACTTCAAGAACAAATGGGATACCCATGTGGGATCCCTACGAGGTCATGCCAAGGGATAGGGTTACTAGGACTTGAATGAGCGGGTCAGTAGAGTGACAGTATAATTACAATTATACTTCAGGGGGTCAGTAGACTTAAGAGGGTGGGTAAATAGTATGGGCAGACTTGATGGGCTATAGCCCTTTTCTGCTGTCATCTTTCTATGTTTCTATGTTTCTATAATCGCCTTTTAGAATTCTTTTGACAGCAATGTATGATTTAAAGCTTGCTTGTATTTCTGAATTCACTGAATTTGCGCTCTATCCCTGTTTATAACAGGGACGATTAATGATGTTGTTTAGACATGTCTATGTTATATGTGGTAATCGCAGGGAAACGAGATTTTATGTATGTGATATGGAAACCGCATAGTTGTATGCGGTATATAAATTTTTTAATAAATAAGGGCAGCAAATCAGCAATATACAGCGTACATGACGTGCCACCTGAAGTTTTTGTGTTAATCAGACAGAACCCCCCCCTTCCTCACCCGTCCATCCCACCCCCCATCCACACCCCGCTGAGACTACTTTTAAATCTCTTTGGGCATGGGGCCGTTACCGCGCAGCAGCCGCTAGCGTGGCTTTGTAAAACAGGCCCTTAATGATATCTTGATCAAGCGGAGTTATTTATCTGCTACTTGGCAGCTCCCAATAATTAAATTAAACCATACACTATAAAGAAGCTACTGTCACCATTCAATTCTTCTACGATGACATTTTTTGCGTCTGTATTTACCAAAGAAGATGTACACAGCATACCGGAACCCATCAGGCTATATGCTGGAAACGAAGATGGAAAGCTGACAGGATTGACGGTCAGTCTAGAGGAGGTGTGTAGGCAGATTGATAGGCTAAAGAGCGATAAATCCCTGGGACCGGATGGCATCCATCCGAGGGTCATCAAGGAACCGAAAGGGACCATAGCAGAACTGCTTCAACTAATAGCCAATCTGTTGATCAAATCGGGAAAGATTCCGGAAGACTGGAAGGTGGCGAATGTTATGTCGATCTTCAAGAAAGGTTCGAGGGGAGATCCGGGAAACTACAGAACTGTGAATCTGACCTTGGTACCGGAAAGATGGTAGTGTCACTGATAAAGAACAGCATCATTGATCACCTTTATGGACATGGGCTGATGAGGACCAGTCAGCACGGTTTTAGCAAAGGCAGATCGTGTTTGATGAACTTGCTGCACTTCTTTGAGGGAGTAAACAGACAGATAGACAAGGACGATCCAGTCAACATTGTATATCTGGATTTTCAGAAGGCGTTCGACAAGATTCCCCATGAATGACTAATTCGGAAAATTGCGAGCCATGGAATCGAGGGTGAAATACTCACGTGGATTAAAAACTGGCTGGAGCATAGGAAACAGAGAGTGGGTGTAAATGGACAATACTCAGACTGGAAGAGAGTCACCAGTGGGGTGCCGCAGGGCTCGGTGCTTGGACCCGTGCTCTTTAACATCTTTATAAATGATCTGGACATAGGTACGGCGATCGAGGTGATTATATTTGCGGACAATACGAAGTTATTCAGAGTAGTAAAGACGCAGGGGGATTGCGAAGATCTGCAACGTGACATAATCAAGCTCGAGGAATGGGCATCGACATGGCAGATGAGGTTCAACGTGGATAAGTGTAAAGTGATGCATGTCGATAACAAAAATCTCATGCACGAATACAGGATGTCCGGGGCGGTACTTGGAGAGACCTCCAAGGAAAGGGACTTGGAAGTTCTGATTGACAAGTCGATGAAGCCGTCCACGCAATGTGCGGCAGCGGCAAAAAGGGCAAACAGAATGCTGGGAATGATAAAGAAGGGGATCACGAACAGATCAGAGAAGGGTACCGGGCCACGGTGCGCCCTCACCTAGAGTATTGCGTCTAACACTGGTCGCCGTACATGAAGAAGGACACGGTACTACTCGAAAGGGTCCAGAGAAGAGCGACTAAGACGGTTAAGGGGCTGGAGGAGTTGCTGTACAGTGAAAGATTAGAGAAACTGGGCCTCTTCTCCCTCGAACAGAGAAGATTGAGAGGGGACATGATCAAAACATTCAAGGTACTGAAGGGAATAGACTTACTAGATAAAGACAGGTTGTTCACCCTCTCCAAGGTAGAGAGAACGAGATGGCACTCTCTAAAGTTGAATGGGGATAGATTCCGTACGAATGTAGGGAAGTTCTTCTTCACCCAGAGAGTGGTAGAAAACTGGAACGCTCTTCCGGAGGCTGTTATAAGGGAAAACACCCTCCATGGACTCAAGACAAAGTAGATAAGGACAGGTTGTTCACCCTCTCCAAGGTAGGGAGAACGAGAGGGCACTCTCTAAAGTTGAATGGGGATAGATTCCGTACGAATGTAGGGAAGTTCTTCTTCACCCAGAGAGTGGTAGAAAGCTGGAACGCTCTTCTGGAGGCTGTTATAGGGGAAAACACCCTTCAGGGATTCAAGACAAAGTTAGACAAGTTCCTGCTGAACAAGAATGGGTGCTGGTAGGGCTAGTCTCGGTTAGGGTGCTGGTCTTTTGACCAGAGAGCTGCCGCGTGAGTGGACTGCTGGGCATGATGGACCAATGATCTGACCCAGAAGCGGCAATTCTTATGTTCTTATGACACAATATTTAGCACCCCCTATCAGCTCTAGCTCCTGAAGACGCTTTTGATAGCGAAACAGTCTTGTGTCGAGCTAAGCTGCATTATATTGTTTGGAAATCATTTCAAGGAGTGAACTTTGGTCTGGAAAGCGGATGTGGTATTCAAGAAGAGGCCTTTCGTGAGGTGGAAGATGCGGCTCATTTTTTTAATTCAACTGATGATATTGAGGACACGGGATATGTAACATGAACTTTGGATAGTGAGTGTGGGGGTGACCAATTGAAATGTGTGTGTGCGTATGATAAGAACATAAGAATAGCCAAAGGTCCATCAAGCCCAGTAGCCTTTTCTCATGGTGGCCAATCCAGGTCACTAGTACCTGGCCAAAAACCCAAAGAGTAGCAGCATTCCTTGCTACCGATCCAGAGCAAGCAGTGGCTTCCTCCATGTCTTTCTCAATAATAGACTATGGACTTTTCCTCCAGGAACTTGTCTAAACCTTTCTTAAAACCAGCTACTCTATCCGCTGTTACCACATGTAACTTAGGAGCAGTGGTTGCACACACAAAAAAATTTAAATAATAAAAAAAAAAGATGCTAAATATTATATTTTTGTAGTAGAATTGAATGGTGATAGCAGCTTCTTTATAGTATATGGTTTAATGAATATGCATGAGGCAGATTTGCATGTCTATCACCTCTATTATTTGCAAATCTGCCTCATGCATATTCATTAGGGATATCTTAAAAACCCGGCTGGCTGGGAGCCCCGCCAGGACAGGTTTAAGAACCACTGCCGTAAGCCACACCTTGCGCGCTTGAAAGTCGTACCCACGACTGTGAGCTGCATATCAATTTCTGTTGATTTCCACAGTATTGTAGGCCAGTAAAGCAAACCTTCTGATAAAAATGGATGAATGGTTTTCTCCCTCTTGATCTATATTGCAAGGCTGTTTTGGACAAAAGAAAGAAAGAAAAAAAAAAAAAGAGAGAGATCTTGAGGTGTCCAATTATAACAAGGGCTCTCTCTTTTCCAGACGGAGTACGCAAATCAACAGAAATGCTTGGCTTCATTAAATAGTTATATCTGTCGATAGCTTGATCAGCTGTATCGGTAGGTGTTCAGGCATCCATTGCTTCTTTGTCTTTTCTAATGTAATTGTAACGTGTGTACTTTGAGATCACCGTTGCAAGCAGATGGCGGTACATTTGTCAAATGCACTTTGCCCGAGAAGAGCTTCGATTCAAAGCAGCTGAAGTTGTCTGCTTTTGCTAAACCACTGATCTTGATGTTGATGAATAGGCCTCGTAAAAGCCAAGCTTAAGCCCAGGCCTCTGCTAACTTTTACGGAACGTTCGTTAGCGACATGAATGGATTGGCAAGCGCATCGATCGGGCTGCCCTGTGCTCACCGGCAGATTGCATTAGCTTACACTTAGTTATTTTTTTTTCGAACTAGCGTGTGTTAGTATGTCTATCATTTGCTCTAACAGCAGGACCTCAAGAACCCTCAGGAATGGAAATAGCATTACTTAAAAGGATCAAGGTCTGTTCGTTACCCCGTGTAGGAATAAACTTCAGAATCCATATTCCATAAAAAGTTAGGGCCAGCAAAACAGGTGGCGGATGGGTGAAATAACGTCCTGATGAAATGTGACGGATGTAAAACCGCTAATGGGAATCAGCAAAACAATGTGATAAATAAGTACTAAGAACCAGGGAAGTTTAAGGAGTTCTCAAAGTATTGACTATAGGGAAAACAGGAAAGCCCTAGTAAATGTCAAAATGAAAGAAGGTGACTTTTTCAATGATGCTGAGTGGGGTAACCCTATTCTGGGATCTCCTAGAACAAACTAGCATGCCTCCCGAGATTCCAAATGTGCCGCGGCACACTGAGGAGGAAGAGAGGCGCCTACCAGCTGACTTCCCTACTTGGTACAGCGCCAGCGCTGCTCGATTCACCGAAGGCCTGCATGTTTCCCCCTTTTCTCTAGCGCCCTCCGGCTTCCCCCCTGGCCTCCTGATAATTACAGCAGCCTGCAGAGGATCACCGGTAGGTAAAATGATTTTATTTTCAATGTAGTGATTGAAATGTGTCAGTTTTGAGAAGTTATATCTGCTGTGTTTGTATTTTGTGTGTATATGAAAAATGAAAGGGAAAAACTGCATTACAATTAGTAAAGGGGGCGGGATCTGGTGCAGAGGTTTTTTTTTGGGGGGGGGGTGCTAAGGAAGTCTGTGGTTGGGGGACTCAGTTTGCTGAACTGTAAGGCCCTGATTCTACCGTATATAGGTCACATAAAAAATCGGTACTGACTAGTGTGGCACTAAGTATGATTCTATAAAAGTTAGCCAGCATAAATAATAATAGGAGAATCTATTTTCACATAGATAACGCGCACCCGTGTAAAACGCGCACACGGGTATAGCGTGCAAAAAACACAAATTTATGTACAGAAATTTTTATATACCGCGCACACCCGTATACCGCGCATGCTGCCCGACTCTCCCGTCACCGCCTGACTCTCCTTTCGCCCGCCCCGACTCTCCTCTGGCCACCCCGACTCTCCTTTCACCCGCCCGACTCTCCTCTCCCCCTTGAAGTCCTGTCCCCACCCTGAAAGCCTGATGCCCCCCCCGACGTCCGATTCACCCCCCCAGGACCGCTCGCACCCCCACCCCGAAGGACCGCTCGCACGCACCCCCACCCCGAAGGACCGCTCGCACGCACCCACACCCCCACCCCGAAGGACCGCTCGCAGGCACTCCCACCCGCACCCCCACCCTGAAGGACCGCTCGCACTCCCACAGCCTCCCGACCCCCCCATCATGTAGAAGCTCCTACCGGTGTCCTGCTGCTTCCTCTTAGCGGTCCCGACTCCCCGACACAATCGGGGCAAGAGGAAGCTCAAGCCCTCTTGCCCCAGCCAACCGCAGCACCCCTGACACGATCGGGGCAAGAGGGAGCTCAAGCCCTCTTGCCCCAGCCAACCGCGGCACCCCCGACACGATCGGAGCAAGAGGGAGCTCAAGCCCTCTTGCCCCCCCCCCCCGACTCCCCGACACGATCAGGGCAAAAGGGAGCCCAAGCCCTCTTGCCCCGCCGACTCCCCAACTCCCCGACAATATCGGGCCAGGAGGGAGCCCAAGTCCTCCTGGCTCTTGCGACCCCCCCCCCCCGCTAGTTGTTCGGGCCAGGAGGGAGCCCAAACCCTCCTGGCCACGGCGACCCCCTACCCCCACCCCGCACTACATTACGGGCAGGAGGGATCCCAGGCCCTCCTGCCCTCGACGCAAACCCCCTCCCCCCAACGACCGCCCCCCCAAGAACCTCCGACCGCCCCCCCAGCCGACCCGCGACCCCCCTGGCCGACCCCCACGACACCCCCACCCCCTTCCCCGTACCTTTGTATAGTTGGCCGGACAGACGGGAGCCAAACCCGCCTGTCCGGCAGGCAGCCAACAACGGAATGAGGCCGGATTGGCCCATACATCCCAAAGCTCCGCCTACTGGTGGGGCCTAAGGCGCCTGGGCCAATCAGAATAGGCCCGAGAGCCTTAGGTCCCTCCTGGGGGCGGGGCCTTGGGCACATGGTCGGGTTGAGCCCATGTGCCTCAGGCCCCGCCCCCAGGTGGGACCTAAGGCTCCCGGGCCTATTCTGATTGGCCCAGGCACCTTAGGCCCCACCAGTAGGTGGAGCTTTGGGACGGATGGGCCAATCCGCCCTCATTCCGTCGTTGGCTGCCTGCCGGACAGGCGGGTTTGGCTCCCGTCCGTCCGGCCAACTATACAAAGGTACGGGGAAGGGGGGTGGGGGTGTCATGGGAGTCGGCCAGGGGGGTCGCGGGTCGGCTGGGGGGGCGGTCGGAGGTTCTTGGGGGGGCGGTCGTTGGGGGGAGGGGGGTTTGCGTCGAGGGCAGGAGGGCCTGGGATCCCTCCTGCCCGTAATGTAGTGTGGGGTGGGGGTAGGGGGGTCACCGTGGCCAGGAGGGTTTGGGCTCCCTCCTGGCCCGAACAACTAGCGGGGGGGGGGGTCGCCAGGGCCAGGAGGACTTGGGCTCCCTCCTGGCCCGATATTGTCGGGGAGTTGGGGAGTCGGCGGGGAAAGAGGGCTTGGGCTCCCTTTTGCCCCGATCGTGTCGGGGGTGCCGCGGTTGGCTGGGGCAAGAGGGCTTGAGCTCCCTTTTGCCCCGATCGTGTCGGGACCGCCAAGAGGAAGCAGCAGGACACCGGTAGGAGCTTCTACATGATGGGGGGGGGGGTCGGGAGGCTGTGGGGGTGCGAGCGGTCCTTCAGGGTGGGGGTGTGGGTGCGGGTGGGAGTGCGTGCGAGCGGTCCTTCGGGGTGGGGGTGCGGGTGCGTGCGAGCGGTCCTTCGGGGTGGGGGTGCGAGCGGTCCTGCGGGGGGGGGTGTGAATCAGACGTGGGGGGGGAACTATGTAAAAAAATTTTTGTACAACGCGCTCACGCGTATAACGCGCAAGGGTGTGCGCGGTACGTAAAAACCACGTATAACGCGCGCGTTATATGCGAGAAAATACGGTAGATTTATCTTAATACTTTATAACTCACAGACCTCAGTGATACCATCTGTATGCCACTAAACTTTTAGATCATACAGAATATCAGTATCCCTAATCGTCATTGGTCTCTTATAGTCATTTTATTCTAGTTTTAAATATTTGTATTAAAGTAATATACTCATCTATACTACGCGGTTGGGGGTAAGCACTCCGATGTAGTCCTACGTTTCGCCCCTAAGGGCTGTATCAAGGAAATCCCCCTCAATTCAAACAGCTCATGCTCCCCGCGCTATAAGATTGATTCAACTTTAGGTACATTTTATAGAATTTGGGGAGGGGGCAATGAACATACGAGGCTATAACGTGAGGTAAAGGCTGCCTTAAGGGCTTTAGTGGCGCTAGAAAAGGTTCAAAGAAGAGCGACCAAGATGGTAAAAGGGATGGAACTCCTCTCGTATGAGGAAAGACTAAAACGGTTAGGGCTCTTCAGCTTGGAAAAGAGACGGCTGAGGGGGAGATAGGATTGAAGTTTACAAAATCTTGAGTGGAGTAGAACGGGTACAAGTGGATCGAGTTTTCACTCCGTCAAAAATTACAAAGACTAGGGGACACTCGATGAAGTTATAATGAAATACTTTTAAAACCAATAGGAGGGAATATTTTTTCGCTCAGAGAATAGTTAAGCTCTGGAACGCATTGCTAGAGGCTGTGGTAAGAGCAGATAGCGTAGCTGGTTTTAAGAAAGGTTTGGACAAGTTCCTGGAGGAAAAGTCCATAGTCTGTTATTGAGAAAGGCATGTTGGGAAGCTACTGCTTGCCCTGGATCGGTAGCATGGAATGTTGCTACTCTTTGGGATTCCGGAATCTTGCTACTCCTTGGGATTCTGTATGGAATATTGCTACTCCTTGGGTTTTGGCCAGGTACTAGTGACCTGGATTGGCCACCGTGAGAACGGGCTACTGGGCTTGATGGACCATTGGTCTGACCCAGTAAGGCTATTCTTATGTTCTTATGATGAAATCACTAATTCACGCTTTTCCTATTAATTTCAATATAAGACTTTCATGCTGATTTCACAGTCTGAAGTGGAGCAATGTTAAGCCAGATGTGCCCAGAATTTCTCTGCGACAAAATAAGACAAATCCCTTAGCTTCTAAGAGTGTGAAACCTAATCGTGGAGGAGGTCATTTCATACATCATTTTCTGCTTGTAAAGAATGCTGTAGAAATAGAAATCGAGACAGACGAAAGGAGATAATGACCGCAAGGCCTGTCCACTCTGCCCAGCCATGCCATCTCCTAGCCCTTCCTCTCCGGCAGATAAGGTTACGAGATGTCCAGAAAAGCCCGGACACATCCTCTTTTTAGAGAACCATTCAGTTGCCTGGACAGACTTCAAAACCTGCCAGTTTGTCCGGGTTATGGTAGGTCCCAAACTCGGGGCCGCGTCTGGAGAGATTCCGAGCATGCGCGGATATGACACGATAATGTCACACTTTGGGCTCCTTTTACAAAGGGGCGCTAGCGTTTTTAGCACACGCGCTGGATTAGCGCGCGCAACCCGAAAAACTGCCGCCTGCTCAAGAGGAGGCGGTAGCGGCTAGCGTGCACGGCATTTTAGCACGCGCTATTCCGCGCGTTCAGGCCCTAACGCACCTTTGTAAAAGGAGCCCTTTGTGCTGTATAGTCCGACGAGGGAAACTAGAAGCTTACACTTATTCGCTTACCCAAAAACTAATGGCTGTAGATACAAGACTTTTTTGGACAGGACCCTAGCGTTTCAAGCAGGTAAACAGCAGTCTTGTTTAGGTAAATGCATTTGTCAAGCTATGTCGCCTTACTGCTTTTTTCGGAAAGCAATTAAGACGACGCTGTTTGATAAATTCATCTCCTAACACAGGTCCTCATTACTAAAAATTGTATTTTAATTAAATGTTTGTATTTTGTGTCCTTTTACGAAACACTTTGTATTTCTATACCATTTCTGTATTTCGCTGATTGTCCAGCTTTCTTCAGTGTAAACCGCCTAGAAATCTCTTTGGTTATGGCGGTATAGAAGAATAAAGTTATAATCTCTTCTCTTCAAAATCACAGGTCTCTGGAACGACCTTACTATCCCGTTGCGGAACCTGGGCTCTCTCCAACTATTCCCGCAAGCAACTGAACACTTGGCTCTTCTCTAACATGTCATTCTATTTTCCCCCTTACTCTTCCATTCTATATATAAGCTCATGTAAACCTTTTCCTTTCTCTTCTTATATTTTAAGCTCTTGTAAACCGTGCCGAGCTCCACTTCCGTGGAGAGGATGCGGTATATAAACTTAAGGTTTAGTTTAGTTTAGTTATGTTATCCGCACATGCTCTGAGGCTCTCCAGAGGTGGCCCCAAGCTTTGTGAAGAAGAGACAAGGTTTGTGTGATTGGGGCAGAATGGGGCGGGGCCAGGGACCGAACAGGGTGGGGCCACATGTCATAATTTTTCATTATGAAATCTCTTAACCCGGCCTGTAGTGACCCTAGCTTTCTTGAATTCAGATAAATCTTTGTCTCCACCACAAATTTACTACCCTTTCTGCTACTGTTAAGATTAGTTTTGGGGTGGTTCAGTTGTGGGGAAGTTTGGTTAAATTTAGACTTTGCTACATAGTTGTCCAGATGAGGCCTGAATTATATATATATTTTTTAAGAGAATTAATCTGTCAGCATTATTGATCCAAGTTGGTATACTGAGAAGCATTGCAACGTGGAGCTGGATTGTTCATTCTAGGTGAGATCATGAAACGGAAGAACCATGGTGGAAGGCCAGTTAGGTCTTGATGATCTGGGACCATTATGCCCACCCATGAAGATAGTCAGGGCCGGATTTAGATGAAAAGAGGCCCTAGGCTATTCCACTTATGAGGCCCTTTCACCTCCCATTTTTAAGTTTGTAAATTACATGAGAGATAATAAAATACATCATTACTGTGATATATATCAATATGTTAAATGAAACATGTTGTTATTGGTACTAACCTTTATAAAAAATGTGACACGGATAATAAATAAAAAAAAGTCAAGAACACTTATTTGGACATTTATTCTCAGTACCATATATAGTACTTGTAACAATAACTAATCAAACATAACACACAACATTGCCCCTTCCTATGTCCGTAGTGCCCCCAGTGCGTCCTTCCTCACCTCACCCCCTCTCCCCCTCTCCGATGCCAGCCTGCCTGCCTCCCATCCCCCTTCCACTGAAACCCCCCATCCCCCCCATGCTAGTCTGGGCCGCCCCCTGTCCTGACGGATCCACGTTTTGCCTCTCTCCCCGCGGGGCTGGGCTTTGCCCAACTGTTTCCGGACTGACGTCTTTCCCTCCCCGATCCTCCTCCCAGGGCGAGAAAAAGAAAGGGAGAAGCCGAGTCGGCGCCCGGTTGCGGCCGGAGCCAGTTCCGATCCCGAAGCGTAGAATTTCTCCTTATTTTCGGTTCAGTGTTTTAGTGTTCACTGTTTTTAGAATAGTGTAATTTTAATTTTGCTAACAATTTGAATGTAGGCCCCTCTTGATCTTGAGGCCCTAGGCTGAAACCTAGTTAGCCTATAGGAAAATCCGGCCCTGAAGCTCTGCTGAGATTGCCCTTTGATGGGCCTATCAGAGAATGGGTTGTGTAGGTTTAAGCTAACTAGGACTTTACATCTTAGGACCAATTCCCATGTTTTAATCCTCATTACATTGGACCAATCATGAATCGCCAAGCTTCATTATAGCCATATTAGCCTGTCATTAGCCATTAGGACTTACCATTAATGACTATGGTGACAAATCCTATATAATAATGAATTTCCTGGATATTTGGGGAAGGAGAAGGAGAATGTAGGAGAGCTAAGTATGAGTGAGAGCCAGAATGAGACAGTGAGAGCTTGACAGAATGTGAGAGAGAACTGGGGACTTCCAGTCTTGCAGAGGGACTGGAAAGACATGCCATTGAAAAGGATGCCTTGCTAAGAAGGGGGGAAGGGGAGAGAGGGAGTAATGACAATCTCTCCCTGGGTAGAGAAATTTCTATTCAAACTGAGCTAACATCAGAAATGCTGCTACAGTGAAATTCTAGATTTCATTCTTCCAGGGACTTATTTCAATTATTTCTTACCTCAGTGTTAAAATATCCAGATAACAATATACCACATTTACAAAAATTATACTACTTAAATGTGCCGAAAGACAAAGATAAGATGGAAGAACAACCAGGAGACTTGGATCTCACTGGTATCTTGGAATCATCTCAGATTGAGATTACGGCTAGAGCTACTTTATTAGTAACTTTTGTTTTTCTACAACGTAAAGAAGCTATTCTTCGTCTGTTCTATAGGACTGATAAATGTTCAATTTCATGGAGGTAAAATCACAATTTTTCCTGATGTTTCAAAGTAGACACAAGTCAGGCGCAAAAAATTCCTGACTTATCGTCAATCAATATTAAACCTGGGAGCGACCTTTCAACTACGTTTCCCCTGTAAATGCTGCATTACATACCAAGCTAATAGATATATCTTCTATGAACCTGAACAGTTGCAATTCTTTTTGGAAGGTAAAGCAGCAATAAGAAAGCCAGAAGCTTCTATGGAAACCACCATTCAGGCTGTATAAATAGAATTATCCAACAGTCTTCTGTATTTCTTTCAATTGTTTTTCATTTTTCTTAAAATCCAACTTCCCTTGGAAGTGATTGATTTCTCTCTTCTGATTTGTGGACTGTAATCATGGTATTAGCTATGTATAACTATTGATTATTTTTCTTATGAGATTATTTAATTTCCTGTCAAGTCGTGTATTTTCAACTTGTTAAAAATAAAAAAAATTCTGTTTTAAATCGGACTCTTTCTAGAGCAGTACTATCCTGACAGCAATTAGCAAAGTTCAAGTCCATTCACTAAACAAAAGATAAGCTAGAGTAAATGTGCATACAAGATACAAGATGGCGCCCGAATAAGACATTGGCTTCACTGCCTCCTTCGTTCTGTCTTTTGTTTTAATTTGCTCCATCTTGCTTTTATTTGGGGGTTTTTGTAGCTCATTTAATTTGTTTTATACATTATGTTGTTTATTTCTAATTTTTATTTAGGTTGGGGCAGTGATTTCTGTTTTTTTACTAAATTTTCCGTTTTTCTGCAACTGACCATTTGGATCGTTTAATGGCTAACCTACCTGCCGTTGTTTTGCTGTTCCTTCCTGGCTCCCCTTTCTTCCTGCTGGGCAGCCATCTCTGATGGGAGACCGTTGCTGGGAAAGGACATGTGGAAAACTGGCGTGGCAACCCTTGCCTTTCATCTGGGTGGAGCTGAAGGTGTTACTGGCTCTGTCGGCAGGGGCTACATCTCACTGTCGACATCCAGCTGACGCCATGGTGATGCTGCCTGGTGGCAAGAAATGCCTTTTTCTCCGGCTTCCAGCTTTGCCCAGCCTCCCGGGGGGTTCTGCTGGAGCTCCGTGGGAGGTCGGTTCGGCTCTCTTGCGTCTCCTCCTTGAGGTCATAGAAACATAGAAGATGATGGCAGATAAGGGCCATAGCCCATCAGGTCTGCCCACTCTACTGACCCACCCCCAAGTCTACTATCCTAGGGATCCCACTCCTGGTGACAGGTTTCCTTGGCTTAACCCTCTAAGGGATCCCACATGGGCATCCCATTTGCTCTTAAATTCTTGCACGCTGTTTGCCTCGATCACCTGCACCAGGAGCTCGTTCCAAGGATCAACCACTCTCTCGGTGAAGAAATATTTCCTGGTGTCGCCATGAAATTTCCTGCCCCTGAATTTGAGCGGATGCCCTCTTGTGGCTGAGGGTCCTTTGAGAAAGAGAATCTCTTCTTCCATCTCGCCATCATCCAGCCATGATCCAGCCATCATCCTCCCGCTCTGCTCAATGTTCTACTGGGCTTCAGAGATCGGCTGGACTCTCCGGTATGTAGCTGATGGTTTGGAGCTGCCTGTGGAAGTCTACCAACATCGGGCAGGCAGTTCAAATGCTAAAAAGTCAACATGCGTCTACTACCTACTGAGCCAGGATTAGAGGAGTAGTGGCAGATGAGCTGTTCTCGGAGTCTGTGACGGAATGCGACTTACTTTATCTTACTTTTCTCTTGTAGGGTTGCCTAATTTTGCCCTCTTGTTTTCTACTTCATTATGCCTTGATACTGTATTTTGTAGTTTTGTTATTCAGTCATTTTGACCACTTTTTTAAATCTATAGTACATTTTATTCTTCTTATCTCTTTTTAGTAATTTTTTTTTTTTTCTCTATTTAATATAACTTAGGTTGTGAGCCCGCTGGGACAGTCTGTAATGAATTTCAATTGTATTAGAATTGTAAACCGCTTAATACTTATATGCAAGTGGTATATCAAATTTGATCAATCAAATCGAATTAAACATCGTACTGAGACACAGAGATTGTAAGTTTCTAAACTTTTCTTTAACCTGACCTTACTTAAGATTGTTAGTTGCATGCCACAGCCCTTCCTCCGTACATCTGCAACGTTCTTGGAGCAGGCAGCACCCCCCAACTTGCTGTGACGCTGGCGTTGGCTCTTCCTGGACCCGTGCCTAGGAAGTGACATCAGAGGAAGAGCCGCGCTGGCAGCTTGGGGGTTGCTGCTCACGTCAGGAACGTTACAGGGGTACGGGGGAAGGGAAGTGATGCGTGTGTGGCAGGAAGGGGCATGGAAGGAGCATGTGGATGTGGGGTGGGGGAGGGGTGCCACCACCCCGGACGCCTCTCACCCTCGCTACGCCTCTGGGGGTAATGTTTCTATAAGGTGTTTTCAATCACTTCCTACAGAGCTTGTCGGTCAGCCCCCCCCCCACTACTGAAAATGTTAGAGTGAAACAGCACCTCCCACTGGTAGGATTGAAGGGGAAGGACTCCTGCTCAGCTTAGAGCAGTGGTCACAAGCTCAAACCCTCTGCAGGGCCACATTTTGGATTTGTAGGTAATGGAAGGCCTCAGAAAAAATATTTAATGTCTTATTAAAGAAATGACAACTTTGCATGAGGTAAAACTCTTTATAGTTTACTAGTGTTTAAGCCCATTACATTAACAGGTGCTAGAATAGATTTGTCTGTCTGTCTTTCTTTCTTTCTTTTTCTCTCTCTCCTTGGCCACTGTCTGTCTGTCTGTCTTTCTTTCTGTCTCTCTCCTTGGCCGCTGTCTGTCTGTCTGTCTTTTTTTTCTTTGTCTCTCTCTCTGGCCGCTGGCTGTCTGTCTTTCTGTCTGTCTCTCCTTCTTTCTCTCTCTCTCCTTGGCCGCTGTCTATCTTTTTTTCTTGGTCTCTCTCTCTCTCTCTCTTTGGTCACTGTCTGTCTGTCTCTCTGGCCCCCTGTCTGTTTGTCATTCTTTCTGTCTGTATCTCTCCCTGGCCTCTTGTCTGTCTGTCTGTCTCTCTCCTTGGCTGCTTTCTGTCTGTCTGTCTTTCTGTTTCTCTCTCTCCTTAGCCACTGTCTGTCTTTCTTTCTGTCTCTCTGGCATTCTTTCTATCTGTGTCTCTCCCTGGCCCCCTGTCTGTCTATCTTTCTTTCTTTCTTTCTCTCTCTCTCTCTCCTTGGCCTCTATCTGTCTTTCTTTCTTTGTCTCCCTCTCTTTGGCCGCTGGCTGTCTCGCTGTCTCTCTGGCCCCCTGTCTGTTTGTCATTCTTTCTGTCTGTGTCTCTCACTGGCCCCTTGTCTGTCTGTCTTTCTTTCTCTCTCTCTCTCTCTCTCCTTGGCCGCTGTCTGTCTGTCTTTTTTTTTTTTCTTTGTCTCTCTCTTTGGCCACTGGCTGTCTGTCTGTCTCTCTGGACCCCTGTTTGTTTGTCATTCTTTCTGTCTGTGTCTCTCACTGGCCCCTTGTCTGTCTGTCTTTCTTTCTCTCTCTCTCTCTCCCTCTCTCTCCTTGGCCGCTGTCTGTCTGTCTTTTTTTTTTTCTTTGTCTCTCTCTTTGGCCACTGGCTGTCTGTCTGTCTGTCTCTCTGGACCCCTGTCTGTTTGTCATTCTTTCTGTCTGTGTTTCTCCCTGGCCCCTTGTCTTTCTTTCTTTCTGTCTCTCTGTCTCTCTCCCTGGCCCCCTGCCTGCCTATCTCTCTCTGTTGCGCCATGCCTGCCTGTCTCTCCATGGCCCCCTTCTGTCTCCCCCCCGGGCAAACCAAGATTGCTGCCTGCCCCCAGCACACCCCTCTCCCCAAAGCAGCTCCCTTTCCCTCTCCCCCTCCACTTCCCTGTGCAGCAATAGCAGCCAGATGCCTCGCAGCACTCGTACCCTGTCCGTTTCGTCCAGGCCGAAGGACACCCTCATGCCGTCGCTCTCAGCGGTGAACCCTCCTGCCTGCTCAAACCGCTGCACGCGCCGCACGCAATGCAAATCAAACACTGTCATGGAGTTACAAATCACAGAGGCAGGGATCATGGTGTTGTAAATGCACATGCGCGCTTAGGGTTTTATCATAGACTAGGTTAAATATTTCCTTTTGGCTGTCTTCATAATAATATTGTCATTTATAGTTAGAGACATATGATCAAGAAACTATTTTATTTTACTTTTGTGATTATGATAAACATACCGAGGGCCTCAAAATAGTACCTGGCGGGCCGTGAGTTTGAGATCACTGAGTTAAGGGGAACAGTTAATCTGCTGGCTGGGTTGGAGGGCAAAGGGAAGTACAGGACAATCAAGCCATTGTGACATCACTGATGAGGCTGGCTCTTATTGGTGGAATGAGGCATTATGACATCACAATCTCAGCTCTGCTTCCCAAAGACAAACAGGATGTCATGGTTACAGTTAATCTTTCTTTTTGGCTAAGTCTTAATAATAATATTGTCATTTATAGCTAAAGAGACATATGATCAAGAAACTCTTTTATTTTACTTTTGTGATTATGATAAACATACCGAGGGCCTCAAAATAGTATCTGGTGGGCCACATGTGGCCCCCTGGCCGCGAGTTTGAGACCACTGGCTTGGAGAGAACAGTGATTGGAAATGCTTTTGAAGTGATTCAGGAGACTGAGCTGTAAGGAATAAGTCTGAAGTTGAGACATGCACAGTTTAGACCTGCTTATGACGGCCCGGATGGTGATGGATTCATTTATGGAGCTGATTTGTAAAGAGCAATTGAACAGCTGATTTGGCTGCATTGCTGCCTTATACTGAAGGAAAACTGAAACACGCCGGATGGTGAAGGCTAGGCACGCCGTTTGTCGCATTTGCCTTTATAAGTGACTGCTCTGGGGCACGCTCCGTCTCTTAAAGCAGAAGCTGGGACCTTTATAATTATGCCATTCTGTTTCAATCTGTTACCCAGGGCCACAGAGCAGTAACTAGATGGCAACTAATGGTCCAGAAAGTTGACAATATGTAAACAGTTTAAGCTGGTAAATGAGCTGGAAAATCCCTCTTTGAAGAGGGGGGGGGGGGGGAAGAGGCCATTAAATTGGATCTTGTCAATATTTGCTTCCAGCTTCTTCTGTTTTCAGATTCATAATTTATATTTGCGAATGCTTACAGGAGGCTGTGATAGCACCGAGGTAAGCATAAAGCTGTAATCTAAACGTCCACCTCACAGC
The DNA here is from genome assembly GCF_902459505.1 of Geotrypetes seraphini. Lineage (NCBI taxonomy): Eukaryota > Metazoa > Chordata > Amphibia > Gymnophiona > Dermophiidae > Geotrypetes > Geotrypetes seraphini. The sequence goes on from NC_047085.1 coordinate 17,100,485, forward strand.
ATAATGTGTAAGATTTTACAAAGGATTTTTCATACGTAGACGCAAGTATACAAGTGATAACCCATCTGTTCGACACTTAATCTCCTTTCCCCTCTCCTTTCCTCTTTTCCTCCCCTTTCCCCTCCCCTCCCATCCCACCTCCACTTCCCTCTCTTTTCTCTCCCCTTCCTCTCCCTCTACTTACCCACCTCCCCCTCCTCTCCCCTCTTGCCTCTCTTTATAGTCGCCTTGAGCCTGTATAGGTATGAGCAACGCACAAATAGAAGATTAGATTAGATAAGTGCTTCAGAAAATTACCTCATGTGTGTACTATGACAAGTGCATGACCCATATGTAGGTGTGGCAGGGGGGAGGAGTTTCAGTGGAGCCTAGGCATAGCCACAAAAATGAAAGTCCATTGTATAAATTTACACCTACAGGTAGGTGCCAAATACCCATGTACATTCGAACAGAGATTCTCAACCCAGTCCTTGGAAACAGTGGCGCAGTGAAGGAGGTTAGTGCCCTGCATCACCTCGCTGTACTTCCCATACTCTTCCCCACCACTTGAGGCCCCCTCCCCCCCCCACCTCTTCCATCTCCGGCCACGGCTCCCTTCTGACATCATGTCCTGATGCCACAACTAGGAAGTTGTGTCAGAAGGAAGCCGAGGCCGGCCTGAGCAGCAATTGATGCTGCTCACGCCAGCAAATGTTTCAGGAGGTATGTGGGGGACGGAGTGGAGGAAAGGTGCCGGTGCCCCCACAAAGACATCGTACGGGAGCAGTTCCCCCTTACTATGCTACTGCTTGGGATACACCTAACTAGTCAGATTTTCAGGATAACCACAATAAATCTGCATAAGAACATAAGATTAAGCCATTCTGGGTCAGACCAATGGTCGGTCTTGCCCAGTATCCCGTCTTCACGGAGGCCAATCCAAGTCACAAGTACCTGGCAAAACCCCCAAATAGTAGCGGCATTCCTGAATCCTAAGAATAGCAAGATTCCAGAACCCTAAAGAGCAGCAACATTGCATGCTACTGATTCAGGGCAAGCAGTGGCTTCTCCCATGTCTATCTCAACGGCAGACTATTGACTTTTCCTCCAGGAACTTGTCCAAGCCTTTCTTAAAACCAGATACACTATCCGCTCAAACCACAACATCTGGCATCGCGTTCCAAAGCTTAACTGTTCTCTGAGTGAAAAAATATTTCCTCCTATTGGTTTTAAAAGTATTTCTCTGTAACTTCATCTAGTGCCCCCTAGTGTTTGTATTTTTTGACAGAGTGAAAAACAGATCCACTTGTACCCGTTCTACTCCACTTAGGATTTTGAAGACTTCAATCATCTCCCCTCGGCCGTCTCTTTTCCAACCTGAAGAGCCCTAACCGTTTTAGTCTTTCCTCATACAAGAGGAGTTCCATCCCCTTGACCATCTTGGTCGCTCTTCTTTGGACGTTAATACTTAAGCAGCTCACAATAAACTTACATAATATTAAAAAAACATAACATATCTCTCAATTATATAAAACAAGATAAAAATAAAACCTAGTTAAAAATTTTAAACTTACTTTCTTTTCAAGAATGAATTCCATCACACAGAGTGAATATAACCTTCTTGTACCAATAGAAAGCTTTAACAAAGACATGTAACACATCTCTACAAAGTCGTAAAGCCCCTGCAATAGAGAAACAAGACTTCATTGTACTAACATCTCACTTCCTCCCTTTTACGCACATCCAATAGTTACGCACATCCAATAGTAAACCGTTTTCCGATCTCAATGATCTAGTCGGCCTATACAATATCAAACGCTTTAGCAGATAATCAGGTAAAGTGACATAGATCCCCTGCTGAACAAATTTCAGCATTTAAAAATGTACACGGAAGCAAATTGGCACTTCCGATGCGAGCATAGGATGGAGGTAGTGCATGCAAATGCATCTCATCCATATCCATTGTAGGTGTCCCGAAGACTGGGTTTAGAATCCCTGTGTTACAGAATGCTAGCCCTAATTGGCGCTTACCGTATTTTTTGCTCTATAAGTCGCACCTGACCATAAGACACACCCTAGATTTAGAGGAGGAAAACAAGAAAAAAAGCATTCTGAACCAAATTCTCCCTGCCAGGCTCTGCATCCTGTCCACCCTCCCTGCCAGGCTCTGTACCCTGCCCCCACCTCCTCGGTGGTCTAGTGGTAGGCTGGGGCAGGGTACAGAGCAGACAGGCCTAGTGACAGGCAGGCAGGCAGGCCTAGTGGCCTAATGAGATGCAGGCAGACAGGCAAGCTGGCAGGCCTAGTGACAGGCAGGCAGGCACGCAGGCCCCCCTCCACAGTACCTTAAATCATACCCCCATACCCCCACATGCCTCCAGTACCTTAAATCATCCCCCTTCCAACCACGTGCCCCCCCCCAGTACCATAAATCATCCCCCCATACCCCCATGTACCTTAAATCATCCCCCCATGTATCCCCACAGTACCTTTTTTAATAATCTCCCCTTTGTCCCCTAAATCATCCCCCCTCAGTACCTTTTTTAATTCCTCCCTCCATTAACGGTTCTCATCTTTCCCAGCCAGCTGCGCACAGGTCAGAAGCGCAGAGATCAGGAGCAATTCCTCCGCGCTCCTCCCTGGGCCCGCGCCAATCTCCAAATGACTGCAGTCAGTTCTCGTGAGTCTCGCGAGAGCTGACTGCCGCCATTCAGAGATTGGCGCGGGCCCAGGCAGGAGCACGGAGGGCTTGCAACTGATCTCTGCGCTTCTGACCGGGAAATTCGCTAGACCACCAGGTATGACTGCAGCAAGCGGGCGGCGGGATTAAAGTTGTAGCAGTGGCAGGTATTTTTAAATATGTGGCGGTGGCGGCAGAGAGGGGTTTAAATATATGCGGCGGCGGAGGCATTTTCAAATATGCAGCGGCAGGGTTAAAATATGCAGTGGCGCCAGCGGGCTTAAATTTGTATCTTCACTTCATAAGATGCACTTACATTTCCACCCCCTTTTTAGGGGTGGAAAAAGTACATCTTATGGAGCGAAAAATACGGTACTCACATATATGGCTGATGCTATTCTGGAATATATAGGCATCATTGCGCCCACATATGTGCGAAGGGGATATACATGTGTACGGACCAAGGGTAGCTAACGGGTAGGATAGTGTACATTATGCATGAAAAAGCTGCAAAAGAGTTATGAGCACATTTCCAGCGGGGCACCCAACGCCATCTTCGCTCCTCCCCATTCCAGCAGGGGAGAGCCGGCGCTTGGTACCAATGGTCAGTTCGGGAGCCCTTTCCAACGGGGCACCCAACGCCATCTTCGCTCCTCCCCATTCCAGCAGGGGAGAGCCGGCGCTCGGTACCAATGGTCAGTTCGGGAGCCCTTTCCAGCGGGGCACCCAACGCCATCTTCGCTCCTCCCCATTCCAGCAGGGGAGAGCCGGCGCTCGGTACCAATGGTCAGTTCGGGAGCCCTTTCCAGCGGGGCACCCAACGCCATCTTCGCTCCTCCCCATTCCAGCAGGGGAGAGCCGGCGCTCGGTACCAATGGTCAGTTCGGGAGCCCTTTCCAACGGGGCACCCAACGCCATCTTCGCTCCTCCCCATTCCAGCAGGGGAGAGCCGGCGCTCGGTACCAATGGTCAGTTCGGGAGCCCTTTCCAGCGGGGCAACCCAACGCCATCTTCGCTCCTCCCCATTCCAGCAGGGGAGAGCCGGCGCTCGGTACCAATGGTCAGTTCGGGAGCCCTTTCCAGCGGGGCACCCAACGCCATCTTCACTCCTCCCCCTTTCCAGCAAGGGAGACCCGAAGCTCAGCACCAACGTTTAATTTGGGAGCCCTTTCTAGCAGGGCACCCAACATCATTTTCACTCCTCCCCCGTTCCGAAGGGACTGCCTCCGAGGATTTCGCATCATGTGCGGCAGTGGTGGTGATTACCTTGCCAGAGATGTCGCCTGTTCTTGGAGGAATCTCGGGACCCCAGATGATAGCCATCGGAACTGGGGTTGATGGCTTGTAATTATTATGATCATTTAACATCAGATCTTAATGCTTTTTTGGAATATATTTTATTTTTATTTCTCTCTATACTTATTTTTATCTCTATTTTTATTTACTTTAATTATTATTTTTAATTCTATCTTTAACTTATTTATTCATTACTTGTTAGAATATTCATTTCTATCTCTATCTCTACCTCTGTCTTTATATTTTATTTTTCATAAATTATTTCTTCAGGTACTTTAGTTAGATTGTGAGTCTTTGGGACAGTTAGGGAATTTCCAAGTACCTATCCTATTTATTTTATTTATTGTATCTTTTAATGCATCATTTTTGTAAACCGCTTAGAAACCTCACGGTTATTAGCGGTATATAAGAATTAAATTAAATTAAAATTTACCTGCCACCAATATAGTGTAAGTGATTGTGACAATATATTGGCATGTAAAAGAACTAAGTGTTATCTTAGACCAGGGGTGCCCAACACGTTTATCGTGATCGACAGGTCGCTCGCTCAGGCGACCCTAGTCGATCGCAGAGCGGGTTCCCTTCTTCCCTTCTCTTTTTTCCCCTCCTGACTGGCCTGCTCCTGAATTCTGCTGCTGCCTCCGCTGCTCAACATTTTAAAAAAAACAAAAATCCGGCTTGGAGAATTTATGCTCCGGGGGCTAACGTGTGCTTGTACCGGCTTCCCTTCTCTTCCCTCTGAAACCGGAAGTTATGTCCGGGGGGGGGGGGGGGGAGAGAAGGGAAGCCGGCACGCACATATTAGAGCCCCATTTGCGGGCTGCGGGAGACAGGTCAGTGAAGCTTGCGATTTGTTCTTCTTGCTGCCAGGTCCTGCCTACTTTCTGTTTCCTCAAAGGCAGGACCCCGCAGCATTTCTTCCCAATAGGTCGATCTTGGGCCGATCAGCCTTCCTCTCCCCGACGTCAATTCTGCCGTCGGAGAGGAAGTTCTGGCCAGTGGAACTTCCTCTCCGACGGCAAAATTGACGTCGGGGAGAGGAATGCTGGTGGACCCGAAGCAAGGAGAGCTTGGCCAGTGGCGGGCGGCTTTGGGGGCCTGTTATCCGATGGCAGCGGCAGTGGCTTGGGAGAGGGAAGGGAGGGAGAAAGAGGGCAGGCAGGGAGACAGAAGTAAAGAAGAGAAACAGAAAAAAAGAAAGGGGGCATGAAGAGAGAAAGAAAGAGAGGGCAGGGAGAGAAGAAGAAAACGTTGGGGGGGGCGGAATGAGGTCAGGAGGAGAGGAAGCATACAGGCTAAAAGAAGGGAAGAAAGATTGGATGCACAGTCAGAAGAAGAAAGTGCAACCAGAGACTCATGAAATCACCAGAGAAGGTAGGAAAAATTATTTTATTTTAAATTTAGTGATCAAAATGTGTCTGAATTTATATCTGCTGTCTATATTTTACAATATGGTCCCCTTTTACTAAACCGCAATGGCGGTTTTTAACGCAGGGAGCCTATGAGCGTCGAAAGCAGCGCTGGGCATTCAGCGCAGCTCCCTGCGCTAAAAACTGCTATCGTGGTTTAGTAAAAAGGAAGGGGGTGGGTATTTGTCTATTTTTGTATGGTTGTTACTGAGGTGACAGTGCATAGAGTCATCTGCTTTGACCTCTGAAAAAACCCCGGAATAGGAATGATAATTAACAATTCTATGCGTACAGTGTGCGTTGTGTTTTTTTAAAATTTTATTGTTGGTAGATCATTTTGACTTGGTCATTTTAAAAGTAGCTCGCAAGCCCAAAAAGTGTGGGCACCCCTGTCTTAGACAATACGCTGAAACTTTCCACCCAAAAAGGTAAAAAAAGATGCTAGAAATTATTAGAAAAGGATGGCAAATAAGACAAAGAATGTTATAATGCCTCTGTATCGCTCCATACTGTGACCTCACCTTGAGTATTGCATTCAGTTCTGATCACCGTATCTCAAAAGAGATATAGCAGAATTTGAAAAGGTTCAAAGGCCTGCATCTTAGGTGCCTACATTTTGGGAGAATCACACTTACCCCCTCTTCTACGAAACTGCGTTAGCAGTTTTTAGCGCACAGAGCCGCGCTGAATGGCCCGCGCTGCTGCCGACGCTCATAGGAACTCTATGAGCATCGGAAGCAGTGCGGGTCATTCAGCGCGGCTCACTGCGCTAAAAACTTCTATCTCAGTTTCGTAGAAGAGGGTCTTACTGGTTCCTAAGTCACGCTCCGGCCTTAGAAATGCCCACGTAGGCATTAGAAGCCGATAAATGCCATGTGATAGGCACCTGTATCTAAGTGTCATCGTAGACAATACGCTGAAACTTTCCACCCAATATACGGTGGCGGCCTACAAAGCAAAAAAAGACGCTAGAACTTATTAGAAAAGGGATCTTAAATAAGACAAAGAATGTTATAATGCCTCTGTATCGCTCCATACTGCGGCCTGACCTTGAGTATTGCGTTCAATTCTGGTCACCATATCTCAAGAAAGATATAGTGGAATTAGAAGAGGTTCAAAAGCCTGCATCTGATTTTGGGAGAATCACACTGAGTGATGCCTAAGTCACGCTTTGCCCTTAGAAATGCCCACGTAGGCATTAGAAGCCGATGAATGCCATGTGATAGGCAACGATTGCCCAATTAATTTTTTTAGCCAATTATTGAGGCTATTAAAGATATTTTGCCAATTAACCCCCTCCCCCTTTTTACTAAGCCATTGTAGAGATTTCTACCTTGGCCCGGAGCGCTAAATGCATTGACGCTGCTCTGATGCTCATAGAATTCCTATGAGCGTCAGAGAATTTAGCGCTCCGGGCCAAGGTGGAAATCTCTACCATGGTTTAGTAAAAAGGGGGAGGGGTTAATTGGCAACATATCCATACTGATCATCGGACTAAAAAAAATGGGAACACTTAACTCCCTACTACCACAAACTTCACTGGCCTACCCCTGGAAGCAAGAGTGCAATTCAAGTTCGCCTGTTTCTGTTACAAATCCATCCTCGGCTCGGCCCCCCTTTACTTGATATCCCATTTCATCCTAGACCACCCATCCAAACTCACACGTAGAACCCACCTGTTTAGCTATCCTACCCTAAAGGCCTGCCGTTACAAAAGATATCTAAATAGAACTCTTGCCTTCCAAGCAGGTCAGCTCAATGACCGGCTGGCCCACATCATCTCACGCGCTTCATCCTACTTAAACTTCAGGAAACTACTAAAAACTAATCTTTTCACCCGATTCACACCCTAAACCCCTATGCCCTACCCTGGCCCCTTCTTTCTCACCATGTCCTTCACGCAGATTGTCTTGACCTTCTTCCCTGTACCATTTATTACCCTGATTGTACCATTCTTCGCCGATTGTACCACCGTTCGCTGATTGTTCTATTTTTCTCTGTTTGTACCATTTTTCACTGCTACCTATTTTCTCTGTTTGTACCATTGTACCAGTTTCGCTGATTGTCCAGCCCTTCTTCGTTGTAAACCGCCTCGAACTACTATGGCTTTGGCGGTATATAAGAAATAAAATTATTATTATTATTATTATTACTTGCCTCAATAATTGGTAAAAAAGTGGGGGGGTAGGGGAGTCTAAGTTAGGTGCTTAAGAGGTGCCTAACTTTAGATGTCCTTCATAGAATCAGCCCCTTTGTCTCTTGTTCCAAAATCTCCAGTTTAAAAATAATAATACACTTCAAGCATCCTCCTTATTCTGCTTTACCATGTAATCAGGCAGCTTCAAAAATCCATTTAACCTCTGGAAAGGAAACTCGACTTGGCAAATGCAGATGCTAATTTAAGCACCATATTGCATTCCCAAAAAAAAACACATGATGCAGAGAAATGAAAAGCTGGCTGGCTGACATTTTGACCTAATGTGCTGTTTTCTGCACATTCTTCCCATCCATAACATCCTGTTTCAAGTGCTCCATTTTGAATAGCATCACACGGGCACACTGAAATATAGTTAACACGCAGCCCGATATTAAAATGAAATTATGCATCAATCACCTTCGCCATGGATTTGTGTAAATTTTGCAGCTCGTATCATGCTGATCAATAGCTATGATGACTACCCTGAGATTATCCACGTAAATTCGGATACGCTTAGGAGTCCAAGCAGTGCCAGGAATTATCCATTCAGCAGAAATATTCAGCCATTATGGACTAGATTCAGTAAATGTTACACAAATTTGGGCGCCATAAAACAATGCAGGATCTGCGTCGAATATTTGGGCATGAGAACTTATACCGACTGAAACCTGAGGAAGCACTGTGTTAACCATACAGACAAAATGGCTGACCTAAATATCTAGTTACATATCTTAATAGTGGATAGCACTGGCAGTCGCCACTGAATCTGAATATTCAGTGCCAGCTATTATCTGGATACCAGCGCTTAAATCTGGATTTAATTCATAGCAAAATGATGGCAGATAAAAGCCAAATGGTCCATCTGCAGCATTCACTATCTCCTCCTCTCCCTAAAAGATCCCACATGCCTGTCTCATGCTTTCATGGATTGAGACACTGTGTTTTTGTCTCCACCACCTCTATTAGGAGACTGTCCCATACATCTACTACCTTTTTTGAAAAAAAAGTATTTCCTTAGATTACTCCTGAGCCTAACACCTTTTAACCTCATTCTATGGCCTCACTTTCTCAAGTTTCCTTTCAACTAAAAGAAACTCGACTCATGCACATTCACATCACGTAGGTATTTAAACGTCTCTATCATATCTTCCCTCTCCTGCATTTCCTCCAAAGTATACATATTGCAATCTTTAAGTCTGCCCCCTTACTCCTTATCATGAAGACCACACATCATTTTAGAAGCCTTCCTCTGGACCGACTCCATCCTGTTTATATCTCCAGAATTGTACACAATATTCTAAACTAGTGTTTAAGACTTAACATTAACGGGTGCTAGAATATATGTATGTCTGTCCTTCTTTCTGTCTCTCTCCCTGCCCCTGTCTCTTTCTTTCTTTCTGTCTCTTGCCCTCCCGCTGTCTATCTTTCTTTCTTTCTTTTTCTCTCTCTCCCTGCCCCGTCTATCTTTTTTTTTTTCTTTCTTTCTTTTTCTCTCTCTCCTTGCCCCATTTATCTTTCTTTCATTCTTTCTGTCTCCCTGCCCCATCTATCTTTTTTCTTTCTTTCTTTCTCTCTTCCTGGCCCCCTGTTGGCTGTCTTTCTTTATTTCTATCTCTCTCCCTGCCCGCTGTGTCTTTCTTTCTGTCTCCCTGGCCCCCTGTTTCTCTGTATTTCTTTCTTTCTGTCTCTCTCCCTGCCCGCTGTCTATCTTTCTTTCTGTCTGTCTCTCTCCCTGCCCGCTGTCTGTCTTTCTTTCTGTCTGTCTCTCTCCCTCCTGCTGTCTATCTATCTTTCTTCCTTTCTTTCTTTTTCTCTCTCTCCCTGTCCTGTCTATCTTTTTTTTTCTTTCTTTCTGTCTCTCTGCCCCATTTATCTATCTATCTTTCTTTCTTTCTGGTTTTCTATCTGTCTCCCTGCCCCATCTGTCTTTTTTTCATTCTTTCTGTCTCTCTCCCTGGCCCCCTGTCTCCCTGCCCGCTGTCTGTCTGTCTTTCTTTCTGTCTCTGTCTCTCTCCCTGCCCGCTGTCTGTCTTTCTTTCTGTCTCTCTCCCTGGCCCCCTATCTGTCTGTCTTTCTTTCTGTCTGTATCTCTCCCTCCTGCTGTCTATCTATCTTTCTTTCTTTTTCTCTCTCCCTGCCCGCTGTGTGTCTGTGTGTGTCTGTCTGTCTGCCTTTCTTTCTGTCTCTCTTTCTGCCCGCTGTCTGTCTGTCTGTCTTTCTTTCTGTCTCTGTCCTTGCCCCCTGTCTTTCTGTGTGTCTGTCTGTCTTTCTTTCTTTCTTTCTCTCTCCCTGCCCCCTATCTTTCTGTGTGTCTGTCTTGTTTTCTCATGTGCTGAGATGCTTCAGCTCCAGCCCCCTTCTCCTACCTACCCTTAAATCACTCCTTTTGCCTCCTGCTAGTCATTTCCATTGTCCCCAGCCAGAACAACCACCAACCACAGTCCGGATGTTGAGCATTGGTATGCCTGCTTCCCTCTTATTTTTGTGCTCTCCTTGGTCCTGTTAGGCAGAGTGAGGGCAGGAGGAGGTAGTCGCTACCGTGGTGGTCACCTCCGTGCATCCGTGCTTCTGTATGTACAGTAGAAGGAGCCAGCGTCGCCGAGGGAGGGTGATGGGGAAACCGCCGCTGGCTCCTTCTACTGCACATGCGCGGGCACAGAAGCACGGACGCACAGAGGCATGGAGATTGAAGTGCGCATTCGTGCTAAGGGTCTTATAGCGGATGAGGTTCTTTGGTTAAAATAACCATCTACTCAGGCTATCTACCTGCCTCCTAAACTTCCATATGTTCCTCAGTTCTTTATTCTATTTTTGGAAATTTCAGAGAAAGAAATCCACACAAGAATGTAGATAATAGTCAAACTTTGAGAAGCGTTTCTGCATTCCACAAATAATGGGACGTCAGAAAGACTTACCCAATACAGATGACTGGCCATTTTACTGACATCATTAATTAATTCATTATTAAACATACGTAGTTGGTGCATCATTCAATTACAATCCATTTACAAATTGCAATATTCTATTGGTTACTTCATTCCTTAGCAACAATAACTTAACTCATCATTAATGACTTAAATCATGCTATTGTCTCACCTCTGTCAGCCATAGAAGGAAGTGGACTGAGGTCACGCTGACCCTTGCTCTCTATTGCAAATATCTCATTTACAGAAGCAATCACATGATTTTCTATAACTACCAGTTCATCAATATTTGCCTTATCTATGTAAGTGGAAGAAAACTATGCTCTTATAAATAGAAATGTTTTTCTCTCTAAATCATCTAAACTACCACTGGAAGAAAAATATGTTCACCAGAAACAATCTCATTTGCTAAACACATGGTTATAGTCACATGATTTCCCCTAACTCCTCAATCGACAAATATGTCAGTGTGACTTTTAGCTTATTTGCAGGGGCCTGCTATGTTATGGCTCCAGCATCTTGTTTCAGACATTAAACCATAATATTTTGTTCTACGAAGGAAAAATATGTACTCTGCTAGTTGCTATTTATACTTTGTTGTATGTCACAGGTTACTGAAGGATTTCTATTATTCAGCTATGATATTAGTGTCTTTTAATTAGTGTCTTTTAATTAGTGTCTTTTAACTAGTGTCTTTTAGATTCAAAACAACTTGGTTCTCTTCCATTTGTAATTTGTATCCCAGTTCAAACTGTTTTTTCTCCGCACTTCACATACTCACTGTATGTATCTTGTAAACCGCTTTGAACTTATGGTATAGCGGTATATAAGAAATAAAATTATTATTATTAAAGCCCTAACTAAAAGTGTATCTAGCATATATATTAGTTGTGGAAGCCATATTAGTTATGCCCCCCCCCCTTATATTCTGCACAATACAATTATCACCATCAGCGGCTCACCAGGGCCTTATACAGGAGCATCAATACCTCCTTTTTCCTACTGGCCATACTTCTATGTATACACTCTAGCATCCTTCTAGCTTTTGTCGTCACCTTTTCAACCTGTATGGTCACCTTAAGATCATCACGTACTATCAACAACAACAATAACATTTATTCTTTCTATGGCGCTACCCAAGTGCTTGCAGCACTGCACATTGTACATGTATGATATGGTCCCTTCTCAGACACACAGGACAAAAGGGGAGTCAGAACAAGTGCTCATGTAGGGAATTAGAGTGGGGGGAGCCTGATGAGGTGGAATCACCTAGGACAAAGGGGAGTCTGAATTGAATGCTCAAGAAGGGAAATGGAGAGGGCTGAAAAGCTGGTAGGGGACCATTGAGAGAATGACAGACAGATATGTTGGTAGGGTTATGATTTAAATGAAGCTTCAAATAAGTGGACTTTCAGTCTGGATTTGAATACTGCAAGAGATGGAGCCTGACATAACGAGGCAAGAAGGTTGTTCCAGGCAAGCAGCTCAGCAAGATAGAAGGGACGGGAGATGGCAGTAGAGAAGAAGGGTACCGACAGGAGGAAATTGTCTGCTGAACAGAGTTCCTGGGGGAAGGGGGGGAGTATAGGGAGTAATAAGAGAGGAGAGACACTGAGCAGGAGTTTGAACTGTATGCGGAGACAGACAGGGAGCCAGTGAAGTAACCTGAGAGGAGTAATGTGCGTATAACAACCCTGGTGGAGTAAGAGGTGCGCAGCAACATTTTGAACTATTGAAGGGGAGATATATGGCGTAGCTGAAGACCTACAAGAAGCACATTGCAATAATCCAGACGAGAGAGAGACTGTCACACCCAAGTCCCGTTCCGAAGGATGTGGTGAAATCAGTTAGCTTAGCAGGGTTTAAAAAAGGTTTGGATAATTTCCTAAAAGAGAAGTCCATAGGCCATTATTGAGATGGCTTGTGGAAATCCACTGCTTTATTCCTAGGATAAGCAGCATAAAATCTGTTTTACTATTTGGGATCTAAGTAGTTGCATGGGACCTGGGTTGTCTGTTGTTGGAAACAGGATGCAGGGCTGATGGACCTTCGGTCTGTTGCAATTCTTATGTTCTTAAGATCTTCCAGTTATAGTGTGCCAAGGAGCAGGTGGAGCCTGAGAGGATCCCCATTTCGATGATCATTGCATTCCTCCATGCCGGTCTTGGAAACGGCCTGGCAATTTCATCTCTCAAAGTACAGGTAGCTTGTGTCTCATGCTTTTGGGAACAGAGAAGCTTGCAGTCTCTGGTGTCTCATCCAGTTGTCACTTGGTTTTTGAGAAGGACTGTCAGATTGAGACCCAAGCTACGCAGACTGTTCACATCTTGGGACCTCAATATGGCCCTGAAGGGCATGCCCCATACTCTGTATGAGCCTCTGATGGAAATTTCTCTGTTGGACCTTACGTTGAGACATAACATACATAACATAACAAATAACTTCTATACCCCATAACCTTGTAAGTTCTATACAGTGTACAAAATTTAAAAAATAAAACCATATAATTGTTAAAAGCAATCATTATTTAGGGAACAAGTATGTCTTCAGTTGTTTTTGAAAGTGGTGGTAGGACTTAGAACTCAATAATAGAGGCTTCAAGTTCTTATCCCAAAGTGCTGCCTGAAATGAAAGAAGATGTTGATGGAACTTTTTATAATGACAACCCTTCATCGAGGGGAAGTTAAAAAGAGCATGAGATTTTCGCATAGGAATTGAATGAGCAATAGAGAAGGAATCCACAATTAAGTACTTGAAAGGTATTCATATGTATTCAAATAATCCTCTTCCAGAGATGCAGGGGCGGTAGATCAACAGTAGAGGACATAAATTGAGGTTGTACAGAGGTAGACTTAGGAGTAACATCATGAAATATTGTTTCAAAGAGAGGGTGGTGGATGCCTGAGTCAAACATTTCTTCAAAGGACTGTCTAGTCCAATATCCTGTTTTCAAAGTGATCACTCCAAGTTACAAGTACCTGGCAAGATCCCAAAGAGTAAGATCTTATTAGGATAATATTCATGCCTCTTGATATATCTATGCTAGATTTATTTAAAAAGAGATGGTTAAGAAGACTAAGAATGTTATAATGCCTCTGTATGGTGGAACCTCCCCTAATGTATTGCTTTCAGTTCTGGTCATCTTATCTCAAGAAATATATAGCAGAACTAGAAAATGTTCAAAGAAGAGTGACCAAGATGTTAAAGGTGATGGAACTCCTCTCGTATGAGTGTAGGAATGCCACACAGGAAACACACACACGCAGTCTTAGAGTCGGAATGGAGGCGCTCCCTAATGGATGGTCTCTCATCCTTTTATTGAGAATCTTAGCTCCACTAATTACTTAGCTAATGCTCTACAAGGTTATAATTTCATAATGCATTTACAGTGAGGATTAGACCAAGGTAACTCATTATCTACATATTTCATGTGCTTCTCAAAGCTACTATCGCATGTGACATATGAATACATAATAACAGTTACAATAAAGGCATTTAAAATTGGGGTTTTTTAGAAGTTGCTCCCCCGTACTTTTGTGGGCTGTTGGTCCACTCTCGGGCTGATGTCGGCACCGTTGTTGCTTACTCCGCCCAGAGGCGGTTTCGACAGCCGGACGGGGAGGTATTTAGACAAAGCTGTAGCACGCCGCGGCCATTTTAAAACAATTTGGAGTGGTCGTGTCGTAGGAAACCAGTTCTAATAGAGGTAATATGCCTAATATGAATGTTGTTGATATTTGAACAGATTTAGCATTAGTAATATGGGTTTTATTATTCTAGGGATTGTAGCCCTGATGAAACCCTTACAGGTGAAACATGTTGGTGATAGATCCCTTGGAATGGACCACTTAAGCTAAGTATTAGCTCCATATTTATGAAAATTTGAAAGATTTGTTACATTCTAATTTAAAATATTTCAAGCATAAGTGACCCGGTGAGGATTGAATGTATAAATCCAACCACTATGAAATGTATTTGAGTGGCTGGTGGCATTTCTGAGGGTTTGAAGAACAGCAGTATTAGCGTGGATAATTAAGAGGTGGCCATTAATAGACCAGCCTCCCAAGATTTGGTTGATATCTATCCTCTCATCCAACAGACGCTTTGAAACATTAGTCATCAAATCTTACTATAGCATGTGACAGTCCAAAGACTATAATGCATGCTACTTAAGCTTTCTTGATTAGCCTTAACTCAGGGCCTGCTCAGGCAAAGTCTGATTGTTGCCCATATAAGGGATGCTTAGACAAGATAAGAGAAAGGAGATAAGAGATAGATGGGAGGAGTGTGTGGCGCAGTGGTTGAAGCTACAGCCTCAGCACCCTGGGGTTGTGGGTTCAAATCCAGCGCTGCTCCTTGTGATCCTGGGCAAGTCACTTAATCCTCCATAGTCCCAGGTACGTTAGATAGATTGTGAGCCCACCGGGACAGATAGGGAAAATGCTTGAGTACCTGATTGTTAAACCGCTTAGATAACCTTGATAGGCGGTATATAAAAACCTAATAAACTTGAACTTGAAACTTGATAAGATAAAGGTAAACCTGTGTCAGGTTAATATGTGGTAAGAGTCTTGTGACAAAAAGGGAGGGGGGAATGCCTCAGCATTCTGTCTCAAGGTGCAAACCTTTTTCCTTGCTTTTACAAGAGGGAAAGAGAAAGAATTCATACTTCTACACAGGGCCTCAAAGCCTTACTCAGGGCCTAGATCCGTACACAGGGCCTAGATCAGTGTGCCGACCTGGCCTGGTTCAGAACTGCCTGTGTGCTGACCTTGCCTGTGTTCTGATTCCCTGGATCAGAACTTATCAGATCTCCATCCCTACATATGAGGAAAGACTAAAACGGTTAGGGCTCTTCATCTTGGAAAAGAGATGGCTGAGGGGAGATATGATTGAAGTCTACAAAATTCTGAGTGGAGTAGAACAGGTACAAGTGGATCGATTTTTTTTTACTCCGTCAAAAATGATAAAGATTAGGGTATACTTTATGAAGTTACAGGGAAATAGTTTTAAAATCAATATGAGGAAATATTTTTTCTCTCAGAGAATAGTTAAACTCTGGAATGCGTTGCCAGAGTGAGTGGTAAGAGCGGATAGCATAGCTTGTTTTAAGAAAGGTTTGGACAAGTTCCTGGAGGAAAAGTCCGTAGTCTGTTATTGAGAAAGACATGGGGGAAGCCACTGCTTGCCCTGGATTGGTAGCATGGAATATTGCTACTCCTTGGATTTTGGCCAGGTACTAGTGACCTGGATTGGCTACCGTGAGAACGGGCTACTGGGCTTGATGGACCATTGCTCAGTATGGCTATTCTTATGTTCTTATCCTTATATATTCAGAAAGGGGATAATGTAATTTTATTAGTTTTATTGTTAGTTATGTTTAATGCTATATTTGTCATTACTTATGTTTGGCTTATTCCTCCTTTACATGGTCTTGCATGATTTTTATTTTTTTTAATCAAAAATCTAATAAATAGATAATTGTGACTGCTCATGGTGATCTGCATTCCTGTATAATGTCTTGAGAAATATTGGTTGGTCATTCTTTAGATGCAAAAAAAAAAAAAACCCTTGTCTTTTGCTGTTCTGCTGGTTTACAGATTCAAGACACATTTTAGCAGTCGTGACAGTGCCCTGGCTATTCCATAAGCTATCACAGCGTCCAGCTCCAGTTTTCAAGGGCCATGCACTCGTCTGGTTTTCCAAATATCCTTCATAAATTATAGTTGTTCACAGTCCAGGAAGGGCGTGCGACATATCGCATGCATATTCATTAGGGGGGATCTCTAGAAAACCAGACTGGTTTGTAGACACAGTTGGCCCTCTGTATCGGTGGGTTCCACACCTTCCTGAGCGGGAAGGCTTAGAGGAAAAGGCCCAGTGCAGGCTACAATCTTCTGAGAGAGGTGGTAGAGCCAAAGCGTGCCTTTGAGTGTGCCTGATGCTGTTGCTGCAGGGGCCCTAGGGCTAAAGACGGGATGTGAAGGTGCACCAAGGGTGAGGGACCTAATAACGAGAGCAAGCTATGAGATGCCAGACCATGCGGGGGAGATAGAGAGGAGGAGGAGGAAGAGGGAAGGAATTAAAAGACATGGATGGGGGGGAGTATCTGGAACCAATCCCCTGCGGATACAGAAGGCCAACTGTGTTAAGCAACACCATTGTTTTGCAGGATTTCACAATACTATCCATATAGCAAGCTTACCGACGATGAGTTTATATCGTTAGCTCAACTGTCTGATCTTCATTTTCTGGGTCTCTTTCATAAATGAGCAATTAAGTCATAATATATTTTTAAGGGAATGATAAATATCTCGTTTCTCATCTGCACCAATTACTGAAAACAGCCATCTGCATCTTTAAACTGAGCTAATTTTATGCACATAAACAAGGCCAGTTAATTGAGAGAAAGTCCGACAGTAGCTTTTGACACCTTGGCTTATACCTTTCCAGCGCTCGGAGAGCTGATTTCTGCTTAGTGCGCAGAAGTAATTAATATGCCAGTTAAGCACCTGGGCCCTGACACTTTGGAACAGGCGAAGGACTCAGGAATTAAACAGCTGAAATTAATTATGTTTGTCTCGAGCTGTGTCTCTCCGAGCTGAGTAGCGGTGTCCTGGGATTTCATCGCGGCTGCTCTTCCTTTGTTCGGGGCTCTCCGTGGTAATACTACACTTGTAAAATTAATTATATGGAAATTGATTAAAGCTATACATTGTTTGCCTCAATGAAGATAAAGGCATTCTTCTAGGTACTGTGGCCAAGCAAAGCAACTATTAATTTTTTTTCCTCTCCTTCTCTCTTTCATGGTTTTTTTTTTTCCACAAGCTTTACACAAATGATGTGAAAAAGAAGAGATTTTTTTTTTCAAGTGCATTATTATGCACCAAACAAAAGAATTCAGCCATTAATATGAATTGTAGAAATTAGGACATACAGCCAATCAACTGTGTCACCCACAGGGGGTGCTCTTACTGTTTCCAGGTTCAGCCTCAAGTTTCTTGAAGACTGCTGGTCCTTTTGATGTACCTGACCCTGTGGTTACTAAGGACTAGAAAGAATCCTACCGATTCCCAGCTATTTTCCCCATCAGTCCTATTTCCCCCACGTTCCCCAAAAGGAATTTAACAGAAAATACATGGATAACTCCCAAGATTTCACTGAAACTGTTTGGGTTGTTTTTTTTTTTTAAATTAAGAGTATAACAAAACTATGTTCAATTCACGTGGAGGGACACAATCAAAACACATTTAAGTCTGATTCGGACGTATGGTGCTAAATGCCTAAAGTCGGCACTGGGAAAATGTCCATTCTCGAAAGACAAATCACTATAGGTCCAAATTTTTCGAAAATTGTCTATCTGAAGGCCTTTCTAATGGGAGCAATGTTGGCTGAGTTCCTAAACTAACATTTTTTCTCGGTACCTGTTGTTAGCAAAGCCTCCACTGTTTGCCTCTGGACTTCTACTCCCATCTGCTTATCTCCCTTAGCTGGTAATAGCGATGATTCATCCTGCAACAGAGCTGACGCTGACTCTTCTTCTGTCACGCTGTCAGCAAGCAGGACTGCTTCACTCCGTTCTCTCACCTGGTGCGGCTCGGGTTTGCGGCTGCTCTGGCTGTTTTCGCATCTCCGGGGACAAGCTGACTGCCTCAAGGGAGATTACAGAAGCCTGGGCCTGGTTCTCACCTTCTGCCAAGGTTCGAGTCTCCGGAGTAACTTTAAGTCCATGTTCCAAGAAGTGGTCCATAGGGTCAGAAAACTGAGGTATCGACCCGGGTTTAGAAGGAAAAACCCGGGCTTTTAGATTTCCATTTGACCACAGGTAAAAACTCCCGATGGCGTTGCAGCGGAACAATTCAGGGAGCCATCTCGCTTAAGCTCCTTCCATCATGTTGAGCATTTTAATGTTATATAATAAATTGCTTTAGGGACCTTTCTGTCTTGATCTGCTTTTTGTTTGGGTCACATTAAATCTTGCAGATTGCTTGCCTACTTGTTTTCTTGGCCCTTCCGTATGGAACACTATTCCAAGTGAGTTGTATCAAGAGCAGTCTTTAGCCGAAATCAAGTCCAAACTCAAAACTTTGCTATGTCATAAGGCTTATGGGTCTTGATTTCGCTCTTCACCCTTGTCTAGAACAGGATTTAAATGCCTGTGCATAGCCTACTGTAATTATTGCCGTTTCTGCAACCTTTTTGGATCGCCAATCTATTTGTTTATAACTGTCAGTTTTGTTAGTGCCCCCCCCCAACGTATGGTGGTAGGGGTTAAGTGAAAGGCGTACTAACAAACGCTGGTCCCAGATTCAGTTCCCTCACTGAAGTTTCACCAGGAAGTAGAATCAAATAATAGGCACAGCCAGAGGTGATTGCATAAAGAATATATTATAGAAATAGGCTTACAGAAAAGCAATATTTATAAGCATTACAATTAAGCATTACAATTAAGTAGAGAGCAAAGCAGTTTCCCTGCCTTACATAGTCCAGAAACAAAGAGAGACATAGAAGCTTGCAGTTCTAGGAAGAGCCAGAGAGAGAGAGAAAAGGGGGATGGTCTAAGCTTCGTGTTCCATAGATAAAGGGAAGGATAGACAGAGAGAGGGAGAGCCAAGACCCCTCTCCTCCAGAGATAGAAAGATAGATTGATAGATCAGAGAGGAGGCTTTTATACCTTGGAATCTTATTCTGTGTATAGAAAACTATTGAGCTTCAATAGAAGTTAAATCTTCCCCTCCTTAGTAAACAGCCGAAGAATAGGCTATGGGCATATATGTATTTCCAGTCTGTCTCTGACAATAGTTTCTGATTAAGTTATCTGTGCACCTGGACCCATTGTCCTAAGCACCCTCTTAATCAGACATTAACACCTTTTAGCTAGTCATGATTCAATCAGGGCTACTTAAAACATATCAAGGATACTTAAAACAGTTTCCCTGCCCTCAGGGTCTATCTGCATTCCCATGCCAGAGTCAGATTGATATAATTTCCCATAGGCCTTCGCTGACCTAAGTAATGCCAACTGAAAATGCTGAATGGTAGCGATAGCTAGGCTGACAATAACTTTTTCTGATACTTTTCTCTTTCCTATTACGATTATTGATTTTATATTTTGCGGAGTCCCTATTCTTTTCAACATCTACATGACTGCTTTGAAGCTTTTCCGTTTATCCCCCTGCGAAACACTATATACGTATGCAGATGACATCTGTGTTCTCCTTGAGATAGACTCAAATCTATCTAACCTCATTGGGAATATAATAGAGTGTATAACGAAACTTCAGTCATGGGCCCTTACTGTAAAAATGAAGCTGAATGAGTCCAAAACAAAATTACTTTGGCTTGGCCCAAAATTAGAGCAGCTACCTTTGCCCATTCTGTTGCCCTCAGGATCCTCATTGCAAATTGAATTCTCAAGTAAAGTTTTGGGTGACATTATAGATTCAACGCTTTCATTCAACGACCATTTTAATTCTTTGGTAAAAAAAAAAAAAAAAGCTTTTTTAGTCTCCATATGTTGAGGAAAGTGAGATCCTGTTTCCATCTTGTTCATAAGAACATAAGAACATAAACTGTGCGTCTGCTGGGTCAGACCTGAGGTCCATCATGCCCAGCAGTCCACTCACGCGGCGGCTCATCAGGTCCAGGACCTGTATACTAGCCCTCTATCTATACCCTTCTATCCCCTTTTCCTTCAGAAAATTGTCCAATCCCTTCTTGAACTCCAATACCGTACTCTGTCCTATTACTCCCTCTGGAAGCGCGTTCCAGGTGTCCACCACCCGTTGGGTGAAGAACTTCCTAGCATTGGTTCTGAATCTGTCTCCTTTTAATTTTTCGGAATGCCCTCTCGTTTTTGTAGTTGTCGAAAGTTTGAAGAATCTGTCCCTCTCCACTTTCTCTATGCCTTTCGTGATCTTATAAGTCTCTATCATATCCCCTCTAAGTCTCCGCTTCTCATTTTTTTCAAGGCTGGACTATTGTAATTCGGTCTGTTTAAGCCTGACCAAGAAAAGCCTTCAAAGACTTCAATTGATCCAGAATATTGCTGCTAGGCTGATTTTTGCTAAAAGTAAATTTGATCATGTCTCTCTGCTCCTGCAAAAACTTAATGGGTTCCAATAATTTCCAGGGCTTATTTTAAATGTGCCTGCTTAATATTCAAGATCTTGCATGGCATCCTTCCCCCTTTAATTCCCCTGTCTTGGAAGTCTGTAAGATCTGATATCCCCAGATCTACTCAAAAATTTAAATTGTCCTTTCCAACGTCGAAAGCGTTATCTATATTGGCAAATTAGGGAAATCTCTATTTTTCAAAATTACTGAGTTGTGGAATAATTTTCCTGTTCAACTGCGCGATCTGGACTCTTTCCAACTATTTCGAAAACATCTGAAAACTTGACTATTTCAAAGTTGTAAATTCCGCTCCTCTCCATACTATTCCTAATTCATATTGTAATTGTTCTCTCTTCTAATTTTTTGTAAACCATGCCGAGCTCTACTGTTATAGAGAAGATGCATTATATAAGCCTAAGGTTTAGTTTAGTTTAAACCAGTTTGATGAATTTTTCCACAGCGGTATATCAAGTTACTAATAAAATGCTGAAACTCAGAGCTCACAATCATTAGAAATGGCACATCTGTTCTAACTGGCTCTAGACAATTGTCACCTGTACTATTCTAGGCAGCTTCAAAATCTTGGCAAACAGAAAAGAAGCAGGCCATGCTTATATAAAAAAATCAAAGGTATAAAACAGGAGAACCACCTCCTCAAGTTCAATGTCACAAAGCAAGAGGTGGAGATGTCCAAATCAAGATTGGTGGACTCAATTTATTTCACAAGTCTCTTTTTATTAATTCGAAAACCCAATGACTTGACATGTACATGTTTCGGCCAAGACGGCCTGCTTCAGGAGTCTTCGGGGGGGTCGGTCTGAAAGATTAAGTTTGAAGACTCCTGAAGCAGGTCCTCTTGGCTGAAACATATACATGTTGAATCATTGGGTTTTCAAATTAATAAAAAGAGACTTGTGAAATAAATTGAGTCCACCAGTCTTGATTTGGACATCTCCACCTCTTGCTTTGTTATATAATAAAATCACAGTCTTTATTCAATGTACTCCCAGGATACAAAAAGTGCCCCACATTGCCATGTTTCACCAGAAATGGCTTCATCAGGGGCAATCAACCAGCTACTACTACTATTACCCCCCTTTTACAAAACCGTGGAAGCAGTTTTTAGCACAGGATGGCATGCTGAATGCTCTGTGCTGCTCCCAACACTCAGTGTTATAGGATGAGACAGCCTCATTGGCAGACATGGGTAACAATAGTGGATGAGAAGAGAGATGAAACAAAGGTAGAGAGAGTGCAAGGGTCAATAGCCTGAAGATTCCTGAAAGTATTGGTGGAGCTGGATGGTACTGAGGGAGGGAGATTAAGTGTGAAAGTTATCAGATGATGTTCAGAGAGGAAACAACTGAGGTGGAGAAATTGAAGAGTGAGCAACTGGAGAAGACACGCTAAAAGCAGTGGCCATTCTGGTGAGTAGGGATAGTGGAGTACAGCTGAAGACTGAATGAAGATGTTATTGCAAGAAACTTATAGGCAGAAGAGTCAGAGGGTCATTGGCATGAATGTTAAAATCCCCAAGAATGAGAGGTAGAGGAAGGTTTGATAAAGAAGGAAAGCTAAGAGTCAAAGTCATTGAGAAAGGGAGAAGGGAATTATCAGGGGAGTCGATAAATGACTGCTACTCAGAAAGGTAGTGGAGTGAATAGGCGAATGGAATGGTCTTCAAAGGACTTATGGAATATGAAATCTAGAAGAAGATATGAGTAGCAGCCTGACATCACCTCCATGACCAACTGAGAAAGGTGTATGGGAAAAAAACCTCCACGGCAGAGAATAACAACTAAAGCAGGTCTCAGAGCAAGCAGACAGAGAGTATGAGAGATAAAGAGGTCATGGATGTAGGGAGATTTGTTGGAGATAAATTGAATATTCCACAAGGCACGTGACAAAGAAGGGGAAAGGCGTAAACCAGAAATAAGATTGGAGATGTTGCGATGTGACCGGAATGGATACGACGAGAGTTGATTTGGAGGACCAGGACAGAGATTGATATCCCCAGCAGAGATCAGGAGAAACATGATGACAAAGAACATAAGAACATAAGCAGTGCCTCCGCCGGGTCAGACCATAGGTCCATCCTGCCCAGCAGTCCGCTCCCGCGGCGGCCCAAACAGGTCACGACCTGTCTGAATCACCAGAAGGGGCTCCCTTGCCACCTTGGTTTCTCATTGAAGTCCTATCTTCCCATCAAAGTCCTAACCCTCCGGTCTTGTACATGCACGACCTGATTGGGTTTCTATACTTATTACCTGGTTAGCTTTCTATACTTGTGTTACATCCCAGCACCTCTCTCAGTATCCGACGATCCCTTTATCCCACAGAAATCCGTCCAATCCCTGTTTGAATCCCTGTACCGTACTCTGCCTGATCACTTCCTCCGGTAGCGCATTCCAAGTGTCCACGACCCTTTGTGTGAAAAAACATAGTAGAACATAGTAGATGATGACGGCAGATAAAGACCCGAATGGTCCATCCAGTCTGCCCAACCTGATTCAATTTAAAAAAAATTTTTTTTTTTTTTTTCTTCTTAGCTATTTCTGGGCGAGAATCCAAAGCTTTACCCGGTACTGTGCTTGGGTTCCAACTGCCGAAATCTCTGTTAAGACTTACTCCAGCCCATCTACACCCTCCCAGCCATTGAAGCCCTCCCCTGCCCATCCTCCTCCAAACGGCCATACACAGACACAGACCGTACAAGTCTGCCCAGTAACTGGCCTAGTTCAATCTTTAATATTATTTTCTGATTCTAAATCTTCTGTGTTCATCCCACGCTTCTTTGAACTCAGTCACAGTTTTACTCTCCACCACCTCTCTCGGGAGCGCATTCCAGGCATCCACCACCCTCTCCGTAAAGTAGAATTTCCTAACATTGCCCCTGAATCTACCACCCCTCAACCTCAAATTATGTCCTCTGGTTTTACCATTTTCCTTTCTCTGGAAAAGATTTTGTTCTACGTTAATACCCTTTAAGTATTTGAACGTCTGAATCATATCTCCCCTGTCTCTCCTTTCCTCTAGGGTATACATATTCAGGGCTTCCAGTCTCTCCTCATATGTCTTCTGGTGCAAGCCTCCTATCATTTTCGTCGCCCTCCTCTGGACCGCCTCAAGTCTTCTTACGTCTTTCGCCAGATACGGTCTCCAAAACTGAACACAATACTCCAAGTGGGGCCTCACCAATGACCTGTACAGGGGCATCAACACCTTCTTTCTTCTACTGACTACGCCTCTCTTTATACAGCCCAGAATCCTTCTGGCAGCAGCCACTGCCTTGTCACACTGTTTTTTCGCCTTTAGATCTTCGGACACTATCACCCCAAGGTCCCTCTCCCCGTCCGTGCATATCAGCTTCTCTCCTCCCAGCATATACGGTTCCTTCCTATTATTAATCCCCAAATGCATTACTCTGCATTTCTTTGCATTGAATTTTAGTTGCCAGGCATTAGACCATTCCTCTAACTTTTGCAGATCCTTTTTCATATTTTCCACTCCCTCTTCGGTGTCTACTCTGTTACAAATCTTGGTATCATCTGCAAAAAGGCACACTTTTCCTTCTAACCCTTCAGCAATGTCACTTACATACATATTGAACAGGATTGGCCCCAGCACCGAACCCTGAGGGACTCCACTAGTCACCTTTCCTTCCTTCGAGCGACTTCCATTAACCACCACCCTCTGGTGTCTGTCCGACAGCCAGTTTCTGACCCAGTTCACCACTTTGGGTCCTAACTTCAGCCCTTCAAGTTTGTTCAACAGCCTCCTATGAGGAACTGTATCAAAGGCTTTGCTGAAATCCAAATAAATTACATCTAGCATATGTCCTCGATCCAGCTCTCTGGTCACCCAATCAAAAAATTCAATCAGGTTCGTTTGGCACGATTTACCTTTTGTAAAGCCATGTTGCCTCGGATCCTGTAACCCATTAGATTCAAGGAAATACACTATCCTTTCTTTCAGCAACACTTCCATTATTTTTCCAACAACTGAAGTGAGGCTCACCGGCCTGTAGTTTCCTGCTTCATCCCTGTGACCACTTTTATGAATAGGGACCACATCCGCTCTCCTCCAATCCCCAGGAATCACTCCCGTCTCCAGAGATTTGTTGAACAAGTCTTTAATAGGACTCGCCAGAACCTCTCTGAGTTCCCTTAGTATCCTGGGATGGATCCCGTCTGGTCCCATCGCTTTGTCCACCTTCAGTTTTTCAAGTTGCTCATAACCACCCTCCTCCGTGAACGGCGCAGAATCTACTCCATTTTCTCGTGTAACTTTGCCGGACAATCTCGGTCCTTCTCCAGGATTTTCTTCTGTGAACACAGAACAGAAGTATTTGTTTAGCACATTTGCTTTCTCCTCATCACTCTCCACATATTTGTTCCCAGCATCTTTTAGCCTAGCAATTCCATTTTTTATCTTCCTCCTTTCACTAATATATCTGAAAAAATTTTTATCTCCCTTTTTTACATTTTTAGCCATTTGTTCTTCCGCCTGTGCCTTCGCCAAACGTATCTCTCTCTTGGCTTCTTTCAGTTTCACCCTGTAGTCTTTTCTGCTCTCCTCTTCTTGGGTTTTTTTATATTTCATGAACGCCAACTCTTTCGCCTTTATTTTCTCAGCCACTAGGTTGGAGAACCATATCGGCTTCCTTTTTCTTTTGTTTTTATTGATTTTCTTCACATAAAGGTCCGTAGCCATTTTTATCACTCCTTTCAGCTTAGACCACTGTCTTTCCACTTCTCTTATGTCCTCCCATCCTAACAGCTCTTTCTTCAGGTACTTTCCCATTGCATTAAAGTCCGTACGTTTGAAATCTAGGACTTTAAGTATCGTGCGGCCGCTCTCCACTTTAGCCGTTATATCAAACCAAACCGTTTGATGATCGCTACTACCCAGGTGAGCACCCACTCGAACATTAGAGATACTCTCTCCATTTGTGAGGACCAGATCCAATATCGCTTTTTCCCTTGTGGGTTCCGTCACCATTTGTCTGAGCAGAGCCTCTTGAAAGGCATCCACAATCTCCCTACTTCTTTCCGATTCCGCAGACGGAACATTCCAGTCCGCATCCGGCAGGTTGAAATCTCCCAACAGCAGAACCTCCTCTTTCCTTCCAAACTTTTGGATATCCACAATCAGATCCTTATCAATTTGCTGCGATTGAGTCGGAGGTCTGTAGACTACACCCACGTAGATAGAAGTTCCATCTTCTCTTTTCAGAGCAATCCATATCGCTTCTTCCTCTCCCCAGGTCCCTTGCATTTCGGTCGCTTGGATATTGATCTTTACATAGAGAGCTACTCCTCCACCTTTATGACCATCTCTGTCCTTCCTAAAAAGATTATATCCCGGTATGTTTGCATCCCATCCATGTGATTCACTGAACCATGTCTCTGTGATAGCAACAATATCTAGATCTGCCTCTAATATCAGGGCTTGCAGATCATGAACTTTGTTGCTTAGACTGCGAGCATTTGTGGTCATCGCTTTCCAGCTATTTTTCAGCAATAATCTCCTTTTTCGTATGGATTTTTGTGTCGTTTCACTTTCCGTTGCAATACTAAGAAATGAGTTGCTGATATTGCTTATGTTGCAGCCTTTACTACTATCACATCTTTTCTTTTGCCGGGGGTGGTCTCTATAATTGTCCTTCGTACATACACCACCCCCACCTTCTAGTTTAAATGCCTGGAAAAATATTGTCTAAATTTCTCTGCAAGGTTTCTTTTTCCTGCTGTAGTAATATGTAGCCCATCAGTGCAATATAGCTTCTTGTCCTTCCATGTATTTCCCCATCCTCCTATGTACCTGAAGCCTTCTTGATGACACCAGGCTCTGAGCCATCTATTAAAGTCCTCTGTGTTTTTCACTCTTTGCTCTCCCTTTCCATATGCAGGCAGTATTTCAGAAAAAGCTAAAGTCTTTACAAAAGGTTTCACGCCCTCACCAAGCTCCCGAAAAGCTTTCTGTGCTGCAAGTGTGGAGTTGTTGGCCAGGTCATTTGTTCCCAGATGGATAACAACATCAGTGTTAAAATCCTTAGTTTCTTCCTTAATTATAGTCAGTATTTGCCTGGAACTCCTGGTAGCTGAGGATCCTGGAAGACATTTCACTATTTTGGACTCCTCGCCCTGTGTTCCAAGGTTAATGCCTCTGATGATGGAATCCCCCAACAGTAATAGTTTTCTGTTTTTGGCTTTTTTATTTGTACTTAGGGTGCTCTTGTTCTCTTGAGTTTCCTTCATTGGTTCCAGTCCCACCTCCCTTCTGTTTTCCTGAGTATCGCAGTGCACTAGTGGAGCGAAGGAATTCTGTAGAGGTAATATTAGTGAAGGTGGATGTTTCTGTGTTACATGTCGCAGTCTTCCTGAGCCTACTGTGACCCATTTATTCCTGGGCTGTTTTATTCTTTGAGGTAGAGGTGGTAAGTTGGTATGATTTTGTGGAGTGATGGAAGCTGCTTTAATTGTATTCAATTCCTGTTTAAGTTTGCAGAGCTCCTCCTTAATACTGGCAAGTTGAAGACAGATGGGGCAAGCCTTAAGCCTCCAAATAGTATGTCTTGGAATTAAAGCACCACAGTGATTGCATAGAATAAAGGTCATCTTGATTGGTTGTGAAGTCCTGATTATATGGGTCTCTATATATGAATAGTGGTCCCTGGGGTTGGTGGGACTATAAGTAAGACTACTAGTAAGGCAGAAATATAGGCTCTATACCACCTAAAACACAGTATTTTAAACAAAACTGCAGGAAGAAGAAATAAGATTTAACAGAGGAAAGAGAAGGATTTTTTTTTTTTTTTTTTTAAACAGAGGAAAGAGAAGGATTTAAAGTCCCTCCTCGAGGGCCGCAATCCAGTCGGGTTTTCAGGATTTCCCCAATGAATATGCATGAGATCTATTTGCAAGCACTGCTTTCATTGTATGCTAATAGATCTCATGCATATTCATTGGGGAAAAAAACTTCCTTGCATTTGTTTTGAACCTATCTCCCTTCAGTTTTTCCGAATGCCCCCTCGTACCTGTTGTCCCCTTCAGCCTGAAGAATCTGTCCCTATCCACCCTCTCTATGCCCCTCATGATCTTGAAGGTCTCTATCATATCTCCCCTGAGCCTCCTTTTTTCCAGAGAGAAGAGCCCCAGCCTATCCAACCTCTCAGCGTATGGGCAGTGTTCTAGCCCTCTTATCAGTTTCGTTGCTCTCCTTTGGACTCTCTCAAGTACCGCCATGTCCTTCTTGAGGTACGGCGACCAATATTGAACGCAGTATTCCAGATGTGGACGCACCATAGCTCGATACAATGGCATGATGACTTCCCGCGTCCTGGTAGTTATGCCCCTCTTTATGATGCCCAGCATCCTGTTGGCTTTTTTCGAGGCTGCTGCGCACTGTGCAGATGGCTTCAGTGATGCATCCACCAGCACACCCAAGTCTCTCTCAAGACTGCTGTCTCCCAACAATGCCCCCCCCAATTTGTAGTTGAACAACGGGTTCTTTTTCCCTATATGCATGACCTTGCATTTTTCCACGTTAAAGCGCATTTGCCATTTGTTTGCCCAGTCTTCCAGTTTGTCCAGGTCCCTTTGTAGGTCCTCACACTCCTCCCTGGAACTAACTCTGCCGCACAGTTTGGTATCGTCTGCAAATTTTATAACCTCACACTTTGCCTCCTTTTCCAGGTCATTGATAAATATGTTGAAGAGTAACGGCCCCAGCACTGATCCCTTGGCACACCGCTCGTGACTCCCCGCCAGTCAGAATATTGTCCCTTTACTCCGACCCTCTGCAGTCTACCTGACAACCAGTGCTCGATCCATCTGTGCACATCCCCTCCCACTCCGTGGTTCCACAGCTTCCTAAGCAGCCTTTCATGTGGCACCTTGTCGAAAGCCTTTTGAAAATCGAGGTAAATGATGTCTATAGGTTCCCCATTGTCCACCCGACTGCTTATTCCCTCAAAGAAGTACAGAAGGTTCGTTAAGCATGACCTTCCCTTACAGAATCCATGCTGGCTTGTTCTCAGTAGGCCATTTCCCTCGATGTGCTCGCAAATACTGTCCTTGATCATAGCTTCCACCATCTTCCCTATAATTGAAGTCAGGCTCACCGGCCTGTAGTTCCCGGGGTCACCCCTCGATCCCTTCTTGAAGATAGGTGTGACATTCGCCAATTTCCAATCCTCTGGTACCTCTCCAGTTTTCAAGGATAGGTTGCAAACATGCTGGATTGTGCCCGCTATTTCTTGTCTTAGTTCCTTTAGAACCCTTGGGTGGATCCCGTCTGGGCCCGGCAATTTGCCGCATTTTAACCTGTCTATCTGTTTGAGGACATCCTCCTTACTTACCTCTATGTGTTCCAATTTTTCAGCCTGTTCCCCACTCATGAGCTTCTCTGAGTCCGGTATATTAGATGTGTCTTCTCTCGTGAAAACCGACGAGAAGAACGTGTTCAACCTCTCAGCTACCTCTTTATCCTCCTTAATCACTTCCTTCCTATCCCCATCGTCCAACGGCCCCACCTCCTCTCTCGCTGGTCGCTTCCCCTTTACGTAACTGAAGAATGCCTTGAAGTTTTTCGCCTCCCTGGCCAGCCCCTCTTCGTATTTCCCTTTTGCTTTTCTAACCTCTCGGTGGCATTCCTTTTGGCATTTCCTGTGCGCCTGGTGATTTTCCTCCGTTGGGTTCTTTTTCCATCTCCGTAAGGATACTTTTTTGTCATTTATTGCCCTCTTTACTTCTGTTGAGATCCAAACCGGGTCCTTTGACCGCTTGTTCTTGCCGCCTTTCCTGAAACTGGGGACGTACATTCTTTGTGCTTCCTGCAGGGTGTCCCTGAATAGGGTCCAGGTGCTTCTTACAGTCTCCATCCTAAGGATGTTTCTGAGCTTCCTCCCCACCATTTCCCTCATAGCAACATAGTTCCCTTTCCTGAAGTTGAGCGCAGTTGTTGCGGTCCTCCTTACTGTGGGTGTCCCCCTTTCTAATGTGAATCTGATCGCGTTGTGGTCACTGTTGCCTAGTGGTCCTCCCACTTCTACCCCTCTTGCAGGCCCCCCTAATCCGTTTAGGATGAGGTCAAGAGTAGCACTTCCTCGCGTCGGTTCCCTGACTCATGTTCCATGAAGCAGTCCCTCACAGCTTCCTCAAATCCTGTTTCCCTAGTGCAGTTGGAGTGACCCATACTCCAGTCAATACCCGGGTAGTTGAAGTCCCCCATCACTGTTACACTTCCAGTCCTGCATTCTTGTCTCAGTTCAGCTTCCAAGTCGTGTCCGACTCCTTCCGGCGTACCAGGTGGGCGATAATACAGCCCCAGTTTTATGCCTGCACCCTTGTTTCCCGGCAATTTGACCCATAGCGATTCCAGCCCCTCTGCCTTCTTTGCCATATCCATCCCGACCGAGTAGATAGAGTCCTTTATATATAGTGCTATGCCTCCCCCCTTCTTGTGGGTCCTGTCTCTCCTGTAGAGCTTGTACCCCGGCAGCGCCACATCCCATTGATTCTCCTCTGTCCACCATGTTTCTGTAATTCCAATTATATCCAGGTCTTCCCCCTTGGCCACGACCTCTAGTTCACCCATCTTGGCCATGAGGCTTCTTGCATTTGCGTACAAGCACCGCAGGTCCCGTCGTTTTTCCTCCACCTCTGTATTTACCTGGGCCACCTCCCCTTGAACTTCGGGCAGTTCTCCTGTTCCCTGTGCTTCTGCTTTGCCCTCAGCCCTCAGAAGAAGATGAGATGCACGAAGATAAAATGGAGATGGTTGAATGAGAGGAAGTATCAACAAAAGCACTGACAAATTGCCACCACAGGACAAAAAAAACTAAAAAAAACATTAACTAAGGAGTGGGCCAGGGTGACAGGCTAACGATGGGAGTGTGAGGAGAGCCATCTAGTTGTTTATCCAAATTTATTAGAGAACCCAGTAAGGCAACTTGTCAAGACTCTACATGGGACTGTATTTCAGCTACTGGAGCCTGCGTCAGGGGTCAGAAGATCTAACTTCAAAGGATAAACAAGTTTGTAAAATATATAATATATATTGTATGATATAAATATAATAAGTCACATTAAAATCAATATGTATGTAAACATTAGAATTAGAAATAAAAATTAAAGCAATAAAATAAACATACAAAAAAAGAATGTGATATAAATGTAATAATCATGCAACAACATGAAAAACATGTAAAAAATATAAGAACATAAGATTTGCCGCTGCTGGGTCAGACCAGTGGTCCATCGTGTCCAGCAGTCCGCTCACGCGGCAGCCCTTAGGTCAAAGACCTATTTGAGTCTAACTTTGTCTAACTTTGTCTTGAATCCCTGAAGGGTGTTTTCCCCTATAACAGCCTCCGGAAGAGCCTTCTGGTTCTCCACCACTCTCTGGGTGAAGAAGAACTTCCTTACGTTCTATGGAATCTATCCCCTTTCAACTTTAGAGAGTGCCCTCTCATTCTCCCTACCTTGGAGAGGGTGAACAACCTGTCCTTATCTACTAAGTCTATTCCCTTCATTATCTTGAACGTTTCGATCATGTCCCCTCTCAGTTTCCTCAGTCAAAATTGCTAAACTAATATCCTAATCTTCCATAAAGCGTGTTAATATATGTTATTAATAATGCAAATGTCTAACATTGAGGGCTCCTTTTACAAAGGTACGCTAGCGTTTTTAGCGCACGCGCTATAGCATGCACTAGCCGAAAAACTACCGCCTGCTCAAGAGGAGGCGATAGCAGCTAGCGCACGTGTCATTTTAGCGCGTGCTATGGCCCTAACGTGCCTTCGTAAAAGGAGCCTTGAGTGTAGCTAACAATAAAATTAAAAATATATATATACATCAAAGTTATTAGCTCTAGACTAATGCAATATGAAAGCCGCCCCTTTTGTGTACAAAAAGGCATAAAAATTGACTACAATGATGAAGAAGCTGAATAATGTAAAGACCTGGATGTGCCTTCGAGATGGCTAATTATATGGAACGGTTCCACAATATCATATGGATTGCTATATAACTACATCAACGAGAGAGACAAATAAAATCCTAAATGGATTTCAATACCATGTACATAGAAAATTACTTGAATAATGGAGACTCATTATTTTACTGTGTAACGGCATCTAGTGAATGCTTGAACCATAAATTATGCCAAGCGTTTTGTGCACAATACCGAAACCCAGTGTTCTGTGCTTAAAAAGCTATTAATGGGAGAGATGCATATAAAAACCTTGGTGTCGGGATTTAATTAAGGATATGTGCAGTCTGGCCTTCCATGAATATAAATCCGTTTTTTATGAACAAGGGGAAACGGGAGGATAAAATAGAGATAATAATCATCCACTTTTTGGAAAAGGGAGGAAGAATAGATATTTGAAACTAAGGGCTCCTTTTCCGAAGGTGCGCTAGCGTTTTTAGCGCACGCTACACGGAAAATATTAACGCCAGCTCTATGGAGGCGTTAGCATGTAGTGCGTGCAGAGCGCGTGCTAAAACCGCTAGCGCACCTTCGTAAAAGGAGCCCTAAGAGGTAGTGCACCATTCCTTAGCTTACCACTAGGGCAACGTACGAGGAGCCACTGGAAAGTTCTCAACCCAACCAAGAAGAGAATGATGGGGAGCCAGGAAACTTACAAGTTATTCCACACTTTTCTTGACATTTTTCATTTCAATGATATGAAATGAAACAAAAAGTGTCAAGAAATGTGTGGAATAACTTGTAAGTTTCACGGCTCCACATCTTTCTCTTCTTGGTTGGACTGAGAACTTTTCAGTGGCCCCTCGTATTGTGATGTCATAATGCTTCAATCCACCAGTGCCTAATAGCCAACCTCATCGGTGATGTCACAATGGCTTGCTTTCCCTGTACTTGTGCCCATTTGCTAGATGCATTTGCCTCACTGAAATGAAAAGTGTGGAATAACTTGTAAGTTTCCTGGCTCCACATCATTCTCTTCCTGGTTGGGCTGCGAACTTTTCAGCAGTCCTTCCTATTGTGATGTCATAATGCCTCATTCCACCAATGCCAAAGAGCCAACCTCATCGGTGATGTCACAATGGCTTGGTTTCCCTATACTTGTGTCCATTTACTAGATGCATTTGCCTCATTGAAAGGAAGTGTCAAGCAAAGCGCGGAATAACCTGTAAGTTTCATGGCTCCGCAATGTTCTCTTCTTGGTTGGGCTGAGAAATTTTCAGCCTCCCCTCATACCTGCTAAAGTGAAGGAAATGAAAAATACCCCAGATGTACTAAGGTTGTTTTTGAATTCTGCACTGGGCCAACGGGGTACAGCAGGGGATGTCAAAGTCCCTCTTCGAGGGCCGCAATCCAGTCAGCTTTTCAGGATTTCCCCAATGAATATGCATGAGATCTATTAGCATACAATGAAAGCAGCGCATGCAAATAGATCTCATGCATATTCATTGGGGAAATCCTGAAAACCCGACTGGATTGCGGCTCTCGAAGACCGACTTTGACACCCCTGGGGTACAGTGAACATGCAGAAGCAGTATGTAAATAGATAAAAAGGATGTTGACTGGTGAACCCAACAATGGAAATGCCTGCAATTAGATCTCCTAGTATAAACATAGGGCTCCTTTTACAAAGGTGCGCTAGCGTTTTTAGTGCACGCAGGAAATTACCGTGCGCTACATCGTGTGCTACATTTCTAGAACTAACACCAGCTCAATGCTGGCGTTACGGTCTAGTGCGCGCTATTCCACGCATTAAAACCCTAATGCGGCTTAGTAAAAGGAGCCTATAGAGTTGCTGGAAAAAAAATTTTTACAATGCCTGTGCAAAATGCCTTATTAGATACTAATGTATGTAAAAATAGCAAACTGATAAAAGAAACCTAAATGAAAAATTGTGTAACTGAGATTGATAGATTGTAAACATTCAGAAATTGATAACATGCTTTAAAGCAGGGGTGTCCAACCTTTTGACTTCCCTGGGCCACATTGGCCGAAAAAAATGTTTCTGGGGCCGCACAAACGCTGCAGCAAGACAGAGGAAGGAGCCGGCAAGACGGTAAGCACCAGGGGGCAGCAGAGGAAAACACTGCATCGCCCTCGACCGGGGCCACACAAAATACTTCACTGGGCCGCATGCGGAACCTCGGGCCGCAGGTTGGACACCCCTGCTTTAAACCAAAATTAAAACCAGTGTGGGGAAGTTTCAAGTTTTAAGTTCATTTAAAATTTCATATATCCACCAATCAACCTTCTAGGCGGTGTACACTGTCTTAAAAACATATATGAGATAACAATACATCATTTAAAACAATAATAATAATTTTATTCTTATATACCGCCAAAGCCATATAAGTTCGAGGCGGTTTACAGCAAGAGGCGCTGGACAATCAGCGAAGAAAGTCAGCAATACAATCTTACATAATAAAGAATATGAAAGCTACAAGGTTCATAGGGTTACAGGATGGAATAAGAAGTGGTGAGTAGATTCTTAGTTATCAAATCGATTGAACAGACTCGTTTTTAATAGTTTTCTAAAATTGAAGTAGGATGAAGAGCGCGCGAAAACGTTACTAAGCCAGTCGTTCCATTTGCCTGCCTGGAAGGCAAGAGTTCTGTCCAAGAATCTTTTGTAGTGGCAGGCTTTTATTGTCGCGTAGGTGAACAGATGAATTCTTCATGTGGGCCTAAGATAACTAGCCAGATTAAAAACAATTTAAAAACAAACAAAACCAAAGGGAAACAGGGTAGAACTACAATTTTCAAGTAAAAAGAGAGAACAGATAGGGGAAAAAACAAAAGGAGGGGTGTTAAGATAAAATAAAACTATGTAGACTTGAAAAGGACATTTAGGGCTCGAAAGCATCAAGAAAAAGAAATGTTTTTAATTTCGTTTCAAAATGGTGAAGAGTTGATTCTTCCCGTACGTGGGCCGGAATATTATTCCAAAGAAAGGGAGCGCTGACAGAGAAAATGGTAGACCTCATCGTGTTGATCAACTTCAAAGACGAGATAGATAAAAGATTTTTAGAAGATGATCTTAAAGTCTTAGAAGGACAATAGGGAATAAGAAGATTATTAATAAATTCAGGTTGACTATTTTGTCTAGTTTTAAAGGTTAGTAAAATAATTTTGTATGTGATTCTGTGTTCTACTGACAACCAATGAGCTTTATAAAGGAGGGGAGTAACATGGTCCAACTTCCTTGCATTAAATATAATCTTTACTGCCGTGTTCTGTATAATTTGGAGTCGTCTTATTTCTTTTTTAGTTATGCCTTTGTACAGCGCATTGCAATAATCAATACAGGAAATCACAAGAGAGTGGATCCAAATATTCAGAGAAGTGGGCTCCAACAATTTGGATATGGACCTAATCATAGAACATAGAAAGATGACGGCAGAAAAGGGCCACAGCCCATCAAGTCTGCCCACTCTACTGACCCACCCCATTAAGTCTGAGTGCTAATGACCTAGTTCCTTAACTCGACCCTTGTAGGGATCCCACGTGGATGTCCCATTTATTCTTAAAGTCGAGCACGCTGGTGGCCTTGATCACATGCACCGGAAGTTTGTTCCAGTGATCTACCACCCTTTCTGTGAAGAAATACTTCCTGTTGTCACCACTAAATTTCCCTCCTCTGAGTTTGAGCGGGTGCCCCCTTGTGACCGAGGGACCCTTGGGAAAGAATATGTCGTTTTCCACCTCGACACGACCTGTGACGTGCTTAAATGTCTCAATAAAAGCAACGCTGGACCACTGTGTTGATATGAAGATGATAATTGAGCTTACTATCGAAAGTGATTCCTAATAGTTT
The DNA here is from genome assembly GCF_902459505.1 of Geotrypetes seraphini. Taxonomy (NCBI): domain Eukaryota; kingdom Metazoa; phylum Chordata; class Amphibia; order Gymnophiona; family Dermophiidae; genus Geotrypetes; species Geotrypetes seraphini. Next base: position 17,135,892 of record NC_047085.1, read on the forward strand.
TAAAGAGGGCACAACTTGAAGAGATTGAGATTTCAATGTAATAGGGGTTAATAGAGAAAGTCCTTCCTTGTTGAAGACATAAGAACATAAGAATAGCCTTACTGGATAGACCATCTAGCCCACTATCCCATCTTCACGGAGGCCAATTCAAGTCATAAGTACCTGGCATAAACCCAAATAGTACCAGCACTCCATGCCACTAATCCAGGGCAAGCAGTGGCTTCTCCCACATCTGCCTCAACAGCAGTTTATGGACTTTTCCTCCAGGAACTTGTCCAAACATTTTTTTAAACCAGCTACATGCCCAATATGATATCGGAGTGGGACTAATCCATACCGAGAGACTCACCTTCTTCCCTAAGACCCCTACTTTTCTCATTAACTGACGGGAACCACGAGAAGGGAGTCGTAAGGCTTCATATTTGTCCAGCAAAAAAACGGCCACTGATATAGCCTCCCAGCCACCCCTTGGACGTGTAAGTTATAAACAGAAGTGAATTAATGAACCAGTTTCAGGATTTTTTGTATTTCTGGTTGATCCTAGGTTCCTTTTGTAATTGTCGATTTTTGCTTGAATTGCAAATCAATAAAAAAAATTGTTACACCTTAAAAATACTGTTAAAAACCCCAAAAAACCCAGCTACATGAACACTCTTACCACATCCTCTGGCAATGCATCGTAGAGCTTAACTATTATCTGAGTGAAAAAAATATTTCCTTCTATTGGTTTTAAACGTATTTCCCTGTAACTTCATCGAGTGTCCCCTGGTCTTTGTAATTTTTGACGGAGTGAAAAATCGATCCACTTGTACCCGTTCTTCTCCATTCAGGATTTTGTAGACTTCAATCCTATCTCCCCTCAGCCGTCTCTTTTCCAAGCTGAAGAGCCCTAACCTTTTTAGTCTTTCCTCATACAAAAGGAGTTCCATCCCTTTTATCATCTTGGTCACTCTTCTTTGAACCTTTTCTAGTGCCATCATATCTTTTTTGAGATAAGGGGACCAGAACTGAATGCGATATTCAAGGTGAGGTCACACCATTGAGCGATACAGAGGCATTATAATATCTTTAGTCTTATTTACCATCACTCTTCTAATAATTCTTAGCATCTTATTTGCTTTCTTGGCCAACACCGCACATTGGGTGGAAGGTTTCAGCGTATTGTCCACAATAACACCCAGATCCTTTTCTTGGGCGCTAACCCCAAAGGTGGACCCTAGCATCCGGTAACCGTGGGTTATTCTTCCCAATATGCATCATTTTGCATTTGTCCACATTAAATTTCATCTGCCACTTGGCCGCCTAGTCTTTCAATTTCCTAAGGTCCGCCTGCAATTTTTCACAATCCGCATGCGTTTCGACATCTGTGAACAGTTTAGTGTCATCTGCAAATTTAAACACCTCACTCGTCATTCCAATTTCCAGATCATTTATAAATCAGTTAAATATCACCGGTCCCAGCACAGAACCCTGAGGAACGGGGGGAATGGGAAAACGAAAGAAGGAAGAGGGGAGGGGGGAATTGACCATTTTTTGGACTTTTTATCTGAATTCAATTGAAACCGTTACTTTTTGAATCTTGTTTCTTTGCTTGCTGTTTGACACCCAAGGCGATCTCCTCCTTGTTTTCCTGCTCACATACATCTAATATAATAAAATGCTAGGCCGCGCATGCGCACTCCCATCTGCGTGCGTCCATTTTCCGTGAGATGTAGGGCACCTTAGGTAGGAGTGCGCATGCGCGCTTACGTCACCAGCCGACGATGCCTCCACAAGTCGGGACCGCAGCCAGCCGCCGATCTCTGTTCCTCCAGTGGGCGAGCGAGTGGGCGGGCGGGCGGGGGGGTGTCTCGGAGGAGAGGGATCGCCGCCGCCAGCACCCCCACCGAGGAGCCTAGCAACTTTCCGCCCCAGCTCTTAAACTGACCCGAGTCCTTTGCCGCCCCCCCTTCCCTTCCCGCGGGCCCAACTACCTACCCGGTGATTCAAGCAGCGTGTGCAGCAGTCTTCACACGCTGCTTTGGGGCCTTCTACTGCCCTGATTTGCTATGCCGCGTCTCTGATGATGTCATCAGGGACGTGCCAGAGTAAATCAGGGCAGTAGAAGGACCCGAAGCAGCGTGTGAAGACTGCTGCACATGCTGCTTGAATCGCCATGTGTAGTCGGGCCCGCTGGAAGGGAAAGGGGGGTAGAGGAAACACTAATGCTGCTGTACAGGGAACTGGTGTGGGGGGTGGGAAATGGAGGGGGAGGGAATGCTGCTTTGGACAGACAGACAGAGGGAGGAAGAGAGACAGAAAGAAAAGAGGAAAGACACAGGGGCAGGTGCACAGGGAACTGGTGTGGGGGGAGGGAAATGGAGGGAGAGGGAATGCTGCTTCGGACAGACAGACAGAGGGAGGAAGGGAGATAGAAAGAAAAGAAGAAAGACACAGGGGCAGGGAGATACACAGAAAGACAAAGGGGACCAGGAACAGAGACAGACAGAATGAAAGACAGTGGGAGTCGCGTCAGGAGGGGTTTGGGATGCGGCAGAGGGAACTTTTCCAATGGGTGCAACTGGGCGGCTGTCGGGAACCTCTGATCAGGGGCAGAGCAAGGTAAGTGTATCATAGGGATAAGAAGAAGGAGGGGGGAGAAAAAGGAAGGGTCGCCTACTGCTGGACAGTGGGAGAAGGAAAGAAGTGCTGATGGACAGGGGGGCTGAAGAAAAAGGAACGGAGGCCTAATGTTGGACAGGGGGAGAAGGAAAGAGGTGCTGCTGGACAGGGGGGAGGTAAAACAAAGGGAGAATGGACAGGGGGAGCAGGCAAGGGGTGGTGATGGACAGCCAAAGAAAAAGAAAGAAAGCGGCTAAGGAGAGAGAGAGATAGAAATAAAGACAGACACACACACATATATTCTAGCACCCATTAATGTAATGGGCTTTAAGACTAATACATACATAAACAATTAAAATACAAACACATATATGTATTGTTGCCACCTAAACCTGAATCTCCATTTAGATTAACCTTCTTATTGCCTAATGATTGTTTTATATTCAAATTTATTGTATTATAATCGTATATTTATAGGAATCGACGAAAGAACGGTGCTCAAATTTATGAAACACATTAGCTAATGGAATTAAGCAGAAAAGGTGATTTGCAATGGAGGCAATAAAAGTGATGGCTTTCACAAATAGCTGTCTTTTTCGTGCTGAAACACAGAAATAATTACGTATGCCAAGCTTACAATATGACTATTTACTCACTGTCGATTACATAAGCCAACATTCCCCAGCGTGCTCTGGAGTGGTGAACAATATTAAGTGGAAACAGCAAAGACAGTGACCTTAAGGAAATTAATGGCTCATTCTCTTTAACCATATTTCCATCTTATTTAATTAAAATAATTCCCCCAGAGTAACGTCTCGGTGAATATAAACGCCCGATGCTACTGCCATATAAGGACAAAGTGTAACATGAAATTCTATTACGTTGCTTACAGCAACATCTCGCTTCAACGCAAAAGTTTACAAGGACAACAGACCACTATCTGCGTAAATGGCAGTAAATGCACAACAATAAAATTGGGGGGAAATATTTGAACTAAATACTTCAAAAACAAACTTATGCTATACAAGATATATTGAAGCAATAGAAACATAGAAACATGACGGCAGATAAAGGCCAAATGGCCCATCCGCAGCATCCACTATCTCCACCTCTCCCTATTGGCTAAGGCTTTTAACATTTGCATCTCCTCTTCCTATAGGCTAAGGCTCTTTACACCTGCATTGTGAGGTCATAGAGCTTTATGGTTATAGAAACATAGTATGTCTCAAAAGTAGGGAGTTATTGCTTATATTGCTGGATATAAATTCAAATACTTCTTAAAACACTGCACAACAAAGTTTTTGCTTCCTGAACACTGCTGGGTGTTTCTTATAGAATTTTGGGTGCTGATCATGAATATTACATCAAAAATTACCCATCACGTACCATTTCAGAGAAATCTTCAATTTTGTCGTGATTTTTTCTTATATTTGGATGCAAACAATTTTTTCTCCCATAAGTGTCTTATCAACAACGGTTTGTGCCGCCTGGGTATGTCCATGCATAAAATCTAGCCAGGTTGGAAGCTGTTTTATGGAAGATGACATCCTGGGCATGTCTGGGCAGGTCTGAACGAGCTTGCGCTGTCTCACCATGCTATAATGGTGGCTTCCATACACCGATCCTGCTCATTTGGTTAATATAGATAGTCCGTGTGTGTATATAGTATCAGTATAGTAAAGTATAGTAGTATAGTAGCTGTAGCAATATAACAGTAAGTAAGCTTGATGCTATAGACGTTTTGGTGTCGGGCAATATGTCTCGTCGGTGTCGTAACAGCCGCGACACATTCTGCTATATCTGTGGGGAATATACACTTACGCCTCAGAGACGTTCGATGACTGCCCTTGTAAAGAAAGCCTATCATCTGTATTTTGGCTGCAAAATAGGTGATCAAGACAAGCAATGGGCGCCTCACATTTGCTGTGCGACATGTGCTGTTAGTCTGAGAGCCTGGCTCAGAGGTACTCGAAAGACGATGCCATTTGCTGTTCCGATGATATGGCGAGAACAGAAAGACCATGTGACGGACTGTTATTTCTGTTTGACTAATGTGTCTGGTTTCTCTGCCAAAAACAAGAAGTCAATTGAATATCCTAATCTGCCTTCAGCAATGAGACCCATGCCACATGATGACAGTCTTCCAGTTCCGAAACCACCAGAGGATTGGACCTTAGACGAACCAGATGAAGAAACTGCAGTGCAGGGTTCTAACAGTGACATTGACCCGGATTTTGAACCATCCTCATCAGGCGATCCACATCTGATAACACAGTCCGAATTGAACGATTTGGTCAGAGATTTGGGTCTGTCAAAAGCAAAAGCTGAGCTGCTAGGTTCGAGACTGCAGGAATGGTGTTTGCTATCACCAGGTACGAAAATTTCTGTGTTTCGAGACCGGCATCATGATATAACCAAATTTTTTGCACAAGTCGACAGTCTCTGTTTCTGTTGTGACATTGAAGGATTGTTCTCGGTCTTTGGTTGTGATCACAACCCGGAAGAGTGGCGTCTTTTCATTGATTCGTCAATGTTAAGCCTGAAAGCTGTTCTGTTGCACAATGGCAACGTTTATCCTTCAGTACCTGTTGGCTATGCAGCACATATGAAAGAAACATATGAGAATATGGAAATGTTACTAAAGTATGTCCAGTATACCAGGTATAACTGGAATATCTGTGGAGACCTCAAAGTCGTTGCTCTGTTACTAGGACTGCAGCTTGGCTATACAAAGTACTGCTGTTTCATCTGCGAATGGGACAGCCGAGACAGAGAGTCGCACTATTCTAGAAAGAACTGGCCACTCCGTAAAAAGTTAGTTCCAGGACAGAAAAATGTAGCACATGAATCGCTTGTTGACCCGACAAAGATATTTTTGCCTCCTCTTCACATTAAACTGGGACTCATGAAGAATTTTGTGAAAGCAATGAACAAGGAAGGGGAAGGTTTTCGTTATTTAAGACAGATGTTCCCAAGAATAACTGATGCCAAGATCAAAGAGGGTATTTTTGTTGGCCCCCAGATCAGACATGTTATGAGTGACAAGCGATTTGAAGATCTGTTAGTTGGGCCGGAAAAAATTGGCTGGAAAGCCTTGAAAGACGTTGTTGACAATTTTCTGGGCAATTACAGAGCCCCAAACTACATTCAGCTGGTAGACAAACTTCTCAAAGCATACAAGAGAATGAAGTGCAATATGTCACTCAAGATTCATTTCCTCCATTCACACTTGGACTTCTTCCCCGCAAATCTCGGTGCTGTGAGTGACGAGCACGATGAAAGGTTTCATCAAGACATAGCTACGATGGAGAAACGATACCAGGGCAATTGGAATCCGTCAATGCTTGCCGACTATTGTTGGATGCTACAACGTGATGCACCAGACACTGAATATAAAAGAAACTCGGGAGCAAAACACTTTTAATTCTGTTTCATTTAGTCGCTTGTGCGAAACGTAAACTTGACTATATATTTTATTGTCAGTAAACATAAAAATGTCTATTTCTCATAGTTCTTACGTGATGCAGTAAAACCAAAACCATATTTGAGCATACCAAGTTGGTACCTGTCATAATCACCAAAAACTTTTCAGGAATCAAGACTTAACCAAAAAATTGTTGTGCAGTGAAATCGCAGCTTTATTAATCTTTCTTTAAAAAACAATGCAAAAATTTTTATAGTTTATAAATTAGTAAAGTGCTCAGTCCATTAAACCATTAGTGCATAGATGACATACACAGTGGTTAATCTGGGGCCATCATAGACTTTACCGCCCCTTACCAACCTCCTACCAGATAATAAAAACATGCATTGAAAACAACTTATCTGGAGTCTCCTCTCAGGTTGGATTTCAGTCAAAACCACTGGATAATTTATGAAAGTGAACTTGTGCAAAAAGTGCTAAGGTGCTGTAAACATGACTCCTTAGGGCAGTGTTTTTCAACCGCTGTTCCGCGGCACACTAGTGTGCCGCGAGATGTTGCCTGGTGTGCCGTACGGTCAGGGCCGCCATCAGGGCAGTACCACCAGTCTAGGGAGAGGGGCGGTCCGCCCCACGTGGACAGGAGAGAGCTGGACGGGGGACCCGCAGAGTTCAATACATCTCCAGCCGCGAGGCTCGTCTTCTGTTCCTGCCTGCCCTGCAGCTAACATATAGCCGATCGCAAGCGTTCCCCGATGTCAGCGCTGACGTCGGAGGGAGGGCTTAAGCAAAGCCTGCCCTCCGACGTCAGCGCTGACGTCGGAGAATACTTCCGTTCGGCTATTTGTGCGCGGCAGGGCAGGCAGGAAGCAGAAGACAAGCCTCGCGGCTTGAGCTTCGTTTTGCTGAGAAAGTTGCAAAGATGGGCTGGGAGGCAAACACGGAACACAAAAGGGGGGAGGGAGTGCGTTTTGGACACAAGGCATGAACTTGGGAGAGAGGAAGGGAGGGAAAGAGATGCTGAGGTGGGGGAGGGAAAGCGTTTTTGGACACAGAAGAAATGGACTTGGGAGAGAGGAAGGGAGGGAAAGAGATGCTGAGGTGGGGGAGGGAATGGGTTTTTGGACACAGAAGGCATGGACTTGGGAGAGAGGAAGGGAGGGAAAGAGATGCTGAGGTGGGGGAGGGAATGAGTGTTTGGACACAGAAGGCATGGACTTTGGAGAGAGGAAGGGAGGGAAAGAGATGGTTGTGTACACGGGGAATAGAAGAAAGGAGAATTTTTGGTCATAGGGAGGGAGTGAGGTACAGATAGTGGCATACCAGGGTGGGGGGGGGGCGGTCTGCCCCACCCCGGGTTTACGTCCCAAGGGGGTGCACAGCTGGCCACCCTACAGTGTTGTCCCTAGGCCGGCAAACTGCGGCTCTTTAGCCACTTGAGTGCCACCGCCGCCATCGGGAACAGGCCGGCGCCAAGTTCTCCCTGCTTTTCCCTGTGGGGCCGGCCAACTCTCGCCACTCGCGTCAATTCTGACGTCGGAGAGGACGTTCTGGGCCAGCCAATCGCTGCCTGGCTGGCCTAGAACATCCTCTCCGACGTTAGAATTGACGACGGGTGGCGAGAGTTGGTCGGCCCTGCGGGGAAGAGAAGCAGGGAGAACTCGGTGCCGGCCTGTTCCCGATGGCGGCAGTGGCAGCCTATTCCCCAGTGGCGGTGGCAGCATTATAAAATACTTTCTTTGTGTTTATTTGATTCCTATATATTTATATATAGTCAATATAGGCACAGTTAAATTTTTTAACTTTTTCTAATGGTGGTGTGCCTCGTGATTTTTTTCATGAAACAAGTGTGCCTTTGCCCAAAAAAGGTTGAAAAACACTGCCTTAGGGTATCTACTACCCCCCCCCCCCCCCGACTCGAGTTTCGTAATTATCTTCGTCAGGAGGGGTACTAGGAGCAAAAAAACAGTGCATAAACTTAAATTACTACCATATATTAAACATTCTTGTCATCTTATAAAGTAATTTAACACATTACTATAGCTCAAACTCTTAAAATCAAACTTCATACATGGAATCAATCTACATTCATATCTGTTAGACGGCTCACACTACTGGGGGAGAACGAGCAAAGCCAGGAACTCTCTCTGCTCTAAGCTAGCTTTAAATACTCTATCTTTATACCCAAACCGGAAGGACTCCCCGTAACCTGGAAACTAAACCATTTACAGAGTAATCCATTCAACTTCCATGTTCAACCCTGTATTAGTGAAAGTTTCCAGTTAAATATAAAACGTTGTTCCTTATATTGTAATATTTTGCTTATGTCACCCTGAAAATTTTTAATATGTATTAAAACTGTGTATCGTAACGAGTCAGCTGTGTGAGATTTCTCAAGCCAATGGGCTACAAGAGGGGCGGTAACACGGGCACAAGGGATATTACTAAGGTGCTCGGTGATGCGAGTCTTTATCATCCTACTCGTCTGACCGATATATAATCTGTCACACGGACATCTAATGCAAACAACGGCATATTCAATCTATCATCTCAAATTTTGACCAATCAAGAAGTTGAAGTGTTAATCAAGGGTTTATCGTTTGTCCCCACTGTCAATTATGACGGGTTTAACACTCGAGTTGGCTTACAGAGGTTCTTTAGGACATTGAAGTTAAAAGCCTACTTTCAAGATCAAGTAAGTCAGCAATTGGATGCAAGCTTACCTGCTGGTCTGAAATATCATTCGACATGGATACCCCCAGGAGTGCCCGACGCTTCAATAACAGCATTTGAGAAATTGGTTTTGCAGGACATACAGGCTTTGGAGTCCAAGCTCATTAAAATCTATGATGGCCCCAGATTAACCACTGTGTATGTCATCTATGCACTAATGGTTTAATGGACTGAGCACTTTACTAATTTATAAACTATAAAAATTTTTGCATTGTTTTTTAAAGAAAGATTAATAAAGCTGCGATTTTAAGAAGTATAGAAACATAGTAACATGATGGCAGATAAAGGCCAAATGGCCCATCCTATCTGTCCATCTGCAGCATCCACTCTCCTCCTCTCCCTATTGGCTAAGGCTCTTTACACCTGCATTGTGAGGTCATAGAGCTTTATGGTTATAGAAACATGATGGCAGATAAAGGCCAAATGGCTCATCCACTATCCCCTCCTCTCCCTATTGGCTAAGGCTCTTAACATTTGCATCTCCTCTTCCTATAGGCTAAGGCTCTGTGCACCTGCATTGTGAGGTCATAGAGCTTTATGGTTATAGAAACATGATGGCAGATAAAGGCCAAATGGCTCATCCACTATCCCCTCCTCTCCCTATTGGCTAAGGCTCTTAACATTTGCATCTCCTCTTCCTATAGGCTAAGGCTCTTTACACCTGCATTGTGAGGTCATAGAGCTTTACGGTTATAGAAACATGACGGCAGATAAAGGCCAAATGGCTCATCCACTATCCCCTCCTCTCCCTATTGGCTAAGGCTCTTAACATTTGCATCTCCTCTTCCTATAGGCTAAGGCTCTTTACACCTGCATTGTGAGGTCATAGAGCTTTACGGTTATAGAAACATGACGGCAGATAAAGGCCAAATGGCCCATCTAGACTGCCCATCCACAGTAACCATTATCTATTTTTCTCTCTGAGAGATCCCACTGACTATCCCAGGCTTTCTTGAAATCAGACACAGTCTCTGTCTCCATCACCTCTTCCGGGAGACTGTCCCACGCATCTACCACCCTTTCTGCAAAAAAGTATTTCCTCAGATTACTCCGGAGCCTATCACCTCTTAACTCCATCCTGTTTATATCATTTTGAAGGTGCAGCCTCTAGATTTGTACACAATATTCTAAATGAGTTTTTAAAAAATAAGATTTTGGCACAATGAAATTTAATGTGGACAAATGCAAATTAATGCATACTGGGAAGAATAGCCCAAATCACTGTTGCCGGATGCTAGGGTCTACCTTGGAGGTCAGCGCCCAAGAAAGGGATCTGGGTGTCATCGTAGACAATACGATGAAACCTTCCGCTTAATGTGCAACGGCGGCCAAAAAAAACAAACAGGATGCTAGGAATTATTTAAAAGGGATGGTTAACAAGGCTAAGATTGTTATAATGCATCTGTATTGTTCCATGGTGCAACCTCATCTGGAGTATTGTGTTCAATTCTGGTCTCCTTATCTCAAGAATGATATAGTGGCACTAGAAAAGGTTCAAAGAAGAGTGACCAAGATGGTCAAGGGGATGGAACTCCTCTCGTATGAGGAAAGACTAAAACGGTTAGGGCTCTTCAGCTTGGAAAAGAGATGGCTGAGGGGAGATAGGATTGAAGTCTAGAAAATCCGGAGTGGAGTACAAGTACAAGTACAGGTGGAGTACAGGTACAAGTGGATCGATTTTTCACTCCGTCAAAAATTACAAAGACTAGAGGACACTCGATGAAGTTACAGGGAAATACTTTTAAAACCAATAGGAGGAAATTTTTTTCACTCAGAGAATAGTTAAGCTCTGGAACGTATTTCCAGAGGATGTGGTAAGAGCGGATAGCGTAGCTGGTTTTAAGAAAGGTTTGGACAAATTCCTGGAGGAAAAGTCCATAGTTTGTTATTAAGACATGGGGAAGACTGCTTGCCATGGATCGGTAGCATGGAATGTTGCTACTCTGGGGATTCCGGAATCTTGCTACTGTTTGGGGATTCTGCATGGAATATTACTCCTATTTGGGGTTCCGGAATCTTGCTAATCTTTGAGATTCTGGAATGTTGCTACTCCTTGGGTTTTGGCCAGGTACTAGTGACCTGGATTGACTACCATGAGAATGGGCTACTGGGCTTGGTGGACCATTGGTCTGACCCAGTAAGGCTGTTCTTATGTTCTTGTGTCTCAATTCTGACTTTTAGACATTAAAAAAATCAAAAAAAAAAAATCGAAGATTGGCAGGAGAGATGCCCACTTTCTCCTGCCGCGTCGCTCATAATATTACCCAAAGAAAACACTTCCTTATATTGTCCATCATAAGGTCATTTTTTAGTAAACTAGTTAACTTATGTGGCAGATAATGTGTGTAAGTTACATAAGAAAAAAGGATAGGAGCTACCTCAGATATAATGAAATGCCAAAAAGTGGTCACCAGACATAAATAGATCCATGGTGAGGCCCCACCTGGAATACTGTGTGCAATTCTGGAGGCCGCATTATCGCAAGGATGTGCTGAGACTGGAGTCGGTGCAAAGAATGGCCACCCGGATGGTCTCGGGACTCAAGGATCTACCATACGAAAAACGGCTTGACAAATTACAGCTATACTCGCTCGAGGAGCGCAGAGAGAGGGGGGACATGATCGAGACGTTCAAGTATCTTACGGGCCGCATCGAGGCGGAGGAAGATATCTTCTTTTTCAAGGGTCCCACGACAACAAGAGGGCATCCGTTGAAAATCAGGGGCGGGAAACTACGAGGTGACACCAGGAAATTCTTTTTCACTGAAAGAGTGGTTGATCGCTGGAATAGTCTTCCACTACAGGTGATTGAGGCCAGCAGCGTGCCTGATTTTAAGGCCAAATGGGATCGGCACATGGGATCTCTTCACAGGGCAAAGGTAGGGGAGGGACATTAAGGTGGGCAGACTAGATGGGCCGTGGGCCCTTATCTGCCGTCTATTTCTATGTTTCTATGTAAATATATATTGAAATTTAATGGATATCATAAAATGGAATTTACATTGTAAAATTCAAAACCTCTAGGCATTTACCCATAAAAAAAGCCTTATTTGGTCAAAAAGCACTGAAATGCTGTTGATTTTCAGAAACATTGTAAATACATATCTCATTTTTACGTGTATCATTTTAGGTTACATAACACAGAAAAACACTTTTCTTTGCAGAAACACTGGACTGCATTATAAGATGGGCATGTGTATGTTCTCAGTGTGCTACTGGGCTTGATGGACCTTTGGTCTGACCCAGTAAGGCTGTTCTTATGTTCTTTGGGTGCTTCAAAATTTTAATTGTGCCCAAATCACTCGTACAAACGAATGCCTATGATATAATGCACTTGCAATCAACTTAGGTGTGTAAAAATGATTTTCTGTGTACACACATAAAAAAACTGACCGATATTTATCCGTCGGTGGTCAATGTTTTTTTTAAACGATTACTGGCTAGATTACCACCCGCCCCCCAAAAAATATTCTGTTCCGGGCTTTGTTCAGGCCGTGACACTGAATATTAGGGGCTGCAAATACAAATCCTTCCTAGACAGGGCCTTCATGTTCCAAGCAAACAGACAGCAATCCTGGCTGGGAAACCACATAAATAAAGCCAGACAGACTTAAAACGCATTCCGAAAATCAATTAAAACTGCTCTATTTGACAAATTCCTCGCCTAATCAGATGACCTCTCTCAGGTACTCCCTCCCCTTTAACCCCAATTTATTATGCAACAACCTTCTTGCATTCTGCAATTCGCTGACTGTCCAGCCTTCTTTCTATGTGAACCGCCTAGAAGTCACTTTGACTATGGCGGTATAGAAAAATAAAGTTATTATTATTATTATTATTAATTTTGGGTGGACTGGCTTATATGGGTCCAGCCGATATTCAGCCCACTTCCATTTCTTTAAACATTAAGTGGAAGACTTCAGGCTTGTATAAATCATAATAATGAAACGATCAAAGCTTTTGATGTTGCCTGAAAGGGCTACACTTAAAAATGGTGTCAATGTTATCATGACCCGAAAATATAGGTAAGTGAGAACAATGATAAAACCTGAAATGGTATTGTTCTAAAAAAAAAAAAAAGAGACATAAATATGATGTCATAAAAAGATGGAGTAATCTATGTCTTGATTAAGATCCAAAGGTTTCATTACATCAAATTTAAAAAATAAATCTCTGTTCAGGCTATAATAAAATTTGATCAATGTCACGACCTCTCCAGTGTGGATTAATCTTCTGTGGAATCATAAGAACATAAGAAGTTGCCTCCGCTGAGGCAGACCAGAGGTCCATCTCGCCCAGCGGTCCGCTCCCGCGGCGGCCCATCAGGCCCATTGCCTGAGCAATGGTCCCAGACTATCCCTATAACCTACCGCTACTCTTATCTGTACCCTTCAATTCCTTTATCCTCTAGGAACCTATCCAAACCTTCTTTGAAGCCTTGTAACGTGCTCCGGCCTATCACAACCTCCAGAAGCGCGTTCCATGTGTCCACCACCCTCTGGGTGAAAAAGAACTTTCTGGCATTTGTTTTAAACCTGTCTCCTTTTAATTTTTCCGAGTGCCCCCTTGTACTTGTGGTTCCCCGTAATCTGAAAAATCTGTCCCTGTCTACTTTTTCTATACCCTTCAGGATCTTGAAGGTTTCTATCATGTCTCCTCTAAGTCTCCGCTTTTCCAGGGAGAACAGCCCCAGCTTTTTCAGTCTGTCAGTATATGAGAGGTTTTCCATACCTCTTATCAGTTTAGTTGCTCTTCTCTGGACTCCCTCAAGTACCGCCATGTCCTTTTTGAGGTACGGCGACCAATATTGGACACAGTACTCCAGATGCGGTCGCACCATTGCACGATACAGTGGCAGGATGACCTCCTTTGTCCTGGTCGTGATACCCTTCTTAATGATACCCAACATTTTGTTTGCTTTTCTTGAGGCTGTGGCGCACTGTGCCGACGCCTTTAAAGACGTGTCCACCATCACTCCCAGGTCTCTTTCAAGGTTACTTACCCCTAGCAGTGATCCTCCCATTTTGTAGCTGAACATCGGGTTCTTTTTCCCTACATGCATGACCTTGCATTTCCCTACATTAAAGTTCATTTGCCATTTTTTGGCCCATTTTTCTAGCGTCGTTAGGTCCCTTTGCAGATCTTCGCAGTCTTCCATGGTTTCAACCCTGCGGTAGAGTTTGGTGTCATCCGCAAATTTAATAACTTCGCAATTTGTTCCCGCCTCCAGGTCATTAATAAATATATTGAACAGGAGCGGTCCCAGCACCGACCCCTGCGGAACTCCGCTCGTGACCCCATGCCAGTCTGAGTAATGGCCCTTCACTCCAACCCTCTGTTTCCTGTCTGCCAGCCAGTTTTTGATCCATCGGTGGACCTCCCCTTGCACCCCGTGTCTCCACAGCTTTTTAAGCAGTCTTTCGTGCGGTACCTTGTCAAAGGCTTTTTGAAAGTCAAGGTAAATGATGTCAATGGATTCCCCTTTATCCACCTGTCTGTTTACCCCCTCAAAGAAGTACAATAAGTTTGTGAGGCATGACCTACCCTTGCAGAAGCCGTGCTGGCTCGACTTTAGCTGTCCATTGTTTTCTATGTGTTCACAGATACTGTCCTTAATCAGTGCTTCCATCATTTTTCCCGGGACCGAGGTCAAGCTCACCGGCCTGTAGTTCCCCGGGTCCCCCCTTGAACCCTTCTTGAAGATGGGTGTGACATTTGCAATTTTCCAGTCCTCCGGGATCTCTCCAGTTTTTAAGGATAGGTTACATATTTGGCGAAGTGGCTCTGCTATTACGTTCCTTAGTTCTTTGAGTACCCTTGGGTGAATGCCGTCCGGACCTGGTGATTTGTCGCTCTTTAGTCTGTCTATCTGCCTGAGGACATCCTCTTGGCTTACCTCTAGTTGGACCAGCTTTTCATCCCGATCCCCATTTACGATGTCCTCCGGTTCCGGAATATTGGATGTATCCTCCCTTGTGAAGACTGACGTGAAGAACTTATTTAACCTGTCTGCTATCTCTTTTTCCTCTTTTACCACTCCTTTTTTGTCTCCATCATCCAATGGCCCCACTTCTTCCCTTGCCGGTTGCTTCCCCTTCACATATCTGAAGAACGATTTGAAGTTTGTTGCTTCCCCCGCCAGTCTCTCCTCATATTCCCTTTTAGCTTTTTTAACCACACGGTGACACTTCCTTTGGTGTTCTTTGTGTTCCTTTTGGTTGTCCTTTGTTTGGTCCTTTTTCCATTTTTTGAACGATGCTTTCTTGTCACTTATCGCCTTTTTCACTGCAGTTGTTATCCACGCTGGGTTTTTTGTTCGGTTTTTTTTGCACCCCTTCCTGAATCTGGGGATGTACAGGTTCTGTGCCTCTTGCACCGTGCCCTTGAGTAGGGACCAGGCTTTTTCTACAGACTCCATCTTCCTTTCGCTACCATTGAGTTTCTTTCCCACCAGTTTCCTCATGCCATCATAATTCCCTTTTTTGAAGTTGAGTGCTGTCGCTGTGGATCTTTTCACCTTTGATGGTCCAATTTCCAGCTTGCACTGGATCATGTTGTGATCGCTGTTTCCTAGGGGTTCTAGCACCGCCACCTCCTTTGCAGGTCCCCCTAGCCCATTGAGGATTAGGTCGAGAGTTGCATCCCCCCGTGTTGGTTCCGTGACCAGCTGTTCCATGAAACAGTCCCTCGTGGTTTCCAGGAATTTGGTCTCCCTTGTGCAGTTTGAGTGTCCAATACTCCAGTCTATCCCAGGGTAGTTGAAGTCTCCCATCACCATCACGCTTCCGCTTTTGCATATCTGCCTCAGCTCAGCCTCCAGGTCCTGGTCGAGTGCTTCCGTTTGTCCAGGTGGGCGATAGTACAGGCCCAATTTTATGTCTGCTCCAGCTCCTCCAGGTAGCTTAATCCATAGTGATTCCAAGTCGTCCGCCCTTACTGTTGTTTCTATCCTGGTTGAAGGTATGGAGTCCTTTATATAAAGCGCTATTCCTCCACCCTTCTTGTGTGTCCTGTCCCTCCTGTAGAGTTTGTACCCTGGTATGGCCACATCCCATTTGTTGTCGTCAGTCCACCACGTTTCTGTGACTCCTATTATGTCCAGGTCCTTTGTACTGGCTATGACTTCTAGTTCTCCCATTTTGGCTCTTAGGCTCCTAGCATTAGTCCTGGTTGTTTGCCTTTTCCGCTGGTTTTCCTCGTGGTTTGGCGCCCCTGCCAACCTCCTCATGGGTTGCCAGCCCCGGAGCTTTGTTGTGTTCATCCCCATCCTGTGGTGTGTCTATGTTGTCCTCAGCCTGCTCCCCCATGTTTGGATGACCCTCTGGCTCCTGTTGCTCTCTCTTAATTCTGCTTGCTAGGTTCGTTTGTGCATTGGCTCCCTGCATTGCGTCCTTGTGTCCTTTTCCCAAAAGTTCCCTCTCAGTCCCGAGCCCTCTTTTACAAATTTCTGGTTCAGTATCCTTGTTTGATACTTTGGTCCGATGTGTCGAGGTCAGGTCGACTGTCGGCTTTCCCCTTCTCCTCAGTTTAAAGCCAAGTCTATGCTGCTCTGGACGTTGCGTGCCAGCAACCTCGTCCCAGCCGTGCTCAGGTGCAGTCCGTCCCTCCTGTAGAGCTTGTTCTTCCCCCAAAAAGTTGTCCAGTTCCGTACAAAGTGGAAACCCTCCTCTTCGCACCATCTCCTCAGCCAACCGTTTACTGCTTGCAGCTCGGTCTGTCTCTTAGCATCTGCCCTCGGTACTGGCAGGATCTCCGAGAAGGCTATCCTCCTTGTCCTCAGCTTCAGTTTCCTCCCCAGGATCCTGAACTGCTCAGTTAGTGTAGTCCTGTTGTAGCTCCTCCTGCTGATGTCGTTGGTTCCAACGTGGATTATCACCACTGTCTCCTCTGTTTCAGCTCCGTCCAGGATTCTCTCTATTCTGTCAATGACGTCCTTCGTTCTCGCCCCCGGGAGACATGTCACTAGTCGGTCCTCTCTCCCTCCTGCTATGTGACTGTCCACTTCTCTCAGGATTGAGTCTCCCACTACAAATCCATAATCTTAAACTTCCATAATCTCCCCCTATGATTTATCCCCCCTCCCCCCCTAGCCGTGAGCTTCACTCAGCTGGTAATCCCTCCTATCTGTGCCCTTCTCTTCAACTGCCAATTCCAGGCCCCGTCCCTTCTGCTTTGCTGCACCATATACTTGGAACAAGCTGCCCAAATCCCTACAGTAGGCTCCATCTCTGGCAGTGTTCAAGGCCCTTTTAAAAGCCCTCCTCTTTGAGATTGGTTTTGACTCCTAACTCCTTTCACCTTGGGTTCTGCATCCCCTACCCTATATGTTGTGCCTGATTATCCAAGTTAGATTGTAAGCTCTTCAGAGCAGGGACCGTCTATAAATGGCAGCCCATCTCTTTGAGAGTGCTTTCGATTCCTCTCACCTTGGGTTCTGCATCCCCAACTCTACATGTCGAGTCTGTCTGTCCAAGTTAGATTGTAAGCTCTTCAGAGCAGGGACCATCTATAAATGTCAGCCCACCTGTTTGAGAGTGCTTTCGACTCCTAACTCCTCTCACCTAGGGTTCTGCAACCTCCAACCCTACATGTCATGCCTGTCTGTCCATGTTAGATTGTAAGCTCTTCAGAGCAGGGACCGTCTATAAATGTCAAAATGTATAGCACTGTGTATGCCTTTAAGTTTAAGCGCTATATAAGTGGTAGCAGTAGTAGTAGGATCCTCTGTTTTATCTGGGGTTACCAGATTTTCCTTCGGCATTAAATATTTTCATGGTAATTTTTTATTGAACGGCTCTGCACTAATGCTAATATTAGCACCTAGCAGTATATTGAAAAATAGACAATAGCCATGGTATATATGGTCTTACGGTGCAGGAAAGGCCCATGTTAGGGCATGCTAAAGCTGTTTCTTCCCACAGTTTATTAAAAGGACCCCTAAATGCCTTGAATTTGTGCTCATTTCTTTGCGCCTGCCTTGAATTCTTGAAATTAAATTCTCTGCGTGTTGCATTAGTTTGGCCATCCATTTGCTTCCTATAGAGTGAGCTGTGAAAGAGAATGCAAAGCGAAGCCCGACTGCGTTCGGCTAGTTTCAAGGAAGATATTCCTCTGATAAATTCTCTGCAGAGCCACAACACACAGCAGGAAACTGGAAACTGGATATGGTCCATGAAACAAGAGGCTGGCGTCAGATCATGTTAGAAGTAGAGTTTTTATTTTTTTTTCCTCTTAGTTTTCCTTTATTTATTTACAGTGGGTTAGAAACAGAGAAAGATGAAAGAATCGAAAGACCGTTTGGCCTATCTAGTCTACCTAACAACGCCAGCTAAAATCACCTCCTCTGTATTTCTCACAAGTTTACTCTCTTCGCCGGGGGGCCATTCTGAGCATAGAAACATAGAAAAAGACGGCAGATAAGGGCCGCGGCCCATCTAGTCTGCCCACCCCAATGACCCTCCCCTATTTAACTCTGTGCAGAGATCCCACGTGACGATCCCATTTCTTCTTAAAATCAGGCGCGCTGCTTGCCTCGATCACCTGAAGTGGAAGTCTATTCCAGCGATCAACCACTCTTTTGGTGAAAAAGTATTTCCTGGTGTCACCGTGCAATTTCCCGCCCCTGATTTTCCATGGATGTCCTCTTGTCGCCGTCGGACCATCCATTCCATGAAAGAGTATTTTCCGAAGCTGCTTCTGAATCTATCCCCTTTCCGCTTTCATCCCATACCTTCTCATTCCAGAGCTTTCTCTCAATTGATGGAGACTGGCCTCGTGCGCATTTACGCCACGTAGGTATTTAAACATCTCTATCATTTCTCCCCTCTCCTGTCTTTCCACCGACCATTTTAGTAGCCTTCCTCTGGACCGACTCCATCCTGTTTATATATTTTGGAAGGCTTGTGAGAAATACAGGTCTGGTTAATTAGGACACATCAAAACTCCTGTACTTTGTCCTAATTATGAAAATGCTCCAAATAAATGATATTGTAAGGCAGGGGTGCCCAACACGTCGATCGCGATTGACCAGTAGCTCAGGAAGGCAACGTGAGTCGATCGCAGACTCGTGTTGCCGTCCTGATCTACGGGCCGATCAGCCTTCCTCTCCAGTGTTCTCCCTAGGGCCTTTTAGCTGGGTGGTTCGCCCAGCTGTCATCTGCCGCTGCTGAACATTTAAAAAAAAAAAACAAAAAAACGGCTTGGAGATTTAAGCCTGTAGCGAACTTATGCTCCGGGCTCTAAAGTGTGCGTGCCGACTTCTCTTCTCTTCCCTCCAAAACCGGAAGTTATGTCCGGGGGGGAGGGGAGAAGGGAAGCCGACACGCACATGTTGAGAGCCCTGAAGCAAGCGTTCGCTACAGGCTAAGGCGGGAGACAAGTAAATGAAGCATTTACTCTTCTTGCTGCCGGGTCCTGCCTACTTTCTGTTTCCGCGAAGGCAGGACCCGGCAGCATTTCCCCAATAGGTTGATCATGATCTTGGGCTGATCAGCCTTCCTCTTCCCGATGGCAGAATTGACGTCGGGGAGAGGAATGCTGGTTGGCCGAAGCAGGGAGAGCTTGGGGCCTGTTATTGGTGGTGTTTGGGTCCTGGTCCCCGATGGCAATGGCAGTGGCTTGGGGGAGGGCAGGGAGAAAGAAAGAAAAAGGGCAGGCAGGGAGACAGAAGGAAAGAAGAGAAACAGAAAAAAAAGAAAGGGAGGCAGAGAGAAAGAAAGGGCAGGGAGAGAGGAAGGAAAAGTTGGGGGAGGGAACAAGGTCTGGAGGAGAGGAAGCATACAGGCTAAAAGAAGGGAAGAAAGATTGGATGCACAGTCAGAAGAAGAAAGTGCAACCAGAGACTCATGAAATCACCAGACAAGGTAGGAAAAATTATTTTATTTTAAATTTAGTGATCAAAATGTGTCTGAATTTATATCTGCTGTCTATATTTTACACTAAGGTCCCCTTTTACTAAACCGCAATAGAGGTTTTTAGTGCAGGGAGCCTATGAGTGTCGAGAGCAGCGCTGGGCATTCAGCGCAGCTCCCTGCGCTAAAAACTGCTATCGTGGTTTAGTAAAAAGGGAGTGGGTATATTTGTCTATTTTTGTATAGTTGTTACTGAGGTGATAGTGCATAGAGTCATCTGCTTTGACCTCTTTGAAAAACCCTGGACAAATTAAAAGTACCTCCCCCACCCACCCTGGACGTGTATAATCAAAGGGCAAAATCAATAATCATTCCTTATAGAATTTTGTCAATGGCTCCCAAACATCCATAAATGTCCTATAATGTCCCTGTTGTACGGCCATCACACGTTCCATTTTAAAAGTATGGCACAGAGATTCCCACCATAAAGTATAATTTAACCGATCCCAGTTTTACCAGTTCCTCAAAATAAGTTGCATGGCAACCCCTGTCATAATGAAGAGAAGTTTATTATTATGGGAAGATATTTGGCCTTTAGCCCTCATTAACGTGCCAAAGAGCACGGTATCGTACGTCAATGCCACTGGATTTTCCAATAATTAAAGTTAATCTAAAGTTAAAGAATGCTGCTTAGCCCCCAACCAGCACTTATACATTATCTGTAACAGTTTTGGGCATACTGCTGGTATTTCATAACTTATTAATGCGCTTGGCATGCAAATGTAGGTGAATGATTCTTCTGAGGCAGTGCAGCTCTCTGCTCTAATTTTCTTCAGCAACCTGGACCCATCATTGGATGCAGGAAGCCTGCAGAACTGTTGCTCTCATTGTTCCCTTTATGCTGAGCAAACACACTGCTGCCAGTAGGGGGCGCTGCTTCAATATTGTGTTTTCAATTGCTAGAATCCTGAAGAACTTGGCTATCCCTCGCTATTGAAATTGTGATTCTTAGTTATGTATTTATATACCATCTCTCAGGTTATCAAAGCAGTTTACAATCAGGTACTCAAGCATTTGCCCTATCTGTCCCTGTGGGTTCACAATTTTTTTTTTTTTAAACATACCTGGGGCAATGGAAAATTGAGTGACTTGCCCAGGGTTACAAGGAGCAGTGCGGGATTTGAACTCACAGCCTCAGGGTGCTGAGGCTGTAGCTCTAATCACTAGGTCACTCCTTCCTTAGAAAAGCCCCCCCCCCCCCCCAGCTCAGCTTAGACGGAACAGTAGTGGCTATTCCCCTGCCTTATATTCCACTATCTGAGTCAACAGCAGCCGTAAGAGGAGTGAACACGAGCGCCCCCTAGTTCCTGGTTCCCAACCTGCAGGTAGGTCCCAGGTCATAAAAGCTTATATTTTGAGAGGAAGATTGTCTGGATCCTGTGGCTTGCAGTCAAATATGATTGAGGCAGATTGCCAGTAATAAACAAATCCCTTAGTTTATTCTTATGCTCCATCTGTTTCTGAAATAGATGGGACTCTACGGACTAAGCATTCTGTATACATACAACAGAGGTAATTTTGTGAAATGAATGCCACAAAGAAATGGGAATTTAGCCCTCAATTAGCTAAATAAACTACTGGAGCCCTTTGCAAGGAGAGAAAAAAACAACTCTTTGCTTCCACATATATACAACTTGTATCAATGTGTGTAAATAGTAATAATAATAATAATAACTTTATTCTTGTATACCACATTACCATGGAAGTTCTATGCGGTTAACAGATGAAGAGACTGTACATTTACAGCGAAGTTACATTTTCGGCGATGCTACATTTACGGTGAAGTTATTTTAGGTTCAAGGTTCAAGGTTTATTAATATTTGATGTATCGCTGAATCTGTTTACAAAGCGATGTACATAAGTAAAAAAGCATAAAATTATAGAGATACAAATTAAAATTCAGTAACATCAAATTTAAGACAAGACAGACTTGAAATGGGAGGGAAAGAAGGGCAAAGATTACATCTGTTATATATAGAAAAACAAATACGGGGAAAAAACATAAGGGAACGGGGGTAGGTAAAAGATTAAAAAACTAAAAAATATTTTAATATTGAGTATTAAAAGCATCTTTAAAAAGGTGAGTTTTTAAAGATTTTTTAAAAGAATGAAGATCTCTTCCATTCGTAATATGTTGTGGTAGAGAGTTCCACCATTTGCAGAGAAGTTACATTTGCTGTAAGTTACATACAGCGGTGTTACATACAGCGGAGTTACATATGGCGGAGATACATACTGCGGTGTTCGATGAGGCAGAGTAGAGGCACTTAGTGTGGGGAGTAACGAAGACGGGGTAATTAGTTGGATTGAGTGAGTGCATTAAAGGGGGCTTTTACTAAGGCCCGCGAGCCGATTGAGCGTGCACGAAAGATTAGCGCGCACTAAGGGCTCCTTTTACGAAGGCGCGGTAGCGGTTTAACGTGTGTAATAGCTCGCGCTAAACCGCCGGCCAGCTAGCCGCTACCGCCTCCTCTTGAACGTCGCGTTAAAGCCGCTACCGCATCTTCGTAAAAGGAACCCTAAATGCGAATGCGCCCGTTATATTTTATGGGCACGTTAGCATTTAGCATGCGCTAAGTTGATTAGCGTGCCTTAGTTTTTTTAAAAAAAACCTTACTAGAGGGAGTTCTGAACACTTCTTTCTCCTTGCAAACTGTTCCAATACATATATTTGGATAATTGAGGTTTTATTCCTATTTTTTCTAGTTTATCTTTGGGTGATTTTGTAAAGTCAATTTTCGCACTTAGGTGGTTTACTTATACACATAAATGGCTTCTTATAAAAAAAACTGCCAGCATACTATTATATGCTATAAGTTTTATTAAAATGTGATGTACCAATTCACAGTAAAAACTTCTGAAGCGGTGTACAAATAATAAATTCATACAAGAGCCCGTAAAGAACTACAATATATATAGGACAGGAAAGACAAGGGAGAATGGACAAACAAGACCGACCACACAGAAAATGCTGAACTCCCACAAGGCACTTCCACGTAGAGAATGACACGGGACGGAATTTGTCCCCATCCTGGCGGATAACCGTGGGAAACCATCCCGTGACATTCTTTACTGTCTGCCTCAACCTCAGTCCTTCTATACCAGCATCCTTCAATGCAAGGCTTGAGGGTCAGTGGTTGTGCCCATTTATCCTCTGATTCTTATGTGAGCCAAGTATAGGATAATGAACCCAATGTGACATCACTGATGTGATTGGCTCTTAGGCTTTGGCGGAATAAGGCATTATGACATCACAATATCTGCTCTGGATACCAGAGACTGTCACTCTTTAGTGTCTCTCTCAACCTCAGTCCTTCTACACCAGAAGTCTTCATTACCAGGCGTGCGGGTCAGTGGTTGTGCCCATTCATCCTCTGATTCTTATGTGAGCCAAGTATAGGATAATGTACCCAATGTGACATCACTGATGTGATTGGCTCTTAGGCATTGGTGGAATGAGGCATTATGACATCACAATATCTGCTCTGGATACCAGAGACTGTCATTCTTCGGTATCTATCTCAACCTCAGTCCTTCTATACTAGCATCCTTCAATGCAAGGCTTGAGGGTTAGTGGTTGTGCCCATTTATCCTCTGATTCTTATGTGAGCCAAGTATAGGATAATGAACCCAATGTGACATCACTGATGTGATTGGCTCTTAGGCTTTGGCGGAATAAGGCATTATGACATCACAATATCTGCTCTGGATACCAGAGACTGTCATTCTTCGGTGTCTATCTCAACCTCAGTCCTTCTATACCAGCATTCTTCAATGCAAGGCTTGAGGGTCAGTGACTGAGCCCATTCAGACTCTGATTCTTCTCTCTGTCCTTCAAGAATGACATGGGGATGGTTTCCCACAGGTAACCTCGAGGACAAATTCTGTCCCTATGTCATTCTCGATGTGGAAGTGTCTTGTGGGAATTTGCAGCCAGAACGGTTCTGCATTTTCTATGTGGCCGGTCTTTTTTTTTTTTTTGCCCAATCTCCCTTGTCTTTCCTGTCCTTTAACACTAGAAACCTCTACTGTGGCTTAGTAAAAGGGGGTTTATATGAAAATAAAATCAGATTTCTCACAAATAATGGAGCTAAACTATGCAGTATTTATTTTTATTATTTGAATTGTACCTTTTCCTCACAATTCTTAGAAATTTGTTATATCTTTTTCTATTTTAATAATTGTTTACTTTTGCTCTATTGTGAGCCTTCGCGACAGACAGGGAAGTTCTAAGTACCTGTATTTTATTGTAAACTGCTTTGATCTGTAATATGCTTAAGCGGGATATCAAATGTTGTTTTTTAAAAAAAAATTATTTATTAATTTTAAAAACCAAACACAAAGGGCTCCTTTTACTACGGTGCATTAGCGTTTTTAAGTGCACGCAGGAAATTACCACGCGCTATGCTTCTAGAACTAACACCAGCTCAATGCTGGCGTCAAGGTCTCGTGCGCGCTATTCCACGTATCAAAGCCCTAACGCGGCTTAGTAAAAGGAGCCCAAAGTGCAACAGAATATTCAAACAATTGGTACAATAAACAGCACTTATAACTAACAGATAATAATATAAGTACATATCACCCCCCCCCCCCCCACCTTCCCTCTCTTCCACCCTCCCTGGATGTGTGTGAAACACATTCGGAAATCAAAGGCTTATACTAGTGATCAGTTTTTAGAAATTTCTCTAGTGGACCCTATACGTCTCTTTAAATTTTTTTATAGTGTCCTAATTGTTCCGAGTTCATTCGCTAATACCTATAAAATTGGCCCCGGGTTTCCCACCCAAAGTTGTGATTTAGGGCTCCTTTTATCAAGCTGCGCTAGTGGGGTTAACGCGCGCGACTTTTCACCGCACGTTAAAACCCGAGCGGGCCTGAAAACTACCGCCTGCTCAAGGGAGGCGTTAGCGGCTAGCGCGGCCGGCGGTTTAGCGCGCGGTATTACGCGCATTAAACCGCTAGCGCGGGACTTCCGGCGGAAACATGGCGCTGTAGACAGCGTGCTGCTACAGCTCCGTGCACCTGACCGCGGCGCGGCATTTTATCTGCTTCTTTTCCCCAGGTTTGGGTAGCTCGCGGCACGGGGGAGCTGGCTGGGAAGCGACGCGATCAGGCGGATCATCGAAAGCAGACCTGCGACCCTGTTCGGGACGGCTGGCGACCACGTGGCGCCGCGGATAGCGTGCGGCGGCGGCTTGGATCCCCTGGACCGCGGCGCGGCTCTCCCCTTGCAGGTTTGCTCCCGGGACTGATCTTCGCCTCGTGCTGGGGGGTTTTCTGGAGGCGCGGTGCGGCGCGACACGGATCTGACCCTCCCAGAGGTACTGCAGTCTCGGGCCCGGAGGTCTTGGTGGTCCCCTGGTGCTGCAGTGGGTGTGTGGCTGTGGCTCTGTGGCGCCGGGCCGCAGCGTGCTCCCCAACTGCGGGCCAGATTTCGGGTCCGGGCTTTTTCCTGTGCTGAGGAGGATTTGGGTGGTGCAGCGGAATCCGGGCACCCGGGACAGAATCAACATGGCGTCTAAGGTGGTCCGGAAAGATCGGGAGAGGAGTAAGCTGCCAGAGGCCAAGATGGCGGATCCCGTGGCGCCCCCTTCGCCGGAGACTTCACACCCATCCTGGGTCTCCGCAGTCACAGTAGAGGTTCAGGCTGCCCTGGAGAGTTCTTTGGGGGACAAGCTGCAGCGCATACTTGATAAACTGGACACACTGGACCAAAGATTTGCCTCCCTTACGTCGGAGGTCAAGGAAACTCAGCAGCGGGTGAGTGCTGTGGAGGATCATGTCCAGCAACTTGCCCAGGAGCAGTCCGCCCACACTACAGAGCTGGCTGCGTTGCGTGCCAAGGTGGATGACCTGGAGAACCGGTCCCGCCGTAACAACCTTCGATTCGTTGGCCTGCCCGAGTCGGTGCGGGACGTGGAGCTGGGGGCGCTGTTAGAACGTTGGTTGCCCGAGTCCTTGTCTTTATCATCTTCCTCGGGCCCCTTGCGGGTGGAGAGGGCGCATCGCTTGGGGCAGCGGAGAGAAAATGCTGATAGACCCCGTGTGGTCATTTGCCGTATCCTGAATTATCATCACAAGATGGAGGTCCTGCGTGCGTTGCGGCAGGGCAAGAAGCTTTCGTACGACAACAAGCCCATCCTTTGCTTCCAGGACTATTCGGCGGAGGTCTCTCAGGCACGGCGCAGATTTTCACCTCTATGCACCCGTCTCATCCAGCGCCACATCTCTTTTTCTCTACAATATCCGGCTCGCCTGAGGTTGACACATCTGGGTAGAGCTCATCATTTCGACACCTTGGAGGCCGCACAGCGTTTTGTGACGGAGATGCTGCCAGAGGACCCACCCCAGGGAGCTGCTGTGGACTGAGGAGATCCATTTCTGGGCACCAATCTGTGGTTTGCGTAGGACTGGGGGTTTCTCTTTTCTTCCTCTGTGCTGGGTCTCTGTGTTTTCCTGAGGGAATGCCTGGAGGGGTGTGTGCAGGGGGAGGGGGGTACACCCGCTGGTCCTATATTAGTTTGGGTCTGTTCTTGGCCTATATGGTTATCTGAGCATAGGGGATGGGGCTTGGTGGGAGGGTTTGAGGGTAGGTGTTGATGCTGTGGTGTTATGGGAGGGGAGGGGTGGCGTTGAGGGTCTGGGGGGGTTTGGCTGATGAAGCTGTTTCTTGTTACTCTCTGAGTTTTGGGGTTTGTGGGTCGGGGGGTACTGGTCATTACTCCCGTGGGAAGGTGCATTTGGTTTCCTGGAAGTGATGCCCTTTTTGGGGTGTCTTGGGTATGGATTGGGTGAGGGTTGGTTGGGGCAGGGGGAGAGAGGGGTGGTGGGGGGGGGTGGTTGGGGGGGGTGGACCTCGGAGGGGTCTAGGGATTTTGTGGTTGGGCTTCTTGTGGAAGTTGGGGGGGGGGTTGGGGGGTTCTGTGCATTGGGATTGATTTGGAGGCAGGGGTATGGCTCGATTCATGGAGTAAGGGGTGGTGAGCAGCCGGGGGAGCGGTGGCTGGGACGCTTCTCTGGTACTATACTGTTTCCTTTTTCTTGTGTGACTTGTCTAGTGAGTGGATTGCTCTGGAATATACTCTAACTTCTTGGAATGTTGGGGGGATCCACTCCCCCATTAAGCGCTCAAAAATTTTGCAGCGTTTGAATCGTTCTAAAACCTCTATTGCCTTTTTACAGGAGACCCGTTTATCCTCAGTGGAACATGCCAAGCTCTGTACCTGGTGGGTGGGTTCCTATTTGGAGGCACCCGCGGTGGGGGGAAAGGGAGGTGTTATTATTTTGATCCGTAAGGGCCTTCGCTTACAAACTCAGAAGGTGCTCCGGGACCCTAGTGGGCGTTATATCGTTGCCTTAGTGTTACTTGATAATCGGCCTCTTTTGCTCTGTAATGTTTACGCTCCTAATAATCCATCGGCCAGGTTTTTTAGGGGGCTTCGCAATCATCTCCTGCAGTTTGGAGAGGTTCCGATGCTGGTGGGCGGGGACTTTAATGAGGTGCCGGATCCAAAGTTGGATCGCTCTGCCTCTTTGGGAAGAGAGACCTCTAAACTTTATACGGGTGGGCAGCTTTTGGAATCCACCTTGGGGTTGCTTGATGTGTGGCGGGTGCTACACCCGTTGGAGAGGGATTACTCCCACTTGTCCAGGGCGCACGGGACGCTTTCCCGAATTGATTTTATCCTCATCTCTCGTGAGCTGCTTCCCCGGGTAGTGGGGGTTGAGATGGGCCCCATTGAAATATCTGATCACGCTTGGGTGGGATTTCAGTGGACCTGGGGAGACTCGCGGATCAATAGAGGGTCCTGGCGATTTCCCTGTTACCTGTATAGGGATACCCGTTTCCACGAGTATTTGATACAGCGTTGGCGTGATTTTCAAGTTCACAATCAGCAGCATCGGGATGATCCCATTCTCTACTGGGAGACGGCTAAGGCTGTCTTACGGGGGGATGTCATTTCTTATGTGGCCAGAGAGTCGAAGCGGCGGCATAGGCAGGTTCTGGCTTTGGAGCGGAAGGCGACAGTGTTGAGACGCCAGTATGGCAGGGCGCCCTCCTTCCTGCTTCGGGCGCAGCTTTTAGAGGTCCAGCAGGAACTGAATGAATTGCTGCATCTACGGGCGTTGCGGACGAGGGAGTACTTTAAGTTTCATTTATTTCGATTTGCAAATAAGAGTAGTCGATTGTTGGCCCGCCTGGCGCATCCGAGGGGTGGACCGGAGAGCATATCGGTGCTTCGGGGCCCTTCAGGGAAGCTGCATCATAGGCCGGAGGAGATTTGTGAACTGTTGCGGGAATTTTTCGCTGAGGTGTATAGAGATCCTGGCCCTGAGCTTTTGGATGGGCAACTTTACCTTGACAGCCTCGATTTGCCTAGCTTATCTCAGCGGGAGGCGGCCGTTTTGGATCTTCCCATTACCGCAGAGGAGGTGGAAGGGGCGATTGGGGTCAGTCCGTTGGGAAAGGCGCCGGGCCCGGATGGGTTTCGGAGTGAGTTCTATAAGTTGTTGGTGACGGACGTAGCGCCAGTACTGGCTGAGGTTTATAATCTGAGTGTCGCTAAGGGCTTTCTCCCTCGCTACGTAAATCTAGCGTCTATTATAGTTCTCCCGAAGCCTGGCAAGGACCCTCTTTTGCCTGAATCGTATCGTCCTATCTCATTGTTGAATTATGAGGCGAAGCTTTTGGCTAAACTTCTGGCTAACCGCCTGGCGCATGTTTTGCCATCGGTGATCTTAGACTCTCAGGTGGGGTTTGTGCGGGATAGGCCGGTGGCTAAGAATATCCGGCGCATCTTGTTGGCGTTGGAACGGGTGGGACAGGACGGTAGCCCCGCCATGCTCATCAGTTTTGATGCAGAGAAGGCCTTCGATAAGGTGCGGTGGGGGTACCTTTTTGCGGTGCTGAGGACGTACGGTTTGGGCCCCTTCTTTTTTGGTGCAATCCAGGCATTGTATAGTGATCCAGAGGCGCGGATATTAGTTAATGGGACTTGCTCGGGTTTTTTCCCTATTGGCCGGGGGACTCGCCAGGGCTGTCCCTTGTCGCCGCTCCTTTTTGTGCTATCTTTAGATCCTTTGCTTCGGGAGCTTCAGGCAAATGCGGATATTCGGGGATTGGTCCTGGGTGATTCACATTTTAAACTGGCGGCGTTTGCGGATGATCTCTTGGTCTTTTTAACAGACCCGCAGCATTCCTTGCCCGTATTGTTGGAAAGTCTTCGGGAATACGGAGATTTCTCTGGCTTCGCCTTGAATTTTGCGAAATCTGAGGCGCTGGCTTCCTCGGTTCATCTTCGGCGGAGATGGGGGGCTGGTTTCCCGTTGCGCTGGGCTGACACCTCTTTTAGATATCTGGGGATTAGGCTGACGATGGATGTGGCCCAACTGTATCGTCTTAACATTGATAAACTCCTGGCGGATACTAAACTGTTGCTAGCCAAATGGCAGGCGTTGCCGTTGTCCCTGTTGGGGAGAATCCATTTATTCCGTATGGTTGTATTCCCGAGGTGGCTTTACGTTCTTCAGACTCTTCCCCTTTCCTTATTGCAGAGGGATATTCGTTCCCTTACCTCCTTATTGATCCGGTTTTGTTGGGGTGGGCGCAGACCTAAACTGAAATGGTCCCTGTTGGTGGGGCCTGCCCACGGGGGTGGTTTGGGGGTGCCTGACATCCGGGTTTATAACCAGGCCTGTTTGCTTCGTCATCTTAGTGATTGGGTGTTGGGTACCTCTTTTTATACGTATCTCTCTCTGGAGAGGGATCATTTCTATCCTCTTCATCTCTTGTACCTCCTCCATGCCCCGTTGTTTAAACTGCCGAGACCCTGTAAGCGTAGTATTTTGTTTCGGTCCTTGTGGACAGTGTGGCATCAAATCCTTCGGTTGTGGAATCAGGACGCTCATTCTAGTGTATTTCTACCGTTGGCGGGGAATTTAGCTTTCCCTCCGGGGGTTGGACCTTCCGTGTTCGGTCGCTGGAGGGCGCGGGGGGTGGAACAGTTGCGGCATGTTCTGCGGGATGATGGGTCTCTCTCACCTTCTGCTGAGTTGGTGGGGAGGGGGGTCCCTGAGATTGGCCTTCCATTTGCTTACTGTCAACTCAGTCACTATGTGGCTTCACTTCCGGGGACTTCCTTGCGGGGGGATTTTGAGACCCAGCTCTGTACTTTTTTGGCTGCGGATCCTGATACTAGGGTCTCTATATCTGCTTTGCATGGCCGGATTCTAGCTCTTTGCCCGCCTAGGGTTTTCCCTGGTATCTTGGAGGCATGGCAGCGGGACTTGGGTAGGGACTTGGGGGACGATTTCTTGTTAAAAACCCTGAATCGAACTGCGGGCTTGGTACATAGTGCTGAGCTACGTGAATGTCACTTTCGCACTGTCCTGCGGGCCTACGCTTCCCAGAGTCAGGCTTACCATATGGGTTGTATTGATACTCAGTTATGTATCCGCTGTTTGGTGGAGGTAAATTCTTATTTTCATGGTCTCTGGAGTTGTGCGGGGATTCAGACCTTCTGGACGGAGCTGGCATCCTTCTTACAGGGCTTGTTGCGGACCCCTGTGCCAGTATCCGTGCAGTCTATGCTGTTTGCCCATTTTTCATTCTTGTATATGTACAATTCTTATGAAAAATTATTTCTTAGTAAATGTTTTATTTTGGGGAAGAAATGTATCTTATGTTGCTGGCTGTCTCCTGAACCACCTTCATTCTGGTACTGGAGAAATCGCCTCCATGAACTTATGGGCTGGGAGGCCCGTCTGGCTCGTTCGTCTCGACGCCGGAGCAGAGACTTTGTTCACACTTGGACTCCATATTTGAACATTTTGACTCCTGAGAGTCGTAGCCGGGTCTTGAATAGACTCCACCTCTGAAACTGTGCTTCTAGGTGTATCTGCTGTTCCCTGCTTACGAGTTTTTTCGGTATCTGTGGGGGGATGGGGAGGGGTGGGTGGGGGGGGAGGGGCTTCTCTGTCGGGGGGTGGGGGTATGGTGGGTCCGGGGAGGACATAAGAGTCCAGTCCTCCGCGGATGTTTGTTGAAATTGCATACCATGGTTGTTCTGGTTGTTGTATTTACTGTTGCTTAATAAAATAGATTTGAACATAAACCGCTAGCGCGGCTTGATAAAAGGAGCCCTTGGCCTGTCCCAGTTTTTCCAATTTTATGCAATTAGTTGCATAGCAGCTCCTCTCAAAATACGAAGTAATCTATTCTTGCTTGCATTAACCGGACTCTTAGGTTTTAATAAAGTCCCAAATATCACTATGTGCTCCTTTTACTAAGGTGCACAAGGGCTTTATTGCGTGGAATAGCGCACGTTACATTGCCGCGCGTGCCAGACTTTAACGCCACCATTGAGCTGGCATTAGTTCTAGAAGCATAGCACGCGGTATAGCACGCGGTAATTTCCTGCATGTGCTAAAAATACTAGCGCACCTTAGTAAAAGGAGCCCTATGTCATGGGACAATGGAATCGAAACTTCCAATATCATGTTGATTTTACCCCATATAGACCTCCAAAAATTGAGTATTAAGGGACAGTAACATCCTACATAATAAAACCCTAGCCGCGCATGCGCACTTACCTGCGTGCTTCCGTGATCTCTGATCTGTGATCAGTAGGTCCGTGGCCAGCAGGAGTGCGGATGCGGCGGCCAGGCAACTCGGAGACACACAGCACAGCCGGTGACTCCCCCCCCCCCTCCCGCCCTCACTCACCGCCAAAACCACCACTGCCAAAGCCTCCTCCTTCTGGCCGGCTCACCCACATTTAAATTAAGAGAAAAGCGCTGCACAGAGCTAACACTGGCCTTGCCGTCTTCTGTCCACTGTAGCCCGCCCTCTCTGACTACTTCCTGTTTCCGCTAGGGTTGGCCGCAGTGGATAGAAGATGCCGAAGCCAGCGGTAGCGCAGTGCAGCGCTTTTCTATCAATTTCAACGCGGCGGCTGGGAAGGGAGCGGCGGAAATTGCTGCTGCTGCACAGGGAAGGCCGGGAAATGCTGCTGCTGCACAGAAAAGGCCGGGA
Organism: Geotrypetes seraphini; assembly: GCF_902459505.1. NCBI lineage: Eukaryota > Metazoa > Chordata > Amphibia > Gymnophiona > Dermophiidae > Geotrypetes > Geotrypetes seraphini. The sequence goes on from NC_047085.1 coordinate 17,167,590, forward strand.
AATGCTGCTGCTGCACAGGGAAGTGTGTGTGTGTGGGGGGGGGGGGTGAATGCTGCTTCTGCACAGGAAATGCTGCTGCTGCACAGGGTAGTGTGTGTGTGGGGGGGGCAGGACCACGGGAAGGAAGGGGGGTAAGGGAAATGCTACTGCTGCACAGGGAAGTGGTGTGGGGGGAGGGAATGCTGCTGCTATGGCTGCTGCACAGGGAAGGGGGGGTCAAAATGCTGCTGTACAGGGAAGTAGGGTGGGGGGAAATGCTGCTGCACAGGGACATGGAGGGGAGGGAATGCTGCTGTGACTACTGCACAGGGAAGTGGGGGGGAAAGAAAGACAGACAGCTAGCACCCATTAATGTAACGGGCTAAAATACTAGTAACATACAGGAAGCGACAAACCGTTATGTTAAGCTGGTAAGTAAACGCCATAGAAACAATAAACCACAGTGGTTCACTGCGGAGATCTCAGACCTCATCAAAGAAAAGAAAAAAGCATTCATCTCTTACAAACAATCAAGGGAACAGGACTCCAGAGCAGAATACCTGACCAAGTCAAAAGCCGTCAAAACAGCAGTCAGGGAGGCTAAATTCAACATGGAGGAATCTCTAGCAAAGAACATCAAGAAGGGATATAAATCATTCTTCAGGTATATCAGTGACAGAAGTAAAAACTCAGGGGGAATAGTACGTCTAAGGAAACCAGACGGAGACTATGTGGAAAAGGACTCAGAAAAAGCTCAACTGTTAAATGAATACTTCTGCTCTGTCTTCACCCGAGAAGCGCCGGGGCATGGACCTCAGCTACAGACAAGGGCTGACTCAGTAGACCCATTTAGTGATTTCAAATTCACGCCCAACAGTGTCTACATGGAGCTGTCAAAGCTCAAGGTTTGCAAGGCAATGGGACCGGACAACCTGCACCCCAGGGTGCTCAGGGAGTTAAGTGATGTCTTGGCGGAGCCGCTGTCAACGCTCTTCAACCTCTCCCTTAGTTCAGGTAGTGTCCCGTTGGACTGGAAGAAGGCTAACGTCATTCCACTCCACAAGAAAGGCTCCAAGACAGAAGCGGCAAACTACAGACCAGTGAGTCTCACATCAATAGTGAGCAAACTAATGGAAACTCTTATCAAACACCAATTAGATACAATCCTGAATGAAGAGAACCTACGGGATCCCCGTCAACATGGATTTACTAAGGGGAGATCATGCCAATCCAACCTGATCAGCTTCTTTGACTGGGTGATGGGGAAGTTAGATGTTGGAGAGTCCCTGGACATCGTATACCTGGACTTTAGCAAAGCATTCGATAGTGTACCTCATCGCAGGTTGCTAAGCAAGATGAGTTCCATAGGATTGGGCGACACATTGACGAAGTGGGTTGGGAACTGGCTTGGAGGTAGGGTTCAAAGGGTGATGGTGAACGGCACCCCCTCTGCAATGGCGGAGGTGATCAGCGGGGTGCCCCAGGGCTCTGTCTTAGGCCCGATACTATTCAATATCTTTATAAGGGACTTGGCAGAAGGGCTCCGAGGTAAGATAACATTATTTGCCAAACTAAGCAATGTAGTGGGCAAAAGTACAATAGAAAAAAATTCAATGCCCAACAATATGATGCACGATCTACTCTTACTAGAGACCTGGTCTAAGACATGGCAGCTCAGCTTCAATGCCAAAAAATGCAAAGTTATGCACCTGGGTACCCAAAATCCATGCAGGACTTATACCCTTAATGGCGAGATCCTAACAAGAACGGTAGCAGAACGGGACTTAGGGGTGATCGTCAGTGAGGACATGAAGGCTGACAATCAAGTGGAGCAAGCTTCTTCCAAGGCAAGATAAATCATAGGTTGCATACGCAGGGGTTTCGTCAGCCGTAAGCCTGAAGTCATTATGCCTCTGTATAGATCCATGGTGAGACCCCACCTGGAATACTGTGTGCAGTTCTGGAGGCCGCATTACCGTAAGGATGTGCTGAGGCTGGAGTCGGTCATGAGAATGGCCACCCGGATGGTCTCGGGACTGAAGGATCTCCCGTACGAAGAATGGTTAGATAAATTACAGCTATACTCGCTCGAGGAGCGCAGAGAGAGGCGAGACATGATCGAGACGTTCAAGTATCTCACGGGCCGCATCGATGCAGAGGAGGATATCTTCTTTTTCAAGGGTCCCACGGCAACAAGAGGACATCCGTGGAAAATCAGAGGCGGGAAACTGCGTGGTGACACCAGGAAATTCTTTTTCACCGAAAGGGTGGTTGATCGCTGGAATAGTCTTCCACTTCAGGTGATTGAGGCCAGCAGCGTGCCTGATTTTAAGGTCAAATGGGATCGACACGTGGGATCTATTCACAAAGTAAAGGCAGGGGAGGGTCATTAGGGTGGGCAGACTAGATGGGCCGTGGCCCTTATCTGCCGTCAATTTCTATGTTTCTATGTTTCTATATAACATAAAACACACTTGTATACCGCAAATACCATTAAGTTCTATGCGGTTCACAAAGACTAATAATACAAACAGATAAACATCCTATATCTAACTTACAAAAATTTCTTAAAAAGATACGTCTTTAAGGCATGTCGAAATTGTTGGTACGAATATGAGATCCAGTGTCCCTACTTCAAGATGACAATGTCAGCATCTATTAGACTTTGAACTATCTAACTTTTGCAAATGAACAGGGGTCCAAAAAATTCTATACAACAGAAAAAAAACAAGTTTGTCTCATAGATGCTGAAGCTGTACATCTCATCCTCCAAGTCCAAATCCGTGGCCATTGAGTAGCAGAAATCTGTTGCTTTGTCCCAATGCTCCAAATGTCCCTTAGGCTTGTTTTTGGTTTCTTATTCAAATATTCCGATATTAATTTATACCACTTGGCGGCCTGACGCCCTTGCAAATCTGTCTGGAAACATAGCCAGGCCCAGGCCGTGCTTCTTTAGCTTCCAGCTGGCTTAGGTCTCTCTCTCTCTGACCAGGGGGCAGTTGCCCTAGTTGCATTCCCCTAACACTATTCTTGCTATGTGTGACTGAAGTATTCTGTTAGCTTGATTTTTCTATGTAGCATTCTGTTGTACTTAGGTTTGTTCAGTTTTCACAATAGTAGAGGGGATATTTGTGAAAGGGAGGGGAGACATGGGTTTTGTTGATTTGCCTCAGGGACTTCGAGGCAAAATTACATTATTTGCCGATGATGCTAAACTATGCAACGTTGTGGGCAGCACAGCAAAACCTGACAGCGCAACCATGCCCGACACTATGGAGCAGGACCTACTTTTACTGGAACAATGGTCCAGTACTTGGCAACTGAATTTTAATGCCAAAAAATGTAAGGTAATGCACCTTGGTAGCGGAAATCCATGCAGAACATACACCCTGAATGGTGAAAACCTAACAAGAACTGTAGCAGAACAGGACTTGGGAGTAACCATCCGGGAAGACATGAAAGCTGCCAATTAGGTGGAGAAAGCTTCAGCCAAGGCTAGACAAATGCTGGGTTGCATCAAAAGGAGCTTTATCAGCTGAAAGCCTGAAGTTATACTACCGTTATACAGATCCATGGTGAGACCTCACCTGGAGTATTGTGTTCAGTATTGGAGGCCACATTATCAAAAGGATGTGAAGAGAATGGAGTCGATTCAGCGAATGACCACCAGGAATGATCTCAGGACTTAAAAATCTCCCATATGAAGAACGTCTGAGCAGACTGCGCTTATATTCTCTCGAGGAGCGCAGAGAAAGCGGGGACATGATAGAAACATTCAAATACATCACGGGCCGCATTTAAGTGGAGGAAGAAATCTTTTTTCTTATGGGTCCCACGGCGAAAAGAGGGCATCCGCTAAAAATAATAATAATAATAATAACTTTATTCTTGTATACCGCAATACCATGGAAGTTCAATGCGGTTAACAGAAGAAGAGACTGTACATTTATAGCGAAGTTACATACATGGCAATGATAAGGCATATAATATATAGGCGTAACAAGGACAGGCCATTTAGATAAACAGAATCGAATATGAAAGGCCATATAGTGGCTTGGCAAGGTAGGAGGGGGGGGGGGGCTTTGACACGCAGCTCCTGATTGGATAAGGTCCGACTTAGTGCAGGAAGAGGTGGTCGGAGCATACCGTGAGTGATTTCCTGCACTCGCCGGCGCTTCAGCTGCTCTTTCCTGCCTCTCCCGCTGCCCTCTCCAGTCTCCCCCCATGAAAAACCGTATTCGCGGTTTTTGAAGATTCGCGGGGGTTCCTGTAAAGGAACCCCCGTGAATTTCAGGGGAGTACTGTATAGGGTAAATCTTTTAGTTTGGTGTCCTTATTTTTGTTGTATGGACCTTCAGAATACAATCAGGCACATGTTTCTTCTGATTGTTTCTATCTCCATCGGTCCACCTTTTATTGAATATTTCTAGCATTCATTTTAAATTTTTTTAAATTGTAAGTTTTTTCTTTAATTCATAATTTGATAACTTCAATAGCCATCACTTAGCTTTTAAGGTCTTTTTTCATTGTTTTTCACTAACCACCTCTGCCCAAGTTTGTTTAGATGTGATAACGACAATCCCTTCCACTCATCGCGGGGCGCAGGAAAGCAAAGAAAGACGTTTGATGCAAGAAAACCCCTCACCGGACCAGGCGCCCCACCAAATTCCTTCAATCCACATTTCTTCCGAGCAAGAAGATAAAGGGAGGCAGGTTCCTTTTTTAATGAGATCTGCGGGGAAAGAGGTAGCATGGGTTACCCCGAACCACTAATCATTAAATTAAGCAAGCACCTGCCACTGATTCAGCAGGAGGAAGTGAGGGGCGGAGGGCAAGAAAGATGGTTTTGCTTTTTATCCACAATGGACATATGGTACATATCCAGCACAGAAAGACTAATGGGTTCCCATGTTGCTGGGGCATAAATCTAACTGTTCACTCCAGATGGGTAGCAGGAAAGGCAAGGCTGAACATTAAGTCACTCGTAAGCAGAGTATCGAGGCCCCGACCACCTTGGGGATGCGAGTGAAGAAAACAGCTTCATTCCTAGCACAACTTGGAAGCTGCCTTCTTAATTTGGCTCCGTTAAGTTGCCCCTTTTCATTTCTAACGCAGCTTTTATTAATGCTAAGCAATAAAACTAATTACTCCCAGGTTTGTTTAATACGGCAGCTTATTACACAGCTATTTCCCCAAAGCCAGTACGTACCACCTGCATTGCTTGTCAGTGGATAGGCAAATCCTATACAGATTGGAAACTATTAGAAGGTGGCCCTCTGCAAACTGCAGAAACGAGCGCTCGGTAATGGACCAAAAATGAGTCTTTTAGGATATGGATCCTAAACTGTCGTTTAAGACAAAACAAATATATTTAACACATAGCCTTCCAACTGGTAGCTAATCAACCCTCATGAAGCAATTTACTGTACATCGATGAATGTGAGACTCAGAAGGGCATATCTGTGGGATGGGTGTACAGTAGCTGTGCATTCCAATTGCATAAGAGTTTGTTCTAAAGTAGAGAATGACACGGTGACAAAATTCATCACCGTTCCCGTCCCCGCGGATAACCGCGGGAAACCATCTTCATGTCATTCTTTAAGGAGAGAGGAAAGAATCAGAGTACAACCACTGACCCGCAAGCTTTGCTTTGAAGAATGCTGGTGTAGAAGGACCGAGGTTGAAATAGACACTAGAAAATGACATGGGATTATTTCCCGCGGTTATCCGCGGGGACGGGGACGGTGATGAATTTTGGCACCGTGTCATTCTCTAGCTAATGATCTCAAGTCCTGAAGGAGGGTCAGGTGAGTGTTCTGTACAGGGCTGGGTTTACTAACAGGCAGATTGGCTGTGTTCCAGAAGCTGCCGCCCAGGGGCATTGCCTAGACAGCGGTTCTTAAACCTGTCCTGGGAGACCTCCAACCAGTCGGGTTTTCAAGGTATCCGTAATGAATATGCATGAGGCAGATTTGCAGGCCTGTCACTTCTATTATATGCAAATCTGCCGTAAGAATATTTATTAGGGATATCTTGAAAACCCGACTGGCTGGGGGTTCCCCAGGACAGGTTTAAAAACCACTGGCCTAGACTATCTCTACTTCAGGAAGCAGGAGAAAGTTTAGCTCCTCAACCAGGCCTTTAATGGAAGAAGTAACTAACTTGCTAGTTCCAGGAGTGACAACGGCTGCAGGACGTGTATCCACTCCTACCCTAGCTAAGAGTTCTCAAGCACCATTCTGACCTCATAAGAATTGTCCTACTAGGACAGACCGAAGGTCCATCAAGCCCAGCATCCTGTTTCCAACAGTGGCCAATCCAGGTCCTGGCAGAAACCTGAATAGTAACAACATTCCAGAGCTGAGATTATAGAAACATAGAAACATAGAAAGATGACGGCAGATAAGGGCTACAGCCCATCAAGTCTGCCCATACCATTGACCCCCTTTTAAGTCTACTGGCCCCCTTAACTCTACTGACCTGCTCTATTAAGTCTATATCCTAGCGACCCTATTCATTGGTATGACTCTCGCAGTGATCCCACATAGGTATCCCATTTATTCTTGAAGTCTGGGATACTGCAGGCCTCGATCACCTGTACTGGAAGCTTGTTCCAATGCTCTATCACTCGTTCCGTGAAGAAGTACTTCCTGACATCTCCATGAAACTTCCCTCCCCTGAGTTTGAGCGGATGTCCTCTTGTGTTCGAGGGTCCTTTGAGAAGAAAGATATCATCTTCCACCTCGACCCGTCCCGTGATGTACTTAAATGTCTCAATCATGTCTCCCCTCTCCCTACGCTCCTCGACAGTATAGAACTGCAATTTGTCCAGTCTCTCTTCGTACGAGAGACCCTTTAGCCCCGAGACCATCCTGGTGGCCATCCGCTGAACCGACTCAATTCTGAGCACATCTTTACGGTAATGTGGCCTCCAAAATTGCACACAGTATTCCAGATGAGGTCTCACCATGGCTCTGTATAATGGCATCATGACCTCAGGCTTCCTGTTGATGAAACTTCTCTTGATACAACCCATCATCTGCCGTGCCTTAGATGAAGCCTTCTCCACTTGAGTAGCAGTCTTCATGTCTGCACTGATGATCACTCCCAAGTCTCGTTCTGCTGTAGTCTTGGTCAAAGTTTCTCCATCCAAGGTGTAAGTTCTGCATGGATTTCCATTTCCGAGATGCATGACCTTACATTTCTTGGCGTTGAAGCCCAGCTGCCAGACAGAGGACCAACTTTCTAAAGTACGGAGGTCCTGTTCCATAGTATTCTGCAGATTGTAGCCGTTTATGATATTGCATAGTTTGGCATCATCAGCGAATAAGGTTAACTTACCTTGAAGCCCTTGAGTCAAATCCCTAATTAATATGTTGAAGAGGAGTGGACCCAGGACTGAGCCCTGCGGCACTCCGCTGGTCACTTCCGACGTTTTGGAGAGGGTACCGTTAACCATCACCCTCTGAAGTCTGCCACTTAGCCAATCTTTAACCCATGCAGTTAGTGTTGCTCCTAACCCCATCGATTCCATCTTGTTCAGCAGTCTGCGGTGTGGGACGCTGTCAAAAGCCTTGCTGAAGTCAAGGTATACGACGTCTAAGAACTCTCCCGAGTCCAGCCTTCTTGTTACCCAGTCAAAGAAGCTGATAAGATTGGACTGGCAGGACCTACCCTTGGTGAATCCATGTTGACTGGGGTCCCGGAGATTCCCTTCATTCAAGACCGTATCTAATTTATGCTTAATTAGTGTTTCCATGAGTTTACACGCTATTGAAGTGAGACTCACCGGTCTATAGTTCGCAGCCTCAGCCTTGCAACCCTTTTTATGCAGAGGAATGACGTTGGCTGTTTTCCAGTCCAACGGAACTTTCCCCATGCTTAGTGAGAGATTGAAGAGCACGGACAACGGTTCCGCCAGTACATCTCTCAATTCTCTAAGCACTCTTGGGTGTAAATTGTCCGGTCCCATGGCCTTGTTCTCCTTGAGCCTTGTCAGCTCACTGTAGACGTCTTCAGGTGTGAACTCAAAATTCTGAAACGGGTCTTCCGCAATTTGTTTTGCCTTCAACTGTGGTCCGTGTCCCGGTGCCTCACAGGTGAAGACTGAGCAGAAATATTCATTTAGTATTTCGGCTTTTTCAGAACCCGCCACTGCGTAGTTTCCGTCCGGTCTTCTAAGGCGTACTATGCCGTCTGTGTTCCTTTTCCTATCACTAATATACCTGAAGAAAGATTTGTCCCCTTTTTTAATGTTTTTTGCCAAAGTTTCTTCCACTCGAAGTTTTGCCTCCCTAACTGCTGTTTTGACCGCTGCAGACCTGGTCTTATATTCTACTTTGGTTTCCCTTCTCTGCGTACGTTTGTAGGAAAGAAATGCTGTTTTCTTCTCCTTAATGAGGTGCGAGATCTCCTCAGTGAACCATTGGGGTTTATTGTTTCTTTGCCGTTTGTCTACCGATTTTATGTAGCGATTAGTAGCTTCGTGTATGGATGATTTCAGGTATGACCACATAGCTTCCACATTACCGGTCTCTGCTTGGTCCTGCAGCGTCTGATGGACGAAATCTCCCATGCGTGTGAAGTCGGTGCCCCGGAAGTTAAGTACCTTTGTTTTTGTGATTGATTTAGGGAATCCTTTCCTAAGGTTGAACCATACCATGTTATGTCATAATGCCTCATTCCACCAATGCCTAAGAGTCAATGATGTCACAATGGTTTGATTGTCCTATACTTGGCTCAGGTAAAAACATAAGAATTACCATCAAGCCCAGTATTCTGTTTCCAACAGTGGCCAACCCAGGTCCCAAGTACCTAGCTAGATCCCAAGTAGTAAAACAGATTTAATGCTGCTTATCCTAGGAATAATTTTACCATATAGCACTTACTTTTCTACTTAGCTGTTGTTCTGAGGGTCACCAACCTATATCTCTCCAAACCTATACCACAATGAGTATAAATTCCCAGCACCTCACATATAATATGTAGTCCCCAGATCCTCAGAAGTACCACCTGGGCTCAAACGATTTTCATTGCCCTGGGCTTTAAGTACTACCTCCCCACTGGAGCGGCTCATAATTTTTATTTACTGCAAAACTTGTAATTTTAATTATTTAACACCCCATATAGCAGGGGTAGGCAATTCCAGTCCTCGAGAGCTGGAGCCAGTTCAGGTTTTCAGGATCTCCACAATGAATATGTATGAGATGGATTTGCATGCACTGCCTCCTTGAGACGCAAATCTATCTCATGCATATTTATAGTGGAGATCCTGAAAACCTGACCTGGCTCCGACTCTCGAGGACCGGAATTGCCTACCCCTGCCTTATAGCATATTTCTTTCTTAAGGGTACTTAGTTTTTTTATAAGTGGTTTTCCTTTCAGGGATATAGGAGGCAACATGTTTCACCGGTTGATGGAGTTAAATGTAGTAAGGGATGATAAGCCTTGAGAAAACTTTCATGGGTGAAACATGTTGGCTCCTATATCCCTGAAAGGAAACCACTTATAAAAAAACTAAGTACCCTTAAGAAAGAAATATGCTATAAGGCAGGGCTGCCCAAGTCCGGTCCTCGAGATCTACTGGCAGGCCAAGTTTTCAGGATCTCCACAATGACTATGCATGAGACAGATTTGCCTGCACTGCCTTCTTGGTATGGAAATCTCTCTTATGCATGTTCATTGTGGAGATCCTGAAAACCTGGCCTGCCAGTAGATCTCGAGGACCGGACTTGGGCAGCCCTGCTATAAGGGGTGTTAAATATAAAGAATTAAAATTACAAGTTTTGCAGTAAATAAAAATTATGAGCCAGGTGGTACTTCTGAGGATCCGGGGACTACATATTATATGTGAGTTGCTGGGAACTTATAGTCATTGTGGTATAGGTTTGGAGAGATATCCTAGGAATAAGCCATGGATTTCCCTAGGCCATCTCAAAAATAACCTATAGACTTCTCTTTTAGAAAATTAGTCAAACGTTTTTTAAACCCTGCTAAGCTAACTGATTTCAAAACAAAGAAAAAAGAGGGGAAGGGACTATGCACATCAACCTTTAGAACAGAAGTGTCAAACTCAATCACATAAGGGGCCGAAATCTAAAACATAGGCTAAGTTGTGGGCCAAATTTTTTATTAAGATACTTAGGGGTGCTTTTATTAAGGTAAACTAACCGATTTAGCACGCGCTAAATGCGCACCTTAATAAAAGGACCCCTTAGTCTTAGTAGAAGTCTAGGGTTACAACCTCTCCAACACCACACTGGCTCTGTGATGTAAACAAAATACATACAAAAAACTTTTCCTCTCACTTTTAGGACTTAGTTCACGCCTGCTGTCTAACATCAGCTCTGGCAGGATACACATTTCAAATCTGACATATTGTAATCACAAAACAGAAAATAAAATTATTTTTCTACCTTTTGTTGTCTGCCCATTATTCAAATCATATTGGTCCCAGGCTTTTGTTGTCTTCTGATAACTCGCTTGCCAGGGTCTCCTGCCCATTTGTCGTTTTCTTCTTTCTCCGTGCTAACCATCCATCTTCCATCTCTGTCCTCCCCTTCCATTTCCCTTCCCTCCCCTGGAGGTCTGGCATCTTTCCTTTTTTTGTCTCCATCCCTGCAGCTGCTGCGATAGACCCCACCATCCCCAGATCCACCATCTCTCCTTTTCTCAACTACCCTTTCATCCAGCATCTCTCCCTCCTTCCCCACCACCCCAGGGTCCACCATCTCTCCATTTCTCTTCCCAACTATTCTCTTACCCAGTATCTCTATCCCCCCTCCACACCATCCCTTGAGTCCAACTTCTCTCCCTCTCTGTTCCTTCCTCCATCCCATTGTCCACCATCTTGCTCCCTATATTTTTAGAGCCATTATTTCTTCCCCTCCCCCCACCCTCAAACCGGCATATGCACGTCTCTTTGTACCCCTCCTTCCCTCCCTCCCTCCATGTACTGTTAAAGGAAAGTTTTATAAACTACTAGCTGATGACCCGGCGTTGCACGGGTATTTAATTATAGCAATAACACTGTAAATGGATTCAAATAAAGATACTTTATAGTGGTGAATGAAATTATTTTTTAACAGCTTAATAAAAAGTACAATATTCAAATTATAATGTGAAATATTTGACAAAATGAATACAATACAACTAACGCAAAACGTGATTATAAACAACAATTTTAGTTTCACCTCCTGGAGCAAGAACATATAAATTCTTGGGTGAACCCACCCTTGAGCAAGCAACATAGAGTTGTGGGCCGCGAGACCCCCAGAACATATCACCCCAGGTAGTGAGGGATCTGCATACCAAGTTTCGTTCAAATCGGTCAAGCCGTTTTTGAATTACTGTGAGAATGGCAGCTTTTTACATATTTTCCATTGACATGAATGGGTGAAATCTGATTTTCTGTTTGTAGCTCCGCCCACGTGTGCAGGTGGGCCGCGAGACCCCCAGAACATATCACCCCAGGTAGTGAGGGATCTGCATACCAAGTTTCGTTCAAATCGGTCAAGCCGTTTTTGAATTACAGTGAGAATGGCAGCTATTTACATTTTTTCCATTGACATGAATGGGAGAAATCTGATTTTCTGTTTGTAGCTCCGCCCACGTGTGCAGGTGGGCCGCGAGACCCCCAGAACATATCATCCCAGGTAGTGAGGGATCTGCATACCAAGTTTCGTTCAAATCGGTCAAGCCGTTTTTGCGTGATCGCGGCACATACACACATACATACACACATACATACCTCCAATTTTATATATATAGATAAAGAGTTTTACCTCATGCAAAATTGTCATTTTTTTAATAAGACATTAACTATATTTTCTGCGGCCCTCCAAGTACCTACAAATCCAAAATGTGGCTCCACAAAATGTGTTTGAAACCACTGCTCTAGGGCCTTGTAAAGCAGAAGCATCAGTGGCAGTAGTGGATGGCTAGCAGATGCAGGCTCTTTACAGACTTGTTCGCAGCCTGCCCTACCAGGGCTTCCCTCTGCCGCTTCATCAATGATATCATCATAGACACGGCAGAGGGAAGGCTCCAGCAGGGCAGGCCACGAACAAGCTTGTTCAGAGCCTGCATCTGTTAGCCATCCACTGCCGCCACTCGAATCAGGCAGCATTAGTCCTGATCATATCATGCAAGGTTAATGGGTCAGTCCTTTTTCTGTAATATAAGACCAATATGGGTTTCTAATGTCATAGCATTATTAATAGATGCAATTAAAACAAAGCTTGATTGCTATTCCTCAACTGAGCCAGTTCCTGAAGATTGTAGCAGTATGTGAACAGATGTTGGCCTGTTCCCAGGTGGTTTCTAAATTTTATAAATATTTCAATGTGAGCTATGCCATAACTCTGAGATCTGGAGCATTTGGGGACAGGATAAAGGCGGTGAGCTGCTTGAGGCACGATGGAACTCTTGGGGTGTATCCACCAGGGTTCCCTTGTCTGCATCAATTCCATTCAAACTTTTCAAGGTAAAAAGAAATGGAAATAATAATTGTTGGTCTTGCAATCACGTGCCTGGCTCTTTAGTGTACATGCCATATGAATGTACACTTCTCCCTCGGTATTCGCGGGGGTTAGGTGCAGAGCCAGACCGTAAAGTGTGAAAAATTGTGAATAACTTCTTGGCCAGCTCTGACTTGCCCCTGCCTCCCTCCTGCCTCCCCGGAACCTTACCTGCTTGTCTAGCAGTGAAGCGAGGCAGGAGTGATCTTCCTATGCTCCTGCTCCATGCAGTGCCGTCATCAGAATGGCCACCCTGAGTTCCCGTTGTAGTCTCGAGACCTGGTGGTCTAGCGGTGAAGCAGGGCAGGAGCGATCCCGTTCTAGTCTCGAGACCTGGTGGTCTAGCGGTGAAGCGGGGCAGGAGCGATCCCGTTGTAGTCTCGAGACCTGGTGGTCTAGCGGTGAAGCGGGGCAGGAGCGATCCCGTTGTAGTCTCGAGATCTGGTAGTCTAGCGATGAAGCGGGGCAGGAGCGATCTCATTGTAGTCTCGAGACTTGGTGGTCTAGCGGTGAAGCGGGGCAGGAGCGATCCTGTTGTAGTCTCGAGATCTGGTGGTCTAGCGATGAAGCGGGGCAGGAGCGATCCCGTTGTAGTCTCGAGACCTGGTGGTCTAGCGGTGAAGCGGGGCAGGAGCGATCCCGTTGTAGTCTCGAGATCTGGTAGTCTAGCGATGAAGCGGGGCAGGAGCGATCCCGTTGTAGTTTCGAGACTTGGTGATCTAGTGGTGAAACGGGACAGGAGCGATCCTGTTATAGTCTCGAGACCTGGTGGTCTAGAGGTGAAGCGGGGCAGGAGCGATCCCATTGTAGTCTCGAGACCTGGTGGTCTAGCGGTGAGCGGGGCAGGAGCGATCTCATTGTAGTCTCGAGACTTGGTGGTCTAGTGGTAAAGTGGGGCAGGAGCGATCCCGTTGTAGTCTCGAGACTTGGTTGTCTAGCAGTGAAGCGGGGCAGGAGCGATCCCGTTGTAGGTTCGAGACTTGGTGATCTAGAGGTGAAGCAGGGCAGGAGCCGTCAGAATGGCTGCCATGAGTTCCCATTGTAGTCTCGAGATGGCAGCCATTCTGATGACGGCTCTGCACGGGGCAGGAGCATAGGAAGATCGCTTCTTCCCGCTTCACCGCTAGACCACCAGGTAAGGTTCCAGGAAGGCTTAAAAATAGCCCAAAAATGAAAATAGTTTTTTTGCAAAAAAAAAAAAAAATTGCGAATAACCGAATCCGCAGATACGGAAACCGCGCATTTGGAGGGAGAAGTATCTATCTAAAAATGTTCTAGAAGAGAGTCTGGAAATATATATCTAATGAATAGCACCACAAAACTTCTGCTGTCCACTCTTCTTAACGCAAATGTTTTTCTGCAAATGTTTCCTTTTTTTATCTTTTGTGCCCCTAGATTAAATCTCAACAGAAGTGAGTACTAGTGGTCGATATAAAGCAGGGGTGTCAAAGTCCCTCCTCGAGGGCCACAATCCAGTCGGGTTTTCAGGATTTCCTCAATGAATATGCATGAGATCTATTTGCATGCACTGCTTTCATTGTATGCTAATAGCTCTCATGCATATTCATTGGGGAAATCCTGAAAACTCAACTGGATTGCGGCCCTCGAGGAGGGACTTTGACACCCCTGATATAAAGCTTCTAATCATGGCACTTTTTGGCTATTTCCAATTGCAACTACCCAAAGTCTCCCCAAAAGTGCCTCTTTCTTGTCCTGAAGATCTGTCTTTAATATGATCTTTAACACATAATACCACTCCCTCTTCTTTTCTTCCTACCCTGCCTTTCCTGAACAGATTATAGACTGGTATAACTACATCCCAGTCATGGTTCTCCATGAAGCACATCTCTGTGCTTTGCCACTAAATTTAAGTCAGCCTCTTCCATCACAGCCTTTAGATCCAGAACTTTGTTCAAAGATGAGTGACCAAGATGGTAAAGAGGATGGAACTCGTCTTGTATGAGGAAAGACTAAAACGGTTAGGGCTCTTCAGCTTGGAAAAGAGATGGCTGAGGGGAGATATGACTGAAGTCTACAAAATCCTGAGTGAGTAGAACGGGTACAAGTGGATCGATTTTTCACTCCGTCAAAAATTACAAAGACTAGGGGACACTCGATGAAGTTACAGGGAAATACTTTTAAAACCAATTGGAGAAAAAAAAATTCACTCAGAGAGTAGTTAAGCTCTGGAATGCGTTGCCAGAGGATGTGGTAAGAGCAGATAGTGTAGTTGGTTTTAAGAAAGGTTTGGACAAGTTCCTGGAGGAAAAGTCCATAGTCTGTTATTGAGAAAGACATGGAGGGGAGCCACTGCTTTCCCTGTATAGGTAGTGAGATAAAAAGGCTGCTTTGCTGACCTCATTGGAATAACTACAAGACGGCATTGTATCTTCCAAAACAGACAATATTAGTTTATTGGTAGTATAAAAAGTTACAATATTACAGCAGCCAAGGCATAGCACAAAAAAAATATATAAAGTATTGTCAGTTCAGAATATACAAGGAGACAAGAATTTGCACTCATATGCTTAGCAGGGGGCTAGCAGTTCCCCGTAGCATAAGTAAGAGAATCTTTCTCCGGCTTTTCTTAGACTGCACGTGTTTTTTATACAGAGAAATTCTTCCTTTGTTCCAAAAAAGGCCATCCCCCGAATTCTAGTTATGTACTTCCCTATTGGTACATAAAAATAATGTACAGCTAACTCTTCCCTATCGCCCACGCCTCTCTCTCACCTCCACACACCCCCCAGTAAAAGGGGGGCCTTTCAGAAACAGAGAACTGTTGCTGAACTCTCATCTTTCAGCACGGAGACTTGCATCTACTAATTAGAGGTTTTACAATTCTATGCATATTCGAGTTGGTGTCCTTGTAAGATGAAAAGTTGGCAACGACATGGCCTTTCCACAATCCAGCTGTCTGGTTCCCATAGCTTGGTTCAGAGACAGAGAGCCCATGGTTTGGTACCAAGATCTTTCATCTTGTTACACCCACATGAGCAGAGCTCCTTGCTCATTATAAATGGTTTATGGCTTTTTAGGGTGTCTGGCATATGAAGTCATACAGCAGTGATAAGAGTCCAGCAGGGCCTTGAAGAGATAGACTCCCAGCAGGGAATGAAAACAAGAACATCATTGCTGGCATTGCAAAGACTGCAGCTGTAGCAAGGTACACAGGCTGGGCCTGGCTATGGGAAAATATGTCTGTAGTTTCCAGCATACACAAGTGAAAATCTAGGTCCATAGAGTCCAGTAGAATCATCCAGATGTCCAGGATATACATGTCAGTAGCATGGAATATTACTACACCTTAGGTTTTGGCCAGGTACTAGTGACCTGGATTGGCCACCGTGAGAACGGGCTACTGGGCTTGATGGACCATTAGTCTGACCCAGTAAGGATATTCTTATGTTTTTATGTTCTTATGTTCCCATACTTCAAGCATTAGTGTATGCTGCTTTCCAGACATTGCCTCCTTTTAACATTTGTGTAGAGGTATTTAGTGATAGAGGTCTGTAAAATGCAGAATGGAGTGGAACAGATGGATGTGAATTGCTTGTTTGCTCTTTCCAAAAATACTAGGACGAGGGGGCATATATTGAAGTTAGTAAGTAGTGGATTTAAAATTAATTGGGAAAAATATTTCTTCACTCAATATGTAATTTAAACTATGAAATTTGTTGCCGAAAAATATGGTAAAAACAGCTTGGCAGGGTTTAAACATGGTTTGGATAACTTCATAAAAGAGTCGTCATTAAGCTATTATTAAGATGGATATGGGGACATCCACTCCTTATTCCTAGAATAAGCAGTGTAAAATCTGTTACACTCTGGGATCTTGCCAGGTACTTGTTCACCCTCTCCAAGGTAGGGAGAACGAGAGGGCACTCTCTAAAGTTAAAAGGGGATAGATTCCGTACAAACGTAAGGAAGTTCTTCTTCACCCAGAAAGTGGTAGAAAACTGGAACGCTCTTCTGGAGGCTGTTATAGGGGAAAACACCCTCCAGGGATTCAAGACAAAGTAGATAAAGACAGACTGTTCACCCTCTCCAAGGTAGGTAGAACAAGAGGGCACTCTCTAAAGTTGAAAGGGGATAGATTCCGTACGAACGTAAGGAAGTTCTTCTTCACCCAGAAAGTGGTAGAAAACTGGAACGCTCTTCTGGAGACTGTTATAGGGGAAAACACCCTCCAGGGATTCAAGACAAAGTAGATAAAGACAGACTGTTCACCCTCTCCAAGGTAGGTAGAACGAGAGGGCACTCTCTAAAGTTGAAAGGGAATAGATTCCGTACGAACGTAAGGAAGTTCTTCTTCACCCAGAAAGTGGTAGAAAACTGGAACGCTCTTCTGGAGGCTGTTATAGGGGAAAACACCCTCCAGGGATTCAAGACAAAGTAGATAAAGACAGACTGTTCACCCTCTCCAAGGTAGGTAGAACGAGAGGGCACTCTCTAAAGTTGAAAGGGGATAGATTCCGTACGAACGTAAGGAAGTTCTTCTTCACCCAGAAAGTGGTAGAAAACTGGAACGCTCTTCCGGAGGCTGTTATAGGGGAAAACACCCTTCAGGGATTCAAGACAAAGTTAGACAAGTTCCTGCTGAACCAGAACGTACGCAGGTAGGGCTAGTCTCAGTTATGGCGCTGGTGTTTGACCAGAGGGCCGCCGTGTGAGCGGACTGCTGGGCACGATGGACCACTGGTCTGACCCAGCAGCAATTCTTAAGTTCTTATGTTATCAGTGTTGGAAACAGGATATTGGGTTTGATTGACCTGCGGTCTGTCCCAGTATGTCAGCTCTTATGATTTTATGTATCTCTGCAACTTGAAAAGGACAGTTGTTGTCCCTTGTTATTAAAATGGTAACAGAAAGGAAGATAGAAAGTATAGGCCTATTAATCTGACTTTTATTATTGGAAAAAAAAAAACCAACAACCCAATGCAGTCTTTTCTAAAGAAAAGGCAAATGGAATATCTACAAGTCAGCAAGCTGTAGGATGAAAGGTAACACACTTTTACCAGAGGGAAAGTCAAACTAATTTGATTGATTTTTTTCAATTGCGCGACTGGAGAATTAGATCAAGGGTTTGTGCTAGATATGATTTACTTCGTTTTTACCACAGGTTTGATACTATCCTGCCCAGGAGAAACTGGTTCAGTGATAGACGTCAGTGATAAATAGAAAGGAATACCTCGGGGAGGTCCATCCTGGAGCCAGTTCTGTTCAATAGCTTTTGTAAGTGATATTGAGGGAGAGGGAGAGGAAAGTTTCGCAGAGTAGGCAGAATGAAGTGTTTCTTAAAAAGCTTGAAAAGCAGTTGAATATTTGGCAGTGGAAAAAAGTGCAACACTGTGCATTTGAGGTACAAAAACTGGGAAATGGAGAGCTGATGTGCGGTGATCAGAAGTGAGACGTTGGGGTGATAATGTGATCTGAAGGTGCTGGAACTGGACGATAAGGCATTGGTCAGAGCCAGGAGGATATTGGCATGGATAGAGAAACTAAGAACATAAGAATAGTCGTACTGGATCTGATCATGGTCCATCAAGCCCAGTAGCCTGTTCTCACCCCCAAAATCTATAGAGAGGTTGAAGTAGCATAGAGAGAGTAGAGAGGGACAGATTCTTCAAACTTTCGAATAATAAAAGAACAAGAGGGCACTCGGAAAAGTTGATAGGAGACAGATTCAAAACAAATGCTAGGAAGTTCTTCTTTACCCAACGTGTGGTGGACACCTGGAATGCGCTTCCAGAGAGTGTAATAGGGCAGAGTAAACAGGGTTTAAGAAAGGATTGGACAATTTCCTGCTGGAGAAGGGGATAGAGGGGTATAGATAGAGGATTACTGCACATGTCCTGGACCTGTTGGGCCGCCGCGTGAGCGGACTGCTGGGCGCGATGGACCTCAGGTCTGACCCAGCAGAGGCATTGCTTATGTTCTTATGGGAGAGGAGGAGATAGTGGATGCTCTGGATGGGCCATTTGTCCTTTATCTGCCATCGTGTTTCTAGGTTTCTATAACCATAAAGCTCTATGACATCACAATGCAGGTGCAAAGAGCCTTAGCCTATAGGAAGAGGAGATGCAAATGTTAAGAGCCTTAGCCAATGCGCTTCCAGAGGACGTAATAGGACAGAGTACGGTACTGGGGTTCAAGAAAGGATTGGACAATTTCCTGCTGGAGAAGGGGATAGAGGGGTATAGATAGAGGATTACTGCACATGTCCTGGACCTGCTGGGCCACCGCGTGAGCAGACTGCTGGGCGCGATGGACCTCGGGTCTGACCCGGCAGAGGCATTTCTTATGTTCTTATGTATCATAAATATGCATAATTGTCAGTAAAGTGACCTCTTATAACTTAGATGTTATTTCAAGTCCTCATTCTGAATGCATGTGATGTAATCATTTACTTCAAAACCTCCTTCCTAACCTCAAATTTAATGATTTGTTTATTAAATATTTATTAATAAATTAATTAAAAGACTTACTAGCTAACTAGGGGTGCAATCTTTGGATCCAGATTTAACACTATCGATTATATATTTCTAAATATGTGCTTTATAAAAGAGCAACAACACTTATCTTGGTGGCTTTCCAGCCAGAACCAACGTTGGGGGACCATGATATTTCAACCTCTCTATAGATTTTGGGGATGAGTCCTATTTTCAAATTAGGGTATCGTTTACATGTTTAGAACAGCAGGATAACAAAAATTAAACCATTAATTGCAAATAAATTAAGACACTGATGTGCAAAAGAAAATTGTTGAATGAAGGTATCATAAATTATCCTTTATATCTCCTATTCCATTGTTTTCAAAACCCAAGGAGTAGCGACATTCCATGCTACCGATCCAGGGCAAGCAGTGGCTTCCCCCATGTCTTTCTCAATAACAGACTATGGACTTTTCTTCCAGGAACTTGTCCAAACCTTTCTTAAAACCAGTTACGCTATCCGCTCTTACCTCAACCTCTGGCAATGCTTTCCAGAGCTTAACTATTCTCTGAGTGAAAAAAAAAAATCCCTCCTATTGGTTTTAAAAGTATTTCCCTGTAACTTCATTGAGTGTCCCCTGGTCTTTGTAATTTTTGACGGAGTGAAAAATCGATCTACTTGTACCCGTTCTACTCCATTCAGGATTTTGTAGCCTTCAATCCTATCTCCCCTCAGCCGTCTCTTTTCCAAGCTGAAGAGCCCTAACCGTTTTAGTCTTTCCTCATACGAGAGGAGTTAAATCCCCTTGACCATCTTGGTCGCTCTTCTTTGAACCTTTTCTAGCACTGCTATATCTTTCTTGAGATAAGGAGACCAGAATTGAACGCAATACTCTATGTGAGGTCACACCATGGAGCGATACAGAGGCATTATAATATTCTTAGTCTTGCTAACCATCCCTTTTTAATAAGTCCTAGCATCCTGTTTGCTTTTTTGGGCATAAAGTTTCATCGTATTGTCTACGATGACACCTAGATCCTTTTCTTGGGTGCTAACCCCCAAGGTGGACTCTAGCATCCAGTAACTGTCATTCGGGAATATGATTTGAGTTATTCTTCCCAATATACATCACTTTGTATTTGTCCACATTCAATTTCATCTGCCACTTGGACACCCAGTCTTCCAGTTTCCTAAGGTCTGCCTGCAATTTTTCACAATCCGCATCTTTATTGATTTTTAAACTTTGACAATGCAATACAAATATCTGAAGATAAATCTATATATATAAAATCGGATGTATGTATGTATGTGCCGCGATCACGCAAAAACGGCTTGCCCGATTTGAACGAAACTTGGTATGCAGATCCCTCACTACCTGGGGTGATATGTTCTGGGGGTCTCGTGGCCCTCCTGCACACGTGGGCGGAGCTACAAACAGAAAATCAGATTTCACCCATTCATGTCAATGGAAAAAATGTAAAAAGCTGCCATTCTCACAGTAATTCAAAAACGGCTTGACCGATTTGAACGAAACTTTGTATGCAGGTCCATCACTACCTGGGCTGATATGTTCTGGGGGTCTCACGGCCCACCTGCACACGTGGGCGGAGCTACAAACATATAAGCAGATATCACCCATTCATGTCAATGGAAAAAATGTAAAAAGCTGCCATTCTCACAGTAATTCAAAAACGGCTTGACCGATTTGAACGAAACTTGGTATGCAGATCCCTCACTACTTGGGGTGATATGTTCTGGGGGTCTCTCGGCCCACAACTCTATGTTGCTTGCTCCTGGAGGTGAAACTAAAAATGTTGTTTATAATCACGTTTTGCGTTAGTTGTACTTTTTATTAAGCTGTAAAACAATAATTTCATTCAGCACTATAAAGTATCTTTATTTGAATCCATTTACAGTGTTATTGCTATAATTAAATACCCGTGCAACGCCGGGTCATCAGCTAGTATTTCATAAAACGCATTATTAAACATACAATTTATACTTAGAACAAATTACTACAATAAGACAAATTATGTAATTATAATATTATAATTAAGTATTTTAATAAACAAAGTATCTTTCCCTCCCCCCTCCCTCCCCTGGATGTGTAAGGAACTCTACCAACCTCAAAAATATATATATATAATAAATAAATACATTACAATTATTATGATAGTCAATGGACTCCACACTATTAACTGTACCGCTTAACCCGTCATTATCATAAAAAGTTGACTTTTATATTTATCCAAAGAAGGCTTGACATGTAAAAGCGTACCCCAGATTATGTCTCCAAATTGATTTCCAGAAATTAAGTATCAAAGGACAATAAGTTCCTATATCATTATGACAATGGCAACATCTATTAGACCTGGAATTATCTCACTTTTGTAAACGAACTGGGGTCCAAAAACTCCTATGCAATACAAATAACCAAGTTTGGCTCATAGATGCTGACCTTGTACACTTCAACCTCCAAGACCAAATTCGAGGCTAACGAGACTGTTCTATCTCGATGCTCCAAATGTCAATTTTATGTGGATTTTGAGAAATTTTTGAGAAAACTACAGATAAAAGTTTTCTTCAATAATACGGTCAATGCAGTAGACCGCACGGTGGTAAATCCTCCATCCACATGGTCCCCTCCCATTCCTTTAGATCCAGTCGTAAATGCATACAAACAATGTGTATTGCGAGATATTGCCAACTGGTGTAGCACCAATCCTCGATTTCAATTTAACCTCACCAGAGAAGAACAAAAAGCTTTAAATGAACTTAAAGCAGATAACACCATTATCATAAAGAAAGCAGATAAAGGTGGGGCGATTGTAGTGAGTGACAAAAAAGATTATTGTCGGGAGATTTGTAGACAACTGAACGATCAAGATACTTATGAAAAACTAGTGCTAAATCCCACCAAACGTCTACAGAGAAAAATTTTGATGGAAACTGATAAAGGTCTGAGAGAAGGCTTTTTAACTTTAAAGGACCACAAATTTCTCAACACAAAATTTCCGTTGACCCCTGTGTTGTACACATTACCTAAGATTCATAAAAGTCTATCTAACCCTCCTGGTAGACCTATTATGTCCTCCCGTGGATCCCTCTTGGAACCACTATCAATATTCGTTGATCATTTTTTGAAACCCGAAGTCTATAAGATGGATTCTTATTTGAAAGATTCAAAAGACATTATCAACAAGCTGGATAGTATTCCAAAAGACGACTTTCCTTTCCTGCTGGTCTCTTTTGACGTTGTGTCATTATATACGTCCATCCCCCAGGATGAAGCTATATCTGTCATTAAAAATATTTTTGAAGCCCGCAGTCGTCCCCATTCAATTCCTTCAGAATTTCTCTGTTTCCTTACTAGGACAGCAATGAAAGAAAATTTTTTTCTTTTTGACAATTGTTTTTTCAAACAAAAGAAGGGTGTGGCTATGGGGGCAACCTTTGCTCCTTCTGTAGCGAATTTGTTCATGGATTGTTTTGAAACCATATGGATTAAGCAGTCTCCATTTGATGTCCACATTTTTAAATGGTATCGTTATGTTGATGATGTCATTATGTTATGGACTGGATCAGAACAAAATCTTTTGCAGTTTAAAAGTTGGCTAAATGGATGTGATTCAAATATTCAATTCACAATGACTTATGCCAGGGATAAAATCATTTTTCTGGACTTAATTATTACACAAGAATTCGATCATTTTGAGTTTGATGTCCATTTGAAACCTACAGATAGAAACACCTTGTTGGATTATAAGAGTTGTCACCCTATTGCTTTGAAAAAGAACTTGCCATTTTCTCAGTTTCTCAGATTGAGGAGAAACTGTTCTTCCTTAAGGAATTTTAAATCACAAGCAAAGAAATTGAAAAGAAAATTGATTGAAAGAGGGTACCCATCAATGGTTTTAAAACATGCCTATAAAAGAGCGAGATATTACAACAGAGAAGCTCTTTTAGAGAACAAAGTGACCAAGGTTCAACAGGAAGTAATACAGACCTGTGTTATGAGGTTTTCCACCAGAGCAAACATTCCTGCCACTATCCTTAAGAACAATTGGAGTATTATACAAACTCATCCGTTGTTCCAGCAAGATCAATTAAGAATAGCGTTTGCGAGAGACAGAAATTTAAAAGATATGTTATGTCCAGCGCTTTTAAATTCTACAACTGATAGCACTTCTAATCTACTGCCAAAAGGTTTTTTTAGATGTGGCAAGTGTGCATTTTGTGAAATAGCGCTTCCAACCAAGTCTTTTATTAATCCAACGAATGGAAGGGAAGTGAAGATCAGGCATTTCTTGACATGTTCTTCTGATCACATCATCTATACAATCATCTGCCCTTGTAAATTATGGTATATAGGCATGTCAACTAGACCCTTTAAAAAGAGACTTTCAGAACATAAATCCAATTTAAAACATATGAAGACATCGGCTCCGTTGGTTGAACACTGTTTAGAAAAAAACCACAGGTTTAAAGATCTCAAATGTTTTTGTTTTGATATGATTGAACCAACATCAAGGGGAGGCAACAAACAAAAGAGACTCCACCAGGCAGAATGTAAATGGATTTTCATGCTAAACACTTTGAAACCCCACGGTTTAAATAGTACCATTGATTGGTATGCTTTCCTGTAAAATTTTCAAAAAATAAAAAAACGGAAGTTACAATAGATATATGACATCACAGCTAGTTTTGAATAAAAGACATGCGCACTAGTATGTGTTTGCCGACGCCATTTTTTCGAACCTGATAAACCGGGTATAGCTTTGAGCGGTGAGTACCGATAGTAAAGTTTAAGTAAGGTCAAAAAGTTTTGTAAAGTATCATAAGACTGTTTAAATTGACAGATTATAATTGAGTTTTATTGTTGCAGCTCGACTATTCAGACCCCAGAAGAAGCCAATGTGGCGAAACGGGTCCCGTCGGGCCGATAGTCTGAGCACAGCTGACAAGCGACTAGCCAAAAGATAAGTGTCGCTTTTCCGTTTGCATAGATAACTTGAGCAAACTATTAAGTTTTACATAAAGTTTTGAAAATAAATAAGTTTTATAAGCATTGAAAAATAATCAAAAAATACGGTTTGAAGCCCGATGAAAGACAAAGTACCTACCTGTTGTGAAGATGAATTTCTAACACACAGGTCACTGAGGGCTTCATTCCATGACCTAAGTTTATCCCAGTCCAGTGTTTGTATTTGACTTTCGGTATTTAAGGGACTGGTTACCATTTTTTCCAGTAGTGAATCACTTGTCACCATAATGGTAGAACAGTGGAAAAGCGCTCATAGCTTTTCAGTAGACACAATGGGAACATTACTCAATGTCCCTTCGCAATTTGATATTGCAGAAATCACAACTTCTTTTATTTCACCATGGAATGATGTTACCAAGCTATTTAAGTCGATTGTGAGCATGGATATTAACAGCAGTATGTTGATAGAATACTGCAAATTAGAGAGAATACCAAGAGGTCTTCGCATCAACAAAGCTCCTCAAATTTTTAAAGATGACAGCAGCTTTGTTGAAGTTTGGAATAAGATACTAAATAAATGTTCACTGGATTTAATGTTGCTAATCATTCAACATAGCAACAAAATCGTCAATGAACAGAAAGCCAAACTTGATGCGGATTTAACATCATTAAAGTCCACCCTCTCTGAGAATGATTTTGAGATCCATTTTAAAAATTTGGAAGACAATATGTCTAAATTAAAAGAATCTATAAAAAAGAACAAGGTTCGGAAGTTAAAAAGGGATGAACACGATTATTCAGTCAACAAAGTATACTCTTGGATGTACAAAAAAGATAGTACAAAACCTGATGACCTGATGCAATCGATCAGTTCTGATAGTCATTCTACATCAAGTTCTGCAGGTAGTAATCATTCTTCGTCTTCTTTTTTGGCAAGAGGACAATCTTCCAGGAGAGGCCGGACAAGAGGTCGACGAGGGAGTCAACGCAACAGACCAAACACACGGTCACAGACCAGACAAAACCAGTGGTGATTAATTTATCAAACAGAGATTTAAATGACAGCGAGATCTCTCTGTTATCCCACGGTTTGTCTTTTGTTCCATCGACGAAATTTGATTTATTTCAATTTAATGTGGATTTTGAGAAATTTTTGAGAAAACTACAGATAAAAGTTTTCTTCAATAATACGGTCAATGCAGTAGACCGCACGGTGGTAAATCCTCCATCCACATGGTCCCCTCCCATTCCTTTAGATCCAGTCGTAAATGCATACAAACAATGTGTATTGCGAGATATTGCCAACTGGTGTAGCACCAATCCTCGATTTCAATTTAACCTCACCAGAGAAGAACAAAAAGCTTTAAATGAACTTAAAGCAGATAACACCATTATCATAAAGAAAGCAGATAAAGGTGGGGCGATTGTAGTGAGTGACAAAAAAGATTATTGTCGGGAGATTTGTAGACAACTGAACGATCAAGATACTTATGAAAAACTAGTGCTAAATCCCACCAAACGTCTACAGAGAAAAATTTTGATGGAAACTGATAAAGGTCTGAGAGAAGGCTTTTTAACTTTAAAGGACCACAAATTTCTCAACACAAAATTTCCGTTGACCCCTGTGTTGTACACATTACCTAAGATTCATAAAAGTCTATCTAACCCTCCTGGTAGACCTATTATGTCCTCTCGTGGATCCCTCTTGAAACCACTATCAATATTCGTTGATCATTTTTTGAAACCCGAAGTCTATAAGATGGATTCTTATTTGAAAGATTCAAAAGACATTATCAACAAGCTGGATAGTATTCCAAAAGACGACTTTCCTTTCCTGCTGGTCTCTTTTGACGTTGTGTCATTATATACGTCCATCCCCCAGGATGAAGCTATATCTGTCATTAAAAATATTTTTGAAGCCCGCAGTCGTCCCCATTCAATTCCTTCAGAATTTCTCTGTTTCCTTACTAGGACAGCAATGAAAGAAAATTTTTTTCTTTTTGACAATTGTTTTTTCAAACAAAAGAAGGGTGTGGCTATGGGGGCAACCTTTGCTCCTTCTGTAGCGAATTTGTTCATGGATTGTTTTGAAACCATATGGATTAAGCAGTCTCCATTTGATGTCCACATTTTTAAATGGTATCGTTATGTTGATGATGTCATTATGTTATGGACTGGATCAGAACAAAATCTTTTGCAGTTTAAAAGTTGGCTAAATGGATGTGATTCAAATATTCAATTCACAATGACTTATGCCAGGGATAAAATCATTTTTCTGGACTTAATTATTACACAAGAATTCGATCATTTTGAGTTTGATGTCCATTTGAAACCTACAGATAGAAACACCTTGTTGGATTATAAGAGTTGTCACCCTATTGCTTTGAAAAAGAACTTGCCATTTTCTCAGTTTCTCAGATTGAGGAGAAACTGTTCTTCCTTAAGGAATTTTAAATCACAAGCAAAGAAATTGAAAAGAAAATTGATTGAAAGAGGGTACCCATCAATGGTTTTAAAACATGCCTATAAAAGAGCGAGATATTACAACAGAGAAGCTCTTTTAGAGAACAAAGTGACCAAGGTTCAACAGGAAGTAATACAGACCTGTGTTATGAGGTTTTCCACCAGAGCAAACATTCCTGCCACTATCCTTAAGAACAATTGGAGTATTATACAAACTCATCCGTTGTTCCAGCAAGATCAATTAAGAATAGCGTTTGCGAGAGACAGAAATTTAAAAGATATGTTATGTCCAGCGCTTTTAAATTCTACAACTGATAGCACTTCTAATCTACTGCCAAAAGGTTTTTTTAGATGTGGCAAGTGTGCATTTTGTGAAATAGCGCTTCCAACCAAGTCTTTTATTAATCCAACGAATGGAAGGGAAGTGAAGATCAGGCATTTCTTGACATGTTCTTCTGATCACATCATCTATACAATCATCTGCCCTTGTAAATTATGGTATATAGGCATGTCAACTAGACCCTTTAAAAAGAGACTTTCAGAACATAAATCCAATTTAAAACATATGAAGACATCGGCTCCGTTGGTTGAACACTGTTTAGAAAAAAACCACAGGTTTAAAGATCTCAAATGTTTTTGTTTTGATATGATTGAACCAACATCAAGGGGAGGCAACAAACAAAAGAGACTCCACCAGGCAGAATGTAAATGGATTTTCATGCTAAACACTTTGAAACCCCACGGTTTAAATAGTACCATTGATTGGTATGCTTTCCTGTAAAATTTTCAAAAAATAAAAAAACGGAAGTTACAATAGATATATGACGTCACAGCTAGTTTTGAATAAAAGACATGCGCACTAGTATGTGTTTGCCGACGCCATTTTTTCGAACCTGATAAACCGGGTATAGCTTTGAGCGGTGAGTACCGATAGTAAAGTTTAAGTAAGGTCAAAAAGTTTTGTAAAGTATCATAAGACTGTTTAAATTGACAGATTATAATTGAGTTTTATTGTTGCAGCTCGACTATTCAGACCCCAGAAGAAGCCAATGTGGCGAAACGGGTCCCGTCGGGCCGATAGTCTGAGCACAGCTGACAAGCGACTAGCCAAAAGATAAGTGTCGCTTTTCCGTTTGCATAGATAACTTGAGCAAACTATTAAGTTTTACATAAAGTTTTGAAAATAAATAAGTTTTATAAGCATTGAAAAATAATCAAAAAATACGGTTTGAAGCCCGATGAAAGACAAAGTACCTACCTGTTGTGAAGATGAATTTCTAACACACAGGTCACTGAGGGCTTCATTCCATGACCTAAGTTTATCCCAGTCCAGTGTTTGTATTTGTCCTACTAAATCTGCCTGGTAGCAAAGGATCTGCAAGCTGTAATAATTTTTTTAATTTTTCCATTCAGGGAACCCACTCCGAATGGCCTTCTTCAACTGCATCCACCTATATTGTTGAGACCTCAGAATGCCAAATGATTGTTGTAGTTGCATAAAATCCAGCAGTTTTCCATTAGAAATAACGTCATCCAATGTTCAAATACCTGCCTGCATCCAATTCTTCCAGGAGATCCAGCACCGCCCACTTGTATCTTGGAGTTTAACCATAAGGACTGAAAAGTATACCATCAAACTTTTGTTGCAGAATACAGAAGTAGATTGCCGGGACTTTCTTCTGCGCAGTACAAATATGATGATGCAACAACGGTGACAACAAACGCAATCCTCCACCTCCAACGCTGCCCATCTGCTGATGCCCAAATGGGCGGTACATCCTTACTCTGACATCTCCGCTGAAACCTGTGCACCTTGGGAGGTCCTGTTGGTAGTGGAACTATGGACTAGAGAATGACACGGTGACAAAATTCATTACCGTTCCCGTCCCCGTGGATAACCGCGGGAAACCATCTTCATGTCATTCTTTAAGGAGAGAGGGAAGAATCAGAGTATGAATGGCCACAACCACTGACCCGCAAGCTTTGCTTTGAAGAATGCTGGTGTAGAAGGACTGAGGTTGAAACAGACACTACAGAATGACAGTCTCTGGTATCCAGAGCAGATATTGTGATGTCATAATGCCTCATTCCACCAGGGCCTAAGAGCCAATCACATCAGTGATGTCACAATGGCTTCATTATCCTTGGCTCACATAAGAATCAGAGTATGAATGGCCACAACCACTGACCCGCAAGCTTTGCTTTGAAGAATGCTGGTGTAGAAGGACTGAGGTTGAAATAGACACTAAAAAATGACATGGGATTATTTCCCGCGGTTATCCACGGGGACGGGGACGGTGATGAATTTTGTCACCGTGTCATTCTCTACTAAGGACAGCATATCTTTCAGCTTCACAGATGCATATTATGTTATCCTGAAAATCTGACTAGCAAGGGGTTACTCCAGGACGAACTTGGGAAACACTGATATAGATAGCTGGGGGAATTATAGGTAATAGACAAAGAACGTGATAAATAGTTGTCCCTTCTCCCCATATGCACACAGAATGCACAAGTTCACAGAAACAGAGATTGTGTACAGAGATATACCTAGTTGGCTTCAAGGGATTTAAAGTTGTTTTCTTTTTATTAGGGGCTAGGTTTATTAAGAACCACTGACCAGGAAACTTCCCAACCCATATACTGTATGTCCTGTTTGTCTGTTTAAATTACATTGTAAGCTCTTCTGAGCAGAGACCGCCTATTACATGTTGAATATACAGGGCTGCATATGCCTTTCGGTGCTAAAGAAATGATAAATAGGAGTACTAGTAACAGACTAATCCTCTATAATAAAACCCTAAGTGCACATGCGCACTTAGGAAACTCTGATTCCTGACAGCGTGCTGTGTCCTTCCGTGGCCGTAATCTATATGCGGTGCATGCCCCACGCGCCTCAAATAGAAGGCCATGGAAGAACACAGCTTGCGGCGTCTGCGCCGGCTTGGACCGGCTTGCGGCAGCCCCCTGAAAGCAAGAGGGCAATGACCAGGTCGGTGGTGCCCCGCAGCACGTCCCCTGCGGGGAGGCAGAGTGGGGCTCGCAGGTGCAGGTTGTGCCGGATGAGGAGATCGGGTCGTTCCTTCTGCTCCCCTCCTCGGAGTGTGCAGTGCGGGCCGCACATGTGGACCCGGAGGTGCAGGTGCATCGCAGTGCCGGCTCCGCCACCACTCAGGTGCACCGAGAGTGTAACGGGGTTTCTGGGCAGCCAAGCGCAGTCTCCTAGCGGCCACAGCCTGAGCAGCCGCCGGTCCTCCTCCCAGCTCACGTCCAGAGCCTTTCTGGCACCGCAAATTTCATAAGTCCAGTTCGCCCCAAGCGAGAGGTTGAGCACCACTTTGGCCTCGAGGCCCGAAAAGCAAGGGGACACAAAGGCAGGTGAGGAGGAACAGCGGCAGCCCCTCTTAAGAACATAAGAACATAAGCAGTGCCTCTGCTGGGTCAGACCAGAGGTCCATCGTGCCCAGCAGTCTGCTTGCGCGGTGGCCCAACAGGTCCAGGACCTGTGTAGTAATCCTCTATCTATACCCCTCTATCCCCTTCTCCTTCATAAAATTGTCCAAACCCTTCTTGAACCCTCATACCGTACTCTGTCCTATCACGCCCTCTGGTAACGCATTCCAGGTGTCCACCACCCGCTGGGTGAAGAAAAACTTCCTAGCATTGGTTTTGAATCTGTTCCCTTTCAGCTTTTCCGAGTGCCCTCTCGTTCTTGTAGTTTTCGAAAGTTTGAAGAATCTGTCCCTCTCTACTCTCTCTATGCCTTTCATGATCTTGTAAGTCTCTATCATATCCCCTCTAAGTCTCCTCTTCTCCAGGGAAAAGAGCCCCAGTTTCTCCAGTGTCTCTGTGTATGAAAGGTTTTCCATACCTTTTATCAGACGTGTCGCTCTCCTCTGAACCCTCTCGAGTATCGCCATATCCTTCTTAAGGTACGGCGACCAGTATTGCTTCCAGCGCCTCAGCTTCCCCTGCTCTGCTCCTCATGAAAGCAGCAGGGAACTTCTCGCCATCCAAACTTCTATTCTATTCTAGCACCCCATTAATGTAACGGGCTTAAAGACTAGTAATAATAATAATAATAACTTTATTCTTGTATACCGCCCACCCACAAAGAAGAACTGGACAATCAGTGAAATATACATATTAGACATAATAAAAATGAAATTAAGAACAATTATGTAATAAATTTATCAAACAGACGTGTTTTTAAAATCCTTCTAAAAGCGGCATATGAAAACGTTTGAAAGATCAAAGGAGTCAGCCAGGAATTCAGTTTCCTAACTGAAAAGCAATGGCTCTTTTTACAAAGGTGCGCTAGCGTTTTTAACGCACGCACCGGGTTAGTGCGCTGGCCGATAAACTACCTCCTGCTCAAGAGGAGGCGGTAGTGGCTAGGGCGTGCGGCATTTTAGCGTGCACTATTCCGCACGTTAAGGCCCTAATGCGCCTTTGTAAAATGAGCCCCAAATGTCTTATTTAAAAATCTTTTGAATCGACAGAACTTGGAACGCCCTTCCAATATTTTTAAGGGAAGAACAGGAACTTGGAAAATTTAAAAGTAACTTAAAAACATTTCTTTTCAAGGATGCCTTTGAAAACTAATTTTAATATCCCTTAGTCCTAATAAATTTCATTTTATAATGTTATATTGTTATTTTGTTTACCTTTTGTATCTTTCCCTAATTGTTTCTATTTTACTTTATTGAATTGTATTTCTCTCCCCCTTTACCCAATGTTATGAGTATGTTAAGTTAAATTTTAATCCCTTGTCATTATTTAAATTTTGCTTTTTATTGTATTGTTTCCCTTTAAATGTAATTTTTAAACTGTTCATCGCTTAGAAGTATGATTAAGCGATTAATCAAAAAAAACTATTAAACTTGAACTTGATAGACGGGTACGTATACATAACATCATTACGGGTATTTTTTACTGATCTATTACAGGTAAATTGGGAGGCTAAGTAAGATGGAGCCAGACCGAAAAGGACTACATTGGGAGATACTAATGAAGCCCTTGAATTGATGATGGGTGATGCAAAATGATAGAGGAGTAGGGAGATATATATAGTATGTGAGAAAATAAATCACAGCAAGCAGAATTCATGTTAGAATTAGCTTTCGGTTTATCTAACCCTCTTCTCTACTGGAAACTATCCTTCTTTAGCAAATCTTTAAATTATATTCAGTCCATGCTGGCCAGGGCTCACCCCTTGCGGAGAAACCATTTCCTGGTCTCATTAACCCATCAAAAAAGAACGAATACGCTCAGCCTCGCCATCGGAATGAGAAGTTCGCCACTCTGTCTATAAGGGGAACCGGTGCCACCGCTTCAAGGCCTTAGTATTTTCGCAGGAATGCTGCCAAATCTCTACAGTACCTTGGCTTAAAGGCATCCTTTACGGCAGGGGTGTCAAAGTCCCTCCTCGAGGGCCGCCATCCAGTCGGGTTTTCAGGATTTCCCCTATGAATATGCATGAGGTCTATTTGCATGCACTGCTTTCATGGTATGCTAATAGATCTCATGCATATTCATTGGGGAAATCCTGAAAACCCGACTGGATTGCGGCCCTCGAGGAGGGACTTTGACACCCCTGCTTTACGGTATTAGTTTAGGGGTAAGATGCCAAGAACTGTTCCCATTCCTCTCACAGACACAGGCAGGGTAGGATTCAGAACAGGAGTTCACTGACAGCAAAGGTTCTGGGCAAAACTAAGAGAGGTAGATAAGAACATAAGAGCTGCCAGACTGGGACAGACCGAAAGTCCATCAAGCCCAGTATCCTGTTTCCAGTAGGGGCCAACCCAGGTCCCAAGTACCTGGCAGTAACCCAAAGAGTAGCAACATTCCAGAGCTGAGATTGTGATGTCATAATGCTTATTCCACCAGTGCCTAAGAGCCAGCCTCAGCAGTGATGTCACAATGGCTGGTTTGTCCTATACTTGGCTCACATAATAACATAAGAATTGTCATACTGAGTCAGACCGAAGGTCCATCAAACCCAGT
Organism: Geotrypetes seraphini; assembly: GCF_902459505.1. Classification (NCBI taxonomy): domain Eukaryota; kingdom Metazoa; phylum Chordata; class Amphibia; order Gymnophiona; family Dermophiidae; genus Geotrypetes; species Geotrypetes seraphini. Next base: position 17,199,978 of record NC_047085.1, read on the forward strand.
ATCCTGTTTCCAAAGTGGCCAACCCAGGTCCCAAGTACCTGGCAGAAAACCCAAAGAGTTGCAACATTCCAGAACTGAGATTGTGATGTCATAATGCCTCATTCCGCCAATGCCTGAGAGCCAACCTCATCAGTGATGTCACAATGGCTGGATCGTCCTATACTTGGCTCACATAAGAGCTGCCACACTGGGACAGACTGAAAGTCCATCAAACCCAGTATCCTGTTTCCAAAGTGGCCAACCCAGGTCCCAAGTACCTGGCAGAAAACCCAACGAGTTGCAACATTCCAGAACTGAGATTGTGATGTCATAATGCCTCATTCCGCCAATGCCTGAGAGCCAACCTCATCAGTGATGTCACAATGGCTGGATCGTCCTATACTTGGCTCACATAAGAGCTGCCATACTAGGACAGACTGAAAATCCATCAAGCCCAGTATCCTGTTTCCAACAGTGGCCAAGCCAGGGCCCAAGTACCTAGCTAGATCCCAGCAGGCAAATGGAATAAATGTTTAACCAACTTTATTTCAAATACACTTTCTTATCAAACTTTTAGGAAGTCAATCAAAACTTATCTCTTTGATAAATTTCTCTGACTCCATTTCTGCCTTGATGTACTTCTAAAACACTTCCAGGAAAAAACGTGATTAATCTTACCATGCTAATGTAATGTTGAAAGTTTTTTGTAATATCGCTGTCTGTATACAGTCTCTTCCTCTGTAAACTGCTCTGAACTGTTTGTGGTATTGCGGTATATAAAAATAAAGTCATTATTTTTAGTATTAGTAAAACAGATTTTATTCTGCTTATCCTAGGAATGAACAGTGGATTTCCCCAAACCGTCTCAATAATGGCATATGGCCTTCTCTTTTAGGAAATTATGCAAACCTTTTTTTTAAACCCTGCAATGCTAACTGATTTCACCACATTCTCCAGCAACAAATTCCAGAGTTTAATTACACATTGAGTAAAGAAATATTTTTCTCTGGCTTGTTTTAAATCTACTTCTTAGTAGCTTCATCACATGCCCCTAGTCTTAGTATTATAGGAAACAGTAAACAAGTGGTTCACATCTACCCTTTCCACTTACATTATATAGACCTCTATCATAGCTCCCCAAGCCATCTCTTCTCCAAGCTGAAGAGCCCTAGCTGCTTTATCCTTGCCTCACAGGGAAGTTGTCCTTGTTGCCCTTCTCTGTACCTTTTGTAATTCCGCTATATCTTTTTTGAGATATGGCGACCAGAATTGTACACAGTATTCGAGGTGCTGCCATACCATAGAGTGATACAAGGGGATTCTAACATTTTCATCTTTGTTTTCCATTCCTTTCCTGATAATTCCTAACATGCTATTCGCTTTCTTAGCTGCCGCATATTGAGCTGAGGGTTTCAACGCATCCTCACCGATGACATCGAGCTCCTTTTCCTGGTCAGTGACTCCTAACACAGATCCCTGCATCACGTAACTATACTTCGGGTTCCTCTTTCCCACAAACATCACTTTGCACTTTGCACTTTGCACTTTAAACATCATCTGCCATTTGGATGCCCCATCTCACAAGGTCCTCTTGCAATTTTCCACACTCCTCTTGCAATTTAAACATTTCAAACAACTTTGTGTCATCAGTATATTTAATTATCCAGAATGTATATCCATGAGATTGATTTACATTCATTGCCTCCGTTTTATGCAAATCTCCTTCATGCATATTCATGGTTTCCAAGTTTCCAAGTTTATTAGTTTTTAATATCCCGATCATAAAACAAATATCTGACCGGTTAACAATAAAAATTTTAATATAGATTACAAAGAAATAGTGGGGGGGTGTATGAATAATTAAGGTAAACATATATGACACTTACAGACAGACTAGACAGTGAGGGTAAGTGGGGAGGAGAAGAAAAGTTACATAATTGTTAGAGGAAAATGAGATAGAGGAATGGGAAAAAACATGAAGGATGAGGGTGCATGGAAAAAGTGATGCATACTGAAGAAAGTTGGTTTCTTAGAGTATCTGATAAATTAAGATTTTTCGAAGGCATCTTGAAATAGATAAGTTTTAAGATGGATCTTGAATTTGGGTAGATGAAGTTCATCACGGATGTATTGGGGGAGAGAATTCCATAAAGTGGGAGCTATTATAGCATAATTAGTTTTTCTGGTATAATAGGAGTCTTTTAAGGATGGAATGAAAAGAAGTTTTTGGTCAGTGGATCTTAAGGAACGGGGCGAACTTTGAGGTATCAGTAATTTGTCAAGAAATAAAGGTAAGTGAGAGAGTTTGATTTTAAAAGAGAGCAGGATAGTTTTATAAATTATGCGGTGAGTAATAGGGAGCCAATGAGCCTCTTTGAGAAGAGGGGTGACGTGTTCAAATTTGCCTTTTTTATAGATAAGTTTTATTGCAGTATTTTGTATGATTTGTAAACGTCGAAGTTCTTTTTGGGGTAGTCCATTAAAAAGAGAATTACAGTAATCTAAGTGTGAGATCACAAGGGAGTGAATAAGGATATTAATTGTGGATATTAATGATGGATATCCTGAAAGCCTGAGTTATAGAGGTACTCCACATGGTGTATCTAGTCTGCCCAATGTAATCCTTGTAGCATTGTCTGAAGTCTCAGCTGATGTTTCTCCAGTTACCGTCTTTATCTTCACACCCACAGGGTGAAATCTGTGGAATTTTTTCTTCTGCTGGGAGATAGTTTCAAAGAATGTCAAATTGAAATTCAAGAAATGAAACATAAATTTAGTAGTGATACCAGGAAGTATTTCTTCACGGAAAGAGTGGTTGACCGTTGGAATAAGCTTCCAGTGCAAGTGATCGAGGCCAGCAGCGTGCCGGACTTTAAGAATAAATGGGATGCCTATGTGGGATCCCTACGAGGGTCGAACTGAAGAATTGGTCACTAGGTATAGACTTAAGAGGATGGGTCAGTAGATTGGGCAGACTTGATGGGCTATAGCCCTTTTCTGCCGTCATCCTTCTATGTTTCTATGTTTTTAAACAAATATGCGCCGACTCTTACTAAACCGCGTTAGAGGATTCTACCGCAGGCTGGAGAGGTAAATGCTCCTTTGAGCATCGGAGCATTTACCTCGCCAGCCCATGGTGGAAACCTCTTCCGCAGCTTTGTAAAAGGAGCCCAAGGTGATTTGTTAAGGCTATTAAAGTGAGATTAATTCTGCAGTTCTTATATTTGCAATATTACCAAAATCCATCCTCTTCTCTCTGAACACATGAACAAAACCCTCGTCCACGCTCTCATCACCTCGCGCTTAGATTACCGCAACGTACTTCTCTCGGGCCTCCTGCGCACCCATCTCTCGCCTCTTAATATTCCGTGAGAGCCGCTGTCCTCACATGACCCTTCTCCTCAAATCACTTCATTGGCTCTCTGTCCATTTTCGAATACAGTTCAAACTCCTCTTGCTGACTTACAAGGGCATTCGCTCTGAAGCCCTCTGATATCTCTCCTCACTCATCTCCCCCTATGCTCCCCCCACCCCCGTGATCTCCGCTCATCGGGCAAGCCCCTCTTATCTGTACCCTTCTCTTCCACTGGCAACGCCAGACTCCGTCCCTTCTTTCTTGCGGCGCCGTATACCTGGAACAGGCTGCCTGAATCAATATGTCATGCTCCATCCCTGGCAGTGTTCAAATCCAAGCTAATGGCCTGCTTTTTTTTAAACTGCTTTCAACAACTCCCCCTCACTGCTGTCAGATACCTAGACCCACTATAAGCTCCCCAACTCTGAAATGCCCTGTCAAAATTAGATTGTAAGCTCTTCTGAGCAGGGACTGTCTATTGTATGTTAAAATATACAGCGCTGCGTACACCTTTCAGCGCTATAGAAATAATAAATAATAGTAGAAGGGACTTGCCGCAGTTTCTGTATTACAATGCAATGGGGCACGAACTGTTAAATGTTTTCAGCGATGAATGATGGTGACACAGAATTCAAAACACCCTCAGGTAAAAACCAGTTGCTCTCATTTAAGCAGAACTCATCGTTCTCTGAATGCAGAAAGTGGTCCTGTGAATCCCTGGGCTGTCACTTTTGCATTTTCTTCCCCTTTATAATATATCATGATTTAAAATAACCTTTTCTAAAGGGGAAAAGGCATGGGATTTGTTATATCGGTTCATAGACAACGGCGCGAAAGACAAAAGCGCGCGCCAACAATTGAGCGCAGCGCGCGCCACCACGCCGCTCTAAATTACAGTTTTTAGGGGCTCCGACGGGGGGTTTTGTTGGGGAACCCCCCCAGTTTACTTAATAGACATCGTGCCAGCGTTATGGGTTGTAACCCTCCACATTTTACTGTAAACTGAACTTTTTCCCTGACACCGTTATATCACCTTTCTGTGGTTACAATCAAAGTGGTTTACAATCAAAGTGTGTGTGTATATATACATTCTTATTTTATACCTGGGCCAATGGAGAGTTAAGTGACTTGTCCAGAGTAACTAGGAGCTAGACCAGGGGTGGACAACTCCGGTCCTCGAGGGCCGTAATCCAGTCGGGTTTTCAGGATTTCTCCAATGAATATCCATGAGATTTATTTGCATGCACTGCTTTCAATGCATATTCATTGTGTAAATCCTGAAAACCCGACTGGATTCCGGCCCTCGAGGACTGGAGTTGCCCACCCCTGAGCTAGACAAATGATGTGTCAGATTACGCCAGGGGTCCCCAAAGTCCCTCCTTGAGGGCCGAATCCAGTCGGGTTTTCAGGATTTCCCCAATGAATATGCATGAGATCTATGTGCATTCACTGCTTTCAATGCATATTCATTGGAGAAATCCTGAAAACCCGACTGGATTCGGCCCTCAAGGAGGGACTTTGGGGACCCCTGGATTAAACCATTTGATATATGGATTTGTAGAATCATATATTGCTTTCATGTGTCACTGTTCACCTGCCTATAAAACCAGGAAATAAAAAAAGGAATCCTACCATACACAGAATCATAGAAACATGATTGCAGATAAGGGCCAAATGGTCCATCCAGTCTGCCCATCCACAGTAACCATTATCTCCTCCTCTCCCTATTGGCTAAGGCTCTTAACATTTGCATCTCCTCTCTCTATTGGCTAAGGCTCTTAATATTTGCATCTCCTCTCCCTATTGGCTAAGACTCTTTACACCTGCATTGTGATGCCATAGAACTTTATGATTATAGACACATGATGGCAGATGAAGGCCAAATGGCCCATCCAGTCTTTTTTACTTTCAGAACGCCCGACACTTTTGTGGCTCCGAGTACTGTTACAGAAGATCACACTGTAGAATTGACTTGAGAACATTTCCTCAAACAACACTTGATATAACTTAGAAGACTGTTGAATCATTGAGTTATTGGATGAATAAAGTCGTTTAAACCACTGGATGAGTAAAAGGACATTTTTATGATAGTTTGTGTTCATCAGTCTAATTAGGAAATTCCATTCCTTACTTTATGCATTTGAGTTTATATAAAACATACTAACATGATGGCAGATAAAGGCCAAATGGCCCATCCAGTCTGACCATCTGCAGTAACCATTATATCCTCCTCTCCCTATTGGCTAAGGCTCTTAACATTTGCATCTCCTTTTCCTATAGGCTAAGGCTCTGTGCACCTGCATTGTGAGGTCATAGAGCTGCCCATCCACAGTATCCATTATCTCTTTTTCTCTCAGAGATCTCACGTGCCTATCCCAGGCCCTCTTGAATTCAGACGCAGTCTCTGTCTCCACCACTTCTTCCGGGAGACTGTTCCATGCATCTACCACCCTTTCTGTAAAAAAGTATTTCCTTAGATTACTCCTGAGTCTATCACCTCTTAACTTCATCCTATGCCCTCTCATTCTAGAGCTTCTTTTCAAATGAAAGAGACTTGACTCATGCGCATTTACATCATGTAGTTATTTAAACATCTCTATCATATCTCCCCTCTCCCACGTTTCCTCCAAAGTATACAGATTGAGATCTTTAAGTCTGTCCCCATACAACTTATCACGAAGACCACACACCATTTTAGTAGCCTTCCTCTGGACCGACTCCATCCTTATTATATCTTTTTGAAGTTGCGGTCTCCAGAATTGTACACAATATTTTAAATGAGGTCTCACCAGAGTCTTATATAGGGGCATCAATACCTCCTTTGTCCTACTGGCCATAACTCTGCCTATGCAACCTAGCATCCTTTTAGCTTTTGCCGGCACTTTTTCAACCTGTTTGGCATAGGGCCGAGGCAGAGCTAGAATCTCTCTGAATGATGGATGTAAAGAAACATCTTAGTGACATCATCAGAGGGTTCATAAGCTCCTGTTTTGAATGGGAGAATTGTCTTTTGAGCGATCTCCACCTTTAGATCAAGATCCCACCAACACGGAGGATTTTAACACTAGGAAATTTACAACTAAAATATATTCTACTGAAAGAGACTCTGTAAATAGTGTTTTGGTTTTGGTTGAAACGGTACTTTTGATGAAGCACTTCTTTCCGGTTGGAGAGAAGAAATAAAGTTCATGTTCAATTTCACAACCTGCCAGAGAGATCTGGTCCTGGCTCACAGCTCTAATCAGAAAAGAAATAAGTAATTTGTGAGGGTTCCCTACCCAACAGCTGGGTTAAAAAGGGCTCATCCTTACATTTACTCAGAAACCTAACTTAATGGCCACACCTACTATAACTCAAATGCCACTCCTACTCTAATTCAAGGATGCAACCTACTGTAACGCAGAAGCTGTACTATCGTCTATGTTATGCCTGTAACAGAGATGCTCTACTTTATTCTGATGGTGTACATTAAATCATTGCCCTTGAAGACCTTATCTTTACAAGCTTAGTCCCAGATCCTCAGAGATAACATACTAGGCTCAAACTTTTCGTATACCTAGTGACTGACATGTCACTTGGTCACTGGATCAAAGTAATCTATGTTCAATTCCTTTTAAATCCTAATTACTTCATAGATATTCACTATATTTTTAATTTTAAAGGTATTTGTACTTAGCTTTTATGGTCAGTTTAGGGATTAGTATACTGTTGACATGTTTCATTGTTAAGTTTTTTCAAGACAACAAATCCCCATTATTTCAAAAGAAGATCTTTCGAATATAGTGGTCGAGAGAGGTGGAGAAAGGCCTGAGAACCAATGAGGGACGTAACCATTCTTCACCCTCATTACTGCTATTATGTCTAGAGTGCTACCAAACGTATGCAGCGCTATACAGAGTCGCAAAGGAGACAGTCCCTGCTCGAAGGAGCTCACAATGAGAGAATGACACAGTGATAAAATTCATCACCATCCCCGTCCTCATGGATAACAGTGGAAACCATATCCATGTCATTCTTTAAGGAGAGAGGGAAGAATCAAAGTCTGAATGGGTCCAGCCACTGACCCTCAAGCTTGTATTGAAGAATGCTGGTGTAGAAGGACTGAGGTTGAGATAGACACTAAAGAATGACAGTCTCTGGTATCCAGAGCAGATATTGTGAAGTCATAATGCTTCATTCCACCAATGCCTAAGAGCCAACCTCATCAGTGATGTCATAATGGGTTCAGCCACTAACCCTCAAGCCTTGCATTGAAGAATGCAAGGTTGAGATAGACACCAAAGAATGACAGTCTCTGGTATCCAGAGCAGATATTGTGAAGTCATAATGCTTCATTCCACCAATGCCTAAGAGCCAACCTCATCAGTGATGTCATAATGGGTTCAGCCACTAACCCTCAAGCCTTGCATTGAAGAATGCAAGGTTGAGATAGACACCAAAGAATGACAGTCTCTGGTATCCAGAGCAGATATTGTGATGTCATAATGCTTCATTCCACCAATGTCTAAGAGCCAACCTCATCAGTGATGTCATAATGGGTTCAGCCACTGACCCTCAAGCCTTGCATTGAAGAATGCAAGGTTGAGATAGACACCAAAGAATGACAGTCTCTGGTATCCAGAGCAGATATTGTGATGTCATAATGCTTCATTCCACCAATGCCTAAGAGCCAACCTCATCAGTGATATCATAATGGGTTCAGCCATTGACCCTCAAGCCTTGAATTGAAGAATGCTGGTATAGAAGGACCGAGGTTGAGATGGACACTAAAGAATGACACAAGATTGTTTCCCGCGGTTATCCGTGGGGACGGGAACGGTGACGAAATTTCTCATCGTATTATTCTCTACTAATCTAAACAGACTAGACGGACAAGCAGGATGCCATGGATAGAGTTAGGGGGGATGATTAATCTGCTGGTTAGAGCAGTGGGGATTAGGGTTATGGATTGAATGATTCGAGTCAGAATCCAGGGTCATAACTGGTCCAGGTTACATCAGGACTGAGCACGTGAAAATAAAATGCAAGAAGAGAAACAGTGAATGGAAAAAGAAATATTGCTCTGCGTAACGCTGGTGCTGACATATTGGCGCCAAGTAATTATGCTTGAGGAGATGTTTTGGTTATCAAAGAGATAACAGCTCTGTGACGCTCACGCGAGAATGATTTTTAACCTTTTCACAATGACACCCAATTTTCCTCTCCTTCCTATTTTTCTGATCATGTTTCACAGCTGAATAAATTACATCTAGGGAATCTGAAAATAAGGCGCCATGGGACAAATATATTATAACCAGTACTGATGATTCAATGGAAGGTTAATTAAAGAGACATTTGTATCAAGTTATTACATAGTGAAGTTAAGTTGTTCATAATATCACTTTTATTCCAGTGGGGTCAGGAGCCAAGTGTTTTCTCCATCCTGTGTTCTACATATTCTTAATCTCGTTTAAAGGGAATAGAAGATATGTGCGACAAGCAAGGGGAAGGGGGTTTCAAAGAATTTAGGCAAAAAAAAATGATGAGAAGAAAAAAGTAAACTGAAAACTTAATAAGGGTGAGAAAAGAGCAGAAACAAAGACGAGAGAACCAAAAGCACCAGTGCCTAAAAGTAATAAACTTCAGAATGCTTTCGCCTCTGTCTAAACCGCAAGAGAAAAGGCTTTAATTTGCCTCCTTTTATAAAACAGGCCCTCTTGATTCATTCATCTCTTCAGAGCTACCTGGCTCACTGACCTATACCACTATATCAATTTATATGCTAATGAGCTTAGTTTGTAAATCAATGACAGCTCTTCCTTCGCCTCCCAAAATTTACTACTTGCAAAACGCAGTTCACCTGAGAACAGAGGGGGAGGGGAGCACCAGATGCTATGGTACAAAAGACGTCCAAGCCTCCAAATAATTGGATCACTGATGGAGTTTATCCCATTGGATTAAGCTCCAGTTTGATTTCCAGACCAACCCGAGCTGTCATTTGTAATAATAGTAACATAGCAGATGACGGCAGATAAAGACCCGAATGGTCCACCTAGTCTGCACAACCTGATTTAATCTAAAAATTTGTTGGTTTTTTTTATTTTTTATTTTTCTTCTTCTTAGCTATTTCTGGGCAAGAATCCAAACCTCTTCTTGGTACTGTGCTTGGGTTCCAACTGCCGAAATCTCCGTCAAAACTCACTCCAGCCCATCTACACCCTCCCAGCCATTGAATCCCTCTCCATCCTCTACCAAAGGCCATATACAGACACAGACCGTGCAAGTCTGCCCAGTACTGGCCTTAGTTCTTCAATATTTACAATTATTTTCTGTGTTCAGCCCATGCTTTTTTGAACTCCTCACCATTTTCATCTCCACCACCTCTCTCAGGAGCACATTCCAGGCATCAATCACCCTCTCCGTAAAGAAGAATTTCTTTACATTGCTCTTGAGCAGGGGTCCCCAAAGTCCCTCCTTGAGAGCCGAATCCAGTTGGGTTTTCAGGATTTCCCCAATGAATATGCATGAGATCTATGTGCATGCACTGCTTTTAATGCATATTCATTGGGGAAATCCTGAAAACCCAACTGGATTTGGCCCTCAAGGAGGGACTTTAAGGATCCCTGCTCTTGAGCAATCCATTAGCTATGGACTATGGCATAAAGGATGGGTGAGCTTGACTGGAATTTCCTTCATAGTAGTTAGAGAGGTATATTTTTATTGCTTTTCTAAAACTGAGGAGACCTTCAAGGGATCTGATCTGTGTAGGCAGTCGATTCCAGTGGCTTGGTATGAAGTGGGATTGAGAATGTCATTTGTTGGTTTGCAGTTGAAGCACACAACCAGGGGCTGAAGGCCTCTCCACACAGTTATAAAAGGGAATTAATGAATGCTGAGAAATCCATAGGTATAAAATGGTTTTTTTAGCATTTAGATCGCGTTCATGTTCTTAAGTGCATTAAGGACCTCTCATATACCGACAGACTGAAAAATTTGGGGCTTTTCTCCCTGGAAAAGCGGAGACTTAGAGGAGACATGATAGAAACCTTCAAGATCATGAAGGCTATAGAAAAAATAGACAGGGACAGACTTTTCAAATTAAGGGGAACCACAAGTACAAGGGGGCACTCAGAGAAATTGAAAGGGGAGAGGTTTAGATCAAACGCCAGGAAGTTCTTCTTCACACAGAGGGTGGTGGATACATGGAATGCGCTGCCGGAGGATGTAGTAAGCAAGAACACGCTACAGGGCTTCAAAGAAGCTTTGGATAGGTACTTGGAGGACAAAGGGATAGAAGGCTACGTATAAGAATAGAGGTAGAGGTAAGTTATAAAATTAGTCAGGGACCACTGTTTCAGGCAATAGGCCTGATGGGCCACCGCGGGTGCGGACCGCTGGGCAAGATGGACCTATGGTCTGCCTCAGCGGAGGCAACTCTTATGTTCTTAAGGTCCTAATGCCATTTAAAGAAATTCCCTCCTAAGTGTAAATGTAAGAAATCAGGGTGAAAGAAGGGGCTAAGGGATAGAGTTGACCTGGAGCTTTGAGCCGACCAAAAACTCATTCCACTGCCCTTATATTCAGCAAGACTAGATTTAAAACAAACTGGAGAAAATATTTCTTCACACAACGTGTAATTAAACTCTGGAATCGTTGCCGGACAATGTGGTGAAATCAGATACCTTAGCAAGGTTTAAAAAAAGGCTTGGATAATTTCCTAAAAGAGAAGTCGGTGGAGTATTATTGAGATGGCTTGGGGAAATCCACTGCTTATTCCTAGGATGAGCAGCATAAAAGCGGTTTTACTACTTGGGATCTAGATGAATATGTGGGCCCTGGCTTGGCCACTGTTGGAAACAGGATACTGGGCTTGACGGATTTTCAGTCTGTCCCAGTATGGCAGCTCTTATGTGAGCCAAGTATAGGAAAATCCAGCCATTGTGACATCACTGATGAGGTTAGATCTTAGGCATTGGTGGAAGGAGGCGTTATGACATCACAATCTCAGCTCTGGAATGTTGCTACTCTTTGGGTTTCTGCCAGGTACTTGGGACCTGGGTTGGCCACTGTTGGATACAGAATGATGGACCTTTGGTCTGTCCCAGTATGGCAATTGTTACATGCTTATGTTTCATCCTGGGAGCGGAGGGACCTGGTCGGCACATACTGAGGAAGCTTGGTTATCATGAAGCCTGGTGCCATGTTATGCAATGATTTCAACACTAGCATCAGGCCCTTGAAGACACGATGTTTGGCTTTGGGCAGCCAGTGAACTGACGATAGAGAAGTCCGATTGCCATGTTTTGTACACCCAGGAAACGTTGTAAGTTCTTTGATGCGAGACTGTTGAATAGAACGATGCAGTAGTCCAAGTGGGAGAGGACTAAGGGCTAAAGATACCGACTTGGTCGCTGTTGGCCGATTCTCCAGCAGCGACCGATGCGCTATCAACTTTGCAAGCAAGTGTGACAGATCAGTCACTCAGTGAGCGAGTGACACATGCACAGAGCCCTAACAGCAGTGACAGGGGAAGCAGCCTCCTGTCACTGCTGTTAGGGATTTTTTTTTTAATGGCAGAGATGTTGTGTGCATGTTACACACGCACAATCTGTCCCAGAAAAAAAGAAAAAAGTCCTTCCCGTGCCATGGAACCCCCTGCGCCAGGCAACTCCAAGACAGCATCCCCCTAAACACCCCCCCCCAAAAAAAAAAAAATAAATGGCAGGAGTGATGCCTACTCCCTCCTGCCATCCTGCAGCAAAACGGCAGGAGGGATGCCTACTCCCTCCTGCCACGAAGGACCTCCCGCACCAATCATTCTCTACCAATCATCGTGTCTTCAAGGGCATGATGCTAGTGTTGAAATCATTGCATAACATGGCACCAGGCTTCATGATAACCAAGCTTCCTCAGTATGTGCCGACCAGGTCCCTCCGCTCCCAGGATGAAACATAAGAATGTAACAATTGCCATACTGGGTCAGACCGAAGGTCCATCAAGCCCAGGGTCCTGTTTCCAACAGTGGCCAATCCAGGTCCCAAGTACCTGGCAGAAACCCAAAGAGTAGCAACATTCCAGAGCTGAGATTGTGATGTCATAATGCCTCATTCCACCAATGCCTAAGAGCCAACCTCAGACATGATGTCACAATGGCTGGATTGTCCTATACTTGGCTCACATAAGATCATAAGAGCTGCCACACTGGGACAGGCCAAAGGTCCATCAAGCCCAGGGTCCTGTTTCCAACAGTGGCCAATCCAGGTCCCAAGTACCTGGCAGAAACCCAAAGAGTAGCAACATTCCAGAGCTGAGATTGTGATGTCATAATGCCTCATTCCACCAATGCCTAAGAGCCAACCTCAGACATGATGTCACAATGGCTGGATTGTCCTATACTTGGCTCACATAAGAGCACTTATGCGATGTCAAAGGTTGGTATAAATGCTCACACCTAAATATTGTCAGTGGCACTGACAACTGACAGTATTCTGGGCCAAATTTTATATATGGCGCCCAAAAAATTAGTGTAGGTCAGAACAGTGCTCAGCGTGATTCGATAAAAAAAAGATCCCACTATATACAGAATTGCGGTGTATCCATTTAGACAAAGGAAAACCAGCCGAATTATCCGCGACCAAGTCATGCATGGATCAGGCATAAAGTTAGTATGCCCAACTTTTAGGAACGTGGAGAACAATTTTCGACTGAGCGCATCTAAGTCCAGTTTGGATGTCTTGAGAAATGCATCTAAAAATCGGAAGGTGAAAATGTCCATTTTCAAAACCACTATCTGTCCTATAAGAAGAAAAAAAATCATCCCCCACCAATGACGGCTCTCCCTCCCCAACAAACCAGCACCACGAAATGGCCTCCCCCCCCCTCGTGCCAGCGATAACGGAAGGATGAATATCCATTTCCTCCTACCATACTGAACCCTCCCCCTCCGTGAAAGAAAATTGGCTGGCAGGATTCCCACTTCCTCCTGCCAATGCGACTCCCCCTTCCATGGCAGCGATACTGCAGGAGGGATACCCACTCCCTCCTGCCACCAAAGGCCCACTTCCGCACCAGGTGCTTCCCTCAAAATCCTCCCCTTCCCCCCCAAAAAGGCAGGGAGGATGCCCACTCCCTCTTGCCACCAGAGGTCCCCCGTCAACCCTGCCACCCCTGAACCCCCATACCTTCTCATGAGACATTGGAGAAGCTCAGTGAGTCTTGGTCATAGGCTCGCCACTTCCAAATGGTTAGGTTTTCTCTCCCTGGTGCATTATGTGATGCACGGGGAGGGGCCTAAGGCCCTGATTGTCTCAGACATCTAAGGCCCTGCCCCTTGGAAGGGGCTTTACAAGTCTGAGACGATCAGGGCCTTAGGCTCCTCCCTCTGTATCCCGAGGAGTCTAAGCCAATCAGGATTGTTGATGGTCCCAGTGCAGTTCCTGGTGGGAAGTGTGCCTATAGTTACAATGACCATTACAGGTTGACAATAGCTGACCTCACTTGGAAGTCTCAGAAAAGACTGCACAGTTCAACAGACTGAATTACCCTCTGGCCCTTAGAGGTCACCACTCCACGGCTTCTTTGGACACTCATGAGCAGAGCAGCGTAGGATAAACAAACACTGCCCTGCTACCCCTGATCTTTGGATAAATAGAGGACTGTGGTGACCAGAACGTAAACTTGGAGCCTCTTTATCTGGAGTTTTTGTTCAAACCATGTGATTTTCTTAAAGAGAATAACATAAAAAATATATATATTGGTTTGCAAAAGTCTCGAACTGGAATTATGAATCTGTTTCAAATTTACAGTCTCATTCTTTTGCATTTTATTGCAGGCTTACACCAGGCAGGGCGATTATTTTGACAGCTGTTCTACAGCGACGTCATAAAAGAGCTACGAGCAGAAGACAGGGTAGGAACACAGGCAATAAATTCTGGCACAAGTTCAGAAACAGAGGCGGTGATAAAGAAATCGAGAAAACCCAAGTTGTAAAACAAGCTTTATGAGAACTGTGCTTTCAAAGTCTTTTGCTATAGTTGTAAAAAATGACACGGGGACAAATTATTCCCCGTCCCCACGAGTTTTGTCGCTGTCCTGCCCCATTCCTGTAAGTAATAATAATAATAATAATAATAATCAATTTATATACCACAGGGCTGTAAAGTTCTATGCGGTTTAGAAAAAATTTTTAAAAATTACAATTAAGAGAAAAAATTAGATAACCAAATAATTAGAGATAATACTATAATGATCTAGATCAGTGTTTTTCAACCTTTTTACACCTATGGACCGGCAGAAATAAAATAATAATTCTGTGGACCGGCATCAGTCTGTGGAACGGCGGTTGAATAACACTGGGCTAAGTCGTGAGCCAGACCCCGCCCATCTCTACCCAATCTCCACCCCAGACCCCGCCCCCATAATAGTACTAATTGTAACACTATTTTTTCCATTCATTTTCACAGATACACAATATAATCTTATTAACAACACATAATGGTTAACCACAACATTAAATACACAAAGCACACTAACAGCAGATGTAAATTCTCAAAATTGACATAATTCAATCACGAAATTCAAAAATAAAATCATTCCCCCCTACCTTTGTTGTCTCCCTCCCTCCATGCTATGCCTTACCTTGCGACCTGCTCCCGCCTGGCCATTTTATGCCGCCCCGGTGTTATCTTCAGGCCGGCTCCCTCTTCCTCACTGATGCAGTGCCCAAAGCTGTGGGCAGCGGCTAATTGCGCGTCCCGTGCCTCATCTGGAAGCCTTCCTTCTGACGTTGCAACGTCAGAGAGAAGGCTTCCTGTTCAGGCGCAGTTCACGCATAGGAAACACTACCCGTGGCTTTATGCACTGAATCAGTGAGGAAGAGGGAGCTGGCTCGAAGATAACGCCGCATCGATCGCACCGTGGACCGACGGTTGAAGAACACTGTTTTGGGCTTGATGCAAATGCTGGCCCTGTGGACCGGCAGGAAATTTCTGTGGACCGGCACCGGTGGTTGAAGAACACTGATCTAGATGGTTCATTACAATATCCAAGCCAGTTGGTTGCCTAACCCCGTCTTCTACAAAGCCACACCAGTGTCTGCCGTGTGGTAATGGCCCTGAAGCCCATAGAGATTTAAATGGCTTCGAGGCTGTTGTCGCGTGGCTTTGTAGAAGACTGGGATAAGTGTTTCAAGAACAAATATGTCTTTAAATGTCTCCTAAATTCCACTTAGGAATCAGAAAGCATAATCAGTTGTTCTAGGTCCTTACCCCATAATGCTGCTTGATATGACAGAAGATATTCATGATGTTTTTTTAAATTTGCAGCCTCTAACAGGCGGAAAAACAAAATTCAAATGCAAATTTCCCCTGTGTTTATTGGTTGCAAAAGAGAAAAGCTCAGTTATATATTTGGGAGACTGACCAATCAGAGCCTTGAAGCAAAAGCAACCAAACTTGAACTTCACCCGCGCCCCCCACTGGCAACCAATGCAGTATCCGATAGGAGGGTGTTATAGGATCATATTTCTTCAACTCAAAAATCAACCTGACTGCCGCATTTTGAACCATGCGCAGTCGCTGCGTATTCCTCTGAGAAACTGCCACATCCTATATAATAAAAGGCTAACTCGTGCATGCGCATTCCTATTTGCGTGTTCCGTGCGCTGTAGGTCTGTGGCCTAAGGAGTGCGCATGCGCGCTAATACGTCACCAGCCTATCGCCTCCACAAGCCGGACCGCAGCCAGACGACGTTCTCCGTTTCTCCTGCCGCCGCTGCCGATCTCCGTTTCTCCTTTGCCGCCCACCCCCTTCTTTTCCCGCGGGCCCGAATGGCGATTCCCGCAGCGTGTTCATCAGTCTCCACACGCTGCTTCAGGCCCTTCTACTGCCCTGATTTGCTCTGCCGCGTCTCTGATGATGTCATCAGGGACGTGCCAGAGTAAATCAGGGCAGTAGAAGGGCCCGAAGCAGCGTGTGGAGACTGATGCAAGCGCTGCTGGAATCACCACCTTTGTAGTCCGGCCCGCGGGAAGGGAAAGGGGGGGGGTAGAGGAAACGCTAATGCTGCTGCACAGGGAACTGGTGGGGGGGGGAGGGAAATGGAGGGGAAGGGAATGCTGCTTTGGACGGACAGACAGACAGAGAGAGGAAGGGAAACACAAAGAAAATAAGAAATACACAGGGGCAGGTGCTCAGGGAATTGGTGTGGGGGGAGGGAAATGGAGGGGGATGGAATGCTGCTTTGGACAAACAGAGAGAGGAAGGGAAACACAAAGAAAATAAGAAAGACACAGGGGCAGGTGCACAGGGAACTGGTGTGGAGGGAGGGAAATGGAGGGGGATGGAATGCTGCTTTGGACAGACAGACAAAGGGAGGAAGGGAGACAGAAAGGAAAGAAGAAAGACACAGAGTCAGGGAGATACACAGAAAGACAGACAGGCAAAGGAGGCCAGGGACAGAGACAGACAGAAAGGACAGCGGGAGCCGCGTCAGGAGGGGTGCGGGATGCGGCAGTGGGAACTTTTCCAATGGGTGCAACTGGGCAGCTGTCGGGAACCTTTGATCAGGGGCAGAGCAAGGTAAGAGTATCATAGGGATAAGAAGGAGGAGGGAGGATAAAAAAGGAAGGGATGCCTACTGCTGGACAGGGGGAGAAGGAAAGAGATGCTGATGGACAGGGGAGGTGAAGAAAAAGGAACGGAGGACTAATGTTGGACAGAGGGAGAAGGAAAGAGGTGCTGCTGGACAGGGGGGAGGTAAAACAAAGGGAGAAGGGCTGCTGCTGCATAAGGAGAGCAGTGAAGGGGTGGTGGTGGACACAGTGGAGGTAAAAGGAAGGGAAAATTGACAGGGGGAGCAGGCAAGGGGTGGTGATGGACAGCCAAGGAAAAAGAAAGGCAGAAAGAAAGAAAGCGGCTAAGGAGAGAGAGAGAAAAAAAGACAGACACACACACATATGTTCTAGCACCCGTTAATGTAACGGGCTTAAAGACTAGTAGGCAATATTACAGTAATCAAGCTGACTCGGGGCTCCTTTTATCAAGCCCCGCTAGCGGGGTTAACGAGCGTGACGTTTCATCACGCGCTAATCCCCCGCGCGGGCCAAAAACTACCGTCTGCTCAAGAGGAGGCGGTAGCGGCTAGCACGGCCGGCGGTTTAACGCGCGCTAGTACGTGCATTAAACCGCTAACGCGGCTTGACAAAAGGAGCCCTAAGTATAAGAGACCGTACCAGCTCCTTGAAGACCCACGTCTTCACCCCGGACGGATGGAATTTCAAAACCGTCCCACCTAATATACCAAACGGAATCTCGCTAAAACTCACATGCCACCGCAAATGTAACCTGAATTACTACCACATTCTCTGACAACAAAGATGCACCCACCCGCAAAGAGAGCCAATCCACCCCAAGTATATCCACATGGAAAATGCTGCAATTCAAACCACCCTATGCCCACTAAGTCTGGATTTGTAAGTCTGCATGTTATGTCTTTACTGTAATCGCTGTAATCTAAACCCCTTTTGTCCATGCTGTAAAGTCTGTATGTTTCACTAAAATTTGTCCTAACCAATTGTTAGTGTAGTCCTTATCCACTTCTCTCTGAATCACTAACTATTCTCTGTACTCTTTTAAATCTCTAGTCTAATAAAGCTATATGGTGCCTATTTACATATTGTGGTACCATATACACTGTGAAGAGATTTTTGGTCTGATATTAACATACACTTAAGAGAAAACCAAAAAAACTCTGTGGAGTGACGATGTTCCTAAATGGATTTTAAAGTGTTTGAGTCTTGTGCAGGTGAGGACGGAGCTCAGGCATTGGTGGAATGAGGCATTATGACATCACAATCTGAGCTCTAGAATGTTGCTACCTAGGATTTTAAAGTGTTTGAGTCTTGTGCAGATGAGGACGGAGCTTAGGCATTGGTGGAATGAGGCATTATGACATCACAATCTCAGCTCTAGAATGTTGCTACCTAGGATTTTAAAGTGTTTGAGGCTTGTGCAGATGAGGACAGAGCTCAGGCATTGGTGGAATGAGGCATTATGACATCACACTCTGAGCTCTAAAATGTTGCTACCTAGGATTTTAAAGTGTTTGAGTCTTGTGCAGATGAGGACGGAGCTTAGGCATTGGTGGAATGAGGCATTATGACATCACAATCTGAGCTCTAGAATGTTGCTACCTAGGATTTTAAAGTGTTTGAGTCTTGTGCAGATGAGGACGGAGCTTAGGCATTGGTGGAATGAGGCATTATGACATCACAATCTGAGCTCTAAAATGTTGCTACCTAGGATTTTAAAGTGTTTGAGGCTTGTGCAGATGAGGACGGAGCTTAGGCATTGGTGGAATGAGGCATTATGACATCACAATCTCAGCTCTAGAATGTTGCTACCTAGGATTTTAAAGTGTTTGAGGCTTGTGCAGATGAGGACAGAGCTCAGGCATTGGTGGAATGAGGCATTATGACATCACACTCTGAGCTCTAGAATGTTGCTACCTAGGATTTTAAAGTGTTTGAGGCTTGTGCAGATGAGGACAGAGCTCAGGCATTGGTGGAATGAGGCATTATGACATCACACTCTGAGCTCTAGAATGTTGCTACCTAGGATTTTAAAGTGTTGGAGGCTTGTGCAGATGAGGACGGAGCTTAGGCATTGGTGGAATGAGGCATTATGACATCACAATCTGAGCTCTAGAATGTTGCTACCTAGGATTTTAAAGTGTTTGAGTCTTGTGCAGATGAGGACGGAGCTTAGGCATTGGTGGAATGAGGCATTATGACATCACAATCTGAGCTCTAAAATGTTGCTACCTAGGATTTTAAAGTGTTTGAGGCTTGTGCAGATGAGGACGGAGCTTAGGCATTGGTGGAATGAGGCATTATGACATCACAATCTCAGCTCTAGAATGTTGCTACCTAGGATTTTAAAGTGTTTGAGGCTTGTGCAGATGAGGACAGAGCTCAGGCATTGGTGGAATGAGGCATTATGACATCACACTCTGAGCTCTAGAATGTTGCTACCTAGGATTTTAAAGTGTTTGAGGCTTGTGCAGATGAGGACAGAGCTCAGGCATTGGTGGAATGAGGCATTATGACATCACACTCTGAGCTCTAGAATGTTGCTACCTAGGATTTTAAAGTGTTGGAGGCTTGTGCAGATGAGGACGGAACTTGCAGGCATGGGGCAGGGACAGGAAAAGAACTCGTGGGGATGGGAAAATGAGTTCCCTTGGAGACGGGGAAAAATTTGTCCCCGTGTCATTCTCTACTCTGAGCCACCCTTTCAAAAAGCATGTATCTCCATCTGGAAACTGGAAAAAGGCTTAATTGGTCGATCAAATTATTCAATTTGGCTCTTCTTTCCAAGCTATTGTTTATTGCTTATTGTGAGCCTCTATACTGCTACTAGTGACTGGGGAGTCAATTCAGAACGGTTTACATGAACTTCTGAAATGGTGTTACAATACAGAGTTATTAATATTGGCATAATAATACCAAATCAATCCTCCTACGTATATTCACTCTATTGTACAAGAGATCATCTGTGACTCATTTTCTGGTCAACACTAAGTGAATTTTATCTTAGGGCCGGATTTTATAACCAACGCCTTTGTAGGTGGCCAATGGTTACGTGTCAACCACACGATGGCACCGGTTACAGAATTGCACCTCCGGCAAAGGTAGGGTCCGGAAATGTAGGTCAGGGTTTTCCAGGCCTACGTTTCTGGTACCTACCTTTGATATGAATCGCGCCTCCACTTCCGGCGTTAGCCACATGTACAGTGGTGTTCGGCAGCCTAAGGCACTTATGGAGGTGCGATTCTGGTACCACTTTTTAGGCACCAGTAGACACCTTGAAATTCAGTTTAAAATTTTGGTTAAACGGTGTTTTATACTGAACTTGGGCGCCTAACAGCGCCTAAAAACTGACGCTGTTTAGAGAATCTGGGCCTTACGACTGGACAGTGGCGTACCTAGGGTATGTGGCACCCGGGGCCCATCATTTTTTGACACCCCCCCCCCCCTCATGGAAAAATTTTTTTTTTTTTTTTTTGCAATAACCATGAAATGGAATAAATGGTCAGAATAGAAACAGGCAGTGAAAATTTTCTTTTATTGAACCTCATTTATGTAACCATTATTCCAAACATAACATAACATAAATTATGTCGGAATTGTCATGACATCAGAAGTACATATGGAGTAGTTGCAGGTGATGCTTGGGACAGTTCTGATTATGTTAGTTTGGTTTTATGTGTTTTTTGAATAGAAGGGTTTTTATTTCTTTTTTTAAGGTTTTGTAGTTTGTGGTCGAGGTCAATAGGTTGTAGAGTTGGGGGTCAAGTGTTGCAGCTCGAATGGCTAGGAGGTTGTCGAACAGTTTTTTTCTTTTGACGTTTTTGGTTGGAGGGTGTGTGAATGGTGCGTGAGTTCTCCTATGTCTGTTTGAAGTGGATTGAATTATTTAGCTGAAGAAATTAGTTACCCCCCCATTCCACACACATTAATTCTCTTCCATTTTTGTTCCCATTATAAAAAAACACTGATAAGTTCCCAGGAAAAAAATACATTAAAATAAGAAGTGAAAACAAAGGCCCCTACAGATGAGAACATAACATAAGAATAGCCTAACTGGGTCACACCAATGGTCCATCATGCCCAGTAGCCCATTCTCATGGTAGCCAATAGTGCTGCCCGATTCAGAGAAAAATATTTCATTCGATTCGATTCACCCTGTTGAATCGATTTTTCGATTAGATTCACTGTTAATGACACCGCTTTTTAAGTTTAAACAAAGTATAACAATAAATTTCACAACAACAATAAATTTCACAAAGTACTTAAAAAAAAAAAAATCACATTTTTCCATTAAAGCAGTTCTGGAGACATTTGCTTGAACAGTCTTTTTTCCCAGTCCATAAGCAAGCAATATGAAAAAGATTTCCTTAATTATCTACTCAAACATTTTTGCTATTTACTTTCATTGTACCTAGACTATTATTCAGTAGAAAAAATTTAGTTTGTTCAATCAAGCAGAACATTCACTCATAGAAGTCCAATGTCCACACAGGATTTGATTGAACAAACCATATTTTTTCTACTGAATAATAGTTTAGGTATACTGAATAGCAAAAATGTTAAAGCCACACAGAAAAGCAGTAAAAGTCAATAGGTTCTCCAAGTGGGAACAACCTGATGTCTCAGCACTTGAGGAAAAGACCACGTAATAATGTTTATAAGATAAATCATATAAATGATTATACTGAAGCAGGGTGTCCTCAGCGTGAGAGGTAAGTGAGAGGAGAGAATTCTCCAGTGCTTTACACAATAAGGCTCCTCTGCCTGCAGTGCACACCATCATAGGACACCTCAGGTGTGCTCAAATTAATCAATGTGATAAATTAAACAGTGATAAACAATTGGTCAATCACAAGAGTGCAAGATCAAACAGGTTGTTCCCACTCAGAGAACCTATTGACTTTACTGCTTTTCTGTGTGAGTAGATAATTAAGCAAATTTCTGATAGCCTACAGAACTGATTCTCACCTTCCATCCCCAGCCCCCAAGACTTACCAGACCCCCCCTGCCGATGCATTTACTTACTGCCTGAACTGGATATTAAATCGTGGGGAAGAGAGGAGAAATGCGGGGAAAGAGCCAGCCAAAACTAGTATTTGTTGCTGCTGAGTGCACCAATCCAGGGCAAGCAGACGCTTCCCCCATGTCTTAATAACAGACAATGGACTTTTCCTCCAGGAATTTGTCCAAACCTTTCTTAAAACCAGCTACGCTATCTACTTTTAACATAACTTCTGGCCACTTCATTTTTAAGCTTAGATCTTTCCTTCCAAACAGAGACCTTGCTAGATGTCAAATACAGCACAAGGTAACTTCACATGGACTTAACTGTGCAGGAAATGAATCTCCTCATACACCCACCATATAGTGCAAAAATGTGCAAAGGTCTGTTTTTTTCTTTCGATCACTACATAGCCTAATGCCACACAAGCAGCGCTGTTACAAACATATTCTGAAGGTCAATGCTAAGGTTGACAAAGTTTCCTTCCTTGGACCAGAAGGAGATACTGACAAACCACTGGAAGAGATTCTAAAACAACTACCCAGAAATAACACCCAAAGACCCACTCAGTGTGTGAACCAGTTGAGTGGAGTGGACTAACTGGGGGTGGAAATGGGCCCAGAGTTTGCTCAGCAGAATTTCCCAGACTACCTCTTCCTCTCAACACACTGACATGCTACCACCACCACCAACACTAGGAACACCTCACCGAGTATGCCAGCAATGCTTATAAACTTTATAAAACACATTATTATATTTTCTTATAAAGCATATATTTTAACTGAACTCAGCCTTGCCATTCACAAAAATAGAAAAGTTCCCATTTCAAGCTGTCTCATGTACACTTTTCAAATCTAACATATTGTAATCACAAAACAGAAAATAAAATTATTTTTTCTACCTTTTGTTCTCTGATCAATATTCAAATCTTGTTGGTCCCAGGCTCTTGTTGTCTTGCTTGCCAGGGTCTCCTTTCTCCGTGCTAACCATCCGTCTGCCATCTCTGTTCTCCCCTTCCGTTTTCCTTCCCTCTCCCGGAGATCTGGCATCTTTCCTTTTTTTTGTCTCCATCCACAGATTCACCTTTTCTCAACTCCCCACCACCCCAGGATCCACCATCTCTCCCTTTCTGTTCCCAACTATCCTCCTATCCAGTATCTCTATCCCCCCTCCACACCATCCCCTGTTTCCAAGTTCTCTCCCTTTCTGTTCCTTCCCTCCCTAAATCCCATTATGCACCATCTCTCTCCCACTCCTCTGTTTTTAGACCCATTATTTCTAACCCCCAAAGTCTGGCATATGCACGTATCTTTGAACCCCCCCCTTCCCTCTCTCCCTCTGTGTACTTTTACACCAGGACCCCCCTCCCCCGAAGGTCTGTCCCCCCTCAGAAGGGCTACACCCCACCCCTGAAGACCTGCACCCCCCGAAGGACTTTACCTCCCACCCGAAGGTCTGTCCCCCTCTGAACGCCTAAACCCCACCCCTGAAGGCCTGCACCCTCCCCGAAGGATTGTACCCCCCACCCGAAGGTCTGTCCCCCCCTGAAGGCCTGCACCCATCCCGAAGGCCTGCACCCACCCCGAATGCCTGCACCCCCCCCGAAGGCCTGCACCCACCCCGAAGGCCTGCACCCCCGAAGGCCTGTCCCCCCCCTTGAAGGCCTGACCCCCCCTTGAAGGCCTGCCTGCTTGTCCCCCCCTTGAAGGCCTATCCCCCCTTAAAGGTCTGCCTGTCCCACCCCCTTGTAGGCCTGTTCCCCCTTAAAGGTCTGCCTGTCCCACCCCCTTGTAGGCCTGTCCCCCCCTTGAAGGCCTGACCCCCCCTTGAAGGCCTGCATGCTTGTCCCCCCTTGAAGGCCTGTCCCCCCCTTGAAGGTTGGCACCCCCCCAAAGGCCTGCACCCCCTTGAAGGCCTGTCCCACCCCCTTGTAGGCCTGTCCCCCCCTTGAAGGCCTGCCTGCTTGTCCCCCCTTGAAAGCCTGTCCCCCCCCTTGAAGGCCTGCACCCCCCCTTGAAGGTTGGCACCCCCCCAAAGGCCTGCACCCCCTTGAAGGCCTGTCCCACCCCCTTGTAGGCCTGTCCCCCCCTTGAAGGCCTGCCTGCCTGCCCCCCCCTTGAAGGCCTGCACCCCCTTGAAGGTCTGCCCCCCCCCCCCGAAGGCCTGCCCCCCCCCGAAGGCCTGTCCCCCCACTTGAAGGCCTGCCTGCCTGTCCCCCCCTTGAAGGCCTGCACCCCCTTGAAGGTCGGCACCCCCCCTGAAGGCATGCACCCCCCCTGAAGGCCTGTCCCCCCTTGAAGGCCTGTCCCCCCCCCTTGTAGGCCTGCACCCCCTTGTAGGCCTGTCCCCCCCCCCTTGTAGGCCTGTCCCCCCCCTTGAAGGCCTGCCTGCCTGTCCCCCCCTTGAAGGCCTGCACCCCCTTGAAGGTCTGCACCCCCCCCCGAAGACCTGCACCCCCCCTTGAAGGCCTGCCTGCCTGTCACCCCCCTCCCCCTTGAAAGTCTGCCTGCCCGCCCGCCCGCCCCACCCTGAAGGCCTGATGCCCCGACCCACCCCGAAGGACCATTCGCCCCCCTGGCCTCCCCGCACTACCTATGAAGCAGCCGCAGCAGGATCGCGACGTCAGCTATCTTTGCGCTGCTTAGGAGCTGCTTCCTGCGCCGGGCTACCTTAAGCTACTGCCCCCCCAACGCCCGAAGGACCGCTCGCCCCACTGACCTTCCAGCACACCTATGAAGCAGCCCGCAGCAGGATCGCGACGTCAGCAATCCCTCAGCTGCTTGGGCGCTGCTTCCTGCGCCGCGGTCCCGCCCCCTCCTCTGACGTCAGAGGAGGGACGGGACCGCGGCGCAGGAAGCAGCGCCCAAGCAGCTGAGGGATTGCTGACGTCGCGATCCTGCTGCGGGCTGCTTCATAGGTGTGCTGGAAGGTCAGTGGGGCGAGCGGTCCTTCGGGCGTGGGGGGGGACTGAGCGGCAAGGCCGGGAACACCCCCTCAGGGCTGGTACCCGGGGCGGCCCGCCCCCCCCGCCCCCCCCTAGGTACGCCACTGCGACTGGATATGATAGGGAGGGGGAACTGAATAGGTACACTGGACACTAGCCCCTAGGGTTATATAAGGTGTCCAAATTTGGAGACTCCCAGGATGCAGGTGCAAATTAATTGAATAATGACCTGTGAACTATCGATAATTGGTTAGTGAGGTTAATTGGTACCCATTAGAATTTGTGTGTGTTTTAGGCTGCTTACTAATCTGTAAGGGAGGCCGCCAACTCCCATAATGCATCTCAAAAGGGGTGTGGACACGGGAGGGTCAAGGGCATTCCAAAACGTGTTAAGCATAGTTTTAGAAAACTTGGTCAGCGAGTCCAAATTGGATGCCAACTTTTACACCAGGTTTCAGCAGGCATAAATAGGATACCTAAAGATTGGGGGAGAGCATGGCGTAGTGGTTAAAACTACAGCACCCTGAGTTTGTCAATTCAAACCCATGCTGCTCCTTGTGACCCTGGACAAGTCACTTCATCTCCCCAGGGCCCCAGGTACATTAGATAGGTTGTGAGCCTGAAAGGACAGACAGGAGAAAATACTTGAGTACCTGAATGCATTCAAGTAAACTGTTCTGAGCCCCCCCCCCCCCCCCCGAGAGAATGGTATCTATAATAATAAAATGCTAGCCCTTGCCGCGTGTTCCCCGAGATCTGATCTGTCGCACTAGGCGAGAATGCACATGTGCAGAGTACATCACCAGCCGATGATCGCCTCCACAAGCCGGGACTGGGGCACAAAGAGCGCCTCCTGCCCCCCCCCCCCCTTCCGGGACGAACTGAAAAACAGAGCCGAGAGGAGTCCAGCAACTTTCCGAATCGGCTCTTGCGATGACCCCGCCGCCCGGGACCCGAGTCCTCTGCCGCCCCACCCTTCCCTTCCCGTGGACCCGACTACGAACCTGGCGATTCCAGCGTGTGCAGCAGTCTTCACACGCTGCTTCGGGCCCTTCTACTGCCAGGGACGTGCCAGAGTAAATCAGGGCAGTAGAAGGACCCGAAGCAGCGTGTGAAGACTGCTGCACACGCTGGAATCGCCAGGTTCGTAGTCGGGACCGCGGGAAGGGAAAGGGGGGTAGAGGAAACGCTAATGCTGCTGCAAAGGGAAGTGGTGTGGGGGGAGGGAATGCTGCTTTGGACAGACAGACAGACAGAGGGAGGAAAGGAGACAGAAAGAAAATAAGAAAGACACAGGGGCAGGGAGATACACAGAAAGACAGACAGACAAAGGGGGCCAGGGACAGAGACAGACAGAAAGAAAGACAGCGGGAGGAAGAGACAGACAGACAGACATATATTCTAGCACCCGTTAATGTAACGGGCTAAAATACTAGTAGAAAAATAAATAAATAGTATGAAATGTTTCAGTGTCTGATAACCAGACCTGGTACTGTGACATCACAATGCCTCATTCCACCAGTGCCTTTGAGCCAACCTCATCAGTGATGTCACAATGGCTTGATTGCCCTTTACTCAGCTCACTTTCACTACATTTTGATTTTTAGAGTGGCGCAGTGGGTAAAGCTACAGCCTCAGCATCCTGAGGTTGTGGGTTCAAATCCTGTGCTGCTCCTTGTGACCCTGGACAAGTCACTTAATCCCCCCCCATTGCCTCAGGTACATTAGATAGATTTTGAGCTTATCGGGACAGACAGGGAAGCACCGTTTTTCTTAAAAATCGCTATCATTTATGCTTAATGGAGCAAATCTTTTGGTATTATAACCATAACTTTTATGTTTTCACACTCAGCAAAGTCAGTTGTCAGTTTAGCACTTCTCTGGGCTGTGTCGTTAACCACCTTCCCTGTTTTAGGACCACGTTTAAAAACCAGTGACAGCAAAGTGAAGGAGATTAACGACATAGCCGAGCGAGGTGTTGAACTGATAACTGAATTGGCCACTGGCATCACCACAGACCCAGTGCAGCGTGAGGCCTTGTTGCAAGGAGTTGAACAGCATTGCAGGCTTTATCCTATCTGAAGAAGACCTTGAATGCCTGAGTGTTTGGCACGCCATTGGTAGATGACTGCATCAAAGTGTAAGTGTTTAGTTATTAGCAAAGTATGTTATATTTCTGTTATTTTCCACAATAAAGTGCAGGTATTGAAGGTTCACTTAATAAAATACTGCTAGATTTTTTGCTCAAAATCAGGCTCATAATCAAAAAACATAGACGTCCAAAAAGCATCCTAAATCGGCACTTGGACACCTATTCACCAGGACAGCCAAGTGCCAATAATCAAAACCGTCTTTCTGTATGTCTAGTGAGGTGTTCCAACTAGAGAATGACAGGGTGGCAAAATTCATCACTGTTCCCGTCCCCGCGGATAACCGCGGGAAATAATCCCATGTCATTTTTTAGTGTCTATTTCAACCTCAGTCCTTCTACACCAGCATTCTTCAAAGCAAAGCTTGCGGGTCAGTGGTTGTGGCCATTCATACTCTGATTCTTATGTGAGCCAAGGATAATGAAGCCATTGTGACATCACTGATGTGATTGGCTCTTAGGCACTGGTGGAATGAGGCATTATGACATCACAATATCTGCTCTGGATACCAGAGACTGTCATTCTGTAGTGTCTGTTTCAATCTCAGTCCTTCTACACCAGCATTCTTCAAAGCAAAGCTTGCGGGTCAGTGGTTGTGGCCATTCATACTCTGATTCTTATGTGAGCCAAGGATAATGAAGCCATTGTGACATCACTGATGTGATTGGCTCTTAGGCACTGGTGGAATGAGGCATTATGACATCACAATATCTGCTCTGGATACCAGAGACTGTTATTCTGTAGTGTCTGTTTCAACCTCAATCCTTCTACACCAGCATTCTTCAAAGCAAAACTTGAGGGTCAGTGGTTGTGGCCATTCATACTCTGATTCTTATGTGAGCCAAGGATAATGAAGCCATTGTGACATCACTGATGTGATTGGCTCTTAGGCACTGGTGGAATGAGGCATTATGACATCACAATATCTGCTCTGGATACCAGAGACTGTCATTCTGTAGTGTCTGTTTCAACCTCAGTCCTTCTACACCAGCATTCTTCAAAGCAAAGCTTGCGGGTCAGTGGTTGTGGCCATTCATACTCTGATTCTTCCCTCTCTCCTTAAAGAATGACGTGAAGATGGTTTCCCGCGGTTATCCGCGGGGACGGGGATGGTGATTAATTTTGTCACCGTGTCATTCTTTAGTTGCAACCTCTGGACGTTCAAGCATGAGATGGGTATGGTGGAGGTGTGTTATGGGCGGGCTTTGGGCGGTATCATTGCCTTGCAGCGATAATTAAACCTTTTGCAAGGCATCCTGGATGGAACTTATACATTTGGAACTAGACCTGTTTTAGAAGGATCTAAGTGCCACCGAGGGGCCCAAACTGACCAGATGGTGCATGCATCAAGGTAAGACACCCCAAGATTCCCTCAGTGCTCACTGACCTCCCTTCCACCACATAAAAATGAAAACAAAAGGTACATACCTGTCTCTAAAACAGTAGCTTTTGGTATGGGGAAGCCTAGTATGGTTGGTGGGCTAATAATAATAATAATAACAGTTTATATACCACAATACCGTTAAGTTCTATGTGGTTTACAATAGACTAAGCGAGGTACAAATTGATTGAATTTAAGAGGGGGGAAGAGGAGAGTTAATAGGACCGGAAATGCGTTGTTGAGGAGAAAGAGATTAATAGGACAGAGGAATATGGAGGAGAAAGAAGATGAGTGGGTCAGTTGTCTAGATACTTTAGGAACAGTTGAGTTTTTAGACGTTTTCTGAATTCCTCATAAGTACTGGGCGAAAGCAGTTGATCTAGGTCTTTACCCCACAATGCTGCTTGATGTGGTAGTTTTTCGGATAGCGCAGGGATTAGCGCGCACTAGAAAGGTGCGTGCGCTAAAGCCGCTAGCGCGGCTTCGTAAAAAGAGCACAAAATTTTGTGATGTAATACCACCCAAAATATATAGTGAAGAGGAAGACCTCAGTACTGGAGAATAGAGAGTTGTGCAGGGACAGAAATCCCACTCAACCCCGCCCGTCCCCACCAGGATCCTCTCCGTCCCCACCTGTCCCCGCCAGGATCCTCTCTGTCCCCACCTGCCCCCACCAGGATCCTCTCCGTCCCCACCTGTCCCCATCAGGATCCTCTTTGTCCCCACCCGTCCCCGCCAGGATCCTCTCCATCCCCACCCGTCCCCGTCAGGATCCTCTCCGTCCCCACCCATCCCCGCCAGGATCCTCTCCGTCCCCACCCGTCCCCGTCAGGATCCTCTCCGTCCCCACCCATCCCCGCAAGGAATTACCTCCATTCTCGCCCGTCCCCATAAAAAGCAGCAATTACTTCTGACAGGATCATCAATTCCACAGTTTCTTTTTCTGTTTTCCTTGTGGAATCTCTTTGGTGGAACCCTTTTTTTGTTTTCTGTTCAGGTAATTAACTTATAAACCCCCTCTTTTACTAAGGCTGATGTGTCCATTATATTATATGGACGAACTCTGCTTCCAAAGCCTTCCATCCCCGTGGGAGTCCCGTTGGCCAGAGGGGGGTCCCCGTGGGAGTCCCGTGGGTTAGGGGGGATTCCCGCGGGACCCGTGGGATTCCCGCGATCCCTATTCCCGTGCAGACCTCTACTGGGGAACTGCATTCAATAAATGAGAGCTGTAAACCCGCAGGCTACAACTCATATGTTAATAGCGATTTTTTTTTCTTGGTTTTTCCTCCTCTACAGGTGGGTGCATCTTATGGTCAGGTGCGTCTTATGGTCCAAAAAATAGCCTTCCAGTAGCAGAATCAATCTCCCCGATCAGAATGAAACTGAAAGCATTTAAACGATCATGAGATTCACATGGCCAATCATTCGCCGATTCAAATGACCTAATTAATCAACTGAAACAACAAAACTCTTGTTTTCTGCCCCTGAGAGTGTATGATTTAATTTTTCAAAAAAAAAAAAATCAATTAATTTTAACACAATACTGTAAAGTTTTGTATTTTTATTTCTCTAAATACGAACAAAGGAAAAAAACTGCAGGAGTGGTGTACAAGATGCCAAGGGCTCCTTTTACTAAGCAAGACTAGACTCTAATGCCTCCATTGAGCTGGCGTTAGTTTTTTGGTGCATAGCGCGGGGTTAGCACACGCTAAAAACGCTAGTACACCTTCGTAAAAGGAGCTCCAAGTCTTTAATCAACAAACATAGATATGAACATAAAACAGTTTGCATTCAAAATATGGTCCAAGAGGGTTGGTGAACCGGCTCCCGACATGGTCCGTGTTTCGAAGAAACACTCTTTCCTCAGGGGTCCTAAAAAAGTATCACATACTGGGGTACCATATGGAAAACAACCAGATAAAAAGCGATTTTGCAGACAACTAAGCAAGCTGGACAGGCTCCCTCGCGGTGCACTTTCGCTTTCGATTCTGCCCTGCGAAGGAGCCTACCCAGCTTGCTTGATTAAAGACGTGGCATCTTGTACACCACTCCTGCAGTTCTTTCCTTTGTTCGTTGTTTGACGTATCACTGCAGTTCCATTGGATTTTTTTGCTTGTGTTTCTCTAAATAAACACGTAGGGAGAGGGGAGACATGATCGAAACATTTAAGTACCTCACGGGACGTGTCGAAGTGGAAGATGATATTTTCTTTCTCAAGGGACCCTCGGCCACAAGAGGGCACCCGCTCAAACTCAGGGGCGGAAAATTTCATGGCGACACCAGAAAGTATTTCTTCACAGAGAGAGTGGTTGATCATTGGAACAAGCTTCCAGTGCAGGTGATCGAGGCAGACAGCGTGCCAGACTTTAAGAATAAATGGGATACCCATGTGGGATCCCTACGAGGGTCAAGATAAGGAAATTGGGTCATTAGGGCATAGACAGGGGGTGGGTAAGCAGAGTGGGCAGACTTGATGGGCTGTAGCCCTTTTCTGCCGTCATCTTCTAGTTTCTAAGCCAAGCTTTAAAAAAAACCCACAAAAAGATTTCTTTCCCTGACGTTACTTAGAATTTTCTCTCTTTTTAATATCACATCAGCTGGCCTTTCATCTTCTTCTATGGTCGTTTTCTCTGGATCTGTTGTAGGCTGCTTGGTTAACTTTTTTTCTGCAATGTTCTTGTGGCAGTGGAACATCTATATTTCATATCATTCGTGTTTTTCTTTCCTTTGGCATGCCACATGCTTGAAAGCAATGAGCTGAAGCATTACAATTAAGCAGCCGGAGGAGGACAGATAGCAGAAAGATAATGGCCGTGTGACAAACTGAGAGCGATTCTCATCTTGTCCATAAATGACTTTGAAATTAATTCCATATAGTGCGTGCCTTTTTTTTTTGAAGCACAAGTAGAATGCATTTCCAGCACATTTGAGATATGTTTAATGAGGTCTGCGTGATGACATGCAATTTGATGGTAGACATTAGAAGGATAACGCCTGGTGCCGGGTCGCACAGAGATAATGACTCACAAGTTTTGTTTTACCATTTTTGTATATCGACTGGGGTGTCTAAGAATGATCACCCGGCTTTCACTTTGCAACCTCTGCAGTTGGCTAAACTCTTTGATATCTTTATAACTAAAATGCAAATACCGTATTGTATTAAGTTTCTAGATAGTAACAGTAAATGACGGCAGATAAAAACCCGAATGGTCCATCCAGTCTGCCCAACCATATATGCTCCATAAATTAGTCATATAATTTAAATGGTCCTTTTTCTTAGATATTTCTGGGCCAGAAATTAGAGTGCTTAAGTTCCATCTTAAGTTCCTAAAACAGAACAATTATTGAGATGGACTTGAGGAAATCCACTGTTTTAATCCTTGGGATCTTGCCAGGTATTTGTGACCTGGATTCTCTACTGTTGGAAAGAGGATATTGGGCTTGATGGACCTTTAATCTGTCCCAATATGGCAATTCTTACGTTCTCTTTTTTTTTTTATATACTTTTAAAAATTTACATTTTCCATAATAACAAAAGAAACAAGCCAAAAATTCTCAATAACTAAAATACATAGATATTATAAAAAGTAAAAGGTAACTATTTAAATATCTAGTCCACAACAAGGATGAGAGAAATTTATATATCTACAAAATTCAAGATATAAAAAATTCAAGATTTTGAAAATATTTCTTAATTCCTATTATATCAATCCCTCAACCTTTTTCAAGAATCTAATCCCTTTGGAAAAATCTCCAGTCGTAAAGATTCAAAAAACCACATATTGCTAGATCCACTTCCCAGGCAGACATATTTCAGGGATACATCAGACCGACTATACTATGTAACGGAAATCATGCCCCATTTTCACCTTAGGGCCCAACAGCTTCATTTTCTTCAATTTAAGACGGTGTCAGATTTTCATGATATCTGAATGAATGCAGTAAATTTGCAAGCACTGCCTCCATTGTATGCAAACCCATCTCATGCATATTCATTGTGGGTATCTTGAAAATCCGGCTGGCAGAATGAGTCCTGAGGTCTGGGATCAGAAGCACTGACTTAGACCATTATGAGGCACAACAGGAGATACAGTAGACTCTCAGTTAACCAGCACCAAAGGGGACTGATAGATGCAGGGGGAAAATGTAGTTTCTGGTTGCTTGAGAGTTAAAGTGGACTCTCAGTTAACCAGCACCGAAGGGGACTAATAGATGCAGGGGAAAATTGTAGTTTATGGTTGCTTGAGAGTTACCATAGACTCTCAGTTAACCGGCACCCATGGGGATTGATAGATGCAGGGTAAAAATGTAATTTCTGGTTGTTTGAGAGTTAAAGTAGACTCTCGGTTAATTGGTACCCATGGGGATTGATAGATGCAGGAAAAAAAATATAGTTTCTGGTTGTTTGAGAGTTAAAGTAGACTCTCAGTTAACCAGCACTGAAGGGGACTGATAGATGCAGGGGAAAATTGTAGTTTATGATTGCTTGAGAGTTACCATAGACTCTCAGTTAACCGGCATCCATGGGGATTGATAGATGCAGGAGAAAAAATGTAGTTTCTGGTTGCTAGAGAGTTAAAGTAGACTCTCAGTTAATTGGTACCCATGGGGATTGATAGATGCAGGGGAAAAAATGTAGTTTCTGGTTGCTTGAGAAATATAGTAGACTCTCAGTTAATTGGTACTCATGGGGATTGATAGATGCAAGAAAAAAATGTAGTTTCTGGTTGTATGAGAGTTAAAGTAGACTTTCAGTTAATTGGTGCCCATGGGGATTAATATATACAGGGAAAAAAATGTAGTTTCTGGTTGTTTGAGAGTTAAAGTGGACTCTCAGTTAACCAGCACCAAAGGGGACTGATAGATGCAGGGGGAAAATGTAGTTTCTGGTTGCTTGAGAGTTACCATAAACTGTCCCAGACAAACTTCCTCATGTGGAAGGCAAAGTGTGGGAGTTTAAGAACCAGCGGTTGTGGTAAGAGCGGATAGCGTAGCTGGTTTTGGACAACTTCCTGGAGGAAAAGTCCATAGTCTGTATACTGCTTGCCCTGGATCGGTAGCATGAAATATTGCTACTCCTTGGGTTTTGGCCAGGTACTAGGGACCTGGATTGGCCACCGTGAGAACAGGCTACTGGGCTTGATGGACCCATTAAGGCTATTCTTATGTTCTTAACCCCTGATCTAAGGACATACTTTTTTAAAGAAAGGGTGGTAGATGTGTGGAAGAGTCTCCCGTTAGAGGTGGTGGAGACAAAGACTGTGTCTGAGTTCAAGAAAGCGTGGGAAAGGCTCGTGGGATCTCTTAGGGAGAGGAAGAAATAGTGGATGCTGTGGATGGGCCGACTGGATGGGCCATTTGGCCTTTATCTGCCATCATGTTTCAATGTATTCAGGTGTGGTGTGCCAACTTTACACTTAAATTTCCACCAGAAACTGATTTTATTTTCATTTAAAGCATTATAGTATTTCTTTGATTTTTTTTTTTTTTTTCTGGTTGCTTGAGTTCCGGTTACCAGAGCGTCCACCGTATTTTGGATCAAAATAGCAGTTCTGCCTAGTATCCCCTGTTCCGAAATCCCATGCACGCCAAAGGACGGCTGTCTTTTCATCTCCAGCCACAAGGTTCCAAAATGACATGTGTTTACTGCCTTCCAGTGGTGTTGCATTTATCAAAGCCAGCCTCTACCTTCTTCGCTGCTCTAAGGATAATCACAGAAGTGGTAATGAATACCCATTCGGAGCCTTCCAGGAATTACTCATTGTCATAGTGTTATTTCCAAGCTTGATGCACGAATGGGAAAAAATGATGATATCCAGTGCAGAAGGAAATCAGCTTATGCTTTTGTATCTCCTCAGGCAACCTGTCAGCGTGGATTACTGAAAATATGTTTGCTTAGTTGTGTTTATCATTTACTTTTTTTTTTTTTTTTTAATCTTCGCTTGCATTTAGAAGTGCCTTCAAGTATTATTAGACATCAGCAAAACATGAGTCAACCACAAGGTAATGGTTACCTTGAATATCTATTATCTAACAGAGCTTGCAGCTTTATACAGAGGGTCAAGACAGCATGAGAAATTAGCAAGAATATTGGGTGCAGAGCAGGCCTGGGTAACAAGAGCACAAACTGCTGAATTTAGGTCTATAAAATACTGAGTGAAGTGGAACGGGTAGATATGATTCTCTCGTTCTGCCGTTGTACAGGGCCATGGTGAGACCTCATCTGGAGTACTGTGTGCAATTCTGGAGGCCACATTACAGTAAAGATGTGCGCAGAATTGAATCGGTTCAGCGGACGGCCACCAGGATGATCTCGGGGCTCAAGGGTCTCTCGTACGAAGAGAGACTGAACAAATTGCAGCTCTAAACTCTCGAGGAACGTAGGGAGAGGGGAGACATGATCGAAACATTTAAGTACCTCAGGGGATGTGTCGAAGTGGAAGATGCTATTTTCTTTCTCAAGGGACCCTCGGGCACAAGAGGGCACCCGCTCAAACTTAGGGGCGGAAAATTTCATGGCGACACCAGAAAGTATTTCTTCACAGAGAGAGTGGTTGATCATTGGAACAAGCTTCCAGTGCAGGTGATCGAGGCAGAAAGCGTGCCAGACTTTAAGAATAAATGGGATACCCATGTGGGATCCCTACGAGAGTCAAGATAAGGAAATTGGGTCATTAGGGCATAGACAGGGGGTGGGTAAGCAGAGTGGGCAGACTTGATGGGCTGTAGCATTTTTCTGCCGTCATCTTCTATGTTTCTATGTTTACTCTTTCCAAAAATACTAGGACTAGGGGTCATGCGATTAAGCTGCTAAGTAGTAGATTTAAAACAAACCAGAGAAAATATTTCTTCACTCAGCTCAAAACGCCAAATGACATTCCTACTCCCACTTCATACCGGCACCCACAGATAGGAAAGCAATAGAAACATACCTCTTCACCTAACTCCCACAACCGATGGATTACAAAAAAAATGTATATGGGTACTAGACCATCGAATAGAATAAAAACCTTTAATGAAAAACCTTGTACTGTAACTATGGCTAATTATAACTGCTAAAATGTATATTACAGTATGTATGTTTAACCTGTGCATCGCAGAACCAGCCTTCTGGACACAAGCACGTGGGGAGCTGAGAGCAGAGAGGATCGGAGGATCAGAGGTGCTGTGTGTGTGTGCTTGAGTCCAGGTGCAGGGCAGGAGAAGCGCAGGGGAGTCGGAGGAGGCGGTACAAGGGGGCGGAGAGGAGCGGAGAAGTCAGGAGAAGCGGCAAAGGGAGCGGACAGAGGCGGGTGGTAGCTCCGCCCACCCCCGACGTCACAGCCGAGATCCCCCATAAAAGGGGGCGAGCAGGCAGAGGGTCCACATCGCAGAACCAGCCTTCTGGACACAAGCACGTGGGGAGCTGAGAGCAGAGAGGATCGGAGGATCAGAGGTGCTGTGTGTGTGTGCTTGAGTCCAGGTGCAGGGCAGGAGAAGCGCAGGGGAGTCGGAGGAGGCGGTACAAGGGGGCGGAGAGGAGCGGAGAAGTCAGGAGAAGCGGCAAAGGGAGCGGACAGAGGCGGGTGGTAGCTCCGCCCACCCCCGACGTCACAGCCGAGATCCCCCATAAAAGGGGGCGAGCTAACGGCGCGCAGCCGTTCGGCGTGCGGCGAAGGCGAGCGGCAAAGGCGCTCGCCTTAGCGAGAGCGCCTTTGCGAAGGGCCTCGAGAAGGACCTCTAGGAGGGGCTCCAGAAAACTGTCAACGTAGGATCCGAATACACAACAAGGCAGAGTACAATCACCTTCACTGATAACTAGCTAATTAACCTTTAACCCAGCTTTTAAGCTATCCCAGCCCCTCTATAACCTTCTATCACTAACTTTCTTAAACTTGCTGCTTTCTATCACTAACGTTCTTAAACTTTCTTAAACTTGCTGCTTAATTTCTAATTTCTTCTTACCAGCAGTCACCCTATCCTCAAACTTGCAAACTAATAAACAGGCAGTATAACTAACAATTAGCTGACACCCTTCATCCTTCTAACCTTCAACTGTCTGACAACTAACGAATACCCGATTAAATAACTTACAAATATCTTTAAAAAAAAAAAAAAAAAAAATGGCAGGTAGAACCAGAAGCAACAGGACTACAATCAAGGTAGGTGGTCCAGTCACCAAAGGGATCGAGGGGGTGGCCACGGAAACAGAGGGAGAGCTGGGACAGAGCACAGAGGTATCTGTACAGACCGAGGCCATCCCCACAAAAATGGCTACAGTTTCTACGCAGACAGAAACGACGGATCAACTAGAGAACAGCCTTTTACAAGAACTGAATAGCTTGAGAGAGGAGGTCATGCGCTTAAGAAGTATCCGGGATGATGAGGCCTACATCGATGATGTCATCCAGGAACTGTCCCAGATCACCGTACAGGAACCTGGCAGGACCATCCTTGGGACGCCCAAAACCACCATTCCTGCTTCATTGGGACCAACAATTGGAATTCAGGAGGAGGCTGACGACGCTGACTCCTGGCAGCTGGTAACCTCCTCCACAGGCAAACACAAAAAACCTTCCTCATATACTGTCTCTTTTTCTCACACACAGGGTAGTTCTACATCAACCCCGCAAATCCCATTGAGGAACAGATTCCAGCTGCTTCAGGGAAGACCTGACAATGAGGAACAGGAAGATATCCAGCAGGAGGTTCCGGTCCCAGAGACATCAGTACGGTCCTCCCCTAAGAAGCGTAGAGTGGTGGTAATTGGGGATTCAATGCTGAGGGGCACGGAGGGCCCAATCTGCAGACCAGATATTCAATCGAGAGAGGTTTGCTGTTTGCCAGGAGCCAGGATCCGGGATGTAACCGCCTGCTTGGACAGTCTCCTCAAGCCCCAGGACCACTTCCCCATGCTTCTTATCCATGTCGGAACCAACGATACCGCCAGGAGCACCCCGGAGAGGATACCTGAGGACTTTGGTGCCCTGGGTGAGAAGCTGAGGAGGTTGGATGCACAGGTTGTGTTCTCCTCGATCCTTCCAGTAAGGGGCAAGGGAAGAGCCAGAGAGAATCGGATCCAGAAGGCAAACGACTGGCTGCAAGGATGGTGCAAGGAGATGAACTTCGGGTTCCTGAACCACGGAGAGGCACTACAAGGACTACAGGGACCAGATGGGTTGCACCTGTCCAGCAGAGGGAAGAACGTCTTTGGACACCGATTAGCCCGCCTACTCCATAGGGCTTTAAACTAGGTAAGTTGGGGGAGGGTACGGGCACTAATAACCTATCCAATGAAGTAATCTGCAAATACCATTCAGGATCTGAGGTATATACACATAGCAATCATGGATCTGGGGGGGGTGCTCACATTTCCGTGTTCGGGGGGGATACTGACATTTCCGAGTCCGGAGTAAGTTCACACTGTGTTTCAGGGTCTAAGGAGAATACACACATTGCAAACAATACCAAAGGAGCCGATGGAGCTCAATCGGGAATATCACTAGATAGCCATAACAAACCTAGGATTTGGAAGGCTATGTACGTCAATGCCCACAGTTTGGGCAACAAGATTCTGGAATTGGAGACGGAAATGAGGGGCGCCGACCTAGATGTGGTGGCGATATCCGAAACCTGGCTTACAGACTCTCACAGGTGGGACATGGTCATACCGGGTTACAATT
Source organism: Geotrypetes seraphini (assembly GCF_902459505.1). Lineage (NCBI taxonomy): Eukaryota > Metazoa > Chordata > Amphibia > Gymnophiona > Dermophiidae > Geotrypetes > Geotrypetes seraphini. The sequence continues at coordinate 17,238,019 of NC_047085.1, forward strand.
TGTTCCGCCGAGACAGGGAGGGCAAAATGGGAGGAGGGGTAGCACTATATGCCAAAGATGACATCAAAGTTACCAGAATCACAGATGTTAGGTACACAGGGGAATCCCTTTGGGTAAATTTGGCCAGGGGAAAGGACAAATGCCTGTACCTTGGCATAGTATACAGACCTCCAAGGCAACAGGAAGACCTTGATATGGAATTAATCGAGGACATAGAGAATATCACCTTGCGTGGGGACACAGTATTGATGGGTGACTTCAATATGCCTGACGTGAATTGGAACACACTTTCCTCTGCGACCGGCAGCAGCAGAAGGCTATTAAACTCTATAAAGGGAGCAAGACTCAAGCAAATGGTTTTGGAGCCAACTAGGGATCAAGCGATTCTAGACCTAATACTTACCAACGGAGAAAGTGTCACAGATGTCTCTGTGGGAGACACGCTGTCATCCAGTGACCACAACATGGTATGGTTTAACCTCAGAAAAGGTTTCACCAAATCCAACACATTAACTAAGGTCCTCAGCTTCAAGGACACCAACTTCGAGGACATGGGGGAATTCATCCATCAGTCGCTGCAAAACCAAGCAGAGACTGATAATGTAGAGGAATTGTGGTCAACACTGAAAGCTACCATACACGAAGCAACAAACCGATTTATTAAATCTGTAAGTAAACGACGAAGAAAAAACAAACCACAGTGGTTCTCTACGGAGGTCTCCAACCTCATAAAAGAGAAGAAAAGAGCATTCATCTCCTTTAAACATTCAGGGAAGCAGGGCTCCAGGGAAGACTATCTGGCCAAGTCAAGAACCGTCAAAACAGCAGTCAGAGAGGCCAAATTGCAGGCGGAGGAGAATCTAGCAAAGAATATCAAAAAGGGCGATAAAGCATTCTTTAGGTATATTAGTGATAGAAACAGGAACACAGGAGGGATAGTACGCCTTAGGAAACCGGACGGGAACTATGTAGAATCAGACTCCGAGAAGGCTAAACTGTTAAATGAATACTTTTGCTCAGTTTTCACCCGTGAGACGCAGGGATCCGGCCCTCAGCTACCAACAGGGGATAGCTCGATAGACCCGTTTTGCAGCTTCGAGTTTACGCCCAGTAGTGTTTACAGTGAACTATCCAAACTCAAGGTTCACAAAGCTATGGGGCCAGACAACATACACCCCAGAGTACTCAGGGAGTTAAGAGACACCTTGGCGAAACCACTATCAACACTCTTCAATCTCTCCCTCGGCAAAGGAAAAGTCCCGCTAGACTGGAAAACGGCTAATGTCATTCCACTCCACAAAAAAGGAAGCAGGACGGAAGCTACGAACTACAGACCAGTGAGTCTCACATCAATAGTAAGCAAACTAATGGAAACTCTAATCAAGCACCAATTGGATACGGTCCTTAACGAAGGGAATCTGCGAGATCCCCGTCAACATGGGTTTACAAAGGGGAGGTCCTGTCAATCCAACCTGATCAGCTTCTTTGACTGGGTGACGAGGAAGCTGGATATTGGGGAGTCCCTGGACGTCGTGTACTTAGATTTCAGCAAAGCATTCGATAGCGTACCACACCGCAGGTTGTTGAGCAAGATGAGCACTATAGGTTTGGGAGATACCTTGACTACATGGGTGGGGGACTGGCTGGGGGGTAGACTTCAGAGGGTGGTGGTGAATGGCTCCCCCTCCGAAACGACAGAGGTGATAAGTGGAGTGCCGCAGGGCTCGGTCTTGGGCCCAATCTTGTTCAACATCTTCATAAGGGACTTGGCTGAGGGGCTTCAGGGTAAATTAACGTTATTCGCCGATGATGCCAAATTATGCAATATAGTGGACAAGAACACAACAGGACCTGACAACAAATCCAAGACCGATAGTATGGCACACGACCTCCTCCTACTGGAGAATTGGTCCAGGACCTGGCAACTAAACTTCAATGCCAAAAAATGCAAGGTCATGCACCTTGGCAACAAAAATCCATGTAAGACTTACACTCTTAATGGTGAGATCCTAGAGAGAACTGTAGCGGAACGAGACTTAGGGGTAATCATCAGTGAGGACATGAAGACTGCAACTCAGGTGGAGAAAGCTTCATCTAAAGCCAGACAAATCATGGGTTGCATACGAAGGAGTTTCGTTAGCCGTAAGCCCGAAGTCATAATGCCATTATATAGGTCCATGGTGAGACCCCATCTGGAATACTGTGTACAATTCTGGAGACCACATTACCGCAAAGATGTGCTGAGACTTGAATCGGTCCAGCGAATGGCTACACGGATGGTCACGGGGCTCAGGGATCTCCCGTATGAGGAACGGCTGAATAAATTGCAGCTCTACTCCCTAGAGGAACGCAGGGAGAGGGGGGACATGATCGAGACATTCAAGTACCTCACGCGCCGTATCGAGGTGGGGGAGGATATCTTCTTCTTCAAGGAACCCACGTCAACACGAGGGCATCCATGGAAAATCAGGGGAGGGACATTGCATGGCGACACCAGGAAATACTTCTTCACCGAGAGGGTGGTGGATCGATGGAATGGTCTTCCGATGCAGGTGATTGAGGCCAGCAGTGTGCCTGATTTTAAAGCTAAATGGGATCGAAAGGTGGGATCTCTTCGCAAAGGGAGGTAGGGAGGGTCATTGGTGTGGGCAGACTTGATGGGCCTTGGCCCTTATCTGCCGTCACTGTCTATGTTTCTATGTTTCTAACCTGTAATCTATTCTGAGCTCTTTGGGGGGTTAAAAAAAAAAAAAAAAAAGAATTAAATAAATAAATAAACTCTGGAATTTGTTGCAGAGAATGTGGTGAAAGCAGTTAGCTTAGCAGGGTTTAAGAAGGTTTGGATAATTTCCTAAAACAGAACAATTATTGAGATGGACTTGAGGAAATCCACTGTTTTAATCCTTGGGATCTTGCCAGGTATTTGTGACCTGGATTCTCCACTGTTGGAAAGAGGATATTGGGCTTGATGGACCTTTAATCTCTTTTTTTTTATATACTTTTAAAAATTTACATTTTCCATAATAACAAAAGAAACAAGCCAAAAATTCTCAATAACTAAAATACATAGATATTATAAAAAGTAAAAGGTAACTATTTAAATATCTAGTCCACAACAAGGATGAGAGAAATTTATATATCTACAAAATTAAAGAACATATAAAAAATTCAAGATTTTGAAAATATTTCTTAATTCCTATTATATCAATCCCTCAACCTTTTTCAAGAATCTAATCCCTTAAGAAAAATCTCCAGTCGTAAAGATTCAAAAAACCACATATTGCTTATTTGGAAATGTTATCAAACACTTACAGGGAAAATATAAAAAGAAAGTAGTCCCCAAGTTTTGGAACAGACCTCGTACATAAGAATATAACTCTTAGATTCTTATGTGCGAGGTCTGTTCAAACAGTTCCAGGTCAAAGTATAGTTTCCCCTCTGAATCCACGGTTTCAGTACCTGCAGATTCAGTTATTCGCGATTTTGTTTTTAAACAAAACTTTGGTGGTCTAGTGGCGACACGGGGCAGGATCGATCGTCCTACTTTCCTGCCCCGTGCAGAGCCATCATCAAAATGGCTGTCGTGAGTTCCCATTGTAATCTCGAGCCCAGGGTCAATCTAGCCCAATTTTTCTTAGTACTCATCCAGATCAAGAAGAACTCAAAACCTATTCACCTTCCCACCTAATAACGGAACCCGTCTTAAGAAACTATACGACAGCCTTCTAGCGACACAGGCAGCAAAAATTGACCCCACCAAACTAATGATCAATACAACAGACATCAAAGTGTTTCGAAAAGAAATCAAAACATTTCTATTCAGAAAACACGTCATTACCAACTAATATCCTCCCTTTATGCACAAGCTCTCCCTCGATAGAATAACACATTAATTCAATTCTTAGATCCTTTCCTATCATACATACTCTGATTCCTATGTAAACATTTTCCACACTATCCAATAAATTTCTTACTTCATTATTAGGTAACTTCCAATCTGTAAACCGTATATACTGATAATCTCCACTATATTCTGTTATCAATTGATTCCCTTGATATGTAATTCTCAAAATTGAATCCTCTACCACACCATGTAATGTACACGAATAACTGTTATGTAATTTATCTAGATAATCTTTATTACGCAATTCTTTTGGTAATTCCTATAATTTGTATTCCGCCTTGAACAATATATAATGTATAATGTACTCGAAATTAATTTTCCTATGAACTGTTTTCCTACCTTCTTCTACTCTATGTTTATAACCTAACTAATTTATTTTTCTCAAGTACTTTAGCAAGAATGTGAGCCTTTGGGACAGTCAGGGAACTCTAAGTACTTTCTCTTCATCTTAATTAATCTTACTTATTGCATTTCTTCTGTTTCTACTGTAAACCGCTTAGAACCTCACGGTACAGCGGTATATAAGAAATAAAATTATTATTATTATTATTACTCGTCAAGTATACAACATTACAGTAGTCCAGTATATTCAGAAGTAGTGTCTGAACTAGAATTATAAAAGCAGCGGCATCAAAGTAGGATGTGATGGTCCGTAATTTCCATAAAGTATAGTATCTCTTCTAAACCATAGAAACGTAGAAACATAGAAGATGACGGCAGAAAAGGGCCATAGCCCATCAAGTCTGCCCACTCTAATGACCCATCCCCCTAGAGATCCCACATGTCTATCCCATTTCCTTTTAAAATCTGGCACGCTGCTGGCCTAAATCACCCGAAGTGGAAGTTCATTCCAATGATCAACCACCCTTTCGGCGAAGAAGAACTTCCTGGTGTTTCACGGATGTTTCACGGTCAAGCACTGATCAAGAACAACTCCCAAGATTTTAATTGTAGGGCTTATTGTTTATGACACTGAATTGATCTTAATACACAGGTATACTTTTCAGCATAGCATAATGCATGAATCTCACATTTTCATCAGTCCAGATTTTATACGCTGCCTTAAAGCCTTTATAATTTTTCAACAAGATTTACTCAATAAATTGACTGAAATTCTTAAGCTCCTATCTTTAGAGACGTCTCGAGGGAGTTAGACGTCGATACGAATCCATGTTTTACCCTGACCAGGCTGTTTGAAGGCAGGTCCTCCTAAGTAAAGTTAAAAGTGATTAGTGATTGAAATTCGCTTAAAAAAATACATATACTTCATGCGTAAATCTCCCTCAAACCTCTATAAGGCTTCTAGAGTGAACTCAGCATAGGTGCTATGATTTACAATTTGGCCGTGGAGTTTTTAAGCTTTCAAAACATCATGACCACTTGAGTCTTTCATCCAATGATCCCTGGTACTGTGCTTCTCCTTAGTAACAGGGCTGGAATCTTTGATGCTATAGGGCTTCCTGCCTTCTCCCTGTCACATCTTTGCTTGGCTGAGCCTGGCAAGAGCAATTTTTCAGATGTCATAACATTTCTGAATTAAAAAAGTTATAAAAAAAAAATTGTATCTTCACTGGAAAATGTCCAGTCAAATCTTTTGTAATCCGCCTTGAACTGCAAGGTATAGGCGGAATAGAAATCCGTAATGTAATGTAATGTATGGAGTTTGCTCCAGATTTGTTGGTTGGGCTGAGAACTTTTCAGCGGCCCCTCGCTAATTTTCATGAAGAATCACAGACTGACTTGTGTTATTTTTTGCTTGGCTGGGCCTGGCAAGAGCAATTTTTCCCATGAATAAGGGCCTTGATATCCCAAATTCAGCCCATCTACATGGGAAGAACGCTGGGAGCATCTGATGTTTTATGGCCCTGATCTTCCCCGAGAGCCTTTGTGCGTGACTGGAGAGCGTTACGCTCAAATAGGCAAACACACAGACATCCAACATTTATTTCAGTGTTCCAAATGTATGTAGCCTACCGTTTTCTTCCTTGCTGTCTAAAGTCTGAATTTATACCAGAATGCTTGATACGAACTGAGTATTTTGGGGTATTGCCTCAGCTTTGCTCCAGGCTAAATTATAGCCTTGGGGTGAGGGTCTTGGAATGTAGCACTTGCCAACATTCTACAATATCACTTCCTTAAAACCAAACACACACATAATCAGACCTTTAAGTTGCTCCTCCTCAACACCATCCCTTACCCTACAGTTTTAACAAGTAGAAAAGTATACGGAAGCTAAGCATGTAATCCTTATACCATCTGTGTACTTAAACTCTGGAATTCGTTGCTGGAGAACGTAGTGAACTCAGTTAGCTTAGCAGGGTTTGAAAAAAGTTTGGATTATTTCCTTTAAAAAAAAAAATTCCACAAGCCATTATTAAGATGAACTTGAGGGAAATCCACTGCTTATTCCTAGGATAAACAGCATAAAATCTGTTTTACTCTTTGGAATCTTGCCAGATACTTGGGACCTGGGCTGGCCGCTGTTGAAAACAGGATACTGGGCTTGATGGACCTTTGGTCTGTCCCAGTATGGCAGCTCTTGTGTTTTTATGTGAGCCAAGTATAGGACAATCCAGCCATTGTGACATCACTGATGATGTTAAATCTTAGGCATTGGTGGAATGAGGCATTATGACATCACAATCTCAGCTCTGGAATGTTGCTCCTCTGGGTTTCTGCCAGGTACTTGGGACCTGGGTTGGCCACTGTTGAAAACAGGATACTGGACTGGGCTTGATGGACCTTCAGTCTGTCCCAGTATAGCAATTCTTATATGTTGGAAAGCATTCTTGACACTATGCCTTTGGCTTCTTTTCCCACTTGTTATTTATGTCCTCCATCTTATAAAAATACATTCAAAATAAGTAGGAACAGATCAGATTTTCACAATGACATGGAAATAATGCTTAAGAGCACTTAACTGGCCTATGAGAGCCTGAGAAACCTAGTACACAATAAGGACTTTTGGATGGCCCCTGTGAAGACCTAACAAGAGCATTCTTTGCAAGCCCATAACCTTCCCCTGGACACAGCTAAGAGCAGAGAGTCTCCCCGGCTGTCTTAAACTTTGGCCTCACACTGCCCTTAATTGGCACCCACTGTATTTTCTTTATACATAAGGTCATGGCTGAATACACAAAAGACAAATGAACTCATTATGCTGATGCCAGCAGGTTCCTTCAGGGAACAAGAACTTTTTATTTTCACAAATATCTTTTTTTTTCCAGTAAGGACATTTTTGCTTTATAGAGTCTCCGTTAATGAAACAAGGGCAACCCAGTGCACTGATTTTATCATTTGCGGTATGTTCTTTCCCTTAGAAAAATAAAATGCTTCTTTCAAAACAGTGCAATGTTGTGCCACAAATTGTATGAGCTGATGACCTGGTCAGGAAGCTGAATAAGGCAGCCCAGCTGCAGGTTGAGGGGGCCCTGCTAATCTTCAAAAAGGCTCTCGAATGTACTAATAAGTGACTATAACCAGTGCTGCTCTCCATTAGAGAATGACTCAGGGACAAAGTTTTCTCCATCCCCGCAGAAACTCATTTTCCCGTCCTGGCGAGTTCTTTTACTGTCCCTGCCCCATTCCCACAAGCTCCGCCCTCATCTGCACAAGCCTCAAACCCTTTAAAATCCTAAGTAGCAACATTCTAGAACTCAGATTGTGATGTCATAATGCCTCATTCCACCAATGCCTAAGCTCCGTCCTCATCTGCACAAGCCTCAAACCCTTTAAAATCCTAAGTAGCAACATTCTAGAACTCAGATTGTGATGTCATAATGCCTCATTCCACCAATGCCTAAGCTCCGTCCTCATCTGCACAAGCCTCAAACACTTTAAAATCCTAAGTAGCAACATTCTAGAGCTCAGATTGTGATGTCATAATGCCTCATTCCACCAATGCCTAAGCTCCGTCCTCATCTGCACAAGCCTCAAACACTTTAAAATCCTAAGTAGCAACATTCTAGAGCTCAGATTGTGATGTCATAATGCCTCATTCCACCAATGCCTAAGCTCCGTCCTCATCTGCACAAGCCTCAAACACTTTAAAATCCTAAGTAGCAACATTCTAGAGCTCAGATTGTGATGTCATAATGCCTCATTCCACCAATGCCTAAGATCCGTCCTGATCTGCACAAGCCTCAAACCCTTTAAAATCCTAAGTAGCAACATTCTAGAGCTCAGATTGTGATGTCATAATGCCTCATTCCACCAATGCCTAAGCTCCGTCCTCCTCTGCACAAGCCTCAAACCCTTTAAAATCCTAAGTAGCAACATTCTAGAGCTCAGACTGTGATGTCATAATGCCTCATTCCACCAATGCCTAAGCTCCGTCCTCATCTGCACAAGCCTCAAACACTTTAAAATCCTAAGTAGCAACATTCTAGAGCTCAGATTGTGATGTCATAATGCCTCATTCCACCAATGCCTAAGCTCCGTCCTCATCTGCACAAGCCTCAAACCCTTTAAAATCCTAAGTAGCAACATTCTAGAGCTCAGATTGTGATGTCATAATGCCTCATTCCACCAATGCCTAAGCTCCGTCCTCATCTGCACAAGCCTCAAACACTTTAAAATCCTAAGTAGCAACATTCTAGAGCTCAGATTGTGATGTCATAATGCCTCATTCCACCAATGCCTAAGATCCGTCCTGATCTGCACAAGCCTCAAACCCTTTAAAATCCTAAGTAGCAACATTCTAGAGCTCAGATTGTGATGTCATAATGCCTCATTCCACCAATGCCTAAGCTCCGCCCTCATCTGCACAAGCCTCAAACCCTTTAAAATCCTAAGTAGCAACATTCTAGAGCTCAGACTGTGATGTCATAATGCTTCATTCCACCAATGCCTAAGCTCCGTCCTCATCTGCACAAGCCTCAAACACTTTAAAATCAAGTGTCCGAGGCTTGCGCGGTTAAGGCAGAGCTTACAGGAATGGGGCAGGGACAAGGACAGCAACAAAACTCGTGGGGACGGGACAGGGAAGTTTCAAGTTTTAATCAAATTTGATATACTGCTTATCAAACTTCTAGGTGTACATGTTTAAAATTATAAAACTGGGGTAACGAATATTATGACAAAAATGACATACTACGGCAATAGGGATGGAGGTACGAAAATATATTTCAAAATAGGAAAGAGCCATTTAAGAGAAGTGCAAAATTGAGTTCCTGCAGGGATGGTGATAAATTTGTCCCCATGTCATTCCCATAGGAGGGGCCTTAGGCACCTGGGCCAACCACAGTTTTAGGCCCGTCTCCCAGTACATTCTGGGATGCACTGGAAGTGGCCTAAGATTCCAATTGGCCATATCCCTTGGGCCCCTCCTATGTGGTGGGTTTGGAGGTTCCAGGTGGGCTACCTTTGGGGGGGTGGGGGGTGTTTAGCAGGAGGGACTGGACATCTCTCCTGCTGGCGATCATTCCGCAGTTCGGGGGGGGGATGTCCGGAAGGATAGAATGGGCATCTCTCCTGCCAGCGATCATTGTGGGTAGCTTTGGGGGGTGTCCGCCAGGAGGGATTGTGCGTCACTTCTGCTGTAGTCATCCCAGGGGGGGGGGGGACGGGTTCCACAATTCTCTAACTGGCGCTTATGACAGACGCCAGTTAGAGAATCTTGCTGTTAGGTGAAGAACTGGCCCCTCCTATTACATTACATTACATTAGTGACTTCTATTCCGCTCGGTTCATAGACAACTCGGTGAAAGACAGCTCGGTGCCGACAACTGAGCGCAAGACGGAGGTGCGCGCCGAAGAAAATTACAGTTTTTAGGGGCTCCGATGGGGGGTTTTGTTGGGGAGCCCCCCCAGTTTACTTAATAGATATCGCGCCGGCGCCGCAGTGTTCCCGCTAAGCTGCGTTGGCCTGCGCTCGCGCACAAAATATTACATCGCAGCGCAAAGTTTCTCTTCACAGCGCACACACGCGTCGGTAAGGTAAGGGGACGCATTGGGGGGATTGCACTTCCCCACAATTGCCATGCTTCGGTTCCTCTTCTTCCTTCCTTCCTCCCCCCCCCCCCGCGGGACCCTGCGGCACCATCAACTCTTACTCCCTCTAATGTCGGCCCTGCAGCTCCAGACTTCCTCGCACCTTCTCCCCTCCCCCTTTGGATCGCTATTATTTTAAATGTTATAGCCGCGGAGCTGTATCCATCAGTGGAGATGTCTAACCTCGGCCTGCCCCGGAACTCTTACTGCAGCAGACGCCCGTCTAGGCAGGAACAGGAAGTCACTGTTGCAGTAAGAGTTCCGGGGCAGGCCGAGGTTAGACATCTCCACTGATGGATACAGCTCCGCGGCTATAACATTTAAAATAATAGCGATCCAAAGGGGGAGGGGAGAAGGTGCGAGGAAGTCTGGAGCTGCAGGGCCGACATTAGAGGGAGTAAGAGTTGATGGTGCCGCAGGGTCCCGCGGGGGGGGGGGGGAGGAAGGAAGGAAGAAGAGGAACCGAAGCATGGCAATTGTGGGGAAGTGCAGAGCTGCAGGGAAGAGTGTTGCGGTACCCAGCTGGAGGGAGAAGGAAGATGAGGGAGGGAATTAAAGGAGATGCCAGGGCTTGGAGCGTAGGAGGAAGGTATGCCAGTCTAAGGGAAAAGGAAGGGGGAGATGTGAGAGCATGGAGGGGGAGCGAAAGATGGAAGAAAAGGAAAGGAGAGAGATGCCAGAGAATCAGGGAAGGGGAGATACCAGACTATGAGGAGAGGTGTGGGAGAGGGAAGGCGAGGAGAGAGATGCCAGACCAATGGGGTGAAAGGAGAGATGGAAGGGGGAGGCATACAGTTTCTGGAAGGGGCATAGAAGGAGAGAAGATGCCATATAGGGGAAGAGAGACGGCAGACAGTGGATGGAAGGAAGAGAGTTACAAGAAGATGAGGAAAGGAGAAACCACAGAAGACAAAGGTAGAAAAAAATTTCTATTTATTTATTGCTTTAGGAGACATGTGTCACTGTTTCTGTGAAGCATTGTATGCAGAGTCCAGCTTCTTGCTGGTTCAATTTAACCTTTGTCTATGTATTTTTATTTTATCCCCCCTTTTACAAAACTGTGAAGCGTTTTTAGCACCAGCCTTGGTGGTAGCAGCTCTGATGCTCAGAATTTTATGAGCATCAGAGCTGTTACCTCCGTAGCTAAAATCCACACTACAGTTTTGTAAAAGAGGGAGGGGTTAGTTTGTGATTACATATTCCTTACTAGGCGAAGGTGTTTTCTGTGTTCTGTGTGTTCGAAAGACATGGTTTTCTGTTAGGATTGACGGTGTAGGATTGATCTGTGCTGGTCTGGCTTGTTTAGTTTTACAATGGGTGTATTGATGTACTGCTCACTGCAATATGTAAGATGCTGCCTTTTCCTAGGTACTCATGTGTGACGTGTGGTTTGTTACTAAAAATCATGTTTTTCTTACAGATGGGGGGGGGGTGCCAAAAAATGATGGGCCCCGGATGTTACATATGCTAGGTACGCCACTGTATGTAAAGATACCAGAAAGCTGGCGTAGCAAAAACTTCTAAGTTTTGAGTATTTAACCCTCCCACAATCTCACGGGCACTCGTTTCAAGTTTATTGAGATTTTGATTTAAACGCAATATCAAATATTTTCAATGCGTATAACAAAAATAAATTTGGGGAAATAAATAAAACCATTTGAAGTTCAAATGGTTTTATTTATTTCCCCAAATTTATTTTTGTTATACGCATTGAAAATATTTGATATTGCGTTTAAATCAAAATCTCAATAAACTTGAAACGAGTGCCCGTGAGATTGTGGGAGGGTTAAATACTCAAAACTTAGAAGTTTTTGCTACGCCAGCTTTCTGGTATCTTTACATACAGTGGCGTACCTAGCATATGTAACATCCGGGGCCCATCATTTTTTGGCACCCCCCCCCATCTGTAAGAAAAACATGATTTTTAGTAACAAACCACACGTCACACAATACATCAATGTTCCCGCTAAGCTGCGCTGGCGTGCGCTGGCGCACAAAATATTACATCGCAGCGCACACGTTTCTCGTCACAGCGCACGATCGGAAGAGGCGTACGGCAGATGGCAGGGCGGCGAGAGGAGAATCGGGCGAGTTGGCTCATAACTTGCTGGCGCCCGATATTTTTGGCTCACGGTGAAAAAAGTTTGCTCACAACACCCGCCCGCTTAGAGGGAACACTGGTTGTAACCCTCCACATTTTACTGTAAACTTAACTTTTTCCCTAAAAACAGGGAAAAAGTGAAGTTTTCAGTAAAATGTGGGGGGTTACAACCCCCCACAACGCCCCCTTAATGCGGTGCGATCTCTATTAAGTAAAGTGTGTGTGGGGGTTCCCCCCCACACCCCCCCCTGTCGGAGCCGTAAAAAAAGTAATTTTCTGCGGCGCGCACCTCCGCGTTGCGCTCAATTGTCTGCGCGCGCCTTTATCCCGGCGCGCTTTTGACCTGACACCATTCCGCTCATACCTTGCAGTTCTAGGCGGATTACAAAGAAGATAACTGGACATTTCCATGAGATTTGTAGTTTAAGGGAGCTGTATACATGGTTGATACTTTGGAGAGAGAAAATTACAAGAGAGGGTGTGACTTTGAGGGGGGATTTACAAGGGAGAGGAAAGGACAAGGGGAAGAGGTATGATATCTGGATAAATTTTTTGAATAGCAGAGTTTTGATTCCTTTTCGAAATGATTTGAAGTCGCTCGTTGTTGTCAGCAAGTTGGAGATGGAGTGGTCAAGTTTCGCAGCCTGCGTCGCTAGTAGGTTGTCAAACATCTTCTTGTGCCGAGTACCTTTGAAAGGGGGATAAGTAAATGGGGTCTGAGTTCTTCTTTGTCTAGTAGTGAGGTTCTGATTTAGGCGGTTGTTTAGGTAAGTGGGGGTGGTGCCATTTAAAGCTTTGAATAATAGACAGTATGCCTAAAAGGTCTTCTTTTGGGTATTTGGAACTTGGGCAAAATTTTGGTCAGGAATATGTTGTAAAGATAGACGTAGTGGCAGTCTGGGCGATTAAATGCCTAAACGTACAGGTAGACCATTCTCGAGAAAACAAAACAAAACACATTTTGGACGTTTTTTTGAGAATGGACATTTCCCTGCTGCCAACTTTGAACGCTTAGCGCCTTAGGCCAAAAAGGGACTTCAATTTTTTTTATTTTTTTATTACTCTCCTCCACAGCTCTTTGCACCTGCATTCTGAGGTCATAAGAGCTTTATGAATAAAGGTTAAGGCTCTTTATACCTACATTGTGATGTCACAGAACTTTATCGTTATAAAAACATGATGGCAGATAAAGGCCAAATGGCCCATCCAGTTTGCCCATCCACAGCATCCACTCTCTTTTCCTCTCCCTATAGGCTAAGGCTCTTTATACCTGCATTGTGATGTCATAGAACTTTATGGTTATAGAAACATGACAGCAGATGAAGGCCAATGGCCCATCTGTGGCATCCACTATCTCCTCCTCACCCTAAGAGATGCCTCTCAAAATGTCCCCACAGTTTTCAATTGTATGCTCTATTTTTCAAATACAGTGGTACCTTGGTTTAAGAGCATAATTCGTTCCAGAAGCATGCTCTTAAACCAAAACACTCGTATATCAAAGCAACTTTCCCCATAGAACATAATGGAAACTTGAACAATTCGTTCCACGTTCCACCAACCCCCTCCCCCCCCCGAGGCTACCGGCGCTGCTCCATCACCCCCTCCCCCCGCTCTAACCGGCATTGCACCCCCCCGAACCGGCATCGCAACCCCCCCCCGTGAACGCCCCCCCGCGAGAACCGCAAAGCACCCCCGTGCTGAAAGCGGCATCCGCCCGCCCTTCCTCCAAAGCACGGTCCTTACCCCTTCTGCTCGTTCTCCGAGAGACAGAAGGCCTTGAGCATGCGCAGATGCTCAAGGCCCAGCCCAGGCAAGAGGCGGGAGCTCGCATTCACCCTTACAACGAGCAGAAGGGGTAAGGACCTTGCTTGGGAGGAAGGGCGGGTGGATGCTGCTTTCAGCACGGGGGTGCTTTGCGGTTCTCGCAGGGGGGCGTTTGCGGGGGGGGGGGGGGGTTAGTTGCGATGCCGGTTCGGGGGGGTGCGATGCCTATTAGAGCGGAGAGGAGGTGCTCGTACACCAGAACATGCTCGGTTTGCAAGGCAAAAGTTTGCTGAGTGTAAAACACTCGCAAACCGGGGTTCCACTGTAATACATACTACTCGTATTTTCTGAAGATGACACAAAGAAATTTAATGTCTTTTTCTATTTTCATTTGGAAAACGACATGAAAGAACGTAGCAAATATCATTGGCATTGACTGCATGTCAGAGGATAAAGTACCCATGGACTTTCTCCGATAGGTTTACTTTGAAAATTGCCTCAATATGTGTCATGTAATGTAATGTAATGTAATTTATTTCTTATATACCGCTACATCCGTTAGGTTCTAAGCGGTTTACAGAAAATATACATTAAGATTAGAAATAAGAAAGGTACTTGGAAAATTCCCTTACTGTCCCGAAGGCTCACAATCTAACTAAAGTACCTGGAGGGTAATAGAGAAGTGAAAAGTAGAGTTAGAGGAAAAATAAAAATAAAATAAACATTTTAACAAGACAGCATTGATCTAAATACTTTGGAAGGTAGAAGAGAGGAGAGAAAGGAATAGAAGCAGAAGGGGGAGCCGTTGAACAGTAGAATTCTGGAGAAATTTAAATGATAGAAATAGAACAAAACAAAGACAAAAGGCAAAACAATAGATAAGATTAAAGATAAATCATAAGCTGGAAAGAAAAATAAAATAAAACTTTGTCTTCGATCCACGGTTTCGGCGTCAGTGATGAAGTGGAGCAAGTAAGTTTAGGAGGAGCGATTGACGTTTCCAGAAAGGACCTGACCCTATGCTGTCGTGTCGGAAGAAGAGATCTATGACATAATCCTGAAATCTCAAGCGTCGTTACATTTGTGCCTTATTTTGTAGGTTGGCTGAATAAAATAACTCATAGCTGGTTCAACCTGCCAAGAACACAAGATGTTGAACAGAAGCCGTCAAATCACACAAGTCTCTGCTTCTGCTGGAGAGTCTTCACAAAATGGCTGAAAATGAGACCAATGTGTACATTATCACCAAACACTTTTATGTGGTCCTAATTGAACCAAACACAACATGAAAAGTGGTGTACACTTCTCCCGCCGTATTCGCGGTTTTGATTATTCACGTTTTTTTTTAGCTTGCTGGCTCCTCCCCCCATATTACATCAGCTTGCATAGAGAAATCGCTGATTCCAAGCGTTTGCAGAGAAAAATCGCCGATTCACGGCACTTTCTTCACCGTGTTTTGCCTCTCCTTCGGGAACAGGCCAGGTCTCCCACCATGCTCTTCGCGGTTTCACCCTATTCATGATGGGTTTTAACAGAAAACTGAGAATAACGGATGAAAAAGTTATTCGCGGTTTTTCTGTATTTGCGGTTCTGTTAATCCCCTATCACTGCGAATATGGAGGGAGAAGTGTGTATGGACAAACGTCTTGTTTTGCTTCTCATTTCAAGTTCTAATTTAGTTTTATTTCTTTGTCGCTCCTTTTGCCATGTAGGGGCACTTTTACAAAAGTGCTTTACAGCTATTGTGTAACCATGTTACAGGGTTTTCTGATAGTTTGCCTGTTTCTCCATGGTAACTGAATTTTTCTGTCAAGAGTGTAGGGAGTGTGGGTACAAGCAGTTGCCAGCTCGTATGTTAGCCTTACCATCTCCTAACTGGCTAATGCACAGTTAACGCAGGACTAGGGTTGCCAGATATTGCTATTGTAAAATCCGGTCCCATGGCCCCGCCCACAGCCCCGCCCTGTTCCACCCAAGTTATGCGCCATTACTCCCCAGCCTCGCCCCCCCCCCCAAAAAAAATCTGTTCTCATGCTCGGGGCTGCGTCGGGAGGGAATCTGCACAATGGCACGATGACATCACACGCATCCGCGCATGCACAGAGGCTCTCCCGTCACGGTCTCGACCTGGAAGCTTTTCAAAAACCCGGACAAAGGGTCAGGTTTTGAAAAGCTGTCCGGACACCCAGACATGTTCTCTAAAAAGAAGACACGTTTGGGTAAATCTGGACGTCTAGTAACCCCTAGTAGGACCTACCACTTCCTACATAGGAGGTGCTAAGGCCCAGATTCTATAAACAACATCTATAGTTAGGCGCCTAGATTGGTCCGCCTAGCCAATCTAGGTGCCTAACTTAATTGTTCAAAAACCTTAATCGGCACCCATAATTGGCAATTGTAATTGATGTTAATTGCACTTAATTGGATAGTAGGTGCCTAACTTGGTAGACAACTAACACTTTGAGGTAGGCGCCTAGTCCAAGGTGCCTATCAGAAAGTAGGCGTGGTTAAGGGGCGGACTGTGGGCGTGTTTTTCATGTAGATGCTTGTTTTGGTCTGAGGCGCTCTTATTTAGGCCAAAATAGGGTTGCCAGGTCTTACTCCAATAAAATCCGAATCCTCTAGACCTGCCCCCCCCAGTTCTACCTATCCCCGCCCTGTTCTGATCCAGTCCCACCCCCAAACCTGCCCTAGACCTGCCCCCAGCTGCCTGCTCACATGTCCGGGGAAATCCGGACATCCGGTAACCCTAGGCCAAGAAAACCCTGGCGTAAATAGGCTGCGTCAAAGGTTAAGACGCTTAAGCCCATTTTGGACGCCATGAGGCGCGATTCTATAAAGTGCACCTAACTTTTTAGAATCGTTCTTGGTGCTGCATGATTCCGTGCCTAACTTTTAGGCGTCGTTTATAGACTCAGGGCCTAAGTGCTTGCTTCGGCATTAGTGACCAGCCCCGTGGACATGTAGCCAAAAGGTGAAAATCCTGGGAACACCCCTTCTTGATGCGGTGTTTGTTTTTGGCTTGCAGCACGTTAAAATCCTACATTAAGCCCCAAAACGTAACGCACTTTATTGAAAGGGCTTGCGCTATATGGTTTTAACTGCGCTAAAAGTGCCAGGACAAAATGAAATGTCTCCATACTGTGTTTTGTAACAGCACGCTCTTGGCAAAGACTTCAGTGCGCTCCAGGACGGATATGACCTCACGGATAGATTATGCCACTGGGTTGGCAACAGGAACAGTGAGGAATCCGCCCTGTGATGTTTCATGGTAGAGTACAGCAGTGGTTCGCTTTTGTCTTCTCCTCCGCAGTGTGTGGCTCCACTATGTTGCTGCTGCCCAACCAAGGCCTGCTTGGCCTACATCACCTGGTATTCCCGGTGACCCGTCAAATGCGCCCCGACATTTGCGTGCACTGAATGGGGAGGTGACCCGACAATTGCGCCCCACGAGGATACTATTTTGTCTTTTTGATTATCCTCTTTTTTGAGGGGAATCCCCCCCTACACTTAAAACATTCACTTCCTATCAAGTGTTAGGGTTAGGTTTACATCATGATTATGGGAACCCTTTTACGGGACATCTGGAAGGCCCTGATTTGCTCAGACTCCGTCCCTTGGGAGGGTCTTGAGGCGCCTCAGGCCCCTCCCAAGGGAAAGGACCTGAGCAGTCTGAGCAAATCAGGGCCTTCCAGATACCCACTTATGGCAGATTCAGTCACGGGACGCAATTGACGTGCGTCAGGGCACATTTGTCGGAGCGCAATTGTCGTGTGCACCGGTATTCCCAGGTGGTCTCCCATCCAGGTACTAGCCAGGCCTGACGCTGTTTAGCTTTTGATAGTATGAGCAAGTCTACTCAGGGCAGCCAGGCATATACTAATCCTCCTCATAGTTAGTGCTATTTAGCTGATAGGAATGGCTCTCAGCTGCTTATATTCAGTGGGAGAGACTCGGCTATCTCCCGGTCACCGGTTATATCGTGCTGATATTCATTGGCTAACCAGCTAAGTCTAGCGGCCGGATAGACCCACTTAAGTTGCAGGTTATCTTTGGCCTCTATGACTAAGCCAGCCATCCAAGGAATATTGGCTTGGCTGGTTATGTCAAACATGGCTGAACTTAGCCCAGAAATCCAAAGCCCCCCAGCTCTGAACTTCTGTGCTCGCCGCCGACTGTGAGAGGTAGCCGGGCTGTCTCCCACGGTCTGAATATCGGGCCCAGTGTATTTAGGGGCAGTGGCACCCGCCACGGCGGGCGTTTACAAGACGGGCTTGACGGGACCCTAGCTGCTGGAAATGTAAGCCGGGATTTCGCTTTTTCGGTGCCTAGGGCCACATCAGAATTGCGGCCAGCGGCGTATAGTGGCAACAAAGTCTGGTGCGCCCTTCCGGGCTTTGGCGTCACTATGCGCTGCTAGCCGCCAGGGAGATAGGCGCCGGTCGGGGGAGGCTGCTTAGCAGCGGCTACCTTTTAATTGGTTTTAAGCAATGCAATCAATTACTGCGTCGTCTATCACCAATTAAAACAATTAAGCTAGGTGGCGGGGGACAAGAATTAGCCCCTGACTGCTTTGAACAGACTGGGAGTTTTATCTTATGGTACAAAGCCTCAATGAACTCCTTTACAAAGCAGACGTTGCTCTTGTTCACATCTATTTTTTTGTTGTTGTTTGTTTAATTAGAAATAAGACACATTCATTTGTGCTCTGAAAACTGTACAGAAGGAATGGGCAAAAAGAGTGATTAAAAATAAAAGCTGGAATTAGCCAGAGGAAACCGAGTGAGAAATAAAAATAGAAAAAAATACAGAATTTTAGTAATTACATAATACTGTTAATGTTCTGAAATTCGAAGACCTTGAGATGCAGAGCGGGCAAGAAAGGGAAACAACAGAAAAGGGATTAAAACATAGTAGAAAGATAGGCTGTGCGCTAAAAGTCCTTATGTATAATTATAATAATTACATTATTGTACAACATGGCAGCTGGGGCCTTGTGCTTTCTCTTCATACAGTATATAATCTAGAATCTGACAATTACATCACAGTTTTAAGTATTCTTTCATCTTATTTACTATTTGGATTTAATAATTTTTAAACTTTTTTATCATTTTCTGACAAGAGAAATGTCATTTTTAAAAATGGCGCAAAATGCTTGCATATCAAGCAACTTCCATCAAAAGGTAAAAACGTCGGCACCTTTTCCCGCTGACGTGTACAGCGTTAACTTTTGCTTCAGCTCTCAGATCCGCCCTTCGTTCTTGGGGCCAACATGATGCGTCTCATCGGGACAGAGAATTCCGACTCCGTTCTGCGTGCGCACCACTGCTCGGGCAATTTCAGGAGGTGGGGAGGGGAGTGGGAGGAAAGGGCCACTGATCCAGGAGCTCTAGCTATGGTTAAAATCGATCAGCCCGAATGGTAACATTTCCCGTCCATAACTGCGGCCTTTGCCCTCCAATCTGCTATGTTTTTACAGACCAATGTAAAATGAGGTTTAGCATGGCAATGACAGAAAATAAGAGGGGACAGTTCTGCGTGCTGAGATGGTATTTCCCCCCCTCCAAAGATTTTCCAGGCTAGCTTCCTGATGGTGACAGAATTTCTACATGACATAAGCTCCTCGTTCATTGTCTACAGCCAACGTCTTCATGTATCCAGCTGGGACCTGGTTGAATTTAGCCTTGAGTCACTGAAAGCTCAGCAGAAGGAAAGCTTTCTTTGTAACAGTCAAAAGAAAAGGCCTGCACTTTGCTGTTTATGATTGCTCCATGCTTTCACTCTTCGTTCTTCTCCCTGGACACAAGTTGGTGGTTCCAATGCATGAACGAGAGGTTTGCCCTGCTCTATGCATTGACTCTGGAAAGAGTCGAAGGGTTTGGACGGGATGTACCTCCGCAAACAGCCATTCACTTGGCATGTCTTCTAATTGCACTCTAGGCCTGCATGAGTGCTACAATCCTACTTCACAAACACGTTTTAACAGTAGGATATCAGAAATGGAATCAACCCTACCTTCTCTTCTGTCCTTTCTAGAATATCTGGGGACTTCTAATGGCATGACAGCTAATATATTTTTAGCTGACACTCAATAACCAAGATCCATCAGTTGTTCCACTAGATTAATCTAAATTCTAGGAATGAGAACCTCTCGTCTTCACGTCTACCTCATCATTCTTCCCTGTTCCTCACCGTAGTTCCCAGTCTCAGAGCATGAAGTCCTCCGTGTCTTTGCAGGTAACCTCCTGGCCTTCTCAGGGTGTCCAGCCTCCCTCTTTCAGCCTTACCTGGGAAAAAAAGTCATGTTGCTCCGAACCTACCGCTACGATATTTTCTATGAAGTTATATCCCTTTCTGAGAACAATGCAAAAGTATTTTAACCAGGTTTCAAAAGAAACCAAACTTTTTTTTTGTTTTCTCTCTCTCTCCTGTTTTAGTTTAAGGTAATAATTTTTCTTCTGGAAAAAAAAATATCTATTCCTCTTTTCAGACTTCGGTCTGAAGGTCAATAATGTCTTGTCCCACCAGAGGTATCGTTGCTCCCGTTTTCTCCCACTCCACAGTCTTTAATTCATAAGGAGAGGGTGCAAAAGTCTCCATGTCCTTTTTAACCCATGATGGTGGGGAATGGATTTTCCTGATTCCTTCCCAGGGCCTCTTGTTTGGTGTCTGCTGTTTTTCTTGCTGTGGACAAGAAGAAGAACATCATTTGGCAAGTTGTATATAAGAAATTGAAACAAACATAGGGGGGGTTCTCTTATTAAGGCGCGCTAACTGATTTAGCCTTAGCATTTAGCACACCCTACCTTTAGCAAAAGGACCCCATAGTTCTAGGCAGAGAATAAGTACAACAAATGAATAACTTTTTTAGTATTGGCATAAGAAATCACAAGAGTAAGTATCTACCGTATTTTTTGGACCATAAGATACACTTTTTGGACCATAAGACGCGTCTTAGGGACTGAATACACTGTGCCCCCCCCCCCCCGGTACCTTTTTAGCAGTTACTGACTGCAGCCAATCACAGAGCGGTGTGGGACCAGCCATAAAGCGCAAAGGTCACACTCCTGCGTTGTGCGTTGCTCTTCTAAGACCAAGGCAGCTGTCCAGGAGATCGTGTTGGACCACCATCAGTAAAAAAGGTACTGGGGGGAGGATGTGGGCGGCTTCGGGCTTCGGGATTCCCAACACCAGACGCACCTACGTGTAGAGGAGGAAAAACCAAGAAGAAAAAAATTCTGAACCAAATTTTTTTTTTCTTGGTTTTTCCTCCTCTACAAGTGGATGCGTCTTATGGTCCGAAAAATGCGATACTTGCTTTATGTTTGTAAAACGTTGGATGCACAAGTATATCTGGCACACAATAAAGTATCTTTTCCTAAGGTTTATTTATCAACAGTATCAAAAAAGCAGCCTAGATATTTAAATTATAACCCATTTAGAGACCTCAGTGGTGCAACCGTGTGTCCGTTTTCATACACAGATTCAATAGCACCAGAATTTTCTTCGGCCTATTTTTTGATTTTTGTTATTTATTTTAATTTTCATTTCATTTATCAATATTAGTATTCAAATACTCATCTCTTTAAGAAGCATAGCAGAGGATCTTCATCCAACATAAGCTATGTTTCGCCCAAGGGGCTTTATCAAGGTATTTCCCCTTAGTTATGCCGGTTCCATGATTGCTAGTCAGTCAATGGTTTGCTACTAAATTGTTTTTTGTGTCCTTACAGGGGTGATGTGTTCATGAATCATTTCTGACAGGTTCAAATTTTTAACGTTCTGGTGTGTAAATACGAAAAAAAAAATCTCATATCCTGACGGCTACCCAGTCGTTTCATTCCAAGTTTCCTCAGGGGCTACGTCTCTTCAATTGATCACACCTCTGCTTATTTAGCTTTTGAGGTAAGATGAATGCACCACAAAGGTCACTTTGGGGCCCTTTTATCAAGCTGCGGTAGGGGGTTTAATGCGCGTAATAACGCGCGTTAAACCGCCTGCCGCGCTAACCGCTAACGCCCGCATTGAGCAGGCGTTATTTTTTTAGCCGACTGCGGGGGTTAGCGCGTGTTGAAATGTCTGACGCACTAACCCCGCTAGTGCTGCTTCATAAAAGGACCCCTTTGTGGTGTTCGAAGAGCGGCGCTTTCGTCTTACCTCAAAAGCTAAATAAGCAGAGTTGTGATCAATTGAAGACACGCAGCCCCTGAGGAAACTTGGAGTGAAATGGCTGGGTAGCCGTCAGGTTCTGAGATTTCTTTGTATTTACACACCAGATCGTTAAAAATTTGAACCTGTCGGAAATGATTCTTGGGCGTTTGAGGTCTTGGGAAGAAATCATTTGGACTCTGCACCAGTTTGTTCTCTGCTGTTGCTATCATAGTTGTTTTCAACAAATTGTGATTTTCCATATTCTCTTTGAACTACAAGCAACATTATTCTACTGACCCAGGAGCATCAAGCCGCAAAGCCACAGTTCAGTACTCCCAGGACACATCTTAATGAGGCCACCATAGTTAATGTAGGATGCCCCCTAAATGCTCCCCAGTCACACTAATCACTACAGAAGCCTTGCTTGTTCAACCCCTGGAATTGCCCCCAACCTTGAGGGCCCCACAGAAGTGCCCTGACCAGAAGTGACCCCCAACTTGGAAGTACACTCCTCCCTCAATATTCACAGGGGTTATGGGCAGAGCCGGCCCGCGAATATTGAAAATTTGCAAATAAGTTTTGGACTGACTCTGACCCACTCCAGTTTCCCTCCCGCCTTCCTGGACCTTACCTGGTGGTCTAGCGGTCTATTGGGGCAGAAGCGATCTTCCTATGCCTCTACCCCGTGCACATTACTCATCCAAAATGGCTGCCGTGAGTTCCTGTAGTCTCGTAGCCCCGAAAGACTGCTAGACCACCAAGTAAGGTCCGGGGAGGTCCAAGAGGCGGGAGGGAGATGGGGTGATTCTGGTTTTAGGAAATTGCGAATAATCATAATTGTGAGCCCTAAAACTGCGAATCGGGAGGGGTAAGTATAATCTTCCAGGTCAAACCTCTCCCTCCCAACTAGATCCAATTATCCTACCTGCGCAAGCTCAAAGAACAGTACGTAAATGGAATATTGGCATTTATACCCGTGCTTGTCATTTAAATATAGGTACAATATGGTATAATTATAAAGGGATTGGAATGACATCTTTATGTAGAAAGACTGAACAGATAAGGGTTCCTCGGGCTGTATAAGAGGTGCATGATATGGAATATGACAGAATAGTTAGTTATGAGCAGTATGGCACAAGCAGAGCAATGAAGTTACTAAGTAATAGATTTAAAACAAATTGAAGAAAATATTTCTTCACACAACATGTAATTAAATTCTGGAATTCGTTGCCGGAGAATGTGGTAAAATCAGCTTGACGGGGTTTAAAAAAAGGTTTTGCTAAATTCCTAAAAGGGAAGTCCATTGGCCATTATTGAGATGATTTAGGGAAATCCACTGCTTATTTTTAGGATAAGCATAATAAAATCTGTTTTATTACATGGGATCTAGCTAAGTACTTAGGACCTAGGTTGGCCACTGTTGGAAACAGGATACTGGGCTCGATGGACCTTCAGTCTGTCCCAGTATGGCAACTCTTATGTTTTTATGTGAGCTGAGTATTAGACAGTCACTGATGAGGTTGGCTCTTAGGCATTGGTGGAATGAGGCATTATGACATCACAATCTGAGCTCTGGAATGTTGCTACTCTTTGGGTTTCTGCCAGGTACTTGAGACCTGGGTTGACCACTGCTGGAAACAAGATAGTGGGCTTGATGGACCATCGGTCTGTCTTAGTATGGCAAATCTTATGTTCTTATGTGAGTCAAGAATAGAACAATCAAGCCATTGTGACATCATTGATGAGGTTGGCTCTTAGGCATTGGTAGAATGAGGCATTATGACATCACAATCTGAGCTCTGGAATGTTGCTACTCTTTGGGTTTCTGCCAGGTACTTGGGACCTGGGTTGACCACTGCTGGAAGCAAGATAGTGGGCTTGATGGACCATCAGTCTGTTTTAGTATGGCAAATCTTATGTTCTTATGTGAGCCAAGAATAGAACAATCAAGCCACTGTGACATCACTGATGAGGTTGGCTCTTAGGCATTGGTAGAATGAGGCATTATGACATCACAATCTGGAATGTTGCTGCTCTTTGGGTACTTGGGACCTAGATTGGCCACTGTTAGAAACAGGATAGTGGGCTTGATGGACCTTTGGTCTGCCCCAGAATGGCAATTCTTATGTTCTAAGAAATAAGGCCTAGAGGGTATTCCATGAGACTCTTTCAAAAGAGTGCCCCACACCCACAGCTACAGACCACAGTGCCTGTACTCTTTCCCAGACAGAGCTGTCCCAGGATTACTGGTAACCTGTATAACACAGGGAAGCCTCACAAAGGTTGAATAAAAACATAAAAATAAAAAAAAACTAATGCAGAGCAGAGGAAGACACCTCAACTCGCTTGCAGAAGGTAAAACTGAAGAGAGGGGGCTCTGCCCAGAGGGACACAGAGGCGGAGCTGAGAAAAATGATTGATGCTTTGTATAAGAGACTCATGAGTTATGGTGCATGACCCAGCCATAATGAATCGGATGCTGTTTGCACAGGAATTCTTATTCGTACAAGGCTGTTGTGTACATATCACCATCCAACCGGGATAAGCAATGTGCTTGCTTCAGTTGGTTAAATAATAATTTTTGCTTTGTTGTAAAGACCCAGAATTTAGTCACCCAAGCCTAGGATTGCTGGGTTGTTATTCCTTCCTGTAAGCTGATCAACAAGGGCTTGGTCTCTGCTCTCCTGTGAGCAGTGAAGTATTTATTTCAAGCTACTGGGTTCAGATAAATGAAATGCTTGAATAGACCATGGAATAATACTGACAAATAGCTCCCAGCTGGTCTCAAGCCATGGAATCAGCAACAAAGACCGATTAGACTCTGTGTTACCAGTAATTCAAAAAAGGAATAGCATAGCCATTTTTTCACTACCTGGTCTCATAAAATGTAATATTTATTGTTACTAATTTTTTTGCAGGAATACTTCCAATTAATTCTCTTGGCCTACTAAATCCCTTTTCCACCCTTCCTCACCCCTCCTGCCAGCAATAAAAGCCACAAGCACATGGGACCACACCAGAGCTGATCAAATAACAACTCCTTGATTACACATTGTAAGATGTCAGCAAAAACCCTATTGGATATCACAACAAAATGAGTTATATTTTTTTATTCAGTTTTCTATACCGTTCTCCCTGGGTTGCTCAGAACAGTCTACATGAATTTATTCAGGTACTTAAGCATTTTTCCCTGTCTGTCCTGGTGGGTTCACAATCTATCTAATGCACCTGGGGCAATGGTGGGGTTAAGTGACTTACCCAGGGTCACAGGGAGCAGCATGGGTTTAAAACCTTTTCCCAATGCATCTTTAGGGTATGTATTGGTGGATCCTCTTCTGCTGCTACCCCGTTAGCGGTTGGTGTACCCCAGGGTTCTGTCTTAGGACCTCTTCTCTTTCTACACCTCTTCCCTCGGTGCCCCGATCTCCTCCCACGGCTTCCAGTCTCACCTTTCTGCTGATGACTCCCAGATCTACCTCTCTACACTTGAAATTTCACCTAAAGTCTAAAAAAATGTCTCTGCTTGTTTGGCTGACATTGCTGCCTGGATGTCCTGCCGTCATCTGAAACTAAATATGTCCAAGACTGAGCTGCTCCTCTTTCCTTCTAAACCCTCTGCTCCTCCTTTCTCAGTCTCTGTAAATAATACTGTCATCGTTCCAATCTCCTCTGCTCGCAACCTTGGAGTGGTCTTCGATTCTGACCTCTCATTTTCTAAATATATCCAACAAGCTGCTAAGACCTGTCGCTTCTGTCTCTTCAATATTACCAAAATTCGCCCCTTCCTCTCTGAGCACACTACCTGGACACTTGTCAAACTCTCTCGTAACCTCACGCTTAGATTACTGCAATCTACTCCTAACTGGTTTCCCGCATTGTCGCCTCTCCCCCTTGCAATCTGTGCAAAACATCTTCTACCAACCTCGCTACGCTCATGTCTCCACTCTCCTTAAGTCACTTCATTGGCTCCCTATCTGCCATCGCATGCAGTTCAAGTTCCTATTGCTGACCTACAAGTGTGTTCCTTCTGCTGCCCCTCAATATCTCTCCTCACTTCTCTCTCCTTATCCACCTCCCAGAGAACTCTGTTCCTCAGATAAATCACTCTTAGTGTTACCCTTCTCCTCCACTGCCAACTCCAGACTTCGTTCCTTTCATCTAGCTGCCCCCTATGCCTGGAATAAATTACCCGAGTTTGTCCGTCAAGCCCCTTCCCTTGTTTAAAAGCAGACTGAAAACCCACCTTTTTGATATAACCTTCAATCCTAAACCATATTCCCTGCCCTCCAACCCAGCCAGCTGATTAACCCTTCCCCTTAACTGTATCCATAACATCCTGTTTGTCTGTTTTGCCTGTTTAGATTGTAAGCTCTTTCGAGCAGGGACTGTACAGCGCTGCTTGAATCTGGTAGCGCTATAGAAATAATTCATAGTAGTAGTAGTAGTAGTATGAAGAGTTTCAGTCTTTGGGAAGCAGAGCTGAGATTGTGATGTCACAATGCCTCATTCCACCAATAAGAGCCAACCTCATCAGTGATGTCACAATGGCTTGATTGTCCTGTTCTCCCCTCTGCCCTCCAACCCAGCCAGCAGATTAACCCTTCCCCTTAACTGTATCCATGACATCCTGTTTGTCTGTCTTGTCTCTTTAAATTGTAAGCTCTTTGGAGCAGGGACTGTCTTCTTTGTGACTCTGTACTGCACTGCGTACATCTGGTAGCATTATAGAAATAATTACGGTAATAGTAGTAAACGCACAACCACAGGGTACCGAAGCTGTAGCTTTTGACCACTGTGCCACACTCCACCCCCCCCACACACAAAATATTGACAAGATCAACCCTTGGTTTGGCCTGGTGGCTTAGGGGAAAAGGATCTGGGTAAAACAGTCAACTCTCATCTTGTCTTCCCTGGAACAGACGGATTTAAGGTTCATGTGAAATCTGAGTTCAAAGCCCCTGAATTAGATAAAAGGCCCGGACATAAGAAGTACTGTAGTCTCAACTGTAATGATTTGTGTACATATATTTGCTTGTGAGTATTTTCCACCCAATTCTCTTGATGTGGGCGATATATATATATATATATATATTTTTCTATTGTATCTGATTTGGAAAGTAAATGTCAAATTATTTATTCCATATTTTGAAATGATTATAAATAAAGAATTTAAAGAAAAAAGTTGCAGACCTGGCACAATGACAGCTTTTAGAGCAGTGGTCTCAAACTCGCAGCCCACCAGGTACTATTTTGAGGCCCTCGGTATGTTTATCATAATCGCAAAAGTTAAATAAAACAGTTTCTTGATCATATGTCTCTTTAGCTATAAATGACAATACTATTATTAAGACATAGCCAAAAGGAAAGATTTATAAACTATAAAGAGTTTTACCTCTTGCAAAATTGTCATTTCTTTAATAAGAAATTAACTATTTTTTTCTGAGGCCCTCCAAGTAACTCCAAATCCAAAATGTGGCCCTGCAAAGGGTTGGAGTTGGAGACCACTGATTTAGAGAATCTTTCTAGAATATATTACAGACTCTCCAAGTCACTGTTTTCCAGAGGTGGGCTGACAGGGAACTGGGCCTCTGGGCAATGGAAAGATAGGCCATATGGTCTTTATCTACCTTCATTTTCTATCTAGACTGCCTATCCATACCATCTATACAGCCTGACCCCCAAGTACATAACGGACCTTTTCCCATTTTCTAATAACAAACTCAAGAGAAACACACACCCAAAGCTAATTTCCCCTCCAGTTAGAGGCTGCAAAATGAAAAAACACCACGAACACCTTCTCTCTCACCAAGCAGTCCTATGGACCAACTGCTTTCGCCCACTACATACGGGGAATTCAGGAAACGCCTAAAAACATACCTGTTTCAGAAATACCTGAACAATTGACCCGCTCTCCCTCTTCCTCCCCCCTCCCTATTCCACCTGAACTTACAGCACTGTTATAAATATAAACTGTTATCTTCATATTATCGTAACTTTACGTTGCTATTTATCCCCAACAGGTCCTGTCGGACATTACCTACTAAAATGTACATATTACATTTTCGCTCAGCAAATTGTATTTCTATACTATTGCCTCCTGAGGTCTCTGATCTCTGTATTTCCTCTGAATATCTACTTATTGTATTTCGCTGAATGTCCAGCACTCTTGATTGTAAACCGCCTAGAAGTCACAAGATTGTGGCGGTATAGAAGAATAAAGTTATTATTATTATTATTCTTCCTCTCCCTTAAAGATCCAGTATACTTGTCCCAAGCTTTCTTCAAATTCAGATATACTTTTGGTGTCCACCACCTCCAATGGGAGGTCAATCCACGCATTCACTACCCTTTCTTTGAAAAAGTACTATCTGAGGTTACTTCTGAATTTATCCCCTTTTCCCTTCATCCTAGGCCCCTTCATTCCAGAGTTTCCTTTCAATTAATAGAGACTCGCCTCATGC
Source organism: Geotrypetes seraphini (assembly GCF_902459505.1). Lineage (NCBI taxonomy): Eukaryota > Metazoa > Chordata > Amphibia > Gymnophiona > Dermophiidae > Geotrypetes > Geotrypetes seraphini. The sequence goes on from NC_047085.1 coordinate 17,266,391, forward strand.
AAATTTATGCCACTCAGGTATTCGAGCATCTCTATCATATCTCTCCACTCCCGCCTTTCCTCCAAATTGTACCTCATGACGAAGACCATGCACCATTTTAGTAGCCTTCCTCTGGACCGACTCCGTCCTTTTTATATCTTTTTGAAAGTGCGGCCTCCAGATTTGCACACAATATTCTAAATGAGGTCTCACCAGAGTCTCATAAAGGGGCATCATTACCTCCTTTTTCCTACTGATCATTCTTCTCCTTAAGCACTCTAGCATCCTTTTAGCTTTCGCCGTCAACTTTTCAAACTGGTTGGCCACCATAAGATCATCACATACAATCACACCCAAGCTAGCTCATCTTTTGTGCACAAAAATTCTTCATCCCCTAAACTGTACCGTTCCCTCAGCCCAAATGCGTGTCTTTGCATTTTATGGCATTGGATCATGGGCCTCTACCTACCTATCAAAAGCAATTAAACTAGGTAGAGGCTATGGAAGAGTGGGACCCCTACTACTGTGAGACCATAGGCGTTGCCCTACAGTCCCTCCTCTCTTTGCTTAGAAACCATCAAGCTGGACTCCTGTGTATCTTAAGAGAACCCAGATTATCGAGGTAAGAACCTGTTGGAAACAGGATACTAGGCTTGATGGACCTTCAAGCAGGCTGGTCCCAAAGGTACTTGATGAGATTGGCCTGGGAGCAGCAGTCCACCCATGTGAGACTGCGTCCTTTCCCTGGTGCAGTAAGCCCATGAAAGGGACCTCTGAGCACCGAAGCCACAAAGAAATTCAAAAATCTGATGGAAAAATACCCCAAAAATAATTTTAAAAAGAAGCAAAGAAGATCAGAATGCTCCATCTGAGTTCACATTCAGAAGGGAAAACGGAAGAGAGAGTTGTTCTCCACTGCAGAAGGGGAGGAATTCAAGATCTTAAAGCAATACCTTGCACTGGTATCGCGGGAAGTGGGAATCAATAGCTGAAGTAGGGAGTATATGTAAAAGAACCCATGTTTACTGAAGGGAGATGTGTTTCAAAACCTATTTTCTGCTCTTTTATTGTTCAATCCCTGTCACCATAAGCACACTTCAAGCAGTATTTCCAAGCCAAACAACTGAAGTATGTAGATGGGAGCTATACTGCTCTCACTTCATGCTCCTAGGGATACTGCTTGGCGCCATCAGACCTTGTGAATTATTTAAAGGTCTCAGCACGATTCTCTATTTATAAAAGGCAATTTTGAAGTCAGTGAAATGAATCAATACTTTTTTTCTTTAAACTACCCCAATAAAGTGAAATCTAATTCTGAATCTGATTGGTTTTGTTTAACTTTGCATTCCAACGTTTGATATAGCCCGATTTCAGGTTCTGCACCAAAAAACAAGTTTGCTGCATTAGTTCACTCCAGTAAGCAGAATAAGTCCGACAGAAACGTTTTTTTCCAAGGCCCAAACAGTGCATCAATGATTTTAGGATCGGGATAGTAACATAGAAACATAATGGCAGATAAAGGCCAAATGGCCCATCTGCAACATCCACTATCTCCTCCTCTCCCTATTAAGGCTAACATTTGCATCTCCTCTCCCTATTGGCTAAGGCTCTTTACACCTGCATTGTGAGGTCATAGAACTTTATGGTTATAGAAACATTGTAACATGATGGCAAATAAAGGCCAAATGGCCCATCTAGTCTGCCCATCCGCAGTAACCATTATCTCTTTCTCTCTTCGAGAGATCCCACGTGCCTATCCCAGGCCCTCTTGAATTCAGACACAGTCTCTGTCTCCATCACCTCTTCTGGGAGACACATCTACCACCCTTTCTGTAAAAAAGTATTTCCATAGATTACTCCGGAGCCTATCACCTCTTAACTTCATCCTATGCCCTCTCATTGAAGAGTTTCCTTTCAAATGAAAGAGACTCGACTCATGCACCTTTATATTAAATGACTCCATCATATCTCCCTTCTCCCACCTTTCCTCCAAAGTATACAGATTGAGATCTTTAAGTCTGTCCCCATACGCCTTAAGACAAAGACCAACCACCATTTTAGTAGCCTTCCTCTGGAACGACTCCATTTTTTAAAATATCTTCTTGAAGGTGCGGCCTCCAGAATTGTACACAATATTCTAAATGAGGTCTCACCAGAGTCTTATACAGGGGCATCGATACCTCCTTTTTCCTACTGGCCATCTCTCTCCCTACGCAACCTAGCATCCTTCTAGCTTTCGCCGTCACCTTTTCAACCTGTTTGGCCACCTTAAGATCATCACGTACAATCCCACCCAAGTCCCGCTCTTCTGTCGTGCACATAACTTCTTCACCCCCTAAACTGTACCGTTCCCTCGGGTTTTTACAGCCCAAATGCATGACCTTGCATTTCTTAGCATTAAATTTTAGCGAGAAACCTTACAACTACTTTGGAATATTTAAGACATTTGGAATTAAAATAATCAAACACTCTGAAGAAAACACAAAGGGACTTAATAGGGACCTGGGTTTCCTCATAGTGGAGATATCCAAAGAAAACTGGTGCTCTTTATTATCCCAAGGACTCGACACGAACGTGTTTTGGCCAACAGGGCCTGCCTCAGGAGTCTGCAAACGTGTGAACATAAAATTGTGCCGTTTCCTCACTCATTACCACACTCATTTCACTCATTACCTCACTCATTACCACACTCATAATCCTGTAGTCTCACTGAGTTTTCTCGCCTCATCCCCTTCCCTACCTTTATCTTTTAACACTAATCAGGTTGAAAACAACCCACACCCCGTCACTATTGAATACCAATCTAAAAATAAAGGCATATTCTGTCAACTATTCTGTGCTCTAGATGGGGCTTATATACCGTACTAGCTGATGCCCCGGCGTTGCACGGGTATTTAATTATAGCAATAACACTGTAAATGGATTCAAATAAAGATACTTTATAGTGGTGAATGAAATTATTTTTTTACAGCTTAATAAAAAGTACAATATTCAAATTATAATGTGAAATATTTGACAAAATGAATACAATACAACTAACGCAAAACGTGATTATAAACAACAATTTTAGTTTCACCTCCAGGAGCAAGAACATATAAATTGTTGGGTGAACCCACCCTTGAGCAAGCAACATAGAGTTGTGGGCCGCGAGACCCCCAGAACATATCACCCCAGGTAGTGAGGGATCTGCATACCAAGTTTCGTTCAAATCGGTCCCACAGCTTTTTACATTTTTTCCATTGACATGAATGGGTGAAATCTGATTTTATGTTTGTAGCTCCGCCCACGTGTGCAGGTGGGCCGCGAGACCCCCAGAACATATCATCCCAGGTAGTGAGGGATCTGCATACCAAGTTTCGTTCAAATCGGTCAAGCCGTTTTTGCGTGATTGCGGCACATACATACATACACACACACATACTTCCGATTTTATATATATAGATATCCTCGAATACAAGACCGGGATCTGTGCTCTGCCCCCTCCCTCCCCTGTCAGGCTCTGCACCCAGCCCCCCTCACTCCCTGCCCTGCCAGGCTCTACACCCTGTTCCCTCTCCCTCCCTGCTGGGCTCTGCACCCAGCCCTCCTCCCTCCCTGCCCTGCCAGGCCCTCCACCCTTGCAACTTGCAGCAGCCGTTGAGCAAGTGGCTCAGCGCCGGGAAAGAGCGCAAAAGCTCGTTCATGTCTGGTACACTGGGACCTGAGAACTCGAGGTGATCATTCAGGTTGGAGTTCAGCATGTTGCAGAAGCATGGAAAGCTCGCGCCTGCCCGGTACACCGCTGGACCACCAGAGATTTAAAAAGATACGCAGGGGGGAGGCGGGAGGGAGGTAAAAAAAATTGGCAGAGTCGGCTGGGACAGGAGATGGGAGGGATCCATCTTATCTCAGCCCACTCCGGCAGGCCATACGGAGGCCTGCAACATGTCTGGGAAGAGGGCGGGTGGGCAATGACCTGAATATAAGATGAGACCCTCATTTTTGTGGCTCAAAAATCTCATCTTATATTCAAGTACATACTGTACTAAAAATTATTTCCCTCCCCCAACACTCCGCACATGGGAGATTACCGGTGATCTCCATGGGATTGCCGGCTACGTCTTAACAAACAAAGGTATAACACCCTTTTAGGTGACTCCATCTGGCTAGCAAACTTACCCCCCCCCCCAACGTAGCGTGGTTTTTAGCGCCGGACCCGGCATTAACAGGTCTGACGCTCTTAGAATTCCTATGAGCGTTCAAGCTATTACTGCCGCTGTTAGCGATAAAAACCACGCTACGTTTTTGTAAAAGAGGGGTTAGCTGGTGAGCTGCTGGATATTGGCCTATCCACTAAGTTAGATATTCAGCAGGAGATAGCGATCTGTCTCCCACTGAATATTTATTTAATTATTATTAAAAAATTTTCTATGCTGTTTAAAACTAAACGGTTTGCATAATTTACATACATAATTTTGTAAAAACATACTAAAACAGACACACAAACAATCATCAGAAACCATATCCACAAACTAATACCATAGCTTGTATAATGAAAATCATGAATAATTCATGAACTGTGCAGAGAGGCAAATTATTGGCTGAAAAAGGCATCTACAAATAATTGCGTCGTGAGTAATTTTCTAAACCTGCCCTTTTCACTACAGTTTTGGATTTGGCCTACAAGGGAGTTCCGTATTTTAACTCCTGCACAACATAAAGGGCTCCTTATACTAAGGTGCGCTAGCATTTTTAGCGCACGCACGAAATCACCGCCCGCTAAACCGCACGGTACGCTTCTAGGATAACGCCTGCTCAAGGCTGGCGTTAAGGTCTAGAGCACGTGGCAATTTAGCGCGCGCTATTCTGCGCGTTAAGAAACATAGAAACATAGAAAATGACGGCAGAAAAGGGCCATGGGCCCATCTAGTCTGCCCACCCTAATGGCCCACCCCCTAACTACCTCCATGAAGAGATCTCACTTGCCAAATAGAAACATAGAACATGACGGCAGAAAAGGGCCACGGCCCATCTAGTCTGCCCACCCTAATGGCCCACCCCCTAACTACCTCCATGAAGAGATCCCACGTGCCAAATAGAAACATAGAACATGACGGCAGAAAAGGGCCATGGCCCATCTAGTCTGCCCACCCTAATGGCCCACCCCCTAACTACCTCCATGAAGAGATCCCACATGCCAAATAGAAACATAGAACATGACGGCAGAAAAGGGCCACGGCCCATCTAGTCTGCCCACCCTAATGGCCCACCCCCTAACTACCTCCATGAAGAGATCCCTCATGCCAAATAGAAACATAGAACATGACGGCAGAAAAGGGCCACGGCCCATCTAGTCTGCCCACCCTAATGGCCCACCCCCTAACTACCTCCATGAAGAGATCCCTCATGCCAAATAGAAACATAGAACATGACGGCAGAAAAGGGCCACGGCCCATCTAGTCTGCCCACCCTAATGGCCCACCCCCTAACTACCTCCATGAAGAGATCCAACATGCCAATCCCAATCTTTTCTAAAAAACTGGCACGCTGCTGGCCTCAATTACCTGTTGTGGAAGATTATTCCAGCGGTCAACCACCCTTTCGGTGAAGAAATATTTTAAGGCCCTAACGCACCTTAGTAAAAGGATCCCAAAGTCATTTTGCCAGTCTCAACAAGCCTTGGGTTCACATTGGTCTTCAGTAGAGCTAAATTCTCAGAACGTAGTGATCTGTTTGGTGGTTTATGTGCTATTCAGCCGGCTGGAAGCCATTCCCAGAACATAAGCAGTGCCTCTGCTGGGTCAGACCAGAGGTCCATCATGCCCAGCAGTCCGCTCACGCGGCGGCCCATCAGGTCCAGGACCTATATAGTAATCCTCTATCTCAGGGGTAGGGTTTTCAGGATTTCCCCAATGAATATGCATTGAAAGCAGTGCATGCAAATAGATCTCATGCATATTCATTGGGGAAATCCTGAAAACCCGATTGGAATACGGCACTCGAGATCTGAAGTTCCCTACGTCCCCTTCTATCCCCTTTTCCTTCAGGAAATCATCCAATCCCTTCTTGAACCCCAAAACTGTACTCTGTCCTATCACGCCCTCTGGAAGCGCATTCCAGGTGTTCACCACCAGTAAAAAGAAGGCAGTGCTGGAGAACCAGCCAGAATAAGAACCCTTTCTTTCAGGTTTCTGGCTTAGCCTATAAGAACATACAAATTGTCATTCTGGGACAGACTGATGGTCCATCAAGTCCAATATCCTGTTTCCAACAGCAGTCAACCCAGATCACATGTACCCGGCAAGAACCCAAGAAATAAAACAGATTTTTATGCTGCTTATCTTAGAAATAATTTCAAATTAATATGGGGCCCATTGATGTCTTTTGTAGAATTATTATAGTTTTGATTTTTGCTGACATATTAATTGCACATCCAATGGGGGGCATATATGTTTTAAATGAATCTCTGATCTTTCCTGAGGGGATTGGGAGGGGGGAGGGTATTTTTTTGGGTTTTGATAAACCGTTTCTGAATGTCTATAAATTCTTAATTTTATGGTTATGACATGTATGTTATAGCGCACTTTTTATAAGTTCTGGAAATTTAATAAAGAATTATAATGATAATTGTTGGGTAGGGTGGGGGGAAGGGTATTAATCTGTTTGTGTCTTGCAAGAATATTAAATGATGTTTAAAGTGTAAAATGTTTTTATCCTGTATTTCACTTACTGAAAGTGTTAAAAATGAATAAAGATTAAAAAAAAAAAATAAAAGAAATAAGCAGTGGATTTTCCCCAAATCCATCTTAATAATGGCTTATGGAATTCTCTTTTAGGAAATTATCCAAACCTTTTTTTAAACCCTGCTGAGCTAACTGATTTCATCACATTCTCCAGCAATGGAGGTGATTGGCATGCAAATCTCCCTCATGTATATTCATAGGGATATTTTGAAAACCCAACTGGCTGGGGGTCCCCAGAACAGGTTTAAGAACCATTGGCTTAGACCATTTCTCTGATAGCCATCCACCTTACCCGTCACCTACCCACGCCATTTCTTGTTTTTCATATAGTACATAGTTTGTGGGACAGGGTTCTATTCTAAAAACTCTACCCCTATATTATGTCCCAATGAGACTGAACATTCTTCTCTGATTCTCTCTATTGATTGTTATCTTTTCCATCTGTCATAAACTCCATAAAGTAGAAACTGTTTCTTATGCGTATCTCTGTAGCACTGTACTTATATATAACATAAGAGAAACCGTGAAAGCACCATACCTTGCTATCCAGGGGAGGGGGCTCCTTCTCCTTTTCTGCATGCTGCAATTTGCGGTTTAAGTCCTGAAACATGTCTTGATGGCGTTTTCTCGTGTGCATAATTTTCTGTAACACAAAGGGAAGGGGTGAGAAAGGCGTTAAATTTATAGCAGGGTGCCTTGATTAAGTAGGGAGGAAGGCACTTATGTTGGTGTTATTATATAAAAACATATAGTCACCTATATATATATAATTTTATTTATTCAATTATAAAGCACCCAGAATGGATTACAAAATTATAATACAACAGTACAATAAATATTAAAAATACATTAAAATTATGTTCTGTTTAAGGGGTGAAGAACTTAAGTGCATGACGGAAGAGCGGGACTTGGTGATGATCTTAAGGTGGCCAAACAGGCTGAAAAGGTGACGGCAAAAACTAGAAGGATGTTAGAGTGCATAGGGAAGGGTATGGCCAGTAGGAAAAAGGTATTGAAAATCAGAAAATATAGAAAAATCAGAACCATGGTCCAACCCCTGTGGCGTACCCCAAAGATCGCCATTATCCCCAACACTCTTCAATCTCTACATTGCATCCCTCGGCACCTGCCTAGACAAAATAGGCTTAACCTCCTAGAGCTACACAGATGACATCACCATTCTACTTCCTTTTGATCAGCCAACGCCCACCATGACAGACACACTACACAGAACTCTAGAAACAGTGGCAACATGGATGAAAGATCACAAACTAAAACTGAACCCAGACAAAACAAAATTCATACTTCTCGAAAAAAATAAATAAAAATAAAACCCCAACCATAACAAACCTAGTCATAAACTCAATCACGTCATACCCCGTTCAACCCACTCTAAAACTTCTGGGAATGACGATAGACAGATGCTGCACCATGCAACCACAAATCAACAAAACAATCCAGAAATCATTCGTGGTCATGAGAAACCTAAGGCAAGTTCGAAAATTCTGCGACAGAAAACAATTCCAGCTCATGGTCCAGTCCCTAGTCCTAGGTCTCCTTGACTACTGCAACATCTTATGTCTCCTATATCTCTCCTGCCCTGCAACAATGATAAAACAACTACAAACAGTACAAAACATAGCCCTGAGACTAATCTATTCACTAAGAAAAGACGACCACATCACCGAGGCCTACGTTGACACACACTGGCTCTCAATTCAAGCAAGAATACTATTTAAATTCATAAATGGTGACAGCCCAACCTACTTGAACAAATGCCTAATCCAAACTACCACAACCAGATACAGGAGAACCCAGACACCATTCACATACCCTCCAATCAGAGACATCAAACGGAAAAAACTGTAAGATGGCCTTCTAGTCACACAGGCAGCAAAACTAGACCAACTCTCTAATCTACTAATCGCGACCCCAGACTACAAAACTTTCAGAAAAGAAATAAAAACCCTGCTATTCAAGAAATCCATGAAGATTAACTAACACCGTATGAAACATTTCAATCCTCTGAAGCAACCCGCTCTACTCTGTAACACCTCTGGACTGTCCAGAAATCCTCTTCTGTAATCCGCCTTGAACTACAAGGTAATGGTGGAATAAAAATCACTAATGTAATGTATACAATTCTGGAGACCGCACTAGAGAATGACATGGTGGTTGTTACCCACGGCTAGCTGCGGGTAACCCACCAAAACGGGGAGAGAAAAAATAGTGGTTGCTGTGGGGACAGGGACAAGGCCATTCACCGCCTTGTGGAGCGGTGAATGGTCTTGTCTCCGCAGTGAAGCAATTATGGATGGCGCAGTCCAGCATCCCCACCTGATCGTCACATCCCGTGTCCTGCCATCTCCCTCCCTCCACCTCACCTTAGGTGCCGATTTTAATTCTTCTTCCCCCAGCCGCACCTTTCAATAAGCCGCACACGTGGCTGCTCGAGTTGTTGAATCTTCTCCTCTGATGCAACTTCCTGTTTCCGGTTGCATCAGAGGAGAAGATTCAACAATTGAAGCAGCCGTGCATGCGTGGCTTATTGAAAGCGTGCGGCTGGGAGAAAAAGAATTAAAGTCGTCACCTAAGGTGAGGTGGAGGGAGGGAGATGGCGGAGTGCTGTGATTGGGTGGGAGGGGGCTGCTGGATCGCACGACCCGTGATCGCGCGTGTTCCTGGCTCACATTAGGAAGGAGGGAGTGAAAGGGAAAAAGATGCTGTCCGAGGGGATGAAGAGGGAGAGAAAGAAACCCACAGCAGGAATGAAAGGGGAAGACAGGCAGGTGAGCCAGATACTGAAAGCAGGGGGGGGGGGGGAGAAAGAGGGAAAGAAGCTAGATGGGGTTGCAGAGAAGAGACTTAGACTGATTATTAGTACACCTCTTTTGTATTTGACTTTTTGGTTGCAGAGAAGAGACATTGCTGTGAAAGAGGAAGAGGGGAAATCTGGACACAGGAAGGTAACAGAAATAGAGGGGAAATTATGTGCATGTGGGCATGGGGACAGAGACATAAAGGGGACATATATGGGGATGGTATAAGGACACGGGGGGGAGGGGCAATGCTAGATACATAGGGGAGATATTAGAAATGGGGAAAATAGGAACACAGAAGCAAGATGGTTTGTGGGGATGGGACGGAGACCGATCTCGCAGGCTCCAGCGGCTTGCACAAATTACATTGTATCGCGCCACGAAGGTAAGAGGGAGGGACATGGTCGGTCCACACGAGGAGTGCTGAAGAGCGATAAAAAGGAATAGATGGTGAAGGGGGTGGCGAGAGGGAAGGGTGGTGGTGGAAAGGAATGGAACAGACGCTGAAGGGGGTGGAGAGGAATAGATGCTGAAGGGAAATGTGGAAGACAGAACGGGGAGAAGACGCTAAAGGGAAATGGGGAACAGAGCGTGGGGAGAAGACTCTGGAAGGGACGAAGACAGAGATACCAGACTATGGGGGGAGTGGAGGGAAGAAGATGGGTGCCAGACCAATTGGGGGGGGGGGTGTGAAGGGAGAGGCACAGTAACAAAACAAATGGAAGATACAGAGAGAAGACAAACAGTGGATGGAAGGAATTTAATAAGAAGATGAGGAAAGCAGAAACTAGACAACAAAGGTAAAAAAAAAATTCCTATTACTTTTCTTTTTTTTGCTTTAGGATAAAGTAGTATATTAGTTGTGTTGATAAAAATTTATAAACAAAGTCCTGCCAGCCGAACATCTCTTTCTCTAGTTCAGCAGCCGGAACTTTGATTTATAAGGAAGGAATAAGCTAAATATTGCAGTACTGAGGCTTGTATGGATGCTGCGGCGACAGTAGACGTGAGGACGGGGCGGGAACAGTGGTCGCGGGGACAGAGCGGTGACGCACCTTCAAAAAGATATAAAAAGGATGAAGTCGGTCCAGAGGAAGGCTACTAAAATGGTGCGTGGTCTTCATGATAAGGCGTATGGGGACAGACTTAAAGATCTCAATCTGTAAACTTTGGAGGAAAGGCGGGAGAGGGGAAATATGATAGATACGTTTAAATACCTACATAATGTAAATGCGCATGAGTCAAGTCTCTTTCATTTGAAAAGAAGCTCTGGAATGAGAGGGCATAGGATGAAGTTAAGAGGCGACAGGATCCGGATTAATCTAAGGAAATACTTTTTTACAGAAAGGGTGGTAGATGCGTGGAACAGTCTCCCGGAAGAGGTGGTGGAGACAGAGACTGTGTCTGAATTCAAAAGGGCCTGGGATAAGCATGTGGGATCTATTAGAGAGAGGAAGAGATAATAGTTACTGCGGATGAGCAGCTTTATGACCTCACAATGCAGGTGCAAAGAGCCTTAGCCTATAGGAAGAGGAGATGCAAATGTTAAGAGCATCAGCCAATAGGGAGAGGGGAGATATGATAGAGATGTTTAAATACCTACGTGAGTCGAGTCTCTTTCATTTGAAAGGAAACTCTGCAATGAGAGGGCATAGGATGAAGTTAAGAGGCGACAGGATCCGGATTAATCTAAGGAAATACTTTTTTACAGAAAGGGTGGTGGATGCGTGGAACAGTCTCCCGGAAGAGGTGGTGGAGACAGAGACTGTGTCTGAATTCAAAAGGGCCTGTGATAGGCACATGGGATCTCTCGAAGAGAGAAAAAGATAATGGATGGGCCATTTGGCCTTTATCTGCCATCATGTTTCTATGTTTAATAGGTGTGATAAGGCAATGACTGTAGCCAGAAGGATGTTAGGCTGTATAGAAAGAGGAGTAACTAGAAGAAGAAGGGAGGTGTTGATGCCCCTATAGAGGTCATTGGTGAGACCACACTTGGCGTATTATGTTCAGTTTTGGAGGTCGTATCTGTTGAAGGATATAAAAGGACTTGAAGCAGTCCAGAGGAAGGTGACGAAAATGGTAAGGGGTTTGAACCAATAGAAGTACGAGAAGACATGTATACTCTAGAGGAGCGGAGGGACAGGGGAGATATGATACAAACATTTTAATACTTGAAAGGTATTAATATAGAATCAAATCTTTTCCAGAGAAGGAAAAATGGTAAAACTAGAGGGCATAACTTGAGGTTGCAGGGAGGAAGACTTAGGAGTAATGCTAGAAATTCTTTTTCACCGAGAGGATGGTGGATTCCTGGAATGCCCTCCCAAGGGAGATGGTGGCGAGGAAAACGGTGATAGAATTCCAAAAAGCTTGGGATAAACACAGAGGATCTCTAATTGGAAAACAAATGGTATAAATTAAAGAACTTAGATCGGTACAGTTGATGTCATCAACCAGCCTTCATTGATAAACTTTTAAGTCCATATGCATCTTGCAGAACTCTCCGATCTAGTAATCAAAACCTGCTCACTATTCCTCCAATAAGAGAACTCTTTTACGACACCACACACAAATCCATTTTCTCTGTCACAGCTCTCCCCACTGATCTTTGTTTAGAAAACTCTTTAGATAAATTCAAATCCAAACTTAAAACGTTCCTCTTTAAAGACGCCTTTACCTTGTAAATACTATTTCCTTTGAAATTCAATTTTCCTTACAGAATTCTTAAGGCAACCAAAACGCTTTTTTTAGAAGCAACCACCCCAGCCTAATTGTACCTCCCTCTCCCATTTCTCTTTTTAATTTTTATTTTCATCTCGATGTACACCCCCCCTCTGTATTCGCAGGGGTTAGGGGCAGAGCCGGCCCGTGAATATGGAAAAATTGCAAATAATATTTGGGCCGGTTCTGCCCTTATCCCCAGCTTCCCCCGGCTATTTTTAGCAATGTAAGCCCCCCCCCCCTTAAGCCTTACCTGGTGGTCTAGTGGGTTTTCAGGCAGGAGCGATCTTCCCACACTCCTGCCCCGTGCAGATCACTCACAGGAAATGGCTCGAGAGACTACGGAAGCTCAAGGCAGCCATTTTCTGTGAGCGATCTGCACGGGGCAGGAGCATGGGAAGATCGCTCGTGCTTGAAAACCCACTAGACCACTAGGTAAGGCTTAAGGGGGGGGGGGTCTTACAGGGCTAAAAATAGCCCAAAAAATGAAAAAAAAAAAAATTATGATCAAAAATCGCGACTAACCGAATCCATACATATGGAATTCATAAATACGGAGGGGGAAGTGTATTTATTACCTTTTCCTTCCCATCCTTTCCTAATGTATCATGCACATTCATGCGTAAATGTTTCCCCATTTTTTTAGTTTAGCTGAATTTTTATTCTTTTTTTTTAACTTTTACTACATATTATTGTAAACCGTTTAGATACCTGTATGGTAAATGGTATATCGAAAATAAAGAAAACTTGGAAACTTAAAGAAACTTGATTTGGTGTAGGATGGGCTGGAGAGGGCATCAATCAATGGGAACTCCACTAACTTGGAGCATGAGGACGTTACTGGCCAGACTTTACGGTAGATATCCTGCATACAACGGGATGGTTGGATAAGCTGGAGTGAGCTTGGATGGCAACTTCAGCATTTGGAACCGGATTGGGTTTATGGGGGTGGTGGGGGGAAGAGGGTGTATGGTGAAACTTTTTTTTAATATTTTGTCCATACTGAAGTATTTCATTTGGATGGCACGTTGCCAGATGTCGCTGAGGCAGCGACAGCTGGCACCGGACACAGTGGCATCTACTGTGGAAGGGGGTGCGGCTTCGGCCTTCCTGATGCGTGTTTCAGTTTTTGTTTTAACTGAGTTTTTGTATTTATGTTTATTTATTGCTGAGGGGGGGGGGGTGGGGGAGTTTCTAGTACTTTGTGTACAGGGTTTGGGGCTGTTTAGTTTTCATATGTGCAGGTTTGGTGTGAGGATAGTGAAGTGTCAGTTTATGTTTGTATTATTTGTATGATATTTGCTGCTGTGACTTTGTAATGTGTTGAATTGTAATGCTTTTTGGTGTAAGTCTATATAATAAAAAAGAACTTTTCAGTGTTTGAAGATGCACACTGAAGAGCCCTGAAGAAATGATTTTGGGATCATGAAACTCTGGCCATCGTCGGCTACACATTAATTCAGCGAGGAAGCTGTATTTAAGCTCTCGTTACGTCATGAAGTTTCCCCTCCATTCTGAAGCAAAGATAAGTGTTGCTTGCTTGTTTTGAATTATAACAAAATTTTTGGCTTAGAACTTTTTTGAAGTCACATTTTAGGGGTTGTTTCGCTTGTGACAGATCATTGGAAGAGAGCTAATGAGCAATTTAAGCTCTCCTTCATAGCTCCAGAGCAACGCTTGCCCTGCAGCTTCTGAGGCGTTTTTTCCCCCCATTATGTGTGTATACTTCTCCCTCCGTATTTACGGTTTCGATTATTCACGGTTTTTAGCTTGCTGGCTCCTCCCCCCCAATTACGTCAGCTTGCATAGAGAAATCGCTGATTGCAAGCGTTTCCAGAGAAAATCGCCTATTCCCAGCGCTTTCTTCACCGTGTTTTGCTTCTCCTTCAGTAACAGGCCAGGCCTCCCACCATATTCACGACAGTTTTTAACAGAAAACAGCAAATAACATATGAAAAAGTTATTCGCGGTTTTTCTGTATTTGCGGTTCTGTTAATCCCTTATTACAGCGAATACGGAGGGAGAAGTGTCCTTATGTAGTTCATTGAATAAATAAAGGTATTCAAAACCATAAGGGCTCATGTTCTTGAGCATTTTTGCTCCCAGCGTATATACTGGAGAATAGTAATTTACTGAGCTGGATATTCAGCAAGCTACGTTATCTTATTGCAGTTTTTGGAAATTAATTAAGACCACTTAAGGCTCCTTTTACAAAGGTGCCCTAGTGGTTTTAGTGGTAATTTTTCGGCTGGCGTGCGCTCTAGGGAGCACTAATCTTGTGTGTGCACTAAACACACTAGCGCACCTTTGTAAAAGGAGCCGATAGTTCGATAAGTTTATTACTTAGTGAGTTTTATTATTGAAATTCTATTTTACAAATATTTGTATTTTTTTTACTGTATTATTGAATTTCGTCGATTGTCCAGCTCTTTTTAGTGTAAACCGCCTAGAACAGGGGTGTCCAATGTGAAAAATAATAATAATAACTTTATTCTTTTATACCGCCATAACCAAAAGTTCTAGGCCAGGGGTGTCCAATGTCGGTTCTCGAGGGCCGCAGTCCAGTCGGATTTTCAGGATTTCCCCAATGAATATACATGAGGTCTATTTGCATGCACTGCTTTCATTGTATGCTAATAGATCTCATGCATATTCATTGGGGAAATCCTGAAAACCCGACTGGATTGCGGCCCTCGAGGACCGACATTGGACACCCCTGGCCTAGAACTTTTGGTTATGGCGGTATAAAAGAATAAAGTTATTATTATTATTTTTCTCCAGTTCCTCTTTAATTTTGTTATACTCTTGGGGGTCCTTTTATCAAGCCGCGCTAGTGGGGTGAGCGCGTCGGAAATCTCAGCACTCGCTAACCCCCGCGGCCAGCTAAAAAACTGCTCAATGCGCAGTATTACACAAATTAAACCCCCTACCGCAGCTTGATAAAAGGACTCCTTGGTATGTAAACAGTAGGTCTTTACTGTCACTAATAGAGTTATTTTCTTTTACTATTAAGTTTATATTGGTTTTGTAAACCGTCCTGATCCGAGAAGGCGGGCGCTATATCAAGTTTTTACATAAAGATATGCATTTCAAATAATTATAACAGAAATGAAAGGAAAACAGTTTTTTTTTTCAAGTTGTTTTTTTTTTTCAAATTTCATTAGGATTTTATATACCGCCTATCAAGGTTATCTAAGCGGTTTTACAATCAGGTACTCAAGCATTTTCCCTATCTGTCCCGGTGGGCTCACAATCTATCTAACGTACCTGGGGCTATGGAGGATTAAGTGACTTGCCCAGGGTCACAAGGAGCAGTGCGGGGTTTGAACCCACAACCCCAGGGTGCTGAGGCTGTAGCTTCCCCCGCCACTGCGCCACACACTCCTCCAAAACAGGGTAGCTACGGAACTTGCATGAACCATGTTAGCCTGATCGCTCTGTCAAAGAAATCTCTATAACACGACAAGTTCGCAGCAAGTTCTTTCGTGCACGCCATCTCATTGTTAACGTAAAAGTAAAGCCTTACCTCGAAATCTAGCTCAGCGTATCGAGATTTTCTTCTCTGGAAATAAAAGAACCCAAAATATTGCAGTTAATGGTAAAACAGAGGGATGGTAGCGTTCTTTTTTTTTTAACTAGGAAAATATTCCCACATTTTTCATTATCCTTCCCCCCCCCCCCCCACTACCTCTCGTCCATCAAGTCATGCAGAGACGGCGTTGGAAGGTGCCAGAAAAGGCCGTTTCCGTCAGATCTGGAATGCTGAATCTCGTTCTAAGGAGTCACTGTTTTGGCTACGAGGCCTTGCCTTCTTGGCACCCCAACCCCCTGCCAAGCTCACGAGCCCAAAATAAGCTTGTAAGCTCAGTGGCGTAGTAAGGGTGAGCGGCGCCTGGGGCGGTGGGGCCCCTCCCCCTCCTGCCACGCACGTGTCCCCTTCCCTTTCCCAGTACCTTTTTAACTTCTCTGGCGTGAGCAGCATGCCCGCGTCGGTGCCGGCTCGCCCTTTGACGTCATTTCCTAGGTGCTGGTTCCGGAAGCGACATCGGAGAGCGCGCCGATGCCAATGCAGGCAGCCACCTCACGCGGGGGAAATAAAAAAGGGAAGGCAAGGGGTGTGCGCTCGCCGCGTGGAGAGGAGTTAGTGGTAAAATAACATGGCCCAGTGATAACTAAGAAAACAAGCCTCTTCGTTTACAAAGGTGCGCTAAGCTTTTTAGCATGCGCTAAACGTTAACGCGTGCATGTTATCCTATGAAGGCGTTAGCGGTTAGCGCACATGTTGATTTAGCGCACGCTACATCCATGCTAAAACGCTTAGCGCGCCTTTGTAAAAAGAGGACCAAGGGGTTGAGGCAAAAAGAATTATCTCACTAAATAAAAATAATAATAATACACTATTCTTGCTGGGGGAAGGACATCATACAATTTCTTTAATTAATTTTGTATCCTGTTCTCCCTAAAGAGCTCAGAACGGGTTACAGGTTAACATACATAGAGGGGCATGATCAAAAGAAACGTCTAAGTCCGTTTTGGGCCTTTGTCGCTAGTCGCTCAAAGTTGGCCAAGGGGAATGTCCTTTCCTGAAAAAATATGTCCAAAATATTACCCCCTCCACGAAAAACGTCTTGCTGGACGACCAACCTTTTGATCATCCAGACCGCTAAGTCATCTATCGTTATACCCCATTTTCGTCTAAAAATTTGTCCCAAGTCAAAAATGCCCAGAACAAGACCTTTTGGATGTGGGCGGGGTCAGCAAAGTGATGGACTCTCAACCCAAACATTGCACCAGAGTAGTGGAGTACCTTACAAGGCTCTGCTGCGAACTTCACAAAAAGGGTACCACATAAACATCTCACCACAACTCCCCTATAGGTCATGGTGAGCCCCCCCAAAACACCTCCAGAACCTACTAGACCCACCTGTCTACCACCCCAATAGCCCTTATGTGGCAGTGAGGGGTGCACATGTTTCACCATGAATGCAGTGATTAGAGTGGCTTATGGGCCTGGGTCCTCCTCTCCATGGTTCACTAACCCACCCCCCAACACCACTTAATCCACCTCTGTGCAGATCTACTAGGCTTTCCTATGCCAGGCTGTCAGGTGTTGATGTTCTGGAGTCAGATGTCTATGTTTTTATTACGATTTTTATAGTGTTGGGTGGGTGGTGGTGGTGGGGGGGTGGCAGTGATCACTGGGGCAGTGTGTGTGGGTCTGTACTTTGTGTCTGCATAAATCAGATGGCAAGCTAGCTCCCAGGGAACAGCCCCCAAGCTTCCAAAATGCACAGAGCAGGCTGACTCAGCAGGTACACCTGGGGGTTGTCCTGTGATCTCTAGACCGCCTGCGCACAGTCTGTGTCCTCTCTCAGGCAGAGTAGCCCCAAATTGGGGAACTCTAGGCATGAAATGGATAAAAAAAAATACCCCCAAATAATAAAATTGAACAGAGCAGATCAGAATACACCTTCTCAGTTCGCCTGCAGAAGGAAAAACTGGAGAGAGCACTATACTCACTCACTTTTTGCCACTTAGACCTGTTTTTACATGGCCTAAGTCACAACGTACAACTTCCATCCAGGCAGCCTCGTTAAAATTTAGGTTATACTTGCAGTACAAGTAAGTTTAGATCAGCCTATGTCCTGCCCAAATCCCGCCCTTACCACTCCTCCTAAGACACCCCTTTTAGCTCTGGTCAAACAGCAGCACTGACAAGGCCTAAGTCATTTTTAGGTAAGTCTAAAACCTGTTTCAATTATTGGCACTTGGACGACTTGTCTTACTGATCGTCCAAGTGCCAACTTAGGCCGGTTTTTAGACGTATTTATTTTTTTTATTACGAGCCCCCATAATATACAGCTAACATGTTAAAATTTGCCATAGTGCAGTCCAAGATTTTTTTGATACAAGTCTTTTCCTAATTCGACACCAACTTTTAAATATTTTCTGTTTCGTGTTTGAAGAAAATGATTGCTTTCCAGAAGGCCTGACGTGAACTGCGCAATTACAATGTGGTGTGGCTACCACCGCTATACATATCCCCCTCCCTTTTTTATACAACCATAGCGCAGTTTTTAGCACCACGGCGGTAACAGCTCTGACTCTTATAGAATTTCCTATGAGTGTCGGAGCTGTTCCTGCCACGGCTGATGCTATAAACTGCACTACGGTTTTGTAAAAAGGGGGAGGGGGGGAATAGGTAGGGGTTACCACCTACAAGTTCCCTCTAACTCTGCCCAGAGGTGGACTGACAGTGACCTGGGTCCCCAGACAATAAGAGTTATTGGCCCCTAACCACCTATCAAAAGTGATTTATATATATATATATAAAAATGTATGGACCACCTAAAACTAAGTAGTTTACAGAAGAACATACACAATGAAAAAAAGCATATAAATGAAGGACATTGTCTATCATACTCTGCTTTCTATCTGTCATACATTACATAACCATGCCTATGCCAATTAAGATCATAAGAATAGCCTTACTGGGACAGACCAATGGTCCATCAAGCCCATCACGGTGGCCAATCCAAGTCACTAGTCCCTGGCCAAAACCCAAGGTGTAGCAATATTCCAGCATCTCAAAAAATAGCAAGATTCTGGAACCCCAATGAGAGTAACATTCCAGAACTGTGATGTCATAATGGCTCAATTCACAGTGTCTCAGAGCCAACCTCATCAGTGATGTCACAATTGCTTGATTGTCCTATACCTGGAACATGTAAGAGCATAAGAACAGCCATACTGGGTCAGACAAATGGTCCATCAAACCAGTAGCCCGTTCTCACGGTGGCCAATCCAGGTGGCCAAAACCCAAGGAATAGCAATATTCTTCTATGCTACCGATTCAGGGCAAGCAGTGGCTTCCCCCATGTCTTTCTCAATAACAGACTATGAACTTTTCCTCCAGCAAATTGTCCAAACTTTTCTTAAAACTGGTTACGCTATCCGCTCTTACCACAATTTCTGGCAACACGTTCCAGAGCTTAACTATTCTCTGAGTGAAAAAATATTCCTCCTATTGGTTTCAAAATTATTTCCCTGTAACTTCATCAAGTGTCCCCTAGTCTTTGTCATTTTTGACGGAGTGAAAAATCGATCCACTTGTACCCGTTCGACTCCCCTCAGGATTTTGTAGACTTCAATCATATCTCCTGTCAGCCTTCTCTTTTCCAAGCTGAAGATCCTGGAAAAGAGAAGGCTGAGGGGAGATATGATTGAAGTCTACAAAATCCTGATTGGAGTAGAACGGGTACAAGTGGATTGATTTTTCACTCCGTCACTTCCAGCATATTACATGAAGGCATCAGCATATAGCTGAATTTTCAACAATTTTTTGAAATTCACATACTCTGTGCAGAATCACAGACTCCCTGGAAGGGTTTTCCACAATTTTACACCAGCAATCGAAAACAAAAGCTTTCCTCTTTGTATGGAGTACGCTCTGTTCCCTGTCCACTATCAGCTTCATCCAATGGTCAGACTAGCCCTGCTACAAGATACTGCTAATGTGATTAAAGTGATTTTTCCTGGTACTATTTCTATACTACCATTTAAAATTGGTCGTCAGAGGAATTATAGGGTCAATATTAAGCAGGACCCATCCACATAAAACCTCTGAATATCAAGACAGACTGCATCAGTATTGCAAGGGTAGTCTGGGAGTACGGCTTAGGTGGAGTTGGGAACTATTCAGCTAGCCGTGATTTATAGAGTTTATGTATCATAGAAATATGATGGCAGATAAAGTTCAAATGGCCCATCTAGTCTGACCATCCACAGTAACCATTACCTCTCCCTATCTTTAAGATATCCCACGCGACTATCCCAGGCTTTCTTGAAGTCTCTGTCTCCACCACCTCTTCTGGGACACTGTTCCATGCATCTACCACCTCTTAACTTTATCCTATGCCCTCTCATTGCAGAGTTTCCTTTCAATTTAAAGAGACTCGACTCACTTGCATTTACATTGCGTAGGTATTTAAACGTCTATCATATCTCCCCTTTCCCGCCATTCCTCCAAAGTATACAGATTGAGATCTTTAAGTCTGTCCCCATATGCTTTATCACGAAGACCACCAACCATTTTAGTAGCCTTCCTCTGGACCGACTCCATCCTTTTTATATCTTTTTGAAGGTGCGGCCACCAGAATTGTACACAATATTCTAAATGAGGTCTCACCAGAGTCTTATACAGAGGCATCAATACCTCCTTTATCCTACTGGCCATACCTCTCCCTATGCAACCTAGCATCCTTCTAGCTTTCGCCGTCACCTTTTCAAACTGTTTGTAAACCTTAAGATCATCACATACAATCACACCCAAGTCCCGCTCTTCCGTCGTGCACATAAGTTCTTCACCCACCTAAACTCTACCATTCCTTCGAGTTTTTGCAGCCCAAATGCATGACCTTGCATTTCTTGGCATTAAATTTTAGCTGCCAAATTTCAGACCAATCTTCAAGCTTCGCCAGGTCTTTCTTCATGTTATTCATACCATCCGGTATGTCTACTCTAGTGCAGATTTTGGTATCATCTGCAAAGAGGCAAATCTTACCCTTCAGCAATATCGTTTATAAAAATGTTAAAAAGAACAGGCCCAAGAACAGAATCTTGAGGCACACCACTGGTAACATCTCTTTCCTCAGATCGATCTCCATTGATCACTACCCTCTGTCGCCTTCCATTCAACCAGTTCCTGACCCAGCCCATCACTTTGGGACCCATAGGGTCTCTTATAACTCAGTTATTCCAGATCCCCATCTTATATTACACCTGTGTGTTATAAGAGATCCTACGATCTGAGACATAAGAAACTTCCCCCAGTAAGTGTAATGTATTATTATTATTACTGTTTAATGAAATCATTTTTTCGCCATTCAGAAGGGCGATTGGCGAAATCTAAAAAATTTGTATAGCTTACCGAGCTTATGCTTCCAGACAGATTTCCTAGGGCATCAGGCTGCCCAGTGGTATAAATTAATATCTGGTTATATGAATAAGAAACCAAAAACAAGTTTGAGAGATATTTTGAGCATTGAGAATAAGCAGCAGATTTCTTCTATTCAATGGCCATAGATTTGGTCTTGGAGGATGAGATGTACAGCATCAGCATCTATGAGCCAAACTTGGGGTTTTTTTTGTTACCTAGAAGTTTTTGGACCCTTGTTAGAGTAAAAAAGTTAGATAGTTCTAAATCTAATAGATGCTGGCACTGTCATCTCGATATAGGGACACTGGATCATTTATTATTCTATTGTCCTTTGACACTCAATTTCTGGAGATTTATATAGGGACATATTACTCTGATTCTGGAGACGGTGGTTCCGCTGTCATATGAAGCGGTAATATGTAGGACGTTGTTATCTCCTACATCTCCTGGAGACAGACATAAAAACTGATTATTGGATATAATGACGGGGGTAGCCATCCAAATGATTACGAAAAATTGGAAGAATTGTGACCGCTTAAATTTCACTTTTTGGTGGCATTCGTTATGCTTGTGCTACAGATACGAGAAAATGGTTTCTGAACAAGGGGGTAACAAATGGTTTAAACGAATATTGGGTCCATTGACCAATTTTATTGAGTCTAATTGAATGCTGTTTCCCTTTTTCTCTGATTATCATTTACACATCCAGGGAAGGGGGGTGGGTGGGAGGGAGAGGGATAGTATATCGGGACTGGTTTATTGAAGATATGAAAGTACTATTGTATGGTTATCTTGAATACATTGAAATCAGTGGGGGAGGGGGTAAAAATTATTCTTATGTATTTTACTGATGGTTGTAAGTGCTGTTTTTTAAGTAACTTGTGTGAATTCTTGTATGCACTGTTTTTAGATTGAAAATGAATAAAGATATATTAAAAAAAAGAGTATCCCTCCTGGGTTGGCCACCACATGACTTGCCACAGTTGAAGTGCACTGGGGATGTACATTTCTTAGCACGCATCTGGGGTCCTTTTTACAAAACTGAATTAACCCACGGATTCTTTATAAGTACCTGCCCTACATGCTGCCCTCCGATGTCAGAGGGAAGGCTTCTGAATCAACTGCAGGCCGTGTGCAGGAGCCGCGGCCTGCGGCTTTGTGAAGAAAAACAAGTGTGGCTGGAAGGAAGGAAGAGGAAGGAGCTGTCCAGAACAGGTAAAACACCTATGTCGGGTTATTCACAATGAATGTGAGTAACATAATTTTGTATGGACTGAATATCCAATATATCATCATATTCATTGAGGATAGCCAGAAACCCTGAGTGGCTGTGAGGCTGAGGAGTAGCTTAATGGCGAGTACAGTGGGCTAAGAACCTGAGGAACGGCACTTTATCCTCCACTGCCCCAGGTACAAAATAAATGATGATCCCATTAGGGACAGAAAGGCACCTGTATATAATTCATTAACCTTTATTTGAGAAGCCCTATATTCTGAAATATCAAGAATAATTCAGTTCCTCTGTAGGCTACTCCATGTAGAATTTTCTCATCATCTCTATGGGGTGACGGGCCAAAAGCGTACGAGACTTCGGCGCGCTGACATTTCAGCGCAAACAAATCGGCGCAAGACCCCAGCGCACCGCCTAAAAAGTTACTTTTAAAGAGCTCCGAAAGGGGTGCGTTGGGGGGGAAACCCCCCCTTTACTTCATACTCTTCGTGCTGCCGTTGGGGAGGGTGTGGGGGGTGCAATCCCCCCACATTATAGGGAAAACTTAACTTTTTCCTAAAAAATCAGGAAAAAGTTAAGTTTACTCTAAAATGGAGGGTTCCAACCCCCCAACTCCCCCCCCAATGGCAGCGCAAAGAGTATGAAGTAAACTGGGGAGGTTCCCCACTCACACCCCGCGTCGAAGCTCTTAAAAAGTAACTTTTTAAGCAGCGCGCTGGAGTCTTGCACCAATTTGTCTACGCTGAAATGGCGCGCTGAAGTCCCATGCGCGAATGACTATGAATCCTCTGTGGGACCTAGCAGATTAGATCTGCTGCTTGGTGAAGTGGCGACCAGAAATACATAGCTTTTATTATGTTTTCTTAATAGAAGGCAACGTGTTTTGAAGGCTGTATGAGCACGACCTTCAAAAAAAATGGATCGGAAGGGGTGAACCCCACCATTAACATTGCAATTGAATAATAATTTTCAACTGCAAGCAGTCCACTGCTTACCTCCAAGGAGCTCATGGAGAGAGTAGAGATGGTTTCGCTCTTAGACACCAGTCCAGAATTCCCTGAATCTCCCGTGTCACTCAGGCTGAGGGGGATTTGTGACTCGCTGGAAAGGTTATGTGGCTGCTGGTGTGGGGAGCTCTGGTCCTTGCCCAGTTTCCCCCTTGCTTCCCTGGGAGGGCTTTTCACCATATAGCCTGGTTCAGTCATGCTGAGGTGTATCAGCCTGGTTTGAGGCATGTGGTCAATGTTTATACTGTATTTGCCCTCATCCTTGGGCTTAGCCCTCAAACTAGAAGTGTTGGTCGGCAGGACAACGTAGCTGGTGTCCAGTGATTGCTCCTGAGCTCTACTGAGCTCCGAGTCCAGCTTTTTGAAAATGTCCCCATCGCAGATATAGACGGATTTGGGTGGTTGAATTTTATCCTTTTTGAGGGTGAGCGTGTGGTTGCTGTACTCGTTCAAATTGATGCCTCCAAAGTAGTGTGGGGATCCTTGAAGGTGCATTTTAGACACATTGGATGGAAGACTATGAAAGTTGGAGGCTTTCTGATGGTTGAGCTTCAGCTTCTCCTCGTCCGGGAGAGATGGGCGCTTGAAAGTCCCGGTGAAAGTTGAGGTCCTCGTGCCAGTGATGTCTTTATTCAACACTAGAGAACAAGCACAAGTTTTAATGATATGGTAGAAATGATCGCCAAAAATAGCCAGATTTTCAATACCACTCTTTGGATGGAGGCCTCCACTGAGGCCCCAATTGTGTAAACAGCACCTAAACATAGGCACCGAGGAAGGTGGTGCATAGTTGCTGTCAATTATCGGTTAATCGGCATTTATAGAATCATGCCTAAATTGGACTTAGACACCCGGTAGGTGTAGAAATCTTAGGCGTCCCTTATTTTTGCCACAGTTTTCTTGGCCTAAATAATAATAATAATAATAATAATTTTATTCTCATATACCGCCATACCCAACGAGTTCTAGGCGGTTTACATCAATTAGGTTAGGATCCGCATTGACATACAGATTTACCGATGCCTAAATCCATTTTAGGCACCTACACGGAAAATACGCCCAAAAGCCACCCTTAACCATGCCCATGTTCTGGTGGGCACCAACCGATAGGCACTTATCTAGCAATTAATTTTAATTTAAGCCAATTATTGACCAATTAAGCTTGTTATCCATGCTGATTAAGCTAATTAAATAACTAACCCCCTTCTTTTACAAAGGTGCGCTAAGCTTTTTAGCGTGCGCTAAATATTAGCGCATGCTAAACATACGCTAAACGCTAACACATGCATGTTATCCTATGGACGCGTTAGCAGTTAGCGCACGCATCGATTTAGCGCATGCTAAATCCATGCTAAAACATTTAGGGTTCCTTTTACTAAGCTGCGATAGCGGTTTTAGCGCGCGCGTTAGACCCTAACACCAGCATTGAGCTGGCGTTAGTTCTAGCCGCATAGCGCGGGTTTAGCACGTGCTAAAATTCTGCGTGCGCTAAAAATGCTATCGCAGCTTAGTAAAAGGAGTCCTTAGTGCGCCTTTGTAAAAGAGGGCCAAAGTTAGACCCGTAAATCGTCTAGGCACGGCAATTGGGTGACCCGTCAAATGCGCGCAGGACATTGGCGCGCTGACAATTGCGTGCAGGGCAAATGCATGCTGCCCTATTGCCTTCCCGTTTGCGCTCTGAGGGGGGGGTTGGGGAGGAAACCCCCAATATGTTCAAGTTGAGGGTGTGTGGGGGGAATCTCCCTCACTACACTTACAACTCATGCTCTCCTCGCGCGAACTCGAAGCTTTCCCTTTTCCGCTCTGAGAGGGGTGTGGGGGGGGGACCCCCCCCACTACAATCAGGGAGATGCCAAGGCGCACTCAGTTGTACCATTGCTGCAACCCCCCCCCCCAATCCACTTACAATTTCACTCTGAAGGGAAGGCAATAGGATAGCGCGCATTTCTCCTGCATGCAAATGTCGGGGCGGGATTGTCAGCGCACCAATGTCCTGCGAGCTATTGATGGCGTACCATCAATTTAGTTGCTTAATTGTAGGTATTTTTTGTAGAATCTGGACCTGAACATCTTCATAGCGTGATCAGCAGTAGAATTTATCCAGATAGTGTCAGAATTTAATCTGTTGTTTATTAAAACATTTGATATCCCGCAATTACAAAAAAAAGGTCCAAGCGGCTTACAATAAAACATAAAGCCATTCCAAATAAATTCCAAATAAAAACAGAATTTAGACAGATGCATTTATCCCCCTCCCCCTTTCACAAACTGTAGCGTGGTTTTCAGCAGCAGGAGCCGCAGCGGTAACAGCTTCGATACTCACAGCAATTCTATGAGCGTTGGAGCGGTTCCTTACTGGGTCAGACCAATGGTCCATCAAGCCCAGTAGCCCATCTTCAAGGTGGCCAATCCAGGTCACCAGTACCTGGCCAAAACCCATGGAGTAGCAACATTCCATACAGAACGCCTAGGAGTAGCAAGATTCCGGAATCTCAGAGAGTAACAAGATTCCAGAATACCAAAGAGTAGCAACATTCCACGCTACCGATCCAGGGCAAGCAGTGGCTTCCCCCATGTCTTTCTCAATAACAGATTATGGACTTTTCCTCCAGGAACTTGTCCAAACCTTTCTTAAAACCACTCTCACCACATCCTCTGGCAACGCGTTCTACAGCTTAACTATTCTCTGAGTGAAAAAAAATGTCATTGTTCTGGCTTAATTCAATTCTCATTTTCAGCTGTCTTTGGCGATTGATACACCTTGGTACGATTTAGGTTCTATTCATTTTTCACATAGTACTTAAAAGTTTCAAGTTTTATTTAAAATTTGATTAATCGCTTAATCTTCTTAGCGATACACCAAAAATAAAAAGTTTAAAACCAGTCAGGGAGGTGCAATACATGAGACATGGACTTAACACCATTTTCTCGTTATATTCCTTTTAATAATTATTTCTGCATAAAATAGTTATTTTATATTATTGTCCTTCTTATCACATATCATGTTTATATATTTTTTTTACATTATGTTTTTATATCATGTTTTAGTATATTCATTTTATACTCTTAAGCATTTTTAACGATGATTTTAGTCTATTTTAATTGTTTATGTTTCCATAATATTTATTTGTTACACTACTTATTTTCGGTATTACCATATATACTCGAATATAAACTGACCCAAATATAAACCGAGGTAACCTTTTTCCCCCCCCAAAAAAGGAGGAAAAAAGGTTGACTCGAATATAAACTGGGTGGATTTATATTCAAGTGCCCTGCTCTGCCAGGCTCTGCACCCAGCCCACCTCTCTCCATGCCCTACCAACTCTGCACTGTGCCCCCCCGCCCCCCCTCCTACCGATGCCTTGCAGGCCTCCACCGAGCTGGCTGTAATCCTGGCAGTCCAGCAGTGAGCTGGGATAGGAAGAATCCCTCCCACCTCCTGTCCTGGCTGACTAATAATTCTCACCTCCTTCCCACCTCCCCGATTAATAAAAAGTGTACCTTTAAAATCCCTGGTGGTCCAGCAGTGAACCGGGGCAGAAGCGATCTTCCTACACTCCTGCCCTATGCACAGCCGCTATCTGAATGGCTGCCACGAGTTCTCGCGAGACTGCAGGAACTCGTGAGGTTGCTACAAGAACTCATAGTTAGGAAGATTTCTCCTGCTGTAGTTCACTGCTGAACCACCAGGGATTTTAAAGGTACACATTTTACTTATCGGGGAGGTGGGAGGGAGATGAGAGTTGTTAAAGTCATGTGGGACAGGAGTTAGGAGAGATCCTTCCTGTCCCGGCCCACCACTAGACCACCAGGTCTTATGGCAGGCCCGGTGGAAGCCTGTAACAGGTTCGGGAGGGGGGCAGGTAGGCGCTGACCCCAATATAAACTGAGAACCCCATTCTTGGACCTTTTCTTGGCCCCTAAATCTCACAATTTATATTCAAATATATACGTTATGTATGTTCATTTTAGATATTATAAAGTTCCCCTGAGAAACATAGACCATGTCGGGTCAAGTTGATTTGCATGAATAAAGTCTATTTGGAAGAATGCCTCCTCTACGTGAGTTTCATTGTGGACATTTCCCCGGTTGCTGTTTGTTTTGATTGTTTTTTTAGCACAGCACAGGTTCAGTAAGAATGAGATGCAAAACATAAAAATATATCCATAGCAGATCATTATCATACAAAATGAATATCACAATGAATATCACTGGCATTATCTTTCCTCCTGGAACATTGGACCATTAACATCCCCAGGATGCCTCTTGAAGGGGGCTAGTGCTGAAAAATGTAGGCACCTTCCAGGGCCTTAGAAAACAGCACCTGCATCATACCTACAGAGGTGTCGTACGATGCCTAACGCCATTGTAGGTGTGCCTAACACCAGAAATGGCGTTAGGTATCGTAAAGCGCCTCAGTAGGCGCGATTCACGTAAGAGGTAAGCAACGGAAATGTAGGCCTTGAAAACCCTGGCTTACGTTTCCAGCCCCTACCTTTTCCAAAGCCGCGATTCGTGCAATTGGCGACCATTTATAAGGCAGGTGTCGTCAACTGCCCCATTTATAGAATCTGGGCCTATTAGTCAAGTCTCCACCACGCCAGCCATACAGACAGCCAAACATGATGCAGTCTCACATGTCATCCACCGAGTATTACTGACAGTATTTAACTTACAGTCAAGATGTCTGTTTGTCTCCCGAGCTGCATCGCACCCTCACTTGCAGCACGTAACAATAATGTCATCTACAACACAGGAGTTGCCGAAGCTTCACCTGTCTTTTCCATTGGCGGGATACAGACCATAGAAGTTTGTCTGGCATCGGCCTCAGTTCCCCCATGCTGGATTTGCCTAATCTCCTGTCAGTCTTTTGCCCTTTGCAGGACACAGAGAGGGCCATTTCCGAAAAGAATGTCTAAGTCCAATTTGGATATTTCCCGCTAAACGTCCAAAATTGGAAGCACTGAAATATCCATTTTTGAAAGCTGAACTGTTAGATATTCAAAAAGTAATATATATATATTTTTTTAAATTGTCTGCGTGGACGTCTAAGCCGACAGGCCGTCCAACTCTTAAGGCGTCAAATTTTATACCTCGTTTTCGCCCACAGAAACATCCAACTTGAAAACATCCAAATCCAGACCATTCGGATGTGGAAGTGGCCATCATTGTGATGGACCGGCCACACAGACATGCCAACAGAGCAGTGGGACACCTTAGAGGGCACTGCTGTGAACTTCACATAAAGCGTGCCAGAAGTACATCTCACCATATACCCCTTATAATTTATGGTAAACCATTCAAAACTCCCCGATACCCTACTGGACCCATCTTTCTGCCACCCCCAATAGCTCTCGTGGCTGCAGGTGACACAGTGGTCAAAAGCTGTTTCTATCGTCTAAGAATGATCAGCAGTCAACCGGGACAGGAGCCATCCTCTTTGAACACACTGATTCACTCATTAGTGATTTCCTGCATTGACTATTGCAATGCCCTTTACGAGGGCATTACAAAAAAAGAAATAAGACGCCTTCAGATCATTCAAAATACCACTGTAGAAATCATAATTAACGCAAGAAAATTCGACCATGTTTCTCCCTTATTGTACAAAGTACATTGGCTTCCAGTAGAACATAGAATTAGCTACAAAATCTTGCTATTAACATTGAAAACTCGTCATAATAATCAACCCAAAATTATAGGCAGACTCCTTATTCCCCATAACTCCTCTAGAACTCTTCGCTTCATGACTCAAAATCTGCTCTTGGTTCCATTACTCAAGGTTATTAATACAATGAGATCAAGTATTTTTTACAGTGACTGCTCCCTCCCTTTGGAATTCCATTCCTAACTATCTACGTGTAGAACCTTCTTTGAATCAATTTAAAACAAAGTTAAAAACATTTTTATTTGTCGATGCCATTGAAACCCATCTGTCCTTATAAGGGCGAAAACATGCCGTCTTCCACCGCAGGAACCCTTCCCAATGTATTTTACTATAGTTCCAATTTTTTTTCCTTGTGTTCCTGTTTGTCCTTGCTTAAAACGTCCTTGGATGTATTAACAACCCCTAAAGATGTCTATTAATTTTAAATTTGTATTATAGTCATCACATGTTTTTCCTACAATTGTATACCGCCTAAAAGTCTGATTTGGCGATGTAAGAAATTTTAAATAAACTTAAAACCTCACACTTTCCACCATAAATGTAGCGGGTAGGGTGGCTTATGGGCCTGGGTCATCCTCTCTATGGTTTGCTAGCCCATCCAACTACATCAGATGAAAACGTGCTGTTATTAAGTGTGGTTGGGACCACCATTCAAACAAACATAACTGAAACTAGATAATTAATAAAAGCCAAAGTGGAGAAAAAGAGACTTCAGTACATTGGTTCATGGACCCATAAGGCGTCCTTTGGAACCAGTATCATCATGGATCTGTACAAAAACCCCACACAACAAAAATAAGAACATAAGAATTGCTGCTGCTGGGTCAGACCATAGTAACATAGTAACATAGTAGATGACGGCAGATAAAGACCCGAATGGTCCATCCAGTCTGCCCAACCTGATTCAATTTAAAATTTTTTTTTAAATTTTTCTTCCTAGCTATTTCTGGGCAAGAATCCAAAGCTTTACCCGGTACTGTGCTTGGGTTCCAACTGCCGAAATCTCTGTTAAGACTTACTCCAGCCCATCTACACCCTCCCAGCCATTGAAGCCCTCCCCTGCCCATCCTCCACCAAACGGCCATACACAGACGCAGACCGTGCAAGTCTGCCCAGTAACTGGCCTAGTTCAATCTTTAATATTATTTTCTGATTCTAAATCTTCTGTGTTCATCCCACGCTTCTTTGAACTCAGTCACAGTTTTACTCTCCACCACCTCTCTCGGGAGCGCATTCCAGGCATCCACCACCCTCTCCGTAAAGTAGAATTTCCTAACATTGCCCCTGAATCTACCACCCCTCAACTTCAAATTATGTCCTCTGGTTTTACCATTTTCCTTTCTCTGGAAAAGATTTTGTTCTACGTTAATACCCTTCAAGTATTTGAACGTCTGAATCATATCTCCCCTGTCTCTCCTTTCCAGTGGTCCATCATGCCCAGCAGTCTGCTCACGTGGTGGCCCCTAGGTCAAAGACCAGCCTTCAATCGAGATCAGCTCTACCTGAGTACATTCCGGTTCAGCAGGAACTTGTCTAATTTTGTCTTGAATCCCTGGAGGGTGTTTTCCCCTATGACAGCCTCCGGAAGAGCGTTCCAGTTTTCTACCACTCTCTGGTTGAAGAAGAACTTCCTTCCATTTGTACGGAATCTATCCCCTTTTAACTTTAGAGAGTGCCCTCTCGTTCTCCCTACCTTGGAGAGGATGAACAACCTGTCCTTATCTACTAAGTCTATTCCCTTCAGTACCTTGAATGTTTCATAAGAACATAAGAATTGCCGCTGCTGGGTCAGACCAGTGATCCATCATGCCCAGCAGTCCACTCACGCGGTGGCCCTCTGGTGAAAGACCTAACTGAGACTAGCCCTAATTGCGTTCTTTCTGGTTCAGCAGGAACTTGTCCAACCTTATCTAGAATCCCTGGAGGGTGTTTTCCCTTATAACAGCCTCCGGAAGAGCAGTTTTCTACCACTCTCTGGGTGAAGAAGAACTTCCTTACGTTTGTATGGAATCTATCCCCTTTCAACTTTAGAGAGTGCCCTCTCGTTTTCCCTACCTTGGAGAGGGTGAACAGTCTGTCTTTCTCTACTAACTCTATTCCCTTCATTATCCTGAACGTTTCGATGATGTCTCCTCTCAGTCTCCTCAGTCTCCTCGGTCTTCTTATCTTTTTTCTTCAGTTTGTGGAAATTTTCATAAAGGGTCCACAGCAATAAACTTGAAAAGTGATGGCAACAACAGTGTGACGGAATGTCTGCAACTGCCGCAACCACAGCAGTAATATTATATCTCTAAGGCAATGCCCGGAACAAAATTCACTTATCTCATAAAGGAGTCCTTTTACTACGGCGCGCTACAGATTAGCGCGCTAAATTCTAACGCGTTCATTGTATTCTATGAGGACATTAGCATTTAGTGCATGCTAAATCGGTTAGCGCGCCTTCGTAAAAGGACCTATAGTGTGTCCAATCCTCTTCAAAAGCACTTGGACAAGCTCCAAATCTTCTCCCGACAGGGGTCCTCCTGTTTCGCCAAATGGCCCATCCAGTCTATCTATCCGCAGTAGCCATTATCTCTTCCTTTCTCTAAGAGATCCCATGTGCATATCCCAGGCTTTCTTGAATTCAGACACAATCTCTGTCTCCACCACCTCTTCTGGGAGACCGTTCCATGCGTCTGCCACCCTTTCTGTAAAAAAGTATTTCCTCAGATTACTCCTGAGCCTATCACCTCTTAACTTCATCCTATGCCCTCTCATTGCAGAGCTTCCCTTCAAATGAAAGAGACTCGACTCATGCGCATTTACATCACGTAGGTATTTAAATGTCTCTATCATATCTCCCCTCTCCCTATTGGCTGAGGCTCTTAACATTTGCATCTCCTCTTCCTATAGGCTAAGGCTCTGTGCATCTGCATTGTGAGGTCATAGCTGCCCATCCACAATAACCATTATCTCTTTCTCTCTCCAAGAGATCCCACGTGCCTATCCCAGGCCCTTTTGAATTCAGACACAGTCTCTGACTCTACCACCTCTTACGGGAGACTGTTCCACTCATCAACCACCCTTTCGGTATAAAAGTATTTCCTTAGATTACTCCGGAGCCTATCACCTCTTAACTTCATCCTATGCCCTCTCATTGCAGAGCTTCCTTTCAAATGAAAGACTCATGCACATTTACATCACATAGGTATTTAAATGTCTCTATCGTATCTCCCCTCTCCCATCTTTCCTCTAAAGTATACAAAGCTGCCAAATTTCAGACCATTCTTCAAGCTTTGCTAGGTCTTTCTTCATGATATTCACACCATCCGGGGGGTCTGCCCTATTGCATATTTTGGTGTCATCCGCAAAGAGGCAAATCTTACCTGACAGCCCTTCAGCAATATCACTTATAAAAATGTTAAAAAGAACAGGCCCAAGAACAGAACTTTGAGGCACACCACTGGTAACATCTCTTTCCTCAGAGCGATCTCCTTTGATCACTACCCTCTGTCGCCTTCCACTCAACTAGTTCTTGACCCAGGCTGTCACTTTGGGACCTATCCAGAGGGCACTCAGTTTATTTATTAGACATCTGTATGGAACACTGTCAAAGGCTTTGCTAAAATCTAAATACACCACGTCTAGCGCACTCCCTCTATCCAGTTCTTTGGTCACCCAGTCAATGAAATTGATCAGATTTGCCTGACAAGACCTACATCTAGTGAATCCATGTTGCCTCTGGTCCTGTAATCCACAGGATTCCAGGAACTTCACCATTCTCTGTCTTAGAAGCATTTCCATTAATTTGCTTACCACAGAAGTCAGACTTACCGGCCTGTAATTCCCAACTTCTTCCTTACTTCCACTTTTGTGTAGCGGGATCTTTCTATCAGCTACAGTAAATGCCGAGTAGGGGTTCCATTTTCAACTGCAATCCTCTCAATGTTGTGATGGAATAATTTAGACATATGCAAAGTTACAAGTACTATGGCTGATGGCAAACAAATAGTGGAGGCAAACAGGCAACTTCTAAGCTGTTCCAGCTGTGGCTTTCACCCACAGCCCTCTCTGCTGGTCTTGTTGCTTTGCCTTTCCTATAAAAATTGTGGGGGCAAAACTGGAAGTGGGTCAGACAATAAGTCTAATGTTCTCCCCAGGTCGAGGGTCTCAATTTCAATGAATACTGAAAACATAAATTATTGATTACCGTTGCACATTTCCAAAGATAATTTAACTAGTAAATTTTAAAAAAAGGAAAATCGCACACAGTTTGACTTGCAAACTGGGCCACTTGCTCACCTGTGATGTGCTCACCTGATCTACAAGCCAAGTCCACATCCTTCTCAAAGTCAGTCTACAAAGAGAGAAAGAAAGAAGCCGGTCAAGGGGTCATTCATCGTAACCATTCAAATATTCAACGCTGCTCATTGTTGCTAATGGTACTGGGATGAGCTAGAACAGTGATGCCCAAATCTGTCCTGAGGAATCCCCCAGGGAATCTGATTTTCAGAATATCCACAGTTAATATGCGTCGGAGAAATTTGCATATGGTAGTTTGGGTATCACTGGGTTAGAATAATTCCTTCAGTCAATGACTCCCTTTTCATTCAGCTTAACACTGTGGTGCCTAAATCTGGCATCAGACCCCCAGGAAGGGAATGGTAATCTTCATAGCCAGGATGACTATTAATGTCCGTGCCTGTCTAGGTTTGGTCTTGGGAATCAGGTTATTCTTCCAATTTGATTACATTGAAAACGAGGCCTTTTTTGGAGAGCTGGGGGGGAGGGGACTAGATTTGAGAAGAGCTGATGAACAGGATACACAGAGCCATTTATGACGTTAAAGAGTTGCCAAGCCATGTCACCATCGTATGTGTAGCTCTAGTAGGGCTGTCACGTAACACAACATTGAGAGGTTGGACTGCTTCTAGTTTAGGCCATTTGCATTGATAGACTCACAGTGCTGCTCTTCCTAGAGAACCTTCAAATACAAGACCGTAGATACAGTGGCATAGTAAGGGTGAGAGGCGCTTGGTACGATGGTACCTCTCCCCCACTCCGTCCCCGATCCCGCCTGCCACGTGCGCCCCCCTTCCCTTCCCCCGTAACTCTAGTTGAAGTCAACAATGTGCTTCTCACAATCCTGTTGGCTCTCCCTTTGACGTCACTTCCTATACGTGGCACCCGGAAGTGACGCCGCCGAGAGAGCCGACGGGGTCGCAAAGAGCACATTGTTGACCACCGCGACCAACAATTTCAACTAGAGGTCTGGCGGAAAGGAAGAGGGCTTGCGTTGACGGAAGGAATGGGAAGAGGCAAGGGGGGCGTGGAGAGGAGGCGGGGTGCTGGCGCCCCCATCAATATGGCGCCCAGGGCTGACCATCCCCCTCACCCCCTCCCACTTTACTATACCACTGCATTGATACAGTGGAGCAAAATCAAAGGTTTCAGCTTACTCCAGGTGATCAAGGGCAGATTGGACCAGTCCTGCATGCAAAGGGAACCGCATAGAACTCTTGTTGGTTATGCAGTCTAGAAATCCGGTGTTATGTTATGTTTTAGGTTCAACCTATCCCTGATGTCCCAGAGCCACCTTGCTAGACCCAATAAATCAAGACGGGATCCATTTCAAACCAAAATTTTAGTTTCAAAGTTGACATCACTCGCTCTTCAGTAGTCGCTCAAGGTAAGTTGCCTTCAAGTCGAGTAGGTGTTTTCCTGTTCCTAGAGGACTAACAATCTGTATTTGTATCTTGAAAAATGGAGGGTTTCCCATAAGCCCAAAGAGTCACAGTGGGATTTGAACTGGGTTCTCCTGGTTGTCAACCTGCTGCTCGAACCATTAGGCTAATCTTATCCCAATGCAGTTTGGCTGTTGCCCATTATCTACCTTGCTAGGAAATAGATCATAATTTTGGAGTGTACAGTCAGGAACCACAGAGGAATCCACCTGTGGCGGTGGTGCCCCCAACGTCCTCTTCTCTGTGACCCCCCTGCTTCTCCACGCCCCCCACTCCACACTTGCGCTCTCCCTTCCATCCCCTCCCCAATACCTCTAAATCTTTGTCAGTGAAAGTGGCTTTTCTCCAGTTTTGGATCTCCCTCAGATGTCACTTCCTGGCCCCTTGACCCGGAAGTGATTCAGAGGGAATCAGGCTGGCATGAGTAACAGGAAGAAGTTGCTTGCTCTAGTGAAGATCTATAGAGCTACGTGGTGGAGGGAGGGATAGTGTGAGCGCCCCAACCGACATGGCGCCTGGGGTGGTCCGCCCCCCTCCCCTCTTACTGCACCACTGGAGGAAGCTCCTGGTCATTAAAGCAAATCCTTGCCTCTTTTTGTTGAGATGATGTACAACGATAATCCACAATATGATAAGAGCAGAGGGAGTCTTTGGCTTTTGTTCAGGTACAACACATGGCTAGTATCAAACCCACAGTTGCTGTTTGATTCCTCGATACTTTTAAGGTTACAAACTGACTCTATTTATTTCATAGGACAAACCAATCCAGTCTGATTTTACCTCAATGCAAACACACATGCAGATATGTACATGCAATGTGTGTGTGTATGTGTGTGTGGAGGGGAGGGGGAAATCCAAAGCCCGTATCAGCCTGCCCTGTAAAATTACTTTCAGCTAATAAGCCCAGATACTTTCAAGGAACTGCTTCCAGTTTCAAGCAAGGTTTTTACGTAAGCTACTCCGGGTCATATTGAGATGAATGGGGTACAAATTAGAGCCTGACAAAATTTCAGTTTTAGATTTGGTAAGAAAACCTGCAATTTAGATTCGGCTGTGCCCCAGCATTTTCGGCTGAAACCGAAGCTCTGCCCACAACCAATAGCGGTGACCACTCTTTGTTCCGGATCAAAAGCATCGCCCCCTCACCACCTGTAGGCCCTCCATGACCTACTTAGACACTCTGGTGGTCTAGTGGCCTACCAAGGCTTCTAAGGCTACGGGAGGACGCAGCAGCCATTTGGGATCACTCCTGCCTCAACAGTGCTAATAGACCATCAGGGCTTCTAAAGTAGAACTGGGGAGGCCTATGGGTGTTGGGAGGGGAGCACTTCTGGTTATGGGGGGGCCTCTTCCTGTCAAAGGAACTGGGAGTTTATGGTCCGCTTTTGGTTGGAGGGTGGGGGGCTGCCATACCAGTTACAGTTGGCCAAAACTATGCAATAAATTTTGGTTGCCCTCTAGTACAAATGCCAAGACAGAAATATAGCGCTTGTGAGCGATATGCACTGACATCATGTATGGTTTGCATATTCAGTTGGAAGCACAACAGTGCTATGTCTTTGCATGAGTTGCAGAACTGGGTTATGTTTAATAGTAAGATACAATCAGGAAATTGCAGATGCCGTTAGACTAACTCCCACCTAAACTGGTGCATTTCCAAATGTAAGCATGGCTAAGGTTGTCAAATTTTACTATAGTAAAATCTGGACCCCCCCTTAGATCCGCCCCCGGGCCCGCCCAGTACAACCCATCCCCCGCCCTGCCCCCAGCCTTGCCCCGCCCTCGTTGTCTGTCCTCTAAAAACGAAATACAGTGGTACCTTGGTTTGTGAGCATAATTCGTTGCAGAAGCATGCTCGTAAACCAAAGCACTCATATATCGAAGTGAGTTTCTCCATAGAAAATAAGAGAGACTTGGATGATTCATTCCACATCCCCAAAAGACCGCCCCCCTCCCCCCCCCCCCCGAGGTCACTGGCGCTGCTCGCTCCCACCCCGGGAACCAGCTCCCACCCCAGGAACCGGTGGGGTGGGGGCTCGCATATTGAGTCAAAATTTGCAGGAGTGTTTTGCTCATCTTGCAAAACACTCGCAAACCGAGGTTTGACTGCAATGAATTTCCGATCTAACAGTGAGAGGAAGTTTATCCCAAATAGTCGGAGCTTGATAACTAAAAGAAGCACTAACCCCCTCCTTTACTAAGATGCGCTATGTTATCCTATGGACATGTTAGCAGTTAGCGCACGCATTGATTTATCACGAGCTAAACCGCGGGCAGACTGGATGGACCATTCGGGTCTTTATCTGCCATCATCTACTATGTTACTATGTTAGAGCACCTTAGTAAAAGAGGGCCTAAATTGACAGAATAGCTTAATTGATTTAGGCGATGGAAATTGTAAACAGAATTGATTTCGTTGTTTATGACCCGGTCTACCGATCATTAAGGACACTATGGTCCCCTTTTACTAAGGTGCACTAGGCATTTTAGTGCGGGCGAAATATTAACGCACGCTAACACGTCCATAGACATATAATGGGCGCCTTAGCGTTTAGCGCCCGTGTATATTTAGTGCATGCGTATATTTAGCGCGCGGTAAAATGCGTAGCTCACCTTAGTTAAAGAGGGGGTTAATCTAGCAAATAAGAAGGCGCTAGGCCATGTAAAACATTGGAAATTAATACACAGAGCTTATAAGTTATCCTAGCAGAAAATGGGGTAACCAATGTAATTGAACGAAGCACGGTGTAGTCCTTCCATTTTTGGGAATCGAGAATATAACTCTTAACTTTTTGAAGAGTTTGGAATCTCTTTAGGAGTCTTGTAGTACAGCCAAGATAAACTAAGGCCCTCTTTTGCACAGGCGCGCTAAGCGTTTTGCCGCGGGCTTAGCGCGCGCTAAATCGAGGCGTGCGCTAACCGCTAACGCGTCCATAGGATAACATGCACACGTTAATGTTTAGCGCACGCTACAAAGCTTAGTGCGCCTAAGAGGGGGGTATGTTACAATAATCCAATTGCGAAAGAATTAATGACTGGACCACTAGTGAAAATGCTGAAATATCAGGACATTTTCTGACTAACCTTAATTTCCTTAAAAGCCCAAAAATGGTTTTAGTCACTAAACTAACCTGAAATTCTATAGTTAACATATTATCTAGTTCAGTGGTTCCCAACTCTGTCCTGGAGGACCACCAGGCCATTCGGGTTTTCAGGCTAGCCCTAATGAATATGCATGAGAGAGATTTGCATATAATGGAAGTGACAGGCATGCAAATCTGCTCCATGCATATTCATTAGGGCTAGCCTGAAAACCCGATTGGCCTGGTGGTCTTCCAGGATAGGTTTGTGAACCACTGATCTAGTTGATTACAAGTAGAAACGTGTTTAGTTATATCAATGAGTTGCATTGACAGGATTTGGCCATACTGGACTACAATGCGTTCAAGAAGGGTACGGATGGCAGAAAAAGAGAAGGAACTGAGATTATAGAGGAATCAAATGTCAACGTGACCTAAATGCAGAAAGCATGGGAGAAAGGAGGTGGCACTGTTACAATATTTTGGAAAAGGAGAATGATTTTCTCTACTACGGATCACTGCTCTGCATATTGCTGGTTTAAGATCTTGCCAAAGACTTGGCCAGAAGGTGGGGATGAAAGGCAGGATGCTAGTTATGGATGCAGAAGAATGAAGGATTCCATCTGCAGAATCAATTAGAAATAGAATGAACCTGGATTTCTTTCGGGGGACTCTGCTCTGTCATACAGTAATGAAACACAAAAGCAAAGGGGCAATACAAGAGTGCATTTCTGTTTTCCAGGCAAGCATGGGTTTAGCAATAGCAATCATTATCTAACAGTCTGGTTTCAGATAACAGCCAAGGCAGAAATGAGTCTTGTGAATGCCCAATGTTCGTAAAATCAGGAAATAGCTCAAGGAGGAGCTGGTAGAGGGGACCATATGGATGCACTAGAAAATCAATGGGTGAAACTAATAGGACAGAGAGAGCAAGAACAAATCTTTATGTTATGAAATAAAACTAAATCAGTTTTTCAAAAGAGGTGGCTAAGTAATTTGGGGCACAAAAAAAAGGAAAAAAGAATATCACCACAGATTTTATTGAAATACTGGCCACAATGATTATACGAAGGTGATTAGGAGGCAAACGGTTAAGCACTTAGGTCTGGATTCTATAAACAGCACCATTATCGGCAGCCATCTTATAAATGGCCACCGATCATGCGTCAGTCACGCGATATCGCCATTTATTGAAACTCAGCTTCGGAAAAGTTCCTAACATGGAATAATGCAGATCCTTTTTCTTATCTTTGTACTCTCTAAGACAGTGCTTGGTTTGGATTGCTCGGATATCAATCAATCACGACAAAGATGTGATTTGCACTAATGAAGAGGCATATTCATTTTTGCTCCTGAGATCGTTGGTGGGCTAATGTACCCGTTGGCGCTCTTTGGAATACACCCAAGACACAAAATTGGAAAGGAACTCCAAATTCATTTTCACTGGCACCAGATCATTCATGTGCCCAAAGACTTTGGGCATCCCTTAGATAAGAAAGTAGGAATCGGGGGGGAGGTAGCGAAAGAACACTTTTGTGTTAAGTTGAGTGGATTGGAGTTTGGGCCAGAAAGACAGGGCTATCACCAAGCTGTGTTGAGAGGAATGCAGGAGGTTGGACCAGGATGGAGGAATGCAAGAGACAGCTTAGGGGCATAGTTTTCAATACAGGCTACCGTTAAGATGTGTTACCATTAATTCAAGCTATTTTAGCTCAGTTCCTAATTAATGCAGTGAGATCTAGTTACTAATAATTGGAGTTAACAGTACAATAACACACATTCACGGAATAGAAACATAGAAAGTGACGGCAGATAAGGGCCATGGCCCATCCAGTCTGCCCACACCAATGACCCTCCCTTACCTCTCTCTGTGAAGAGATCCCACGTGTTGATCCCATTTAGTCTTAAAATCAGGCACACTGCTGGCCTCAATTACCTGTAATGGAAGACTATTCCATCGATCTACCATATTCCCAACATTCACCACATTCCCATTGCAATATCTACCAGAAATATGGTGTCTACTAATTTTTGGGGTCATATATCACAGCTATTATTTCCAGTGGAAAATAGTGACTGCCATTTTAAATAAGACCCCTTTGTAAGTCTAAAGGTATTTGAAAGCATAAACCAGCTCTGCAACTACGTCAACCGCAAATTTCATTATCTGTAGATCATACTCTGTAACACATCAATGGAGACTTAAATAAACTTAGCCAAAGAAGTTGCTGGAAGCTCATAGGCTGTCATTGAAGGGAGATGCCATCTCGATGGGTATCTACATAAAGGGAACTGAATGGACCTGTGATAACAAAGCTTAAGTCTATTGCTTAGCTGAAAATGATCATTAAGATTTCCCCTTCTTCTGAATAATAGTAAAGACTGAAGAGGAAGAGACAGCCATCATATTTAAGCACATAATGATTCGAAATTCTTATTATCCTTGATTGAGGAGTGTACCATTAACTGAGCGTGGCCATTCTGGAACGAACTGCCCGAGTCCCCGTTGCCTTCCTCCTGACGATCCACAGCACGACATTTTACAGCATCCTGGACCTGCGGAATGGATCAGAATGCAAAAGTCAGACGTATTTTCTTATCCACCCTCCTCCTCAAGACTCCTGATGCTTTCTTTCAGAGTCTCACTGGGGTGTTAACATGCGCGGGCTTCTGCATTTTCAGATATTACCCGAGAAAGCCACAAACCGAGACGTGACTGTTGTTTTGAAAAATGAAGGAACTACCATACTGCAAGCAGATGGGGTTAAAGCCAGTAGCATTGGTGGTTTGGAAAAGTTTCTATAGAAGAGGCTCATTAACACTTATGCTCTGTAAGTTTGGGAATGAGCAATTTATTTATTAAAAAATTTATAGACTGCATACAACAATGCGGTTTACAAGTCACATACATAAAATCTTGTTTCCCTACGATTTCCACATATAACGTAGACATGGCTGGACAACATCATAGACATCCCCCAATATAAAATATAAAAAATCAAGGCCAAACCACACACACATCAAATGAAATGATAAATTCTACGGTAAATACCCACACCAGTTCACATTAGCATTCAAAGAAAGTCTAATACCATCAATTCAGAAATACAACATGCTTTAAATTATACATTACTGACAGGGAAATCGCAAGAGGATATTATCAAAGGAATAAGCATTAGCATAGGAAGGGATTGGCAAATAATTGTGTTTTCAGCATTTTGTAAAAGTTCATCCTCCCAATACAGAATCGCAAGATACCAGGCAGGGCATTCCATAATTCTGCACCAGCCACATTGATGCTCCGATCTTAACATGGATAAATCGACATTCTTTCCTCCAAAAACTTAATTTCATCCCATTTTCAGATCTGAGCTCTCGTTTCGGTTTATAGGTTTCAAAAAATTCTTGTAAGTTCCTTGGAGAAGTACGATACGATGGAAACGTATTCCCCCATCAGGGCCTGCCAGACCCTTTTTCCAAGCAACCTGGATTTTGCCAGGGTCAGAGACAAGATTTCGGGATTAGCTCTTAATTTCCAAAGTTGTTCTTTAGTTGGTTCTTGAATTTCACTCAAAGCAAACTAAAAGGCTCACCTCTCTATTTAGCACTGACAACCCAAGGAAGAAGACCCTTTTACCTAAGTTTCAAGTTAGTCTTGGTTTATGCCTGTCTCTTAAATCAGTGTTTTTCAACCTTTTTACACCTATGGACCGGCAGAAATAAAAGAATTATTCTGTGGACCGGCATCGGTCCGTGGACCGGCGGTTGAAGAACACTGGGCTAAGTCGTGGGCCAGACCCCGCCCATCTCTACCCAATCCCCACCAAAGACCCCGCCCCCATAATAGTACTAATTGCACCTTGCATGTCCCGTGCCTCATCTGGAAGCCTTCCCTCTGACGTTGCAACGTCAGAGAGAAGGCTTCCGGTTCAGGCGCAGAATGCCCGTAGGAGCTTTGTGCACCGAATCAGTGAGGAAGAGGGAGCTGGCTCGAAGATAACGCCGCATCGATCGCACCGTGGACCGGCGGTTGAAGAACACTGTTTTGGGCCTGATGCACGTGCTGGCCCTGTGGACCGGAAGGAAATTTTTGTGGACCGGCACCAGTTCATGGACCGGTGGTTGAATAACACTGTCTTAAATCCTTCTATTTTCCTATTTTATACATGTAAATTTCTTAGAAACCTTTTATAAGCATTTTAATCAAATTTTAAATAAAACTTGAAACTTGACCTTGAGCTGTTGCAATGCCTGTGGGTTTACTTGTTTTATTTTGTTTTTAGAATTCCTTTTTTTGATTTTTTTTTTTTTTAGCCTGTGGAATTGTGTCTTTATGGAGTACTTTGATGGCCTGGGAATACACATTTAGGGCTCCTTTTACGAAGGCGCATTAGCGGTTTAATGCCTCCTCTTGAGTAGGCGGTAGTTTTGAAAAAGTTGAGGAGGCAGTAAGTGGCCCCCCGTACAAACAGTTAAGCGGTTAGGCCTGGATTCTATAAACAGCACCATTATCGGCGGCCATCTTAAAAATGGCCACCGATCGCGTGTCAGTCCACGGCTTCGGAAAAGGTAGGCACCGGAAACGTAGGCCAGGGTTGTCAAGGCCTACATTTCTGGCGCCTTGTCTTTCATGTGAATGGCGCCTACAAAAGTGCTTTACGACGCCTAATGCCACTTCTGGCATTAGCTATGCCTACAATGCCATTAGGTATTGTTAAGTGCTTTCCTAGGTGTGATATAGGTGCCCTTTGTTATGGCAACAGTAGGTGACTAATTTTTGTTTTTCAATTTTTTTAACGGTGTTTTCAACTTAAGTTAAGCTTCGGTAGGGTGCCTACTTTATAGAATACAAGTGTTTAAGCACAATAAAGGGTGCTAGAGTAGATGTGTCTGTCTGTCTCTCCTTTTCCGCTGTCTGTCTTTCTTTCTTTCTGTCTCTCTCTCTCCTTGGCCACTTTCTACATTCAGGCCCAACAATTGTCCCTTTCTATTCCCTCCCTCCTTCCTTCCTATATCTAGTGCCCCCAGTGCCTCCTTCCTATGTCCTTAGTGCCCCTTCCCATGTCCTTAGTGCCCCAGTGCCTCCTTCCTTTGTCCTTAGTGCCTCTTCCCATGTACTTAGTGCCCCAGTGCCCCAATGCTCCTTCCTATGTCTCCCCCTCACTGCCTTCCAGCCTTTGTCCCACCCCCCTCCCCCGAAGTTATCCAGCCTACCTCCCTCTCCCTGCCGCGCTAAAGCCAGCCAGCCTGCCTGCCTCTCTCCCTCCAGTGCCAAAGCCTGCCACCCCATACCGGCCCCCGCTGCTGCTACCTACTGTTTGGCCCACCGCCGCTTCAACCCCCCCCCCGGTCCGCCGCCCACCACAACTAAAGCAAAGGGAAAAGGGTCTGACACACACAAATCGCCGCCAGCTGAACGCGTCGAACACTGCCACGGAGCTACAGATCACGGAGGCAGAGATCACGAAGTTGTAAGAGCACATGCGTGCTTAGGGTTTTATTATGATAGATGGGCCTTAATGTATTGCACTGACCATGCCCTAAGTTCCAAACTCCTTCCATGCTTCCACCCATGCCACACCGCCTGGCAGAGAAATTCATTACAGTTAAGCAATGCACATTTTTATGCCTGGTAATTGGCAAACTACTTGATTAGGTGGTAGCCAGTTATTGTGTGTTAACTGTGTGTTAAGTGCTTAATGCACGTTAATAAAAAGGCTCTTTCATGTGCAATGCTTTGATTTGTACACTTCTCCTTCTGTATTCGCTGTGATAGGGGATTGACAGAACCGCAAATACAGAAAAAACACAAATAACTTTTTCATATACTATTCACTGTTTTCTATTAAAAACCATTGTGAATATGGTGAAACCCCGAATAACATGCTGGGAAGAAAGTACTGGGAATCGGCAATTTTCTCTGTAAACGCTTGGAATCAGCGATTTCTCTAATAATAATAATAACTTTATTCTTCTATACCGCCATAGTTGAAAGACTTCTAGGCGGTTCACATTCGAAGAAGGCTGGATAATCAACGAATTACAGGATGCAAGAAGAGAGAGGTTACATAAGAAATAGGTAGAGGACAGCAAATTACATCAAGGTAGATAGAGAGGAAAATATAATTGTGAGTGGAGAGGGACAGATTCTTCAAACTTTCGGAAAATAAAAGAACAAGAGGGCATTCAGAAAAGTTGAAAGGGGACAGATCCAAAACGAATGCTAGGAAGTTCTTCTTTACCCAACGTGTGGTGGACACCTGGAATGCGCTTCCAGAGGGCGTAATAGGGCAGAGAACGGTACTGGGGTTTAAGAAAGGATTGGACAATTTCCTGCTGGAAAAGGGGATAGAGGGGTATAGATAGAGGATTACTGCACAGGTCCTGGACCTCTTGGGCCGCCGCATGAGCGGACTGCTGGGCACGATGGACCTCAGGTCTGACCCAGCGGAGGCATTGCTTATGTTCTTATGAGAGGCTTCTGTT
This sequence comes from Geotrypetes seraphini, assembly GCF_902459505.1. Lineage (NCBI taxonomy): Eukaryota > Metazoa > Chordata > Amphibia > Gymnophiona > Dermophiidae > Geotrypetes > Geotrypetes seraphini. Next base: position 17,310,772 of record NC_047085.1, read on the forward strand.
TAGGAGATGAATTTGTCAAACAGAACAGTTTTAATTGATTTTCGGAATGCGCCGTAGGTCAGACTGGCTCTATTTATGTAGTTATCCAGCCAGGACTGCTGTCTGCTTGCTTGGAACATGAAGGTCCTGTCCAAAAAGGATTTGTATTTGCAGCCTGTGATCTTTGGGTACGTAAAGATGCAAGCTGACATAATTGGTGGGGGGGAGGGGAGGAGCCAGCAAGCTAAAAACCGTGAATAATCGAAACCGTGAATGCTGAAACCGCGAATATGAAGGGAGAAGTGTATTGCTCTTTCCTGATAACAAAAAGCAGCCAACTTGCCAACCTGCTGACTTCATCCACAGACTATAAAACTTTCAAAAAAGAAACTAAAACCTTACTCTTCAAAAAACACATAAAACCAATTATCACTCTACCAACAAATTTCCAAACTCCACCAACACCTACTTCACTTGCCTCAGCAAATTAGAAAACCTTACCATATAAGCTTATGTATTAAGATCATAACAATTCTTATGTAATCCGCCTTGAACCGCAAGGTAAAGGCAGAATAGAAGTCACTAATGTAATGTAATATGAAAGTGCATTAAAGCCACAAAAACATTGGCATGAACAAGCTAGGTTTATGCAAAGCGCATGTAAATTAGTTTGTGCTACTTTTAACTTGAAATGTATGCACAGGTAATGAAATGCAACAGTATGCAAAGTGTTGACGCAAAGTGCCACATTGAGGAGAAAAAAATCTTTACTACATCTCGAAGAAGTGAAGAACATCTTTTAAAATACCATATATACTTGAATATAAACCGAGGTAACATTTTCACCACCAAAAAAGGAAGAACAAAGGTAGACTCGAATATAAACCGTGGGGGGGGGGGGGGGGGAGTAATACTCAAATGCAGTGCCTTGCCTAGCTCTACCAGGCTCTGCACCCTGTTCCCCCTCCCTCACTGCTCCGCCAGGCTCTGCATCTAGCCCCCTCACTCACTTCTAGTTTCTGTACCGTCCCTCCTCCCTCCCGATGACTTGCAGGCCTCCACCAGGCCTGCTGTGAGACCCGGTGGTCCAGCGGTGCTGTGAGACCTGGAGGTCCTCCTGCCTCCTGTCACAGCCCCTTCTAAGAATTTTTACCTCCCTCCCACCTTCCCCGTGTACCTTTAGTATCCCTGGTGGTCCAGCAGTGAATCGCAGCAAGTTCACGGCAGCCAATCAGCTAGCAGCTCTGCATGGGCAGGAGCGAAGGAAGGTCACTCCTGCCGCGGTTCACCAGGTTTCACGGCAGGCCTGGCAGAGGCCTGCAACAGGTTTGGGAGGGTGGGGGCAGGTCAGCGCTGACCCGAATATAAACCGAGACCCCCCACTTTTGAGCCTTTTTTTTTGGCCCCAAAATCTTGGTTTATATTTGAGTATATCAGTGCCATCCATGTACCTACGTACTTCACTGACTCCCTCGATTCCTCGTCATTAGTATACATGATAAATGCTGACTGTATATGCAATAACAATCTCCACAAACAGTGTATCGACAAACCCCCAACTACCATGTGGCAAACGCCAATGACTTGATTCTCAACAGATCGATTGCCAAGAATCACTATAGGATGAGTATTTTTTAGTACCACAATCTCTCAAATGCAGATAGGAGAGGGTACACATTCCAGTCTACCCCCACTAACTCTTCCCGCCCTATTCTTCTGCATCCTAAACTGCTAAGCTTCAATTAGCACTGACACCAGTTCCCCTCCTTCTGTTTCCATGGGTAAAACAGAAATTTCATGATGGTGACATCTAATCTCAAAAAAGCCTGGGAGAATTTCATAGTAGACGGCAAGTTATTAACTGCTTTAGATGCTGCTGGACAGACTGCACGGGGGTCAGTGAGCAGGGCTTAGAGGTAAAGAGGATTGTCAACGACATCGGAAAGTGGTCCCTGAGTACTCCCATTCATTTCTCATGAATGAGTAATCTCTATTCGCAGAAAATGTCTTCCAAATATATCATCTTGATTTGTAAGTGTACACACACACGCACACCGTCTTCCGGATATATCAGCTTGACTGTATCACGAAGGAGGACATGAAAGTGATCACATCGGCTTTCAATATATATAATTCTTTTATCAATTACTTCTTATGACATAATATAACAAAAGCCTCATATGCTGCAGCTACCTTTCAGTTCTGTGCGGTTTACAGAGTAAAAGATACTGGACGTTCACAGTGAATTACAATCCATTAGTTAAAAATTTTACCAAGTATGTTTTTAACAATTTTAACTTCTGGAAGTCAATATGGGGACATATTAACCTCATCCTGGAATCAACAATCCCTTTGAAGTATGAGGCAATTATATGTGGACCTTGCTGCATATTAAGCCTCCCATGAATCGCTACAAAGGCAGGCTTTCCCTAATTATGACCGGGATCGCTATGCAAATGATAATCCGCAATTGGAAAAATTGCGACCGCCTCAACTTCTCTCCCCTTCAGATTCACCGAGCTCTGGAACAACCTTACCTCCCCTCTTTGGAACCTGAGTTCTCTCCAACTTTTCCGTAAACAAAATGTAACACTCCCTCCTCCTTTGATATCCTAGTCCTCTAATCATTCTTCTTTCCTCAGATCTTCATCCTTTCCTTGGAGTTCCTTTCTCATTCCAATTCCTGTAAACCGTGCCGAGCTGTACGACTGTGGAGATGGTGCGGTATACAAACCTAAGGTTTAGTTTAGTTAGTTTTAGGTTACAAATACGAAAAGATGAATGCTGATATGTTGGGGCATAGCAATTTTTTAAATTTGGTTTAGGGCCCGTTGACATTCTTTGTTACTTCAACTTAGTTGTATTAGTTTAAATTTTTTGTTTATTTTTATACATATCCAGGACGGGGTGGGGGGGATATCTTTTTTGATTAAATTGTTGGATGGGAGGGGAATGGATTTTTTCTTCTACATTGTCATTGATGGAATTTAATTGCTTACGTTGATTATTAATGTCTGTATAATTCTTCACACTTTGTATTAGTTTTTGAAAATTAATAAATATTTATAAAAAAAAAATCAACCCAAAAAACAATTTTCTAAATGCCAGATACATAGAAACATAGAAATAGACGGCAGATAAGGGTCACGGCCCACCAAGTCTGCCCACCCCAATAATCCTCCCCTACCTTTCTCTGTGAAGAGATCCCACTGGCGATCCCATTTTCACTTAAAATCAGGCACGTTGCTGGCCTCGACCACCTGCAGTGGAAGATCATTCCAGTGATCAACCACCCTCTCGGTGAAGAAGTATTTCCTGGTGTCACTGTGTAGTTTCCCGCCCCTGATTTTCCACGGATGCCCTCTTGTTGCCGTGGGGCCTTTGAAAAAGAAGATGTCCTCTTCCACCTCGATACGGAACTTAATATAAAATTACCAAGACGTTTATCCCATATACCGGCCTGATAAGATAGAAACGTCTGTAAACACATCCCTTAATAGATGGAAAGTCAAATGTCCGCAAACCCCATGTAGGACGTTTTCTATTAACAAATTCAGAGTGGTCAAGAAAATAACTAGGTAAAAGATAGCAGTTTCTAGCGCAGAGATCCGCGCTGCTCCCGACGCTCACTGAGTTCCTATGAGCGTCGGGAGCATCGCGGGCCATTCAGCACAGCTCCCCGCGCTAGAAACTGCCATCGCAATTTCGTAGAAGAAGGGTCATGTATAGATAAGGTCTTATTCAAAAAAGGGCATTTCCCCCATTCTGTGAGTAATTCTGAATGGGAGCTATCTAGATGTGAGCATCAGCAACATGTGTAAATAGCGGTATTTTAGTCACATGAATAAGTGGCCTTTTAGTGAATACCAACTAGTGGAAAAGCATGCATCATGATTTTCTAGCAGTGGGAGGGCAAAGCATGTGGTTGGGGGAGGGGGAAGGGAAGGGCGTGATCATGTTGTGGTCGCTGGCAGGGGAGGACAGTTTCAGTCCCCACTGAAAATGCGCTGGCTACCACCGCTGCTAATACAATTTCTTTAGCGCTGAAAGGCGTACACAGCGCTGTACATTGAACATGTAATAGGCGGTCCCCGCTCAAAAGAGCTTACAATCGAATTTGGACATACGGTGAGGACATATAGGGGTTGGGGAACTTGCAGAAATTCAAAAGCAGCCTTAGAGGAGACTTAGAGGAGATATGATAGACTTATAGGATCATGAAGGGCATAGAGAGAGTAAAGAGGGACAGATTCTTCAAACTTTCGAATAATAAAAGAACAAGAGGGCACTCGGAAAAGTTGATAGGAGACAGATTCAAAACAAATACTAGGAAGTTCTTTTTTACCCAACGTGTGGTGGACACCTGGAATGCGCTTCCAGAGAGTGTAATAGGACAGAGTATGGTAACGGGGTTTAAGAAAAGATTGGACAATTTCCTGCTGGAGAAGGGGATAGAAGGGTATAGATAGAGGATTACTGCACATGTCCTGGACCTGTTGGGCCGCCGCGTGAGCGGACTGCTGGGCGCGATGGACCTCTGGTCTGACCCAGCAGAGGCACTTCTTATGTTCTTATGGGAGAGGAGGAGATAGTGGATGCTGTGGATGGACCATTTGGCCTTTATCTGCCATCATGTTTCTAGGTTTCTATAACCATAAAGCTCTATGACATCACAATGCAGGTGTAAAGACTCTTAGCCAATAGGAAGAGGAGATGCAAATGTAAAGAGCCTTAGCCAATGCGCTTCCAGAGAGCGTAATAGGTCAGAGTATGGTACTGGGGTTCAGGAAAGGATTGGACAATTTCCTGCTGGAAAAAGGGATAGAGGGGTACAGAGAGAGGATTACTGCACAGGTCCTGGACCTGTTGGGCCACCGCGTGAGTGGACTGCTGGGCACGATGGACCTCGGGTCTGACCCTGCGGAGGCATTTCTTATGTTCTTATGCTTTTTAAAGATGCCGATAACTGATATTTATACATGTATGTACTCCACCAATTTTTAACTTTTTCCCTTTTCCTATTGTATTTTCCTTTTATGTATTCTTTCTATAAAATTGTAGTTCTTCCCTCTTTTCCCATTGTTTTCAAGTCATAAGTATGTTTGTTTAGTCCGTGTATGCCTAATAATTAGTTCATGCATGTCTAATTAATTTAAAAATGTTCATCTCCCAGCTATTTAGTTGTGTATGTCCAATAATTTAAAAAAAATGTTCGTCTCCCAGTTATTTTTAAATACTTTGTACAACGCTTTGTACTTTTGGATAAGCGTTTCATCAAGGCGTAAATAAATTATGAAGCACTGCGGAAGGTGCTAAGACCGAAAGTGAAACTGAAATTTGGAGTGTCTAGAACTTATTCACAAGCTATGAGTTGGCGTTCCTTGGGGTGTGTTTCGGGCGAATGGAGGTGGCTGCCTATAAGATTTTGAATCACCTTTAAAATATTAGAACTGGTGTTTCAGGTTATTCATCAAAGCATCGCTTGGAATCTGACACAGGTAATGACACTCTATCGGCCGTTGAGAACGTTGAGGTCTGAAGGGGGGATACGACCGTCATTGACAGAATTTTCACAAGTACATTATGAAAGGACTGTACAAGGTAGGGTTACTAGACGTCCGGATTTCCCCGGACATGTCGTTCTTTTCGATGAGAGCAGGCACCGGGGGAGGTGGGGGCTAGGGCGGGATTGGAAGCAGGGCTAGGGCTTAATGGGGCAGGGATAGATGGAACTGGGCGGGTCTAGGGGGTCCGGATTTTACTAGCTTAAAATCTGGTAACCCTACTTTTAGCAGCACTAGTAGGTATGGGATCTCAAAGTCCCTCCGGTCGGGATTTCAGGATTTCCCCAACGAATATGCATGAGATCTATGTGCATGCACTGCTTTCAATGCATATTCATTGGGGAAATCCTGAAAACCCGACTGGATTGAGGCCCTCGAGGACTGGAGTTGCCCACCCCTGAGCTAGACAAATGTTGTGTCAGATTACACCAGGGATCTCAAAGTCCCTCCTCGAGGGCCGCAATCCAGTCGGGTTTTCGGGATTTCCCCAACGAATATGCATGAGATCTATGTGCATGCACTGCTTTCAATGCAAAGTCATTGGGGAAATTCTGAAAATCCGACTGGATTGCGGCCCTCACTATATATAGATGCTTTTTTTGCCCCACTGTATTATGATGTACAAATATAGTTCCAGAAGGAAGCAATGAGAACAGACATAACACCAATGGCTTAGCGAGGGTGAGAGGTAACCAGGGTGATAGTGCCCCTTCACATCCTCTTCGTCCCCCCCACGCCCCCCACCCCCCACCTGCTTTTTCCCTGCCCCCCTCGCATGCACGCCCCTTCCCTTCCCCCATGCCTCATTAACGCTCCCGGCGCAAGCAGCATCACCAACTATGCGCGGGTCAAGGAAGTGATGTCAGAGGAACAGTTGTCGCTGGCACGAGCAGCAGGTTGCGGTTGCCTCGCACAACGGGAGTGTCAAAGAGCTACGGAGGAAGGGAAGGGGGACGTACACACGTTAGTGGGGGTGGGGGGGGGCGGTGACGAAGAGGATGCGGAGGGCCACTACCATTGTCTAATTACTTCTCTTTCTTCTTCCCCTCTTGAAGTCAGTCAATTTGTACCTTTGCTTAATCTTTTGTAAACCGCATAGAACTTAATGGGATTGTGGTATATAAGCTGTTATTATTATTATTATTATTATCCCAGGTGCCTCTCACCCTCTCTACCAAGACGGTGCCTAGGGTGGACTGCCACCCCTCCCCCATCCCCTTACAAAGCCACTGTCTAGGACAGTGGTTAAAATGCAGACTCTGGTGGTGCAAATATGTTTTAAGCTCCATAATGAAATTGCCCGTCTGAATTAGATCTATAAAACCATTATAAGATGATTACAGAAGCTAAGCGCTTGAGCATTTTACACTGCTATTACTGCAAAACCGTGGGTTATCATTATCAGCGAGAATTCCTTGCAAACTCCTGTCACTGGCTCATAGAATTCATAATTTGGGAGCTCTTTGTTCACTTCCTTCCACTTTATCTGCCCTCTCGCTCACTACAAACATCTGAACAATTTTTCTTAACCTGCACCGGATAAGCACGATGCAGAAATTTGGATTAGACAAACGATTCCGTCCTTTCCTCAGGCAAGGTCAACCATCGGCTGAGAACGCTGTCCGGTGGTGTCACAAAGGGGGAGGGACAGAGCCAGATCGGGAGGGTGTTCCTTAAAGGACGTTTTCGCCGCTCCCGCCGGCTTCTTAGCCTTTTTCGAAACATAGCGGTGGCGTACCTAGGGTGGGACGGGAGTGTCAAAAAAATGATGGGCCTCGGGTGTCACATACCCTAGGTACGGCTCTGGGCGGAATAAAAGTCACTAATGTAATGTAATGTAACATAGTATCATAGTAGATGACGGCAGATAAAGACCCGAATGGTCCATCCAGTCTGCCCAACCTGATTCAATTTAAATTTTTTTTTTTTTTTTTTTTCTTCTTAGCTATTTCTGGGCAAGAATCCAAAGCTTTACCCGGTACTGTGCTTGGGTTTCAACTGCCAAAATCTCTTTTAAGACTTACTCCAGCCCATCTACCCCCTCCCAGCCATTGAAGCCCTCCCCTGCCCATCCTCCACCAAACGGCCATACACAGACACAGACCGTATATTAAGCACACTTATTTTTGGTCTGTTCTATTATTCATTTACATAGCACACAGATATTTTTTCATTTGAACAGGCTTTTTTTTATGTCAATGAGGTGTTTACACCTACGATATCCTACCATCCAGTCTCAGTAGGGTGGAGGAGGATTTCTGAGGCATTTCTCCCTTCATTTAGAATTTTCTCAGCTGATGCGAAGGTTTAATTTTGTTAATCTAATATCCAAATATTGACTAGTTTTACACTATCTGTTTTTATGCACCTACATATAATTCTTTTTAGAAGAGGATTAGATTGTTTTGTTATTCTACAGTGACACCATTCTTCAAGGGCTGATTGAAAAGCAACAAGACTGCCTCTGTTTTGCCTTCCAGGAAGTAGACGTGGCAATGCGGTGCTGGTTCTTAAGAAGCTCAGCAACGGAAAAAGGAGAGGGGAAGAAACACAGAGTCAAACCGTGGTGAGGACCGTGAATTTATTAAAACTTCATATATTCAAAACATATATACAGTGCTCCCCTGATTCGTAGGGGTTCTGTTCCAGGAACCCCCGCGAATCTCAAAAAACCGCAAATACGGTTTTTCATTGGGAAGCCTGAAGAGAGCAGCAGGAGAGCAGCCGGAGTGCCGCGAGTGCAGGAAATCATTCGCGATACGCTCCGACCGCCTCTTCCTGCACGAAGTCGGGCCTTATCCAATCAAGAGCTGCATGTCAAAGCAGCTCCTGATTGGATAAGGCCCGACTTCATGCAGGAAGAGGCGGTCGGAGCGTACCGCGAGTGATTTCCTGCACTTGCAGCGCTCCGGCTGCTCTCTCCTGCCTCTCCCGCTGCCCTCTTCTTGTCGGCGGTTCGTGGTCGGAAAATACCGCGAATGACCGGGACCGCGAACCGCCGACCGCGAACAACCGGGGGAAACACTGTGTGTGTCATATACATAAAATACGGCAGGCATAAAATCAAAGCAAGCATACAAATATAAATGTAGAAACTGGACCCCAACACGGTCCGTGTTTCGGCTGGGGGTCGCCTTCCTCAGGCGTGTGTAAAATGGAAGCCTCTCAAAGTCTGCTGTCAGACGCGGTGCTGAAAAGAACGCTATGCCAGTGCTTAATGGAACGCTGCAAAATACAAACCCCCGCTAACCGATTAGCACGTGCTAGTCATATTAGCGTGCGCTAAACGCTAACGCGTCCAGAGACTAACAAACACACGTTAGCATTTAGCGCACGCTATATTGATTAGCGCACCTTAGTAAAAGAGGGCCAAAGTATCGCCCCTGTATTTTATGTACATGACGCATATATATGTTTTGAATATATGATGTTTTAATAAATTCATTGTGCTGACAACGGTTTGACGCTATGTCCGTTCCCCACTCCTTTTTCGTTGCTATATCCTGTACGTGGGGTAGATTTTTCCTACGACACATTCTTAAGAAGCTCAAACATCAACATTTGTGAATCTGCAGTTGGACTGTCGTCATTGTTGGGTCACACAGAGAGGAAGAACGTTGTACGTTTCGTCATGGCAGATGAGAAAGACGTGTCTGTGAGAGTACGCCAGAGGTGTGTGATTGAATTTTGTGTTAAAACTTGGAAAGAGTGGTAATGAAACTCCTGAAATGTTACGGCGATGAACCAATTAGCCATGCCGCGTACTCTCACAGACAGATCTTCCTCGTCTGCCATGACGAAACGCGCACAGTTCTTCCTTGCACTGTGACCCAACAATGAAGACTACGGAATCCAACCGCAGCTTCGGAAACATCAATGTACGAGCTTCCCAAGAACCGGCACAGATTTATCACGTCTCCTTGGAGAGAAAATCAGCGGCAGTCTCGTTACTGTTCAATTAGCCCTCGTATAATGTCATTCTCTGCATGTTCTATTCAATGCCATCTTTCGCTACCGATTTCTTCGTTGGTTCATGCAACCTTTAGCGAACCAATGCAAAGCTACATTCCAGATCTAAAGTTTTCTAGAATAAATACATAGGACTCTCACCTCTCGTCGCAAGATGCAGTGCACCATGACGATGACGAAACCTTCCAGGGAGTCAAAAACAGCAAAGAGGATCTGGAAAAGAGCCGAGCGGTGGTCTGTGATGGCCAAGACCGCCGACATCCAGGTCAATGCCAGGAGGGGCAAGACCACACATGAGCTCCAAAGAGATGCCCTGTTGAGACACAAAAAGATGTCCAACTAAGCCCATTCTCTGAATTCTCACGTTGATTCACACATCAGAGAATACGGCACATTTTTAACGGCCCCCAGAGCAGATACTGTTTAATTAACATCAGTTCTATCCGTTTACATATTAAATAGCGCCTGAGGTTGAAGAGGTACTTGACTGGGAAGAAAACAGCTTGCTGCAACTGGAACCAACCGTCAGCAATGTCTACAAAAAGACTCAACAACAGCACCGAAGAGGGATGTTTCCTATTTCAAGCTACTGTTGATTGAGTTGCATCTATCTCATATCTTTTTGGTGCATGCAACCAGGAATTTTGGTTACAGAACTTCTAACACAGGTGGTGGTGGTGGTGGTGGTGGTGGGGGGGGTCTTTACGATGCACATCTTCCTTAAAATAAATTTCACAAAGTCAAAGTTCAATCTCCAGTATTACTGTAAAAAGACCTGAAATCAGAAAACAGCAATAGTCTAGAATGCACAATGCATACTTAGTAGAGAATGACATGGGGACAAATTTTTTCCCGTCACCGCAAGAACTCAATTTCCCCATCCTGTCCCCGTGGGTTTTGTCCCTGTCCCTGCCCCATTCCTGTAAGCTCTGCCTTAATCGCACAAGCCTCGGACACTTATGATTTTAAAGTGTTTGAGGCTTGTGCGGATGAGGACGGAGCTTCGGCATTGGTGGAATGAGGCATTATGACATCACAATCTGAGCTCTAGAATGTTGCTACTTAGGATTTTAACGTGTTTGAAGCTTGTGCGGATGAGGACGGAGCTTAGGCATTGGTGGAATGAGGCATTATGACATCACAATCTGAGCTCTAGAATGTTGCTACTTAGGATTTTAAAGTGTTTGAAGCTTGTGCGGATGAGGACGGAGCTTCGGCATTGGTGGAATGAGGCATTATGACATCACAATCTGAGCTCTAGAATGTTGCTACTTAGGATTTTAAAGTGTTTGAAGCTTGTGCGGATGAGGACGGAGCTTCGGCATTGGTGGAATGAGGCATTATGACATCACAATCTGAGCTCTAGAATTTTGCTACTTAGGATTTTAAAGTGTTTGAAGCTTCTGCGGATGAGGACGGAGCTTCGGCATTGGTGGAATGAGGCATTATGACATCACAATCTGAGCTCTAGAATGTTGCTACTTAGGATTTTAAAGTGTTTGAGGCTTGTGCGGATGAGGACGGAGCTTCGGCATTGGTGGAATGAGGCATTATGACATCACAATCTGAGCTCTAGAATGTTGCTACTTAGGATTTTAACGTGTTTGAAGCTTGTGCGGATGAGGACGGAGCTTAGGCATTGGTGGAATGAGGCATTATGACATCACAATCTGAGCTCTAGAATGTTGCTACTTAGGATTTTAAAGTGTTTGAAGCTTGTGCGGATGAGGACGGAGCTTCGGCATTGGTGGAATGAGGCATTATGACATCACAATCTGAGCTCTAGAATGTTGCTACTTAGGATTTTAAAGTGTTTGAAGCTTGTGCGGATGAGGACGGAGCTTAGGCATTGGTGGAATGAGGCATTATGACATCACAATCTGAGCTCTAGAATGTTGCTACTTAGGATTTTAAAGTGTTTGAAGCTTCTGCGGATGAGGACGGAGCTTCGGCATTGGTGGAATGAGGCATTATGACATCACAATCTGAGCTCTAGAATGTTGCTACTTAGGATTTTAAAGTGTTTGAAGCTTGTGCGGATGAGGACGGAGCTTAGGCATTGGTGGAATGAGGCATTATGACATCACAATCTGAGCTCTAGAATGTTGCTACTTAGGATTTTAAAGTGTTTGAAGCTTGTGCGGTTGAGGACGGAGCTTAGGCATTGGTGGAATGAGGCATTATGACATCACAATCTGAGCTCTAGAATGTTGCTACTTAGGATTTTAACGTGTTTGAAGCTTGTGCGGATGAGGACGGAGCTTAGGCATTGGTGGAATGAGGCATTATGACATCACAATCTGAGCTCTAGAATGTTGCTACTTAGGATTTTAAAGTGTTTGAAGCTTGTGCGGTTGAGGACGGAGCTTAGGCATTGGTGGAATGAGGCATTATGACATCACAATCTGAGCTCTAGAATGTTGCTACTTAGGATTTTAAAGTGTTTGAAGCTTGTGCGGATGAGGACGGAGCTTCGGCATTGGTGGAATGAGGCATTATGACATCACAATCTGAGCTCTAGAATGTTGCTACTTAGGATTTTAAAGTGTTTGAAGCTTGTGCGGATGAGGACGGAGCTTTGGCATTGGTGGAATGAGGCATTATGACATCACAATCTGAGCTCTAGAATGTTGCTACTTAGGATTTTAAAGTGTTTGAAGCTTGTGCGGATGAGGACGGAGCTTAGGCATTGGTGGAATGAGGCATTATGACATCACAATCTGAGCTCTAGAATGTTGCTACTTAGGATTTTAAAGTGTTTGAAGCTTGTGCGGATGAGGACGGAGCTTCGGCATTGGTGGAATGAGGCATTATGACATCACAATCTGAGCTCTAGAATGTTGCTACTTAGGATTTTAAAGTGTTTGAAGCTTGTGCGGATGAGGACGGAGCTTAGGCATTGGTGGAATGAGGCATTATGACATCACAATCTGAGCTCTAGAATGTTGCTACTTAGGATTTTAAAGTGTTTGAAGCTTGTGTGGTTGAGGACGGAGCTTAGGCATTGGTGGAATGAGGCATTATGACATCACAATCTGAGCTCTAGAATGTTGCTACTTAGGATTTTAACGTGTTTGAAGCTTGTGCGGATGAGGACGGAGCTTAGGCATTGGTGGAATGAGGCATTATGACATCACAATCTGAGCTCTAGAATGTTGCTACTTAGGATTTTAAAGTGTTTGAAGCTTCTGCGGATGAGGACGGAGCTTCGGCATTGGTGGAATGAGGCATTATGACATCACAATCTGAGCTCTAGAATGTTGCTACTTAGGATTTTAAAGTGTTTGAGGCTTGTGCGGATGAGGACGGAGCTTCGGCATTGGTGGAATGAGGCATTATGACATCACAATCTGAGCTCTAGAATGTTGCTACTTAGGATTTTAACGTGTTTGAAGCTTGTGCGGATGAGGACGGAGCTTAGGCATTGGTGGAATGAGGCATTATGACATCACAATCTGAGCTCTAGAATGTTGCTACTTAGGATTTTAAAGTGTTTGAAGCTTCTGCGGATGAGGACGGAGCTTCGGCATTGGTGGAATGAGGCATTATGACATCACAATCTGAGCTCTAGAATGTTGCTACTTAGGATTTTAAAGTGTTTGAGGCTTGTGCGGATGAGGACGGAGCTTCGGCATTGGTGGAATGAGGCATTATGACATCACAATCTGAGCTCTAGAATGTTGCTACTTAGGATTTTAACGTGTTTGAAGCTTGTGCGGATGAGGACGGAGCTTAGGCATTGGTGGAATGAGGCATTATGACATCACAATCTGAGCTCTAGAATGTTGCTACTTAGGATTTTAAAGTGTTTGAAGCTTGTGCGGATGAGGACGGAGCTTCGGCATTGGTGGAATGAGGCATTATGACATCACAATCTGAGCTCTAGAATGTTGCTACTTAGGATTTTAAAGTGTTTGAAGCTTGTGCGGATGAGGACGGAGCTTAGGCATTGGTGGAATGAGGCATTATGACATCACAATCTGAGCTCTAGAATGTTGCTACTTAGGATTTTAAAGTGTTTGAGGCTTGTGCGGATGAGGACGGAGCTTCGGCATTGGTGGAATGAGGCATTATGACATCACAATCTGAGCTCTAGAATGTTGCTACTTAGGATTTTAAAGTGTTTGAGGCTTGTGCGGATGAGGACGGAGCTTAGGCATTGGTGGAATGAGGCATTATGACATCACAATCTGAGCTCTAGAATGTTGCTACTTAGGATTTTAAAGTGTTTGAAGCTTGTGCGGTTGAGGACGGAGCTTAGGCATTGGTGGAATGAGGCATTATGACATCACAATCTGAGCTCTAGAATGTTGCTACTTAGGATTTTAACGTGTTTGAAGCTTGTGCGGATGAGGACGGAGCTTAGGCATTGGTGGAATGAGGCATTATGACATCACAATCTGAGCTCTAGAATGTTGCTACTTAGGATTTTAAAGTGTTTGAAGCTTGTGCGGATGAGGACGGAGCTTCGGCATTGGTGGAATGAGGCATTATGACATCACAATCTGAGCTCTAGAATGTTGCTACTTAGGATTTTAAAGTGTTTGAAGCTTGTGCGGATGAGGACGGAGCTTAGGCATTGGTGGAATGAGGCATTATGACATCACAATCTGAGCTCTAGAATGTTGCTACTTAGGATTTTAAAGTGTTTGAAGCTTGTGCGGTTGAGGACGGAGCTTAGGCATTGGTGGAATGAGGCATTATGACATCACAATCTGAGCTCTAGAATGTTGCTACTTAGGATTTTAAAGTGTTTGAAGCTTGTGCGGATGAGGACGGAGCTTCGGCATTGGTGGAATGAGGCATTATGACATCACAATCTGAGCTCTAGAATGTTGCTACTTAGGATTTTAAAGTGTTTGAAGCTTGTGCGGATGAGGACGGAGCTTTGGCATTGGTGGAATGAGGCATTATGACATCACAATCTGAGCTCTAGAATGTTGCTACTTAGGATTTTAAAGTGTTTGAAGCTTGTGCGGATGAGGACGGAGCTTAGGCATTGGTGGAATGAGGCATTATGACATCACAATCTGAGCTCTAGAATGTTGCTACTTAGGATTTTAAAGTGTTTGAAGCTTGTGCGGATGAGGACGGAGCTTCGGCATTGGTGGAATGAGGCATTATGACATCACAATCTGAGCTCTAGAATTTTGCTACTTAGGATTTTAAAGTGTTTGAAGCTTCTGCGGATGAGGACGGAGCTTCGGCATTGGTGGAATGAGGCATTATGACATCACAATCTGAGCTCTAGAATGTTGCTACTTAGGATTTTAAAGTGTTTGAGGCTTGTGCGGATGAGGACGGAGCTTCGGCATTGGTGGAATGAGGCATTATGACATCACAATCTGAGCTCTAGAATGTTGCTACGTATTATTTTAAAGGGTTTGAGGCTTGTGCAGATGATGATGGAGCTTGCAGGAATGGGGCAGGGACAGGAAAAGAACTCACCGGGATGGGCGGGAAAATGAATTCCCTCAGGGACGGGGAAAAATTTGTCCATTGTGTCATTCTCTACTTAAAAAGCAATTCTGTAACAGGGGGGCAAAGAATTAGGCGCCATATTTGCACAGGTAAAACACTTTCATGCGTAGCTGCTCTTATCAAATTCTAGCGTAAAATGGCATTGGTGTGCCAGATCCATGGCTGGCATAAATGGATGAGTCTGCAGAACAGAGAGTCCTCTCAATATCAAGTGCTCTCAATTGTACATCAGGTTTTATATCATACAGACCATGGATGTTTTTGAGATTTTCTAGAGTTGTATTGTCCACGAAGGGAATTAAGATCTGCACAGGATATGAGATGGTCATGGATGAAAGAGAGAAATGTGATACAGACCAGGGTCGGAAATTCTCTGTTTTCAATAGTAGGGGTGAAATTTTGGAACTCATTGACAAGTCAGTTACAATTATGTAAACCCAGGGATAATTTTAAGAAACTTTTGATTCTGTTTTTTGCTGATAATTTTCCATTTTCACTCCTTATGCAAATTTTAGAAATCTGTTCAAGGCTTATCTATATGATAAATTTTTATAATTGGCAATTTTTGATTTGTTTAATTATCACTTGCTGTTCAGCTCCTCTTGCTTATTGTAAACCGCAAGGATCCATATGGTTTGCGGTATACAAGTGACATGTTATTTATGAAGACACAGGGCTCCTTTTACAAAGCCGCGGCTTTAACGCGCGCGACTTTTAATCGAGCGCTAAGCCCTGCGCTAGCCGAAAAACTACTGCCTGCTCAAGAGGAGGCGGTAGCGGCTAGCGCGGCCGGAAGTTTAGCGCGCGCTATTATGCGCGTGAAACCGGTACCGCGGCTTCGTAAAAGGAGCCCACAGTGATTTGTCAAAGTATTTATATGAACATACAATCATCACATAGTCATCTCAAAACTAGACTACTGTAATTCCCTATACAGTAACTTGCCCCAAAAAGAAAGACGATGCTTACAGATCATTCAAAACACAGGAATAAAAATCATTACTAACTCAAAAAAGTTTGATTACGTTACGCTCCTCTTAAAAAAATGCCCACTGGCTGCCGATTCCACATAGGATAACTTTTAAACTAACGCTTCTGACATTTAAAATTCAGCATTCAAAACAACCTATTTTTCTTGACAGACTGCTGTTGCCTTATGCTCCATCAAGAACACTTAGATAGGCAGAACAAAATCTTTTGACAATCCCATCTTTGAAAATCATAAATACAAGAAGAGCGGAGATTTTCTCTATAGCAGCCCCACAAATTTGGAATTGTCTTCCATCTTTTTTACGAGAAGAAAAACAATTAGATAAATTTAAAAGTATTCTTAAAAGTTTTCTAATTGATGACGCCTTTCAGAATTAAGTTCTGAAATGATTGAACCCTTAAATTGATATTATCCATTAACAGTGATAGACTCTTCAAAATACCAGACCCCTCCTTCTTTTAGTGTGTTTGCCTTGAATGTTTCTTTGCTTTTAAAATTGTAGTTTTCTCCCTTTTTCCTTGTGTCTCTTGTAAGTTAGTATTAACAACAGTATTGTCAGGCTTCTTTTACTAAGGTGTGCTAGCGTTTTTAGCGCACGCACAAGATTAGTGCACGCTAGCCAAAAAATTACCACCTGCTTAAAAGGAGGCGGTAGCGGCTAGCGTGCGTGGCATTTTAGCGCGCCTTGGTAAAAGGAGCCCTATACGTCCTCTTTTTTTGTATCATTTTTTTAAAATGTAAATCGCTTAGATATTATACAAGTGTTTTATCAAATTTTTAATAAAACTTGGAAACTTAGAGAAGTGTAAATAGTAGGGTTCCCCAGAGGTCTGTGCTTTTTGACACATTTATCAATGATCTAGAGATGGGATAATTATATTTGCTGATGACACAAAGTTGTTCAAAGAGGATTGTGAAAAACGGCAAGAGGACCTTGGGAGACTGGGCATCAAAATGGCCGATGATGTTTAATGTCAATCCAATCGGTTCATCATTCTTTGTCACTAAAGCTTGTACTTTGAACACTTCACTGGATCTCACCCTCGTATGTTTCCCTAGAAGGCTCTTCCTACTCCTGAAGAAGGCTTGTGTACTAAAACACAGCTCCGTTAAGTCTTTCTGGGACACCTTCCAAGTTTTTCTGTGAATAAAGACTGAGCCTAGATTCCTAATCTTTTCTACTTCTCTGCTTCTTCTGTTAGATTTATTATAAGCAGGCACTTTCTCTGTCCCTTGTGTGCTCACAAACTTTGTACTTGGGGCGATGGATGGTGAAGTGACTTGCCGAGAATCATAAGGAGCTACACTGGGAACTGAACTCAGTTCTTCACATTCTCCGGTTAGTGCATTAGCCATTACATGTGTGCATTGGCATATATGTATAAAAGTGACTCTATAAAATTGCCCCTTCCCCATGGGCATAATTTTCTAATAGCAAGAGGAATGGCCAGTAGGTAAGAGGAGATGATGCCCCTGTATAAGACTCTGACAACATCTCATTTAGAATATTGTATACCATTGAAAGGATCACTCTACTTAAAATGATGTTGAGCATGTGGACGTTCTTTATACATTTATTCTCAAATGCCATTATTGTATTACCCAGAGACTCTGAACACTGACTACAGAATCACAGAAAACCTGAGTTGGAAATCAAACTAAGGTCCTTCCTAATAAGCCACCAGAGTGGGCAGAAAAATCAATGATTTACTTGTGACAATAAAAAATGGCTGGCTTCAATAATGCCTTGGGATGACTGGCGAGTAGCCTGAATTATCATTCTATCTGGAAGTCAAACGCCTCTGAACACATATTCCAGGGCCTAAAGGTCCAAGTTACAAAATCAATCATGCTCTCTTCCTGCTTTTTTTTTTTTTTTTTTGTATCCTGTTTTTTGATATCTCTGGGACAGGCAAGACCTTGGGGGTGTGAGTAAGTCGAACTGCAAACTTCAAGGATATATTTTAAAAACTATATATTTTGGATTGTCAGCAGTAACATATTCCATAAATGAGACACCTGAGTAACACACTCAAGAGATTGTTTGCAGTTATTCGATCAAGTGGGCAAGATTGAAATTTCACTCATTTACAGGATTTGAAGAATGTTTTAGTCAACATTTTGAGGGCCACAATGAAGGACTTCAGGTGTCACATGTGGCCTTTTGGCCACACACTGGAGACCACTGCTATAATAGAATCTGGGCCCTCAGATGCCTTTCTAGAATAAGCCTTGACTGTGCAGCATTCGGGCACTTAAACGGAGGTGTCCATGCATTGAATTGTCCTCTCGGTGCAAGGAGGGGGGAGTAGTTTTCAGAGACCTGATTTGTAAAGGTCCATCACTGAAAATTGACCTTCACATATGCTGCTGCATCTGATAACAAAAAGGAATACACCAATTGAGGATAGGTTCACTTTTTACTCTGACCCAACCGTTTGATGTTGAATGAAATAGAGAGAGAGAGAGAGAGAAAAAAAAAAAAAGATGTTGGCCAATCAGGGAAGAGCGGCTTGTGCAGCATCCTTTCTGACTGGTCCTTCCAGGTTGCAGTAGTTAGGCGCCAAAAAGATACACATTAAGACAGAATTCTGTAGAGGGCATCCTGCACAGAAAGCACTTTGCTGAATTTTAGCTTAGCATGGATCAGTGGCCAATTTAGTCAGTCAATTTTGGGTAGGCCTGAACCCAAAGTGAGCGGACCTCTTTCTTCCCCCATCACAGCCTGTGTAGCAGCCTCTCTCTTTCCCTCTCACCCTACTCAGCTTGTACTTCAGCCTCTCTCACCAACTTGCTGCTTGCACTAGCCTCGGCTCTTCCTCTGAAGTCACTTCCTGGTTGCAGGGCTAGAAAGTGATGTCAGAGGGAGAGCCAAGGCCGGCGTGGGCAGCAAATTGGAGATGCTGCTTGCATCAGCGAAGAGACAAAGAGGTACAGGGAGGTGCGTGTGGCAGGGGACAGGGAAGGAGAGGGGGCTGGAGAAGAGGGCAGGGGGCACCATCGCCCCTGGCACCTCCTACCCTTTCTACGCCACCATGCAGGCCTTGATTTGATCAAATCCACCTATAGTTAGGGGCCTAATCTAATTGATCAATAGGCATAATCAGTGCCAATATTATTATTATTTATTTAGATTTATTAACATAATAGCATGATTGCAGATAAAGGCCAAATGGCCCATCCGCAGCATCCGCTATCTCCTCCTCTCCCTATTGGCTAAGGCTCTTAACATTTGCATCTCCTCTTCCTATAGGCTAAGGATCTTTACACCTGTATTGTGATGTAGTGTTTTCTGTTTGCAAGATGGAGTTCCCGTTCCGTACCCCTTCTGAAGAAGCCAACCAGTGAAACCCGGGTTGGGGGGTCGGTGAATCTGTTTGCATGTTGTTGTAACTTTAAGGAGGTGCCCGGAGCAGCTGTTGATTGTTTCCCACCATAAACCAAGATAAGTCATTACAGTTTTTTTCTACACAGATTTGGTTTATTGAATGCTCTGTACTGGTTCTGGTGGGTGAGACTGTGAACATTATGGTGGTCTCTCTGCACAGCTACTCCGTGATCTTTGTTCACTGGGATAAAGTTGTGGGTCTGAATGTTCACTTTGTATAAGTCATATTTATGAATTGAACATATTTTGAGACTTATAAAATATTTTTAGGTGATCAATGATAGTGTATAGAAACAGAGTAACATGATGGCAGATAAAGGCCAAATGTCCCATCTAGTCTGCCCATCCGCAGTAACCATTATCTCTTTCTCTCTCTGAGGGATCTCACGTGCCTATTAGCTGTGGTATGGTAGGGTTACCAGATGTCTGGATTTACCCAGATATGTTCTCTTTTTAGAGGGCATGTTCAGGCCTCCAGACAGCTTTTCAAAACCCGGAACTTTGTCCGGGTTTTGAAAAACATCTTCTTTGGGACCGCATCGGTAGGGCAACCGCATATGCCCTGCCTGCTATTGCGAACAGGTTGAAGGGGCGGGGCTGGGGCATGATATGGGTGTAATGGGGCGGGGCTGGGCAGGGCTATGGGTCTGGATTTTATTTAGCTGGTAACCCTACGGTATGGGCACTCAACACCTTACAACTGGTTTTAGTTGGACTTCATTGAAAGTTAAGCACTTCTTGAAAATAAAAACAACAATTCTATAAAAAGTAGGTGCCTAGTCCAAAGCGCCTACACTAAAAGTGGGCGTGGTTAGGGGGGCAGATCATGGGCGTGAATTAGGTGCTGTTAGGCTCCAATATCGACGCTTAACTTTAGGTGAAGAAAACCCTGGCATAAATACGGTGCCTAAATGTTCGAAGACTAAGTGCTGCCTAAGTTTTTTAAGAATTCATGCCAATATCGGTGCCTAACCTTAGGCAGACTTTATAGAATCAGGGCCTACTGTATATGCCGGTACTTTCTCTCGCCCTAGTGGAGTCACAATCTAGGTCTTTACCTGTGGCAATGGAGGGTAAAGTAACTTACCAGAGTCACAAGGAGCTGCACTGGGATTTGAACCCAGTTTCTCAGGCTCACAGTCTGCTGTACTCAGTGGTGTAGTAAGGGAGGCTGGTACCTGGGATGGTAAAACCCGGCATTGCCATGCCGTGTGCCCCTCCCCCTTCCCTGCCTCTTGGGCGCTCCCCTCTTTCCTACCGCTTGAGTGTCCCTCGCCTCCCGTATACCTCAAAATGTTCACCGGCACGAGCAGCATCTTCCACCCGCTGCTTGCGTTGGCATCAGCTCAGCACCCTGAGGTTGTGAGTTCAAACCCATGCTGCTCCTTGTGACTCTAGGCAAATCACTTAATCCCCTCATTGGCCCAGGTACATTAGATAGATTGTGAGCCCACCAGGACAGACAGGGAAAAATGCTTGAGTACCTGAATAAATTCATGTAAACCATTCTGAGCTTCCCTGGGAGAACAGTAGAGAAAACTGAATGAGTGAAAAGCTTCAGCCTCTGATAACCAGAGCTGGTATTGTGATCTATCTCGGATTGGCAAGCCTTGAGCTGGTGAAAAACCTTTGTCAGTGTGGACTGCATTCTTAAATATACATGTATTTGTTCAAATCTCTCTTACAAACACAGATCATTGGCAGCCTTTGATTAATTTTCAAAGGCTTTGCAGCTTTTCTCTAAACTTGCCCCAGGGCAGAGCTCTGCACCTATTCTTCAATTAGAATCCCTCACGAAACTGTCCTTGTAGCACAGGCTTTCATCCCTCACTATGGCAGCTGCTTAATACTGGACATCTCCCCCAGGTCACCACCAGCAAGAAACATGACGTTAATGAAATTAAATGGAAAACAAAATCCCAAGGATACAATTAACATAACGGAGAACAGGGTACAACAAGCAAAA
This sequence comes from Geotrypetes seraphini, assembly GCF_902459505.1. NCBI lineage: Eukaryota > Metazoa > Chordata > Amphibia > Gymnophiona > Dermophiidae > Geotrypetes > Geotrypetes seraphini. The sequence continues at coordinate 17,332,110 of NC_047085.1, forward strand.
CGGAAGGATGACGTTGAGTCAGCCGGACAAGCTATAGTCGGAACACAAGGAGGGTAATTGTAGAAAAAGTGCACATAAAGGGCAGTTCTATAATGGGGACCGGGGGAGGGGAGGACCTACAATTAGACATCTGGAGGGGATGTGGTAAAGGAATGGGATTTGATATACTGCCTTTCTATGATTGCAATTAAAGTGGTTTACATATTATATTTGTGTTAGGTGTCATCGACTCATGTTCGAGTCCTAGCGACTTGATGAATTGCAGATCTAAAAAGAAATCGGTTTTGTACTAGTCCGGAAAGGTCCTCCAGCATCATCCCCATGGTTGTTTTCAACGTGTCCAGCCATCTGATTGCAGGTTGCCCTCTTTGCCTGGTTCCTTTGATCTTCCCAAACATGATGTCCTTCTCCAATGATCTTTGTCTCCAATGATCTTTGTCTTCATCTTTTTGGGCTTCGAGTGACATAGCCTGTTTGATCTCTTCCAAAATCGATTTGGTTAGTTCTTCTGGCAGTCCACGGCATGCATAAAATCCTTCTTCAGCATCAAAGCTCAAATGAGTTGATCTTCTTTCTGTCTTCTTTCCGTAGTGTCCGGCTCTCGCATCCGTAATTGATCACTGAGAAAATGAGTGCGTGTACAAGGCTGATCTTCGTTTGGAGTGTTATTTCCTTGCCTTTGAACACTTTGTCAAGAGCCTTCATTGAAAAGCAACTAAGTGCTATTCCGCAGCGTAATTTTTCCCTGCTAGTGGTGGAATATTCATTTCTATCTCTATCTCTGTCTTTATATTTTATCTTTATTTTTCATAAATTGTCTCTTCAGGTACTTTAGTTAGATTGTGAGCCTTTGGGACAGTTAGGGAATTTCCAAGTACCTATCTTATTTATTTATTTTTATTTATTGTATCTTTTAATGCATTCATTTTTGTAAACCGCTTAGAAACCTCACGGTTATTAGCGGTATATAAGAATTAAATTAAATTAAATGAAAGCGTCTTCAAGCTCAAAATCTTCAAGGCAATAGAATATTTTGTACCTGGGACAATGGAGGTTTAAGTGGACTTGTCCAGAATCACAAGGAGCTGTAGTGGGAATTGAACCTTGTTCCACAGGTTCTCAGGCTAGTGTAGTAATCACTGGGCAACTCCATGCCAGGAATGCCTACTTTCCTTTACAGAATGTTAGCATAATTGGATCCAGTGTAGGCCAGGTTTAGTAAATGGCGAACTTTTCAGTGGCTCCTCGTATGTTGGTGTTGATGTCAAATTGCCTTTCCCATTGGATTTCTAGTTTCTGTCCTTAGAAAAACTAGTGTTACTGTTTTGAAGAGGCAATAGAACAGGCCTGGTTGGCACTTCATCCTCTCACTCCCCAGTGAAAGTTTGAAAGAAGATCAGAGAGAAGATGGGTATAGCACCAAAATGAGGTGCTAATAGAATTTGTTGCTCTTCATTGGGTGTGAGGACCCATGCTAGCTGAAAATTGGTGTAAATCCTGATGCACAGGTTGGGTGTGGAACTCCCACTATTGTGCAACACTGCGCACATCTTTTGTGAATCCCCCCTGCCCCGACTTTGCCCCTCCTAGGAGTTGCCGCACAGGAAAGGATCTAGGTGTCATCGTAGACGATACGTTGAAACCCTTAGCTCAGTGTACAACAGCGGCAAAGAAAGCAAAGAGAATGTTAGGAATTATCAGGAAAGGAATGGAAATCAAAGATGAGGATGTTATAAAGCCTTTGTATTACTCCATGGTGTGACTGCAGTTCTAACATTGGGTGGAATTCTGGCCACTGTATCTCAAAAAAGACATAGTGGAATTAGAAAAGGTAGAGAGAAGGGCAACCAAAATGATAAAGGGGATGAGTCGACTTCCCTATGAGCAAAGGCTAAAGCAACTCAAGCTCTTTGTTTTGAGAAGAGACGGTTCAGGGGAGATATGATAGAGGTCTACAAAGTACTGAGTGAAGTGGAACAGGTAACTGTGAATCACTTGTTTACTCTTTCCAAAAATAGTAGGATTAAGGGGCATGAGATGAAGCTACTAAGTAGTACATTTAAAACAGACCAGAGAAAATATTTTTTCACCTAACCTGTAATTAAACTCTGTAATTTTTTTTTGCCAGAGAATGTGGTGAAAATGATTAGCTTAGCAAGGTTTAAAAAAGGTTTGGCTAATTTCCTAAAATAAAAGTTCATAAGCCATTATTAAGATGGATTTGGGGAAAATCCACTGCTTAGTTCTAAGATAAGCAGAATAAAAATCAGTTTTACTTCTTGAGAATTACGCCCCCCCCCTCCTTCCCACACACACACACACCTTTAATGGGCAAATAAATGTAGGTCTTGATAGTCAACCTAATTGGCCAGGTTTAGCACGTAGATAAGATGGCATAAATAGCTATCTTATCTTTATGTGATAACCAATGGCCAATTAAGTCTAAATATAAATTTAAGCGGTCGTTCACTAACTTTTTAAAAACCCAGAAATTCAATGCTGAATTCCACACAGTGCCTGGCACTGAATTTTCAGTTTAGCACAAGCTACTACTTCTACTACTACTTCTACTACAATCCCTTCAGTTGCATCTGACCCTTGGATGCTCTGTAGACCAATCCTCGCCATGCTTCCCTGTTTTCCACAGCTTCTTTCAATTGCTTGATGTTCATTCCCGTGTCATTCTTGTTTGTATCTAGCCAAAAGGCCTTTGGTTTCCTTTCACCACTGACCATTTCGAGTAGCACCTCCTTTCTTAGTGAATTTGCCCTTATCACATGTTCAAAATAGATCAATTTCCGTCTGGTAATCTTGCCTTCCAGACACAACTCTGGGTTTATATGATCAAGAACATCTTTGTTGGCGATCCTAGCTGACCATGGGATTCATAGATGTCTACCCCAGCGCCACAGCTCGAAGGCATCAATTTTTCTTCTATCTGCTTTCATGAGTGTCCGTGTCTCGCAGCCATATGTTGCGATTGGGATAACAATGGCAATGATCAGTCTTTGTTTGATGGTGACTGAGACATCCTTGCACTTCCATATTTGGTCCATGCTCACCATGGCTTCACGCCCCAGTGCTAATTGATGCTTGATCTCTGCTGCTGAACCGCCACTGTGATCAATGAGAGACCCAAGGAAAACAAAGCCATCAACCACTTCTACTTCTTCATTGCTGATCTTTATGTGGACTTTCTTGTTGGCGGTAGTCATGATTTTGGTTTTCTTGATGTTCAGCTAAAGTCCCATCTTCTCGCTTTCTTCTTTCAGCTTCAGGATCAGCTTCTTGAGGTCCTTCTCACTCTCTGCCAGCAGGGTAGCATCATCTGTGTATCTCAGATTGCTGATGGTTCTACTGCCTATTTTCAACCCAACACTCAAATCACCTAAGTCCAGATTCCTCATAATTACTTCTGCAGTGGATAAAAAACACCATTCACTGCTGGATGATTATCGGCTGGATTGAATTGTCTAAGATAGGCACACTTCAGGGCACATTTAAGACACAGAGAGTTACAACTGCCATTGACTTGGCATAACTGTTGTTAGCTATGATAAGGTGTACCAATGCCAACTTATGCTAGTATTCTCCAAAATAGATTAATTTATGACCTGGGACATATGAGAGAGCATCTCCCTTATTAATAGGTCTTTTTACAAAGGTGCGCTCAATGCCAAGACACCCATTCTATTCCAGAGAAGTAAAATAAAGTGGAATATAAATCACACAATAGAATAAGAGAATCTTAGTACCAAGAATCCTTCAGAGAATTGGGGTTTAGCGTATGGCATTGGGGTACCTACCGTATGTAAAGCAAGATTTAAAATGACCTAAAAATGGGGATCTTGGTTTATATTCAAGTCCTCTGGTCTGCACTCACCATTCAACCCCCACCCAGCCCTGTTACAGGTCTCCTGTGGCCTGTCTGAAGCACTGGTGGTCTAGAAGTGAGCCGGGATAGGAGAGATCCTTCCCTTGTCCTGTCCCGCCAAACTCTAAACCACCCTGCCTTCCTGACCCATACAGATCTTACCTTTAAAGACCTGGTGGTCTAGCGGTGAAGTGAGGCAGCAGTAATCTTCCTATGCTCCTGCCCCGTGAGAGCCATGATCAAAAATGCCTGCTGCAAATTCCCATTGCAGTCTTGCGAGTTCCCGTGGTCTCAAAAGCCTGCAATGGAAACTCGCGGCTCTCAAGGGGCAGGAACATGGGCAGAACGGTCCCACCCCGCTTCTTCACTAGACCACCAGGGCTTTAAAAGTAAGGTCTGCAAGGGTCAGGGAGGCAGGGGGGGTTGAGGGGGAGGCATGATGGTTTAGAGTTGGCTGGAAACTAGGCTAAATAAACCTCTCTGATCTTCTTTCAAACTTTCACTGGCGCGTGAGAGGATGAAGTGCCAATCAGACCTGTTCTACGGCCTCTTCGAAACTGTAATACAAATTTTTTTTTAAGGACAGAAACTAGAAATCCAATGGGAACGTCAACGGGACAACATCAGCACCAACATATGAGGAGAAAAGTTCTCAGCACAACCAAGAAGAGAATGATATGGGGCTATGAAACTTACAAGTTATTCCACACTTTTCTTGACCCTTTTTGTTTCAGTGATATGAAATGAAGCGAACAGTGCGGAATAACATGTAAGTTTCATGGCTCCATATCATTCTGTTCTTGATTGGGTTGAGAACTTTTCAGTGGCCCTTCGTAGCTTGCCTCTTTCCAAGCTATGTGGTGATCTCAGTGAAGCAGAAAAGCACCTTAAAGTAGACGGTTATCATATCAAAATAACCATGAAAACCATCATTATACACAAGCAGTAACTCCCAGATCGATTTAAGGATCAACAACCTGTACAAGGAAAACAACATTTGTTGACGTTTAATAAAATTCCAGATTCCAGTATATCATGTGATTTGTACAGACATGGTTCTCGACCTCCAAACGATGCTGGACAATACAATAAGCATAGGGTTACCAGACATCTGGATTTAACCAGACATGTCCTCTTTTTAGAGGGCATGTCCGGGTGTCTGGACGGCTTTTGAAAAGCAAATCGCGCCAGGAGGGGCATCCGACCGAGACGGGCAGCCCTGAGGGGGTGGGGCTAGGGGGTAAGGCTGGGGCATGGTGTGGGTGTAACGGGGTGGGGATGGGGGGGGTCTGGATTTTACATGCGTAAAATCTGGTAACCCTAAGTAAGCAGATGGGTTTATCGCTCTGCAATGCCAAGCGAGACTGCAAACCATTTTATGACTTGATTGATCACAAACAGCAATTTGTCACTAAGACCCTCTACACCTCGTCCAACCAAGCAAGTTAAAAGAACTGTCCCTCGAGATCACTGAGGTTTCAAAGAGTACGGTGTAATTTCAGAATTTCATCGCCCCGATCTGTCCCAGCCCCTCCCTGCCCATGTTAGCAGAAGTTAGGATACTGTACTTCTAACTTGGCATGGCTGCGCTTAAAGGGGAACAAATCACAAGAAATATAACAATTACAATGAGCCTGATTCAAACATTAGCCGGGACCATGTGCCAAAGGGGAAGGATGCATCCAAACATGCCTAGTTGGCCAACCATGTCAGCCTCTTCGATCTTTCCTTTAAGAGGAAAACACACATGACCTCCACCAAGGCTCGAATCAATCCCATAGTTGCCAAAGTAAGTCCATGTCAACATGAAGTCCTGATCCAGTCTCGTTTATCTCCTTTCATTCCTATCCCTGGGGAGAGCCAGGGATTGAAGAGAACAGAACTTTCCCGGAACGTCTGAAAACCAAAAATGCATTTCATCGCATCTCCATGGCAGCATGGGATTACCTTGGCAACAACGCAATTTAACAAATAAAAAGAAGAAAAGAAAGAACCATCAAAAACTATGGGAAAGCACGCAAAAAAAAAAAATAAATAAATAAAAAGGAAGAAGAAAATCGATTGGAAAGCAAAGATAGGAAAAAAAATGAAGTTTGAAATTGAAAAAAACTAACATGGCGTTACTGGTGGCTGTGGCTGATACTTCTGCCGAAGAAACTACTCCACACTTGGAACATTTGAGCGTCATGCCGTATAGAGGCAGTGTCATCTGACTGCAATTAAAATTAAATATACTGAAATAAAAAAAAAAAGAAAAGAAAAGAGAGAAACGGCTTCGTGAAACAGAAAAAAGAAAAACAACATTAACCAGTGCAAGAACAGAATGAAATGCTCATCTTTTGACTTTTTGAGCCTGATTATCCAAAACAGTTAAGACGGGCAAACTGAAGAACGCCTCGCCTTGGGATAGAGGCAGACAAACAGAAAGGCAAGGGAGGTGTCTTTTCGACCAATGATCGAGTCTTTATTGGAAACAAGTGGTCCCGAGCAGGACCCCAGTTTCGGTGCGTAACAAACGCCGTCCTCAGGGGACACTTAGCCGGTAGTCACTGAGTACAAGACGCTCTTTGGTGCGCAAACGGCAACGCTCGGCGCAATGCAAAGCTTAGGAGAGAAACAGAAAGCTTGCCTTTTGCGCACCAAAGAGCGTCTTGTACTCAGTGACTACCGGCTAAATGTCTCCTGAAGACGGCGTTTCTTACGCGCCGAAACTGGGATCCTGCTCGGGACCACTTGTTTTCAATAAAGACTCGATCATCGGTTGAAAAGACACCTCTCTTGCCTTTCTGTTTGTCTGCATCAAAAACAGTTAAACATTTGACACCATTGCCGAACATGTAATAATAATAATAATCATTTATTTCTTCTATACCGCTATACCGTGAAGTTCGAAGCGGTTTACAATAAAGATACATTTGACAGTACATGGGATAGAAACGGTGTATGGGTTTGTTTTCACAATTTACGCTTTGAAATCCACAGTCCATGGCATGTTCAGAGCTACACACTAAGAAAAGAGGTGTGCCAGGGGCACGTCCGGGCTGCACAAATTATGAGCTCCTTTTGCTAAGAAGCGTAAGAGTAGAGCTACCAGACAGTCCGGATTCACCCGGACATGTCCTCTTTTTAGAGGACTACTCAGGCGTCCGGACGGCTTTCCAAAAACCCGGCACTTTGCCTGGGTTCTGAAAAGCTTTGAGCTCGGGGCCGTGTCTGGAGAGCATTTGCGCGCGGATGAGATGCGGTGACATCACATGCCTACATGCATGTGACATCATCGCGTCATACCCGCGTATGCTTGGAGGCCCTCTGAGCTCAAGAAGAGGAGGGTTGGAGGGGCGGGGCTGGGACGGAACAGGGCGTGGCTTAGACAGAACAGGGCAGGGCTGGGTGGAGGGGGGCAGTGCTGAGGGCACGGGGCCATGTGGCCGGATTTTACTCATGGAAAATCTGGTAACCCTACATAAGAGCATTTCACCGTGGGCCAGTGAGGTAAATGCTCCGACGCTCACTGAGCGTTGTTGCATTTATCTCGCCAGCCCATGGCAAAATGCTCCGATACTGCTTAGCAAAACCCAGCGTATATGTGTAATCTATCAACCGAGGAGAGTATGTTATTGTTTCTATGTACACCTGAGCAGTCATCAGAAACATGAAGGCAATATTCCACAGCAAATCTGCTGATATTATTGTCCAAGTTTTGATTGGGTCTATTCTACCAGCACACAGAACTCACCTTATACTGAAAACAGCAGACAGACAATTTCTGTAGTGGCCCGTTTATAAGGAGGTAGATCAGAATATTTTGCTATTTTTTTTTTTTTTTTCACTCTCCATCAGTCCACCTGCCGTTGTCGCCCTGTCACCAGTCTCCTTGACAGCACGCTCTCCTCTCCATCCGAGGTGACATTTTTAACTTCCAAGAGCAAGACGCTGCCGGCTCCTTTCTACCAGCTGTTATGGTTTTGGTACAATCTTGGCATTCCTTCTAACTGCACGCAGAGCCCGTGCATCCCTGCCTCCCACTAGCCTTCTGTTCAGTTACCAAAAAGCAGCTACGGCCGTATGGTCAAAAGCCATAGGTGCCTGGTGAGTAGCAGTCGCTGCTTCCCTGAGAGTTATGACCCAATTTCTATCGGACAAGCCAGAAGAAGGTGTGCCGAGGCTCAGTAAGGTGGTCTGTCTCGACAAACAGAATAGCAACTCACTCAGGTCCTTTATGCTCCAAGGTAAAGCAAAATGTACACTGTGGACTCACTAAATTGCACGGAGGCAGCTGTTATCAATACAACACCAATACGAGTTTAAACGTGCTGCTATATAAGCATTATTGCAATCACCATACACACCAAACAGTGGCACAGTAAAGGGGGTGGTCCGCCCCGGGTGCCATTTTGATGGGGGTGCCAACACCCGTCCTCCTCTCTGCCCTACCCCCCCGTTCCTTCCCTGCAACCCCCCTACCGCATGTACGTGTACCTTCCCTTCTCTGCACCTCTTTAATGTTCACAGTGCAAGCAGCAACCCAAATCTGCCGCTCGTGCCAGCGTCGGCTCTTCCTCTGACATCACTTCCTGGACCCGTACCCAGGAAGTGACATCAGAGGAAGAGCCGACGCTGGCCCGAGCGGCAGGTTGGGGGTGGCTGCTCACGCCGCGAATGTTAAGGGGTGCGTATGCATGGCCGGAGGGGGCGGGGAAGGAGCGGATCGGGGGGGGGGGGGAGCCTCTCACCCTAGTTACGCCACCGATACCAAACGCTGAAAACCCATAAATAAATTATAAAAACAAAGTAGAGAAACGCAGCCTTCAATAACGTGGCTCCCAGACTCACAAAGCGTCCACTGAAACCCGAATCATCAATGGGTCTGTAAAAAAAAACCTCCACATTTTCAGATGAGAGTGGCACGATGTGGAATGAAGAAATACATGTTTTTGCCCTGACGTAGCTTAGCTAAGTATCGAAGCAGGAGTAGCCCTGTCGGGAGTGAAATATAGAAGAGTGTTCCAATTGGAAAAAGATTACTCCAAAGCAACAAAGACTGAATTGAGAGGTTTTGCTTAAGCACATAAGCAGTGCCTCCGCTGGGTCAGACCAGAGGTCCATCATGCCCAGCAGTCTGCACACGCGGAGGCCCATCAGGTCCTGGACCTGTGTAGTAGTCCTCTATCCGTACTCTTCTATCCCCTTTTCTTCAGAAAGTTGCCCAATCCCTTCTTGAACCCCAATACTGTACTAGAAATGCCTTCACCGGATCAGACTTTAAGTCCAACTATTACGGCGACCCGCACACGCGGAGGCCAAGCCAGATGCTCCCAGATGGAGACCCTGATTACCCATATCCCTCAATGTGATTTGCAAGGAGATGTGCATCCAACTTTCGCTTGAAACCCAGAATGGTAGTCTCCGTCACAGTAAAAGCTTGGTTTGTGAGCATAATTCGTTCCAGAAGCATGCTTGTAATCCAAAGCGAATTTCCCCATAGGAAGTAATGGAAACCCCTTCCACAACCCAAAAACATTAATACAAAATACTGTATGTACTCGTATTGCAAGACCTCGCTCGTTTCGAACAGTCACTACACTCCCGCAGCGTCAGAGAGAGAAGAACCATCGGCTCAGTGGTTGATATGACGCGTGTACGCTATATGCACTCGTATTGCAAGACTTTGCTTGTATATCAAGTTAAAATTTAATCAAACGTTTTGCTTGTCTTGCAAAACACTTGCCAACCAAGTTACTTGTAATCCATTGGCGCACTCTTCAGATGAGGTTTGACAACATTGCCATGGAAACTGCTTAAAGCTGTTTACATGAGTAGCCATCAGAATCAAATAGTTTTTTTTTTTGTTGTGGACTCCTATTTAGAAAAAAACCACTAGTTTGAAAAGCAAAATCACCAAGACTGAACGTTCATTTGCACGTTAGGTGGCGTTTTTTTTCACAGAACCATGATGATTCGGGCTCCAGTGGACGCTTTGTGAGTCTGGTCTGCTTTTCTCCACTTTCTTTTAATTATCTATTTATGATTTTCAGTGTCTGGCGATTCCAAGGAAACGTATCCATCAGCACGTTGAAACTTGCCATGGGAAATCAGCCATCTGAGCAATCATTGCTTGCTACCGTGTTTCCCCGATGATAAGGCAGGGCCATCAAATAAGACAGCCCCCCCTTTTTAGAAAAAATTGTAAAATAAGGCACCCCCCCCGCAAATAAGCCACCCACCGATACCTGCGCTTACCCGAATCGGGTGGTACGGTGGGTGACTCCGTGTGGTCCCTCCGTCTACCGCGGGGGTTGGCAACCCGCGGCTCCAGAGCCGCATGCGGCTCTTTTCCACCTTTGTTGTGGCTCCGGTAGTGTGTCACGCAGGCATGCAACTTACAAGTCCGGCGTCGCGGCGGGAAATAGCCATGCTGAGCAGTGAGCTCAGCACGTACACAGATGAAAGCCTTGCTTGCTGATTGGTCCGGCGGCCGTGCCGCTGGACCAATCAGCAAGCAAGGCTTTCATCTGTGTAGTGCTGAGCTCACTGCTCAGCATGGCTATTTCCCGCCACGACGCCGGACTTGTAAGATGCACGCCTGAAAAAGAAATCATCCTGGCCGGGGTCGGTGTCATGCTCCGGAGATCTACAGCCTTCCTATCTCCCTCTCCCTTCTACCTGCTTCCGGCCACATCCCCTGCTCCGCGGCTCTCTTCGGCAACTCAGCAGCAGCGATCGACACAAGCTTCTGATGTCGGGGCCTACCCTCTGCGAGTCCCGCTTGTTTCAACTTCCTTTTTCCACAAAGGCGGGACTCGTAGAGGGAAGGCCTCGATGTCGGTAGCTTGTCTTGATCACCGCTGCTGACAAGTTGCTGAAGAGAGCCGCGGAGCAGGGGGGTGTTGCCAGGTGCAGGTAGAAGGGAGAGGGCCAGATGCAGGACTCGTGGGTGAGGGAGCAGAAGAGAGAGAGAAAGAGAGAGGGGAGGAAACAAAATGAAATATTTCATACTGGGCTGGGCCGGAGTGGAGGGAGGGTGGAAAGATTCTGGCTACAGGGTGCAGTAACAAAGGAAAAGGGGGGGAAAGCTGAAAATGGAGATAGTGACACAAAGAAGAGAAAGGGTAAGCAGGACCTACTGAATAAGGATAGAGATACAGAGGGGACATGAAAGGGTAAATAAGGCATCCCCCCCGAAAATAAGCCCTAGAGCATATTTTGGCCTTCCAAAAAAAATAAGACAGTGTCTTACCATCGGGGAAACACGGTAATTCCCTTACAATGCTTTTAAAAGAGCGAATGCTACTCATTTCTGTTATCAGATACCAAGAGACCAAACAGCCGAGTGCTTCTCCGTGCTCCTTGCAAAGGCGGGTGACACTGTGTTGGAAGGGCAGTTTGTTTCTCCGGTCACCGGGTTTCCCGGACCCGCTCCATTCCTTCACCTGCCCCACCCCTCCGAACCTCCCTGAGCTCAAAGGTCGCGTGAGACATCGCCGCAATGATGTCACACGCACGCGCAATGGCTTCCGGACGCAGCCTCCGAGCTCAGGGTTTCCAAAACCCAGACTGCCGGGTTTTAGAAATCCCTCCGGGCGCCCGGACGGTTTCTCAAATCAGAGGACATGTCCGGGTTTTCTTCAGTCAAGGGATTTGATGAATGCTGAAGAAATGATTACTGCTCTTTTCTGGGGTGATTTTAAAACTGCCTGCCTTACTGCAAATTGCTCAGGTAACATCCACCTTGGGTATTTGTACTGACCTTCCTAGGGAAGATGTCTCTCGGTGTTCTATACTGTTCTCCCAGGAGGAGTTCAGAACGGTTTACATGAATTTATTCAGGTACTCAAGCATTTTTCCCTGTTTGGCTCACAATCTATCTAATGTACCTGGGACAATGGGGGGATTAAGTGACTTTCCCAGGGTCACAAGGAGCAGCCTGGGTTTGAACCCACAACTCCAGGGCGTTGAAGCTGTAGCTTTAACCACTGCACTACTCTAGAAATTATAATGTAATTAAAGTGATCCAGCCATTGTGACATCACTGATGAGATTGGCTCTTATTGGTGTAATGAGGCATTATGACATCACAATACCAGCTCTGGCTATCAGAGGCTGAAGCTGTTCACACTATTTATTTAGTCAGTTTTCTCTACTGTTCTCCCAAGGGAGCTCAGAACGGTTTACATGAGTTTATTCAGGTACTCAAGAATTTTTCCCTGTCTGGCTCACAATCTATCTAATGTACCTGGGACAATGGGGGGATTAAGTGACTTTCCCAGGGTCACAAGGAGCAGCCTGGGTTTGAGCCCAGAACCTTAGGGTGCTGAGGCTGTAGCTTTAACCACTGCACCACTCTAGAAATCAAAATAGCAAAAGTGATCCAAGTGTAGGACAATCCAGCCATTGTGACATCACTGATGAGGTTGGCTCTTATTGGTGGAATGAGGCATTATGACATCACAATACCAGCTCTGGCTATCAGAGGCTGAAGCTGTTCACACTATTTATTTAGTCAGTTTTCTCTACTGTTCTCCCAGGGGAGCTCAGAATGGTTTACATGAGTTTATTCAGGTACTCAAGCATTTTTTCCCTGTCTGGCTCACAATCTATCTAATGTACCTGGGGCAATGGGGGGGATTAGAGGGCAAATTCTATAAGAAGCGCCCAAAAGTTAGGCGCTGTTCAGCGCGATTCAAGCAAAATTGGGCGCTGTTTAGTGAATCGCGCTGAGCGGCACCTATTTGGGCCCCTATTTTGGAGGTGCCCAAGAAATAGGCCGGCTCTAGGCACAGCTAATTTAGGCGCGCACGCTTAAGACCAGCGATTCTGTAAGAAGGCGCCTAACACATAGGCACGCCCACGCCTAACAAACATGGCGCCTGTTTTATTGAAGGCCGCCTAAATTTTTAAAGGCGCCTTGTTACAGAATCGCGTTTTCTTGATAAGAACATAAGCAGTGCCTCTGCCGGGTCAGACCACAGGTCCATCCCGCTCGGCAGTCCGCTCCCGCGGCGGCCCAAACAGGTCACGACCTGTCTGAATCACCAGAAGGGGCCCCTTGCCACCTTGGTTTCTCATTAAAGTCCTATGTTCCCATCGAAGTCCGCACCCTCCGGTCTTGCCCATGCACGGTTGGCTTTCTATACTTATTACCTGGTTAGCTTTCTATACTTATTACCTGGTTAGCTTTCTATACTTATTACCTGGTTGGCTTTCTATACTTATTACCTGGTTAGCTTTCTATACTTGTGTTACATCCCAGCTCCTCCCTCAGTATCCCACGATCCCTTTATCCCTCAGGAATCCGTCCAATCCCTGTTTGAATCCCTGTACCGTACTCTGCCTGATCACTTCCTCCGGTAGCGCATTCCAAGTGTCCACGACCCTTTGGGTGAAAAAAAACTTCCTTGCATTTGTTTTGAACCTATCTCCCTTCAGTTTCTCCGAATGCCCCCTCGTACTTGTTGTCCCCTTCAGTCTGAAGAATCTGTCCCTATCCACCCTCTCTAAGCCCCTCATGATCTTGAAGGTCTCTATCATATCTCCCCTGAGCCTCCTTTTTTCCAGAGAGAAGAGCCCCAGCCTATCCAACCTCTCGGCGTATGGGCAGTGTTCCAGCCCTTTTACCAGTTTCGTTGCTCTCCTTTGGATAGGCGCCTAGGTTTCAATCAGTGCTGATTAAAAAGCTTAACTGAGCTTGTTATTCGATTTAGATAGGCTCTTCCGAAATAGGTGCCTAACTTTAGGCGGTGGTTACAGAATTTGGGCCTAAGTGACTTGCCCAGGGTCACAAGGAGCAGCATGGGATTAAACCCACAACCTCAGGATGCTGAGGCTGTAGCTTTAACAGCTGCCTCACACGCTCCCTTAATAACACTAAGGGCATAGTTATGAACGTGGGCTGCTATTAAAATGGGTTATTTTATCTCCTAGGTGTTACTTTAGCACAGAGGTAGGGAACTCCGGCCCTCGAGAGCCGTATTCCAGTCGGGTTTTCAGGATTTCCCCAATGAATCTGCATGAGATCTATTTGCAGGCACTGCTTTCAATGCATATTCATTGGGGAAATCCTGAAAACCCGACTGGAATACGGCTCTCGAGGACCGGAGTTCCCTACCCTTTTTATGCAATGAAGCCTAGTTCTTAGGAGCTTGGATTAACAGTAAAATAATCCATCTTAATACTAGCTCATGTTGATAACTTCTCTAAATGGCTCTAGAAATTGAAATCACTGCGAGCCAAGTATAGGCCAATCAAGCCGTTGTGACATCACTGATGCAGCTGGCTCTCAGGCCTTGTTGGAAAGAGGCATTATGACGTCACAATATCTGTTCTGCTGTGTAGCTTATTATTAAGAATTAACTATTGGAGTTTTCTTTTGACTGATGATTGAGCCTTTACACGAGTCTGTTCCATTCACGGAGGTCTTTTTTCCTCCATATTCAACATGAAGTATTTAATAAGGCATTTGTGGTCACATCATTTCTACTTTTTGGTGTTTACATTCAGGTACTCATGCGTTTTCTCTGTCTTTCCTGGTGGACTCAATCTACTTAATGTACTTGGGGCAATTGAGGATTAGGTGACTTGCCCAGGGTCACAAGGAGCAGCGTGGGCTTTGAACCCACAACTTCAGGGTGCTGAGGCTGGAGCTCTAGCCACTCCTCTCTCCAATAAGATGGTTATTTCATGCATATTTAATAATAATAAAAAAAAACCCCATAAAAGGCAACTGTCTTAACCTGTGTGTTAGTCTCTACTTAATTCTTTCCACGTACACTCTCATAAAAAGTTAAAAGAAACGAGTCCTCAGCTCAGTTTCTAACATAATGACTCTCACATTGTATATATATAAATATATACAGTGGAACCTTGGTTTGCAAGCATAATTTGTTCTAGAAGCATGCTCGTAAACCAAATTGCTCGTATATCAAAGTGAGTTTCCCCATAGGAAGTAAGGGAAACTTGCTCGATTCGTTCCCCCCACCCACCCCCGAGGTCACCGGCGCTGCTCCACCCCACCCCACTCCATCCCAAAAAGACCTCTCCACCCCGAGGCCACTGGCACACTTCCCCCCCTCCCCGAGAACTTACATCGCCCGCCCACCCACCTGCCGAAACCCAAGCCCTTACCCTGATCTGGCACCAGCACACAGCACCAACCCACATGATGTGCCAGTGCCTAAAGATCCTGCCTCTTGCCGCTGAGCTGGGCCTTGAGCATCCGCGCATGCTCCCGCTATCCCTGAGAATCTCCGAGAGAGCAGGAGCCAGAAGGCCTTGAGCATGCGCAGATGCTCAAGGCCCAGCCTAGGCAAGAGGCAGGATCTTCAGACATCGGCACGTCCAGTGGGTTAGTGCTGTGTGCCGGTGCCAGATTGGGGTAAGGGCTTGGGCGGGTGGGTAATGCCAGTTCATGGGGGGAGGGAGAGCGTTCGCATTTGGGGAGGGCGATGCCAGTTCTCTGGGGGGGGGGGCTCGTAAATCAAGTCAACACTTGGTTTGCGAGGCACGATTTGCTCGTCTTGCAAAACACTCACAAACTGCGTTACCCGCAAACTGTGGTTTGACTGTATATATATATTTTAGTTGATACTGCAAGTATCCCCACCGCCAATCAAGCTGCCTTCCAACACAGTGGTCAGACCAGAACTACCGGAGGTTGTGGACCAAGCAGAACCGGCCACAATTCACACATATCTTGTACATACAAACATCCACAGTAGACGTATGCTAAAGCCTTTTAAATCCATAACCGTAAGCAAATGCAGAAGAGTTCATATATTGTACACGCGCACTTGTTGAAATAACTATATCTAAGAGTACAGCTATAAATGATCAATAACCAGAAGGCTTCCTTTTAAGAAACAGCTTTTTTTTTCTTTTTAATGCTTGTAAAAAATTTACTAGAGAAAACAGGTGCGGAGACAAACAGTTCCCATTTTTTGCTTCATTTCCCTTGTTGCTTCTGAGTTTTGACATTTTGTTTTGTCTTAAAAAATTCATTTTAGATTTAGGTACTCCAACAGAGGTTGTAATAACTGTAATGGTGGCAGATTTTAAGCATGCGTGGGAAATGGGAGAGAAGCCAAGGGAAGCTGTGAGGGTGAGAGAGACAACCAGAGACAGAATAGGGTCTGCATTGACAGAGAAAGTAGAACACAGAGGCCTTTATCTGCTTTAATTCTATATGATTTGTTTGTCTCTAAAATATGGATCACTTAGACCTCCAAAGTGCTTGGAAGGCCAAATTTAACAATAACATGGTTGCATAATAAAACCTCGCCTGCCCTCCATGCAATAACAAACCTATTGCATAATGAGTGACCTCACTGGGATTTTGAAAAGAAAAACAGTGGAAAAGCAAAAACTCTAATATCATCAACCATGCAACCAATTGTTTTCTTACAAGTAGTATGCTCAAGTTTAAATCGTCCCTGGGCGTACAGTTTGCCATGTTGCCACTGCATTGCAATTCAAAAATAGTGGCGGATTAGGGTGAGTAAGTGTTTTCATCATTCTTGAGGACAAAGATCTCAATCTGTATACTTTGGAGGAAAGGTGGGAGAGGGGAGATATGATAGAGGCTCTGGAGTAATCTAAGGAAATACAGTGTTCCTCTGCGAATTTGCGGTTTCACTCATTTGCGGTATTCTCCAACCGCCTCTTCCTGTACTAAAGTCAGGCTGCACCAATCAGGAGCTGCGTGTCACAGCAGCGCCTGATTGGGGTAGCCCGACTTTAGTACAGGAAGAGGTGGTCAGAGCATACCGCGAGTGATTTCCTTCACTCGACAGTGCTCCATCTGCCCTCTCCTGCCTCCCCAGGTGAAAAACTATATTCGCATTTGTTTTTAAAAAAAAATATATATATTTGTGAGGGTGCCGGGAACGGAACTCCCACGAATATCAAGGGGAGTACTGTACTATTTTACAGAAAGGGTGGTAGATGCGTGGAACAGTTTCCCGGAAGAAGTGGTGGAGACAGACACTGTCTGAATTCAAGAAAGCCTGGGACAGGCACCTGGGATCTCTTAGAGAGAGGGAGAGATAATGGTTACTGCGGATGGGCAGACTGGATGGGCCCTTTGGCCTTTATCAGCCATCATGTTTCTATGTTTCTATTTAGATCGCGGGAGGAAGCCCGGCTCAGTCCCGCAGTTGGTGGTTAGCCCAGATATTCAATACAGGACATTTTTCAGTAACCGGCATTGAAATTTTTTTTTTTTTACTGATATTAACTTCCTAAGACAACATTCTGCGTTAACTGGTTAAGCTTATAGCGGCCCCACTTTCATTAAGACGTTCAATCAAAAAATTTGGGCAGCACTTATCTTAGTGTAGATGTTCCCGATGGGGGCCCATTTCGCCATCGGCTTCTTCAGGGGAATATGACGCCCGCACAGGTGCAAGAATAATTATTGAATCACGGAGTTTGAAGATATTGTTATTCAGATGGACATTAATGCACAATGGTAGGTGTGTATGTTTGTGTGTGTGGGGGGGGGGAAGGTTTGACCTATGATTAAAGTCAGCCTTAAAGTGGGTGAAGCTTTTACGAAGGCGTGGTTGCGGTTTAACGCGCGTAATAGCGTGCGCTAAACCGGGGGTTAGCGCATGATGAAAAGTCGCACGCGTTAAAGCTGCTGCCGCGGCTTCGTAAAAGGAGCCCTAAGAGTATCGTGGTATTGTTGAACCCTGGGCTTCTCAGGTCTTTTCCTTCTTATTTGTTTCAGTTCATGTATCTATTATTATTATTCGTGTCAATACTGTTGATTACAATGGTTGAAGCACTTTTTCTAAGTATGAAAGCGTTTGGACGCTGATTTTCTTTTGTGGTTTGAGCCAGCATTGAATATCCCAAGCTCCCCTCAGTGAATTATTGTACAGGCCACACCCGTTTCCTGATCTCGATGAATAGACATCATCAATCGATTACCAATCACTCCACCAGCTTTAGTTTATATATCCAATTTTTCATATTATTCTATACTCCGTTTAGATTTAAACTGCATTCTGATGTTGTTTAGATTTTCCCCCTTCCTCCTTCTTCTATTATTAATAATCTTTTACAGTCCAATCCATCAGTTAATTGTTTTAATTACTGAAATGACTTTTAATCAATTGTCCTTATGCCAAATAAATTCCTTTCCTTTAAACTTTCCTGTATCACATACTCATTGGTTCTTTTTGTTGTGAAAGGAACTTTATAATAATATATCATTGATTATAATATTTGAAAGAAGGTGGGTGGGTGGGACGGGATATCATTTTTATGTTTGTAGAATTATATGAGAATTATAAGTGCTATTGTTGTTACTAATGAAATATTCCTGTACGCTTGCTGTAAGTTTTCAAAATGAATAAAGAATATTAAAATTAAAAAAAAATAATATCCCAAGCTAATTTTGCCAGCCACAATCAGCATTTTTTTAAAAAAGTGACCTCCTACTGAATATCCGCTGGAATATGCTTAGCTGGGCAGTGTCTATTAATGATTAATGATGCACGCCCTTTAGCAAATATGCCAGCAGATGTCGGTGGCTTCCAGTGATGAGACAGGGGAGAGTCATGAGACTGGAAGGGGTGGAGAGGACAGCCTGTGGTGGGGAGAAGACAAGGACACGGGAGCCCGAGTGCTGCGGGACCAGAAGAAAAGGGTTGTGGAGAGTGGAAATCAGGGCCCAATTCTCTATGCTCCACAATCGTGTTTGCGATCGTGTGCCGACCCGATTTTTCCCCAACCCGATTCACTAACCTCATGGCCGATCAACTTCCGCGCATGCAAATGAGGGGAAACGGCATGCAAAGTAGGAAGGCAGCGATTCGCTAAACAAAATCAGGAACCCCGACTGGGCTGGCCGATCAAAAAAGAAACGACTGCTGGGGACCAGTCGCTCACGTCCTTTCCGGCAGTCCTGCTCTCATAGAAACATAGAAATAGACAGCAGATAAGGGCCACGCCCCATCTAGTCTGCCCACCCCAATGACCCTCCCCTACTCTGTGAATAGATCCCACGTGTCTATCCCATTTGGCCTTATAATCAGGCATGCTGTTGGCCTCAATGACCTGAAGTGGAAGACTATTCCAGCGATCAACCACCCTTTCAGTGAAAAAGAATTTCCTGGTGTCCCCGTGCAGTTTCCCGCCCCTGATTTTCCACGGATGCCCCCTTGTTACCGCGGCACCCTTGAAAAAGAAGATATCTTCTTCCACCTCGATGCGGCCCGTGAGATACTTGAACGTCTCAATTAGAGAATGACACGGGGAAAAAATCTGTCCCCGTCACCGGCCCACCATCCTCTGCACCGCCCCGTCACCGCCGTTCCCTTCACCGCCCCGTCACCGTCACCGCCATCCCTTTCACCGCCCCGTCACCACCACTGCCATCCCATTCACCGCCCCGTCACCGTCCCCGCTGCATCCATATAAGCCTTAGTACTGTAATATTTAGCTTATTCCTTTCTTATAAATCAAAGTTCCTGCTGCTGAACTAGAGAAAGAGATGTTCAGCTGGCAGGGCTTTGTTTATAAATTTTTATCAACACAACTAATATACTATTTTATCCTAAAGCAAAAAATAAATAAATATAATTTTTTTTTCTACCTTTGTTGTCTGGTTTCTGCTTTCCACATCTTCTCATTGAATTCCTTCCATCCACTGTGTGTCTTCTCTCTGCGTCTTCCATTTGCTGTTACTGTGCCTCTCCCTTAACCCCCCCCCCAATTGGTCTAGCACCCATCTTCTTCCCTCCGCTCCCGCATAGTCTGGCATCTGTCTTCTTCCCACTCTGTCTTCCACATTTCCCTTCGGGGTCTGTTCCTCTCCACCCTCCTTCAATGTCTGTCCTATTCCTTTCCACCACCACCCTTCCCTCCCTCCTTTACCATCTGTTCCTTTCTACCACCCTTCAGCTCCTCTCGCGTGGCCTATCTACCTTCCTTCCTCTTATTTTCATGGCACGTTACAATGTAATTTGTGCAAGCCACTGAAGCCTGCAAGCTCGGTCCCTGTCCCATCCCCACAAACCATCTCGCTTCTGTGCTCCTATTTTCTCCATTTCTAATATCTCCCCTATGTATCTGTCATTGCCCCCCCTGTGTCCATATACCATCCCCATGGCATGTCCCCTTTATGTCTCTGTCCCTATGCCCCATGCACATAATTTCCCCTCTTTCTGTTACCTTCCTGTGTCCAGATTTCCCCTATCTTCCTCTTCCATACCAGTGTGTCTCTTCTTTTCAACCCCATCTAGCTTTTTTCCCTCTTTCTCCCCCCCCCCCCCCCCCCTGCTTCTAGCATCTGGCTCACCTGCCAGTCCTTCCCTTTCTTTCCTGCTGTGGGTTTTTCTTTCCGACTTCATCCCCTTGGCCCAGAATCTCTTTCCCTTTCACTCCCTCCTTCCAATTTGAGCCGGGAACACTAGCGATCGCACGGTCCCCGCAGCTCACACCCGCCTGCCCAATCGATTCTAGTGTTTAGCCAGCTCTCTCCCTTCTCCTCACCTTAGTTTATAGGTTTTCTTTTTCCGCGACCTGCACGCTTTCCCAAAGAGCCGCGCACGCACGGCTGCTCAGTGTTCAATCTTCTGCTCTGCTGCAACTTCCTGTTTCCGGTTGCGTCAGAGCAGAAGATTGAAACTGAGCAGCAGCGGGTGCGCGGCTCTCTGATAGCGTGCGGGTCGCCGAAAAAGAAAATCTACAAACTAAGGTGAGGAGAAGGGAGAGAGCTGGCTAAACACTAGAATCGATTGGGCAGGCGGGTGTGAGCTGCGGGGACCGCGCGATCCTTCATGCCTCACTGCGGGGACAAGACCATTCACCGCCCCGCGGGCGGTGAATGGCCTTGTCCCCGTCGCCGCAGCGACTGCTAGTTTTCTTCCCCGTTTTCGGCGGGTGACCCGCGGCTAAAATGCGGTGGCCGCGGGTAAACCGCCACCATGTCATTCTCTAGTCTCAATCATGTCTCCCCTCTCTCTGCGTTCCTCGAGTGAGTAGAGCTGTAACTTCTCTAGCCGTTCCTCGTACGGGAGATCCTTGAGTCCCGAGACCATCTGGGTGGCCATTCTCTGGACCGACTCCAATCTCAGCACATCCTTACGGTAATGCGGCCTCCAGAATTGCACACAGTACTCCAGGTGGGGCCTCACCATGGATCTATACAATGGCATAATGACTTCAGGTTTACGGCTGATGAAACTCCTGCGTATGCAACCTATGATTTGCCTTGCCTTGGATGAAGCTTGCTCCACTTGATTGGCAGTCTTCATGTTCTCACTGACGATCACCCCTAAGTCTCGTTCTGCTTCATTTCTTGTTAGGATCTCGCCATTAAGGGTGTAAGTCTTGCATGGATTTTGGTACGGGTAGGATGGAATTGGTCAAATGGAATTTTTTTTTTTAAGGGATGATAGTAATATGTATGGTAACATTTGAATTGTCTTTTTGTTCAATTCCTTCAATACAATGTTATAAATTGGAAATAAGAGAATGGGAGGGGGGGGAAGGGAAAAGGGGGTTGTAGAGAGGATTGAAATAGGTCTTATGGAAATATATTTTGAAGGAATGATAGAAATATATATGGAATATTATAATTGTGAATTTAATTGTGATGCATTTCTCTTTGTATTATATTTTTGTACATTTAATTGATTTCTTCAATAAAATGTTATAAATTAAATGAATGCTGGGTTTTTTTTTAACCGAGTTGTTATTGTCTTAATATTTTGCTATGCTTTGCATTTTTTAAATTTTCTTTTCTTACATTGCAATTTGCCTTGCTTTATAGCAGACGTCTACGTTGAGCTTTTGGAAAAAATCAATCAATCACATTATATTAAAAATATCGTAGAAATCTGCCTTCGTCTCACTATCCCCCTCCCCCACGAGGCCGTGCTAGCGTTTTTAGCGCCGACTCACCGCGGTAACAGCTCCGGCGTTCATAGAATTCCTATGAGCCTCTGAGCTGTTACCACCGTGGCTGGCACCATAAATGCTCGCGTAGCTTTGCGAAGGAGGGGGGTAAATGAAAAAAAAAAAAAAGATCACTGGATTTTTGCACCTCTTTAATCGTTACTGCTGTTTCTTTTAGGCCCTGCTTGGTTACTGATCTTATCAACTGTAGTCGACAGAGGGCTCTGGCTTAAATAAGGAGATAGGAAAAGTATACTATAATGTATACAGAATCTATACCTATAAAAAGATCATATGCCTCAGTGGATTGATCCCATTCTCTCTTGTACGCCAATCAGTCATCGCGTTTTGATCATACAATTAATCAGTCTCTGAGGCATAATAATAACTTTTTTGCCTTTTTGATTTCTCTTCTTTATTAGTATTTTTTTCCGAAACGGGGCCACGTTCAGACCCCTGGATAGCATTCTGAGCTAAGTGAAGACTCTTTTTGATTTGTGACTGTTTGCTATCTGAATTTTGCAACCAGTTTTGAAATGAGATAATAATAATAATAATTTATTTTCTTGTCTACCGCCCAACCAGTAGTTCTGGGCGGTTCACAACAGGAGAATTCTGAGACATTTCATAGAATACACTATCTACGTACAATCTAAAATTATATAATAAAAGTAATACAATTGTTAAAAACATTCAAGTACAATATTAAAAATTATTAAAAAATTAAAACATACCATGACAATAAGAATAGAAACAGAAGACCTCATTTAAATATATCAAAATTCATATTCTTATTTGTCAAATAAATAGGTCTTTTATTTGACAAATAAGAATATTAATTTTGATATATTTAAATGAGGTCTTCTGTTTCTATTCTTACTGTCACAGTATGTTTTAATAAAAAGGGGGGGGAGGAATTCATAAAGAAGAGAAAAGCAAAAAGGCAAAAAGCTATTATTATGCCTCAGAGATTGATTGTATGATCACAACGCGATGACTGGATGGCGAACTCCGTAAGGGGGGGTTACCACTCCCCATTAGAGTTTCACGTCTCTGAGCGTACAAGAGACTACGGGATCAATCCACTGAGGCATATCATCTTTTTGAACATAACGGAGCAAGGTTTATTGGTTTCTGATCTTGGCATGCCTCAGATGTGTTGGCGATTACATACCCCGCCCGTTCCTTCAGTTTCTTATCCGTTATCCCGTCTTTGGACACCAGCTTGTTAAAAACCAAAATGCCGATGACCATGTTCACCTGCAATTAAAAATCAGCAACAAGAAAACAAAGATATTATATCTAACTGGGATGGTATGACAGCAACAATATAGTCTATATAAGAGCTCCTTTTACGAAGGAGCGCGCACTACACTGCCACATGCGCTAACCCCACGCCGCACGGAAAATACTAACGCCAGCTCTATTGAGGTGTTAGCGTCTAGCGCACGCTAAAAACACAGGCGCATCTTCGTAAAAGGAGCCCTAAGTTTCGAAATCAGTTTTGAAGCTGGTTTAGAACTGCCTTCTTTGCTCACTTGGAAATGGGACAACAAAGAACTTAGGGATTGATATTTTTAGTAGAGAATGACACGGGGAAAAATTCTGTCCCCTTCACCGTCCTGTCCCCAGACTACCATCCTCTCTACCACCCCATCCCCGCTGGTCCTTTCACCGCCCCGTCCCTGTCTCTGCCGTCCCCTTCACCGCCCCCGCTGTCTCTTTCACCGCCCCATCCCCGTGTTCAGCGTCTTCTCCTCTCCATCACCCCACCCCCAGCACCCTTCAAGCGGTCCAGCAGCTCCCTCCCGCCAGCCAGCCTCCCTCCCTCCTTTTCCCTTACCTTTTCTTCTTGAAACTGGCGATTTCTATAAGGCTACGAGCTGTATTACAGCCGGAGCCTTGAAGTCGCGTCGGGTTGCCTGCTAGAAAAGTCTCCTCCGATGCAACCGGAAACAGGAAATTGCGTCAGAGGAGACTTTTTCCAGCAGACAACGCGACGCGACTTCAAGGCTCCGGCTGTAATACAGCTCGTAGCCTTATAGAAATCGCCAGTTTCAAGAAGAAAAGGTAAGGGAAAAGGAGGGAGGGAGATGCATGGACGGCTGGCGGGAGAGAGTGGGCTGCCGGATCGAACGCTCATTCACCGTCCCGTGCTACCATTCATCACTCCACAGGGCGGAGAATGGCCTTGTCCCCGAACTCGCGGTGACCTTTTTTTTGGGTCACCGTTTTGGCGGGTTACCCGCGGCTAGCCGCGGGTAACAACCACCGTGTCATTCTCTAATTTTTAGCTGGCAGCGCTCAGCGTTTTGCTGACTGCAGCTGGCGCTAAACCCAGAAATTACAGTTTTCTTATTCATTATATACCGCCTAACTGCCCAGGCAATCTCAGCAGAGTACAAATGTTTTTTTTAAAAAAAAGATAAAATAAATTAAAACAGAAAATAAACTGTATAACATTCATGATAGGAAAGCCGAAACAGGACCCACCCCACAATAATCACGCCCTTAGACCCTGCCTAAAGAATTGTGCGCCTGAATCCTTCATCACTCAATGCCCTCCATTATGTTAGGTCACCAATTCTTATATGGAACGACCCTTGAATTTTTTAAGGGTTTGATGTCTGAGTATCAACCGCTAAGATCATTGCGCTCCGAAAGTTCAGCGTTGCTGAAAACGAAGGCTAACCCTAAATATGTGGGAACGAACGCCATGACTTTTACATGTGCAGGGGTTAAGTTGCGGAATAGCCTTGTTGGTCACATTCGAAAATGTAAAGACAAGAGCTCATTTAGGAAAATGTTAAAAACACAGGTATTTGTAGATGCATTTCTTTGAGAAATTGACTTTATGCAAGGATTGAATCTGTCTGTTGGGTTTTTATTTTGCTCTGAATTTTATGTATGTAATTATTTGTAATTCACTACAAATTAGAGAGATAAATTTTTGTACTCTGTGACGATAATTGCTATATATATACTCAGCGAGCCTTTACGAGGTAATAATAGAATTTAAGAAGTTTATAAGAACTTGAACATAGGGCTTTTTAGGAATTGATTAGTGTTTAGATTTCAAAGTCACCATTATTTAATTTGTTAAGCTAAGCTGATATATACTATCTGTTTGATTTTTTCTTAGTGTCCCTCCCTGACGAAGAGACAAAATCCGGGTCGGGGGGACGGGAATCTATACAGAAAAGAAAAATCTTTCAGGACTTTATTGAAGCACTTGCACTTTAATTTTAACAAGTCACCAATGAGAGTCAACATCTTTAATTGCTCCCTAAGAGAAATAAGTATCATAAGTTGGTTAGACCTACTAGTCAGGTTTTAGGTTTTAGTATATAGGGAGGGTAGGGGACTTGTGAAGGCGATGATGGTCCCCTAGTAAACCTCATTGTAGTGACATCACTATTATATGGGTTTCTTGGTCTGAGCACTTCACAATTATATTTTAATTAATAGATTTTCCACAATTATAAATGGTTAAGTTTTTAATTGGTTCAAAGCTGTGATTATATGATTATGTAATTATTTGTAAAAACCATTTTGTAACAAAACGGTATAGAAATTTTAAAAATAAATAAATAATCCTCCAGTAGAGAGGCCCAAATGCTACCCCCCCCCCCAAAAAAAAAATTGGCCTTTAAATTTCCTAAACCAGGGCAAAGATTGTTCTGCTCACAAATCCCCTGGAAAAAATATTCCACAACCCGGGGGCCGCAGCGAAAAAAAGCTCCTTTGCGCGTGGCCTCTAATCGAGCGACAAATACGGCAGGAACCTGAAGCAGCGCAGCCGAACTGCAAAACAAAACCCACTTTTGCTACATAAGAACAAATCAAATCTCTCGACATCGTCGGTTGCCGAGAATACATTACCTTATGCGCTGTTATCAAAATCTTAAAGTATATTCTATAGAATACAATCAACCACTGGTGTCTAATATAAAGGGTGACGGGACAAAAGCGCGTGACACATCAGCACGCCGACATTGGAGCGTAGACAATTTGGCATAAGACACCAGCGAGCTGCGGAAAAACTTACTTTTAAAGAGCTCCGACAGGGGGTGTGGGGGGGAACTCCCCCACTTTGCTTCATACTCTTTGTGCTGCCATTGGGGTGTGTGTGGGGAGTGCAACCCCCCCCCCCATTATAGAGAAAACTGAACTTTTTCCTAAAAAAATCAGAAAATGTCTCATGCGCGAATGACTATGAACCGGAACGGTGATGGGACAAAAGCACGCGAGACATCAGCTCGCCGACATTGGAGCGCAGACAATTCAGTGCAAGACACCAGCGCGCCGCGGAAAAACTTACTTTTAAAGAGCACCGACGGGGGGTGTGGGGGGGAACTCCCTCACTTTACTTCACACTCTTTGCGCTGCCGTTGGGGAGGGGGGGTATGGGGAGGGCAACCCCCCACATTATAGAGAAAACTGAACTTTTTCCTAAAAAATCTGAAAAAGCTCAGTGTTCTCTATAATGTGTGTGTGGGGATTTGCACCCCCCCCCCCACCCTACCCAATGGCAGCACGAAGAGTATGAAGTCAACTGGGGGGGGGGTTCCCCACTCATACCCCGCGTCGGAGCTCTTTAAAAGTAAGATTTCCTGCTGCGCGCTGGTGTCTTGCGCTGTATTGTCTGCGCTCCAATGTCGGCGTGCTGATGTCTCGCGTGCGAATGACTATGAACCAATATAGAGCGGGGTGTGGGGGGCCTATGTCCAGGCTCTGGCCGGTGGTTTAGTGAGGGTGGGAGGTGCACAGGGGCAGAGGCACCTCTCCCCCGCCCTCATCTCTGCCCCTGCGCTCCTTCTCCCGCACGTCTAGTTGCTCACCGCCACGAGTAACAATGCCAATGTTCTCCTCACGGCCCCGGTGGCTCTCCCTCTGACGTCACTTCCTATGCACGGCACCCGGAGGCGACGTCAGCGGGAGAGCCGACGCGGTTGCTAGGAAAACGTTGAAGTTGTTGCTCTTGGAGGTGAGCAGCTGGAGGTATGGGGGGAGGGAAGGGGGAGGCGCTTGCGTGGTTGGTATAGGGACAACTGCGCTCTGACAAATGTGCCCTAATTGCGCTCAGGGACAAGTGTGCGCATGGACAATTGCGGCGGTAGATACTATTTTTTCTTTTTGAGGGTTACAAAGTAACCCTTTTTTTTGAGGGGGTGGGGAAGCCTTTAAATATTCACTTATCTAGTGTTAGGGTAAGGTTTATATCATGATTATGGGAACCTTAATTATGATATAAACCTGAACCTAACACGAAGGCCCTGATTTGCTGAGGCTCCCCAGGCCCTGCCCTTTGGGAGGGGCTTGAGGCGCCTCAGGAGCCTCAAGCCCCTACCAAGGGATGGTACCTCAGGAGTCTCAGCAAATCATTGACCTCCAGATTCAAAGGCCACAATTGTCCTGCGTACACTTGTCCCTGCGTGCAATTGTCGGCCCGCATTTGTCGGAGCACAATTGTCCTGCGCTCATTTTTGGGAGTCCTTTTTGATTCCTCTGTTTCCTTTAAGGACCAAATAAATTCCTTGGTCAAGAAAAGCTTCTTTAGTTTGCGAATGCTGAGGAAGGTTAGACATCTTTTTCATCACTGTCATTTTTCTATCTTAGTTCAATCAATTATATTATGTAATGTAATGTAATTTATTTCTTATATACCGCTACATCCGTTAGGTTCTAAGCGGTTTACAGAAAATATACATTAAGATTAGAAATAAGAAAGGTACTTGAAAAATTCCCTTACTGTCCCGAAGGCTCACAATCTAACTAAAGTACCTGGAGGGTAATAGAGAAGTGAAAAGTAGAGTTAGAGGAAAAATAAAAATAAAATAAACATTTTAACAAGACAGCATTGATCTAAATACAGTACTTTGGAAGGTAGACGAGAGGAGAGAAAGGAATAGAAGCAGAAGGGGGAGCCGTTGAACAGTAGAATTCTGGAGAAATTTAAATGATAGAAATAGAACAAAACAAAGACAAAAGGCAAAACAATAGATAAGATTAAAGATAAATCATAAGCTGGAAAGAAAAATAAAATAAAACTTTGTCTTCAATCCACGTCTTATCTCGTCTTGATTACTGTAACGCTATCTACCTCGGCATTACAAAAATTTGTCTTCATAGATTACAATTAATTCAGAATACTGCTGCGAAGATGATCTTTGGAAAACGTAAATTTGACCATGTGACCCCTTTGCTTCAGAGTCTTCATTGGCTCCTGGTTTATTTTAGAATTCTTTTAAAATTCTACATGGTGTCTTTAATCCTCTTATTCCTTTATTTTGGAACGTTTACCGATTCTCATTTGCGAGAGGTATCCAACAATTTAAACTCTCCCTTCCTTCTAAAAAAGGGATTAAAGGCGTCAAGATCTTCAGTCAATCTTTGGTCTTTAAATTCTCTCAACTCTGGAATGATCTCCCCTTTTTTTTTTTTAAGGAGTTCCGGTTCGTTTCAATTTTTCCGTAAATCTTTAAAAACTACTCTATTTGCCAAACATTTTGAAAATTAATTCTTTTGAAATTTTGCCGTTATCTTCTATTTATCGTTTGTAAAACATTCCCTGTTTATTTAATTGCTGTAGACCGAGTTGAGCCTTCTCAGAATGATGACTCGGTATACAAAGTTAAGCTTTAGTTTAGTTTAGTTTACCCTGGTAAAGTGCTGAATTTCAGCAATTATCCAACCAAGTGATGACTCTGCCCCTGGAAAGCCCCTCCCTCCCCCCAAATAGCTCAGTTTTGAGTTCAGCGTTAACTGGTTATTTATAGCGGTGTTAGCTGGTTTGGCACCACCAATAATGACCAGTTAGCCCCAAATAGGCCATTTAACTGGCCAGGAGCCGCTTCTGGCAGGTTGAACCACATTGACTATCAACCCCTTGGATTTCAGATTTCATAACTCATCTTTCCAATCCTGAGCTCAAGGTGACTTACATTTGGGTAGAGTAGGTATTTCCCTGCCAATAGGAGGAATTTTTTTTTCACTCAAAGAATAGTTAAGCTCTGGAACGTGTTGCCAGAGGATGTGGTAAGAGCGGATAGTGTAGCTGGTTTTAAGAAAGGCTTGGACAAGTTACTGGAGGAAAAGTCCATAGTCTTATTGAGAAAGACATGGGGGGATAGGCCACTGTGCGAACGAGCTACTGAGTTTGAAGGACCATTGGTCTGACCCAATAAGGCTATTCTTATGTTCTTACAGTCCATATTGGCACCTAAAGCAATAGGGCGAAGCGACTTGCCCGAGATCAGAGGAACCGGGATTTGAACCCAAGCTTTCTGTACCACCTCTCTCATCGCTTGGCACACTTCTGCTCCAAGGCTAGCAAAGACATTGTTGGCCACCCCTAGTTACGAGGGTGTTTTGAAAAGCTTGCTACATTTCCATGGGATGGCGTCACAGTTCGTTAAGTCATCGATGCCGTCAGCGAGTATTTTGCAGAGTTTAGCAAAACCTATTTTTCCGATGGAATGCTCCCCCCCCCCCGAAAACTCGCTGGACTAACCCGCTCTTTAGCTAATGCATAGTGGGGGTTTTAGCGCCGGCAGCGGCGGTAACTGCTCCGACGCTCGCAGGAATTCCTATGGGCATCAGAGCAGTTACCGCCACTGCTGGCGCTACAACCCGTGTTATGCATTAGCAAAAGAGCGAGGTGAGTGTATAGCCTTCGACGGAGACTATGTTGTTTAACTTGGGGTTTTTTTTTTTACCAAACTTTTCGAACCACCCTCTTACTAAAATAAATAAATATGTTTGGGATTAGCTGTTGATAACTCTGCTCTTCATTTTCCATTCATCCGCCGAAGCGTCTTACTGCTCAAAAGTACAAAGGCATTGAATTAGCACAATGAATAAAATCTCGCCAACAACCCCTTTGACCTCTATTTCTAACTCAGCTGCAAAGGAAAATCTGTCTTGCCTGAATGCATTTAAAACGGATTCCCGTGGAGTGCTCCGGCTCTGGATGGATGATAATGCTCCTGAGGTGTTGGTATGGAAGCGCTCCTTGCTGGAAGTGGCCCATTGGGAGCTCCGTGTACATCCGGAACCGCTATCGGCGCCCAGGCGCCTGTACCGCTCTCTATGGGATGCTACTGTGATGGAACTTGGTTCTTTATGAATGACTAAGTGTCTTATTCACACTCACTCTCTCACTGGACTGGGGGGACGGGGGGGGGGTTCTGTTTTCTGTTATATGTTTTCACGTCTATTTGGATGGTTGAAGGTGTGTGTGGGTGTATGATGGACTGATTGGGGTGCGACTGGTGAATGGAAGAGGTGGTGTGATTGAATGTTTAATTTGGGAATTCCGTTGTTAGTAGAAAATGTTGATTTGCACCGCTCAGCTTTTATGCATTCTGAGCCTTTCGGTTCTGCGGGCCGTGGTGGGGCAGACTCTGACTTGCCGAGCCCTATATGGGGTCGGGCTACCCCCCCCCCCCTCGCTTGAGGGGGGGGCTACCTTGATTGTTTGGTTTTGCTTGCTGTTCTGCCCACCTCCGGTCCTGACTGTATTGCAATGTTTTTTCTGGCTGTGCTGTGCTTTTCTGTTTAATAAAAATTATTTCAAACAAAAAAAAAAAAAAAAAACGGATTCCCAAAGTACCGTAGCAAATGCTATCAAAGTATAGCACTGCAGTGAGAGCATGGGCCAGAAGACAGCCTGGTGTACTGTGTCAGTCAAGATTGCAAGACAGCAGTCACAGAGCGCTAGAGGCGTCAACCATAGTGCAATAGAGAACACAGTCACAGGACATGAGTGTGCAAGAGACCAGTTACAATCACAAATAACGGTCGCAGAACAGTGGAGAAGTCACGCTAGTGACATCTGAACTTGTCTGGACGAGATCCGGGACCTAATTGGCCCCCAAATTCTATATCAACACCAGAACCCCTTTCTCTGAAACCTCTGCAAATTTAACGGGCTCGTCAAACCAGTCCGCCAACCGTTGCTGAAGAA
Source organism: Geotrypetes seraphini (assembly GCF_902459505.1). NCBI lineage: Eukaryota > Metazoa > Chordata > Amphibia > Gymnophiona > Dermophiidae > Geotrypetes > Geotrypetes seraphini. Next base: position 17,362,853 of record NC_047085.1, read on the forward strand.
ACAGGGCAACCGTCGGCGAAAACAGAAGGCAACACAGTAACATAACACACGAGCAAGGAGTGGAAAAAAAAAGGCGATAAATGCTTTATTGAATAGAGTTATTTGGATATCTGGGTCCAGCAGCTCAGCACAGCTGTGTTTCGGCAATCGCATCCATGTCAGGGATCCAAGGAATTTTAAATAAGTTACAAGTGCTAGCACTAATCTTTTATACAGACAGTGGCACATTAAAGGGTTATAGATCTCTTATCTTTGGAGAACCTCTCCAGTAAGTGTGTACTGCCCATGATGTCTGCGGCACTTCTAATTTATTTACGATTCTTTGGGCTTCTGATGCAAGCATATTTGCCGAAACACGGCCACGTTGAGTCACTGGACACATATATCTCAGTGGCTCTATTCAATAGACGTTTTGTTTTATCTCATTTATGGATCCTTGATCTCTGAATTTTTCTACCTGGTTATCTTCACGCCTTGCTCGTAACATAGTGACATAGCAAATGACGGCAGATTAAGACCTGAACGGTCCATCCAGTCTGCCCATTAGTTATTCTCATTAAAAATACACGATTAAATTAACCTGTCTCTTCTTTGATATTTCTGGGCCACAGACTAAAGCCCACCTGGCATTGTCCTAGGTTCCAAATGCTGAAGTTGCCATCTAATCAAGCCATTGTGACATCACTGATGAGGCTGGCTCTCAGGCATTGGTGGAATGAGGCATTATGACATCACAATCTCAGCTCTGGGTCATAGACTGTAAAGTCCACCTGGCATTGTCCTAGGTTCCAAATGCTGAAGTTGCCATCTAATCAAGCCATTGTGACATCACTGATGAGGCTGGCTCTCAGGCATTGGTGGAATGAGGCATTATGACATCACAATCTCAGCTCTGGGTCATAGACTGTAAAGTCCACCTGGCATTGTCCTAGGTTCCAAATGCTGAAGTTGCCATCTAATCAAGCCATTGTGACATCACTGATGAGGCTGGCTCTCAGGCATTGGTGGAATGAGGCATTATGACATCACAATCTCAGCTCTGGGTCATAGACTGTAAAGTCCACCTGGCATTGTTCTAGGTTCCAAATGCTGAAGTTGCCATCTAATCAAGCCATTGTGACATCACTGATGAGGCTGGCTCTTAGGCATTATGACATCACAATCTCAGCTCTGGGTCATAGACTGTAAAGTCCACCTGGCATTGTCCTAGGTTCCAAATGCTGAAGTTGCCATCTAATCAAGCCATTGTGACATCACTGATGAGGCTGGCTCTTAGGCATTGGTGGAAAGAGGCATTATGACATCACAATCTCAGCTCTGGGTCATAGACTGTAAAGTCCACCTGGCATTGTCCTAGGTTCCAAATGCTGAAGTTGCCATCTAATCAAGCCATTGTGACATCACTGATGAGGCTGGCTCTTAGGCATTGGTGGAAAGAGGCATTATGACATCACAATCTCAGCTCTGGGTCATAGACTGTAAAGCCCACCTGGCATTGTCCTAGGTTCCAAATGCTGAAGTTGCCATCAAATCAAGCCATTGTGACATCACTGATGAGGCTGGCTCTCAGGCATTGGTGGAATGAGGCATTATGACATCACAATCTCAGCTCTGGGTCATAGACTGTAAAGTCCACCTGGCATTGTCCTAGGTTCCAACTGCTGAAGTTGCCATGCAAGCTCACTCCAGCCTATCCAACCATCCCGTTGTTTGCAGGATATCTACCGTAAAGTCTGGCCAGTAACAAACTCAAGTCCCAGGTTAGTGGAGTTCCCACTGATGCCCTCCCCAGCCCAATCCTACAACAATTTTTTTTTTATTTTTTTAAATAATTTATATTCCACATACCCTACAATTCTATGTGGATTACGGTGACGGGACTAAATCGCGCTAGACAACGGCGCGCCGACAACTGAGCGCAAGGTTGATGGCGCGCCGAAGAAAAACACTATTTTAAAGGGCTCCGACAGGGAGTGTGGGGGGGGGGAACCCCCCCCACTTTACTTAACAGACATTGCGTTGGCGTTGTGGGGGGTTTGAGGGGGTTGTAACCCCCCTCATTATACTTAAAACTGAACTTTTTCCCTAAAAAACAGGAAAAAAGTTCGGTTTCAAGTATAATGAGGGGGGTTACAACCCCCCAAACCCCCCACAACGCCAGCGCGATGTCTGTTAAGTAAAATAGGGAGGTTCCCCACCAACACCCCCCGTCGGAGCCCTTTAAAATAATGTTTTTCTTCGGCGCGCCGTCAACCTTGCGCTCAGTTGTCTGCGCGCGATTTTGTCTATGAACCGTGGATTACAAATGCTCAAGCATTTTTCGCTAACTGTCCTGGTAGGCTCTTAACGGAGATTTCGGCAGTTGGAACCCAAGCACAGTACCGGGTAAAGCTTTGGCTTCTTGCCCTAAATAGCTAAGAAGAAAAAAAAATTTAAAAATTTAAATTGAATCAGGTTGGGCAGACTGGATGGACCATTCGGGTCTTTATCTGCCGTCATCTACTATGCTACTATGTTACTATGTCACTCTATCTAATGTACCTGAAGCAAATGGGGATTAAGTGACTTGAGCAATTGAAATCTTCACTCCTCAGATTCAACACCAGGATGGCAATAGGGCTTTCAGAGTCATTAATGTCAAAGCATCTAACAACTGTACGTCTGGCTTCAGCTCATTTCAATGCCACCTTATGTGGTGTAGCTTGTCTATTTACTTCTGTATTATTGATCCAGAAATAAAAACTAGTTGAAAGCATAAATTCTTTTTTTATTTATCATTTTAATGCAGTGTCTCTAGCATGGCCCAACGGGACCCTTTTCGCCCAAAAGGCTTTCCCAAGGGTTCGTGGAGGAGCTTGAATGCGGCATCCTTCCTCATTTAGGGCTAGAGCAAAAGGATTCAAACCCACAACCACAGGATGCCGAGGCTGTAGCTCTAACCACTGCACCACACACTATCACACATGGGATACAGACCGTGCAAGCCTGTCCAGTACCGGCTTTAATTTACATAGTAACATAGTAGATGACGGCAGATAAAGACCCGAATGGTCCATCCAGTCTGCCCAACCTGATTCAATTTAAATTTTTTTTTTTTTTCTTCTTAGCTATTTCTGGGCGAGAATCCAAAGCTTTACCCGGTACTGTGCTTGGGTTCCAACTGCCGAAATCTCTGTTAAGACTTACTCCAGCCCATCTACACCCTCCCAGCCACTGAAGCCCTCCCCTGCCCATCCTCCACCAAACGGCCATACACAGACACAGACCGTGCAAGTCTGCCCAGTAACTGGCCTAGTTCATCTTTCGCTTTCTAATTAGAGATCCACTATGTTTATCCCACGCTTTTTTGAATTCCATCACCATTTTCCTCTCTACCACTTCCCTCGGGGGGGCATTCCAGGCATCCACCACCCTCGCCATGGAAAATAAATTCCTAATATTGCTCCTGAGCCTTCCTCCCCGCAACCTCATATTATGCTCTCGAGTTTTACCATTTCCTCTTCTCTGTGAGCAGTACCTGCAGTTGCGATGTAATTAAAAAAGAAAAAAAAAAAGTTTCCAAGTTTAATAAAAATTTGATTTTGATCGCAAAATCTTAATTCAATGCGATTTACAAGTACTAGTAAAATTGGGGTAAAAAAAACCCAAAAAACACATTACTAAAACGAGACAATTAACACAGGAGGAAAAAAATGAAAAAAGGATTAAATACAATTTTTAAATCAAATCAAAAAGGGCAAGGTGATGAAACAAAAGGATGGGGGAAAAGGTTACCCGCTCAATTTTCGCTTATCGACCTTACTATTACTCTAACGAGTATCCTGGGGATATAAAATAAGCATAACTCAGTTAAAAGCATCCTTAAAAAGCCAGCTTTTCAGGAGACTTTTCCAAGTAATTTTTCTTCCCTTATATTGATTGGGAGCGAATTCCAGATTTGGGGGGCCATGACGGAAAAGATCGTGTCTCTCCTAGAACAGATTACTCTTAATGAGGGGACTAGGAGGAGAGATTTCTCTTCCGATCTTAAAGATTTTATAGAAATATAAGGGATTAAGAGTCTTTCTAAAAATGCAGGAGCTTTGTTCGTTAAAATTTTGTTTGAGAGTAATGCTATTTTATATGTGATTCTATGGTTGACGGTAACCAATGCTTTTCCTTCAGAAGGGGAGTCACATGGTCACATTTTTTCCTTTTATTAATTATTTTTATTGTCGTGTTTTCTATGATTTGTAGTCTGCGTATTTCTTTTAGAGTTATTCCCTTATGCAAAGCGTTACAGTAGTCAATTTTTAATATGACTAAAGAGTGAATTAAGATGTTTAGTGATGCTTCATCCAGGAACAAGGATAGTGATCAGCTTCAGTCCTGGAGTTCTAGAAACAGGCCTGGTCTACAAAAGAACACAAATGCGACAATTCACAACCAGCCTGTGATTGCTCTACTAGGTGTTACACACTGAAAGCAATTTTGAGTAGGTGTGTAATTAAGTTGAAGAAATAAATACATCATTTAGAGCCAGTGTATAAAAATATATTTCATTCATATTTATTATCTAGGCCCTTTGCTTAAGAAAGAGATCTTAATAAAACTGAAAGACTCATTAGCCTCGAGGAATGGGCCGCGAAACGACAAATGAGGTTCAATGTGGATAAGAGCAAGGTGTTGTATGTCGGTAACAAAAATCATATGCACGAATACAGAATGTCCGGTGCTATACTCGGAGTACTTATAGACAAGTCAATGAAACTGTCCGCGCAATGTGCGGCGATAGGGAAAAGGACAAACAGAATGCTAGGAATGATTAAGAAAGGGATCACAAACAGATTGGAGAAGGTTATCATGCCGCTGTACCGGGCCATGGTGCGCCCCCCACCTGGAATACTGTGTCCAACACTGGTCACCAAACATGAAGAAGGACATGGTACTACTCGAAAGGAGAGCGACAAAAATGGTTAAGGGACTGGAGGAATTGCCGTACAATGAGAGGCTAGAGAAACTGGGCCTCTTCTCCCTTGAAAAGAGAAGACTGAGAGGGAACATGACCAAAACATTCAAGATATTGAAGGGAATAGACTTAGTAGATAAGGACAGGTTGTTCACCCTCTCCAAGGTAAGGAGAACGAGAGGGCACTCTCTAAAATTGAAAGGGGGTAGATTCCGTACGAACGTAAGGAAGTTCTTCTTCACCCAGAGAGTGGTAGAAATCTGGAACGCTCTTCCAGAGGCTGTTATAGGGGAAAACACCCTCCAGGGATTCAAGACAAAGTTGGACAAGTTCCTGCTAAACTGGAACATACGCAGGTGAGGCTGGACTCATTTAGAGCGCTGGCGTGAGCAGACTGCTGAGCACGATGGACCACTGGTCTGACCTAGTAGCGGCAATTCTTATGTTCTCAAGTATCACCCTCCACCCAACTATTTCACGTTCTTTTGGTTCTTCGAATAAGAATATTTATTGTAGATATTACAAAAGCAAAACGAGTAAAAAGTGTTCACAGATGGTTCTATGTCACGGTCATGGCTAACCTTAGGTAGGACTAGGCAGTCACCTAGGGTAGTGGTTTCTGGGGAGAAGCTGCAGTCAATGCAAAAGCACAGGTCTTGACAGTCATGCAAACTTAAAGAAGCACTAGAGCGCACTTTAGATCGCTCGAGTGATGATCAGGATCTTTGAGTTTAATTAGGAAGATCTTGGGGGAGCTGCAAGCCAGGGGTCTGAAAGATAATTGAGAGGGTGGAGTAAGGCTAACTGCGCAGGGGACCTTTAAAGAAGAGCAAAACCTACCACTTTCATGATGAATGGGAAATGGACTACTTCTTCATCATGGTGAAAGACAAGTGTTGTTGTCTAATTTGTAACATCCCAGTATCCTTTGTCCAAAAGGGGTAATCTGGGACATCATTAGAGATCTCTTATTTTTAAATCCTTCAAAGAGATTGCCACATGCTTCAAGAAAACAGTCTTTTACAAATTCCCCTTCAGTGAACATGACCTTGGCTTCGCCATCAACTGTTGCTGAGTAGCCAATTTCAATTTAAGCTATTTGAGCTTCAGTTATAGAATTTCACTTTTGGGTGGAAAATCAGCATCAAACTTATTGCTATGCAGAGCCTTATAATGATGTCCCAGATTACCCCTTTTGGACAAAGGATACTGGGGCGTTACAAATTAGACAACAACACTTGTCTTTCACCATGATGAAGAAGTAGTCCATTTCCCATTCATCATGAAAGTGGTAGGTTTTGCTCTTCTTTGGAACATTCATCTTCGTTATACTGGGGTGGCTGGATGTAAGAAGGCCAAATCTGCTTAGTGTAAACACTGGATGAATCTGGTCCAAAACTGTCACTGTCCCAAAGTATTAAAGGTCAACAGGAACTGAAGGCCCCTGAATGATGTGCAATACAAGAACTGGAGATGCCAAAACCACACATGCAGTTCTAAAAGTAAAAATAAGAATTCATCATACTGGCATCAATAATCAAATGAAAACCAAAAAAACCCTCTGTGGAGTGACGATGTTCCTAAATGGACTTTATTTGGTGGAAACCAATAATCAAATACCACCAAACAATCATCAAAAAAACTCAAACACCTGTCCAGCAAACCAGATAAAGTCAAATACTGCCAAACAAGTTCAAATACCATCACACGCGATTTAATAAATTCTGCACACTGTGTAGAACAGGGGTGTCAAAGACCCTTCTCGAGGGCCGCAATCCAGTCGGGTTTTCAGGATTCTCCCTATGAATATACATGAAATCTATTTGCATACACTGCTTTCATTGTATGCTAATAGATCTGATGCATATTCATTGGGGAATTCCTGAAAACCTGACTGGATTGCGGCCCTTGAGGAGGGACTTTGACACCCTTGGTGAAGAATCAACGCAAAGGCAAGGTGAAATAAAACTGCAGAGACAAGCAAAAGTCACAACCAATTTGAAGGCAAGGCATAGGCAAGTTAGAACAAAATTGGCAAAGCCCGCCAAATGACTCTTTGTTGTGTTTGCCCGAAAACATTTAATGAAAGCGAACTATAAAGCGACTAACGACCATCACACGACACAACTAATAAGGTAAGTGTATTCAGGTAAAGCCTGGGCGAGTGGATATTGCCCGGTATATAACACACTTCTAAGGGGTGTTGAGGCAGGGGCAGGAATGGGTGATTCTGAAAGGCAGTAGACCGGGTATGACGCAGGGCATGAGCGGTGGCCCTCTGGGGTACCCACAAATTAGCCCGAAAACAACAAGCGCCCCCCAATATACCCGCAGGCAGGGAAAAGAGACAGGCAAAGGATCAGCAGCGGCAGCAAGCCCTCAGCAGATGACCTGCTGGCACGAGCTCTCTTCTAGCGACGGGGCGAGCTGCTGGAGAGATGGAGCCAAGTGGGTGATCTACTTCTAACCCCTCTGCCATCTTCAGGTAGATCGCAATCCACCTGTTGGACGTGCCTGTTTTAGGGGTTCGAAGGATACTGTGAGAACAGGATGGCAGGAATGTGAACCACACCGTGGCTGGGGCAGTACAGCCAGCGAACAGTGGCGTGGCTGGGACTCTGGGTAGAAGGACCAAGATGGGCTCCCACCAGCGCATGTGCGTCACTGCCAGGTCTGGCACCTTCCCCCCCCCCCCAATGCTATCAGGTAGTTACCCACCCGCCAAACCCTCCACAGCTACAATATCAGAGACAGTGCTAAAAGCTGTCTCTCTAGCCACGCCCCACCCACAGGAACGTGGCAGAGGATACATCCTGCCAGCCAGAGAGGCAGCTTTTAGCACTGTCTATGAGACACTGGATCTGTGGAGGACCCGGCAGGGGGGTAAGGAGCAGAATTCAGGGGTCGGGGAGGTGCCAGACCTCAGTACGCAAAAGGGAGGGTTCAGTGGCTGGTGTCCTCAGTCATTAGGCAGACCTGGGTATATTGCTGGGCTCACTTGGGGCTTCGGCCTCCCCTGTTCAGTATATGACACATGAAGCACTTTTAAAGACCTGCTAGCAGTTTGCATTAGTGGCTACACATTAATTCTAAAAAAAAAAACAAAAAAAAAAACAAAACAGGCAACAGTGGCGCAGTAAGGGGGTAACGGTCCACCCCAGATGCCCTCTTGGTGGGGGAACCAGCACCCCTTCTCCTCTCTGCCCCCAGCCCCCACTACTGCGCACGTGCCGCTTCTCTTCCCCCCCCTATTTTTTTAACATTCATGGCGCGAGAAGCAACCCCAACCTACCGCTCGCGCCAGCTCTTCTTCTGATGTCACTTTCTGGACCCACACCTTGGAAGTGATATCAGAGGAAGAGCCGATGCTGGCATGAGTAGCAGGTTGGGGGGGTTAAAGAGGTACGGGGGAAGGGAAGGGTGCGGTACTGGATGGGGAAGGAGCGGATGGTGTTGGGGTAAAGAGGGTGGGGGAGGGGAAGGGGTGCACTCGGGGGGGATGGGGAAGGAGCAGATGGGGGTAGGGTAAAGAGGGCGGGGGAGGGGTCTCACCCTCGCTACGCCACTGACAGGCAACTCTATAAAGTTACTCCCGTTTGCCAACTCAACTCAGAGTTAGTTTGGTTATAACTTGAAGGAAAAGAATACAACCCCCCCCCAAATAATACAAATTGGAAGAGAATCTGTCGAGGAATACCAGAACAACAGCAGCTGCCGGTCCGACGAAGGCGTATAGAAGTCCTCCTTCCAGCGACAGCCAGCAGCTGAAAGAGAAGAAGAAAAAAAGAGTCCAAGGTTACAGGTAGGGTTATCGGATTTGCCAATGGGAAAACCTGGATGCATGGCCCCCCCCCCCCCATCCCAGTCTGCCCCTCAGCCCCACCCTGATCCGCCTCCAGCCCCACCCCTCAGGCCGCGTTTGGCGGGCTTCCAGCATGCGCGGATGCATGCAACGTCAACCGCGCCATGCTTGTTTTGAAGCCCTCCGGACGTGGCCGGAGCTCGGGGCTTTCCAAAACCTGGACTAACTGCCGGGTTTTGGAAAGTCAGTCCGGGGAACCCAGACAGTCCTCTAAAAAGAGGACAGAACTGGGTTTCCCCAGACATCTGGTAGCCTAGTGTTCCCTCTAAGCTGAGCAGGTGTCCTCCAGCTGCATTGCTACCACTAGGGGGTGGAATATTTTCAGTCGCTAAGGACAGGTATGTTCCCTGGAGTCCTGCAGAACTTGCCTGTCCCTCACAATTGAAAAATGTGACAGTAAAACAGCACCCTCTATTGGTGAGACTGTGGGTGGAGGACTCCTGCTCAGCTTAAGTGTCCAAAAAATGGAAACGTCTTGGTTGCTCTGAAGCCATAAACGATGGCCATCGTGGTCTCAAAGCGTGGTGTGCTCCAGTGCCTAGCCTATCACAAATGCATCCTTTTGGTGGATCAGGTGACTGCCGTGTAGTTCTGCCTTTATTCGCTCGCACCTGAACCAACAAACATTGGGCAGTAATTGTTAGGCCTGACTTATGGGTCCTTAAACTAAGCTGGCCTAAAAAGTGGCCTTAGTGTGCCTTGTCATAGGTCTCTCCTGCTTACTCAGGTCAGTGGCATAGTAAGGGAGGGGGTGAGGGGGTGCACCCTTGGTGGTGGTGCCAGCACCTGTTCTCCTCTCTGCCTTACTCCTTCCCTGCCCCCCCCCCCACTACTACGCAAGCGCGTCGATTCCCCCATACCTTTTTGAACATTTGTGGCACCTGCTGTTTGCGCCAGCGTCGGCTCTTCCTGTGAAGCGACGCCAGAGGAAGAGCCAATGGTGGCGCGAGCAGCAGGTATAGGGGAAGGGAAGGGGTGTGCGTGGCAGGAGGAGGTGGGGCAGAGAAGAGGATGGGGGAGGGGCGCCTCTCACCCTTGCTACGTCACTGACTTTAGAGCAGCTGGAAAATGGCTGATTTTCTATTTGATGAACTAATGACCAAACGCTAATTTTGCCACCGGCTTTATAACCAGTAAGGGGCTGATTCTATAATGGGCACCTATAAGCGTCGGGAGCAGCGCAGAGCATTCAGCGGCTGGCCTGTGCTAAAAACCACTTCCGCGGTTTTGTAAAAGGGGTGGGAGGGTAATTAGCAAAATACCCTTATTAGCCTCAATAATTGTTGGGGGGAAAATGTAATTGGGCGATAGGCACCTATACGATTCTATAAAAGAAAGTCCCCCTATTGCAATACGCTTTGCGGCGCCTAATGCCTAAGTGGGCGTTTCAATGGGCGGAGCGAGACTTAGGCACCGCTAAGCGTGATTCTCCAAAAATGTAGGCACATGAAATGTAGGCCTCAAAGCCCTGGCCTACATTTCAGGTGCCTAAGGAGGAAAACTAAAGCCCCCATCCCAATTATTGGTCAAAAACCTCCAGGTTGTTTTCAACTCATTGGAATGCTTTCGTGTTTCACCTATATGTTTTGACATGTCATCATTTGCTCATTTCTGATTTGAAGACAACGGTAATAAGAACATAAGCAATGCCTCTGCTGGGTCAGACCTGAGGTCCATCGTGCCCAGCAGTCCGCTCTCACGGCGGCCCAACAGGTCCAGGACCTGTGCAGTAATCCTCTATCTATACCCCTCTATCCCCTTTTCCAACAGGAAATTGTCCAATCCTTTCTTGAACCCCAATACCGTACTCTGCCCTATTACGTCCTCTGGAAGCGCATTGGCTAAGGCTCTTAATATTTGCATCTCCTCTTCCTATAGGCTAAGGCTCTTTGAACCTGCATTGTGATGTCACAGAACTTTAGTAACATAGAAACATGATGGCAGATAAAGGCTAAATGGCCCATCCAGAGCATCCACTATCTCCTCCTCTCCCATAAGAACATAAGCAATGCCTCCGCTGGGTCAGACCTGAAGTCCATCGTGCCCAGCAGTCCGCTCACGCGGCGGCCCAACAGGTCCAGGACCTGTGCAGTAATCCTCTATCTATACCCCTCTATCCCCTTTTCCAGTAGGTAATTATCCAATCTTTTCTTAAACCCCATTACCGTACTCTGCCCTATTACGTCCTCTGGAAGCGCATTCCAGGTGTCCACCACACGTTGGGTAAAGAAGAACTTCCTAGCATTCGTTTTGAATCTGTCCCCTTTCAACTTTTCCGAGTGCCCTCTTGTTCTTTTATTTTTTGAAAGTTTGAAGAATCTGTCTCTCTCCACTTTCTCTATGCCTTTGAAAGCTATGCAAAAACATGTATTTAGTTTAATAAAAAGGTTTCATCTTATATTTTGCTTTGCTTTATTTCTATGGAGTAACACGGCTACCACGCAATTTCATTCATAAAATACGCATATATTTAACAACTCCACCCGAATGCCACCCCCAGAGATGTAGCTATAAGCTGCAAAAAACTGCATTTGCTGCTGTAGGCATGTATACAATACACCCATGCAACTGTATAAAAACATATTCCACATGTATAACGTTTCGCACATGAAACATAGATATATGATGGCAGATAAAGGCCAAATGGCCCATCCAGTCTGCCCATCCACAGCATCCACTATCTCCTCCTCTCCCTATTGGCTAAGACTCTTAACATTTGCATTTCCTCTTCCTATTGGCTAAGGCTCTTTACACCTGCATTGTGAGGTCATAGAACTTTATGGTTATAGAAACATAGAAACCTGATGGCAGATAAAGGCCAAATGGCCCATCCGCAGCATCCACTATCTCCTCCTCTCCCTATTGGCTAAGACTCTTAACATTTGCATTTCCTCTTCCTATTGGCTAAGGCTCTTTACACCTGCATTGTGAGGTTATAGAACTTTATGGTTATAGAAACATAGAAACCTGATGGCAGATAAAAGCCAAATGGCCCATCTGCAGCATCCACTATCTCCTCCTCTCCCTATTGGCTAAGGCGCTTAACATTTGCATCTCCTCTTCCTGTTGGCTAAGGCTCTTTACTCCTGCATTGTGATGTCATAGAGCTTTATGGTTATAGATACATAGTAACATGATGGCAGATAAAGGCCAAATAATCCACCCAGTTTGCCCATCTGCAGTAATTATTATCTCTTTCTCTCTCTGAGAGATCCCATGTGCCTATCCCAAGTTTTCTTGAAATCAGACACAGTCTCTGTCTCCACCATCTCTACTAGAAGACTGTTCCTCGCATCGACACCAGTTATGACCCAACTAGTTTGTCCAGTAAGATAGTAAGAGTTCCACCTGTCACTCCATGTAAGTTACTCCCCTCTAGGCCATTATTTAGGATTGTTGTGACATCTGCTTTGTGCAGGTTCCTTCCTCTCTTCCGGTGGCGAAGTAAGGGGGGGGGGGGCACTACACACGCCCCCTCTTTCCTTCCCCCGTTCCTCCAGTTGTTCACCGCCGCAAGCAACAACGTTCAACGTGCTCCTCGTAACGTGTCTCCCGCAGGCAGGAAGTGACGTCGGAGGGGAGAGCCGACGGGGGGTCGCGAGGAGCACGTTGAAGTTCTTGCAGCGGTGAACAAGTAGAGGTCGCGCTTGCGGCAGGGGGTGGGCAGAGACGAGGGGAGGGGAGGGAGCGCCACCGCCCTGGGCGCATCTCACCCTCGCTGCGCCACCCACGTGCCTTTCATGAGGGTGGTGGCTGTTGCTCAGTGCAAGCTAGCTCCCTCTGTTGTGTAGCTTTGGAATAGCTGCTCTGTGCACGTTACTTCTCTCCACTGTTTAGGGTTCTTACTGCCACTCTTCGCAGCCTTTCTCTCCCTCCCCCCCTCCCAAGTCTTTTTTGAAGTGTGAAAGTCATTTAAATTTGGCTTTGAGCAGATACGCTCTACACTTTGACTTCACACACTCAGGCAGTAAGAACATGACCTTGCGTCTACTTCTGGGAAGGCAATAATTACTCGCTGATTTTCCAAGGCATGAATCAGTTAACGAGAAGATGACAGGCCTTATCCAATACTCAGCAAACGCAGTCCTCCCTCACTCCACCTCCCCCCACCCCCCGATGGCCGATATATTCATTGAAGTACCCGTCCTGCTCTGAAGTTTTCTATCAAGATTAATGTGGAAAGCCCTCTCCCTTCTAAGTAACGTCTGCCGAGTCATTTGTGAAGCGCGCGAGCAGAAAGGTTTGACACTGGGGTGCTGCGTGGTACACGGCGAGCCATTACTCAACGTCAGGGCCTTGGAGCTCCCGGCGGAGAACAGGCAACTCAAATATTAGCCCTTGATTTCTCGGGAACTTTGAAAAATGTCCTTCAGCCAGCAAATTCTTCACTTTAAACACCGTCTGCATGCGTTATTAAGCAAGCAGATGTCAGACTGGCAGTCACCGCCCAATAGCTCAGCAAGGTGCTAACCAGAAAAAAAAGAGCAAACAGAATGCATCTCATTTCACTGCACAACTGCCAGAACTGCCCAGAAGAAACTATTAGAAAGTCCCTTCTGTAAAATCCCTTCCAAAATTTAATCTGAAAAGCATTGTTAATATTTACTAAAATTTGCATGACTGCATTGCGAATATACACATCAAGGCGAGATAGAAATACCAAAATGATTTTAGGTAAAATAGAATCTAGAAAGCTGAAAACAAAAGAGGAGAAGGGATTCTGCTCAGCTTAAGTTCAGTTGAAGTTTAAAGTGGGTTACATTCAGGTATAGTGGGTATTTCTTTACTCATGTGGCGGTGGTGGGGGGGTTTAAAAATATGCGGCGGCGGGGAGGGGGGTTACAAGATGTGGCGGTGGCAGCAGGCTTAATAAATTTGTATCTTCGCTTCATAAGACGCACTTACATTTCCACCCCCTTTTTAGGGGTGGAAAAAGTGCGTCTTATGGAGCGAAAAATACAGTAGTCATTTCTTCAACCCACAAGCTGACTGTGAAAATTATTTCACAGAGTCGGCAAATGTATCCCAATGGTTTATAACATACATTCCATTCTGTATAAGTGAATGAAGTAGTACTTATCTTTTAGAAAACTTTCATTTGTGTGTCACAGCAGCTCCTGATTGGTATAGCCCGACTTTAGTACAGGAAGAGGCAGTCGGAGCATACTGCGACTGATTTCCTTCACTCGCCAGCGCTCCAGCTGCCCTCTCCTACTTCCCCATATGGAAAACCATATTTGCGGTTTTTCGATATTCGCGGGGGTTCCTGGAACGGAACCCCCCCCCCCCCCGAATATCGGGGGAGTACTGTAGGTTATAAATCTTTCCTTTTGGCTAAGTCTTAATAATAATATTTTCACTTATAGCTACAGAGACATACGATCAAGAAACTGTTTTATTTTACTTTTGTGATTATGATCAACAGACCGAGGGCCTCAAAATAGGACCTGGCGGGCCGCATGTGGCTCCCGGGCCGCAAATTTGAGACCACTGCTCTACAGTAACCTAACATAGCATAAAAGCCCATTTCTAGACCACAAATACCAAAAAGTTCTATGCGGTTTATAAAAGTTCAGCTAACAATACAAATCATCAATCAATATATAACATCGGTTCATAGACAATGGCGCGAAAGACAAAAGTGCGCGCCGACAATTGAGCGCAGCGTGGAGACACGCGCCGCACAAAATTACAGTTTTTAGGGGCTCCAACGGGGGTTTTTGTTGGGGAACCCCCCACTTTACTTAATAGACATCGCGCCACGTTGTGGGGGCGTTGGGGGGGGGTGTTGGGGGTTGTAACCCTCCACATTTTACTGTAAACTGAACTTTTTCCCTAAAAACAGGGAAAAAGTTAAGTTTTCAGTAAAATGTGGGGGGTTACAACCCCCAACACCCCCCCACAACGCGGCGCGATGTCTATTAAGTAAAGTGGGGGGGTTTCCCCCCCATGCCCTCCCGTCGGAGCCCTAAAAACAGTAATTTAGAGCAGCGTGCGTCTCCGCGCTGCGCTCAAGTGTCTGGGCGTGCCTTTGTCCCGGTGCGCTTTTGACCCGACACCAGAGAAATGAGTAGTCAAGGGCCAAGAAACGTCAAAAACAGAAAGGTTTTCAGGAGTCTCCTAAACTGTAAAGAGGGAGACATAGATGACGACCGTTTAAAATCTTTTCCCCCCCCCCTCTTTTAGACTAACATGCGCGCGTTAGCGTGTAGCACGCTTTTGTAAAAGGACCCTTTTATCCCAAAATGCTGCCTGGAAGGAGAGAGTTCTATTATGATATCTTTTAAATCTACTGTCCTTGACCGGTGGAAAGATGATAAAAACCTTTAGTACTTCAAGGGCCAAAACAGTTCTATCAAATAGGATGGCCCTTGGCCTAACGCAGACAAGCCAAACCATTCCTTTTTTTTTTTTTTTTATAAACCTTTATTCATTTTAGATTTTTCAACAAGTGTACAGAAAATCATCAATCAATATATAACATCACTTGAAACTCTACAATTTCTCGAGAAGATGATTTAACCCCAATCCACCCCCCCAAAATTGTAATCACACATTACATACTACATAATCTAATATAATAAAACGGTAAGCCGCGCATGTGCGCTTCCTATGTGTGCGTCCGTTTTCCGTGAGCTGTAGCACACATAGGAAGTGCGCATGCGCGGCTTACAGTCTGGCCTCACGCTAGGCAAGACAAGTGGCATGCGCGCCCTTCCCTGCTCTCCACCGCTGCTGGCCGCTAGCACCCCCTGCCCTCTCCGTCGCCTCCCGGCTCCAGCGGCGTAGGCAGCACTATAAACACGCTGCTTCGCGCCCTTCTCTGCCGATTTCCTCTGCCGCGTCTCTGATGACATCGTTGGAGACAGACGCGGCAGAGGAAATCGCCAGTAGAAGGCCGCGAAGCAGGGTGTTTAAAGTGCTGCCGATGCGACTGGAGTCCCGAGGTTTGTCGGCGGTGGGAGGGTCAGGAGCAGGCCGGATCGACAACGGCAGTCAAAGAAGGGGGAGGGGCCGAACGGAGCAGGGAAGATAAGGGAAGAAAAGGGAAAGGGGGAGTGGGGGAAAATGCTGCTACTGCTTCTACACAGGAAAGGGGGGGATAGGAGGGAAGTGCTGTTGCTGCTGCATAGGGAAGTGGGATGGAAATGCTGCTGCACAGGGAAATGGGGAAAAATGATAGACAGATAGCGGGAGGGAGGGAGACAGAAAGAAAGAAAGACACAGGGCCAGGGAGAGGGACAGAAAGACAGACAGAGAAAGGGGGCCAGAGAGAGAGTCAGCGGGAGAGGGAAAGGGGGCTGCTTTGGGGGGAGGGGTGTGCTTGGGGCAAAAAGCTTTGCTCTGGGGGGGAAGAATAGGGGCTGCTTTGGGGGGAGGGGTGTGCTGGGGGGAGACAGAAGGGGCCATGGAGAGATAGGGAAAGGGGACAGACAGCTTTGCTCTGGAGGGGAAGACAGAAGAGAGCCATGGAGAGACATTTGGGGGGGAGGTGGGTGCTGGGGGCAGACAGGTTTGCTCGGGGGGGAAGGGGAGACAGAAGGATACAGACAGCGGCCAAGGAGAGAGAGATAAAGAAACACAGACAGACAAGACACATCTATTCTAGCACCCGTTAATGTAACGGGCTTAAAAACTAGTATAATAACATATACCATTTGTTCTATAATTTATTAGTGAAATTCAAAAACCCACCCCCCACCCTCCAACAATATATATATAGTAAGTAGGGAAAAATGCTGATTAATCATTATAATAACTTATTAATGGCCCCCACACATCCTTAAATTTATTAAAATATCCTTTTTGAACTGCTAGCGCTCTTTCCATTTTATACATGCGACACACCGAGTTCCACCAAAAACAATAATTTAATCTTGTGCAATCTTTCCAGTTATATGTTATTTGCTGAATGGCAACTCCTGTTAAAATCATTAAAAGTTTATTATTATTAGCAGATTATTGGCTTTTAGCTCTCATAGACATGCCAAATAAAATTGTGTCATATGACAATGCTTCATGATTTTCTAGCATACAATTTATTTGATCCCAAATTGACTGCCAAAAAGCTTTAATAAATGGACAAGGAAACAATAAATGATCTAAAGTTCCAGCCTCGAGATGACAATGCCAACATCTATTAGACTTAGAGCAATCCAATTTTTGTAAACGAACAGGGCTCCAGGGTGCTCTATGCCAGTGTTTTCCAACCTTTTTACACCTATGGACCGGCAGAAATAAAAGAATTATTCTGTGGACCGGCATTGGTCCGTGGACCGGCGGTTGAAGAACACGGGGCTAAGTCCGTGGGCCAGACCCCGCCCATCTCTACCCAATCTCCACCCCAGACCCCGCCCTCATAATAGTACTAATTGCACCTTGCACGTCCCGTGCCTCATCTGGAAGCCTTCCCTCTGACGTTGCAACGTCAGAGAGAAGGCTTCCGGTTCAGGCGCAGGACGCCCGAAGGAGCCGCTGCCCGTGGCTTTGTGCACCAAATCAGTGAGGAAGAGGGAGTTGGCTCGAAGATAACGCCGCATCGATCGCACCGTGGACCGGCGGTTGAAGAACACTGTTTTGGGCCTGATGCACGTGCTGGCCCTGTGGACCGGCAGGAAATTTCTGTGGACCGGCACTGGTCCATGGACCGGTGGTTGAAGAACACTGCTCTATGCAACGGGAAAAACCATGTTTGTCTCATAGACGCAGACATTGTACACTTCATCCTCCTGGACCAAATACGTGGCCACTGAGATGCATTAATTTGATGCTTAATCTCAATGTGCCAAATATCTCTAAGTCCAGTTTTTGGTTTCTTATTCAAATAGCCAGATAATAATTTATACCACTGTGCGGCCTGGTGCCCCAGGAAGTCTGCTTGAAAGCATAAGAAATCTAAACTAAATTGATTATTGAGAGGTTTCCATTCAGGGAACCCTGCCTGAATAGCCTGCTTCAGTTGCAACCGTTTATAACTTTGCACCGCCAAGCCATTCCTGTCGTCGCCGAGATCTGGCCCGCTGTCCCTTCCCTCCCTCCATCAGGTGGCAGCGCAGCTCCGCCAGTGTGAAAAGGAGCCGCGTCGAAATCAGAGCCCCGCCGCCATCGCACGTTCCCTCTGCCGCGGTCCCGTACGCCAGAGGAGGGGGGCGGGACGGCGGCGGAGGGAACGTGCGGTGGCAGGGCTTCGACTCCGACGCGGCTCCAGCATCGCTCCCTCCCCACGGTCTCGCTTACTTTTTCCTTTCACCGCCAGAATCCGTTCACCAGTTGCAACGAATGCTGCAGTAAATACAGAGCATCAGGGGGATGGTGGCTGATGCCGCCGTGGAGCACGTTCTTTCCCTTATGCACCATATGAAAGCCAATCGGAGAAGAATGCTTGTTACTGTAGGGTGGATTGCATAGGCCCTCTCAAGCACTGCCCCCTTAAAGTGCCTGTCGGTACCTTACCTCCTGATCTCTGTCCCCTTCCCTTTATTTTATTTATTTATTCATTCAATTGGGTTACAAAGTACATCCATAATAATCAAGACAGGACAGAGATGGCATAATTTACATAAATTACAATATAGACATGACAATAAGACATATGGCCAGAACTGGTAGAGTCCCGTGCTCTTCATGCCTTGAAGTTCTGAATGGCTTTTATTATAACATTAGATTTTCTTTTTTGTAGAAGGTGTTATATAGAAACATAGTAACATGATGGCAGACAAAGGCCAAATGGCCCAATCCACAGCATCTACTCTCTCCTCCTCTCCCTATTGGCTAAGGCTTTTAACATTTGCATCTCCTCTTCCTATTGGCTAAGGCTCTTTACACCTGCATTGTGAGGTCATAGAGCTTTATGGTTATAGAACTGGGCTGACCTCGAGATCTACTGGCAGGCCAGGTTTTCAGGATCTCCGCAATGAATATGCATGAGAGAGATTTGCCTGCACTGCCTTCTTGGAATGCAAATCTCTCTCATGCATATTCATTGTGGATATCCCGAAAACCTGGCCTGCCAGCAGATCTCGAGGACCGGACTTGGGCAGCCCTGCTTAAAATGTAGAGGCAGTTACATCCATTTGATGACTTCCCAGCACTATCAATGCCTGCTCTCTACGGCGGTGATTAGATGTTACTGCAGCCTGCCAGTTACCTTGGCATTACACAAACGGAGTACAACTCCATTTCACCTCTCATGCGGCCACCACTGGAAGATATCACTTCCCGTTTACTTAGGATTGCCAGATTTTCCAACTGGAAAATCTGAACCCCCTAGACCCGCCCCCAGGACCGCCCAGTTCTGCCCATCCCTGCCCTGTAACGCCCTAATCCCCCACCCCCTTCCGTTGCCTGCTCTTGTCGGACAGGCAGGAAGTCCGAGCATGCCGGACTTCCTCCCTGCCCGACGCGATTTGAGGAGGCTTTTCAAAACCCAGACAAAATGCTGGATTTTGAAAAGCCATCTGGACCCCCGGATATGTCCGGGGAAATCCGAACGTCTGTTAACCCTACGTTTACTAGCTCTTTCGGATAGGAAGATTGGGTTCACCTTGACAAGTCTGTCCTTCCTTGCCCCCCAGTTGTCCTTCCCGCTGTTTTCCCTTCTGCAGTAAGCTTCCTAAGGCTGAAAAAAATAGGACGCAACTCTCTCGGTTTACAAAATCTACTGATGCTTCTTAACCATTTATGAGGGCTTGTAAAATGCTTCTTTGTGCTCTGCCAGAGTCCAGACACTGTGAAGGACGTCCTATGGAAGGACTAGGGAACGAGTTACAACAGAAGGAAGAAAGCACGATCTTACTCACTAGTTTGCAGTGCCATAACCTCTGGCCTTTGTGAATCCCACGGAAATAGCCACAACCAAGGCAGGCAGTCCTGGAAGGGAAGGAAAAGGCAAGTCAATTTCTGTATACACACGTCCATTCCCTTAACTCGGATGGATTTTCAAAAATATATCTTTATTTATTCCACATAAGAAAAGTAAAAAAAGGAAGACCCGATTTTCCTCAGGAAAAGGAGCAATCCAAGTACAACAGAACTGCGGAAGATGCCATGTTCTTGACGTTCCTTTATTTCTTGCAAAAATCTTCAAACAATCTCAAAAAATTATCCACATCGATTACAGTAATGTTCAGCGGCCCCGACACGGGTCGTGTTTCGGCAAACCAGCCTCCCTCAAGGTTCCAAGAGGGATTTGTTGGCAAAATATGCGAACGTGGAATAGACAATTCTAATCTTGAATAAACGAATCAACTGTTCAACTGTGTATTATCGCCATTCCTTTGGCTTCAGACTTCGCATCGATTAGTTTCTTCAAGATTCGAATCACGTGTTCCACATTTGCATATTTCACCAACAGATCCCTCTTGGGACCCTTGAGGAAGGCTTGTTTGCCGAAACACGGCCCGTGTCGGGTCCGCTGAACATTACCATAATCGATGTGGATAATTGTTTTGAGAACGTTTGAAGGTTTTTGCAAGAAATAAAAAGGAACGTCAAGAACATTGCAGTTTACACCGTTCTTTTGTGTTTTTACTTATGCCACATCATGAAAACAACAATGCAATCTTAAAAACCCAAACGCTCCAAAACATCAGAGTAAATGGTCTCAAAAATACTTCAACAACAGAGAAAGTAAAACACCCATTCCGAAACTCCTTAACCTCCACAATAGGAATAAAAAAGGCAAAAGAGAGTCTCCCCGCCACACACACACACTCTCTTATCCAGTGGTAGAGAATGACACGGTGACAAAATTCATCACCGTCCCCGTGGATAACCGCAGGAAATAATCCCATGTCATTTTCTAGTGTCTATTTCAACCTCGGTCCTTCTACACCAGCATTCTTCAAAGCAAAGCTTGCGGGTCAGTGGTTGTGGCCATTCATACTCTGATTCTTATGTGAACCAAGGATAATGAAGCCATTGTGACATCACTGATGTGATTGGCTCTTAGGCACTGGTGGAATGAGGCATTATGACATCACAATATCTGCTCTGGATACCAGAGACTGTCATTCTGTAGTGTCTGTTTCAACCTCGGTCCTTCTACACCAGCATTCTTCAAAGCAAAGCTTGCGGGTCAGTGGTTGTGGCCATTCATACTCTGATTCTTCCCTCTCTCTTTAAAGAATGACATGAAGATGGTTTCCCGCGGTTATCTGCGGGGACGGGAACGGTGATGAATTTTGTCACCGTGTCATTCTCTATCCAGTGGGTCTCTGATCCAGAGGAGGCCTTGCTTAGATTGCTTCCACTGCAATCTCTGCCTCCTCTACTCCCGCTCATACACCCACTTCCTGAGCCGCACCCCCAGCTTCCCCCCTCCTATTTACCATCCCCTCTCTTTTCTTTCCCCAGAAGGGTGTTGAATGTGTGCCTTCATGCCTCGGCCCTGTTCTCAGTCTAGTTGACGGTCTGCAGCGTGAATGCAACCTTCCCGACGCATTTCAGGGTTGATGCAGTGCGAGTTTAATGCGGCCTCAAAGAGCGCATGGGTAAACTGTCCAATCAGTGTGCACTGCACCATGTTAACGACCAACCATGACTTCTGCTCTTCAAACTACTTGCAATTAACTTCCAGAGCCTAACAAAATATACCTAAAGCAAACCGTGGCAAACAATGCAACAGATGTCACTTTTCAGTGTTAATTCACTGTACGCTTACTTGATTTTTACTAAATTAGATATGCAGGGCCTGACATTTATAATGATTTAAACAGCCAGAAGAGGCTCCCGGCCATTTAAATCACTTGTCTGGGGCAAAACTGGTCGTTTTCAGTGGCATTTAATCGTATCCACAGAAAATGCCCGATGGGTGGAGTTGGTACTTAGATGGTTAAGTGCCAATTTTCAGCATTTAATTGGTTAAGATAACCACAACAACAGGACTGCATAAGCCACTCCCCTCCTTTTACTAAGCCGGAATGGAGATTTGTTCCACGGCCCAATCCAATGCGGATCCAATGCTCATAGGAATTCTATGAGCATCAGAGCAGCGTCAAAGCACTTCGCGCTCTGGGCCACAGTGGAAACCTCTACAGGTAGCTTAGTAAAAGTGGGAGGGGGAGATGTAGTCCTACACTCAAGGCAGGATTAACCAATAGGCCCAGTAGGCACGTGCCTAGGGCCCGAAATGGTCAGGGGGCCCGATGAAGGAGGGCATCAACATTGTTTTTTCCAAACGGCGATGGGCCCCTCCAGCATCGATCGGCAACGCGGCCCCCCCCCCGATCGGCAACACGGGCCCCACCCCGATCGCCAACGCGGCCCCCCCTCCTTTAATGGAAAGTAAGACAAGCAAGCAACGCGGGTAAGAAAGGCAACAGGAACTGTAAATGCGCAAGCGGTGCTGCTTGCCCAAAGCCTCCCTCTGACGCAGCTTCCTGTTTCCGCCTGGGCGCATGGTGGGGTGGGGTGGGGCGGGGGGCCCAGTGTAATTGTGTGCCTAAGGGCCCTCGACGAATTAATCCTGCCCTGCCTATACCATACCATACAATTCCTTTTATACCGCAAATTTCAACTGGGATTCAGTGCAATAAGATTTACATTAAGATGGATGACAATAGGATGTGGTGGATTCCTGACAAGAGTCTTACTGAGGGCATGAACTCCGGTCAAGGTAATAGAGGCAGGTTAGGGCTGAAGTTATGTGTTTGGGGAGAAGAGGTGAGTCTTTAGCCCCTTCCTGAAGAGGCAGTCATGCGGGCAGCTAGAGCTCAGCCTAACCTCAAATGGGACACTTTTGAGATAGAGCGTTATCAGGACCTGGCTTCGGTGACATTGCGGCGGCGAGCTGGATTGAAACCGGTGCTCCACTCAGCGTAATATCAAGTACCGCTGGAGACATCCTTTTGCACAACGTTTCTCTCTTGAGGGAAAATTGTGCACCATTCGTACCCTGGAGGAGGCTACTCAGCTTTCCCCTACAACAGGCCCCGGGCATTCGTCATCCGCAGGAGGGCATCCCCCGCGATGGCAGCAGGTGGCTAGGACGGGGGAAGACACCTCATGAGACAATCTCCTGAGGAGGGTGTGGCGCTGTGGTTACAGCTACGGCCTCAGCACTTTGAGGTTGCGGGTTCAAGCCTCCTCTGCTCTCTGTGACCCTGGGAAAGTCACTTAATCCCCCCATTGCCCCCAGTACATTAGATAGATCGTAAACCCACCAGGACAGACAGGGAAAAATGCTTGAGTACCTGAATAAATTTATATAAACTGTTCTGAGCTCCCCTGGGAGAACAGTATAGAAAAATGAATGAGTGAAAAGCTTCAGCCTCTGATAACCAGAGCTGGTATTGTGACGTCATAATGCCTCATTCCACCAATAAGAGCCAACCTCATCAGTGATGTCACAATGGCTGGATTGTCCTACACTTGGATCACATTTGCTACATTTTGATTTCTAGAGTGGTGCAGTGGTTAGAGCTACAGCCTCAGCACCTTGAGGTTGTGGGTTCAAACCCACGCTGCTCCTTGTGACCCTGGGCAAGTCACTTAATCCCCCCATTACCCCCAGTACATTAGATAGATCGTAAACCCACCAGGACAGACAGGGGAAAATGCTTGAGTACCTGAATAAGCTCATATAAACCGTTCTGAGCTCTCCTGGGAGAATGGTATAGAAAATTGAATAAATAAATAAAAATAAAATAAATATGTAAATCATACTTGTCATAGATGAAGCGGGAGGTTGTTCCAAGTCTTGGGTCCTTGGTACGAAATGAGGAGTCATATAGTTTCTTATGAATGACCCGTACAGGATGGGGGGGGGGGTGGAGGCATCCGCCGATACCATCTGAGGGTGGGACTGGGGGGGTGGAACGGGGTGTGATACAAGTGGAATGGGGCGGAACTGGGATGCCCTGGGGGCGTAGCCATGGGTCTGGATTTTCCTGTAGGAAAATATGGTTACCCTAGTAAAGGAGGCAGGAAGACACATAGCACTGCCTCTGTTTTAGTCTTCCTGTAGAGGTGATGGAGACAAAGACTGTGTCTGAGTTCATGAAAACGTGGAACAGGAACGTGGGATCTCTTAGGGAGAGGAGGAGATAGGCCATGTTTCTATAACCGTAAAGTTCTATGACATCACAATGCGAGTGTAAAGAGCCTTAGCCTATAGGAAGAGGAGATGCAAATGTAAAGAGCCTTAGCCAATAGGGAGAGGAGGAGATAGTCGATGCTGTGGATGGGAAGACAGGATGGGCCATTTGGCCTTTATCTGCCATCCTGTTACTATGCTTCTATAACCGTAAAGTTCTATGACATCACAATGCAGGTGTAAAGAGCCTTAGCCAATAGGGAGAGGAGGAGACAGTGGATGCTGCGGATGGACCATTTGGCCTTTAACTGCCATCATGTTTCTATGTTTCACACCTACGTCCTGCAGGATGATTGTGAGGTGAAATTTCAGTTCATGGAGGAAAGGTGAGTAGTACAGGCACAGAAAAGGGTGGACCCCAGAAGGAAAATATGAAAGAGGAAGGGCATGTGGTTAAAGCTACAGCCTCAGCACCCTGAGATTGTGGGTTCAAACTCACGCTGCTCCTTTTTTTAGAGGTCTGTCCGGGTACACGGAGGGATTTAATTTATTTGTTTTTAATTTTTTATTGTAAACCGTTTAGATTTGCCTTCTGGCTTTATATTTGCAGCATATTAAATAAACTGAACTTGAAATTGATTTCCAAAAACCTGGCAGTTTTCTGGGGTTTGGAAGGCCCCGAGCTCGGGGGGGGGGGGGGGGGCCGCATGCGCAGACATCGAAGTGATGACCTCAAATGCACGTGTGCACGCAGAAGTCCTCCGGACGTGACCCTAAGCTTGGGGAAGGAGACATGAGGTTTTTTTTTTGGGGGGGGGGGCAGGGCTGGGGTGGAATTGAGCGGGGCTGGGGACGGAACAAAGTGGGGGGGTCAGGTGTCCTCTTTCTTTTAAAGAGAAAATCTGGCATCTGTAGGATCTGTAGAATACTGAGCTAGATGCACCATTGGTCTGGCCTAGTATGGCTATGTATGTTCTTAATCTTATAAGAAGAGGGGCAGATGTCACATTACTAGTCACATTTCTATAAAGCGTGCCAGAGGGAGGTGGAGGGGGGGGGGGAGATACTGCAAACCGCACTGCACTGCTGGGCTGAGTTAATTTACTTACAGAAACCCGGGTTGCTATGGAAACATGTTTCACTCTTGTTTATTTCTGCTCTTTGCTAAAATGATGAGCGCAAGAAAGGAATTAGGGGGAAAAAAAAAAGTGAGGCAGGGGTAAAGAACAAGGACAAACCGAGGATGAAGATTAAAAAGCAGAGAGAAACGAAAAAGAGAGGAGACAAGGCAGAGATTAAATGAACGAAAGTGTGTGGGGGTGGGGGGGGGAAATCAAAGAAGCGAGTGGATACACGAGGTGGGAGAAAACAGCCCGTCTCGGCGAGATGAAGTGGGTTTCTCACACAACGGGCAAGAGTTCAGGGACGGGGAGAAAGCGACTAGCCAGAGATACAGAGGACGCTATAAAGAAAACCTCAGAGAAAGGACATAATGGTGGTTGCAGAAAGATCAAGCCAGAGAAGAAAAGATTGCTGGGATCTGTAGCTTCACAGGGACTTGACCTAAAACTCAATTAGGACTCAGGAACTGATGACAGAGAAAAGAGACAATAACTTGGGAATTCTGGTAAGGTTTACAAAAGATTCACTTAGAAAAGTCTCTTTTCTAGGTAGGGAAACGGTCAGGGGGGAAGGCGGAGAAGCAAGAGGGTGAATTCCAGTAGCAAGGGATGGGGGGAGGGGTACCAGACGTCCGGATTGCCCTGGACATGCGCTCCTTATCGAGGACATGTCCGGGGGGGAGGGGGGGGTCCGGACGGCTTTTGTGATGTCATGCTCAGATGCCCTCCCGAAAAGCGACATGTTGAGGGCTGTGGGTGGAACTGGGGGGGACCCGGGGGGGGGGGGGGGGCGAGGCCATGGATTCGGATTTTCAATCTGGTAACCCTGGGAGGGGTGCTTAGTAAGAGGCAGGCTGTCACATTCCGGGAATCAGGCTAGTCCAGTTGCTACCGCTCCAAGTGAAATTATTCCTGAAAGAGGACCAAAGAACCGGCGGATTGGGATTAGCAGCAGGACATGTTGTTTTGGTAGCCGCATGGCCCCCAGATTCTATATATGGCGACTGAAGCTGTACATGCAACTTAATTGTTTAATAAGTCAATCGGTACCAATAATTAGCCACTAACAATTGCATTAATTGGTACTAATTAGAATTTACGTATACCATCTTTGGGACATTGCTGAAACAAGGCTGCCCTGTGAACTTCTAAAAGCTAAGTTACTCAGCATTTCACTGGTTTTCACATTATATCTGCTTAATTTCTCTTCTCCTCCCTGTTTCTTACTAAAAAAAATATAAAAAAGCACAAAAAAATAAATCCTTCTCTTTCCTCTGTTAAATCTTATTTCCTCTTCCTGCATTTTTGTTTAAAATACCGTGTTTTAGGTGGTATAGAGCCTATATTTCTGGTGCCTGTGGCTCAGGGTGACTAAAGTAGGGAAAATCCTGTTATAAATCCTGTGTTTTAGGGTAGCACTGATAGAACCTGCAGTTTTGTTAAAAATACTGTGTTTTAGGTGGTATAGAGCCTATATTTCTGGTGCCTGTGGCTCAGGGTGACTAAAGTAGGGAAAATCCTGTTATAAATCCTGTGTTTTAGGGTAGCACTGATAGAACCTGCAGTTTTGTTTAAAATACTGTGTTTTAGGTGGTATAGAGCCTATATTTCTGGTCACTTCACAACCAATCAAGTCACTTCACAACCAATCAAGATGACCTTTATTCTATGCAATCACTGTGGTGCTTTAATTCCAAGACATACTATTTGGAGGCTTAAGGCTTGCCCCATCTGTCTTCAACTTGCTAGTATTAAGGAGGAGCTCTGCAAACTTAAACAGGAATTGAATACAATTAAAGCAGCTTCCATCACTCCACAAAATCATACCAACTTACCACCTCTACCTCAAAGAATAAAACAGCCCAGGAATAAATGGGTCACAGTAGGCTCAGGAAGGCTGCGACATGTAACACAGAAACATCCACCTTCACTAATATTACCTCTACAGAATTCCTTCGCTCCACTAGTGCACTGCGATACTCAGGAAAACAGAAGGGAGGTGGGACTGGAACCAATGAAGGAAACTCAAGAGAACAAGAGCACCCTAAGTACAAATAAAAAAGCCAAAAACAGAAAACTATTACTGTTGGGGGATTACATAATCAGAGGCATTAACCTTGGAACACAGGGCGAGGAGACCAAAATAGTGAAATGTCTTCCAGGATCCTCAGCTACCAGGAGTTCCAGGCAAATACTGACTATAATTAAGGAAGAAACTAAGGATTTTAACACTGATGTTGTTATCCATCTGGGAACAAATGACCTGGCCAACAACTCCACACTTGCAGCACAGAAAGCTTTTCGGGAGCTTGGTGAGGGCGTGAAACCTTTTGTAAAGACTTTAGCTTTTTCTGAAATACTGCCTGCATATGGAAAAGGAGAGCAAAGAGTGAAAAACACAGAGGACTTTAATAGATGGCTCAGAGCCTGGTGTCATCAAGAAGGCTTCAGGTACATAGGAGGATGGGGAAATACATGGAAGGACAAGAAGCTATATTGCACTGATGGGCTACATATTACTACAGCAGGAAAAAGAAACCTTGCAGAGAAATTTAGACAATATTTTTCTAGGCATTTAAACTAGAAGGTGGGGGTGGTGTATGTACGAAGGACAATTATAGAGACCACCCCCGGCAAAAGAAAAGATGTGATAGTAGTAAAGGCTGCAACATAAGCAATATCAGCAACTCATTTCTTAGTATTGCAATGGAAAGTGAAACGACACAAAAATCCATACGAAAAAGGAGATTATCGCTGAAAAATAGCTGGAAAGCGATGACCACAAATGCTCGCAGTCTAAGCAACAAAGTTCATGATCTGCAAGCCCTGATATTGTTGCTATCACAGAGACATGGTTCAGTGAATCACATGGATGGGATGCAAACTTACCAGGATATAATCTTTTTAGGAAGGACAGAGATGGTCATAAAGGTGGAGGAGTAGCTCTCTATGTAAAGATCAATATCCAAGCGACCAAAATACAAGGGACCTGGGGAGAGGAAGAAGCGATATGGATTGCTCTGAAAAGAGAAGATGGAACTTCTATCTACGTGGGTGTAGTCTACAGACCTCCGACTCAATCGAAGCAAATTGATAAGGATCTGATTGTGGATATCCAAAAGTTTGGAAGGAAAGAGGAGGTTCTGCTGTTGGGAGATTTCAACCTGCCGGATGCGGACTGGAATGTTCCGTCTGCAGAATCAGAAAGAAGTAGGGAGATTGTGGATGCCTTTCAAGAGGCTCTGCTCAGACAAATGGTGACGGAACCCACAAGGGAAAAAGCGATATTGGATCTGGTCCTCACAAATGGAGAGAGTATCTCTAATGTTCGAGTGGGTGCTCACCTGGGTAGTAGCGATCATCAAACGGTTTGGTTTGATATAACGGCTAAAGTGGAGAGCGGCCGCACGATACTTAAAGTCCTAGATTTCAAACGTACGGACTTTAATGCAATGGGAAAGTACCTGAAGAAAGAGCTGTTAGGATGGGAGGACATAAGAGAAGTGGAAAGACAGTGGTCTAAGCTGAAAGGAGCGATAAAAAAGGCTACGGATCTTTATGTGAAGAAAATCAATAAAAACAAGAGAAAAAGGAAGCCGATATGGTTCTCCAACCTAGTGGCTGAGAAAATAAAGGCGAAAGAGTTGGCGTTCATGAAATATAAAAAAACCCAAGAAGAGGAGAGCAGAAAGGACTACAGGGTGAAACTGAAAGAAGCCAAGAGAGAGATACGTTTGGCGAAGGCACAGGCGGAAGAACAAATGGCTAAAAATGTAAAAAAGGGAGATAAAAATTTTTTCAGATATATTAGTGAAAGGAGGAAGATAAAAAATGGAATTGCTAGGCTAAAAGATGCTGGGAACAAATATGTGGAGAGTGATGACGAGAAAGCAAATGTGCTAAACAAATACTTCTGTTCTGTGTTCACAGAAGAAAATCATGGAGAAGGACTGAGATTGTCTGGCAAAGTTACACGAGAAAATGGAGTAGATTCTGCGCCGTTCACGGAGGAGGGTGTTTATGAGCAACTTGAAAAACTGAAGGTGGACAAAGCGATGGGACCAGACGGGATCCATCCCAGGATACTAAGGGAACTCAGAGAGGTTCTGGCGAGTCCTATTAAAGACTTGTTCAACAAATCTCTGGAGACGGGAGTGATTCCTGGGGATTGGAGGAGAGCGGATGTGGTCCCTATTCATAAAAGTGGTCACAGGGATGAAGCAGGAAACTACAGGCCGGTGAGCCTCACTTCAGTTGTTGGAAAAATAATGGAAGTGTTGCTGAAAGAAAGGATAGTGTATTTCCTTGAATCTAATGGGTTACAGGATCCGAGGCAACATGGCTTTACAAAAGGTAAATCGTGCCAAACGAACCTGATTGAATTTTTTGATTGGGTGACCAGAGAGCTGGATCAAGGACATATGCTAGATGTAATTTACTTGGATTTCAGCAAAGCCTTTGATACAGTTCCTCATAGGAGGCTGTTGAACAAACTTGAAGGGCTGAAGTTAGGACCCAAAGTGGTGAACTGGGTCAGAAACTGGCTGTCGGACAGACGCCAGAGGGTGGTGGTTAATGGAAGTCGCTCGAAGGAAGGAAAGGTGACTAGTGGAGTCCCTCAGGGTTCGGTGCTGGGGCCAATCCTGTTCAATATGTTTGTGAGTGACATTGCTGAAGGGTTAGAAGGAAAAGTGTGCCTTTTTGCAGATGATACCAAGATTTGTAACAGAGTAGACACCGAAGAGGGAGTGGAAAATATGAAAAAGGATCTGCAAAAGTTAGAGGAATGGTCTAATGCCTGGCAACTAAAATTCAATGCAAAGAAATGCAGAGTAATGCATTTGGGGATTAATAATAGGAAGGAACCGTATATGCTGGGAGGAGAGAAGCTGATATGCACGGACGGGGAGAGGGACCTTGGGGTGATAGTGTCCGAAGATCTAAAGGCGAAAAAACAGTGTGACAAGGCAGTGGCTGCTGCCAGAAGGATTCTGGGCTGTATAAAGAGAGGCATAGTCAGTAGAAGGAAGAAGGTGTTGATGCCCCTGTACAGGTCATTGGTGAGGCCCCACTTGGAGTATTGTGTTCAGTTTTGGAGACCGTATCTGGCGAAAGACGTAAGAAGACTTGAGGCGGTCCAGAGGAGGGCGACGAAAATGATAGGAGGCTTGCGCCAGAAGACGTATGAGGAGAGACTGGAAGCCCTGAATATGTATACCCTAGAGGAAAGGAGAGACAGGGGAGATATGATTCAGACGTTCAAATACTTAAAGGGTATTAACGTAGAACAAAATCTTTTCCAGAGAAAGGAAAATGGTAAAACCAGAGGACATAATTTGAGGTTGAGGGGTGGTAGATTCAGGGGCAATGTTAGGAAATTCTACTTTACGGAGAGGGTGGTGGATGCCTGGAATGCGCTCCCGAGAGAGGTGGTGGAGAGTAAAACTGTGACTGAGTTCAAAGAAGCGTGGGATGAACACAGAAGATTTAGAATCAGAAAATAATATTAAAGATTGAACTAGGCCAGTTACTGGGCAGACTTGTACGGTCTGTGTCTGTGTATGGCCGTTTAGAGGAGGATGGGCAGGGGAGGGCTTCAATGGCTGGGAGGGTGTAGATGGGCTGGAGTAAGTCTTAACAGAGATTTCGGCAGTTGGAACCCAAGCACAGTACCGGGTAAAGCTTTGGATTCTCGCCCAGAAATAGCTAAGAAGAAAAAAAAAAAAAATTTAAATTGAATCAGGTTGGGCAGACTGGATGGACCATTCGGGTCTTTATCTGCCGTCATCTACTATGTTACTATGTTACCACTTTCTAAGCGCATTCTATGAAGTGGTGCAGGTCAATCCTAATGCACAGATCTCAGAAGGGGGAGTGGCCATGGGAAGAATATGGGCGGGTTTATGGATGGCACTATAAAGAGGGGATCTCGCTCCCTATACAGAATCAATGATCAACAATATAGTGTGAAAACAGAAAAGATATTATAGCAGCACCTTTCCTGACGCAGAAACACCACATGGATTAGAAAATATTGCTCAAACAGCCTCAAAGGCTCAACAAGCTTAGAAAACAGCCCTGGCTGTCTAGATCAGTGTTCTTCAACCTTTTGACACCTATGGACTGGTGAAAATAAAATAATTATTTTGTGGACCGGCACTGGTCCGCAAACCGGCAGTTGAAGAACACTGGGCTACGTCGTGCCCCAGACCCCGTCCCTATTATAGTACTAATTTTAATACCATTTCTCATATACACACACACAGAAACAATATAATCATATTAATAACACATAATGGTTAACCACAAAATTAAAATACACAAAGCACCCTGTATGCTTTTCAACATTCATTCCTACCAGAAAACAGATAACTCCATGCAAATGCAGTACCAAAAACTAAAAGTACTAATATTCACAAAGAAACCCTAAGATGCAAGACTCTGCAAGCAGTACATCCCCAGAGGAAAAGAAACAAAAGCATTTCTCCCTGAACAGACAAATCAATCACTAAATAAAAGAAATGAAAGCATTTCCCCTATCATTGTTGTCTCTCTTCTTCCATGCTGTGCCTTGCCTTCTGGCCTGACCCCCGGTGTTATCTTCGGGCCGGTCCACAGTGCAATCAACGCGGCGTCTTCAGGCCGGCTCCCTGAGTGCTGCAGTGCACAAAGCTGTGGGCAGCGGCTCCTCGGGCGTGTCTCACACCTCATCTGGAAGCCTTCCCTCTGACGTTGCGACGTCAGAGAGAAGGCTTCCGGTTCAGGCGCAGGACACGCGTAGGAGCCTTTCATCACAGCTTTGTGCACTGCAGCACTCAGGGAGCCAGCCCGAAGACGCCGCGTTGATGGCTCCATGGACCGGCAGCTGAAGAGCACTGTCGTGGGCCCGATGGATGTGCCGGCCCTGCGGACCGGCAGGAAATTTCTGCAGACCGGCACCGGTCCAAGGACCAGCGGTTGAAGAACACTGGTCTAGAGAAACTATGCTATACTGGAGATCATTGGCTGATATTACCAGAAAAAAAGAGCACTTAAGAAACAAAAAAAACCATATCTCAAAGTGCTCCAAATAAACTGGTAATATAGAAAATCAAACAAAGAAACAACAAATGTTCCCACAGCAGGAACAAGAGAGCATCACCAAAACTTATCTGGAATTTTCAGCTGAGGCCATTCCAATCTGTGATTTATTGTAGAGAATCCTTGCTGTCCCTTGTCTCTTTCTTAAAGAAGGAACTCACTCACTGGCTCTGACAAAGGGCTAGATTCACTAAGCTCACCGATCGTGTCTCGACCAGTTTGCGAGCCTTCTCCGACCCGATTCACTAACCTTCTGCCCGATCCGATCCACGCCCGATCTGATCCGCACATGCAAATGAGGGGGAAACGGCATGCAAAATAGGAACAGAAGAAGGAACACCGATTGCGCTGGCCGATCCAAAAAGAAGCGACTGCTGAGGACCAGTCGCTCGTGCCCTTGCCAACTGTCCTGCTCGGTGTCAGGTCAAAAGCGCGCCGGGACAAAGGCGCGCCCAGACAATTGAGCGCAGCGCGCGCCGCCGCGCCGCTCTAAATTACTGTTTTTAGCGCTCCGACGGGGGGGGCGTGGGGAGGACGGGGGGGGAACCCCCCCACTTTACTTAATAGAGATTGCGCCATGTTGTGGGGGATGTGGGGGGTTGTAACCCCCCACATTTTACTGAAAACATCACTTTTTCCCTGTTTTTAGGGGAAAAGTTCAGTTTACAGTAAAATGTGGAGGGTTACAACCCCCCAAAACCCCCATAACGCCGACGCTATGTCTATTAAGTAAACTGGGGGGGTTCCCCAACAAAACCCCCCGTCGGAGCCCCTAAAAACTGTAATTTAGAGCGGCGCGGCGGCGCACACTGCACTCAATTATCGGCGCGCGCTTTTGTCTTTCGCGCCGTTGTCTATGAACCGTCCTGCTCTCTGCCGCCCTGAAATCCCAGCCCCGCAGCCCTGAAATCCCAGTATCAAAACAAAAATAAAACCAACAAAATAAAACAGTTTAAGCACAAGAAGGCAAGCTCTGCCGACTCTCCTGCTCTCTGCCGCCCTTCCCTGCAGGGCGAGCCCGTGGTTTTAACCCGCGGGTTAAAAGCGTGTTCTGTTCCTGGCTGCAGCGTGTTCTGTTCCAGATAGCTCTGGCTAAAGTGTGTTCTGGCCCATTAAAGCCTCCCTCGTTTTGACCTCGCTTGTGCGGAGAGCAAGCGCATGCACGGACCACATCTACAGGTAATACAAAGAAGGCAGAACCAATGACAAATTTTATATTATTTTTAGAACATTGACACTCAACTACAATTAAAATTTACACAAATACGATGGTAGTCGTGTGTCAAAGCTCTAAAAATATATATATTTTTTTCTGAATAACCCTTTACAGAGAATTCAAATCTTGATGTGGCCTTGGAAATCTAGACACAAGCATCCACTTCACCACAGTGACACCCTTAACCCTATCCATATTTCTATCTTTAATATCTATGAATGTCATTTCCTAATATTTCTCCAAATTGTTATTTTAGAATTTCCTCCACACATCCTAAAATATGGCAGTATTCCCAAGGCTGAAGGTGGAGTCATCTTTGATTCTAATGGCCAATCATGTGGACGGCCATTTCTCACTGGCTAATAACTGAGGATAGTCGGGTTATAAATATTTCTAATAACTAAATAACAAAATGTTAGACTCACCCCATCCAAGGCACAGGAAACGCTTGCGGATAATCCGATTGCGAAGTCGTCCTGTCACGGCCATATAAGATTGCCAAGCCTCCGTCAACACCCAACAGAAAGAAGACAGGAAGAAGAAATGCAAGAAAGCGGCTACCAGCGTGCATATCACCTGGGAATGAAAGAGGCAAAATAAATGTGAACGAGCATCTGAATAGAAAGAATGGGGAAAAAAAAACCATCTTCCCAGCCTCAATCTTCCAAAATATTTTGTTGTTTCTTATCTATGAAACGTTATGTTGAACTATTGAGGTATTATTGCCAAAACAGTAGACTGAAGGTAGGCTTCCCTGCTCATCCAATGGAAATCCTACTTATCAACTCACCCTCAGTTTGAGGATGGAACCTTCAAAGGAAGAAAATCATCCTTACATAAGAACATAAGAGTTGCCATACTGGGACAGACCGAAGGTCCATCAAGCCCAGAATCCTGTTTCCAACAGTGGTCATCCCAGGTCCCAAATACCTGGCAGAAACCCAAAGAGTAGCAACACTCCAGAGCTGAGATTGTGATGTCATCATGCCTCATTACACCAATGCCTAAGAGCCAACCTCAGAAGTGATGTCACAATGGCTGGATTGTCCTATACTCAGCTCACATAAGAACATAAGAGTTGGACTGAAGGTCCATCAAGCCCAGTATCCTGTTTCCAACAGTGGCCAACCCAGGTCCCAAGTACCTGACAGAAACCTAAAGAGTGTTATAAGATGTGACTCTACTTCGTTATTAATACCCACACTCCTACTTTCAAATCAAGCAGGTTATGATATATTTACTTATTGTAATTCACATATGCTCATAGACACGAAGCTCTGTGAGGAACAATGTCCCTGTCAAGAAGCTTACCTCACGATCATTGTAAACGGATTTTCATGGCAACTTCTAATTGAATTACAATAAGTAAATACTGTATATCATAACCTGCTTGATCTGAAAGTAGGAGTTTGGGTATTAATAAAGAAGGAGAGTCACATCTTATAACAGTCTATTCATATCCCTCATTTTTTTATGTAATTGAATACCCTGTTATTTAGTGATTTGAGAAACCCAAAGAGTAGCAACATTCCAGAGCTGAGATTGTGATGTCATCATGCCTCATTCCACCAATGCCTGAGAGCCAACCTCATCAGTGATGTCACAATGGCTGGATTGTCCTATACTCAGCTCACATAAGAACATAAGAGTTGGACTGAAGGTCCATCAAGCCCAGTATCCTGTTTTCAACAGTGGCCAACCCAGGGCCCTAGTACCTATTTACCGCTACAAACATCAATGGCTTTATTCTCTATAACAGTAGAATCACAAGTATGACATTTGTCAGTGATGCATTGTTTTAAGATGGCTGTCAAACAACGTCCAAGGCAGCATTATTGCATCGATTACACAGAAATTGTTATTAAAAAGGACTCTGCGGCATAAAAATCAGGGCATAGAACGGTGAAAACTGAGAACCCTCAAGTTGAAAACCGCACTTACCGCATGTCAATCAAATTAAGGCACCATTTAGAGAATCGTATCTAGTGGCGCCTGACTCAACATAGACGTCATAATGTTAGGCCAAGGTTTTCCTAACACAGACACCTACCAACCCCTAAGTTATACCACACCCAAAATCCACCCCCTAACCACACCCATTTTTTGTATAGGTTCCATGCCTATTTCCACACTGAGAGTTTAATCTTTTTTTTACAATTTTTTTTTTTAAATTGCGTTTTCATGGCGTTTTGAATTATTACACCAATTTTAAAAATTACCTTCTGCGCAGAAATCGGCAAGAATCAGGGCCAAAAGGCCTACAAAGAGCCATGCTCAACTGGGCCTTAGCGCGTGAGAAAGTCCCTTGTTAAAATGCACAAAGTCCAGATTTTGCTGCGCTTTTGTGAAAGGGACCCAGAGGGATGAGTGCAGAGGTCCAAATGATTCATTTTATTAATAATAATAATTTTATTCTTACATACTGCCATAGCGAAAAAGTTCTAGGCGGTTCACAACAAGGTGAGCTAATCCAGTGGTTCCCAACCCTGTTCCTGGAGGACCACCAGGCCAGTCAGGTTCTCAGGATAGCCCTAATGAATATGCATGAGAGAGATCTGCATATAATGAAGGTGCCAGGCATGTAAATCTGCTCCATGCATATTCATTAGGGCTATTCTGAAAACCCGACTGGCATGGTGGTCCTTCAGGACAGGGTTGGGAACCACTGAGCTAATACATGGGATACAGATGAAATACAAATTAGAATAATGGACTTTAAAACAGATAGACAGAAAGCATTTATAATATAATGCAGAAAATACTGGCATGGCAGGGAAAGAAGTAATACATAGAACAGATCAAATACATCAAGTTGAATATAAGGAACTGATTGAAAAAATGAAGCAGAATGCATTAAGATACCAGTGTATCAAGATTCCAGAATCCCAGAGAGTAACAAGATTCTAGAATCCCAAAGAGTAGCAACATTCAATACAGAATCTCAAAGAATAATAATAATTTTATTCTTCTATACCGCCATCCCGAAAAGGTTCTAGGCGGTTCACAACAAGGTGAGCTAATTACAGTGGTTCCCAACCCTGTCCTGGAGGATCACCAGGCCAGTCGGGTTCTCAGGATAGCCCTAATGAATATGCATGAGAGAGATCTGCATATAATGAAGGTGCCAGGCATGTAAATCTGCTCCATGCATATTCATTAGGGCTATTCTGAGAACCCGACTCGCCTGGTGATCCTCCAGAACAGGATTGGGAACCACTGAGCTAATACATGGGATACAGATGAAATACAAATTAGAATAATGGACTTAAAAACAGATAAAGACAGAAAACATGTACAATATAATGCAGAAAATACCGGCATGGCAGGGAAAGAAGTAATACATAGAACAGATCAAATACATGAAGTTGAATCTAAGGAACTTGATTGAAAGAATGAAGCAGAATGCCTTAAGATAGCAGCCTATCAAAGAGTTCAGTCTTTAACAATTTTCTAAAATCAAGATAGGAAGAGACCTCGAACATCATTTTTCCAAGCCAAACAGTCAATTTAGCGGTTTGAAATGAGAGGGTTCTCTCAAGGAACTTCTTATAACGACAGGAGGGATATGAAAACAAGTGCACTCTACGTATGGTCTTTTTGGCGGGACTCAAAGAAAAATGAGACGCAAGATAACCTGGTAACAATCCCAAAACTGATTTATAACAAATACAGGAAAATTTGAACAGAATTCTCGACTCGATCGGCAACCAATGGAGTTTCAAATAAAAAGGAGTGATAGGCTTACCCTATTTTTGGTCTGGGTTTGGCCCATCAGAATCAAAGCGTTAGAGCAGATGATGGACAAGCAGAAGTTGATTAGAATGACTGAGCGTTCTGAACGAATATACCTAAGGAGAGAATAACACAAAAGAAAATATATTACAGGCTCTGAAAGTGAGTTTCATCCACATGTCAATACACATATCCTTCAGTTCGGTTCATCCTCCGATGAATTTGCTCTCTCTTTCCCCCACTTTCCAATCGGTTTATCATTGATTGATTCAGTTTCCCTTATCTTACTTCCATGCCGGAATACTAAAAGCAAAATTAATTCTTTTTAGTTCTTCCATGTTTTGGGGGGTCATCTCAATGTGTGACATCAGGTCCACTGCGTGTCAGGTAATGATATTATTTATTTATTTTAAAAATTTTCTATTCCGCGTAACAGCTTAATCATTCATACAGTTTCAACTTCATCAAAAAGCTATCAGCTTAAAAAAAAGCCTTAACAACAAGGTGAGTTGACGGAGATCTTTCTAAAACTCTTCAGATCTGTCAATTCTTTTGGTGGAATTCAGTTTGCCATATATATAAGATGGAGCGTACATTTGCAACACAAAAAGGATATATTGATAAGTTTAAGAAGATTTGGGGACCATTGACAGATTTTTGCAATGATTGATATAATTTTTCCCATAATAAGATACTTGATAAAGGGGGGGGGGGGGGTAGGTTTATTCTCTTTATCACAAAATATAAATAAATTATCATAATATGTGTTATATTGTATGCAACTATCAAAATAAGGGGAGGGAAAGGGATTATAATTGAATAATAGTTGATATAATTATTAAATATTATATGATGTCTAAAATTATAGTAAGGACTATATAATGATATGTTGTATTTATAGTAAGTTATGGAAATATCAAGTGTATATTTAATGCAATTGTATGAATTTTTATGATACACTTGTTGTTATATGAAAAATGAATTAAAAAAAAAATATATATAAAACTCTTCAGATCTTCACAAAGACTCAATGGCACATTTAATTCATTATTGGCTCTCTAGTAAGAACATAAGAATAGCCTGGGTCAGACCAATGTTCCATCTAGCCCTTCCTCATGGAGGCCAATCCAAGTCACTAATGCCTGGCAAAATCCCAAAGTAGCAACATTCCATACAGCATCCCAAGATTCCAGAATCCCAAATAGGAACAAGATTCTAGAATCCCAAAGAGTAGCAACATTCCACACTACCGATCCAGGGCAAGCAGTGGCTTCCCCCATGTCTTTCTCAATAACAGACTATGGATTTTTCCTCCAGGAACTTGTCCAAATCTTTCTTAAAACCAGCTACGTTAACCGCTCTCACCACAACCTCTGGCAACTCAAAGCGGATTGCATTCCACTTGCAGAACAAGTCCTATTAATAATCTACAATATTATAAAAAAGGCAGAATAACCCTCTCATAAGAACATATGAATTGCCATACTGGGACAGACCAAAGGTCCACCAAGCCCAGTATCCTGTTTCCAACCGTGTCCAACCCAGATCCCAAGTACCTAGCTAGATCCCAAGTAGGGAAACAGATTTTATGCTGCTTATCCTTGGAATAAGCAGTGGATTTCTCCAGGCCATCTCAATAATGGCCTCCTCCTGCCCGATGGGAGAGACAGCAGGGAGCGGG
Source organism: Geotrypetes seraphini (assembly GCF_902459505.1). NCBI lineage: Eukaryota > Metazoa > Chordata > Amphibia > Gymnophiona > Dermophiidae > Geotrypetes > Geotrypetes seraphini. The sequence continues at coordinate 17,401,527 of NC_047085.1, forward strand.
GCAATGGTGGGATTAGGGGCGGGACTGGGGCATAACGGGGCAGGCCTGGGAGCGGGTCTAGGGGGGTCTGGATTTTACTATAGTAAAATCTGGCAACCCTACTCTACCCAGAATCTGCTCCTGGACCATCCACAACAGGGGTCTCACAGTCCCTCCTTGAGGGCCGCAATCCAGTCGGGTTTTCAGGATTTCCCCCATGAATATGCATGAGATCTATGTACATACACTGCTTTCAATGCATATTCATGGGGGAAATCCTGAAAACCCGACTGGATTGCGGCCCTCAAGGAGAGACTTTGAGATCCCTGATCCACAACATAGCCAGTTTCAGCTTAAGTGGTTAGATGGGATATTCAGGGGTACCATTGTTTTGTTTTATTTTTCTCTAATTTTAATATTACATCAAACAGAAACATTTTAATAGTAAAGAAAATACAAAAGAAAGTGGATAGTCAGAAATATAAAGAGGGAAAGGGACAAAGAGTACAATTAGTACTCTGACATTACTCAAGTCTTTAAAGCAGTGGTTCCCAACCCTGTCCTGGAGGAACACCAGGCCAATTGGGTTTTCAGGCTAGCCCTAATGAATATGCATGAAGCAAATTTGCATGCCTATCACTTCCATCATATGCAAATCTCTCTCATGCATATTCATTAGGGCTAGCCTGAAAACCCGATTGACCTGGTGTTCCTCCAGGACAGGGTTGGGAATCACTGCTTTAAACAATGTATCCCCATTAGAACTTTCTTAATTTTTAATGAATTTTTTTGCAAATATCAGCAGATCGCATCCCACAGGTGATTTAAGCAGGCAGGGGCCTTTTCTGCCCAGTTAAATCATTTTGAATATCAATTGAATTATACTCTCCCTCCCTTTTTCTAAGGCATGGTAGAGGTGTCTACCGTGGCCCAGAGCGCTAAATGCTCCGACACTCATAGGAATTCTATGAGCGTCGGAGCATGCAGCGCTCTGGGCTGCGGAATAAACCTCTACCGCGGCTTAGTAAAAGAGGGGATCCCACATTCCACTTTACAAATAAAGCCAGCAATATGAATAGTTCGTAAAAGTAATGCTCCTACCTCCAGACGGAGACGTAAATGATGATCAGAAGTAAAAGCGTGAGGGAGGAGACGCCACAGCCAACAATCAGCGTGACAGAGGGAACCAGCCCCTTTTCCATATTCTGCAGAGAAGAGACAAGAAATGGGGTTTGAATAGTTTATAGAAAGAGACGCATCAGTGGATTAGCTGGACAACAATACTTTTTTTGAATGACCCAGAGCCATCTTTGTTTTCCCCCTTAAGGGATACTTGTTAGGAGGTGTCTCTGTCTCTACCTTTCCTATTGAAATATTTAATTGTTGCTTAGGTCAGTAAAATGCGAGAGCGGTATATTAAATTCTTAATAAACATCTTAATTTCATTATTGCTTAAGTGACAGATGATGGTGATGCAACAGTGTAAGCTCATTTGAGCAGGGACTGTCTCCTTTGTGTATAGCGCTGTGCCCGTCTGGTAGCGCCAGTGGCATAGTAAGGGGGAGGGGGGTGGTCCGCCCAGGGCGCCTTCTTGGTGAGTGGTTAGGCACCCGTTCTCCTCTCTGCCCCCCCTACCCCACTGTTACGTGTGCCTTTTCCCGCACCTCTGTAACGCTCCTGGCATGAGCAGCAAACCGCCTGCTGTCACGCCGGCGTCGGCTCTTCCTCTGACATCACTTCCTGGACCCGTGCCTAGGTAGTGACATCGGTGGAAGAGCCGACGCGGGCACGACAGCAGCTTGGGGGTTACTGCTCGCACCGGGAATGTTACGAAGGGACAGGGGAAGGGAAGTGACGTGCGTGCGCGTGGCAGGAGGGGAGGGGGAAGGAGTACGTGGAGGTGGGGGGGACAGAGGGCACCACCACCTCGGATGCCTCTCACTCTTGCTACGCCACTAGGTAGCACTCCAGTAATCATTAATAGCAGTAGTAACAGTGGGTGCCATGAGCAAGAGCTTTTAACAGCCAGAATATACTCAACTACTCATGACACAAGTCTCTTGTACCATAAAACTATGCAACTCAGCACCACTGCATCGTTGACTATTTTAATACATTCATTAGTCATATCAAAGATAGACTATTGCAACGCCATGTACAAGGGATCTCCCTTAAAAGAAATGCATAGACTGCAAATTCTCCAAAATACCACAATAAAAATAATTATGAAAAGAAAAAAATTTGATCACGTAACTCCTCTTTTAAAGGAAAAGCATTGGTTACCCATAAATCAGAGAATCACATATAAAATAGCATTACTCGCACATAAAATATCAGTAAACCAAGCTCCTGCATTCTTAGAAAGATTTCTAATACCATCCATCCCCTCTAAGTCTTTAAGATCTGAAGATAAATCCTTGCTAGTAGTCCCCTCGTTAAAATTCATTTATTCAAGGAGAGATGTGATTTTTTTTTCTGTTACAGCCCCTCAAATTTGGAATTCGCTCCCGATCAACATAAGAGAAGAAAAATTACACAGCAAGTTTAAAAGTCTCCTAAAAAGTTGGCTTTTTAAGGATGCTTTTAACAGATTCATTTAAGTTTTAAGATTTTACATTGGACTAGGAACACCGCCAAGTGAAAATTAAGTGGGTAACATTCCCCAACCTCTTCTTTCATTACCTGTCCCTTTTTATTTGTTTTTGAAGTGTACTTAAGCCCCCTTTTTTTTTCCTCTCTTTTTCAAAAGTATTATTTTATTACAATTAGTACTAATTCCCTTGTTTTTTTTAATTTTTATCTTAACCTAATTTTTAACTACATGTAAATCACATCGGATTTGGATTTTGCGATCAAATCAAATATTTTAAATAAACTTGAAACTTGATCCATTTATTTTAGGTGGCATTTTTCTTAAAATCTAGTAGGTCAGTACTGAATAGTGATTATGAGCCTATTTTTCTGAATGTCAACTGTGACCTTTAAAAAAATAAACCAAGGGGTTAATATTCAGCCGTGAGTATTTCACTGACTGCCGCCAGTGTTATTTCCAGATAGACAATGCCAGGTCATGTCTGGGCTTCGGCCAATGGCATAATAAGGCAGGAGGGGGGCAGTGCGCACCGGGCGCCGTCTTCTTAAGTGTGCTGCACCCCTCCTCCTCTCCTTGCCGCGTGCTGCGTGCCCCTTGCCTTTCCCCGTACCTTTTTACTTCTCTGGCGCAAGGCTCTGACATCACTTACAGCCCCGCACCTAGGAAGTGACGTCAAAGGGTGAGCCGACACTGATGTGGGCGTGCTGCTCACGTCGGAGAAATTCAAAAAAGTATGGGGAAAGGGGGAGGGGTGGGGAACAGGGTGGGGGAGGGGCGCCTACTGCACCGGGCACCGCCCACCCATACTACGCCACTGGCTTTGGCAAGGGATATTCAGGAGAGAGACCTGACCATGGGAAAGAGAGAGAAGGAGGAGAGAGATACCTGACTGCGATAATGGTGGAGGGAGGAGAGAGATACTAGACAATGAGGGAGAATTCAGGAAGATCTGTCAAGGAGAGGAAGAAAAATCATGGACCTTGGGGGGGAAGGGGAGGGGCGCACAGGAACATTTGTTGGGAGAAAGAGGTGCAGGCGGTGGGGACAGGGTGATTGATGTATGAGAGGACCACATTCTGAAAATAGGGATGGAAAAAACAAGGGAGGTGGTGACAGAGGAGGGAAGGAGAGAATTGGTGAGCACAGAGAGGTAGGAAGGGGAAAAGAGAGAGTATCCATGGAAAGGAAAGGACGGGAGATGATGGTGTCCATAAATGACAGAGAAGAGAAGAGACGGAAACTAGACAGATTTGAAAATGAGGAAGAATTTTGGAAAAAGTTCATCACAAAAGATGAATATACTGTAGGGCAGGAAGTAAAGAGAAGAAAAAGAGTGACTAGATATAAGGCCCTGGAAAGAGACTGCAGAGAACAAGGAAGCAGAACCAGAGATGCAGCACGAGATGATTAGAAAGATAAAAGCACCAGACATCAAAGGTAAGATAAATGATTTTTCATTTCATAGGGGGAGTAATGAGATTTGATATCACAAAGCAAGGAGTGGAGATGTCCAAATCAAGACTGGTGGACTCAATTGATTTCACAAGTCTCTTTTTATTTATTCGAAAACTCAATGGCTCAGATCTTCTGATACAAGTGCAAACAGTGTTTGTTTCTTGCACTTCAAGATTCGGTACAATTTCAGCGACTTGAAAAACTATTAGCATTTGTGGATAAACCAATTTACATTTTCTCTAAGGGCTCCTTTTACTAAGGTGCGCTAGCGTTTTTGGCGCATGCAGGAAATTAACACGCGCTGAGCCGGCAAGATGGTAAACACTGCATCGCCCTCGACTGGGGCCGCACAAAATACTTCACGGGGCCGCATGCGGCCCTCGGGCCGCAGGTTGGACACCCCTGTTCTAGAGTGTGTCATTAACAGCATAACGGGGATTGTTATTATATAATGAATTGTTTTTAAGAACTTTTGTTGGTTGAAGTAAGGTTCAGTAGTAAGCCAGCTCAAGCACGGGAGGAGGAACCCATCGTTCACCACGTGGATGATGCTCCCAAGAAAGCAGCCAGTCTTAGGGTCAGAATGTATGGGGCACCTCTATGGTTGGAATTTAATCTGTTATTGCTTGCAAAAGGCTGCTTTAGCTCAGGGGCACGGTTCATTAGCCTAAAACTTGCTGCTTTTGTAATCTCTTCTCAGGAATAATTCTTAGTACTGTAACAAAATATAAGCAGATATCTATTTTGTGTAATACTTAACCAATTACATAGAAACATGATGGCAGATAAAGGCCAAATGGCCCTTCCATAGCATCCACTATCTCTTCCTCTCCCTATTGGCTAAGGCTCTTAACATTTGCATCTCCTCTTCCTATAGGCTAAGGCTCTTTACACCTGCATTGTGATGTCATAGAGCTTTATAGTTATAGAAACATGATGGCAGATAAAGGCCAAATGGTCCATCCGCAGCATCCACTATCTCTTCCTCTCCCTATTGGCTAAGGCTCTTAACATTTGCATCTCCTCTTCCTATAGGCTAAGGCTCTTTACACCTGCATTGTGATGTCATAGAACTTTATAGTTATAGAAACATGATGGCAGATAAAGGCCAAATGGTCCATCCGCAGCATCCACTATCTCTTCCTCTCCCTATTGGCTAAGGCTCTTAACATTTGCATCTCCTCTTCCTATAGGCTAAGACTCTCTACACCTGCATTGAACAGTATGGTTATAGAAACATAAAATCAAATGATTGCAAGTGGAATATAATCATTCACCACATAAATGTATTCCAAAAAATCCCACTGCCTTAGAAGATTAAAAAGAGATAAGTTCTAACAAAAAATGGAGAAAAGACCTCAGTTTCTTCCAGGGAAAATTTCACCTGGAGGACCTCTATGCCAGCCATATTCAACTTTATAGCTGCATAGGAAAAAACATCCTAGGTCGATAAAAACTCCATATTTTCAAAACTCTTTAAATTTCTTATACTATATTGTCCAAAAAACAAGACCACACTTATCTCAATAATCTACTGTCCTCCAGGCATGGTCCGAATCCAAACAGTCCAATCTTCTCCCAGTGCCATAATTACTTCAAGAGCATGGGAGGAAACATTTCTCAGACTCCCGACAGGCTCTGTTTCGCTTATATTCACTGCATCAGGGGAGGTCTCCAGGGGTCGGGGAGGGGTGGAGCCAGCTGGCCCCTGGCCCCACTGTCTTGACTCTCTATCTGATTAAACGGAGAGTTGCAGCCCGGCACCAACCTTGCCAGATTAGTTGGGCGCGGAGACAGAACGTGGCTGACCCTTGAGCCATTTTCCCATGAACTACACGCCTCTCAGTAACCGCCATTCCCTCGATCGCCACAAGATGTAATAGGCTAAGGCTCTTTACACCTGCATTGTGATGTCATAGAACTTTATTGTTATAGAAACATAGTAACATGATGGCAGATAAAGGCCAAAGGGCCCATCCAGTCTGCCCATCTGGAGCATCTATATCTCCTCCTCTCCCTAAGAGATCCTACGCTTTCTTGAATTTAGACACAATCTCTGTCTCCACTACCTCTATCGAGAGACTACTACACGTATCTACCACCCTTCGGTATTTCCTTTGGTATAATCTGGTTGTAGCATTTATTTTTTTTATGCTTGCTTGCCAAGTTTGCTAATTATCATCATTATTAATATTATTCTATAATAAAGAAGATATATTTCCACATTGGCAGGCGGGGGATAGCCACCGCTGAGAACCTGCACAGTTCCAAATATAGTGCAGTCTCTCCCTAGACCCGTGTCCAGAGAAATGACTAAACTGTGTGTCAGAGGAGTTACTGGGTTAAGTGATTTTCTGTCCCTTTCTTAATTTACATAGCAGTACAGACTGCCTGTCGTAGAGTTTATGCTAATGGTCTTATATGCATAGATAAGCAGCTGTGTACAAAATTAGATCTCTCTGGAGCAGAGCTGCTGTTTGCTTGCACACATTTTCGAAATTAACATGCCAGAACTCGCTAACTGCTGATCTCTCGCAAATTTTAAATATACTCAGCGCTGGGAAAAGGCAGCTGGCAGCATCCATCCTACCAAATGGTACAGAAAGGGCAGAGGGTGGCCAGCAGAGCTCATCCAACCAGCCACTCAACTGAGGAGGAAATATTTTCAAGAGGCCCAATTTTGACTTTTGGTACAGGCCTTGACCCTGAGAATGTTGGATTACTGTAATCCATCTATCTATCTATAAAATCGGATGTACCTGTGTGTGAAACGCATGGAGATATTTCAACCAAACTTGGTATACATATGACTTACTATCTGGGGAGAAATACTGTGGGGATGGGAAGGGGGGTGACATGTAAAACTAATCGAAAAAGACAGATATTTAATGCCTCCAAGGAAATATAAGGCATTTGGCCAAGTGCAATCAAAGGCTAAAAAAATGAAACAGAGATATACATATGACTTACTATCTGGGAAAAAAAATACTGTGGGGGTGGGAATGAATACTGACACTCCCGATGCCCTTTAGAGAGCCATAGAGAGGCCCTCCTGCCCTCGACTCAAACCCCCCCAACGACCCCCCTCAAACCCCCGATCAGCCCCCCCCCCGCCGACCCACGACCCCCCCCCATTCCACCCCCCCGTACCTGGACATCGTTGGCCAGACGGACGGGTGCCAAGCCCGCCTGTCCAGCAGGCCAGCCAACGCAGGAATGGGGCCGGATTGGCCCAGGCTGCTCAAACCCCACCCACAGGTGCCTGGGCCAACCAGAGTAGGCCCGGGAGCCTTAGGCCCCTCCTGTGGGCAGGGCCTTAGGCACATTGACACAACCCGGCCCATGTGCTTAAGGCCCCGCTTTGGCCTCCTTATATTCGCTCCCAATTGGGAAGCGATATATTTTTAAAGCCTTGCTATAGTTTTCCATGATACGATTTCCAGGATATATATTAGAGAAGCTCCCACATTATATTCCTGGTCACTCTTTGAGGTCACAGAGGGAGAAACATTTTTGTATTCTTTCGAGGCGATCGCTCCATTCAGAAACTGCTTGTAAGCGAGCTTACCCTCGTTTTATGACTAAATTGTGGAATCAGATTTCTTCTACTATCAGGTCACTGGATGTGTTATTAACCTTCCATAAGGTTAAGAACATAAGAAGTTGCCTCCACTGGATCAGACCAGAGGTCCATCGCGCCCAGCGGTCTGCTCCCGCGGCGGCCCATCAGGTCTATAACCTACCTCTGCTTCTATCTGTACCCCTCAATCCCCTTATCCTTTAGGAATCTATCTAAACCTTCCTTGAACCTCTGTACTATGCTCTGGCCTATCACAACCTCTGGAAGTGCGTTCCATGTGTCCACCACCCTCTGGGTAAAAAAGAACTTCCTAGCATTTGTTCTAAACCTGTCCCCTTTCAATTTCTCCGAGTGACCCCTAGTACTTGTGGTTCCCCACAGTCTGAAGAATCTGTTCCTGTCTACTTTCTCTATGTCCTTCAGGATTTTGAAGGTTTCTATCATGTCTCCTCTAAGTCTCCTCTTCTCTAGGGAGAACAGCCCCAGCATTTTCAACCTGTCAACGTATGAAAAGTTTTCCATACCTTTTATCAGTTTAGTCGCTCTTCTCTGGACCCCCTCAAGTACTGCCATGTCCTTCTTGAGGTATGGAGACCAGTACTGGACACAGTACTTCAGGTGCGGGCGCACCATTGCACGATAAGCGGCATGATGACTTCCTTCGTCCTGGTTGTGATACCCTTTTTAATGATACCCAGCATTCTGTTTACTTTCTTTGAGGCTGTTGCACACTGTGCCGATGCTTTCAATGTTGTGTCCACCATCACCCCCAGGTCTCTTTCAAGGTTGCTCACCCCTAGCAATGATCCCCCCATTTTGTAGCTGAACATTGGGTTCTTTTTCCCTACATGCATGACCTTTGCATTTCTCTATGTTAAAACTCATTTGCCACTTTTTTGCCCACTCTTCCAGTCTCGTTAGGTCCCTTTGTAGGTCTTCGCAGTCTTCCGTGGTTCTAACCCTGCCGCAGAGTTTGGTGTCATCAGCAAATTTAATAACCTCACATTTCGTCCCCGTCTCCAGGTCGTTAATAAATATATTGAACAGGAGTGGTCCCAGCACCGATCCCTGTGGAACTCCGCTCGTGACCCATTGCCAGTCTGAGTAGTGGCCCTTTACTCCAATCCTCTGTTGTGAATACTTATCTTTTTTTGACTAATAGGTCATTAGATAGGTAGCATTTAAAGCGCTATTTGGTGAGGTCCCTAATAGCTTCCCCAGATTTACTGAACTATTAGGTAGAGCTGCAGACCAATATAACTCTAACAACCTGATCCTATCATTCCCAACTCTGAAAGATATAAAATACAAGACATTTCACAGCAAATCTTTCAACTACAAAAAGCAAACGTGCAGAACTCATTTCCCGTTGAAATTCCCACAACCACACTGTTTCGCAAAAATCTAAAAATGTGAAGGGTCATTTTCAAAAAGGACGTCTAAGTCCGACTTGGACGTTTTCCGCTAAACATCCAAGCACAGAAGTGTCCATTTTCGAAAGCCAAATCGCTAGATATCTCAAAAGATATCTTTTTTAAATTGCCTAGTTGGATGTCTAGGCCAACAAGACTTCCAACCCTTAGGACGCCTAACCTTATACCCCATTTTTGACCACAGAAAAGTTGATAGCATCCATGACCAGACCATTTGGACATGGAAGTGGCCATAATTGTGATGGACTCCAGACCATTCGGATATGGAAGTGGCCATCATTGAGATGGACTGGCCACACAGACATGCCAACAGAGCCTTAGAGAGCACTGTTGTGAACTTCACATAAAGACTGCCAGATGTACATCTCACCATAACCCCTTATTGTAACATAGCAAATGACGGCAGATAAAGACCTGAACGGTCCATCCAGTCTGCCCATTAGTTATACACATTATAAATTCTTTTTTCTTTGATATTTCTGGACCAATGATCATAAAGTTCACCTGGTACTGTCCCACCTGTCTACCATCCTATTAGCCTTTATGGCTTTAGGTGGCACCTATATAGCAGTAGAATAGGGTTTTGGTGGCCTCACACTTTTCACCATAAATGTAGTGATTAGAGTGGCTTGTGAGTCTAGGTCCTCTTTGGTTCAGTAGCCCACTCACCATTAGACACCTATGTGATACTCTAGTAGGCTTTCCCATACCAAGTTCTAGAATCAGGTATATTTTCTTTCATTCAGAATTTTTTTGGGGGGTGGGAGTGGGTCAGTGACCAGTGGTGAAGTGGGGGGTCATACCTTCATGTATCCAGTGGTCATCTGCTCAGTTTGGGTACCTTTGTGGCACTTAGATGCTTCTAAAACACATATAGCTCCGAACGTCTAAATTCCATCCAGGACATTTGGGGACAGGTTCAATTATTGCCTCAAGATGTCCAAGTTAAGCCCGCCCATAACACACCTCCCGACACGCCCTCTGGAGCTCTGGACGCACAGCAGGCAAAATACCTTCCTAGATGTGCATAAAACAGCTTCAAAAATTGGGACTTGGATGTCCCAATGATTAAAACGTCCAAGTGCCAACTTATGATGGTTTATGGACGTTTTGATTCTTTATGAGCTCCACGGCTTTTTAAAAAATGCGTACAAGGGGTTCAAAGAGACTCAGACTAATAATACAAGTCACCCGATTTGTAGGCTGAATTTCAGCCTCTTCATTTCTAGAGCTCACTGCAAGTCTCAGCTATCTAGAAAGCTCATAAGAACAAAAGAGTTGCCATACTGGGACAGACTGAAGGTCCATCAATCCCAGTATCCTGTTTCCAATAGTGACCACTCCAGGTCACAAATACTTGACAAGATTCCAAAATAGTAAGACAAGATTTTATGCTGCTTATCCTAAAAATAAGTAGTGGATTTCCCTAACTCCATTTTTAATAATGGACGTTTAAGAACATGCCCAAACCTTTTTAAAACCCTGTTAAGCTAACTGCTTTTTCCACATTCTCTGTCCAAACAAAAAAAATCCAGAATTACATGTTGAGTGAAGAAATATTTTCTCCAATTTACTTAACATTTACAACACAGTAACTTCATTGAAGGCGCCCTAGATTTTGTATTTTTGAAAAAAAAAAAAAAGTGATTCACGTCTACCTGTTTCACTCCACTCACTATTTTGGGGTGCAACAGGGATCGATGCTAGGACTAGTACTTTTTAACAAATGTATAAACAATCTGGAAACGAGAATGAGTGATGGGATCAAGTTTGCAGATGACACAAAATTAGCCACAGCTGTTAAATCCCATACAGGATTTGAGAGGCTCTTACCAGACTGAAAGAGTGGCAGGTGAAATTTAATGTGCAGAAGAGCAAAATGACACACATTAGGAAGAATAACCCTAATTACAGCTACAGCTTTAGCTTGGAAAAGAGATGGTTGAGAGGAGATATGATAGAGATCTATGAAATACTAAGCAGAGGGGAATGGGTAAATTGCAAATCAAAATGTGCAAAGACTAGAGGACACGGCAAGAAATTAATGAAATTACTTATTAATACTATTACAAAAGAGAGCAGAAATATTTCTGAAATCAACGTATAGTTAAGTTCTGGGACTCGTTGCCAGAGGATAAGAACATAACCGGGTCAGACCAATGGTCCATCAAGCCCAGTAGCCCGTTCTCACGGTGGCCAATCCAGTTCCCTAGTACCTGGCCAAAACCAGGTACTAGGGAGTAGCAACATTCCAGCATCTCAAAGAATAGCAAGATCCCGGAACCCCAATGAGAGCAACATTCCAGAGCTGAGATTGTGATGTCATAATGGCTCATTCCACAGTGCCTCAGAGCCAACCTCATCAGTGATGTCACAATGGCTTGATTGACCTATACTTGGCACACGTAAGAGCATAAGAAATCCTGTGTTAGACCAAGGGTCCATCTAGCCCAGCAGCCCGTTCTCATGGAGGCCAATCCAGGTCACTAGTACCTGGCAAAAACCCAAAGAGCAGCAACATTCCATGCTACCAATCCAGGATGTGGTAAAAGCATTTAGTGTTACTGTATTTAAAAAAAGATTTGGATATATTTCTGAGGAGAGCTATTGCTACTTTTTGGGATTCTGTCAGGTACTTCTGACATGGCTTCTTGGCCTCTGCTGGAAGCAGGATACTGGGCCAGATGGATCTTTGCTCTGACCCAGTCTTGCAATTCTTACATTCTTTGTGACACCTAGTAGCTACTCATGGGCTGCATGCAGACAAGGCTCCGCAGAGAGCTGTGCTTTGTGTCCTCTAGTAATGAAATCCACGTGGGATGGGGCCATACTGGACTTAGGGACGTCCTGCCACTGTCTAACCAGCCAATCGGGATGCACTCCAAGGATGGTCGCCTACATTGTAGGCATCTTCGCGAGCCTAGGGCTGCCTAATCTCGCCCAAAGCTAGGCGTGGTTTCGCCCGGAAGTGATCTTAGGCAAGCTTAAGCAGCCCTAGGCATCTGCCTAGGGTCACAATAGGCACCTGAAATGTAGGCCAGCAAAATGCTAGGCGCACTAGGAAAATACATGTGAATGTAAACTGCTTAGATGACCTCCGTTGATAGGCAGTATATAAATAACTTAAATATATCAATAGCTAATGAGCCATTAAAAATGATTGGTGTTAATTAGCATTAATTTGGATTTACGCATGCATCTGCCTAAGTGCTGTTTTATCATGCTGTGCGCCCCCAAAGGAGGTGTGGCCATGGGAAGAGCAAAGGCGGGTCAGAGGCATTCCTAAAATTCGGGTGAAATGTTATAGAATTTGGGAGTTGCGAACCCAGGTTGCGCGCCAAGGTTTACACCAGGTTTTAGCAGACGTAAATCCTCATGCCTAAAGTTGGGGGTGGGGACTGGTATGTTGCGCGATTGTATAAAGGGCCCTTGGCGGGAACCGCCATTTACAGAATATGAGTTTTCCATGAATCTTTCCTGCATCTAAATTTCAGCGCCATTTACTGCATCCGGCCCATAATGATCATTTTTAGGTTGCAGATCCCTTATTTTTTTTATTAGGCATTTATACTGTATACCGCCTATCAAAATTATCTAAGCACTTTACAGTCAAGCATTATTCCCTATCTGACCCGGTGGGCTCACAATGGTTAACAAGACTAAGATTGTTATAATGCCCCTGTATCGCTCCATGGTGCGACCTCATCTGGAGTATTGTGTTCAATTCTGGTCTCCTTATCTCAAGAAAGATATAGTGGCGCTAGAAAAGGTTCAAAGAAGAGCGACCGGGATGGTAAAGGGGATGGAACTCCTCTCGTATGAGCAAAGACTAAAACGGTTAGGGCTCTTCAGCTTGGAAAAAAGACGGCTGAGGGGAGATAGGATTGAAGTCTACAAAATCCAGAGTGGAGTAGAACGGGTACAAGGGGATCGATTTTTCACTCCGTCAAAAATTACAAACACTAAGGGGCATTCGATGAAGTTACAGGGAAATACTTTTAAAACCAATAGGAGAAAATATTTTTTCACTCGGAGAATATTTAAGCTCTGGAATGCGTTGCCAGAGGTTGTGGTAAGAGCGGATAGCGTAGCTGGTTTTAAGAAAGGTTTGGACAAGTTCCTGGAGGAAAAGCCCATAGTTTGTTATTGAGAAAGTCATGGGGGAAGCCACTGCTTGCCCTGTATTGGTTTGGCCAGGTACTAGTGACTTGGATTGGCCACCGTGAGAATGGACTACTGGGCTTGATGGATTCTTGGTCTGACCCAGTAAGGCTATTCTTATGTAATGTACCTGGAACAATGGAGGACTGAGTAGGGTTACCAGACACCTGGGAAAACCCCAACTTGTCTTCTTTTTGTCCGGGTTTTGGAAGTCCTCAAGCTCGGGACCGCGACTGTAGGGTGTCAGCGCATGCGCAGACATTGACAAGATGACATCATACGCATGAGCGTGATGCCATTGACACGACGTCCGCGCATGCACAGACACCCTTCAGACGCGGCCCGGAACTCTGGGAAGGAGACGCGAGGTTTGTGTGGGGGTGAGGCTGTGGCGGAACTGGGAAGGGTGGGGTGGAGCAGGGTTAGGCGACTTGACCAGTTTCACGAGGAGTTGCAGTTCCCCAGTTTCTCGGGCTGCTGCACTTACCATTAGCCTCCTCTGTTTTAACAGTTGTACAACATGCTCCCTCCCCAGAAACACTCTAGACCAGGGGGCGCTCAGTGTCAGTCTTTGAGGTTTGCAACCCAGGTTTTCAGGATTTCCCTAATTAGTATGTATTAGATTGATTTGCATGCACAGCCTCCGTCATACGGTTTATGGTTTAGAGTACTTCCCCACGGAACCCCCGCGAATGTTGAAAAACCGCGAATATGTTTTTTAGCAGGGGAGACAGGAAACGCAGGAGAAGGCAGCCAGGGCGCTGGCGAGTGAAAAAAAATCACTCGCATTATGCTCCGACCGTCTCTTCTTGTACTAAAGTCGGGCCTCACCAATCAGGAGCTGCTTGTCAAAGCAGCTCCTGACTGGTGAGGCCCGACTTTAGTACAGGAAGAGGCGGACAGAGCATTCCGCGAGTGATTTCCTTCACTCGCCGGCGCTCCGCCTGCCCTCTCCTGCCTGGTCATTTGTGGTCGGAAAATACCGTTAATGACCGGGACCGCGAATCGCGGACCGCAAATTTGCGGGGGAGCACTGTATTTATAATCCGCCTTTTACCAGGCGAAGAATAATAACACACACATAATAGATCGCCACAAACATTTCAGTCACCTTACGAAAATTAAAATTCTACAAAATATTCCACATAAAATTCTACATAACATACAAGCCTGGCAATAACAACATCACCAAACACTTCTCCTATGCCAAAATCAATCTCAAGCAACCTAATACAACTCAGGTTCTCAACGACCATCATCTCATACTGTATATTTCATGCAACAAAACAGATGCCGTTTTAACAATTTCTAAAAAGCATCCAAATTTTTTTGGGGGGTGGGAGCTTATTCCAGTCCTCTGGACCACACAAGCTCCTACTCTCACAGTTTGCCGACTCAGCTCTTTTCTTGATGGCAAAGCTAGGTCACGTCGCGTTGCTGAGGGCGACTTTTGCATCCCAACGTAAGGGGACGCACTGTCAATCAGATATTGCGGGGCACAACCTTGCCCACTTAGGGGAACCAGCAGCCATAGTTTATACTTAATTCTGAACTCAATTTTCAAGCCAATAAAGCTTGAAATAATCATCCGTTACGTGCTCATTTTTCTGAAGCCGGAACAACACCCGGATAATAGAGTTTTGTGCTATCTGTAAAGCTTTCAACACCTCCTTCGGAACCACCTTGCAATAGTCAAATACAGGCAATACTAGCGTTTGGAGAATGCCCGAAATCCCCACTGGCTGTGGACCTTGAGGACCAATACCCATTCTGAGCTCGTCGCGGAGGACGGGACCAATAACGAACCAATAAATTGAGCACCTGCTCCAGATTTTGTGCAGCCTGTCAGCTAAATTCTTCCTCCAAATGTGTGTCACAAGTACTTCTCAGTACATTGGCATGGTTCATATCCGGGGGAGCATTTTAACCCTGCTGCTCCCAATTACAGCTTAAATGAGCGCTAGCTGGCCTCTCGGGGAGGTTCTGAGACAAGCAAAGGGCGACCATGCCATTCCCCTGGGCTTTCTGCTTTGCCTCGGAGAAAATGAACGTTTAGTAACCAGTAAATATCTGACAAGGAATTAGCCGGAGGCACTAGGTCTTCTAGTATTGACACTCAATAGCTGTCAGAGTCCATTAGCCTCCCCACATGTATGCCTTTCACAAGGCATTAGCCAACAACATTTGATCTGATGCTTAGACGCTGTGAGCTCCTCAGTGCCAGAATGATAGCAAGATAAGGCAACTTTCACAGCCATTTACTTTGGCTACGCTGGCTGAAAAGTATCTTTGCTCCAGCCAGCCACAGGTACGCCTGGAGCTTTGCTGCACGCGGGATTTTAGCCAGATTGTTCTGGAGTCATTTCTTTCTCTATAATATTGCTAAAAATCCGTCCTTTCCTTTCTGAGCACGCTGCCAAGACCCTCATCCACGCTCTCGTTTGGATTACGGCAGTGCGCTTCTTGGGGGTCTTCCGCTAAGCCGGGAGTAGGCAATTCCGGTCCGCGAGATCCGGAGCCAGGTCAGGTTTTCAGGATCTCCACAATAAATATGCATGAGATAGATTTGCAACTCAAGGAGGCAGTGCGTGCAAATCCATCTCATACGTATTCATGGTGGAGATCCTGAAAACCGGATCTGGCTCCGGTTCTTGGTGACCGGAATTGCCTACCCCCGCGCTAAGCCATATCTCTCCCCTTCAATCTATTCAAAATGCTGCTGTGCACCTCAAATTCTGCCAGGGTCGTTATACACATATTACTCCTCTCCTCGGGTCGCTTCACTGGCTCCCTGTCCATCTACACATGCAATTTAAACTCTTCTTACCGACGTTCAAGTGTACTTCCTCTGCAGTTCCTCAGTATCTCTCCTCTCTTATCACTCCCTATATTTCACCCCCGGGGAGCTCTGTTCAGCAGACAAGTCCATCCTGTCGGTACCCAGCTCCTCTACTGCCAACTCCTGTCTCCATCCCTTATATCTTGCTACGCCGGATGCTTGGAACAACCTGCCTGGCTTGTTAAGTCAGGCTCCATCCCTGGCGGTTTCCAAATCCAGACTGAAAGCCCATTTATTTGAAGCTTCATTTACATCCTAACCCTACCAACATATCTGTCTTTCATCCCCTCACTGGTCCCCTACCACCTCTTCAGCCCCCTCCAATTCCCTTCTCGAGCAGTAAGTTCAGACTCCTCTTTGTACTATGTAAATCCACCTTATCAGCCCCCCTCTATTTCCCTACATGAGCACTTGTTCTGACTCTCCTTTTGTCCTGTGTGTCTGTCATAATTAGACTGTATACTCCCCCCTCCCGATTTGCGGTTTTGGACTCGCAATTTCGATTATTCATGATTTCCTAAAACCGGA
Source organism: Geotrypetes seraphini (assembly GCF_902459505.1). Taxonomy (NCBI): domain Eukaryota; kingdom Metazoa; phylum Chordata; class Amphibia; order Gymnophiona; family Dermophiidae; genus Geotrypetes; species Geotrypetes seraphini. The sequence goes on from NC_047085.1 coordinate 17,418,095, forward strand.
ATCACCCCCACCTCCCTCCCACCTCCTGGACCTTTCCGGACCTTACCCGGTGGTCTAGCGGTCTTTCAGGGCAGGAGCATCTTCCTATGCTCTTTCCCCGTGTAGATCACTCATCCAAAATGGCTGTCGTGAGTTCCCGTCGTAGTCTCGAGAGACTACGGGAACTCATGGCAGCCATTTTCTATGAGTGATCTGCACAGGACAGGAGCGTAGGAAGATCGCTCCTGCCCCGAACGACCGCTAGGCCACCAGGTAAGGTCCGGGATGCCAGGGGAAAGGCGGGAGGGAGGCGGGGGTGGGGGGGTGGGGTGTCAGAGCAGGCCCAAAAGTTATTCACAAATTTTCAATATTCGCAGGCCCCGCGAATATTGAGGAGTGTAAGCTCTTCTGAGCAGGGGGGGCCGTCTCTTACATGTACAATGGGCAGCACTGTTTGCGCCTGGTAGCGCTATAGAAATAAATTGGTTGTGGTAGCGGTGGGAGACAGGGCAAGATGTTTTGAGCAGGATCAGGAAAAAACAAACACATCGTATTTTCAGGTCCACGTTAGGTTATCTTCCATACAACCTTGACCTACACAGTGGCATAGTAAGGAGGGAGAGAAGGGGGCGGTCTACCCCAGATGCCATGTTTGTGGGGGGCGCCAGTACCCCTCCTTCTCTCCACCCTCCCATGCACGTGCCCCCCTTTCCCTTCCTCCATATCTCTAGTTGAAGTTGTTATTCGTAGCGGTCAACAACGCGCTCTTCGTGACCCCGTCGGCTCTCCTGCTGTCGCTTCCGGGTGCCGCGCCTAGGAAGTGATGTCGGAGGGAGAGCCGATGGCATCGCGAGGAGCACGTTGTTGACCGCTGCAAGCAACAACTTCAACTAGGGGGAGGGGAAGGGGGGACGCGAGTGGTAGGCGGGAACGGGGAAGGATCTGGGGGAGGGGTGCCACCACTCCGGGCACCTCTCGCCCTCACTACGCCACTTAGGGCTTCTTTTACTAAAGGATGCTATGCTTTTTAGCCTGCGCTAACCATGCGCTACAATGCTTAGCGCACCTTAGTAAAAGAGGGGGTTAACCTACACAACCAAGAGCAGGAGGATGTGTATCTGCCCCCACAATAACACAAGATAATGACAGAAAAAACACAAGCCACATTATTCAACCATAAGAACATATGAACTGCCGCTGCTGGGTCAGATCAGTAGTCCATCCTGCCCAGCAGTCCGCTCACGCACTGGCCCCTTAGGTCAAAGACCAGCACCCTAACTGAGTCTAGCCTTACCTGCGTACGTTCTGGTTCAGCAGGAACTTGTCTAACTTTGTCTTGAGTCCCTGAAGGGTGTTTTCCCCTATAACAGCCTCCGGAAGAGCATTCCAGTTTTCTACCACTCTGAGTGAAGAAGAACTTCCTTACGTTCATACGGCATCTATCCTCTTTCAAGTTTAGAGAGTGCCCAGCTATTTCAGTCTACTCTACAAATATACATCCCAGCTGCAAGCCATATAGCAGGACAATATGTATAATATCTCCCTTTGGCTGTGACAGCATCATGTCAACTTCCTCAACGGGACTGAGCAAATGAGCAATATTTCCCGCTCGGTTCGCGTCCAGAATACCTCTATCTAAGTCTAACCAAGAAAAATTCTTCAAAGACTTCAGCGGATCCAGAACACTGCGGCTGGGTTGATCTTCGCAAAAAGCAAATTCGATCATGTTTCCCCGCTTCTGTCAACACTTCACTGGCTTCTGGTGATTTCTAAGATTCACTTTAAATGTACCTGCCTAATTTTCAAGATCCTTCATGGCATTCTTCCTCCCCTAATCCCACTATCCTGGAATTCTTCGAGACCTGACACTACCAGATCCACCAACATACTCAAACTATCTTTCCCCTCGTTAAAAGGCGTCATGTACGCAGGTAAATTAGGGAAATCCCTTTTCTTCAAATTGACTGAGCTTTGGAAAAACTCCCTGCCCCGCTGCGGAACCTAGGCTCATTCCAATTATTCTGAAAGCATCTGAAAACCTGGCTTTTCTCCAAAACGTAAAGCTAGCTATCCTCTTCATAACCTCTAATTTCTTATTATGACCTTTCCTCATTGATTGTAAACTGTGCCGAGCTCTATCTTTATGGAGATGATGCGGTATACAAACTTAAGGTTTAGTTTAGAATACCTCTTGTTTGATATCTAATCACAAAGCTTTGAAATAATCCAGACAGACACAAGCAGCACACTAGCTGCCACAGGCATATATACGGTATGGCAACATAGCAGATAATGGCAAGTAAAGATTAAATTAGCCTTTGCAGTCTGCCAAGCTGTGAATCTTCAACGCTGAGCAGAGTACAGAGCAGGGCGCTAATGATAAAGGGATGGGACATCTTTCCATATAAGGAAAAGCTAAAGTGGCTAGGGCTCTTCAGTTTGAAGAAGAGGCGGCTCGGGGGGGGGGGGGAGGGGGAGGAAGATATGATAGAGGTCTATAAAAATAATGAGTGGCGTGGAAAGGGTCGATGTGAATCGCCTGTTAACTCTTTCCAAAAATATTAGGACTAGGGGGCTTGCGATGAAGCTGCTAAGTAGTAGATGTAAAACAAACCGGAGAAAATTCATTGCCAAAGAATGTGGTGAAATTGGTTAGCGTAGCAGGGTTTAAAAAGGTTTAGATAATTTCCTAAAAATGAAGTCCATAGGCCATTATTGAGATGGCCTGGGGAACTCCACTGCTTATACCTAGGATAAGCAGCCTAAAATCTGTTTTACTCCTTGGGATCTAGCTAGGGACTTGAGTTGGCCATTGTTGGAAACAGGATATTGGGATTGATGGACCTTCAGTCTGTCCCCGTATAGCAATTCTTATGTCTTATGTGAGTCAAGTATTGGACAATCAAGCCATTGTGACATCACTGCTGAGGTTGGCTCTTAGGCATTGGTGGAATGGGGCATTATGACATCGCAATACCAGATCTGGAATGTTGCTACTCTCTGGGTTTCTGCCAGGTATTTGGGACCTGGGTTGGCCACTATTGGAAACAGGATATTGGGATTGATGGACCTTCAGTCTGTCCCCGCAAGTATTGGACAATCAAGCTATTGTGACATCACTACTGAGGTTGGCTCTTAGGCATTGCCTTGTCACCTGGGTTGGCCACTGCTGGAAACAGGTTGCAGGGATTGATGGACCTCCGGTCTGTCCCCGTATGGCAATTCTTATGTTATGCTAATTACGGCATAGACAAGCTAGGCGCATGCCTAGGGTCCAAATATATAAGTTTCAAGTTCAAGTTTATTACCATTTGATGAATCGCTTATACAAACTTTCTAAGCGATGGAACAACTTAAAAAGCCACTAGTTAGTGGACAAACAACTATTAGGGTAAAAAAAAACAACGTGCATAATAAATATAACTAACAACTTTTTCTTGCAGTCAGGTTAAAGACAGACATGATAAAAGAAGGTAAGGTTGGAAAAGTTACAATTCATTCTATATTGAAAAATACATAAAAGGGAAAAAACGAGAGGGAGGGAAAAGAGTTGATTTCTGAAACAAAGTATGGAGAGTCAGAAATAAAAATATTAAGTATTAAAAGCATCTTGAAACAAAAAAGTTTTCAAAAGTTTTTTTAAAAGAGGTATGATCTTTTTCATTTCTGATATAATGTGGCAATGAATTCCACAGTTTAGGAACATGTCACTTCTTCTTGTGCCCTCGATTTTCAGAGAGGGGACAGTTAATACGTTTAAAGAAGATGACCGAAGAGAGCGAGGGGCATCGTAAGGAATAATCATTCTTGTCATAAATTGCGGTTCGTTGAAGGTTAAAACTTTAAATACTAGAAATAATATCTTAAAGTTAATACGGTGGTTAATAGGAAGCCAGTGTGATTTAATCATATACAGTAGGAGGGAGGCACCTTCTCAGATGTGCCAGCACAATGGTTTTCAAGGCAGACACAATATAATGGTCAAAACTAGTCTGGAGCCAAAGGAGGGCTACCAAAGGATCCCATACCTGATCAAACTTAGGAGACCCTTCCCCACCCACTCCATACTAACACAGAGGAGAAGTACCCTGGGAGAGAAGGTAAGGCATCACGCCAGCCTGGCTCCCTCTAAAACCACTTCCGGGTCATGGGGCCAGGAAGTGACATCAGAGGGAAAGCCAACGCCAGCACATGCAGCAGGCCGGGATAGGATTGAGGTAATTTATAAAATTAGTCAGAGACCACTGTTCAGGCAGTGGGCCTGATGGGCCGCCGCGGGAGCGAACCGCTGGGCGAGATGGACCTCTGCTCTGCCTCAGCGGAGGCAACTCTTATGTTCTTATGTTTTCATCCCAGGAACAGCTGTGGCTACAAGCAGGACCTCCCTACAGTAGCCCAACCCATCTAAGGGCTAGAAAAGCAACTCCAGGACCCCGGATACAATACAGATATTAATGAGTGTGCTACAAGTGGCACACACACCTTATTGAATACGGTTATTTACACGCTTCACTTGATAAACTTGGGTGTGTCCATTTAGATTAGTGACCGACATAGCCAAGGATGTAGTAAAGGGGGGGAGAACCACCTTGGGCGCCTTCTTGATGGGGGCGCCAGCACCTCTCCCCTTTCCCCCGCCATGCCATGCTCGTGTCCTCCATTCCCCGTACCTCTTTATAATCTTTGCCGGAGCTCACGCCAGCCTGGCTCCCTCTAAAACCACTTCCGGGTCACGGGGCCAGGAAGTGACATCAGAGGGAAAGCCAACGGCAGCATATGCAGCAGGCCAGAAAAGCGGCCGATGCTGGCGAAGATTTAAATAGGTATGGGGGGAGGGAAGGGAGGGCACGAGTGTGGCGTGGAGGTGCAGAAGGAGTGGGGGCATAGATGAGGCTGCAAGGGACACCACTGCCCCGGGAACCTCCTACCCTTGATACACCACTGGTGGTGGGTATACAGTGGAGAATGCCCCTTTCCTGTAAGCTCTGTGTTAACCACACAATCCTCAAATACTTATGATTTTAAAGTGTTTGAAGCTTGTGCAGATGAGGATGGAGCTTAGGCATTGGTGGCATTATGACATCACAATCTGAGCTCTAGAATGTTGCTACTTAGGATTTTAAAGGTTTTGAGGCTTGTGCAGATGAGGACGGAGCTTAGGCATTGGTGGAATGAGGCATTATGACATCACAATCTCAGCTCTAGAATGTTGCTACTTAGGATTTTTAAGGGTTTGAGGCTTGTGCAGATGAGGACGGAGCTTGAAGGAATGGGGCAGGGACAGGAAAAGAACTCCCGGGGACAGTGGAAAATTTGTCTCTGTGTCATTCTCTAGTTTACAGTAATAGTCCATAATGACTTAAGCTTTTATAAAATTGGCTTGTAGCACCTAAATTGAGACACTGAGTTATAGAATCACCTTTGATGTAAAAAAGAAAAAAAAAAACCTGTCTAATTTGACCATCAAAGGTTCACTCGTATCATAAATCATTGGCAGAATCCAAAAAGACTTCTCTTACAAAGTCATGAAAGGCAGTGAACTGATTTTCTCGTACAAGATCTTGCTTCCAACCCTTGATCATTTTTACGCTGCTGCTACTGCTAAGTGGGGAGTGTATGGCACAGTGGCTAAAGCTACAGGTTGTGGGTTCAAATCCCACACTGCTCCCTGTGACCCCAGGCAAGTTACTTACTGTAGTCTGCTTTTGCCCCAGGTACATTAGATAGAGTGTGAGAACACCAGGGGGAAAATGCTGAAGAATCTGAGAATGACAAATTTTTCTTCATCCCCGCGGGAACTCATTTTCCCGCCCCCATCCCCGCAAGCTCCATCCTCACGACCACATCACCGACTCACAAACTTTCCGAAAAGAAATAAAAACCCTGCTATGCAAGAAATCCATGAAGACTAACTAACACCGTATGAAACATTTCAATCTTCTGAAGCAACCCGCTCTACTCTGTAACACCTCTGGACATGTCCAGAAATCCTCTTCAGTAATTCGCCTTGAACTGCAGACCCTTTAAAATCATAAGTGTTCGAGGCTTGTGCAGTTAAGGCAGAGCTTACAGGAACGCGACAAGGACAGGGACAGCGACAAAACCCACAGATCGGGACGGGGATAGGGAAAAATAAAAAGGAAGGAATCAGTCCAGAGGAAGGCTACTAAAATAATAATAATAACTTTAATTTTGTATACCGCCATACCCAGATGAGTTCTAGGCGGTTCACATTAATTAAACAGAGTTACAAGTGGTTCCATACAAGATTGATCAGAGTTGCGAACAGCGAAGAGAAGTAAGGGGAGGGGTTCAGTAGGGGAGAGGTGGAGGTTAATGAAGGGGTATTAAGGGTCCTGGCCTTGGAATAGGTGGGTTTTGAGTAATTTTCTAAAGTCAAGGTAGTTGGGGGCCTTGAGGACCATTTGGGCTAGCCATGGGTTTAGTTTGGCGGCCTGAAAGGCGAAGGTTTTGTCAAGGAATTTTTTTGAGTGGCATAGTTTTAGGGAGGGGAAGGTGAAGAGTTGAATTCTGCGGGAGTTCTTAGTGTTATGGTTTAGGGTGAAGTGAGGGGAGATGTAGCTTGGGGATAAACCAAATATTGTTTTGTAACAAAAACAGGCGAATTTGAATATGATTCTGGATTCTAGTGGGAGCCAGTGGAGTTTGTGGTAGAAAGGGGTGATATGATCCCATTTTTTTCAGGCCAAATATGAGGCGAACAGCGGTGTTCTGGATTATCCTTAGTCTCCTGATGGTTTTCTTTGTGGCGTTCAAGTAAATGATGTTGCAGTAGTCCAGTATGCTGAGGATGGAGGATTGTATTAGTAGGCGGAATGAAGTGTCGTCGAAGTATTTTTTAATGGTACGTGGTCTTCATCATAAGGTATATGGGGACAGCGTTAAAGATCTGAATTGGTATAGTTTGGAGGAAATGTGGGAGAGGTACTATGTTTCTATAACCATAAAGTTCTATGACATCACAATGCAGGTATAAAAAGCCTTAGCCAATAGGAAGAGGAGGAGATAGTGGATGCTGCGGATGGGCAGACTGGATGGGCCATTTGGCCTTTATCTGATATCATGTTACTATGTTTCTATGTGTCATTCTCTAATAAAGGGGTCTCAAAATCCCTCCAGGGCCGCAATCCAGTTGGGTTTTCAGGATTTTCTCAATGAATATGCATGAGATCTATGTGCATGTACTGCTTTCAATGCATATTCATTGGGGAAATCCAGAAAACCCGACTGGATTGCGGCCCTCAAGGAGGGACTTTGAGATCCCTGCGTAAACCACTTAGGCTATAGGTTGTATATAAATGCTACAAATAAATCTGTAAATCACAAAGCTAAGAAAACAGCATGAGAGTGAACAATTCCAAACAGAGCAAGATAATATCCTCAGAAATTTTCCCCAGAGAGCTCAGAATGGATTAAGGCTAATTTCACACGGCATGGTATGGATAGAATATAGGATGCGATTTCAGTGGTGTCAATATTTTTTCCAGTCTTTTCCAGTTGAAAAGCAGCTCTGGAATGAGGGGACATGTGATGAAGGTGTAATTCTAAGGAAGGTGATGGATGCATGGAATGACCTCCCCGTTGAGGGGGTGGAGATGAAGACTGTATCTGAATTTGAGAAAGCTTGGGACAATTACATTGCCTCGCTAAGAGAGATTAAGGGATTATAGAGATTGGAAGGGGGAGGGAGGGAAATCTGGTAACCCTACGCAGGTCCAGTGACTAAATTTAGGTGAGATCATTAACACCAACTAAAACCTGGTATAAATCCTCCCCCCCCCCCACCCCATCTAACAAGCCTTCTTTTATCAAGCCGAGTTAGGAGTTTTTTTAAATCACTGGCCACTGTGGTAAAAAGCTCCTACGCTCAAAGAATTTCTACCGCAGCGGCCGGCAATAAAAAGCCCTACCACGGCTTCATAAAAGGGGGCCTTAAGCACAGATCGAGCATATTCTACAACAGGGCGTGCAAATTGTCAGAAGGCCCATGAGCCGGCCACGCCTTCCCATGGCCGTGCGGCCTTCTCAGCTCCTCGCACTAGAATTCGCACACATCTAGAATACATTTAAAAAGATATGCACGTACATTGTAATTAGTGCCGATAGTTGTTTGTTAGAGGCCAAATTATCGGCGCCGATAGGCTCGTTAACCAGCTAATTTTCACAGGCACACGGTGACATGGGCCCACATTTGTGTGTGCAACTCAGCTTACCATATATAAAATCCGAGGGTATGTGTCCTAGCCATTGTCCCATCCATGCCAACAACTACCGTATTTTCACGCATATAACGTGCACACGTGTACAATGCGCACACTGGTATAGCGCGCGGGAACAAGGAATTTATGTAAGAAAATTTTGGTATAGCGCGCCCACGCGTATACCGCACATGCTCCTCATTGAACTTTCATAATCCATGCCGGCGTTTAAGTCCTATTTATCTAACTGTTGCTTCGTATGCAAAATGACTTCACAAGAAATATCAGCAAATGCCGCCAGCAGGGAAATTACCAATGAAGTAATTTTGTTTCCCAGGTTTTCTATTGGAATGCCTATTCTATTGTGCTGCGGTGTTTTCTGTCTTGCTGGCGCCCTCCTCCATCTTCCTGCATCGTTCGCTGAAAGCCGCGGGCAGCGGATCCTATTTGCCTCTTGCGGCTGACCCAGAAGTGTTCCTCTGATGTCACGACATCAGAGGGAACGCTTCCCAGCCGCAGGAGGCGCATGGAAGCTGCTGCCGCGGCTTTCAGCAAACGCTGCAGGAAGACGGAGGAGGGCGCCAGCAAGACAGAAAACAATTGTATAACGCGCTCACGCATATAACGCGCATGGTTATGCTCGGGTTATAAAATCGTGTATAGCGCGCACGTTATATGCGTGAAAATACGGTAATCTCTATAATCCCTTAATCTCTCTTAGCGAGGCAATGTAATTGTCCCAAGCTTTCTCAAATTCAGATACAGTCTTCATCTCCACCCCCTCAACGGGGAGGTCATTCCATGCATCCATCACCTTCCTTAGAATTACACCTTCATCACATGTCCCCTCATTCCAGAGCTGCTTTTCAACTGGAAAAGACTCACTTCCTGTGTATTTATGCCATGGAAGTACTGAAATGACTCTTCCACCTTTCTTCCAAAGTATATACTGAGGTCTTTAAGTTCACCCCCATAAACTGTATGACGAAGACCACTGACCATTTAAGCAGCCCTCTGTAGACCAACTCCACCAGGGCCGTGACAGGGCAAATGAGGTTTTACGTGGATAAGGGTAAGGTGATGCCTGTCGGTAACAAAAATCTTATATACAAATACAGGATGTCCGGTGCAGTACTCGGAGAGACCCCCCCAGAAAAGAGACTTGGGAGTACTGATCGACAAGTCGATGAAGCCATCCGCGCAATGTGCGGCGGCGGCGAAAAGGGCGAACAGAATGCTAGGAATGATGAAAAAGGGGATCATGAACAGATCGGAGAAGGTTATCATGCCGCTGTACCGGCCAGGGTACGCCCCCCACCTGGAATACTGTGTCCAGCACTGGTCGCCGTACATGAAGAAGGACACGGTACTACTCGAAAGGGTCCAGATAAGAGCGACTAAAATGGCTAAGGGGCTGGAGGAGTTGCTGTACAGTGAGAGATTAGAGAAACTGGGCCTCTTCTCCCTTGAAAAAAGGAGACAGAGAGGGGACATGATAGAAACATTCAAGATACTGAAGGGAATAGACTTAGTAGATAAAGCCAGTTTGTTCACCCTCTCCAAGGTAGAGAGAACGAGAGAGCACTCTCTAAAGTTGAAAGGGGATAGATTCCATACGAAAGTAAGGAAGTTCTTCTTCACCCAGAGAGTGGTGGAGAACTGGAACGTTCTTCCAGAGGCTGTTATAAGGGGAAACACCCTCCAGGGACTCAAGACAAAGTAGATAAAGACAGGTTGTTCACCCTCTCCAAGGTAGGGAGAACGAGAGGGCACTCTCTAAAGTTGAAAGGGGATAGATTCCATACGAACGTAAGGAAGTTCTTCTTCACCTAGAGAGTGGTGGAGAACTGGAACGTTCTTCCGGAGTTTGTTATAGGGAAAAACACCCTCCAAGAATTCAAGACAAAGTTAGACAAGTTCCTGCTGAACCAGAATGTACCCAGTTAGCACGCTGGTCTTTGACCTAAGGGGCCAGTGCGGGAGCGGACTGCTGGGCACGATGGACCACTGGTCTGACCCGGCAGCGGCAATTCTTATGTTCTTATGACTATCCTGAGCTGGGAATGCACCCCGAGCTTCTATCCTGACCATTGCATTACAGCCGAGCAGAGAAAGCAATAGGCAGGGCACAATTTTGAAGCCCCTACCTCCCATGTGCCCTGTGAAGTCGCACTGCCCACACATGGCTTCTTATGACCCTGAACTCCATCCTACTTGTAACTTCTTTAAAGGTATAGTGTCCAGAATTTTACACAATACTCCACTGGAGACATATATAGGGTTACTAGACGTCCGGAATTACCCAGACACGTCCTCTTTTGTCCGGGTTTTTAAAAGCGTTGAGATTGGGACCGCGTCTGGAATTCATCCACACATGTGCGGATGTGATGTGGAGATGTCACACACATGTGCAGATGCCCTCCAGGTGTGGCCATGAAGAGACGGGGTTTGTGTGGGCCGGAGTTACGGGAGGGGGGGGGCAGAATCAGGCAGGGCTGGGAGCAGAATGGGGCGGGGCTGGGGGGGCGGAACGAGACGGGGGCCGGGGGCAGGGCGACTGAGAAAATATCGAGTCGAGCTCCTTTCTGGCTGAAGACCCGGTATACAAAGCTAAGTTTTAGTTTAGTTTAGAAAACGGGGTTTACACGTGGCGTCGTAAACGACGCGACGGACTGAAGGGATTGTAAGGAGATTTTGCTGAGATGAGCGAAGTGGTCTAGAAATAGAATAGGAAAGTAACAATCTATCGATAAAAGCCGTAGAATGTTCTATTTTGGCTCTGAAAGTTAGACGCCATGTTGAGAATCTGCCCCTGTACGACTCCTGCTTTTTTTCTTTCCGGCCATTCTTCTTCAAATGCACTCAAGCATCCTTTCAGGCGTTGCTGTTGCTTTTATATTTATTTTAAAAATCTATTTTCCGCCTACAACCTAGGCAGATTACATTAAAACAGACACCGAATATGTCACATAATCTTCACAACAAAACCACCCGCAACAGGTGACCCTACCACATCATTCCCTCTTCTAAAATTTCAAATATACAGTCTCACAGACATTTCAGTCGAAAAGGAATACCGCGATTTCACATTTCGCTCTAGAAAAAAAGAGCTCGTGCAAATAAGTAAGTTTTCAATTCCTATTTAAAAGATTTTAACTCCCTACATCAGGGCTGCCCAAGCCGGTCCTCGAGATCTACTGGCAAGCCAGGTTTTCAGGATATCCACAATGAATATGCATGAGAGAGATTTGCCTGCACTGCCTTCTTGGTATGCAAATCTCTCTCATGCATATTCATTGTGGATATCCTGAAAACCTGGCCTGCCAGTAGATCTTGAGGACCGGACTTGGGCAGCTCTGTTCTATAATCATAAAGCTCTATGACCTCACAATGCAGGTGTAAAGAGCCTTAGCCAATAGGAAGAGGAGATGCAAATGTTATGAGCCTTAGCCAATAGGGATGCTGCGGATGGGCCATTTGGCCTTTATCTGCCATCATGTTAATATGTTTCTATAACAGGGCTGCCCAAGTCCAGTGCTCGCGATCTCCTGGCAGGCCAGGTTTTCAGGATCTCCACAATGAACATGTATGAGAGTGATTTGCATACCAAGAAGGCAGTGCAGGAAGATCTTTATCATGCATATTCATTGTGGATATCCTGAAAACCTGGCCTGCCAGGAGATCTCGAGGATCGGACTTGGGCAGCCCTGCCCTACCTCATTTCAAATGACCTGGCAACTGGTTCCACAGTCGTGAACCTGCCACACGCACACATCCCTTCGCTACCCTGTACCTCTAACTCCCCCGGTGCGAGCAGCATCACCAACTCGCTGCCTGCATTGGCCTAGGCGCAGGACCCGGAACTGACGTCAGAAGGAGAACCAATGCTGGAGCAAGCAGCAGCTTGGAGTTTCTGCTTGCGCCGATGAAGAAAAAGAGGCACGTGGGGCGGAGGGGGACTGAAGGCACGAGCGCGGCATTGGGAGGAATGGGAAAGAGCGGGTGGGGGGGACGGACAGAGAGGAGGAGGAGGGGTGCCGGCACTCTCACCCCTGCTCCCCCTTAAATGCCTCCGAAGTTAGACGTAGTTTACAGAATCACATGCAGCACCTGTCTGCATGACTAAAATTTATGCCAATTAAAACTAGGCCAAAATACCTGTGCTTAGGTTGTGTGTGTTTCGGACATAGTGTTTTCGCGGTTCGCAAATCGTGGACTCGCTCATTCGCAGTCTGCTCCGACTCCCTCTTCCTGTAGTAAAGTCGGGCTACACCAATCAGGAGCTGCGTGTCAAAGCAGTACTGATTGCTGCAGCCCGACTTTACTACAGGTAGAGGGAGTCGGAGCAGACCGCGAGTGATTTTCTTCACCCGCCAGCGCTCCAGCTGCCCTTTCCTGCCACTCCAGCTGCCCTCTCCTGCCTCCCTTGCCTTTTGATAGGCGAAAAACCGAATTCACGTTTTTTAGAAATTCGCCGGGGTTCCTAGAACGGAACCCCTGCGAATTTTGGGGGAGTACTGCTCAGTCCTGGAGTACCTCTTTGCCAGCGGAGAACAAACAGCGAAGGAGACTCTGCAGTTCAATGCCTTTTATCAAATTTCAAGACCCGACACGATCGTGTTTCGGCCCCAAAAGGGTTTAGGCCTCAGGAGCCTAAACAAACAATTCTATTAGAGAAAATAATGTTCTCCGTGTTCCCAGTTTTCGGGAAGTCGGCCTCTCCTGCTTTCTGGGTACCACTTTGCCAGTCAGGTTTTCAGGATATCCACAATGAATCGGAGTGAGCAAAATCTGCTTATCACGGAGGCAGTGCATTCAAATCAAGCTTGTGCATATTCACTGCAGATATCCTGAAAGCCTGGCCAGCGAGGGGGCACCCCAGGACCGAGTGGAGAAACATCGCTCTGTAAGAGTGTACCAAAGTTTTAGGAATGCCCATCAGCCATCCATACTCCTCCACTAGCCACGCCCACTTTTGAGATCTGCTCACTAGAATTTAAGTGTGACACTTTATTGAATGCGCTTAGAAAGCTGTACATGTAAATTCGAATGAATGCCAATTATTGTATGTTTATTAAAATTTGATACCCCGCAATTTACAATAGATCAATGCGGCTTACAAAACACAAGAAAATTCGTTAAAACACGAAAAGAACGCCATTATCAATAGGAAAAAGACCTAATCAAATATTGAGGCGAGAAAAAGAAAAACATCTCTTTTTGCTGTGGCCTTGTGAATGAAGTGCAGTGGTTAAAGCTGCAACCTCAGCACCCTGAGGCTATGGGTTTAAACCCACACTGCTCCCTTTGACCTTGGGCAAGTCACTTAACCCCCGCCATTGCCCCAGGTAGATTTGATAGATTGTGAGCCCACCAGGGCAGACAGGGAAAAATGCTTAAGTACCTGAATAAATTCATGTGAACCATTCTGAGCTCCCCTGGGAGAACAGTAGAGAAAAATGAATGAGTGAAAAGCTTCAGCCTCTGACCAGAACTGGTATTGTGACATCATAATGCCTCATTCCACCAATGCCTAAGAGCCAACCTCATCAGTGATGTCACAATGTCTGGATTGTCCTATACTTGATCTCTTTTGCTACATTTTGATTTTTAAAGTGGCACAGTGTTTAAAGCTATAGCCTCAGCACCCTGAGGTTGTGGGTTCAAACCCACATGGCTCCTTGTGACCCTGAGTCACTTAATCCCCCCATTGCCTCAGGTACATTAGATAGATTGTGAGCCCCCCGTTCTGAGCTCCCCTGGGAGAACAGTATAGAAAATTGAATAAAAATTTTTTTAAAAAGTCCACTGACAATCTACAAATGACCTCAAATTAAAAAAAAGAGATTTCAACATAGACTTCAGTTTTGGAAATGAAAGTTCACTTTGAATAACTTGTGGAAGGTCGTTCCATAAGAATGGAAATAAAAAGAAAAAAAGCCGGATTTCGAGTTGATTCATAATGAGCCATTTTTGATAAAGGAAGTACCAGTCTCTGAGAATCAACCGACCGTATTGAATGGTTACAGCAGTCGAGTTTGATGGAGTTGAATAATGTAGAGCTTTAAAAGTCAAACAAAGAATTTTAAATTTAGATCGATAATATACAGGCGACCAGTGCAAACTTATCAACAAAGGAGTGACATGATCATACACTTTAGCCTTGAATAGAAGCCTAGCTGCTGAATTTTGAAATGTCTGTAACCTACTTAAGAATGCTCCATTGATACCACAATATATTGAATTGCAGTAATCTAACCTTGATGTTACAAAGGCATGAATTGATGTATGAATGGAGTCAAAACCTATGATCTTACTGACTGAACGAATGCGTCTAAGCCAGTAACGTTAAACAATTAAGTTGTGTGTGTAACTCGAGCAATGCATACAAATCTGTGTGCATAACTTTGGTCAGGTCCTTGGCGAGAGAAATAAAACTCTCTCTTTGGGTTTGGTGAGATATTTTCATGTTATGATTATCCTCCCACAAATTAAAACTATCCTTCCCCTCGCTAAAAGGCATTTCTCACACAGGAAAGCTAGGGACCTCCCTCCACTTCAAAATCACTGAGCTCTGGAACAACCTTACCTCCCCTCTTCAGAACTTGAGCTCTCTCCAAGTTTTCCGCAAACATCTGAAAACTTGGCTTTTCTCAAAAAATGTAAGTCTCCCTCCAACTTAGGAATCAAGGAAACTCTTATATCTTGGCATCCCAAGTCCTCTAAATTTTCTTCACACTTCTACCTCTAACCCTCTGTTGTAGTTCCTTCCTATTTCTCCTACTGTAAACCGCGTCGAGCTCTACGAACGTGGAGATGATGCGGTATACAAACCTAAGGATTAGATTAGATTAGATAGAATAAAATTGCATCCATTTCGCGACCTTAGAATTACAGGGTTCTTAGTGACAATTTTCAGTATTTTTAACTCCGATGACTTCCGGGTTCTTTCTGACATGTAGATGTTACAACACTTGCGAGGATTTATTGCAACTTAACCGTTCCTTCATTTCATAAGAAATTACATGGTTCTATGTACAGAAATTAGTCTATACAAGGTTCTAACTGCGAGCCAACTTTCGGCACAGTTAGAACTATGTAATTCTAAGGTCGCGATTTGTTACTGGACCTGTTGATCCCAGGACATAGTTCTGAAGGACCGATATCCTTTTCTTAAATCAGTAATAGACGCATGATGGTAATAAACGAACAGCCATACCCTGTAAAAGTATTCATACCTTTCCACATTTTTCTTATTCTGTTGTCTAGAAATACAATTCCAACAAGAAGAGATGTCAAATCCAACCGAATGGTCAGAAATCTTTTAGTTGTAGTTTGTATCAAAGTTTTAAAACGAGCAACGTTCCGAAAGACAACGTCCCGACTAGGATCCGAGTTTCGGCGATACCATCGCCTTCCTCAGGGGACAAGTTGTGAACTTGCAAAGTGCTGCAGTCTGCGCGGGTGAACTTGCTAAACGCGACGCACTGTCCACGTAAATGCGTCTTTTTGGATGAAGAGACGCTGACGCGATTACATGGACAGTGCATAGCGTTTAGCAAGTTCACCCACGCAGACTGCAGCACTTTGCAAGTTCACAACTTGTCCCCTGAGGAAGGCGATGGTATCGCCGAAACTCGGATCCTAGTCGGGACGTTGTCTTTCGGAACGTTGCTCGTTTTAAAACTTTGATACAAACTACAACTAAAGGATTTCTGACCATTCGGTTGGATTTGACATCTCCGGTGCCTCTTGTTGGATTTGCTTTGCTTTGAGGCTTGGCACCTTCTTTCCCCTTCCCCATAGAAATACAATTCAAAATGGCCCTTTTACTAAGCTGTGATAACATGGCAACATAGTTCATCACAGCAGATAAAGGCCTGAACAAAACATTCAGTCTGCCCAACATTATACATTCATGTTTAAATTGTCTTTTCTTTAATATTTCTGGGCAATAGACCCTAGAAATCCCCCTGGTACTGTCACCCCACAACCTCAAATTATGCCCTCTAGTTTTACCATTTTCTCTTCTCTGGAAAATATTTGGTTCTATATTAATACCTTTCAAGTATTTAAACGTCTGTATCATATCTCCCCTGTCCTGTAGCTTAAAATAGGCATCCTGTGATAACTGCCAAATCAGTGTGTGCTAAGTAATATATATATATATATATATATATATATATTTATTTTTTATTTTTCTTTGGGGAGTATGTTTGAAGGCAGAGAATAGACATTCCTGCACTGGGCCAGGGAAGACATCAATGTGAACTCCACTAATATGGAACATGAGACTTTACGGTAGATGTCCTGCAAACAACGGGATGGTTGGATAGGATGGAGTGAGTTTGGACGGCAGCTTCAGCATTTGGAACCTAGGCCAATACCAGGTGGACTTTATAGTCTAAGACCCAGAAATAGCAAAGAAGAGACAAGTTAATCCAGGGGTAGGGAACTTCGGTCCTCGAGAGCCGTATTCCAGTCGGGTTTTCAGGATTTCCCCCAATGAATATGCATTGAAAGCAGTGCATGCAAATAGATCTCATGCATATTCATTGGGGAAATCCTGAAAACCCGACTGGAATACGGCTCTCGAGGACCGGAGTTCTCTACCCCTGAGTTAATCTAATCATGTATTTTTAATGGGTATAACTAATGGGCAGATTGGATGGACCGTTCAGGTCTTTATCTACCATCATTTACTGTGATACTATGTTACCTGCCAGAAACCCAAAGAGTAGCAGAGCTGAGATTGTGATGTCATAATGCCTTATTCCACCAATGCCTAAGAGCCAACCTCAGCAGTGATGTCACAATGGCTGGATTAGATGGCAACTTCAGCGTTTGGAACCTAGGCCAAAACCAGGTGGACTTTACAGTCTAAGACCCAGAAATAGCAAAGAAGAGAGAAGTTAATCCAGGGGTAGGGAACTCCGATCCTCGAGAGCCGTATTCCAGTCGGGTTTTCAGGATTTCCCAGATGAATATGCATTGAAAGCAATGCATGCAAATAGATCTCATGCATATTCACTGGGGAAATCCTGAAAACCTGACGAATATGGCTCTCGAGGACCGGAGTTCCCTACCCCTGAGTTAATCTAATCATATATTTTTAATGGGTATAACTAATGGGCAGATTGGATGGACCGTTCAGGTCTTTATCTACCATCATTTACTATGATACTATGTTACCTGCCAGAAACCCAAAGAGTAGCAACATTCCAGAGCTGAGACTGTGATGTCATAATGCCTCATTCCACCAATGCCTAAGAGCCAACCTCAGCAGTGATGTCACAATGGCTGGATTAGATGGCAACTTCAGCATTTGGAACCTAGGCCAATACCAGGTGGACTTTACAGTCTAAGACCCAGAAATAGCAAAGAAGAGACAAGTTCATTTAATCATGTATTTTTTTAAATGAGTATCACTTATGAGCCATTCAGGTCTTTATCTGCCGTCATTTACTATGTTAATTAGTTAGTGTATCTACATAATTGTGTGCTGATTAGCACAGGATTAGCATATGAGCCCTTCCCACTTACCAAATGGCTGGTGGTAAGTTTTTAATGGCCATGCACTAATGGCAATATTAGTGCATGGCGGTTAATTTACTAATTTTTTTAATGGAAAACTGGCCATTTTACTGCCGCGTTAAAATTTTTCTTAGCATGCAGGAAAAACCTTTTTATCATAGCTTAGTAAAAGGACTCCAAAATGTACCTGGAGGTTTATTTCACAGATCTATACATTCTGCATTACATATTCAACAGGAAAGAACAATGGCCTAAAAATTCAAAAGCTAATAAAGTATAAGAAACCCAAAACCCTTGAATGAATAAGTCGTCACACCTTTTATCATAGCAAAAGTAGCATAGCCTAATTTCCAAGCATGACTGTAACAAGCAGTGGTACCCGGGGGGTGCCCCTCTCTCGCATTCTTTTCCGCCCCCTGCTTGATGCCCGTGTCAGCGTCAGCTCTCCCTCTGATGTCACTTCCTAGACACGGGACCTGGAAGTGACGTCAGAGAGAGCCGACGCTGGCGTGAGCAGCAGCTTGGAGTTGCTGCTCGTGCCGGTGAAAACTAGAGGTATGGGGAGGAAGTTAAGGTACACACGTGGCGGGGGGCGGAGAGGAGGGCTGGTGCTGGCGGCCCCCACTAAGACGTTGCCTGAGGTAGACCATCCCACCCACCCCTTACTATGCCACTAGTAACAAGCCTAATATTATAGCATCTGTTCTGATTTAAATACTAGTGAATGATGAATCAAGATATTTCTGTTGTATGAGATGAATTTGAAGTAAAGGTCTAAACATGGCAAACATAGATCTGCCAAAAAAAGTACAATTTGAGGGAACATTTCAGTGTGTTTAAACATCGCTAGAGGAGCCACTCAAATCCATCATTCTAATGTGAAAACTGTTTTACTATTAATTATTTCTATAGTGCTACCAGATGTTTTGCACTAGGAAGTTACTGCCTTCGTCAAGATTGATCAGAAGCTATGGAATTAAGTAAAAAACTAAGACAGGTTACAGTGAGGCCTAAGATTCCTTCAAAAGAACTAAGGGTCTGATATTCAAAGAAAGCAGAACTCCTGATGTTCCTAAATCTGTGTTCTATTTTTAGCCAAACTTAGGAACTCAAGTGGTCAGCTGAAAATCTTAATTTAGGTGCCAAAAATTATGCTCATATATGTAGGCCTGCCAGATGTCTGGGAATGCCTAGACATGTCCTGTTTATAGAGGACTGTCCGGAATGCCCAGACAGATTTTCAAACCCTGGTAGTTTGTCTGGGTTTCCCAAGCTTGGGGCCACGTCTGAAGGGCCTCCGAGCATGCTCAGATACAACAGGATGACGTGCGATGTCTTTGCTTCGCAGCAGCGCATGCTCGGAGACCACCCAGGAAAGCAGATGAGAGGGTGGGGTGAGGGCAGGAATGTGTGAGGCCACTTGCCTTCTTTTCTTCGAGACAAAATCTGATAACCCCAGGCCTGCCACTCATTTGCCTATACTTACAAACCCAGTGCTGAAATATCAGCGCTAAGTTCAAATGTTTATTTACTACTCTAAATCCACTCCTATTGCCACATAATTTTTATGCTTGTAAATTTAGAAGTTTAGCAAAATTTAAGCACGCAACCTTGGTAAATTTTCATATACGCCAGTTTAGGAGTATAAATACTTTAATGATTGGGTCCCACAATTTCAAGATTACTTCACAAAAAGGGTTGTATCAGATGGTGGCAAGAAGGGAGCTACTGCTGAAGGGAAGCCCTTTGTCCGGGTTTTGAAAAGCTTCCGACGTCGGGACGGCATCCGCGAATGCACGGATGCAACGCGAGATGTCACGTGCACGCACTCGACTTCATCACATCACATCTGCGCATGCGCGGATGCCGTCCCGACGTACGAATGGTTTTGGAGTTATGGGGGTTGAGACTGGGGGGCGGGACAGGCCGGGACGTGGGCAGAACTGGGGGGTGGGGCCATGAGTCCAGATTTTCCTGACGGGAAAATCTGGTAACCCTACATGAGTCCAATACAACATCTGTGGCAAGACTTGAAGACTGCAGTCCAGAAAAGATTCCCAGCCAATGAGGTGCAGGGTTTACCCATTGATATTGGTAGACTTCGTAGACCTTTATCCCAAATAACTCATGGCTGTTACAGCTGTAAAAGAAGCTTCCACGTGACTTCTTGGATAGTTCTATCATCAATGTTTCATGCAACGAGTGTGGTGTATGTTGTGTAGTTAAGTGACGCAAACCTATAATATTTTTTAGACAGCAAAATGTGAAAAATGTATAAGGGAGACTTTTGAATGACACCGCATATCAAAACCTCCAGAGGGGTACCTACTCCATTCACGGGACCTCCTTCCATATCAACACAATGTGCAAAATGTGGAGGTCCATTACCTTTTCCAAGCAATACAGTAAAAGTCCAGACTGAAGGACAGGAGCAGAAGGTACCAGCGAAATACCGTGGATTGATAAAACTGATTCAAGGACTTAGCCAGGGCCTAGGTGAGGCCTAGACAGAGCAGCACTGCTGAGCCTGTAAGCAAGATGGGTGCAGATGCTGTTTCCATGGTAACTAGTGGACCAAATCCATTAGAGCTTCTAATAATAACTAACCTTCAGCATTAAATCTGTTGTTTTTTTTTTTTCTCTCCATATCTTAAGGGGTATTTACCGAGTAATATATAATTAGAACAAAAATTCTGGAACCAAGTCATCAAAACGCCCTAGCAGATGCCTACAATTTGCAAAGCAGCACAAATTCAGAAATTTCTCCGTTTTATAGTTCACATGGCAGGCGTAAATAGCTCAGAATAAATTGGGTAAAACAGGAATACAAGTGATTTTATTATTTCTAGTGATAAGCAGAGACAGACAGAACAGAAGTGGGGAGTCTTTGCATAATAAAAAACCATTAACATCGCCGTATTTTCCAGTTGGGGAGGTTTTAAATACTTTTAAAGCAAAAAACAACAACAACAGTATTTTAAAGAGTTTAGAACTAAACTGCCACTCTTATGGTTTTTTTTTTTTTTTACAGAAATAAGGGATCCTTTAACTAAGGCGTGCTAACCGACTTAGCTCGTGCTAAATGCTAAGGTGCATATTAATTATATTCGAAATCGGTTAGCGCACCTTATTAAAAGGACCCCTAAATAATTTGTATAAATATATATATATATATAAACAACCAGATCTGAATAAGAGACCAAATATATATACAGCTGCCCCCCACACACAAAATTTCCTTGTTTTAAAAAGTGCAATCAATCATTTCTTCAGAAATAAGCCTCTTTTGCACATGTGTATCATTATTTTTGGTTTTCCCCTGAAAAGGGCATTAACTTCACAGAGAAAAACACATCCCACCATCACGACAGTTTCAGTCATTAACCAAGAAAAAAAAACACCCAAACGAAAGGAGCCCAGTTTTTAAAAGCATTGTTTCCAAACCTTAAATAATAATAATAATAATGTTGAATGGAGAAGAGAGAAAAATCAACACACAGATATAATTATGGGAAAAAAGCCCAGGAAACCATTTCTCCCCCACTGTAGCTGCCTGTCACAGCATCTTATGAAACTGAAGGGGGCGGAAGGGGAGGGGGCACCGGCACTAGTCAATGAGCAGATTAAAATTTCATACCGGATTGCTGCATGCAGTCGGTACTACTTCCCAATTACTATGTTTCGGGAGAGGGGAGGGCGAGGGGGGGAGGTGTATTCCCATTTTAACACAATGCAAACATCTTTAGAATGCATCGGTTTATTGCACAGCAGATCGAAAGCTAGAAAACAAACACTTGGCCAGAGCCGGACTGCAGAGATCCGTCAACCCTTATTGAAAGAAGCACAGTTTAATGATTTCCGCCCATTTTATTCTTGTTGATTTTTTTTTTTTTTTTTTCCCAGCTTGGACTTACCATGTCTGAACTGAGCTGGGCTAAAATGGCGAAGGTGGAGAGCCGATCACAGGAACATTTAGTTCGGAATGAATCGAACGGGACTGTACGGCAGCCTCGGAAGGACCAAGCACCAAGCTGAGAAGATCTAAGGGGGGGGGGGAGGGAGGGAGGGAGAGGGGGGAGAATGAAAACCAGGGGGAAGGGGAGGAGAGGTAAAGAAAAATTGAGGGGGGGGAGGAAATCAACACACACCGTGAGAATCAAAGAAATCAACACCCATTGCAAAATCTCAAAACATCAAAAGAAGGGATGGGTTGAAATGCTGAAGGAGATTTTTTTTTTTTTTATAAATCCAGGCTGGGAAAACAGAGTTGCTGGGTGGGAGGGGAGGGGGATTTGGATGCGTCATATAGTGAAATGTGCAAAAGCACATCGGACACAAACATATCCACACAGACAGGAGATGAACACATACATCTTTTTCTGGGGCATGAGGGAACCACAGCAGCAAAGGGACAATTGATATAGGTTTAAATATAGATTGGATCTAGACAAAAAAAAGTGGAGCATCCATCACCATCCTTGCGTTCAATGCATGCAAATGAGAATTACTAGTACTTGTTCTGTTCGAACTCCTCCCCTGGGCACTCGCCCCAGCACAATTTTTTTTTTGCCTAGAGGGCACAGCCACAGGGAAGCCAAAAGCGACAGGATTGGAAAAGGGGTCAGCACCAGGGACAACACCAAAAAAGTCGATTAAGACTTACGATGTATCAGGAAAACTCATAGAGCAAAACAAAAGGACCACCCAGGCAGTAGGAGTTTCATCAAGGGAGGAGAGTGCAATGAATTTCCATCAACGATTAAAATATGCTTCCGCAAGATTACAAGATGAAAACTTTGATTATGGTTTTTCTTCTCTGAACTTATATTTAGGTTTAATAATAATAATAATAATAGCAGTTTATATACCGCAGGACCGTGAAGTTCTATGCGGTTTACAATGGTTAAAAGATGTTACAAATTAAGTAGAATAAACAACATAAGAACATAAGAAGGTGCCTCCGCTGAGGCACACCAGAGGTCCATCTCGCCCGGCAGTCCGCTCTCGCGGCGGCCCATCAGGCCCACTGCCTGAACAGTGGTCTCTGTCTAATTTTACAAATTACCTCTAATCCTATCCCTCTAACCTTACCTCTACTCTTATCTGTACCCCTCAATCCCTTTGTCCTCCAGGTACCTGTCCAGACCTTCCTTGAAGCCCTGTAGCGTGCTTCTGCCTATCACATCCTCCGGTAGCGCGTTCCATGTATCCACCACCCTCTGGGTGAAAAAGAACTTCCTGGCATTTGTTCTAAACCTTTCCCCTCTCAATTTCTCTGAGTGCCCCCTTGTACTTGTGGTTCCCCATAATTTGAAAAATCTGTCCCTGTCCACTTTTTTTAGAAGCTCGTTATTAACAGCGCTAGAGATCAGTTATTGTGGAGTAGGATTGTACAGGTTGGTTTAAGGACTCCTTTTACAAAGGTGCGCTAGCATTTTTCGCGCACGCTAGCTGATAAATTACCGCCTGCTTAAAAGGAGGCAATAGCGGCTAGCACA
Source organism: Geotrypetes seraphini (assembly GCF_902459505.1). Taxonomy (NCBI): domain Eukaryota; kingdom Metazoa; phylum Chordata; class Amphibia; order Gymnophiona; family Dermophiidae; genus Geotrypetes; species Geotrypetes seraphini. The sequence continues at coordinate 17,441,325 of NC_047085.1, forward strand.
CGCGCAAAAAACGCTAGCGCGCCTTTGTAAAAGGAGCCCTAAGTTTCACATTTAAAACCATAATTGTCCCGTGTTTTTTATCATATTAGCGTCATCTGTCACTCTTCTCATTTTATCCGTAGTTTCTCATAAATCCTTTTCAACTCATATGATATTCATTTTTCCAAATCGGAGGAGGTTGTGACGGAGACCACCATTCGGGGGTTCAAGGGCAAGTTGGATGCACACCTTCTTGCGAATCACATTGAGGGATACGGGTAAACAAGGTATTCATCAGGGAACACCTAGCTTAGCCTCCGCGTGCGCGGGTCGCCGGTCTAGATGGACCTAAGGTCTGATCCGGTGAAGGCATTTCTTATGTTCTTATGTTTATACATATTGTTATGTTCTTTCTTGGCTGTTTATTGGATTCCTGACAAAGCCAATGTCGAGTCTACACCACTTAACCTCTACACATCATAAGGTGTTTTATAATATACGTTTTTAACTTGGAGGTTTCTGAATCATCCGGGGTTTTTTTTATTTTATTTTGGTCATGCCCAGTTTTTCTGCCACTTTTAGGGCTCCTTTTAGTAAGGTGCGCTAGCGTTTTTAGCGCACGCAGGAAATTACCGTGCGCTACACCGCGCGCTACGCTTCTAGCATTAACGCCAGCTCAATGCTGGCGTTAAGGTCTAGCGCGCGCTATTCCGTGCGTTAAAGCCCTAACGCGGTTTAGTAAAAGGAGCCCTTAGTGTTCTGTGGAAATTACATGGTTTTCTTTCTTTTTTTTTTTTTCTGTAGTCTGCAAAATTACAGAAATGATGCTTAAAATTGAAAATAAGAAAACAGACTTACAAGCATGCTCTCATTTAAGTAGTGATTTTCCCTGTTCGCTGATTTTCCGAAAGAACTGAACTGATTTGTTTTATTTGTTGTAAAATTTTTATGTATGTAATATTTTTGTAAACCGTTTTGGTCTAAAACGGTAGAGAAATTTTTAAAATAACTAAATAAACATAAGAATAGACTTACTGGATCAGACCAATGGTCCATTTAGTCCAGTATCCTGTCTTCACGGAGGCTAATCCAAGTAACAAGTACCTGGCACCCAAATATTAGGAGCATTCCATGCCACAAATCCAGCTGTGGCTTCTCCCATGCCTGTCTCAACAGCAGTTTATGGACTTTTCCTCCAGGAACTTGTCCAAACTTTTTTTTTTAAACCCGCTACATTAACAGCTCTTACCACATCCTCTGGCAACTCATTCCAGACCTTAAGTATTCTCTTAGTGAAAAAAAAAATTTCCTCCTATTGGTTTTATCCATTGTAAGATAATCTCTCAGTCTCTGTATTAGTCTCCTTATTAAATGAAGCTTAACGAAAACCCGAGATAACACTACTTTAATGTGTGGCTTAAATGATAGCATGGAGTCTAACAAGACACCCAGATTATTTATATTGTTTTAAAACAGAAATAACTGTTTTTATCCAACATTATATTGGATGGAAACCTTTCCAGCTGTTTTTCACTGTCCAATGATTGATGCTCATTGGGTAATTATTCAGTTAAATTACACAGACTGTCAAGAACTCATCAATACTATACTATTGTCCCTTGATAATTACATTTTGGAGATCTATTTGGGATCAAGTGAACAATATATTAGAAAGTCCAGTGGCATTGACGTACGGTACCATCCAATTTGGTACGTTCATGAGGGCTAAAAGCCACATATCTGCCCGAAATAACAAACTTCTCTTTATAATGACAGGGGTTGCCATACAACTTATTTTGAGGAATTTAGATTAAATTACACTTTCTGGTGGGAATCTCTTTGTTATACTTTGAAAATGGAGCGTATGATGGCCATACAACAGGGACATTATAAGAAAGGTATGGATGTTTGGGAGCCATTGACAGAATTCTGCAAGGAGTGATTGTTGATTTGGCCCTTTGATCATGCACGTCTAGGGAGGGTGGGAAGATATATTTTTAATTTGAGTTCAAATTGTTGGATGTGTAGGGTGTGGTGGGGTGATATATGTATTTGCCATAGAATATAATTTTGATTGAATTTAAGTGATTTTAAAGTATAAAATGACTGTATAATATGTTGCACTTATTTTTGGCTTTAAAATGAATAAAAATTTATACATAAAAAAAGAACTCGTCAATCTAAGGTATCAGTTCAGGGAGTGTTATGAAACTTTTTACCAACTGAGATCAAGCAGACTTCAAGTGTGTTGCAATTTCCATAATTCCTAAACTACAAAAAATTTGGGGGGAGTTTAATTCACTTTTTTTTTTTTTACTTCCCCTGGACCACTTTCAAATCCAACAATCTACTACAGGATTCTGCTTTTGAAATTATCCACAAAAAAAAAAACTACATATACTTAGGGCTCCTTTTACTAAGGTGTGCTAGCGTTTTTAGCGCATGCACAAAATTACCGCGCGCTAAACCGTGCGGTACGCATCTAGAATAACGCAATTTAGCGTGCGCTATTCCGCGCGTTAAGGCCCTAACGCACCTTAGTAAAAGGAGCCCTTGAAGTAATGCTCAGACCCAAACCATAATGAATCAAGCAGAGAGTGCCATTGGGGCCATCACAACACTTACTCGGTCCCATGAACATAGCACATGATGGCAGATAAAGACCTGAATGGTCCGTCCAGTCTGCCTTGTAATCCCTTGCATTACAATTTCCTGATTAAATTCAAATGTATTTTTTCTTTGTTATTTCTGGGCCATAGACCTTAGAAGTCCACCTGGGACTGTCCTCAGGTTCCAACTACTGGAGTTTCCGACGAAGCTCTTGCCAATCTATCCAGTCAAAGAAATCAATCAGATTTGTCTGGAACAATTTATTAAAGCCATGTTGTCTCGAATCTTGTAACTCTTGTAATTTAGGAAAAGTATAATGACAATATTGTATTGTATTGTGTTTATTTATTATTCGTGTTGTTTGAGAGAGCATATACGAGTCTCAAAGTCCAGAAAGCTTCATTATTCCATCCAATACATCGATTTAGTTCAGTTGCCAAATGGCTCGGGTACCGGCGGAAGAAAACTCTTCCAGAGATGCAAAACGATGTCCACGCAAAGGTTGTTTCAACTTTGTTAAAAGGTCAAAGTCTGGTGGTCTCATGTCTGGACTGTAGGGAGCATGAGGTAACATCTGCCATATATTGAAGAACTTGCACGGTCTGTGTCCCGTATATGGCCATTCAGTTGAGGATGGGCTGAGATGGTTTAGATAGGTTGCAGTGAGCTTTGACGGAGACTCCAGTAGATGGAACTTAAGCACAGTACAGGGCAGAGCTCTGGGTTTCTGGCCCAGAAATATCTAAGAAAAAGGACAATTTAAATTAAATCATTAATTTATAGAGTGTGTGCGGTTGGGAAGACTGGATGGACCATTCGTGTCTTTATCTGCCACCTTATGTTATTATGTTATAGAATAAGAGGGGATCCATACCTAATTTAGGTACAAGGATTTGTAACACATTTCAGTTGATGGAAATGGTCGCACCTAAAGTTAGGCGTGAGTCCCAGGCACAAGCACTAATCTGTGAAGCATGCTTAACTTCAGGTGGCATTTCTAGAATAATGCTGAGTGATTTTATTTTGTGCCAATTTTTTAGGCACCATATATACAATTTAGGGCTAGATTTTCAAAAATCTGCAAACAAAACCAACGGGTCAATTTTTAAAAAAGTGAATCATTCTCCAAAAAACGCTCATGCAAATGAGGTTGGCGAAGAGTAGTGAATATTTGTTACATTTGCATATGCCCATCACTGGTGATAGGGTTGGGCACATGCACAGAATAAATGCAAAAAAAAAAAGACCCAACCAACAACAAAGCGAGCCGCCAAAGTCATGAAATCCTCCACCCAACAGCGAGACAGATGCCCACTCTCCTGCCACCAAGCAACACTCCCCCCCAGCAGTAGAAGAGATGCCCATTATCTCCCTCCACCAAGCAACACACACCCCAACACCCTCTCAGCAACGGGAGAGATGCCTACGCTCTCCCACCACCACGCAACTATCCCCCCCCCAAGCCTCTGACGACCCCCACCCTCTCCCCCTTACCTTAAGTAAATGGCTGTCCAGAGGGATGCCTACTCCCTATGGCCAGCTGGCCCACCTCTTCAAAATGGTGGGCCTTCCCCAGAGAGGAGCCAAAGGCTCGGATTGGTCCAGATGCATTAGGCCCCTCCCATACCAGGGGCCTTAAACAACCTGGGCCAATCAGAGTCTCAGGCCCCTTCTTGCACCAGGGAGGGAACATAAGAACATAAGCAGTGCCTCTGCTGGGTCAGACCAGAGGTCCATCACGTCCAGCAGTCCACTCACGTGATGGCCCATCAGGTCCAGGACCTGAGTGTAATCTTCTATCTGTACCCTTCTATCCCCTTTTCCTTCAGGAAATTATCTAATCCCTTCTTGAACCCCAAAACCATACTCTGTCCTATCACACCCTCTGGAAGCGCATTCCAGTAGTCCACCACCCTTTGAGTGAAGAAGAACTTCCTAGCATGAAGAATGAAGCATCTTCAGAAACCTACTCTGGGGCCTTCCTTCTGTCGAGTTCCTCTTTGATGCAACTTCCCATGTCATTCTCTAATTGCCATCATAGGATACAGTTCAAATGTGCAAGTGTGGTTTTTTCAAACTCCTTTATGGAATATTTGACTCTTTGATTCCCCTTAGTGGGAATTCCTTTAGATCCTGCTATTCAAGAATTACAATTCACAAATTAGCATTTTCTTCTCTGAAAGGTATTAAATGCACTGGGAAGCCTAGTAAATCTTTTACCTTTAAATTGGTGAGAATTTGGAATGGACTTCCAGATTCTCTAAGACTGGTAGATCAATTATTTCAATTTCGAAAAAGTTTAAAAACCATTTTGAAGAGGTGGGCCAGCTGGCCAGATGAGGTAGGCATCCTTCTGGATAGCAATCTACGTAAGGTAAGGGCGAGAGAGAAGGGGTCATTGGAGGCACGGGGGGTAGTTGCGTGGTGGAAGAATAGCATGGGTATCTCTGCCGCTGCTGAGGAGGTATTCAGCGGGTGTTGCTTAACAGCAGGAGAGACTGGGCATCAGTTCTGTTGCCGAGGGAGTATTGGGGGGTGTTGCTTGGTGGGGAGATGTTTGGGGGGGTGCCTATGCTCTCCCACCAGCATTGCAACTCACTACCCCTGCCTCCGACGACCCCCACCCTCTCTCCCCTTACCTTACATAGATGGCTGTCCAGAGGGCTGCCTACTCCCTCTGGCCAGCTTGCCCACCTCTTCAAAATGATGGGCCTTCCCCAGAGAGGAGCCTAAGGCTCTGATTGGGCCAGACACATAAGGCCCCTCCCATAAGAGGGGCTTTAAACACCCTGGGCCGATCCAGGGCAAGCAGTGGCTTCCCCCATGTCTTTCTCAATAACAGACTATGGACTTTTCCTCCAGGAACTTGTCCAAACCTTTCTTAAAACCGGCTACGCTATCCGCTCTTACCACAACCTTTGAGACTACCAGGACAGATAGGGAAAATACTTACCCCCTTTTTATTACGGTGCGCTAACCGATTAGCGAGCGCTAAATGCTAACATGCATGCTAATCAGTTAGCACACCTTAGTAAAAGAGGGCCTTAGAGTCCCTGAAGAAAGCCGCTAAAGCCTGTCACTTCTTCCTCTATAATATTGCCAAAATCCTCTATGAGCATACTATTAAAACCCTTATCCACACTCACATCACCTCTCGCTTAGATTACTGCAACTTGCTTCTATCAGGTCTTCCACTCAACCATCTCTCTCCTCTTCGATCCTTCCAAAATTCTGCTGCACGACTTATATTCCATGAGAGCTTCCCATCAGCTTTCGAATACAGTTCAAACTCCTCTTACTGACCTAGAAGTGAATTCACTCGGTAGCCCTGCAATATCTCTCCTCATTAATCTCCCCCTATGCTCCCTTCCGCAAACTCCATTCATCGGGCAAGTCCTTCCTATCTGTACCTTTCTCCCCCACTGCCAACTCCAGACTCCATCCCTTCTATCTTGCTACGCCATATGCCTGGAACAGACTGCCCGAGCCATTACGTCAACTTCCATCACTGGCAGTGTTCAGATCCATAGAAACATAGAACATGATGGCAGAAAAGGGCCACAGCCCATCAAGTCTGCCCACTCAATTGACCCTCCCCCTTACTGCCCTCTTAGAGATCCCACTCTGATGACCCCTCCCCTTAACTCTACCCTCTTAGAGATCCAACATGTGCATCCCATTTATTCTTAAAATTTGGCACGCTGCTGGCCTCGATCACCTGTACTGGAAGCATATTCCAATGATCAACCACTCTTTCGGTGAAGAAATACTTCCTGGTGTCGCCATGAAATTTCCCGCCCCTGATTTTCAGTGGATGCCCTCTTGTGGCCGAGGGTCCTTTAAGAAAGAAAAAGTCATCTTCCACCTCGATATGACCTGTGATATATTTAAATGTCTCAATCATGTCTCCCCTCTCCCTATATAGCCCAAGCTACAAGTTCACTTTCTCAAGCCTGCTTTTAACTCCTACTCCCCAGAAAATACCATTCTTCCTTGTGTGAAACTCCCCAACCCCTGTGTGTACTGTTTGCCTGTCTAAACTAGATTGTAAGCTCTTCTGAGCAGGGACCACCTATTACATGTTAAATGCACATTTACATTGCTGCGTACACCTTTCAGTGCTTTAGAAATAATAATTAGTAGTAGTAATATTAGTAGATAATGTACCATACCATACCAACTCTTGTATCCCGCAAATGTCATCAAGGAATCATTGCGGCTTATACAATGTTAGAATTACTACAGAGACAGATATTATATAGAAAATGCATAGAAGATATCATGTAGGGGACTGCATGGGAATAGGTCAATGCACTGAGGAAAAAAAGTGAGTTTTCAAAGTAGCATAGTACATGACGGCAGATAAGGACCTGAACGGTCCATCCAGTCTGCCCATAAGTTATACCCATTACAAATACATGATTAAATTAACTTGTCTCTTCTTTGATATTTCCGGGTCGTAGACTGTAAAGTCCACCTGGTATCGTCCTAGGTTCCAAATGCTGAAGTTGCCATCTAATGAAGCCATTGTGACATCACTGCTGAGGCTGGTTCTTAGGTATTGGTGGAAGGAGGCATTATGACATCACAATCTCAGCTCTGGAATGTTGCTACTCTTTGGGTTTCTCAGATTAGATAAAGGGAAGATAATACATTAAAATACTTGAACGGTCCATCCAGTCTGCCCATAAGTTATACCCATTATAAAATACATGATTAGATTAACTTGTCTCTTCTTCGATATTTCTGGGCCGAAGACTGTGAAGTCTGGTGTTGTCCTAGGTTCCAAATGCTGAAGATGCCGTCTAAGCTCAGTCCAGCTTCTCCGACCATCCCGTTGTTTGCAGGACATCTACCGTACAGTCAGGCCAGTAATATCCTCCTGTTCCATATTAGTGGAGTTCACATCCCAGCCCATCCTAACCGAATCACCATATATGGAGCAGGTCTGCCCAATACCGGGATATAGCTCTTTACCTTACATCCTTCATTTTTTCTAATTAGAGATCCTCTATTTTTATCCCATGCTTTTTTGAATTCCATCACCTTTTTCCTCTCCACCACTTCCCTCGGGAGGGCATTCCAGGCATCTACCACTTCCCACTTTCAATGCTTTCCTGAATTGGAAGTACGTGGGTGTTTGTCGAAGGCTACCTGGGAGGTTCTTCCGGATTCTGGGTCCCTGAAACTCGAAGGTGGTCTCAAAGAGAGCCTTCCTTCGAACATGGCGTGCAGAGGGGGGTGGTAGTTATAAAATATAATATATCTAACACCGATAGACCACCGGGAGCCTTTCCGCTCTGAGAATCTCTTTGTAGCATGATCTCTAGCTTTCATGACCAACGCTTTCGGCAAATGAAACAAAATGTGCCCTCATGGGGTGTCTACAAAAGTGTAGTGGCACACAGAGAATTACAGGACCCGATATTCAGCCAGGGGTGATCAGTTATCCCTGGAAATTCAATGCTGGGCCATGTTTAGGCTCCGTCATTGAATTTAAGGGTATACAGATTCAGTGAAAACATAGCTGCTGAAGTGTGATTAAGCAGCTAGAGCGAATTACATAAAGATAGGATTGCACTTAGCACACATCTTCCCGGTGCCTAAATTTTTGCCATACTTTCTTAAATCTACCTCATAGGCCTTTCGAAATAAAACACACTATAATAGAAACAGAGAAACATTGCAGCATGCTGGAAGTTAAAGGCCAAATGGCCCATCCACAGCATCCACTATCTCCTCCTCTCCCTATTGGCTAAGACTCTTGACATTTGCATCTCCTCTTCCTATTGGCTAAGGCTCTTTACACCTGCATTGTGAGGTCATAGAACTTGATGGTTATAGAAACATAGAAACCTGATGGCAGATAAAGGCCAAATGGCCCATCCACAGCATCCACTATCTCCTCCTCTCCCTATTGGCTAAGACTCTTGACATTTGCATCTCCTCTTCCTATTGGCTAAGGCTCTTTACACCTGCATTGTGAGGTCATAGAACTTGATGGTTATAGAAACATAGAAACCTGATGGCAGATAAAGGCCAAATGGCCCATCCGCAGCATCCACTATCTCCTCCTCTCCCTATTGGCTAAGGCTCTTTACACCTGCATTTTGAGGTCATAGAGCTTTATGGTTATAGAAACATGGTAAAAATTATCACAAAAAATAAATAGAACCAAGGGAGGCTGTTAAATAAATCTAAATCCACATAACACAACCTTAAAAATATAGGATAACAAGTCCAAGTGTTACTCTCAAGGGAGAAAAGACCTCAGTGTCTAAGAGGGAAAATCAAAGCAACCCATATAGACAGGCTAGTTGCAAATATCACTTGCAGCCAGCAGACACATCCTCGGTCAAAAACTCCCAAAAAGTTGAGGACACAATTTCACAGTGAATTTCAACAGTCTTAATTCTAAGTTTCAAAAAGTTTTCAAAAAAAACACTTATCTGAAAATTGTTGTCCTATATCAGTTAGAACGCCGGGGGGGGGGGGGGGGGAGGGGCATTTTCTTGACAGAAATTGAAGCAGGTGAATCGATGCTGTGAGTTGAGCTGCAGTGGAATATATGTTTTCTTGTCTTTTTAGAGTTTTTTTAAGCTCTGTTTTTGTGTTTTTTTCCAGCAAATCCCTGAAGAAGCGCACCAGCGAAACAGGGAGCCCTGTTGGATTATGCTAGTGGTGATATTTAGTAGCTGCTATGCTCTGAGTTTGTCTCCTATGGAGTGATTTTCTCCTGCTTCCAAGCTCCAGGATCACGTTCTTGTGTTTGCAATTTGATTGAGAAGACAACAATTTTCAGATAAGTGTTTTTTTGAAAACTTTTTGAAACTTAGAATTAAGACTGTTGAAATTCACTGTGAAATTGTGTCCTCAACTTTTTGGGAGTTTTTGACCGAGGATGTGTCTGCTGGCTGCAAGTGATATTTGCAACTAGCCTGTCTATATGGGTTGCTTTGATTTTCCCTATTAGACACTGAGGTCTTTTCTCCCTTGAGAGTAACACTTGGACTTGTTATCCTATATTTTTGAGGTTGTGTTATGTTGATATAGATTTATAGAAACATGGTAACATAATGGCAGATAAAAGCCAAATGGCCCATCTAGTCGGCCCATCCGCAGTAACCATTATCTTTTCCTCTCTCTGAGATTCTATGTGCCTATCTAACACCTTCTTCAATTCAGACTCAGTTTCTGTCTCCAACACCTCTTCCAGGAGACTGTTCCACACACCTACCATCCTTTCTGTAAAAAAGTATTTCCTTAAATTACTCCTGAGCCTATCACCTCTTAACTGCATCCTATGCCCTCTCATTCTAAAGCTTCCTTTCAAATGAAAGGGACTCGACTCGTGCATTTACATCACGTAGATATTTAAACGTCTCTTTCATATCTCCCCTCTCCCGCCTTTGTTATTTGAATGAAGTAAAGGAGTAATTTAATGGTTAATTTTGTGGGGTGAGAATCTGGATATTTGGATTTCCCGGACCTATCCTCTTTTTAGACAACTGTCTGGGTATCCAGATGGATTTAGAAAACTCAGCACTTGATCCTGGTTTTGGATAGCCCTGGCTGTGCCAGAGCTCATGACAACATCTAGAGAACCTCCAAGCATGCACGGATGTGATACTATGATATCACACGCATGTGTGCATGGATGTGATGTCATGTCACATTTGAAAATGTTAGAAGGCCTTCCAGAGGTGGTCCCGATCTACAGGAAGAAGAGATGAAGTTGTGTGGGCTCAAGGCTGGAGTGGAATGGGGCAGGGGCAGAACTGGTGGGGCCACATGTCCTGTTTTATGCCATAAAAATATGGTAACCCTAAGTCTGGGGAAGTGGGTTTAATGTCCACTACAGCTTCTTGTGACCCTGGGCAAGTCACTTAACCTTTCAATTGCCCCAAGTCACTTAACCTACCATTGCCCAGGGCAAGTCACTTAACCCACTAAGATTGTGAGTCCACTAGCCACAGAGAGCATAAAGGTACAGAGAAGGGCGACAATAATAATAAAAGGGATGGGAGAACTTTCCTTTGAGCTTGGAGAAGAGATGGCTCAAGGGTGATATGATGGAGGTCTATAAAATACTGAGTGGAGTGGAAAGGGTGGATGTGAATTACTTGTTTACTCTTTCCAAAAATACTAGGACTAGGGGACATGCGATGAAGCTACTAAGCAGTAGATTTAAAACAAACTGGATACAATATTTCTTCACACAATGTGTAATTAAACTCTGAAATTTGTTGCCAGAAAATGTGGTGGAATCAGTTAGCTTAGCAGGGTTTAAAAAAGGTTTGGATCATTTCCTAAAAGAGAAGTCCATAGGCCTTTAATGAAATGACTTGGGTAAATCCACTACTTATTCCTAGGATAAGCAGCATAGAATCTGTTTTGCTACTTGGGATCTAGCTAGGTACTTGGGACCTGGGTTGGCCACTGTTGGAAACAGGATGCTGGGCTTGATGGACCTTCGGTCTGTCCCATTATGGCAATTCTTATGTGTGCCAAGAATAGGTCAATCAAACCATTGTGACATCACTGATGAGTTTAGCTCAGGCATTAGTGGAATGAGGCATTATGACATCACAATCTGAGCTCTAGAACGTTGCTACTCTTTGGGGTTCTGCTCAGGCATTGGTGGAATGAGGCATTATGACATCACAATCTGAGCTCTAGAACGTTGCTACTCTTTGGGGTTCTGCTCAGGCATTGGTGGAATGAGGCATTATAACATCACAATCTGAGCTCTAGAACGTTGCTACTCTTTGGGGTTCTGCTCAGGCATTGGTGGAATGAAGCATTATGACATCACAATCTGAGCTCTAGAATGTTGCTACTCTTTGGGTTTCTGCCAGGTATTTGGGACCTGGGTTGTCCACTGTTGGAAACAGGATAATGGGCATAACGGACCTTCGGACTGTCCCAGTATGGCAGCTCTTATGTTCTTACAATAAAATGTAAACCAACAAAAAAAGTGGTATATCAAATCCATGACCCTTTCCCCCTTCCCCCTGCTTTAACTGTGAACTGCTATTCCTATGATCAATTATTATTTCTGTAGCACTATTACACATGTGCAGCACTGTTCACAAAGGCCACAATTCTACAGTATAAACAGCGCCTAAGACAGAGACGCCGAGGAAAGTGGTGCATAGCACCTGTCAATCTCCAGTTAGGCGCCATTTATAGAATCTCACCCAGTGGCTCCTAAAGTAGACATATGGCACCGGCACCTCAGCTGCCCCCTATTTATGCCAGGTCATTTTTGGCCTAAATACTGGCACCTAAGTGCAAAGCATGCCCACAATCCACACCCTAATCACGCCTACTTTCTGGTAGACACCTTGGGCTAGGCGCCTACCTGAGTCAGGTGCCTACCAGCCAATTAATTTTGATTTTTGCCAATTATGAGCTGCTAATTGCTCATTACCGGGGACAATTAAGCTTTTAAAATAATGAAGTTAGGCGCCCACCGATCGAGGCACCTAACTTTAGATAGAATCTGGGCCAAATTGCATAAAGGCAGACGGCCCAATATTCAGCGCCATTTCACCAATCAGGAAAGGATCCTGGCTTGTAAAATACCACAAAGCCGACTATGTCAAGTGACTTAGGGGTCCTTTTACTAAGACACGTTAACCGATTTAGGGCGCAAATCAATAATTTAAAGCATTAGCTGGCTAAGTTTAGCAGCCAAATAGGGCCACATAAACAGCTAGGGTTACCAGATGTCCGAGGACTGTCTGGGTTCCTGGATGGACTTTCCCAAAATCCATCAGTTTGTCCGGGTTTTGGAAAGCCCCATGTTATGGCCGCCTCTGGAGGGACTTCAACAAGCGTGTACAGATGACATCACATGCATGTGTGCATGCTGGAGGCCCTCAAGACGCGGCCTGGAGGTTGGGAAAAAAGAGATGAGACTTTTGGGGTACGGGGCTGCAGGCGGAATGGGGCGGGTTGGAGGCAGAACACTGCGGGGCTGGGGGCACGGCTACACATCCGGGTTTGTCCATCATTAAATATGGTACACCGTCAGTAGCGCGCAGGACACTTGCGCCCCGACAATTCTGCTCCGTCTAATGCACGCACCGACAAGTGTGCGCATGAAGGGAGCAATTGCAAGTGTAGTGTTAAGATTCAGACCGCGTCGGACGAAAGCGTGCTTGTAGTTCGGGGGTTTCTCCTCTCCCCCTCCCCCGAGAGTCGAAGAGCGGTAGAGTTTTAAGTGTACTGGTGGTTCCCCCCAGACCCTCCCTCAACGGGAGTACAAGGAGTATTAAGTGAAGTGGGGGGGTATACCCCCATACCTCCCTCAGAACGCAAACGGGAAGGTCAGAGCAGTGCCACGCATTTGTCCTGCACGTGAATGTTGGGGCGTGATTGTTGGCATGCCAATGTCCGTCTCGCTTTTTATGGGTCACCTACACAGCTGATATATCTTTACCTGCTATAAATTAGCCAAACAGTGCTTAAAATCAACTTAGCCAAGTTTGAACCGGCCAAAAGTGGACTGAATTTTAAATGCCAGTCAGCAAAAATGGCCCCGCCTTGAATATCCTGGCTCGGCATTAGCCGTGGAAGTCGGCCCGGCTAAAAGAAACCCATCCCCTGAGTTTACGATCTCTTGTCTACGTCTCGCCAAGTCTTGCTGTACCCTGCCCTTGGTGGATGTCTTCAAAAAGTTGGTAAGTCAATCCGAACGAACAGATAAAGTTAAACATATCGATTTCTTTGATTCGGTTAGAGGGTATTCCGCCCTCCTACTAAACCTGCCACAAGTAGGGTGACGAGGATCTTTTGCAAACTTTCAGGCACTTGCTCTCCCTCTGGAACAAAATTTAAATCACCAAGGAAGTGCACTCGTCTTCATAATTATATTTGCTCAGCTGACTAAATTATTAATGTTATTTGGTAACGCTCAGCTCCTGAGCTCAGCATCTGACCATGAATATGATACAAACGCAATTAGGGAAAACAATTATAGAGTAATAGGAATCTAATTCCCATGTTACAGAATTTTGTTTATGTATTTTTTTTTAAGAGATTGATGAATTCTGGAAATATTCTGCATTCTCTTTGTTTCCCAGCCACCATGTGTGGCGTGCTGGTTAAAGCTACAGCCTCAGCACCCTGAGGTGGTAGATTCAAACCCACACTGTTCCTTGTGACCCTGGGCAAGTCACTTAATCCCCCCATTACCCCAGGACAAACAGGGAAAAAATGCTTGAGTACCTGAATAAATTAATGTAAAGTATTCTGAGCTCCACTGGGAGAATGGTATGGAAAATTGAATGAATAAAGAAATAGTGTGAAAAGCTGCAGCCTCTGAAAGCCAGAGCTGGTATTCTGACATCATAAAGCCTCATTCCACCAATGCCTAAGAGCCAACCTCATCAGTGATGTCACAATGGGAAAATTAGCGTGTGGCCATTAATATAACGAAAATCAGAAATCTGGCCATTTTAACCCATGAGGTTGAAATGTTGTTAGCACATGGGCATGACCGTATAAACATGTGGTGGCGCAGTAAGGGGGTGGGCGTTGGGTGGTCCGGGGGTACAGACACCCGTCCTCCTCTCTGCTCCCCCTGCTCTTTCCCCCCCACACTGCCTCACGTGCACGCCGTTTCCCCCGTACATCTGTAACGCTCCTGACACAAGCAGCAACCCTCAACCTGCTGTTAGGCCAGCTTCGGCTCTTCCTCTGATGTCACTTCCTGGACCCGCCTCTAGGAAACGACATCAGAGGAACGGCCGACGCTGATGCCACAGCAGCTTGGGGGTTGCTTGCTCTTGCCTGGAATGCTACAGAGGTACGGGGTAAGGGAAGTGGCACGCGCATGGCAGGAGGAAAAGGGGAAGGAGTGTGTGGAGGTGGGGGAGTACGGAGAAGAGGAAGGGGGAGAGGTGCCTCTCACCCTCGTTATGCCACGGTGCAGTTTAGTAAAAGAGCCCATTCGTTTTAGATGTCAAATTCTAGACCATTATTCCAGCTTTGCTTGCTTGATCCTTTCATACATATCCACACCTTTAAGGATACGCAGCATCATTCCGCTTACTGGTGCAATCCTCCATTTTAAGCCTGCTCGACTATTGCAACATCATTTATCTGGGGTCTCTCAAGAAAACCATTCAAAGACTCCAAATCATACAAAATTCGGCAGTGCGACTGATTTTCGGTATAAAAAAGTGGGATCACATAACCCCCTACTATCAAAAACGTCATTGGCTGCCCCTAGAAGCAAGCGTGTTGTTCAAATTTGCCTACCTTTGTTTTCAAATCCGTTCTTGGTTTGGCCCCCCTATACCTGGTCTCCCATTTTAAACTGGATAGTTCCAGCAGGCCTCAACGCAGAATACATATGTTCAGCCACCCTGTAATAACAACCTGCCGATATAAAAGATTCCTTGACAGAACTCTTGCTTTCCAAGCAAGTCAACAGAACGGTTGGCTAAGTAACATCATCAAGCACTCCTCATCCTATCTTAACTTCAGAAAACTAGTTAAAACCAACCTGTTTAACCTATTTGTAACCAAGAACTCCTAAACCCTCACCACTGTATTCTACTTATATGTACGTGATGTTCCTACACTGTAACTTTTTTTTCTCTGTCTCTCTCCCTCCCTACAAATATTCATGTATTCAAAGACTTCATTGTTATTTTTTTTTTTTTTCGCTGACTGTCCAGCTCTTCTTATTGTAAACCGCCTCAAACTACTATGGCTTTGGTGGTGTATAAAAATAAAATTATTATTATTATTTACCATTTGGCAGATTTTGGTTTCATCTGCAAAGAGATAAACCTTAGCAGACAGCTCTTCGGCATTACTGCTCACAAAAATATTTAAAAGAGGTGGACCAACCTGTGGTATCGTAAGGGGGAGCGTGTGGGGGTTGTGGACACCCCCGGACTGTCCCACACCCCCTTATTAAGCCACTGTATGTTTATGCGGTCATTCCCACGTGTTAACAACATTTCAACCTCATGGGTTAAAATGGCCAGATTTCTGATTTTCGTTATATTAATGGCCACAGGCTAATTTTCCCAATAGCAAGTGGTCATTAGGTAATAAGGGAGAAACTCTATAAGAGGCACATAAAGATAGGGGCCTAAATACAGAGTTCCCCCGTGAATTCGCAGTTCGCAAATCGCGGAATCACTCATTTGTGGCCTGCTCCGACCGCCTCTTCCTGTAGTAAAGTCGGGCTACACCAATCGGAAGCTCCATGTTCTGATTGGTGCAGCCTGATTTTACTACAGGAAGAGGCGGTCGGAGCAGGCCGCGAGTGATTTTCTTCGCCCGCCAGCGCTCCAGCTGCCCTCTCCTTCCTCCCCTGCCTTTTGACAGGCGAAAAACCGCATTTGCAGTTTTTCAAAATTCACGGGGGTTCCTGGAACGGAACCCCCGTGAATTTCGGGGGAGTACTGTAAATAGGCACCTACGGGTCAGGCACCTAACTTACTCCCCCTTTTACTAAGCAGCGGTAGAGGTTTCTACCATGGCCCGGGGCACTAAATGCTCCGACGCTGCTTCAACGTTCATAGGAATTCTATGAGCAGTGGAGCAGCTTCGCAGCATTTGGAAACTTCTACTGTGGCTTAGTGAAAAAGGGGCGGGGTTAATTAGTACACTGGTTTCAATTATGAGCGCAATTCTACAAACGATAGGCGCCTATCGCGTGGTGCCGAACGGTTCCAAACTTCGAAGCAGACATGTTTCGGGTCAAAGAAGGGCTTAGGCGCCTATAAAGTACCCTGGTCTACATTACAGGCGCCTAATTTTTATGTTAGAAAATACAAAAAATATATTGACGCAGGCTGATTATATATTCTTTCTTATATCCAATACTTATTAATTTAAATAGCATACACATTACAGTGGAACCTTGGTTTACGAGCATAATTCGTTCCAGAAGCATGCTCGTAAACCAATGTACTCGTATATCAAAGCGAGTTTCCCCATAGGATGTAAGGGAAACTCGCTTGATTCGTTCCACCTCCTCACCCCCTTCCCGTGGCCACCGGCGCAGCTCTACCTTGTCCCCCCACCAAGGCCACCGGTGCTGCTCCACACACACACCTCGCGATCCGGCATCCCCCCGCTCGTGTTGTCCCTCCCCCCGCCGCGATCTGGCATCCCCCACTCACCTAAACACATTCTCTTACTCTTATCCGGCACTGGCACCAGCACCAACGCACAGGACATGCCGGTGCCGGTGCCCAAAGATCTTCCCTCTTCCTTGTGCTGGACCTTGAGCATCTGCACATGCTCAAGGCCTTCTAGTTCATTAAATAGTGGAAAACCTGGAACCTACTAATGGTTAATCTTAACAAAAGTTCATATTGCTCTTCCACTCTATTAAATGTTTGTTTCATCAAATGTGGTTCCTTCCCCCCAGATGGTATTATTTCTTCAACGGGACAGGATTTTTAAGAAAGGGGTTAGGGAATTATTTCGTAAATCCTTTATTCTAGGTCAAAAATGTATTTTACCACATTGGTTGGAAGAAAGTCTACCCTCATTTTGGCATTGGAGGGTGGCATTTCGGGTGTCAGGTCAAAAGCGCGCCGGGACAAAGGGGCGCGCAGACAATTGAGCGCAGCGTGGAGGCGCGCACGGCAGAAAATTACTGTTTTTAAGGCTCCGACGGGGGGGGGGGGGGCGTGGGGGGAACCCGCCCACTTTACTTAATAAAGATTGCGCCGCATTGTGGGGGCATTGTGGGGGGTGTGGGGGGTTGTAACCAATGTTCCCTCTAAGGATTGATGAGGTGTGTGCAAAAAAAAATATGCATGAGCGACAAGTTACATATTCCACAAATTTATGAGCAGGCACGGAGGACGCATTTGTAAACAAATGTAGTTTATCCTTGTACTCCTTATGTATTTTTAATCATCTATGGATATGTTTGTATGTTTATTGTTCAAATGGTTTTATTTATTTCCCAAAATTTATTTTTGTTATACACATTGAAAATATTTGATATTGCGTTTAAATCAAAATCTCAATAAACTTGAAACTTGAAATGAGTGCCCATGAGATTGTGGGAGGGTTAAATACTCAAAACTTAGAAGAATAACAATTTACTTAAAGTTTTTGCTTCTCCAGCTTTCTGGTATCTTTACATAATGCAGTGGTGTACCTAGCATATGTAACACCCGGGGCCCATCATTTTTTGGCACCCCCCCCCCCATCTGTACGAAAAACATGATTTTTAGTAACAAGCCACACGTCACACGTCACCTAGGAAAAGGCAGCATCTTACATATTGCAGTGAACAGTACATCAATACACCCATTGTAAAACTAAACAAGCCAGACCAACACAGATCAATCCTACACCGTCAATCCTAACAGAAAACTATGTCTTTCGAACACACAGAACACACCTTCGCCTAGTATGGAATATGTAATCACAAACTAACCCCTCCCATAGACAAAGGTTAAATTGAACCAGCAAGAAGCTGGACTCTGCATACAATGCTTCACAGAAACAGTGACACATGTCTCCTAAAGCAATAAATAAATAGAAATTTTTTTCTACCTTTGTCTTCTGTGGTTTCTGCTTTCCTCA
Organism: Geotrypetes seraphini; assembly: GCF_902459505.1. Taxonomy (NCBI): domain Eukaryota; kingdom Metazoa; phylum Chordata; class Amphibia; order Gymnophiona; family Dermophiidae; genus Geotrypetes; species Geotrypetes seraphini. Next base: position 17,459,493 of record NC_047085.1, read on the forward strand.
TCTTCTTGTAACTCTCTTCCTTCCATCCACTGTCTGCCGTCTCTTTTCCCCTATATGGCATCTTCTCTCCTTCTATGCCCCTTCCAGAAACTGTATGCCTCCCCCTTCCATCTCTCCTTTCACCCCCATTGGTCTGGCATCTCTCTCCTCTCCTTCCCTCTCCCACACCTCTCCTCTGCAATCCCTTTCCCTTTTTTCCCTCATTTCCCTTTTCAATTTATTTTCTGCATCTGTCTAGATTATGTTCTTACTACTCTCTCATCAATGTTCTTTTTTACTGTCTACCTAAAGCTTGCCACCTCTTTCCCTCACCCCTCCAGTGTTTCCCTAACTCAATCCTTTTCTCCCCATCATGTGTCCTCCTTTTATTTATCCCCTCCTTCCATCATATACCCTCTTTCTCCAACCCTTCCATCTAGTACCTTCTCCTCTCTCTGTCCACTTATCATCCAGCATCTGCTCCCCTCTTTCTCTCCTCCCATTTCCTTCTGGCATTTGCTCCCTTATCTCTCCCATCTGCACTTCCATCCAGCATAGGTTCCCCACTACCATCCAATGTCTGCCCTTTCTCCCTCCATCCACCCCTCTTCAATCAGCATCTTCCCCCTTTCTTTCCCTCCAATATCCTTCCCCCTTATGTCTCTCTCCTTTCTCTGTACATCAATTCCATCAGCACCACCCTTCCATACCACCCTGCCCCCTTTCTTTCCCTCCACCACTCTTCCATTCCAGCAGTCCTGCTCCTTTCTCTCCCTTCATGCAGCAAGGTCCCGCGATGATTGTAGCTGCCTGCTGCCAATCCACCCCACTCTGACGTACTTGCTCTAGAGCGGACTCAGCAGCTGCATGCTGGAAGGGCCCACGATGACTCGTCTGCTGGCTCTGCTCTGGAAGAAGTAAGTTACGTTGGAGGGGGTGGGCCCGGCAGACACAGGGAGTTGCAGCAAAGTCCCGCAATGATTGTGTCTGCCGGGTTCACCCCCTCCGACGTAACTTACTTCTTCCAGAGCAGAGCCAGCAGACGAGTCATCGCGGGACTTCCCCACACCTGCTCCCCCAAAATTGCCATGCTTCGGTTCCTCTTTTTTCTTCCTCCCTCCCCCCGCGGGACCCTGCAGCACCATCAACTCTTACTCCCTCTAACGCCGGCCCTGCAGCTCCGGACTTCCCCGCACCTTCCCCCCCCCCCCCGATCGCTATTATTTTAAATGTTATAGCGGCGGCGCTGTATCCATCAGTGGAGACGTCTAACCTCGGCCTGCCCCGGAACTCTTACTGCAGCAGCTGCCCGTCTAGGCAGGAACAGGAAGTCACTGTTGCAGTAAGAGTTCCGGGGCAGGCCGAGGTTAGATGTCTCCACCGCCAGGGTCGGAAACCAAACCCCCACCCCGACGTCCGATTCCTCCCCCAGCCTCCCCTTACCTTTGCGACGCGTGTGTGCGCTGTGACGAGAAACTTGTGCGCTGCGATGTAATATTTTGTGCGCCAGCGCACGCCAGCGCAGCTTAGCGGGAACACACTTACTTGTAACCCCCCACATTTTACTGAAAACTTAACTTTTTCCCTGTTTTTAGGGAAAAAGTTAAGTTTACAGTAAAATGTGGAGGGTTACAACCCCCAAAACCCCCCACAATGCCGGCGCGATCTCTGTTAAGTAAACTGGGGGGGCTCCCCAACAAAACCCCCCATCGGAGCCCCTAAAAACTGTAATTTTCTTCGGCGCACGCCTCCGTCTTGCGCTCAGTTGTCGGCGCGCGCCTTTGTCTTTCGCAGGGTTGTCTATGAACCGGCATTTTGTGCTCTTATGATTATGGAAGCTAGGGCGACCCCCCCATCTTATAAAAAACAGTAAATTTGGGATGACCTGGGAACCTTATATACAGCAATTATCAGTCAGAGCAGGCAGTTTTGGAGTGAACTCATTATATTTGTAATCATAAAGTGAAGCACTATTTATTAGTAATATTTGGAAATGGAAGGGGGGATGGGAAGGGAATGTTGGGAGGTACTTTATCGTGTCTGTATTGTGATGATAATTGATTGTTGATTTCATTGAATTTATATAATCTACAATGTATTAACTGAGTTGAGATGAGATTCTTTGTACGATTTTTGTTATGTATATTTTATTTTTAAAACTCAATGAAAATGATTGAACATTAAGGGCTCCTTTTATCAAGCCGCGCTAGCGAGGTTAATGCACGCAACGTTTCATCGCGCGTTAACCCCCGCGCTGGCCTAAAAACTAACGCCTGCTCAAGGGAGGCGTCAGCAGCTAGCGAGGCCGGCGGTTTAGCGCGCGGTATTACACGCGTTAAACCGCTAGCGCGGTTTGATAAAAGAAGCCCTAAATGTTTGTTTCACTCCTTAGACTTGAGTTCATACTGTGGACATCAGACGTCAGACAAAGTTCGTAGAATGCCTTCACGGTTTATCCAAACTGAAATCAGTCAGCTCTCCATGCGCAGTTGGTTTTTTTTTTAATAAAGAATAACTCGCCGTTTTTTTTTTAAGAATGACTCGCTGTTTTTTTTAAAGAATGACTTGCCGGTTTTTTTTAAAGAATGACTCGCCGTTTTTTAAAAGAATGACTCACCGTTTTTTTAAAAGAATGACTCACCGATTTTTTAAAAGAATGACTCGCCGTTTTTTTTTTAAGAATGACTCGCTGTTTTTTTTAAAGAATGACTTGCCGGTTTTTTTTAAAGAATGACTCGCCGTTTTTTAAAAGAATGACTCACCGTTTTTTTAAAAGAATGACTCACCGATATTTTAAAAGAATGACTCGCCGTTTTTTTTAAAAGAATGACTCACCGTTTTTTAAAAAGAATGACTCGCCATTTTGAAATCATTACAGCAGCCCGTCGGATATTACCGCAAACTTTGAGAATCTTCCCCTAAGAGTGCAGTGCACAGTGCTGGAGGCTGTACCTTCAAGGAGATTCAACAGGATAAAGTGGCTACTGAAATGGTCGCTGGTCTTCATCATAAAACATAAGGGGACAGTCCTAAAATTCAATATGTACGCAAGAAAAGTTGCAGAGGAGGGAAGGGGGTATGATAGAAACATTGACATATCTCTGTGGAATAAATGCACAGAAAGGAAGCTCTGGAGTGAGAGAGAGCATAGAATGAAGGTGAAAGGAGACAGACTCAAGTGTAACCTGAGGGAATATTTCTTCAAGGAAAGAGTGGTGAATTGGTGGAGCAGACTCGTGGTTAGAGCTGCCAGATGTCCGGATTTACCCAGACACGCCCTCTTTGGGCAGCCAGACAGCTTTTCGAAACCCGGCATTTTGTCCGGGTTTTGAAAAGCAGATCGTGTCGGGAGATGCAACGTGGTGACATCGCGTGCGTGATGGGTTCATAGACAAAAGCGCGCGCCGACAACCCAATGCAGACAACTGAGCGCAAGGCGGAAGCGCGCCGAAGAAAAACAGTATTTTAAGGGGCTCCGACGGGGGGTGCTGGTGGGGAACCCCCCCACTTTACTTAACAGAGATCGCGCCGGCGTTCGGAGGGGTTTGGGGGGTTGTAACCCCCCTCATTTACTGGAAACTTAACTTTTTCCCTTTTTTGTGGGGAAAAAATGTAGTTTTCAGTATAATGTGAGGGGTTACAACCCCCCAAACCCTCCACAACGCCGGCACCATCTCTTTTAAGTAAAGTGGGGGGGTTCCCCCCCCACCCCGTTGGAGCCCTTTAAAATACTGTTTTTCTTCGGTGCGCTTCCGCCTTGCGCTCATTTGTCTGCGCTGGGTTGTCGTTACGCCTTTGCCGTCGCGTGCTTTTGACCTGTCACCGGGATGTCATCATGTCGCCTCCATGCATGCGCAGATACCCTCCCTCCCCATGAGCAGGCTGAGGGGGCAAGGCTGGGTCGTGGAATGGGCGTAACAGGATGGGGATGGGATGGGACAGGTAGGGCCTGGGGGGCCGGATTTTACATAAGTAAAATCTGGTAACCCTACTCCTGGTAGAGGTGGTGGAGATGAAAACTGTATATGACTTCAAATACACGGGATCTCTAAGAGAGTAGATGTTATGGACGGGCAGAACGGATCAGCTATATGGTCTCTATCTGCCTTCTTTTTCTAAGTTGCTATGTGACCAGTGTCTCGTCAGCATCCCCAGCGCTGGGCAGACTGGGCAGAGGAAAACCTAAGCCAGGGACTAAAAACCTAGGTCCACCAAACTCTCTCAGTTGTCATCTCAATACCTCTCAACGGTTTGGTGGAATCAAGAGTTGGGGGCGGGGAGGAGATGGCAAGTGTTTGGTTCAACACTTAAATACTTGTATGCAGTCAGCAAAGTCTGCTCAGCTGCTGCACGGCTCAGCAACCTCAATCCCTTTTTTCAGATGGAACACGCGGGCAGCAAAAAAGAACGAAAATCCAGGTGGTAAATTATTTGTATTAAGGTTTACGTACAAAATCTATAGTGGAAATAGAGAGCAACACAAAAACCATAAAGCGACCTCCCTCTCCCCTTTGAGGCGTTGCATGCAAGTGAAAAACGATTAATACAAATCAGTTTGTCTCCATGGATACCCCATTCAAGTGACGTCCGTGGCTCGTTATTCTCTCCCTTCCTTGACTTCTAAAGGAAATATCAAGCTGGGCGATAAGAGAAGGGCCCCACTCATTAGAGCATGACCGCTCCTTCCCCCCAGACCAACAAACGGGGATCTCTTGAGTTATTCAGTGCAGGGGGTCTGGATTATTTGTGCTCCATTCTTACATCATGCTCAGGAGAGGCCCCAAGTTGCCAGCACTAGTGATCGCGATTGTCCCTTCCTTCGCAGTGCTGCTAAAGCACACAGACCCAGATTTAGGGATCGGCTACATAGGCAACTGCTTAGGGCGCCAAACATTGAAGGCGCCCGGTACCCAGGCCACAAAGAAGCCTTCTCTCACTTTAAGACCATCCACTGGAACCACTTCCAAGAGACACCACCATGAATCTCTGATCCGATCCCCCTCCCCCTGCTTTCTGGTCTCCAGGGGAACCCCTGGGGTCTGTGAGCTTCACTGCGCCCTCACTCTCCATTCCTGCTTAGGGATGCTGAAATCTTAAATCCTATATTAATCAGTCTTGTAGCAAAGATCAGAGGATTGGGTCAAAACTAGGAGCAAAGAGTGGCTTATGGACTACTGGGGATTCAGTCACATTTCAAGCACTTTCAAAGCAGAACGACTAAGCCTCCAGTGTACCCTCTTTCTTCTCTATCTCCTCGCCCCCAAACATACAATACACCTATCAAACCCTACTGTACTGGTAGGAGAACAGTCCAGTGTCATGAAAACTGGGCTCATGGCCTCTCTGAAATGAGGACCTGGAACAACCTCCCAACTGACATCAGGATGAAACATTCTACAACAGATTCCGAAAAAAAAAAAGAATTAAAGCAGGGCTGTGGAGTTGGAGTCGGAGGAAATTTCGGGTACCTGGAGTCGGAGTCTGAAGTACAAAAAACTGAGGAGTCGGAGTCGGAACATTTATCTACCGACTCCACAGCCCTGAATTAAAGACTGTCTTTGAAAACATACACACCGTAGGCAACTAACTCAAAATATCTAATATCACTTCATCCCACCCTCTACTCAATACAAGCAAAGAACCTCCAACTGCTATAATGTAGTATATTCATTCTGTAATTCAAAATATTGAAAGTTGCGGCTCTGAAAAACCACTATATGCAGATTTCAAAACGTTAAAAAAAAAAAAAATCACTAAAGACGTGCCTGTTTGTGAGAACCTTTTTTTTATTATTTTAAATCGAAAGATGATGGAGTATTCCCATAAATATTGATATTAGATGATGAATTTTTATGATACGATCTTATTGTTGATTGTAATGTAATGTAATGTAATTTATTTCTTATATACCGCTATATCCTTTAGGTTCTAAGCGGTTTGAAGAAAATATACATTAAGATTATAAATGAGAAGTAAGAAGGTACTTAAAAAATTCCCTTACTGTCCCGAAGGCTCACAATCTAACTAAATACCTGGAAATTAATAAAGAAGAGAAAATAAAGATGGTTGAAAAAAGAAAAATTCTATGTGAACTTATAGGATGGAAATTAAACTGACAGTGAAGAACTGTATGAAAAATACATATGGAATGCAGTTAGAGAGGGTAGGTTACAATCTATTGATGGTATTTGTTTAATTGGAAGGTGTTAAGGTGGGTAATTTGGGGGAAGGTTATCTGAAGGTAGGTGATTGCTGATAAATTTGTAGAGTTTGTTGTATTTATATATGTATCTTTTGTTACCTGCTTAGGATTTAAGTAGGATAAATAAATTTGATTAGACCCTCCCAGGCAGGATGGCAAACATTAAGCAGAGGTAGGGAACTCCGGTCCTCGAGAGCTGTACACTTCTCCCTCCTTGTTCGCGGGAGATACGGGCAGAGCCGGACCGCGAATGGTGAAAAACCGTGAATATCTGCCTCTGACCCACCCACCCACGATGCCTTCTCCGGCATCCCGGCCTTACCTGGTGGTCTAGCTGGTTTTCGGGGCTGGAGCGATCTTCCTACGCTCCTGCCCCATGCAAATAGCCATTAGGAAATGGCTGTGGGGAGTTCGAGAGACTACGGGAACTCCCTACAGCCATTTCCTAATGGCTATCTGCACGGGGCAGGAGTGTAGGGCTCCTGCCTCGAAAACCAGATAGACCACCAGGCTGGGATGCTGGGGGGAAGACAAAAATATGGGCTTTTTTTTTCCTCCTCCCCCCCCCCAAAAAAATTGCGATTATGTGAAATCGCGAGTAGGGAAACCGCGAATGGGGAGGGGGAAGTGTATTCTAGTCGGGGTTTTCAGGATTTCCCCAATGAATATGCATGAGATCTATTTGCATGCACTGCTTTCAATGCATATTCATTGGGGAAATCCTGAAAACCCGACTGGAATACGGCTCTCGAGGACCGGAGTTCCCTACCCCTGTACTAACAGTAGCACTATGGCTTCTGAGATGCGAACTCCATCCCAGTGGGTCCAGAACTGAGATGACCACCGCAATGGAGAGTAAGACCTTTTAGGCACTATAACAGTGGTTCCCAACCCTGTCCTGGAGCACCACCGGGCCAATCTGGTTTTCAGGATAGCCCTAATGAATATGCATGGAGCAGATTTGCATGCCTGTCACTTCCATTATATGCAAATCTCTCTCATGCATATTTATTAGGGCTAGCTTGAAAACCCGATTGGCCAGGTGGTCCTCCAGGACAGGGTTGGGAATCACTGCACTATAACATAACATAACGTAATAGCAGATTTCTAGACCGCCTTGAGTTCAATGCGGTTCTAGATCGCCATGAGTTCAATGTGGTTCTAGACTGCCATGAGTTCAATGCGGTTAACAAAAGATTATGGTATGAAAAAATACAGGAATAATATAATATACAGAAATCTAATTGATCAGAAATTTAGAAAAAAGAAAAGTTTTCAACAGTTTTCAAAAATTGACATTGGATCTAATTAATGTACGTGGATCTAATTAATAATGGACGGAAATCTTTGTCATAGTAAGCTGCTTGGTAGGAAAGACAATGCCCATAATATTTCTTACTTTTACAGCCCTTGCCTGAAGGGAACGTAAATAGGGCGTGGGATTTTCTACTATTCTTATGCGCCACAATAACAAATCTGTCGGCAAGATATAATGGGGCAACTCCAAAAGTTTGAATATGTTTTGAATCTGTAACCCAACCCATCCTCCTCTTCCTCCTGAACTATACAAAATACACAATCTGAAAAGCTTCTTCTTTGGGACCGTGTCGCATGCGCGGATGCCCTCCTGACTGACGAGAACAGGTTGAGGGGGTGGTGCTGGGGTGTGATGTGGGTGAAACTGGACGGGCCTGGGGGCGGGGCTATGGGTTTGGATTTTATTTAACTAAAATCTGGTAACTAGTTAACCGATTATTTTTATTTTTTTTTTTTACTGAGCTTGGGCACCTACCAACGTCTAAAAAACCAGCACCGTTTAAAGAATCTGGAACTTAATCCCTCCATTGGCCCAAGTACCACAGTTACGTTGTAAGCCTGCCAGGAATACGTACGAGTACCTGATTAGCATTCAAGGCTCCTTTTACGAAGCCGCGTTAGCGGTTTAACGTGCGTAAAAGCGCACGCTAATTTGCCGGCCGCGCTAGCCGCCACCGCCTCCTCTTGAGCAGGCGGTAGTTTTTCGGCTGGCGCGGGGGGTTTAGCGCGCGCCAAAAAGGTACATGCGATAAAAGCCGCTAACGTGGCTTCGTAAAAGGAGCCCTCAATCTACCGCTTTGAGTGAATCTTCCTCATGAAAAAAGCAGTTAATACATGTAAATATGCAATAGTAGGATTTGATATCCTTTATGTGGTACAACCAAAACACTTTTAATTTATTATATACCGTATTTGCCGGCGTATAAGACGACTTTTCAGTACCTTAAAATCCTCCCCAAAGTCGGGGGTCGTCTTATACGCCGGGTACTGTTTACATGCCCTTACTTTACATTAGAGAGCTGCACGGGGACGCCCCTAGGGTCGCGGGGATCCCGTGGGGACGCCCCCTAGGGTTGCGGGGATCCCATGGGGACGCCTCCGAGGGTCGCGGGGCTGGATGTACTCAGTCTTCTGGATGTACGCGGCTCTTCTTCTCCCTACCTTCTCTGCTTGCAGCACAGAGCCGAACGGAAGTCTTCCCGACGTCAGCGCTGACGTCGGAGGGGAGGGAGGGCTTAAACAAAGCTTAAACAAAGCCCTCCCTCCCTCCGACGTCAGCGCTGACGTCGGGAAGACTTCCGTTCGGCTCTGTGCTGCAGGCAGGGCAGATAAGGAGAAGGAGAGTAGCCTCGCGGTTCGAGTGGCTACCAAGGGAGAGGGGCGGCCGCCCCGCCCCGGTTGCAGCACAGCCGGCCAGGTTCCCTTACTTTTGTGGCACTTCCCCGACCGACCGATAACAGCCCGGGTCCGACAATCCTCCCTGCCCTGTAGCCGCGAATCTAAATTACCTTCTTACAGCAGCTGTAAGAAGGTAATTTAGATTTGCGGTTAAGGGCAGGGAGGTTTGTCGGACCGGGGCTGTTGTCGGTCGGTCGGGGAAGTGCCACAAAAGTAAGGGGACCTGGCCGGCTGTGCTGCACCCGGGGCGGTAGAGAAGGTGTGCGGAAGAAGGGGTCGTCTTATACGGCGAGTATATAACAAACTCTATGTTTTAACTGTAAAAGTTGGGGGGTCGTCTTATACGCCGGCAAATACGGTACATATTTTCTCTGTCTCTAGTAGGCTCACAGTCGAAGGGGTTGGGTTAATAGAGAACTGTAGGCTTGCCCAGCCGGCTCCCACCCCGTTCAACCCATCTTCTGTACCCCCTATAATTATGCAAGGACTAGGGATGCCAGACATCTGGTAAAACCCGGACATGCCCTCTTTTTAGAGACCCAGCAGTTTGTCTGGGTTTTGGAAAGCCCTGACCAGCTCCAGCCGAATCTGGAGGGCCTCCGGATGTGGCTGGAGCTGGTCAGGGGAGAAGAGATGAGGCTCTGTGGGGGCGGGGCTGGAGGCAGAACAAGGCAGGGCTGGGGGGCGGAATGAGGCGGGGTCATGGGTCCAGCTTTTTGCTTCTGAAAATATGTTAACCCTAGCAAGGACCACAAGGGCCACATTTTGCAGCCCACCTAATGGCATTGTGAGAAACCAGGGCTCCTGGTTATATAAAGTGCTAATAAGCCATGCAGTATGTGTAGGGTTACCAGATGTCCAGGAAAACCCGACATGTCCTCTTATTAGAGGATTGTCCAGGCTCCCGGACGGAGTTTCCAATGCCCGGCAGTTTGTCCTGGTTCTAGAAAGACTCAACAAGCTCCGGCCACAGCTGAAGGGCATCCGCGCATGCTCCAGGCCCTCCAGACGCAGCCAGAACTCGTCGGGGAAGAGAGGAGGCTTTGTAGGGGCGGGGCTGGAGCAGAAGGGGGTGGGGCAGAAAGGGGAGGAGCTAGGGAGGATTGGGGCATGGCTGGGACTGAACTGGGTGGGGCTGGAGGCAGAATGGGGAGGGTCATATGTTCGTGGTTTTCCAGACTAAAATATGGTAACCCTAAGTATGAGGAAAAAGAAGTTGTCTACTTCCTCCCTCTTTTACAAAAGTGTGCTATGGTTTTTATCGCGCGCTATACGCTAACACATACATGTTATCCTATGGACACGTTAGCTGTTAGTACATGCATTGATTTAGCGTGTGCACCTTTGTAAAAGAGGGCCTTAGTATCATATTCTCACTTGGGGTGACCCAGTTGAGGATGTCCTAAGATTTATCCATAGTAGCTTAAATTTCCGGTCATCCGTTCCAAATCGCGCTGTTCTCTTTGAATTTTTCACCGCTATACATGTATTTTCTCCCTTTCTCCCAGTGACTGACTGGCTGAGAGGGTTATTTTTTTTTTCCTACAGTAAAGAAACACCTCCCCCTCTCCCCTCCCCCCCTCTTTTGCCCGCAGCGGCTATTGAACCCGCCATCACTAAGAGTTCAGTGGTGCATGGATTTACTAATCTCTTGCTGAGATTCTGTCAGTGCCCCGGGAGAGAGCCCCAGGCTCGGCGCTCACTGAGGCCTGAACTCTCCATACAAAACAAACCGTGTACCATTTCTACAGATCTTCTGTCTCGCCTGTCACGCCTGCTGAAACGCTAAACTATGCAAGATGCCTTAAGCATCACTTTGATACAGTTTCAGCGCTTTCATGTATTTTGTTAGTAAGGACACAGCTCTTCAGTTTTACCTCAGCTGTCTAGGTGAACACGATGTCTGTTTCTACAAAGGCAACGCCTGATTTTAATCAAAGTGGGGATCTTTGGAAAAACCTCGAGGGATCTTAACTCGCAACATCCACTTTTATTCCTTCTTCACTTTCAGCATTCCCTTTTCACGATGTCCTTGTCACAGGGCGGGGAAGAGGCGCTGCACGACTTATATTCCGCCAGAGTCGCCATGCTTACGTCACCCCTCTCCTCACGTCACTTCATTGGCGTCCCATCCATCTCCGTGCACAGTTCAAACTCCTCTTACTAACTTCCAAGTGCCTCCACTCTGCAGCCCCCCAATATCTCTCCTCACTCATCTCCCCCCTATGTTCCCCCTCGTGAACTCCATTCAGCGGGTAAGTCCTTCATATCCGTACCTTTCCCCTCGACTGCCAACTCCAGGCTCTGTCCCTTCTATCTTGCTGTGCCATATGCCTGGAACAGACTTCCTGAGTCAATACGTCAAGCTCCGTCTCCAGCGGTATTCAAATCCGAGCTAAAAAACCATTTTTCGAGGCTCCTTTCAACACCTAACTCCCACTCACCATAAGACACCTCTGCCCATCCTATCATTCTCTCTGCAAGAAAATCCCCAACCATATATGTCCTGTCTGTCCAAATTAGATTGTAAGCTCTTCTGAGCAGGGGCCATCATTGCTTGTTAAATGTACAGGGCTGCGTATGCCTTTCAGTACTATCGAAATGATAAATACTAGTAGTAGTTGACACATTATAATTCACAGAAGCACAGGAATGTGACAGGTGATGTAATGCGAACAGAACCACCATCTCAATTTAACCAAGATTTGAACTGATGGCCTAGACAGGGCTATTGGTAAACATGCAGGAGACCAGGGCAGAAAATCAGAATTTCAGGCTGCATCGCCTTTAGATTTAGGTAGGCTTAGGGCCTCCTGTACGATAGGGACCCAGGGCAGCTGCCCTGCTTGTAACCCTCTAACAATGCTGGCTCTAGGCCTAGAGTTGAGAGGTACTGCTTTAATTATTATCCTGGGCCATCCAACAGTGTTTCTTCAGGAAGTAGGTCTAGGATTGTAAAAACGGCAAGATGACCTTGTGAGACTGGAAGGCTGGGCGTCAAAATGACAGATGACGTTTAATGTGAGCAAGTGCAAAGTGATGCATGTGGGAAAGAGGAACCCAAACTTAGCTACGTGATTCTGGAGTCACTGCCCAGGAAAAGGATCTGGGTGTCATTGTTGAGGATATGTTGAAACCCTCAACTCAATGCAGCAACTAAAAAAGCAAAGAGAATGTTAGGAATTATCAGGAAAGGAATGAAAAACGAAGATGAAAATGTTATAATGCCCTTGTACCGCTCTATGGTATGGCCGAAACTTGAATACTGTATGCAATTTTAGTCAACCTATCTCAGAAAAGATATAGCTTAATTAGAAAAGGTACTGAGAAGAGTGATGAAAATGATAAAAGGTTTGGGACGACTTCCCTATAAGGAAAGCTAAAGTGGCTACAGCCCTTCAACTTGGAGAAGAGACGGCTCAGAGGTGATATGATAGAGGTCTATAAAATACTGAGTGGAGTGTTAAGGGTGGATGTGAATCGTTTGTTCACTCCAAAAATACTAGGACTAGGGGGCATGCGATGAAGCTACTAAGTAGTAGTAGTATCCTTCTTCAAATCTTTTGTAAACCGCATAGAACTTCACGGTATTGCGGTATATAAACTGTTATTATTATTATTAGACATAAAATAAACTGGAGAAAATATTTCTTCACACAATGTGTAATTAGCATCTGGAATTTGTTGCAAGAGAATGTGGTGAAATCAGTTAGCTTAGCAGGGTTTAAGAAAAGGCTTGGATAATTTTCTAAAAGAGAAGTCCATAAACCATTATTGACATGGCTTGGGAAATCCACGGCTTATTCTTAGGATAAGCATCAAAACATCTGTTTTACTACTTGGGATCTAGCTAGGTATTTGGGACCTGGGTTGGCCACTGTTAGAAACAGGTTACTGGGCTTGATGGACCTTCAGTCTGTCCCAGTATGGCAGCTCATATATTCTTATGGGAGCCAAGTACAGGACAATCGAAACATTGTGACATCATTGATGAGATTGGCTCTTAGGCATTGGTGGAATGAGGCATTATGACATCACAATCTCAGCTCTGGAATGTTGCTACTCTTTGGGTTTCTGCCAGGTACTTGGGACCTGGGTTGGCCAATGTTGGAAACAGGATACTGGGCATGATGGACCTTCGGTCAGTCCCAGTATTGCAATTCCTATGTTCTTATGGTAGCACAGTTAGTGAACAGTAGGTCTCGTGTTGGCTTTATGCGGATGACGTTCAGTTAATGCTCCCTATTGATGGGGACTTTGGAAAGACAGTTCAGCGGCTGCAGAGGGCGATGACAGAGATTATAGTTGGATGAATTGTAACAGATTGAAATTGAGTGTTCAGAAAATAAAGGTTATATGCTTTGTTCGTTCATTGGGATATGCTCTAGTGTAAATTGACCAATTAGACACTACTGTTGCAATACCCACGGAGGTAAACTATTTAGGGGCTTTACTAGATTCTTGTCTGACGTTCAGGGGGCATGTATGTGCAGTGGTATAAAAGGTATTTTTAAAACTGCGTCTGTTGAACAGTTGGCGCTCATACTTGTCTGCCTCTATGTTTAGGGCTGCCTTGCAGAGTGTGGCACTATCATGCTTAGACTACTGCAATTTGGTGCTTCTGAGTATACCTGCATCAGGGCTGCGACCGCAGCGGCTGGCGCTGAAAACACCAGCACGGCTTGGTAAAGGAGGGGGTTAAGTGACTTGGCCAGGGTCACAGGGAGCACGATGGGGTTTATGTAGCTCTAACCAGTATGGCCCATTTTGTCATTGAAAGTAACTATTTTGTTTTTGAAGATCAGTTTTTCATTCAAAATAAAGGGGTTGCCAGGGGGGGGGCACCGTGGCCCCCCTCTGTGGCCTGTCTTTATATGTCGGACTATGAGGAGCGCTTCATTTATGGGTCTAATTTTGCAGAGAATATTTTGTTTTGGGAGCGTTTCTTAGACGACAGGGAGACCTTGCAGCAGTTCTGTCAATACATTAATGGCTGTGATTCTAACCTCTCTTTGACTGAGAATATTAGTATTAGAGAGATTCAATTTTTTGGACATTGGGGTATTTTTTGAACATGGCACGTTTCATACCTCTATTTTTCATAAACTAACGGACAGGAATTCCATATTACACTACCATAGCTATCACCCGAAGCATCTTCGTGATAGCATTCCCGTTGGTCAGATGCTCCGCCTTAAACGTTTATGTTCCTCTCAAACAGACTTGAAACAGTAGGCTCAAGTGACATGCCCCCGTTTTAAGGAGCGCAAATATTCTAGGCAGAGCATCAATAGAGCTTATATGCGAGCCTCCATTGCCAATCGTGAGTGGCTTCTTCTTCCTAAGAACCCAAGTCAACGGACTAGTAGAGTGACTTGCGTTCTCCCTTAACTCTCCTGTAGCAATTAAGTTACGCCAAGTGATAGCGAGGCACTGGGAAATGCTTTGTTACCACCCGGCATTTTCTGAGAATCCTCGGATCGCTTATAAGCGGAATAAAAACATGGGTCAATTGTTAAAGTTTAGGAGGGATAATTCTCCTGTTGTGAATGGCATCCACTTCAGATGCGGGTCCTGTGTCTATTGTGCTTCAGACTGATAGTGTCATTATTCCCAGCAATAAAGCATTTTTCTATCTTAGGAATAGAACTGATTGTAATTCCTGCCAAGTTATTTATTGCATTTTGTGTCCTTGTCATCTTATGGGAATTCATTGGCGGGCAAGGCCGAAGAATCCTGTTTAGAAGGCCGGCCCGACGCTGATTTGGAGGGAGGAACCCATAGTAGGGCTCGCTCGCGGTTGGCAGGGTTCGGATGGGAGGGAGGGAGGGAAGGATGGAGGGGAAGGCAGGGGTTGCTCAAGGATTCTGATGCACAAGAGATGGGAGAGAGGGAAGGATAGAAGCTGGGCAAGGGTTCTGCTGCATGAGGGAGGGGAGGAATGATGCTGCACGTGTGTAGGACAGAAAGGAAAGAGGAAAAATTGGGGTGAAGGAGAGGAAGGGAGAGATGATCGTGTGTGTTTTTTGGGCCCCAAATTAATATAAGACACTGTCTTATTTTCGGGGGAAACACGGTAGCAAAAGCCATAGTGAGAACAAACTCCTAAAACCTTATGTTAAATGCCACAGCAAAGTTCATCCCAGGAGTCTGAGAAACAAATATTTGACTTCAACGCTTTTCCACTAAATCTTCCCCCGGAACCGCCATCGTATGCAGAGAATATCAATATTGTACCAAGACGCCTGTGTGCACTTCTTTATCCTCCTGACGAATGCGTAAGAGTCTGGAGACAGGTTTACACCAGTCCCGCCTTCCTGATTTAGGAAGAGGAGAGGGAGTTTGGCTGAAAATAGGTTCTACGGAGCAGTCGGCCAATGACCTCTCCCAGTTGACACAGCTCAATATGGCTAAAGTCCCGGGAAGTGTAGCCATGGCAACCATAATGACCCTCATTTAACACTTTCCAGGAAGAAGAGATGCCTTATTAAAGAGAGTTATCAAGCACTACATCTAAAGAGCCTTCTCCGTTGAATTGGAGGGGGTGGGGGGGGGGGGAAGACAGCGTCAGCACTTTTCTACAAAGGAAAAGTCAAATTTAAGCGCTCTGTTTTCCATAATAATGCAAGCTGAAAGTCCAGTCACTAAGGGTCCCAGGCAATCAAAATGTGGAACATGTCATCCCCTCTGCTCAGCCTAATGAATGGAATTAGCCAGCTGGCTCGCTTGTGCATTGTTAGAGAGCCAAAACCCAACCACTTCACATCCTACACTGGATTAGCCTCTGCTGGCAGGAGGGGGGGTGAGCAGGGAGATAGATAAGAGGGGGCGGAGGGGGGGGGGAACAGAGCTGGGGAGGAGCCACCAGGAAGCACAGTACAGCTTGCTCTGCAAATGCAAGTGCAGAAAAAAAAACAACCCCCCCTAAAAAAAAGCCAAAGTTCAGCTAAGCCTCCCTTTAAATGTCAGCCTTTTGTCCAGACCTGTTGCTTCCTTTTCCCTCCTTTCCTCCTCCCTCCGGAATCAGCTGTGTTTGGCCACTTGTGGCATCCTCCCCGCTTCCCCCATGGCAGTGAACATCCTGTCAGCACAAAACCTTGGACCGCATAAGCCGTTCTTGTTAACACTCCCAGCAAGGAAGAGCTACTGCCGCCCTGCCACAGAGAGCGCAGCAGGGAAGGGACCCCCTTCATCGGCCACCTTCTTGTTTGAAGATCCGAATTCCCTAAACTTCACAGCCATCAGTATAATACCAGCAAAGGCGGGATACAAAGAGAGTCTTAGGTCACCCCGAATAGCACAAAGCGTTACTATGGCAGGCAGTGGGAGGATCTGCCGGGAGTGCCAAATGCTAAGGTTGACTTTTCCCACGCATTTGGGAGATTAATCAGCACCCATCCTGCCGTCAGAACGCATATATCTTGCTGTAGTTTATTGCAGGGACCTAGAGAGGCAATTCCCAGCTGGTTTCTCCACACAGCTCAGTAGCGTAGTAATGGGTGGGGGGGGTCTGCCCTGCCCCCCCTCCTCCTCTCTGCCCTCTGCCTTTACCCACTCCTCCCCTTGCCACGGGCGTCCCCTTCCCTTCTCCCGAATCTCTAGTTATTCACCGCTGCGAGCAACCACTTCAACGTGCACCTCGCGACCGCGTCGTCTCTCCCACTGATGTCACTTCCGGGTGACGTCAGAGGGAGAGCCTAGGCGCGCCGATGCGGGAGCCTAACTTCAGGCGCAAGATTCTGAACCTATAAGAATACCTCTGATATCTATGGCCGAAGTGCTTGTGCGTAAATACACAGGAGCCAATATTCAGATGGCGGGAGGCAGCCCAGCACGGTCTTGCGGTCGGTGGTTAGCCCAGATATTCAATACGGGGCTGTTTCCGTTGACTGGCATTGAATATCTCGGTTGTGGGCTGCTATTAACTATACCGGTTAATAATAATTTTTTATTCTTGTATACCGCCATACCCAATAAGTTCTAGGCGGTTCACATCCGTTAATTAAGATCCGCGATGACACACGGATTTACAAAATTTTTAAAAAGTTACAGGCAATGAAGAGGGGAGCGTGGGAACGCTTTAAATGAGATTTAGCAGAGGTAAAAGTAATACGGAAGGTGGGGTTGGGAGGTATGAGATAACGAGAGAGAGACCAAGTGGGGGGAGGGGGTAAGTGGGGGGGCAGAAGGAATGGGGTGAGTGTGGGAGAGGGGAGAGGCAGGGGGAAAGGGGATTAAAAGACCTGTTTGCGGAAAAGGTGCGTTTTGAGAAGTTTTCTAAAACTAAGGTAAGTGGGGGCCTCGAGTATCATTTGGGCAAGCCAAGGGTTCAGCTTAGCCGCCTGGTAAGCCAAGGTTTTGTTGAGGAATCTTTTGAAATGACATAATTTTAGGGATGGGAAGATGAACAGCTGGATTCTGCGGGATTTCTTGTTGGTGAGATTCAGAGTGAAATGGTGATTGAGGTATCTGGGTAATAGGCCAAAAACTGTTTTGTAGCAGAAGCAGGCAAATTTGAATAGGACTCTGGATTCGAAAGGGAGCCAATGCAGTTGGTGGTAGAAAGGCGTGATGTGGTCCCATTTGTTCAGGCCGAATATGAGGCGGACGGCAGTGTTCTGGATCAATTTTAGTCTCCTAATGGTTTTCTTCGTGGAGCTCAAATAAATGACATTGCAATAGTCTAGTACGCTGAGAACGGAGGACTGTACCAGAAGGCGGAAAGAGGAGTCGTCAAAGTATTTTTTTATGGTGCGCAGTTTCCAGAGCACTGAGAAGCATTTCTTGACAGTAAGATCGGTGTGATTTTCTAGAGATAGATGTTTGTCTAGAGTGACTCCCAGTATTTTTAAGTCAACATTGACATAATCTAACTTTATTCTTCTATACCGCCACGATCAGACGACTTCTAGGTGGTTCACACTGAAGAGATCTGGACAATCAGCGAATTACAAAATGCAAATAATAAAAGAACAATGTCTTACTCAAGAATAGACAGAATAAGATTATTAAAATTAGTGTGACTTCTATTTAAGAGATAAATCTATCAAACACGGTTTTAATTTCTTTCCGAAAGGCGCCATAGGTCAGCCTGGCTCCATTAATGTAGATACCTAACCAAGACTGCTGTTTACTTGCTTGAAACATAAAAGTCCTGTCCAAAAAAGGACTTGTATTTACAGCCAGTGATCCTTGGGTATGCGAATAAATTACAATTTCTGGTAATCTTTGTAGGGCTATATAGCACGAAATGAGGTAAAAGATAGGTAGGGGCTAATCCCCAAACCAGCTTAAAACAAATGCAAGAAAACTTATCAAGTTTCAAGTTTATTAGTTTTTAATATACTGACTATCAACAAATATCTGGCCGGTTAACAATAAAATTTAAAAGGGTAAGAAGGATAAAAAATAAAATAATTGGCATTTAAAAATAAATGGTGTGAACATAAATAATATCAACTAGACAAACTTGAAAGTGAGGGGAAAAGGGAAGGGAGTGGAAAAGTTACATATTTGAGAAGAAAAGGAGGAAGTGTGAATGGGATAAAACGTATAGGGTAGGGTCGCTTTGTTAAAGCGGTTGGTTGCTTAAAAGAGAAAAGGAAGTGGGGAAAAAAAAAAATTTTTTTTTTTTTTTTTTTTTTTTAGAAAAGGAAAACAGAAGGTAAGTCTAAGCACAGCCGAATGCATCACGAAATAAGAAAGTCTTTAGGCTTATCTTAAATTTTTCTAGATGTTGTTCATCGCGGAGTTGCTGTGGGAGAGAATTCCATAAAGTTGGGGCAGCTACTGCAAAATTTATTTTCCAATTATCGTGCCTCCATTGGCAACCAGTGCAGTAGTCTGTAGTAGGGACTAACATGGTCGCTTTTTTCCAATTCAAATTGCAGGCGGACAGCCGTGTTTTCTACTATTCTTAATTTCCTCACTGTTTTTTTAGGCCAGTTAATAGTGGCCAAAGATAGTCCTTCTATTTATGAGGCCTGATGTGGCCGCTAAACTTAGCTAGCCGGCGCTTGGATATTTGCGGCTAGCCACTAACCACGAACATACAGTGGAGATAGTTGTCAAATAATGGTGACTATAAGGCGGAGAAGTACATTATATACTCGGTTATGTTAATATTCTGTAAAGAGAATTGAGCATCTCCTTTCCTTAGTACAGGGGTGTCAAAGTCCCTCCTTGAGGGACGCAATCCAGTCGGGTTTTCAGGATTTCCCCAATGAATATGCATGAGATCTATTTGAATGCACTGCTCTCAGTGTATATTCATTGAGGAAATCCTGAAAACCTGACTGGATTATGGCCCTCGAAGACCGGAGTTGCCCATATCTCTAAACGACATCTTAATGTAGGCGCTGGTAGGTGTCCTTCCGACCCCTAAGTTAAGTCCAAAGCGCTGTTTGAAAGAGAACTTACAAAGAAATTTCAAGGCGTCTACCAGTGCCTAGAAAAGCGGCGCCAGAATCACGTCTCAGGAGGTGCTTTATAGCACCTCACACGACTGTAGGCATGGCTAATGCCAGAAGTGGCATTAGGCGCTACAAGGAGCCGACGTAGCCGCGATTCACCTCAAAGGCAGGCGCCGGAAATGTAGGCCTCGAAAAACCCTGGCCTACAATTCCGGCATCTACCTTTGTTGGAGGCACAATTCTCTAAACGGCACCGTCACACAGTGGTGTAGTAATGGGGGGCGGGGGCGGACTGCCTCAGGCGCCATCTTGATGGGGGTGCCAGCGCTAACAGGAAGTGTTTTAAGCTGGAGTGCATCAGTCCTGTGCGGGATTGTTGGCGCGCTTTTGTCCGGCACGCGAATGACGGGTCACCTATAAATTTAGGTACAACAGATATTTCAGTGTTCCAGGAGGGGTCACATATTTTTGCAGAAATAAGAGTTAAAGTGGGAGTGGCCTTTGGGTCCTGTTGTTCAAAGTCCACTGCGTTAACCTCTAGGCCACTCTTTACACTCACTTGCTGCTCTATTCGTAATGGCCACAACGCCTGACTCCAGTCGTGGTACGTGGGCCTGTCGTGCCGCTGAGGCTCGCGTGCATCTGTGGAGCTCAAAGCTATGCCGTCGGTCATTTCACGATCAGCAGGGCCTCCCAAGGCGGACAGGTTTCAGCAGAGACGTTAGACTAACATACAGTACCACCCATGCGGGCAGCAGCAGATGCGCAGTGTTGGATGGCGGGGGATCGCATTTGATGTGACAACGGTGACCATAAAATTTATACTGTGCAGAAGAAAAGCCCAGCCATCTACTGTATTCTGCCACGACTTGATATCAACAAGTCGCTAGGCCTCGAACACGAGTCAATGGGAACTGACAATAACACCTAAGCCAATGCAGAGCCTAGCATCCACTGTCACTTTCACTTCTTAGGGGGCGCAAGGCAGTTAATAACCACTGGCTCAGTCAGGGCACCGTTTTGTACCCTGGATGTGATTGAAACAGGTCTAAATAAAAATGCCCTTCTTTTTTGCCTTGGACATTTCTTTCCACTCCATTATCTCCATTAACGCTGCAGAAAGAATACTTCCGAGGCAGGCAGGCAGCGAGAGGCTGGCTTCGTTGTGCCTCCGGCTGCCCGAAGATTTTAAAATACAGCGGCGGGGAGCTGGTAGATGGGGGAATCGGGAACTGGGGAGAGGTCGGATCCAGCTGAAAGGAGTCAGGGCTGGAGTTGGGAATAAGGGAAGGACAGATGCTGCACAGGGGGGGGGGTGGAAAGGGCAGATGCTGCACGGAATGGGGGTTATGGGGGTTAGGAAGGGAGGGAATGCTGCCGGTGGGTGAGGGAACAGGAAAAGAGAATTGTTGGATATAGGTGTGGAATGAGAGGGAAAGAGATGGTGCATATGGGGAAAAGAAGAAAGAGGAAAATTGGGCATAGAGAGAAAGAGGAGAAAGGTAGAGATGCATGGGGAGAGAAGGATGAAAAGGATAAATTTTGGATATGGTGGTGGAGAGGAAACATATGGAGAGATTGAAGGGGATGAAAGATGGAGGAATATTGGACATAATGATGGCGGGAGATTTGTGGCATGGTGCTGGAGAGGGGTGATAGAAGGAGAAATGGGCATGGGACTGGTGGGCAGTGGTGAAAAATGCTACACATGCTCCAGGGGATGAGAGAGGGAGAAATGTTCCTTTTCTCTTTTAAGCAACCAACCGCTTTAACAAAGCGACCCTACCCTATACGTTTTATCCCATTCACACTTCCTCCTTTTCTTCTCAAATATGTAACTTTTCCACTCCCTTCCCTTTTCCCCTCACTTTCAAGTTTGTCTAGTTGATATTATTTATGTTCACACCATTTATTTTTAAATGCCAATTATTTTATTTTTTATCCTTCTTACCCTTTTAAATTTTATTGTTAACCGGCCAGATATTTGTTGATAGTCAGTATATTAAAAACTAATAAACTTGAAACTTGATAAGTTTTCTTGCATTTGTGGGGTGGGAGAGATGCCTGGATCTCTCAAAACAGATGGACAGTGAGAGAGAGAGTGGCATGTTGCCAATAGGGGTGGAGGAGAGAGGAAGAAAAGTTTGACTCATGGAGGAACAGAGAGAGATATTGATTTTTTTTTTTTTTTTTCAATTGACGGCAGAAAAGGGCTACAGCCCATCGAGTCTGCCCATACCAATGACCCACCCCCTGACTCCTACTCTCCCAGAGATCCCACATGAATATCCCATTTTCTCTTGAAATCTAACACGCTGCTGGCCTCAATCACCCTCTGAGGCAGCTCGTTCCAATGATCTACCACCCTTTCAGTGAAGAAGTACTTCCTCGCATCACCCTTAAATTTCCCTCCCCTGATTTTCAGCGAGTGACCTCTGGTTACTGAGGGCCCTATAAGACTGAAGATATCATCTTTCACCTCTATACGCCCAGTAATATACTTAAAGGTCTCAATCATGTCCCCTCTCTCTCTTCGCTCCTCCAGTGAGTACATCCGCAGTTTTTTTAACCTTTCTTCATACGTGAGTTCCCTGAGCCCCAAAACCATCCTGGTAGCCATTCGCTGAACCGATTGGGGAAGGTAATGAGGTCCAGAGGAGAGGAAGCGTGCAGGAGGCAGAAAGAAAGAAATATTGGATGCACAGTCAGAAGGAAGAGCAACCTGAGACGCATGAAATCACCAGACAACAAAGGTAGGAAAAATGATTTAATTTTCAATTTAGTGATCGAAATGTGTCCATTTTGAGAATTTATATCTGCTGTCTATATTTTGTTCTATATTTTAAAGTCATCTGTCTTGACTTCTTTGGAAAAAAGAAAAGAATAGAAACATAGAACATGACGGCAGAAAAGGGCCACAGCCCTTCTAGTCTGCCCACACTAATGGCCCACCCCCTAACTACCTCCATGAAGAGAACCCACATGCCAATCCCATCTTTTCTTAAAATCTGGCACACTGTTGGCCTCAATTATCTATTGTGGAAGATTATTCCAGCGATCAACCACCCTTTCAGTAAAGAAATATTTTCTGGTGTCGCCATGAAATTTCCCACCCCTGATTTTCAACGGATGTCCTCTTGTTGCTGTGGGTCCTTTAAGGAAAAAGAGATCCTCTTCCACCTCGATACGGCCTGTGACATATTTGAACGTCTCGATCATGTCTCCCCTCTCTCTGCATTCCTCGAGTGAGTACAGCTGCAGCTTACCCAGTCGTTACTCATACGGGAGATCATTGAGTCCTGAGACCATCCTGGTGGCCATTCGCTGAACCGACTCAACTCTCCGCACATCTTTTTGATAATGCGGCCTCCAGAATTGTACACAGTATTCCAGATGGGGTCTCACCATGGATCTGCACAACGGCATTATGACCTCGGGCTTAAGGCTGATGAAACTTCTATGGATACAGCCCATGATTTGTCTAGCCCTGGATGAAGCTTTCTCCACTTGATTGGCAGTCTTCATGTCTTCGCTAATGATCACCCCCAAGTCACGTTCTGCTACAGTCCTTGCTAGGATCTCACCATTTAGAGTGTAAGTCCTGCATGGATTTTTGCCACCAAGGTGCATGACCTTGCATTTTTTGGCATTGAAACTTAGTTGCCAAGTCTTTGACCAATGCTCCAGCAGGAGTAGGTCCTGCGTCATACTGTCGGGCATTGAGCTTTTGTCGGGCACTGTGCTTTCATCTATTGTGCGGTTGCCTACCATGTTTCATAGTTTGGCGTCATCGGCGAATAATGTAATTTTATCTTGAAGCCCCTCAGCCAAGTCTCTTACGAAGATGTTAAATAGGATCGGGCCCAAGACCGAGCCCTAAGGCACTCCGCTGATCACCTCCATCATATCGGACAGGGTACCGTTTACCACTACTCTCTGAAATCTACCTCTAAGCCAGTCCCTAACCCATGCGGTTAATGTTTTACCCAGTCCCATCAAACTCATCTTGCTCAATAACCTGCGGTGTGGGATGCTATCAAACGCTTTGCTGAAGTCCAAGTACACGACATCCAGGGACTCCCCTATATCCAGCTTTCTTGTTACCCAGTCAAAGAAGCTGATCAGATTTGATTGGCAGGACCTTCCCTTCGTAAAACCATGTTGATGGGGATCTCGTAGATTCTCCTCGTTCAGGATCGTATCCAATTGGCGTTTGAATAGAATATAAATGTTTTTTCACATGGAAAGAGGGCCTCAAGAATCCACCACCAATTTGCATTAATAACTTTCCAATTCAGTCTGTCAATAAAATAAGAATTCTCGGAGTCATCATAGATAATAAACTAAATTATCATGACCAAATAAATTCTGTCATTAAAAGTTGTTTCCATAGGCTGCATATGATTCGATCTTTAGCTAACTTTTGGATGCTCCCTCACTAAACATTTTAATTCACTTATTGATCATTTCAAAACTGGATTATTGTAATTCACTCTATAAAGGAATCGCACAAAAAGAAACAAGAAGACTACAACTGATACAAAATACTGAAATAAAAATGATTACAGGTAAAAGAAAATTTGACCATGTAACACCATTATTAAAGAACGCACATTGGCTTCCTATCAACCTCCAAAGAACTTATAAACAGGCGCTCATTACATTCAAAGTTCTACAAGTCATCACACCGTTATTCCTAGATCGAGTTATCATTCCGTATTCTCCTTTCCGCTCCTTACGATCTGAGGATAAAAATCTAATTACTGTTCCATCCCTACGAATCATAAATACTAGACGTACCGCACTCTTCTCCGTCACCGCCCCCCAAATGTGGAACTTATTACCCGCTCAGGTAAGAGAAGAAAAGAACCTCGAGAAATTCAAATCAAAACTAAAAAGTTTCCTATACAGAGACGCTTTTAATTGATTAGCGAGCCCCTTAAACTGAGTTGTCATTCCTAATTGAAGTAGGCAAGCACTGATCTAATATAATATAACTCCTATTGGTCTATCCTTATTTGTTCTCTTTCCTATATTAAATTGTAGTTCTTCCCCGATTTCCCCAAGAAGTGAACGTCTGTCTATCCATACATTGTATGTCCCCCTTATTTGAAAATTATTTATTGTATATCGCTTTGTAATCTTTGAAAAAAGCGATTTTATCAAATATGAAATAAACTTGAAACTTGATAATTAAGATTTTCTCTGCATACAGTGTGCTTTGTGTTTTGTTTTTAAATTTTGTTGTTACCATTATGTATTAACTAGTCTTTAAGCCCGTTACATTAACGGGTGCTAGAGTAGATGTGTGTGTCTGTCTGTCTTTCTCTTTTTCTCCTTGGCCGCTTTCTGTCTGTCTGTCTTTCTTTCTTTCTGTCTCTATCCTCGGCTGTCCACCTCCCCCGTGTCCAGCAGCACCCCTTCCCTGCTCCCCCTGTCCAGCAGCAGCCCTTCTCCCTTCGTTTTACCTCCCCCTGTCCAGCAGCACCCCTTCACTGCTCCCCCTGTCCAGCAGCAGCCCTTCTCCCTTCGTTTAACCTCCCCCCTGTCTAGCAACACCTTTTCCCTGCTCCCCCTGTCCAGCAGTAGACCTTCTCCCTTCCTTTTACCTCCCCTCCCTGTCCAGCAGCACCTCTTACTTGCTCCCCCTGTCCATCAGTAGGCCTTCTCCTTTCCCTGCTCCCCCTGTCCAGCATCCGCTAGCCCGGGCAGCCTCGGGGCTTTTGCTAGGCCGGCCCACCTCGCATTATTGAAGTGGGCCGGCCTAGCAAATGCCCCGCGACTGCTGTA
Organism: Geotrypetes seraphini; assembly: GCF_902459505.1. NCBI lineage: Eukaryota > Metazoa > Chordata > Amphibia > Gymnophiona > Dermophiidae > Geotrypetes > Geotrypetes seraphini. The sequence continues at coordinate 17,484,591 of NC_047085.1, forward strand.
TTTGCTGGTCCGGGGGTGAGAAGAGGTGTCCCGGCAGCGGCAGCGCAGGAATCAAACTGCCACCACCGTCGCAAGCCACCCCACGCGCCAGAAATCGAATTCAGCACGGAGGCACACATCATGGTGGCAGGGAGCATTGAGCTGGCGTTAGTTCTTGGCGCATAGCTTTGACCTCACAATGCAGGTGTAAAGAGCCTTAGCCTGATTTTGAGACCAGCAGTAACAGAGATAGGAGGTGTTTTCTATTTGAGGTTTCCTTGCAAGTGTGTGATTTGATATCAGTTTTGAAAATATGTTTTTCGAGAACCCTCACAGTTGTCCAGTTTCATATCTCTTAAACGTCTTGAGAGAGAAATGTAAAGACATAGGGTTGAAGACCCCATTTGTCCTAAATAACATCTCACTAGAGTCTGTCTCCACCTTAAAAATTCTTGGGGTCTTAATCGATGATAAATTATTGTTTCATGAATATATAAATAACATAGTCAAAACATGTTTTTATAAATTGCGCTTTATACGATCAATCGCCAAATTTCTTGAGCCCAATTCGATTAATATTCTGGTTCATTCGTTAGTTATAGCTAAAATGGACTACTGCAACTCACTACTACTTAATATATCCCACAAAGAAAAAAGAAGACTCCAACTTATCCAAAATATAGCTATTAAACTAATCCACAACGCCAAGAAATATGACCATGTTACGCCACTATTGATCGATTCTCACTGGCTCCCTATCAGCCATCGTATTTTCTTTAAGGTCATGTTGTTACTATTTAAAACTCTAACCTATAATGAACCTCAATTTATAGCTAGGATGTTAATACCCCACAACACTATACGCCCACTCAGATCAACCTTCCAAAATCTCTTATCTATACCCTCTCTGAAAATAGTAGGCACAAGAAGATCCGATATGTTTTCTGTAATGGGTCCCCAATGGTGGAACTCATTACCACAATACATAAAAAACGAAAAAGACCTCTCCTCCTTCAAAAAACTCTTTAAATCTCATCTTGCTTTTAACATTTAAATTTTAGATTGTTTAATATTTTCAGATTTTTAACTACCTCGTTCCCTTTGGTTCTTTTCCTTTTTTGTTTTTTCTAAAAAAAGTTGTAACTTTTCCCCCCTTTCCTCACAACTCAAGTTTGTCTCGTCTTCAAAAATTATGTCATTTGGTCTGTCTATTTGTAATTTAACTTTCTTTTTATAATTTTGTACATCGCTTAGCAAACCGATTAAGCGATCCATCAAATACTAATAAACTTGAATAAACTTGAACTTAATACCACCATATCTGAAAGTGTAAAGATCCCCTTACTCATTAGCTAAACTGTAGTTTCCTGATAGACTTGATAATTTTGTTTTACTTTGTAATCACTCTGAAGTAATCTTACTCTCCAAATTGAGGACTTGAGATAGATTTAGCATATTGTTTTGTTCCTCTTTATTTAATTTGATGTTCAAATTTGAAGATATTTGCTCAATCTACTTTTCTGTACAAGTATTGCACGCTTGAAAATTATTTTGAAAACTATAAATAAAATTTTTTTTGAAAAAAAAAAAACAGCCTTAGCCAATAGGGAGAGGAAGAGATACTGGATGGGCCAATTGGCCTTTATCTGCCATCATGTTTCATTCACTTTCTATTGTTATTACACTTCCCCCTCCGTATTTGCGAATTCCGTATCTACGGATTTGCTTATTCATGGTTTTAAACCAAAAAATGCATTTTCATTTTTAGGCTATTTTAAGCCCTGTAAGTCCCCCCTCCCCCCCCCCTTAAGCCTTACCTGGTAGTCTAGCGGCTCGAGAGACTACGGGAGCTCAAGGCAGCCATTTCCTGTGAGCGATCTGCACGGGGCAGGAGCGTGAAAAGATCGCTCCTGCCTGAAAACCCGATAGACCACTAGGTAAGGCTTAAGGGGGGGGCTTTCAGGGCTTAAAATAGCCGGGGGAAGCGGGGGTTAGGGGCAGAACCGGTTCGAATATTATTTGCGTTTTTTTTAATATTCGCGGGCCGGCTCTGCCCCTAACCCCCGCGAATACAGAGAGCGAAGTGTACAGAGCTTGGTTGGATCATGTAAACAAGAATAATGTGAATTGAAGTGAATTTGAGAATTTGTCTGTAGCTGGGAACTACTAACAAATAGTGGAAGGAGCGCAAAGATTGGGACAGCACATACAGGAGTAAAGGGAGACAAGTATATAAGACCTTATGAGCCAGGACCAAAATGTTGAAAGGTATTCAGAAATTTCAACTTCTCTCTTCTCTTCCGGCTCATTAATCATGCTAAGCCACACAAAGCTAAATTAAAATCCTCTTTCTGCCATGTTCTCTTCTTTTAAGAAATTAAAAAAAAACGGGGGGTGTGGAGTGAGGGGAGGGGGAGCAAAGGGGAGCAGGAAAAGGAGGGGGAGGGAGGAGCAGGAGGCCTGAAATGGAGCCACCGAAGCCTGTGTTTTCTTATTCGTCAAAAGAGCTCAAAATTAATAAATCAGAAATCCATTATTAAGAATACGAGCTTGAATATCTATCTAAATGCAAATGAACAGATAAAGAGATTGCGGGAGGAGGGGGCAGGCAGGTCCCTGCTTAACGTCTGCCTCGTTTATAGACTGTATATGATTAGTAATTGTCTCTCTTCCAATTAGTATATAATGGGTCACCTCTTGTGACCTCTGTATCTTAAAGAAGCCCTTTTTTGTTCTTAAATGTAATCGAGTCTATATAATCAAATCACTGTGGGTAGCAATGTTAAATTGTAAATCCCAGCCCCCACGCCCCTACCAAGAGATTTACACTGTGAACTATTAATCTCCTCATATGGGCACTGAACAGCTTTCCCCTCACTAGTGTTATTTATTTAAGAACATAATAGCCTTATTGGGTCAGACCAATAGTCCATGTAGCCCAGTAGCCTGTCTTCACGGTGGCCAATCCAGGCCACTAGTACCTGGCAAAAAAATCCAAAAGTAGCAACATTTCATGCTACCAATCCAAGGCAAGCAGTGGCTTCCCTCATGTCTTTCTCAATAACAGACTATATAGAATTTTCCTCCAGGAACTTGTCCAAACCTTTCTTAAAACCAGCTACGCTATCCCCTCTTACCACATCCTCTGGCAACACGTTCCAGAGCTTAACTATTCTCTGAGTGAAAAAAAAATGTCCTCCAATTGGTTTTAAAAGTATTTCCCTGTAACTTCACCGAGTGTCCCCCTAGTCTTTGTCATTTTTGACAGAGTGAAAAATCGATCCACTTGTACCCGTTCTACTCCACTTAGGATTTTATAGACTTCAATCATATCTCCCCCCTCAACCGTCTCTTTTCCAAGCTGGAACTATGGGTAAACTCTTCATTATAGATACTAGCATTGGAAAACAGCCTGTAATGATCAAGTATTACCCACATTCACCCTAAATGTAGAATCTTAGGGCCCAATGTTCAAACCTTTCAAACGGCCAATTAAATTGCCATCTGAAGCTAACTGGGCAATTTCAACAGCATTTAACTGGATAGTACCGCTGAAAATGTCTGGTTAGTACACAAGCCAAAATTGCCTATTTGGGGGAGATTCCAGAGATGGAGCCAGCACTTAGCTGGTTAAGTGTCACAGCCAGTTAAACCATACTGGGGAGAGTATGGCTCAGTGGTTAAAGCTACAGACACATCATCCTGAGCTTGTGCATTGAAATCCACGCTGCTCCTTGTGACCCTGGGCAAGTCACTTAATCCTCCCCCACTGCCCCAGGTACACTAGATAGATTGTGAGCCCACCAGGACAGACAGTGAAAAATGATCGAATACCTGAATAAATTCATGTAAACCCATTCTAAGCTCCCCAAGGAGAACAGTAGAGAAAATTGAATAAATAGTGTGAAAAGTTTCAGCCTCTGATAACCAGAGCTGGTATTGTGATGTCATAATGCCTCATTCCACCAATAAGAGCCAACCTTATCAGTGATGTCACAATGGCTGGATTGTCCTACACTTGGATCACTTTTACAACATTCTGATTTCCAGAGTGGTGCAGTGGTTAAAGCTACAGCCTCGGCACCCTAAGGTTGTGGGTTTAAACCCCACACTGCTCCTTGTGACCCTGGGAAAGTCACTTAATCCCTTCATTGGCCCAGTTACATTAGATAGATTGTGAGCCAAACAGGGAAAAATAAATTCATGTAAACCATTCTGAGCTCCCCTGGCAGAACAGTATAGAAAATAAATATTCAGCAGTCCTATCTTTATGAAAAAAAAAAAATATATATATAAGGCAAGTTAAATGCTAAATATTGCAGTATGGTTTTGCTGGCTCCGTATATCCGGCAATTCAATGCCAGAGCACAAATGATGCCCAGCCTTGAATTTCGCTGGTATAACGCTGGCAGTGGTCGGCAAAATACTGTCACAGAAATTTATCAAAGAGATAAGTTTTAACATTTTTCCTAAAATCTTGGTAGGAATAAGAAGCTGCAATTAGACCACTTAATGTTTTGCGCCATTTTCCAGCGCTATGCAGGATAAACACGCAAATCCCAATTATTAGCTCTACCGTATTTTCACGCAGATAACGCGCACCCGTGTAAAACGCGCACACGGGTATAGCGCACAGAAACCACGATTTTATGTACAAAAACTTTTGTATACCGCGTTCACGTGTATAACGCGCATGCAGCCCGACTGTCCTTTCGCCCGCCCCGACTCTCCTCTGGCCACCCCGACTCTCCTTTCGCCCTCCCCGACTCTCCGTGCGCCGTCCCGACTCTCCGTTCACCCGCCCTGGAGCCTTAGGTCCCACCTGGGGGCGCGGCCTGAGGCACATGGTCGGGTTGGGCCCATGTGCCTCAGGCCGCGCCCCCAGGTGGGACCTAAGGCTCCAGGGCCTATTCTGATTGGCCCACGCGCCTTAGGCCCCACCAGTAGGCGGAGCTTTGGGACGGATGGGCCAATCCGGCCTCATTCCGTCGTTGGCTGCCTGCCGGACAGGCGGGTTTGGCTCCCGTCTGTCCGGCCAACTACCAAAGGTACGGGGAAGGGGGGTGGAGGTGTCGTGGGGGTCGGCCAGGGGGGTCGCGGGTCGGCTGGGGGGGCGGTCGGAGGTTCTTGGGGGGGGGCGGTCGTTGGAGGGAGGGGGGTTTGCGTCGAGGGCAGGAGGGCCTGGGATCCCTCCTGCCCGTAATGTAGTGTGGGGTGGGGGGTGGGGGTAGGGGGTCGCCGTGGCCAGGAGGGTTTGGGCTCCCTCCTGGCCCGATATTGTCGGGGAGTTGGGGAGTCGGCCGGGCAAGAGGGCTTGGGCTCCCTCTTGCTCCGATCGTGGATGCGGGTGCGGGTGGGAGCGCGTGCGAGCGGTCGTTCGGGGTGGGGGTGCGAGTGGTCCTGCTGGGGGGGGTGAATCGGGCGTCGGGCGGGGTGGGAACTATGTAAAAAAAATTTTGTATAACGCGCGAGGGGTATGCGCGGTAGGTAAAAACGCGTATAACGCGCGCGTTATATGCGTGAAAATACGGTAATTAAAACCTATCTCTTTGAAAAATTTCTCTGACTCCTTCCTGCCTTGTGGTATCTCAGAAATGCTTCCAGATATACCTAATTACTCTCGGCTTACTAATGTCATTTGAAAGTTTCTTCTGTAACGTCGCTGTCTGTGTACAGTCTCTTCCTCTGTAAACCGCTCTGAACGGCTTGTGGTATAGCGGTATACAAAAATGAAGTTATTATTATTATCATGAATAATTGGCTCGCTGGCCAGTTTACCCCCTCTTTCACTAATGTGTAGGGCGGGTTTTAGCGCCTGCAATGGCGGTAACTGCCCCGGCGCTCATAGGAATTCTAGGAGCGTCAGAGCGGTTACCGGCGCTAACGCCGGCGCTACACGTTAGCAACAGAGGGGGTTAGTTTATCGTGCACCTCAGGATAGCATGCAATTTTCCATGCAGAAATGTGCGTGCCATTTATAGAATCTGAGGGCTCATGCCTAAAAGTAAGCGCCATTTCCATGCTAAGATTATAGACATCAAATATTTTTATAGCATACAAAACTTCAGGTGGCTATTTCATAAACGTCAGTTTAATAGAAATAAGAATATTTTCCTTATTTCAACTAGCGACCTTTAAAGATATTTCTTAGGCCCTCAGCTTGATATAAGACATCTCTAAATAGAGACAACAACATATAAGCTAAGTGAAATGAAATGAAATTAAATTATAAGTTATAGAAAACTATAAGTATTGGAAGTATTTAAAGCTCTTGATAGAAGCTAAAATGAAAAATTAGACCCAGTGACGATTTGCCACGTAAAGCTCAGAACAGTGATAAGTTTGAGTTCTGAGTGGTGACGCTGAGGGCCTAAGAAATATCTTTAAAGGTCGCTAGTTGAAATAAGGAAAATATTCTTATTTCTATTAAACTGAAGATTATATACATAACATAACCAATTTAGGGGTCCTTTTTAGCGCACGCTAAAGATTACCGCACACTAAATGCTAAGGCATCCATTATATTCTATGGGCGCCTTAGCATTCAGCGTGCGATAATCATTAGCGCGTGCTAAATTGGTTACCGCACTTTAATCAAAGGTTCCCTTATTTGCATACCTCAATACCTTGCAGATCTGTGCGGTTTACAACAAAATTAAATTAAACGAACACAAGAAAGCATAAGCCGGTATGAACACACGTCTCCAGTACCGAAACAATTACGTTGGTTGCCCACTGAATACCGTATCGAATAGTCATTTCTCCCTCCCTATTCACAGGGGTTAGGGGCAGAGCCGGCCCGCAAATAGCGAAAATTCTCGAATAACTTTTGGGCCGTCTCGGACCCACCCCCGGACCTTACCTGGTGGTCTAGTGGTGACGTGGGGCAGGAGTGATCTTCCTACACTCCTGCCCCGTGCAGTGAGTTCCCGTGGTCTCACGAGACGACAACAGGAACTCCCTATTGTAGTCTCGTGAGACCACGGGACCTCAAAGTATGGGGTCTGCACGGGGCAAGAGTGTAAGAAGATCTCTCCTGCCCCACGTCACCGCTAGACCACCAGGTAAGGTCCATGCTCCGATCGCCCCCCAGATAAGGTCCGTGCTCCGATCCCCCCCGCCTCCGATCGCCTCCCTCCGCCTCCGATCGCCCCCAGCCGCCTCTGATCGCCTCCCTTTGCCTCTGATCGCCTCCCTCCGCCTCCGATCACCTCCCTCTGTCTCCGATCGCCCCCTGCCACCTCCGATCACCTCCCACCACTTCCGATCGCCCCCCCCGCCGCCTCCGATTGCCTCCCTCTGCCTCCAATCACCTCTCTCCTCCTCACATCGCCCCCCTCCACCTCTGATCGCCGCCTCCTCCTCCGATCACCTCCCTCCTCCTCTGATCACCACCCTCCTTGCCCCGATCCAAGTCCCGGGGCTGTTTTTTTTTTTTTCCAATGCAGGCGAATAGGGAGGGGGAAGTGTAAAATATTGACTGTAATACATTGTGTTCTTCACAGGAGGCAGCACAGTATCTGATGCAGGCCTTGAAAAAAATATATGGCAAACTTTGAATTGCGCTCACAAACGGCAAAGAGATTGTCTCTTGAATGTGGCCATGACGTGCATTATAAAAAGACCAGGATGTCAGCAATCTCGGCAGTCGGCCCAAGATTAAGGAATGCAACGCATGGGTTATTGAGGTTTATGTTCTGATTTCAGATCATTTTGAAAACTGTTATTTATTTTAGTATTTATATACCACTTATAGTCTAAGTCAGTATTCTTCAACCACCGGTCCATGGACCAGTGCCGGTCCACAGAAATTTCCTGCCGGTCCACAGGGCCAACACATACATTAGGCCCAAAACAGTGTTCTACATCCACCGGTCCACGGTGCGATCGATGCGGTGTTATCTTTGAGCCAGCTCCTTCTTCCTAACTGATTCGGTGCATAAAGTCACGGGCAGTGGCTCCTACGGGCGTCCTGCGCCTGAACCGGAAGCCTTCTCTCTGAAGTTGCAACGTCAGAGGGAAGGCTTCTAGTTGAGGCACGGGACGTGCAAGATGCAATTAGTACTATTATGGGGGCGGGGTCTGGAAAAAGAATTTCCTGGTGTCCCCGTGCAGTTTCCCGCCCCTGATTTTCCACGGATGCCCCCTTGTTGCCGCGGGACCCTTGAAAAAGAAGATATCTCCTTCTACCTCGATGCGGCCCGTGAGATACTTGAATGTCTCGATCATGTCACCCCTCGCTCTGCGTTCCTCGAGTGAGTATAGCTGCAACTTATCCAGCCGTTCCTCGTACGGGAGATCCTTGAGTCCCGAGACCATCCGGATGGCTATTCTCTGGACCGACTCCAGTCTCAGCACATCCTTACGGTAATGCGGCCTCCAGAATTGCACACAGTATTCCAGGTGGGGCCTCACCATGGATCTATACAATGGCATAATGACTTCAGGCTTACGGCTGACGAAACTCAAGCATATTTCCCTGTCTGTCCTGGTGCGCTCACACTTTTCCTGGAGCAATATGGGGATTAAGTGACTTGCCCAGGGTCACAAGGAGCAGCATGGGGTTTGAACCCACAACCTCAGGGTGCTGAGGCTGTGGTAGTTCTTACCACTGTGCCACACACTCTCTTGACCCACTGTTGAAGACTCACTTATATGTTAAAGCATTCTATATGTAAGGAGATGTTGGTAGTTTTCTCTTAAAGACTAATTTCAAATGAAGTTCTAACATACTATTTTAAAATGACCATATTTTTCGCTCCATAAGAAGTACTTTTTTCCCCAAAAAGTAGGTGGAAATGGCTGTGCGTCTTATGGAGTGACTATAACAATTTATTTTTTTTAAAAATTCTGGTGGTCCAGCGGTGTATTGGCAGGAGCGAGCTTTCCGCGCTCCTGCCCCTCCCTCGCTGGACAGCTGCCTACTCATATCTTGCGGCCAATGGCACACAAGGCAGGAGCGAACTTTTCGTGCTCCAAGCTGGCCCCGCACGGCTCCCTGAAAGGCTGCCATCAGTTTTCGCGAGTCCCTCCGGACGCAGCCCCGAGCTTAGGGCTTTCCAAAACCCGGATAAACTGCCGGGTTTTGGAAATCCATCTGGGCACCCGAACAGTATCTAAAAAGAGGACATGTCCGGGTTTTCCCAAACATCTAGTAACCCTACCTAAATAGCCGTGACCAGTTATAGAACTGCCTTCTCAACAGGGCCTACTCAACCTATGGATAAGGTAAGCATGTGTGGATGCCCTCCCAACCGAGACAAGCAGGCTAAGGGGGCAGAGCTAGGGGGAGAGGCTGGGGCGTGGCATGGATGTAATGGGTCGTGGATGGTTAGAACTGGGCGGGCCTGGGGGGCGGAGCTAGAGGTCCGGATTTTACATATGTAAAATCTGGTAACCCTAGCCTAAATGCTGTTATAGAATTCACACTCAGAACCCTGCAGTTTAGTGACCACATTTGGGCAGTCTTTAGCGAAAATTGCCCCAATACCGTAATATTGCATCATAAATTCAACGCAGTATTAGTACAGTAATTTGCGCATAGCGGGAAATTCTACAAATCATGGTCAAAAATGGGCACCCCAAAAAAATGGCGCTGAGTGTGATCCTATTAAAGGCACATGCCCATAACAGAATCACAAGTAGCGCCGATTCTCATGCGCAAACTTTGGGCACCTGCCCCGAAAGCCCGCTAGACCATCACGGGAGGTCCGGAATGCAGCGTTTCCTGCATATTACCAAGTCTCTTCAAAGCAAGTAGTACAGTATGGAGCGTTTCCTGTATAAAAATAAATCGCGAATAACCGAATCTGTGGATACTGAAACCGCGGATTCGGAGGGAGAAGTGTACGCACTTGGGAGTGCGTATGACAATGCGCACGCAAATTCTAATGAGTGCCAATTAACCCCAATAACGGGTTGTAAGACCCCAATTATTGACGGTTCAATTAATTTGTGCGTGCATCTCAGAGGTGCGTCCAAATTTCGATGCACAAATCTGGATGCCACGCGTATAATCTGGGAAATAGCGTCCTCTGGGTTACCATACCATTTCTGCAACATTTCATTTTAGCGGTTCGGTTCTGATAATTCAGGAAATGCGGTTCGGTTCTGATAATTCAGGAAATACGTTTATCACTACACATTGTTAGGACGATGATACAGATTCTGATATGGAGAAGTTGATGAGTCAAAGAACCATGTGTAAAACAGAAAAAAACAGCTGCCACAACTTACATATCGGTTTCATCCCACAAAATGCATGTCTGGTTTGTTGTTCCCTGCAAACAAGTTGGGGAGGCGGGGTGGGGAAGGGAGGGGAAGGGAAATCAGGGAGGAGAAAAAAGAGGAATAGTTAGCATTATGCTGGCATTGCTTTATTACAAAATTAGCGCTTGGCAACAAGAATCACACTCTGTGTAAGAGAGGTAATGAGTCTGAGAAGCATAAGTACAGATTCGTTGGGGAAATAAGTATCTCCGAGTTATAAGGTGTACGGGAAGGGAGGGAACTGGGCCCCGCTCTGATCAACGATTGCGACAGTAATTACATATTATGTGTCAAAATGAAATGATTCCACCCTGCTCCAGCGAAAGAAAGATAATAGACTTTAAAGGGCTGAAAAAAATGAATTACAACGCCTACTTCCTGTCATTGCCCGCTGACCCAGTTAAAAGAGCAATTCTCTTGTGGCTGGGATGAGGAGGGTGATAACTGGCAAAGCTCGCAGGGCTGGGCTTATAAGACTTAAAAAAGCAACCAACCATGCTTTCCACAAAGAAGACAGGCCTCGCTAGTGACAGGCCTCAGGAACACACTACGTAGGAAGGAAACATGCTCTTTCCATGGCCTCCTTCAGAGCCCTCTTTTTCTACACTCGGAATTTGCTGACGGCCATCTCATGGTTTATAGGCCGGAACGCCATGTGAAGGACTGTCTTGTGCCAGTGACCCGTCAAATGCGCGCACTGAATGGGAAGTGACATGTCAAATGCGCTCTGACAATTGGATACTATTTTGTCTTTTGAGGGGGTGGAGAGGACCCCCCCCCCACACACAAACACTACATTTAAAATATTAATTTGGTATCTAGTGTTAGGGTAAGGATTACATGATGATTATGGGAACCCTTTACATACATGGATATCTGGAAGGCCCTGATTTGCTCAGACTCCTCAGGCCCTGTCCCTTGGGAGGGGCTTGAAGCACCTGAGGAGGCTGAGCAAATCAGGAAGGACCTTCCAGATATCCACTTGGTGTGCACATTTCACGGGGTGCAATGGACGGGGCGGCATTGTCGGGGCGTAATTGTCCTGCGTAGATATGTTGCTGTGCCACGTATGGAGGGCCTCTATCAGCACAGCTATTCCACGGACCCTCAGTCTGACTCCGCCACTGTTTGACTTACATTGTACAGGTGGGAGAACTCGATTTCCAAAGGGACGAGAATGGACCTCGGAGATGGTTTCACGATGACAGAGATGACTTTGGAATTAAGCACTGTGGTGTTCCTGTGGGTAGACAGGGAAGAAAAATGCATTTTCCAAGTTAGCCCCTTTCACATATGTACAGAGGTTAACGTTAGAACTGTGCAGATGCAGCATTCATTACCTGGAATATACTGTAGTGTCATAACAAAACCTTATAATGAGGTATATACAGGCTGGAGCAGGGCTGGCTCAAGGCACTATGGCATCCTGAGTGAACTTTTGCAATGGCATCCTCCCCAGCCTATAATCCAGAGTCTCACCCTTCATTCCGTTCCCCCCCCCCCCCCCCCCCCACAATCCAGTATCTTCCCTTCTCTCCCAACTTCCTCTTCCAGCTTCCTTCACAGTCTAAAGCAGTGGTCTTAAACACGCGGCCCGGGGGTCACATGAGGCTCGTCAGGCTCTATTTTGAGGCCCTCGGTATGTTTATCATAATCACAAAAGTAAAATAATAGTTTCTTGATCATATGTCTCAGCTATAAATTACAATATTATTCTTAAGACATAGCCAAAAGGAAAGATTAATAAACTATAAAGAGTTTTACCTTATGCAAAACTGTTATTTCTTTAATAAGACATTAACTATTTTTTCTGAAGTATCTACAAATCCAAAATGTGGCCCTGCAAAGGGTTTGAATTTGAGACCACTGGTCTAGAGGGTGAGGCAGGAGCAGAGATCAATGCATGCTGCCTGCGTCCAGCGCAGTTCCTTCCTCTGCCATGTCTTGCCCTGCCGGAAATAGAAAGTCGCATCAGACGGGGTGGGAAGAGGCAGAAGGAAGACTCTGGGCTGGGTGCAGGCAGCTTGAGTGGATCGCTGCCGCTGCCGGCGCCCTCTAGTCTGTGAAGGTAGCTGGGGAGGGGTTTGAGAAACAAGGGATCGTGGGTGGGGGATGGGAAGGGAGGGGAGGGAGAAATGCTGTACTGAGATTCTGGTGCCCTTTATCACCGGGCACCTTGATCCAGTGCTTACCTGATCCATAGGTTGAGCAGGTCCTGCTCAGAAGGCAGTTCTATAACTGGTTGCAACCATTTAGGTAGGGTTACCAGATGTTGGGGGAAACCTGGACATGTCCTCTTTTTAGAGGACTGTCCAGGCGGCCAGGTGGATTTCCAAAACCCGGCAGTTTGTCCGGGTTATGGAAAACCCTAAGTTCGGGGCTGCATCTGGAGGGCCTCCAAGCATGCATGGATGCAACGCCATGATGTCACATGCATGTGCGCATGCATGATGTCATCACGTCTCATCCGTGTATGCTCAGAGGCCCTGGACTCAGGGAAGAAGAGATGAGGTTTATGTGGGGGCAGAACAGGTTGGGGGGGCCACATGTCCTCTTTCTTTAATGAAGAAATCTGGTAACCCTACATTTTGGTGCCCACAGGACGTGTGGAAAGAGCATAGTCTATTACAGAATTTGGGCACCCAGATTCAGTTATATAATAGTAGCATAATCCTGACTCACCTCCAGCCACAGAGCTGGCACAAATATGCGCACCCAGATGCACCCTAGGCATGTGTAACTTAACGTACTTCATGAATAAGCAGAAGTCTATCCAGTGTATCTGGATTTCCAGAGAGCTTTTGACGGGGGTTCCTCGTAAGAGGCACCTGAGAAAGTTGGAGAGTCATGGGAAGGGAGGCAGAGTTGAACTGTGGATTGGGAATTGGTTATGGGACAGAGGGTAGGTTGGGTTGGGTGACCGTTTTTCTCAGTGGAGGAGAGTAAGCAGTAGAGTGCCGCAAGGATCTGTAAAGGGACCGGTGCTATTTAAAAAATGATCTGGAAGTTGGAACAATGAGCGAGGTGACTGAATTTGCAGATGGCACTAGGCTGTTCAAGATTGTTGGGATGCATGCGGACTGCGAAGAGCAGCGGGAAGACCTTGGGAAATCGGAGGGCTGGGCATCCAAATGGCAGATGAGATTTGGTGTGGACGAATGCAAAGTGATGCACATTGGGAAGAATAATCCAGGTCGTGGCTGCTGGATGCTGGGGTCCACATTGGGGGGTCAGCACTCAATAAAAGGATCTGGGTGTCATCGTGGATGGTACGCTGCAGCCTTCCGCCCAGTGTGTGGCAGCGACCAAAAGGGCCAACGAGATGCTAGGGATTGTTAGAAAAGGGATGGCAAACAAGACTATGAGTGTTATAGTGCCTCTGTATTGCTAAATGGTGCGACCTCACCTTGAGTATTGCATTCGGTTCTGGTCTCCTTGTCTCACAAAAGATATAGCGGCACTAGGAAAGGTTCAAAGAAGAGTGACCAAGATGATAAAGGGGATGGAACTCCATTCGTATGAGGAAAGACTAAAAGGGTTAGGGCTCTTCAGCTTGGAAAAGAGACGGCTGAGGGGAGATAGGATTGAAGTCTACAAAATCCTGAGTGGAGTAGAACGGGTACAAGTGGATCGATTTTTCACTCCGTCAAAAATGACAAAGACTAGGAGACACTTGATGAAGTTACAGGGAAATACTTTGAAAACCAATAGGAGGAAATATTTTTTCATTCAGAGAATAGTTAAGTTCTGGAACGCGTTGCCAGAGGATGTGGTAAGAGCGGATACCGTAGCTGATTTTAAGAAAGGTTTGGACAAGTTCCTGGAGGAAAAGTCCATAGTTTGTTATTAAGACAGACATGGGGGAAGCATGGAATGTTGCTACTTTTGGATTTTTGGGTTCTTGCCAGGTACTAGAGACCTGGATTGGCCACTGTGAGGACAGGCTACTGGGCTAGATGGACCATTGGATTCAATAAGACACTCTCCTGCCAAATTTATCTATGAGGGGATGGGGTTTTATATACTGCCTTTCAGTGGTTGCAATCAGAGCGGTTTACATATAATATACAGGTCCTTATTTTGTACCTGGGGCGATGGAGGGTTACATGACTTGCCCAGAGCTACAATGGGAACTAAAACCAGTTCTCTTGGTTCTCAAGCTACTGCACTAACCACTGGGCTACTCCTCCACTGCCAATACACATATATGTGTGGACAGGCAGAAGGAGGTTACTAGGCGCTCTTCACCGACAAAAGTAGAGTATGAGGTTCTTAGACATGGAGGTCCTAGATGCAGGGCCGCACTGTGTTTTAAAACGTACATGGAGAACAAAAGGGGCAGATTCTATAAACACCGCCGTAATCAGCTGGCGCCTCCATAAACAGCGCCAGTCGCATGCCAACCGCGCACCAGCGCCGTTTATAGAATCGCGGCCGCCGTGAAAGATGGGCGACGGAAATGTAGGCCGGGGTTTTATAGTCTTGCATTTCCGGTGCCTACTTTTCATGTGGAATTGCGCCTAAGGGATTACCCGGCGCCAACCACACCCATAATGGCCTGGAAGCAAGAGTGCTGTTCAAGTTTGCCCGTTACTGTTTCAAATCCATTCTTGGTTCGGCCCCCTTATACTTGGGTTCCCCATTTTACCTTACATTGTCCTTCCAGACCCACTCGCAGAGCTCATCTCTTCAGCCATCCAACTCTAAAGGCCTGCCGTTACAAAAGATACCTGAACAGAACACTTGCCTTCCAAGCAGGCCATCTAAACGATTGGCTGAGCAACATTATCTCGCGTTCCTCATCCTACCTACACTTCAGAAAATGATTAAAAACGAATCTATTTAACCGATCTGTAGCCTAAGACCCCTTACCCAACCCTTGCCCCCAAGATCTCTTTTTTCTTACCTTCCTTCCCGCTCACCTTACATTTGACCTCTTATATTGTACTTGTTCCATGCTTACACATATGAATTGTATCTGTATCTGCTGATTGTACCCATTCGCTGATTGTCCAGCCCTTCTTTATTGTAAACTGCCTCGAACTACTACGGCTTTGGCAGTATATAAGAAATACAATTATTATTATTATTATTATTAGGTGCCTCTCTAGCTGTGATTCTGGCACCGCCTGGGGAAGCGCCTGCGGGCACCTACTTTTAACGGTTTTTAATTGTTTTTTTTTGAGCAGCGCGGTCAATTACTGCGCTGATTAAACCAATTGATTTAGGCAGCAGTAGGCACCCGACTGCTGCCTAAGTAAGGGCTCACAGTAAGTCAGCAAGAGCTTCCACAAGCTGCCTTTCAGCTTAACAGAAAGTTCATCCTGGACAACATTTACTGATCCAGAAAATTCTGGTCATTAATCTAGTTAAGCCCTATCTATATTATCGACCTGAAAAATGCATCTGTTGGTATCTGCTAATTTGTCATTTTTACGGAATCTGCATAATGTCCAATATTAATCTATTCTAAATTACTGTTGTATATCTATAGGACAGTATCAATAACATATTCGAATTATCTTATATATGATGTCAGCTTACTACTGTTTATTCAGCCCATTCAACTCTGGCTCTTGGACAGCTGTCTCATTCAATAGCAAATCTATACAAAACTTAGTTTCAGTGCTCACTCAGTTTTTTTCCGCAGTCCCTACAAACATGAGATCTTTTACCCCAACAGGTCTTTCATCTGCCATGTCAAGTTGTCTAGCTCCCCAAATGCGATCTATCTGCCTGCTCATCTGATTCTGTGTCTTAATCTAAAATAAGCTCTTCCCTTTGGGTCCAAGTTGGTCACCATGGCCTTCTGTGGCTGCCCCTCTTTCTAGCTGCTCCCGATTTTGTCCATGGTGGATAAGACAGATCCCATCTCTTATGCAGATAACCGTCTAAAAGAAAGGAGAAACTTCTCAAAACCAGTCTCTCCATCTGACTCTTTTTCTGACTGACAGAGACTGAAACAATACCGGAGCCAACTGTGTTTAAAGGCTTCTCATGAATAGAACTGTATTATGGAATTCAGTTATCCTGCTCAGCTTAATGCCTCCCTGGTTTGCACCTTGCGCCTCACTGGAGCTAAACCTGAAAGCATTTAAGATGTGTAGAAGAGATTATTGACAAAGAGGTGTTCTGGCACTTATGGGAAAAGCGCTTATGCTAATCAGTGCAGAACAGATCTACACAGTACTTTAAGATGCTTAATTTACTGTCTCAGTACTGGTTCAAAATTAAAAAGGAACCCCCCTCCCCTCTCTGAATGGGAAGCCTATAGCCCGAGACAGCTTTCAGGAGCTGAAAGAGGTGTGCAGTCAGACTTGTCATAAGAATAGCCTTACTGGGTCAGACCAAAGGTCCATCAAGCCCAGTAGCCTGTTCTCATGGTGGCCAATCCAGGTCCCTAGTACATGGCCAAAACCCAAAGAGTACCAACATTCCATTCAGAATTCTAAAGAGTAGCAAGATTCTAGAATCTCAAAGAGTAGAAACATTCCATGCTACCGATCCAGGGCAAGCAGTGGCTTCCCCCATGTCTTTCTCAATAACAGACTATGGACTTTTCCTCCAGGAATTTGTCCAAACCTTTCTTAAAACCAGCTATGCTGTCTGCTTTTACCACAACCTCTAATGCTTGAGATCGTGACCTGTAAGGACCAGGTAGTCAAGGGGTAGAAGGGGCATCATAAGTGCTGTCATATCCAGTGGCATAGTAAGGGGGGGTCAGAGGTGCACTATACCAGGTGCCATCTTCATGAGGGGTGCTGGCTCCTCTCCTTCTCTCTCTCCCACTCCCCCACGTACCTCTTTAAATGTTCACCAGCACAAGTAGCATCTTCCACCTGCTGCTTGCACCGGCTTCCGCTCCCTTCTGATGTCACTTCCAGGTCAATAAGTACATGGGGGGGGGGGGGAGGGGAGGTGCCCCAAGTGGTGGGGCAGAAGAAATACAAGCCATTAACAAAAAACTAGAAATAATAAAAAACTGGTTAAATTGTAACAAACTGGCACTAAATATACAGAAATCTAAGACCATGCTTTTCACCTGGAAAGCAAATCTAATACCAATATCACCATTTATTCTAAACAACATTCCTATAGAATCTGTATCTAAACTGAAAATTCTCAGAGTAATAATTGACGCAGACCTATCATTTCATAGTCATATTAACGAAATAGTTAGATCATGCTTCTATAGACTACGTCATATTCGATCAATTTCCACCTTTCTTGACTCCAAATCTATCAATATTCTTATTCATTCTCTTATCATATCTAAATTAGATTATTGTAACTCCCTCTTCATTAATATAACCCAGAAAGAAAAAAGACGACTTCAGATAATTCAAAATACCGCAATAAAATAAATCCACAAAGCTAAAAAATATGATCACGTCACTCCACTACTGATTAAATCACATTGGTTACCCATTTCTCACCGTATTACTTTCAAAATTATACTCTTAGTACATAAAACTCTGACTTTCAATGAACCGCAATTTATTTCTAAAATGATCATTCCATATAACTCCGTACGTTCTTTACGATCATCGGCTTCAAACTTATTATCTATCCCCTCCTTGAAAATTATTGGCATAAGAAGAAACAACATATTTTCCATTATGGCACCCACGTTATGGAACTCATTACCAAATTATATAAGAATAGAAAAAGACTTACAAACGTTTAAAAGATTTTTAAAAACTTTTTTATTTCAAGATGCATTTGAACACATGATATAACACACATAATTTTTATACATTTGATTACAAATATTGGACCTTTCAAATCCCCTCGCTCCGTATTGTGTTTTCCCTTTCATGTAAATTTCAATAGATAAAAATGATGTAACTTTTCCCTTCTTTCCTGCCTAGTCATGTTACTCTTTGGCCTTAAATGTATTGTATTGACTTTTCCTTAAAATTTTTATACTGTTTTAAATTGTCTGTATTATGTCTAACCTGTCAAAATTATATGTGAAACCACTATCTGTGGCTTTTAGAGTGTACATCGCCTAGATATTTCGAAAGGCGATTCATAAAATGCTAATAAACTTGAAACTTGAAACTTGGGGAAAGGTGAGGGGCCACTCAAGCGGCAGGAAACCGTAGGGAATGCAAGATATTATGCAAGTAATATGCAATATATAAATAAATAAAGAGGGGGGGGGCATAAGGCGCCAACCTCCCTCACTACGCCACTGGTCAAATCACATTCAACCAAGCAAATGGGTGAAACCCTCCCAGTGGCATAGCAAGGGTGAGAGGCCCCCCTCCCCGCCCTCTTCTCCGCCCCCACCCCCATCCGTTCCTTCCTTTCCCCCACCTGCCCTCTTCCTTTCCCCCTCCTAACCGCATGCATGAGCCCTTTCCCTTCCCTCCGTACCTCTTTAACGTTCCCGGCGCGGCCAGCAACCCCCCAACCGGCTGCTTGCACCAGCGTCAGCTCTTCTTCCGACGTCACTTCCTAGACGCGGGTCCAGGAAGTGAGGTCAGAGGAATAGCCGACGCTGATGCAAGCAGCAGGTTGGGGGTTGCTGCTCATGCCGGGAACATTAAAGAGGTATGGGGGAAAAGAAGGGGGTGCGCGCATGCGCGGTAGTGGGGGGGGGCAGAGAGGAGGACAGGTGCTGGTGCCCTCACCAAGACAGCACCCGGGGTGGACTGCCCCCCCCCCTATTACTACACCACTAAATACCTCCATGACTCACATTTAGAACCCAGTTCTATAAAGTGTGCCTATAAAATACTGAAACCGATTAGTGTGGTGATAAGCGAGATTCTATAAAAGTTTGCTGCATTTTATAGAATCGTTTAGGCAGCGCTAGGTGTCGTAATTTTAGGTGTACTCTATTTATGCCGGGGGGGAGGGGAGGTTGCCTAAAAACCTGCACCTAAGTTATGCACCTAACAGCGCCTAATTCAGAAAGAAGCACCAAACTCAAAAACACGCCCCCTAACCACGCCCACTTTTAGGTAGGCGCTTTGGACTAGCTGCCTACTT
Source organism: Geotrypetes seraphini (assembly GCF_902459505.1). Lineage (NCBI taxonomy): Eukaryota > Metazoa > Chordata > Amphibia > Gymnophiona > Dermophiidae > Geotrypetes > Geotrypetes seraphini. The sequence continues at coordinate 17,503,839 of NC_047085.1, forward strand.
TCAACAGAATTGTGTTTTTCGTTTTAAGTGCCTAACTTTCAATTAAGTCAATTTTACCACAATGTGGAGTTTCAATGTGGACAAATGCAAGGTCATGCATGTAGGGAAAAAGAACCCGATGTTCAGCTATAAAATGGGGGGAATATTGCTAGGGGTGAGCGACCTTGAAAAAGACCTGGGGGTGATGGTGGACGCAACATTGAAGCCATCGGCGCAGTGTGCGACAGCCTCAAAGAAAGCAAACAGAATGCTGGGCATCATCAAAAAGGGTATCACAACCAGGACGAAAGAAGTCATCATGCCACTGTATCGTGCAATGGTGCGCCCGCACCTGGAATACTGTGTCCAGTACTGGTCGCTGTACCTCAAGAAAGACATGGCGGTACTCGAGGGAGTTCAGAGAAGAGCGACAAAACTGATAAGAGGTATGGAAAATTTTTCATACGCTGACAGGTTAAAAATGCTGGGGCTGTTCTCCCTGGAGAAGAGGAGACTTAGAGGGGACATGATAGAAACCTTCAAAATCCTGAAGGGCATAGAGAAAGTGGACAAGGACAGATTCTTTAAACGGTGGGGAACCACAAGCACTAGGGGTCACTCGGAGAAATTGAAAGGGGACAGGTTCAGAACAAGTGCTAGGAAGTTCTTTTTTACCCAGAAGGTGGTAGACGCATGGAACGCTCTTCCAGAGATTGTGATAGGCCAGACCACAGTACAGGGGTTCAAGGAAGGTTTGGATAGGTTCCTAAAGGATAAAGGGATTGAGGGGTACAGAGAGATGCAGAGGTAGGATATAAAAATGGTCAAATCACTTCACAGGTCAAAGGACCTGGTGGGCCACCGCGGGAGCGGACCACTGGGCGGGATGGACCTCTGGTCTGACCCAGTGGAGGCAACTTCTTATGTTCTTATGTTCTTAAGTCCAATTAAAGGCAAGCATGAGATGCTAAGTGCCAATTACCAGTATCGATTAAGCCTATTAACCAATTAAGATAGGCGCCTTCGTTGGCTGGGCTTACCCATGTAGGTGACTAACTTTAGGCGGACTACATAGAGGTTTCCATTTAGGATCAGATGAGCTGATTTCCTCTAATTTGAGCCAGATTTAATAAATGGCACCGAACGGTACCCTCTCTAAAACATCGGAGGTGACCAGCGGAGTACCGCAGGGTTCAGTCCTGGGCCCACTTCTATTCAACATATTCATAAGGGATCTGACTCAGGGGCTTCAGGGTAAAATAACATTATTCGCCGACAACGCTAAACTATGCAATATAGTAAGTGAATGTAATTTACAGGATAGTATGGCACAGGACCTGCTTACATTAGAAAGATGGTCCTCAATCTGGCAGCTGGGCTTCAACGCTGGGAAATGTAAGGTTATGCACCTCGGTAGCGGTAATCCATGCAGAAATTACACCTTGAATGGAGAAACTTTAACTAGTACTTCGGCGGAACGAGACCTAGGAGTAATCATCAGTGCAGACATGAAAACTGCCAATCAAGTGGAGAAGGCTTCATCTAAAGCAAGGCAGATGATGGGATGTATCAGTAGAAGCTTTGTCAGCAAGAAGCCTGAAGTCATCATGCCATTGTACAGAACCATGGTGAGACCTCATCTGGAATACTGTGTACAATTCTGGAGGCCACATTACCGTAAAGATGTGCTTAGAATCGAGTCGGTTCAACGGATGGCCACCAGGAGGATCTCGGGGCTCAAAGGTCTCTCGTACGAGGAGAGACTAAATAAACTACAGCTCTACACTCTAGAACAGGGGTGCCCACACTTTTTGGGCTTGCGAGCTACTTTTTAAATGACCAAGTCAAAATGATCTACCAACAATAAAATTAAAAAAAAACACAAAGCACACTGTACGCATAGAAAATGTTAATTATCATTCCTATTCCAGGGTTTTTCAAAGAGGTCAAAGCAGATGACTCTATGCAATGTCACCTCAGTAACAACCATACAAAAATAGACAAATATACCCCCCTCCCTTTTTACTAAACCACGATAGCAGTTTTTAGTGCAGGGAGCTGCGCTGAATGCCCAGCGCTGCTCTCGACACTCATAGGCTCCCTGCACTAAAAACCTCTATTGCGGTTTAGTAAAAGGGGACCTTAGTGTAAAATATAGACAGCAGATATAAATTCAGACACATTTTGATCACTAAATTTAAAATAAAATCATTTTTCCTACCTTGTCTGGTGATTTCATGAGTCTCTGGTTGCACTTTCTTCTTCTGACTGTGCATCCAATCTTTCTTCCCTTCTTTTAGCCTGTATGCTTCCTCTCCTCCAGACCTCATTCCTTCCCCCTACTTTTCCTTCCTCTTCCCTGCCCTTTCTTTCTCTCTGCCTCCCTTTCTTTTTTTTCTGTTTCTCTTCTTTCCTTCTGTCTCCCTGCCTGCCCTTTTTCTTTCTTTCTCCCTGCCCTTCCCCAAGCCACTGCCACTGCCATCGGGGACCAGGACCCAAACGCCACCAGTAACAGGCCCCAAGCTCTCCCTGCTTCGGCCAGCCAGCATTCCTCTCCCCGACGTCAATTCTGCCGTCGGGAAGAGGAAGGCTGATCAGCCCAAGATCGTGATCAACCTATTGGGGAAGTGCTGTCGGGTCCTGCCTTCGCGGAAACTGAAAGTAGGCAGGACCCGGCAGCAAGAAGAGGAAATACTTCATTTACTTGTCTCCCGCCTTAGCCCGTAGCGAACGCTTGCTTCAGGGCTCTCGACATGTGCGTGCCGGCTTCCCTTCTCCCCTCCCCCCCGGACATAACTTCCGGTTTCGGAGGGAAGAGAAGAGAAGCCGGTACGCACATTTTAGAGCCCGGAGCATAAGTTCGCTATGGGCTGAAATCTCCAAGCCGGTTTTTTTGGGGGGGGTTTAATGTTCAGCAGCGGCAGATGACAGCTGGGCGGACCGCCCTAGGGAGAACACTGGAGAGGAAGGCTGATCGGCCCGTAGATCAGGACGGCAACACGAGTCTGCGATCGACTCACGTTGCCTTCCTGAGCTACTGGTCGATCGCGATCGACGTGTTGGGCACCCCTGCTCTAGAAGAACGTAGGGAGAGGGGAGACATGATTGAGACATTACATCACAGGACGTATCGAGGTGGAAGATGATATCTTCTTTCTCAGGGGACCCTCTGCCACTAGAGGGCATCCGCTCAAACTCAGAGGCGGGAAATTTCATGGCGACATCAGGAAGTATTTCTTCACAGAAAGAGTGGTTGACCGTTGGAATGAGCTTCCAGCGCAGGTGATTGAGGCCAGCAGCGTGCTGGACTTTAAGAATAAATGGGATACCTATGTGGGATCCCTACAAGGGTCGAACTAGAATATCGGTCGCCAGGTATAGACTTAAGAGGATAGGTCAGTAGGGTGGGCAGACTTGATGGGCTATAGCCCTTTTCTGCCGTCATCTTCTATGTTTCTATGAAAGTTAAGGGGCCGGAAAGATCTGCAATAAACTACCGTGTTTCCCCGAAAATAAGACAGTGTCATATTAATTTTAGGTCCAAAAAACGCAGTAGGGCTTATTTTCGGGGATGTCTTTTTTTTTTCATGTACAACAATCATCTCTCCCTTCCTCTCATCCACCCCAATTCTTCCGCTTTTCTTTCTTCCCCCCATGTGCAGCATCTTTCCTTCCCTCTCACACATTTCCTTATGCTGCATCTTTCTATCCCTCCCTCCCATCCCCCTATGCAGCAGAACCCAACCAACCCTCCCACCGTGAGACTGGCATACCTCCGAGGCATCCAAACACAGCAGTGGTGGTAACACTCCGAATGGGCTGCTTTGCGGCCTTCCCCTCCGGGTCCTTCCCTCTGCTGCGTCACTGATGACATCATCAGTGATGTGGTAGATGGAAGTCCCCAAGCAGCCCATTCAGAACAGGGCTGTGGGCGGGATGGGGTGGGGCTGTGAGTGGAATGGGGTGGGGCCAGAGGCTGAACGGGGCAAGGGCAGGGCAAAACGGGGTGTGGCCGCATGTCCTCCTTTTTGCCCAGCAAAAATCTGGTAACCCGAATCCAACCAGCAAACATCTCACCTTAACAGTCTCTTTCTTTTCTCTTTCTTCCCAGGGCTCTGATTAAACCCACAGCTAGGGAAGTTTCTTTTTTCAGACTTCTGGGACATGTAGTTTTCCCCAGTTTGGATATCACTCCCTGCTGCCCAATGACATAACTGCAGTGAGGGAAAACCCTTGAATCTTTCACACTGGTATTCTATACAAAGCGCTCCATACTGCAGATTTCACACCTAATTTAGGGTGCCAGCATTTATGTCTGCTGAAACCTGATATAAATGCCAGCATCTAATTTTGGCAGCTGGGTGTGCAAATGACACTATTCTATGACATCATGCCTAATGCCTAGGAATGCCCTCTCATAGCCACACCCCTTTTGAGTTGCTTACTATGAAACTTAGGCACACACATCTGCCCAAATCGTTGCCCATTAACCCCAGTTATTGACTGTTGATGCCTCATTAAATGCTCTGGGCCCCCAACCTTGAGAGACCTATATGCATTATCCAGAGGTTTATGTCCATGAATGAATAGCTTCTAACCCCTCCTCCACCAGCGGGCAGGGTCAAAAGTAAGAAGCCCATGAAGACCAAACTGAAGCTCTTATTTCAAAGCAACAGACTACAGTCTCCATCTCATGTAATGCGGTGGTTAAAGCTACAGCCTCAGCACCCTGAGGTTGTGGGTTCAAACCCATGCTGCTCCTTGTGACCCTGGGCAAGTCACTTAATCCCCCCATTGCCTCAGGTACATTAGATAGATTATGAGCCCACCGGGAGAGACAGTAAAAAAATGCTTGAGTATCTGAATAAATTCATGTAAACCACTCTGAGTTCCCTTGGGAGGACAGTATAGAAAATTGAATAAATAAATAAATACCACATTTTATCAGTCTATTCACAGCTCTACTTGCACCGCTATGATCTCATAACTAAGTTAATGGCATGTTTAGGATGGCCTGAGACTAAAGTCGGCTGCCCTTTCTCTATTAACTGTTGTGCAAAACCCTCTCCTTTTCTCCTTCTGGCTTCAAAACAGCCCCAAGAGCCTGTGGAATCATTCCTCTCCTCCTCGATGTGGTCTTATACTTTGGGGCTGATATTCAAAGAAGAAGCTTCAGTCTACTTAAATCGTGCTGATGGGCCAAACCAAGATATTAAGCATCATATACCTGGATAGCACTGCTGAATATTTGGGCAGAATACAACGGCATTATCCCCTTAGTGCTGAGATAATTAGGGGGCAGAGCTGGACTTCTGGGCACTGCCGAAATTCAGCGGTACCCAGATCATAATCCAGTTAATTTAGGACAGCAAAAATGGCCTCCCAGTGAAGGTGGTGGAGACAAGGGCCATGTATGAAGTTAAGAAAGCATGGGGCAAGCAGAAAGTATCTCTAAGAGAAGGAAGACATAGTACAGATTAGTAAACAGTGTGGATGGGAAGACTGGATAGGCCACAGGCTCGTCAATATTCAGCCAATGGCTGAATATTTATAAATGGTGACTTTTAAAGAGCTAAATTAGGCCCCCCCAATATTCAGTGTGAACACCTAAGTGCATACTGGTACTGAATATCCGGTGCTCTTTGACATGTGTCGGCCATTTTTGAAAACTGCCCAAATAGTAACAAAGATAACCGTTTCCCTGCATAAGTCTTTGCATCTTACCTCTGAAGAGAAAGGAGGCTCCCCAGGTTCCTGTAGAGCACCGTCCCAATCACAAACACGGAGGAATCGTCCGTCTCTGCCAAAACAAAGCACCGAGAAGCATTCAAGGTTACGACAAATCAAAAATAAAATCTTGATACAGGCTGTAGGCCCAAGGCTTTGAGCGTTCACTAGCTGGAAAGAGCATCTTCGTACAGGCAGTTCTAGAAACTGGTGCCAAAAGAAAGGACATGCTTAGCGCCAATTCAATAGGAGCTTAAAGGCGCATCTAAAGCAGGGGTGTCAAAGTCCCTCCTCGAGGGCCGCAATCCAGTCCCCAATGAATGTGCATGAGATCTATTAGCGTACAATGAAAGCAGTGCAGGCAAATAGATCTCATGCATATTCCTTGGGGAAATCCTGAAAACCCGAATGGATTGCGGCCCTCAAGGAGGGACTTTGACACCCCTGCCTTAGAGCATGGGTGGGCATCTCCAGTCCTCGAGGGCCGCAATCCAGTCAGGTTTTCTGGATTTCCCCAATGAATATGCATTGAAAGCAGTGCACGCAAATAGATCTCGTTTCAATGCATATTCATTGGGGAAATCCTGAAAACCCGACTGGATTGCGGCTCTCGAGGAGGGACTTTGACACCCCTGATCTAAAGCCATTATGCAATATTAGCACAAAGCCATATTGGTGTGTCCTAAGATCTGGGTTGAGAACCTCTGGTCTGATTTTTTAAATGCGCACTAGTTCAGGCCTATGGAACTGTGGCAAAGCAGTGCCTTGCCATGTGGAGCAAAGCAATTGTTTGTGAATTAAAAAACAAACAAACACAGAAGGCAATACAGAGAGTCACCACATCACGATTGTCAACAGAAACACACGTTACCAGAAAATCTGATGAAGTGAGCTTGAAACCTACCTGACACTCCAGTTGAAAGAATGCTCTTGGAAATGGTGACCTTGTCCTCTGAGTTCCTGGCCCAGTCCACCATGCCCCTCCAGCCCTTCATAGGGAAGCTGATGTCGGTCGCGCCATTGGCAGGGCGTTTGTGAACGCTAAGAACTTCAAAACAAAAACCCCAGAGCTTTGTTATTCTTCTGTCGTCATGGCTCGCTGCAAACAAAACCTAAACTGGCCTATAAGAGGTACTTCAGAAATGCTAAGAACCCCAGGTACCCTCTAAGACACTACTGGCTTCTTTGGCCAACAGAAGCCACTACGGTTATCCCAACAAATCAATCTGCTGGTAAGTTGGACAGAATGGTATGTCCACTCAATATTCGATGATCCGTCGAAAATCAGAGATGTCTAGGTAGTTAAGACCAATAAACACCACCATATTGAGGAGATGAAGGGCTACCGTGAGGTGTATATAGTGATCCAGTCACATGTTAGGAAAGTGCCAGTCCAGCCATTTTGAATCAATCACCCCACTTGATTTAGTGAATGACATTAAACTTCTGAATTGTCTGGATGCTATTGGGATACAATTTTACAATCATTTCCGAAAGCAACTGAAGCCACATTTGTTTGCAAATTAATCCATTTTCTTTAGTTAGTATTATTTGTTAAATTTTGTAAACCGCATCGAACTTATCGGTTATGCGGTATAGAAATGGCTTGTTCTGTTCTGATTAAAGATATGCAGAGGAAAAAAAATTGGGGTTCATTTTCAAATTTTTCAGACTTTTTCTTGGTTTTCAGGTATTAATTTTTTTTGCTTCGGAGACTTATTTTAATAGAAATTTTTGAACCTGCGTTAGAACTTTTTAAGAGATGCTAATCAACTGAACAGGCATTACTACTCCTACTTCTATTAATTATTTCTATAGCGCTACCAGACACATGCAGCGCTGTACAGACTAGAGTCGCAAAGAGTAAGAAAATGGTCCCTGCTGGAAAGAGCTTACAATCTAAATAGCCAAAACAGACAAACAGGATGTCATGGATACAGTTAAGGGGAAGGGTTAATCTGTTGGCTGGGTTGGAGGGCAGAGGGGAGAACACGACAATCAAGCCATTGTGACATCACTGATGAGGTTGGCTCTTATTGGTGGAATGAGGCATTATGATGTCACAATCTCAGCTCTGGCTATCAGAGGCTGAAGCTGTTCACACTATTTATTTAGTCAGTTTTCTCTACTGTTCTCCCAGGGGAGCTCAGAACAGTTTACATGAATTTATTCAGGTACTCAAACATTTTTCCCTGTTTGGCTCACAATCTATCTAATGTACCTGGGACAATGGGGGGATTAAGTGACTTTCCCAGGGTCACAAGGAGCAGCCTGGGTTTGAACCCACAACTCCAGGGCGTTGAAGCTGTAGCTTTAACCACTGCACTACTCTAGAAATCATAATGTAGTTAAAGTGATCCAGCCATTGTGACATCACTGATGAGATTGGCTCTTATTGGTGGAATGAGGCATTATGACATCACAATACCAGCTCTGGCTATCAGAGGCTGAAGCTGTTCACACTATTTATTTAGTCCGTTTTCTCTACTGTTCTCCCAGGGGAGCTCAGAATGGTTTACATGAGTTTATTCAGGTACTCAAGAATTTTTCCCTGTCTGGCTCACAATCTATCTAATGTACCTGGGACAATGGGGGGATTAAGTGACTTTCCCAGGGTCACAAGGAGCAGCCTGGGTTTGAGCCCAGAACCTTAGGGTGCTGAGGCTGTAGCTTTAACCACTGCACCACTCTAGAAATCAAAATAGCAAAAGTGATCCAAGTGTAGGACAATCCAGCCATTGTGACATCACTGATGAGGTTGGCTCTTATTGGTGGAATGAGGCATTATGACGTCACAATACCAGCTCTGGCTATCAGAGGCTGAAACTTTTCACACTATTTATATAGTCAGTTTTCTCTACTGTTCTCCCAGGGGAGCTCAGAAGGGTTTACATGAATTTATTCAGGTACTCAAGCATTTTTTCCCTGTCTGGCTCACAATCTATCTAATGTACCTGGGGCAATGGGGGGGATTAAGTGACTTGCCCAGGGTCACGAGGAGCAGTGTGAGTTTGAACCCACAATCTCAGGGTGGAGGCTGGAGCTTTAACCACTGAGCCACACTCTCCAATAATTAGTCCCGGTATGGCTGATGATGGCGAAGTGTAAATCCAATTTTAGCACATTGTGGGCAAACATTGTAGCAGTTTGATAGACCACGATGGATGAACTGGTGCAAGGGACCATGCGGAATTCCTCACAGAACTTAAATTTAATTACATTAGTTTTGAACGGCATCTTCAATTAACACGTCAATTAAGCCAATTTAAAATAAAACAACTTCTACACAGAATTCGGCTAGGTTACCAGATTTTTGGGAACGAACTTCCAGACCCATGGCCCCACCACCAGGCCCACCCTCCACCGCCCGAGTTACGCTCCATTCCGCCCCCAAAAACACCCCATTCCGCCCCCAGCCCCACTCCCTCAACCCGGTCGCTGGTCGGGTGGGCATCTGCGCACGCGCTGGTGTGACACGATGACATCGCACGCATGCAAGTGACGTCACCGCGTTGCATCCGTGCATGCGCCGATGCCGTCCTGATGTCGCTGCTAGCTGGAAGCTTTTCAAAACCCGGACAAGGTCACTGTCATCTTGAAGTAGGGACAATGGATCGATCATTTGTTATTTTATTGTCCATTGATACTCAATTTTTTGGAGATCGATTTGGGGCAAAATTAACCTGGTATTAGGTGTCTCTATGCCATTGTCTTATGACATGGTTTTAGTTGGTCTCTTAAACAATCACAGCTCTTATAAGGATATATATTTATAAATTAGTAAAAGTGCTCAGACCACCTACCCCTGTGTTTAGTGATGACACCAAACTGCGGGTAGAATCGGGTCCATCATAGCATTTTTACGTTCCCTGACCCAACCTTTAACTTTAATTATATTCATTTTATTCTAAAAATATATAGTCACTTATCTGTATATTAGCAGGTTGGGTGCTGTATTCACCGCAGCATTATCGTGCAAACATGCAAATGTATAAAGTGCTTTTCTACTACTGTGTCAACTCTAGTAAAACTCCATGACACCCCCCTCCCCCCCCCCCGACTCGAGTTTCGGCTCTTCATCAGGAGGGGGCACTGTTAAAACATAATTTAAACGATTTATTTGATATTTTTTTTAAAACACTTTTTACCATTATTCTCTTTTGGGCATCACTAATCTCAATCTAGCTTCTATACTATTTCCTTTATCTTTAAATACATAATTTAATCTGATACAAGCTTTGGCTCAGTTTCCTACCTTCTCTCGGCTGGGTCAGGCACCGTAAAAATGCTATGATGGTCCCGATTCTACCCGCAGTTTGGTGTCATCACTAAACACAGGGGTAGGAGGTCTGAGCACTTTTACTAATTTATAAATATATATCCTTATAAGAGCTGTGATTGTTTAAGAGATTGAAGAATTTCATCACAGAGCCAAGTAAGCTTTCCCCATTTGGTTGTAGTGTATGGTTTTATTTGGGACACTGTTGAAACCTAAGAGTCCAATTGACACATATAAAAGTAGGACTTCTTCTGATTATGACGGGGATGGCCATGCAATTGATAACTAAGAACTGGAAAAACTGATAGGTTAAACTTTTCTCTTTGCTGGGAAACACTTTGTTTGTGCTATAGGTATGAAGGGAATAGACTTAGTAGATAAAGACAGGTTGTGCACCCTCTCCAAGGTAGAGAGAACGAGAGGGCACTCTCTAAAGTTAAAAGGGGAGCGATTCCGTACAAACGTAAGGAAGTTCTTCTTCACCCAGAGAGTGGTAGAGAACTGGAACGCTCTTCCAAAATCTGTTATAAGGGAAAACACCCTCCAGGGATTCAAGACAAGGTTGGACAAGTTCCTGCTGAACTAGAACGTAGGCAGGTAAAGCTAGACTCAGGGCACTGGTCTTTGACCTAAGGGCCGCCGCAGGAGCGGACTGCTGGGCACGATGGACCACTGGTCTGACCCAGCAGCGTCAATTCTTATGTTCTTAATGTATGCTGAACAATTGGGAAACAATAAAAGGTTTAAAGAAGTATGAGGTCCATTGGAAGCATTTGTTAAATAGAAAATTGATTAAATTGATTAAATCCTTAATTCCTCGATTTTGTTTGATTTCTACACACATCCAGATAGGGAGGAAGGGAAAGGGGGGGGAGGGAGTAGGGTAATTTGTTTTAGTATATTGTTCAATTACAAGTGCTGTTATTTGTTATATCTGAATGTATATTTGTTTGCACTTTTTATTAGAGAATGACACGGGGACCGTTTACCGTGGTAAACCGCGGGTCACCGCAGTAAATCCGCAGGAATGGAGACATTTGCAACTGGTTTTCTGCAGGAATGGGGACAAGACCTTTTACTGCCCCATGGGAGCAGTGAAAAGTCTTAATTCTGTAGTAAAAAAATTGTGTCCGTGTCAGATTCAGCATCTTCTCCCCAGCTCCTCTTGTGCCTATTTTACCTTCAGGAGCCAGCCATGCCACGATGAAGACAAAAGGAACCTAAAACCAAAGCCTGAGACCAATGTGATTTGAAGAATAAAATTACCAGACAACAAAAAGAAAAAAAATATATTTATTTTATATTTTATGATTAGAATATTTCAGATTTGAAATATGTATCCTGCTAGAGCTGGTATTAAATTGTGGGGACCACAAAGTCCAGGCTGTGCTTCTTTAGCTTCCAGCTGGCTTAGGGCTCTCTCTCTGACCAGGAGGCAGTTGCCCTACTTGCTCTCCCCTAACACTATTCCTGCCATGTGTGACTGAAGTATTCTGTTAGCTTGATTTTTTTATGTAGCATTCTGTAGTAATTTGGTTTATTCAATTTTCACAATAGTGAAGGGGATATTTGTGAAAGGGAGGGGAGATGGGTTTTGTTGAACCTTGCTCTGTTTTGTTTGTGTTTATAAAATGACAATTGTCAGAGGAGAAGCTTTTGCCCATACACATGCGACTGCAGGGCGGCACAGGCAGGCTTTGCCGGCATCAGTTTCTTTCCTAAAGCGCCGCAAAAGTAAGGGGGAGGGAGGGAGATAGATTTGGCCGGAGGTAGGGAAGGGGTCGCATGTGCAATTGGTGACCGCGTGCCTTCACTCCCTTAAGTTTCTTTACACCGCGAAGGTAAGGGGGAGGGAGATTCTCGGGCCGCTGAAGGGCGGTGAGGTGGCGAGAAGGAAGGGTGGATGCTGCGGGGATGGGGCGGTGAAGGGGATGGTGGAGAAGGGGACGGGGCGGTGAAGGGGACGGCGGGGACGGGGCGGTGGTCCGGTGACGGGGACAGATTTTTTTCCCCGTGTCATTCTCTACTTTTTATAAGTTTTGAAAATTAATAAAGATTTTTTTTTTTTTTAAAAAAAACAACCCAAAGTGCCGGGTTTTGAAAAGTCATCCGGACCCCCAGACATGTCGGGGAAATCTGGACGTTTGGTAACCCTACCTAGATGTCATTTCTAGAATCAGGGCCTAAGCTTTTTGCTTTGCTATGACCCTCAAAAGCTCTTCTTCAAAGACAGAAGCAGCAGATCTTATGACACCCCCACCCCCCACCCCCACCGTCCCACGAACTGACTTGGGACCTGAGTTTTCTGATCTGCTGCTTTCATCCCCAGTCTCGGGAGAGGAACTCACATGCTCTAGCTCAGTGTTTTTCAACCGCTGTTCCACGGCACACTAGTGTGCCGCGAGATGTTGCCTGGTGTGCCGTACGGTCAGGGCCGCCATCAGGGCAGTACCACCAGTCTAGGGAGAGGGGCGGTCCGCCCCACATGGACAGGAGAAAGCTGGATGGGGGACCCGCGGAGTTCAATACATCTCGAGCCGCGAGGCTCGTCTTCTGTTCCTGCCTGCCCTGCAGCTAACATATAGCCGATCGCAAGCGTTCCCCGATGTCAGCGCTGACGTCGGAGGGAGGGCTTAAGCAAAGCCTGCCCTCCGATGTCAGCGCTGACGTCGGAGAATACTTCCGTTCGGCTATTTGTGCGCGGCAGGGCAGGCAGGAAGCAGAAGACTTGCGGCTTAAGCTTCGTTTTGCTGAGAAAGTTGCAAAGATGGGCTGGAAGGCAAACACGGAGCACAAAAGGGGGGAGGGAGTGCGTTTTGGACACAAGGCATGAACTTGGGAGAGAGGAAGGGAGGGAAAGAGATGCTGAGGTGGGGGAGGGAATGCGTTTTTGGACACAGAAGAAATGGATTTGGGAGAGAGGAAGGGAGGGAAAGAGATGCTGAGGTGGGGAGGGAATGCGTTTTTGGACACAGAAGAAATGGACTTGGGAGAGAGGAAGGGAGGGAAAGAGATGCTGAGGTGGGGGAGGGAATGCGTTTTTGACACAGAAGAAATGGACTTGGGAGAGAGGAAGGGAGGGAAAGAGATGCTGAGGTGGGGGAGGGAATGCGTTTTTGGACACAGAAGAAATGGACTTGGGAGAGAGGAAGGGAGGGAAAGAGATGCTGAGGTGGGGGAGGGAATGCGTTTTTGGCCACAGAAGGCATGAACTTGGGAGAGAGGAAGGGAGGGAAAGAGATGCTGAGGTGGGGGAGGGAATGGGTTTTTGGCCACAGAAGGCATGAACTTGGGAGAGAGGAAGGGAGGGAAAGAGATGCTGAGGTGGGGGAGGGAATGGGTTTTTGGACACAGAAGGCATGGACTTGGGAGAGAGGAAGGGAGGGAAAGAGATGCTGAGGTGGGGGAGGGAATGAGTGTTTGGACACAGAAGGCATGGACTTTGGAAAGAGGAAGGGAGGGAAAGAGATGGTTGTGTACACGGGGAATAGAAGAAAGGAGAATTTTTGGTCATAGGGAGGGAGTGAGGTACAGATAGTGGCATACCAGGGTGGGGGGAGGGCGGTCTGCCCCACCCCGGGTTTACGTCCCAAGGGGGTGCACAGCTGGCCACCCTCCAGTGTTGTCCCTAGGCCGGCAAATTGCGTCTCTTTAGCCACTTGAGTGCCACCGCCGCCAACGGTGTTGTTGGCGGTGGCAGCATTATAAAATACTTTCTTTGTGTTTATTTGATTCCTATTCAAGAGAATTACTTTATATATAGTCAATATAGGCACAGAGTTAAATTTTTTAACATTTTCTAATGGTGGTGTGCCTCGTGATTTTTTTCATGAAACAAGTGTGCCTTTGCCCAAAAAAGGTTGAAAAACACTGCTCTAGCTCACAACCAGCACTGGCAACTTACCCACGTTGTCTGTCACTTGGTAGGAGTCCCGGAAATCTTTCATGCGAAAGCCAATGACATCGATGAAATCCTCCACCAGTTTGAACAGTTCCTTAGCATTTGGCCCCATCTGTGAACCAAATCAAAACAATTCAAACGTGTATCAGAGTTGTTAATGACGCAATTATCTCTATCTTTCTCTCTCTCTCTTTGTGCTCGCTGGTTGAGCTGCTGCCTCTGTACCCAGAGGCTGTGAGTGCAAATCCCGGCCTGCTCCTTGTGGCCCAGGACAAGTCACTTAATCCTCCAGTGCCCACCGCTTTGAATGTCAGCTTTGAAATGCCAAAATGACAAAAAGGTGGTATACAAGTCCCCATTCCCTTCCCTCTTGTGCTTGTAGGCTTTTACGAGAGAGAGAGAGAGAGATTTAACCTTTCAGGCTTGCACAGCTTACAGAACTGATTCCTCTAGCGGTTCCTTTCCAACTCCAGTTGATTGAAAGGAAAATTTGCATAAATATTCATAGCAAAGGCAAGTACAAGAATAGACGACAATGGAAGGGAGTAACCTTCTTAAAAATGTTGGGTGAATGATGAAACTTTAAATAAGGTCCCTGAGGCAGAAGGCGAAAAGAGGCCCCAACTGACTGAAAGAATATATTTTGAATATAAATATTATTTGAGGGTATTTTGTCGTTGTGTTGGACACATCACATGTTATAGTTGTACAAAAGATGGGAGAATAATGATATGTGCAAAACGAGACAAGTTAAGCATTTGTCGGTCATCCTGCCGTGAGGAGTGCCCGAGAGCACGTTTCACAAGCGATGCGAAACAGAGAAAAATGAAGGCAGATAAGGACCATTGGGCCCAGTGGTCTCAAACTCGCGGCCCGGGGGCCACATGCAGCCCGCCAGGTACTATTTTGAGGCCCTCGGCATGTTTATCATCATCGCAAAAGTAAAATAAAACAGTTTCTTGATCATATGTCTCTTTAGCTATAAATTACAATATTATTATTAAGACTTAGCCAAAAGGAAAGATTTAGAAACTATAAAGAGTTTTACCTCATGCAAAATTGTCATTTCTTTAATAAGACATTAACTATTGTTTCTGAGGCCCTCTAAGTACCGAAAAATTCAAAATGTGGCCCTGGAAAGGGTTTGAGTTGGAGACCACTGATTGGGCCCATCTAGTCTGCCTACTATCCCCTCCTCTGCCTTAGAGATCCAACGTACTTCTCCCAAGTTTTCATGAATTCATATACACCAGGGGTAGGGAACTCCGGTCCTCGAGACTCGTATTCCAGTCGGGTTTTCAGGATTTCCCCAATGAATATGCATTGAAAGCAGTGCATGCAAATAGATCTCATGCATATTCATTGGGGAAATCCTGAAAACCCGACTGGGATACGGCTCTCAAGGACCGGAGTTCCCTACCCCTGATATACACCTTTCGACTCCACCACCTTCACCGGGAAGCCATTCCAAGCATTCACCGCCCTTTCCGGGAAAAAAAGTTTTTTCTGAGGTTACTTCTGAATCTGTCCCCTTTCACCTTCATCCTATGCCCCCTCATTCCAGACTTTTCTTTCAGCTGACTGAGACTCGTGTTATGCGCATTTATGCCACGAAGGTATTTATACATCTCTACCATATCTCACCCTCCCACCTTTTCTCTAAAGTGTACATATTGAGATATTTAAATCTGTCCCCATATTTCTTATGACGAAGACCACCAACCATTTTAATAGCCTTCCTCTGGACCGACTCCATCCTGTTCACATGCTTTTGAAGATGTGGGATGTGTTGCCAGAGGATGTGGTAAGTGCGGATAGCGCAGCTGGTTTTAAGAAAGGTTTTTGCTTTTCCTTTTGTAGTTTATTATATTTACTTATTTTTAATTTTTCTCGGATTTTCTCCATTTATTGTATTTTCGCATATCTTTTATAGTATATTTTATGCTTTGTGATTAATATTATTTCTTATTTTAATTCTTTTCTGTACCCCTGGATGCTTGTTTGTATTATTTCTCATTAGATTGCAATTGTTCAATAATTTCTCAACCTGGAGATTGTTCTAAACCTTTATTTCTGTTTATCGATTTTTGAATATCAATAAAAATTTCATTAACTAAAAAAAATCCTAAGTAGCAACATTCTAGAGCTCAGATTGTGATGTCATAATGCCTCATTCCACCAATGCCTAAGCTCCGTCCTCATCTGCACAAGCCTCAAACACTTTAAAATCATAAGCAGCAACATTCTAGAGCTGAGATTGTGATGTCATAATGCCTCATTTCACCAATGCCTAAGCTCCGTCCTCATCTGTATAAGCCTCAAGCACTTTAAAATCAAAAGTGTCCAAGACTTGTGCAGTTAAGGTAGAGCTTACAGGAATGGGGCAGGGTCAGCGATAACGAGAAAACTCATGAGGGCGGGAAGGGGATATCGAGTTCCTGTGGGGACGGGGACAAAATTGTCCCTGTGTCACAGACTAAGGCCCTGATTCTACAAAGTGCGTCCCGATTTTAGGCAGCTGTAGGCGTCCTACAGCTGTCTAAATCAGCCAATCGGGATGCACGTTTTTTTAAAAAATGCTCCCCAGGCAGGCTGCCTATATTGAAGGCGGGGCCCGACCGCCCCCCCCCTGACACTACCGACCGCCCCCCCCCCGACACTACCGATTGCTGGCAGGAGGGTGCCCAATCCCTCCTGCCAGAAGATGCCCCCCCCCGACACTACCGACCGCCCCCCCCCCCCGACACTACCGATCGCTGGCAGGAGGTGCCCAATCCCTCCTGCCGGAAGACTCACCCCCTCCACACACACACCCCCTCGCGCTAACAGCCCTCAAACCTCCCCCCAACCAAACTAACCTTTCCTTGTTGGCCAGACGGGACTTGCCCGTCCAGCCAGCAGGCCAGTCTCGTCGAAATGAGGCGGGCCCGCCCCTTCCTGGCCCATCCTTCCGTAGCCTAAGGCCTGATTGGCTCTAGAAGCCTGGACCAATCAGGCCTTAGGCATAGCGCGTCCGCCCATCCCCACTAAGTCTAAGGCCTGATTGGCCCAGGCGCCTAGATGTGGATATTCTGAAAACCTGGCCTGCCAGGAGATCTTGAGGACCGGATTTGGGCAGCCCTAGTTTAATAATGCTTAGCAAACGTGTGAACTGAAGACCTAGGGGTCCTTTCATCAAGTTGCGGTAGGGGTTTTACGCTCGTAATACCGCGCGTTAAACCGCCTGCCGCGCTAGCCGCTAACGCCTGCATTGAGCAGGCGTTAGTTTCTTAGCCGGCCGCGGGGGTTAGCGCGTGATGAGATTTCCGACGCACTAACTCCGCTAGCGCGGCTTGATAAAAGGACCCTCAAGTTGCTCCTTTGAAGATACCTTGTACGGGAATCTGCTCTCAGGTTGGCAACTGATGGAACTCCTGCAAAGAGTTCCATAGCTTAACTATTCGCTGAGTGAAAACATACGAGGGCTCTTCAAAACGTCTCAGCGCTTTTTTTTTTTTTTAAACACTATTTATTAAATGTTTCAAAAGCAAATTCCATCCCTTTTCCGCTTCGTCACCCTGGTCTGCGATGCATTTTTCACACGACATTCTACGACACGCCCTCTTGCCCCTTCTCCCGCCCCAACCATTTCCCGCCAAAAAAAAAAAAAAAAATGAAAGTGCGGAGACGTGTTGAAGAGGCCTCGTAGTTCCTCCTATTGATTTAAAAAAAGTTATAACCCGCTACATCCAACCCTTCTGAGCGGGGTACAATAAGACATGCATAAAATATATCATAACAGACCATCCTTAGCATGAAATAAAACAGATTACATCACAGAGATGGTCAAATGTAAATACTACTGATAAACACGCTGAAACGAAATTGCCACTCCTATGTCCCAGTGTAGTGTAGGATGCAGAGATCTAAATCTGGCAAATAGCAAACTGGAAATATAATCTCCTCAATTAGTCAAAGACTAGTACAGCGGAACCTTGGTTTGCGAGTATAATTCGTTCCAGAAGCATGCTCGTAAACCAAAGTGCTCGTATATCAAGTTTCAAGTTTATTAGGAGACTTGATCAATCGCTTAATCAAATATTCTAAGCGATGTACACTTTAAAATTTACAATTATTAAAAAAATAAAACAGACAATACAATACATACAATTACTTACATAATGGGTAAGAACTCTTAATTTAACATTGATAAACATAGGGAAAGGAGGGATGAAATACAATTCATAAAGTAAAGAAGAACCATTAAGGGAAAATACAAAAGGGGAATAGTTAACACAGGTATAATATTGTAAAATATGATGCTAGAACAGTAAAATTATGTTGTAAAGGCATCTTTAAAAAGGAAGGTTTTAAGCTCAGTTTTAAATTTTCCAAGATCTTTCTCCTCCCGTAAGAAAATAGGGAGGGCGTTCCATGTCTGCGGTGCAGTACATGAAAAAATAAATTGTCTCCTCATATTAATAATTTTTAATGAGGGAATAGATAGCAGATTTTGTTCGCTAGATCGTAAAATTCTCTTTGCAGAATATGGAATAAGTAACCTATATAAAAATGCAGGGGTCTTATTGATCAGAGTTTTAAAGATAATTAAACATAATTTATAAGTGATTCTGTAGATATCAAAGCGAGTTTCCCCATAGGAAGTAAGGGAAACTCGCTTGATTGGTTCCACATCTCCCCCCCCCCCTCCCAACGAGTCCACCGGTGCTGCTCGCTTCCACCTCACCACATCCCCAAAACAACCCCACCCCCTGAGAACCGGCATCGCCTGCCCACCCAAACCCTTACCGCGATCTGGCACCGGCACGTCCTGTGGGTTGGTGCTGCGTGCCGGTGCCAGAAGAGCCTGCCTTTTGCCGCTGATCTCTGCTGGGCTGGGCCTTGAGCATCTGCGCAGGCTCAAGGCCTTCTGGCTCCTGCTCTCTCTGAGAATCTCGAGAATCTCGGAGAGAGCGGGAGCCAGAAGGCCTTGAGCATGCGCAGATGCTCAAGGCCCAGCCCAGCAGAGATCAGCGGCAAAAGGCAGTCTCTTCCGGCACTGGCACGTCCTGTGGGTTGGTGCTGTGTGCCGGTGCCAGATCACGGTAAGGGTTTGGATTTGGGCGGGCGATGCAGGTTGTCGGGGGTGGGGGCTCGCTTTGCGAGGCACAATTTGCAACAGTGTTTTGCTCGTCTTGCAAAACACTCACAAACCGCGTTACTCGTAAACCGAGGTTTGGATGTATTTACTTATCAAGAGGAAAAGGTCTCAGCAACCCCGCAAACAATCCACAAGGGATAAAATAAGTCTGCATGAACTGGGGTTCCGGTTTCTTTCCTAGACCTAAAAAAAACCCTCTTGATTAAACCACAATGTCCACTCCTAAGTCCCCCAGCTATTTTCTCTTTCAAATTTCTAGGTGTCCAGTTCTTACCATTTGAGCTTCTTCCCACTTGTCTCTGTTTTCTTCCGCGAGCAGGTTGCTGATGATCTGAACAAAGTTCTGGCAAGGGGAAAGGAAGAGGCAAAGTCAATCCATATCAGAAACTGAGCATCTTTCATAAAAGCAAGGTCCTGTAAGCAACGGCGTTCAGTTTGCTTTGGAATCTGGCAGGACTTTACTACTTTAGCGACTGGGAGATATTATCTCAATGACCCAATGGATTTTGGTTTATTAACCATACGACCCCCTGAGGAAGGCTCTGTGTAGCCAAAACATGGCCCGCGTCAGGTCATACAGGCAAGGAGTCATTCCAATAAATCTTTTACTTAAAGGGCAAAGATTTCGAGACAGAGACTGTCTTTATTGACTTTTAGCACTCTTGACTGTACACCGACAAATGCACGAAGGACAATGGCGCCCCGTCAGTTGCGCTAGTGTTAGGGTAAGGTTTAGATAAGGATTAAGGGAACCCTTTAGGGATTAGGGTTCCCATAATCCTCAACTAAACCTTACCCTAACACTAGATACCAAGTGAATATTTTAAGTGTAGTGGGGGGGGGGTTCCCCCCCCTCAAAAAGACATAATTGGAGCGCCATTGACTTGGCGCCATTTGTCCTGCACACACTTGGTGCACGCATTTGATGGGGCGCAATTGTTCAGCGCACATTTGTCGGGTCACACTCTTGACGATCATGATTGAAATAATATTAAAGCTCCACTTTATGTGTTTCTACTTGTAGTTTTTGTGGAGGTCTTTTTTTTTTTTCTTGGTGTTCGCGCCAAAGAATCAGTGTGTGCCAGTGGAAAATGCTACCTCTCGCCTTCAGGACTAGGAGTTATCATAGCTAGGGTTACTATATTTAAAGAAAAACAACCCTGGACACGTGACCCCACCCCTTTCCATCTCCAGCCCCGCCCTTTTCCGTCCTCCAGCCCCGCCCCCAGAAAGTCTCCTCTCTTTGCAAGGATCTCCGGTCGTGTCTGGAGGGCCTGGAGCTTGCACGGATGCATGTGACATCATTCGCACATGCTCAGAGGCCCTTCAGATGCAGATGGAGCTTGGAAAGGCTTTCCAAAACCCGGACAAACGCCGGGTTTTGGAAAGTCTGGGTTTTCCCGAATGTCTGGTAACCCTAATCATAGCTCAGCACGACCGGCCTGCATGAGTGGGCCAGAGGCACTATTCCCTCTAAGCTGATCGGGAGTCTTCCGCCTACAATCCTGCCAGTGGGGGGGGGTACTATTTCACTATCACATCTTCAATAGTGAGGGGACGGGCAAGCTCTGCAGGACTCCAGGGAACCTTCCTCTCCCTAGCAACTGAAAATGCAATACTGAAGCAGCGCTCCCCACTGGCAGTCGGAGGAACAGGGAACAGCGGTTGGAGGCCCATTGTGTTCTTTTTTTTTGGTCTGGCTTGGTTTTCTGTGCATTGGACTTCCTTTCTTTTGCTGCCTTGCAATCACTGAGGTTTGCAACAACTTGGGAAATGTCAACAACATACACCAGTCGTTGCATATCGTTAAGAAGTGAAAATGAGCCAAACATAGGTGACAGTTCATGGTTTGTTTTTTTTCCATTTACCATTAACAGAGACATTAACTCTTTCAATAGTGCACACTATGAGGGCAATTCTATAAATCTACACTTCCAATGATGTCACCCACTGAACGCCAACTCTATAACAGCATTTGTGCACCAAGATGCCATTCAAGAATACTAGCGTAAACCCGGATTGGTGCAAATGGGTATTTGCACTACAACAACGCACTTAACCTATAGTATTCTATAAGTTATGTACATACATTGGAGGCATGCCCATATATACACAAGCCCTTGTAGTTACATGCTGAGCCACTTGCCTTATAATAGTGCATAGTGCAATTACATCTAATTATCTTGGTACTTATGCGCACAAAGGGGCTGATTCTACACATGGGTGTCCTGATTGTAGGCGGAAGTTGGCATCCTACTGTTGCTTCACAGTCAATCGGGACGTATATTTTTGAAAAAACAAAATGCAGGCCCCAGCACGCCTACATTGTGGGTGTAGGTCGTGCGCCTACGGAGATGCCTAGAGATGCTTATGGATGCTGAAGGCGTGGCATGGGTGTGGTTTCCACCGGAAGTGGCCTTGGGCATCCGTAAGCATCCCTATGCGTCTCTGTAGACACAAGACAGATGCCTTGAATGTGGGCCTGTAAAGTGCAGGTCTACATTTAAGGCATCTGTTAGTAAAAGTAGATGTGATTCTCTACAGGACGCCGATGCCTGATTGACATACGACTGGCTGCCACCGAGATCAGCATCCTTTAGAGAATCAGGCCCAAGGTGCCCAGTATAGAACTGTCCTGTATATGCAAAGAGGGCTTACTCTTTTCCCAACTGCATACCCATTTGAACCATTGTGCTTCTGTAAACCGTTGTGCATATGCAAACAGCATGTGCGAGAGTACACTATCAAGGAAAGAGTATGCCCTCTTCACAAATAGTGTGCATTCTTTCAAAAGAGCAAGTATTCAATGACTTTGTTCTCACATCGGCAAAATGGCCAAATGAAAATGGCACAAACTGAACCTCTGCAATTCTAATGACTAGGAAAATGGTACAAAAGGAAACCTTTTGGTTCCCATTCCTATTGTTCAATACTCTGAATGTACACTTCACAATCTGCTCTCATTTTCTCTTCCTACACTTTTCGTTCTTTCCTTTCTGCCATTTGTTTCTCTGCCTCCTTCCATTTCTTCTTCCAGTTATAGACAGAGTTGTATACAAATAGGGTTTCAAAAAAAATGGCCTTGCTCACCGCATGGGGTAAGTGCACTCTTGATTGGTGAACCTGGAAGCAAGACATGACAGAGTCATCTTTGGCCCTGATTGGAACTTGGGTGTAAGAACCAAGAGTTATGGAAGGCAGCTGAATGACTTCAGCCCTGATCAAGGTTCAATGGAAGCACCATCAAAACATGGGCATCTAGTTGGGGTCAGGAAGGGGCATCAGGGCCTGATGAAGAGTGAAAGGGTTAAGAACATAAGAATAGCCTTACTGGGTCAGACCAATGGTCCATCAAGCCTAGTAGCCCATCCTCACAGTGGCCAATCCAGATCACCAGTACCTGGCAAAAACCCAAAGAGTAGCAACATTCCATACTTGGGAAAGGGAGAAGAAGGAAGACCTTTAACAGTAGAAGAGAAAGAAGAGGAGGATATGTGTGGGAGAAGAGAGAATGAAGGTAGTAATTGTGGACAGAAAGGAGATAAGAGGGAAGGAGGAGAATAATAATAATAATAACTTTATTTTTGTATACTGCAGTACCATAACATGAGGTGTGGGGATGAAGAGATTGTTGTAAATGGTCTTGGATGAGGACTGCTGTTGGGTGGCATAGACTGGATGAAGAAAATGAGAGACGGAAGAAGAGAATGAAAGGGCAAACTCAAGTAGGGATACATAGGCCCATCGTGTATTCCCACTGCTGCCAAACCCTCCTCAAAATGCAAATCATTGGCAGAGTAGAGAAGGTTGGACTTTACAGTGAGTAAGACCTGGAGAAAGTTAAACATTATGAATATACAGTAGATATTGGTATGCCTTCAAATGATGGTGCTAGAGAAGAATACTGCAAATACTCTGGATTGCCTGAAGAACAAATCAATCAGTCATGAAGGAGATGAAACCAAAGCTTCCCTTGGAAGCTCAAATAACAAGATTTTGACTTTCATACTTTGGATACATCATGCGAAGAGGACGATCTTTAGAGAAAGACAATATGCTTGGCACGGTTGAAAGTCAATGTAAGACAGGAACACCAGCAAGGCAATGGATCAATACCACAGCAGCTGTGAATGACACTTTATTGATGATTAGCTACCTGACTGAAGACTGAACACAATTCAAGGCAACTAGCCACAGGGACCCCATAAACCAATAACGACTTGATGGCGCTTGACAACAATATGATGGTATACCTGGAGATATCAAATTCAATTAAAAAAAAAAAAAAGCCTTAGACCTTAGCGGAAATGACAAGGCACACATTCAATGCTATAATGACAATATTAATAATAAAGCAATATTATAAATATCAAACAAACTCCTCTGCAACATAAAATTGACATGCTTCACAGGAAGGGGCAACCAAGACAAATCTCATTCCTCTGTCCCTTGTAAAGCTCTCCAGCTCTCTTTAATACACAGAAATACTGAGTGCTTACACAGAGAAGCAATTTCATCTTTTGTTTTTTGAGCCCTCAGCATTGGGAGGGCCAATGGCAGTCCTTGGCCCTTCCCTATGTATCCCAGGATACATTGGGAGAGGCCTTAGGTGCCTGGACCAATCAGTGACTTAGGCCCCCCTCCCCAGTGCATCTCAGGATGCACCATGAAGGGGAAGGCCCACCATTGTGAAGAGTTAGGTCTGCTGGTTGGAAGGGATAAGCATTCCTCCAGCCGGCCTTACTACAAAAGGTACGGGGGATGGGGTCGGGAGTATCGGTGGTTGGGAGTCATGTGTTTCGGGGGTGTTGGGGTGGGATGTTCGGGAGGTATCGATGGTTGGGGAGGGTCATGGGTTCGGGGGGCCTGCAGGAAGGAGGAAATGAGCATCCCCTCTGCTGTGGGACTTCAAAGGGTGCTTCGGGAGTTACAGCAGGAGGGAGTGGGCATCCCTCCTGCCAATGTCGGGGGGGGGGGTCCCCTGCCGCAGCCACTCAGCTGATCTCAGCAAGGGTATTTTCCCCGATCAGCTGAGCCGGCAGGTCTCCCTGAAGCCACGGCTCGGGTTATCCGGGCCTATATTTCAGCCGCCTACCTTGCTGTGAATCGCGTCTAGGGCCATTTTAGACCGCCTAACGCCACATTAGCTGCACCTATTTTGGCGTACCACGGCCAAAGCTGCATTGCCAGCCATTTTTTATTTAGGCGACAGTAGGCGCTTCAACACTGCCATTTTTTTTTTTTTTTTGGCCATTTCTAACGGTGTTTATCAATTAACTTAGGCATTGGCAGGGTGCCTGACGCCTAAGTTTAGGCGCTGGTCATGGAATTTCCCTGTAAATGTTCTGACACTGCTCCAACACTCATAGGAATTCTATGAGCGTCAGAGTAGCGTTGGAGCATTTAGGGCTCCAGGTCGCCGTAGAAAACTCTACCGCGGCTTAGTAAAATGTGGGGGGGGGGGGATAGTTGGTTCATGGTAGGTGCATTTCCTGTACTTAGGAAACATGATTGAAGTTGGTACATTTATTTAAAACATTTATACACCGCCTACAAGCATTAAAAACAAATACATTCTACATAAAACAGGAAACATCAGCTGTCTTAACACCTTCACTTCTGTCCACTTACAGCATATTTACATAAATATGTTCGGAAGTGCTTCTACTCTCGCTGGACGTTATGTTCCATATGCTCACGCTTTGACCATTCTGCCTTTAGATTGCTGGTACAATCTTTGCTTCTCAGCTCTCTTGATTAGAAACATAGAGTATGACGGCAGAAAAGGGCCATCGGCCCATCAAGTCTGCCCACTCGAATAACCCTCCCCCCTAAACACTCCCTCGAAGTGACCCCCACATGTTTGTCCCATTTTCTCATTTATTATGCTGGCCTAAAAATAATCTACGAAGATCGCGACTGATTCAGAACACACCTGTCAGCCTGAAAAAATTAGGATCGCATAACTCCTTTTTATAGGAAACTAGTGTTTAAGCCCGTTACATTAACAGGTTCTAGAATATATAAATATGTCTGTCTGTCTGTCTTTCTTTGTCTCTCTCCCTGCTTCTGTCTCTTTCTTCCTTTCTCTCTCCCTGCCCGCTGTCTTTCGTTCTCGTGCGCTGCCTGCCTGTCTTTCTGTCTCTCTCCATGGCCCCCTGCCTGCCTACCTTTCTTTGTCTTTCTCCGTGGCTACCTTCTGTCTCCCCCCCCAAAGCAAACCAAGATTGCTCCCTGCCCCCCAGCACACCCCTCTCCCCAAAGCAAAGCAAGTTCGCTCCCTGGCCCCTGGCCCTCTCCCCCGCCCCACTTCTCTGTGCAGCAGCAGCATTTCCCTCTCACCCTTCCCTGTACAGCATAAGCATTTCCCTCCCCCCACTTCCCTCTGCAGCAGCATTCCCTCCCCCTCCATTTCTCTGTGCAGCAGCAGCATTTCCCTCCCACCACCCCACTTCCCTGTGCAGCAGCAGCATTTCTCTCCCACCCTTCCCTGTGCAGCAGCAGCATTTCCCTCCCCATCCCCACTTCCCTGTGCAGCAGCAGCAGCATTCTCTCCCCCTCCATTTCCCTGTGCAGCAGCAGCAGCATTCCCTCCCCCTCCATTTCCCTGTGCAGCAGCAGCATTTTCCTACTTCCACCCCACTTCCCTGTGCAGCAGCATTTCTGGCCAGCTCCCTTTCCCTTGCTGAAGTTATTTTTAAGTTTAAAGCTGCCGCCGCAGCTCCTTTCACGATGCGCGCCTGCGTAGGAAGCCTTCTCTCTGACATGACATCAGAGAGGCTTCCGACGCATGCACAGAAGAAACCACCGCTGACTCCTTCTACTGCGCATGCGAAGCCACTGAGTTACAAAGCACGGATCACGTAGGTAGGAGTGCGCATGTGCGCTTAGGGTTTTATTATTAGTGATGACTTTGGCTTCCGACAGAGGCTAGGGTTATATTTAAGTTTGGATTACTTTGTTACAAGATGTTGTTTGGTCTTAAAGCAAATTACTTGAAGGACCATTTTGAATTGGTAATATTGAAACGGTCCCGTTTTTTATCTTATTTCACGTTCCCCTCTGTAAAGGACTGTCGATACAAAAAAATTTTTGATAGATTACTTTCATATCAGGCTGCAATCAGAGACAAGTACTGTAGTCGTCTAATAGCTAACGCTACATTCTACAAACATTTCAGGAAACTCTTGAAAACCTACTTATTTGATAAATAAGGAAGCGAAACTAGACCACCAACTCTCCAATCTACTGATCATGACACCAGACTACAAAACTTTCAGAAGAGAAAAAAAAAAAACCTTGCTCTTCAAGAAATCCATCAAGATAAACTAACACCGCAGGAAGCATTTCGATCCCCCGAAGTAACCCACTCAACTCTGTAACACTTCTGGAAATGTCCAGATAACCTCTCATGTAATCCGCCTTGAACCGCAAGGTAATGGCGGAATAAAAGTCCCTAATGTAATCCTAATTTGCTTTTGTAGCTCCTGACATTGTCTCAGAATCTTAACATTGTGGACCGCAGTATACAAATGACGATGCAATGTAATAGTTGTCCCGGCAGGGCGTTCCACAGTTTCACCCCTGCTATAGCAAAAAAAATAGCAGCCCTGGCCTCAGCATAATGCACGTCCAACCCTCTGGCCACCGTCAACCTCATCCCAGTTTCAGACCTTAATACTCTGCCTGGTCGACAGATCTCCAACAAAGTTTGAAGACCTACAGGGGCCGAAAGAATCAAAACCTGAGGAACTACAGACAGCACCTTATACCGCCCTCTTTCTTGTATATTATTCTGTTTAACTATTTATTCCAGTGTTTACACTGGCTTTTAGAAAGCTGCGGTATCCTCGGTGGAGAGTGAGAGGAATTACAAGTTTCTGTTACGTGCCTTCTACACGCCGAAGAGAGCGCATGTGATGGGAATCAGTGCGGGACCTGGTTGTGGGAAGTGTGCGGGTTCAGAGGCATCATTTGGACATATGTTTTGGACATGCCCACTGATATCTTCCTTTTGGATTCATTTGATCTCTTGGGTGGCGCAGATTTGGAAGTGTTCTTGGAGGCTACATCCCAGTTTTCTTTTCACCTTACAGATTCGTTTCCATCCTCCTAGACCTGGCTGTGCAGCCTTTCTCCGAAAAACTGTGTTATTGGGACGGAAATGTATACTGCTGCAGTGGCTTTCATCGCAACCTCCAACTGTCTCTCAATGGAGAGCCTTAATGTTATCTCAAATGCTCTTGGAACGTAGAGATATAGTGGACATGTCGACTAAAGCGGGACGATTATTCCACCTCTGCTGGTACCCCTTTAGCTTGACCTTTACACAATATGTTCAACAAAAAATTTGGACTTCTTAATTGACTCTTTGTACTCATTGCTTTTACCTTAGTAGACTTGCCGTTGCCGCTGCTGCCAGGGTGGGAGGGAGGGTGGGAGGGTGGATGGTCGGGGGGGTGGGGTTTGGAGTTCTGTTCTGATGTAAAACTGTACTGTTTGGCATACTGTGTTATTTTGGTGACTTTCAGTAAAAATGATTGAAACATAGAAAGCTGCGGTAGAGGTTTCTACTGCAGGCCGGCAAGGTAAATGCTCCGACGTTCATAGAATTCCTATGAGCGTCAGACCATTTACCACGTCGGCCCGTAGTAGAAACCTCTGCTGTGGCCTTTTATACTCTTGGCAGATTACAATGGCAAACATAAATATTACCAATAAAACTTAATAAAATATGGAACATAAGAATATCCTTACTGGGTCAGACCAATGGTCCATCACGCCTAGTAGCCCATTCTAGGTCACTACCTGGCCAACACCTAGAGTAGCAACATTCCATACAGAACCCCAAGGAGTAGCAAGATTCCGGAATCCCAAAGAGTAACAAGATTCTAGAATCCCAAAGAGTAGCAACATTCCATGTGGAATCCCCAAAGAGTAGTAACATTCCATGCTACCGATCCAGGGCACATAGTGGCTTCCCCCATGTCTTTCTTAATAACAGACTATTGACTTTTCCTCCAGGAACTTGTCCAAACCTTTCCTAAAACCAGCTACACTATCCGCTCTTACCACAACCTCTGGCAATGTGTTCCAGAGCTTAACTATTCTCTGAGTAAAAAAAAAAAAAAATCAATTAACATAGTAAGCATAGAAAATAAGTTAAAAAACCAAACATTACAAAATCTGAATCCTTACATCAATAACATAAAACAAGTATTAAGCATATCTTAAAACCTAAAAACCAATATTTAAAAAAAACCCTGTATATCATAAAAGCCTAATGGCTAAAAAGGAACATTTTCATAGCTTATCTAATTTGACCAATAACAGAATCAAATAGGAACATGGGCACACTCTTGCCCTTGCCAACTGTAATGCATTTGCAGATGGTCAGTTTAAGAAGCACACCCTTTCGGAGCCCAAGTGGCAGCTGGATACCTAAGGCGGCAATTTCGCGTATGAGTAATCTAATGGACGCTAAAGAAGGACATAAAGATATATGTTCTGTTTTAATACTTTTTTTCAGTACTCAATCCATGACTTTACATGACTATATGAAGGGTCGCTGAAAAGTTCTCAGCTCAAACAACGAAGTTGGGGCAGTCTCTCTCAAGGGCTATCCACTTTTTTTCGTTCCATATTTTTCTAACAGAACGAAAAAAGTGGAAAATAACTGGACTAAGGGGTCATAATCCAAAAAACGTCCTAAGTCGGCACTTGGACGTCCTAGTAGCAGGGACGTCTAAGTGTCGATTATCAAAACCAACTTTCTGTATGTGCAGCAGCAAATCTAAGCTGCTGTGCGTCCAGAGAGCACAGGGGCATGTTGGAATGTGTGTTATGAGCTGGAATTGGGTGGGCT
This sequence comes from Geotrypetes seraphini, assembly GCF_902459505.1. Lineage (NCBI taxonomy): Eukaryota > Metazoa > Chordata > Amphibia > Gymnophiona > Dermophiidae > Geotrypetes > Geotrypetes seraphini. Next base: position 17,532,730 of record NC_047085.1, read on the forward strand.
TCTACCTGGACGCACCCCAGCCATGATCAAAGCTTTCCTATAAGGAACTTAGACGCCAACAGTTAGACCTGTTTGAGTTGCGTCTAAGTTCCACAAAGATGCCCAAACTGACAAGAAGACCACTGGAGGATTTAAGGCATGACCCCTCCCCTTACTAGCCCGGTGGGAACGACCCCCTCCCACCACCCAAAGAGTGAAAAATAAAAAATCCTGTAGGCTTCCCATCAGCTGATAGCAGCAGAGGAATCCCCATCAGCTGAGCCAGTTTTGGGGGATTCCTGGTGGCTCATCTGATGGGGATTCCCCCTGCCAGGATCAGCTGAGCCACGGAGCCCTACACCCCTCCTTCTGACATCCCCCTGATATCCCCACCATCCTCTTGATAGCTCTGATATCCCCCACATCTCCCCTCACATCCCGACATCCCCCGATATCCCGTACTTCCCCCAATATTCCTGGGCCCCCCTCCCACACCACCAGAAACCCCCCCATACTTTTGGAAGAGCAAACGGCAGAAGGGAAGCTCACTCCCTCCTGTCTATAGGGCCGTGTGCTGCAATGACGGAGCTTCCCCCTCCCAATGCATCTTGGGATGCATTGGGAGTGGCCAAAGACCTTATTGGCTATAAATTGCCATTTTGAGCCAATCAGGGCTTTCGGCCCCTCCCACTACCTCCCAAGATGCATTGGGAGGGGCTGAAGGCTCTGTTTGGCTCAAAATCACCATTTTGAGAAAATCAGGACCTTCGGCCCCTCCCAGTGCATCTCCGGACGCAGTATGAGAGGCCAAAGGCCCTGATTGGCTCAAAATCACCATTTTGAGCCAATCAGGGCCTTTGTAAGGGAGCCGAGGCTGGTGCAAGCAGCAGGTGGAAGATGCTGCTCGTGCTAGCGAACATTTAGAGTTACGCCAGGGGGGTGGAAAGGCGCTGGCACCAGTGGTGACAGACTCTTGCAAAGACGTACACACCACCTATTCTAGTGTCTATTTATTTTATGAATTATTTCTTATGAGGGGAATTTTTAAAATAAATTCTCTAATCTCTTTGTGGCACACAGTTTGCGAGACACTGAATAATGCGTAAATCGTTTCTGAGAGTGAGCACAGAAAGATTGGTATGCCAAATCCCATCCCCTGTCCCTCCACCCAAAATTGCTTTGGACTCTTGACTCCACAAGCCCAGAGACAGACAAACAGAGACTGCAGGGCCTGTCTCGTTCCCTGTACTCCTAATTACACAACAGACACCAGGAGCAAAAGCCCGGCCCGTGCTGCAGCACCGTGCATATTACCCAGTGAACGGAACCGCTCCATACTAGGCAATGACGTCTCTGACTGGCGGCTCACGAGAGCAAAAAAATGCAGCAATATAATCTCTCTCTTCAGCGGCTGGGTTGGCAGGGACAGAGCTTTGCGGACCATCGATCTCTGTCTCATATTCCAGCAGGGGATGCAGCCCTGCAAGGTGATTAGATAAAAAAAACCCGCGCTTCAGGTTTCACGAAGTAGGTCTAATGCCCTTCTGCAAAGACGGGCCTCGTGCTATCAGAGGTCACTGTGCATCCAAAGAGACGGAGGGAGGCAGAGGAAGACGCTGAGATGGACAGAGGGAAAAGCAAGCTGCAATGCTGCACCAGGACTCGATTCCTGAAAGGGAAGGCAATCGTTCACTTGTTTAACTTGCTACCCCCGTGTGCTCACAAAAACACGCTCCGAGCAAGGTAGAATTTAATCAGACGTTTTCTTTCCCTTGATCATTTGCTAGTTTATTGCATGCTGTAGGTTTCATTCTTTTTTAAAGTCAGACGAGCACGCGTGCCGCAGAAAAACTGTTCCCTTAGCACACACCAATAAGAAAACAATATAAGGTGCACAACTCAGCTAATCACTAGAGTCTTTTGCTGAACTCAACTTTGGAAGCCGGAATCCAGAGCGTTCAACAAATAAAGGATAGGAATCATGAATGCAGCAGGATGAAGAAAACCGCATGAAAGCCCCAGGAACCAACACAAGAGACAAGCCACGTCCTGAAGTTTAGGGTCTAGAGATATAATAGGATAAAGCCCTGTCTAATCCATAGTCTGTGAGTGTGCTGCAGATTCTTATAGTTAATTCACCCACATCAGAAACAGCTCACAGCCTTCACTCAAATAGCACCGAAAGACACGAAGGTGCCTGTTATAAAGGGATGACCGTGAAACATAGAAAAATGATGGCAGATAAAGGCCAAATGGCCCATCCAGTCTGCCCTTCTGCAGTAACCATTATCTCTTCCTCTCTCTAAGAGATCCCACGTGCCTATCCCATGCCTTCTTGAATTCAGACGTGGAGGGGCATAATCGAAAGGAACGTCTAAGTCCGTTTTCGTCTAAGTCACAAGTCGTCCAAAGTAAAAAAAAAAATCAGTTTAGGACACATTTTCGAAAAATAAGTCCAAATTTTTTTTCGTTTCAAAACTCGTCTAAGTATACGTCCTGCCGATCTGATCGTCCAAGTCGCTAAATCGTCCATCTTTATACCACATTTTCATCCAACTTTTCGTCCAAGTCAATAATGCCTAGAACAAGCCCTGTTGGACGTGGGAAGGGTCTGCAAAGTGATGGACTGAACACCCAGACATGGTACCTAAATAGTGGGGTACCTTACAGGGCACTGCTGTGGACCTCACAAAAAGGGTGCCATGTCATCATCTCACTACAGCTCCCTTATAGGTCATGGTGAGCCCCCCCAAACCACCTCCATAATCCCTTAGACCCACTTATCTACACCCCAATAGCCCTTATGGTTGCAGGAGCCACTTATATGCCAGTACAAAATGGTTTTGGGGGTGTATAGGGGAGTGCACATGTTTCAATATCAATGCAGTGATTACAGGGGCTTATGGGCATGGGTACTCCTCTCTATGGGTCCCTAACTCACCCCCAAGATGGCTTAAGACGCATCTGTGCAGCACGACTAGGCTTTCCTATGCCAGGCTGCCAGGTGATGATGTTCTGGAGGCACAATTTTCAAGTTGTGATTAATATTTTTATGGGGGTGGTGGTGGTGGTGGGGGGTCAATGATCACTGGGGTAGTATGTGGAGGGTCTGTATTATGTGTTTGCAGTGCTTATCTGGTCACTTTTGGTGGTTTTTTCTGACTTAGGCCATGTTTTAAATGGTCTAAGTCACAACGTCCAAGTTCCGTCTAGGCTCTGTTGTAAAACTTTCATTTATAAATGCAGTACAACTAAGTCTAAGCCGGCCCACGTCCCGCCCAACTCCCGCCCTTGACACTCCTCCTGAAACGCCCTGTTTAGCAATGGTCATTCAGCAGCACTATGAAGGCCTAAGTCATTTAGAAATACGTCCAAAACCCGGTGTGATTATCAGCACTTGGACGTTTTTGACTGATGATCATCCAAGTGCCGACTTCGGACGGTTTTTGGACATTTTTCTCTTTCGATTATGAGCTCCATAGTCTCTGTCTCCACCACCTCTTCCGGGAGCCTGTTCCAAGCATCTACCACCATTTCTGTAAAAAACTATTTCCTTAGATTACTCTGGAGCCTATCACTTCTTAACAGTGGCGTACCTAGCATATGTGACACCCGGGGCCCATCATTTTTTGACACTCCCCCCATCTGTACGAAAAACATGATTTTTAGTAATAAGCCACACGTCACACTTGAGTACCTAGGAAAAGGCAGCATCTTACATACTGCAGTGAGCAGTACAACATCAATACACCCATTGTAAAACTAAACAAGTAAGACTAGTACAGATCAATCCTGCAGTCAATCCTAACAAAAAACCATGTCTTTCAAAAGCGCAGAACACAGAAAACATCTTCGCCTAGTATGGAATATGTCATCACAAACTAACCCCTCCCTTTTTTACAAAACTGTAGTGTGGATTATAGCCATGGTGGTGGATTATAGCCATAGTAACAGCTCTAACGCTCATAGAATTCTGCTACCACCATGGCTGGCGTTAAAAAACGCTCCAGTTTTGTAAAAGGGGGGATAAAATAGAAATACATAGACAAAGGTTAAATTGAACCAGTAAGAAGCTGGACTCTGCATACAATGCAACACCAAAGAAACAGTGACACGTCTCCTAAAGCAATAAATAAATAGAAATTTTTTTTCTACCTTTGTCTTCTGTGGTTTCTGCTTTCCTCATCTTCTTGTAACTCTCTTCCTTCCATCCACTGTCTGCCATCTCTCTTCCCCTATATGGCATCTTCTCTCCTTCTATGTCCCTTCCAGAAACTGTGTGCCTCTCCCTTCCATCTCTCCTTTCACCCCCATTGGTCTGGCATCTCTCCTCTCCTTCCCTCTCCCACACCTCTCCTCTGCAATCCCTTTCCCTTTTTTCCCTCATTTTCCTTTTCAATTTATTTTCTGCATCTGTCTAGATTACGTTCATACTACCCTCTCATCGATGTCCTTTTTTACTGTCTACCTAAAGCTTGCCACCTCTTTCCCTCACCCCTCCAGTGTTTCCCTAACTCAATCCTTTTCTCCCCATCATGTGCCATCCTTTTATTTATCCCCTCCTTCCATCATGTACCCTCTTTCTCCAACCCTTCCATCTAGTACCTTCTCCTCTCTCTGTCCACTTCCATCCAGCGTCTGCTCCCCTCTTTCTCTCCTCACATTTCCTTCCTGCATTTGCTCCCTTATCTCTCCCATCTGCACTTCCATCCAGCATAGGCTCCCCACTACCATCCAATGTCTGCCCTTTCTCTCGCCATCCACCCCACTTCAATCAGCATCTGCCCCCTTTCTTTCCCTCCAATATCCTTCCGCCTTATGTCTCTCCCCTTTCTCTGTACATCAATTCCATCCGCACTACCCTTCCATACCACCCTGTCCCTTTTCTTTCCCTCCTCCACTCTTCCATTCCAGCAGTCCTGCTTCTTTCTCTCCCTTCATGCAGCAAGGTCCCAAGATGACTGTAACTGCCGGCTGCCAGTCCATCCCTCTCCGACGTACTTGCTCTGGAGGGGACTCAGCAGCCGCATGCTGGAAGGTCCCGTGATGACTCATCTGCTGGCTCTGCTCCGGAAGAAGTAAGTTACGTTGGAGGTGGTGGACATGGCAGACGCAGGGAGTTGTGGCAAAGTCCCCCAAAGACTGCGTCTGCCGAGTCTACCCCTTCCGATGTAACTTACTTCTTCCAGAGCAGAGCCAGCAGATGAGTCATTGCGGGACCTTCCTGCACCTCAGCATGGCTGTCGAATCTGCTACAGAGAAAGTAAGTCAGAGGTAACATGACCATTTATTTTTTTCATCAAAAGGGGACATCTATTAATTGACTGTGTATCCTTTCTTTGATTTCTTTCTTTCTGCACTCCGGCCCAACAATTGTCCCTTTCTAATCCCTCCCTCCTTCCTTTCCATGTCCTTAGTGCCCCCAGTGCCTCCTTCCTGTGTCCTTACTGCCCCCATTGCCTCCTTCCCGTGTCCTTAGTGCCCCCAGTGCCTCCTTCCTGTGTCCATAGTGCCCCCAGTGCCTCCTTCCCGTGCCCATAGTGCCCACGTCCTGTGTCCTTAGTACCCCCAGTGCCTCCTTCCTGTGTCCATGGTGCCCCCAGTGCCTCCGTCCTGTGTCCATAGTGCCCCCATTGCCTCCATCCTGTGTCCATAGTGCCCCCAGTGCCTCCTTCCCATGTCCTTAATGCCCCCAGTCCCTCCGTCCTGTGTCCATGGTGCCCCCAGTGCCTCCTTCCTGTGTCCATAGTGCTCCCAGTGCCTCCTTATGTCCCCCCACTGCCTTCCAGATTTTGTCCACCCCCAAAGCCAGCCTGCCTGCCTGCCTATCCATCTCCCTCCCTGCCGCGCTAAAGCCAGCCAGCTTGCCTGCCTACATCCTTCCCTCCCTGCCGCGGAAAAAAAAAAAGCGCCTCTCTCCTTCATTTCCCCCGGTCTGCGCCGCTGCAATCTTACCTCCCCGCTGCTGCTGCTAATGCCGACATGAAGTCTTCTTTCTGACGTCAATTCTGATGTCGGACAGGACATTCCGGGCCAGCCAATCACTGCCTGGCTGGCCCGAAATGTCCTCTCCGACGTCAGAATTGACGTCGGAAAGAAGACTTCATGTCGGCATTAGCAGCAGCAGCGGGGAGGTAAGATTGCAGCGGCGCGGACCAGGGGAAAGGAAGGGCAGGAGGACCCGGACCTGGCAGGAGAACCCGGATCTGGCCGGCTGTGTACCCTCCCAAGCCGTGCACCCGGGACGGACCTCCCCCCCCCCCCCCACTTGGTACGCCACTGCTTCTTAACTTCATCCTATTCCTTCTCATTCCAGTGCTTCCTTTCAATTGAAAGACTCAACTCATGCTCATTTATGCCAAGTAGGTTTTTAAATGTCTCTATCATATCTCCCCTCTCCTGCCTTTCCTCAAAAGTATACATATTGATATCTTTAAGTCTGTCCCCATAAGCTTTATTACGAAGACCATGCACCATTATAGTAACCTTCCTCTGGACCAGCTCCATCCTTTTTATATCTTTTTGAAGATGAGGTCTCCAGAACTGTACACAATATTTTAAATGTGGTCTCAACAGGAGGCATCAATACTTCCTTTTTCCTACTAGCCATACCTCGTCCTATGCACTCTAGCATCCTTTAGAGCTTTCGCCATCACCTTTTCAACTTGTTTGGCCACCTTAAGGTCATTACATACAATCACACCATCTTCTGTCATGCACATAAGTTCTTCACCCCCTAAACTGTACCGTTCTTTTGGGTTTTTGCAATCCAAATGCATGACCTTGCATTTCTTAGCATTAAATTTTAGCTACCAAATTTCAGACCATTCTTCAAGCTTCGCTAGATCTTTCTTCATGAAATTCACACCATCTGGGGTGTCTACTCTATTGCAGATTTTTGTATCATCCACAAAGAGGCAAATCTTACCTGACAGCAATTCAGCAATATCACATATAAAAATGTTAAAAAGAACAGGCTCAACAGAACCTTGAGGAACACCACTGGTAACATCTCTTTCCTCAGAGCAATCTCTATTGACCACTACCCTCTGTTGACTTCCACTCAACAAGTTTCTGACTCAGCCTGTCACTTTAGGGCCCATCCCAAAGCACTCAGTTTATTTATTAGACATCTATGTGGTACACTGTCAAAGGCTTTGCTATAATCTAAATACATCGCATCTAGTGCCCTCCCTCTACCCAATTTTCTGGTCACCCAGTCAAAGAAATTGATCAGATTTGTCTAGATATTTCTAGTCGTGAAACCATGTTGCCTCTGGTCCTGTAATCCACAGGATTCCAGAAACTTCACAATTCTCTGTCTTAGAAGCATTTCCATTAATTTGCTTAGCACAGAAGTCAGACTTACTGGCCTATAATTCCCAACTTCTTCCTTACTTCCACTTTTGTGTAGAGGGACCACACCACCCTCCTCCAGTCCACTGGTCCCAATCCCAACTCTAGAGAAGCATTGTAAAGGTCAGTCAGCGGAGTCACCAGAATTTCCCTAAGTTCCTTCAGCACCCTTGAATGAGCACCATCCGGCCCCATTGCTTTATCGACTTTTAATTTAGCTAGCTCCTCATGAACACGACCCTCTGAAAATTAATCAGGGTCTACCGCTCCACCATCCCTATTCGCATTTGTCTTCTGTGGTCCCGCTCCCATTCTTCAGCCATGAACACAGAACAGAAATATTTGTTAAGCAATTTGGCCTTTTCTTTATCAGCTTCTACATATTCCTCCCCTTCACCTTTGAGTCTCACAATGCCACTTTTGTACTTCTTCCTATCACTGATAATCTAAAAAATGTTGTCTACCCGTTTTACCGTGTCAGCTATTTTTTCTTTGATTTATATCTTTGGTTTACTGACTTCTCGACCAGCCTCTCTTAACTTTTCCAGATATTTTTGCCTGTCTTCCTCTTTCTGCGATCTTTTGTAGTTTATGAAAGCTAACCTCTTACTTCTTACCTTTATCTGTTTTATTGAAGTCTTCTAAATATTTTAAGGGCTGAATCATATTACTACCACCTTTTCTTTAGTCTAGAGAATATACCCATTTGCAGTTCTTCAACTCATCTTTCAGATTTGATTGAAAATAAAAAAGCTAACTGCATCCCTAGTCTCGGAATCAGCAGGGCTAGAAAATACATACATATAGGCAGGAATTTATTATGAGTTTTGTAGACTGTATCAGAATCCAGAGAAGTCCTGAAGGTTGAATAGGATGTCTACTTAGCTCACTACTGCATGCTCAATTGGGCATAAGGAATTCTGGTATTGCATGCCAAAGCGGTACACCTGTTTCGGAGCTCTGCAGGTGGGGTTTACAATTTCCTTTCTTCATAAAAATCATTTACGTACATTACGTACACTAATCTTTTGTAAACCGCATAGAACTTAACGGTATTGCGGTATATAAACTGTTATTATTATTATTATTATTATTACTTTGTGCAGTGCTGTTAAGTGTCCTTGAAATCCATAAATCCTTTGATACACTGGAAGTAATATACATGTTAATATTGATCGCACTTTTTACTTAAGTTATTATCTCAGCACAAATCTCACTTTCTATTCTAAAGTTAATTTTCTATCCCTACTCCATATCACATCCATATCAGGCTGAAGGGGGACAACAGGTACGAGGGGGCATTCGGAGAAACTGAAGGGAGATAGGTTCAAAACAAATGCAAGGAAGTTTTTCTTCACCCAAAGGGTCGTGGACACTTGGAATGCGCTACCGGAGGAAGTGATCGGGCAGAGTACGGTACAGGGATTCAAACAGAGACTGGACAGATTCCTGGGGGATAAAGGGATCGTGGGATACTGAGAAAGTATAGTGGGATACTGGGATACTGAGAAAGTATAGAAACCCAACCAGGTCGTGCATGTGCAAGACCGGAGGGCTAGGACTTCGATGGGAAGATAGGACTCATCAGGAAACCAAGGTGGCATGGGGGCCCCTTCTGGTGATTTAGACAGGTCATGACCTGTTTGGGCCGCCGCGGGAGCGGACTGCTGGGTGTGATGGACCTATGGTCTGACCCGGCGGAGGCACTGCTTATGTTCTTATGTTCTTACATCTATTTCATGTGCCAGATAAACTGTATTATTATTAGTATAGGACTTTTGGATGTCTTATTTTGCCATTCTAAAGCACTTCTTTCACGCAATCTCAACCTGTGCCCTTTGCTCAAAGGAGTACCATATGTAGGAATACATCTAAAGGTCCTCCCCTCATTAACCTGCTCTCTTCCAATTGGCTAAGCCCCACAACCGAATCTCAAAATGGAAACTCAGCTTGAGTAACCTCTTCTTCTTTAAAAGAACAATCGAGAAGGGTCTCAACCAAAGATGCTACCTGACACCGTTCCTCTTTAATTGATAGCTTCATGAGGCCCACTGTTGCTTACTCAGTCTTCTTTTATCTTGACATTTTTCTTCCCCATGTAAAGAGCAGTTGCCTGGAGGTTGCTATTAGGTATACATGGAATATATTAACGCTCAAGAAGAAAGGATCCCAATAGGTCTTTAAAATACATAAGAATATAAAGGCTTTCCCTGGACCTTTACAACACTGTTGAGCACCTCATCCCATTGTTTGCATATCCAAAAGCTAACCTGCAAATCTCCAGAAGTGGGACTGTAGTAGGCCCTGCGGAAAATCTCTGTGATGTTCTTGAGTGCATCCAGGGATGACAACAGGTCTCCACTGTAGCTGGTTCCATCCTGCGAGATGTCCGCCAGGGTCTGGATCACCTCAGACATCCCTTCTCCCAAGAGCCCTCGCTGAGCTTTCGAAAGATGTTCCTTTATCTGCAAGAAGAAATGAGAAGGGGGTTCATGAGGGAAATAAGCAAGTGTTTGCCTAGAGGCATCCAATGAAGAGTGATTAAAAAGTTATAAGGGTACTTTGCCCCACTTTGGTAGTGCTTTAAACTTTTATGATCTGCGAGTCAATGGGAAAAAAGCCACATGCTTATCAATATTAGGAATATTAGTGGAGGTGGGATGAGTGTTAAGGATTCAAATGGTGAAGCATTTAGACCAGTGTTGGCTGCAATGGTTTAATTTTCCTATTGAGTAAACAGGAACTCTGGGCTTAAGAGGAGGACAGAGGAATAAACCATGTATGCGCCAGAATGAAAATCTATTTGGTAATTATATATAGTGAACTTGACAGCTTCTTATGAAAAATATATTACAGCTAAAGCTTACAGTTCATTCCCATCCCTATATGCACAAGACAACCGCATTTGAAGACTTTAGCCCAGGAATTCCCGACTGTTGCAGAGTCATCACCATCATAAAGAAGGATGCTGCAAGGGTTACCCACTGGCATCACTTTTCCAGGCCTTGCTGAGCCACTCCTGGTTTTACTCCACTGCCTGAATCAAGTCATTGTCCTGCTTTTTTTAGGAACATTAGAGGTATCAAGCAATACAGGCGATAAAATAAAAAATTAGAACTCGATTGGCTTGTTCTAGAACAATGGATTCATGTGGTAAACCTAGCTTTCTATTCTCCAGGCAGCTTTGCAGGACCAAATAGGTCTTTGACAATAAAACTGCGATGCAGGCAAAACCACAACAGCAAAAAAATAAAATCTAATATTTTAAATACTCTCTTTTCTGTTATTCTGCAGCTCAACAAGTCAACAGAGCGTGGCTTATAAGGACATCTCGTGACGTACACCAAGGGCATAGACATGGGTGAGCCTGAGTGAGTCATGGCCCCTCCACTCTGAGCTCTGTCGCACCCAGTTATCAGCATCGGTGCAAACCAATGAGAGGAGATCTCAAGGTGACATCAACATCTGCACTGCCTAACGCCCCTTCGCGTTGTTGTCTGACCCCACTAAACTAACAGTCCCGGCTACTTCACCGGACTAAATATCCCTAACAAACTCTGTATTCATGAAACTGAGCAAAATCTAGGTCCTCTACTGAATTTGGGAACGGCTGTACGATGGCATTTTAAGGCAACCCTAAACTGTATGTCACTTGTAAACTAAGCAGACGTCAGCAAATTCACAATTAATTCACCAGCAAGGGATGCTAGACACAGAAGGCAGTAGGTTACCAAGTCTACGGAGCTTTAAACACTCTGAAATAAAACAGATGGTGTATTGTATTTGCCATGATGGTTTTTAGACAAACAAAATTAAATTCTCCTTTCTGCAAATGTATTGCTAAAGGAAGGAAGTTCTAAGACCTCTAACATAGTAACACACTAAATGTCAACAGATGAAGACGCTTATGGTCCATCCAATCTACCAAACACGATAGCCAGAGTTGCAGTCTGCACAGGTTCCATTCTTCATGAATAAATACTACATCCATCATCCTGTGAGAAGGCATTTCCTGATAAGAATATAAGAATCGCCATACTGGGACAGACTGGTCAATCAAGCCCTGTATCCTGTCTCCAACAATGGCCAACCTAGGAAGACGCCAAAGAGAAAAAAATAGATTTTATGCTGCTTATCCTAGGAATAAGCAATGGTTTCCCCGAGACCACCTTATGGCCAGTGGCATAGCGAGGGTGAGTGGCGGCCAGGGCAGGGGTGCCCCTCCCCCACTCTCTTCCCCCTCCCCCCCCCCATGTGCCTCCTTCCCTTCCCCGTACCTTTTTAATTTTCCAGGTGTGAACAACATCAGGAACACGCTGCCCGCGTCATGTCGGCTATCCCTCTGACATCACTTCGTAGGCGCGGGGGCCCAGAAGTGATGTCAGAGAGAGGCGATACCGACGTGGGCAGTAAGGTTATAATGCTGCTCGTCCAGGGAAAATTAAAGAGGTTATGAGGAGAGGGAAGGGGCTCACATGCACAGCAGGGGGTGGAAAGGAAGACGGCTGCCTGCGCCCCTCACAAAGACCGTGCCCCAGGCGGACAACACCCATCCCATTTCCCCTTCCTACACCACTGCTTACGGCTTATGGATTTTTGTTTTAAGAAATTATCCAAATCTTTTACAAACCCTGCTAAGATAACTGCCTTCACCATATTCTCCGGCAACAAATTATAGAGTTTAATTACACGTTTCTCTGGTTTGCTTTCAATCTACTACTTAGTGCCTTCATTACACAACCCTAGTCCCAGTATTTTTTGAAAGAGTAAACAAGCAATTCACACCTGCCCATTCCCAAAACATCCAAACTCAGACTTAGATGTCCTATCAAAAATGCCCCCTATATAAAGTACAATAAACTCATATCAATAGGATATATAGGCCCTCTTTTACTAAGCCATGGTAGAGGTTTCTACCGCGGCCCAGGGCGATAATTGTTCTGACACTCAAAGGATAGAAACCTCTACTACGGAGGCGGCGAAAAGGGCGAACAGAATGCTAGGAATGATAAAGAAGGGGATCACGAACAGATCGGAGAAGGTTATCATGCCGCCGTACCGGGCCATGGTGCGCCCTCACCTGGAGTACTGCGTCCAGCCGTGCATGAAGAAGGACAGGGTACCACTCGAAAGGGTCCAGAGAAGAGCAACTAAGATGATTAAGGGGTTGGAGGAGCTGCCGTACAGCGAAAGATTAGAGAAACTGGGCCTCTTCTTCCTCAAACAGAGGAGATTGAGAGGGGACATGATCGAAACATAAGAACATAAGAAGTTGCCTCTGCTGGGTCAGACCCAAGGTCCATCGCGCCCAGCAGTCCGCACCCGCGGCGGCCCATCAGGCCCATGACCTGTACGGTGATCTTTGTCTGAACCCGTAAATTCCCTTGGTCTCTATCTATACTCTTTCTATATCCCATCTCTACCTCTATCTGTGTCCCTCAATCCCTCTATCTTTCAGGAATTTATCAAATCCTTTAAAACCCCGTAGTGTACTCTGCCTTATCACAACCTCCGGCAGTGCATTCCAGGTATCCACCACCCTCTGAGTGAAAAAGAACTTCCTAGCATTGGTTCTAAACCTGTCCCCTTTCAGCTTCTCAGAGTGCCCCCTTGTACTTGTGGTCCTCAATAGTCTGAAGAATCTATCCCTGTCTACCTTCTCGATGCCTTTCATGATCTTGAAAGTCACTATCATGTCTCCTCTGAGTCTCCGCTTTTCCAGGGAGAAGAGCCCCAGCCTTTCTAACCTGTCTGCATATGAAAGGTTTTCCATACCTTTTATCATTTTCGTTGCTCTTCTCTGGACTCTCTCAAGCATTGCCATGTCCTTCTTGAGGTACGGTGACCAATACTGGACACAGTACTCCAGGTGCGGGCGCACCGTCGCCCGATACAGCGGTATGATGACTTCCTTCGTTCTGGTTGTGATACCCTTCTTAATAATACCCAACACAGCTTGTTCACCCTCTCCAAGATAGAGAGAACAAGAGGGCGCTCTCTAAAGTTGAAAGGGGATAGATTCTGTACAAATGTAAGGAAGTTCTTCTTCACCCAGAGAGTAGTAGAAAACTGGAACGCTCTTCCGGAGTCTAACATAGGGGAAAACACCCTCCAGGGATTCAAGACGAATTTAGACAAGGGCTATAGAAGTTGCCATACAGTGAGAGATTAGAGAAACTAGGCCTCTTCTCCCTTGAAAAGAGGAGACTGAGAGGTGACATGATCGAAACATTCAAGATATTGAAGGGAATAGACTTAGTAGATAAAGACAGGTTGTTCACCCTCTCCAAGGTAGAGAGAACGAGAGGGCACTCTCTAAAGTTAAAAGGGGGTAGATTGCGTATAAATGTATGGAAGCTCTTTTTCACCCAGAGAATGGTAGAAAACATGAACGCTCTTCATAGGGGAAAACACCCTCATGGGATTCAAGACAAAGTTAGACAAGTTCCTGCTGAATAGGAACGTGCGCTGGTAGGGCTAGTCTCAGTTAGGGCGTTGGTCTTTGAGCAAAAGGGCCGCCGCCTGAACGGACTGCTGGGCACGATGGACCACTGGTCTGACCCAGCAGCGGCACCTCTTATGTTCTTATGTTCAAGGGGGGGATAGTGAAAACCCAGGGCTGGATGAAAAAATACGGGCTCCTTTTACGAAGGTGCGCTACGCGTTTCAGTGCATGCACTGGATTAGACGCGCACTAGCCGAAAATCTACCGACTGCTCAAAAGGAGGCGGTAGCGGCTAGCGCACGCGGCAATTTATCACACGCTATTCCGCACGCTAAAGCCCTAGCGCGGCTTTGTAAAAGGAGCCCTATGTTTTATTAAGTGAAGCAGCTGAATCTTTAGCATTGAGCTAAGTATTAATGACTTTAATATTCATCCTTTGCTTTCGGAACTTGCGCTCTTGAGAACCTTGCTAGCGACTCTATTTTGCAACTTTATGGGAATTTCTAGGTGAACTCTAAAATAGAGCTTTTTTGACCACTGACTTAATTGATAATCTCGGTCAACTCATAAACGATGAGGAGCATAGTCTCTGAGGTCTTTTTCTCCACTATTGAGCATGTGCTTCTTTTTATTACACTTCCCCCTCCCCATTCGCGGTTTCAGTAATCGCGATTTCACATATTCGCAATTTTTTTTTTTTTGGGGGGGGGAAAAGAAATTAAAAAACCATCGTTAAGTCTTCCCCCTGGCATTCCAGCCTTACCTGGTGGTCTAGCGGGCTTTAGAGCCGGAGCGATCTTCCTACGCTCCTGCCCTGTGCAGATCGCCATTAGGAAATAGCTGTAGGGAGTTCCCGTCGTAGTCTCGAGAGACTGCGGGAACTCACAGCAGCCATTTCCTCATGGCGATCTGCACGGGGCAGGAGCGTAGGAAGATCGCTCCTGCCCTGAAAGCCCGCTAGACCACCAGATAAGGCCAGGAAGGCGGGAGGGAGACGGGGGTGGGTCAGAGCAGGATATTCATGGTTTTTCGCCATTCGCGGTCTGGCTCTGCCCCTATCCCCTACGAATCCGGAGGGAGAAGTGTACTTTAAAATGCTGATAGTTCCAGACAAGGTTCGCACTATATATCCTATTTATGGGAGTATATTTTTGAATAACATCCATGCCTGATGCAAATTTTTGACCATTGCAGCTGCTCCTCTAAATTTCTTTATGAAATGCTCCTCATGTTATCATAGTCTCCTTTTTGCAAAGTTAGACAGAATACATTTAGAGAGATGTTGCACAATGCAAACACAAATCCTAAAAGTCACCCAAAAAGCATTCTTCACAATGCGAAATTTAAGAAAAATCAGGAAATTCTTTAACAAAGACCAATTCAGGATCATTGTCCAATCCCTTGTGCTAAGTATTGTCGACTATTGCAACAGCCTCTACCTACCTTGCCCGACCAACACAATAAAAAAACTACAGACCATCCAGAACACAGCCCTCAGACTCATATACTCACTCAGCAAACACGACCACATTACCAACGCATACCTAGAATCTCACTGGCTTCCAATAAAAGCAAGAACACAATTCAAACTCTACTGTCTCATTTTCAAAGTAACCCATGGCACGGCACCCAATTACCTAATTAATCGTTTCCATCACTATCAACCACCAAGAAGAAGGAGAACACAGAACCTTTTCACCTATCCACCACTCAACGGAACTTGTCGTAAGAAACTATACGACAACCTCCTGGGGACACAGGCAGCTAAAATAGACTCTGACATCTCAAAATTACTGACCAAAACAACAGACATAAAAGAGTTCCGCAAAGAAATAAAAACACTACTGTTCAAAAAATATCTCCCATCACTCTAACCACCACCCAATGAGTCCCCAACCAACGACTTCGGAAACACCCATCTATACTATCTCTTTGTCTGTGACCTAAAATGTAATGTAACTCTTCTACTTTACACCCGATTTAAACGATCGAGTTGCCATGTATTACCTCTGCAAAATACACTATCTTCTGTTAAATGTAATAACTTATGTGACAATTATTATCTTCTGTGAACTTGAAGTATCATAACTCTTTACTGTTACTGTAATATACTCCTATCCTGAAATGTAATTCTACTGGAAATGTCCAGATATCTTCTATAATGTAATCCGCCTAGAACTGCAAGGCACAGGCGGAATAGAAATCCCTA
Organism: Geotrypetes seraphini; assembly: GCF_902459505.1. Taxonomy (NCBI): domain Eukaryota; kingdom Metazoa; phylum Chordata; class Amphibia; order Gymnophiona; family Dermophiidae; genus Geotrypetes; species Geotrypetes seraphini. The sequence continues at coordinate 17,548,719 of NC_047085.1, forward strand.
ATGTAATGTAATGTAATGTAAATGTTATTGGATTGGATTTCCTGTGTGTACTTAACTCCAGAGATTATATCAAATCCGATCATGTTAATATCACTGTTAGCAAGTGGCCCCGGCACTATTACCTCCTGCACCAATTCATGTGCTCCGCTAAGAACTAGGCCTAGAATTGCTTCGCCTCTTGGTTCCTGAACCAGCTGCTCTATAAAGCAGTCCTTGATTTCATTACCTCCCTAGCATGCCCTGATGTTACATTTACCCAGTCGGTATTAGTTCGCAATCAGTACAAACTATAATCTAATCTAATCTAATCCTTAGGTTTGTATACCGCATCATCTCCACGTTCGTAGAGCTCAACGCGGTTTACAGTAGGAGAAATAGGAAGGAACTACAACAGAGGGTTAGAGGTAGAAGTGTGAAGAAAATTTAGAGGACTTGGGATGCCAAGATATAAGAGTTTCCTTGATTCCTAAGTTGAAGGGAGACTTACATTTTTTGAGAAAAGCCAGGTTTTCAGATGGAGGGAGCTCAAGTTCCGAAGAGGGGAGGTAAAGTTGTTCCAGAGCTCAGTGATTTTGAAGTGGAGGGAGGTCCCTAGCTTTCCTGTGTGGGAAATGCCTTTTAGCGAGGGGAAGGATAGTTTTAATTTGTGGGAGGATCTGGTGGTATTAGGGTTTGAGGAATTCCAAGAAAGAGGGATAAAGGGAGGGAGGATACCATATAGGATTTTGAAAGTTAAACAGGCGCATTTATAGTGGACCCTAGCGTACGATTATCTCAACCTAACACATTTGTAGCTGTCTTATAAATGCTCAAGCCTGGACAAAACAACACACGTTCAAAAGTGATGCTGATGAAGAAATGGAAATTCCATAATCATTGCTCCCCCCCCCCCCCATAATGGAGCCTAAAATTGCATGCCGAAATACATACTGGGCATATTCCATAACTATGCATGCAACTTAATTTTCAAATGAGCAGTTAATTGTCAACAATTTGGATTTATGCGCGCAGCGTGCTTAACGCTCTTCGATAAAGATGTGCGAGTAAATCTTTTAGCGTACAACTGAAGGGGGTTGTCAGCATGACATTGTACAGTTCCAGGCCTAACCTAAAAGTTAGCCTAACTGAGGCTGTTCAGGCCTACTAGAGGCCGCTGGGAGATATTAAAAGACAGATATCGCTGGTCAGTGCAGGTTGACCGCATGTCTCCTTCCTTTTGGGTCCTAGTTTACATATCATTAGATTGGTGCTCAAGCAAGACAAAAGGACCCAGACAGTTGGGTTCCATGGGCCAGATCTCCAAAGGAATTCACCACCTCCTTGGTAATTAGGAGACATCAGGTCAAACAAGCCGAATTGTATGAAATACGCTAGAAAAGAGATCATTCGGATATATAAACACAGACTTACCTAGATAATGGGATACATATTTATTTATTTCATTCGTTTTCTATCCTCTTTTACCCAAAGAGCTCAGAATGGGTTAAAGGTTAAACATACATAAAATACAGTTAACAGGATACAACTTGTCATAATTACAGTACAAGTTTACGATAGAAGTTTTTTATCCTAACTCGTTACATACTAGGGGTCTAATGCAACTACTGTACATATAATATACAGTTTATATGTTATAATTTTCCATAGTTATCCTTACGGTGTAAATTTTTTTCAATACGTTATTATGCTAATTTGACGCATAATACCAATATACATAATGTACAATTTGCAGGTTAAATTTTCCATAATTACCATCGAGATATTTAAATTCAAGGTTTTATCTTAACGTGACACATACCTGGCAGCTGGGCTTCAATGCTGGAAAGTGTAAGGTCATGCACCTGGGTTGCAGAAACCCATGCAGAACTTATACCTTGAACGGGGAGACCTTGACCAGCACTTCAGCAGAACGAGATTTAGGAGTAATCATTAGTGCAGACATGAAATCTGCCAATCAGGTGGAGAAGGCTTCCTCAAGGGCAAGACAGATGCTGGGTTGCATCCGTAGAAGTTTCGTCAGCAGAAAGCCTGCAGTCATAATGCCATTATACAGGACCATGGTGAGACCTCATCTGGAATACTGCGTGCAATTCTGGAGGCCACATTATCGCAAAGACATGCAGAGGGTCGAGTCGGTCCAAAGGATGGCCACCAGAATGGTCTCAGGGCTTAAAGGTCTCTTGTACGAAGCAAGACTAAACAATTTGCAGCTCTACACTCTCGAGGAACGCAGGGAGAGGGGAGACAAGATTGAGACGTTTAAATACGTCACCGGACGTATAGAAGTGGAAGATAACATTTTCCTTCTCAGAGGCCCCTCAACCACAAGGGGGCACCCGCTCAAACTCAAGGGCGGAAAATTTCACGGCGACACCAGGAAGTATTTCTTCACGGAGCGAGTGATTGATCAATGGAACAAGCTTCCAGTACAGGTAATCGAGGCCAGCAGCGTGCCAGATTTTAAGAATAAATGGGACGCCCATGTGGGATCCCTAAGTGGGTCAGGGTAAAACATTGTATAGTATTAAGGGGAGGGTCTATAGAGTGGGCAGACTTGATGGGCCTTGGCCCTTTTCTGCCGTCATCTTTCTATGTTTCTACTACCAGTATACATTTCTTTGTAATCCATCAGAGTTAGGTGAAGAGCTATGTTTTTTGAGGAGTCCTTCAAGGGATCTGATCTTTGGGGGCAGTCGATTCCAGTGGCTCGGTATGAAGTGGGAGTAGGAACGTCATTTGGCGGTTTGCAGTTGTAGGGCAAGACCATGGGATGTTTTGAGGCACATTTCATCCTGGGAGTGAAGGAACCTGTTCATTACATACGGGGGAAGCTTGGCCGTCATATAGCTCGGCGCCATATCGTGCAAGGATTTGAACGCTACCACCAGGCCCTTGAAGACACAATGTTTGGGCAGCTAATGAGCGAGTGACACAGTCTGGGAGACAGAATCGCGGGCACGGAGGTTTTATTAGAAGTTGGGTTGCCGCGTTTTGTACACACTGGAGAGCATTGAATTAATTACAGGACTAAGGCACAGAGTAGTTGGGTGAAGTCAGAATCTTTTCTGTTCTTCTCTCTCTCTCTCTCTCATAAAAAACACACATATACACACTTGGCCATTCACAGAAGCACCAACATCTTACTTACACAAAAAAACAGCCCTGAAACACATTTCTCTTCTAGGCACTGTGGGCTAGATTCAGAGGTGAGGAGAAGGCGCAGAGGCGCCGGCGAGGAGGAGACATGCAGCTGCCGGCTAATTACTACAGAACGTGCCAGTCAGCTGGCGCCGGTGCCTCTCCTCATCGCCGGCGTTTCGCGGCACACCTGGAATCTCCCGCACACAGCACAGCGCTGCCGCACACAGTTTGCGACACATCCCTATAATCAGCACCCAACTTAGACAATGTTTATAGAATAGCGTTTTTTTGGCACCCAAGTCTTGGCACCATGTGTAGAATTGAATCTAGCAAGTGTACAATATCATCTCTATGAAATTACACGTCATTGTAACTCTTTGGGCACATCTAACTGCATTATCGCCCAACCACTGCCCAACTCTTTGGCTAGCACATCGCTCATTCAACTATTAACGTGCCACAAACTGACTGTAAATTCCACAGAGGAAGAGTTCATGCACAGACCGTTCTTTGGTGATTGTCTTTTGCACAGGCTAAAGGTTTTTTGTTTGCTGTTTCAATCGATACCTTATCAACCTGGGACCCCTGATGAAGGCGTGTTAACTGAAACACGGACCGTGTCGGGTCCCCTTGGTTTGCTTTAAGGTGGTAATGCTAACCGCACTCAATTATTTGATATACACTTGACGGATTTCATGGAAATAAATGGTGGATACATTTGAACAAATTCAAGATCCAGGTAATATGAAAAGTTAGACTTGAAATGCTCGAAGCTTTGCTCACCATCATCTGCACGTTTTTATAATCAATAGACACGCATTTGATGTACGTGGGAGGCTCCCAGAAAGCATTTCCATCTTCATCCAAAGTGCACCTTCTGAGGATCAACCCTAAGGAAACAACAAGGGAGACGAGCCTGAAGAGATAGACTTCAAAACCCATTCTGATTTGGAGCAACAGTGTCTGAAAACTGGGCATGGGCTGTCGATTAGAATGGCATAGCAAACGTCAAGTGACATATCCTACGTCATTGCTTGTCGTTTCAAAACAAAAATGATCAGAAAGAAAACCCACACATTTTGGCCGAGATTCTATAAATGGAGCCTGAAGTTAAGTGCCTACCTTAATTATTAAATTAGGCTTAATTGGCACTGTTGATTGAAAAAAAGCACCATTACAAAGGGATTAAAAACCAATTTTTAAAAATGAATTAGCTGGTAGGCGCCTAACTCAGAAGAGACCTACCACTTCGAGGCAGACGTCTACTCCGAGGCGCCTACCAGAAAGAATTCTGGGTAGATTTTGGGAATGGTTTGACTTAGGTGCACATCTAGGCCAAGAAACCCCAGGCATAAATGGAGTGTGCCTAAGGTTTCAATGCCTACTGGTGTCTAAGAACGGTTAAGGTGAATTCGATAAACAGCTTCTAGTGGTTTGACAACTGCGTTCAATAGTACCTATCAGTTAGGGGCTGTTTATAGAATCAGGGCCTTCATTTCTTAACAATCACAGATAATAGTGTGTAATGTTTGGAAAGAGGGGGGCCCAACATTCAATGTTCTTAGCTATGGGGCCCTTTCACTAAACTGCAGTAAGCCCTGGTACACACTTACCATACCTCAAAGTGGATTGCCGTGGAAAGCGCTCAGGAGTCCCGTGGTAATTTCCTAATCTGCATATGCAAACCAAGCACTAAAAATATTTTTCATTTTACTGCAGAGGTAGCTTGAGGGGAGGGAGAAGGGGGCTGATTCTACAGACCTACAACGCATTCCGAAAACCAATTAAAACCGCTCTATTTGAGACATTCTTTGCCTAATCAGATGACCTCTCTCAGGTATTCTTTCCCAATATAACCCCAATGTATTATGTAACATCTTTCTTCATGCATTCTGTAATTCGCTGATTTTCCAGCCTTCTTTCTATGTGAACCGCCTAGAAGTCATTTTGACTATGGCGGTATAGAAAAATAAAGTTATTAATATTATAAAGAGCATCTAAAATTAGGCACCTCTTATGCACCTAACTTACCTCCCCCTTTTACAAAACTGTAGCGCGGTTGGTTGGTTTTTTAATAGATTTTATTAATATTACGATCTAAATTAACAAACTTGCCATTTAACTGTACAAAACATGATAGTATATACATATGACAATGTAATAACATACATGAAGTAATACATAGTGGAGTCAGTACCCACATTATAAGTAGGAGAAATATTGTGAATATGGAGGAGTACAGTCAACGAGCATCATATTAACCCAACTAAAAGTAGTCATTATATGTATTAAACAATATGTTTTAAATTACTGACATAAACACGCTCGAGAAATGGGCCGCGACATGGCAAATGAGGTTTAACGTGGATATGTGTAAGGTGATGCATGTCAGTAACAAAAATCCTATACACGAATACAGGATGTCCGGTGCAATGTGTGGTGACGGTGAAAAGGGCGAACAGAACGCTCGGAATGATTAAGAAGGGGATCACGAACAGATCGGAGAAGGTTATCATGCCGCTGCACCGGGCCATGGTGCGCCCCCACCTGGAATACTGCATCCAGCACTGGTCGCCGTACATGAAGAAGGACACGGTACTACTCGAAAGGGCCCAGAGAAGAGCGACTAAAATGGTTAAGGGGCTGGAAATTGGGCCTCTTCTCCCTTGAAAAGAGGAGGCTGAGAGGGGACATGATCGAAACGTTCAATATAATGAAGGGCATAGACTTAGTAGATAAAGACAGGTTGTTCACCCTCTCCAAGGTAGGGAGAACGAGAGGACACTCTCTAAAACTGAAAGGGGATAGATTCCGTACGAACATAAGGAAGTTCGTCTTCACCCAGAGAGTGGTAGAAAACTGGAACGTTCTTCCGGAGTCTGTCATAGGGGAAAACACCCTCCAGGGATTCAAGACAAAGTAGATAAGGACAGGTTGTTCACCCTCTCCAAGGTAGGGAGAACGAGAGGACACTCTCTAAAACTGAAAGGGGATAGATTCTGTACGAACATAAGGAAGTTCGTCTTCACCCAGAGAGTGGTAGAAAACTGGAACGTTCTTCTGGAGTCTGTCATAGGGGAAAACACCCTCCAGGGATTCAAGACAAGGTTAGACAAGTTCCTGCTGAACTAGAGCCTACGCAGGTAGGGCTAGGCTCAGTTAGGGCACTGGTCTTTGACCTAAGGGCCGCTGCGGGAGCTGGTCTGACCCAGCAGCGGCAATTCTTATGATCTTAATGATACAAAATGCAGTAATTTTGGACAGGGCTCCAGATTTAAGAAATGCGCCAGTGGATTGATGTTTTCCTGCGATTGCCCCTTCTGTAAAAAGTCCCCCCTTTTACAAAACTGTAAGTGCCGGACGCAGCGGTAACAGCTTTGATGCTTCATAGGAATTCCATGAACGTCAGAACTGTTACCACCTCGGCCAGCACTAAAAAATGCACTACGGCTTTATAAAAAGGGGTGGGGGTGGGGGTGGGTGGGGGGGTTAATTGGCAAAATTCCCTTAAGAGCCCCAATAATTGGCTAAAATAAATTAATTAGATGATAGGTTCCTATCCGATTCTATAAAAGATAGGCACCTATCACAATGCCCTTAGTGGCGGCCTCACGCCTAAGTGGGCATTTCAATGGGCAGAGCCTAAGTGAGGTGCGTGATTTCTCTAAAACGTAGGCGCCTGAAATGTAGGCCTTTGAAAAACCTCACCTACATTTCAGGCCTACGTTTTTAAAGAGTTGCCGCCGCTAGCCGTGATTCTGTAAAACAGCGCCTAAGTGTGTTTGATAGTCAGCCGATTGGTTTAGCCCCTGAGCGTTTCTGTGCTAATCATTTAGTACAGCTACGTTACCGTGGGCTAACTGATTAGCACAAGATTACCACATAAGCCCACGCCGCTTACAAAACAGGTGGCAGTAAGTGCTCACATGATCTTTTTTTTTTTTTTTTTTTTAAATAACCACTCGCTAATGTCAACACGTGTGAAAAGTTTCAGCCTCTGAGAGCTGGTATTGTGATGTCATGATGCCTCATTCCACCAATGCCGAAGAGCCAACCGCCTCAGTGATGTCACAATGGCTGGATTGTCCTACACGTGGATCACTTTTGCTAACTTTTGATTTCTAGAGTGGTGCAGTGGTTAAAGCTACAGCCTCAGCACCCTAAGGTTCTGGGCTCAAACCCAGGCTGCTCCTTGTGACCCTGGGAAAGTCACTTAATCCCCCCATTGCCCCAGATATATTAGATAGATTGCGAGCCCAACAGGACAGATAGGGAAAAACGCTTGAATACCTGAATAAATTCATGTAAACCATTCTGAGCTCCCCTGAGAGAATGGTAGAAAAGTATATAAGCAATAGATTGAAAATCTATGAGCAACTTTCATCTTATCAAGCGGCTAAATTGAATAAAGAAATTCTTATAATTAGGTCTTGTTAATTAATCTTATTATTTTGGGGCTCATTATGGGGTACTTCTGTTGTAGATTCATCAAGGGGAGTCATTTTTGGTAAAGCTGCGGCTTGTGGTATTTTCGGAAAACGAAAGTGTCTCTTATTTCAAAAGTTGTGTATGATTGGACATAAATGTATGATTCAATTTTGGTTATCGAAAGAAGCACCTAGTTTCTGGCATTGGAGGAACCAACTTCATCGTCTATTATTATTTGAGTCTTGGGAAGTTAGGCGTTTGACTAGGAAAATCCGTATGTTTATGGAAATTTGGGATCCATATATTCAGAACCTTTCAACTAAGGCAAGAAGTTTAATTCTTAATGATTTACATTGAAGCTATGATTATTTATTTAAATTTCCAGTTCTTTATTTTTATTATTATTTTTGTCAACTTCCATTTGGGTTGGAGGGTTTAGTTTTTGGGTTATTTTATTTCTTTGATAAAAAGTTTATACATAATTAAGGGGGGGTTGGGAAGGAAGGAGGAGGTAATAGAGGAATTAAAAAAGGGGTTTAAATTTGAGAATGTATTTAGGTTTATAGTAGAATATATATTTTGGAGGAATAAGAGTATATTGTTTGACAAATATTCTTATGAATTTAATTGCACGTATTGCACGTATTGTATTATATTTGGTTCATAGACAAAACCGCCGAAGACAAAGGCGCGCGCCGACAACTGAGCGCAAGACGGAAGTGCGCGCCGAAGAAAAAGAGTGTTTTTAGGGGCTCCGACGGGGGTTTTTGATGGGGAACCCCCCCACTTTACTTAATAAAGATCGCGGCGGCATTGTAGGGGGTTTGGGGGGTTGTAACCGCCCTCATTATACTGGAAACTTAACTGTTTCCCTGTTTTTTAGGGAAAAAGTGAAGTTTTCAGTAAAATGTGGGGGGTTAAAACCCCCCAAACCCTCCACAATGCCCCCACAATGCAGCGCGATCTGTATAAAGTAAAGTGGAGGGGTTCTCCCCCACACACCCCCGTCGGAGCCCTTTAAAACAGTCATTTTCTTCAGCGCGCGCCTCCGTGTTGCGCTCAGTTGTCTGCACGCGCCTTTGTCCCGGCGCGCTTTTGACCTGACACCATTATATTTTTGTAAACTTGTATATTTGTATAATTCCTTCAATAAAATGTTCTAAATTAATTAGGTCTTCTTTGCCTTATTGAATATTATGCAAAAATATCAAAATATATCTCTTGAGGAAGTATGTTCTATTACCTTGATACTGCGTACATTTGTACTTATGAATTTATAGGTTATATTGTGCATTGTTTTTATCATTTTTATCATTTAAGATTTTATATTTCCTGAAATTGGTCCAGCTTTTAATTTAATTGTGTGTGCCACCCTGAACGGTAAGGCATGGTGCGGATTATAAATACAGCCATTATTATTATTGTCTAGGGCTATCCACTCATTTTCCAGAGGCACTTAACTTGTTATTGCCGCTGAAAATGAATGATTAGCGCCCAATTGAAAAATGGCTATTTTGGAGCCATTCTGGGAGCAGAGTTGGCATCTGCTTGGCACTTAACTCAGTGTGTTGCAAACTTTTTCGAGCCTTTTTATGGCGCGGCTGAAGTGCCTCCGGGCTTGCGTGGACGTCGATGTGATGACGTCACACGCATGCGTGAAGTCATCACGTCAATGTCAGCGTAAGCCCGGAAGCCCTCAAGACAGGGCCCGGAGCTTGATCAACCTGAAATTGGTATGTCAGTGGGGGCGGTGCGGGGGAGGAGGGGCTAGCTGACTGCCTACAGGACATGCCTTTCACCATGAGAGGCATGTTCTGTAGGTAGTCAGTTGGCACCAGCACCGGTGTCTCACGTCACACCCGGGATCTCGCAGTTTGCGATACACGGACTGAACTGCTCAGGACAACTGCACAAATGGAAAAGCATAAAACACAGTCCTACCTTGTTAGGGTTGCCAGATTTTCCAGTCGGAAAATCTGGACCCCCTAGACCTTCCCCAGGCCCTGCCCCAGGCCTGTAACACCCTAATCCCGCCCCCCAGCCCCGCCCTAGCCCCACCCCCCCACTGCCTGTTTTTGTCAGGCATGGAGGAAGTGCGTGACATCATCGTATGGCATCCTCGGACTTCCTTCCTGCCCAACGCGATTTTCAAAACCCAGACAAAGTGCCGGGTCTTGAAAAGCCATCCGAACTCCCAGGCATGTCCTCAAAAGGAGGACATGTCTGGGGAAAATCCGGACTTCTGGTAACCCTATACCTTGTGGCAACCTATGGACAGTTAAGTTCTGAAAAGCGATTTAACGCGTTATGCCAGTGCTGCATAAATCGGACATTCAATGCTGAAGCCCGGACACGGTCCAGCATCGATCATGGGTCAGCAAAACGCTCACCATTGTTGGCTAAATATTTATCCCTTTGTGTTTTTTTTTTCAATCACCAATAATAATGTATCCTATTTGCAAATGGGATACATTACGAGGGTGGTTTGAAAAATTTGGCTAAAAAAAAAACAAAACAAGTGAAACAAATTTTATTTTAGGAAACCAGTTATGCTTCTCAACGTAGTCTCCATCGTGGCCTGTTCACGCAGGGCTCCTTATACGAAGGTGCGCTAGTGCTTTTAGCGTGTGCTAGCCGAAAAACTACCGCCTGTTCAAGAGGAGGCGGTAGTGGCATTTTAGCGCGTGCTATTCCGCGTGTTAAGGCCCTAACGCGGCTTCGTAAAAGGAGCCCTTAGTCTAGCATGTGTCCAGTTTTTTCATCCTGTCAGAAAAATAGGTTTCGTCAAATCTAAAAAAAAAATATTTGTATCGCTTGTTTGTTTGTTTTTACCGAACTTTTTCAAACCGCCCTCGTATTTGCAAAAAAAAAAAAAAAAAGGCACATTCTTTGGCAAACAGTGCACACGTTTCACCCTTAGTACATTGCATGTGTGCACTGCTTGCAAAAGAGTGAGTACCAGTTGCAGGCTGTGCCCTTTTTGAAAATACTGCACCCTTTTGGCAAGGAGGACACAATATTTGCATTAGAGATCTGCACGGGAACAGGGATCACGGGAATCCCCCCCTAACCCACAGGACTCCCATGGGGACCCCCCTCTGGCCCATGGGACTCCCACAGGGACTCCCCCTCTAGGGACTCCCATAGGGATGGAAGGCTTTGGAAGCAGGGTTCGTCCATATAATATAATGGACACGTCAGCCTTAGTAAAAGAGGGAGTTTATAAGTGAATTACCTGAACAGAAAACAAAAAAAGGGTTCAAGCAAAGAGATTCCACAAGGAAAACAGCAGCGCAAACACAAAAGAAACTGTGGAATTGATGATCCTAATTGCTGCTTTTTATGGGGACGGGCGGGGATGGAGGTAATTCCTTGTGGGGATGGGTGGGGGCGGAGAGGATCCTGGAGGGGATGGGTGGGGACGGAGAGTATCCTGGCGGGGACGGGTGGGGACGGAAAGAATCCTGACGGGGACGGGTGGGGATGGAGAGGATCCTGGCGGGGACGGGTGGAGACAGAGAGGATCCTGACGGGGACGGGTGTGGACAGAGAGGATCCTGACAGGGACGGGTGGGGATGGAGAGGATCCTGGCGGGGACAGGTGGAGACGGAGAGGATCCTGGCGGGGATGGGTGGGGACGGAGAGGATCCTGACGGGGACGGAGAGGATCCTGACGGGGACGGGTGGGGACGGAGAGGATCCTGACGGGGACGGGTGGGGACGGAGAGCATCCTGGTGGGGATGAACGGGGACGGAGAGGATCCTTGCAGGAAAGGAGAGGATTCTGACGGGGACGGGTGGAGATGGAGAGAATCCTGGCGGGGACGGAGAGGATCCTGACGGGGACAGGCGGGATTTCTGTCTCCGCGCACAAACAAATGCGAAGACCAACGAAAATGAAAGTTTCAAGTTTCAAGTTTTATTACGATTTTTATATACCGCCTATCAAGATTATCTAAGCAAACAGGGCAGAAATGAAACGAGAACACCTTCAAATTGCCCTTCCCTATGTCAGTCTCTTCACTTTTCCCAGACAAGTTAAGCCTTTTGAGAGAAATCATTTTTCATGATGCAGGCTTCTGTTTGCCAGCATGCGTTTGCGCAGAGCGCAGTGGCATAGTAAGGGGAGGGTGGACCGCCCTGGGCACCATCCTGGTGGGGGCGATAGCACCTCTCTGCCCCCATGCCACCTTCATGCCCTCCCTTTCCCTTCACCAACGCGAGAAACTACTCTAGCCTGCATTTTGCGCCAGTCTGGCTCACTCTGAAAGCCCTTCTGGGTTGCGGGGCCAGGAAGTGATGTCAGAGGGAAAACCAGGGTGAGCAGCAGGCCGGAGAAGCTGTTTGCACTGGCGAAGATTTAAAGAGGTACGGAGTGGTAAAGGAGGGCATGAGTGTGGTGCGGAAGGAGCGGGGGGAGGGCAGGAGGAGGTTGCGGGGGGGGGGGTCACTAAATCACTGGCAGAGCATCATGCGATCGGCACTGCAGTATTGAGGTGCCATGCTGTTTCCTTACCTGTAGCGTTGCGTGGGCACCGCACAGCTGCTGCCTCGCCCGCCGGCGTCTCTTTCCAAACCACCGAGGCAAAATTTTCCTCATCGCAGATTTCGTGAGGCTCTGGAAAAGGACGGAACACAGAGTACGCATCAAAGCACCGACCGCTTGTTTTCTCAAATGCTGAGGAAAAATTAACACTCAACCTTCCAGAGTAGGCCTGAGGGATACCTGTCAAATTAAAGATCCAACACAGCCGCCTATTTCCCCTCTTTATTTTGAGGACATAAATCCACAGTATTGTCAGCAGGTTTTAGCAGCGCCGTGACAAAGTTATGCTATGCACTGTACATTAAACAGTGGGGGAAGGGGGTCATGACTGAGTTATTAAAGCCATAGATCACAAGCATGAGAAACAAAAAAAAAAAAAGCAAGCAGGGTAATGGCTTTCAATCGCCTCGTCTATTTATTATGTACATAAAATTGTTAATAAAGTGGAAGGTTGCTCATATAAGTCAGTAATGCTGTAGCTGTTTAATTTTTATTTTTTTTTTAGGCTCAGGAATAGATGGGGTCCGATGCCACCTTTCTGGAGTGAGGCACCGCCCAAGGCCCACCACTCACTACTTTGGCCCTTTCATCCTTGATATGGTAACCAGTCGGCACTGGGAAGCCTACTTGTTAGCCCATATTATAGGCGAGAGACCACGAAGAGTGGCCAAATCCAGCAAGGGGGGGGGGACGGAGTCCAATGCCAGACAGACTTATACGGCCTGTGTCCCACATGTGGTGAGAGACAAAGGCGTTGATCGTTTTACTGTCAAATACTACGAACGGGGGAACGGAAGGGAAGGCATCTTGACAGGTAAGTTGAGTACCGTCAGCAATACACCACATACCATCCCCGTTGTGGTTGGCATAGTGATGACTTCACAGCCAGCATTTCAACAAGGATGACCCGGGCCTACAAAGAGTGGTGGACGAGGCTCTGCTCACCTTGTTGAGCAGACTGAATGAACCATGGGGGTCGTCTTCTGCCGTCATTTACTGTGTTACTGTGTAACGTGCAATAAAAGTCGAATTTTTACTAAACCTTGATTTACCAAGGAAGTCAGCGACTGGCAATAGCTCAGTTCGGTAGGTTACTGACTCCCAAAATAAGTGAATAAAGCTGCTGTCCTAGGAGCATCAGACCACTGTCAGCGTGGGGAGGAAACTTAGAAATGGGGATCTCCATGAACTTGGGGGTTTCCATATTGGGAGGCATCTTTGGATGGCGGGGTCTTGGGTCAGGTTAGCTACCAATCTTTGGAGTGGAGTTTTCTAAGTTAGTCAGCTATCAATTGTGGGCTTCTATATTGGTGGATTGTGACTAGAGGGGTGGGGGACTTGGACGGCATCAACGCTCCCAGGACAGTGTTTGATTTACGCTCATGACTCTTTTTTTCGTGTCAATGTCAATGATAACTGTAGCTTACTTTGAACAATGTATTCCGGAATAGCAGACTAAAAATGTTTTCCTTAAACAGAATATAAATAAATTTTAAAAAATGGACGAGTTCCAGATTCACTGTACATTTCTTAGTAGCAAACCTTCCAAGCGGCTAGATATTGTGGAATCTAAGGCACAAACAATGTGGGGAAGAGGCCGGCTGCTTCAAAATGTAGACACTGCTCCGAAGAGGAGTATAAATTTAGTGCTTGGTTTAGTACAATCGTTGCATCTAGGCCTCGTCACCTTCTCATTTTCAGGGTTGGAAGACAATAAACGCGTGCAGGTCGATATTGAAAGCGATTTATCCAGCCAGAAAAAGTGCCTGTTCGGTGAAATCACCTATTCGGGGCTGTTAATGAGGAAAGACTAAAAAGGTTAGGGCTCTTCAGCTTGGAAAAGAGAAGGCTGAGGGGAGATAGGATTGAAGTCTACAAAATCCTGAGTGGAATAGAACGGGTACAAGTGGGTCGATTTTTTTACTCCATCAAAAATTACAAAGACTAGGGGACACTCGATGAAATTATAAGGAAATAGTTTTAAAACCAATAGGAGGAAATATTTTTTCACTCAGAGAATAGTTAAGCTCTGGAATGCAATGCTAGAGGTTGTGGCGAGAGGAGGAAAAGTCCATAGTCTGTTATTGAGGCAGACATGGGGGAAGCCAATGCTTGCCCTAGATCGGTAGCATGGAATGCTGCTATTATTTGAGATTCCGGAATGTTGCTACTCTTTAGGGTTCTAGAATGTTGCTACCCTTTGGGGTTCTAGACTGTTGCTATTATTTTGGGTTTCTGCCAGGTACTTGTGACCTAGATTGGCCAGCGTGAAGACGGGATACTGGGCTTGATGGAATGCTATGAAAATAACTGGTTAGTGCCGAAGTCAAAACCAGCTGTTTGGGGGGGGGGGGGGACGATCAGGGAGCAGAGTTGGCAATTGGCCAGGTTAACTGCATAAAGAGGGCCACATATAAGTCAGTCCTATCTTTTTGCGGTAACCCATAGCCGGTTAAGTACTGAATATCACACTTAACCAACTATGTGTTAGCCAGTTTTGCAAGTCGGTAAATTCAGTGCTGAAGCCTGGTATTGAATTTCCAGGGTTAACGCTGGCAGGGGTCAGCAAAATGCTGAGCACCCAGTAGCATAGTGCTATCTTCACTGAGTGTGTGTGTGGGGGGGGGGGGCTGCACCGGTGCCAGCACTTCTCCTTCTCTCTGCCATTCCACATACCTTTTTAAATGTTTGCCGGCTCTAGCCCCATCTTCTGCTTCCTGCTAACGCAGGCTCTGACATCACTTCCTGATCATGGGACCAGAACTTGACAACAGAAGGGAGTCGACACCAGCGCAAGAAGCAGGTGGAAGATGCTGCTTTTGCCAGCGAACATTTCAATAATAATAATAATAATAATAACAGCTTATATACCGCAATACCGTGAAGTTCTATGCGGTTTACAAAAGATTAAGCAAAGGCACAAATTGACTGACTTCAAGAGGGGAAGAAGAAAGAGAAGTAATTAGACAGGAAATTCATTGTTGAGGAGAGAGTGATCAATAGAACAAGTTAATCGCTATAGAGGGGAGAGAGAAGAGAGGATCAGTTGTCTAGATACTTTAGGAACAGGTGTGTTTTCAGACGTTTCCTAAATTCTTCATAAGTAGAGGGCGAAAGCAATTGTTCTAGGTCTTTACCCCATGATGCTGCTTGGTGTGAGAGAAGGAATTCATGGTGTTTTTTCAGTTTGCAACCTCTCACTGGGGGGGAAACGAAGTTGGAATGTGCACTTCTCTTGTGTCTGTTGGTTGAGAAGGAGAAAAGGTCAGTAATGTATTTGGGGGCAAGTCCGTGTAATGCTTTAAAGCAGAAACAGGCGGATTTGAACTTTACGTGTGCCTTCATCGGCAGCCAATGTAGCTGCCGGTAGTAGGGTGTCACGTGGTCAAATTTTTTTAGTCCAAAGATTAGACTGACTGTCGCATTCTGCAACAGTTGTAGGTGTCGCATATTTTTTTGGGAAATTGCCAAATAGGCGATGTTACAGTAGTCAAGCAGGCTTAGTACGAGGGATTGGACTAAGATTCTAAAAACCGATGTAACAAAATAAGCTTTAAGGGATCTGAGTTTCCAGAGAGTGAAAAATCCCTTTCTGATTAAGGAATCTACTTGGTCTTTCATGGTTAGGCATTGATCCAGAGTTTCAACAGCTACACATGGGGTGGGGGGCATCCAAGCAGCGGGGAAAAATGGGGGGGGGGGCAAGAGCAGGGGAGAGGGGGGGAGTGGGGGGGTGCATGGCGATGTTGGGAAGGTGCCACCCTCCCTCGCTTTGCCCCTCTGAGCGCTACTGGCTGAATCTTGACTCCAGTGTGTCAAATGTTTACCTGGGCACTTCTTATCATTGCATGGTCTATATTCCTCTTTGGCTCCCTGGCACATTTCCCCTCCAAAAAAGGGGCCATAGCATATCCGGTCCCTCTTCTGTGTGCCTCCACCACATGTGCTGTTACAGCTGCCCCAAGAGCTCCAGGATTGCCATGTCCCGTCCACTGCAAAATAGCAAAGGGAGCAATGACAAGGACCAAACATCTAGTCTTCTGTCTTCCAATGAGAAATACATACTATAGTTCGCCATGCTGAAAAGCTATTTTCTATATCACATAAAGGGATAACAAAGCATACACAGTCACAGTGCTTCTCGTATGAGGGGGTGCCGAAACATTCTCAACCCACCCAAGAAGGAGGTGACCAGTCAAATCCACGGAGGACAACGGCACGCCGACAATCCCGCACCGACATCTGCATGCAGGACAAATGCCCACCGCCGCTTCAGCCACTTTGAGGCCTTCCCTTATGCGCTCTAAGGGGGTGTGGGAAGAATCCCCCCACTACACTTAGAAGTCCTTGCACTCCTGTGTGTGTGTGGGGGGGGACCCCCCCCCCACACACACTACACTGAAAACTACCGAAGAGCGAAAACGGGAGTTTTCAGTGTACTGGGGGGTGTTCCCCCCTAATGCCCCCCCCCATGGGAGCACAAGGAGTTCTAAGTGTAGTCGTGGGGTTTCCCCCCCCCCCACACACACACACCCACCCTCAGAGCATAAAATGGAAGGCCTCAAAGTGGCATCACGCATTTGTCCTACGCTCAAATGTCGGCACAGGGTTGTCGGCGTGCTGTTGTCCTCCACGCTTTTGACGGTGTATCAAGAAGGAAATGATGTAGGTATGAAATTTAAAAGTTATTCCATATATTCACCCCTAGGTTCAACACATCGCCCCTAACCACGTCTACTTTTCAGGTGGGCATGGTTAGGTGTCACTAGGTGTCCTAAAGAGATAATTGCTTATTTTAATTTTTTTTTCGATTGGCTGAAAACTGGTGCGGTCAATTACCACGCCAATAAAGCCAATGTTTTTTTTAAAAAGTTGAGCGCAGATTCTGAAGTTAGGCGTCTCCAGTCATTCCCAATTTGGGCGCCAAGCTGCACATAATGTAGGTGTCCTATACAGAATCCGGCCCACTCTGCTTTCTCAAATCTTCGTGTTTTCATTTCCCAATCTTTACAAATGTCATGGAGATGAATTGGGCTTCGTACTATATCATTACAATAAGGTGAGCAGAGGGGCAGGGAGAGGCAATGAGTCCCAAGAGTCATACCGCCTGACATTCATCACTATTTAGCTTTGCAGAAATGGTTCCTGGAGGGCTAAAAAGGACTAAGCCAGCTAACTACTAATATTCAGTGCGAGATAACTGGCTATCTCCCGCTGAATATCCCGGTCAGTGCCAATATTCATTGGCTGTCTGGCTACGTCTAGCAACCAGATAAACCCACCTAAATAGAAAATCTATGTTTGGCCTTTATGTCTTAGCCAGTTAGCCAAGGAATATCAGCTTGGCTGGCTCTGTCAACCGCGGCTACACATAGACCAGAAAATCAATGCCAGTTGTCGGATATGTCCCCGACATTGAATTTCCGAGTTCACCGCCAAACCGGGCTGCCTCCCATGATCATGGGAGGAATATATAAAAATTTCAGGATGTAGAAGAGTCTGGGAGAGAGAGAGTGTGGGTTGGATTGTCAAAAGACGGAATAAGTTAACTTTGGTGTCTGTGTACGGCCATTTGAAATCCAGGCAATATGCTGACTATGCTACGCAACGGCCGTAGGGTAGCTCACATTTGACTACACATTGCAAGCAATGGCGTAATAAGGAGGGCGGGGCGGAGGCGGTCTACCCCAGGCGCCGTCTTGGTGAGGGTGCATGCACTCCTCCCACTCCTTGCCCGCCCCCTGCCGTGCATGCGTGCTGCTTCCTTCCCCAGTACCCCGGTAACATTCCTGGCATGAGCAGTAACCCCCAACCTGCTGCCGTGCCAGCGTGGGCTCTTCCCCCGACGTCACGTCCTAGGAAACGACGTCAGAGGAAGGGCTGGCGCTGGCACGCCAGCAGCAGGAACGTCACAGAGATGTGGGGGGGAAGGGAAGCGACACGC
This sequence comes from Geotrypetes seraphini, assembly GCF_902459505.1. NCBI lineage: Eukaryota > Metazoa > Chordata > Amphibia > Gymnophiona > Dermophiidae > Geotrypetes > Geotrypetes seraphini. The sequence continues at coordinate 17,566,779 of NC_047085.1, forward strand.
ACGTGGCAGGAGGGGGGCAAGGAAGGAGCCTGTGGTGGTGGGGATGTGGAGAAGAAGGTAGGGAGGGGCGCCTCTCGCCCTCGCTTACGCCACTGATAGCAAGTAAGCCAAAATGCGTGTTATATCAAGAGCCAACAAATGCCAACCCCTCAGCCATTTACTCCCAGTGTCGCGTGAGTCGGAGGAGCATGGAACGCTGCTCGCGTATGTAAGTGAGCACTCACCAGGACACTGCCTGAGGAAACAGTCCCGCGTTTCCGCCCACTGTCCTTGGCACTCTGAGCCCCCATAGGAGGGTCCATTACACTCCCGGATCCGTTGCTGGGTGCCATTGGAACAGGTGTTGGAACAAGAGCTCCAGCTGGACCACTCATTCCAGTTTCCATCCACTAGAATACAGAAACATAGAAAGTGAGGTCAGTTAAGGATAGCAGTCCCTATTAGAGTGACACAGTTTCCATTCAATCCCCCGGTTTTCTCTTCAGTTCTTCTCAATTACAATTAAAGATGCTCCATGCAGATTCCAAGCTTTTTTTTTTTTTTTTTAATTATGCTAGTCATTTTGCCTGCCCAACCCCGGAAGGTTGCTTCATGCCTCTACCATCCCTTCCTATAGAGAAATGTATTTTTCAGTTGTTCTTAGCCTATGCCCTTTGATCTTCATAACTTTTTGTTCTAAAATATCATTTCCACTACCCCCTCCAAAAAAAAAAAAGAGAGTTTTGCTTCTTGTACATTATTTATACCTTTGAGGTACAGTACTCCCCCCGAAATTCACGGAGCACCGCAAATATTGGACACAGTTTAGGAGCGGATCGGAGGCGGGAGAGGGCTGTCGGGGCAGCAGCGGGTACCTATGTCAGTCAAGTATGTCTCGTTGAAAATGAAACCATCACTAGAGCAGACAAGGAATTAATAGATCCGATACCGAGAAACACCGGAGTTAAAAAAAGAGCTCGCTAGGATAGTGTAAGGGCAGCCCCTTGTATACTCAGCTGGATGTGGGGATCCTTGGAGCTTGCAAATTAGGGGTGGTGGCGGGTGCCTACGTAAGTCATTTGCGGTATTTTCAGACCGCCGGAAGAGGCAGTCAGAAAATACCACGAATGACTGAGTCTGCGAATTCGCGGGGGAGTACTGTACTTGAAAATCTCTATTATATCCTTTGACTCTCTTGTTGGGTATTGATTCCCAAAAATCACTTCACTTCACTGCCATTCTCTATAGCAGCCTCTAGTGGTTAAAAATGGGAAGCACACTTTCTAAGGGAAACAGCGTCGTAGCAAATGAGCTGAGGTCTCGCGATCCAATCCACAGTCAGTCAATATCACCTATATTGGCATGGATGTCACGTACATTTGGAGGGAAATTCTATAAATGGTGTTTATACTTAGGTGCCAGTAGGCGCCCTACTGGAGGCTAAGTTAGTTGGGAATTGCCTTTTGAAATGGCAAGGCAGCGTCAAATTTAAAGCGTCTACCGGCGTCTAAATAAAAGGCACCAGAATCGTGCCTACGTTGGTGCCTAACAATGCCTAACACCACTATAGGCCTGGCTAATGCCGGTACTGGCGCTAGGCGTCATAAAGCGCCTAGGTAGGCGTGATTCACGTTCAAGATAGGTGCTGGAAATGTAGGCCACGAAAACTCTGGCCTACATTTCCGGTGCCTATCTTTCCCAGAGGCGTGATTCTCTAAACGTCACTGTCACGTGATTCACACACGATCGGCCGCCGCTTTTTAGGTGGTCGCTGATATCGGCGCTGTTTAGAGAATCCAGACCTTGGTCTATGATCAAATTAATTCTTTTTTTTTTAATTTTTTTTTAATTTTCCAGAGAACCAGCGTGGTTGATAGAGCTTATGAACCAGTACTGGAAAACCACTTCCAGCGGATAGCGATTTAGTCAGCACTACAGATATAAAAATAAAACTTAAAAAACATAGAAACATTTTTAAAAAATTGTATTATCAAACCACAGTTTTTCTGGTGACTCCCACTGCAACCAACAGAACTCCGCAGATGCCACCAAACCAATATTCAACCTCTAGCACATACGGCTCTAGAAGGAGACAGTGGAGTTGGTTCACAGACGTACCTGGACAGAGAGCAATGTTGCAAAATTTGGTCTGTTTCTCGGGGCCATCGCAGTCATTTCCGCCAAACTGAGGTGGTCTGCAGATGCGCGTTCTGTCCCTGAAGCCTCTGCCACAAGTTGAGGAGCACAGACTCCATGGGGACCACTCATCCCACGTCCCATGCACTGAAATCACAGAAAAGCAGCCAGAAATATAATAATTATTCTGTGGACAGGAATCAGTCAGTGGACCGGCGGTTGAAGAACACTGGGCTAAGTCGTGGGCCAGACCCCGCCCATCTCTACCCAATCTCCACCTCAGACCCCGCCCCCATAATAGTACTAATTGTAACACCATTTTTTCCCATTCATTTTTCACAGATACACAATATAATCTTATTAACAACACATAATGGTTAACCACAACATTAAACTACACAAAGCACACTGACAGCAGATGTAAATTCTCAAAATGGACATAATTCAATCACGAAATTCAAAAATAAAATCATTCCCCCCTACCTTTGTTGTCTCCCTCCCTCCATGCTATGCCTTACCTTCTGGCCTGCTCCCCCCTGGCCATTTTATGCCGCTCCCGGTGTTATCTTCAGGCCGGCTCCCTCTTCCTCACTGATGCAGTGCCCAAAGCTGTGGGCAGCGGCTCCTTGCACGTCCCGTGCCTCATCTGGAAGCCTTCCTTCTGACGTTGCAACGTCAGAGAGAAGGCTTCCGGTTCAGGCGCAGGACACGTGTAGGAGCCACTGCCCGTGGCTTTGGGCACTGCATCAGTGAGGAAGAGGGAGCTGGCTCGAAGATAACACCGCATCGATCGCACCGTGGACCGGTGGTTGAAGAACACTGATGCAAGCGCTGGCCCTGTGGACCGGCAGGAAATTTCTGTGGACCGGCACCGGTCCACGGACCGGTGGTTGAAGAACACTGGTCTAACTCACAACATTTAAGTAAAAACATTTGATTATCCCTGCAGGACGACTAAGGGCTCCTTTTACGAAGCCGCGTTTGCCGTTGTAACGTGCGTAATAGTGCGTGCTAATTTGCCGGCCGCGCTTGCCGCTACCGCCTCCTCTTGAGCAGGCGGTAGTTTTTCGGCTAGCGCGGGGGTTAGCGCGCGATAAAAAGGTGCGTGCAATAAAAGGAGCCCTAAGTCTAGGTTGGTCCACATCCCGCCCACATACTGCCCTAACCATTCCTTCAGATACAGTGGTACCTCGGTTTACGAGTGCACCAGTTTGCGAGTGTTTTGCAAGACGAGCAAAACATTCGCAAACTTGGTGCCTCGTAAACCGAGCTTGCCGAGCTGTACGAGCGCCCCCCCCCCCCCCCCCCCCCCCCCGGCGATGCGGCATCCCCCCAGCAATCTGGCATTCCCCCCCCGCTCGCATTGCCCCCCCTCCACTGCGATCCTTCTTTCCCCCCCCCCCCCCGAGCAGTCAATGACACCCTTTACCCGACTTGGTACCAGTGCCGGTGCCCGAAGATCCTCCCTCTTCTGGCGCGGCCTGGGCTGGGCGGTGCGTCGGAGATCCTCCTTCTTCTGGGCTGGGCTGGGCTGGACTGGCTTTGAGCATTTGCGCATGCTCAAAGCCTTCTGGTCTCGCTCTCAATCTCGGAGAGAGCGAGACCAGAAGGCTTTGAGCATGTGCAAATGCTCAAAGCCAGTCCAGCCCAGCCCAGCCCAGAAGGAGGATCTCTGACGCACCGCCCAGCCTTGCCAGAAGAGGGAGGATCTTCGGGCACTGGTGCCAAGTCGGGTAAAGGGTGTCATTGACTGCTCAGGAGGGGGGAAAGTAGGATCGCGGTGGAGGGGGGGCAACGTGAGCAGGGGGGGGGATCTGGATCGCGGGGAGGGGTTTGAAACATCGTCGGATTCCTCAAGGGGGGGGAGAATGGAGCAGCGCCGGTAGCCTCGTGGAGGGGGGGGAGGAGGTGGAACCAATCAAAGCAGTTTCCCTTACTTCCTATGGGGAAACTTGCTTTGATATACGAGCAATTTGGTTTACGAGCATGCTTCTGGAACGAATTATGCTCATAACCCAAGGTTCCACTGTATGCCTCTTTCAGCTCTGGTTGAACAGTGGCATTCAAAAGCATAAAAAGTCCCGCGGCATGTTCAGAAAGCTGGTTTGATTATCGGCACTTGGACGACTTGTCTTTTAGGTCGTCCGAGTGCCAGGTTTTTAGACGTGTTTAAGTTTTGATTAGGAGTTTATTATTTATATTCCGCCTTTATATAAGGCGGATCACAACATTGCATGCATAATTTAAAACAATACAACACGTGCTGTAAAACTATTGGTACAACATACATCATCAAGAACTTCGTCAACATTGGATTTTCCAAAAGGGAGATAAATTGATTACCAATCAAAACCACAAAAGTCCGCAGCTTTAAGAGGCATATTTCGTCAGCCAAAACAAGATGTCGCTTCAGCAATTTCGTAAGTTGACACAAATCTTTCTGCTGTCAAAGATACACTGGAAGCTTATTCCACTCCATCGTCCCGGCACAAGAGAAAACACTTTCTCTTTATGCTTCATGCTGTACATTGCTATAAGATGGTATAACCAGGTTAAAATGACCTGCAGAACGCAGTCAGAGAAACCGTTTCAAGGGCCTACCTTAAGAGCCAGTTATTCAGAGACGCGTTTAATGTTGAACGCCCTCTCTCAGTACCCTCCAGTCAAATCCTCTAAAGCAGGGGTGTCAAAGTCCCTCCTTGAGGGCCGCAATCCAGTCGGGTTTTCAGGATTTCCCCAATGAACCTGCATGAGATCTATTAGCATACAATGAAAGCAGTGCATGCAAATAGATCTCATGCATATTCATTGCGGAAATCCTGAAAACCCAACCGGATTGCGGCCCTCGAGGAAGGACTTTGACACCCCTGCTCTAAAGAAACAAGTCGCAGTGTTCTCCCTCCTCTCGTTCTTTCCTGTACAAAGTTGTAGTTCAGCCCTACCTTCCTTTTGCTTCAAGAAAGTCCGGTATTTACGGCCTCTTTTACAAAGACACGCTAACGGCCCCGAAGCTCATAGAGATTTAAAGGGTTTCGGGGCTGTTGCTGCGCGGCTTTGTGAAAGAGGCCGTTCATGTTCTATCTTAGTTACGCCATTTGCTTGATGTTGGGGGTTTTTTTTTTACTTCTTTTAATTTGTCCTGCTATTGGCGTTTTTTTAAATTTCCTGCTTGTTTTCCCCATAATATCTGATCTGCATCTCGCTTAGAAGTTGGATCAGCGATAGAATCAAATTTGAATAAAAACGCGAAGGCAATGAAAGTAAAACCAAGGGCTCCTTTTGCAAATCTGCGCTGGCGGTTTTAGCACGCGCTTAGCGCATGCTAAATCGCCGTGCGCGCTAGACGCTAACGCCGCCATTGAGCTGGCGTCAGCTTTTGGCGCAGAGCGCGGGGTTAGCGCGCGCTAAAAACGCTAGCGTAGCTTTCTAAAAAGGAGCCCTCAAGTTTCCAAGTTTACTAAAAATGTTCTACCCCATCCTTGGGAAAACCTTCAAGGCGGCTTAAAATCTAAAACGTGATAATTATTAAAAAAAAAAAAAAAAAAAAAAAAAGCAACAATACAATATATAAAGCAATCCAGACATAATGAAAAACATAAGGTGTAGTAAAGAAAGACAAAATTTTACAAAAGTAGAGGATACATCAGGGGATATTTCCTCTGTTTCACAGATGCCAATACCCTGGCATCATAATCCTTCCTCCTTTTTCTGGAGCCATATAGTATCCCTAAGCAGGAAGGAGATGCAGCAAAAGGCAGACAGAGCAGTAACACAAAATTCCACATTCACCCCTCAATGTGTGTAGGGTTACCAGACATCAGGATTCCCCCGGACATTTCCTCTTTTTCAGGACTTGTCCGGACGGCTTTTCAAAACCCGGCACTTTGTCAGGATTGGGGGTGGGATTAGGGCAAGGATGGGTGGAACTAGGTGGGCCTAGAGGCGGGGCTAAGGGTCCGGATTTTCCGAAAGGAAAATCTGGCAACCCTAACTGTGTGGCTTTCTGCAATTCACTTAACCCCCCCCCCCAGGCTCAAAATCTTAAAACAATATGGGCCTGATTGTGTATAGGACGCCGGTCTCGGCGGCCGCCTAAAAAGCAGCTGAGAATCGGGTATTGGTGTCCTAAGAAGAATTGCGCCTACCCTAACAAACAGATGCCTAACCCCCTGATTCTCTAACTGGTGCCCATGTCACTGGCGCTAGTTAGAGAATCATGCCTTAGCCTGATCGCAAAGCTAGGCAGCTCAGCTGCCTATCTTTGCTGAGGGATCCCTTGCCATCAGCTGATTGCAAGAGAATCCCCGATCAGCTAAGCCGTGCTTCAGAGAGTTCTGCAGGCTCAGCTAATTGGGGGGGGGGGGGGAATACCACTGCCGCGATCAGATGAGCCAGCTATGGCAGAGGCTTCCCCGACATTACCCCCTAAATAGGCAGGAAGGATGCCCACTCCCTCCTGCTTAACACCGCCCAACAACCACCTTGATTGGCAGGAAGGATGTACACTCCCTCCTGCCTAACACTGCCCAACAACCACCTTGATTGGCAGGAAGGATGTCCACTCCCTCCTGCCTAACACCGCCCAACAACCACCTTGATTGGCAGGAAAGATGTCCACTCCCTCCTGCCTAACACTGCCCAACAACCACCTCGATTGGCAGGAAGGATGTCCACTCCCTCCTGCTTAATACTGCCCAATAACCACCTTGATTGGCAGAAAGGATGTCCACTCCCTCCTGCCTAACACCGCCCAACAACCACCTTGATTGGCAGGAAGGATGTACACTCCCTCCTGCCTAACACTGCCCAACAACCACCTTGATTGGCAGGAAGGATGTCCACTCCCTCCTGCCTAACACCGCCCAACAACCACCTTGATTGGCAGGAAAGATGTCCACTCCCTCCTGCCTAACACTGCCCAACAACCACCTCGATTGGCAGGAAGGATGTCCACTCCCTCCTGCTTAATACTGCCCAACAACCACCTTGATTGGCAGAAAGGATGTCCACTCCCTCCTGCCTAACACCGCCCAACAACCACCTTGATTGGCAGGAAGGATGTACACTCCCTCCTGCCTAACACTGCCCAACAACCACCTTGATTGGCAGGAAGGATGTCCACTCCCTCCTGCCTAACACCGCCCAACAACCACCTTGATTGGCAGGAAAGATGTCCACTCCCTCCTGCCTAACACTGCCCAACAACCACCTCGATTGGCAGGAAGGATGTCCACTCCCTCCTGCTTAATACTGCCCAACAACCACCTTGATTGGCAGAAAGGATGTCCACTCCCTCCTGCCTAACACCGCCCAACAACCACCTTGATTGGCAGGAAGGATGTACACTCCCTCCTGCCTAACACTGCCCAACAACCACCTTGATTGGCAGGAAGGATGTCCACTCCCTCCTGCCTAACACCGCCCAACAACCACCTTGATTGGCAGGAAGGATGTCCACTCCCTCCTGCCTAACACTGCCCAACAACCACCTCGATTGGCAGGAAGGATGTCCACTCCCTCCTGCTTAATACTGCCCAACAACCACCTTGATTGGCAGAAAGGATGTCCACTCCCTCCTGCCTAACACCGCCCAACAACCACCTCGATTGGCAGGAAGGATGTCCACTCCCTCCTGCTTAATACTGCCCAACAACCACCTTGATTGGCAGAAAGGATGTCCACTCCCTCCTGCCTAACACTGCCCAACAACCACCTTGATTGGCAGGAAGGATGTCCACTCCCTCCTGCCTAACACCGCCCAACAACCACCTTGATTGGCAGGAAGGATGTCCACTCCCTCCTGCCTAACACTGCCCAACAACCACCTCGATTGGCAGGAAGGATGTCCACTCCCTCCTGCTTAATACTGCCCAACAACCACCTTGATTGGCAGAAAGGATGTCCACTCCCTCCTGCCTAACACCGCCCAACAACCACCTTGATTGGCAGGAAGGATGTCCACTCCCTCAAGTTTCAAGTTTCAAGTTTCAAGTTTAATTTTATTTGATGTATCGCTTATTACAAACTAAGCGATTAACAAAGTATAACAATCATCGTTAAATTATATAATATTGAACTCTAAAGGGGTAAAATGACAGTATTATAATATTTCTTAAACTAAAGGGAATTTGACACACAAAACAATATTGACAGACTATGACACATATGGAATGAACATAAGGATTTAAAGTTACAAAAATATTTTCCCTAAAAAGGGAGAAAGAGAGGTCTGAAATGAGAGGGAAAAAACAATGGGGAGGGGTTGAAGGTTCTCTGATAGAAATTGGCAATGAGGGGAGTTTAGAGATCAAAAGAAATTTTAAAAAGAAATGTTTTTAAATTAGTTTTGAATTGGTTTAAATTCTTATTTTTCCTGATATATAAAGGAAGAGAATTCCAAGTAAGAGGAGCCACTACAGAGAAAATATCGTGGCGTTTTGTCCCTACTATTTTTAGAGAGGGAACCATTAATAATTCTTGGGATTCGGAACGTAAAGAGCGATTTGAAGAATGGGGTATTAATAAACGATCTATGAATTGTGGTTCATTGGTATTTAGTGTTTTGAAAATCAGTAGAGCTATTTTATAAGTTATTCGGTTATTTATGGGCAGCCAATGTGATTTGATTAGCAGAGGTGTTACGTGGTCATATTTTTTACCATTGTGAATTATTTTGATTGCTATGTTCTGTATGATTTGTAAACGTTTTTTTTTCTTTTTGAGTAATATTTTGTAGCAGAGAGTTACAGTAATCTAGTTTTGTTATAACAAGAGAGTGCATTAAAATATTTAAGGATTGTGGTTCTAAATATTTTGTCATTGAACGGATTAAACGAAGACGATAAAGACAGCATTTAATAATGTTGTTGACATGTTCTTGATAAGTAAACTTGTCATCTATGATTACACCTAAAATTTTGAGTGAAGTGACTGTTTCAATTATTAAATCATCTATCATGAAAGGAGAAGATAATTGTATTCCCTGTTTTGAAGGAAAAAGGAGGACCTTTGTTTTTGGTATGTTAAGTTTTTGGTATGGTATGCTTAATACTGCCCAACAACCACCTTGATTGGCAGAAAGGATGTCCACTCCCTCCTGCCTAACACCGCCCAACAACCACCTTGATTGGCAGGAAGGATGCTCACTCCCTCCTGCTACCTGGGCCAATTAGAGTCTTAGGCATCTTTCCCAATGCATCATGAGATGCAGTGGGCATAGCCCAAGGCCTAAGTCTCCCACAAGAGGGGCCTTAGGCATTTGAGCTAATCAGGGTTGGAGATGGGATTAGGGGTGCTGGGGTGAGGTCTTGAGGTTTGGGGGATGTCAGCAGTTAGGGAGGGCTCGGGGGATCGGAGGGTCTGGTGGCAGGAGGTAGTGGGCATCCTTCCTGCCAATTGTGATGCGGGGTTCGGGGGATCGAAGGGGCCAGCAGCAGGAGAGAATGGGGTTTCGGGGGGGGGGTGTCGGGCAGTGTTAGGCAGGAGAGAGTGGGCATTGCTTTCAATGATAGTAGAACCTAGATGTCTCAATCTGTCCTCCTTTTTCTGAAGCCATATGGTAACCCTATGATCCTAGAGAGCTCCCTTGTGAAATGTATGGACTGGAAGATTTTTTATTTTAGATTAGCCTTTTCCCCCGGAGATTTCCTGAGGGTGATGTGTCTATTGGGTGACCTTATTGGAGGGGGGGGGGCTGTTTATATATAATTTAGGGCAGGGATCCTTGAAGTCTACAACCCAACCTGGTTTTCAAGATTTCCACAATGAGTACAAGTACGTAGAAGATCTATTTGCATTTATTTAATTTTCTATACTGGTCTCCTAGAATGGTTTACATGAATGTATTCAAGTACTCAAACATTTCTCCCTGTCTGTCCTGCTGGGCTCACAATCTATCTAATGTACCAGGGGCAATGGGGGGGATTAAGTGACTTGCCCAGGGTCACAAGGAGCAGTGTGGGTTTGAACCCGCAACCTTAGGGTGCTGAGGCTGTAGCTTTAACCACTGCGCCACTCTAGAAATCAAAATGCAGCAAAAGGGATCCAAGTGTAGGACAATCCAGCCATTGTGACATCACTGATGAGGTTGGCTCTTATTGGTGGAATGAGGCATTATGATGTCACAATACCAGCTCTGCTTATCAGAGGCTGAAGCTTTTCACACCATTCATTCAATTTTCTATACCATTCTCCCAAGGGAAGTCTGAACGGTTTACATGAATTTATTCAGGTATGCAAGCATTTTCCCTCTCTGTCCTGGTGGGCTCACAATCTATCTAATGTACCTGGGGCAATGGGGGGATTAAGTGACTTGCCCAGGGTCACAAGGAGCAGCGTGGGTTTGAACCCCCAACCTCAGGGTGCTGAGGCTGTAGCTCTAACCACTGCACCACTCTAGAAATCAAAATGCAGCAAAAGCGAGCTGAGTATAGAACAATCAAGCCATTGTGACATCACTGATGAGGTTGGCTCTTAGGCATTGGTGGAATTAGGTGTTATGACATCACAATCTCAGCTCTGGTTAACAGAGGTTCAAACTGTTCATTCATTCAATTTTTTATACCGTTCTCCCAGGGGAGCTCAAAGAGGTTTACATGAATTTATTCAGGTACTCCAGCATTTTTTCCTGTCTGTCTCGGTGAGCTCACACGCTATCTAATGTACCTAGGACAATGGGGAGGGGATTAAGTGACTTGCCCAGGGTCACAAGAAGCAGCGTGGGTTTGAACCCACAACCTCAGGGTGCTGAGGCTGTAGCTTTAACCACTGCACAACGCTGCTTCCACTAGATCGTCTCTGTATTCACTATGGAAATACTGAAAACCTTTCTGGGCTGTGGACCTCAAGGACTGGATTTGAGACCCCCCTGATTTGGGGTAGGTGTGTTCTCTGTGTGATCACTTTTTTTTCTTTTCAATTTGAACTCCTTTTAGGGTTGATTGCATGTGCTTATTCATTGCTGTGATCTGGCGTAGCCTAGCCGTACAATTAATTGAATAAATTGTAGACTGCAGGGCTGCTAACCGGCTCCAGATCCACCTGACAGGGTTGATCCAGTCCTGAGTTTACCCCCATTGCATGCAGAGACTCGTAGTCTTGCTTTTCTTACAGAATGCAATGGAGAAATCAGTATGGCAAGTCCCTACACCAAACCCAGGATTGGATCAAGTGGACAGTCCTAATGATGGGATGCGGTTGTGCTTGTGTGAGTGTTGGAGAGGGGGGGGGAGGGTGCCAACACATTACATGAATACACATATGAGCACACACTACATGTAACCATGCCAGTGGCTGGCGCATCCTGCCATCACCTCAAAACCCCTACCTCACCCCTTCCACATATACTGCACTTACAAAGCCGCCTTGAGCATTTAACGTCACCTCCTAGTGCTGTGGTCATATGCTGGAAGCTCTCTGGAGCAGGGGGACCCCAGAGCTGTGAAAACTGTCTTGCGCAGATGCGAGGCTTTTGTGCAAGAATCACTAATCACTTGGTTTCATTCCTGGGGTATAGACTTTGGCCCAAAGTTGGCACCAAGCTTTGAAACTACATTCTCCCTGAGATGGTGGCTGGCAGGAATCGGGGAGGTAGGAGGGTTGCTTGTTAAATATCCCCTTACCTCCATCCTCTGCACTTCCTCTGTCTTTTCAGAAATATTTTTCCATTTCAGAAGTAGAAGCATCTCTTAATATTTAACTTGCCTCTTTATATTTTAAATAACTGAGCAGGCCACCAGAGTGGAATTAAAATAATATGTAAAAAGGAGAAAAAAAATCCCAAGGCATTGATTGGTTTACCCTCTAAGTAAATAACTCTTAGAAGTAATTTAATGTCTCTCAGCCTCTGTCTAAGATGCTTAATTTGAATAAATTATTAACAGGTTTGATAAAGGAAGGCAAAGGGAAAAAAAAAAAAAGTCTGTGTTCATTCTGCAGAATCCTTGCAAGTATTTCTGTAACCCTGAATAGCTCAGCAGTATAATGAAATAAGTGGAGGCACTGTCCCCTCTACGCTGAGAGGGGGTCCTCCAACTGCTTTGCTGCCAGTGGGAGGCAGTGCCACAACACTGTGTCCTCCATCACTAGGGACAAGCGGGTTCCCTGGAGTCCTGCAGAGCTTGCCTGTCCCTTACTATTGAAAAGGTAACAGTGAAACAGCACCACCCGCTGGCAGGACTGTAGGTGGAGGACTCCCCTCAGCTTAGAGCAGTGTATCGCAAACTGTGTGCCGGGACGAGATTCTGGGCGTGCCACAAGCAGTGTTCCCTCTAAGCGGGCGGGTGTTGTGAGCAAACTTTTTTCACCGTGAGCCAAAAATATCGGGCGCCAGCAAGTTATGAGCCAACTCGCCCGATTCTCCTCTCGCCGCCCTGCCATCTGCCGTACGCCTCTTCCGATCGTGCGCTGTGACGAGAAACGTGTGCGCTGCGATGTAATATTTTGTGCGCCAGCGCACGCCAGCGCAGCTTAGCGGGAACACTGGTTCAAATGGTTTTATTTATTTCCCCAAATTTATTTTTGTTATACGCATTGAAAATATTTGATATTGCGTTTAAATCAAAATCTCAATAAACTTGAAACGAGTGCCCGTGAGATTGTGGGAGGGTTAAATACTCAAAACTTAGAAGTTTTTGCTACGCCAGCTTTCTGGTATCTTTACATACAGTGGCGTACCTAGCATATGTAACATCCGGGGCCCATCATTTTTTGGCACCCCCCCCCATCTGTAAGAAAAACATGATTTTTAGTAACAAACCACACGTCACACATGAGTACCTAGGAAAAGGCAGCATCTTACATATTGCAGTGAGCAGTACATCAATACACCCATTGTAAAACTAAACAAGCCAGACCAGCACAGATTAATCCTACACCGTCAATCCTAACAGAAAACCATGTCTTTCGAACACACAGAACACAGAAAACACCTTCGCCTAGTAAGGAATATGTAATCACAAACTAACCCCTCCCTCTTTTACAAAACTGTAGTGTGGATTTTAGCTACGGAGGTAACAGCTCTGATGCTCATAAAATTCTGAGCATCAGAGCTGCTACCACCAAGGCTGGTGCTAAAAACGCTTCACAGTTTTGTAAAAGGGGGGATAAAATAAAAATACATAGACAAAGGTTAAATTGAACCAGCAAGAAGCTGGACTCTGCATACAATGCTTCACAGAAACAGTGACACATGTCTCCTAAAGCAATAAATAAATAGAAATTTTTTTCTACCTTTGTCTTCTGTGGTTTCTCCTTTCCTCATCTTCTTGTAACTCTCTTCCTTCCATCCACTGTCTGCCGTCTCTCTTCCCCTATATGGCATCTTCTCTCCTTCTATGCCCCTTCCAGAAACTGTATGCCTCCCCCTTCCATCTCTCCTTTCACCCCATTGGTCTGGCATCTCTCTCCTCGCCTTCCCTCTCCCACACCTCTCCTCATAGTCTGGTATCTCCCCTTCCCTGATTCTCTGGCATCTCTCTCCTTTCCTTTTCTTCCATCTTTCGTTCCCCCTCCATGCTCTCACATCTCCCCCTTCCTTTTCCCTTAGACTGGCATACCTTCCTCCTATGCTCCAAGCCCTGGCATCTCCTTTAATTCCCTCCCTCATCTTCCTTCTCCCTCCAGCTGGGTACCGCAACACTCTTCCCTGCAGCTCTGCACTTCCCCACAATTGCCATGCTTCGGTTCCTCTTCTTCCTTCCTTCCTCCCCCCCCCCCCCGCGGGACCCTGCGGCACCATCAACTCTTACTCCCTCTAATGTCGGCCCTGCAGCTCCAGACTTCCTCGCACCTTCTCCCCTCCCCCTTTGGATCGCTATTATTTTAAATGTTATAGCCGCGGAGCTGTATCCATCAGTGGAGATGTCTAACCTCGGCCTGCCCCGGAACTCTTACTGCAACAGTGACTTCCTGTTCCTGCCTAGACGGGCGGCTGCTGCAGTAAGAGTTCCGGGGCAGGCCGAGGTTAGACATCTCCACTGATGGATACAGCTCCGTGGCTATAACATTTAAAATAATAGCGATCCAAAGGGGGAGGGGAGAAGGTGCGAGGAAGTCTGGAGCTGCAGGGCCGACATTAGAGGGAGTAAGAGTTGATGGTGCCGCAGGGTCCCGCGGGGGGGGGGGGTAGGAAGGAAGGAAGAAGAGGAACCGAAGCATGGCAATTGTGGGGAAGTGCAATCCCCCCAATGCGTCCCCTTACCTTACCGACGCGTGTGTGCGCTGTGAAGAGAAACTTTGCGCTGCGATGTAATATTTTGTGCGTGAGCGCAGGCCAACGCAGCTTAGCGGGAACACTGGCCACAAGATGCCGGTGCTGGCTGACTACCTACAGGACGTGCTTCTCGGGGCGATAGGTATGTCCTTTAGGCAGTCAGCCGGTGCTGACACCGCTCCTCCTTGCCAGCGCTTCTCCTCTCCGCATCCCTCCCACCCCCCACCCCAACCCTCAACACACACACTGGAGTACTAATTTCAGGGTTATCAAGATCATGGCCCCGTCTAGAGGGTCTCCGTGCAGGCGCAGACATCGACATGATGATGTCACACAAACTTGACATCATGATGTTGACGCCCACACGTGCCCATAGGCTCTCCAGCCACAGCCCCGAGTTTAGTGTACCGTGGCTTGAAAAAGTTTGCAATACACTGGCTTAGAGGGATGGCATAAGGCTATGAATCCTTTCACATCCAGGTCAGTGAGCCAAATCAAAAGCCATTACCACCTAACATCTGGTTGGCAGCCCACATAAATGAGCCAGGGAAGGGGTCTCAGTAGGCCAATGTTTACTCCTTCTGGTCCATGGCAGGGCCAGCCAAAATAGTTTCTGACCAGTATTCAAAGCAATTTAGCTAGCCAATGGCCAGTTAAATCGCTTGGTCGGGGCTAGTCACTAATTTTAAGCGGCACTTAGGGAGGAATTAATGAAGAGGTGCTAAGTGCATTAGTGACCGCAAACTCTGCACACGCTAACAGCTAAAGACGCCCATTATATTCCTATGGACGTGACGTCAGAAGGGAGCAGAGGCCAGCCCCAGGTACGTTAGCTAGATTGTGAGCCCACCGGGACAGAGAGGGAAAATGCTTGAGTACCTGATTGTAAAAACCGCTTAGATAACCTTGATAGGCGGTATATAAAATCCTAATGAACTTGAAACTTGAAGATGCTGTTCGCGCCGGTAACTATTTCAAGAGGTGCACGGGAGGGGGCGGAGAGGAGGCGAAGTACCAGTGCTGGTGTCCCTATGAAGATGGCACACAGAGCGGTCTGCCCTCCCCGCCCCCCCTTACTATGCCACTGTACAGTATATCAGTTCCTGTTTGCTTCCAAAAGGGGTCTCTCCCTACCCTTAGTTCGTTCTTCAAAAGAGCCTCTGCCTTCCTGTACAAACAGGTCAAAAGACAATACTTTAGTACAGCCACTAGAGGTCTCCACCATCCTCCTATATCAGAATTTTAAGGGGTCTCTGTACTAGAAAAACAGAAACCAACTGGTTCATCCAGATGGTTCAACGGTGGCAAGTTTGATCCTTGGATTATCTTCCACTCCTTGGGTCAAATGAGATTAGAGAAGCTGCAGAGGTAGTGCTCACAGTCCATGCTTGATATTAAACCTGCAGCGGTAAACGGCGTCTGAACTGCTCGCAAGCTGCGGGCTGAACTGACCCTGGTGATATTCAGCCAGTGGCAATCAGAGTTTTGCTAAAACCGAAATTTCAATGCCTGAGCTTATCCGGCCAGACTGGTCAAGTACCACTTGTAAATGACCAGTTAGCCCCAATCAGGCAATTTAACCGGCCAGGGGCTATTTCTGGTTAGTTAAATCGTATTCAAAATTGACCCATTAGGTCTCAGCAGTCACCCGGAACTTAATCGGGCGCCGGCCAACATTCACATCAGTATCTGGTTAACTTCACTATATAAAGTTAGGACAGCCTTTTTGCTGTTCTAAGTTACGCAGTTACTTAGCTGGTTGTCAGGCTGAAAATTGCCACTAATTGGCTACTTTTATGCCCCAGATGGTTGCATGCTGTTGCATAGCCCCGTTTAGCCCTAGCAGGCCAGGAGCCTCTCTTGGCCATTTAAAATAGCTTTGACTATCGGACTGATTGCTCTTTTCCAGATATTGTGGTCTACTGAAAGCTTCTATACCGCTGCTAATGACTGGGGGAGTCAATTCAGAGCAGTTTATATGAGCTTTGTAATGGTGCTACAATGCATGAGCTTCTGAAAAGGTGTTACAATACAGAGTTTGCGTTTCCTTGGATGGTTTCAATACAGGCATTATTAAACAATAATCAATACATTATTCAACCTTAATCAATACTTGTGCTTTTGTAAAGGTGTTACAATACAGAGTTAGCGCTTTCTGAGTTGGTTCTCAATACCATAATCAATCTTTCTTATTTCTGCCTATAATATATAAGCAATCTACCTGCTTATACATACCTACTTGTACACACCTATATCAAATATATCATATATTTATTCATAGTATACCTTCTTATTGAGAGTAATTTTGTGACAGGGCGCCCCCCCCCCCCCCATAGGCACTGGCTGTGGCACCTATTTTTCATCATAGAATGCTAGGGCAGGGGTAGGCAATTCCGGTCCTCAAGAGCCAGAGCCAGGTCAGGTTTTCAGGATATCCACAATAAATATGCATGAGATAGATTTGCATCTCAAGGAGGCAGTGCATGCAAATCCATCTCATACATATTCATTGTGGAGATCCTGAAAACATGACCTGGCTCTGGCTCTCGAGGACCGGAATTGCCTACCCCTGTGCTAGGGCAAAATGGTTGACAACATGCATATGTTATGGTCCAATCACTTACACCAGCCCTATGGCCTGTACTTAAATACTAGCAAGAACATGCTGAAGTGAGAGCATTGTACAATTACTTCGCAAATCCAGCAAAATATGCACCATCAATTCATTGGACATATTTGGTGCTAGTCAGTATTCTATAAGAGACCACGATCACAAATAAATGACTATTTATATTCTTTCCAGCCATCCAAAACTAAGCAGCTCCTTACAGAATTACCCCTTTCTGTTTCTGGCTTCTGCTGCCTTCTGACCACGGCCAGGAGAAGTCTGGAAACCTCCACCTCATGTTTTCAGCACCTTCTTTCTCCTACCTCCATTCTTTTCTTGCTTCCTTCCTCTCCTTGCACCTCCCCCCAGACTTGAAATAGAGTCATAGAAAAGGGGGCAAAATATCTTTGACACTGTCGATAGAGCTACGAGGTGTCAAGTGAGAAACACGAGTTCAGTTCTAAAAAGAGTCTCTCGAGAAAGCTTGCAGAAGGGTAAAGTGAACGTTCCATCTACCTGGGCAGATTGCAGAATTGTTGCACTGGCGTTGTTCCCTGAGTGGGCCGCTGCACTGGGTGCTGTACGACGATGACACACAGAAGCGGGTCCTGGTTTGCCAGCCTTCCCCACAGGTGGTAGAGCAGACACTCCAGGGCGACCACTCTTCTGCCGCAGGATCACCTGTAGGACGCAGAACATAAGTGAAAGTAGCTGGACTGGGAGATCTTTGGTGGGAATCCATGATTGGAAAAAAAAAAACCCCAAAATAAAACCCTGCATGCCTGGCACTCTGACACATTCTCTTTGATTCCCCACTCACACGCTGGCAACAGTTATCTGCACAGTCGCCAAAAGTGCCAGGGAAAATTCATTTTCAACTAACGCACCATGGCCAATATTGATCTTTAAGTGCTATTTTTTTTTTTTTTTTCCCCATTTTTTTCTTGTTTATTATTCTGTTTCAGATTCTAGACAACATCCATCTCCCCAAAAATGAAATACAAGGCTGCCTTCTAATCTTGGCCAACATGTTAAAAGGAAGAAGAACTCCCCAAAAATGTTATCAGTTCAGAGGAATGTGAGCTTACTTCTTAGGGGACTCGGTATTCTAAAGAAATAAATAAAATAATTCAAATTCCACATCTCCACTGAGAGTGAACAGGTGACATCTCCTGCAGGATCAGTCTTTAACAAATTTTCCTTGGAGCATGTAATGTGCCCTCAAATCATTCTGACAGTTTGATATTGCCATGCCTATACCCAGTCCACCGCCAAACGTGATGGGCCACATCCTCCTTTTGAAGAACATGACTTGAGAAAACTATTCCTAAGCCCAACCCAGCACCTAATTTCACGACCGTGTCAGCCATACACCGGTCGCACTTCTGGCCGAGCTCCTTCTCCGACATCCTGCCTCACGCGCCGCCGACCGCCCCAGCCGTCTCGCGAGAGCTCCTGCCGGAGGAGGAGCGAGGAGCTTTAAGTGCTATTTTTATAAACTGTCTATTAGTACGAACTTGAGACTGTGTTGGATCCTTCAAGGTCAGGTTAGCTGTGAGCCATCCCCTTCTCTTTCTCCCCAATGTCCCTCCCCATCTCTCATCATTCTGGTTTTTTTTTTCTGCAGACAAAGTTTGTCTGTTTTTCCTCTTGTGTGATATGTAAATATAACATACAAATCCCATATCATGTTTTATGGCTTCTTGGTTGCATCTGTAGACTTGTGTTCCATGGGTTTATATAACCTAGAAATGAATAATATAAGATCATTGCTGGAAATGGCAACTTACTACTACTAGTAATTATTTCTACAGCTCTACCAGACATACGCATTGCTTTACAGAGTCACAAGCAAGAAGAAGATAGTCCCTGCTCCAAAGAGCTTACAATCTAAACAAACAGGATGTTATGGATACAGTTAAGGGGAAGGGTTAATCTGCTGGCTGGGTTGGAGGGCAGAGGGGAGAACAGGACAATCAAGCCATTGTGACATCACTGATGAGGTTGGCTCTTATTGGTGGAATGAGGCATTGTGACATCACAAACTCAGCTCAGATTCCCAAAGACTGAAAAAGGATGTCATGGATAGAGTTAAGGGGAAGGGTTAATCTGCTGGCTGGGTTGGAGGGCAGAGGGGAGTACAGGACAATTAAGCCATTGTGACATCACTAAGGAGGATGGCTCTTATTGGTGGAATGAGGCATTATGACATCACAATCTCAGCTCTGCTTCCCAAAGACTGAAACTCTTCACACTACTACTACTACTATGAATTGTTTCTATAGCGCTACCCGTCACACGCAGCGCTTGTCAGAGTCACAAAGAAGAAACAGTCCCTGCTCAAAGAGCTTACAATCTAAATAGACAAGACAGACAAAAAAACAGGATGTCATGGATACAGTTAAGGGGAACTTGACAAGAAGATTTTGAAAAATAGGTTTAATATGGCAGTTGTCACTTAAAGTATCCTTCAGGACTGCCTGTCATGATATATTTAGTACAACAGATATGCGTGCAGTCCAGAGTACAATATTCAGCTACCAAGTCCTGCAGTTCGTAGTTAGCTCGGATAGTCAATGGCAGGCTGTTTCCGTTGACCACCACTGAATATCCATGGGGGGGGGGGGGGGGAATTTGGCTGCTATTAATTTAACTGGCTATGTCAATATTCAGCACTGTAATATATCTACTAATAGGGAGAAATCTTCTTACCATCGATGCTCTGGCCCCCATTATTGAAACACAACAAATTGAGCTGAAAGCTAAGTTGGACCAGATGAAACAACAGGAACCAGAAGAGGAATTCAATAAATCATATGGGGATTATACATCTACCACGGACAAATATAAAACGGAATAGCGACAATTTAAAATTAAAAAGTTCCGTCGGGACGAAATGGACTTTACTAAAGGATATGTGTACCCGTGGATGAACCGCAATTCTAAAACAAAACGACAACGTAAAAATATGAATATTAAAAAAGTAGGTTTTTCTTTATCCACGAGTGATTCATCATCAGAAAATGAGAAAGTGATGTCCAAATCATCAAAATCTTTAGAGACACAAGCCAGATTTGATAATCTATCTGAATCTTTTTTACGCATACCTTCAGTGGAACCGTTAACGAAAGAGCTGTCCAGAATAGAAACCAGAAGTTCCAACAAGCACAAGAGGTAGTTCCGGTTTCCAATAAAGGAATCTTTAATCTTTCATCAAGAGAACTTAATACACAAGAGGAAGATTTACTCTCTATGGGGGTTATCATTTGTACCTAGCATTAATTATAATAGTTTTGATATGCATACTTGTTTAAGAAGATTTTTTAGATCATTAAAACTTAAGGTATTTTTCCAAGATAAACCAGTAATTACCAGTAATTCTGCTTTACTTGAGGGCTTAATTTACAAGTCATCTTGGCTCCCCCCTGGACCCCCTGATCCAGTAGTTACTACGTTTGAGCGTCTGGTATTGAGAGATGTAAAAGCTTTAGAAACTCAAAATAATAGATGTATTTCTAATATCTCAAATGATCAGATTAAAATTATTCAGAATTTACAAAATGATCAAACTATAATCATCCATAGAGCCGATAAAGGGGGTGGTATGGTGATTCAAGATTACAGGGATTGCCAGAGAGAAGCCTTAAGTCAGCTTCATGATACTGCATATTATACCACTCTTGTGGATGATCCCATTCAAGCTATTAAACAAAAGGTAGATCAGTTAATTCAATCAGCCAAGGATGAGGAATTGATTACTTCTAAGGAATTTCATTTTCTTATTAATAATCACCCGAGGACACCACACATATATTTTATTCCTAAAATACACAAATCGAGTACCCATCCTCCCGGTTGCCCTATTGTAGTGGGGATTGATTCAGTACTGGAACCATTGTCCAAATACCTTGATGGGTATTTGAAACAATTTGAACCTGATGCTGAATCATATATTAGAGATTCTTCCCATTTTCTTCAAATTATTGATAACTTTGGCCAACATCCTTTACCTGATAATAGCATTTTAGTGTCAGCTGATGTTACGGCACTGTGCACAAACGTCCCCCAACAGGCAGCTTTGGCAGTAGTTGAATTGGTGTCGTCTAAGTTGGATATAGTAGCGTCTAAAAAACATTTTCTTAATCAACTAGCTGAAGTGATTATATTTATTAATTACTTTAAATTTGAGGATACCCTTTATTAACCAACTAAGGGGGTAGCAATGGGGGCGGCTGTAGCCCCTACCATTGCTTGCCTTTATATGTCCAATTTTGAGGAGACGTTTGTGTACAGTTCCAGTCTTTATTGTCACGTGAAGTGTTGGAGGCGCTTTATAGATGATGTATTTTTCGTGTGGACTGGTGGAGAGGATGAGTTGGGTGATTTCTTGATGGAAATTAATCATCAGGATCCTAATATTAAATTTACATACAAAATGGATAAATTTCACCTCTCATTTTTAGATATTAAACAATCTCCACCCGTCTACACAGAAAACCATCTGACCGCAATGCCCTCCTCCAGTATCAAAGTTTTCACCCTCGTTCCCTTAAGAACAGTATACCTGTGGGTCAATTTTTGCGTATTCGCCGCATCTGTTCAAATGAAGCTGATTTTGATAAACAAGCCACAGTAATGTACTATAAATTTATTGAACGTGGGTATCCCAAAAAAATTATTAAAAGGGCCTGGAAGCGATCTAAGAACTGCCACCGGTCCTGGCTTATGCAACCAGATGTTAAAGATAAAACAGCTCATATGGTTTGTGTATTGCCTTTTACTAATAGAAGTAATACCATTAAGAAAATAATTTTAAAACATTGGCCCATTGTTCAATATTATTCTTCGTTTAAGAATAAACCTAAATTTGCATTTACTAGAGCCCGGAACTTGGGTGAAAAACTTAGATACAGGAGGGGCATTCAATGTAGGCAGAAATTACCTGCTCATAAATCGTGTGGACATTGTAGTACTTGTAGTCACGTTTGGGGTCAATCCTTTATTACCACTCCAATACCACAGAGGAAGAGATTTGATCTTATTACGGGTACCGATTGTGACTCCCAGGGGGTCGTGTACTGTGTGATCTGCCCCTGTGGATTGTTATATATTGGTCAAACCAGTAGAAAGATTAAGACTCGTAAAGTTGAACATTTGAGCAATATCCGCAGGGGCAGAGTATCCACCCCCCTGGTAGATCATTGGTTGAGGGAGGATCACTCATTGTCTGATTTCAAATACACTGTGTTGGTACATATCAACCACTACGATGGAGATAGTAGTAAATTGTTATTAGAAAAAGAACAACGTTTTATCTTTAATTGGAACACGTTGGTTCCGAACGGTTTGAATTCAGAGATCGAGTGGTTTAATAGAGAATTCTATGTGTGGTGTCCTCGGGTGTTACGTCAGTTCCTGTTTACAGGTCTGGTAAATGAGTTTGAACCCGATGTGGGTGTGTTGGTGTGAGCATATTTAAATCCGGGTACTTAGGTCGGTCCATTCAGTTCCTGTTCCGGTGCCGTTCCCCGGTGGAGTTCGCCTGTATAAGTAAGTTTATTAATCCTTTATTGAGATATGAAGACTGTATTTATGGATTATAAAGATTCAGTTATATTAGCAGTTATTCGATGGTTTAATTACAGTAATGATTTTAACCGTAGTTTGTTTTAACCTAGACCCCTCCTGACGAAGAACACAAAACCTGGGTCGGGGGGCCAGGCATTGAAATAAAAATGCACAAGGCACTTTAACAGCATTTTTTTGCACATTTCACCATTGTTTGCACATTATGCACTAGTTGCACAAGTATTCTAGTGACGCTGTTACTGTTTATATTTGCCCGCTATTTGAAAAATGGCAGGAACGTGAAGAATAAGCGGGCCTTGGATTGATCTGTATAAACTTTTCAGCGTCCTAAAATACTGAATCAATGGATTATTGTTGAGATTGTGTGATTTGTCTTTATCATACATTTTTGTGAGTTTAGATAAAGCTGTGATTTAATAAAAGAATATTCAGCACTGGCCAGTTAATAGCGGCCAAAGAGAGGCCTGTTATTTAAACGTTCCGATTTGGCCACTAGCCGGCTAGCACTTGACTATTCATGTCTAGCTGCTAATCACAAATATTTAGCAGAGATAACTGGCTGTCACCCTCTGAATATTAGCAGTTAGCCAGCCAAATACTATTTAACTCACCAGGAACTGTTGTTGGACAGTTAAATAGTGATGAATATCGAGGGGACAATGAACGCACATCATCAGTTTATTCCACGCTTTTAAATTAATGCACTGAGAAAACAGGCGGCAAACTCCAACTTCTGCTTTTACTGCACTGAAGCATGATGGCTTCACAAGGGGAAAAGTTGGCAATCATTTTCGTGAAACAACCTCAAGGGATGAATTTCGCCTTTCTTAGCATCCATACCAGACCAGTCCAGACAAGCGGGATGTACCCAAGGTCTATCCATACTGGGTGGAAGGAAGCTAAAATAGCTTGCAGGAGTCCTACACCTAAGGAGCAGATTCTCCAGATCTGCATATCTATGTTGAAGCACTTAGAAGGAATGTAATGGAAGCAAGAACATTTCCTTACCACTTATCTCCTGGAAAGACAGATTCTAACTCTGCCTAGGAGGGCTCCTGCTCTCAGAGTGGGCCCGCCAGCCCTTTGGGATTTGCAACTCAGACCACAACAGCAAGAGCTGGGTCATTTCTGTTATCTCTCCTGAAATAGATACCTTAAAGACCTTATTAGGACACATCAGCAAACCAAAGACCTATCCAAACTTCAGAAAAAACTGGGCCAAAACAAACATCCGAAAGAGGGTTGACAGCTGAATTAAAAATGGCCGCTCTTACCCTGACCTATGTCACCTGACTTCTTTACCATCAAAAGAGAGAAAGCCTCATTCTGCCAGAAGTGAAACGCTATCCTCTCAAAGGGGACTGAGTGATGAATGCAAGCAATCGATCTTGGTTTCCAACAAAATCAGCTGATCTATAGCAAACATAGACCTTCCGAGACCGACATGAGAATAATAGGAAAAAAGGGGAGAACTACAATTTGTTAATAAAGAGCACATAAAAGGGAGGAACAATAGGAAGGATATGACAGGGCGTTACAGGACTACATTTCTGGCACCTAAGGTCCTTCCAGAATCATTGCCAGCGGAGCATAGTGACGCCGAAGTCCGGCACTGCCCCTAACCATGCCTACTTGCAGGCTTCAGCGCCACAATGCGCCCCTAACCACCAGGGACTTAGGTGCCATCCCGGAGGCCGCACAGCGGTGGCGATTTTATTTTTTAAACGAGGGTTTAGTTGGATTTTAATGGCGCGACCAATTATCGCACCACTTAAACCCAATTAAACCAATTAAGTTAGATGGCGGTAGAACAGCTTTTATTCTGGCATTTGCTCAGTTTCTTATATAAGAACAAGTTTAAATGTTTTATGCTAAGATGTATGAGTAGGTGTGCTCTGTGGCTTAGTTCCTCAGAGGGCCTTGCTTCTCCCAGAGAACTAGGCCGCATCCCCAGAGCGTAAAGTTGCCTTCCTTCTTCTTCAGTGTGGGAGAGAACAGCTGCCATTTTGGACACTGCATATCAGCTTAATTTCTGTGTATTACTTTGTCCTCTCACCAGGTTCTTACCTTTATTTCTAACGATCTAACACAGCTTAGGTTTATATCTTAAGTCTGGAGAACGGTGTCATTTCCACAAGGTGGACACACTCCCAGCTTAACTCTGATGTGGCATCCATCTAATTGTGTCTATTTTTGCTTCACTTCTTAAAGAAACTGTTCAATCACTTCCTGTCTGGCTGATGACACTGAGATTACAGACGCAAAGGTTAGCTGTATGGGAACCTCATACAAGTGCTAATAAGTTCAGTGTTTGGCATTTAGAGGAGCCCTTGTATAACAGTACAGAATCTGAGGAGGTTCATTAAAGCAATCACCTGTACAGTGAAGCTGTAAGCTGTACAAAGAGACATTTAGACAGCAACACGCTGCCTATCTTTCGGTGACTGTTGTAGAATCTGGCCCCAAATCTCTAAATCAGAACTAGGTCAAAATTATTGCTTTAACACTATTAGTTTTCCAAAATTTATGTGTGTTCCGACACATGGTGAGATGCAGAGAAGAACGGGCAAACCAGCATGGGGGAAAGGCGCCCGATGCCGGACAGATCTGTATGATTTACATCCCACATGTGGTGAGAGATAGGTGAAGGTTCGAGAACTGCAGTGGATTGGTCATTTCATTGTCACGATCTGCGAGTGGGAGAACTGTGCAGCTTACGAGGGAGGAGAAGGCATCTTGACCGGTAAGTTGAATACTGTCAACAACACACCATATATCAAGAACATAAGAATAGCCTTACTGGGTCAGATCAATGGTCCAACAAGCCCAGTAGCCCATTCTCATGGGGGCCAATCCAGGTCATCTCCATCATGGTTGGTACGGTGATGACTTCACAGCCAGCATGTAAACATGGGTGACCCAGGCCTACGTAGAGTGTTGGGTGAGACTCTGGTCACCTTTTCGGGCAGACTGGATGGACCGTGAAGGTCTTTTTATTGTGTTACTGTGTAGTAATGTTCTCAAACCTTTCCGAAACAACATATTTGAACAGACCGATAAGAGAATGAATCTACTGAATGCCTTCTGAATCTCATTCGTTTAAAAGATGGCCCAACTAGATCCATTTGGTGTACAATGCGACTGGAAGAGCCTCCTCTGGAAGAAAGCGTGATCAGATGAACCGCTTGAAAAGGCTATGTGGGAGCCAGCTCTGCAAACCCGGAATTTCAATGCTGGTGTCTGACATTGAAATTCCGGGTTTAGTTCTAGAGGCGGCCCTACGTTTGTTACTGTATGATTACAATACGCTCTTTTAACAACTATTGACGATCTAGTGTGATAGTTTAATTTACATTTTTAAAAGAAAATCTTATATACCGCAAACCTACAAATCTAAGCAGTTTACAATATATATACATTAAATCCATTAACAGTAAGGGCTCTTTTTACTAAGGCATTAACGCGCAGAATAGCGCACGCTGAATTGCCACGCACGCTAGACCTTAACGCCAGCATTGAGCTGGCGTTAGTTCTAGCCGCGTAGTGTGCGGTGTAGCACGCGGTAATATCCTGCGTGAGCTAAAAACGCTAGCGCACCTTAGGGGTCCTTTTGCAAAGCCACGCTAGCAGTTTTATCGCACGCACCGGATTAGCACGCGGAAATCTACCACCTGCTCCAAAGGAGGCGGTAGCGGCTAGCGCGTGTGGCAATTTAGCGCATGCTATTCCGCTCGTTAAGGCCCTAGCGCAGCTTTGTAAAAGGAGCCCTAATTCTCTTTAATTATTGCATTACATTGTACACATTATATGCATTAAATCCATTATATACATTAAATCTATTAACCACTAATTCTCTATAATCTATTAGCTTAACAATTCTCAAAACATTTACAAATCCATTTTCAATGTTTCACATCTATCAAGTTTATTAAAACATTTTTTATACCGCTAATTCAAATTTCTAAGCGGTGTACAGCCTTAATAAAAGAAAGCTTTTAAAACACAGATAAAAATTGGTGTTAAAATATCATACAGTTCTATACTAGGTTACACAGAAACATAGAAACAGATGGCAGATAAGGGCCACGGCCCATCAAGTCTGCCCACCGCAATAACCCTCCCCTACCTTTCCCTGTGAAGAGATCCCACGTGACGATCCCATTTTGTCTTAAAATCAGGCACGCTGCTGGCCTCAATTACCTGTAGCGGAAGATTATTCCAGCGATCAACCACCCTTTCGGTGAAGAAGTATTTCCTGGTGTCACCGTGTAGTTTCCCGCCCCTGATTTTCCACGGATGCCCTCTTGTTGCCGTGGGGCCCTTGAAAAAGAAGATATCCTCTTCCACTTCAATACGGCCCGAGAGATATTTGAACGTCTCGATCATGTCACCCCTTTCTCTGCGTTCCTCGAGTGAGTACAGCTGCAATTTATTCAGCCGTTCCTCATACGGGAGATCCTTGAGTCCCGAGACCATCCGGGTGGCCATTCGCTGGACCGACTCAAGTCTCAGCACATCTTTGCGGTAATGCGGCCTCCAGAATTGTACACAGTATTCCAGAAGGGGTAGTAGACTTTTAGCACAGGACACATATACTGACTACAATAATTTGAGAAGTAGGGTTGAATTACAATAATTATAATAAAGCACACTTAAGGGTTAAACAATAGGTGGGGAAAGGGACTATTGCTGATTTAGTCCTAAAAAGGACCGTTTTATCCAAAAGCATCCTCAAATAAAAATGTTTCGAGTTTTGCTTTAAACTGCTTTATCGAGGGTTCTGCTCATAAGTGATTGGGCAATGAATTCCATAGGAAAGGTGCAGTGACGGCAAAGTTATTAGATCTCAGCGTATTGATTAGTTTCAAAGATGGTACAACAAGAAGGTTTTGTGACGTAGATCGGAGCAATTTAGCAGGTTGATATGGAATAAGGAGTCTATCAATGAATTTGGGTTGGCTATTGGAACGAGTAGTAAGAGTTAACAGTAAAATTTTGTAACTAATTCTGTGCTCGACAGGCAACCAATGAGCGTCAATTAGAAGGGGAGAGACATGGTCATACTTCTTTGCGCCGTAAATGATCTTAATAGCAGTATTCTGTACTATTTGAAGGCGTCTTATTTCCTTTTTGGTGATGCCCTTATAGAGGGCATTACAATAATCTATGCAGGAAATAACCAAAGAGTGAATTGTGTGTTCAACGATGAGGGATCGAGCAGTTTAGCAAAAGACCTTATCATTCTGAGACGGTGGAAACATTTCTGAACCACCGAACTGATGTGATTGTGATAGGAAAATTTGCAGTCGAGGGTAACTCCCAAAAGTTTTTAAAGATTTTCTAAAAATACTCAAGAGACTTAAATACTTTGGGAATGCATTCCATAACTGAGGTCCCAACTGAGTCTCTGCACATCTCAAGTTTTATTTGTTTAAAATTTGGAAAACCAAGGAACGCTCGAATACTTGACCGTATATGACGTCCTGGCACGTGAACTTTTAAAGCTGTTTCTAATCAAAGGGGTTGTTGTTCGTGATGAATTTTAAAGATCAAAATCAAAATCTTCAATTGAATGCGCCAATAAATAGGCAGCCACTGCAATTGTTTAAGAATCGGCCAGGGGTGTGCGGTCAGGGCCTTCAGAGGATTCGCCCACCCCCTAGAGGCGGCACTACTCTGAATTTGATTGGTTGAACAGGCAACGGGCTGATGCTGCCCAGCCAATCAAATTCAGATCAGTACTGGCAGGGCCTTCAGGGGGTTCGGAGAATCCCCAACTCAAGAGCTCTGCTTTTTTTTTTGGGGGGGGAGGGTTACTTTTTGTTTGATGCAGTTTAACTGGTTGAGCAGGCTGCCTTCTCAAGAAATCAACCTGCATCAATTGAAAAGTAAACAAAAAAAGTAAAAATGTGGGGTAGTAGAGCCAGAGATTCACTGAGTCCACTGAAAGACCTCCTCACACGCCCCTGGAATTGGCGTAACAGTTCAAGCAGCCAAGAGGAAAATTATATATTATGTTCTTGAATTTTTTTAGCGTCAAAATTTGTGTCTCCGAATCTTAGGCCCTTCAGTTTTGCATCTAATTGATAAAATTCTAGTTTAGGCATGTAAATATCAGCCCTGCCTCTGCCCCATGCCTCTCCCTTGTGAGCACCCTTCTTCCAGTTACCTGTTAAGTCATTTTAGTACATAATTACAGAACAGCGATTGGGCTCACTTAGGGTTACCATTTTCAGTGATGTAAAATCCTGGACACATGGCCACGCCCTGTTCCACCCCCAGCCCCGCCTTATTCCGCCTCCAGCACTACTCCGTTCTGCCTCCAGCATCCTGTTGCGCTCCCAGCCCCGCTTTCACAAAGCCTGGTTTCTTCTTTCCCGACCTCTGGGCCTCGTCTCGAGGGCCTCCAAGAATGTACATTTAGATACCTACGTGATGTAAATGCGCATGAGTCAAGTCTCTTTCATTTGAAAGGAAGCTCTGCAATGAGAGGGCAGAGGATGAAGTTAAGGGGTGATAGGCTCTGGAGTAATCTGAGGAAATATTTTTTTATGGAAAGGGTGGTAGATGCGTGGAACAGTCTCCCAGAAGAGGTGGTGGAGACAGAGACTGTGTCTGAATTCAAAAGGGCCTGGGATAAGCATGTGGGATCTATTAGAGAGAGGAAGAGATAATAGTTACTGCGGATGAGCAGCTTTATGACCTCACAATGCAGGTGCAAAGAGCCTTAGCCTATAGGAAGAGGAGATGCAAATGTTAAGAGCATCAGCCAATAGGGAGAGGGGAGATATGATAGAGATGTTTAAATACCTACGTGAGTCGAGTCTCTTTCATTTGAAAGGAAACTCTGCAATGAGAGGGCATAGGATGAAGTTAAGAGGCGACAGGATCCGGATTAATCTAAGGAAATACTTTTTTACAGAAAGGGTGGTAGATGCGTGGAACAGTCTCCCGGAAGAGGTGGTAGAGACAGAGACTGTCTGAATTCAAAAGGGCCTGGGATAGGCACGTGGGATCTCTCAGAGAGAGAAAGAGATAATGGGTACTGCGGATGGGCAGCTCTATGACCTCACAATGCAGGTGCACAGAGCCTTAGCCTATAGGAAGAGGAGATGCAAATGTTAAGAGCCTTAGCCAATAGGGAGAGGAGGAGATAATGGTTACTGCAGATGGGCAGACTAGATGGGCCATTTGGCCTTTATCTGCTATCATGTTTCTATCTGTGCATACCCATAGGCCCTCCAGACACGACAGAACTTGGAGCTTTCCAAAACCCGGACAGTCCTCTAAAAAGAGGCCCTGTCTGGGTTTTATCGAACATCTGGTAAATCTAGTCTCACTACTGCTTTTTATGTGGATAAGTGAACACTTCCACGTGCAAATGCTAACAGCCTATAAATCTGAGTGCAAAACTCATGCTTAAATTTAATCAACTTGATACAGAATGAGGAGGAAACGGACAATTTTCAAAGAGGATTTTGAAAACGGACTGCAGAATATACCGCTTTTAAAAATTGTTCTCTCCCCAAATACAGGGGAAGGCCAGTCTGAAGTATACACAGGGGTTTCATTGTGATCCCGAGGGCATTATTTAGTTCATCTTTGCACTCTCAAGCCAGTTAAAATAAAAGGAGAAAGCAAGCACGGAAGTGGTCAATTCATTGAATCGACATAATTAAGCACTTATATCTTTAATTAGATTCAATCCAGTATCCCAAGTCTTTCAAGGTAGCTCCAAACCACAAGATATAATCAGCAACTGAGTTTGTTTACAACAAATTAGGCAGCTAATGGCAGCCCAACAGAAAAAAGCCCACGAAAAACAAACCAATCACCTGACAAGCCCATTAACCAATGGCAAGATTCACTGAGGACACTGATCGTGTCCCGACCACTTTGCGATCACTTAGCGACCCCGACCCGATTCACTAACCTTACTCCTGATCCGATCCGCGTCCAATCCGATCCGCGCATGCAAATACAGACAGGCAGCGATTCACTAAAAAAAAAAAAAAAAATGATGGACACCGACTGGGCTGGCCGATCGAAAAATAAGCGACCGCTGAGGACCAGTCGCTCAGGTCCTTTCTGACTGCCCTGCTCTCTGCCCCGATTCTCCGCTCTTCTCTGCCCAGATTCTCCTATCCTTATCCGCAGTGCAAGCCTGTGGTTTTAACTGGCGGGTATAAAGCGGGTTAAAACCACAGGCTCGCGAATTAAAAAAAAAAAAGGAAAACAAAAAAGTAAAAAAAAAGTTTTCATCTCTCCCGGACACGGAGGGCCAGCGCATGTGCAGACCATCTGCACATGCGTCGGGATCGCTGGAGAGCGATTTGTGCAGTCGGTTGAGGGCGTGATGCCGATCGGCCTCATTTGCATGAGGACGCTTCGTAAATCAGCCCCCTGGCCACGGATCGGATCCGTGGCCTTAGTGAATCTAGCCCCAAAGTCAACTGCTCTCCCCTAACCTCTAATCCAGCGTCTTTCAAACTGTGTGCCGCAGCACAGTGATGTGCCCTGAAGAGATTTCGGGTGTGCTACGAGAGATTCCAGAATTTGACTTGATTTCTAAAAATTCCCATCATAAGTATACGCTGGAATAGATGACATGTACGTCACGTGTGCAAGAATCTGTCAGTGTTATGAACGTCTGTGTCCGTAAGGCTACAACCGCCCAGACAAGCATCATTCTTTGACGCGATCGGTCCTTGAAAACTAACCGCAAGGAATTTTAGTTTTCTTTGTATGCAGTAGTTATCTTAACCTGAGCAACAAAGCAATCAAGGCTTTGTTACCGTTTGGATCATCTTATCTTTGCGAACCTGGATTTTCAGCTCTGACAGAAATTAAATTGGAAAAAAGGAGAACGCTTGCAGATGATGGATGATGAAACACGTGTTTGCTTGTCAACTATCGAGCCCCATGTTGAGTTAATTTGCACTCAAAAACAAGCCCATCCATCGCATTGATTAGCAATTCTATTCTATCGACTTTAGTTTCACCTTTGTTACAATTACCCATACATAGCTTAAGGAATTTTAAATAAAGAACTCTCAAATTTACTTTTTTTGATGGTTTCGCTCCATTTAGTGTGCCGGAGCTAAAAAAGTTTGAGACGCTGCTCTAATCAAATCATTCGATCACACCCCCACCCTAGACTCTTAAAAATGCCTCAAAGACACAGACATAGGCCAGATACTTTCCAGAGGCCGTAATTCAGATGACATGGAGGAGTGGGCTGTGAATCCGAGAAGCCCGGTTGAAATCCCCAAATCCCACTTGTTCTTTGTGATCTTGGGCAAGTCGCTCAACCCTCTACTTCCTCAGGTACAAGCTTTGATTATAAGCCCTCTAGGACAGGGAAATATCTACTGTGCTTGAATGTAACTCACCTTGTGTTACTACTGAAAAGATGTGAGCTAAAACCAAACCTTTTCTCCTTCCTTTCTAAAATGAAAACCACATATGAGGGCAGTTAAGGACTCCAAAACCCATCAATACTTCCCAATTTCACTCCTAATGCCAATTTATTTATAAGATGGCATTAATACAGTCTTTCGCTAGAGCTAAGTGGAAAAATAGGCTACCGGTGCATTCTGGGACTGGATTCCAAAGTCACAAAGAAAATGGAATAACAAATCCCAGAATGCTTTGAGGTGGGAGCCGGAGAATCAGGAGGGTCAAACAATTATCAGGTGCATAGAACTGGACCAATGTTAGAAATCTAAAGTGTTACTCCAGACATATTGGGGAGGGGGTCATTTTGAAAAGATTTTCCTTAACTTCAAAGTAATATGTATTAGTTAAATTTCAGAAGTTGGAAAGTAGGACCAGTGCCAGGCAGACTTCTATGGTCTGTGCCCCAAAATCGCCAGGGAGAGACCCGATCCAATCTGCAGGCTGCCCAGAGGGCTTACTGAAGTTTAAGCTCACAGAGCACCCTCCAGAAGCAGACAAACTTTAAAATGTCTATGATCTCCACTCGCACAGTTGATCCGCAGCACATGGGCAAACCCGCAAAATAAATTTAAAAAAGACTAGGAATTGAAAACAAATCACGAGCAGAAGAGACTGATTTCAACCATGCAGAGAAGCTGCAGGTACAAAACTGAGCATGACAGGAAACTCCCGGGCAGGTAGCCCAAAAGGGAGGGATCAAGTTTTAGTAGCTCTGCAGCAGAAGCTACCAGACATACAAGAACCCACGAGTTCAGCCTCCAGAGGGATTGTCCAAGAGATTAACCCCCTGTTTTACAAAGGTGCGCTAAGGGTTTTAGCACGCGCTAAATATACACACACTAACCGCTAACGTGTCCATAGACTAACATGCACGTGTTAGCGTTTAGCACTTGGTTAGCGCACGCTATAACGCTAAGCGCACTTTTGTAAAAGGAGCCCTAAGTATGCCAATGTGAAGAAGTAGAACCTGGTCAAGCCGCGGTAGAGGTTTCTACTAGAGAATGACACGGGGAAAAAATCTGTCCCCGTCACCACCCTGTCCCCACGACCACCGTCCCTGTCACTGCCCTGTACCTGCAACCCTGTACCCACCCCGCCCCATCCCAGTCACCACTCTCCCTTCCCCGTCCCCACAGCATCCATACAAGCTCAGTACTGCAATATTTAGCTTATTCCTTCCTTATAAATCAAAGTTCTAGCTGCTGAACTAGAGAAAGATCTTCAGCTGTCAGGGCTTTGTTTATAAATTTTTATCAACACAACTAATATAGTACTTTATCCTAAAGCAAAAAAAAATAAAATAAAATAAATAGAAATTTTTTTTTCTACCTTTGTTGTCTGGTTTCAGCTTTCCTCATCTTCTCATTCAATTCCGTCCATCCACTATCTGTCTTCTCTCTGCATCTTCCATTTGTTCTGTTACTGTGCCTCTCCCTTCACCCCCCCCCCCCACCCCCCTCCACACAATTGGTCTGGCACTCATCTTCTTTCCTCTGCTCTCTCCATAATCTGGCATCTCTGTCTTCTTCCCTTCCAGCGTCTTCTCCCCACTCTGTCTTCCCCATTTCCTTTCAGCTTCTTCTCCCCCGTTTACCTTCAGCGACTTCTCCCTCCTTTCCCTTCAGCATCCTCTCCCCACTATCTGTTCCCCATTTCCTTTCAGCATCTGTTCCTCTCCGCCCCCTTCAACTTCTGTTCCTTTCCTTTCCTCTACCCCTTCCCTCTCGCCACCTCACCGCCCTTCGGCACCCCTCAAGCGGTGCAAGCAGCTTCCTCCCTCCCCCTTACCTTTGTGGCACGTTTTAAGATTGAGTAACTTGTTCAAAGCCGTCGGAGGCTGCGAGCAGTTGCATGCATTTGTGGGCAAAAGCTTCTCCTCTGACGCAAAGTTGTGTCAGAGAAGAAGCTTCCGCCCACAAACACACATGAGTGCACACAGGCTCCGATGGCTTTGAAAAAGTTACTCAATTTTAAAACGTGCCGCAAAAGTAAGGGGGAGGGAGGAAGACAGATAGATTCAGGAAGGTAGGTAGAAGGGAGGGGGCTGTGCGCAATCGGTGACTGCGCGCATTGCCTCCCTTAACTGCGGCGACAAGGCCATTCACCGCTCCACGGGGCAGTGGATGGCCTTGTCTCCATACCCGCAGTGAGCACTTCCCCCCCTCCACCGTTTGGGCAGGTTACCACGGTTAGCCCAGAGTGCTAAATTGCTCTGTCGTTACTCCAATGTCCACAGAATTCCTATAAGCGTTGGAGCATTTAGCGTCTCGGACCTCTTTAAATATAATCCAAGAGATTATGTCTACTATGAATAATTGGATAAGATATTATAAATTGAAACTCAATTCAGATAAAACCAAGTTTTTCTTTGCCTCTCCTTCAAACCAGATGTACGACAGAGAGCTAACACTCGGTGGGATTTCTTATCCCACTGAATTGAAAATCAAAATCCTGGGAGTATCTTTAGACAGAAATCTGTCCATGAAAGCATTTACCTTGGCTCTGGTTAAAAAGTTGTTGTTTTTTTTTATTTTGTGGAAGTTGCATACTATTAAAGCATGTTTTGAACCTATGGCATTCAGAACTCTTGTTCAATCCCTGATACTCAGCACCTTGGACTATTGTAACTCAGTCCACCTTGCCAGACACCGTACAAGCACGCTTAGATTACGAAGAATACAGAATGTAGCAGTTCATTTGATCTTCGATCTGAAGAAATCGGACCATATTACATCTTATTGTAGAGAGCTCCATTGGCTCCCATTTGAAGCCCGTGAAGGAAAAGTCCATAGTCTGGATCGGCAGCATGGAATCTTGATGCTCTTTGGGGTTCTAGAATGTTGCTACTATTTGGGTTTCTAAATTTTATAAAATGGATCTTTATCAAAAAATTCCTACCCAAACTTTAAAATAACCATAGTAAATAAGGCTATAGGAAATTATTTAATTTGTTTTTCATTGTGTATAATTAGTCACAGATGTACTTTATACCATTTATTTCATCTTTTATAATCAGATTCACCATTCAATATCTATATCATTTAAACAGAAACCTTTAATAATCCCAGAAACCCTCAATGTGCAATAAAGAGTTGTTTATGTGTAAAATAGGTTTAGATTTCATGTGGTAAAAGTTTTTGTTTGTAATTTTAGGTCATATGAATTGCAGTAACCATACTTTCCCCCGATGAAGGTCTTTTGACTGAAACGCTCATGTAAAAATAGAGCGTCGGGCAGTTCTAATTTAACAAACCAACGTTGGATCAGCAGTTTGCTATCAAAAGATAAGTGTTGCTAAATACAATTATCTATTGATGAATATTGTGACAATGAACTGATGATATTATATTAGATTCATTAATTGGGAAGAAGCTCCTTCAATTTATTATCACAGAAATAGAACTTTTTAATGTAATACAAGATACCAGTCAATTAATTAAGGGAAGGAGGTTTTGGTATAAATAAAGATCTGAAACTGAACAGAATACGGACCTGGGATAACGTATGTTCTAATCTAATCTAATCTAAACCTTAAGTTTATATACCGCATCATCTCCACGAATATGGGGCTCGACACGGTTTACAAGAACTTAAATAATAGGTAGAGAAGGGTAAAGGTTTACATGGAACTTATGTGTAGAAGGGAGGAGGAAAAGGGGGGAGGATAGAGTTACAATTTGGTAAAAAGCCAAGTTTTCAGTTGTTTGCGGAATAATTGGAGGGAGCCCAGGTTCCGCAACGGGATGGTGAGGTCGTTCCAAAGTCCTGTGATTTTGGAGAGAAGGGATTTTCCCAGTTTGCCTGCATAGTGGATGCCGCGTAGAGAGGGGAAGGCTAGTTTATACCTTTGGGCGGTTCTGGAAGAGTCGGGACTGGAGGAGTTGAAAGATAGTGGGATAAAGGGAGGAAGGATGCCGTGAATGATCTTAAAAGCCAGGCAGGAACATTTGAAATGGATTCTGGAGATCATTGGGATGTTAAGGGAGGTCCTATGCACTGAAATCTTATGATATACCTTCCTCCTAGTTTATTTATTGAGGGTTTCTGTGATTATTAAAGGTTTCTGTTTAAATGATATAGATGCAGAATGGTAAATCTGATTATAAAAGATGAAATAAATGGTATAAAGTACATCTGTGACTAATTATACACAATGAAAAACTAATTAAATAATTTCCTATAGCACTATTTACTGTGACCCTTTGGGTTTCTGCAAGGTACTAGGGACCTGGACTGGCCACCATGAGAACGTGCCACTGGGCTTGATGGACCGTTGGTCTGACCCAGTAAGGCTTTTCTTATGTTCAAATTGGGGATATTCTGTTATAAAATCTTATATGGTCAGGCGCCTGAATACCAGATCAATTTACTTTGTTGAAAGCGAATCGCCCACTTCGCACCACAGCTTTATTCGTTTTCCCTCCGGTTGGAGGTTGTACTCACAAGAAGTTCCAACAGCGCCTACTTGCTTATCAGGCAGCGAGGTTGGGTGAGGAATGACGCTCTTTATCCACAAGGTCTTGCCCTTATATACATTTCAGAAAATTATTAAAATCGATACTATTTGCAAGATTTTTAGAGCATTAAAAATGGTTAATGCCTAATCTGTAGATCGCTGGGAATGCCCTGTTTCTATCTTTTGGAAACCGCAATGATCCGAGAGGTTTGGCGGACTAGAAATATTATGTAATGTAATGGGCCGCAGTAGAACCCTCTACTGCGGCTTAGTAAAAGAGGTTACTAGAAGTTTAAAACCAGTGTTCTGTTGTTTTCCAGAGTAGATGAGAAGAGAGAGAAGAACATGGCAATTGTTTTATTCAGGATCTATTATAAAACCTACATTAAATAGGATGTTTGCACAGAGACAAAATAAATCATCCATTCGTCAGCATGTGGATGCACTGTGCTGCCACCTAGTGCATACTGGGCAGAATACACATCACTCAGCTTCAGAAATTCCTTCAATCAACATCGTTCTAAGAACGTTACAACAATTCTCTCTGTTGTCTGCATAATATAAAGCTGAAAGATTGCCTAGAGAAAAAGGAGCTTGGGGACATTCTGATCCCTATCAAACTTTATTCTGTTTGTTCAGATCACGCGCAATTCAGCAAAGTTTCCCAGGACATTCTCCCTAATTAAGACATTTTCAGTCATGTCGATGGCTGGGATTGTCCGAAAGGTCATGAGGTCCGTCTTACTTCAATATAAAATGCAGGCGGATAGTTTGTTGGGTTTTTTTTCAGTGACCAGTTGGTCCCATCCTCCCCTCCCTTCGCCCCTTTTTTCTCTTCTCTTCTCCCCTCCTTTCCCCTTCCCCCTTCTTCCTTTTAAAAAACTTTTCTTATAAAGTCATTGTTTTGTTTGTCATTTAACACCCCCCCCACCCTCTTACTAAACTGCGATAGCGTTTTTTAGCGCAGGGAGCCACGTTGGATGCTGCGCACTGCTCCCAACGCTCACAGGAACTCTATGAGTGTCGGGAGAAGCGCGGAGCATTCAGCGCGGCTCCCTGCGCTAAAAAACGCTATCACGGTTTAGTAAAGGGAGGGGGTAAATTTCACGTAAAAAAGAAGAATCAGAGTAAATATGAATAGTACTTTATATGTCATGTTAGCCTAATGTTTTTAAATAACATTTTTTTTAGAATAATTAGGTATTTTATTGCAGATAAGGGGGGGAGGGGTTATCAGCACATGTTACCATTAAGAAGAGTTAGTTTACTACAAATTCTGCGTTTTTAACCCAGGGTCTTCCAGTAATTTCCGTGGTTTACTTTACATGTCCAACAAAAATTGGTCCACAATCAACATTTATTCAAAACTGGAAAAAAGATGGAAAAGGACAGTAACTGTGCTTCCCAAGCCTTGGGTAAAAATAATACTGTCAAATAGGTTGTGGATTTGTATGTATTTATGTTTCCTGACAGTAATACTTCATGGTGTGTATATATTAAACCATTTAATATTGTTTAGTTTGTTTTGATTTTGGCTCTGTATTTATTTAATGGACATCAGTATGAGCCATGTAAACGGTGCCCAATGTAAGGCTCAGGCAGTAACCTTGCGATGACTGGCATCATCCGGATGATATCTGGATAAGGATTGCTGCCTCATACATCATATTTGTCCATGGCCAAAAAACAACAAATTACTAAAATAGAAAAAATAATAATAAGTGACCCAACTGTCCCTTTGCAATCTTAAATCCCCGAGATATGGCATGTAAACTCCTAAGGGTAAGTTAAATAAGGTGTCTGTGACCAAACTTACTGTGATAAAAATGAAAAAATATATATAAATGTAAAAAACTGAAAACAGTGATGATGAACTAAAGACTAAAATGAAATGTACTGAACTTGAATGATAATAAACAAGATTAACGCGCCCAAAAAAGAAAACCAAAAAGAAAAAAATGAAAAAAGTGACAGAAGGTCCAAGTATTCAGAATATTATGCTAAAAGTTCATGCAATGAAAAATGACTGGCAGTCAGTCCGTAAATCTGAAGTGAAAACCACTGAACAATTCCAAATCAATGTGTATCAAAGTTCAACTGTTCGTGTAAAAAATTCAAAGAGAACATACATTCTATGGGTCATCACTTGAATGCCCATGTGTCCCAAATTTGAAAAAGTAATAAATACTTAGCTTCCGTTCACTGAATGTAGAAAAAGCGGGTGTTTCTGAAATCAATCACTACCCGCAGGAAATCTCCACTCTACTTTACATGTGCCAGCCTAACATTTAAGATCTTGCAAGGCATCCTCCCTCCTTTATAATAATAATAATAATAATAATAACTTTATTCTTCTATACCGCCATAGTCGAATGACTTCTAGGCGGTTCACATCAAAGAAGGCTGGACAGTCAGCGAATTACAGAATGCAAGAGGTGGGGATACAACTTATTACATGAGAAGTAGATAAAAGGACATTCTGTAAGATCCGACATTACCAGATCTACTCAAACATTTAAATTGTCTTTTCCTACGTTGAAAGGCGTTATTTTTCAAATAAGAACATAAGAATTGCTGCTGCTGGGTCAGACCAGTGGTTCATCGTGCCCAGCAGTCCGCTCGTACGGCGGCCCTCTGGTCAAAGACCAGCGCCCTTGGGTACGTTCTGGTTCAGCAGGAACTTGTCTAACTTTGTCTTGAATCCCTGGAGGGTGTTTTCCCCTATGACACTGGCAAATTAGGGAAGTCTCTTCTTTTCAAAATAACCGAGCTGTGGCATAAGAACATAAGCAATGCCTCCGCTGGGTCAGACCTGAGGTCCGTCGTGCCCAGCAGTCCGCTCACGCGGTGGCCCAACAGGTCCAGGACCTGTGCAGTAATCCTCTATCTATACCCCTCTATCCCCTTTTCCAGCAGGAAATTGTCCAATCCTTTCTTGAACCCCAGTACCGTACTCTGCCCTATTACGCCCTCTGGAAGCGCATTCCAGGTGTCCACCACACGTTGGGTAAAGAAGAACTTCCTAGCATTCGTTTTGAATCTGTCCCCTTTCAACTTTTCCGAATGCCCTCTTGTTCTTTTATTATTTGAAAGTTTGAAGAATCTGTCCCTCTCTACTCTCTCTATGCCCTTCATGATCTTGTAAGTCTCTATCATATCCCTTCCAAGTCTCCTCTTCTCCAGGGAAAAGAGTCCCAGTTTCTCCAGTCTTTCTCTATCTATCTCTCTCTATTTCTGTCTCTCTCCCCTTCTCTCGCTCTCTTTCTTTCTATCTCTCTCTATCTATCTCTCTTTCTGTCTATCTCCCTTTCTCTCTCTCTTTCTGTCCCTCTCCACTCTCTCTATGCCCTTCATGATCTTGTAAGTCTCTATCATATCCCCTCTAAGTCTCCTCTTCTCCAGGGAAAAGAGTCCCAGTTTCTCCAATCTCTCAGCGTATGAAAGGTTTTCCATCCCCATCCTGCTCAACTGCGCGATCTGGGCTCTTTCCAACCATTTTGAAAACATCTGAAAACTTGGCTCCTCTCCATACTGTTCCGAATTCACATTGTATTTGCTCTCTTTTTTAATTTTTTTGTAAATCGTGCCGAGCTCTGCTATTATGGAGAAGATGCGATATATAAGCTTAAGGTTTAGTTTAGTTTTTAGGCCAGTTTAGTCTCTGCATTAAATAGGCCCCTGTTCTAAAACAGCCTGACTTGTGATAATAGTCTGTTTTAATGGTGGCCTCCATTGATAACTTCCCCCTAATTATCAAGGGCCCACAACATAGCATATTATTTTACACATCTAAACTGCCAATTCGCGGGTTGGCATTCTGTCTTCATGTCAATTTACACGAGGTGGAAAAAGCGTTTACAGATTGCAGTGGTGGTGAAAACAGTGTAGTTACTTACCTGTAACGTAGGTTCTCCCTGGACAGCAGGATAGTCATTTATTTAGAGGGGAATTCATCAACAGGTGCTAAATGCTGAGATGCCTATAGGAATACAATTTATTTACTGGGATTTATGAACTGCCTCTTCATGAGGAAGTGGTTTACAAGACATTAAGGGCTCCTTTTACGAAGGTGCACTGGTGTGTACAGCGCTCGCTAGCTGAAAATCTACCGCCTGCTCAAAAGGAGGGCGGTAGCGGCTAGCGGGCGGAGAAATTTAGCGCACGCTATTCCACGCGTTAAGGCTCTGGCGCGCCTTCGTAAAAGGAGCCCTAAATGGTAACCGGGTACACTTAAGTACTTTCCCTGTTGGTCCTTCAGGCTCACAGTCTAACTGTGGTTACTTTGGGTAACTGAGGGTGAAGTAACATGTCTAGAGTCACAGAGGACAAGCGACTACTATGAATTATTTCTATAGCGCTTCCAGACGCACGCAGCGCTGCACAGAGTCACAAAAAGATAAAGGCAGTCCCTGCTCCAAAGAGCTTACAATCTAAACAGGCAAGACAGACACATAAGATGTCATGGATACAGTTAAGGGGAAGGGTTAATCTGCTGCCTGGGTTGGAGGGCAGAGGGGAGTACAGGACAATCGAGCCATTGTGACATCTCTGAGGAGGTTGGCTCTTATTGGTGGAATGAGGCATTATGACATCACAAGCTCAGCTCTGCTTCCCAAAGACTGAAACTCTTCACACTACTACTACTATGAATTATTTCTATAGCGCTACCAGACGAACGCAGCGCTGCGCAGTCACGAAGAAGAAGACAGAACCTGCTCGAAAGAGCTTACAATCTAAACAGACAAGACAGACAAACAAGATGTCATGGATACAGTTAAGGGGAACAATTAATCTGCTGGCTGAGTTGGAGAGCAGAGGGGAGTACAGGACAATTGAGCCATTGTGACATCACTGATGAGGTTGGCTTTTATTGGTGGAATGAAGCTTTATGACATCACAAGGTCAGCTCTGCTTCCTAAAGACTGAAATTGTTCCCACTAGTACTATGAATTATTTCTCTAGTGCTACCAGACGCATGCAGCATTGCACAGAGTCACAAAGAAGACAGTCCCTGCTCCAAAGAGCTTACAGTCTAAACAAACAGGATGTCATGGATACAGTTAAGGGGAACGGTTAATCAGCTGGCTGGGTTGGAGGGCAGAGGAGAGTACAGGACAATCGAGCCATTGTGACATCACTGATGAGCTTGTCTCTTATTGGTGGAATGAGGCATTATGACATCACAATCTCAGCTCTGCTTCTCAAAGACTGAAACTCTTCACACTACTACTACTATGAATTATTTCTATAGCGCTGCCAGAAGTACGCAGCGCTGTACAGAGTCACGAAGGAGATAGTCCCTGCTCGAAGGAGCTTACATTAGCAGCCTGATCAAGGGGCAGCTCTCCCATTCATTGTTTGGTATCCAGATCACGCGCAAAACAGCAAAGCTTCCAGGAAATTCTCCCTAGTTAAGACATTTTCACTCATGCGCAAACTTTGCGAATCCGTGGCACACTAAACGCGGTGGCCGTGGCTTGAGGCATCCGGAAATGCACGGACGTCATAGCGATGACCTCATGTGCATGTGCAAAGGCCCTCCAGATAGGGCCCTGAGCCACCAGGGGGGGGGGGGGCTGGAAGGGGAGAAGCGTTGGCGCAGTCAGCCTGCGCCTCTCCTCCGCCCCGGCATCTCGCAGCGCACCTGGAATCTCGGGCGGCACACAGTTAGCGATACCCTGATCTAAACAGACAAGACAAACAGGATGGCATGGATACAGTTAAGGGGAATGGCTAATCTGTGATCAGAATACTCGGAAATAATGTCAGTAAAGATGATTGTTTTTACTTTAGATACACAGATTGGATAGTTAAAAATGGGCTACGAGTAAGGTGACCATTAGACAAGCCTCAACTTCTTATGCGAATTGAGGGTTATTTATATAATTTCAGACAAATGGTAGATATTTTGAGCTAAGAACGTAAGAATTGCCGCTGCTGGGTCAGACTGGTGGTCCATCCCGTCCAGCAGTCCGCTCACGCGGCGGCCCTCAGGTCAAAGACCAGTGCTCTAAATGAGTCCAGCCTCACCTGCGTACGTTCCAGTTTAGCAGGAACTTGTCCAACTTTGTCTAGAATCCCTGGAAACAATAAAAAGTATCAAGGACCTTTAAGTACGGGGCAATCAACGTTCCATTTATTGATGGCCCGGATCGAAACGTTCATTGCCCCATACTTGAAGATATTTAGAGCTGCAATGTGCGTAAAGCAATGTTTTTAGGGAGCTTGTTTCATATTGATTCCACATATGGAATAAATGTAACCCCCGCCCCCCACCCCTCCTTATACTAAGCTGCGTAGCGGTTTCTACCACAGCCCAGAGCGCTAAATGTTCCGATGCTCAAAGAATTCCCACGAGCGCCGGAGCATTTAGCGGCCTAGTAAACGAGGGCCTACGTAGGGGTTAAGCAACTTGCCCAAGGTCACAAGCCGCTAAAGCGGGGACTGAACCCATCTCCCTAGGATCACGGTCCCTTCCGCTAGCCATTAGGGCTACTCCTCCAGTTTACAAATGTGAAAATGTATAAATACGCAAGTTTCAAAAAAACACATTTTAGATTTTAATCTTTCAGAGAGCAGACTGCAAAATTTGATGGAGATTTTTTTTTAATATTTAAATCATAATGTTTGAACCGTTAACCTATCATAGTAGCGTGCCAGCAGTTGTTAAAGGGTCTTAAATAGACCTTGAGTTTTAAGTGTGTTTTTAATAAAAGTTACTCTGTAATATATATTTAGGGATCTTTACTAAAGGGTTCATAGACAACGGCGCGAAAGACAAAGGCGCGCCCGGACAATTGAGCGCAGCGCGGAGGCACGCGCCGCTCTAAATTACAGTTTTTAGGGCTCCGATGGGGGAGGCAGGGGGGGAACCCCCCCCACTTTACTTAATAGACATCACGCCGCGTTGTGGGGGGTTTGGGGGGTTGTAACCCTCCACATTTTAGTGTAAACTTAACTTTTTCCCTAAAAACTTTTTCCCCCCCACGCCCCCCCGTCGGAACCCTAAAAACTGTAATTTAGAGCGGCGCGCACCTCCATGCTGCGCTCAATTGTCTGGACGCGCCTTTGTCCCGGCACGCTTTTGACCTGACACCTTA
Organism: Geotrypetes seraphini; assembly: GCF_902459505.1. NCBI lineage: Eukaryota > Metazoa > Chordata > Amphibia > Gymnophiona > Dermophiidae > Geotrypetes > Geotrypetes seraphini. The sequence goes on from NC_047085.1 coordinate 17,610,317, forward strand.
CTAAAGTGTGTTAAGCACTTCACGTACTGTTTATTGCATGGTAACTGCAAGGATAAAACCATATTAAAGGGTTTTGCGTTATAGTTTTTCAATTAGCGCATCTTAGAAAAATAAACTGCTATAGCACGTGTTATAAGCCTGGACGTATTATTGCAGTTCCTTTTTACAGAGACACAACATTTGTGCACATCAGATACATGTGTTCGTCAGAAGCATAAAAATATGGTAATTTTATGAAAAGCTTTTGCTGTGCGTAAAACAGCCTATGCATGAGAAGAAACCGTTATAAAATTAACCCTTCGTGTTTAGCCCATTGCTTTTCCTCACTCCCTGTGTGTAGCTCAGATGTTGCCAGAACATGTCTCCTTAAGAACAAAAGAAGGTCCATTAAGCCAAATATCCTGTTTCCAGCAGTGGTCAACCCAGGTCCCAAGTACCAGGCAGAAAACCAAAGAGTAGCAACATTCCAGAGCTGAGATTGTGATGTCATAATGCCTCATTCCACCAATGCCTAAGATCTAACCTCATCAGTGATGTCACAATGGCTGGATTGTCCTATACTTGGCTCACATAAGAACTACCATACTAGGACAGATTGAAGGTCCATCATGCCCAGTATCTTACTTCCAACAGTGGCCAACCCAGGTCCCAAGTACCAGGCAGAAACCCAAAGAATAGCAACATTCCAGAGCTCAGATTGTGATGCCATAATGCCTCATTCCACCAATGCCTGAGAGCCAACCTCAGCAGTGATGTCACAATGGCTGGATTGTCCTTTACTTGACTCACTTAAGAGCATAAGAGCTAACAAACTGGGACAGACCGATGGTCCATCAAGTCCAGGATCCTGTTTCCAACAGTGGCCAACCCAGGTCCCAAGTACCTGGCAGAAACCCAAAGAGTAGCAACATTCCAGAGCTGAGACTGTGATGTCATAATGCCTCATTCCACCAATGCCTGAGAGCCAACCTCAGCAGTGATGTCACAATGGCTGGATTGTCCTATACTCGGCTCACCTAAGAACTTGGAAACTTGCCACACTGGGACAGACCAAAGGTCCATCAAGCCCAGTATCCCGTTCCCAACAGTGGCCAACCCAGGTCCCAAGTACCTAGCTAGATCCCAAGTAGGAAATCAGATTTTATGCTGCTTATCCTAGGAATAAGCAGTGGATTTCCCCAAGCCATCTCAATAATGGCCTACAGACTTCTCTTTTAGGAAATGGTCAAAGTCTTTTTTTAAACCCTGCTAAGCTAACTGATTTCACCACATTCTCTGGCAACAAATTCCAGAGTTTAATTAAACATTGTGTGAAAAAAATATATATTTTTTTCTGTTTGTTTTAAATCTACTACTTAATAGCCCCCTAGTCCTAGTATTTTTGGAAAGAGTGAACAAACGATTCACATCTACCCTTTCCACTCCACTCAGTATTTTATAGACCTCTATCATATCACCCCTGAGCCGACTCTTCTCCAAGCTGAAGAGCCCTAGCCGCTTTAGCCTTTCCTCATAGGGAAATCGTTCCATCCTTTTTATCATTTTTGTCGCCCTTCTCTGTACCTTTTCTAATTCCACTATATCTTTTTTGAGATATGGCGACCAGAACTGCACACAATATTCAAGGTACGGCCATACCATAGAGCAATTCAAGCGCATTATAACATTTTCATCTTTGTTTTCCATTCCTTTCTTGTGGATTTTATTTTGCGTTTTTTTTCCTTCCGGCATTGAATATCTGATTTTTGAGCCGTCCAACACAGAACCAGCTATGTCAATATTCAGGTCCTTGAGAACTGCCGTTTGTGCAGCCCGATTTAAGCAGTTTACTTATGTAGTGAGGGGCGGAATATTTGCATTTAACCCAGCTCCACCGCTGGAACCCACAAGTTTGCCACGTCAGCGCTAATCGGACATTTTCATCAAAAATAACACTTAAGTGCTGCCGAAAATGACCAGAGAGCCGTGAATAAGTGATCGGCAGCCATTCACCGCCTGTTAAACCATTTTGAATATCAGCCGTGCAAAAAGCCCACCATCATTTAGCCAACAGGCTGCGCTATAGAGCAAACCTTGGGACACTTCTGCCTATTTGTTAAAGCTCATCACAACTAGAGAATGATGCGGGGGGAAAAAACTGTCCCCGTCCTCGCGAGCTCAGTCCCTGTTCCCGCCCCGTCCCCCTGAGCTCGATCTTCGTCCCCACCCCATCCCCACAAACCATCTAATCCCATCCGCACAACCGGAAGTTACATCGGAAGGAGGGATTCGGCTGGAGTTGACATTTTGGTCACTGAAGCGTTAAGACACTGGTAGGTCCGATGTGAGAGGCGCAAAGGGGCCGACCTGGTGGGGGAGTCACACGGTTTGTTTGGGGTTTTTTTTGCCATTTTTATATTTAAATCATTTTTATTAGAAGCAAGACTCAGCAAACAGCAAAGAACAAGATAACATAGATTGAACATCTTATCTCAAACCAACTCCAAACCCACCTCTCCCACCACCCAACCACCCTCCCACCCCTAATAGCAGCAGCGGCAACCAAAACTAAAATACATAGGCAGACATATTGGGGATAGAAAGAAATGAATAAAGGAACAACTTTAGGAATCCCAAATTTGAAGTTGAACATAAGAGACTGCCAACATTGGCGGAACAACCGTCCCGCTCTAGAAGTCAAATCAACAATGTCTCTCCTCTCCAGCAACATTTGTTGTAGCATCAAAGCTCTCCGCTGGTGAATGGTGGGAGGCTGGGATGAAAGCCACTGCAACAGTATACGCTTCCGGCCCAGCAGCACAGTCTTCCGATGAAAAGCTGAACAACCCGGTCGCGGAGGATGAAAACGTTTGCCATTTTTAAACCTTGGGGGCAGGGTTTCCTGGGGTTGCAGGACCCGCAATCAGGAGGGAGGGAGGGGGGCTGTTGGACCCATGATCGGAAGGGAGGCTGCTGGCCAGGAGGGGAAGTGGGAGAGGGAGGCGACCCGCGGCTATGTCATCATTTACTGCGGGAGCAAGGCCCTTTACCGCTCCCGTAGGGCAGTGAAAATCCTTGTTCCAAACCCACGGCAAATGGGCCGCATTTTTCCCCATTCCTGCAGCTTTGCCACGGTTTACTGCGGGAAATGATCACAGTGTCATTCTCTACCCACAACCCCAGCCTGTCCTGAGGCAGGAATTTGTACTCATATTGAGATCAGCACCTACAGCATCTTTACTTCTTGCTCCTCTGAGGGGAGACATGATCGAGACATTTAAGTATATCACTGGTCGTGTCGAGGTGGAAGATGATATTTTCTTTCTTAAAGAACCCTCGGCCACAAGAGGGCATCCGCTGAAACTCAGGGGCGGGAAATTTCATGGCGACACCAGGAAGTATTTCTTCACAGAGAGAGTGGTTGACCATTGGAACAAGCTCCCAGAGCAGGTGATCATGGCCAACAGCCAGCCTGATTTCAAGAATAAGTGGGATGCCCACGTCGGATCTCTACGAGGGCAGTGTAAAGGTATTGCCACCTGAGTGTGATCTCTAGGAGGGTAGTTAGGGAGAATTAATAGAGTGGGCAGACTTGATGGGCTATAGCCCTTTTCTGCCGTCATTTTCTATGTTTCTATGTATCGTATTAATGGCTTTCCTTTCTTTCAAAGATTCCTGGGACGTGCCCTCCACCTTGAGACTGCCCGAAAAAGATCTTATACATGCTACCAACCGCGCCTCTGGAGCACGCTACTTAACCACATAAGATCATTGGAAGGTCTATTGAACTTCAGGAAGGCAATAAAAACCCACCTCTTCCCCTGACCCTCGATGAGAAGGCACCTACCCAAATTCCCAAACCTTACAAAGAAAAGCACCAGCCCTCCGCTGTCACGAGTCTCCGCCTGCTGTTCCATGAACTGACACAGTTTATATTGCCCATCATATAATACTCTAACCTACCAAGCCTCCACTGTGCAAGATCCCACCACACTACCATACAGTATATTATACCTGACCATGCCATAAAATGCTTTGCCCCCTTTTCTCACTCGCTCTACAATGTATAGTATCTTTTATAGTCTGTTTGTCGCATCCTCTAGAAATTCTCATGCTAGGCCCACTACACAATATTTACCATCCCACGTCTACCACACCAGGTTCTAATTAAAGAATGACACGGTGACAAAATTCAACACCGTTCCCGTCCCCGCGGATAACCGCGGGAAATAATCCCATGTCATTTTCTAGTGTCTATTTCAACCTCGATCCTTCTACACCAGCATTGTTCAAAGCAAAGCTTGAGGGTCAGTGGTTGTGGCCATTCATACTCTGATTCTTATTGGAGCCAAGGATAATGAAGCCACTGTGACATCACTGATGTGATTGGCTCTTAGGCACTGGTGGAATGAGGCATTATGACATCACAATATCTGCTCTGGATACCAGAGACTGTCATTCTGTAGTGTCTATTTCAACCTCAGTCCTTCTACACCAGCATTCTTCAAAGTAAAGCTTGCAAGTCAGTGGTTTTGGCCATTCATACTCTGATTCTGAAGCCATTGTGACATCACTGATGTGATTGGCTCTTAGGCACTGGTGGAATGAGGCATTATGACATCACAATATCTGCTCTGGATACCAGAGACTGTCATTCTGTAGTGTCTGTTTCAACCTCAGTCCTTCTACACCAGCATTCTTCAAAGCAAAGCTTGCGGGTCAGTGGTTGTGGCCATTCATACTCTGATTCTTCCCTCTTTCCTTAAAGAATGACATGAAGATGGTTTCCCGCGGTTATCCGCGGGGACGGGAACGGTGATGAATTTTGTCACCGTGTCATTCTCTAGTTCTAATCTAATCTAATCTAAGATTTGGCTTTATATACCAAGACATCATTCCAAGAAAGCTCGACTCGGTTTCCAATAGTTAACTTAACAAATAACACCCATAAAGAATAAGACTAAGTTCTACCATGTTACATATCATATCGTCATGTCATATTAGATTAGTCAGACTTATATATACCATATTAATAATAATAATAACTTTTATTTTGTATACCGCCATACCCAGGGAGTTCTAGGCAGTTCACACCTGTTAGTCAAAAATACAAACCATGAAGTCATTGAAGTTAACAGGTCGGGAAAGTACAGTGAGAATGAGTAGGCAGAGTTTCCTGATCATTGGTGGTTGGGGAGAGAGAAGTAATAAAAGGGGGGGGGTATTATGCTTGCCATGCTATGTTTATATAGAACACTGTTTGCCATGCTATATTTGCCATACTATGCTTGTATATATACACTTCCCCCTCCGTATTCGCGGTTTCCGTATCTACAGATTCGATTATTCGCGGTTTTAAACCAAAAAATGCTTTTTCATTTTGGGGGGCTATTTTAAACCCTGTAAGTACCCCCTTAAGCCTTATCTGGTGGTCTAGCGGGTTTTCGGGGCAGGAGCGATCTTCCCACGCTCCTGCCCCGTGCAGATCGCTCACAGGAAATGGCTGCTTTGAGCTCCCGTAGTCTCTCGAGCCATTTCCTGTGAGTGATCTGCACGGGGCAGGAGCGTGGGAAAATCACTCCTGTCCCGAAAACCCGCTAGACCAGTGTTTTTCAACCTTTATACACCTATGGACCAGCAGAAATAAAAGAATTATTCTGTGGACCGGTGGTTGAAGAACACGGGGCTAAGTCGTGGGCCAGACCCCGCCCATCTCTACCCAATCTCCACCCCAGACCCCTCCCCCATAATAGTACTAATTGCACCTTGCACGTCCCGTGCCTCATCTGCAACATCAGAGCGAAGGCTTCCGGTTCAGGCGCAGGATGCCCGTAGGAGCCACTGCCCGTGGCTTTGTGCACTGAATCAGTGAGGAAGAGGGAGCTGGCTCGAAGATAACGTCGCATCGATCGCACTGTGGACCGGCGGTTGAAGAACACTGTTTTGGGCCTGATGCACGTGCTGGCCCTGTGGACCGGCAGGAAATTTCTGTGGACCGGCACTGGTCCATGGACCGGTGGTTGAAGAACACTGCGCTAGACCACCTGGTAAGGCTTAAGGGGGGTGGATTACAGGGCTTAAAATAGCTGGGGGGGAAGCAGGGGTTAGGGGCAAAACCGGCCCGAATATTATTTGCGTTTTTTTAATATTCGCGGACCTGCTCTGCCCCTAACCACCGCGAATACAGAGGGGGAAGTGTAATGCTATATTTGCCGTGCAACGTTTTGTCATGCAATGGTCGTCATGCTGTGTCTCACCATACCATGTTTGTCATGTTTGTTAACTATGTTTTCCTATCTCTGTCCTGCCATGTTTGCCATCACCTTCTATAAATACATTTTAATATGGATGTAAAGTTGTAACCCATTCTAGGCTCTCCTGGGAGGATGAAATATAAAAGAAAATATGGAAATTAAATTAAATATGTTTCCTGTAAAGAAGAGACAAGCTGATGATTTATTAAAGGGAAGGGACACTGCCTCAAAGCGGTTTACACAGAGGTACGACAAGCATTTTCCCTGTCTGTCCTGGTGGGCTCAGCAAAGCTTTCGATAGCGTCCCACACCGCAGGCTGTTGAACAAACTAAAATCGATGGGATTGGGGGATACATTCACTACACGGGTAAGGGATTGGCTAGGTGGTAGGCTTCAAAGGGTGATGGTAAACGGTACCCCCTCCAAAACGTCAGCAGTGACGAGTGGGGTACCTCAGGGCTCCGTCTTAGGGCCGATTCTATTCAATCTATTCATAGGAGATTTGACCCAAGGGCTTAGAGCACAGGTGTCGAAGTCGGTCCTCGAGGGCCGCAATCCAGTCGGGTTTTCAGGATTTCCCCAATGAATATGCATTGAAAGCAGTGCATGCACATAGATCTCATGCAGATTCATTGGGGAAATCCTGAAAACCCGATTGGGATTTTGGCCCTCGAGGACCGGAGTTGCCCATTTCTGCCCTAGAGGCTCAGTTTCGATGCACCTGGCATGTTGGACATGGAATGTTTGTTGATTTACTATTATATTGTTTTTATTCGATTTTATGTGACGTGAAACAGCATTTTAGAAAAGACGTTCTGTTCAAAATACGGACATCCGAGTCCATCTCGCATGTATTTTAGAACAGAATACTGCCTGTTCTAATACATGTAAGATGGGATTAGGGGATACATTCACTACATGGGTAAGGGATTGGCTAGATGGTAGGCTTCAAAGGGTGATGGTAAACGGTACCCCCTCCAAAACGTCAGCAGTGACGAGTGGAGTACCTCAGGGCTCCGTCTTAGGGCCGATTCTATTCAATTTATTCATAGGAGATTTGACCCAAGGGCTTAGAGGAAAAGTATCACTGTTTGCCGACGATGCCAAACTATGCAACATAGTAGGCAAAAGCAGTGTGCCTGACCTTATGACGCAGGACCTACGGCAGTTGGAACAGTGGTCATCAACTTGGCAGCTAAGCTTCAATGCTAAAAAATGTAAAGTAATGCACCTAGGCAAAAAAAATCCACACAGAACTTACACACTAAATGGTGAAACCTTGTCCAGGACCACGATAGAACGTGATTTAGGAGTGATCATTAGCGATGATATGAAGGCTGCCAATCAGGTGGAGAAGGCTTCGTCCAGGGCAAGACAAATGATGGGCTGCATCCGTAGGGGTTTTGTCAGCAGAAAACCTGAAGTCATAATGCCACTGTACAGATCCATGGTGAGACCTCATCTCGAGTATTGTGTTCAATTCTGGAGACCACATTACCAGAAAGATGTGTTGAGAATTGAATCGGTTCAGCGAATGGCTACCAGGATGGTCTTGGGGCTCAGGGATCTCACGTATGAAGAAAGACTAAAAAAACTGCGGATGTACTCACTGGAGGAGCGAAGAGAGAGGGGGGACATGATTGAGACCTTTAAGTATATCACGGGGCGTATAGAGGTGAAAGATAATATCTTCAGTCTTACAGGGCCCTCGGTAACCAGAGGACACTCGCTGAAAATCACTGGAGGGAAATTTCAAGGTGATGCTAGGAAGTACTTCTTCACTGAAAGGGTGGTCGATCATTGGAACGAGCTGCCTCAGCAGGTGATTGAGGCCAACAGCGTGTCAGATTATAAGAGAAAATGGGATATTCATGTGGGATCTATAGGGGAGTAAGAATCAGGGAGTGGGCCATTGGTATGGGCAGACTCGATGGGCTATGGCCCTTTTCTGCCGTCAATTTCTATGTTTCTATGTTTTACCTAATGCACCTGGGACAATGGGGGATTAAGTGACTAGCCCAGGGTCACAAGGAGCAGCACAGGGTTGGAACCCACAACCTCAGGGTGCTGAGGCTGTAGCTTTAACCACTGTGCCACACTCTCCTCCAATACAATATCAGAAGTGAGCCAAGTATAGAAGAATGAAGCCATTGTGACATCACTGACGAGGTTGGCTTTTATTGGTGGAATGAGGCATTATGACATCAGGGAAAGGGATCAGAACTCAAAGCAATTTACATTCAGGTACTCAAGCATTTTCCATGTCTGTCTCGGTGGGCTCACAATCTATCTAATGTACCTGGCAGATGACTGTATTTAGGATGCTTTTTTTTTTTTTTGGCAAGTATCTCGTTTACAGCTGGGGGCTTATAGGAGGGGGGGGGGAGGAATCACGGCACCTGCCTTGGAAAGAACAAGAAGTCCTGGCACAAAGTATGACAGGAGTTACAAGAAACCGAGTCTTGCTGGTCCACCCCCGAGAGCCCCCCTGCCATCTGTTAATGCTAGTTCATCTTGGCCCACGGAGCTTGCTGCAATCAGCTGTGTGTTGCTGATAGAGAATGTTAATTAATTTCCCAGCCTCCTGTGATGGAGCAGAATCTCCTGGCACCACAGTCAGAAAGAGAGCAAATCAGTCAGCTTCGGAGCTGCAAAATCATCAAGCTTCTCTGTCTAGGAATGACTTCCAATCAGCAGGGTTAAAAGGAGCAGTTTGGAAAATGTCGGGGGGGGGGGGAGTAATTTCCCCCTTTGTTTCAGGCCACAGCTGCGTGTGCTTGCCTGTAACGGTGAGGGCGCAGATGTATTTTTGTCTTCCAGCGCAAAGATCGACAGTTGATAACAAGTTCTCCAAAATACGTGGGAGAGGAAATTTGGTGTAGAAAATACCAAGCGACCTACTACTGCTTGTCACTTATATAGCGCTGTAAGCCGTACGCAGCGCTGTACATTTTGACCTTTTGTTATCTGGTCAAATGATTCAAATCACGTAGGTCCCAGGTTCTGGTTTGTGTTTGTTGGCTGTTAACTCGCTCACCAGGGTCTCCTGTCCATTTGACATTTTCGTCATTCTCCATGCTCATTATTCATCTTCCATCTCTGCACTGCCATATCCAACATTTCTGTTTCTTTCCCACTGTCGACCATTTTTTTCTCTCTCTCTCCGCCTCGTGCCCTGGGTCAAACCTCTCTATTCCCCTCCATGCAGCATCTCTGCCTTCCTCCCCTCCATTATCACGCGCAACATGTCTTTCTCTCTCCCCCTGCCCTCCACTCTGTGTCCAACATGTCTCCCTCCCCTCCACCATATGCAGGATTTCTCCCTCTCACCCCTTTCTACCTCTTTGTTGCATCTCTCCCTTCCTCTCCTCCACTCCATGTCCAACCAGTGGCGTAGCGAGGGTGAGAGGCGCCCCTCCCCTGCCCTCACCTCCACCCCCCCACAATCACTCCTGCCGCGTGCGCCCCCCTTTCCTTCCCCTCCCCATACCTCTAGTTGTTCACAGCCTCGAGTGACAAGAACTTTGACGTGCTCTTTGCGACCCTGTCAGCTCTTCCTCTGATGTCATTTCTTATGCGTGGCACCCAGAAGTAACATCAGCGGGAGAGATGACGCGGTCGCGAAGCGCACACTGAAGTTGTTGCTCATGGCGGTGAACAACTAGAGATATGGGGGAAGCGAAATGGGGGTGCGCGTGTACCGAGGGGAGGAGTGGGAAGAGGAGGAGGGGTGTCGGTGCCCCCACCAACATGGTGTCCAAGGAAAAACGCCCCCCACTCCTTTACTCTACCACTGTGTGCAACAATTCTTCCTCTCTCCCTCCTGTGCAACAGCTTTCCATCCCTCCTGTCCTGTGCAGCACCTCCCATCCGCCTCCCCCTCCCCCCTCCATTGTGATCTGACATATCTTCAGGCTTCCCAAAGCAACTGCAGTGACTGACTCGCAGAGGCAGCGCTGTGAGCAGGCTGCACGTGGCATCAGTGACATCGTCAGTGATGCAACAGAGGGAAAGCCCCGGTGGGGCAGGCCACGAGCAGCCTGTTTAGAGCGCTGCCTCTGCTGGCAAGCCACCACTGCTGCTGCTTTAGGAGGCCCAGAAGTATGTCAGTTATCACCGCAGGGGGGGAGGGAGGGGCCGGCCCAGTTGGTCACTGAATCGGTGAGTCCAATTTGGGGGGGGAAATGAATCAATTCAACTTGATTCACTGAAGCGAATCGGTGAATTGGGCAGCTGCTGTAAGAACACAAGAACAGCCGTACAGGGTCAGACCAACGGTCCATTAGCCCAGTACCTTGTTTCCAACAGTGGTCCATCCAGGTCACAGTAGCTGAAAGAAACTCAAACAGTAGCAACATTCCATGCAGACGATGGACTTTTTCTCCAGGAACATGTCCAAATCTTATTTTTAAACCCAGCTACACTGACCGCTGTAACCACCTCCTCTGACAACGAGTTCCAGAGCTTAACTAGTCTTTGAGTAAACATTACAAAATACGGTCGCTCGCCTGATTACATAGAAACATAGAAATAGACGGCAGATAAGGGCCATGGCCCATCAAGTCTGAACACCCCAATGACCCTCCCTATCTATCTTTGCGGATAGATCCCACATGTCTATCCCATTTGGCCTTAAAATCTGGCACGCTGCTGGCCTCAATAACCTGAAGTGGAAGACTATTCCAGCAATCAACCACCCTTTCAGTGAAAAAGAATTTCCCGGTGTCCCCGTGCAGTTTCCCGCCCCTGATTTTCCACGGATGTCCCCTTGTTGCCGTGGGACCCTTGAAAAAGAAGATATCTTCTTCCACCTCGATGCGGCCCATGAGATACTTGAATGTCTCGATTATATCTCCCCTCTCTCTACGTTCCTCGAGTGAGTAGAGCTGTAACTTCCCTAGCCGCTCCTTGTATGGGAGATCCTTGAGTCCTGAGACCATCCTGATGGCCATTCTCTGGACTGATTCCAGTCTCAGCACATCCTTGCGGTAATGCGGTCTCCAGAATTGCACACAGTATTCCAGGTGTGGTCTCACCACGGATCTATACAATGGCATAATGACTTCAGGCTTACGGCTGACGAAACTCCTGCGTATGCAACCTATGATTTGCCTTGCCTTGGATGAAGCTTGCTCCACTTGATTGGCAGTCTTCATGTTCTCACTGATGATCACCCCTAAGTCTCTTTCTGCTTCAGTTCTTGTCAGGATCTCGCCATTTAGGGTGTAAGTCTTGCATGGATTTTGACTTCCCAGGTGCATGACTTTGCATTTTTTGGCATTGAAACTGAGTTGCCAGGACCTAGACCAGCGCTCCAGTAGAAGTAGGTCATGCATCATATCGTCTGCCATTGAATTTTTGTCTGTTGTGCTTTTGCTCACTACATTGCTTTCAAATATGATAAAGTTATACCACTTCTGATGTCCCGACACTGGCTTCTAATTAGAGCACGTGTTATGTTTGAGGTGTGCTCACTGACTTATCTAGTTTTAAAGGGTTAGGCTCCCCATTTTATGCGTAATCTCGTTGATTTACCAATTGTAATGCTACCGGGCGATCAAATTGGACCCTTCATTTCCCACTTGCTAAGGGGGTTAAATATAATACTATCTGAAGGTTGCTTTTCTTATCAAGCCATGTACTGGTAGAATTCTCTTGCGTTAGATATAGTAACATATAGTAACATAGTAGATGACGGCAGATAAAGACCCGAATGGTCCATCCAGTCTGCCCAACCTGATTCAATTTAAAATTTTTTTTTTTTTTTTTTTTTCTTCTTAGCTATTTCTGGGCGAGAATCCAAAGCTTTACCCGGTACTGTGCTTGGGTTCCAACTGCCGAAATCTCTGTTAAGACTTACTCCAGCCCATCTACACCCTCCCAGCCATTGAAGCCCTCCCCTGCCCATCCTCCTCCAAACGGCCATACACAGACGCAGACCGTACAAGTCTTCCCAGTAACTGGCCTAGTTCAATCTTTAATATTATTTTCTGATTCTAAATCTTCTGTGTTCATCCCACGCTTCTTTGAACTCAGTCAAATATGAGATCATCTTTCAGCTATAAACAATTTAGAGCAGGGGTAGGGAACTCCGGTCCTCGAGAGCCGTATTTTCAGGATTTCCCCAATGAACATGCATTGAAAGCAGTGCATGCAAATAGATCTCATGTATATTCATTGGGGAAATCCTGAAAACCCGACTGGAATACGGCTCTCGAGGACCGGAGTTCCCTACCCCTGATTTAGAGAAAAGCTTTAAATCTACACTTGTTTAATAACTTTCTTATTAAGATCTAGTTCGATATAGACACGTTGATGTATTTTTCCTAAGAATACTTAGCTTTTTTATTATAAACTGAACAGAACTCTTTGGAGTAGAAATGCTTAATATAATGTAATCTGTGCTAAGTGCTGTATTTTTCCAACAATCTTACTTTCTAGATAAAATACTTTTTTTTTTTTCTTCCCCTGCAACACCTGTGTGTGTATTATTTCTCTATACTCGCTGCCTCTGGGAAGTGAGCCAAGTACCTCTCAGTGGGACTGATCCAATAACATCAAAAGATTATATTTTGGGTCTAAGGCTCTGAGGACGGGCTCACAAACAGAAAGATTTTCGAAAAGCCTGTTGATGCATGGAATGCCTCTCGGTGGAGTTCGTGGGGTAGCAATGGAATGCAAGAAAGCTTGGAACGAGCACAAACTTCTAGTTAAAACGGCGAGGGGGGAACATTAGACATGTGACAATGCACCAGGAAAGAAATTAAGCAGACAAGATTTGAATTTAGATTTGAATTGGATTACTCATCTTTTTCAAATCCAGTTAGTCTCATGGTCTTTTCCTATCACTATATTCTGTGTATCTATGTTTATATCAGTGGTTTAGCCATGGGTGGGCCTAGCCCCGCCCACTTTGGTCTCAGGCCCACCCAGTAGCAGCATATCTACATGTTAAGAACATAAAAATAGCCTTACTGGGTCAGACCAATGGTCCATCAAGTCCAGTAGCCCGTTCTCACGGTGGCCAATCCAGGTCCCTAGTACCTGGCCAAAACCCAAGGAGTAGCAACATTCCAGCATCTCAAAGAATAGCAAGGTTCCGGAACACCAATGATAGCAACATTCCAGAGCTGAGATTGTGATGTCATAATGCCTCATTCCATAGTGCCTCAGAGCCAACCTTATCTATGATGTCACAATGGCTTGATTGACCTATACTTAGCACACGTAAGAGCATAAGAATAGCCTTACTGGGTAAGACCAATGGTCCATCAAGCCCAGTAGCCCTTTCTCATGGTGGCCAATCCTGGTCACCAAGTCCTAACAGCTAAAAACTCCCGAAATCTCTTCCGCTGCTGCATACCTTTTAGAGATCCGATCTTCGCCAGCAGTGAGCAGCGTGACTGATACATGTTGCTCGCCTACTAGCCCCACAACCCTCTGACACAGCTTCCTGTTCTACATAGGCAGGGCATGGCAAGGGGCATCAGTCACACTGTTGGAGAAATCAGCTCTATAAAAGGTATGCAGTGGTGGGCTTGAGACACCGAGTGCCAGGGGATGGCTCGCCTGGGCAGGAGAGGGGCGGCCTGAGACAATGGAGTGCCGGGGGACGGGAGCTGGACTGCCTGGGTGGAAGAGGGAGGGACCAGATCCACCCAAAATTTGGCGTCTGGCAACGCCCTTGGCCATGCAATTGGTAATGTTAGCAATTGATTCCATGTTATAAGGACCAGACTAATCTAGTCTTCGTTTTAAACTAATGCGCTCATAAATTTGTACGTTTCTACGGAAAGCAGGACTATTAGTTTATTTAACTAAAAAATACAAAAAAACAAAATTTATACAATCCAAAAAAACATTTCAAATCATTCAGTAAGAACAATTTATCCACAGTGCTCTGTTATATAGCAATCCAGAACCAGAGTATACAAGAATCATCTTTCATTACAAAGAGTATCATCTGAAGCATTTCATTGAACTTCCGAATCAGTGAGAGCTCTTTGTGGTCCACAGAGTTACTCCTATGAGGGAAAAAGCAGAAGCTTTCGTGTTCTCATAGTGCGCTCTTGAGATGTTCATCACCGACAGTCGCATTGCACCCTCAGACCTCAAAGTTCTAAGTGGTCGGTAGATTGCCATAACCTGCGACTAGAGAATAACACGGGAAAAAAAAATGATCACAGTTCCCACCCTGTCCCTGCCACATCCCCGTGAGCTCAGTCCCTGTCCCCGCCCTGAAAACTGTCAGATCCCATCCGCACAAGCCTCGAATAGTTATGATTTTATTCTGAACTTATTTTATTAAAGTATAAACGAGACAATATTCTGTATAATTGTCATTTTATAAACACAAATAATACAGAGAAAGGATTAAAAAAAAAACCTGTCTCCCCTCCCTTTCACAAATATCCCCTCCACTATTGTGAAAACTGAACAAACCAAATTACTACAGAATGCTACATAGAAAAATCAAACTAACAGAATACGTCAGTCACACATGGCAGGAATAGTGTTAGAGGAGAGCAAGTAGGGCAACTGCCCCCTGGACAGAGAGAGAGAGACCTAAGCCAGCTGGAAGCTACAGAAGCTTTGCAGTCCCCAGTTATATCTAATACCAGCTCTAGCAGGATACATATTTCAAATCTGAAATATTCTAATCACAAAATAAAAAATAAATTTTTTCTTTTTGTTGTCTAGTAATTATATTCTTCAAATCACATTGGTCTCAGGCTTTGGGTTCCTTCTGTCTTCATCGTGGCATGGCTGACTCCTGAAGGTAAAATAGGCGCAAAAGGAGCTGGGGAGGAGATGCCAAGTCTGACATGGGCACAATTTTTTTTAACACAGGAGCAAGAATTTTCACCTCTCCCATGGAGCAGTAAAAGGTCTTGTCCCCGTTCCTGCGGTAAACCAGTTGCAAATTTCTCCATTCCTGTGGATTTACTGCGGTGATCACGGTTTACCACGGTAAACGGTCCCCGTGTCATTTTCTACCTGCGACAAACACCAGGGAATCCCATGATAAATGACTTTGAATACAAGTACAAGTGTCTTAAAAATCATCTTAAAACGCAGCTATTTGTTAACGCATGTTTTTAGAAATTGGTTTTCTTGATTGTTCTTTTGCTGGGTATCTGACATGACTTTCTGAGGATTATTTGTTTATGCTTGTTTGATTTTATTTGTCTTATTGAATTATGCATGTAAAGATATATAAACCGTTTAGGCTTAAACAGTATATAAATTTTTTGAATAAATAAATAAAAATAAAATTCATAGGCACACAGGTAGCCAGTGGAGTTTCCTCAACCAAGCTGTTATCTGTGCATTGACCTAAAGCCAGCACTGGATTAGTTTATTCCAGGGGTAGGCAATTCCAGTCCTCGAGAACCGGAGCCAGGTCAGGTTTTCAGGATCTCCACAATAAATATGCATGAGATAGATTTGCATCTCAAGGAGGCAGTGCATGCAAATCCATCTCATACATATTCATGGTGGAGATCCTGAAAACCTGACCTGGCTTCGGCTCTCGAGGACCGGAATTGCCAACCCCTGGTTTATTCTATTGACCATATGGCGGTGCTAATCTGAACTATGGTACCAATTGCTTTTCAGATTCTTGCTCAATAGCAATTCTGGATCATTCCAATATTAGTCCACATGCAGTAAAACTGTGACTGGGGCTATCCCAGGGGATTCCAGACAGTTAACTCATTGAATTAGCAGCTTAACAATAGCTCCCGACTGGATTCAGCTGTTCCTCAAACAAACTTGCTTTACTATAACTTAAAACAAAGAAGAAAATGGACTTAAGGATTTCTGTTCTCTCCTCAGAATCCACACTTCAACTAGCGTATCCCAAAGGCTGGGAAAAGGAGTTTATTTCCACTACTCTCTGTGGAATTGGTGATACTGTGCTTTAAACATAACACCAGATTAATTAGAAGCTGGCACATTCAATGTGTAAAAACAGGAGAAGGAAAAATCCTGCTCCATCCATGTACTCTCTAACAATATGGATTCTGGTCTCACACAGAAGCATAGAGAAGAGCGGGCTATAGTTACAGGCTGCTGCAAAGCCTCCTGGGAGGTTAGAACAAAAAAATAGCCTAACTGGGTGAGATCAAAGGTCCATCAAACCCAGTAGCCCGTTCTCACAGTGGCCAATCCAGGTCACTAGTACCTGGCCAAAACCCAAGGAGTAGCAAGATTCCATGGTACCGATCCAGGGCAATCAGTGGCTTCTCCCATGTCTTTCTCAATAACAGACTATGGACTTTTCCTCCAGGAACTTGTCCAAACCTTTCTTATTTTAGTTAAGCTCTGCTAGAGGTTGTGCTATCCGCTCGTACCACAACCTCTAGCAGAGCTTAACTATTCTCTGAGGGGAAAAAAATATTTGCTCCTATTGAATTTTAAAAGTATTTCCCTATAACTTCGTCGAGTGTAATTTTTGACGGAGTGAAAAATCGATCCACTTGTACCTGTTCTTCTCCACTCAGGATTTTCTAGACTTCAATCCTATCTCCCCTCAGCCGTCTCTTTTCCAAGTTGAAGAGCCCCAACCTTTTTAGTCTTTCCTCATACGAGAGGAGTTCCGTCCCCTTGACCATCTTGGTCGCTCTTCTTTGAACCTTTTCTAGCGCCGCTATATCTTTCTTGAGATAAGGAGCCCAGAACTGAACGCAATACTCCAGATGGGTCGCACCATGGAGCGATACAGGGACATTATAACATTTTTAGTCTTGTTAACCATCCCTTTTTTAAATAATTCCTAGCGTCTTGTTTGCTTTTTTGGCCGTTGCCACTGCACATTGGGTGGAAGGTTTCATCATATCGTCTACAATGACACCCAGATCTTTTTCTTGGGCGCTAACCCCCAAGGTGGATCCTAGCATCCAGTAACTGCAATTTGGTCCCTAGAACACACTGTCTATATGTCTTAAATCAAGCATTCTGAATATGTACCTTATACAAGAGATGCTCACACGAAATGGGGCAGAACACACTAAGGCCAATTTTGGTCCTCAGGGTCTTCAGTCCAGTTGTGCAATCCAGAAAGTTCATCCTAGCATGTTAAGAGAGGTTGCATAAGCACAGGCGTGTCACAGATTAAATGGAGCCCTCCTCACCATGCCCCCTCCCATTCCATCACTCCTTTCTGTGGCTCAGTCGCACTATGATTTGAAGTTTTTCTTTCCTTCAGGTTCCCCTGGTCAGCTTAAGAACATAAGAATTGCAACGGCTGGGTCAGACCGGTGGTCCATCGTGCCCAACAGTCTGCTCACGCGACGGCCCTCGGGTCAAAGACCGGTGCTCTAAATGAGTCCAGCCTTACCTGTGTATGTTCTGGTTCAGCAGGAACTTGTCCAAATTTGTCTTGAATCCCTGGAGGGTGTTTTCCCCTATGACAGCCTCCGGAAGAGCGTTCCAGTTTTCTACCACTCTCTGGGTGAAGAAGAACTTCCTCACGTTTGCACGGAATCTATCCCCTTTCAACTTTAGAGGGTGCCTTCTCGTTCTCTCTACCTTGGAGAGGGTGAACAACCTGTCTTTATCTACTAAGTCTATTCCCTTCATTATCTTGAACGTTTCGATCATGTCCCCTCTCAGTCTCCTATTTTCAAGAGAGAAGAGGCCCAGTTTCTCCAATCTCTCACTGTATGGCAACTCCTCCATTCCCTTAACCATTTTAGTCGCTCTTCTCTGGACCCTTTCGAGTAGTACCGTGTCCTTCTTCGTGTGCGGCAACCAGTGCTGGATACAGTACTCCAGGTGGGGCACAGCATGGCCCGGTACAGCGGCATGATAACCCTGTTCGATCTGTTCGTGATCCCCTTCTTAATCATTCCTAGCATTCTGTTCGCCCTTTTTGCCGCCGCAGCGCATTGTGCAGACGGCTTCATCGACTTGTCGATCAGAACTCCCAAGTCTCTTTCTATCTTTCCCCAAAGGCGAGCTTGTGCCTTTATCTTGCAGGAGTTTCAAACCCGAGGGCCTGGACAGCATCAACAGCTCAAATGAAAAGCAGTTCTAATTCCCAGATGGGAAAAGTTAAATGAGGCTTTATTGCAGTACTAGTCTGACCTGCAACTTAATCTTGTTTGCTATCTGGCAGAAAAAGAGGCACAAGGTTTATTACTTTTACAGCTTACGGTAAATTGCCTGGGCTTTTTTTTTCCCCCCAGAAGACATGCCCTTAAACAGAAGAAATCACCCACTTCACTTTTATGTATAGCGTATTATGTATGGACTCTCCTTTCAAGCGCACGACCTGGATAGAATTCCATGTTTAAAATTACTAATGATCTTTCAGGTCACCTTGACAGGCTGAACCCAACGTGGTTTTTGTTTGTTTTAATCCTATAGCATTCAAGGAGTACTGTGTCCAACACTGGTCTCCATACCTAAAAAAGGATATAACCCTCCTGGAAAGGGTGCAGAGGCGAGCCACGAAGCTAGTAAAAGGTATGGAAAATTTGAGCTACAAAGAACAACTCGGAAGACTGGGACTGTTCACCCTCGAGAGGAGGAGACTGCGAGGGGATACGATTGAGACGTTTAAAATACTGAAAGGATTCGACAAAATAGAGCAAGAATCATCATTGTTCACATTGCCAAAAGTGAAAAGTACAAGAGGTCATGGACTAAAGCTGAAGGGCAGCAGGCTCAGGACAAATGTCAGGAAGTTCTGTTTCACACAACGAGTGGTGGACGCTTGGAATGCTCTCCCGGAGGAGGTGGTGACGGAGACTACCATTCTGGGATTCAAGCGCAAGTTGGATGCACACCTCCTTGCAAATCACATTGAGGGATACGGGTGATCAGGGTCTCCATCTGGGAGCACCTGGCTTGGCCTCCGCGTGTGTGGGTCGCCGGAATAGATGGACCTAGGGTCTGATCCAGCGAAGGCGTTTCTTATGTTCTTATGTAAGGAGCAGCCCTTAGCAAAGTTAGAACTAGATTGAACTGATGATTCAGCAGCTGGGTACTGCCATGCAAAAGAACCCTGCTTGACTGTGCTCCAAAGGCTCCTGGGCTAGGTTCAGTGGTGGAGGTAGTGTTCACAGACCCTTGGAGGAGGGGGTGGCCCAGTCATTGCGCAACAGTGGCGCCTACTGTTCAGACTCAGTGAGCAGGTCTGCTGGGTTCCAGAAATAGACCATATTTTTTGGACCATATGACCGCCCTCCTGTACAGGAGGAAAAACCAAGAAAAAAAATTTTTGGTTCAGAATTTTTTTCTTCTTGGGTTTTCCTCCTCTACACATAGGTGCATCTGGTGCTGGGAAGCCCAAAGCCCCCAGCTGCCCGAAGCCCGAAGCCGCCCACAGCCATCCAAAGCTCGAAGCCGCCAGAAGCAATCACAGAGCGGCGCGACCAGGCAGGAAGCACAAAGGTCATGCTCCTGCATTGTGTGTCGCTCTTCTAAAGACCAAGGCAGCTGTCCAGGAGACTGTGCTGGACCACCGCCACTAAAAAAGGTACCGGGGGGGGGGGCGCAGTGTATTCGGTCCATAAGATGCACCCCCCTTTTCCACTCCCTTTTGGGGGGGTGAAAAAAGTGCATCTTATGGTCCAAAAAATATGGTAAGCATAGTTTGTTGTGGGCATGGTGGGGTGGTGACCTTCCACATTGCAAAATTGGTCCCCCCCCTCCACAACACTGCTCAAATGACTCCCTTAATTCCCCTCAGTGGCATAGCAAGGGTAGGAGGCGCCCGGGGAAGTGAAGCCCTCCCGTTCCTTCCTCGTCCCCCATGCCACGTTCGCACCCTCCCTTCCCCCCTACCTCTTTTAAATCTTCTCTTCTTTCGCGCTGGTGTTGGCTTTCTCTCTGATGTCACTTCCTGGCCACGCAACCCAGAAGTGATTTCAGAGGGGAGCCAGGCCGGAGGAGGGAGGGTGTGAGCTTGGCATGGGGGGAGCGGAGAGGTGCCGGTGCCCCCGCAAAGACGGCACCCGAGGCGGTCTGACCTCCCTCCCTTACTATGCCACTGATTCCCCACCACCACCTCGAGAATGCTGTCAAATTACACCTGTGCTCCAGAGGACGCCATGGCACATCATCCCTGGCCAAAGACCGCCTTTATCAAGATGCAATACCACTAATGCAAGGGTACCGCAGCTTGAAATGGCATACCATGGGATAGGGTTGCCATATTTACCAATCAGAAAATCCGGATCCCCTAGCCTCGCCCACCAGGCCTGCCCAGTTGCGCCCATCCCCACCCTGTAAATGCCCTAATCCCCCCCCCCAGTCCCACCCTAGCCCCGCTCTCACCGCCTGCTCTTGTCGAGCGGGGAGGAAGTCCGCGCATGCGTGGACGCCGCGAGATGGTTTCACGCGCACGTGCGTACGATGTCATTGCATGACATCTGCGCATCCTACCCGAAGCAATTTTGAGGAGGCTTTGAAAAGGCGTCCGGACCCCCGGACATGTAGGAGGACATATCTGGGGAAATACTACCACGGGAGGGTGGAGGGTGGGCGTGCAATGCGCTAACTGATTAGGGCAGGATTAATGAATGAGCCCTTAGGCCCATATTCTATATACAGCATTTTAACTTAGGCGCCAGTAAGCGTCCCACCGTCACCTACATTAAGTCCAAAACGCGGTTTAAAAAGCGGACTTAAAATAAAATTCAAGGCGCCTACTGGCACCCAAAAAATGGTGCAGGAACTGCACCTCCAGAGTCGCTTTACAGCGCCCAACGCCACCGTAGGCGCGGCTAATGCCGGACGTGGCGCTAGGTGCTGTTCACATCAAAGGTAGGAGCCGGACATGTAGGCATTGAAAACCCTGGCCTACCTGTCCGGCACCTACCTTTGCCGAAGGCCCGGATTCTCTAAATCACGGGATTGAAACGCAAGTGGCGGCCGCTATTAGAGAACCAGGGCCTTACTGCCTACAAAATGGACAACAATAAGGCCAAAGGCTGTGCAGTAACGGCACAGAGCAACAAAAAAAGGAAGGAGGGGTCCAACCTTGTCTGCAGAAAAAACCAACCAGGAACAAACAAAAACAAACTGCAGATGTGTACAAGATGCAGGCAGAATTTATTGTGACAAATATAAATTTATAAAAACCTTTTTACCAAACAAGGGACCCGACACGGTCCGTGTTTCGGACAAACCTTCGTCGGGGGTCCAATATGCAAAAAGGTTTGAAAAATATGCCACAAAAAATATAGAATAAAAAATCATAAACCAAAAGGTCCAAGTTGGCGATTCTTGGCGTATTGGACCTTTTGGTTTATGATTTTTTATTCTATATTTTTTTGTGGCATATTTTTCAAACCTTTTTGCATATTGGACCCCCGACGAAGGTTTGTCCGAAACACAGACCGTGTCGGGTCCCTTGTTTGGTAAAAAGATTTTTATAAATTTATATTTGTCACAATAAATTCTGCCTGCATCTTGTACACATCTGCAGTTTGTTTTTGTTTGTTCCTGGGCAGTAACGGCAACATTACATTGTAAAATGGAAAACTGGCCATTTTCCCACCGTGGCAAAAATTGGCCTTAAGGGCACGATAAGGCCTCTTTTTTTTTGCTGGTGGGTGGCTGGGTGGGTGGGGGAGTAAACATTGTACAATGGCTATAAACATCCTGAAGGCAAACGGAGAACATCCTTGCACGTAATGACGTACCGTAGAGCCCGTATTCATTGAAAACGTTTTGCATGTCCTAAAGCAAATGCCATGTGCAGCCACTGCTCTTATTCCCTTTACCAACCAAACATTTTTAATTGTGCCTTAAGAATTCTTTGGGAGGCCCATATGAGATAGATTAAAGCACTGCCAAGTAGATGCTGTCCAAAACCTACTCAAAATCTGTAAGTTAAGAGGGTCCAAAGCAAAATTAGAACACGTGCCCTAAAAAAAAAAATAAAAAATAAAGCCACGTGTCCTGACCCAAATTCAGATCTTCATTTGTCAGTTTTCACACTACGATAAAGTTGAACAGGATCAGTATTAACCTTATTCTGCTAGGCCTCATCCCATATTTTTAAGCCTGCTTATATGGCAGGAGTAGGGAACTCCAGTCCTCGAGAGCCGGACTCCGGTCGGGTTTTCAGGATTTCCCCAATGAATATGCACTGAAAGCAGTGCATGCAAATAGATCTCATATTCATTGGGGAAATCCTGAAAACCCGACTGGAATACGGCTCTCGAGGACCGGAGTTCCCTACCCCTGTTATATGGTGACCAGTGGCGTGCGGTGAGAGCTTTCAGGGGAATTCAGTGAATCTCCAGCTCTCCAGCCCTGCTTTATTTATTTTTGGTTCATTTTTGCTTAATGCAGTTTGATTTGTTGTATAGGCAGTCTGTTCAACCAGTCAAGTTGCATCAAACAAACAAAAAAAAAAAAAGCAGGGCTCTTGGGCTGGGGATTCTCCAAACCCCCCTGAAGGCCCTGATTGCACAGCTCTGAATTTGATTGGCTGAGCAGCATCTACCTGTTGCCTGCTCAGCCAATCAAATTCAAAGCAGCGCCCTTAGGGTCTTTAAAGGGTAGGGTGAATCCCCTGAAGGCCCTGACCGCACATCACTGATGGTTACCCAGGCAGAGATGTCAAATCGCCTAGTTCCAGGCTGGAGATTTCAGGACAGTTCTGGATTTCTGATCACTCCATCATGGTATGCAGGGTGAATTGTAGGAGCACTGATTTCAATGGACAGGACCAGGCACTATAAAATCCCACACTGCTTTTGGGATACCCGACGTGACTTCGCTGAGCCAGTTGACTTCGCTCAGCAAGTCCCCCAGCACCTTTTATTAATTTAATTTAATTTAATTTTACTTTCGTTGGCCCACTGCCTGGAACTGGGAGCAGACAGGGAGGCTTGCCGGCGTGGGAGCGCACTCCGCCCCTCCCCCAACACGACGTGACTTCACTGAGCCAGTTGGCAGGCTCAGCGAGTCTCCCAGAACCTTTTTTTAAATTTAATTTTGTTTTCGTTGGCCCTGCCGCCTGGAACCGGGAGCAGACAGGGAGGCTTGCCGGCGTGGAAGCACACTCCGCCCCTCCCCCGACACGACGTGACTTCACTGAGCCAATAAAAGGCTCAGTGCCTAACGGCGCGCAGCCGTTCAGCGTGCTGTCGAAGGCGCGCGTCAAAGGCGCCTTAGCGAGCAACTTTGCGAAGCGACCAAGAAGCGACTCATCCCCACAACACTACCAAAAGTAAAACCAAAAGTAAAACAACAGATAAATCACCAAAGTCCCCCCACCATCTATTAACTACTTCCAATCACCAAAAATGAAGCTACAATCACCGTGCCCAGCACTTCCTACTGATAATTCTTCTTTTAACCAGCTGGAAGACAACAGCAAATAACCTCCTCCCAACACCCGCTACAAACATAAACAAAACCCTCCTCCCAAATAGGAGAACTTCAATTGACAGCAACTCTAACCTACAATCTAACACTCAACATTCTATTACCACAGCATGGGGAAGAAGACCAACACACCACGCCAGCACCCTAAATCACTTATATACAAAAACAAAGAAATTTGATCATGTAACACCACTTCTTAAGAATGCCCATTGGCTTCCGGTATCTCATAGAATAACTTATAAATTATGCTTACTTACTTTCAAATCATTACTCTTTAAAACTCCTGCATTTATTTTTAAATTATTAATTCCTTACTCCTCGAATAGAATATTACGGTCAAACGAACAACATCTATTGACAATTCCTTCTCTCAAGATCATCAATACAAGACGACAATTTATTTTTTCCGTTACGGCCCCTCAAGTCTGGAACTCTCTTCCTATCTATTTGAGAGAAGAACACAACCTCGATAAATTTAAGACTAATTTAAAAACATTTCCTTTTAAAGATGCTTTTGAGTGTTAGTTCTCCCTCTTGGTTTTATTAATTGTGTTGATTTTGATTATGGAATTTTATATCCCCTACCTTGTGTTTTTTTCCCTGACTATTCTATTTATAATATTTTGTAGTTCAATTCCCTTTTTCCTTGTTTGTGAAGTTTGTTAATAGTCTGGTTTGATTTTAAGTCTATGTTAAACATTGTATTACTCCTTAATATTGTAATTTTTAATGTTTATTATTTATATTCATCGCTTTGAAATGTGATTAAGCGATTAATCAAAAACACTAATAAACTTGAAACTTATATACCCAAATACAACTCATAATTATCACACAGAGATAATCACACTCAAATGCGCTTACTTAAACATCAGAACGCTAGGCCCAAAAACAGAATGTATAAAAACCTGGATAATACATGAAAACCTGGACTGTCTTTTCCTCACAGAAACCTGGCTAACTTCCGACACAGACCCCAGAATAACCGAAGTCTGCCCACAAGGATACGAAATAACGGTGGTCTGCAGAGAGAAAAAAAGAGGCGGAGGATTAGCAATCTTAATCAAACAAGATCTAACCCTTAATATAATTGAAAAACCATCTAACCCATACATGGACCTATTAGCCTGCCAAATCTCAAGCACCACACTAAAAGACACACTAAACTGCATGCTCTGTTACATAGCGCCAGGAAACTGGTCTATAGCAAGAACTGAAGTGGAAGACTTCATATACCAAAACTCACTAATAACAACCTACAACCTACTCCTAGGAGACCTAAACCTAAACCTAGAAGACCAATCATCCAAACAAGTAGACAACTTTCTCTCATTTCTCAAAGCCTTAGCCTTCCAAATGCTAAATTCACAAACAACTCATGAAAAAGGCCACCAACTTGATATCGCAGCCTTTATGACACACCAACCATCCCTAACTGAAATTCATTCATCCAACGGAACATGGTCCAGATCCATCTGGTCAGACCACTACACTTACACCTTCAACATCAACTGGACCAAAAACAAAAAAACCACAACAAAACTCAATAAAGTAACATACACCTCACAAAAATACATCGAACCCTCCAAATTCTGGACTAAAATAGATGAAATAATTCAAGAAAACAACCACGAGGACTTCATCTCAAAATGGGAAAGATTATGCATCAACACCCTTGATGAACTAGCCCCATTGCAAACCAAAACCAGAACCAGCAGAAGATCAGATCAATGGTTCGTCTCTGAACTGCTACAACTCAAAAGACAATGTAGACGACTAGAAAGAAAATGGAGAAAATCGAACTCGGATCATACAAAATCCGCCTGGAAAAAAATCAACAAACAATACAAATCACAATTATAGGACAAGAGAAAAGCACACTACACCAACCTAATAGGTACTGAAACCCAAGACACCAAAAAACTATTCCAAATTCTAAAAAACCTAACTGACACCAAACCTTACCTGACCACTAACAATACCACTTCTCCCTCAGCCACTCTATTAGCAGAACACTTCCAAAATAAAATTACAAATGCAAGAGCTACCCTCAATGACAACCCTACCCCTCTTATCGAACTCTCAGTTCCCCCCCCAGATAGAGATTCATCTGCAGCAGACAGAATATGATCTCAATTCCCCAATATTCAATGGCCCGAATTCAACAAATACTACAAAAAATACAGCCATGCATCCTGTGACCTCAACAACTGTCCACCATATCTCCTAAAAACATCCAGCACAAAATTCTGTGCTTCTCTTCTAAAATGGATACAAATCACGCTCATAAGTGGCAACTACCCAACTAACTTACTAACTTCAGCGAAATCATCATTACCCCGATCTTAAAAGACCCTAAAGGACCAATAGACCAAACATCCAACTACAGACCCATTGCCTCTATTCCACTCTATGTCAAAATAATAGAAGGACTAGTTGCCAAATTCCTCACCAATTACCTAGAAAACCAAAACATACTCCATCCCACGCAATCCGGCTTCAGAACCAACTTTAGCACAGAAACACTACTAGGATCTCTGTTAGACACAGCCAGACAACATCTTAGCACAGGAAAAAAAATGATGCTCATACAACTAGACCTGACTGCTGCATTCGACCTGGTAGACCATAGCATCCTACTACAAATCCTAGATATAATAGGTATCACAGATAAAGTATACTCTTGGTTTGAAGGATTCCTAAAATCAAGAACCTATAGAGTTAAATCAGACAGAAAAATCTGAACCTTGGTCAAACCCCTGCGGAGTTCCCCAGGGATCCCCTCTATCTCCTACACTCTTCAACCTCTATACAACCTCCCTCAGCTCCCACCTGGACAAACAAGGCATATCCTCATATAGCTATGCAGATGAAATCACCATTCTCGTACCCTTCGATCAACCAAAACCCTCCATGACAGACACAATACACCAAACACTAAAATCAGTAGCGACCTGGATGAAAGATCACAAGCTGAAATTGAACCCAGACAAAACTAAATTCATCCTCCTCGAAAACAACAAAATACCAACCATAACCAACATTGAAATCAATGCAATCAACTACCCCATACAACCCACTCTAAAATTACTAGGAATAACAATCGACAGATGCTGCGCCATGCGACCGCAAATCAATAAAACAATACAAAAATCATTCTCAATCATGAGAAACTTAAGACAAGTGCGGAAATTCTTTGAAAAATCACAATTCCAGCTTATAGTACAGTCCCTAATACTAGGCCTACTAGACTACTGTAATATCCTCTACCTCCCTTGCCCTGCAAAACAACTACAAACAACCAAAACACAGCACTAAGACTCATCTACTCATTGAAGAAACATGACCACATTACAGAAGCATATCTCCAATCGCACTGGCTTCCAATACCAGCAAGAATACAATTCAAATTCTACTGTCTACTATTTAAGATTTTATACGGAGACAGTCCAAACTACCTGAACAACCGCCTCATCCACAACACCTCAACCAGACATAGGAAAACTTACACCCCATTCTCATACCCCCCAATTAAGGAAATCAAACGGAAAAAAGTATATGATGGCCTCCTAGCCACTCAAGCAGCCAAACTGGACAACCAAATCGCCAATCTACTGACGGCATCCCTCGACTACAAGACTTTTAGAAAAGAAATAAAGACCATACTCTTCAAGAAAGCCCTGAAAAAAGAAATAACACCGCAAGTTTCAAACACCACCTCTCACTAAAGCCAACTACCCCATACAAATAACCTTACTCATTTCTTACTCTCTTTGAAAATGTCCAAGATTCCTTTTTTTTTTTTCTGTAAGTTCTTGTTGTAATACTTCCTTGATAATTCTTTTGCAATCCGCCTTGAATTGCAAGGTAACGGCCGAATAGAAATCCCTAATGTAATGTAATATAAATTCAAAACCAGGATATATGCTTAAACAAATAGGACTGAATTTAAAATAGGTGATAAAAAGCAGAATACTAGCTTGGGATTATGAAAACCCACCACCACCTTCTTGAACAGTGCATAGAAATCTCTCCTTTGCAGGTTAAAAATAGGATTTTGTTTCTCATCAGAGAAGAGGATGCTGGGCATGTTGACTGCACCGCAGAGGAAAGCACTCCAAGATACGGAGGCAGCCACCAAGCTATTTTCAGAGCGCTGGAAGATCCCGGACTGTGCCAAGATAACAGATTTGTCACCTGTGTCATAAAAATTTGCCTTTCTGATCCGAGGAGAAAGGTGTGGGGATGTTTTAGGTTTTTAAAAGTGATAGCCCATGACAGCACATCGCAGAAAATCACAGGTGGCAGAGCTCCGCACAAGTCAGTGAAGCGGCAGGTGGTGTTGTGCCCGAGTGGCTGGCACTGTGACTGGATCTGTGGGAGTGGGAGGAACCCGGGGGGTCTCCAGCTGGCTGTACTCCCCTCTACCCCTCCCACTTGACAGACTAACTGGATCTGTGGTAGTGGGAGGAACCCGGGGGGGTCTCCAGCTGGCTTTATTCCCCTCTCCCCCTTCCACTTGACAGACCAAGGCAGTTCTGGCTTCACTCCATCGCCTGCACAGACGTGCAGTTCTTTGAGAAATCCAAGGCGCGAGTCCTTCCTCGGTGCACTGGAGTCCTGGTACACGTAAATCAATCACACGTACGGTCAACATGGACGCCCTGAAAACCCAACTGGCTATTAAGCATTCTGGATAGGTTCGGAAAGCCCCTGCTTGCGTTCGGGGGAGGGAAAGCAAGGAAGCTGGAGACCAAGACTAAATTAGCCTGCACCTGGCTCTGGCCACCTCTGCCACCTGAATTTCTGTGCAGAGAGCACATAGGAAACCAGGAATGGTGCCAGCCACTAAAACACAGCACTAACCTATGGCATTAATTTTAATTCTTACTTGTAGAAAAGAAAAAGGCGAAAGGGAAGGGAAGGGTGGCTCTGCCATTGCACAAAGCAGTCTTTTTAGACACGGATTTAAATTCTATGCACATTGGAGCTCTGCATTGGCTTTGCTATTTCTTAACCTCTCCTACATTGCCTACTGTCTGCTTCCTGAGATCCATCACATTGCTTTCCTGCTTCCCTTATATTTTGGCTATAGCAGTACCCATATTACTGCTCTAATGCATACCATACTGCCACCCAAAGAGTAGCAGCATTCCAGAATTGAGATTGTGATGTCATAATGCCTCATTCCAGTAATGCCTAAGAGCCAACCTCATCAATGATGTCACAATGCATATGAGTCACCATACTGAGACAGCCCAAAGGTCCATCAAGCCCAGGATCCTGTTTCTAACAGTGGCCAACCCAGGTCCCAAGTACCTGGCAGAAATCCAGAGTAGCAACATTCCAAAGCTGAGATTGTGATGTCATAATGTCTCATTCCACCAATGCCTAACAGCCAACCTCAGCAGTGATGTCACAATGGCTGGATTGTCCTGTACTTGGCTCACATAAGAGCATAAGGAAAATTCAAGCTGTGTGGGGACTGGGACTTATATACCACTTTTTTTGTGGTTATACAACCACATTCAAAGTGGTTTCCCTATCTGTCCCAATCTATCTAATGCACCTGGAACAGTAGAGGATTAAGTGACTTGCCCATGGTCGCAAGGAACAGCATGGGATTTGAACCCACAACCTCAGGATGCAGAGGCTGAAGCTCTAACCATTAGGCCTCACTCTCCTCCTTTTATCCTCAGCCTCTTGTTTTCTGGCAGCAAAGGTGTGAGGTCACTGAAATGCTTCACACCAGATTCAAAGATGCAGAACACGGTTAGTTGTGTAACTGGCATTGCAGTAAAGATCAGTGTATGTAAGAGAGAATTATCTTTTCCTGCCGTAAGAATTGGGCATAAACACCCAGCAAATGGAAAAAAAATTTCAAAATGTCTAAACCTGATTTAATATCATCAGGCACCAAGGGACTAAAAGCTTTTTAAGTGGGACAGCTCAAATGTCCTATACTTTATTTCCCAAACGATAGACATGAAAGAAAGTTCCTCAGTACATCTGGCACATAGTGAAAAGCTGCTGGGGAAAGACAGACTGAGTTGAGTTGCCCCTGGATGGAGGTCTCAAAGTAGAAGTAGCACTAAAGGAAGCTGCATCCTGCTCTTAGCCAGACGTAGCTGCATATGGGAGAAGCTGGGATTGCTTGAGAATCGGACTGGAGATTTGGAAGGTGGACACTGATGCTAGATAAAGCTCTGCAAGTTGGAGAGTTTGCATCTCTAGAAGTTTAGAAATAGCGTCATCTGCACCCAAAAAATAGCTGTCTTCTTCCTCTTTTGAACAACAACAAAGAAAACGCACCCATAATTCCACAGAAAAAAAAGGAAATTCAAAGCAAGAAGAACTTTATTGCAAGTATAAAAGACAAATGGTGAGAGCAGTCAATATAAAATCAAAAAGATAAAATCAATATAAAAAATATATCAATATAAAAAATATATTATCACCTAATATATCTGCTATATATAAAAAATGTAAATCCGTTGTAGAAATGTCCAAATAAACAACACAATGTGACTGAAGTCAATATAACTGCTGTACAAATTGATATTGCGGACCCGCCATGGCCCGTGTTTCGGCTATGGATAGCCTTTCCCGGGAGCCCGCTCTATGGAGGCGGTTTTAATTAATAATGGATCAGCCGCCAAGATGATAAGCAGTACGAATCGATTATAGACAGGAATAAAAAACGGAATCCAAAAGCAGCGACAACGCCATCACTTTTTTCTTTTGTGCCCTATGCGCCTACGATGGCGTCATCTTGGCGGTGTCGGGTCCGTAACATCAATTTCTTCCTCTTTTCGCCACTGCCATCTACCGTCTGGAGAGCTTGGTGGAGCGTTAAGGCCAATCAGAAAACCTCCTGTCCCGTTGAGTCTGAGAATTGTCTAGCATGCCTGAGTGTTGCTTCTTCTGCTACATCTGGAGAACAATCTTATACCGACAACATTGCTGTAGCAAACAGATATGAGCAGAAGAAAAACAATGAAGGTGACTGGTGTTCAATCTCGTTTATTGAACTTAAAGGCTCGACACGATCGTGTTTCGGCCCTAAGCGGGCCTGCCTCAGGAGTCTGAATGTGTGGCGAGATAATGTTTGTGTGGCTATTCAGTCTTCAATTGTTAATTCTGTGTTCCAACATGTGTACACTGAATGATTAGAGCAATAAGTGTATGGAAGTGGAAAAGAGCGGCAATCAATAATACTCCACCGTCGCGTCCTTCGGTATGCGCCTCTCACAGATATTATGCATTTTTTCATTCTTATTCTGTTTCTTTTTCCTGCTCTTGTGTTCAACTGAAACCACGTCTAGGGCTTTGATGTCATGTGCCTTCATTTCTAATCATAATAGGGCTCCAGAAAAAAACAAAAAAGGACATCCAGATTTTATTTCCACTGAAAGTAATGGAAGTAAAACCCGGATGTCTCAATCCATCCTCCGTTTTCTGGAGCCATATGGGGGTAGGCAATTCCGGTCTTCGAGAGCCGGAGCCAGGTCAGGTTTTTAGGATATCCACCATGAATATGTATGAGATGGATTTGCATGCACTGCCTCCTTGAGATGCAAATCTATCTCATGCATATTTATTGTGGATATCCTGAAAACCTGACCTGGCTCCGGCTCTCGAGGACCAGAATTGCCTACCCCTGCCCTAGACCATAAAAGGAGTGGGTCTAGGATAATTCATCGCGGTTGTTTCAGGATGAGACTGAGTGAAGAGGGGTTATACCAGAGAAAAAAGGGTGATGTAATGGGACTATTCTAAACTAAACTAAACCTTAGGTTTGTATACCGCGCCATCTCCACAAGCGTAGAGCTTGGCACGGTTTACAGGGTTAGGTTGAAAAGGAGCTACAATGAAGGGTTATAGGAAAGGAGCTAGGAAGAAAAAGAGGGACAGGGTACCAAAGAGCAGGAGGTGTTAGATTTTAGAAAAGAGCCAAGTTTTCAGGGGTTTGCGGAAGGATTGGAGGGAGCTTGAAATTCTGAGCGGGGATGTGAGGTTGTTCCAGAGTTCTGTGGTTCTAAAGGGGAGGGATGTTCCTAGTTTTCCTACGCGGGATATACCTTTTGCAGAGGGGAATGATAGTTTTAGTTTTTGGGAGGATCTAGTGGAATTAGGGTTAGAGGAGTTCCAGAAGAGTGAGAAAACGGGAGGGAGGATGCCATGTAGGATCTTGAAAGCTAAACAGGCACATTTAAAGAGGACTCTGGAGTGAACTGGGAGCCAGTGAAGTTTGGACAGGACTATTCATATCCGTAATAATAGCAAATGGAGAAAGAGCCCTGCCGATGCCTAAGTAATTGAAAAATGCCATCATAAATGGCAGGGTTGAAGCGCCTACCAACGTCTAAATAAAAGGCAGCTGAAATGGCCCCTGAAATCGCAGCTAAGAAGCTGCTTTAAGCTGCAGATCGCCAAAGTAGATGAGGCCAACTCTGGAAGTGGCATTAGGTGGGCGATAGCAGCTTCCCAGCCGTGAATCACGCCAAGATAGGCGGCTGAAATGTAGGCCTGGAAAACCCTGGCCTACATTTCAGCCCCTTATTTTTGCCACTAGACCTCAGTAGCCGATCGCTGCAGGAGAATCCCCCCCCTCCCCATCAGCTGAGTGGCCGTGATTCTGTAACCAGTGCCCAAGTCAAATTGCCTGTCAGTCATTCTAGGGTGCCAGTTGCAGAATCATGGCTTTGAGGAGACCCTGCCACTCAGCTAATGAAGATGGGGGGGAATTCTCCTGCCTTGATTGGCTTAGCAGATGCAGCAGGGAATTCTCAATCCCCCCACAGTCCGCAGCAGGAGGGATGCTCAATCCCTACTGCCGGCACACACATCCCCTACTCCCTGCTAACATCCATGGCAGGATTGCTCAATCCTTCCTGTCGGAACTCCCCCTGAACACCCCCCCCCCCGGCCGAAACCCACTCCCTCTAGCTGGCTGGCCCATTTCTTCCAAATGTCGGGCTTTCTCCTTTCCTGTGCATCCTGGGATGCACAGGGGAGAGGCCTAAGGCCCTGATTGTCCCAGGTGCCTAAGGCCTGTCCAATAGGAGGGGCTTTAGGCACCTGGGCCAATCAGAATCTTAGGCACTGGGCGTGGCCTAAGACTCCAATTGGCCACATCCCTAAGGCCACTCTCAGTGCATCCCAGAATGCACTGGGAAGGAGGCCTAAGACTCCAGTTTGCCAATCAGGGCCTTAGGCCCCTTCCTAGGGCATCCCAGGATGCACCAGGAAGGGGATGGCCCGCCATTCGAGAGAGGCAGGTTTGCCGGCCAGAGGGAGTGGGCCTCCCTCTGGCCAGCCTTCAAGAAAAAGGTATGGGATGGGGGGTTCGTGGGGGAGTGCCGGCAGGAGGGATAGGGCATCCCTCTTGCTGGGGATGTTAGGGAGGGGTGCCAGTCAGAGGGATTGGCCATCCCTCCTGCTGGGTGTGTTGCAAGGGTGGTGTTAAGAAGGATTGCGCATCTCTCCTGCCAGGGATGTTAGCGGGGGTGGGGGTGCAGGAAGGATTGGGCGGACAGGGGGGTTCGGAGATTCCCAGCCACATCTGCTCAGCCCATCGTGAGAGAGTAATTCCCCCCTCCCCCATCAGCTGAGTGGCAAGGACTCCTCAAAGCCGCTATTCTATAACCAGCACCCTAAAATGATTGACAGGCAATCGGTGGCCGCTTTTAAGGTTACAGAATCTGGCCCTTAATGTCTTTTCAGTAAGGGAAGGAAGAAAGTACTCAGAGTGATAGCAGTGCGTCTACGGAGCCCAGTGGACATATTGTGCTCTTTTGTTATCGATGTGAAAGACAAAGATATTAAGCAGCCTTTCTCCTGCCCCCTCCCAGTTTTTGCAAAAGCACTGAAAAGTGTTAACACATAGCAAGCTTTTTTTCCCCCCTGAGATTCCATTGAATTGGGTCACTGGGAGGGAAGCAGGAACAAGGAAACCAGTGAGTAGACCGACTCTTCCCTGCACAAGCCTACAAAGCTACCGAGACGAAGACAAGAGCCTTTTGTCCAAAGACTCCAAGCTTTTTTCCCCCCTTCCTAGCTTCAGCTCAAAACAAGATGCAAGCAGCTTTCAGACTCGCAGCCCGCCCACTTCCCCTATCGTGTCCAAACACCGAGCCCCCTTCTGTGATTTCATTTACATCCAACGCAATGTCCGGGCTTCCACAATACAAGAGAAACTCAGCTGGAAAGTCTCACTTTGCTCATTCATTCAGCTGGTCATATTTGACCCAACCATCTCACTCCCATTTACTTTTAACAGTACAGCCCCTATTTGATGAAAACGGCATTGCTTTTGAAGAATTATCCAATGTTCCACAATGAATCTTGGCTAAAAAAGAACATAATATCCGGATGACACAGCAGAGTACAAGGGTTCTCCCGAGGTCATTGCCAACTGCTTGGAATGTGTTACGGAAGTAGAATCATTCCTATTGTTGATACTGATTGGTTCCCACTGCTTTCTCTTCAATTACTACCTTTTCTTAGTGCATCACAATCATCTTTAAAGCAATGAATTATGATGTCATCAACCTAGAGAGAGGAACTTCCAGGGTGCAGAAGCAGATGGAGACGCGTATAATTTAGACTTGAAGAGGGTAGATTTCCACAAGTAAAGCAGTGCATTGCATGCAGAGATGACTTTTAATGAAATTAATATGCAGACTTACGAAGTTGGGGGTGGTTTCCTTCGAGGGCTATACATGCGGAGGGGCATTTTCGAGGGAAAAAAAAGTCTAAATCCAACTTGGTCATTTCCAGCTGAACGTTCAAAGTTTGAAGAACAAAAATGGCCATTTTCGAATGGCAAACTGCTGGACATCCAAATATATATATTTTTGAAAATCCTCTACTTAGATGTCTTGGCCACTGACCATCTAATCTTATACCCATTTTTGATCAGAAAAACATCCATGTTGAAAACATCCTAATTCTGACCATTTGGATGTGGGTGGAGCCAACATAGTAATGGACTGTCCACACAGCATCTGGACAAAGCAATGAGACACCGTAGAGGGCACTGCTGTGAACTTCAAAAACCCCTTATGATTTATAGTAAGCCCCCCCAACCCTCCAAAACTTACTTTACCCTCCTGTATACCACCCCAATAGCACTTATGACTGAAGGTGGCACCTATATGGCAGTATAGAGAAACATAGAAACATGATGGCAGACAAAGGCAAAATAGCCCATCCAGTCTGCCCATCCACAGTGACCATTATCGCTTCCTCTCTGTAAGAGATCTCATGTGACTATCCAGGCTTTCTTGAAATCAGACACAATCTCTGTCTCCACCACCTCTACCTCTAGGTTTTGGATGGGCTCAATAGAGAATAACACGGTGACAAAATTCATCACCGTTCCCGTCCCCACGGATAACCGCGGGAAACCATCTTCATATCATTCTTTAAGGAGAGAGGGAAGAATCAGAGTATGAATGGCCACAACCACTGACCCGCAAGCTTTGCTTTGAAGAATGCTGGTGTAGAAGGACCGAGGTTGAAACAGACACTACAGAATGACAGTCTCTGATATCAGGAGCAGATATTGTGATGTCATAATGCCTCATTCCACCAGTGCCTAAGAGCCAATCACATCAGTGATGTCACAATGGCTTCATTATCCTTGGCTCACATAAGAATCAGAGTATGAATGGCCACAACCACTGACCCGCAAGCTTTGCTTTGAAGAATGCTGGTGTAGAAGGACCGAGGTTGAAATAGACACTAGAAAATGACATGGGATTATTTCCTGCGGTTATCCGTGGGGACGGGAACGGTGATGAATTTTGTCACTGTGTCATTCTCTAGCTCATACCTTCTACCATAAATGTAGTGATTAGAGTGGTTTATGGGCCTAGGTCCTTCTCTCTATGGTTCTTTAGCCCACCTACCAGGCTACTTAAGACACCTGTATGCAGCTCTTCCAGGCTTCCCCATATCAGATGCTACTGTTTTAGAGACAGGTATGTACCTTTTTGTTCTCATTTTTATGTGGTGGAAGGGGATCAGTGAGCATTGGGAGTGTGGGGGTATCTTACCTTTATGCATGCAGTGATCATCTGGTCAGTTTAGGTACCTTTGTGGCACTTAGACTCTTCTAAAACAGGTCTAGTTGAAAACAAATAAGTTCTGTCCAGGATGTCTTGCAAAATGGTGATTATCGCTTAAAGACATCCATGTCTAACACGCCCTTAGGCACACCCAAAGCCCAGCCATAGCACACCTACACCATGCCCATCTCGTGCTCTGGACACAGAGAGACTGGAGAACCTTGCTAGATGTATAGAAAGGAGGTTTCGATTATCAGCACTTGGATGTCCTGGCAATTAGGATGTCCAAGTGCTGATTTAGGATGCTTTTTGGACATCTATGAACATAAGAACATAAGAATTGCCACTGCTGGGTCAGACCAGTGGTCCATCATGCCCAGCAGTCCACTCCCGTGGCAGCCCTTAGGTAAAAGACCAGTGCCATAACTGAGACTAGCCTTACCTGCGTACGTTCTAGTTCAGCAGGAACTTGTCCCTGGAGAGTGTTTTCCTTTATAACAGCCTCCGGAAGAGCATTCCAGTTTTCTACTACTCTCTGGATGAAGAAGAACTTCCTTACGTTCGTACGGAATCTATCTCCTTTCAACTTTAGAGAGTGCCCTCTCGTTCTCTCTACCTTGGAGAGGGTGAACAACCTGTCCTTATCTACTAAGTCTATTCCTTTCATTATCTTGAACGTTTCGATCATGTCCCCTCTTTTCAAGGGAGAAGAGGCCCAGTTTCTCCAATCTCTCACTGTATGGCAACTCCTCGAGCCCCTTAACCATTTTTGTCGCTCTTCTCTGGACTGTTTTGAGTAGTACCATGTCCTTCTTCATGTATGGCGGCCAGTGCTGGATGCAGCACTCCAGGTGAGGGCGCACCATGGCCCAGTACAGTGGCATGATAACCTTCTCTGATCTGTTCGTGATCCCCTTCTTTATCATTCCTAGCATTATGTTTGCCCTTCTCGCTGCTGCCGTGCATTGCATGGATGGCTTCATCGACTTGTCAATCTGAACCCCCAAGTCTCTTTCCTGGGAGGTCTCTCCAAGTATCGCCCTGGACATCCTGTATTCGTGCATGAGATTTTTGTTACCAACATGCATCACTTTGCACTTATCCATGTTGAACCTCATTTGCCATGTCGATGCCCATTTCTCGAGCTTGATTATGCCACTTTGTAGATCTTCGCAATCCCCCTATGTCTTCACTACTCTGAATAACTTCGTATCGTCCGCAAATTTAATCACCTCACTCGTCGTACCAATATCCAGATCGTTTATAAAGATGTTGAAGCGCATGGGTCCAAGCACCGAGCCTTTAAATGTTAGCTGCCAAGTCTCAGACCATTCTTCAAGCTTCGCTAGATCCTTCCTCATGTTACACATCTTCAGGAGCGTCTACTATATTGCAGATTTTGGTATAATCCACAAAGAGGCAAATATTACTTGACAGCCCTTCAGCAGTATCGCTTACAAAAATGTTAAAAATAATAGGCCCATGAACCGAACCTTGAGGCACACCACTGGTAACATCCCTTTCCTCAGAGCGATCTCCGTTGACCACTACGCTCTGTCGCTTTCCACACAGTTCCTGACCCAGCCCGTCACTTTGTGACCCTTCCCAAGGGCAATCAGTTTATTTATTAGACACCTGTGTGGAACACAGCCAAAGGCTTTGCTAAAATCTAAATACACCACATCTAGTGCACTCCCTCTAGGCCAGTGTTTTTCAACCGCTGTTCCGCGGCACACTAGTGTGCCGCGAGATGTTGCCTGGTGTGCCGCAGGGCCGCCGGGCCCGGAGCTGACAGGGGGCCCGAGGCAGGGGCGCCAGTAGCTCGCCAAGGCAAAGTGAGTCGATCACCCAGGACTCACTTTGTCTTGGTGATCTAATCTAATCTAATCGATCTAATCTATCGAGCCGATAAGTCTTCTTCTCCCCGACGTCAATTCTGCAGTCGGAGAGGAAGTTCGGGCCAGCCAATCGCTGCCTGGCTGGGCGGAACTTTCTCTCCGATTGCAAAATTGACGTCAGGGAGAGCATGCGTCGGCGTCGGCTTTGGGGCCTGTTATCCATTGGTGGGTCCTGTTCCCCGATGGCAGCGGCAGTGGCAGTGGCTTGGGGAACGGCAGGGAGAAAGAAAGAAAGGGGGCAGGCAGGGAAACAGAAGGAAAGAAGAGAAACAGAAAAAAAAGAAAGAAAGGTCAGGGAGAGAGGAAGAAAAAGTTGGGGGAGGGAATGAGGTGTGGAGGAGAGAAAGCATACAGGCTGATAGAAGGGAAGAAAGATTGGATGCACAGTCAGAAGAAGAAAGTGCAACCAGAAATCACCAGACAAGGTAGGAAAAATGATTTTATTTTAAATTTAGCAAAGTGGAGGCAGTATTACCACAGTTTTCAAAGGAATTTGCCCAAATAACTTAATAGTTAACTGGGTAAATTCCCAGAGATGAAAACTTCCCTTCACTTACTATGCACAGTTCTGAATTTATATCTGCTGTCTATATTT
The DNA here is from genome assembly GCF_902459505.1 of Geotrypetes seraphini. NCBI lineage: Eukaryota > Metazoa > Chordata > Amphibia > Gymnophiona > Dermophiidae > Geotrypetes > Geotrypetes seraphini. The sequence goes on from NC_047085.1 coordinate 17,648,470, forward strand.
TACAATATGGTCACCTTTTACTAAACCGCAATAGTGGTTTTTAGCGCAGGGAGCCTATGAGCGTCAAGAGCAGCGCTGGACATTCAGCGTAGCTCCCTGCGCTAAAAACTGCTATTGTGGTTTAATAAAAAGGATGGAGGGTATATTTGTCTATTTTTGTATGCTATAAAAACCAAATACAGAGAGAGACTGAGAGCTGTTGACGAAGAGCTACGTGTGTGTCTTTCTTCGATTCCAGCCAGAATATCAGCTTTGTGTTCAGCCAAACAGGCCCAGGTTTCGCACTGAATAAAGTATTTTATAATTTTTATAATTTTTATTTCGTAATAAAGTAATTATAAAATACTTTCTTTGTGTTTATTTGATTCCTATTCAAGAGAATTACTTTATATATAGTCAATATAGGCACAGAGTTAAATTTTTTAACATTTTCTAATGGTGGTGTGCCTCGTGATTTTTTTCATGAAACAAGTGTGCCTTTGCCCAAAAAAGGTTGAAAAACACTGCTCTAGGCAATGCTCTGGTCACCCAGTCAAAGAAATTGATCTGATTTGTCTGACAAGACCTGCCTAGGGTTGCCAGATTTCCTCTTTGAAAAAAAAGGATGTCTGGCCCCGCCCCATTCTACCTCCAGTCCCTCCCTGTTCTGCCTCTGGCTCCACCCCACTCCTCCCCCAGCCACGGCCCCCTCACAAACCTCCCTGAGTTCGAAGGCTGCATTTGGATGCCTTCACGCATGCGCGGACATGGACGCAATGACATCACATGCATGCGCGCACGCGAATGACATCATCACGGTGACGGCCACGCACGTGCAAAGCTGCCGGGTTTTGGAAATCCCTCCGGGTGCCCGGACAGTCCTCTAAAAAGCGGACAAGTCTGGGTAAATCTGGACATATGATAACCCGATATGGAGCAGCACCTAAAATACAGACGCGCTCAGGCGCTGTTTATAGAATCTGGCCCTTAATGTGTCTTTATATCTAATGCTGAAACAAACTATTGCTTTCTCGGTGACTTCTTAGCAATTTGTCCTGTGTAAGAAAGGTCAATAGATTTGTTTTCTTTAGAGCTAGGTCTTCTTTATTATAACTCTCTTCCCTCACGTACCCACCCACTGACTTCCAAGCATGCAGATTAAGCTAAATGCACGTTTCCTGACATAAATGATGTTCTGACTGAATTATTGCTCAATATATACATAATAATAACATTAGTATGATAACAATTCTTATAGACTAGTTCTATTCAAAGCACGATGACATAATTACCATTGTTCCCGCTGTAATTAGCAATTTGTCGTTAGTAAAAACATTACAGTAATATTAATAGCTATAATATACACATAGGAAAGTCGGGATATTCTGAATTATGGCCATCAAGTAACTCATTAAATTCAAAAATTCAAAGTAAGATGGTGCTGCTGCTGTCAACACAGTGCTGGAGAGACGGCGCATTTGTTCTTTGGATTTAACGAGCTTCTGGTGAACATGGAAGCTCGAGGTAGCAGGCGCACTGGTCCCCAAAGAAGAACGCTCGAAACCTGGTGCCAGGTTGGGCCAGAGCAGCGTATCGTAAACTAGTGTGCCTCCCCAGAGTCCCAAGTATGCTGCGAGACACCGGAGAAGAGAAGAGGCAGCCGGCACCAGTGCCTCTCATTCTCTCCACGCCCCCTTCCCTTCCAGCACCAGGGCGCCATCTGGAGGGCGTTCGCGCATGTACGGACACTGACACATCGAATCACGTTGACGTCCGCGCACTTCCGGATGCCTCGAGCTGCAGCCACCGCGTTTAATGTGCTGTGGCTTCGCAAAGTCTGCGCGACACTGGGCTAGAGAAACAGCCGTCAGGAGCACCAGTTCGTAATATGTGTAATATGTTGTACCCTCACTTTTTGCGTTCTGTAATTTCGCTGACTGTCCAGCTTTCTACCTTGGGTTGCATACTTGAGATCCATATTTACCTCATGTCTATTTCTTATGTAATATGTTGTACCTTCACTTTTTGCATTCTGTAATTCGCTGATTGTCCAGCCCTCTTTGATGTGAACCGCCTAGAAGTCATCTGACTATGGCAGTATAGAAGAATAAAGTTATTATTATTATTATTATATTAATACATAAGAGAAGCGACAGATTGGTATTTATTTTTCTGCCGCGGTATTTATGGTTTGTGTGTCTCAGACTGCGAAGCTTTCAGTAATATCCACTGAAAGATGGCGCATACAGTTTTATAAAAGGATAAAGTGACTGAAGGATGCAACATTAATACATAGAATTTTAGTGCAGTGTTGTGAACTCATGGGTTATGATAGTTCACAAAGCAAATGAAGAAAAAGGTCTCCAAATAGATCCACGGTAAAAAGGAGAAAAGCACAGGCAAGGAAAACTGTGGAAACGATGATGTAAAGACCGCTACTACTGCCCCTATCGCACTTCACCGGCTAAGGAATTTACCTCATGCGTTTTAGCATTTTTTATTTTTTGTGGGTCAACCAGAACAGACCCCCGGAAGAAAGTTGTCAAATACCGAAACACGGGCTGTGTTGACTCCATGCCACAGACTTATTCCTGGATGTATCATGCACACGCGTCGGTAGCACGTCAAAAGCGCATCAGACATCGGCGCGCCGACAATCGTGCACCAATATCTGCACACAGGACAAATGCGTACCACCGGTTCTGCTGCTTTTACGCCTTACCGTTAGGAATATTGCTACACCTTGGGTTTTGGCCAGGTACTGGTGACCTGGATTGGCCACCATGAGAATGGGCTACTGGGTTTGATGGACCATTGGTCTGACCCAGTGAGGCTATTCTTATGTTCCTATGTTCTGAGGGGGGGTAGGGGTGAACCCCCTCATTACACTTATAACTGCTTGTGCTCCTGCTGGGGGGGGGGAGAAACCTCCCCCGCACTACACTGAAACTCCCAAACAGCGAAAGAACGGAAGTTTTCAGTGTACTGGGGAATTCCATCTCCCGACCCCCCCCCCAATGGGAGCGCCAACTAGTTCTAAGTGTACTGGGGGGGTTCCCCCCACCCCCATCAGAACACTAACGGTAAGGCGTGAAAGCAGTGGAACCGGCAGCACACAATCGTTCTGCACGCATATGTCAGCGCGCGATTGTCAGTGCGCCAATGTCCTGTGCGCTTTCGGCGGTGTACCACACACATCGCTTTTACTTGTGAAGATTTTTACACTTGATCAATAAACTGGTTATTCAGATCATCGTTTCCACAGTTTTCCTGGCATATGATAGTTGCCAAAATCTTTTAGGTTGGTAGGGTCTTTTGTGTGTTGCATAATTTAGATGTGTATGCTATTTACACATATAACTGCTGAGGAACCCTCCTTGGTGATCTAAACATGCGTATATTATAGGAGAGGCATAGTGGGAGGCAGTAAATACATTAAAATACCTCAGCTGGTTACACAAGCCAAGCGTGGCTTTTTTCAGTTGAAAGAATTTCAAGAACAAGGGGGCAAAGGGTTAGATCCAGATGAAGCATGATGAAAGTATTCACTACCCAAAGGAAGGTATACTATATAATAGTTTCCCAATATGAGGAGAGAATTAAAGAAAATGCTAGCAGAAAATGCCAATATTGGAATTCAAGAAAGCATCAGACAGAGAGTGAGACAGAATTATTATTAATAACAATTCAAGACGGTATAGAAGAACAACAAGAGATGCTGTAAGGACAGCGAGGTTACATCCGTTAGATTTGGGAAGGTGTGGAAGACAGTTGAGTGAACGGGGTGGTGCGGTAGGGAGAACGAGCGTATTAGAAGAGGTAAGAGATGAGCGGAAAAGAAGGATCAGATAAATTTGTCGAATAAGTGGGTTTTCAGAGATTTTCTGAATGAATGGTATGTTGGTGCGTTCAGGATTAGGTCACTTAAGGTGTTGTTCCAAATCCCTGCTTGAAAGGAGAGTGTAGTTGAGGAATCTTTTGAATTTGTATCCTGTGGGAGAAGGAAATGTGAACAGTAATGTTCCGTGAGAGAGGCGGAGTTTGACCTGTAGGGTGAGATGTTTCAGGAGGTAGGTGGGTGCGGTGCCGAGGAGGGTCTTGAAGCAAAGGCAACCACATTTGAAGATTATTCTGGCTTCAAAAGGTAGCCCGTGAAGTTTCTTGTAGTATGGGGTGATGTGGTCAGATGAGTCTCAGTTTCTTGATGGTTTTTTTTTGTGAGATCTTAGGTAGATTATGTTGCAGTGAGTTCAGGACTAGAGAATGGACCAACAGTCTGAATGATGTGAAATCGAAGTATGGTTTTAGTGTACGTAGGTTCCATAATAAATGGAAGCATATTTTGATTAGGATGTTGATATGGGCTTCAAGTATTAGTTGCTGATCTAGGGTAACTCCTAAGATTTTGATGGTAGGGTTAATTGGGAAGTCCGTTCCATTTAGGTTGATTCTGTTGGTTTGTTTGTTGGGGAGGCCATAAATATCTTGGTCTTTTCCGGGTTTAGCTTTAGTTTGGAGTTTGTTGACCATTGTTCTACATGGTTGATGATTGATGAGAAGTGTCTGGTTTCAGTTGTCAGTGTAGAGATGGGGATGATGACTGTGATGTCATCCACGTAGATGTATGATTGGAGGTATAGTTTGGAAAGCTCCTGGCCTAAGGAGGAAATGTATAGGTTAAATAGGGTGGGGGATAAAGGGGAGCCTTGGGGGGACACCACAGAGGTTGGTCCAGATCTGGGAGTAGGTTTGCTCACTGGTGATGTGGTAGGATCGGTTTCTAAGGAAGCCTCTAAACCAGTTGAGAACGTGTTCTGAGATACCTATGGCTGAGGTGAAATTGGTGTGTATTTCCCTGAGCTGAGTAGTTATGCGATGTGATCAATGATGGAGGCTAAGGCCGTTTCGGTGCTGTGGTGTGAGCGGAATCCCGATTGGTGTAGGTAGTTCGTAAGGGCAGCGTTGATTAGGCCTTCTATCACTTTGGTGAAGAGGTGATATTGGCTACTGGTCTGTAGTTGGATGTTGTTGATATGGGGTCTTTGTGGTTCTTTACAATGGGCGATATGAGGATTTGGCCAAGATAGGTTGGGAATTCACCGTTTGCCATTAGATGAGCGATCCAGTCGAAGAGCATGGCCTTGAAAGGGGTGGGGGCTGCTCTCATGATGGTGGGTGGGCAGAACTTTATTTTTCTATACCACCAACACCCAAAGAGTTCTAGCTCTAGACAAAACAAGAGAACTGAACAATTCAGTGATGAAATTCAGAACATATGAGAGCAAAAGTTACAATATACAGTTTTATAGTACTATAGTATGAATACTATGATGTAATCACCAATCAAGTAACAAATTTCTTGAACAAATAGGTCTTTACTAATTTCCTGAAAGTGCAATAGGATGCAGTTTGTCGAATCATATCATCTGACCAAGCTTGGACTTTACCTGCTTGATAGGCCAAGGTTCTATCAAAAAACTTTTTATAACGGCAGTTTTTGGGATTAGGAAAAGTAAATAGATCAGAGCAACGAGTAGACTTAATCAGACTATACAATTCAAAGTGAGAGAAAAGGTAGAATGGAGATCATCCAGATAACAATTTATAACAAATGCACGCGAATTTGAAAAGTATTTTAACTTCTATTGGCAAACTGGTCAGTTGTCAGTAATACGGGCTGACATGTTTCTGTTTCTTCAACCCGAAGATTAAATGGACAGCTGTATTTTGAATTAACCTTAGTCTTCCAAGGATTTTTTTATAAGATCCCAAATAGATTATATTGCACTAATCAAAAATGGACAAGATTAAAGCCTGTACTAGTAATCTGGAAATATTTTTTAATAGTGAGCAATTTCCATAATGCGAAAAAACATTTCTTAACAAGTATATCAGTATGTTTATCAAGTATATCAGGTAGAACTCTAATGAGGCATGAGTTCATGCAGGATCTGAGCAGCGTAGCGAGGGTAGAAGGTGCCTGGAGCAATGGCACCCCCTGTGTCCTCCTCTCCACTTCCCTGTGCCTTCTGCACCCTACATGTCACAATCCTGCCCTCCCTTCCCACCCCAAACCTCCTTAAATCTTCACCAGCGCGAGCAGCTTCTATGGCCTGCTGCTCGCACTGGTGTTGGCTTTCCCTCTGATGTCACTTCCTGGTCCCACGACCTGGAAGTGATTTCGTAGGGAGCCAGGCTGGCGTGAGCAACAGGCCAGAGTAGTTGCTCGAACTGGCGAAGATTTAAAGCGGTATCGGGTGGGGGACTGGGAAGGAAAGGTTCGAGCATGCCTCCTGAGATTTCAGGTGTGCCGCGGCACACTGGGGAGGAGGAGAGGCACCAGTGTCGGCAAGAGGCACGTCCTGTAGGCAATCAGCCAGTGCCTCTCCTTCTCTCCGGCCCTGTTTCCTGCTTGCACTCCCTACTGGAGTCTCAGGGCCCATCTGAAGTGTCTTCACACATGCACGTGATGTCATCACGGTAACGCCCTGCACACTTCCGGATGCCTCAAGCTGTGGCCACTACCTTTAGTATGCTGTAGCTCGAGAAAGTTGCGGGACGCTGCTGTAAACCCATGGTGGATTTAATGGCATCACCTCTGGATTTCATCTGGCTAGCCATGGCAGACCTTTAGATTAACAGAATTCAGTGAATAGGAAGCAAACTTATCAAAACTCGTAAATCCCTAATCAATTCATTTGCATTAAATTAGATATCACAATCAAGCTAGCAATTAGCAATAATATTTAAAAAAAAAAAACCAAAAACAAATGGCACCGTAAGAGGTAGTGATACCAATCGATTTCACACCGCTAATACTGGACACCCAGCTATTATCATTGGTTCCGCTGCTCTCAGGAGAAAAATCACAGTGGAAAAAACTCCCAATTGGAGTTACACAGCTGTGCTAAAAAAAAAACAAAAAACACCCCCCAAAAAAACAACAACCCCTCTAGCAGTCTATATTCTTAGAAATATCTAATTAATAGCCCACAGTAATCCCCCGTTACAAAAAAAAAATCCAAAGCATGCAGTTCTCTAGTTGAAGCTTTTTTTCCAAAACTGTATATTCATCAAAATAATCCAAGATAATCCATGATTTATCTGCAAATAATATGGGAAAGAAGATCTCCCATATACAAGAGGCCACTGAAAAGTTCTCAGCCCAACCAACATGCTGGGGTAGTCTCCATCGAGGGCTATACACGTGGAGGGGCATAATCAAAAGATACGTCTAAATCCGTTTTGGGCCTAAGTCGGAAATAGGAAAAGGTCCATTTTTGAAAAATATGTCCAACATATTTTTTTTACCAAAAATCGTCTAACTGTACTTCTAGTCGTCTGATCGTCCAGACTGCTAAGTCGTCCATCTTTATATCCCATTTTCATCCAAAAATTTGTCCAAGTCAAAAACGCCTAGAAAAAGACCTTGTAGATGTGGGCGGGGTCAGCAAAGTGATGGACTGGACACCCAAACTTTGCACCAGAGTAGTGGGGTACCTTACAGGGCACTGTTGTGAACTTCACAAAAAGGGGGCCATATGTATATCTCATCACAACAACCTTATAGATCATGGTGAGCCCCCCAAAACACCCCCCAGAACCGACTAGACCCACCTGTCTACCACCCCAATAGCCCTTATGACTGCAGGTGCCACTTATATAGCAGTACATAAAGGTTTTGGGGGGGGGTTTGCGGGGTGCACATGTTTCACCATGCATGCAGTAGTTAGAGTGGCTTAAGGGCCTGGGTTGTCCTTTCCATGGTTCACTAGCCCATCCCCCAGACCACTTAACCCACCTCTGTGCAGCTCTACTAGGCTTTCCTATGCCTATGCCCCTAAGAATGCCTACGGCCACTTCCGGGCATCCTTACACACCCCTAAGCACTTCTGTAAGCGCGACAACGGTTCCGTAAATGAAGATATCGTTCACCGCCTTTTTTAGAAAATGTGCTTCCGGCTTTGAGAATTTCCCCCTCACTCCCGCAATTTTCCACTTTTTTTGTTCTGTATTTTTCCGATGCCCCCCCCCCAAAATGGAAAATCGCTGAACTAAGGGCTCTTTTTACAAAGCTGCGATAGCGGTTTGAGCGCACGCTTAGCGCAAGCTCAACTGCACCGCACGCTAGACGCTAACGCCAGCATTGAGCTGGCGTTAGTTCTAGCCGCGTAGCGCGGGTTTAGGGAGGGCTAAAATTCCGCGCTCGCTAGAAACGCTATCGCAGCTTGGTAAAAGGAGCCCTAAGTATAGAGCCCTTGCTGGAGAGTGCTCCAACTTTGCTGACTGGGCTGAGAACATTTCGGCAGCCCCCCTTGTAGCTGCCAAACGGCTAATGTCACAATCAAACTGGCGTGCTTCTGTTTCAGCCGTCACGCCAGTTTCAACGTCCTCTTCGGCAACACAGTTCCATTACATCCCGACTTGGGCCACTTGTTTCACGTCTGGTGGAGTCAGGAGGGAAGACATTTTGCGCAAGACCTTTCAGCATGCCGACTCCAGGTCTCAAAGAAGCACCGGTGACAGAAACAGATCGACATCAATTTGACTGTGATATTAAAAGTTTTGCAGCTGGTTTTTTGGTTTTTTTTTAATCTTTATTCATTTTGAAACTTACAATAAGTGCGTCAATATGTTAAAACAGATTAACAATAAATATATCACTTAATACACTATCCCCTCCCCATTCACGGTTTCCGCACTCGTGATTTCACATAATTATGATTTTTTGGGGGGGAGGGGGAAAAAAACAAACCCATATTTTTGCCTCCCCCCCGCCCCCCGGCATCACCTGGTGGTCTAGCGGGCTTTCGGGGCAGAAGCGATCTTCCTACGCTCCTGCCCCGTGTAGATCGCCAATAGGAAATGGCTTTGGGGAGTTCCCGTCGTAGTCTCGAGAAACTACGGGAACTCACAGCAGCCATTTTCTATTGGCGATCGGCACGGGGCAGGAGCGTAGGAAGATCGCTCCTGCCCTGAAAGCCTGCTAGACCACCAGGTAAAGCCGGGATGCCGGGGGGAGGTGGGAGGGAGGCGAGGGTGGGTCAGAGCCAGATATTTGCGGTATTTCCCTATTCGCGGTCCGGCTCTGCCCCTATCCCCTGCAAATAATGAGGGAGGTGTGTAATCATCAATAGTACAAATGATATATTCTTATCTCCCACCCTTCCCACCCCTTCCTATTATATAATCAATACCTTGTATAATATGTAATCATAAAATTACTCCCCCTCCCCCCTCATAATTGAACCTGTAAATTTAAGGGAAAAAACATCATCTAATCAATACAATATTTTGTTAATGGCTCCCACTCATCTTGAAATTTCCTAAAACATCCTCGCTGTATTGCAATAAATCTTTCCATTTTATAAATATGACAGTTGTATAGGAGATCTTCTTTCCCTTATTATTTGCAGATGGATTATCTTGGATTATTTAGAGGAATATACAGTTTGCGGGGGGGGGGGAGAGATTTTAAATAGAGAACCGCATTCTTTGGATTTTTTTTGTAACTGGGACAATTAATTTTTTATTTTTTTTTTTAAGAAAATAGCCTGATAGGGTTGGTGTTTTTGGGGTTGGGTTTTTTTTTAAGTACAGCTGTTTTTCTCCTATTGGGAGATTTTTCCACTGTGTTTTTAAATCCTAAGGACCAATCACTGGGTCTCCAGTGATCGAGGTGTAAAATTGATTGATATCACTGTCTCTTGAGGTACCATTTTAAAAAGATATATTATTGCTAATTGCCAGCTTGACAGTAATTAGAAAATCACACAGTGACAAAATTCATCACCGTTCCAGTCCCCGCGGATAACTGCGGGAAACCATCTTCATGTCATTCTTTAAGGAGAGAGGGAAGAATCAGAGTATGAATGGCCACAACCACTGACCCACAAGCTTTGCTTTGAAGAATGCTGGTGCAGAAGGTCCGAGGTTGAAATAGACACTAGAAAATGACATGGGTTTATTTCCCGCGGTTATCCGCGGGGACGGGAACGGTGATGAATTTTGTCACCGTGTCATTCTCTAACAGTAATCCCTAGCTTCATGCAAACTAACTGATTAGCGATTTATGCCACCTTTAAATGATAACAAAACAAAAAAGGGACAAAACACTTCGAGTCCCTTCACAGAACAGACACTGGAAGCTGATTATCAGAAATAATGGGCCAAAATTAGTTAATAATGTATACTTTTGAAGCCCCTGACAGGAACCCTCTGTGATTTAGGGCTCCTTTTACTAAACTGCGTTAGGGTATTAACACGCAGAATAGTGCGCACTAAATTTCCACGTGTGCTAGACGCTAAAGCCAGCATTGAGCTGGCATTAGTTCTAGCCACGTAGTGCGGGTTTAGCGCGCACTAAAACGCTGCGTGCGCTAAAAACATCCTAAGATCTTTTCTGGACATTATTTGGATATTATTGCTTATTTTGGACATTAACCATTCTTCAGCACTTTGAACCCTTTGATATTGGGGAGTCCCTGGACATCGTGTACCTGGACTTTAGCAAAGCATTCGATAGCGTACCACACCGCAGGTTGCTGAGCAAGATGAGTTCTATAGGATTAGGCGACACATTGACGAAATGGGTTGGGAACTGGCTTGGAGGTAGGCTTCAAAGGGTGGTGGTGAACGGCACACCCTCTGAAATGACGGAGGTGATCAGTGGAGTGCCACAGGGCTCGGTCTTGGGCCCAATCCTATTCAACATCTTTATAAGGGACTTGGCAGAAGGGCTTAGGGGTAAAATAACATTATTCGCCGATGACGCCAAACTAAGTAATGTAGTGGGCAAATGCACAATAGATGATGTTTCAATGCCCGACAACATGATGCACGACCTACTCCTACTGGAGCGTTGGTCTAGGTCCTGGCAACTCAGCTTCAATGCCAAAAAATGCAAAGTTATGCACCTGGGCAGCCAAAATCCATGCAAAACTTACACCCTAAATGGCGAGATCCTTACAAGAACTGAAGCAGAACGCGACCTAGGGGTGATCGTCAGTGAGGACATGAAGGCTGCCAATCAAGTGGAGCAAGCTTCATCCAAAGCAAGACAAGTCATGGGTTGCATACGCAGAGGCTTCGTCAGCCGAAAGCCGGAAGTCATTATGCCATTGTATAGATCCATGGTGAGGCCCCACCTGGAATACTGTGTGCAATTCTGGAGGCCGCATTATCGCAAGGATGTGCTGAGACTGGAGTCGGTTCAGAGAATGGCCACTCGGATGGTCTCAGGACTCAAGGATCTCCCATACGAGGAACGGTTAAACAAATTGCAGCTATACTCACTCGAGGAGCGCAGAGAGAGGGGGGACATGATCGAGACGTTCAAGTATCTCTCGGGCCGCATAGAGACGGAGGAAGATATCTTCCTCTTCAAGGGTCCCACGACAACAAGAGGGCATCCGTGGAAAATTTGGGGAGGGAAACTACGAGCTGACACCAGGAAATTCTTTTTCACAGAAAGGGTGGTTGATCGCTGGAATAGTCTTCCACTACGTGTGATCGAGGCCAGCAGCGTGCCTGATTTTAAGGCCAGATGGGATCGTCACGTGGGATCTATTCACAGGGCAAAGGAAGAGGAGGGATCTATTCACAGGGCAATGGTAGGGGAGGGACATTAGGGTGGGCAGACTGGATGGGCCTTGGCCCTTATCTGCCGTCTATTTCTATGTTTCTATGTAACTTATTGTAAGGGGATGGGTTTTCGATACGCTTTTTGTTCTTTCTTTCCCCTCCCAGCGCTTACACTGACCCCCCTGTTTTACAAAACCGCAACAGTGGTTTCTGGCGCGGGGAGCCATGCTGAATGGCCTGCGCTGCTCCCGACGCTCAGAGGAACTCAATGAGCGGCGAGAGCAGCGCGGGCCATTCGGCACGGCTCCCCGCGCTAGACACTGCTATCGTAGTTTCGTAAAAGGAGGCATGAGTGTTTGCTTTATTGGTATTTTTGACCATGCAAATTTCTTTACGGTCTGACCCAGTAGTAGCAATTCTTATGTTCTTATGACTATACTAGTCTTTAAGCCCTTTACATTAACGGGTGCTAGAATAGATGTGTCTGTCTGTCTGTGTTTCTTTCTCTCTCTCTCTTTGGCCACTGTCTGTGTCCTTCTGTCTTCCCCCCCTCCCGAGCAAAGCTGTCTGCCCCCAGCACACCCCTCCCCCCAGAGCAGCCCCCTTTCCATCTCCCTGACTGTCTCTCCGTGGCCTCTTTCTGTATTCCCCCCAGAGCAAAGCTGTCTGCCCCCAGCACACACCTCCCCCCAAAGCAGCCCCCTTTCCCTCTCCCTGTCTCTCCATGGACCCTTCTGTCTTCCACCCCAGAGCAAAGATGTCTGTCCCTAGCACACCTCTCCCCCCAAAGCAGCCCCCTTTCCCTCTCCCTAACTGTCTCTCCTTGGCCCCTTCTGTTTTCACCCCCAAAGCAAAGCAGCCCTCTTTCCCTCTCCCTAACTGTCTCTCCATGGACCCTTCTGTCTTCCCCCCAGAGCAAAGCTGTCTGTCCCCAGCACACCTCTCCCCCCAAAGTAGCCCCCTTTCCCTCTCCCCCTGGCCCCCTGTATTGTTCCAGTTCTTACCCTCCCTCCATCCCAGCGTCTTCTGGCTTGCTCCTCTTCAAAGCAGCCTGCAATCGTGGCCGGCTTTAGCGAACCTCGCAGGCCACTCTCCAACTCGGTAGCACGTTCCCTCTGATGCAATTCCAGGCGTCAGAGGGAACATGCCACTGAGGTTGGAGAGCGACTTGCGAGGTTCGCTAAAGCCGGCCACGATCGCAGGCTGCTTTGAAGAGGAGGATCAGCGGCGGTGGCGGCAGCGATTGGTGAGTGAAGGCAGGAGAGGGGAAGCTCCAGAGTGTTCCCTGCCGAGGACACGGGCAGGGAGAGAGCTTGCCTGCGCTTCCTCCCACGGTTGGTGAGTGAGGGCAGGAGGAGGGGAGTGCTAGAGCGTTCCCTGCCGCCGGGTTATAAAATAGAATCTGGCCACGGATCAAAAAACACGTCCGCAGGGATCATGAAACCCTAAGTGCGCATGTGCGCTTAGGGTTTTATTATATAGGATGATGTACGGGGCAAGACTTATTTAGGTTTTTTAATCTGGTGCTGGTCACCTATAAGTTTCCTGCCTGGGGCTTAAAAAGTTTACTGTACATAAATAACTAATTTTTGGCCCATGCTGATATGTCCCATTATTTATGATAATCAACTGCCAGTGTCTGTTCTGTGAGGGAACTCAAAGTGTTTTGTCAATTTTTGTTTTGTTATTTCATCAGTAGTTTGGCCAGTTTTCTTGGGGGTTTTTGGGTGACCTTTAGATTATCACATTTCTTCATCGATTGACAATGTGCAATTAAAGTGACATTGCTAAACACTATTAACCCCCCAGACTGAGTCAGATGGGCACCGGGCACCCATGTTTTGCTGAGGAAGAACCATGCTTATTCCTGCTCCAAGGAAATTCATTTTCTTACAGTTCTGGAAAGGAAAAGTCCGGGGACCCTGGATCTTACCTATTTGAGGTGCTGGGTATCCAAATTGCTGCAGGTCGTCAAGGTCTTCTCGCTTTCGGTTATCGGTGGACCTCAGTGACTGGCTTCTGGAATTATAGCGTCCATTGTCTACAGCAAGACAATTGGTCACATAAGTAACTGGGCCTTGATTTGACTCAGATTGACTCTCGTCACAAAGTTACATGACAGCATTGACTGTGAGTGGTTTGCACCATCTTTCCCTCACCCCCAAATCAAATCACTTTTACAAGAGGGGAAGGCGTTATTGGCCACTTGTAAATGGATGATACCCCATGGTACAGTACAATTCTTAGCGCCAGAGAACCTGTCCACGGAACATGGAAAAATAGAACCATATATCTTACTCAGGTTTTGATCTACAGGGCAACAATCTGGAAAAAAAAGCAAACTGCAGCATTTTATTCTTACGTAACCATGGCTACCACTGTTTTCAACAGCAAGGATTCAACCTGAGTGCTGTACTCGGGTCGCCATTATATGCTGACATTCTCTTAAATAGTAAATCAGCGCACCAGATGTGGATTATTTTCTACGGTATGCGTCTATAGGGGCTACGTCACGCCACACCACCTTAGAGTATTAATAATAATTATTTATTTTTCTATACCGCCATACCCGAAAGTTCTAGGCGGTTTGCAACAATTCAGCATGGAACATACAAATCGTTTGAGATTCGGCAAGTTGAATGCGTACGATATGGGAAGAAATTCTTACAATGTAAGAAAAAAAAAAAAAATACAGACAATTCACCCCCTCATTATCTAACGTGGTATTAAACTTTAAACCAATACGAAGAGAATCCCGTACAGGCTTAGGGAGGACGATGTCTGCCGCAACGAAAACGAAATCCTCACTAAGGCCCACTTCTACAAAGGTGCGCTAAGCATGTTAGCGCGGATTTAGCGTGCGGATTTAGCGCGCTAACCGCTAACGCATCCTTAGCTTAACATGCGCGTGTTGGCGTTTCGCACGTGCTTGGTGCGATAATATTTATCCCGCACTACAAAGCATAGCGCCCCTTTGTAAAAGAGGGGGTACGTAGATTGGGAAGTGGAACACAATGCTATAATTGATCACACATATATGCAAGTGAATAGATATAAATAAGTATGTATAAATGTGGGCGTGTAAGGGGAAGTGAAATTGAGGTTTTTTTTTATTCTTTATTAATTTTCAAGCTTTGACAGTGTATTACAATTAATATAACTTTAACAGATTGCATAAAATACACCATATTACACACATTATTAAAGAAAACATCCATTTCCTCCCCTCCTCCCAATTATTAATATATTAAATCATATTATTTATTACAATATTATATTTAAATATTTTTAAACTCTCCCAAATACTTTACCCTCCCCTCCCCCCACCCTGGATGTGTACGGAAATCTAAGAAATAAAAGATATCTCTCTACTATTGTATGTTAACAAATGCAGTCAATGGGCTCCATAAAATTAGTTTGTTGATTCTAATCAGCCACGTGTAACACCGTTGGGAATTTATTTTCTCTGGTGGAGACCTTATAACTGATTTCACTTCCCCTTACACTCACATAATTATACTTATACGAAGGTCAGTTCATAAATAATGCACACTTTTTTTTTTTTAATTTACATGTTTTTGGGGTTTTTTTTCAAGTATTTCTTTACAATCCTTCAATATAGTCTCCCTGCTTTGTAATGATCGAGCCCCAATGTCCGGGAAGCTTCATTATTCCATCAAAGACACCGTTTTTGTTCAGTTGCCGAATGGCTCGGGTACCGGCAGAAAAAAAAGCTCTTCCAGAGATGCAGAACAATGTCCACACATAGGTTATTTCAACTTTGGAAAAAGGTCGAAGTCTGGTGGACTCGTGTCTGGACCATAGGGAGTGTGAGGTGAGCTCCATCTTCCCCATGACCAAAAAAATTCGACAAGCTCAATCAAAAGTTAAAAAAACGATGATTTTTTGCTTAAGATCATGAAGGCATCATCATCATAGACAAAGTTCCATGTGGAAGAAGTGTCACAGCAGTGTATTATCGTGATTTTTTGCAAAAAATGCGCAGAAAAATGCACAAAACCTGACCTCAGTTGCTCTTGGCTGGGCCACTCATCCTTCACGACAACGCTCGTCCGCACATAGGGAATGTCGTCATTGAAAAACTTCGTGAATACGGCTGGGAGGTGTTACCTCATGTTCCCTATAGTCCAGACATGAGACCACCAGACTGACCTTTTTCCAAAGTTGAAACAACCTATGCCTGGACATCGCTTTGCATCTCTGGAAGAGCTTTCTTCTGCCATTACCTAAGCCATTCGGCAACTGAACAAAACGGTGTCTTGGATGGAATAATGAAGCTTCCCAGATGTTGGGACTCTGTCATTGCAAAGCAGGGAGACTATAGTGAAGGAATGTAAAGAAATACTTTGAAAAAAATAAAACATAAATTTTTTAAAAAATAGTGTGCATTATTTATGAAATGACCCATTGTGTGCCACTGCCCAATCTACTTAGTGAAGACTAAACTTTAAGCCCCGACCCCCAGATTCTATAACTGGCGCTCAAAACTTTGCAAACAAATTTGGAGGTGTGCCCACTTTGCATGCACAATTTATTTGAGTAATGAACCAATCAGCACCAATAATTAAGCCCTAACAATGAATTATGAATGCTAACTGGCAACCATTTAGATTTGCTTCATACGATTCTATAAAGATGCGCTTGCAATTTTTTTTTTTTTTTCATGGAATTGAAAAGGGGGTAAGGCCACGGAAGGGGCACGGGCAAAGTCAGGGGCGTTCCCTAAATATGCACACAGTATTAGATTTCAGGGGATCTTCGCCAAATTTATTTGCAAGTGTTTACAGCGGGTTTCAGCTGATGAAAATCCTTGGGCCCAGAGTTGAGCGCGGATACCAGCACTGAAAACGATTCTAAATAAATAGGAACTAGTCTGCAGACAACGCACAACTCAGAGCGCCATTTACAGAATAGGGATTAACGCTAATTTGGGGGGGGGGCACCATTTACTGATTCTAGACCTGAGTAGATGCTTAAATGCATCCCCCTGAATGCACTTATGTGCGTAAGAGCTAGCAAAATATTCAGCGCTAGTCTACTGTACACTTTGTAAATCACTCAAGGGTCCTTTTGCTAAGCTGCATTAGGTATTAACGCATGCCTCATGTGGGGCGACCTAAAGCGTCTTGCGTTAGTTTTTGCATTTGCACACACTGGCAGCACAGTAAATATTTGTTGTATGTTTTAGGGAGTGTGTCAGGGACAGAGAGTGGGAAGTGAATTACTAGGGAAGTGAATCCTATATAATAAAACCCTAGCCGCACATGCGCACTCCTACCTGCGTGTTCCGTTTTCCCTGATCCGTGAGATGTAAGTCTGTGGCGGCAGGAGTGCGCATGCGCGAGTCCCCAGCCTTACAGCACCTAACTACGCTCGCGGCAGGACTGGCCGCCAGCGCTGGACTCCCTGCTCTCTCACGGCAAAAAAAAACCCAGTAAGTTTTTCGCGGTCTGAACCCTCCCATCCCTTCCCGACGTCTGACCGCCCCCTCCCACTTCCCTTCCCGCGGTCCAGACTCCAAACCTGTCTGCAGCACTCTACACACGCTGCTTTGGGGCCTTCTACTGCCCTGATTTGCTCTGCCACGTCTCTGATGATGTCATCAGGGACGTGCCAGAGTAAATCAGGACAGTAGAAGGCCATGAAGCAGCGTGTGTAGAGTGCTGCAGACGCTACTAGAGTCGGCAGGTTTATCGGGACCGCGGGAAGGGAAGGAGGGGGGGGGGGGGAGCAAGGGACTAAGGAAGCTGGACAGACTTCTATCACCCGTTAATGTAACGGGCTAAAATACTAGTTACTAAATAATCACCAAGGAAAACTTGATACTAAGTAACAGAATAAGCAGTCCCTGATTGTCAGAGCTATATACATTGTATCATCTTTATAAGTGCTCAGGGAAAAAAAGTGTTTGTGATGCAGTTTAGTTTCAAGATTATTTAAAATTTGATAAACCGCTTATCAGATATCTAAGCGGTGTATGTAATAAACATTATATTAATATGGGTTAAGAAATACTGATCAACAAAACGAATTATTCACACAAGCGGAAAAAGGGAAGAAATACATAATTTGAAAGGACAGAGATACAAAATAGGAATGAACAGTAGGGGGGAACTTAGTAAAAGAACCCTTCAGGATGACTGACTTCCTGAAAGACAAGAGTGGGGCATAATGGGAGGAGGGAGGGAGAATAAGTAGTGGCAGATGTGAAGAGAGGTCAATGGAATTTCAGTCTCGTCCCCCACCTCCTCCTCTATGCATGAGGTCGGGCAAGTTGTGAATGGATCGATAGTTCAAGCGTGGGGGGGAAGCGAGCTTCGCTCCCCAAAAATCATGACCATATTTAGTTTATGGGATTAGCCTAAAATATTTGGGACTGTCTTTTGTCAGCTCAACCCAACACGAGCGAAGATTAATATTGCCTGAAATACAAAATTATATACCTAGATTAACTGTCTTTTTCTGTAAAAATGGATTTACGGAGGGGAGAGGGGAAACGCTAAAATATCCTACCTATCAGTGCGTGTGGCATTAGAAAGCCCTCTGATGGGAAGAGAGGACAGAATTTGCACTTGGTAAGAATCCTGCATCTTATTTTATACTTTAAGTGTAAGCCCGAGAGCTCGTCTCGACGGGCAAAATTTAATACTGGGCTGGAAGGCCCGTTAGTCGCCCGTCGGTATTAGGCAGGTAGGGTAGGGTAAAAAAAAGGTATTGGAAGTGGAGGTGGGTCTCTTTCCTGCCTTGACCAATCAAGACCCAAGGTTTGAGTGGAGGGGGTGGGGGTGGGGAGTATTTAAGCCGGGACTTTTGGGGGTGGGTCAGGCATTCCTGATTTCCAGAAGGTGGCTTTCCATCCCTTCCTCCCTTCCATGGGTGGTTCGGTTGGCGCTGAGGCTTTGGGATGTCAAAGTGGCAGTGTCCCGAGCTACCAAGCGTCCTTTGGGGGGCGGGCTCATCCGGTGATGAGCGGTAAGAGGATGTGAGTTTGTGGGAGCGAGCGTCATGGAATGATAATGTTAAGGGGCATGGAGGTCATGCCACCCCCAGGCCCTAGCTGAGGATGACGGGGAAAATTAGGGAATTAAAGGTTAAAAGTCTGTTTTTATGGTAGCTCGGATTGTTATGAGGTTTTGTTTAATTGCTATGTCGTAATTCCAAAAAACCGGGCATTATTTTTTTTTTTTAATGCAATTATAGGGACGCCAATAAAATTATCTGTCCTAAAAGGAAATTATTTGTAAAATACTAAGAAAGTGAAGTTGTTCCGCACTGAATCTACATGACTTCGTAAGATTAGGCAAAAGCATTCATAAAAAAAAGACATGCATTTAAGTCAGTTTATGTTCAAACGAGAGCTGCTTCCGTACAGTATGCTAAATCACATATTCATCCTCCGGCTTTGGGTATTATCGGCCTTTGTAGTGCACTGCTCGACTATTAGCAAGGATTGCCTAGCTGTTTCTTTTGGCCATCTGGGAATCCTTCTGCCTCCATTGAAATGTCTGAAATGAAGTTGTACTTTAATTGCATGGATAAGTTAAAGAGGGAAATCATATCTTGTTTGGCTTATCGGATTTTCTGTATTCCCCGATGTCATGCTGTACATGTTTACTGATGGGTTGGCTGGAACGCATCAAAGAGGCTGCCAGCGATTTTGTTGGCCTGCTGAAAGGTTGAGAGAGCTCACGATCATTTGTGTGATTGGGTTTTTCGGAACTCTTGCACGCATAATCGCGGCTACTGATTATCCATGCAATTGCGCACGCCTAAGACCGTCATTTTAGAAGTACATTGATGGCAGTTACATGTGTAAAACTCAACGTTAGAAAGCCAGGTATTCACTCATGCATGACCAATCTATGCGTACGCTAAAAGGAGCCATAGACTGAGTGATCTATGGGCAGGGTAAGAGAGGAAAAATGTTACTTATATTTTGCCCATTTCAGAAGAGTTATAAACATGAGAGTACCCAAGAAAGGGACTTGGGGGTAATGGTGGACACGACAATGAAGCCGATGACACAGTGCGCAGCGGCCGCTAAGAGAGCGAATAGAATGCTAGGTATAATCAAGAAGGGTATTACTACCAGAACGAAAGAAGTTATCCTGCCATTGTATCGGGTGATGGTGCGTCCGCATCTGGAGTACTGCGTCCAATATTGGTCGCCGTACCTGAAGAAGGATAAGGCATTACTTGAGAGGGTTCAGAGGAGAGCGACACGTCTGATAAAAGGTATGGAAAACCTTTCATACGCTGAGAGATTGGAGAAACTGGGACTCTTTTCCCTGGAGAAGGGGAGACTTAGAGGGGATATGATAGAGACTTACAAGATCATGAAGGGCATAGAGAGAGTAGAGAGGGACAGATTCTTCAAACTTTCAAAAAAATAAAAGAACAAGAGGGCATTCGGAAAAGTTGAAAGGGGACAGATTCAAAACGAATGCTAGGAAGTTCTTCTTTACCCAACGTGTGGTGGACACCTGGAATGCGCTTCCAGAGGAAGTAACAGGGCAGAGTACGGTACTGGGGTTCAAGAAAGGATTGGACAATTTCCTGCTGGAAAAGGGGATAGAGGGGTATAGATAGAGGATTACTGCGCAGGTCCTGGACCTGTTGGGCCGCCGCGTGAGCGGACTGCTGGGCACGATGGACTTCAGGTCTGACCCAGCGGAAGCATTGCTTATGTTCTTATGGGAAAGGAGGAGATAGTCCTTTCTGGATGGGCCATTTAGCCTTTATCTGCCATCATGTTTCTATGTTACTAAAGTTCTGTGACATCACAATGCAGGTGCAAAGAGCCTTAGCCTATAGGAAGAGGAGATGCAAATGTTAAGAGCCTTAGCCAATGCGCTTCCAGAGGACGTAATAGGGCAGAGAACGGTACTGGGGTTCAAGAAAGGATTGGACAATTTCCTGTTGGAAAAGGGGATAGAGGGGTATAGATAGAGGATTACTGCATAGGTCCTGGACCTGTTGGGCCGCACCGTGAGCGGACTGCTGGGCACGATGGACCTCAGGTCTGACCCAGTGGAGACACTGCTTATGTTCTTATGTTCTTATGATGTAAGGATTTACATTTGCTCTTAACCATTAACATGTAACACATTGCTAATTTGAGCAGGAGATAAGACTGTAGTTACCTGCTCAAATGAGCACTTTGCTATACATAAGAACATAAGAGCTGCCACATTGGGCCGTTCCCAACAGTGGCCAACCCAGGTCCCAAGCACCTAGCTAGATCCCAAGTAGTAAATCAGATTTTATGCTTCTTATCCTAGGAGTAAGCAGTGGATTTCCCCAAGCCATCTCAATAATGGCTTAGGGACTTCTCTTACTAGTTTTAAGAAAACTAGTAAAAACAAACTTGTTCAACCGATTT
This sequence comes from Geotrypetes seraphini, assembly GCF_902459505.1. Lineage (NCBI taxonomy): Eukaryota > Metazoa > Chordata > Amphibia > Gymnophiona > Dermophiidae > Geotrypetes > Geotrypetes seraphini. Next base: position 17,669,435 of record NC_047085.1, read on the forward strand.
GTAACCTAAATGCCCCTATTGCCCTGTCGCTTTACTCCAATTGAATTTTACCACTATCTCTCACTCCCGCCCTGTTTTCTGCCTACATGTATTGATGACTGTACAGTGCGCCTATTCTCGCTGATTGTTCGCTGTCTGTTCCAGCCCTTCCTATCCCTGCACCAGCTTACATATACTTTATAACTTTACTTTGTACCTATCTTCGCTGATTGTCCAGCTCCTCTTATTGTAAACCGCCTCAAACTACTACAGCTTTGGCGGTATATAAGAATAAAATTATTATTATTATTACTTTAGGAAACTATCCAAGCCTTTTTTAAACCCCGCTAAGCTAACTGATTTCACCACATTCTCTAGCAACGAATTCCAGAGTTTAAATGCACATTGTGTAAAGAAATATTTTCTCCAGATTCTTTTAAATCTACTACCTGGCAAGAGTGAATAAGCGATTCACATCTACCCTTTCCACTCCATTAAATATTTTATAGGCCTCAATCATATCACCCCTGAGCCGTCTCTTCTCCAAGTGGAAGAGCCCTAGCCACTTTAGCCTCTCCTCAAAGGGAAGTCGTCCCATCCCGTTTATCATTTTTGTCACCCTTCTCTGTACCTTTTCTAATTCCACTATAACATTTATGAGATATGGCGACCAGAAATGCACACAGTATTCGAGGTGTGGCCGTACCATAGAGCGAAACAAGGGCATTATAACATTTTCATCTTTGTTTTCCATTCCTTTCCTGATAATTCCTAACAGTCTATTTGCTTTCTTAGCAGCCGCCGCACATTGAGCTGAGGGTTGCAACGTCTCCTCAACAATGACATCTAGATCCTTTTCCTGGGCAGCGACTCCTAACACAGAACCCAGCATCACAAGAAGTTTGGTTGGTATTAGGATTCTAGCTATGGGTCTGTAATTAGAGGGGCTTGAGAGGTCTACATTCTGGGTTTTGAGGATTGGTGTGAGGGCAATTTGCCCCATAAGTACATAAGTACATAAGTAGTCGCCTCCGCCGGGGCAGACCAGAGGTCCATCCAGCCCAGCGGTCCGCTCACGCGGCGGCCCATCAGGCATATTGCCTGGTCAGCGGTCCCTGACTAATTTTATTGCCTACCTCTACACTTATCTCTAAACCTTCCACTGCTCTTATCTGTACCCCTCAATCCCTTTGTCTTCCAGGAACCTATCCAGGTCATCCTTGAAACCCTGTACTGTGCTATTTCTTATCACGGCCTCCGGAAGGGTGTTCCATGTGTCCACCACCCTCTGTGTGAAAAAGTACTTCCTTGCGTTTGTTTTAAACCTGTCCCCCTTCAATTTCATCGAGTGACCCCTTGTTCTTGTGGTTTCTTTCAAATTGAAAAATCTGTCTTTGTCAACCTTTTCGATGCCCCTCAGGATCTTGAAGGTCTCTATCATATCTCCTCTGAGTCTCCGCTTTTCCAGGGAGAACAGCCCCAGCTTCTTCAGTCTGTCAGTGTATGTAAGGTTTTCCATACCCTTAATCAGTTTAGTTGCTCTTCTCTGGACTCCCTCAAGCATTGCCATGTCCTTTTTGAGGTACGGTGACCAGTACTGTACACAGTATTCCAGATGCGGGCGCACCATAGCCCGGTACAGTGGCAGGATGACTTCCTTCGTTCTGGTCGAGATACCCTTCTTAATGATACCTAACATTTGGTTTGCTTTCCTCGAGGCTGTGGCGCATTGTGCCGACGCCTTCAATGTCGTGTCTACCATCACTCCCAAGTCTCTTTCCAGATTACTGACCCCTAGCATTGATCCCCCCATTTTGTAAGTGAACATCGGGTTTCTTCTCCCTATATGCATGACCTTGCATTTCCCTACATTGAAGCTCATTTGCCACTTTTTCGCCCATTCTTCCAATGTCGTAAGATCCCTTTGGAGATTCTCGCAGTCAACCGTGGTTTCAACCTTGCTGAATAGTTTGGTGTCATCTGCGAATTTAATGACCTCGCATTTTGTTCCCGCCTCCAGGTCGTCAATGAATATGTTAAACAGGAGCGGTCCCAGCACCGATCCTTGAGGAACCCCGCTCGTGACCCCTTGCCAGTCCGAGTAATGGCCCTTTACACCAACCCTCTGCTTCCTGTCTGCCAGCCAGTTTTTGATCCATCGGTGGACCTCCCCGTGCACCCCATGATTCCATAGCTTCCTGAGCAACCGCTCATGTGGTACCTTATCGAAGGCTTTCTGGAAGTCTAGGTAAATTATGTCTATGGGTTCACCTTTGTCCACCTGGTTATTTACCCCCTCAAAGAAGTACAACAAGTTTGTGAGGCACGACCTACCCTTGCAGAACCCATGCTGGCTCGACCTTAGCTGTCCATTTTTTTCGATATGGTCACAGATGCTGTCCTTAATCAGTGCCTCCATCATCTTTCCCGGGACCGATGTGAGGCTTACCGGCCTATAGTTTCCCGGGTCGCCCCTCGAACCCTTCTTGAAGATGGGCGTGACATTAGCTATTTTCCAGTCCTCCGGGATCTCTCCAGTTTTTAGGGATAGGTTGCATATTTGCTGAAGTGTCTCTGCTATTTCGTTCCTTAATTCCTTGAGCACCCTTGGGTGAATGCCGTCCGGACCTGGTGACTTGTCGCTCTTTAGCTTGTCTATCTGCCTGAGGACATCCTCCTGGCTCACCTCTAATTGGACCAGCTTGCTATCTTGATCTCCATTTTCTATTTCCTCTGGTTCCGGAATGTTGGATGTGTCCTCCCTCGTGAAGACCGACGTAAAGAAGTCATTTAACTTGTCAGCTATTTCTTTTTCCTCCCTCACTACTCCCTTTCTATCCCCATCATCCAAGGGCCCCACTTCCTCCCTCGCTGGTTGCTTTCCCTTTACGTACCTGAAGAATGATTTGAAATTTTTTGCCTCTCCCGCTAGTCTCTCTTCATATTCCCTCTTTGCTCTCCTAACCACTTGGTGGCACTCCTTCTGGCTTTCCTTGTGTTCCTTTTGGTTGGCCTGCATTTGATCCTGTTTCCATTTTTTGAACGATGCTTTCTTGTTACTGATCGCCTTTTTTACAGCTGCCGTTATCCATGCTGGGTTCTTTATTCGATTTTTCTTGCACTCTTTTCTGAACCTGGGGACGTACAGGTTCTGTGCTTCGTGCACCGTACGCTTGAGCAGGGTCCAGGCGCTTGGGATGGTAGTTGGCTGTGATGAAGAAGACTGTTTAAAAGTTTTGTTAGCCATTTTATGATGAAGTTAGGGGCTTCTGCAAGTAGACGAAAGACTAAAACGGTTAGGGCTCTTCAGCTTGGAAAAGAGACGGCTGAGGGGGGAGATAGGATTGAAGTCTACAAAATCCTGAGTGGAGTAGAACGGGTACAAGTGGATCGATTTTTCACTCCGTCAAAAATTATAAAAACTAGGGGACACTTGATGAAGTTACATAAGAACATAAAAACATAAGAAGTGCCGCTGCTGGGTCAGACCAGTGGTCCATCGTGCCCAGCAGTCCGCTCACACGGCGGCCCCCAGGTCAAAGCCTTACCTGCTTACGTTCTGGTTCAGCAGGAACTTATCTAACCCTTTCTTGAAACCCTGGAGGGTGTTTTCCCCTATAACAGCCTCTGGAAGAGCGTTCCAGATTTCTAAAACTCTCTGGGTGAAGAAGAACTTCCTTACGTTTGTACGGAATCTATCCCCTTTCAACTTTAGAGAGTGCCCTCTCGTTCTCCCTACCTTGGAGAGGGTGAAAAACCTGTCCTTATCTACTAGGTCTATTCCCTTCAATATCTTGAATGTTTCGGTCAAGTCCCCTCTCAGACTCATCTAGGGAGAAGAGGTCTCCCATCTAGTATCTCATTGTATGGCAACTCCTCCAGTCCCTTAACCATTTTTGTCGCTCTTCTCTGGACCCTTTCGAGTAGTACTATGTTCTTTTTCATGTGCGACGACCAGTGTTGGACACAGTATTCCAGGTGGGGGCACACACCATGGCCCAGTACAGCAGCATGATAACCTCAGATCTGTTTGTGATCCCCTTCTTAATCATTCCTAGCATTCTGTTCACCCTTTCCGCTGCCGCTTCGCATTGTGCGAACGGCTTCATTGACTTGTCTACAAGCACTCCCAAGCTTCTTTCCTGGGGGCTTTCTGCGAGTACATCATCGGACATCCTGTATTCGTGCATATGATTTTTGTTACCGACACGCATCACCTTGCACTTATCCACATTGAACCTCATTTGCCATTTCGCGGCCCATTCCTCAAGTGTGTTTACGTCTTGTTGTAGGTCTTCGCAATCTTTCTTTGTCCTCACTACTCTGAATAACTTTGTATCATCCGCAAATTTAATCACCAATAGGAGGAAATATTTTTTCACTCAGAGAATAGTTAACCTATGGAACGTGTTGCCAGAGGTTGTGGTAAGAGCGGATAGCATAGCTGGTTTTTAGAAAGGTTTGGACAATTTCCTGGAGGAAGCCTCTGCTTGCTCTGGATCGGTAGCATGGAATGTTACTACTCTTTGGGCTTTTGCCAGGTACTAGTGACCTGGTTTGGCCACCGTGAGAACAGACTACTGGGTTTGATGGACCATTGGTCTGACCCAGTAAGGCTATTCTTATGTTTTTATACTGCTGTAAGTGGACTTTTTATTTCAAGAGAATAGTAGTGGTTGTTTGAGATAAAGGCTGGAAGATGCTCCAAATTTGATGGGTTCGATTCTGGAGTTGTATGATTTGATTGGAGAAATACAGAGGCAGTAATGGTAGCTTTTTGACTTCTGATTGTACTTTTTAAATTTTATTTTGGAAGACGTCTGCTAAGGTCTCCAGATCAGTGTTTGATTGACCTAACACCAGGGGTGAATTTGTGGTACGTATTAGGCGGAAACATTTTTTATGTGAAAGTTATTGTTCTCAATTTTAAAGTGTTTAGGGGTTTTGTTTTGTTTTTTGGGGAGGGGGGATATTTTTCTTCTGCATTGTTATTGATTGAATATAAGTGCTTATTTTGATTATTAATTTTTGTATAATTTCTTGCACTTTGTATTGGATTTGAAAATTAATAAAGATTAAAAAAAAAAAAAAAAAGTGAATAGTACAAACACACTTGATAATTAATCAAAAAATATCTAAGTTGGCTCTTAGGAATTGGTGGAATGAGGTATTATGACATCACAATCTCAGTTCTGGAATGTTGCTACTCTTTGGGTTTGTGCCTGGTACTTGGGACCTGGGTTGGCCACTGTTGGAAACAGGATACTGGGCTTGATGGACCTTCGGTCTGTCCCAGTTCTTATGTGAGCCAAGTATAGGACAGTCAAGCCATTGTGACATCACTGCTGAGGTTGGCTCTTAGGCATTGGTGGAATGAGGCATCATGACATCACAATCTCAGCTCTGAAATGTTGCTACACTTTGGGTTTCTGCCAGGTACTTGGGACCTGGGTTGGCCACTGTTGGAAACAGGATACTGGGCTTGATGGACCTTCGGTCTGTCCCAGTTCTTATGTGAGCCAAGTATAGGACAGTCAAGCCATTGTGACATCACTGCTGAGGTTGGCTCTTAGGCATTGGTGGAATGAGGCATCATGACATCACAATCTCAGCTCTGGAATGTTGCTACTCTTTGGGTTTCTGCCAGGTACTTGGGACCTGGGTTGGCCACTGTTGGAAACAGGATACTGGGCTTGATGGACCTTCGGTCTGTCCCAGTTCTTATGTGAGCCAAGTATAGGACAGTCAAGCCATTGTGACATCACTGCTGAGGTTGGCTCTTAGGCATTGGTGGAATGAGGCATCATGACATCACAATCTCAGCTCTGGAATGTTGCTACTCTTTGGGTTTCTGCCAGGTACTTGGGACCTGGGTTGGCCACTGTTGGAAACAGGATACTGGGCTTGATGGACCTTTTGATCTGTCCCAGTATGGCAATTCTTATGTTCTTATGTGAGCCAAGTATAGGACAATCAAGCCATTATGACATCACTGATGAGGTTGGCTTTTAGGCATTGCTGGAATGAGGCATTATGACATCATAATCTCAGTTCTGGAATGTTGCTACTCTTTGGGTTTCTGCCTGGTACTTGGGACCTGGGTTGGCCACTGTTGGAAACAGGAAAGCGGGCTTGATGGACCTTTGGTCTTATGTTCGTATGTGACGCTAAGATAAAAAAGGATTCTGCATTAACAGTGAGATATCCGTCCTCATAGGGGGGAGTAGAGGGGTGGGGGGTGGGGGTTTAAACTATTAAAAGCACAAAAAACCAGTCTGGGATACTGCAGCAGATCTGGACAATAGACAAACTGGATGGAGCTGAAAGTGTTTACAGACACTTATATTCCAGTGTTATAAAAATTGTCTTTTAATTTGATGAAAGAATTAAACATGAAAACCATAAATCACTTTTTTCACAGTATTAATGATATTAATTTTCACCCCAGCTCACTGCTTTAAAGTTTTGCCACTTTGCTGACTCTTCACAGAGTAATTTGAAAATTGCAAAAAAAAAAAAAAAAAAAAATCAGGCTTAAATCGCTGACAACCTAATCAAACACGCGTCCGTGTCAGTCGAGAAAATGGGCGCAATTATAATCAGAGTTAATCTTGCACTAACCAGGCTGGTGTTGCTTCTCTGATATGAAAAAATAAATTCCACATTAATAGAATTAGCCCCCCGACTGCCTGAAGAAATTGGATTTAATTTTCAATATTCTTGAAGTTGTTGGTATTCCAGAGGCAGCGCCAGGGGCTTAGCGAGAGAGAGATCACAAAAGTTGATTTGAGGAGAATGCAGCTGCTTACAATCAGTCTCTCCTGTCCTCATCAGCCAAGGACATCTCTCTTCCCATCACCAGCCAAGAAAAAGGAGTTACTTATGGAAAATGTTTCATACATTTACTTTATTCTGAGCTCCTTTTATTAATTAATTAATTTATTTATTTATTTATTCATTCAATTTTTTAACCCGTTCTCCCAAAAGAGCCCAGAATGGGTTACAAAGTATATCCATAATAATCGAGACAGGACAGAGATGACATAATTTACAATATGGACCTGACAATTAGACATATGCACTAAGTAGCATCTGGTGAGATTAGGTGACATAGGTACATTGACTGAGTGGCATTTCTGGGTGAATGGATTTAAGGCGCTGGGTTAGTAAAGAGGAAGGTTTTCACGGCCTTCCTGAAGTTCCAGAGTCCATCTAGTGATCTGACAGATGGGGGGATGGTATGCCAAAGTCTGGGTATGAAATGTATGTAGGGGAGCATTTGTGGACTGTTTCAGTTTTGAGGGAGCGTCCAGGGGGGGTATGGTCAGTCCGTTTTTCTCCTTGGGACCTCAGCGGTCGCTTTGGCAAGTCGATGTGTAGTTCAGTTTTCATGTAGTGTGGAATCGTTTCATGGAAGCTTTTGAAAGCGAGGAGCAGGGCCTTGAAGGCGCAGCGTTTCTGAATGGGCAGCCGGTGCATGGAAGCTAATGCAGGGGTAACGTGGCTGTGGATGCCTAGGTTTTTCAGAAGGCGGATTGCAGCGTTTTGCACCCTGTGGAGGTGGGAGAGAGTTTTGGTAGGCAGGCCCACTAGTAGAGTGTTACAGTAGTCTACGCAGGATAGCACAAAAGCGTAGAGTCGTTGGTCAAATTCGGGTTCTGAGAAGTAGGCACGTATGTTTTTTAGTTGGTGGAGGTAGTAGAAGGAGGATGATACTAAACTAAACCTTAGGTTTGTATACCGCACCATCTCCATGGTCGTGGAGCTCGGCACGGTTTACAGGAATTCTAACGAGAAAGGAACTACAAGGAAAGGGCTAGATGAAGATCAGAGGAAAGAGGGCTAGGATGTCAGATGGATAGGGGGGTGTTAGATTCTTGAGAAAAGCCAGGTTTTCAGATGTTTACGGAAAGGTTGGAGAGCACTCAGGTTCCGAAGAGGGGAGTTAAGGTTGTTCCAGAGCTCGGTGAATCTGAAGGGGAGGGAAGTCCCCAGTTTTCCTGGGTGGGAGATGCCTTTTAATGAGGGGAAGGATAATTTCGATTTTTGGGTAGGTCTGGTGATATTAGGATTCGAGGAGTTCCAAACAAGTGGAATTAGCTTGGATACGTAATGTGTCATTGATAAGTTAGAGTCAAGAGTTATTCCTAAGCTGCAGACGTTGTCTTTGGCTGTAAAGGTGTTTCTTAAACGCTAAGATGCCCATAGGAATTCTATGAGCATTGGAGCAGCCTGGGAGCGTTTAGCGCTCCAGGCTACGGTAGAAACGCCTACAGCAGCTTAGTAAAAGGGGGGAGAGGGGGTGTTAGTGAACTAAATATTAAGAATACCATTATGGATATTGGTCTCCAGGTTTGTTATCTAATGTTGTTCTAATGTGCTTATTTGATATTTCATTAGTATTATGCTGGCATCATGTTATCTCTGCTATTTGAATTTCAGTGCTCTTAAATGTGTACATTTTTTATATTGTCTTACAGGTTTCAGTTTGCTGATTTCAAGTTTACCACATTTTTTGTATTTTTATTTATAATTGATCATTTCATTGTTAAGCTGTGCACCGCCTTGGCTGAATCTCATCATAGGAGCCAGAACTCTTTTGTGTTTGGTGTGTGGTCTGAACAGCCGGTCCCGACTTCTCATCTGGAGGGCAGAAAGACCGTGACCCCTGAAGCAGCAGTGCGAAACGGAGATTTCCCCGTCGGGTTTACTGGCTGCGGTGTCTGGAGGGTGGAGTACCGAGTGAAGTGCCCTGTGAACTACTCAGACCACTTTGGCAGCTACGTTTCTCTGTCTTTTTCATCTTTGGGATTTTTTTGAAGTTGTTGGTGACTTTATGTTATTGTACAGATCTTGGTCACACAATTTGTTTTTTTTTAATTTTGGCATGCCTTTGGACGTGGGCGGTTCCTCTGAGGGCTGCTATAGTGGCTTTTCCACCTAGAATTACCACCACAGGTGTGCAAGTATTTCCAACCTTTGAGTTTTTTCTAGAAAGTGGAGTTTTTTGCCAAATGAAGCTGAACTGAGGCTTTTTCTCCACTTTTCTTTGTTTTTTTTTTCTAATTTTGAGTGCTTGGGTTGTGTATGTGTGAGCCCGTGTGAGCGTGGGTGGGGTGTGCTGCCTTGTGGTGTCTCTGAGGTTCCCTGTGTTTCCATTTGGGACATAGTTGTTAGTACGAGAGATCATATATGTCCTTTTCTTTAGAAATACAAGGTTAATAAATCCTGATAAGTAAATAAAACAGGATACAGTTTCATCCATTTCATCGATTGTGTCTTATGAGTACCACTAAGAGAAAGGTAAGCTATATATGGAGGATTCCTATTATTTTGCCATTTGATGCCACACCAGAATACATGTGTGATATCCAGTCCCTATATTGTGCAAATGGACCATTAACCCTATGTCCTGTCATGTCAATAAAGAACATACACAACCCTGTTTAATGATTCTTTTGCGGTTGTGTTTTATTATTCCTGTTCTCTGATGATTCCTTAATAAAAATGATTAAAAAAAAACATATTCAAAACACCTAATCTCCTCTTCCACATACACCGACCAGGTTACCCACTCCCTGACACCATATCCTCAACCAACCAAAAAATAAAAAAAAAATAAAAAATAAAAATAAAAAAACAAAAAAACCTAATTCTTCCTACTGATTTATTACCTACCAATGCCTGGAAAAAGATTTGATATGTAATGTAATATAACTGCTCTCATCCAATGTTACCAAGTCTATACTCATTCTGTAACTATGTCTTACCCTAAATGTCATGTACCCTCCTGGAAATGTCCAGCTTCTTCTTATGTAATCCGCTTTGAACCGCAAGGTATAAGCGGAATAGAAATCACTAATGTAATGTAATGTAATGTAATGTAACATAGCAGATACCAAGTAAGCAAAGGAGTGGCTTAAACTTATTACATATGATTATTGAATGCCCTGCCCTGAGCACCTACTGGAATGGGGTGTTAAACTTCCTGGCAAAGATACTGAGGGTGCCTGATCCTTGTATTGGGGTACGAAGCTGAGGTGATGGATCAGGGGCTGACAGCTGAGTACTGGCACTTTTTGTATATTGCCCTATTGGTGGCTAAGAGGGGGGTACTCCGCTTGTAGATAGATGAGGCCGCACCTGAGGGAGCAGTCTCTCACAGAAGAGGCCCAGTGGGAATTGTGCAGTGTGGGTAATGGGGTGAGAGGACCGAAACAGCTGTATAGGTCGTTATGGGAGTCGGTCATAGGCCAGTATATAGTGGTCTTTCAGGGATGTCTCTAGTCACTCGTGGTGGGGGGGAGGGGGATTGATAATTTTTGTGTTTTGGCTGGGGTGTATTTTGAAAACTGTATGAACAGCATAACATATTTTCCTGCTTTGCTTATTGTACTTCAGGGGTGTCAAAGTCCCTCCTCGAGGGCCGCAATCCAGTTGGGTTTTCAGGATTTCCGCAATGAATATGCACGAGATCTATTTGCATGCACTGCTTTCATGGTACGCTAATAGATCTCATGCATATTCATTGGGGGGAATCCTGAAAACCTGACTGGATTGGGGCCCTCGAGGAGGGACTTTGACAGCCCTGTTCTACTTGCTATGGTTGGAGCTCCTACTCTTCAGGAGGCTTTCTGGTTCTAGTCCAGATATGGGCCACTCTGGTCCTCGAGGGCCAGAATCCAATCGGGTTTTCAGGATTTCCCCAATAACTATGCATTGAAAGCAGTGCAAGCAAATGGCTCTCATGCATAGTCATGGGGAAAATCCTAAAAACCCGATTGGATTCTGGCCCTCGAGGACCGGAGTGGCCTATGTCTGTTCTAGTCTGTATCGTGCTTTCGGCTCGTCTTGCTTGCTTGCCTTTGGATATGTGTTTGTACTTTTCCTTGTTATGCTTGTTTGTTCTTGACTAAAAATTATTTCAAACCAGCAAAAAGATTTCCATATTAAGAAAAGAAAAGCAATATTACATTAACCTCCCCCCCTCCCTTTTTACAAAACTGGAGCGTGGATTTTTGCGCCGGCCGCAGCGGTTAACAGCTCCAATGCTCTTAGAATTCCTAGAAGCGTCGGAGCTGTTACCCCTGCGACCTGCGCTATAAACCATGCTACGGTTTTGTAAAAGTGTGTGTGTGTGGGGGGGGGGGGGGCGGTTGTTTATATAGAAGTACAATCATTTGTCATGATTTTTTTTTTCAACTCGAGTTTGCTTCAGACCCGCTTAGTAACAATTTATTGCTCTTAACTTAACTTCTAGGTTCAAAGAATAAACTTAGCCTCCCACATCCCCACCATTTTGGATTTGCAGGGATTTCTGGTACGGGAAGTAATGGGATCCAGGCTTGGATTTAATTTGGCACCTACCAGCTAATAATTTATTAATTGTTTTATAATGGTGCTGTTTAATTAAGAGTGCCGATTAAGCCTAACTTAAGTTAGGTGCCTACAGTGGCTTAGCGAGGGCAAGTGGCACCTGAAGGGGGAGGGGAAGGGGCTCCATCACTCTCCTCCACTCCCCCCACCTCTTTACACTCCCCCTCCTTCCCCCATACCTTTTTAATTTTCCAAGTGCAAGCAACAACACAAATTTGCTGCCCGTGTCGTGTTGGCGATCCCTCCGATGATACTTCCTAGGCGCGGAAGTGATGTCGGAGAGAGGTGACGCCGATGCGAGCAGCCATTTCGTAATGCTGCTCACACAGGGAAAATGAAAGAGGTACGCGGGAAGGAAGGGGCGCACTTGCACGGCAGGGGGGTCGGCAAAGAGCGGGGGTGGAGGTGGAGAGGAGGACGGATGCCTGCGCCCCTTACAAAGACCGCGCCCGAGGCAGTCCGCCCCCACCTCCCCCCTCACTGCGCCACGGGGTGCCTAGATCGGTCACGCTTGTCGATCTAGGTGGCAAACTTCAGGCGTCTTTTATAGAATCTGGGCCATTGCGCAAAGCAGTTCGCATTCTTGAAGGAAAACGTGCGCTCATGACAACGTTCATATGAAAAAAAAAAAAAAGAAATGAACCTGAAAAATCGTGGCTGCCCATCCCTCAACGATCTCCCGGCGGAGAAACTTCCCTGGTCTTGCCTAGGGCTGACAACATCTTAAATCCAGCTTGAAGCGTGCCCCCCTCCCCCCCCCTTTCCAGAGCCCCAACTTACTTGAGCACGCTTTCCTATTGCAAAGTCTTCCCTCTTCTAGGACGCCTTCACAGACAAGGCCTTCCTCGGGCAGGGGCTGGCAAGTTCGGCTTCGGGTCTGCAGTCCTCCTCCGCAGTCCCTGGTGCAATCACCCCAAGAGGACCATGCATTCCAGCCACCTGATTAAAAACCCAACAGCAGACCTCGTCAGTTTTGAACCTCCTCAAGATGAGTAACGGGACGGAAACGAAAGCAAGGACCGTATAGGTGTGGATGCTACTTATTTATTTCAAAGATTATTACCTGCTCTGTCCACAAAATCTAGCTGGAACACAGTTAAAACATATGTAATGTAAAATGGACAAAACAAATGTTGTGCCAATTTTAACCATAGCCAGAAACAGAACTTAAAGAGTCCTTTCTAACACCTCTGTTACGAAAAACAGACTTTGGTATAGGAAGGTATATTCATTTGACATGACATAGGCAACGTCTATGGCATTTCCCAAGTTGCTTTGGACTGAATTCTACATATGGCGCCCGAGAATTTGGTGCCCAAAAAGGCATTATTCTTTAAGCCACGCTTAAAGTTAGGCATGGTTTATAGAACAGCACTTACACCTGGGAACTGCGATTAAATTTAGGTGTGGCCATTTGCACCAACGAAAATGTGGTACAAATGCTCACAGCTAAATTTGCTACCACAAATATCTTTCCCTTAATCTGAATAGAACAGCAGCAAAAAAATGCGCAACCCTGAAATATAATAATAACGCTAAAGAAATTATTGATGGTGATGGGGGGGAGGTGGGTTCCTTAGTCTTCACAACTCATAAACGGGGAGAGGGGGGAACCATACAACCCCTCCTTATGTTCTAGTGTGTGCCAAGTAAGAACATAAGAACAATCAAGTCATTGTGACATCACTGATGAGGTTGGCTCTGAGGCACTGTGGAATGAGGCATTATGACATCACAATCTCAGCTCTGGAATGTTGCTCTCATTGGGGTTCTGGAATCTTGATATTCTTTGAGGTGATGGAATGTTGCTACTCCTGGGTTTTGGCCAGGTACTAGGGACCTGGATTGGCCTCCGTGAGCTTGATGGACCATTAGTCTGACCCAGTAAAGCTATTCTTACGTTCTTGTGTTCTTAACCGAGTTGCCACTCCAGTAAAACCACAAGCGTGAAACATCCCAGCGCCATTTTTTTTCAAACCTGCTTGTTACCTCACAGATCGCTGGAATAATAGAAGAAACCAGGGTGGAGCAGTGCCTGAGTTCCCGAGGAGGAAGGTTTTCACCTTCGAAACGGAGCCCCGTTGGACTTGAAATAGCCTGCGGAGCAGTTTGAAAAACTTTGATCTCTACCATTATTGAGATAAGTGCTGTGTTTGCCTTTCAACTTTCCCGGCATTTTTGTGACTTTGATTAAAGTGTTATTTGCAACGGCAAAGAGAGTGGACGCAGCGGTTTAAATGTGACCTTGAATTTTGAAGTTCGGTTTTCATACACATATTTTCACTTTTATCCACTTGCCGGGAAGGGTCCTGGAATATTTCACAGGTAATTACCCTTGTGGGTTTACTGGAGTGGCAACTCGGTTAAGAACACAAGAACATAAGAACAACCATACTGGGTCAGACCAATGGTCCATCAAGCCCAGTAGCCCGTCCTCACGGTGGCCAATCAAGGACCCTAGTGCCTGGTCAAAACCCAAGGAGTAGCAACATTCCAGGATCTCAAAGAAGAGCAAGATTCCAGAACCCCAATAAGAGCAACATTCTAGAGCTGAGATTGTGATGTCATAATGCCTCATTCCACAGTGCCTCAGAGCCAACCTTATCTGTGATGTCACAATGGCTTGATTGTCCTATACTGTACTTGGCATAGCCATAATGGGTCAGCCCAATGGTCCATGTAGCCCAGTAGCCCGTCCTCACGATGGCCAGTCCAAGTCTCTAGTGCCTGGCCAAAACCCAGGGAGTAGCAACCTTCTAGCACCTCAAAGAGTATCAAGATTCCAGAACCCCAATGAGAGCAACAGCTGGAGGGGTTGTATGGTTTTTCTTCCCGTTTATGAGTCGTGAAGACTGAGGAAACCACCACCCTCACCATCAATAATTTCTTTGGAGTTATTATTATATTTGGAGGTTGCACATTTTTGTGGTGCTGCGCTATTCAGATTTTTGCTGGTATATTTGCATCTTTTCCTACTGGGGTTTTTTTTAATTGACATAGCTAAATTTAGGCATGGAGGTCCTAATTCTGTAATTACGCATCTAATTTAAAGGAATGCCCCCGATCCGCCCATGACTCACCCACCTTAGCGGCTCCTTTTTTTTTTGACTTGTGTAAAATTTAGGCACAGATCTTGCATCTAAATGTTTGCACTCGGAGGGGCTTTTTCGATAGGCCATAAATTGGGCGGAGAAAACATCCATTTTCAAACCCACAAGATATCTATCTTTTTTCTTTTTTTTTTTTTTTTTTAATGGCCCAGCTAGACATCTAATTTTTGTGCCATTAACGAAAAAAAAAACCAAATCCAACTCATCCAAATTAAAAATGTCCAAAACAAGCCATTCGCATGTATGAGGTGCCAGCTTTTTTAATTGACTGGCCACACAGACATGCCAGCAGAGCAGTGGGGCACCCTAAGGGGCACTGCTGTGAACTTCACATTAAGGGTGCCAGGTACACATTTCACCATAACCCCTGTACATTATATGGTGATCCCTTCAAACCTCCCCCCAAACCTACTGTACCCACCTGTCTACCACCCAATAGCCCTTTGGTGGGATTTTTGGTGGGCTCACACTTTCCACCAGAATTGTACTAATTAGAGTGTCATATGGGCCTGTATCCCCCCCTTCTCTGCAGTTCACTGCACTGGCCACCAGGGTACTCCAGAGACCTGCTTGCAACTCTACTAGGACTGGCCAGAGTAACTGCAGCTGTCATAGAGACAGATATGTACTGTTTCATGCAGATATCTGGGGGGTAGGAGAGGGTCAGTGACCACTGGGGGAGTGTGTGTGTGTCATATTTTTATCCCTCTAGTGGTCATCCGGTCAATTTAGGTACTTTTTGGCCCATTATTCATTTTAAAAACAGATCTAGCCCAAAACATTCAAGTTGTGCCCTGGACGTTTTGCAAAATGTTTGATCGTCCAAGTGCTAATGCCATCCAAAACACACCTCTAACAACCCCCCCCCCCCCCCACACACACACACACGCATCCTTAAGATTTAGAAGCACTGGAGGCAAAACAACCAGAGAGACATCTAGAAAGTCAGTTTCAAAAATGGTCACTTGGACGTTTTGCCTACTAAGGCGTTCAAGTGCCGGTTTATGCCATCTTTTGGATGTCTGTTTTTTGAAAATGAGCCCCATTGAAGAATTTGTACTTCTTTAGTATATTGGACCCCCCCCCCCCCTTCTACCAAACCGCACTAGTGGTTTTTAGCGCAGAGAGCCACGCTGAATGGCCCGCGCTGCTCCCGACGCTCATAGAGATTGGGGGCTCCCCGGATTTACCTGACATTGGGCACTTAGATTGGTATGCCTAGCTGAACTGCGCACCTGACTTAATTTTTTAATTAGATTTAATCGGTGCCATTAATTTAAAAGATATATCAATATTACCCAAGTTATTTTAATCAAAATTTTTTCAAATCAACTCTTTTGTTTCTCTTATTGGGCCTCAGCGGCACATCTCTGCCGCTCAACAATGGAGTGGAGATCATGTGTCAATTCATCACTGGCCTCTCTTTTGTTAGAAATGTTCACTCATTTACATATATTCTATTATAGTTCTTCTTTCAATTACTTTTAAATGTGTTATTAAATAACTTAGCTTAAATATCTTCTCATAGTTCGACCCGGAGGCGGTTCAAAAGAGCCATTAAAAAGCAATTTAAAAAAAACAATTAACCGGTAGGTGCCTAGCTTGGTAGGCGCCTACCACTTTGGCCCACAGGAGGGGCCTAAGGCTACTGGGCCAATTCCAGTTGGCCCAAGCGCCTCAGGCCCCACCTGTGAGCAGGGTTTGAGGCACCTGGGCCAATCAGGCCCTAAGGCCAGCCATTCGTGGGATGGCTTCCTCCTGCCCAGATCTTCGTCGGGGAAGGTCACAGCTCCCGAGGCAAGAGGGCTTGGGCTCCCTCTTGCCCCAATCTTCATCGGGGAGGGTCGTAGCTCACGGGGCAAGAGGCTCCTTCTTGCCCCGATCGGATCGGTGGGGCCATGGGAGCTAGGGCTCTCTCCTGACATGATGTTGTCAGTGGGGGGGAGGGGGGGATTTTGTAACCGGTGTTGTTTTTGACAGACACTGGTTACAGAATCCAGCTTTTTGGCGAAGGACTGGCTCCTCCTTCACCTAAAAACTCTTGTGTTGGGTGTTTGGGACTTAGGCTTTTTTTTAGGTTGATGATACGTTGTTAGTGTAGACGTAGTGGTGGACATTCACGGATGTCAGTCGTCAAAGCCGTACGGTTTTTAACCTATTATAAACTCACTTCGCTTCCAGTTCTCCGCCTAATGGCATTTAGTAAGCAGAAATGGATAGAGGTGTCTCTTCTAATTCCCGGTACAAAATGTACCATGTTACATAATGGATTAGATCAAAGAGCATTGACATCATGGTTGGTATCCGTTTCCCCGCTCTGCACGATCAATAGGATGTCTGTAACCAGAGAAGGTCTTATGGACCCTGCACTGGTAAAAAGATTATTTCTACCTTTTCAGTCACTTCAACTGAACCTACGTCCCTTTCAGTCACTGCAGCCAAACAAGGACACATTCTCCCAAACCGCTCTTCCCTTCCATAGAAAGCAATCTGAATGCATTAAAAAGGTAATTTCACAGCACAATGTGGACTGGCAGGCACTTTTGTCATCTAAAGTGCCGGAGAGTTTCCTCTGAAGGCCATACTCCTTTTCAAATCCCTCCATTGCCCTCTTGATATTCATGTAAACCTTTCCCCTCTCGGCAAACACCTTCAAACACACAACGCAGTTTCTAGATCCTGTTTGAAGCGAACCTACACCAGCTAATTAAAAATAAAATAAAATACAAAAGGTGGAAAAGAGAACTGGAAGGGTCAGACTCACTTCTCAACTTCTCCTCCCAGTTGACACTAAACTCACATATACTTGTAATTACTCTAATTGAATTTATTAACTTAATTCACAGTTTTATAGCCTGCAATTTTCAACCAAATTCATATAGTATGGGGTATAAAAATAAAGCATTAGTAACACTACCACCCTCCTTCATTCCCTTCAATCCATATGTAGACTTTGGATCCACAGCTTCAACTCAAACACACATCTTGCTGGCTGTGTGCTCTTTCCAAACTTTGGACCAATCTGCGTGTTAGCATCTATAAATCTGGGAATTAATCAGTGAAAAATGAACCCAGAAGGCAAAGGGAATCATTTTCAAAGCGCTTAAGCACGCAAAGTACCGGGTGGAGTGCGGTCAGGGCTTTCAGGTGATTTGCCCCGCCCCCTAAAGGCCCTGAGGGCGCTGCTCTGAATGATAGAATATTTGATCCTTTTGTCCCCTGATGTTGGAATACCCTCAGACTTTGCCATTTGAGAAAGCTATAAGTTGGCCTTCCCTTCCTTTAAGGGAATTAAATCTGCTGGGAAGCTCAGTCGATCTTTTGTTTTCAAGTTTGTAGAGATCTGGAATGAACTTCCCGACTCCATTAGGCGCTTAGGCCAGCTGCAATTCTTTCGTAAATTCCTGAAAACTTTGTTGCTCTCGCAGTTTTGAAATGGTTTAACTACAGCCTCAACAAAATGATAATATTATAGTTATTTTTCTTATGTACTTTAGTTTTTAATTAGTTCTTCCTTCTTCTATGTTTAATTATATGTAAACCGAGTCGAGCTCCACTGGGAGATGACCCGGTATATCAACAGATTAGATTGGTTGAACAGACAACAGGCAGATGCTGCTCAGCCAATCAAATTCAGATCAGTATTGTCAGGGCCTTCGGGCGGGGGGGGGGGGGGGTTCAGAGAATCCCCAGCCCAAGAGCCCTGCTTTTTTTTGTTTGTTTGATTTTTTTTTAGGGGGGTCTGCTTTATGTTTGATGCAGTTTGACTGGTTGAGCAGGTTCCGTACTCAACAAATCAAACTGCATCAACCAAAAAGTTAAATTAAAAAAAAAAAAAAAAATAGGGCTGTAGAGTTGGGGATTCACTGAATCCTCTGAAAGCCCTCACCGCACACCACTGCAAAGTACCATAATAACCTATGGTAGTTTGTATGTCTAAGGGCCCCTTTTATTTACTAAGGTGCGCTAACCCCGCGCTACATGGCTAGCTCAATGCTGTCGTTAGCGTCTAGCGTGCACGGCAATTGTAGCACGCGCTATTCTGCGAGTTAATACCCTAACGCAGCTTAGTAAAAGGAGCCCTAAGTGATTTGAAAATGTACCCTTTAACCTAGTAAATTGCACCTTTTCATTTTTCACTCTATCTAATCACAATCCCCTGGATTCTATATACAGTACTCCCCCGAGATTCACGGGAGTTCCGTTCCAGGAACCCCCGCGAATCTCAAAAAACCGCGAATACGGTTTTTCATGGGGGAGCCGTAAGAGGGCAGCGGAAGAGGGCAGCAGGAGAGCAGCCGGAGCGCCGCGAGTGCAGGAAATCACTCGCGGTAAGCTCCAACCGCCTCTTCCTGCACTAAGTCGGGCCTTATTCAATCAGGAGCTGCGTGTCAAAGCAGCTCCTGATTGGATAAGACCCGACTTAGTGCAGGAAGAGGTGGTCGGAGCGTACCGCGAGTGATTTCCTGCACTCACAGCGCTCTGGCTGCTCTCTCCTGCCTCTCCCGCGGCCCTCTCCTTGTCGGCGGTTCGCGGTCGGAAAATACCGTGAACGACCGGGACCGCGAACCTCCGACCACGAACCACCCAGGGAACACTGTACTCTGCCCAAAGTAGCACATGTAAATCTATGCACACTGGAGATTTGCGAATGCAACTTAATTGGTTAACCAACCAATCAGTGCCAATACTTGCCAGTCAACAGATAGCTATAGGCACTAATTAGAATTTATGCGCACAACTTTCTAAATGTATTCTTTAATGTGGTGCATGCAAATTCCTGTGCATGGATCTCAAAAGGGGGCATGGCCAGGGGGGCGGAGCATGGGCAGATCATGAGCATTCCAAAATAGGCGCCCTGTTATAAAATATGCCAGATCCGCGCACAACGTAGGCACGGGCACTTAGGCTTCATTTTCATTGGCATCAACACCTGCGCCTAAACGTTAGTCGTGCAGACAGGCGCTTTGCACGGTTCTATAAACTCTGCCTAACTCTGGAGGCAGTTTATAGAATCGCGGCTAATCACCGATTTATTTGACGCCAGGTTTTTTTTAGACAACTTATATAGAATTTACTAGAATGTGTCTTTCATGACCATGAAAAGGAAATCCTGAGTTTTTACATATACAAAATAAGCACGAAAAACAGATAAAAACATATCAAGTCAATAGAAGATAAAGGAACATTGTCAATTCGTCTTAGATAATTGCAGAAACATTTGTAACATGGCCATGTGCGTAAGAATATAAGAACATTAGAATAGTCATACTGGGTCACACCAATAATAATAATAATAATGATAACAGTTTATATACCGCAGTACCGTTAAGTTCTATGCAGTTTACAAAAGAATAATGAAGTACAAGTTGAGAGAACTTAAGGGATGGGAAAACAAGAGGGGGATAGGGAGAGAAACGTTATAGAGGGGAAAGAGAAGAACGGGTCAGCTGTCTAGATACTTCAGGAACAGGTGAATTTTGAGGCGCTTCCTGAATACCTCGTAAGTGGTGAGCGAGAGCAGTTGTTCTAGATCTTAACCCCATAAAGCTGCTTGACGTGAGAGAAGGTTCATCTAGCCCAGATTCCTGTTTCCACAGTAGGCAATCCAGGTTACAAGTATCTGACAAATAGTAGCAATATTCCATGCTACCAATCCCAGGGCAAACATTGTCTTCCAACCATGTCTGTCTCTAGCAGACTATGGACTTTTCCTCCAGCAACTTGTCCAAACCTTTTATAAACTCAGCTACATTAACCACTGTTACCACATCCTCTGGCAACCAGTTAGACAGCTTAACTATTCTCTGAGCGAACAAATATTTCCTGCTGTTGGTTTTAAAAGTATTTCCTTGTAATGTCATCGAGTGTCCCCTAGTCTTTGTAATTTTTGATGGAAGTAAAAAAAATCGATCCGCTTCTACCCTTTCTATATCACTCAGGATTATGTAGACTTCAATCATATCTCCCTTCAACCGTCTCTTTTCCAAGCTGAAGAGCCCCCATCCTTTTAGTCTTTCCTCATTCAAGAGGAGTTCCATCCCCTTTATCATCTTGGTCGCTCTTCTTTGAACCTTGTCTAATTCCACTATATCCTTTTGGAGATACGGAGACCAGAACTGAATGCAGTACTCGAGGTGAGGTCACACCATGGAGCGATACAGAGACACTAAAATATCTTTAGTCTTATTTACAATTCCTTGTTTGCTTTTATGGCCACCGCTGCCGCACATGGGGTGGAAGGTTTCAGTGCATTGTCTACGATGACACCTAGATCTATTTCTTGGGCACCTTTTATAGAATATACTTCTCCCTCCGTATTCGCTGTGATAGGGGATTAGCAGAACTGCAAATACAGAAAAACTGCAAATAACTTTTTCATATGTTATTCGCTGTTTTCTATTAAAAACCATCGTGAATATGGTGAAACCGCGAATAACGCGGTGGGAGACCTGGACTGTTTATGAAGCAGAGGCAAAACACGGTGAAGAAAGTGGTGGGAATCACCAATTTTTCTCTGTAAACGCTTGGAATCGGCGATTTCTCTATGCAAACTGATGTAATTTGGGGGGAGGAGCCAGCTAGCTAAAACCCGTGAATAATTGAAACCGCGAATGCTGAAACCGCGAATATGGAGCGAGACGTGTAATAGCTTAGTGTGGATCATCCCAGTGTCTAACTCTGAGCACTATTTTTCCCTCGTTGTGGTCTGCTGGATCCACCGTTACAAAGGCATGGCTGGCTGTCTTTCATGCTGCTTTGCAGGTGTTTACAGATGAGCGAACACGCTCCAGCGAGCACGTGTCCACAGGCTAAAGTAATGAATTGATTCAGTAAGAGACAGAAAAGAACATCAGAGTCTGAGCTGGCTTCCTGCAATCTTGTTTAAATTGGCGACCTTTGCTTCGAATGCCCTGAAACCCAAGCTACAGACGGAAGAAGGGAGGAGGAACTGCATTTTAGTGCTTTGCATTCTAATGAGTTTTTATTAAATCCAAATTTCAAGGGCACTCTAATGAAATCTGACCACAGATTATGACCTCCCAGCAGCACATCCTGCCAGCGGTTTGCTCGCTTAAAGAGGATGAGTGCGACTACGGCAAGACGCAGGCCATGAAAGCAGACGTTCTCGACGCACGGTGTATAATGTGAATTCGGTGGCCGAAAGGAAGAAAACGATCCGCCACTCAGCCTACAATCACGCAACATATCGAAAACGGTGTCAGGTCAAAAGCGCGCCGGGACAAAGGCGCGAGCAGACAACTGAGCGCAGCACGGAGGCGCGTGCCGAAGAAAAAGACTGTTTTAAGGGGCTACGACGGGGGTTGTGGGGGGGAACCCCCCCACTTTACTTTATACAGATCGAGCCGCATTGTAGGGGCATTGTGGGGGGGTTTGGGGGGTTGTAGCCCCCCACATTTTACTGAAAACTTAACTTTTTCCCTGTTTTTAGGGAAAAAGTTACATTTTCAGTAAAATGGGAGGGGTTACAACCCCCCAAACCACCCACAACGCCGCCGCGATCTGTATTAAGTAAAGTGGGGGGGCTCCCCAACAAAACCCCCCGTCGCAGCCCCTAAAAATAGTGTTTTTCTTTGGCGCGCGCCTCCGTCTTGCGCTCAGTTGTCGGCATGCGCCTTTGTCTTCCGCGTTACTGTCTACGAACCATCGAAAACAGCCATCACCCACGAACGCAATCAAATTGTTTTCCCCTTTTCCTTCTCAGATTTGGAAGATATGCTTCTGGCAGGATCTGATGCGCCCCCCCACGGCGTAACTCATTTTCTCTCCAAGACTGTATCATTTTATCCTGAAGGTCTTTTGGCTCCAAATCAAGAAGCTTAACACAGCGCTTCAATCTTACTTCTCCTGTACCTTTTTCCCCATTCTTTTTCTTCCTTTTCTTAACAACATAAGAATAGCCTCCTGGGTTAGACCAATGGTCCATCAAGCCCAGTAGCCCGTTCTCACGGTGGCCAATCCAGGTCCCTAGTACCTGGCCAAAACACAAGGAGTAGTAACATTCCAGCATCTCAAAGAATATCAAGATTCCAGAACCCCAATGAGAGCGTCAGAGAGAGACCCATCGGCTCAGTTGTGGTGATGTGACGCGTGTATCCTGGATGTACCCGTATTGCAAGACATTGCTTGAATATCAAGTTAAAATTAAATAAAATGTTTTGCTTGTCTTGCAAAACACTTGCAAACCAAGTTACTTGCAATCCAAGGTTTTACTGTATATCAAACGATGCACGCTTGAATAAACTTGATCCCAAATTCTTTAGGAGTCGAGCCCTCTCTGAGGGAGGAATCGGTATATAAAACAAAGATTGGATTGGATCAGAGATGGTAACCCCGACGCTATATTATTCTCAAATACCGTGGGTTTGAATCCAAATCTGGAACTCATTCCAACCCACTAGGAGACCATCCCCACTCTTATCAGCAGAGAATAAAGGAAAGGCAAGCTGTCCCCTCCTCCCCTCTCCCTTTTAGCAATCTAGAAATGAGGTAAATGCTCTGACGCTCCATAGGAATCGTATGAGCGTTGGAGTATTTACCGTGCCGGCCTGCATAAAACCCTCCAGCGCAGCTTGATATAAGGGGCCATTAGAGCAGAGACTCTCAACACATGAGGGACACAACATCTAACCACTTCATCCCTTGGCAAACCCACGCCTGCATCAACGTGGTCATTTTGTGAGCAAAATGTAGGGAAAACCTAAGTTTTTGTAGCTCCCTAAGGTAAAAACATCTATTCTAGCTCTTTGCTTCAACAGAAACACACAAATTCACGTAACACTCGGGACGTACAGGAAATCTCGATGTGGACTGTCTGACCGAGGGAGGAGGGGCTACAGATTATCCAGGGCCCAGGGCAGCGAGCCAGTCAGTCAAAATGCTTCGCTTGCTTGGAGTTTGCCCTCTGTCATTAGTCACTGTGGAACGCTCTGCCTTTATTCTTGCACCAGGAGACCAATTACCTTGACATTTCGGAAGCAATTAGAAACTTTTTTTTTTTTTTTTTTTCCTTCAGGCTGGCTTTTGAAGTTGAAGTTAGTCATTAGCTATTTTTAAGTTCATTGTAACTTAATTTGTATTTTTTTTGAGATTCTGCTTAATTTAATCTTGCTTAATGGATCCATCTTTGACATTTTCGACCTTAGTACTATATTTGTTTCATATTCTTTGTTCTGTTATTGGGTCTTTTTGAATTTATTTTGCAAAACCACAAGAGAGGCGGGATAGAAATTTGGAAAAGAAAGTAAATGCTCTTTCAAAACCTTCCACCGAACTAAGTTAACTGTAGCTCATCAAGTGACTTAGGAAGAGGGGGGGCTGTGGGGGTGGTCTGCCCCAGGCGTTGTTTTGGTGGGGGCGTTGGCTCCCTCTACTCCCCGCCCCTTCCCAACCCCCCACCCCTGTCATGCGTATGGGCCCCTTCCCTTCCCTCATACCTCTTTAATTTTCCCAGTGCGAGCAACATAACAACTTAAATATAGCCTTACTGGCCCAGTAGCTCATTCTCACAGTGGCCAATCCAAGTCCCTAGTAGCTGGCCAAAACCCAAGGAGTAGCAACATTCCATACAGAATCCCAAAGAGTAGCAAAATTCTGGAATCCCAAAGAGTAGCAACATTCCATGATAGCGATCCAGGGCAAGCAGTGGCTTCCCCCGTGTCTCTCAATAACAGACTATGGACTTTTCCTCCAGGAACTTGTCCAAACCTTTCTTAAAACCAGCTAAGCTATCTGCTCTTACCACATCCTTTGGAAACAACTTCCATATCTTAACTATTCTCTGAGTGAAATTTTTTTTCCTTCTATTGGTTTTAAGAATATTTCCCTGTAACTTCATCGAGTGATAGAGTGAAAAATTGATCCACTTGCACCCATTCTACTCCTCTTAGGATTTTGTAGACTTCAATCATATCTCCCCTCAGCCGTCTGTTTTCCAAGCTGAAGAGCCCTAACCGTTTTAGGCTTTCCTCATACGAGAGGAGTTCCATCCCTTTACCATCTTGGTCGCTCTTCTTTGAACCTTTTCTAGCGCCACTATATCACAAACTTGCTGCCTGCATTGGTGTCTGCTTTTTATGACATCACTTCCAGGTCCCGCACCTAGAAAGTGATGTCAGAGAGCAAGCCGACACGATGTGAGTAGCAAGTTCGTGATGCTGCTCGTGCTGGGAAAATGAAAGAGGTATGGGGAAGGGAAGGGGGCGTGTGCACGGCGGGGCAGGTTGGGAAGGAGCAGCAGGGGTGGAGAAGAGGGCATGGAAGGGGGTCATTTGTAGCAGTGGATTTTTACCAGGGCTGTGGAGTCGGTAGATAAATGTTCCGACTCCTCAGTTTTTTGTACTTCAGACTCCGACTCCGACTCCAGGTACCCAAAATTTCCTCCGACTCCGACTCCTTGACTCCGACTCCACAGCACTGGTTAATTTTCAGATCGTTAAAATGGAATGTCAAGTTGAGAGAAATGAGCATTTTCGACACCACCTTCTTTTTGCTTTTAATCAAGGTGCCACTTACCCACACTACGCCACTGACCTCATCTATAACTATGTAGCCAGAAAGTTCATGACAGGGGAGGCCGGCGGGTGGTGAGGGGGATCTTCTTATCAAGGAGGCTATTGGGTAAGAATCTTCGCGTCATGACATTTAATAAAGTGTGGAGCCCATTGATTGAATTTGTTACCTCGTAATAATGGTCATATATCTCTCCTTTTATCTGATTTCTTTACACATCCGGGGGGGGGGGGGGGGGGAGAGGGAAATGTATTTGAGCATTCAAAATTACTTAATTATAATTGTATTCACATAATATGTTCTTGTATTACTAATTGGGAGGAGGGGGGAGGAATGATTGTTTCGTGTATGACTTGTGTAATTAATAGTGCGTTTTATGCAGTGTTTATGTTCAATTAATTGTTTTGCACTGTCAAAGTTTGAAAATCAATAAAGATTTATAAAAAAAAAAAAAAGAATCTTCATGTCATAATGTGCTCTTAGGGGGAATTTTTATGAGGCGCCTAAAGAGAGGTGGATAAATAAAGTTATTAACTTAGGCGCTCAGAGCGCTACATAAGAACATAAGAAATGCCATCTCCGGATCAGTCCTTCGGTCCATCAAGTCCGGCGATCCGCACACGCGGAGGCCCTGCCAGGTGTACACCTGTCGTAATTTATAGTCCACCATATCCTTACATGCCTCTCTTAAGGAGATATGCATCTAGTTTGCTCTTGAAGCCTAGGACGGTCGATTCCGCAATAATCTCATCTGGGAGGGCATTCCAGGTGTCAACCACTCTCTGAATGAAGCAGAACTTCCTGACATTAGTCCTGAACCTGTCCCCCCTTAGCTTCATTACATGTCCTCTAGTCCGTGTCAAATTGGACAACGTAAATAATCTTCTCTGCTCTATTTTGTCGATTCCTTTCAGTATTTTGAAGGTCTCGATCATATCCCCACGCAGTCTCCTTTTCTCAAGGGAGAATAATCCTAGTGTTATAAGTCTGTCCTCGTATTCCAGTTTTTCCATACCCTTCACCAGTTTTGTTGCTCGTCTCTGCACCCTCTCCAGCAGTTTTATATCCTTCTTTAGGTAGGGAGACCAATGTTGGACGCAGTATTCCAAGTGTGGTCTGACCATTGCCCTATAAAGCGGCATTATAACTTTCTCCGATCTACTCGAGATTCCTTTCTTTATCATGCCCAACATTCTATTTGCCTTCTTTGCCGCTGCCGCGCATTGTGCCGACGGCTTCAGGGTCCTATCTATCAGTACAAATCAGTACAAATCAGCTAAATGCTTCGATGCTCATAAAATTTCTATGACCCTCAGCATTTAACGCTCCAGGCCGCGTTAGAAACTTCTACCGTGACTTAGTAAAAGAGAGTCTTTACCCCTCTCCTCAAGTCACTTCATTGGCTCCCCGTCCATTTCCGAATACAATTTAAACTCCTCTTCTTGACCTACAAGTGCATTCGCTCTGAAGGCCTCCGATATCTCTCCTCACTCATCTCCCCCCTATGCTCCCCTCCCCTTGTGATCTCCACTCATTGGGCAAGCCCCTCTTATCTGTACCTTTCTCTTCCACTGCCAACTCCAAACTCCGTCCCTTCATTCTTGTGGCGCCGTATGCCTGGAACAGGCTGCCTGAATCAATACGTCGCGCTCCGCCCCTGGCAGTGTTCAAATCCAAGCTAAAGGCCCACTTTTTTTGAAACTGCCTTCAACTCTTAACTCCCCCTCACTGCTGTCAGATGCCTAGACCCACTATAAGCTTCCCAACCCTGAAGTGTCCTGTCTAAATTAGATTGTAAGCTCTTCTGAGCAGGGACTGTCTATTGTATGTTACAATGTCAGATACCTAGACCCACTGTATCATTTCCTCTACCATAATCTCCCCAATCCCGAAATGTCCTGCCTAAATTAGATTGTAAGCTCTTCTGAGCAGGGACCGTCTGTTGTATGTTAAAATGTTAGATACCTAGACCCACTATAAGCTTCCCAACCCTGAAGTGTCCTGTCTAAATTAGATTGTAAGCTCTTCTGAGCAGGGACTGTCTATTGTATGTTACAATGTCAGATACCTAGACCCACTGTATCATTTCCTCTACCATAATCTCCCCAATCCCGAAATGTCCTGCCTAAATTAGATTGTAAGCTCTTCTGAGCAGGGACCGTCTATTGTATGTTAAAATGTTAGATACCTAGACCCACTATAAGCTTCCCAACCCTGAAGTGTCCTGTCTAAATTAGATTGTAAGCTCTTCTGAGCAGGGACTGTCTATTGTATGTTACAATGTCAGATACCTAGACCCACTGTATCATTTCCTCTACCATAATCTCCCCAATCCCGAAATGTCCTGCCTAAATTAGATTGTAAGCTCTTCTGAGCAGGGACCGTCTGTTGTATGTTAAAATGTTAGATACCTAGACCCACTATAAGCTCCCCAACCCTGAAGTGTCCTGTCTAAATTAGATTGTAAGCTCTTCTGAGCAGGGACTGTCTATTGTATGTTACAATGTCAGATACCTAGACCCACTGTATCATTTCCTCTACCATAATCTCCCCAATCCCGAAATGTCCTGCCTAAATTAGATTGTAAACTCTTCTGAGCAGGGACCATCTATTGTATGTTAAAATGTTAGATACCTAGACCCACTATAAGCTCCCCAACCCTGAAGTGTCTGGTCTAAATTAGATTGTAAGCTCTTCTGAGCAGGGACTGTCTATTGTATGTTACAATGTCAGATACCTAGACCCACTGTATCATTTCCTCTACCATAATCTCCCCAATCCCGAAATGTCCTGCCTAAATTAGATTGTAAGCTCTTCTGAGCAGGGACCGTCTATTGTATGTTAAAATGTTAGATACCTAGACCCACTATAAGCTCCCCAACCCTGAAGTGTCCTGTCTAAATTAGATTGTAAGCTCTTCTGAGCAGGGACTGTCTATTGTATGTTACAATGTCAGATACCTAGACCCACTGTATCATTTCCTCTACCATAATCTCCCCAATCCAGAAATGTCCTGCCTAAATTAGATTGTAAGCTCTTCTGAGCAGGGACCGTCTATTGTATGTTAAAATGTTAGATACCTAGACCCACTATAAGCTCCCCAACCCTGAAGTGTCCTGTCTAAATTAGATTGTAAGCTCTTCTGAGCAGGGACCGTCTATTGCATGTTACAATGTCAGATACCTAGACCCACTGTATCATTTCCTCTACCATAATCTCCCCAATCCCGAAATGTCCTGCCTAAATTAGATTGTAAGCTCTTCTGAGCAGGGACCGTCTATTGTATGTTAAAATGTTAGATACCTAGACCCACTATAAGCTCCCCAACCCTGAAGTGTCCTGTCTAAATTAGATTGTAAGCTCTTCTGAGCAGGGACCGTCTATTGCATGTTACAATGTCAGATACCTAGACCCACTGTATCATTTCCTCTACCATAATCTCCCCAATCCCGAAATGTCCTGCCTAAATTAGATTGTAAGCTCTTCTGAGCAGGGACCGTCTATTGTATGTTAAAATGTCAGATACCTAGACCCACTGTATCATTTCCTCTACCATAATCTCCTCAACCCTAAAATGTCCTGTCTAAATTAGATTGTAAGCTCTACTGAGCAGGGTCCGTCTATTGTATGTTAAAATGTCAGATTCCTAGATCCACATCCAATGAGATCATCAAGTTTGCAGATGACACAAAGCTATGCCGGGCCATCAAATCGCAGAAGGACAGCGAGGAACTCCAGAGCGACTTGAACCGATTGGAAAATTGGGCTGATAAATGGCAGATGATGTTTAATGTGGAAAAATGCAAAGTGATGCACTTAGGCAGAAAAAATAAGGAACACAAGTATAGTATGTCAGGTGCAACTCTGGGAAAAACCGAACAAGAAAGGGACCTGGGCGTATTAATCGATAGGACCCTGAAACCGTCGGCGCAATGCGCGGCGGCAGCGAAGAAAGTAAATAGAATGCTAGGCATGATAAGGGAATCACGAGTAGATCGGAGAAAGTAATACTGCCGCTTTATAAAGAGATGGTCAGACCACACTTGGAATACTGCGTCCAATATTGGTCTCCATACCTAAAAAAGGATATAAAAATGCTCGAGAGGGTGCAGAGACGAGCAACGAAGCTAATAAAGGGCATGGAGAACTTGGAATACGAGGAACAACTTAAGAGACTGGGATTGTCCTCCCTTGAGAAAAGGAGACTGCGAGGGGATATGATCGAGACTTTCAAAATACTGAAAGGAATCGACAAAATAGAGCAGAAAAAATTATTTATATCGTCCAATTTGACACGGACAAGAGGACACGGACTGAAGCTAAGGGGGGACAAGTCCAGGATAAATATCAGGAAGTTCTGCTTCACGCAACGAGTGGTGGACACCTGGAATGCTCTCCCAGAGGAGGTTATTGCAGAATCCACCGTTCTAGGATTTAAGTTAGATGTGCATCTCCTTATGAGTGGCATAAAGTGACATGGGTAAGGGTAAGCTAGATGAACACCTCCTTATGAGAAGCTTAGAGTGATATGGGGACTAAAACTATGCCAGGGTACACCTGGTGGGGCCTCCGCGTGTGCGGATCACCGGACTTGATGAACCTAGAAACATGGAAACATAGAAATAGATGGCAGATAAGGGCCACGGCCCATCTAGTCTGCCCACCCCAATGACCCTCCCCTACCTTTCTCTGTGAATAGATCCCACGTGTCTATCCCATTTGGCCTTAAAATCAGGCACGCTGCTGGCCTCAATAACCTGAAGTGGAAGACTATTCCAGCGATCAACCACTCTTTCATTGAAAAAGAATTTCCTGGTGTCCCTGATTTTCCACAAATGCCCCCTTGTTGCCGCGGGACCCTTGAAAAAGAAGATATCTTCTTCCACCTCGATGCAGCCTGTGAGATACTTGAATGTCTCGATCATGTCACCCCTCTAGGGTCTGTTCCAGAGATGGCACTTATGTACATTTAATGGAAGTACCTCTGATGTACCGTATTTTCTCGCATATAATGCGCGCGTTATACGTGGTTTTTACAAACCGCGCATTATACGCGTGAGTGCGTTGTACAAAATTTTTTTACATAGTTCCCCCCCCGACGCCCGATTCATCACCCAGAAGGAGCGCTCGCACTCCCACCCTGAAGGACCGCTCGCACCCCCACAGCCTCCCCCCCTCCCCCATGGAGAAGCTGTCTACCTTGTTTCCGGATGCCAGCCCAGCTGCTTCCTCTGCCGGCAGTCCTGCCCCTTCTCAGAGCCCTGTGCTGCGCTGCTTCCTCTTCAGGCGGTCCCGCCCTTTCTCTGACATCAGAGAAAGGGCGGGACCGCCGGAAGAAAAAGCAGCGCAGCAGGGCTCAGAGAAGGGGCGGGACCGCCGGCAGAGGAAACAGCTGGGCTCGCTGGCATCCGGAAACAAGGTAGACAGCTTCTCCATGGGGGAGGGGGGGAGGCTGTGGGGGTGCGAGCGGTCCTTCGGGTGGGGGTGCGAGCGGTCCTTCGGGGTGGGAGTGCGAGCGCTCCTTCGGGGTGGGGGTGCGAGCGGTCCTGCGGGGGGGTGAATCGGATGTCGGGGGGGCATCAGGCTTTCAGGGTAGGGACAGGACTTCAAGGGGGAAAGGAGAGTCGGGGCGGGCGAAAAGAGAGTCGGGGTCTCCAGAGGAGAGTTGGGGCGGGCGAAAGGAGAGTCGGGCAGCATGCGCGATATACGGGTGTGCGCGGTATATAAAAATTTCTGTACATAAATTTGTGTTTTACATGCGCTATACCCGTGTGTGCGTTTTACACGGGTGCGCGTTATCTATGTGAAAATACGGTACTCCAATTTATTCTGTACCCTGAAAATTTCCCAAATCTGTCAATCAGATCTAGCAAATGTGGAATGGTAAATTCAGGATTCCTCAAATGAAGCAAAATATCATCTGCATACCGGAAAATCAAATTCTTTTTTTTAATCATTATTTATTTATAGACTTTACACATTTATTTTCAAGCATATCATCTTGTACAGAAAGTGAGATCAAGAAAACATAATAATATTATTATTTACTCTCAAACCTGAAAATAAATCAAAGTATTAGAAGAAAAATAAACATCATAACTTAATCACACACTAGTCCTCAAATTAGGATCCAGGATTAACGATAAGAGTAGAAATTAAAGAATATTTTAACAAGGAAAATCGCTACTGAAAAGTGAGCTAATTATTATTACGAGGGTACAGATGGTTCTACAGACTCAAGACGTTTCAGAAAAGAAAGCAGTCAAGTGGGTTGGTTCTACAAATACATATTTCAAGGAACGGTATCTGATGACACATTTACAAGGGTACCTAAGAAAGAAAAGACCCCCCTATCTGAGTCACTCCTGGTTTTTAACATTAAAAATTCCCTTCTTCTCTTCTGAGTCTCTCTCGAGACTTCAGGAAATATCTGAATATGGAAACCCAGAAAGTCCTTGGATCTGTTTTTAAAGAAAAGTCGGAAAATCATATTCTAACAGCTTTCAGCTCAACTTCTTTTTTTTTTAAGAAGCATTAATAATAATAATAATTTATTCTTGTATACCGCCACACCCAAAAAGTTCTAGGCGGTTCACATCCATTAATTAAGATCCGTGTTGACACACGGATTTACAATATTTTGACAGAGTTACAGCAGTAAAGAGAGGGAGCGTGGGAGTGCTAAACAGAGTTTTATGAAAAGTACAAGCAGCAATAAAGGAAGGGAAGGAAGGTAAAGGAAAGATAGGAGAGAGATCATGTAGGGGGAGGGGGGAGCAGAGGGAGCGGGGAGAGAGTGGGAAAGGGGGTAGTTGCAGGTGGAAAGGGGTTAAAGGGCCATTAAGGACACTTCAGATGCCACTAGCTTCAATGATTATCCAAGACTGAATGTCAGCTCCCACGTGTGCAAATCTCTCAGCACGCATCATCCAGAGGTTGGTTGTGATGAGATATTCTACTCACCTCATCTCTCTCTCACTCTCTCTTCATTTATCCATTCTTACAGCATTTTTTTTTTTAAAAAGTAGTGACCTGCAATGTGCCAGATGCAGCCTGAACAAAGAAAAGTGGGTTTGTTAAAGCCTCCGTCAGAGGCCCAGGAGTCACTTTCTGGGTCTATCAGAGGCTCAAGCAAATAACAAAAGGAATTGACCCCAAAATATCCACAAAGAAGAAAATCCAGAGAAAACAAAAAAAAACTCTGTGGAGTGACGATGTTCCCGAATGGACTTTATTTGAAAGTGTCAAAGTTCCAAAGGTACACTAAATTCATCCACATAAAAGTAAATCATCCACATAAGAGCCTTAAAGGACCTGGTCCGCTAGGGATACAGGACCCAACATGGTCCGCGTTTCGACAAAAAGTCTTCTTCAGGGGTCCCTGGGGGTCCTATAAAGGTGAATACGTGGGAAACAATTGTGTGGTGAGCCGGAAGTGAGACACTGCTTGTGTTTGCAACATTCTAGAGCTCAGACTGTGATGTCATAATGCCTCATTCCACCAATGCCTAAGCTCCGTCCTCATCTGCACAAGCATCAAACACTTTAAAATCCTAAGTAGCAAAAAACAAAAGGAATTGACCCCAAAATATCCACAAAGAAGAAAATCCAGAGAAAACCAAAAAAGCTCTGTGGAGTGACGATGTTCCTAAATGGACTTTATTTGAAAGTGTCAAAGTTCCAAAGGTACATTGAAATCATCCATATAAAATAATTCCATCCACATAAAAATAAATCATCCACATAAGAGCCTTAAAGGACCTAGTCCGCTAGAGATACAGGACCCAACACGGCTCACCACACAATTGTTTCCCATGTACTCACCTTTATAGGACCCCCAGGGACCCCTGAAGAAGACTTTTTGTCGAAACGCAGACTGTGTTGGGTCCTGTATCCCTAGTGGACTAGGTCCTTTAAGGCTCTTATGTGGATGATTTACTTTTATGTGGTTGGAATTATTTTATGTGGATGATTTCAGTGGACCTTTGGAACTTTGATACTTTCAAATAAAGTCCATTTGGGAACATCATCACTCCACAGAGTTTTTTTGGTTTTCTCTATCAGAGGCTCTTCATGTGACTCTCAAAAACAAAAACTAAAATGTTTTACATGAACTGTGAGGAATTACTTGGAAGGATTGCGAAGACCTGCAATGGGACATAAACACGCTCGAGAAATGGGCCGTGACATGGCAAATGAGGTTTAACGTGGTTACGTGTAAGGTGATGCATGTCGGTAACAAAAATCTTATACATGAATACAGGATGTCCGGTGCAGTACTCGGAGAGACCCTCCAGGAAAGAGACTTGGGAGCACTGGTCGACAAGTCAATGAAGCCGTCCGCGCAATGCGCGGCGGTGGCGAAAAGGGCAAACGGAATGCTAGGAATGATTAAAAAGGGGATCACAAAAAGATCGGAGAAGGTTATCATACCGCTGTACCGGGCCATGGTACGCCCTCACTTGGAATACTGCGTCCAACACTGGTCGCCGTACATGAAGAAGGACACGGTACTACTTGAAAGGGTCCAGAGAAGAGCGACTAAGTTGGTTAAGGGGCTGGAGGAGTTGCTGTACAGCGAAAGATTAGAGAAACTGGGCCTCTTCTCCCTCAAACAAAGGAGACTGAGAGGGGACATGATCGAAACATTCAAGATAATGAAGGGAATAGACTTAGTAGATAGAGACAGGTTGTTCACCCTCTCCAAGGTAGGGAGAACGAGAAAGTTAAAAGGGGATAGATTCCGTACAAACATAAGGAAGTTCTTCACCCAGAGAGTGGTGGAAAACTGTAAAGTTCTTCTGGAGGCTGTTATAGGGGAAAACACCCTCCAGGGATTCAAGACAAAGTTAGACAAGTTCCTGTTGAACCAGAATGTACGCAGGTAAATCTCAGTTAGAGCACTGGTCTTTGACCTAAGGGCCACCGCGCGAGCAGACTGCTGGGCACAATTGGTCTGACCCAGCAGCGGCAAATCTTATATTCTTATGAAAGCAGGCAGTCCAGTTGAGGATTGAATTTCCTTAGCTGAAGACATCAATCTACAGTACAAAGGGCTTTGCAATCCACCAGGAGGAAAGGAGTGAACAATGCATATGGGGAGAAATGATGTCTTCAGCCAAGGGTCAAATGTCTCGTGATGCATCCTTTGGAGATTGCCACGCTCTACTTCACAGCCTATGCCAGTCTGCATGTTGAGCAGGCTTTTGCCTCGTCTCCAAAATATGTACCTGGTGATGGTGGAGGTGATTCCATTAATAGATGTTAGTTTTGACTTTTCAGGCAATTTACCAAAGAATACCATGGAATCTTCCTAATGCTGAAACATTGCATCAAATTTATTGTGCAGGAAACATAAAAATAGATAGTCCTACAATAGGAACACACTACATGCATCAAAAGTCCTGAACTAGTCCATCGACTGGTGGCAGACGGGAGTCTTGTGGATTGTGGCGGTGTTTGTGAGGCTGTGCTTATCGGTGTTATTGCTGTTATATAAATGCTATATTGTATTCCAATAACATCTATTCTCAGTGTCTCCTGAAGAAGGCATCCCACAATGCCGAAACTGGGATCCTAGTCGGGACATCTGTTCCATGGACTAACTGGATCTCACCAGTTCCAAACTTTTGATGCATGTAGTGTGTTCCTATTGAAGGACTGTCTATTTTTATGTTTCCTACATAATAAATTTGATTACCAATACTTTTACATTTTAAGGCAAAGTTCCTTCTGTTTCTTCTCTCTTGTATAGGTTGTGTAGGTTGGGGGTTTGTATAATTGTATTTGTTAAACTGCATGTTGATTGCAATTTTTTGTCTGTTTATTGTAGGGTAAAGTGGGTCCCATTGGAATCAGGATTCCTCCTTATAAGCTAAGTCCTTCTTTCATTTTTTGAAGTATATTGATTTATTTCAAGACGTTATGCTTTCTACAGTTTGAGAAAAAATGAAGAAGCAAATAAAAGAAATGAAGTGACTCTTGGGCATGGGATTATTATTAATTTCCATAAGAACATAAGAACTGCCATACTGGGACAGAATGAAGGTCCATCAAACTCAGTATCCTGTTTCCAACAGTGGCCAACCCAGGTCCCAAGTACCTGGCAGAAACCCAAAGAGTAACAATATTCCAGAGTTGAGATTGTGATGTCATAATGCCTCATTCCATCAATGCCTAAGAGCCAAACCTCATCAGTGATGTCACAATGGCTTGATTGTCCTATACTTGGTTTACAAAGAACATAAGAACTGCCATACTGGAACAGAGCTAGCGAAATACAACATATGTACTCGTACATTGCCTGTTGGATAGTTTGTCCACGCTTGGCCTTTAGTTGTGTGGCAGCCCCAAGGTCAAAAACATAGACGCTCCAATGCAAGATTGCTCCATTGCTTTCTTTGGGCCGAGGGAGTGAAACCTGTGGAAATTCACCGTCGGATATTGACTCAGTATGGAGATGGCACCATGAATCAACGAAAGGTTTAAAGTGGGAAGAACAGGTGTAACCGACGAAGGTCGTTCTGGTCGCCCATCAACATTGCACACACAAGAGCATGTTGACAGGGCGGATGCCTTCAATAGAGAAGACCGATGGATGACGGTGTCTCAGTTGTCTGCAAACCTGGATATCAGATATTGGTCCGCATTGGCCATAATTTGCTCGATGACTTGCGATACAGAAAAGTCTGCGCACGATGGGTTCCCAAACAGCAACAGCCTGTGGAGGTTGTGACCCAGTTCCTGAGACGGTATGAAGACGTTCCGAGTAGTCTGGAGAGAATTGTCACAGGCGATGAGACACGGGTGCCTCAGTGAGACCCGGAGAGCAAAAGACAAAGCATGATGAAGCAAAGGAAGCGGCTTCAGGAGTAGCCGAAAAAAAAACTTCTTCTCTGCAGGAATGCAGAAGCTAGTTGGAACGATACAACAAACCTGCCGTCTCGCATGGAGACTACCCCCGCTCTTTTACTAAGAGCTCCTTTTACGAAGGCACGTTAGCTGTTTAACGCGCGTAGTCGTTTTTCGGCTAGCGCGGGGGTTAGCGCGTGATTAAAAGTCACGCGCGCTAACGCGGCTTAGTAAAAGGAGCCCTACGGTGCGCTAGCCGATTTGTCGCACGCTAAACACTAACGCGTCCAGAGAATGTAAAAGGTCCCCTATGTGGAAAAGGCCCCTTTTCAATCCTCCCCCCGCTCTGATCCACTCCCCTCCCCCATCTCCCTCCCCTCCCCCCTACTTCTCTCCTTGCTGTTCGCAACTCTATGATCAATTCGATATGTAACCACTTGGAGAATTTACAGAGTAACTACTCTCGCCTTGCTGTTTGCAACTCTATGATCAATTCGATATGTAACCACTTGGAGAATTTACAGAGTAACTACTCTCGCCTTGCTGTTTGCAACTCTATGATCAATTCGATATGTAACCACTTGGAAAATTTACAGAGTAACTACTCTCGCCTTGCTGTTTGCAACTCTATGATCAATTCGATATGTAACCACTTGGAGAATTTACAGAGTAACTACTCTCGCCTTGCTGTTTGCAACTCTATGATCAATTCGATATGTAACTACTTGGAGAATTTACAGAGTAACTACTCTCGTCTTGCTGTTTGCAACTCTATGATCAATTCGATATGTAACTACTTGGAGAATTTACAGAGTAACTACTCTCGTCTTGCTGTTTGCAACTCTATGATCAATTCGATATGTAACTACTTGGAGAATTTACAGAGTAACTACTCTCGTCTTGCTGTTTGCAACTCTATGATCAATTCGATATGTAACTACTTGGAGAATTTACAGAGTAACTACTCTCGCCTTGGTGTTTGCAACTCTATGAGTCCATTTAAGTCCATTTAAGCTTTAAATGTATTATGCTTTTACTTTTTTTATTTATCCTCATAATCTGTTTAAACGTTTAGCAATTATTTATATTGATTTCGCATCTGTTTTTGTCCAAGAATAATATAAATAGATGAATATTATAGGGCAATTGCTTCCTTCTAGTGTTTTTACCTCGGTTCATCTTTCTGCTGTTATCAGCCACACAAATGACCTTCCACAGAGTCTTTGCCAAGGCAGCCAAAGTGAATGCACAGCTGACCAGTTCCATTAACTAACCCCCTAAGGTACGCATCGGTTTACCAGGCTCCAGACACCTCCGCGCCACTGCTCGCTGCCTTTCCGTTGTCCTTGAGATCTTGCTAGAGCCAGTGCCGAACGCTCCGCTTCACATCTTGCACAGGGCAAGGAATAAAGACGCAGGTACCGCAGGCAAGTTCATTAGACAAGTGAATTCAGCCAACAGATTGCGGGAGGCATCGGCCATTGTTACACACAAAGCAGTCTCGAACTGTCCTTTGTTGGGAGGTAAAGTCATTTCCATACGCCTTTGGTCAAATACAGGGTTTAAAAAAAAAAAAAAAAGTTATATTTTATTGCAATTTTAAGATAATACACAAGAAAACTCTCGCTTTGGAAAAGTAGAAGGAAACAGCATAAAAGGAAATTGCGAAATTAAATAAAGGGTTTTTAAATCCCCCCCCCCCTCCCAGCATTGGGAGTGTGTGGTGCTGTGATTAAAGCTACAGCCTCCGCACCCTGAGGTTGTGGGTTCAAATCCTGCACTGCTCCTTGTGACCCTGGGCAAGTCATTTAGGGCTCCTTCTACTAAGCTGCGCTAGTGGTTTTAGCACGCACTTAGACAATGTCACGTGCGCTAGACGCTAATGCCTCCATCGAGCTGGCATTAGTTTTTCCACATAGCGCGAGGGTCAGCGCGCGCTAAAAACGCTACCGCAGCTTAGTAAAAGGAGCCCTTGATCCCCATTGCCCCAGGTACATTAGATAGAGTGGGAGTCCGCCGGGACAGTTAGGGGAAAAAATGCTTGCGTACCTGAATAATTTGTAATCCGCATAGAATTGTAGGATATGCAGCAAATAAATGATTTAAGTAAATTTTTTAAAAACTCCATTTCTACTTAGAGATTCTTCATTTCGATGAACATCAACACAAGATTACTGACTTTCGGAGAACCGGTCTTGCATATCTCAGCGGACAGGAGAAAAACATCTTATAGTGAAACTTAGCAAGTAAAATGAATAATTACTGGATTGCTGGTTTAACATTGCCTCAGAAGTGAATGTGACCGTTGGGCAGACAGGTCTTTTATCTGCCGTCATTTACTACATTACCCCTCCCCCTCCCCTTTTATCAAGCTATGCTAGAAGTTTGTAGCAAGGCGTGTGCGTTCCCACAGCGTTTGAGGGAACACTAACGTCGGATGGACTCTACAGGTGGTCGGTGTTTTACCAAGCATTTACTGTGTCGTCTTGCGCTAAAAGTGTCAAAATTCAAAAGGTCCACTGAAATCATCCACATAAAATAATTCCATCCACATAAAAATAAATCATCCACATAAGAGCCTTAAAGGACCTAGTCCGCTAGGGATACAGGACCCAACACGGTCCGTGTTTCGACAAAGTCTCACTTCCGGCTCACCACACAATTGTTTCCCACAGGACCCCCAGGGACCCCTGAAGAAGACTTTTTGTCGAAACGCGGACCGTGTTGGGTCCTGTATCCCTAGCGGACCAGGTCATTTAAGGCTCTTATGTGGATGATTTACTTTTATGTGGATGGAATTATTTTATATGGATGATTTCAGTGGACCTTTGGAACTTTGACACTTTCAAATAAAGTCCATTTAGGAACATCGTCACTCCACAGAGCTTTTTTGGCTTTCTCTGGATTTTCTTCTTTGTGGATATTTTGGGGTCAATTCCTTTTGTTTTTTTGCTACTTATGATTTTAAAGTGTTTGAGGCTTGCGCAGATGAGGACGGAGCTTAGGCATTGGTGGAATGAGGCATTATGACATCACAATCTGAGCTCTAGAATGTTGCAAACACAAGCAGTGTCTCACTTCCGGCTCACCACACAATTGTTTCCCACGTACTCACCTTTATAGGACCCCCAGGGACCCCTGAAGAAGACTTTTTGTTGAAACGCGGACCGTGTTGGGTCCTCTATCCCTAGCGGACCAGGTCCTTTAAGGCTCTTATGTGGATGATTTACTTTTATGTGGATGGAATTATTTTATGTGGATGATTTCAGTGGACCTTTGGAACTTTGACACTTTCAAATAAAGTCCATTTAGGAACATCGTCACTCCACAGAGTTTTTTGGTATTCTCTGGATTTTCTTCTTTGTGGGTATTTTGGGGTCAATTCCTTTTGTTTTTTTGCTACTTATGATTTTAAAGTGTTTGAGGCTTGCGCAGATGAGGACGGAGCTTAGGCATTGGTGGAATGAGGCATTATGACATCACAATCTGAGCTCTAGAATGTTGCAAACACAAGCAGTGTCTCACTTCCAGCTCACCACACAATTGTTTCCCATGTACTCACCTTTATAGGACCCCCAGGGACCCCTGAAGAAGACTTTTTGTCGAAACGCGGACCATGTTGGGTCCTCTATCCCTAGCGGACCAGGTCCTTTAAGGCTCTTATGTGGATGATTTACTTTTATGTGGATGGAATTATTTTATGTGGATGATTTCAGTGGACCTTTGGAACTTTGACACTTTCAAATAAAGTCCATTTAGGAACATCGTCACTCCACAGAGCTTTTTTGGTTTTCTCTGGATTTTCTTCTTTGTGGATATTTTGGGGTCAATTCCTTTTGTTTTTTGCTACTTAGGATTTTAAAGTGTTTGAGGTTTGCGCAGATGAGGACGGAGCTTAGGCATTGGTGGAATGAGGCATTATGACATCACAATCTGAGCTCTAGAATGTTGCAAACACAAGCAGTGTCTCACTTCCGGCTCACCACACAATTGTTTCCCACAGGACCCCCAGGGACCCCTGAAGAAGACTTTTTGTCGAAACGCGGACCGTGTTGGGTCCTGTATCCCTAGCGGACCAGGTCCTTTAAGGCTCTTATGTGGATGATTTATTTTTATGTGGATGGAATTATTTTATGTGGATGATTTCAGTGGACCTTTGGAACTTTGACACTTTCAAATAAAGTCCATTTAGGAACATCGTCACTCCACAGAGTCTTTTTTTGGTTTTCTCTGGATTTTCTTCTTTGTGGATATTTTGGGGTCAATTCCTTTAGTTTTTTGTCTTGTGCTAAAAACCTCCAACGCGGCTTGATAAAAGGGGCCCTGTTAGAACCCTGGCTATCCTCCATCTCACCTGAATGGCATCTACAAACCTCTTGATGACCTCTCCTTTAATTTCACTTTATATCTTATCTAACGAGGAGCTTCCTACTTCCAGCATATCCTGCAGTCCAGGAGAAGCTTGTAGATTTTAATCACATTCACCATGACAACTTCTGTTCTTGGCAGTAGTCTAAATCATTTATTTTATTTTATTTTTCGCCTTGTTCCAAAACTGGAGGAGTCGGAGCTGGCTCAAGGGGTTTGGGGCTCCATCGACACCTCCTCTCCTCCTGTCTGCACTGCGGCCTCTGTTCCCACCCCCCTCCAGCACCTGAATCAGTACCTCCCTAATTTTCTCCACACATCAGTGCCTCTTTCTGCATTGACGCCCTCCCTGAAATACCCTTTCCCCACCTCAGTGCCATCCTGTTTGCATCAGCACCAGCCCTACCCCCCCCCCCACCCCCCTCCACTGCTAGCATGGGCTCTCTCTGCCCTTTTACAGTGGCTGGAGCAGGTTGCTCATCTCACTGCTGTTTTCGTATCCATGTTCAGCTCCCAGGATCACCCCCAGGTTAAACACATGTTTCTCACGTTTAAACCCGCAGCAGTGCCAGTGACTGTGCAGAGAAAAGAGCACGGCAGCGAGAGACAAACACGCTCTCGTCACAGTGAAGGCTGAGCAAGGGAGACAGTGGCATAGCGAGGGTGCCCCTGCCCTCTCCTCCGTCCCCCCGATCCTTTCCTGCCCCCACCTGTCGCTCGCATGCACCCCCTTCCCACCCCGTACCTCGTTCAGCTTTACCAGTGCAAAGCAGTATCACCAATTTGCTGCCTGCGTCGGTATCAGCTCTCCCTCCGATGTCACTTCCTAAGCACGGGACCAGGATGTGATGTCAGCGGGGGAGCCGACGCTGGTGCAAGCAGCAGGTTGGAGATACTGCTCATGCCAGCGAAGAGATAAAGGTATTGGGGGGGGGGGGGAGTCAAGGTAGGCTTGCAGAGGGGGAAGGAGTGGAAAGAAGCAGGGGGAAGAGAGGAAGAGGGGTGCTGACGCATCCTCCAAAATGGCACCTGGGGTGGTCCACCCCCCCCCACCCCTTTCTATGCCACTGTAGTGAGGTAGGCTTTTGGTTAGGGTTATCAGATATCTGGGGAAACCCGGATATGTCCCTGTAAGGGTGCCCGGAGAGATTTCCAAAACCCAGCAGTTTGTCCGCGTTTTGGAAATCCCTGAGCTTGGGGCTGCGTCTGGAGAGCATCTGCGCATGCGTGGATATCGACGTGATTACATCACATGCATGTGAGCAGCAGCAGAACATTTAGCGCTCTGGACCACGGTAGAATCTAGTATGCCGACAAATGAGCGCAGGACAATTGCGCTCCGACAAAAGCACTCCAACAATTGCGTGCTGGGACAAGTGTGCGCAGGACGGCTCCTCAGGCCCCGTCCCTTGGGAGCAAATCAGGGCCTTCGTGTCAGCAAATCAGGGCCTTTGTGTTAGGGTAAGGTTTATATCATGATTATATATTATTATATATTATATATATTATATTATTATTATATTATATTATAATATATAATATATTATTATATTTTATATATGATTATATATTATACACTAGATAGCAAGTGAATTTTTAAAGTGTACTGGGGGGGATCCCTCCACCTCCCCCCTCAAAAAGAGGGTTACTTTGTAACCCTCAAAAGACAAAAAAGTATCCACTGACACAATTGTCCTGCGCACAATTCTTGGGGCGGTTTTGTCAGAGCGCAATTGTTAAGCGCTCATTTGACGGGTCACCTAGAAACCTCTACCATGGCTCAGTAAAAGCAGGGGATAATGCCAAATTTGGAATGCATCTCAAAAGAGAAATG
This sequence comes from Geotrypetes seraphini, assembly GCF_902459505.1. Lineage (NCBI taxonomy): Eukaryota > Metazoa > Chordata > Amphibia > Gymnophiona > Dermophiidae > Geotrypetes > Geotrypetes seraphini. The sequence goes on from NC_047085.1 coordinate 17,711,486, forward strand.
TTTTTAAGTCTATTTAAATTTATCTAGGGATTTCTGAAGACAAAGTGATAGAGGGAGACGGTTCCAGGGCTGTGGTCCATTTACATTACATTAGTGATTTCTATTCCGCCATTACCTTGCAGTTCAAGGTGGATTACAAAAAGAATCTATCTGGCCATTTCCAGAGGAATTATAGAATAGTTAGGGAGTAGTCAACTTGGTTCATAGAGATGAGGTGGTTCTTGTGGCGTTAGGTTGTTTTAGAGAGTGGGGAGGCGTTAGGTTGGTTTCGATTGCTGGGTATCAGGGTTTTTTTTAAAATAGTATGGTTTTTATTTCTTTTCTAAATGTTCTGTAGTCAGGAGTCGTTATCAACAAAGTAGAGAGTTGGCGGTCTAATCTCGCTGCTTGTGTGGCCAGGAGGCCATTGTACCGTTTTTTCCATTTGACTTCTCTGATTGGGGAGTATGTGAATGGAGCGTGGGTTCTCCTTTGTCTGGTTGAGGTGGTTCGGATTAGACGGTTGTTTAGGTTTATTGGGCTGTTTCCATTCATGATTTTAAATAGAAGACAGAAGAACTTGAATTGTATTCTTGCTTGGATTGGTAGCCAGTGTGAGTGGAGGAACGCCTCGGTGATGTGGTCATGTTTTCTCAGAGAGTAGATGAGTCTCAGGGCTGTGTTCTGGATTGTTTGCAGTTCTTTAATCATTGTCGCGGGGCAGGATAGATAGAGAATGTTTCAATAGTCTAGTACAGTGTTCTTCAACTTTTTTATACCTATGGACCGGCGGGGGAAAAAAAAATTATTTTGTGGACCGGCAAACTACTAGGACTGAAATTTAAAAACCCCGTTTCCACCCGTCTCCGCAAGCTCGGTCCTCGCAAACCATCTGATCCCATCCGCACAAGCCTCAGTTATGATTGTATACTGAATGTATTTTATTAAAGTATAAAAAGAAACAATATTCTGTACAATTGTCATTTTATAAATACAAATAATACAGAGCAAGGATCAACAAAACTCCTGTCTCCCCTCCCCTTCACATATATCCCCTCTACTATCAAGAAAACTGAATCAGCCAAATTATTACAGAATGCTACACAGAAATATCATGCTAACAGAATACCACAGTCACACATAGGAATAGGGTTAGGGGAGTGCAACTAGGGCAACTGCCCCCCTGGTCAGAGAGAGCCCTAAGCCTCTGCCTGGACTTTGCAGTCCCCAGTTATGTCTAACACCAGCTCTAGCAGGATATATATTTCAAGTCTGATATATTCTAATCACAAAATAGAAATAAAATTATTTGTTTCTACCTTTTGTTGGCTCTGGTTTCTGCTTTCATCTTCTTTTCACTCTCTTCCTTCCAGCGTCTGCCCTCTCTGTCTCTTCAGTCCAGCATCTGCCCCTTCCATCTACTGTCTGACCTCTCCCCCTTCCATATGGTATTTGTCTTCTTTCTATGCCCCCTCTCCTTTCCATCCAGCCTATGCCCCTCTCTCCTTTTTACACGATTCATTCCAGCTTCACTGCTCTCTTCATTTTTATCTCTCCTACACCAGATCTAGCATATTTGTCCCTCTCAATTTCTCTGCTGACCCCCCTTCCCATCTCATTCCTGTCTCTCCCCTTCCCCTCCTCTAATCTCCCTGCAAGCTGTTTCCTTCCTTTTTTCTTCTCCCTTCCCTCCTCTCCCTGTCCAGCAGTAACTCTCTTCCCTTTCCTTTCCCTCCTCCCCTCTCAGCAGCATCTCTCCTTCTCCCTCCCTCCAGATCCAGTAGCAGCTGTCCCTTTTTCCCCTTGTCCAGCAGCTTCCCAGACTCCTTTCCCTCCTCCCCTCCCAGCAGCATCTCTCCTTCTCCCTCTCCAGGTCCAGTAGCAGCTATCCCTTTTTTTTCACCATGCCCAGCAGCTTCCCAGACTCCTTTCCCTCCTCCCCTCCCAGCAACATCTCTCCTTCTCCCTCTCCAGATCCAGTAGCAGCTGTCCCTTTTTTCCCTTGCCCAGCAGCTTCCCAGACTCCATTCCCTCCTCCCCTCCCAGCAGCATCTCTCCTTCTCCCTCTCCAGGTCCAGTAGCAGCTATCCCTTTTTTTTCACCATGCCCAGCAGCTTCCCAGACTCCTTTCCCTCCTCCCCTCCCAGCAGCATCTCTCCTCCCTCTCCAGGTCCAGTAACAGCTGTCCCTTTTTTTTTTCACCTTGCCCAGCAGCTTTCTTCCCTCCCAGCAACTCTCATTACTTGCCAGCGCTGCGATTCAGTAAGGCAGCCTTGGGTCCTTTGTTGGGTCGCACCGCCTCTAAGGAAAGCGGAAGTTGCATCATCAGAGGCGGCCTGACTCAGCAAAAGCTCTAAGGCTTCCTTCCTGAATCGCTGTGCTTGTAAGAAGAGCCGCTGGGAGGGAAGAAAGCACAGTCTGAGGTTCCCCATTATCTCTCCGGCCCTGCGCTCCTCGATCTTGCCGGTCCTGCATAGACCGGCAGGAAATTGAAGATGTTGATCTCGCCGGTCCTGTGTGGACCGGCAGGAATTTTCTGCAGACCGGCACCAGTCCGCGGATTGGCAGTTGAAGAACTGTGGTCTAGTAGACCCAGCATTAGGGCTTGAACTAGGATCCGGAATTGAGTTTTGTTGAAGAATTTTCGCACTTGTCTTAGGTTTCTCATGATTGCAAAGGATTTCTGTATTATTTTGTTGATTTGTGCATGGTACAGCACCTGTCAATCGTCACTCCCAGTAGTTTTAGAGTGGTTTGCATGGGGAATGTGGTTGAGTTGATTACTAGGTTTGTAATGGATGGTGTCCTATCATTTTCTAGGAGAATGAATTTTGTTTTTTCTGAGTTTAGTTTCAGTTTATGGTCTTTCATCCAAGATATTATTGTTTCTAATGTTTTATGTATAGTGTCTGTCATGGAGGGTTTTAGTTGATCAAAAGGGAGAAGAATGGTGATGTCGTCTGCGTATCTGTAGGAGATTATGTTTGATTTATCTAGACAGGTGCCGAGGGACATGATATAGAGGTTGAAGAGTGTGGGGGATAAAGGGGATCCCTGAGGATACACCACAGGGGTTGGACCAGGGTTCTGACTTTTCGTTGCTTGATTTTACTCTGTAGGATCTGGTCTTTAAGAATCCTTGGAACCATGTGTGCACTTTATCTGTGATACCAATTGCATCCAGAATTTGTAGAAGAATGTATGGTCAACCAGATCAAACGCCACAGATAGATCTAGTTGTATGAGGAATATTTTTTTTCCTGTGCTGAGATGTTGTCTAGCTGTGTCCAGGAGGGATCCTAATAGTGTTTCAGTGCTATAATTGGTTCTGAAGCCAGATTATGTGTGGTGGAGTAGGTTGTGATTTTCTAGATAGTCAGTGAGGAATTTGGCTACTAGGCCTTCCATTATTTTGACGTAAAGTGGTATTGATACTATTGGTCTGTAGTTGGAAGGTCTGTGAGCAGTGTTTTGCATCCATTGTAGGAGGAGAGAGCGGAATTTGATACTGGCGTTTTTTAGTAGATATGGAGGGCAATGGTTGAGGTCACAGGCTGCATGACGGTATTTTTTGTAGAGTTTGTTGAAGTCTGACCATTGCATAGTGGGGAAGAGGGACCAGGTTCTATCTGCTGCTGTAGATTCTTTGTCTGAGGGGATTATAGTGGTTTCATCTAGGAGAGTTGGGTTTCCAGCGAGGTTGGTCCTGGCACTTGTGATTTTATTTTTGAAGTGTTCTGCTAGTGTGGAGGCTGAGGGGGGGAGGGGTGTTATCAGTGGCCAGGTAAGGTTTGGTGTCTGTGAGTTCTTTCAGTATTTGGAATAGTTTTTTAGTGTCTTGGGTTTCTCTGCCTATTAGGTTGTCTTTCTTTTGTCTTTTAATTGTAGCTTGTATTGTAGGATGAGTATGTTCCATTCGATTTTGGTTGGTTTTCCTCCATTTTCTTTCGAGTTGTCTGCATTGTCTTTTGAGTAGGAATAGTTCGTTGTCAAACCATTTTGTCGGATTGTCTGCCGATTCTGGTTTTTGTTTGCATTGGGGGCTAGCTCATTTAAGGTGGCTTTACTTAAGCCGAGAAAGTGCTACTTCTGATGTGTTCATGTATGTGTACGTGTGAGCAGATTTTGTTGTGCTGATCTAAGGGATTTTGCGGGAGCACAGGGGATACGATGACGCATGAGATATGGGGGTGCTCCAGATTTTAATGTTTTGAAGATTAACAGTACGTTGTAAGTGATTTGATGGTTTACAGAAAGCAATGGCTGGGAGGGTGTAGATGGACTGGAGTGAGCTTAGACGGAGACTTCAGTAGCTGGAACCTAAGAACAGTACCAGGCAGAGCTTTGGATTCTTGCCCAGAAATAGCTAAGAGGAAGAAGAAAAAAAAAAAAACCAACAAATTTTTAGATTGAATCAGGTTGGGCAGACTAGATGGACCATTCAAGTCTTTATCTGCCATCATCTACTATGTTATTACGTTTTTAATAATGGAGTCATGCGGTCAAATTTACATGCGTTGTGTATCAAACCAGTTGAGGTATTTTGAATTATCTGTAGTCTATGGATTTCTTTTTTGGCAGATGCCTGTATTTAAAGAGTTGCAATAGCCCAGGGGTAGGCAATTCCGGTCCTCGAGAGCCGGCGCCAGGCCAGGTTTTCAGGATATCCACCATGAATATGTATGAGATGGATTTGCATGCACTGCCTCCTTGAGATGCAAATCTATCTCATGCATATTTATGGTGGATATCCTGAAAACCTGACCTAGCTCCGGCTCTCGAGGACCGGACTTGCCTACCCCTGCAATAGTCCAGTTGTTGAATCACTAATGAATGCATAAGAATATTCAGTGCCTGAGGAAAAAGGAGTGAACCGATTAGGCATAATTTTTTAAGAAAGAACATTTACGCTAATAATCTGTGAAATCTGCAATTAATAAGATAATTTTGTGTCAAAGATGATGCCCAAAACTTTAGTGGACAAGACTAACGGTATAGCCGTATTTTGAAGTTGAATTTGTAAAGGTAGGTTGATTACGTTGTAGGGTGTAAATATGATCACTGAACATTTATAACATAACATAACATTATACTTATAGACCGCATTACCAAAAAGTTCTAAGCAGTTTACAATTAAACATAATCGTATATTTGAATGAGTCAGCTAGTCAGGTATTTGGAGAAAAGATAGGTTTTTAGCTGTTTTCTAAAATGTCTGTAAGAAACAGCTGTGAGCAACAATGATCAAAATTCTTTTTCATGAGAAGCTGCCTGAGATGCTAAAGAGTGATTTAGGAATTTCTTGCTTTTACAACCTTTTACAGAAGGAAAATTGAACAGAGCATGAGTTTTTCTACTGCATTTGTGCGTAGCTATGGAAAAACTATTAGCCAGATAAGTAGGGGCTGCACCATAAAAAACCTTGTAACAAAACCAGCCCAACTTGAACAATTCCCGACCTTCCACAGGCAACCAATGTAATCTATATATATAAAATCGGATGTATGTATGTATGTGCCGCGATCACGCAAAAACGGCTTGACCGATTTGACCGAAACTTGGTATGCAGATCCCTCACTACCTGGGGTGATATGTTCTGGGGGTCTCGCGGCCCACCTGCACACGTGGGCGGAGCTACAAACAGAAAATCAGATTTCACCCATTCATGTCAATGGAAAAAATGTAAAAAAGCTGCCATTCTCACAGTAATTCAAAAACGGCTTGACCGATTTGAACGAAACTTGGTATGCAGATCCCTCACTACCTGGGGTGATATGTTCTGGGGGTCTCGCGGCCCACAACTCCATGTTGCTTGCTCAAGGGTGGGTTCACCCAATAATTTATATGTTCTTGCTCCTGGAGGTGAAACTAAAAATGTTGTTTATAATCAAGTTTTGCGTTAGTTGTATTGTATTCATTTTGTCAAATATTTCACATTATAATTTGAATATATGTGTGTGTGTGTATGTAGGTATGTTCCAGCATAACTCTTCAATGCATGGACAGATTTCAACCAAACTTGACATACACATTACTTACTATCTGAGGACAAACACTGTGGGGGTGGGAAGGGGGGGGATATGTAAAAATGATTGAAAATGACAGATTTTTAGTATCTACCCCATAGTGTTTTCGGGCTCACAGATGAATACTCAGCATAACTCTGAAACGCATGGAGAGATTTCAACCAAACTTGGTACACATATGACTTACTATCTGGGGAAAAATACTGTGGGGGTGGGAAGGGGGGTGATATGTTAAAATTATCAAAAGCGACAGATATTAATGTCCAACCCATAGTTTTCGGGCTCGCAGAGATGAATACCGACACTCCCGATGCCGTTTAAGTCTAAGTTCAGCCCCATAGAGAGGGACATTCCTTTGGGACATGTGGAGGGTAGGGGGTTGGGACATGGGGGTGGGGCATATGGGACATGTGGGGGGGGGTAACGTGGGGGGTGGGACATGTGGGACATAGGGGGGTGGGACATGTAGGGGGTTGGACATTTTGGGATAAATAAATATCCGGGCAACGCCGGGTTATCAGCTAGTTCACAATAAAATAACGTAACATGATCGCATTTCTTCAATCCGTGAATCAATCTAACTGTTGTGTTCCGTATCAATGATAATCTCAATAATTCCTTCTTAGTAATTGATAAATAAGCAATATTGCAATAGTCGCGGAGACTCAACAGTAATGACTGGACCAATAATTTAAAGGCTGAAAATTCAAAATAGGGTCTAATTGTTCGAAGTCTCCATAAAGTAAAATAACTTTTACGTACAACAGCATCTATCTGGGTTTTCATAGTAAGATGTTTATCTAATACGATTCCTAAAATTTTATCTGGGTTAATGGCACACTTAACTCTAATTATTGCAAGTTAAGAAATTAGGCCCTTAAATTGTAAGCTCTTTGAGGAAGGGGCATAAACTACAAAATCTGAACATATCTTGCACTGAGTTTGGATTTGGCAAAGTAAGTATTTATATTCAAGATCCAAATCCAAGATTCAATATTCATCTGGGTAGTCAGATTATGACTGTCTTAATGATGCTGATGAAATAAAGACGCACCTAAATTACGAACATCCTCCAGACACCTGGACACTTCACTATGTTGTTAGATGCCACTGACTCATGTTCGAGTCCTGGTGACTTGATGATATCATCAAGCTTTCAGGGCAGAATACAGAAGTAGATTGCCGGGCCTTTCTTCTGCGCAGTATAAATTTGATGTTTTCGCCATCGTTGTATCAAACATGAACCTCTGCCTCCAACATTGCCCATCTCCTGCTGCCCAGATGGGTGGTACATCGTTAGTTTGACATCTCCACTAAAATCTATCTGCATTGGGATACCCTGCTGGTAATGAAACTATCGAGGGCATATCTTTCAGCTTCAAAGATGTGCGTAAACCCCAGTGGCACAACAAGCCCATGTATCCTCACTAGAGCTTCACTATGACTTAATTTTTTTTTTTTTTAAATGGATGGAAGGGGAAAGAGAAGGTAGCAGACACTGGATGGAAGAGCGAGAGAAGGGGCAGATGCTGGATAGAAGGGAGGAGAGAGAAAAGGGAACAGACACTATGTGGAAGGGAGAAGATAAATTGTGAAGGGGCAGATGCTGGATGGAAGGGAGAAGAGAGAAAAAGGAACAGACACTATGTGGAAGGGAGAAGAGAAATTGTGAAGGGGTAGATGCTGAATGGAAGGGAGAAGAGAGAGAAGGGGCAGATGCTGGATGGAAGGGAGGAGAGAGAAAAAGGAACAGACACTATGTGGAAGGGAGAAGATAAATTGTGAAGGGGCAGATGCTGGATGGAAGGGAGAAGAGAGAGAAGGGGCAGATGCTGGATGGAAGGGAGGAGAGAGAAAAAGGAACAGACACTATGTGGAAGGGAGAAGAGAAATTGTGAAGGGGTAGATGCTGAATGGAAGGGAGAAGAGAGAGAAGGGGCAGATGCTGGATGGAAGGGAGGAGAGAGAAAAAGGGACAGACACTATGTGGAAGGGAGGAAGGGAGAAGAGAAATTGCGAAGGGGCAGACGCTGGATGGAAGGGAGAACGGGCAGATGCTGGATGGAAGGGAGGAGAGAGAAAAGGGAACAGACACTATGTGGAAGGGAGAATAGAAATTGCGAAGGGGAAGATGCTGGATGGAAGGGAGAAGAGAGAGAAGGGGCAGATGTAGGATGGAAGGGAAAACGAATGCATGAGGTGGATGGAAGGGGTGGGAAGAGAGAAAGGGGTCAGAACTGCTGGCCTGCTGCTCCCCTTCCCCCAGAAAGCTGTTGAAGAAAAAAAGAAATAGTAAATAGAGAGGAGACCCTGGAAATAATTGACAGCATAAAACTGTGCTATAAGCATAGGGAATCAGCACCAGAGTCAGGGAATGAGAAGATTAGAAAGAAAATCACCAGACAACAAAGGTAGGATAAATGATTTTATTTTTAATTTAGTAATTGAAATATGTCAAGAAAAATTTTATTCACGATACTAATCGTGCAATTAAAAATTTAAATTGATGTACAGCCCTAATTGCAATTGGATTATGTAACTCACTTTATATTGGAATTACTCAGAAACAATTTACTGGATTGCAATTGATTTAAAATACTGCTGCTAGATTGGTTCTTATAAAGTCAAGATTTGATCAAGTTTCTTCAGCATTGATATCTTCGCACTGGTTTCCTTTGAGGACCTGAATAATTTTTAAATTTTGTTGTCTAGTCTTTAAGATACTTGAGGGCAGCTGTCCAGAATCATTAACTCCAGGGCGGCGATACTCTAACTGGCCCAGCACCAAAAGCCGACAGATGCAGGACCTTGAGTATCTGCGCATGCCCAAGGCCTACCAGTTCTGCCCTCTGTGAAATAGGAAGTTTGGAGGGGGAGGGAGCATCATCAGCCTTGATGATTCTGTTGCTGTAGTGGTTGGAGCATTACCACCCCAGGGGAGGGAGATCTGACACTAAACAAGTCACTGAGGGCTAGGAGGTGGAAATAAGTACTGGAGACCAAGGAGGGAGGTAAGGGAGGGAGAGAAATGCTGGAGATTTTGGAGAGGGGAGGATAGAAATGCTGAGCACCACAGTTGGGGGTTCAGAGGTAAGGAAGGATGCTGGATGCCATGATGGGTGGGGTTGACCATGGGATGATAGAACATAAGAACATAAGAACATAAGAAGTTGCCTCCGCTGAGGCAGACCAGAGGTCCATCTCGCCCAGCGGTCCGCTCCCGCGGCGGCCCATCAGGCCCATTGCCTAAGCAATGGTCCCAGACTATCCCTATAACCTACCGCTACTCTTATCTGTACCCCTCAATTCCTTTATCCTCTAGGAACCTATCCAAACCTTCTTTGAAGCCTTGTAACGTGCTCCGGCCTATCACAGCCTCCGGAAGCGCGTTCCACTGTGTCCACCTCCCTCTGGGTGAAAAAGAACTTTCTGGCATTTGTTTTAAACCTGTCTCCTTTTAGTTTTTCCGAGTGCCCCCTTGTACTTGTGGGTCCCCGTAATCTGAAAAATCTGTCCCTGTCTACTTTTTCTATTACCCTTCAGGATCTTGAAGGTTTCTATCATGTCTCCTCTAAGTCTCCCGCTTTTCCAGGGAGAACAGCCCCAGCTTTTTCAGTCTGTCAGTATATGAGAGGGTTTTCCATACCTCTTATCAGTTTAGTTGCTCTTCTCTGGACTCTCTCAAGTACCGCCATGTCCTTTTTGAGGTACGGCGACCAATATTGGACACAGTACTCCAGATGCGGTCGCACCATTGCACGATACAGTGGCAGGATGACCTCCTTTGTCCTGGTCGTGATACCCTTCTTAATGATACCCAACATTTTGTTTGCTTTTCTTGAGGCTGTGGCGCACTGTGCCGACGCCTTCAAAGACGTGTCCACCATCACTCCCAGGTCTCTTTCAAGGTTACTTACCCCTAGCAATGATCCTCCCATTTTGTAGCTGAACATCGGGTTCTTTTTCCCTACATGCATGACCTTGCATTTCCCTACATTAAAGTTCATTTGCCATTTTTTGGCCCATTCTTCTAGCGTCGTTAGGTCCCTTTGCAGATCTTCGCAGTCTTCCATGGTATCAACCCTGTGGTAGAGTTTGGTGTCATCCGCAAATTTAATAACTTCGCAATTTGTTCCTGCCTCCAGGTCATTAATAAATATATTGAACAGGAGCGGTCCCAGCACCGACCCCTGCGGAACTCCACTCGTGACCCCATGCCAGTCCGAGTAATGGCCCTTCACTCCAACCCTCTGTTTCCTGTCCGCCAGCCAGTTTTTGATCCATCGGTGGACCTCCCCTTGCACCCCGTGTCTCCACAGCTTTTTAAGCAGTCTTTCGTGCGGTACCTTGTCAAAGGCTTTTTGAAAGTCAAGGTAAATGATGTCAATGGATACCCCTTTATCCACCTGTCTGTTTACCCCCTCAAAGAAGTACAATAAGTTTGTGAGGCATGACCTACCCTTGCAGAAGCCGTGCTGGCTCGACTTTAGCTGTCCATTGTTTTCTATGTGTTCACAGATACTGTCCTTAATCAGTGCTTCCATCATTTTTCCCGGGACCGAGGTCAAGCTCACCGGCCTGTAGTTCCCCGGGTCCCCCCTTGAACCCTTCTTGAAGATGGGTGTGACATTCGCAATTTTCCAATCCTCCGGGATCTCTCCAGTTTTTAAGGATAGGTTACATATTTGGCGAAGTGGCTCTGCTATTACGTTCCTTAGTTCCTTGAGTACCCTTGGGTGAATGCCGTCTGGACCTGGTGATTTGTCGCTCTTTAGTCTGTCTATCTGCCTGAGGACATCCTCTTGGCTTACCTCTAGTTGGACCAGCTTTTCATCCCGATCCCCATTTACGATGTCCTCCGGTTCCGGAATATTGGATGTGTCCTCCCTCGTGAAGACTGACGTGAAGAACTTATTTAACCTGTCTGCTATCTCTTTTTCCTCTTTTACCACTCCTTTTTTGTCTCCATCATCCAATGGCCCCACTTCTTCCCTTGCCGGTTGCTTCCCCTTCACATATCTGAAGAACGATTTGAAGTTTGTTGTTTCCCCCGCCAGTCTCTCCTCATATTCCCTTTTAGCTTTTTTAACCACACGGTGACACTCCCTTTGGTGTTCTTTGTGTTCCTTTTGGTTGTCCATTGTTTGGTCCTTTTTCCATTTTTTGAACGATGCTTTCTTGTCACTTATCGCCTTTTTTACTGCAGTTGTTATCCACGCTGGGTTTTTTTTTGCACCCCTTCCTGAATCTGGGGATGTACAGGTTCTGTGCCTCTTGCATGGTGCCCTTGAGTAGGGACCAGGCTTTTTCTACAGACTCCATCTTCCTTTCGCTACTGTTGAGTTTCTTTCCCACCAATTTCCTCATGCCATCATAATTCCCTTTTTTGAAGTTGAGTGCTGTCGCTGTGGATCTTTTCACCTTTGATGGTCCAATTTCCAGCTTGCATTGGATCATGTTGTGATCGCTGTTTCCTAGGGGTTCTAGCACCGCCACCTCCTTTGCAGGTCCCCCTAGCCCATTGAGGATTAGGTCGAGAGTTGCATCCCCCCGTGTTGGTTCCGTGACCAGCTGTTCCATGAAACAGTCCCTCGTGGTTTCCAGGAATTTGGTCTCCCTTGTGCAGTTTGAGTGTCCAATACTCCAGTCTATCCCAGGGTAGTTGAAGTCTCCCATCACCATCACGCTTCCGCTTTTGCATATCTGCCTCAGCTCAGCCTCCAGGTCCTGGTCGAGTGCTTCCGGTTGTCCAGGTGGGCGATAGTACAGTCCCAATTTTATGTCTGCTCCAGCTCCTCCAGGTAGCTTAATCCATAGTGATTCCAAGTCGTCCGCCCTTACTGTTGTTTCTATCCTGGTTGAAGGTATGGAGTCCTTTATATAAAGCGCTATTCCTCCACCCTTCTTGTGTGTCCTGTCCCTCCTGTAGAGTTTGTACCCTGGTATGGCCACATCCCATTTGTTGTCGTCAGTCCACCACGTTTCTGTGACTCCTATTATGTCCAGGTCCTTTGTACTGGCTATGACTTCTAGTTCTCCCATTTTGGCTCTTAGGCTCCTAGCATTAGTGTATAGGCAATTTAAGTCCTGGTTTTTTGCCTTTTCCGCTGGTTTTCCTCGTGGTTTGGCGCCCCTGCCAACCTCCTCATGGGTTGCCAGCCCCGGAGCTTTGTTGTGTTCATCCCCATCCTGCGGTGCGTCTATGCTGTCCTCAGCCTGCTCCCCCATGTTTGGATGACCCTCTGGCTCCTGTTGCTCTCTCTTAATTCTGCTTGCTAGTTTCGTTTGTGCATTGGCTCCCTGCATTGCGTCCTTGTGTCCTTTTCCCAAAAGTTCCCTCTCAGTCCCGAGCCCTCTTTTACAAATTTCTGGTTCAGTATCCTTGTTTGATACTTTGGTCCGATGTGTCGAGGTCAGGTCGACTGTCGGCTTTCCCCTTCTCTTCAGTTTAAAGCCAAGTCAATGCTGCTCTGGACGTTGCGTGCCAGCAACCTCGTCCCAGCCGTGCTCAGGTGCAGTCCGTCCCTCCTGTAGAGCTTGTTCTTCCCCCAAAAAGTTGTCCAGTTCCGTACAAAGTGGAAACCCTCCTCTTCGCACCATCTCCTCAGCCAACCGTTTACTGCTTGCAGCTCGGTCTGTCTCTTAGCATCTGCCCTCGGTACTGGCAGGATCTCCGAGAAGGCTATCCTCCTTGTCCTCAGCTTCAGTTTCCTCCCCAGGATCCTGAACTGCTCAGTTAGTGTAGTCCTGTTGTAGTTCCTCCTGCTGATGTCGTTGGTTCCAACGTGGATTATCACGGGAAGGGAAGGGAAGGGAAGATGCTAGAGATGGGGGCGGAGCAAGAGTGGAGTTGGTGGCAGAGCTTGCTCCACCACCCTTGATCAGTAGTAAAAGAAATATTTTAGTAGTTGACAATTTTCATTTTTCAGGTGTCACGTGTAGGGTTACCATTTTTTGGGCCACAAAAACCTAGACAAATGGCCCTGCCCTGTTCCGCCTCCAGCCCTGCCCAGTCTGTCTTCAGCTCCGCCCCATTCTTCCCCAGCCCCGCCCCCACAAATCTCCTCTCTTCTTCCCCAACAAGCTCCGGCCGCATCTCTGGAGGGCCTAGAGCATGCGCGGATGTGTGTGATGTCACCTGCGCATGCTCAGATGCCCTCTAGATGCGGCCAGAACTCATCGGGGGCTTTCCAAAACCCGAACCAACTGCCAGGTTTTGGAAAGTCTGAACAGTCCTCTAGAAAAAAGGATGGCCAGGTTTTCCAGGACGTCTGGTAACCCTAACCATTGTACCTTTTTGAGTTAATTAGGTATGGAATGGTACAGCTGAATTAAATATTATTAAACTTGTAGATGGCATTCCTATTAAAGCAACAATCATTGGGGGCTGAGAAAAGAGAGGGTTTTTTATGTGACAATCTGGGTGTTTTGATTTTTATTACATTTTAAATAGAAGTAGAATGAGGTTGATTAGCCTCGTATTTAGCTGCTTTAAGAGAGAGGGGAAAAAAGACCTCCTTTCAGAACATGGCATTAAGGAAAGCAGATGTTTCAGTGCTCTTTGTGTAGTTTAATTTTGTGGTTACCATTATATATTAATAAGATTATATTGTGTGTATATGAAGAATGAATGGAAGAAACTATTATGGGGGCGGGGTCTGGGGTGGAGCTTTAGCACCCCCAGACAAAAAGGTGTCCTGTTGCCTCTAACCCAGCGCCTTCCATAAGTCCAGACCTCAGTACAGAGGAGGAAAGGGAACGATTCCTGTCATCACAGCCGACCCCTGAGCAAGAGAAGGATAGAAGTTATCCTTTGGCCTACCAGAATAATTCCAGTCCCGGCTTCCACCCAGCTCAAAAATCAGCCTTTGTTTTGTATATCCGGTTCAAACTACCTTACCCATAGAGTTTAGCTGATGTCCAAGACATTGCGAAGGAGACCGGGGTTACATAAAGAACTACTAAACTTCCTGCACCCCACTGGAGTGATTTCACTGGCAAACACAGCGTATATAAGCCATAGGAAGAAGGAGCATAAGAATATATGAATAGCCTTAATGAGTCAGACCAACGGTCCATCAAGCCCAGTAGCCCGCTCTCACGGTGGTCAATTAAGGTCCCTAGTACCTGGCCAAAACCCAAGGAGTAGCAACATTCCATACAGAACCCCAAGGAGTAGCAACATTCCGGAATCACAAAGAGAAACAAGGTTCTAGAATCCCAAGGAGTAGCAATATTCCATACAGAACCCCAAGGAGTAGCATTATTCCGGAATCCCAAAGAGAAACAAGGTTCTAGAATCCCAAGGAGTAGCAACATTCCGGAATCCCAAAGAGTAACAAGGTTCTAGAATCCCAAGGAGTAGCAATATTCCATACAGAACCCCAAGGAGTAGCAACATTCCGGAATCCCAAAGAGTAACAAGGTTCTAGAATCCCAAGGAGTAGCAACATTCCATACAGAACCCCAAGGAGTAGCATTATTCCAGAATCCCAAAGAGAAACAAGGTTCTAGAATCCCAAGGAGTAGCAATATTCCATACAGAACCCCAAGGAGTAGCAACATTCCGGAATCCCAAAGAGTAACAAGGTTCTAGAATCCCAAGGAGTAGCAACATTCCATACAGAACCCCAAGGAGTAGCATTATTCTGGAATCCCAAAGAGTAACAAGGTTCTAGAATCCCAAGGAGTAGCAACATTCCATACAGAACCCCAAGGAGTAGCATTATTCCGGAATCCCAAAGAGTAACAAGGTTCTAGACTCCCAAGGAGTAGCAACATTCCATACAGAACCCCAAGGAGTAGCATTATGCCGGAATCCCAAAGAGAAACAAGGTTCTAGAATCCCAAGGAGTAGCAACATTCCATACAGAACCCCAAAGAGTAGCAACATTCCGGAATCCCAAAGAGTAACAAGGTTCTAGAATCCCAAGGAGTAGCAACATTCCATACAGAACCCCAAGGAGTACCAACATTCCGGAATCCCAAAGAGTAACAAGATTCTAGAATCCTCAAAGAGTAGCAACATTCCATGTTACCGATCCAGGGCAATCAGTAGCTTCCCCCCTGTCTTTCTCAATAATAAACTAGGGACTTTTCCTCCAGGAACTTGTCCAAACTTTTCTTAAAACCAGCTACGCTATCCGCTCTTACCACAACCTCTGGCAACGCGTTCCAGAGCTTAACTATTCTCTGAGTGAAAAAAAATGTCCTCCTATTGGTTTTAAAAGTATTTCCAGTGCTTCAACTCTGGCTGTGCCGTTTGCACTGGTACTAATGGTGCACTAGTGTTCTCGAGCTGCTTGAAAAGATTGGGTGAACTGCTTTGACTGAAGGGCATCAGCATTGTGGAAACCTACTACACTTCCCCCTCCGTATTCGCAAATTCTCTATATACGGATTCGCTTATTTGTGGTTTTAAACCAAAAAATGCATTTTCATTTTTCAGGCTATTTTAAGCCCTGTAAGCCCCCCCCCCCCCCCCTTAAGCCTTACCTGGTGGTCTAGCGGGTTTTCAGGGCAGGAGCGATCTTCCCACGCTCCTGCCCCGTGCAGATCGCTCACAGGAAATGGCTCGAGAGACTACGGGAGCTCAAAGCAGCCATTTCCTGTGAGCGATCAGCACGGGGCAGGAGCGTGGGAAGATCGCTCCTGCCTGAAAACCCGCTAGACCACCAGGTAAGGCTTAATGGGGGGCTTACAGGGCTTAAAATAGCCGGGGGAAGCGGGGTTTAGGGACAGAACCAGCCCAAATATTATTCGTGGTTTTTTAATATTCGCGGGCCGGCTCTGCCCCTAACCCCCACGAATACGGATGGGGAAGTGTACTACTACCATTTATTATTTCTATAGCTCTGAAAGGTGTATACAGCATCGTGAGATAGAAATGCAGGTATCAGTCTTTTTCCCCCAACTCTGCCCTCAGTTGATGTCTAGGGGAAAAAAATCAGGAGTTCCTTCGCTCACTCAGGGACCTCCCTGAATCAATCTCAAACTGGAACAGATATACTCATGTCTGCCTGGGTCCCGCCCCTATGATTCAGCAGCTCTTCCACCTAAGCTGCTGAGTCCAGTACATCCAGGGGGCTGTAGTTCCTTCTGATTAGCACCCCCTGCTGCCTGGTGGTATAATATCATCAATACTGAGGTAGAATCCCTGACTGTTTGACAGGGCGTTATCTTGAAACCGAGAGGGACGAGAATACTTTAACATGGACTGGACTAGACATTCTCAGCTCCTGCTATTCTGTCAACGAATATTCATTTTGATTTTGTTTTGAGTCTTTGAGGAATAAACACTGACATTTTGGACCTACTCAGTGGTGGTTGTTTACTGGAGCCTCTGAATCCTGTTTACTGCAGCGAAATATTGACATGGCCACTGCAGAGTTAACCCAGCTGCTAATGAGCTGGCTGTGTTTTGTTTTAAGAAGGTGTTTTGTTTTGTTTTTTACACCAACATGCACTCTTCTACCCAGAACTCCCTCCACACTGAGCTGTGCTAGGTTTGAAAATACATATAAATGACTTAAATACATGAATTCATGTGCAATCTTGCCAACTAAATCTAAGCAACTCCTTATTCAACTGTTCCCTTTATATATGATCTGCCTTGCCGTAGAACCATCTGAGGAAAGACAGAAAAATAAAAAAGCAAGTAAGGCAACAGTGAAGGTATCAAATTACACACCAATGATAGAAAGCAATACAAAAATGCAAATAGGTCATAAGTTAACTAATTCAAAATATACTGTATGCTGTTTTGGATTACCACCTACGCAATAGCCTATTACAGCAAATTAATATAATAACAATTTATAATTCCATAGAAAGAGAGAGCTGCCAATAGACCTGGACCAGAGCTCAAAGTTCACTCCCGAGCTACTTGGCATTCATTGTATTACGATATCTGCCCAAAGAAGTGAATGGCAGAGAGTAAACAGACAGAGAAAAGATTAGACATGGAAGCTCAGTCCCAAGCACTGTGACCCAGAATCCAGGGTAAAAACCAGGATAGATATAAGAACATATGGTCCATCAAACCCAGTAGCCCGTTCTCACGGTGGCCAATCCAGGTCCCTAGTACCTGTCCAAAACCCAAGGAGTAGCAATATTACATGTTACCGATCCAGGGCAAGCCGTGGCTTCCCCCATGTCTTTCTCAATAACAGACTATGGACTTTTCCTCCAGGAACTTGTCCAAACCTTTCTTAAAGCCAGCATCCTCATGTTTTTCCACATATAGGCTACATACTATAGGGACCTTACTAATGAGCCATCTGCAGTACTGCTCAGTGGTCCCTCATTAACCCCCTCTTATACAAAGCCACGTTACGCTTTTTTATTGCAATGGTATTAGCTCTGACGCTCATAGGAATTCTAAGTGTCGGAGCGAATACCGCCACGACCGGCAATAAAAAAGTCTAACAAGGCTGCCTAAAAGTAGGGGGGAGGGGTAAATCTTGTCAATAGAGCAGTTTAGGGGGCTAATTTTCCTTACAGACCTATCAGCACAACTTCAGCAGAAGAAATAGCACCGGCCAGCTTGAAACACAGAGAGGTGGGCACAAGGAAGTGAAGACTGTAAATGAATTCAAAGAAAGCCATGATGCTTGGGTTGGGAGAGATGATGTCCATAGAAAGGAACTCATCTGTTATCAGGGTTAAAAAATGTTCTTCAAATACTCATTAGGAGATAAGTTACTGGATGTCATGCGTGTTGCACTGTCGCCTCTCCCCCTTGCAATCTGTGCAAACCTCTGCTGCACGGTTCATAGACAACGGCGCGAAAGACAAAGGCGCGCCCGGACAATTGAGCGCAGCGCGGAGGTGCGCGCCGCTCAAAATTACAGTTTTTAGGGGCTCCGACGGGGGGTTTTGTTGGGGAACCCCCCCCACTTTACTTAATAGACATCGCGCCGGCGTTATGGGGGGTTGTACTTGTAACCCTCCACATTTTACTGTAAACTGAACTTTTTCCCTAAAAACAGGGAAAAAGTGAAGTTTTCAGTAAAATGTGGGGGGTTACAACCCCCCAAACCCCCCACAACGCCCCCACAATGCGGCGCGATGTCTATTAAGTAAAGTGGGGGGTTCCCCCCCCACACACCCCTGTCGGAGCCCTAAAAACAGTAATTTAGAGCGGCGCGTGCCTCCACGCTGCGCTCAATTGTCTGGGCGCGCCTTTATCCCAGCGCGCTTTTGACCTGACACCCTGCTGCACGACTCATCTTCTTCCAACCTCGCTACGCTCATGTCACCCCTCTCCTTAACTCACTTCACTGGCTCCCTATCTGCCATCGCATACAGTTCAAGATCTTATTGCTGACCTACAAGTGTTTTTAATCTGCTGCCCCTCAATATCTCTCCTCGCTTCTCTCTCCTTATCCACCTCCCAGAGAACTCCGTTCCTCAGATAAGTCACTCTTAGCGTTACCCTTCTCCTCCACTGCCAATTCCAGACTTCGTTCCTTTCATCTAGCTGCCCCCTATGCCTGGAATAAATTACCTGAGTTTGTCCGTCAAGCCCCTTCCCGTCCCTTGTTTAAAAACAGACTGAAAACCCACCTTTTTGATATAGCTTTCAGTCCTTAACCCTACTCATTTGCCCTTCAACCCAGCCAGCAGATTAACCGTTCCCTTTAACCGTATCCATGACATCCTGTTTGTCTGTCTTGGATGTTTAGATTGTAAGCTCGTTGGAGCAGGGACTGTCTTCTTCTTTGTGACTCTGTGCAGCGCTGCGTGCGTCTGGTAGCGCTATAAAAATAATTCATAGTAGTAGTAGTGTGAAGAGTTTCAGTCTTTGGGAAGCAGAGCTGAGATTGTGATGTCATAATGCCTCATTCCACCAATAAGAGCCAACCTCATCAGTGATGTCACAATGGCTCGATTGTCCTGTACTCCCCTCTGCCCTCCAACCCAGCCAGCAGATTAACCCTTCCCCTTAACTGTATCCATGACATCTTAAGTGTCTGTCTTGCCTGTTTAGATTGTAAGCTCTTTGGAGCAGGGACTGTCTTTCTGACTTTGTACAGCACTGTGTAGAAATAATTCATAGTAGTAGTGTGAAGAGTTTCAGTCTTTGGGAAGCAGAGCTGAGATTGTGATGTCATAATGCCTCATTCCACCAATAAGAGCCAAGCTCATCAGTGATGTCACAATGGCTTGAGTGTCCTGTACTCCCCTCTGTTCTCCAACCCAGCCAGCAGATTAACCCTTCCCCTTAACTATATCCATGACATCTTATGTGTCTGTCTTGCCTGTTTAGATTGTAAGCTCTTTGGAGCAGGGACTGTCTTTGTGACTTTGTACAGCACCGTGTAGAAATAATTCATAGTAGTAGTGTGAAGAGTTTCAGTCTTCACACTACTACTACTACTACACTGCAGAGCTGAGATTGTGATGTCATAATGCCTCATTCCACCAATAAGAGTCAACCTAATCAGTGATGTCACAATGGCTTGAGTGTCCTGTACTCCCCTGTGCCCTTCAACCCAGCCAGCAGATTAACCATTCCCCTTAACTAAATCCGTGACATCCTATGTGTCTGTCTTGCCTGTTTAGATTGTAAGCTCTTTCGAGCAGGGACTGTTTTCTTACTCTTTGTGACTCTGTACAGCGCTGCGTATGTCTGGTTGCGTTATAGAAATAATTAATAGTAGTGAATATAATACATTTGCATGTCTCAAGTATAGACTGAAGTGGTAAGAAATGTCATCTTTTTAATGACTAAACATCTGTGTTCAAGAATACAGTCTATGGCTGATCAAATGTCTGTAGCAAAATGAAGCCATTTGAGCCATTCAAATGGTCAAACGGAACAAGAATGTTTTGATTTACAAGGGGGATTGAAAATTCACCACTGTCCAGAACTGTACATTTGGGAGTCTGCTTGTTTGAGAGATTCGCCTTCAGTAGGCTCATGTAGGGACCTTTCCGTGGGATGAATGCGATATTTCTAGACTCTGGCAACGCCTGCTGGGATCCTAGCATTGCAAAACATCTGAAATGCCTACACAACTTGTGCTGAAGGGGCCCATCTGTCTACACGCTGATGAGGCAGTGCAAACCATTACAATCTGTAGATTCTTCCTGAGAGATGGAGTCTCGCCCATACTGACGATAGGCGTCCAGGACTATTGGTAGATTCTTGACAAAGTATGTAGTTACTTAGGTGTTTGGTCTTCTACTGTACCTCTGTAAGACCAATAATAGTGACCAATCTCTTCCTCCCAGCGACTGGAAAATTCTCCCTTATCTTAAATTGGAGCCTCCCATGATGGCTCCAAGGGGGTGATTCTATAAAAAGTCTCCTAGTAGGCAGCAAGAAGATATATAAATGAAAGGTGTCAAGAAAAGTATGGAATAACTTAAGTTTCATGGCTCCACATCATTCTCTTCTTGGTTGGGCTGAGAACTTTTCAGTGGCCCGTCGTATTGTGATGTCATAATGCCTCATTCCACCAATCCCTAAGTGCCAACCCTATTGGTGATGCCACAATGGTTTGCTTTCCCTATATTTGTACCCAACTGCTAGATGCATTTGCCTCATTGAAACGAAAAGTGTGGAATAACTTGTAAGTTTCACGGCTCCACATCATTCTCTTCTTGGTTGGGCTGAGAACTTTTCAGCAGTCCTTCCTATTGTGATGTCATAAAGCCTCATTCCACCAATGCCTAAGAGCCAACCTCGTCGATGATGTCACAATGGCTTGGTTTCCCTATACTTGTGCACATGTACTACCATTTGCCTCATTGACATGAAAAGTGTGGAATAACTTGTAAGTTTCCTGGCTCCACATCATTCTCTTCTTGGTTGGGCTGAGAACTTTTCAGTGGCCCTTCGTATTGTGATGCCATAATGCCTCATTCCACCAATCCCTAAGTGCCAACCCTATTGGTGATGCCACAATGGTTTGTTTTCCCTATATTTGTGCCCATCTGCTAGATACATTTACCTCATTGAAATGAAAAGTGTGGAATAACTTGTAAGTTTCATAGATCCACATCATTCTCTTCTTGGTTGGGCTGAGAACTTTTCAGCAGTCCTTCCTATTGTGATGTCATCATGCCTCATTCCACCAATGCCTAAGAGCCAACCTCATTGGTGATGTCGCAATGGCTTGGTTTCCCTATACTCATAGTAGAAAAGGTGGCCGGATTATTGTTGCCATAAAAAAAAGCGAGTAAGAAACCCCTCCTAAGACCATGAAGACTTCAATTACAGACTTTAAAATCACTGTTTCAACAGTACTCCTGAACTGGGGAGGGAGCAGAAAAGAAAGATTTTCACACTGACAATGTGATGAAGCATGAGACATCAAGATAAAACCCAGCTCCTGGTAAATTCTGCACATAACAGCAGCAATGTCTACGAGGATCTGCGGAAGGACAACTTTATCCAGTGCCATGGTTTCATAAATAAATGATTGTAAAATAAGCTTCAAAAGAAACTGACAAAGCCTATGAGTTTGGGATAACAGAATGTACTGCCAATGTCGGAGGCTTTGTTTGATTAATTCTGTTTGCCTTCCCAGTAACTCAAAGCGATTTGCACTCTGTTTTCTCCTGCTAAATGTTGTCTAGTAAATTTTCAAAAAGGCCAGTTTAAGAGCCTCAATGTTCAATGTGAAGAGCACAGCCCTTTGAATATCAGCCTCTCAGGTGCTGCCTAGGGATTACAACGGCAAAATTTAAATAACACCAGAAGTGTTTTGTAATTGAGTTTGGACAAGCTATAGCTGTAAAATCAAGACACATTTTTTTTATCTGCTATGTTGGTATTTGATAAAGCAAAGTAAGCACCTGCAAATAGGCCCAGAACAGAACAAGAAAAATGTCGCCAAAATGTTCCACAGAAAAACGAGGATATCAAACAAAGGGCAAAGCTGTGGAACCGATGCTCCTTTTTAAAAAAAAAAAAAAAAAAAATTAATTTATATCCTTTTACAATTCAACTTCAAGCATTACAATCTTGAAAAGAGATCAAAATATCCAAAAATGGGAAAATTTTAACATATATACTAGGAAATTCAATCAACTATTCAGTCCACAGAATTTGGAATCAAGAAAGAAAATAAATTTCAATTAATTTGAACAAAATTATACAGATATAGAGTAACGGCAATGGATACCCTCCCTATAGCCGGTAGACAGGTCATTCATCCACGGACTAAGGGCTCCTTTTATGAAGCCGAGTTAGCGGTTTAACGCGTGCAATAGCGCGCGCTAAACTGCCGTCCACGCTAGACGCTAACGCCAGCATTGAGCTGGCGTTCTAGCTGCGTAGCGCGGGTTTAGCGCGTGCGCTACAACCGCTAACGCGGCTTCGTAAAAGGAGCCCAGAATAACTAACCCTTCTTTTGACGATAAAAAAAAATCTAACTGTTTGGGCTCAAAAGAAAAGGAAATTTTTATTTTGATATGAAATAAAACATTTTGCTGGAAATTTAAGCAAAAAGGTAGCCCCCAAGGGCCAGGACTCTTGGCCGCAAAGCCAAGAATTCCTTTCTACGCCTCTGGGTTTTCAGAGCTAAGTCCGGAAAAATTCAAACATTTGAGCCCAAAAATTTATCATTTAAATGATGGAAATATAGGTGTAAAACATATTCTCTATCACTTTCCAAGGCTAGAGTCAATAAGAGAGTGGTTCTATCCGATGCTCCTGATGTAAATGTTTAATAAAAGTCTTCTATGACACATAGGGAAAGGGAATTCCAAGTACATAACAAACCAAATATCACCCAATAAAGAGTGTAGATGCCTGTAGAGTTGGGACATATATTTCTTTATTTCAGATGACAAGGCCCGAAACTGTCAGTGTTTCGGCTCTTAGCCTGCCTCAGGGGTCTTTCGAGTAATCATACAATTGTTCTTTTTCCTTATCCCAATTTTTGATTGAACCGTAAGCAGCAATTCGCCAAAGCAGATATTATTCTCCGTCTCTATTCAAAACTTTCCAGAAAGGAAAAAGAAAAATTGTATGATTACTCCAAAGACCCCTGAGTCAGGCTAAGAGCCGAAACACTGGCATAAGAGTAAGCCACTGTAAGGGAGTAAAGGTTTCTTCCCCCCTAATACTATTATACCACTGGACAGAAGAGGGCACTAGCTTAGAAATAAGCCACATTAAGGAAAGTAAAGCAACCCTGCTGAGTCACAGGGGCAGGACTCAGACAAGGAGAAGTACTTCTGTCCCATACTAGATTCATTCTGACAGGTCCCGAAGGAGAGGCCTCCTCAGGAGAAATTTCCCTAATTGTGGGCTGCAGAGGAGCCCTGGGAAAGAAGGAAGATAAAAGGTCTGGAGAAAGAGAAGTTTTCCTAGGTGTAGGCTCAGGAGGAGCCTAGGAAAGGAAAAGAATGAAAGTGAGAGTTTCCAGAGGATGTTTGATGTCTGTTTGGCTGAGGTAAGATTAAAAAGAACTATATTATTTAAAACACTGTGAGAGCTGGTTAATTGACCAAGGATTGCTGAACTCCAGCAGGCCCCTCATAAACTCATGAACCCCCCAATCTACAACCCCCCCAGAATTGACCACCCCCCCACCCTGGCACTCCCCAGACCCTAACCCTCCACCCCGGCACCCTCCCCCCCCCCATACCTTTTGGAGTATGGTGGGCTGCATCTTCACAATGGCAGGCCTTCCCCTTCCTGGTGCATCCTGGGATGCACTGGGGAGGGGCCTAAGGCCCTGATTGGCCCAGGCGCCTAAGGCTGTGGTGTGCTGTCATCTTGCACTTATTCAGCCAAACTTTTAAATATCTGTACAATTGCAAAACAGTTTTGACATTGCTATTGATGTTATTGTTGACATATGGTGCTTTCAACTTGGATCCCCGAGGAAGGCCCTTTTTGCTGAAACATGGACCGTGTTGGGTCCGGACTACATTTTGTTTGATATTGATTATTATTATTTATGTCAACTACTGGATTTGATATTTTACATTTTAACCTTTGTACCTCAAAGCTCGCGATTTTCACCTCTGTTATTTACATGTCTCCTCTAGTAGATTTACTCAAGAGCTGAGGATTTAAATCTCTTTTTTTTTTTGCTGATGACATTCAGATAATTGTTTTTATGAAGGATGATCATTACCAGGTTCTATCTAATCTTAACAATAAACTTGATCCTTGGAACAATAGCTGTCAGATCTTAGTCTGATTTTGAATGTTGACAAATCTATTGTGGATATCACGTAAAGAAAGACCTTTGCCTGTTAAGAACATAAGAACATAAGCAGTGCCTCTGCTGGGTCAGACCAGAGGTCCATCATGCTAAGCAGTCCGCTCACGCGGTGGCCCATCAGGTCCAGGACCTGTATATTAATCCTCTATCTATACCCTTCTATCCCCTTTTCCTTCAGGAAAACATCTAATCCTTTCTTGAAACCCAATACCGTACTCTGTCCTATCACACCCTCTGGAAGCACATTCCAGGTGTCTACCACCCTCTGGGTGAAGAAGAACTTCCTAGCATTGGTTCTGAATCTATCCCCTCTTAAATTTTTTTGAATGCCCTCTCGTTCTTGGTTTTCAAAAGTTTGAAGAATCTGTCCTTCTCCACTTTCTCTATGCCCTTCATGATCTTGTAAGTCTCTATCATGACCCTCTAAGTCTCCGCTTTTCCAGGGAAAAGAGCCCCAGTTTCTCTAATCTTTCAGCATATGAAAGGTTTTCCATACTTTATCAATCACGTCGCTCTTTTCTGAACCCTCTCGAGTATTGCCCGTCTGTGGGTGACCTTCAGATTCTTCTTGAAGATGAAATTTTAGGTTTTTGCTGAAACAATGCTTTGAAATTTGACAAACAAATATCTTGCATTGTCAAATCTTGTTACTTTCAAATACGATTAATATGACAGCTCAATCCTCTTCTGACTCACATAAATTCAATTAAGTAAGTGCATGCTTTTGTAGCAAGCTGGATCGATTATTATTGTAACTTTATATACTCTGGTCTTGAGGCCAGTAGACAGAAGAGACTCCAGCTGGTTCAGAATACGACAGCTTGCCCAATTGTCAAGGAGAAAAAAGCAGACCATATCACTCAGATATTAAAATAATTACATCGATTGCCTGTTTCTGCTCACGTTACCTTTAACATAGTGATACTGGTTTTTAAAGCTTTCAAGTTGAATGTTTTAGAATATCTTTCAACTTTGATAATCAGACAAGATCGACAGAATTTCTTTCTCTGTCCTTGCCAGCAGCGCCTACTTCCAGCGTTCCAAATGGTTGAGCTAACTTCAACTGGGAAGTGAGCCTTCTGCTATTTCGGTCCCTCATTGGAGAGCTCGCTTCCAGCTACCGCGCGCAATGCCACTAATTATCTGGGTTTTCATAAAGAGTTAAACGCATGGATGTTTCGCACGAGCTTTTGCTCATAGTATGATCAACATCACGGTTGTCAGTCTTTTAATTGTTTCTGTTGGATCTGTGTAGTAATATAATTTTTAAAATGTAAACCACTTTAATACAGGGGTGTCCAACCTTTTGGCTTCCCTGGGCCACATTGGCCCCAAAAAATGTTTCTGGGACTGCACAAATGCGCAAACGCTGCAGCAAGACAGAGGAGGGAGCCGGCAAAACGGTAAACACCCAGGGGCAGCAGAGTAAAACACCGCATCGCCCTTGACCAGGGCCGTCCAAAATATTTCACTGGGTCGCAGGTTGGACACCCCTGCTTTAATATGTTGTGATAAGTGGTATATTCATATATCAGAAAATAACCAATCCAATCCAACAGCCAGTTCCTGCTTTATGCCAAGTTTCTGCTCGTCTCCCGCACTGTTCTACCCTGTTTCGGGCCAATCTGCTCCATCTGTGTTCAAGCCCAAGAGAAGTTCTGACATTCTATCATGAACTTTTGCTATTCTATTCTTCAAGATACTGTAATTACCCTCAATTGCAGGTAGTATTTTAAAAGAGGCAAAAGATTAAAATAAAACGAACAAGCAGAGTCTTAAAACAGTGAGGTAAGGGATGTGAAATGGAAGCTGGAGGTCCTATTTATTGAATTTGGATTTACTATGCTGCCTTTGACTGCCGTAGTGGAGCAAGACGGGGTACAATCCATGAATTCAAACAGGAAAGGAACTACATTTCTGGATGGGATAGTGCCAATCGCACTACGCTCAGCACATAAACAGGCAACGACAAGTACAGAATCGTGCCCAGGGCAAAGGTGGGCAATGTAGGCCAGGGTTTTCATAGCCTATATTTCCGTCACCTACCTATGATATGAATAGTGCATCCGTAGGTGCTTAGGCCATATGACGCAACTTCTGGCATTGGCCACACCCACAGAAGCATTAGGCATTCTAAGCACCTACAGAGGCACAATTCCAGTGTAGAGATCCAGGCCTACATGTATAAACATACAGATTACTGTCATCGATAGGGGGACACACGATGACGTTACAGGGAAACACTTTTAAAGTCAATTGGAGGAAATATTTTTTTTCACTCAGAGAATAGTTAAGCTCTGGAACGCGTTGCCAGAGGATTTGCTAAGAGCGGATAGCATAGCTGGTTTTAAGGAAAGTTTGGACAAGTTCCTGGAGGAAAAGTCCATAGTCTGTTATTGAGAAAGACATGGGGGAAGCCACTGCTTGCCCTGGATCGGTAGCATGGAATGTTGCTACTCCTTGGGATTCTGTATGGAATGTTGCTACTCTGGGGATTCCGGAATCTTGCTATTCTTTGAGATTCTCTATGGAATGTTGCTACACCTTGGGTTTTGGCCAGGTACTAGTGACCTGGATTGGCCACCGTGAGAACAGGCTTGATGGACCATTGGTCTGACCCAGTAAGGCTATTCTTATGTTCTTATTCATAAGCACGTAAATGCCAATATTTTCCGTCACCTAAGTGACATTGTGCTTTAATGCAAGAGGGCGGCAGTGAACGGGTAGGGCTGCCATTTTCACCCTGAACCTTTCACAAAACTCTAAGTTATGCATACCGTTGCCACATTTCTATACCCACAGTTACACCAGGTCTATGACTGGTGTAAGTACAGGTACCTAGATTTTAAATGTCCCATTGCCTAGTTACTCTAGTACAGTGTTCCCCCGTGAATTCACGGTTCGAGAATCACGGACTCGCTCATTCGCGGTCCGCTCGAACCGCCTCTTCCTGTAGTAAAGTTGGGCTACACCAATCTGGAGCTGCATGTGCGTAGCCCGACTTTACTACAGGAAGAGGCGGTCAGAGCAGACTGCGAGTGATTTTCTTCTCCCGCCGGTGCTCCAGCTGCCCTCCCCTGCCTTTTGACAGGCGAAAAAACAGCATTCGCAGTTTTTCAAAATTTGCGGGGGTTCCTGGAACGGAACCCCCATGAATTTTGGCAGAGTACTGTATTCCACAAAGACATCTGGGCATCCAGATATCATTGTAAATAAGCTCTCACCCCATAACATCAGGACAGCTAAATAGAGGTACTCACTTATAGAATTACATCCTATGTGTATATGTGTGTTATTTTTCCCCCTCTTAGTCAACCACACAAAATAGCAGGTGTAGAAGGAGGAGAGTGTAGCATAGTGGTTAGAGCTGAGGTTGTGGGTTCAAACCCTGTGTTTCTCCTTGTGACCCTGAGCAAGTCACTTAATCCTCCACCGGAGAAGACCAAAAATAGTGAAATGTCTTCCAGGATTCTCAGCTACCAGGAGTTCCAGGCAAATACTGACTATAATTAAGGAAGAAACTAAGGATTTTAACATTGATGTTGTTATCTATCTGGGAACAAATGACCACAGAGAGCTTGGTGAGGGCTTGAAACCTTTTGTAAAGACTTTAGCTTTTTCTGAAATACTGCCTGCATATGGAAAAGGAGAGCAAAGAGTGAAAAACACAGAGGACTTTAATAGATGGCTCAGAGCCTGGTGTCATCAAGAAGGCTTCAGGTACATAGGAGGATGGGGAAATACATGGAAGGACAAGAAGCTATATTGCACTGATGGGCTACATATTACTACAGCAGGAAAAAGAAACCTTGCAGAGAAATTTAGACATTATTTTTCTAGGCATTTAAACTAGAAGGTGGGGGTGGTGTATGTACGAAGGACAATTATAGAGACCACCCCCAGCAAAAGAAAAGATGTGATGGTAGTAAAGATTGCAACGTAAACAATATCAGAAATTCACTTGTTAGCATTGCAACGGAAAGTGAAACGAAACAAAAATCCATACGAAAAAGGAGATTATCGCTGAAAAATAGCCGGAAAGCGATGACCACAAATGCTCGCAGTCTAGGCAGCAAAGTTCATGATCTGCAAGCCCTGATGTTAGAGGCAGATCTAGATATTGTCGCTATCACAGAGACATGGTTCAGTGAATCACATGGATGGGATGCAAACATACCGGGATATAATCTTTTTAGGAAGGATAGAGATGGTCATAAAGGTGGAGGAGTAGCTCTCTATGTAAAGATCAATATCCAAGCGACCGAAATGCAAGGGACCTGGGGAGAGGAAGAAGCGATATGGATCGCTCTGAAAAGAGAAGATGGAACTTCTATCTATGTGTGTGTAGTCTACAGACCTCCGACTCAATCGCAGCAAATTGATAAGGATCTGATTGTGGATATCCCAAAATTTGGAACGCGCTCGACTTCAAGGGACGATGGGATAAACATGTGGGTTTGCTCCGGGGAAATGCTTAGAAGGAGGGTTCTTGTTGAGGGAGGGTTCTTTGAGTGGGCAGACTTGTTGGGCCGATGGCCCTTTTCTGCCGTCATACTCTATGTTTCTATGTCACACAATGAAACCACTATTTTGGGCACTACACAAGAATCTTATATCGGGTAGATCAACAGGACTGAGGCATGAAAGCCCTATTTGCACGTTTATAAATGAATTGTTACACAGAGGGCTGTGAAACCTACTCTGTATTAATAGGGGAATAAAATGAGAACTCGCACCTTGTGAATTTTTGATGGACCAGAAGCATTTTCAGAACCATGGACAGCTCTGCAGAATGTATGTTTGCACTATAGAGCTAGCCCTACTGAATGCTTTCAGCTATAGAAATGATACTGTCCAGTCCTTTACTTTAAGTTAGGCATGATAATTACTGTCCAGCATATCCAGATGCAGTGTGGGTTGGAGATATATGGACCACGCTTCTGCTAGTATCTTTTGACTAAGGAACCTAGCGCAATATGCAGTTAGGAACAGCATTCTTGCTTAAGCCAGAGGGTGAAATGCATTGAATAAATATCACTTATTACTGGTGAAATAAAGTGGGTAATTTATTCAGGCTGCCAGAAACTCATTCAGTATTCAGCCTGTGGAAACTGGAGTGAATTACTTAGTTCAGTATCCAGCAATGTGTAGCCTTTTATCATTATAAAATATTTCAGTCAGTTGATTAAGAATGCAACATTCAAGGGAAATATGTTGTGCATAAATCAGATTTCACGTTAAACCTTAAAAACCGAGAAATGGGCATGCACACATACAGACAATCATATGAGGTATGGGAAGTTGCTTTTAGATTTCTCTCCTACAAGTCCTGCCTATACCTACGGTATCATTTTCTCTACCATAATCTCCCCAATCCCGAAATGTCCTGTCTAAATTGGATTGTAAGCTCTTCTGAGCAGGGACCGTTTATTGTATGTTAAAATGTCAGATACCTAGACCCACTGTATCATTTCCTCTGCCATAATCTCCCCAACCCTGTAATGTCCTGTCTAAATTAGACTGTAAGCTCTTCTGAGCAGGGCCCGTCTATTGTATGTTAAAATGTCAGATACCTAGACCCACTGTATCATTTCCTCTACCATAATCTCCCCAATCCCGAAATGTCCTGTCTAAATTAGATTGAAAGCTCTTCTGAGCAGGGACTGTATATCGTATGTTAAAATGTCAGATACCTAGACCCACTGTATCATTTCCTCTACCATAATCTCCCCAACCCTGTAATGTCCTGTCTAAATTAGATTGTAAGCTCTTGTGAGCAGGGACCGTTTATTGTATGTTAAAATGTCAGATACCTAGACCCACTGTATCATTTCCTCTACCATAATCTCCCCAACCCTGTAATGTCCTGTCTAAATTAGACTGTAAGCTCTTCTGAGCAGGGACCGTCTATTGTATGTTAAAATGTCAGATACCTAGACCCACTGTATTATTTCCTCTACCATAATCTCCCCAATCCCGAAATGTCCTGCCTAAATTAGATTGTAAGCTCCTCTGAGCAGGGACCGTCTATTGTATTTTAAAATGTCAGATACCTAGACCCACTCTATCATTTCCTCTACCATAATCTCCCCAATCCCGAAATGTCCTGCCTAAATTAGATTGTAAGCTCTTCTGAGCAGTGACCGTCTATTTTATGTTAAAATGTACAGTGCTGTGTATGCCTTCCAGTGCTTTAGAAATAATAAATAGCAGTATTTTTCCTCATCTCTACAAGAAGTCACAAATCTCCTCCTGGAACGAGGGGTTGGTCATAGGATGAGGTTGGAAGGAGAAAGACTTGGGAATAATATAGGGATATATTTCTTTATGAAAAAGGTGGTAGAGGCATTGAACTGCTTGCCCAGAATAGGTGGTGCGGACGAGACCAGTATCTGAATTCAAGAAAGCACGGGATAAATATACTCCCGCCCCACCTTTTACAAACCGTAGCACAGTTTTTAGAGCTGGCCAACAAGTAACAATAATAATAACAGTCTATATACCGCAGGACCGTGAAGTTCTATGCGGTTTACAATGGTTAAAAGATGTTACAAATTAAGTAGAATTAACAAAGTTACAAGCTAGTTATTAACAGCGCTAGAGATCAGTTACACTCCCCTCTCCCCGTTCGCGGTTTCCGCACTCGCGATTTCACATAATCGCAATTTTTTGGAGGGGGAGGGGGGGAACCTCCTCCTCCATATTTTTGCCTTCCCCCCGGAATCCCGGCCTTTACATGGTGGTCTAGCGGGCTTTCGGGGCAGGAGGGATCTTCCTACGCTCCTGCCCCGTGTAAATCGCCAATAGGAAATGGCTGTGGGGAGTTCCCGTCGTAGTCTCGAGAGACTATGGGAACTCACAGCAGCCATTTCCTATTGGCGATCTGCACGGGGCAGGAGCGTAGGAAGATCCCTCCTGCCCCGAAAGCCCGCTAGACCACCAGGTAAAGGCCGGGATGCCGGGGGGAAGGCGGGAGGGAGACGAGGGTGGGTCAGAGCCGGACCAGAAGATATTTGCGGTATTTCCCCATTCGCGGTCCGGCTCTGCCCCTATCCCCCTCGAATAACGAGGGAGATGTGTATTGTGGAATAAGATTGTACAGGTCAGTTGCCTAAATACTTCAGAAACAGGTATGTTTTTAGGTGTTTCCTAAATTCCCCATAAGTAGTAGGCGTGAGCAATTGTTCCAGATCTTTGCCCCATAATGCCAATTGATGTGAGAGAAGATGTTGATGGTGTTTTTTTAAATTTACATCCTTTAACCGGTGGGGAAACAAAATTCGAGTGTGAGCTTCTCTTATGTCTGTTGTTTGAGAAAGAGAAGAGGTCAGTTATATATTTAGGGGCTAAACCGAATAGTGCCTTAAAGCAAAAGCATCCGAACTTAAACTTCACGTGTGCCTCCATCGGTAACCAATGTAGAAGTCGGTAGGAAGGTGTTACATGATTGAACTTCTTCAGCCCCAAAATAAGCTTGACTGCCGCATTTTGCACCAATTGTAATCGCCTCATATTCTTCTGGGAAATTGCCAGGTTGGCGATATTGCAATAATCTAGTTGACTCAGTATAAGGGATTGTACCAGGATTCTAAATGATGAAACATGGAAATATGCTCTAATGGAAGCTTCTGGAAGCTTCTGGAAGCTCTCTGGAAGCTTCCAGAGAGTAAAAAAACCCTTTCTAACTAAATAGTCCACCCAGTCTTTCATGGTTAGACTCTGGTCCAATGTTACACCCAATGCCTTCATAGTGGGTTGGATGGGATAACTGTGTTTATTGACGCACAGTGATGTTTTAGTGTCAAGTGGGTGTGGCGAAGCTACAAAAATATTTGTTTTTTCTGAATTAAGCTTCAGTTTGAATTCAGTCATCCATTGCTCCATCGAGTTTAGTACTTCTGTTGGCTTAGGAGTGACTTGCGAGTGAGAGGTAAGGGGGAGGGAGGGATATAGATTCGTATGAAGGAAGGAGGGAGGGGGCCTCGCGCGTTCCCTCCCTTAACGGCGGGGACAAGGCCATTCACCGCGGGTAACATCCACTGTGTCATTCTCTAGCACTAGCATTTGTAGCGTGCGCTAACCTCAGAACCCCGTCATGGCGGAAACCCTCCTCTAACTTTAGAGGATGAGTCATTTCATAAGCACAAAAACCTCTGGTAATCTTCACATATAGCAGTCTTTATATCAAATCTTCACGTATCACAGTCTTTATTTCTTGAAAAATCTTTGCTAATATGTTAAAAAAAAGGTCAGACATATCTTTCAGTGTGTAGAACAAAACAAGCTCCCGACCCAACCAACAATGGCCAGTGTTTCGTCTTGTGATTGCATCAGGCAAATAATGGGACCAAGCTTGTTGCATCACCGTTTAATGCTCAAATGAACCCATTGATAATATTGACCATTTAACACTACTCTCTGTTTTCTGTCTTTTAACTGGTTTTTAATCCATAATAGGATGTTACCTCTATCCCATGACTTTCTCATTTCCTCAGAAGCCTTTCATGAAGTACTTTGTCAAATACCTTTTGAAAATTCAACTGGCTCACATTTATCCACATAGTGAGATTGGTGAGGCAAGATTTCCCTTGACTAAATCTATGTAGGCTTTGTCTCATTAATCCATGCTTATGTATATGCTCTGTCATTTTGTTCTTTGTAATAGTCTCTACCATTTTGCCCTAAACTGATGTCAGACTCGATGATCTAAAATTTCCTTTATCACCTCTTGAAACCTTTTTAAAACTCAGTATTATGTTGACCACCCTGAATTCTTCTGGTACCATGCTGAATTTTAAATATAAATTACATTTAATAACAATAGCTGTGCAAGTTCATTTTCAATTCTATCAGTACTCTGGGATATACAGCATACCATCAGACCCAGGCGATTTGCTACACTTCAATTTGTCATATTACCCCATTACATCTTCCAGTGTTTCAGAACTTTGTTTCAGTTTCTCTGACTCACCAGCACTGATTACTATTTCTGGCACTGGTTTCTCCTTTGGTGAAGACTGAAGCCTTGCCTTCCCTGAGCACCCCTTTTACCCCTCTAGCAGTCCAACTGATTCTTTTCCAGGCTTCTTACTTTAAATATACCTAACAAAGTTTTTGTTACGAGTTTGTGCCTGCAATGCAACCTTCTTTTCAAGGTCTCTATTTACCTTCCTTATCAATGCCTTGCATTTGACTTGCTATTCCTTGTGCCTTTTCCTATTATTTTCAGTCAGATCCTTCTTACACTTTCTGAAGGATTTTCATTTAGCTCTAAGTTTCCTTCACCTCACTTGTTAACCACACTGGCTGCCTTATGGTCTTCCTTCTTCCTTTTTTAATACATGGAATATATCTGATCTGGGCTTCAAGGGTGGTATTTTTGAATAACACACCCCAACACAGTTATATTGAGATCAGAACAACAATGGATTTATAGATTGCAGAGTTTGCTTCCCACTGGTCTGAATTCTGAGCTGGGGTGGAAGGCCTTTTTCTGAAACATTTATTTTTGTGATGGTGAATTTTTTGAAGAATATAGTTACTTGGTGGTTATTATTTGAGCTGTCCATACTTAAATGCGATTGGCTCCTTCTAAATGGTTCTTCAATACATCAGGCAATTTGATTGGCTCTTACAATTTTTAGCGTCTTTTTAAAATCTCGCCACCATCTTGTGAGCAGTAAGGTATGGCGAACAAATAAGAGTTTTTGAGCGGTAAGTGCTTGACAGCTGTGTTTGCTGGATATTTTTCCTTTGTGGCTATATTTTATGCCTGTTTCTTATAAGGGTCCTTTTAGTAAGGCGAGCTAAATGCTAATGTATCCACAGAGTATAATGGAAGCGTTAGCGTTTAGCACGCGCTGATATGGCTAGCATGCCTTAGTAAAAGGACCCCATGTTTTCAATAGTCGTTTACTTTTATTCTGTGCAAACAGTTCTTTGGGTGGTTTTAAGCTTCCAATGAAGCCGGCGGTGAAACAGGCACTTTGTTGAGCATCCGAAGTTTCTGCCTAGGCTCACGCGTTATTGCAGCTCTTCAAAGTTAAAACGAACAGCGCATTTCAGTTAAGTGGTACTTCTCACTATTTGTGGGCATTAGAATTTTATAACGGGGTCCTTTTACTAAGGCGCGCTAACCGATTTACCGCGCACTTAATCTTCAGCGCACACTAAATCGGTTAAATCGTTCTACATCGGCTGGCGCGCCTTAGTAAAAGAGGGGGAATATGTTAAAAATACTGAAAAATTGGGGAGGATTTTTTCATTCACGATGGGTGTGCGTGTTATACCGATAGTGAGCTGAGTTTTACAGCTAGTGTGGTGACACTAACCGAAATCTTTTCTTCCCCGGAAATAATGAAATAACTTGATACATACATGGCAAAGAGGTACGGGTTTTTTTTCATTGTTGTATGATTTAACTGTGTTGGGGTGTGTTTAGTCACGATTTTGGTTACGTTTGCCTCTAGTTTTTGTTTACAGAAATATTTTTGAACATCTGTGCCTGAAATATATATATATATGCAGCTGCCCCTCTAAGGGCTCCTTTTACGAAGGTGCATTAGCTCCTTAACGCACGGAATAGCTTGCACTAAAATGCCACGCACGCTAGCCGCTACCGCCTCCTCTTTGAGCAGGCGGTAGTTTTTCGTCTAGCGCGCTCTATAGCTTATGTTAATCCGGTGCATACGCTAAAAACGCTACCGCACCTTCATAAAAGGTGCCCTAAGTTTCTTTTTTTACCATTCTCGTCATGTTATTATGCTACTAGTGTTTAAGCCCATTACATTAACGGGTGCTAGTAAAGCCTCCTTCCCTCAAATGTCCCCTATTTTCAGCCCCAGCTCCAGCTCCAAACCCATTTTTACCCCCCTAGCCCCCTTCTCCCATCTTTTCCCTTTCAGCCCCAGCCCCCTTTTCTCACCAGCAGTATTTCCCTCCCCACTCCACTTCCCTGTGCAGTAGCAGCAGAAGCATACCCTCCCCCTCTATTTTCCTGTGCAGCAGCAGCAGCATTTCTCTCCCCCAACCCACTGCCCTGTGCAGCAGCACCTCTTCCCTGCTCCCCCTGTCCCTCTTCCCTGCTCCCCCGGTCCAGCAGCACCTCTTCCCTGCTCCCACGGTCCCTCTTCCCTGCTCCCACGGTCCAGCAGCACTTCTTCTGTACTCCCCTTGCCCCTCTTTCCTGCTCCCCCTGTCCAGCAACACCTCTTCCCTGCTCCCCCTGTCCCTCTTCCTTGTTCTCCCGGTCCAGCAGCACCTCTTCCCTGCTCCCCTGGCCCAGCAGCACCTCTTCCCTGCTCCCCTGGTCCAGCATCACCTCTTCCCTGCTCCCCCTCACTGCCTTCCAGACTTTGTCCCACCCCCACCCTCCAAAGCCAGCTTGCCTGCCTGCCTGCCTGCCATCCCCCTATGCAGTAGAACTCATCCCCCGGTCCAGCAGCACCTCTTTCCTGTTCCCCGGTCCCTCTCCCCTGCTCCCCCTATCCAGCAGCACCTCTTCCCTGCTCCCCTGGTCCAGCAGCACCTCTTCCCTGCTCCCCCTGTCCAGCAGCACCTGTTCTCTAATCCCCCTGTCCAGCAGCATCTGTTCTCTGCTCCCCCTGTCCAGAAGCACCCTTCCCTGCTCCCCTTGTCCCTCTTCCCTGCTCCCCTGGTCCAGCAGCACCTCTTCCCTGCTCCCCTGGTCCCTCTTCCCTGATCCCCCGGTCCAGCAGCACCTCTTCCCTGCTCCCCCTCACTGCCTTCCATATTTTGTCCCTCCCCCACCCTCCGAAGCCAACCTGCCTGCCAGACATCCCCTGTGCAGTAGAACCCTCTCTCCCCCCACCCCCGCCACTATTGCCGTGCAGCCGACCCCACTGACCCTCCCACCATGAGACGACCATCAAAACTACTGGCTCCAGCAGCGGCCGCATCACACTAAAAATGCTGCTTCGCGGCCTTCCCATGCTCTGATTTCCTCTGCCGGCATCTCTGATGATGTCATCAGAGACACGGCAGAGGAAATCAGAGCATGGGAAGGCCGCGAAGCAGGGTCTTTAGTGTGATGCGGCTGCTGCTGGAGCCGGAAGGTTTGTGCGTCTCGCGGTGGGAGGGTCAGTGGGGGTTCGTGTGCGCCATGAAAGGGTGCAGGGGGGGAGAGGGGGCGATGACGGTGGCAAACTTACAATGAGGGAGGGAGGGGTGGGAGTCAAAGCACGCATGCTCACTCTTGCCTGCCGCGGACCTATAGATCATGGAAAACGGAACCACGCAGGTAAGAGTGCGCATGCGTGCTTAGGGTTTTATTATATTAGATTATATTGTATATCCTGTGTGTATTTAACTGCAAAGTTTTTATCAAATCTGATCACATTATGATCACATTATGATGGCCTCATCCCAAATACCTCCAGCATCAATTCATGCGCTCCACTGAGAAATAGGTTTAGAATTGCTTCGCCTCTTCTCAATTCAAATCAGCTTCTCCATAAAGCAGTCCTTGATTTCCTCAAGGGATTTTGCTTACTGCCCTTTTACATTTACCCAGTCAATATATTTACAGTAAAACCTTGGATTGCAAATAACTTGGTTTGCAAGACAAGCAAAACATTTTATTAAATTCTAACTTGATATACAAGCAATGTCTTGCAATACGAATACATACAGTATACACGCGTCACATCATCACAACTGAGCCGATGGTTCTTCTCTCTCTGACGTTGCAAGAGTGTAGTGACTTTTCTAAATGAGCGAGATCTTGCAATACAAGTACGTATAGTATTTTGTACTAAAGTTTTTGGGTTGTGGAACGAATCATCTGAGTTTCCATTATTTCTTAAGGGGAAATTCACTTTTTTTTGTGAATCATTTTTTATTTTTCAAAATAAATATACAAAGCATACAGATAATTTTTCTAAATGTACAAAAGATAACTCAAACATGTGAGTGTTTTGGATGTGAGTGTTTTGGATTACAAGCATGTTTTCAGAATTAATTATGCTCGTAAACCAAGGTTTTACTGTATTTGGCTTTCTGTCTCATCTTCCCAGAACGTGTTACAAGTTTACATATATATTAAAGTGTATTTATACAAGGTGATGGCAAACGTGGCATGGCAGGACATTGCCTGGCAGAGATGGCAAAACATAGTTAACAAAGCATGGTAAAACCATAACATCACAATCATGGTATAGTGAGACATAGTATTGTATGACAAAACATAGCATGGCAAAAACAGTATTATATATACAAGAATAGTATGGCAAATATAGCATGGCAAATAGTGTTATGTATACAAGCTTAGTATGGCACACATAGCATCCTCTATAATAAAACACTAAGCGCGCATGTGCACTTACAACGCCGTGATCCCTGACAGCGTGATTTGTAACTTTGTGGCTGTGTTCGATTTGCGGCGCGTGCAGCGTTCAGCGGCTTGGGGCGCATGCGGCGGTTTGAGCGTCGGCGAGAGCAACAACAGGAAGGTGTCCTTCGAGGTGCTGCAAGGCGTCTAGCTGCTACTGCTGCACAGGGAAGTGGAGGGGGAGAGGGAAAAGGGGCTGCGTTGGGGGGAGGGGTGTGCTGGGGGGCAGGGAGCAATCTTGGTTTGCTCGGGGGGGGGGCAGAGAGAGATAGGCAGGGGGCCAGGGAGGGAGACAGAGAGACAGACAGAAAGAAGTGGAGGGGGAGAGGGAAAAGGGGCTGCGATGGGGGGAGGGGTATGCTGGGGGGCAGACAGCAATCTTGGTTTGCTCGGGGGGCCAGAGAAAGATAGGTAGGGGGTCAGGGAGAGAGACAGACAGAAAGAAAGACAGACAGACAAGGGGCCAAGGAGAGACACAGACAGAAAGAATGACAAACAGACAGGGGGGGCAGAGAGACAGACAGACAGACAGCGGCCAAGGAGAGAGAGAGACAGAAAGAAAGACAGACAGACAGCGGCCAAGGAGAGAGAGAGACAGAAAGAAAGAAAGAAAGACACACATCTATTCTAGCACCCGTTAATGTAACGGGCTTAAAGACTAGTTATATATACAAGAATAGTATGGCAAATATAGCGTGGCAAACAGTGTTATATATACAAACATAGCATGACAATATATAAGAATAGTATGGCAAATATAGTATGGCAAACATAGCACAGTAGACATTGAGTTCCTATGAGCGTCGGGAGCAGCGTGGGCCATTCAGCGCTGCTCCCAGCGCTAGAAACTGCTATCACAGTTTCGTAAACGAGGAGGATAGTATACAAGTGTGGCTAACCTAGTATGACACAACAATATGATATGTAACATGGTAGAACCTAGCGCGGTAGACTTGGAATGGCAAATATTGTGCAGGGGACAATATAGGGGTAATAGAAATCAGCCTTTATTATTTTGTTGCTCAATTTGTCAGCCTCCCTAGTTTCTGATAACATTTCTGCATCTGTTCATCCTGGTCAGGCAGACAGTAGTGTATTCCTCTCACTAGTCTTTTCCCATTGACACATGGAATTTCTACCCATAAAGACTCCAAGTTATGTTTTGGCTCCTGTAGAATTTTGAGTCTATTCGATTCAAGGCCCTCCTTAACATATAATGCTACATCTCCACCAATGTGATCCACCCTATCACTGAGATATAATTTGCATCCTAGTATCACAATGTCCTATTGGTTATCTTCCTTCCACCGGGTCTCAGAGATGCCTATTACTCTATATCTACTATTACTACTAATATTAATTATTTCTATAGCGCTACCAGACGCACGCAACGCTGCACAGTCACATAGAGTAAGAAAACAGTCCCTGCTTGAAAGAGCTTACAATCTAAACAGGAAAGACAGACAAACATTTCATTTAGAGCTATATATGCTAACTCTCTCATCTTGTTTCTTAGGCTTCTGGCATTTGCATACAGACATTTCAAACAGTGTTTGTCATATCTATTTACTATTTGCTCAGCAATTTGCATGGATAATTTGCAATCTTTAAAATCAGCCTGCTCTGTATTTAAAGACACCTGGTCTACAATAGAGACACATTGGATGCCCTATCTTTCCTAATATGATGATATTTTTTTAAAGATCCCATGTTCCAAACCGTGCTTTTTTTAAGCATCTGTCGGCCTTCCCCCAGTTTCTAGTTTAAGAGCTGCTCTGTCTCCTTTTTAAATGTGCCTGGCTCCACTCTGATCAAAATGAAGCCAATCTTTGCGGAACAAGGCTCCCTCCTTTCCCAGATTGCCACCCAGCTCCTAAAAAATTTGCATGCAAATTTCAATTAGTACCTATTAAGTATAATTATACTGTATATAACTTTGTTAGATACCATTAACTCATGTTCAAGTCCTAGCGACTTGATGAATTACAGATCTAAAAATAAATCTTTTTTTTTTTGCTAATCCGGTAAGATTCTGTTGCGTCATCCCCATGATTGGTTTCAATGTGTTCAAACAAAAAAAAAATGCCCAAGTGATCCACAATCTGAAACGGAAGTCCAAAAGAAAAGAGGCAGAGACTGAGGAATCCAATGATCTTGACGTAGTGCTTATTGAACATACGATAAAAACAATCTTCACTTCACAGAGTGACTGACGTGTAGTGGGATACAGATCCAACGCGGTCTGTGTTTCAGCTAGCTTCTTCAGGGGTATTGAGACAGGAGTTAAAAAAAAAGTGTCTGCAGTGCAGGAGCTACTTAATGCTTTGTTTGTACTATAAAAAGGTGGAACGTCAAGAATGTAATAATAATTTCAATGCCCAAACTTTCTAAAGAGCTTCCAAATACGGAGACTGCTGGCTATAAGATGTTGTCACTTTTATCAATGGGCTTTTCTCCTGCATGAAACGGTGGATCAGAAAGGGAAAATGTACCGTTGGTTGACTTTGGTTTTTTCTTTTACACCACTGGAACCAATGACCGAAGTTGACCGACAGAGAAAGGATTTATCCCACAGTTTCATCTCATCCTTTATATGAAACACTACGTCAAGATCATTGGATTCCATAGTCTCGGCCTCTTTTGTTTTCAACGTGTTCAGACATCTGATTGCAGGTCGCCCTCTTGGCCTGGTTTCTTCGATCTTCCCAAACATCTCTTCTGACGGTGTGACCAAACTAAGACTGCTAATGCTCATTAATTCATGTGTTATAGATCAATTGCCAATTTAGTTGTGTCTGAGTCTTGACACTGCGTAAATGTCTATGCCGATCTTTTGGCACCAAATATATAGAATCTAGGGGAAAGTCACTGCTTTAACCCAAATATACTTCCATGGAATATGACAGATACTGTGTAAAGCATTATAAAGATTTTCGCAAATAGTTTTTCAGGCTTACAAAGTAATACGGCCATGATGGAATCTTGCAAAAAAGATGCTTAGCACATTATGGTCTGAAGAATTCAAAAGGAAAAATATGCATCAGCTCTCTTTGCACAGATGAAATGCTGTTCTCTCAAGAACAGAGGCAGTGCACACCCACTCACACTTCCATTGTTAATGTGCTGTTGAGATACAGAAATAAAAAGAATAATGGACGACCGAGTTCAGGTTATGTTTCTGCAACATTTTCTACTCAAGTACGACCTCGCTGCACCCGAGCTGGGGCCCTGAATCCTCTGCATGCGACAAAATCAGTGATTCCAGACAGTCCCAGGGTCCTGAATCGGTCCCAGGATTAGATGAAGAGGTGTTTCCACAAGCTCCACGGCGAACCAGCTGTGTTGCCGGATGTGGTGAGCTCCATGACACTTGAATGACGAAACGTGTTGGATACCTGGAATTATGCAACATTACCGAGAGCAGTAGAGTTGAATCTCTACATTATTACTCAGTTCTAGTGAGCTAGGTGGGGTTGTGAGCATCTGTGCGCTGATTGATTTCAGGACACTTGGAACTGATATTGAACTTGTAAGGGCTGATAGTCGAGTTACTGAAACCTCGAGGGGAAGAGAAACTGTTTTTGTGTGTAATTTATAATTATCATATATAATAAAATGGTAAGCGCGCATGCGCACTCTAAAGCCGTGTTCCCTGATCCGTCGCGATGTGGCCATGAGTGCGCATGCGCGCTTATATGTCACAGTCTCCTTTTTTTCCAGCCCGGCTCACTGAGAGGGAGAGCGGCGCAGGCACCGGGGAGGGGTGGGGGACGCCAGTTCAGCTCGGCCGCTCCGTCTCTGCCGTCTCAGGCCCCAAAGCTCCTCAGCAGCCTGTCCCGCTCCCTCGAGAAGGGCTCCCGATGGCGGCACTGCTGCTGGTGGCGCTGCTCCCGCTGCTGTGTGCGAGCGACGCGCCGGAGCTGGACCCCGCCTGTCGGCAGCGGATCGAACACATGGCGAACGGCAGTGGCTGACAGGAGGAGACAGAGGTGAGGATGGATTGATGGGAGATGCTGGACTGTTGGGGGCATAGACAGAGGGGAGATTCTGCTCTGGTGCGGGGTGGGGAAAGGAAGGGAGGCCTACTGCTGCACAAGGGGAGCAGGAAGAGGTGCTGATGGATGGGGGGGAAAAGAAAGGGAGACCTACTGCTGGACAGGGGGAGCAGGAAGAGGTGCTGATGGACGGGGGAGGTAAAACAAGGGAGAAAGGCTGCTGCTGGATAAGGGGAGCAGTGAAGGGGAGGTAAAAGGAAGGGAGAATGTACAGGGGGAGCAAGCAAGGGGTGGTGGTGGACAGCCAAATAAAGAAAGACAGAAATACAGAAAGTGGCTAAGGAGACAGAGAGAGAAAAAAATAAAGACAGATACATACATATATTCTAGCACCCGTTAATGTAACGGGCTATAAAGCTAGTAATTTATATTCTACATATCCTACAATTCTATGCGGATTACAAATTATTCAGGTACTCAAGCATTATTCCCTAACTGTCCCAGCGGGCTTCCACTCTAACTAATGTACCTGGGACAATGGGGATTAAGTGACTTGCCTTGGGTCACAAGGAGCAGTGTGGGATTCAAACCCTTTACCTCAGGGTGCCAAGGCTGTAGCTGCAACCACTGCACCACACACTCCCACAATCTTATCCCTGGGCTTAAATAACAGTTAGACTTGGAGAAATGGGATTCCAATGTACTCAGGTTGATAACTTGACAGTTTCTCAAGCTAATAACTTCTCAAGCCGCCGCTGCAGCTACTTCTGGAACCCTAGCCCAGGGGTAGGCAATTCTGGTCTTCGAGAACCACAGGCAGGCCAGGTTTTCAGGATATCCACCATGAATATGTATGAGATGGATTTGCATGAACCGCCTCCTTGAGATGCAAATTCTATCTCATGCATATTAATGTGGATATCCTGAAAACCTGACCTGCCTGTGGCTCTCGAGGACCGGAATTGCCTACCCCTGCCCTAGCCTAAAAGTTAGCCTAGGGAGCTCAGAATCAGGAGAACTGGATTTGATTCCTACTACAACTCTTTGTGAACCTGGGCAAGTCACTTAACCCTCTGTTGCCCTAGGATCAAAATTTAGATTCTGAGCAAAAAAACCAGAGAAAACATTGTGTATATATATATATATATATAT
Organism: Geotrypetes seraphini; assembly: GCF_902459505.1. Classification (NCBI taxonomy): domain Eukaryota; kingdom Metazoa; phylum Chordata; class Amphibia; order Gymnophiona; family Dermophiidae; genus Geotrypetes; species Geotrypetes seraphini. The sequence continues at coordinate 17,754,177 of NC_047085.1, forward strand.
ATATATATATATATACTAGTCTTATAGCCCGTTACATTAACGGGTGCTGGAATATATGTGTGTGTGTTTCTTTATTTCTTTCTCTCTCTCTCCTTAGCCGCTTTCTTTCTTTCTTTTTCCTTGGCTGTCCATCACCACTCCTTGCCTGCTCCCCCTGCCCATTGTCCCTTCCTTTTATCTCCCCTGTGTCCACCACCACCCCTTCACTGCTCTCCTTATACAGCAGCAGCCCTTCTCCCTTTGTTTTACCTCCCCCCTGTCCAGCAGCACCTCTTTCCTTCTCCCCCTGTCCAACATTAGGCCTCTGTTCCTTTTTCTTCAGCCCCCCTGTCCATCAGCACCTCTTTCCTTCTCCCCCTATCCAGCAGTAGGTGACCTTCCTTTTTCTTCCCCCCCTCCTTCTTATCCCTATGATACACTTACCTTGCTCTGCCCCTGATCAGAGGTTGCCGACAGCCGCCCAGTTGCACCCATTGGAAAAGTTCCCTCTGCCACATCCCGCACCCCTCCTGACGCGACTCCCGCTGTCTTTCTTTCTATCTGTCTCTGTCTCTGTCCCTGGTCCCCTTTGCCTTTCTGTGTATCTCCCTGCCCCTGTGTCTTTCTTCTTTTCTTTCTATCTCCCTTCCTCCCTCTGTCTGTCTGTCCGAAGCAGCATTCCCTCCCCCTCCATTTCCCTCCCCCCACACCAGTTCCCTGTGCACCTGCCCCTGTGTCTTTCTTCTTTTCTTTCTGTCTCCCTTCCTCCCTCTGTCTGTCTGTCCAAAGCAGCATTCCCTCCCCCTCCATTTCCCACCCCCCACACCAGTTCCCTGTACAGCAGCATTAGCGTTTCCTCTACCCACCTTTCCCTTCCCGCGGGCCCGACTACACATGACGATTCAAGCAGCGTGTGCAGCAGTCTTCACACGCTGCTTCAGGTCCTTCTACTGCCCTGATTTACTCTGGCACGTCCCTGATGACATCATCAGAGATGCGGCAGAGCAAATTAGGGCAGTAGAAGGCCCCGAAGCAGCGTGTGTAGACAGCTGCACATGCTGCTTGAATCGCCATGTGTAGTCGGGCCCGCGGGAAGGGAAAGGGGGGGCGGCAAAGGACTCGGGTCAGTTTAAGAGCCGGGGCGGAAAGTTGCTGGGCTCCTCGGTGGAGGCGCTGAGCGGCGGCGATCCCTCTCCTCCAAGACACCCCCCCCGCCCGCCCACCCGCTCGCTCGCCCGCTGGAGGAACAGAAATCAGCGGCTGGCTGCAGTCCCGGCTTGTGGAGGCATCGGCGGCTGGTGACGTAAGCGCGCATGCGCACTCCTACCTAAGGTGCCCTACATCTTACGGAAAACGGACGCACGCAGATGGGAGTGCGCATGCGCGGCCTAGCATTTTATTATATTAAATATATATATATATATATATATATATTTTTTTTTTTTAAATTCTTTGTTTGTACCATAGAAAGGTGGAACATCAGGAATCTAATAATAATAATAATTTTAATGCCTAAACTTTCTGAAGAGCTTCCAAATACGGAGACTGCTGGCTGTAAGATGTTGTCACTTTTATCCATGGGCTTTTCTCCTGCATGAAACAGTGGATCAGAAAGGGCAAATGTACATTGGTTGACTTTGGTTCTTTCTTTAACACCACTGGAACCAATGACCGAAGGTGACTGACAGAGAAGGGATTTATCCCACAGTTTCATCTCATCCTTTACATGAAAGGAAACACTTACAGAAGAGATTGAGAGGGGACATGATCGAAACATTCAAGGTACTGAAGGGGATAGACTTAGTAGATAAAGACAGCCTCTCCAACGTTAGGAGAATGAGAAGGCACTCTCTAAAGTTGAAAGGGGTTAGATTCCGTACAAACGTAAGGAAGTTTTTCTTCATCCAGAGAGTGGTGGAAAACTGGAATGCTCTTCCAGAGTCTGTTTTAGGGAAAAACACCCTTCAGGGATTCAAGACAAAGTTAGACAAGTTCCTACTGAACAAGGACGTACGCTGGTAGGGCTGGTTCTCAGTTAGGTCACTGGTCTTTGACCAAAAGGGCCGTCACATGAGCGGACTGCTGGGCACGATGGACCACTGGTCTGACCTAGCAGTGACAATTCTTATGTTCTTATATTCTCTAGGTTAAAAAGAAGCCAAGGACAGAGCCAAGAGGTCATCACCTTCATGTATAAAAGACACACTGCTCAGATCATGTAATTAATCTGACTCAGCACTATCCGATTTCAGCTTATCATCATCTCTCCCAATTAAAGGCGCAAATCAGCTGACTCCATCACATCTACCGGGCCTTCCCCGGAAAGCATCAAAACCACCAGAATCACAGATGTTAGATACACTGGGGAATCCCTCTGGGTGAACTTGGCCAGAGGGAATGAAAAATGCCTATACCTTGGGGTGATATATAGACCTCCCAGGCAACAGGAGGACAAAGACATGGAATTAATCGAGGACATAGAGAATATCACACTGCGCGGGGACACAGTAATGCTAGGAGACTTCAACATGCCAGATGCAGATTGGAACACACTCTCTGCGACTACGGGTAGCAGCAAAAGAATATTAACCTCCATAAAGGGTGCACGTCTCAAGCAATTGGTATTGGAGCCCACCAGGGACCAGGCGTTACTAGACCTAGTTCTCACCAACGGAGATAGTGTCACGGAAGTCTCAGTAGGAGACACACTGGCCTCCAGCGACCATAATATGGTACTGCTCAACCTCAAGAAAGGTTTCCCTAAGACAAACACAGCAACAAGGGTTCTCAACTTTAGAGGCACAGACTTCAACCGCATGGGAGATTTTGTCCATCAGGAGCTACATAAACAAGCAATATCTGACAATGTGGAGGATATGTGGTCGTCTCTGAAGTCCATCCTACACGAAGCAACAGACCGATACATAAAGACAGTAAGTAAACGCAGAAGAAACAAAAGGCCCCAATGGTTCAGTAAAGAAATTTCAGACCTAGTTAAACAGAAAAAAGATGCATTTATCACCTACAAACATTTAGGCAGAGAGGGGGCGAAAGAGGACTATCTAGACAGATCTAAAGCTGTCAAAACAGCAGTCAGAGAAGCCAAACTCCGAATGGAGGAAGAGCTAGCACGAAAAATTAAGAAAGGGGATAAATCTTTCTTCAGCTATATTAGTGACAGGAAAAGAAACAAAGATGGGATAGTACGCCTGAAGCAATCGGACGGTAACTTTGCAGAATCAGATTCTGAGAAGGCAGAACTACTAAACAAATACTTCTGTTCAGTGTTCACCCGCAAAGCGCCGGGAGCTGGTCCACAGCTGCAGACGGGAGATAACCAGAAAGACCCGTTTCAAGATTTCGAATTTACGCCCAGTAGCGTCTATGACGAACTATCAAGACTCAAAGTAAACAAAGCCATGGGACCGGATAACCTACACCCCAGAATGCTCAGGGAGTTAAGGGAAGTCCTGGCAGAACCATTATCTGTTATTTTCAATCTTTCCCTAAGCACAGGAAGGGTCCCCTTGGACTGGAAAACCGCCAACGTAATCCCACTCCACAAAAAGGGCTGCAGGACAGAGACAGCAAACTACAGACCAATGAGTCTCACGTCTATAGTGTGTAAACTCATGGAAACACTGATCAAACAGAATCTTGACACAATCCTAGACGAAGAAAAACTGCGTGATCCACACCAACACGGGTTCACCCAGGGTAGATCCTGCCAATCTAATCTGATTAGCTTTTTTGACTGGGTTACTAGACAACTGGACACCGGAGAGTCACTGGACGTGGTATATTTGGACTTCAGTAAAGCATTTGATAGCGTCCCTCATCAAAGATTATTGAACAAGCTGAAATCGAGAGGATTAGGAGACGCTCTAACTACATGGGTTGGGGATTGGCTGAGCGGTAGACTTCAGAAGGTGGTGGTGAACGGTACCCCATCTGAAGCATCGGACGTGATCAGTGGAGTGCCGCAGGGCTCGGTCCTGGGCCCGATTCTATTTAACTTATTCATAAGAGATATGACGCAAGGACTTAGAGGAAGGGTATCACTGTTCGCCGACGACGCCAAACTTTGCAACATAGTAGGCAAAAGCTTATTACCTGATAATATGACACACGACCTACTGTTGCTGGAACAATGGTCAACTACTTGGCAGCTAGGCTTCAGTGCTAAAAAATGCAAGATAATGCACCTGGGTAAGAGAAACCTGCGTAGAACTTATGTACTAAATGGTGAGACCTTGGTTAGGACCACGGCGGAACGCGATCTAGGGGTGATCATTAGTGAGGACATGAAGGTTGCCAATCAAGTGGAGAAGGCTTCCTCCAGAGCAAGACAAATGATGGGATGTATCCGCAGAGGTTTCGTCAGCAGGAGACCTGAAGTTATGATGCCGTTGTACAGAGCCATGGTGAGGCCTCACTTGGAGTACTGTGTTCAGTTTTGGAGACCTCACTACCGAAAGGACGTGCTGAGGATCGAGTCGGTTCAGCGAACAGCCACCAGGATGGTCTTGGGGCTCAAGGATCTCACGTATGAAGAAAGACTAAAGAAATTGCGGCTGTACTCACTTGAGGAAAGAAGAGAACGGGGAGATATGATTGAAACATATAAGTACATCACGGGAAGCATCGAGTCAGAAGATGATATCTTCTGGCTCATGGGACCCTCGACCACCAGAGGGCATCCGCTGAAGATCAGGGGAGGGAAGTTTCATGGCGACTCCAGGAAGTACTTCTTCACCGAAAGAGTAGTGGATCATTGGAACAGACTCCCACTCCAGGTGATAAAGGCCAGCAGCGTGACGGATTTTAAGAGAAAATGGGATACTCACGTGGGATCTTTAAGGGAGTAAATTCAGGGGAGGGAATACTTGGAATGGGCAGACTTGGTGGGCTACAGCCCTTTTCTGCTGCTTTTTTCTATGTTTCTATGTTTCCCCTTGTGGCACAATTTACTGCAGCTTCAGATTATTCTACTGTAATGAACTTTACCTAGACTGGATCTGCTTTGAGGAAAATGTATTTATTCCGTTTTCTCTACTGTTCTCCCAAGGGAGCTCAGAACGGTTTACATGAATTTATTCAGGTACTCAAGCATGTCCCCCTGTCTGTCCCGGTGGGCTCACAATCCATCTAATGTACCTGGGGCAATGGGGGGATTTAGTGACTTACCCAGGGTCACAAGGAGCAGCGTGGGTTTGAACCCAGAAATGCAGGGTAATGAGGCTGTAGCTTTAATCACTGTGCCACAAACAGTCCACACAGGGCTTCCCATTGTGGATTAATTAGAATTTAGGGTAGAGGGTTATGGTGAAGGTTAGGATGTATACCGAGTAGGTTACAATGTAACACATTAACTTCATATTAGAGACTGAAGAAGCAGCTTTACACCCAGAGCTGTTCACTAGAAGACATGAACACAGGGGAATTTCTATAAAAAGTATTAAAAGTTAGAGGGGTCTATTTGCAAAGCAGTTTTAATGACCAGAAATGGCTTTTAGCTGACTAAATTGCTTATGCAGTGCTATCTATTGATGTAGACAACGACACGGGGACAAATTTTCCCCCATCCCTGTGGGAACTCATTTTCCCGTCCCATCCCTGTGAGTTCTTTTCCTCTCCCTGCCCCATTCCCGCAAGCTCCATCCTCATCTACACAAGCCTCAAACCCTTTAAAATCCTAAGTAGCAACATTCTAGAGCTCAGATTGTGATGTCATAATGCCTCATTCCACCAATGCCTAAGCTCCATCCTCATCTGCATAAGCCTCAAATGCTTTAAATCCCAAATAGCAACATTCTGGAGCTCAGATTGTGATGTCATAATGCCTCATTCCACCAATGCCTAAGCTCCGTCCTCATCCGCACAAGCCTCAAACCCTTTAAAATCCTAAGTAGCAACATTCTAGAGCTCAGATTGTGATGTCATAATGCCTCATTCCACCAATGCCTAAGCTCCATCCTCATCTGCACAAGCCTCAAACGCTTTAAATCCTAAGTAGCAACATTCTGGAGCTCAGATTGTGATGTCATAATGCCTCATTCCACCAATGCCTACGCTCCGTCCTCATCCGCTCAAGCCTCAAACCCTTTAAAATCCTAAGTAGCAACATTCTAGAGGTGAGATTGTGATGTCATAATGCCTCATTCCACCAATGCCTAAGCTCCGCCCTCATCTGCACAAGCTTCAAACACTTTAAAATCCTAAATAGCAACATTCTAGAGCTCAGATTGTGATGTCATAATGCCTCATTCCACCAATGCCTAAGCTCCGTCCTCTTCTGCACATGCCTCAAACACTTTGAAATCATAAGTGTTCAAGAATTGTGCGATTAAGGCAGAGCTTACAGGAACAGGGCAAGGAGAGGGACAGCGACAAAAATCACAGGGACGGGAAAGGGAAACTGAGTTCCTGTGGGCACAGGAGCAAATTTGTTCCCATGTCAATCTCTATACTGATTTTTAGTGGACCAGTTAGTGATTTGATTTAATTGCTTAATATACCACTTAGTAAAATTATGCTTGAAAATGGTTTACAGTAAAACAACAAACAGTACAATAAAATAATCAAACAATACAAAATTTAAAATGACTAGAACATTTTCAACCAAAGTCATGTTTCTCTTGGGAACCAGGAAATGATGTCACAGGAAAGGATGAGGCTGGCATGAGCAGTGGGTAAGAGACGCTGATCTAAGCTAGCATAGATTTAAAAAGGTACAGAAGAACGGGTACATGAGGGGCACAGGAAAGGGTGCTTTGGGGGAGCGGGAAGGAGTATGGCATGACGATGCCAGGGGGAGCACAGAGGGGGGCAATAACAGACTATGGACTTTTCCTCCAGGAAATTGTCCAAACTTTTCTTAAACCTGCTACGCTATCCATTCTTACCACAATCTCTGGCAATGCATTCCAGAGCTTAACTATTCTCTGAGTGAAAAAATAGTTCCTCCTACTGGTTTTTTTAAGTATTTCCCTGTAACTTCATCGAGTGTCCTCTAGTCTTTGTAATTTTTAACGGAGTGAAAAATCGATCCACTTGTACCCGTTCTACTCCACTCAGGATTTTCTACACTTTAATCCTATCTCCCCTCACCTGTCTCTTTTCCAAGCTGAAGAGCCATAACCGTTTTAGTCTTTCCTCTTACAAGAGGAGTTCCATCCCCTTTATCATCTTGGTCGCTCTTCTTTGAACCTTTTCTAGTGCCTTATATCTTTCTTGAGATAAGGAGACCAGAATTGAGTGGAAGGAAGGGATTGGTGAGCACTGGGGAATGAATGGGGGTGTCATGCCTTAACCTCTCCGGTGCTCTTCTGGTCAGTCTGAGCACCTTTTTGGCACTTATTTGTTATTGAAACAGGTCTAGCCTCAAATGTCCAAACTGTGGCCTGGACATTTTCTACAATGTTCCATTATTGCAAAAAAAAAAAAAAAACAAACATCCAAATCATAAGCCCAAGTTACTCCTGCCCAAACCACATCCCCAATATATTTGAGATTCAGATGCACTACAGACAAACTGCATAGAAAAGTGTCTTAAAGTGGGTTTTGAAAATAGTAGTCTCCTCCATTTCTAGCCTTACTAAGGATTAAGCCAAAGGCCTACCTTCATTTCCTTGAGGATCACCTCTAGGGACCAGACCTCTAAGAAACCACTCAAAAAGCAGGGCAAAAGTAAAGGTCCTTCCTCCAGGGCCCTTCTCTTATCAGGGTGAAGAAATTCCCTTTAAACAAAAATATAGTCTCTTGTCTTCATTATCAGTTCCGAAGGTGTACTTCAGAAGCTGTCCACCCTCCAAACCCTGGAAAACCCCAGAATGGCACACAAAAAAAGGCCTTCTCAATAGCAGTTCTCTCAATGGGAAAACATAAGCAAATTAGTATTCAAATCAGTTCAACTCAGAATAATGGATGAAGCAAAATGGAATTTCTCAAGTCTCCATGAACTGGTATAGGTCAAGCTTAAGGGACTGATTCCCCCTTCACCCTCCTGCCACCTCCCACACAGCCGTGCCTAACTAGTTAATCTCCACCCACTGGCAGGACTCTATAGACCCACCCCAATATGAAAGAAAGACTCCTAAGGCCTAGCTTCAGAGCCATGTGGTCTTCTCATATACTTTTCCTCTAAGGCAGGGGTGTCAAAGTCCCTCCTCGAGGGCCGCAATCCAGTCGGGTTTTCAGGATTTCCCCACTGAATATGCATGAGATCTATTTGCATGCACTGCTTTCATTGTACGCTAATAGATCTCATGCATATTCAGTGGGGAAATCCTGAAAACCCGACTGGATTGCGGCCCTCGAGGAGGGACTTTGACACCCCTACTCTAAGGGATTTCTCTCTAGGATGTCTGGGTCCCTGTGATACAGTGGTCTCAAACTCAAACCCTTTGCAGGGCCACATTTTGGATCTGTAGGTACTTGGAGGGCCTCAGAAAAAAATAGTTAACGTCTTATTAAAGAAATGACAATTTTGCATGAGGTAAAATTCTATATTTATAAATCTTTCCTTTTGGCTAAGTCGTAATAATAATATTATAATTATAGCTAAAGAGACATGATTAAGAAACTGTTTTATTTTACTTTTGTGATCATGATAAACATACCGAGGGCCTCAAAATAGTACCTGGCGGGCCGCGAGTTTGAGACCACTGCTGTGATAGGACGTACACCCCGTCACAGGCACAGAGAGAGCCAGTGGGAGAGTTTGAATCTCAGATGCACTTCTGACTGGAAGCTCAGTGCTCCAAGTACTGGTTTATACCTCCTGCCTGAGGAAATTATTACAGCCTGCCGCCCACTAGCTTTTCTGTCAGCAAAATCTTGGCCTGCGTCCCATTCTCATTTATAATCTTACTGAAGCCAACATTCATCTTCTCTGCAAAATACCTTAATGTTCAATAACTTAGCACCAGTTTGATTACTGAAAATTATGCACATGAGCATCGGTGGAACACATTCACTCCCGGCTCCTGGGGCGACCATGACTGAGTCAAGTGGCCTTCACAAGCCCACGGCAAATGCTTGATCAGTAGCGAGCTCCAGCCCACATGCGTCACTCAGGAACAGGTAAAGAGGACCCTGTGTGCAGCTGCTTTATTTGGGCACATGTTACTATGGAAACCGCAACGCAGGGAACAAAGGTTTTGAATCTGCATTCCCCTGGGGATTTAGAAACTGGGTAAATTTGTGGCTTAAAAAAAGGCGAGGGAGCATTTTATCATAGGGTCCCCCGGTAATGTCTCACTTAGGTGAAGAGTGAGACTGTGAATGAAAGGATTACATTCATACCTTATACGTTAGTCCTGTCCAGAAGTGGATGCATGCTCAAACCCTACTTTCCTACTGATGCTTCATGCGCCCAAGTGAAGGTCACTTTATGGCGCTGGACTTTGGTTGAAAACAGCAAAATAGTTCCCAAAGAGAACTGTGTATGAATGTTGCTTTACAGGTGGGGAAGCCGCTGAATCTGTGTGGCTTATGGTTTGGGAAAAGATGCTTAGGAGCCATTAAAGGCAATCTAAATGAATGTGTGTATGTGTGTGTGTGTGTGTGTGTGTGGTGTGTCTGTGTGTGATTGTGTGTGATATATGTGATTGTGCGTGGTGTGTGTATTTGTCTGTGTGTATGATGTGTGGGTGGTGGATGTGTATGTCTGTAGTTGTGTATGGTATGTGTGTATGTGTGTGTATGTGGTGTGTAGTATGTGTGTGGTGTGTGCGTGTGTGTAGTGTGTATGTGTCTGTGTATGTGGTGTGTGTCTGTGTGTGTGTGTGTGTGGTGCGTATGGCTGTGTATGTTTGTGTGAGGTATGTGTGTGTGTATCTTTGTGTGTGTGTGTGTGGTGCGTGTGTTTGTGGTTGTGTATGGTGTGTGGGTATGTCTTTGTGCATGTGTGTGGTGTGTGCATGTGTGTACTGTGTGTCTTTCTGTCTGTCTTTGTGTGTATGTGGCTGTGTGTCTGTGTGTCTGGTATGTGTGTGTCTGTGTCTATATCTGTGTGTGTGTATATGTGGTGTGGTGCGTATGGCTGTGTATGTTTGTGTGAGGTGTGTGTGTGTGGTGTGTGTGTTGCATGCATGTGTGTGTGGTGTGTGTGTCTGTAGTTGTGTATGGTATGTGTGTGTGTGTAGTATGTGTGTGGTGTGTGCGCGTGCGTAGTATGTGTGTGGTGTGTGCGTGGGTGTAGTGTGTATGTGTATATGTCTGTGTATGTGGTGTGTGTGTATGGTATGTGTGTGTCTGTGTATATGGTATGTGTGTGTGTGTGTGTGGTGCGCATGGCTGTGTATGTTTGTGTGAGGTATGTGTGTGTGTATCTTTGTGTGTGTGTGGTGCGTGTGTCTGTGGTTGTGTATGGTGTGTGGGTATGTCTTTGTGCATGTGTGTGGTGCGTGCGTGTGTGTAGTGTGTGTCTTTCTGTCTGTCTTTGTGTGTATGTGGCTGTGTGTCTGTGTGTCTGGTATGTGTGTGTCTGTGTCTATATCTGTGTGTGTGTATATGTGGTGTGGTGCGTATGGCTGTGTATGTTTGTGTGAGGTGTGTGTGTGTGGTGTGTGTGTTGCATGCATGTGTGTGTGGTGTGTGTGTCTGTAGTTGTGTATGGTATGTGTGTGTGTAGTATGTGTGTGGTGTGTGTGCGTGCGTAGTATGTGTGTGGTGTGTGCGTGGGTGTAGTGTGTATGTGTATATGTCTGTGTATGTGGTGTGTGTGTATGGTATGTGTGTGTCTGTGTATATGGTATGTGTGTGTGTGTGTGTGTGTGGTGCGCATGGCTGTGTATGTTTGTGTGAGGTATGTGTGTGTGTATCTTTGTGTGTGTGTGTGTGGTGCGTGTGTCTGTGGTTGTGTATGGTGTGTGGGTATGTCTTTGTGCATGTGTGTGGTGTGTGTAGTGTGTGTTTTTCTGTCTGTCTTTGTGTGTATGTGGTCTGTGTGTCTGGTATGTGTGTGTCTGTATGTGGTGTGGTGCGTATGGCAGTGTATGTTTGTGTGAGGTGTGTGTGTGTGGTGTGTGTGTGTTGGGGGAGAGGGGGGAGCTGGATGTCTTCCAGGACTGGCATCCTGGTTTACTGAGGGCAACCCTTGCTTTGGAGATCCTGAGATGTTCATAATGTTCTGTGAGAACAACTTTCATTCATCAATGTGGCATATTTCCTTCACATTGTCTTTTCAATTACCGCTACAGATCCCTGGAGGTGCAACACAGAGTGAGGTTTTCTGCAAGGTGTTGACTGGACAGACACTCTGTCCCCTAATTCTAGATACTGTGGCACAGGTTACATGCCAATTAGGTGCAAGTGCTCAAACAGAAGGAACCTAATGCTTAGTGCAGTCTGATTAATTCATCCTTAATTATGTTTAATGTTTATAACTTTTTGGTAACGCGGTCCAGAAGCACACTGTTATGTTATGCTTTGATTCTGGTGGCACTGCAGCTCCTTGTGACCTTGGGCAAATCGCTTAACCCCCCCATTGCCCCAAGTACAAAAACTTAGATTGTACGCACAAAGTACCTATATATAATATGTACAGTGCTGTGTATCTCTAGTACTGCTATAAGAACATAAGAAATGCCTCTGCTGGGTCAGACCCGAGGTCCATCGTGCCCAGCAGTCCGCTCACGCGGTGGCCCAACAGGTCCAGGACCTGTGCAGTAATCCTCTATCTATACCCCTCTATCCCCTTTTCCAGCAGGAAATTGTCCAATCCTTTCTTGAACCCCAGTACCGTACTCTGCCTTATTACGTCCTCTGGAAGCGCATTCCAGGTGATATAGAAATGACGTACGGCTCCTCTACCACTGTTATCATAATGTAACACGCGGGCCGATTGAAAAGTAATGAGACTGCTTCTGTTTTTCTTTCCAAATAGACTTGATAAAGCTATGCTGGCTCTTATGAAGCTCGTACGTTGAGGTTTCTGAACCTGCAATTGGACTGCCCTAGTCTTCATTGTTGGGTCACAGCGAGAGGAAGAACTCCGTACGTTTCGTCAATACAGATGAGGAAGACATGTCTGTGAGAGTGCGCCAGAGGTGTCTGACTGAACTTTGTGTTAAACTTGGAAAGGATGGAAATGAAACTTTACGGCAGGCATACGGGTGGTGAAACATTTAGCCGTGCTGCAGTATTTCGGTAGTGGAAGCGTTTCAAAGAGGGTAACGTGCAAGTTACTGACGAAGAACCAAGCATGGGCCAATCAGGCCTAGGCCCTTCCCCGGTATATCCCACAATGCTCCAGGAAGGGGCAGGCCCGCCTTATTTCGACGGAGGTGGGCCTGCCGGACGGACGGTAGGAAGACTTGGCTGGTCAACTTTTAAGGTTAGTGGGGGGTGTTAGCGAGTGGGTGGTGTTAGTGGGGGGGGGTTCTTTGCAGGGGGGGTGATATCATGGGGGTGTTTCTTCGTGTGGGGGGGGGTCGTCCGGCAGGAGGGGTTGGGCACCCTCTTGCCGGCGAACTTCGGAGGGTCTTCCGGCAGGAGAGATTGGGTATACCTCCTGCCTCGTTCATTCAGGAGTGGGGGGAGACTAGCAGTCGCAGCCGCTATACTTATCGCGGCAGGGAGATCCCTTGCCGCGATAAGTGTAGCAGCCACGACTACAATAACCCGGTTCTGTAACCGGCATCTGTAACATGGATGTCGATTACAGAATCATGTTTATTTTAGGCCTGATTCTATATAGGATGCCCGTCAGCTTTTGAGACAGGCATCCTATGCAGAATCCGGGCTTTTGGTCCTTAGTACGTCTATCTTTTTTGGGCCATTCTCAATTATAAATACGTCCACTTGAAAAACACACCACAGCAAGTTTTCGTCTGGGCAACCTGCATTCTTAGCAAACTGTTCACAAAGCTGAGTGTAGCAGAGGGGTTCTTCTAAGAAGTACTGTAGTGAATTTCACATTAAAAGTCACTATATCTTTCTCATATTGTATGGTGAGCCCTTCAAAACCCACCCAAAACTGTATACCAAAACAATAGCCCTTATGCCTGCAGGTGGCATCTTAATGTAGGTACAGTAGGTTTTTGAAGGCTCACCATACAATATAAGCAAGATATGGTGACATCTGTACCTGGAACCTTTAATGTGACATTCACTGCAGTAACCTCTGCTCCCTGGGCTCAAATGTCTATGTCAGTGGTTCCCAAACCTGTCCTGGGGGACCCCCAGCCAGTCAGGTTTTCAAGATATCCCTAATGAATATGCATGAGAGAGATTTGCATACCTGTCACTTCCATTATATGCAAATCTCTCTCATGCATATTCATTAGGGATATCTTGAAAACGTGACTGGCTGGGGGTCCCCCAGGACAGGTTTGGGAACCACTGGTCTATGTTAACATCTGAAGCTGCTTGGGTTGAGAACTTTTCAGCACCCCCTCGTAACACAGTTTTTTGTTTTTTTTAAACATCTTTGGATGGTGGGAGGGAGTTGATGACCACTGGGGGAGTAAGGGGTGAGGGTTATGCCTTAATCCCTCCAGTGCTCATCTGATCAATTTGGGCACCTTTTTTTTTTTTTAGCATTCAGATGCTTTTAAAACATACCAGGTCTCCCACCATGTTATTCAAGGTTTCACCGTATTCAAGATGGTTTTTAATAGAAAACAGGGAATAATAACATATGAAAAAGTTATTCATGGTTTTTCTGTATTCGCGGGTCTGTAAATCCCCTATCACAGCGGATACAGACGAAGAAGGGAGAAGGGTACATTAAACCAAAGCAGTTTGCAATATAAAGGCCATTATTAATCAATATTTAAACGCGTTCAGGACTCTGAATGAGATCTATTTGCATACACTGCTTTCAATGTATATTCATTGGGAAAATCCTGAAAACCCGACTGGAATACATCTCTCGAGGACCGGAGTTCCCTACTCCTGGTCCAGAGAATATCAAGGAACGGACAATTACCTTACACTGGACAGCTGTGGCTTGCCCTGCTTCTTTGTCCTGGCATTCCCATAACTTGTACAACTCTTATAAAGGTTTTTAATTATCTGGTAACTGAAGGATCAGTTCAGCCATTCCAGAGGATGGGTAGATCTAACTTAGATTCATGGTACTTTATCTTGATAGCTAGATTTGCATATTATTAGTATTTGCTAGTGTGCAGATGGGTTTTACCGTACTTTGCATTATTTGTAATGTGCCAAGGGTGTCCCTTCAATAATAAGGCAAAAAAAAATAAACCCAGCTGTATTAAAGAAATCAGAAAATGCATCAGAAGGCAGGTCCGCCTGGTCTGTTCAGCAAAAGGGTTTTCATTTGCTCTCCTGCAGCTACATCCTGTCATGTTACATATCAAGGTCTCACATGTAAGAAACAGACTCCGTCACGCGCATTTGCGCTTCCTGTTTGAGAAGCTAAGAAAGCCATTAGCGCTTCTTCTCTTCAGCCAGGCTACCGCAAAGGCCTCGCTCTATAAGCTATTCGTTATCGTGTTCCATAAAAGTTCATGCAATGAAGCCCGTTAATTAAAACATGAATATTTAAAATGGTTTCCATAGGCAACAGCAATATCTCACCAGAAGCAGAGAGAGAGAGAGAGAGAGAGAAAGAGAAATTTAAGAAAGAGCAAAAAAATTAAAAAAAAAAAAACCCAGAAAACAAAGTTGTGTTGCCCGACAAACTTGGCTGGTGTCCTCTAAAAGAGTCGCAACCAATTATTTAACTGCTGAATAAGTGAATTTTCCCAGCTGACTCCAGATGTTTGGTTGCGGCCTGTGATATATATATAAAAATGAATTTATATACAGAACCATGCAAGGGGAAGTCTAGAATTTTAATTCAAGTCTTAAAATGACTCAGCGATTGTTCCTTACTGGGACAAGAAAAGGGTGTATATACGGATGGAGCCTAACTACTGCCATTAATATTCTGGATTCACCTTGCACATTGGATTCTCCTGAGGGAAGGAAAGAGCACGGTGTCATGTGCTAACGGGATCTTCTGGGGACCCTCTTTCAATTAACTTGTGAAAACAAGGTTTGCTACAGTGCAGCGGAGCTGACAAGTGCCTCATGATTTAAAAAAAAAAAAAAAAACCCAAAAACTATTAGCACCTAATCGGAACAATGGCCTTTAGTCTGGAAGGTTCAGAGGTGTGCAAGCTCGGTTTTTTTGTACAGGGAATAATGCTCAGCAGGATAAAGTCAAAGACCCCAATAAGCCAACACAAATAGGGTTCACAGACAACCCCGCGAAAGACACAGGCGCGCGCCGACAACTGAGCGCAAGACGGAGGCGCGCGCCGAAGAAAATGACAGTTTTTAGGGGCTCCGACGGGGGGTTTTGTTGGGGAGCCCCCCCCCAGTTTACTTAATAGACATCGCGCCAGCGTTATGGGGGGTTTGGGGGTTGTAACCCTCCACATTTTACTGGAAACTTAACTTTTTCCCTAAAAACAGGGAAAAAGTGAAGTTTTCAGTAAAATGTGAGGGGTTACAACCCCCCAAACCCCCCACAACGCCCCCACAACGCGGCGCGATCCCCCCCACGCCCCCCCCTGTCGGAGCCCTAAAAACAGTAATTTTGTGCGGCGCGCACCTCCGCGCTGCGCTCAATTGTCTGCGCGCGCTTTTGTCCCGGCGCGCTTTTGACCTGACACCCACAAATATTCAGGTTTCATTGTAACAAAGGGGGAAGGTCAAGTATTTGCTAAATGACCCGTCTTTCTGGAATGATGCCACCCACCATTCAGCACTTGCCGGGCATACGCCAAGGAGGACCGAAGCCCTTCATCAAATCCATCTTCTGGAGGATCTTTTCACACTTTTTTTTTTTTTTTTGGTATCATTTTCTGTGCCATGTTTCACGGTAGATTTCAAAAACCTTTCCCCCACTAAGGCGGTGAGTTTAGAAACTCTATTGTTTCTTGAACATCTGAAAAGTGGCATTGAAACGTCCCTATTGTATAAGAACGTAAGAATGGCCTTACTGGATCAGACCAGTGGTCTTCGCGGAAGCCAATCCAAGTCACAAATACCTGGCAAAAAAAAACAAATAGTAGCAGCATTCCAGAATCCTAAGAATAGCAAGATTCCGGAACCCTGAAGAACAGCAACATTCCATGCTATCCATGGCAAGAAGTGGTTTCTCCCATGTCTGTCTCAACTGCAGTTTATGGACTTTTCCTGCAGGAACTTGTCCAAACCTTTATTAAAACCAGCTACGCTATCCGCTCTTACCGCAACCTCTGGCAAAGCGTTCCAGAGCTTAACTATTCTCTGAGTGAAAAATAATGTCCTCCAATTGGTTTTCAAAGTATTTCCCTGTTACTTCATCGAGTGTCCCCCTAGTCTTTGTAATTTTTGACGGAGTGAAAAATCGATCCACTTGTACCCGTTCTACTCCACTCAGGATTTTGTAGCCTTCAATCCTATCTCCCCTCAGCCGTCTTTTTTCCAAGCTGAAGAGCCCTAACCTTTTTAGTCTTTCCTCATACGAGAGGAGTTCCCCTTGAACCTTTTCTAGTGCCACTATATCTTTCTTGAGATAAGGAGACCAGAATTGAATGCAATACTCCAGGTGAGATAAACCATGAAGTGATACAGAGGCATTATAACATTCTTAGTCTTGTTAACCTTTTTTAATAATTCCTAAAATAATTTGCTTTTATGGCCGCAGCCACACAATGGGTGGAAGATTTCATTGTATTGTCTACAATGACACCCAGATCCTTTTCTTGGGTGCTAACCCCCAAGGTGGGCTCTAGCATCCGGTAACTGTGATTTGGGTTATTCTTCCCAATGTGCATCACTTTGCATTTGTCCATATTAAATTTCATCTGCCACTTGGATGCCCAGTCTTTCAATTTCTTAGGTCTGCCTGCAATTTTTCACAATCTGCATGCGTTTTAACAACTTTGAACAATTTATTGTCATCTGCAAATTTAATCACCTCACTTGCTGTTCCAATTTCCAGATCATTTATAGATAAGTTAAATAACACCGTTCCCAGTACAGACCCCTGCGGCACTCCACTGTTTACTCTCCTCCATTGAGAAAAACGCTACCTTTGTTTTCTGTCCAATAACCAATTCTTAATCCACAATTGAACATTATCTCCTATCCCATGATTCTTTAATTTTCTCAGGAGCCTCTCATGAGGAACTTTATCAAAAGCTTTCTGGACCTCTAGATGTCCAAATCTCAGTTTTACAAAGGTGAGATATGGATATCGAACTGTAGTACATTCATATGACAAGGGGGCTTGTTCCGGGCATGCTGTGAATAAAACTACAGAAGACCCTAAACATGGACATCCAACTCTAATTACAGAAACAAAAGGGATGTCCATATTTAGATGTGAATGAGCAGTTTTCTACTGAAGTGAGATAAAGAAAGTCGCAATAGGTATAGTTCTATCCCTGGAGTGCTCATAATTTAAAAAAAACGCTCAAGAATTACAAAAAGCAGCAGTGGGACTTAAACCAGCAACTTCTGAATCTCTACTCTGGTTCTCTGGTGGCTGCTTTTGCTATTAGGCTCTTCTTCCAAAAAGATGTCTATGTGGCCATTTCAGAATATTACATTACAGATTTCTATTCCGCCATTACCTTTCGGTTCAAAGCGGATTACAAAGAGAGTTATGGAAGAAGGGTTACAACGTTAGATCAGAGATCGTTTCCAAGAGAGGGATAAGAAGGATCAGGGGTTGGGGAAGGGAAGGTAAGAAGGGGTATTCATGGTATTAAGCTTTATTAAGGGATTTCTTGAAGAGTATAGTTTTTATTTCCTTTCTGAACATCTTGTAGTCTGGGATTGTTGTCAACAGGTTGGAGACTTGGTTGTCTATCTTCGCTGCCTGAGTGGCCAATAGTCCGTTGTATAGTTTTGTTCCATTTTACTTCTTTGATTGGGGGGTAAGTGAATGGGGTGTGTGTTTTTCTATGCCTGGTAGAAGTGGTTTGGATGAGGCGGTCGTTTAGGTATGGACGTTCCTTTGTTGCCATAAGGACATCCATATCTCTCATTTTATCCCATTCATAATTTGAGCATTTCAGTTTGTGAAATGGATGCTCATTAAGCTACTCCTCCAAATGGAGGTCGATCTCACATATATTTTAGAACCGGCTGTGATGTACTGGCTTGGAAATCCACATTCTCAGCTAGACGGCCTTTCTAAAAATGCCCCTCCACATCAACAGTCCTCTAGAACTGATGGCCTAGAGAAACCAGTTAGGAATTTAAAGACTGTGGAGTCGATGCTGACACAAGCCATATAGGATAAGCATATTATAATAAAGAAAATTTTTTAAAACATGGAAAATTCAAATAGAGATTGTAATTTAAGATTTCTTAACTTTCCTCAGTTGAGTATTACATCAGCCGAAGATCTTTTTATAAAATTTGTTTAAACTGTTCTTGGTACAACGGAAAAAACTGTAAGATGGCCTCCTAGCCACACAAGCAGCAAAACTCAACAACCAAATCTCCAATCTACTGATTATGACCCCAGACTACAAAACATTCAGAAAATAAATAAAGACCCTACTTTTCAAGAAATTCCTGCAAACAACTTAATACCTCTAGCTCCTTCCAACTCCCAATACCACTTCCGTATACCTTCCCATTTCCCCAAAGCAACCTCTTCCACTCTTTATCTCCTTTAGAAATTACCAGATATCTTCTTCTTGTAAAATGTTTTTTGTAATTCTTTTGTAATCCACCTTGAACCACAAGGCAATGGCAGAATAGAAATCTCTAATGTAATGTAATGTAATTACAAATAATTTACTCTATGTCTCAATGAAGTAGCTCCGAAGGGGATGCTGCTCCTTTGAATGTATCGGCCATATTGGAATCATCACAAGAAATAGTTAGCAGAAGCACATGAGTATTTTTACAAGATAAAGAAGCACTTTTGAGATTATATATTATTGTGTTAGCAATACTACTTTCTTCAGATCTAAGATCCGTCTTTCTTGATGTCTCTTGGTGGACACAGTCTAGAAGGAAAACATTTCTTGAACTAAGGCAGCCTACAGTTTCCCTTGGAGTATCTTTTCAACCAAGATTTTCCTGCAAATGCGTGGTTTCCTTTCAAAATACTCATTAAGTTTTCTTTGAGACCTCCCAGTTGAGATTCTTTTTAGAAGAAAAAGGTGTCTCCCTTTGGCACACTTCTTTACTCTATATCAAATAGTATTAGGCTTGTTCCACTCCTTTACCGCAACTATTTTATCTTAAAGAGACCATCTTCCTATGGTTTGTGTTTCTTGTCCCCCTCTAATGTCGACTATTATTTGTTTACTAGTTTTAGGATTGCATTTTGTTTCCTGTAAAATTTCTGTTTTTTGACATTCAAAGTGTAATTCTGTGCGAAGCATACAGAGAGGATTTGCCTTAAGAGAAGAGCAAACCAACATCTCAAGAGATTCTAAGGAAAGGGCAGATGAAGGTGAAATGGATAAATTAGTGTCACCTGATAGTTTGAATGTGTCACAGTTTTTGGAATCATCTAAAGATATAATAGATAAGCGAGCAACTCTTCTCGTGACCTTTAAGACAGAGCTCGAAAAACAAGATATTTTTAAAATTATATTTTTTGAAAAAACAAGAGATGTTTTGCGGTCAACGGGTGATAATGTTTCCGGATGTATCTAGACAGACTCGGTTTAAAAGAAAACAGTTCCTTCAGCTAAAGCCTAAAGTTTTGGCAGTTGGAGCTACTTTCTTTTTGAAATTTCCATGCAAATGCCTTCTCTCGTAGGGTAGTGATAAATATGTGTTTTATGACACAGTCCAGTTAGAAGACTTTCTTAAAACATAGTAACATAGTAACATAGTAGATGACGGCAGATAAAGACCCGAATGGTCCATCCAGTCTGCCCAACCTGATTCAATTTAAATTTTTTTTTTTTTTTTTCTTCTTCTTAGCTATTTCTGGGCGAGAATCCAAAGCTTTACCCGGTACTGTGCTTGGGTTCCAACTGCCGAAATCTCTGTTAAGACTTACTCCAGCCCATCTACACCCTCCCAGCCATTGAAGCCCTCCCCTGCCCATCCTCCACCAAACGGCCATACACAGACACAGACCGTACAAGTCTGCCCAGTATCTGGCCTAGTTCAATCTTTAATATTATTTTCTGATTCTAAATCTTCTGTGTTCATCCCACGCTTCTTTGAACTCAGTCACAGTTTTACTCTCCACCACCTCTCTCGGGAGCGCATTCCAGGCATCCACCACCCTCTCCGTAAAGTAGAATTTCCTAACATTGCCCCTGAATCTACCACCCCTCAACCTCAAATTATGTCCTCTGGTTTTACCATTTTCCTTTCTCTGGAAAAGATTTTGTTCTACGTTAATACCCTTCAAGTATTTGAACGTCTGAATCATATCTCCCCTGTCTCTCCTTTCCTCTAGGGTATACATATTCAGGGCTTCCAGTCTCTCCTCATATGTCTTCAGGTGCAAGCCTCCTATCATTTTCGTCGCCCTCCTCTGGACCGCCTCAAGAGAAACCATTGTTGAAAGCTTAATTTCCCTAGATAAGTAGACAGAAACATTTGATGTTTTATTTTAAAATACTGGCTACCAGTGATAATGTGGACTAGGACATGGTTGAATTATTGCCTAATATGTTTTGTTGTTCTTTTATATGGAATTTGTAATTTTTTGTGGTCATTCATGAATTTGTTATTAAGATATAACGAATAATCAAATTAGAAAAAAAAAGAGAAGAGCAAACCAAAAAAGAAGGAAAACGCAAGAAAGATGTCCTAATCGACCAATATGTAACCCTTATTATGAAAAAGACCCAACAAGGATCCAAGTTTCAGCATCTCGGAGAAAAGGTGACCAAAGTGGCAGATCCAAAATGTTGAAAATGGTTGATTTTTTTTCCCTGTACAGCAGTGGTTCCCAACCCTGTCCTGGAGGAACACCAGGCCAATTGGGTTTTCAGGCTAGCCCTAATGAATATGCATGAAGCAAATTTGCATGCCTATCACTTCCATCATATGCAAATCTCTCTCATGCATATTCATTAGGGCTAGCCTGAAAACCCGATTGGCCTGGTGTTCCTCCAGGACAGGGTTGGGAATCACTGCTGTACAGAATACGGTTGGGTTGTAAGAACAGTGTTTGATATTACAGCTATAAATTTTTTTGCCTGTTTGTGTTTCCAAGGTTATGTGCTCTCTCTTAAAAATTTACCATAAGATTACAACTCCTGATGCAGGTTTCTAAGTGCTGAAACACTGCCCCGTGCTGCGTTGTAGCTTTTTGGTGGATATTGAGAGCTCTTTTAACCTATTATTTTTACACCTGCGGACCGGCGGAAATAAAAGAATTTTACCAAGGCACGCTAGCGGTTTAACTCGCGTAATAGCGCACGCTAAACCGCCAGACGCGCTAGCCGCTACCGCCTCCTCTTGAGCAAGGCGGTAGTTTTTGGCCAGCGGGGGAGGGGGGGTTAGCGCGTGATGAAAAGTCGCACGCATTAACCCGCTAGCGTGGCTTTCTAAAAGGAGCCCTAAGTTGTAGGCCAAACCCCGCCCAATCTCTGCCCCAGACCCCACCCCCATAATAGCACTAATTGTAACACTATTTTTTCCATTCAATTTCATATATACACACAATATAATCTTATTAACAATACATAATAGTTAACCGCAAAATTAAACTACACTGTATGCTTCTCAACATTCATTCCTACTAGAACACCTGGCCTTGGTCACACATCAGAACACAGATAACCCCTATACAGATACGGGACCAGAAACTAGAAGTACTAATATATACAAACGAAACCCTAAGATGCAAGACTCTGCAAGCAGTACAACGCCAGAGGAAAAGAAACAAATGCATTTCTTTCTGAACAGTGCAAAATATAGACAGCAGATGCAAATTCTCAAAATTGACACAATTCAATCACTAAATTCATAAATCTAGGCAAATGGATGTCAGGATAACATTTAAGCTTCTAAATTTAGGCGGTCACCTTAGAATATGCCTCTCTGTATTATATATTACAAAGAAATAGGCACAGCCTTATACAAGTACCTACTTTATGCATGGGTGTGCTAGGGAAATTTGTTGTCTCCCTCCATGCTGTGACACTTTCTGGCCTGCTCCTGCCTGGCCATTTTATGCCACCCCCAGTGTTATCTTCAGGCCGGCTCCCTCTTCTTCACTGCTGCAGTGCACAAGGCCGCGGGCAGCAGCACCTCGCGTGTCCCGCACCTCATCTGGAAGCCTTCCCTCTGACGTTGCGATGTCAGAGAGAAGGCTTCTGGTTCAGGCGCAGGATGCCCGCGGCTTCGTGCACTGCAGCAGTGAAGAAGAGGGAGCCGGCCTGAAGATAACTTTGTCCCGGGCCCGATGCATGTGCCGGCCCTGTGGACCGGCGGTTGAAGAACACTGCCCTAGAGTGTAAATTTCAGTACCAAGGGGTTCTTGCATTATTTATTTACTTAAATATTTATATTCCGCATATCCAACAATTCTGTGTGGCTTACAATAAGTAAATAAATAGCCAAGCATACATACAAGATAAATTAATTAAAACAGATTAGTAGGAAAATAAGAGGGGGGGAAAAAAATGGAATATTAGGCACTTGGAACTTCCCTATCTGTCTAAAAGACTTACAATCTAGCTAAAGCACCTGAATAAACATTTACTTACATACTAAAGATATAACAAAAAAAAAAAAAACAACCCCAAAAACCAAAATTCATAAACAATCCCAGAAGGGATAGAACGAAAAAACAAAACAGCAAAAATTAAACCAAAACCAAAACGACCAAGACATAGGGCTCCTTTTACTAAGCTGCAATAGCGTTTTTTAGCGCACGTAGAATTTTGGGGGGGCGCTAAACCCGCGCTACGTGGCTAGAACTAACGCCAGCTCAGTGCTGGTGTTAGCGCCAAGTGCGCTATCGCAGCTTAGTAAAAGGAGCCCTTAAAGATACCTCAAACTCAACGCACGTGTATACCAATCACCCCCAATTTACAAATGGGGCCTGTGGTCTCTTTTCCACCCCACCCACCCATTCAAGCTGGATCATCCATCTTTGACCAACTATTTTTAAGAAACAAATAACCCATAATGAAACTCTCTAGCTGTGATTGTCCACCATGCGGCTTTAGCCACTGCGCCATGGGTCTATGGCACATCCTTTCTTCTTGGTTAGGCAGTGCCTGGGCCTGAACCCTTCCTGTATATTTGTTCATTGGCTCTCGGTTTATTTTAGAGTTCCCTTTAAATGTGCTGGTGTTGTTTTTAAAATCCTATATGGTATCTTTACTCCTCTCCTTCCTTTATCTTGGAACGCTTACAGACTTTGTTTTGCAAGAGGTAACCAACAATTTAAATGATCCCTTCCTTCCAAACAAGGGATTAAAGGAGTCAAGATTTTTAGTCAATCTCTGATCTTTAAGTTTTCCCAGCTTTGGAATGATCTTCCATTTCTTTTAAGGAGTTCTGGCTCACTTAAAATTTTTTTGCAAGTCTTTAAAAACTATTTTATTTGCTAAACACTTTAAAAATTAATTTCCCGAAATTTAGTCATATTTTTTATGGTTTTTATTTAAGTTAATTATTGTAAACCGAGTCGAGCTTTCTTAGAATGATGACTCGGTATGTAAAGCCAAGCGTTAGATTAGATTAGATTCTTTAGGGAGACAGGAAACCTAATGAAGATATGGACAACGGATGCTTGGGAGTAGAACCATTCTAGATCAGTGGTTCCCAACCCTGTCCTGGAGAACCACCAGCCAGTCAGGTTTTTGAGAAAGCCTTAATGAAGGTGCTTGGGGGAGATCTGCATGCCTGTCACTTTCGTTATATGCAAATCTTTCTCACGCATATTTATTAGGGCTATCCCAAAAACCCGACTGGCTGGTGGTCCTCCAGGATAGGGTTGGGAACCACTGGTCTAGATGAACCAAGTAAAGCAGTGGTTCCCAACCTTGTCCTGGGGGACCACCAGCCAGTCGGGTTGTCAGGATATCCCTAATGAATATGCATGAGAGAGATTTGCATACCTGTCCCTTCCATTATATGCAAATCTCTCTCAGGCATATACATTAGGGATATCCTGAAAACCCGACTGGCTGGTGGTGCCCCAGGACAAGGTTGGGAACCACGGATGTAAAGACAACCAAACATTGAGTATTTGGAAGGAAGTACCACAACTGCGCTTGCAGCGAATGCCTTGTCGGTACGTCAAGGGGTAAAGTCTATAATGGGTGCAGTGGCATAGTACGGTGGGGGGAGGGCCCGGAAAGGGCAGTCTGCCCCGGGCGCAGTCTTTCTGAGGGTGCGGCACCCTTTCTCCTATCCACTCCTCTCCTTGCCGCGCACCCCTTGCCTTTCCCCGCACTTTTTTTGCTTCCCCCAGCGCGAGGTTGCTGTCCGCGTCGGCGCTCTCCCCGACATCACTTCCGGGACCCGCACCTAGGAAGTGACGTCAGAGGGCAAGCCGTCACCAACGTGGGCACGCTGCTCACGCCGGAGAAGTTGAAAAGGTACAGGGAACGGGAATTAGACGCACGGGTGGTGGGCGGGGGCGCCTCTCACCCTTACTACGCCACTGAATGGCTTCCTCTTTTTAGGAGACCCAACGTGGCACAGTGAATGTCTATTCCATAATGGCCTCTCGGTGTCCAGATTCCATTATAGAATACTAGTGGACCCTGGCATTGGGTGTTTTTACAGACCTGGCCTAACCGCAAGTGCCAAAATGTGACAAGGACGTCTGTAACTTCCTGGCATTCTGTAAGTTGATGCCTACATGACCGCTCTGACCACGCCCTTCCCATGCCACCTTTGCATTTGCGTGGACTACGACACATGCATGCCCTTTACAGCAGTGGTCGCCAACCTTTTTTCATGTAAAGGGCCGCTGTGTGAATATGAAAAAGCTCCGAGGGCCACCAAGAAGATTTCGAGCTCACACATGCTACCAATTTTGTATACCACCTTGACCCGCTACCTCGGACTGAATAGTAAACGTTAAAATGTAATACTAATATTGATTCTATAACAGTTCAAGGATATATTTTAAAACCCCACTTTTTTTGTGGGTTGTCAGCAGCAGCAAATTCATGCCCCCTACATGACACACTTAAGAGAGTGTTTTCAGTTACAACGCGTCATTTCATAAATAATGCACACTATTTTTTTAAATTTACATTTTTTTTTCCCAAGTATTTCTTTACAATTCTTCAATACAGTCTCCCTGATTTGCAACAACCGAGTCCCGACGTCCGGGAAGCTTCATTATTCCATCCATGACACCGTTTTTGTTCAGTTGCCGAATGGCTCAGGTAACGGCGGAAGAAAACTCTTCCAGAGAAGCAAAACGATGTCCAGGCATAGGTTGTTTCAACTTTGGAAAAAAGGACAAAGCCTGGTGGTCTCATGTCTGGACTGTAGGGAGCATGAGGTAACACCTCCCAGCCTTATTTGTGTAGTTTTTCAATGGCATTCCCAATGTGCGGGCGAGCGTTGTCATGTCGGATGAGTGGCCCAGCCAAGAGCAACTGAGATCGGGTTTTGTGCATTTTTCTGCACATTTTTTTGCAAATAAAATCACGATAATACACTGCTATGACACTTCTTCCACATGGAACTTTCTCTGTGATGATGATACCTTCATGATCATAAACAAAAATCATCATTTGTTTGACTTTTGATTGAGCTCGTCCAAATTTTTTTGGCCGTGGGGAAGATGGAGCTCTCCACTCGTCATTGAAAAACTACGCGAATACGGCTGGGAGGTGTTACCTCATGCTCCCTACGGTCCAGACACGAGTCCACCAGACTTCGACCTTTTTCCAAAGTTGAAACAACCTATGCGTGGACATCGTTTTGCATCTCTAGAAGAGCTTTCTTCTGTTGGTACCTGAGCCATTCGGCAACTGAACAAAAACGGTGTCTTGGATGGAATAATGAAGCTTCCTGGACGTTGGGACTCGGTCATTGGAAAGCAGGGAGACTATATTGAATAATTGTAAAGAAATACTTCAAAAAAAATAAATATAAAACATGTAAATAAAAAAAAATAGTGTGCATTATTTATGAAATGACCCTTGTATATCAAGTGGGCAAGATTGAAATGAATACAATTTACAAAATTTGAAGAGCATTTCAGCCAGCTGTTTGAGGGCCACAGCGGAGAACTTCAGGGGCCGTGCATTGTCTTAGTCGCTTTGTTGCCACTTACGTAAGGCAACACTCATTCATGAAATGACCAGTTATTCGGTACATTTATGCTTTCATAATTGCAGGCTCCCAGTTATGGAACTGCACATCGAGTGACCCATTGTCATTGACAAGTCAGCAAATATCCTGCCACATCCACTTTTTAAACGTACCCCCTTTATCGCACACAAAAACCTGAAAAAGCCACAAAGAAAAAAAAACAAAAACTAAAGGAAAATTTAAGAGTCTAGGTGCCTTTTACGTACAAAATAAAAGCCAACAGACTAGTATATTATCCCTAGCAAAGCAAATGGCTGTGGATGGATGGCTGGATTTAAACAGCATTAGCCGTACAAACAAATGTTAGAAGGAATCCGCACTTACCTTGAAACTCGGCCACGCTGCCATCCCTGGAGCTGCCCATGCAGTTCTCCAAATAGATCCCATCCTTGAAGCACTCGTCTTTCCCCCTGGTTGATCCGCTAATCTCACCGGGCTGGTCCAGCACCTCCGCTCCATAGCAGGAACAAGGGGTCTGCATAATGCCACAGGGGTGGAAACTGCTGCTGCCCACCAGACAAGATTCCAGCCATTTGCACAGCATCTGGCAGGCAGCCTTGCTAGGGTTTCTGTTGCCCACCACCAAGTACTCAACTGAAAACTCCCTCTCGTGAGGTTTGGGCGGTTTCCACTGCACGTGTCCCCTCTCTGGCCAGGACGAGGTCTGTCTCATCTGCAGAAACTGCTTGTTGGACTGGAGGAAGGCATACCTGACAGAGCTGTCGCACAGCTTCAGCACTTCGTCAAAACTTTCCATGCCCAGATACGTGCGCGTGGACTCCAGGAAGGAGTCAAACTGGGAAGTGCGAATCTGGTGCTGGCGTTCACAACTGCCACTGGGCTTCTGGACTTTCATGAATAAGGTGTACCTCCTCGGGTCGGGGTTCTGGATGACCCAGGAGCAGCGGGAAGAGTTGAATGGGAAGACGGTGGAGGAAGAGAAGTATCCGAAAAATTTCCCCTGGACCAAAGTGGTGCAGGGCGCTTGTCCCAAGTCGAGGGCAGCCACCATCCACGCAAAGAAAAGCGACAGCAATGAAAACAGGTTCAGGGAAGATCCAGTGCTCCTCATCCTAGGTCTCTGGTCCTTTGGAATTCAAAGTAATTGTCAGGCAGGGGCCAGATCTTGGACATAACAGGTGCAGCTGAAGAAAAAGACAGTTTTATGAGACCTATGCCAGATCAATCCACACTTCCTATGTTTGGACTTGGGCTCCCCCTTGTGGCCATAAGCAGCAGCTGAAAAAGGAAAAAAAAAAAAAGACAAGAGTTTAACCCTTCATATAACATTCAGTTCAAGCAGAGCTTGCAGGTACCACTTCCTAGCAAGATTCATATCAGGGGAAAAACCAACAAAGTAAAAGGAAGGCAGGTAGTTTCAAAACAGCTGTTTTTAATCCCCAGGCGCACATTCTTCACCTAGAAGTGAACAGGCATTTGTAGGGTGGCCTCTGGAAGGACCTGTTTTATTCGCTAAGAACTGTCTGGTGCAAGGGAAGCCCAGAAGGGAAGATGCATGCCTCTCCCAGCAGTAACCCCAAAATGCATGCAGAAAGCTGATACACCAATCCCTCAACCTGCCTGTGGGAAATGAGACTTCTGTAGGAAAATGCAGCACTGAAAAATATCTTGTCAACCCAATGCAGCATTCATGCGAAATCCTTGCAGTGCATTTTTTCTGTATATGTGTGTGTGTGTGTATAACTATACTGTATATATTTATTTATAAATAAGCATCAC
This sequence comes from Geotrypetes seraphini, assembly GCF_902459505.1. NCBI lineage: Eukaryota > Metazoa > Chordata > Amphibia > Gymnophiona > Dermophiidae > Geotrypetes > Geotrypetes seraphini. The sequence continues at coordinate 17,782,134 of NC_047085.1, forward strand.
CGTTCCAGATCAGGCAAGACAAACCTCCCCAAACTAGGGCCAAAAGCATGATTCTCTGCACCTTTGAAAAGATCACCAGAACAAGCAGTTGTTTTTTTTAATTTTACTTGGAAAAGCCTCCTCCCCTCCCCCTTCCAATCTCATAAAAGGGCAGGCTGGGTGGCAAGCTACCTTCCCTTACACAAACGTTTTGGCCACGGATATCTGCAGACCAATGCTCGAAACGCCGGCGCGGTACGGAACAGCGCCGGAAGATGCTGCAAAAACAGTGCTGCAAAATAATTTCCCCAATGCTCGGTGCTAATGATATGCAAATTATATGCATGCTGTTAGAGTTGAGCATTGGGAAGATAAGGGGGAGGATTGTGGCTGGTGCATGCACACCAGTCAAACTGCTGGAGCTTTTCCTCCTTTGATCTGGATGCATGGAATGATAACCAAGGCAGTTTTCCCAATGGTTAAACCTGCAATGACTTCATTATGGATTATTTATTTATTTGTTCAATTTTCTATAGTGTTCGCCCAGGGGGAGCTCAGAATTGTTTACAATAATTTAATCAGGTACTCAAGCCTCTGTCCCGGTGGGCTCACGATCTATCTAATGTACCTGGGGCAATGGGGGGATTAAGTGACTTGCCCAGGGTCACAAGGAGCAGCACAGGGTTGGAACCCACAACCTCAGGGTGCCGAGGCTGTAGCTCTAACCACTGTGTCTCTCGTGATCCATAGAAACATGATGACAGATAAAGGCCAAATGGCCCATCCAGTCTGCCCATCCGCAGTAACCATTATCTCCTCCTCTCCCTATTGGCTAAGGCTCTTAACATTTGCATCTCCTCTTCCTATAGGCTAAGGCACTGTGCACATGCATTGTGAGGTCATAGAGCTGCCCATCCGCAGTAACCATTATCTCCTCCTCTCCCTATTGGCTAAGGCTCTTAACATTTGCATCTCCTCTTCCTATAGGCTAAGGCACTGTGCACATGCATTGTGAGGTCATAGAGCTGCCCACCCGCAGTAACCATTATCTCTTTCTCCTTCCAAGATATCCCACGTGCCTATTCCAGGCCCTTTTGAATTCAGACAGTCTCTGTCTCCACCACCTCTTCCGGGAGACTGTTTCACGCATCTGCCACCCTTTCTGTAAAAAAGTATTTCCTTAGATTACTCCGGAGCCTCTCACCTCTTAACTTCATCCTATGCCCTCTCCTTTCAAATGAAAGAGGCTTGACTCGTGCACATTTGCATCATGTGGGGGGGAGGGTTTCCAGAGGTAGAAATGCCAGGTTTTCCAATCAGAAAATCCAGAGACCTAGACCCGCCCCCATGCCTGCTCAGTTCTTCCCATCCCCGCCCCATAATGCCCTAGTCCCACCTACCTCAGTCCCACCCTAGCCCCACCCCCCGCTGCCTGCTCTTGTTGGGCAGGGAGGAAGTCATAAGAACATAAGAATAGCCTTACTGGGCCAGACCAAAGGTCCATCAAGTCCAGTAGCCTGTTCTCACGGTGGCCAATCCACGTCACTAGTACCTGGCCAAAACCCAAAGAGTAGCAACATTCCATACAGAATCTCAAAGAATAGCAAGATTCCGGAATCCCAGAGAGTAACAAGGTTCTAGAATCCCAAAGAGTAGCAACATTCCATGCTACCAATCCAGGGCAAGCAGAGGCTTCCCCTTGTCTTTCTCAATAACAGACTATGTACTTTTCCTCCAGGAACTTGTCCAAACCTTTCTTAAAACTAGCTACACTCTTCGCTCTTACCACAACCTCTGGCAGGAGTATAACAGAACATAATAACTGCCGCTGCTGGGTCAGACCAGTGGTCCATCGTGCCCAGCAGACCACTCACGCGGCAGCCCTCTGGTCAAAGACCAGTGCCCTAACTGAGATTAGCCCTACCTACATACGTTCTGATTCAACAGGAACTTGTCCAACTTTGTCTTGAATCCCTGAAGGGTGTTTTCCCCTATAACAGCTTCCGGAAGAGCGTTCCAGTTTTCCACCACTCTCTGGGTTAAGAACTTCCTTACCCATGCAACGCGTTTTGAGGAGGGTTTTCAAAACCCGTACAAAGTAGAAATCCGTACATCTGGTAACCCTTTCCAGAGGCCTCTCCCCCCGCCCAAAAAAAAAAAAGCTGGCTACCCTAATAATAATAATAATAATCAGTTTATATACCGCAAGGCTGTAAAGTTCTATGCGGTTTACAATAGTTATTAAAAAACAATAAAAGAAGTTGAACAGAACTAAAAAAGTTAAAAGCCAATAATTAGAGACACTAAAATGATCAAAATAGTGCATAATAGACTTTTTACGAATTAGCTAACATAGTAACATTACATAGTAGATGATGGCAGATAAAGACCCGAATGGTCCATCCAGTCTGCCCAACCTGATTCAATTTTAATTTTTTAAATTTTTTCTTCTTAGCTATTTCTGGGCAAGAATCCAAAGCTTTACCCGGTACTGCACTTGGGTTCCAACTGCCGAAATCTCTGTTAAGACTTACTCCAGCCCATCTACACCCTCCCAGCCATTGAAGCCCTCGCCAGCCCATCCTCCACCAAACGGCCATATACAGATACAAACCGTACAAGTCTGCCCAGTACTGGCCTTAGTTCAATATTTAATCTTATTTTTTGATTCTAGACTCTTTGTGTTCATGACACGCTTCTTTGAACTCAGTCACAGTTTTACTCTCCACCACCTCTCTCAGGAGCGCATTCCAGGCATCCACCACCCTCTCCGTAAAGTAGAATTTCCTAACATTGTTCTTGAATCTACCACCCCTCAACCTCAAATTATGTCCTCTGGTTTTACCATTTTCCTTTCTCTGGAAAAGATTTTGTTCTACGTTAATACCCTTTAAGCATTTGAACGTCTGAATCATATCTTCCCTGTCTCTCTTTTCCTCTAGGGTATACATATTCAGGGCTTCCAGTCTCTCCTCATACGTCTTCTGGCGCAAGCCTCCTATCATTTTCGTCACCCTCCTCTGGACCGCCTTAAGTCTTCTTACGTCCTTCGCCAGATACGGTCTCCAAAATTGAACACAATATTCCAAGTGGGGCCTTACCAATGACCTGTACAGGGGCATCAACACCTTCTTCCTTCTACTGGCTACACCTCTCTTTATACAGCCCAGCATCCTTCTGGCAGCAGCCACTTCCTTATCACCCTGTTTTTTCGCCTTTAGATCTTCGGACACCAAGGTCCCTCTCCCCATCCGTGCATATCAGCTTCTCTCCTCCCAGCATATACGGTTCCTTCCTATTATTAATCCCCAAATGCATTACTCTGCATTTCTTTGCATTGAATTTTAGTTGCCAGGCATTAGACCATTCCTCTAACTTTTGCAGATCCTCTTTCATCTTTTCCACTCCCTCTTCGGTGTCTACTCTGTTACAAATCTTGATATCATCTGCAAAAAGGCACACTTTTCCTTCTAACCCTTCAGCAATGTCACTTACATACATATTGAACAGGATTGGCCCCAGCACCGAACCCTGAGGGACTCCACTAGTCACCTTTCCTTCCTTCGAGCGACTTCCATTAACTACCATCCTCTGGCGTCTGTCCGACAGCCAGTTTCTGACCCAGTTCACCACTTTGGGTCCTAACTTCAGCCCTTCAAGTTTGTTCAACAGCCTCCTATGAGGAACTGTATCAAAGGCTTTGCTGAAATCCAAGTAAATTACATCTAGCATATGTCCTCGATCCAGCTCTCTGGTCACCCAATCAAAAAATTCAATCAGGTTCGTTTGGCACGATTTACCTTTTGTAAAGCCATGTTGCCTCGGATCCTGTAACCCATTAGATTCAAGGAAGTACACTATCCTTTCTTTCAGCAACACTTCCATTATTTTTCCAACAACTGAAGTGAGGCTCACCGGCCTGTAGTTTCCTGCTTCATCCCTGTGACCACTTTTATGAATAGGGACCACATCCGCTCTCCTCCAGTCCCCAGGAATCACTCCCGTCTCCAGAGATTTGTTGAACAAGTCTTTAATAGGACTCGCCAGAACCTCTCTGAGCTCCCTTAGTATCCTGGGATGGATCCCGTCTGGTCCCATCGCTGCCTAAATCACTTCGAAAACAGATATGTTTTTAGATGTCTCCTAATGCTCACAACCGTGACCTCAGAGCCTAGAAAACCTTGACATTTCTGGCACCCATCCTTGCCGGAGGCGCAATTCTCTAACCGGTGCTGTCGCGTGATTGGCACGCAATCGGCAGCTGCTTTTAAGGTGGCCACCGACAACGGCACGCCGGACACAGAATCCAGGCCAAAATGTCTTCTGTGGAAGGTAAGATGTCAATCATGAAAACGGTACCTTTTTATGGTCCGACTATAATGAGCTTTCCGGAAGTACCCCAGACACGCTCAGGTAAAACAGACAGCCTTTCTTTAGCTTAACCCTACGTAAAGTTTTAACGAGAGGAGATACTTTTTTTTTTTTTTTTAACGTGTACCCATGTAAATGTCTAGTTACCTTGGGAGCTAATTCATATGTTTTTGTAGACTCGACTTACTTGGAGACTTGTCCGTTGGATAAGAATCAGATTGCCTCTAAATAATTTCTCTACCTTTTAAATAGGGTAAGATAGAAAGATTTTTGCTTGTTTGTTGGAATTATGTTGGTTTGAATTGTCTCTTTGGCAGTTACTTGTGATTTGGGGTTATAGATAACGATGTGTTTATTTTTCGCTAGTTTAAATAATATTTTCCTATCTTTTTTCTTGATGTTACCTTTATTGTAACTATATTGAAATATGAAATTAAAAAAATAAAAATAAAAAACATCAGTGACTGGTTGTTTGTTAGAGGATTGGCCTAGTAGTTAAAGCAGTTGTCTCAGCACCCTGAAGTTGTGAGTTCAACTCCCACTGCAGCTCTTTGTGACTATGGGCAAGTCACAACACTTCATTGGACCAGATACAAAATAACATAGTAGATGACGGCAGATAAAGACCCGAATGGTCCATCCAGTCTGCCCAATCTGTTTCAATTTAAATTTTTTAAATTTTTTTCTTCTTAGCTATTTCTGAGCAAGACTCCAAAGCTCTACCCGGTACTGTGCTTGGGTTCCTACTGCTGAAATCTCCATTAAAACCTACTCCAGCCCATCTACACCCTCCCAGCCATTGAAGCCCTCCCCAGCCCATCCCCCACCAAATGGCCAGTCTAAAATATGTAAGCTGATTGTAACCACACATAGAAAAAGTGGCATATCAAATCCCACCCCTTTACCCAATTATTGATTATTACTCAATTAATTTGTGCCCACATTGTGGGCATGCACACAAATTTGTGTGCACAGAATCCGGGGGGCTAATATCTATCATACCAAAGAGAGGGCCAAGTTTCAGCCAGGACAATGAAGCCTCAACGGAGTTACCCAGTTAAATCCCCTTTGTCCACAATTCTGCCACAGGTTTGCAAAAGGAGCCCGGCATTGATTCTTCAATGCTTGAGCTTGGCTGGCTGGGGGAAGGAATTGCTATAAGCGCCAGCCAGGATGAAGGTCGATGGTGCTGTAGCTTTGTGGTAGGAGCCAGTTCCTATTTAGGCAAAAGCCCAGAGGACCAGGAGAAAGCTGTCGGAAATAAATAAGATGTTGCAGTTCGTGGGTTTTCAGAACGAGAGAGTCTTCTTCATCTGTAACTAACGAGGAAGCCCTGGGAAATCTGTGTTAAGCAGAGAACAGCTCACTTGAAACAAGTGAGACGGGTTAGCGCATTGCAACGCCACTTCAAGCCAGCCCTTCTTTTGGATAAGTTTGGGCAGTTTTGGGCTATTCCGCGCATGCATGCACAAACACAAAGCAAAGCCGTGGAACCGATGCTCTTGATGTAAAAGTTTAGGGGGGACATGATCGAAACATTCAAATACATCACGGTCCGCATTGAGGTGGAGGAAGAAATCTTTTTTTCTTACGGGTCCCACGGCGACAAGAGGGCATCCGCTAAAACTTAATGGGGGAAGATTTCACGGTGACACTAGGAAATACTTTTTCGCCAAAAGGGTGATTGATCGATGGAATGGTCTTCCACGCCAGGTAGTCGAGGTCAGTAACCTGCTCGACTTCAAGAGACGTTGGGACAAAAGTGTGGGCTTGCTGCAGAGTTATACTTAAAAGATAGACTCTCAAAGGAGGGAGGGTTCTTGAGTGGGCAGACTTGTTGGGCCGCTGGCCCTTTTCTGCCGTCATACTCTATGTTTCTATGACTTCACAATAAAAAGAATGCGGTTCAATAAAAATCGTCACGTATAATACAATGCAATAAAAGTCTTCACAAATGAAACGATGAAAATCAGTGGGTTAGTGTGCCAACCAGTGGGGAGTGTGTGATGCAGTGGTTAGAGCTGTCGCCTCAGCACACTGGGGTTGTGGGTTCAAATCCCACACTGCTCCTTGTGACCCTGGGCAAGTCACTTAAGGGCAAATTCTATGTGAAGCGCCCAAAAGTTAGGTGGCCTAATTAGGCACTGTGCAGCACGATTCAAGTAAAATTGGACGCTGTTTAGTTAATCTAATCTAATCCTTAGGTTTGTATACCGCATCATCTCCACGTTCGTAGAGCTCGACGCGGTTTACAGTAGGAGAAATAGGAAGGAACTACAACAGAGAGTTAGAGGTAGAAGTGCTATCTCCTCCTCTCCCTATTGGCTAAGGCTCTTAACATTTGCATCTCCTCTTCCTATAGGCTAAGGCTCTTTCCACCTGCATTGTGATGTCATAGAGCTTTATGGTTATAGAAAAAGAGAAATTGTGACTTTATATTCTTATCTTTACATACTTATATATTAAGTATTTTTTGGTGATGTGCTCAGACCTGTAACCCAATAAATAGTGTAGTCACTGCATTGAGTTTAACATGGGGACCATCATTGCAATCACCTGTCCCCGGCCCTCCCTAGTAAGTTTTAACTTATTCAGATACTATGGTAGTACTTATCTGAATGGAGTGGTATTTGCTGTTAAACTTGAGCTGGTTAAATCTCAATGGTGACTGTGTTCAAATCAAATGAAGTGATACTTAAAATCCAATGGTGGTTATATAAATGATCTTCATTTCTCGTCCCCCCGACTCGAGTTTCGTTTTCTTCGTCGGGGAGGGACACTGAGAATCTATATCTAAATCAAAATCAAAATCATATACAAAACATAGTCATTGTTTTAGTTTACTAAACAGTTATTTTATGAGATCCAAGCTTATTATTACCTCAATACTAATAATATTCTTAATTAACTTATTTAAATACCTGTTGCTGGCTAACTGAGACCAGACACGTTCAAAATCTCCTGGCCATCTGTGAAGCTCTACTGAAACTTGGCGCTTTTAAAGGAAGCTAAGCTGGGAAACAGGGGGTGGTTCCTATTAGACCCCGGATGCAAACAGCGTCAGGGAAATGCTACTATATGAGTAGCCACTCGATGTCCGCATTCAAACCAGTTGGTTGTAGGGTCTGCCAATTATATATGAACCTCTGTTCTTTCTGAATAAGCATTTTAGATAAGTCCCCTTCGGTGTTGTGGATTTGTACTATCACAGTATATTTAAGATCTTCCAGTGCATGTGATTTTTCCAACCAATGAGATACCAGGGGGGCGGAGACACGATTTTTTCTTATGTTGCTCAGATGTTCAATGATTCGCGTTTTAATCATGCGAATCGTTTGGCCTATATATAATTTTTTACAGGGACACTGTATACAATAAATCACCTTTTTAGATTCACAATCTGTGCCTGTATTTAATTTGAAGTGTCGTCCTTCCGACCCTGGTATCTCAATGTAATTTGTGTCTAATATATAACGGCAGACACTACATTTACCACACGGCTTATGGGGGGACTTATTTCTAGTATCATGATGGTTTAAATTATGTCTTAACTGTTCACCTAAGTTTTTCGCCCTGGAGAAGGCAAATTTGGGCTGATTTTGCATAGATGGATAATATTGCAATATTGGCCAATATTTTAGTATAATATGTTTTATGGCATTGCTTTTGTTAGTGTAAGGCATAACACAAACTGTGTGTTGCTGTTCTTGCAGATTTTGTTTATCTTGCATTAGCCATGATCGATGGCAGTTTTTTGCCCTTTTCCACGCTTTTTTGACGGTTTTCGCAGGATACCCTCTCTGTATGAATTTGGAGTACATTTCCAAAGCCTCTTTTTCAAAATCTGCTTCCTCTGAGCATATTCTCCGTAATCGGAGAAACTGCCCAGTGGGGATACTGTTTTTTAGTGGTCGTGGATGGAAGCTTTGATACTGTAATAGAGTGTTTCTGTCCGATGTCTTTTTGTGTAGAGTGGTGGATATATATTGATTCTGTTTGATAAATAAGTTAATTAAGAATATTATTAGTATTGAGGTAATAATAAGCTTGGATCTCATAAAATAACTGTTTAGTAAACTAAAACAATGACTATGTTTTGTATATGATTTTGATTTTGATTTAGATATAGATTCTCAGTGTCCCTCCCCGACGAAGAAAACGAAACTCGAGTCGGGGGGACGAGAAATGAAGATCATTTATATAACCACCATTGGATTTTAAGTATCACTTCATTTGATTTGAACACAGTCACCATTGAGATTTAACCAGCTCAAGTTTAACAGCAAATACCACTCCATTCAGATAAGTACTACCATAGTATCTGAATAAGTTTAAACTTACTAGGGAGGGCCGGGGACAGGTGATTGCAATGATGGTCCCCATGTTAAACTCAATGCAGTGACTACACTATTTATTGGGTTACAGGTCTGAGCACATCACCAAAAAATACTTAATATATAAGTATGTAAAGATAAGAATATAAAGTCACAATTTCTGTGAAACACAGTAGCATACCAATCTGAGTTATTCACAGAGTATCATCGCATATTTCCCAATTATTGTTAAGCTATAGAAAAAGAGAAACATGATGGCAGATAAAGGACAAATGGCCTATCCAGTCTGCCCATCCGCAGCATCCACTATCTAATCTAATCTATACCGCATCATCTCCACGTTCGTAGAGCTCGACGCGGTTTACAGTAGGAGAAATAGAAAGGAACTACAACAGAGGGTTAGAGGTAGAAGTGTGAAGAAAATTTAGAGGACTTGGGATGCCAAGATATAAGAGTTTCCTTGATTCCTAAGTTGGAGGGAGACTTACATTTTTTGAGAAAAGCCAGGTTTTCAGATGTTTGCGGAAAACTTGGAGAGAGCTCAAGTTCCGAAGAGGGGAGGTAAGGTTGTTCCAGAGCTCAGTGATTTTGAAGTGGAGGGAGGTCCCTAGCTTTCCTGTGTGGGAAATGCCTTTTAGCGAGGGGAAGGATAGTTTTAATTTGTGGGAGGATCTGATGGTATTAGGGTTTGAGGAATTCCAAGAAAGAGGGATAAAGGGAGGGAGGATACCATATAGGATTTTGAAAGTTAAACAGGCGCATTTATAGTGGACCCTGGCGATTATCGGAAGCCAGTGGAGCTTGGCCAGGAGCAGGGAGACATGGTCAAATTTACTTTTAGCGAAGATGAGCTTGGCCACGGCATTCTGAATCCGTTGGAGTCTGTGGAGGTTTCTCTTAGTTAGGCTTAAGTAGATAGAGTTGCAATAGTCCAATCTGGAAAGTATGAAGGATTGGACAAGGAGGGTAAAAGGTTTTTGATGGAAGCAGGATCTAACTTTCCTCAGCATGTGAAGGCTGAAAAAGCATTTTTTTTTAACCAAGAATCGCACTGAGCGGCCCCTATTAAATAGGCCAGCTCTAGGCACAGCTCAAAGTTAGGTGCGAACGCTTAAGCACGCTTAAGACCAGTGATTCTGTAAGAAGACGCCTAACACGTAGCCACGCCCATGCCTAAAATGCATAGCGCCTATTTTTTTTGAAGGCCGCCTAAATTTTTAGAGGCGCCTTGTTACAGAATCACGCTTTCTTGATAGGCGCCTAGGTTTCAATCAGTGCTGATTAAAAAGCTTAATTGAGCTTGTTCTGCAATTTAGAGAAGCGCCTATCTAGGAAGGTACCTAGCATTAGGCACCGGTTACAGAATTTGGGCCTTAATTCCCCCATTGCATAGAAAACTGAATAAATAAATAGTGTAAAAAGTTTCAGCCTCTGATAACCAGAGCTGGTATTGTGATGATGTCATAATGCCTCATTCCACCAATGCCTAAGAGCCAACCTCATCAGTGATGTCACAATGGCTTGATAGTTCTATACTCAGCTCAATATTGTTACATTTTGATTTCTAGCGTGGCGCAGTGGTTAAAGCTACAGCCTCAGCACCCTGGGGTTGTGGGTTCAAACCCATGCTGCTCCTTGTGACCCTGGGCAAGTTGCTTAATCCCCCCATTACCCCAGGTACATTAGATAGATTGTGAGCCCACCAGGATAGACAGGGGAAAATGCTTGAGTACCTGAATAATTTGTAATCCACATAAAATTGTAGGATATGCAGAATATTTTTTTTAAAAATCCATATCAAACACAGCAATGAGTGTGGTATGGACCCGATGAAGTCCTTGTTTTGGTTAATAATAACCTTCTTCTGGGGTCCGTTCCAATTGTACCACAACATTTGATTATGCAACAGAGCATACAAGAAACTGTGAACTTAAATGCGGTGGTTCCAGGATAAATATCGCTGCTAGCAGGGGGGAAGGAGTACCAGCAGAGAAAGAGCTAAGAAGGTCACCAGGAAAACCTTGCCACTGTATAGACTGCAGTCCTTAACATTGCCACGCGCACACACGCTCATACAGTCTAATGGAACACAAATAGTTTGACAGTGCTTTTACAGAGCTGCCACCAGGTGGCGCTCCGTCTCTCAATCTCTCATGAGATTCAGTGTAACCACTTCTTGCTTGGCACTAAATAGATGGCAGTTTTCAGGCCCCCCCCAAATCATCTCTTCTAAAGGCAGATTGAGTATGATAATTCTCTTGTTAATGCAACCCCAACCACATGTTCCAGCACAAAAGAAAAAGAGGTGTGCTGGGGGAGGGGGGGGTGGCAGTCAGAGTTTTGTTATAAGCGCAGTGATACTAAGGCTCTGTTTAATTAGGGGAAGTAGGCTCAAGTTTGGTTTTATGTAATCACCCACATGTTCCTGGAGTTTTGATTTCCTTTAAGAGAAGATCATGCATAGGAACAGCCTTACTGGGTCAGACCAATGGTCCATCAAGCCCAGTAGCCCATTCTCACGGTGGCCAATCCAGGTCGCTAGTACCTGGCGAAAACCCAAAGAGTAGCAACATTCCATGCCACCAATCCAGGGCAAGCAGTGGCTTCCCGTGTCTTTCTGAATAACAGGCTGTGGCCTTTTCCTCCAGGAACTTTTCCAAACTTCTCTTACAACCAACTACGCTATCTATTCTTACCACACATCCTCTGGCAACGCGTTCAAGAGCTTAACTATTCTCTGAGTGAAAAAAAAATTTCCTGTATAGGGTACCATAGTTAGATTGTGAGCCCGCCGGGACAGATAGGGAAAATACTCAGAGCACCTGGTAGGAAAAAATTGTATACCGCACTGAACGTCTCCAAGATACGGCGGTATATCAAACGCCAATAAGCAGCACGTTTTATCCTGTGGCTCGAACCAATCCTTAATATTCACTTCTAGTAATACACTGTTAGTGATTACTCAAATTCAAGCCAACGCATTTTTCATAAGAACCTCAGAACACCACGCCAGGCTCCTGGCAGTCATTGCCTTAAGCTTGCCGTGCAGGTTCATCACAAGTTATAGAAAAATTTTTCTTCAACTATCCAGTTTAATCATTTCATTTTAATCGATCATTTTTATGTTATGAAGTGCAAAGTGCAAAAATTAAATAACTTATTTAATCTTGAGTCACTGGTACTTAAAATTTGCGGTTCGCAAATCGCGGACTCAGTAATTCGGGATATTTTCCGACCGCCTCTTCCTGGTACTAAAGTCATGGTTACATCAATCGGGAGCTGCTTTGACTCACTATCTGGCGTATCAAAGCAGCTCCCGATTGGTGTATCCATGACTTTAGTACCAGGATGAGGCGGTCCGAAAATGTGCCCGGCTTCGTATGTACAATTTAAGCACCCTCTGGCACCCCAGCTGCCCTCTCCTGCCTTTGATCCGCTGAAAAACTGTATTCACGGTTTTTTGAAATTTGCGGGGGTTCCTGGAACGGAACTCCCGTGAATTTCGGGGGAGTTCTGTACTTAGCTTTTCAATGTGGTCGGACATAAAACCCGAACTATGGCTGCCAAGCCTTGCCTGTTCTGCAGAATGAAGCCAGCCAGGGAGAGCAATGCCTAAATACTTCCTAGGAAAGCCCAGGGTGAGCATCAACAAAACTGGAGATGAAGGCAAGAGCTTGAGAGGGTAGCAGTCATTTCTCATTTCTTAAATCTTAATATACCACCAAGACATGAACAGGTCAAGACCAACTCCACACTCTGTCATTTTTGCTTTGCTACGCCGTATGCTTGGAACAAGCTCTCCGAATCCTTACGGCAGGCTCCGTCTCTGGCAGTGTTCAAGGCCCAGTTAAAAGCCCACCTCTTTGAGAGTGTTTTCGACTCCTAACTCTTCTCATTTTAGGTTCTGCATCCCCCCAACCCTATATGTCGTGTCTGTCTGTCCAAGTTAGATTGTAAGCTCTTCAGAGCAGGGACCGTCTATAAATGTCAGCCCACCTCTTTGGGACTGCTTTCGACTCCTAACTCCTCTCACCTTCGGTTCTGCATCCCCCAACCCTATTTGTCGAATCTGTCTGTTCAAGTTAGATTGTAAGCTCTTCAGAGCAGGGACCGTCTATAAATGTCTAAATATAGAGTGCTGCGTACGCCTTTTGGCTCTGTATAAGTGATAAGTAGTGGTAGTAGAAAGGCAAGGTACATAAAAGATAAGATAAAACACAGAAAAGAAAAGAAGTACAAAATGTGATCGGAAAACCACAAGAAAGCTCCCAGCGAGGCAGCAGAAACCAACCTGCTTTTCCCCAGGCGCCTGACATCTCAATGGGCCTCAGTCCTCAGACCCCTTTGGTACGCTTTCAACATTATCAAGGACTAATGAAGGAAGATAATGACAGCATGGAGACGAACAGCAGCTCTCGCCACCGAGCGCTTCCCTCCCCCCCTTCCTGCTGCTTTGCGGGTCACAAGCCGCCGCCAGGTCGCAGGCCAGGCAGTACACGGACCGAGGGCACGGATGTGTTACAGGGAGACCGAAGAGCCTACCGTCGATGGAGACATGCTCCAGCGAGAGAGGTTACGATCTCCTCCCCTCCGAGACGACTTGCCAACGCCGCCATCCCTGTTACGGCGTGGATCATTTTTACGATCACCACAACAGTGCCATAATTAATTGCGACGCCTTCCTGCGGCTAATATGACTAAATGTCATGGAGTTCACAGCCATTTAGATTATAAATAAAAGCATGAGAGCCATTGGGAGTTTTTATTTTTCTGCTGATAGTAGCTAGAATCTTGTAAACTGCAGCTCCCTTTTGTAATGGGCTGCTGGGGAGCATCTGTTCAGGAAAAGGCGTCTCTCGTACAGTAAATATTACAACTAAAGCACAACAAGGATAATATTCTTCATCTGGTCTTCTGCCAGTTCCTTCTTTTTTGCCCTTCTTTCATTACCAAATATAATAATAATAATAATAACTTTATTATTGCTAATATATGCTAATAACTTTATTATTGCTTAATATATGCTAATGATTAGAGAATACACCATCAATCCACTACGGCATATAATGAACTTCAAAGTGCCTAATTTCTAAGTGATCTTTTTTTCAGATAATACCTTTCTAAGTACCTCTATGGTCTTCAGTTCCAGCCAATCACCAGCCAAATTCTCTTTCTGGCTTTTATTCATCATCAGACCTTAGTTGGGGTTTTTTTAATTGCTTGTGCTCTATATTCTATGTTTTGTGCAAATCGATAAACCTTTCTTATACAACCTTAAAACTTTTGTACTAAGCTTTAGCTATTTCTTCATTCTTTTTTCTATAAACCTCGGGAAGGACCTTAAGGTTCAAAAAGCCAGAAAGAGAAACAAGCCTTCAAATAATTTGGCTGGTGGTTGGCTGGAACCGAAGACCATAGAGGTACTTAGAAAGGTACTATCTGAAAAAAAGATCACTTAGAAATTAGGCACTTTGAAGTTTATTATATGCCGTTGTAGATTGATGGTGTATATTACATAGACAATGTCATAAACAACATTGGGCTATTTTAATACATCAGTTGAATGATTAGAGAATGACACGGAGACAAACTTTTTGCTGTCCATGCAGGAACACAATTTCCCTGTCCCGTCCCTGTGAGTTTTGTCCCTGTCCCTACCCCTTCCCCATTCCTGTAAGCTCTGCCTTAGCCACACAAGCCTCAAACACATGATTTTAAAGGGTTTGAGGCTTGTGCAGACAACGACGGAGCTTAGGTATTGGTAGAATGAGGCATTGTGACATCACAATCTGAGCTCTAGAATGTTGCTACTTATGATTTTAAAGGGTTTGAGGCTTGTGCGGATGAGGACGGAGCTTAGGCATTGGTGGAATGAGGCATTATGACATCACAATCTGAGCTCTAGAATGTTGCTACCTAGGATTTTAAAGTGTTTGAGGCCTGTGCAGGTGAGAACGGAGCTTGCAGGAATGGGGCGGAGACAGGAAAAGAACTCACCGGTATGGGAAAATGAGTTCCTGCGGGGACGGGGTAAAATTTGTACCTATGTCATTCTTTACTAAGGATCCCTCCTCCAAGCATCCACACTCACAACTTGCTCTCTGTATACACCAGTGATTCGCAACCCTGTCCTGGAGGACCACCAGACAGTCAGGTGTTCACGATAGCCATAATGAATATGCCTGAAGCAGATTTGCATGCCTGTCACCCTTTCCCCCCATTATCTACAAATTTCTCTCATACATATTCATTAGGGTTATCCTGAGAACCTGACTGGTTGGTGGTCCTCCAGGACAGGGTTGGGAACTCCTGGTCTACACCACTGTCCATAATGATGCTCAGGGAGGACAGCTGCCTTGCTCTGCACTAGAGAATGACAGGGTGGCAAAATTCATCACCGTTCCCGTCCCCGCGGATAACGGTGGGAAATAATCCCATGTCATTTTCTAGTGTCTATTTCAACCTCAGTCCTTCTACACCAGCATTCTTCAAAGCAAAGCTTGAGGGTCAGTGGTTGTGGCCATTCATACTCTGATTCTTATGTGAGCCAAGAATAATGAACCATTGTGACATCACTGATGTGATTGGCTCTTAGGCACTGGTGGAATGAGGCATTATGACATCACAATATCTGCTCTGGATACCAGAGACTGTCATTCTGTAGTGTCTGTTTCAACCTCAGTCCTTCTACACCAGCATTCTTCAAAGCAAAGCTTGCGGGTCAGTGGTTGTGACCATTCATACTCTGTTTCTTATGTGAGTCAAGGATAATGAAGCCATTGTGACATCATTGATGTGATTGGCTCTTAGGCACTGGTGGAATGAGGCATTATGACATCACAATATCTGCTCTGGATACCAGAGACTGTCATTCTCAACCTCAGTCCTTCTACACCAGCATTCTTCAAAGCAAAGCTTGCGGGTCAGTGGTTGTGGCCATTCATACTCTGATTCTTCCCTCTCTCCTTAAAGAATGACATGAAGATGGTTTCCCGCGGTTATCCGTGGGGACGGGAACGGTGATGAATTCTGTCACCGTGTCATTCTCTACTCTGCACTTCCTTGAAGCAGAACCCAGGCAAGAGTTACCTGTCCTAAGGTTTACCCCCCGTTTTACCAAGATGTGCTAAGCATTTTAGCGCTCGTTTAGCACACGCTATATCTACGCGGGTGCTAACTGCTAAGGCGTGCATAGACCAACGCGCACGCATTAGCGTTTAGCACGTGGTTAGCGCGCTAAAATTCCAAGTGCGCTAGCTGCTAATCTTGTGCGTGCGCTAAAAACACCTTTGTAAATGGAGCCCCAAGGGACGCTATGCTTTTTAGCTCACGCTAAATATTAGCACGCGCTAAGCACGTGCTAAACGCTAATGTGTGCATGTTATCCTATGGACGCGTTAGCGGTTAGTGCATGCATTGATTTAGCGTGCGTTAAAACGGTTAGCGCAGTTTAGTAAAAGAGGGCCTATATCTAAGATTTACCCCCTGTTTTACCAAGGTGCGCTAAGCATTTTAGCGCACGTTTAGCACACGCTAAATCTACGTGTGCATAGACTAACGTGCTCGCGTTAGTGTTTAGCGTTTGGTTAGCGTGCGCAAAAGGCATAGCGCGCCTTAGTAAAAGGAGCTCTTAGATTAGATGTTCAGAGAGGCCATGAGCTTCACAGGATAACACGAGAGAACTAGGCACAATGGATCAGACTAAAAAGAAATAGGCAAAAATAAGGAGAGCCTCGTCTATAAGGTTGTATTTATTGATGTTCCTCATTATATATGTCGGCCGTTGAGTTATGGAACTCCTGCAAGGCCATTACAGTCTTCCCAGCATGGTCTGCTGTGTCGACCCACTGCCTCTGATGTGTTTATTGTCCACCGATCCTGGCACCCTTTGTTTTATGGGGCTTCATTCCTGGAATTACTACCTCAGAGTCCGAGGGGAAAAGGTAGTTATAGCCAGCACAGGAAGCACTTGAAGGCTCTCTTTTTATTTATCTTGATAGATAGATAGATTTGCTTTGTCTGTAGTTTTGAAGGTGTTTCAAATAAATTGGTTTGGTTGGGGAAAACGGTTTTTTTACGCTTAATTTGTCGTTATATTTTTCTTAATGTAAATGTAATGTACGTTATTTTATATATTTAATTCATTTTCTTTCCCGTTCTCCCCAGCGAGTTTAGAATGGGTTACAGGTTATTTTCCAGGGTTTATATATATTATTGTAAAGTATTCCGATATAATTATGATGGGGGATAGAACTCTAAAATGGTTAGGGCTCCTCAGCTTGGAAAAGAGACGGCTGAGGGGAGACATGATTGAAGTCTACAAAATCCGGAGTGGAGTAGAACGGGTACAAGTGGATCGGTTTTTCACTCCGTCAAACATTACAAAGACTACGGGACAATCGATGAAGTTACAGGGAAATACTTTTCAAACCAATAGGAGGGAATTTTTTTTCACTCACAGAATAGTTAAGCTCTGGAACACATTTCCGAGGTTGCGGTAAGAGTGGATAGAGTAGCTGGTTTTAAGAAAGGTTTGGACAAGTTCCTGGAGGAAAAGTCCATAGTCTGTTATTAAGACATGGGGGAAGCCACTGCCCTGGAAAAGACAAAATAGTATCCGCTGTATGGAGCGCAAATGACAGCGTGCCATTGTCGTGCGCACACGTGTCAGTGCGCGTATTTCATGGGGTGCGATTGACGGGGCGCAATTTGTTAGGTCATGGTTCATAGTATAATAAATTTAAGTATAATAAATTTAAAATCGCTGAGGTTATTACTCCCCTTTACCTATTGTCATTTCCTTTATTCTACCCCAAACAAAAATTGTAACTTTTATCTTTTTTTTCCCAACTGTATGTTTGTTCAAGTTAAATGTTATTTTGTTAAAATGTTAACCCCTTTTTTTTAATATATTTTTGCTATGTACATCGCTTAGTGATTATAATAGGCGATTAATCAAATTGTGTTAATAAACTTGATAAAACTTGATACGTAAACTACTTTGATTGTAGCCACAGGAAGGCAGCATATCAAATTCCTTCCCCGATCCCTAAAAACATGGGGAATGAGAACAGACTTCAGACACAGTGCGGATGTGTTAAGTAGTAATAATTATAGCTGAAAATTACTCTGGGACCATTCAATTCACCGGGGTAAAAATGTCCAATGAATCAAAATTAACAGGGATTGCCGAGTGCAGGAGGTGGCGTGTTTCGTTAACAACTCATCTTTCGCTCACAGCGAAGGAAAAAAACGGTTGCGCTCGAAAATCAATCAGCTGACCTTTCCCCTTCGCAGGAAAGAATGAAAGTGTGAAATGTCAGCCGAATCCTGGTTCCTCATGTACACGGCGGGGATCAAACCACAGGAAGATGAAAGGCAGACACGAGAAGCAGCCCAGGCTCAGGCGACAGACCATTGAGCCATCGTCTCACGTTTGGCGCAAAGGGCGCTAGGCTTCCTGAGCTCTGGCTTATATTCCCCCTCCCCCCCCAATAGATTTTCTGTGGAACCCTGGCTAGGGTTACCATATGGCTCCAGAAAAAGGAGGATGGATTGAGATATCCGGGATTTACTTCCGTTGCTTTCACAGGAAGTAAAACCCAGATGGCTTAATCCATCCTCTTTTTTTTCTGGAGCCATATAGTGTTCCCTCTAAGCTGAGCAGGTGTCCTCCAGCTGCATTGCTACCACTAGGGGGTGGAATATTTTCAGTCGCTAAGGACAGGTATGTTCCCTGGAGTCCTGCAGAACTTGCCTGTCCCTCACAATTGAAAAATGTGACAGTAAAACAGCACCCTCTATTGGTGAGACTGTGGGTGGAGGACTCCTGCTCTGAGCTGCAATTTACCCCAGCTGTACTTGCTCACCTACATCAGCAGTTACAAAAAACAAAAACAAAAAAAAAAAAAACCCCAGAAATAAAAAAAATGCTGGCCTCCTCAGTTTACTGTACTCATTTTCAAATACGTGTAGGCCTGCAGCCTTTTGGGGAAAGGAAAAATATGATCATTTCAAGAGAATGGAATGCTTTTTATAATCTCAAAGGTGGTGACAATAAAAACAAGTTTATGAAGCCAAGAAAGGCCAGGAAGAGAACCACTGCCATAAAATGAGGCTGTCTCCCTCAAGCTGAGATGGAGGGGCCTACTGACATTCACTTCATTGTGCGTCAGGAAATGTCCGTGTGGTGAGCAAGTGCCCACAGAGCAGCCGTGTCATCCTTGATTTTATAGGGATAAGAAGATGGGGGAGGTATATATTACTGTGAGACCAGTTAGCTTACAGCATTATGCAGCAAAACCAACCCGCTGTGCTCTTTATTTTTGGGGAAAAAAAAACAACCCTCAGCATGGTTCCCCAAAGATTAACTTTCAAAATGGCCTCTTGGCAGTCCTGGTAATAAAATGCCTGCATTCCAGGGTAGGCTCTGCAGTCCTTCCAGTGTCCTGAATTCTGCACCAGATCTGATTTGTTATTATATGTAGAAAGGCTGCGGAGGTCCAGGAGCTGAACAAAACAGTATTTTTGTCAGCTAAAGTATTATTAAGCAAAAATGCACAGTTGCAGTATTTTTCTCTGTTCCCAAACAGTTTATAATCTAGGTTTGCACCAGGTGCAATTAAAAGTTAAGCAACTTTTCCAAAGTCATGGTTTGCCTGGTTTATCAGCCCACTTCTACTCCAGCAGTGATAATGCAATCAGATGGAAATATTATTGTATATGATTTTCTCGACTAATTTATTAACTCGATTCTCAAAAGTCAGACCCTAATCTAAGAGGGTCATTTCATAAATAATGCACACTATTTTTTTTTTTTAATTTATGTTTTATTTTTTTCAAAGTATTTCTTTATAATCCTTCACTTTAGTCTCCCTGCTCTGCAATGACCGAGTCCCGACTTCCGGGAAGCTTCGTTATTCCATCCAAGACACCGATTTTGTTCAGTTGCCGAATGGCTCAGGTACCAACAGAAGAAAGCTCTTCTAGAGATGCAAAACGATGTCCTCGCATAGGTTGTTTCAACTTTAGAAAAAGGTCGAAGTCTGGTGGACTCATGTCTGGACTGTAGGGAGCATAAGGTAACACCTCCCAGCCGTATTCGCGAAGTTTTTCAATGACAAGTGGAGAGCTCCATCTTCCCCACAGCCAAAAAAATTTTGACAAGCTCAATCAAAAGTCAAACAAATGATGATTTTTGCTTATGATTATAAAGGCATCATCATCACAGACAAACTTCCATGTAAAAGAAGTGTCACAGCAGTGTATTATCATGATTTTTTTCAAAAAATGTGCAGAAAAATGCACAAAACCTGACCTCAGTTGCTCTTGGCTGGGCCACTCATTATTCATGACAACGCTCGTCCGCACATAGGGAATGTCGTCATTGAAAAACTACGCGAATATGGCTGGGAGGTGTTACCTCATGATCCCTACAGTCCAGACATGAGTCCACTAGACTTCAGCCTTTTTCCAAATATTATTATTATTATTGTAGAGCTCAGATTGTGATGTCATAATGCCTCATTCCACTAATGCCTAAGCTCCGTCCTCATCTGCACAAGCCTCAAACACTTTAAAATCCTAAGTAGCAACATTCTAAAGCTCAGATTGTGATGTCATAATGCCTCATTCCACCAATGCCTAAGCTCCGTCCTCATCTGCACAAGCCTCAAACACTTTGAAATCCTAAGTAGCAACATTCTAGAGCTCAGATTGTGATGTCATAATGCCTCATTCCACCAATGCCTAAGCTCCGTCCTCATCTGCACAAGCCTGTTCTCCCTTGAGAAGAGGAGGCTGCAAGGGGACATGATCGAGACATTCAAAATGCTGAAAGGATCGATAAAATAGAGCAGGAAAATAAATTATTTACATTGTCCAACGTGACACGGACAAGAGGACATGGTTTGAAGCTAAGGGGGGACAAGTCCAGGACAAATGTCAGGAAGTTCTGCTTTACGCAGCGAGTGGTAGACGCCTGGAATGCTCTCCCAAAGGAGGTTATTAAGGAATCCACTGTGCTAGGATTCAAAGGCAAATTAGATGCACATCTCCTTACGAGAGGCATAGAGGGATATGGGTGACTAAAACTACATCAGGTGTATACCTGACTGGGCCTCCGCGTGTGCGGATCGCCGGACTCGATGGACCACGGGTCTGATCCGGAGATGGCAGTTCTTATGTTCTTATGTTTAAAATCCTAAGAAGCAACATTCTAGAGCTCAGACTGTGATGTCATAATGCCTCATTCCACCAATGCCTAAGCTCCGTCCTCATCTGCACAAGCCTTAAACACTTTAAAATCATAAGTGTTCGAGGCTTGTGTGGCTGAGGCTGAGCTTACAGGAATGAAGCAGGGGCAGGGACAGCGACAAAACTTGACTTGTTAAGTACTCATGTCTGTTTTATCATTCCCTCTGCGAGAAAGTCCCTAACCCCTATTTATTTTGTCTTTTTGATTAGATTATAAGCTCTACTGAGCACGGATTGTCACTCACATGTTTAATGCATTGTTTGCCAGTTGCTTTCAGAATTCGATACAAAGCAATTATGATATACCACCAATTCTTATATGGTACGATCCCTGAATTTTTTTAAGGGCTTAATGTCGGAGTATCAACCGTCAAGATCATTGCACTCTGAAAACGAAGGCTAACCCTAAGCAGGTTGAGGTTGCTGCTCGCACCGTGAACGTTAAAGAGGGAAGCAGCATGTGCACATGGTAGCGGGGGTGGGGGCGGAGAGGAGGATGGGAGCTGGCGCCCCCACCAAAGTCAGCGCTGGGCGGACAGCCCCCCCCCCCCAATCACTATTCCACTGTATGCATCCAAGGACTGGGTTTAGAACCCTTGTTCTAGAGCAGGGGTAGGGAACTCCGGTCCTCGAGAGCCGTATTCCAGTCGGGTTTTCAGGATTTCCCCAATGAATATGCATGAGATCTATTTGCATGCACTGCTTTCAATGCATATTCATTGGGGAAATCCTGAAAACCCGACTGGATTACGGCCCTCGAGGACCGGAGTTCCCCACCCCGTCCTACATCCTAGAATCGCTCTGTGCATCCAAGGACCGGGCTGAGAACCCTTGTTCTAGAGCAGTGGTTCTCCACTCGAGACATAACCCCATCAGTCAGGTTCTCAGGATATCCACACTGCATATGAATAAGTGAAATTTGCCTTCTTTAGCATGTAAATCTCTGTCATGCATATCCTAAATCAGGGGTGGGGAACTCCAGTCCTCAAGGGCCGTAATCCAGTCGGGTTTTCAGGATTTCCCCAATGAATATGCATGAGATCTATTTGCATGCACTGCTTTCAATGCATATTCATTGGGGAAATCCTGAAAACCCGACTGGATTACGGCCCTCGAGGACCGGAGTTCCCCACCCCGTCCAACATCCTAGAATCGCTCTGTGCATCCAAGGACCGGGCTGAGAACCCTTGTTCTAGAGCAGTGGTTCTCCACTCGAGACATAACCCCATCAATCAGGTTCTCAGGATATCCACACTGCATATGCATAAGTGAAATTTGCCTTCTCTAGTATGTAAGTCTCTGTCATGTATATTCATTGTACTTGTCCTGAGCATCAGAGTGGCTGTTGCGCCTAAGGACTGAGCTGAGAACCTTCGTTCTAGCGCAGTGGCTCTCATCCCAGTCTTCAAGACGTAACTCTACCTGTCAGGTTTTCAGGAAATCTACAATGAGTGTGGATGAGCCCAGGTTCCATGCACTGCCTCCATTGTATGTAAATCTCACTCACGCTCATTGGAGATATTCTGAAAATCTCCCGGCTAATGTACTGTGCCCGAAAAGGGTACCAGCATCAAATGCCTATTTAGCTGATACATCATTTCACTCCTACTCGGTTCAGAGAGAGAAACACCATATTTGGGGCACAAACGGAATCCCAAGCACAGAATCCTAGAAAGTCTACAATGGAAAATGTTATCCTGAAAAAAATATATATATTTATTTTGCTTGTTCTTTTGCATTCTAGGGCTTGAGGGAATGACCTTTCCTAAGAATCCTAGCCCCCCAAAAAACCCAAAACACCCCTCTTGTAACAAAAAAATAATGTCTTGCTTTTGAGTTAATGACCCAAGGAAACACAGAAGGCAATTAATGATGAAATAAACTGTGACAAGGAAAACCGATTATAACCCCGCAATCACCGGTTAACATAGTATGAGCTTACATTTTTGTTTCCGAGACTTTGAAGAAGCCAACCCCCTGAATTGGGAATATCAGTCGCGCTCCGGCAGTCAATAGCTAGGGCCGCGGAACACTGATGAATTTCAAACAGTTCAGATAAAACTGAGGAGCACTTGCCATAGAACCCAGTAAGCAAGACCGATAATGGAAGCCATCTTGGCTCCCTGCACTTGTTCTTTTAAAGTGCCAATGTTAAAAACCCCCCAACATGTTTGAAGTGTTTCTGCTTAGATAGATAGACAGAGATAACATATCCATCTAGAGACTGACACCAGCATTCACCCTCGTTATCCCTCCCCATCTCAACTCTAGCGCTGTCTTCATGCCAAGTACCCTTTCCACATCCCCCAATAAGAACATAAGAATAGCCTTACTGGGTCCATCAAGCCCAGTAGCCCGTTCTCACGGTGGCCAATCCAGGTCACTAGTACCTGGCCAAAACCCAAAGTGTAGCAATATTCCATACAGAACCCCAAGGAGTAGCAAGATTCTGGAATCCCAAAGAGTACAAAAGATTCCGGAACCCCAGAGTAGCAACATTCCGTGCTACCGATCCAGTGGCTTCCACCATGTCTTTCTCAATAACAGACTATGGACTTTTCCTCCAGAAACTTGCCCAAACCTTTCTTAAAACCAGCTACGCTATCCGCTCTTACCACATCCTCTGGCAACGCGTTCCAGAGCTTAACTATTCTCTGAATGAACAAAAAATTTCCTCCTATTGGTTTTAAAAGTATTCCCCTGTAACTTCATTGAGTGTCCCCTAGTCTTTGTCATTTTTGACGGAGCGAAAAATCGATCCACTTGCAACCGTTCTACTCCTCTTAGGATTTTGTAGACTTCAATCATATCTCCCCTCAGCCCTCTCTTTTCCAAGCTGAAGAGCCCTCCTTTCCCACAAAAGTAACCAGAAGCCCCCGCGTATGGACGGTGTCTTTGTGGCTGGAATCGAGAAAGAAATGGTGATGAGAAACTGAACGTTGCACACAGCAAGTGAAGGCAAACACCATACAGAGGGTACCAGGTGACACATTATGTAAGTCTCTATCCATTTGCTACGTATCTTTCCCATAATGCACCTGTATGCTTCCTGTATATGCAAGTAGGCTTAGGAGAAAAAAAACCCTATAATTCAAGAACAAGAAAGGGAAAGCAGTGAACACAGCATGATATGCCTCACTGAAGGGACCCCTACATCCCCTGTGAAAGGAAAGCTTTGTCTCCAGTACAAATTGGAGCCTTGTTACACTGTCTGATGCGTCCTTTCTCTCCGCTGAAAACATCTTGGCATGGAATCCCTCTTCATTATCATTCCAAAGTGAAGAGAGATGGGCAAAATTCTGCCTCAAATCAGTTCTAGGTGAAGGAGGATAAAAGGAGGCTCCCTCCACCCTCTCCCACATGAGAATCGAAAACAAAATTCTTTCCTGGCAGGGAGTTTAATCAGTCGATTTGAGCACTGTCAGCCTGACTTCAGTTTCACAGCTCAGTTTTACAGATTTAATAATAATAATAATAACTTTATTCTTATATACCGCCAACAATCTTACGACTTCTAGGCGGTTTACAACAAAAGAAACTGTAAATACAATCAAGGGAAAAAGCTTAAATCCAATCAAAGAAGTTGTAAATACAATCAAAAGAAAACTTTAAATACAGTAAAAGAAATTGTAGATACAATCAGGAGAAACTTTACATACAGCGAATTAAAGAGTATAGCAGTGTATATCTCGTACAATGAATTAGAGAGTATAGCAGTGTACATCTGATAACATTAATCATGTTAACGTCAGTTTGTGTGTTGCAAGGCGAGGAAGTACCAAATTGTTTACATAGAAGTAGATCTATTCCGTAAGTTCGTAGAGTGTTCATATTTAGTGAATAGGGGTTGGGGTTAACAGTTTGCATGTTTAGGTATGTGGTGATGTTACGAGGGGGGTTGATGTTCCGGTTCGTTACCTAGGTATTTCAGGAATAGGTAAGTTTTTAGGTGTTTCCTGAATTCTTCATAGTTGTTTGTGTGCGCGATTAGTTTTTCTAGGTCTTTACCCCATGTGGCTGCTTGATATGATAGCCGTTGTTGATGGTGTCTCTTATATTTGCACCCTCTAGCCGGTGGGGAGATAAATTTCATGTGTGTTTTTCTTTCATGTCTGTTGGTTGGGAATGAGAAGAGGTCTGTAATGTATTTTGGGGCTAGACCATTTAGTACCTTGAAGCAGAGACATCCTAGCTTGAACTTCGTGCGCGCCTCCATCGGTAGCCAGTGTAGGAGTCGGTAGAAAGGGGTTATGTGATCGGACTTCTTCAGCCCGAAAATCATCCTGACTGCTGCATTTTGTATCTGTTGTAGTCTTTGCATTTGCTTCTGGGGGATTGTCAGATGGGTGATGTTGCAATAGTCCAAGTGGTTTAGTATTAGGGATTGTACTAGAATTCTGAAAGCTGAGGTATGGAAGTACGCCTTAATGGATTTAAGTTTCCAGAGAGTGAAAAACCCTCTTTTGATTAAGGAGTCTATGTGGTCTTTCATGGTTAGTCCTTGGTCTAGTATTACTCCTAGAATCTTCATCGTTGGTTGAATGGGGTAGTTTAGATTGTTGATGTGTAATGATGTTGTCGTATTTAAGGTATATTGGAGTCGATAACATTTGGTTTAATGCGAATTTGCTTAGCGAGTCTGTCGCTGGTATGTGATTCAACTGTTCCTCTCCCTTGTCTCTCCCTGATCCTGATTTCAGTCCTTACTTTATTTCCTCTCAGGTGGGGTTACCAGATTTTCCCGGACATGCTTCTCCTTTTGAGGACACGTCCGGGGGTGGGGGGTCTGGATAGCTTTTCAAAACCCGCCACTTTGTCCGGGCTTCGAAAAGCCTCCTCTCAATCACATCGGACAGGAGGCAATCCGCGCGTGCGCGGGTCACGCGATGTGCACGTGACATCCATGATGCACGGATTGCCTCCTGCCTGACCAAAGCAGGCAGCAGGGAGGGGGAGGAGCTAGGGCAGGACTTCGGCGAGATGGGCTGGACTGGGGGGGCGGGTTTAGGGTGTCTGGATTTTACAGTCCTAAAATCTGGCAACCCCACTCTCAAGACTGGCCTTAGGGGTGAGCATACAGGGCAATTGCCCTGGGCGCCCCGATTATAGGACACCTCAGAGCTGCCTGAAATTGAAAGAAGGGAAAGCAGGCAAGCAGATTTGGGGTCCCTCTCTAGTGTCTGCCCTGGGCCCCATCGTGCCTAGCACCAGCCCTGTTTCCTCTATCCTATCAAAGACCAGAAGGGAAAGGAATCACAAAAGTGCGAACTACACAACACAAATGGCCTGAAGAATAGGGACAAAAGTTGAATTCAATTGATGTGACCCGACTTGGCCCATGTTTTGGTGCAAAGCCTGCATCGGGGGGGGTCTAAAAAAAAAAAATACAGCAGTCTGTCAACCAAACAAATAGCAAATTTAAAACAATTTTCCACATATGAATATAGAAATACAATATATTAACATGCCAAATAAAATCTAGATTAAAAAAAAACTTACTCTCCCCCTTTGACGAAGCCGCAATAGAAGTTTCTAAATGCTCCAACGCTGCTTTGATGCTCATAGAATGCCAGGGTTAGCACAGTATACAGAATGTGCATGGCGCCAGTCTGTGCGACAAACAATTAGGCATGATGCCCATGAAAACCAGGCCTAAACACCTGTGCCTACATTGTGCGCAGATCGGGCATATTCTATAAAATCCTGAGTGGAGTAGAACGGGTACAAGTGGATCGATTTTTCACTCCATCAAAAAGTACAAAGACTAGGGGACACTCGATGAAGTTACAGGGAAATACTTTTAAAACCAATAGGAGGAAATAGTTTTTCACTCAGAGAATAGTTAAGCCCTGGAATGTATTTTCAGAGGATGTGGTAAGAGCGGAGAGCGTAGCTGGTTGTAAGAAAGGTTTGGACAAGTTCCTGGAGGAAAAGTCCATAGTCTGTTATTGAGAGAAACACAGGGGAAACCACTGCTTGCCCTGGATCTGTAGCATGGAATATTGCAACACCTTGGGTTTTGGCCAGGTATTAGTGACCGGGCTCCTGGGCTTGATGGACCATTGGTCTGGCCCAGTATGGCTGTTCTTATGCTCTTATGTGTGCCAAGTATAGGACAATGAAGCCATTGTAACATCCCTGATGAGGTTGGCTCTGAGGCACTGCGGAATGAGGCATTATGACATCACAATCTCAGCTCTGGAATGTTGCTCTCATTGGGTTTTGGCCAGATACTAGGGACCTGGATTGGCCACCGTGAGAACGGGCTACTGGGCTTGATGGACCATTGGTCTGACCCAGTACGGCTATTCTTATGTTCTTATGTTATGTTATAACAGTGCCGCCTAACTTTTAGGAATACCCATGACCTGCCCAAGCCCCTCCCCTTGCGCCCCCTTTTGAGATCCACACAGTAGAATTTACATGCACCACTTTACAGAATGCACTTAGAAAGTTGTGGAAGTGCTTTCTAATTAGTGTCAAATAGTGACAATATTTGCTTTTTAATTGGCAATCATGGGCATTGATTGATTTGTTAACCAATTAAGTTGCATACGCCAATCGGCTTTGTGCGCAGATTTGTGTGTGCAATTTTGGTCACAGTACATGGAATATGGGGGGGGGGGGGAGAGTGGGCGCTGTGATTACAGCTACAGCTTCAGCACTTTGAGGTTGCGGGTTGAAGCCCCCGTTGCTCTCTGTGACCCTGGGCCAGACACTTAATCCCCCTTTGCTCCAGGTACATTAGATAGATTGTGAGCCCACCAGAACAGACAGAGAAAATGCTTAAATACCTGAATAAATTTATATAAACTTTAAGTTTAAGTTTATTAGGATTTTATATACCGCCTATCAAGGTTTTCTAAGCGATTTTACAATCAGGTACTCAAGCATTTTCCCTATCTGTCCCGGTGGGCTCACAACCTATCTAACGTACCTGGGACTATGGAGGATTAAGTGACTTGCCCAGGGTCACAAGGAGCAGCGCGGGATTTGAACCCACAACCCCAGGGTGCTGAGGCTGTAGCTTCAACCACCGCACCACACACTCCTGTTCTGAGCTCCCCTGGGAGAACAGTAGAGAAAAATGAATGAGTGAAAAGCTTCAGCCTCTGATAACCAGAGCTGGTATTGTGACGTCATAATGCCTCATTCCACCAATGAGAGCCAACCTCATCAGTGGTGTCACAATGGCTGGATTGTCCTACACTTGGCTCACTTTTGCTACATTTTGATTTCTAGAGTGGTGCAGTGGTTAGAGCTATAGCCTCAGCACCTTGAGGTTGTGGGTTCAAACCCACACTGCTCCTTGTGACCCTGGGCAAGTCACTTAATCCCCCCATTACCCCAGGTGAATTAGATAGCTTGCGAGCCCACCAGGACAGACAGAAAAAAATGCTCCCCTGGGAGAACAGTAGAGAAAATTAAATAAATACACAAGCAAGAATTTTTTTGCATGCATAAATGAATTGTATGCATGCTCATTTGCTCGCTCTTGACGTTTTTGAATACCAACTGAATGGAATATGGCCCTGATTCTATAAGCAGCATCTAAAATATAGGCACCGAATAATATGGCGCTTACCACGTGTCAGTCTTAAGTTAGGCGTAGCGATTTGGCAGTTCGCAGTGTTCTTTTGACCTGGGCAATAGGCAAGCTTTTAATATTGGATCGAGAGTAGCGCCGGTGCCATGTACTGGATTTTATCTGGCTCATAGACGAAACCGCTCAAGACAATCGCGCACGGACAAACCTGCCCAGACAATCTTGCACAGCACGTCTGCGCGCTGGATTTCAACAGTATTTTAAAGTGCTGTGAGGGTGTGTGGGGAGGGAACCTCCCATCTCCCCCTCCCCCCCAATACTTTAGTCAGAAATGTTGGCGCACTTGTTTTTTAGGGGAAATATTACTGCTTCCTCTGTAATGGGGAGGGGGGTTCCCATGGGGGGCACCATTTCTAAGTAAATGGGGGGGTCCCCACGCACACACCTCCTCAAAGCGCTTTAAAATACTGTTGAAATCCAGTGCGCTGACGTCCTGCGTGCGATTGTCTGCGCGGGTTTGTCCACACGCAATTCTCTCGCGCGCTTTTGACGACACCATTTTATCCACGTGCCCCAGAGGAAGACTTTTTCAGCCGAAACACGGACCGTGTTGGGGTCCAGCACAGAAAGGATTTAAGGACTCTCTGTGGAGTTTGCCGTATGTTTTAGTCAATTATATGCAAATGTTTTTATTATTTATATGGTTGCAATAAATAGCTTGTTTCTTGGGCTGATGCGCGGTGTTCCTTCCCCACCTTTTTTTGCTTTGTATTTCCACACATGGGGTTGTGCTTTCTTTTTTGTGGTAGAGTACAGCAGTCTTAGGTTAGGTGTCATTTCTAGAATCACACCTAGCAGTGTATACAGTACACTTAAGCGCTGGTAGGCGTTCTAAACTTAGGCACACCCTATAAGAACATAAGAATAGCCTTACTGGGTCAGACCAATGGTCCATCCAGCCTGACCTCACGGAGGCCAATCCAAGTCACAAGTACCTGACAAAAAACCAAATACTGTAGTAGCAGCATTCCATGCCATCGATCCAGGGCAAGCAGTGGCTTCTCTCATGTCTGTCTCAACAGCAGACTGGACAAGTTCCTGGAGTAAAAGTCCATAAACCTTTTAGAAAACCAGTTACATTAACCATTCATACCGGTTCATAGACAAAATCACGCGAGACAACGGCGCGCCGACAACTGAGCGGAGACAACTGAGCGCAAGGTTGACGGCGCGCCGAAGAAAAGCACTATTTTAAAGGGTTCCGACGGAGGGTGTTGGTGGGGAACCCCCCTATTTTACTTAACAGACATCGCGCTGGCGTTGTGGGGGGTTTGGGGGGTTGTAACCCCCCTCATTATACTTGAAACCAAACTTTTTGCCTGTTTTTTAGGGAAAAAGTTCAGTTTTAAGTATAATGTGGGGGGTTACAACCCCCCAAACCCCCCACAACGCCAGCGCAATGTCTGTTACGTAAAGTGGGGGGGGTTCCCCCCCACACCCCCCGTCGGAGCCCTTTAAAATAGTGCTTTTCTTCGGCGCGCCGTCAACCTTGCGCTCAGTTGTCGGCGCGCCGTTGTCTCGCGCTATTTAGTCCCGTCACCATTCATACCACATCCTCTGGCAACACGTTCCAGAGCTTAACTATTTCTGAGTGAAAAAATATTTCCTCCTATTGGTTTTAAAAGCATTATTCAGTAAACTAAACTAAACCGTAAGTTTGTCTACCGCATTATCTCCATAAAGATAGAGTTCGGCACGGTTTACAGGTAATTCAATCAATGAGGGAAGGACATAATAAGAAATTAGAGGTTATGAAGAGGATAGCTAGCTTTACATTTTAAATAGATAACTTTACGTTTTGGAGAAAAGCCAGGTTTTCAGATGCTTTCGGAATAATTGGAATGAGCCTAGGTTCCGCAGCGGGGCAGGGAGGTTATTCCAAAGCTCAGCGAATTTGAAGAAAAGGGATTTCCCTAATTTAGCTGCATACATGACACCTTTTAACGAGGGGAAAGATAGTTTGAGTATGTGGGTGGATCTGGTAGTGTCAGTTCTCAAACAATTCCAGGATAGTGGGATTAGGGGAGGAAGAATGCCATGTAGGATCTTGAATATTAGGCAGGTACATTTAAAGTGAATCCTAGAAATCACCGGAAGCCAGTGAAGTTTTGACAGAAGCGGGGAAACATGATCAAATTTGCTTTTTGCGAAGATCAACCTAGCCGCAGTGTTCAGGACCCGCTGAAGTCTTTGAAGATTTTTCTTGGTTAGACTTAGATAGATGGAATTACAATAGTCCAGTCTGGAAAGAATGATTGATTGTACAAGGACAGCGAAATGTTGGTGGCGGAAACAGGGTCTCACTTTCCTCAACATGTGAAGACTAAAACACATTTTTTTTTACCAGAGAGTTGAGATGATCATCAAAGGAAAGTGTAGAGTCAATAATGATGCCCAAAACTTCAGTAACTTCATCGATTGTCCCCTAGTCTTTGTAAATCCTGATGCAGTAAAAAAATCGATCCACTTGTACCCGTTCTACTCCACTGAGGATTTTGTAGACTTCAGTCGTATCTCCCTCTCAACCGTCTCTTTTCCAAGTTGAAGAGCCCTAACCGTTTTAGTCTTTCCTCATACGAGAGGAGTTCCATCCCCTTTACCATCTTGCTCGCTCTTCTTTGAACCTTTTCTAGTGCCGCTATATCTTTCTTGAGATAAAGAGACCAGAACAGAACGCAATACTGCTGCCTAAGTTAGGTGCCTAATGGCACATAAGTCCAAAACAGGAACCTACATGCCAAACACGCCCATGATTCACCCTTAACTACATCTACTTTATGGTAGGCGTCTACCATTCAATTAATTTTAATTTAAACCAACAAGCTAATTGCTTGTTATTGCCACCAATTAAGCTTTTTAAATAAGTTAGACACCTAGATCGGATAGACATGCCAATCTAGGTATATAACGTTAGGGTCTTTTATAAAATCTGGCCCTATGCGTGCATGCACACACATCCCTAGTGCATAAGTTGGTCCTTTCTTCCATCTTGACATGATCTCTCAGTTGGTCTTGTAGATTCCAATTTTCTCCAGGACCAATATGGCTGCGAAAACTGTACACGCCTTGCTCCACAGAGACAAACATTTGGTGTTTTCTATTTTTGTGCTCACTGTCAAAAAAAAAAAGCTTAAGATGAAGGTTATTAATGGATGCAGCTGTCTAAGATCTTCCCCATTGTTCAGCGCTAATCCATCGCGCATCATTTTCTGCTCCTCTTCCACTGATATGTAAATCGTTTCTAATTCTTAAGCGCACTGTAGCTATGTCAATCCTCCTTTCAGTCCTCAGTAATTAAGCAGTTAATAACCAGCAATTACCCTGTAAATAAACTGAATGGTGCCCCATTCTCCTGCTTTTCTCTATTGTTCCAGAACTTTCTGCCTGCCAGTTATATGTCAGTCCCGCCACAAACTCATTCTTGATCCAGCATCGCTACTTGTGTTCTTTAGCGTGAATGAAAGCTGTAACCCTCTGTGGCAATTCTCTCCATTATTATTTCTTCTGGGGAGGAATATAGAAGGTTACACAGTCATCTGTGTGTCGCCCTTTTTGATGGCATCTCTCTCTCTCTTGCATTCTTAGAGGACCTTCCTATCGATGTGCTTTCCTCGCTGTACATTTCCAAACCAGTACTCTCATTCCAAACAACCCAGTACTAATGCCACTTCTAGCACACTTCCTCTATCCAATTCGCTGGTCACTCAGTCAAAGAAATTGATCAGATTTGTCTGACAAGATCTACCTCTAGTGACTTTGGAGTTCTTTTATTAAGGCACAGTAATGGACGAATGAGGGGAGATATGATTGAAGTCTACAAAATCCTGAGGGGAGTAGAACGGGTACAAGTGAATCGATTTTTCACTGCGTCAAAAATTACAAAGACTAGGGGACACTCGATGACATTACGGGGAAATACTTTTAAAACCAAGAGGAGGAAATTTTTTTTCACTCGGAGAATAGTTAAGCTCTGGAACGCGTTGCCAGAGGATGTGGTAAGAGCGGACAGCGTAGCTGGTTTTAAGAAAGGTTTGGACAAGTTCCTGGAGGAAAAGTCCATAGTCTGTTATTGAGAAAGACAGGGGGGAAGCCACTGATTGCCCTGGATCGGTAGCATGGAATCTTGTTACTCTTTGGGGTTCTGGAATCTTGCTGTCCTTTAGGATTCCAAATGGAATGTTGGTACTCTTTGGGTTTTGGCCAGGTACTTGTGACCTGGATTGGCCACCATGAGAACGGGCTACTGGGCTTGATGGACCATTGGACTGACCCAGTAAGGCTATTCATATTTTCTTATAAATGACACGTAGCCCACCGTATTCCTATTCCAGTATCTTATCGTAGTAAAAGGACCCCTTTGTTTCGGTAAGCAAAGTTATTGGTGTTAATGTTGCATTTGTGCATTGTACATAAAGTTTTTTGTGGGTTTTTTTTTAAAGTAAAATAACACGTTTTAATGGTAGCCCACGTTGATAATTTCACTCCTTTATCTACTTCAGAGACATCTCTGGAGTACGTCTACAGAATGATACATCCTCTTACTTTGCATGTGAAGTAGCATGCCCATATTTTTGATAATGAAACATAGCTGCAGATGTACGGCACTTAATGCACAGAAAAGGATCCAGGTGTGTTTTATAGGCCAAAGACATAACTCATGCCTACTGAGGTAAGCGAAAAAGCACTGCGGCTGAATGTGCTGACTGCAGGGGAAGGAAAATATATTTGCTGAAACTAATAACAGCTGTCTACAGGTCTTTGGGTACGTGTAGTTGGTCCTTCCATCATCCCTTTCCGGAACCTTTTATGAATCTACTTGGAATTTATTTTTTATATATGCCCAGACTGTGGACTAGTCTTCCTCAATCAATAAGAGTTTTAACGGTCTTTCCAACATTTAAGAAGGCATTGAAAACATACTTTTTTGAATTCGCTTATGTATGAACCACCTGGAGACCGTGCGTTGGGTCCTGCGGGAGAGATTGGTTGATGAGCGTGTGCTATATTTTTGAGTGAGCATTGTTCCCGTCCTCTTTAAGATTTAATTCGGAGTTCTTTTCTATGTGTTTAATTTTAGTCCGTATACCACTTTGACCTTTTGGAAAGGCGGTAGAGCAAGCTTTATAAACAATTCTCCTACGGGGACAAGTGGATCGATTTTTCACTGCGTCAAAAATTACAAAGACTAGGGGACACTCGATGAAGTTACAGTGAAATACTCTTAAAACCAATAGAAGGAAATTTTATTTTTACTCAGAGAATAGTAAAGCTCTGGAACGCAATGCCAGAGGATGTGGTAAGAGCAGATAGTGTAG
Source organism: Geotrypetes seraphini (assembly GCF_902459505.1). NCBI lineage: Eukaryota > Metazoa > Chordata > Amphibia > Gymnophiona > Dermophiidae > Geotrypetes > Geotrypetes seraphini. The sequence continues at coordinate 17,815,994 of NC_047085.1, forward strand.
CTGGTTTTAAGAAAGGTTTGGACAAGTTCCTGGAGGAAAAGAAAGACATGGGGGAAGCCACTGCTTGCCCTGTATTGGTAGCATGGAATATTGCTACACCTTGGGTTTTGGCCAGGTACCAGTGACCTGGATTGGCCACCGTGAGGACAGGCTATTGGGCTAGATGGACCATTGGTCTGATCCAGTATAGCTGTTCTTATGGTCTTATTATTATTGGATTTTTATGTTTTTATGTTTAAAGTTGTTTTACTATATTATGTACATCGCTTAGAAAATTTGTAATAGGCGATCCATCAAGAGCTAAATAAACTTGAAACTTGTCTTACATGTGCCAAGTATAGGACAATCAAGCCATTGTGTCATCACTGATGAGGCTGGCTCTGAGGCACTGTGGAATGAGGCATTATGACATCACAATCTCAGCTCTAGAATGTTGCTCTCATTGGGATTCTGGAATCTTGAGATGCTGGAATGTTGCTACTCCTTGGGTTTTGGCCAGGTACTAGGGACCTGAATTGGCCACCGTGAGAATGGGCTACTTGGCCACCAGGATGATCTCGGGGCTCAAGGGTCTCTCGTACGAAGAGAGACTAAACAAATTGCAGCTCTACATTCTCGAGGAACGTAGGGAGAGGGGAGATATGATCGAAACATTTAAGTACCTCACGGGACGTGTCGAAGTGGAAGATGATATTTTCTTTCTCAAGGGACCCTCGGCCACAAGAGGGCACCCGCTCAAACTCAGGGGTGGAAAATTTCATGGCGACACCACAAAGTATTTCTTCACAGCGAGAGTGGTTGATCATTGGAACAAGCTTCCAGTGCAGGTGATCGAGGCAGACAGCGTGCCAGACTTTAAGAATAAATGGGATACCCATGTGGGATCCCTATGAGGGTCAAGATAAGGAAATTGGGTCATTAGAGCATAGACAGGGGGTGGGTAAGCAGAGTGGGCAGATTTGATGGGCTGTAGCCCTTTTCTGCCGTCATCTTCTATGTTTCTATGTTTGCTAGGTGATAATCTATAAAGATGCTCGTGTTAATTTTTGAGCGTGGCCCTGAAGAGGGGGTGCAGCCAAGGGACAGTTGGGGTGTTCAATAAAGATGCACACAGGCAGTGGAATAAGAACATAAGAATAGCCTTACTGGGTCAGACCAATGGTCCATCAATCCAAGTAGCCCGTTCTCACGGTGGCCAATCCAGGTCACTAGTACCTGGCCAAAACCCAAAGAGTAGCAACATTCCAAAAAAACTCCTAGGAGTAACAAGATTCCGGAATCCCAGAGAGTAACAAGATTCTAGAATCCCAAGGAGTAGCAATCTCCATACAGAACCCCAAGGAGTAACAAGATTCCGGAATCCCAGAGAGTAACAAGATTCTAGAATCCCAAGGAGTAGCAACATTCCATACAGAACCCCAAGGAGTATCAAGATTCCGGAATCCCAGAGAGTAACAAGATTCTAGAATCCCAAAGAGTAGCAGCATTCCATGCTACCGAGCCAGGGCAAGCAGTGGTTTCCCCCATGTCTTTCTCAATAACAGACTATGGGGAAGTGGACTGCCCTGGGTGCCGTCATGGAAGGGACCTCTCTTCCTATTTCCCCCTTCCCCCCCATGCCACTAACACTTCACTGGGGTGAGCAGCATTTCCATTCTGCTGCTCGCACCAGCCTCAGCTCTCCCTCTAAAGTCACTTTCAAGTTACATAACCAGGAAGTGACCTCAGGCCGGCGTGGGCAGATTAGAGATGATGCTCAGGCTGGCGAACAGTTAGAGGTACGTGGAAGGGAAGGCACACATGCAACAAAGCAGGAGGGTAGAGAGGAGGGTGAACAGTGCCACCACCCCAGACGCCTCCTACCCTCACTACGCCACGGCACATAGGATTATAGAATTCAGGGGATCTGTGCCTAAATTATATGCCACGATTTACACCTGGGTTCATTTGGTATAAATCCTCACTGCTAAAAGTTGGGCATGGATCCTGGCACGCGCTATTATATAACGCTACAGCCTCAGCACCCTGAGGTTGTGGATTCAAATCCCCCACTCCTCCTTGTGACCCCGGGCAAGTCACTTAATCCCCCCCCCCATTGTCCCATGTACATTAGATAGATTGTGAGCCCACCGGAACAGACAGGAAAAAATGCTTGAGTACCTGAATAAATTCATGTAAACCATTCTGAGTTCCTCTGGGAGAAAGGAATAGAACATTGAATGAATAAATAAATGATAAAGCATGAAAGAATACAAAAGAACTCTGGAGTCATCCCTTTCCTCTTCATCATCACTGTCACTGTGAATCAAGTTTGGGCACAGACTACGCAGCTGATCGCCTCATCTTGACCCCCCCCCCCCCCCCGTCTTGCTCCAAGATTTTCTAGCAGCAGATTGACCAACTGTCAAAGTAAGTCTTCCTCCCAAATTCTATATATGCTTGACTGAGCGTCGATTTGTAAGAGAGCGAGATTACGTTCAATTCTAGTGCAATCATTCTGCCTACTCGGATAACAAAGAGCGTAAGAACATGTGTCTCGGGCATTTATCCAACTTTGGGATTTATGAAGTCGGGTCGTGATTGTGGGCTCGCCTTCTCTTGCATACTGTGTATCTCAAGATTTAAAGACTACAGCTCCATTTCCATCACTGACGCCGGAGAAACAAAAAACCACAATGGTTCAACAAGGAAATTTCGGACCTCATTAAAATGAAAAAAGAAACATTTATTACCTACAAACATCTGGGGAAAAGGGAGGCAAAAGAAGACTATCTGGCCAGATCTAAGGCTGTCAAAAAGGCAGTCAGGGAAGCCAAACTTCAAACAGAGGAAGATCTAGCACGGAACATTAAAAAAGGGGACAAATCCTTCTTCAGGTACATTAGCGACAGGAAGAGAAACAAAAATGGAATAGAACGCCTTAGGAAATCAGATGGAAACTACGCAGAATCTGATACTACCAAAGCAGAACTGCTAAACGAATACTTCTGCTCAGTATTCACCTGTGAAGCACCGGGAGATGGTCCGCAACTACAAATAAGAAACAGCCAAAATGACCTGTTTCGTGATTACGAGTTTACACCTAGTAATGTCTACCACGAACTTTCAAGACTCAAAGTAGACAAAGCTATGGGGCCAGACAATCTACACCCCAGAGTACTCAGAGAGCTGAGTGAAGTTCTGGCTGAACCACTATCTGTACTCTTCAATCTTTCCATGCGCACGGGAGTAGTACCCCTAGACTGGAAAACAGCTAACGTAATTCCACTCCACAAAAAGGGCTGCAGAACGGAGACAGGAAATTACAGACCGGTGAGTCTTACATCCATAGTGTGCAAACTCATGGAAACACTGATCAAACATGAACTTGACAAAATTCTAGATGAAGAAAATCTACGTGATCCACATCAACACGGATTCACCAGGGGAAGGTCCTGCCAATCTAATCTGATTGACTTCTTTGATTGGGTGACCAGTCATCTGGATGCCGGTGAGTCCCTTGACGTGATATACTTGGACTTCAGCAAAGCTTTTGATAGCGTTCCACACCGCAGGCTGTTGAACAAACTAAAATCGATGGGATTAGGGGATACATTCACAACATGGGTAAGGGATTGGCTAGATAGTAGGCTTCAAAGGGTGATGGTAAATGGTACCCCCTCCAAAACGTCAGCAGTGATAAGTGGAGTACCTCAGGGCTCCGTCTTAGGGCCGATTCTATTCAATTTATTCATAGGAGATTTGACCCAAGGACTTAGAGGAAAAGTATCACTGTTTGCCGACGATGCCAAACTATGCAACATAGTTGGCAAAAGCAGTGTGCCTGACTCTATGACGCAGGACCTAAGACAGCTTGAACAGTGGTCATCAACTTGGCAGCTGGGCTTCAATGCTAAAAAATGTAAAGTAATGCACCTAGGCAAAAAAAATCCACACAGAACTTACACACTAAATGGTGAAACCTTGTCCAGGACCACGGTGGAACGTGATTTAGGAGTGATCATTAGCGACGATATGAAGGCTGCCAATCAAGTAGAGAAGGCATCGTCCAAGGCAAGACAAATGATGGGCTGTATCCGTAGGGGTTTTGTCAGCAGAAAACCTGAAGTCATAATGCCGCTGTACAGATCCATGGTGAGACCTCATCTCGAGTATTGTGTTCAATTCTGGAGACCACACTACCGAAAAGATGTGTTGAGAATTGAGTCGGTTCAGCGAATGGCTACCAGGATGGTTTTGGGGCTCGGGGAACTCACGTATGAAGAAAGGTTAAAAAGACTGCGGATGTACTCACTGGAGGAGCGAAGAGAGAGAGGGGACATGATTGAGACCTTTAAGTATATTACTGGGCGTATAGAGGTGAAAGATGATATCTTCAGTCTTACAGGGCCCTCAGTAACCAGAGGACACTCGCTGAAAATCAGGGGAGGGAAATTTCAGGGTGATGCGAGGAAGTACTTCTTCACTGAAAGGGTGGTAGATCATTGGAACGAGCTGCCTCAGAGGGTGATTGAGGCCAGCAGCGTGTTAGATTTCAAGAGAAAATGGGATATTCATGTGGGATCTCTAGGAGAGTAAGAATCAGGGAGTGGGTCATTGGTATGGGCAGACTCGATGGGCTATAGCCCTTTTCTGCCGTCAATTTCTATGTTTCTATGTTTCTATGTTTCTATGTCTTGCCAATCCATCATCTTTGTATTGGCTACACATCAGCCTCAATTACCCTATAGGCTGTATACGGTATATGTAAACCGCTTTGAGTGGGGTTCTGTAACTACAAAAAGGTGGTATACAAGTCCCAATCTCTTTCACCTTTTTCCTTTATATTAATAGATTAATACTATGGGCAGATTGAACCAATGACCCCCATTAGCAAGGTCAAGAATTGTAAGTTATCAAATATAACAAGGGTGATATCACCCAGGCCAGCTATTCTCTTAAAAAAAGGATTCCTGTAACTTATCCAGGCTCTTCAACCTCTCAAATGTCTCAATCTTTGCTTACACACAAGACTGAAAATCAATTATGGAACATGAAAACACCCGCTGGGAAACCCCCCCCCCCCAGAAACCAAGCGTAAAAGATGCGTTCTGAAGAAAGGCTCAAGCGAAATCTCATTTAACGTGTCAGAATAATTGTGTTGGAAAGGGAAAAGGAAGGTACCAAGCCTCGAAGCAAACAAAATCCAAACGAAAAAAGGCACTGGAGATGTCAAATCCACCCAGGTGGTCAATGTTCCTTGCCTGTGTTTTTTTTAACCTCGATACAAATTGTTAATAAAGGAACATTGACCACCTGGTTGGATTTGACATCTCCAATGCCTCTTTTTGTTTGGAGAATAATTGTGTTATCAGTTAATAGTGAGGCCCAAGAACACAATCTAGTCCGCAATACCTCACGGTTCAGTGCGGTTTATAATAAGAGATAAAAACTGTAAAAATGCAGCGAATTTACACCACAAACACAATACATTATATATAAAATGTAACTAACATTAAGAAATTATTAACTTATCTAGATTATACATATTTATTTAACGATCTTTTAAAGGCCTGGTAAGATTGATCCCCTGATGAGCCAGAAGGTTGGTGAAACAAGGTTGCTTGTTGGGATGATAGAGAGACTTGACAGCGTTGGAGCTTAAGTCGTCTGTTTCAGATAAGTCCTTGACCGTGCCTCTGAGTGGCTTTGCCCTTTCCTAACCTACGCTGTTAAAAGAGAAAGGGGTTTTTTTTGCCAGTGAAAGTATGGAAAAGCAGTTTTTCTAAGTACCTTTGGGTCTTGCACTGCTACGTAAGCCTGAGGCCTTTTTTGCCTCTGATATTGGGTGCATACTGGGTTGGAGTTGGGAGGCCGCTTGGTGCCACGATCAGACAACAATTTTTTGATTTATATTACACTAGATTGTGTTCTTGGTCCTCGCTATTAACTGATAACATAATTATTCTGACACATAAAATGAGGTTTCACTTGAGCCTTTCTTCGGAACGCATCTCTTTACTCTTGGTTTCTGGGTTTTCCAGCGGGGATTTTCATGTTCCATAATTGAATAATTCCCATAGTTCTACCGAGGTCTGTGGAACTTTACCATCGCAAAGCTGTTGATTATAGGACAATTCAACAGGATCTACAATAGTAAAATGTGCAAATAAATTCAAGGAAAATAACCAAAAGCTCCCGCAAAATTGCAGAAAATGTTCCTAAATTATAAACAGCCAAAACGCATGGCTCCCCTAATGCAGTCCACTAGATTTTTTTTGCAGGCTATGCCGCCGTTATTCAACCAAGAAAATAATTATCAAGAAATGTGGCTATGTAAGAACCTTTGGGGCAAGAGAAATCCCTTTCTCCAGATGCACTTGCTGAAGAATTCCTACATCACTAGAATCATCACCTGAACAAAAGCCAACATTTTCCCAAATGCTGGAGCCAGATGCAAGAAGGCAGTCAGCTCCATTCAAGCCGGAAAGAGCTCAGATTAAAGGCTGAGGCTAGCAGAGGCTGCATCGTGTGAAAAGAACAAGGCATGTGCTCTCCATCTGACAGTCCACCTAATGCCAGACTTGCAAACGCAGGATAAATGTCAAGCCGATTGGCTTTTGAGTGTATTGTAAAGTGAGATTCTACTTTACGGAGAGGGTGATGGATGCCTGGAATGAGCTCCCGAGAGAGGTGGTGGAGAGTAAAACTGTTACTGAGTTCAAAGAAGCGTGGGATGAACACAGAGGATCTAGAATCCGAAAATAATATTAAATATTGAACTAAGGCCAGTACTGGGCAGACTTGCACGGTCTGTGTCTGTATATGGCCATTTGGTGGAGGATGGGCTGGGGAGGGCTTCAATGGCTGGGAGGGTGTAGATGGGTTTTAACGGAGATTTCGGCAGTTGGAACCCAAGCACAGTACCGGGTAAAGCTTTGGATTCTTGCCCAGAAATAGCTAAGAAAAAAATTTAAAAATTTAAATTGAATCAGGTTGGGCAGACTGAATAGACCATTTGGGTCTTTATCTGCCGTCATCTACTATGTTTCTATATGTTACTATGAGATCAAAGCCTATTATCTCTTTGCCGGTGCACCCATTGCCGTTTTAGTGTCAATTTGATCCAGGTTGTGCTGGACACAACAATCCAAAACTAGGGTTACCAGAAGTCCAGATTTACCTGGACGTGGCCTCTTTTTAGAAGGTACGTCCGGGCGTCCGGATGGCTTTTCGAAACCCGACACTTTGGGCTCCTTTTACTACGCTGCGTTAGGGCATTAATGCGCAGAATAGCGCTAGACGCTGACGCCGGCGTTGAGCTGGCGCTAGTTTTAGCCGCGTAGCGCGGGGTCAGCGCGCGCTAATCTGCTGCGTTTGCTAAAAACGCTAGCGCACCTTAGTAAAAGGAGCCCCATGTCCAGGTTTTGAAAAGCAGATGCACGGATGCCCTCCCGACCGAGATGAGCAGGCTGAAGGGGGTGGGGCTAGGGGGCGAGGCTGGGGACGTGGCATGGGCATAAAAGGGCAGGGTTGGGTGGAAGTGGGCGGGCCTGGGGGGGCGGGTCTAAGTTAGACTAAGTAATTTAGCCTTTGGGCTGGCTACTGTGGGTAGGTCTGCTCTTGCTATCAGAAGCTAAGCAGGGTCAGGCCTAGCTAGTACCATCTGGGCATACCAGGCGCTGTAGCGGGAGGGGCCCCATAATTGGCGGCAGCAACAGAGTGAAGCTACACACTGAAAAGGAGAAGGCAGTGGCAGAACCACTCCTGTACTCAGCCATGGAACATTGCAGCATGGATTCCTCACTGTGTGTTGTCATGAGTCAGTGGTATCGTTCATCCATCCAATTAATTCAACCTGCTGTTTACAGCAGGACTAGCAAATGAGGCATGCATACAGTCATCAGTTTACCTTTTGCATTCTTCTTTCCATTCCTATTTCCATGACCAGTCTTCTTCATGTCTAACCTGTACTTAATATCACCTTAATAATAATATGGTGCTTTTGACTATTAAGGAGCTCCAATGGGGGTCTCACCCTAGCGGTGTATTTTCCCAGCACACGTGCGCTATATACTCAACATTTGTGTAATATGACTGGTAACCTGCAAGTGACACACATAGATGGCCCAATTATCATCTTAACTGGCAGGGTTCTCCGCTTTATAGTCTCTCTTGCAAATGCCCTCCGCACTGGTACAGCTTCTGTGCCGTTCTTGCCTCTGTCACTAAAGAGAGCCCCGGAGTCCTAAAACATGAACGCAAGATAAGATCATTCCCGGCCAAGGGATTTGAAAAAAAAAAAAAAATGCTCACTTCATTCTCAGCCTGCATTGGTTGCCAGGGGTGAAGCAAATTCCGCAGCTGCTGACCTTTGAAAACATCAGGCCTCCGCTAACGCTCCTCGAATTGCCTTCTGATCCCTGCAGACAGGCCCCTGCCATTTGAGAATTGCAAATTCGATGCCAGTGGCTATTAAGCAATCCAGCTGGCCGTATGGTCCAGACTCTGCAGTGCTGGCTGCTTGCAAGGTTATATTCTCTAATCATAGCTAGATAGATAAACATAGAAACATGATGGCAAATAAAGGCCGAATGGCCCATCCTTTCCCTATTGGCTAAGGCTCTTAACATTTGCATCTCCTCTTCCTATAGGCTAAGGCTCTTTACACCTGCATTGTGAGGTCATAGAGCTGCCCATCCACAGTAACCATTATCTCTTCCTCTCTCTAAGAGATCCCATGTGCCTATCCCAGGCTTTCTTGAATTCAGACACAGTCTCTGTCTCCACCACCTCTTCTGGGAGACCGTTCCATGCGTCTGCCACCCTTTCTGTAAAAAAAAGTATTTCCTTAGATTACTCTGGAGCTTATCACCTCTTAATCTCATCCTATGCCCTCTCATTCCAGAGCTTCCTTTCAAATGAAAGAGACTTGACTTATGCGCATTTAGATAAATAGATATGCAGGAACAGAGAGGTGCACACACATTGACGGGCTCACTTCATAAGGACTCTGGTTCTGAAAAGTTCATGCCTTAACAAATCGGTTAGTTTGTAAGATGGCACCTGCCTCTGAGGCCTATACAGAAAGCTGCACATTAGAGCTGTATGCCAACAGCTGAGTACGTTCCTATACTGGTTCCAACATCGGCAATTTCAATATTGTATACACATATTGGTAGCTTCAGTGCTCCGAATCATAAAGATAATAACAGGGACACTAATGTCCCGACGTTACCGTCTCACCACTCAAATCATCGCATCTTCAAGCACCATTTGTAGACAGTGTAAATATTCAAATGGTCAACTTAGGTGCCAAACCGGCAAACTTACTTATTCTTCTTTGAATTATTAATTGGAAACACAAAAAAAACTTATCTCGTAGATTGCAGGTATCAGGTTCCGACGTGACACGTTTCGTATCTGCTTCAGGGAACCCACAAGGTTGGAAATGATTTTTGCTTATGAGCGGCGTAGGCTCGCTGAATGAAACTCATTTTAATTCGTTTCAATAATCGAGCAAGATGTTAAAGCTTCCTCCTCTCGTGTCAACCGGTTGACCATTTGAATATGTACACTGTCTACAAATGGTGCTTGAAGATGCGATGATTTGAGTGGTGAGACGGTAACGTCGGGACATTAGTGTCCCTGTTATTATCGCTATGATTCTGAGCACTGAAGCTACCAATATGTGTATACAATATTGAAATTGTCGGTGTTGGAACCAGTATGACTTTATTATTTTTCTGTGTACTTTTTCTAATCACTCAAGAAGAAACACCTTGAGTTTAGTTGCCCCTACCTTGTCTATTTAACAGCTGAGTACGTTAGTCTCTTCCACAGACTGCTGCACTGGTTACCGATTGAGGCACAAATTCTATTCAAATTCTCCTGCTTTCGCTACAAACTAATCTGGGGAATGGCCCCCCCCCCCCAACTATCTTCTACCTCACTTCGAATTCTACTCCTCCACTAAGTCTACCAGAAACCGCAACCTCTTTGCATACCCGAAAATCGCAGGCTGCAGATATCGAACCTTCCTGGACAGAACATTCAAGTTCCAAACTTGTAGGCAGCAAACTTGGCTAGGCTACTTCATTGATGACGCAAGGTTGACTTACAGCGCCTTCCGGAAAGAATTAAAGACCACTTTGTTTAAGAAATTCATGTCCTAGCCAGACTTTCTCCCCCCCCCCCGATCAAAGCTACCACCCATCATCCTGAATTCTTTTTTCCTCATTATAGGTACCCTATTTTCTCTGACTGTTATAATGTCCTCTCCACAATTGTACCCAGCTACTCGCTGGTTTCCGATCATTTTCAATGTAACATGTAAAAAGTTAATTTTATACTGTAACCTATGTATATTTTTCTTCTAACCAATTTGCACCATGCAATCACTGACCGCTCAGTGACCTCTTATCTATTTATACACTGTAATTCGCTGACTGTACAGCTATTTTTCATTTTGGACCGCATAGAAGTCGCAAGATTATGGCGGTATAGAAAAATAAAGTTATTATTACTATTATTATTATTATAGCATCTATGCAAGCTTTTCGCAGTTGTTTAGTGCAATTGATGAAGTAAGCATTGGTCATGTAACTTACTGCCACGTTAAACAGCGTGCGCTGTCAAAAACCCCCCCAAAAAACCCAGTGTACGATGCTGCAGAAATTTGCTAACATAAGTCACTTTGGGTCTGTACATGAGCAGTGATTGGTTCATGCACTGACAGGAGAGGAAACATTTAACAAAAAGCCCGCCGTCCCCCCCAAAAAAATCATACGTTCCCCTCCCCCAGCACAACCCAAAATAATTCTGGTAGTCAAGCAAACCCCTACCCTAAACACTTTGATCTCCCATAGACCCCACCCAAAAAATATCCCTGGTAAACTAATGGACCCCCATAACCCCCCCGGGCCCTGCAGTTCCCACTATACCTTCCAAACTGGTGGTGCATGGTTTCCACACAGTACATCCTATGACATCACAATGCAAGTGTTAAGAGCCTTGCCTATAACCATAAAGCTTGATGACCTCACAATGCAGGTGTAAAGAGACTTAGCCTATAGGGAGAGGAGGAGATAGTGGATGCTGCAGATGGGCAGAAGAGAGACTGAGCAGATTGTGGCTCTACACTCTTGAGGAACGCAAGGAGAGGGGAGACATGATTGAGACATTTAAATACATCATAGGACGTGTCGAGGTGGAAGATGACACCCTCTTCCCCAAAGGACCCTCGGCCACAAGAGGGCATCCGCTTAAACTCAGAGGGGGGAAATTTAGTAGTGACACCAGGAAGTATTTTTTCACGGAAAGGGTGGTAGATCACTGGAATAAGCTTCCAGTGCAGGTGGTCAAGGCCACCGGCGTGCTTGACTTTAAGAGCAAATGGGACATGTACGTGGGATCGATTCACTAGCATCTAGACTTATTGGGGTGGGTCAGTAGTGTGGGCAGACTTGATGGGCTATAGCCCTTTTCTTCCGTCATCTTTCTATGTTTCTATGTTTCTAATGGATGGGCCACTGGTCTTTATCAGCCATCATATTTCCTTGTTCACAGCTGCATAAGCTTTCCGCATCTCTTCCCCTTTTAGTTTTGTTACACCGGAAAGACACAGCCACCTCTTTCAAATCCTATATAATAAAACCCTAGAGCGCGCATGCACTCTTGAAAAATCGTGATCCCTAGCGCCGTGTTTTCTGATCCGTGGTCGCGTTCCATTTTAGAACGCGGCCAGGGATCACTCTGGCCACTCCCCTCCTCACTCACCAATCCGAAGCAAGCTCCTCACCAACCGTAAGCAAGCACCTCACCTCCCGCCCTCGCTCACCGCTGCTGCTGCCGCTGATCCTTCTCTTCGGGGCAGCCTGCGATCGTGGCCGGCTTTGGCAGGCCTCGCGGGCCGCTTTCCGGCCTCGGTGGCACGTTCCTTCTGACACACGGGATCGCGTCGGGAGGGAGCGTGCTTCCGGGTTGGGGAGTGGCCTTTGAGGTTCGCTGGGGCCGGCCACATACGATCGCGGCCTGGAGCAGGCCAGAAGACACTGGGATGCAGGGAGGGTAAGCAGGGGAATCAATACAGGGGGCCAGAGGGAGAGGGAAAGTGGGCTGCTTTGGGGGGAGTGGTGTGCTGAGGGGAGACAGAAGGGGCCATGGAGAGACAGGGAGAGGGAAAGGGGGCTGCTTTGGGGGAGGGGTGTGCTGGGGGGAGACAGAAGGGGCCATGGAGAGATAGGGAGAGGGAAAGGGGGCTGCTTTGGGGGACAGACAGTTTTGCACTGGGGGGAAGACAGAAGGGGCCATGGAGAGAAAGGGGGCTGCTTTTGGGGGTAGGGGTGTGCTTAGGGCAAACAGCTTTGCTCTGGGGGGGAAGACAGAAGAGGGCCATGGAGAGACAGTTAGGGAAAGGGGGCTGCTTTGGGGGGAGGGGTGTGCTGGAGGCAGACAGCTTTGCTCGGGGGAGGAGGGGGGGAGACAGAAGGAGAGAGAGATAAAGAAACACAGACAGACAGACACACATATATTCTAGCACCCGTTAATGTAACGGGCTTAACGACTAGTTTCTAAAATAAAGCTGTGATCTTAATTATCCCAATTTTTACCTTGGGAAAACCCGTTCCAGTTTTTCGAATTCCCTGAAACCGGGACACAGTTGCCTCTACTGCCAGGGCCCCGCGACGTGCCTTTATACTCTCTCAGGGCATTTATAATAATAGACAGGCTGTCAGTTCTCTTCCTTAAGCTCCAGCGCGCTGCACTGACTGCCGTAGCAAAGACATCTCACGGCGAGGAATGAAGCTGTGTCCATCCATGCATGTCAGAAGTGCTCGCTGCAAGGAGGAGTGCTTATGTTGATCAATTACGTTGCTCACAGATCCTGATCTTTAAAATCAGTAGGAAAAAAATATATCAAACAAAAGCAACTGTGTATAAGGTTTTTTCAAGGCCAGAGAGGTTCTTTACTAGACATGACAGTAAGAGCTTACTTCCCACTGGTGTGTGGGAGAGAGGAAATTGAGACTTCAGAGACAGGAGATGCATGAAATGTTGCATCAAACCAGTTGTCAATTCACTCCCAATTAGCAAAGCAATCAATTAGGTGAAGCCAGCTGTAATAGCCATGTGTTCAAGGTTCTTGCAATTTAACTTCTGAGGGGGTGGAAATTGAAATCCTCCTTTATGTAGTTCCAGTCAAAGAGCTAGATTCACCGATCGGTTTGCGACCAGATTTCTCTTGGGCCCCATTCACTAACCTCTCCCGCGATCCGATTCGAATCCGTGCACGCAAATGAGGAGAAAAGCATACAAAGTAGGCAGGGACGGGATTCACAACACAAATTTTTCAAGCCGACTGGGCTGGCTGATCATCCCAAGAAGCGACTGCTGGGGAACCAGTCGAAAACGTCTTTCCGACTCTCCAGCTCCATAGAAGCCCTGCTCTACCCCGATCTGTCTCCTGCCTGCTCTCCCCGAATGCCGCCCTGCTCTGCCCCGATGTCTCCTGCCTGCTCGCCCCGAATGCCGCCCTGCTTTTCCTCATCTCTCCTACCTGCTCCTGTTCTTCCCTGCACTGCGAGCCCGTGGTTTTAACCCGTGGGTTTAAAGCGGGTTAAAACCGCAGGCTCGCTGGTCTACAAAAGTTAAAAAAAAAGTTAAAACAAAAAAAAGTCGGCCCAAAACATGCCTGCCTGCCTGCCCCGACTCTCCCACCATTTCCCGCAATGCACGGACTCCTTAAAAAAAGAAAAAAAAAATCTATGCTGGGCCCAGAGGTCCAGCGCACGCGCTGGGATCGCTTTCGAGCGATCCGGGCAGGCAGATGGGGGGCATTCCTCCCCCATCTACATATTAGGGTTTCCTGAATTCATCAGACCTGCCCGGATCGGGCCTAATCAGGCAGGTTCGTGAATCTAGTCTAAAGTGGTTTACATATTATTCTCCCCCCTCCCCTTTTTTTACAAAACCGTAGCGGGCGTTTTAGCGCCAGCCATGGCGGTAACAGCTCTGCCGCTCATAGAATTCCTATGAACATCGGAGCTGTTACCACCACTGAAAAATGCGCCAGTTTTGTAAAAGGGGGTGTGTGTGGCGGGGTTTGTGTGTTGCCCAGAGTCAAAGGAAACTGCAAAAGGAATTAAACCCAGTTTCCCTTGTTTTCAGGCCACTCCACGCTGGTGCCAATTTTCACATATCCCAAAACACCAGTTTCTGAATATTCGTCCCCTTCACCCTTGAACCTTACAATGTCATTTTGACACTTTTATTACTTGCATATCTAAAAACGTTTTCTCCCCCCCAATTTTACTGTATGGGCCGATAATTAGCCACTAACAAGCAATTATCAGCATTAATTTGCACTAATTAGAATTTGCGCACACAGCTTTCAAATAAGTGTATGCTATAAACTGGTGCATGTGAATTCTAATGCATGGGTCTCAAAAGGGGGCGTGGCCACGGGAGGGGCACAGGCGGGACATGGGCGTTCCTAAAAATGATGTGCACTGTTATAGAATGCACGCAACCTGCATAGAATTTAGGCGCAGGCATTTGCTCTAGGTTTTTGTTCAAGTAATGATCGTGCCAAAATTTTAGTCATGGGATAGGCCATGACACATATTCTATAAGCTCCGCCTAACTTTACACGTAAGTATCATTCCTTAAACCATGCCTTATTCTAAGCAGTGTAGAATAGCGCTCAGTGTTTTTTTTGGCACACCTTTTTTTTTTGGCACCATATATAGAATTAGATTCTTTGGGGCATCTATAAAGGGCATCCCGATTGTAGGCAGCAGTAGGCATCATACCACTGTCTAACCAGCCAATCGGGGTACACGTTTTAAAAAAAACATCCTGAGGCAGGCAGCCTACATTGTAGGTGCTTTCACCAGCCTAGGAAGATGTGTATGGTTGCCAAAGCTCACCCAAGGCTAGGCATGGGCGTGGTTTGGAGTGGAAGTGGCCTTAGGCGAGCGTAGACAGCCCTAGGCGTCTTTCTACGGCTGTAATAGGTACCTGAAATATAGGCCAGCAAAATGCTGGCCTACATTTCAATTAGACATGGCCACTGAACTGATCGAGGCAAGGGAATCTCCCTGCAGGGAACCCGTTTCCCTGCAAAGTCGGTCAGCCGGAGGGATGCCCAGTCCCTCCTGCCGGAATCCCCAAAACCTTCCCCCCCCTCCGAATGTCCACAGCAGGAGGATTGCCAATTCCTCCTGCCGCCATCCCCCCAAGATCAGTCCCAGTCCCTCCTGCCCCCACCCTGACACCCCCCAAGCCCACCTGGAACCCCTGTACCTTTTTCTTATAGGCCAGCCAGAGGGATGCTTACTCCCTCCACCCTCAAATAGGAGGGGCCTTAGGCACCTGAGCCCACCGGAATCTTAGGCCTCCCTCCCAGTGCATTCTGGGATGCACTGGGAGTGGCCCAAGACTCCAATTGGCCAGATCCCTTAGGCTACCCTCCATGGGAGTGCTGACACCGAATATTAGGTGTCATCCTTATATGTCGGCAACTGAGTTCAGTTAGTCAATGCTGATGCCCAGGCTTAAAAATCACTGACCACCGCAGGCAGAATATTGACCCCTATTGATCCATCTAGAGAGCTTAAGAGCATGCCTCTGCTATAGAGGACCCTGACAATGGAGAATAAAGATCTTGATTCACTAGCTGCCACTGATTTATCTGTGCATTCGATTAATAATTGAGATATATCTAACTTTACTTTGAAAGTTGATGGCTTGTACATTAGCATAACTGGAAAATGTGCCTGGCCCATATCCGCATCTTTGGTCCAGATTCAAGCAGATGTCAGCTTTCCCTAATTAGGTGGCCAGCTTTTGTTAACTCACATGTTGATCTTTTTTCTAAACTTTTGCCCTCTTCCCATCCCCCTTTGCCCTCTTCTGCTTTATTTTACCAGGAGTCTACGAATTATCCTACTTATGTAGGCTGAAATGAGGATCCAGATGACACATTTCAGGTTGCCACCTAATGGGAATCAGGACCGGGGCCTTGAAAAACTCAGAAAGTGAGAATCAAAGCCAGAGACACATGGAGACATACTGCAAATATCTGACTCAATAACACTTTGAGGCACCATCTCAGTTTATATATAAATAGGAAATCAAGAACTGATCTAAGCTGCAGGCCCTTTTATGAGAGCCTGAATCTGTATACCGTAGAGGAAAGGAGGGACAGGGGAGATATGATTCAGATGTTCAAATACTTGAAAGGTATTAACGTAAAACAAAATCTTTTCCAGAGAAAGGAAAATGGTAAAACCAGAGGACATAATTTGAGGTTGAGGGGTGGTAGATTCAGGGGCAATGTTAGGAAATTCTACTTTACGGAGAGGGTAGTGGATGCCTGGAATGCGCTCCCGAGAGAGGTGGTGGAGAGGAAAATGGTGACGGAGTTCAAAAAAGCATGGGAAGAACACAGAGGATCTAGAATCAGACCTCTTCTCCTTCTCAACCAATAGACATAAGAGAAGAACATACCTGAAGTTTGTTTCCCCACCGGCTAGAGCAGTGTTTTTCAACCGCTGTTCCGCGGCACACTAGTGTGCCGCGAGATGTTGCCTGGTGTGCCGTACGGTCAGGGCCGCCATCAGGGCAGTACCACCAGTCCTGCATTCAGGGGCCCCGGGCTCCCCCAGGGTCCTAGGCCACAGTCTAGGGAGAGGGGCGATCCGCCCCACGTGGACAGGAGAGAGCTGGACGGGGGACCCGCGGAGTTCAATACATCTCGAGCCGCGAGGCTCGTCTTCTGTTCCTGCCTGCCCTGCAGCTAACATATAGCCGATCGCAAGCGTTCCCCGATGTCAGCGCTGACGTCGGAGGGAGGGCTTAAGCAAAGCCTGCCCTCCGACGTCAGCGCTGACGTCGGAGAATACTTCCGTTCGGCTATTTGTGCGCGGCAGGGCAGGCAGAAAGCAGAAGACAAGCCTCGCGGCTTGAGCTTCGTTTTGCTGAGAAAGTTGCAAAGATGGGCTGGGAGGCAAACACGGAACACAAAAGGGGGGAGGGAGTGCGTTTTGGACACAAGGCATGAACTTGGGAGAGAGGAAGGGAGGGAAAGAGATGCTGAGGTGGGAGAGGGAATGCGTTTTTGGACACAGAAGAAATGGACTTGGGAGAGAGGAAGGGAGGGAAAGAGATGCTGAGGTGGGGGAGGGAATGAGTGTTTGGACACAGAAGGCATGGACTTTGGAGAGAGGAAGGGAGGGAAAGAGATGGTTGTGTACACAGGGAATAGAAGAAAGGAGAATTTTTGGTCATAGGGAGGGAGTGAGGTACAGATAGTGGCATACCAGGGTGGGGGGGGCGGTCTGCCCCACCCCGGGTTTACGTCCCAAGGGGGTGCACAGCTGGCCTCCCTCCAGTGTTGTCCCTAGGCCGGCAAACTGCGGCTCTTTAGCCACTTGAGTGCCACCGCCGCCATCGGGAACAGGCCGGCGCCAAATTCTCCCTGCTTTTCCCTGTGGGGCCGGCCAACTCTCGCCACTCGCGTCAATTCTGACGTCGGAGAGGACGTTCTGGGCCAGCCAATCGCTGCCTGGCTGGCCTAGAACGTCCTCTCCGACGTTAGAATTGACGACGGGTGGCGAGAGTTGGTCGGCCCCGCGGGGAAGAGAAGCAGGGAGAACTTGGCGACGGCCTGTTCCCGATGGCGGCGGTGGCACTCAAGTGAATTACTTTATATATAGTCAATATAGGCACAGAGTTAAATTTTTTAACATTTTCTAATGGTGGTGTGCCTCGTGATTTTTTTCATGAAACAAGTGTGCCTTTGCCCAAAAAAGGTTGAAAAACACTGGGCTAGAGGATGCAAATTTAAGAGACATCATCAACAACTTCTATCGTATCAAGCAGCCTTATGGGGCAAAGACCTGGAAAAACTAATTTCACACACAAACAACTATGGTGAATTTAGGAAACACCTAAAAACATACCTGTTCTTGAAATACCTAGGTAACGAATCTGAACAATAGACCCCATCACAATCCCACCCCCAAATCTGATCTTGTAAACTGTTAACCACTAATCTCTAACTATGAATGTTCTATTCAATTTGTAAAATCTTTCTAATTTATTGTAAACCGCATAGAACTTCACGGTCCTGCGGTATATAAACTGTTGTTATTATTATTATTATAAAATAATAGTAAATATTGAAGAACTAAGGCCAGTATTGGGCAGACCTGCACGGTCTGTGTCTGTATAAAATGTATGATAACCTATTGGCCACCAGAGCAGCGAAACTGGACCGACGGCTCACCAATCTGCTGACTTCGACCACAGACTACAAAACCTTCAAAAAAGAAACAGAAACCCTACTCTTCAAAAAAATACATAAAACCAACATAACACAACCAAACAGGCTCAGAACTCCTCCTGCAATTACCAACTACTCCTTAACAAATTAGAAAATGCTCAAACTTTTCCTAAGTACTTCTTAATATCTTAATTTGTTTCTTCCTATTATCATAACAACTCTTATGTAATCCGCCTTGAACTGCAAGGTAAAGGCAGAATAGAAATCACTAATGTAATGTAATGTATATGGCCATTTGGTTGAGGATGGGCTAGGGAGGGCTTCAATGGCAGGGAGGGTGTATATGGACTGGAGTGAGCTTTGACGGAGACTTCGGTCGTTGGAACCTCAGAACAGTGTTGGACAGAGCTTTGGATTCTTGCCCAGAAATAGCTAAGAAGAAAAAAAAAAAGTATATTAAATCAGGTTGGGCAGACTGGATGGCCATTTGGTTCTTTATCTGCTGTCATCTACTATGTTATTACAAAAGAGGACATATTCTTCTTTAGGCGTAACCAATAAAGAGGACTCTATATATGTTTTATATACTGATTGGCCCGATAAAATCTACCGCACCCTAAAAGATTCCAGTATTCTCCAGGATCAACATGCTTATTAGAATTCAGAACTACGAGAGAGCAAGGTCGGATAATCCAGCTGACTTGGAATGGTCTTGACTTTTCCTAGACTGTCTTATTCAGAAGAAACTTTTATCATTGGTCAGCTTTGATAAGCATTCTTGATTACACAACCTTATTGCCAGCTGTGCACGAAAGCAGAATTCTGCCAGACTAATTTGGATTTTCGAGCCAGAAATCTCTATTGTGCGTGCCTAGTTCCCCACTGAAACCGACAATTCCTTACCTATGGAATATGGAACCTCTCTTTCACCAACACAGACCTGCCAAGTAGCATCTTCTGCTTAGCGCTGTGGTAGTGAACCGCACAGCCGACTGGAATGGCTGCAACGCTGCTCCCCACTGCTGTTTATCCACAAAGAGAGCAGTCAGGGGAAGGGACACATTCATTTGCTATTAACTATAATTAAGTCTAATTGCAAAGTTAATTGTTTAAGAGAATGAAGACATAAAAAACCCAAACAGCTGGAGATGAAGAGAGGCTACTGGAGTCAACAGCATTTTACAATACTAAGGCGTAAGTAGAATTTTTCTTTTTCTTTTTTTTTTTTGTCTTACCATCCCTTATGCATGTGTGCCTACGTTGGTCGTCATTTGCTTCAGTTACAAAACTCAATGCGCTGTACCAGCAACATAGCAACGCGATTTAAAGAGCGTGGAGTACAGTTGCCACTAGTACTTCAATGGTGGTGTCAAATCTACCTAAACTTTTTAGACCACTAGGAGCAGGTGAGAGAAACAAATTGCTCCCCTCCTACTTATCACACTTCCTTTCCAAAAAAAAAAAAGGGAGTGGGGATTTGTAGACTGCCTTTTTATTGCTTTGGCATTTTCACAGCGATGGGCACTGCAGGATTAGGTTTCTTGCTCAGGGTCATAAGGAGCAGCACTGGGATTTGATCGTACAACCTCGGGGGACAGAGGCAGCAGCTCTACCAGTGAGCCACACCTTCAGTCTGTCCTAGTGTGGCAAATCTTGTGTTCTTATGTGAGCCAAGTATAGAACAACGAAGCCGTTGTGATATCACTGCTGAAACTGGCTCTTAGGCATTGGTGGAATGAGACATTATGGAATGTTGCTACTCTTTGGGTTTCTGCCAGGTACTTGGGACCTGGGTTGACCACTACTGGAAACAAGATAGTGGGCTTGATGGACCATCGGTCTGTCTTAGTATGGCAAATCTTATGTTCTTATGTGAGCCAAGAATAGAACAATCAAGCCATTGTGACATCATTGATGAGGTTGGCTCTTAGGCATTGGTAGAATGAGACATTATGACATCACAATCTGAGCTCTGGAATGTTGCTACTCTTTGGGTTTCTGCCAGGTACTTGGGACCTGGGTTGACCACTGCTAGAAACAAGATAGTGGGCTTGATGGACCATCAGTCTGTCTTAGTATGGTAAATCTTATGTTCTTATGTGAGCCAAGAATAGAACAATCAAGCCATTGTGACATCATTGATGAGGTTGGCTATAAGGCATTGGTAGAATGAGACATTATGACATCATAATCTGAGCTCTGGAATGTTGCTACTCTTTGTGTTTCTGCCAGGCACTTGGGTTGGCCACAGGATACTGGGCTTGATGAAAGGGAATGGAGACTTGTATACTGCCTTTTTGTTGCTTTGGCATCTCAAGGCTTACATTCAAAGTGGCGGGCAGTGGAGAATTGAGTGACTTGCCCAGGGTCACAAGGAGCAGCCCAGGGATTTGATCTCACAACCTCTGGGTGCAGAGCCACAGCCCTTCCTGGTGCACTGCGACTGTTCCTACTACACCTTGAAGCTAGCAGATATGTAGCTGTTTGGGGTAAGGGGAGAAGAGGGGGTGCTACCATTGACCACATACAATCCCCCTCCACTAACCCTCATTTCCTTCTCTTCCGCCCCAAATTAAACACATGTAGAAGCAGCTAGGGTTCTTCTCCATTAAGGATCACAGAGATATCTAATAGCTGTGCTAAGATATGACACTTTAAATTTTAAATACCCTCACAGCTTAAGGAACAAAGAGAGAGTTCTCCTGACTCAGTGACTGTCATATACGGCCTCTTTTACAAAGATGCACTTGCGGCTGTGCTGTGCTAACGGCCCCGAAGCCCATAGAGATTTAAAGGGCTTCGGGGCTGTTGCCACACAGCAGCCCCTAGCGTGGCTTTGTAAAAGAGGCCGATAAAGTTCAAGTTCAATTTATTTGATATACCGTCAATATAAAACCAAGGTTAAACTCTAAGCGGAAGGGGATAAAACACTTCTAAACTAAAAAAAAAACAACAACCTATAGAAACAATTAAATTATGAACTAGACGGGAAGCATCGGCCCGGATTCTGTAACTGGCGCCTATATCAATCACTTGACAGCGCCGGTTACAGAAGCACGCCTGACGCAACCAAGATAGACGGCTGAAATGTAGGCCCAGAAAATCCTGGCACACAGACTGAGTAAGACCAATCTGTGATCGTTGAGGGATGGTAATGTACAATGCGGTGTGTACAGCACCGTAAGGCAATGTGGGTAGGTAAGAAAACCCAATCAATAGGCCAGCACAGTTTTGAAGAGTTTGTGGTTTCTTCAAGAGAGATTGTGAGATGCCAGAGTAAACCATATGGCGATAACCGAGACTTGTCATACAAAAAGAGCACGGAGAAAAGAGTGGAAGGAATCATGATCAAAAAAGTTGCACACAACCTGTCATTGACGCAAAGCAAGGAATCTTGTCTTAACACAGAGCTGAGACTTGAGCAAAGGATAGTTAATAGTCAACAATGATTCCAAAGTAGTGAAAAAAAAAGTCTACTGGAGTCATGGTTGTTCCTAGAAGTTGTAATTTGGATAATGGACTGGATAGAGCCTCTGTTAGCCAATTGACTATGGGTTTCACTGGATTTGAGAGTCAGACTAAAAAAATTTGACCACGTGACACCCTACTACCGGCAGCTACATTGGCTGCCGATGAAGGCAGGCGTAAAGTTCAAATTTGCCTGTTTCTGCTTTAAAGCATTACACGGACTTGCCCCCAAATACATTACTGACCTTTTCTCCTTCTCAACCAACAGACACAAGAGAAGTTCACATTCCAACTTCGTTTCCCCCCAGTGAGAGGTTGCAAACTGAAAAAACACCATGAATTCCTTCTCTCACACCAAGCAGCATCATGGGGTAAAGACCTAGAACAATTGCTTTCGCCCTCTACTTATGAGGAATTTAGGAAACGTCTGAAAACACACCTGTTCCTAAAGTATCTAGACAACTGATCCTCTCTTCTCTCTCCCCTCTATAGCGATTAATTTGTTCTATTGATCACTCTCTCCTCAACAATTAATTTCCTGTCTAATTACTTTTCTTTCCTCTTCCCCTCTTGAAGTCAGTCAATTTGTGCCTTTGCTTAATCTTTTGTAAACCGCATAGAACTTCACGGTATTGCGGTATATAAGCTGTTATTATTATTATTATTAAGCAAATTTGTAAACCGCATAAAACTGAAAGGATTTTGCGGAATATAAATAAAAATTTATGTTATGTTACTGAAAAAGAAATCCAGATCCTCCGAACCCTGCAAAAATTCATTCTGGCCTCATCAATTCCTCCTGGATATCACGGATTAAAATCCCCAAACAAATTAGCTTTGGAAAACTCACACATACTGTATCTCTGATAAGCCCTGTTAGAGCAAGGGCAAAACCATCTGATTTTCCTTTGGACTTCTATACGCATAACCACGAACCTGAACGGCTGCTATCATTTTAAAGCAGCTACTCCACTCCCTGGAACTGCTGGGCTTCAACCTGCACCACCTCCAACATTTCTGTAATCAAACTTATCAAACCCCCTCCTTTTCTCCACAAATGAAGAGCACCAAAAACCCCAAATCTCACAGGACACTCCTCAGTAAAATTAGCCTCCTCATACACATTCATCCAAGTTTCAGGCACACACAACACATCAAATTCTCCACTCACTAACAAATAAATACTACCTTCAACCTAATACCCTGCATATTGATCAACTCACAGTTCAATTACTGCATAAATACAGGAGGTTCCAACAGATTCTGTCTCCCTCCCTCTGACCCAAGAAATCTCTCTCAACAAAATTCTTATTCAAGGCAGCAAAAAGTAGCTGCATTCAAAACAAAATATGTTCTGACAATACAATACAATACAATACAAACTTTGTATATCCTACAAATTTTAACATGGAATCATTGAGGCGTACAGCAAGTTGAGTCCAAAGTCCATAGTCTGTTATTGAGAAAGACATGTAGGAAACCATTGCTTGCCTTGCATCGGTAGCATGGAATGTTGCTACTCTTTGGTATTCCGGAATCTTGCTATTCTTTAGAACAGTGGTTCCCAACCCTGTCCTGGAGGAACACCAGGCCAATTGGGTTTTCAGGCTAGCCCTAATGAATATGCATGAAGCAAATTTGCATGCCTATCACTTCCATCATATGCAAATCTCTCTCATGCATATTCATTAGGGCTAGCCTGAAAACCCGATTGGCCTGGTGTTCCTCCAGGACAGGGTTGGGAATCACTGCTTTAGAATTCTGAATGAAATGTTGCTACTCCTTGGGTTTTGGCCAGGTACTAGTGACCTGGATTGGCCACCGTGAGAACAGGCTACTGGGCTCAATGGACAATTAGTCTGACCCAGTAAGGCTATTCTTATGTTCTTATAGGGTTATTGAAGGCGAGTTCAGTATTACCATGTCGTTTTGAGGATGTCAGGCTGTGGGAAGAAGAAGACTGGAGGAGTTGAATCTACTGGGGGAAGAGAAAAGTCACAGCCACACAAACTCACCTTATGCTCTAACATGTTTATAGGATGCTTGAGTGATGATCATAATTGTTGAGTTTAATAATCAAAATTTGGGCGGAGGAAGCTACATGCTGGGGCCTAAAAGTTAATTGAGGGGAGTCTTAAAACTAATGGTTTGATTAGGGGGCCTACCATCCTTGTACTGGTTTTGGGATTGTTCCAACATTTTGACAAAATAATTGCCTCAATGAAGACTCATATAAGAGATATGGCTGGATGGGGCTGCTTTTTTGTAGCTTACACTATTGAAATAAAATAAACTTGCCAAAAAAAAAGACCAAACATTTTGTGAAGAAAAATCAAAGCCACATTCATGTATCCCATGGAAGCTGTGGCAAAATCTCAGCACAAAGTCTTAAGCATAAAACCTATCATGAACACTGTGAAATTTCACTGGTATTCAAGTGTGTGCACAAAGGAAGTTGCAAACAGCCCTTCTCAACCTCTAAGTTTTCATTAGTGCTCCAAAAAGCTTCTGGTATTTTGTTTTTCCAAGGCAGGACAGACTGTGAAAATGCAGTTTCTGTGCAGCTATCATAAAAAGACACGGTGTGAGGCCTGGCATTTAAAAAGGTCAAAAACAAAATAAAATAAATAGTTCCCATACTGTGAACAAGCATATGGGGGAAAAAAACCCAAGGCATGACAAGAGATTCTTTGGGGTATAAAATCAGTCTGTCATGCTGCAATGCAACCATCTAACAGAAGCCCTGGGGCTCCGTAGATAGGTACATCCAGAAGCAAAGGTACTGAAATGTTTGTAGATAAGATAGGGCTCAAGCCTAAAAACATAAGATTAGCCTTACTGGGTCAGACCAATGGTCCATCAAGCCCAGTAGCCCATTCTCATGGCGGCCAATCCAGGTCACTAGTATCTGGCCAAAACCAAAGGAGTAGCAACATTCCATATAGAACCCCAAGGAGTAGCAAGATTCCAATTCCCAAAGAGTAACAAGATTCCGGAACCCAAAGAGTAACAAGATTCTAGAATCCCAGGGAGTAGCAATATTCCATGCTACTGATCCAGAGCAAACGGGCTTCCCCCATGTCTCTTTCTCAATAGCAGACTATGGACTTTTCCTCCAGGAATTTGTCCAAACCTTTCTTAAATCCAGCTACACTATCCACTTTTACTACAATCTCTGGCAAGACTTTGCAGAGCTTAACTATTCTCTGAGTGAAATTTTTTTTCCTCCTATTGGTTTTAAAAGTATTTCCCTGCAATTTTGAGAGTCCCCTAATCTTTGTAATTTTTGACGGAGTGAAAAATCGATCCACTTGTACCAGTTCTACTCCACTTTCCTGAAGAATATGAGGAAAGAGAAGCCATCGTGGCTCAACACCCATTCTCTCCTCCACTACATGAGCGTTTTGGGATTGGTTTGCCGCCTTTCTCCGGGATCGTACTTTTAAAGTAGTTACGAATGGGTCAACATCCAGAGATAGATTATTGGACTGAGGGGTACTACAAGGCTCAGCCCTTTCACCTATTCTATTTAATATATTTTTGAATTCTTTTGCAAGACGAATTCAGGAATTAGGAATCAGTACATATATTTATGCAGATGATATTTTGTTGGTCTATGATTTATCCCCTTCAACATTAGATCTGAGCCCTCTTTTGGATGGTTTGGATAGGATAGAAGAATGGTTGGGGGAACATGGTATTGAATATGTCAAAAACAGTAGCATGTTGTATTTCTGGTGACAAGGTGAAAGATGCATGAAGTCTGTACTGTGGCACAGACATGATTTTATAGGCTTCACACGTGTTGATTTGCACCATTAACTCCTCTGTGCCAAACCTTCCAACCTTCTGGCTTCACTAATGAGGATAATCTTGACAGGTTCCAACATAAGCATTATCCCCCCCCCCCTCTTTTGCGAAGGCGTAGCGTGGGTTTTAGCGGAGCAGCTATCGTCTCTGCTGGCGCTAAAACCCGCGCTATGCCTTTGCAAAAGAGGGGGTATATTTGTTTGTTTGTTTATTTATATTCCGCTTTTAGCAAGACAGAGCACATAGCAACATACAAGCATCTAAAAAAATATTGAAAATTTCACAATACATAACCAAACCATCAAATCCTGCCAGAACTGAGTTATTACAAATTTTTTTTCCCCACGCTAAACACCAATGAAACCAACCACAGCATGAGTCTAGAAGACAAATGCAGACTCGAGTCTGGAAGAAGAATGCAGACTTGGTCTCCATACTTCATCAGCGACAACAAATGTTGTTTCAATAGTTTTTAAAAAAAAATTCCCCCACCCTTGCCTGCTTCTTAATGTAAGATGGAAGTTTATTCCATTCTTCAGGGGCAGCACAGAAAAAAAAACCCGAGTCCCGACTGTCTGCAATCTAACCTCTCTCCTTGCTGGTATCGTCAGTTCACGGTGCATCAAGGAACGTAACTGTGGTGGAGAATTATATGAGGTCACACACTGCACCAGGTAGCAAGGAGTACGACACAGTCATATTGACACAATATTGATATTGTCACCTAGGACATGGGGAAGATGAAGATGACCTGAGAGTGTTGGGAAGGAGTGAGGCTATACCAGGTGTTTTTGAAGGATCAGTAAAACGGAATAAAATGGAAAGTCTAAGCGGGTCTAATCATAAACCCTTTTCCTCTTTTCCTTTGCCATGGCAACTAGTTGGCATGATTTAAGAATAGTTTATCAATTCTCCCTCACCATGCTCCTGTAATCTATTTAACAGAAAGTAGTATAATGAATTATAGGGTCTATTTATTACAACCAATTAAAAACAGGTCTGAAATCTGTAGGGAATATCGCATACCATCATTGATAATATATGGGTATGATCAGCCATGCTAAAGCATCTGTGTTGTTGGCCATAGCACCTGTCAGATTCTCCAGGCTTCCCCTTGTGAGAAAATGGCCACTGTAGTTCATTAACTCCAACTCACTCCTGGATGGTGACTCCTAATAAATAGACAAAGGGCTCCAAGATGATTAAGGGGTTGGAGGAGCTGCCGTATAGTGAAAGATTAGAGAAACTGGGCCTCTTCTCCCTCGAACAGAAGAGATTGAGAGGGGCCATGATCGAAACATTCAAGGTACTGAAGGGAATAGACTTAGTAGATAAGGACAGGTTGTTCACCCTCTCCAAGGTAGGGAGAACGAGAGGGCACTCTCTAAAGTTGAAAGGGGATAGATTCCGTACGAACGTAAGGAAGTTCTTCTTCACCCAGAGAGTGGTAGAAGACTGGAACGCTCTTCCGGAGTCTGTTATAGGGGAAAACACCCTCCAGGGATTTCAAGACAAAGTTAGACAAGTTCCTACTGAACAAGGACGTACACTGGTAGGGCTAGTCTCAGTTAGGGCGCTGAACAAATTGAACAAACTGAACAAATTGCAGCTCTACTCTCTCGAGGAACGTAGGGAGAGGGGAGACATGATCGAAACATTTAAGTACCTCACGGGACGTGTCGAAGTGGAAGATGATATTTTCTTTCTCAAGGGACCCTCGGCCACAAGAGGGCACCCGCTCAAACTCAGGGGCGGAAAATTTCATGGCAACACCAGAAAGTATTTCTTCACAGAGAGAGTGGTTGATCATTGGAACAAGCTTCCAGTGCAGGTGATCGAGGCAGACAGCGTGCCAGACTTTAAGAATAAATGGGATATCCATGTGGGATCCCTACGAGGGTCAAGATAAGGAAATTGGGTCATTAGGGCATAGACAGGGGGTGGGTAAGCAGAGTGGGCAGACTTGATGGGCTGTAGCCCTTTTCTACCGTCATCTTCTATGTTTCTATGATGGGTCATTTGGCCTGTATCTGCCATCATGTTTCTATGTTTCTATAATCAGAAAGTTCTATGACATCACAATGCAGGTGTAAAGAGCCTTAGCCTATAGGAAGAGGAGATGCAAATGTTAAGAGCCTTAGCCAATAGGGAGAGGAGGAGAGAGTGGCTGCTGCAGACACCAGAAAGTATTTCTTCACAGAGAGAGTGGTTGATCATTGGAACAAGCTTCCAGTGCAGGTGATCGAGGCAGACAGCGTGCCAGACTTTAAGAATAAATGGGATACCCATGTGGGATCCCTACGAGGGTCAAGATAAGGAAATTGGGTCATTAGGGCCTAGACAGGGGGTGGGTAAGCAGAGTGGGCAGACTTGATGGGCTGGAGCCCTTTTCTGCCGTCATCTTCTATGTTTCTATGATGGGTCATTTGGCCTTTATCTGCCATCATGTTTCTATGTTTCTATAATCAGAAAGTTCTATGACATCACAATGCAGGTGTAAAGAGCCTTAGCCTATAGGAAGAGGAGATGCAAATGTTAAGAGCCTTAGCCAATAGGGAGAGGAGGAGAGAGTGGCTGCTGCAGACACCAGAAAGTATTTCTTCACAGAGAGAGTGGTTGATCATTGGAACAAGCTTCCAGTGCAGGTGATCGAGGCAGACAGCGTGACAGACTTTAAGAATAAATGGGATACCCATGTGGGATCCCTACGAGGGTCAAGATAAGGAAATTGGGTCATTAGGGCATAGACAGGGGGTGGGTAAGCAGAGTGGGCAGACTTGATGGGCTGGAGCCCTTTTCTGCCGTCATCTTCTATGTTTATGTTTCTATGTTTCTATGGTCTTTGACCAGAGGGCCGCCGCGTGAGCGGACTGCTGGGCACGATGGACCACTGGTCTAACCCAACAGCGGCAATTCTTATGTTCTTATGTTCATCCTAGGCAATCACCTATTTATGCTAATGGTTAAACTAGGCCTGATTAAGTTACTTTATATAGTTACAAATTTTCAATCTTTAACTGCAGATGATTTCCAGACAACTATCCTGCCCTTGAACTACTGTATGTGATCAGATTGAAATCTGGGACAATACTCTGGGATCAGCTCTTGATCTCTCTGTACCTCCCAAATTAGTTACTTCTAAACGACGTTTACGGCAGCCCTGGTTTCACTCAGGCCTTTCTCTCTTGAGACGCCAATTGCGAAGGGCGGAGCGCTCCTGGAGAAAGAATCCTTCTGTGTCTTCCAATGCATGATTTAAATCTCTCTTTAAGTTTTATTCTATCTCCTTAAAGAAAGCTAAACAAAATGACATAAATAGGACTCTGCAACGAGACTTGAACAATTCCCAATTGTACCGTTTGGTTTTTTTTTGTTCTCTGTCTGGAATATCTTCTGCTAATAGTTCTTCACCTCAATCGCCGATCCCCCCCTTAGTGCCGAAGACTTTGCCAATGGCTTTTCTGAAAAGATCTCTCAGCTCAGGAAATCATTAGTAAGTCTCTCCCCTTCTCCTTCACTGACAACTCCAGACTCCGTCCCTTCTTTCTTACCGCACCGTATGCCCGGAACAGGCTGCCTGAATCAATACGTCATGCTCCATCCCTAGCAGTCTTCAAATCTAAGCTAAAAGCCCACTTTTTTGAGGCTGCTTTGAACTCTTAACTCCCACTCACTGCTGTCAGATACCTAGACCCTCTACCATAATCTCCCCAACCCTGAGGTGTCCTGTCTGTCTGTCCAAATTAGATTATAAGCTCTTCTGATCAGGGACCGTCTATTGAATGTTAAACGTGCAGTGCCGCGTACACCTTTCAGCGCTGTAGAAATGATAAATAGTAGTAGAAGCAGCTAGAGAAAGGGATTTTAAAAAAGGGAGGGGGCATTTAAGAAGAAAAAAGTCCCTTTGCTTTTGAAACTTAAGCTTAACATGGTTTTAGTGCTGACAGTGTGGTTGTTCTCTCTAATTGTTCAACATGCCGTTTCTTTGATATGACAAAAAATAAAAGATGGGAAAAAAAAAAAAAGGTTGATTGCCGTGTAAATACAAGACAGTAAAAAAGATAAAAGTATCTTGTGATTTTTTGTCTTGTTAGTACTGGTCTCCAGGGGGGAATCCAGCAGTTGCCATGGTGAGCTTTTCGCACTCTGGTTTCCTTCCTCGCACTTCAGTGTTTTGCTTGTAAGTGCAACTCCAGATATTCCCTTAGATTTCACAGAAGTCTGTGTGTGTGTACTTGCTATATTTAGGAAGGTGCACATTTGGGGGGTTGGTTTCGTGGCAGGAATGTTTTCAAAATTGTCAAGGATGATCAAATAACACTGAGCGCGTGCATCAAAATACGGTAAGAGATGGGCTTAACGCGTTTTAATACAGGACTTTCTTGGGCGCTAATGCGATCTAAAAATAGGACTTTTTTTTTTTTTTTTGTAGGTTGATAATTTTCCCATTAGCGCGTGAGCTCTGCAAACTTGATTTATGTGGGAGCACTTACCACTTCTTACGAGGGGGGGGGACGCTGGAAAGTTCTCAGCCCAATCAACAAAGTCGGGACAGTCTCCATCGAGGGCTACACACGTGGTCCAGCGATTTTCCACTTTTTATTTTTTGTTCCGTAGTTTTCCAACAGAATGAAGAAAGTGGGAAACCACTGGACTGAGGCCCCCCCCCCCTCTTATTAAGCCGCAATAGGGTTTTTTAAAGCTGGCCACCGCGGTAAAACCTCCGACGCTCATAGAATTCCTATGAGCATTGGAGCTTTTCGCACAGTGGCCGGCAATTTAAAAAAAAAAACCAAAGGGGGCCTAAGTATATAGCCCTTGATGGAGACTGCCCCAACTTTGTTGGTTGGGCTGAGAACTTTTCAGTGACCCCTCTTATTTAGAAGGTAATAACTTCTCCTGCGTTAACCCTACATTATCCAGTTAGCACATGCCAATACGGACCCAATCTCTGCCCATAACACCCCCCTCCCAAAAAATACTGTACCATTTGTATGTGCTGACAGGCAAATTACTGTTTGGGAAAAAAAAAGAATTGAACAAATCCAATACTAAGCTAATTTCTACCAACCATTTTAAACATAATAATAACTTTATTCTTCTATACCGCCATAGTCAAATGACTTCTAGGCGGTTCACATCGAAGAAGGCTGGACAATCAGCGAATTACAGAATAGAGCTGGATAATAAGGCAAATTGTAGAATGAAGCGAATTACAGAATAAAGTGAATTACAGAGTAAAGCTGGACAATCGGTGAATTACAGAATGCAAGAAGTGAGGATACAACTTATTAACACAAGAAATAGATAAAAGGAAAATATGAATCTTAAGTATGTAATATAGGTCTCATGTACGCAACCCAAGGAATGAAACTGGACAATTGATGAATTGTGGAATGCAGAAAGTGAGGGAACAACATATTACACAAGAAATAGACAGAGGGAAAATATAACTTTGTAAGTGGTGAGGCTTCTGTTTAGGAGATAAATCTGTCAAACAGTACGGTTTTAATTACTCTCCGAAAGGCGCCGTAGGTTAGCCTGGCTCCGTTGATGTAATTACCCAGCCAGGATTCCTGTTTGTTTGCTTGGAACATGAAGGACCTGTCCAAAAAGGATTTGTATTTGCAGCCGCTGATCTTTGGGTATGTAAATATGTTACGGTTTCTGGTTGGCCCTGTGGGGTTGTGTAGTACGAATGATTAGCAGGGAAGGGGTGACCTAGGGGTTAGAGCTGATCCCAGCCTGCTTCTTGTGACGCTGGGCAAGTCAGTTAATCCCCCCCCCCCCCCATTGCCCCAGGTACATTAGATAGATTGTGAGCCTGCTTTGGGTGAATCTCTCCAATAAAATATCGACCATATATGCTCAAGTCTTCATTCCACATTCCAAATCCCACTACACAACCCCTAACCAGATAGAGAACCGAGATCTGAAACCCTAAGTCACCTTGAACCTTGGAGTTACTGCATTTTGAGAGCTTATTGTTCTCCGATAGTCAAGATTTTTTTCTGCATCAGGTTTCTAGTTGGGACTTAAGTGGATGTTTCAGCTCCTGAAGAAATTTGCGAAACGGAGCTCTGTCGAGCGGAGACAACCACCCGCTGGGACTCAGATAAGTTTGCCAGTGAACTGTGAATGAATTGTGATTATTTTTTCTTATCCTTTTTTTTCATTTTGAGCACTTAAGCGCTTTTGAAAACACTTTATTGTGGGGCGGGGCTCTTTGAGTCGTCCGCATTGGCCCTCCACTCGCCTCTCAGAAGCCTTTTGCTGAGCGTGTATTTATTTATATATATTATCTGGCATTATTTATTATTATGGAGACCGTATGATATACGGGGAAGGACTTAGCCTGTTTTTTTAACCTGGTGCTGGTCTAATCTAATCTAGTCTTCAATTTATATGCCGGGTCATCTGCCAACAGAGCTCGACTCGGTTCACATGTAATTAAGACTAGAGTACATAGGAAAGCGAGCACAGAAGAAAAAAAGCTGAATTATCGTCAGTTCTTTGATACTATAGTTAAGCCATTTAAATGCTGTGTGAACAGCAGAGTTTTCAGGGCTTTCCAAAATTGTTGTAGCTGGCCTAGCAGTCTAATGGAGTCAGGAAGTCCATTCCACATCTCTACCAGCTTTCAAGGCAAAAGATTGACTAAGCTTTCCTATAGATTTAATACCCTTAACCCTTTCAGGACCATAAGGATCGTAGGCCAATTTTTGTGGTTTTGACGACATTTTTATGGTAAAAAGGGCTTGCAGATGCCAAAAAATTGATTTTTTTTGTGAAATATAATTATTTTTATTTTAAAAAATCACACTTCTGGCTTATGGACAGTGTGGCAAGTGAATCTTCTCGTCAATCTAGCAACGACGCTAATGAATGAATGTCGGAACCAGTTTGTTTACATAAAGGCAGTATCATATGGAATCCGTACATATCAAATTTAGAACTGTAGACTATCCCAATCAAAATGGATAGGATTTTAAAGTTATGGGACAAATATGTCCCTTGGTCCTGAAAGGGTTAAAAGAAGGGAAAGATAGTTTATATCTCTGTGTGTTCCTCAAATGGCAAGATCTGAAGGGGTTCCAATATAAGGGAACTAAAGGATCAAATATTCTTCCATAGACAAGCTGAAAGATAATACATGCACATTTAAATTGAATCCTGAAGCGGACTGGAAGCCAGTCAAGCTTTCTCAACAAAGGAGAAACATGAGCGTACTTTCGCTTCTCGAATGTAAGCTTAGCTGCCATATTTTGAATCAGCTGAAGTCGTTTTGGACTGCCCTGCTTAATGCCATAAGTCCTTTGCCTGGAGCCAAAAAAGTTATAAAAGCCCATACTCAGGTGTCTCATTATTAAGTCAGTAGTATTTAAGCCCGTTACATTAATGGGTGCTAGAATAGATGTCTGTCTTTCTGTCTTTTTCTCTCTCTCCCTGCCCCTTCTGTCTTTCTTTATCTGTCTCTCCCGCTGTCTATCTTTCTTTCTTTCTCCCTGCCCAGACCCTCACTGAAGCTGCCTTCCAGCTAGGGATCCCTTACCCTTTCAATCCAGTTATGGCTTCCACTTTCCAGTGGCTATCCCATGTCTCTCTCCTCACCAACCCAGGCCCCAACTCCCAATCAGGCATCTTTTTCCTTCCCCACCCACACATCAGTAGCAGCGGCAGCAGTCCTGACTTGCCAACCCCCCCATTCCTTACCCAAAGCAGCAGTGGCAGCGCTGTAAACAGGCTGTTCGCGGCCAGCCCCGACGGGGCCTTTCTTCTACCGCATCCGATTATTATGTCATGATCTAAAATGTAATGTCATGGTCTACATTCCTATGCCCTGTTCTGCTTTATTATGTATGTAAACTTGTAACCCGTTCTAAGCTCTTCTGGGAGGACGGGACATAAATCCAAACAAATAAATATGTTAATACATCTAAATAAAATAAATAAGTATCGCAAATGGATGTAATGCCTAATAACATAAGATTTCAAGAAGTACCAATTTCAATTCTCTGATGAAAATAGTCAAAACAAGAGAGAAGCGAGGTCATTCTTCCCTAGTGAGCATGAAAACCAAACTGACATGGGTCAAAGCAAGTTATCGGCAAAGTCCTGCAATTGAATCAAAACCTCTTACATTACATTACATTGGTGTCTTCTATCTCGCCAATACCTTTCAGTTCTAGGGGGTTTACAACAAGAGTTGGCCTGGGCATTCCCAGGGAGAATACATGGCTAATAGATGTAGTATGCGTCGGGATCTATGGAGGGTTGATCAGGTTTAGTGAGATCTTTTGACAAATTTCTTGAATAGAAAAGTTTCAAGTTCTTTCCTGAATGTTTTGTAGTTGGGCGTCATAGTCAGGAAATTGGAGAGGAGGCGGTCTAGTTTCGCGGCAGTCTAGTCCATCGTATATTTGATCGGGGGGGTGAGTAAAGTGTGCATGAGTTCTCCTTGGTCTGGATGTGTTTTTCCTGATTAGGCGGTTGCTCTTGCCCCGATCGTGTCGGGACCGCCAAGACGAAGCAGCAGGACACCGGTAGGAGCTTCTACATGATGGGGGGGGGGGGTCGGGAGGCTGTGGGGGTGCGAGCGGTCCTTTGGGGTGGGGGTGCGGGTGCGTGCGAGCGGTCCTTCGGGGTGGGGGTGCGAACGGTCCTGCGGGGGGGTGTGTGAATCAGACGTGGGGGGGAACTATGTAAAAAAAATTTTGTACAACGCGCTCACGCGTATAACGCGCAAGGGTGTGCGCGGTACGTAAAAACCACGTATAACGCGCGCGTTATATGCGAGAAAATACGGTAGATCTTCTGGCAACTCATTTCAAGGATCGTGTCAATGAACTGCATCAAAGGGCTGCTACTTCTGCTCTCTTTAATTAGGAAAAGTTGGCCAGGCGAGGTAACCATGTACTTTTTTTAGTATTAAATCTTAGTTGTTTACTTCCAGACCATTCCTCAATCTTCACTGGATCCCTCTTTGTGTTTCCATACATTCCAGGATGTCTACCCTGTGGCAGATTTTGGTATCTTCTAAAAAAAACGAAACCCAATGGTTGTTCCTCAGCAATTACGTACACAAATATTGAAAAGAACCAGCCCAAAAACTAATTTCTGCAGCATATAACTGGTAACTCTCTTTCCCTCAGGGTGAAGTCCATTTATTACTGCTCTTTGCCACTTCTCACTCTACAAATTTCTAACCCATTCAGTTGCTTTTGGGCCCGTACCAAAGGTACTCAATATGCATTTATAAGTCACTTTTGTAGAACTGTGTCAAAGCGTGCTAAAATCAAGTACACCACATCTAGCGTTCTTCCTTGATCCAGCTATGAAGTAACCCAATCAAAGAAATTGAGCATATTTGTCTGACAAAACATGCCTCTAGTAAAACAATCTGCCTTGGATCCTGTAATCCACAGAGGTCAAACTAACTATCGTCTCGGCCTCCTTTTTACTTTCTCTTTTATGGAGAGGAACCACATCCTACCATCATAAGCCCTTTGGAATTAGTCCCACTACCAAGGAAGCATTGAAAAGATAAGACAGAGCTGCCAGAAATCCTCTTATTTCTCCTATTGACCTCAGCTGTGTCCTGATTAGTCTTTAAGATTTGCTACCTCCTCATAAACAGTCCTCAGAAACAGAGAAGACAACCACCCATCAGTAGGAACCATCCACAAATGGGCCAAGGCCCTCGTATGGTAGTGAGTGAGGAAAAGGAGGAAGAGTGAGCATGGAGAGAAAAGGAGGAGGAAATAGAATCTAGGACGGTGAGAGGAATGAGTTTAAGGATTGGAAGGTGGCATGGGCATATGATAGGGAAAGGGGAGGATAGGACTTTGAATAATTGCTAGGCAGATAGAAAGTTAGGCATGGATTTGAGGGGGGGGGGGGAAGAGGGAGATCTAGCTTGGACAATGGAGGGATTGGGCTTTCATCAACCAGATACACATTAGGCATGGCAACATTCTCACCACAAATCCATAAATCCCAAGTGCCATAAATACTAACATGGGTTGGGCCTTTCTAGTCACAGCTATCGTGTTGGTTTCAGTCTGAGCTAGGAATCAATACACGGTGATATCTCCCAACCTAGACATTCAGAAGGCCATTGATATATTCAAGTGAATGTGTAAGATGTGGACTAATCCTTAGATGGGATAAAAACCTTGGTACATTGATCTAAAGACATTGAAGAGTGACGGACTATTAACCACCAGAGCAGCCAAACTAGACCGCCACATCTCCAATCTGCTGACTACGACGCCCAACTACAAAACATTCAGGAAAGAACTTAACACTTTTCTGTTCAAGAAATTTGTCTAATGATCTAACTAAACTGGATCGACCCTCCACAGACCCGACGCATAATACATTTACATTTTCCCCTCTGAATCCGTGGATTCAGTTATTCGCGGTTTTAAACCCAAAAACCCATTTTAAATTTTAAGGCTATTTTAAGCCTTGTAAGCCCCCCCCCTTTAAGACTTACCTGGTGGTCTAGCGGGTTTTCGGGGCAGGAGCGATCTTTTCACGCTCCTACCCCGTGCAGATCGCTCACAGGAAATGGCTCAAGAGACTACGGGAGCTCAAGGCAGCCATTTCCTGTGAGCGATCTGCACAGGGCAGGAGCATAGGAATATCGCTCCTGCCCTGAAAACCCGCTAGACCACCAGGTAAGGCTTAAGGGGGGCTTACAGGCCTTAAAATAGCCAGGGGGAAGCGGGGATTAGCCATGTTGCCTCGGATCCTGTAACCCATTAGATTCAAGGAAATACACTATCCTTTCTTTCAGCAACACTTCCATTATTTTTCCAACAACTGAAGTGAGGCTCACCGGCCTGTAGTTTCCTGCTTCATCCCTGTGACCACTTTTATGAATAGGGACCACATCCGCTCTCCTCCAATCCCCAGGAATCACTCCCGTCTCCAGAGATTTGTTGAACAAGTCTTTATTCACATTTTTTTAATATTTGCCGGCCAGCTCTGCCCCTAACCCCCATGGATACAGAGGGAGAAGTGTATTAACCATGTAATCTCCCTGGGAATGCTCTTGCCAACTCTTGTTGTAAACTGCTTAGAATTGAAAGGTATTGGCGGGATAGAAGACACTAATGTAATGTAATGTGATGGTCAGGAGGTTCTTGCATAACAGCTCCAAAGGGGATCAACACAGATAAGATTTGCTATGATCGTCCCCATTAGTGAAAGCAGTAAATGGAAGGACTGTTAACCAATAAGAGGTCTGTTTGAGACGACCCTCAAGGGATTCGCAGTATTGTTCTAATGGTTCATAGTGCTTAAGGAAATTATCAGTGCCATCTAGATAATTGAACGTCAGTTTATCTAAGCTGTTGTGCTATTTTTCCGAAGGTCATTAGGAGTGAGTACTGATTGCCAAGTGCCTAATTTGTGGCTCAAGAACGCTCTCACTTCTGCTTCTATTTGCATCCATTTTCTGCAGTCCTACCCTGAGCTCAGTGAAAATCACACCGAAATATCTAGTAAGCAATTCCACATTTTCCTCATCTTCCTCACAATGCAATATTGTACTTCCTCCTGCCACTACCATACCTACAAAAAAACCTCTTCTCTCCTTGTTTAGTCATTTCAGCTGTTTATTTTTTTATGTTTCCATCTTTGCCGTCCTGACTGCTTTCCCAGCCTCTTTTACCTTTTGTCAGATATTTTTGCCCATTTCACTGTTTCTGCATTCTTTTATAGTTTATGAATCCTTTTTTTTTTCCTTCTTTTCAGCTACTTTGGAAACCATTGTGGCCTCTTCTTCTCTGCTTTATTCACTTATAATTGAATATGATGGGTTATTTATTTTTCATGAATTGTTATTATACCTTCACTGCTGACAAGTGGAGAAATAGCTTAGTAGTTAGAGAAGCTGGCCGAGAACCAATGAAGCTTAGGGATGCGCATTAATTTGAAATGATGTGGGAAATGTCAGGGCTGTTTTGTGTGCCATTAATAGGGTGCACTCTAATTAAAGAATGTGCACACGATCACCCCGACTCTGTATATGGCGCTGTAATAGCGTGAGCAAGGGTTGGGGGTTAGGCCTGTGCCAAAACAGACAAATACACATGTAGACAGTAAGAAAAACCTCTTTATTAACTCAAAATCCTGAGTCCTGTTACTAGGGTTACCAGATTTTCCGTCGGGAAAATCCGGACCCTAAGACCCGCCCCCAGGCCTGCCCAGATCCACTCATCCCCGCCCTGGTCCCGCCCTGCCCCAGCCCCGCCTCCGATCCCGCCCCCTGCTGCCTGCTCTTGTTGGGCAGGACATCTGCACATGCGCAGATGCTCTACTGCACAAAGGAAAGCTTTTCAAAACCCAGACCAAAGTGCCGGGGTATGAAAAGCCATCCGACCCCCGGACATGTCCTCAAAAGGACGTCTGGTAACCCTACCTGTTACTTCACTAAACTAAACTAAACTTTAAGTTTATATATCGCATCCTCTCCATAATTATAGAGCTTGGCACGGTTTACAAAAGCTTAATATAAGGAAGGAACAGCATAATGGGGTTGGAGGTTGAGTATAGGGGAGAAGAGAGCATTACATTTTTTTGAATAGCCTAGTTTTCAGGTGCTTTCGGAATAGTTGGAAGGAGCCCAGATTCCGTAGTGGGGCAGTAAGATTATTCCAAAGCCCTGTGATTCTGAAGAAGAGAGATTTCCCCAATTTTCCCGCATAGAGGATACCTTTTAGCGAGGGGAAGGATAGTTTAAGTTTTTGGGTGGACCTGGTGGTATCAGGAGTCGAGGAGTTCCAAGATAGTGGAATTAGGGGAGGGAGGATGCCGTGTCGGATCTAAATGAACCCTGGAAATTACTGGGAGCCAGTGAAGTTTGGACAGAAGTGGGGAAACACGATCGAATTTGCATTTTGCGAAGATCAACTTGGCCGCAATGTTCTTCACAGGGTTACTTCACAGGGTCAGGCATACAAGAAACAGTTTCTTCAGTCAGTAAGCAAAAGTCTTGAGATGGGTCTGTGGCTTACAAGACCCAAAACACCATCTGTGGCCTCTAGTCAAGAAACAAGGTCCTCAGAACAGCATGTAAGATTGTGCATTTTGAGAAAGTTTAAGTGTGGTGTGTTTATTTATGTTAATGTGTGTGGTTGTTTGGGTTGTATTTTATTTTTGCAGCTCACATAGATTTTTGGATATGCAGGATATAAATATTTTAAAATAAATAAATGTAGTCAAGCTATATACTGGAGGGGGTCTAGCATTATTCATCGCAGCTGTTTGATCATGACCATTTCAGCGCTGAATGGATGCATTGACCTAGATCCACGGAGGAACACGAAGCAGCAGCGGCAGGTGCATTTGGAGGCATAGGAGTGATTTCTCCTTGAAGGCAAATTGCTTTCAAGGGCCTAACTCCCTCCAGATGCCTAAAATCTGCTGCAATTAGCATTTGGGTGGAAGCCCCTTCTACGCTTCCCAGGAGTGCAGGTGGCCCTCTCCTCACTTATCTCCCCCTACATTCCCCCCCCCCCCCCCCAGTGAACTCCACGCTGCTTCAATTTTGTGTATTGACTATTGTAACATTATGGGCTCCTTTTACGAAGCCGCATTAGCGGTTCAACGCGCGTAACAGCGCGCTCTAATTTGCCGGCCACGCTAGATGCTACCGCCTCCTCTTGAGCAGGCGGCAGTTTTTCGGCTAGCGTGGGGGTTAGCGCACGCTAAAAAGTTGCGTGCAATAAAGCCGCTAACGCGGCTTCGTAAAAGGAGCCCTATGTATTTGGGATCTTACAAGAAAATTTTCAGAAGACTGAGAATAATTCGGCTGACCGACTGGTTTTTGGTCTGAAAAAAATCGGAGTATGTTAGCCCTTACTAGCGACAGTTACACTGGTTACCAATAGAGGCAAGAGTTTTCTTCACATTCGCTTGCATCTGCTTTAAAACGGTAATTGGCTCGGCTTCAATTTACCCTTCCTCTCATTTTGAGCTGTGTAGACCCACCAAGGTAAGGCTAGACTCAGTTAGGGCGCTGGTCTTTGACCAGAGGGCCGCCGCGTGAGTGGACTGATGGGCTCGATGGACCACTGGTCTGACCCAGCAGCGGCAATTCTTATGTTCTATCCGAAATTAAAATCCTGCCGATACAAGAGTTTCTTAATAGAGAACCCTTGCATTTCAGGCAGGCAAAATGGTGACTTGGTTAGGTGCAATTATTTCTCAGGCCTTGTCTTATTGTTCTTTTAGAAAACTAGTGAAGACTAATTTGTTTGTCAGATTTGTTACAATGATGTTGTTGTTCTCCTTTGCTTGTATTTCCTGCACATTTGTATTTTCACTGATTGTCCAGTTCTCTTTGATGTGAACCGCCTAGAACTGCTGGTGTGATGGTATATAAAAATAAATTTATTATTATTAAGAACATAAGCATGGCCTCACTGGGTCAGACCAATGGTCCATTAAGCCCAGTAGCCCGTTCTCATGGTGACCAATCCAGGTCTCTAGTACCTGACCAAAACCCAGGGAGTAGCAACATTCCAGCATCTCAAAGAATAGCAAGATTCCGGAACCCCAATGAGAGCAACATTCCAGAGCTGAGATTGTGATGTCATAATGCCTCAGTCCACAGTGCCTCAGAGCCAACCTCATCAGTGATGTTGCAATGCCTTCATTGACCTATACTTGGCACAGTCATACTGGGTCAAACCAATGGTCCATCAAGCCTAGTAACCCGTTCTCACGGTGACCAATCCAGGTCACTAGTACCTTGCCAAAACCCAAGGAGTAGCAAGATTCCATACAGAATCCCAAGGAGTAGCAAGATTCCATACAGAATCCCAAGGAGTAGCAAGATTCCATACAGAATCCCAAGGAGTAGCAAGATTCCGGAATCTCCAGAGTAGCAACATTCCATGCTACCGATGCAGGGCAAGCAGTGGCTTCCCCCTTGTCTTTATCAATAACAGACTATGGACTTTTCCTCCAGGAACTTGCCCAAACCTTCCAAATGGCTCAAGGGCAGGTCTAATTTTTGCTCCCTCTCACAAAGCCCGATAGCACAGGCTGCTGTGGTAACTGCCCAGAAGCCTATAGGGATTTAAAGGATTTCAGGGCTTTTGCTGCACGGTAACTGCTAACGTGGCTTTGTAAAAAGGCTCATATTATATCTTGGTTACTTCTACAAACATTTGCCTATTTAGACTCTGATGCTCTGAAGATTCTGTTGAATACCTATATATTTTAATTGAACTTGTAATTTGGGAAGAATTTATTTTTACTATCATATGATGTTGCGTTGTATATTTGTAGTCTATGTTTTCATATTGGTAAAGCTATATGCCAACCCTTCTTAATGAGATTATTGTAATTATGTTGTCTGGACTTGTGAATTGTCTACCTTTTATTGTATATTGCCTTAATGTTATACCAAAAGGCAGTATATTATTTAATAAACAATAAACTGTAAACCATTCAAGGCTAATGGCCCAGTCTCTTATTTTCCAGCTCTATGGCTTAGCAAATGTCAGCACTTCAACCTCCACCCTAGAGGGGGCGCTGAACTGTTCTCAGCCCAACCAAGAAAGCTTTCAAGTTTTATTAAAAATTTGATTAATCGCCTAAACAAAGTTTCAAGAACGACATGGATATGGTTCAATCAATCAATGATCTTAAACAATGTCAAAACATAGAATTTCATTTCCGCAGATTGGCACTTAACAAAATAAAATAACACTCTTTTCAGCCACAGTGGCAAAATAACGCTCAGCATTTAAGAAGTTGGTTGTTTGGGCCGAGAACCTTTCAGCACCCCCTCGTATTTGAAGACAAAGCCTTTCACTATAGAGACTACTGTATATCAGATTGTCCTGTCAAATTCCCCCCCTCCCTCCATAGTAATGTACAAAATCACAAAAAATTAAAGTGCTCCTTTTAGGGTTACCAGACATCCGTGAAAACCCGGACATGTCCTCTTTTTAGAGGACTGTACGGGTTCCCGGACAGAGTTTCCAAAACCTGACAGTATGTCCAGGTTTTGGAAAGCCTCAACGAGCTCTGGCCATATCTGGAGGACATCTCAGCATGCGCTGATGACGTCACACACACACACACACACACACACACACACACACACACATCCAAATGTGGCCGGAGCTTGTTGGGGAAAAAGAGAAGGTTTGTGGGGGCAGGGCTGGAGGTTGAGCTGGGAGGGGCTAGGGCACACCGGGGCAGAGCTGAAGGCGGGGCCAGAGGCTGAACAGGGCAGGGCCATGTGTCTGGATTTTTGTGGCCCGAAAAATGGTAACCCTAGACCCATCCATTATGCCCAGATGAGATTTCACACACACTCAGGTATTGAGATGCACAGATTTAAGGAGAGTAAAAAGGAAAAAAAGCATAATGAAGGCAACGGAAGAATTAGTGACACAAGGTCAGAGTACAGATCACTTTAATGGCAGAGCTCCTGCAAGAAGAACTTCAGTAAAACCTTCCTCAATTTTCATTCAAAATTCAGCAGCTCCTTCTTTAAACATAAAAGCAACTCCAGTCAATCAATATCCTCTGCTGTTAAAGGTTCCTCTGTGTAAAATTATCTTCCAAGCTGTGGATAAATTATTACCACTCATGCATCCTCTTAAGCTGTCTTTCTCAAAATTATTTTGCTAGGGAAAATAAATGATTGAAACCACTTTTGAACACTATTCTCAGATGAAACGCTGAAAAGGAGAATCGGATCCCAGCAGTTCAACAGATTGGTCTTTGTTGTTTATTTTGGTTTCTTCACTTCAACATAAAAACGCCATTCACCAAAATTTAGTGAAAGGGGGGTAAACAATTTTTAGAAATGTGCAGTGCGCTGCGAAGAGCAAGGTCGCTTGGATTTTGCCATCTATTATGATTTGAAGTAGGATCTCAGTTTGGGTATAAAAGAAGTTTCCTCATGAAAGCCCTAAGTAAATGGGCGAAACAGGTCCCATCAGTACGTTAGATAGAATCTGAGCCCACCGGGACAGAGAGGGAAAACTGCTTGAGTACCTGAATAAATGCATGTAAACCGTTTTGAGCTCCCCTGGGAGAACGGTATAGAAAATTGAATAAAGAAAATAAAATAAATGATACCTGACATAGAGAATTGCTTTAAGCATCATTGTCCACATTAATATTCTACAATCAAAGAAGAATAATCTCTTCATGTCTGCTGCAAGAGAAGTGTTTCGTTTAATAATAGACACTTAGGCCCTGATTCTTCAAAACACGTCTAAAGTTAGGTGCAAGTATAACCGAAAATTCAACGAGGCAGCCTAGACGGAACTTATATGTAGCAACTTAGACGACGTAAAAACGGGTCTAAGTGCCCAGAAGATATTCAAAGTGACCAGAAACAAAGTACATACCCCCACACACTCCCTCAGTGATCACTGACCCCCCCCCTCACACTGCCATAAAAATCTGAATAAAAACTTGACATATCTGCCTCCAGAACATCAGCACCTGGCACTGAAAGCCTAGTAGGGCTGCACAAAGGTAGCTAGTGGGCTAGTGAACCATAGAGAGGAGGACCCAGGCCCATAAGCCACTCCAACCACTGCATACATTGTGAAAAATGTGAGTCCACCAAAAAAAACCCAAAACCCTACTGTACTGCCACATAGGTGGCACTTGCAGCTATAAGGGTTATTGGGGTGGTAGACAGGTGAGTCCAGTAGGTTTTGGGGAGGGAATCACCATGACCTATAAGAGAGTTGTGGTGACATGTTTATGTGGCACCCTTTTTGTGAAGTTCGCAACAGTGCCCTGTAAGGCACCCCACAACTGTGTTGCCATGTCTGGGTGTCCAGTCCATCGCTTTGCTGGCCCCTCCCACGTCCAAAAGGTCGTGTTCTAGCCGTTTCTGACTTGGACAAATTTTTGGACGAGAATGGGGTATAAAGATAGACGACTTAGCGGTCTGGACGGTCAAATGGCTGGACGTGCAGGTAGACGATTCTCATAAAAAATATATTTTGGACGCAGTTTTTGAGAATGGACTTTAGACACTGCCGACTTTGGGCGATTAGTAACTTAGGCCCGAAACGGACGTTTCTTTTGAATATGCCCCTCCACGTGTATAATTACACATTTAGTGCACGCTACAGATTAATGCACGCTAAACGCTAAGGCGCCCATTATATTCTATGATCACTTTAGCATTTAGCGCACGCTGAATCGGTTAGCGTGCTGTCACAGGGTAGACCCTATGACTGATAAGGGTTTTGAGAAAACGCCAGTGCCTAGGACTAGGCAGGGGAAAATACTGTCCCAAAATGGAAGAACCCTACCAACACCTCAACCCAGAACTAGAACCAGTCAGGGAAGGTTTAGTCATGAGCAGGAAAATACCTATTTGTTTTCACTTGAATTAAGGAAGGGGGAACAATATGTGGGTGTAACTAATAATGCTGAGGATAGTGTTCCTAGGGGGAATGTTTACAAGGCAACTCACAACCTTCATGGGGGACCCAATTCAAGGAGACACCGAGAACATTCTAGTCCTAGGATCCGAAGCAGCATACCTCAACAGAATACACAGGCCAGATCTAACCATATTGATTCAGAAATGTTAGAATATTTTGTGAGTGAAGCTTCTGAGAATGAAAAGTATTTAGACACTGAAGAAGTCATGGACTTTAATGAGGGAAATACTGAAACTGACCTGTGGGACATAGAAACTGATTGTGTTTAAATTGAGGTCATGTTGGGACTTTGCCAAAAGCAAATTTAGAAGTTAAAAGGGTTTGCTAATCTGCTGGGAAAGTAAAGGGGCTGGCTGCCCCAGTAAACTCAGGTTTGGAAAGTTTACTGTACAGCTTAAGGCCTTGTGAAGGTTCTTGCAAGCTTCTTTTGAAAGAACCTGAGTTTTTCTAGGCTGTGGCAGTTTGCACTGCACAGCCCTGGCAGTAGTCTGGGATATTTTTTCCTTTTTTGGTTTTCTTTTAGACTGGATTGTGGGTCCTATGGGGCGGGACCACAACCAACGATCACTGTGGGAGGAGGTCCCTTCTGCCCTGAGCTCTGCAGTCAGAAGAGCTCAGAGGCAAGATCTAGTCTGAAGCTGCCAGTAATAATTTTGAATAAGAAAATGAATAAGAAACTATATGAAAGCATTTTTGAAACCAGTTGAATATAGCATTGGAGTTGTAAGCAGTCCCTGATGTCA
The DNA here is from genome assembly GCF_902459505.1 of Geotrypetes seraphini. NCBI lineage: Eukaryota > Metazoa > Chordata > Amphibia > Gymnophiona > Dermophiidae > Geotrypetes > Geotrypetes seraphini. The sequence continues at coordinate 17,860,732 of NC_047085.1, forward strand.
GAGGTTTGGGTGGACCAGGAAGGACCCAGGCCCAAGGGAAGCCATTTTGGACTGTATCTTTGAAAGCCAAGTTTTCTTTGAACCATGAATGTTATTTTGGGGTTTTTTGAAAATTGAAGTTCCAGATGGAATTTAAGTTGGAATCAATCCAAGTGTTTTTACTACTTGAGCCACCATTCCAATTGGGAACTGATTAACCGCTCAGTCAGTGCCGTGTGCTCTGGGCGCTCTCAGCCTGGTGACACACGGTGACAGCGCCTTAGTAAAAGGACACCTTATTTTGAAGGTTTTTGGGATTCATGAATGAAACCCTCCATCCACAATTGAGCCTATGAAGATCATACGATCTCTGGCGTGGATTTCTGAGATCCTTTTCCTTCATTTTACTACTTTCTTGACACTGTTATAAACCTTTTTTGGATTCTGCCTCCGTTTAGACACCTTGGCCCAGATTCTGTAAATGGCACCTAAATTGACTGGCTCCTAAAAAAATGCCACCAGCCAGGTGGCAATCACACTTAGATGCCATTTATAGAATTTCACCTATTGGTGCTTATATAAAAACTTAAATGTGTTGATCCCTCATATATTTGTAAAGAGGCTTTAATCATCTTACAGGACAATTGCAGCTCCCTCTCAGCCATTCACATATCCCCCAATCAGAGAAGTCAAGTGGGAAAAACTATGTGATGGCCTCCTGGCCACACAAGCAGCGAGACTGAACCACCAACTCTCCACTTTGCTGTTAACAATCCCTACAGAACATTCAGAAAAGAAATAAAAACCATACTATTTTTTAAAAAAAACCCATACTACCCAACTATTCGCAAAAACAATCTAATACCACAAGAACCACCTCATCTCTTTGAACCAACCTCACTATTCTCAAATTCCTCTGGAAATGGCCAGATATATCCTTATGTAATCCACCTTGAACCACATGGTAACGGCGGAATAGAAATCACTGATGTAATGTAATGTAATTTTACCGATATCAAATCTCAACTTGGCGAAGTGCAAACTCGCTCAGCCAGCACCGAAACCCATTGCAGGATGAACGCAGAAAACATCAGCATAATTCGAAGGAAATTTAAAGAAACAGAGGTGCTCAAATAATTTGTACCCTGACTTTGCTATGCTTTACCTATGCTCAGAGACATGAAGCTCTTCTAAGGATGAAGAACTTACCACCCAATCATTGCATATGAAAGTAAATTATTTTTCTTATCTTTGATCGTATTGAAAACCAGGAAATAAAAAAACATAATAATAAAAACTTATCTCAGAAAAAATTCAGAGGGTCCCAATGCGGACCATGTTTTGCTGTCTTTCTCAGGGAATCTAATATGGATTCTAACGTGCCTATTACTTTCTATAGATGATTGAATTCCATTAATCAAAGTCCATCTATAGGTCCTGTGTTGATATCATTAGGACTCCCGGTGTGCTTCACTCCTCATTTAACTCTCCCCGGTGTCCAGTCTCTGCAAATAATATGTTATTTTAATGAATGTACGATATACCTCTCCACTTATAAAAGACTAATATTTATCACGCGCTAAAAAGCATAGCACGCCGTAGTAAAAAAGGGGGTTAGTTTTACTTACATAGAGCATATTGCATGGACATGGTATGATATAAATAACATCGCTTGTGTTGCAATCTGAGCAATAAGGTAGAGCATATTCTCTTTGAGGGCTTGGCTGTATAAATTTCTCAGTCTCAACGCTTAGTGGGAACACTGTACATTTACCACATTTTCTATGTCCAAAAGTATCCTCTGGATTTGTGCTTACATGCAGGCCAGGGAGTCTTGATGGTACACAGTTTAGGTAACAAAATTCTAGAATTGGAGGCTGAAATAAGGAATGCCGACCTAGATGTGGTGGCAATATCTGAAACTTGGTTCACGGACTCACATGGGTGGGATATGGCTATACCGGGCTACAATCTACTTCTTCAGGACAGAGAGGGCAGGTTAGGAGGGGGGGGGGGGGTAGCTCTATACATTAAAGAGGACATCAAAACCACTAGGATCACAGATGTCAAGTACACTGGGGAGTCCCTCTGGGTAAACCTGGCAAGAGGCAGAGAAAAATGCCTGTATCTAGGTGTGGTACACAGACCCCCAAGACAACTGGAAGACATGGACGCAGAATTAATTGAAGACATAGAGAATATCACTCTACGAGGAGAAGCTGTACTGCTAGGGGACTTCAATATGCCTGATGCAGACTGGAACTCATTTTCAGCGACAACCAGCAGTACCTTAGGAGGCTCTTAACCTCCATAAAGGGAGCACGTCTCAAACAAATGGTAACAGAGCCCACTAGGGCCCAGGCGATCCTCGACCTGGTACTCACCAACGGGGAAAGCGTCTCAGAGGTCTCAGTAGGAGATACGCTAGCCTCCAGCGACCACAACATAGTATGGTTCAACCTTAGGAAAGGCTTCCCTAGATCAAACACGAAAACAAAGGTACTCAATTTCCGGGGCACAGACTTCGCACGCATGGGAGATTTCGTCCATCGGACGCTGCAGGACCAAGCGGAGACCGATGATGTAGAAGCTAAGTGGTTAACACTGAAATCAACCATACATGAAGCAACTAGCCGCTTCATAAAATCAGTAAATAAACGACAAAGAAACAATAAACCCCAATGGTTCACCGCGGAGATCTCGCACCTCATTAAGGAGAAGAAAAAAGCGTTTCTCTCCTACAAGCGCAAGGTGAAAAGAGAGGCAAAGGTAGAATATAGGACCAGGTCTACAGCGGTCAAAATGGCAGTTAGGGAGGCAAAACTTCGAGTGGAAGAAATTCTGGCAAAAAACAATAAAAAGGGGGACAAATCCTTCTTCAGGTATATTAGTGACAGAAAAAGGAACACAGGCGGGATAGTACGCCTTAGAAGACCGGACGGAAGTTACGCACAGCAGGAGGGGGCGGGGAAGGAGCGGATGGGAGTGGGGAGGGCGGAGAAGAGGGCAAGGGAGAGGCGTCACCGCCCTGGGCGCCTCTCACCCTCGCTCTGCCACCGTGCCCAAGGTGCATTGTGGAGGCCCCTGGGCAAGTTACCCAACATTCCATTGCTCCAGGTACAAAAAAAAAAAAACTAGATTGTGAGCCCACTAGGGACAGAGAAAGTACCTGAATATAACGTGTACAGTGCTGTGTATGTCTAGTAGCACTATGAAATGATTAGTAGCAGCAGTCGTCCATTTGGTCTCTGGAGAGAACTCTTGCATTTCGGGCAGGTAAAATGAATGACTGGCTGGGTAATATTATTACGTGGGCTCCATCTTATTTTATTTGTAGAAATTAGTAAAAACACAGTTTGATCGATTTTTGTAACCTAATGATTTATTGTTTTAATGTTTTTATCTTGCATGTATTTCTGATGATTTGTATTGTATTTTTTTTTTTTTCACTGATTGTCCAGTACTTCTCATTGTAAACCGCCTCGAACTATTATGGCTTTGGCGGTATACAAGAATAAATTATTATTATTATTATTAATGCAGGCAAATTGATCACAGGCATCTTCACGATGGATATGCCGCGGCTGCAGGGTCACCGCAACCGCTCAGGAAGCCGTGGGCAGCTGCGTTTGAAGGATGTCTGCTCCTTTTAAAGCAGTGGTCTCAAACCTGCGGCCCGCCAGGTACTATTTTGAGGCCCTTGGTATTATAACGAATGATTCTTTATGGAAAACTTGTGCCTTAAGTGTCCGGCGGTCACGTTCTGGAACGTTGCCCACCTGACTGCTGTAACCTCACGAAAGTGCTTTCCTGCGTCTGTACGCAATTGTCCTCTCCACTCCACCTCACAATTGCATCTCTTGCAGTTGATACTTTGATAGTTTTTCATTTGCTGCATGTTGCAGTTTATAAATCTTTCCTTAATTGCTTCTGATAATTTCAGATAATCCACATTTTGGATTTGTAGATACTTTGGTCATGCAAAGTTGTCATTTCTTTAATAAGATGTTAACTATTTTTTTTTTCTGCGGCCCTCCAAGTACCTACAAATCCAAAATGTGGCCCCGCAAAGGGTTTGAGTTTGAGACCACTGTTTTAAAGAGTCTTTTGAAACTCGAATATATTCTGGTCTCTTTCTTATAGTTGCCTTGAGTGTAATCACCTGTTTTCTATCACATGTACATTATTTACCATAGCAACAACTGCCGGCAAAGGGAATTAAATTTGATACAATGCACAGTGATGCCTTCAAAAATCTCTGCAGCAAGATAAAACATTAATACCTCTGTGGAGAGCTGATTATTTGAAAAACATAATCATTGGCAAGAGGTGGTGTTATTGGAGGGGGGGGGGGGTAGTGATGGATAGAACTCGATGCTTGGCTACACTGTTGGTTTTTTTTCTATAATATATTATTTGAATAGCACAAAAAGATGCCATTGGCCTCCGTACCTCCCCCCCCCCCCCATCACTAGAGGTGGCGATCCTCGTCTTTTATGCTTAATTCCATGTTGTCAATCATCCTTTCATTTCGCAAGGCGTAAATTGGGTGTCAGAATAAGTTGGAGGGAAGAAGGCATGGTCACCGATACATACATATCTTCAGAGACAGGATCTCGTCTGCAGATGGCTTAGGCTGGCCACATCTGCTATGATCCCTTATGTGCACTGTTCTTAACGTGGGGCTCGACATTCAAACCGATTTTAAGCGGCCCCTGGCTATTTATGTCGCTTGTCTGTGGCTAACTGGGTATATTGAGTGGCACTTAGCAAGCTGAGCTGGCTATTTTCTGGGTGGCACGGAGATGGAGTCGGCACTTCACCAGTTAAGTGTCGGTTTTATTATACATACCCTACTTTATATTCTAAGCAGTTTACATCCAGGTACTCAAGTATTTCTCCCTGGGCTCACGTACCAGTTCTCCACTTAACCGGATAAGTTAGCCAACAAATCGAACCACCTAAAGCACAATCCTATCTTTATCCAGTTTCACTTATCTAGTTAAATACTGAATATCTCATTTAATCAGATAGGTATTAGCTGGTTATGTATAACCAGATGGTCCAATCCAATCCTTGGTTTTATTTACCGACTCATCCCTCCAATAGGGCTTGACTCAGTTAACAAAAATATTCACAGAACATATAAAGATGTTGGATAATCATTAGTCTAAAGTAGAGGAATCAGTCAGAAATTTCTGAAATGGATAGGCTTTCAACACTTTCCAAAAGATTGATAAGTGAAAAAGGAGGTCTAATTTCTGAAGAGAGTTCATTCCAAGTTTTTGTGAACAAGAAAATAAAAGATCGGCAAAAGTTGCCCATAGTTTTGATTCCCTTAACAATAGGAAAGGCAAGTTTATATTTCTGATCTCTCCTAAAATTAGATTTTTCACAGGAATTAAAAGAGACAGGAACCAAGGGAGAAAAAAAATCCCATACAAGATTTTAAATATCACACTAGCACATTTAAATTGGATTATCCAATAGACTGGGAACCAGTGTAGTGTTCTCAGCATAGGTGTAACACTAGACTGGTCAAGGAGAGTGGCCGGAAATAGCCTGGCATTGAATATCCAGAGAAGCTGTTGGTAAAAACCAAACAACACTGACCACTACCAGCTGAATATCAACCCTATAGTATGTATTTGGTTTTCTATATGAGTCTATAACATACATGTCTCCAGAGTATAATGTTTACATTTGCCTTTTCTCCAACTTCTTCTTCACATCAACTGGAATATACAACACAGCAATTGATCATTCCCTCATCCAAAGGAGTCAAATACAAACATATATCCAATACCCTTTTCACTTATGAAACATAGATACATAGAAAAATGACGGCAGAAAAGGGCCATAGCCCATCTAGTCCGCCCACACTAAAGATCCCCTTCCCTAAATTTATTCTCCCAGATATCCTATATCTCATCGAGTCTGCCTATTCCGATGACTCTCCTCCCACTATTACCCTCTTAGAGATCCCACATGCGCATGCCATTTATTCTTAAAATCTGGCACGCTGCTGGCCTTGACCACCTGCACAGGAAGTCTATTCCAATGATCAACCACTCTTTCGGTGAAGAAATACTTCCTGAATTCGCCATGAAATTTCCCGCCTCTGCAGCCACAAGAACCTGGAATGGCCTCTCCACAGCCATGACTGAGTCAATTACCTCAGCTTTCGTAAAAAAACAGAAAGCCTACTGGTTTGACAAATCCTTACAACCCAGCAACTCAACCTCCCCCTAATCAAAAAAAACAAATGACAAACTCACTTCAATTTGAAACGAATGCGAATGTATTTCTATCCCAAATCCTTCCTGTGTCGGGTAAATTTTTGGTTTTGCTGTAACGCCATTTACTTAAGTTGTTTTAATCTTCTTATTTGTACTGTTTGTTGGCGTATTTTTATTTGAATTGATTTCTCCTATTTTTAAATCTGTAAATCGCTTAGAAGTTGTATAGGCGATAGCATCAAATTTTAATAAAAACGTGAAACAATAACAGATCTAGGAACACAACTTCTCAGAAAACCAAACTCACTGACTTTTCAAGACTTTGGCCCTCTTTTAGCGCGGATTTAGCACGTGCTAAAGCAAGACGTTCACTAACCGCTAAGACGCCCATAGGATAACAGAGGGGATTTATTTGAATTAAACACCTGTTCTCAAACATTTTAACAACTCAGTTTTATCTGTTTCTGTACAACATTGTAAATCATCTGTAAATCTGTACTTCAAATCTCCTAATAATTGTGTAAACTATTCTTATATGACTATGTAACTGTAATTCCCCATATTACCATAAGGGGCCTCTTAGCGTGTAAATCACACTGAACTTGTACTGCATAAGTGTGCTTCATCAATTCCGATTAGATTACATAACATAACTTTATTCTTCTTTACCGCCATAACCGAATGATTTCTAGGCGGTTTATACCGAAGAAAGCTGGACAATCAGCGAAATACAAAAGAGTTTAAAAAGTACAGAATATTTCTTAAAAGTACAATTAAAACTTTTACTTAAAATACAATTCATTAATGATAATAATTCACATTAGGAAATGAATCTATCAAACAATATTGTCTTAATTACTTTCCGAAAAGTGCAGTAGGACGACTTGGCTTGACAGATACATTCGCCCAGCCAAGACTGCTGTTTACCTGCTTGAAACGCAAGGGTCTTATCCAGAAAAGTCTTGTATCTACAACCATTAGTTTTCGGATAAGCAAATAAATGTAAGCTTCTAGTTTTCCTCTTCGGACTATACAACACAAAGTGTGAAAGGAGATAGGTTGGAGATAGTCCCAAGATCAGCTTAAAACCGATACAAGAAAACTTGAATAAGACTCGTGCCTCTACCAGCAACCAATGCAACAAACGATAATAAGAACTAATATGATCATTCTTCTTCAAGCCAAAAATCAATCGGACTGCCGTATTCTGAATTATCCTCAATTTTCTTAATAGTTTCTTGGAGAATCCTAAGTAAATAATATTGCAGTAATCCAAAATAGGTAGAACTAAAGCCTGTACCAATAGTCTAAAAGATAATGGGTCAAAATATTTTTTTATGGACTTTAACTTCCATAGTGCAAAAAAGCATTTTTTTTTTTTTAACTACTATAGTCTAACTGCAAACTACCCCTTGAACCCCTTGTATTCCCCCTCCTTTCTGCACTCTCATGTACTTAAGTTGCTGTATAGTCTTGTACTGTCCAAAATGTTTTCCATTGTGAATGTTGGCTTGTAACCAGTTCTGAGCTACTGGGAGGACGGGATAGAAATCAAAATAAATAATAAATAAATAAATTAGGATGTTCCATCATGGTTAAATGGCGGTCTAATGTGACTCCCAATATTTTAATAGTTTTTGAAATCGGGGAGTCATAACCATTTAGATGAAGCGCTGATTTAGTTATTTTATCATTTGGGCTGGCTAAAAATAGTCTTTTCTTTATTAAGTTTCAATCTGAAACTGCTTGTCCATTGTTCTATCAAAGATATTGTGATGGAATATAGTGTTTGATATAAAAACATAGCTTTTTGTCCTCCGTCGCAACTGACCATGACAAACAGCTGGACCTATAAGAACATAAGAACATAAGCATTGCCTCTGCCGGGTCAGACCAGGGGTCCATCGTGCCCGGCAGTCCGCTCCCGCGGCGGCCCTCCAGGTCCATGACCTGAAAGTTTTTCCTACCTAACCTAAAATGTCCATACCCTATTCGCTCAATGTCCTGTAAGGTAAACCTCTATCTGTACCCTGTTACCCCTGTTATACAAATATATACAATTTCAGCTTTTCCACTCAACTGTATTATATAGAAACATGATGGCAGATAAAGGCCAAATGGTCCATCCAGTCTGCCCATCCGCGGTAACCATGGGGTAAAGACCTAGAACAATTGCTTTCGCCCACTACTTATGAGGAATTTAGGAAACGTCTGAAAACACACCTGTTCCTAAAGTATCTAGACAACTGATCCTCTCTTCTCTCTCCCCTCTATAGCGATTAACTTGTTCTATTGATCACTCTCTCCTCAAAAATGGATTTCCTGTCCTATTAACCCTCTTTCTTCCTCCCCTCTTAAAGTCAATCGATTTGTACCTTTGCTTAATCTTTGTAAACCGCATAGAACTTCACGGTATTGCGGTATATAAGCTGTTATTATTATTATTAACCATTATCTCTTCCCCTCTCTCTAAGAGATCCCATGTGCCTATCCCAGGCTTTCTTGAATTCAATCCAATCCTTACAGTTATATGCCAAATCATCCCCAGATACTGGGGCTCGACTCGGTTTACATTATTGTTATAAAGCAAGGAACAACTGGACAAAAAAGGAGTCCAAGTTTATTTGGCACTCATAATACTAATTTCGATTAATTATGTGCTCATCTAAGGCCTGCTGAAAGAGAAGAGTTTTCAGATGAAGAGAGGTAACAGATCTGATTTTATAAGAAAGTGTATTCCAAATAGTCACTATTTAGTTATGCAGATGATTTTACGATTATCATCCCATTCACCAATTCTGTCTCCGAAACTATTCCCAAAGCTTCAGAAGCTATAAACATGATGGAACAATGGATGACAAACTTTAGGCTCAAACTTAATTCAGATAAAACGACTTTTTTCATTGCTTCACCACATCCACTTGACATTACATCACCCCTCTGTATCAATAACCTTAGTTACCCTATCCAGCCCTCCATAAAGATACTAGGTGTAACTCAGGATCAATGCCTAACCATGAAAGACCAAGTAGATTCCTTAATCAGAAAGGGATTTTTCACTCTCTGGAAACTCAGATCCCTTAAAGCTTATTTTGTTACATCGGTTTTTAGAATCCTAGTCCAATCCCTCGTACTAAGCCTGCTTGACTACTGTAACATCGCCTATTTGGCAATTTCCCAAAAAAATATGCGACGCCTACAACTGTTGCAGAATGCGGCAGTCAGACTAATCTTTGGACTAAAAAAATTTGACCACGTGACACCCTACTACCGGCAGCTACATTGGCTGCCGATGAAGGCAGGCGTAAAGTTCAAATTTGCCTGTTTCTGCTTTAAAGCATTACACGGACTTGCCCCCAGATACATTACTGACCTTTTCTCCTTCTCAACCAACAGACACAAGAGAAGTTCACATTCCAACTTCGTTTCCCCCCCAGTGAGAGGTTGCAAACTGAAAAAACACCATGAATTCCTTCTCTCACACCAAGCAGCATCATGGGGTAAAGACCTAGAACAATTACTTTCGCCCTCTACTTATGAAGAATTTAGGAAACGTCTAAAAACACACCTGTTCCTAAAACATCTTGACAACTGATCCACTTATCTCTTTCCTCTCAATAGCGACCTACTGTCCTTTTGATCAATTTTCTCCTCAACAATGAATTTCCTGTCTAATTACTTCTCTTTCTTCTTCCCCTCTTGAAGTCAGTCAATTTGTACCTTTGCTTAATCTTTTGTAAACCGCATAGAACTTCACAGTTTTGCGGTATATAACCTGTTATTATTATTATTATTAAAAATGTATGTAAAAGAACGGGAAATATATCCCATGACCATGCACTGCGATCCTGGTCCAGGGTGCCGATTTGAGGGAATGCCACCATCGCACGGTTCTGAGAGCTTATGTCCCCCAAAGTCAAGCTTATTATGTGGGATGCGTCGCTACTCAGCTCTGTGGGTTCTGTAATGATGCGGTGAATTCCTATTTTCATGCTCTCTGGAGCTGTGCCCGAGATCCAGGCATTTTGGAAAGCCGTGGCCTCCTTTTTACAGGAGCTCCTTCGGGAGCCCGTTTCTGTGTCTGCACTCTTTATGCTCTTTGCGCATTTTTCTCTGCTTTCTGGGCTAACTTCGGCAGAAAAATTGTTTCTTAGTAAATGTTATATCTTGGGGAAGAAATGTATCTTGACTTGGTTAACTCCTTTTGGCATTGGAGGAATCACTTGCATGAGCTTGTGGGATGGGAGGCTAGATTGGCTCATGCCTCCAGACGGCGGAGCAGAGACTTTGTTGCCATCTGGACTCCACTCCATATTTGAACATTTTGTCTGCAGAGAGTAGAAGCTGTATTTTGAATGGACTTCAATGGTATACTGCCCTACCTGTTTAAGTTCTGATACTGGTCTGTACATTGTTTTAGGTGGGTGGGGGGGGGGGGCTGGGGGGTTAAGATGGAGTTCTGGGATGGGGTACTTGGGTCTGGGTGGCCCGGTGGAGGATATAAGAGTACAGTCCTCCATGGTGGGTAGCCATTGTTGTTAAAAACCCATATTCACTTGTGAATTACCTTTTGTGTCACTGGTATCTGTTCTCTAATTAAAAAAAAAAGATTTCAACATACTGTATCCCATGACCTTAACACCTCTGACAGAAGGAAATGAGAGTTTCAGTGTTTGAGATCATCTTGATCCTGTAGGTCATACGGAATTAAATGAAATACCAGCTAACGGTGTAAAAATACCGTGTATAATTTTTAAAATCATACTAGCGCATTTGAATTCAATTCTAAAATGAACTGGCAACCAATGAAGTGCCCTCAGCAAAGGTGAGGCGTGTTCAAACTTTCTTTTTCCAAAACTCAGTTTGGCCGCTGTATTTTGGACCAGTTGCAACCTTTTCAGACTACCTTTACTCAAACCACAGTCACTGTCACTGTCTCCACCTCTTAAGGACCTGCTCCCTCGATTCAAACCATTTTATTGATGAAAATGCAAATAGAACAGTATAGGACCAATATCGATGACAATGACAGAATGGAATAAGAATTCAAAATATAACGGTCTGGTCCACACAATATCAGTACCATCATTTGAAAAATAGAAATACAGTACTCCCCCAATATTCACGGGGAATCCCCATGAATCTTGAAAAACCACGAATACGGTTTTTCATGGGGGAGACTGGACAGGGCAGCGGGAGAGGCAGGAGAGAGCAGCCGGAGCTCCGGCAAGTGCAGGAAATCACTCGCTGTATGCTCCGACCGCCTCTTCCTGCACTAAGTCAGGCCTTACCAATGAGCTGCGTGTCAAAACAGCTCCTGATTGGATAAGGCCCGACTTAGTGCAGGAAGAGGCGGTCGGAGCATACAGCGAGTGGTTTCCTGCACTCGCCGCCGCTCCGGCTGCTCTTTTCTGCCTCTCCCGCTGCCCTCTCCTTGTTTTTCGGTTCGTGGTCAGAAAATACTGCGAATGACCGGGACCGCGAACCGCCGACCGCGAATGACTGGGGGAACACTATACACCAAAACATCAACCCGTCTCCCTTCCGCACCCTCAAAGCCGAACAATGAAAAAAACATTCCCGGGCCCGGGGTTCTGATGAGCCCTGGGATGAATAATGAACCTACCAACCCCTTGATTTGATTTTAATACTTAACATGCCGCTAAAAACCAAAGTGCTATAGAGGTTTACAATTCTAAAAACAGCTCATTTTAACAAGTTACAAACTTAATAACATCTCACTGTGCAACAATTATTATTATACTAATTATACCATCAAATCCATAGGGCCCACCCCAATATAATAATTATCTAATTGCAACCCTCATTATCAGATCCACTCACAATTACAGACGCTTCAGAAGACAGCAGCCAGACTAATCCTCAGAGCCAGGAAAATGGAGAGAGCCACTCCACAACTGAAAGAACTACATTGGCTACCGATAAAAAACCGAGATGACCTGCATGATCCACAAAGCAATACACGGTGAAAACTCCTACGGGCTCACTACAAGCGTCAAGGTCACACCTCAACTCAAGATCAACACAATGACTCAACATTCCTTTCTCATCCCATGAACAAGTCTTCCAAAAAAGAATGTTCGAGTCAGCATTTGAATTCCAAGCTCCACATATTTGGAATAAACTCCCAACACATATTACAGATCCCTTCATACTTCTGCTTCTGAAAACCAATTAAGACATATCTAGTTTCTTTATAAGATAATATGATTCTGGTCTGTATAGATGGCTCTAATGATCTCTTGTGCCTCATAAGAACATAAGAACATAAGCAGTGCCTCCGCCGGGTCAGACCATAGGTCCATCCTGCCCGGCAGTCCGCTCCTGCGGCGGCCCAAACAGGTCACGACCTGTCTGAATCACCAGAAGGGGCTCCCTTGCCACCTTGGTTTCTCATTGAAGTCCTATCTTCCCATCGAAGTCCTAACCCTCCGGTCTTGCACATGCACGACCTGGTTGGGTTTCTATACTTATTACCTGGTTAGCTTTCTATACCTGTGTTACATCCCAGCACCTCTCTCAGTATCCCACGATCCCTTTATCCCTCAGGAATCCGTCCAATCCCTGTTTGAATCCTTGTACCGTACTCTGCCTGATCACTTCCTCCGGTAGCGCATTCCAAGTGTCCACGACCCTTTGGGTGAAAAAAAACTTCCTTGCATTTGTTTTGAACCTATCTCCCTTCAGTTTCTCCGAATGCCCCCTCGTACCTGTTGTCCCCTTCAGCCTGAATAATCTGTCCCTATCCACCCTCTCTATGCCCCTCATGATCCTGAAGGTCTCTATCATATCTCCCCTGAGCCTCCTTTTTTCCAGAGAGAAGAGCCCCAGCCTATCCAACCTCTCGGCGTATGGGCAGTGTTCCAGCCCTCTTACCAGTTTCGTTGCTCTCCTTTGGACTCTCTCAAGTACTGCCATGTCCTTCTTGAGGTACGGCGACCAATATTGAACGCAGTATTCCAGATGTGGACGCACCATCTCTCGATACAATGGCATGATGACTTCCCGCATCCTGGTTGTTATGCCCCTCTTCAGGCATGGTTCTTACTAAATGCTATACATAGTCTTTTGTTGGCTGCATTGAATCTTTGAAGAAAAATTGCAGGATATAAGATCTGTACAGTATAGTATATTAATTGTATAAGAGACCTCAATAAACACCTGTTACCTGGTTAGGGCTCTTTAGCTTGGAACAGAGACAGCCTAGGGGAGATATGATTGAAGTCTACAAAATCCTGAGTAGAGTAGAATGAGTTCAAGTGGAATCGATTTTTCATTCCGTCAAAAATTACAAAGACCTAGAGGGCACTCGATGAAGTTGCAGGGAAATACATTTAAAACCAATTGGAGGAAAAAAAATTTCACTCAGAGAATAGTTAAGCTCTGGAACACGTTGCATGAGGATGTGGTAAGAGCAGCTAGCTTAGCTGGTTTTAAGAAAGGTTTGGACAAGTTCCTGGAGGAAAAGTCCATAGTCTGTTATTGAGAAAGACACTGGGGAAGCCACTGCTTGCCCTGTATCGGTAGCATGGAATATTGCTACACCTTGGGTTTTGGCCAAGCAGTGGTGTACCTGGGGTGGGGGTGCACAGCTGGCCAGGTCCGGAAAATTCTACCGGGCCAATCAGCCTTCCTCTCCCCGACGTCAATTCTGCCATCGGAGAGGAAGTTTGGGCCAGCCAATCGCTGCCTAGCTGGGTGGAACTTCCTCTCCGAAGGCAGAATTGACGTCGTGGAGAGGAATGTTGGTCGGCCCGACGCAGGGAAGATGAGTTTGGGGCGACAGCGGCGGCAGCGGCTTTGGGGCCTGTTACCCGATGGAGCGGTGACTTGGGTGGCTGTTCCCTGATGGAGGAGGGCTTGGGGGAGGGCAGGGAGAAATAAAGAAAGGGGGCAGGCAGGGAGACAGAAGGAAAGAAGGGAAACAGAAAAAAAGAAAGGGGGCTGAAGAGAGAAAAAAGAAAGGGAGGCAGGGATAAAGAAAGGGCAGGAAGAGAGGAAGAAAAAGTTTGGGGAGGGAATGAGGTGTGGAGGAGAGGAAGCATACAGACTGAAAGAAGGGAAGAAAGATTGGATGCACAGTCAGAAGAAGAAAGTGCAACCAGAGACTCATGAAATCACCAGACAACAAAGGTAGGAAAAATGATTTTATTTTCAATTTAGTGATCAAAATGTGTCTGAATTTATATCTGCAGTCTATATTTTACACTATGGCCCCCTTTTACCAAACCGCAATAGCGGTTTGTAGCGCAGGGAGCCTATGAGCATCGAGAGTAGCCCTGGGCATTCAGCGCAGCTCCCTGTGCTAAAAACTGCTATTGTGCTTTAGTAAAAAGGGAGGGAGGTATTTGTCTATTTTTGTATGGTTGTTACTGAGGTGACAGTGCATAGAGTCATCTGCCTTGACCTCTTTGAAAAAACCCCAGAATAGGAATGATAATTAACATTTTCTCAGCGTACAATGTGCTTTGTGTTTTTTAAAATTTTATTGTTGATAGATCATTTTGACTTGGTCATTTTTAAAGTAGCTGGCAAGCCCAAAAAGTGTGCACACCCTTGAGCTAGAGCGTTGAAGCTGCGTGTTTCTGCTGTAAAGGTCATCTCTGACACAACCGGAAGTTGCATATGGCAGCCATATGCACCTACAACACTCCGGCTGCTGTAAGAAGGCAGTTTAGACATCGTCGGCCACAGGGCAGGGAGGTTTGTCGGACCGGGGGGGGGGAGAAAGCGCCACGAAGGTAAGGGGCATGGAGGGAGAAAGGGAGGAAAGGTGGGATGGAGAGGAAAACAGGGTAAAACAGAGGGGGGAGAAGGACGCTGAAAGCACATGGGGAAGACAGAGTGGGAAGAAGATGCTGAATGGAAATGGGGAACAGAGAGTGAGGAGAAGACGCTGAAGGGAAATGGGGAAGAGAGAGTTGGGAGAAGACGCTGGCAGGGAAGAAGACAGAGATGCCAGACTATGGGGGGAGCGGAGAGAAGAAGATGGGTGCCAGACCAATTTGGAAGGGGGGAGAAAGGAAGAGACACAGTAACAGAGCAAATGGAAAATGCAGAGAGAAGAAAGACAGTAAGAGAGTAACAAGAAGATGAGGAAAGCAGAAACCAGAGAAGACAAAGGTAGAACAAAAATTTTCTATTTATTTATTGCTTTAGGAGACATGTGTCACTGTTTCTGTGGTATTGCATTGTATGCAGAGTCCAGCTTCTTACTGGTTCAATTTAACCTTTGTCTATGTATTTCTATTTTATCCCCCCTTTTTCAAAACTGTGGAGCGTTTTTTAGTGCCAGCCGTGGTGGTAGCAGCTCTGATGCTCAGAATTCTATGAGCGTCGGAGCTGTTACCACCGTGGCTAAAATCCACACTACAGTTTTGTGATAGGGGGAGGGGTTAGTTTGTGATGACATATTCCATACTAGACAAAGGTGTTTTCTGTGCTCTGTGTGTTCTAAAGACATGGTTTTCTGTTAGGATTGACGGTGTAGGATTGACCTGTACTAGTCTGGCTTGTTTAGTTTTACAATGGGTGTATTGATGTACTGCTCACTGCAATATGTAAGATGCTGCCTTTTCCTAGGTACTCATGTGTGACATGTGGCTTGTTACTAAAAATCATGTTTTTCGTACAGATGGGGGGGGGGGGTGCCAAAAAATGATAGGCCCCGGGTGTTACATATGCTAGGTAGGCCACTGTGGCCAAGTACTAGTGACCAGGATGGGCCACCGTGAGAACGGGCTATTAGGCTTAATGGATCGGTGGTCTGACCCAGTAAGGCTATTCTTATGTTCTTATGTTATGACTCACCTTACTAGCCATGTTATAGTGTTCATTCCACAACACAAACGTTTTTAGTAAAATGCCACATTTTCAATAGCCTACAAAAACCCAAGTAACTTTCCATCGATTGCAATTCAATTGGCAATCGATTCCACAAATTACCTAACATAACAGAATGCACTTTTCCATGTTCCAGTCAATCTCACTTTATCTAGCGATTAAAGCTATAGAGATCTTTGGTGACTGCTGTTCTGGAACGAGATGAAAGCTGTCCTGCCAGTGATTGATTGATGGCTCATGTTTTTTAAATAAATATTAGACATTTGATATACCACATTCTGTCATGACAGTCAAGGCAGTTCAAATTACTAATAAGAACATAAGAATAGCTTTACTGGGTCACACCAAAGGTCCATCAAGCCCAGTAGCCCTTTCTCACGGTCCCTATTATCTGGCCAAAACCCAAAGAGTAGCAACATTCCAGAATCCCTAAGAGTAACAAAAGACCCCAAAGAGTATCAAGATTCCATGCAGAGTCTCAAAGAATAGCAAGATTCTGGAACCCCAAAAAGTAACAAAAGATTCCAGAACCCCAAAGAGTAGCAACATTCCATGCAGAATTTGAAAGAGTGACAACATTCCATGCTACTGATCCAGGGCAAGCAGAGGCTTCCCCCATGTCTTTCTCAACAAAGGACTATGGACTTTTCCTCCAGGAATTTGTCCAAACCGTTCTTAAAACCAGCTAGGCTCTCCGCTCTTACCACATCCTCTGGCAACACGTTCCAGAGCTTAACTGTTCTCTGAGTGGGAAAAAAAAAATTTCCTCCTATTGGTTTTAAGACTATTTTCCTGTAACTTCATCGAGTGTTCCCTAGTCTTTGTAATTTTTGACGGAGCGAAAAATTGATCAGATGGAAATAGGCTTTGGAAAAGAATCTCAAATCCTTTTACAAAACATTTACTCGAAATATGGGGGGAGAGGCAAGGAAGGGTGCTGAGGCTGCAGCTTTAACCACTGCGCCAGACTCTCAGACATGAACGGCAGAAGATGGCATGGGCAAACGTGTGACGGAGATGGCAAAACACAGTTAACAAAACCCCCTTTTGTAAAACCTTAGCACGGTTTACAGCGCCGGCCACGGCGGTAAAAGCTGCAATGCTAATAGGAATTCTGTGAGTGTCGGAGCCGTTACTGCTGAAGGCAGCGCTAAGAACTGCGCTACATTTTTATGAAAGGGGAGGGAGGAAGCCTAGTAAAAGCATAATAGAACAAAAGATGTTATGGTGAGACATGGCATGGCGAGCATACTACAGCTAAACATAGCACGGCAAACCTGCCTCCCTGTTTTACTAAGGTGCGCTAAGCGTTTTAACGCACGCTAACCACGTGCTAAATGCTAATGCATGCATTTTAGTCTATGGACACGTTAGCGGTTAGCACGTGCATATATTTGGCACACACTAAATGTGTGATAAAACTTATGGAGGGGCATAATCGAAAGGGACGTCTAAGTCCGTTTACGTCCATCTCGCAAGTCGTCCAAAGTAAAAAAACAGCTTAAGACACATTTTCGAAAAATACGTCCAACTTTTTTTACGTTTCGAAATCGTCTAATTATACGTCCTGTCGATCTGATCGTCCAAGCCACTAAATCGTCTATCTTTATACCATATTTTCGTCCAACTTTCCGTCCAAGTCCAAAACGCCTAGAACAAGCCCTGTTGGACGTGGGAGGGGTCTGCAAAGTGATGGACTGACCACCCAGACATGCCACCTAAATAGTGGGGTACCTTACAGGGCACTGCTGTGAACTTCACAAAAAGGGTGCCATGGCTTCTCCTCACTACAGCTCCCTTATAGATGATGGTGAGCCCCCCAAACCACCTCCAGAATCCCCTAGACTCACTTATCTACCACCCCAATAGCCCTTATGGCTGCAGGAGCCACTTATATGCCAGTAAAAAAGGGTTTTGGGGGTGTATAGGGCAGTGCACATGTTTCAGTATCAATGCAGTGATTACAGGGGCTTATGGGCATGGGTCCTCCTCTCCATGAGTCCCTAACCCACCCCCAAGACGACTAAGCTATCCTATGCCAGGCGGTCTGGAGGCTAAATTTTAAAGTTGTGATTAAAATTTTTATGGGGGGGTCGGTGATCACTGGGGTAGTGTGTGGTGGTCTGTTTTATGTGTTTTCAGTGCATATCTGGTGAGTTTAGGTGGGTTTTTGTGACATAGACCATGTTTTACATGGTCTGAGTCACAACGTCCAAGTTCCGTCGATCGTGGGCTGTATAACTTTCGGTTATACATGCTGTACGACTAAGTCTAAGCCAGCCCACGTCCCGCCCAACTCCCGCCCTCGACACTCCTCCCGAAACGCCCCGTTTAGCTTTGGTCGTTCAGCGGCACTATGAAGGCCTAGGTCGTTTAGAAATACATCCAAAACCCGTTTTTGATATCGTCACTTGGACGTATTTGAGAAATGTTCGTCCAAGTGTCGACTTAGGCTGGTTTTTGGACGTTTTTCTCTTTCAATTATGAGCCCCATAGCGCACCTTAGTAAAACAGGGGGCTAGTGTTTCAAAGCTTTTCTAATAGAGTTCATTGGGAGAAACAGAGAAAAGACAATTCCCCTAACATCCCCAACTGGTATATATTAGGAACAGTGGGTGAGGGGAGGGAAGAGGGTAGCAAGGCAAGATTAACCAATAGGCCCAGTAGGCACGTGCCTAGGGCCCGATGAAGGAGGGCATCAACATTGTTTTTTCCAAACGGCGATGGGCCCCTCCAGCATCAATCGGCATCGCGGCCCCCCCCTCCCCATCAACGGAAAGTAAGACAAGCAAGCAACACGGGTAAGAAAGGCAACGGGAACTGTAATTTTGCAAGCGGTGCTGCTTGCCCATAGCTTCCCTCTGACGCAGCTTCCTGTTTCCGCCTGGGCGCATGGTGGGGTGGGGCGGGACAGGGGGGCCCAGTGTACTTGTGTGCCTAGGGGCCCTCGACGAATTAATCCTGCCCTGGGGGGCCAGCGGTAATATTTTTTGGCTAATAAAGAAAAGCCTGTCTCCTAAAAACAGGAAGATTTGGCAAAAGAGATGATACTCAGGCAAAGAACGGGCCTCGTAGTTTGCCTCGACTCTGCAAGCCACGAACGAGATGACGTGGCATGATTTGAAATCCAGCCAGTAAAGCAAAGCAGCCTTCCTCCCCGGTATCCAGCCAGAGGATAACATCCATTAATTGTACAGCTAGCACTCCATGTTGTGGACAAAATCACTGTTGCTTTCCCAGGGTCCTTGCCACTGGCCAGTCCCACATTGTTCATTAAAATTTCCTAAGAGTTATTTAAGTTGAGCAAAGCCAAAGCTAACAGCTACCAGGATGCGTTGTTCGCCAGTGGCCAGGGCTGCAATCTCCTCATCTTTTCTGTGGGTTCTGCTCTTGCTTAATTGTGCTCTTGTTAGCTGAACACAAGAGAGAGGCAGAAACTCAATGCACGAGCTTGTATGACCATCAACATTTTCACACATATATATATGGGACATTGTCTATCCTCTGTTTTAACATAGAAACAAAAAAAGCACAGTAAAACCTTGGTTTGCGAGCTTAATTCATTCCGGAAGCACACTTTTTTATTTTTTTTTTTCACCACTATAAAGTATCTTTATTTGAATCCATTTACAGTGTTATTGCTATAATTAAATACCCGTGCAACGCCGAGGCATCAGCTAGTATATATATATATATATATATATTTATTTTTTTTTAATCATTTAAATTTTTATGTTCAAATCTGTTTTATTATGCAAAAACAACAGAAAGCACAACTGCGATAGAAAAACATGGTATACAATGTCACCTAACAACAGCCGTGGAGGACTGGACTCTGATGTCCCCCACGAGTGAACACCACCCCCACCCCACAGAAAGAAACCCCCCCCAGCTCCCCCCATCCCACCCCACCCCCCCAATGAACACACAACTCTCAAGTAGGGTACAGCAATGGTGAAGAGAGGAACGGACTCACAGAAGCACACTTTTAATCCACAGCGCTCGTATATCAAAGCGAAATTCCCCACAGGAAATAATGGAAACTCCGACGATTCATTCCACAACCCCAAAACTTCAATACAAAATACTATACGCTGTGAGCGTTTGAGCTGTGGGCAAATTGGGGCGCGACGCTTCTATTATGTTCGGCCGCGCTCGGCGTAAGATTCACGTCTGTCGTGCGTGGTTGGACGGTGGGTAAATTGGGCGTGACGCTTTTATTACGTTCTGCTTTTCCTACGATCAGCCGCGCTCAGCATAAGATGCGCGCGCCTGAACTGTGGGTTCTGGTGACGCGACGCGCGTGTACGTGCTCGTCTATCGAGTTAAAATTAAATAAAATGTTTTGCTCGTCTTGCGAAACGCTCGCAAACCACCTTACTCGCTATCCAAGGTTTGACTGTGCTGTAATTTTACCAGTCTAAAGGGGCTTGCCATTCCCCCTCTCCACTATTTGTTCCTATGGTATGTTAGCAAAAGTTCTCGCATGGTGAATGACAAACTTGTGAGTGGCATCTGATCCCCTTAAAGGAGCAGTGTGATGGTAGGAGTAAGTGGGGAATGTCCTAGGGTGGATCCAACCATAAGGTTTCAGAGATTTGCAAAACACACTGAACTTTATTGAGCGCTAGTGGGGGTAGGTTGATTAGTGCAAAGCCTAATCCCACTGAGGCAGGGCCTTCGGTGTTCTCTTCCCTTAGCCAACACTACCCAGGGGTACGAAGCCTGGATTTTTGCTCCTGCCCTACCCTGTCTGCTTGGCTCCTACTAGGGGCAGCATTCCAGAGATTGCATGATGCTAGCTTTGCTAGAGATTAGTTGCCTCTGGAGTTCAAGAAAGTGCGGAGCAGGCAGGTGAGATCTCTTAGGGAGAGGAAGGGATAATGGGTACTGCGGATGGGCAGACTGGATGGGCCATTTGGCCTTTATCATCCATCGTGTTACTATGTTTCTATAACCATAAAGTTCTATGACATCATAATGCAGGGGTAAAGAGCCTTAGCCAATAGCGAGAGGAGGAGATGGTGGATGCTGCGGATGGGCAGGCTGTTTGGCCTTTATCTGCCGTCATGTTTCTATGTTTCTATGCGCCTTCAAAAAGATATAAACAAGATGGAGTCGGAGCAGAGGAGAGCTTCTAAAATGGTCAGTGGTCTTCATCATAAGGCATAAGAGAACAGACTTAAAGATCTCAATATGTTTACTCTGATAGAAATGTTTATATACCTATATAGCATAAATGTGCATGAGGCAAATCTCTTTCATTTGAAAGGAAGTTCTGCAACGAGAGGGCATAGGATGAAGTTAAGAGGCGCTAGGCTCCGGAGTAATCTAAGAAAATAATTTTTTACAGGAAGGGTGGTAGATGCATGAAATAGTCTTCCGGTAGAGGTGGTGGAGACAGAGACTGTCTGAATTCAAGAGTTCAAAAGTCTGTCTGTGGTTTCTAAATGTCTTGATCAGTTTATCCCCTGCTTACTTGGCTATTTTCAGCTTGGTAGAAACTTAATCATTCAAAATTAGCCGCACCTGTCTCACAAACTCCCACCCTTAACACATGAGTCTTGTAAAGAGCTCCTTGTCCTGTAGGAAAAGGCTGAAAGCCTGTGGATACGTCCAGGCTTTCAAATAATAATCTATATTTAAGATCTCTTATGTTTCTGTCTTTGTGGCTGGTCATTTTTTCTTTCTGTATAATTGTATTATATTGTTTATTTTAGCAATTATATACCACTTATAACTTAAGTGGTTTTACATTCTTGTACTCAAGTACTTTTCCCTATCTATCCTGGTGGGTTCACACTTTATTTAGTGCATCTGGGGGAGGGGGGGATTAAGTGACTTGTCCAGGGTCACAAGGAGCAGCATGGGATTTAAACTCACAACCTAAAGATGCCGAGCCTATAGCTCACACTCCCCACTCTATTGGAATTTTCTTTGGCCTTCTTGAGAAACATGGAAAATATTTGGTGGAACTAAATATAAAATAATGTGCTTTCTGTGGAAAAAAAAAATTGTAAAGTTTAATCAACCTATCTCTGCTGCAGCGTTGACTGTTTCCATAGTTACAATTAAACGAGCCACAGTTCATTTCCAGATCACTGATTCCATACAAACCTAAACGTTCCTTGCGATCATCTGATCAAAATCTGCTCTCGGTACCATCATTGAAGATTATTGGAACCAGAAGATCAGATATGTTCACCGTTATGGGCCCACAATGGTGGAATACCCTGCCTCAGTATATTCGATCTGAACAAGATATTGTAAAATTTAAAATACTGTTAAAAACCCACTTATTTAAAGATGCCTATGATTCTTAACATTAGTTTATTTTAACTAATTTAAAACTTGATTACTTTATTACATTGTGCTTTGGTTTTATGAATCCCTTCCTTCTGTTTTTTTCCTCTTTTTCTAACCAATCCCAAATATTGTAACTTTTAACCCCATTCCTCAAACTCATGTCTGAATTGTTTTAAATTTGTTATTTGAATTTATTTTGTAAGTTTCTTCTATCTTAATTATAATATGTACATCGCCTAGAAATTGTAATAGGCGATTTATCAAAAATTAAATAAACTTGAAACTTAAACATAACCATAGGACAGAAAAACGACAGCAGAAAGACTGGATCTCCCAGTGAAGTGATGAAGGCATATACCAATGTCATTTCTAGGCCACCAGTTCAAATCCAGTTTAGCTTGTGGGCCACTAGTGGTGAACGTCACTGATTATCACAAGCCCATGGATTGGCCTTAAACAGCAGAATTTTGCAACCGGTCGTTAGCGTCTAAAAATTGAAACTCGATGCCACAGAAAGTGCCAATATGATAATAATGTCTATTTGTTATCCCCCTGTATCTTTTTTTTAAAAATGTATTTGCTTTTCACATGAATTGGAAGCGTGCAAAGGTCCCTTCGTGGAATCAAATTGGAACAATAACTCCTCAAGGAATCCAGAAGGTCACAGAATTTGGTTTTCACATTCAGGCCCCTGAGCTGCTCAGAACTGAATGTAGTTCATCTGGCATCACACACATGCAAAATTTACAAGTCTGTGCCTGTGCTTGAAATAATACATCCACCCTCATCAACACACGCTGGTCTCGCACTCGCTGTGAAGAAGGGAAAGCATCCAAAATGTCGAGCCCGGCTACTATGAACTGCTGGGAGCACACTGAACCCAGAATCTTGTTTCCCATACTTTGAGCATTAGTATATACTGCTTTCCAGATAGGATGGCTGAAACGTCAGTTCTACCTGACAAGACACAGCGAGACCCGGAAGCCTGCAACAAGCACGATGCCAGCTGCGCAAGCCCTGACAGAACATATAACCCCGCTTCATGGGGAGAATGTCTTTAAACTCACTAGAGACTTTTCCATTCTATTGGAAAAAAGAGACCAACTGATTTTCCCACCAAAATTCAAATTTGTGACTAACTGTCTTTCCCACCAAAATTCAAATTGGTGACCAACGGACTTTCCTGCCTCATTCACCTTGAGCCCCAACCAATCAGGTTTGAGGACCTACTATATAAAAGCAAACTGAAGACCTCACAGCATACCCTGAAGAAAGCCGCACCATGATGGCTGAAACGTTGGTTTCTACCTGACAAGACGCAGCGAGACCCGGAAACTTGTAATAAGCAATATTTTGCAGAGTTTGACAAAATCTATTTTTCCAAACGAAAGAAAAAAACTGAAAATTCAATGGACTAAGGGCTCCTTTTACTAAGGTGTGCTAGCGTTTTTAGTGCGTGCTAACCACACGCGAAATGAAAAATGCTAACGCAAGCTCTATGGAGGCGTTAGCGTTTAGTGTGCACTAAAAATCGCTAGCGCACCTTAGTCCAGTGAATTTACAGGTTTTTTCTTTCGTTTGGAAAAATAGGTTTTAGTAAAGCTTACCACCGCTGTAACCAACCACTGAATAATTAGCAGCGGTAAACTTTAGAAAGCTAAGCTGTAAGGTCTGAATGTCTTTGTGCATTTTTATTCTTAATTATTTTATTAATTTTTCAAATGGCATACCAAGTAATCACTTGTACAGAAAGTAAGTTAGTAAAGATATGACCTATATCCAATATAAATCATATTCAATCCAAATAAAAAAAAAATAAATACAGGAAAATTCTTCCAATCAACTCAACTCAAGTCCTCAAAATGTGGATCCAAGATTACATTAAAGCGAGCAAAAGAAATTATTATTAGAAGATAAAATACAGACAAAACTGAGAGATGGGCAGAAATATGATTATGGAGCTGTTGATTTCTCTTTATCCAGTCGAAACATAGCCAGAAAAGCTGTTAACTGTTGTGGTTCAAAGAAAACATATTTGAGTGAACAGTAGCAAATAATACACTTGCAAGGGTGTCTCAAGTAAAACGTTGCTCCCAGAGAAGCGACTCCAGATTTCAACAACAAAAATTCTCTACGTCGCTTTTGAGTTTCTCTGGAGAGGTTAGGAAACATTTGTATTTTGCAACCAAGGAACTCTTTCTGTCTATTTTTAAAGAAAAGTCTCAATAACCATGTTTTATCTATGGCGAGAGCTACGGTCAAAATCATTGTAGAAGGTACAACTGTTTCTCTATCTGAAGTTTCTAACAATTCAGAAACATTCAGTAATGCTTGATCCGATACTTTGACTTGCGTTGGGGCCCCTTCTTTATTTGGCAAGTAATACACTTGAACAAATGGTGGTAAGGTTTCTTCTGAAACTTGCAAAGTTTCTATCAAGTATCTCCTAAGCATTTCCCTAGGAGTAACCGAAGTCAATCTAGGGAAATTAATTAATCTCAAATTGTTATTCCGGGAGTTATTTTCAAGTGTCTCCAATTTCTTCCTTAAGTTAATATTGTCTTTAATTAGGGACTCCTGTACTTGTTTGGCATTGTGTATTTTTATAAAATAGCCATCTTTAAGAATGTGTTCCCACGGTGGTGGGATATGATAGTAAATTAAATTTAAGATAGTATTATAGTTGAATACTAAAACGTTTGTTTTGTTCTTATTAGGGATATGAGCCTTGATAAAAACCCCTTCGGGTGAAACATGTTGGCGGTATAAATCCCTGAAAGCATGACCACAGTTTTAAAGCTAAGTATTTAAACTAGTTATACTCTGTGGGGCTCATAATCGAAAGAGAAAAACGTCCCCAAAACCGGCCTAAGTCGGCACTTGGACGAACATTGTAAAAATACGTCCAAGTGCTAGTAATAAAACCAGGTTTTGGACATATTTCTAAACGACCTAGGCCTTCATAGTGCCGCTGAATGACCATCGCTAAACGGGGCGTTTCAGGAGGAGTGTCGAGGGCGGGATTTGGGCGAGATGTGGGCAGGCTTAGACTTAGTCGTACAGCATGTATAACCGGAAGTTTCACAAGAGTCTAGACGGAACTTGGACGTTGTGACTTAGACCATGTAAAACCACCTAAAGTGATCAAATAAGCACTGCAAACACATAATACAGACCCCCACACACTACCCCAGTGATCACCGACCCCCCCCCCCCTCATAAAAATATTAATCACAACTTGAAAATTGTGCCTCCAGAACATCATCACCTGGCAGCCTGGCATAGGAAAGCCTAGTCATGCTGCACAGAGGCGTCTTAAGCCGTTTTGGGGGTGGGTTAGGGACCCATAGAGAGGAGGACCCATTCCCATAAGCCCCTGTAATCACTACATTAATACTGAAACATGTACACTCCCCTATACACCCCCAAAACCATTTTGTACTGGCATATAAGTGGCTCCTGCAGCCATAAGGGCTATTGGGGTGGTAGATAAGTGGGTCTAGGGGATTCTGGAGGTGGTTTGGGGGGCTCACCATGACCTATAAGGGAGCTGTATTGAGGAGAAGACACGGCACCCTTTTTGTGAAGTTCACAGCAGTGCCCTGTAAGCTACCCCACTATTTAGGTGCCATGCCTGGGGGTTCAGTCCATCACTTTGCAGACCCCTCCCACGTCCAACAGGGCTTGTTCTAGGCGTTTTTGACTTGGATGAAAAGTTGGATGAAAATGTGAAATAAAGATGGACGATTTAGCAGCTTGGACAATCAGATCGGCAGGACGTATAGTTAGATGATTTTTGAAACAAAAAAAAAGTTGGACGTATTTTTCGAAAATGTATCCTAAGCTGTATTTTACTTTGGACGACTTGGACGAAAACGTACTTAGATGTTCCTTTCGATTATGCCCCTCCACAGGTGGAAAAAAGTATTTATAAATTCAATAGTAAAAATTTTGAAGATCCGGTGAGGGAAGTAATACATAAAGCCTGACACAATGAAATTGTTTGTGTGCTAGGTGATACTTCCGAGGATCTATAAACGTTGTAATATTTACAGTGAAGAGAACTAGGAGGGGTTTGAAAGAGTATATACTAGTGCTGCCCGATTCAGGAAAAAAAATTTTGATTTGATTCGATTTTCATGCCCAATTGGGTATTTTTTTCATACATCCTGGTGGGTTTATTTTATAGCCTCTTCACCCCCTTTGCCTTCTCCTAACCACACTGGCGCTGTGGTGTACACAAAATAAACCAACAAAAAAGACTTTTCCTCTCTCTGTTAAATCCTTGCTCACGTTTGCGGTCTATCACCAGCTCTGGCAGGATACATGTTTCAAATCTGACATATTGTAATCACAAAACAGAAAATAAAATTAGTTTTTCTACCTTTTGTTGTCTCGTCATTATTCAAATCTTGTTGGTCCCAGGCTATGGTTGTCTTCTGATTACTTGCTTACCAGGGTCTTCTTCTTTCTTCGTTCTCCTTGCTAACCATCCATCTGCCATCTGTCCTCCCCTTCTGTTTCCCTTCCCTCCCCCGGAGGTCTGGCATCTTTCCTTTTTTTCATCTCCCTCCACAGATCCACCTTTACTCAACTACCCTTTAATCCAGCATCTCTCCCTCCTTCCCCACCACCCCAGGGTCCACCATATCTCCCTTTCTTTTCCCAACTACCCTGCTATCCAGTATCTCTATCCCTCCTCCACACCATTCCTTGTGTCCAACTTCTCTCCCTTTCTGTTCCTTCCCTCCCTAAATCCCATTGTCCACCATCTCTCTCCCACTCCTCGGTTTTTAGACCCATTATTTCTTCCCCCCAAAGTCCATCATATGCACGTCTCTTTGAACCCCCCCTTCCCTCTCCCTCCGTGTACTTCTACAACAGGGCCCCCCCAAAGGTCTGTACCCCCTGAAGGCCTGTCCCTTCCCCCTGAAGGCCTGTACCACCCCCTGAAGGCCTGCACCTCCCCCCTGAAAGCCTGTATCCCTTGAAAGACTGTGCACTCACCCTCCCCCCCCCCTCGGAAGGCCTACGTGTTCCCCCTGGCCTCCCGCGACCATTTACCTACTAGCAGCAACAAGATCGCTGGGGCTAGCGATCTCTGCAAGTTGCTGTAGGTCTTCGGAGCTGTTTCCACTTCCGTGATCCT
The DNA here is from genome assembly GCF_902459505.1 of Geotrypetes seraphini. Taxonomy (NCBI): domain Eukaryota; kingdom Metazoa; phylum Chordata; class Amphibia; order Gymnophiona; family Dermophiidae; genus Geotrypetes; species Geotrypetes seraphini. The sequence goes on from NC_047085.1 coordinate 17,888,269, forward strand.
GCCTCTGATGTCAGAGAAGGGGCGGGACCATTAAGGAGGCAATAATCGGAGGAGAAGGGAACAAAGGGAACGTGGGAAAAAACACTCAAATTGTATTCTTAAATCTGCAGGTTGTTGAGTACCTGAGACTATTGTAAGAGGACAGAGATTGTGAAATTTGCAAAAAAAAAAAAAAAAAATTAGGGCTCAGCTGATCTTAGAAGCGAGGAGACTTGTGAAAGAGAGAAAGTGGACCACAGTTTACCTATGAAGCATAATAGAAATGAGAATGAACTATTAAAAAAAAAAAGAGAACGGCAAACAGGAATCACCTCTTAACATAACTGTCTGTGTGTGTTTGAGTTATGAGAGGAAGCAACCAGGAAGTTGGGGAAAAATGTTGCCCAGGTTTTCAGAGTTGTAAAAAGCCCCTTTCTCAGCTTCCATGCTCTCTCGTTCTGCTTCACAAAGCAGAACTGCATTGCATGTATCTTGTATCATAAGAACTTAAGAATAGCTTTACTGGGTCAGAGCAAAGGTCCATCAAGTCTAGTTCTCACGGTGGTCAATCCAGGTCCCTAGTACCTGGCCAAAACCCAAAGCGTAGCAACTTCCATGCTACCGATCCAGAACAAGCAGTGGCTTCTCCCATGCCTTTCTCAATAGCAGACTATAGACTTTTCCTCCATGAACTTGTCCAAACTTTTCTTAAAACCAGCCACGCTATCCGCTCTTACCACATCCTCAGGCAAAGCGTTCCAGAGCTTAACTATTCTCTGAGTGAAAAAAATTTCCTCCTATTGAGGGGATTGAGGGGTATAGATAGGTCTAGACCATTACTCAGGCAATGGGCCTGATGGGCCGCCGCGGGAGCGGACCGCTGGGCAGGATGGACCTATGGTCTGCCTCAGCGGAGGCAACTTCTTATGTTCTTATTGGTTTTAAAAGTATTTCCCTTTAACTTCAAGTGTCCCCTAGTCTTTGTAATTTTTGACCGAGTGAATAATCGATCCACTTGTACCCGTTCTACTCCACTCAGGATTTTGTAGGCTTCAATCCTTTCTCCCCTCAGCCGTCTCTTTTCCAAGCTGAAGAGCTCTAACCTTTTCAGTCTTTCCTCATACGAGAGGAGTTCCATCCCCTTGACCATCTCTACAAATATAAGTGATTGAAGAATAGGACTGTTAGTCTTGAAGACAGATTTCCAATGTCCCTGTGGGAAACCCAGGAGCATGCCATCGCCGAGGCTAGCAGAGTTCCATGCAAGGGGTGGTTACAAAATCACGTACAGGAAGTGGCTACCCTAGCTTGTTTTCCACAATGGATAGTCCAGCAGCAGCTGTAATAAATGCATTCTATTTATTACAGACAAATCAGTAATTACTTAAGTTCCTCTGTGCCATTTCACTTTCTTCTAATATTCACCATGAGATCTCTTCTTATTTAAGATTGCATTGCAGTGCAACAGATGTAAAGGCAGGTGTTACAAATTTTATTGTATTTATTTATTCAGTTTTCTATACTGTTCTCCTATGAGTTTATTCAGGTACTCAAGCATTTTTCCCTGTCTGTCCTGGTGGGCTCACAATCTATCTAATGTACCTGGGGCAATGGGGGGATTAAGTGACTTGCCCAGGGTCACAAGGAGCAGCGTGGGTTTGAACCCACAATCTCAGGGTATTGAGACTGTAGCCAGGGCAGGATTAATGAAAAGGCCAAGTAGGCACGTGCCTAGGGCCCGAAATGGTCAGGGGGGCCCGATGAAGGAGGATATTTTTTGTTTTTCAAACAGTGATGGGCCCCCCTAGCATCGATCAGCAATGCGGCCCCGCCGATCGGCAACGTGGCCCCCCCCATTCACGAACCGATCGGCAATGGACCCCCCCCCCCTTCCCATCGACAGAAAGTAAGATGAGCAAGGAACGCGGGTAAGAAAGGCAACACCAACTGTAATTTTCCAAGCGTTGCTGCTTGCCCAAAGCTTCCCTCTGACACAGCTTCCTGTTTCCGTCGGGGCGCATCAGAACGGGGAAGGGGGCCCAGTGTACTTTTGTGCCTAGGGGCCCTCAAAGAATTAATCCTGCCCTGACTGTAGCTGTAACCACTGCACTACTCTAGAAATCAAAATGTAGTAAAAGTGGTCAAGTAAAGGACAATCCAGCCATTGAGACCTCATCTAGAATATTGTGTGCAATTCTGAAGGCCACATTACCGTAAAGATGTGCTGAGAGTCGAGCCGGTTCAACGGATGGCCACCAGGATGGTCTCAGGACTCAAGGATCTCTCGTACCAAGAGAGGCTGAACGAATTGCGACTATACTTCTTCAAAGAGCTTAGGGAGAGGGGAGACATGATTGAGACGTTTAAATATATCACTGGACGTACAGAAGTGGAAGAGGATATTTTCTGTCTTAAAGGCCCCACGACCACTAGAGGGCATTCGCTCAAAATCAGAGGCGGTAAATTTCATGGCGACACCAGGAAGTATTTCTTTACCGAAAGAGTGGTTGATCATTGGAACGGGCTTCCATTGTAGGTGATCGAAGTCAACAGTGTGCCGGATTTTAAGAGTAAATGGGATGCCCATGTGGGATCCCTAAGGGGGTGGAGTTAAGGAGTAGGGTCGTTAGGAGTGGGATCTGTAGGAAAATAAGCCTAGGTGGTTGGGTCTGTTAGGTGAGCAGACTTGATGGGCTATGGCCTTTTTCTGTCGTCATTTTCTATGTTTCTATGTGACATCACTAATGAGGTTGGCTCTTAGGCATTGGTGGAATGAGGCATTATGACATCATCAAAATACCAGCTCTGGTTATCAGAGGCTGAAATTTTTCACACTATTTATTTATTCCGTTTTCTATGCTGTTCTCCCAGGGGAGCTCAGAATGGTTTACATGAGTTTATTAAGGTACTCAAAAATTTTTCCCTGTCTGTCCTGGTGGGCTCACAATCTATCTAATGTACCTGGGACATTCGGGGGATTAAGTGACTTGCCCAGCGTTGCAAGGAGTAGTGTGGGTTTGAACCCACAACCCCAGGGTGCTGAGGCTGTAGCGTTAACCACTGCACCACACTCTCCCCAAATAAGAATGGGCATACATGAAACCCATTGCCCTCCCCCCCCTCCCCCTCCAAGTATATGACTCAAGTCAACAGATGCAGCCCCTGCGCTCTGTGGTTCCTCGGTATGTCTGCAGGGAGACCTGGGTACACACTTCAGAAGAGGCAACTGTGTTCTGAAGCTACAGCACATGGATTTCAGAATTCTTGGGATTCGGAGCAGCAAGGCTGTGAGACTGTTGGCCTCTGGGATCACTTACTCCTTACGCTTCTACATTCACAAAATGTAGTCCAAGTTTTGCTCTAAAAATATTTAAAGTCTATTGAAATCCTTTAGACCCTGAGAATCTATTAGTTTATGAATGTAGAGACCTGTAGAATAGCGCTTATCAATCCTTTTGTGGCTATGATTCTAGGCCAGATAAAATGGTGGCTCCCCCTTCCCCCCCCCCCCCACACACACACCAGAGGTGCAGAATTATGAGATATCTATGAAAAGTTCACCCAGGTCATGACCCCAAATTTGGGTTTTATGTAGGGTTACCAGACATCCATGAAAAACCCGGACAGGTCCTCTTTTTAGAGGACTGCTCGGGTTCCCAGACGGGCTTTCCAAAACCCAGCAGTTTGGCCGGGTTTTGGAAAGCCCTGAGCTCCGGCTGCACCTGGAAGGCCTTCAACAAGGATGCACAGATGATGGCGCATGGAGCCGCGCACGCTGGGGGCCCTCCAGACACGGCCAAGAGGTCGGGAAAAACAGAGACGCGCTTTGTGGGAGCGGGGCTGGAGGCGGGGTAGAGCGGGCTGAAGGTGAAACAGGGTGGAGTTGGAGGTGGAACAGGGCGGGTTGGATGAAGAACAAGGCGGAGCTAGGACAGAATGGGGCAGGGCCATGCATACGGGTTTCTCCGTTGTCAAACATGGTAACCCTAGTTTTGTGTCCCCCATTTGAGATTCGACTCACAGCTGGAGAAATTCTGCTCCAGAGACTCTACATACTGACTTTACTAGGCGTTGGGTTTCCCATGCCCCCTATCCTTCTGCAAGCAGGGCTTTTATTTTATTTTTTTAATGTGTTGGGTTTTTTTTTAATCTTTATTGATTTTCAAACTTTGATAGTGCAATACAATTGGTAAATCATAAATACTGCATAGAACGCACTAATAACTATACAATTATTGCATTAAACAATCATTTACTCCCATCCTCATCTTAATTATTAATACAATAATACATATGATTTTGATTTCACTATTATAATTTAATAATTTAACTCCTCAAAGTACATTTCCCTCCCTGGATGTGTAAAGAAATCTAATGAAAAAGGGAAGAAACATGACCCTTACTGTAATGCAACAAAAGTAGTCAATGGACTCCAGACATCATTAAAGGACTTACTAGTCCCCAAACGTTCCGCCATCATTCTTTCATACTTATATGTGGTACACACATTTACCCACCAAAAAGCGTAATTAATCCTGTCATGGTTCTTCCAATTATGTGTGATCAGTTGAACAGCTATTCCCGTCATGATCAGGAAAAGGTGACTTTTATACTTGTCTAAAGTAGGCTTAACATGAAGTAACGTACCACATATTACAGCCTCATTCATGGGTCATCTATCCCCTTTTAATGTGTTGATAGACATCTTTGGAAGGAGTTCCCTCGGGGAGGGAAATCTGTGGATGTAAATATGCATCTTATGAAATTGTTCTGTCTGTGGCTTCTATCACTTGACCACTCACTGAGGACAAAGTGGCTTTGCTCTGGCTCACTCGGTAATTCCACCAAAAGGAAGAAGGATTGGCCAGCGCTTCCAGCACGAGCAGGGCCGGATTTAGATGAAAAGAGGCCCTAGGCTATTCCACTTATGAGGCCCTTTCACCTCCCATTTTTAAGTTTGTAAATTACATGAGAGATAATAAAATACATCATTACTGTGATATATATCAATATGTTAAATGAAACATGTTGTAATTGGTGCTAACCTTTATAAAAAATGTGACACGGATAATAAATAAAAAAAAGTCGAGAACACTTATTTGGACATTTATTCTCAGCACCATATATAGTACTTGTAACAATAACTAATCAAGCATAACACACAACATTGCCCCTTCCTATGTCCATAGTGCCCCCAGTGCGTCCTTACTCACCTCACCCCCCTCCGATGCCCCCCTCCATTGAACACCCCCCCATGCCATCCTGCCTGCCTGCCTTCCATTAAACCCCCCCCACCCCCCTCCAATGCCAGCCTGCCTGATTCCCATCCCCCTTCCACTGAAACACCCCCACCCCACCCCCCCCCCCGATGCCAGTCTGGGCTGCCCTGTCCTGACGGATCCACGTTTTGCCTTTCTCCCCGCAGGGCTGGGCTTTGCCCAGCTGTTTCCGGACTGACGTCTTTCTCTCCCCGATCCTCCTCCCAGGGCGAGAAAAGGAAAGGGAGAAGCTGAGTCGGCGCCCCATTTCGGCCGGAGCCAGTTCCGATCCTAAAGCGTAGAATTTCTCCTTATTTTCGGTTCAGTGTTTTAGTGTTCACTGTGTTTAGAATAGTGTAATTTTAATTTTGCTAACAATTTGAATGTAGGCCCCTCTTGATCTTGAGGCCCTAGGCTGAAGCCTAGTTAGCCTATAGGAAAATCCGGCCCTGAGCACGAGTAAAGAGTAACAGTAAATGGTGGCAGATAAAAACCAGCAAGGTGGCCAGACTTGAACCTGCCACTCCATGCAGGTTATCTCCCTCTCCCCCTTGTTTTTAGGGTTGTACCTGCTGCTTCTTACAGGTTACCCCCATCCCATTCTTGTTACCTCGCCCCTTCTTCTTGTGAGTGTGAGTCAGGTTTTACCTCTGTAACCTGGGGGGTTGGTGTTTTAACTAGAGTCTCCCAGATTCAGAGTAACCCCTGTAGATAAACAATATTTATTGGCTGGGACCAGAGCCTTCAGGAGGCCAATATGTAGGGTTACTAGATTTTATATACGTGACATTTGTGACATGTGTATAATTGATCCCGGGTTTTAATCAAAAACTTCATTGGTTACCAGTAGAGTCCAGAGTTTTGTTCAAGTTTTCTTGTATCTGTTACAAAGCAGTCTTTGGGATGCTACCAGATTATCTTGCTTCTCAGCTTCCAGTTCCTTTGAACAACTCCAATAAGAGTACACATAGAATAAATTTATTTAATTATCCTGCTTTAAAATCATGTCAATATAAGAAATTTTTTGATAGAATTTTATCCTTGGAGGGTGTTTTCTCCTATAACAACCTCCGGAAGAGAATTCCAGTTTTCCACCACTCTCTGGGTGAAGAAGAACTTCCATACATTTGTACGGAATCTATCCCCTTTTAACTTGAGAGAGTGCCCTCTCGTTCTCCCTACCTTGGAGAGGGTGAACAACCTGTCTTTATCTACTAAGTCTATTTCCTTCAGTATCTTGAATGTTTCTATCATGTCCCCTCTCAGTCTCCTCTTTTCGAGGGAGAAGAGGCCCAGTTTCGTTAATCTCTCACTGTTCAGCAACTCCTCCAGCCCCTTAACCATTTTAGTTGCTCTTCTCTGGACCCTTTTGAGTAGTACCATGTAGAGAGTTGCGCGGGGACAGAAATCCCACCCGTCCCCACCCGTCCCCGCCAAAGTCCCACCCGTCCCCACCCGTCCCCGTGAGGAATCCCTCCGTCCCCACCCGTCCCCGCGAGGAATCCCTCCGTCCCCACCCGTCCCCGCGAGGAATCCCCTCCGTCCCCACCCGTCCCCGCGAGGAATCCCCTCCGTCCCCACCCGTCCCCGCGAGGAATCCCCTCCGTCCCCGCCCGTCCCCGCGAGGAATCCCCTACGTCCCCGCCTGTCCCTATAAACTACAGAAATAGTTATTTCATTTAATTATGCTACTGAATTAAAGGCTCTGGTAGAAACCCATTTAAAAATAAGCAAAAAGACTTTATTAATTTGGAAATATTAATTGGGAAGAATACATACTTTGTAAACGGGTTTCTACCAGAGCCTCTAATGTTTATAAATTTTTATCAACACAACTAATATACTACTTTATCCTTAAGCAAAAAAAAAGAATTTTTTTCCTACCTTTATTGCCTGGTTTCTGCTTTCTTCATGTTCTCATTCAATTCCTTCCATCCACTGCCTCTCTTCTCTCTGTGTCTTCCATTTGCTCTGTTACTGTGCCTCTCCCTTTCTCCCCCCTCCCAAATTGGTCTGGCACCCATCTTTTTCCCTCCGCTCCCCCCATAGTCTGGCACCTCTGTCTTCTTCCCTGCCAGCGTCTTCTTCCCATTCCCTCTTCCCCATTTCCTTTCAGTGTCCTTCTCCCCCACCATCTTTCCCATGTCCTGTCAGGCAGCATCCTTCTCCCCTCTCTGCCTTCCCCATGTCCTTTCAGCGGCCTTCTCCCCCCTCTGTCTTCCCCATGTCCTTTCAGTGGCAATCTCCACCTCTTTGTCTTCCCCAGTGCTTTCAGGGTCCTTCCCCCCCTTTCTCCCGTTTACCCCATGTCCTTTCAGCGTTCTCTTCCACCCCTTTGTCTTCCCCAGTGCTTTCAGCGGCCTTCTCCCCCCTTAAGCGTCTTTTCTTCTCCACTCCACCTTTCCTCCCTCCCTGCCTCCACCTTTGTGGCGCTTTTGCACCGGACCGACAACAGAACAGGCCCGGTCGGACAAATCTCCCTGTCCTGTAGCCGCGAATCTAAATTACCTTCTTACAGCAGCTGGAGTAGTGAAGCTGCTGTAAGAGGTAATTTAGATTCGCGGCTACAGGGCAGGGAGATTTGTCGGCCGGGCCTGTTGTCGGTCGATCGGGGGATCTGACCGGCTGTGCACATTCTCCGGGGCGGTCCGCCCCCTCCCCCCTCTTTCGTACGCCATTGCCTTCTTCCTACCTGCCCTGCCGCACACAGCCGACCGGAAGTCTTCCTGATGTCAGCGCTGACGTCGGAGGAAGGGAGGGCTTTGCTTAAGCCCTCCCTCCGACGTCAGCGCTGACATCGGGAAGATTTCTGTTCGGATGTGTGCTGCGACAGGGCAGGTAAGGAGAAGGAGACTACCCTCGCGGCTCGACCAACCCCGCTGCGATCCAACCCCGCAGGAACCCCGCGACCCTCGGAGGCGTCCCCACGGGATCCCCGCGACCCTAGGGGGCGTCCCCACGGGATCCCCGCGACCCTAGGGGGCGTCCCCACGGGATCCCCGTGACCCAAAGGGGGAACCCGCGGGATCCCCGCGGGTCCCGCGGGATTCCCGTCATCCCCGTTCCCGTGCAGCTCTCTAGTACCATGTCCTTCTTCATGTACGGCAACCAGTGCTGGACGCAGTATTCCAGGTGAGGGCGTACCATGGCCCGGTACAGAGGCATGATGACCTTCTCCGATCTGTTCATAATCCCCTTCTTAATCATTCCTATCATTCTGTTTGCCCTCTTCGCATCTGCCGCACATTGTACAGATGGCTTCATTGACTTGTCGACCATTACTCCCAAGTCTCTTTCTTGGGGGATCTCTCCAATTACCGCTCCGGACTTCCTGTATTCATATATAAGATTTTTGTTACCAACATGCATCACCTTACACTTATCCACATTAAACCTCATTTGCCATGTCGCAGCCAATAGAATCTTGGTAGATGTAAAAGGGAAGCCCAAGACTCCTCTGTAGCAAGGAGGGATGAAGACCAAGGTCTACTCTCAGCGAAAATCCTGGACACAAAATGTGATTTTAACTGTTTGAAATGCACTGCAGGTTTCAGCAAAAGTACGCTCTGTCTACCAGTTCCTGGTGTGCAGCTGGGACTAGAGGGACAGTGAGACTCACATGCAGAATGAGTGCAAAATAATTTACCCATTCAAGGCAAGAAATCATCTGGGTAGAAGGCCCAGAACAGATAACGTCAGTAAGAAGGAGCAGCAAAAACATCAGAGAGGAATGGAAAGAACAAATACTACTACTTAAATTATTTCTATAGCACTACTAGAAGTATGTTAAACATTCAAGAGACAGTCCTTGCTCAGTAGAGCTTACAATCTAATCAGTCAGCCAAACGGGACAAGTAGGGGGTAGGGAGTTTCTCAAAGAAGGAAAGATAAAACAGGCACGGGTGCTGACTTTGTTGACTATGAAGTACAGGAAGACAGGAAGTCCCAGGAAAGGCTGTCTGGAGCATTCCACATCCTTGGAACATTCTTCAGTGAGACAAATCCATTCCTCCAACTATCGCTCCCATCTCCCTCCTCCCCTTCTTGTCCAAGTTACTTGAACGTGCTGTTCACCGCCGTTGCCTGGACTACTTCTCCTCCCAAACTATTCTGGATTCGCCTCAATCAGACTTTCGCCCGCAGCACTCCACAGAAACTGCCCTTACCAAAGTTTACAATGACCTGTACCTGGCCAGATCCAAAGGCCTGTATTCTATCCTCATCCTTCTCGATCTGTCTGCCGCCTTTGATACTTTTGATCACCGCCTACTCCTTGATACGCTGTCCTTGTTGGGATTCCAGGGTTTTGCCCTCTCCTGGTTTTCTTCCTATCTCTCTCATCATACCTTCTGTGTATGCAACGGTGGTTCCTCTTCCACAGCCTTCCTGCTATCGACTGGTGTACCTCTAGGCTCTGTCCTGGGACCACTCCTTTTCTCAATATACACTTGTTCATTAGGAGTGCTGATCTCCTCCCATGGTTTCCAGTATCACCTCTATGATGACTCCTCCTAGATCTACCTCTCCACGCCAGATATCTCTACTGAAACCCAGCCAAGAATCTCAGCCTGCCGGGATGACTCACCACCATCTAATACTGAATATGGCTAAAACCAAGCTTCTCATCTTCCTGCTTAAACCCACTTCCCCGCTTCCCCCATTCTCTGTCTCTGTGGACAACACTCTCATCCTCCCTATCTTGTCTGCTCGCAGTCTCGGGCCATCTTTAACTCCTGTCTCTCCTTCACCGCCCAGATACAACACATCGTTAAAACCTGCCACTTCTTCCTCTCTCATATTACCAAACACTGACCCTTCCTCTCTGAGCACTCTACCCTCATCACCTCACTCTGACTGGAAAATCTGGCAACCCTATTTATAGGTCATCCGCATCGTTTCAAACACACACTGCTCCCCATGACCCTGGGCAAGTCACCCATTGTCCCAGGTACATTGGATAAAGTGTGAGCCCACCAGAGCAGATAAAGAAAAATGCTTGAGGACCTGAATGCAAATCACTTACCTCCTCTTCCACAAAACTGCGATAGCAGTTTCTAGTGCGGGGAGCCGCGCTGAATGGCCCGCGCTGCTTCTGACGCTCATAGAGTTCCTATGAGCGTCGGGAGCAGCACGGGCCGTTCAGCGCAGCTCTCTGCACTAGAAACTACTATCGCAGTTTCGTAGAAGAGGGGTTAGGCTATAAGTGGTATATACATGCTAAAAATAAATAAGTCACCCAAGACAATGTTAATGGTCAGCTGCTATTTACCTATAGGTATAATTTGATAACAATGTGTTGCCTGTAACCCGCCTAGAACTCTAATTAATGAGGATGTGGCTGGATATAAGATTGCACATAAGATAACGTAATAAATCACTTTGACTATCAGCCCCCTAGTATTCAGAGCTGGCCTCTACAGCAACATCAGGGAGGACCATAGAAAGAGTTACAGAATCTATAATCAGAGTGCATCAAAGTGAGACTAAGGGCTCCTTTTACAAAAGGTGCGCTAGCCGCCATCGCCTCCTTTTAATTTTTGGGCTAGCGTGCGCTAAAAATGCTAGCACCCCTTAGTAAAAGGAGCCCTGAGTTGCCCAGTAAGACATGCCAGCAATGGAAAACATTTGAAGCTGAGTTGGCACATCGATTACATTGTCAGCTGTCGGTGCGACCACTTTCATTTTCCCCCTCAGAACGCAATGCTCGGGGAGGTTTATAAATCTCCCAGAGAAACTGAAACCAAAATATACAGTGTTCCCCCGGTCATTCGCGGTCGGCGGTTCACGGTCCCGGTCATTCACGGTATTTTCCGACCGCGAACCGCCGACAAGGAGAGGGCAGTTGGAGAGGCAGGAGCGAGCAGCCGGAGCGCCGCGAGTGCAGGAAATCACTCGCGGTACACTCCGACCACCTCTTCCTTTGACACGCAGCTCCCGATTGGATAAGCCTGACTTAGTGCAGGAAGAGACGGTCAGAGCGTACCGCGAGTGATTTCCTGCATTCGCGGCGCTCCGGTTGCTCTCCTGCTGTCCTCTCCCGCTGCGTTCTTCAGCCTCCCCCATGAAAAACCGTATTCGCAGTTTTTCGAGATTCGCGGGGGTTCCTGGAACGGGGGAGTACTGTACTATTTGATGTATCAATGACAACACTTTGAATTGAATTCTTCCTCAATCAGTAGCCAGTGCAAACTTTTCACCAGGACCTAAAACACAGATGCATCTTATAGGCCAGGATACCACCATTTTTTACTTACTTCTTCCTCCCCTCCCTGGCATTGCATATGCATTGTACAAAATGATACAGAGACAGAATTCATCACCGTTCCAGTCCTCGCGGGAAACCATCCCATGTCATTCTTTAGTGTCCATCTCAACCTCAGTCCTTCTATACCAGCATTCTTCAATGCAAGGCTTGAGGGTCAGTGGCTGGGCCCATTCATACTCTGATTCTTATGTAAGCCAAGTATAGGATAATGAAGCCATGGTGACATCACTGATGAGGTTGGCTCTTAGGCACTAGTGGAATGAGGCATTATGACATCACAATATCTGCTCTGGATACCAGAGACTGTCATTCTTTGGTGTCTATCTCAACCCCGGTCCTTCTACACCAGCATTCTTCAATGCAAGGCTTTTGGGTCAGTGGTTGTGCCCACACTCTGATTCTTCCCTCTCGTGTTAAAGAATGACATGGGGGATGGTTTCCTGCGGTTATCTGTGGGGACAGGAACGGTGATGAATTCTGTCACCGTGTCATTCTTTAATGCATTGTTTTATCACTTCTTTCCTGTTATGTGTAATCAGCACATAGACACACCTACAGTGGCATACTAAGGGAGGGAGGCGGGGATGCAGCCTTAGGGGGGGTGCACAGCCGGCTAGGTCCGGAAAATTCCTGGGCTGCAATGGCGATGGCACTCAGCGGCATCGGCACCCTCCCCCCCCCCCCCCCACGATGGCACTCAGCGGCATCGGCGCCCCCCTCCTCCACGACGGCACTCAGCGGCATCGGAGCCCCCCCCCCCCCCCGCAACAGCACTCAAGTACGACCTTCTTCTCCCGGCATCAACAGAATTTCAGATCGGCAACAGGTGCTCAGTTAAAAGCTTCCCTCTGACTCAGCTTCCTGTTTCTGCCCAGGCAGTTCAGTCAAAGGGAAGCTTTTGACTGAGCACCTGTTGCCGATCTGAAGTTCTGTTGATGCCGGGGGTAGAAGGAGGCCCATTGCCGATCTTGTGTCATCACAGGGGGGGGGGGCCTTGCCGATCTTGTTCTCAAAATCGGAAAGGTGAGGAAGGGAGAAAGATGGGCCTGTGGTGGATGGAGAGATTGAGAGAAGGGGGGGCAGATGATGGAAGTGGGAGGAAAGACAGAGAAGGGGCAGATGATGGAAGTGGAGAGAAGGGGGAGAGAGAAGAGGGTAGACAATGGAAGTGGACAGAGAGAGGAGAAGGTACTAGATGGAAGGGGTAGAGAAAGAGGGCACATGATGGAAGGAGGGGATAAATAAAAGGAGGGCACCTTTAACATCAATTGGGCTCAACACAATAGCAAGCAACCCCCTCCCAAAACCTCCTTCAAAACACACCAAAAAATCGAACCCTCCACATTCTGGGACAAAGCAGACCCCGCAATCACCAATATAGCCCCCAACGAATTCATATCACAATGGCGTACTGTAAGCGAAACCATCCTGAATGAGCTAGCTCCTGAAAAATCCCACAGCCGCTCTACTACTAGGTCACTCATCACCTCCTTGGGATTTTTTTTTTTAAATCCTTTTTCTTCTTCACATTAATGATAATGTTAATCCACCTTGCCATCACTCAAGAACATCAAAGTATTTGGATTTAAAAAAACAACGACCCTGGAGACAAACTTCCAAAGCCATCGTTTTTCCTACGCACCCTACCATTCTTTGGTTCTGTTTAGCTGGCTAGCCAAAACGGCTTCAGAGTGAGGAGGGGACTGGAAATAATAATAATAATTTTATTCTTATATACCGCCAAAGCCATAGAACTTCGAGGCGGTTTACAGCAAGAAGCGCTGGACAATCAGCGAGGAGGTTACAGTCAAAGTCAGCGAAGAGGTTACAATCAAAGACAGCAATACAATCTTACATAATGAAGGAATATGAAAGCTGTGTAGTTCATTAGGGATACTGGTTGAGTAAGCAAAGCTGAGTAGATTCTTAGTTAACAAATCGATTGAACAGACTCGTTTTTAATAGTTTTCTAAATTTGAAGTAGGATGATGAGAGCGCGAAAACGTTACTAAGCCAATTGTTCCATTTGCCTGCCTGGAAGGCGAGAGTTCTGTCCAAGAATCTTTTATAGTGACAGGCTTTTATTGTCGGATAGGAGAACTGATGTATTCTTCGTGTGGGCCTAAGATAACTTGCCAGATTGAAGTGGGAAACCAGGTAAGTGGGGGCTAGGCCAAATATTGATTTGTAACACAGACAGGAGAACTTAAACAGGATTCGCGCCTCTAGGGGCAGCCAATGGAGTCTTTGATAGTAGGGGCTTATGTGTTCCCATTTCTTCAGCCTAAAGATCAGACGAACTGCCGAGTTTTGAATGACTTCACCGTAGTGACCAATCTAGTTTAGAGCAAATCACCTGCAAATTGCGCTGCGAGGGACAACGGGGTTAAAAGGAGAAGAGAACAGCAGAAAAACGAATCGCAAGAACTAGAGGTAAAAGGATTAGGCAATAGGAGAGTCCTGGGTTGTTTGGTTTTTTTTTTTCCTGTCTTGCGCTGCCCTGAACAGGATTTCCTTGTTTGCCGCTTATAATACCTTCTCTGTCTCTTCTGCTGCATCTGCGGTGCCTCTGTCTCTATAGATGAGACTCTCTTCTGGTGCAGCTCGATACAGTAATTCATTGTCTGAGCCTGCCTGATTTCTATCACACACGCAGGGACTGCTTGATCCTCCTCCTCCCTGTAACCTCCTGCCCCCTTTAAATAGGGTAGAAAAGATGGTTTTCTATAGCGACCCATTCTCCTTTTTATTTAAAGAGAATCTGGCTTGCAGCAACTTCTCGTGTCTTTTCTTTCAACTGCGGTGTAGGGAGACCTCCGTAAAGGAAAAAAATATATATATTACAATGGCTTTCTGCCTTTCACTGAATTCTTCGTAGGGTGGAAGGTCTGTAATAGCCACAGCACTGGGACACTTAACAGAAACCTTCTCAGCAGCAGCAGCTTGCAACATCCCTTTATAAATAAGAAGACAGGGCTGGTGCAAGGATTTTAGATGCCCAGACAAACCTTCACTCCACCCCCCTCCTCTCCCCCCCCCCCCCCCCCCCCCGCCATTCAATTAATTTCCAGGCTCTTAGGCCTCCTTCCTTGGGTATCTGATGATTAAACTCAACAATCATAAGCACCTCACCTTCCATAATAAATTATTATTATTATTATTATGTTCTTGTATACCGCCATACCCAATGAGTTCTAGGCAGTTCACATCAATTAATTAAGATCCGATCGGAACACGGATTTACAACATTTTGTCGGAGTTACAAGCAACGAGGAAGGAAATGTTGGAACATTTTAGCAGGAATTTATCAGAGTTACAGGCATTGAAAAAACAGCATTGCAAGACAATGGCCAACAAAGTGCAATGAAATTAGTCGCTAGCGTCCGCTCTTCCAGGAAGTGACATCAGAGGAAGAGCTGATGCTGGTGCGATCAGCAGGCCGGGATTGCTGCTTACGCCACGAACATTAAAGAGGTACGAGGGAAAGGGCATGCACGCAGTAGTGGGGGGGGGGGAACAGGGATGGAGCAGGGGGCATAGAGGAGGACGGGTGCCACGCCCCCTTTCTATGCCATTGCTTCCTAACCTTGCTACGCCACTGTACAAACACATTTTGTTCACCATTCCTTTCCTAATAATTCCCAATATTTTATTTGCTTGCTGATGAGGCTTGATTGTGGAGATGAAAGTCGTACCCGCTTGTTCATAGCAGAATTGGGTACCAGAGGCTAGCCAGTCCGCTAGGAATCTTTTTGCAACCGGCATGCCACTCTTATTTTGGATTGAACAAAATTAGCAGTTGACTCAACGTTCTCAAGGAGTCCGGTTCTTTCCAAGTTGACCACTTACCGTCCGCAGTACAAAGGGCCTTTTCTCAAGCTTTCGCACGAGGTTTTGGACAAGCACTCTTCTCTATATTGAGGAGAAAGGCCATGTGTCCAACTTTGTGATGTTGAAGCAAGGTATACCACCCATATGCTACCAATGTTTGAAGCTCAAGAATTCTTCTAGCTGAAGTAATAGCTACTAGAAAGTTCTGAGCTTTGGGAAAGCAGATCTGTCCCAGCACCATGTCAAGATGTCCCCCGCTTGTGTCGCATCAATTCTGCTGTCTACAGAAAACCCCTTTTACAGGTGAGCAACCTTCTTTACTGATCTTGTGATCAGCATAGAGCATGACCAAACGTTGCATATTAAGACTGAAAATGTTCATTATTTGTTTGTACAAGAATATGGTTCTTTAAGGCACTATGAGGGAGCTTTTGGCCTAATGGTGGCCAGATAAGAACGAGTAACTATTGCTAACAATTCAACATCTCCCGAGGAAGCTCTTATTAAAGCGAAACGGAGACGCAGAGCATTTATTGAACTGTTACTCTATACAGCTAAGAGCTGCCCTGGGGTGTAAACAAAAGAAGTATTATAGGCTTTATAAGCTAACAAACCTGAATATTGAGCAATGTTACTCCAGGTGCAGTACTTGATATGTTGCTATGCTTATAGGAATATAATAATGAGCTTTAAATTGATAAAAGATTAAAAAGGAAAAAATATTTAATTGATGTAAAAAGATAGAGAGATAAAAGGAAAGGCATATGAGACCAACAATAGTTCACAAAGAGTCTATCTGACAGGATTTGTTCCAAAGACAGATGGATGTGAACACTTGAGGTCTCTTAGCCTCTAAATACATTAAATACACTTTTATATAACTAAGAAGATTTTGAAAAGAATTCCTTCTTATATTCATCATAAAAGCAGTTATTGGTCTTTGACTTTATATTTTGAACATTTTTAAATTAACAAAATAAAACGCAAGGTGAGAATTACCCATGTTCGGTAGACTTCATTCTACACGCATTCATGCTTATCTCTAGGTCATTGGCGTGACCCTACTTTATCTGTTCCATTCAGCTGCCCATTAAGCCTCCTTTTGGCCCACGGTCTTCTGACACCAGGGTGCGGAGGGCTTTGCTCTCTCTCTTAAATTAAAAGGCAGACATAGAATTGAAACATGAGTGGTTTCCTATCAGCAATTAACCTATGGTTCAATTCCATCAGACAGATTTAACTGAAGGACAACATCCGAAAAGAATAGTTCAAAAGGGCAGTCTCCCAGAAAGTGGGTCAGCCATTTAAAATCTAATTTTTTTATGTTGTATTTGATTAAATATTTGGGCGCTTACCCTCCGAGAGGATTAAACCAGTGCCAGGAAGAATTTGTTGTAAGTCAGCCAAGTACACATCCTTCTGTGTCCTCTGACCGCTAATGAATAGAAACTTGTAAAATGCTGCATCTGTTCTACCTATATGTAGCTATTTTTTTTTTTTTTAAATAAGAAGACAGGGCTGGTGCAAGGATTTTAGATGCCCAGACAAACCTTCACTCCACCCCCCCGTTCAATTAATTTTCAGGCTCTTAGGCCTCCTTCCTTGGGAATCTGATGATTAAACTCAACAAAAACAAACTGCAGATGTGTACAAGATGCAGGCAAAATTTATTGTGACAAATATATATATAAAAACCTTTTTACCAAACAAGGTACCCGACACGGTCCGTGTTTCGGACAAACCTTCGTCGGGGGTCCAAGATGAAAAAAGGTTTGAAAAATGTGCCACAAAAATTGTAGAATAGACTATCATAAACCGAAATGTCCGATGCGCCGAGAATCGCCAGCTGCTGTAAAGCGTCTCAGTTGGCGATTCTCGGTGCATCGGACATTTCGGTTTATGATAGTCTATTCTACAATTTTTGTGGCACATTTTTCAAACCTTTTTTCATCTTGGACCCCCGACGAAAGTTTGTCCAAAACACGGACCATGTCGGGTCCCATGTTTGGTAAAAAGGTTTTTATATATATATTTGTCACAATAAATTTTGCCTGCATCTTGTACACATCTGCAGTTTGTTTTTGTTTGTTCCTGGTTGGTGTTTTTTCTGCAGACAAGGTTGGACCCCTCCTTCCTTTTTTTGTTGCTCCGCAATTAAACTCAACAATCATAAGCATCTCACCTTCCATAATAAATCCATAATTGTATATCATCCGACATATATTCAGCCCTGGAAATGTAGTGCCAGGCTATATGGAAGCTAATGTGTCTGATGCTGGTAGCCATGATCCACATAACTTTTAAGCCCCCTTCCCCCCCCCCCCCTCAGCAATGACTCCACACACCCTTTATGTAGGTCTCCTAGGCCAACCTTCAATCCCTAGTGAGAGAGGTGGGAGCAGAAGCAAACCCCCTTCACTCTTGCCCCTAGTGGCAGCTTTTTTAAATATGGCTACCATGACCTCTCTAGAGGTGTTCTCAGGATTTAGAATTTGAGTGTTTAACTGCCATTAGCTGGTAACCGGCAGGTGCAAACGCTCAAGCCCACAGATCGCCCTTTGTAGAATACTTGCTTAGTGTGGATCATCCTTGCACCTTGCTTTGAACACCATTTACTGAATTTCCCCCATAGAGGGTTTTGTGTGTTTTGTTTTGTTTTTATAACCAGTTACTGGTCTTGGTTTATATTTGAGTCTTCCTCCTCTCAGACCTCTCCCTGGGCCTACCTTAAGCCCTGCTGGTCCATTGGTGAGCCAGGGTAAGAGCAATCCTCCTATGCCTCCTGCCCGGTGCAGTCTCCCTACTCAAATGGCTGATGCGAGTTCTCACATTGGTTGCTATGTTTATTTACCACCTTTTCATGAAAAGATTCACCAAAGTGGTTACAATACATTGAACACTTAAAAGCAGCTACGCTATCCGCTCTTACCACAACCTCTGGCAATGTGTTCCAGAGCGGAGTGAAAAACGTATTTCCTCCTATTGGTTTTAAAAGTAATCAGGTACTCTTACGTATTTTCCCTATCTGTCCCTGCAGGGTCACAATCTAACTGGGCAATGGATGGATTAAGTGACTTGCCCAGAGTGAAAAAGGAGCAGGCTGGAATTGAACTCACAACTAGAAAATGGCATTGGACAAATTTGTCCTGTCCCTGCAGGAACTCATTTTCCTGTCCTGTCCCTGTGTTTTTTCACTGTCCCTGTCCCTTCCCCATTCCTGCAAGCTCCGTCCTCATCTGCACAAGCCTCAAACACTTTAAAATCCTAAGTAGCAACATTCTAGAGCCCAGATTGTGATGTCATAATGCCTCATTCCACCAATGCCTAAGCTTCGTCCTCATCTGCACAAGCGTCAAACCCTTTAAAATCCTAAGTAGCATCATTCCAGAGCTCAGATTGTGATGTCATAATGCCTCATTCCACCAATGCCTAAGCTCCGTCCTCATCTGGACAAGCCTCAAACCCTTTAAAATCCTAAGTAGCAACATTCTAGAGCTCAGATTGTGATGTCATAATGCCTCATTCCACCAGTGCCTAAGCTCCGCCCTCATCCGCACAAGCCTTGAACCCCTTGAAATCCTAAGTAGCAACATTATAGAGTTTAGATTGTGATGTCATAATGCCTCAGTCCACCAATGCCTAAGCTCCATCCTCATCTGCACAAGCCTCAAACACTTTAAAATCATAAGTGTTTGAGGCTTGTGCGGTTAAGGCAGAGCTTACAGGAATGGGGCAGGGACAGGGACAAAATTTGTTGGGACGATACGGGGAAATTGAGTTCCTGCGGGGACAGGGGAAAAATTTGTCCCCTTGTCAATCTCTTGTAGATACAATGCAAAGAGGAAAACAGGAAACATTCACAGTTAAGGAAAGTGGATGAGATTTACTTTTCTGTTGTTACAATCAAAGTCGTTTATGGGGGTGGGGGGGGGTTAGTAATGTGCCCTGGATCCCAAGGAGTTAAAGTGGGACTTGATCCCAGGTTTCCTAGTTCTCATCCCACTGCTCTAACCATTGGACCACTTCTACTGGTTAACCCTGGATCAAAGCCCTTGAACAAGAATCCAGACAGGTCCCTTCCTTCCTTTCAGCAGCACCAGGAAGGAAAGAAACTTGAAAAGAGGATGGCGATAAATCCCACATCCTTTTCTCCTTAGGCAGGTTCAACCAATTTGAATCATGCCATTTGATACGTTAGTGTCATTCTTGAAGCAGAGCGGGAAGAATCATAATAACATATAATAATAATAACTTTATTCTTATATACCGCCAACAATCTTGCGACTTCTAGGCGGTTTACAGTGAGGTGAAACTGTACAGTCCGTGAATTACAGAGTATAACAGTGAATATCTGAAATTAACAACATTAATAATAACAACAGTTTATAAACTGCCGGACCGGGAAGTTCCGTGCTATTTACAATGAGTTAGAAAAGTTTCATTAATTGATTGGGACATTCATAGTTTAGAGATTAGAGGTTAAGAGTTTGCAAGATCAGATATGGGTGGAATTACGAAGGGGGCTATTGTCCTTGTTCGTTACTCAGAGTATGAGTAATAATAATAATAATAACTTTATTCTTTTATACCCCCATAACCAAAAGTTCTAGGCGGTTTACACTATAAAGAGCTGGACATCGGAGAAATACAATAATACAGTAAAAAAATACAAATATTTGTAAAATAGAATTTCAATAATAAAACTCTCATTAAGTAATAAACTTATCGAACAAAGTGGTCTTAATTAATTTCCGATAACATAGCTTGCTGAATACATTTACCTAGCCAAGATTGTTGCCAGGGTCCTATCTAAGAAGGTCTTATATCTACACCCAGTAATTTTTGGATAAGCAAATAAGTAGAAGTTTCTAGTTTCTCTCGATGGTCTATGCAACACAAAATTAGGAAAAAGGTAAGCTGGAGACAATCCCGATATCAACTTAAAGCAGATACAGGACAATTTGAATAATATTCTTGCCTCCAAAGGCAGCCAATGAAGTAAACGATAATATGGACTAATATGGTTTTCGTTTTTAAACCAAAAATCAGTCGAACAGCTGTATTCTGAATTATTCTTAATTTCCTTAGAATTTTTTTGGGTGCTCCTAATTCGAAGATGTAGGCTCAGCAACTGACCCTCAAGCCTTGTATTAAAGAATGCTGGTGTAGAAGGACTGAGGTTGAGATAGACATGTAAGAATGACACAGGATAGTTTCCCGCGGTTATCCATGGAGACGAGGCTGGAAACAAATTCTGTCTCCATGTCATTCTCCATTAAGAACAAAGCCTCGAAATGCTATGGAAGAAGTAGCAAGAAGAGACACTGGAAACGTCACAACCAGCGTGGGAACTCAAGGCTTTTATTTGGATAACCTATTTTTATGTGGATGAATTTATTTTTATGTGGATGAAATTATTTTATGTGGATGATTTTGGTGTACCTTTGGAACTTTGACTCTTTCAAATAAAGTCCATTTAGGAACATTGTCACTCCACAGAGTTTTTTTGTTTGCCAATAATAGTGCTGAGGCTGTAGCTTTAACCACTGCACCACTCTAGAAATCAAAATGGAGTAAAAGTGAACCATGTACAGACAATCCAGCCATTGTGACATCACTGGTGAGGTTGGCTCTTAGGCATTGGTGGAATGAGGCATTATGACATCACAATACCAGCTCTGGTTATCAGAGGTTGAAATGTTTCACACTATTTATTTACTCAATGTTCTCTACTGTTCGCCCAGGGGAAGTTCAGAATTGCTTACATGGATTTATTCAGGTACTCAAGCATTTTTCTCTGTCTGTACAATCTATCTAATGTACCTGGGGCAATGGGGGGATTAAGTGACTTGTCTGGGGTCATAAGGAACAACATAGGTTTGAACCCACAACCTCCTGGTGCTGAGGTTATATCTTTAACCATTGTGCTACACACTCCCCCTGTAATAAGCTTGATAGACCATTGATCTGACCTAGTATGGCTATTCCTATGTTCTTAAGAGGATGCAATATTTCCTGATAATGCCCACATGCATGCACTCCACACAAATAGCGTGCACTACAGTATCTGCAAAGGATGCACTTTCTGCAGACAGGGGATACTGTTCGCAAAGAAGGCATACTCTTAAGGACGTGACCCTGGAGACAAAATGAGCAATGGTGCAAGCAATCTGGGAAGTGCAACAGAAATTTGGAGGCTGTCCATCCCTAGTTAATATTCCTGCCCTTACAAGGCACCCTTTGCCATCACAATAACCCATTCTTACATCACTCAAGGCATGGCCCTCAAAAAAGATGGAGGTCTGAGCAGACTATGCCCTAGATTGGAGACTGTGAACCCCAATTTTATATCAATGCACTCACTCAGCTGCCCCTCATGCTCTCTCTTCGCTTAGCTCCCCCTGTGACCTCCCTCCCCCCCGTGAGCTCCACTCAACTGGTAAGTCCCTCCTTTCTGTGCCCTTCTCTTCAGCTGCCAACTCCAGACTTTGTCCCTTCTGCCTTGCTGCGCCATATGCTTGGAACAAGCTGCCCGAATCCCTACGGTGGGCTCCGTCTCTGGCAGTGTTCAAGGCCCAGTTAAAAGCCTACCTCTTTGAGAATGCTTTCGACTCCTAACTCCTCTCACCTTGGGTTCTGCATCCCCAACCCTATATGTCATGTCTGTCTGTCCAAGTTAGATTGTAAGCTCTTCAGAGCAGGGACCGTCTATAAATGTCTGTCCACCTCTTTGAGAATGCATTCGACTCCTATCTCCTCTCACCTTGGGTTCTGCATCCCCGACCCTATAAGTCATGTCTGTCTGTCCAAGATGGATTGTAAGCTCTTTTGAGCAGGGACCGTCTATAAATGTCAACATGTACAGCTCTATATAAGTGATAAGTAGTAGTAGTTGCAGCAGTGAGGGGGGAGGGGTCATGTTGTCCAAATAGCTCAGTAACCAAAAACATAAAATGGAGCCTGGTTCACCAAAGTCTTCTCATAGACTCAGGATAGGGAAAGAGTCTTAATAAAATAGATTGTCTCATGGATATTCTCGTGTATATTCATGATATACTTCTTGGAGAAAGGAGTGGCCTAGTGGTTAAAGCTACAGCCTCAGCACTCTGAGGTTGTGGATTTAAATCCCACACTGCTCCATATAACCCTGGACAGGTAGTCACTTCATCCTCCACTGCTCCACCAGGACAGAGAAAATGCTTGCTTACCTAATTATGAACTGCTTCGATAACTTTGAGAGGCAGTATATACATAGCTAAAATAAATGAGGAGTGTTTTTAAAAACCAGTCCTGTCTGAGGGCCACAAGAGCCAGATTATAAAGCCAATTATGATACATGACCTTCCAGGAAGAGGATAAATATTTGTGGGAGGGGTCCTTAATGTAAAACGGCTGCGGGGGCAATTACTGTAGATTGCTGTTTACAATGCTTCTTACACTAGCCACCCTGGCTAATTACCAGGAAGGCAACCGGAGAAGAATGAAAGAGATGAACATTTGGGTTTTTTTTACCCTCTTTCAACTCAAATTACTCCACTATCAAATTAGAACATAACATAAGAATAGCCTTACTGGGTCAGACCAATGGTCCATCAAGTCCAGTAGGCCGTTCTCATGGTGGCCAATCCAGGTCACTAGTACCCAAGGAGTAGCAACATTCCATGCGACTGATCCAGGGCAAGCAGTGGCTTCTCCCTTGTCTTTCTCAATAAAACACCATGGACTTTTCCTCCAGGAACTTGTCCAAACCTTTCTTAAAACCAGCTACGTTATCCGCTCTTACCACATCCTCTAGAAATACGTTCCAGAGCTTAACTATTCTCTGAGTGAAAAAATATTTCCTCCTATTGGTTTTAAAAGTATTTCCCTGTAACTTCATCAAGTGTCCCCTAGTCTTTGTAATTTTTGACGGAGTGAAAAATGGATCCACTTGTACCCGTTCTACTCCACTCAGGATTTTGTAAACTTCAATCCTATCTCTCCTCAGCCGTCTCTTTTCCAAGCTGAAGAGCCCTAACCGTTTTAGTCTTTCCTCATATGAGAGGAGTTCCATCCCTTTTACCATCTTGGTCGCTCTTATTTGAACCTTTTCTAGTGCCACTATTTCATGTTGAGTTGTTTTAGTTCTCATTCTTCCATAAGTAGCTATAGCCAGGGCAGGATTAACCAATAGGCCAAGCATGCACGTGCCTAGAGCCCAAAATGGTCAGGGGAGCCCGATGAAGGAGGGCATCAACATTGTTTTTTCCAAACGGCGCTGGGCCCCTCCAGCATCAATCGGCAACGCGGGCCCCACCCCATCGACAGAAAGTAAGACAAGCAAGCAATGCGGGTAAGAAAGGCAATGGGAACTGTAATTCTGTAAGCGGTGTTGCT
Source organism: Geotrypetes seraphini (assembly GCF_902459505.1). Lineage (NCBI taxonomy): Eukaryota > Metazoa > Chordata > Amphibia > Gymnophiona > Dermophiidae > Geotrypetes > Geotrypetes seraphini. The sequence continues at coordinate 17,911,978 of NC_047085.1, forward strand.
TGCCCAAAGCTTCCCTCTGACGCAGCTTCCTGTTTCTGCCTGGGCGCATGGTGGGGTAGGGCGGGGCAGGGGGGCCCAGTGTATTTGTGTGCCTAGGAGACCTCGATGAATTAATCCTGCCCTGACTATTGCTTGCTCTAAATTACCCACAAGTCTGCAGGGTTATTCTTCTCCTACCTTATCCGGAGTATCTAAGCTTTCCAGCCGCACCCAAACGTGTGACCAGCAACTGGTCTGCTGGTATTACTACCTGATATCCCTAAATCAGGTGTAGGCAATTCCAGTCCTCAAGAGCCAGGTCAGGTTTTCAGGATATCCACAATGAATATGTATGAGATGGATTTGCATGCACTGCGTCCTTGAGATGCAACTCTATCTCATGCATATTTATTGTGGGTATCCTGAAAACCTGACCTGGCTCCGGCTCTCGAGGACCAGAATTGCCTACCCCTGCCCTAAATGATCCCTGAGACAGAAAGCTTTCTCATGCATTGTGAAGGCAAGGTCATCACCGCGTTTGAGAAGGTGAGCAGCTGTCTGGGGTGGGGGGAGTTTATGGCTATTATTATTACTATTTCTATTCTAAAAATGCTGCAGGTTAGTAATGAATGCGCCATTTAGAAAATTAGTCTCAGGGACTTTTTTTGGTCTGTGCTTCATTAAGATCTTCTGTGGGGATGAATTTTTGCAATGCCAGGCTATGTCGGGCTGAGAATGCACAATCCTTTAACAATTACCACTGAATCTCGACATCCAGGGAGTAAAGAAGGTGCTGGGTTTATGCTTTATTCCCAGAGATGCAGTCGGCGTTTAATGAAGACATCATTCACTAACCAATAGGACACCAATTCAAGACTTTGCAAAAGTCTCATTTAGGTTGTTTATAATCAGGTCTATTTCACTTCGAGCGATGCCCACACGCTCAGAAATTACTAGAAGAACTTGTGAGGGTTCCCACCTAGCTGCATGTTAATTGTTCCTTATGTTCCCTGCATCTGATGGGAGCCGGTCTGCCAAGCAAGCAGTTGCCTTTTTGAGCCCAGCATGGCTCAGATGTTAAATAGCTTCATTTTTTTTAAGGGTGTACGCAAATGTATAGCTATAGACCTGAGATCTTGCTGAAACGAGCATCAGAATCCCTTTGGGGGGTCTCAATGCACGCTGATAACTCTGGTAGGCATCGGATATCACAATTGGTTCTCTGGATGGAAAAGCTGTTAGAGGAACTGAGGTGTGTCAGCAAATCTGTGTGGGAGCATTTGGAACATACGTCTGCGTGTCACGCCAGTGGCTCTGGCCGGTGCCACCTGTGCCTGGCCTTCTTGAGCACCGAAGCAAAACAGAACCGGCCACGTGGTGGATACAGAATAAAGGAGCAACAGTTCAGAATTTCTGAAGACATAATCTCCATCGCCGTTTGCACAGCGATCGGGAGGAAATGGCACTTTATTCGCAAACAAGATCCATCAGGTTTCATAATCGGCGAACTCCGGGCCAAGAAGAAGTCCTGACCTTGTCCTGCTGCTTGCAACTCCTAGCCCAATGTGCATGGTAAGGTGTCAAGCAACCGACTGCATTGGCATGGGGGGAAAAGTGTGGTGCAGTGGTTAAAGCTACAGCCTCAGCACCCTGAGGGTGTGGGTTCAAACCCACACCACTCCTTGTAACATAGTAACATGGTAGATGACGGCAGATGAAGACCCGAATGGTCCAACCAGTCTGCCCAACCTGATTCAATTTAAATTTTTTTTAAATTTTTTCTTCTCAGCTATTTCTGGGCAAGAATCCAAAGCTCTACCCAGTACTGTGCTTGGGTTCTAACTGCCGAAATCTCCGTTAAAACCTACTCCAGCCCATCTACACCCTCCCAGCCACTGAAGCCCTCTCCAGCCCATCCTCCACCAAACGGCCATACACAGACACAGACCGTGCAAGTCTGCCCAGTACTGGCCTTAGTTCAATATTTAATATTATTTTCTGATTCTAGATTCTCTGTGTTCATCCCATGCTTCTTTTAACTCAGTCACCGTTTTCCTCTCCTCCACCTTTCTCGGGAGCGCATTCCAGGCATCCACCACCCTCTCCGTAAAGTAGAATTTCCTAACATTGCCCCTGAATCTACCACCCCTCAACTTCAAATTATGTCCTCTAGTTTTACCATTTTCCTTTCTCTGGAAAAGATTTTGTTCTACATTAATACCCTTCAAGTATTTGAACGTCTGAATCATATCTCTCCTGTCTCTCCTTTCCTCTAGGGCAGACATATTCAGGGCTTCCAGTCTCTCCTCATACGTCTTCTGGTGCAAGCCTCCTATCATTTTCATTGCCCTCCTTTGGACCGCTTCAAGTCTTCTTACGTCTTTCGCCAGATACGGTCTCCAAAACTGAACACAATACTCCAAGTGGGGCCTCACCAATGACTGTACAGGGGCATCAACACCTTCTTCCTTCTACTGACTACGCCTCTCTTTATACAGCCCAGAATCCTTCTGGCAGCAGCCACTGCCTTGTCACACTGTTTTTTCGCCTTTAGATCTTCGGACACTATCACCCCAAGGTCCCTCTCCCCGTCCGTGCATATCAGCTTCTCTCCTCCCAGCATATACGGTTCCTTCCTATTATTAATCCCCAAATGCATTACTCTGCATTTCTTTGCATTGAATTTTAGTTGCCAGGCATTAGACCATTCCTCTAACTTTTGCAGATCCTTTTTCATCTTTTCCACTCCCTCTTCGGTGTCTACTCTGTTACAAATCTTGGTATCATCTGCAAAAAGGCACACTTTTCCTTCTAACCCTTCAGCAATGTCACTCACAAACATATTGAACAGGATCGGCCCCAGCACCGAACCCTGAGGGACTCCACTACTCACCTTTCCTTCCTCCGAGCGACTTCCGTTAACCACCACCCCTCTGGCGTCTGTGCGACAGCCAGTTTCTAACCCAGTTCACCACTTTGGGTCCTAACTTCAGCCCTTCAAGTTTGTTCAACAGCCTCCTAAGTCACTTAATCCCCCTATTGTCCCAAATACAATAGATAGATTGTGAGCCCACTGGGACAGACAGGGAAAAATGCTTAAGTGGCTGAATAAATTCATGTAAACTGCTCTGAGCTCCCCTGGTAGAACAGTACAGAAAACTGAATACAAAAATAAGCTAAAAATTTAGGACTGAGCTAGCAAGACTGGATGACATGGAGTAATATCAGAACAGAGAGGGGCATAGAACAGGTAGAGAGGAAGTGAAGACAGATAGGTCTGCAATAATTCAATGGTCCTAAGGAAGGTAAAGAGAATTAAGGAAACCCAGAAATCAATACAATCCTCTTAGGTTTTTGTTGTCTTTCCATGTTATTGGGTTGCTTTCCTTGACAAGCATCATTTCAGAGTGGTCCTTCGCTTTTTGGGTGTGGGTGGGTGGGTGCATTTGCTGGCTAAGCTTAGGCTGTGGTGGGGAATGAGAGGAGGGGGGTTCTGGGAAATAATATGGGGCAGCCTTTTGAAGTTTGATAAAAAGGGCAAACTTGTTTTGGGAAAAGAAAAACAACCAGCCCGATAGTCCGGCCTGTCATAAACCAAGCTCTGTTAAGCCTGTGTTTTTCCACAAGGAGCTGTCCAGCTTTATTATACAGCACTTCACAGAGCAGAACATCATGTAAGGCTGTACCCCCCCCCCCCCCCCAAAAAAAAAAAAAAAAAAAAAAAGAGAAATCTTGTTTGGAAGAAGCAGTGCGACACTTGAAAAGACCAAGATGGCAATGGATCATAGCTGTGGTGCTGGCGCCCTCTGTCTGTTGCTCTGTGCTATAGTTTCCTTTGCCTCCCCAAGAAATCCAGAGAGCTTCGTTTTCCACATGGCAGAAAGATGAAACCAATTTAAATACAAATGCTAGAGGGTTTTTTTTTTTTTTTGTAGGGTTGATTGTTTTTAAAGTACGCAGGGTTTGTGTCCCAGTTGTGCAATTGGCCTTTAGAAACATCAGAACCTTACACAGAGTCAAACTGATTGTGTTTCTTGGCCCCAGGTCCTGGAGGGAGACTTCTTTTGCCAGTCCTGGTTTTTAAACTTACATCTTAAAGCCTTGTGGGATCTGTAGTCCTTGATTCTACCTATTCAGGTCAGTGCTGTAGGTCCCATAACACCTCAGGATGAGCTTGGCAGAAATCTGGGGCTGGTCTACACTCTCCCGCCTGGGAATGGGTAACTTGGAAGCTCTGCAGCCCGTAACTTTGGAAGGGCAACGGGTTAAGGCAGGGCTACTTATTTCTGGTCAACGGGCAGGCTAGGTTAGGTTTTCAGGATATCCACAATGAATATGCATGAGAGATATTTCTATACCAAAGAGGCAGTCTCTCTCTCTCATTCATATTCACTGTGGATATTCTGAAAACCTGGCCTGCCTGTGAACCTCGAGCCAGAATTGAGTTAGCTGCCAACATGTCTTCACTGTAGAGGTGCCAATATACTCCATATCCTAAAGGACAAGCTGAACCAGTTCTGGCTTTACCCCCAACCACATCTATGAACCAGGAACCCTCCCCTCTTTGGAGAAACTGCAAGCTTATGAACACAGGCAGCTGAAGGTCAGGACTAACTCAGTCAGGTCTCTTAAGACATGGAGCTCCGTGACAACACTATGAGATGCCTAATATACCAAGTTTTATAATGATGGACTTATCAGTTGTGTTGTATCAAGGGTTAACGGATTTGTGCTGAGAGGTGTACCCAAAACAGGTCATCCAGCGTCTATTGAAATAGAAGGAACCAAACTACATGAAAACCAGGGTTGATAATACCTTCACCATACAACAGCACCTCCTACTGGTGCCAAAGAAGCCAGTCACCCACATTTAATGGTTACTGCAGCAAGAACAAGAGACTCCTCCCTACTGCCCTTTATTATGAGAGCGGTCTCACAGAATAAATGCACTCTCAGTTGAGCAGCGATGGACAATAATAATGCTCCCTTGTTCTGGAGCTGCAGCCAGTCATTATTCCCTATGGTCACCCTGTATAGCACCTGCAAAAGGCTGTATATGTTACTCCTAACCTAACCCCCACCCCCCCTTTTACAAAATCGCGATAGCGGTTTCATAGTGCAGGCCAGCGCTCTGATTGCTCCGCGCTGCTCCCGATGCTCACAGGAACTCAATGAGCATCGGGAGCGGCGTGGACCATTTGGCGCGCCGGCCTGCTCTAAAAAAACACTACCGCGGTTTTGTAAAAGCCGTGGGGGGCTAGTGCACGAGACAAGCAGATTTAAAACATGGCACATTGATCCATGACCCTGAACATATCCTCTAACGCAGGGGTGTCAAAGTCCCTCCGCGAGGGCCGTTGTCCGGTCGGGTTTTCAGGATTTCCCCAATGCATGCAAATAGATCTGAAAACCCGACTGGATTACGGCCCTCGAGGAAGGACTTTGACACCCCCCGCTCTAATGGAAAACGATCACAAGCAAGCCGACTCAGTTTTTTATTTTGGATTTTGCTCTCTGATATGTTGGTTCCCTCCTTATGCACAGTTGGTTCCTAGCATGGAAGTTTTCATATAACAAGGCTATTAAAAATAAATATATAGGATAGACACTGGCTACTAACACCCCGTCCTATATGAAGTTTTCTTTTCCTTCCGTGGTCTTCCCATGTAGGTGTCCCCCTGTCTATCATTAGTGTATCCTATAAGCTTAAGCAACATTCTATGTTTATAATGCTGCATTTAAAAAAAAGTCCCATGAGTCTCATCTACCCAGAAGTCCACTACAAAATCTTCCAGCAAACATCACACCTTTCCCTTCGCAGGCTGTCAGCCTCAGTCTCCGCTGATTTCCAAAGGGGGGGGGGGGGCTACACATTAGCAGTGAATCCAGAACACGATATCCTACCCAACACCTTTTTTTCCCATAAATATTTTATTGAATGTTTTTTATATTAAAAAAAAAAACAAAACCACAAGCAACACAATATAATAACATAAAAGAGCATTACGTTACAAACTTATCAAAAAAAAAATCAGTCCTTGGATGTAACACATTGCTAAAAATTTATCCAACGTAGTATCCACAGTTGATCCCTAAATTTTAGCAAACGTTCCCATATTTTCTTAAATATCCTCAAACTGCCTCTCTTTACAGCGTATATTTCCCTTACTATATAAGCGCAACATAGTCCGCCAAATATTAGAATCTAACTGAGAAAAATCTTCCCAGTTAAATAATATTGTTGTAACAGTTATCATGAATAAGCTCTTCAAGAGCTGCGCTTTATAAGGATCTGATTCAGATGTTAGACCAAACCCCCTTACCCGGGTAACCCATTTGGAGGCACTGATCCCCACCCCCACCCTAACTGCATCACTTCTGTCCCTCTCTGGATAATGGTCCAATATGAATCAGATGGGTGGCATCAACAATGATCCCTGGGCTAGCTCTGAGAACTTGTTCCTTCATGAAAAAGTAGAAATGAGCAGAATTTGTTGAGGTGTATGCAGACCAGAGCTTGACTGAAAGTCATAATTAACAGGACTTATCTCAAGCTCTCATTTCTAAATTAAAGGTGGAAGCCACATTGCTGATCTAAGGGTCCCTCGCTCCAGAGAAATGAGCAAAACCCTGACAGAACCTGCCACCTTCTCCACTGCCCTCCGTCTACTTGGAGGGGGGGGGGGTGCAAGGAGGGGGAGCCTGGTTTCATACAGTTTTTTCAGCCCCCTCCATCAACCCAGTGACTTCCTAATGCACCTGGCTGGCGCGTTCTGCTGTGTTTCTTTAAGACGAAAAGAAAGATTTAGCGAGAGAAAGGATCAACAGGTTAATAGGAAAAATAACAAGAGCCAAGGAAGGAGTTTGGCTTCCTTTGCTTTTCGTTCTGAATTTTAAAAAAGAAATAAAGGCATCACAGCCCGGAAAGGTGTTTGTGGAACTGAGAAGAGGTGATGCCTGGCAAGGATCTGCAGGAAGTGTTGCTTTACCCCTATCCATTAGCAAAAAAAAAAAAAAAAAAAAAAGAAATCAGAATTTCTCACAGCAGGTTTCCAAAGGGAAGCTGCATCGCTGCCAGGCTGGACACTTTTATGACCTTGCATTCATAGTCGAATGGCCACAGTTGTCACCAGGATTAATTCCGTTGGACGGTTTGTTTGATAAGACCCACTGATGTATGAGCCATCTCTTTCCCACAGTTAATAAAGCATGGCATTGTTTTGCTATTCCTGGTTCTGAGGGAGCATGGGACCCGGGTTAAAATGACTAGAAAGTCCCCAAATCACTGCAACTGCATGCATCTCTCTCTCTTCCACCTCCCCAGCCCTGTGTTGTGAAGCCTTGGGGAGATGGGGAAGGAGGGGGGGGGGGGGTTGAGATTAATCATATTATCTGCATATGATGCTGGTGATTACACAACATTTAAATGGAGGTGGAAGAAATCCAGACAAATGTACCATTAACTCCTACATCCGTGCCCGCACCAGGGTGATTCAGAACAGCTAGCTGGTAATTACCTCCCTCCTTGGCTAATTCTCCCTTCACAGAAAAGCTGGCTGCCAGCGGCTGGCTGTTTCCCCGGCTCTATACCCCACTGGGCACAAAAGACAGAGAAGGGCTAGTGCAGGGCTAGCCAATTTCGGTCCTCGAGAGCCACAGGCGGGTCAGGTTTTCAGGATATCCACAATGAATACATGTACGAGATGGATTTGCACGCACTGTCTCCTTGAGATGCAACTCTATCGAGTGGCAATCCAGAAAACCTGAGCCGCCTGGGCTAGTGAATCTTTCGTGGCTCTGAAACCCACAAGAGCGGTTTCTTGAAAGGTCGTTCCCCCCCCCCCCCCACAGAGCCAGCCCCAAATCATCCTGAGCAGGAGAAAATATCAGACCTCTCTTAACAGCCCCCTTGCTGTAACCTCTCGTTTTGGTTCCCACCAGCCAAGAATGCGATTTATTTTCATCCTTGTTTTCTATGTGGCCAGTGGAGTTAAGGATTCTCTGAACATGGAGGTGGGGGGGGGGGAGCATTTTCTAACTGGACTTTTGTGTGGATAGTTGGACCGGGTAGACCAGTTCCCTCATCCAGAGCAGTGGTGTACAAGGATTTCTGGGGTTTTTCCAAAAGTTGATACTCCTAAGGAAAAACCTGCTAAGCTTCTGGAAGGAGAAGTCTGCAGGGTATGAGGAGGGTGGGGGGGAGGGGAGGGGTGATGGAACATTCTCAGCCCCAACCAACCGGCTTCCTAAATTCTGGGCGTTATTGTGCCCCTGGAGCCGAAAAGAGCGTTGTCTTGTTTCGTTAGGTACCAATGTGCGGAAACGAAAATTCCGTTCTGAAACGGTTTTTTTCGGATCACCGCTTGAAACGTATCCATGTCATTCGCTTCTTGGTCGGGCTGAGAACTTTCCAGCATCCCCTCGTACATTAGACCTGAAAGATTATTTAAGCTGCCTTAAAAAATATTGATACCCCCCCCCAACCCCTCCCCCCCCCCCATAACAACCCTGCATCTTTCTGCAAACTGATGGATGGGATCAGGCATGCAAAAGCTAAACATTTTTGGACAGTAGAATTTTTTTTAAAAAGTGAGTTCCCCCCAAAAAGGAGACTGTTCTTACCTTAAGGAGTTACTAGCTTACTTTTTTATTTTATTTTTCTCCTCCTTTTGGAACATACCAGCGCTAAACCATCACCAAAATCCACAGCTCCCTCTCTCCGCACGAAAAACGACTCTGCGGTAAGCACAGTCCAGGGGAACTACCAGCGATTTTCCTTTTGCAGAGACAGGGGGGGGGGGGGGAGGGAAGAAAAAATCCGTCCGGCAGCAGAGACAAAAATGCCGAAAAGATAGAAAAGCCTTTGGAGAAATCCAGGGAGAAGGCAGGTGCAAGCCAAGAGATGATTAGATCCAAGGAGGCGACTGAGGCTTCTGACAGACACAGGGCACTTTCCCCATCCTTGAAGCTTCTCAGAAAGACATTTGCTTAGATCCACTAGGGGTTGCTTCGCTCGCTCTCTTTTTTATTAGTTTCAAATATATATATATATATATATGTAGATGTGGTTTCTTTTTTTTTTTTTTTTTTTGCTCCCGTGTGAAACTAGATCCGGTCTTCGTAGCCAGGGGCCGCATTAAGAATTGCATGAGGCTTTTATAAGCTTTCCAGATCACACATTAGAGGAGTGAGGGGAGGGGAGGGAGAGGGTGGGAGGGAGGGAAAGGGAGGGAGGGAAAGGGAGAGGGGACGGGATAAAACACACAGAGACATACAAGGAGCAAGAATGTTTGAACTGAACATGGGGAGCCCTCTCTGCTACATTGGCTGCAGCCTTGGATGGAGCAGCCAGGACTGGTTTTGAACCTTCCCTACCAGGAGGAACTTTCCTTTTCTCAGCAAGAGGACCGGGAAGGGGGGGGGGGGTGATCTTTTGTCTATTTATTTTAGGAGCATAACATCTGGCAAGGCAACCTAAGAGAGCAAGGTGAACTGTACCAGCAATGTGCAAGACAGGAAGAGGAGCAGCCTGGTTTAATGCTTTTGATCTTGAGGAGAGGGCGGAGGCTTTCGCCCCAGGGGTCCCTAATGAAGCTCTGCTTGCCCCTATCTGCTGTCAGCTGCTGGTGGTTATAGGGATGGTGTGCTAGAGAGACAAGCGGAAGAAATCTGCTTGTTTGAGAGGCTGGGAGGAAGGTCGACCAGTGGAGAAGAGAAAAGTGGAATTTCTGGCCCCCATGGGGGATGGGAGAAAGGACAAGATCCTGGTGCAGGAGCGAGACACAGAGGGGGGGAGAAAGGACGTTTGGGGCATCTAAGCTGTGCAAGGGCAACTGAGTTCCAGTATCAACTAGCCCCTCGATGAAGGCTGGGAGTTACCATAACGACTGTGCTCTTTTGCACATCGGAAGCATCCACTTATGGCTTCCACTTGGGAGAGCGACTGGAAGCAAACATCAGTGCAATTTAAGCACCTACAGGTGTGCAGACAGGAAGGATGTCTTTCTGTTTTGCTTTTATCTACAGGGCTGGCTGGCTGGAGTCTTGAAACCAAAGGTAAGAAGGAAACCGGGAACCGTACGGACCAGCCCCAGAGGGAAAACTCGGGAGAGCTCAGCCAGAGCCGGGAGTTTGCATGCATGCACGTCAGGATGGAAAGCAGCTTTTCGATCCAGGATCTCATTGCGAGAGGAAGCCCTCTCTTTCGATCTTCTTTTCCTTCGCAAGGTGTAGAAGCGGAGCTGGGGTTCTGGAGTCCCAGACTGCGGAGTGCAGTCCCTGCTTGCCACCCCCCACCCCCCCAACACACATACACACTCCCCAGGAGCTGGGTGGCAGGGACATCAGGGCTGCCCCTTGCCCTGCTTCCCTACCCAGCCCACACACGAGGCTGCTCCAGATCAAAATGTGTGCTCAGACAGGCAGCTACATGCTCTGAATGTGAATCTCGTCGTCGCTTCCCTGCCACCCTCCCCTTTCTCTGCTCTCCTGGATCTGAAATGGATCTTGTGTTTCTCTTATCTCTGTTTTAATTCAAAATAGGCTAGCACAAAATAACTATTTAAAGTCTACTTACTTGGGGGGGGGGGGGAATAAATGGGCCTTCCCTTAAATATTGGAAGGTTTCCCTCCCTCCCTCCCTATCCCTTTACAGCTGAGTGCTATATTTTATTAAGAGTGTTTCACCCAAGTGATAGCACTTATTAGATAGTACCCTTCCGTCGTTCTGTCTGTTTGTCCATCAGTACATACACTTAATTAGAAACAGTCCTATGCTTTCCGTTAAATCAAGCCTCCACCATCAGAAGAGACACAGCAGAGTGTTAATCTCCACAGTGGCAATTTCTTCAATGTGCTAACAGGGACCCCTGCTGGGGACCCCCCATCTCCACCAGCCACGGAAAACAAAAAGGCCACAGAGATAGTAAAGAGAGGACCCCCATCTGTCCTCCCTCCAAAAGAACTGATCAAGGCCACTGAAGTGGTGAGGCCTACGCAGCAACTGGTGGCAGGGACCTCCCCAAGCTCTGAAATCTGTGTAATCTAACAAGGCCTTGAGGGCAACAAAGACAAGTGGTTTACGCGAGTGGAGATCCTAAGCTCAATGAGCAAAGAAAGAGAAGAAGGCTGTGGTAGAGGGTAAAGAGGATACCTACGTAAGCTTCAGCAGCAGCGGAAAGGAGTAAGGCTCTGGTAGTCTTCTCTGCCTGTTCTGGCCTTGCGGATGCAGGAAGATGGGAGGGGGAGAAGGATGAAAGAAATGGAGAGAATGCAGAATGGAGGAGCAAGGGAGAAGGGGAAGGGGTGGGGAGGAGCAAGAATGGGAGAAGAGGGCAGGGGTAGAATGGAAGAGGCCGGGTGAGGGTGAGGCTGGGGTGAGGGGTGGAGGAGAGAGGGAGAGAAAGAAGGTATAAGTGGAGGTAGATGTAGAAGTGAGGAGAGAATGTAGGAGGGTTGGATGTCAAGGATTTAATTTAATTTCTTTATTTTTAACCCACCTAACCACAAAGTTCCAAGCAGCTTACAATAAAAAAATAATACAATAACAAAAAATTTACAAACCGTTAAAATGCATTGTAATATACAAGGGCTGAACAAAAAAGTATCAGACCTTAATTTCTCTTGTGTAAGCAAATAAAGCTAGGGAGGCGTGATTTGGTGCACGTATGTAGGCAACCCTAATGCGCATGCTTGAATTTTTTTCCTGCCTACAAAAGCTGTCAGTCGCCGGCAGACCGCCGATGAGTGAGGAAGTATAAGTGAGCGCCGTCAGATTTTCTTTTTTGACAAAATGACAGAAAAAGTTGAACAACGCTACTGCATTAAATTTTGTGTAAAGCTTGGCGATTCCCAAGTAGAAACGATCCGCAAGATTCAGCAGGCCTTTGGGAACAAAGCAATGGGCACCACACAGATAAAGGAGTGGAACAACTGCTTTAGAGATGGTCGCACATCAGTGGAGAGTGAAGCACGTTCTGGTAGACCCTCAACATCCAGAAATGAGATCATCATTGGCCAAGTGGGACCTTGGTGATGCAGGATCATCGAATCATGATCAGAGAACTTGAAGACGAGGTGAGCATCAGCGTTGGATCCGTTCATTCCATTTTGACTGAGGATTTGGGATGGAGTCGGTCCAGAGGAAGGCTACTAAAATGGTGTGTGGTCTTCGTGATAAGATGTATGGGGACAGACTTAAAGATCTCAATCTGTATACTTTGGAGGACAGGCAGACGTTTAAATACCTACGCAATATAAGTGTGCATGAGTCGAGTCTCTTTCATTCGTAGACGTAGTGCCTACTTGTTCGCTTTCCCATCCATGAACGGCTGTATCTACAAGATATTCCTCAATAGAACACTATCATTCCAAACAGGCAAATGGAATAAATATTTAACCAACTTTATTTCAAATGCACTTTCTTACCAAACTTTTAAGAAGTCAATCAAAACTTCTCTCTTTGATAAATTTCTCTGACTCCACTTCTGCCTTGATGTACTTCTAAAACACTTCCAGGAAAAATTGGATTAATCTTACCATGCTAATGTAATTTTGAAAGTTTTTTTGTAATATCGCTGTCTGTATACAGTCTCTTCCTCTGTAAACCGCTCTGAACTGCTTGTGGTAGTGCGGTATATCAAAATAAAGTCATTATTAAAGGGGAAAACGATAAGGTAAATTACAATAAAATTAGCAAAAGGAAAGGGAAGAAAAAAATGATGTCCCCATAATGTAAATCCCCCTTCTGAAAAAAACCCAAACTAGAAGCAAAACGCTTGAGAGAAGTAAAATGCCTTTAATTGGGCTTTAAATGTAATGAACGATTTTTCTTCACGAAGGTAAATAGGGAGAGAGTTCCAAAGAACAGGTGCCGTAACTGAGAATGATCTGCCCTGTCTTAGGAACTTTAAAATACAAAACTAAAATTTTAAAACTGTAACCAGTATGCGACTGGAAGCCAGCGATTTACTTAAAAAAAAGGAATAACGAGGACCTTTAGGTCTGAGGTTATCAAAATATGAACATACAAAATATGGAGTTTCAAGTCCAGACAACCCAAAGTCTGTTGTAGAGATAGTTAAAGTTGGCATGTCTATCCACAATTAGGAAAATTAATCAATACCTATTGAGCACTGTGATCAACAATCAATGTCAGAGTAGAGGTCTGCACGGGAACGGGGATCGCGGGAATCCCGCGGGTTCCCCCCCTGGCCCACGGGACTCCCACGGGGACGCCCCCTGGCCCACAGGACTCCCACGGGGATGAAAACAGCCTACCTAAATTTTGGCGATGCAGGCATGCAGCTTACAAGTCCGGCGTCGCGGCAGGAAATAGCCATGCTGAGCAGTGAGCTCAGCACGCACACAGATGAAAGCCTTGCTTGCTGATTGGTCCGGGATTCCTTGCGGGGACGGGTGAGGACGGAGGGGATTCCTCACGGGGACGGGTGGGGACGGAGGGGATTCCTCGCGGGGACGGGTGGGGATGGAGGGATTCCTCACGGGGACGGAGGGATTCCTCACGGGGACGGGTGGGGACGGGTGGGATTTTGGCGGGGACGGGTGGGGACGGGTGGGATTTCTGTCCCCACGCAACTCTCTATGTCAGAGCTCTGATCCTTAACTACAGAAAAAAAAACTCCAAAACAACAACCCCTGAGGATCAAAAGAGAGTTGGCGACCCGAGATAACTCGGAATCTACAGAGAAGACTGGTGTGGCAAAATGATATGGCTGATTTTAGAAGCTTGCAACATAATAGAACATTTATCTGGGTTAAGACGAACATGATTAGTTCTGTGCCACTGAGCCACTTAGATTAAATTAAATTAAATTATCCATCAGTAAAGCCGGTTGCACTAAATCATATTTGTAAACCTCTTTTCTATATCAAGGAGTTCAAACATGGAATTCTCTTCCCTAAAGAATTAGAGAAGCTCAGGGCTGTTTTTACGAAGGTACCTTAGGGCTTTAACGCGCGGAATGGCGCGTGCTGCATCGCCCTGCGCGCTAGGCCTTAACGCCGGCATTGAGCTGGCGTTAGTTCTAGAAGGGTAGCGTGCGTTAATTTCCTGCGTGCGCTAAAAACACTAGCGCACCTTAGTAAAAGGAGGCCTTAGAGATACAGTATGTTTTGGAAGGTTTTGAAAACCTATAAGAATGAGGGTTGATTTAATCTACAGTGATTTATTGTAATTCTCCTATGCTGTAGGTTCTCTTTGTTGCAATTTATTTATTTATTTAAAAGATTTCTCAACCGCCTATTTCTAGGCGGCTTTACAAAAGCAACACACGTAAAACGATGACAAATTAGACTTGTACAAACATCAGAGATTACAAATCAATCAATGTAAACAGTTGGTTCACAGCTCTCCATAATAAATCCCCAAACCAAAATGGGTCGGGAACATCATTCATTCGAATGCTTCTATAAAAAGGGTGGTCTCGAGCATTTTCTTAAACTTCAAAACATCGGACCGAGCTCTTTGCGGTCCAGTTAATTTGTTCCGCAGAGTTAATCCTACGATGGAGATAGCAGAAGCTCTCGTAGTCTCATAATGCACTTTTGAGAAGTCCATCAAGATAATCGTATTGCACCCTCGGACCGCAGAGTTTTAAGCGGGCGATCGGTTGCCATAGTTTGGGATAAATACCAAGGAATCCCATGATAAATGACTTTGAAGACCATTACTAATGTCTTGATAATGATAGGTAAGCGTACAGGTAACCAGTGGAGTTTCCTCAACCAAGCTGTACACTTCTCCCTCGGTATTCGCGGGGGTTGGGTGCAGAGCCGGACCGCGAAGTGTGAAAAATTGTGAATAAGTTTTTGACCGGCTCTGACCCACCCCGCCTCATTCCGGACCTTCCCGCCTCCCTCCCGGCATCCAAGACCTTACCTGGTGGTCTTGAGAGACCACCACAGCAGCCATTTGCTATGAGTGATCTGCACGGGATAGGAGCATAGGAAGATCGCTCCTGCCCCGAAAGCCCGCTAGACCACCAGGTAAGGTCTGGGGTGCCGGAAGGGAGGCGGGAGGGAGGCGGGGAAGATCCGGCATTAGCTTTTTTAAATAAAATAAAAAAAAAAAATCGTGAATAACCGAATCCGCGGATATTGAAACCCCGGATTCGGAGGGAGAAGTGTAGCGTTGTAATCCCTTAGATTCCGAATGGAGGTTCGTGAAATACAGTATAAGAATATAGCATAGCATGGTGCTTGAAAAAGAAAAATGTTGGGTTGTTCAAGATTTAGGGTGTTGAGTTGTTCAAGATTTAGTCTAATGTCATCAGCAAACAGATAAGAACTGATTCCCAAGGATGGAATGTGTAGCAGGAGGATTCAAAAAGAGGTCGAACAAAGCCAGAACTCTGGGGGATACTAGCTATAAGTCAGTGTCACGGAAAGTGTGATCAACAAGAAAACCAGGCCCCAAAAGTAGCCCCATTCCAAGAGCAGATAACCTTGAAAGTAAGAGCAAGTGACTGACCAAGTCAAAGGCTGCTAAACAGAAATGTGGCATCAAGATTTTATTCTCTACACCAGGGGTAGGCAATTCCGGTCCTCGAGAGCCGGAGCCAGGTCAGGTTTTCAGGATATCCACCATGAATATGTATGAGACGGATTTGCATGCCCCGCCTCCTTGAGATGCAAATCTATCTCATGCATATTTATTGTGGAGATCCTGAAAACCTGACCTGGCTCCAGCTCTCGAGGACCGGAATTGCCTACCCCTGCTCTATACCATGGGGTAGAGTTCTAAACAGAGCTGTACTGATTAGCATATTTTAGTACGAGGGGGCCGCTGAAAAGTTCTCAGCCCAACCAACAAAGTTGGGGTAGTCTTCATCGAGGGCTATACACTTAGTCCAGCGATTTTCCACTTTTTTCATTCTGTATTTTTCCAACTGAACAAAAAAAAAATGTGGAAAATTGCTGGACTAATGGCTCCTTTTACAAAGGTGTGTTAGGGCCTTAACGTGTGCGTTGATGTGCGCGCTAGACCTTAACGCCAGCATTGAGCTGGCGGTATTCTAGAAGCGTACCGCGCCCAGCAATTTTGTGCGTGCGCTAAAAACACTAGCGCACCTTAGTAAAAGGAGCCCTAAGTTTTAAGCCCTCGACGGAGACTGCCCCAACTTTGAGAACTTTTCAGCGGCCCCTCAAATTCTATTGAATACAAATACCAAATATGAATAATGGAGATGGAGTTTAACCTAACAAATAATAAAAGGAACAATGTGAATTCAGAGACGTGCGTGTTTATTTAAATAGGATTTAGCACTGTAGAACCCGGATCGTTTGTATTCAAAGTTCACTATTCGGCCGATATGAGTATTTGGTACATTTCTAGTTCTAAGTCCTTGGATGATGTTAGCCTGGTGGTGGTTTACAGTTCACTGGGTTTACACACCTTTTTATGAGTCAACTAGCTGATAACCCGGCGTTGCCCGGATATTTATTTATCCCAAAATGTCCAACCCCCTACATGTCCCACCCCCCTATGTCCCACATGTCCCACCCCCTACGTTACCCCCCCCCCCCACATGTCCCATATGCCCCACCCCCATGTCCCAACCCCCTACCCTCCACATGTCCCAAAGGAATGTCTCTCTCTATGGGGCTGAACTTAGACTTAAACGGCATCGGGAGTGTCGGTATTCATCTCTGCGAGCCCGAAAACTATGGGTTGGACATTAATATCTGTCGCTTTTGATAATTTTAACATATCACCCCCTTCCCACCCCCACAGTATTTTACCCCATCCCACCTGCACAATATTTTTCCCCAGATAGTAAGTCATATGTGTACCAAGTTTGGTTGAAATCTCTCCATGCGTTTCAGAGTTATGCTGAATATTCATGTGTGAGCCCGAAAACACTATGGGGTAGATACTAAAATCTGTCATTTTCAATCATTTTTACATATCCCCCCCTTCCCACCCCCACAGTGTTTGTCCTCAGATAGTAAGTAATGTGTATGTCAAGTTTGGTTGAAATCTGTCCATGCATTGAAGAGTTATGCTGGAACATACATACATACACACACACACATATATTCAAATTATAATGTGAAATATTTGACAAAATGAATACAATACAACTAACGCAAAACTTGATTATAAACAACAATTTTAGTTTCACAGCCAGGAGCAAGAACATATAAATTCTTGGGTGAACCCACCCTTGAGCAAGCAACATAGAGTTGTGGGCCGCGAGACCCCCAGAACATATCACCCCAGGTAGTGAGGGATCTGCATTCCAAGTTTTGTTCAAATCGGTCAAGCCGTTTGTGAATTACTGTGAGAATGGCAGCTTTTTACATTTTTTCCATTGACATGAATGGGTGAAATCTGATTTTCTGTTTGTAGCTCCGCCCATGTGTGCAGGTGGGCCGCGAGACCCCCAGAACATATCACCCCAGGTAGTGAGGGATCTGCATACCAAGTTTCGTCCAAATTGGTCACAGTGAGAATGGCAGCTTTTTACATTTTTTCCATTGACATGAATGGGTGAAATGTGATTTTCTGTTTGTAGCTCCGCCCACGTGTGCAGGAGGGCCGCGAGACCCCCAGAACATATCACCCCAGTTATTGAGGGATCTGCATACCAAGTTTCGTTCAAATCGGGCAAGCCGTTTATGCGTTGGCAGCTGTTTTACATTTTTTCCATTGACATGAATGGGTGAAATCTGATTTTATGTTTGTAGCTCCGCCCACATGTGCAGGTGGGCCGTGAGACCCCCAGAACATATCACCCCAGGTAGTGAGGGATCGGCATACCAAGTTTCGTTCAAATCGGGCAAGCCGTTTTTGCGTTGGCAGCTCTTTACATTTTTTCCATTGACATGAATGGGTGAAATCTGATTATCAGTTTGTAGCTCCGCCCACATGTGCAGGTGGGCCGCGAGACCCCCAGAACATATCATCCCGGGTAGTGAGGGATCTGCATACCAAGTTTCGTTCAAATCGGTCAAGCCGTTTTTGCGTGATCGCGGCACGCACATACATACATACATCCGATTTTATATATATAGATTCATGCATTGCTCATAGGTACAAATGTCATGTGACTACCGTATTTCCCCATGTATAGGCCGCAGGAAATGCCTTTTTAGGTTTAAAAACTCTTAGATAAACCGCCCCATGTTACTAGCCGCGGCTTATCTATGAGTTTTTAAATCTAAAACGACCTATCCAATGGAGCGGCCTATACATCGCCCCTCCCTTCCGTAAATACCTCCGTCAGCTGCCTCCTGCAATGGCGCAGCTGCGGTGCAGGGCAGGAACGATCTGTTCAATATCCAGCCGGCCCCGCACTGCTTCCTCAATGCCTGCATCAGTTCCCGCGAGAACCGACACAGGCATTCATTGAGAAAGCAGCGCCGGGCTGGCTGGATGCTGAAAAGATCACTCCTGCCCTGCACCGCTGGCTCCGACGTTGCAGGAGGCAGCCGGCAGCCATCCAGGAGGGAGCTGATCTTCTATTGGGGCGGCTTATCTACGATGTCTTTAGATAGGCCGCCCCATATTAGGAAGCCGCACCCACTGCAGGAGATTGCAAAACCCAATGAATAGGCAGCGGCCTATACATGGGGAAATACAGTACTGCAATTAATATGGGCTGTATAAACCACTTAAAGGGCAGAGATTGCTGTCAGATTTGGATTAAATAGTACAGTATTTGTTTATTTACTGCTCAATGGTTTCCATACTTCTACTCAGTCTATGGGCAGAATTCACTAAACCTCCAAAACGTGCACGATCTGTTTCCTATTGCATGCCGGCCGACTGATTCAATAAAGGCCTGCATGCAAATGGAGATGATCGTTAGCACGCCCCCTACACGCCCCCTATCCACGGCCAGAGCGATCCCCGCTCAAGCGCACACCCTGACAGTAGTGACAGGAGAAGCAGCCTCCTGCCACTGCTGTCAGGGCTCAGCCCAGCACAGATCTCTCTTGCCTGCTCCCGGACTCCCCTGTTCTCTGCCGCCATTCCCTGCAGTGCAAGCCCGTGGTTTTAAAGTGGACCTGCACTGCCATTGTTTTGGCCAATCAGGGACTTCCCTAGACTCCTTCCTAATTGGCTGAGGTGCCCCGGCCCCTCCTAAGGGAGGAGCCTGAGGCGCCTCAGCCAATCAGTGCCTTAAGCCTCTCCCTATGCATCAGATGATGTGCCGGGGCGGGGCCTAAGGCCCTATTGGGGCGGCGGCTGGCCGGAGAACAGGAAGAGGAGGACTTTCCTCCTCCTCTGGAAGAATTTCAGCACTGTAGGAACAGGAGGAGGGTCCGGGCACCCCTCCTGCTCCCGAAGGTGGGAGCCTGCCTCAAGGAGCAGGAGGGACCAGGCACCCCTCCTGCTCCCAACAATTGAAAAGGTGCCGGGCCCAACCGCCTGGTCCGACCAGGGGTGGGTCAGGGGGGTGGAAGGCCTAGGAGCAGGAGGGACCGAGCACCCTTCCCGCTCCCAACTTTGGGGTCAGGTCAGGCGTTCCGTATCAGGGGGGGCGTGCCGGTCAGGGGGTGGGGTTAGTCGGCCTATGGAGCAGGAAGGACCGAGCACCCCTCCTGGGGTGGGTCTGACCGGCCCGGCCCGACCATGGGGGGACCAGTCGGGTGCAGTGGCTCTCCTGCTTCCCCCTTCCAGGCAATCTTGCCGCCCAGACTCTCCTGCTCTCTGCCGCCTTCCGTGCAGTGCGAGCCCACGGGTTTAAAGCGGGGCTGCACTGTGGCGTGCAGCACCGCTTTAAACCCGCGGGCTCACACTGCAGGGAAGGTGGCAGAGAGCAGGAGCTCAGGGCAGAAAGCAGGGCTGGAAGATCAGGGCGAGCAGGTAGAGACACGGGGCAGAGCAGGGCTTCTATGGAGCTGGAGAGTCGAAAAGACGTTTTCGACTGGTCTCCAGCAGTCGCTTGGGGTGAACGGCCAGCCCAGTCGGATCCGAAATTTTGGGTAGTGAATTGGGTCGCTGTCCAATTTGCATGCATTTCACCTCATTCGCATGCACGGATTCGAAGCGGGTCGCAGGGGAGGTGAGTGAATCAGGCCGGATGGAAATTTGAAAGTTAAGTGGTCGCAAACCGATCGCTACACGATCGGTTTGCTTAGTGAATCTGGCCCTCTGTTAGGGCACCAGTCCTGAGTTTTCATCCCATCGCTTCCTCCCCCTCCTTTCCGTCCTCCCCCCCTTTTACAAAATTGTATCATTGATTTTTAGTGCCGGCCGCAGTGGTAACAGCTTTGACGCTGACAGAATTCCATGGCCGGCGCTATCAACCATGCTCCGGGGAAGTTGTTTTCTTTGGATAAAAGGAACTTTTTCCTCTCTGCACATTCCAAGCAAGCAAGCTTTCTCTTGTGATCTGAGCAGGATCTACAAAAAAAAAAAAAAAAAAAAAGCCTCTAATGATCTACATCAGTTGGATCATGAAAGGACATCAGGATCAGAAACTGCAAAATGATGAAGCCCTAACTGCAATTCCTCGCGTTGAAGTCATATCCTTCAATTACATTATCTCTGTATTATCTTTCCGAATCTCTCTCTGCATTAAAACTTCCAAATAATTTCACAGGAGTGAAATGCAGTCATTTGACTTATGTCTCCAGAGGACAGAAATGCCTCATTAGATAGTAGGTACTTTTTAACAAATATTTTACCTTGTTTCAAGATGTAAAAGCACAAAATATTGAAAGAGAAAGGCAGCCTAAAAGCTGACACCTGTCTAACTACATATCTCCAGAGAATCAGCTTCAAAGGGACTCAGACTCTCATCAAGCTCTGTCTGCGTAATTAACACTCCACTGTTAATTGCTGCCAAAGACAAACTGGCTTTTGTTATACTGAATAACTAGAGAACTCTGAAATCATACCTACTTTAAACAAGAACCTGCTTTGGCCTAGTAAACCAAAGATCTTCATGCAATCCAGTTATCTGGATTAGAAGGAACAACAGAGGACACAAGCTCAGGAAGCAAAAACACCCATCTAATTTTAACCCACAGGAACACCTACATCAAGAAACCCATATGGAATTTTAGGGGATATATGTAATATGATGAGTTATATTTGTTCTGCATTTAATTTATATAATACAATGAACAAAGAGTTTGAGGAAGAAAGGGTGGGGGGAGGGATAGGTTAATGTAAGATTAATTGTAATGTAGAAGAGAGATGTCTAGGTATGTATATGTTTGGATAGATTATTTTGTGGATATGGGGAAGGATGGGAGGTGGGTGGGGGGGGATTAAAATATGTATAATAACGTTGTTTAAGAATGTCAAGTGAGTTATGTGAATCATTTGTAATAATATTGTACACTTGTTGAAAGAAATAAAATGAATAAAGATTAAAAAAAAAAAAAAGAAACCCATAAAACTACAACTACACTTCCCCCTCCGTATTCGTGGAGGTTAGAGGCAGAGCCGGCCTGCGAATATGGAAAAATCGCAAATAATATTTGGGCCGGTTCTGCCCTTATCCCCGGCTTCCCACTGCTATTTTTAGCCCTGAGAGCCCCCCCCCCCTAAGCCTTACCTGGTGGTCTAGCGGGTTTCCAGGCAGGAGCGATCTTCCCACGCTCCTGCCCAGTGCAGATCACTCACAGGAAATGACTGCCTTGAGCTCCCATAGTCTCTCGAGCTATTTCCTGTGAGCGATCTGTACGGAACAGGAGTGTGGGAAGATCGCTCCTGCCTGAAAACCCGCTAGACCACCAGGTAAGACTTAAATGGGGGGGGGGGGGGGGCTTACAAGGTTAAAAAAAAGCCCGAAAAATTAACATTTATTTTTTGGTCAAAAATCACGAATAACAAAATCCATAGATACGGAATTTGCAAATACGGAGAGGGAATTATACAAGTAACAGACCAGATGCATAAGGCCCCTCCCATAGGAGAGGCTTTAAACAACCTGGGCCAATCAGAGCCTCAAGCCCTTCCCCGGATGCATCAGTGAGGAGCCTAAGGCTCTGATTGGCCCATAAGAGGGACCTTAAACAACCTGGGCCAATTAGAGCCTCAAGCCCCTCCCTGGTGCATCCCAGGATGCACCGGAGAGGGGATGGCCCGCCATTTTGAAGAGGCGGGCCTGCTGGCCGGAGGGAGTAGGCATCCCTTCAGCCAGCCATCTAAGTAAGGTAAGGAAGAGAGGGCGGGGTCATCGGAGGTATGGGGCTTGTGTGGCAGTGGAAGAGAGTGGGCATCTCTCCCATCGAGGAGGTATTGGGGAGTGTTGTTTGGCGGCAGGAGAGAGTGGGCATCTCTCCTGTTGTCAGTGGGGGGGATGTTGCTTAGCAGCAGGAGAGAGTGGGCATCTCTCCCGCTGTTGTGTAGAGGGTTGCTTGACCTTGACGGCTTGATTTGTTATTGGGTGGGCGGGGGGGGGGGTTGCGTTTATATTGCATATGTGCCCATTACTATCACCAGCAATGGGCACATGCAAATTTAGCAAATCTTTGCTACTCTCTGCCAACCTCATTTGCATGAGCACTTTATGGAGATTAACTCGATTTTTAAAATCGCTATTATAATGGCTGCTACAATGGCCTGTCAGCTTTTAATGCGACTTTTTGAGAATCTAGGCCTTATTGTCAAACAGGCTTCTTACTGTGTGTAACTGTCTAAGAATAAAGAAACATGACTTTTAGCCAAGGAAGAAATGACTTAGCCAAGGAAGACATAGCCAAGGAATATGACTTAGCTAAGGAAGAAATGAGATCTGAAAGATAACTCAGTCAAAAATGACACCCAGATAATGGAAGGTCTCAACGGGTCTAATTCTTTAACCAAATAAACTGAGATCTCCTTCTGGGTGGGACAAGTGGCCTGACAGGTCTTGCCTGGGTTGACAACGAGATGGTGATCTGATAGCCACTTTTGAAGGCATAGTAAATCTGGGTTTGTTGAAGATGTGGGAAACAGTAGAAGGATGTCATCAGCGTAGATGTGGAAGAGATGAATGGTAAATTCTTGTATCATCAAAGCTAATGGACTAATGAATAAATTGAATAATAGTGGCAAACCTGTTGACGCCTGAGGAGCCCAACAATATAATTGTTGTGCTAAGAAAGGGGAAGAAGATGGAGATGATTGAACCCTAAATGATTTACCCTCAAGAAATGAAATAAACCAGGACAAAACGGTGTTAGACAAACTATTTTCCCATAGTGGCAGAAGGAGTGAGTGATCAATCAGACTTAAAGTAGCTGAAAGGTCAAGTGAGATCACAAGTGCAATGGGCTAGATTCACGAACCTGCCCGATCGGGACTGACCCGTGCCCGATCTGGGCAGGTCCGATGGATTCTTCAAAGCCTAATATGCAGATGAGGGCAATCGGAGGAACGCCTCCATCTGCCGGCACGGATCGCTGGTGTGCGATCCCAGTGTATCCCATTTGTAGATGGGCTGCGCATGCGTCTAGACCTGTCCGAGCCGCGACTTTTTAACTTTTTTAAAAACTTTTTAGCCCAGCATGCCCGTGGTTTTAACCCGCTTAAACCCGCGGGTTAAAATCACGGGCTCGCAGTGCGGGGAAGGACAGGAGAGATTTGGGGCGGCAGGAAGGAGAAAACCGGGGACGAGCAGGGCGACGATTTGGAGCAGAGCAGGCAGGAGAGATCGGGGCAGAGCAGGACGGCGATGCAGCGATTTGGGGCAGAGCAGGCAGGGGAGATCTGGGGGAAGAGCATTGGGGCGGCAGGCAAGAGACATTCGGGGCAGCAGAGAGCAGGGCTTCTATGGAGCTGGAGAGTCGGAAAGACATTTTCAACTGGTCCCTAGCAGTCACTTCTTGGGTTGATCGGCCAGCCCAGTCGGTTTTAAAAATTTGGTTGGTGAATTGCGTCCCTGTCTACTCTGCATGCGTTTCTCCTCATTTGCATGCACAGATTCAAAGCGGATCGCAGGAGAGGTTAGTGAATAGTGCAGGAGAGGAAAGGAGAGACAGGGGAGATATGATTCAGACGTTCAAATACTTGAAGGGTGTTAACGTAGAACAAAATTTTTTCCAGAGAAAGGAAAATGGTAAAACCAGAGGACATAATTTGAGGTTGAGGGGTGGTAGATTCAAAGGCAATGTTAGGAAATTCTACTTTACGGAGAGGGTGGTGGATGCCTGGAATGAGCTCCCGAGAGAGGTGGTGGAGAGTAAAACTGTGACTGAGTTCAAAGAAGCGTAGGATGAATACAGAGGATCTAGAATCAGAAAATAATATTAAAAATTGAACTAAGGCCAGTACTGGGCAGACTTGCACGGTCTCTGTCTGTGTATGGCCGTTTGGTGGGGGATGGGCTGGGGAGGGCTTCAATGGCTGGGAGAGTGTAGATGGACTGGAGTAGGTTTTGACTGAGATTTTGGCAGTTGGAACCCAAGCACAGTACCGGGTAAAGCTTTGGATTCTTGCCCAGAAATGAATAAGAAGAAAATTTAAAAATTTAAATTGAATCAGGTTGGGCAGACTGGATGGACCATTCAGGTCTTTATCTGCCGTCATCTACTATGTTACTATATTAGGAGGGACATCTGGTCGCAAACTGATCGGTACACGATCGGTTTGCTTTGTGAATCTAGCCCAATGTGACTATTATTTATGTGTGAATGGACTTCACTAAGAATGGCGATAATGACGGTTTCTGTACTGCTATGTGGATGGAAGCTAAACTCTTCTCGACAAACTGACTAAGTTGGAAGACAACTTCCTTGTCCATGAGTTTTGAGACAACTGAAGGCGAGCCAGCATGGCTTCTGCCAGGGAAGGTCATGCCTCACGAATTTGCTGTACTTCTTTGAGGGAATAAACAGCCAGATGGATAAGGGGGAATCCATAGACATCATTTACCTTGACTTCCAAAAAGCCTTCGACAAGGTACCTCACGAATGGCTACTTAAAAAGCTGTGGAACCACGGGGTGCAAGGGGATATCTACCGATGGATCAAACACTGGTTGGCAGGCAGGAAACAGAGGGTTGGAATAAAGGGCCAATACTCAGACTGGCAATGGGTCACGAGCGGAGTTCCACAGGGGTCGGTGCTGGGACCTCTATTGTTCAATATATTTATTAACGATCTGGAGACGGGGACAAAATGTGAGGTTATCAAATTTGCTGATGACACCAAACTCTGCAGCAGGGTTAGAAACATGGAAGACTGTGAAGACCTGCAAAGGGACCTAACGAGACTTGGAAGACTGGGCAAAAAAGTGGCAAATGAGTTTAAACGTAGAGAAATGCAAGGTCATGCATGTAGGGAAAAAGAACCCGATGTTCAGCTACAAAATGGGGGGAACACTGCTAGGGGTGAGTAACCTTGAGAGGGACCTGGGGGTGATGGTCGACACATCACTGAAACCATCGGCGCAGTGTGCGACAGCCTCAAAAAAAGCAAACAGAATGCTGGGCATCATCAAAAAAGGTATCACAACCAGGACGAAAGAAGTCATCATGCCGCTGTATCGCGCAATGGTGCGCCCGCACCTGGAGTACTGTGTTCAATACTGGTCGCCGTACCTCAAGAAGGACATGGCGGTACTAGAGGGAGTGCAGAGGAGGGCGACTAAACTGATAAAAGGTATGGAAAATTTTTCATACGCTGACAGGTTAAAAATGCTGGGGCTGTTCTCCCTGGAGAAGAGGAGACTTAGAGGGGACATGATAGAAACCTTCAAATCCTAAAGGGAATAGAGAAAGTGAATAAGGACAGATTCTTCAAACTGAGGGGAGCCACAAACACTAGGGGTCACTCGGAGAAATTGAAGGGGGACAGGTTTAGAACAAATGCTAGGAAGTTCTTTTTTACCCAGAGGATGGTGGACACATGGAACGCGCTTCCGGAGGATGTGATAGGCCAGAAATCTGTACAGGGGTTCAAGGAGGGTTTGGATAGGTTCCTGGAGGAAAAGGGGACAGAGGCGCTAGAACCCCGCCCCCTCAGCCGCAGAGTGCTAGCTCTCCACGGGAGAGTAGTCAGTCTGAGGAGGCAGACTTCGTTTCCCGGGAGGCTGGAATGGGCGAAGCACTGGAGGAAGACGAGACTGCGGTGAAAACAACAAGGGGACTTGAAATGGAGCAAGGTTACCAGAGAGAGAAGACTGCCATTGCTGTGGAAGCTGGGACAATGCAAGCAAGTATATTCTCTGTTCCTAAACCCATGAATGTTACCCTAGACTCAATTTGGGACTTGGTAATTACTTTGGGACAAACATTGTCACCACAAATTAAAGAACTAGAAGAGAAATATTTAGAACAAAGAAATGAAATAAATGGACTTAAACAGGAAAATATATCGATGAAAAATAATGTGGAAAAAATAGATAAAAAGATAACTGAAGTAACTCAAATCCAAACGACACTGATTAAGGACAATCTTAATCTTAGGAGAAAGGTGGAAATGATGGAAAATAATATGCGATTGAATAACCTTAGATTTTTGAACTTCCCAAAGATCCCTTCTCTATCAGCAAAAGAAGTTTTGAAAAAGTACTTTTGTGAAGTTCTTAATGTTCCTCATGATGCCTTTCCTCCTTTTTCCAAAATATATTATTTGCCAACATCAAAAAATTTGGAAGAACAGCGTCCACTAGAACAACAAGGTCAGGGTGAACAAATGGATATAACATTATTATTGGAATCTTCAATGAGGGAGGTAGCTATTCCAGCTACCCTATTGGCTACGGTGGTTTTATCACCAGATAAAAATTGGATATTACAGCTTTATTTTAAGAATAGACATAAAGAATTTCTTGGACATAAAGTTCAAATATTTCCGGATGTGACAAGGGAGTCTCAGAAACGAAGGAAGGAATTTTTGCTTCTCAAGCCTGGGGTCACTGCAATGGGGGCATCATTTCTTTTACGATATCCTTGCAAATGCATTGTAAAGTAGAAATCTTGTAATTATATTTTCTTCGAACCCTCTCAGTTGACAGGATTTCTCTCCAGGAGGGGCCTTGAAGGGGATAAAGAAAATCTCAATGTATAAATTTACTCTTGGTCCATTCTCATCTGACCGCCTAATTGCAATTTGAATTTATTCCTTTTCTTTTAATAGTTTCTCACTCAGGAACATCTTGGATCTCAATTTTGGGACTTTAATTTTGATGAGTAAATAGTAATTTTGTCATATAGTTGTTGCTTCATTTGTTTTATACTATGCTGACTCAATCATATTCTGTACAAGAAGTTTATTCTTGATAATATGTTCAAAATATAAATAAAGAATAATAAAAAAATAAGAAAAGGGGACAGAGGGGTACAGATAGAACTTGAGGTAGGTTATAGAAGTGGTCAGAAACCATTTCACAGGTCGCGGACCTGATGGGTCGCCGTGGGAGCGGACCGCTGGGCGAGATGGACCTCTGGTCTGACCCAGTGGAGGCAACTTCTTATGTTCTTATGTTCTTAAAGCTTAAATTTGATACTGGACACTAGTGGGCCGATAAGGACAGATTGAGGATGCTCTTTTTCAGGATTGGATGCAAGATAGCTTCTTTCCATTGGGTAGGGACAAAACTAGATGTTAAATTATTGTTTACCACGGAAAGAAGAAATCTATTGAGACCTTGCTCAGAGCTTTTAAGCCAGATAGAGGGGATGGGATCTAATAAGCATGTTGTCGTTTTCATACTTGAAATGAATTTAGACAGAGCAATAGGAGTTAAGGGTTGGAAGCTGTCCCAAGTGGGTGGGCCAATAAGAATAGTAGATTCCTGGGAACGGATCTTGACAAAAGGTAGTCGTAGATCTGCAAATTTTATTTTTACGAAGTAGGGTCTCAGCCAAAGGCATAAGATTGTTGGAAGTGGAAGATGGTTGACTCGTTAAGGATCTATAAATATGGTACAACTTGGGAAAATCCACTGTGTATTCCTGAGCTAAGCAGCATAAAGGAAAAAAAAAAAAAATCTTATGAGATCTTGGGGTTTGGACTGGCCACTATTGCAAACAGGATACTAGGCTTGATGGACCTTCAGTCTGTTTATGTTCTTATAAATAATGTGTCGTGCCCCTTACCAGCACCAGTGAACCCCATTGGCACTTTCATGCGTGCACTTAAATGCATTAGTGCTAGAATTTTATATTTACATACACACATGGGGCATGAAAATGGGGGGGTGGGGGGCACCTCAGTTGTAGAATTGCCCTGTATGTGCATGGGATAGTTTATGCAAAGAGCTGGGTGTAGCATCATTAGATGGAGGGATTCAATCTGAAATAAACGGTCTTTGCAGCCTGCTCACATAATTTCTTGTCCTGCTAATAAATTTATTCATACCATTCTCCCAGGGGGAGCTCAGAACAGTTTTCATGAATTTATTCAGATACTCAAGTATTTTTCTCTGTCTGTCCTGGTGAGCTCACAATCTGTCTAATGAACTTGGAGCAATGGGAGGATTAAGTGACTTGCCCAAGGTCACAAGGAGCAGTGTGGGTTTGAACCCACAACGTCAGGGTGCTGAGGCTGTAGCTTTAACCACTGCACCACACTCTCTTCTTGGTTGGGCTGGAACTTTATAGCAGCCCCTTGTATTGTGATGTCATAATGCCTCATTCCGCCAGTGTCTATGAGCCAACCTCATTGGTGATGTCACAATGGCTTGGTTTCCCTATACTTGTGCCCATTTAATAGATGCATTTGCCTCACTGAAGTGAAAAGTGTGAAACCAAAGGTTGTGCATCATATTTATTCATTCGATTTTCTATACTATTCTCCCAGGGGACCTCAGTTTGCATGAATTCATTCAGATACTCAAGCATTTCCCCTGTCTGTCCCAGTGGGCTCACAATCGATTGTACTTGGGGCAATGGGGCAATTGAGTAACTTGCCCAGGGTCACAAGGAGCAGTACGGGTTTGAACCCACAACCTCAGGGTGCTGAGGCTGTAGCTTTAACCACTGCACCACACTCTCCCCCCTTTAAATGAGGGATTAGACCTCTCTTTCTTAGCGGGCAATGAGATGCAGGGATGCAAAGGGAAGATGCTAGGGAGAGAAAGAAAAACATGATTTTTTTAAAAAAAACCCAAAACAAATCAGTGCTTCCCCCCGGCAGCAGCAGCCCTCTTTTCTGGCCACCTTTTGTCTCAGGATAATCATAGCCTGTTTAAGCATGCCGCTGGTTATGTCACTGCTCCGGCTACAGGCCAACTTCTAAGCTCCCAAAGCACGGTCTCCAGGAGCCCAGCGCTCAGTTGCGCACAGTTCCTTTGGTTCAACTGCATGTAATTTGTTTGCTGGTATTGTGCTTGTCCAGAGGGCTTGGAGAAAATTGTAGCATTAGAGGATCTCAGATACCCAGGACTTGCCAAGCGTGAGCTATTATGCGTTCAAGGATGGCATGGCTGGCAGTGGAAAAAAAAAAAAAAAAAAAAGAAACATTTTCTTTGGAATGGGGGCTTTTATGCTGTCTTCCAGATCACATCATGTGGGTGGCCTCTAGAAGGGGCAGAATGGAAAGAGTGTTCTGATGGGCATGTCCATAGGGTGAATTTACCAGACCATATAGGAATGAGTTATTCTTTCTCAAAGAGAAAATATAGGAGCATAAAACCAGTCAACCCCAAGCAGAAAAAGGAGAGTGTGGTGTAGTGGCTGGAGCTATAGCCTCAGCACCCTGTCATAATGCCTCATTCCACCAATAATAGTCAACCTCGTCAGTGATGTCACAATGGCTTCATTGTTCTATACTTGGCTCACTTCTGCTATTGGAGGAGAGGGGGGGGGCGCAGTGGTTAAGGCTACAGCCTCAGCACCCTGAGGTTGTGGGTTCCAACCCTACACTGCTCCTTGTGACCTTGGGCAAATCACTTAACCCTCCACTGCCCCAGGTACATTGCATAAATTGTGAGCCTTCAGGGACAGATCGGGAGAATGATTTGTAACCCATTCTGTCCTCCTTTAGGAGTATGAACTTAAAAAAAAAAAAAAAAGCTCCTGTTATCTGCAGCAGAGCTCATAGGAATAAGACAGGCCTTTTGACAGATAACATGGGTTACTAGGGTTATCAGATATCTGAATTTCCCCGAACACATCCTCTTTTTGAGGACTCAAGTCCAGGTGGATTTTCAATTTAACAACTTTTGTCTGGGGAAACCGGACATCTGGTAAACCTTCAGCAGCTCAACCTATCTAGCATCCTCCTCTTCCCCCCATGCACCTAGGAGTCCTCCTCCCTCCCTCCTCCAATCCCCATGGGATCCTGTGCTTTCTCACCTGGCACTTTTGTAACACTTCAGCCGTCGTCAGCATCAGTGAACTAAACACACTGCATTCGATGAGCTGGAAGCTTTCTTGT
Organism: Geotrypetes seraphini; assembly: GCF_902459505.1. Classification (NCBI taxonomy): domain Eukaryota; kingdom Metazoa; phylum Chordata; class Amphibia; order Gymnophiona; family Dermophiidae; genus Geotrypetes; species Geotrypetes seraphini. The sequence continues at coordinate 17,942,245 of NC_047085.1, forward strand.
GAAAAAGCTTCTGGGTCACCAAAGGTTGCATGTTTAGTTCACTGATGCTGATGAAGGTCAAAGTGCTACAACAGCAGCAGGTGAGCAAGCACAGGATCGGGGAGAGTGGGGGGAGAAAGATGCTCGACTACGGGGATGGGGAGGAAAGGTGTCCTAGACCACCAGAGGAAGAAAGGGAAGAGGCAGATAGAAATACCAGACTACGGAAGGAGGGGAAGGGAAGGAGAGAAATGTCAGTCCAGGGAATGGACGGAGGAGGGAGGGGAAGAAGAGAAAGACAGAGAGATGCCAGATCACAAAGGAGGGGGGGGGGTAGAAGGGAAAGGAAGGAGAGGATAAAGATCCCAGACCATAAGAGGGGGAAAGGGGGAAGACAGATGTCAGACAGTAGGAGAGGAAAAGAGAGGGTGGAGATTGTACACAGAGATAGAGGGAAAAGGGAGAGAGAGGAGATGTGCTTAGGGATGGGAGGAGTGGGGAAGGGAAGAAAATGGAAGAAATGCTGTTTATAGATAGATGGGAATAAGAGAGAAGCGGGAGAAGATGGTACACATGGATAGATGGGAAGGGAAGACATGGAACACTAGATAGATTTGAGGAGGAAGCAAAAAAATGGAAGAAAGTTGAATGTTAAAAGTTAATGCCAAAGATGGATATAGGGCAGAAAATGAAAAAGAGAAAAATAGCAATTGGATAAGAAGGTTATGGAAATACAGTTAAGAGCATAGACAGAAGGAAGTGAAACCAGAGACTGGGAAAAGATGAGTGGAAAAATAAAATCACCAGACAACAAAAGTAAGAAAAGTAATTTTATTTTCAATTTCGTGATTGAAATGTGTCAGTTTTCAGAATTTACATCCGTTGTCTATATTTTGCACTGCTTCTCTGGTGTTGTACTGCATGCAAAGCCTGGCATCTTAGGGTTTCATTTGTGTATATTAGGACTTTTAATTTGTGGTCCTGCATGTGTTTAGGTTGTGTTCTGCACGTGTGACCAAGGCCAGGTGTTCTGGTAGGAATGAATGTCATGAAGCGTTATTGGTGTCACGGCCCCAAGTAAGAAGATATTTGTCGGCAGTCTGTCCGGGTTTCGAAGACCCCGAGCTCAGGGCCGCACCCGAAGGACCTCTGCACATGTGCAGATGTCGACGTGACGGCATCACATGCAGGTGCGCATGAGTGTGATGTCATCGCTTCAACATCCACGCATCCACGGCCCAGAGCTCGGGGAAGGAAACACGAGGTTCGTGTGGGGGGCTGGGCTGGGGGCAGAATGGGGCGAGGGTGGAATAGGGCAAGGCCAAAGTGTTCTCTTTTTTTAAAAGAGGAAATCCGGTAACCTTTTCTCTTTTTCAACCAATCAACGTATGAGAAGCTCAAACGTGAATTTCGTTTCCCCACCGGTTAGAGGATGTAAATTTAAAAGACATCATCAGCATCTCTTCTCATATCAGGCAGCATTATGGGGTAAAGACCTGAAACAATTACTCATGCTTGCGAATACCTATGGGGACTTCAGGAAACACCTAAAAACATATCTGTTCCTAAAATACGTAGGCAGCTGCACTTCACAATCTTTCCCCATAACAACTGACCCCTAAATCTTAACTCTTTTAGTACTACTCAATCTGTAACATTTTTAATCATTGTAAACCGCATAGAACTTCACGGTCCTGCGGTATATAAACGGTTATTATTATTATAGGTTTTACTGTTTAGTAAAAGATAGAGTAAACACTTTCAGCACTGAATGTGAACATAACATAAGAAATTGCCTCCACTGGGTCAGACCGGATATCCATCTCGCCCAGTGGCCCGTTCCTGCGGCGGCCCACCAGGTCCTTGACCTTGAAGTGAATTATTGACCTTTATAATCGACCTCTACTTCTATAACCTACCTCTGCTGCTATCTGTACCCCTCAATCCCTTTATCCTTTAGGTACCTATCCAAACCTTCCTTAAGAACATAAGAACATAAGCAGTGCCTCCGCCGGGTCAGACCACAGGTCCATCCCGCCCAGCAGTCCGCTCCCGCGGCGGCCCAGAACAGGTCAAGACCTGTCTGAATCATCAGAAGGGGCTCCCTTGCCACCTTGGTTCCCCATTTAAGTCCTGCCTTCCTATCGAAGTCCTAGCCCTCCGGTCTTGCACATGCACGACCAGGTTTGTTTATACACATTACCTGATTTACTTCCTATACTTGTGTTACCTCCCAGCTCCTCCCTCAGTATCCCACGATCCCTTTATCCCTCAGGAATCCATCCAATCCCTGTTTGAATCCTTGTACCGTATTCTGCCTGATCACTTCCTCCGGTAGCGCATTCAAAGTGTCCACGACCCTTTGGGTGAAAAAAAACTTCCTTGCATTTGTTTTGAACCTATCTCCCTTCAGTTTCTCAGAATGTCCCCTCGTATTTGCTGTCCCCTTCAGTCTAAAGAATCTGTCCCTATCCACCTTCTCTATGCCCCTCATGATCTTGAAAGTCTCTATCATATCTCCCCTGAGCCTCCTTTTCTCCAGAGAGAAGAGCCCCAGCCTATCCAGCCTCTCGGCGTATGAGCAGTGTTCCAGCCCTCTTACCAATTTAAGTTTCAAGTTTATTGGTTTTTAATATCCCGATCATAAAACAAATATCTGACCGGTTAACAATAAAATTTGAAATAGGATAGAAAGAATTAATTAATGGTGTATTAGAAAGATTAGGAAAAAAAAACATATAAAACATGTACTGACAAACCTGACAGTGAGGATGAGTGGAGAGGAAGGGAAAAGTTACATAATATAAGAAGAAATGAGATAGAGGGAAGGAATATAACATGAGGAGTAAGGGTGCTCTCACCTACTACAACCTCCGGAAGAGCGTTCCATGCGTCCACCACCCTCTGGGTAAAAAAGAACTTCCTAGCATTGGTTCTAAACCTGTCCCCTTTCAATTTCTCCGAGTGACCCCTGGTGCTCGTGGTCCCTCGCAGTTCGAAGAATCTGTCCTTATCCACTTTCTCTAGGCCCTTCAGGATCTTGAAGGTTTCTATCATGTCTCCTCTAAGTCTCCTCTTCTCCAGGGAGAACAGCCCCAGCATTTTCAACCTGTCGGCGTATGTAAAGTTTTCCATACCTCTTATCAGCTTAGTCGCTCTTCTCTGGACTCCCTCGAGTACTGCCATGTCTTTCTTGAGGTACGGCGACCAGTACTGGACACAGTACTCCAGGTGCGGGCGCACCATTGCACGATACAGCAGCATGATGACTTCCTTCGTCCTGGTTGTGATACCCTTTTTGATGATGCCCAGCATTCTGTTTGCTCTCTTTGAGGCTGTCGCACACTGCGCCGATGGTTTCAAAGTTGTGTCCACCATCGTCGCAGTGTGCGAGATGTCCAAAAATGTAAGACAGGAACAGCATAGACCTAACTCGATCCAAGAAATGAAGGAAAAAGCCTCGGAAAGGGTCCTACCCCCTCACCACAACGGCTCAAAGAGGTGGTCGAGCGTTCACCTCATTGGCAAAAAACCTTCATTATGTGATAAAGTCTTATGCTGTGCTGTAATGTGCCAATGGAAATTAAATAATAGAGGAAATCTTCCACTTATCTTCACTGATCGGTACACCAACGGTGGCCAGCGTTTCACCAATTCATGCTGTCTCCGGGTGTATCCCGACCGATCAGGTTTCTTTCAGAACAGGACCGCTAAACCGCCTCTTGCTTCTGTTTAGTAAAAGACCACCTGAGTTAGTAAAAAGTATGAAATTTTATTTATAAAATGCCCAACAGTCTGGCAAATGCTTAAGACTGTTTTCTTGTTTATGGAATTTATATTTTTATTAATGTATATGCCATATAGATGTGGGCAAAGGGTGGGCTGTAACACATTAGCACATGCGTTATGGTTATTTCCAAAAATAGATCAGATAGGTATGGGAAATGAGAAGGAAGGAAAATATAAAATCGGAGGTATGTATGTGTGTATGTGTGTGTGTATGTGTGTATGTGCCGCGATCACGCAAAAACGGCTTGACCGGTTTGAACGAAACTTGGTATGCAGATCCCTCACTACCTGGGATGATATGTTCTGGGGGTCTCGCGGCCCACCTGCACACGTGGGCGGAGCTACAAACAGAAAATCAGATTTCACCCATTCATGTCAATGGAAAAAATGTAAAAAGCTGCCAACGCAAAAACGGCTTGCCCGATTTGAACGAAACTTGATATGCAGATCCCTCACTACCTGGGGTGATATGTTATGGGGGTCTCGCGGCCCACCTGCACACGTGGGCGGAGCTACAAACAGAAAATCAGATTTCACCCATTCATGTCAATGGAAAAAATGTAAAAAGCTGCCAACGCAAAAACGGCTTGCCCGATTTGAACGAAACTTGCTATGCTGATGAAGGGAAGTTCATCTCATGGTGCCTCCATTCCTATCCCAATGAATTAGCAAGGGGAACACACACTGTTAGGGTATATACATGGGCGTCGGAATGGGGGAGCCCACAGGGGCCATGGCCTCCCCCATAATTGGCGGTCGGTCAGTGGAGTCGGTTATGAGCGGCTCTACTCCCTCACCCACCTCTTCGGGCAACCGCCATGCAGCGTCAACCAGCATCGCTGCAGAACGAAGACTTCCACTCAGGATTTTGTAGACTTCAATCCTATCTCTCCTCAGCCGACTCGTTTCCAAGCTGAAGAGCCCCAACCTCTTTAGTCTTTCCTCATACAAGAGGAGTTCCGTCCTCTTTTATCATCTTGGTCGCTCTTCTTTGGATCTTTTCTAATTCCACTATATCTTTTTTGAGATACTGTGACCAGAACTATATGCCCTACTCAAGGTGAAGACACACCAAGGAGGGATACAGATGCATTATAATATTACCATCCCTTTTCTAATAATTCCTAACATCTTGCTTGTTTCTTTGGCCACCACAACAGATTGTGTAGAAGGTTTTAGCATATTGCCTACGACGACCCCCTAGTTCTTTATCTGGACAGAGACCTGTTGAATGGAACTTGGATAAATGTTTTCATTGGGGCTTCGCTTTGCGTCAATTGATCTCCTCCTCCAGCACACCGCTTCTTGCCACTGTCTGTTGCCGTTGTTGACTGCACGGCCTTGAACCTTGCATGTTGACTAGGAAGTTGTTTTGTGCTTCAATACAATGTTTTGCATATATGTTAATTTATGGAAGTTAGAGTAAACATCCTTAGTCTCCCTAAAGAGAATCTAATGCGTAACTGAAGGAATGCAATTAAAGGAGAGATTGATTTTAATTTTAATTTTTACAAACAACCGAATTGCTACATGATTAGATGTAGATTTTTAAGTCATTTGTCAGATAGTTATAAACCTCAACAGCATTTTAATAAACCACAGCAGTTGGTGAAAAAAGTACTGATGCCATATTTTAACCTGTCATACCAGTACCATATAAATGAAAATTATATGAAAATGAGAAACTAACAGGCAATCAGAGCCTGATTCTCGAAACGTGCGTCCCGATTACAGGCAGCGGCAAGCATCCTAGTGCCATCTGGCAGCCAATTGGGAGGCGTGTCTTAAAAAAAAAAATTTCAAGGAAGGATGCCTACATTGTAGGCATCCAAAGCGCATCTACGGAGACACATGTAGACACTTAAATATGCCCAAGGTGGGGTGTGGGTGTGGTTTCACCCAGAAGTGGCCTTGGACATGCGCATCCCTACGCATCTCCGTAGGCGTGAGACAGATGCCTTAAATGTAGGTCTGCAAAATGATGGCCTACATTTAAGGTGTCTGTTCAGCGACGTAGACGCAATTCTCTTTAGAACGCCAATGCGTGATTGACACTCGATCGGTGGCCGCCTCTTAGGCGTCCGCTGAGCTCGGCGTCCTAATGAGAATCAGCCCCTCAGTGCATTAGTAGCCTACAATACTAATCTTGAGATACTTGATGAAGTTGGTGCTTGAAGTGATATTACAAGAAAGTTGACCCCAATCCCTCCAGACAAGACGCAACCAAAAACCCAAAACTTGTGGTGAGTTGATGTCCAAGATGAAGGCTTTATTAGAAAAAATAAATAATCCACATGAAAAAGTCTAGGACCTGAACCACTGGAAACATGTGGACCCAACACGGTACATGTTTCAACACTATTGTCTTTCTCAGGGGTCTCTCTAGGTCCTATAAGCTGGCTTGTGGATTACGTATAAACTAAAGCTCCTGCCCTGGTGGGTTGCACTCGATAGCGAAAGTAAAGCCTTCATCTTGGACATCAACTCTCCACAAGTTTTGGGTTTTTTTGCTTGAAGTGATATTGCCACTGACCTCATATCAGACTAGAGGTCTGCACGGGAACGGGGATCGCGGGAATCCCCCCTTAACCCACGGGACTCCCATGGAGACCCCCTCTGGCCCACAGGACTCCCACAGGGACCCCCCTCTAGCCAACGGGACTCCCACAGGGATGGAAGGCTTTGGAAGCAGGGTTCGTCCATATAATATAATGGACACGTCAGCCTTAGTAAAAGAGGGGGCTTATAAGTGAATTACCTGAACAGAAAACAAAAAAAGGGTTCCACCAAAGAGATTCCACAAGGAAAACAGAAAAAGAAACTGTGGAATTGATGATCATGTCAGAAGTAATTGCTGAATCAGAACGTACGCAGGTAAGGCTAGTCTCAGTTAGGGCGCTGGTCTTTGACCAGAGGGCCACCACGTGAGCGGACTGCCGGGCACGATGGACCACTGGTCTGACCCAGCAGCGGCAATTCTTATCATCTTAATATCATGTAGGATCTGTTGCATCTAAAAACAGATTTCATATTGTGCCCTATTCCTGATATGAATGTTCCTCGAATGCTGCTTAAAGAGACAAACTGGACCGTGTCGGGTCGAATAATCTTACACCAACAAAAGTTCACTTAGAAGATGCCTATCCCCGGTATTTAGGCCAAGAAAACCCTGACATAAATAGGGGGACACGTGAGGTCTTGATGCCTACCGGTGCTAGGTATAATTCTATAAACAGCGCCTAACTCAGAAGTAATTGCTGTGTACAATTCTGGAGGCCGCATTATCAAAAAGATGTGCGGAGAGTTGAGTCGGTTCAGCGAATGGCCACCAGGACGGTCTCAGGACTCAAGGATCTCCCGTATGAGGAACGACTGGGTAAGTTGCAGCTGTACTCACTCGAGGAACGCAGAGAGAGGGGAGACATGATCGAGACGTTCAAATATGTCACAGGCCGTATCGAGGTGGAAGAGGATCTCTTTTTCCTTAAAGGACCCACGGCAACAAGAGGGCATCCGTTGAAAATCAGGGGTGGGAAGTTTCATGGCGACACCAGAAAATATTTCTTCACCGAAAGGGTGGTTGATCGCTGGAATAATCTTCTACTACAGGTAATTGAGGCCAGCAGCGTGCCAGATTTTAAGAAAAGATGGGATTGGCATGTGGGATCTCTTCATGGAGGTAGTTAGGGGGTGGGCCATTAGGGTGGGCAGACTGGATGGGCCGTGGCCCTTTTCTGTCGTCATGTTCTATGTTTCTATTTGGCATGTGGGATCTCTTCATGGAGGTAGTAGGGGGTGGGCCATTAGGGTGGGCAGACTGGATGGGCCGTGGCCCTTTTCTGCCGTCATGTTCTATGTTTCTGTTTGGCATGTGGGATCTCTTCATGGAGGTAGTTAGGGGGTGGGCCATTAGGGTGGGCAGACTAGATGGGCCGTGGCCCTTTTCTGCCGTCATGTTCTATGTTTCTATTTGGCACGTGGGATCTCTTCATGGAGGTAGTTAGGGGGTGGGCAGACTAGATGGGCCGTGGCCCTTTTCTGCCGTCATGTTCTATGTTTCTATTTGGCATGTGGGCTCTCTTCATGGAGGTAGTTAGGGGGTGGGCCATTAGGGTGGGCAGACTAGATAGGCCGTGGCTTTTTTCTGCCGTCATGTTCTATGTTTCTAAACCATACTTGACAGGCCAAAGATCAGTCCAAAAAGTTTTTCTAACGACAATTTTTGGGATTGGGGAAATATACCAGTACGCCAAGTAGACTTAGTAGGCCTAAACAATTCAAAGTGGGAGAAAAAGATAAGACAGGGCTAATCCAAATAACAATTTATATCAGATACAAGCAAATTTGAAAAGTATTCTTGCTTCCATTGGCCACCAGTGCAGCTGGCGGTAATAAGGGATGACATGTTCTTGTTTCTTCAATCCAAAGATTAAACGGACAGCTGTATTTTGGATTAGCCTTAATCTTCCTGGGATAGTTTTATAAGATCCCACTGACGGCCGCGCATGCATGGAGGCCCTCCGGGTGGAGCCCTGAGCATGCTATCGACAGTGGAGGGTGCTGGAAGAGGAGAAGTGCTGGCAGTAGCGTAATAAGGGTGAGCACCCCTACCACGCCCTCTTCCCCACCCCCCACTGCGCACGTAACCCCTCCTCTTTCCTTGTACCTTTTTGTAACTTCTCTGGCATGAGCAGCATGCCCACATCGGTGTCACCTCGCCCTTTGACGCCACTTCCTAGGCGTGGGTCCCGGAAGTGAAGTCAGGGTAAGCGCTGATGCTGACGTGGCGAGCAACCTTGCATCGGGGAAACGTAAAAGGTACAGGATAGGCAATGGGCGCATACATGGCAAGGAGAGGAGTGAGGGCGCACCTGAGGCAGACTGTTCCCCACCCACCGCACCCTCCTTACTTATGCCACTGGGCGCTGGTGAAGAGAAGAGGCACTGGTATACAGGACATGTTTCTCACCATGAGAGACACATCCTGTAAGCAGTCAGCTGGCACCTGTCCTCCTTGCCAGCGTCTCGTGGCACACCTGGAATCTCAGCGCAGAGGTCTATATGAAAGCAGTTCTCAGAATCTTCTCCTGATCCAGGAAGTGTGCAAAGTGCTCTTGACAATTGCTGCAAGTACTGAGGGAAAAGTACTTGACATGTATTAGCATCAGCACGTATGGTAGAAAGGCGTTGTAATAACCATCAGCCATAGGAAATTTATTGGAGGTCGTGGGCTGGGTGCTTCCAGCACTTGAGACGTGTGACTGCCTTATCTTGACAGCATGCTTCAGGATGTGTTACTGTCTTTGTGAAAAAATAAAATAAAATAAAAAAATCTCCGTAACAAACTGAAACGTGTAGATGCTGAGAGGAAACAGCACTTAGAGAAAAGTTCTGAGGCTTTTGAAAATGTCTCCAGATCCAATTGTCTTTTTTTATTTTCCCCGCAAAAGCTAATTATTCAGAATTTCATTTCAATAAGCAAAAATGTAAACATCTCTGGGAAAACATGACTAAAGTCACCAGAAACAAAGCCTTAAAGGGCTCCTAGCGGGGTTAACGCACGCAACTTTTCATCAAGCGCTAACCCCCCGCGCTGGCCAAAAAACTACCGCCTGCTTAAAAGGAGGCGGTGGCGGTCCAGCGCGGCCGGCGGTTTAGTGCGCGCTATTGCGCACGTTAAACCGCTACCGCGCCTTCGTAAAAGGAGCCCAGAGTTTTAAAGAATTCTTTTAGAGCAATAATTTGTAATACAACCCTTTCATATGAAAATAATTTTAAAGGCTTGCAGAAGTTGAATTTTGGGACCTTTATAGCGCCTTTTTGTAGTTATACCACCACACTCAAAGCGGTTTACATACAGGTACTTCAAGCATTTTCCCTCTCTGTCCTGGTGAGCTCACAATCTATCTAACGCACCTGGGGTAATGGGGGGATTAAGTGATTTGCTCAGGGCCATGAGGAGCAGCACAGGGTTGGAACCCACAACCTCCGGGTGCTGAGGCTGTAGCTTTAACCACTGTGCCACACTCTCCTCCAATACAATATCAGAAGTGAGCCACGTATAGAAGAATGAAGCCATTGTGACATCACTGACGAGGTTGGCTTTTATTGGTGGAATGAGGCATTATGACATCAGGTACTTCAAGCATTTTTCCTAGCGGTCTCAGCGGGCTCACAATCTAGCTAATGTACCTGGGGTAATGGGGGGATTAAGTGATTTGCTCAGGGCCATGAGGAGCAGCACAGGATTTGAACCCACAACCTCAGGGTGCTGAGGCTGTAGCTCTAACCACAATGCCACACTCTGCTCCAAAACAATAGCAGAAGTGAGCCAAGTATAGAAGAATGAAGCCATTGTGACATCACTGACGAGGTTGGCTTTTATTGGTGGAATGAGGCATTATGACATCAGGTACTTCAAGCATTTTTCCTAGCGGTCTCTGCGGGGCTCACAATCTAGCTAATGTACCTGGGGAGGTTTAAGTGACTAGCCCAGGGTCACAAGGAGCAGCACAGGGTTGGAACCCACAGCCTCAGGGTGCTGAGGCTGTAGCTTTAACTACCGTGCCACTTTCGAAATCAAAATGTAGTAAAAGTGAGCCAAGTATAGGACAGTAAAGCCATTGTGACATCACTGAGGTTGGCTTTTATTGGTGGAATGAGGCATTATGACATCAGGGAAAGGGATTGGGACTTGTATATCACCACAATCAAAGCGGTTTACATACAGGTACTTCAAGCATTTTCCCTCTCTGTCCTGGTGGGCTCACAGTCTATCTAACGTACCTGGGGTAATGGGGGGATTAAGTGACTTGCCCAGGGCCATGAGGAGCAGCACAGGATTTGAACCCACAACCTCAGGGTGCTGAGGCTGTAGCTCTAACCACAGTGCCACAGTCTCCTCCAATACAATAGCAGAAGTGAGCCAAGTATAGAAGAATGAAGCCATTGTGACATCACTGACGAGGTTGGCTTTTATTGGTGGAATGAGGCATTATGACATCAGGGAAAGGGATTGGGACTTGTATATCACCACAATCAAAGCGGTTTACATACAGGTACTTCAAGAATTTTCCCTCTCTGTCCTGGTGGGCTCACAGTCTATCTAACGTACCTGGGGTAATGGGGGGATTAAGTGACTTGCCCAGGGCCATGAGGAGCAGCACAGGATTTGAACCCACAACCTCAGGGTGCTGAGGCTGTAGCTCTAACCACAGTGCCACAGTCTCCTCCAATACAATAGCAGAAGTGAGCCAAGTATAGAAGAATGAAGCCATTGTGACATCACTGACGAGGTTGGCTTTTATTGGTGGAATGAGGCATTATGACATCAGGGAAAGGGATTGGGACTTGTATATCACCACAATCAAAGCGGTTTACATACAGGTACTTCAAGCATTTTCCCTATCTGTCCTAGTGGGCTCACAACCTATGTAATGCGCCCGGGGCAGTGGAGGATTAAGTGACTTGCCCAAGTAGCAGTGCAGGGTTTTGAACCCACAACCTCAGGGTGCTGAGGCTGTAGCTCTAACCACTGCGATAAAAACAGAAGACTGTTGACATGATGATGTTCTAAAAAGACGATTGATTTATTCCTTCTTCCAAAATAACGCAAATAAATACAAATATAATAGTCCACATGTGTAATAATAATAATTGTATTTCTTATATACCGCTGTACCCTAAGTTCAAAGCGGTTTACAATGAGGGTTGTGTCGAGATAGAGTACAGTGTTAACAGCAGGAGACATATGTTTACAACGAGATACATATGTTTGAACAAGATATGAGCTAAGTATTGAAACCAGGAATTTGAGATACATAAGCTTTGGAACATGATATCTAAGATGCGTTGGTACTTCTGGATGAGCAGGTACTGGGGGTGTTTACAATAAGGTACAGGATATTAACAAGTGAACAGGTACAGGATGTTTACAATAAGATACAGGATGTTACACTAAGGTACAGGATGATACAATATGAACAGTATACAAGAGATCAATGCTGTTTACAGCTGGATATATACAATGTGCGTAAGAGAGGTGTACAGCATTAAGCGTTGGGGGAAGGGAAAAGGTAGGGGAAGGACTTTCGAGGGGGATTATAACTGGTAGAGGGGGGGAGAGCTTAGGTGGTGTTGAAGAGACGGGTCTTCAGAGATTTTCTGAAGTCAGCGTATGATGTGGCTTCGAGTATTGGTTTTGCTAGCCATGTGTTCAGTTTGGCTGCCTGGAAAGAAAGCATTCTGTTTGGGTACTTCTTGTAGTGACATGATTTCAGGGATGGGTAAGTAAAGAGGTTTGTTCTGCGGGAGGTCTTTTTTGGGCAGTAGGTGAGGAATTGGGAAGCTAGGTAAGTTGGTAGCATCCCAAAGATCGCTTTAAAGCTGATGCAGGCAAACTTGAAAAGTATTCTGGATTCTACTGGCAACCAGTGAAGTATTTGGAGATATGGGGGGATATGTTCCCATTTCTTGAGTCCGAAGATGAGACGGACAGTAGTGTTTTGGATTAATCTTAGCTTGTGGAGGGACTTTTTGTATGCTCCCAAAAATATGATGTTGCAGTAGTCCAGAGTACTCAAAATGGAGGCTTGTACTAGTAGACGAAAGGATGATTCGTTGAAGAATTTTTTTGATGGTGCGAAGTTTCCAAAGGGTAGAGATACATTTTTTGAACATTAAATCAGTGTGTTTTTCTAGTGTTAGGTGTCTGTCAAGGGTAACCCCTAGTATTTTAATAGATTGATCAATTTGCCATTCACGTGAATCTTGTTGTCTTTTATCAACTCTCCGAGAGTTGTAATCCTCGGTCTTCTGTTTTTATCATTTGGATTGTATTCACTGTAGAACATTGGGTCGTCCATTTTTTTTTGTTTGTTTCTTGCCACTCTAATCACTGCGCCACACTCTCCTCCCATGACATGAAAATCAGCCATTCCCAACATTTTGGATCTGCAACTTAGTCCAGACATTGTCACATAACAACATAAGAATAGCCATATTGTGTTAGACCAGGGGTCCATCTAGCCCCCGTAACCTGTTTCCAGAAGTGGACAATCCAGGTCACAAGTACCTGACAGAAACCCAAAGAGTAGCAAGAAATGGACACTGGCCTTGTACAAAGAGGTTGAAAAGACTTTACTCCCATGGAAAATATAGAGGCAATTCAACTGTATGTACACCTAACACTTTGTTTTCTGTGCCAGCGGTTCCCTGCTTTTTCTCTGATTTCCAGTCCGATATCATTCTCCATTTTTTTCTGTAGGTATTTATACAGTACTAGTCTTTAAGCCCCTTACATTAATGGGTGCTAGAATAGATGTGTCTGTCTGTCTTTCTTTCTCTCTCTCTCATTGGCCGCTGTCTGTCTGTCTTTCTTTCTGTCTCTCTCTCTCCTTGGCACACTTTCTGTCTATCTGTCTTTCTTTCTGTTTCTCTCTCTCCTTAGTCACTGTCTATCTTTCATTCTGTCTCACTGGCATTCTTTCTGTCTGTGTCTCTCCCTGGCCCCCTCTCTGTCTGTCTTTTTTTCTTTGTCTCTGTCTCTCTCTTTGGCCACTGGCTGGCTGGCTGGCTCTCTGGCCCCCTGTCTGTCTGTCTTTCCTTCTGTCTGTCTCTCTATATCTCTCCATGGCCCCCTGCCTGCCTATCTCTCTCTGTTGTGCCATGCCTGCCTGTCTCTCCGTGGCCCCCTTCTGTCTCTCCCCCCCCCCCCCCCCCCCCCATGCCAGGTGCTGATGTTCTTGAGGCAGGCATATACATTTTTATTCCAATTTTTATGGTGATGGTGAGGGGTCAATGATCACTGGGGGAGTGTGTGGGGGGCCTTTACTTTGTCCCTGCAGTGGTTATCTGGTCACTTTGGATACCTTTTGGGCACTTATACCTGTCTTTACATCATCTAACTCACAACGCAAAAGTTTCATCTAGGCAGTCTCGTCAAACATTCGATTATCGCTGCAGGATGACTAAGTCTAGGTCGGCCCACATCCCACCCTAACTACTCCTCCAAAAACACCCCCTTTCAGCTCTGGGCGCACAGCAGGATTCAGAGGCCTAAAATGTCCCTGGATATGTCCAAAAAAGCTGTTATGATTTTTGGCACTTGGACGTCTTTTACATTGTCTAAATGCTGACTTGGATGGGATTTTAGGCATATTTACATTTTGATTATGAGCCCCATAGTCTATCTAATGTATCTAGGACAACGGAGAACATAAGAATTGGGTCAGACCAGTGGTCCATCGTACCCAGCAGTCCGCTCATGCGGCGGCCCTCTGATCAAAGATCAGTGCCCTGAGACTAGCCCTACCCTGAGCACGTTCCAGTTCAGCAGGAACTTGTCTAACTTTGTCTTGAATCCCAGGAGGATGTTAATACTGGATCAGGGTTTGACTATGAAGGACCAGGTGGACTCTTTAGTTAGAAAGGGTTTTTTTTTTTACTCTTTGGAAGCTTCGGTCTATTAGAGAATATTTTGATGTTTTATCATTTAGAATTTTGGTACAATCCCTTATACTAAGTCGACTAGACTACTGTAATATCGCCTATTTGGCAATTTCTCAGAAGAATATGCAGCTATTGCGATTGGTGCAAAATGCGGCAGTCAGGCTGATTTTTGGGACTGAAGAAATTCGATCACGTCACACACCTTCTTATCGACTTCTGCATTGGCTGCCGATGGAGGCGCGTGTGAAATTTAAGTTTCCTGTTTTAAGGTTTTATTTGGGTTAGCTCCTAAATATATAACTGACCTTTTTTTCTTTTTCAGCCAATAGAGAAGCTCACACTTGAACTTTGTCTCCCCACCGGTTAGAGCAGGGGTAGGGCACTCCGGTCCTCGAGAGCCGTATTCCATTCGGGTTTTCAGGATTTCCCCAATGAATATACATTGAAAGCAGTGCATGCACATAGATCTCATGCAGATTCATTGGGGGAAATCCTGAAAACCCGAATGGAATACGGCTCTCGAGGACCGGAGTTCCCTACCCCTGGGTTAGAGGATGCAAACTTACACAAATATCATCAGCATCTTTTTTTCGTATCAGGCAGCAACATGGGGTAAAGATTTGGAAAAACTGTTTTTGCTTCTCATGAGGAATTTAGGAGTCACCTAAAAACACATTTGTTCCTGAAGCACTTAAGTAGCTGATTTCAAGATTTTATACAATGATTGATCTTTAAGGTTTTAGTTATGAGCTTTTAGCTTTGTAAGTTTTATTCAATCTGTAGCATTTTTAATTATTGTAAACCGCATAGAACTTTACAGTCCTGCGGTATATAAACTTTTTATTATTATTATTATTATTACTTCAGGGTTCTGAGGCCGCATTTCTAACCACTAAGCCTCCTTCCTTCTGTGTCCATCTGTACCCCGGGCATGCTATTGCTTTTCCTTGTAGCACGGATCCAGTGCTTACCTGTGTAGTTCAAGTTAACGTGCATGAAAGAAGAACTTTTATACATTGGAACTATGATTTATGTCTCTTTTTGTTATTTGATAATAATGTATGTATTCGTGTGAACCACCTAGGCGTAAGCAGGCAAAAAGAATTTTTAAATAAATAAATGAAATCTTCTTCCAACCATGCATGGGTGGAGCGCTGCAAGGACCTGTACTGGGATCGGTGCTTTTCAGTGTATTTTTATGTTTGAAACAGTTTTTAATAGGAAGTACAAGGCAAAAATGTCATTGTATAGATCCATGGTGAGGCCCCACCTGCAATACTGTGTGCAATTCTGGAGGCCGCATTACCGTAAGGATGTGCTGAGACTGGAGTCGGTCCAGAGAATGGCCACCCGGATGGTCTCGGGACTCAAGGATCTCCCGTACGAGGAACGGCTGGATAAGTTGCAGCTGTACTCACTCGAGGAACGCAGAGAGAGGGGTGACATGATCGAGACATTCAAGTAGCTCACGGGCCGCATCGAGGTGGAAGAAGATATCTTCTTTTTCAAGGGTCCCGCGGCAACAAGGGGGCATCCGTGGAAAATCAGGGGCGGGAAACTGCACGGGGACACCAGGAAATTCTTTTTCACTGAAAGGGTGGTTGATCGCTGGAATAGTCTTCCACTTCAGGTTATTGAGGCCAGCAGCGTGCCTGATTTTAAGGCCAAATGGGATAGACACATGGGATCTATTCACAGAGAAAGGTAGGGGAGGGTCATTGGGGTGGGCAGACTAGATGGGCCGTGGCCCTTATCTGCCGTCTATTTCTATGTTTCTATGTAAACAGTGTGATCATCTAAGAATAGTTGAAATCCGTACTACACAATTATACAAGCAAGCTCCGAACCTCCTCCCCCATAACATAATCAAGAATTTTGGAAAATAAGGCTAGGGTAGCCTGAAAACTAGGCAGCAGAATGTATAGTACAATTACAACCCTTATCCCGGTAAAAACATAGGTGATCCCCAGGACCCAAAAGTCAAACAAACCAAAATAACATGGTTGGGTAGGGTGTCTGTACTCCCCAACTGAATCTAGCGAAAGCAGTTTGATTGAAAATTCAAGGCCATAAAATAAGTAAGAATGCGCTTGCACCAACAGTCCCATAAACCGTATGAACATAACCTTTAAACATTTAGTCCATGTGGAACCCTAACCCCCCCCCCCCCCCACCCACATCCTCCTGGTAAATAAGAAACCAAAGAGCCAAAGGTGGGTAAGACTCGTACCTAGAACACACTCCCCTAACTAAGAACAATACATTCACCCCCATCCCTCCCCCCCCACACCTGCCCCTCCCTCCCAAACCACCCCGAAAGATAAAATAGTTCAACAGAGGGCCACCCCGCCCCAGGTCCCAATATGCCACCCAAGGGCAGGAAGACCAACCAGTCCTGGCAGGGGCCAAACTCTACAGACCTCTGGATATGGACTCTGGAGCCAGCCCACATTAAAAGAAGACATAGAGAAAAGGAACAAACACCAACCAAGGAATGAGCAGTACAAAACTGAGAAGGAAAGAGTACAAATAAATTACCTGGAAATGGAAAGAATGAGATGATCAAACCTGCAGATGATATGAAACTATTCAATGTTGTGAAATTGCAGGAGGACTATCTCCCGCTGAATATCCCAGTTGGCGGCTAGCCTGGTGATCAGCTACATCATGTGACATAGTCGGTCGTCGCAAGCTAAGTTCAGTAGCCAGATAGACCCACCTACAAAGCAGGTCTTTAGCTACTAGGGTCTAGCCAGCCGATGAATATTGACTTAAAACCAGATATGTCACCGGCACTGAATTTACGGTTTTGCCACCAACCACTGGAGATAGCTAGCTGTCTGACGTGGCCTGAATATTGGCCCCATAGCTTTTAAGTTCCTAAATTAAGATAAATTTTCAGTTGATAATGTGGAAGAGCATTTATGAAAGGATTTCCAAATCAGAACTTCCCAAACGGACTTCCATTTCACATGTACTGTATTTTCAGCCAGGAAATACATCAAAATTTCCTATTTGAGATGGGCATCCTTATACTGGAAATGTCCATCATCAACATCCATTTTACAAACTCGAACATCCAAATTATGAAGGGGGGGAGGGGGGACAAGGTGTATGAATGCTTTTATGGCAGCATTCTTTGAAAATGGTCACGCACACATCCATGCTGTTGACTGTGAACCAAGGGATTCAGGTACAAATCATATTTTAACTCTTATGTTGCGAGCCCTCCAGGAACAGCAACATACCTGTACATAAACCATTTCTCTAGCCTTTAGACCAGGGGTCCCCAAAGTCCCTCCGAATCCAGTCGGGTTTTCAGGATTTCCCCAATGAATATGCATTGAAAGTAGTGCATGCACATAGATCTCATGCATATTCATTGGGGAAATCCTGAAAACCCGACTGGATTCGGCCCTCAAGGAGGGACTTTGGGAACCCCTGCTTTAGACTTTTGTTAGGTACCATCGGCTCCTGTTCAAGTCCTAGCGCCTCGATGAACATCAAGTTTTCATGGCAGAATACAGAAGTAGATTGCCAACCCTTTCTTCTGCGTAGTATAAATTCAATGTTGTCACCGTGGTTACATCAAACGCGATCCTCCGCCTCCAACACTGCCCATCTGCTGCTTGCCCAGATGGGTGGCACATCGTTAGTCTGACATCTCCGCTGAAACCTGTCTGCCTTGGGAGACCATGCTGGTAGTGAAACGACTGACGACATAGCTTTCAGCTTCTCAGATGCACAACAAGCCCTGGAGTTCTAGACTTACCGGTAGCTTATGTATTTAGGCACGGTACATATGTTTTCTGTTTCTGGAGGGCTCACAATGGGAAAAAAAAAAAAAAAATTAAAGCAGGATTTGAAGTTAGGCCCCTTGGTTTACAATCTACTGCACTAGCCATTAGGTTGCTCCTCAGGCTTGCTTGTGGCTTTGTTAAGAATGTCTATTACAGTGATTCCCAACCCTGTCCTGGAGGAACACCAGGCCAATTGGGTTTTCAGGCTAGCCATAATGAATATGCATGAGAGAGATTTGCATATGATGGAAGTGATAGGCATGCAAATTTGCTTCATGCATATTCATTAGGGCTAGCCTGAAAACCCAATTGGCCTGGTGTTCCTCCAGGACAGGGTTGGGAACCACTGGTCTATAATACCTGAAGCTGTCATAGAGTCTAGCATCCTTTTTATGTTTCACTTTCAGGGGAAAGAGAAGGGGACAGCAGCCACTCAGATTAAGGAGGTGTCATGTATTAATCCCTCTACTGGGCAGCTCTTCAATTGGGTCTTTTTCTTCCCTGGACATACCTAAAACAGATCTGAATAAGGACATCCTTCCTTTTAGTCATGGATGATTCTTCCCCTTCAGTAATAGCTCTTGGACATCCAGATCTCAAGCTCTTCCTAATCCCACCCACAACATATCCCCAAGTAACTTCATTGAGTGTCATAAGAACATAAGAAGCGCCATCTCCGGATCAGACCTTCGGTCCATCAAGTCCGGCGATCCGCACACGCGGAGGCCCCGCCAGGTATACACCTGGTTTATTTATAGCCACCATATCTTTATATGCCTTTCTCAAGGAGATATGCATCTAGTTTGCTTTTGAAGCCTGGGACTGTCGATTCCGCAATAATCTCCCCTGGGAGAGTATTCCAGATGTCCACCACTCTCTGTGTGAAGCAGAACTTCCTGACATTAGTCCTGAACTTGTCCCCCCCTTAGCTTCATTTCATGTCCTCTTGTCCGTGTCAAATTGGACAATGTAAATAATCTTCTCTGCTCTATTTTGTCGATTCCTTTCAGTATTTTGAAGGTCTCGATCATATCCCCCCGCAGTCTCCTTTTCTCAAGGGAGAACAATCCCAGTGTTTTAAGTCGATCCTCATATACCAGTTTCTCCATACCCTTCACTAGTTTAGTTGCTCGTCTCTGCACCCTCTCCAGCAGTTTTATATCCTTCTTTAGGTAGGGAGACCAATGTTGGACGCAGTATTCCAAGTGAGGTCTGACCATTGCCCTATAAAGCGGCATTATTACTTTCTCCGATCTACTCGAGATTCCTTTCTTTATCATGCCCAACATTCTATTTGCCTTCTTTGCCGCTGCCGCGCATTGTGCCGACGGCTTCAGGGTCCTATCTATCAGTACACCCAGGTCTCTTTCTTGTTCACTTTTTCCCAGAGTTGCACCTGTCATTTTGTACTCGTATTCCTTATTCTTACTGCCTAAATGCATTACCTTGCATTTCTCCACGTTGAACCTCATTTGCCATTTCTCCGCCCATTTTTCTAACCGACACAAATCGCTCTGGAGTTCCTCACTATCCTCCTGCGATCTGATTGCCCGGCAGAGTTTTGTGTCGTCTGCAAACTTGATGATCTCACTGGATGTTCCGTTTTCCAAGTCATTGATATAAATATTAAAAAGGATCGGCCCAAGTACCGAGCCCTGGGGTACACCACTAGTCACTTTCTCCCAGTCAGAGAACTTCCCATTTATGCCCACTCTCTGCTTTCGGTTTTCCAGCCATTTGCCTATCCATCTTTGTATATCTCCCTCTATGCCATGGCTTTGTAGTTTCCTGAGAAGTCTTTCGTGTGGAACTTTGTCGAACGCTTTCTGGAAATCCAAGTATATTATGTCCACCGGCTTTCCACTATCAATTTGCTCGTTCACGGTCTCAAAGAATTGGAGTAAATTCGTCAAACACGATTTCCCTTTCCTGAATCCATGTTGACTGGGTTTCATCAAGTCGTGTGTGTCCAAGTGCTGAACTATGCTATCCTTGATCAGTGATTCAATCATCTTGCCGGGGACAGACGTAAGACTCACAGGTCTATAGTTGCCCGGTTCTCCTCTCGATCCTTTTTTGAAAATTGGTGTGACGTTTGCTTTCTTCCAGTCGTCTGGTATCTGTCCAGTTCTGATTGACAGGTTTGCAAGTTTTTGCAATAACTCTCCGATTTCAACCTTCAATTCCTTCAAGACTCTCGGGTGAATTTCATCCGGTCCAGGGGATTTGTCACTTTTAAGTTTGTCGATCTGGTAGTATATCTGATCCAAGTTCACTTCAACTGTGGTGAGGCTGTCCTCTATTTCTCCTGTAAACAGTTTCTCCACTTCAGGTATTGTTGAGGTGTCCTCCTTCGTAAAGACGGAGGCAAAGAAGGAATTTAGTTTGTCTGCGATTTGTTTATCTTCCTTGATAATATAATAATAATAATAATAACTTTATTCTTGTATCCCGCAATACCATGGAAGTTCAATGCGGTTAACAATAGAAGAGACTGTACATTTACAGCGATGATACATATTACAGTGTTATTACATTTACAAAGATGTTACATAAATAGCAGTAATAAAAAGGCATATACTAAAGAAGAGACTGTACGTATACAGCGATGTTCCATGTTAAAGCGGTGGTACATTTACAGTGATGTTAAATATGAGGCTATGAAAAGGCAGGGCAATTAGATAAAACAGAGCTTGAGAAAGAGAGGCCATAGTGGCTTGGGAGGGGGGCGTAGTCAGAGGGAATGGAGGCATGTCGAGGTCAGGAGGGTGCAGGGAAGGGGGGAAGGCAGCGTTAGCGGAATTTGTCGAAGAGGTAGGTTTTTAGTGACTTCCTGAACAGGTGGTAGGGTGGAGAGTTGGAGATGAGGGCGGTAAGGGTGATGTACCCTTTTATTCCCTTGTCGTCCAGGGGTCCCACTGCCTCTTTTGCAGGTTTTTTCCCCTTCACGTATCTAAAAAAGGGCTTGAAGTTTTTGGCCTCCCGGGCTATTTTTTCCTCATAGTCCTGTTTTGCATCCCTCACCGCTTTGTGACATTTCTTCTGCTCATCTTTATGTTTGTTCCAGGCTTCGGTTGTCCTCGTGCATTTCCATATTTTGAAAGAGTCCTTCTTTTCTTTTATGGCTTCCTTCACCTGTATGGTAAGCCATGACGGTTCTCCTTTGCCTTTAGTTCTCCGATCTTTAGAAATCCTCGGAATGTAGAGATCTTGTGCTTCTGCAATAGTATTTTTCAATAGGCACCATGCCTGATCTACTGTTTCAAGTTTGTCCACCATCTTCTCGAGTCGTTTTGTTACCATGGCTCTCATGCAATCGTATTTACCCTTTTTAAAGTTTAAGGTGGTGGTTAAGGTTTTGGCATGTTTCCTTTTCCCGATGTCCAGTTTAAAGTTGATTACATTGTGATCACTCGTTCCCAATGGAGCCCTGACTTCTACTTCTGTTATCGGTCCCTTGAGACCATTTAAGACTAAGTCCAAGATGGCGTCGCCTCTTGTCGGCTCTTTTACCATTTGCTCCAGGAAGCAATCCCCTAGCACCTCCAGGAACTTGGCCTCCTTGCCGCAGTTGGAGGCTCCTAGTTTCCAGTCTATTCCTGGGAGATTGAAGTCTCCCAATATAACTACATTGCCTGTCCTGCATACTTGTTTGATTTCCTCCATCATTTCTGAGTCAGTGTCTACCGCCTGTCCTGGGGGACGATAGTAAAGGCCAATTTTTGTATCTGCGCCATTTTGACCAGGAATTTTGATCCAGAGGGACTCCAGCTTCTCTTTCCTGTCTGTTGTAATCATTCCAACAGAATCTATTTCTTCCTTAACATATAGGGCAATACCTCCACCTTTCTGCCCTTCTCGATCCCTTCTATATAGTTTGTATCCCTGTAGTACTGTGTCCCATTTGTTTTCTTCATTCCACCATGTTTCTGTTATGCCAATGATATCCATGTTCTCATGTCTTGCTATCATCTCTAGTTCTCCCATTTTGTTTCCTATACTTCTAGCATTTGTATATATGCATCTAAGTTCCCTTCGTGTTACCTTATTGGACCTTCTACTCTTGGCTGTCCTTACAGTTTTATTTACGGTATCCTTTACTGCTCCTGTGTTATCTTCCATGTTTGCTGTGTGGTCTTCCCCTCCTGTGTCTGAGTTGTCCCTTCCTGCTTGTTCTCCTTTGTTAGCTGTGAGGTCGACCTCTCTTATGTATGAGTAGTAGTCCTTTGTTCCTACGTCGGGGCATCCTGTTGTCCATACCATCGACCGGTGGTCGACTGTCGGCTTTCCCCTGTCCTTCAGTTTAAAGCCTTCTCTATTGCTTTCTTCATGTTGCCTGCCAAAACTCTTGCTCCTTCCTTGTTGAGGTGTAGTCCATCCCTTCTGTAGTACTTGCTTTTTCCCCAGAACGCCGTCCAGTTTCGCACGAAGTCGAAGCCTTCGTCTTCGCACCATCGTCTCATCCAGGCGTTGATTGCTTGCAATTCCCCTTGTCTCTTTCCATCTGCTCTTGGTACAGGGAGGATTTCAGAGAAGGCCACCTTCACCTCCCTGATCTTCAGTTTTCTTCCGAGTGAGCGGAACTGACCCTTCATCTCTTCCCTGTCATACTTCCGCCCGCTCACATCATTTGTTCCCACGTGGATAAGCACAGCGGTGTCCACTCCCCCTGCGCCATCTATGATCCTGGAGATCCTGTTGGTCACATCCTTTACTCTTGCTCCAGGCAGACAGGTGACGACTCTGTCCTCTCTTCCTCCTGCGGTGTGGCTGTCCACATGTCGTATAATGGAGTCTCCTACGATGATCCCCATCTTCTTTATTCGGGAGTTCCTTGGGGTGCGTAGGTCTACGTCCTTGGAGTAGTGCCAGTCCTCTTCCTCCAATGATACTCTTGAAATTGTTCCCTGTTCTTTGAGCGAGGGGACATCTTCCTGTGCTCTCACTATTCCTCCTGGTGTGCGGTTTTCTCCTACCTCGTCTTCACTTTCTTCTGTGTTTGCATGGGTGTCTTCTCTACTCACATGGGTTTCCTGAGTACAGTTTTCCAGCCCTGGGATCTCTACGTGGTGCTGATGGGCTTCCTCTATGAACATTTCTAGATCCTTGACCTCGTCGTTTGGGCTGTACTCCACTAGAATCTTCTCCTGTGCTCGGATTCTGTCTTCGAGTTCCATCACTGTTCCCTCCAATAGTCTTACCTGACATTTCAAGCTATCCCTCTCCATGCATCGATCGCAAATGTATGCCTGGATCCCCGAAGGGAGGTAGTCATACATATTGCAGTCGATACAGAAGACAGGAAAGCTCATCTTCTGACTTCCTTGAGCTTCCATTTCTTGCTTCCTGTTTGAGTGAGTCTGTTTGTGTTACAGTGCCTGTGCCTTTGTGTGCTTGTGTCCCTTGCCTGCTGCTTCCTTGTGTTGCTTGCCTTGTTGTCTCTCTCGTGTGTGCTGTCTCTGCTCTACCTCACCTTGATTGTATGTACAGGTTGGTTTCTTTTTGTGTCTGTCTCTTCCTTATCTTTTGTGCTTGTCGATTCCTTACCGGTCTGTTCTCCTCTGGTGTTCTTGAGTGTGTAGCGCTCGTCCCTTGCAAGGCCCTTCGCGAAGGCGCTCTCGCTACTGGGCGCCGTTGGCTCCCTTTCTCTCAAAGGGGAGCCCGGGCCGATGCGACCTGTGACGCGCGGGGGTGGGCGGAGCTAACTCTCGCCGCGACCCCGAACTGCCTGCCTGCTGCTTCTCTTTCTTTTCTGGCTTTCCTCCCCTCTCCTCTCCTCCGGAGCTGAAGAAAAATCAACAACTAAGAAGCCGCCGCAGTCCGCCTCGTGTCCTGGCTCCCTTTCTCTCAAAGGGGAGCCCGGGCCGATGCGACCTGTGACGCGCGGGGGTGGGCGGAGCTAACTCTCGCCGCGACCCCGAACTGCCTGCCTGCTGCTTCTCTTTCTTTTCTGGCTTTCCTCCCCTCTCCTCTCCTCCGGAGCTGAAGAAAAATCAACAACTAAGACGCCGCCGCAGTCCGCCTCCCAAGTCTTCATAATTTTTGAAACAGTATAAATTTGATTAATTTTTACACACCTCTCAGAATTTTGTAGATCTCAGTCATGTCTCCCCTCAGCTATCGCTTTTCCAAGCTGAAGGACCCTAACCTCTTTAGCCTTTCCTCATACGAGAGAAGATCCACCCCCTTTATCATCTCATCACTTTAAGGGGCCCTTTTACTAAAGCTTAGCATGCACTAAAGGAATTACCACACGCCAAATACTAAGAAGCTTATAGGTATAAGATAAGCTTCTTAGCATTTAGCACGCGCCCATTCTATGTCTTTAGTAAAAAGACTCCAAAATAATTCCATTCGTTTCTTTCAAATGCTTTCTCAAAATCCAAAGATATTATCTGATATCAATCTCCATGGAGTGAATCCATTGAGATTCCTATCCACCAAATTAGTCAAAAAAGGATGAAAACCTAATTAAAACCTTTGCATAAACTTTACAATCCATATGGGTAGACTAGATGGACCATTTGGCCTTTATCTGCCATCATGTTTCTATGTTTCCATATTAATTAGAGAAAAAAGCCTGTAATTCTCTATTCTAAACTGAGCCCAACCACTATTTGAGACTCTCCAAAAGACCCATTAACTTTCCCTTAACCAGCAGTGCTCAATAATATTCTACTAAGTAGGGTGCCAGCAAATCCTGAAAACCTCAGCAGCAAGCCCACCTGGACCTAGTACCTTACTCAAAGGAAGAGTCTTGATAGCCTCATGAATCTCAGAATCCCTAATCTGAACATCTATACTGTCATTCTGTTGCAAGGTAAGCTCAGGGTATGGCAGGGTAAGTCATCAAATTCCTCTCCCAAGAAATCAACCTCTGATGCATACTCGTATAGCGTCTCATTAAACATCTGAAACTCAGAGGCTTTGCCAGAATCATCTGCATGATGTACTCCTAAACTATTAATACGTGCAGAAAATCTATTTCTGCTCCTCCTCTCTCTCAAGCACCATGCCATGTGCCCTGACTTATTATTCTCTGCATAATATATTGATTTCTGTATTAAAATAGACTGCCCAGCCTCCTAACTTCAAAAAAGAACTGTAACCATATCCAGCATACTGTAAATCAGAGGACATAATTTGAGGTTGAGGGGTGGTAAACTCAAGAGCAACGTAAGGAAATTCTTCTTTACGAAGAGGGTGGAATGTGCTCCCGAGAGAGGTGGTGGAGATGAAAACGGTGATGGAGTTCAAAAAAGCGTGGGATGAACACAGAGGATCTAGAATCAGAAAATAATAGTAAATACAGTGGTGCCTCGCATAACGGACGCCTCGCACAGCGAACGCTGCGCATAACGAACTTTTTGTCTTGCTCCCTATAACGAACTTCGTTTCACACAACGAAGTCGCCCGAGGGGCCCGGGGGGGGGGCGGAACTACTCTCGCCGCTTCCTAATGTGAGCCGGGAACAGCAGCACCCTCCTGTCTGAATGCAGTGTTCCATCATCTCCCTCCACCTTACCTTAGATGCCGAGTTTTCCGGCTTTCTTTTTCGGCCAGCCACACACTTTCAAAGAGCAGCACATGCGCGCATGCTCTGTTGTTCAATCTTCTCCTCTGACGCAACCGGAAACCGGAAGTTGCAGGAGAGGAGAACATTGATCAACTCCAGCAGCTGCGCGTGCACAGCTTTTTGAAAGCGTGCGGCTGGGTGAAAAAGAAAGCTGGCAAACTCTGCATATAAGGTGAGGTGGAGGGAGGGAAATGTAGGGCTGCAGAACGAATTATTTTGTTTTACATGTATTCTTATGGGAAAACGCGTTTCACACAACGAACGTTTCACATAACAAACTTGCTCCTGGAACGGATTAAGTTCGTTGTGTGAGGCACCACTGTATTGAAGAACTAAGGCCAGTACTGGGCAGACTTGCACGGTCTGTGTCTGTATATGGCCGTTTGGGAGAGGGTGGGCTGGGGAGGGCTTCAATGGCTGGGAGGGTGTAGATGGACGGAGACTTCAGTAGTTGGAACCTAAGAACAGTACCGGGCAGAGCTTTGGATTCTTGCCCAAAAATAGATAAGAAGAAGAAGAAAAAAAAACAACAACACATTTTTAGATTGAAACAGGTTGAGCAGCTATTGATGTTTATTCAATCGTGCAGAGTTTTCTACTTGGACCAGTCCATTCCCATACTTGACCACCTTAGGTTTTAGGATTTGATCCACGTTTTTTTGCATTAGGACTTTCAGGAACCCCTGAGGAAGACAGGATCGTCGAAACACGGACCGTGTTGGGTCCTTAGGCCTGCATTTTGGACATCGTCGTCTCCACAGTGTTTTTGTTCTTATCTTGATTGACCTTCGGGTCTGTGGAGCATTAAGGGTAAACTTTTGTCTGTTCTCTGCGGCTTCATGTAACTCCACCATTTCCTCTGTGCGCCACCCCTCCTCTGAAGCCATTTTGCCCACCCATCTTCATAACAGTTGCAGCCACAGTAGGTTACCTCCTTTGATGCCACTTGGCTTCCCATCCCTGCAGCACACTCCATCCATCTTCCCTGTGTGACTAGAGCCATGCAAACTGCTTTCTTCAGTGCTATGGACCTTGTAGCACACTCCCTCACATCTTTTTTATGGCTGAAGCCACAGCAGGCCATTTTCCCAGGTGCCCTGGGGCTTGTGCTCCCCATTGTACCAACTCCTTCTTCTTCCACCTGCTCTGCATAGTGCATAAGTTTATTTGCATTTGCACAAACAAATCTATGTGTCTGGAGTAGAGAATGACACGGGGACATCCCGGAGAGTTCGTTATCTGTCCCTGCCCCATTCATGAAATCTCTGTCCTCACCTGCACAAGCCTCAAACATTTTAAAATCCTAAGTAGCAGCATTCTAGAGCTCAGATTGTGATGTCATAATGCCTCATTCCACCAATGCCTTAGCTCCGTCCTCATCTGCACAAGCTCCAAATACTTTAAAATCATAAAACTTCAAGGCTTGTGCGATTAAGGCAGAGCTTATAGGAATGGGGCAGGGACAGGGACAGCGACAAAACTCACAGGGACAGGACGGAGACATTGAGTTTCTGCAGAGATGGGGAAAAATTTGTCCCCATGTCATTCTCTGGTCTGAAGGAACTAACAAACGTATGGATGGACCCTCCCCTATACAGTAGATGCTAGTGCTGCCCGACTCAGGAAAGAATAAATTTAGATTCGATTCGATTCAGCCTATTGAATCGATTTCTCGATTCGATTTTCCTTCCCAAGTGGGTGTTTTTTTCAAACATCCTAGTGGGTTTATTTTATAGCCTCTTCACCCCATTTGCTCTCTCCTACCCACAAAGGCTCTCTCGTGTAAACAAAATAAACAAAAAAGTTTGTTCTTTTTGCTCATTTTTTAAAGCTGATGTACAGAAGCAATCAATCCATGTAAGAAGTGTGCGCAGGAATAACTAAGTACAGGGCCAATAACGTTTTTTCCACAGACATTTAGAATTAACAGAAAGGGCATAGAACAGACAGTTGCATTGCTATGATAGGGAAAGAGGGAATACACATAGGAACAGCCGAGATGATTATTAATACCCTGAGACTCCTATTAGATGATACTCACAAGAGGCCAGAGCAGGAGGTGCACACGGAGCTTCCAACGGTGATGTCAATTTACATCACCCCGTGCTGCTCACACTCAAAGCAGTGGCGGTTGGGCAGGCTGGAGCCCAGCTCCTGTACTCGCCGACCCCCGACCTCATCCTGTTCCTTCGCAGGCTTCTTCACCATAACGGCAGTGACAGACAACGAAGGGCGGGACACGGGACTGTTTCTAGACTAGGCCCCATTCTACTAAGCCTCACTAGTGTTTTTAATCGCAGGGAGTCTCGCTGAACGCTGCGCGCAGCTCCCGACAGTCTTAGGAACTCTGTGAGAGTCGGGAGCAATACGCAGCATTCAGCACGGCTCCCGGCAATACAAACCACTAATGCGGTTTAGTAGAAGGGGGCCTAACCTTCACTCGCCCACCGATTCCCTCACCAGCCGCGAGCCACCATAGGAAGTGGGGGAACTAACTCGCATGCACGACCGTCCACCAATTACCTACCAGCTCTGTCCCCGAAGGGGAAGGGAGAAGGCGAGAGCAACACCCACTCACACACTTCAGTTACAATCCATGCCACGCATAACCCCACCCCGAAGCAACAGCAGCCAATCCGTGGGCACCGAATCGGGCAGGCCGATTTTTTTAAAAAGGGAATCAATTTTTTTTCCCTAAGTAGTACAAATGGAAATTGGGCGGGGGGAGAGTGTATTTATTATTGGAAAATGTTTTTATGAAATATAAAAAGATGGGAGGGAAGGGGATAAATTTAATTTGATAAGAGTAATTGTAGAATTTCAAGTGATATATCCATGTTAAAATGTTAATACCAATGTTGATGTACTTGATGTAAGTTATAAAATGAATAAAGAATTTTTTTAAAAATCGATTCAAATCGATTCACCTGAAGTGAATCGGTGAAATGAACAGATGTGTATTGTGAATCGGGCAGCACACACTGCTCAGACAGCAGAGAGCTGTCCTTGGTCCTGAACGTTATTTTCAAATTGAGTGAATAGAGGACATTTGAAATGAAGAAAACATTTTTTTTTTTTGAGATGTCAGAGTAAATTGTGTGAGAAAAATGGTAATTTAAACAGTAACTATAATAATAATAATAAACATTTACTGTTGTGGGAATAGTGTGCATGTGAAGATGAATGAAATTAATAAAATAAATGAGAGTAAAATCTACCATTTGTAAAATAAAGAAGAAGAAAAAAATGGCTAATGAAGAGGTTTTGAAAAAGAAGCAGTTGTTGATAAGAGGTGAAACATTAAGCGAGGTTGTCAGTGGGTTTAAAAATAAAATATTTGACAAGTGAGAAAGCCATTTTCTGCTTTGAGTGTCAGGTGCTCTGACAGTTTAGAATAATAATAATGATAATGAAAATACCCGTTCCAACTTTGAAGTTATTGGGACAGTGAAACTTTTGAGACTGATAGACAAATCCCTTTGATTGGTGGTGATTTTATGACTAGCAGGAAGGAACGGAATATTAAAAGAGCCTTGGAATCTTCACAAACCTGACAGTGTTTAAATGAAAGAACTGACAATGTTTCCAAATTCATATGCTTTTTTTTCTCTACTGTTCTCCCAGGGATGCTCAGAATGGTTTACATGAATTTATTCAGGTACTCAAGCATTTTTCCCTGTCTGTCCTGGTGGGCTCATAATCTATCTAATGTACCTGGGGCAATGGGGGGATTAAGTGACTTGCCCAGGGTCACAAGGAGCAGCGTGGGTTTGAACCCACAACCTCAGGGTGCTGAGGCTGGAGCTTTAACCACTGCGCCACTCTTGAAATCAAAATGTAGTAAAAGTGAGCCAAGTAAAGGACAATCCAGCCATTGTGACATCACTTATGAGGTTGGCTCTTAGGCATTGGTGGAATGAGGCATTATGATGTCACAATACCAGCTCTGGTTATCAGAGGCTGAAGCTTTTTACTCATTCATTTTTCTATACTGTTGTCCCAGGAGGAGCTCAGAACGGTTTACATGAATTTATTCAGGTGCTCAAGCATTTCTCTCTGTCTGTCCGGTGTGCTCATAATCTATCTAATGTACCTGGGGCAATGGGGGGATTAAGTGACTTGCCCAGGGTCACAAGGAGCAGCGCGGGTTTGAACCCGCAACCCCAGGGTGCTGAGGCTGTAGCTTTAACCATTGTGTCACTCTAGAAATCAAAATGTAGCAAAAGTGAACCAAGTGTAGAACAGTCAAGCCATTGTGACATCACTGATGAGGTTGGCTCTTAGGCATTGGTGGAAGGAGGCATTATGACGTCACAATACCAGCTCTGGTTATCAGAGGCTGAAGCTTTTTACTCATTCATTTTTCTATACTGTTGTCCCAGGGGAGCTCAGGATGGTTTACATGAATTTATTCAGGTACTCAAGCATTTTTCCCTGTCTGTCCCGGTGGGCTCACAATCTATCTAATGCAGTGTTTTTCAACCGCTGTTCCGCGGCACACTAGTGTGCCGCGAGATGTTGCCTGGTGTGCCGCAGGGCCGCCATCAGGGCAGTACTACCAGTCCTGCATTCAGGGGCCCGGAGCTGACAGGGGGCCCGAGGCAGGGGCGCCAGTAGCTCGCCAAGGCAAAGTGAGTCGATCACCCAGGACTCACTTTGTCTTGGCGATCTAATCTATCGAGCCGATAAGTCTTCTTCTCCCTGACGTCAATTCTGCAGTCGGAGAGGAAGTTCGGGCCAGCCAATCGCTGCCAGGCTGGGCGGAACTTCCTCTTCGATTGCAGAATTGACGTCAGGGAGAGCATGCGTCGGCGTCGGCTTTGGGGCCTGTTATCCATTGGTGGGTCCTGTTCCCCGATGGCAGCAGCAGTGGCAGTGGCTTGGGGAACGGCAGGGAGAAAGAAAGAAAGGGGGCAGGCAGGGAAACAGAAGGAAAGAAGAGAAACAGAAAAAAAGAAAGAAAGGTCAGGGAGAGAGGAAGAAAAAGTTGGGGGAGGGAATGAGGTGTGGAGGAGAGAAAGCATACAGGCTGATAGAAGGGAAGAAAGATTGGATGCACAGTCAGAAGAAGAAAGTGCAACCAGAAATCACCAGACAAGGTAGGAAAAATGATTTTATTTTAAATTTAGCAAAGTGGAGGCAGTATTACCACAGTTTTCAAAGGAATTTGCCCAAATAACTTAATAGTTAACTGGGTAAATTCCCAGAGATGAAAACTTCCCTTCACTTACTATGCACAGTTCTGAATTTATATCTGCTGTCTATATTTTACAATATGGTCACCTTTTACTAAACCGCAATAGTGGTTTTTAGCGCAGGGAGCCTATGAGCGTCAAGAGCAGCGCTGGGCATTCAGCGCAGCTCCCTGCGCTAAAAACTGGTATTGTGGTTTAATAAAAAGGATGGAGGGTATATTTGTCTATTTTTGTATGCTATAAAAACCAAATACAGAGAGAGACTGAGAGCTGTTGACGAAGAGCTACGTGTGTGTCTTTCTTCGATTCCAGCCAGAATATCAGCTTTGTGTTCAGCCAAACAGGCCCAGGTTTCGCACTGAATAAAGTATTTTATAATTTGTATAATTTTTATTTCGTAATAAAGTAATTCTAAAATACTTTCTTTGTGTTTATTTGATTCCTATTCAAGAGAATTACTTTATATATAGTCAATATAGGCAGAGAGTTAAATTTTTTAACATTTTCTAATGGTGGTGTGCCTCGTGATTTTTTTCATGAAACAAGTGTGCCTTTGCCCAAAAAAGGTTGAAAAACACTGATCTAATGTACCTGGGGCAATGGGGAGGGGGGCAGGGATTAAATGAGTTACCCAGGATCACAAGGAACAGCATGGTTTTGAACCCACAATCTCAGGGTGCTGAGGCTGTAGCGTTAACCACTGTGCCAATCTAGAAATCAAAATTGAGCAAAGTATAGGAC
Source organism: Geotrypetes seraphini (assembly GCF_902459505.1). Lineage (NCBI taxonomy): Eukaryota > Metazoa > Chordata > Amphibia > Gymnophiona > Dermophiidae > Geotrypetes > Geotrypetes seraphini. The sequence continues at coordinate 17,973,774 of NC_047085.1, forward strand.
AATCAATTTTTTTATTTTTATTCATTTCTTTAGCCCATCCTCCCAAAGGAGCCCAGAACGGGTTACAAGAGTACATTCACAGTATAAATAAGACAAACTTTGGTGGGAAAAAGAAACTTGGTGTACTTAGAGGTATAAATTTCAGCTTTTAAAGTATAGTCATAACATACAGATTTGGAAATATAGACTTAGGGCTCCTTTTACTAAGCCGCGTTAGGGCTTTAATGCGTGGAACAGTGCACGCTAAATTGCCCCGAGCGCTAGACCTTAATGCCAGCATTGAGCTGGCGTTATTTCTAGCTGCGTAGCACGGGTTTAGCGCGTGCTAAAAACGCTAACGCAGCTTAGTGGGCACAGGGTGTTTAAAATTCCATCATTTTCCACATGGACGTAGCCTAACATAAGGTAAAATAGCTTTGTAGGTTTGTGCGTCATTGAAGTACGGTGGGTTTTTGGTCCGGCGATCCGATGTAAGGGTCAGTCAGCCATTGTGACATCACTGATGAGGTTGGCTCTTAGGCATTGGTGGAATGAGGCATTATGACATCACAATACCAGCTCTGGTTATCAGAGGCTGGAGCTTTTCACACGATTCATCCATTCACCACCACCAGAGCTCCGTGTATTTCAGTATAGAGCCCGTGCATTGTAACCTCTCTACGGAAGCTCATGGATCGTAACACCTTTACAGAAATTTTATGGAGGTGCGGGAGCCCTTGACTAAGGGCTCCTTTTACGAAGCCGCGTTAGCAGCTGCAGCGCGCGTGACTTTTAATCACGCGCTAACTCCCGTGCTAGCCGAAAAACTACCGCCTGCTCAAGAGGAGGCGGTAGCGGCTAGCACGGCCGGCGGTTTAGCGTGCGCTATTATGCGTGTTAAACCGCTAACGCGCCTCCGTAAAAAGAGCCCTAAATATTGTAAAGATGAATAATTTAATTTATTTTATTATATAAACAAGGAACGTACGCATCCTGGGGGGGGTGGGGGAAGGGAAGGGAAGGGAATTTTATGATTTTTATGAATGGTTTCATGAAGGTTTGATTTATTGATTGTATATTTGATGGGGGGGGGTGGGGAAGTTACTTTGTTGCAGTAATATTTGAAAGTTCGCTGCGCTTTATTGTACAATTGTACATATATGCGATTTATTTATAGCGCATTTGTAGTTTGAAAATCAATAAAGACAAAACAAAAACCAGAAGCTCATGTATTGTAGTGCCTTTGCAGAGGCTCATGTAGACCGCTCTGAATTGACTCCCCCATCATTAGGAGCGGTATAGAAGCTCTCAATGATCAATAATGTGTGTGATTGTTGGACAGACTGGATGGACCATTCGGGTCTTTATTTGCTGTCATTTGTTACTATGGAACTGCCTCATTGTACAAACGTGCCTCTGTAAGTGCTGCCAATTAAGTAGGGAGATTGCAATTTTAATGAAGCTTCATTTCAATAGTGGATATAAATTACCTGGGATTAATCCCCGATGAAAAGCCCAGAGTGAAACAAATGCAGCTCCTTTCTATTGATGCCCTAGATTAAGGAACAACCTGCCACAGTCAGTTAGAGGGTTAACATCATTTCCAGCTTTTAAAGCAGCATCGAAAACATAATTTCATGAAACAGCATATAGCTAACCTGGCTGGGAGCTGTCCATTGGATCCTATGGAAAATAATCCTATGAAAACTGTCCTTTATTGAGTATGCATGAATCTAAGTATGAATGATTACTATCCTTTTATTTTAGATTTTTTTTTTTAAATTGAAGTTCATTTTCTGTCTGTAAATGTCACTCTATTAGTGGGGAGAGTGTGGCACAGTAGTTAAAGCTACAGCCTCAGCACCCTGAGGTTGTGGGTTCAAATCCCATGCCGCTCCTTGTGACCCTCGGCAAGTCACTTAATCTCCCCATTGCCCCAAGTCCATTAGACAGAGTGTGAGCCCACCAGGACAGAGAGGGAAAAATGCAGCACAGTAGTTAAAGCTACAGCCTCAGCACCCTGAGGTTGTAGATTCAAATCCCATGCCGCTCCTTGTGACCCTCGGCAAGTCACTTAATCTCCCCATTGCCCCAAGTCCATTAGACAGAGTGTGAGCCCACCAGGACAGAGAGGGAAAATGCTTGAGTACCCGAATGTGGTATATAAATTCTAAAATAAATACTGTACTGCTTTGACCTCTGAAAAGGCAGTATAGCAAGTTTAGGGAAATTGATTTGTATACCACGTTTTTTATAGTTATGCAACCACATTCAAAGCAATTTATATATATACAGGTACTTATTTTGTACAAGGGCCAATGGAGGATTAAGAGACTTGCCCAGGGTCACAAGGAGAAGCACTGGGATTCAGTCCCACAACATGGCATTACCAGAGACAGCAGCTCTACCACTAGGCCACTCCTCACAATGCCATTGAGCATAAGAACACAAGAATAGCCTTACTGGGTCAGACCAACGGTCCATCAAGTCCAGTAGCCCGTTCTCACAGTGGCCAATCCAGGTCCCTAGTACCTGGCAAAAACCCCAAAAGTACCAACATTCCACGCTACAGTTCCAAGGCAAGCAGTGGCTTCCCCCATGTCTTTCTCAATAACAGACTAGAGACCAGGGGTAGGGAACTCCGGTCCTCGAGAGCCGTATTCCAGTGGGGTTTTCAGGATTTCCCCAATGAATATGCATGAGATCTATTTGCATGCACTGTGTGGTGTGGTGTGGTGTGGTGCAGTGGTTGAAGCTACAGCCTCAGCACCCTGGGGTTGTGGGTTCAAACCCCGCGCTGCTCCTTGTGACCCTGGGCAAGTCACTTAATCCTTCATAGCCCCAGGTACGTTAGATAGATTGTGAGCCCACCGGGACAGAGAGGGAAAATGCTTGAGTACCTGATTGTAAAAACCGCTTAGATAACCTTGATAGGCGGTATATCAAATCCTAATAAACTTAAACTTAATTTCAATGCATATTCATTGGGGAAATCCTGAAAACCTGACTGGAATACGGCTTTCGAGGACCAGAGTTCCCTACCCCTGCTATAGACTTTTCCTCCAGGAAATTGTCCAAACCTTTCTTAAGACCAGTTACGCTATCCGCTCTTACCACAACCTCTAACTATTCTCTGAGTAAAAAAATTCCTCCTATTTCCCTGTACCTTCATTGAGTGTCCACCTAGTCTTTGTAATTTTTGACAGAGTGAAAAATCGATCCACTTGTACCCATTCTGCTCCACTCAGGATTTTGTAGACTTCAATCATATCTCCCCTCATCTGTCTCTTTTCCAAGCTGAAGAGCCCTAACCTTTTTAGTCTTTCCTCATACGAGATGAGTTCCATCCCCTTTACCATCTTGGACGCTCTTCTTTGAACCTTTTCTAATGTTGCTATATCTTTCTTAAGATAAGGAGACCAGAATTTAGTGCAATATTCCAGATGAGGTCACACCATTCATTCTTCAACTGTACCACTGCCTTGATCTTGTCCTCTTCTCTAAATGCTCAATTACCAACTTCTCCTCCTCAATGCTTCCCCTCTCTGACCATCATCTGACAACCTTCATAACTAACACCCTCTCCCCTCCTCACCCTCCCCTAATCCTCACCAACAGATTGAGAAATCATCAATCTATTGGCCGGTGCACTCTCTCTGCCACTATCTCCCCTCTCATCTCAAACATTACACTATGTATATCTGTCAATGAAGCAGTCTTTTCTTATAACACTACTAGCTGATGCCCCGGTGTTGCACGGGTATTTAATTATAGCAATAACACTGTAAATGGATTCAAATAAAGATACTTTATAGTGGTGAATGAAATTATTTTTTTACAGCTTAATAAAAAGTACAATATTCAAATTATAATGTGAAATATTTGACAAAATGAATACAATACAACTAACGCAAAACGTGATTATAAACAACAATTTTAGTTTCACCTCCTGGAGCAAGAACATATAAATTCTTGGGTGAACCCACCCTTGAGCAAGCAACATAGAATTGTGGGCCGCGAGACCCCCAGAACATATCACCCCAGGTAGTGAGGGATCTGCATACCAAGTTTCGTTCAAATCGGTCAAGCCGTTTTTGAATTACTGTGAGAATGGCAGCTTTTTACATTTTTTCCATTGACATGAATGGGTGAAATCTGATTTTCTGTTTGTAGCTCCGCCCACGTGTGCAGGTGGGCCGCGAGACCCCCAGAACATATCACCCCAGGTAGTGAGGGATCTGCATACCAAGTTTCGTTCAAATCGGTCAAGCCGTTTTTGAATTACTGTGAGAATGGCAGCTTTTTACATTTTTTCCATTGACATGAATGGGTGAAATCAGATTTTATGTTTGTAGCTCCGCCCACGTGTGCAGGTGGGCCGCGAGACCCCCAGAACATATCATCCCAGGTAGTGAGGGATCCGCATACCAAGTTTCGTTCAAATCGGTCAAGCCGTTTTTACGTGATCGCAGCACATACACACACACACACATACACACACACATACATACACACATACCTCCGATTTTATATATATAGATTCGATCCCCTGCTCTTGATGCCCTAGCTCCTCCCAAGTCACATTCTGTAACGCATGCCAAACCCCAGCCCTGGTTGACCTCTAAGACCTGCTATTTACAATCCTGTGTCTGATCTGCAGAATGTCACCGGCTGAAAACCCACACTCATGCCGACTTTCTACACTTCAAATTTCTGCTGACCTCCTTTCGCTTGCAAAACAGGACTACTACACCTGCTTGACTGATTCTCTCGGATCCAACCCTCACCATCTATTTTCCAAGCTCAACTCACCATCTATTTTCCATGCTCAACTCTCTGTTCAAAGTACCCTCACTCCCAGCCCCTCCCTCATTTTCTCCACACAATTTGGCTGAGTACTTCCACATCAAAGTGCATAAGATTAACCTTGAGTTCTCGACTGAATTGCTTCTGCCTCTCTATTCTGTCTACCCCCATCGACCCTCGGCTGACCTTTTTCTTCCTTCTCTGAAATCACAGAGGAGGAAACTGCCCATCTTCTCTCCTTCTCCAAACTCACTATCTGTTTCTCTGATCTCATCCCAACCCATCTTCTAATCACCATCTCTTCTGCTATCATCCTGTCTATCTGCTATATCCTCAACCGCTCACTCGCCACTGTAGCCATGCTTGATGCCTTCAAACATGCTGTAGTTACACTGCTCCTCAAAAAACCTTTGCTGGACATTATTTGCCCCTACAATTATCACCCCGTCTCCCTTCTCTCTTTCTTATCTGATCTACTTGAATGTGCAGTTCACCGCCGTTTTCTTGACTTTCTCGACCCACTTCAGTCCAACTTCCACCCTCTTCATTCTACAGAAACTGCCCTTACTAGAGTCTCCAATGACCTTCTCCTGGCCAAATCTAAGGGCCTCTACTCAATCCTCATCCTCCTTGACACTATAGATCATTACCTACTCATCGGTATACTGCTCTCAATGGAATTTCAGGGCTCTGTTATCTTATGTTTTTCTTTATACCTTTCCCATTGTACTTTTAGTGTAAACTCTGGAGGATCCTTCTCTACAGCAATTCCACTATTGGTCGGTTACCTCAGGGCTCTGTCCTGGGACCTCTTCTTTTCTCCATCTAGGCTTCTTCTCTTGGTGCTCTAATCTCCTCCCATGGCTTCCAGTATTACCTCTATGCTGATGACTCACAAATCTACCTCTCTACACCTGGCCAATAGTGAGCCCTCCAAAACCTACCCAAAACCTACTGTACCTAGATAAAGATGACACCTGCAAGCATAAGGACTACTGCTGTGGTGTACAGGTGGGTACAGTAAGTTTTGGGTGGGTTTTGGAGGGCTCACCATACAATATAATCAGGTTATAGTGACATGTGTACCTAAATGTGACATTCACTGCAATGATCTCTAGAGTGCCTCTCTGCTCTGCTCAGATGCCTGTGTGAACAGTTTGCTAAGAATGCTGGCTGCTTTGATATCCCAATAGCTTGTGCATTTTTTATTTGGACATCTTTGTATTTGAAAATGGGCAAAAAAGATAGACTTACTAAGGGCCAAAATGTATACATAGGTCATTAAAAAAAAAAAGACATCTTATTGTTTTGAAAATGGATATTTTCTGTATTGGATTTCTGGATCTTTCCCAAATCGGACAAACTCAGATTTAGACATCCTATCGATCAAAAATGTCCCTCCATGGATGTTTTTTTTCAATAAATTACAGATTGCATTCAAATAAGTTTACTTTTTCCCTATCTGTTCAAGGGAAGTAGACATTAAAGATTAACTGAAACGAGTTATAAGTTTATACCAAACTATACCCAAGACTCTATTACAAAAATGTTTTTTAAGTTACCATTCAGATTAAAAATGCCAGTTTACTCCATCTGTATGTATTCCATAACTATCATCTTCTTTCCTCTATGACTCTGTGGATAATCACTGCTATGATCATCTCCCATGCTGCTCTGTCTCTATAAATGTATGCCCACTGGAAAGGGATTGGGATACTACCTTTTTGTACTTTTGCAATCACACTCAAAGCAGTTTACAAACAGATACTTCAAGCATTTTCTCTTTCTGTCTAATGGACCTGGGGCAGTGATTTACTCAGGGTCACAAGGAGCAGTGTGGGTTTTGAACCCATAACCTCAGGGTGCTGAGGCTGTAGTTCTAACCACTATACCACACACTCTTCACCCAAGAGAGGGAACACTTCTTTTCCATCAAAACATTATAACCCCCTTGCTCCCACCTCACATAGGATCCCCTTTACTAAAGTGTGGTGAAATCTGGGTTTAATGTATTTTAAAGATCACACAAGAGTGGAGGTCCAAACAAATAAAGTCTCTCCAAGTCTTCACAAGAATACAGGAGCGCAGTGCTTTCCACAATGAAGGAAGCCTTTATTCATACATCTGATGCATATAAAAACTGAACAGCATAAAACAAGCACACATAAAATTAGAGAACGACTTGGGGGAAAAATTTTCCCCCATCCCCACGGGAACTCATTTTCCCATCCCATCCCCTTAAGATCTTTTCCTGTCCCTGCCCCATTTCTGCAAGCTCCATCCTCATCTGCACAAGCCTCCAACACTTTGAAATCCTAAGTAGCAACATTCTAGAGCTCAGATTGTGATGTCATAATGCCTCATTCCACCAATGCCTAAGCTCCGTCCTCATCTGCACGAGCCTCCAACACTTTGAAATCCTAAGTAGCAACATTCTAGAGCTCAGATTGTGATGTCATAATGCCTCATTCCACCAATGCCTAAGCTCCGTCCTCATCTGCACGAGCCTCCAACACTTTGAAATCCTAAGTAGCAACATTCTAGAGCTCAGATTGTGATGTCATAATGCCTCATTCCACCAATGCCGAAGCTCCGTCCTCATCTGCACGAGCCTCCAACACTTTGAAATCCTAAGTAGCAACATTCTAGAGCTCAGATTGTGATGTCATAATGCCTCATTCCACCAATGCCTAAGCTCCGTCCTCATCTGCACGAGCCTCCAACACTTTGAAATCCTAAGTAGCAACATTCTAGAGCTCAGATTGTGATGTCATAATGCCTCATTCCACCAATGCCTAAGCTCCGTCCTCATCTGCACGAGCCTCCAACACTTTGAAATCCTAAGTAGCAACATTCTAGAGCTCAGATTGTGATGTCATAATGCCTCATTCCACCAATGCCTAAGCTCCGTCCTCATCCGCACGAGCCTCCAACACTTTGAAATCCTAAGTAGCAACATTCTAGAGCTCAGATTGTGATGTCATAATGCCTCATTCCACCAATGCCTAAGCTCCGTCCTCATCCGCACGAGCCTCCAACACTTTGAAATCCTAAGTAGCAACATTCTAGAGCTCAGATTGTGATGTCATAATGCCTCATTCCACCAATGCCTAAGCTCCGTCCTCATCTGCATAAGCCTCAAATACTAAAATCATGAGTGTTTGAGGCTCATGCAGTTAAGGCAGAGCTTACAGGAATGGAGCAGAGATAAGGACAGTGACAAAACTCATGGGGACAGGATGGGGAAGTTGGGTTCCTGCGGGCACGGGAACAAATTTGTCCCCATGTCTTTCTCTACATAGAATTCCTATGAGTGTCAGAGCAGCATCGGTGCATTTAGCACCAGGCTATGGTAGAAACCTCTACTCCACCTTAGTAAAAAAGGGCTTGAATAAATAACATATATAAAAAACAATGTAATATACTCACATCATATTAAAATTGTATTAAAACACAGAGCAGAAACAAACTAAAAACTGCCTAAAACAACGGACAAAAGAAACAATTCTATATAAAATGCATTAAAGAGCACGTGTGCATTTGTTAATATGATCCACACTTTTCAAACTGCCGATAAGATGAAGCATTAAACATGAATATAAAAATGAAAAAGTGAGGCTACGGGGTGGCAGACTTAGAAGCAATGTTAGGAAACCCTTTTTCACGGACAGGGCGGTAGATGCCTGGAATGCCGTCCCGAGAGAGGTGATGAAGAAAACGGTGGCAGAATTCAAACACGTGGAACTCGAATTAGGAAATAAACGGTGTAAAACAAGCCACGGCTGGTACTGGGCAATCTTGCGCGGTCTGTGTCCCATATAGGGCGATTTGGTTTAGGACGAGCTGGGGAGGGCTTTGAGAGAAGCTTGAGTGACAGGATGGTTAGGATAGGCTGGAGTGGGCTTCGAGGGCAAATCCAGAAGGGGGGAAGCTAAAGACAGTACCGGGTAGACTTCTAAGGTCTATTGCCCAGAAATATCAAAGAAAAGACAATTTCAACATGAATGTATAATGACCATGAATATTGAGCAGACTAGATGGACCAGTCACTAAGCTTCTAAGTTATTATCTTTAGCTATTGCAGCAATCCAACTACCATATTTTTCACTCCATAAGACGCACTTTAGGGGGTGCATCTTATGGAGCGAATACACCTCCCCCTGGCATTCTACTGCTGCTTGTGGTCCCCCCCCCCGGGCATTCTGCTGCTGCTCATCACCCCCCCACACACACATACCTCCCCCCCATCGCTGCTGGTGCTGCTCGCCGCCCTCTTACTCACTCGCCACTGAAGGAAAGGAAGAGAAGGGCAGGCGGCATGCAATCAGGCCCACAAGTCTTGCTCTGACTTCAATTCTGACGTCAAAGGAAGGCTTGTGGCCCGATTGCACGCCGCCATCCCTCCCTTCATGGAGTTGTGGCAGCAGTGGGTGAGCGGCGGACCAGGGAGGAGGAATCGGCATGGCAGGGAGGAAGGCAGGCAGGCTTCTTTGCGGGAGAGAGGCAGACTTCGGTGCAGGAGGGAGGAAGGACAAAGACCGTAAGGCAGTGAGGAAGAAGGGGCACAAACTCGAGACATAGTAAGGAAGAAGGGAGGGAATAGAAAGAGAAAATTGTTGGGCCTGAGGAAGGAGAGAGAAAGAAAAAACAACACAAACCTATCTAGTGCAACCAGAAATCACCAAACAACAAAGGTAGGATTTCAATTTAGTGATCAAAATCTGTCTGCTGCAGTATATTTGTCTATTTTTCTATGGGGCTGGGTTCAGAGGCACAATTTGGTTCAGAATATTTTTCCTCCTCTAAATCTAGGGTGCGTCTTATGGTCAGGTGCATCTTATGGAGCGGAAAAATATGGTATATCAGAAAACTCTGATGGAACATTGTGACGCACCAAACCTTGATGGCAAAGGCTCAGAAGAAACCTTCCAGAGAAAAGTGTAGTATCATAGGACAAGCAGATAATATCCTAGGTGAAAATACAGTACAGCATACAAATGAAGGACACTAAAGCAGGAAAAAAACTGCCTCAGTGTTAAATAATTCAGCATAGAATGAAGTCTAAATTGTCAATAAAGTGCAGATATACTGTACTTAATTGTGTGCTCTTTTAATGGCTTTTACAAAGCCGCAGTAGAGGTTTTATCCGTGGGCCGGCAAGGTAAATGCTCCGGCACTCATAGAATTCCTATGATTGTTGGATCGCGGCTTCATAAAAGAATCCCTTTATGTTGTACATGGGTTCGTTGGTTCCTGTGTTGCATCTTCTTCTTTTTTTTTTTAAATGTTTTATTTATAAGAACTTTCTTATTACAATCAAACAGAATAATTACAGCTTGAATAGATCAATTAAACATAATAGAAACGCCTAAAACCAGGAACAGCAAATTATTTCGATATTTAGTCCACAATATTTTGAGAAAAATAACAGGAAATCAAAATTCAAATGAAATATCATACAACGATAAGAAAGCGGCAATGTTCTGGATTACCCACAGCCGGTAGGGCAAGCTACACATTATTTGCTACAGATGGTCGTCCTTCTCTTGATTCAATAAACTGTAACAGCTGTTTGGGTTCAAAAAATAGGAAATTCTTAGGGCTCCTTTTACAAAGGTGCGCTAGGGCCTTAATGCGCGCAATAGCGCGTGTTAATTTCCCGAGCACGCTAGCCACTACCACCTCCTTTTAGCGCACGCACAAAATTACCACGCGCTATAGTGCACGGTAGCCGAAAATCGGAGGCGGTAGATTTTCGGCTACCGTGCACTATAGCGCGTGGTAATTTTGTGCGCGCGCTAAAAACCCTGGCGCACCTTCGAAAAAGGAGCCCTTAGTTTGATAGGTAATAAAACATTTTATAGGAAATTTTAAGAGAAAAGTTCTACCCAGGGCGAGGATGTGTTGTATCTTCTTTAATGTGTTTTAACACAGAACTTTCCTTCACGCTAGATCTCAGATTTAACGTGGGCAACGTTACCAGATTTTCCTTCGGGAAACTATGGACCCGTGGCCATGCCCCCAGCACTGCCCTGTTCTGCACCTCAGCCCAGCCCCCATACGGCATCTGCGCTTGCAACACAATGATGTCACACGCACGCACGTCACCACGTTGTGTCTGCGCAGGCGCGGATGACCCCTTCCCAACGTAATTTTGTCGGGAAGCTTTACAAAACCTGGACAAAGTGACGGGTTTTGAAAAGCCGTCCTGACCCCCGAACATGTCTTCAAAAAAAGATACAAAGGATGGAGTTGTTCCAGAGGAACGCTACTAAAATGGTGTGTGGTCTTTGTCATAAGGCGTATAGGGACAGACTTAAAAATCTCAGCCTGTATACTTTGGAGGAAAGGTGGGAGAGGGGAGATATGATAGAGATTTTAAATATCTACATGGCATAAATGTGCATGAGTCGAGTCTCTTTCATTTGAAAGGAAGCTCTAGATTGAGAGGGCATAGGATGAAGTTAAGAGGTGATATAGGCTCCGGAGTAATCTGAGGAAATACTTTTTTAAAGAAAGGGTGGTAGATGCATGGAACAGAGACTGTGTCTGAATTCAAAAGGGCCTGGGGTAGGCACGTGGGATCTCTTGGAGAGAGGAAGAGATAATGGTTACTGCAGATGGGCAGCTCTATGACCTCACAATGCAGGTGCACAGAGCCTTAGCCTATAGGAAGAGGAGATGCAAATGTTAAGAGCATTAGCCTATAGGAAGAGGAGATGCAAATGTTAAGAGCCTTAGCCTATAGGAAGCTCTGCAATGAGAGGACAAAGGTTGAAGTTAAGAGGTGATATAGGCTCCGGAGTAATCTGAGGAAATACTTTTTTACAGAAAGGGTGGTAGATGCATGGAACAGTCTCCCAGAAGAGGTGGTGGAGACAGAGACTGAGTCTGAATTCAAGAAGGTGTTAGATAGGCACATAGAATCTCAGAGAGAGAAAGAGATAATGGTTACTGTGGACGGGCAGACTAGATGGGCCATTTGGCCTTTAGCTGCCATCATGTTTCTGTGTTTCTATGTTTTTTTACATGCCGGGCAGCACGATGGTAGAATCCTTTAGCAGCACAATCAAGGAACATTCCCTCCTACCAAAACTTTTGTAATGGCCTAGAAACCTGTTTGGAAAATACCTTACCCACCCCCCACCCCCACCTCCCCAAACAAGCTACGACCTCTAGAAACCAAAGAAGACACAAACCATCTTCCCTATCTCAACAGATGAGCAAGCTCCCTACAAACCGAGAAACACCTATTCCAGAACTTGTAATATCAAGACTACAACACCAGATTTAGCCAATCATATGACATCATCATACACCTACACAAACACAAACCAACTTATCTGTGTCATGAACCCTAATGATGTAATGTAATCCCTGGATATGACCAGGTTCTTCTAAATTGTAAATCACATTGAAATCCTTCGGGGACATATTAGCGATCCATAAATATTAACATAATGTAAACTCCCTACATGCCATTCTGTAACACATGTTTTATAAATCCCATAACACACAACCCTAAAGGCAGCATGGCCATGGGAGGGCCAAGGGCGTTCCGAATAGTTGTGTGCTGTGTTATAATATTCACTGCTCTGTTCTCTAGTGTCATGTTGTCATAAGGACATAAGAATAGCCTTACTGGGTCAGACCAATGGTCCATAAAGCCCGGTAGCCAATCCAGGTCACTAGTACCTGGCCAAAACCCAAGGAGTAGCAACATTCCATACAGAATCCCGAGGAGTAGCAAGATTCCAGAATCCAAAGAGTAGCAACATTCCATGCTACCGATCCAGGGCAAGCAGTGGATTCCCCCCATGTTTATCTGAATAACAGACTATGGACTTTTCCTCCAGGAAATTGTCCAAACCTTTCTTGAAACTAGCTACGCTATCCGCTTTTACCAGAACCTCTGGCAATGCGTTCCAAAGCTTAACTATTCTCTGAATGAAAAAATACTGTCACCGGTCTTTGCTTTGTAAGACTGGAACTTGTGGCAAACAACTAAATCCCAACTAAGTCCATTGCTTATGGGGGTGCTGTGGCAGAGCTATTCCGTTCCTCCATCCTACTGTGTGCGATAAGATTGTACAGTCGGAACAACACGGCCTTACATTCTATTGAGGTTAGTTCATTCCCTCAAGAAACTGGCAATGTTGAATGTAGGTTACTATTATATAAAGCATGACAAGCTAATGTCATTTTAAAAATAATCTGTGTTGCAGAGGTGGAAGCCATTCTTTCAGCAGCACTTCCAACCACTTCCTCTACTGATAAAAGTATCCCTCCAAATTGATTCACACAGCAGAGGATATGTTATTAACCCAATTTCAACAAATGATAAAGACCACTGAAGGAAAGCTATTTGCTGCTTTCATTATAAAGAACAGCAGTGAGACCATTGTTTTGAGAAGCCTAAACTCACTCTGGCTTTTGCCAGAAAGTGACCGTCCAGTATCTACCCTGCCCTCTCTGCCGGAAACAGCAGGACAGACCCCGGTGCAACAGGAATTTGATGCCTCAATGCAGTCAAAGGCCAGGAAATCCCACAGAAGGCAGCCAGCTCTCTTGTAGGATCATTGATACCTGGAGCACTGAGCTAGATAAAGGACCTAATGCAGTGCTGATCATTTTTAATGAATTACTTATTATAGCGTTAAATAATACATAAAACACAACTTTATGCACCAAAATCAATCACAATGTGAAAAAAATATATGCTAAAATAGAGAACACAGGAAAAGCACAGTTACAGATGTGAATTTTAAGTCCACAAATTAAGAGACCCAATCTGGCAAGAATAGTAAATTCTGAACAGAAGTCACAGGCGAAAAGATACCATAAAAATGATGAACTACCCCATTATGCATGTCTGCAAGAGCGCTTTTTATAATCAACCATTGATCTACCATTATAAAAGAAGAAGCTATGTGGGACAATTGCCATGCTACGTTAAAGGTGATTTATATTCTGCTTTATTCTTTGTGGATTCAAAGCAGATTGCCTAACGAGTAAGCAGACATAGGCCTAGATGCAATAAAGAGGATCGGTAAGACCGATTTTTGGCCGATTCAAAAAGAGCTATTGATGCACTAAAAAGTTTGCAGGCAAATGATTCACGTGGAGGTCCGTCGTAATCCCCCATCTCTCCCGTCCTATTGATGGCTGTGAGAGCGACTCTCACACATGCGCAGAGCCAGCAGGGAAAGCCTGAACTGCTAAAAAGGTAGGAGAAGCCCCGAATGCAGCCTCCTGCAACTCAGCTCTTTGGGGCAGGAAACTTTTTTTTTTTATGGGCATGTGCAATATCTGCCCCAATAAAAAAAAAAGAAAAAGAACCCCGCCCCGATGACCCCTGATGACTGGGAATACCCCCCTCCCCCACTAGCAAAAACCGGCACTCCCTCCTGCCATGCTGACCCCACACACACACGGCAGTGAAATGGCAGGAAGAATGCCCACTCTCTGCTACCACCGAAGGCCCACCAGTGTGCCAGGTGCCCACCCAAACATCCCCTACCCTCCCCCTTCCCCCCCCTAAAAAAAGACAGAAGGGATGCCCTCAGGGCCGGATTTAGATGAAAAGAGGCCCTAGGCTATTCCACTTATGAGGCCCTTTCACCTCCCATTTTTAAGTTTGTAAATTACATGAGAGATAATAAAATACATCATTACTGTGATATATATCAATATGTTAAATGAAACATGTTGTTATTGGCACTAACCTTTATAAAAAATGTGACACGGATAATAAATAAAAAAAAGTCAAGAACACTTATTTGGACATTTATTCTCAGCACCATATATAGTACTTGTAACAATAACTAATCAAACATAACACACAACATTGCCCTTCCTATGTCCATAGTGCCCCCAGTGCGTCCTTCCTCACCTCACCCCCCCCTCCGATGCCCACCTGCCTCCCATCCCCCTTCCATTGAACACCCCCCCATGCCATCCTGCCTGCCTGCCTTCCATTAACCCCCCCCACTCCCCCTCCGATGCCAGCCTGCCTGCCTCCCATCCCCCTTCCACTGAACCCACCCCCCACCCCCCGATGCCAGTCTGGGCCGCCCTGTCCTGACGGATACACGTTTTGCCTCTCTCCCCGCGGGGCTGGGCTTTGCCCAGCTGTTTCCGGACTGACGTCTTTCCCTCCCTGATCCTCCTCCCAGGGCGAGAAAAAGAAAGGGAGAAGCCGAGTCGGCGCCCCGTTGCCGGTTCCGATCCCGAAGCGTAGAATTTCTCCTTATTTTCGGTTCAGTGTTTTAGTGTTCACTGTTTTTAGAATAGTGTAATTTTAATTTTGCTAACAATTTGAATGTAGGCCCCTCTTGATCTTGAGGCCCTAGGCTGAAGCTTAGTTAGCCTATAGGAAAATCCGGCCCTGGATGCCCTGCCACTGAAGGTCCCCTGAAACCCCCACTCCACCCCCTGAACCTTTTAAGGAAGTTGGAGCAAGAGTTGATTCAATCGGACTACAGAAAGGGTAAGCAGGTGAATAGTTTACTATAGAATTAGGAGTTGTTAGGATTACCATGGTATGAGTAGTCCAGAGGAACAAATATGAATCTACTCACCTAACATACCAAGCACATGGATACTTCTGAAAGAATATGACATGCTGTCACTGAACAATGCATTTCTTTTTAATACTTGGAGTACTTTTTGACTGATCTGGAAAGATCCGAGTAGTAGTATATTAGA
Source organism: Geotrypetes seraphini (assembly GCF_902459505.1). Classification (NCBI taxonomy): domain Eukaryota; kingdom Metazoa; phylum Chordata; class Amphibia; order Gymnophiona; family Dermophiidae; genus Geotrypetes; species Geotrypetes seraphini. The sequence goes on from NC_047085.1 coordinate 17,989,266, forward strand.
GAATGACACGGTGACAAAATTCATCACCGTTCCCGTCCCCGCGGATAACCGTGGGAAATAATCCCATGTTATTTTCTAGTGTTTATTTCAACCTCAGTCCTTCTACACCAGCATTCTTCAAAGCAAAGCTTGCGGGTCAGTGGTTGTGGCCATTCATACTCTGATTCTTATATGAGCCAAGGATAATGAAGCCACTGTGACATCACTGATGTGATTGGCTCTTAGGCACTGGTGGAATGAGGCATTATGACATCACAATATCTGCTCTGGATACCAGAGACTGTCATTCTGTAGTGTCTGTTTCAACCTCAGTCCTTCTACACCAGCATTCTTCAAAGCAAAGCTTGCGGGTCAGTGGTTGTGGCCATTCATACTCTGATTCTTCCCTCTCTCCTTAAAGAATGACATGAAGATGGTTTCCCGCAGTTATCCGCGGGGACAGGAACGGTGATGAATTTTGTCACCGTGTCATTCTCTATAGTATATCTCAAAAAATGTTTAGCTAATATGCTGTCATGACAGCTAAACAATTTCATACTGTGGAATGGGGCAAAAAATGGACAAGGACTGCGGATGTGGGCGTCGGTGGTCCTCTGCTGCTGCCGGCTCAACTCATCGCAGCAGGGGTCTTTTCTCCCTGATCAGCTGAGCTGGCAGGACTCCCCGACGACACGGCTTCAGGGAGTCCTGCCGGCTCAGCTGATCGGGAATTCCTTTGCCCCAATCAGCCGATGGGAAAAGATCCCTCGGCAAAGTCGCCTATCTTTGTAATCGGGCAGGCGCAATTATCTAACCGGCGCCAGTGACATGGGCAATAGAGAATTGGGGGAGGGGGGGTGTTTAGGCATCTGTTCTTTAAGACAGACACGATTCTGTATAGGACGCCAATGTGAGATTCTCAGCCACTTTTAGGCGGCCGCCAAGAACAGCGTCCTTTACAGAACCAGGCCCCAAAAATTGATTTGCTAAGTTATAACGTTCTAACCCAGGCTAACAGTACGAAACAGACTGGAAAAAAAAAAAAAGACTAAGGATTAAGGGGGGAAAAAGCAAAGAAAATGAAAATTGATTTTTCCCCTCTTCTCTCTCTAATTAGATTTTCATATATTGTCGAGGGGTCATGCGTTTGTAACGATGTTTGATTGTTTGATCTTCCATGGTTCACTATTTTGGGCAGGTTTTGTAACCGATGAGACAACAGATAAACAACAAATGAAATGATTGGTCACTGGGAAAAGTGAAGACGTACTAAATCTGATCCATATTTCAACCATCGCTGGAGCATCCATCGTCTTGGGTTCATATGCACTTGGGTTAATGCCGACCATTGATCATGAAAACATCTTAACAGGTGAAACAGAGGCCGAGGATTGAGTCGTTCTCTGTTGGACTGGCAGGTTTGTTGGTCCTTTAACGGGGCCGGCAAGGTCCCTGGTTACAGCCAGTAAAATATCTATTTCTGCTCATTACAAGATTAATGAACTGAGTAATTACAGTTCTCTTTACAACACGGCAAAAGCCCTGCAGCCAGAGAAATTCGGTGGAGGCTTCTCAGCGTGGGTGTGCAGATTGATTATTGAGATATTCTTTATTAACTTATTGAGATAAGCCTGCGGTAATATAAGTATGCTGTTTTAAAAAAAAAAAATATTATCAACCAATAATTTATTTAAAGTGCTCCCATCCTCTCTGCAAGTTTTCTAACTCGGATTCAAACCTAAGTCCCAGTCATTCAAACCCAGGTTCTCATGAACGCACTCGTTTGCTCCGAAAGAAGATGGTCTCATTTGAGCTTTGGCGCTGGAGAAGGATTTTAGGCGTGCCGTGGACCGGCAGAAGAACGAACAAATCGATTCCGGAAGATACCAAACCGGCCTATGTCACTGGAAGACCCAAATGATGAAGTTATAACTGTCCCGCCCCACCGGCACGAACCCTCCTTCTGGAAAGTGCCCGCAAACACTCCTACTCACACTTCCTACCCAAATGATGGAACGCCACCAACCACTGACAGGCTTACTAAACTTCAGGAAAGCGATAAAAACCCACCTTTTTTTACCTGACTCTCTCGAACACACCCCCTAACCTCTATTTCTACCCCCGGCAAATTTATCCTGCCCCCCCCCACTTGACTTACAGGTGAAACTAAGGGCTCCTTTTACAAAGCCGATCTAGGGCCTTAATGCGGGGAATAGCGCGTGCTAAATTGCCCCGGGCGCTAGCCGCTACCGCCTCCTTTTGAGCAGGTGGTAGATTTTCAGCTAGTGCGCGCTATAGCGTGTGCTGAAACGCTTAGCGCCACTTTCGTAAAAGGAGCCCTGAAACATAGAATATGACGGCAGAAAAGGGCCCAACAAGTCTGCCCACTCAAATAACCCTCTCCTCTAAGTTCCTCTTTGAAGTGAGCCCACGTGTTGATCCCATTTGATCTTAAAATCAGTCACGTTATTGGCCTCATCTACCTGAAGTGGAAGATCATTCCAACGGTCGACCACTCTTTCAGTGAAGAAGTACTTCCTAGGGTCACCATGGAATCTCCCGCCCCTGATTTTCAGCGGATGCCCCCTTGTCGCCGTAGGGCCTGTAAGGAAGAAGATATCTTCTTCCACCTCAATGCGGGCAGTAACATATTTGAACGTCTCTATCATGTCACCCCTCTCTCTGCGTTCCTCGACAGAGTAAAGGTGCAACTTACCTAGTCGTTCTTCATTAGGGACATCCTTGAGCCCTCAGACCATCTTGGTGGCCAATCGTTGAACCGATTCCATTCTTAGCACATCCTTCCGATAGTGTGGCCTCCAAAACTGTACACAGTACTCCAGATGTGGTCTCACCATGAGTCTCTAGTCGCTCACTCGGAGCTAAACTATGCAAGATCTTATCTCCCTACTATGTGTACCTATATCAAAAATGCCTAAAATTGTCCCATACTTTGAATTTATTGTATTTCTAGCTGCTATACTGGTAGGGCCTATTGTTTACCATGCTACTGTGCTCAGCCCCCAAACTTATTTATTCATTCAATTTTCGATTCTCCCAGGGGAACACAGAATAGTTTACATGAATTTATTTAGGTACACAAGCATTTTTCCCTGACTATCCTGGTGGGCTCACACTCTATCTAATGTACCTGGGGCAATGGGGGGATTAATTTTAATTTAATTTAATTCTTATATACCGCTAATAACCTTGAGGTTTCTAAGCGGTTTACAAAAATGACGCATTATAAAGATACAATAGATAAAAATAAATAAGATAGGTACTTGGAAATTTCCCTAACTGCCCCAAAGGCGCTCACAATCTAAGTGACTTGCCCAGGGTCACAAGGAGCAGTGAGGGTTTGAACCCACAACGTCAGGGTGCTGAGGCTGTAGCTTTAACCACTGCACCACACTCTCTTCTTGGTTGGGCTGGAACTTTACAGCAGCCCCTTGTATTGTGATGTCATAACGCCTCATTCCGCCAGTGTCTATGAGCCAACCTCATTGGTGATGTCACAATGGCTTGGTTTCCCTATACTTGTGCCCATTTAATAGATGCATTTGCCTCACTGAAGTGAAAAGTGTGAAACCAAAGGTTGTGCATCATATTTATTCATTCAATTTTCCCAGGGGACCTCAGTTTGCATGAATTCATTCAGATACTGAAGCATTTTCTCTGTCTGTCCCAGTGGGCTCACAATCGAATGTACTTGGGGCAATGGGGCAATTGAGTGACTTGCCCAGGGTCACAAGGAGCAGTACGGGTTTGAACCCACAATCCCAGGGTGCTGAGGCTGTAGCTTTAACCACTGCACCACACTCTCCCCTACTGTATACAGTACCCAAATCATGTATTCATTTCAGCATGCAGTTCATAAGTATTATCCCCAGGAAAGAGACTTGGGAGTACTGGTCGACAAGTCAATGAAGCCGTTCACGCAATGTGCGGCGGCGGCGAAAAGGGTGAACAGAATGCTTGGAATGATTAAGAAGGGGATCACAAACAGATCGGAGAAGGTTATCATGCCACTGGTACGCCCCCACCTGGAATGCTGCGTCCAGCACTAGTCACTGTACATGAAGAAGGACACGGTACTACTCAAAAGGGTCCAGAGAAGAGCGACTAAAATGGTTAAGGGCCTGGAGGAGTTGCCGTACAGTGAGAGGTTAGAGAAACTGGGCCTCATCTCCCTTGAAAAGAGGAGGCTGAGAGGGGACATGATCGAAACATTCAAGATAATGAAGGGAATAGACTTAGTAGATAAGGACAGGTTGTTCATCTTCTCCAAGGTAGGGAGAACGAGAGGGCACTCTCTAAAGTTAAAAGGGGATAGATTCCGTACAAACGTAAGGAAGTTCTTCTTCACCCAGAGAGTGGTAGAAAGCTGGAACGCTCTTCCGGAGGCTGTTCTAGGGGAAAACACCCTCCAGGGATTCAAGATGAAGTTAGACAAGTTCCTGCTGAACCAGAACGTACGCAGGTAAGGCTAGTCTCAGTTAGGGCACTGGTCTTTGACCTAAGGGCTGCTGCATGAGCGGACTGCTGGGCACGATGGACCACTGGTCTGACCCAGCAGTGGCAATTCATATGTTCTTATGATGTCTATACAATTCCTAGTAACATAGTAACATAGTAGATGACGGCAGATAAAGACCCGAATGGTCCATCCAGTCTGCCCAACCTGATTCAATTTAAATTTTTTTTTTTTTTTTTTTCTTCTTAGCTATTTCTGGGCGAGAATCCAAAGCTTTACCCGGTACTGTGCTTGGGTTCCAAACTAAGAATTTTCCCTCTGTTGCTGTTCTCCCCCTTAATCTGTTGTTCTGTATATCATATATGTGAATTTGTATCCTTGTTGCCCATCGTTTGCCATGCTACCGTGCTCAGTACCCAAAACATGTATATAGGAATTTCTACTATAGCTCTTCATCCTTTTAATCTGTTATCTATATATATAAAATCGGAGGTATGTATGTGTGTATGTATGTGTGTGTGTGTGTATGTGCCGCGATCACGCAAAAACGGCTTGACCGATTTGAATGAAACTTGGTATGCAGATCCCTCACTACCTGGGGTGATATGTTCTGGGGGTCTCTCAGCCCACAACTCTATGTTGCTTGCTCAAGGGTGGGTTCACCCAACAATTTATATGTTCTTGCTCCTGGAGGTGAAACTAAAATTGTTGTTTATAATCACGTTTTGCGTTAGTTGTATTGTATTCATTTTGTCAAATATTTAACATTATAATTTGAATATTGTACTTTTTATTAAGCTGTTAAAAAATAATTTCATTCACCACTATAAAGTATCTTTATTTGAATCCATTTACAGTGTTATTGCTATAATTAAATACCCGTGCAACGCCGGGGCATCAGCTAGTTCTATATATCTGCAGTATGTGAATTTGTAACCTGTTGCTAAATCTTCTACTGTATATGTAAACTTGTAACCCTTTCTGGGCTCTCCTTGGAGGACGGGCTAGAAATCCAACTAAATCAATCAATTAATAAAAATGATTTTGCTCATACTGTCATAAGAGAAAAATAATTGGAGAAGGACATCATGTTTGGGAAGATTGAAGGAACCAGGTGAAGTGAGAGACCTGCAATCAGATGGCTGGACACGTTGAAAACAGCCATGGGGATGACGCTGGAGGACCTTATTGGACTAGCCCCAAAACTGATTTCTTTTTAGATCTGTAATTCATCATGTCGCTAGGACTCAAGCACGAGCCAACGGCACTAGGAAGAAGATGTGTACATTAATGAATATAATCTTTACCTTCTAGCTCAGTGTTCTTCAACCACCGGTCCATGGGCCAGTGCCGGTCCACAGAAATTTCCTGCCGGTCCACAGGGCCAGCACATACATTAGGCCCAACACAGTGTTCTTCAACCGCCAGTCCACGGTGCGATCGATGCGGCGTTATCTTCGAGCCAGCTCCCTCTTCCTCACTGATTCAGTGCACAAAGCCACGGGCAACGGCTCCTACGGGAATCCTGCGCCTGAACCGGAAGCCTTCGCTCTGACGTTGCAGCGTCAGAGGGAAGGCTTCCAGGTGAGGCATGGGATGTGCAAGGTGCAATTAGTACTATTATGGGGGCGGGGTCTGGGGTGGAGATTGGGTAGAGATGGGCGGGGTCTGGCCCACGACTTAGCCCCGTGTTCTTCAACTGCCGGTCTACGGACCGATACCGGTCCACAGAATAATTCTTTTATTTCTGCCGGTCCATAGGTGTAAAAAGGTTGAAAAACACTGTTCTAGACTATCTGAAACAAGAAAATGTCAAACTTTAGCTAAAAATCATTTAAAGAATAAGAATATAGAGCTCTTCCAGAGGCAGTCGTAGGAGAAAACACCCTCCAGGAATTCAAGACAAAGTTAGACGAGTTCCTGCGGAACTGGAATGTACACAGGTAGGGCTGGTCTCGGTTAGGGTGCTGGTCTTTGACCTAGGGGCCACCGCGGGAGCGGACTGATGGGCACGATGGACCACTGGTCTGACCCAGCAGTGGCAATTATTATGTTCTTATAACCTGTACCTTGCTTTGAATAAGAAATGCACGCAGCTCTTCCTCACCTCCAATTCTGAAGAAACGTGGATATTGTAAAATTTCTCGCAGCACTAAGGAGCGGTGAAATTCATGTAGGTTACACTAAGAAGGAGCTGTGAAAAAAAAAAAAAAAAAGCATCAGTTCATTTTTCCTTAACTGTGACAGTTAAGGAAACACCTTCTAGTGGCAGGCTCTTTACATTTGGAGGGGCTATAGGGGATGATATGCAGCCACGTAAGAAGAGTTTTCTAGAGATTAAAAAGAAAAATATAACAGAACCTGGCATGGCACTGAGGGCTAGGAATGAGAAAAGAGAAGAAAAAAGTGTGTGTGAGAGAGAAACAGAGAGAGCCAGGATACGGGCAAGGAATATACAAAGAAGGAGGATAGCGTAGCGTAGGTTTGGACAAATTCCTGGAGGAAAAGTTCATAGTCTGATATTACGACATGGAGGAAGCCACTGCTTGCCCTAGATCGGTAGCATGGAATGTTGCTACTCTTTGGGTTTTGGCCAGGTATGAGTGACTTGGATTGGCCAACGTAAGACAGGGCTACTGGGCTTGATGGACCATTGGTCTGACCCAGTAAGGCTATTCTTATGTTCTTATGGGAGTGTAGCACCCTGAGGTTCTGGGTTCAAACCCACACTGCTCCTTGTGACCCTGGGCAGGTCACTTAATCCCCCCATTTGCCCCAGGTACATTAGATAGATTGTTAGCCCACCGGGACAGAGGGGGAAAATGCTTGAGTTCCTGAATAAATTCATGTAAACCATCCTGAGCTCCCCTGGGAGAACAGTAGAGAAAATTAAATAAAGATTGGAGACAGTGGAGAACCTCAAGGAACACCACAATCCACAAGCTACCAGTCATACAAAGCACCTTTCACTTTATCTCTGTAGATTTTACATAACATAACAACAGATTTCTAGACCGCAGAGCTCAATGCGGTTAACAAAAGATTACGCTATGAAAAACACAAATTATGGGTTAAGACTACTGAGAGATTTAATTGGTCAGAAATTTTGAGATAGAAAGCCCCTGACCCAATCCAATACTGATCCTGTAATTCCTATCTTATCTAACATTCTTTTTTTTTTTTATATTTTATTTATAACATTTTACAATATTGCCAAGCATATACATCTTGTACAGAAAAGTGAGATCAAACTACATATTAAACTATAATTCCAAACTTAATATTGCTACAAGGAAATACCAATCTAGCTGTTCTCACACTAGTCCTCAATATTATTGAATCCATTATTAAGAGCAGAACTTATATACTTCAAATTAATTAAGCAAGAAAAATCCTTGTCTAACTGAAGTGCAGGGAGCTAATTTCACATAGGCGTTATTACGTTGTTATTCCTTTTTCAAGACGTTTCATTGAGAGAAAACTAATCAATTGAGATGGCTCTGTAAATATATATTTCAATGATAAATATCTCACTACACATTTACATGGATATCTCAAGAAAAAACTACCCCCTAATTTGAGTCACTCCAGGTTTTAAAATTAAAAATTCTTTCCTTCTTTTTTGAGTCTCTCTGGAGACATCAGGGAAAATCTGAATATGTTGCCCCAGGAAGTCTTTAGACCTATTTTTAAAGAAAAGTTTTAATATCCAATCCTTGTCTGGAGCCAAAGCCACAGACAACAAGAGAGTAGCTGGAACCGCCAACTCTCTATCTGATTGTTCCAATATTGCTGAAATGTCCAATGACCTCTCCCGGGGTTCCTCCATGTTTTCTTCTTTGAATTGGGGCTTAGCAGGTAGGTAATACACTCTTGTAAGAGGAGGTAAGGAATTTTCAGGAATTTCCAAAATTTCCATAAAATATCTTTTCACCATTTCTCTGGGAGAAGTTGACAGGATCTTTGGAAAATTTATAAATCTCAAATTATTTATTCGACCATTATTCTCCTGCATTTCCAACTTCTTCCTGAGTAATATATTATCTTTTACCAACATATCTTGATTTTGTTTTAATAACATTAACTCCTTATTTGTATCTTGTGTCTCTGTTTTAAATTGTAACATATCCTGCTTTAAAACTTTTATTTCTTCCTTTTGTTCTTTTAATTCTTTATCCAAACTTTTTATTTGAGGATTTAAGGAATTTCCCAAATTCACCACCAAGTCCCATAATGCTTCGAGTGTGACTGTAGGAGGTTTTGTAGGTGAGAAAAGTTGTAATGGTGTAGTGACTAAATGTTCTGAAATTAGCTTTACCTCAGTGACGTCTTGTATTCCCTCAACTTCTGTTGTCCCGGTCACAAGTCCTTGCGGAGAGATCAATCCTCTCTGCGTTGTCATATTCGGCGAGCTCTCCATACTAGCCTCTGTGGACAAAAAGAAACCCACCTCCTCAGGTGGATTCTGGTCCCTTGGAGAGCTTGCAGCTTGTGGCGTCGGTTGAAGGGGTGGCGTCCTAACATCGGGACTAAGAGTGACATCATGCTCAGGGGCACCCACCGCACCGCTCTCCGGCGGTGTCCCCAACGAGCTAGAACCCGATCCTTCTTGTTCCCGCTGTAGGCGTCGGAGAAAATCATCAATGGTAACCACTGGGGTTAAGGGTCGCCGGTAGGCTCCTCCGGTATTCCTTCCCCGTCTTTTCGGCATTGTTAAAATAAGAAAAATTCCAACGACGTCCTCACTGCAGCAGACATAGGATAAACTTCTTGGATCCAATAATAAGAAGCAGGATCCAAGCTGGATCTATGTACCCCTAATAAAGGTTACCCACTATCGGCTCCTGGGCTCCACGTGGCTCCTAAGGGGCTCCCAAGGGGCCTTGCGTGCCCCTTAGGGCACGCCCCTTCGGCCACGCCCTGCGGCCGCGCGGCTGCGGCCGCAACCACAGCAGCGGCTGCCTTTAACGATGTTGGAGACGGACCCAGTGACGTCAGGGGTCCGTCTCTGTGAATGCCTGTCTGCGCCGCCCAGCAGGAAGAAAAGCCGCCGCTGTGGAATCCAGGACCAGCCACGGGTCACCCCACAACTCTCCTCCAGCCGGTAACTGCTCCGAGCACTGCCACAGCAGCGGCTGCCTTTAGCGATGTTGGAGACGGACCCAGTGACGTCAGGGGTCCGTCTCTGTGAATGCCTGTCTGCGCCGCCCAGCAGGAAGAAAAGCCGCCGCTGTGGAATCCAGGACCAGCCACGGGTCACCCCACAACTCTCCTCCAGCCGGTAACTGCTCCGAGCATTGCCACAGCAGCGGCTGCCTTTAGCGATGTTGGAGACGGACCCAGTGACGTCAGGGGTCCGTCTCTGTGAATGCCTGTCTGCGCCGCCCAGCAGGAAGAAAAGCCGCCGCTGTGGAATCCAGGACCAGCCACGGGTCACCCCACAACTCTCCTCCAGCCGGTAACTGCTCCGAGCACTGCCACAGCAGCAGCTGCCTTTAGCGATGTTGGAGACGGACCCAGTGACGTCAGGGGTCCGTCTCTGTGAATGCCTGTCTGCGCCGCCCAGCAGGAAGAAAAGCCGCCGCTGTGGAATCCAGGACCAGCCACGGGTCACCCCACAACTCTCCTCCAGCCGGTAACTGCTCCGAGCACTGCCACAGCAGCGGCTGCCTTTAGCGATGTTGGAGACGGACCCAGTGACGTCAGGGGTCCGTCTCTGTGAATGCCTATCTGCGCCGCCCAGCAGGAAGAAAAGCCGCCGCTGTGGAATCCAGGACCAGCCACGGGTCACCCCACAACTCTCCTCCAGCCGGTAACTGCTCCGACATCTAACATTCTTAATGATGGCCTTGTAGCCACACAGGCAGCAAAACTAGGCCACCAACTCTCCAATCTACTAATTGCGACCCCAGACTACAAAACTTTCCGAAAAGAAATAAAAACCCTGCTATTCAAGAAATCCATGAAGACTAACTAACACCGTATGAAACATTTCAATCCTCTGAAGCAACCCGCTCCACTCTGTAACGCCTCTGGACACGTCCAGAAATCCTCTCCTGTAATTCGCCTTGAACCGCAAGCTAATGGCGGAATAAAAATCACTAATGGAATGGAATGTAATCTTGTTACTCTTTGAGGTTCTGGAATGTTGCTACTCTTTCGGATTCTAGAATCTTGTTATTCTTTGAGATTCTGAATGGAATGTTGCTACTCTTTTGGATTCTAGAATCTTGTTATTCTTTGAGATTCTGAATGGAATGTTGCTACTCTTTCGGATTCTAGAAAAGAAATAAAAACCCTGCTATTCAAGAAATCCATGAAGACTAACTAACACCGTATGAAACATTTCAATCCTCTGAAGCAACCCACTCGACTCTGTAACGCCTCTGGACATGTCCAGAAATCCTCTTCTGTAATCCGCCTTGAACCGCAAGCTAATGGCGGAATAAAAATCACTAATGGAATGTAATCTACAAGATCAAATGCTGATGTCAAATTGAACTGCAAAAGAATGGCTTGATGACCAAAAGGGATCTTGCCTCTGCCATTAAGGTAGCAAGTAGTTTACCAGAATGACTACGGAAACCATATTAGGAAGCACCAAGAAGGTCGTATTTCTCTAGTTAATGGGTAAGATGGTTAGCAACAAACCCTCTAGCACAGTGGTCTCCAATGTGCGGCCCCTGAAGCAGTGGCGTAGCGAAGGTAGGAAGATCTCAGAGTGGTGGCGCCCCCTATGAACTCCTCTCTGTCCCCTCTCCTTCCACACCACACTTGTACCTTCTCTCCCCCCTCCCTGGTACCTTTTAAAATCTTCACCGGCACGAGCAACTCCACCTGCCTGCTGCTCACGCCGGCGTTGGCTTTCCCTCTGAAGTTACTTCAAGGCCCTGTGACCCGGAAGTGATTTTAGAAGGAAGCCAGGCCAGTGCAAGCAACAGGCCGGAGAAGTTGCACGTGCAAAGAGGCACTGGGGAGGAAAAGAGGGCATGGGGGAGGCAGAGAGATGATGTTGCCCCCACCAAGACGGCACCCGGAGCAGTGCAACACCCCCCCCCCCCCCGACTATGCCACTGCCTCGAAGTCCTGCACCGCGACCCTCAAACTGCTGGCTGAAATGTTCTTCAAATCCTGTAAATGTGTTCATTTCAATCTTGCCCACTTGATGCAGGAACTGCAAACAATCTCTTAAGTGTGTTCCTCAATCGTCTCATTTAAGGCTCCTTTTATTTAATGGCGCTAGAGGGTTTTTTTGGCATGGGCCGGCGAAGCAAATGCTTTCCTGTGAGCGTTGGCGCATTTGCCTCACTGGCTCACGCTGAAAACCTCTAGCGCTGTTTAGTAAAGCCCAGCGTTAATGAATTTGCTACATTTGGCCATCCAAAATAAAGGGGTCTTTTTATTACAGTATGGTTACCGATTAGCGCGTGGTAAATGCTAAGGTGCCCAGAACGCAATTGTTCGAACTCTGTTTCGATTACGAAAGAGTGATCATGTGACAGAATGCTATATATCTTTGTACTGGTTAAAATTAGAGCATCGAATCCTTTATAAATTACTGGTCATGGCGCATAACATAACAAACTATATAAAACTAATATATACCACTTCCAGAGAAGATTGTATCCAAAATATATATTCTTACACTTCTGACTACTCAGGAAAAGGCCTCAGAATAGGAGCCTTAATGTCTCTGCCTCTGGCCCTGAAGCAGTGGACCGAATGTTATGTCCACGAAACGCTGGCCACGTCGGCAAACATATTGGCAGTGAACAGGCAACAAATGATTTAGTAATGAAAACGCTGAGATAAGTATTCAGTATTTTGTTGTCACATTCTTTCTCAAACCATCAGAGTTGTATCCATGAGGTTAAGAATAATTTGAAGAAAAGTTTAAGAAAAAGCCTAAAAAAGTATATATATTTATTAAAAATAATTAAAGTGAACTAAATTAATTCTCAGGTTTTTTTGGCCAATGATTGGAGCAAGAAGCTGCTACGCTGAAGTTCCAGTCTGTGATAGGACTTCGCGTAGGCTCCTATTCTGAGGCCTTTTCCTGAGTAGTTAGAAGTGTAAGAATATATATTTTGGATACAATCTTCTCTGGAAGTGGTATATATTAGTTTTGTATAGTGTGTTTTGAACCACTTTGGGTAAATATATCTTGGAGCATAACATAACAACAAATTTCTAGACCGCATAACCATAATTTCTATGCGGTTTACAAAAGATTATAGTAAGGAAAGAAACAAATAGGTTTTATGAAAAGTGCAGAAACAATTAATCTGTCAAGAATTTGGAAAAAAAGATACGTTTTCAGCTACTTTCTAAAGTGCTCGTATGAAACAGAATTCGTTACGAGTAATCGGAAATCTTTGTCATGATATGCTCGTGATATTTCTTGCGTTTGCAACCTTTGTATACACGCAGAAGACAGCGGGAACGGACAGTGAACACTCCACTGAAGATCACGGATGTAAAAAGATCTTGTTTATTTCAATAAAGGACAGATATATAAGCTGTGGACCCGACACAGCACTGTGTTTCGGCCACTAAAGACGCCTGCATCAGGGATCACTAGACATAAAGACATAATAAAAGCATTTAATCATAAAAACATAATAAAGACATTTAGGGCTCCTTTTAAGAAGCCGCGCTAGCGGCTTTACCACACGGCGACTTTTTATCACGCTCTAACCCCCGCGCTGGCCGAAAAACTACCGCCTGCTCAAGAGGAGGCGGTAGCGGCTATTACGGCGCGTTAAACCGCTAACGCGCCTTTGTAAAAGGAGCGCTTAATCACAACGACATCGGTGATCTTCAGTGGAGCGTTCGTTGTCCGTTCCCACTGTCTTCTGTGCGTTTTGGAACCCCCTCGGTTTTTCTGTCCTGCTGGACTTTTGGCGTTCCTGCATCTTTGTATACACAATAAGGCTCCGAAACATTTGCTGGATAGCGTTCTACCATACGAACCACAGCGCATGTTGCGCTCGGCGACTCGCGGTGACCTCCATATTCCGACAGCGAAACAGCTGCGGCTAGCCGTGTCTGGAGCTAGCCTATTTTCCCTGTGTGGGTCCTTCACGAGTGGAATAAGCTTCCGGGATATTTACGACAGCGAACAAGTTTGAGTAGTTTTTAAGAAAATGTTGACGAAACACCTCTTCTGTAAGATGAACTATGGGCCTTGATTTATTATAGTTTTTTTTTTTTTTATGCGAGGCGCTGGTAGCCTCTTTGTAATTTTAGGAGGATTTTCATTATCACCGTTATGTTTTATTCATGTTTGATTTGATGTACTGTATGTGATTCTGTTTGTGTATGTATTCTATTGCGACCCGCCTTGGGAAAGGCGGGGTATAGATAAAGAAATACAAATATAATGAATACCTTAGCATTTAGTGCGTGCTAAATCGGTTAGCAGGCCTTCATAAAAAGACCCCACAAAATATCCTTGAAGTGTTTTAAAAAAAAAAATCAATATTAGTATTAATTTTTAATGTTTAATGGCAAGCAGGTCAAAGCAATTTATAAAATTACTAGTATGTGTGTACTTTAAATCTTTTTTGTGGCCCTAAGAGCTTTCTTGAATTCACACTGCAGCCCTTTGCATGATAAAGGTCGGAGACAACAGCTCTAGCATTTTAGGGAACAGTGAAATATATTCATAATTGAGCAGTAGTTCAATCGCCCACTACGATCGACCTGTGGGTTCTTTACATTGGGCGTCAATATTATATCACTGAGAGAACTAGAGGATGAATCTCATGACAGCAAATTAGGCATCCAAGTCACTAACCAAGTGACAAAAATCAATGAAGAAAGAAAGAAAATGTCTAAACCACAGTGTCTTAATAAATTTACTCAATAATATCTTAACCGCATCTTCTTGAGGGGGAAGAAAAGGAGTCCCAGAGTCTATCCACCAGAATAGTATCTAAATTACTACTACAACTGCTAATTATCACTTCTATAGCACTGAAAGGCGTACAAAGTGCTGTACATTTTGTCATTAAAAAGATGGTCCCTGCTCGGAAGAGCTTACCATCTAACTTGGGCACACAGACATGACATACAATGCTGGGGAAGCAGAACCCAATGTGAGAAGAGTTAGGAGTTGAAAGCAGTCTCGAAGAGGTGGGTTGACATTTATAGACGGTCCCTGCTCTGAAGAGCTTACAATCTAACTTGGACAGACAGACCTGACATATAGGGTTGGAGAAGCAGAACCCTAGGTGAGAAGAGTTAAAAGTTGAAAGCACTCTCGTAGAGCTGGGCTTTTAACTTGGACTTAAAACACTGCTAGAGACGGAGCCCGCCGTAAATGACCTTCTACTACACCACCATCTTATCTGTTTAAAAATTTACTTTGACAAATCTACTCAATTTTGCCTTGAGAATAAGTGGCCAGTTCATCTGCCCCTGGAGTAACAAGTCCAGCTGACGAAATGACATCATTGGTTGAACATACTGGAGGCCGATATTCAGAGCCAATTAAGCAAGTCAGAGTCAGATTTTCGAGCTATCCACAATAACTATGTAGGTATCTAACAAAAAAAGCAGACTTTGGGCCTCTTCTGTTAAACTGAGCTAGCAGTTTTTAGCGCAGAGAGCCATGCTGAATGGTCCGCGCTGCTCTCGATGCTCATAGGGGTCATTCAGCGCGGCTCACCGTGCTACAAACTGCTAGCACAGTTTAATAGAAGAGGAGGTTTATCTCCCAGGCACTGGTGTAGTAAGGGGGAGGGGGGACCGCCCCGGACATAGTCTCTGTAAAGGATGCAGGCACCCATCCACCTCTACGCCGCCTCCCTACGCCGCATGCATGCGCCCCTTCCCTTCCCTCATACCTCTTTAATTTTTCCTGGGCAAGAAGCATTATGAACTTGCGGCCCACGTCGGTATCGCCTCTCTCTGACGCCACTTCCAGGCAACGCGTCTCGAAAGTGACATCAGGGGGGGGATAGCTGACACGACGCGGGCAGAGAGTTCGTGCTGTCGCTCTCGCCTGGAAAATTAAAAAGGAACGGGGGCGCATGCAGCGGGAGGGGGGGGGGGTTTGAGAAAGAAGTGGGGGTGGAGAAGAGGGCAGGGAAGGGGCGCCACTGCCCCCGGCGTCACTTTCCCTCGCTCCCAGCTATTATACACGCACGCCCAACATGGCCATGTTTTGCTAAAGGGACGAAGATGTGGTCAGAGATACAGGGGCCAATATTCAGATGGCAGGAGCGAGCTGGGCTGACTCCCACAATTGGTGGTGAAATCAGAAATTCGGGCCATAACTGACATTGGAATTTTCTGTCTATTTTTAGCCACTGTAGATATAGCCATCTAAGCCAATATTCACTGGCTGTCCAGTTAAGTCACAGCAGCCAAAGATAGATTTCCTGTTTATGCAGCTCATATCTGGCTGATCAACTTAGTCAGTCAGCCAATGATTATTGCAATTCATTATTTACAGGAATTGCTTTACAAGAAATTAAACGATTACAAATTATTCAAAATGCTTCTATCAAATTAATAACAAAATCTAAAAAATTTGATCATGTGACACCACTCCTTAAAAAGGCTCATTGGCTCCCAGTCATTCATAGAATTACGCATAAATTATGTACAATTATTTTTAAAACATTAGAAAATAAGACTCCAGCATTTTTATTTAGGTTACTTATCCCCTATTCAGTTAAAAGAACCTTACGATCTAGTGAACGGAACCTTTTATCAATTCCCTCGCTAAAAATTATTAGTACAAGAAGACAATTTATCTTCTCATGTACAGCTCCCCAGATTTGGAATGCGGGAATGTTTTTACGGGAGGAGAAGGTATTTGGGAAATTTAAAAGCGAATTAAAAACCTTTCTGTTTAAAGATGCATTTGCAACTTAATTAAATTTTATTATAAAATGTTATTTTAGTGAATTATTCTGCTTTTTTTTTTATTTTTTTTATTTTTCCAACTTCCTTTTGTATTTTCCCTGTATGTCCTTTCTTTACTATAAAAATGGATTTCATCCCCTCTTTCCTTTTGTTTATATTATAATTAATTAAGGTATGTAATGTTTTTGTCTCCTTATGTATGTATATTTTATTGTACATCGCTTAGAAATCCGATTAAGCGATTGAACAAGCCAATTAATAAACTTGAAACTTGAATATTGGTGCTAATCCAATGTCGCATAGAAACATGACGGCAGATAAAGGCCAAACGGCCCATCCAGTCTGCCCATCCACAGTAACCATTAGCTCTTTCTCTCTTCGAGAGATCCCACGTGCCTATCCCAGGCCCTATTGAATTCCGACACAGTCTCTGTCTCCATCACCTCTTCCGGGAGACTGTTCCACGTATCTACCACCCTTTCGGTAAAAAAGTATTTCCTTAGATGGCTCCTGAGCCTATGACCTCTTAACTTCATCCTATGCCCTCTCACTCCAGAGCTTCCTTTCAAATGAAAGAGACTCGACTCATGCACATTACATAGGTGTTTAAACGTCTCTATCATATCTCCCCTCTCCCGCCTTTCCTCCAAGTTTCAAGTTTATTAGTGTTTTTGATTAATCGCTTAATCACAATTCAAAGCGATGAACAGAAATAATAAATATTAAAATTACAATATTAAGGGGTAATACAATATTTAACATAGACTTAAAATCAAACAGGACTATTAACAAACTTCACAGACAAGAAAAAGGGGAAAAAAGGGAATTGAACTACAAAATATTATAAATAGAATAGTTAGGGAAAAAAACACAAGGTGATGTAAAATTTCATAATCAAAATCAACATAATTAATAAATCCAAGAGGGAAAACTATCACTCAAAAGCATCTTTAAAAAGAAATGTTTTTAAATTAGTCTTAAATTTATCGAGGTTGCGTTCTTCTCTCAAATAGATAGGAAGAGAGTTCCAGACTTGAGGAGCCGTAACGGAAAAAAATAAATTGTCGTCTAGTATTGATGATCTTGAGAGAAGGGATTGTCAATAGATGTTGTTCGTTTGACCGTAATATTCTATTTGAGGAGTAAGGAATTAATAATTTGAAAATAAATGCAGGAGTTTTATAGAGTAAGGATTTGAACGTAAGTAAGCATAATTTATAAGTTATTCTATGAGAAACCGGAAGCCAATGGGCATTCTTAAGAAGTATACAGACTGAGATCTTTAAGTCTGTCCCCATACGCCTTATGACGAAGACCACACACCATTTTAGTAGCCTTCCTCTGGACCGATTCCATCTTTTTTATATCTTTCTGATAGGTGCGGCCTCCAGAATTGTACACAATATTCTAAATGAGGTTTCAAGTTTATTAGGTTTTTTTATATACCACCTATCAAGGTTATCTAAGCGGTTTTTTATACTCAGGTACTCAAGCAAGCATTTTCTCTATCTGTCCCGGTGGGCTCACCGGCTAACATACCTGGGGCTATGGAGGACTGAGTGGCTTGCCCAGAGTCACAAGGAGCAGCGCGGGGTTTGAACCCACAACCCCAGGGTGCTGAGGCTGTAGCTCCAACCACTGCGCCACACACTCCTCCAAGGTCTCACCAACGTGTTATAGGGAGCACCAATACCTCCTTTTCATACTGGCCATACCTCTCCCTATGCACCCTAGCATCCTTCTAGCTTTCGCCATCATTTAGAGCACTGGACTTTGACCTGGGGGCCATCGCGTGAGCGGACTTCAGGGCAGGATGGACCACTGGTCTGACCCAGCAGCGGCAATTCTTATGTTCAACCTGTTTGGCCACCTTAAGATCATCACATACAATCCCGCCCAAGTCCCGCTCTTCTGTCGTGCACATAAGTTCTTCACCCCCTAAACTGTACCGATCCTTCAGGCTTTTGCAGCCCAAACGCATGGCCTTGCATTTCTTAGCGTTAAATTGTAGCTGCCAAATTTCAGACCATTCTTCAAGCTTTGCCAGGTCTTTCTTCATGTTATTCACACCATCCTGGGTGTCTACTCTATTGCAGATTTTAGTATCATCCACAAAGAGGCGAATCTTATCCGACAGCCCTTCAGCCATATCACTTATAAAAATGTAAAAAAAAATCAGGCTCAAGAATAGACCCTTGAGGCGCACCACTGGTAACATCCCTTTCCTGGTGACCAGGCTAGCCTCTAAGGGCCAGATTCGGCAATTTGGGTGCATATAAAGAGAGGCACTTAAAGTTAGGTGCCGATTGCAAGATAGACGCCCATTACAGAATCACGCTGAGTGGCAAAAAAAAAACTTTGGCATTTGAAATGTAGGCCAGGGTTTTACAGGCCAGCATTATAGGTGACTAAGTCCTTTACCCCCCCCCCCCCTCCCTTACAAAACCGTGCCTTTTTTGCGCTGGCCGCAGTGGTAAGAACTCCGACACTCGTAGATTTTCCTATGAGTGTTGGCGCTCTTGCCGCCGCCGCTCGCGTTAAAAACGCTAGCGTAGCTTTGTAAAGGAGAACCATAGAGAATGGCACCTAGCGGCATCTATGTCTTCCTCCACCCGCTAAACACGCCAGATAGAGGTAGAGATAGGTTTTAGACAGAGTATGGATAGAAGGATAAAAGGGATTAGAGAAGGATCACATTACAGGTCATGGGCCTGATGGGCCGCCGCGGGTGCGGACTGCTGTGCACGATGGACCTTGGGTCTGACCCAGCGGAGGCAATTTCTTATGTTCTTATGTAATCGCACCTAAGAAAATAGGCAGCCGCCTCCCAATTAATTGTTAAAGCTCATAAATGAAGTCAATTTGCTAATTAAGTTAGGCACCTGACTTTAGGCCCCTTTTATGGAATTTTCCCCTAAACGCTAATATTCAGCAGCCATCTTGCGTAGAATATTAGCATTTAGCTGGCTAAGCGCTATTTGACTGGCCAGGAGCGATTCCTGTCAGGTTAAACAGTGCTGAATATCAGGTGGATGGTTTTTACCGGTTTGCAAAAGTCTGGATTATTACACCTCTTGGTATTCATTCGCCCCTGAAGCAGCCTTTTTGATGAAACCTGACCGTGTTGGACATGTCCAGTCAGTGGCTTAGTGAAGGACAGGAGGCAACCGGGGCAGTGGCACCCCCTGCGCTCTCCTCTCCGTTCCCCCCACTCCTTATGTGCCACCCCCTCCCCCCTGCTCCTTCCAGACCTGCGCCATCCCTTCCCACCCCGTTCCTCTTTAAATCTTCGCCAGCGCAAGCAGCTTCTCCAGCCTACTTCTCGCGCAGGTGTTGGCTTTCCCTCTGATGTCACTTCCTGGCCCCGTGACCCAGAACTGATTTCAGAAGGAGCCAGGCTAGAGTAGTTGCTCGTGCTGGTGAACATAGTAACATAGTAACATAGTAGATGACGGCAGATAAAGACCCGAATGGTCCATCCAGTCTGCCCAACCTGATTCAATTTACATTTTTGAATTTTTTCTTCTTAGCTATTTCTGGGCAAGAATCCAAAGCTTTACCCGGTACTGTGCTTGGGTTCCAACTGCCGAAATCTCTGTTAAGACTTACTCCAGCCCATCTACACCCTCCCAGCCATTGAAGCCCTCCCCAGCCCATCCTCCACCAAACGGCCATACACAGACGCAGACCGTACAAGTCTGCCCAGTAACTGGCCTAGTTCAATATTTAATATTATTTTCTGATTCTAAATCTTCTGTGTTCATCCCACGCTTCTTTGAACTCAGTCACAGTTTTACTCTCCACCACCTCTCTCGGGAGCGCATTCCAGGCATCCACCACCCTCTCCGTAAAGTAGAATTTCCTAACATTGCCCCTGAATCTACCACCCCTCAACCTCAAATTATGTCCTCTGGTTTTACCATTTTCCTTTCTCTGGAAAAGATTTTGTTCTACGTTAATACCCTTCAAGTATTTGAACGTCTGAATCATATCTCCCCTGTCTCTCCTTTCCTCTAGGGTATACATTTAAAGAGGTAAGGGGGGGGGAGACATAAGGGTACAAGTGTGGTGTGAGGGGGGGCAGAGAGGCGCTAGCGCCCCAACCCAAGTTGACACCATTGCGTTCTGTACAGTATATATAAAACCTGGGAGATAAAGGAATGACTAAGAACGGCAAATTCCATGCAATCTGCTCTTTTTCTCGACACACATTTGTTTTGCTGTTTTCCTGGATTTACCTACATTGGATGTAGATCTATCTCATGCATATTCATTGTGGATATCCTGAAAACCTTAGCACCGGATTGAGAACCACTGGTCCTGTAAATGTTGTGCAGACATTGATACATTTATTGCTGAAGGGGGGGGGAGTGAAACCTTTGAAAGACTCCGGAAAGGGTGAAAGAAAGTCAATGGGCTCCTTTTACAAGCTGTACCTCCATTGAGCTGGTGTTAGATTTTTCGTGTAGCGCAGAGGGCAGCATGCACTACAATCGTTACCGCAGCTTAGTAAAAGGAGCCCTATGTCAGTGTTCTTCAACCATCGGTCCATGGACCAGTGCCGGTCCACAGAAATTTCCTGCCGGTCCACAGGGCCAGTACGTGCATCAGGCCCAAAACAGTGTTCTTCAACCGCCGGTCCACGGTGCGATCGATGCGGCATTATCTTCGAGCCAGCTCCCTCTTCCTAACTGATTCAGTGCACAAAACCATGGACAGTGGCTCCTACGCACGTCCTGAGCCTGAACCGGAAGCCTTCGCTCTGACGTTGCAACGTCAGAGGGAAGGCTTCCAGGTGAGGCAAGGGTGCAATTAGTACTATTATGGGGGCGGGGTCTGGGGTGGAGATTGGGTAGAGAGGGGCGGGGTCTGGCCCACGACTTAGCCCAGTGTTCTTCAACCGCCGGTCCACAGACCGATGCCGGTCCACAGAATAATTCTTTTATTTCTGCCGGTCCATAGGTGTAAAAAGGTTGAAAAACACTGCCCTATGTTATGGTCTACTGTGACCCGATACCTTGCAGCAGCTAATGCTCTTGCCCTGGCGTTTGCGATAACGCAGGCAGAGCAGATCTCTAAATTCTACTAGCACAGAACTTCATGACTCGGCTTCTCCCGTGTTCTTTTTTAGGCAGGACAGCATTCTTCCTATTAATTGCAGGTGTTGCTTTTCACAGTGTTTAGGACTAATGAAAAACACTGTTAACTAAAAAGATGGGTATTCCTCAACGATGCACACCTGACATGTGTGAAAAAAAAAATAAAGAAATGTATGCCACACGAGGCGTGACTGTTTCTTTTTTATTCTAGTCGACTTGCTTCCTCTAACTCTTAGGCCTGAAATGCAGAAGGAATGTTATCCTGTCTCATTGCTCTGCCATTTTTAACCAGGGCAATACAATGAAACCTTCAACCCAATGTGTGACAGCGGCCATAAAAGCAAGCAAGATGCTAGGAATTATTTATAAAGGGATGGTTAACAAGACTAAGAATGTTATAATGCCTCTTTATCGCTCCATGGTACTACCTCATCTGGAGTATTGCGTTCAGTTGTGGTCTCCTTATCTCAAGAAAGATATAGCGGCGCTAGAAAAGGTTCAAAGAAGAGCGATCAGGATGGTAAAGAGGATGGAACTCCTCTCGTATGAGAAAAGACTAAAGAGGTTAGGGCTCCTCAGCTTGGAAAAGAGAAGGATGAGGGGGGAGATATGATTGAAGTCTACAAAATCCTGAGTGGAATAGAACGGGTACAAATGAATCGATTTTTCACTCTGTCAAAAATCCCAAAGACTAGGGGACACTCGAAGTTACAGAGAAATATTTTTAAAACCAATAGGTGGAAATAGTTTTTCACTCAAGAGAATAGTTAAGCTCTGGAATATGTTGCCAGAGGTTCTGGTAAGAGCAGATAGCGTAGCTGGTTTTAAGAAAGGTTTGGACAAGTTCCTGGAGGAAAAGTCCATAGTCTGTTATTGAGAAAGGCATGTGGGAAGCCTCTGCTTGCCCTGGATCGGCAACATAGAATGTTGCTACTTCCTGGGTTTTGGCCAGGGACTAGGGACCTGGATTGGCTACCGTGAGAACGTGCTACTGGGCTTGATGGACCGTTGGTCTGACCCAGTAAGGCTATTCGTATGTTCATATGACTCTCATGGATTTCATTTGCAGCCAATACAGTCTTCCTCTAACCCTCTGTTATCATAAGACAATTCTACAAAGACTCCTCAGGAATAGCCCATCAGACTGTAGTTTCCTCCAGCATGTTCCAATTCTTGCCTCCACCCAGACATGATAGCAGTTCTCCTGCAATATTTGTTTAATATTCATCCATTCGTTGTTGTGAACAGGCCGAGCGGTCATCTCCCGTCACATTACCAGCACATGCAGTGCTCCTGGCCAGGTTTTCTAATAACCCTCTATGCATTTCACACACACGTACACATTCTAGACATTCTTGGAAGGTGTAGTGAAACACTTTTATTTATTTATAGGACCCGAGTCTGTTCCTTCACAGATCAGGGAAGAAAATCAGCTGTCTGATTCAATAACATAATTGTTCACGTCTCATAAGGATGTAACCAGTGGTGTGCCTCAAGGTTCTGTTCTTTTTAACATTCTTATAAGCGATATTGCTGAAGGGCTGTCAGGTAAGATTGCCTCTTTGCGGATGATGCCAAAATCTGCAATAGAGTAGATACCTCGTATGATGTAAATAACATGAGGAAGGACCTAGTGAAGCTTGAAGAATGGTCTGAAATTTGGCAGCTAAGATTTAATAATAATAATAATTTTATTTTTTATATACCGCCATACCCAGCGAGTTCTAGGCGGTTTACATCAATTCAAAAGGATCTACGTTATCCAGCAGATTTACAAACAAATAAAATAAAGCAGTTCAGTAACAAGTAAAAACTGAAATTGACCGAGGATGGGGGAGGTTGTTGAAGACGTGGAAGAGAGGAGCTGAAAAAGGGGGGGTGAATGCAGGGGGGGGAGAGGAAAATGTGAGCGGGTGGGTCCGTTAGAGGTCATGCAAGGTCATGCATTTGGGCTGCAAAAACCCAAGGGAAGTTTAGGGGGTGAAGAACTTATGTGCACGATGGAAGAGAGGGACTTGGGTGTGATTGTATGTGATGATCTTAAGGTGGCCAAACAGGTTGAAAAGGTGACGGCGAAAGCTAGAAGGATGTTAGAGTACCTAGGAAGAGGTATGGCCAGTAGGAAAAAGGAGGTATTGATGCCCCTGTATACAATTCTGGAGACTGCACCTTCAAAAAGATATAAAAAGTATGGAGTCAGTCCAGAGAAAGGCTACTAAAATGGTGTGTGATCTTCGGTATAAGACTTAAAGATCTCAATATGTATACTTTAGAGGAAAGACGGGAGAGGGGAGATATGATAGAGATGTTTAACTACCCATGTGGCTTAAATGCACATGAGTGAAGTCTCTTTCATTTGAAAGGAAGCTTTGACATGAGAGGGCATAGGATGAAGTTAAGAGGTGATAGGCTCCGGAGTATGTAAGGAAATACTTTTTTACAGAAAGGATGGTAGATGCGTGGAATAGTCTCCCGGAAGAGATGGTGGAGACAGAGACTGTGTCTGAATTCAAGAAAGCGTGGGCTAAGCACGTGAGATCTCTTAGAGTGAGGAAGAGATAATGGTTACTGCAGATGGGTAGACTGGATGGGTCATTTGGTCTTTATCGCCATCATGTTTCTATGATCTGAATGTGAGCCTGTCTGAGTCCAAGGTTCCTCTGCTTCTGGAAGATTGCCTCAAACCTTCTTTTAGAGGGGTGTGAGGTTTTGTTTGTTTGTTTGGGGGGGGGGGGTTCAACTAGAGAATGTTTTAGGAATTCTATAAGATATAGACCAGGAAGAGTGAGTGATAGCACACTAGATTTCCTTTCAGAGGTCAATACTTTCTAGGTAGCCATGGAGAAGACTGAGATTTCTCTTCAGGAATGTTGGGTATTACCAAGAATTCACAATGAAGGTTTGTCAGCCTGTTCTCTGCCCCCTTTGCAGATTTATGGATACTAGAATCTATTCTGGACAGTTATGGTCTGGAGTTTTCCATCTTACCCCAAAAATGGAATTTTAGTCCACCCTTATTTAGATATCTGTTTGACTGACCTGTAAAATCTGCTCCATGTATTCCACAGAGTCAAGAGTTCCATCTTGTTCTACCACTTGCATTGGAGTCTCAACTGGTGGCTAGGGAGCAACAATTTTTCAAAAAGACACAAAACTTTAGAACAGTGGCGCAGCCATGGGTGGGCCTGTAGGACCCTAGGCCCAGCCAAGACTGCTGTGTCTGTTGAGGTTTCCCAAGCCCCACCAGCTGAAGACCTCCTCCTCCTCGGGCAATCTTCTAAAGTGGCATCTGGTTGCACAGCTCTTAGGCTGTCGTCGACACCAGTCCCTCTGTACATGTTCAGTTTTCATGCATGGGCAAGCTCTGGGCATGCACAGCCCAATACATACCACAAGTCATGTGATAGTTTTACATAGTAATGAGCTGCTTTACATGCATTTTCCTAAATATCACCATGGTAGAGCAAGGCAAACTATGTAAGAACCCATTAAGTCAAACTAATGTGAAAATAATATGACTTATTTCCCATAATACAGCTTGATAATTCCTCCCCCCCCCCCCAGGTTAACCGTAAAATAATCCATCCTAAGAGTAGTCCCAATGCAAACTTCCCCTCTTAATCTTCCATTATATCAGGTGCAAATAGAGAATGATACAGAGACAAATTTTTCACCGTCCCGTCCTCTCGAGTTTTGTCCCTGCCCCTGCTCGATTCCTGTAAACTCTACCTTAACCGCACAAGCCTCGAACACACCATTGAGCGATACAGAGGCATTATAACATTCTTAGTCTTGTTAACCATCCCTTTTCTAATAATTCCTAGCATCCTGTTTACCTTCTCGGCTGCCGCTGCACATTGGGTGTAAGGCTTCAGCGTATTGTCTACGATGACACACAGATCCTTTTCATGAACACTGACCCCCAAAGATTGACCGTAGTATCTGACAACTAGGGGCTCCTTTTACGAAGCCGTTAGTGGTTTAACGCACATAATAGCACGCGCTAATTTGCCGGCCGCGCTAGTGGCTACCACCTCCTCTTGAGCACGCGCTAGTTTTTCAACTAGCGTGGGGGCTAGCGCACGCTAAAAATGTGCGTGCAATAAATCCGCTAACGTGGCTTCGTAAAAGGAGCCCTATGATTTGGGTTATTCAATGTTATTTCCCTGGAAAGAGGATCTCATATTTCTGTGAATAATTCCCCACTACAAACGGTTAACACTATCAAAATTCTAGGCGTAACACTGGATCAAAAGTTATCATATCATGACCACATTGGCTCAGTCGTCAAGAATTGCTTCTATAAATTTCATATGATAAGATCCCTGGCAAAGACACTTGAACCAGCAGCAATAAATATCTTAATCCATTCCCTCGTAATATCCAAATTAGACTACTGCAATTCTTTACTAAAAGGTATCTCACAGAAAAAAGTGAGAAGGTTACAGATGATCCAGAACACAGCAATAAAAATGATCACAAATTCAAAAAAATTTGACCATGTTACACCTCTCTTGAAAAACGCACATTGGCTCTCGATCACACACAGAATAACATACAAAATAGCCCTCATAACCTTCAAAGTCAGAGCTTCAAATATGCCAACCTTCCTAAATAAATGATCAATTCCTTACAATACTCTAAAATCCCCGAGATCAAATGAATACCACCTATTATCCATCCCCTCCTTGAAAGTTATTAATACTAGACGCACGGACATCTTATCGGTTACAGACCCCCAAATCTGGAACTTACTTCTCATCTATCTACGAAAGGAAACCTCATTGGAAAGATTTCAATGTTCATTGAAGAGCTTTCTCTTTAGAGACGCCTTTGCAGACTAAGTCAGTTGATCAGCAATCGAACTCAGGATTTTTAACTCTGCCCTCTTTCTATTTAATCATTTTTATTTCTTTCTTTTTCCCCCTTCCTGATGTTATTACCTTACATGTTTTCTATCCTATTAAGAATTGTAGTTCCTCCCTTTCTCCTTTTCTTATCGGTTAGTTAGTTATTTTCTGTTTTGTTTCTTGTTATGTCTTGTAAATGTGATTTTATTTATCATTTCGTAACCCCTATTTTTTAACTTGTAAATCCCTTAGAACTACTGATAAAACTTGAAACT
This sequence comes from Geotrypetes seraphini, assembly GCF_902459505.1. Taxonomy (NCBI): domain Eukaryota; kingdom Metazoa; phylum Chordata; class Amphibia; order Gymnophiona; family Dermophiidae; genus Geotrypetes; species Geotrypetes seraphini. The sequence continues at coordinate 18,015,823 of NC_047085.1, forward strand.
TCTTCCCAATGTGCATCATTTTGCATTTGTCCTTGTTAAATTTCATCTGCTACTAAGGTTCTGCCTGCAATTTTTCACCATCTGCCTGCGTTTTAACAACTGTGAACCGTGTAGTGTCACCTGCAAATTTAATCACCTCGCTCGTCGTTCCAATTTCTAGATCATTTGTAAATATGTTAAATAGCTCCGGTCCCAGCACAGATCCCTCCAGGTATTTTCTGCGTGGTAGTTTTAAATCATGGTCTGTGCTTCTGCTCGTGTACTTCTGCTCGTGTGCACACTCCAAAGCACGTCAACGAGAAACCTTCAGACTTCACTGGCAGACTGAAAACCACCTGATGACAAAGAGAGGCTGAGCCTCTTCCATGCCCAAGAAAACCAGGACTTCAATACAGGTAGTACTGGGATCAAATCTAGAACAAGATTAAGGTGCCTTGACTGACCTATAGCTCGGCATCACTAACGAGTAGGACCTTGCTGGCCTGAGTATAAAAGTCTTGTATATAGAAGACTCATCTCTGTCACTCATTGCCTTCACCCTAGTAAACAGAACCACAAGAAGCTCTAATCACATTCCCTCTTCCAAGTGACCTGCAAATGTCGCATGAGAACAGGTGATACGTCAGTTTTCTTTGCATCACCGGGTTCCACCGGTCATCAAAGGTTCTCCCAAACCTACGATTGTGAACGGTTATTATTCACTGCGCAGCCCACCATTTGGTCCAAATGCACGCACCGGAGCAGCCCTCTCACAGGAGGTGACTCAGTGATTTTCCAGGCTTCAGCAGTAGGAGCATTTCCCTTGTTAGGTTTGGTCCTTATTAATCAGTTCATGCTGACATTCCTGGTTCTTAGCGCTGTCATAAGATGACCAGCGATTATACTTCCAGCTGAGTTCAGTCCTTTGAGCGTACCGAAGAAAAAAGCAGCGTGCGGCACACAGGAAATGTTTCCGTCAGCACAGAGACATTACTTCATATGGAGCTCATTTCAAAGCACACAAACGTACAAAAGCACATATGTTACATAAGTAATTTTGTTAAGTATGTGCTTTGAAAATGAGCACCTTGGTGGTATTAAAGAAAATTTAACAAACAATATATATTTAAAAAAATAATGCATGGCAGATATTCCAGAACCAATGCACCAACTGTAACAAAACCACTTTAAAAATTGAAAGTAATAAAATCTATATACAGTACAGTAAATTCTTGGTTTGCGAGCATAATTCGTTCCAGAAGCACGCTTGTAATCCAAAGCACTCGTATATCAAAGCGAATTTCTCCATAAGAAATAATGGAAACTCAGAGAACTCGTTCAACAAACCAAAAACTTTAATATAAAATACTATGGGGCTCAGAATCGAAAGAGAAAAACGTCCAAAAACCGGCCTAAGTCGGTACTTGGACGAACATTTCTCAAAAACGTCCAAGTGCCGATACAAAAAACGGGTTTTGGACGTATTTCTAAACGACCTAGGCCTTCATAGTGCCGCTGAATGATCAGAGCTAAATGAAGCGTTTCGGGAGGAGTGTCGAGGGCGGAAGTTGGGCGGGACGTGGGCCGGCTTAGACTTAGTCGTACAGAATGTATAACCAAAAGTTATACAGTCCAGGATCGACGGAACTTGGACGTTGTGACTTAGACCATTTAAAACATGGTCTAAGTCACAAAAACCCACCTAAAGTCACCAGATAAGCACTGCAAACATATAATACAGACCCCCCACACACACTACCCCAGTGATCACCGACCCCCCCCCAAAAAAATATTAATCACACCTTTAAAATTCAGCCTCCAGGACATCATCACCTGGCAGCCTGGCATAGGAAAGCCTAGTCGTCCAGCACAGAGGCGTCATAAGCCATCTTGGGGGTGGGTTAGGGACTCATGGAGAGGAGGACCCATGCCCATAAGCCCCTGTAATCATTGCATTAATATATTGAAACATATGCACTGCCCTATACACCCCCAAAACCCTTTTTTACTGGCATATAAGTGGCTCCTACGGCTATATGGGCTATTGGGGTGGTAGATAAGTGGGTCTAGGGGATTCTAGAGGTGGTTTTGGGGGCTCACCATGACCTATAAGGGAGCTGTAGTGAGATGAAGACATGGCACCCTTTTTGTGAAGTTCACAGCAGTGCCCTGTAAGGTACCCCACTATTTAGGTGGCATGGCTGGATGTTCAGTCCATCACTTTGCAGACCCCTCCCACGTCCAACAGAGCTTGTTCTAGGCGTTTTGGACTTGGACGAAAAGTTAGACGAAAATGTTGGTATAAAGATGGACGATTTAGCGGCTTGGACAATCAGATCGGCAGGACGTATAATTAGATGATTTTCAAAACAAAAAAATTGTGGACGTATTTTTCGAAAAAGTCTTAGGCTGTTTTTTTTTTACTTTGGACGACTTGTGAGTTGGATGTAAACAGATTTAGACGTCCCTTTCGACTATGCCCCTCCATGCGTACTTGTATTGCAAGGCCTCGCTCATTTAGAACAGTCACTGCACTCCCGCAGCGTCAGAGAGTGGAGAACCATCGGCTCAGTTGTGATGTGTGTATACTGTATGTACTTGTATTGCAAGACATTGCATGTATATCAAGTTAAAATTTAATAAAATGATTTGCTTGTCTTGCAAAACACTTGCAAACCAAGTCATTTGCATGAAGAGCTCTATACGATTTACAGACAACAGAAACTGGTCACATGCAGGAGTTACATTATTTTATTCAGTGCATGCATAGGGGTGTGTGGCGCAGTGGTTAAAGCTACAGCCTCAGCACCCTGAGGTTATGGATTCAAATCCACACTGTTCCTTGCAACCCTGGGCATGCTAGGTGCGAAAGCGCCCATAGAATATAATGGATGCCTCAGTATTTAGCATGCGCTAAATCAGCCAGCGCGTTTCCCCATTGCCCCAGGTATAGGGTTATCAGATGTCTGGATTTATCCAGACATGTCCTCTTTTGGAGGACACATCCGGGCGTCCAGACAGCTTTCCAAAACCCGGCACTTTATTCGGGCATTGTAAAGCTTCCACCTCGGGGGCCGCGTCGGGAAGGGCATCTGCGCACGCACATGCATGTGATGTCATCGCGTCACGCCTGCACGTGCGCTCCCAATGCGGTTCCGGGCATGAGAACAGGTTGAGGGGGGCTGGAGCTGGGACGGAACAGGGCATGGCTTGGGCAGAATGGGGCGGGGTTGAGTAGAACTAGGCAGGCTTGAGGGTGGGGCCAGGGTTCCGGATTTTACAATAGTAAAATCTGCTTACCCTACCCAGGTACCATAGCTAGAATGTGAGCCCACGGGACAGAGATTGAATAACAAATTACTTGGCTGTAAACCACATAGAAGCCAAATAGTGGAAATGGTGTACACTTCCCCCTCCCCATTCGCGGTTTCCACACTCGTGGTTTCACAAATTCGCAATTTTTTTTTTTTTTGGGGGGGGGAACAATATTTTATCACGTTCCCGCCTCTCTCCCGCCTTCCTCCCAGCATCCCGGCCTTACCTGGTGGTCTAACAGGCTTTCGGGGCAGGAGCGCTCTTCCTAAGCTCCTGCCCCGTGTAGATCGCCAATAGGAAATGGCTGCCGTGAACTCCCACCGTAGTCTCGAGGCGGAATGGAGATGGGGGAGGGTCAGAGCCGGGCGAGAAGATATTTGCCGTTTTTCTCCATTCAGGGTCCGGCTCTGCCCCTCTCCCCTACAGATACCGAGGGAGAAGTGTATTATATCAAGAATTGTAAATAATAAATAATGCTAATATATCATGAGAACCAGACTGGCCAAGGGGATGATCTAGTTCTACTATAGCATAGAGATAGCACGATGAGTTCCTTAAGCCTCTGTGTAACGTACGGCACACTAAGCTTGGTGATCCGCAGAAGGAAACTACAACAAAACAGTTCTGTACATTAACGCTTCAGCTTTTTCCCACGCCCCCCTCTTACCTGTGACCTTCACACCTGACGGGCTTCACAAAAGCATCCCCTGAACAGAGACCATCCGCTGAAAACTCCACTTCCCTCCTCCCAAGCACAGGTTGCTATAGAGATGAGAAAAGATAGGAGAGCACACGGTCGTGTCATGTCAAAACCAACACGGAAATCTCACATACAGGATGCCAGCCCGTTTGGCACGCGCAAGCCACGTCTTTATAAACCCCTTTATAAAGGGGGCATCACTTACGTACTTTGCAAGAGCACACATCTTGAGGAAAGAAGCAAGGAAGCTGGAATTAAGCTGCTGAAAGACGTAAGGAAATGGATTTCCAATGTCAAGGAAGAAGAAATAATAATAATAATTTGCATATCCTACAATTCTATATGTATTACAAATTATTCAGGTACTCAAGCATTTTTCCCCTAACTGTCCCGGCAGGTTCCCACTCTATCTAATGTATTTGGGGCACAAGGAGCAGTGCGGGATTTGCACCCACAACCTCAAAGGCTGTAGCTCTAACCACTGCACCACACACTAGACAAGAATCAATAGGAGTACTGTCAGAAAGTGTGTGCCATAGAAGCTGGAGTGCTACTACCTAGGCCCAAGTCCCACAGAGACCCCACCTGGTGGGAGGCAAGAAAGAATTCTTCCTCTTGAAATGTAAATCTTCACCAGGCCAAGTTGTTGCTTTCTGAGAGACAATGATGGATTAATTCCCTTTGGATTAACGACACCTAACTTGTACAAACACAATAACGATTCTCTGTCGAGCAGCACCCACACAGTTAAGAGTCACAGAATGAGTCAATGTACCTAGTCAAAGCAACAGCAGATTTTATTGGAAGAGGGGAAAACACTTAGTTCTTTATACTATTAACTCTAAAATTAATTTCCAATTTTACTACCTGCTTTCACAGGGTTACCGTACGACGCTAGAAAAAGGAGGATGGATTGAGAAATTTGCGGACGATACAAAGTTATTCAGAGTAGTGAAGACACAGGGGGATTGCGAAGATCTGCCACGTGACATAATCAGGCTCGAGGAATGGGCATCGACATGGCAGATGAAGTTCAACGTGGATAAGTGTAAAGTGATGCATGTCGGTGACAAAAATCTCATGCACGAATACAGGATGTCTTGGGCGGTACTTGGAGAGACCTCCCAGGAAAGGGACTTGGGAGTTCTGATCGACAAGTCGATGAAGCCGTCCATGCAATGTGCAGTGGTGGCGAAAAGGGCAAACAGAATGCTAGGAATGATAAAGAAGGGGATCATGAACAGATCAGAGAAGGTTATCATGCTGCTGTACCGGACCATGGTGCGCCCTCACCTGGAGTGCTGCATCCAGCACTAGTCGCCGTACATGAAGAAGGACACAGTACTACTCGAAAGGATCCAGAGAAGAGTGTCTAAAATGGTTAAGGGGCTGGAGTTGCCATACAGTGAGAGATTAGAGAAACTGGGCCTCTTCTCTCTCGAACAGAGGAGATTCAGAGGGGACAAGATCGAAACATTCAAGGTACTGAAGGCAATAGACTTAGTAGATAAGGACAGGTTGTTCACCCTCTCCAAGGTAGGGAGAATGAGAGAGCACTCTCTAAAGTTGAAAGGGGATAGATTCCGTACAAACGTAAGGAAGTTCTTCTTCACCCAGAGAGTGGTAGAAAACTGGAACGCTCTTCCGGAGTCTGTCATAGGGGAAAACATCCTCCAGGGATTTAAGACAAAGTTAGACAAGTTCCTATTGAACCGGAACATACGCAGGTATGGGTAGTCTCAGTTATGACACTGGTCTTTGACCTAAGGGCCGCCACGTGAGTGGATTGCTGGGCACGATGGACCACTGGTCTGACCCAGCAGCGGCAGTTCTTATGTTCTTATGTTAACCCAGATGTCTCTATCTTTCCTCCTTTCAATGTCCACCCTTTGGAATTCCTTACCCTACTACCTCCGCATCGAAAAATCTTTTCCGACTTTTAAGGCGCAATTGAAGTCATACTATTTTTCTGTGGCTTTCCGCTGTTGACCTTTTTACTTACTTTGCTCATGCTATGGATCACCCTTTCTTCTTGACTTCTTGACGTCTCCCTCCGTATTCGCAATTTCTACACTCGCGATTTCGATTATTCACGGTTTATGTTTTGACGACTCTCCCCTGCCCCAGTCTCGCGCCCACAGCAATAAACTTACTTTTACCTGGCCTGGCAGTCAGACAGCACACCGCTACTCTTGCCTTTGGCTTGCAGAAAGCTCCGATTTTCAAGTACCTCTTCTAATTGGCCAGCAGCTGTCCCTGGCATCATACCCTTTGCTGTGGTAACCCGCTTGATGGACAGGTTTCTCCTGTCGCCTCTTTTTCAGTGGGGGAGGGGGAGGGAAAGCCTCTTGCATCTTGATAGGGCACTCGTGCAGTTAGTCAAGCTTTCCCCTCTCTCAATAGGACAAGCGTTTCATCCCTCCCTCTTCCTTCCTGTCGCAGAGTTAGTCCCGGAGTGCTGACATCTTACTGGCTAGGGTGGCTGCCAGTAGGTGTCATCACGCCCCTTCCAGCCCTGGCTTTCCGTCTCTGATTGGCTACATCCAAAGAGCCCGCGTTGGCTCCCCCGCCTTGCCGGCTCCCAGAGTGCAGCGTGTGCGCGGTGAGGCAGGTTTCTCCAGGAACAGGGCTGAGACATGCATGACAAACAGCAAAGCTTCCTCCCTCCCCCTCCCCCATTTCTCCCCTTCCGCAGCACAAGGGGTAATTAGAAACAGTCCTTGGATTTTTAAACAGCTGCTGGCAGGTGCCACTGAGACGAGAAACAGAGAAAGCACAGCACGGATCATTGAGGCGGGTGGCAAAGAGTCTGGGCAAGTAAATAGAAATAGTTATTCTCGATTTCTCCATATTCACGGGCCGGCTCTGCCCCTAATCCCCATGAATACGGAGGGAGAGCTGGTCTATCATTAATTGTTTGGGCAGAATTTCACTGCGACTTCCCTTCCCTTTTGTTCCCTTCCCTCCCTTCCCCAACCTTTTTGTTTTTATTGTAACCTCCCCTTTCTTTATCCCCCTTGTATCCATTTTGGTTTGTATGTTGGTTGTATTTTTGTTTTTGTTTATTGCCTCCCTTGTCATGTCTTTTTAATATATTATCATTGTAAACCGCTTAGACAAACTGTGGTTGTATTTGCGATATATCAAATAAATTGAAACATGAAACTTGAAGTAAAACTGTAAGGATTAATCCATCTTCCTTTTTCTCGAGCCATATGGTAACCCTATGCTTTCAAAATCTGAAAAGTGAAGACAAATTATTTTTTTATTTTTAATTTTCAATAAGAACATAAGGATATAAGAATAAGCTTATAGGGTCACCTAGCCCAGTAGCCCATCCTCATGGTGGCCAATCCAGGTCACAAGTACCTGGCAAAAAACTAAGGAGTAGCAACATTCCATGCTACTGATCCAGGGCCAGTGGCTTCCCCCCTGTCTGTCTCAATAATAGACTATGGACTTTTCCTCCAGGAACTTGTTCAAACCTTTTTTAAAACCAGCTACATTAACCGCTCTTACCACATCCTCCGGCAATGCGTTCCAGAGCTTAACTATTCTCTAAGTGAAAAAATATCTCCTCCTATTGTTTTTAAAAGTATTTCTCTGTAATTTCATTGAGTGTCCCCCTAGTCTTTGTCATTTTTGACGTAGTAAAAAATCGATCCACTTGTACCCGTTCTACACCACTCATGATTTTGTAGGCCTCAGCCTTCCCTTTTCCAAGCTGAAGAGACCTAACCTCTTATCTTTTTTCATACGAGAGGAGTTCCATCCCCTTTGCCATCTCATTCGCTCTTCTTTGAACCTTTTCTAGTTCCACTATATCTATATATATAAAATCGGAGGTATGTATGTATGTGCCGCGATCACGCAAAAACGGCTTGACCGATTTGAACGAAACTTGGTATGCAGATCCCTCACTACCTGGGGTGATATGTTCTGGGGGTCTCGCGGCCCACCTGCACACGTGGGCGGAGCTACAAACATAAAATCAGATTTCACCCATTCATGTCAATGGAAAAAATGTAAAAAGCTGCCATTCTCACAGTAATTCACAAACGGCTTGACCGATTTGAACGAAACTTGATATGCAGATCCCTCACTACCTGGGGTGATATGTTCTGGGGGTCTCGCGGCCCTCCTGTACACATGGGCGGAGCTACAAACAGAAAATCAGATTTCACCCATTCATGTCAATGGAAAAAATGTAAAAAGCTGCCATTCTCACTGTGACCAATTTGGACGAAACTTGGTATGCAGATCCCTCACTACCTGGGATGATATGTTCTGGGGGGTCTCACGGCCCACAACTCTATGTTGCTTGCTCAAGGGTGGGTTCACCTAAGAATTTATTTGTTCTTGCTCCAGGAGGTGAAACTAAAATTGTTGTTTATAATCACGTTTTGCGTTAGTTGTATTGTATTCATTTTGTCAAATATTTCACATTATAATTTGAATATTGTACTTTTTATTAAGCTGTAAAACAATAATTTCATTCACCACTATAAAGTATCTTTATTTCAATCCGTTTACTGTGTTATTGCTATTATTAAATACCCGTGCAACGCCGGGGCATCAGCTAGTATCTTTTATAAAGGTGACTAGAACTGAATGTAATACTCAAGCTGAGATCGCACCATGGAACAATACAGAGGCATTATAACATTCTTAGTGCTATCAAATTCTATAGTCACCTCATGTCATCAGCCCTGACATGTTGCCCCAGTACGATTTTTGTAAAAAAAAAAAAATTATGAAGATTTAAGAAGCACTAGGCCTTTTGACAAATGGTTTTACAGCGAGAAGTCGAGAGGAGATGGGAAATGGAGGAAAAGGGTGAAATGATAGCTGTCTACATTTTACAGTGGCAAGCTGTTTGATGCCAGCTCACTTTAACTCAACTAGGCTCTTTCTAACAAAAGAAAGCATAGCATTGTTACGGAAATTCAGAGATACAGGTACTGAAGGTATTGGCTTTAGGTCAATGACATCTTGAGTTGGATCTAAAGCATCGTTGTCAGACTTGTGCCATTCCCCTGAGTCATCCAGTCTTTTCCGAGTCCTTCTTTCTGCAGCTGTGCATTAAACACTCGAGATGATTTCTGCTCTTAGTCATAGCTATTTATTGTGTATATCATGAAAAATAACCCAGACCTTAATGATCCTCTATGAGGATATGTTTTCGTACGTTATCAACTAATGTTCGTTTGAAATAATTCCTTGTTACATTATAATATTCTTGGTCTTATTTAAGAACATAAGAACAGCCATGCTGGATCAGACGAATGGTCCCTCTAGACCAGTGTTTCTCAACTGGTGGTCCGCGGACTGGTGTCAGTCCAGAAAAATTTCCCGCCAGTCCATGAAGAATTTGAAACATGGATTTTTGCTTTTTACGTTTCATATTTTTAAGTTGATCATGCTTTCTTTAATCCTTTTTCTTTTTTGAAGGTTTGAGACTCAAGCTTTTTTCCCTAACTGTCCTGGCGGGCTCCCAGTCTAACTAATGTCCCTAGGGCAATGTGGTTTAAGTGACTTGCCCAAGGTCACAAGGAGCAGTGCAGGATTTGAGCCCACAACCTCAGGGTATCAAGGCTATAACTCTAACCACTACACCACACACTCCCACATTAAATTTCATCTGCCATTTGGATGCCAAGTCTTCCAGTTTCCTAAGGTCTTCCTGTGTTTTGACAACTTTGAATAGTTTTGTTTAATCTGCAAATTAATCCCCCCTCCCCCCCTCCTCCTGTAGAAAAAATGCGCTAGCAGCTGCCACGTGGTGAAAGCCCAGAAGCCCTTTAAATCTCTACGGGCTTCAGGGCAGTTACCAAAGCGGCAGGGAGGGGGGTGTTATTCACCTCACTCGTCGTTCTAATTTCTAGATCTTTTTTTTTTTTTTTTAATAAATCTTTATTCATTTTAAAACATACACAAAGTGCACACAAAAATACAACAATTGGCACAAAATACAGCACTTATTTCTAACAAATAATAATATAGACATCTTTTTCCCCCCTCCCTCCCAACCCGGATGTGTGTAAAACTCAATAATATAGAAGGCTTGGACTATTAATTGGTGGATACAAAATTTGCTAATGGGCCCCAAATCTCACTGAAGTTTTTACCATAACCCTTTATTTCCTACGTTCGTATCGATAACATAAGCACAGGCTTGCAGGAGGAGGTGTGAAAGTCTCAGACGAGTTGAGGACCAGAGACACTGGATCTGGGGCTTCCGGTATGCTGACTAGGATCGGATGACACCTGGAGAAGTTTGGCAGCCAAAGCAATGAAGTCATTTCAAGCTGGACTTCAGTCTTGACTGTTTTGATTTTATTTTCACTTTCTTTTTAGTTTATGATATATTTTTGAATCTCATTCATTGTTTTGCCACTTGTTTTGTTTTATTTTATCATTTAAATTTCATTTAAATTTCCCCCGAGTTCTATTGTTTCAACGTTTCTCCCTTCTGCATCTATTCCTATCTCCCCTCTTTTCAACCTTTCAAAGTCCTTTAGATCATTGTAGTCTTATTAGAATGTTTATTTTCTTATTTTTCTCCTCTATCTCTATTTTTATTTCTTTATTACTCTACTAATTGTCATTTTTCCAGGTATTTTAGTTAGATTGTGAGCCTTCGGGACAGTAAGGGAATTTCTAAGTACCTATCTTACTTATAATTTGAATGCACCCTAATGTATATTTTCTGTAAACCGCTTAGAACCTAACGGAATTAGCGGTATATAAGAAATAAATTCCATTACATTACATTACACAGGGATTCCCACCAAAAGGTGTGATTAAATCTATCACAATTCTTCCAGTTTTTTTGTGATCATTTGTATAGCAATCCCAGTCGTTACAAGAAGTAATCTATTCTTAGCTGCAGAAATTAGAGACTTGGGTTGTAATATAGTTCCAAAGAGAACCATATTATGACATAGGAATGGAGATACCCAATATCCTATTAACTGTAACCCAGATCGACTTCCAGAAGCCTAATATAAAGGAGCAAAAGTACAACATCCGGTGTCAGGTCAAAAGCGCGCTGGGACAAAGGCGCACGCAGACAATTGAGCGCAGCGCGGAGGCGCACGCCGCAGAAAATTACAGTTTTTACGGCTCCGACAGGGGAGCATGGGGGGGAACCTCCCCACTTTACTTAATAGAGATCGCGCCGCGTTGTGGGGGCGTTGTGGGGGGTTGTAACCCCCCACATTTTACTGAAAACTTCACTTTTTCCCTGTTTTTAGGGAAAAAGTTAAGTTTACAGTAAAATGTGGAGGGTTACAACCCCCCAAACCCCCCACAACGCCGGCGCCATCTCTATTAAGTAAACTGGGGGGGGGCTCCCCAACAAAAAACCCCCGTCGGAGCCCCTAAAAACTGTAATTTTCTTCAGCGCGCGCCTCCGTCTTGCGCTCAGTTGTCGGCGCGCGCCTTTGTCTTTCGCCGAGTTGTCTATGAACCTATAATCCAGCGTCCCTATATCAAGATGACAGTGCCAGCATCTATTTGACTTAGAACTATCTAATTTTTGTAATATAACAGGGGTCCAAAAACTTCTATGCAACAAAAAAACAACAACAAGTTTGTCTCATAGATGCCTACAGGAGAGTAGAAGAAGAACCCGAGCATAGCACGCACAAGGAGGATGAGCTGAGCGAAGGACACAAGCTATCCGACATGAACGAGGAAGGATCCCATGGAGGGTACTCGCAGGAGGAAGAAGCAGGATCCTACCAGAACCTAGAGGGAGAAGAAATGAGTGCCACCGAAGACACTGATATGCGACCACAGCGGAGACTGAAAGAAGGGAAATCTGCAATCCTGGTGGGAGACTCGATCTTGAGACAGGTGGACAGTCACATAGCAGGAGGGAGAGAGGATCGGCTGGTGACCTGTCTCCCAGGAGCAAGAACCAGGGACATCATCGACAGAATCGAAAGGATCCTGGAGGGAGCAGAGACGGAAGAGACGGCAGTGATGGTCCATGTCGGGACGAATGATGTAGCCAGGAGAGACTACAGCAGGAAGGCACTCACCGAACAATTCATGATCTTGGGAAGGAAGCTGAAGATGAGGACACAGAGGATAGCGTTCTCGGAGATCCTACCAGTACCGAGGGCTGATGTGAAGAGGCAGACGGAACTACAAGCAATAAATGCTTGGCTGAGGAGATGGTGTGAAGAAGAGGGGTTTCAATTCGTGAGGAACTGGACAACGTTCTGGGGCAAGAACAAGCTCTACAGGAGAGATGGATTACACCTGAGCACGGCGGGAACTAGACTACTAGCAAGCAACATCAAGAGAGGAATAGAGCAAGCTTTAAACTGAGAGGAAGGGGAAAGCCGACAGTCAACCAGATGTTGATGATTCGGAAGACAGTATCCCAAAAGGATACTGAGTGGGGAAAGTGCAGGGAAGACACCAACAACGTCAAACAAGCAATGGAATACCAGCAGAGCCAGACAAATCAGGAAAGGGATAGGAGGAATCTACTACATGGGGAAGTCAACAAGGGGCAAGAAGAAGAAAATGAACGTAATGAAGAAACACACCACGCCCCACAGGAGGAAGACAAGAGAGACAATAAACAAAAGTCTGCAGAACAAGAAGGGGACGGAAAGGAAAATGGATCGCAAGGGAAACCAACAAGAAAACAAATCCATCGAGACTTAAACTGTATGTACACTAATGCAAGAAGCCTGACAAACAAAATGGGGGAACTAGAAACCAGGGCCAAAGATGAGAACCTAGACATCATAGCAATCACGGAAACATGGTGGAACGAGGACAACAAATGGGACACAGCACTACCAGGGTACAAGCTCTACCGAAGAGACAGGACACATCAGAAAGGAGGAGGAATAGCACTTTATGTAACGGATACAATTCAATCGATCAGAGTGGACACACCAACAATTAATGAACAACTGGAATCAATATGGGTTAAAATACCAGGAAGAAAGGGAACCGAGATAAAGATGGGGCTGTACTACCGCCCGCCCGGACAAACAGAAGCAATAGATGAAGAACTGAGAGCTGAGTTGAGGCGAGAATGTAAAAACGCTAACACCATAGTTATGGGAGATTTCAACTACCCAGGGATAGACTGGAGCCATGGAGTTTCCAATTGTTCAAAGGAATTGGAGTTCCTAGAGGCTGTAGGGGACTGTTACTTGGAACAGCTCGTCAAAGAACCAACGAGAGGGGCAGCTATTCTGGATTTAATCCTTAATGGGCTGAGAGAACCTGCCCAAGAAGTGGAAGTAGCGGGACCTTTAGGGAACAGTGACCACAACACGATCCAATTCAAAGTGGAACTAAGTATGCCAAAGGGGAAGAGAACCACTGTAACAACGTTCAACTTCAAGAAAGGGAACTATGATGCCATGAGACACATGGTAAAGAGAAAACTCAAGAACAGCACCAGAAAGGCACTGACGGTGGACCAAGCCTGGACCCTTTTTAAGGACACAGTGAACGAGGCGCAAAGCTGATATATACCCAGATTTAGAAAAGGGGGCAGAAAGAATCAAGCAAAGGACCCAGCATGGTTAACAAGAGAAGTTAAGAAGGTGGTAGGAGATAAGAAAAAATCCTTCAGGACATGGAAAAAGGATAAAACTGAGGAAAATTGGAAAAAGCACAGGAAGCACCAAAAAGAATGCCACCGCGTAGTCAGAACAGCAAAGAGAGAATATGAAGAGAAACTTGCAAAGGAGGCACGGAACTTTAAACCTTTCTTTCGATATGTGAAAGGGAAACAGCCGGCGAGGGAGGAAGTGGGACCCCTGGATGAGGGGGATATGAAAGGAGTGGTAAAGGAGGAAAAGGAAGTGGCGGACAGACTAAACACGTTCTTCTCGTCAGTCTTCACAAAAGAGGACACATCCAATGTTCCGGAACCGGAAAAATTCTTCAAGGGGGACCAAGAGGAAAAATTATCATGCATGGAGGTAAGCCTCGAAGACGTACTCAAACAGATAGATAGGCTAAAAACTGACAAATCGCCAGGCCCGGACGGAATTCACCCAAGAATACTAAGAGAACTTAGAAACGAAATAGCGGAGTTACTGCAACAGATTTGTAACCTATCCCTGAAAACAGGGGTAATACCGGAAGACTGGAGGATAGCAAATGTTACACCTATCTTCAAGAAAGGAACCAGAGGCGACCCGGGGAATTATAGACCGGTCAGCTTGACCTCAGTTCCGGGGAAGATGGCCGAATCATTGATCAAGAACAGTATCAGTGGAGAGGAAGTGACGTCATCGTGGCTCATGGCAGCCTAGAGCGATAGCTCCGCGGACCCCGGTGCTGTTTTTCGCTGCCTTCGCGCGATTTTGCGTGCCTGCACCTCTAACTTCTTTCGGCACACTTGTAAAGTTGTCTGCTGCATTCTGATGGCAACTCGAAAGAAACAACTGGACATCAAGGCATTCTCCTCGCCGCTCCCGCATGGGCCGACTAAAGCTGACTCCAAAATGGCGCCCGACCCGGCAGCAGCTGCAGAGGTATCGCTGTCGGAGGCAGAGTTGCCGACATTTCATCAGGAGATGCGCGGCTGGTTTCAGGACCTAAAAACTGAAATTGCAGCGGTTCGGGCTGATATACACTCAGTTGTGGCTGAACTGAAACGTGAGGTGGGTGAGATCGGAAGTAGAGTGGGAGAAACTGAGGTTACTGTGGAGGCTCACAGCTCTGAATTGGCCCAGCTGAAAGGCAGGATTGCAACGCTGGAGGAAAGAGATGAAGTGAGCACTCTAAAGCTGGAGGACTTGGAGAATCGCTCCAGGAGATGCAACCTTCGCTTTCGGGGTGTGCCGGACACTGTTTCCGATTCTCGCTGTATGGAGGTGATTGATCATATCTGTATTCAGGCACTAGAGACTGCTGGCTTACCTGTGGAAGTGGGAAAACCATTGCTTGATAGGGCTCATCGCATCCCTGGCCCTCGAGATGTGAACCGCCCTCGTGATGTTGTGGCCTGTTTCCATCGCTATATGGACAAGGAACATGTGCTTAGGGCGGTGAGGCGTTCTGGGGGAGCTGTTAAATGGGAAGAAGCGGAAATTGATGTTTATCCTGATGTGGCTCCAGCAACCCTGGCCCGCCGTCGCACATATAGAGACTGTACCCGTATACTGCAGGAGCGCAGTGTTTAGATATAGATGGATTTATCCTATTGGACTGGCTTTTACACATGCAGGCAAGAACTACTCTGCAGTATCTGTGGCTGATGTTCAATCTCGAATGGTGGAAGCAGGTTTGATGACAGCTTCGGAAATGGCTCCACTGCCTCAGAGGTCACCTATACCCAAATCGGGAAGAGGACTGGGATGGCAGAGAGTGGCTAGGTCGACTGCATCCCGTCGCCCTTTGGAAGTGGCCACGTCTTCATCCCATTGAACATTTGTATTTGGGGGATGTGTTCCTGAACTTCTGTGCTGTGTGTGTCTCTTACTATCTTTGCAGTGAGGCTTTTGTCGCGAAGGCTGTTTTCAGGGCTTGTTCTGGGGGTCCCTTTGTGAGCTGTTTCTCTACACTTCCTGCACCGTGGTTACCAGGTGCTTCGGTAGCTGGACCATGTGGGGTGTTGTTGGGGGGTTGGGGGGAGGGGGGCGGGGTGTTGGGGTTGGGAAAGGTTGTGACCGAGTGCTCTTTTGTGTGGCTGTATGGGAGTATGTTTGCATATTGTTTTTCTTAAGGTTGCGGATGGAGGGGTTGGCTGACTTGGCTGCTTTGGAACGTGGTAGGGGTTGGGTGCTGAAGTGCTTTTTCTTCTCTTATGCAAATGGATAAGCTTACTTTGCTGTCTTATAATGTACATGGTTTGAATTCTCCGCAAAAGCGACGCCTGTTATTTAAGGAATTGAGCCGCCTGAATAGTGCTGTTGGATTCATTCAGGAGACCCATTTTCAATCTCACTATGAGAAATTGCTTACTCACAATAGCTATCCTCATGTTTTCCTTTCCTCTAATAAGATTCGGAAAAAGACTCAGGGGGTGGGTATTTTAATCCATAAACGTGTCCAGGTGGCGTTGAGAGAGGTGGTGCGGGATGTTGAGGGCCGCTACATTCTGGTCAAAGCTGAGTTGGATGGCACCTTATATAGTTTGTTGAATGTCTATGCTCCAAACATTGGTCAGGGGGCCTTCTTTACGTTGTTAGAACGTGTGCTGTTGGATCATGTAGAGGGTACTCTCCTTGTAGGTGGAGACTTTAATCTTACCTGCTATCCTCAGGAAGATAATTCCAATTCTTCCATCCGCTATGCTAGGAGCGATAGAAGGGCTTTTCTGCGCTTTCTGCGTCGGCAGGATTTGATAGATGTATGGCGTTATTTACACCCTGGCGCGCGGGACTACACCTTTTATTCATCAAAACATGATTCCTATACTAGAATTGATATGTGGATGCTGCCTCGTGCTGCTTTGCCTCGTGCCCTGGCCTCCAGTATTGAACCCCGGGTGTGGTCCGACCATGCTCCCTTGACTTTGGAGTTACAAGTTGGACTGGTAAGAGGTGGTCGTCGTTTGTGGCGTATGAATGATTCTTTGTTGAAAGATCCCAGTACCTTAACCTTGTTAGAGGCTGATGTTAAGGAGTTTTTTGTTTTTAACGATGTGGCAGACATTAATGTTGCGATACTATGGGAAAGCTTTAAAGCCACCCTTCGGGGTTGTTGTATTTCGAGAGGGTCGTATCGTAACCAATGTCGAGTTGCTCGTAGATTAGAGCTGGTGTCCCGCCTTCGCCGCCTGGAGAATACTCATAAGAGAGCTCCGTCGGTAGCTGGGGGTGTAGCGCTGACGGAGTGCCGGAGGGATTTACAGGAGCTTGATTTAGAGGGCATGGCTTGGGCCCTACAGAGACGGAAACAACGGTTTTTTGAATGGGGTGGTAGGGCGGGTCGCTTGTTAGCTACACAGATCAAGCAAACTCAGGCGCAACATTCCATTACTCGGATTCGTAATGGGTCGGGACAGCTTTGTGCAGATGACGGGGCCATTCATCAAGCTTTTTTATCCTTCTATCGGACTCTGTACTCTCCGGAGATCGAAGCCACGGAGGGGGAGATAGATGCCTTTCTATCTAACGTCACCTTGCCTTGTTTGGCGGAAGTTGATGCGGAGTGGCTTTCTTCCCCTATTCAACCCGCTGAGGTGGTGGCGGCTATACATCATTTAGCTGCTTCTAAAGCACCGGGTGTTGATGGTTTTTCGCCCCTGTTTTATAAGAAAATGGAGGCCCATATAGTCGCTCCTTTGACTAGATTGTTTAATTCTTTTTTGGAGGGGGATTGTTTGCCGTATTCGTTTCGTCAGGCTGCGGTCTCTCTTCTTCTTAAACCCGGGAGAGATCCCCTCCTTTGTGGGTCCTACCGCCCTATTTCGTTGTTAGGAGTTGATTATAAGCTGTTTACCCGCATTTTGGCAGTCCGGTTGCAACGTTTTTTGCCTTTCCTAGTTCATGGTGATCAATGTGGTTTTATTTCAGGGAGGCAACCTGGTGATAATATTCGAAGAGTGTTAGATCTTATTGGAGTGGCTCATCAAGATTCTGTTCCAGCTGTCTTGTTATCAGTTGACGCTGAAAAAGCCTTTGATAGGGTTTATTGGCCGTTTATGCTAGCAGCTTTAAAGAAGATGGGCATTTCGGGTGCTTTTCTACATTGGGTGACCTTATTATATGCTGCTCCGGAGGCTTGTTTAAGGGTGAATGGAAGATATACTGCCAATTTTATGATCCGTAGAGGAACTAGGCAAGGGTGCCCTCTGTCACCGCTGATCTTTGCGTTGGTTATGGAGCCATTAGCAGCTGCTATACGTGCGAATGCTGATATTCAGGGGATTGTGGTGGGTGACGAAGAACATAAGATCTTACTGTATGCTGATGATATTTTGTTTACCTTGACCCACCCACGCCATTCTTTGACGGAGGTGCTTCGTGTTTTGACTATGTTTGGTGTGGTGGCTGGCTTTAAAATTAACATTGAAAAGTCTGAATTGCTTAATGTTTCCCTTCCGGACTTGTTGGTAACGGACCTACGTGCTAAATTTTCGTTTCGATGGGCGACTAAATCCATTAAGTACCTTGGTGTGCGTATATCTCGTAGATTATCGGACCTTTTTGAATTGAATTACCCTCCGTTGCTACGAACTGTGTTTGCTGATCTGGATCGCTGGGAGGGATTGAGGTTGTCTTGGATGGGTAGGATTAGTGCTTTGCGTATGAATGTGCTGCCTCGTTTTTTATATCTGTTTTCCTGCCTGCCTCTCTCAATTCCTAAGCGGTTCTTACTTAGGCTACAACGGCGGGCCTTTGCTTATATCTGGACACGTAAGCCCCCTAGGGTACGGAGGGAACGTATGTATTGGGACAGGTTACATGGGGGAATGGGTGTCCCTGATTTTTCTACATACTATTATGCGTCCCAACTGCAAGGGTTGTTTCATTGGGCATATCCCTCCCAACGCTGGGTTTCTCTGGAGCAGGCTCTACAGCCAACCTACCCTTTGGCAGCATTGCCTTGGCTGTCTTTTGATATCCTTCGGGATTTGCAGACTGGGACATCTTATGGGATGGCGTGTACCTTGCAGGCGTGGAGCCGGGTTCGACGAGCTTGGTTCCCACGTCAGCGCTATTTTTATGCTACTCCCATTAGATTTGCCCCTGATTTTCCGCCTGCTAGGGATACTGTGATTTTTCGGCGTTGGGAAATGGAGGGTCTTCGGGTCCTGGGTCAGTTGATAGTGGGTGGACATCTGGTACCCTTTGCTGCCTTGCAATCTATATATGATCTTCCCTCAACAGATTTTTTCGCCTATGTTCAACTTCGGGATTTTATGGTGAAGAGGGTGATCCCTGAGTGGGAAGGGGCAGACTCTGCTTTTCTTCAAGTTTTTAGGATGGGATTTGGGGTGGGCCTTATATCACGCCTTTATAAAGCTCTTCTATACACTAGGCCTCAGGCTCGCACATACGAACATCGTTGGGAAATCTTGTTGGGGAAGACCTTTGACTATCAACAATGGGACCGCCTTTATGGTACATTGCTGAGAGTTTCTTTAGCATCCCCCTTGGTTGAGCAGGGGTATAAGATGCTATTTCAATGGTACCTTACGCCGGAAAAGGTGCACCGTTTCTATCATTGTGGAGATGGGCACTGCTGGCGTAACTGTGGGAGTCTGGGCACTTTTGGGCATATTTGGTGGGATTGTGTTATGATTGTACCTTTTTGGAAGATGGTTCAACAACTGATGATTGATGTGTTACACCTGCCCATTCTATTGCGTATGGAAGTATTTTTACTTAACTATCCTTCGGGGAGCTTGGATATGGATCAGAATCATTTTGTGGCCCTAGTTGCTACGGCGGCTAGACTTACTGTGGCTACATATTGGAAGCGTGCTTCTTTGCCTTCTCGTACTGAATTGTTAAATAAGATTGATCAAATTTACTTGATGTCTAAATTGACTGCTTTAAATAATGATTCCTGTGGTACGTTTCATCGTCAGTGGTCTCGTTATGGCTCCTGGCGGGGTTTTCTTTGAGCTATCCTCATTTTCATCTTCCTTTGTTTCAGACTTATGCTGTATCACTCGGTTGGGGGTGGGGGGGTTATGTTGCTTTCTATGGGCAATGTACTTTTGCTGTTGGCATGCTGCCTGTGTACTGTTTTCATTTTGTTGAATAAAATATTAAAATATTAAAAAAAAAAAAAAAAAAAAAAAAAAAAGAACAGTATCAGTGAGCACATAGAAAAAAATAAGCTGATGAGAACAAGCCAGCATGGTTTCTGTACTGGAAGATCCTGCCAAACAAACCTACTGCACTTCTTCGAGGGGATAAGCGGACATTTGGACAAAGGTGACCCCATAGATATAGTATACCTAGACTTCCAGAAAGCCTTCGACAAGGTACCTCATGAGCGCCTTCTAAGGAAACTGTGGAACCACGGGGTGGAAGGGGACATACACAGATGGATCAAAAACTGGTTGGCAAACAGGAAACAGAGGGTAGGAGTAAAGGGACACTATTCTGACTGGAAAGGGGTCACAAGTGGCGTCCCACAAGGGTCAGTGCTGGGACCACTGCTATTCAATATATTTATTAATGACTTGGAAACAGGGACAAAGTGTGAAGTTATAAAATTTGCGGATGACACAAAACTCTCCGGTAAGATTAGATCTGTAGAGGAATGTAAAAAACTCCAAAGGGATCTGGACAAACTGAGTGAGTGGGCAGATAAATGGCAGATGAGTTTTAATGTGGAGAAATGTAAAGTTATGCACATAGGGAAAGGGAACCTGATGTACAACTACATGATGGGGGGGATGACATTGGGAAAAGGCAACCTAGAAAAGGACTTGGGGGTTTTGGTGGATAAGACAATGAAACCGGCAGCACAATGCGCAGCGGCCTCAAAAAAGGCGAACAGAATGTTGGGCATTATCAAAAAAGGTATCACGACCAGAACCAAGGAAGTTATCCTCCCGCTGTACAGGGCAATGGTGCGACCGCATCTGGAGTACTGCGTCCAGTACTGGTCGCCGTACCTAAAGAAAGATATGGCGATACTCGAGAGGGTCCAGAGAAGAGCGACAAAAATGATAAAGGGCATGGAAAACCTCTCGTATGCTGAGAGGCTGGAGAAGTTGGGGCTCTTTTCCCTAGAAAAGAGGAGACTTAGAGGGGATATGATAGAAACTTATAAGATCATGAAGGGTATAGTGAAGGTAGAGAGAGACAGATTTTTCAGACTGGCGGGGGCAACAAGAACTAGAGGACACTCAAAAAAATTGAAGGGAGATAGTTTTAGAACAAATGCTAGGAAGTTCTTCTTTACCCAGAGGGTGGTGGACACCTGGAATGCGCTTCCAGAGGGGGTGGTTGAGCAGAGTACGGTTTTGGGTTTCAAAAAGGGATTGGACGAATTCCTGAGGGGTAAGGGAATCCAGGGGTACAATTAGAGGGTTACTATACAAGACAAAATGCTCTTGAGTAATAGATCACTACAGGTCATTGACCTGGGGGGCCGCCGCGGGAGCGGACTGCTGGGCATGATGGACCTATGGTCTGACTCGGCAGAGGCCATGCTTATGTGCTTATGTGCTTATCTCATCCTCCAAGATCAAATCCGTGGCCATTGAGTAGCAGAAATCTTTTGCTTTATCTCAATGCTCTAAATATCCCTTAGGCTTGTTTTTGGTTTCTTATTCAAATATTCCGATATTAATTTATACCGCTTGGCGGCCTGACGCCCTTGCAAATCTGTCTGGAAACATAGGCCCCGCAAGCTATATTGATTTTTTTAAATTTTGCCAATCAGGGAACTCCTTCTGAATGGCCTGCTTCAACTGCAACCACTTATATGCTTGAGACTTTGTAATACCGAATGTTTGCTGCAGTCGTGAAAAATCAAGCAGTTTCCTATTTGATAATACATCATCTAATGTCCGTAGGCCTGCCTGCAGCCAATACTTCCAAAGGATCTTAGACTCGCCAATTTGAATCTTGGGGTTCACCCATAAGGACCGACATGTAGATTGTTGCACTGGTATAGGTGTTAGATTGTTAACGAATTTTAAAGTTTTCCATGTATCAAAAAGAATACAATTATCCTTATAAATCCTTGGCAGTTTAATACTCAGGAACATGAGTTGCCATTCTAAATAAAGCCAATCCGGAAGATGCTCCAAGACTTCAGGAAGGATCCAATACATACCTTGCCGCATTATGAAAGCTTGATGGTATCTATAAAAATTTTGAAAATTTACCCCACCTAGTTTCCAGATCATTTATAAATATGTTAAACATCGCCGATCCCAATTCAGATCCCTCTGGCGCTCCACTATTTACCCTCCTCATTTGAGAAAAATAGCCATTTAACCTTACCCGCTGTTTTCTGTCCAATATCCAATTCCTAATCCAAAACAGAACATTGCCTCTTCTCCCCCGACTCTAATTTTCTCAAGAGCCTCTCATGAGGAACTTTGTCAAAAGCTTTCTGAAAATGTAAACTTCATCAACTGGCTAATCTTTATCCACATGTTTATTGACACCTTCAAAGAAATGAAACAAATTGGTGATAGTCAAATTGATGAAAAACAGTTGGAAAAATAATAAAATATTTTGATTTACAAATTAAGGGGCCCTTTTACTAAGCTGCGCTAAAAAGCGGCCAGCACTTTTATTAGCACATGGCTTTCCCATGCAATGAGACCACTTTTAGCATGGCTGTAAAATGGCCATGTTTCCTATTTCCTCCGTTAATGACCACATGTTCATTTCTCCATTAGCACATGGCCATTGCTGCGTGAGCCTATCCCAGTGGTAGGCAAACTCATTAGTCAAAAGAGCCAAAGATCAGCAGTACAACGATTAAGATTTCTTTTGAGAGCCATACCCCGCGCCCGCTTGTGCTACGATGCCTACGTCAACCTGACTGACACCCCGCTTGCCTGCACGTAGTCGAAATCGATTTGTGGCAGAGCCTAGAGAATGATACGGGGAAAAAATTTGTCTCTGTCCCCGCGAGCTCGGTCCCCGTCCCCGCACACCATCTGATCCCATCCACACAAGCCTCGAATAGTTTTATACTGAACTTATTATATTAAAGTATAAAAATAAACAATATTCTATACAATTGTCAATTTATAAATCAGTGTCTTCTCCCTACTCCCTCTTCCCCGTTTCCCTTTAGCGTCCTCAGCCCACTCTCTCTCCACTTTCCTTCAGCGCACGCACATAAAAACAAGCAAGCAATTTTATATCATTTTCATTCTATTCATTCATAGAAATTAAAGTCACATAAGAAAACATGATTTTACAAAAATAATTCCCTGCACAGTCAAGCCTGCAAGTATTACTAGATGTCTTTCAGCAGCTCCCATCCCTCCCTCCCCCTTACCTTGGCCAAGTCAAAATGATTTACCAACAATAAAAATTTTTAAAAAACACAAAGCACACTGTATGCAGAGAAAATGTTAATTATCATTTATATTCCAAGGGTTTTCAAAGAGGTCAAGGCAGATGACTTTATGTAATGTCACCTCAGTAACAACTATACAGAAATTGACAAATATACCCCTCCATTTTTACTAAACCGTGATAGCGGTTTTTAGCGCAGGGAGCTGCGCTGAATGCCCTGCGCTGCTCTCGATGCTCATAGGCTTCTTGCGCTAAAAACCGCTATTGCGATTTAGTAAAAGGGGGCCATAGTGCAAAATATAAACAGCAGATATAAATTCGCAAAACGGACACATTTTGATCACTAAATTGAAAATAAAATCATTTTTCCTACCTTTGTTGTCTGGTAATTTCATCAGTCTCTGGTTGCACTTTCTCTTCTGACTGTGCATCCAGTATTTCTTCCCTTCTTTCAGCCTCCTGTATGGTTCCTCTTTTCCAGATCTCATTCCCTCCCCCTTTTTCTTTGTTTCACCCTGCCCCTTTCTTTCTTTCTCTCTCTATGCCCCCTTTCTTTCTGTATGTCTGTCTTTCTCTCTCTCCGTGCCCACTTTCTTTCTTTCTCCATGCCCCCTTTCTTTCTTTCTTTCTTTCTCTCTCCATGCCCCCTTTCTGTCTGTTTCCCTATCTTTCTGTATCCTGTCTCTCTTCTTTCTTTCTGTCTCCCTACCCCCCTTTCTTTCTTTCTCTCTGCCCTCCCCCAAGCCACCGCTATTGGGGAACAGGCCACCGGGGAATAGGCTGCCACCGCCACCATCAGGGAACAGGCCACCTATGCCACCGCTATCGGGGAACAGGTCGTGGCCAAGTTCTGAGCTCTACCTGCTTCCCTTCCCCATAAAGAGGACGCTGAAGCACCAAACTGACCAACCTTCCCTACCTGACGTCAATTCTAACGTCAGAGAGGAAGTTCCGGCCCAGCCAGGCAGCGATTGACTGGCTCAGAACTTCCTCTCCGACATAAGAATTGACATTGGATGGTGAAGATTGGTCGGTCCGGTGCTTCAGCGTCCTCTTTTTGGGGAAGGGAAGCAGGTTGGGCATCCCTGCTCTAGCTAGCTAAGCCGCGAGCCGCACTCGTGGCTAAAGAGCCGCATGCAGCTCATGAGCCGCGGTTTGCCGACCACTGGCCTATACCATCACTTTTTTCTAGGTGGTAAGGGCTTCCATGCTAATAAGTTGGCGCATGCCAATTTAGCTGAACTAACTAGTATTGAGCACACCTGGCCAAAACCCAGAGTAGCAACATTCCATACAGAATCCCAAGGAGTAGCAAGATTCCCGAATCTCAAAGAGTAACAAGATTCCAGAATCCCAGAGTAGCAACATTCCATGGTACCGATCCAGAGCAAGCAGTGGCTTCCCCCATATACACATATGCAGTATGTCTGTAATGCTGTTTAATAATTATCCTATGGGAGGGGCCTTAGGCATTTGAGCCAATCAGAGCCTTAGGGCCCTCCCCGGTGCATCCCAGAATGCACCGGGAAGGGGAAGGTCTGCCATTTTGGAGTGGTGGGCCTGCCGGCCGGCAGGTATAAGCATCCTTCTGGCTGGACTTTCTACTACAGAGGTACAGGGGAGTGGGGAGTGTCAGGGGAATTTAGGGGTACGGAGGGTCCCACAGGTTTGGGGAAATATGGGAGGGTCT
The DNA here is from genome assembly GCF_902459505.1 of Geotrypetes seraphini. Classification (NCBI taxonomy): domain Eukaryota; kingdom Metazoa; phylum Chordata; class Amphibia; order Gymnophiona; family Dermophiidae; genus Geotrypetes; species Geotrypetes seraphini. Next base: position 18,040,454 of record NC_047085.1, read on the forward strand.
GGAGGGGGGTGTCGCCTATTAGGGGGCTTGGGAACTTCTAGGGGAGTGCAGCAGGAGGGAGTAGGCATCCATCCTGCTGGGGAACTTCAAGGGGGTTCCCTGCTGCAGCCGCCCAGCTGATCACGTCAAGGGAATAACCTTGACACAATCAGCTGATGGCAAGGGATCAGGCACAATTCTCTAACCGGCGCCTGTGAATCGGGAATGGTTAGGCATCTGTCCATTAGAGCAGACGTGATTCTGTATAGGACACCGGTGTGTGGCTTCTGAGACCGGTGTCCTATAGAGAATCTGCCCCTGAGAGCGTAAGATGTTTAGCAGGTCATTTTTGAAAATAAAACACGTCTTGCCGTTATGAAAATGAGCATTTCTCCACCTGACTTTTGGACAAATTTTTCAAGATGCTCAAATTGGTCTTAGACGCACTATGAAAAAAAAATGCCCTTCCATGGGTTTAAGTCTGTCCTCCAAAATTTGGAAGCCTCTTTTTACTGTAGAGATGCTGTTCCTAGTCAGGTCATTTGTTCCCAGATGGATAATAACTTCAGTTTGATCATCTATCTTCTGTGAAATGACTAACAATTTGATTTATGTTCCTGCTAGCTTGAAGTCCCAGGAGGAAGCTAACCTTTTACTGTTCCTTGAACTATGATCCCAAGTTGATTCTTCTAATAATGGCGTTTCACAGCAGTACTAGCTTTTTGGGTTTATTTTGAGCTCTTTTGACATTGTCTAAGGAATATCTGATAAACTAGATACATTTGGTGTCACTAATATTTACTAAACTCACTTCAGATCTTATTCCTGGCGCATCCTCGTTTTCCAGGGAAGAAAAAGCATTACTCGGGGGTTTCCTTTGAGGCAGTGGGTCTTTCTGTATAACATATCATACTCTGCCAGGACCCAAAGTGATCCATTTATTGAAGGATTGTTACACTATTTGTAGAAGTGGGGGTAAGTAGGCAAAATATTGAATCCTGGGGGGAGGCTCATTTTGGTACATCCTCCTTCTACTACCTCCGCCAGCTAAAAACCATACGTGCCTACTTCTCCGAACCCAAATTTGACCAACGACTTTACGCTTTTGTGCTATCCCGCGTAGACTACTGTAACACTCTACTAGTGGGCCTGCCTACCAAAACTCTCTCCCGCCTCCAAAGGGTGCAAAATGCTGCAATCCGCCTTCTGAAAAACCTAGGCATCCGCGACCACGTTACCCCTGCATAAGCTTCCATGCACTGGCTGCCCATTGAAAAACGCTGCACCTTCAAGGCCCTGCTCCTCGCTTTCAAAACCTTCCATGAAACGATTCCGTACTACAAATCTACTTCCCAAAACGACCACTGAGGTCCCAAGGAGAAAAACGACTGACCATACCTTCTGGCCGCTCCCTCAAAACTGAAACTGCCCGCAAACGCTCCTACTCACATTTCATACCCAAACTTTGGCACACCATCCCTCCATCTGTCAGATCACTAGATGGACTCTGGAACTTCAGGAAGGCCGTGAAAACCTTCCTCTTTACTAACCCAGCGCCTTAAAGTCATTCACCCTGAAATGCCACCCAGTCAACTCACCTATGTCACTTAATTTCACCAGATGCTACTTAGTACATATGTTTTATTGTCATGTCTATATTGTAATTTATGTAAAATGTCATCTCTGCTCTGTCTGGATTATTATGGATGTACTTTGTAACCCATTCTGGGCTCTTTTGGGAGGACGGGCTAAAAATTGAATAAATAAATTCTTCTCTAAATTGAGTCGACTTTTTTTCAAAGCAGAGAACTGGAGACAGATGAAGCATGTTTCAAGTCTCCAACCTGATTCCCTTAGAAGACACAACAGCTATTACATTGAATAATGGTTATTTTGATTATTTGAATAGATATAGAGCAGTTATATAACAATGAGAAAATTAGAGAGAAAGATACTTAATTGAAGGGCTTGTGTTATGGATTGGGCAGACAAGAGAGGAAAAGCCACCTGGGATGAGTGGGTGACGAGGCAGGGTGGGTGGGTTTATTAAGTGTCCAAGGCCTGCCCTGGAAGCAATCCCAAATCCTTTATTTTACTAAAAGCTAGTAGAGAAAATAGAGAAGTCAGAGACCTTTTTACAGTTCAGTATCTAAAATAAGTTTCAAGTTTATTCGAATTTGATAAATCACTTATTACATACTAAGCGAGTAACAATAAAATATACGTTATACAGCTTTAAAAGGGGATAAAAACAGACTGACAAAACAGACAGACTCAGATACATAAGGGAAGGGAAAAGAGAGGGAAAAAGTTACAAAATTACTATTATTCTGATGAGGAGAAAGGAAAAGCCAAATAGGGAGAAAACATAAGGATTGGGATAAAATTGTTGAAATGAACTGTTTAAAGATTAAAAGAGGCTTTAAAGAGAAAAGTTTTTAAATTGGTTTTAAATATATTGAGGTCTTTAACTTCTCTTATGTATAAAGGCAGGACATTCCAGGTAAGAGGGGCCATGACTGAAAATATGTCATGACGTCTGGTTCCAATAATTTTCAAGGAAGGAACCATAAGCAACCCTTGGGTTGTGGATCGAAGAGAACGAGTCGTGTTGTACGGAATTAGTAACCGGTCTATAAATTGAGGTTCGTTGGTAGATAGTTTATCAATAGATTGGAGCAGAAGAGGGCAAAGACAAGTAAGAAGAAGGATTTTTTAAAATGGAAATATAAAAGAAGCCAGAAAATGTCAAAGGAATCGAGAAACTCAATCAATCTTTTGTTTTTAAATGAACTCAACTAAGGGATGAAATTCCTCTTTATCCTAAAGGGCTCAGGTCTTTTTCAACTTTCTCGCAAATCTTTAAGAACTATTTTATTTGCTAAACACTTTGGAAATCATTCGCATTAATATTCTTTGATTTTGTTATTTCTTTTAGTTACCGTCAACCGAGTCGAGCTCCATTTTCGCCGACGACCCGTTAGACAAAGCTAAGTTTTAGTTTCGTTTAGCTGCTGAGGAATCTGGTATCCGCAGATAATCCTGACCTTAAAGTATGTGTCACGATAGGCTAAAAACGTGTATTGTAATTGAAAATTGTAAGCTGTTAATTATACGTTATGTATGTTAACCTGTAACTCGTTCTGACCTCATTGGGGAGAACAGGATAAATAAAAGTCGATGCTCTATGCAGTGGCTAGAAGTCACCTAAAGATTAGAGCGGTGTCTCTCAAACTTTCTCGAGCCGGGGTCGCTAAAGGAACAATTGGAGAGCAAACATAAAGGAATATAAACAACTGATAAAAGAAAAAAGGAAAAAATTCTACTCATCCAAAATATACACATCCAACACAAGCTCAAAAGGAATTAACACTCATGAATTGTTCAATCTAGTCAAAAATTTATTCGACACCACACGCCACAGTCAATCAACGCACGACACAGAACTTCCATCAACAGACGACCTAGCACAACACTTCAACTCAAAAATAGTGAACCTAAGGAAAAATGACCCAACAAACAACACAGACGAACAACAAATAACCAACACACATGAAAACGAAACACCAGTAGACATGTATTGGAACTCCTTTCAGGACCTAGAATGGAACAGCTTCTTAAAACTATACAACAAATACACCAAATCAAACTGCATCCTAGATCCCTGTCCACCCAACATAATGAAAGCAGCCCCTCTAGACTTTAAAATAACACTATGGACTCATATGTCCAACAATTTAAAAAACGGAAAATTCCTATCAAAAAATGGTCACATTATAATCACCCCAATCCCAAAAAATCGTAAACTACCCCTAACATCAGCAACCAACTATAGACCAGTAGCATCTATCCCATTTTTCGTAAAAATAATGGAAGGCTTGGTACAAACCCAACTGATGGACTACCTAGATCGGTTCTCACTGCTACATGAAACCCAGTCAGGCTTCAGACCTCTGTTCAGTACCGAGACTGTGATAGCAGCAACCTTAGAATACCTACGTAACCTATTTAGCAAAGGTCACAAAGCCTTAGTGATGCAATTCGACATGAGCTCAGCCTTCGACTTGGTGGATCACAAAAAACTACTACAATGTTTAGATTCAATTGGCATCGGAGGCGAAGTGCTGGACTGGTTCCGAGATTTCCTCACAACCCGCACATATCAAGTCCGCTTCAACTGCAATCTCTCAAAAACATGGAGAAACCCATCAGGCGTTCCACAAGGATCCCCACTATCCCCACTACTCTTCAACATCTACATAGCTTCATTGGGCACGCAACTAACCCAGCGAGGCATAAAAGTATTCAGCTATGCAGACGATTTCACAATCATAATCCCATTTACGGCATCCCCCTCTGAAACCATCCCCACAGCAACTGAAGCGCTAAACACGATGGAACAATGGACCACAGATTTCAAACTGAAGCTCAATTCAGAAAAAACTAAATTCTTCATAGCCTCGCCACACGCACAGAATACGACAACATCACTACACATTAACAATCTAAACTACCCCATTCAACCAACGATGAAGATCCTAGGAGTAATACTAGACCAAAGCCTAACCATGAAGGACCACATAGACTCCTTAATCAAAAGAGGATTCTTCACTCTCTGGAAACTTAAGTCCATTAAGGCGTACTTCCACACTTCAGCTTTCAGAATGCTAGTACAATCCCTAATACTAAACCACCTGGACTATTGCAACATCACCCATCTGACGATCCCCCAGAAGCAAATGCAAAGACTACAACTGATACAAAATGCAGCAGTCAGGATGATTTTCGGGCTGAAGAAGTCCGATCACATTAACCCCTTCTTACCGACTCCTACATTGGCTGCCGATGGAGGCACGCACAAAGTTCAAGCTAGGATGTCTCTGCTTCAAAGTATTAAATGGTCTAGCCCCAAAATACATTACAGATCTCTTCTCATTCCCAACCAACAGACACGAAAGAAAAACACACATGAAATTTGTCTCCCCACCGGCTAGAGGGTGCAAATATAAGAGACACCATCAACAATTGCTATCATATCAAGCAGCCATATGGGGTAAAGACCTAGAAAAACTCATTGCACACACAAACAATTATGAAGAATTCAGGAAACACCTAAAAACTTACCTATTCTTGAAACACCTAGGCAACGAACCGGAACATCAACCCCCTCGCAACATCATCACATAACTAAACTTGCAAACTGTTAACCCCAACCCCTAATCACTAACTACGAACACTCTATCCAAGTCACGGAATATTTCTACTTCTGAGCAAACAGCTTGGCACTTCCGGGCCTTGCAACACACAAACTGTTGTTAACATTATTAATATTATCAGATGTAACCTGCTTTACTCTTTAAGTCATTGTACGAGAAGTATACTGCTAAACTCCTTAATTAATTGTACGTAAAGCCTCTCTTTATTGTATTTACATTTTCTTTTATTGTATTCACAATCTCTTTTACTGTAAACCGCCTAGAAGTCGCAAGATAGCTGGCGGTATATAAAAATAAAGTTATTATTATTATTATTATAAAGGTAGTGGCCACGGCTTGAGGCACCCAGAAGTGCACAGACGTCGCCATGATGACATTACACATATGCATGACATCACATCAACTTCTGCGCATGTGCAGAGTCCTTCCAGATGGGGCCTGAGACGCCAGTAGGGGGCGCCAGCAGGGAAGAGGGCCGGAGAGAAGGAGAGGCACTGGCGCCAGCTGATTGCCTACAGCAGTGTTTCTCAACTACTTCAAGCTAAGCACCCCCTAAGTCTAACAAATATCAACTGAGTACCCCAGCCACAGACCTCCCTAGGCCCACCCAAGCTCTGCCCCAGATCCCACCCCCTTTACTAATTGTAATGCAATTTTTTCCTTTCATTTTTCATATACACAGCAGATATAAATTCTCAAAACTGACACATTTCAATCACTATATAATCATATAAAATCATTTCACCTACCGGCGATCCTGTGCAGGCTGCTGTAATTAGCTCTAAAGGTGAGAGAGGGAAGCCAGGGGGGAAGCTGGAGGACGCTAGATAGAAGGGGGGGGTGGGAAACATACAGGCCTTCGGCGAATTGGGCAATGCTGGCGCTCTACTGCATAGGGCAGTCAGCTGGCAGGAGCCTCGCTTCCTCCTCAGTGTGCCAAGGCACACAGTTTGAGATACACTGGATTAGAGCATCAGGCTAGGAACTGAAAGGTCCAGGTTCAGACCCCACAGCAGCTCCTTGTGGCCTTATGTGCCTTCACGTTCTACTTGCTTCCCAACTCAGAAGCACCGAGCCAACCAATTTCCCCCACCCGACGTCAATTCTCTTGTCAGAGAGGAAGTTCCGGGCCAGCCAATCGCTGCCTGGCTGGCCCGGCACTTCATCTCTGACTTCAGAATTGACTTTGGGGAGAGGAAATCTGGTCGGCCCGATGCTTCTGTGTGGGGAAGCAGAGAGAGCTTGGGGTGGCAGTGGTTTGGAGGCCTGTTTCATGATGGCGGCGGCGGTTTGGAGGCCTGTTCCCCGATGGCGGCGGCAGTGGCTTGGGAACAGGCAGGGAGACAGAAAGAAAGAAGGGAAAAAGAAAGAAAGAAAGGGGGGACAGCAAGACAGAAAGAAAGGGAGCATGGAGACAGAAAGAAAGAAAGAAAGAGGGGCAGGGAGACAGAAAGAAAGAAATAGAAGGGGGGCAGGGAGAGAGGAAGAAAAAGTTGGCGGAGGGAATGAGGTCTGGAAGCATACAACAGGCTGAAAGAAGGGAAGAAATATTGGATGCACAGTCAGAAGAATAAAGTGCAACCAGAGACTCATGAAATCACCAGACAACAAAGATAGGAAAATGATTTTAATTTCAATTTAGTGATCAAAATGTGTCCGTTTTGAGAATTTATATCTGCTGTCTATATTTTGCACTATGGCCCCCTTTTACTAAACCGTAATAGCGGTTTTTAGTGCAAGAAGCCTATGAGCATCGAGTGCAGCACGGGGCATTCAACACAGCTCTCTGTGCTAAAAACCGCTATCGTGGTTTAGTAAAAAGGGAGGGGGTATATTTGTCTATTTTTGTATAGTTGTTCCTGAGGTGACATTGCATAAAGTCATCTGCCTTGACCTCTTTGAAAACCCCCCGGAATATAAATGATAATTAACATTTTCTCTGCGTATAGTGTGTTTTTTTAATTTTATTGTTGGTAGATCATTTTGACTTGGTCATTTTAAAAGTAGCTCGCAAGCCCAAAAAGCGTGGGCACCCCTGCCTCAGAAGAACACAATGGCAAACCACTCCTGTATCATGCCAAGAAAACCACAAGGGGGTGCCATCAGAAGTCACTTTGACTCAAGGACTCATCTAGATCTGGATTATTAGCAAAGGGTCTATTTAAGTATATAAAAGTGATATTTTTATTCTGATTCTGGGAAAGTCCAACAAAGGCTCCTATCAGAGTTTTCTAAGCAGCACTAGAACATCAATACACCCATTGTGAAACTAAACAAGCCAGATTAATACAGATTGATCCTGCACAACCAATACTAACAGAAAATCATGTCCTTTTCATACACAGAGAACACTCCTCCTAAATTCACAGGGGTTCCGTTCCAGGAACCCCTGTGAATTTTGAAAAACCGCAAATACGGGGAGGCAGGAGAGGGCAGGAGAATGCAGTTTGAGCGCCAAGGCAAGAGAGGGCAGCTGGGATACCAGAAGGTGCAAAATTGCTAGAGGCAGGAGAATGCAGTTGGGGCGCCAAGGCAGGAGAGGGCAACTGGGGCGCTGGTGGGTGCAAAATCACTCGCGGTATGCTCCGACCACCTCTACCTGCTACTAAAGTCAGGCTACATTAGGAGCAGCTTTGACATGCAGCTCCTGATTGGTGTAGCCTGAATTTAGTACAGGAAGAGGCAGTCGGAGAATACTGCAAATTAGTGAGTTCGTGATTTGCAAACCGTGATTTCACGGGGGAACACAGTACACCCTTGCCCAGTATGGAATAGGTAATCACAAACTAAAAATAGACATATGTAGACAAAAGTTAAACTGAACAGCCAAGAATGCATACAATGCAGCAGAAACAGTGGCATATGTCCCCTAATTCTGTGCAAAATATAAAGATAACATATGTCAATTTGAAAAACTGACAAATAACAATCACTACTTTACAAATTAACAAACAGAAATAAAACAAAAAATGGAAGATAAGAGAATACTATTTTATTGAACTAATCCATTTTCAATTAGCTTTCAGAGGCCAAAACCTCCTTTAGGTTAGTATAGTATACTGCAGTTATAATATCTTGTCCTGACCTGAGGGAGGGGGTTTTGGTCTCTGAAAGTTAGTAAAGAGATATATTAAAACTAGTCCAATAAAAGGATTACCTTATTTCCATTTTCTATTTATAAACTTTTATCAATATCACTACAATACTACTTTATTCTAAAGCAACAAAAAAAATCATTTGGTGCTTCTGCTTTCATCATCTCTTCACTCTCATCTTTCCATCAAGCGTCTGTTCTCTCGCTCCCTTCCATTCAGCCTATGCCCGCTTTCTCTGCCATCTTCTCTCTTTCTTCTATCCACTGTCTGCGCCCCTTTCTATAAACTGTCTATCCTGTGCCTCTTTTCTCCTTTGTTGCTGATTCATTTCAGCCTCTCTCCCTCTCTATTTTTCTCTCTCTCTGTCTCTATCCCCTTCCCTATGCTCATGCATCTCTCTCTCTCTCTCTTCTCCTTTCCTTCATTCCTTCCTTCCTACCCCACCCCACCCCATGGTCTAGTATCTCTGTCTCCTTCCCTTCCCTTCTCCCATTCCCTGGCATCTCTCTCCTCTCCTTCCCCTTTTCCATCTCTCACTCCCTCTCCATGTTCTGACATCTCCTCTCCTTCTTTTCCCTCCCTCCCCAAATTCCCCCTGATCTTGCATTTCTGTAGCCTTCCTTTCTTTCCCTCATACTCTGCCATATCTCCCTCCCCCTCCATGGTCTAGCATTTCTTTTCCTTCCTTCCTTTCCCTCCCTCCCTTCCTCTTGGTCTGGCATCTCTCTTTCCTATCCTTTCCCTTCCATGGTCTACCTTTTACTTTCCTCCCTCTCCCCAATGGGGTGCAGCATTTTCTCTCCCCTTCCCCCTCCCTTCCTCTCTCTCTGTCACACACACACACCCATCAGCAACGCAGCCTTCACAGTTCACTGTTCTTGTCGTTTTCGGGCCTTCCTCTCTGCTGGGTCCCACCTACTTCCTGTTTCCATGAAGGAAGTATCCAGCAGAGAGAAAGACCCAACACCGGTAGAGCAGCGAGTTGTGAAAACTGCCACTGCGGGGAAGTTCACAACACCAGTCCTCGGAGCACCTCCTACTAGGTTGCATCTGAGGCATACTGCCCCCACACACACACTCCCATCCCCCCTTGGTATGCCACTGGGTATCATCACTGCCTAATAGTCAGACTTCCTCCCCACTGTTCCCTCTAAGCCAGGGGGGGTCAAAGTCCCTTCTCGAGGGCTGCAATTCAGTCGAGTTTTCAGGATTTCCCCAATGAATAAGCATGAGATCTGTTTGCATGCACTGCTTTCATTGTATGCTAATAGATCTCATGCATATTCATTGAGGAAATCCTGAAAACCCAACTGGATTGCGGCCCTCGAGGAGGGACTTTGACACCCCTACTCTAAGCTAAGAAGGAGTCCTCCAACTGCATTGCTGCCAGTAGGAGGGGGGTGATCCCTGGAGTCCTGCAGAACTTGACTATCCCTCAATTTGGAAAATGTGATAGCTAAGTGGGAGTCCTCCATAGGTGGAGGACTCCCACTTAGCTTAGAAGGAATAGTGTTCTTCCATCATGCCTAGGGTTACCAAACATCCATGAAAACCCAAACATGTCCTCTTTTTAGAGGACTGTATGGTGCCCCTCTGTACCCTTCTCTTCCACTGCCAACTCCAGATTCCGTCCCTTCTTTCTTGTGGCGCCGTATGCCTGGAACAGGCTGCCTGAATCAATACATCGTGCTCCCTCCCTAGCAGCGTTCAAATCCAAGCAAAAAGCCCACTTTTTAAAATCTGTTTTCAACTCCTAACTCCCACTCACGGCTGTCAGATACCTAGACCCACTGTATCATTTCCTCTACCATAATCTCCCCAACCCCGAAATGTCCTGTCTAAATTAGATTGTAAGCTCTTCTGAGAAACCCAGTAGTTCTGACAAACCCGGTAGTTTGTCCAGCTTTTGAAAAGCCCTGACCTCCGTCTGCATCTGGAGGGCCTCTGAGCATGCATGGATGACATTACACACATCCGTGCATACTCAGAGGCCCTCCAGACATGGCTAGGAGGTTGGAGAAGAAAGCTGAGGCCTTGTGGGGGCAGGGCCAGATGCAGAACAGGGTGGGGCTGTAGGCCGAACAAGGCGGGGCCATGTGTCCAGGTTCCTACATCAGAAAATCTGGTAACCCTACTCAAGCCACTAGGGTTTGTGAATCCTACCTCTGAACATAAGAACATAAGATTTGCCACTGCTGGGTCAGACCAGTGGTCCATCGTGCCCAGCAGTCCACTCATATGGCGGCCCTTAGTTCAAAGACCAGTGCCCTATTTGAGTCTAGCCTTACCTGCTTATGTTCTAGTCCAATAAGAAACAACCAAACTCCACAGAGAGAAAGAAAAAAGACCAGAGATGAAGAGGACCGGAAGGGGTATCAGACAGCCCAACACTCAGCCATAGAGTGCTGGGAGCGAATCCTCATATAACCCCACGGAACCTCCACCCCCTCGTATTGTGTACTGTATTTTTTTCAATTATTAATGCTTTATACTTGGCTAAATAGCTCATAGGTTTACTGTTTGTATGGCCGTTAAAGTTGCTTGTATTGCATGTCAATTCAATATAACTTAGCTTTCATTTTCAGCAAAATCCTTCCCCCGAACGCCAACGCGTTTCGATAACCTTTGTCAAGGCGACATGGGGAGCTGAAAAATAAAAGGACAGACCATTACACTACAAAAAGGGAGACCTCTACAAATCGTATTTAGAACCCCCCCAACTCAATCCATAAAACCCTCACAATTAGGTTACTTACATTTAAGTTAAAGCAATAGCTGTATACCACCAACCGGCTGCAAACGCACGCCGAGGCAGACTCGCTCTGGGATTTAAATACCACCCACCTGGACCGCTTATCCGGGTAACACCCTCTTGCCTAAACCTTCTTAAAGGGGCCCCTACATAATAACCTGAAAACAGACTAAAGGTCAGCCTGAGCTAACCAATCGGACGCTTCATTTAACCCCTTAGGGGACATAGAATCTAATACAAACATCCAACGGAGGGTTTTATGGATTGAGTTGGGGGGGTTCTAAATACGATTTGTAGAGGTCTCCCTTTTTGTAGTGTAATGGTCTGTCCTTTTATTTTTCAGCTCCCCATGTCGCCTTGACAAAGGTTATCGAAACGCGTTGGCGTTCGGGGGAAGGATTTTGCTGAAAATGAAAGCTAAGTTATATTGAATTGACATGCAATACAAGCAACTTTAACGGCCATACAAACAGTAAACCTATGAGCTATTTAGCCAAGTATAAAGCATTAATAATTGAAAAAAATACAGTACACAATACGAGGGGGTGGAGGTTCCGTGGGGTTATATGAGGATTCGCTCCCAGCACTCTATGGCTGAGTGTTGGGCTGTCTGATACCCCTTCCGGTCCTCTTCATCTCTGGTCTTTTTTCTTTCTCTCTGTGGAGTTTGGTTGTTTCTTATTGGAATACTTACATAGAAGATTGTGGATGTGTGATGGCTTTTATGTTCTAGTCCAGCAGGAACTTATGTAACCTTTTCATGAATCCCTGAAGGGTGCTTTCCCCTATAGCAGCTTCTGGAAGAGCGTTCCAGATTTCTACCACTCTCTGGGTGAAGAATAACTTCCATACGTTTGTACAGAATCTATCCCCTTTCAACTTTAGAGAGTGCCCTCTCATTCTCTCCACCTTGGAGAGGGTGAACAATCTCTCTTTCTCTACTAAATCAATTCCTTTCAGTACCTTGAATGCTTCGATCATGTCCCCTCTCAGTCTTCTCATTTCAAGGGAGAAGAGGCCCAGTTTCTCTAGCCTCTCATTGTACGGCAACTCCTTCAGTCCCTTAACCATTTTTGTCGCTCTTCTCTGGACCCTATCGAGTAGTACTATGTCCTTTTTCATGTACAGCGACCAGTGTTGGACGCAGTATTCCAGGTGTTTGTGATCCGCTTCTTAACCATTCCTAGCATTCTGTTTGCTCTATTCGCCGCCGCCGCACATTGTGCGGACAGTTTCACTGACTTGTCTACAAGTACTCCCAAGTCTCTTTCCTGGGGGGGGCTCTCTCCGAGTATAGCACCGGACATCCTGTATTCGTGCATATGATTTTTGTTACCGACATGCATCACCTTACACTTATCCATGTTGAACCTCATTTGCCATTTTGCGGCCCATTCCTCAAGTGTATTTATGTCTTGTTGTAGGTCTTTGCAATATTTCTATGTCCTCACTACTCTGAATAACTTTTTATCGTCCGCAAATTTAATCACCTCACTCGTCGTGCCAATTTCTAGGTCATTTATAAATATATTGAAGAGCACAGGCCCGAGCACCGAACCCTGCGGCACTCCACTCGTGATGCTTTTCCAGTTTGAGTATTGTCCATCTACCCCCACTCTCTGTTTCCTATCCACCAACCAGTTTTTAATCCAGGTGAGTATATCACCCTCGATTCCATGGCTCACAATTTTTCGAAGTAGACATTCCTGCGGGACCTTGTCGAACACCTTCTGAAAATCTAGATATAAGATATCGACTGGGTCACCCTTGTCTATCTGCCTATTTACTCCCTCAAAGAAGTACAGTAAGTTTGTCAAACAAGATCTTCCTTTGCTGAAGCCATGCTGGCTGGTCCTCATCAGTTTGTGTCCGTCAAGGTGATCGATGATGCGGTCTTTTATCAGTGCCTCTACCATCTTTCCTGGTACCGAAGTCAGACTCACTGGTCTGCAGTTTCCCGGATCTCCCCTCGAACCTTTCTTGAAGATTTGCGTAACATTTGCCACTTTTCAGTCTTCCGGAATCTTTCCTGATTTGATCGACAGATTGGCTATTAGTTGAAGCAGTTCAGCTATAACCCGTTTCAGTTCTTTGATTCCGCTTGGGTGGATGCCGTCCGGTCCCGGAGATTTATCATTTTTAAGCCTATCAATCTGCATAACTCTTCTAGATTGACCGTCGACCCTGTCAGTTTCCTGTCTTCATTTCCTGTTTATAGCCTGTTGACTTCTGGTATATTGGATATATCCTCTTCGGTAAATACAGATGCAAAAAATGTGTTCATTTTGCAGGCGATGGCTTTGTCCTCCTTTAGTACTCCATTCCATGGTCATCTAACGGCCCCACTGCTTCCTTTATGGGTCGAAAGTACAGCTTAAAATTTTTTGCCTCCTTGACTATTTTTTTCTTCATAGTCTCTTTTGGCCCCTCTTACCGCCTTAGGCACTTGCTTTGATGTTGTTTGTGCTTTTTCCAGTTTTCGTCATTTTGTCCTTTTCCATTCCTTAAACGAAGTCTTCTTGTCTCTGATCACTTCCTTCACTGCTACAGTCAGCCATATCGATTCCTTGTTCTTTTTTCCTCTAGAAACCCGTGTTGATACGTGGTATATATAGATTTTGCGCCTTGGTGACTGGGTCCTTAAAAAGGGACCATGCTTGCTCTAGCATTTTTACAGTGCTTATCCTCTTCCTAATCTTCTTCCTCACCATGACGCTCATCCTTTCATAGTTCCCTTTTCGGAAGTTCAGTGTCGTGGCAGTCGTTCAGGATCGATTTTTTTTGTTCCTGTGTCTAGGTTGAAGTGGATCATATTGTGATCGCTGTTTCTTTGCAACAGTTCCCGTCTAAATTGGCCCTGAGAACCCGAGCCTCGTCACACCCACAGTATTGCCAGTGAACCACTGGGCCGGCCCCAGCGCTGTTGGTTCTAATGAAGTCTTCAAAAGCTCGCCGATTTATCCTGGCATTCCTCCGTAACCCCTGGAAGCATAAGAAAAAAAAACTTTTTCAGACAAGCGATTTCTCTCTCTTAACCTCAAATTTTGTCTCCCAGTAAGGGAGATTCAAAAAACAAAAGAGACATAGAGGAACATTCATTGTGTTGAGTGGAGTGGAAGAACATGATGTTTTTCTGTTGGAGCACTGCAGCCAGCCACCTTATCCTCATGCAAGAGGAGAAGCCAGCTGCTCAGATTAATTCCCATTATGGGTTTTAGCTTTCTTATTGCTATAATTCGCTTTGAACAGTTTCTAGTAAAACAAGATAAAATTGTTTAGATTACAATAGATTAGAAAGCGGGCGCTTTCTGTGTTTCCCCTCTGCATACAGATCTGCAGCCTTTCCGAGGCTTAACTAAATACAAACCACTGCTATCAGAAGTGTTTTTGTGCACCGACAGTATTGTGAACGATCAGTAATCAAAACAGAGTTAAAGCACGTCGCCCGAGGTGGTGTCCAACCCCCGATATTGTCATGCTCAATTTCTGACTCACTCCAGCAAACCCCCCCCCCCCACACACACACACACACACACAAATTCGGTATTTTTCACTCAGCTGAACCAGTTCATTGGCATTTGAGTAACTGAGGGGGCACGTCCCGATCCGAGCTGACTCAGCCGCACTCATAGCAGTCATTTCTGAAGTGTGGGAGAGCCGGTGGAAGGCAAACAAAAGGGGGGGGGGGGGGGGGGGGGGAAAAAGAGGATCGCTGTGTCACAGCACGTCACAGGCAGCAGGCAGTATGAAAAAATACTATCAAGTTCTACGCGTGGGGTTCGGCAGCTGCGGTCCCCAGTAGATCGGGGTCCGCTGCCCAAGATGAGTAGAGTAGAGAGTTGTGCAGGGACAGAAATCCCACCCATCCCCACCCGTCCCCGTCAAAGTCCCACCCGTCCCCACCCGTCCCCGTGAGGAATCTCACCCATCCCCACGAGGAATCCCCTCTTCCCCACCCGTCCCCTTGAGGAATCCCTCCGTCCCCACCCGTCCCCGCGAGGAATCCCCTCTGTCCCCACCCGTCCCCGCGAGGAATCCCCTCCGCCCCCGCCCGTCCCTATAAACTTCAGAAATAGTTATTTAATTTAATTATGCTACTGAATTAAAGGTTCTTGTAGAAACCCATTTACAAATAAGCAAAAAGACTTTATTAATTTGGAAATATTAATTGGGAAGAATACATACTTTGTAAACGGGTTTCTACCAGAGCCTCTAATGTTTATAAATTTTTATCATTCCATATTTTTCCAGATTTCATTCCATATTTTTTCAAAGATTTTTTCAAAGTATTAAGTCCCATTGGCCTGTGTTGGAGCTTCACCCATGTTTTCAATTATATCCGACAGTCTCTTTTAAGAGAGGTCGAACTATTGGAGAGCTTTTGTCTTTACAAAAATTTGAGGAAAAAGATGAAGCTGCAAAGGAACAAAGGTTTACTCAGGAAATGTGTGGACAATGCCAATGGTGCTCACAAGCAATTGTGGGCCCTGAATGGACTCACCCAGGTACCAAGAGGACTTTTAAACTAAAGAGAAATACTTCATGTAACAGCACCCATGTTATATATGCGATATTATGCCCATGTGACCTGATCTATATTGGAAGAACTAGTAGGAAAATTATGGTCAGGCTGACCGAACACAAATCTAAAATTAACACTGGAAGTTTAGAAGCGCCGCTCATTCAACACTGGCAGGCTATGAGGCATAAAATAACAGATCTCAAATGGAGAATAGTTGAAAGCATTGAGATAGGGTGGAGCGTCTAAACTTTAAAGAACAACTGATTTTTTCTCTGAATACTGTCAAACCAAATGGCCTGAATTCTGAAGTGGAATGGATGACATTAGTTTAAATTTCTCCCTGCTTTCTTGTGATTCTGATTGGGTACGTCTGTATGAGATCATCACGTTTACCCCTGGGATAAAAAACGCCGCCGCCATGTCTCTGCTTTAAACACTATCGGCAGTATTCATGGAACCGGCATAACAAAGGTATGCGCTAAGATTTTCTTTATAAAAACTGTTTTTGGCTACTGATATGGGCTTGAAGATATGTCTGTATGGGTTAGTTGAAAAATATAAGAGAAAGTGGTATGATTGAAACGTTTTTTGGTGACTCTCTTTTTCTTTTTGTCAGGGGAAAATACCTTGATAAAGCCCCCTGGGCGAAACATAGCCTATGTTGGTGAAGAGCCCCTGCTATGCTTTTCTAAAAGAGATGAGTACCTTTCTAACTTATTTATAATTAAAATATTTGAATAAGAAAAATATTTAAAAAAATATATAAAATATCAAGACCGAGGAAGACTTTAGTGCAAACAACTCTGTGAATGAAATGCTCTCACAGCTTGCACCGCTGAGGTCCTATACGGGAATAATATGTCAATCTAAGGTTGTGTGTATGTGATAATATTGGAGTTTAACCTTAGAAAAAATATATTTTCTATTGCCTTATCTATCTGTATAAATTTTTATCAACACAACTAATATACTACTTTATCCTGAAGCAAAAAAAAAGAAATAGAATTCTTTTCCTACCTTTTTTGCCTGGTTTCTGCTTTCCTCATGTTCTCATTCAATTCCTTCCATCCACTATCTCTCTTCTCTCTGTGTCTTCCATTTGCTCTGTTACTGTGCTTCTCCCTTTCTCCCCCCTTCCAAATTGGTCTGGCACCCATCTTCTTCCCTCCGCTCCCCCTATAGTCTGGCATCTCTGTCTTCTTCCCTGCCAGCGTCTTCGCCCCACTCTCTCTTCCCCATTTCCTTTCAGCGTCCTTCTCCCCCCCATCTTCCCCATGTCCTGTCAGCGTCCTTCTCCTCCCTCTGTCTTCCCCATGTGCTTTCAGTATTCTTCTCCCCCTCTGCCTTCCCCATGTCCTTCCTGCGTCCTTCTCCTACCCCCCCCGTCTTCCCCATGTCCTCTCAGCATACTTCTCCCCCCTCTGTCTTCCTCATGTCCTTTCAGCATCCTTCTCCCCCACCCCCATCTTCCCCATGTCCTTTCAGCGTCCTTCTCCACCCTTTTGTCTTTCCCAGTGCTTTCAGCGTCCTTCTTCCCCCTCAGGTTTTAACCATTTCCCTTAAGCGTGTTTTCCTCTCCACTCCACCTTTCCTCCCTTACCCCCTCCCTGCCCCTTACCTTCATGGCGCTTCCCCGCCCGACTGAAAACAGAACAAGCCCGGTCCAACAAACCTCCCTGCCCTGAATCCAGCTGCTGTAAGAAGGTAATTTAGATTCGCGGCTGCAGGGCAGGGAGATTTGTCGGACCAGGCCTGTTGTCGGTCAGTCGGGGGAAAGCGCCACAAAGGTAAGGGGATCTGGCCGGCTCTGCACCTCTCCCTAAGGCTGCCCCGGGGCAGACCGCCCCCCTTTGGTACGCCACTGCCTCCCTTGAATTTTTCCTACCTGCCCTGCCGCAGCACACAGCCGACCGGAAGTCTTCCCGATGTCAGCGCTGACGTTGGAGGGAGGGAGGGCTTTGCTTAAGCCCTCCCTCCGACATCAGAGCTGACATCGTGGAAGACTTCCAGTCGGCTGTGTGCTGCTGCAGGACAGGTAGGGAAAAGAAGGTGAGCCTCGTGGCTCGAGTACATCCAACCTCGCAGGAATCCCGTGACCCTAAGGGGCGTCCCCACGGGATCCTCACGACCCTAGGGGGCATCCCCATGGGATCCCTGCAACCCTAGGTGGCATCCCCACAGGATCCCCATGACCCGAAGGGGGAACCCGCGGGATTCCCGTCGTCCCCGTTCCCGTGCAGCTCTCTACTTTGGAGCTCTTTTATTAAGCTGCATTAAGTGCTAATAATAAGAACATAAGAATTGCCGCCGCTGGGTCAAACCAGTGGTCCATTGTGCCCAGCAGTCCGCTCACGCAGCAGCCCTCTGATCAAAGATCAGTGCCCTGAGACTAGCTCTACCTGAGCACGTTCCGGTTCAGCAGGAATTTGTCTTGAATCCCTGGAGGGTGTTTCCCCTATGACAGAATCCGGAAGAGCGTTCCAGTTTTCTACCACTCTCTGGATGAAGAACTTCCTTACGTTTGTACAGAATCTATCTCCTTTTAACTTTAGAGAGTGCCCTCTCGTTCTCCCTATCTTGGAGAGGGTAAACAACCTGTCCTTATCAACTGAGTCTATTCCCTTCAGTACTTTGAATGTTTCGATCATGTCCCCTCTCAATCTCCTCTGTTCAAGAGAGAAAAGACCCAGTTTCTCTAATCTTCCGCTGTACGGCAACTCCTCCAGCCCCTTAACCATCTTAGTTGCTCTACTCTGGACCCTCTCAAGTAGTACCGTGTCTTTCTTCATGCACGGCGACCAGTGCTGTACGCAGTACTCCTGGTGAGGGCGCACCATGGCCCGGTACAGCAGCAAGATAACCTTCTCTGATCTGTTCGTGATCCACTTCTTTATCATTCCTAGCATTCTGTTTGCCCTTTTCGCCGCCACTGCACATTGCGTGGACGGCTTCATCGACTTGTCGATCAGCACTCCCAAGTCCCTTTCCTGGGAGGTCTCTCCAAGTACCGCCCCGGACAACCTGTATTCGTGCATGAGATTTTTGTTACCGACATGCATCACTTTACACTTATCCACGTTGAACGTCATCTGCCATGTCGATGCCCATTCTTCGAGCCATGTTGATGCCCATTCTTTGAGCCTGATTATGTCACATTGCGTGTCTTAACGCAGCTTAAGATGGCATACCACGGGAGGGACTCAGGCATAGGGCGACTAGACATCCGGATGTCCCCGGACATGTCCTCCTTTTGAGGACATGTCTGGGGGTCTGGACGGCTTTTCAAAACCCAAAGAAATCATTATCGGGCAGCAGCGCAACCACACATGCGCGGGCGCATGACATCATCGCATGTAAGGATACGCTCCTGCCCAACATAACAGGTACAAGCACCGTATGTGAAACCAAGTGATGAAACGCAACCAAGCTGCATGTCTCATCTGTGTCATGGCATGCTGCCGGCCCATTTTACAATATACAAAACACAACCAAACATGGAACCAACCCTCCCACTTCCAGTCCCAAAGCTGCTAAAAAACCAAACACAAGACAAAACAAAGCAAATGCTCTCCATTCACCCCACACTCACATCCCCCACCCCAGTCAAACCTAACCCATACGTTGCCCGAAGGATTCTAAGAGAGAGACAAAGAAGAGCCCCCCATCTCTGGTTCTGCCCAAAGGCCATCACAGAGATAAACATTGTTGCCACAGCCAGAAATACCGCTGCCATTCAGGAGTCTGGTTTTTCCCCTTTTCTGCAGAGAGTTCGCATCTGGCCATCATGTAGCAATGGGAGGACTCTCTTCCTCCTGCCAATATTTCAGAATGACTAACCGCCAACAGAAATGCAATGGCAAGAAATTTACAGTCAGGCACTGGTACATGATAATCCACTAAAAGGTGCTGATCCCCCAACAAAAGAGTCTTATAATCCCATGAAACAGAGCACTTCACCTGCCCCTCCACTATATGAAGTGCCGTAGTCTACAGGGTCAATTTCGGACATTCCAGGAAGGTATGTACAAAAGTGCCCTCGGTAGTTTGACACCTAAGGCAGTGCGAGGCCACCCACAAGCTTATAGAACGGCCTCGAGCTCTAGTCAGGTATGACCTATGAAAAAAGTTCAAAATGAGTCTCTCTCAAGTCTGTCGTTTTTTAAAAAAATCCCAATCCCGCTTGGAAAATGGCCTGAAATCGACTTATATCTAAAGGGTGTTCCAACTCTCTTTCCCAATTGTGAGTCACCTGGGTCATGCCAGTCACATCCACCAACCCTTATACCATCGAGAAAGTGCCCGATCTCCCCCTGATTTGCCATCGCAAAGTGGCGGCCCGCTGGACTCTGCCTCTTAGTGCCCGGTACATGCCATTTAAATTCCTGTACTTTGCGGCGCACGGCAGACATCCGAAATGTAGGCTAGCAAAATGCTGGCCTACATTTTAAGTAGACGCAGCCACTGAGCTGATCAGCTGTGCATCCACCGATGGGGGTGCTTTACAATGCCAAAGGGTGTCGGTGTACCTAATGCAAGAAATGGCATTAGACGCCATAACGCGCCAGCATAGGCGTAATCCACGTCAAAGGTAGGCACTGGAAATGTAGGTCTTGAAAACCTGACCCGAAGATGCAATTCTCTAAACAGCGCCGTCGCATGATTGGCATGCGATTGGCGGCTGTTTTTAAGGTGGCCTCTGACAACAGTGCCATTTATAGAACATAAGAACATAAGAATTGCCGCTGCTAGGTCAGACCAGTGGTCCATCATGCCAAGCATTCCGCTCCCGTGAAGCCCTTAGGTCAAAGACCAGTGCCCTACCTAAGACTAGCCTTACCTGCGTACGTTCTGGTTCAGCAGGAACTTGTCTAACTTCGTCTTAAATCCCTGGAGGGTGTTTTCCCCTATAACAGCCTCTGGAAGAGCGTTGCAGTTTTCTACCACTCTCTGGGTGAAGAAGAACTTCCTTACGTTTGCACAGAATCTATCCCCTTTTAACTTTAGAGAGTGCCCTCTCGTTCTCCCTACCTTGGAGAGGGTGAACAATCTCTCATTCTTTACTAAGTCTATTCCCTTCAGTATCTTGAATGTTTCAATCATGTCCAGGGCTGGATTAAAGGTTAGGCCGAGTAGGCACGTGCCTTGGGCCTGAGGAGTTCAGAGTGGCCCGATGCGTTGCTACAATGATGTCACCTCGTGCCCGGGTTAGGAGGCTGCAGGCGGCAGTGCTGGTTCTGTGTACTTCTTCCCTGCCTCGGCCAACAAAACTGCTGTTGTTGCTTACCTGCACCATGGCCCATCCGCTCACGGCCCGCCAGCTGGCTCCATTTAATTCCACCCGCTCGCTGCCGCTGCCACAACTCCAAAATGGCCAGGCGCGTGCAGTGATTGCACGCCGCCGGCCCATAAGCCTTTTCTCCGACGTCAGAATTGGCCTGGCCCTTTTGGAGTTGTGGCAGCAGCGGGGAGGGGGGGAATTAAATGGAGCCGGCGGGCAGGGGGGCGAGGATTCAATGTGGATCCTTCAGCTCTTGCCATGAGATTGAGCCCACAGCAGCACCAAATGAAGTATATTTAAACATTTCTGCTGCTGCCAAAAGAGATCAAGTGTGGGCAGCTTCAATCAACCTGAGAGGGGAGCTGAGGGGGAGGAGGCAAGGAGTGAAGAGCCAATAGGAATAGGCTATGAAGGAGTGAAAAAGTACTGAACGAAGGAAGGGAATGAGAAAGAGGAGACAAAGGAAGAGAAATATAGGGTTGGAAAGAGGATAAAGAGTTTCTGGAGAGAGGGATGGAATGAGAAGAGAAAGGGAAAGAAAGAGAACAGTGAAGAGGAGAAGTAGAGAAGGGGAAAAGAAGTAAATGAGAAAATGGGTAAATGGGGCGGCAGCATTTCTCTCCCTGCTAGCTGTAATCTGTCCAGAAATGCCAAGTCTCGTTCGTTTTCTCACTTTCACACTTTCCGAGCCCTGTTTCTTACTCATCAGAGCTTTGGTGCCAGTACACTGATCTTGATCGTTGCTTTTGTAAGAGGGAAGCCTTAGAGAAATAAACCAAGTGGTCTAACTAGTGAGAAGCAATCTGAACACAACTTCCGGCTTCCCCTCGCCCTGTCCTTTTTCCCTTTACTGCAAGTATATGTGCTCTGAAAGCGATAAACATACTAGGCAGAAGAGAATTTCAGCTCATAAAATGTCCCCAAGTTGCTCTCCATTTTCTCTGCATTCCTTATAGAGGCTCCAAAGAACAGCCGACATCTTGTGATGCTGCCTCGATTCATTTGCAAATACTGGAAAAATCTCACACTTTTGACCTTCAATCTTTCTCTTTGATGTGGTAAATCTCACTCTTCGGGATGGTTCAACCTTGGCATCTCCGCAGTCCTGGTAAGGTACTCTTATCAACGAGGGTTACTAGACGTCCGGGTTTCCCCGGACAGCTTTTGAAAACCTGGCGCTTTGTCCGGGTTTTGAAAAGCCCTCCTCAAATCGCGTCGGGTAGGGGGGATGTCGGCGGATGCTACGCGATGATATCACGCGTGCGTGCGCATGACATCATCACGTGGCATCGGCGCATGCGCGGACTTCCTCCCTGCCTGACAAGAACGGGCAGTAGGGGGCAGGGCTAGGGTGGGACTGGGGGCAGAATTAGGGTGTTATACAGCGGCGATGGGCAGAACTGGGCGGGCCTGGGGCAGGATTAGGGTGTTACAGGGTGCCGATGGGCAGAACTGGGCGGGCCTGGGGCGGGGCTATGGTGTTACAGGGTACCGATGGGCAGAACTGGGTGGACCTGGGGGCGGGTCTAGGTGGTCCAGATTTTCCAATTGGAAAATCTAGCAACCTTACTATCAACACAATGTAAAGTGTGCAAACCATGTATTAAATTATCTTTCAGCTAAATTATTCTTTTAATGCTTCATGGGTATGGTTTATGGGCTGCAACTGCTAATAGGAACTACAAAAAGTTTGCAGGACAGATCGAACACGAGTCGTCTGAAATGAATGAGAGATGTTTTGTCGTCACCTTGATATGTAAAGACAATAGAAAAAAAAACAAACAAAATAAAGCAACCCCACATTAATGTGTAAAGTGGTTCTAAATCACGATCAAGAAGCAGGCAACAGATCTTTCAGTTGTAATTTAAAATGGCTTTTATATCCTGAATCTCCTTTATTATTGTGATGCAGATAAGACTATCCAGATTGTGCAAGCAAAATATTAAACAGCACTACACATTTTTTAAAATAAAAAAAAATCAATAATTTAATTAGGATCAAATTCTGTTTTGTAATCTTAAGGGCTAAATTCTTTATATGGATGACTGATTGACTGTGAGAGGGCCTGGTAGAGTCTGGAGTCCAGGGTGGGTTCAGGCTTGATGACCGGTGGTGGGATTGGTGAAAAATCCAGGACCAGTGCTGACCCAAGAGTCTGGGGAGTGTAGGGACTGGTGGTGGCCCCACAGGCAGCCAAAAGAGCAAGAGGAGTCGAGGACCAAGGCTGAGGGGGGTCTGGTGAGTGACCAGCAGAAGAGCCGGCGGGACCGATGGCAACTTGCAGAGAGACTGGTAAAGGCACCGGAAGCTGCCAGAGGAGCCCAAGATGAAGCAGCCTGATAGACTCGGGAGAACACTGGCCAAAGGTCTGTTGGAGGGGCCGGCGGGACTGCTGGCGACTGGCAGAGAGACCGACAATGGCACTGGAAGCTGCCTGCAGATCCAGAGGGTCAATGAGGGTCAGGAAGGACCTGGAGGTGCAGAGTTATGGAGTCCAGGGAGGACCAAAAAGAGCTAGAGAGACCTGGTCAGATGTTCCACAGAGTGTGTCTGAATAATAGTGTTGTTTGTCTGAATAATAGTGTTGTTTGTGTTTTAGCAGAGACTTGGAGAAAACTGGAAGTACCTGGGGATGGTGTGAGACGGGTAATAGCCGCTCATCCCAGTCACATGATCACAACCGGTACAGAGGGATGTTCTCTGTAGACTCCCAATTCCCTTGGAGGGAGAGTTCTCGGATCCTGAAGTGAAGAATTAGGATATAGGACCTGGGTTCTGTTTATGATGAGCTAGCTAAAATAAAGGTAGGCAAAGCAATGGGGCCGGATGGTGTACATCCGAAGATGCTGAAGGAACTTAGGGAAGTTCTGGTAGCTCTGCTCCCTCGAAGGATGCTAGGGAGCATAGGGAACGGTATGGTCAGTAGGAAAAAGGAGGTATTGATGCCCCTATATAAGACTTTGGCGAGACCTCATTTAGAATATTGTGTACCATTCTGGAGGCCGCACCTTCAAGAAGATATAAAAAGGATGGAGGAGGTCCAGAGGAAGGCTACTAAAATGGTATGCTGTCTTCATCATAAGGCGTATGGGGACAGACAAAAGATCTTAATCTGTATATTTTGGAGGGAAGGTGGGAGAGGGGAGATATGATAGACATTTAAATACCTACGTAATGTAAATGTGCATGAGCTGAGCCTCTTTCATTTGAAAGGAAACTCTGTAATGAGAGGGCATAGGATGAAATTATGAGTTGATAGGATCCGGAGTAACAACATAACATCACTTCGTGGTTCTAAACCGTGTAACCGTAAGTTCAACGCAGTTTACAAAATATTATAAATAAAAATAACATGGGAAACAAAATAGAACTATTTGGCCAAGTATTTCCAGAAGAGATAAGTTTTCAACTGGATTCTAAAATGTTTATAAGAACAAGCTATACGCAACAACGATCAAAATTCTTTTATCGTAGGAAGCTGCCTGAAATGCTAGTGTATGATCAAGAAATTTCTTGCTTTTATAACCCTGAACAGAAGGGAAAATGAACAGGGCATGTGATGTTCAACTATACTTATAAGATGCTATCAGAAATCTGTCGGCCATACACGACTTTATAGCAAAGTCAACCCAATTTAAACATAACGCAAGCTTCCATTGGGAGCCAGTGCAACTTGCGGTAGAATGGCGTCACATGGCTTCAGGCCATAGAACAGTCTGACCGCCATATTCTGAATTAGTCTAAGTCTGGCCATATCTTTATTAGTACTTGTCAGATAAACAATGTTGCAGTAATCAAGAAGACTCAGCAACAATGATTGAACCAGGAGTTTGAATATGGTCCTTTGGTCCGCAACTTCCATAAAGTATAATATCCCTTCTGTACCATAGCATCTATTTAATTTTTCATAGGAAGATGCTGATCAAGAACAACTCCCAATATTTTAATTGTTGGATGAATTGTGTAAAGTGTTGAGTTTATATTAATTGATGGTTCATGGGAAATTTGGGCGACAAAAATCTTAGTCTTATGATTTAGTTTAAGCTTAAATTCCTGCATCCATGAATCCATCAATTTCAGTACAAACTGAGGAAAAACTTTTTTCCAGAAAGGGTGATACTGTAGATGTGTGGAACAGTCTCCCAGTAGAGGTGGTGGAGACAGAGACTGTGTCTGATTTCAAGAAAGCCTGGGATAGGTATGTGGGATCTCTTAGAGAGAGGAAGAGATAATGATTACTGCGGATGGGCAGACTGGATGGGACATGTGGCCTTTATCTGCCATCAGGTTTCTATGTGCTGTTAGGAGTTTCATCATGAAAGAGACTCAAAGAGAAGACGGCATTCTGGCTGTTTTGTGGATTGGCATCAAGGGTCCAATGCCAAAATCATCTTTACAGATTCAGAAGGAAATGACAAAATCTGCATTACCAGCCAAACCATTCTTTATTACCATGGACTCAATATAGGACTCACTGCTGAGATTAGAAATTTTAGTTTCAATTAAATTGTCAGTTTTATCTTCTCAAACAGATACATGTTCCGTTAGATTGGAGATAATAGAGGAAAATATCTCAAAGCTGTAAACAAAGGTAGATTCTACTAATAAAGCTGTTAAGGAAATACTAGAGAAACAAGTTTGTCTTATTAAAGATAATGCTATGATACAAAATAAAACTGAAAATCTTGAAAATGCTCTGAGGAGGAGGACTTTTAAGGTTTATAAGTTTCCCAAAAATGTCATCAGTAGCTCCTTTGATGACTTTTACATATTATTGAGAAAGACATGGGGCAAGCCACTGCTTGCCCTGGATCGGTAGCATGGAATGTGGCTAGTCTTTGAGATTCTAGAACCTTGTAACTCTTTGGGATTCTAGAATCTTATTACTCTTTGGGATTCCGGAATCTTGCTACTCCATGGGATTCTGTATGGAATGTTGCTACTCTTTGGGATTCTAGAATCTTATTACTCTTTGGGATTCCGGAATCTTGCTACTCCATGGGATTCTGTATGGAATGTTGCTACTCTTTGGGATTCTAGAATCTTATTACTCTTTGGGATTCCGGAATCTTGCTACTCCTTGGGATTCTGTATGGAATGTTGCTACTATTTGGGATTCTAGAATCTTATTACTCTTTGGGATTCCGGAATCTTGCTACTCCTTGGGATTCTGTATGGAATGTTGCTACTATTTGGGATTCTAGAATCTTATTACTCTTTGGGATTCCGGAATCTTGCTACTCCATGGGATTCTGTATGGAATGTTGCTACTCTTTGGGATTCTAGAATCTTATTACTCTTTGGGATTCTGGAATCTTATTACTCTTTGGGATTCCGGAATCTTGCTACTCCATGGGATTCTGTATGGAATGTTGCTACTCCTTGGGTTTTGGCCAGGTACTAGTGACCTGGATTGGCCCCCGTCAGGACAGGCTACTGGGCTAGATGGACCATTGGTCTGACCCAGTATAGCTGTTCTTATGGTCTTACGTGAGCCAAGTATAAGACAATTAAGTCATTGTAACATCCCTGATGAGGTTGGCTCTGAGGCACTGCGGAATGAGGCATTATGACATCACAATCTCAGGTCTGGAATGTTGCTCTCATTGGGGTTCCGGAATCTTGCTGGAATGTTGCTACTCCTTGGGTTTTGGCCAGGTACTAGTGACCGGGATTGTCCACCGTGAAAACGGGCTACTGGGCTTGATGGACCATTGGTCTGATCCAGTACGGCTATTCTTATGGCCCAGATTCTATAAAAGATGCTTAAGGCACCTAGACCAGTGCGTCTAGTCAATCTAGGCCCCTAACTTAACACCCTCTTTTATCATGCAGCACAGGGTTTGAACCCATAGCCTCAGGGAGCTGAGGCTGTAGCTCTAACCACTACAACACATTCTCCTCCCATATAATATCAGAAATAAGTCATGCAGAACAAGCATTTTCCCTGTCTGTCATAGAAACATAGAAACATAGAAATAGACGGCAGATAAGGGCCACGGCCCATCTAGTCTGCCCACCCTAATGACCCTCCCCTACCTTTGCCTAGTGAATAGAGCCCACGTGTCGATCCCATTTGGCCTTAAAATCAGGCACGCTGCTGGCCTCAATCACCTGCAGTGGAAGATTATTCCAGCGATCAACCACCCTTTCAGTGAAAAATAATTTCCTGGTGTCACCTCGTAGTTTCCCGCCTCTGATTTTCCACGGATGCCCTCTTGTTGCCGTGGGTCCCTTGAAAAAGAAGATATCTTCTTCCGCTACGATGCGGCCCGTGAGATACTTGAACGTCTCGATCATGTCCCCCCTCTCTCTGCGCTCCTCAAGCGAGTATAGCTGCAGTTTGTCACGCTCTATTGTGCCTGGGACAATGTGGGATTAAGTGACTTGCCTAGGGTCACAAGGAGCAGCGCAGGATTTGAACACACAACCTCAGGGTGCTGAGGCTCTAGCTCTAACTCTACACCACACTCTCCTCCAGAAGGTTTGCAAGGATATCGTTCTTGGTTTTTTTTCCGTTGATCTGAAGAGCCCTTCATACTGCAAAATAGATTGCCAGGAAGACCATCAGGAAGTTACTATAGAATGTGTTTGACAGCTCCGAAGCAGCACAGCACAACCTCCCACGTGCGGAGTTTCCTCCTGCTCGCTGGCCTCCCACACTCTTCCTTTGTCAGTGTACCTTGTGCTTGCGCAAACAGCAAACTGGGGACACAGAAAGCAAAGCGAGTGCCACGGCACAGAAATGCAAAAACACAAAGCAAAGTGAAAATAAAGGTGCGGTGCATCAACTTCCGGCAACGAACAGTCAGCCTGTTGTTCTGAAATAATAGGGCTTCCTGATGTCGTAGAGATTGCTGAGTGACAGGACTTTTCGTCTTTATCAAGGGTGGGTGGTCGCAGTGATGGCTTTGTGAAAGGAACTCTGCCGGTGATAGCGGGGTGGGAATGAAGCCGTTTCCGCACTGTGACTGCTGACAAACTGATTCCGTTGCTGGCATTACTCGTGTGGGCTCTTGAGCAGAGATCTGTGCTGTAATTTTGTAATAGTGGCATGAGGGAATACAGGAGACAGACCGTGACACACAGAAGAATCATTAACAACTATGGAAATACTTTTTTTTTGTTTTTACAGAAAGAGTGGTAGATGTGTGGAACAGGTGGTGGAGACAGAGACTGTGTCTGAATTCAAGAAAGCCTGGGATCGGCACGTGGGATCTCTCAGACAGAGAAAGAGATAATGGTTACTGCAGATGGGCAGACTGGATGGGCCATTTGGCCTTTATCTGTCATCAGGTTTCTCTATTTCTATGTTACTCGTGGCAGTGAACAACTGGAGATATAGGGAAAGGGAAGAGGGGCAAAAGCGTGGTGAGGGGAGGAGTGGGAAGAGGCGGGA
This sequence comes from Geotrypetes seraphini, assembly GCF_902459505.1. Taxonomy (NCBI): domain Eukaryota; kingdom Metazoa; phylum Chordata; class Amphibia; order Gymnophiona; family Dermophiidae; genus Geotrypetes; species Geotrypetes seraphini. Next base: position 18,068,696 of record NC_047085.1, read on the forward strand.
CAGAGAGGAAGAGGGGTGATGGCGCCCCCACCAACATTGCGCCTGGGGCGGATTGCCCCCCCCCCCTTCCTATGCCAGACTTCCTCTCCTTCCTATGCCACTGTTCCCTGCTAATCACCTGCTGAGACTGAAAATAAGCATTTCTTACATTTTAACATGTTACTTTCCTTTCACTATTAATGAATGTAGAAAAAATATTTATTCCTTGGTTAGGGCTCTTCATCTTGGAAACGAGGCAGCTGAGGGGAGATGGGATTGAAGTCTACAAAATCCTGAGTGGAGTAGAACGGGTACAAGTGGATCGATTTTTTTACTCCATCAAAAATTACAAAGACTAGGGGACACTCGATGAAGTTATAATGAAATACTTTTAAAACCAATAGGAGGGAATTTTTTTTCACTCGGAGAATAGTTAAGCTCTGGAACACATTGCCAAAAGTTGTGGTAAGAGCAGATAGCGTAACTGGTTTTAAGAAAGGTTTGGATAAGTTCCTGGAGGAAAACTCCATAGTCTGTTATTGAGAAAGACAGGAGGAAGCACTGCTTGCCCTGGATCGGTAGCATGAAATGTTGCTTCTCTTTGGGTTTTGGCCAAATACTAGTGACCTGAATTAGCCACCATGAGAATAGGCTATTGGGCTTGATGGACCTTTGGTCTGACCCAGTAAGGCTTTTCTTATGTTCTTATGTGAGTCAAGTATAGGACAATTAAGCCATTATAACATCACTGATGAGGTTGGCTCTGAGGCACTGTGGAATGAGGAATTATGACATCACAATCTCAGCTCTGGAATGTTGCTCTCATTGGGATTCCGGAATCTTCCTATTCTTTGAGATGCGGAAATTTTGCTACTCCTTGGGTTTGGGCCAGGTACTAGGGACCTGGATTGGCAATCATGAGAACGGGCTGCTGGGCTTGATAGACCATTGGTCTGACTCAGTTAGGTTATTCTTATGTTCTTAACCTATCATCAACAAATAAGTTCAGTTGTACAAAAAATACTTCTACAAACTACGAATGATATGCTCTATTTCAACCTGCTTCTCTTAACATTCTAATTCACGCTTTAGTCATTTCTCAATTAGACTACTGTAATTCTCTTTATCAGGGTATCCATCTAAAAGAAATTAGATGATTGCAAAACAATACAAAATACAGCAGTATTATATAAGGCAAAAAAAATTTGATCACATTTCCCCGCTGCTAAAAGATGCCAACTGGTGAACTATTTCTCACCGCTTAACATTTAAAATTAGATTCCTTGTGTTCAAGTCAAGATTAAACCACTCCCCTGCTTTAATTGACAGATTACTTTTTCCTTACAATGCCCCAAGAGCTCTAAATTCTAATTGTCATCGTCTTTTATCCACTCCTTCTTTGTGTCATATCGCACCTCGGCAGCAGAAACCCGTGCAGAACTTACACCTTGAATGGTGAGACCTTGGCTAGGACTTCAACAGAAAGAGACTTGGGAGTGATCATCAGTGCAGACATGAAAGCTGCCAATCAAGTGAAGAAGGCTTCGGCTAAGGCAAGACAGATGCTAGGTTGCATCCGCAGAAGTTTCGTCAGCAGGAAGCCTGAAGTCATAATGCCATTGTACAGAACCATGGTGAGACCTCATTTGGAATACTGCGTGCAATTCTGGAGGCCACATTACCGGAAAGATGTGCTGAGAGTGGAGTCGGTTCAACGGATGGCCACCAGGATGGTCTCGTGGCTCAAGGACCTCTCGTACGAAGAGAGGCTGAAAAATTTGCGGCTCTACTATCTCGAAGAACGTAGGGAGAGAGGAGACATGATCGAGACGTTTAAATATATCACCGGCCGTGTAGAGATGGAAGAGGAGATTCTCTTTCTCAAGGGACCCTCGGCCACAAGAGGGCATCCGCTCAAACTCAGGGGCGGGAGATTTCATGGCGACACCAGGAAGTATTTCTTCACCGAGAGAGTGGTTGATCCTTGGCATGGGCTCCCGGTGCAGGTAATCGAGGCCAACAGCGTGCTAGATTTTAAGAGCAAATGGGATGCCCATGTGGGATCCCTTAGAGGGTTAAGTTAAGATCGGTCATTAGGAGTGGGATCTCTAGAAAAGTAGACTTGGGGGTGGGTCAGTAGAGTGGGCAGACCTGATAGGCTATGGCCCTTATCTGCCGTCTTTTTCTATGTTTCTATGTTAACTACAATACCATTTTTTCCGTCACAGTCAGTGGCATAGTAACGGGGATCTGGGGGTAGCTGTTCCAACCCGGGCGCCATGTTGGGGTGCAGGCACCCCTCCTCCTCTCTGCCCCGCCTCTTCCCATTCCTCCCCTCACCCCACGCACACACCCCTCTTCCCTTCCCCCGTAATTCTAGTTGCTCATTGCTGCGAGCAACAACTTTCAACGTGCTCCTCGCGACTGCATCATCACTCCCACGGATGTCACTTCTGGGTACTGCGCATAGAGGGAGAGCCGACGGGGTCATGAGGAGCACATTCTTGTTGCTCGCGGCAGTGAACAACCAGAGATACAAGGGAGGGGAAGGGGGGCAAGCACACAGTAGGGGGGGGTCTGAGAAGGAGCAGAAGGGATGGAAATGAGGGGAAGGGCACCACCGCCCCAGGCGCGTCTCACCCTCGCTACGCCGCTGGTCAAAGCATTGACATTATGGAACGCTATGCCCTCTCATCTTAGACATGAAAATTCCATATTCAAATTTAAAACAAACCTAAAAAGGATGCATATCATACATGAAGGAAAAAGATCATGATAGGCCCTATTACAATAGTTCCCTCCATCCATTTGTGTCTCCTCTCTATCATCACTTCCTCTTACTATATGGGGAGTGTGTGGAACATAAAAATTGCCGCTGCTGGGTCAGACCAGTGGTCCATCGTGCCCAGAAGTCCACTCACGCGGCAGCCCCCAGGTCAAAGACCAGTGCTCTAAATGAGTCCAGCCTCACTTGCGTACATTCCAGTTCAGCAGGAACTTGTCCAACTTTGTCTTGAATCCCTGGAGAGTATTTTCCCCTATGACAGACTCCAGAAGAGCGTTCCAATTTTCTACCACTCTCTGGGTGAAGAAGAACTTCCTTATGTTTGTACGGAATATATCCTCTTTTAACTTTAGAGAGTGCCCTCTCGGTCTCCCTACCTTGGAGAGGGTGAACAATCTGCCTTTTTCTGCTAAGTCTATCCCCTTCAGTATTTTGAATGTTTCGACCATGTCTCCTTTCAGTCTCCTCTTTTCAAGGGAGAAGAGGCCCAGTTTGTCTAATTTTTCATTGTACGGCAACTTCTCCAGCCCCTCAACCATTTTAGTTGCTCTTCTCTGGACCCTTTCGAGTAGTACCGTGTCCTTCTTCATGTATGGCGATCAGTGCTGGACACAGTACTCCAGGTGAGGGTGCACCAAGGCTCAGTACAGCGGCATGATAACCTTCTCTGATCTGTTCGTGAGCCCCTTCTTTATCATTCCTAGCATTCGGTTTGCCCCTTTTCGCCCCTGCACACTTCGCGCACGGCTTCATTGACTTGTCGATCAGAACTCCCAAGTCTCTTTCCTGGGAGCAGTGGTTAGAGCTACAGCCTCGGAACCCTGAGGTTGTGGGTTCAAACCCATGCTGCTCCTTGTGACCTTGGGCAAGTCACTTAATCCCCCCATTGCCCCAGGTACAATAGATAAAGTGTGAGCTCACCAGGACAGATAGGGAAAAATACTTGAGTATCTGAATGTGAACCACTCAGGCTATAAGTGGTATATAAATATAAAAACTAAATATTTCCCCCTCTCCTTCCTTCTTATTTTGTTTGTAGTTTGATGTTTCCCAGTAATTGTCTTTCTATGTATATATTCGATTATACTGGAAACCGCTCAGACCTTTTTTTTTTTTTTTTTGATGAGTGGTATATAAAGAATTAAATAAACTTCATATGCCCAAATAACACACACGGATTGCAGCATTAGATGTCTGGCAAAAGAAATCTAGGGACCCAGCATGCCAAGTATTTTGTTCTACGATTTGCCTGTACTCTCTTGGAATCCACTCCAGATTTCTCTGAGAACGGAATATAAATGGCACCTTAAAATTATTCTATTCTCTTCCATTCATTTCTCTCTCGTTCCCTCTCACAAGACTCCTCCCTACATGCTCACCCTCCCCAACTTCTATAGTGTTTCCTTCTGCTCCTAACGTTATTGCTCTCTCTTCCATTGTCTCAATTTTCACCCCTTCCTACTTAACATAAAAATAACCTTACTGGGTCATAACAAAGGTCCATCAAGACCAGCAGCCTGTTCTCATGGTGGCCAATCCAGGTCCCTAGTATCTAGCCAAAACCCAAAGAGTAGCAACGTTCTACACAGAATCCCATGTCTTTCTCAATAACAAACTATGGACTTATCCTCCAGGAAATTGTCCAAACCTTTCTTAAAAACCAGCTACGCTAACCGCTTTTACCACAACCATCCCTCTCATCTTCCCTCTCTCTACTACTTCTCTCTCCTTACCTTCTTCCATCTCTTCTCTTCACCCACCTCATGCCTCTCTCTTGCCCCATCTCTTTCCTTCCTCTTGCATTCCCCATCATTCACCTTTCCTTCCTCCTATACCACTAATCATCATTCCCGCACCTCACTGAAGCCCCTCCCCTACTACTCTCATCCCCATTCTTAGGTTCCCCTCCTTTCCCCATCTTTGCCGAATCCAGGTAAGGACACTGAGACCAGAGGTGAGCAGTAGGAGATGTATTAAATCGCACATCAGCTCCTGGTGCTCCAGGGCTTACCGGATCAGACCAATGGTCCATCAAGCCCAGTAGCCCGTTCTCACGGTGGCCAATCCAGGTCCCTAGTACCTGGCCAAAACCCAAGGTGTAGCAATATTCCATGCTACTGATCCAGGGCAAGCAGAGGCTTCCCCCATGTCTTAATAACAGACTATGGGCTTTTCCTCCAGGAACTTGTCCAAACCTTTCTTAAAACCAGCTACACTATCCGCTGTTACCACAACCTCTGGCAACGCATTCCAGAGCTTAACTATTCTCAGAGTGAAAAAATATTTCCTCCTATTGGTTTTAAAAGTATTTCCCTGTAACTTCATCGAGTGTCCCCTAGTCTTTGTCATTTTTGATGGAGTGAAAAATTGATCCACTTGTACCCGTTCTACTCCACTCAGGATTTTGTAGACACGCTGGACATGGGACAGAAATTTAAAACCGAGCCTCTGTCTTCTTCAGGTTTACGAGCAGGCTTGGGGGAGCCCTGTAGCATTGGGGCCCAGGGCAACTGTTATGGCGGCCTCAAGTCAGTTCTGAACAAATGGAGCTTAGCCGGATTGCTGTCCTGCAGGCCTGCGGCCTCCCTTTATAAAAAGTTATTTCTTGAGATTTCTGGTTCTCTTTCCTCTTATCCCTTTTCTAATTTGCCTATATAAAAAAAAAAAAAGAAGTCTTCCAATCCAGCCCCCACAGAGCACAAGGGGCTTGATGGGCCATAACAAACTAATCTACCCTGTCATTATTAATTAAAGAAGAATCAGGCATTATTGATTAAGGAAATCACCAGCAATCTCTGAACAAGTCAGAGGCATCCAGGGTTTAATCACTGCTTTAAGATAACGGTACAAATGGCTTTAAATGATTGCTAATATTGTTATGTGCCGAGGATCACTTACACAAATTATGACTGCGGAGTTAAGAACAAATCAATCTGGAAATAGACTTTGAGAGATAATTATCATAATACTGTAGTATTGTACACAGGGATGGGTTCAGATGCCAATGTGGACTAGAAATGCGCATGGGGGGGATTAAGCGACTTGCCCAAGGTCACAAGGGGCAGCTTGGGTTTGAACCTACATTCTCAGGGTGCTGAGGCTGTAGCTTTAACCACTGCACCACCCTATGTGGCAAGTTTGTTGATACAGAATACAGCGGTCAAATTGATCTATGGTCTGAAGAAATATGACCATGTCACGTTGTTTTATTGTGAACTGCACTGGCTGCCTGTGGAGACTCGGATATTGTTCACGTTGGGCTGTTTTTGCTACAAGGCTTTACAGGGGTGTCCAACCAGCGGCCCCGTGAAGTATTTTGTGCGGCCCCAGTCGAGTGCGATGCAGTGTTTTCCTCTGCTGCCCCTGGGTGTTTACCATCTTGCCGGCTCCCTCCTCTGTCTTGCTGCAGCGTTTGCGCGGTCCCAGGAAAAATTTTTGTCGGTCAATGCGGCCCAGGGAAGTCAAAAGGTTGGACACCCCTGCTTTATATGGTACAGCCCCTCTCTACTTAGCTAATAGATTTTCTATAGCCTCAGATAAACATAGCAGGGAAACCCACGCCTTGTTTAGTTTTTCCTCACACTTTAGCATTCCAGGCAGCTTCTTACGACAAAGAATTTCGATCACTGTTGCTTACAGCTCATTCTTAGACACATTTTAGAGCACAGCTGAAGGCTTATCTTTTTTTCTAAATACCTGGGTTAACTAATCTATTCTATTTCCTACCTCTTTACACCTTTGGACCGGCAGAAATAAAAGAATTATTCTGTGGACCGGCATCGGTCTATGGACCGGCGGTTGAAGAACACTGGGCTAAGTCGTGGGCCAGACCCCGCCCATCTCTACCCAATCTCCACCCCAGACCCCGTCCCATAATAGTACTAATTGCACCTTGCACCTAATTGCACCTTGCACGTCCCGTGCCTTATCTGGAAGCCTTCCTTCTGACGTTGCGACGTCAGAGAGAAGGCTTCCGGTTCAGGTGCAGGATACGCGTAGGAGCCGCTGCCCGCGGCTTTGTGCACTGAATCAGTGAGGAAGAGGGAGCTGGCTCCAAGATAACGCCGCATCGATCGCACCGTGGATCAGCGGTTGAAGAACACTGTTTTGGGCCTGATGCACGTGCTGGCCCTGTGGACCGGCAGGAAATTTCTGTGGACCGGCACCGGTCCATGGACCGGTGGTTGAAGATCACTGTCCTAGATTATGTTCACTGTTAATAACTTTTTGTACACCGCGTCGAACTTACGGTTACGTGGTTAATAAGCACATTGTTATGTTATGTTGCTGAGAAAGCAGCAAAAACTCTACTTTTACACCACCACCAAGCCTCAGGAACTGCCTCTGCTCTGCCTGCAATACCCACAAGGGGCCGATACATCTGCTTCAGGATAAGTAGATGCCTGCGATTCAGCAGTCCTGTCCATTTAAGTTGGAATTGCTATTTGTGCTTTTCTCCAATAATTTCTGATAAATTATTGCCAGTATCTGAATAACTTTTGGCTGTGCTCCCGAATCCTCCAACCCCTCCTAATCTTTTTCAGATAAATTTTGGCCGAACATTGCATTGTCTGGCCACAGCTTATCCATTAAGAGCACAGCATTTTAAGACAAAAACATTCACACAACCCCCCCTCCTTTAATAATGCGTAGCGCGGGTTTTAGCGCCAGCAGCGGCGGTAACTGCTAGCTTATTTCACTGTGCCATGGCTCTTTTTATTCTTTTAAGTCCTTGGTTCTGGGAACTCTCCCCAAAGCTCTTGCGGTAGGGCTCAAAACTCAGAGCATTTGGGTAAAACCTTGTGTTTATAAGAAAATGAAAACCTTGGATCAAAGGGAGAAATCCACAGTACGCTGAGATTTTCCATGGGTGACTCAGAACCATCTGGACTGCATTGTCTTGGGCTTACATACATTGGCTCCATTTGCCCATCACAGATAGAAACGACAGCTAGTAAAGACTAAATGGCCCATCTAGTCTGCCCATCCACAGTAACCATTATCTCTTTCTCTCTCTGAGAGATCCCACGTGCCTGGCTTGGGCCGGAAGATTTTTAAAGATATTTCTCACCCGATCTACGCCATTTGTCAATATTAATGATAATATAAACGGTATGCAGTTATTAGGAATATTAGATACAATAGAACTTTTAACTCCATGTGGGCATATCAAGCAGCAAAACTGTGGAAGGCATTACCAACTAATATTTAACCAACAATACAGGATGTCCGGGGCGGTACTTGTAGAGACCTCCCAGGAAAGGGACTTGGGAGTTCTGATCGACAAGTCGATGAAGCCATCCACACAATGTGTGGCGGCAGCAAAAAGGGCAAACAGAATGCTAGGAATGATAAAGAAGGGGATCATGAACAGATCAGAGAAGGTTATCATGCCGCTGTACCGGGCCATGGTACGCCCTCACCTGGAGTACTGCGTCCAGCACTGGTCGCCGTACCTGAAGAAGGACACGGTACTACTCGAAAGGGTCCAGAGAAGAGTGACTAAGATGGTTAAGGGGCTGGAGGAGCTGCCGTACAGCGAAAGATTCGAGAAACTGGGCCTCTTCTCTCTCGAACAGAGGAGATCGAGAGGGGACATGATCGAAACATTCAAGGTACTGAAGGGGATAGACTTAGTAGATAAGGACAGGTTGCTCACCCTCTCCAAGGTAGGGAGAACGAGAGGGCACTCTCTAAAGTTAAAAGGGATAGATTCCCTACAAATGTAAGGAAGTTCTTCTTCTCCCAGAGAGTGGTAGAAAACTGGAACACTCTTCCGGTGGCAGTATAAGGGAAAACACCCTCCAGGGACTCAAGACAAAATAGACAGGTTGTTCATCCTCTCCAAGGTAGGGAGAACGAGAGGGCACTCTCTAAAGTTGAAAGGGGATAGATTCTGTACAAACGTAAGGAAGTTCTTCTTCACCCAGAGAGTGGTAGAAAACTGGAACACTCTTCTGGTGGCTGTATAAGGGAAAACACCCTCCAGGGACTCAAGACAAAATAGACAGGTTGTTCATCCTCTCCAAGGTAGGGAGAACGAGAGGGTACTCTCTAAAGTTGAAAGGGGATAGATTCCATATGAACATAAGGAAGTTCTTCTTCACCCAGAGAGTGGTGGAAAACTGGAACGCTCTTCCGGAGTCTGTTATAGGGGAAAACGCGCTCCAGGGATTCAAGACAAAGTTAGACAAGTTTCTGCTGAACAAGAACGTGCGCTGGTAGGGCTAGTCTCAGTTAGGGTGCTGGTCTTAGACCAGAGGGCCGCCGCGTGAGCGGACTGCTGGGCATGATGGACCACTGGTCTGACTCAGCAGTGGCAATTCTTATGTTCTTATGTTCTTTAAATGTTTGGAAAAAAAGACCTAAAGGCCTATCTTATTCAAGAATTTGTTACGAATGATTCCTAAATATTGTAATACAACTTCTGTCTTCAGCCAAGCCTATTACATGCCCCCTCAGACCCTATTCCCACCCCTCTACTCGACCCCCATCTCACATACTCTTATCCCTCCTATATGCCATATTCTCAATCTATCTGTTTCCACTGCAACTATCCCAGCTGCCTTCAAACATGCGGTGGTTAAGCCGCTTCTCGAAAAACCCTTGCTGGACCCCCACCTGTCCGTTCAACTATCGCCCCGTTTCCCTTCTTCCTTTCCTATCCAAGCTACTCGAGTATGCTGTTCTCTGTCGCTGCCTGGACTTCCTTTCAACTCAACAGATTCTCGATCCTCTACAATCTGGCTTTCACACCCAACACTCCACAGAGACTGCCCTCACTAAAGTCTGCAGTGACTTGTTCATGGCCAGATCTAAGGGCCTTTACTCGATCCTCATCCTTCTTGACCTGTCTGCTGCCTTTGATACTGTTAATCACAGCTTACTCCTTGATACGCTGTCCTCGCTTGGATTGCCTCCTACCTCTCCCAACGCACCTTTAGTGTATGTGTTGGTGGGTCCTCTTCTGCTGCTACCCCGCTAGCGGTTGGTGTACCCCAGGGTTCTGTATTAGGACCTCTTCTTGTCTCTCTCTACACCTCTTCCCTCGGTGCCCTGATCTCCTCCCGCGGCTTCCAGTATCACCTATATGCTGATGACTCCAAGATCTACCTCTCTACACCTGAAATTTCACCTAGAGTCTCTGCCTGTTTGGCTGACATTGCTGCCTGGATGTCCTGCCGTCATCTGAAACTAAATATGTCCAAGACTGAGCTGCTCCTCTTTCCTCTTAAACCCTCTATTCTTCCCCCTTTCTCCATCTTGGTAAATAATACTGTCATTGTTCCAGTCTCCTCTGCTTGCAGCCTTGGAGTCGTCTTCGATTCCGACCTCTCATCCAACAAGCTGCTAAGACCTGTCGCTTCTATCTCTTCAATATCACCAAAATTCACCCCTTCCTCTCTAAGCAGAGTACCCGGACCCTTGTCCATGCTCTTGTACCCTCACGCTTAGATTACTGCAGTCTACTTCTAATTGGTCTCCCGCAGTGTCGCCTCTCCCTTTTGCAATCTGTGCAAAACTCTGCTGCACGATTCATCCTCTACCAATGAGGCTACACTTATGTCACCCCTCTCCTTAAGCCCGGAGTACAGATGGACAAGGAAGGAGGCCTAGTGGTTAGAGATGCAGCCTCAGCACCCTGAAGTTGTGGGTTCAAATCCCACACTGCTCCTTGTGACCCTGGACAAGTCACTCAATCCTCCGTTGTCCCAGGTACATTGGACTATGGGGCTTATAATCAAAAGTTAAATACATCTAAAATCCCACCCAAGTCAGCACTTGGACAATCTATAAGACAGGTTGTCCAAGTGCCAATAATCATAACAGCTTTTTTGGACATATCCAGGGACATTTTAGGCCTCTGAATCCTGCTGTGCGCCCAGAGCTGAAAGGGGGTGTTTTTGGAGGAGTAGTTAGGGTGGGATGTGGGCCGACCTAGACTTAGTCATCCTGCAGCGATAATCGAATGTTTGACGAGACTGCCTAGATGAAACTTTTGCGTTGTGAGTTAGATGATGTAAAGACAGGTATAAGTACCCAAAAGGTATCCAAAGTGACCAGATAACCACTGCAGGGACAAAGTAAAGGCCCCCACACACTCCCCCAATGATCATTGACCCCTCACCATCACCACAAAAAATCGGAATAAAAATGTATAGAGAGGAGGACCCAGGCCCATAAGCCACTCTAACCGCTGCATTCATGGTGGAAAATGTGAGTCCACCAAAACCCTACTGTACTGCCATACATAGGTGGTATGTGCAGCCATAAGGGCTATTGAGGTTGTAGACAGGTGAGTGTAATGGGTTTGGGGGGGTATTTTGGGGGGCTCACCATAACCTATAAGCGACTTCTGGTGAGATGTTTATGTTGCACCCTTTTTGTGAAATTCACAGCAGTGCCTTGTAAGGTGCCCCACTACTCTGTTGCCGTGTCTGGGTGTCCAGTCCATCACTTTGCTGGTCCCTCCCACGTCCAAAAGGTCTTGTTCTAGGCGTTTTTAACTTGGATGATTTTTGGATGAGAGTGGGGTATACAGATAAATTACTTAGCGGTCTGGACAATCAAATGGCTGGACATACAAGTAGACGATTCTAAAAGTCTGTCCCCATACACCTTATGATGAAGACCACAGACCATTTTAGTAGCCTTCCTCTGGACCGACTCCATCCTTTTTATATCTTTCTAAAGGTGCGGCCTCCAGAATTCTAAATGAGGTCTCACAAAGTCTTATACAGGGGCATCAATACCTCCTTTTTCCTACTGGCCATGCCTTTTCCCTAGCATCCTTCTAGCTTTTGCCATCACTTTTTCAACCTGTTTGGCCACCTTAAGATCATCACATGCAATTACACCCAAGTCCCGCTCTTCTGTAATGCACATAAGTTCTTCACCCTCTAAACCAGGGATAGGGAACTCCGGTCCTCGAGAGCCATATTCCAGTCGGGTTTTCAGGATTTCCCCCCATGAATATGCATTGAAAGCAGTGCATGCAAATAGATCTCATGCATATTCATTGGGGAAATCCTGAAAACCCAATTGGAATATGGCTCTCAAGGACCGGAGTTCCCTACCCCTGCTCTAAACAATACCTTTCCCTTGGGTTTTTGCAGTTGAAATGTATGATATTGTATTTCATAGCATTAAATTTTAGCTGCCAAATTTCAGACCATTCTTAAAGCTTCACCAGGTCTTTCTTCATGTTGTTCACACCATCCTGGTTGTCTACTCTATTTCAGATTTTGGTATCAACTGCAAAGAAGCATATCTTACCCGACAACCCTTCAGCAATATCGTTTATAAAAATGTTAAAAGGAACAGGCCCAAGAACAGAACCTTGAGGCACACCACTGGTAACATCCCTTTCCTCAGAGCGATCTCCATTGATCAATACCTTCTGTCGCCTTCCACTCAACCAGTTTCTGACCCAGCCCATCCTGAGGGCACTCAGTTTATTTATTATACATCTGTGTGGAACACTGTCAAAGGCTTTGCTAAAATCTAAATACACCACATCTAGCACACATCCTCTATCCAATTCTCTGGTCACCCAGTCAAAGAAATTGATCAGATTTGTCTGACAAGACCTACCTCTAGTGAATCCATGTTGCCTCCAGTCCTGTAATCCACCGGATGCCAGAAACTTCACCATTCTCTGTTTTAAAAGTGTTTCCATTAATTTGCTTACCACAGAAGTCAGACTTACTGACCTGTAATTCCCTACTTCTTCCTTACTTCCACTTTTGTGGAAAGGGACCATATCCGCCCTTCGCCAGTCCTCTGGTTCCACTCCCAACTCTAGAGACTCATTGAAAACGGTCAGTCAGCGGAGCTACCAGAACTTCCCTAAGTTCCTTCAGCACCCTGGGATGTACACCATCCGGCCCCATTGCTTTGTCTACCTTTATTTTAGCTAGCTCCTCACCAACACAACCCTCAGAAAATCGATCAGGGTCTATTACTCCTCTGTCCTTATTCATGTTTGTCTTCTGCAGTCCTGCTGCCCGCGCTTCAGTTAAGCAATTCGGCCTTTTCTTTATCAGCTTTGAGTCTCACAATTCCACTTTTGTACATCTTCCTATTGCTAATATATCTAAAAAATGTCTTGTCTCCCCGTTTTACCGTGTCAGCTATTTTTTCTTCCATTTGCATCTTTGCTTTCCTGACTACAAGACCAGCTTCTCTTAACTTTTCCAGGTATTTTTGCTTGTCTTTCTGCGATCTTTTGTAGTTTATGAAAGATAACCTCTTATTCCTTACCTTCTCAGCTACTACTCTTGAGAACCAAAGCGGCCTTCTTTTCCTCCTACTTTTACTTACTTGCCTCACAAAAAGGTTTGTCACCCTTACAATCGCTCCTTTCAGTTTTGCCCACCGCATTTCCATTCGTTCCAGACGTTCCCATCCAGACAATAATTCCTTGACGTAAATCCCCATCCGAACAAAGTTAGCCCAGTATCCCATCTTCACGGAGGCCAATCCAAGTCACAATTACCTGGCAAAAACCCAAATAGGAGCAGTATTCCATGCTACTATCCCATGTCTGTCTCAACAGCAGACTATAGACTTTTCCTCCGGGAATCTGTCCAAAGCTATGACTAAAGGTGGGAAACAGGCCAGAGTAGGGTGTTGGCTCAGATTTTAATGACAAGTCTTCAAACTGGCTTCATTCTGATCCAAAGCCCATCAGAACAAAGTCAACGAAAACTTCCAAAATATGAACTTGATAACTCCATCACCATCACCACCACCACCACCATCTCCCTCTCCACAGCTCACTGATGACTTAGACTAACTAAACCAACTCCTGCACCTTTAATTTTGTCTATGAATTTCTCATTAAAGAATTCACCACACTTTGAAGTGTCACAGGTATTAGTCATGATGTTAGGATCCCAGAAACACTGTATTTTTTATCAGATATTTTTAAGCGACGTGTGTGCAGGTGACAATTTTTCAACCCACATTTCTTAACATTTCAGCTGACCTGAAAACTAGCCAAAAAAGAATTGTCAGCCCCGAACAAAAGGATGCTGCTGTATTGACCTTTATTATTTTATCTGTAAGTGAACCAACACACAAACCTTGTACTTTAGTTCCAAAACACCCAACATACCAAACTTTTAAGGTGTCAAAATTATGTTATTTTATTTAAGCATTTCTATACCACTTATAGCCTAAGGCACTTTGCCCTATCGGTCCTGGTGGGCTCACACTCTATATAATGTACCCGGGGCAATGGGAGGATTAAGTGACTTGCCCAAGGTCACAAGGAACAGTGTGGAATTTGAACCCACAACCTCAGGGTGCTGAGGCTGTAGTTTTAACCACTGTGCCACACTCTCTCCCCCCCCCCCCCCCCCCCCCCCCCCCAAAGATAATTTTGTAACAGAAACAGCCATTAGGATGGCAAAATGGTTTAAGCCACAGGTGTCAAAGTCGGTCCTCGAGGGCCGGAATCCAGTCGGGTTTTCAGGATTTCCCCAATGAATATGCATGAGATCTATGTGCATGCACTGCTTTCAATGCATATTCATTGTGGAAATCCTGAAAACCCAACTGGATTACGGCCCTCGAGGAGGGACTTTGACACCCCTGGTTAAGCGATCAACTTCTCATCCAATGGAAATGTGCTCACTTGGGTTCGAGCCCCACTCCTAGTAGAATGCAGGTGGGCAGTGGCTCAATGTTAGAGCTGCTATCGCAACACTCTGAGGTTGTAAGATCAAATCCCACTACTGCTCCTTGGGTAAGTGTTTATAAAAAGGATATCTGTGAACAGATATGAAATGCAATATCATACATTTCAGCTGCAAAAACCCAAGGGAACGGTATTGTTTAGAGACAGGGGTAGGGAACTCCGGTCCTCGAGAGCCGTATTCCAGTCGGGTGATCAGGATTTCCCCAATGAATATGCATGAGATCTATTTGCATGCACTGCTTTCAATGCATATTCATGGTGGAAATCCTGAACACCCGACTGGAATACGGCTCTCGAGGACCGGAGTTCCCTACCCCTGGTTTAGAGGGTGTGGTGCAGTGGTTAGAACTACAGCCTCAGGTTTGAGCCTGTGAAAGGCTCATACTATGCCACATTATTCAATAATTAAGCTCTTCTTTTCACTTACACTACACCCTGCCTGTGTCTGTGAGGGGTTCCATGCCTGCCCATCAGCCATGCTGCCACAGGGCCCTTTTGCTAAACTTTAACATGTGCTAATGGCGTGCCGTGGATCGCCAGAAGAACTAACAAATCGATTCTGGAAGAGATCAAACTAGGTATGTCACTCGAAGCCCAAACGATGAAGTTACGACCGTCTTATTTTGGTCACACCATTGGAGGAGAGAGATCACCGGAGAAGGACATCGTGTTTGCGAAGATCAAAGAAACCAGGCGAAGAGGGCGGCCTGCAATCAGATGGCTGGCCACGTTGGAAATGACCAAGGGGATGACGCTGGAGGACCTCTCCGGACTAACACAAAACCGATTTCTTTGTAGATCCGCAATTCATCAAGCCGCTAGGACTCGAGCACGAATCAATGGCACGCAACAACAATAGACATTAGCATGTGCTAAGCGCCAGGTGGCCCATAGGTATAAAATGAAATACATAGCTTTAGCATATGCTAATTCCGTTAACAAGTGCTAAGCTTTCGCAAAAGGGCCTATCCCATCTGTCCTTTCAAGTGTGCGGATTGAATTTCGGGTTTTGTGTATAAATTTTCAGATTGGTACTTGACAATTGCCCTGTGGCTCTGCACTCTGCTGGTATCGCCCTATGCGTGCGTTACGCTCTTAGGATAGGATGTGTCTGGGAGAGCCTCCCTGAGCCAAGTTAAGCTCTCCGTCAGCCGTAAGACACCATTATCAGTGCAGGGCCCGGTATATCGGAATGCAATTATATGGATAAACATATTATGTGTGGAAACCCTGCTTCCCCTTCACTCTCCCCTCCCCCCATGGCTAACTCACCCTCCCAGTCGTAGGCTCCAGTCTCCCCAGAGGAGCCCATACAGAGGTAGCATCATACCGCCAGGACAGAGAAACATTCTCTCCACAGCTTCCAATAGGCACCCTTGATCCCCCTGTAGTCTTCCGTGGAGCCTAGTAGCTCCAATCAAACTATTTCCTAGAGAATGACATGTGACAAAATTTGTCACCGTTCCCGTCCCCGCAGATAACCGCGGGAAATAATCCCATGTCATTTTCTAGTGTCTATTTCAACCTCGGTCCTTCTACATCAGCATTCTTCAAAGCAAAGCTTGCGGGTCAGTGGTTGTGGCCATTCATACTCTGATTCTTATGTGAGCCAAGGATAATGAAGCCATTGTGATATCACTGATGTGATTGGCTCTTAGGCACTGGTGGAATGAGGCATTATGACATCACAATATCTGCTCCTGATATCAGAGACTGTCATTCTGTAGTGTCTGTTTCAACCTTGGTCCTTCTACACCAGCATTCTTCAAAGCAAAGCTTGCAGGTCAGTGGTTGTGGCCATTCATACTCTGATTCTTATGTGAGCCAAGGATAATGAAGCCATTGTGACATCACTGATGTGATTGGCTCTTAGGCAATGGTGGAATGAGGCATTATGACATCACAATATCTGCTCTGGATACCAGAGACTGTCATTCTGTAGTGTCTGTTTCAACCTCAGTCCTTCTACACCAGCATTCTTCAAAGCAAAGCTTGCGGGTCAGTGGTTGTGGCCATTCATACTCTGATTCTTATGGGAGCCAAGGATAATGAAGCCATTGTGACATCACTGATGTGATTGGCTCTTAGGCAATGGTGGAATGAGGCATTATGACATCACAATATCTGCTCTGGATACCAGAGACTGTCATTCTGTAGTGTCTGTTTCAACCTCAGTCCTTCTACACCAGCATTCTTCAAAGCAAAGCTTGCGGGTCAGTGGTTGTGGCCATTCATACTCTGATTCTTATGTGAGCCAAGGATAATGAAGCCATTGTGACATCACTGATGTGATTGGCTCTTAGGCACTGGTGGAATGAGGCATTATGACATCACAATATCTGCTCTGGATACCAGAGACTGTCATTCTGTAGTGTCTGTTTCAACCTCAGTCCTTCTACACCAGCATTCTTCAAAGCAAAGCTTGCGGGTCAGTGGTTGTGGCCATTCATACTCTGATTCTTATGGGAGCCAAGGATAATGAAGCCATTGTGACATCACTGATGTGATTGGCTCTTAGGCACTGGTGGAATGAGGCATTATGACATCACAATATCTGCTCTGGATACCAGAGACTGTCATTCTGTAGTGTCTGTTTCAACCTCGGTCCTTCTACACCAGCATTCTTCAAAGCAAAGCTTGCGGGTCAGTGGTTGTGGCCATTCATACTCTGATTCTTCCCTCTCTCTTTAAAGAATGACATGAAGATGGTTTCCCGCAGTTATCCGCGGGGACGGGAACGGTGATGAATTTTGTCACCGTGTCATTCTCTACTATTTCCTTCATGCCAGTTTTCCAGACCACCAGCGAGGGGGGGGTGGGGGGAGACTGGTCCATCCAATGGTGCATGACCGCCCTTCTTCGCCAACAGCAAAGCAACTGATATAAATTTACACTGCTTAGCAGCTAGACCAGGCCTGCACAACTCCGGCCCTCGAGGGCCGAATCCAGTCGGGTTTTCAGGATTTCCCCAGTGAATTTGAATGAGATCTATTTGCCTGCACTGCTTCCATTGTATGCATATTGATATCATGCATATTCATTTGGGAAATCCTGAAAGCCTGGCCTGGCAAGGCCCGAAGTTGAGCACCCCTGAGCTAGACCTTGATGCTCCAATTCCGTGAGATTGCCCAGGACCAGAATAGTATAAGAGACCATTGTGCCCAAAAATAGCAACTGTTGCATCCAGCACCCCATTCCAGTAATCACTCAGAGAAACACATTCAACCAACATATATAGAAAAGTGCCTGTAGCCACCTTGCATTTGTCACATTCTGCCCCCACCCATAACCCAGCCTGTGCTCCCCTACTCATAGTATAATAGGCCCTATGAAGTGTCTTAAATTGTATTTCTTGTAATTGGGCAGTGCGAGAGCAAAGGGAGATATATGCAAAGCAATCTAACATGTCTGTGGCCGTGAGTTCTTGATCAAGATTGCTGGACCAAGTTTTGGCCAGCATGGCAAAATAGGGTAATTGCCTCTTTTCCCTCCTCACCTTGTACCATAACGAAACAGAGTTCAAAGAGATGGGGATGTGTAGAACATAAGAACATAAGAACTGCCGCTGCTTGGTCAGACCAGTGGTCCGTCGTGCCCAGCAGTCCGCTCCCGCAGCGGCCCTTAGGTCAAAGACCAACGCCCTAACTGAGTCTAGCCTTACCTGTGTACGTTCTGATTCAGCAGGAACTTTTCTAACTTTGTCTTAAATTCCTGGAGGGTGTTTTCCCCTATAACAGCCTCCGGAAGAGCCTTCTGGTTCTCCACCACTCTCTGGGTGGAGAAGAACTTCCTTACGTTCTATGGAATCTATCCCCTTTCAACTTTAGAGAGTGCCATCTCGTTCTCTCTACCTTGGAGAGGGTAAACAAACTGGCTTTATCTACTAAGTCTAAGTTTCGTTCATGTTCCCTCTCAGTCTCCTCTTTTCAACAGTATCCACCCATGGGAATTTCCCCCCAGTGGGCTGTTCCCTACGCAATTGATGAAAGTAATGTCGGCACTGGAGATATGTAAAGATAGGCATATGAAGTGTTTTCCAACTCTACTGTTGGTGATCATAAATGGGAAAGGCACCCTGCCCCAGTTCTTCACATTGGCCCATGTATGTGCCCGTGCCATAGAAGGGCAGTGTCCTGTGGAATTTCCCCTGCCCCGGGAGGAAATCCGGGTTATCATAAAAGGTTAATTAGCCCAATTATTACAATTGCCCCCTATGTTGCCTCGCCATCACTTCCAAGCCCTCTTGAAATCACCAAAATATGGATTGGAAAGTTTAAGATGCTGTAACTGCCCAGCCCTTAACAGTAGACATGCCAGGGGGTGATGCGGGAAAGTCCAAGAAGCAATCAATCCCTCTGGTGCATAACACGCACCCCGTATGTGTACTTCATGCACCCAGCATAATAGTGTGGCTACATTACAAAGCCGGAGATCTGGAAGACTTAACCTGCCCCTTCTGGGCAAATTTCCAAAATCCAATCCAAACACGTTTAGATGCCCATATAAAGGTTCCAATCAGGGAACGAAAAACTTTTTCGTCTCCATTTCCAATCCATAGTGGAATCATCTGGAGTGGATAAACCAGTTTAGGGAGTAAGACCATGTTGGCAAGTGCTACCCGACCTAGTAACGAAAGAGGAAGATCTCTCCATTTGGTACAAAATGTTTTGACTTCATCCAGTCGGTTGGTGACATTTCGTTTATACACCTGAGGCCACTCAGCACCAAGATATTTCAACTCGGAAGTCACCCACTGGAAAAGGAACCCAGAAGCTGCCCTAGACAATGGGTTAGACACCAGCATGGCCTCTGACTTACTAAAATTTATAAACAGACCTGAGAAGGACCCAAGGTGTCTAATCAAGGTAATAAGCTTGGAAATCGTGGACTAGGCACCTTTAATAAAAAGCAGCATGTCATCCGCAAACATTGCAATTTTACACTCCTCAGATCCAACTTTCAGACCTGAGAAATCCGGAGAGGCACGGATCATGATGCGAGCGGCTCCAGGGAGAGCAAGAAGAGCAGCAGAGATAGAGGACAACCCTGGCGAGTGCCACGCTGAAGTGGAAAAGACTCTGACCGGCTGGTATTAATTAAAATTTGAGCCGCTGGGTTCCTATAGAGGCAGGCGACCCATTGCCAAAACGGGCCCTCTATACCACACTTAGAAAGCACCCAAAAAAGAGAGTCCCACGTAACCTTGTCAAAAGCCTTCTCACTAGGATATCATCTCCTGCCCATCCCTGTCCCTCCCTCAATGCATGCAATGCTCTTATAATATTAGAGGAAGCAAATCTGCCTGGTACAAATCCAACCTGATCCTTATGGATGAGATTGGGGACAATTGTAGTAAATCTGCGTGCCAGGATAGCAGTAATGACTTTCATGTCTTGGTTGAAAAGTGAAATTAGACGATAAGACCCTAAGAGCTCCAGGTTGGGAAAAACTGTAATATGCACATGGTTCTGCTCCGGGCATAGATTACTACCCTGTCGAAAGTTTGCACAAGTGGCCGCTAAGGCCGATCCGACTTGGTCACACAAGATTTTATAAAATTCAGGGCCTGTACCATCTGGGCCAGGAGCCTTTGCCAGTTTAAGTTTACCAATAGCCTGATTGACCTCCCGAGCTGTTACAGGACTATTCAGGAAAGCCAAGTGTTCAGGCGATACCCAAGGCAATGTGATAGTACTAAAAAAACGGACCCCTCTGCACCTCATCGTATGGGCTCCTACTATACAGATCTTTGTAAAATTGCTTCTTTATAAAGGTCCACACCCTGTATGAGAGCCCCCCACCCCACCCCCCCGTGCGCAACTGATTTATCCTAGTCACCCGTCTCTGAGGTTTCACCAAGGATGCTAGTAATTTCCCCTCTTTGTTTCCCCAGCAGTGGCAATTATACTTATAAGCATCAATGTGGGTAACGGCTTTCTCGGTCAAGATGGTATCAATCTGTGATCCAACTGACTATGAACAAACTTAATTGAGTTCTAATTATGCTCAAGACCTAAAACACCCAAGACACTACTTGTGATGTTTTTCATGTCCTTCCTGGGGTGAAGTGTTCATCGTCGGCCTTGTGCAGGGCTTATAGTTGACAAACTAAATATTTTTATATATATACTTAATTGTGGTGGAATATTCTTCTACAGAAGAGCACTTAACTTAAAGCCCGATGGCTACCCAGCCGTTTCACTGGTAAGTTTCCTCAGGGGCTGTAGCTCTGCTCCAACGCACTTTTGTCTACTTAGATGTAAGAATGCTCGGGTGCTCCTCTCACACCACTGCAACAGGACACGATGAACACTTCACCCCAGTAAGGACACGAAAAACATCACAAGTAGTGTCTTGGGCATTTGAGATCTTAGAACTCAATTAGATCTTAGAACTCAATTAAGTTTGTTCACAGCCAGTTGGGAATTCATCAATTGAGCAAATGGTTTTTCCACAGCCAGAGTGGATCACTCCATTTGTGAACATTTAAATATTGTTCCCGATCTCAGGCTTGTCCGGATGTGGCAGAAAGACGTCGTTAGACGCTCAGTCGGTAAGTAAGCTTAAGCAAGGCTGTTAGCCAAAACTCTGGCCGTGTCGGGTCTTTTGAATAAAGAAGATTTTAGTCCCATTTTTTTTAGGCCTTTGTGCTCTTTATTTGGCTTATTGTTCACTGTGCACTTGACAATATCCCTTTCCTTTGTGTTGACTTAGAATTCAGTTTATAAAATGTTGATATCAGTATCAAATCTAGATGACATATTTTTGTCTATTTTGTTTGAGATATATTAAACAGCAGGCAATTATACCATGCACAGAGTAAATCTATGAAGCTATTTCACTTCATTTGTACAAACCTAATGCAAACAAGAAATGTTTCCATCTGATTTGCCTCTTCTTAAGTCAACTCAGCTAAAATTGATATTCTGAAAAATTATAAAAATGAAAATACTTCATGTATCTGTGAATACATTCATCATCTTGTCTATAACAACAAAACCTATAATTATTTTAGTACCTTTTCAAAAGAATAACACAATTTAAAAAAAAAAAATTTCGACAGCGATGTGCACAATCGATAAAGTCAATTCTTACCGCCAAGATGTGATAGAAAACATGAATCAATGTCTCTTTCCTAAACAACCAAAGTCACAACCTCCCAAATTCTCTAAAGACTGCGAAAACGTGGGAATGACATGGAGCACGCAGGGGGGTCATTTGCATGTGCAACTGAGCCTCTGAGCACACACAAGTGTGATTCAATGATGTCACAGGCATGCACGCGACACCCTGTTGCGTCCGTGCCGCAACCTGAGCGTGAAGCTTTTTAAAACCCAAAGTCCTCTAGAGCAGTGGTTCCCAACCCTGTCCTGGAGGATCACCAGGCCAATCAGGTTTTCTGGCTAGCCCTAATGAATATGCATGGAGCAGATTTGCATGCCTTTCACTTCCATTATATGCAAATATCTATCATGCATATTCATTAGGGCTATCCCAAAAACCCAACTGGCTGGTGGTGCTCCAGGACAGGTGCCTAGTGATAGCTAAGCACGCCTAGGGCTGCTAGGCATGTTTCTATAAAGGTCGCCTAGATGCTGATTGACAGCCACGCAGAGCACTGCCTACAAATGTACGCGTGCTTAGGCACCATTTAGAGAATCAGACCCGTTGCGCCTCTTTGCAAATTCGTGTACCGCTTGCACACTAACCCCCTCTTCTACAAAACCGCGCTAGCGGTTTGTAGCGCAGAGAGCCGCGCTGAATGGCCTGCGCTGCTCCCGACGCTCATTGAGTTCCTATGAGCGTCGGGAGCCACGCGGGCCATTCAGCGCGGTTCCCCGCACTAGAAACCGCTAACATGGTTTCATAGAAGGTAGTCTGGTCACATACTTTCGAGTTGCTTACTTTTGTGGGTGCCCGGTAGTGGAGAAATTATAAACAAGCATTTTGGAATGCCTGCTAGCAGCTCAGTTGAAAGGATGGAGTCGGTCAAGATGGAAGGCTACTAAAATGGTATGCGGTCTTCGTGATAAGGCGTATGGTGACAGACTTAAAGATCTCAAGCTGTATACTTGGGGGGAAAGGCGAGAGAGGGCAGATATAGAGACATTTAAATACCTGCATGGCATAAATGCACATGAGTTGAATCTCTTTCATTTGAAAGGAAGCTCTGGAATGAGAGGGTATAGGACAAAGTTGAGAGGCGATAGGCTCAGGAGTAATCTGAGGAAATACTTTTTTTACAGAAAGGGTGGTAGATGCGTGGAACAGTCTCCCAGAAGAGGTGGAGGAGATAGAGACTGTGTCCGAATTCAAAAGGGCCTGGGATAGACACATGGGATCTCTTGGAGAGAGAAAGAGATAATGGTTTCTGAGGATGGGCAGACTGGATGGGCCATTTGGCCTTTATCTGTCATCATGTTTCTATAACCATAAAGCTCTATGACCTCACAATGCAGGTGTAGAGAGCCTTAGCCAATAGGGAGAGGAGGAGATAGTGGATACTGCGGATGAGAGACCGGATGGGCCATTTGGCCTTTATCTGCCATCATGTTTCTATGTAATAATAATAACTTTATTCTTTTATACCGCCATAACCAAAAGTTCTAGGCGGTGTATGCGCTATGGCAGTGTCTCTCACACTTTTTTTTAGCTCCAGCACACTAAACGGAGCAAAAGTTTTGTGGCACATTATAATCAAAATTATAAAATTGCAAAACCAACAAAAAAGTAAATTTGAGAGTTATTTATTTAAAGTTCTTTAAGCTATGTACAGGTAATCAGTGCGATGGATGGGCTTGTTTTTGAGTGCAAATTAACTCAAAACGCGGCTCGATAGTTGACAAGCAAATACGCATTTCATCATCCACCATCCAAGTTCGCAAAGATTAGAAGATCCAAACGGTAACAAAGCCTTGATAGCCTTGTTGCTCAAATTAGGATAACTACTGCGTAAAAAATGAAAATAAAAATTACTTGCAGTTAATGTTCAAGGACCAATCACATCAAAGAATGATGCTTGTCCGGGCGGTTATATCCTTATGCACACAGACACTCTTAACATTGACTCATCTATGTTAGTGTATACTTATGAAGGGAGTTTTATTTTTTTTAAAAAAAGCTAAATTCTGGAATCTCTTGTGGCAAACCCAGAATCTGTTTGGGACACATCATTCTGCTGTGGCACACAGTTTGAGAGACACTGGGCTACGGAAAACCACATATACTCTGGTAGCCAGAGAAGCTCATTTTCAATCCTGTTAGTTTACCCTGGTAAATGTCTTTGAAAACTGTGTTCCACAAATGCATGTTAAATAACTCATATCACATCACATTTTCGCTGGGTTCTTTCATTTAGCCAGCTTCAGTTTTTCGTACTGACTCCTGAGACTGTCTCCGAGGTTATCGACACTCTAAAGGCAGTGCATATGATAATCTGCTTAAGAACCCAGCTAACTGACTGATGCCAGTTTTCTTTGGGTGCAATAATCTTGACAGGTTGCAGAACGAGAGTTACTATTACACAAAGAAGATCTGTTCAGATCCATCAGGACTGAGAAAAACGCTGCCAAGTTCTGTGCGAGGGAAGCTTGAGATCCAAGGAAGAATGACAAACAGAACGAACAGAAAAGAGAGATGGAAGTCCCAGAGATCAGACTGTAATTAAGTTGGCAACACTCTGCAAGCATGCCACACGAATGCCTAGTCACCGCGACTCATCATTTATCTGAGCGGCGGTGGCATGGTGTAAAAACACAGTGCTATTAGTATCTGCCAGAGCTCAATCTGGGAAAATGTGCGAGTTCAAAAATAAATCTGTTGTGCTTTAGAGAAAAGTGCGAAGGCCTTCCCGGAGCTCTTTCGCTGGAAAATGTGCAGCTTGTCTACGTGCGTGACAGCAGGCCCTGCCCGGAGAGAAATGCAGTGTGCTCCTTACAAGATTTCAAATCGGGTGGGAGGTGTAGGAATCCGCACCAGCTCAATAGTTTCTCGCTCTGTTCCTTATTCCTTCTCATGCGGCCCTGACCTCCTTACAGAAAAGTACAAACACTGGCCTTGTTATAGGGGCTTTTTTTTTTTTTTTTGTGATGATCCTGTATCTTGTACTGAATCAGCACCAAAATGTTCTTCATAGATGTTTTTTGCTTTCATATTTTTCTGATATTGGCAGCTAATTTGAGTCATCTTTAGATAATTGTTGCATAGATATAAACACAGCTCTCAACCACTATCCTAACAGCTGGTCTGCAGTTACGGCACTAGCAATATCAGGGGATAGTGTGGTGTAGTGGTTAAAGCGACAGCTGCTCCTTGTGACCCTGGGCAAGTCACCTAATCCCCCCATTGCCCCAGGTACGTCAGATAGATAGCATAACAGTAATCTTATATACCACTACAACCTCACAGCTCAGCATGGTTTACAAGAAAGAGAACTGTGCATAAACAGGGAAATGGCAATTCTATATAAAGAATTCAAGGGGAGAAAAATATTTCCCGAAGTTGATGTAAGATTACGAACTGGAGATCAACTTGAGTACCTGAATAAATTCATTCTGAGCTCCTATGGGAGAACAGTATAGAAAATTGAATGAATGAATGGTGTGCAAAGTTTCAGCCTCTGGTAACCAGAGCTGGTATTGTGATGTCATAACATAGAAACATAGAAACATAGAAATAGGCGGCAGATAAGGGCCCACGGCCCATCTAGTCTGCCCACCTTAATGTCCCTACCCTACCTTTGCCCTGTGAATAGATCCCATGTGCCGATCCCATTTGGCCTTAAAATCAGGCACGCTGCTGGCCTCAATCACCTGTAGTGGAAGACTGTTCCAGCGATCAACCACTCTTTCAGTGAAAAAGAATTTCCTGGTGTCACCTCGTAGTTTCCCGCCCCTGATTTTCAACGGATGCCCTCTTGTTGTCGTGGGACCCTTGAAAAAGAAGATATCTTCCTCCGCCTCGATGCGGCCTGTAAGATACTTGAACGTCTCGATCATGTCCCCCCTCTCTCTGCGCTCCTCGAGCGAGTATAGGTGTAATTTGTCAAGCCGTTTTTCGTATGGTAGATCCTTGAGTCCCGAGACCATCCGGGTGGCCATTCTTTGCATCGACTCCAGTCTCAGCACATCCTTGCGATAATGCGGCCTCCAGAATTGCACACAGTATTCCAGGTGGGGCCTCACCATGGATCTATACAATGGCATAATGACTTCCGCCTTACGACATAATGACATTCCACCAATGCCTAAGAGCCAACTTCATCAGTGATGTCACAATGGATTCACTGTCCTAGACTTGGCTCACTTTTACTTCATTATGATTTCTAGAGTGGTGCAGTGGTTAAAGCTACAGCCTCAACACCCTGGGGTTGTGGGTTCAAACCCATACTGCTCCTTATGACCCTGGGCAAGTCACTTAATCCCCCCATTGCTCCAGGTACATTAGATAGATTGTGAGCCCACTGGGACAGACAGGGAAAACTGTCTTGAGTACCTGAATAAATTCATGTAAAACCATTCTGAGTTCCCCTGGGAGAACAGTAGAGAAAATGGAATGAATTAATCAGATATTATATAGAGCAGCTGAAAAGGGCATACGCAGACGACATACTTATGTTCCTCTTCATCCCAATTGAACGTGACTTCAATGACATCCCGCAGAGGATTACCAACAGCATAGACAATATACAAAAGTGGGCCACACTCAAAAAGCTCAAACTGAGCACCCCAAAAACAAAAGTACTGATTTTTCACACATTCCACTACAAAACTGTCCCCACAGCCATCACCCTGCCCTCAGGAACCAAATTAGATATCGGAAAACCTCCAAAATACTCAGGGTCATATTGAACTCAACCCTCTCCTACGAACCCCAAATCTTCAGTTTCCCCCCCAAAACTTCTATAGCATGAGACAACTCCCTTCTTCCACAGTCATCACTTCACAATACTGACACAAATGTTAGTATTGTCTCAACCGGACTATTGTAACTTCCTTTATGCAGGTATAAACACCACCCTCATCCGCAAACTACAACCGTTTCAAAATACAACAATACGACTTATCTTTAAGCTGAAAAAAATTTGACTCCATATCGTTCTATTTCAACAGGCTTCATTGGCTACCAATTGCTGCACACATTAAATTCAAAATATCATGCCCAATGTATCACATCTTATATGCAAGATCAGCTGAACCTCTCATAAACCTTTTCATCAACTCTCTGTCCAATTCAACCAGAAACGTCTTCTGATCTTCCCGTCTCCTAAAAGATTAAAGTACAAGTGCACATGTAACACACTCATCACCTACATTGGCACAAAGACCTGGAACAGCCTCCCGATAGCCATATAAATGGAACACCGTTATCTTCGAGACAATATACTCCATTGACAATCAGTTGCTTGCCCTATCTCAAAGATTTCATCCTCTTCCATTGACAATCAGTTGTTTGCCCTATCTCAAAGATTTCATCCTCTTCCAATGTAAATTGTACTTCTAATATCTTCTCCATACTTCCCTTAGAAGACTCATCTTCCCTCCCCCTCCTCCTATGCCTTATTTCTTCCTTCTTTTACCCAACCTCAAATTGTACGTCGCCTTGAACCTATTTAGGCATAGAGCGACTCACAAATTTGTAGATTAGATTAGGTAACGCAGTAACAGTATTTGTCTGAGGATCCACAATCAGGACCTTCATGAAGAAGGAAGCAGAAGTTCCAAGTAGTGCGAGTCTCTGTTCAGAGAAGGTGCTAGATCTCATAAATTTTCATCAAGTAACCAGGCCAGTATAGAGTCTGAACTGTCAACTGGGAAAGAGACCCAAGACTTCGGATGGCCCAGGTGCCTAAAGCCCATTTTGCCCAGACATCTGGGTTGATACCTTCTGTAGATATTGAATCAAATTGAGAAGGCATATTCAATAATGTACCAGTTGAATCGCTGGAACAACTATAGACAGTTTTCTACATATTAGTGTCCATCTTATGTTTCACAGTTGCCAACTGACAGTAGCAATAGATGGCGAAACGGGTCCCGTCGGGCTATGAATTCCTGCACTTTTAAGATAAGTGATTAATCTCTATTGTTTTAGAGATATTTGCTCAAAAAAATTTTTAAGAAGAAAACAGAATAAAGTGAAATTAGATCAGTGGAAGCAAAAAAAGTTGATAATAAGGAGGGGGAGGATTAGAGGATCGATGATTGAAATTGGGAACCAGTCAATCTTGGCTAAACATTTATTTACCATTGCATAAGCAGGTTTCCGAGATCCACATTCTCCCTTTACTCACATTCCTTGCAAAATATAGTGGGATTTTCATATACAGTTGAGTTGTTTCCTTTTGAATCTCACTCCCCATCTATTGTTACTGTCAGTTGGCAACTGTGAAAGATAAGATGGACACTAATATGTGGAAAACTGTCTATAGTTGTTCCAGCGATTCAGCTGGTACCTTATTGAATGTGCCTTAATAGATGAAAAGTCAAATATCCGTGAACCCCATGTAGGACTTATAAACTGTTTCATACTTGGATTTCAGAAGGCATCTAAAGACTTATTTGTTTTCTAGATTCTTGGGTAATTAATTTCTCTAAGAGTTTCAGTTGTGATTATAGTATAATCTTTTGTAAATCACAGAAATCCTCAAGGTTATGCAGTCTATAAGTTGATTTTATGTTTTTTATGTAAACTAAAAAGGCAGTATATCAAATCCCATCATCTTTCCCTACCCCATAATCAGGTCCAGCATCTCTCTCTCATTCACCAGCAACCTCAGGCATCTTAGTTTCCCACCCTCCCCACCCCAAGATCCCCTCCTAAAACCAGCCAGAGTTTCCGACTCTCCACCCTACTTCATAAGAAAGGAGTATTGCCCAATTGTGCTATCTCCTGCACTACCATCTTTCAAAATAGTAGCACCTGACCTCTTGTGATATCTCCATGCTGGTGACGTGTCAGGATATACCACTTACTTCAGACATTTGGGGAAAAGGCAGCGACGGAGGCAGGAGGGATTGGGGTCCCTTCTGCTTTTAGACAGGGAGGGTTTAGAAGTCCAGGTGGGGTTGAGGGGCGTTCTGGTGGGAGTCAGGGAAACCCGGGACAGCTTTAGGGTCTTTGTAGGGTCAGAAGGTATGCAGGGAATATCTAAGAGGAGCAGAGGAGCATCCTGGGGTCATGAGTACTGGGGAGATATTTGGGGAAGCCCAGGAGATATCTGTAGAACAGGGATCTCAAAGTCCCTCCTTGAGGGCCGCAATCCAGTCGGGTTTTCAGGATTTCCCCAATGAATGTGCATTGAAAGCAGTGCATGCACATAGATCTCGTGCATATTCATTGGGGAAATCCTGAAAACCCGACTGGATTCCGGCCCTCAAGGAGGGACTTTGACACCCCTGGTTTAATCTGACACATCATTTGTCTAGCTCAGGGGTGGGCAACTCCAGTCCTCAAGGGCCGGAATCCAGTCGGGTTTTCAGGATTTCCTCAATGAATATGCATTGAAAGCAGTGCATGCAAATAAATCTCATGCATATTCATTGGGGAAATCCTGAAAACCCGACTGGATTCCGGCCCTCAAGGAGGGACTTTGAGACCCCTGATGTAATCTGACATCATCATTTGTCTAGCTCAGTGGTTCCCAACCCTGTCCTGGAGGACCACCAGGCCAATCGGGTTTTCAGGCTAGCCCTAATGAATATGCATGGAGCAGATTTGCCTGCCTGTCACTTCTGTTATATGCAAATCTCTTTCATGCATATTCATTAGGGCTAGCCTGAAAACCCGATTGGCCTGGTGGTCCTCCAGGACAGGGTTGGGAACCACTGGTCTAGCTCAGAGGTGGGCCAACTCCGGTCCTCAAGGGCCGGAATCCAGTTGGGTTTTCAGGATTTCCCCAATGAATATGCATTGAAAGCAGTGCATGCAAATAAATCTCATGCATATTCATTGGGGAAATCCTGAAAACCCGACTGGATTGCGGCCCTCAAGGAGGGACTTTGAGACCCCTGATGTAATCTGACATCATCATTTGTCTAGCTCAGAGGTGGGCCAACTCCGGTCCTCAAGGGCCAGAATCCAGTTGGGTTTTCAGGATTTCCCCAATGAATATGCATTGAAAGCAGTGCATGCAAATAAATCTCATGCATATTCATTGGGGAAATCCTGAAAACCCAACTCAATTGCGGCCCTCAAGGAGGGACTTTGAGACCCCTGATAATAATAATAATAACTTTTTTTGTGTGTACCTCCATACCCCGAAGAGTTCTAGGCGGTTCACATTAGTTAAACAGAGATTACAAGTGGTTACATATCCAATTGATCATAGAGTTGCAAACAGCAAGGAGAGAGTAGTTACAAGAGGTTACATATCAAAATGATCGTAGTGTTGCGAACCGCAAAGAGAGGAGTAGGGGGGAGAGGAGGGAGACGGGGAGAGGAGTAGATGATGTAATTTGACATCATTTGTCTAGCTCAGAGGTGGGCCAACTCCGGTCCTCAAGGGCCGGAATCCAGTCGGGTTTTCAGGATTTCCCCAATGAATATGCATTGAAAGCAGTGCATGCACATAGATCTCGTGCATATTCATTGGGGAAATCCTGAAAACCCAACTGGATTGCGGCCCTCAAGGAGGGACTTTGAGACCCCTGCTGTAGAAGATGCTGGGCAAAATATGCAGGATTGCATAATTATGAGCTCCCACACGTGCAAAATTATGAATGTACATAATTCTGTAATTCCCTGGGGTTTATTTAGAGGAGGTTTCAACTGAATTGGTTGCTTCTATTAGCAGTAGTATAGCTGGAATGTAGCACTGGAGATTGACATAGGCCAGCTAAACCCCTTTGTCCTGAACTGAATTTTTTTTTCTCTTTCCTTTTTCCTAGGCAAGTCACTTGATCCTCCACTGCCCCAGGTACATTAGATCAGTGTTTCTCAACTCGGTCCTGGAGTACCACCTTGCCAGTCAGGTTTTCAGGATGTCCATAATGAATATGCTTGAACTTGAGTTGAACACACTGCCTCCATTATATGCAAATTTCTTTCATGCATATTCATTGTGGATATCCTGAAAACCTGACTGGCAAGGAGGTACTCCAGGACCGAGTTGAGAAACACTGATTGTGAGCCCACTGGGACAGATAGGGAAAATGCTTGAAGTACCTGTATGGAAACCGCTTTGAGTGTGGTTGTAAAAAAAAAAAAAAAAAATTACAAAAGCGCAGTATACAAGTGTCAATCCCATCTAGGCTCAAAAGAAGAGATTCACACCCAGAGCTGGCTGATATAACCTTTGTGACCTGCATTACCCTTCACCCTTTACTTCCTGATTCTCTTCCAGGAAGTGAGCATCTTATTGGCCAATTGGTCTCAGGAAGCTAAGATCGGTGAAGGTTCGACACTCTAAGCAGGGGAATATTTTCTCTCACTTCAGCAGACAGAAAACCAGCCCCCTGTTGCTGGGCCTAAAGTCAGAAAAAAAAACCAATCCCAGTGACGCTTTAGAAAATTAGCAACTTAGATTTGTTTAGTATGAGAAGGAGAGAACTAATGATTAGAATTGATCATTTGTAATTTAATTTTGTGGTCAGAACTGCTTGAAACAAAATGACCAAATATTAATTTTGTGTTTTGTGGCCTACTTTCCGTGCCTCTTCGTTATCACACAACACTAATCAAGAGCGTTCTGTTTAAGCACAGCAGCGATAACTGCTAAGCCAAGGGGTTTAGAAACAAAATAGAGAGCTTCGCTGAAAATTCTAACTGGAGGCAATTTGCAACTAAACTCACAAATAACTTACATTTTGGCAGCGTTCTCTCCATGCCTTCGCCAACCTTCACCTCTATCCCATACTGAAAACCTCATCGATCCTGCGAAAAGAGGACGCGGTCATTCAAGATCTGAGCAACCACAGTACAATCTCTGATATGAGATGGGTAGCCCCTATAGGAGGCAGTCAACAGCTCCTGACGACAGGTGTACCATTCAGAACTAAATTAGGCACCAGTCTGATACTGGGTGATACTGACCGAGTCTATAAAATGGAGTAGATGTCTGATAACAGAACAGAAGCAAGAAGAAACGTCAAAGACTAAAGCCATTGGAAGAAGGAGTTGGCCATCACTCTTCAACATTCCAGATTCTGTGAGATTCATCCTAGCAGCCTCCGATTGTACTATGCAAACTCCCCCCCCCCCCTTTACAAAACCACGATAAGCGGCTCTTAGCGCAGACTGGTGCGCTGAATGTTCCACGCTGATCCCGATGCTTATAGAGTTCGTATGAGCTTCGGGAGCAGCATGGAGCATTCAGTGTGCCAGCCTGCGCTAAAAACTGCTATCGCGGTTTTGTAAAAGGCCCCCCCCCCCCCCCCGCCACCCCTTTTACAAAACCGCGAAAGCAGTTTTTAGTGCAGGGAATTGCTAGCCACTGTAGCGAAAGGAAATGTCCAGTACAAAGCCGTGCCAGCTACCAAAGTTTGATGTGCTTTAATGTCTACAGGAACGAGTTTTTTTCTGCATATGGGTTTCGTTTCCACGTTTGGCTCTCTTTTTGAACATAAACGCCAGTAGAGATGGTAGAGATGTATCAACTGTTTATTGGTTGTATCCAGGCCATCCATAGGGTTTACAATACAAATTAAATTTAAAAAATTGAAAGGAACTCCAATATATATATATATATATAATACAGATAAAAGAAAATATTACTTCTCTGCTGACCTTTCAGATCCCTAGATGCCCCATCAGCTGGTTTTAAGACGGGTTTGGACAAGTTCCTGGAGGAAAAGTCCATAGTCTGTTATTGAGAAAGACACGGGGGAAGCCAATGCTTGCCCTGGATCGGTTGAACGTCAAACAAGAACACTCTATAGGATAAAGTTCAAATTGAACAAAATTATACAACTGATAGTGAATTAGAAGTGCTCAGAGGTACATCTGGTACATCTTTTCCGCAGTTTCTTCTTTGTGCTTAATGTCCTTTTCATATAAAATAAGGGCCAAATTCTGTAATTGGCACTTAACTTAAAACGGTGACCTGTCAAAAGCGTGCCGGACTTTGGTGCGCTAACAATCCTGCTTGCAGGACACATGCGCAACGCTGCTTCTGCCGTTTTAAGGCTTTCCGTTACAGCTGTGAGGGGAACCCCCCCACTTCATTTACAAGTCCTCGCACTCCCGTTGGGGGGGAGGGGGGAACACCCTCCCACTACACTGAAACAGCAAAAACGGAAAGGAAAACGAGAGTTTTCAGTGTACTTGGGGGGTTCCCCCCAACACCCCCCCCCCCAACGGGAGCGCGAGGACATGTAAATGTAGGGGGGGAGGAGATTCCTCCCCCACACACACCCTCACAGCGCTAATGGAAAACCTTAAAAGTGGCAGAAGTGGCGGCGCGCAAATGTCACTGTGGAATTGGCGGCGTGCCAAAGTCCGGCGCGCTTTTGACGGTGTACCCTTAAAACTAAGGGCTCCTTTTACTAAGGTGTGCTAGCGTTTTTAGCGCACGCAGGATTTTAGCGGGCGCTAAACCCCCGCTACGCTTCTAGAACTAAGGTCTAGTGCACTCAGCAATTCAGCGCGCGCTATTCTGCGCAAAGCCCTAACGCACCTTTGTAAAATTGTAACCCTAAATTGTAACCTGTTAACTATATACCACGTATGTTAAACCTGTAACCCATTCTGGGCTCTTCGGAGACAACGGGATAGAAATCAAAATCAATAATGTGGACTAAGGTTTTTAAAGTCTACATTATAGGTGCCTAAGTCTTTTACCTCCCCCCCCCCTTTTACAAACCACGATAGCGGTTTTTAGCGCATGCCAGCACGCTGAATGCTCTGTACTGCTCCCGACGCTCACAGGAACTCTATGAACGTCGGAAGCAGTGCAGAGCATTCATCGTGCCGACCTGCACTAAAAACAGCTATCGCAGTTTGGTAAAAAGGGGGAGGGGAGGGGGGGGTAGAGAATTGCCCTTAGTGGCGCCTTTATTACAAAGTGCCCTTGCCAGAATATAGGGAGTAAAGTCACTCACTCTGCCGCTGAAAAAAAAAAAAAAGGATCATAATTTATACTGTATGTTCACTTTGCAAGTAGGCACTTCCAAATGAAGCCGTTGTGTTAACGCTAGCTCCGTAGGCAACAGCAGCTTGCTAATTATTTAAATGACACCTCCCATATTATTGCGCAGAGCCTTGAAAGAAGTACAGAAGTTACTGATTTTTATTTTTTTTTTTTAAGTAACTGGGGCATTGCTCAGCAAAATTCAGAGTTTACTTTCTCAAGAAAGTCAGCTAGACCTTGAGCTAAAGCACATCTGGGCCTACAGGACCTCTGTAGGGTGAGAGACTCAGGTCGGAGGTTCCCAGATCTGTCCAGGAGAACCCCTGCCAGAAAGGATTTCAGGATATCAACAACCTTTGAGTCATCTTTGACTCTAACTAGAGGTCTGCATGGGAACGGGGATCGCGGGAATCCCGCGGGTCCCGTGGGGGTCCCGCGGGAATCCCCCCTAACTCATGGGACTCCCACAGGGACCCTCCTCTGGCCCTCGGGACTCCCACGGGGACCCCCCACTAGCCAACGGGACTCCCACGGGGATGTAAGGCTTTGGAAGCAGGGTTCATCCATATAATATAATGGACACATCGGTCTTAGTAAAAGAGGGGTTTTATAAGTTAATTACCTGAACAGAAAACAAAAAAAGTGTTCCACCAAGCATTCCACAAGTAAAACAGCAGCGCAAACACAAAAGAATTGATGATCCTGTCAGAAGTAATTGCTGCTTTTTATGGGGACGGGCGGGGATGGAGGTAATTCCTTGCGGGGATGGGTGGGGACGGAGAGGATCCTGACGGGGACGGGTGGGGACGGAGAGGATCCTGACGGGGACGGGTGGGGACGGAGAGGATCCTGACGGGGACGGGTGGGGACGGAGAGGATCCTGGCGGGGACGGGTGGGGACGGAGAGGATCCTGGAGGGGACGGGTGGGGACGGAGAGGATCCTGACGGGAATGGGTGGGGACGGAGAGGATCCTGGCAGGGACGGGTGGGGACGGAGAGGATCCTGGCGGGGACGGGTGGGGACGGAGAGGATCCTGGAGGGGACGGGTGGGGACGGAGAGGATCCTGGAGGGGATGGGTGGGGACGGAGAGGATCCTGACGGGGACGGGTGGGGACGGAGAGGATCCTGACGGGGACGGGTGGGGACGGAGAGGATCCTGACGGGGACGGGTGGGGACGGAGAGGATCCTGGCGGGGACGGGTGGGGACGGAGAGGATCCTGGAGGGGACGGGTGGGGACGGAGAGGATCCTGACGGGAATGGGTGGGGACGGAGAGGATCCTGGCAGGGACGGGTGGGGACGGAGAGGATCCTGGCGGGGACGGGTGGGGACGGAGAGGATCCTGGAGGGGACGGGTGGGGACGGAGAGGATCCTGGAGGGGATGGGTGGGGACGGAGAGGATCCTGGCGGGGACGGGTGGGGACGGAGAGGATCCTGGCAGGGACGGGTGGGGACGGAGAGGATCCTGGCGGGGACGGGTGGGGACGGAGAGGATCCTGGAGGGGACGGGTGGGGACGGAGAGGATCCTGGCGGGGACGGGTGGGGACGGAGAGGATCCTGGCGGGAATGGGTGGGGACGGAGAGGATCCTGGAGGGGACGGGTGGGGACGGAGAGGATCCTGGCGGGGATGGGTGGGGACAGAGAGGATCCTGGAGGGGACGGGTGGGGACGGAGAGGATCCTGGCGGGGAAGGGTGGGGATGGAGAGGATCCTGGAGGGGATGGGTGGGGACGGAGAGGATCCTGACGGGGACGGGTGGGGACGGAGAGGATCCTGGCAGGGACGGGTGGGGACGGAGAGGATCCTGGCGGGGACGGGTGGGGACGGAGAGGATCCTGGCGGGGACGGGTGGGGACGGAGAGGATCCTGGAGGGGACGGGTGGGGACGGAGAGGATCCTGGAGGGGACGGGTGGGGACGGAGAGGATCCTGGCGGGGACGGGTGGGGACGGAGAGGATCCTGGAGGGGACGGGTGGGGACGGAGAGGATCCTGGCGGGGACGGGTGGGGACGGAGAGGATCCTGGCGGGGACGGGTGGGGACGGAGAGGATCCTGGAAGGGACGGGTGGGGACGGAGAGGATCCTGGCGGGGACGGGTGGGGACGGAGAGGATCCTGGAGGGGACGGGTGGGGACGGAGAGGATCCTGGCGGGGACGGGTGGGGACGGAGAGGATCCTGGAGGGGACGGGTGGGGACGGAGAGGATCCTGACGGGGACGGGTGGGGACGGAGAGGATCCTGGCAGGGACGGGTGGGGACGGAGAGGATCCTGGCGGGGACGGGTGGGGACGGAGAGGATCCTGACGGGGACGGGTGGGGACGGAGAGGATCCTGGCGGGGACGGGTGGGGACGGAGAGGATCCTGGCGGGGACGGGTGGGGACGGAGAGGATCCTGACGGGGACGGGTGGGGACGGAGAGGATCCTGGCGGGGACGGGTGGGGACGGAGAGGATCCTGACGGGGACGGGTGGGGACGGAGAGGATCCTGGCGGGGACGGGTGGGGACGGAGAGGATCCTGACGGGGACGGGTGGGGACGGAGAGGATCCTGGCGGGGACGGGTGGGGACGGAGAGGATCCTGACGGGGACGGGTGGGGACGGAGAGGATCCTGGCAGGGACGGGTGGGGACGGAGAGGATCCTGGCAGGGACGGGTGGGGACGGAGAGGATCCTGACGGGGACGGGTGGGGACGGAGAGGATCCTGGCGGGGACGGGTGGGGACGGAGAGGATCCTGGCAGGGACGGGTGGGGACGGAGAGGATCCTGACGGGGACGGGTGGGGACGGAGAGGATCCTGGCGGGGACGGGTGGGGACGGAGAGGATCCTGGAGGGGACGGGTGGGGACGGAGAGGATCCTGGAGGGGATGGGTGGGGACAGAGAGGATCCTGGAGGGGACGGGTGGGGACGGAGAGGATCCTGGCAGGGAAGGGTGGGGATGGAGAGGATCCTGGAGGGGATGGGTGGGGACAGAGAGGATCCTAGCGGGGACGGGTGGGGACGGAGAGGATCCTGGCAGGGACGGGTGGGGACAGAGAGGATCCTGGAGGGGACGGGTGGGGACGGAGAGGATCCTGGAGGGGACGGGTGGGGACGGAGAGGATCCTGGAGGGGATGGGTGGGGACGGAGAGGATCCTGGCAGGGACGGGTGGGGACAGAGAGGATCCTGGAGGGGACGGGTGGGGACGGAGAGGATCCTGGAGGGGACGGGTGGGGACGGAGAGGATCCTGGAGGGGATGGGTGGGGACAGAGAGGATCCTGGCGGGGACGGGTGGGGACGGAGAGGATCCTGGAGGGGACGGGTGGGGACGGAGAGGATCCTGGCAGGGAAGGGTGGGGATGGAGAGGATCCTGAAGGGGATGGGTGGGGACAGAGAGGATCCTAGCGGGGACGGGTGGGGACGGAGAGGATCCTGGCAGGGACGGGTGGGGACAGAGAGGATCCTGGAGGGGACGGGTGGGGACGGAGAGGATCCTGGAGGGGACGGGTGGGGACGGAGAGGATCCTGGAGGGGATGGGTGGGGACGGAGAGGATCCTGGAGGGGACGGGTGGGGACGGAGAGGATCCTGGAGGGGACGGGTGGGGACGGAGAGGATCCTGGAGGGGACGGGTGGGGACGGAGAGGATCCTGGCGGGGACGGGTGGGGACGGAGAGGATCCTGGCGGGGACGGGTGGGGACGGAGAGGATCCTGACGGGGACGGGTGGGGACGGAGAGGATCCTGGCGGGGACGGGTGGGGACGGAGAGGATCCTGGCGGGGACGGGTGGGGACGGAGAGGATCCTGGCAGGGACGGGTGGGGACGGAGAGGATCCTGACGGGGACGGGTGGGGACGGAGAGGATCCTGGCGGGGACGGGTGGGGACGGAGAGGATCCTGGAGGGGACGGGTGGGGACGGAGAGGATCCTGGAGGGGATGGGTGGGGACAGAGAGGATCCTGGAGGAGACGGGTGGGGACGGAGAGGATCCTGGCAGGGAAGGGTGGGGATGGAGAGGATCCTGGAGGGGATGGGTGGGGACAGAGAGGATCCTAGCGGGGACGGGTGGGGACGGAGAGGATCCTGGCAGGGACGGGTGGGGACAGAGAGGATCCTGGAGGGGACGGGTGGGGACGGAGAGGATCCTGGAGGGGACGGGTGGGGACGGAGAGGATCCTGGAGGGGATGGGTGGGGACGGAGAGGATCCTGGCAGGGACGGGTGGGGACAGAGAGGATCCTGGAGGGGACGGGTGGGGACGGAGAGGATCCAGGAGGGGACGGGTGGGGACGGAGAGGATCCTGGCGGGAATGGGTGGGGACGGAGAGGATCCTGGAGGGGACGGGTGGGGACGGAGAGGATCCTGGCGGGGACGGGTGGGGACGGAGAGGATCCTGGCAGGGACGGGTGGGGACGGAGAGGATCCTGACGGGGACGGGTGGGGACGGAGAGGATCCTGGCGGGGACGGGTGGGGACGGAGAGGATCCTGGCGGGGACGGGTGGGGACGGAGAGGATCCTGGAGGGGATGGGTGGGGACAGAGAGGATCCTGGAGGGGACGGGTGGGGACGGTGAGGATCCTGGAGGGGACGGGTGGGGACGGAGAGGATCCTGGAGGGGATGGGTGGGGACAGAGAGGATCCTGGCGGGGACGGGTGGGGACGGAGAGGATCCTGGAGGGGACGGGTGGGGACGGAGAGGATCCTGGAGGGGATGGGTGGGGACAGAGAGGATCCTGGAGGGGACGGGTGGGGACGGAGAGGATCCTGGCAGGGAAGGGTGGGGATGGAGAGGATCCTGGAGGGGATGGGTGGGGACGGAGAGGATCCTAGCGGGGACGGGTGGGGACGGAGAGGATCCTGGCAGGGACGGGTGGGGACAGAGAGGATCCTGGAGGGGAGGGGTGGGGACGGAGAGGATCCTGGAGGGGACGGGTGGGGACGGAGAGGATCCTGGGGGGGATGGGTGGGGACGGAGAGGATCCTGGCAGGGACGGGTGGGGACGGAGAGGATCCTGGAGGGGACGGGTGGGGACGGAGAGGATCCTGGAGGGGACGGGTGGGGACGGAGAGGATCCTGGCGGGAATGGGTGGGGACGGAGAGGATCCTGGAGGGGACGGGTGGGGACGGAGAGGATCCTGGCGGGGACGGGTGGGGACGGAGAGGATCCTGGCGGGAATGGGTGGGGACGGAGAGGATCCTGGAGGGGACGGGTGGGGACGGAGAGGATCCTGGAGGGGATGGGTGGGGACAGAGAGGATCCTGGCAGGGACGGGTGGGGACGGAGAGGATCCTGGCAGGGACGGGTGGGGACGGAGAGGATCCTGGCAGGGACGGGTGGGGACGGAGAGGATCCTGGCAGGGACGGGTGGGGACGGAGAGGATCCTGACGGGGACGGGTGGGGACGGAGAGGATCCTGGCGGGGACGGGTGGGGACGGAGAGGATCCTGACGGGGACGGGTGGGGACGGAGAGGATCCTGGCAGGGACGGGTGGGGACGGAGAGGATCCTGGCAGGGACGGGTGGGGACGGAGAGGATCCTGACGGGGATGGGTGGGGACGGAGAGGATCCTGGCAGGGACGGGTGGGGACGGAGAGGATCCTGACGGGGACGGGTGGGGACGGAGAGGATCCTGGCAGGGACGGGTGGGGACGGAGAGGATCCTGGCAGGGACGGGTGGGGACGGAGAGGATCCTGGCGGGGACGGGTGGGGACGGAGAGGATCCTGGCGGGGACGGGTGGGGACGGAGAGGATCCTGGCAGGGACGGGTGGGGACGGAGAGGATCCTGACGGGGACGGGTGGGGACGGAGAGGATCCTGGCGGGGACGGGTGGGGACGGAGAGGATCCTGGAGGGGACGGGTGGGGACGGAGAGGATCCTGGAGGGGATGGGTGGGGACAGAGAGGATCCTGGAGGGGACGGGTGGGGACGGAGAGGATCCTGGCAGGGAAGGGTGGGGATGGAGAGGATCCTGGAGGGGATGGGTGGGGACAGAGAGGATCCTGGCGGGGACGGGTGGGGACGGAGAGGATCCTGGCAGGGACGGGTGGGGACAGAGAGGATCCTGGAGGGGACGGGTGGGGACGGAGAGGATCCTGGAGGGGACGGGTGGGGACGGAGAGGATCCTGGGGGGGATGGGTGGGGACGGAGAGGATCCTGGCAGGGACGGGTGGGGACAGAGAGGATCCTGGAGGGGACGGGTGGGGACGGAGAGGATCCTGGAGGGGACGGGTGGGGACGGAGAGGATCCTGGCGGGAATGGGTGGGGACGGAGAGGATCCTGGAGGGGACGGGTGGGGACGGAGAGGATCCTGGCGGGGACGGGTGGGGACGGAGAGGATCCTGGCGGGAATGGGTGGGGACGGAGAGGATCCTGGAGGGGACGGGTGGGGACGGAGAGGATCCTGGAGGGGATGGGTGGGGACGGAGAGGATCCTGGCAGGGACGGGTGGGGACGGAGAGGATCCTGGCAGGGACGGGTGGGGACGGAGAGGATCCTGGCAGGGACGGGTGGGGACGGAGAGGATCCTGGCAGGGACGGGTGGGGACGGAGAGGATCCTGACGGGGACGGGTGGGGACGGAGAGGATCCTGGCGGGGACGGGTGGGGACGGAGAGGATCCTGACGGGGACGGGTGGGGACGGAGAGGATCCTGGCAGGGACGGGTGGGGACAGAGAGGATCCTGGCAGGGACGGGTGGGGACGGAGAGGATCCTGACGGGGACGGGTGGGGACGGAGAGGATCCTGGCAGGGACGGGGGGGGACGGAGAGGATCCTGACGGGGACGGGTGGGGACGGAGAGGATCCTGGCAGGGACGGGTGGGGACGGAGAGGATCCTGGCAGGGACGGGTGGGGACGGAGAGGATCCTGGCGGGGACGGGTGGGGACGGAGAGGATCCTGGCGGGGACGGGTGGGGACGGAGAGGATCCTGGAGGGGACGGGTGGGGACGGAGAGGATCCTGGCGGGAATGGGTGGGGACGGAGAGGATCCTGGAGGGGACGGGTGGGGACGGAGAGGATCCTGGCGGGGACGGGTGGGGACGGAGAGGATCCTGGCGGGAATGGGTGGGGACGGAGAGGATCCTGGAGGGGATGGGTGGGGACAGAGAGGATCCTGGAGGGGACGGGTGGGGACGGAGAGGATCCTGGCAGGGACGGGTGGGGACGGAGAGGATCCTGGAGGGGACGGGTGGGGACGGAGAGGATCCTGGAGGGGACGGGTGGGGATGGAGAGGATCCTGACGGGGATGGGTGGGGACGGAGAGGATCCTGACGGGGACGGGTGGGGACGGAGAGGATCCTGGCAGGGACGGGTGGGGACGGAGAGGATCCTGACGGGGACGGGTGGGGACGGAGAGGATCCTGGCGGGGACGGGTGGGGACGGAGAGGATCCTGGAGGGGACGGGTGGGGACGGAGAGGATCCTGGAGGGGACGGGTGGGGACGGAGAGGATCCTGGAGGGGACGGGTGGGGACGGAGAGGATCCTGGAGGGGACGGGTGGGGACGGAGAGGATCCTGGAGGGGACGGGTGGGGACGGAGAGGATCCTGGAGGGGATGGGTGGGGACGGAGAGGATCCTGGAGGGGACGGGTGGGGACGGAGAGGATCCTGGAGGGGACGGGTGGGGACGGAGAGGATCCTGGAGGGGACGGGTGGGGACGGAGAGGATCCTGGAGGGGACGGGTGGGGATGGAGAGGATCCTGACGGGGACGGGTGGGATTTCTGTCCCCACGCAACTCTCTAACTCTAACCTCTCATTTTCCACGCATGTCCAACAGACTGCTAGAGCCTGATCTTTGACCGGAGGGCCTCTGCGTGAGCCAACTGCTAGGCATGATGGACCGCTGGACAATTCTTATGTTCATATGTTTCTATCTCTATAACATCGCCACAATTCACCCCTTCCTCTCTGAGCACACTACCCGTACCCTTGTCCACACTCGTGTAACCTCATGCTTAGACTACTGCAATTTACTTCTTACACGCCTCCTGCTGAACTGCCTCTCCCCCGGCAATCGGTGCAAAACTCAGCTGCACGACTTATCTACTGTCAACCTCATCACATTCACCTTACCCCTCTCCTCAAATCACTTCACTGGCTCCCTAGCCACCTCTACATACAGTTCAAACTCCTATTAATAACCTACAAGTGTTCATACCACAGCCCCTTAGTATCTCTCATCTCTTATCTCTCCTTATAGGCCACCCCTAGAACTCCTTCCCTCAGATAAACTGCTTTTATCGGTACCCTTCTCCTTCACTGCCAATTCCAGACGTCCTGCCTTTCATCTAGCTGCCTTTGAGACAGGTCCCAAAGATTGACAGCTAGATCCTCAGTTGCAACACTCCACGTTCAATTCAATTTCATGACGTTAACCTTAATGTGCATTGTCTTCACCGGATCCAATTTTATAAATACATTTAATACGCCATGTTTAACTTTATAAATATATAGATTTAATTTTTAAATTTTAAATTTTAACTTATCTTTTAGTTCGTGGTCTCTCTTTCTTAGGGACTTCCTTTTGCCCACATGATTCGCTGAAGAGAGCTTTTTCAAGGCCGGGTCCCTATATAAAGACAATGGTATGTTAAACCCAATCCATGTAACCTAAAAGCTTTATCCATTAAGCTTAGCTAGTCATAGTTACCTAATAGTTAAGCGCCATCCATCTAGACCACGCTTTTCTGTGAATCAAGATGGCGGCAGTTTGGTCTACTCCCCTTTTATGTTACCTCACAATGCGGAACAGCTGAGCGGAACGCATTCAATACGTAATGACGTCCTCACTCAAACCACATGGAGGTGCTATTGCTCTCTATAACATTTAAATTTTTAAAATTAAATCTATATATTTATAAAGTTAAACATGGAGTATTAAATGTATTTATAAAATTGGATCCGGTGAAGACAATGCACATTAAGGTTAACGTCATGAAATTGAATTGAACGTGGAGTGGTGCATCTGAGGATCTAGCTGTCAATCTTTGGGACCTGTCTCGAAAAGAAAACAAGTTTGATATATGGTTATTGATGAATGATTGTTGAGCAAAATTTATGAATGAAGTGCAGTTAGTTGGATTTCATCTAGCTGCACCATATGCCTGGAATATGCTACCTGAGTTTGTCCATCATGCCCCTTCCCTTCCCTTATTTAAAAGTAGACTGAAAACCCACCTTTTTGATATAGCCTTCAATTCATAACCCTACTCCCCACTGCCCAATACCCTATCCAGCAGATTAACCCCCCCCCCTAACTGTATCACCCATCCTGTTTGCCTGTCTCTTCCGTTTAGATTGTAAGCTCTTTCAAGAAGGGACTGTCTCCTTCTTGACTCTGTACAGCACTGCGTACGTCTGGTAGCGCTCTAGAAATAATTAATAGTAGTAATGAGAAAGAAAGGCATTCGACAGAAGCCATCTCATGCATATTGATTATGGAAACCAGATTAGATAAGGGTCCTCCAGGACAGATTTGGAAACCTCTGGCACGGATTATTCTAGACCAACCTAAAACTTTTCTGTATCTCTTTGTCTTATTATCTATCTCCAAAGCCATGATCCAAGTTTGCCAGCAGTAGCCATGATCCAAGTTTGCCATGATCCAAGTTTGCAACCACCTCTTTTATGCCCAGGCAGATAGTATCTCTAGGGATATGCATTTGTTTGAAATGCCATTGCCCAAGTGATTTCATGTTGTTTATGGCCTAAAACAAGGAAGGAAATGAAATTTTGAGTTTTATGTTGTGACATTACTTATTCTTCAGAAAGAGGGTTTGGTCTATGGCAGTGTTCTTCAATGCAAGGCCTGGGGGAACCTGGTGCCCCATGGAGTCCTCTGGAGCACACCTCAACATCTTTTTTTGACTTTCTTTCTCCTGCCCTTTGCCTCTCTACCAAAGCTCATGACAGAAAAAGGAAAATGGATGGAAAGAGAAAGATGCATGCTTAAAGGACAAGCTATTTCGCAGTAGGCGGAGAGGGTGGTGGATGCCTGGAATGCGCTCCCGAGAGAGGTAGTGGAGAGTAAAACTGTGACTGAGTTCAAAGTAGCGTGGGATGAACACAGAAGATTTAGGCGAAGAGAATGCATTTTGAAAAGCCGTCATCCATGAGGATGCCCTCAATGAAAAGTTTGAAGGTAGGCTGATAAGGTACATGTTGTTGACATACACTGGTCAGAAGACAAACATGAATAGGGATGGAGTAGTGGTAGACCCTGATCAATTTTCAGAGGACTGTGTTCGTGAGAAGCTAGCTAAATTCAAGGTAGACAAAGCGATGGAGCTGGATGGTGTACATCCTAGGATGCTGAAGGAACTTAGGGAAGTTCTGGTGGCT
This sequence comes from Geotrypetes seraphini, assembly GCF_902459505.1. NCBI lineage: Eukaryota > Metazoa > Chordata > Amphibia > Gymnophiona > Dermophiidae > Geotrypetes > Geotrypetes seraphini. The sequence continues at coordinate 18,112,572 of NC_047085.1, forward strand.
CCACTGACTGACATTTTCAATGCTTATCTAGATTCGGGAGTGGTACCGGAGTACTGGAGAAGGGCAGATGTAGTCCCTCTACACAAAAGTGGAAGTAAGGAAGAAGTAGGGAATTACAGGCCAGTAAGTCTGACTTCTATGGTAAACAAATTAATGGAAATGCTTTTAAAACAGAGAATGATGAAGTTTCTGGAATCCAGGGGATTTCAGGACTGGATACATAACGGATTCACTAGAGGTAGGTCTTGTCAGACAAATCTGATCAATTTCATTGACTAGGTGACCAGAGAATTGGATAGAGGGAGTATGCTAGATATGGAGTATTTAGATTTTACCAAAGCCTTTGACAGTGTTCCACACAGACGTCTAATAAATAAACTGAGTGCCCTCAGGATGGGCTGGGTCAGAAACTGGTTGAGTGGAAGGCGACAAAGGGTAGTGGTCAATGGAGATCACTCTGAGGAAAGGGATGTTAGCAGTGGTGTGCCTCAAGGTTCTGTTCATGGGCCTGTTCTTTTTAACATTTTTATAAGCGATATTGCTGAATGGCTGTCATGTAAGATTTGCCTCTTTGCGGATGATACCAAAATCTGCAATAGAGTAGACATCCAGGATAGTGTGAATAACATGAAGACCTAGTGAAGCTTGAAGAATGGTCTGAAATCTGGCAGCTAAAATTTAATGCTAAGAAATGTATGTTCATGCATTTTGGCTGCAAAAACTCAAAGGAATGGTACAATTTACGGGACAAAGAACATATGTGCACGACAGTAGAGTGGGACTTGGTTGGGTGTGATTGTATGTGATGATCTTAAGGTGGCCAAACAGGTTAAAAAGGTGACGGTGAAAGCTAGAAGGATGCTAGGATGCATAGGGAGAGGTATGGTCAATGGGAAAAAGGAGATATTGATGCCCCTGTATAAGACTCTGGTGAGACCTCATTTACAATATTGTGTACAATTCTGGAGGCCGTACCTTCAAAAAGATATAAAAAGGATGCAGTCGGTCCAGAGGAAGGCTATTAAAATGGTGTGTGGTCTTCATCATAAGGCGTATGGGGACAGACTTAAAGATCTTAATCTGTATTCTGTGGAGGAAAGGCGGGAGAGGGAAGATATGATAGAGACATTTAAATAAATTATATGAGGATGCACAACATAATATGTTCATATAGTGATTCAAAATGTTGTGTGATCGTGGCACCGAGGTATCCCCCTCTTCAAACCCAGCATGTACCCAAAAAGAGGAAGAAAAGCCTCAGATTAATATAGCAGTATAGAACTCCCCAAAAGATCCAATGTTTGTTTCAAATTACAGGCCTATTTCATTGATAAATGTAGATGGTAAAATTTTGGCTAAGTTATTGGCTCTACGCTTAGCTAAGGCTCTCCCTTACATGATTGGAATGCACCAAACGGGGTTCGTTGCTCAAAGACATTCATCTAATAATACTAGATTGGTGTTACATATGTTAAATTTATCAAAAGACACAGAAGATACGGCCTTCTCTGTATCTTTGGATGCAGAGAAGGCATTTGATCGAGTGGAGTGGACTTTTATCTATCAAGCTATGGAATGGTTTGGTATTGGATCTAGATTTATTCAGATAATTCAAACCTTGTATAGCTCCCCATTCGCCAGATTATATATTAATAATACTTTTTCAGAGCGATTTCATCCTGAGAGAGGAGTTAGACAGGGATGTCCATTATCTCCCTTACTGTTTGATATTATTCTGGAACCCTTGTTATTAGCAATTCAACAGATGAAGGAGATTCAAGGTATTCCTTATGCAGGTCGGGAATATAAAGTTTCTGCAGATGATATTTTGCTTCATTTGAGGAATCCAGTGACCACCATTCCACGTTCACTGGAGTTGATTGATAAATTTGGTACATTTTCAGGTTATAAGATAAATTGGAGTAAATCCAAGGGTTTGACACCTTCCCTTTCCTTTGTAAAGAAGGAGGTATAAAATATTTAGGTATTTGGATACAAAAGACTTTGGAAGAAACGTTGCAAGTAAATGAAAGGTCCATATTATTAAAGGTATCAGAAATCTGTCTTGGTGGGGGGAGAATCCAAACAGTAAAGATGATGATTTTGCCTGTGGTTTGTTACCAAATGGGAATGATACCGGTTTATTTTCAGGGGTCTTTTTATAAAAAATTGAATACTATTCATATTAAATTTATTTGGCTAGGTAAAAAAGCTAGAATCGCTTTAGTATCTTTGCAAAAACCAATTACAGAGGGTGGGGTAAATTTCCCCAACTTTTATAGGTATCATCAGGCCTATATAATGCGCCAGGGAATGTATTGGATCCTCCCCGAGCTCATGGAACATCTTCCAGACTGGCTATATCTAGAGTGGAAAATTATGTCCCCTATGAGACTATCCCATATATTAAGTATCAGATTACCCAGTTATGCTAGGAATAACAGAATTTTATTGGATACGTGGAAAACAATTTAATTTATTGATAAATTAACAGATGTTCCTATAATAAAATCTACTTTACAGTCCTTATGGTTAAACTCCAAGATACAAGTGGGCGGTACTGGAATTGCCTGAAAGAATTGGATGCAAGCAGGAATTCGGACATTAGATGACGTCATATCTAATGAGAAGTTGCTCGAGTTTTCACGGCTGCAACAAGCATTTGGTATTTTAAATTCTCAACATTATAGATCGTTGCAGTTGAAGCAGGCTATTCAGAGTGGGTTCCCTGAATGGAAAAATTTAAAAACTTATTACAGCTTGCAGATCCTTTCTATCAGACAGATTTAGTAGGACATCAGGCCGCTCAGTGGTATAAATTAATTTCGGAATTTTTAAACAAAAACCCAAAAAATAGTCTTAGAGACATTTGGAGTATCGAGATAAAACAGTCTATTTCTGCATCTCGATGGCCACAAATTTGGTCTTGGAGGTTAAGATTGTCACAACCCCAGCCTGAGAGCTAAGCTTGTGCCCGATAGAACTCCTCAGGACTCAGGCCTTACCTTGAAAAGGGCGGACCAATGTAGCAGCTCCCACTCAGACAGGCAGTTAGGCTCTGAGTTCAGAATGAACACCCAAGAACAGGAACTCTGGGGGGAGGAGGAATATTGGGAGAACAGCCAGGAGCAACGGGAGGTGCCTTGCAGAAAGGGACAGCCTAGGAGGCAGGCTCCTAGCTCAGGGAGTGCACAGCTGCTGAGACTAATTAAGTCCCAAGGAAAAGCTCAGCCAAAGCAGCAGTTTGCCCTTCCCCCACACAGGTTAGGGCGTGGCCAGCTCAGTGTTTTAGAGGCTGAGCTGAGAAAGACCAAATCAGTCTACCCTGGGCCAGCCCAGGAAGGAGACTCGAGGGACTGGGCTCCTGAATTCAAACAGAACCAGGACATTGAAATGCTGGATGCAACTTCTGTCCCTGAGGCAAACCAGACAGCCAACCCGGATGCCATAGAGCTTATGGATACTTCCATGGAACCTGAAGAAATCCACATGGATGAGAGTTAAGTGGAATTTCCTGACTGTTTGTGGGTTTTGAATTTTGGTTTTTCTTTTGGGCTGTCTGGAAGCACAAGGCGAGTGCAGGCAGCGTGAGCAGTGCTAGGCTCACGGCTGGATTCGGCGCCTTATTTTTGGGACATTTAAGGAAGTGTGTTTTGTGCATTTTTACTTTTTGCCTTTTTGCTGCTTGTTTGGACTGGATTACTGATTGTGTGAAGGGGTAGTAGAGTGGGGAGAATCCACACAAGATCCTCGGGTGGGATTGTGGGGCCAATTGTGGCAAGCTTATTTAAAAGTGGATTCAGCTACTCCCCTCCCCCACCAACTGCTTGTTAAGTTGGCTGGGGCAGGCCTGTTACAAGCCAGGCCTAGGCAACGCAGGCTACAAGTTTTAAGCAGCATTGTGAAGGACTCTTATGAAACTGGAAAGTTTTGGTAGCCTTATTTTTGCCCTACCTGGACTGTGGGACTGATAGGGCAGTGCCGCTATGAACTATTTGATCACTTACCTGCTTGTACCTGCAAGGAAGGTGTGGGCTATGTTTTGGAAGGCCGGATTTTATGTTCATGTTTTCTTTTGGAGTTCAAAGACTTAACTCTGGCAAAGTGCTACTTAAGCAATAAAGTGAGTCTCAAGTTTGGTAAAACTTTATTGATCCTGACTAATTGTTTTTTTTTCTTATTGAAAGCCAGCAGGACCTTCAACATCCTTTGAAGGCACGTTAAGATCAGTCGTTGCTGAGACCTGGTCGGTGGCCATTTGCAAAACCCGGCACAGGCAGGCTCACAAGATGTACAGCGTCAGCATCTACGAGACAAGCATGGTTATTTTTGTTACACAGGATTTTTTGGACCCCAGTTCGATTACAAAAAATTGATAATTCAAAATCTAATAGATGCTGGCATTGTCATATTAATATAGGGACGTTGGATCATCTGTTATATTTTTGTCCAATGATGCTTAATTTCTGGAGGTCAATATGGGGACAAATCAATCTTATATTAGAATCATCTATTCCTTTATCGTATGAAGTCATAATTTGTGGCACATTGTTACAGGTAAAGCCTGTGTTAGATAAAAATAAAAGCCATCTTTTATTGATTTTGACAGCAATAGCCATTCAAATGATCACAAGAAATTGGAAATGTCATAACAACTTAATTACACATTCTGGTGGGCGAGTGTGTGCAATTCATATAAATATGAAAGAATGAGCGCGGAATGCTTAGGTTTGAACAATGCATTTAATAAAATATGGAGCCCATTGACTGCATTTGTTAACAAACAATAAGCATAATATAATTTTTGTTTTTCTTTCTCAGGTTTCCTTACACATCCAGGGTGGGGGGAGGAGAGGGAGGGATATTTTTAGGGGTTAAAATGTATATTATTGTAATAAAAAAATGATTTAATGTATTAATAATTGGATAATAGGGGGGGAAATGGTTGTTTCATTTATATTTTGTGTATTAAGGTGCATTTTATGCAAGCTTTTAATGTTATATTATCTGTAATGCACTGCCAATGTCTGAAAATTCAATAAAGTTTATACAAAAACAAACAAACAAAAAAAACACAACCTGCTTTTGATACTTTCACTGGCAAAAAAATCTCCCTCACAGAACATCTCAGGTTTAGAAAAAGGCAAAGTCACCCGAAGGCACGTTCAAGGACTTAGCTGACAAAAGACGACTTGAACTCCAATGTTGTCACGTCTTCTCCAATCTTCCCAATAAGCGACCTTGTTTCACCAATGTTCGGCTCATCAGGGGAACAAACAATACAGCCTTGAAAAGTGCAGTCACGTGACCTATGTGACATAAATGTGCATGAGTCGAATCTCTTTCATTTGAAAGGAAGCTCTGGAATGAGAGGAGATAGGATGAAGTTACGAGGGGGTCAGTTCATGGTCCTTCAGATTGTTGGGAGCCGGACTATAGTTTGAAAAAAAAAAAAAAATGTACAAATTCCAATGCACACTGTACATATCTTAATTATAGTGGGAAAAAAAGCATGAAAGAACAATACAATATTTAAAATGAAGAACAATTTTAACCATTTGAAAGGAAGCTCTGGAATGAGAGGACATAGGATGAAGTTAAGAGGTGATAGGCTCAGGAGTAATCTAAGAAAATACTTTTTTACAGAAAGGGTGGTAGATGCGTGGAACACTCTCCTGGAAGAGGTGATGGAGACAGAGACTGTGTCCGATTTCAAGAAAGCCTGGAATAGGCATGTGGGATCTCTTAGAGAGAGAAAGAGATAATAGTTGCTGCGGATGAGCAGACTAGATGGGCCATTTGGCCTTTTTCTGCCATCATGTTTCTATGAATATCTGGGACAATTATGCCCACCCATGAAGGCAGTCAAGAGGGCAGGTCTGCTGAGACTCCCCTTTGATAGACTTATCAGAAAATGGGTTGTATATGCTTAAGCTGACTTGGTTCTTGCATCATAGGACCAATTCCCCTAACTTAATCCTCATTAAGACGGACCAATCATGAACTGCCAAGCTCCATTACTTCCATGTTCGCCTGTCAGCAGTCAATGACAGAGCTTAACATTAATGGCTATGGAGACAAATCCTATATAACAATGGATTTCCTGGACATTAGCCAGAATGAGAATGTAAGAGAGCTGAGTATGAGTGAGAGCCAGAATGGGAGAGTGAGAGCATGACAGAATTGATGGCTTCCAGCCCTGCAGAAGGACTAGAAAGATATGCCATGGAGAAGGATGCCTTGCCGAGAAGGAGGGAGGGGGAAGCGATCATATCTGGTCAGGTAAGTGGGGATATTCAATGGCACTACCCGGTAAATTGCCACTGGATATCTGGGATTAGCCAACTCAAATAGGATTCTCCTAGTGTTCTGTATCTGTATAGGGATCTATAGCAGTCTGACTTGTTCTGTTTTTCAAACAGGAAGTATATTGCTATTATAGGTGCTGTGTTTTTTTATAGGTAGGGTTGTTGCTTTATGAGTTCTGGACATTAGCACTACTTTATTCCAACAGGTTTTCTATAGAGGTCTGAAATGGCTCAAAGACTCACCTTGCCTCAACCAGAAATGGTGCATTTTTCTACTTAGTTCCAATATTACATTACATTAGAGATTTCTATTCCGCCATTACCTTGCGGTTCAAGGCGGATTGCAAAAGAGTTATAGATGGTGGGTTACAAAAGGAGATCGTTGGTCATTTCTAGTAAAGGTAAAGGTAAGCTCAGGTAGTATCGGTAAGTTTGGAAGAAGATGGGAAGAAAGAAGGTATTTGTGGTGTTAAGACTTTTTCCGGGGATTTCTTGAAAAGTATAGTTTTTATTTCTTTTCTAAACATCTTGTAGTCTGGGGTCATTATCAGCAGATTGGAGATTTGGTTATCTAGTTTTGCTGCTTGGGTGGCTAGGAGGCCATCGTATAGTGTTTTCCTTTTAACTTCTTTGATTGGAGGGTGTGTGAATGGGATGTGCGTTTTTCTATGTCTGGTTGAGGCAGTTTGGATGAGGTGGTTGTTCAGTAGGTTGGGCTATCTCCATTTATGGATTTAAATAGTATACAGTAGAATTTAAATAGTATTGGGTGTCACTATTGATGAAAGGCTTTCCTATCATGAACATGCAAGCAACACCGTCAAATCTTGCTTTTATAGGCTATGAATGAATCGCTCAATTTCTAATTTTCTTGAGCCAAAATCACTCAACATACTAATTCATTCCCTAGTTATCACTAAATTCGACTACTGTAACTCTTTATTAATAAATATTACACAAAAAGAAAAGAGGCATCTTCAGATAGTCCAAAATACCGCCATTAAACTGATTCACAATGGCAAAAAAATACGATCAAGTTACCCCGTTTTTGATCAAATCCCACTGGCTTCCAGTTAATCACCGTGTCACTTTCAAAATCTTACTTTTAGTATTTAAAACTTTGTCTTCCAATCAACCTCAATGTATTAACAAACTACTTATTCCTCATAATACATCACGCTCCCTTATGTCCACTAATCAATAACTTATAGCAGTTCCCTCATTGAAAGTCATTGGAACTCGTCAACACGACATGTTCTCAGTAATGGCCCCACAACTATGGAATACCTTACCTCATTATTTAAGAGAAGAAAATGACTTCAGTCGCGTTAAAGGCAATCTGAAGAGTTTTCTTTTTAAAGACGCTTTTAATCTTTAACTATGCATAAAATTAATTTTAGTCCTTTCTTATTTTTTACTTTCCCCCTTCCTATTGTTTTCTCCATTCATGTCTTCTCCTATATTCTAATAAATACAATTGTAGTTTTGTCCTTCTTACCTTATGTATCTGTTAGTCTGTAAGTCTGTCAGTTAAATCCATTACAGTCAAACCTCGGTTTACGAGTACCGCGGTTTACGAGTGTTTTGCAAGACGAGCAAAACATTTGTAAAATTTGTGACTCGTAAACCGAGCTTGACTCGCTATTCGAGCATGTCCCAAAGTAAAGCATCCTGCATTCCCCTCTCCATACCTTGCAATGCACACTTTCTGATGCTCTTTCACTTTAGTTTTGCCTTTTAGGGTGTCCAACCTGCTGCCCCGTGCGGCCCGCTCGAGGGCATTGCGTTTGTTCCGTCTGCCACCCCTGGATGATTGCCGTCTTGCCGGCTCCCTCCTCCTTGCTGTGTACGGTCTGGACCGCCGCGGCAGCTCCTGCATGCTTCCTGCGGCTGGCCCTGAGACGTTCCCTCTGACGCTGCGACGTCAGAGGGAGGGCTTCCGGATCAGCCGCGGGGAGCACGGGGGAACTGCTGGCCGCCGCTTTGAACGAGCACTGCGGCAAGAAGGAGAAAGCTGGCATGAAGGTAGGCACCGCAGCGCAGTGAGGGCTTCCGGGTCGGCCGTGGGGGGGAACATGGGACCTGTTGCCCGCAGCTTGAAATGAGCACTGCGGCATGAAGGTAGGCACCGCGGCACAGTGAGGAGGAGAAAGTTCAAGTTCACTTTATTTTTGATGAATCGCCTATTTAAAACATTCTAAGTGATGTACAATTAAAAAACAAATTATAAGAGAACATACAATCATATTAGTAATACATTAATAACAGCAAAATAAATATTTGTTAAATAATTACATAAAACAGAAAAAATCTCTATACATAATGTTAAAAACAAACATGAAAAGAGGGAAAGGGGGGAAAAGTTACAAATTTTTTCTCTTAATGGAGGAAAAAACATATAATAGGGAAAAAAACAAAGGGAGGGGAAAAAGAAAAAAAAAAAAAAAAGAGATTAATTAAAGCCGGCATGAATGTAAGCACTGAACGAAAAAGAAGTTAAAGATGCAAGGCCCCAGTGAGGTTGGTTGGCTGTGGAAAGAGCCCCAGTGCCCCAGTTCTGTTATGTTTATGTCGGTCGCTGGCAGCAGTAGCAACGAATTGTCCGAGTCTCCATTATATCCTATGGGGAACTCTGCGTTGATAAACCAGCGTTTTGGTTTACGAGCATGCTCCTAAAAACGGAACATGCTCGTAAACCAAGGTACCACTGTATATTTAATGACTAAATTGGTATATGCTTACACCTTTTTTTAAATTTGTAAATCGCTTAGCAAAGTAAATAAGCAATCCATCAAGTTTATAATAAAACTTGAAATTTGAAACGATTCTTTCCTGGATCGGAAGCCAGTGTGAGTTGAGGTATGCCTCTGTAATACGGTTGTGTTTCCTCAATGAGTAGACGAGTCTCGGAGGTGGATTTTGAATTGTTTGTAATTTTTTAGTCATTGTTGCATGGCAGGGGAGGTAGAGGATGTTGCAATAATCTAGGAGACCCAGGATTAGGGATTATACTATGAGTTGGAATTGTGTTCTTTTGAAGAACTTTCGGACTTGTTTTAGGTTTCTCATAACTGTGAAAGATTTCTGTGTTGTTTCATTTATTTGTGGTTGCATGGTGCAGCATCTGTCTATTGTGGAACAATTTGCCAGTAGAGTTAAGGAAGGAAGAATCATTTCAAAATTTTAAGAGACATCTAAAAGCACATTATTTTCAAATGACTCTTCCGAATTGAATCATGGAATGGGGACCGCAATCTGCCTTAATTTGTACTGATCCATGTTGATTTGGGTTTATTGGTTTCACATAACAGTTTTAGTGGATATGTTTTAGAAATGTTCATTTCTCTGATACTCTCAAGCTCTGCCAGTGACGGATCTGTGAAATGGTCTATGGCGGGAGTTGTATTAAGACCTGGACTAAAATAGGACTGTTTGCTATCAGGCCGCTTCAGAGACTTTTCTATCTCTTCAATTTGTTTTGTTTTATTTTATTTTTAATTTTTTTTCTTTCATTATTTCTATTTCTTTGATTTTTGATCTTAGAAATACTGTATATTACATATTTTAATTTTAATCAGGTACTTTAGCTAGATTGTGAGCCTTCGGGACAGATAGAAACATAGAAGATGACGGCAGATAAGCCCATCAGGTCTGCCCACTCTACTGACCCACCCCCAAGTCTACTATCCTAGGCATCCCACTCCTGGTGACAGGTTCCCTTGGCTTAACCCTCTAAGGGATCCCACATGGGCATCCCATTTGCTCTTAAATTCTTGCACGCTGTTTGCCTCGATCACCTGCACCGGGAGCTCGTTCCAAGGATCAACCACTCTCTATTTCCTGGTGTCGCCATGAAATTTCCAGCCCCTGAGTTTGAGCGGATGCCCTCTTGTGGCCGAGGGCCCTTTGAGAAAGAGAATCTCTTCTTCCATCTCGATACGGCCGGTAATATACTTAAACGTCTCGATCATGTCTCCACTCTCCCTACGTTCCTCAAGTGAGTACAGCCGCAAATTTTTCAGCCTTTCCTCGTACGATATAGATCCTTGAGCCCCGAGACCATCCTAGTGGCCATCCGTTGCACCGACTCTACTCTCAGCACATCTTTTCGGTAGTGTGGCCTCCAGAATTGCACACAGTATTCAATTCTGGAGGCCACACTACCGAAAAGATGTGCTGAGAGTAGGGTCGTTTTTCCCAAGTACCTAATTTCATTTTAGTTTGATACTTTGGAAACCGCTTGGGTCAGTAAAATGCAGAAGCGGTAGATCAAATCTTAAATAAACAAAAACATAAACGTAGAGGTCTGAAATGTATTTGCTTTTGACAGGGTTTGGTTACTAGAGCTCAGAAAGAGTACCACCTCCCCCTCCCCCCACCCCAATTCCTTTCAGAAGGATGGAGGAACCAACAGGTGGCTGGGAGCTGGGAGGGAGTATGTTATCGGGGTAGTGTGAGCTCCTGGAGAAAGGTACCAGGAGGGGGAGTCTGTTTTTGGGGCCGGGGTAGGAAATTGACTGATCCTCTTACACGAAGGGGTGGTGAAAAGTTCTCAGCCTAACCAACCAACTTCCTAAATTCCTAAATTCTGAGCGTTATTTGGCCACTGGAGCTGAAAAGAGTGGTATCATATTTCATTAAGTGCCAATTTGCAGAAACGAAATTCTACATTTTGTCGTTGTTTCAGATCATTGAGTGAACCATATCAACGCCGTTCTCTTCTTGGTCGGGCTGAGAACTTTTCAGCACCTCCTCGTAATGTGAAGAGTTTCAGTCTCTGGTAACCAGAGCTGAGACTGTGATGTCATAATGCCTCATTCCACCAATAAGAGTCAACCTCATCAGTGATGTCACAATGGCTTGATTGTCCTATACCTGGCTCACTGTTATTACAGACGAGGGGGGTGCTGAAAAGTTCTCAGCCCAACCCACCAACTTCCTAAATTCTGAGCGTTATTTGGTCACTGTAGCTGAAAAGAATGAGATCTTATTTCATTAAGTGCCAATTTGCAGAAACAAAATTCTATGTTTTGACATTGGGGCTCATAATCAAAACATCCAGACGTCCAAAAAAAAACCGCCTAAGGACATACAAGTGCCAAGCTTCAAAACCAACATTCTAGACGTCCGGTAGGATTTCTAAGCTGCTGTGCGTCCAGAGCTCAAAGGGGTGTTGGGAAGAGTGTTATGGGTGGTGTTTGAGCAGGCTCTGGGCAGGCTTAGTCTTAGACATCCTGCAGAGATAATCAAACGTTCTGAGTTAGACCTGGTTTAAAAGGGTATAAGTGTTAAAAAGGTACCCATAGTGACCATATAACCACTACAGACATAAAGTAAAGCCACACTCGCACTTCCCCAGTGCTCACTGACTCACTCACACCCCACAAAGATCAGCATGCAAAGTACATACCTGTCTTTAGAACAGCAGCACGTGGTATGGGAAAGCCTAGTGGAGCATCACACAGGTGTCTTAGTCTGGTGGGTGGGCTAGTGAACCATAGAGAGGAGTAGCAAGTCCCATAAGCCACTCTAACGACTACATTTACAGTGGAAAGTATGAGGCCACCAAATCCCACACAAAACCTACTCTATTGTCATATAGGGGACACCTGCAACCATAAGAGCTATTGGGGTGGTAGACAGGTGAATACTGTAGGTTTGGGGGGAGTTTTGGAGGGCTTACCATACACTAAAAGGGGGTTCTGGTGAAATATGTACCTGGCACCCTAAATGTGAAGTTTAAAGCAGTGCCCTATTGGAATATTTGTGTGGCCAGTTCATTAAGACGCCGGTCCCTTCCATGGCTAAATGGGCTTGATTTGGACGTTTGTAACATGGACATTTTTGTATTTAAAAAAGACAAAAAAAGTTGAATGTCCTCGGGACCAAAATGTCCAAAAAGATAAAATGGATGTTTCCCTGCACCAACTTTTGGACGTCTTGTGGGAAACATCTAAAGCTGGACGTAGACGCACTATCAATGTTTCAGATCCATATTGAACTGATTGAACCATATCCACATCATTCTATCCTTGGTTGGCCTGAGAACTTTATATCACCCCCTCATAGCAACATTCCAGAGCTGAGATTGTGATGTCATAATACCTCATTCCACCAATAAGAGCCAACCTCATCAGTGATGTCACAATAGCTTGCTTGTCCTATACTTGGCTCACTTTTATTGCAAACAAGGAGTGCTGAAAAATTCTCATCCCAACCAACCAACTTTCTATATTCTGAGCGTCATTTTGCCACTGTAGCTGAAAAGAGTATTATCTTATTTCATGAAGTGCCAATTTGCAGAAATGAAATTCTGTGTTTTTGACATTGTTTCAGATCATTGATTGAACCCTATCCATGTCATGCTCTTCTTGGCTGGGCTGAGAACTTTTCAGCACCCCCTCGTAGCAACATTCCAGAGCTGAGATTATGATGTCATAAAACCTCATTCCACCAATAAGAGCCAACCTCATCAGTGATGTCACAATGGCTTGCTTGTCCTATACTTGGCTCACTTTTATTGCAAACAAGGAGTGCTGAAAAGTTCTCATCGCAACCAACCAACTTCCTATATTCTGAGCGTCATTTTGCCACTGTAGCTGAAAAGTGGTATCTTATTTCGTTAGGTGCCAATTTGCAGAAATGAAATTCTGTGTTTTTGACATTGTTTCAGATCATTGATTGAACCCTATCCATGTCATTCTCTTCTTGGCCGGGCTGATAACTTTTCAGCACCCCCGCCGTACAGGCCCTGGCCGATTATTGGCCGGAACCTGCATAAGTAAAAACCAGCTCCATAATCTGGCCTTGAATATCCAGGGCTTTCTCTTTATTTTCCATATTTAATCATTTCTTATTAAAGTGTGAGCTTTTCATGTTCGCTTTATTTTAGGCGAGACTCCCGTGGAGGCATGTGTTAGAATAAGGTTATGCTCTTTGCAGGCTTACCAGCTCTTGACCTGATTGAGAAATCAAGCTAACTTATAAAAAGGACTGCCTTGCATAGCCTTTCATCCGTTCCTTTTCGCTCTCTTCTTCTAAGGAAGAACTGTTATTTGTCCTGTTTGTCTGTTTTGATAGATTGTAAGCTCTGTGGAAGGCTGGCAGCACTATAGAAATAATTAGTACTAGTAATAATGAACAGAATTTACTACCCGAGTACATAAATTTGTAGAACTCAAAAGGAGACTCGTATTCTGCGAGAGTCGCTATTCTCACATGACCCCTCTCCTCAAGTCGCTTCATTGGCTCCCCGTCCATTTCCAAATACAGTTCAAACTCCCCTTACTAACTTACAAATGCATTCGCTCTGAGGCCCCCCCCCCCCCAATATCTCTCGTCACTTATCTCCCCTATGCTCCTCCCCGTGATCTCCGTTCATCGGACAAGCCCCTCTTATCTGTATCCTTCTCTTCCACTGCTTCTTCCACTCCGTCCCTTCTTTCTTGCAGCACCGTATGCCTGGAACAGGCTGCCTGAATCAATACGTAGTGCTCCCTCCCTAGCAGCAGGGCCGGATTTAGATGAAAAGAGGCCCTAGGCTATTCCACTTATGAGGCCCTTTCATCTCCCATTTTTAAGTTTGTAAATTACATGAGAGATAATAAAATACATCATTACTGTGATATATATCAATATGTTAAATGAAATATGTTATTGGTACTAACTTTTATAAAAAATGTGACACGGATCTTGAGGCCCTAGGCTGAAGCCTAGTTAGCCTAATTAGCCTATAGGAAAATCCGGCCCTACCTAGCAGCATTCAAATCCAAGCTAAAAGCCCACTTTTTTGAAACTGTTTTCAACTCTCAACTCCCTCTCACTGCTGTCAGATACTTAGACCCACTATAATCTCCCCAATCCTGAAATGTCCTGCCTAAATTAGATTGTAAGCTCTTCTATGCAGGGACCATCAATTGTATGTTATAATGTCAGATACCTAGACCCACTGTATCATTTCCTCTACCATAATCTCCCAATCCTGAAAAGTCCTGCCTAAATTAGATTGTAAGCTCTTCTATGCAGGGACCATCAATTGTATGTTATAATGTCAGATACCTAGACCCACTGTATCATTTCCTGTACCATAATCTCCCCAATCCCGAAATGTCCTGTCTAAATTAGATTGTAAGCTCTTCTGAGCAGGGACTGTATATTGTATGTTAAAATGTCAGATACCTAGACCCACTGTATCATTTCCTGTACCATAATCTCCCCAACCCTGAAATGTCCTGTCTAAATTAGATTGTAAGCTCTTCCGAGCAGGGACCATCTATTGTATGTTAAAATGTCAGATACCTAGACCCACTGTATCATTTCCTGTACCATAATCTCCCCAACCCTGAAATGTCCTGTCTAAATTAGATTGTAAGCTCTTCTGAGCAGGGACCGTCTATTGTATGTTAAAATGTCAGATACCTAGACCCACTGTATCATTTCCTCTACCATAATCTCCCCAACCCCGAAATGTCCTGTCTAAATTAGATTGTAAGCTCTTCCGAGCAGGGACCATCTATTGTATGTTAAAATGTCAGATACCTAGACCCACTGTATCATTTCCTGTACCATAATCTCCCCAACCCTGAAAAGTCCTGCCTAAATTAGATTGTAAGCTCTTCTGAGCAGGGACTGTCTATTGTAAGTCAAAATGTACTTCGCTGCGTATGACTTCCAGCACTTTAGAAATAATAAATAGTAGTAGTAAAGTAAAGACTTGCATAATAAGCCCTTACCTATTTCCACGGAGCAACCCCCCCTCTCTTTAATCATACTAGAACATGTGAAAATGACATCCCAGCCTGCTCCTTGTGACTCTGTGCAAGTCACTTAATATTTATTTATTTCTAAAATTTATACACCGCCTATCCCTAATCGGTTAACAATCCCTCCATTGCCCAAGTACTACACTTAGATTGTGAAGCTGCCGGGACAGATAGGGAAAATACATACGAGAGGCAGCTGAAAAGTTCTCAGCCTAACCAAGACGAGGGAAAGCAAGCCATTGCGACATCACCAATGAAGTTGGCTCTTAGGCATTGGTGGAATGAGGCATGATGACATCACAATACGAGGAGCCGCTGAAAAGTTCTCAGCCCAACCAAGAAGAGAAAGATGTGGAGCCGTGAAACTTACAAGTTATTCCACACTTTTCGTTTCAGTGAGGCAAATGCATCTAGCAAATGGGCACAAGTATAGGGAAATGAGGTTGGCTCTTAGGCATTGGTGGAATGAGGCATGATGACATCACAATAGGAAGGACTGCTAAAAAGTTCTCAACCCAACCAAGAAGAGAATGATGTGGAGCCATGAAACTTACAAGTTATTCCATACTTTTCTTGACATTTTTCATTTTGTTTCATAGCACTCTTCTTGACTGGGCTGAAAACTTTTCAGTGGCCCCTCGTAAGAGCCCCTGATTACTAATCAGTGTATTGGAAACCGCTTTGGGTGAAAGTCTTCATGAAAAAGGCAGTTCATAAATCCCAATTAAAATAAGAACAAAATCAGATTCACTCAGTTCTCCTAATTTCACATAATTAACTTCTGTTCCTTAAGCTGTTGAGTTTTAGGAACTCTTTTCTCTCTTACAAAAGTCTCATAACTCACTTGAACGTCCCACTATACAGTATAGCCTTCCGCTCTGAGGGATAAATTTAGGAACTAGAAAATTGACACTGCATCTTTATAACCTAGCCTGAAGAGGTGGTCATGCTAATTTGGTTTCTGTGAAACTTGCAATTAAGCAATGATTCATGCCTTACAGGGCCACAGTGGTTTAATGACCTAACACACTGGCTTGGCATTTAATGGCCTTAATCCAATTAAATCTATTCAACTCCATATAAGAAAAAGGAAGGGTCCATACCTATAATTTAGGAACTAAGAATTCAAAAACTATATCTAGTTAACCTAGCCTTCTCTGTCTTTCAGCTTTTTCACCCAAGTCTGAGCTAAAATCAAACAGAAAGAAAAGTGTTGAAAATTATACAGTATGGGGCTCATTATCGAAAGAGAAAAATGTCCAAAAACCGGCCTAAGTCGGCACTTGGACGGACATTGTCAAAATACATCCAAGTGCTCATAATAAAAACAGATTTTTGACGTATTTCTAAACGACCTAGGCCTTCATAGTGCCACTGAACGACCAGAACTAAACGGGGCATGTCAGGAGAAGTGTCGAGGGTGGGAGTTGGGCGGGACGTGGGCCAGCTCAGACTTAGTCGTACAGCATGTATAACCAAAAGTTATACAGCACAGGATCGACAGAACTTGGATGTTGTGACTTAGACCATTTAAAACATGGTCTAAGACACAAAAACCTACCTAAAGTGACCAGATAAGCACTGCAAACACATAATACAGATCCCCACACACTACCCCAATGACCACTGACCCCCCTCATGAAAATATTAATCACAACTTGAAAATTGTGCCTCTAAAACATCATCACTTGGCAGCCTGGCAGGAAAACCTAGTTGTGCTGCACAGAGGCATCTTAAGCCATCTTGGGGGTGGGTTAGGGACCCATGGAGAGGAGGACCCATGCCCATAAGCCCCTGTAATCACTACATTAATATTGAAACATGTACACTCCCCTATACACCCCCAAAACCATTTTGTACTGGCATATAAGTGGCTCCTGCAGCTATAAGGGCTATTGGGGTGGTAGATAAGTGGGTCTAGGGGATTCTGGAGGTGGTTTGGGGGCTCACCATGACCTATAAGGGAACTGTAGGGAGGAGAAGACATGGCACCCTTTTTGTGAAGTTCACAGTAGTGCCCTGTAAGTTACCCCACTATTTAGGTGCCATGTTTGGTGTTCAGTCCATCACTTTGCAGACTCCTCCCACGTTCAACAGGGCTTGTTCTAGGCGTTTTGGACATGGACGGAAAGTTGGATGAAAATGTGATATAAAGATGGACTTGATCGGCAGGATGTATAATTAGACGATTTTCAAAAGAAAAAAAAATTTTGGACGTATTTTTCGAAAATGTGTCTTAGGCTGTTTTTTTTTTTTACTTTGGATGACTTGCGACTTAGATGAAAACGGATTTAGACGTTCCTTTCGATTATGCCCCTCCGCATTCCTAGGGAAACACAGAAACTCAGCAATACAGAGTCCTAATATTGCCTCTCATTGTAGGAGGCAGAGAGAAAAAAAAGAAGTGGGAATGTCAATAAATTCCTCCACTTTAATCCTTTTCCGTTTATACTTTCACTTTAGGGGTCTCTTCATTCCGTATATTTCTGATGGAATGAAAAAAGTGAAAAATCACTGGCCAAAGTGTATAACCTTTGATGGGGACTGCCTCAACTTTATTGGTTGGGCTGAGAACTTTTCAGTGGCCCCTTCGTATGTGAGTGATAAAATGTTGAAAGAGGGGTGGTTAAGAAAACGAAGCATAAGAGAGACTTCTTATAATGACTGGGATGGCCATACAACTAATCACTAGAAACTGGAAAAATTGGGATCGTCTAAATTTTACTTTTTGGTGGGAAACACTTTGTTTATATTACCGTTATGAAAGAATGTTAGCAGAGCAATCTGGGGAAAATTAAGAAGTTTAAAGAAATTCAATCTTATTTTCACTGGTTTCTACACACATCCTGGAAGGGAGCGAGGGAAGGCGGAGGAAGAGTAAATTGTTTCAGTAATTTGCAAGTATGTAAGTGCTGTCTATTGAATTTTTGATTGTAGCATTGTTGCACTTTTTATATGCTTAATATAAAATCAATAAAGATTTTTTTTTTTTTTTAAGAAAGAAAACGAAGCATATTGTAAATATAATGTGTAAATATAAATGAATACCATCCAAACATAAGAAAAACTCCCACCAGACATATTTAGAACTACCAAGCACAGAAGCTCCCAGGGCAGTGCTGCTTTCATAGCAAAACGAAAGAAAAAGCCTCATAAGCAGAAAAAAAACCAAACAACTTTTGTTGCTATACGCAGGTACCCTCTGCAAGATATGTTTAAATCCAAAACAAGAGGAACAACGTGTTTCTAATCTGCGCACAAAAAAACAGCACATGAAATTATCTGTCACAAGCCAGCCTACGATCGTTCGTAGCCTAGACGCTACGAATCAGAATCTAGAATCAGAAAATAATATTAAATATTGAACTAAGGCTAGTACTGGGCAGACTTGCACGGTCTGTGTCTGTATATGGCCGTTTGGGAGAGGATGGGCTGGAGAGGGCTTCAGTGGCTGGGAGGGTATAGATGGGCTGGAGTAGGTTTTGACTGAGATTTTGGCAGTTGGAACCCAAGCACAGTACCGGGTAGAGCTTTGGATCCTTGCCCAGAAATAGCTAAAAAGAAAAAATATAAAAAAAAAATTTAAATTGAATCATGTTGGGCAGACTGGATGGACCATTCGGGTCTTTATCGGGTCATCTAAACTAAACCTTAGGTTTGTATACCGCATCTTCTCCACAATCGTAGAGCTCGGCACGGTTTACAAGAGTTAGGAGAGAAAGGAACTCCAATGAAGGTTAAAGGATAAAGTGAGAAGAATATTAGGAGGGCTTAGTAAGCCAGAGAAGGAGTAAGTATTACAGTTTTGAGAATAGCCAGGTTTTCAGATGTTTGCGGAAGAGTTGGAGAGAGCTCAGGTTCCGAAGAGGGGAGGAAAGGTTGTTCCAGAGCTCACTGATTCTGAAGGAGAGGGAGGTCCCTAGTTTTCCTGCACGGGAAATGCCTTTTAATGAAGGGAAGGATAGTTTTAGTTTGTGGGTGGGTCTAGTGGTATTAGGATTTGAGGAGTTCCAAGAAAGTGGGATAAAGGGAGGGAGGATGCCGTGAAGGATTTTGAAGGTTAGACAGGTGTATTTAAAGTGGACCCTGGTGTTTATCGGAAGCCAGTGAAGCTTGGACAGGAGCTGTGAGACATGGTCGAATTTACTTTTTGCGAAGATAAGCTTAGCCGCGGCATTCTGAATCTGTTGAAGTCTATGAAGGTTTTTCTTGGTAAGGCTTAGGTAGATTGAGTTGCAATAGTCCAATCTGGAAAAGATGATGGATTGGACAAGCACGGTAAAGTGTTTTTGATGGAAACAGGATCTTACTTTCCTCAGCATGTGAAGGCAGAAAAAGCATTTTTTTGCCAAGGAATTGAGGTGGTCGTTGAAGGACAAAGTAGAATCAATGATGATGCCCAAAACATTGCTTGAGAACTCAAACTGCAGAGTGGAGCCAGAGGATAGTGGGATGGAGGTGGGTAGTTGGTCTAGTTTTGGGCCGAGCCAAAGTAGTTTAGTTTTGGACTCGTTCAGTTTCATTTGCACAGTATGGGCCTAGGATTGGAGGTTCATTATACAGGAGGATATGTTCTTCGAGAGGTTGGTAAGGTTTGGGTCGATCTCGAGAAGGATGAGGATGTCATCAGCATAAGTGTAAATTGTTTCTAGGGGGGATAGATGGAGGAGTTTTAGGGAGGACATATAGATGTTGAAAAGAACAGGAGATAGAGGTGAGCCTTGCGGGACTCCACATATTGGTTTACAGGGGGCGGATGAAGTGCCATTCATGTTGACAGTGTAAGAACGAGAACGTAGGAATGTTGAGAACCAGTCTAGGACTGTGGAGTTAATGCCTATCTCAGAGAGTTGGTAGACTAGGATATCATGATGAACAACGTCAAAAGCAGCGGAAAGGTCGAATTGTAGGAGGACGGCAAACTTATTTCGAGAGTGAAGTAGTTGAACCTTTGAGATTAAGGAGGACAGTAGGGATTCGGTGCTGAAGTTGGGATGAAAGCCATATTGGTAAGGTAGGAGAATAGAGAATCTCTCTAAATATGATGAGAGTTGGGTAGATATGATGGACTCTAGCATCTTGGTTAGGAAAGTGATATTTGCTATTGGGTGATAGCTGGATGGTAAGGATTTTTTCAGTAGTGGGGTCAGGGCAATATGACCCATTTCTGGGGAGAAAAGGCCTGAGTGTAGGACGGAGTTTATGATTTCGGTAATAGATGTGATGGCCTGTGCGGGAATTTTCTCGTATAGGTAGGAGGGGAATGGGTCTAAGGAGCAGTTGCAGGATTTCAGTTTGAGGCAGAATTTGAAGACCATGGATTTGGATACGTGCTTAAAGGTGGTCCAGGATCTGTCGACTGGGATGGGGATGGAGACAGTTAGGGTAGAATTAGAATCGGTGGGCACCAAAGAGTTGTAGGAGACTGTAAGTGGGAAGGAGCATCTCAAGGTAGTGATCTTTTCATTGAAGAATTTTGCCAGAGCATCGGCTGAGGGAGAGGAGGGGACCAAGGTGGAGCCTTTTTTGGAAGTTAAGGAACGCCAGAAGTTGAATAGAGTACTACTCTGGTTGTTGGATCTGGAGATTTTGTCTCCGTAGAAGTTCTGTCTTGCTTTTTTTAGTACTATATTGTAAAACTTGATATTGATTCTCCAGGACTGTAGGGGATTTAGATTTTTTCCATTTGCGCTCCAGAGCTCGACATTTCTGCTTTAGTTCTCTGTGATAAGGGAGATACCAAGGGGTCTTACAGGAGTAGGAGATGGTTTTAGTGAAAAGAGGGGCGATGGAGTGAAAGGTGGACTCGGAGAGTGTGACCCAGTTTTGCCAGTTGGTTTCTGAATCTGCAGGCTTAGGAACGGAGGAGAATAGGTTGAGAAATTTAGTCCAGAACATATCGTTCGTAATTTTATTGCGGAAGGTAATGGAATTGGAAGTGCGGGGTGGAGCCCCAAAAGGCGACATGAAAATGGGGAGACAGAAGGCCCCTAAGAGGTGATCAGACCAGGGTACATGTTCCCAGCGAGTGTCACCGGCTGAAGTTTTGTGGGCAGATCGAGGAAACTAATGAGGTCTAGTGTGTGCTCCTTTTCATGGGTTGGGGATGGTGCAGGGGGGAAAGCCAAGGGAGGTGAGGAAGCTGATAAATTCGGTTGTGTCCTTGCTGGTGAGGTCGTCTAGGTGGAGATTGATGTCCCCAATAATCAGTAATCTTTGAAATTTGAGGAAGGCGTTTGTTATAGTCTCGAGGTCGAGTTCAGAGGATTTGTTCCAAGGGGTAGGTGGACGATATAGAAGCAGGATACCCAGTGGATGAGGGTGGAGTTCATCGTTGACAGAGGCTAGCTTATATTCTAGTGAGGTGTGATTACCCTTTTCGAGGAGCTGGACATCGAAGAATGATTTGTAGAGAAATGCGAGGCCACCTCCTTTACGGTTAGTTCTGGGAGAGAAGAGCCCTTGGTAGCCGTGGGAGCAGAGTTCATTTTGTATAAATAGGTCATCTTTTGTAATCCATGATTCCGTGATGCATAGGAATCCAGGGTCAGAATCCTAGAGTAGATCCTTCAGAATTTGGATCTTGTTGCATGCAGATCTGGCATTGCAATAAAGTGTTGGGACTGGAGTGAGAGAGTTGAAGGCGAGGTTTGGGAGATTAGCAGGGGGAACAAGCTTTAGAGAGGCGAGGTTGGTTCTTCGGGGTTTTTTTTTGGAGGGATGGTTTCTTGTGCGTATCAGCGTGGGGATTCTGAGGCCAGGGCAGATATTACTGACACGGAATTGAGGAGGTTGGGAGAGGGAGGTATTAAGCAGAGAGTGGTGTTGAGAGAAGTGCAGAGTAGGATGAGAAAGAGCCAGTCTTATTGATCCTCTTTAGTGCATATAGGCCTTAGCCAACGATTTTCCTCTTTTTACATTCTGTATTTTTACGACGGAATGAAAAAAGTTGATAATCACTGGACTAAGAGGCTGATTCTATATAGCAAGGCTGCCCAAATCCAGTACTCGAGATCAACTGGCAGGCCAAGTTTTCAGGATATCCACAATGAACATGCATGAGAGAGATTTGCATACCAAAAAGGCAATGCAGGCAAATCTCTCTCATGCATATTCATTGTGGATATCCTAAAAACCCGTCCTGCCAATAATAATAATTTTATTCTTATATACCGCCATACCGAAAAAGTTCTAGGCGGTTCACAATAAGGTGAGCTAATACATGGGATACAGATAAAATACAAATTAGAATAGTGGACTTAAAAACAGATAAAGACAGAAAGCATTTATAATATAATGCAGAAAATATCGGCATGGCAGGGAAAGAAGTAATACATAGAACAGATCAAATACATCAAGTTGAATATAAGGAACTTGATTGAAAAAAAGAAGCAGAATGCATTAAGATAGCAGCCTATCAAAGAGTTCAGTCTTTAACAATTTTCTAAAATCAAGATAGGAAGAGACCTCTAACATCATTTTTCCAAGCCATACATTCAATTTAGACGCTTGAAATGAGAGGGTTCTCTCAAGGAACTTCTTATAACGACAGGAAGGATATGAAAACAAGTACACTCTACGTGTGGTCTTTTTGGCGGGACTCAAAGAAAAATGAGATGCAAGATAACCTGGTAACAATCCCAAAACTGATTTATAACAAATACAGGAAAATTTGAACAGAATTCTCGACTCTATTGGCAACCAATAGAGTTTCAAATAAAAAAAGGAGCAATATGCTCCCATTTTTTTAAACCAAAAATGAGACGAACGGCAGTATTCTGAATCACCGGACTTGGGCAGCCCTGCTGTATAGGATGCTAGTCTCGGTAGCTGCCTAAGAAGTGGCTGAGAATTGAGTACCGGCGTACTATGCAGAATCGCTTCTGCCCGTAACAAACAGACACCTAACACGCCCCCCCCCCTCAATTCTCTAACCGGCACCAAACACCGGTTAGAGACCTTTGCAGACACAGCTAGCTGAGCCTATCACGGCATGAATCTTGATCAGCTGAACCAGCAGGACTGCCTGAAGCCGCGCCGGCCTGCGCAAAAAACCGCTATCACGGTTTTGTAAAAGGGGGTGGGATTACGATCTATATTATGAATGGCAATCTGGACACCGCCTAGGTTTAGGCCAGGGGTCTCCAAAGTGCCTCCTTGAGGGCCGCAATCCAGTCGGGTTTTCAGGATTTCCCCAATGAATATGCATTGAAAGCAGTGCATGCACATAGATCTCATGCATATTCATTGGGGAAATCCTGAAAACCCGACTGGATTCGGCCCTCAAGGAGGGACTTTGGAGACCCCTGGTTTAAGCAGTGTATGCATTTTAAGAAAAAAAAAAAAAAATTTCCATCTATCAGCTGGCAACAGAAGAAGGCTGTCAAACTTAGGACCACCTGGAAAGAGGAAGACACAAATATTTTATTGACTTTCAGTGCAATGTTGACTTTTCAGCAGGTTGCAGATGAAGAACAGCTTACTATGTATACTTTTGGACAAAAATTATAATTATCAGAATAAATATTCCAGTGTTTTGGCAAGGGAATTAAATAAGCAAGCAGGAGCACAGGCTTTAGAAGAAGGTCCTCTGTGAATATTTTGTACAGTTTTTAAGCTCCACAGACGCAAATTTAGAGAACATTTTTTTTAACCCGGTGGGACAGAAAACTTACTCAGCATTACAGTTCTAAGTAATAAACAATCACTTCACTTAGAGCTATTCTGCCACCGAATGCGCAATTCGGGGGAAAAAAAAAAAAAAATGAACAGCTTCACAAAGCTTATGCAAAAGCGATTCAGACTTTAATCACATGGAATGTGCCAGAATGAAATCTCTCATTATGAATGAATAAAAACTTCAAAACCATGCAGCTGCAACCCTCTCCTCTGCACTCTCAGGCACACAGCATTTCCTGAGAAGCATCTGCCAAGAGAATTCAGAAAGGTTTTTCCATTCGACCCCTTGGCATTTGAAACCCCCACCTGCTGAGCGCTGGCCGAATATCAGGGTTTTTTTTCCCCACACAGCATGTGTAATTAAAGGGCTTATTCCAGGGCTAGGGAGAGCAGGACAGGAGGCAAGCATATAAGCTACACCGATCTTCAAAGAGAAGGTATGACATGCATGCTAAAATTTAATACTAAGAAATGTAAGGTCATGCATTTGGGCTGCAAAATCCCAAAGAACGGTACATTTTAGGGGATGAAGAACTTATGTGCATGACAGAAGAGCGGGACTTGGGTGGGATCGGATGCGATGATCTTACAGGTTGAAAAGGTGACGGTGAAAGCTAGAAGGATGTTCGGTTGCATAGGGAGAGGTATGGCCAGTAGGAAAAAGGAGGTATTGATGCTCCTGTATAAGACTTTGGTGAGACCTCATGTAGAATATTGTGTACAATTCTGGAGGCCGCACCTTCAAAAAGATATAAAAAGGATGAAGTTGGTCCAGAGGAAGGCTACTAAAATGGTGCGTGGTCTTTGTGATAAGGCGTATGGGGACAGACTTAAAGATCTCAATCTGTATACTTTAGAGGAAAGGCGGGAGAGGGGAGATATGATAGAGATGTTTAAATACCTACGTGAGTCGAGTCTCTTTCATTTGAAAGGAAACTCTGCAATGAGAGGGCATAGGATGAAGTTAAGAAATCATCTAAGGAAATACCATATTTTTCGCTTCATAAGATGCACTTCACCATAAGACGCACCCCACATTTAGAGAAGGAAATCAAGAAAAAAAAAACATTCTGAACCAAATTGTATACTAATATACACCTGACATCTTTAAATTCTGTCCCAGCCCCCCCCCAATCAATCATCATTTTTACATACCCCCAGCACCTTTAAAGCATCCCAGCCCTCCCCATCAATTATCACTTTTATATACCCCTCCAGGCACATTTAGATTCAATCCCAGCCCCCCAGCACCTTTAAATTCTGACCCAGCACCCCCAATCAGTCATCATTTTTACATACCGCCTGGTCACGCAGAAGCGCGCTTGTGTGCTGCTGGCCCCGACGTGCCGTTAATCAGCAGGCAGCAGCCCTGTGAAGCACCAGCGACTGGCCCAATTAGGGAAGTGTCCGGGCCTAGGCATTAGCGTGCTTGTGCGACGTGGGCCCCGACAAGCAGCAGGCAGCCATCTACCTATCTCCAACATTTAAAGGTACCGCCGGGGTGTTGTTTTTTTTATATTCGCTTCATAAGACGCACCCTTATTTCCTCCCACTTTTTTAGGGAAAAAAGTGTGTCTTATGGAGCGAAAAATACGGTACTTTTTTACTGAAATGGTGGTAGATGCATGGAACAGTCTCCCAGAAGAGGTGGTAGAGACAGAGACTGTGTCTGATTTCAAGAAAGTCTGGGACAGTCACATGGGATCTCTTAGAGAGAGGATGAGATAACATAAGAACATAAGCCATGCCTCTGCTGGGTCAGACCTGAGGTCCATCATGCCCAGCAGTCCACTCATGCAGCGGCCCATCAGGTCCAGGACCTGTATACTGGCCCTCTATCTATACCCTTCTATCCCCTTTTCCTTCAGAAAATTGTCCAATCCCTTCTTGAACTCCAATACCGTACCCTGTCCTATCACTCCCTCTGGAAGCGTGTTCCAGGTGTCCACCACCCATTGGGTGAAGAAGAACTTCCTAGCATTGGTTCTGAATCTGTCTCCTTTTAATTTTTCGGAATGCCCTCTCGTTTTTGTAGTTGTCGAAAGTTTGAAGAATCTGTCCCTCTCCACTTTCTCTATGCCCTTCGTGATCTTGTAAGTCTCGATCATATCCCCTCTAAGTCTCCGCTTCTCCAGCGAAAAAAGCCCCAGCCTCTCTAATCTTTCAGCGTATGAAAGGTTTTCCATACCTTTTATCAAACGCGTCGCTCTCTTCTGAACCCTTTCGAGTATCGCCATATCCTTCTATAGGTACGGTGACCAATATTGGACGCACTACTCCAGATGCGGGCGCACCATCGCCCAATACAATGGCAGGATAACTTCTTGTAATACCCTTCTTGATTATTCCTAGCATTCTATTTGCTTTCTTAGCAGCCGCTGCGCATTGTGCCGATGGCTTCATTGTCATGTCCACTATTAATGGTTACTGTGGATGAGCAGACTGGATGGGCCATTTGGCCTTTATCTGCCATCATGTTTCTAATCGAAGTCTAGTGGAGAAAACATGTATATCCTGAAGGCTTTTGCCTCTTCAAGGAGTGGCAATTACGTTTCTTCTAGAGGTTCAATAAATATGATTTACTGTGTTCCTGCTTGCTTATTTCAATAATACAGATGTTGTGTGGGATTGGAAAATTTGAACATGTTACAAGACATTATATTGCAATGACTAAGGAGTTTTGAGTAAAATATAAACTATATTTGAGCTTTAATCATATGGTGCCCAGGTATTTATTATATGATTGTCTGACACCGTAAGTCCCAATGAGACAACTTCTTAGTCTACAGAGGCAAGTTTGAATGTGCCATCTTCAAAAGCCTTTCACTATGAGAATACAAGGAAAAGTGTGTTCTCTTCTGTAGAGCCTATGGAAGGAACAAATTACCTGTGTATTTACGACAGTTGAAAGATATGTAGGAATTTCAACACTTGTTTTGCATCATGAAATATGGCGCCTAGTGTGAAGTAAAAACTTAGATAGTGATTAGGAAGTTATGTGCTTTGTGCGAACAACTATAGTATTTGGTAAGATGTTTGGGTGTGATAGACAAATGGCTTTGTTAAGTGTTTTCTATGTACAGTATTTTAGTTCTCCCACTGTGTATTTATAGCTTATAATCCGTCTTGGATAAAGGTGGGCTAGAAATAATGTACTAAACCAAACTACTAGTATTAAATGGAACATATGGTGTGATTTCTATTCCTTCTAGAATAGGCAAAAAAAAACCCAAAACCCCTAGATTTTAAAGTTACCCTTGCTTGTTTGATGACTGCTCCATTACATTCATTGCATCATCAGTAGACTCTTATCTTTTAATATGAGTAATGAAAAACTCTTTTGAGTTTATTATGTATTTCAGGTTGCAATTCACTTAGAGAAAGACATAGGGGAAGCCACTGCTTGCTCTTTATCGGTAGCATGGAATATTGCTACTCCTTGGGTTTTGGCCAGGTACTAGTGACCTGGATTGACCACCATGAGAACAGGCTACTGGGCTTCATGGACCATTGGTCTGACCCGGTAAAGCTATTCTTATGTTCTTATGATAGGTGAAACACAACTTTTGTTACTATTCTAAGCATCTTATCTCTCACTGTCTAGGTACTTGGGATCTGGGTTGACCACTGCTGGAAGCAGGATACTAGGCTTGATGGACCTTCAGTCTATCCCAATATGGCAATTCTTATGTTTTTATGTGAGCCAAGTATAGGACAATCAAGCCATTGTGACATCTATGTTGAGTTTGTCTCTTAGGCATTGGTGGAATGAGGCATTATGACATCACAATCTCAGCTCTGGAATGTTGCTAATCTTTGGGGTTCTGCCAGGTACTTGGGACTTGGATTGGCCACTGTTGGAAACAGGAGACTGGGCTTGATGTATCTTCAGTCTGTCCCAGTATGACAATTCTTATGTTCTTATGAAACAAGGAATATTTCTATTTCCTATCATCTCTTTGCACATCAGATCTGGTTGGTTGCACCTAGCTGTCGGTGTCTATCCTCTTAGATGCGGCAGCTCGTTCTTTAGGTAACGTTGGTGCCTACTCCCCCACTCTGCCTCTTGACAAGATGAAACCGTCCAGGCATGCACAATGATAATTAAATGCAGTATATCAAAGAGAAGTCACTTTCATGCACTGAACTTTTATTGCCTTTTTTGATTTTTTCAAAGACTCATATTCATCCATATGAATAAATGTATATATGGAGAGAGAAAGAGATCAACTGCCTTTTAGTAAGATGGAGCACAGCAATTGCTTTGCAGCTCTCATATGGCATGCTAACCCCTATGCCTTTCTAGCCCTGGCTTCAAAAGAAGTCTGATGCGATTATCTTCATTTGCGTGCTAATCAGAAAAATGTATTAAGTCCCATAAACAAGGTATCACTTTATTTCCTTTAGATTTAGATTTGTTTCTGTATACGAGGGGCCACTGAAAAGTTCTCAGCCCAACCAAGAAGAGAATGATGTGGAGCCATGAAACTTACAAGTTATTCCACACTTTTCATTGCAACGAGGCAAATGCATCTAGCAGATGGACACAAATATAGGGAAAGCAAACCATTGTGGCATCACCAATAGGGTTGGCACTTAGGGATTGGTGGAATGAGGCATTATGACATCACAATATGAGGGGCCACTGAAAAGTTCTCAGCCCAACCAAGAAGAGAATGATGTGAAGCCATGAAACCATTGTGGCATCACCAATGAGGTTGGCACTTAGGGATTGGTGGAATGAGGCATTATGACATCACAATACGAGGGGCCACTGAAAAGTTCTCAGCCCAACCAAGAAGATAATGATGTGAAGCCATGAAACCATTGTGGCATCACCAATGAGGTTGGCTCTTAGCGATTGGTGGAATGAGGCATTATGACAAAATTAAAAGTGTCAAGAAAAGTGTGGAATACTTCAAGAATAAGCTAACTCTTTACACATCTTTAAGACCCCTGTTCAGGCAAGGGTATTGTTTAAATTTTATTGTGTGCTGTATATAAAGTGTTATTTGGCTTGGCTCTGTCCTACTTAGTCACCCGATTCGATTTGGGCGGAGTGTCACTCTAGATCTTTGAGGGTAATAGGTTTATTGTATTTTTCGCTCCATAAGACTTACTTTTTCCAGCCCCAAAAAGGGGATGGAAAAGAGGGTGCATCTTATGGAGCAAATACACCTTGCCCCCCCCACCCCCAGTACCTTTTTAAACTGGCAGTGGTCCAGCACAGTCCCCTGCTGGACCACTGCCAGTTTAAAAAGGTACGTGAGGGGGGCTTCAGGCTGTGGGCAGTGTGACCGGGCGCAGCCAAGCTGGGCTCAGCAAGTGGCCTTGCCCAGTGCACACAAAATCTCAGCCCAGCGGTTACGTGAGGTCCTAATGGTAGCTTGGTATTGGAATAAAGGAAAAGCAACCAGTTCAGAGTCAGAGGTTCAATTTCTCAAGAATACTTTATTGAACAAAAAAACCTTCAATAGGCTCCTTCAGGTTTGTATCGCCTGGTATCCTGGCAGCACAAACAATAGGCAGTTCCCAGCTTACTGTCTCCAAAAGAGAAAAACCCAAAAAACTGGTTCTTAATGTAAAGCTTTCTTCAAACACAAAAACTTTCCAGCCTTGTCTTAAGGTAGTACACATTCCACATTTTCTCCCAGCTGCCACAACTTTCAATAATGGGCTGCTCTGTTTCCTCTATCTCCATATCATGTGCAACGTCTTCATCAGCTAACTCAATGTCCTACCCAAACACAGTGTCATCACTCTCTGTGACTTCTGTATCACCCACCTCTGCCTGATCTGGTAGCTAGGAGGTAGACTGTGGCTTCTTAATTCCTTGGGCTGGCAATCTGTGACTTGCAACCGGCTGACGGGCTCTGGTTTGCTGGGTTGGGAGCCGGTATGTATAGTGTGACCATATGGCTCCAGAAAAAAGGGGACGGATTGAGACATCCGGGTTTTACTTCCATTGAAAGCAATGGAAGTAAGGAGAACAGATTGAGACATCTTGGTTGCTTTCAATGGAAGTAAAACCCGGATGTCTCAATCTGTCCCCTTTTTTCTGGAGCTATATATGGTCACACTAAGTATGTACTCTGAGGCTGGTGGTCCCACTGCTTCTGGAGCTGGCTCCCCTGCTTTGAGAAAGTTACTCCCTTTTCTCTCACTGCAGGAAGCTGATTAATCCTCCCTGCGGGTGTGTTGGTGTAGCCTGCTCTCACAGAGCTCCTCACCTGGCCTAAACCAATTTGGGACTGATTGGAAGTGGCTTGTAGTCCAGCCCTGTTCTTTCCTTTCCCTGGCTCTATGCCTGCTGGGAGATGTAGTCTTTCCCCTTGTTTCTTTATACCTGGCTTAGGTAAAGCTAAACCTCCGCTTTAGGCAGGGCTTTAGGAGGTTTCAGTGTTGGAAGGCTTGGCTTATAAGTATTCCTAGGGGCTGCTGTGGGCTGCTCTGGCAAGGCTTCCTCGCTAGGAACAGGGATAGCCCTTTGACAGTGGGCAGGCTGCTTCGGGCTGCTTCAGGCTTCCCAGCACCAGACCACCAGCCACACCTTTGAGGCCTGGCGTTTTCTTATTAGTTCTTAGGTTCCTGGAGCTTGTATGCCCATATATGGAGTGCCTGTTGACATGGCATGATTTATTGCTCTTCTGCCTTCAGCACGTCCAGTGTCCTTGAGAAACAGGCTTCTCAGCAGGGAATCAAAACTTACACACTCACAAGGGCCACACATTAGCATCTGAGAATCTGAACAGAAGCCAGTCCGTACCAGCCCATGAATTTTTTGTTGATTGCAGGAAAAGGTCTCCCGTAGTCTCCCATTCTCTCAATAGACGTGTTTAGGGGTGGAGAAGGACCTAGATGTCACAGGCGCAATTCTCTAAGTGACTTAGGTACCTATAATGCACTGAAACCCTGGCCTACTTTACAAGCACCTACATTTTAAATTAGATGTGATTCTGTAATAGACGCCTAAGTGTGACTGACAAGAGATAGGCACTTATCTTTTTAGACGCCATTTATAGAATTTCCCCTTAAGCGCCTACATCTTGGCACCAATTTATAGAATAGCTATTTATATGCTTACTTCATTACTGCAGGTTCACTGGTTGATGCACATTTACTAAACGGGGCACCAGGTTTATACCAAAGCCAATGGAGGGTGAAATGACTTGCCCCAGGTCACAAGGAGCATTACAAGAAGAAGCAGCATTTGAAGCGTGGTTTCCCTGGCACCGAACCTGCTTTTTTTTTTTACCATTAAGCTCGTCACATCTGAAGAAGGGGCCTCCACGGTCTCACAAAATCATGCATAGCAGCACTGGGTCAGTAAATAGAGCATAACATGGCATAAAATCAATTTCTAGACCGCTAACCTTACTGTTTTATGCGGTTTACAAAAGACTAATAAAATGCAACAATTAGAGAATAAGAATGAAATTAATTACCTAAGAACCTAGAAAACAGGTGGGCTTTCAAGTGTTTCCTACATTCTAGATAGGAAATTGAAATAGTAAGTAGTTGCTTGAAATCTTTATCCCAAATGGCAGCCTGATAGGAGAGCATGCGTTCATGATATCTTTTCGAGAAGTAATTAAGTCAGCGTTGTTTGATAAATTTGTTTCCTAAATGTGGATACTATTGTTAACAAAACTTTTCATCGAATATACTAAGAAAATTGTTGTATTGTAACTATTTTTATTTCGCCGATTGTCCAGCCCAGAAATTGTTTTGATTATGGCGGTAAAGAAGAATAAAGTTATGTTATGTTATATTAAACTTGCAAAAACAAAAAAACTGTGGCTATAGATGTTCTGGAGATAATTTATTATACACTGACACAGAAAAACATGAAAATTCAATTTAAAAAGTACAATGATAAAAAAAACTGTGATAAAAATCCAACCGGACCCTACACGGACCGTGTTTCGGTGAACACGCCTTCCTCAGGGGTCCTAAAAGGAAGAGGTAATGATGAATAAATATAAAGAGAAAGATAAAAAGATAGAAAGATAAGAAGTGACTATGATGTCAATCTGGAGCATGCATATTAGTGTCTATACTCGACTGCAGGATAAAACAAGTGAGCCAAGTGTGATCATGCTATAAAGAGAGGCTTGAAACATCGACAAGAGACTTAAGAGGAAAAGATGTGCCAAAAAAGGCCGAGAAGAAAAAGTGCCATGGTGTGTATTAGAGTATAAGATTAAGCACAGAAATCTAAAGTGCCTAAGAGAAGCCATAAGAATGAAAACTGAATAGGATAAAGAAACCATAGTTCGTGTCTGATTTTGAAAACATGAAGAGATATGTGACACAATGTAATAACGCGAAGACATTATACATACCAATGGTTTGCAAACTCACATATAAAGAATTGGACTGAAAACAGTCTATTGTCTTTAAACATGTGAGCAAAGAACTCCGCAGACAAGCTGAAGTAGCAAAAAAACCCCGCTATGACTTGCAACCCTTCACTGACGGATAGACAAATAAAGCATGAGTTTTACGAGAGAATTTTTGAGTAGACACTGAAAATAAATCCATCAAGTACAGTAGAGCTTGGTGTCAGGTCAAAAGCGCGCCAGGACAAAGGCGCGCCCCGACAATTGAGCACAGCACGCACCGCCGCTCTGCTCTAAATTACTGTTTTTAGTGCTCCGACGGGGGGGCGTGGGGGGGAACCCCCCACTTTACTTAATAGACATTGCGCCGTGTTGTGGGGGCATTGTGGGGGGTTGTAACTCCCCACATTTTACTGAAAACTTCACTTTTTCCCTGTTTTTAGGGAAAAAGTTCAGTTTACAGTAAAATGTGGAGGGTTACAACCCCCCATAACGCCGGCGCAATGTCTATTAAGTAAACTGAGGAGGTTCCCCAACAAAACCCCCCGTCGGAGCCCCTAAAAACTGTAATTTAGAGCGGCGCGGCGGCGCGCACTGCGCTCAATTTTCGGCAAGCGCTTTTGTCTTTCGCACCGTTGTCTATGAACCAACTGACCTGGTGGGCTCCCACTCTATCTAATGTACCTGGGGCAATGGGGATTAAGTGACTTGCCCAAGGTCACAAGAAGCAGCCTGGGTTTTGAACCCCAAACCTCAGGGTGCTGAGGCTGTAGCTCTAACCACTGTGCCACACTCTCTTCCAATATAATATCAAAAGTGAGCCAAGTATATAACAATGAAGCCATTGTGACATCACTGATGAGGATGGCTCTTATTGGTGGAATGAGGCATTATGACATCAGAGAAAAGGATTGGGACTTGTATACTGCCTTTTTGTAGTTATACAACTACACTCAAAGTGGTTTACAAACAGGTACGTCAAGCATTTTCCTTATTTGTCCCAGTGGGCTCACAATCTATATAATGTACATGGAGCAGTGGAGGATTAAGTAATTTGCCCAAGGTCACTAGGAGCAGTGCAGGATTTGAACCCACAACCTCAGGGTGCCAAGGCTGTAGTGCTAACCACTGCACCACACACTTTCACAGCTTATTCCCAAAGCGAGAGGAGACCACATACATTTTTAACACTTTTAGGAGCCATTTTTAGACAAGAATAATTTCAACCTTGCCTTTTTTTTCTGCCTAAGAGTCTGCCTGAGAAAGAAAAAAAACCCAACATAAAACCAGCTTGCTGCAGGAAGGAAAAGATAAGAATCCTGCTGTGAAAATATATCACATATAAGTTAGAAAGAGCCGTCCTTGTCCTTAGCTGAGACAAAATGTTCTCATGGCATTTTCTCCACACTATATTAGGGTTCTAGCAGAATCCTTGTAAAGTTTAAAAGCTATATCCACGTTTTATCAGATAATAATGGAGAAGTTACCATTTATCTCATCCCTCTCCCATTCCTTGTGTTTCCCGGTTTCCTGGGTCTTCAGAATGGGAGGAGAAAAGAGCTGATGGGAAAGATTTTAAAAAATAATAATAATATAACTGATGTTTATTTATTTACGAGGATCCATGTATATCATTTTGAAGAAATTCACCCAAGGCCGTGTGTTGCAAGATGAGTCTGTTGGACACAGACAATAGAAAATTCCAGCAAAAAAATTCAAATAATAGCATAAAATCTATTTTACTCTTTGGGATCTTGCCAGGTACTTGTGACGTGGGTTGGCCATTGTTGGAAACAGGATATTGGGCTTGATGGACCTTTGGTCTGTCTAAGTTTGACAAGTCTTATGTTCTTATAGTACATACACTTCTCCCTCCGTATTTGCTGTGATAGGGGATTAACAGAACCGCAAATACAGAAAAACCGCAAATAATTTTTTCATATGTTATTCGCTGTTTTCTATTAAAAACCATCATGAATGTGGTGAAACCGCAAACAACATGGTGGGAGACCTGGCCTGTTCCTGAAGGAGAGGCAAAACACGGTGAAGAAAGAGCTGGGAATCGGCGATTTTTCTCTGTAAACGCTTGGAATGGGCGATTTCTCTATGCAAGCTGATGTAATTTGGGGGGAGGAGCCAGCAAGCTAAAAACCATGAATAATCGAAACCGCGAATGCTGAAACCGCGAATACAGAGAGAGAAGTGTATTATGACATTGTAGCATGGAGTGTTGCTACTCTTTGGGTTTTGGACAGGTACTAGTGACCTGGATTGGCCACTGTGAGAACAGGCTACTGGGCTTGATGGACCATTGGTCTGATCCAGTATGGCTGTTCTTATGTTCTTACGTGAGCCAAGTATAGGACAATCAAGCCATTGTGACATCACTGATGAGGTTGGCTCTGAGGCACCTTGGAATGAGGCATTATGACATCACAATCTCAGCTCTGGAATGTTGTTCTTATTGGGGTTCCAGAATCTTGCTATTCTTTGAGATGCTGGAATGTTGTTACTCTTTGGGTTTTGGCCAGATACTAGTGCCCTGGACTGGCCACCATGTGGACGGGCTATTGGATTAGAAGGACCATTGGTCTGAGCCACTATGGCTATTCTTATGTTCTTATATTCTTATAATGTTGACACAATACACAATAAAACAGTTTAACACACAGCATAGGGTGTAAGTAGAAGTGGGACATATAGACAGAGTAACAGGAGTTATAAAATAAGGAGACTTGACTTTAAAAAAGTTTTAATGAAGTCAGAAAGGAGTATGAGCATGATCTCAGCTAACAACAACAAGGAAAAACTGCGGAGTAGGTCTACGTGATACAGGCTTTTATTCAGTTAATGAGACACACGGTAAAGGCGTACATCCATAAGTTTTCCACATCAGTTTTGGGTAAGGACCGAACACGATTCGTGTTTCGAAAAAATATCTTTCTCAGGGGTCCGGAGGAATCTAAGTTCGGATGTAAAAGCCAAGAGTGGATTCAAAAGGGATGATGCCTGATTGTGTCGAATTCATTCAGGAAATGGAAGAAGGGCAAAACTGAGGAGAACTGGAAAGAACACAGGAAGTATCAAAAAGAATGTCACCATGTGGTTAGAAAAGCCAAAAGAGAATATGAAGAAAGGCTAGCCAAGGAAGCACGAAATTTCAAACCGTTCTTCAGATATGTTAAAGGGAAGCAGCCGGCTAGAGAGGAGGTGGGACCACTGGATGATGGAGACAGGAAGGAAGTGGTGAAGGAGGAGAAAGAAGTGGCGGAAAGACTAAACATGTTCTTTTCGTCTATATTTACAAAAGAGGAAACATCCAACATACCGGAACCTGAGCAAATCTTCAAAGGAGACCAAACAGATAAACTAACATCCAGGGAAATAATCCTTGAAAATGTACGCAGGCAGCTAGAAAAATTAAAAACTGACAAATTGCCGGGCCCAGATGGAATCCACCCAAGGGTTCTGAAAGAACTAAAGGAGGAAATAGCGGAACTACTAAAGCAAGTTTGCAATCTATCCCTGAAAACAGGCGTGATTCCAGAGGATTGGAAGATAGCCATGTTACGCCCATCTTTAAAAAGGGTTCATGAGGTGACCCGGGGAACTACAAACCAGTGAGTCTGACCTTGGTTCCAGGGAAAATGGTGGAAGCGCTGATAAAAGACAATATCGATGAGCATTTTGAAAGAAATAAACTTCTAATCACAAGCCAGCATGGCTTCTGCAAGGGGAGATCATGCCTAACGAATTTACTGCACTTCTTTGAAGGAATTAACAAATGGATGGACAAAGGGGACCCCATAGACATTGTATATTTAGATTTCCAAAAAGCCTTTGACAAGGTACCCCATGAATGCCTACTTCGGAAACTGAAGAACCATGGGGTGGAAGGAGACGTACACGGATGGATCAGGAATTGGTTGGCGGGTAGGAAGCAGAGGGTAGGAGTGAAGGGCCACTACTTGGACTGGAGGAGGGTCACGAGTGCTGTTCCGCAGGGGTTGGTGCTTGGACCGCTGCCATTCAATATATTTATAAATGATATAGAATCAGGGACGAAGTGCAAAATAATAAAATTTTCAGACGACACCAAACTATTTAGTGGTGCTCAGACTAAAGAGGATTGCGAAGAATTATAAAGGGACCTGAACAAGCTAGGGGAGTGGGCGACGAGATGGCAGATGAAGTTCAATGTAGAGAAATGTAAAGTATTGCATGCAGGAACCAAAAACCCAAGGTACAGCTATACAATGGGACTCGGAGGGATGTTATTGAGTGAGAGTACCCATGAAAGGGACTTAGGGTAATAGTGGACAAGACAATGAAGCCATCGGCACAGTTCGCAGCGGCCGCCAAGAGAGCGAATAGAATGCTAGGTATAATTAAGAAGGATATTACAACCAGAACGAAAGAAGTTATCTTGCCGTTGTATCGGGCGATGGTGCGTCCGCCTCTGGAGTACTGCGTCCAATATTGGTCCCCGTACCTTAAAAAGGATATGGTGATACTCGAGAGGGTTCAGAGGAGAGCGACACGTTTGATAAAAGGAATGGAAAACCTTTCATACACTGGGAGACTGGAGAAACTGGGGCTCTTTTCCCTGGAGAAGAGAAGACTTAGAGGGGACATGATTGAGACCTATAAGATCATGAAGGGCATAGAGAAAGTGGAGAGGGACAGATTCTTCAAACTTTCGAAAACTACAAAAACAAGAGGGCTTTCGGAAAAGTTGAAAGGGGACAGATTCACAACCAATGATAGGAAGTTTTTCTTCACCCAACGGGTGGTGGACACCTGGAATGCGCTTCCAGAGGGCGTGATAGGACAGAGTACGGTATTAGGGTTCAAGAAGGGATTGGACAATTTTCTGGAGGAAAAGGGGATAGAGGGGTATAGATAGAGGATTACTGCACAGGTCCTGGACCTGTTGGGCCGCCACGTGAGCAGACTGCTGGGCACGATGGACCTCAGGTCTGACCCAGCGGAGGCATTGCTTTTGTTCTTATGTTCTTACAGGACAAAGAGCCCTCTTCCTCACTGAGTCCTTCCCCCATTCTATGACCTCTTTTCCTGCCGGAACTCCTTTAGAACAAGCCAAGTGAAAGGACTCAGTTTTTAGAAAGGCGAGAAAGTATGAATGTTTATGAATAGTGTGTGAATGTACAGTAACATGGCTTGAAGCCTTGGTGAGATGTTACTGTTCACAAGTTTCAAAGCTTGTGCTAATTCAGCCACTTTTCCTGTTCACGTTCCTTATCTCTCTCACTTTCCAACTTCTAGTAACTTTTCAGTTTTCATGTCTCCTCTTTCCATTTCTTAATCTCATCTCCCTAAAACTACTGAGAATGACGATTGACAGCTGCTGTACCATACAACCACAAATCAATAAAATAATACAGAAATCCTTCGCAATCATGAGAAACTTAAGACAAGTGCGAAAATTCTTCAACAAAACACAATTCCGTATCCTAGTCCAGGCCCTAATGCTGGGTCTCCTAGACTATTGCAACATTCTTTATCTCCCCTGCCCCACAACCATGATTAAACAACTACAAATAGTCCAGAACACAGCCCTGAGACTCATCTACTCACTGAGGAAACATGACCAAATCACTGAGGCATTCCTCCATTCACACTGGCTAACAATTCAAGTTAGAATACAATTTCAAGTTCTACTGTCTCCTATTTAAAACCATGAACGACAACAGCCCGACATACCTAAACAACCGCCTAATCCGAACCACCTCAACCATTCAAAGGAGAACCCACGCTCCATTCACATACCCTCCAATCAGAGAAGTCAAACGGGAAAAAAATGTATTATGGCCTCCTGGCCACACAAGCAGCAAGATTAGACCACCAACTCTCTACTCTGCTGATAATGACCCCAGACTACAGAACATTTAGAAAATAAATAAAAAACATACTATTTTTTAAAAATCCAATACCCAACAATCAAAACCAACCTAATCGAAACCAACCTAAAGTCTCTCTACTCTCTAAAACAACCTAATGCCACAAGGACCATCTCATCTCTACGAACCAATCTATCTATTCTATAATTCCTCTGGAAATGGCCAGATAGATCCTTTATGTAATCCGCCTTGAACCGCAAGGCAATGGCAGAATCAGGGTAGGATTAATTTGTCGAGGGCTCCTAGGCACACAAGTACACTGGGCCCCCTGCCCCACCCCACCCCACCATGCGCCCAGGCGGAAACAGGAAGCTGCGTCAGAGGGAAGCTTTGGGCAAGCAGCACCGCTTGCACATTTACAGTTCCCGTTGCCTTTCTTACCCACGTTGCTTGCTTGTCTTACTTTTTGTCGATGGGGGGGCCCACGTTGCCGATCGGGGTGGGGCCTGCGTTGCTGATCGGGGGGTCCGCGTTGCCAATCGATGCTGGAGGGGCCCATCGCCGTTTGGAAAAAACAATGTTGATGCCTTCCTTCATCGGGCCCCCCTGACCATTTCGAGCCCTAGGCACGTGCCTACTTGGCCTTTTGGTTAATCCTGCCCTGGGCAGAATAGAAATCACTAATGTAATGTAATGTAATCTCCCCAACTTTTCTTCCTAATGGGGCTTATTCTCGAAACAGAAGACCATCTAAAATATGGCGCAAAGTGGCAGACTGTTTTTTTACACAGCGCACAAATGACTATTTTTGAAACACATTTTTCTCTGCAGTTTGTCTAAATCTCAAGGGTGTATGTTAGAGGCGTTTAGGGTGGGACTAGGTCATGCTTACAATTTAGACATTTACTATCAATAACGGAACATTATAAAAATGTCCAGGGCAAAAAAAATAGGACTAGACTTGTTTTAGTAACAACTAAGTACCAAAAATGGTATCCAAACCAACCAGATGACCACTGGAGGGATATAGGCATGTCCCCCCCCCCAATAATCCCCCAGTGGTCACTAACTCAGTCCCACCCCCACCCCCAAGAAGTGAAAGTGACAGTACATACCAGGTTTTATGACGGTCGCAGGTAATAATGGACATTCCTCTTAGTGTAGCCTAGTGGTCGATGCAGTGGACTATGGAGAAGGCCTAAATCCTACTCTAACTTGTATACTTGGGGTAGAATGTGTGAGCACCCCAAAAACCACAGAATACCTCCTGAACCCACATATACTCATAGGTAGTGGCATAGTAAGGGGAGGTGTGGGGGAGGGGCAGTCCTCCCCGGTCACAGTCTTCCTAATGGCGCAGCCCCCCCTCCTCCTCTCCACCCTCCCTCCTGCCCGCCCCTTGCCTCCTCCCATGGTGCGAGGCTGCTGCCCGCATCGGCGCTTTCTCTGACCTCACTTCCGGGACTCTTGCCTAGGAAGTGATGTCAAAGGGCAAGCTGACACCAATGTGGGCGTGCTGCTCACGCTGAAGAAGATAAAAGGTATGGGGGAATGGAAGAGGGTGCGCGAGTGACGGGGGGCAGGGAAAAGGGGGAGGGGCTCACCCTTACTACAGTACCGCTCATAGGTGAGACCTGCAAGCATAAGAGCTATTGTCGTAGCGTACAGTACATTTTATGCTTTTCCCAGGGCTACCAGATTTTACTATTGCAAAATCCGGACCCATGGCTCCTCCCCTAGGCCCACCCAGTTACACCCCACCCCGCCCTGTTCTGTCCAAGTCACGCCCCAGTCTTAACCCCCCTTCCGCCCGTTCTTGGAGCCGCATCGGGAGGGCCTCGAGCGCGTGCAGGTGTGACGCGATGGCATCACATGCACGC
Organism: Geotrypetes seraphini; assembly: GCF_902459505.1. Lineage (NCBI taxonomy): Eukaryota > Metazoa > Chordata > Amphibia > Gymnophiona > Dermophiidae > Geotrypetes > Geotrypetes seraphini. Next base: position 18,152,404 of record NC_047085.1, read on the forward strand.
ACTTGCGCTCACGGTGTCACCATGTCACGTGCGCAGAGGCCCTCCCGACGCAGCCCTGAGCTGGAAGCTTTTCAAAACCTGGGCAAGAATGCCAGGTTTCGAAAAGAGGATATGTCCGCGTAAATCCAGTTCACTGCAGTGCACCTTAGGCTGCTCCACTGCTCTGTTGGGATGGCTGTGTTGCCAGCCTATCAAGCCTGCTGGCCCCCAGTTGTCCCAAGGGCTCGTTTTTGTGCATTTTTCCCTTAGATGTTTTTTTGTTTGAAAATGACCCTTAAAGAAAGATATATTGAGCACAAAAACATCTTTAAAAAGGGGTAATTTTCAAACAAAAAGATAATTTTCTGGTTCAAAACTGACCATATTTGGCACTGGATTTTTGAACACTTTTTTGCCAAAAGAAATCCCAGGAAAAATATCAGGAAGTTCTGTTTCACGCAGCGAGTGGTGGACGCCTGGAATGCTCTCCCAGAGGAAGTAATTGCAGAATCCACCGTTCTAGGATTTAAGGGTAAACTAGATGCACATCTCCTTAAGAGTGGCATAGAGTGACACGGGTAAGGGTAAATTAGATGCACATCTCCCTTGAGAAGCATACGGTGATATGGGGACTAAAACTATGCCAGGGTACACCAGGCGGGGCCTCCGCGTGTGCGGATCACTGGACTTGATGGACCCAGGGTCTGATCCGGAGATGGCAATTCTTATGTTCTTAATATTTGCATGTCCTCTCCCTATATGCTAAGGCTCTTTACACCTGCATTGTGATGTCATAGAGCTTTATGGTCATATAAACATAGAAACATTGGCATATAAAGGCCAAATGGACCATCCAGTATTCCCATCTGCAGCATCCAATATCTCCTCCTCTCCCTATTGGTTAAGGTTCTTAATATTTGCATGTCCTCTCCCTATAGGCTAAGGCTCTTTACACCTGAATTATGATGTCATAGAGCCTTATGGTTATAGAAACATAGAAAGGGTAAACTAGATGCACATCTCCCTTGAGAAGCATACGGTGATATGGGGACTAAAACTAGGCCAGGGTACACCTGGCGGGGCCTCCACGTGTACGGATCACCGGACTTGATGGACCCAGGGTCTGATCCGGAGATGGCAATTCTTATGTTCTTATGATCTAGACATCACATCGAAAACGCCCCTCCATATCTTTCTACGTGCTTTTCACCATTTCCCTCTCTTTTTTTTTTGTAAATCTTCATTCATTTTCAAAAAACTTATACAAAGCGCAAAGTACACAATCAGAAGAATGACATATAAACAGCACTTATCTTCAAACAGATAATAAATAAAATATTTTACTCCCCCGCCTGGATGTGTATAAAGATCATCAAGGAATTAAAAGTTCATCAATTAATCAGTCTTTAAGTTAACAAATGTCTCTAATGGGCCCCATATTTTTTTAAAAAATTATATTATTTCCCACTTGCTCTGCATACATTCTTTGGTATCTGTAATACAAACAGAGTTTTTCCCACCAAAAAGAATAGTTTAGCCTATTCCAGTTTTTCCAGTTTCTGGTTATCACCTGTGTAGCCACCCCTGTCATGATCAGAAGTCTGCTTTTGTATAGGATTATGGGATTCTTAGCAATCAACAATGTCCCAAATAGGACCACATCATAAGGTCATCATAAGATCCTGGTTGTCCGATGGAGGCAGAGCGCTGTATTCTTCGGGAGCATCCACCGCCCACCCGAGAGCAGAGCGGCCCGGCGCTGGATTGTTCTATCTCTGGGCATCTTCTTCCTGGAAGCGATGAGTCGGGGCTGCAGCAGCTGGAAAACCCGAGCTCATATCTGACCCGTCTGGACTTTTGCCGTTGGGATTATTTAAAATATGCTGAGGCAAAAGAGCTGCTTCAGGAAATTGGACTTCTGCCAGACTTATTTGATTTTGGTTTTCAATTTCTCTCTTCCAGTTTATGAATTATTTTAAATTTTATTCCATTGTTTTTATCCCTATTCTTTTTATTTTATTAACTGAATTCTGTTGTTTAACGGTTCCTCCCTTCTATTTCTTTTTACATATTCCTTTAACTCATTTACATATCATTTACATAGATGGTGCTCCTATCTGTAAAATTAGGAATTTCTATGAAATATTCGACATGCTTCTCTCCTCTCCACTCCTTCCTGCCCTCCATAGTCCTCCTTACCCTCTTCTAACCCCCTTCCTCTGTAATGTTGCCTAGAGCTTGTATAGGTATGTACGACACACAAATGGAAGAAATAAAATAAATAATGGTATGAATGCCTCAAGTACCATATTAATTTTTCACCATATTGATTTCCAAAAATTGAGTATCAAGAGACAATAAAACAACAAATGATTGAGTGTCCCTACTTCAAGATGACAGTGCCAGCGTCTATTAGACTTTGAACTATCCAACTTTTGTAAACGAACTGGGGGTCCACAAAATTCTATATAACAGAAAAAAAACAAGTTTGTCTCATAGATGTTGACGCTGTACATCTCATCCTCCAAGTCCAAATCCGTGGCCATTGAGTCGCAGAAATCTGCTGCTTTGTCTCAAGCTCCAAATATCTTTTAAGCTTGTTTTTGGGTTTTTTATTTAAATACTAGCTGATGCCCCGGCGTTGCACGGGTATTTAATTATAGCAATAACACTGTAAATGGATTCAAATAAAGATACTTTATAGTGGTGAATGAAAGTATTTTTTTACAGCTTAATAAAAAGTACAATATTCAAATTATAAAGTGAAATATTTGACAAAATGAATACAATACAACTAACGCAAAACGTGATTATAAACAACAATTTTAGTTTCACCTCCTGGAGCAAGAACATATAAATTATTGGGTGAATCCACCCTTGAGCAAGCAAAATAGAGTTGTGGACCGTGAGACCCCCAGAATATATCACCCCAGGTAGTGAGGAATCTACATACCAAGTTTTGTCCAAATTGGTCACAGTGAGAATGGCAGCTTTTTACATTTTTTCCATTGATATGAATGGGTGAAATCTGATTTTCTGTTTGTAGCTCCGCCCACGTGTGCAGGAGAGCCGCGAGACCCCCAGAACATATCACCCCAGGTAGTGAGGGATCTGCATACCAAGTTTCGTTCAAATCGGTCAAGCCGTTTGTGAATTACTGTGAGAATGGCAGCTTTTTACATTTTTTCCATTGACATGAATGGGCGAAATCTGATTTTATGTTTGTAGCTCCGCCCATGTGTGCAGGTGGGCCGTGAGACCCCCAGAACATATCATCCCAGGTAGTGAGGGATCTGCATACCAAGTTTCGTTCAAATCGGTCAAGCCGTTTTTGCGTGATCGCGGCACATACACACATACACACACACATACATGCACACATACATACCTCCGATTTTATATATATAGATTCAGATATTAATTTGTACCATTTGGCGGCCTGACGCCCTTGCAAATCTGTCTGGAAGCCTAGGCCCGGCAAGCTATACTGATTTTTTTTTTTTAGTTCAAAGAGTTCTATTGATTTTATATATGAGAAGAAATACAAAGCCAACAATATGGGTGTTCTAACAAGGAACACAGAATAACAATAGCATTAACAAATGTGAAGTGCATCCACAGTGAAAAAGTAATCACAAATGAATAAATGCATAAAAAGGAAAAAGATGAGAATACATTAGTTCAAGAAAAGGGTGTACACCCAATAGGTGATGTGTTCTAATAATGAGTCAGAGTAAACAGTTATGCTGATCCAAACATAAAATGTAAAAGAAAAGAAAATGGTATATACAACATGAGATATATGACAACCAGAGAGATGGCTGAGATCAGTTGATAAAGGGTAAGGTGTGATACAGCAAATATTATTATAAAAATGTAGAAGTCAAGGATCTGCTTTACAATACTCAAGTACGGGTGACCAAATTTTTGCATAAGTGGACATGGAATTATTGCATTCAGCAAAATGACATTCATATTTCACAAGGAGACAAATAGAGTTCCACCATTGAGTAACGTGTAGTTTAGTGGTATCCTTCCAATTGTGGAGGATAATGGAGAGAGCAGTGAATAAAAGTATAATTAACAATCGTTCATGAGAGGAAGAAAGTATCGAAGAGCCATGAAATAGTAAATCAAAGGAGAAAGTATCAGTGATATGTAAGATATGGGCAATTGTAGACCAGACATTCGACCAGAAAGAGGAGACATGTGTGCATAAGTAGAGCATATGAAGTAAGGAGCCATCAGGGGACCTGCAGGTCCAGCAACATCCATCATATGACCGATTTATTTTGGCTGATTTAGCCGGAGTCCAAAAGGCCCTGTGATATAAGAATATAGCTGTTTGTATGTGGGAGGCTGAACGAAGAGACTTCAGTAATTTAGGCTACATGAGTAGCCACGATTGTTCAGAGAATGATGTATGTAATGAAGTATCCCATTTAGCTATGATATCATGTGGAGGTGTAGTGGTGTGAGATTGGATATATTTGTACCACTTGGATGTCTGACCTTTCATGGTAGAATAGGAAAGAAACAAATTGGGTAAGTCAGGAGGAACAGTAAGAGAGGAGGGAGATGGAAAAGCTGATTTGAGACTATGATGAAGCTGAATCCAGAGGAAGTATTGAGATTGAGGAATGTGGAATTTGACCATAAGATCGGAAAAAGAGAACCATTGGTCATTCTGGAGGAGATGATGAATATACCAAATCCCCTGTTGTTGCCATCTCTTCCACGCCACTATCTCCTTATTAATCGTGATACGAGGGTTGTTCCATACAGGAGCTGACGAAGAAACAGCCCATTTATGAGGGGAAATGGAGTCAGCATAACAAATTGCTGACCATGTGCTCAGAAGAATAGGGTTAGTTTTTATGGCCGTAATAAGAGGCATACATGGGACATGCCTAAGCAAAAAAGGATCTGTCAAGGTGAATTCGAGTTGTAGCCAATTAGGGTTGGCGGAGATTGGATCATTGGAGATTGGAGATTGCCAAAGAGAACCTTGTGTTAGTAAGTAGGCCATGTGATAACTTCTAAAGCAGGGAAAATTAACACCCCCCCCCCATGCACGAGGGGCTTTCAATTTTTTAAGCGCAATTCTGGGTTGTTTCCCCTGCCAAAGAAAGTCCACAAGGAGTTTCTCCATGCAAGCGTAGACAGCGTGTGGGAGAAGTATGGGAAGCATGTTGAGGACATAATTAATTTTAGGGACAATCAACATCTTGATGGTAGAGAGGCGTCCATACCAAGTGAGGTTGAGAGGAGACCACTTGCGAGTACATGTAAGGATGGTAGAGATGAGGTATTCAATATTAAATTGTAAGGTGGAATCCAGGGAGGGACCAAAGAAGATTCCGAGATATTTTATTTTTAGGGGGGACCAAAGAAATCCCTGACTCGTGACCTCCAACTGCATGTCTATACAGTTTAGTGGCATAATTTCAGACTTAGAAACAATCAGCTTATAACCGGAGATAGCGGAATAGCGGTAAATTTGGGAAAGGACAGAGGGTAGAGACTCCGGGGTGACATAAAGCAAGATATCATCTGCATAAGCAGAAAGTTTAACAGAGAATGAGTCAAGTTGGAATCCCTTCATAGAAGAATCTTTCCGGATGGCTAAAAGAAGAGGTTCAAGTGCAAGATTAAAAAGAAGAGGAGAAAGAGGGCATCCCTGTCTGGTACCCCGCGAAGGAGAAAAAGACGAAGTCAAATGTCCATTAATCATGATTTTGGTAAGAGGGTGGGAATAGAGGGTTCTGACCATGCGTATGAATGTTTCGGGAAAACCGAACCATGAAAGAGTATGAAAGAGAAAAGGCCATTCAACCCTTTTCGGCGTCTAGTGCCATAATTAAAAGCCTATCAGGGTTGGAGTCAGTATGATGAAGAATATGGGAGAATAGACAGGTGTTATTAGATGAGAGACGATTGTGAAGAAATCAGGATTGATCAGGACTAATCAAATAGGAGAGAACAGATTGCCTGATTTTTTAAAATACGCCAGTCAGGGAACCCTTTCTGAATGGCCTGTTTCAACTGCAACCATTTATAACTTTGAGATTTTGGAATGCCGGAAGATTGTTGCAATTGTAATAAATTTACCATTTTCCCATTCTGAATTACATTTCCCTCTTTTAATATTTCTTAATATACATATTTATATTTGAATTTCAGCTTTTCTCAATACTGTATATTTCTGGGGTTTTTCTCTTTCTCTTCTTGTCTTTATGTTGATCTCTTTCCTCACTTCTCTCTTCTGATGCTGTTTATAATTTTCATTATGTCTCCAATTAACACAATTTCTTTCTTTCCGTTCCCCCAGTCCTTGCCTGAAAGTATCTAATCTCCAGCCATGTGCTCTCCCCCTTCCGCTTCCTCCCCTACCCTGGGGCAGCTCAAGGCAATTTGATGCCTCAAGGCGTGCAAAAGGGAAGGACCACTCAGCTCTATTAGGGAGCAAGGAAGAAAGGGGTCTTCTCTCCCAGAACACAGGCCAGGCAGTTGCCACAGGAAAACATTTATATCCCCAGGCTAGATAATGAAGAAATGAAAACTTTGCAGTCACTGGTTATACTCGGTAAAAACTGTAGCAGCTAAGTCATATAACTTTGGAATCTAGGCTCCTGACTCTGATTTGTCTTATCGCTGTTTATTTTCAATTTCCTCTCCGTATAACTATGCTGGACGCTGAAATTGTACTTCTGGTCGTCACACCCTTTTGATGATAAGGTGACAACCCTAAATAATTACCCATTTTACTTTTTTTTTTTATTACAATTTTGAATACTTACAATATCCAATAATTCAAAGGAAAAAAAAGGAAATCTCATAAGCAATACATAATCATACATACATAATTCCTTTTTAAGCCTACATTTATGGGGAGACATGTTACAATTTCTAAACAATTTTCAGGAAAAGATAAAGGACAATGATTCTTAGTTCATCCTAAAGAACCTTGAATCATTCCTTACTTGATTGGGATATAAATTTCTCCTCATTTTCCTCAGCAAAATGAAACAACTCATTTCTGTTCTCTCGCAACTAAAAATTGTTGTAATTGAATGGGGTCCCAAAAAACATACTCAATATCCTGCATTCTAACTAAACATTTACAAGGAAATTTCAGATAGAAAGATGCTTCTAGAGCCAGAACTCTAATTTTTAACTTCAAAAACTCTTTCCTTCTTAATTGAGTGGTTCTAGAGACATCTGGAAAAATCCTGACCAGATCCCCACAAAATTTCATTAATCTGTTTTTAACCCTTTCAGGACCAAGGGACATATTTGTCCCATAACTTTAAAATCCTATAAATTTTGATTGGGATAGTCTACAGTTCTAAATTTGATATGTACGGATTCCATATGATACTGCCTTTATGTAAACAAACTGGTTCCGACATTCATTCATTAGCGTCGTTGCTAGATTGACGAGAAGATTCACTTGCCACACTGTCCATAAGCCAGAAGTGTGATTTTTTTAAATAAAAATAATGATATTTCACAAAAAAAAAATCAATTTTTTGGCATCTACAAGCCCTTTTTACCATAAAAATGTCATCAAAACCACAAAAATTGGCCTACGATCCTTATGGTCCTGAAAGGGTTAAAATAAAGTCTCATTATTAACATCTCATCTATCTCACTCATGCATGTTATCACCAGGGTGGACCGACTCTGAATCACATCGAGTATCTTCCAAAAATTCAGTCAAATTTACTTCAGTCGTGACCAGATAGTCCACCTCCTGGGCAGATTCTATTTTTTTTTTTGAGGAATATAGTAATAGTTATTTATCGGAAAATTCTCTGCATTAGCCAATCCCAATATTTCTTTAAAAAATTTTCTTAATAAAATTTCAGGAGATAGTAAATGAGTTACTGGGAAATTGACTAAGCGTAGATTTTTCGCTCTATTCATATTTTCCATAAATTCTATCTTAGAATGTATCACAGTAGAATCTTTAACAGCAGATACTGAGACCGCTTGAAGTGTATTACATTGAGTTTCCATAGCATTCAATCGTTTATCCAAACAATTCAAATTGGAATCCACATTTTCTAATTTATGTGATACTAACTGAGAAAAATCCCCCATTTGTTTCATCGTTGTCCTGAGAAACCCTTCAATTCTAGAAATGCCTAACCATAAATAGTAGGAATATAAACCCTTCTATTTCCAACGGACAAGTGGTATCCTCCACCCATACTAATAAGTTAGTTTATACTGAAATACCTAAACTATTGAATTTTTCAGGTGGAGTGGAGGAAAATCCACTAACGGAGGAAACACAGGATACTACCCATTTTACTAAGCCACGGTAGAGGTTTCTACCGTGGCCCGGAGCACTAAATGCTCTGAAGCTGCTCCGACGCTCAAACATAGAAACATAGAAGATGACAGCAGAAAAGGGCCATAGCCCATCAAGTCTGCCCACTCTAATGACCCACCCCCTTGATTTTACCACCCTAGAGATCCCACATGTGTATCCCATTTCCTAAGAGTGTCGGAGCAGCCTCAGACCATTTAGCACCCCGGGCTGTGGCAGAAACCTCTACCTTGGCTCAAAATTGGGGAGACCTCAGCTTTTTCATTGGGAAAATCCGTACCCCTAGACCCGCCCCCCCAGGTCCACCCAGTTCCACCCACCCCATCACATCCCAGTCCCACCCCTAATCCCACTCCAGCCCTGCCCCCCCCCCACACACACACACACTGTCTGCTCTCATTGGGCAGGAGGGCATCTGTGACTGGTCATTGTAAAATGTAAATAATTAGTAAGAGAATTGATCCAGTTCACAAAGGCTAGGAGATGTTCATCAGAATTGGTCCAAACGAAAAAGATGTCATCAATACAGCGCATCCATCCCAAAATGTATTGAAACTGAATGTTAGGGTACAAAAAAATCTTCTTCAAATTGAGACATGAAGAGGTTGGTGATGCTTGGGGCAGCTGTGGTGCCCATGGCAATTCCTTGAGATTGTTGATAAAAAGAGCAATCAAATCTGAAATAGTTCTTCGAGAGAACTCAATGAGCCAAACTCATAAGGAAAGAAGTGGAAACTCTGCACAGTAGGTCTCGTTGATCAAGAGTTTGCTCAACAATTCTCAGGGCTTGCTCTCGGGGAATACTGGTGTATAAAGCCACCACATCCAACATGACAAGATAAACGTCGGAAGTAGGTAATTCAAGGGTTTGCAATTTGCGAAGGAAGTCAGTAGTGTCCTTGGTGAAAGATATAGCTTTGCCCACATACGGTTGGAGAAAATAGTCCAAAAATTGAGATAACAGTTCCAATCCTGTATTTTTGAGAGAAACAATGGGTCTACCCAGAGGGGATCTGAGTGATTTGTGAATCTTTGGTACAGTATAAAAAACTGTGATCCTGGGATGGGAAATTTGAAGAAAACAGCTTTCTGCCTTGGTGATCATCCCAATTTCTAAAGCTTCCTGGGCCATCTTGCTAATATCAGATTGAAGCGCTTTAGTTGGATCGTTGTCTAACAGAACATAATTCTGAGAATCACCTAGTTGACGGAGAACCTCCAATTGATATTGTTGTCTATTCTGAATAACAATAGAACCTCCTTTGTCCGCCAATTAAAAACCAGACGTTGATCTTGCTGTAAGGCTTGGAAAGCTTGAGATTCCACGGTCGTCATGTTGATGAAAAGTTTATTTTGATGGCTAGATTCAATGGCAATTAAATCTCTAAGAACCAGGTCCCGAAACGTAGCAATATGAGGATCCAAGGGACCTGGAGAAGTCCAGGATGATTTTGGACGTAATATAAATGCATCTAGATCAGAGGTGATCCCAGAAAAATATAATTTAACTTGTAAATTGCATATAATATATGCAAGATCACATCTAGTCTTGAAGGGATCATGTTTAACTGTGGGCACAAAAGATAAACCCTTATTGAGGACATTAATCTGATCCTTAGTAAGTGGAAACCCTGAGATGTTAGTAACTAGAACATCTTGGGGCTGCTGGACCGTGTTTGTGGAATAATCTCACCATGTTCTTTCAGGATTTCCTCGTGGTGTTCCACTATAGTAGCATTATCTTTTCTTAAAACTACCACTGCTTTCTGAAGGTTAGAATCCATAATTTCTATTGCCTTCCAAATTTCCTCCATACTCACGACAGGCAGGTTTTCTAACCTTCCAAATGCTATCACTTCTCCCCCGGCGTTCTTTTCTTCTGTCTCCATGCTGGAGATCGATGCTAGATCTCCGGCTTCATCTTCAACCCAATAAAGTCTCCCAGCCGCTCCTCCAGGGCTACACACTTCCATTTCCTCTGCTGGGGACTTCGGCACTGCCGGCAGCACAGGACTGGTAACTCCAGGCTGGATAGGTGCCTGTCTGCCTTCAGGGCTTAACAAGCCCCGTTATCGTTAAGATCCTCCATCAACGGTGGGGGTTCTCCTGATGCTTGCTGTGTCCTCAGGATTACAAGACAAGTCAGACCTTCCAAAGTCATCTGAACTAACCCCCTCAGAGTCGTGGTCGCTGGAGGCACAGACCGTGTTAATCCTTTCCTCTTTCCCATCGTGCGAAAGATAGCACCGCAGGACGGGTAAGTTCAGGGTAAAGTCAGTTCAAGACCAAATTAGCTTTACAACTCAGCATGCATGTTTGCTCGACTCCCAGTTTTCTTGGTGCACAATTCTCTGTACAGATATCTGCCACTACCCCAGTCTCATCTGCTCTACATTGCTCCTCTTTCAGATCCCTGTTCTCTAGAGCCATCGGACTATTGTATGATCATCTTCATTGATGCCCTCACATAATAATAATAATAACTTTATTCTTGTATACCGCCATACCCAGGGAGTTCTAGGCGGTTCACATCAATTAAACAAAGATCAGAGATTACAAGCGGAATCACATCAATTTATCAAAATTACAGGCAACGATGTGATTGTGGTTAAAAGGATAGGGAGAGAGAGAATCGTGAGGGGTAGGGGAGAGGGGGAAGAAACAGTGTGAGGGGGTAGGAGGTTTCAGTTCATTGAGGGAGGGGGGGTGTTAAGGGTCCTGTTCGTGGAATAGGTGAGTTTTGAGTAGTTTTCTGAAGTCGAGGTAGGTGGGGGCTTCGAGCACAATTTGGGCCAGCCTTGGGTTCAGCTTAGCCGCCTGGAAGGTGAAGGTTTTGTCAAGGAAACTTTTGAGATGACAAAGTTTTAGGGAGGGGAAGGCTAACAGATGAATTCTGCGGGAGTTCTTATTGGTGTAATTCAGAATGAAGTGAGGGTTGATGTAGTTTGGCGATAGACCAAATACTGTTTTGTAACAGAAGCAGACGAACTTGAATAGGACTCTAGATTCGAATGGCAGCCAATGAAGTTTATGGTAGTAAGGGGTGATGTGTTCCCATTTGTTCAGGCCGAATATAAGGCGGACGGCGGTGTTCTGGATCATTTTTAGTCTCCTGATGGTTTTCTTCATAGAGCTCAAGTAAATGATGTTGCAGTAATCCAGTATGCTGAGAATGGAGGATTGTACTAATAGGCGGAATGAGGTGTCGTCAAACTATTTTTTTATGGTGCGGAGTTTCCAGAGTACCGAGATACTTTTTCTGACAGTAAGGTCTGTGTGTTTCTCTAGGGATAAATGTTTGTCTAATGTGACTTCCAGTATTCTTAAGGTTTGTTCGAGGGGAAAAATCGTTCCTTTCACTTGAATTGTGGTGTCTTTGATTTTGTCTTTGGGGGTGGTTAGGAAGAATTTTGTTTTGTCAGGGTTTAATTTTAGTCTTGTAGGATAACATCCAGAGTTCTATCTGATTGAGTGTACTTGTAAGAGAGGAGAGCAACTCTGGTGTGAAGGTGGTTAGTGGGATGACTATTGTAATATCATGTAAGGCAACTTGTCCACCTCACTGATTCAATGTATTTTCTCTCTCCTCGTTTACTCTTTACTTGCTGCATTAAGATCACACTACCGTATTTGCCGGCGTATAAGACGACTTTTCAGTACCTTAAAATCCTCCCCAAAGTCGGGGGTCATCTTATACGCCGGGTACTGTTTAGAGAGCTGCACGGGGACGCCCCTAGGGTCGCGGGGATCCCGTGGGGACGCCCCCTAGGGTCGCGGGGATCCCATGGGGACGCCTCCGAGGGTCGCGGGGCTCCTGCGGGGCTGGATGCTCAGTCTTCTGGATGTACGCGGCTCTTCTTCTCCCTACCTTCTCTGCTTGCAGCACAGAGCCGAACGGAAGTCTTCCCGACGTCAGCGCTGACGTCGGAGGGGAGGGAGGGCTTAAACAAAGCTTAAACAAAGCCCTCCCTCCCTCCGACGTCAGCGCTGACGTCAGGAAGACTTCCGTTCGGCTCTGTGCTGCAGGCAGGGCAGATAAGGAGAAGGAGAGTAGCCTCGCGGTTCGAGTGGCTACCAAGAGAGAGGGGCGGCCGCCCCGCCCCGGTTGCAGCACAGCCGGCCAGGTTCCCTTACTTTTGTGGCACTTCCCCGACCGACCGATAACAGCCCGGGTCCGACAATCCTCCCTGCCCTGTAGCCGCGAATCTAAATTACCTTCTTACAGCAGCTGTAAGAAGGTAATTTAGATTCGCGGTTAAGGGCAGGGAGGTTTGTCGGACCGGGGCTGTTGTCGGTCGGTCGGGGAAGTGCCACAAAAGTAAGGGAACCTGGCCGGCTGTGCTGCACCCGGGGCAGTAGAGAAGGTGTGCGGAAGAAGGGGTAGTCTTATACGGCGAGTATATAACAAAACTCTATATTTTAACTAAAAGTTGGGGGGTCGTCTTATACGCCCAGTCGTCTTATACGCCGGCAAATACGGTACTTATTTCCATGCTAAAGTTACATTTAGTCATGACTTTTTATCTTATATCCTGGCTTTGATCTTTTCTGCTTTACCTAGACCTGACTGAAAGTCGAGGGCTATTCTTATCTGCTACAATGTTCACACCCAGGTTTCTCTGCAGTTTCTGTGGAGATACCTCATAGTGCAATGTGGTCTCCTTCCAACTATTCCGTAAGCACCTGAAAACTAGGCTTTTCACAAAAATGTAATGCTCGCCGCCCCCTATACTCAACCACCAAACCCAACGTGTTATACCTTCCTTTATTAAGCTCTTGTAAACCGTGCCGAACTCTATAATCATGAGAGGATGCGGTATATAAACTTAAGGTTTAATTTAGTTTAGTATAGCTTTAATTTTTTTCTAATGTTAGCCATTTAAATAACCAATAGCATCATGCACTGTTCCCTCTAAGCTGAGCGGGAGTCCTCCAACTACAGTCCTGTCAGCAGGTGGTGCTGTTTCACTATAATGGGGGGTCAAGTGAGCTCTGCAGGACTCCAAGGATCCTGCCTTTCTCAAGCCATTAAAAAAACACAATATTGAAACATCACCCCCTCCTGGTCACAATGCAGTTGGAGGACTCCCGCTTAGCTTAGTAGGTACAGTGGTCATGGGTTATCCTGAGTCATTGCTCGGATCTATCAATTCTTCATTACCAGTAGCCTCTTCAGAGTTGCTTTTATCTTCCCTTTTTTTTTTAGGTTACACTGCATTATCCCGATTTATTAGTATCAGGAGATTTTATTGTTCAATTAGATAAGCCACAGCATCCTCTGGATATGGTTTTGATAGGATTTACGAGTTATCCGGGTTTTCCTCAGCATCTGCATTCTCCACAGAAACATGGTGGTAAATACAAACCATATGGCCTAACCAGTCTGCCCATCCAAACTAGTTTCCTCTCTCTTTCATCTCCCTTAGAGATCCTCTTTACCCAGCGGCATAGTGAGGGTGAGAGGCGCCTGGGGCAATGGTGCCGTACCCCCCACCTTCATACGCTCCTTCCTCGCCAATCCTGCTGAACGCACACTGCTTTCCTCCCCCCATACCTCTGTAACATTCCTGGCATGAGCAGCAAGCTCCCCAAGCTGCTAGGCACGGGTCCGAGAAGTGATATCAGAGGAAGAGCCAACACGCCAGGAACATTAGAAGTACAGGGGAAGGGAAGTGGAGCACACACGCGGCAGTAGGGGGGCTGGGGAAGGAGCAGGAGGCGGAGAGAAAGCCTGGTGCCTGCACCATCAAGACGGCGCCTCCTCCCCCCCGCTCGTCCTAGAGTTAATCTAGCCCCCGAATGAGGAAGGACGTTGAGAAACAGCTCCTTTATGAACCCTTGAAAAAGCCATTTTGGGCAAAACGAGTCCCATCGGGGCATGCTAGAGACACTGCATTATCTTTTCTCAAAACTGCCACTGCTTTCTGAAGATTAGAATCCATAATTTCCATTGCCTTCCAAATTTCCTCCATACTCATGACAGGCGGTTTCTCTAACCTTCCATAGATGATCACTTTTCCCCCGGTACTCTTTTCTTCAGTCTCCATGCTGGAGATCGATGTAAAACCTCCAGCTTGGTCTTCAACCCCACGGGGTCTCCCAGCCGCTCCTCCAGGGCTACTCGCTTCTGTTTCCTCTGCTGGAGACTTCGGCGTTGCCGGCAGCATAGGACTGGAAGTTCCGGGCTGGAGAGGTGCCTGTCTTCCTTTAGGACTTAACAAAGTCCCATTTCCACTAAGATCCTCCATCAACGGTCGGGGTTCTCCTGTTACTTGCTGTGTCCTCAAAGTTACAAGCCGAGTCAGACCGTCCAAAGTGGTCTGAACTAACCCCCTTGAAGTCGCGGTTGCTGGAGGCACAGACCGCGTTAAACCTTTCCTCTTTCCCATCGTGCGAACATATACCACATGGACGGGTAAGTTGGAGAAAAGTCAGTTCGAGACCAAATTAGCTCCGCAGCTCAGTGTGCATGTCTGCTCCTGACACCATCTTGACTCCTCAATCCCAGTAAGGCCATTCTTATGTTAAAGAACTACTACCCAAGGGCCGAGGCCTCCTAATACAAAAGGCCTATATTATAGGGGGAAAAAATATATCATGCAGCAGTGGGTTCAACCTCGTTTTGGCAATGGAAGAACCTAATGCACCAATTGCTGGTATCGGAGGCCAAAAATGTGGACTTAACATATAAACGTAAGAGGAGATTCCGGTCCATCTGGGAACCTTATATCATGACTCTTCCCGCTCGTGCTAGGAGCTTGAACCTTAATCAAGCAAACCTATAGATCAAGCTCTTTCTACGTCTCTCCTTAGATAATGGTTACACCTCATTCACATATTTGTGGAGATGGGGAGTGGTTCTGTAGATTATTGTTGATAAGGGGATCCAGAAAGCCTTCACAGTCATGCAAAACCTAAGACGCCTCCGAAAATACTTCGATATAACACAATTCAGACTCCTGGTCCAGGCCCTAATATTAGGTCTCTTAGACTACTGCAAACTCCTATTCTTACCCTGCCCTGCCACCACAATAAAACAACTACAAACAGTGCAAAACACAGCTCTCAGACTGATCTACTCACTGAAGAAGTATGACCGCATCACTGCGGCCTACCTAGACACGCGCTGGCTCCCAGTACAAGCACGAATATTTTTCAAATTCTACTGCATTCTTTACAAAGCCTTCAATGGCAATGGACCAGCCTACTTAATCGACTAATTCGGAACAACTCATCTAGACCAAGGAGAACACAGACACTTTTCCATCATCCCCCAATAAAAGGCATACAGCGAAAGAAAATGCACAACAGGCTACTCGCCACGCAAGCAGCGAAACTAGACAAGCACCTCACCAATTACTGACTTGTGCATCAAATTACAAAACCTTCAGAAGAGAGATCAAAACCATGTTATTTAGCAAATTTATCAAAACAAGCTCATGATATAACCGGTTACCTCAATCTATCTCCAGAGATCCTAAACGTTCCAACCAAATAGCTTATCTTGTAATCTTCTGGATATGACCAGAATCTCCTCTTATTGCAATCTGCCTAGAACCGCAAGGTATTGGTGGAATAGAAGACACCAATGCAATGTAATCTTTGTTGGGGGTTCTACACAAACTTGTTGGATCCTATGGTTAGAAAGCTATCTGGGGCTGGAAGGTGGGAGGGGGGGGGGGGGTTACAGGCAATATTATCCAGGGTTCCTAAGAATCCAGGACTTTGGACTGGTTTCATATAGCTTCTAGGCGGGAACATGAATAGTGGGGACGGGGAGAGGCAAATTTGATATTATCAATAAAATTGATGATAGCTGATATCCCATGTCTATATCGTTGAGCCAACATAAGAACATAAGAAAAGCCTTCACCGGATCAGACCGAGGTCCATCCAGTCCGGTGATCCGCACACGCTGCAGCCCCTATTAGGTACTCCCGAATGGAGACCCAGATATACCTTAGCCCTCAATATGATTTGCAAGAAGGTGTGCATCCAACTTGCGCTTGAATCCCAGAACAGTCATCTCTGTCACAACATCCTCCGGGAGAGCATTCCAAATTCCCACCACGCGCTGTGTGAGAAAGTACTTCCTGATATCTGTCCCGAACCTGCTGCCTCTCAGTTTCATTGCTGATTGTATTATTGCTGATTGTTTATTTGACCTTTTTGTTTGAAAAGTGAATTTAAAACAAGGAAAAAAAGTCCCCACTAATTAAAAATTGAGACGAAAGAATTATGTTTTCATGGGTTTTTCATATATCAGTAAACAATGGATTGTTAGAGTGCTCGATTTTGTCTAGAGTCCCAAAAATATCTGGTCCTGCCTACCCTTCCCTGTACCTATCCATCATCCATATGGCAACAGTTTCTAAAGATGATCCAGGAGACAAATGAAAGAAAATAAATTTGGATGCTAAAACAACCTCCCCCTCAAAAATTGTTAGCAAATTCACCCTGATCACCATAATGAAATGATATTGTTAGTCTATGCTTGTTGCGTCAATGAAAATCGTGCCATTAAAAGAGGAAAAGTATCCTGGTTTCTAGCTACTGTTCTTAATTAGACCTACATTTTGTGGTGTTGAGTCGCCATCTGTTACTTCAAAGTTGTTTATTTTTCCAGTGTCAGGTTTATAAATGGAATTTAGGTTTATTTAGAAACAGATTTTTTTTGTTGTCAATAGAGTATTTTTCAGACTGAGGAAAATACCAGACCAAACAGACCAGAGGTCCATTAAGCGCAGTATCCTGTTTCCAAAAGTGGCTAACCCAGGTCCCAAGTGCCTGGCACAACCCCAAAGAGTAGCAACATTCCAGAGCTGAAATTATGATGTCATAATGCCTCATTCCACCAGTGCCTAAGAAACAACCTCATCAGTGATGTCACAATGGCTTGATTGTCCAATACTTAGCTCCCATAAGAACATAAAAGTCGCCATACTGGGACAGACCGAAGGCCCATCAAGTCCAGTATCCTTTTTCCAGCAGTGGCCAACCCAGGTCAAAAGTTCCTTCAAGATCCCAAAGAGAAAAACAGATTTTATTCTGCTTATCCTAGGAATGAGCAGTGGATTTCCTGAAGTTCTTCTTAATAATGGCTTATAGACTTTTCTTTTAGGAAATTAGGCAAACCTTTTTTTAAACCCTGCTAAGCTAACTGCTTTCACTACATTCGCCAACGACGAATTACAGAGTTTAATTACCCACTGAGATTTGGATTTAAAATGTCAAGCCTTCATCGTGCATAACACCCACACTCGAAAACAACTTTTACGATTTCAAGGTACATCACTCAATTGACAGAGTAACCATCAAGCCCCCCTCCCCCTCCCACTTTGTTCTGCTATACCACAATAGTTCAGTCTTTTCAGGATTAAATATTAAATGATTTCTCAACAACCAGTCCACTAGTGTTTAATACCTGTTTAGCAAAACAAACAAAAGGAGATGTCTACCACCCGGATGTCATATCAGGAAAAGGCAAAGAGTGAGGCAAACTATAGAGCAGGATACATCAGTGTTCCATAAACTGAAGATTTATTTCAAGCCCTAAGGTAAACTTATCAGAAAGACTTGACACAGCCGTGTTTCAGCTAATCAGCCTGCATCAGTAGTCAATTAAACCTTCATATACAACTTCATACAGCATGTAACTGTGGCCTTTAGAGTCTCTGTTAGGATTTTATATAAAAATGTGTTTTAGTCTAGATTAGTATTGTAGGTTGCATTTCAGATAATAATTCAAACCTAAAAAGTTAAGAACATAAGAATAGCCATACTGGGACAGACTGAAGGTCCATCAAGCCCAGGATCCTGTTTTCAACAGTGGCCAACCCAGGTCCCAAGTACCTGGCAGAAACCCAGAGGAGCAACATTCCAGAGCTGAGACTGTGATGTCATAATGGCTCATTCCACCAATGACTAAGAGCCAACCTCAGCAGTGATGTCACAATGGCTGGATTGTCCTATACTCTGCTCATTTAGGAGCATAAGAATAGCCATACTGGGACAGACCAAAGGTCCATCAAGCCCAGTCTCCTGTTTCCAACAGTGGCCAACCCAGGTCCCAAGTACCTAGCAGAAACCCAGAGGAGCAACATTCCAGAGCTGAGACTGTGATGTCATAATGCCTCATTCCACCAATGCCTAAGATCTAACCTCATCAGTGATGTCACAATGGCTGGATTGTCCTATACTTGGCTCACATAAAAACACAAGAGCTGCCATACTGGAACAGACCAAAGGTCCATCAAGCCCAGTATCCTGTTTCCAACAGTGGCCAACCCAGGTCCCAAGTACCTGGCAGAAACCCAGAGGAGCAACATTCCAGAGCTGAGACTGTGATGTCATAATGCCTCTTCCACCAATGCCTAAGAGCCAACCTCAGCAGTGATGTCACAATGGCTTGATTGTCCTATACTAGGCACACATAAAAACACAAGAGCTGCCATATTGGGACAGACCGAAGGTCCATCAAGCCCAATATTCTGTTTCCAATAGTGGCCAACGCAGGTGCTAAGTACCTAGCTAGATCCAAAGTAACAAAACAGATTTTATGCTGCTTATTCAGCAATCCAACTCAATAATGGCCTATGTTCTTCTCTTTTAGGAAATTATCCAAATCTTTTTTAACCCCCGCTAAGCTAACTGATTTCATCACATTCTCCAGCAAAGAATTCCAGAGTTTAATTACATGCTGTATGAAGAAATATTTTCTCTGCTTTGTTTTAAATCTACTACTTAGTAGCTTTATCGCATGTCCCCTAGTCCTAGTATTTTTGGAAAGAGTGAACAAGCGTTTCACATACCTTTCCACTCCACTCAGTATTTTATAGATCTCAATCATATCTCCCCTGAGTCATCTCTTCTCCAAGCTGAAGAGCCCTAACCACTTTGCCCTCTCCTCATAGGGAAGTCAGCTCAAACCCTTCACTGTACCTTTTCTAATTCCACTTTATCTTTTCCTTGTTCCTTTGAATTTTTAACTTTCTGATGTAGCTGGTAGTTCTGCTTTAAAGTTTCACTGAGATTTGTTACTGCAGAATGTTCTTTTGGAAAAGGCCCTGGCTGGGCATAATTCCAGCAATTACTTTCTTATTTATGCATACTGCAATCACTTTTATTTTGTTTTCAGAACTGTAACAGTTTTAAGCATGTACCACCGGGAGAGGCTATTGGCAGGTGTCAGCCACATCAGCATTCTTGCTGAGTCGAAGGCCTTTTGCTCTGCAAGACTGACAAGATGACTTGCAAAAAGATCAGACCGGGAAAAGCTTGCTAATCTGTCCCAGCTGAGAACAAAGCGAAGTTTCCTCCAAGAGAGGTGGACGTTTTATGTGCGGGTCATGACCTACCTTCAGTCCTGCATTTAGACAAAGGTAATAGAGGTGAATGCCCAGGCTGTCAAATTTTGAAGGTACCAAATATCTGGCCTAAGCTGTTTTCACTTGCTCTAGAACCATGACCTATGAACGCAGGGTAGAATTCCCCCTCTCCACTGCTTTTCTGTCCTGCCCTGCCCTTAGGAGCCAACATTCCCCCTTCTAACTCCCTATCTGAGCAGCGTGTATAGATTCACCCTTTTTGTCCTGTGTGTCTGTCATAATTAGATTGTAAGCTCTTTCACCTGGATTATTGCGTTCAGTTCTTATCTCCTTATCTCAAGAAAGATATAGCGGCACTAGGAAAGGTTCAAAGAAGAGCGACCAAGATGATAAAGGAGATGGAACTCCTCTCGTATGAAGAAAGACTAAAACGGTTAGGGCTCTTCAGCTTGGAAAAGAGACAGCTGAGGGGAGATATCATTGAAGTCTACAAAATGCTGAGTGGAGTAGAACGGGTACAAGTGGATCGATTTTTCGCGCTGTCAAAAATGACAAAGACTAGGGGACACTCGAAGTTACAGGGAAATACTTTTAAAACCAATAGGAGGAAATTTTTTTCACTCAGAGAACAGTTAAGCTCTGGAACGCGTTGCCAGAGGTTGTGGTAAGAGCGGATAGCGTAGCTGGTTTTAAGAAAAGTTTGGACAAGTTCTTGGAGGAAAAGTCCATAGTCTGTTATTGAGAAAGACATGGGGGAAGCCACTGCATGTCCTGGATCGGTAGCATGGAATGTTGCTACTCCTTGGGTTTTGGCCAAGTACTAGTGACCTGGATTGGCCACCGTGAGAACAAGCTACTGCGCTTAATGGACCATTGGGCTGACCCAGTAAGGCTAGTCTTATGTTCTTATGTGAGCCAAGTATAGGACAATCAAGCCATTGTAACATTACGGATGAGTTTGGCTTTGAGGCACTGTGGAATGAGGCATTATGACATCACAATCTCAGCTCTGGAATATTGAACTCATTGGGGTTCCGGAATCTTGCTATTCTTTGAGATGCTGGAATGTTGATACTCCTTGGGTTTTGGCCAAGCACTAGTGACCTGGATTGGCCACCATGAGAACGGGAAACTCGGCTTGATGGACCATTGGTCTGACCCAGTAGAGCTATTCTTATGTTCTTAAGAGGAAAGAGACTTTCCAAATTGTCTTGGGCATTTTGTCATCTGGCTGCTATGTTAAAGTAATACTGAATTAGGAACATTCCACACTTTTGAGTCCTCCATCTCTACCTGCTGGTATTTCAGCATTACTCACAAGTCTGGATTGATCTGTTACAATAGAACTGATGATGATAGAGGCCAGTTAGGCCAACAGGTCTACCCAGTTATTCCTTTCCATGTGGCTAAAGGTGTATCCCAGCTGCCAGTCTATAACATGATTCAAAAAGGCTTCAGAAATCTTTCAATTTAAGGTTTATCTCTGTTACAAAACTATTTAGATAACCACAAATTCTGGAGGCCACATTACCGCAAAGATGTGCTTAGAGTCGAGTCGGTTCAGCGGATGGCCACTAGGAATATCTCGGGGCTCAAGGGCCTCTCGTACGAAGAGAGACTGAACAAATTGCAGCTCTACACTCTGGAGGAACGCAGGGAGAGAGGGGACATGATTGAGACGTTTAAATACATCACAGGTCGTGTCGAGGTGGAAGATGACCTCTTCCTACTCAAGGGACCCTCGGCCACGAGAGGGCATCCGCTCAAACTCAGAGGAGGGAAATTTAAGGGTGACACCAGGAAGTATTTCTTCACGGAAAGAGTGGTGGGTCACTGGAACAAGCTTCCAGAGCAGGTGGCCAAGGCCACCAGCGTGCTTGACTTTAAGAATAAATGGGACATCTACATGGGATCCCTACAGAGGCCTAGTAAGGCACTCAGACTTGATGGGGTGGGTCAGTAGAGTGGGCAGACTTGGTGGGCTGTCATCTTTCTATGTTTCTGCCGTCATCTTTCTATGTTTCTATGTTTCTAAATGGCGAGGAAGCGCCGGTGGTTCAACACTAGCATGAAAAGAAGCGTAGGATTAGTGATATTAAATGGAGAGTGGTTGACGAAGTTAAATCAGGGTGGGAAGGAAGGAATATTATAGAGAGACCAAAACTTTAGAGAGCAAAAGTGGATTTTTACTTTGAATTGTGTTAAGCCATTAGGGCTTAATGCCGAAATAGAGTGGATGGCATTAGTTCAGAACTCCAATCAGGAGCCTCCGTGCCTTAGTAGGGTTTTCCCTCGGATGATACTAGACAATGATTAGCTTCGCGAAATGACGTCAGCGCGTTGTTCTTTGACTTGACTATAAACTACAAAAACGCCGCGGCCTTGTTTCCTGATGGAACCTAACGATAAGGGAGAAATGGTACCGGCAATTTAGAGGTATACTATAGGTTTATAGTGTGCTTTAAAGTTGTTCTTATCTAAATGAAATTAGGAGCAGATTATAAATAAGTTGTAAGAGCGTCTAAGATATGGATTATTCTTTTTGAATTTCTAGGGGGATTTCCTTGAAACAGCCTATGGCGAAACATAGTCCTATGTCGGAATATGTACCCCTAGCCGTGTTTATAAGATGAGTATTTATTTTTCAATAAAGTAAATTTAAAAACCTTAAATGTATTAGCCCTAGCACTGTAAAGAATATTGGACCGATGAAGAGGTTGGTGTTGTCAGTCTGTGCGTGGAGTCTGCTATACACACAGTTACACCGCTGAGGTCTAACGAAAAAAAGTTTATTGAAGGTGGTTAGCTACATAGTCATAACAGGATATCATTCCTCATCTAAGTCTTTTTTTGTTGTTGTTGTCTGCTTCAATCAGTTTTCGACCAACTCGGGTAGCTGAGTGTATGGAATTTCTTAGGTTAATCCGATATTTATTTCCTACTTTCTTAACAGTAAAGCTTTGTGCCGAACGTCTGACCTCCTAGTTCCTGGTGGCCATGCTCGATGGTGCTTGGCCTCCACCTACTGATTCCGATGGGGGTAATTTTGAAGAGCTCTGGCACCAATCTTACCTGTTCATACCGTGCATCTGATGGGCAGGGCAGGATTAATTCGTCGAGGGCCAAAAAATGCAAGGTCATGCACCTTGGCGGCAAAAATCCATGTAGGACTTACACCCTAAATGGTGAGATCCTAGCAAGGACTATAGCAGAACGTGACTTGGGGGTGATCATTAGCGAAGACATGAAGACTGCCAATCAAGTGGAGAAAACTTCATCCAAGGCCAGACAAATCATGGGTTGTATCTGTAGAAGCTTCGTCAGCCGTAAGCCCGAGGTCATAATGCCGTTGTACAGATCCATGGTGAGACCCCATCTGGAATATTGTGTACAATTCTGGAGGCCACATTATCAAAAAGACGTGCTGAGAGTTGAGTCAGTTCAGCGAATGGCCACCGGGATGGTCTTAGGACTCAAGGATCTCCCGTATGAGGAACAGCTGGGTAAGTTGCAGCTATACTCACTCGAGGAACGCAGAGCGAGGGGAGACATGATAGAGACGTTCAAATATGTCACGGGCCATATCGAGGTGGAAGAAGATCTCTTTTTTCTTAAAGGATCCACGGCAACAAGAGGGCATCCGTTGAAAATCAGGGGAGGGAAATTTCATGGCGACACCAGAAAATATTTCTTCACCGAAAGGGTGGTTGACCGCTGGAATAATCTTCCACTACAGGTAAACGAGGCCAGCAGCCTGCCAGATTTTAAGAAAAGATGGGATTGGCATGTGGGATCTCTTCATGGAGGTAGTTAGGGGGTGGGCCATTAGTGTGGGCAGACTAGATGGGCCGTGGCCCTTTTCTGCCGTCATGTTCTATGTTTCTATTTGGCATGAGGGATCTCTTCATGGAGGTAGTTAGGGGGTGGGCCATTAGGGTGGGCAGACTGGATGGGCCGTGGCCCTTTTCTGCCGTCATGTTCTATGTTTCTATTTGGCACGTGGGATCTCTTCATGGAGGTAGTTAGGGGGTGGGCCATTAGGGTGGGCAGACTGGATGGGCCGTGGCCCTTTTCTGCCGTCATTTTTTATGTTTCTATGTTTCTAAGTACACTGGGCCCCCTGCCCCTCCCCCACCCCACCATGCGGCCAGGCGGAAACAGGAAGCTGTGTGAGAGGGAAGCTTTGGGCAAGCAGCACCGCCTGCACAATTACAGTTCCTGTTGCCTTTCTTTCCTGCGTTGCTTGCTTGTCTTACTTTCCGTCGATGAGGTGGGCCCGCGTTGCCGACCGGGGTGGGGCCCGTGTTGCCGATCGATGCTGGAGGGGCCCATCGCCGTTTGGAAAAAAACAATGTTGATGCCCTCATTGGGCCCTCCTGACCATTTTGGGCCCTAAGCACATGCCTACTTGGCCTATTGGTTAATCCTGCCCTGCTGATGGGTATTTGAAAATGCCGTGTGGATAATGTGTTCATGTCGTGGAAGAAAGCTGCTTAATCGCTGTGGTGATAATTTAAAATTTTCCTACTATGGCAACAGTAATTGTGTATCATTTTTGGATATTAATATTTCCATTACAGAAGGTGGGTTTCTTTTTTTTTTTTTTTTTTTTGAAATACATTGCTGCGTTTTGACAGCTGTCGCCAGTGAACCAATTTATGCGATCAAGTCAATTATGTTCTTGTAGTGTAGAATTTAAGAAACAGGCCCAAATTATGACTCAGCATTTTACAGCACAAGGCTGTCTGTTTTTTTTAACCATATACAGGGCAACGGTTCCCCAACAGGGTTTTACTTACTGTTCGACAAAACAAAGAAAACACCTTCTAGACCGCCTCTATTCTACTAAAGCTCATGATATGAGCAACGTTATTTTGACAGTTAAAAAAAGGCATAAAAAGAGGGAATCCAAAGTATAAGATAAGAAGTAAATGCCGAAAAAAGCACTAGAGGCCTCCAGGGTAGGGATAGCAGAACTTTATTGTAAGATCTGACACAGGTATCAAAGAGGTGGGCTTTTAACTGGGCCTTCTTCACCCAGAGAGTGGTAGTAACATAGTAACATAGTAGATGATGGCAGATAAAGACCCAAATGGTCTATCCAGTCTGCCCAACCTGATTCAATTTAAATTTTTTCTTCTTAGCTATTTCTGGGCAAGACTCCTGATAGACAACTGGAACGCTCTTCCGGAGTCTGTTATAGGGGGGAAACACCCTCCAGGGATTCAAGACAAAGTTGGACAAGTTCCTGCTAAATTGGAACGTACGCAGGTGAGGCTGCACTCATTTAGAGAACTGGTCTTTGACCTGGGGGCCACCGTGTGAGCGGACTGCTGGGCAGGATGGTGACCACTGGTCTGACCCACGTTGGTGCATATTACATGTCACATTTTCATTGGTTAATCATATTCTTTATCTCATTTATTAGCCTATGGATTGGTTAACATAATTGAGTGATACTGTGTGTCACGCCTTTTTCTATCTACTTCTTCCTTATTTCCACGTAAATGTCCTTTTAATATATCAAGAACCTCCCTTGAGCACCTGGGCCTAACAGCTTTTCAGTTCTGTGGTTAGCTTTCTTGCACTCTCATATTCCTGGTTTGTCTTTCTTCTTGTGAAACTTCCATAAGCTTATCATACCACTATAGAGCTAAGATCTCCTTTTCACTAGAATTGTTTTTCTCTCCAGCTGTGTCTTCTGTTTGACTCTGCTTCCAAGAAAGCAGAAGTGTCATTCAGAGTTGACAGTTTCTAGTCAGAGTATCCATTTTGCTTTTTCAGCAACCATTTTAGGTTTTAGTTGCATTGTCCTGTTTTGGCCTGTTCCTGCTATATTGGGGAAATTTTCAGGGGTCTTCACCTAGGCTTACAGGATTTCTCCTCCCTTCCTCACACCCTCTCCTTGAAAAAGAATTTCCTAATATTACTCCTAAGTCTTACCAATTTCCCTTCTCTGGAAAAGATTTGTTTCTATGTTAATACTTTTCAAGTATTTAAACGTCTGTATCATATCTCTCCTGTCCCTCCTCTCCTCTAGAGCAGGGGTGTCAAAGTCCCTCCTCGAGGGCCGAAATCCAGTCGTGTTTTCAGGATTTCCCCAATGAATATGCATGAGATCTATTTGCATGCACTGCTTTCATTGTATGCTAATAGATCTCATGCATATTCATTGGGGAAATCCTGAAAACCTGACTGGATTGCGGCCCTCGAGGAGGGACTTTGACACCCCTGCTCTAGAGTATACATATTTAGGTCTTTCAGTCTCTTATTGTACTTTTTTGAGTTCAAACCCCTTACCATTTTTGTCGCCTTCCTCTTGACAACTTCAAGTCTCTTTATATCCTTCACCAGATATGGCCTCCAAAACTGAACACAATATTCAAGAGAATAGAAAAATTTAATCAAAATCAACTAACACTTCTAGTGTACCAAAAAAGAAGAAAGCACTAACAAGTAATCAAATGTGAACACTAAGAAGCAAGATTACTGTGTAAAATAGTACAGTAGAATCTCAGTTAACTGGCACCCATGGGGATTGGTAGATGCTGGATAAATGTAGTTTCTGGTTGCTTACTATTAAAACTAGGCCTAACTAATACTATATCCCACACTATGCCATACCATAAACTATTCCAAACAAATTGTACCTGGGGCAATCGGTGGGTTAAGTGACTTACCCAGGGTCACAAGGAGCAGCCTGGGTTTGAACCAACGACCTCAGTGTGCTGACGCTGTTACTTTAACCCCTGTGCGACACTCTTGTAATGCCCTTCCCCCACCCCACGATCAAACAAGTACTTAATTAGCATTTCCATGTGTCTTAACATAAGAACATAAGAAGTTTGAAGTGCGAATGCACGCTTAGGGTTTTATTATAGTAGATGCCTCTGTACGGGAAGGAGTGGGTGGTTCTTGGAAGCCAGTCCATGTTTAGGGTAAATCGAGATTGGCTCAGTTTTAAAGGGGTGCTGGGACTGCTTGCAGGTTTCTGTTGTGTTCAGTAGAAATAAATGGACCATTACTCAAAGATGTCAAGTTACCCACTTCTAGGCTGGAGATTTTCAGACAGTCCTGCATTTGAACTTACCTCGCAAGTGTAGTTTCTGTAGTGCATCATCTGCCCACTGAAATCAGTTTTGCAGGACTCATAGTGCACCGGGACAGAAATCTAGGACCGCCACAAAATCTCCAGCCTGAAACTGCTTGCCCTGGATTGGTAGAATGGAATGTTGCCACTGTTTGGGCTTTTTCCAGGTACTTGTGAACTGGATTGGCCTCCGTGAAGACGGGATACTGGACTATATGGACCATTGGGTTGACCCAGTAAGGCTATTTTATGCACACATGACAACCTAGTACATTTAAATAGGGAATTATTATGCAAGACCTCTAAAATAACCTCGCAACGGAAATGGACCCCCAGCTAACGCCCAGTGCCTGTGCTGCCCTGTTCTCTGCCATCCTGCACTCACTGTCTTCTTTTGCCTTGCTTTGCAAATGCATATGCATTATCGAGCCATTTTTCAAGCTAGCACCATGCACACCACTGTTTAAATTAATGAGATAGCTTGACATGGACAGAACAGCTCTCTTTAAGTGAGAAAACGACTTGCGTTTGGTTTTGATCCCGGCACGTGAGAGCTGGCGAGATTTCATATGTAACCAGCAAATTGCTATACAGTTATTTAGGACAAACCAATTCCGGAAATTTAGAAATGCAATTTCACGATTTGTTGGTCCTGCTGTGCAACCTAGAGATATGCACTCTGTGTATCTTTTATCCTTTTCCTGGGGGAAATCCTGAAAACCCGACTGGATTGCGGCACTCAAGGAGGGACTTTGAGACCCCTGGTTTACGGGAACCAAGCTCGCGGAGACGGGGCGGACACGGGGTTTTTAAATTTCAGTCCTAGTAGTTTGCTGGTCCACAAAATAATTATTTTATTTCTGCCGGTCCATAGGTGTAAAAAGGTTGAAGAACACTGCTTTAGGGGAATAGTAATAGTGAATTAAGATATATTGAACCCAGTAAGAATGGAAGTTGGGTTTGAATTTTTAAATGAGTGACTTTCTTTAATATATGATTAATATTATTTATTTAATTACTGTAAAAATAAAAATGAAATATAAGTATTCACATGAAAGTTTTAACAGTTTTAGGGTGTCTCTAGTGTATCCTGCAATTGGTTTAAACACGTTCTTCTTATATTATGCAGAGCATCCTTGGAACTCTTGACAAAGCCTATGTATGGCGAAACGGGTCCCGTCGGGGCAGGCTAGTGACTCTGCACACTAAAGAACACTTACTGTTATAATGTCTTATAAAAAGTTGATTATATAACAAATTAGTAACAGTAAGATTCAAGCAAAACGCTGGCGATAAGAGTCAATGATTAAGACTCTAACCCAGGGATGTCCAACCTTTTGGTTTCCCTGGGCCACAATGGCCAAAATTTTTTTTTATGGGGCTGCACAAACGTGCAACCACTGCAGCTAAACAGAGGAGGGAGCCGGCAAGACAGTAAACACCAGGGGGCAGCAGAGGAAAACACTGCATCGCCCTCAACCGGGGCCGCACAAAATACTTCACGGGGCCGCATGCGGCCCTCGGGCCAAACCCATCTAGTCTTGATATCACTCATTTATGTGTTTAATCAAGCGGGTTTCTGAGACCCTTTACCCCCCTTTCCTATATTTGACACTCTAAAGTGGGATAATTTGAATTTCTGGATGTTTTATTGTTAGATGTAGTGAGTTATACATTTTTTTAAATAAATAAACTTAATATTTTAAAGATGGAAAACCCTTAGAACACAGCAATGTGTTAACCGCTTACTTTGCACGTACCAATCACCGGCATAAAATCTTCCCTTGCACCTAAGGATCTAAAGATAATGACTTGTAGGTTACCAGAGGAACGAGCTATCGCCTTCTTAGAGCCAAAATCATAATCTATGGACTCCTTTTACGAAGGTGCGCTAGGAGCTTAATGCGCGGAATAGCACGCGTGCTAAATTGCCACATGCGCTAGCCGCTACCGCCTCCTTTTGAGCAGACGGCAGATTTTCGGCTAGCGCGCTCTAATCCGGTGCGTGCGATAAAAACGCTAGCACACCTCCGTAAAGGAGCCCTATGTGCGTTCTCCCAACCCCCACCCCAATCAAACCAGAACCCTGAGGAAACTTCCTCTCGATACAGCTGGAGATCCACACTTGAAAGATAACTGAGGGGCCATTTTACAAAGCAGTGGTAAAAAAAAAAATAACCTTAGTGTAGCCTTACATGGGTCTTTCCTAGGCGCTAAGACCACTTTTAGTGCAACGGTAAAATTGAAAATTTCAAATTTTTGCATTAATGACCACGTGCTAACATTGCCATTAGCCCGTGGCCATTAAAAAAAGTTTAGTTTGTGAGCCCTTATCATCACTTATTTTGTAGGTCATATGGGCTCACACGAACTGATCACTATAGAGACGCCCACCTTCTGCGCCCCAGACATGTGTATGCGTGCTTATAAGAACATAAGAGTTGCCATGCTGGGATAGACTGAAGATCCATCAAGCCCAGTATCCTGTTTTCAACAGTGGCCAACCCAGGTCCCAAGTACTTGACAGAAACCCAAAGAGTAGCAACATTCCAGAGCTGAGACTGTGATGTCATAATGCCTCATTCCACCAATGCCTAAGAGCCAGCCTCAGCAGTGATGTCACAATGGCTGGATTGTCCTATACTTGGCTCACATAAGAACATAAGAGTTGCCACACTGGGACAGACTGAAGGTCCATCAAGCCCAGTATCCTGTTTCCAACAGTGGCCAACCCAGGTCACAAGTCCCTGGCAAGATCCTAAAGAGTAAAACAAAATAGAGTGTCTGCTGCACCACTGGTCATAGACCTTATGGATCTTTGGTCTTATTATTATTTATAATTCTTGGTATACTGCAATATATCCAGTATTGGGCATCTATGTGGTTTATAATCATTAATTTATCAGGTACTCTAAGGGGTAAATTCTGTAAAGGACATCTAACTTCAGGCACGAAGTAGGCATCCAAATAACGTGGATAGCAAGCCCAATTAACGACTTAACGAGCAATAATTGGAAGTTAGACGTCCAAAGGCTGTGTGTGATTCGCAAAACAAACGTCCACAATTTTGTGGACGCCCAATGAAAAATGCTGTGCCTAAAAGATAGGTGTGGGCGTGGCATAGGCATCGCATGGGAGTGGCTTCGATTTGGACGTTCAATCAGAGAATGGCATGCCGCTCAGCACCCCAATGTGTCTATCTAATGCCTAAAATGTAGGTGTTGCAAAACCAGGTCTACTATTGGGCATTAGGTGGATGCGAGTTGGCAGATGTGACTTAGGCATGCCGTAGGTGTTCACTTTTGGGTGAACAAGGCTTTTATTTTTGGGGTATAGAGGACTCCAGGTTGATATTAATGTAAAAATATGTTTAATAATGCATTAATCAAGCAAAGTACATGAATTATTGATTGATTGATTGATTGATTATATACTAAACCTATTTCTAAAAGATTAAGAACATAAAAAGAATACACTGCTCACACAAGGGCTGCAATTCAGAGCAAGTGGACGTGTCTGATGCACAATCTTGACATCATCGTGACATCATCAATATGCACCTAGATGGCAGATTGTCTCAAAAAAATAACAACTGAACTTTGTCACCTATCCCATGACTCTTCTGGCCTCTTTTTACATTGCCACGCTAGCGGCCGCACTGCGCTAATGGCCCCGAAGCCCACAGAGATTTAAAGGACTTTGGGGCTGTTGCCGCATGGCTTTGCAAAAGAGGCCCTTCAGTTTTCTCAGGAGCCTCTCATGAGGAACTTTGTCATAAGCTTTCTGAAAATCTAGATACACTACATCAACCTGCTTGCCTTTATCCACATGTTTATTCATGAATGTCAACAAATCTTCTTGTGCTTTTTGCCTATACTGTAATAGTAGTTCGTTCTGGGTGAATCTCACTGTTAAATATGTGCATCTTACCACTGCATTAGAATATCTCCATTACAAAAATATGTGTGCCAAATCCTGAGCTTTAAACTTGAACTGCAACATAAACATTTTAGAATGTCCAGGGATCATTGGCGTACCAAGGGGGGGAGGGACGGTCCGCCCCGGGTGCACGCTCCAAGGGGGTGCACAGCTGGTCGGATCTGGAACCTCCCACGCTGTTCCAAACGGCACCTCAGAGCAGCGCGGCACCTCAGAGCAGTCGGCAGCCGCACTGAAGTGACCGAAGGTCCCGCGATGACTGCACCATCTACTGCCTCTGTTCCGGAAGAGGTAAATGACGTCGGGGGGGGGGGGGGGGGGTGGACCGGCAGCTGCAGTCATCGCGCGATCTTGCCACAACTCCCTGTGTCTGCCGTCCCAGCCCCCTCCGACGTCACTTACCTCTTCCATCCGGAGCAGAAGCAGTCATCGCGGGACCTTGCTGATTTGGGATGGAGAAAGAAAGGAGCATAGTAGGGTGGTGAAGGGAAAGAAAGGAGGTCAGGGTGGTATGGAAGGGTGTGGAGGGTGAGAAAGGGGGGTCAGGGTGGTATGGAATCATGGTGAAGGGTGAGAAAGGGGGTCAGGGTGGTATGGAATCATAGTGAAGGGTGAGAAAGTGGGTCAAGGTGGTATGGAAGCGTGGTGGAGGGAGAGAAAGGGGCAGATGCTGATGGAATTGCAGGGAAAGAGACATAAGGGGGAAGGATGCTGCATGGAATTGGGTTGGAGGGAGAGAAAGGGGGCAGATGCTGATAGAAGTGGGGGGAAGGGAGAGGAGAAAGTGAAATGCCAGACCATGTCGGTGTGGGAGAGGGAAGGGAAGAAGAGGAGAGGAGAGATGCCAGACCATTGGAGGAGGGAAGGGAAGAAGATGGATTCCAGACTAATGGGGGTGAAGGGAGAAATGGAAGGGGGATGCATAAAGTTTCTAGAACGGGAATAGAAAAAGAGAAGATGCCATATAGAAGGGGCAGAGAGAGGGTAGACAGTGGATGAAAAGAAGAGAGTGACAAAAAGATTACATTTCATTACAGATTTCTATTCCGCCATTACCTTTCGGTTCAAAGCGGATTACAAAAAGAGTTATGGAAGAAAGGTTACAAAGTTAGATCAGAGATTGTTTCCAAGAGAGGGATAAGAAGGATCAGGGGTTAGGGAGGGGATGATAAGAAGGGGGTATTCGTGGTATTATGCTTTCTTAAGGGATTTCGTGAAGAGTATAGTTTTTATTTCCTTTCTGAACATCTTGTAGTCTGGGGTTGTTATCAATAGGTTGGAGATTTGGTTACCGGTATCTATTTTTGCTGCTTGAGTGGCTAGTGGCTAGTAGGAGGAAAGCAGAAACCAGAGAAGACAAGGTAGAAAAAAATTATATTTATTTATTTATTTTTTGCATTAGGTGAGATGCATTGCTGTTTCTGTGGTGTTGCATTGTATGTAGAGTCCAGCTTCTTGTTTAACCTTTGTCTACGTATTTTTATTCTATCTCCTCATTTACAAAACTGTAGAGCGTTTTTTAGCATTGGCATCTGAGATGTTACCACCATGGCTAAAAACCACACTACAGTTTTGTAAAAGGGGGAGGGGTTAGTTTGTGATTACATATTAGGCGAAGGTATTTTATGTGTTATGTGTTCAAAAAGACATGGTTTTCTGTTAGGATTGACTGTGTAGGATTGATCTGTACTAGTCTGGCTTGTTTAGTTTTACAATGTACTGCTCACTGCAGTATGTAAGATGCTGCCTTTTCCTAGGTACTCATGTGTGACATGAGGCTTGTTACTAAAAATCATGTTTTTCATACAGATGGGGGGGTGTCAAAAAATGATGGGTCCCGGGTGTCACATATGCTAGGTACGTCACTGCCAGGGATATTAGAACATACCGTATAAACTGGAATATAAGATGAGATTTTGGTGCCAAAAAATGGCCCAATAATCAGGGTCTTGTCTTATATTCAGGTCATCACCCGCCCCCCCTCCCAGACTTGTCACAGGCCTCCACAGGGCCTGCTGTATGACCTGGTGGGGTGGGCCAAGACAGGAGAGATCCCTCTTATCTCCTGTCCTGGCTGACTCTGTATGGCTCTTGCCTGGTACACTGCTGGACCACCAGGGATTCAAAAAAGTATGCGAAGGAGGTGGGAGAGGTTAAAAAAATGATAAGAGTTAGCTGGGGCAGGAGGCAGGAGGTATCCCTTCTGTTCATTCGGCTGGTCCAGTGGAGGCTTGCAGGACATCAGGAGAGAGAGGGGGACAGAGGACAGGGCGGAGAGGGGGGCTGAGTGCAGAGCCTGGCAGGGGAGGGAGGTAGAGCACAGACCCTGCCAGGGCACATGAATATAACCCCTCCCCCCTGTCTTATATTTGAGTCAACCTTTTTTCCTACTTTTTGTGTGTGTATGTGTGGGGGGGAAGGGTACCTCATCTTACACTCATATTGACTTATATTCGAGTATTTATGGTAAGAACAAAAGAATAGCCTTACTGGGTCAAACCAATGGTCCATCTAGCCCAGTAACCCGTCCTCACAGTGGCCAATCCAGGACACTAGTAACTGGCAAAACCCCCAAAACGTAGCAACATTACAAAGAGGATGGGACTTGATATGCCACGTTTTCTGTGTGGTTACGCAATCAAGGAAGTCTACATATTTTGGACAGGTACTTATTTTGTACCCGTTAACACTTAAGTGTTAAGTGACTTACTCAGAGTCACAAGGAGCTGCAGTCGGAATCAAACTCACAACCTCATGATGCCGAGACAGCTGCTCTAACCACTAGGCCACTCCTCCACGCAGCATTTAACGGGATGGTTGTTATGATTCTGCTTGTATGGACCCACCCTTATTACATACCACCTCAGGACCCATTGCCTCTACAGCAAAAAGGAAAGAGAACCCAAAACGCATCAAAGTGTACAGTGTTCCCCCGGTCATTGGCGGTTGGCGATTGGCGGTCTCGGTCATTCGCGGTATTTTCCGACCGTGAACCGCCGACAAGGAGAGGGGCAGCGGGAGAGGCAGGAGAGAGCAGCCGGAGTGCCGGTGAGTGCAGGAAATCACTCGTCGTATGCTCCGACCGCCTCTTCCTGCGCTAAGTCGGGCCTTATCCAATCAGGAGCTGCTTTGACACGCAGAGGCAGTCGGAGCATACAGCGAGTGATTTCCTGCACTCGCCGGCGCTCTGGCTGCTCTCTCCTGCCTCTCCCGCTGCCCTCTCCAGTCTCCCCCATGAAAAACCGTATTTGCGGGTTTTCAAGGTTCCCGGAGGTTCCTGGAACAGAATCCCCATGAATATCGGGGGAGTACTGTATACATTTCTCCCTCCGTATTCGCTGTGATAGGGGATTAACAGACCCGCGAATACAGAAAAACTGCAAATAACTTTTTCATATGGTATTCGCTGTTTTCTATTTAAAAAAACCCATCGTGAATAGGGTGAAACCGCGAATAACATGGCGGGAGACCTGGCCCGTTCCTGAAGGAGAGGCAAAGCACGGTGAAGAAAGTGCCGGGAATCGGCGATTTTCTCTGTAAACGCTTGGAATCGGTGATTTCTCCATGCAAGCTGACGTAATGGGGGGGGGAGGAGTCAGCAAGCTAAAACCCGCAAATAATCAAAACCGCGAATAAGGAGGGAGAAGTGTATGTCCAAAAATGGCTAATGAGTGTATGTTTGTGTGGGGGGGGAGAATGTGTATTACAGCAAGGGGTCATCCTAAAAGCCTGAGGCCGTCCCAGTTGTGTGTAAAAGATTTAACACAAATCTTATCCATAATTTTATTATATTCATTGGAAGAGAAGAATGTCCTCCGGCCAAAAACACTTCAGATGCCAGAATTTGATCAAACTCTGTGTACTGTTGGTGTCGGTGCCAAATAAATGATCAGGTTTTGTTTTGCTCTACCACTTACGGAAGTCATCCAGACAATGGAAAAACACAAAATCACTGATGCCATGATTAAAGGTTGAAAAATTCCAGCAGACATTCGAAGGAGTTTTTCTATCTATTTTAAGCGTTTTACAGCCTGAGATGTTCTCAAGCAACTACACAATTTTAGTTGTACATTATTGGTATTAGGAAATATATGAATACAGAAATATCAAACGGCAGTTTTACTGTAATTTGGTATAGTGTTCTTTCAGGATTGCCATCAACAAAGACTGTTCCGAAAATGTCGGCAGCAATTTGACATTTCGTATTGTTGGAAACCATGTGTTGTTATGGCAACTGATTACACTGCTATCGTCCTTTATGGAAGGGAAGTTTGCGCAGCTGAGAAACATCTTATGGAAGATGTTTATGATGGGTTCGTTGTTCGGGACAACCTTGCTGCGCCCTGTGGTCCAGAAATAACAGATTTCTAGGCTACAGCTGGGGTTCAAGTTTCAGGTTTATTAAATGCTTCATGTACCGCCCATCGAAGGACATCGATGCGATGTACGGTAAATTTAATTCCTAAATATAGAGAAGAAAAGGGAAAGGGGGTAGAAATAGAAACAATTTAATCTAATATAGTAGTTCGACTTACAAAAAGATTGGCTGTAAGAAAGAAATGCAATAACTGATAGGAAAGAGGGTTAGGGATACACCTAGCCAGTCATGTTTTGCAGGATACCCATAATGAATATGCATGAGATAAATTTGCATGCAACCAACTTCCTATATTCAGAGTGATTTTCTGCCACTTTAGCTGAAAAGAGTTCTATCTTGTTTCGTTAGCTGCCAATTTGCAGAAACTGAATTCTATCTCTTGACATTGTTTCAGATCATTGCGTGAACCCTATCCGTGTCGTTCTCTTCTTGCTTGAGCTGAGAACTTTTCAGCACCCCCTCATAGCAACATTCCAGAGCTGAGATTGTGATGTCATCATGCCTCATTCCACCAATAAGAGCCAACCTCGTCAGTGATGTCACAAGGGCTTGATTGTCCTATACTAGGTTCACTTTTGTTACATACGAGGGGGGTGCTGAAAAGTTCTTAGCCCAACCAACCAACTTCCTAAATTCTGAGCGTTATTTTGCCGCTGTGGCCGAAAAGAGTGTTATCTTACTTATAGAGTAATGCATTTGGGGATTAATAATCGGAAAGAGCCTTATATGCTGGGAGGTGAGAGGCTGATATACATGGACGGGAAGAGGGACCTTGTGGTGATAGTGTCCGAAGATCTAAAGGCGAAAAAAACAGTGTGACAAGGCAGTGGCTGCTGCCAGAAGGATGCTGGGCTGTATAAAGAGAGGCGTAACTAGTAGAAGAGTGGAGGTGTTGATGTCCCTGTACAGGTCATTGGTGAGGCCCCACTTGGAGTATTGTGGTCAGTTTTGGAGACCGTATCTGGCAACCGGAAGTTGCATCAGAGAAGATGCTTCCACCCACACACATGCGACTGCAGGGCAGCACAGGCAGGCTTTGCCGGCCTCAGTTTCTTTTCTAAAGTGCCGCGAAGGTAAGGGGGAGGGAGATAGATTTGGCCAGAGGTAGGGAGGGGGCGATTGGTGACCGCACGCCTTCCCTCCCTTAACTGCACTTTTACAAGTAAGTGTACACACACGCATTCTTTACCTTCACCTGGCAAGGAGCAGTGGCGTAGTTAGAGTGAGAAGCGCCAGGACAGCAGTGCCCCTCCACCCTCCTTCGTCTCCGCCCCCCGCTCCTTCCCTTTCCCGTATTTCTAGTGGAAGTTGTTGCTTGCAGCGGTCAACAACGTGCTCTTCGTGACCCTGTCAGCTGTCCCTCTGATGTCATTTCCTATGCACGACACCCAGAAGTGACGTCGGCAAGAGCTGACGGGGTCGCAAAGAACAATCGAAGTTGCAAATGCTGAACCCGCGAATATGGAGGAAGAAGTGTACTGACGTACACTAGGGGGAAAGAAGGGGGAGGGAATTGGTTCCAACATCACCTTATGAATACAGAGAAAAGTGTTATATGCAGAAGCAGTCCTAATATTTTTTTTTTTAATCACTTATGTGCTTTTGAATAGTCACATGATGGAGTTCAGTTTCAGCTAGTATTGTGAAATATTATGTGAAAATAGACCATTAGCACGTGGAGTACCTCATCCAGGATTTGCAGAGGATGGTACACTATGAAATTAATGCACTTCATCTTATGAAATATTAACTTCTTGGTCCCTTAATCTGAAAAGACTGAGAATAATAACTGTTATTGAATAATATATTAGATGAAAGCCCTGCATGGTTTCAAGTCAACAGACAAACAACAGAGGGTGGTAGTGATAGGAATTCACTGAGATGAGTAGTGGAGGGCTTCAGGGATCAATCCCAAGACTGATTCTGTTTAATGTTTTTCTGAGCGATATTACCAAAGGTTAGAAGGAAAGGTTTGCCTTATTGCAGATGGTGTAAAGATTTACAACAGCGTGGACCTTCCAGAGGGAGTAGAACGCAGCTTGGAAAAGAGACAGCTGAGGGGGGATATGATTGAAGTCTATAAAATCCGGAGTGGAGTAGAACGGGTACAAGTGGATCGATTTTTCACTCCGTCAAAAATTACAAAGACTAGGGGACACTCGATGAAGTTACAGGGAAATACTTTTAAAACCAATGGGAGGAAACTGGTTTTCACTCAGAGAATAGTTACGCTCTGGAAAGCATTGCCAGAGGATGTGGTAAGAGCGGATAGCGCAACTGGTTTTAAGAAAGGTTTGGATAAGTTCCTGGAGGAAAAGCCCTGGATGGGAAGCATGGAATATTGCTACACCTTGGGTTTTGGCCAGGTACTAGGGACCTGGATTGGCAACCGTGAGAACGGGCTACTGGGCTTGATGGACCATTGGTCTGACCCAGTAAGGCTATTCTTATGTTCTTATGTTATGAACTGATCCAACAAAACTAGAAGCTTGGGTTAATACTTGACAATTAAGCATTAATTTGAAGAGGGGTAAAATGGTGCCTTTGGGATGCATTTGGACCCTCACCTAGGGAGTGACATCAGAGGAAGAGCTGATGCTGGTGCGAACAGCAGGTTGGGGTTGTTGCAATGCATATTCATTGGGGAAATCCTGAAAACCCGACTGGATTGTGGCCCTCGAGGACCGACATTGGACACCCCTGCTCTAAGGTCAGCTGACCATCTAATGTAACTCCCAAGATTTTGATGGAAATAGCTATTGGAAAAGATTGGCCATTAAGATGGAGTACCTTCTAATTGATATTGTCAGTGGGACTAGCCAGAAAAAAAATATGTTTTTTCAGGGTTAAGTTTAAGTTTGGCCCTGATGGTCCATTGTTCAATTTGAGCCAAAATAAATGAAATTTGATTTCTTATTTCTACTGTAAAAGATGTGCGTGGGAGCAATATAGTAATATCGTCTGCATAGATATAAAACTTGACTTTGAAACTATGCAATAGTCTTCCTAATGGGGCTAGATAGATATTAAATAGTGTGGGGGATAATGGAGAACCAAAGTATACAGATTGAGATCTTTAAATCTGTCCCCATATGCCTTATGACGAAGACCACGCACCATTTTAGTAGCCTTCCTCTGGATCAACTTCATCCTTTTTATATCTTTTTGAAGGTGCGGCCTCCAGAATTGTACACAATATTCTAAATGAGGTCTCACCAGAGTCTTATACAGGGGCATTAATACCTCCTTTTTCCTACTGGCCTAACCTCTCAATATGCACCCTAGCGTCCTTCTAGCTTTCACCGTCACCTTTTCAACCTGCTTGGTCACCTTATGATCATCACATACAATCCCACCCAAGTCCAATAGATCCTCAAATCAACCTCCACTTTTAGAAATCCTTGATCATTGCAGGGCATAGAAAATGATCACAGGTCAGGGCGATTTACCTCACCAACGTTCAAAGCAATGTACTCATCAGTCTTCACTGCATCTCAAGTCCTCGTATCCTGCATCTGGGCACTAAACTCACGTGAGCTTGCTAATCTGCACAAACTTTATACATCCAATACTTTGAAGTTTCCTACATGCGACCTGAAGTACCTAAAAAAAAAAAAAATCTCATGTTTTTCATTTAAGCAGTACTTGAACTTTATTGAAAATCCTTAGCACAATTAAACCTGAATCCATATTCTTAGACATATTGAACTGGTAGTACATTTAATTAATAATTTGTGTACAGGTAGGCCCAGGTCAGTGAGGCAATCCTGTACAAGAAAAATGATTTGCATTCCTTCATTGACCAAATTCTTTGCTACTAATAGTTCGATATGTTAATATTGTGCCAGATGTCATTGTTCTATTGTAATCTTTTCAGTATAAATGAGGTGACTGATATCCTGGCTTAACAATTGCCATTTCACAAAGAACAAGAGGGCATTCGGAAAAGTTGAAAGGGGACAGATTCAAAACGAACGCTAGGAAGTTCTTCTTTACCCAACGTGTGGTGGACACCTGGAATGCGCTTCCAGAGGTCGTAATAGGGCAGAGAACGGTACTGGGGTTCAAGAAAGGATTGGACAATTTCCTGCTGGAAAAGGGGATAGAGGGGTATAGATAGAGGATTACTGCACAGGTCCTGGACCTGTTGGGCCGCCGCGTGAGCGGACTGCTGGGCACGATGGACCTCAGGTCTGACCCAGCGGAGGCATTGCTTATGTTCTTATGGGAGAGGAGGAGATAGTGGATGCTCTGGATGGGCCATTTAGCCTTTATCTGCCATCATGTTTCTATGTTACTAAAGTTCTGTGACATCACAATGCAGGTGCAAAGAGCCTTAGCCTATAGGAAGAGGAGATGCAAATGTTAAGAGCCTTAGCCAATGCGCTTCCAGAGGACGTAATAGGGCAGAGAACGGTACTGGGGTTCAAGAAAGGATTGGACAATTTCCTGTTGGAAAAGGGGATAGAGGGGTATAGATAGAGGATTACTGCGTTTTAAAGTGTTTGAGGCTTGTGCAGATGAGGACGGAGCTTAGGCATTGGTGGAATGAGGCATTATGACATCACAGTCTGAGCTCTAGAATGTTGCCGAAAGGGGAAGTTCTTCTTTACCCAACGTGTGGTGGACACCTGGAATGCGCTTCCAGAGGGCGTAATAGGGCAGAGTACGGTACTGGGGTTCAAGAAAGGATTGGACAATTTCCTGTTGGAAAAGGGGATAGAGGGGTATAGATAGAGGATTACTGCATAGGTCCTGGACCTGTTGGGCCGCCACGTGAGCGGACTGCTGGGCACGATGGACCTCAGGTCTGACCCGGCGGAGCCACTGCTTATGTTCTTATGTTTTTGCACTACTGCTCTTTAGGGGTAGATTTTCAGCCGCTGGCACTCCAGTGCCAGGCCAGGCTCCGGCATTGAATTTCGAGAGCCAGCATGAAGGTTATGAGGCACAGCATAAAGATACTTAGGACTGACTTTTATGCAGCCACCTTGGCTTATAAAGTGCTGAATATCGTCACTTAAGCAGTCAAATGCTGACTCCCCCCCCCCCCCCGAATGCTCCCAAAATAGTTTTGCTTTCAGCATTAACTGGCCACTCTCAACAGCATTAACCAGTTAAGTTCCACTGAAATGATCAGTGAGACAGGAATTGGCTGGTTATAGTGCTGTAGTTAGGGGGGGGGGGGGGCACGGTATTCCTAAGAGTACAGTGGCACCCCTCCTCCTCTCCTTGCTGCGCGCGTGTGCGCCCATTGCCTTCCCCTGGTTTTTTTTTTCACTTTGGCATCAGCGCTCTCTCTGACGTCACTTATGGGACCTGCGCATAGGAAGTGATGACAAAGGGCGAGCCGACACCGACGTGGGCAGCATGATGCTCATGCCCTGGAGGAGTTAAAAAGGTGCAGGGAAAGGGAAGGGGCCACGCGCGTGGGGGGGGGGGCATCACTGCCCCGTGCGCTGCTCACCCTTACTACATCCCTGGCTGGTTCAATTGCTTTGAATAGCGACCCGTCATCAACTCCTGTTCAAATTTAGAAGCCCTTTCACAAACTCTTGTGACCAAACCAGCACCAGTGCTGGCTTACTCCCAAGAGAATGCAGCATCAGGAACTTACATTCCCTTACCAGAAGAGCTGACCAGGTCAATAGCCATAGTCAAGAGTTAGCTGGCTACTCCCCAGGCAGTGAAGCTGAACAGGACAGGGACAGGTTACCTAACCACACACAAAGTACACCTCAGGAAAGGTTTGTTTCTGAGCCAAGGTTTACTGCTTTTAAAAAGAAGCCTGTTACTTTAAGATAGTCCCTAAAAAAGCAGTATGGTGAGAGCCAGATCTCCTCCCCTGCTCCAGGTGCAGCAGGCGTGGCTATCCCAAGCATAAAATGCAGGTCTTGGAACAGCAGAGAGAGGGGCAGGTGAAACAGCCACAGGAACAGCAAGAGAAGGAGCTGGTGGAAGCTGGGGCCAAGGAAGCAGAGCAGTGCAGTGCCGAGCCATGGATGGGCCAAGAGGCGGAGATGCTTGAGGAGGGACTGGCTTTACCCCAAACTTCCAGGGAAGCTATGGACACCACATGTGGGCCAGAGGAGGCCAGGTTCTTTCCTGAATTTATGGAGGTGGGTCCCTGAAAAGTTTAAACCTTTGAACTGTGTGGATTGGGTTTTTTTTTCGTTACCTGTTTGTTTAAGCTGGGCTGGGAAGCAGAAGCTTCTATAGGAGGAAGCAAGAAGCTGGTTTGGGGAAGTTTTGCTTTTCTTCTTTTCCCCTATCAGTGTGTGAAGTTTTTCTTTCACTGCATTTCTTTTTGGCTGTGAGGTTGTTGTATTTTTTTGAGAAGTGGGTTTTTTTTGTTTTTTTTTTTGAGGCAGTAACCTCAGCCAGGTGTGGGTTATTGAGAATGTGGATCTGAGGAGAAGTTTCATGAGCCGTAAAGTCAGACCGAGAAGATTGGCATTTATTTTGGTTTTCCTTGAATGCTAATGTGTAAATTTTTTCCTATTTGTGTAAGCCAGACCACACTCGCCACTTCAACAAAGAGAAAAGGGACAACGTCCTTTTTTGAAGTACTTACCAGCAGAAAGCCATCACAGGGCCTGATTAAACCTCGGAAACCACCTGCAACGCAAGCAATTGCAAACAGCTACAACTCAGTTTACTGTGTACCATCTCTGTCTGTAGAGTATACTGCGTTGCTAGCCTTAAAAATATATATATATATATTTTTTTTTTTTTTTCTGATTTTCATGAAAACTGTGGTTTGGATTTCCTTTGTGTTTTACAATTGCCAGCCTGGCCATTTTGAGTTAAGCCCAGTGAAAGGGCTAAAAAAAACTATTTTTTCTTCTCACTGACTGTTTTGTGTGGTAGTGATTTTTGGCTTCTACAGCCAGCATACCAGGTGGTCCGGGGCAAGCGCCCAGGCCAGAGCTTACTCCTAAGGGTTACCCTAGTTCCAGGGGAACACACCAGGGTCTGTGTCTAGTCCTCACCAGCGCCAGAGACCTGGTGGGCGACAATCTCGGGGTCTGTTCCTCACTTCTCCTATGATCTCCATTTCTCTATGCCTGTTCTGCTGTCTCTCTCATC
This sequence comes from Geotrypetes seraphini, assembly GCF_902459505.1. Taxonomy (NCBI): domain Eukaryota; kingdom Metazoa; phylum Chordata; class Amphibia; order Gymnophiona; family Dermophiidae; genus Geotrypetes; species Geotrypetes seraphini. The sequence continues at coordinate 18,194,544 of NC_047085.1, forward strand.
CCTGCCACTTTCCTTGCTTTTTCTCCTCAGCTTCCCTTCCTCTCTAATTCCTCTCTCCTGCCGGTAGCAATATCGGTCGATCTGAGGTGTTGCAATGGCAGGCAGGTCCCTGCTCAGAAGAGCTTACAATCTAACTTGGACAGAAAGACACGACTTATAGGGTTGGAGATGCAGAACCCAAGGTGAAAGGAGTTAGGAGTTGAACGCACTCTCAAAGAGGTGGGCTGACATTTATAGACGGTCCCTGCTCGGAAGAGCTAACAGTCCAACTTGGACAGACAGACATGACGTATAGAGTTGGGGATGGGTGAAGTGAGAGGAGTTAGGAGTCGAAAGCACTCTCGAAGAGGTGGGCTTTTAACTGGGCCTTGAACGCTGCCAGATACTGGGCCCGTTATAGGGATTCGGGCAGCTTGTTCCAAACATACAACGCAGCAAAGCAGAAGGGACAGAGTCTGGAGTTGGTAGTTGAAGAGAAGGGCACAGGTAGGAGGGACTTAGCAGCCGAGTGAGTGCATTTGTAAGTCAGTAAGAAGAGTCTGAATTGTAGTCCTGCTGAGAATCAGCACAGGAGACTCGGATGCTTCTTATTAGAGAATGACACGGTGACAAAATTCATCACTGTTCCCGTCCCCGCGGAAAACCGCGGGAAATAATTCCATGTCATTTTCTAGTGTCTATTGCAACCTCAGTTCTTCTACACCAGCATTCTTCAATGCAAGGCTTGAGGGTCAGTGGTTGTGGCCATTCATACTCTGATTTTTATGTGAGCCAAGGATAATGAAGCCATTGTGACATCACTGATGTGATAGGCTCTTAGGCACTGGTGGAATGAGGCATTATGACATCACAATATCTGCTCTGGAATGTTGCTGCTCAATCTCAGCATTCTTCAAAGCAAAGCTTGCGGGTCAGTGGTTGTGGCCATTCATACTCTGATTTTTATGTGAGCCAAGGATAATGAAGCCATTGTGACATCACTGATGTGATAGGCTCTTAGGCACTGGTGGAATGAGGCATTATGACATCACAATATCTGCTCTGGAATGTTGCTGCTCAATCTCAGCATTCTTCAAAGCAAAGCTTGCGGGTCAGTGGTTGTGGCCATTCATACTCTGATTCTTATGTGAACCAAGGATAATGAAGCCATTGTGACATCACTGATGTGATTGGCTCTTAGGCACTGGTGGAATGAGGCATTATGACATCACAATATCTGCTCTGGATACCAGAGACTGTCATTCTGTAGTGTCTGTTTCAACCTCAGTCCTTCTACACCAGCATTCTTCAAAGCAAAGCTTGCGGGTCAGTGGTTGTGGCCATTCATACTCTGATTCTTCACTCTCTCCTTAAAGAATGACATGAAGATGATTTCCCGCGGTTATCCGTGGGGACGGGGACGGTGATGAATTTTGTCACCGTGTCATTCTCTACTTCTTATCAGTTCTCAGAGCATATTGGCTGTTCGATGTTTTTTTTGTGAGAGATATTATGCAGGAATTTGAAGGAAGATTTTAACTTTTGCACACAACAAGGTGGAAGCCTTGGAGGGAGAAAACCTTTCTCCCCAATTTCCTCTGTATAATGTGTTCCATTGTGTTCTCCCAATAATCTATTGATATTGTAAACTGCTTTGATTTATTTTTGAAAATGTGTGGCATATGAAATAAATTGAATCTTGAACCTCAAGTAGGCAGCATAAGATATAATCTAAGGAAGTTGGAGATGTGGTTGAGTACTTGGGAGTTAAGATTCAATGCAAAGAAGAGCAGAAGGTGCTGATGCCCCTGTACAAGTCGTTGGTGAGGCCCCACTTGGAGTATTGTGTTCAGTTTTGGGAGACCGTATCTGGCGAAGGACGTCAGAAGAGTTGAAGCGGTCCAGAGGAGGGCGACGAAAATGATAGGAGGTTAGCACCAAAAGATGTATGAGGAGAGACTGGAAGCCCTGAATATGTATACCCTAGAGCAGGGGTAGGCAATTCCGGTCCTCGAGAGCCGGAGCCAGATCAGGTTTTCAGGATCTCCACCATGAATATGTATGAGATGGATTTGCATGCACTGCCTCCTTGAGATGCAAATCTATCTCATGCATATTGATTGTGGGGATCCTGAAAACCTGACCTGGTTCCGGCTCTCGAGGACCGGAATTGCCTACCCCTGCCCTAGAGGAAAGAAGGGACAGGGGAGATATGATTCAGATGTTTAAGTTCTTGAAAGGTATTAACGTAGAACAAAATGTTTTCAAGAGAAAGGAAAATGGTAAAACCAGAGGACATAATTTGAGGCTGAGGAGTGGGAGACTCAAGAGCAATATAAGGAAATTCTTCTTTATGGAGAGGATGATGGGTGCCTGGAATGCGCTTCCGAGAGAGGTGGTGGAGAGGAAAACGGTGATGGAGTTCAAAGAAGCGTGGGATGAACACAGAGGATCTAGAACAGCGGTCTCAAACTCGTGGCCCAGGGGCCACATGCGGCCCACCAGGTCCTATTTTGAGGCCCTCGGTATGTTTATCATTATCACAAAAGTAAAATAAAACCGTTTCTTGGATCATCTGTCTCTTTAGCTATAAATGACAATATTATGATTAAGACTTAGCCAAAAGGAAAGATTTACAAACTATAAAGAGTTTTACCTCATGCTAAATTGTCATTTCTTTAACCCTTTCAGGACCAAGGGACATATTTGTCCCATAACTTTAAAATCCTATAAATTTTGATTGGGATAGTCTACAGTTCTAAATTTGATATGTACGGATTCCATATGATACTGCCTTTATGTAAACAAACTGGTTCCGACATTCATTCATTAGCGTCGTTGCTAGATTGACGAGAAGATTCACTTGCCACACTGTCCATAAGCCAGAAGTGTGATTTTTTTTAAATAAAAATAATGATATTTCACCAAAAAAAATCAATTTTTTGGCATCTGCAAGCCCTTTTTACCATAAAAATGTCGTCAAAACCACAAAAATTGGCCTACGATCCTTATGGTCCTGAAAGGGTTAAGACATTAACTATTTTTTTTAGGCCCTCCATGTACCGACAAATCCAAAATGTGGCCCTGCAAAGGGTTTGAGTTGGAGACCACTGATCTAGAATCAGAAAATAATGGTAAATATTGAAGAACTAAGGCCAGTACTGGGCAGACTTGCACGGTCTGTGTCCGTATATGGCCTTTGGTGGAGGATGGGCTGGGGAGGGCTTCATTTATTTTTATTTATTTAATCCAATTTTCTATACCATTCTCCCAGGAGAGCTCAAAACAGTTAATTTATTCAGGTACTCAAGCATTTTTCCCTGTCTGTCCCAGTGGGTTCACAATCTGCCTAATGTACCTGGGGGCAATGGGGGGATTAAGTGACTTGCCCAGGGTCACAAGGAGAAGTGTGAGTTTGAACCCACAACCCCAGGGTGCTGAGGCTGTAGCTTTAACCACTGCGCCACACATTCCCACCACTTCAATGGTTGGGAGGATGTAAATGGGCTGGAGTGAGCTTTGATGGAGACTTTAGTAGTTGGAACTTAAACACAGTACCGGGCAGAGCTTTGGATTCTTGCCCAGAAATAGCTAAGAAGAAGAATTATTATTATTATTATTATTTTTTTTAATTGAATCAGGTTGGGCAGACTGGATGGACCGTTCAGGTCTTTATCTGCCATCATCTGCTATGTTATTATGTTACTATGTTAGAGAGCAAAGAGAGTAGTGAATAGTTGGGGGACAGATACTGTTGAGAACTGGGTAGAAAGACCAAGTTGTGAATCATGTCCAATAACACCTGTTAACTTCATCCTATGCCCTCTCATTCCCAAGCTTCTTTTCCAATGAAAAAGACTCAACTCATGTGCATTTACACCACGTAGGTATTTAAATGTCTCTATCTTATCTCCCTTCTCCCCCTTTCCTCCAAAGTATACAGATTGAGATCTTTAAGTCTGTCCCCCATATGCCTTATGACGAAGACCACGCACCATTTTGGTAGCCTTCCTCTGGACCGACTCCATCCTTTTTATATTTTTTTGAAGGGGCGGCCTCCAGAATTGTACACAATATTCTAAATGAGGTTTCACCAGGAGGACATATTTTTTTACTTAAAGAATAGTTATACTCTGGAATGCATTGCTGGAGGATGAGGTTACAGTTGTTAGCAAGGCTAAGTTTAACAAAGGTTAAGACAAGTTCCTGGAGGAAAAGTCCAAAGTCTGCTATTCAGACAGACAGGGGGGAAAGCCACTGCTTTTCCTGGATCTGTAGCATAACATCTCGAATTTTGGCACCAGGCAAACAACACACCTCCTGGGACATCATGTCTTTAAAATTAAGATTCCTACGACAGACTGGAGTTTTTTTTCGTACTGATGATTTACAGAAATTGGTCCATGCAATTATTTTCTTGTACCAGAATTCCTGTAGCTCTCTATATTTAGAAATTTCTAACACTTTATTGTCACTTTTGAAACTATTACAAACCACTGCAGTGAAAATAATCACAGCCAAATCGAAATTTGACAGCGTCTTTCCGTTACTAAAGGAGATTCATTGGCTGCCAGTAGCTGCCAACATTGATTTCATAATACTGTTTTTTGCTGATGTATGGAAATGGCCCTTTTTATCTTGTTATCTTAGTTAGGGTCAGGCCCCACTGGGTTTCTAAGAGTTTGATTCATGCCAGCAAATGTGAATTTCCAGCTGCCTCCGTTGATCATTTACCCTCAACGCCTAAGAAACTTTCTAATACGCAAGTTGCAAGTCTCTGGAATTCACGACTCCCAGATATTAGAAGTAAAAGTGATTATTCATGATTTAGGAAACGATTAAAATCTTGGGGCTCTTTTATCAAATAGCGCACTTCTATACGGTCCATTCCTATACACTATTTTTTTTTTTATCGCTGGGGTCAAATGACCGATTTTCCTATTTTTCATATTGATGGCCACACGTTAATTTTTCTGTTTGCACATGGTCCTTAGCGTGTTAATATATTGGAGGAAGGGACAGAAGAAACCAAGCCTCGAACTACAATAGAGCAAACGATAGAAAGAGGAACTGGAGATGTCAAAACCAACTGAATGGTCACGAGTCTTTTATTAAAAATAAACCATCAATCAAATGTTGTTTTAAAAGTGGTCCACTTTTGTCCTAGACTAGAGCATGCACTGCTTTCATTGTATGCTAATAGATCTCATGCATATTCATTGGAGAAATCCTAAAAACTGACTGGATTGTGGCCCTCGAGGAGGGACTTTGACACCCCGGCCTTAAGGGGTTGTTAGCTAGATAGAAACATCTGGAAGACGTAGAAAAGCAGTGGGTTAAACTGAAAGGAGCTATGGGCAGACTGCTGGGCAAGATGGTTCATAGACAACGCCGCGAAAGACAAAGGCGCGCGCCGACAACTGAGCGCAAGACGGAGGCGCGCGCCGAAGAAAATGACAGTTTTTAGGGGCTCCGACGGGGGTTTTTGTTGGGGAACCCCCCCACTTTACTTAATAGACATCGCGCCGGTGTTATGGGGGGTTTGGGGGGTTGTAACCCTCCACATTTTATTGTAAACTTATTCCCTAAAAACAGGGAAAAAGTGAAGTTTTCAGTAAAATGTGGGGGGTTACAACCCCCCAAACCCCCCACAACGCCCCCCACAACACGGTGCAATGTCTATTAAGTAAAGTGGGGGGGTTCCCCCCCACGCCCTCCCCGTCGGAGCCCTAAAAACAGTAATTTTGAGCGGCGCACGCCTCCGCGCTGCGCTCAATTGTCTGGGCGTGCCTTTGTCCGAGCACTTTTGACCTGACACCGGGCAAGATGGATCTCTGGTCTGACCCAGCAGAGGCATTGCTTATGTTCTTATGTCTTTGTAATGAAAATAAAATTAAGTGGAAAAGAAGGCCAGTTTGGTTCTCAAAATTTGTATCTGAAAAGGTAGGTAAAAAGAGGCTCGCTTTCATATTACTACTACTACCATTTATTATTTCTATAGCGCTGAAAGGCGTACGCAGTACTGTACATTTTAACATACAATAGACAGTCCCTGCTCAGAAGAGCTTACAATCTAATTTAGACAGGACATTTCAGGGTTGGGGAGATTATAGTGGGTCTAGCTATCTGACAGCAGTGAGTGGGGCTTAAAAGTTGAAAGCAGTTTCAAAAATAGTGGGCCTTTAGCATGGATTTGAATACCACCAGGGATGGAGCACGACGTATTGATTCAGGCAGCCTGTTCTAGGCATACGAAAGAAGGGACGGAGTCTGGAGTTGGCAGTGGAAGAGAAAGGTACAGATAAGAGGGGCTTGCCCGATGAGCGGAGATCACCGGGGTGGAGACAAGTGAGGAGAGATATCGGGGGGGGGGGGGGGCTTCAGAGCGAAAAAAGAGGAAGACAGGTTAAGAGAAACTGATAAGAAAGCAAAGAAAAAAGAGCCAATATGGTAAAGGGGACAAGAAATTGATAAGGCTAAGAAGGAATTAACAAATATTTCTGTTCTGTGTTCACAGATGAAGGGCCGGGAGTAGGACCTCAAAGACCAACACAAATAGGAATGGAAGTGTGGTAGACCTGGAATACGTTTCAGAGGACTACATGCAAGAGGACCTACCTAAACTAAAGGTGGAAAAAGCAATGGAGCCAGAGGGCATACATCCGAGGGTATTGAAGGAATTTGAGGAAGTTTTGGTGACTCTGCTCTCTGACCTTTTCAGTGCTTCTCTAGAATCAGGAGTGGTCCTGGAGGACTGGAGAAGAGCAAATGTGTTCTCTCTCCAACTGCAGAAGAAAAAGTCTGGAAACTCCAAGCTGGTAAGTCTGCCTCTGGGGTAAGTAAATTATTGGAAACGCTTTTAGAACAGAGAATAGTGAGGTTTGGTATAAGGCTTGGTTTTACATATATGATATGATTTTATGTTATTTTTGCTTAAAATAAAATTGTATTTGTTCCTTAAGGTCGATGTGTTCCTTCTTTGGTTTGCATAGCAAGATATTACACTTGCGGTACAAGTCATGCGCTCGGACATCTGCTTGGGGCTCTACCGTAAGCCTTTCTGCATGGGCCCCCCAAGATAATAATAATAATAATTTTATTCTTATATACCGCCAAAGCCATAGAAGTTCGAGGCGGTTTACAGCAAGAAGCGCTAGACAATCAGCGAAGAGGTTACAGTCAAAGTCAGCGAAGAGGTTACAATCAAAGTCAGCAATACAATCTTACATAATGAAGGAATATGAGAGTTATACAATCTTACATAAAGAAGGAATATGAAAGCTGTGTAGTTCATTGGGGTTACTGGTTGAGTAAGCAAAGCTGAGTAGATTCTTAGTTAACAAATCGATTGAACAGACTCGTTTTTACCAGTTTTCTAAAATTGAAGTAGGATGACGAGAGCGCAAAAACGTTACCAAGCCAATCGTTCCATTTGCCTGCCTGGAAGGCAAGAGTTCTGTCCAAGAATCTTTTGTAGTGGCAGGCTTTTATTGTCGGATAGGTGAACAGATGAATTCTGGCCTAAGATAACTTGCCAGATTGAAGTAGGAAACCAGGTAAGTGGGGGCTAGGCCAAATATTGATTTGTAACACAGACAGGAGAACTTAAACAGGATTCGGGCCTCTAGGGGGCAGCCAATGGAGCTCTTGCTCTTGGGTTCCACATTTCCAGTAAGTCCTGAAGCTTAGCCTGGTCTCTGAAAACCTCGTCTGTTCCCCTGTGAAGAGTGCTTGCGGGAGGTGCAGAATCGAGAGATCATTTTTGCAGCCAGAGAACTTTTCCCAAGTGACTTAAGTACATTCAGTACCAGCAGTCTGTAGGCAGTAGGAAAACTGCTTATTTTGGAGCTCAAATTATTCATGGAGGAAATTGTACCTCTGATCCCTCTTATCAGTCTGCTTGCTTTCTGTTACTACTCAGAAGTAAATGACTCAGATTTATCTAAAAATGATGGGAACCTTAACTCCCACTCATTCTAAGTGCTGTAAAATAGTAAAAAAAAAAAAATAATAAATTACTAACAGTTTTATAATAGCAATTAGGCATTTTGAAGTGCTTTTGCTTTATTCAGCCTTCATCTCTACTTGGGTGGAAGTAGGAATTTTGCTATACAGTATTTGATTAAGCCAGGAGCTCCTTTTATCAAGGCGCGCTTCGGGGGTTAGCACGTCGGACATTTCATCACGCGCCAACCCCCGCGGCAAGCCAAAACACTAACGCCTCGTCAATGGAGGCGTTAGGTACTAGCGCGGCAGGCGGTTTAACGCGCGGTATTCCATGCGTGAAACCGCTACTGCGCCTTTGTAAAATGCCTAATTGCTATAGGAGGAGTGTGTGGCGCAGTGGTTGGATCTACAGCCTCAGCACCCTGGGGTTGTGGGTTCAAACCCCGCACTGCTCCTTGTGACCCTGGGCAAGTCACTTAATCCTCCAGAGCCTCAGGTACGTTAGATAGACTGTGAGCCCACCGGGACAGAGAGGGAAAATGCTTGAGTACCTGATTGTAAAAACCGCTTAGATAACCTTGATAGGCAGTATATAAAATCCTAATAAACTTGAAACTTGACCCCTAGATGTGGGGTTAATCTTTGTGTCTCATCGTTCATATCACTTCATTCGAATGGTGTAAATTAAATCACCACCCCTAAAGACCTGGTTAGTCGGTCCCCGATCCTCAGAGACATCACGCCAGGGGTGTCAAAGTCCCTCCTCGAGGGCCGCAATCCAGTCGGGTTTTCAGGATTTCCCCAATGAATATGCATGAGATCTATTTGCATGCACTGCTTTCATTGTATGCTAATAGATCTCATGCATATTCATTCTCATTCATATATCTAATATAATAAAAGCCTAAGCACGCATGCACACTCTTACCAGCGTGCTCCTGTTTTCCGTGCGCTGTAGGTCCCGCAGGTAGGAGTGCGCATGCGCGCTTCCACGCATATCTCTCTCTCTCTCTCCCAAGGTGGATGTCGGCTTCAGGCGGCACGGAGGCTGTTGGCCGCGGCGGCTCTTGGCGTCTGCAGGCCGCCACGGCTGTCGGCGCCTGCAGGCCACTGTGGCTTGAGGCAGCTATCGGAAGAGGGTAGACGCGAGGCAAGGGGTGCTGAGGACAGGGGAAGAGAGGGGAGGAGAAAAAGGAAGGGAGGCCTACTGCTGGACAGGGGGACAGGAGAGAGGTGCTGCTGGACAGGGGGGAGATTAAAAAAAGGGAGAAGGGCTGCTACTGGAAAAGGGGAGCAGTGAAGGGGTCGTGGTGGACACAGGGAAGGTAAAAGGATGGGAGAATGGGTGGACAGCCGAGGAAAAAGAAAGACAGAAATACAGACAGCGGCTAAGGAGAGAGAGAGAGAAAGAAATAAAGACACACACACATATATTCTAGCTATAAGACTAGTGAGAAATAAATTTTAAATGATTACATGTGTTGCAGTTGTTAATGTGCTCTCTATGGTGTATCAAATGATGCATACTCATTGGAGAAATCCTGAAAACCCAACTGGATTGTGGCCCTCGAGGAAGGACTTTGACACCTGTGCACTGTGCACCTGGTGATTAACATGTCACTTCATCGCTAAATCAAAATGTTGTATACTTCAATGTTTATATCGAATTAATTTAAATCCTAATTTCTTCATAAATATTCATTGTATTTTATTTATTTATTTATTTTTAATTATAGAAATATTTGTACTTAGCTTTTGTGATCAGTTATGGGATTAGTATTTTGTCAACTGTGGTGTTTTTTCAAGACAACAAATCCCTGCAATAAAAGAGCAAAAAATTACTTCCCTGCACCTTTTCTAAACCTATATGCACAGTAATAGATAAATCTTTTATAAGCTGTAATTTACAGGAACAAACTGCTTACCCATGATTTATCCGCCATGACTATCGACCACTCTATTCTAAAGAAAATGGCGGCAGCGTGTCTTAGAAGCTATTTTAATACCCTCGGCATGAACAGCTGGGGGTGACATCACTCCGTCCTCTGCGTCCATGCCGAAAGCAAAACTGCCAATCAAATATCCTTACTGAAGAGCACCGCCCCGCCCTCATTAAACCAATGATAGCCACTCAAGCTCTTCATTTAACCCTTTAGGGGAAACTGCATTAGGGCTGCAAAGTACGAAATAACGATATCTTTCCATAGCATGAGACTACTATTGAAAACATAAGAACATAGTAGATGACGGCAGATAAAGACCCGAATGGTCCATCTAGTCTGCCCGACCTGATTCAATTTTTTTAAAAAAATTTCTTCTTCTTTTCATTTTTCTTCTTTTTTTTTTAATTGAAGTTTAACATATAACAAGTGATTAAATAAAATACAATGAGATTTTACAGAAACCATGACTATTTTGTAGCAAATTAATCAAAATTGGGTTGTTGGTTTTTGTTTTTTTTTAAATACATTTATTTTAGAAGCATAAATAACACTATGGGGTCCTTTTATTAAGGTGTGCTAACCGATTTATCACACGCTACAGATTAGTGCGCGTTAAAAACTAAGGCGCCCATGGAATATAATGGATGCCATAGCATGTAGCGCGCCTTAATAAAAGGACTCCTATATAAATTCAAACATGAATCGGGCTAAATTGAGGCTTGAGTTCTAATCATTTATAGGTCACAGAAATGACCCCAACTTAAAGCTGAAAGTCTCGCCATGAGGAGAGTGCGGCGCATCAGTTAGAGCTACAACCTCGGCACCCTGAGGTTGTGGGTTCAAACCCTGCACTGCTCCCTGTGACCCTGGGCAAGGCACTTAATCCTCCACTGCCCCGGGTACATTAGATAGACTGTGAGCCCATCAGGACAGAGAGGGAAAATGTTTGAAGTACCTGTATGTAAACCGCTTTGAGTGTGGTGATATACAAGTCCCAATCCCTTTCCCTGATGTCATAATGCCTCATTCCACCAATAAAAGCCAACCTCGTCAGTGATGTCACAATGGCTTCATTCTTCTATACTTGGCTCACTTCTGCTATTGTATTGGAGCAGAGTGTGGCATTGTGGTTAGAGCTACAGCCTGAGGTTGTGGGTTCAAATCCTGTGCTGCTCCTCATGGCCCTGGGCAAGTCACTTAATCCCCCCATTACCCCAGGTACGTTAGATAGATTGTGAGCCCACCAGGACAGAGAGGGAAAATGTTTGAAGTACCTGTATGTAAACCGCTTTGAGTGTGGTGATATACAAGTCCCGATCCCTTTCCCTGATGTCATAATGCCTCATTCCACCAATAAAAGCCAACCTTGTCAGTGATGTCACAATGGCTTCATTCTTCTATACTTGGCTCACTTCTGCTATTGTATTGGAGCAGAGTGTGGCATTGTGGTTAGAGCTACAGCCTGAGGTTGTGGGTTCAAATCCTGTGCTGCTCCTCATGGCCCTGGGCAAGTCACTTAATCCCCCCATTACCCCAGGTACGTTAGATAGATTGTGAACCCACCAGGACAGAGAGGAAAAATGTTTGAAGTACCTTGAGATGGATAACCTGGACATACTGGCCTCACTTGTGTATGCTGGACACTACAGACATTTTAACACATATTTTCCCACAGACTAAAACAGCCTTCCTTTACAAGCTAACCGGATGGAACAGCCTGGACTTTGCTATCTGTGAACACATGTATCCTTTGAAATGCTAACCCAGCTGACCTCTGCTACAAAGTTTTTGTCTCCATTCCCTGCTGGGAGGATACTCCTCCAAGGTTCTGCTGAGCTGCTATCAGTGCTGTATGACTTCACAGATGCAAGGCACCCTGGAAAGCCATAAACCATCTGCAGAAGACGAAGGTGACTGATACCAAGACAGAACTTAAAAAAAAACATGCTAGACATTTGCCTATGGGAACCAGGTGCAGCTGGGCTGCTGGAAGGTCACCCTTGCATCTTTGTTTCAACTTTCAGCATACAAGGACACCATCCTGAACCACAAATCAGCCTCAGCAAGATGATAAGGATTCCAGACATGTAAGAAGAAGAAGTTCATGAAGTGCCCTCTGTTTCTGGACTGCCCGGGCCCCTCTCGTGGGGAGGAAGTGAGAGAGGCGTGGACTGAGAGGAGGAATAGTTAGGTATACATTTTTTGTACCAATAGGGGGATCACATGACCAGAATTCGGGGATGTACTTTTTGGAACAAAGGAAGAATTTCTCTGTATAAAAAACACGTGCATCACTGGTAGAGCCAGAGAGAGAAATTCACTTGGGTATGACAGAAGCGACATGCTAGCCCCCTGCTAAGCATATGGGTGCAAGTTCTTCTCTCCATTGCATATTCTGAGCTGACAATATATTTATCTGCTGTAATTTTGTAAGTTTTTATACTAACAATAAACAAATATTGTCTGTTTTGGAAGATACAATGCCGTCTTGTAGTTATTCCAATGAGGTAAATAAAGCAGCTTTTACTTCAACCTGTATGTAAACCGCTTTGAGTGTGGTGGTAAACAAGTCCCAATCCCTTTCCCTGATGTCATAATGCCTCATTCCACCAATAAAAGCCAACCTCGTCAGTGATGTCACAATGGCTTCATTCTTCTATACTTGGCTCCAGTGGCGTACCTAGGGGGGGGCGTGGGGGGCGGGCCGCCCCGGGTACCAGCCCTAAGGGGGTGTTCCCGGCCTTGCCGTCCAGTCCCCCGCCACCCCCGAAGGACCGCTCGCCCCCCTGGCCTCCCCGCACCACCTATGAACAGCCGCAGCAGGATCGCGAAGTCAGCGTCAGCATCCCTGCGCTGCTTCCTGCGCCGCGATCCCGCCCCTCCTCTGACGTCAGAGGAGGGGCGGGACCGTGGCGCAGGAAGCAGCGCAGGGATCGCTGACGCTGACTTCGCGATCCTGCTGCGGCTGTTCATAGGTGGTGCGGGGAGGCCAGGGGGGCGAGCGGTCCTTCGGGGTGGGTCGGGGCATCAGGCCTTCAGGGTGGGGCGGGCGGGCAGGCAAGCAGAAGGGGTGCAGGCCTTCAAGGGGGGCAGGCAGGCCTTCAGGGGGGTGCAGGCCTTCGGGGGGGGGGTGTAGGCCTTTGGGGGGGTGCAGACCTTCAAGGGGGTGCAGGCCTTCAAGGGGGGAAAGGCAGGCAGGCCTTCAAGGGGGGGACAGGCCTACAAGGGGGGAAAGGCAGGCAGGCCTTCAAGGGGGGGGACAGGCCTACAAGGGGGGGGACAGGCCTACAAGGGGGGAGGACAGGCCTTCAAGGGGGGGTGCAGGCCTTCAAGGGGGGTGCAGGCCTTCAAGGGTGAGACAGGCCTTCAAGGGGGGAAAGGCAGGCAGGCCTTCAAGGGGGGACAGGCCTACAAGGGGGGGGGACAGGCCTACAAGGGGGGGGACAGGCCTACAAGGGGGGGGACAGGCCTACAAGGGGGGAAAGGCAGGCAGGCCTTCAAGGGGGGGGACAGGCCTACAAGGGGGGGGACAGGCCTTCAAGGGGGGGGGACAGGCCTTCAAGGGGGGGTGCAGGCCTTCAAGGGGGGGACAGGCCTACAAGGGGGGAAAGGCAGGCAGGCCTTCAAGGGGGGGGGAACAGGCCTACAAGGGGGGGGACAGGCCTTCAAGGGGGGGTGCAGGCCTTCAAGGGGGGTGCAGGCCTTCAAGGGTGAGACAGGCCTTCAAGGGGGGAAAGGCAGGCAGGCCTTCAAGGGGGGGACAGGCCTACAAGGGGGGGGGGACAGGCCTACAAGGGGGGGGGACAGGCCTACAAGGGGGGGGTGCAGGCCTTCAAGGGGGGGTGCAGGCCTTCAAGGGTGAGACAGGCCTTCAAGGGGGGGAAAGGCAGGCAGGCAGGCCTTAAAGGGGGGACAGGCCTTCAAGTGGGGGACAGGCCTTCGGGGGGGGGCAGGCCTTCGGGGGGTGCAGACCTTCAAGGGGGGGACAGGCAGGCAGGCCTTCAAGGGGGGGACAGGCCTACAAGGGGAAGGGACAGGCCTTCAAGGGGGGTGCAGGCCTTCAAGGTGGGACAGGCAGACCTTTAAGGGGGGACAGGCCTTTGGGGGGGGACCATGATTTAGAAGTACACGGAGGGAAGGGGGTGTTCAAAGAGACATGCATATGCCAAACTTTGGGGGGGGGGAAGAAATAATGGGTCTGAAAATAGAGGAGAGGGAGAGAGATGATGGACCATGGGATTTAGGGAGGGAAGGAACAGAAAGGGAGAGAAATTGGACACAAGGGATGGTGTGGAGGAGGGATAGAGATACTGGATAGGAGGGTAATTAGGAAAAGAAACGGAGAGATGGTGGACTCTGGGATGGTGGGGAAGGAGGGAGAGATGCCGGATGAAAGGGTATTTAAGAAAAGGTGGATCTGTGGAGGGAGATGAAAAAAAGGAAAGATACCAGACTTCCTGGGAAGGGAAGGGAAATGGAAAGGGAGGACAGAGTTGGCAGATGGATGGTTAGCATGCAGAAAGAAGGAGACCCTGGCAAGCAAGTTATCAGAAGAAAACCAGAGCCTTGGACCAACAAGATTTGAAATATAACCAGACAACAAAAGGTAGAAAAATTAATTTTATTTTCTGTTTTGTGATTATAACATGTCAGATTTGAAATGTGTATCCTGCCAGAGCTGGTGTTGGACTGCAAACGTGAGCTAGGATTTAACAGAAAGAGGAAAAGTCCTTTTTGTTTCTTTATTTTATTTACACCACAGCGCCAGTGTGGTTAGGAGAAGCCAAAGGGGGTGAAAAAGCTATAAAACCCACCAGGAGTTTTGAAAAAAATCACCCAACTGGGCAGGAAAATCGAATTGAAAAACCAATTCAATAGGGCTGAATCGAATCAAAATTTTTTTTTCCTGTATCTGGCAGCATTAGTTTGCGCTACTGTCTTAGACTTTAGGACCTGGGATTGGGGAGAGATGGCATCCTCAGTACTTTATAATGCAAGTGAAACGAGGATTTGGTCAGACTTTTGAAGGGTCTGCAGAAAAAAAATATTGTATAGGCCGGGGACATGAGACAGCAGGAAATGGGAACTTTTCTTCCTTCTATTTTTGTGAATGGAAAGGCTGAGGATGTCAGAGAGGTCAGTTAAAATATGTGCTTTATAAGAAAATATAATAATGTGTTTTATAAAGTTTATAGCATAGCTGGCCTACCCAGTGAGGTGTTCCTAGTGGTGATGGTGGCAGCGTGTCAATGTGTTGAGAGGAAGAGGTGGTCTGGGAAATTCTGCTGAGCAAACTCCGGGCCCATTTCCACCCCCCAGTTAGTCCACTCCACTCAACTGATTCACACACTGAGTGGGTCTTTGGATGTTGTTTTGGGATCTCTTCCAGTGGTTTATCTCCTTCTGGTCCAAGGAAGGAAACTTTGTTATCCTTAGCATTGACCTACAGAATATGTTTGTAACAGCGCTGCTTGTGTGGCATTAGGCTATGTAGTGATCGAAAGAAAAAAACAGACCTTTGCACATTTTTGCACTATATGGTGGGTGTATGAGGAGATTCACATTTCCTGCACAGCTAAGTCCATGTGAAGTTACCTTGTGCTGTATTTGACATCTAGCAAGGTCTCTGTTTGAAAGGAAAGATCTAAACTTAAAAATGAAGTGGCCAGAAGTTATGGTAAAAGCAGATAGTGTAGCTGGTTTTAAGAAAGATTTGGACAAATTCCTGGAGGAAAAGTCCATAATCTGTTATTAAGACATGGGGGAAGTGTCTGCTTACCCTGGATCGGTAGCATGGAATGTTGCTACTCTTTGGGTTTTGACCAGGTATTAGTGTCCTGGATTGGCTACCATGAGAATGGGCTACTGGGCATGATGGACCATTGGTCTGACCCAGTTAGGCTATTCTTATGTTATGTTCTCATCTGTAGGGGCCTTTGTTTTCACTTCTTATTTTAATGTATTTTTTTTCTGGGAACTTATCAGTGTTTTTTATAATGGGAACAAAAATGGAAGAGAATTAATGTGTGTGGAATGGGGGGTAACTAATTTCTTCAGCTAAATAATTCAATCCACTTCAAACAGACATAGGAGAACTTGTGCACCATTCACACACCCTCCAACCAAAAACGTCAAAAGAAAAAAACTGTTCGACAACCTCCTAGCCATTCGAGCTGCAACACTCGACCCCCAACTCTACAACCAATTGATATCAACCACAGACTGCAAAACCTTCAAAAAGAAATAAAAACCCTTCTATTCAAAAAACACATAAAACCGAACTAACACAATCAGAACTGTCCCAAGCATCACCTGCAACTACTCCATATGTACTTCTAATGTCATGACAATTTAGACATAATTTATGTTATGTTATGTTTGGAATAATGGTTACATATATGAGGTTCAATAAAAGAAAATTTTCACTGCCTGTTTCTATTCTGACCATTTATTCCATTTCATGGTTATTGCAAAAAAAAATAAAAAAATTTTTTTACATGGGGGGGGGGGGGGGTGTCAAAAAATGATGGGCCCCGGGTGCCACATACCCTAGGTACGCCACTGCACGGGGTAATTAGATTTGGCCCATGATTTGGCCCTCTGTTCCTTCCCTTCCTCCATCCCTGCTTCTCGGTCTCAGTGGGAAGCCAATGCCAGCACTTCCTGATCATGCTCAGTTCATGCATGAATTCAGAATGCTTGAAGAGTGTAAGTGTTGGTGGCTGGAGGCATGCTGCTGCCTTCTTCACTCCTGAGCTTTTACAATTCGCTGCTGTTGCCGGCTTCAGGCCTTCCTCTCTGCCTGGTCCTGCCTACTTCCTGTTTTCATGAAGACAGGACCCGACAGAGAGGAAGGCCTGAAGCAGGCAACAGCAGTGAATTGTGAATGCTGCTGCTGCCTTGGGTGACAGAAGGAGGAAAGGGAGCAGAGGGGGAGAGAATTGACGTACCCAACTGAAGGGAATGAAAGGAGATGCCAGGGCTTGGAGGGAAGAAGAGATGCCAGGGCATGGAGGGAAGGAGGAAGGTATGCCAGATCAAGGGAAAAGGAAGGAGGAGATGTCAGAGCATGGAGGGGGAGGGAAAGATGGAAGAAAAGGAAAGGAGAGAGATGCTGGGAATCAGGGAAGGGATGATGCCAGACCGTGAGGTGGGAAGGAAAGAAAGGAGAAGAGAGAGATGCCAGAGCATAGGGGAGGGGTGGTGACAGAGAGAGAAAAACGGAGAGGTGACAGAGTTGAAATCATTCATGTACAAAGGAGAGAAGGGGCATGGGATAGATAGTTTATGGAAGGAGCATAGAAAGAGGGAAGATGCCATATGGAAGAGAGAGAGAGAGAGAGAGAGAGAGAGAGTGGACACTGGATGGAAAGAGCACAGAGAGCAGTGAATGGAAGGGACGAGATAGAGGGTGAACAATAGATAGAAGGGGTAAAGAGAGGGAAACAGACACTGAATGGAAGTGTGGGGGAGAGGAGGGACAGCTGCTGAATGGAAGTGTGAGGGAAAGGGGGAGCAGATGCTGGAAGGAAGTGGGGAGGAAAAAGAAAAAAAGGGCACATGCAGGATTGAGGGAAGAGGATAGAGTTAGTTACTGGAAGGGGTGAGGGAAAGAGATGGCAAGCTATAGGTAGACACAGTGAAAGAGGGAAATTGAGGACTGAATAGTAAAAAAGAATTTAGACAGAGGCAGAAAATAAATTGAGAAGGAAGACCAGGGAAGAACAGGAGGAAGGGAGTGGAGAGAGAGATGCCAGAGCAGGGCGGAAGGAGAGGAGACAGATACCAGACCAATGGGGGTGAAAGGAGAGATGGAAGGGGGAGGCATACAGTTTCTGGAAGGGGCATAGAAGGAGAAGATGCCATATAGGGGCAGAGAGATGGCAGACAGTGGATGGAAGGAATAGAGTAACAAGAAGATGAGGAAAGCAGAAACCAGAGATGACAAAGGTAGAACAAAAATTTTCTATTTATTTATTGCTTTAGGAGACATGTGTCACTGTTTCTATGGTGTTGCATTGTATGCAGAATCCAGCTTCTTGCTGGTTCAATTTAACCTTTGTCTCTGTATTTCTATTTTATCCCCCCTTTTACAAAACTGTGGAGCGTTTTTTAGCGCCAGCCGTGGTGGTAGCCGCTTTGATGCTCAGAATTCTATGAGCGTCAGAGCTGTTACCACCGTGGCTAAAATCCACACTACAGTTTTGTAAAAGGGGGAGGGGTTAGTTTGTGATGTCATTCCAGACTAGGTGAAGGTGTTTTCTTATTTCTGTGTGTTCGAAAGACATGGTTTTCTGTTAGGACTGACTACAGGATTGATCTGTACTAGTCTGGCTTGTTTAGTTTTACAATGGGTGTATTGCTGTTGTACTTCTCACTGCAGTATGTAAGATGCTGCCTTTTCCTAGGTACTCATGTGTGACGTGTGGCTTGTTACTAAAAATCATATTTTTCGTACAGATGGGGGGGGGGGTGCCAAAAAATGATGGGCCCCGGGTGTCACACATGCTAGGTACGCCACTGCTTGGCTCACTTCCGATATTGTATTGGAGGAGAGTGTGGCAGGGTGGTTAGAGCTACAGCCTCAGCACCCTGAGGTTGTGGGTTCAAATCCCATGCTACTCCTTGTGACCCTGGGCAAGTCACTTAATCCTCCACTGCCTCAGGTGCATTAGGTAGACTGTGAGCCCACAAAGACACATAGGGAAAATGCTTGAAGTACCTGCATGTAAACCCACTTAGGCTATAAGTGGTATATAAATACTAAAATAAATAGCCTTCCATTCCACATAAAAAACCTTTTTATTTACCACTTTTACACTTCAAAAAAATGTAATGTGATTGTGACAGGTTGAGACTATCAGCTCACCAGGACTTTCTTAAGAGATCAGATTCCACAGGTGACCCTCAAGGGGAGGAATGCTGGCCTAGTGCCTAATGCTCAGAAAACCTAGTTCTAGGAGGGAGGTTGTAGAGAATCTGCATTAAAGATACTTTTCACAGCAACCTGTGAACTGCATATATAATTTGCATATATTTGCTTGATAAAAAGGCTTCTTTGGATTGGCTTAGGACCTTTTTGAGAGTTGGGGAGTAGCAAGCGGGAAAGAGGCCTAGAAAAACTGTTGTCAGGCCAAGCACACCATACTTCATGTGGGGGTAGGGGGGGGGGTGAATCCTCTCACCCCAACCTAAAAGTGCTCCTTGAGAAGGGACCTCTGGCTGGTTTCAAAGTTTTCAGCCATTTAGTTTAAAACTGAACTCTGAAGACTTTCTTAAGAGATCAGAAATGCTGACCTAGTGCTTAACTCTTAGTAAACCTGGTTCTAGGAGATGGAATTGTATGTGGAGGATCTGCATTAAAGATAGATTTTACAGCAACCTGTGAGCTACTATTTGCCCACCCACCCCTAGGCTCAAATTACAGTATTCTTATACTACTTCTAAATTACCCTTCAAGTTTCTCCAGCTGGTTTTAACAAAAATAATCTGCACAACCTGAAACACCTAACACCAGATCTGGAAACTCACCCTTTTCTCCACATCTGAAGAGGTACTGAGAGGATCTGCTCTGCTGAGAAAATAAAAAATACATCCACTGGAACACTTTGTCTGGTGGGATTCAAACTTGGGCTCATTTCAATGTTAAAGAGGTACATTAGATAGATTGTGAGCCCACCGGGACAGAGAGGGAAAATGCTTGAGTACCTGATTGTAAAAACCACTTAGATAACCTTGATAGGCGGTATATAAAATCCTAAGAAACTTGAAAAAGTGCGCATTTGCGTGCCATTGCCGGAGACGGCTAGAAACCTCGCTAAAGACAGAGATAATCTGTTTTGATAATCTGCCGCAAAAATGCGTGCAGGCTAAACCCGCCGGAAATGAGTTTAGCGACGGCGTTAAAGTTTTGAGAATCTGGCCCCCAGTCAGTAGATATCAGCAATATTGCAGCCTGGCCTGATCTGAAGGAACTTTTTATCAGAACGAACACATCGCTTCTTACCAACAGTGGTGCAGCAACGGTAGGAGGCGCCTGGGGCGATGGTATCCCCACCCTCTTCCCCGCTGCCTGTCGTGCACACGCCTTCCCTTCCCCCTGTACCTCTTTACTCTTCTCTGGTGTGAGCAGCATCTCCGTCCTGCTGCCTTTGCCAGCCTCGGTCCTTCCTAGTCCTGCGCTTGATATTCAGCTGGCGGCAGGGAGCAATTTTTTTTTTTAGCTGCTGCCGGCATTTTTCCTGGATATTCAATGCTGGGCTACGTCCAAGCACCAGCATTGAACGTAATCATTGAATATATTTTTTAACCGCTCCATTCTATACAGTAGTTCTAGGCAGTTTACAATAAACATACACAAGATTTATCAGAACAGCAAGACATAAAACAAAAATCATGCAATCAAAAAAATACCCCCCACAACAGACAGACGTCATACACTAGGGCAGGGGTAGGCAATTCCGGTCCTTGAGAGCCACAGGCAGGTCAGGTTTTTAGGGTATCCACAATAAATATGAATGAGAGAGATTTGCATCGCAAGGCGGCAGTGCATGCAAATCCATCTCATGCATATGCATTTGTGGATATCCTGAAAACCTGACCTGCCTGTGGCTCTCGAGGACCGGAATTGCCTACCCCTGCTCTAGGGATTTGATTTCTGGTTTCCCCGGGAGAATATCCCAGTTCGTGCAACCAGCTGTCTCTTATCTGGTGAAGTGCAATATTCAGCAATTAATCGCTTATGCAACACCACATAAAGACAGGAGTAACTTTTATGTGGTCCAATCAACAACTACATTTAGGTGGTTAAATGCTGCTGAATCTGGCCAATTAAATAGTTTTAAACATTGGCCCCCCTACGAAAGACAGAGATGGACTTGTGACAACAATGGAATAAAGACTAATGGCAGATGCTCTAATGTTTGGAGACATCTGAAAAGTTTCCTTTCTCAAAGGATTTATAATTGGTTAAGGGGTGATGTTGCTGAGATTAATTAAGAGCAGGAATAGTTCTTGCCTGGGGGCTAGGCTTGCTCTCAATATTGTATATCCATGTGTATGCGGTTTTTTTTATTTTTTTTATTTTTATGGTTATGTATTTTAATAAAGTTGCTATATTATATGCATTTGTTCTATTTATTTATTTAGTCAAATTTTTAGCCCATCCTTCCAGAAGAGCCCAGAACGGGTTACAAGTTTACATACAGCAGATATACAGAACAACAAATTTAAGGAGGAAATTCCTATGGACATGTTTTGAGTACTGAGCATGGCAAATGATGGGCAACAAAGATGCAAATTCCCATGTAAGATGTACAGAACAACAGATTAAAGGGAACATAAGAAGCGCCATCTCCGGATCAGACCTTCGGTCCATCAAGTCCGGCGATCCGCACACGCGGAGGCCCAGCCAGGTGTACACCTGGCGTCATTTTAGTCACCCATATCCCTCTATGCCTCTCGAGGGATTCTAGAATCTTGTTACTCTCTGGGATTCCGGAATCTTGCTATTCATAAGAACATAAGAACCGCCATCTCCGGATCAGACTTTCGGTCCATCAAGTCCGGCAATCCACCCACGCGGAGGCCCAGCCAGGTGTACGCCTGGCATAATTTTTAGTCATCCATATCTCTCTATGCCTCTCGTAAGGAGATGTGCATCTAGTTTGCTTTTAAATCCTAGGACGGTCGATTCCGCAATAACCTCCTCTGGGAGAGCATTCCAGGTGTCCACCACTCTCTGTGTGAAGCAGAACATCCTGATATTTGTCCTGGACTTGTCCCCCCTTAGCTTCAGTCCATGTCCTCTTGTCCGTGTCACATTGGACATTGTAAATAATTGTTTTCTTGCTCTATTTTGTCGATGAATCTCACGAACTGTAGGGACAGCAACGGAGGGATAATTTTTATGAAACGCATAGAGGAATGAATACATGCTTTGGGGGCTGAGCCCAGTAGCATGGCAAACGAGAGGCCCTATCAGTAAAGCAGTAAAAAATACAATGTAATTGAAGCAAAGGTCAATTTTAGGAATCTTGGTATAGGTACATGTAGTGGGGAGGGGGGAGGGTTAAGATCTTGCAGAGTTGAGCCCCGAGAGTGTGACTAGAAACTTAGGGCTCCTTTTACTAAGGTATGCTAGGGCTATAATGTGTGGCATAGCGCACTGCATTGCCCTGCACACTAGACCTTACCACCAGCATAGAGCTGGCATTGGTTCTAGAATAGAGAATGACACGGTGACAAAATTCATCACTGTTCCCTTCCCTGCGGATAACCACAGGAAACCATCTTCATGTCATTCTTTAATGAAAGAGGGAAGAATCAGAGTATGAATGGCCACAACCACTGACCCGCAAGCTTTGCTTTGAAGAATGCTGGTGTAGAAGGACTGAGGTTGAAACAGACACTACAGAATGACAGTCTCTGGTATCCAGAGCAGATATTGTGATGTCATAATGCCTCATTCCACCAGGGCCTAAGAGCCAATCACATCAGTGATGTCACAATGGCTTCATTATCCTTGGCTCCCATAAGAATCAGAGTATGAATGGCCACAACCACTGACCCGCAAGCTTTGCTTTGAAGAATGCTGGTGTAGAAGGACTGAGGTTGAAACAGACACTACAGAATGACAGTCTCTGGTATCCAGAGCAGATATTGTGATGTCATAATGCCTCATTCCACCAGTGCCTAAGAGCCAATCACATCAGTGATGTCACAATGGCTTCATTATCCTTGGCTCCCATAAGAATCAGAGTATGAATGGCCACAATCACTGACCCGCAAGCTTTGCTTTGAAAAATGCTGGTGTAGAAGGACTGAGGTTGAAACAGACACTACAGAATGACAGTCTCTGGGATCCAGAGCAGATATTGTGATGTCATAATGCCTCATTCCACCAGTGCCTAAGAGCCAATCACATCAGTGATGTCACAATGGCTTCATTATCCTTGGCTCGCATAAGAATCAGAGTATGAATGGCCACAACCACTGACCCGCAAGCTTTGCTCTGAAGAATGCTGGTGTAGAAGGACCGAGGTTGAAACAGACACTAGAAAATGACATGGGATTATTTCCCGCGGTTATCCGCGGGGACGGGAACGGTGATGAATTTTGTCACCGTGTCATTCTCTATTCTAGAAGCGTGACGCGCGGTAATTTCCTGCGTGCGCTAAAAACGCTAGCGCACCTTAGTAAAAGAAGCCCTTAGTTACATTTGTAAGTCGAGTGGCGGGCACGTTTAGCGAGGCTGTACAAATTTGCTGGGACAGACATAAAGGTTAGGGGGGCGTTTAAGAGAGTCAGGTAAAAAGGTGGGTTTTTATCACTTTCCTGCAATTTAGGACTCCTTTTACTAAGGTGCACTAGCGGTTTTAGCGCACGCTACAACACCGCCCACGCTAAACGCTAACACCTCCATAGAACTTGCATCAGTATTTTTCATTTAGCACGTGGTTAGCGCACGCTAAAAACGCTAGCACACCTTAGTGAAAGGAACCCTTAGAAAGCCTGACAGTGATCTGACGGTTGGTGGGACAGCGTTCCATAATTTGGGTAGGAAGTGTGAGTAGGAGTGTTTGCGGGCGCTTTCCAGAAGGAGGGTCCATGCCGGTGGGGTGGACAATCTTCTCTCAGCTTGTGATCGCAGGGGTCGGTTTGGGATGTAGATGGTTCGTTGTTTTTTTTTTTTTTGCTATGTAGGAGGGGACCATTCTGTCGAAGAATTTGAAAGCTAATGGAAGAGCTTTAAAGATGCAACGTTTCTGAACGGGTAGCCAGAGTACAGCAGCCAGAGCTGGAGTGACGGAGTCATGGATAGACAGGTTCTTCAAAAGGCAAACTGATGCATTTTGTACACGTTGCAATCTTTGCAGGTTCGTTGCAGATAATAATAATAACTTTATTCTTCTATACCGCCACAATCTTGCGACTTCTAGGCGGTTTACAGTCAAGAGAGCTGGACATTCAGCGAGTTACAATATGCAGATAGTCAGAGGAAATACAGAGTATAGAAACTTTAATACAGAGTACAGAAACTTTAAGAAAGCGAAAAATAAAATATACAGTTTGCTAAGAAATTTCCGAGAGGACCTGTTTGAGAGAGGTCGCGAATTACAAAAAATACAGCAAAAATTACAAAAAATACAGCGAATATTACAATATACAGTTTGTTAAGAATTTTCAGAGGGGACTTTTCTAGATGGAAGGTCCAGAAATTACAAAATACAGTTTGATTAGGATTTCAGAGGGGGCATCTTGGGAAAACGAGAAAAGAAAAAAGAGTTTGGTGCAGATTCTGTTTAGGTGATATATCTATCGAATAAGGCAGTTTTTATGAGTTTTCTAAAAGCGTTGTAGGTCAGTCTAGCTTTATGAATGTAGTTTGCTTGGTACGTGAAGGTTCTATCCAGAAAGGTTTTGTATTTACAATCGGTAATGCGTGGGTGTGCGAAAAGATAACGGTTTCTGGTTTGTCTGATAGGGCTGTAGAATGCAAAGTGAGATTGCAAGTACGTAGGAGTTAGTCCCCAAACTAGTTTGAAACATATGCAGGAGAACTTGAAGTCCAACAAGCAGTGTGTTGCAGTAGTCCGTTCGTGATATGACATAGGCGTAAAGCAGTTGGGTGAATTCTCCTTCTGAGAAGTAAGAACAAATTTTTTCGTTGCTGGCACATGTAGTTGGTTGCTTTTGATTTTAAGAGTGCAAATTGCTACCCCTCTCAAAAGAGTGGATGGATAGTTTAAGCCATAGGCATCTGAATGGGGGAGGCCACAGAGGCCATGGCCTCCCTAAAAATTGGAAGTTGACGATTGGTGCCCGCCCTCCCACCTGTTTCTTTATGTTGTACTTTATATCTTCGGGGCAGCCACCATGCAGGGCCAACGAGCAGGCCGCCCCGGAGCCTTTTATTCTACTTCCAGGGGCAGGCTTGTTCGTTGACACTGTGCCACGGCTGCCCCGAAGATTTAAAGTACAATGCCGGGAGGAGGTAGGAGGTGGAGTCGGGAGCTGGTAACGCCACATGCCGCAGGATTCTGCTGGGGATAGGGCGGAGCTCCTGGGCTCCCCCAAACCAAACAGCATTCCGCTGCCTACGGTTTAAGCAGAGGACTGCGCTCTCAGGATTTGCGTCACCCTTTCCTCTCATTTCAAGGCCTATTGGCTTTCAGTTAAAAGTGCCCTCTCCTTCCCCCCCCCCCCCCTCAGTTACTGGTAATATCTTCTGGATGTGTTACCCTTAGTTTGTAATGATAAGCAGAAGTCCCATGTTCTAACAGCATTTTACAAGCCCAGTTTCCGAGGCTCTATTCCCTAAGCTCCTTAAGCCTCTGGTGTAAAAACTCCCTCTTCAAGTTCAAGATTCTCCTCCTCTGCCTATATTTCGTTCTTTTTATTATCGGTTTTAAAATGAATTTACAAGACCAACCCTTGTTACAGTAATATAGAAGGAAATTTCATATAACACTGAAAATAATATCCAAATGATGCAATATTAATTTTTCCGTAGACCACTAATACAGAATGGAGGAGTGATATTAAAAAAAATAAAAAAATGTAGGTAACTTTTTAACTCAAAAGAGAACACAAGGCTATAACACTTGGATCATTTACTGTACTATTGTCCCTTGATACTTAGATTTTGGAGATCCATCTGGGATCAAGTGAACAATTTATTGGAAAAACTGGTGGCATTGACGTACAATACCATCTTATTTGGTACATTCATGAGAGCTAAAAGTCAACTATCTGCTTGGAATAATACACTTCTCCTTATAATGACAGGGGTTGCCATGTAGCTTTTTTTTTTTTTTTTTTCAAAAAAACTTTATTCATTTTAAAACTTTCAATAAGTGCAACAATAAAACAATCATATATACTTTAACATTACTTACTAATCCTTCAAAGACTAAATCACATCAATTACCCTCCCTTCTTTATATCCATCATTATATAACATTAAAATAACCCCACCCTGGACATTAGTAAACAAAAAAAAAGGGGAAAATACAATTATTAATTATATTCAATCCGTACAATATTTTGTTAATGGCTCCCAAACGTCATTAAACTTTTTATAAGCGCCTTTGCTGAATTGCTATTACTCGTTCCATTTTAAAAATGTGGCACAATGAATTCCACCAAAAACAACAACTTAATCGATCGTAGTTTTTCCAATTATTCATGATATGCTGAATGGCAACTCCTGTCATTATGAGCAAAAGTTTATTATTATAATGACAGGGGTTGCCATGAAGCTTATTTTTAAAAAAATTGGAAGAACTGGGATAGGTTAAATCAGTGATTCCCAACCCTGTCCTGGAGGAACACCAGGCCAATCGGGTTTTCAGGCTAGCCCTAATGAATATGCATGAGAGAGATTTGCATATGATGGAAGTGATAGGCATGCAAATTTGCTTCATGCATATTCATTAGGGCTAGCCTGAAAACCCAATTGGCCTGGTGGTCCTCCAGGACAGGGTTGGGAACCACTGGGTTAAATTACACATTCTGGTGGGAATCCCTCTGTTATATTTTTAAAATGGAACGTTTCATGGCCATACAGCAGGGACGATACAGGAATTTCATGAATGTTTGGGAGCCATTGGCTAAATTTTGTAAGGAATAATAACTGATTTTATTTGATTAACCTATAAACATACACATCCAGGATGGGTGGGAGGGAGGGGGAAGGGAGTTGCACTGGAATTTGATTCAGGGAATTTATGGATAGTTTCTTGAAGGTTTTTATTTTATTTGAATATTAGGTGGGAGGGTGGTGGAAAATATGATTGTACATTAATGTCTGAAAGTTTATTGTGCTTTTCTTGTAATATTATATGTATATGAATTACTTGTTGCACAATTGTAGTTTGAAAATTCAATAAAGATGCAAAAAAAAAAAAGGCTATAACACCACCAATAAATTTAATCAGTCAGGCACCACTCAAGCAATTTTCCTCAAATCTTAAAAGGCTCTTAATTGCTCAGGCAAAGAAAACATATTTTAGACTAGCAAATTTAACCACACACTTGCATGGATAAGCTAACAAAAAATGACGCTCATAGAAAGAAATACTTTCCCCCCCTCTCTTGAGTATTTTTAGTCATGTCTGGATACATCCATATCTTCTTTCCATGAAACAGTTCAGATGAACGATGAAAATAGAGTCTCATGGTAGCATTTAAGTCTTGCTCAAACACAAAAGAAACTAACAGTGTAGCTATAACAGAAGAGTCCATTATAGATTCCTCTAAAACAGCAGATTTGGTATTTACATCTAATTGAGTCTGCCGAAGACCTTCTCTCTCTTCATCTCCCTGGGAAACAGGCAAATAATATGTTTTATTTACTGGAGGCAAAACTTCTGAAGAATATTTTAAAATTTCTACCAAATATCTGTTAAACATGTCAAGTGGTAATACCCCAGCAGATTTTGGAAAATTAAGTAATCTGAGATTCAATCTACGATTATAATTTTCAATTTCTTCTGCGTAGAGCAGTGGTCTCAAACCCAAAGCCTTTGCAGGGCCACATTTTCAGATTTGTAGGGACTTGAAGGGCCTCAAAAAATAAATAATATCTTATTAAAGAAATGCCAATTTTGCATGAGTTTATCTATATATATAAAATCGGAGGTATGTGTGTGTGTATGTGTGTATGTGCCGCGATCACGCAAAAACGGCTTGACCGATTTGAACGAAACTTGGTATGCAGATCCCTCACTACCTGGGATGATATGTTCTGGGGGTCTCGCGGCCCACCTGCACACGTGGGCGGACCTACAAACAGAAAATCAGATTTCACCCATTCATGTCAATGGAAAAAATGTAAAAAGCTGCCATTCTCACAGTAATTCACAAACGGCTTGACCGATTTGAACGAAACTTGGTATGCAGATCCCTCACTACCTGGGGTGATATGTTCTGGGGGTCTCGCGGCCCACAACTCTATGTTGCTTGCTTAAGGGTGGGTTCACCCAAAAATTTATATGTTCTTGCTCCAGGAGGTGAAACTAAAAATGTTGTTTATAATCACGTTTTGCGTTAGTTGTATTGTATTCATTTTGTCAAATATTTCACATTATTATTTGAATATATGTGTGTGTGTGTATGTATGTATGTTCCAGCATAACTCTTCAATGCATGGACAGATTTCAACCAAACTTGACATACACATTACTTACTATCTGAGGACAAACACTGTGGGGTGGGAAGGGGGGGGGGATATGTAAAAATGATTGAAAATGACAGATTTTAGTATCTACCCCATAGTGTTTTCGGGCTCACACATGAATACTCAGCATAACTCTGAAACGCATGGAGAGATTTCAACCAAACTTGGTACACATATGACTTACTATCTGGGGAAAAATATTGTGCAGGTGGGACGGGGTAAAATACTGTGGGTGTGGGAAGGGGGTGATATGTTAAAATTATCAAAAGCGACAGATATTAATGTCCAACCCATAGTTTTCGGGCTCGCAGAGATGAATACCGACACTCCCGATGCCGTTTAAGTCTAAGTTCAGCCCCATAGAGAGAGACATTCCTTTGGGACATGTGGAGGGTAGGGGGTTGGGACATGGGGGTGGGGCATATGGGACATGTGGGGGAGGGGGTAACGTGGGGGGTGGGACATGTAGGGGGTTGGACATTTTGGGATAAATAAATATCCGGGCAACGCCGGGTAATCAGCTAGTAGTTTATAAATCTTTCCTTGTGACAAAGTAGCCCCCGGGCCATGAGTTTGAGACCACTGGTGTAAAGCAAGACTTAAAGGCCTCCTTTTTTAACTGCACCAGCAGTTTTTAGCTCCGGGAGCCACGCTGAATACCTCGCATGGCTCCCGACACTCATAGGAACTCTGTGAGCGTCGGGAGCAGCGCGGGGCATTCCGCGCAGTTCCCCGCGCTGCACACTGCTAGCGCAGTTTAATAAAAGGGGTAAAAGTCTTGAATAGATTGCACTTCTGTTTCTGTCTGGGCAAGTGAATTTTTAAAGTCCAATTTACTCTGCTCGAAAGATTTATTCAATTCTTCCGTTTTCCTCCCCAGAGCAATTACCTCTCCCGAAGTCTTCGTTGTAGCATTGTGAAGTTTCCCACTTCGGCGGCGTGCGCTTCCACACCCCTGACGGACGCTGACTCTGGACAAGGAGGTACTGATGACGTTGGGCGCAATAATGATATCTCACGCCCCCACAGGGAGGGCTGCCTCCTTCCTCCCTTGAAGCGGGGAAAGCCTCTCCGATCTTTGGTAGGCGTCCCTCGGTAAGCTGCTCTATTGTCTGCTGAGCAACGGGTGGCAAACCACCTGTGGAGGGAACAGGCTTCACCACCCCTTTTATTTATGTGGCATAACAGCCAAAGGGAAAGTATTAACCGAGCAGATTCGAGCAGTCTTCCAAACACTACAAATAGATATTTAAAATTGAAATCATCTAAAATTTCGGCAAAGTTAAAAGCTTACAGTGGGAAGATACAAACAATTTAAAATGAGATAAAAATTATAAGTAAGTAATAAGATACATTAGGTTGCCAGTCTATTGAATAATTGAGTTTTTATCTGTTTTCTAAAATCAAGATAAGAGGAAGCTTCTAACGCAATTTTGGCAAGCCTTGTATTCAGTGTGGCCACCTGAAAAGAAAAGGTTCTGTCGAGGAAGGATGTGCTGAGGCTGGAATCGGTCCAGAGAATGGCCACCCGGATGGTCTCGGGACTGAAGGATCTCCCGTACGAAGAACGGTTAGATAAATTACAGCTATACTCGCTCGAGGAGCGCAGAGAGAGGGGAGACATGATCGAGACGTTCAAGTATCTCACGGGCCGCATCGATGCAGAGGAGGATGTCTTCTTTTTCAAGGGTCCCACGGCAACAAGAGGACATCCGTGGAAAATCAGAGGCGGGAAACTGCGCGGTGACACCAGGAAATTCTTTTTCACCAAAAGGGTGGTTGATCGCTGGAATGGTCTTCCACTTCAGGTGATTGAGGCCAGCAGCGTGCCTGATTTTAAGGCCAAATGGAATCGACACGTGGGATCTATTCGCAGGGTAAAGGCAGGGGAGGGTCATTAGGGTGGGCAGACTGGATGGGCCGTGGCCCTTATCTGCCGTCAATTTCTATGTTTCTATGAACCCTTTGTAATGATAGGATTTTATTGAGGGATATGCAAACAAGTGTACTCTTCGAGAGCTCTTATTAATGTAACTCAGGGTAAAATGAGGGGTGAGATAGCCTGGTAGCATGCCAAATACTGCTTTGTAGCAGATACATGAGAACTTAAATAAGACTCTGGATTCCAATGGCAGCCAATGAAGCTTTTGATAGAATGGAGTAATATGCTCCCATTTTTTTAAACCAAAAATAAGACGAACAGCCGTATTCTGAACTACTCTCAACTTTTTGAGAATTTTCTTAAAAGCACCCAAACATGATGTTACAGTAGTCCAGAATACTTAAAATGGAAGACTGAGTTAACAAGCGAAAAGAGGCTTCATCAAAGTACTTCTTGACGGTGTGGAGCTTTCAAAGCACTGAAATGCTTTTTTTAAATATTAAATCAGAATGTTTTTCCAATGTTGTTAGTGGAGTGCCGCGGGGATCTGTCCTTGGGCCGGCTCTATTTAACATCTTTATGAGTGATATTGTAGAAGGACTGTCTGGCAAAGTTTGTCTTTTTGTGGATGATACCAAGCCCTGTAATAGGGTAGACACCCTAGAGCAGGGGTGTCAAACTCAATCACATAAGAGGCCGAAATCTAAAACATAGGCTAAGTCGCAGGCCAAATTTTTTATTAAGATACTTAGGGGTCCTTTTATTAAGGTACGCTAACCGATTTAGCACGCGCTAAATGATACCTTAATAACAGGACCCTTTAGTCTTAGTAGAAGTATAGGCTTACAACCTCTCCAACGCCACGCCGGCTCTGCGATGTAAACAAAATAAATATAAAAGACTTTTCTTCTCTTTTTTAGGTCCTAATTCATGCCTGCTGTCTAACACCAGCTCTGGTACAATCCACATTTCAAATCTGACATATTGTAATCACACAACAGAAAATAAATTTTTTTTCTATCTTTTGTTGCCTGGTCATTATTCAAATCATGTTGGTCCCAGGCTCTGGTTGTCTTCTCATAACTCGCTTACCAGGGTCTCCTGCCCATTTGTAATTTTCTTCTTTCTCTGTGCTAACCATCCATCTTCCATCTCTTTCCTCCCCTTCTGTTTCCCTTCCCTCCTACCATCCTCAGATCCACCTTTTCTCAACTACCCTTTCATCCAGCATCTCTCCCTCCTTGCCCATCACCCCAGGGTCCACCATCTCTCCCTTTCTCTTTCCAACTACCCTCCTATTGAATATCTCTATCTCCCATCCACACCATCCCTTATGTCCAACTTCTTTCCCTTTCTGTTCCTTCTCTTCCTCTATCCCATTGTC
The DNA here is from genome assembly GCF_902459505.1 of Geotrypetes seraphini. NCBI lineage: Eukaryota > Metazoa > Chordata > Amphibia > Gymnophiona > Dermophiidae > Geotrypetes > Geotrypetes seraphini. The sequence continues at coordinate 18,225,860 of NC_047085.1, forward strand.
CACTTCTCCCTCTCCTCTGTTTTTAGACCCATTATTTCTTCCTGCGGGCCTGAGTTTGACAACCCTGCCCTAGAGGGTGTAGATAACATGAGGCAGGATCTAGCAAAGCTTGAAGAATGGTCCAGTAATTGGTTAACTAACATTTAATGCTAAAAAATGCAGGGTCATGAACTTGAGCTGCAAAAATCCAGGAGAATGATAAATTATAGGAGGCAAACTACTTCCGTGTATGAAAGAAGAATGGGACTTGGTGGTGATTGTGTCTGATGATCTCAATGTAGCAAAACAGGTAGAAAAAGCGACAGTCAAAGCCAGGAATATGCTTGGGTGTATAAGGAGAAGAATAGCCAATAGGAAAAGGGAGATGATAATGCCATTGTATAAGTCTCAGGTGAGGCCCCATTAGGTGCCATAAAGGGTGCAATTTTGAAAACCACACCTTCAAATAGGATGGAGTCGGTCCAGAGGTCTGCTACAAAATTGGTTAGTGGTCTTTATCATAAATCGTATGGGAACAGACTTAGACAACTTAATATGTATACTCGGGAAGAAAGACAGGAGAGAGGGGATGTGATAGAGATGTTAATGTATAGAAGATGAGTCTTTTTCAAATGAAGAAAAACTCTGGAAGGAGAGGGCATGAGATGAAGTTAAGAGGTGATAGGTTCTGGAGTAATCTAAGGAAATATTTTTTTACAGAAAGGGTGGTAGATGCATGGAACCGTCTCCCGGAAGAGATGGTAGAAACAGAGACTGTGTCTGAATTCAAGAAAGCCTTGGATAGGCACGTGGGAGAGAGGAAGAGATTATGGTTACTGCGGATGAGCAGACTAGATGGGCCATTTGGCCTTTATCTGCTGTCATGTTTCTATAACCATAAAGTCCTATGACATCACAATGCAGGTGTAAAGAGCCTTAGCCTATAGGAAGAGGAGATGGAAATGTTAAAAGCCTTAGCCAATAGGGAGAGAAGGAGATAGTGAATGGGCTATTTGGCCTTTATCTGCCATCATGTTTCTATAACCATAAAGCTCTATGACATCACAATGCAAGTGTAAAGAGCCTTAGGCTATAGGAAGAGGAGATGCAAATGTTAAGAGCCTTAGCCAATAGGGAGAGGAACAGATAGTGGATGCTGTGGATGGGCAGACTGGATGGGCCATTTGGTCTTTATCTGCAATCATGTTTTTATATTTCTAAGTACATTGGATCTCTAAAGGAAAGAGAAAGGTATTGGGACTTGTATACCGCCTTTTTGTAGTTATATAACCACATTCATATATACAGGTATTTATTTTGTTCCCAGGGACTTGCCCAGGGTCACAAGGAGCAGCCCTTGGATGGAGGGGAAGGGATAATAAATGGCATGGATAGGCAGACTAGATAGAAAAATGAAGGCAGACAGAAGCCATATGGCCTACATTTCTATAGTATGGAGGCAAATTTATTGCTACCCCCAACTGGTAAAACTGTATTTTTCATTCTGTGGACTTTGCTGGGTTTTTAAAGTATGCATATCCTTTCACAGCAAAACTTATCCCAGAAACAATGGCTGTGCCTATTTACTCCTGTTAATTTGTGCAGAAACATTTCCCAAGGAAAATGCACATATACTCTTTTTTTTATTCTTTATTGATTTTCCAAATATTAACAGTGCAATACACAAGTATATAAACATATAATAAATCAAGAAAAGCACATTCATCTTACAGACATACATGAGCCACCATTTTATCCCACCCACCCAATGACTAATCAATAAAAACAAAATACATAGATTCTTTCACTAACCTTTCCCTGAATGTATATACTCAAAGGGCTAAGATTAAGATAGAAAAAGCCCCCCTCACCCTTTCCTGGATGTGTGTGGAAATAAACAAAAATGAAAGACAAAAGACAACTATAATCCTCTATAATAAAATCCTAAGCGCACATGCGCACTTAGGACGGTGTGTTCCCTGACAGCATGATGTGTCCCTCCGTGCCGAATTCCATTTTCGAACATGGAGGCAGAGAACACGCAGGCGACTTCCCCCTCCCGCCCTCACTCACTGCCAGAGAAACCGCTGCCGCCGCTGATTCCATAAGCGTCGGAACGGGGGGGGGGCACAGGGGCCATGGCCTCCCCAAAAATTGCCCATCCTGTACGTGATCCAGTGTGGGGGGGGGGAACCCCCCACTTCCTCCAAGGCTGGAAGCTTGCTACCAGTCAATGTGCCTCTCTAACGAGCCCCTGTCGGCATCTACTTCTCCCCCTCCTCCCTCTCGCCTACTCACCCGCTTGCCGCGTTTAACTTCTTAGAAAAGCACTACGCCGTGCTGCCGCTGGTTTGCCGCCCTCTCTGACAACTTCCTGTTTCCGCTAGGGCTGGCCGCAGTGGACATAAGACGGTGAGGTCAGCAACAGCACGGCGCAGAGCTTTTCTATGAAGTTAAACACGGCGGGCTGATGAGCAGGCAGGAGGGGGGTAGAGTAGATGCCCCAGGGGTGCGTTACAGAGTGTCGACAAGCAAGCACACTGGCAGATAGCTAGATGTAGAAGGGAGGAACATATGGGACTGGGGAAAGGGAGAGATATGGATAGAGGAAGTAAGAGAGGGAGAGATGGACATGAGGGAAGCGGGGGGAAGGGAGAAATGGATGTGCAGGAGGCAAGATGGGGAGAGGAAGAGAGATTCAGGACGGGCACAGAAGGGGAAGGGAGAAATATGGACAGAGGAAGTAAGAGAGGGAGAGATGGACATGAGGTTCGTGCCAGTGGGCCAGAAGGGGTGCTGCTTGGCAGGGGGAGTAGGGAAGAGGTGCTGCTGGACAGGGGGGAAGTAACAGGAAGGGAGAAGGCCTACTGCTGGACAGGGGGAGCAGGGAAGGGGTTCTGCTAGACACGGGGGAGGTAAAAGGAAGGGAGAAGGGCTACTGCTGGACAGGGGTAGCAGGCAAGGGGTGGTGGTGGACAGCTGAGTAAAGAGAGAGACAGAAAGAAAGACAGACAGAAAGCGGCCAAGGAGAGAGAGAGAGAGAAAGACAGACACAAACATCTATTCTAGCACCCGTTAATGTAACGGGCTTAAAGACTAGTGAAGTAATAAAAGATGTCAACGGGCCCCAAACCAGTTTAAATAAATTATTATGCCCCAATATGTCAGCATTCATTTTTTCATACCTATAACTGGAGCATAGATTGCCCCCCCCCAAAAAAAAAAAAAAAGGAAAGGAAAATTGAGGCGATCATAATTTTTCCAATTACAAGTTACCATCTGCATTCAAAAGCATGGGTGTAGTTTCAAACCCTACTCAACAGGAACACCTCGAATATTGAGTGCATCTAAAAAAAACACATATAGGATAATTAGAAAAGGTAGCAAAAGGGCTACAAAAATGATAAAGGGGATGAGATGACTACCCTATGATAGGATAAAAAGCTAGGGGTCTTCAGCTTGGAGAAGAGAAGGCTGAAGGGAGATAGGAGAGATGTCTATACAATACTTATTGGAGTGGAGTGAAACAGGTAGACATGATGGAACTTCTATCTACGTGGGTGTAGTCTACAGACCTCCGACTTAATCGCAGCAAATTGATAAGGATCTGATTGTGGATATCCAAAAGTTTGGAAGGAAAGAGGAGGTTCTGCTGTTGGGAGATTTCAACCTGCCGGATGCGGACTGGAATGTTCCGTCTGCGGAATCGGAAAGAAGTAGGGAGATTGTGGATGCCTTTCAAGAGGCTCTGCTCAGACAAATGGTGATGGAACCCACAAGGGAGTGGGTGCTCACCTGGGTAGTAGCGATCATCAAACGGTTTGGTTTGATATAACGGCTAAAGTGGAGAGCGGCCGCACGATACTTAAAGTCCTAGATTTCAAACGTACGGACTTTAATGCAATGGGAAAGTACCTGAAGAAAGAGCTTTTAGGATGGGAGGACATAAGAGAAGTGGAAAGACAGTGGTCTAAGCTGAAAGGAGCGATAAAAATGGCTACAGACCTTTATGTGAAGAAAATCAATAAAAACAAGAGAAAAAGGAAGCCGATATGGTTCTCCAACCTAGTGGCTGGGAAAATAAAGGCGAAAGAGTTGGCGTTCATGAAATATAAAAAAACCCAAGAAGAGGAGAGCAGAAAGAACTACAGGGTGAAACTGAAAGAAGCCAAGAGAGAGATACGTTTGGCAAAGGCACAGGCGGAAGAACAAATGGCTAAAAATGTAAAAAAGGGAGATAAAAATTTTTTCAGATATATTAGTGAAAGGAGGAAGATAAAAAATGGAATTGCTAGGCTGAAAGATGCTGGGAACAAATATGTGGAGAGTGATGAGGAGAAAGCAAATGTGCTAAACAAATACTTCTGTTCTGTGTTCACAGAAGAAAATCCTGGAGAAGGACCGAGATTGTCTGGCAAAGTTACACGAGAAAATGGAGTAGATTCTGCGCCGTTCACGGAGGAGGGTGTTTATGAGCAACTTGAAAAACTGAAGGTGGACAAAGCGATGGGACCAGACGGGATCCATCCCAGGATACTAAGGGAGCTCAGAGAGGTTCTGGCGAGTCCTATTAAAGACTTGTTCAACAAATCTCTGGAGACGGGAGTGATTCCTGGGGATTGGAGGAGAGCGGATGTGGTCCCTATTCATAAAAGTGGTCACAGGGATGAAGCAGGAAACTACAGGCCGGTGAGCCTCACTTCAGTTGTTGGAAAAATAATGGAAGTGTTGCTGAAAGAAAGGATAGTGTATTTCCTTGAATCTAATGGGTTACAGGATCCGAGGCAACATGGCTTTACAAAAGGTAAATCGTGCCAAACGAACCTGATTGAATTTTTTGATTGGGTGACCAGAGAGCTGGATCGAGGACATATGCTAGATGTAATTTACTTGGATTTCAGCAAAGCCTTTGATACAGTTCCTCATAAGAGGCTGTTGAACAAACTTGAAGGGCTGAAGTTAGGACCCAAAGTGGTGAACTGGGTCAGAAACTGGCTGTCGGACAGACGCCAGAGGGTGGTGGTTAATGGAAGTCGCTCGAAAGAAGGAAAGGTGACTAGTGGAGTCCCTCAGGGTTCGGTGCTGGGGCCAATCCTGTTCAATATGTATGTAAGTGACATTGCTGAAGGGTTAGAAGGAAAAGTGTGCCTTTTTGCAGATGATACCAAGATTTGTAACAGAGTAGACACCGAAGAGGGAGTGGAAAATATGAAAAAGGATCTGCAAAAGTTAGAGGAATGGTCTAATGCCTGGCAACTAAAATTCAATGCAAAGAAATGCAGAGTAATGCATTTGGGGATTAATAATAGGAAGGAACCGTATATGCTGGGAGGAGAGAAGCTGATATGTACGGATGGGGAGAGGGACCTTGGGGTGATAGTGTCTGAAGATCTAAAGGTGAAAAAACAGTGTGACAAGGCAGTGGCTGCTGCCAGAAGGATTCTGGGCTGTATAAAGAGAGGCGTAGTCAGTAGAAGGAAGAAGGTGTTGATGCCCCTGTACAGGTCATTGGTGAGGCCCCACTTGGAGTACTGTGTTCAGTTTTGGAGACCGTATCTGGCGAAAGACGTAAGAAGACTTGAGGCGGTCCAGAGGAGGGCGACGAAAATGATAGGAGGCTTGCGCCAGAAGACGTATGAGGAGAGACTGGAAGCCCTGAATATGTATACCCTAGAGGAAAGGAGAGACAGGGGAGATATGATTCAGACGTTCAAATACTTAAAGGGTATTAACGTAGAACAAAATCTTTTCCAGAGAAAGGAAAATGGTAAAACCAGAGGACATAATTTGAGGTTGAGGGGTGGTAGATTCAGGGGCAATGTTAGGAAATTCTACTTTACAGAGAGGGTGGTGGATGCCTGGAATGCGCTCCCGAGAGAGGTGGTGGAGAGTAAAACTGTGAATGAGTTCAAAGAAGCGTGGGATGAACACAGAAGATTTAGAATCAGAAAATAATATTAAAGATTGAACTAGGCCAGTTACTGGGCAGACTTGTACGGTCTGTGTCTGTACATGGCCGTTTGGAGGAGGATGGGCAGGGGAGGGCTTCAATGGCTGGGAGGGTGTAGATGGGCTGGAGTAAGTCTTAACAGAGATTTTGGCAGTTGGAACCCAAGCACAGTACCGGGTAAAGCTTTGGATTCTCGCCCAGAAATAGCTAAGAAGAAAAATAAAAATAATAATTTAAATTGAATCAGATTGGGCAGACTGGATGGACCATTCGGGTCTTTATCTGCCGTCATCTACTATGTTACTATGTATTTCTTTACTCTTTCCAAAAGTAGGAGGACTAGTGGGCATTCATCGAAGCTGCTAAGTAGGAAATTTAAAACATCCAGAGAAAATATTTCTTGACATAATTGAACTCTGAAATGTGTTGCCAGGCAATGTGGTAAAAGCAGTTAGCTTAGCAGGACTTAAAGCAGGTTTGGACAACTTCCTAAAGGTAAAGTCCACAAGGCATCATTATGATGGGGAAATGTTTTTATTTATTAATTCATTAATTTATTCAGCCTGTCCTCCCAAAGGAGCCTAGAACGGGTCACAATAGTACATTTACAGTATAAGCAGGACAAACTTTAGTGGGGTTTAAATTTCAGCTTTTAAAGTATAGTGGGCATAGGGTGGTTTAAATTGCAGCATTTTCTATAAAGACGTAGCCTATAATAGAGGTAAAATAACTTTGCAGGTGTGTGCATCATTGAAGTATGGCGATTTTTGATCCGGTGGGTGTCACAGATAAGTTTTACTGGGAAATGAGGTTGGTTTTTAGAATGTAGTACAATTTGGTTTTGTTTGGAGTGATTTGTAAGTTTTGGTAGTACAGTGTTCCCCTGCGAATCTGCGGTTCGCGGACTCACTAATTTGCAGTATGCTCCGACTGCCTCTTCCTGTACTAAATTCAGGCTACACCAATCAGGAGCTGCGTGTCAAAGCAGCTCCTGATTGGTGTAGCCTGACTTTAGTCACAGGAAGAGGTGATCGGAGCATCCCGCGAGTGATTTTCTGCACCCGCCAGCGCTCCAGCTGCCCTCTCCTGCCTTTTGACAGGCGAAAACCGCATTCGTGTTTTTTTTTAAATTCACGGGGAACCCTGGAACAGAACCCCCGCAAATATCGGGGGAGTACTGTAGTTCAAGTTTTAGTAAGAGTCCGTTTGGTGTATTTGGTGGTGCTTTTGAGATCCATCAGTCAGGGGTGCAGCCACAGGTCATTTATTCCTGGGAAGGGCATCATAAAATCTGTCTTACTCTTTTGGGATCTTGTCAGGTACTTGGTACCTGGATTGGCCACTGTTGGAAACAGGATATTGGACTTGATGGGCATTCTGTCTGTTCTAGGTTGACCATGCTCTTATATATACTAACATCTCCCCCTACAGGTAAAGGTAGGTATAAAATGGCACTAGCTGTGGTATTTTAATGCAGACTAGCTGATAACCCGGCGTTGCCCGGATATTTATTTATCCAAAAATGTCCAACCCCCTACATGTTCCACCCCCCTATGTCCCACATGTCCCACCCCCCACGTTACCCCCCCACATGTCCCATATGCCCCACCCCCATGTCCCAACCCCCTACCCTCCACATGTCCCAAAGGAATGTCCCTCTCTATGGGGCTGAACTTAGACTTAAACGGCATCGGGAGTGTCGGTATTCATCTCTGCGAGCCCGAAAACTATGGGTTGGACATTAATATCTGTCACTTTTGATAATTTTAACATATCACCCCCTTCCCACCCCCACAGTATTTTACCCCGTCCCACCTGCACAATATTTTTCCCCAGATAGTAAGTCATATGTGTACCAAGTTTGGTTGAAATCTCTCCATGCGTTTCAGAGTTATGCTGAGTATTCATGTGTGAGCCTGAAAACACTATGGGGTAGATACTAAAATCTGTCATTTTCAATCATTTTTACATATCCCCCCCTTCCCACCCCCACAGTGTTTGTCCTCAGATAGTAAGTAATGTGTATGTCAAGTTTGGTTGAAATCTGTCCATGCATTGAAGAGTTATGCTGGAACATACATACATACACACACACACATATATTCAAATTATAATGTGAAATATTTGACAAAATGAATACAATACAACTAACGCAAAACGTGATTATAAACAACATTTTTAGTTTCACCTCCAGGAGCAAGAACATATAAATTCTTGGGTGAACCCACCCTTGAGCGAGCAACATAGAGTTGTGGGCCGCGAGACCCCCAGAACATATCACCCCAGGTAGTGAGGGATCGGCATACCAAGTTTCGTTCAAATCGGTCAAGCCATTTTTTGCGTGATCGCGGCACATACATACATACATCCGATTTTATATATATAGATAAAGATAATGAGGGCATTTCTACAGGTAAGCTCTGGGAGAATCTGTAATCAACATGTCTAAATTTGACTATCATCTCTCTTCCCTGCCAGGATCACACTGACTTCCGTGGACTCTTTTTCCTAAATTTACAATGGTTACTAAGCGATGATGCACTTAAAGATGATGCAGGTGAAAAGCTTTACATCGGGCTTCTCGTACAATCACCAACCCACGTGAACTTCTGTCCCCAAGTTTCCTCTCCTCTCCCTCCCCCCAATGTGAACCTCGGATCTGATTTCTCCCTTCTCTCTCTTCCTCCAGGCCCACAGTCCCTTTATCCGATTCCACACCCACCTTGTGTGAATCGCTGATCCAGTTCTCTGAAGTGGAAGCGCTATTTACTGGAATGCGTCTTACCTGCATGAAATTAATTAAGCACACAGTTCGCACTTCAGGAACTCACACGTTCCAAAAGAACTGAAAATAGAATGTTCTTATTTTCTGCCCTGCTCTTCAAATGTTTTCCCTGTTTCCTGTTTCTTATCTCCTGCCATCTTTTCTTCAGCTTTCTTTCCATTTTATATGTACTTTTATAGAGATAATTTTATATAGATTATGTGACATAGAAACATAGAAACATAGAAATAGATGGCAGATAAGGGCCACGGCCCATCTAGTCTGCCCACCCCAATGACCCTCCCCTACCTTTCTCTATGAATAGATCCCACGTGTCTATCCCATTTGGCCTTAAAATCAGGCACGCTGCTGGCCTCAATAACCTGAAGTGGAAGACTATTCCAGCGATCAACCACCCTTTCAGTGAAAAAGAATTTCCTGGTGTCCCCATGCAGTTTCCCGCCCCTGATTTTCCACGGATGCTCCCTTGTTGCCGCGGGACCCTTGAAAAAGAAGATATCTTCTTCCACCTCGATGCGGCCCGTGAGATACTTGAATGTCTCGATCATGTCACCCCTCTCTCTGCGTTCCCTTACAACCCACTCTCAAACTCCTTGGAGTAACAGTAGACAGAGGTTGCACTCTTCAGGTGCAAATCAACAAAATCACACAAAAAACTTTCTTCACCATGCACAACCTTCGCAAAATCAGAAAATTCTTTGAAAAAGAACAATTCAGACTCATAGTTCAATACCTAGTCCTAAGTCTATTGGATTACTGCAATATCCTCTACCTTTCTTGTCCCACCTACCTAATAAAACAACTACAGACCGTGCAGAACGCGGCCCTCAGAATGATCTATTCCCTTGGAAAATTTGACCACATCACCAACGCCTTCCTAGACTCACACTGGCTTCCAATACAAGCCCGCATCCCATTCAAACTATACTGCATGTTATTCAAAACCTTAAACGGAACGGCACCCACCCACCTAAACAACCGTCTAAACAGGAACCTCTCAACCAGACAGAGGAGAACCCAGTCCCCTTTCTCCTACCCCCCTTTTAAAGGAACTAAATGCAAAAAGATATATGACAACTTACTAGCAACACATGCAGCTGAATTGGACCCCACCATCACCAACCTACTGACGGCTTCAACTGACCTCAAGGCTTTCCGCAAAGAAATCAAGACCCTACTATTCAAGAAATTCACCCAAACGTCCTAATCCCTTCCTTTTCCCCTCTCTCCCCCTCTTAGAATCCTCTCATCAAAATTGCTTTAGACCTTACGCCTTTAATTGTAATTTGTATTTCTCTTCCTGGAAATGTCCAGTTATCGTTCTGATGTAATCCGCTTAGAACTGAAAGGTACAGGCGAAATATAAGCCAGTAATGTAATGTAATGTAATGTAATGAGTACAGCTGCAACTTATCCAGCCGTTCCTTGTACGGGAGATCCTCGAGTCCCGAGACCATCCGGGTTACAAGCATTTGCATAGAGACATTCCTGTACCAAACTTTCTATTCCCAAGCTTCTACCTGGATTACCTCAAAGTTACACTTTAAACTCAAGAGCAGCTCCCCAAACAACTCTCCCCTTTTCCCAACTAAAAGTAGTTCCAAACCCCTTTTAAAATGTAGGGTAATTCTATCCTCTTTTACACACCAGTGAAATTCCATACATAAGAACATAAGAATTGCCGCTGCTGGGTCAGACCGGTGGTCCATCGTGCCCAGCAGTCGCTCACGCGGCGGCCCTCTGGTCAAAGACCAGCGACCTAACTGAGACTAGCCCTACCTGCGTACATTCTGCTTCAACAGGAACTTGTCTAACTTCATCTTGAATCCCTCGAGGGTGTTTTCCCCTATGACAGACTCCAGAAGAGCGTTCCAGTTTTCTTCCACTCTCTGGGTGAAGAAGAACTTCTGTACGTCTGTACGGAATTTATCCCCTTTCAATTTTAGAGAGTGCCCTCTCGTTCTCCCTACCTTGGAGAGGGTGAACAACCTGCCCTTATCTACTAAGTCTATTCAAACACCCTATTCCCAACTCAGGGTAGTTCCAACCCTATTCCCGAATCAAGACAGGTCCAACCCACCTTTACAATTCAGGGTAGTCCCAAACCCCTCCTAGGCTACCAAGTACAGTCTTTCTAGGCTTTTATCTGCCTCTGATCTTTTATTCCATTTGGGGCTATCAGTAGCCCTCTCTTCCCCTCTCTCCTTTCTTGGCAGCTCTTTCCTATAGAGGAAAATGGGAAGGTGTTAGTGGAGAGGAAGAGGAGGGAAGCAAGGTGGAGAGGAAGCTATAAAAAGCCAAAAGGGAAGGGAAGGACAAGGAGAGTTCATCACATCAGTAGCAACACCTTCTCAAAATTGTAGATTTGCCCGTAGGAAATGCAGTCTGATTTCTGTATCTTTCCATTCTCAAAAACAGGATAACTGTACACTCTGTTCTTGCTCAAGCAGCTCACAAGACAATTTCTTACAGCAGGGAACCTGGCCACCTTAAATGTCTTTTCTCACCCTTACAACTGGTAATGGAAAACTGCATATCTATATATATAAAATCGGATGTATGTATGTATGTGCCGCGATCACGCAAAAACGGCTTGACCGATTTGAACGAAACTTGGTATGCAGATCCCTCACTACCCGGGATGATATGTTCTGGGGGTCTCGCGGCCCACCTGCACACGTGGGCGGAGCTACAAACAGATAATTGGATTTCACCCATTCATGTCAATGGAAAAAATGTAAAGAGCTGCCAACGCAAAAACGGCTTGCCCGATTTGAACGAAACTTGGTATGCCGATCCCTCACTACCTGGGGTGATATGTTCTGGGGGTCTCACGGCCCACCTGCACATGTGGGCGGAACTACAAACATAAAATCAGATTTCACCCATTCATGTCAATGGAAAAAATGTAAAACAGCTGCCAACGCAAAAACGGCTTGCCCGATTTGAACGAAACTTGGTATGCAGATCCCTCACTACCTGGGGTGATATGTTCTGGGGGTATCGCGGCCAACCTGCACACCTGGGCGCAGCTACAAACAGAAAATCAGATTTCACCCATTCATGTCAATGGAAAAAAATGTAAAAAGCTGCCATTCTCACAGTAATTCACAAACGGCTTGACCGATTTGAACGAAACTTGGTATGCAGATCCCTCACTACCTGGGGTGATATGTTCTGGGGGTCTCGCGGCCCCCCTGCACACATGGGCGGAGCTACAAACAGAAAATCAGATTTCACCCATTCATGTCAATGGAAAAAATGTAAAAAGCTGCCATTCTCACTGTGACCAATTTGGACGAAACTTGGTATGCAGATCCCTCACTACCTGGGGTGATATGTGTCAGCCTAGAGGCCTCTGGGAGATTATATCAATTTGACCCTGGCATGGGAAGGCAGATAGACCCTTAGTGCAGGGAAACTGTTTTAAGTAGCCCTGATTGATATATTTTAAGTTTCAAGTAGCCCTGATTGAATCATGGCTAGCTAAAAGGTGTTAATGCCTGATTAAGAGGGTGCTTAGGACAAGGGTGCACAGATCAAGCCAGAGACTTAATCCCATCAGGTTTCTCACCCTCCTTTGTTAATTAAATTAACCATTGTCTCAAACAGTTTACAAATTCTAAACAGAAAGATACTGGGAGATACAATATTTTCTCTATTCAGAATAAGATTCCAAGGTATAAAAGCCTGCTCTCTGCTCTATCAAGTTATCTCTCTCTTTTTCTATGGAGCTATCAGGAGAGGGGTCTTCACTCTCTCTCTCTCTCTTTCTGTCTAACTGTCTCTTGGCTCTTTGCTTGGCACTCTGGTTCTGTCTTGGCTCTCCCTCTCTCTGTCTATCCTTCCCTTTATCTATGGAACACGAAGCTTCCTAGAACTACAAGCTTCTATGTCCCTCTTTACCTCTGACCTCTGTAAGGCAATGAGACTGCTTGCTCTTTGCTTAAGTGTAATGCTCTCTGCTTAATTGTAATGCTTATAAATATTACTTTTCTGTAAGACTATTTCTATAATATATTCTTTATGCAAACACCCCTGGCTGTGCTTCTTATTTGATTCTATCCCTAATGAAACTTCTGTGAAGGAACTGAACCTGGGACCTGGCGTTTGTCAGTACGCCTTTCACTTAACCCCTACCACCTAATATTGTGGGGGCCACTTTCTAACTGACATTTTGGGGGCTTTGTCTCGGTCCTTCCTGATGATTTCATTTGGGTAAGTAGAATTTAAGTTTTTTTTAATGCACTGTGCAATAGGATTATGTATAGACAGAGTGATATAGAAATCAAAAGTCCTTGGAAAACCCTTAGATTGATTGTACGTTAGACTGGATGACACACTGTTGAAAAGTTCCAGTAATATTGTGGGGTTTTTATACTTGGTGAGATTTTATTTCAATTTTTGATTGATAGACAGAGTGAGATAGAAATCAAAAGTCCTTTTGGAACCCTTAAATTGTTTTAGACTGGATGACACAATTGTGAAAAGTTTCAGTAATATTTTGAGTTTTATATTTGGTGAGATTTTACTATCAAAAGTCTTTGTAGTTTACCTGGGCCAGTTTGCATTGTATGATTTGCTATTATATGCTTGCTAGGGTGTTGCATGTAAGAATATTTGAGCTGCTCTGAAGAAAAGCAGGGTTCAAAGTGAAAACAGTCACTCAATTAAGACACACCACATCTGTACTAACTTTTACTTTTTTTACCTTGTGCTTTTAATTCTATTTCTTGTCAGTCTCTGCCCTGGTGAAAGGCCCAGTGCACACTGGACTGGAACTGGCAGCTGACACCTCTGCTCTTCTATATTTTATCCTGCTAAACTTCTGCCTGTAAATTTCAGGTAGTAACCAGTGTGGGCATAAGTGTATTATTTATGCCAATGACTCTTGCCTAACACGCTTTACCTCGCTTTTCTACCTATTAACTAAAGTCTCCCTCCTTCATAAGTGGGAGCATTTCAATCTCAAAGGCTACACACAGACAGGGACATTTAGAAGCCCATTCTCTCTCATGAAATATAGGAGCAAGGCCCACGAACCAAGGCAGACTTCTGCAGCCTCAAATATGAACCCTTTTGATTTTCAAGAACTCACAGATATTGTACACAAATATTTTGACAAGAAAGGGGGTCCATATGAGGGTAATTTTCCAGAAAACACATGGCACGATATTCAGAAACAAATGGTTTCTCATTCTCAGGAGTTTAGAAAGAAAACAGATAAACGCAAATGCCTTTTCATTCAGGGCTTATGTAGAGGACTTATTAGCCTAAGACAAGATAATACTGACTTGAACACTCAGTGCCATCAGCTGTCCAAAGACTTAGATGAGGCACAAATTAATATATCCATGCTAAGAACCCAAATTGTTCAGGCCACAAATACCTTTTTAACTGTAAATGAACAATTAGAAGAGGCCAAGGCAGAATTAAAGTATTTAAAGTCAAAATGTGCCTTACAGATTCTGCCGTCTGTACCTGTGCCACCATCACCATATAATCCATGTAGTCAGTTTATAGAGAAACAGAAAACCATTTTTGTAGCAGGTCAGAGAAAGGGTAAACTAGCTACAGATGTAGAACAGGAAGAAGACCCGACAAACGAAAGTGAGGAAAATTCATTACCAGGCCAGAGCAATACCAATAGTACCCCTATAAGTGACACAGCTCCAGTAACTGTAGTGCTGCAGGGACATATGAAAGATAGTGACATTGAAAGAATAGTAGAGAAAGTGGGCCCTATGCCTTTTAACATAAATGAATGGTGCAAATGGGCTATTGACATACTGATTCACTGGGGTCTAGGGAAATACAAAAGGAACAATGCAGATTTTGATAAGCTTATGCACCTAGCCCTGGGTCCACATTATTATAAATTTGGATCTCTTGTTCATCCATACCAATTTGTAAAGATGGGCATCGAACAACTATTTCGCTGCACTTCTTTGCAAGTACTTAGAACTCTTTCACCCCTGCCAAGTGATACACCAGAGCAGTTTGCATATAGAGTGTGGGTAATCAACGCGGTACTTAACGAACATGAACATTGGCCCATTTCCTCAGATTATGGCCAGAGAGAACATAAAGAATTCCTATTAGAATTATTATCTCCCGAGATTACTAAACACCTTCTGTTGTTCTCGGAGGACCCTAAAACTACACCTTTTGACACCTTACTGCTCAGGATTGGGTCTGTGTGGAAGAGCCAGCCAGCTCAAATTATTTCAGTCTCTGAAGCTAGAAGGTGGCGTGCTGAGGGAGCACCCCAATACAAGAAAACACCACACACAGGAAATAGAGGGCAAGTCAGAGGTAGTTACAGAAATTCCTCCACTTACATTCCCTTCCATGAACTCAGAGACCAAAAGGAAAAATTAGAAAAAGAGAAAATGAAATGGGAACAGGATCGTCACACAATGCAGATAGAATTGGACAGGGTAAAAAGTGATTTGACAGCTAGGAACAACAGTGCTAGTCCATAGGGATGTCCTGACTCTCTGTGTCCGAATGCCAAGGTGACTCAGGCCTTCACAGCCCAGCCAGACTCCTTTCACTTACCTGTGGACTCACTTTTGGAGACACAGGATAAGGGAAAGAAGTCAGACTCAGAATTCAGCTTGAGGAATGTTGCACCTTTGATTTTGGACACTTCCGACAGCCCCAATGTTAATACTACCATAGAGGGTCAGGATAAATTAACGTTAATTGATACAGGGGCTAGAATCCATTTCACAGATAGAGCGCCTCCTACTGGAGATCAGAAAAATATGGAAATTTGTGAGATTCAGGGTCTAAATGACAAAGCTTCAAAGTGTGTGTCTATCCCACAAAAGGAACAAATGAAAGACATTGTAGAAACTACTGCCAGCATGAGTGAGAATACAGGCAAAGAAATAGTTGAGGTGACTGGTCTTGCATTAGGTACAGGAATTCTAAATGCTTCTAAACCTTTGGTTCACAAGGTTATTCCTGTGCAGTTAGCCACACAATGCTGCCTGCCAGTGCAGAAGCATGATCATAGTGTAACTCACTCAGAGGCTGCAGATCTTTCAGTTTGGGTACAAGATTGTGGGAAAAGGTACACAGAAATTTTGTTTGAGGGCAAAGATCCTGCACCACAAACACAGCAACCAGTACTTCCTCCAGCAACAGAACTGGCGCCTAAGATGGAGGAGAGAGGTCTGAGTGGACCTATCTCTTTAGCATGTGGCTCTCCAACTGGGTCATTTGCTAATTCAGAGGGCTCTGTTAGGCTCACTATACACTCTCAGGCCCTAACTAAGACTTCAAAGCCAGTAGTACCAGTGGCAGCCTCTCACTCTGAAATGACTGTGACATTTAACCCTAAATGTGCATTTTTCTCTGTCCTAGACATGACTAATGATTTTCGGAATTTGCCCCTTGCCTCTGAATGCCAGGACACAACAGTGCAGACAAAAGAAGACAAATCTAGCCTGCACCTGACTTCTGCACCGCAGTGCCCACTCCTCCGAGTGCAGTGGGACCCAGGTGGCAGACATGTGGTCCAGGTCGGCCTGAATGGAACATGGACAAAGTTTGCTCTAAGTGACCTTGAGGTTGCTGCTAATTTAAAATGTTTTTTTCTTTTTCCTAGCAGCAGTTCGGATATAGCCATCCCAGACCAATTTTGGCACAAAGATATTTCTAGTGTTTTCCAAGGTTCCTCTTTATCACTGCAGAGATAAAGATGTTCCAAAGAAGATATTAGCTTTATGCCTTTTCTGAATATGAGATGGTTATGATATGCATTATTTGTACTACTCAGGTGTTCATCTTTGCTGTGTTTTTCTATAACAATGTGTTTATTTGCAGAGTTAAATTAAGCCCTGAACACTTGACAGATGGAAGAATAATGCCGACGCCTCAAAATTTGTGTTTTATGTTGTCTGTGCTATGTGGTCTGTCTTTTTGTCTATTTGTTTTAGTTTAGGGGGTACCCCAGGATACATAACATTGGCCATTTCTAGAGCTCTTTTCCCCAATTTTTTTTTAACTAGCCCAATTGCGCAATGTTCTTTTTTTCCCTATAATTTGCATATGCTAAATGTAGCTTAGTTAGGGGTTATATTTTTAAGAAAAGGTTTTATTCTATATCTATACCATGTTTATTCTATGCTCCTCATTAGATTCAGTACACATTTCTGACATAATTTTTTTTATATATACATTCAGTACAGAATTATGGTTTCTCTGAATTGCCATAAGTTATATGCAGCACACAAAAACATATCTTTTTGGAATGTCTGATTAAGAACCTTAAGTACCTGATTATTGTCTGTCTTTTGCCATAACTATAACAAGTAAATGCATTAATATTGTTACATGTTGCCACATTCAGTACAGGCAACTAGTCTCTCTCTCTCTCTATGCATTCAGTACAGGCAACCTGGTTTCTCTCTCTCTACATTCAGTACAGGCAACATGTTTTCTCTTCCATTTTCTATCTCTTATTTGAATCACACTGGAGTACAGCTGCTGATTGATATCAGGACTCTTTTCAAATCCCTCCCTGTATGCACAGACATCATTTCATCTCAAGGGCGAACACCACCAGTTTCCAGTGACTTGACTGATCCTGTGCAAACATCAGATCCTGTGCAAACATCCTTTCATTTCAAGTGTGAACCTCATCAGTTTAAAGAGACTGCCGGTTCCTGCTGGACTAATTCATCTTCATGCACCCTGACTGCAAAGACTTTTCCACACATGCTGTACACAATGTTTCCTGTTCATCGGATATAGCCACCTTCCTAAGAACGCTTTGCTGTACAATTCCACCTATTTAACCTATTCTATGGACATTCCAGACTTTATTTCATATGCTGTACATCCACTACCTCTTGGTATGGGCAACGAGATATTTCAAAAGCTGCTGAACTTTACTGAACTCCATACTTACATTGAACAACTTAAGAAAACCTCCAAAGAAGTGAATCATACTATCACTTTTGAAAATGGACAGATTGCACAAACTGTAGAAAATTTGCTACGAGACGCTCGTGTCTCAGTTTGGGAACTTTTCTTTGGGTATTCGCCCACTGCAAACCACGTATTTAATGTTTTAATTCACCCTATCATTATCTTAATTATTGTACAAATTTTGTTATGTATTATTATGATTTTTCTTTGCTGTAAAGTGAAACACATGTACATTTCTTTACAACGCTTATCATACAAGCTTCCCTCTAACTTTTAAGGCAGTTATACATGTATTTCCAGTATCTTTTCTGACACTTGCTAATTTGGTCCTAATTTGGTTTTAATTTGGCATGGCCTATTGCATTACCATTACCAGGGTCAGATATAATATTATCCCATATCCCATACTTAGATACTCTCTCTTATGACATCTTGGTACCTTTATACCTGAACCTCCTGAAAAAGCTTCATCCATTATGCACCGTTCACTCGCTCAACGACGGGTAAGATATAGGCATACTGGGATCCCCGCCCAGATTATGGCCTATACGACCTAAGACAGAGGTTTGAACTCGTAATGGGAACTGTTTACAACCTATCTTCATAGCTTGGAGATTCTGCAAGACAGGGGACGTACTGTTGGAAGTAAGCGAGGGTACCACAAGCTTGCCCTCATTTCAAAGAATAAAAATAAAAATAAAAAAATTATGGGAGATGTCAGCCTAGAGGCCTCTGGGAGATTATATCAATTTGACCCTGGCATGGGAAGGCAGATAGACCCTTAGTGCAGGGAAACTGTTTTAAGTAGCCCTGATTGATATATTTTAAGTTTCAAGTAGCCCTGATTGAATCATGGCTAGCTAAAAGGTGTTAATGCCTGATTAAGAGGGTGCTTAGGACAAGGGTGCACAGATCAAGCCAGAGACTTAATCCCATCAGGTTTCTCACCCTCCTTTGTTAATTAAATTAACCATTGTCTCAAACAGTTTACAAATTCTAAACAGAAAGATACTGGGAGATACAATATTTTCTCTATTCAGAATAAGATTCCAAGGTATAAAAGCCTGCTCTCTGCTCTATCAAGTTATCTCTCTCTTTTTCTATGGAGCTATCAGGAGAGGGGTCTTCACTCTCTCTCTTTCTGTCTAACTGTCTCTTGGCTCTTTGCTTGGCACTCTGGTTCTGTCTTGGCTCTCCCTCTCTCTGTCTATCCTTCCCTTTATCTATGGAACACGAAGCTTCCTAGAACTACAAGCTTCTATGTCCCTCTTTACCTCTGACCTCTGTAAGGCAGTGAGACTGCTTGCTCTTTGCTTAAGTGTAATGCTCTCTGCTTAATTGTAATGCTTATAAATATTACTTTTCTGTAAGACTATTTCTATAATATATTCTTTATGCAAACACCCCTGGCTGTGCTTCTTATTTGATTCTATCCCTAATGAAACTTCTGTGAAGGAACTGAACCTGGGACCTGGCGTTTGTCAGTACGCCTTTCACTTAACCCCTACCACCTAATATTGTGGGGGCCACTTTCAAACTGACAATATGTTCTGGGGGTCTCGCGGCCCACCTGCACACGTGGGCGGAGCTACAAACTGAAAATCAGATTTCACCCATTCATGTCAATGGAAAAAATGTAAAAAGCTGCCATTCTCACAGTAATTCACAAACGGCTTGACCGATTTGAACGAAACTTGGTATGCAGATCCCTCACTACCTGGGGTGATATGTTCTGGGGGTCTCGCAGCCCACAACTCTATGTTGCTTGCTCAAGGGTGGGTTCACCCAAGAATTTATATGTTCTTGCTCCAGGAGGTGAAACTAAAATTGTTGTTTATAATCAAGTTTTGCGTTAGTTGTATTATATTCATTTTGTCAAATATTTCACATTATAATTTGAATATATGTGTGTGTGTGTATGTATATATGTTCCAGCATAACTCTTCAATGCATGGACAGATTTCAACCAAACTTGACATACACATTACTTACTATCTGAGGACAAACACTGTGGGGGTGGGAAGGGGGGGGATATGTAAAAATGATTGAAAATGACAGATTTTAGTATCTACCCCATAGTGTTTTCGGGCTCACACATGAATACTCAGCATAACTCTGAAACGCATGGAGAGATTTCAACCAAACTTGGTACACATATGACTTACTATCTGGGGAAAAATATTGTGCAGGTGGGACGGGGTAAAATACTGTGGGGGTGGGAAGGGGGTGATATGTTAAAATTATCAAAAGCGACAGATATTAATGTCCAACCCATAGTTTTCGGGCTCGCAGAGATGAATACCGACACTCCCGATGCCGTTTAAGTCTAAGTTCAGCCCCATAGAGAGGGACATTCCTTTGGGACATGTGGAGGGTAGGGGGTTGGGACATGGAGGTGGGGCATATGGGACATGTGTGGGGGGTAACGTGGGGGGTGGGACATGTGGGACATAGGGGGGTGGGACATGTAGGGGGTTGGACATTTTGGGATAAATAAATATCCGGGCAACGCCGGGTTATCAGCTAGTTTTCAATATAAAAATAAATCTTTTGATGAAAACCCCATTAGCCAAGACTCAATTCACCCTTAAGAAATTATAGACATTTCTGGTAGAAAGTAGAGAATGACACGGTGGCTTTTACCCATGGTAAGTCGCCAAAATGGTGAGGGAAAAACAGTGTTCACCGAGGCTACAGGGCAAGGCCATTCACCGCCCCGTGGAACGGTGAATGGCCTTGTCTCCGCAGTTAAGGGAGGGAACGCACGCGGTCACCGAATGCGCTCCCTCCCTCCTTACTAATGATCACCACTGCTGCCACTGCCTGATCGCCGCCACCGCCCCGTCCGAGCATCTCCCTTTCTTCTCCCTTCCCCATATCTTTCTGGCTGGTGATTTCTAAATTTCCTTCCTACGAGCAACAGGAGCGTCGAAGTTGCATTTAGCTGCCATAAAGGTCATCTCTGACTCAACCAGAAGTTGCATCAGAGACGACATTTCCTGCAGCCACACGCAATTCATAGGAAGGAAATTTAGAAATCGCCCACCATGAAGGTAAGGGGCAGGGAGGGAGAAAGGGAATAAATGTGGAATGGAGAGGAACAGACGCTGAAGGGAACTGGAGAATGTGGGGTGGGGAGGAACAGACACTGAAGGGAACTGGGAAAGGGAGAGAGGAAAGGTGGGATGGAGAAGAACAGATGCTGAAGGGAAATGGGGAAGAGAGAGTGGGGAAAAGATGCTGAAGGGAACTGGAGAAGGGAGAGAGGGTAGGAAGGTGGGGTGGAGAGGAACAGACACTGAAGGGAAATGGGGAAGGGAGAGAGGGAGGGAAGGTGGGGTGGAGAGAAACAGATGCTGAAGGGAAATGGGGATGAGAGTGGGGAGAAGACGCTGAAGGGAAATGGGGAAGAGAGAGATTCCAGACTATGGGGGAAGAAGATGGGTGCCAAACCAATTGGGGGGTGGGGGTGGGTGGAGGGAGAGATGGAAGGGAGAGGCACAGTAACAGAGCATATGGAAGAGACAGAGAAGGCAGACAGTGGATGGAAGGAAATGAATGAGGAGAAGATGAGGAAAGTAGAAACCAGCCAACAAAAGTAGAAAAAAAAATTTCTATTTATTTTCTTTTATTTGCTTTAGGATAAAGTAGTATATTATTTGTATTGATAAACATTTATTAACAAAGCCCTGCCAGCTGATTTATAAAATGACAATTGTACAGAATATTGTTTCTTTTTAATAAAATATATTCAGTATAAAACTATTCAGGGATTGTGTGGATGGAATCAGATGGTATGCAGGGATGGGACGGGGACTGAGTTTGCGGGGACGGAACGGGGGATGAGCTCACGGGGACAGGGGCAAAGTTTTTCCCCGTGTCATTCTCTAGTAGAAAGTTATTTGCCAAGTTGCATACACAAAGTAATTCGGTTACAGGGTACACAGACTAGATAGGTACCTAATGTTGTGTATTTTTTTAAAAGGCCACAAATGTGAACACCCTACCACCACCACCAAGAAAAAACCAATGGTGTCAACAATAAGGGTAAATATCAAGCAGTACATTTCTATTGCTGACCTACAAGTGTGTTCATTCTGCTGCCCCTCAATGTCTCTCCTCACTTCTCTCTCCGTATACACCTCCCAGAGAACTCCGTTCCTCAGTTAAGTCACTCTTAGCGTTACCCTTCTCCTCCACTGCCAATTTCAGACTTCGTTCCTTTCATCTAGCTGCCCCCTATGCCTGAAATAAATTATCCACATTTGTCCGTCAAGCCCCTTTCCTTGTTTAAAAGCAGACTGAAAACCCACCTTTTGATATAGCCTTCAATCCTTAACCCTACTCCTCTGATGTCATAATGCCTCATTCCACCAATAAGAGCCAACCTCATCAGTGATGTCACAATGGCTTGATTGTCCTGTATTCCCCTCTGTGCCCCACCAACCCAGCCCACTGATTAACCGTTCCCCTTAAATGTATCCCTGACATCCTGTTTGTCTATCTTGTCTGTTTAGATTGTAAGCTCTTTCAAGCAGGGACTGTCTTCTTTGTGACTCTACAGCGCTGCTTGCGCTGCGACACGCAGCTCCTGATTGGTGAGGCCCGACTTTAGTGCAGGAAGAGGTGGTTGGAGCCTACCGCGAGTGATTTCCTTCACTCGCCGGCATTCCGGTTGCTCTCTCCTGCCCCTCCGGCTGCCCTCGGAAAATCCTGCGAATGACTGGGACCGCGAATTGCCAACCTCGAATGACCAGGGGAACATTGTACTGCAGTGAGGTTAATATATGGTCTGAAGAGATACGATAATGTTTCTATATGCTATACGAAACTTCATTGGCTGCCTATAGAGAAATGTATAGGAGTTTAAAACTGTTTGTCTGATTCATCATATTATACAGGCAGAAGCTTCCGATCATCTCACTTTGTTCTTTTGACATTTCCATTATTCATCTAATGGGCTGAGTAGTGCACGTTTATTGCAGTTTCCCCCTTATAGAGGTATACGTTTTAAATGTCAATTTAATTCTTCTTTTACAAATGCTGCTGTTTTTATTTGGAATGATTTACCTAGGCAAATAAAGACAGAAATTAGTTACTGGAGGTTTCATAAAATGCTTAAAACATTTTTATATGATAGGTTGGTAAAGTTAGTATTTTTATCTAAAGAATTGTACCTTGCCATAAATTGTGGGAGTGCGTGGTGTGTTAGAGCTACAGCCTTGGCACCCTGAGGTTGTGGGTTCAAATCCCACACTGCTCCTTGTGACCCTGGGCAAGTCACTTAATCCCCATTGCTCCAGGTACATTAGATAGAATGGGAGCCCACTGGGACAGTTAGGGAAACATGCTTGAGTACCTGAATAATTTGTAATCCGCATAGAATCGTAGGATATGTAGAATATCAAAATTATTATTTTTTTTTTAATTATTATACCTTCTTTATGATGTAAATCACCTTGAACTACGTAAATGGTATTAGATTAGATAATCCCTTCCATAATTATTTTATTTTAGCAAGGAATGTTAATACACAACCCTTGTGCTCTCAGTCAGGACGTGTTACTATCGCTAATTTTAAAGTTTGTGGAGTTAGGGTTGGACCAGCATATGATGGAGGCCGAAGACACATTAATCCACTCATGCAACACTTTTTTTCTTATATCTATCTCTTTATTTTGATTTATTTCCCACCCTCCCAGAAAGCTCAGGGCGGGTAACAGTAGAACAAACACAGAGCCGGGAGGGTTACAGAAAATGGAGGGCGCTTAGGCACAATATTAGAGGCTAACAAGTTATCATCGAGGAGAAATGAGCCGGATCTGTGGCTGTGTATCTAAGGACTAGGTGAGGCTGACAAGTTATCATTTATAGAGGGATTGTGAAGGGATTATAATTTGGAAGGAAAATAAGGTTTGGTATTTACCTTTCTTGTTGATAGATTGTGTTTTATAAAGGCACCAAATGCATCCGACTGCAAATGAACACTGTTTTAATGCTTTCAGGCAGTATATAAGAAACATTTTATAAAAATATCCCTCCTGAAAACTCCTGCACAATATTATTCATACTCTGAGGCAGGCATAATTAGAGAATGGCACGTGGACAAATTTTTCCCCATCCTTATGAGTTCTTTTCCTGCCCCATTCCTAAAAGCTCCATCCTCATCTGCACAAGCCTCAAGCACTTTAAAATCCTAAGTAGCAACATTCTAGAGCTGAGATTGTGATGTCATAATGCCTCATTCCACCAATGCCTCAGCTCCGTCCTCATCTGCACAAGCCTCAAACACTTTAAAATCCTAAGTAGCAACATTCTAGAGCTGAGATTGTGATGTCATAATGCCTCATTCCACCAATGCCTAAGCTCCGTCCTCATCTGCACAAGCCTCAAACACTTTAAAATCCTAAGTAGCAACATTCTAGAGCTGAGATTGTGATGTCATAATGCCTCATTCCACCAATGCCTAAGCTCCGTCCTCATCTGCACAAGCCTCAAACACTTTAAAATCCTAAGTAGCAACATTCTAGAGCTGAGATTGTGATGTCATAATGCCTCTTCCACCAATGCCTAAGCTCCGTCCTCATCTGCACAAGCCTCAAACACTTTAAAATCCTAAGTAGCAACATTCTAGAGCTCAGATTGTGATGTCATAATGCCTCATTCCACCAATGCCTAAGCTCCGTCCTCATCAGCACAAGCCTCAAACACTTTAAAATCCTAAGTTGCAACATTCTAGAGCTGAGATTGTGATGTCATAATGCCTCATTCCACCAATGCCTCAGCTCCGTCCTCATCTGCACAAGCCTCAAACCCTTTAAAATCCTAAGTAGCAACATTCTAGAGCTCAGATTGTGATGTCATAATGCCTCATTCCACCAATGCCTAAGCTCCGTCCTCATCTGCACAAGCCTCACTTTAAAATCCTAAGTAGCAACATTCTAGAACTCAGATTGTGATGTCATAATGCCTCATTCCACCAATGCCTCAGCTCCGTCCTCATCTGCACAAGCCTCAAACACTTTAAAATCCTAAGTAGCAACATTCTAGAGCTGAGATTGTGATGTCATAATGCCTCATTCCACCAATGCCTAAGCTCCGTCCTCATCTGCACAAGCCTCAAACACTTTAAAATCCTAAGTAGCAACATTCTAGAGCTGAGATTGTGATGTCATAATGCCTCTTCCACCAATGCCTAAGCTCCGTCCTCATCTGCACAAGCCTCAAACACTTTAAAATCCTAAGTAGCAACATTCTAGAGCTCAGATTGTGATGTCATAATGCCTCATTCCACCAGTGCCTAAGCTCCGCCCTCATCCGCACAAGCCTTGAACCCTTTGAAATCCTAAGTAGCAACATTCTAGAGCTCAGATTGTGATGTCATAATGCCTCATTCCACCAGTGCCTAAGCTCTGCCCTCATCCGCACAAGCCTCAAACACTTTAAAATCCTAAGTAGCAACATTCTAGAGCTCAGATTGTGATGTCATAATGCCTCAGCTCTGTCCTCATCTGCACAAGCCTCAAACCCTTTAAAATCCTAAGTAACAACATTCTAGAGCTCAGATTGTGATGTCATAATGCCTCATTCCACCAATGCCTCAGCTCCGTCCTCATCTGCACAAGCCTCAAACACTTTAAAATCCTAAGTTGCAACATTCTAGAGCTCAGATTGTGATGTCATAATGCCTCAGCTCCGTCCTCATCTGCACAAGCCTCAAACCCTTTAAAATCCTAAGTAACAACATTCTAGAGCACAGATTGTGATGTCATAATGCCTCATTCCACCAATGCCTCAGCTCCGTCCTCATCTGCACAAGCCTCAAACACTTTAAAATCCTAAGTTGCAACATTCTAGAGCTGAGACTGTGATGTCATAATGCCTCATTCCACCAATGCCTAAGCTCCATCCTCATCTGCACAAGCCTCAAACCCTTTAAAATCCTAAGTAGCAACATTCTAGAGCTGAGATTGTGATGTCATA
Source organism: Geotrypetes seraphini (assembly GCF_902459505.1). Lineage (NCBI taxonomy): Eukaryota > Metazoa > Chordata > Amphibia > Gymnophiona > Dermophiidae > Geotrypetes > Geotrypetes seraphini. The sequence goes on from NC_047085.1 coordinate 18,251,500, forward strand.
ATGCCTCATTCCACCAATGCCTAAGAGCCAGCCTCATCAGTGATGTCACAATGGCTTGATTGTCCTATACTTGGCTCACATAAGAACATAAGAATTGCCATTCTGCAACATACTGAAGGTCCATCAAGCCCAGCATCCTATTTCCAACAGTGGCCAACACAGGACCCAAGTACCTAGCTAGATCCCAAGTAATAAGCAGTAGATTTCCCCAAGTCATCTCAAAAATGGCCCATGGACCTCTCCTTTAGGAAATTATCCAAACCTTTTTAAAACCCTGCTAAGCTAACTGATCTCACTTCATTCTCTGGCAACGAATTCCAGAGTTTAATTACACACGGTGAAAAGAAATATTATCTCTGGTTTGTTTTAATCTACTACTTAGTAACTTCATTGCATGCCCCCTAGTCCTAGTATTTTAGGAAACATTAAACAAGCAATTCACATCTACCCTTTCCACTCCACTCAGTATTTTATAGGACCTCTATCATAATCACGCCTGAGCCGTCTCTTCTCCAAGCTGAAGAGCCCTAGCCACTTTAGCCTCTCCTCATAGGGAAGTCGATCCATCCCTTTTATCATTTTCGTCGCCCTTCCCTGTACCTTTTCTAATTCCGCTATTTCTTTTTTTTTTTAGATACGTTGTCCAGAATTGCACACGATATTCAAGCTGCAGCCGTACCATAGAGCAATACAAGGGCATTATAACATTTTCATCTTTGTTTTCCATTACTTTCTTGATAATTCCTTCTATTTGCTTTCTTAGCCGTCGCCACACATGGAGCTGAGGGTTTCAACGTATCCTCAATGATGATACCTCGATTCTTTTCCTGGGCAGCGACTCCTAACACAGAACCCTGCATCACATAGCTATAGTTTGTTTTCCTCTTTCTCACATGCATCGCTTTCCACTTGCTCACATTGAACGTCATCTGCCATTTTGATGCCCAGTCTCACAAGGACTCATGTTTGCAGGTCATGTTTCTGTTTAGAGATTGGAGATATTTCTATGTTCCAGGAGGGTTCACATATTTGTACTGAAATGAGAGTTTGAGTGCGAATTGAAGCTGGGTCCCTGTTCACTGTCCACTGCATTGACCACTAGACCAGTGTTCTTCAACCACCGGTCCATGGACCAGTGCCGGTCCACAGAAATTTCCTGCCGGTCCACAGGGCCAGCACGTGCATCAGGCCCAAAACAGTGTTCTTCAACCGTCGGTCCATGGTGCGATCGATGCGGCGTTTTCTTCAAGCCAGATCCCTCTTCCTAACTGATTCAGTGCACAAAGCCACGGGTAGCGGCTCCTACGGGCATTCTGCGCCTGAACCGGAAGCCTTCTCTCTGACGTTGCAACGTCAGAGGGAAGGCTTCCAGATGAGGCACGGGATGTACAAGGTGCAATTAATACTATTATGGGGGCGGGGTCTGAGGTGGAGATGGACGGGGTCTGGCCCATGACTTAGCCCCGTGTTCTTCAACCGCCGGTCCACAGACCGATGCCGGTCCACAGAATAATTCTTTTATTTCTGCTGGTCCATAGGTGTAAAAAGGTTGAAAAACACTGCACTAGACTACTCCATCCACCTACTTACTGCTTTCTTAGGAATTGCCATAATATCTGGAGCTGTCAAACAGCCTGGTATCTACTGCTACTATCTCATCTTTGGGAGTTGGGAGGGGATCAGTGACCACTGGGGGACTTGGGTGGGGGGTCATGTCTTCATCCCTTCCAGTTTTTAGCTAGTCAGTTGGGGCACCTTTTTCAGTTGTGAATGAAACAGATCTAGATTAAAAAAAATAAAAAAATAAAAAAAATAAAAAACATACTACTTTTCTGCCCTGGACCTTTTTTCTGTTACATTATCACAAAAAAAAGATCCAGAGTGTAAGCCTGCCCAAGTCCCACACAACACATATCTCTAACATGCTCCTTTGCTATTTTGATGAACTCAGTGAAAAAAAATGCCCCAATTCCGCGTTACCAAAAAGTTCTACGCGGTTTACAAAAGATTATAAACATTAAACATAATTGTATATTTGAATGAGTCAGCTAGTCAGGTATTTGGAGAAAAGGTAGGTTTTTAGCTGTTTTCTAAAATGTCTGTAAGAAACAGCTGTGAGCAACAATGATCGAAATTCTTTTTCATGAGAAGCTGCCTGAGATGCTAAAGAGTGATTTAGGAATTTCTTGCTTTTACAACCTTTTACAGAAGGGAAATTGAACGGAGCGTGAGTTTTTCTACTGCATTTGTGCGTAGCTATGGAAAAACTATTAGTCAGATAAGTAGGGATAAGTTGAGATTTACATGTTATGGCGGAAAAAACCCTCATACATGTGCTGCTTCAGAGATTTTTTTTCTTTTACAAATGAGTGCAATAATCCTTCTTGTTACATCAACAAAATAGAGGACAAAAGGCGTAGGTTAGTGGTCAGATTCTACTTGATCTACTGACACTCCTTCACCTTCTACTGCCCCAGGCTTATGTTCTTAGTTAAATCTTATTCACAATTAAATAATAAGAACATAACATAAGAACATAAGAATTGCCATCTCCGGATCAGACCCATGGTCCATCGAGTCCGGCGATCCGCACACGCGGAGGCCCAGTCAGGTATACACCTGATGTAGTTTTACCACCCATATCCCTCTATGCCTCTCATAAGGAGATGTGCATCTAATTTGCCTTTGAATCCTAGCACAGTGGATTCCTTAATAACCTCCTGTGGAAGAGCATTCCATGCGTCCACCACTCGCTGCGTAAAGCAGAACTTCCTGACATTTGTCCTGGACTTGTCACCCCTTAGTTTCAAACCATGTCCTCTTGTCCGTGTCACATTGGACAATGTAAATAATTTGTTTTTCTGCTCTATTTTATCGATGTCTTTCAGTATTTTGAACGTCTCTATCATATCCCCTCGCAGCCTCCTCTTCTCAAGGGAGAACAATCCTAGTTTCTTGAGTCGTTCCTCGTATTCCAATTTCTCCATACCTCTTATTAGTTTCGTTGCTCGTCTCTGCACCCTCTCCAGCAGTTTTATATCCTTCTTTAGGTTGGGAGACCAATGTTGTACACAGTATTCCAAGTGTGGTCTGACCATTGCTCTATAAAGCGGCATTATGACTTTCTCCGATCTACTCGTGATTCCTTTCTTTATCATGCCCAACATTCTGTTTGCTTTCTTTGCCGCTGCCGCACATTGTGCCGACGGCTTCAGGGTCCTATCTATCAGTACACCCAGGTCCTTTTCTTGTTCGCTCTTACCCAGAGTTGCTCCTGACATTCTATACTCGTGTTCCTTATTCTTACTACCTAAATGCATTACTTTGCTTTTCTCCACGTTGAACTTCATCTGCCATTGCTCTGCCCATTTCTCTAGCTGATACAAGTCGCTCTGGAGTTCCTCGCTATCTTCCTGCGATCTGATTTCCCGGCATAGCTTTGTGTCGTCTGCAAACTTAATGATCTCACTGGATATTCCGCCTTCCAGGTCATTGATATATATATTAAATAGAATCGGCCCAAGTACCGAGCCCTGGGGCACACCACTAGTCACTTTCTCCCAGTCTGAGAACTTCCCATTTATGCCCACTCTCTGCTTCCTGTTTTCCAGCCATTTGCCTATCCACCTTTGTATATCTCCCTCTATTCCATGGCTTTGTAGTTTCCTGAGAAGTCTTTCATGCGGAACTTTGTCGAATGCTTTCTGGAAGTCCAAATAAATTATGTCCACTGGCATTCCACTATCAATTTGCTTGTTCACGGTCTCAAAAAATTGAAGCAAATTCGTTAAACATGATTTCCCTTTCCTGAACCCATGTTGACTGGGTTTCAGCAAGTCGTGTGTATCTAAGTGCCGGACTATGCTATCCTTGATCAGTGCTTCAACCATCTTTCCAGGGACAGACGTAAGGCTCACTGGTCTGTAGTTGCCCGGTTCTCCTCTCGATCCTTTTTTGAAAATTGGCGTGACATTCGCTATCTTCCAGTCATCTGGTATCTGTCCAGTTCTGATTGTCAGATTGGTGAGTTTTTGCAATAACTCTCCGATTTCAATCTTCAATTCTTTTAAGACTCTCGGATGAATTCCATCCGGTCCAGGGGATTTGTCACTTTTAAGTTTGTCGATCTGGTAGTATATCTGGTCCAACTCCACTTCAACTGTGGTGAGGCTGTCTTCCATTACTCCATTAAACACTTTCATTGCCTCTGGTATTTTTGCAGTATCCTCCTCCGTAAAGACAGACGCAAAGAAGGAATTTAGTTTGTCCGCAATTTGTTTATCTTCCTTAATGTACCCTTTTCTTCCCTGGTCGTCCAGGGGTCCCACCGCCTCTTTTGCGGGTTTTTTCCCTTTCACGTATCTAAAGAAGGGCTTGAAGTTCTTGGCCTCTTGCGCTATTTTTTCTTCATAGTCCTTTTTGGCATCCCTCACCGCCTTGTGACATTTACTTTGTAAAAATGTGCTTTAAAACTTGTGCATCTCCGGGCATCCAATTTACAAATGAATTAGTTATTACACCCTCATTGCAAGAAGGTGCGCCATGCCCTGAAAACTGATATGCCAGAAATTTAACTCCTGGGCCACAGGTGGGGTGAAGTGTACTAGCATTTCCAGGGTTAGGATTAGTCTGTAGTGTTGTCAGAGTGGTTCTGGAGAAAGGGTTGTGAGTAGAGAATGACACGGTGACAAAATTCATCACCGTTCCCGTCCCCGCGGATAACCGCGGGAAACCATCTTCATGTCATTCTTTAAGGAGAGAGGGAAGAATCAGAGTATGAATGGCCACAACCACTGACCCGCAAGCTTTGCTTTGAAGAATGCTGGTGTAGAAGGACTGAGGTTGAAACAGACACTATAGAATGACAGTCTCTGGTATCCAGAGCAGATATTGTGATGTCATAATGCCTCATTCCACCAGTGATGTCACAATGGCTTCATTATCCTTGGCTCACATAAGAATCAGAGTATGAATGGCCACAACCACTGACCCGCAAGCTTTGCTTTGAAGAATGCTGGTGTAGAAGGACCGAGGTTGAAATAGACACTAGAAAATGACATGAGATTTTCAGACCTAAAAAATGGCTAAGCAAGTGGGAAAACAGTAAATCAGAGACTTCCAGCATTACAACTAACTACACCCTTTCAATCATTTACTCACCACCACTCACCCACCCACTTAGTCTGCATCCATCTACCAACCCCACCCCCCCCATCCATACTCTCATTAACTGAACTAGAGAATGGGTGAGATTACTTTTTAGGTTGCAATAGGCTAGTAAGTGGCAGGAGTTATAGGTGAGGAGTAGGATAGTAGATAGGTTGGAGAGAGACAATTAGATGGCCAAATGTTATTAGATAATGAATTCTAATGGTAGGCTTAGCTATTCAATGCTAATAGAAGGTTCCAACCACAGTATATATATTGGGGTAAAATGTTCTAAACTACCCCTGAAATACCTTCTATATAATATTGCTTCAGACCCTCTAAAATGCCACCAAGTGTTCAATTAAATTTTCATGAGACTTGGTTTTATGCATCCGAATCTTCATAAGGTCATTCTATAAATAAATTATCAACTTTTTTGTTTTCTTGATTTTATACTTTTTTATACTTTTTTAACAACTTTTGAAAAGATATGCATCTTGTCAAACACATCGGGAGGTCGCGTCGTGAAGTCTGAATATTATCAAGGGAATGGAGCCCTGAGGAAGCCCCCCAGGGGTGAAACATGTTGGCAAACATATTCCTTGTTTCTTACCACCTAAGATAAGTACAATATATCTTTTCAAAAGTTCTTAAAAAAGTATAAAAAAGTATAAAATCAAGAAAACAAAAAAGTTGATAATTTATTTATAGAATGACCTTATGAAGATTCGGATGCATAAAGCCAAGTGTCATGAAAATTTAATTGAACACTTGGTGGCATTTCAGAGGGTCTGAAGCAATATTATATAGAAGGTATTTCAGGGGTAGTTTAGAACATTTTACCCCAATATACATACAAATGTTATTAGAAGCATGAGGGTGGGCTACTAGATAGGTGGGATCAGTGACATAGTGAGGGTAGTTTGCACCTGGGGTGCCATGTTCCTCCCCCTTGAATCATCGATTTCCATGGCCCTCTCCCTTGTACCTCATGAAATCTTTACTGACCATAAGCAGCATCTCCTACTCTGCTTGCACCAGCCTCATCCCTCCTTCTGAAGTCACTTCCTGGTCCCCATGAACAGGAAGTAACATCAGAGGGAATGATGAGGCCAGCGTGAGCATTGGATAAAAGATGCTGCTCATGGCGGGCAAAAATTTGAAGAGGTACAGGGAGAGGAAGGAAGAGGAGAGCCACGGATCTAGCCTCCGAGGTCCCCAACCCGGTCTGTTTTTCAGGATTTCCACAATGAATGCATATGAGACTAGTTGCATTCACTGCTTCCATTTTACGCAAATAGATCTTATACAGAATGTGTAAATCCTGAAAATCAGGCTGGATTGTTGACCCGAGAACTGGATATGAAGACCCTTATGTTAGACCCTGTCAGCAGTCTCAGTCATATTCTGGAGTAAGCTTATCCCTGGGAATCCATGGTATGATGAGCTCTAAGTTGTGCCCACATCCGAGATCCATGCCCAAACCTGTGTGCTCAGCTTTTGGTGGCCTACGTAGAATCCAGGGGTTAGTGTGCCCCTGGACACTTCCGTTCCCGGCCAATTAACAGGTTATCCATGGTTAGGGTTACCAGACCCTCCGGATTTCCACAGACATGTCTGGGGCTCTGGATGGCTTTTCAAAACCCAGCACTTTGTCCGGGTTTTGGAAAAGCTGTGTCGGGCAGGGGGAAGTCCGCGCCTGCGCAGCCTTCACCCGAAGATGCATGCGCAGACTCCCTCCCTGCCCGACATGGCAGGCAGTGGGGGCGGGGCTAGAGTGGGCTTAGGGCGGAGTTGGGTGTAACTAGGGGGGCCTGGGGGGCGGGGCTAGGGGTTTCAGGTTTTCCAAAAGGAAAATATGGCAACTCTATCCATGGTTTATAGTGAGGAGAAGGGGGGGGTCAGGCGCAATACTCAATAGGTCCTGCCCCTGAGATTTCATTTAAAAAAAAACAACAAACCACCACTAGGCCCCTAATAATAGCTATGCGCAGACTCCCTCCCTGCCCGACATGGCAGGCAGTGGGGGCGGGGCTAGAGTGGGCTTAGGGCGGAGTTGGGTGTAACTAGGGGGGGCGGGGCTAGGGGTTTCAGGTTTTCCAAAAGGAAAATATGGCAACTCTATCCATGGTTTATAGTGAGGAGAAGGGGGGGTCAGGCGCAATACTCAGTAGGTCCTGCCCCTGAGATTTCATTTTTAAAAAAACAACAAACCACCACTAGGCCCCTAATAATAGCTATGTGGGGCTATCACTGGAGAATGGAGGTATGGCCTAGCCGTTAGAACCCCTGCCTCGGCGCCCTCAGGTTGTGCGTTGCTCCCTGTGACCCTGGGCAAATCATTTCACATGCCATTTGCCCCAGGTACCATAGTTACATTGCAAACCCGCTGAGACAGATAGGGAGAAATACTTGAAGAGTACCTGAATGTAAACTGCCTGAAAATGGGCGCGCCTATATAAATCAAAATAAACAAAATTATGGGACATCTTCATAGCCGGAAGAGTCAAAAACACATTGCTGCCATAGTTGATATGATCCTAGGCAAGCCCGTGTGTGTGGAAAGCTTCTCCGACTACCCTCCTTTGGGTCGCTTTGCTGTTCGTGACATGAGACAGACTGTCGCTGTTGGTGTCATCAAAGCAGTTGAGAAGAAGGCCGGAGGGGTTGGCAAGGTTACCAAGCCCAGAAAGCCCAACCACCCACCTCAGTCTTAACCAGTGGTGGAAGAATGGTCTCTGAACTATTTGTCTTAATTGGCCATTTAAGTTTAATATTAAAAAAGAATGGTTAATGATTACAATGCATCGTAAAAGCATCCAAAGGAAAGGAATGTTCGTGGACCATTTGTTTCGTGACAGTTTTATGTTAGTAGTCCTTTTAAATCAATAATTTTTAAATGGAAGCAACTTGACCAAAATCTGTCACAAAATTTGAGACCATTAAAAAGTTAATGCAAAAAAAAAACAACAACAAAAAAACACCCCACATTGATTAGAAGTAGGGGTGAGAGATCAGAATGGGAGGGCTGTTTTTTGTTTTAATGTAGACAAGTGTGTCAAATGTCGGTCCTCGAGGGCCACAATCCAGTCGGGTTTTCAGGATTTCCCCAATGAATATGCATGAGATCTATATGCATGCACTGCTTTCAATGCATATTCATTAGGGAAATCCTGAAAATCCGACTGGATTGTGGCCCTCGAGGACTGACATTTGACACCCCTGATTTAAAGGCTCCTTTAACTTCCTCCCATGAGCTAGACAACTCACACTTTAGTTAAGCAGGGGTCTCAAAGTCCCTCCTTGAGGGCCACAATCCAGTCGGGTTTTCAGGATTTCCTCAATGAATATGCATGAGATCTAGGTGCATGCACTGCTTTCAATGCATATTCATTGGGGAAAACCCGACTGGATTGCGGCCCTCAAGGAGGGACTTTGAGACCCCCTGCAAGTTTAGTGGGTTAATGTACCACATGGAAAATTAACAGCACCTCTGCAGGTGGTGTTAACTTGCCCTGAATAAAGGAGCTTGCAAAGTTTAACACAAGCTGCATTATTGTTGCATAATGATGGACTGCTTTGTGCGCTTTTGCGTGTGAAGCAGCTCATTATTATTATTTTTTTTAATGTGTGTTGGGCTGAACCTTTTTTGCATTAAGCTCTGCTATTGCCAATTAACATGGTAATGGGTCAATAATGCATATCATTGCCATGATGCAGCTTAGTAAACAGGGCCCTGCGTTTGCTGTAGCCCAACCAATCTAACACTGCCTCAAGACATTTGTTCACATTAATGATGTCTGCCTCATGCAGACTTTTAACCTTCACAATCACTCCTTTAATTAATTTATTTATTTTAATTGGATCCACCACCATTCATACAAGTCCTCGGGGCTGTTTACAATAAGAAAATATGAAACACTGAAGTTGATATTCAAAAGCACTTACAGTGTCAGTGGCAGGACCGCTTTTGAGCAGTTACGGTAATTTTGGCTGTATAACAATTGATATATCCAAAGTTATCTGTCTAAAAAGGATTTGGGTGTTCCAGAGATGGTAATATTTAACTATAAGTCTATGCAGAAATCTTCAGGTCGGCTACGTGGGAAAGCCAAGTAGAACTCTATTGAGAGGCTATTTTACATATATACTTTCGAAGCCGACTTTCTGAATGTCTAGCGAGGCGTTTTGCCGCTTTGCATCCAGAGTTCCAGGAAGGGTGTTTGATCACGTCACCCCTTTTTTCCATGAACTGCACTGGTTACCAGTCGAGACTCATGTGAAATTTAAATTTGTTTGCATTTGTTATAAGGTATTGTTTGGCCTTGTACCTAATTGTCTTCCCCTTCGTATAATTCCCCCCTAACCTCTCCTCATCTCCAGCTATCCTTTCTCGTCAAAACCTCAAGCATGTCAACTGCCTCCCAAACTATAAATCTACTGGAATTGCACTATCCCCTAACTCTACAGCTCCCCAAATTGTAAATCTACTGGAATAGCCCAGTCATCTTTTCTATATTCTATTCACTAAATTGTAATTCTCCAATCTTCTTGTAATCCTCCTGGAAATGTCCAGCTGTTTCTTTTGTAATCCATCCAGAACTGCAAGGTACGGGCAGAATAGAAGCCATTAATGTAATGTAATGTAATGTAAAGTACCCTAGAAAACGGCTTGGGAGTAATAGTGGACAAGCCAATGAAGCCGTCGGCACAGTGCGCAGTGGCCTCTAAGAAGGCGAATAGAATGCTAGGTATTATCAAGAAAGGTATTACAACCAGAACAAAAGAAGTTATCCTGCCGTTGTATCGGGCGATGGTGCGCCCGCATCTGGAGTACTGCGTCCAATATTGGTCGCCGTACCTTAAGAAGGATATGGTGATACTCGAGAGGGTCCAGAAAAGAGTGACACGATTGATAAAAGGTATGGAAAACCTTTCATATGCTGAAAGATTAGAGAAACTGGGGCTCTTTTCCCTGGAGAAGCGGAGACTTTGAAGTGATATGAAAGAGACTTACAAGATCATGAAGGGCATAGAGAAAGTGGAGAAGGACAGATTCTTCAAATTTTCAAAAACTACAAGAACGAGAGGGCATTCAGAAAAATTAAGAGGGGACAGATTCAGAACCAATGCTAGGAAGTTCTTCTTCACCCAAAGGGTGGTGGACACCTGGAATGCGCTTCCAGAGGGTGTGATAGGACAGAGTACGGTACTGGGGTTCATGAAGGATTGGATAATTTCCTGAAGGAAAAGGGGATAGAAGGGTTTAGATAGAAGCGTATAGATAGAGGATTACTATACAGGTCCTGGACCTGATGGGCCGCCATGTGAGTGGACTGCTGGGAATGATGGACCTCTGGTCTGACCCAGCAGAGGCACTGCTTATGTTCTTAAGAAACAACTTGCAATATAATCAAGTTTGCAGATGATACAAAATTATGTCGGGCGGTTGGCACTCTAAGAGACTGCGAAGATCTGCAGAAGGATCTCAACCAGCTGGAGACGTGGGCGAAAAAGTGGCAGATGAATTTTAACTTAGACAAATGCAAGGTGATGCATTTGGGAAAGAAAAACAAAGAACATGAATATAGGATGTGGGGGGGGGGACTTTAACCAAATGCGAACAAGAAAAGGATCTGGGGGTAGTGATTGATAGAACCCTTAAACCTTCAGCTCAATGTGCGGTAGCGGTGAAAAAGGCAAACAGGATGTTGGGCTTGATTAAGAAGGGGATCACGAGTAGATCGGAAGAAGTTATAATGCCACTTTATAGAGCTATGGTTAGACCACACTTGGAGTATTGTGTCCAACACTGGTCTCCATACCTTAAGAAGGATATAACTCTGCTGGAGAGGGTGCAGAGGCGAGCCACGAAACTAGTCAAGGGCATGGAGAATTTGAGCTACAGAGAATGCCTCAGGAAACTAGGACTGTTCACTCTCGAGAAGAGAAGACTGAGAGGAGATATGATAGAGACTTTTAAAATATTAAAAGGATTTGACAAAATAGATCAGGAACTCTCATTACTAACATTTTCAGATGTGACACGGACTAGAGGACATAGTCTGAAACTGAGCGGCAGTAGGTTCAAGACTAACATAGGAAAGTTCTGTTTCGTACAACGAGTGGTGGGCACTTGGAGTACTCTCCCGGAAGAGGTTGTGATGGAGACTACTGTTCTGGGTTTCAAACGCAAGTTGGATGCGTACCTTCTTGCGAATCATATTGAGGATTACGGGAAAACCGGGTCTCCACAAAGGAGTACCTAAATGGGCCTCCGCGTGTGTGGATCGCCGGACTAGATGGACCAAGGTCTGATCCGGAGAAGGCATTAAAAAAAAAAAAAAAAAAATGATTTGTTCACATTTAATAATAATAATAACTTTATTCTTTTATACCACCATAACCAAAAGTTCTAGGCGGTTTACACTAAAAAGAGCTGGACAATCAGCGAAATACAATAATACAGTAAAAAAATACAAATATTTGTAAAATAGAATTTCACTAATAAAACTCACTCAGTAATAAACTTATCGAACAAAGTGGTCTTAATTAATTTCCAAAAACTGAAATAGGACAACATAGCTTGCTGAATACATTTACCTAATTCAAAGCACTCTCGACACACCCATGCTGTGTTTACCTTTCCTTCAGTCAAAGGTTGTCAATACAAAAAAATATTGTCGTCTCCTGTCATTTCAAACTGCAATATGAGATAAAGATCTGAATTCTTTAATAGCGACCTCTTGCTCATATCTGCATTTTAGGAGACAATTGAAAACATATCTGTTTACACGATTTTTAGGAAATTAATGTATCACATCCAACTGTAAATGTGCATTTTTTTTTATTCTATTTTGTAAACTGCATTTTTATGATATGTTATGGTGTTTTATGGGCGGGTTAGACTTGGATGTCTTGCTGTGATCAGTTCAATAATTTTTTATTAATTTTTAAGAAAAAATCAAGAGTACAAAAATGGCAAAAACAAACCAAATGTAAATCCAAATACAAGCCCAAGTACAAGACATAACCAAGACATCTAAGTGTCATCATCAAGCATAACATCAAGTCAAGTACAGTGTATAATGAGGAAATCGACAATATAGAAAGAACAGTGAATCTGAAGAATATGTAAATAAATAAATAAATAAATAAATAAATAAATAAGAGAGATAAAGGAAAAGAAAAGAAAAAGGGTGAGAAGAAGAAAAAGAAGAAGAAAACAAAGAAGAAGAAGACAGGAGTGTCTATGAGGTCGAACGAACATAGGAATCCAAAAATTTCCAAGGTGAATTGCATGGTAACAAGTTCATGGAAAGTCGGGCTATGTTTCTCTTTTCATACGCATATGATTCGAATTTATGGTACATGCTTAAAGAGTTCCACCAGAAGGAGTAATCTAATAGCGATGAGGTCTTCCAATTTTTTAAGATGTGCATAAGGGCTGTCACAAACATAGTATCAATAAGTTTAGGAGGACAGTTTGAAAGAGCAAAACATGGATGTTGAGATCGAAGAATTATGATATCCAAAGAAATTTCAGTTGAGCAACCAGTAATGTGTTTAATGGTATCCCAAATGCGAATCCAAAAAGAATGAACTGGAGAACAGTGGAAAAGCATATGGTCCAGAGTTCCTGATTCTTTTGCACAGTTCCAACAAATCGAGTCTTGTTTAAGGTTAGCTTTCCACATTCGAAAGGGAGTCCATACTGCATTCCACATGATGAAGAACATTGATTGAGAAACTCTGGCTGACAATAGAGGACGATTTGTTGATGACCAAAATAGGTCCCAGTCAATATCAGAGGATGGTGTTGTCAGCATAGAGTCCCAATGTTTCAGTGAATGAGAGGAGAAGGTAAAGGAGTTGTCTCTAAGGATGCTATAAAACAACGATATAGCTTTACCTTTCGATATAGCCAATGTGGACCAGTGGCGTATAGTGTGAATGGATGAACCATAATCAAATCGAAGAGGCAGAGAGGATATCACTCCAGTAAGAGAGAGCCATTGAGAATATGTAGAAGGAGGCAACGAATGGGTAGAACAGAGAATTTCAAAGGGAACAGGTGTAGTTAGAGTCATCAGTTGATGAGGAAACCACAACCCAGCACGCTGCCATTTTTTCCATGAGAATGATTTTCCTTTTTTTTGAAGTTTAGGGTTATTCCAAATTGATATAAACGGGCTGTCTTTAATTGAAATTTCTGCAGTCTCATCTAATAAGTGAAGAGCATGCTGCGTTGCACTCAGCAGAGGATACCCCCTCAATCTTCTAGGAATTGGGACAGTTGCCAAGCAAGAAATGTGCAAAGGTGTACATATAAAGTGCTCCATCTCGAACCAGGCTGGAAGATCTTGGGGATAAGGATTAGTGATCCAATAAGCTCCATATTTGGCCAATGATGCAATATAGTAAAAATAGAAATCCGGTAAATTTAAACCACCATTAACCTTAGAAGCTTTCAATTTAGCAAGGGCAATGCGAGGCTTTTTTTTGTTCCAAACAAATTCAGATATTTTCTTATCCAGCCAATGAAAAAATGCTTTTCTGCATAAAGATGGGAGCATTGAAAGGGTATAATTTAGTTGAGGAGCGAGAGTCATTTTAATAGCAGCAATCCTGCCCCACCAAGACAAATATAATGGAGACCATCGAGTCGTTGTGTTTAGAACTAAGTTTTTAATTTTAGATAAATTTAGATCTTGAGCATGAATTGAATCTTTATGAATTAAAACACCCAGGTACTTCACAGCCCCACGAGCCCATGGAAACGGGAATTGAATGAGATCCGAAGGAGAAATGTGATCATTAAGAGGAAAAATCTCCGATTTCTCCCAGTTGACTGAGTATCCAGATAGAAGGGAGTATTTAGAGACGATGTTAACAAGAGCAGGAAGGGAATCAGTAGGCTCACGAATAAAGAGAAGGACGTCATCGGCGTATGCCGCTAACTTGATATGACGAGTGGAAGTGGAGATACCTTTAATTTTGGGGCATTGACGAATGGCAGAAAGAAGAGGTTCTAGGGCCAAATTAAACAGTAAAGGTGAAAGTGGGCAGCCCTGACGAGTACCTCTGTGGAGTGAAAATTTGTTAGAAAGGGAGTTATTAATTAGAATGCGGGCTGTAGGATGGCGATATAAGGTTTCAATCCACTCTGTGAAGAATGGACCAAAATTATACCATTTCAGGATGCGAAAAAGAAATGGCCATTCCACGCGATCAAAGGCCTTCTCAGCGTCAATGGCTAGGCCAACTACAGGATCAGGAAGAGTTTTAGCATGGGCATTGATATGATGGAAGAGGCGTAGATTATCACCTATATATCTTTGTTTAATAAATCCCACTTGATCAGTATGAATTAGAGAAGGGATAGCTTTATTTAGTCTCAGTGATAGAAGTTTTGCCATAATCTTATAGTCTAAATTAAGAAGAGATATGGGACGGAAGTTTTTAACCAAAGTGGGGTCTCTATCAGGCTTGGGAATGACAACAATAGTAGCTTCAGTAAAATTAAATTGTTTATCTGGAGCGGAGTGAAGAAATTCATAATATTTGTGGAGATGTGGGGCCAAAAGAGTTCGAAATTGCTTAAAAAACTCATTAGTGAAGCCATCAGGACCTGGGGCTTTACCATTGGGCAGGGACGAAATTGCAGATTCTATTTCAGATATAGTTATAGGAGAGTCAAGCTCTAATTTTACAGAGTCTGTTAAAGACGAATGAGACAAAGAGGCAAGAAATGAGTCCATCTCAGAATCTGAGGCAGAATGTTCGGATTTGTATAAAGCAGCGTAGAATTGTTCAAACTGAGAGGAAATCAAAGATCTAGTCTTGACCAACTGTCCCAGTGAGTCTTGAACAGCTGTTATGTGCAGGCGCTTAGATTTATTTTTTAGATATCTGGCCAAAGGACGACCCATAAGGTTATCTCCCATGTAGTGGCCCGATGTCGAAATAAAAATATCACGCCTAGCTGTGCACGAAACGAGAGTATTATATTCGTATTTAAGATTCTGGATGCGTTGTTGTATAGACGGGTCGTGTAGGTGGGCAGACATGTGCTGTAACTCTAGTGTTTTGATAGAGGATTCTAAGTCTTTCTCTTTTTGCAGGGATTGTTTCTTTTTCCAGGAGGCCAATTTAATCAATTCACCTCTAATTGAAGCTTTGTAAGCCTCCCAGACAATGGAAGGGCAGACCTCAGGATCCTTTGAATTGAATTCAAAAAATTCAGTAGTAAAGGATTTGATTCTTTCAGCTATTTCAGTGTCTAAAAGTAAAGTATTATTTAGTCTCCAAGAGGAGGACTGTTTGGTGGGAGCAGACATGAGTAAGTGTAGAGAAACGGCCGCATGATCTGTAAGCGAGATTGGATGGATGATGGTATTCGTGAGGTCATGAGATAGAGAGGAGGATATTAGGAAAAAAATCTATTCTTGTGTATGTATTATGTGGAGGCGAGAAGTGAGAGTATTCCCTACCTTTTGGATTGAACAGCCGCCATGGATCAACAAGTGAGAAAGTGTCTTTAAGGGCATGTAAAGCTGTGAAGGACCTGGATCTCGAAGGTTTACAAGATGATGATCTATCAATATAAATGTCCTGAACCTGATTGAAGTCGCCTCCTAATATCAGGGAACATGAACCAAATTCTATTAATGCTATCTGAAGGTCCTGAAAAAATTCTGGGTGATCCATAACTGGAGCATATATATTAAGGAACACAAAATCTACCGAGTGCAACGCAGCATGCACCAAGCACCATCTACCCTCAGTATCTGTCCTTGAGGAGTGGATGACAGGAGAGAGTTTATCATTAAATAGTATAGATACCCCATTTTTTTTACGTTGGGTAGCAGGAGAGTATAGGTGAGTGGAGTATCCTTTGAGTTGGAATTTCAAAGCGGCAGCTGGAGGGAGGTGAGTCTCCTGTAAAAAAATTACATCAGGGTGTTTATTTGAGATATAATTAGCTATCTTTTTCCTCTTGATGGGATGGTTCAAACCATTCACATTGAAAGAAAAAATATGTAAATCAGTCATAAGCCTTATTAATTAACAAGCGATATAGAAGATGCTACCCATGTTCGCACATAATAGATATACAAGATGTTATATAAAAAGACACTCCTGTCAGAAAAGTAAGGGGAGAAGAAAAAGGAAAAAGAGAAGAAAAAAAACCAGAGAAAGCTATAGATGTCAGCACGCAATGCAGTCATAAAAGACCTCATTGCTGTGCGTGAAGCAAAGCAGTTAAAGGGTGCTCCTGTGAGCACAGAGATGTAACACAGATGAAACAACTAACCACCCCGCACCCACCATAATAACAACAATATATTGGTGCGCCTTTCAGAAATCACAACTAATTGC
Source organism: Geotrypetes seraphini (assembly GCF_902459505.1). NCBI lineage: Eukaryota > Metazoa > Chordata > Amphibia > Gymnophiona > Dermophiidae > Geotrypetes > Geotrypetes seraphini. The sequence goes on from NC_047085.1 coordinate 18,268,030, forward strand.
ATTTACAACAATAGAGGAGAGAGAGAACAGCTGTAGCCATCAGCAGCTCCACAAGTTAGCGCATTTTTAAAGATTCAAGGAAGGCTGCTAGGTCATCCGGATCTGTATATGAAGTAGTGTGGTTATTGTAGGTCACTTTCATCCTGGCCGGATACATAAGACCATATTTGGCTCCTATATCTCTGAGCTCCTGGCGATGAGACAGAAATGCCTTTCTTTTCAGTGCTGTAGATTTAGCCAGATCTGGAACGATGAAGAGTTTCCTGCCCTGGTAAAGCAGCTGGGGTTTAGCTTTTGCAGCAGTGAGAATCTGCAGCGTGTGCTGAAATCTAAGCAATTTAGCTACTATGGGACGAGGTGCAGTAGCATGTGCAGAGAGATGAGATGGCACACGGTGAGCACGTTCTATTTCCAATGGAGGAGAGAAAGTTAGTCCCAGTGTTTTAGGCAGAAAGTCAGACAGGAAGGAGATCATGTCAGAGCCCTCTGTTGATTCAGGTAGTCCAATGATCCTCAAATTAGACCTCCTGCTGCGATTAGAAAGATCCTCGACGTCACGTTGTAAAGAGGTAATCAATTCATCATGTTTTTGTACCAGTGCTTGTGTGGTATGGAGCTCCGACGTTTTCTCCTCTAGGGCGTCGAGGCGGTGGCGTGCATCGACGAATTGGGAGTTCAGCGCCTCAATCTCCCCTCTGAGGAGTTTTGTTTCCTCGACCTGCTCCTGTACTATTAAGCGAACGGATCGCATTTCTCTTAGGAGCAGGTCGAATGAAGCCTCGTCCCCCTTAGGCGCCATTTTCTCCAGCGTGGTCGGGTCAGTCTTGGGCCTCTTACCGCTGGATGGCGCGGGAGCTACAAGCTCCGTTTTCGTTGGTTTCGGCGGTGACATTGTAGGCACTGGATTTACAATTAAATCGGCGATATCGGTGATATTTAATTTTTTCTGAAAAGGCACTTTGGTGCAGAAGTCGGGTGCGGTGCGAGGGAGCTGTTAAAACATGCGTGCAACCTCCGTGGCAGTCAGGCTCCGCCGATGTCTTGCTGTGATAACACTGTGCAACAGAGGTTTGGGGGCATGAATTGTAGTGGGTGTTCTATAGTGTTTTGGGGGTCACTGAATTCAAAACTGACCTTCATTTTTCAGTATAACCCTCTCAGTTTTGGCAAAAGAGCATTAAAATGCAAAAATTAACATTTTCGCTATATGCTGGAAAAAGGGATAGAGGGGTATAGATAGGGAGCTACTGTGCAGGTCCTGGACCTGTTGGGCCGCCGCGTGAGCGGACTGCTGGGCATGATGGACCTCGGATCTGACCCAGTGGAGGCATTGCTTATGTTCTTATGGGAGAGGAGGAGATAGTGGATGCTGTGGATGGACCATTTGGCCTTTATCTGCCATCATGTTTCTATGTTACTAAAGTTCTGTGACATCACAATGCAGGTGCAAAGAGCCTTAGCCTATAGGAAGAGGAGATGCAAATGTTAAGAGCCTTAGCCAATGCGCTTCCAGAGGACGTAATAGGGCAGAGTACGGTCCTGGGGTTCAAGAAAGGATTGGACAATTTCCTGCTGGAAAAAGGGATAGAGGGGTATAGATAGGGAGTTACTGTGCAGGTCCTGGACCTGTTGGGCCGCCGCGTGAGCGGACTGCTGGGCATGATGGACCTCGGATCTGACCCAGAGGAGGCATTGCTTATGTTCTTATGGTAAAAGCTTTTACCATTATCACGTTTCCTTCCTGCTTCGCCAATGCTCATTCTAGATCAGTGGTTCCCAACCCTATCCTGGAGGACCACGAGGCCAATCGGGTTTTCAGGATAGCCCTAATGAATATACATAAGAACATAAGCATTGCCGCTACTGGGTCAGACCAGCGGTCCATCATGCCCAGCAGTCCACTCACGCGTCAGCCCTCTGTTCAAAGACCAGCGCCCTGACTGAGACTATCCCTATCATCGTACATCCTTGTTCAGCAGGAATTTGTCTAACCTGGAGGGTGTTTTCCCCTAAGACAGACTCCGGAAGAGCATTCCAGTTTTCCACCACTCTACCACTCTCTGGGTGAAGAAGAACTACCTTACGTTTGTTCGGAATCTATCCCCTTTCAATTTTAGAGAGTGCCCTCTCGTTCTCCCCACCTTGGAGAGGGTGAACAACCTGTCTTTATCTACTAAGTCTATCCCCTTCAGTACCTTGAATGTTTCAATCATGTCCCCTCTCAGCTCTGCATGCCTGTCACATCCATTATATGCAAATCTCTCTCATACATATTCATTAGGGCTAGCCTGAAAACCCAATTTGCCTGGTGTCCTCCTGGACAGGGTTGGAAACCACTGTTCTAGATGTAGATTTACCTTGCTGGTTGTCGGTTGAACATACATCTACTACAGTCCATTGTTAGTATGGAAATCCCTGCCTCCTTCACATCCGATATCATTTTATCCTCAGCTAAATCAGCGCTCACTTTTGTGGATAACCTCGTGGAAGTTACTTGGTTCTTTTCTCTTCACATTCCCATTTGGGGCAACCCGCTAATAAATTCTACAGTCTCTTGGCCTAGCTGGCAAAAATGTGGTATTTGGTCACTTCGGCACATATTCAGATATCGATGCTGGATGAGTTTCACAGAGATAGGCTTACTATATAATCTTCCTCTTATCCGATAATTCAGATGGCTACAACTTACATACTGAGGAAGGTATTTTCTGACTTAACTTCTCTATAAGAATCCCCTGATTTACCGACCTTCAGTACCAAACGTTCTCCACTACATTCCAAAGGCATTGCATCATCATGGTATAGATTAATACAAACGAAGAAATTTTTGGCTCAATCTGTCAACTCTTCAATATGGTTTGATGTCTTGCATCACATAACAGACACAGAGCCCTGGCCAAAGATATGGACACGTTTCTGCAAATCTCTTAAATCAGCCTCTTTGCTCCAGTTGCTGTATTTTTTTTACTGCATAGGGCTACGTACACACATGTCCTCTCCAATAAAATTAATGCCTGGCTGCCTTCCACATGCTGGTCCTGTAATGCCCAACCTGGCACTCTGGACCTTTGCTTCAAAATGATTGGAGCAGAGTCTGGCACACAATCTCTGACATTTTTTCTATCAACATAAACATTGACTTTTCTCATATACTGTTTGGTAATCATGAAGGCACTTACATGATTATTCTGAAGCTCAGCTCTTCCGTATTATGTCTCTGCTCGCCCTTCGGAACATCCTTCACAATTGGAAGAACCTGGCTAATGTAGAGTACAATGTGTGGTGGAACTCTGGGATTCTTTTACAAAGATGCGCTAGCTTTTTTAACGCACGTACCAGATTAGTGCACGCTAGCCGAAAATCTACCGCCTGCTCAAAAGGAGGCGGTAGCGGCTAGCTATTAATAAGAGCAATAAGTTTAAGTTTCAAGTTTATTATAAAATTTGATTAATCGCCTATTCCAAATTCTAAGCGATGTACAAATCGATAAAAATTACAGTTAGGGGAAACAAACGTAACTAACAAAGAGACTGAATCTACTAAACATAATAAAAACCATCTTATACAAACACAATAGAACACAAGGAAGGACTAGGAAAGATACAATCTGATTAATATAAAGAAAACCAATTAAGGTTAAGAACAATAGGAAAGGGAAGGAGAAAACACAAAAAATATGAAAATAAAATGAAAATCAATAATAATAATAATAATTAATAGCAATTTAGCTATTCCGCGCGTTAAGGCCCTAGTGCCCCATTGTAAAAGGAGCCCTCTGTGTGCTAACTGCTAAATATGAAAAAATGAATGCTGAAAGACGCAACACATAAAATGTTTATTGTCGTATTTGGTCCTCATTACTGTCATACTGTACTTATGATTCTATGACTTGACCTTGGCTTATTTTTCTTGACTCGCATGTTTTCATGCTTTAAAATGGTTGACATTGACATCTCCTTCCATTATTGCTTGCAGCTTGCTCATTATACCTTGTTGCATAGCTCATAGAGAGTCGCTCTGTGTTGATCTCCCAATTCTGTTTCCTTGATGCTCTATTGTGACATATTTGCCTCTTGTTATTTTTCTATTCTGCCTGAAAATAAATAAAACTTTTTGAACTTTAAAAAAACCCCCCACATTTTCGCTATATTGGAGTAAGGTGTTATAACAATCTCTGAAATATTAAAACAGTTTGCCTCAAATTAGATTTTTAAGCTAAAGTATTAATTTTAATGATGATGTAATAATGTGCTATATAATAAAATTATTATGGGTGAGGAGGCGGAGCTGGAATATGCAGTTCTCTGTAGGCCTATTGCATCATCGGCAATTTTCAAGCTTCATCAGCACAGTCGAGATTAAATCGTCGATTTTGTATCAGGGTTTTTGCTTCTTAGTTAAAATTGGTGCAATGCGTTACATTGTGACTTCTCATGTTATAAATATTTGCGATTTGCTCAAAAACTATAGGTGATAGGAGAAGACTGAGGCTATTTTCATACAAAGGAGGTCAAATTCTATAAAGTAAACATCATTTTCGTTTTGCCCCAGAAAAAAAAATTAAAATTTGTTGCGCAGTGTAATCGAAGCTTTTCCAGGACATCCTAGACGGAACTTAGATGTTTTGGGTTTGAAGGTCTAAGTTGATTCATCACAACCAGTTAATCGTGGCTGTTTCAGTGTGATGAACTAGTTGCGATGATCGGCCTGAGTCTGGGTATTAACGATTACGCGTTTGGGGGGGGGGGGCGATGCTACCACCAAAGTACACCCTTCCCCCTCCTGAGCCCCCCTTCAGCCATCGGCATCCTGCCACCGTTGCCAGCTTGTCCTATCTCATCACCGCCTCCTGTCCACTGTTCTGCTCTGCTCCTGTGGTGCAGGGCCAGATGGGGCCGGGAGCTCAATGACCCCTTGCACCGTCTCGCTCAAGTGGTCACTGGCAGTTCTTGGCACCTCTCCCGATGATTGAGACATCGTACGGTCCTGGGTGCTGCATCCTCTTGGCTTCCATCACTGCCCATTTGTATGGGACAATTCAGCACGGCAATTTCAGCACGGCTGTCACGAAACGTCCCATTATGAACTGGCTTCAATGAATTGTCCCATTCCATGTTTTAGAAACATCTAAGGGCCAATGACCACTGGAGGGATTATGTTTATTGCACATTTGAAATCCCACTTAATGCAAGAGGTCAAAGCGGCTTTACAAATTTAATAAAATAGGCATATTAAACTACTCTGTATGTCCCAGATGGGCTCAGAGTCTAAACTAGGAATGCTTATAATACAGAGAAAATAGGGAGGAAGAAAGAGCAAAATTAAATAAACCTTAGTGGAAAAAAACAATAAAATAAAATAAGTTAATTATAAAAAAACAAAACTGAAATCAAAATAGATGGAAACCTAGCAGAAAAATCAAATAAACTCCAACTTGAAATCAGGTCAATCCAGTGAAGCGATACGTCCATTTCTTATCAGTGCAAGGCTGCGGTCAGATGGAGGAAATCTGCTGTTAAACGGCCAATTAAGGAAGGTTTCGCGATGCATAAGGGGATGAAGCCAATTTCTGGGTCCCAGAGTACACTAAGGCAGGCACCTCTCAAAGCTGAAACAGGAGTGCAAGTCCACTGAGGAGAGGGGAGGGACAGCAGGCCACAGGAGATCCCCCCTCCCCGATGCCGGTATCAGTCCATCACTGGTGATCAGGCCAGGGCTGCGCTGCACCCGGCAACTGCGTCAATGGTGCTCTCCTTCCTGCTGCTGGACAACAGCCCGGGAATGGTTGTGCGCTGCTCCTCCACCGGAGTCAGTAAAGCGGCTCCTCAACTTCGGGCTCCTCATGCCAACTCAGCAGCAGAAGTGGCTGCCGTCGTGGAAACAGGTGGGCAGTTGAAGAATTCAGCCGTTGACGGCCAGATAGGGAGGCCCAGCGAAGTAATCATTAATTAAAGCCCCTATCATGCGGATCAGACCAAAAAATGGATAAAACATACCAAAACAACAAAACAAAAATAGTCTAATTAAAAGAAAATACCTTCTGGTGGAATTTGTTATGTCACATTTATAAAATGGAAAGCATAATTGCTATTCAAAAAGGATATTATAATAAATTTAAAAAGATCTGGGGGCCATTGACAACTTACTGTAATGAGTAGATACCATTTTCTATTGAAAGTATATTTGCAAATGGGGGAGGAGGGTGAATTAAAATTTTATTGTAGGTTTAATTAATAGAAAAGAATATTTATTTTTGTATATTTTTAATTAATTGCTAAAGAAAAGGGTGGGTGGGGAGGGAATAAATTTATTTATTTGATGTTATACTAGAAAGAAATTCAAGTGATGTATTTAATTTTAAATGTTTTATTTTTTGTTGTAACACTTGTTGTAAGATTAAGAAATGAATAAAGAATTAAAAAAAAAAAAAGAAACAAACCAACCCAAAAATCAAAAAGATTGCAGCATCCAACTTAGCCTGCTGTTTAAATACCTATGTAATATAAAAGTGCATGAGTCAAGTCTCTTTCTTTTCAAAGGAAACCCTGCAATGAGAGGCCATAGGATGAAGTTAAGAGGTGATAGGCTCTGGAGTAATCTATGGAAATATTTTTTTACAGAAAGGGTGGCAGATGCGTGGAACAGTCTCCCAGAAGAGGTGGTGGAGACAGAGACTGTGTCTGAATTCAAAAGGGTCTGGGATAGGCACGTGGGATCTCTCAGAGAGAGAAAGAGATAATGGTTACTGCGGTTGGGCAGACTAGATGGGAAAAAAAGTCATTACCGTAAGTAATTAACCCTCCCCCCTCCCACCACCACAATCCCCCAGTGGTCACTAACCACCTCCCACCCTCCAAAGATCTGAATGAACAACAGTACTTGGTATGGGAAACCCTAGAGCATCACATAGGTATTTTAAGTAACCTGGTGGTTGGGCTAGTGAACCATAGAGAGGAGGAGCCGGACCCATAAGCCACTTTACCTGTTACATTTATGGTATAAACCCACCAAACCCCACCAAAACCCACCAAACTCTACCCTATGGCCATATAGGTACCACCTGTAGCCTTACAGGCTATTGGGGTGGTAGACAGGTGGGTCTAGTACAGGGATCTCAAAGTCCCTCCTTGAGGGCCGCAATCCAGTCGGGATTTCAGGATTTCTCCAATGAATATGCATTGAAAGCAGTGCATGCACATAGATAAATGCATATTCATTGGGGCAATCCTGAAAACCCGACTGGATTGCGGCCCTCAAGGAGGGACTTGGTCCTCCTGGTCTAGTAGGATTTGGGGAGGGTTTTTTGTTTTTTTTTTTTTTGGGGGGGGGGATCACCATAAGCTATAATGGGGTTATGGTGTTGGCACATCTGTGTGGCCAGTCCAATGATCTGGATCTGGACGTTTTCAACTTGGAAATTTTTGTGGTCAAAAACGGGGTATAAAGTTAGGCTTCCTAAGGGTTTGTGTCCTGACAGACAAGACATCCAACTAGGCAATTAAAATAAAATAGAGCTTCGGCTTTTGAAATGCACATTTCTGTGCTTTCAACTTTGGACATTTTGTGGGAAACGTCCAAGTCAGATTTAGATGTCCTTTTCAAAAATGGACTTTCACGTGTCTTTACGACATGACCTGCTGAAATTGCAGTACCAATTGGCTGAACCTCATAAGTAGATCCATATTTTTTTAACCTACGTGCACACATCAGGACTCCATCCAATCTCCTCCCTTGAAAAAGCCTATAGCCCCCTCATTTAAAAGTCTGCACCTATTTGTCATAACGTACCGTATATACTCAAATATAAGTCAATCCGAATATGTCGAGGCCCCATTTTTCCCCCCAAAAGGAGGAGAAATGGTTGACTTGAATATAAGTCAGGTGGCTTAATATTCAAGTGCCTTGCCCTGCCAGAATCTGTACCCAGCGCCCCCTCCCTCCCCTGTCAAGCTCTGCAGCCAGCTCCCTTCTCTCCCTCCCCTGTCAGGCTCTGCACCCAGCCCCCTGCCCTGTCAGGCACTACACACAGCCCCCTCCCCTCCTTGGCCTGCCCTGCAAGGCTCTCCACCCTGTTCCCCCTCCCTGTCCTGTCCATTGTACCTCCTCTCTGCCGTGTACTTGGAATCCCTTGTGGTCCAAAGATGTAGTGGGCAGGAGTGAGCTTCCCATGCTCCTGCCCCACTGCTAAACTGGTGGCTGCTGTGAGTTTTGGCATTGACCCTGCTTCTTGGTGCTGAGCGGCTTCCTGAATGGCTCCCACAAATTTTTTGCGAGACTGCAGCCATTCAGAAAGCTGCTCAGCATTGAGCAACAGCGCCAAAGTGCACTCCTGCTCAGTACCGCTGAAGCCAGAACTCGCGGCAGCCACCGGTTTTGCAGCTCGCTCCTGTCTGCTACATCTCTGGACCTTAGGGATTGCAGGAACGTGGCAGAGAAGAGGTACATTGCACAGGGCAGGGAGGGGGGACAGGGTGCAGAGCCTAGAGGCCCGTGACAAGTCCAGGAGGGGTGTGGGGGGGGGGTCAGTGCGGTATATAAGTCCCCATTCCCTTTCACTTTGTTACCCACTGCAAAGAAATTCAAACTGTTTTGTCACCTCTTTGTCTCCAACTACCACTGAAATGCTTTCAGGTTTCCCTTATATATACCAATTTTGCCAACATTTGCTTATTGCAGGAATTTTGGGACCCCAGGTGATAGCCATTGGAACTGAGGTTGATGGCGGTTGAACATTTTTTTCATTCTTTGGCTTGCAATTATTATGATCATTTAACATCAGATCGTAATGCGTATTTGGAATATATTTTATTTTTTATTTCTCTCTATACTTATTTTTATCTATTTTTATTTACTTTAATTATTATTTTAATTCTATCTTTAACTTATTTATTATTAATAATAATAATAATAATAATAACTTTATTCTTGTACACCGCATTACCATGAAGTTCTATGCGGTTAACAAATGAAGAGACTGTACATTTACAGCGAAGTTACAATTTCAGTAATGTTACATTTACATTTTAGATGATACATTTTTGGTAATGTTACATTTATATTTTAGACGATAAATTTACAGTGAAGTTGTTTTTTTTTCAGCTAGGTTGACATATACTGAGTAGTTACATTTGCTGTAAGTTACATACAGCGGTGTTACAAATAGCAGTGTTACATACGGCGGTGAAGAGTCTGGGAGTGAGTCGAGGTCAGAGGAGGAGGCAAAGAAGAGGGTGGATAGATCAGAGGAATTTGTCATAAAGGTAGGTTTTGATTAACTTCCTGAATGTTTGGTAGGGGGGGGGGGTGGAATTGGAGATGAGAGTTGAGAGGCATTTGTTCCATTTACCCGTTTGGAATGCTAGGGATCTGTCGAGGTATTTCTTGTAGAGGCAACCCTTCAGGGAGGGAAAGGAAAATAGGTAGGTATTTATTCATTACTTGTTGGAATATTCATTTCTATCTCTATCTCTACCTCTGTCTTTATATTTTTATCTTTACTTTTCATAAATTGTTTCTTCAGGTACTTTAGTTAGATTGTGAGCCTTTGGGACAGTTAGGGAATTTCCAAGTACCTATCTTATTTATTTTTATTTATTGTATCTTTTAATGCATCATTTTTGTAAATCGCTTAGAAACCTCACGGTTATTAGCGGTATATAAAAATTAAATTAAATTAAATTATTTCTGATCTGAGGAAGAAGGGGTTATCTTTGAAAGCTAATCATAATCTACATTAAGTTAGTCCAATAAAAAAGGTATTATATTTTTTTTCCTTTATGTTTTTTTTATATTTCTACATATTACCTTGAAGAGTGGACTAACAGGACTGGCCAAAAAAATTCTCCCTTCTGGAATGGGTAACCTGGAAAACTGCTTAGACTTAACACCTACCCTTGACTGATGGATTACAAAGAAATGTAAATTGGTACCAGAATCCAGTATGTGTCACGTAAGGAAAACTTGTATTGTAAAATTTTGTGCTGTAAACTAGGGCATATCCAACCTGTACACAGTGTGTCAATTAGGATAAAACTTGCACTGAAAAACTTGCACTGCAAGGATAACTAGGGTAAATTGTAACCAGAAAACTGTATATTATGTATATTAGTATTAGACTCCTAGTATATGTCAAGTTAGGATAAGTTGTATTGTAAACTTGTACTGAAATTATGGAAAATCCAGTACAAATTGTAACCTGATAACTGTATATTATATATGTTTAAGCTGTAGCCCAGGCGTAGGCAATTCTGGTCCTTGAGAGCCACAGGCAAGTCAGGTTTTCAGGCTATCCACAATAAATATGCATGAGATAAGATTTGCATCTCAAGGAAGAATGCGTGCAAATCTATCTCGTATATATTCATTCTGGATAGCCTGAAAACCTGACCCGCCTGTGGCTCTCAAGGACCAGAATTGCCTAACCCTGCTGCAGCCAGTTCTGAGCTCTTTGGGGACAATGGGATAGAAAACTAACTACACTTCCCCCTCTGTATTTGCGAATTCCATATCTATAGATTCGCTTATTTGCGGTTTTAAACCACAAAATTCATTTTCATTTTTCAGGCTATTTTAAGCCCTGTAAGCCCCCTCCCCCTTAAGCCTAACCTGGTGGTCTAGCGGGTTTTCAGGCAGGAGCAATCCTCCCACGCTCCTGCCCCGTGCAGATCGCTCACAGGAAATGGCTGCCTTGAGCTCCCGTAGTCTCTCGAGCCATTTCCTGTGAGCGATCTGCACAAGGCAGGAGCGTAGACCAGTGGTTCCGAACCCTGTCCTGGAGGACCATCAGGCCAATTGGGTTTTTAGGCTAGCCCTAATGAATATGCATGGAGCGGATTTGCATGCCTGTCACGTCCATTATATGCAAATCTCTCTCATGCATATTCATTAGGGCTAGCCTGAAAACCCGATTGGACTGATGGTCCTCCAGGACAGGGTTAGGAACCACTGCGCTAGACCACCAGATAAGGCTTAAGGGGGGGGGGGAGGGCTTTCAGAGCTTAAAATAGCCGGGGGGAAGCGAGGGTTAGGGGCAGAACCTGGCCGAATATTATTTGTGGTTTTTTAATATTCGCGGGCTGGCTCTGCCCCCATACCCCCGCGAATATGGAGGGGGAAGTGTGACTAACTATATATATATATATATATATATATATATATGTATATATGTGACTGCCTGTAGGGCTGGTGCATGTAAAGTTTGTAGTTTTGCCTGATTTTTTTTATTTCCAAAAGCCTTTCTTAAAATAATAAGACCTATTCCATTCCCCCCCCCTTCCTAGCCCCAATTTCCCTTGCAATCAATAGGCAGAGTCCTTTGGTGCTCCCTTGCATCTGTCCTCTGGGTTTGCCACCCAGCTCGCTGCCTTTTCCCTATCTCTCTCCTCGGTGCCCCTCCCCTCGGAAAGAAGAGCAGCCGCAAAGCGGCCCAGGAAAAGTGCTCCTCCTAAAAGCGTCCCCCCTTCCCCCAGCTCCGCCGGGAACTAATCTTCTGGTTCCGGGTTGCAGCGCGGTCTCTTAGGCCGGGCGCACCGGGTCTCGCCTGCTGCCGAACCCTTCCTGCTCGCGACGGGGTCTCTCCCTGGTAGCCCAAAACAAACATTATCATTAAAAAACAAAAAAAGAACAGGAAGGCCGCCCAGACTTGCTTCAAACTCCGTTCTCCCTCCCCCCCCTGAAACGAGCAGCATGTCAGGCTGAGGTAAGAACGAAACGAAAGTGTAAATCCTGCTCTTAAGCTCGACTCCCGGCCTCCGAAAGCCCAATGCGCGGCCCTTCGGCTCGGAAAGGGGGGGAGGGGGCGAAGTCGGTGCTGAGTCTTGCCCCCCCCCTTTTCATTTGCACGCTCCGCCTTTCCAGCGTGCCTGACACTCATTAGGTAGCACCAAACAGGGGTGTCGAAGTCCCTCCTGGAGGACCGCCATCCAGTCGGGTTTTCAGGATTTCCTCAATGAATATGCATGAGATCTATTTGCATGCACTGCTTTCAATGCATATTCATTAGGGAAATCCTGAAAACCCGACTGGATTCCGGCTCTTGAGGACCGGAGTTGGCCCACCTCTGAGCTAGACAAATGATGTGTCAGATTACACCTGGGGTCTCAAAGTCCCTCCTCGAGGGCTGCAATCCAGTCGGGTTTTCAGAATTTCCTCAATGAATATGCATGAGATCTATTTGCATGCACTGCTTTCAATGTATATTCATTAGGGAAATCCTGAAAACCCGACTGGATTCCGGCTCTTGAGGACCGGAGTTGGCCCACCTCTGAGCTAGACAAATGATGTGTCAGATTACACCTGGGGTCTCAAAGTCCCTCCTCGAGGGCTGCCATCCAGTCGGGTTTTCAGAATTTCCTCAATGAATATGCATGAGATCTATTTGCATGCACTGCTTTCAATGCATATTCATTAGGGAAATCCTGAAAACCCGACTGGATTGCGGCCCTCAAGGAGGGAATTTGAGATCCCTGCGGGACAATTTCATTGCATCTGGCTTAATGTTAAGCCAGATGCAATGACATTTTTTTGACTATCTTTGCTGGTACCTCTGAGGGTCTGTTCCACTGAAATTACGAATAACATAGTTGGAAGTGTGAGAATATTGGAGGAGACTTGACAGTGAATCTCCTTCTATTAATTAGATATTATATACTATTCTCTTACACATTAAGAAATTTTCACATTTTGTAAATATAGTGCTGTTTATGAATTGACACTCATTAGGGCCACTTTTCCTGCAGAGGAGTCTCTGGGTCGGGTTCCTTTCAGCCGCAGCTTGCTCTCAAGTCCCGACTTAACCTGACCACTTCCTTCCCTGCGCTTTGGCTTGCTTGGGTCTAGTGCAGGGGTGTCAAAGTCCCTCCTCGGGGGCCGCCATCCAGTCGGGTTTTCAGGATTCCCCCAATGAATATGCACGAGATCTATTAGTATACAATGAAAGCAGTGCATGCAAAGAGATCTCATGCATATTCTTTGGGGAAATCCCGAAAACCCGACCGGATTGTGGCTCTCCAGGAGGGACTTTGACACCCCTGGTCTAGTGGACAGCGCTGTCTTTTTGCTGCAGGTGGGGGGAGGGCTTCAATGGCTCGGAGGGTGTAGATGGGCTGGAGTGGGCTTTGACGGAGACTTCAGCCGTTGGAACCCAAGAACAGCACCGGGCAGAGCTTTGGATTCTTGCCCAGAAATAGCTAATAGCAGATTTAAAACTAACAAAATACGGTTTCCAATAACAAATGTCTCTGCTCACTTTTGAGGTAATTGTTACATTTCAGCTGGTAACTTTGAGTATATTTTCTTATCCTAATGTATTACTTATTGCTTGTGATGCTTAATTTACTCAAATGAGTTCTAATCGAATCTTATCTAATCTTTGTTTTTTACCTAATTGTATGGTTACATATGTATATTTAAAATTGTCTACGTATATGCTTTTAGGGCTCCTTTTACGAAGGTCCGCTAATGTTTTTAACGCACGCACCGGATTAGCACGCGCTAGCCGAAAAACTACTGCCTACTCAAGAGGAAGCGGTAGTGGCTAGCACGTGTGGCATTTTAGCATGCACTAAACAGCAGTGATTCCCAACCCTGTCCTGGAGGAACACCAGGCCAATCGGGTTTTCAGGCTAGCCCTAATGAATATGCATGAGAGAGATTTGCATATGATGGACGTGATAGGCATGCAAATTTGCTTCATGCATATTCATTAGGGCTAGCCTGAAAACCCAATTGGCCTGGTGTTCCTCCAGGACAGGGTTGGGAACCACTGCACTGAGGCCCTAACACGCCTTCATAAAAGGAGCCCTTAGTCTTCTATGGCAGTGTTTTTCAACCTTTTTTGGGCAAAGGCACACTTGTTTCATGAAAAAAATCACGAGGCACACCACCATTAGAAAATGTTAAAAAATTTAACTCTGTGCCTATATTGACTATATATAAAGTAATTCTCTTGAATAGGAATCAAATAAACACAAAGAAAGTATTTTATAATTACTTTATTATGAAATATTAAGTAAACAGAATAGTGAAAAATTATAAAATACTTTATTCAGTGCGAAACCTGGGCCTGTTTGGCTGAACACAAAGCTGATATTCTGGCTGGAATCGAAGAAAGACACACACGTAGCTCTTCGTCAACAGCTCTCAGTCTCTCTCTGTATTTGGTTTTTATAGCATACAAAAATAGACAAATATACCCTCCATCCTTTTTATTAAACCACAATAGCAGTTTTTAGCGCAGGGAGCTGCACTGAATGCCCAGCGCTGCTCTTGACGCTCATAGGCTCCCTGCGCTAAAAACCACTATTGCGGTTTAGTAAAAGGTGACCATATTGTAAAATATAGACAGCAGATATAAATTCAGAACTGTGCATAGTAAGTGAAGGGAAGTTTTCATCTCTGGGAATTTACCCAGTTAACTATTAAGTTATTTGGGCAAATTCCTTTGAAAACTGTGGTAATACTGCCTCCACTTTGTTAAATTTAAAATAAAATAATTTTTCCTACCTTGTCTGGTGATTTCTGGTTGCACTTTCTTCTTCTGACTGTGCATCCAATCTTTCTTCCCTTCTATCAGCCTGTATGCTTTCTCTCCTCCACACCTCATTCCCTCCCCCAACTTTTTCTTCCTCTCTCCCTGACCTTTCTTTCTTTTTTTCTGTTTCTCTTCTTTCCTTCTGTTTCCCTGCCTGCCCCCTTTCTTTCTTTCTCCCTGCCGTTCCCCAAGCCACTGCCACTGCCGCTGCCATCGGGGAACAGGACCCACCAATGGATAACAGGCCCCAAAGCTGACGCCGACCCCGACGCATGCTCTCCCTGCTTCGGGCCGATCAGTCTTCCTCTCCCCGACGTCAATTCTGCCGTCGGAGAGGAAGTTCCGCCCAGCCAGGCAGCGATTGGCTGGCCCGAACTTCCTCTCCGACTGCAGAATTGACGTCGGGGAGAAGAAGACTTATCGGCTCGATAGATTACATCGCCAAGACAAAGTGAGTCCTAGGTGATCGACTCACTTTGCCTTGGCGAGCTACTGGCGCCCCTGCCTTAGAACACTGCCTAGGACCCTGGGGGAGCCCGGGTCCCCTGTCAGCTCCGGGCCCCTGAATGCAGGACTGGTAGTACTGCCCTGATGGCGGCCCTGCGGCACACCAGGCAACATCTCGCGGCACACTAGTGTGCCGCGGAACAGCGGTTGAAAAACACTGTTCTATGCATCTATGTTTTACATTACATTACATTGATTTCTTCTATCCTGCCAATACCTTTCAGTTCTAGGCAGTTTACAACAAAAAATTTGCCTGGGCATTCCCAGGGAGTTTACAACGGTGAGGAAAACGGTGACTGCGTTCAAAGAAGCGTGGGATGAACGCAGAGGATATAGAATCAGAAAATAATATTAAATATTGAACTAAGGCTAGTACTGGGCAGATTTGCACGGTCTGTATATGGCCGTTTGGGGGAGGATGGGCTGGAGAGGGCTTCAATGGCTGGGAGGGTGTAGATGAGCTGGAGTAGATTTTGACGGAGATTTCGACCGTTGGAACCCAAGCACAGTACCGGGAAGAGCTTTGGATTCTTGCCCAGAAATAGCTTAGAAGAAAAAATTTATGTATAACAATTTTTATTGAAAGAATCAAATAATCAGTACAATAGGATAATACAAAAATACATTCAATACAATAAGAATTACAATAATATTTCATACAAATTTAAATCATTCTTTCAAATTTAATTTCCATATGAATTGAAGAAAAAATTTTAAAAAAATGTAAATTGAATCAGGTTGGGCAGACTGGATGGACCATTCGGGTCTTTATCTGCCATCATCTACTATGTTACTTTAAACTTTTGCGAGCCCGTGGGTTTAACCTGCTTTGGGTTAAAACCATGGGCTTGCACAGGCAGTCGGGGCAGGCATGTTCAGGGCCCGATTCCTGCTCCTATGCGGTGGCGGCATCAGCCTCTTCCCTCCTTCCCTTCAGTGCGAGCCCGCAGGTTTAAAACTGGCGTGCAGCCCCACTTTAAAACCACGGGCTTGCACTGCGTGGAAGGGCGGCAGAGAGCAGGAGAGTCAGGGTGAGCAGGCAGGAGAGATTGGGGCAGGCAGGCTGGCGGGATCAGGGCATGTAAGCAGGTGCGTTCGAGGTTGCTGTCATCTACTATGTTACTATGTTACAAGGTTGATAGCTTCTGTAAAATCTCATATTTTATTTAATCACTTGTTATATGTTAAACTTCAATAAAAAAAATTTTTAAATTCTTTATTCATTTTCAAATTTACAATAAGTATAACAATATATCCAAACAAATTAACTATAAATATAAGACTTCATAATCATCAATGGTACAAATAATATGCTCTTATCTCCCACCCTTCCCACCCTTTCTTATCATATAATCAATACCTTATACAATATGTAACAATAAATTTACCCTCCCCTCCCCCCTCACGATCAAACCTGTAAATTTAAGGGAAAAATAAAATGTCATCTAATCGGTACAATACTTTGTAAATGGCTCCCATACATCCTGAAATTTCCTGAAAAAACCGCGCTGTATTGCAATAAATCTTTCCATTTTATAAACATGACATAAGGAATTCCACCAGAAATTATAATTTAATCTACTCCAATTTTTCCAATTATACGTAATTTGTTGAATGGCAAACCCCAGTCATTATAAGTAATAATTTGTTATCACTTGTAGAAATCTGACTTTTTGCTCTCATTGCCATACCAAACAGCACAGTAGCTACAGCCTCAGCATCCTGGGGTTGTGGGTTCAAACCCCGCACTGCTCCTTGTGACCCTGGGCAAGTCACTTAATCCTTCATAGCCCCAGGTACGTTAGATAGATTGTGAGCCCATCAGGACAGATAGGGAAAATGCGTGAGTACCTGATTATAAAACCGCTTAGATAACCTTGATAGGCGGTATATAAAAAAAAAAATCCTAATAATAGTATCATATGATAATGCCACTGGGTTATCTAATAAACAATTAATTTGGTCCCAAATTGATTTCCAAAAATTCATAATAAATGGACAATAGAACAATAAATGATCTAAAGTCCCTGCTTCGAGATGACAGTGCCAACATTTATTAGACTTAGAGCTAAAAAATGAAAAGAAGAAGAAAATTTTTTAAAAAATTGATCAGGTCAGGCTTTATCTGCTGTCATCTACTATGTCACTATGTTCCATTGATTCCAGCCAGCAGGAGCCTAGGACGCGTTTGGGTTTAAGAGCAGTTCTTTGACGGTCCTCAATTTAAGGCTGCAACTTCCAAACATGCAAAGGGTTTCTCAACCTTACCCTCCCCCCCCCCAAAGCCAGTCTGGTTTTCGAGATACCCACAATGGATGTGCATGAGAGATTTGCAGACGGTGGGGGGGGGGGGGGGGGGGGGCAGTGCATGCAAGTATCTACCATAATCGACATAGTGGATATTTTAAGATTCTGATGCAATTGCGGTGCCGTGTTTTGGTTGCTTGGATTGCTGCTGCTTGAGTCCTGGCAGTACAGTTACTGTATTTGATGTTAAGCAGCATAAAGGATATAGTCTACTTTCAGAATTGCATTTCTTTATAATTGTTTTTATGGTGGAAAGTAGACTGGGGAAAGTCCCATTCCGCTCCTAACCCCACCCTGGTGTCCCAGATGTACAAACCAAAAATCTGGTAACTTTTTATTTTATTTGAAACGTCCCTGTACATGTTTTAGTTTCCTATGAGGGCAATTAGTACATATTTAATCTACTGCAATTGGATACTTTTTGGGCTGGGAAAAATAAGGGGGATATGTGAATCAGTTTAACGTATGATCTGCTGAATATTACTCTTGTGGAAATTCTGTGCAAAGTTTTTGAAAATTCTGTGCACAATATTTTAAAATTCTGCAAAATTCTAAATTGTTTATTTGAACTGTTTTTGTACAGAATTCCCTGATCAAAAGGCCCAAATCCCCTCCTGCCTTTTCCCTCTTCAGGCTCCAATCTCCCCAGTTTCATCTTTCATGCCAACTGTAGTTTTTTCTCCCTCTAACTCTGTCTTCCACCCACCTCTCATAATTCCTCCCCTCAAGTAAACACCCTAGGGCTATCATATTTGTGAAGAGAAAAAGGATACATGACCCCACCCCGCCTCCACCTTGCCCTGCCTCCCACCTGTCCAGGGCGCATACTCTTTCTATGTTCCTCTTCCATCCCCACAGCACACTCTCACCTTGCTCTACCCTCCTCCAATCCCCATGGTGAACTCTTACTTTAGCCTGCTTCCAGCCCTCACCCTTCCTCAGGGTTCACACACAGCTGTCTCTTTCCCACGACTGTAGTGATTGCACAAAGTGAATTGCTTTACATTTTAATCACTTCTTCATCTTACTCTGGCTTACACCCAACTGCTTATTTGGACCCCTGGGCCGTATGGAGGACCGTGTGGTATACATAAATAGTCTAGGCTGGAAGAAGAGACTCAGCGTGCAGCCTTTCACTTCCTGTTCCACTTGCTGCACGACCTCTGTGGTCGTGGAGAAGACACCTGACACCTGGCCTTCGCACCCCAGATTTAGAGGAGGAAAACAAGAAAAAAAACCATTCTGAACCAAATTGTGCACCCAGCCTCCCTCACTCCCTGCCAGGCTCTGCACCTTGTTCCCCCTTCCCTGACCTGTAACCTACCACCCCCCTTATCTCTGGTATTCTAGTAGTAGACTGGAACAGGAGGGATCCATCCCAGCCAACTAACAATTTTTTCCTCCTCCCCCTGCCCACTGTACTACTTTTTAAAACACTGCCCTTCCTTTTAAAACACCCCCACCCGCCCGCCCTTCCTTTTAAAACACCCTCCCGCCTCGCAATACCTTTTTAAGCACCCCTTAAGCCTGGTGGTCCAGCGGTATATGAGCCGGCAGGAGCATGCTGTCTGCGCTGCTACCTGGGCCCGCCCCGCTTTCAGAATGGCTGCAGTCAGTTCTCGCGGGTCCTTGTTCTCCCTCCCTCCCGATACCTTACAGCCCTCCACCGGGCCAACCATAAGTCCTGGTGGTCCAGCAGTGGGCTAGGACAGGAGGAATTTTTTCTGTCTCCTGCCCCAGCCAACTTCAACAATTTTTATTGCCTCCTGCCCCCTCCTCCCCATCCCGGCATACCTTTTAAATGGACTGGGACAGGAGGGATTCCTTCCATTTCCTGCCCCGGCCAACTTTAAACAACTTTTATCTCCCTCCCGCCCCCTCCTTGTACCTGTTAAGTCCCTGGTGATCCAGCAGTGAACCGCGGCAGGAGCGACCTTCCTTTGCTCCTGCCCGTGCAGAGCTGCTAGCTAATTGGCTGTTGCGAGTTCTCGTGCTCAAGCGGTGGGGGAGAGTGGGGGTGCGCATGGCAAAGCGGTGCTGGGCACCAACCTCCCTCGCTACGCCACCGATCTTAGGTTCTCTTTTTATTGTCATTACCAATAATGATCTTAAACATCTAATTAAGCTAAGATTGGCAAAAGAACCCCTGATTACTACTCCACCTTCACCCCTAAACACCAATTTATCATCGATCCAAATTCCAAAGTTCTTTCTTAGTACAGTAAAGAAGACATAACTAGAGCCTCTCTCAGAATTACAAAACTTTGAGTGTTTATGTTTTCAGTTGTGATATTAGTACTCGTTGCATGAGCATGCTGTATTGAAATGGGTAACAACTTTCACGGTCTGTCGAGTCAATTATGGGAAACCAATAATATAAGAGACAAATTTGTTACAAAAAAGACCCAGACAGGCTCTAAAAAGCCTATTTTTTAAAAAACCAGTTTGTCAGCTCTTGCAGGCGGTGATGGATGATTTGGGATGCAAAGGAGGGGCCGCTCCTTGTACAAAGAGCACTTGCTTAAAATTGAGAGCATCCAACCAAGCTGTTCATTATTGTGAATGAAATATCATTTGCATTTTATGGACAGTGAGGCTCTACTTTTAATAGCCACTGATAACATCATAATACAGGTGTTCACTGAAGCTTGTGCAAACCAAAATAGCTTGTTGCGCCGTGTAATAGAATTGATTCAGCAAATTCCTTTTTTGTCTTCTGGACGGCAAATACATGGGAAACCTGAATAGTAATAGTGGAGTCGGAGTCGGAGGAAATTTCGGGTACCTGGAGTCGGAGTCTGAAGTACAAAAAACTGAGGAGTCGGAGTCGGAACATTTATCTACCGACTCCGTTTTTGAACTTGGCATACCAATCACGAGCGATTCTTTCAGCTATAGCACCCATTATATACACAGCACAAATGTTGCGAGCAGCTTCTGCGGCCTTAGAACCTTGATTAAAAGCAAAAAGAAGGTGGTGTCGAAAGTGCTCATTTCTCTCAACTTGACATTCCATTTTAACGATCTGAAAATTAACCAGTGCTGTGGAGTCGGAGTCGGAGGAAATTTCGGGTACCTGGAGTCGGAGTCGGAGTCTGAAGTACAAAAAACTGAGGAGTCGGAGTCGGAACATTTATCTACCGACTCCACAGCCCTGATAGTAACTGAAAGTTGCTTTGGTTTTCTTTGTTACCTTCATGTTTACATTTTTATTCTAGTTTCTGGTGCAACATCTACTGTTTAAAAATTGGTTTGAATGTAGCTTAGTACTTGTGGCTGGACATGAAGTCCAAGCTATTTTATGTTTAAATGTATTTATTAATTTTCAGTGTGCAAGCAAACAACTACAGCAAAAAGCTGAACACTTATATTTATGCATAAGTTATATCATCACACCCCCCCAACTCCCCCCCACCCCCCCAAAATTAAACAAAAGAGATCCCGAGTACAGGAAACAAAAGAATAATCAAATTATAAGTTCAATAGTCGACTTCTGGGCTGGCCATAAGAGTAAGACTCGGCCAAAAGCTATTTTAGGTAGCACTAGCTGATCACTCGGCGTTGCTCGGATATTTATTTATCCCAATCTTCCGGTATCGATAGAGTTCTGTTCAGTGATTGCGCCTGATAAAACGGGAAGGATTTGATTGTTTATTTCGTGGACATCTTCATTTTTAGCAGCAAGAACGGCCCTCTCTATGGGGCTGAACTTGGACTTTAACGACATCGGGAGTGTCAGTATTCATCTCAGCGAGCCCGAAAACTGTGGGTTAGACACTAATATCTGTTGTTTTCGATAATTTTTACGTCACCCCCTCCCAACCCCACAGTATTTTTTTTCCCAGATAGTAAGTCATATGTATACCAAGTTTGGATGAAATCTCTCCATGTGTTTCAGAGTTATGCTGGAACATACATAAAGTAGATAGGCAATTATAGTATATCATGATGGTGTTATTTCATATAGAGTCCTAATTTTAGGGATAATCTCTTATATTTTCCCTAGTAATATAATACCCTTTCAAAGCTTCTCAATCCTCAGAAACACTACTTTGTGTTCAATTATTTCATTACACAAAGCTTTATGTATTATATCTTCATAGGATCCAAGATTTTATCTTCAATCAATTTTTTATAATAATTCCCTTAGCGCGCATGCGCACTTCAAACCAGGAAAGAGACTTGAGAGTTCTGATCGATAAGTCAATGGAGCCATCCATGCAATGTGCGGCAGCGGTGAAAAGGGCGAACAGAATGCTAGGAATGATAAAGAAGGGGATCACGAACAGATCGGAGAAGGTTACATGCCGCTGTACCGGGCCATGGTGCGTCCTCATCTGGAGTACTGTGTCCATACATGATGAAGGACACGGTACTACTCGAAAGAGTCCAAAAAAGAGCAACTAAGATGGTTAAGGGGCTGGAGGAGCTGCCATACAGCGAAAGATTAGAGAAACTGGGCCTCTTCTCCCTCGAGCACAGGAGATTGAGAGGGGACATGATCGAAACATTCAAGGTACAGAAGGGTATAGACTTAGTAGATAAGGACAGGTTGTTCACCCTCTCCAAGGTGGGGAGAATGAGGGGGCACTCTCTAAAGTTGAAAGGGGACAGATTTCGTACAAACATAAGGATGTTCTTCTTCACCCAGAAAGTGGTGGAAAACTGGAACGCTCTTCTGGAGGCTGTTATAGGGGAAAACACCCTCCAGGGATTCAAGACAAAGTTAAACAAGTTCCTGCTGAACCAGAACGTATGCAGGTAGGGCTAGTCTCAGTTAGGGCACTGGTCTTTGATCTGGGGGCCGCTGTGTGAGCAGACTGCTGAGCACGAAGGACCACTTTTCTGACCCCGTAGTGGCAATTCTTATGTTCGTATGTTCTCCGTGCGTCCGTAGCTCTGTGGCCGGCAGAGAAATTATATTGTAAAGCAGAGCAGTTGGTAAAGCATGCGGCGCCTATGTGCACGTTCAATTTACTGCGAGTGGCGGTTTACTTTACCCAGCAGCGGTTATTCTGTGCCGGTTGTCGTTTCCAACACAATGCATGATAAAAAAAATTATAAAAGGTAGGTGGGAGAAGGGGCATGATCATTGACATCCCCCCTAACATCCCCAATATCCCCCCGACATCCTAGACCTACCCTGACATCCCCCTGACATTACACACACACAGAAGGACAGGGGGCCAAACAGACGGGACATTGACAGACTGACAGAAAAGATGGCAGTGAAAAACACACACAGAAGGACAGGGGGCCAGGGAGAGAGATTGAAAGAAAAAAAAAAAAAAACAGACAGCGGACAAGGAGAGAGAGAGAGACAGACAGACATACAGCGGCCAAGGAAACAGACAGCAAAAAAAGACAGACAGACAGCGGACAAGGAGAGAGAGAGAGAAAGACAGACAGCGGCCAACGAGAGAGAGAGAGAGACACAGAAAAACAGACAGACAGCGGCCAACGAGAGAGAGAGAGAGACAGAAAGGCACACAGACAGCGGCAAAGGAGAGAGACAGAAAGAAAGACAGCGGCCAACGAGAGAGAAAGAAAGAGACAGAAAGACAGACAGACAGACAGTGGTCAAGAAGAGACACAAAGAAAGAAAGACAGACAGACAGCGGCCAAAGAGAGAGAGAGAGACAGAAATACACACAGACAGCGGCCAAGGAGAGAGAGAGAGAGAGACAGAAAGACAGACAGCAGTCAACGAGAGAGAGAGAAAGAGACAGAAAGACAGACAGACAGACACACAGACAGTGGTCAAGGAGAGACAGAAAGACAGACAGACACATCTATTCTAACATCCGTTAATGTAATGGGCTTAAAGGTGAAGTCCTTCATAGACAAGTAGCTATCCTCATAGACCACTCTCTCCTAGTGATTTGTCTATAAGGGACTTCATCTTGAGAAAGCATTTTGCGAAACATGTCGGTGAATTAATTGTCCCCGACCTAGACCACAAAGAAAAGCTAAGTAACAGCTAAGACTACTATAATTATAGGCTTAATATCAATAAATATATTGATTAATATTTTAGTTTGAAATTCAGAAATGAAATATATTTATATAAAAAAATTGATCGAAGATAAAATCTTGGATCCTATGAAGATATAACACACAAAGCTTTGTGTAATGAAATAATTGAACACAAAGTAGTGTTTCTGAGGATCGAGAAGCTTTGAAAGGGTGTTATATTACTAGGGAAAATATAAGCTCTTATATTTTCCCTAGTAATAGAACACACTCACACACTCACACTCTCACACTTTTATATAGATAGATTATGCTAGTATGATTTTATTTTCTTAGATCCCAACCTCACTGCCTCATATCTACCTGCACCATTTGCTGTTTCTTGTTTTGTATAGACTTTTATATAAATGTCTGATTTTCATGCAGTTTTAAATAGATAATATGGCTCTTTCTTCACTTGCTTCTTCTTGGTTCTGGTTCATGGCCACCCTAATAGTTCTTCCGAAATTTCAGCTATCAATGAGAAATTAAAACAGATTCATTTTTGGCTTGATAATAATAGATTATCCTTAAATATTAATAAAACTAATACCTTGCTCTTCCCTTGGAAAGACAATCATAAGCTCGCTGTTCCTATTTCCATCCAAGGGGTTACTCTTAAGCAGATAAATAAGATTCGAATTTTTGGTGTGATTTTAGATGAAAATCTAACCTACCATGACCATGTTAGTTATGTGGTTAAAGCTACCTTTTACAGACTTCACCAAATACATAGAAACATAGAAATTGACGGCAGAAAAGGGCCATAGCCCATCGAGTCTGCCCATACCAATGACCCACTCTCTGATTCTTACTCCCCTATAGATCCCACATGAATATCCCATTTTCTCTTAAAACCTGACACGCTGTTGGCCTCAATCACCTGCTGAGGCAACTCGTTCCAATGATCGACCACCCGTTCGGTGAAGAAGTACTTCCTAGCATCACCTTGAAATTTCCCTCCCCAGATTGAGGATTGCTTTACTACATCCCATTGGTCTCTGGATTCATCTGCTGCTGTTGCTAAGGAAGAAAAAATTATGTTCTTACCTGTTAATTTTCTTTCCTTTAGACGCAGCATATGAATCCAGAGCCCCACCCTTTCTGGATATTGTCTGTTGGTTTTTTCTTTTGCAACTTTTGAAGTTTGTTATTATTGATGGTTGTATTCTGTATTATTACCTTTTGAGATTTATTATGGGAAAGAAGTTTTTTACATGCTATGCCTATTGATGGTTGCAGATGCTTGGGCAAGGAGCTATACTGAAGATACAGGAGGAGTGCCAGCCAATAGGACCACCTGTTAATCATTTTCTCTATCTCCGCCTGCTGGTCGATGTGTGCTATCCCATTGGTCTCTGGATTCATCTGCTGCGTCTAAAGGAAAGAAAGGTAAGAACATAATTTCTCCTTTTTCCCCCAAAAAAGTGGGTGGAAATAAGGTGCATCTTATGAAGTGAATGCAAATCCCCCTTACTTTCTACTTTCCTTTCTGCCAGACGATTTCTCTCATCAGTTCTCTGATACTTACTGGGTTGAAAGCAGAGCACTGTGGGCGTTGTGCATCAACGGAGGAGACGAGCAGGTAGTGATGGGAGGGAAGTAAGGACGTGGCACTCGCAGACACCAAGCTTGAGCTCGGCCCTCTCCACTCCGGGTGTCTTGTTCAGTGGGGGCTCGCCTCCCACCTCCAATCCGGGAAGGGGGAGAAGAATAAGTGCTAGGCGCCTAGGCAAAACACCTGACAGCTAGGGTTGGTGTTTTTAGATAGAGGGAAATATGATCATCACCAAGCCTCTGGTTCGTCTCCTTATTCCTGGGTCCTAGCGAATGTGTGGGCATTAGGAGGGAGGATGGGGTCGACTTTCCTCCCTAAATGGCTCCAACAATGGCTGAAAGCTGCTAGGCGGAAAACGCCATCTTTCCTGTTCCAACTGTTAATCCTGTCAGCAATGATAGAATGTCTGGAATGCGGACAAAATGTTTGGTGCACTCTGTCCCGCCCCTTTTCCTGTAGCAAGAGGTGGTGGAGGGGGAAGTAGCATCAGCAGCAGGGATGGCCACGTGCGCAGAGCTGTACACCTGTAAATACCCGCGGCCCCATTGGTCCTGCAGTGTGAGGGGAGTCCTTTCAGCTCTGCTCTCCTGCTGTGTGGTGGCTCTTTGACCTCTGCCCAATGGTGGTGGTGTCTTCGGCTCTTTGACCTCTGCCCAATGGTGGTGTTGTTTTCTCGCTGCTGGTCTCACCTCCTGCTTGGAGTCCGACGCAAAAGAACCGAAATCAAGGCAAAGCGGCGAATCGGTTCCTTTGGGAGCGGTTAACCGTTTCACCCTGCAGTTGTTCCTTGGCCAGCAACAGCAGTCTTGACTACGCCCTCTCATCAGGAGCCTGGAGTCTCTGGGACATTGGGAGATCTTCTGTGGCCGGCCTGCCCTCCCGGACTGTCACTCTCTATTATACCTCCCTCTCTGGTATTTTGCTTTTCTACCTGTTGTTATTGCTTTCATTATTTTAACATATAGTTTGTACTACTACTTCTTAGGCACTCTAGCTACAGTATATGCTTGAATATAAACCGGGATTTTGGGGCCAAAAAATTGACCCATAAATGGGGGTCCCAGTTTATATTTGAGCCAATACACCCTCTTCCAAAATTATTGCAGGCCGCTGCCAGGCTCTGCACCCTGCCGCCCTCCCCTTCTTAGCCTCCTACCTCTACTGACGATCGCTGGTGGAGGTACAGCGGGCAGGAGCAAACTTTCCAAGTTCCTGCCCCGCTGTTAACTGGCTGCCGTGAGTGTCTTCGGCCGCTGAGAAGCGCAAGCAGGCGCGTGATTTGGCGCTGCTGCTCAGTGCTGAGCAGCTTCCTTAATGGTTCCCGCAAATTCTTGCATCGAACTGAAAGGAATTTTGCAGTATATAAAGTTTTATGTTATGTTAAAAGTGATGATTGATGAAAGGGGGGCTGGGACGGAATTTAAAGGTGCCGGATATATATTAGTAAACAATTTGGTTCAGAATGGTTTTTTTCCTTGTTTTCCTCCTCTAAATCTAGGGTGCATCTTGTGGAGTGAAAAATACGGTATTTAAAACGATTTACTAAAGGAAAGGCATTTCCTTGTTGTCTTTCATAGAAAGAGACAGACTGACCCCCTCCCCCTATACACAGATATGAGCATTTTGGAGCTGCATCTAGAATAGCACAGAAATTAAATTTACATTCGCAGTAGCGACTGGTGATCTAATTCATTTTCATTGTTGTTGAAGCAGAGAAAGGCCATGTGCATAGTTGAGCAAGACTCTGCAGAGTCTCTTGTACATCTTTTCCTCCGCAAAAGCCATTGATGAAAACCTTGCCTTTGCACTAATACAGACAATTGGTAGCATTTTTATCAGCAATCATTTACTTAGATCTGGGGGTTCCAAGATACCATGTTTCCCCGAAAATAAGACCCAAAAAACGAACTAGGGCTTATTTTTGGGATAGGTCTTATTTTTTCCTCTCCTTCACTCCAGTTCTTCCTCTTTTCTTTCTCTCCACCACATACTCAGCATCTTTCCTCCCCTCTCACCCATCCCCTTGTGCCTTCCCTCTGCAGCATCTTTCTATCTCTCCCTCCCTCCCTCCCTTCCATCCCCCTATGCAGAACCTTTGCACTGTCCTTCCCTCCCATACCTCGTGCAGCAGAACACTTGCACAGCTTCTATCCCTCCCTTCCGTGCAGCAGTACCCTTGAGCAGCTGCCCCCGCCGCACAGCCAAACACCCGCAGACCCTTCCATCCTTCCATCTCTCCCTCCCGCCCGAACCCCGCCGACCGCGAGACCTACATACCTCCCTCCGAAGAGCAGCATCAGCAGCACTCTAAACAGGCTGCTTCGCGGCCTTCTCTCGCCGGGCCTTCCATGTGCCGCGTTGCTGATGACATCAGATGCAGCAGAGGGAATGACCCGGTGGGAGAAGGCCTTAAAGTAGCCTGTTTTAGAATGCTGCTGATGCTGCTCTTTGGAGGGAGGTATGTAGGTCTCGTGGTTGGTGGGATTCGGATGGGAGGGTCAGCGGGTATTCGGTGGCGGGGGGAAGCACTGCTGCCGGCGAATCCAGGGATATTCGGGTTAGGCTTCTGGGGACTAAGGCTTATTTTTGGGGTAGGTCTTATTTTCAGGGAAACACGGTAGTTGCCAATAGCCACATGATTGCAGCAAATAGAGTAAGATTGACGTGGGGCATCCCAGCTGTTCTGCTGCTTAGGAGATGAATGAAGGGGGAATGACAGACGGAGATTAAGAGAAGGAAATAGCAAAATAATGGTGGAAGGTAAAGTGTTGGGAAGAAAGAGAAAATGAATAGAAAGGGTGGAGGACTGATTGACAGAATGAAAGCAAAACAAAACTACTACCGTACTATTAATTCTTTCTAGAGTGCTACCAGACGTATGCAGCACTGTACAGGGTCTCGAAGGAGACAGTTCCTGCTCGAATGAGCTCGCAATCTAATGAATCAAGACAGGACGCCACGGTAGGGGGTTACAGTTAGCAGGGGATGGCTAAACTGCTGGCTAGGGTGATGAGCAGAGGAGGGAAAAAGGCAAATTTGTTATACATTTCAGGATGGGCAACTGGAGGCTAATAAGCTTCCTTCCAAAACCAATTTAATGTACTGAATGTGTTTAAAAGTAGTGTTCTCCTGCAGCTGCTCCCTGATAGATTTAATAAGGTGTGAGAGTGCAGACGGGCTCTAGGTAGGAAGGGGAAAGCCCTGAATACACACTATGTATCTTCTGGCATAGTGTGTTATTTTTAGTGCTGTATACACAAGAGGAGTATTTTCATGTTGATAGCTTTTCTGAGTTATCGGTGGGACGGTTATAGAACTACTTTAATGCACTGAAAGAAAAATCTTTCTGCTTTCATTGATAGAGAAACACATAGGACCAAACCATAATCTTTACCGTGTATTAAGGCAGGGCTTCTAGGACAGCGTTTCTCAACTCGGTCTTGGAGTACCCCCTCTGCCAGGTTTTCAGGATATCCACAATGAATATGTACGAAGGAAATTTGCATATAATGGAGGGGAGTGTGTGGCGCAGTAGTTAAAGCTACAGCCTCGGCACCCTGAGGTTGTGGGTTCAAACCCAACACTGCTCCTTGTGACCCTGGGCAAGTCACTTAATCTTTCCCTGGGAGAATGGTATAGAAAGTGAATGAAAAAATAAATGTCTCTCCCATGCCTGAATGAATGATTTAGTTCAGGGGTCTCAAAGTCCCTCCTTGAGGGCCGCAATCCAGTTGGGTTTTCAGGATTTCCCCAATGAATATGCATCAGATCTATGTGCATGCACTGCTTTCAATGCATATTCATTGGGGAAATCCTGAAAACCCGACTGGATTGCGGCCCTCGAGGAAGGACTTTGAGATCCCTGATTTAGTTGAACAGTTAGGAGGTTCCCAGTTTTTGTCTACCCTGGATCTAATGAAAGGTTGCTGGCAGATTCAAAGAAAACACTGCTTTCATCACTCACCAAGAGTTGTATCACTTAAACCCTTTTCCTATCGTAATAAATTTTACGTTACGCTGGTTACAATCGTAATTATTTTAGCAAAGTTTTGTTTTATTCACCGTTATCATTTCCGGCTATTGTAAACATAATGTAAATAAGCCATAAGTCTGTCAATTCAAATATTTTGTGTTCCTGGCTCTTTATTAGTCCATGCAGACTGTTTATCCACGATGGCAACGACATTTTTGGAATGTCCCGTCAGCCGGGACACACGATAGGAAAAGGTTAAGATACTCTCATTCGGTTACATTGAGCTCAGCTACGTTTCAATGGGTAATGAATCGAGTACTCCGGCCCCATTACTGATATGCCTGTGCTTATTTAGATGACGTGATCATAGTCCAGAGAAGAGAAAATGGTAAAACTAGAGGACATAATTTGGGGTTGCAAGGAGAAAGACTCAGGACCAATGTTAGGAAATTCTTTTTCACGGAGAGGGTGATAGATGCCTGGAATACCCTCCTGAGGGAAGTGATGGTGGGTGTTGGCAGGGATAGGCTATCCAATATATCCCCTGCTGTTTGACTAAGAGTTGGAAAGAACTGTTGAGTGATTATGTATAACAATTTTTATTGAAAGAATCAAATAATCAGTACAATAGGATAATACAAAAATACATTCAATACAATAAGAATTACAATAATATTTTATACAAATTTAAATCATTCTTTCAAATTTAATTTCCATATGAATTAATTCAATCTTATCTACACCCCCCTTAATAAAGAATTAAAATAAATAACTGGAATGTAATTAGTAAACCTAATTTTCATAATAAATCATTGATAACCAAACTTCGAATTTTTGGTGAAAGATTCTGAATATAAGGATCCCAAACGTCCATAAAAAGACGAGTTTTTTTAGGCGAACCTCGAACCTCCCAACTCTCAAATAAAAATAAGCGATGTAATTGATTCCTCCAATGCCAAAAACTTGGAGATTCTTTCTGCAACCAAAATTGCATAATACATTTATACCCAATGATTAATACATGGACTTACTGAACTAATTTGCATCTTAATTTGCATGTGACCAAAAAGTAGTAAAGAGGGCCATTCAAAAGTGGAGAAAAGGACTCCTAGATGTTCCAATCTAAGCTATAAGGGAGAGTAGGATTTCCCTCCCTCAGCCTTTGGAAGTCTGGGGACGGTTTTGTTATAATAGAAGTGGTCTCTCATTCTGATTACACAGGAGGACAGATTATAGGACTCCTGGGAGAAGAAGCCCTATGGAAGGGAGGAGAGACTGGTCTCTGAGCTCTTAGAGACAAGGAACCTTACAGACTAACCCCCTGTAAGCTTACTAGTGACCAGAAGTGCGCCCGTCGACATTCACTCCCGCGGCCTGCATCCCGAAGAGTGTAGCCCCAATATTCCCACTGAGTTCATGTGGGCAAAATCTTTTTTCTTGAGCAAAGGACCGAGTTGATATGAGCAAAAATTTTCTGTTAACATTACCCTGATGACATTATATACACTGTATGTTATAAATTAAGAATTACAAATATAAATAAAAACATTTTTCTGTTAGCTTTCAGAGGCCAGCACTTCCTACCCCCCAGTCAAGACAGTTGTTCAAAAATGTATTAGAGTTGGTCCAGTGGCAAGATAGCATCTTAATTTTATTTATTAACTTTTATAAACATGGTATCGCTCTACTTTATACTGAATTAAAAATAAAATTCTTTTCATCTACCTTTGTTTTCTGGCCATTTACTTCTCTGGTTTCTGCTATCCACCATCTTAAGATTCTTGCCAGGATTTTTCTCTCTTCCTTTTCTTTTCATCTGTCTCCACTTTATTTTTCTTCTTGTCTAGATTTTACTCATTCTTGCTATCTAGTCTTCAAGCTCCTTCTTTTTTACAGTCTACCAGCAGCTTTGCATCTCTTTCTCTCGCACTGGGTCTCCTATTTCACTTCCCTATATTTCCAGTCTTCACTGACTGCTATCTTTTTTCTCCCTTCTATACACTTCTCCCTCCGTATCCATGGTTTCCGTATCTGCGGATTCGCTTATTTGCGATTATTTTCGATGCTGACTCCGCCCCTCAAAATTACATCATGATTAGTTCCTTTACTTAATCAGAGAGCAATTAAAGAAAAAACAGTGTCTTTTGGAGGGCGCACCTGACAGCAGTAAGCGCATCATCTCCTCCGCCAGCCACTCTCGCCTCTCACAGCACAGAACTGAAGAAGACAGCGCAGGAAACGCAAGTGCTGAGCGCTTTGAAAACTGACGCTTCCTTCACGCAGGCCCCTGCTCTCTCTCATTGAGATACAAAGCGGAAGCAGAGCCTGCACGAAGCCCAGCCAGTCCAACCAGCGAGATCAAGAGAGAGAGAACTGCTCACGTGCATGGCATCCGGCACACTCCCAGGTACCTTCACACAGGCCCCCACCCTGCCCCCTCTCGAGATACAGAGCGGAAGCAGAGACTGCACAAAGCCCAGCCAGCCCAACCAGCAAGATCAGAGAGCTGCTCATGTATCAGGTACCTTCAGCTGCAGAATCTCTAGTTATTTGCGGTTTCAAATACAAAAACTCTGGCTGTTACAAAAACCCATGAATAACATAAAAAGTTATTCACGGTTTTTCCATAATCGCGCCTATGGTCCGCCCACATCCCCCGCGAATACGGTGGGAAAAGTGTACAGTGTTTGCCCCTTATATCTGTCCTTTCTTTCCTCTTCCATCATTATCTCCCTCCTTTCTGTCTCCCCTGCTCATTTCTATCCCCTCTTCCATTCATCATCTGCCCCCTCTCTCCCCCTTTCCATTCAGTGTCTCCACCCTTTGTCCCTTCCATCAGTATTTCTGTCTCTTCCCCATTCCATACAGTATGCCCCCTTTCTCCCCTTTTACTTCCCCATTCTTTCATCGCCTTCTTTCCCCTGATCTATCTAGAATCTGTCTTCCCTTTTCTATGCAAAATCTGCCCCATCTCTCTCCACCCCAAACCATTTCTACCAGCTTCTGCTCACTCTCTCTCCCCCACCCTACTTCCACCTTTGTCTACCACCTCTCTCCTCTAGAAGTCTTCCACTAGCGTTTGCCCCTACCTTACATCCACCATCATCTGCCCCCCTCTTTCCCACCCCCCTATATGCACCAACATCTTCCCCCTGCATCCCCACCGCTGCTGCTTTCCTAAAACAGTACACAATGATTATTGCACAATTACTGTTAGTCCATAAAACCTGTTGTATAACCTTCATAACAAGGACTGAACTATCAAGATACAAGAATCTTCAGACTGCCAATTGGGTAGAATAACCCAATCTGGCTACAATCCTCATTGATCCAAGTGGGGTAGTTAATTAATCACATTGAGAAATGCTGGACTTTACTTGCAGCGCCACCTCTTCCGACGTGGGAATAAGGTGTAACAACATACTTGTGCTAACTATCAAACAGCTTATTGGCTATACTGCATCGCCACCACGCAAGTAAAACAGTAGTGGCGGCAGCAAACCGAAACTAATTGGCTGTGGGACCTTCCCATACATTCCTGCGGCTGCTGGCCCGCCCTCTTCAACACCACTATTTCCTGGGCAGAGGCTGTGCAGCTTAGAGGGAACATTGGTGGAGGGTGGAGGGGGGAGCGGGGAATCCAGTACAGGCTCTGCAGGCTGTCCAAGAGGTCTCAGAGGATTACCTTTGACTTGTGGTCCTTTCATTGAAGACCACTGCCCTGCAGTAAAAAAAAATAGTGGAAATGCCGTAAAAGGTGCTCAGTAAAATTTGGAGCTACCACGTGGTAAAATCCTGTCTTAAGCTGCATTAACTGCAAATTTTGGTGCATTTTAGTAAAACGGCCCCTATTTGTTAAATTATAGCCAGTGAAATAGCTGAAAGAGTTGAATTTTTTTTTTGTGCTTTCTGAGATGTTGGTGGATGTCACGAAGCTAAAAATACTTGCTTCTTCAATTATAGGTGGAGACTCCATTTCCAAATGAGCAGCTAGCCAATATTTATGCCAGGGCTGCCCAAGTCCAGTCCTCGAGATCTACTGGCAGGCTAGGTTTTCAGGATATCCACCATGAATATGCACTAGAGAGATTTGCCTGCACTACATGTTTGGGATGCAAATCTCCCTCATGCATAGTTCATTGTGGATTTCCTGAAAACCTGGCCTGCCAGTAGATCTCGAGGACCGGACTTGGGCAGCCCCGATTTATGCTTTCCTTGGAGAAGGACTAAATCAGGGGTGTCAAAGTCCCTCCTCGAGGGCCGCAATCCAGTCGGGTTTTCAGTATTTCCCCAATGAACATGCATGAGATCTATTTGCATGCACACTGCTTTCATTGTATGCTAATGGATCTCATGCATATTCATTGGGAAAATCCTGAAAACCCGACTGGATTGCGGCCCTCGAGGAGGGACTTTGACATCCCTGGTCTAAATGCTGATAAGAAAGTTTTAAAAAATGTATATATTACCATTGTGAAATGAGAATTAAAGAAGTATATTTTCTTAGATTGCCTAAACCATGCTCAAAACACATCCTCTTTAAATCAATGCATTTTCAACATTTTAAATATGTAATTGGTGGCTTTGTAAAAATCTCCATTTCCATATGTATGCCAGTGCCTCTCAACCCTTCTGAAATAACCTAAGTATCAGACTGGCATTCTCTCTTTTGCTGGCTATAGAAACATATTTCTATGGTGATTGAGTGCTACTGTTTCTTGTTGCAAAATAACTGTACAGAAATCCCTGCACTGCAGCACTGTTGACTTCGAATTGTTTCCTATGAAGAAGATTCAGTAGCTGCATCATTTCTGTAGACCTGGAAATTTGGAGAAAGTTCAGAGAAATGAAACTTTGCCGGATCTGATCAAGGAAAAACTAAGGACGCTCTGCTTGTGCTCAAGGCCTCTTATTGGACCAGAACCGTGGTTCCTAAGAGGTGGTATGTGTACTTCAGGGCTGGAGTGACCTGAGGCAAATGATGAGAGGGTCCCCCTCCCCCCACCCCGATTCTACCTTTAATTGGTCGAAAGGTTGGCAATTCAAACACGCTGCCTGTCTGAGGGTCGGGCCAGTGTCTTCTCTACTGTGGCCCGCCCCAGCAGAAACAGGAAGTTATGTCAAAGAGGGCGGGCCACAGTAGAGAGAAGACGTTGGGGCATCCTCAGATAGGCAGCGTGTGTGAATTGCCAAACTTTGGAACAATTAAAGGTAGAATGGGGGGGGGGGGGGGAGGAAGGGGGTGCTTGAGGAAGGAAGAGGGGAAATCTCTGCTGAGGGAGAGGGAATGTAAGGAGAGATACCGGCAAAAAGCAAAAGGAATTGACCCCAAAATATCCACAAAAAAGAAAATCCAGAGAAAACCAAAGGTACACTGAAATCATCCACATAAAAATAAATCATCCACATAAGAGCCTTAAAGGACCTAGTCCGCTAGGGATACAGGACCCAACACAGTCCGCGTTTCACCACACAATTGTACCCCTGAAGAAGACTTTTTGTCGAAACGCGGACCGTGTTGGGTCCTGTATCCCTAGCAGACTAGGTCCTTTAAGGCTCTTATGTGGATGATTATTTTTATGTGGCTGAAATTATTTTATGTGGATGATTTCAGTGGACCTTTGGAACTTTGACACTTTCAAATAAAGTCCATTTAGGAACATCGTCACTCCACAGAGCTTTTTTGGTTTTCTCTGGATTTTCTTCTTTGTGGATATTTTTGGGTCAATTCCTTTTGTTTTTTGCTACTTAGGATTTTAAAGTGTTTGAAGCTTGTGCAGATGAGGACGGAGCTTAGGCATTGGTGGAATGAGGCATTATGACATCACAATCTGAGCTCTAGAATGTTGCTACTTAGGATTTTAAAGTGTTTGAGGTTTGCGCAGATGAGGACGGAGCTTAGGCATTGGTGGAATCAGGCATTATGACATCACAGTCTGAGTTCTAAAATGTTGCAATCACAAGCAGTGTCTCACTTCCGGCTCACCACACAATTGTTTCCCACATACTCACCTTTATAGGACCCCCAGGGACCCCTGAAGAAGACTTTTTGTTGAAACGCGGACCATGTTGGGTCCTGTATCCCTAGCGGACTAGGTCCTTTAAGGCTTTTATGTGGATGATTTATTTTTATGTGGATAATTTCAGTGGACCTTTGGAACTTTGACACTTTCAAATAAAGTCCATTTAGGAACATCGTCACTCCACAAAGGAGAGATACCGGGGAAGGATTGTGGTAGAGGTAACATGAGCAGGCAGGCGGCAGGATGCCACTCCCAGAAGAGTGCCGCCCGAGGCCTCCGCCTCAGCTGGCCTCATTATAGGGCTGCTTCTGCCTCAGGGGATACATGAACCATTAATAGGGGATACACACTGCAGTGCCTGGCAGCACGCCGAAACTAGTCCTGCATTTCTCCTATCCTTTTCTCCTCACCTTCACTTCCATGAAGCATCACCTTTCCCTTCCTGTGTTTTGAGTGTATGTTTACTTATTGTTACTATGTATGTTATGTTGTTACCTGTGTAGAATTGTTGGATATGTGGGCTTCAAATATTTAAATAAATAGACTAGTATTAATCAAATTACTATATTTTTCGCTCTATAAGACACACTTTTTCCACCCCCAAAAATGGGGTGAAAAAGTGGGTGCATCTTATGGAGCGAATATACCTCCCCCCTGGTACCTTTTAAAAAAATTCCAGTGGTACAAGCAGGCAGGCAGCCCCCCCCCGTACCTTTTTTTCTAAATTCCAGCGGTCCAGCGCTGTAACTCCTGCCCCTCCCTCGACGACTGCCTCCATGCCTTGAGGCTGAGTGAAGCACAATGCAGGCGCGAGATTTTTGCTGCTTGCCTGGTACCGCGATGCTCACAGAATGGCGCCATCTCGGCCCATGTACCTAAGACCCTGCCCATAGAAGGTGCCTTAGGCACCTGGGCCAATCAGGCCTTAGGATAGTGTGGGAATGCCAGTTAGGGGAAATACTGCCTCATTTCAACGGAGGCTGGATAGTCAGGGGGTGGGTCGTCTTTGGGCAGGAGGGTTGAGCACCCTTCTGCTGTGATCGTTTTTTTAGGGGGGACTGGCATCCATGGCAGCTATACTTATCATGGCAGGGAGATCCCTTGTCGTGGTAAGTATAGCGGCGGCGTCTACAGTAACCCGGTTCTGTAGCTGGCGTCTGTAACATGGACATCGGTTACAGAATCAGGTTTATTTTAGGTGGGTCTAGGCCTGATTCTGTATCCGGGCCTTAGTGCGCGCTAAGACGCACTAGCGTGCCTTAGTAAAAGGACCCCTTAGTCCTTGCTCATAAGACACTTTATACTAAAACCCCTTTGTACTTATTTTCGTTGATCACCAAGATTGCCCTGATCTCTGTTTGCACACAGATTCATTCTTCCATCATTGTTAGTGACTCTCGAGCTAGTGCCTTTTTCTTCATAGCTCCAAATACTTTAGAATACTCTCCCTGAGTCTCTTTGAGCTGACTCTGAGCATAAAAGGTTCAGAGCATCCGTGAAAATCCATTTTTATTTGTTGGCTTTTGGCATAACGAAATCATAGATTCAAAGAAGGGTTGCCAGTTTTGTTGTAATGAAATTGTTTCTAGCTGAAAGTGTCTGTTGGATCAGTATATTATCCGCTATAATAAAACCCTTAGTGCGCATGCGCACTTCAAACTCCATGGTACCGTACTCCCGCATGCACAGTAGGACCCTGCGGTGGTTTCTCTATCGGCCTCCGTTCTCATGCGCATATGCGACAATGGCTTCCCCGCTCCCACACCCCAGCCAGCCTGCGCCTCGACAAACGGCAAATGTCCAGGCCTCTAGGGATCTAAGCACCGCTGCCAGACGCACAGACAGGGACTAGTGGGGTTTTCCCAGCCCGAGGCCGGACCAGCAGTGGCAGCAGCTGCGGTTTCATCAAGCAGCTGTGGGGCATTTGCTAGGTCGGCCCACTTCGATAATGCGAGGTGGACTGGCCCAGCAAAAGCCCCGAAGCTGCCTGGGCTAGCGGATGCTGGACAGGGGGAGCAGGTAAGAAGAGCTACTGCTGGACAGGGGGAGCAGGGAAGAGGTGCTGCTGGACAGGGGGGTGCTAAAGGGAGAAAGGCTACTGCTGGACAGGGGGAGCAGGGAAGGGGTGCTGCTGGACAGGAGGGA
The DNA here is from genome assembly GCF_902459505.1 of Geotrypetes seraphini. NCBI lineage: Eukaryota > Metazoa > Chordata > Amphibia > Gymnophiona > Dermophiidae > Geotrypetes > Geotrypetes seraphini. The sequence goes on from NC_047085.1 coordinate 18,305,085, forward strand.
GGTAAAAGTAAGGGAGAAGGGCTGCTAGCACCCGTTAATGTAATGGGCTAAAAAACTAGTTTTTAATTAACTATTGAAAGTAGAACTTAATGTTTGTTAATTTACTGAAAGTATGATTTATTGTGTTCTGGTAAGGATGCTTAGGCACTTTTAACTAATTACAATTTGAGGTTTTTTTGCTCTCTTTACATTTTTTATATTGTTTGTAAACCATTCTGACATTCTTATTCAGAATGATATATCAAAAAACACCAATAAATGCTATTTTCATTTTTAAGTGACAACATGGTGTTAAGAAATTGCACAAAATAGTCAATATTTTGTAAAGAACTCAGTGGCGACTTTTCACATGGGTTACACTTAGCCCATAACTTGCTACCTAGAATCAGAACAATGAGGGTGTTTTTTTGGGGGTGCTCCTGCTTGGGGGGGGCTATGGGGGCATAGGCCACTCATAAAATATCAGCTTCAGGGGGGAATTTGGGGGGGGGGTATTTATTTATTTATTCAATTTTCTATACCGTTCTCCCAGGAAAGCTCAGAACGGTTTACTTGAGTTTATTCAGATACTCAAGCATTTTTCCCTGTCTGTCCTGGCAGACTCACAATCTATCTAATATACCTGGGGCAATGGGGGGATTAAGTGACTTGCCCCGGGTCACAAAGTGCAGCGAGGGATTTGAACCCACAACCTCAGGGTAGCTTTAACCACTGCCCCACACTCTCCCCACTGGGGGGATCATAGCCCCCCCCCCTTAGACATCAGACAATATGAGGGAAAGCGGGGTGGGGTGGGGGGGAGGTGCGGCCTGGTTACACTGAGTACACAAGAGGTTGGACGATTCATCGTGGCCGATTCAGCGATGAATCAGTCACAATGAATCGTCCTAGACCCTTCTAGAGATGGTCATATTTATCTTTGCCTATGAAAATGTTGTAGTGAACTTCCATCTACCCAAATTCTTTATTACTCTGTTTGCTGGTGGAAAGTAGTGTAGTTAATATAGTTTTATCAAGGGAGGTTGTAATGTTCACTCCTAAATATCTTATGCTTTATTTTTATCAGTTCAAGTGGAACAGAGGACAGATAATCCTTCCCCACTTCTGCTGTTGTATTCATTGGTGAAATTATGGATTTATTTTCATTCATTTCTATCCAGGTACCTGTTGTGGTTGTGTTACTCTCGCTTTGGCTGTCTGAGAAATTGGAAGTGTCCCCTAGTCTTTGTAATTTTTGACGGAGTGAAAAATCGATCTACTGGTACCTGTTCTACTCTTCTCAGGATTTTGTAGATTTCAATCATATCTCCCCTCAGCCGTCTCTTTTCCAAACTGAAGAGCTCTAACCTTTTTAGTCTTTCCTAATTCGAGAAACCACAATAATATAATGCCATATAATGTTAGTTTCTGTTCAGTTTTTCTTAATAACAATCTTTGAATATTGATGTTGAGATGAATGGCCTTTGTAAACAGCTATAACAAGAGGGGAAATACGGTACCTCTTGCTAGCTTTAATTCTGGGGATGTGTGTCACTGAACTTTAATCTTGCAGTTGGAGAGCTGTAGTGCTGTGTATGTATGTGTGTGTACACACATTCATATAGATAGATAGATAGATAGATAGATAAAGGCAACAAGAGGGCATCCGTTGAAAATCAGGGGTGTGAAATTTCATGGTGACACCAGAAAATATTTCTTCACCGAAAGGGTGGTTGATCGCTGGAATAATCTTCCACAACAGGTAATTGAGGCCAGCAGCGTGCCAGATTTTAAGAAAAGATGGGATTGGCATGTGGGATCTCTTCATGGAGGTAGTTAGGGGGTGGGCCATTAGTGTGGGCAGACTAGATGGGCCGTGGCCCTTTTCTGCCATCATGTTCTATGTTTCTATTTGGCATGTGGGATCTCTTCATGGAGGTAGTTAGGGGGTGGGCAGACTGGATGGGCCATGGCCCTTTTCTGCCGTCATGTTCTATGTTTCTATTTGGCATGTGGGATCTATTCATGGAGGTAGTTAGGGGGTGGGCCATTAGGGTGGGCAGACTAGATCGGCCGTGGCCCTTTTCTGCCGTCATGTTCTATGTTTCTATTTGACATGTGGGATCTCTTCATGGAGGTAGTTAGGGGGCGGGCCATTAGGGTGGGCAGACTAGATGAGCCGTGGTCCTTTTCTGCCATCATGTTCTATGTTTCTATGTGGGATCTCTTCATGGAGGAAGTTAAGGGGTGGGCAGACTAGATGGGCCGTGGCCCTTTTCTGCCGTCATGTTCTATGTTTCTATCTCCCAGGACAAACAGGCAGCATATTCTTACAAGTGGGGTGACGTCATCCATGGAGTCCGGTATGGAGAGTGAAAAGTTCACTGGCATTTAAGAGCATAAAAGCTTTCAACTGCCCACACCACGCATTCGTGAGTGCCTTTCTGTCTGATGTAGGCTCGCTGTACCTCAGTTCTTTGTTTTCTGCGAAGAAGTTGTGTTTTCTTGTATTGCATTGCCTTCCCTTCAGCACGTATTTTGTGAGCTTCGCCTCATATTTTTTCATTTTAGTTCCCTTCGGTATCCACTGTTTCTTTCGGTAAAAAAAAAAAAAAGAGAAAAACAGTTTGTTAGTTTTTTCTTTTCTGCTGTGTCTTGTTCGTGGCCTTCAGGCCCTTTTTTCCCCCCTTTCGGTGGCTTTTTCTCAGTTAAAATTGAGTTGGTTTTCACCTCCCCCAAATTTTCCCATCCATGTCTAAGACACCGAGTGCATTTAAAAAGTGCTGTCTGTGTCAGCGTCACATCTCTATCACCGACCCACACAGCTGGTGTATCCAGTGCCTCAGGTCTGAACATCGAGTGGACACCTACATTTGTTGTTCTACTCTACAAAAATGTTCGGTGAAGGCTCGATGTCTCCAGCAGGAGAAACTTTTCGGTACCACCATGGATTCGGTAGAAAAATCCCAATCTTCTTGCTCCAGAATTTATGCTACGGCCTCTCCAGGTCATAAAGGCAGGACTATGGACAAGTTTGGCTGTCATCTATACCAAAACTCTGTTATTCAACAGAGTTTAAACTATAATTTCTTTGTCTTTTTATTTCAGTTAAGAAGTTATCAGTCTTCAAGCAATGCATTTTGACTGCCCATCTTCCTGAGTTTCAACATATCACTCATAGCTTTCTACAAACCAGGAAGTTTATGACACGTACTGCTTTTGATGCGTTCAAACTTTCATCCAGAGCTTCTGCCATGGCTGTGGCTATGAGAAGACGTGCTTGGTTAAGAGTCTCCGACATGGATATAAATCTTCAGGATTGTTTGGCCAACATACCATGTGTGGGAGAGGAACTTTATGAAAAAGAAATTGAAACCGCCACACAGAAACTTACTCAGCATGAGCAGAGCTGGAATACTCTGAACAAACCCAAGAAGTCTCAATCTACTAAGCCTGCTCAAAAGCCATCTTCTTACACTTATAAGAGACGATACCCTGCTGCTTCTTCCTCTGCTAAACCACCACCTCAAGAGACAGCGACAGCAGAAATCTCAGAAACAACAACCATCAGCTACTCAGAAGCCAGCCCAGCCTTTTTGACCTGCTTCTGGAGAGCATAGTCAATATCCCAACTTTTACAGCTTCTTCCTTTTCCCATTGGAGGACGTCTTCAATCATTCTACCCATCATGGACTCTCATTACTAAGGACTCTTGGGTCCTAATAGTCATCAAGGAGGGTTACTCTATTCATTTCAAATCCATTCCTCCAAACCATCCTCCAAAAGAGTCCTCTTTTACATCTCAGCAGACATCCCTTCTTCTTCAGGAAATAGATGCTTTGCTCCAAAGCGGTGCCATAGAGGAAACCTCCCCTCTCAGAAAAATCAGGGGTTCTACTCCAGGTACTTCCTAATTCCAAAGAAGACGGGAGGTCTGCGCCCAATTCTCGACCTCTGAAATATCAACAAATATCTAGTCAGATAAAAGATCCGCATGTTATTCCTTTATTTTTTAATGAGATTTATGTACCATAGCCAACTTATGCCTCTTCATCCTTTTCATTGTACCCCCACCTGCAACAAATTTGTCTTGGGCTACTACTTTTACATGGTCCATAAAACAGTGAGAACAACCTTTTTTAATCTAATCTTTATTTTATATACCGAATCTACTCCCTAAGGAGTTCGACTCGGTTTACAGTTCGTTAAAAAATGAAACATAACAAGTAAAAACTGTGGGATAAAAACAGAAATTGGTTAGATTAGATGGATGGAAAAAGTTAGAAAAAAGTATGTTAAATTGCTTACAATTACTACGACAGCTAAAATCAAATTAACTATTGTGAAAACAACCAGGTTTTTAAACTTTTTCAAAATTGAAATAATTGATCTACCAGTCTTAGAGTCTCACCAATTTAAAAGATTTACTAAGCTTCCCAGTGCATTTAATACCTTTCAGCGAAGGAAATGCTAATTTGTGAATTGTTGTAATTCTTGAATAGCAGGATCTAAAGCAGTGGTTCCCAAACCTGTCCTGGGGGACCCCCAGCCAGTCAGGTTTTCAAGATATCCCTAATGAATATGCATGAGAGAGATTTGCATACCTGTCACTTCCATTATATGCAAATCTCTCTCATGCGTATTCATTAGGGATATCTTGAAATCCTGACTGGCTGGGGGTCCCCCAGGACAGGTTTGGTAACCACTGATCTAAAGGAATTCCCACTAAGGGGAATCAAAGAGTCCAGACAAGTGGTTATGTTCCCAACCATCAGGAGTCAAGCAAGACGCATCTTACTATCGGCTGGCTTCATTTGACTCCCTCATGTCTGGGTTATATATAGTTAAAGAAACTCAAATTTTGTGAAAAACCCAGTAATATCTCAAGTACACTTTCACAAGAAAAATATATATGCCAAATGGAACATGAACAACACAACTTAGGTTTTAATGTGATGTACAGTTAAAAATGGAGGAGAAAGCCTCAGACTAGGACCCTCCCACCTCCACAAAGGTGGTTAACGGGTGGCTAGGCGATCACCTCATTGGCAAAAAACCTCCATTGCACTCCAAAAAGTAAAAACCTTAAGCAGAGCTGTTAGTGCTTAACGATAGGGGAAATAACTTTCAACTTATCTTCTGTTGATTGGTACATCAACGGTGGCCAGCGTTTCACAAGTTTGCTGCAGAAGAGGTAGGAGATGCGTTTTGGCGTCCCGATTAAAATTTGATCGGATACGTTACACCCTGAGGCAGCAGACTTGTCAAACGCTGGCCACCGTTGATGTACCAATCAACAGAAGATAAGTTGAAAGTTATTTCCCCTATCGTTCATTACTAACAGCTCTGCTTAAGGTTTTTACTTTTTGGAGTGCAATGGAGGTTTTTTTGCCAATGAGGTGATCGTCTAACCACACGTTAACCACCTTTGTGGAGGTGGGAGGGTCCTAGTCTGAGGCTTTTTCCTCCATTTTTAACTGTACATCACATTAAAACCTAAGTTGTGCTGTTCATGGTCCATTTGGCATATATATTTTTCTTGAGATATGGGTTATATATAGTAACATAGTAAATGACAGCAGATAAAGACCCGAGTGGTCCATCCAGTCTGGCCAACCATACATGCTCCATAAATTATTTAGTTTAAATGGTCCTTTTTCTTAGATATTTCTGGGCCAGAAACCCAGAGCCCTGCCTGGTAGTGTGCTTAGGTTCCATCTACTGGAGTCTCCATCAAAGCTCACTCCAGCCCATCTTAACCATCGAAACCCTCGCCAGCCCATCCTCAACTGAATGTCCATGTACAGGACACAGGCTGAGCAAGCCTGCCCAGTACCGGCCTTAGTTATCTGGGGGAACCTAATTGCAGACTGGGTTCATCGAGTGCTCTGTTATCGGAGGCAGAAAATTTTGAATGAAAAAGGATGGAACTGTTCAAATGTTTTTTTTTTGGGGGGGGAGGCAGATAGAGACGTCTAAGGCCAGTCTTCCTGTAGGAAGCGAGGTTAAATATGCAGCCACCCAACAACTCTGGTACCCTGACCCCTCTATACCCTCTTAGTTCCTATCCTATAACTCTTCATTGGAGTTCCTTTCTATCCTAACTCTGTAAACCGTGCCGAGCTCTGCGCTTGCGGAGATGGCGCGGTATACAAACCTAAAGTTTAGTTTAGTTTAATTTAGTTTGTTGTACAATTGCTGTTCTCTTATTTTAATGCTAATTTTTTTGGATCAGGGTTTGCATTAGCATTTTTAGCGCACGCTAAACCCGCGCTACATAGATAGAACTAACGCCAGCTCAATGCTGGCATTAAGATAATTACATTACATTAGAGATTTCTATTCCGCCATTACCTTGCGGTTCAAGGTGGATTACAAAAGAGATAAAAAAACGGAGGGTTACAGTGGAAGAACATTTGTCCTTTCTAGACAGGTAAAGAGTAGGTTATGTAGTTTCTGTGTGGCGGGAAGAGGGAGGGGGGGAAGGACGGTAAAGTTTGAAGTTAGGTCTAGCGCGCGTGGCAATTTGGCGTGCGTTAAAAGCCCTAACGCGGCTTAGTGTATATAGCAGCACAGTTGTTTTTTTCTTCGGCCGCACGTCTTAAGTTGGAACGTCCTCTTTCATGAGCAATTTCAAGTAGCAAATTGTTGTTTTGTTTTTCTATCATTTATGGCTGTTCTGTGATGTAGAGCAAAGAACAGTCCAGTTTAGCAGTCTGCTACAAATCTGCTTCTTGGATTGCAGAAGTGCTTTCAGCCCCAGGTGAGAAGGGGGAAGCAGGAAACTACGGAGAATGGAGTTGGCGTATGCAGAAGAGTGAAATTTGACAGACCGACTGAGCCCTGTTTCCATTAAATGTTTTGCCTGTACTACTTCTAATATAATCGGTCCCGGTTTTTTTTTTTTAACTGTTCCGGAATGCAGTGGACCAACGCATCAAGAATGACACCGGTCCAATGTCCAGGTTAGGTGGTGGCCCTCCCTGCTCGCTCCGAAGTGGAGCTGTGTGAAGGATAAGGGAACTTGCAGATGAGGGTCGGTGAAACCAGAATCTAAAAGGTTTGAGGAAAGAGGAAGTTTCTTTAAGGTCTCCCTCTGTTTCCGGATTTCTTTAATTGTAATTGTTTTTGCTGCTTGCTATTTCATTTGACGTATGTTTGGCTCCTAGCTTCATACGGAATGGAAGTTGCTATAACAACCTTGTGATTCATGTAATCGTTGCTACCGTCGGCTGTTTAACATTAAAGCCTATGGATGCTGCTGGAGAGGGTTCGCCATTCCTATGAAAGGCATCGGAAATCAGAGATTTTTATTTTATTATTTTGCTACTGAGGGTTATGCAAGCTGCTGTATAACTACCATCCCGTCCCTGTTATGTGGAGAGTGTAGTTCTACGAAAGGAAGAAGTCTTCAGAGCAGCAGTGTTGAATTTGAGAAATGTGTGAGTGTAGGTCAAAAATCCTTTCAGGGTTTCATTGCCTATAGAAATTAAAGGGATTTATTTTCGGATTTGTACCCTGCAGTTCTGTCCAGGTGAAGGGGTCTCCTCCATTGAGACTTTGGGGTTCTAATTAGGGAAATAAATGTTTCCCTGTCTCTGCCCCGTCCCTGCGAGCTTGGTCCCTATCCCGACCCGTCCCTGCAAGCTCAGTCCCTGTTTCTGCCCCATCCCCGCAAACCGTTTGATCTCATCCGCACAAGCCTCTAAGAGTTGTGATTTTATATTGAACTTGTTTTATTAAAAAATAAAAAGAAACAATATTCTGTACAACTGATGTAATTTCCTGTTCTGGTGTAGCAGGGACTGAAGAAATTGAGAGAGACTGGAGCCGGCACTTACCGGCAAGCTCTGCTTTAATCACTAGCCCTGCTGACAGGCTATAAAAGATTAGTGAGAGTGAGGGAGGGGCTATAGTGGACCGTGGCTGGTGGCAACGGCAGTGGTGGCAAGGCAGCTCTCCGGCGGTGGGCAGCAGAGAGGAAGGACCGTTTATATTTGAATATAGCTCGATCCAAATATAAGTCGAGACCCCTATTCCCCCCCCAAAGGAAGAAAAAAAAAAGAAAAAAAAATGGTTGATTCGAATATAAGTCGGAGGCTTAATATTCAAGTGCCATGCCCTGCCAGGATCTGCACCCAGTGTCCCCTCCGTCACGCCCTCCCCTGCAAGGTTCTGCACTCAGCCCCCCTCCCGACCAAATTTTGCACCCAGCCCCCTTCCCTCCCTGGCCTGCACTCAGTTCCATTCCCTACCAGGCTGCGAACCAAGCTCCCTTCCCTGCCAGGCTCTGAATACTGTCCCACCTTCCTTTCCTGTACCCTCTTCCCCCTAAAAAGAGCCAATCTCATCAGTGATGTCACAATAATAATAATAATAACAATAATTTTATTTCTTATATACCGCTATACCCTAAGTTCGAAGCGGTTTACAGTGAAAGTCGTGTCTAGAGAGAGTACAGTGTTAACAGTAGGATACGGGGTAATACAAAGTGAGCAGGTACTGGGTGATTACAATAAGGTACAAGATATTAACAAGACAAACAGTTACAGGGTGTTTACAATAAGATACCGGGTACTGGGGTGTTTACAATAAGGTACAAGATATTAACATGGCTTGATTGTCCCGTACTCCCCTCTGCCCTCTAACCCAGCCAGCAGATTAACCCTTCCCCTTAAACCACCTAGTGGTAGGCTGGGACGGGAGGGATCCCTCCCCTATCCTGCCCTGGCCAACACTAATAATTACCACTCTCCCTTTTTCCCTCCCTTGCTTACCTGTTCCCTGGTGGTCCAGCATGTATCCCGCACTGAAATCTTTTGTAAAGGTAGTAGCGCCGGCACGCAGGAGCGAGCTTTTCGTGCTGCCTGCCAGCCGGCCCTGCACTGCTCCTTGATAGGCTGCCGCGAGAACCGTGAATCCCCATTTTGGGGCCAATTTTTTGGCCAAAAAAATCCCAGTTTATATTTGAGTATATACGGTAGTAGTAGAATGTTTTCTGACATTGTCTTTGGCCTGACTTCAGTTCCGGTGGAGCGCACTGGAAGTGCTGCCAGCCAGACCCGCTAATGCTTTTACCACATTCTCTAGTAACAAATGCCAGAGTCATAATTACACGTTGAGCAAAGAAATCTTTTCTTCAATTTTGTTTCAAATTTACTGCTTAGTAACTTCATTACTTATCCCCTAATCCTTGTATTTTTGGGAAAGAGTGAACAAATGATTCTCTTATGATGTGGTACTAGGAAAACCTATTTCATGCTGATCAGATATCACTTAAGAAACGTAAGTATTGCCATACTGGGACAGGCCAAAGTTCCATCAAGCCCGGTATCCTGTTTTCAATAGTGGTCAGTCAAAGTTACAAGTGCTTGATAGTTCTCGAGAGTAAAACAAATATTATGGGCTCCTTTTGAGCAGGCGGTAGATTTTCGGCTAGCGTGCGGGGCTTTGTAAAAGGATCCCTATGTTGCTTATCCTAGAAATAAGCAGTAGGTTCCCAAGTCCACTGCAAAAACGGTTTATGGATTTTTCTTTTAAGAAATTATCCAAACCTTTTTAAAATCCTGCTAAGCTAACTTGCTTGTAAAAAAAAAAAAATAATAAATTTTTTTTTGCCTTTTTATAATAAACGATAGAAAAAAAAAAAATTGATGGTTTTGTTGACCCTCTTCATGATTTCTTGGTTGGGATTGATATTGTAGCTGCTCTTGAGCAGTAAGTATCTCTGTTTGTTGCCTGTCAGTATTCATTATTGACAGTCACACATTCTTGTGGTTAGTTGGAAAACCTCTCTTTGAGCTGCATTTATTACCTTCATAAATATCTTGAAAGCTGCATATTCCCTTTCTTGGAGAACAAACAACTTTTAGTAATGCAGAGAGCTACTGATGAACAAGAGACCTGAGCATTGTGCAGATAACAGTAGTGAGAGCTAGTCAATAAATGACTTGAAAATTGAGTATGGCATTTGCAGTAAAGAATGTATTTGTCAAATCTTTAGGTACATTGGATCCTTGGGAATTTGTTTTGCTGTCATCCTGAGAATTGTTTTGTATGCTGCAGGCAGGAGAGGTGAGAGAGAATGCTTTCAAAGCATGTCCATTACTGTCGACTCAGTAGGATTTTGAACTGAGGTGAGGAGCTCCAGCAGCTGAACTGGTAGAATTGTCAAAATTCACTCCTTTGTCAGCGGCGCCTTCCGCTTTCATGTAGATATGTCAACAAGATTGATTCTATCAAGGTTTTATCCTCCCTTGTATTCGTTATATTCTTTCCAATTCGACAGAACGTTGGAAAGAAATTATATGTAATAATAATAATAATTTTATTTCTTATATACCGCTATAGCATAAGTTCAAAGCGGTTTACAACAAGTTACATACAATGAGAGTAAGAGATGTTTACAACAAGAAGTAAGAGATGTAAGGGGTTGAAAAACTCTGTGGGGCCAAAACTGTAAATTTAAAGGAATGGGACCAGATTTGGCATGTAGGAAAAATCAGCCAAGACACCCTGAGTTTGAAAATGAGCCAGTTCAGACTGGGTGTTTTGAAGACAGTGTCACCCCAAAATGGCCCGTTGTATTTCTATGGGAGAGTTGTTCCAATAGCTGCAACGTACAAACCTTGATTCACTGTAACGCTCATTAGGGACTTGTGCTTCTCCTCTCTCATTCAAGTGCACAGCGAGCCAACTGATACATGCACACACATAAGAACATAAGAACATAAGAAATGCCTCTGCTGGGTCAGACCCGAGGTCCATCGTGCCCAGCAGTCCGCTCACGCGGCGGCCCAACAGGTCCAGGACCTGTGCAGTAATCTTCTATCTATATCCCTCTATCCCCATTTCCAGTAGGAATTTGTCCAATCCTTTCTTGAACCCCAGTACCGTACTCTGCCTTATAACGTCCTCTGGAAGCGCATTCCAGGTGTCCACCACACGTTGGGTAAAGAATGTGAGATGTATGCATGTGCATAGAGGGACACACACACGCACTCATCTGTGGAAGTAAATTTGGGAGCTTGCATGAACAAAGAGTACAGTAAAACCTTGGGTTCCAAGTAACTTGGTGTGCGAGTGTTTTGCAAGACGAGTAAAACATTTTTATTAAATTTTAACTTGATAAACGAGCGAGGTCTTGCAATACGAGTACATATATGCACGTCATGGTTCTTCTCTCTCTGACGCTGCGAGGTCTTGCAGTACAAGGACGCACTTTATACGCGCGTCGCAACTGAGCCGATGGTTCGTCTCTCTCTGACGCGAGGTCTTGCAGTACAAGTACGCACTTTATACGCGCGTCGCAACTGAGCCTATGGTTCGTCTCTCTCTGACGCGAGGTCTTGCAGTACAAGTACGCACTTTATACGCACGTCGCAACTGAGCCGATGGTTCGTCTCTCTCTGACGCGAGGTCTTGCAGTACAAGTACGCACTTTATACGCGCGTCGCAACTGAGCCGATGGTTCGTCTCTCTCTGACGCGAGGTCTTGCAGTACAAGTACGCACTTTATACGCGCGTCGCAACTGAGCCGATGGTTCGTCTCTCTCTGACGCGAGGTCTTGCAGTACAAGTACGCACTTTATACGCGCGTCGCAACTGAGCCGATGGTTCGTCTCTCTCTGACACGAGGTCTTGCAGTACAAGTACACACTTTATATGCGCGTCGCAACTGAGCCGATGGTTCGTCTCTCTCTGACGCGAGGTCTTGCAGTACAAGTACGCACTTTATGCGCGCGTCGCAACTGAGCCGATGGTTCGTCTCTCTCTGACGCGAGGTCTTGCAGTACAAGTACGCACTTTATACGCGCGTCGCAACTGAGCCGATGGTTCGTCTCTCTCTGACGCGAGGTCTTGCAGTACAAGTACGCACTTTATACGTGCGTCGCAACTGAGCCAATGGTTCGTCTCTCTCTGACGCGAGGTCTTGCAGTACAAGTACGCACTTTATACGCACGTCGCAACTGAGCCGATGGTTCGTCTCTCTCTGACGCGAGGTCTTGCAGTACAAGTACGCACTTTATGCGCGCGTCGCAACTGAGCCGATGGTTCGTCTCTCTCTGACGCGAGGTCTTGCAGTACAAGTACGCACTTTATGCGCGCGTCGCAACTGAGCCGATGGTTCGTCTCTCTCTGACGCGAGGTCTTGCAGTACAAGTACGCACTTTATACGCGCGTCGCAACTGAGCCGATGGTTCGTCTCTCTCTGACGCGAGGTCTTGCAGTACAAGTACGCACTTTATACGTGCGTCGCAACTGAGCCGATGGTTCGTCTCTCTCTGACGCGAGGTCTTGCAGTACAAGTACGCACTTTATACGCACGTCGCAACTGAGCCGATGGTTCGTCTCTCTCTGACGCGAGGTCTTGCAGTACAAGTACACACTTTATATGCGCGTCGCAACTGAGCCGATGGTTCGTCTCTCTCTGACGCGAGGTCTTGCAGTACAAGTACGCACTTTATGCGCGCGTCGCAACTGAGCCGATGGTTCGTCTCTCTCTGACGCGAGGTCTTGCAGTACAAGTACGCACTTTATACGCGCGTCGCAACTGAGCCGATGGTTCGTCTCTCTCTGACGCGAGGTCTTGCAGTACAAGTACGCACTTTATACGCGAGTCGCAACTGAGCCGATTGTTCTCTCTCTGACGCTGTGGGAGTGTAGTTAATTTGTTTTACTGTATATATTTTTACTTTATACAGTACAGTATTTTTTTAATCAAAGGTTTTGGGTTGTGGAATGAATCGTCTTGAGTTTCCACTATTTCTTATGGGGAAATTCACTTTGATATGAGTGCTTTGGATTACAAGCATGCTTCCGGAACGAATTATGCTCACAAACCAAAGTTTTACTGTACTTGTTCTGGGATCTGTTTCCTTTGACTAGTCTTAGTTTTCTTTGGGAAAGGTTAGTGATAGTTTAAAACGTCCAGCAGATATCTTTTTCTCTTTTCTACACTTCATATGGTAGTCTCATGTGATGCCGTCTCTTAAGAAGATAGATTTGACTAGAAGACTGGTTTTCTAGTCTGTGTTGTTATGACCAAACGCCTGCTTAAGCTCTGGAGTGGCAGGTTCATAAACAAAAGCGCACGCCGACAAAGGCGCGCCGACAACCCAGCACAAACAACTGAGCGCAAGGTGGAAGCGCGCCGAAGAAAAACAGTATTTTACGGGGCTCCGACAGGGGGTGTTGGTGGGGAACCCCCCTCACTTTACTTAATAGAGATTGCGCTGGTGTTGTGGGGGGTTTGGGGGGTTGTAACCCCCCTCATTTACTGGAAACGTAACTTTTCCCCTCTTTTTTAGGGAAAAAGTGAAGTTTTCAGTATAATGTGGGGGGTTACAACACCCCAAACCCCCCTAACGCCAGCGCGATCTCTGTTAAGTAAAGGGGGGGTTCCCCCCACACACACCCTGTCGGAGCCCTTTAAAATACTGTTTTTCTTTGGCGCGCTTCCGCCTTGCGCTCATTTGTCTGCGCTGGGTTGTCGGCACGCGCTTTTGACCTGTCACTGGAGTGGCATACCAGTGTTTTCGGTTTATACACCAAAATTGATCATTCCTTTCTTTTGTGCTTTTGATACTGTGACGTGTGAAATATATCAGGCACGGGAATTTTTCAATGTCAGCAACTTTGCAGTTAAGAGGTTTTTGCAGCTAGGATTAGTGCAAATAAGCATATGGAAATAGATTTGAATCCATGGCCTCATGTTCATGACTGCTCTAGATCTATATACATTGGAGAGTACATGCACCACCGATTTTTCCAGCACCCCTGGTTCCTAAACCTTGCCAGATTAACCGTTTTGCTGAACCAACGGTAGTCACCTTTATAACACACTCTAACCCACTAAACAAAATCATTGCTTTTCACGTGGAAAAAAGACATATTCTTGAGTACTCCATTTTCCCTTAACAACATTCCCTTAGAGTTAGTGTCTTCTCTAAAAATTTTAGGCGTCATTGTCGACGATAAACTCTCGTTCCACGACCATATAAGTAATACAGTCAAATTATGTTTCTATAAACTACGTATGATACGTTCTATTTCCAAATTTCTCGAGCCTAAATCAATTAATATATTGATTCATTCTCTGGTCATAGCAAAACTTGATTATTGTAATTCTCTACTAATCAACATCACACAAAAGGAAAAAAGACGTCTTCAAATTATACAAAACACGGCCATTAAACTCATACACAACGGAAAAAAATTTGATCATGTCACCCCCCTACTGATTAACTCCCATTGGCTCCCAATTAGTCACCGCATTACTTTCAAAATACTACTTCTAGCATTTAAAACTTTAATTTTTAAAGAACCACAATTTATTAATAGAATGCTCATCCCCCATAATACTTCCCGGTCTCTTCGATCGACGGCTCAAAAACTCTTAACGGTCCATTCACTGAAAATCATAAACACTAGAAGACATGACATGAGTTATGGCCCCTCAACTGTGAAACACGCTTCCCCAGTATATTAGAGAAGAAAAGACCTTAGCCAATTCAAAAAAATTCTTAAAAGTTACCTTTTTAAAGACGCGTTCAATCTCTAATTTTAGATGAAGATATTATGGTTCAGTTTTTTTACCCATCCCACTGTTTTCTTTTCCCTGTTTTCAGTCTCTTTTCTTAAGTTAAGAAGATGTAACTTTACCCCTCTACCCCTTACGTTTCGTGTTTGTCTTAAATTTGTACGTTTGAAGTTATTTTGTTTAATTATATAATCCTGTTTTATGAAGTTGTAAATCGTTTAGTAATTAGAATAAGCGATTCATCAAATACTAATAAAAACTTGAACTTAATTATACACTTCCCATGTCTCTGTCACTTGCATCTCTCTTAGAAACCATAGTTAGAGTTATCTTTAAGCAAAATAAGTTAAGAATCACAAAATCGAGGTATCACCCCCAGCAACTGCAATGTAAACAATCCACGTGAACACGGCTACACTCAACACCAAACTGGTCTGGCGGGCATGGGAATTGGAAGTTCCCGCTTATAATTTTGTCCGGACCAAAGGAGGTGCCGGACTGTCCATTGCCGGAAAATCGATGGTGTACCTGTATCTTCTTAAAGAAATTGAAGGTCAAGGATAGCCATTTTGATGTTTTTGTAGCATTCTTCCGTCATCATGCTTTTCCCTCCAAGAGTTAAAATCTACAACACAAAGATTTCAGGAGTATAGAACTGCAAAAATACCGTATTTTCTCGCATATAACGCGCACGTTATACGTGGTTTTTACAAACTGCGCATACCCTTGCACGTTATACGCGTGAGCGCGTTGTACAAAAATTTTTTTACATAGTTCCCCCCCCCCCCGACGCCCGATTCATCACCCGGAAGGAGTGCTCGCACTCCCACCCTGAAGGACCGCTCGCACCCCCACCCGAAGGACCGCTCGCACCCCCACAGCCTCCCCCCCTCCCCCATGGAGAAGCTGTCTACCTTGTTTCCGGATGCCAGCCCAGCTGCTTCCTCTGCCGGCGGTCCTGCCCCTTCTCAGAGCCCTGTGCTGCGCTGCTTCCTCTTCAGGCGGTCCCGCCCTTTCTCTGATGTCAGAGAAAGGGCGGGACCGCCGGAAGAAAAAGCAGCACAGCAGGGCTCAGAGAAGGGGCGGGACCGCCGGCAGAGGAAACAGCTGGGCTCGCTGGCATCCGGAAACAAGGTAGACAGCTTCTCCATGGGGGAGGGGGGGGAGGCTGTGGGGGTGCGAGCGGTTCTTCGGGTGAGGGTGCAAGCGGTCCTTCGGGGTGGGAGTGCGAGCGCTCCTTCGGGGTGGGGGTGCGAGCGGTCCTGCGGGGGGGGTGAATCGGACGTCGGGGGGGGGCATCAGGCTTTCAGGGTAGGGACAGGACTTCAAGGAGGAAAGGAGAGTCGGGGCGGGCGAAAACAGAGTCAGGGTCTCCAGAGGAGAGTCGGGGCGGGCGAAAGGAGAGTCGGGCAGCATGCGCGGTATACGGGTGTGCGCGGTATATAAAAATTTATGTACATAAATATGTGTTTTTTGCGCGCTATACCCGTGTGCGCGTTTTACACGGGTGCGCGTTATCTATGTGAAAATACGGTAATTGTTTGTCTTTCCTAAAGTAGCTTGCCATAGAATTTGAAACTAATCTGTTTTTGGTTCAGTGTCCTGAGATAATTTAATTGTTATACAGATGGGTACCCAGCACTTCTCAGAATATTCTAGAGCTTAACCTGGGTCTCTACCTAGGCACCCAATCAAAGGCCCTATCCTAGGCAAAGCTTGCACTTCAACCATGCTTGCTGGGCACCTAGTGTTGACAGAAGAGGCAGCCGGAGAGTATGAATGAGCATGATATACTGGGAATGCTGTCCATTAGAGAATGATACGGGGACAAATTTTTCCCCGTCCCTGGGGGAACTCATTTTCCCATCTTTGCCTGTCCCTGCCCCATTCCTGCAAGCTCTGTCCTCATCTGCACAAGCCTCAAACACTTTAAAATCAAAAGTGTTCGAGGCTTGTGCAGTAAAGGCAGAGCTTACAGGATGGGACGGGGATGGGGGTCCCTGTGTCATTCTCTACTGTCCATTAAGGTTTTTCACTGCTTGAAACTTTGTATAACCCCAGGGAGGTATTTTGCATAGGTAACCTAAGACAAATCTGAAAATTCTTCAATAGAACACAATTCAGACTCCTGGTCCAGGCACTAATACGAGGCCTACTCCCATATCATATACATACCCTGCCCCGCCACCATGATTAAACAAGTACAAACAGTACAAAACACAGCCCTCAGACTGATCCACTCACTGAAGTAGTAAGACCACATTACTGCCGCCTACCAAGACACACACTGTCTACCTGTACATGCACAAATATTTTTAAAATTCTACTGCATGTTCTTCAAAACCCTACATGGCAATGGACCATCCTACCTGAACACTCGCCTAACTTGGACCAACTCTTCCAGACCAAGGAGAACTCAGACACCCTTCACCCACCCCCAATCCAAGGCACTCAGCGTAAAAAAATACACGACGGATTACTCGCCACGCAAGCAGCGAAACTAGACAGCCACATCTCCAGTTTACTAATCTCAGCACCAAACTACAAAACCTTCAGGAGGGAAATACAGGCCAGGTTATTCAAGAAATATATCAAGACAAACTCCTGATACAACCAATAATCTCACCCCATCACCAGACTATAAATGTTCCAACCAATAGCTTCCCTGTAATCTTCTGGATATGACCAGAATCTCATCCTTTTGTAATCCGCCCAGAACTGCAAGGTATTGGCAGAATGGAAGAAACTAATGTAATATAATGTTTTTCTTGTGATGTTTTGAACCAGCTATTTCTGATCATTCTAACAGTAGGTTTGCAAGTAAAGCTCCTTTGAAATCTATAGCACGCTGGAATCATTATGCGTCCAACCGATGAAAGGAATGGGGTTTTTGGAGGCAGCTCTGTTGCACCAGCTTAGAAATTTTTTGCTTTACTGCATCTGTTTATGGACTGTTCCCAAAACATCTTGCAGAGGCAGTAATAGGATGCAGGATCGTTCAGTGAACTTGTAACAACTGCGTCCTGCGTCCCAGCTGGAGGACCTTACCTAAGGCTAGCTGCAATAATCGCCACTGATCTGACTGACTGAGCTTTAATCTGACCCTTTTAAATGTTTATTATAGTTGAGGGATGGAAGAATGGGAGGCACATCGGGGATTTAGTGCATGGTGCATAGCTCCTGAATAAATGCTCAGCAAGCACTGGTTCCTTGGCAGTGCCCCAGCCGAGAGGCAGATCACCACAGTTGCAAGTGCATGCTGTGAATGTGTGCAAATTTTTTTTTTTTTTAAATGGTTTGTAGTCAAGGTTTAAGGCAGCTCAGTTTGTGAAAAGAAAGACTGTGGTTCAGTCTGTCAGATAGCTTTTAATGACAACGTACTGTTTATCCTACGCTATAATGCGATAATACAAGTTCTAAAGGCAGCCTAAACAAAAGGAATTTTAAACCTCTTTCTTTTCAGCAAACATGATTAAAAAAAAAAAAAAAAAAAACATTCAGTGGAGAATGCAGTGTGGTAATTGACTAATTTGTGTGCAATTTACACTGGTTAGATTTTTTTAATTAGGTTTTGAATACCAGTGGCCTATAGCAAAAAACTACCAGGCTGAAATAATGTGTAACTGAAAGAGGTAAAACCGGTGTGGAGGAGCCAAAAATGAAATGAGAGCTGTAAAAAGGACAAACGAGTCTTTATTTTAAAGCTGCAGAGTCCTAAAAGCTTTATTGATCCTGAGTCAAGCTTGCTTCTTTGTAGAATGCGATATCATTTTGGTTTTTTTAAAGGGCAGAAGTACACAACGCATTCTGTGGTACAGTGCAAAGTGTGTACATACAGTAGACACTCAGTTATCCGGCACCCATGGGGATTGGTAGATGGCGTATAAATGGAGTTTCTGGTTGCTTGAGAGTTGTTATAAAAAAAATAGGCCTAACTAATACTATACCCTTTGCCATACAATAAACTCTGTATTAACTTGATATTAATATTGAAATACAGTAATAAAAGCAAATAATTCCCCCTATCCTAAGGTCTGAAATTCCTTTCTACCTTTTCCTTCTCAGGTTCCAGCCTCCTCCAATCTCTCTCCCACTTCAACTGCAGTTTTGTCTCCCTTCCCACCTCCCCTTTCTGGCCCAAGTCACTATCATTTCCTCCACCCCCACTTGTATGTCCAGCATCTGTTCCATCCTTCCCACCCTCTTTTCTGGTCATTTTCTCCCCACTTCCATCATCCATCCATCTCCCTTCCCATGCCCTTCATTCTTCAGGTCTAGCATCCATGTCCCTTCCCCCTCCCCCTCCCCCAGGTCTGCCCTCCCTCAGACCGGGTCTGGCCCTTCTTACTTGCCTGTGACTCTCCCAAAGCATCAGCAGTAGATACAAATCTCCCTCTCTCCAGCCTCCGAAGCAGCAGTGGCAGCCGGTCGTGACAACACTTCCACTAGCCCCTAAAGAAACAGCAGCAGCAGCGCTTCCCTCCCTCACCTGAAGCAATAGTGGCAGTCGGTGGACAGAGGCAGCGCTGTAAACAGGCTGTTTCTGACCAGCCCCAGCAGAGCCTTTCCTCTGCCGCGTCAAATACATAATTAAAATGAAGAAAAGGAAGCCAAAGAAAAGGAGCAAGGCAGTGGAAATCTATAGAACGAAAGCACTTCTTGCTCTGTGCGGCAGGTAATCCAGATAGAGCAGTGGTCTCAAACACAAACCCTTTGCAGGGCCACATTTTGGATTTGTAAGTACTTGAAGGGCCACAGAAAAAACAGTTAATGTCTTATTAAAGAAATGACAACTTTGCATGAGGTAAAACTCGTTATAGTTTATAAATCTTTCCTTAATTGCTTCTGATCATTTCAGCTATACACAGCTGAAAGCAGTGCAACATTCAGAAAGTGAAAAACTATCTAAACTTCACTTTCTGCATGTTGCACTGCTTAATGCTGTGTATAGCTGAAATGATCAGAAGCAATTAAGGAAAGATTTATAAACTATAACAAGTTTTACCTCATGCAAAATTGTGATTTAGATTCTAAAGTATCAACTGCAAGAGACAAGATTTTGATGTAGTCC
Source organism: Geotrypetes seraphini (assembly GCF_902459505.1). Classification (NCBI taxonomy): domain Eukaryota; kingdom Metazoa; phylum Chordata; class Amphibia; order Gymnophiona; family Dermophiidae; genus Geotrypetes; species Geotrypetes seraphini. The sequence goes on from NC_047085.1 coordinate 18,324,677, forward strand.
TCTAGGCTTTTTTGTAGAGGGGAGAATCACTATCCGACTTGTGCCTCTATTATCCAAGGTCCCAAACAGATCGAAGGCCATCTTCTCGATAATGAAAAACCTATTCACCTCATTCCAAGGTCCAATGTATTCCCAGCAAATGAACCTAGACAGTGAATCCCTCTCCACCTTCTTCCATGATAAAATATCAAAGATACGCATAAATCTGGACTCAGAGGCCAAAACACTCCCAAACATCCCAGAGACCACTCAAGTCAACAATCCACACCAGACAGAAACCTTGAGCAATTTCAAACTGATCTCCCTCAATGACCTTAAATCCATAATCAACTCCGTACGTCCCACGACCTCGATCCTGATCTCATGTCTCTCCACTACACTCCTGGATACAATTGAGGTATTCCTGGAATCCATCCTTCCCCTAATGAGTCCCTTATGACAGGTGTAGTTCCATAGAGCTGGAAATCAGCTATAGTAAAACCACTCCTGAAAAAAACCAACCATGGACCCAGACAACCCAAGCAGCATCAGACCTGTCTGAAACCTCACATTCATCTCAAAAATATTGGAAAAGACAGTACTCACGCAACTACAAGACTTCATGGAGACAAACGTCACCCTCTCCGACTTCGAATCAGGCTTCAGGAAACACCACAGCAAAGAAACAGTGCTCCTGGCCATCTTAAATGACTGCTGGAAAATCCTAGATGAAGGAAATGATGAACTGCTGATACAATTAGACCTCAGTGCCTCCTTAGAAACATAGAAATATAGAAATTGACGGCAGATAAGGGCCACAGCCCATCTAGTCTGCTCACCCTAATGTCCCTCCCCTACCTTCGCCCTGTGAATAGATCCCATGTGACGATCCCATTTGGCCTTAAAATCAGGCACGCTGCTGGCCTCGATCACATGCAGTGGAAGACTATTCCAGCGATCAACCACCCTTTCTGTGAAAAAGAATTTCCTGGTGTCAGCTCGTAGTTTCCCTCCCCTAATTTTCCACGGATGCCCTCTTGTTGTCGTGGGACCCTTGAAAAGGAAGATATCTTCCTCCGCCTCTATGCGGCCCGTGAGATACTTGAACGTCTCGATCATGTCCCCCCTCTCTCTGCGCTCCTCGAGTGAGAATAGCTGCAATTTGTCTAACCGTTCCTCATATGGGAGATCCTTGAGTCCTTCAACACCATCGACCACTCTCGCCTCCTGTCCAGGCTAAAAACCATTGGAATCCGTGACAACGTACTTTGATGGTTCTCCTCATTCCTAAACGACAGATACCAGAGAGTTCTACTAGGGAAATCCTTATCTGAACCCAAACCACTCCACTTTGGAGTGCCTTAGGGAGCCTTACTATCACCACTCCTTTACAACCTCTATGTCAAACCAGTACTGGACACAGCGGAAAAAACACCAAATCAGAATCCACTCTTTCGCAGATGATTTACAACTCTACCTCCCACTAGGCTGACACCGAGACACACAAATAAAAAATCTCCAGTTTTGCTTAACTGAAATAAAGACTTGGATGACCAGGAACAAGTTACAGTTAAATGAGTCCAAGACAGAACTTCTCTAGATCCACAAAGATCTTTGCATGTACCCCCGTCCATCCTTTTCCTGGGGCACAAACACCCTTCCTTACACCCAAGGATAATGTCTGTAGCCTAGGAGTAACTCTCGACTCAAACTTATCAATGTCAGATCACGTATCCAAACTATTATCTTCTTCCTTCTACTACTTCTGCCAGCTAAAAAACATATGTACATACTTCTCAAAACCTGAATTCGCCCAACTACTGTACGCTTTTGTACTATCTCGCTTTGACTATTGCAACACGCTACTAGTGGGTCTGCCTACCAAAAGTCTTTCCCACCTCCAAAGGGTGCACAATGCTGCAATCCGCCTCCTGAAAAACCTTGGCATTCGCAACTAAACTAAACCTTAAGTTTATATACTGCAACCTCTCCGTAAAGATAGAGCTCGGCATGGTTTACAGGAACTTTAATATAAGGAAGGAAAAACATAATAGTAATTATAAAGAGGGTAGCGAGATTTACATTTTTGAGAATAGCCAAATTTTCAGATGCTTTCGGAATAATTGGAAGGAGCCCAGCGACCACGTTACTCCTGCATTAGCTTCCATGCGCTGGCTGCCCATTCAACAAAGCTGTGCCTTAAGGCCCTGATGCTCGCTTTCAAAACTTTCCACGAAACGATTCCACACTACATGACAACTAAACTACAAATCCACTTCCCAAAGCGACCACTGAGGTCCCAAGGAGAAAAACAACTGACCATACCTCCTGGTCGCTCCCTCAAAACTGGAACAGCCCACAAACGCTCCTACACACATTTCATACCCAGACTATGGAACACCATCCCCCCATCTGTTAGAACAGTAGATGGACTCTGGAGTTTCAGGAAGGTTGTGAAAACCTTCCTCTTCACAAACCCAGCGCCTTAAAGACATGCACCCAGAAATGCCATTCAGAGTCAACGCACCTACGCCACCTACTCTCATTAGAGCTGCTTAATGGATATGTTTTTTGTCATGTCTATATTGTAAATTATGTAATCTTTGTCCTGTCTCGATTATATTGTGGATGTACTTTGTAACTCGTTCTGGGCTCCTTTGGGAGGACAGGCTAAATAATTGAGCAAATAAAAAAATAAATAAATAAGTGTCCGATGGTCACGTCTGCAACCGCCTTCAGCTCTCACCTCCTCCAACGCCGGACACAACTGCCATCTTACATCAATCAGTCACCACCAGGACAGGTGCTGAATTTCGCGAGAGTTCACGAGATTACGCACACACACACAAGCTGCACTGCCTTCAGTGGCTAGCTTACGTTCTGGAACGTTGCCCACCTCGCCGCTGTAACCTCACACAAGTTCTTTCCTGCGTCTGTACGCAATTTTCTTGTCCTCTCCACTCCACCTCACAATCGTGTACAGACGCAGGAAAGCGCTTGAGTGTTGTTACAGCAGAACAATGGTAACATACTGAAGGGCTCAAAATAGTACCTGGAGGACCGCGAGTATGAGACCACTGAGATAGAGACTTCAGATCTTAATTAAGGTTCTCTTACCAGTTTACCCTAAGTTTACAAGCCAAAATCTGATCTATCACCATCAAGTTATGGAAGGTCATATGCTATTACATCAGAGAGGAAGAGGGCCCTCCTTCCTTCAGTGGGCTTAGGTACATTTCCTAACAAGGACTGCTTTCTAAAGGAACAGTTTTACAAACTAATTACCAACTAATGCTTAGAACAGTCATCAAATATAAGCAGCTTTTTCCCAGCTACAAGTTGCTAGCCAGTTGCCGTAGTCAGATGGTGAATAACTGCTGCCGAAAATGGTGATGGATGCATTCAAGTCTTGAAAAAGTGCCCCAGAGTACCTGTCTCCACGCTGCAAAATTTTGACAACTTGCCCTTAAAATGCTTGCTTCTGTGAGCCATAGAGGCACATCAGGGCCTTTTATATTGAGTTTTCTGATGTTTTTAGTTGACAAAAGGAGTATCTTTTATCCTTTTCTCTAGAAGTTTAGGCATCAAACTCATAGTTAAGTCCATAGATCCTTTGTTCACTAAGGTTTGAAAATAGTTGTGATCAATGTTCCCTCTAAGCTGTGCGCTTGTGCGCGCGCACACAACTTGCCGAACCCGCGCACACAAATTAAAATAGCGCGCACAAAAAAATAAATTTTTGCCTAAAATGATTTTCACTGCTAAAATGAAATGTTGCAGAAAATCAGCTGTTCCGATTTCCCATTTATCCCATTTATTGAAGCGCTATAATATACATTTTAAGTCATTCACATGATTCCGTTATCTTTGGCAGTTGAACTTGACACGTCACGTGCCCCATAGGACCATAGGATATGACAAAGAAAAATGGGGAAACCCAATGATCCACAGTGAAAACAATCCACTGATGAAAACAAAAACAGAAACTGTGGATACAGATGTTCTAGAGATAATTTATTAAATACTGACATATAAAACCATAAAAATTCAATTAAAAAAGTACAATGATAAAAAATACTGTGATAAAAATCCAACCGGACCCTACACGGTCCGTGTTTCGGTGAACACGTCTTCCTCAGGGGTCCTAAAAGGAAGAGGTAATGATGAATAACGATAAAGAGAAAGATAAAAAATGAAAAGATAGAAAGATAAGAAGTGACTGTGATGCCAATCTGGAGCATGCATATTATTTATTTATTTGATTTTTTAGCCCATCCTCCCAAAAGAGCCCAGAACGGGTTACAATGAATATATTGGTGCATTAAAAAGAACTGTGCAGGTTGCAAAAATTTTAAATGTATACAATGCATTAAGTTATAACTGTCAAAATATTGTAAAGATTTGCCATTGTAACATATATGAAATGATCAAATCAATTGATTAAATAGATGAAGAAAAAATATTATATGGTATGCATTTAATGATAATAACCAAGTTAGTAATGAATTCAAAAGGTGTCCAGAAATTGTTTTAAAGTGTCCGGATCATCAAAAGATCAAACTGAATTATGAATTATGATTTTCATCCTTGCCAGGTACATTAAACTATATCGCGCTCTGATAAGATTTTAATCGATCTCTCATAGTGAGAAATTGCTTTCTTTTCTGCACTGTGAATTTGATAAGATCCAGAAAAATATAAATTTTCATTCCTTCGTGGTATAATGGAGATTTCATTTTAGCTTTTTTGGAGGATCAAGAGTGCTTGAGGGTATTGCAGGATCTGCAGAACAAAAGGGTATGGCATCCCAAGTCAGGAGCTAAAGGTCTAGGCAGATATACTCTGCAATGCTTAACAGTGCCCCCTCTCCATGGTCTTTCTAGTCTACCTTTCCCTTTTTTTTAATTAGCAGTACAATAAACCCCCGTGAATTCACGGTTCGCAAATTGCAGACTCAGTAATTTGCGGAATTTGTCGACCGCCACTTCCTTGTACTAAACTCATGGTTACACCAATCAGGAGCTGCTTTGACACGCTATCTGGTGTGACGAAGCAGCTCCTTATTGGTGTACCCTGACTTTAGTAATAGGAAGAGGTGGTCGGAGCTTACCGCAAGTGATTTTCTATACCCAAGCTGTCCTCTCCTGCCTCTTGACAGGCGAAAAACCGTATTCATGGTTTTTCAAAATTCGCATGGGTTCCTGGAACGGAACTCCCATGAATTTCAGGGGTGTAATGTATACTGAGAGGGAGAGATTTCTCTTGTTTTTAATCTCTCTCTCTTTTTTAACCAAAGCTGCTAATATATTTAAAGTACCTAAAATTTAAGTATTCCAGTTTTGCAACATGACAATTGGAGGGAAATTTTAGGGATTAATTTAGTACTGACTTTCTGACAGAATTCATCTATTAATGTTATTCCTACTCCAATAATCTCTTACAATGGTTTCTGTATATTTAACAATTTGGGGAATTTTTAGCTAAAAATCTAAGAGAAAGTGATTAGTTGAAATCATTGGTGCTAATGTTCCCCTGGAAAGTTGAGAGAATTGGCAATAAAATCGAGCATGTGTTCTTTGTAATGTGTAGGGACAACTGAACCTAGTATAACCTTGGTTATGTCATTTTTACCTTCTGTTGCCTCAGGTACAACTTGATTCCTTTCCCAAGTGGGCTTACAATTTAACTAATATACCTGATTGTAACTTGCCTGGCGTTCACATTTGGAAAAGGTGAATAATTAAAGCTAAGTTCAAATACATTTTCATCTATTAGAGTGAAAAGATAATGGCCTAAACGTACACATTGATGTAAGGACTCATTATAGTAATATCTTCCATCATCTTTTCATTGTTCTGATGAGGATTCACAGTATTTCTAACTTATCCAACAGCTAATCTTTTTAAATACAGTAAAACCTTGGTTTGCAAGTGTTTTGCAACACAAGCAAAACATTTTATTAAATTTTAACTTGATATACAAGCAAAGTCTTGCAATACACACGTCACAACTGAGCCGATGGTTCTTCTCTCTCTGACGCTGCAAGAGTGTAGCGACTGTTCTAAACGAGCAAAGTCTTGCAATACGAGTACATACATTATACACGTGTCACATCATCACAACTGAGCCGATGGTTCTTCTCTCTCTGACACTGCAAGAGTGTAGCGACTGTCCTAAACGAGCAAAGTCTTGCAATACGAGTACATACATTATACACGTGTCACATCATCACAACTGAGCCGATGGTTCTTCTCTCTCTGACACTGCAAGAGTGTAGCGACTGTTCTAAACGAGCAAAGTCTTGCAATACGAGTACATACAGTATACACGCGTCACATCATCACAACTGAGCCGATGGTTCTTCTCTCTCTGACACTGCAAGAGTGTAGCGACTGTCCTAAACGAGCAAAGTCTTGCAATACGAGTACATACATTATACACGTGTCACATCATCACAACTGAGCCGATGGTTCTTCTCTCTCTGACACTGCAAGAGTGTAGTGACTGTTCTAAACGAGCAAAGTCTTGCAATACGAGTACATACAGTATACACGCGTCACATCATCACAATTGAGCCGATGGTTCTTCTCTCTCTGACACTGCAAGAGTGTAGCGACTGTCCTAAACGAGCAAAGTCTTGCAATACGAGTACATACATTATACACGTGTCACATCATCACAACTGAGCCGATGGTTCTTCTCTCTCTGACACTGCAAGAGTGTAGCGACTGTTCTAAACGAGCAAAGTCTTGCAATACGAGTACATACAGTATACACGCGTCACATCATCACAATTGAGCCGATGGTTCTTCTCTCTCTGACACTGCAAGAGTGTAGCGACTGTCCTAAACGAGCAAAGTCTTGCAATACGAGTACATACATTATACACGTGTCACATCATCACAACTGAGCCGATGGTTCTTCTCTCTCTGACACTGCAAGAGTGTAGCGACTGTTCTAAACGAGCAAAGTCTTGCAATACGAGTACATACAGTATACACGCGTCACATCATCACAACTGAGCCGATGGTTCTTCTCTCTCTGACACTGCAAGAGTGTAGCGACTGTCCTAAACGAGCAAAGTCTTGCAATACGAGTACATACATTATACATGTGTCACATCATCACAACTGAGCCGATGGTTCTTCTCTCTCTGACACTGCAAGAGTGTAGCGACTGTTCTAAACGAGCAAAGTCTTGCAATACGAGTACATACAGTATACACGCGTCACATCATCACAACTGAGCCGATGGTTCTTCTCTCTCTGACACTGCAAGAGTGTAGCGACTGTCCTAAACGAGCAAAGTCTTGCAATACGAGTACATACATTATACATGTGTCACATCATCACAACTGAGCCGATGGTTCTTCTCTCTCTGACACTGCAAGAGTGTAGCGACTGTCCTAAACGAGCAAAGTCATAGAACATAGAAACATAGAAATAGACGGCAGATAAGGGCCATGGCTCATCTAGTCTGCCCACCCCAATGACCCTCCCCTACCTTTCTCTGTGAATAGATCCCACGTGTCTATCCCATTTGGCCTTAAAATCAGGCACGCTTCTGGCCTCAATAACCTGAAGTGAAAGACTATTCCAGCGATCAACCACCCTTTCAGTGAAAAAGAATTTCCTGGTGTCCCTGTGCAGTTTCCCGCTCCTGATTTTCCACGGATGCCCCCTTGTTGCCGCGGGACCCTTGAAAAAGAAAATATCTTCTTCCACCTCGATGCGGCCCGTGAGATACTTGAATGTCTCGATCATGTCACCCCTCTCTCTGCATTCCTTGAGTGAGTACAGCTGCAACTTATCCAGCCATTCCACGTACAGGAGATCCTTGAGTCCCGAGACCATCCGGGTGGCCATTCTCTGGACCGACTCCAGTCTCAGCACATCCTTACGGTAATGCGGCCTCCAGAATTGCACACAGTATACTAGGTGGGGCCTCACCATGGATCTATACAATGGCATAATGACTTCAGGCTTACGGCTGACGAAACTCCTGCGTATGCAACCTATGATTTGCCTTGCCTTGGATGAAGCTTGCAATACGAGTACATACAGTATACACGCGTCACATCATCACAGCTGAGCCTATGGTTTTTCTCTCTCTGACACTGCAAGAGTGTAGCGACTATCCTAAACGAGCAAAGTCTTGCAGTACGAGTACATACAGTATACACGCGTCACATCATCACAACTAAGCCTATGGTTTTTCTCTCTCTGACACTGCAAGAGTGTAGCGACTGTTCTAAACAAGCAAAGTCTTGCAATACGAGTACATACAGTATATACCCGTCATATCATCACAACTGAGCCGATGGTTCTTCTCTCTCTGACACTGCAAGAGTGTAGCGACTGTTCTAAACAAGCAAAGTATTGCAATACGAGTACATACAGTATACATACACGTGTCACATCATCACAACTGAGCCGATGGTTCTTCTCTCTCTGATACTGCAAGAGTGTAGCGACTGTTCTAAACAAGCAAAGTCTTGCAATACGAGTACATACAGTATATACCCGTCATATCATCACAACTGAGCCGATGGTTCTTCTCTCTCTGACATTGCAAGAGTGTAGCGACTGTTCTAAACAGGCAAAGTCTTGCAATACGAGTACATACAGTATATACGTGTCACATCATCACAACTGAGTCGATGGTTCTTCTGTCTCTGATACTGCAAGAGTGTAGCGACTGTTCTAAACAAGCAAAGTCTTGCAATACGTGTATATACGCGTCACATCATCACAACTGAGCCGATGGTTCTTCTCTCTCTGACACTGCAAGAGTGTAGCGACTGTTCTAAACAAGCAAAGTCTTGCAATATGAGTACATATAGTATTTTGTATTAAAGTTTTTGGGTTGTGGAATGAATCGTCTGAGTTTCCATTATTTCCTATGGGGAAATTTGCTTTGATGTACGAGTGCTTTGGATTACGAGCATGCTTCTAGAATGAATTATGCTCGCAAACCAAGGTTTAACTGTAGTTGCTAATTCATTTTAGCATTGGTTTTACTATTACTACTACCCAATTGCTCTTTTTCATTCTCTCACCTTTTGGTGTCCTCATTTTTTTCGCTGTCCTCATACATCCCATGATATCACCATCTTTCCTCCCACCAGCTTGGCACCACGTTCCTTTCCTCCCTTGAGAAAACTTTCTGCTAAAAAGAGGATTTGGATAAGCAGTGCTTGTTAACTGTTGCTGCCCCTCCAAATTGGAATCATAAAATCTGTTTTATTACTTGGAATCTAGCTAAGTACTTGGGACCTGGGTTGGCAACAGGATACTGGGCTCGATGAACCTTCGATCTGTCCCAGTATGGAAATTCTTATCTTCATAAGTTTCATGAGCCCCAGTAGTCCTGAGCAATTACGAAGGAAGATAGCAGAAGAGTTGGCAACAGCAAGTAAGCCAAGATGCTTGTTGATGCCTCTAGCTAGCCAAAGGGAGTAGTATAGGAAGAGGTCCAGAATTTACCACCAGCAATAGCAATTGGAATCTACCCCATCTTCTGTCTGTAGGGAAACATTTTGGAGTATCTCTGAGTTTTCTCTGCAGTGTACTAGCATGAAACAACAAATCGGTGGACAATCTCTGTTCTACCTGCCGTCTTCCAAAAGCCTTGACTATAGGGATTCCTGTATCATATCATTCTTTGGAAAGACACTTCTATCCTTTGGTCTGCTGTTGATCAAAAATTGATTTGGGTAAGAAGTGATATTTATTTATTGGTATTGATTAATTTTCAAGAAGAGATTCATTCAGTGGTTTACAATACACTGAATAGTAATAGGGAAAATTCTTAAGAATACCCAATCTGTCCCGGCAGGCTCCTACAATTGCTCAAGATTCAGTACAGAGAAGGGTAATAAAAATGATGAAGGGGATGGGGCGACTTTTCTTTGTGAAAAGGCGAAAGCTAGGGATCTTCAGCTTGGAGAACAAAATGAGATGGGTGGGGGAACTCTAGGTCTATATAATACTGAGTGGAGTGGAACGGTTCAATATGAATCCCTTGTTTACTCTTTCCCCCCAAAATATACTGTAAGATAGATTTGGGAAAGTCACTGTTTATACTTGGAATAAGCAGCATAAAATCTGTTTTACTCTTTTGGGATCTTGCCAGGACCAAGTTCTTGTAGCCTGGATTGGCCACGGTTAGAGATAGTGTACTGGATTTGATGGACCTTTGGTCTGCCTCATTATGGTGATACTTATGTACTTATGATTGGAGGAAGGCATATATTACCTTACATTATATTATGGATTTCTATTCCACCATTACCTTGCGGTTCAAGGTGGATTACAAAAAGATATTTGGTCATTTTTCAGGGGAGATAGAGAGAATATCAGGTCATTTCCAGGGAAGATAAAGAGTAGGTCAAGTTTTTTTTTTTGTTTTTTTTTCTGGGGGGGGGGGGGGGGTCGGGGAGGTGGTGGGAGGAAAGACAGAAGCTTGTGGTGTTAAGTCTTTTTCAGGGATTTCTTGAAAAATATAGTCTTTATTTCTTTTCTGAATGTTTTGTAGTCTGGGGTCGTTATCAGTAGATTGGAGATTTGGTTGTCTAATTTTGCTGCTTGAGTGGCTAGGAGGCCATCATATAGTTTTTTCCATTTAACTTGTTTGATTGGAGGGTGTGTGAATGGAGTGTGAGGTTTTCTGTGCCTGCTTGAGGTGATTTGGATGAGGCGGTTGTTCAGGTAGGTTGGGCTGTCTCCGTTTGAAGAAGACTTGAAGCGGTCCAGAGGAGGGTGACGAAAATGATAGGAGGCTTGCGTCAGAAGACGTTTGAGGAGAGACTGGAAGCCCTGAATATGTATACCCTAGAGGAAAGGAGAGACAGGGGAGATATGATTCAGACGTTCAAATACTTGAAGGGTATTAACGTAGAACAAAATCTTTTCCAGAGAAAGGAAAATGGTAAAACCAGAGGACATAATTTGAAGTTGAGGGGTAGTAGATTCAGGGACAATGTTAGGAAATTCTACTTTACGGAGAGGGTGGTGGATGCCTGGAATGCGCTCTCAAGAGAGGTGGTGGAGAGTAAAACTGTGACTGAGTTCAAAGAAGCGTAGGATGAGCACAGAGGATCTAGAATCAGAAAATAATATTAAATATTGAACCAAGGCCAGTACTGGGCAGATTTGCACGGTCTGTGTCTGTATATGGCCGTTTGGTGGAGGATGGGCTGGGGAGGGCTTCAATGGCTGGGAGGGTGTAGATGGGCTGGAGTAGGTTTTAACAAAGATTTCGGCAGTTGGATCCCAAGCATAGTACCGGGTAAAGCTTTGGATTCTTGCCCAGAAATAGCTAAGAAGAAAAAATTTAAAAATTTAAATTAAATCAGATTGGGTAGACTGGTTGGACCATTCGGGTCTTTATCTGCCGTCATCTACTATGTTACTATGTTTATAGTTTATAAAGTAGACAGTAGAGTTTAAATAATATTCTTGCTGGGATTGGAAGCCAATGTGAATTGAGGTATGCTTCTGTAATGTGGTCGTGTTTTCTCAATGAGTAGATGAGTCTCGATGCTGTGTTTTGAATTGTTTGTAATTGTTTTGTTATTGTTGTAGGGCAAGGGAGATAGAGGATGTTACAATAGTCAAGTAGGCCTAGTTTTAGGGACTGAACTATGAGCTGGAATTGTGTTTTCTCGAAGAATTTTCAAACTTGTCTTAGTTTCTCGTGACTGCGAATGATTTTTGTGTTTTATTGATTTGCGGTTGCATCAGTCTGTTGTCATTCCTTGTGGTTTTAGGGTGCGTTGTGTTGGGTAGTTAATTGCGTTGATTTCTAAATTGGTTATGGTTGGGACTTTGTTTATTTCCGAGGAGGATGAATTTTGTTTTATATATCCTCCCAGTGTGAACAGGAGTATGGATAAGATGAGCTGGTGGGTTATCTTCTGCTGATATCTACTATCTGTTACTGTTACCATTGTAATCTCAAAAGCTCATGGTACCTCTTCACTAGGACCAGTACATCTAAAAGTGCTTTGCCGGTTTGAGAATTACTTGTTCAGTGCTGTCTCGGGCTCTGATGCTCAAAAGCTTTCCCTGGCAGTAAGACTCATTAAAGCAGTGTTACTGCTGCAGAACGCTCTCCTGCCAATGCACAAAAGGGTTCTATATAGCTGCTACTACTACTGCTTATCACTTATATAGCGCTGAAAGGCTTATGCAGCGTTGTACATTTTGACAATTATAGACGGTCCCTGCTCGGAAGAGCTTATAATCTAACTTGGACAGACAAACATGACATATAGAGTTGGGAATGCAGAACCCAAGATGAGAGGAGTTAGGAGTCGAAAGCACTCTCATAGAGGTGGGCTGACATTTATAGATGGTCCCTGCTCTGAAGAGCTTATAATCTAACTTGGACAGACAGACATGACATATAGGATTGGGGATGCAGAACCCAAGGTGAGAGGAGTTAGGAGTCGAAAGCACTCTCATAGAGGTGGGCTGACATTTATAGATGGTCCCTGCTCTGAAGAGCTTATAATCTAACTTGGACAGACAGACATGACATATAGGATTGGGGATGCAGAACCCAAGGTGAGAGGAGTTAGGAGTCGAAAGCACTCTCATAGAGGTGGGCTGACATTTATAGATGGTCCCTGCTCTGAAGAGCTTATAATCTAACTTGGACAGACAGACATGACATATAGGGTTGGGGATGCAGAACCCAAGGTGAGAGGAGTTAGGAGTCGAAAGCACTCTCATAGAGGTGGGCTGACATTTATAGATGGTCCCTGCTCTGAAGAGCTTATAATCTAACTTGGACAGACAAACATGACATATAGAGTTGGTAATGCAGAACCCAAGGTGAGAGGAGTTAGGAGTCGAAAGCAGGTGGGCTGACATTTATAGACGGTCCCTGCTCAGAAGAGCTTACAATCTAACTTGGACAAACAGACATGACATATAGGGTTGGGGTTGCAGAACCCAAGGTGAGAGGAGTTAGGCATTGAAAGCACTCTCAAAGAGGTGGACTTTTAACTGGGCCTTGAACACTACCAGAGACTGAACCCACCATAGGGATTTGGGCAGTTTGTTCCAAGCATATGGTAATTTTCATAGCAGCCACCAAGAATCCTATGCAAGTGCACCGCAAGGAGCTGATTAGTATTTAAATTAACTCTCCTTGCGATACACAAAAAGGAATGACCCCTTTTACAGGGCAAAAATTTGTGGCAGGTCTGAACCTGCTTGCATCTGTCCTGTGTGTACTGTATGAGGTACACAACACACACAGGACAGCTGTGTCTTTTAAAAAAAAAAACAAAACTCAAAAACCAGCGGCCCTTGCTCTAGCCCAGATCTACTGTGTTGCAGTATTCCCCAAAGCTGCCGTCTTCAGGGCTTCTCCTACCACTCAGCTGTTTTAGGATACCCCTGCCACTCATCTGATCATGACGCCAAAGCCACGATCAGATCAGCTCAGCATTGAAGGAAGCTCTGAAGCTGGCGGCTTCGGGGGAGTCCTGTGGCTCAGTAGATTGTGGCTTACAGGGAGATCAGGAGCTGCTAGTTTTTTTTTTTTAATGGGCTCAGTGGTTGTGAGTGTGTTATACACACACACACACAACAGCTGCACCCATTAAAATCAAAAAGCAGCAGGTGATTGGGCTCCGGGGCCATGGTGGCAGTGGCAAATTGTTCCCATTTTCATGAGAGAGTGGCAGGAGGACCATGGCGGCGAGATGCATTCGTTCTCACAACCTGTGTCCCAGCTGGAGCTGCAGGTGGATCGGGAAAGCGGTCTGGGAGGGGTGATGGTGGCTTCTTTTAGCTCACCGATGAGCAAATAGTGAAGAAGATGCGGTTCCTTTGCCCTGCTGTTCAAATTCAGACGCAGGAATGTTTTTTTGACCTGAATTTATTCTGGCTTTCTTATTTTATTGCCAGGCACTTATTTTTAAGCTGACAGGAAGGATGGGGAGGAGGAGGAGCTCTGGGCACAGTTCCTCCCCCTGTTACCGCACAAATAGCATGGATATAATTTGCACGCTATTCATGCTGAGCATCACCTGGTCTGGAAAAATTGCTCCCACCACCTTGGTGATGGAGCTTTGTGCATCAGGGCCTTGGAAACAGTTCTCCAATGTGCATGCCCCTTCTTTGCTTACTGATTGAGTAAGAAACTGTTCTAGGGTATTGTCTTGAGAGCAGCAATTTGCACTTCATTTATCAGCTGTTCTTCTTTTTGTTTTAACCCTTTAGGTTGTGAAGGGAGCTACTGGGGGCATTGAGGAGAATTTCAGATATCAAGGCCAGAAACTGAACCCAGGTATCCTTCCTAGTGGGGTAAGCAGGTATTTAAAAACTACAGTACATCACTTTCCAATTGTTAAATGCCTATTTTGGGTTTCGTAGCCTGGAGAGCTGAATTCCTTTCCTGCTAATCACGTAACAGTTCACTTAATGACTTGAGAAACAAATGTGGCTTTTTTTTCCTTAAAACGACCAATATTGAAGATAGATAGTGAGGTAAAATGGAAAACTCCACAATCTAAAAAATTGCCTCACTATTAGGGTGAATCATTTGTCAAGTTCAAACATTTTTTTGGAGTCTTCTTAATCAATCAATCCAAAATCGCTTGTTATTCAATTTTATACATCCTTTATTATATTCGAATTGCTTGCTCCAATAATAATGTACCTGACGGGACCCGTTTCGCCTTGATAGGCTTTTTCAAGGGTTCCAACTGGGAGCCCTGAATTCTGGCGACCCGTGATAAAGAGGACGCCAGAATTCAGGGCTCCCAGTTGGAACCCTTGAAAAAGCCTATCAAGGTGAAACGGGTCCCGTCGGGTACACTATTTAAGTTTGGCACAAGGATTCCCACCAAAAACTATAGTTTAACTTGTCCCAATTTTTCCAAATAAGTTGTATGGCAACTCCCGTCATGATCAAGTTTCAAGTTTATTAAAATTTTTGATTAATCGCTTAATCTTACTTCAAAGCGATGAACAGAAACAATTAAAATTACAATTTTAAAAATAAAACATTAATTTAAACATAACATTAAAGTAAACTAGACTATAACAAACTTAACAAAACACAAGTAAGAGGAAGAGGGGATTCGAACTACAAAATATTATAGAAAAGGAGGTCAGGCAAAAACACAAGGATGGGAATTAAAATGAATGGTCAAATACAGCATTAATGAATTCAGAGTAAGACTTATTAATCAAAAGCGTCTTTGAAAAGGAATGTTTTTAAATTGGTCTTGAATTTATCAATATTATGTTCTTCTCTTAAATAAATTGGCAGAGAGTTCCAGATTTGTGGGGCAGTAACTGAGAAGATAAATTGTCTTCTGGTATTAATGATCTTTAGAGATGGAATTGTCAGTAAATGCTGTTCGTTTGACCGCAATATTCTGTTTGTGGAGTAAGGGATCAGTGATTTAAAAATGAATGCAGGTGTTTTGAAAAGCATTGCTTTAAAGGTGAGTAGGCATATTTTATACGTTATTCTATGCGATACCGGAAGCCAGTGAGCGTTTTTGAGAAGTGGTGTTACGTGGTCAAATTTTTTTTTCTTTGTTATAAGTTTAATGGAAGTATTTTGTATGATTTGAAGCCGTTTTATTTCATTTTGTGCAATCCCTTTAAAAAGGGCATTGCAGTAATCGATTTTAGAGATTACTAAGGAATGGATAAGGATATTTAGTGATTTTGAACAAAGATATTGTGAAAGGGAGCAAATTTGACGGAGTCTATAGAATGATGATTTGACGATACTACCGATGTGTTCATGAAAAGTTCATTTATATCAAATATAACTCCTAGGATTTTAATGGTATTAACTAATTGCAAGGGAATATTTTTTATAGTGATAGGGGCAATAAGTTTAGGAGTTTCTTTCCATGGGAAAAGCATCGTTTTTGTCTTTTCAATATTAAGGGCCAACCTATTTATATCTAACCATTGACAGATTTGTTCAAGTTTATTGTTGATTGCTGTGATATCCAAAGAGCAATCTATTGTTCTATGAAGTTATTGGACTCTTGGCCATCAATAATAATAATAATAACTTTATTCTTTTATACCGCCATAGTCATGAGACTTCTAGGCGGTAGCACTGCATCATACATCAATGCCAATGGAACTTCCAGTATGCTATTTATTTGATCCCAAATGGATCGCCAAAATTTAAGTATCAAGGGACAAAAGAACATAAGAAACGCAATTCAAATATAACAAAGGATGTATAAAATTGAATAACAAGCGATTTTGGATTGATTTATTAAGAAGATTCCAAAAAAATGTTTGATTGAACTTGACAAATGATTCACCCTAATAGTCAGGCAATTTTCTAGATTGTGGCTTTTTTTTCCTTCCCATATTAGAACTCCTTGCTAAGAACCATTCATATTTTGGGGCCAGATGTTGAAAATTGAGCAGACGTTCTGCAGCACCATTTGTGAATCTTTCATGGTCACCAGAAATTTAGTCACTCAAAATTGCACTTAATATCTGATTTAATTTATAGGCAAAAACGGTGCTGTTTCAAAACTGCACAGGCTATTTGCAACAGCTAAAGCCAGGCGCAACCATAATAGAGAAAAGTCTTTGGGGTCCTTTTACAAAGGCGTGGTAGTGGTTTGACGCACGGAATACTGCGCGTTAAACCGCCTGCCGCGCTAGTACCTCACGCCTCCATTGACGAGGCGTTAGGATTTTAGGGTGTCAGGTCAAAAGTGCGCCGGGACAAAGGCGCGAGCAGACAACTGAGCATAGCATGGAGGCGCGCGCCGAAGAAAAAGACTGTTTTTAGGGGCTACGACAGGGGGTGTGGGGGGGGAACCCCCCCACTTTACTTAATACAGATCGCGCCACGTTGTGGGGGCGTTGTGGGGGGTTTGGGGGGTTGTAACCCCCCACATTTTACTGAAAACTTAACTTTTTCCCTGTTTTTAGGGAAAAAGTTACGTTTTCACTAAAATGTGGGGGGTTACAACCCCCCAAACCCCCCACAACGCCGCCGCGATATGTATTAAGTAAAGTGGGGGGGGGCTCCCCAACAAAACCCCCCGTCGCAGCCCCTAAAAACAGTCTTTTTCTTCGGCGCGCGCCTCCATCTTGCGCTCAGTTGTCGGCGGGCGCCTTTGTCTTCCGCGTTACTGTCTAAGAACCGGATTTTAGGCTGCCGCGGGGGTTAGCGCGTGATGAAATGTCCGACGCATTAACCCCCTTAGCGCGCTTTAATAAAAGGAGCCCTTTATTTTTTTGGGGGGGCAAGACAAATCACAACTTTGTCACAGAGCCAGAACTCTGTTGGATTTTTTTTTTTTAAATTGCATATTGAAAGAAACTGATAGGATATCTCAAAGCAGTCTTTCATTTGGTGCAATTGTATATAATCCACTGTGCATAGCTAGCTCTTGCGAGAAAACAGCAGTGAGTTAAAACGGGATTAGTTTTATTTCTTCTTCGTTTCCATTGTTATTTTTATTATACTATTTGTCACTATTTGTTTCATATATATGATACTATAGTCTCAGGTGTATAATAGAACTCGTATGAGCAGTACAAATTTGGCAGTGGGAACACAGCAGATAGGCAGATTAACAGGTGAGCTTGAAAAATTGTAAGTCTCCCTTTAGATAAGAGAGAAATATAGGCAGAGGTGAAGAATCTTGAACTTGAAGAGGGAGTTCTTACACCAGAGGCTTAAGGAACTTAGGGCTAGATTCACTAAACCAGGGGTCTCAAAGTCCCTCCTTGAGGACCGCCATCCAGTTGGGTTTTCAGGGTTTCCCCAATGAATATGCATGAGATCTATGTGCATGCACTGCTTTCAATGCATATTCATTGGGGAAATCCTGAAAACCCGACTGGATTGCGGCCCTCAAGGAGGGACTTTGAGATCCCTGCACTAAACCTTCCGATCACAAAACCAGATAGTGAATCGCTGTTTTAAAATCAGACAGGAATCGGCCAACAGAGCCTCCCATGGATCGCTACAAAGGCAGGCTTTTCCTAATTATGACGGGGATAGCTATGCAAATGATACCCCGCAATTGGAAAAATTGCCACTGCTTCAACTTTCCGTTTTGGTGGGCCAGTTTATGTTTAGGTTACAAATATGAAAAGATGAATGCTGATATGTTGGGACATAGCAATTTTTAAAATTTGGGTTGGGGCCCGTTGACATCCTTTGTTACTTCAACATAGTTGTCTTTTATTTTATTTTGTTTATTTTTGTACATATCCAGGACAGGACGGGGGAAATCTTTTTGGTTTATTTTTTGATTAAATTGTTGGATGGGAGGGGAGGGATATTTTTCTTCTGCATTGTTATTGATGGAATTTAAGTAATTTAAGTGCTTACATTGTTTTATTATGTCTGGCACTTTATATTAGTTTTGAAAATTAATAAAAATATATATTTTTTTAAAAATAAAGGAATCTGCCAACAGCGATTGACTCCCTATCTTTAGTGAATCTGGGCCTTAGGGAATAGTTTGTAGTTAGGAGCCTCAGAAACTGGACTTGTAAATTGCTTTTAGGACATGGGGCTTCTGCTTATCATTAAGCACTAAGAGCGCTTCACTGTTTGGCATAATCATCACTCACTGGATCCAGTCACTTGTTCTATCCCATAAGTCCTGGACTACCTTTTATACTTTCTGACACTGGACTCAAGACTACCGTACTTCTATCTGAGTTCGTATCAGCAGTATTACTGCTTTTCCTGCAGTTCTGGGTATCCGTTAGTTTTCAGATACATGAAAGGTCTGTCCTATTCTAAGCCACCAATCAAGACTTCTCCAGTTACTTGGGATTTTAATGTTATACTCGAGAAACTGGAGAAGATACACGAGAAAATGGAGTAGATTCTGCGCTGTTCACGGAGGAGAGTGTTTATGAGCAACTTGAAAAACTGAAGGTGGACAAAGCGATGGGACCAGACAGGATCTATCCCTGGATACTAAGGGAGCTCAGAGAGGTTCTGGCGAGTCCTATTAAAGACTCGTTTGTGAGTGACATTGCTGAAGGGTTAGAAGGAAAAGTGTGCCTTTTTGCAGATGATACCAAGAGTAGACAATGAAGAGGGAGTGGAAAATATGAAAAAGGATCTGCAAAAGTTAGAGGAATGGTCTAATGCCTAGCAACTAAAATTCAATGCAAAGAAATGCAGAGTAATGCATTTGGGGATTAATAATCAGAAGGAACCATATATGTTGGGAGGTGAGAAGCTGATATGTACGGATGGGGAGAGGGACCTTGGGGTGATAGTGTCCGAAGATCTAAATGTGAAAAAACAGTGTGACAAGGCAGTGGCTGCTGCCAGAAGGATGCTGGGCTGTATAAAGAGAGGCGTAGTCAGTAGAAGGAAGAAGGTGTTGATGCCCCTGTACAGGTCATTGGTAAGGCCCCACCTGGAGTATTGTGTTCAGTTTTGGAGACCGTATCTGGCAAAGGACGTAAGAAGACTTGAAGCGGTCCAGAGGAGAGTGATGAAAATGATAGGAGGCTTGCGCCAGAAGACGTATGAGGAGAGCCTGGAAGCCCTGAATATGTATACTCTAAAGCAGGGGTGCCCACACTTTTTGGGCTTGCGAGCTACTTTTAAAATGACCAAGTCAAAATGATCTACCAACAATAAAATTTTAAAAAAACACAACGCACACTGTACGCATAGAAAATGTTAATCATCATTCCTATTCCAGGGTTTTTCAAAGAGGTCAAAGCAGATGACTCTATGCACTATCACCTCAGTAACAACCATACAAAAATAGACAAAAATATACCCCCCTCCCTTTTTACTAAACCACGATAGCAGTTTTTAGAGCGCAGGGAGCTGCGCTGAATGCCCAGCGCTGCTCTCGACGCTCATAGGCTCCCTGCGCTAAAAAACTCTATTGCGGTTTAGTAAAAAGGGACCTTAGTGTAAAATATAGACAGCAGATATAAATTGAGACACATTTCGATCACTAAATTTAAAATAAAATCATTTTTCCTACCTTGACTGGTGATTTCATGAGTCTCTGGTTGCACTTTCTTCTTCTGACTGTGCATCCAATCTTTCTTTCAACCTGTATGCTTCCTCTCCTCCAAACCTCATTCCTTCCCCCAACTTTTCCTTCCTCTTCCCTGCCCTTTCTTTCTCTCTGCCTCCCTTTCCTTTTTTTCTGTTTCTCTTCTTTCCTTCTGTCTCCCTGCCTGCCCTTTTTCTTTCTTTCTTTCTCCCTGCCCTCCCCCAAGACACTGCCATCGGGGACCAGGACCCAAACCGCCACCAATAACAGGCCCGAAAGCCGACGCCAATAACACGCCCAAAAGCCGACGCCGCCCCAACCTCTCCCTGCTTCGGCCGACCAGCATCGCGAGGAACTGTTGGGGGAAATGCTGCCGGGTCCTGCCTTCGCGGAAACAGAAAGTAGGCAGGACCCGGCAGCAAGAAGAGGAAATCCTTCACTAACCTGTCTCCCGCCTTAGCCCGTAGCGAACGCTTGCTTCAGGGCTCTCAACATGTGCGTGCAGGCTTCCCTTCTCCCCCCCCCCCCTCCCCCTCCCAGGGTATAACTTCCGGTTTCGGAGGGAAGAGAAGAGAAGCCTGCACGCACACGTTAGAGCCCGGAGCATAAGTTTGCTAGGGGCTGAATCTCCAAGCCGGTTTTTTTGGTTTTTTTTTTTAATGTTCAGCAGCGGCAGGCTGATCAGCCCGTAGATCAGGACGGCAACACGAGTGCGATCGACTCGAGTTGCCTTCCTGAGCTACTGGTCGATCGCGATCGACGCGTTGGGCACCCCTGCTCTAAAGGAAAGGAGGGACAGGGGAGATATGATTCAGACATTCAAATAATTGAAGGGTATTAACATAGAAATCTTTTCCAGAGAAAGGAAAATGGTAAAACCAGAGGACATAATTTGAGGTTGAGGGGTGGTAGATTCAAGAGCAATGTTAGGAAATTCTACTTTACGGAGAGGGTGGTGGATGCCTGGAATGCGCTCCCGAGAGAGGTGGTGGAGAGGAAAACGGTGACTGAGTTTAAAGAAGCATGGGATGAACACAGAGGATCTAGAATCAGAAAATAATATTAAATATTGAACTAAGGCCAGTACTGGGCAGACTTGCACGGTCTGTGTCTGTGTACGGCCGTTTGGGGGAGGATGGGCTGGAGAGGGCTTCAGTGGCTGGGAGGGTGTAGATGGGATGGAGTAGGTTTTAACGGAGATTTCGGCAGTTGGAACCCAAGCACAGTACAGGGTAAAGCTTTGGATTCTTGCCCAGAAATAGCTAAGAAAAAAATCAAAAAATTTAAATTGAATCAGGTTGGGCAGACTGGATGGACCATTCGGGTCTTTATCTGCCATCATCTACTAGGTTACTATGTTACTCTAACGCCTGCCTTTGAACCACTGGCATCTCATGTGGAAAGTAGTATCCTCTTCTGCATTCAGGGCAGGATTAATTCTTCGAAGGCCCCTAAGCACACAAGTACACTGGGCCCACCAGGCCATGCCCCGCCCACCCACCACCCCCATTTATCTGTTTTCTTATTTACTTTTTTATTTCCACTTATATTTCTTTTTTTTTTAATTCAAAACAAACAAAGATTAGTATACCAGTGCACAGTTTTTCTTCTATGCAACCCCCAAACATCTCTGAACAAATCCCCCTTCCTTCCCTTCCCACCTACTTACCCAGGACATTAACTGTGAACCCTTTCAATACGTATATAAAAGTGTTCAAATATATTGTAAAGCAGTAATACTATCCAAAATATAAGTCTATATTAATAACCAAATTTACATCGCCTAACTGCCTCACTCTACATCAGGGGTATCAAACTCAATCACATAAGGGGCCGAAATCTGAAAAAAAGGCTAAGTCGTGGATCAAATTTTTAATTAAGATGCTTAGGGGTCCTTTTATTAAGGTACGCTAACTGATTTTGCGCACGCTAAATGTGCACCTTAATAAAAGGACCCCTAAGTGACTAAGACTTAGTCTTAGCAGACATATAGGGTTACAACATATCTGTGGTGTAAACAAAATAAATATTGTAATCACAAAACAGAAAATAAAATTATTTTTTCTACCTTTTGTTGGTCCCAGGCTCTGGTTGTCTTCTGATAACTCGCTTGCTAGGGTCTCCTGCCCATTTGTCGTTTTCTTCTTTCTCCGTGCTAACCATCCATCTTTCATCTCTGTCCTCCCCTTCCGTTTCCCTTCCCTCCCTCTGAGGTCAGGCATCTTTCCTTTTTTTCGTGTCCATATCCGCAGCTTCAGCAATGGACCCCACCATCCCCAGATCCACCATCTGTCCTTTTCTCAACTACCCTTTCATCCAGCATCTCTCCCTCCTTCCCCACCACCCCGGGGTCCATCATCTTTCTGTTTCTTTTCCCAACTACCCAACTGTCCTATGCCACTTCCAAAAACTGTATGCCTCTCCCTTCCATCTTTCCCTTCACCCCCATTGGTCTGGCATCCATCTTCTTCCATTCCCTCCTCCAATGATCTGGCATCTCTCTCCTCTCCTCTTCTTCCCTTCCCTCTCCCACACCCACACCCCCATGGTCTGGCATTTCACTCTCTTCTCTCTGTTCCCCCCACTTCCATCTGCATCTGCCCCTTTTCTTTTCCTCCAGCCTAAATCCATCCAGTATCCTTCCTCCTTGTTTTCCCCCTTTCCCTGCACTCCAATTCCATCAACATTAGCCCCCTTTCTTTCCCTCCAACCTAAATCCATCCAGTATCATTCCCCCTTATGTCTCCCCCCTTTCCCTACACACCTGTTCCGTCAGCATATGCCCCCTTTCTCTCTCTCCACCACCCTTTCCACATAGCAATGGCAATGCGCCCCCCCCCAGGGCAACGGGCCGCCACCCGGCATTGACGATGACAACAACACCCTCCCCCCCGGCATCCACGGAAACCAATGCAGCCAACCGCCGGCATCAACGGTAATGCAGCCATTTTTTTTCAGACGGCAACAAGCCCCCCTCTTCCTTCCCTACACGGCAACGGGCCCCCACCCGATGACTACAAAAACGCCGGCCCCCCCCCCACAACATCGGGCCCCCACCCAACGACAGCAACGTCAGCCTCCCCCCAGCATCGACGGACGGCAATGCAGCCAATGAAGCTCCAAGAAGGTACCGCGATGACTGCGTCTGCCGGAAGAAGTAAGTGACGTCGGAGGGTGATGGACCAGTAGATGCAGTCATCACAGTACCTTCTCGGAGCTTCATTGGCTGCATTGCCGTCCGTTGATGGGGGAGGACGACATTGTTGTCGTAGGGTGGGGGCCGTTACTGTGGGGGGGGGCAGCGTTGTTGTCAGGTGGGGGCCCGTTGCCATGCAGGGAGGGAAGGGGAGGTTGCCATCTGAAAAAAAAGTGGCATGGTAAGTCGTCCTTCAGCGGGCCCCCCTGACTATTTCGGGCCCTAGGCACGTGCCTAGTTGGCCTATTGGGTAATCCGGCCTTGTCTGCATTACATTGACATGAAGAGCACTGGTGTCAGATCAATCTTACACAACCTTTTACCACGTCAGAGTAGTTCTTCGTACACATTCGACGTTCCTTCCAAAAGTAGTTTCAGAATTTAGAAACATAGAAAGATGACGGCAGAAAAGGGCCAAGGCCCATCAAGTCTGCCCACTCTATAGACCCTCCCCTTAATATTAGCCAATGTTCTACCCTGATCCACTTAGGGATCCCACATGGGCGTCCCATTTATTCTTAAAATCTGGCACGCTGCTGGCCTCGATTACCTGTACTGGAAGCTTGTTCCATTGATCAATCACTCGCTCCGTGAAGAAATACTTCCTGGTGTCGCCGTGAAATTTTCCGCCCTTGAGTTTGAGCGGGTGCCCCCTTGTGGTTGAGGGGCCTCTGAGAAGGAAAATGTTATCTTCCACTTCTATACGTCCGGTGATGTATTTAAACGTCTCAATCATGTCTCCCCTCTCCCTGCGTTCCTCTAGAGTGTAGAGCTGCAAACTGTTTAGTCTTGCTTCGTACGAGATTTCATCTCAACCAGGCTATAGTTCTTCCTGTTTTCTTTCCAAGACCACATTCTCACTCTGGTGAAGCAGCGCTCCACATATTGGACTGTAAGCATGCTTTTCCTTACTACTTAGATTGGATCAAGCTTCACAGAACTTCTGCCCAGGTGTTCCTATCATTTGATCCAAACAGACTTAGCACTCCTAGGATGACCCTGGACGATCGTGTCACTGCACATAAAGTTCAAGCTATGACAGCTTCTGTAACTCATCTATGTTTCACCCCCATTTAGGACATTTGTAAAGCAGCTGCATGGTCCTCAAGTCATACATTCACATCCTACTACTGTTTGGAGAATCTTTCCAGATGGGATAATCGATTTAGCCAAGCAGTTCTACAGAATTAATTCTTTACTTAAATGCCAACTTCTCTCCAACCTAGGTTCTGGTAGCTAGGGAGTCTCATATATGAGAATATGCGGCCTACTTGTCCTGGGATAAAGCACAGTTACTTACCTGTAACAGGTGTTATCCAGGGACAGCAGGCAGAAATTCTCATAATCCTTTCACCTCTCCACATTGGTTTCTTAGCTTTTTTACTGAACTGATGGCTTTGCGAGCTGATATTGGATGGGAAGGCACCGGCACATGCACGGTACGGACAGTCTTGAGATCTTCAAAAGATTTAAAGTGACAGTACACTTTTTGCACTGTCCATACCGGGCTCCATGGATGATGTCACCTACCTGTGAGAATATCTACCTGCTGTCCCTGGATAACACCTGTTACAGGTAAGTAACTGTGCTTTCTGGGAAGATAATTAGAAACATAGAAACATAGAAAGATGACGGCAGAAAAGGGCTATAGCCCATCAAGTCTGCCCACTCTACTGACCCACCCCAATAAGTCTGAATGCTAATGACCCAGTTCCTTAATTCGACCTTCGTAGGGATCCCACGTAGATGTCCCATTTATTCTTGAAGTCAAGCACGCTGGTGGCCTCGACCACCTGCACCGGAAGCTTGTTCCAGTGATCCACCACTCTTTCCGTGAAGAAATACTTCCTGGTGTCACTATTAAATTTCCCCCCTCTAAGTTTAAGCGGATGCTCTCTTGTGGCCGAGGGTCCTTTGAGAAAAAGGATGTCATCTTCCACCTTGACACGTCCTGTGATGTATTTAAATGTCTCAATCATGTCCCCCCTCTCCCTGCGTTCTTCTAGAGTGTAGTGCTGCAATCTGTTCAGTCTCTTCGTACGAGAGACCCTTGAGCCCCGAGATCATCCTAGTGGCCATCCGCCGAACCGACTCGACTCTAAGCACGTCTTTACGGTAATGTGGCCTCCAGAATTGCACACAGTACTCCAGATGAGGTCTCACCATGGTCCTGTCTTTCAGACATGGGCATAGAAGAGAATAAACACAGGGTAATGGATGAACTTAAAAATAAGTGTCCATTAAATGTTGGAAATGTTACTTGATGCCAGTAACAATGGATAAATCTGTTGCAGTAACAGTAAGATGTTTGAGCAGCTGGGCGCATGATGGAAGGATGTTGCAGGTGGTAAGAATCTGACCAGTGGACAAGACTCTTGTTGCCACATCAAAGGCAGACACAAATGATGTCATTCAACAGTAGTTCATTTAAATCCCAAACGCAACTTCTGCAGTTTTTTTTTTTAATCATTGAATTCAGTTGCCAGTTGTCTAGATGTGTTATGTTTTTACATATCGATACTAGCATTTTATAGATGCTGTTCCATCTCCAGTAGTCTCAAACTTTTAGAGACTGACACAGTGACATAGTTTGTCCCTGTCCCTACGGGCCCGGTTCTTGCCCCATCCCCGTAGGCCATGTTTCCGTCCCTGCCCCTTGGTTATCCCCGGGTATCTGTCCACATGCCATTATTTAAACTTGAAGCTGGAGACAATGGAGCTGCTGAGTGCCACTTTAAGTAGCGGTGGATAATAACCCCCCCCCTCCCACCACCACTAAGGGACTGATCCTTAATCTGTCTAACAAGGTAAAATTTTACAGCACTCAGGAAATACAGAGACATACCAAAGAGTGTTAAATAGAGCTGTGAAGAGAGAAGAGTAGAGAAACCCTGTTGCCACTCACATAGGAGATAATTTTCTGCCTTTTGACACAACATAAGCCTCCAAGCTTAGGAGGAGGAGAGGGCTACAGAGTCATAGAAGGTGAGAAATAAAGAAATGACAATGGCACCATCATCAGGAATAAGGAATGTTTGTTTGTTTGTTTTTTACTAGATTATTTTGAGTGAGAGAGAATGATGTTAGGGACCGAAGCACAAGAAACTAGTGTTACGATAGTTGTTGCAGCCACTTTACATTGATTTTTATGGAGAGTTTTTTTTTTTTTAACTTTTTTATCATTTTCCATTTGTACATAATTATTCACTACTGGGGTGCCCATTAAAGTATGCCGGAGGCAAAGACTGTATCTGAAGTCCGGAAAGCGTGGGACGCACGTGGGATCTCTTAGGGAGAGGAGATATACGTATAGAGCAGTGGTTTCAAACTCGCGGCCCGGGGGGCCACATGCGGCCTGCCAGGTCCTATTTTGAGGCCATCGGTATGTTTATCATCATCACAAAAGTAAAATGAAACAGTTTCTCGATCATATGTCTCTTTAGCTATAAATGACAATATTATTATTAAGACTTAGCCAAAAGGAAAGATTTATAAACTATAAAGAGTTTTACCTCATTCAAAATCCTCATTTCTTTAATAAGACATTAACTATTTTGAATAAAAAACCAAAAAATAGTTTTAAAGACATTTGGAGCATCGAGATAAAACAGTATATTTCTGGAATGATGGCCACGAATTTGGACTTCGAGGTTAACATGTACAGCGTCAGCATCTATGAGACAAACTTGGTTTTTCTTGTTGCATAGGATTTTTGTCCCCCAGTTCGTTTACAAAAGATAGACAGTTCTAAGTCTAATAGATGCTGGCATTGCCATGTTAATATAGGAACATTGGATCATCTGTTGTTCTATTGTCCATTGATACTTAATTTTTGGAAGTCAATTTGGGGACAAATCAATGTTGTACTTGGGTCATCGATACCAATGACTTATGAAGCCATAATTTGTGGTACTCTATTACATATTAAACCTTTGGATCGACATAAAAGCCGACTTTTCTTGATAATGAGGGGAATAGCCATCCAGATGGTTACACGTAACTGGAAGAGTTATGATCGACTGAATCACACTTTCTGGTGGGCAAACCTATGTTCCAGTTACAAGTATGAAAGAACGAACGCGGAATGTTTGGGATATAGTAACGCTTTCAAAATGGCGTGGAGCCCATTGACTGCATTTATTGAGTCACAAGAACTGTCATGTACCTTTCCGTACACATCCAGGATGGGTGGGTGGGGGGAGGAGGGGGAATGTATTATTGTTTGCTATCCTTAATTATCTATATTATTTAAATTAAATATGTACTTCTTCTATTAATTATGGGGAGGGGGGAGAAAATGATTGCTTTTTGAATTATTTGTGTATTTAAAGTGCGTTCTGTGTAGTGGTTATGTTTAAATTTATTGTATGGCACTGTTAACATTTGAAAATTAATAAAGATTTATGTATTAAAAAAAGACAGTAATTATTTTTTTCTGAGGCCCTCCAAATACCTACAAATCCAAAATGTGGCCCTGCAAAGGGTTTGCGTTTGAGACCGCTGGTATAGATGGTATGAAAGAGCAGACTGGACGGACCATTTGGCCTCCGTCTGCTGTCATGTTTCTATAACCTTTTTGCTTATTTTCTTCTTGTGCATCTTATTAATATTTCATCCCTAATGGTATAAACTCCCTGAAGGGGAACCAGTTCCTGCCTGTGTGCTGTGAATTGAAGTTAAGCGGGAGAAATACAAATTTAGCCATAGATGCCACAAATTGATTATGTACCTGTCTCAGTCTCAACTAATGAGGGGGTTGCTAAATACAGTTTTATTGCCTTCTGTTTATATCGGTTGTGTAATCTCTGTTGTGTAATCTCTGGCTGCTTGTTTTTTTGTTTTTTTTTATATTTTTAATTTTCTACTGTTCATATTTCAGCTGCAGGTTGTGTCCTTGGCTGAATGGAAACTCCCAGACAAATGAGTTTTGTCATAAAAGTTAACTAGCTCCTCTGTTCAATCTGAGGTGATGCTCATTTATAAGCAACATGAAAGTTAATGATATATAAATAATGTAAAAGATGTCGGCGTATGAACAAAATCAGCAAACGTTCCAGAAATCTAAAGAGAGCACAAGTGTACAAATGGTGCGTTTGATTCAGTTTGATGGATTGGGATTTTCTGTTATCTGTAAACAGCAGATAATGACGAGGGAAGCATGTGCTTAACTGATGCAGCTGGAAGCTTTGGACATTTTGGAAACAAACCTTAATGACAGCAGTGCTTACATTTTGATACAGGCAGAAAAGAGAGAGTAATTTGGAGTAAGGTCGGCCATTAGCGAATCGGAGGGATATGGTGCTACCTTTTGGTTTAAGAGAACTGCTGAGCCCCAGACATGAGAACAAACAAACGATCCACCAAAGTAGTTCCACACAAAAAGGGCAGGAGAGCAAAAACAATTGTAGAACTGATGATCTTGATGAAACCTTTAATTAAAGGGTTGTGTTCAACCAGTCTTAATGTACATGGTGCAGTCCAAAAAAAACATAAAAATGCACAGAAGCTAAATTGCAGTATACACCCGACATGGGCCGTGTTTTGGTCACAATAGACCTTCTTCCAGTACTTCTCTAAACCACGTGTTAGTACACAGAATTTTGGTTGCAAATTGCAATTCACACTTGTGGTTTAGAGAAATATCGGACCCCAGAAGATCTGTTGTCCGGTACTTTGCTAAACCACGTGTTATCAGTACACTACATTAACGGCTTCTATAGCACCTCCCTAATGATATCACTCTTTACTAACAAAATGATTGGACCTTGTATCCTTACTTCAGGTACTTGGTTTGAGTTATAACATACTTTGGTACTAAATGCAGGTGGCAATAGAGTTCACTTTGAAGTAGGAGAGACACAGAAAAAAATCCGGAGTGGATTCCTTCTGCAGTGATTCTGCTTCCTTCACGGCCATGAGGAGATAACCCACTTGTCTAGAATGACACTCCTGTCTACTGGAAAATAAATTATCAAGGCAAGGACATAAACTTTTTTCTAGTGCAATAGGTGTTTCATTTTGGATGAATGGGTAACCTCCCCATGCTTGTGAGCCATGCAGAAGGAATCCATTCCAGCTTTTGAATCCCTCCTCCTTCACCAGAGGAATCTGCTGCCCCCTTCAGTTTTTCCTTCTACAAGCAAGCCGAAAGAAGTCTTTCTGATGTGCTCTGTATATTTCTTTTCTGTGTGTGTGGGGGGGGGGGGGGGGAGCATTTTAAAATGGTTTTTGGGCTGATTTTGGTGCTTCCCCCATTTGAGGGTCAGACTCTTCCTGCATAGAGCAGAAGCAGACTGAAGTCTTCAGCTGACAAACCAATCCCTCTGTGGTACCTGTTAGCCAGCCTGCAGAAACTTTTGTGCAGCTTGGGGACCATTACTCTTGTAGCATTGCTTACCTACTGGGTCATAGGGGCTTGAATGCTGGCTGTTAGGCATTCATAGGGGACTCAGCAGGGCTCTTCAGGGTGCCGTCTGTGTTTCGCCTGCTCCCTTCAAGCCCGCGGTCCCGTGGGGTTGAGGCTTAATCAGACTTTGGTCTGACTGTCAGCCTGAAGATTCAGCGTTAAAAGAACAGTCCAGTTGAGGCAGTGATTTCTCCAAAATCCAGCAACTTGAGGAACTGAGGCAGGCTGCAGCACATCTCCAGCACAATAAGGCTATTAAATATGAGAAAAATCAGAAGGGGGGGCTCTTTAAAAGCCTTTTCATGTTTCTTCCTCTTCCCTTAGGGTTCTCCCATCTATAAAATCCCTTTTTTGCTTGTTTTTAGTTTTAATTAAGGCATTTTAGAGCCATTTTTTGGTGCCAAAATGCTGCTTTAGCAACTACCTTGGATTTCCTGATTTTTTTTTTTTTTTTAAAGTTCTTTAGAACCTTCAAATCACCTTGTTTTGCCTCAAACTTAGTGCAGGCTCCTTTATCCTTAGTTCATGCAGGTTTGTGCTGGATGGGAGCCCGAAGAGTGCAGCACATGAAGGGGGCGGGAGTGGCTAGTTTAGCCTCCTGTTTGCTCAAATGGCGGTCATCCTAAATGCAGGAGCGTGGAAGCTGCAGAGCCCAAGAGATGCAAGCTCGACTCATCTAAAGGAGACTCCATGATATCCAATATGTCATGTTCTCCAGGGAAAGTTTGGCAGCGCACCAGGTGGCGTGCAAGGGGGTTTGGGCTCCCAGGGCACATCTTCCTGTATCAGAGGCTGGCCAGGATCAAGTGGGCCTTTCCGATAGAAACTCAGAGGATGAAGGGTCTATTTGTATGCCTTTACTGACACAGAGTGAGCTCTCGCTGCTGGGAGATGCAGGGTTGCAGGCAGGTGCGAGTATGCAAGACACAGTGGCAAAAACCCATTTCCAGTTTTCAGCTCTTTGGGCTGGCGACAGCTTCTTTTATGTTCACCAAGGTGATGGTGGTTGTAGCTGCACATCCTTGATGGATGGGCTTGCAAGTATAGCCATACCTGGATGACTGGCTGATATGAGCTCTGTCATTCTTGGAAGAACAAGTGGTGAATTTCCGAAAGAGTGAACTGGTTCTGTCCCAATCCCTGGAATACGTGGCAGAAGGCTGTGTCTATCTTCCAGAGGCACACAGGCAAAAACTTTGCACCCAGATAATAAACTTGTTGGCCAATCCAGCTCTGTCCGCTTTGCACTACCTCCAAGTGCTAGGCTCTATGGCAGCCACAATAGATATGGTCTTGTGGGCAAAGGCTTACATGCATCCTTTCCAGAATGTGCTGCTGTTTAATCACTCCCTGCAAATGATTCTACCATGGATTCTGGAAGCCTGTGCCTGTATGAGCTGGTGATTCCCCCCACAGGTGTTGTCAAGAGGCATGCCTCTCAGAATAATTTCATGGGTAATCGTGACAGTGGATGCCAGCGTGCTTGGCTGGGGAGCTCACTGCAATGGATGCTCGATCCAGGAGCGTTGGTTGGCCTCCAAAAGGAATTGGTTGATCAACAGATTGGAGCTTTGAGCCATTTGATTGGTGTTGCAGAAGCTGGAGAAGAATCTCAAGGGGCAAATGGTCTGCGTCTTCTCGAACAATCCTATTGAAGTGGCATATGTGAATCACCAGGGAGGCACCAAGAGTACACAGCTGAGTCTGGAGGCTCACACACTGTTCTGGTGAGCAGAATTTTATCTTCAGGCTGTTTCAGCTACACATTTATTGGGAGTGGACAATATCCAGGCCAATTTCCTCAGCAGACAGACACTGGATCTGTGAAAATGGATCCTGCATGCTGCAGCCTTCCAATCCATTGTTCATCACTGTGGGTTGCCCAACATTTGATCTGATGGCAAAAGCAAGAAACAAGAAGGCAGACCGCTTCTTTAGTTGAAGATCTGAGTTTGGAAGCACAGGTCTGGATGCTCTGGTGCAGTTGTGGCCAAAGAATGAGTTCTTATATGTGTTTCCTCTATGACCCATGATAGGCGAATGCTCCACAAGATTGCAAGCCATCAGGGAAAAGTCATTCTCGTGGCTCCAGATTGGCCATGCAGATCATAGTATGCAGATCTAGTGCGTCTTCAGGGGGGCACACGTGTCAGACTGTAAGTACAACCGGACCTTCTTTCTCAGATGCCAGTGGACATAGAAGATCCAGATTACTTTGGTCTTATAGCATGGCTCTTGTGTGTGTGGCGTGGGTGTGCAAAGGATACTCGGCGGTAGTGATTGCTTCTCTTCTCAGAGCTAAAAAACCTATGATGGTGTCTGCTTACACTAAGGCATGGGAAACATTTGAACACTGGTGCATTAAGGAGAAGACAGAGCCTTTCTCTGCTCTGATCTCAGTGGTATTAGCTTTCTTCCAGGCTGGCCTTGACAAGGGGCTTACAGTCCCTCAAGTCCAAGTAGTGGGACTCTCTTGTTTTCGGGCTCAGGAGCATAAAGCTTCATTGGCCTTTCATCCAGATATAGCCAGATTCCTAGAGGGGCTCAGACCTCCAATAAAACACCCATTTCCATCATGGAACCGTAATGTGGTTTTGCAAGGCCTAAGGTTCCATACGAGCTGCTGAAGAAAGAGTGCCCTTGATGGATTCAACACTGAAGATGGTTTTCCTTATGGCCATTACCTCAGTGAAAAGAGTCTTGGAGCTACAGGCATTTTTGTACAGAGAGCCCTTCCTCAAGATTATGGAGGCCGGAGTTTCTATGTGCACAATTCCATCCTTTTTGCTTTTCATTTTAATCAATATATTAGATTGCTGGCATTCCCATTTACAGATTCTAAGAAGGATCAGATTCTATGATATCCTGAGGTTATCAATGAGTTCAGTCTGTCTGACCATCTTTTTGTGTTCACTAGTCAGACTCGATGTGGTGCACCGATGTCCAAGGCACCATAATTTCCAGCATATATTGCCTGTGGAAAATAGTCACCAGTCTCCGTAAGGGCGCATTTGACTAGAAGTGTGGCTTCTTCTTGGGTGGTTTCCTCCAAAGAGATTTGGAGGTTAGCGACCTGGCCCAGTCCACATATATTTTCCAAGTTTTACAGAGTGGATATAGCAGCAAGGGAGGATTCCGCCTTTGGGTCCTCAGTGTTACGAGTTAGCGCAGAGGTCCTGTTCTAGATTTCTGTGACTGCTTTTGTCTGTCCAGAATGACACACCTATTGCACAAGATAAAAATATTGGGTTCTTAACTTGCTAATATCTTTTATAGTAAATAGGTGTGTCATTATGGATCCCCACCCTGTCATTATCTCAGTCAGAAAGATTGAGTCCAAATTGAATTTGGATGTCAGTCAGACCTTAAGGGTATGAAGAATAATCTATTGCTATAATCTATTGGGGTATTATTTGAGCTCCATAAATGTTTCTGTTTGGTGTGATTATTTTGATGTTTTGATTAATTGGTAATGTTTAAGATGTTTGTTATAATTTCATATCAGATTAGAGTTGTCGTTTGGGAGTTTCCTCGTACTCCTCCTTTGCATATGTTTCTTTATAGGGCTGTTGCCTGCTTTGGTACAAACTGAAGAAGGCAGCTTCAAAAACTAGAATGGATTCTTTCTGCATGGCTTATGAGCATGGGAAGGTTACGTCTCTGTCCAGAATGACACACTTATCTACTAGAAAAGATATTAGCAAGGTAAGAACCTAATCTCTTTTTATCTGTATCAATTGAATCTAATGTTTGGTAACTCAACAGCAAAGTAAAGGTTAGCAGAGCTGAAGCCTAGTGGCTATTTGGCAACCTACCAAAAACATTGATAAATAATTTTATGGTTGTCATTAACCTCTAGGATTTCTGTTACAGTGCAGCTGAACATCACTGTTCACAGCCAACAGGAAAATGCAGGACTGAGGCACTAAGGCTGACTGAGAGCCAAGTGTTAAAGTACCTGTATATATTTCCAGAATACTGTAAATACTATTCTGTTTAATATGTTGAATTATTTTGCCATGCATTATTTAGATTTTTTGGTACAAAATTCCCTGGAGTGTATGCCATGTGCAGAATACCATCTGGAACAGATGCACTAGGGGAGGCTACTTGTGTTCAGAAGTACCCTCACTTTTCCTAACTTCTTTTTAGAGTGGTTTTCATTCAGGGTGAGTCGTTCTTCCTATGTTGCCCCAGGTACCACAGATTGTGAGCCTGATGGGACAAATAGGGAAAATACTTAAGAGTACCAGATTACTATTCAATGTATTGTAAATGAGTAGGTAATTGATAGTAATTGGGTGCTAATAATCGATTACTGGTGCTGATTGGGAACACTTTAAATTTACACACGCATCTTAAAAGATTGGCATGTAAATTTTACATACTGTATGTTCTGAAAAGGGGGTGTGGCCAAGGAAGGATGATGGGCGGGTCAGAAGCATTCCTAGAATTTGCTCACTGTAAAAATAATTTCTTTATAATGTCACTGGGGTACTATTAGTTAAATATTAGTGGAAGTCAGAAAAATATTAGAGTTCAAATAAAAGAACTGTCTTCTCATTCAAATTGGTAACCAAACTTCAGGATTGCAACCGTCACGTTTGAAAGTCACTCAGAGGTATAGAGTTCTTCAAGAAGAGAGTTGCGCCCTCTAGTGATGAACCAAAGTATATTTTTCAGTCGTTGCAACTTTATTAGTTCTGGTTACGCTCCAAGTTTGATTACAAAAGTAAATAAATAAATAAATGTCTTTACAGTCTTTCAAACATTTGTATGAAAATACTTTGTTTTTTCTTATCTTTACAAATCTTTTCAAATGAACATCGCTCTGTGAGAAAATTGAGAGCAGCTTGATAAACCTGAAGTTTGGTTACCAATTTGAATGAGAAGACAGTTCTTTTATTTGAACTCTAATATTTTTCTGACTTCCACTGTAAAAATAAGGCAATTTAGTGCCTAATTTAGGCATGAGGATTTACACTGTCTCTTCTCCAAGCTGAAGAGCCCTAGCCGCTTTAGCCTTTCCTCATAAGGAAGTTGTCCCATCCCTTTTATCATTTTTGTCGCCCTTCTCTGTACCTTTTCTAATTCTGCTATATCTTTTCTGAGATCTGGCGACCAGAATTGCACACAGTATTGGAGATGCAGCCATACCATAGAGTGATAGAAAAACATTTTAACGTTTTCATCTTTGTTCTCCATTCCTTTTATGATAATTCCTAATATTCTATTTGCTTTTTTTAGCCGCTGCCTCTCGTTGAGCTGAGGGTTTCAATGTACCGTATTTGCCGGCGTATAGGACGACTGGGCGTATAAGACGACCCCCCAACTTTTAGCTAAAAAATAGAGTTTTGTGTTATACTCGCCGTATAAGACGACCCCTTCTTCCGCACACCTTCTCTACCGCCCCGGGTGCAGCACAGCCGGCCAGGTCCCCTTACTTTTGTGGCACTTCCCCGACCGACCGACAGACAACAGCCCCGATCCGACAAACCTCCCTGCCCTTAACCGCGAATCTAAATTACCTTCTTACAGCTGCTGTAAGAAGGTATTTAGATTCGCGGCTACAGGGCAGGGAGGATTGTCGGACCCGGGCTGTTATCGGTCGGTCGGGGAAGTGCCACAAAAGTAAGGGGACCTGGCCGGCTGTGCTGCACCCGGGGCGGGGCGGGCCGCTCCTCTCCCTTGGTAGCCACTCGAACCGCGAGGCTACTCTCCTTCTCCTTATCTGCCCTGCTTGCAGCACAGAGCCGAACGGAAGTCTTCCCGACGTCAGCGCTGACGTCGGAGGGAGGGAGGGCTTTGTTTAAGCCCTCCCTCCCCTCCAACGTCAGCGCTGACGTCGGGAAGACTTCCGTTCGGCTCTGTGCTGCAAGCAGAGAAGGTAGGGAGAAGAAGAGCCGCGCAAGTAAGGGCATGTAAACTGTACCCGGCGTATAAGACGACCCCCGACTTTGGGGAGGATTTTAAGGTACTAAAAAGTCGTCTTATACGCCGGCAAATACGGTAACGTATTTTTCGCTCCATAAGATGCACTTTTTCCACCCCAAAAAGGGGGTGGAAATAAGGGTGCATCTTATGGATCGAATACCCCCCCCCTTAGGCAGCCCAGGCACCCCCCCACCCCATACCTTTTTTTTTTTTTTTAAGTCCCCTCCTGCCTGTCTCCCTCGCTGGACGGCTCTTCTTCGGTTCGGGCAGAGCGGCACAGAAGGCAGGTGCTTGCTGTTCACATTCCTGCCTGGGCTGGCGCCGCTCCCCGATTAGCTGCAGTCAATTCTCGAGGGAGGGAGACAGGCAAGAGCGCGGAAATGGGACTTAAAAAAAAGTACCGGGGGTGTGTGTTTGTGCCTGTGCTGCCTATGGGGGGGGGGTGCCTCTGCTGCCTATGGGGGGGGGGGGGGTGCCTCTGCTGCCTACAGGGGAGTTGTGCCTGTGTTGTCTACAGGGGAGTGCCTTTGCTGCCCACGGGGGGGGGGGGTTGTGCCTGTGTTGCCTACGGGGGTGCCTGTGCTGCCTCTGGGGGAGGGGTGCCTGTGCTGCCTATGGGAGGATGTGCCTCTGCTGTCTATGGGTGTGTGTGTGTGCCAGTGCTGCCTACCAGGGGGTGGGGGCCTACGCTACATATGGATTTTTTGCTCTATAAGACCCTGTCCTGGCCTACTACTAGACCACCAGAGGGGGGGGGTACAGGGGGTGGAAATTTTTTTGCCCTGGGTTTCCGTCCTCTACAGGTGGGTGCGTCTTTTTTTTTTTTTCTATGTATGACAATTTTTATTGAAAGAATCAAATAATCAGTATAATAGGATAATACAAAAATACATTCAATACAATAAGAATCACAATAATAATATTTCAAGTCCGGCGCATCTTATAGAGTGAAAAATACGGCATCCTAGATCCTTTTCCTGGACAGTAACTCCTAACATAGAACCCAGCATCACGTAACTATAGTTTGGATTCCTTAGATGAAATTTAAGAGATTGGACTTTAAAAGCTTTGGTTTGATTTGTTTTCTGGTTTTTTTTTTTCCTTTGCAAATGTGGACTTGTTGATTTGCATTTTAGCCTCTTTATGGACTTATGCAATGTTAGTTTATGCTTTGCCTGATTGCATCTTTCATCCTGTTTGGACTCCTGTGTTTGCACCCTGATTATCTCTAATCTCAACGGATTCTTTCCATCCATTTCTTGTTGCCTGGCTGAAGTAAAGTGAAGTGCACTGAAGAGAGAGTTACAATACCAGAGCTACATATGGCTGGAGGTTTCTGAATTGGTCAGTGTAATATGAAATTTCTAATGTGTTTCTCTGAACTTCCATTATAGCCTATGAGCACGACCTGATAATATTTGCAGTCGACTGGGTCTGCACTGTTCTAAACCTGAAAAGATCCAGCTTGCAGTTCAAATAGTTTGTTAATTTTTTCCCCTAGAGGGATAGCTACCTAACCGGATAAATCCATTAAACATCATATGTACTATTGATGTAAGAATTTTTCCAGATATTTCTATGCTTAATGCTTTTTGTTTGTTTTCTTTTACTTTGAGTAATTATTGTTATACACATGTTTATCATGAGTCCTGTTGAAGCTGGTGTCATATTAGATTAAGGGTGGTAGTGACGATTGCCTTCTCAATCTTACTAAGCTTGATTTCTGAGTAATGGCCCTTCATCCTTCCACTCCTCCTGGATGTGGACAATGTCATGACAACAACTACAACCCCTTATGCCTTGATCTAGAGGGGGGAAGCCTCCTACGTGTAGGCTTCCAGAGGGGAATTTTAGAGGGGAGTGAGGACGAATCAGAGGAGAATCGGGAGTAAGACCTGCATGCAAATGTAGGCAGAAGAAGACGCAAACATAAGTCCTGCATATATTGTAGGCGAAGACCCTTGAAAACCCCAAATAGTTATATTTTTAAGAAAGACATTGTGCATATGAATTAGAGAATGACACGGTGGCGGTTTACCCGCGGCCACCGCATTTTAGCCGCGGGTCACCGCCGAAAACGGGGAAGAAAACTAGCAGTCGCTGCGGCGACGGGGACAAGGCCATTCACCGCCCGCGGGGCGGTGAATGGGTCTTGTCCCCGCAGTGAGGCATGAAGGATCGCGCGGTCCCCGCAGCTCACACCCGCCTGCCCAATCGATTCTAGTGTTTAGCCAGCTCTCTCCCTTCTCCTCACCTTAGTTTGTAGATTTTCTTTTTCGGCGACCCGCACGCTATCAGAGAGCCGCGCACCCGCTGCTGCTCAGTTTCGATCTTCTGCTCTGACGCAACCGGAAACAGGAAGTTGCAGCAGAGCAGAAGATTGAACACTGAGCAGCCGCGCGTGTGCGGCTCTTTGGGAAAGCGTGCAGGTCGCTGAAAAAGAAAGCCTGCAAATTAAGGTGAGGAGAAGGGAGAGAGCTGGCTAAACACTAGGATCGATTGGGCAGGCGGGTGGGGGCTGCGAGGACCGTGCGATCGCTAGTGTTCCCGGCTCAGACTGTAAGGAGGGAGTGAAAGGGAAAAGGATTCTGGGCCAAGGTGATGAAAACGGAAAGAAAAACCCACAGCAGGAAAGAAAGGGAAGGACAGGCAGGTGAGCCAGATGCTAGAAGCAGGGGGGGGGGGAAGAAAGAGGGAAAAAAGCTAGATGGGGTTGAAAAGAAGAGACACACTGGTATGGAAGAGGAAGATAGGGGAAATCTGGACACAGGAAGGTAACAGAAAGAGGGGAAATTATGTGCATGGGGCATAGGGACAGAGACAAAAAGGGGACATGCCATGGGGATGGAATATGGACACAGGGGGGGGCAATGGCAGATACATAGGGGAGATATTAGAAAAGTATATAAAATCGTACCCGTTTGAGGCTTTTATGTATGCAGCGGTGACGGTGACGGGGCGGTGAATGGGGTTGCAGTGGCGGTGACGGGGCGGTGAATGGGGTGGCAGTGGCGGTGACGGGGCGGTGAAGGGAATGGCGGTGACGGGGCGGTGCAGAGGATGGTGAGACGGGGACGGGGCGGTGACGGGGACCAATTTTTTCACCGTGTCATTCTCTAATATGAATTCAAACTTCTAAGCAGTCATTTTCCTCTCTACCATTAAGAAAGAGATTCACCTTTGCTCCAGAAACCAGCAGTCAGATCTCCTGACTGTGGCATCACTGTTTTGGGACTTTTCAGAACAGTACAGTACATGATAAGAAGTCTTCCTAAGAAGTACTAGCGAAGGACAGTGTAACTCAGGAATGTGGGGGCTTGCTCTCTGGAGTTATTAGCCTTAGTATTGGAAATGCATTTGTCAGGGAAATATAGAAAGGTCAGTTTTAGCACCTGGTGAACGTCACATTTCAGTAAGGCTCCATAAGTGTTTACACCATATAGCCAATAGAAGAGCAAGTATGTAATCTGTATCATAGGCTACTGAGCTAAAGTGTATAAATATTATGCTGGCTGGCATAAGAGAAGAAGGAGGAGAGAAGAGAGAGGAGTCAAGACTCCAAAGAACATTAGATTGCTATTTTGTATGTATGCTATCCTTTGTAGCCAATATGCTGTACTTTGCTATTGCATGTGAGTTGCCTTATGCTTTTTACTAATAAACCTATCTTATTGTAACTGTCACTGTCACGAGGTCTTTATTATGGGCTGATGATAAGATATCGCAGCAATCTTATCACCACTTGATGTAAATCCTTGTGCCTCAAATTGGGCATTGATCCCACCGCTAAGCGCTATTCTATAAATGAAACACAATTTGGCGCCCTTTATAGAATTTAGTTCAATATGCATATAAAAGCATATAGAAACATAGAAACAATAGACGGCAGATAAGGGCCCACGGGCCATCTAGTCTGCCCACCTTAATGTCCCTCCCCTACCTTTGCCCTGTGAATAGATCCCATGTGCCGATCCCATTTGGCCTTAAAATCAGGCACGCTGCTGGCCTCAATCACCTGTAGTGGAAGACTATTCCAGCGATCAACCACTCTTTCAGTGAAAAAGAATTTCCTGGTGTCACCTCGTAGTTTCCTGCCCCTGATTTTCAACGGATGCCCTCTTGTTGTCGTGGGACCCTTGAAAAAGAAGATATCTTCCTCCACCTCGATGCGGCCCGTAAGATACTTGAACGTCTCGATCATGTCCCCCCTCTCTCTGTGCTCCTCCAGCGAGTATAGCTGTAATTTGTCAAGCCGTTTTTCGTATGGTAGATCCTTGAGTCCCGAGACCATCCGGGTGGCCATTCTTTGCACCGACTCCAGTCTCAGCACATCCTTGCGATCATGCGGCCTCCAGAATTGCACACAGTATTCCAGGTGGGGCCTCACCATGGATCTATACAATGGCATAATGACTTCCACCTTACGACTGACGAAACCCCTTCGTATGCAGCCCATGATTTGTCTTGCCTTGGACGAAGCCTGCTCCACTTGATTGGCAGACTTCATGTCCTCACTGACGATTACCCCCAAGTCTCGTTCTGCTACCGTTTTTGCTAGGATCTCGCCATTAAGGGTATAAGACTTGCATGGATTCTGGCTGCCCAGGTGCATAACTTTGCATTTTTTGGCATTGAAGTTGAGTTGCCATGTCCTAGACCATCGCTCCAGTAAGAGTAGGTCGTGCATCATGTTGTCGGGCACTGAATCTTCGTCTGTTGTGCATTTGCCCACTACATTACTCAGTTTGGCGTCATCGGCGAATAATGTTATTTTACCTCGAAGCCCTTCTGCCAAGTCTCTTATAAAGATGTTGAATAGGATTGGGCCCAAGACTGAGCCCTGTGGTACTCCACTAATCACCTCCGTCATTTCGGAGGGGGTGCCGTTCACCACCACCCTTTGGAGCCTACCTCCAAGCCAGCTCCCAACCCATTTCGTCAATGTGTTACCTAATCCTATAGATTATACAATCTGCTAAGCTAACTGCTTTTGCCACATTCTCCAGCAGTGAATTCCAGAGTTTAATTACAGGTCGAGTAAAGAAATTTTTTCTCCAGTTTGTTTTAAATATACTACTTAGTAGCTTCATCGCATGCCCCCTAGTCCGAGTATATGGTTGGGCAGACTGGATGGACCATTCGGGCCTTTATCTGCTGTCATATACTATGTTATTATGATCTAGCATTATCCATTAATATTTCTTTGTAATCTGTTGACCTTAGGCAGGGGAGTTAGATGACGATGTATGTTTTTATTGCTTTTCAAAAGTTGAGGATTTCTTTAAGGCATCTGTGGGGAGGGGGTATGAATTGAGAGTAGGAATGTCGTTTGGTGGTTTGCAGTTGAAGGGGGCATTTTGAGGCGTATTTCATCCTGGGGGCGCAAGGAGCTGTTCGACACATACAGAGGAAGTTAAGTCGTCATGTAGCGCAAGGTTTTGAATGCTAGCATTGGGCCTTTGAAGACACAACGTTTAGCTATGGGCAGCTAGTGAGCCAACGATAGAGCCTGGGAGAAGGGGTTGCAGGTATGGAGGTTTTTTTTAGAAGTCCGATTGCCGAGTTTTATACACGTGTGAGATGTATGTTTTTCTTTTTCTTTTTTTAAACATTTTTATTATTTTATTTAGTTACAATAGTGTAATACATTTAGATTGAAAATAACAAAATATAACAAAGATTACACTATCTCAAACAATAATATTATAGAATCATAGCTATACCCAACCCCTTTCCATCAATTATTAATATTGACAATATTAAACATTTTTAATATGAAGAATTAATATCTATATTTTCATTACCTTTCCCTACCCTACCCCCATCCCATCCCAGATGTGCAATGAAAAAACTCAAAAGGAAATATATTATCTTTTAATGTGAAACAGCAAATAAAGCCAATGGACTCCATATTTTGTTAAATAAAACCCTAAACCCTAAACATTCTGCGTTCATTCTCTCATATTTATATGTATTACATACATTTGTCCACCAAAATGTATAATTTAACCTATCATGATTTTTCCAGTTTGTTGTGATCATTTGAACCGCAATTCCAGTTAAAATCAAGAAAAGATGGCTTTTAAATTTATCAATTTATGTATGTTTTTCTCTATGAAATATTTGATCCTTTTGTCCCCTTATGTTGGAATACCCCCAGACTTTGCCATTTGAGAAAGCTATAAGTTGGCCTTCCCTTCCTTTAAGGGAATTCAATCTGTTGGGAAGCTCAGTCGATCTTTTGTTTTCCAGTTTGTAGAGATCTGGAATGAACTTCCCGACTCCATTAGGCGCTTAGGCCAGCTGCAATTCTTTCGTAAATTCCTGAAAACTTTGTTGTTCTCGCAGTTTTGAAATGGTTTAACTACTGCCTCAACAAAATGATAATATTATAGTTATTTTTCTTATGCTTTTTTTATGTACTTTAGTTTTTCCTTCTCCTATGTTTTCTGCTTGTCTTAATTATATGTGAACCGAGTTGAGCTTCACTGAGAGATGACCCGGTATATAAACCAAAGATTAGATTAGATTCTAATTCCGCTACATCTTTTTGAGATGCGGCAACCAGAATTGTACACAGTATTCGAGGTATGGCCGCACCATAGAGCAATACAAAGGCATTATAACTTTATCATCTTTGTTTTCCATTCCTGATAATTCCTAACAGTCTTTTTGCTTTTTTAGCCGCTGCCACACTTAGCAGGAAATGTTATGATGTAGGTTTGAGTTTGAAGATGCTTGTTGCAATTACACACCCTGAGCTGTACTATCCACAGGTTCTAACTGCCTTAGGAAGTACTAAAACAGGAATTGATGCTAAGGAAAATTCCCATCTTTTTTTTTCTTCCATTATTGCAAAATGTAATCAGCAGTCTATTTACTGACATGAATGCTTAATGTGAAGAGAGTAATTGATAGTATGTCTGCAAGCAAGACAGCTTGCTTTCTTGTATCCAGCATTCGGCATGGGTGTGCTTTGCTTCCTCTGTTTGAATAAACTCTTGATTAGTTAAAAGACATGTGGAGAACTTTTGCAAAGAATGCACATTCATAAACCACAGGAAATGGACTTCCAAACTTCTTATATATTTAATTTCAGTTTTAAGTAGTCAAATGAGCACTTTTGACTGGAGATGCTGAAGACTGACCCCATTGTTGAATGGACTGCTAAATGCTACTGCCTCGACAGGCAGATGTGCAGGAAGAGATCACTCCAAGGTTTCTCTTGGCCTAGAGTGCAAACCTTTGAATCATTTTCTGATATAGCAGCAAACATTCTTCAGTGATGATAACAGTGAAGATAAGGAGTGGAAGAATGAAAACTTGGTGGGAGAAATCAGTAAGTTTTTATTTATTTATATTGTCCCAAAAAGGAATTTGGTTTTGATAGAAGTGACCTAAAGAAACTGGAAGACTGATGAAATGCTTGGAAGTTAAATTCTAATGTTAAGAAATGCAATTTGATGCATCTGGGAGCAGAAAGACATAGGAGCTGTATGTGATAGGTGGAGAGAAGCTGCTGGTACCTTGACCAGGAGTTTGAGTGGAAGGTGACAGAGGGTCAGTGGATCAATGGAGATCGCTCTGAGGAAAGGGATGTTACCAGTTGTGAGCCTCAAGGTTTATAAAACGATATTGCTGAAGTGATGCCGGGTAAGATTTGCCTCTTTGCGGATGATACCAAAATCTGCAATAGAGTAGATATACCGAATGGTGTGAATAACATGAAGAAAGATCTGGCAAAGCGTGAAGAATGGTCTGAAATTTGGTAGCTAAAATTTAATGCTAAGAAATGCAAGGTCATGCATTTGGGCTGCAAAAACCTGAGGAAATGGTATGGTTTAAGGGGTGAAGAACTTATGTGCATGACAGAAGAGCGGGACTTGGGTGTGATTGTATGTGATGATCTTAAGGTGGCCAAATAGGTTGAAAAGGTGACAGTGAAAGCTAGAAGGAAAAAAGATATAAAAAGGATAGAGTCGGTTCAGAGGAAGGCTACTAAAATGGTAAGTGGTCTTCATCATAAGGTGTATAGGGCCAGACTTAAAGATCTCAATCTGTATACTTTGGAGGAAAGGCAGGAGAGGGGAGATATGATAGAGATGTTTAAATACCTACGTAATATAAATGCGCTTGAGTCTAGTCTCTTTCAATTGAAAGGAAACTCTGTAATGAGAGGGCATAGGATGAAGTTAAGAGGTGATAGGCTCCAGAGTAATCTAAGAAAATACTTTTTATTGCAGAAAGGGTGGAAGATTCATGGAACAGTCTCCCAGAAGAGGTGGTGGAGACAGAGACTGTGTCTGAATTTAAAAGGGCCTGGGATAGGCGTGTGGAATCTCTCAGAGTGAGAAAGAGATTATGGTTACTGTGGATGGGCAGACTAGATGGGCCATTTGGCTTTTATCTGCCATCATGTTTCTATCTGGTGTATTAGTGTCTGATGATTTCAAGGTAGTTAGCCAGTGTGCTAAAGAGGCGGCCAAAGCAAGAAGGATACTTAATAGAGAGAGAAGCAGAAAGAAAAAGGTGGTGGCTCTCCTGTAGAGTGGTCGTTGAGGCCTCACATGGAATGTGTCCATTTTTGGAGGTCATATCTTTTTAAAGCTATAAAGAGACTTAAGAGATAAGTGACCAAAATGGTACAGGATCTGTGCTGGGAGACACACAAGAAAAGACTAGAGGGCCTGAAGAGATGAGAGGAGGATCGGGATTTAAATATTATAATATATAGGGAAAAAGTTTTCCAAAGGAAGTTGTAAAGCTAGGAGACATAATACGGAGTTGCAAGATGGTATTCTTGGGAATGGTGTCGGCAAAACATTTTTTCATGGAAAGGGTTTTGAATCCCTGGAATGTTCTGGAGATGGTGATAAGAGTCAGAAATAGAGAATTTTAATCAATTAATTTATAAATATATAATTTGTGTTTTACACAGAGGATTCCTAAATAGAAAGAGATGGAAATCAAGTATTATCCTAGTACAAGCAGGCAGCCTATTCTCAGCATTCAACTTTCATGCAGTCCATTCCATCTCACACTGTTAAGGTAAAATTGGGT
The DNA here is from genome assembly GCF_902459505.1 of Geotrypetes seraphini. Lineage (NCBI taxonomy): Eukaryota > Metazoa > Chordata > Amphibia > Gymnophiona > Dermophiidae > Geotrypetes > Geotrypetes seraphini. The sequence continues at coordinate 18,369,260 of NC_047085.1, forward strand.
TTGAAAGGTCTACTCTATTTCTAGACTTATGTATTACTCACAGTTCTCTTGGTCCCCATGAAGGGCCTCACGAAGGGCTCTTTGACATGGCCCGTCAGCTGGGCCTACTGGCAGGAAAGGCCCATCTGCTTGGCAGCCCTTTAAATGGCTGCAAAGAGAAGTTGAAGATCTCCAGTGCTGGAGGGGGCGGGGCTTCCTGCTGATGTAGTGTTCTGGTGACCTCCTTGTGAAATGAAATTTTTTATAAAACCAGAGAGATCTGTAGTGAGTCTTTTCAATTTCAGTTAATGTAAAGCACTTGCAGTAAAATCATCAATGTAGAAGTGGAACTGCTTTACTTTAGCCTCGATTTTGCCTGAGAGATTGGAGAAACTGAGCCTCTTCTCCCTAGAAAAGAGGAGACTGAGAGGGGACATGATCGAAACGTTCAAGATAATGAAGGGAATAGATTTAGTAGATAAAGACAGGTTGTTCACCCTCTCCAAGGTAGAGAGAACGAGAGGGCACTCTCTAAAGTTAAAAGGGAATAGATTCTGTACAAACGTAAGGAAGTTCTTCTTCACCCAGAGAGTGATAGAAAACTGGAACGCTCTTCCGGAGGCTGTTATAGGGGAAAACACCCTCCAGGGATTCAAGACAAAGTTAGACAAGTTCCTGCTGAACCGGAACGTACGCAGGTAGGGCTGGTCTCAGTTAGGGCACTGGTCTTTGACCAGAGGGCCGCTGCGTGAGCGGACTGCTGGGCACGATGGACCACTGGTCTGACCCAGCAGCGGCAATTCTTATGTTCTAATGTTCCTTGAAGCACATTTTACAACCTTCTACCCAGGTACTGTGTTGCTGGAATAACCGTCCTGGTAGTTGCGGTACCTACATTTTGCAGATATGGCCAAATATATAACATTATATGTTATAAGTATGAGAGTATTTCAGCAATATGCAGGGATAGTGGATTGCATTAAGCATGGGTGGACTAGGAAGAGAGCTCAGTGGTGGGATGGTTTTGCCTTTTACATGATTTCCCCCCTCCTTTGCCTGGGTGGAACCCAGAACTTGGTCAGGAAGGGCAGCTGGTAGGACAAACTAGCATGGGCGTAAAGGCTACCTGTGTTAGATGCTAGTTTCTATGGACATAAGTAAACTGAATCCATGGTGGAATCAAGAGCCCAGAAGTGAGGTGACCTAGGCAGCAATGAGCATAGTTCTTTTCTTTCATGATCTAGGACAGGGATCTCAAAGTCCCTCCTTGAGGGCCGCAATCCAGTTGGGTTTTCAGGATTTCCCCAATGAATATGCATTGAAAGCAGTGCATGCACATAGATCTCATGCAGATTCATTGGGGAAATCCTGAAAACCCAACTGGATTGCATCCCTCAAGGAGGGACTTTGAGACCCCTGATTTAGGAGGACCAGCACCAAAGAGGTCAGGGACCTTAGGTTCAGGACTTCTAGAGAACATAGTCTGGAATCTCTGAAAGGCCAGGCTGGCCTACTCAGAATTGAGGACTAGGAGGAAAGAAAAGAGGTTGTGGTGATTCATTTAGGATAAGAATTTTCCAGATCACTTACCGGTAAGCCCTAAAAGTTATTGGCATTCAAAAGGAGCCATAATAATCTAGTGATTTATTCTCAAAAGGATCAGGAAAATGTCTAGAGCCTTTGCCTTCCTGTCAGCCAGTAATAGAGGAGAAAGTATAATAATAATAATAATAATAACAATTTATTCTTATATACCGCCATAACCGGCGAGTTCTAGGCGGTTTACATCAGTTAGATTAGGATCCGCGTTGACAAGCAGATTTACAACAATTTATCAGAAATATAACAAATTTTAACCGAACTTGATAGAGGAGGAGGGGAGATTGAGGAAGATCAGGAATAGAGAGGCTATCGTGGAGGAGGAGAAGAGCGGGGGTGCGGAATAGGGGGGGGGGCCAAGTGTGATGAAATTAGGGGGGGACCCTTAGGGGGTCTTGTTTGCTGAATAGGTAAGTTTTGAGTGATTTTCTGAAGCCAAGGTAAGTGGGGGCCTCGAGTATCATTTGGGCAAGCCATGAGTTCAGCTTGGCTGCTTGGAAGGCGAAAGTTTTGTCTAGGAATCTTTTGAGGTGACAAAGTTTTAGCGAGGGGAAGTATAGGAGAAACCTGACTTAAAAATAAGTTCTATGGACGATGGAGAAGCTCTCCCCATTACCTAAAGATGAGCAAGACAAGCTTCTGAAGGTGCCAAAGGTAATGTTTTGATGGCCGGTATCACCAGCTGTACCATTATTCCTCTTGAAAGAAAGGTGGCTTTGAGGTATAATAGGGATATCGCTGCATCACCTTTTTGGAGGTTTTGAGGCCTTGCTAGGCTATAAACCATTTTTTTCTGAACAAAGACATGGATCCCGCTCCGCTATTTGGAAACAAACTGTTTGCTTACAGCCAAGGTCAGCCACCTACGCTGGGCCAGAATAACCTGAGAAAGCCTGTAGGAGTGAGCTTCACAGTCATTGCAATGAAGTCTGTCCTGTTTTCTTATCAACTTGGCAAGACATTTTTATGTATTTATTTAAAACATTTATATCCCGCATGTCCAAAGTTCCATGTGTGTTACAAATATAACATAAATAATAAATCATACCATACAAACAATTATATATTATTTCTTCAGCCCTAAACACATTAAACAATCTTATTAAAACCGTATATCAAATGTGATGAAGCGCCTTGCTAAAAAAAATAGGCTTGGGGCCTGGATCAAAGGCCCATCGGCCCATTCAGTCTGCCCATCCGTAGTAACCGGTGACAGGTCAAATGCGCGCAAGACAATAGCACGCGAGACAATTGAGCGCAAGGATAACTCAGCGCAAGACAAGTGAGCGCAACGATAACTGAGCGCGAGACAATTGAGCGCAACGATAGCTCAGCGCAATGACAATTCAGTGCGCCTCTAGATGGCGCCTGGCGAACGAAGGCCATGCACATGTTCAGCACGTTAACACGTGATCACCACGTTGTCAGTATGGTTCCCTTGACTCTTTGCGTTTTCAATATAAGTCACGTGAATGCATTTTCGTTACTATGGTTACGTTTCCTCTTTATATATGTGCTCCGAAAAGCCCGCCTTCCTTTCGCTGCCTGACTGTGTCCGTTATAGGTAAAGATCTGGTTTTGCTAGTACTTCATCTATAACGAATATTTGTCTTGCGCGGATTTTTCTCGCCTCTGGTGAGAGCGAACATACTTCCACATTTCTTCATTTATAGGTATGTTTATATTTTCGGTTCATGCGCACGCGGACCGTATATTTTAATGTCGCTCCCTTTTCAAGCTATACAAGATGCGTGCTACACAATCGCAAGAAAAGCGAGGGTATAATAATAAAACTGAGCGCAATTGACTATGAACCGTTTATATTGGGTATGTTTATATTTTCGGTTCGCATGCGCACGCGGACCGTATATTTTAATGCCGCTCCCTTTTCAAGCTATACAAGATGCGCGCTACACAATCGCAAGAAAAGCGAGGGTATAATAATAAAACTGAGCGCAATTGACTATGAACCGTTTATATTGGGTATGTTTTGTCTTGCTCGCAATTGTTTATGAACCATAATAAAACTGAGCGCAATTGACTATGAACTATTTATATTGGGTATGTTTATATTTTCGGTTCGCATGCGGACCGTATATTTTAATATCGCTCCAGTTCGCACGCGGACCGTATATTTTAATGTCGCTCCCTTTGCAAGCTATACAAGATGCGTGCTACACAATCGCAAGAAAAGCGAGGGTATAATAATAAAACTGAGCGCAATTGAGTATGAACCGTTTATATTGGGTATGTTTATATTTTCGGTTCGCATGCGCACGCGGACCGTATATTTTAATGCCGCTCCCTTTTCAAGCTATACAAGATGCGCGCTACACAATCGCAAGAAAAGCGAGAGTATAATAATAAAACTCTGAGTGAACTTGTTCAAATTAAAGTTTTGTTGGTTATCATGGAATGCTCAGCGCGCATGCGCACATCAATAGTCATTTTACACCCGTCTTGCGCTTAGTTGTCCCGCATAGTAAAAGGCTGATTTATGATATTGAGATTATGTATCATGTGATGTCTGATATTAATTGGATGTATAATTGAATGCAGTTATAGAATTGAAAAGTAATAAAGATGTAAAGAAACATGTTTGCATGAAGTAAAAACTCTTATGCCAGCAAGACTAGGATCTGAATATGTTTAATTTGAGTGTGGCATTATCTAATGATACAATATTATTTGGTATGTCCATGGAAAAAAAAAAAAGTCAAATATCAGCACATAATAATAAACCTTTATTGATCATGACTGGAGTTGGCATTCAACATATAAGTAATAATTGGAAAGATCATAGTAGACTCAATATAGTTTCTGGTGGAATTCATTATGTCACATTTATAAAATGGAAAGAAGAGTAGCAATACAAAAGGGAAGTTATAATAATTTTAATAAAATTTGGGAGCCATTAACATCTTACATGAATAGACACTATTTTCTATTGAAGGAATACACTGTCTTATAGTTGGGAGGGGGGTCTTTATTATACTATTATCATTCATATTGGGAAAAGTAAGAGTGGGGAAGTGGGGTGGGAAGGGAGGTACTTATATCTATTATGTGATAATTTAGACAGATTGACAAGTGATGTATTTCATTTTAATGTTTTGATTCTTTTACATTTGATGTGTCATTGAAAATGAATAAAGATTAAAAAAAAAAAAAAAAAATTTGAGTGTGCTCATGGTTTATAGTTTTATAAAGGCATTGGGTACCAAATTTTGAGAATTCATACAACAAACATATTCTGCAAGACAAACACAAATAAATGATTACTTAGAAATAATGAAAATAACATAACTTACTGAATGTTACACACCTCTAGTTTTACATTAGCCTGGTTACCTTAGCATTTGACGATGGATCAGATGAATAGACACTGCAGGCATCAGACTAGGGTCATTTTATTATGAACCCATTGCAAACAGCACCCACTATGCCCATTTACCTTCCACTATAACAGGTCTCACAGTCCCCAATGAATAGAAACATAGAAACATAGAAATAGACGGCAGATAAGGACCCACAGCCCATCTAGTCTGCCCACCTTAATGTCCCTCCCCTACCTTTGCCCTGTGAATAGATCCCATGTGCCGATCCCATTTGGCCTTAAAATCAGGCACGCTGCTGGCCTCAATCACCTGTAGTGGAAGACTATTCCAGCGATCAACCACTCTTTCAGTGAAAAAGAATTTCCTGGTGTCACCTCGTAGTTTCCCGCCCCTGATTTTCCACGGATGCCCTCTTGTTGTCGTGGGACCCTTGAAAAAGAAGATATCTTCCTCCGCCTCGATGCGGCCCGTAAGATACTTGAACGTCTCGATCATGTCCCCCCATCATGTCTGGTAACGGGACAAAAGCACCTGGGTCAAACGCATAGACCCCCCAAACCCCCCACAATGCCGACGCGATCTGTATTCCGTAAAGTGGGGGGGGGGTTCCACACCAATATCCCCCATTGGAGCACCATCGTTTCCGCTTTGCGCTCAGTTGTTTTGTGCTCACCTGCCGGCGCTCAGTTATCTCACACTCAATTGGCTTGTGCTCAATTGGCTTGCGCTCACCTGCCGGCGCTCAGTTGTCTCACACTCAATTGTCTTGCGCTCACTTGCCGGCGCTCACATGACTCTCGCTCAGTTGTCTTGCGCTCAGTTGTCTTGCGCTCAGTTGTCCCGCTCGTGCATATTACAGAAAATAATTTGTGCTGAATTGTCTTGCTCTCAAATATCTTGCGCTAGGTTGTCTTCACGCTCAGTTGTCTTTGCGCTCAGTTGTCTCACGCTCACTTGTCTTGCGCTAAGTTGTCTGCACCTCTTTGTCCACGCGCAATTGTCTTGCGCGCAATTGTCTATGAACCGTAGTAACCATTATTACATTACATTACATTACATTCGGGATTTCTATTCCGCCATTACCTTGCGGTTCAAGGCGGATTACAAAAGGTTAGTTTAAGGACAGGATTACAATGAATTACAGAATTACAGAATTACAGAGTTAGAGAATTATAGAATTACAGAGTTACATAATTACAGAATTACATAATTACATGAATTATAATGAATAGCTAGATAGGTTAGATGTAGATCTTAAGGGCTTTTAGAGGTCGTGTTGTTATTGCTGTTTTAGGAATTTCTTGAAAAGTGTGGTTTTTATTTCTTTTCTGAACGTCTTATAGTCTGGGGTTGTCATCAGAAGGTTGGAAATCTGTTTGTCCAGTCTTGCAGCTTATCTCTTCCTCTTTCTAAGAGATTCCACGTACCTATCCTACACTTCTGTGAATTCAGTCTCTGTCTCTACCACCTCTACCGGGAGACTGTTCCACGCATCTACCACCCTTTCTGTAAAAAAGTATTTCCTTAGATTACTCCGGAGCCTGTCACCTCTTAACTTCATCCTATGCCCTCTCACTCCAGAGCTTCCTTTCAAATGAAAGAGACTCATCCCGTAGGTATTTAACCGTCTCTATCATATCTCCCCATTCCCACCTTTCCTCCAAAGTATACAGATTGAGATCTTTAAGTCTGTCTCCATACACCTTATGATGAAGACCAAGCATCATTTTAGTAGCCTTTCTCTGGACTGACTCCATCCTTTCTATATCTTTTTGAAGGTGCGGCCTCCAGAATTATAAATGAGATCTCACCAGAGTCAAATCGTAGTATAGTTACTGATTTGTTCGATTTTACCTATTGGTTTACAGCACTGAACACTAATTTCTTAGCCTTTAAATCCAATCTGAACACACACTCGCACTACTGTTAACTTGTTTTCCTCCAGGGACAGGATTAATGGTGCTCCAAAGTCAGAAGAACTAACTTCAAATGAATTTAAATCAATGAAAATATCTTCTTTTAATTAAGAGACGGTTTACTTCGGAACAAATGTATAGGCTTAGATTGCTGTGTCTGGACATTGTTAGCAGTTAGGTTTTTTTTAAAGTTGTCCACAGTGGCTGATAATTTTAATTTGGGCAGAAACAAAGAATGAAAGAGAAAGTATTACATTCTGGGGTGAAATATAGCTGGTATGCTCTGGTTAATGGCAATGTTGTTAATTAGGACAGTTCTCTGGACACCAGTTTAGTTCACTGCATGCCAGTAGAGACCTGTAAAGTGATAAGCTAAATGATTGCTTTTATTAAGCAAGAGGACGAGATTGGATGGCAAGATGTGGGTTGTTCTCTGGAGGTGACTGGAAGAGAAGCCGTGAAAAGCACCTTTCTAGGGGTGATAGAGGAAACAGTGACGCTTTGGGTTCCTTTTGCAAAGCCGCGTTAGCAGTTTAACGCGCGTAATAGCGTGCGCTAAACTGCCGGCCGCGTTGGACGCCGACGCCAGCGTTGAGCCGGCGTTGGTTCTAGCCGCGTAGCGCGCGCTATAAAACTGCGTGCGCTAAAACCGCCAACGCGGCTTTGTAAAAGGAGCCCTTTGTTAATGCCACAAGGATGCAAAGCACAGGTGATTCTGCCAGCAACTGTTGACACCCCAACTTATGTGTATCATGTATTTCAGCAAGAGGCAGATTTGATGTGATATTACTTATTTATTTAATTACTTTTTCTATCCCGTTGACCCCAAAAAGCTCAGAACAGGTTACAGGTTAAACAAATATAATATATAATTAACAGATTACGATTTGCACTGGATTTGCCATAATTTAAGTACAAGTTTACAATACCAGTTTTTATCCTAACTTGACACATACTAGGGGTCTAATATTAATTAATATACATAATATACAGTTTACAGGTTACAATTTGCCATAGTTACAGTGCAAGATTTTTCAATACAAGTTTTCCTTATGTGATACATACCCAGGGTCTTGATCAATATACATTTCTTTGTAATCCATTGATCAAGGGCAGGGGAGTTGGGTGAAGAGGTGTGTTTTTATTGCTTTCCTAAAGTTGAGGAGTCCTTCAAGGGATCTAATCTTCAGGGGCGTAGGAAGTGGGAGTAAGAATGTTTGGTGGTTTGCAGTTGAAGGGCACGGCCAGGGGGTGTTTTGAGGCGTATTTCATCCTTGGAGCGGAGGAACCTGGTTGGCTCATACGGAGGAAGCTTTGCCATCATGTAGCCCGGCGCCATTTTGTGCAAGGATTTGAACGCTAGCATCAGGCCCTTGAAGACACAACGTGCTACAAGAGGTAAGGAGGACAAACTGGTTACAATAGTTTACTATCAAAAACAAAGGGTGTGACACAGTGGGAGGAGGAAATGTGTCTAGACATAAAGTTTTGATTGATGGAATTACGTGACAAAGGTATCTTTAAAAAAAAAAAGTCTTAAGATTGGATATCAAGTTTGTCAGGTTGTCTTCTTTTCTGAGGTAATGGAGAAGGGCATTCCAAAGGGAGTTGTAAATGAGAAGATTGTTTTCCAAGTTGTGTCATAGAATATTGGATGAATCGAGGGGACTGAAAGAAGATTTTGTTCGGCTGAACGAAGTGATCTTGAAGGGGGAATAAGGTATGGGCAGTCGATCAATGAATGCCGGTGTACATTCTGTTCTTGCTTTAAAAGCAAGAAGGAGAATTTTGTATGATATTTGATGGGCAATGGGAAGCCAAAGAGCGGTTTCAAATAGAGGTGTAACATCAAATTTTTTTTAGATGATTTTGATGGCATAATTTTGGATTAATTGAAGTCTTCTCATCTCCTTATTAGTAATCCCTTGATATGGAATTACAATAGTCTAGATGAGATATCACCAAAGAATGAATGAGGATATTTAGTGACTGGGGTTGAAGAAGAGTGGCAATAGAGTGGATCATTTTTAATTAAAAAAAAACATTTCCTGACGTCTGTACGTTTTTGTTTGGTTATTTCTCACCCGCCCTTATCCAGGACGTTACATATTAACATGCAAAATAACAGATTTACATTTATAGTACAAAACATTTGGGGATTTGGGGGTACTGATAGACAGAACCCTAAAGCCTTCAGCTCAATGTGCGGCAGCGGCGAAGAAAGCAAACAGGATGATTAAGAAGTGGATCACGAGTAGATCGGAAAAGGTCATAATGCCACTGTACAGAGCAATGGTTAGACCTCACTTGGAGTACTGTGTCCAGCACTGGTCTCCATACCTTAAGAAGGATATAACTCTGCTGGAGAGGGTGCAGAGACGAGCCATGAAACTGGTCAAAGGTATGGAGAATTTGAGCTACGAGGAACGTCTCGGAAAACTGGGTCTGTTCACCCTAGAGAAGAGAAGATTGCGAGGGGATTTGATAGAGACTTTTAAAATATTAAAAGGATTTGATAAAATAGACCATGAAGAAGCATTGTTAACATTTTCGGAAGTCACACGGACACGGGGTCATAGCCTGAAACTGAGTGGCAGCAGGTTCAGGACAAACGTCAGGAAGTTCTGTTTCTCACAGCGAGTGGTTGGAGCTTGGAATGCTCTCCCGGAGGAGGTTGTGGCGGAGACTACTGTTCTGGGTTTCAAGCGCAAGTTGGATGCACATCTTCTTGAAAACCATATTGAGGGATACGGGAAATCCGGGTCTCCCAAAAGGTGTACTTAAATGGGCCACCGTGTGCGCGGATCGCCGGACAGGATGGACTTTGGTCTGATCCGGTGAAGGCATTTCTTATGTTCTTAACACTTCAGAGACACATGATAACAAATTACATACTTACATATCAAATTACATATAACATACACGTCACATCAACAACGAAATTCATTTAAGGTCAAAATTGGCCAAACCCACACAAACATCAAAATATAAAATTCCATAAGTCATACAAGATGCCTCAATAACAGACATCAATAAAGCAAACCAGACCATCGAACGCCTCTGTGACCAGCACTCAAGAGTCATCATTCCTTCTCCCTCAACCAAACTCAGACCCTATATTTCATTTTACAGAACAGATGTCTTTTCAGCAGTTTCCTAAAGTTCTGAACATTTTGCTGCTGGTGAATGTGTCCTGGAAGATTGTTCACTCCCAGGAGCCAATGCAGTGAAAGATACTGTTTCTGGAAGAGGAAAGCATTAACTCCCACACAAGTCGATGAAGCTGTCCATGCAATGTGCAGTGGCGGCGAAAAGGGAGAACAGAATGCTAGGAATGATAAAGATGGGGATCACAAACAGATCAGAGGTTATCATGCTGCTGTACCAGGCCATGGTGCACCCTCACCTGGTGTACTGCATCCAGCACTGGTCGCCATACATGAAGAAAGACACGGTACTACTCAAAAGGGTCCAGAGAAGAGTGACTAAGATGGTTAAGGGGCTGGAGGAGTTGCTGTACAGCAAAAGATTAGAGAAACTGGGCCTCTTCTCCCCCAAACAGAGGAGATTGAGAGGGGACATGATCGAAACATTCAAGGTACTGAAGGGAATAGACTTAGTAACATAGAAACATAGAAAGATGACGGCAGAAAAGGGCCAAGGCCCATCAAGTCTGCCCACTATAGACCCTCCCCTTAAGATTAGCTAGTGTTTTGCCCTGACCCTCTTAGGGATACCACATGGGCGTCCCATTTATTCTTAAAATCTGGCACGCTGCTTGCCTCGATCACCTGCACTGGAAGCCCGTTCCACCGATCAATCACTCGCTCCGTGAAGAAATACTTCCTGGTGTCGCCGTGAAATTTTCCGCCCCTGAGTTTGAGCGGGTGCCCTCTTGTGGTTGAGGGGCCTCTAAGAAGGAAGATGTCATCTTCCACTTCTATACGTCCGGTGACGTATTTAAACGTCTCAATCATGTCTCCCCTCTCCCTGCGCTCCTCTAGAGTGTAGAGCTGCAAATTGTCTAGTCTTGCTTCGTACGGGAGACCTTTAAGCCCTGAGACCATTCTGGTGGCCATTCTTTGGACCGACTCGACCCTCTGCACGTCTTTGCGGTAGTGTGGCTTCCAGAATTGCACGCAGTATTCCAGATGAGGTCTCACCATGGCCCTGTACAATGGCATAATGACAGCAGGCTTTCTGCTGACAAAACTTCTACGGATGCAACCCAGCATCTGCCTTGCCTTTGAGGAAGCCTTCTCCACCTGATTGGCAGATTTCATGTCTGCACTAATGATTACTCCCAAATCTCGTTCCGCTGAAGTCCTGGTCAAGGTCTCCCCGTTCAAGGTATAAGTTCTGCACGGGTTTCTGTTACCTAGGTGCATGACCTTACATTTTCCAGCATTGAAGCCCAGCTGCCAGGTTGAGGACCAGCATTCCAATGTGCGCAGGTCCTGCGCCATACTATCTTGTAAATTGTCCTCGCTTACCATATTACATAGTTTGGCGTCGTCGGCGAATAATGTTACTTTACCTTGAAGCCCTTGAGTCAGATCTCCTATGAATATGTTGAAGAGGAGCGGACCCAAGACCGAGCCCTGAGGCACCCCGCTGGTCACCTCCGATGTCCCAGAGAAAGTACCGTTAACCATCACCCTCTGACGTCTGCCACTCAGCCAATCTCTGACCCATGCCGTCAGAGTCTCTCCCAACCCCATTGATTTCATCTTGTTTAACAGTCTGCGGTGTGGGACGCTGTCAAAAGCTTTACTGAAGTCCAGGTACACTATGTCCAGTGAATCTCCTTCATCCAGTCTTTTTGTTACCCAGTCAAAGAAGCTGATGAGGTTTGATTGGCAGGACCTACCCTTGGTGAATCCATGTTGATTGGGGTCCCGTAGATTCCCTTCGTTCAAGACCGTGTCCAACTGGCGTTTGATCAGTGTTTCCATGATTTTGCATACTATTGATGTCAGACTCACCGGTCTGTAATTTGCAGCCTCTGTCTTGCAACCCTTTTTGTGTAGAGGAACGACGTTAGCTGTTTTCCAGTCAAGGGGACTGTCCCTGTACTCAGTGAGAGATTGAATAGTACGGCTAACGGTTCTGCCAGGACATCACCTAACTCCCTAAGCACTCTGGGGTGCAGATTGTCCGGTCCCATGGCTTTGTCCACCTTGAGTTTTGTTAGCTCAAAGTAAACCTCGCTGGGTGTGAATTTAAAATTCCGAAACGGGTCTTTTGTGTTTGACTGTGGTTTCAATTGAGGGCCGGACCCTGGCGCCTCGCAGGTGAAGACCGAGCTGAAGTATTTATTTAGTATTTCTGCTTTTTCGGGATCTGATTCTGCGTAATTTCCGTCTGTTTTTTTCAGGCGTACTATCCCGTCTGTGTTTTTTTTCCTGTCACTGATATACCGGAAGAAGGATTTGTCCCCTTTCTTAATGTTGTTTGCTAGAGTTTCTTCCACTCGAAGTTTGGCCTCCCTGACTGCCGTTTTGACCTCTGTGGACTTGATCCTGTGTAGCAGTTGATCTTCGCTTTTCCCGGTGCGTTTGAAGGAAGCAAATGCGTTTTTCTTCTCCTTAACGAGACGTGAGATCTCTGCGGTGAACCACTGGGGTTTGTCCTTTCTTCGCTGTTTATGTGATGATTTTATGTAACGGCAGGTTGCCTTGTGTATGACAGATTTCAGGGATGACCACATATCCTCCACATTCTCTGTCTCCGTTTGGTCCTGGAGTGCCTGATGGACGAAAACTCCCATACGTGCAAAGTCTGTTCCTCGGAAGTTGAGTACCTTTGTTTTAGTGTTTGATCTATGGAAACCTTTCCTCAGATGGAACCATATCATGTTGTGATCGCTGGATGTAGTAGATAAGGACAGGTTGTTCACCCTCTCCAAGGTAGTGAGAACGAGAGGGCACTCTCTAAAATTGAAAGGGGATAGATTCCATACGAATATAAGGAAGTTCTTCTTCACCCAGAGAGTGGTAGAAAACTGGAACGCTCTTCCGGAGTGTTATAGGGGAAAACACGCTATAGGGATTCAAAACAAAGACAAGTTCCTGCTGAACCGGAACGTACGCAGGTAGGGCTAGTCTCAGGGCACTGGTCTTTGACCTAAGGGCTACCACGTGAGCGGACTGCTGGGCACGATGGACCACAGCGACGATTCTTATGTTCTTATGACAGATCACAATGCTCAACTGAGCAGAGCCGTTGAGTTGGCTCACGTGGCAAGATGCTCTGGACCAGGTGTGTAGGGGCCAACTTGTTTAAGCACATAAAGACATTCATCAGTAGCTTGTACCGTATCTTATCCTTTACTTTCAGCCAATACAACCTTATAAAATATTCTGTTACAAGCTCACGTCTGTCCAATTTAAACAGAGCGCGCACCACTGAATTTTGGGCCAACTGAAGCGCCCCAAGGCTTACTTTGTCTCATTTTTGGGAAATGTTCAGAATGTCACTAGCTACATTTGGTGAGTATAACACACATTATACACCATGATTCTGAGTAAGTGTTCACATGCATTCAGTCTGCTTTGGTGAATTGAGGAATGGGACACAGTTGTAATGAAACAAAACATATAAGTTTAAGGTCATATGGAAGGTTACATATGGTTATTTCATTTTATAAACTGCTCTTACTTTACGAAATAAGAGAGCGATATACAGTGGTTAAAATTCTATTTAAAACCCCCCCAAAGAAGGGAACGGCTACTATGACAGAAAAGCACATTTAGAAAAAGGGACAAAGAAAGATCTGGTGAACAGAAAAAAAAGAAAGCCAGAACAGTTGTCAGCGACTAGTAATAAGACATAGCCAGAAATCTATCATAATAAAACCCTTAGCGCGCATGCACACTTCAAACTCTGTGATTCCTGCATCCATGATCCGTAGCTCTGTGGCCCCGCATGTGCAATAGAAGGAGCCTGTGGCGGTTTTCTGGCTCCTTCTAATGTGCATGCAGAAGCACGGAGTTTGATATAGCGAACACCATGGCGGTGACTCCTCCTTCCCGCCCTTACTCTGTCTAACAGTAAAGGTATCCGCTGATGAGGAGGACCGTGCACTGAACCAAGGAGCCACGGGGAAGGAGGATGGCAAACCAGCCCGTGATCCTCAACTTGTACGACATGGTGAGGAAAGCCGCTAAAACTTTAGAGGCTCCGCAGGCAAGAGCGCTGCTTACCGACATCAGGGCACTCAGGTAGCACCCGAGTGACCGAGTGGCATAATAAAGTGTTTATGTAATTTGAGATGGGGGAGAAGGAGGAGGGGCAGTATGATAGGTTATTAAGGGGAAAGAGACAGAAATAAATAAATGTACACACAGACACACAGAAAGACAGGGGGCCAGGGAGAGAGACAGAAAGAAACAAAGACACATAGACAGACATCATCCAGGGAGAGAGACAGAAAGAAAGAAACACAGACAGCGGCCAAGGAAAGAGACAGAAAGAAAGAAAGACAGACAGCGGCCAGGGAGAGAGAGAGAGAGAGAGACAGAAAGAAAGACAGACTGCGGTCAAGAAGGGAGAGAGAGAGAAAGAAAGAAAGATAGACAGTGGCCAAGGAGAGAGACAGAAAGAAAAAAGGAAAGATAGACAGTGGCCAAGGAGAGAGACAGAAAGAAAGACAGACAGACACATCTATTCTAGCACTCGTTAATGTAATGGGCTTAAACACTAGTATACTATAATTCATTACCACTGTTCTACTTACTAGCCCCAAAATATAATCATGTAGAATAGTGTTCCTTCAAAGGACTGAGTTGATGTGAGCAAAAATTTTCTATTACCTTACCATGTGAGCATTTCTTCAAGTACGTCCAGATGTATACACACACATGTAAACACTTGGAGGGAAGTTGGAAATACACTTCTCCCTCAGTATTCGCGGTTTCAGCAATTGTGGTTTCGATTATTTGCAGTTTTTAGTTTGCTGGCTCCTTCCCCCCAATTACATCAGTTTGCATAGAGAAATCGCCGATTCCAAGCGTTTACAGAGAAAATTGCCGATTCCCAGCACTTTCTTCAACGTGTTTTGCCTCTCCTTCAGGAACAGGCCAGGTCTCCCACCATGTTATTCACGGTTTCACCATATTCACGATAGTTTTTAATAGAAAACAGCGAATAACATATGAAAAAGTTATTTGCGGGTCTGTTAATCCCCTATCACAGTGAATACGGAGGGAGAAGTGTAATGCCATGAGCTTCCCCTATTTATAGCTACTCAGTAAAATTCAGATACTGGATGCTATTGTTCCCTTCTGTACGAGCACCACTCTTAAAAAAAAAAAAAAAAAGGGGGGGGGGGGCAGGGGACAGTAAGGGTTCTCTTGAACACAGCAGAGAATCCCTTCAATGTCTACCAGCTGCCTCTTGCTGTACTTCTCTTATTGATGGCATTATGCATATGTATACATTCAAGGAAAATGTGTTATAAAAAAAATCAAAATAATGTACATAAAAACAACATATTGAACAGAAGAATATTTGCAGAATTCTGGAAATTTATGCAGGCACTTTTAACACTTGGCTCTCAGTCAGCCCTAGCTCCCCAGTTCAGTATCTTCCTGTTGGCCACATGAGCAGTAAGATTCAGCAGTACTCTTAACAAACATTCTAGTGCAATAGGTGTGTCATTCTGGACTTCCCCATGCAAGTCGTGCAGAAGGAATCCATTCCAGGTTTTCAGGCTGTATCCTACGGCACAGGAGTGTCAACAGGTGTTTGCTCAACCTAAGATGGATTCCTTAGTAGCTCAGGTAACCAAGTTCACGGCCCTGACAAGTGAGGGAGATGTATTATTAAAGGACTAGTTTTTTAGCCCGTTACATTAACGGGTGCTAGAAATGCTTAGGCATTTCTTTCTATATGTCTGTCTTTCTTTCTTTCTTTCTCCGTGCCCCCTTTCTTTCTGTCTCTCTCACTGGCCCCGTCTGTTTGTCTGTCTTTCTTTCTGTCTCTCTTCCTGCCCACTGTCTGTCTTTCTTCTGTCTCTCCCCCCTGTCCAGCAGCACCCCTTCTAGGCTCCCCCTGTCTAGTAGTAGTCCTTCTCCCTGCATATGGCTCAATGTGTAGGAGGCTGGGGGGCAGGGTCGGGTCCCTTTTTTTGTCTTCACAAATGTGGAAACCCTAAATCAACCCCTTTTTCAACATCTCCCAAGTCTGCTGCTGCTCACCTGAAAAAGAAAAAATAAAGGCGGGCCCCTCAAACGCTGATTATCTTCCAGTACCCTGCCTGCCCCGCCCTCTCTGATGTGTCCGTTCAGCGAATGGCCCTGAAAATGCGGAAACAATGGCAGTGACAGGGGGGAGGCGAAACGCCCTGGAAGAGGGGGCGAGCCGGGGGGCGGGGTACGGTTAAGGGGGCAGACGCTACCGTTATGCAGGAGAGGGGAGACAGCTGTTGAAGGCAAGACAGGTTGAACTATTTTTAGAGCCGGCCTGACACAGAAAACCTCTTCCAGCTTGTGGGCTTGATTCGAAAGGGCTTCGAGAGCCCCATGCTGCGTTCAACGGCAGCTCGCGCGCCGATGGAGAGAGAGACCGCTCGCGCTCCGCATCCTTCTTCGCTCCACCCGGAGGAGGGGTTTGGAAGCCAGAGGCGGCAGGGACCAATCGCAGCACCGCTCCTGCTGGCTGCACATCTGGGCTATTCTGGGCAGAGGCAGGAGGGCTGAAAATGTGACTCTGGGAAATTTCGGGGCTGGCAATTAGCATCCGGTCGCTGTCGGGGGCCGCAGAAGCACTGCGCTGGGGCTGCGATCGCCTGGCTAGCGGCGAACTTTCAACAGGGAGCAAGACAGACCGTAAGCCGCGCATGCGCACTTCCTATGTGTCGCTACAGCTCATGGAAAACCGGCGCACACATAGGAAGTGCGCATGCGCGGCCTAGCGTTTTATTATATTAGATAAGCTGGTACTAAATGCGGGTCGGTGGAAGGGACCTTTGGACATATGTTCTGGTGGTGTCCTGTTGTACAACCATATTGGCAGGAGATTTTACATTTTATGCGTACTGGGCTGGGTTTGGCGCTGGCGGGTACAGTGGACCAGCTGGTGCTGGATTTAACTGGGGCTTATGGGACGATGGGTGGGGTGCATACACTGTTATGCTGGAAGCTAGCCTTGGTGGCTCGGAAGGGTATTTTGAAATATTGGACTTCTTCTGAGCCTCCAGGGTTTGGCTTTGGCGGGGTGTTGTGCATCAGTTGGCCTGTTGGGAAGCCCAAGATGCGAAGAGTTCCAGGGAAGGGAGTCAACGATATTTGCGGCTTTGGGATCCCTATATTCAGATTTTACATCCCAAAGGACGCAGTCTGCTCTTGAATGAGCGGTGATTTTCTATTGCTTTTTGGGTTTGCCTTTAGCTCTGGATGGAATATGGGGATTTTTTTGTTGCTTTTGCAGTGGATGTTGATGGGGGGATATTGGGGGAGGATGGTTATTTTTGTATTGTGTGCTTTGCATGGGCATAGGGGGGGGAGGGCCTGTGCAGTTTCTGGTGCCCAGGGATTATCAGAGTGTAGATTCCCGGGTCACTGTTTTGTAGTTGGTTTGGATTGTTTTGTGGGCCCTGACTCCTTCATGGGGGTTTTGTAGATGGGGGAGGGGTTGGGGATATTGGAGGAGTGTTACTGTTGATTGTTTCTTTTCTTTTGTTATCTCTTGTATGGCATTTATTTCAATAAAAATGTTTTAACACTAAAGGATAAGCTGGACACAGAGTGGATGTGGTCCTAAAATGGCAGTTCGAAGCTTTGGCTTTAGGAATCAAAGCAGCAGCGCACACTTATAATAATCATAATAATAACTTTATTCTTCTACACCGCCATAGTTGAAAGACTTCTAGGCAGTTCACATTCGAAGAAGGCTGGACAATCAGCGAGATACAGGATGTAGGAAGAGAGGGTTGCATGAGAATTAGGTAAAGGAACAGTAAAAATAAAACAGCCAAATTACATCGAGGTAGAGAGGGGGAGAATATATCATTTGGAGGCTTCTGTTTAGGAGATGAATTTGTCAAACAGAATGGTTTTGATTGATTGATTTATGCCAAGGTGTGTGGTCTCACCCTGGCAGAGGGCAAGCCCTTGCCCAGCTTATGGTTGCAGGGATGGCTTATGTGGCTGATGCTGTCTACAACATCATCAAAGTCATGAGCAAAATCTCGGCTTATTCCATTTCAGCTCACAGAATGCTCTGGATCAGGCAATGGGTGGGAGAGTCCACCTCCAAGACTATCCTGAGTCAGATTCCATTTAGGATCTGGATGATCTGATGGCTAGTGTGGCAAATCAGCGGCCCAAATCGCTGCCTGACAGTAGACTGCGAGCCTCTAGAGGTTCGGGGCAATCTAATGTTCGTAATTTCAGGCGCTTTTGAGGAAACTTTGCTCAGAAATCCTATCAGGACATCACTCCAGAGATTCACAGGACCTAAGTGAAGCCAAGCCTCTTGGTTTTGTCCCACTTCAACTCCAAGTAAGCACTATTATGCCAGGGCTGAAGGCTTTTAGCATATGTGGAGGGTACAAGCTTGAGTTCGCCCGTTTCTTAACAGTCTGGTTTGTGGACTCCCCGGTGGGGCATGCAGAATCTTAGCAACAGTATAGAGACTTGTAGAAATTCAGGCCAAAGAATCAGGCTCGAGCAGATACTCCATATATTTCATAGTGCCCAAGGTAGGCTTTGAAGATTAGAGACCCAGCCTAGATATCACACATGTCATGGAGCTTAAGGCCATTCAGCTGGCATGACAGAAGCTGGAGAAGGACAGGTCGTCCGAGTCTTCTTGGACAATGCTACAGTGGTGGCATATGTTAATCTCCAAGGAGGCACCAAGAGTTTGCAGCTGAGCCAGGAAGTCCACTTATTGTTCTAGTGGGCATAGATACACCTACAGGTGATATCCGTGGTCATGTAGCAGGAGTGAACGATGTCCAGGCTGATTACCTCAGCAGGCAGACTTTAGACCTCGGAGAATGGGTGTTATTTGCAGCAGCATTCCAATCCATTGTTCTTCAATGGGGAAAACCAACTTTTAATCTGATGGCTGTGGCAAGAAACAAGAAGGCAAACCGTTTCTTCAGTTGAAGATCCAAGCCTGGAAGTGAAGGCCTTGGAAACCTTAGTCCAGCCGTTTCCAAAGAGCGAGCTCTTGTATGTGTTTCCTCCATGGCCCGTAATAGGATGGATACTCCACAGAATAGCAAACTACCCACCTCGTGGCTCTGGATTGACTGTACAGGCCATGTTATTTGAATGGAGTGCCTCTTCAGAGGGACTAAGGTCTCGGACTGCAGGTTCAGCCCAATCTTCTTTCCTAGGGACCAATATTTATAGAATATCTGGATCACTTGGTCTAATGGCATGGCTCTTGAGTTCACAGTGTTAGAGCGCAAAGGCTACTCAGAGATAGTCAATGCTGCTACTACTACTACTATTAATTATTTCTATAGAGCTAACAGATGCACGCAGTGCTGCTACTCTCCTCAGAGCCAAGCCAATCAGTCTGCAGTGCGTGCCAGCCAGTCAGCAGAGGAGAGATCAATATAACTAGGTCCTGAGGAAGAAACATTTGGATTTGCCTATTACTATTGCTACTACACTTCTCCCTCCCTATTCACGGGAGTTGGGGCAGAGCCGTCCCGCGAATAACTTTTGGCTGGCCCTGACCCACCCCCGGACCTTACCTGGTGGTCTAGTGGTGACGCGGGGCAGGGGCAATCTTCCTACACTCCTGCCCTGTGCAGAGCCTTGCTGCTGAGTTCCCGTGGTCTCATGAGACTACAACAGGAACTCTCTATTGTAGTCTCGTGAGACCATGGGAACTCACAGCATGGGGTCTGCACAGGACAGGAGTGCAGGAAGATCGCTCCTGCCCCACGTCACCGCTAGACCACCAGGTAAGTCCATGCTCCGATTACCCCCCGCCTCCGATCGCCTCCCTCTGCCTCCAATCGCCCCCCTGCCGCCTCCGATCGCCTCTGTCCACCTCCAATTGCCCCCCCGCCACCTCCGATCACCTCCCTCCGCCTCCGATCGCCTCCCTCCGCCTCCGATCGCCCCCCGCTGCCTCCAGTCACCTCCCTCCACCTCCAATCACCCCCCGCCACCTCTGATAGCCTCCCTTCAAGTCCCGGGGCCGTTTTTTTTTTCGATGCCAATGAGCGATTCTCAGGGGGGGCCTGGTGAAAAAACGTGTATAATCAAAGCCATGAACATCGAAACCGTGAATAGGGAGGAAGAAGTGTACTAATAATAATTTCTATAGTGCTACTAGATGTACGCAGCACCGTACACATTATATGAAGGTATTTTCTCTGTCCCTAATGGGCTCATAATTTGTTTTTTTCTGCACCTGGGGCAAGTGACTTGTTCAGAGTCACAAAGAGATGCAGTGAGAATTGAACCCAGTTCCCTAGGATCAAAGTTCGCTGTGACTGCACTATGTGCTACTTGGAAGAGAGAAGATTTGCGCAACAGGAAACCCTTTGTAGAGATCAGCTAATGCGGATGGAATAGAAAACTGGATCAGGACTCCTATCCCACAAGAATTCCCTGGTGATGGGAAGGGAAGATATGGAAAAGTAGATTTTGAGAAGAAAGCAAAAAAAATTGAATGTTAAGTTCATGCCAAAGATGGATGCAAGGCAGAAAGTGAAGACAGGGAGAAAAAGTCAATGGATAAGAAGGTCCAGGAAACATGGTTAAAAGCATAGGAAAATAAAGTCACCAGACAACAAAGGTAAGGAAAATGATTTTATTTTCAATATAGTGATTGAAATGCGTCATTTTTGAGACTTTATAGCTGCTGTGTATATTGTGTGTGTATGAAAAATGAATGGAAAAAATTGCATTACAATTAGTAAAGGGGGTTAGGGCAGAGCTTGGGTGGGTTTAGGGTGGAGTTTGGGAGATCTGTGGTTGGGGTACTCAGTTGATATTTATTAGACTTCCCTGCCGGCACACCCTCCTGGCATTTCAGGGCCTGTCTGGAGGGTCTCTGCGCATGCATGGATGTCAACGTGATGATGTCACACATGCGTGCAATGTCATCACAGCGACATCCATGCACTTCTGGGTGCCTTGATGCGTGGCCACTACCTTTAGTGTGCCCTGGCTCGAGAAAGTTTGAGAGACACTGCTCTAGGGGATGCTTTAAGCACACCCGCTCAATACTGTCGTAGATGGCCCAAAGTCCTCAGAAGTAGAGAATGACATCACCATTCCCGTCCCCGCGGATAACCGCGGGGACGGGAAAGGTGATGAATTTTGTCACCGTGTCATTCTCTACTCAGAAGCAAAGGACCCCATAGATTGCTTTTCTTCTGCCTGAGATAACAAACATGACTTACAACCAATGAATACCAAACACTATGGGAAGAAATGATAAAGTCCACCCCCTTCCTGCTCTGTGCACGCATACAAGCAGCCAGATATCAACTCCCACGCAAGACCACCCACAAGTGAACTCCCACACAAGACTTCAGTCCCCCATACCGCCAGCGCCACTCTTCATTCTGCATTAAAAAAAATATATGTATATCTGCCAACGAACAGCTTTCCTTCACTGAAGCCAGAAATGAGAAAACAAAGTAAACGCAGGCATCAACAGCATAGTTGCAAAAAGTAAAATGTCAGTAGCAAGTCAGGTTAATAAAGTCCAGTTACTGTCCTTTTGTTTCCTCTAAATTTGTGGATTATTTGACTGTCAGACTCCAGATATTTTTGCCAAGGAAGCTGATGGCGATTTGAGTCTTTTTTTTGTGTGTGGGGGGCTTTTTTTTTTTTAATTTTTTTTTTACACACACTCATGGTCTGTAGATTAGTTCAGTGGTGCCGCATATTATGGCTGAGATATTCAAGGCAACAATTTTGTTTTATAAGAACCTGCACTCAGATTTTTACATTCAATTAT
Source organism: Geotrypetes seraphini (assembly GCF_902459505.1). Lineage (NCBI taxonomy): Eukaryota > Metazoa > Chordata > Amphibia > Gymnophiona > Dermophiidae > Geotrypetes > Geotrypetes seraphini. The sequence continues at coordinate 18,391,035 of NC_047085.1, forward strand.
TAGTCTAGCAGATATTATTACATTACATTACATGACGGATTTCTATTCCGCCTATACCTTGCAGTTCAAGGCGGATTACAAAAGATTTGACTGGACATTTTCCAGTGAAGATACAATATTTTTTTTTTTTTTTTTAACAGAGGAGAGATAGCTTGATAGAATCTTAGGGGAACTTACGGGTTGGATAGTAAACTGACAGTGCCGAACTGTGTGATATAAACAAATAGAATACAGTTAGAGTGGGTAAGATAACAAATTTATTTTAGGGGTCTGTTTTCTTGGAAGGTGTTTTTTTTGGGGGGGGGTTATTTGGGGGAGAATTATCTGGAGGTAGGTGAAGAGGGGTTAAGATATTTGGATGAATTTTTTGAAAAGCAGGGTTTTGATTTCTTTTCGGAATGTTTTGAGGTCGTCCGTTGTTGTCAGCCGGTTGGAGATGGAATGGTTGAGTTTTGCTGCTTGTGTTGCCAGAAGGTTGTCAAACATTTTCTTGCGCTGTGTGCCTTTGAGTGGGGGGAAGGCAAAAGGGTTCGGGGTTCTTCTGTGTCTTGAGGTGGAGATCTGGCTTAAGCGGTTGTTTAGGTAGGAGGGGGAAGAGCCGTGTAACGCTTTGAATAATAGGCAGTGGAATTTGAATTGAATTCGTGAATAATTGAATTATTCTATGAGTATGAATCAGTGGATGATTTTATTATATAATAACAATAATAACAGTTTATATACCGCAGGACCGTGAAGTTCTATGCGGTTTACAATGATTAAAAGATGCTACAGATTGAGTAGAATTAACAAAGTTAATAGCTAGTGATAAATAGCTCTAGAGATCAGTTATTGTGGACTAAGATTATACAGGTCAGTTGCCTAAATACTTCAGGAACAGACATGTTTTTAGGTGTTTCCTAAATTCCCCATAAGTAGTAGGCGTAAGCAGTTGTTCAAGGTCTTTACCCCATAATGCTGCCTGATGTGAGAAAAGATATTGATGATGTCTTTTAAATTTACATCCACTAACCGGTGTAGAAACGAAATTCAAGTGTGAGCTTCTCTTATGTCTGTTGGTTGTGAAAGAGAAAAGGTCAGTTATATTTAGGGGCTAATCCAAATAGTACCTTAAAGCAAAAACATCCAAACTTGAACTTCACACATGCCTCCATCGGTAGCCAATGAAGAAGTCGGTAGGAAGGTGTTACATGATCGAACTTCTTCAACCCAAAAATTTGCCTGACTGCCACAAAGTTAATAGCTAGTGATAAATAGCTCTAGAGATCAGTTATTGTGGACTAAGATTATACAGGTCAGTTGCCTAAATACTTCAGGAACAGACATGTTTTTAGGTGTTTCCTAAATTCCCCATAAGTAGTAGGCGTAAGCAGTTGTTCAAGGTCTTTACCCCATAATGCTGCCTGATGTGAGAAAAGATATTGATGATGTCTTTTAAATTTACATCCACTAACCGGTGTAGAAACGAAATTCAAGTGTGAGCTTCTCTTATGTCTGTTGGTTGTGAAAGAGAAAAGGTCAGTTATATTTAGGGGCTAATCCAAATAGTACCTTAAAGCAAAAACATCCAAACTTGAACTTCACACATGCCTCCATCGGTAGCCAATGAAGAAGTCGGTAGGAAGGTGTTACATGATCGAACTTCTTCAACCCAAAAATTTGCCTGACTGCCACATTTTGTACCAGTTGTAATCTCCGCATATTCTTCTGGGAAATTGCCAGATAGGCTATATTGTAATAGTCAAATTGGCTTAGTATAAGGGATTATACCAGAATTCTAAATGATGAAGCATCAAAATATGCTCTAATGGACCGAACCTTCCAGAGAGTGAAAAAACCCTTTCTAACCAAAGCGTTCACCTGGTAACATAGTAACATAGTAACATAGTAGATGACGGCAGATAAAGACCCGAATGGTCCATCCAGTCTGCCCAACCTGATTCAATTTAAATTTTTTTTTTTTTTTTTTTTTTTCTTCTTAGCTATTTCTGGGCGAGAATCCAAAGCTTTACCCAGTACTGTGCTTGAGTTCCAACTGCCAAAATCTCTGTTAAGACTTACTCCAGCCCATCTACACCCTCCCAGCCATTGAATCCCTCCCCAGCCCATCCTCCACCAAACGACCATATACAGACACAGACCGTGCAAGTCTGCCCAGTAACTGGCCTAGTTCAATATTTAATATTATTTTCTGATTCTAAATCTTCTGTGTTCATCCCACGCTTCTTTGAACTCAGTCACAGTTTTACTCTCCACCACCTCTCGGGAGCGCATTCCAGGCATCCACCACCCTCTCCGTAAAGTAGAATTTCCTAACATTGCCCCTGAATCTACCACCCCTCAACCTCAAATTATGTCCTCTGGTTTTACCATTTTCCTTTCTCTGGAAAAGATTTTGTTCTACGTTAATACCCTTTAAGTATTTGAACGTCTGAATCATATCTCCCCTGTCTCTCCTTTCCTCTAGGGTATACATATTCAGGTCTTCCAGTCTCTCCTCATACGTCTTCTGGCGCAAGCCTCCTATCATTTTCGTCGCCCTCCTCTGGACCGCCTCAAGTCTTCTTATGTCTTTCGCCAGATACGGTCTCCAAAATTGAACACAATACTCCAAGTGGGGCCTCACCAATGACCTGTACAGGGGCATCAACACCTTCTTCCTTCTACTGACTACGCCTCTCTTTATACAGCCCAGAATCCTTCTGGCAGCAGCCACTGCCTTATCACACTGTTTTTTCGCCTTTAGATCTTCGGACACTATCACCCCAAGGTCCCTCTCTCCGTCCGTGCATATCAGCTTCTCTCCTCCCAGCATATACGGTTCCTTCCTATTATTAATCTTTCATGGTTAGGCTCTGGTCCAATTTACACCCAATACCATCATAGTAGACTGAATAGGATAACTGAGTTTATTGATGCACAGATAATGGTAGATAATCAAATAGGCTAAAAAAAAACAAAAAACCTTAGAAAATGCCAATAAGGTAATAACAAAAGACAAAATAATTGGCAAAAAAACCTATTTCACTACTGCTAGGAAAACATAGTGGCAGATAATAATCAAACCACCATTGATTTTGCAAACCTCACTGGTAAGAACATAAGAATAGCCTTACTGGGTCAGACCAATGGTCCATCAAGCCCAGTAGCCCATTCTCACGGTGGCCAATCCAAGTCACTAGTATCTGGCCAAAACCCAAGGTGTAGCAACATTCCATGCTACCGATCCAGGGCAAGCAGTGGCTTCCCCTTGTCTTTCTCAATAACAGACTATGGACTTTTCCTCCAGGAACTTGTCCAAACCTTTCTTAAAACCAGCTACGCTATCTGCTCTTACCACATCCTCTGGCAACGCGTTCCAGAGCTTAACTTATCTCTGAGTGAAAGAAAATTTCCTCCTATTGGTTTTAAAAGTATTTCCCTTTAACTTCATCGCGTGTTCCCTAGTCTTTGTCATTTTTGACGGAGTGAAAAATTGATCCACTTGTACCCATTCTACTCCACTCAGGATTTTGTAGACTTCAATCCTATCTCCCCTCAGCCGTCTATTTTCCAAGCTGAAGAGCCCTAACCGTTGTAGTCTTTCCTCATACGAGAGGAGTTCCATCCCCTTTACCATCTTGGTCGCTCTTCTTTGAACCTTTTCTAGCGCCACTATAACTTTCTTGAGATACGGAGACAAGAATTGAACGCAATACTCCAGCATCCTATTTGCTTTTTTGGCCGCCGCTGCACATTGAGTGGAAGATTTCATTGTACAGTGCTCCCTCGCGAATTTGCGGTCAGCGGTTCGTGGTCCTGGTCATTCGTGTTATTTTCCGACTACAAATGGCCATGCAGGAAAGGTCAGCCGGAGCGGTGGCGAGTGAAGGAAATCACTTGCTGTATGCTCCGACCGCCTGCCTCTTCCTGTACTAAAGTTGGGCCTTTCCAATCAGGAGCTGTGTGTCAAAGCAACTCCTGATTGGTGAGGCCCAACTAATACAAAGTGCCATAAAGTATACAAACATACTACACGGCTAATTTAATAGTGAAGGTTAGCTGAAGATTTTGTACGGTAAAAATGTGAAAGTGCCCTAGATGAAAAACCTAATTTTTTTTTTTTTAATAAGGAATTCATTAAGCAATATATTTATTTTTTTTATTCATTCATTCAATTTTCTATACCGTTCTCCCAATCTCATGCCTTCATTTCTATCCAGTGACACATTGAGATGCGGGCAAAATCACTTGAGTGGTTTTGTGTAACTCCTGATATTGTTGCTGTTTTTTTTTTATTTTTACATGTTTTCAATTACATACGGTGTGAGAAACAAACTCGCATACTTTCAAGCGGAGGTAACAAAATTGTTATTCACACAGGAAAGAAATTAAAAACTCCGGTGATGTGTGAATTCACTAAAGAGGAGTACTTGGATTGCCGCGTTGACAGTCAAAGAGTCACCGGAAAAAGAATCCCGTGGTCTTCCAAATTAGTTTGAAATGAGGTAAAAAAAAAAAAAAAAAAATCAAAGCCATGTAACAATTTTGCATTGGAGCCAAAAGAAAGCCCAAAGAAACAGATGTGACACCTGTGTTATTTGTCAGACATATGAGTATCCAAGTTATGGAAGATTTTCTTGGCCTGTTAGTACAAAAAATTACTAGTCTATAGGTGAAGCAGTGATGTCACCAGAGTTGATGTGAACTCATATGACCTTGAACTGCAGGCTTTTGTTTGACATCTTTACAGGGCTGCTGTTTTGGCAATGACGCAAAGTTCTTTGAAATGAAAATTACTATGGCATGGGCAAATAACAGCTCACTGTTCCAGAGTTCATAAATTGCAAAGCATATTTGTAAAAAAAAAAATAATAATAAATCAGTTAAACAAGAGGAAATCGATTTATATAATGCTAGAGTCCTGGTGCATACATTAAAACATTTAGGAAGTTTATGTTTAAAATTTTTGCAATGCACTGTTAATATTTGAAAATTAATAAAGATTTTAAAAAAGAAAAAGAAAACATTTAGGAAGTACAGTATATATGGAAGCAACTGTCATGAATTGGTGCTGGGGGTACAAGTTTTGCTTATCCTTCCTACCACCCTATTTCTCCCTTAATAAATGCCGGAAGGGTGGGTGGGAGGGTGCGGGAGGGGGTGTTATGTACTTATGATGTCATTTGATGGTAATGAGTGCTGTTTATTGTATGAATTGTTTGTTAACCTGTTGTACTCTATGCTGATTTTTAAAAATGAGTAAAGATTTATTAAAAAAAAAAAAAAAGACGTATGAATCATTTACTACTATACACAGTATTGAATCATCTTAAGATCTTTGAAACTAAATTTTTAAACGAAAGCCCTTTGTCTTCTGTTAAGCTCTGTAGAATTTTACAGATTTGGCTAATTTTCTGTGCAGAATTTTGATTTTTTTTTTTTTTTTGCGCAGAATTCCGCCAGGAGTAATCAGTACATAAACAAGTTTCCACACGCTGCTTTCACCGCATTCTCTTGCAACAAATTCCAGAATTTAATTACATACTGAGCGAAGAAATATTTTCTCCGGTTTGTTTTAAATCTTAGAAGCCTCATCATATGATTAGATCTGAAAGCAGGGATCGGTGTGCTTTGATAGGCAAGCTTAGAGAAAGATCCTGGCCCTGTCACCGAGAAGTGCACGACAAAAGCAGGCAGTGGGGCAGGAAGCTGTGTGACGGGAGGGAAATTCAGTTCGATAACAGCAAGCGATAGACTGCGGCCAGGCAGTTCATCCTTTACCATTACCAGTTAGACTTTAGGTATAGGAGGGGAAAAAAAAACCCCAACCTCTAAGGAGTTCTGCCACATTTCACAGACCAAAACAACTCCGGTGGAGAGAGTCAAAGCCCAGTGCCTTGTAATTGTAACCTTCAGGCAAGACGGATGACATTGAATTCCAGCACAATGGTGGTGGTTTTTTTTTTTTCCTTGGTTGTTACCATGACAACTACTAATTTTATATCACAGTGCAGAAAGGACCATTAGAATTCCAGGAGGGGAAAAACACAAGGCTGATTGCAGATGTTAGGCCATTAATAATTACCTGCTTACATTGATTGCCAGGATACCTTTGTACAAGTCATGTTTTCATAGGAGAGTTTATTTTTATTTATTTTTATTATTTTTGTCTTGCATTGTTTGAATATATATTTGGTCTTATTTACAAGGCTATTTACATTGTCTCTTGTTTTGCCTTTGGATCATAGAATTATATATTCAAGGTGGATTACAGCAGAATATTTAAGAATCCTGGTATAAATGAACACTGCAATCATTTACTAGGAAGATGCTGGTTTTCTTGGCAGGATGTGACAGCTCTTTATTGGCCAGTGTAAAATTTAACCAACACTGTCCTCATCTCTTTTTAACTGAGAAGGAGCAAGATTCTCAAAACTTTAACGCGGTTGCTAAGCCGTTTTCCGGAGGTTTAGCCTTTTAGCGGCGGATTATCAAAACGGATTATCTCTGTCTTTAGAAAGGTTTCTAGCAGTCTCCGACAATGGCACGCAAATGGGCTCTTTAACCTTGAAACGAGCCCTCCGGTGGATTCTTAAAAGTCGCCGAGGCATTTTCGAAGTGCGGCGTCGGCTTTTGGCGACCAAAAGCAGCGACTGGTCCGGGGGTGCCGTTACAGTGCCAGCACTTGTGTTTTGACTGTGGCTAATGAAGAAAAAAAAAGTGTATCTATATATTTTATAAGTGGTGGGTAGTAAAATCACGCTTCTTTTGAGTTTATGGGGGCAACAGGCATGTTTCATGTGCGCTTGTTAAAAGCCTGTATACTGAAAAGAGACTGGATGAGTGCAGATGGTCTATACCAAACATCAAAATTGCCTGTCTGTAAATTTTTATATTGGATAAAAGGAAAGTTATTATGGTAATTGGTAAGCACATGCAAACAAGGACAGGATGCAGAAAGGAGAAGAACCATACCTGGCTAACAGAATTGTCAACTTGGACCACTCTTTGTGCAGAGAATAATGGAAGCAGAGGCCTTATGTCTAGTGTAATGACAAAACCCAGTAGTCCATACAGAAGCACTGAGATAGAAATGGTTTAATACTACATTTGCGCTCGGTGTTTTTGGGATTGCAAGCTTTGCATTATGAATGCTGTAGACCAGGGGTAGGGAACTCCGGTCCTCGAGAGCCGTATTCCAGTCAGGTTTTCAGGATTTCCCCAATGAATATGCATGAGATCTATTTGCATGCACTGCTATCAATGCATATCCATTGGGGAAATCCTGAAAACCCGAATGGAATACGGCTCTCGAGGACGGGAGTTCCCTACCCCTGCTGTAGACCCTGTTCCATTAAAAATAAATAACCATGAAACTGGAAGAATAGGTCTCTAAGTAAGCCTGACAAAAATAGCTATTCCAAAATCGATCTGCAAGGTTAATGTGTGTTCTTTTGTCAGCTGGTTCGTTAAAGGTGGCACAGAGTGTAATTTTTTTTTTCTTTTAAGTGCTGACTGTGAATTCAGCAATGCTAAGTACAACGGTGCTAGAGTAGAAAGATGTACCAGGTGTATTTACGAGTATTATATTGCTGAAAACAGAGCAAAATGCCTCATAAAAATTCCTTTTAAAATTGCAGTCTTAATTAGAAAAGGATTCACCATGACTTGGTTAGATCTGGGTCATTGCGCAGTCCTTGTTCTGCCCTCCATAGCCTTCCACTAGTTTAAGGTGTGTTTAATATATTCCTTCTCTCCACAGGACTTTATGCTGCAGTTAGTGTGTGAGCAAGGCATTGTGGGTAATGTAGTTTCATACATACTGCAGCCACTCCTGCTTACCTGTATAAGCTTTGTTCTAGTGGTCTTTCTCCTATGACCCCCCTCACTTTTCCTCTCATCTAAGCTTGGGTCTTTTATCTCACTGCAGTACTTCCTAGTCATCTCTACAACCTTTGCACTGATGAGTCTGCAAAGGTATGACCTCGCTCTGTTACCTTTTGCCAAGCTGTTTTCAAGGCCTTTTATGAAATTGGCCTTGGTACATACATATAATCGGTGCCACATTTTCAGCACATATACTTACTGAAAATGTGTGATGGTGTTCCTTGGTCTTAGTTTGGACAGAGCATACACAATACTCGTACATAAACATTAATACCTGCTTTGGAGCAGCTATAAATGTTGCCATTAATGGAGCTTGTTCCGGTGGCCACAAAGGCGCTGATGTTGCCTTTAGAAAATAGACTTAAATTGGCACCTTTTTTGACTTCTCATATTGAAGCCCTGTTATAAGATCTAGAGATGGGAATAACTAGTGAGACAATTAAACTTGCTGATAACACAGTTGTTCAAAGTTGATAAATCGCAAGAAGATTGTGAAAAATTGGAAGAGGACCTTGTGGCACTTGAAGACTGGGCATCAAAATGACAGATGACGTTTAATGTGAGCAAGTGTAAAGTGATGAATATGGGAAAGAGGAACCCGAACTATAGCTATGTGATTCTGGGTTCTGTGTTAGGAGTCACTGCCCAGGAAAAGGATCTAGGTGTCCAACCTTTTGGCTTCGCTGGGCTGCATTGGCTGAAAAAAATGTTTCTGGGGCCACACAAACATGCAAACACTGCAGCAAGACAGAGGAGGGAGCCGGCAAGATGGTAAACATCCGGGGGCAGCAGAGGAAAACACTTCATCGCCCTTGACCGGGGCCGCACAAAATACTTCACTGGGCCGCATGCGTCCCTCGGGCCACAGGTTGGATACACCTGGTTTAGGATATGTTGAAACCCTCAGCTCCATGTGCTGCAGTGGAGGCTAAGAAAGCAAATAAGAGAATTAGGAATTATCAGGAAAGGAATAGAAAAAAGATGAAAATGTTCTTGTATCACTTGAATTACTCTATGGTATGGCCGAACCTTGAATACTGTGTGCAATTCAGGTCCCCATATCTCAAAAAACAAATACAGTACTCCCCCGGAATTCGTGGGGGTCCCATTCCAGGAACCCCCGCAAATTTTGAAAAACCGCAAATACGTTTTTTAGGCAGGGGAGACAGGAGAGGGCAGCTGGAGAGGCAAGAGAGGGCAGCTGGAGTGCCGGCGAGTGAAGGAAATCACTCTCTGTTTGCTTTGACATGCAGCTCCTGATTGGTAAGGCCCGACTTTAGTACAGGAAGAGGCGATCGGAGCATACCGCGAGTGATTTCCTTCACTTGCCGCCGCTCCGGCTGCCCTCTCCAGCTGCCCTCTCATGCCCAGTCATTCGTGGTTGGAAAATACCGTGAATGACCGGGACCGCGAACCGCCGACCACAAATTTGCGTGGGAACACTGTAGTGGAATTAGAAAAGGTACAGGGTAGGACAACAAAAAATGATAATAGAGATGGGATGGCTTCCCTATGGGAAGAGGCTAAAACAGCTAGGGCCCTTCAGCTCGGAGAAGAGGTGATATTAGGGGTGATATGAGAGAGGTCTATAAAATCTGAGTAGAGTGTAACAAGTAGATGTGAGTCGCTTGTTTTCTCTTTCCAAAAATACTAGGACTAGGGAGCATGCAATGAAGCTACTACCTAGTAGATTTAAAACAAACCACAGAAAATATTACTTCACACAACGTGTAATTAAACTCTGGAATTTGTTGATGAAAAATTGAAATAAGATTTTATAGTTCAAAGTTTCCAGAAAACAAAGAAACTTTTTTTAACCAAAATGTCAGTTTGAGTCTCAAAAGTCAAAGATTGATCTAGAATAATTCCTAATTAATTTAATAGTTGGATTAATAGCGCAATCAATTCTATTTAATTTTATTGAGGTCTACTTGATTTTATTTGTCAAGCTCGCCAGGAAGATTTTCGTTTTATCAGCATTTAATTTGAATCTGAGATCATTTGCCCATTGTTCTACCAATTTCACCCACACGTTGGGTAAAGAAGAACTTCCTAGATTCAAAACGAATGCTAGGAAGTTCTTCTTTACCCAACGTGTGGTGGACACCTGGAATGCGCTTCCAGAGAGCGTAATAGGGCAGAGAACGGTTCTGTGGTTCAAGAAAGGATTGGACAGTTTCCTGCTGGAAAAGGGGATAGAGGGGTATAGATAGAGGATTACTGCACAGGTCCTGGATCTGTTGGGGCGCCGCGTGAGCGGTCTTCTGGGCACGATAGACCTCAGGTCTGACCCAGCAGAGGCATTGCTTATGTTCTTATGTTAATACAGTTGATATAAGATATTGAATATTCAATGATAAGGAAATAATAGGAATTAATATACTGTAGTTATGTCATCTGCATAACTATATATAACAGCTAATAGTGAAGTATGTTAAAACCAAGTAAGTAAAAACTCACCATGCAGTGCAAAAGGAATCCATACAGGCAGTAGAATCTGCGTAGCAAAGTAGCCTCTAAGTTTATGGTTCAAGTTTCAAGTTTATTCGTGGCTTGATATACCGACCATCACAAGTATCTGGGCGGTTTACAATATTAAAAATTAAAAAGGTCTAATAACATTTCTGATACTTTTAAGCCCTTTCTTTCATGGGGTCAAAGTTCATTCAATAAAATGACTAGAAAAAAGGAGAAAATGGATACATTCAAATACTTGAAGAGTTTGAGTTGCACATAGAAAGCAAGTTTTGTTTTATAGGAAAGAACGCTCTCTGACAGTGCTTCCCAGATCTGCCCCGGGGAACTGCAGTCACTTGGGTTTTCAGGAAATCCACAATGAATATGGACGTGATATATTTGCATGCAGTGACTCCATTGCAATCTGTCTGCCTAAGGGTCCTCGAGCCTTAGCCGGTCAGATTGTAAACAACTGTTCTGGAACAAGTCATGGTATGAAGCTACATCTAGAAGGATAGACTCGGGAGCAGCATAAAAAATATGTATTCACAGAAAACAGAGCTGATGAACGGCTATTTGGTGCTCTAGGCCCAGCTTTCGCATTGTGAATTGTAGAACAGTAGGAGAGCATTTACCAGCTCCTTAAGTAAAATGTGCTACGATATTTGCCAGTGATAGATATCTTACGTAAAGTGAAACTTTGGGATTTGAGAGCAACACTTGACTAACTGATTACATCTTTTTCTTCCTTTTCAGACTCAAAAGTTGAACAGCCACTCTTTAAAAAATGTCTTATGGATCCCTTGATGGGAGCAGGTTTGGAAGCAGACTTTCTTTTGGTGGATCTTCGTGGTCGGGGTACCAGCCTCTAGGTAATATCTTGTCAAACAATTTGACTGTGTTAAGGGTTTGACCAACAGAACTGATAACAAGATTTGTCAAAGATGGCATTTTATCCATTCCGCTTCAGTTCCCAGGCCATAGGCAGATCTGATTTCCAGATGCTTAATATATTCAGATTTGGAGGATATTAAACCAATGCATGCATAAGTGATGAAAGTTAAATGAAGTTATATGTTCATCAGTAGCCAGCTAATCTGTAACTTCATTATCCAAAAGTTTTCAAATTTTATATGATTATAAGGATTTGATGCTCTGATAAATAGCACTATAAGAAAGACAGGGTTTGGGGTGGAGTGAGGAAAGGCTGGAAAATTATCTGGACAGCAGAGATAGTTGAATGGATGGCACCAGCATGGTGATGCCATTTTATTTACTATATTTCCAGTGTTGCTGAACATTCATATTAATCTTAAACACCTGCACTTAATACACCAGCTAAATATTGATGCAACTATGTATGTGAAAATCAGGCCTATTTGGGACCCCCAAGGACCATAGTTGAAAACTCCTGCCAATTAGATGAATCTCTTAAACCAGTGTCTCTCAAACTTTTTTAACCCTGGCACACTAAACAGAGCAAATGTTTTTTGTGGCACATTATAATTGAAATTATAAAATTGCAAAACCCTCAAATAATTACATCTGAGTGTGATTTATTTAAAGTTCTTTAAGCTATGTAATTGTAACAATGGTGAAACTAAAGTAGATAGACTTGCTAATCAATGTGATGGATGTGCTTGTTTTTGAGTGCAAATTAATTGAAAATGCAGCTCAATAGTTGACAAGCAAACATGCATTTCGTCATCCACCATCTGCAATCATTCTCTTTTTTTTTAGTTAATTTCTGTCAGAGCTGAAAATCCAAGTTTGCAAAGATAAGAAGAGCCAAATGGTAACAAAGCCTTGATTGTCTTGTTGCTCAAGTTAGAATAACTGCTGCATAAAAAATAAAACTAAAATTTACTTGCCATTAGTTTTCACGATAACATCAAAGAATGATGCTTGTCTGTATGGTTGTATCCTTACGCACACAGATGCTCATAACATTGACAGACTCTTGCGTATGCGACATACTTGCCATCTATTCTAGTGTACACTTATGAAGGGAATTTTTTAAAATAAAGTAAAATTTTGGAATCTCTCGTGACACACCCAGAATTTCTTTGGGGCACACCACTGTGCCTTGTCACACAATTTGAGAGACACTGTTTTAAACTAAGGAAAAAGCACATAAAGGATCCTTTGCCCACTTCTTTCCAAAGCTATGGGAACCTATAATCCCAGCACTTTAGATCATTGGAAGGCCTAATAAACTTCAGGAAAGTGGTGAAAACCTACGTCTTTGGATGACCCAACTACAGTCTTTTCTTTCTTTCTATTTATTTATTTTTTTGAATATCTTTATTAGCAATTGTAAAAGGAACATACAACCAAAAGGAGAGCAGATAATAACAGGGTAAAGCACACAAGTAATTCAACGAGCGTAAAAACATGGCAGCAATGAGACAAAGTACAAGAAGCCCTCGGTTGAATGCCCAACACAATTGAAATTTTAAGTAATATAGAACCCCCAACCAAACACAGTCAAACCTCAAACAACCGGCCTCAAGTCACAAAAATCACTCACCAGATGCCCCAGCAATCATACCCCCAAACAACCAAACAAGTGCGCATCTACCCAGGGGAGAAAGGAAGGAACGTCATCCGTCCCTAGAGGAGTCAGAGCAAGGGCTCCGCAGCCTCAAGCGCAGTACCAGGACACATAAGCAAGGCTCTCCGCCAAAGAGCAAGATAACACCGGTGCGCGAGGTGTCCAGACATGAGAGTGCGCTGTATTTCATAGCGGCCCACCTCAGCCAAGCGAGAAAGCCATTGCGGGAAAGAGGCCACCGTCTTTTTACAGAGTGGTTCACAAAATAGAACGTGCACAATAAAAGCATAAACATACACTCAATAAATATATGACATCCAAATAAAAGCGACCAGCGCTCAGACCTTACAAATCATCAATTCCCATATTTCATACTGCAAAACAAATGTCTCTTCAATAACTTCTTAAAAACACCAAGGTTCCCCTGCTGTCGAAATATACATAGGTACTCGGTTCCATTCCTGAGGGCCCATACAAGAGAACATACTTGCACAATATGTATTCAATCTCAAATTCTTGAAAGGAGGAACGAACAATTCAGTACGGTGGACAGAACGTAATTTTGGTAATGGGTCATAAGTTTGAATAGCACCCATCAGACATTCTGGTGGCAAACCTTAAACGCACAAATCATCACCAGCAATTTGTAACGGATTCGGTCTTCCAATTTTAGCCAATATAACTTCACATAATATTCCGTCACATTTTCGGTCCTCTTCAAACGAAAAAACGTTCGTACAACCGAATTTTGCATGACCTGCAAAGCACTTAACGTAGTTGCAGGCAATTCCAAGAGAATAAGATTGCAATAATCAAGACAGGATAATGCCGTTGAAGTTTTATATATATATATAGACTCTAGACCACAGCCCCCCTCAATTGCTTCACTCTGTGCTGGTCAACTTTTGCCCCGTATTTTTTTTATTTTAATAATTTATATTCTATGTGGATTACAAATTATTCAGGTACTCAAGCATTTTCCCCTAAACCGCCCTATTCGAAAAAATTCACTGACTAAAATTGTCCCCTCCCGCACTAGGACTCCCCTCCCTTTAAACGCCTTTCTTTCTTTCTCTCAAGATGCCCCTCATGTATTCAGATATTCGCTATCCATAGTACTCCAATTCAAATGGAAGTTCTAAAGAAATACTCAGTTACTCATTACCCATTGAACTCCAATCTGTAACTTTCCCCTCTACACTATTGTATTATATTTAGACTCATTGTACGATACTGTATTTAGACTTATGTATGGTGTTGTCTTTAGACTTATTGTATTGTATTATATTTAGACTCGTTGTATTATATTGTACTGTGTTGTATACAGACTCATTGTATTGTATTGTATTGTTTTGTATTGTATTGTATGTTGACTTATTGTATTGTATTGAGACCTCTTGTTATTCGCTGAATGTCCAGCCTTCTTACAGTGTATACCGCCTAGAAGTCACCTGACTATGGCGGTATAGAAAAATTAAGTTATTATTATTATTATTATTATAACTGTCCTGGTGGGCTCCCACTCTATCTAATGTACCTGGGGCAATGGAGAATAAGTGACTTTCACAGGGTCACAAGGAGCAGTGCGGGATTCGAACCCACAGCCTCAGGGTACCAAGGCTGTAGCTCTAACCACCACACCATAATGCACCCCTACTAGTAATTGTCACTGTTTGTTGGTCAACTTATATCCTTATCTCTGTATATATAACTACCTACCTCTGTAGCTCCCACTGGGATGTTCAATAATTTGTAACCCATTCTGAACTTTCTAGGAGGATGGGGATATAAAACTGAATGAATAAATAAATGAAAGTGAAAAGTGAATTCAAGAATATGTGAAATTATAGTTCAAATCTATTGGACTTGTGTTCTGATTTGAGGGGTCCAGAAAACTGGACATTGATTATCGGGCATTATTCTTCCTCTTTCTGTCACTGTTTCTTCAATAATGCTAGTTTTAAATTCATTCTTCTCCTTCCTCTAGCAAGCACCTGTTATTTAACTCCAAACTACTGGTGATGTTCTAAAGGGGGGGGGGGGGGTGTATTAATGTGGAATACTGTTCAGAGAAGTTGTTTTACTAACCCTTTAGTACCTATGGGTTAGGAAGTCTATTGTATAAAATGATACCTGTACTAAGAGTTAATAGTAGAATAAGATGTCTTGTTGAGGATACGTTGAAACCCTCAGCTCAGTGAGCGGCAGCTGCTAAGAAAGCAAATAGAATGTTAGGAATTATCAGGAAAGGAATGGAAAACTAAGATGAAAATGCCGTAATGCTCTTGTATCGCTCTATTGTATGGCCACACCTTATAAACTGTGTGCAATTTTGGTCGTCATATCTCAAAAAAGATATAGTGGAATTAGGAAAGGTACAGAGAAGGGCGACAAAATTGATAAAAAGGATGGAACGACTTCCCTATGAGGACAGGCTAAAGCAGCTAGGGCTCCTCAGCTTGGAGATGACCCTAAAACTGTTCAAAGTTGTTAAAATGCATTCTGATTATGAAAAATTGCAGGCAGACCTTAGGAAACGGGAAGACTGGGCTTCCAAGTGGCAGATGAAATTTAATGTGGACAAATGCAAAGTGATGCACATTGGGAAGAATAACCCAAATCACAGTAACTAGATGCTAGGGTCCACTTTGGGGGTTAGCACCCATGGAAAGGATCTAGGTGTCATTGTAGACAATATGATGAAACCTTCTGTCCATTGTGTAGCAGTGGCCAAAAAAGCAAACAAGATGCTAGGAATTATAAACAAAGGGATGGTTAACAAGACTAAGAATGTTATACACTTCCCCCTCCAGATTTGCAGTTTTAGGACTTGCAATTTCGATTATTCGCGATTTTCTAAAACTGGAATCACCCCCACCTCCCTCCCGCCTTCCGGACCTCCTCGGACCTTACCTGGTGGTCTAGCAGTCTTTCGGGGCAGGAACGATCTTCCTACTCTCCTGCCCCTTGCAGATCACTATCCAAAATGGCTGCTGGGAGTTCCCTTCGTAGCCTCAAGAGACTACGGAAACTCACAGCAGCCATTTTATATGAATGATCTGCACGGAGCAGGAGCGTAAGAAGATTTCTCCTGCCCTGAAAAACCGCTAGACCACCAGGTAAGGTCCGGGATGCTGGAGGAAAGCGGGAGGGAGGCGGGGGTAGGTCAGAGCCAGCCCAAAATTTATTTGCAAATTTTCAGTATTCGTGGGCCAGCTCTGCCCCTAACCCCCATGAATATTGAGGGAGGAGTGCAATGCCTCTGTATTGCTCCATAGTGCGGCCTCACCTGGAGTATTGGGTTCAGTTCTGGTCTCCTTATATCAAGAAAGATATAGCAGCACTAGAAAAGGTTCATAGAAGAGCAACCAAGATGATAAAGGGGATGGAACGCCTCTCGTCTGAAGAAAGACTAAAAAGGTTAGGGCTGTTCAACTTGGAAATGAGACAACTGAGGGAAGATATGATTGAAGTCTACAAAATCCTGAATGGTGTAGAATCGGTACAAGTGGATCAACTTTTTACTCCGTCAAAAATTACATTCTAGGGTGAAGTTACAGGAAAATACTTTTAAAACCTATAGGAGGAAATATTTTTTCACTCAGAGAACAGTTAAGCTTTGGTTGTGGTAAGAGCACTAGCATAGCTGATTTTAAGAAAGGTTTGGACAAGTTTTTGGAGGAAAAGTCTACAGTATGTTATTGAGACAGGGATGAGGAAAGCCACTGCTTGCCTTGGATTGATAGCATGGAATGTTGCTACTATTTGGGATTCTAGAATCTTCTATTATTCTTTAGGTTTTTACACCTTCCAATTTGACACTAAGGCATCATTAAACCTCTGTATGCATTATGTCCTATATCCACCTGATTTATTCTTGTCTACTGACTTATTTACAAGAAATTGCTTTATTCTTGAATAAACTGAGTGGAGATGTAGGTGAAAAATGTAGTCATGTGAGATTAGCTTTCAAGTTCTAAGTGGATCCCAAATATTGCACCGTCTAAGCAATTTTCCTTCTTGTTCCTCACTGGGGTCTGTCACATTTACACAGCCTTTTAACAGAGTTTTATTACATTAATCTGCCAGAGTTCAAAACTGGGTGAGGCTATTCTTATGTTCTTAAATGGCAGACCATTTGATATCTCCTTGCTGGATATACCAAAAGTTCAAACTTTGTTCACCGTCACTAGTGTAGCTAAATGATGGTGGTCTAAAGACATCTTTAAAACTCTCTCAGTAAAAACTTGGTGAATGGAGGGGGGTTAAAAATGATTTTCAACTGCCAGAAAACTCTGCAGCAAGGGGGAGAGAGAGGTGATTATTAATACTTGCTGATAGAAAAAAGAACTAGGAAGACCCTAGGGTGGCCGTGTTCTTCACCATGTTGTCCAGTCTAATTGGAGGAATTTATGGTTGCTTCCTGTGTTTTGGCTGATAGCCCGGGGTACAGATTTATGATGCTGTTAGATCCAAAGTGCTTCCAAGTTTTCTGTACTTTGCACCAGGCCATCAAAACTAAGGACTCCTTTTACGAAGATGTGCTAGCGTTTTTATCGCATGCACCGGATTAGCGCATATTAGCCGAAAATCTACCACCTGCTCAAAAGGAGGCAGTAGCGGCTAGCGCACAGGCTATTCTGCGCGTTAAGGCCCTAGTGCACCTTCGTAAAAGGAGCTCTAAATTAAAATAAAAAAAAAATTGTGGGTGGCACTTTTTAATTACTGTCTCAAATTGCAGGTAGACATTTTTGAATGATTTTTTTTTCCCCCTAGTGGGTTGAAGACGCATGGCTCCTTTTTCAGTTAGACCAGTGTTCTTCAACCACCGGTCCATGGACCAGTGCCGGTCCACAGAAATTTCCTGCCGGTCCACAGGGCCAGCAAAGTGCATTAGGTCCAAAACAGTGTTCTTCAACCGCCGGCCCACGGTGCGATCGATGCGGCGTTATCTTCTTGCCAGCTCCCTCTTCCTAACTGATTCAGTGCACAAAGCCACAGGTAGTGGCTCCTACGGGCATCCTGCGCCTGAACCGGAAGCCTTCTCTCTGACGTCGTAACGTCAGAGGGAAGGCTTCCAGATGAGGCACGGGACGTGCAAGGTGCAATTAGTACTATTATGGGGGTGGGGTCTGGGGTGGAGATTGGGTAGAGATGGGCGGGGTCTGGCCCACGACTTGGCCCAGTGTTCTTCAACCGCTGGTCCATGAACCGATGCTGGTCCACAGAATAATTCTTTTATTTCTGATGTTCCATAGGTGTAAAAAGGTTGAAAAACACTGAATTAGACCATGGAACGTGTTGGCAAGGCTGTGCGGGGGGTCAAACTGTGGAACTCACTTGCCGGTCAATTACGAAAATGTTACGGCCAGGGTAATTTCAGAAAACTATTAAAAACGCAGTTATTTAATTAAGTCGTCTCTTTTTGATTTTTACTGGAATAGCTGTTCAAATGATTACAAAAAATTGGAAACATTATGACAGATTAAACTATACGTTTTGGTGGACAACTGTATGTTATACGTACAAATTAGAAAAAATGAATGCTGAATGTTTAGGGTACATTGTTTTTTTTAATAAGCTATGGGGTCCATTGGCTTTATTTGTTGATTCACTTTAGGAATTTTTATTTTTCTGACTTTATCAATACACATCCGGGAGGGTGGTGGGTGGGAGATAATTGAAGATAATTTTTGTTTTATTTGGCAAGAACTGATATGTTCTATGAAATTACTTCTGTAATAATTGTCTCATTAACAATTACAATTCACTGTTTTAGCTTATGTACTTTATATTATTATTATTTGATAAGAAGGGGGGTAAAACACTATTTTTTATAATTAATTGTATGACTTGGTGTATTCTATGAAAATAGTTCTGTAATAATTAATTGTTCTATAACAAATGTAATACACTGTAGTTTATAAAATAATACAATTTTTACAAACCCTTCCCCCCCAAAAACACAGTTATTTATTAATGTATTTTTCTAGGAACTGATCTTTGCGATTGTTCTTTTGATGGGCATTTCACGTGATTTTCTGATGATTATATGTTAATGCTTTTTTGATTTTATTTGTCTTACTGAATTATATATGTAACGATATGTAAACCGTTTAGGTTTAAGTGGTATATAAATTTTTAAACTAAATAACATACGAAATATGCAGTTTACAGGTTGCAATTTGACATAGTTACTTACATTGCAAGGTTTTTCAATACAAGTTTTTGTCTTAACTCGACACAAGCTAGGGATCTAGAACCAACGTTAGTAGAAGGCTGAGGAAGCTGAGCGTTGCTTATTTTTTTAGTGTAAAAATCTGTTAAGAGTGAGTTTCTTTGAACATACAGTACTAAAAACATGGAGTAGCGTGGATATGAAAAAGAAGGTTTGCGAGTGTTTTGCAAGACGAGCAAAACATTCTCGCAAATCTTGTCTCGCAAACCGAGCGTTGACTCGACTTGTGAACATCTCACCTCCCCGAGAACTGGCATCGCTCCCCCCCCCTCCGCGAATCGGCACCGCCCGCCCAAACAACATTCAGTCTTACCCCATCTGGTACCGGCACGTGGCCCACAGGATGTGCCGGTGCCGGTGAAAGAAGTTCCTACCTCTTGCCTGGGCCTTGAGCATCTGCGCATCCTCAAGGTCTTCTGATTCTCGCTCTCTCCGAGATTCTCGTGGTGAAGCAGCGCCGCTGACCTCGGGGGGGGGTGGGGGAGAACGTATCAAGCGAGTTTCCCTTACTTCATATGAGGAAACTCGCTTCGATATACGAGTAAATTGGTTTACGAGCATGCTTCTGGAACAAATCATGCTCGTAAACCAAGGTTCAACTGTATAGGGCTTTTTGTCTTGTTATAGCTTGAGACAGAGAATAAATACTGTCTTCTCTATGAAAGGATATTAACTAGGGTTGCTGCCTGACTCCATGTTATAAAGATGCAGCTTATAGATTCTTCAAATTTTCAAAACATAAAAGAACAAGAGGGCATTCGGAAAAATTGGAAGGGGACAGATTCAAAACAAATGCTAGGAAGTTTTTCTTTACTCAGCGGGTGGTGGATACCTGGAATGCGCTTCCAGAGGACGTAATAGGGCAGAGTACGGTACTGGGGTTTAAGAAAGGATTGGACAATTTCCTGTTGGAAAAGGGGATAGAGGGGTATAGATAGAGGATTACTACACAGGTACTGGACCTGTTGGGCTGCCGTGCGAGCGGACTGCTGGGCACGATGGACTTCAGGTCTGACCCAGCGGAAGCATTGCTTATGTTCTTATGGGAGAGGAGGAGATAGTGGATGCTCTGGATGGGCCATTTAGCCTTTATCTGCCATCATGTTTCTATGTTACTAAAGTTCTGTGACATCACAATGCAGGTGCAAAGAGCCTTAGCCTATAGGAAGAGGAGATGCAAATGTTAAGAGCCTTAGCCAATGCGCTTCCAGAGGACGTAATAGGGCAGTGAACGGTACTGGGGTTCAGGAAAGGATTGGACAATTTCCTGCTGGAAAAAGGGATAGAGGGGTATAGATAGAGGATTACTACACAGGTACTGGACCTGTTGGGCCGCCGCGTGAGCGGACTGCTGGGCACGATGGACCTCAGGTCTGACCCAGCGGAAGCATTGCTTATGTTCTTATGGGAGAGGAGGAGATAGTGGATGCTCTGGATGGGCCATTTAGCCTTTATCTGCCATCATGTTTCTATGTTACTAAAGTTCTGTGACATCACAATGCAGGTGCAAAGAGCCTTAGCCTATAGGAAGAGGAGATGCAAATGTTAAGAGCCTTAGCCAATAGGGAGAGGAGGAGATAGTGGATGCTCTGGATGGGCCATTTAGCCTTTATCTGCCATCATGTTTCTATGTTACTAAAGTTCTGTGACATCACAATGCAGGTGCAAAGAGCCTTAGCCTATAGGAAGAGGAGATGCAAATGTTAAGAGCCTTAGCCAATGCGCTTCCAGAGGACATAATAGGGCAGAGAACGGTACTGGGGTTCAAGAAAGGATTGGACAAATTCCTACTGGAAAAGGGGATAGAGGGATATAGATAGAGGATTACTGCGCAGGTTCTGGACCTGTTGGGCCGCCGCGTGAGCGGACTGCTGGGCACGATGGACCTCAGGTCTGACCCGGCAGAGGCATTGCTTATGTTCTTATCTGATATTTCTGGGCCATAGACTGTAAAGTCTGGTATTATCGTAGGTTAGTGTTCTTCAACCACCGGTCCATGGACCAGTGCCGGTCCATAGAAATTTCCTGCCGGTCCACAGGGCCAGCACGTGCATCAGGCCCAAAACAGTGTTCTTCAACCGCCGGTCCGATCGATGCGGCGTTATCTTCGAGCCAGCTCCCTCTTCCTAACTGATTCAGTGCACAAAGCCACGGGCAACGGCTCCTAAGGGGATCCTGCGCCTGAACCGGAAGCCTTCGCTCTGATGTTGCAACGTCAGAGGGAAGGCTTCCAGATGAGACACGGGACGTGCAAGGTGCAATTAGTACTATTATGGGGGCGGGGTCTGGGGTGGAGATTGGGTAGAGATGGGCGGGGTCTGGCCCACGACTTAGCCCAGTGTTCTTCAACCGCCGCTCCACGGACCGATGCCAGTCCACAGAATAATTCTTTTATTTCTGCCATAGGTGTAAAAAGGTTGAAAAATACTGTCCTAGGTTCCAAATGCTTAACTTGCCATGTAATAAAGCCATTGTGACATCACTGCTGAGGTTGGCTCTTAGGCATTGGTGGAATGAGGCATTATGACATCACAATCTCAGCTCTGGAATGTTGCTACTCTTTGGGTTTCTGCAGGTAACATAGTAAATGACGGCAGATAAAGGGTCCATCCAATCTGCCCATTAGTTATACTCATTAAAAATACATGATTAAATTATCTTGTCTCTTCTTTGATACAAACTCACAGGTCTTATTTGTACCGTTTGTGCAGCCAATAGCATGCCGCTTGCATCTTGTCGATAAGGGGAGGCCATATAGGTAAGTCAGTACATGAGTCTGAAATCATAACCTAAAATGTGCTGACAAGATTTTTTTTTTTTTTTAAATCGTTATTAATTTTAAAGTATAAATAGTGCAATACAATGAATTTAAACATAAACAAATCAAGAAACGCACTTTAAATATGCAAATAATTCAAATAAATATGCAAATAATTCTCCCCCTCCTCCCCCTTAACTAATGCAAGAAATAAAATAGGAATAACAAACAATAATGCATTTCCCACCACCCTCCCTCCCACCCTGGATGTGTAAGGAGATCAGATAAAAAGAAAAGGTACATGACAGCTATTGTGACTCAATAAATGATGTCAATGGGCTCCACACCATGTTAAATACTTTACTATAACCTAAAATTTCAGCGTTCATTCTTTCATATTTATAACTAGAACATAGGTTTGCCCACCAGAAAGTATAATTAAGTTGATCATAACATTTCCAATTGCGTGTTATCATTTGAATGGCTTCTCCCGTCATTATTAAGAAAAATTGGCTTTAATAATGATCCAAAGAAGGTTTAACATGTAATAAAGTACCACAAATTATAGCTTCATAAGTCAGTGGTATCGATGACCCAAGTACAACATTAATTTGGTACCGTATCGACTTCCAAAAATTAAGTATCAATGGACAATAATGCAACAAATGATCCAAAGTCCCTATATCAATATGACAGTGCCAGCATCTGTTAGATTTAGAACTGTCTAACTTCTGCAAACTGAAACTTAAAAAAACTGAAAATTACTGTTGCAGTTGATACGTTTTTTAAAAAATTTTACGAACGAGGAGCTTAGCTTGCTCTTTAATTTTTTTTTCCATTGAAAAGTATGCATTTGATGCTGCCGCTGCCATCACCACTGCTGCTGTTTTGGGCTTTCAGAACTGACAGATGGTAATACGATGAACTTAGGGGAGAAAAAGTATTCTTGAAACAACATAACATGCCTTCGGCTTGGTTGTGCCACCATAGGAGCAGGTAGCGGGCCTGGAGAGCACAAGCCGCTCACTGCCTACATACAGGAGAAGAGCTTGGCCTGGAGAAATATCGGACATGTAATGGGAGTCCTCGGGAAGGCTGTTTTCCCTTTGATACTTCAAAGACATTTTCTCCTGGTGGAAAGAAAAATAGCATTTACGCTTCATAGTTATAGCCATCTCCAAAAAAGATTTCCAGAGGGAGGCAAATGTGCTTTGCTTTATTTTGACCTGCTGCTTTTACAGCATTGTTGACAAGTTTCTGAGGACTGCTGCACGTTCCTTCTCTTAGTTGTGCGAAAATAGAACAACGTGGCCAATTTAAATTATTTTTTATGACAGGCTGTAAAATTTATTGCCGTTCTTTACGGAGTAGAGAGATGCAAAGTTATAGTGGCCCTGAATCACGAGGGCTTTTACTTATTCTGCGCTCAGTGGATGATGATGGAAGACATGAACTGTACAATAGGTGGAGATCCCTGTTTTAAAGGCTTTATGTGCGGAAGTTGTATGAATTCAGACTAGAGTTTGGTGGACATTTATTATTATCAGTAACAGTAGAGTAAGTTTTTGATACAATTAGAGCTGATCTATGGTGCAGTTGTAGATGGGCACACAGTTGACTCTGCTTGAATGATTATAACTCTATGAATAATAATAACAGTTTATATACCGCAATACCGTTAAGTTCTATGCGGTTTACAATAGATTAAGCGAGGTACAAATAGATTGAATTTAAGAGGGGGGAAGAGGAGAGTTAATAGGACTGGAAATGCGTTGTTGAGGAGAAAGAGATTAATAGGACAGAGGAATCACTATGGAGGAGAAGGAAGAAGAGTGGGTCAGTTGTCTAGATACTTTAGGAACACTTGATGGATATGATAGTTATACCTATGGTCCTATCAGTCTACAGCACTCGTATCTGAAAAAGAGACTTTAAAATATCCTGTTCACTTGTACCTAGATAAGTAAACTTTTAGAGTGAAGGTAATGAAAAATGGAAATTGCAAGCTCTGGGTACTGTAGATATTCCAGACTGGTGCCTGGGTAATCAGGCATTTTGGACCATATATAATGCAGTCCTAGTTAGGCCCAATTCACTGTCTTGGGTGCAGCATTGAATATTGGCCATACCCAGTTAACTGGAAGTTACATCAGAAAGGTACTCAGCCGAAGGAAGGCTCCAGAGCAGGCCTCCGACATAGCTTCTTTGGTCGCTGAAGGGACTGACCAGGTAGGGGAGTCACAGTTTTTTGTGGTTTTTTTTTTTTTTTTTGAGGGGGGTTCCCCTCTGTTTTTAAACCATGGGGCAGGGTTTTCTGGGGCTGCTAGACCCGCGATTGGGAGAGGGGTTGCTGGCTTGGGGAGGGAGGCATGGGGGGGGGGGTTTCGACCTACGGCAATGTCATCCTTTACTGCAGGAGCAAGGCTCTTTACCGCTCCCGTGGGGCGGTGAAAAGCCTTGCTCCCGAACCTGTGGCAAATGGGTCAGATTTTTCCCCATTCCTTCAGTTTTGCCACAGGGTACTGCAGGAAACGATCATCATGTCATTCTCTAATCTAAGGTAGTGTCAGAGCAGCATGGCTCTGCGCTGTGCAGTAAATGAAGGGCAGATCCTGGATAAACCCTCTACATTCACTACAGAACTTTTGCACTTGCTGCTTTTATCGTATGGTAAGTGCTAAATTTTACTCTAGTAAAAGGGCCCCCAAATATGATTATTGTTGGCATTTTGTAGGACTGTCATCCTCCTTGTCTGTTACAGACTGCATTGTACAAGGTGGTGTCTTGTACTTGAGGTTCTGATCCAGGACTTCCCGCACATGCTCAGTGGAGTGGACTAGAAAGCTCTTCAGCTTTGCTTACGTTCCTTAGCCCCAGTTATGAGGCCTGCTATGCTGTTGTGATCAAACACCTGTTGCAATTTTGCTTTACTGCAGGCGGACTCTCCATACAGGAAGGAGAGTGACAACCTTCTTGACCGATGAATATGTACAATGGCAATTATGCAGTGTCTTTGATGAGACGGTTTGTTGCAGCACTGCTTTAGGCAGTGCTTTGTATGTTTAATTTTATTGTGTGTGTGTCAATGAGGAGTGGCCTAGTGGGCCAGAGGTTGTGGGCTTGAATCCTAGGACTGCTCCTTATGACCTTGGGCAAGTCACTTAATCCTCCAATGCTCGGGTTACCAGACATCCAGATTTACCCGGACATTTCCTCTTTTTAGAGGACTGTCCGGATGGCTTTTCAAAACCCAGCACTTTGTCCGGGTTTTGAAAAGCTATTGAGATCGGGGTCAAATCTGGAATACATCTGCGCATGTGTGGGGCTGGGTTTAGCCGGTGGAATGGAGCGGGGTGGGGCCATGTGTCCTCTTCTTTCCAGATGCAAAATCTGGTAACTCTATCCATTACCCCAGGTATAAAATAAGTACCTGTATATATGTAAATCACTTTGAGTATGGTTGTATACTGTATATACTTGTATATAAACTGAGATTTTGGGGCTAAAAAATGGGCCAAAAATGGGGTCTTGGTTTATATTCGAGTCCATAATAAGACAAGAAATGGACTTGCTAGCACTCAGTGTGATAAACTGTAGCCCTCAGATACCTGTGCTGCACAGTGGTCGAAAAACACACTGGAAAAGCAGTATGCAGGTTGGCACGTTTTCTTTCATCGGGCATACAGTTATTAGTGAATTCTATATTTTTTTGTTTTGTTTTTTGTTTATAAATATGCTTATATCTTAATGAAAACAGCAAACAGCAGAACAAGAAAAAGTGATAAGGTAATACCACTTATCTTTTGAATTAGTTGTCTGTTAGCTGATCATTGATTACTCAGGCTTGATCTGATGGCCCAACGGGACCCGTTTCGCCAAATACGGCTTCTTCAGGGGTCTGTTGTCGTCAAGCTGTCATGATTAGAAAAGATCATGTTAGAAATTGTGGATACAAAAATTTAAAAAGAATTAAAATGATTGAAACCAAGCGTTATTATTTCATAGCGGTACTCACCGTGTATAGCTCAATCTGCCTTTGCAGGATTGAAAAAATGGCGTCGGCACGCTGCCGAATCTGCGCATGTGTTAAATATACAAAAAGTGCTTACATCATAAAACTACGATGATGTCATATTTAACTACGATAATGTCATATTTAACCCTCAATTGCAAGCTAGCTACAAGTTGTGGATATTGTTCTGGCATTTAGAAAAAAGCATGCCAGTCAATGGAACTGTTTAAGCCAGATGGTTTAAGAGTGTCAAGATTAAAAATCCATCTGCATTCTTTTTGATGTAAACGTTTTTGTCTATTACCCCCTCGATCTTGGTAGAACCTCGATCTTGTCAATACAAAAACACTGCAAATCTTCAAAAACATATATTCGAGTCCACCAGAAAACTGACGCATTTGTACTCCCTTTACAATGACTGGCGCTGCTCTCCTTCAGGCATCCCCCACCCCTCCCCCAGCGAACAGAACTGCTCTCCTGCAATCTACCCATGACTGATGCTACTTTTCTGTTTGCCTCCCCCCAATGACTGGTGCTGCTGTATTATCCTTCACTCTAGCCTGCCACCATCGCAGCTTTCTCCTTATCAGCTCCGGCGCTGAATAAAGACCTCCAGCAGCTGTTCAGCTCAGGTCTCTCTCCACCAACATCATTGCTCTGTTCTGGGCCAATGCGGGGCCTTGAACTTCTGTGCATGCTGAAGGCCTGATGGCTCCTGCCTCCTCTGAAAATCTTGGAGAAGGTGGGAGCTGGTGGGGTTGGAGGCACCTTGAGGGGCTCCAATACCTGTGTGCTACCTTTTTCTGCCCTCCAGCCTCATTCACCCCTCCACCAAGCAGCATGCAGTGCTCCAAGCACACTGTATGTAGCTGACTCAGAAGCCTTCCCTCCGACGTCGGAGCTAATGTCAGAGAGAAGGCTTCTGGGTCAGCAACGTGCAGGTCCTGTGAAGAAGTGTAGCTGGAAGGCCAGAAGGAGGTGGCTGACCTTGGACGGCTCTGATACAGTCTTGCGGAAGGGGGGCACCAATATAGTTGGGCCACAGAACACGAGCACATGTTGGACCAAGGATGGGAGAGAGAGGGGGGCACAAACTTGGGATAGAGGAGGGTGTGCATTGGGACATGGGAGGGGCACAAACATGGAACAAAGGCTGGAGAGAGGGAGGAAGGAAAGATGCTAAGGTGGGGGTGGAAATAGGGAGAATTGTTGGGCATGAGTATGTGAGTGAGAGTGAAAGAGAGATGGTGCACATGGGGAATGGAAGAAAGAGGAGAATTTTGAGGCATAGGGAGTGAGAGGAGTGAGGTACAGATGCATGGGGAAGAGAAAGATGAGAGGGAGAAATGTTGAATATGGTGGTGGAGAGGGAACAATGGGACAGATTGAAAGGGATGCAAGAGGGGAGGTATGTTGGATATGGGGGAGGGGGGGTTGAGAGAGGGAGAAATGTTGGATGTGGCAGTAGAGGAGGTGGGACAGATGCACTCTGGAGTCCTCTCTCTCTTTCCCCACTCCCTTTGCAGCAAGGGAGGGAATGAGAGATAAAGAGATGGTGGAGATGTGAGAGAACAAGAGGAAGACATGTTGCACATGGGGTGGAGGAGAGAGGAAGAAATACTGTGCAGGAGTGGGGAGGTGAAAAAGAGAGAGATTGATCAAGGACAGAAGGGAGTGAGGATGCTGTAGAATGGGAGAAAGGGAGAAATCCTGCACCATGGTAGGAGGAACCAATGGACAGCAACAGAGGAATTTGCAGAAGACGGGAAAGCGGAAAAAAGAGAAACTGGGACCAACTTGATGCAAAAAATAAATCCCTTGACAACAAAGGCAAAAATGGAATTTATTGACTGAAGTATGTGAGCTTTGGGAAATGTATATAGCAGATGTCTGTATTGTGTTCAAAAGAAAAGGAAATGCATTTCTGGTTTTATTTCTCCAGTGCTGAAGTAGACTTTCTCACCAGGATCACCCAAATTTTTAATCTTGGCTTATATTTGAGTCAACCGTTTCTCCTCCTCTTTTTTTTTTGTGTGTGTGTGGGGGGGGAGGTCACCTCAGTTTATATTTGAGTACAGTGGTACCTCGGTTTACGAGTGCACCGGTTTGCGAGTGTTTTGCAAGACGAGCAAAACATGGCTCGATTTACGAGCACCCCCCCCGCAATCCGGCACCCCCCCCCTGCCTCGAACCGGCACCCCCCGCCACGATCTGACCCCCCCCCGCCACAATTGGGCACCCCCTGCCACGATCCGACCCCTCCCCGACACAATTGGGCACCCCCCCCGTCGCTTCTTACCCTCATGTGGGCACTCTTGAAGATCGGCCTACTCGTCTGCTGGGCCATGAGCATCTGAGCGCATCTGAGCATGCTCAAAGCCTGCGAGTTCACGTTCACAACTGTATATATTGTAACTATAAAAAGGTTGTATCCAAGTCCCAAACTCTTTCCCTTTAATACGGAACCTACCTAGGTATTAGGCAGTCATTACTTTTTTTAAAATTAATAAATAGACTACTACTGTAATTTCTATCGTTGCTGCTAGATATACACAGAATTTTGCATATACACCTAAAACGGTCCCTTCTCTGGAGCGCTTTAGAGAATTCCGCGCTTGAGGTTAACTAGTGATGAAGATCACAGCTGAGTCATTTTATTGTGGGAGATCAAAAGGTGTCTAGCTGTATATGTGGTTCATTTAATATAGTGGGAGAGTGAAGTAACCTTAAAAAAAGAGTCAGCATTGGGGGAACCCTCTTATAATTAAAGCGTGCTTTTAATGAAAGGCTTCACAGGGAAGGGGAGGGCAGTTTCCTCCCTAGTTTGTGTCAGATGGAACTGAGCAGGTGTGTGCAGCATGGTGAGAGAGCCTACGCTGGCGTTCCCATTGCTTCGTTCTCTCTGCTGTGATGCATCTGTGAATCATGGCTCTCCTTTAGTCAGTGTCCTTTAAAATATCCTATAATGCCCCAGAATTTTTTTCATGTGCAATTTAAGTTTTTCATGCTATTTTAAGTTACATTTGTATTTTACTAAACACTGCAGAGTTCCAGAATAGTAGAAGTCAAACAATACAAAGGTAAAAATAAATTAGAATATTAGGGTAATTAATTTATTTAGGATAATTAAAAATAAAATAGTATATAAGGAGGTTTCTGTCCACTAGTGACCCACTGCTTTCCTCCACCCCCCCATCCTATTTTTGAAATATCCTGTAGAATAAGAGAATTTCAGGAAAACGTCCTTTTGGAGTGGAACAGGTGGACGAGAATCACTTGTTTACTCTTTCCCTCCCTTGAAGTGGTAGCGGTCCTGACCCGCCAATCCCTCCCTCCCTCCCCAAAGCTGCATCAGCTGTCCTGACCCGCCAACCCCCCTCCCTCCCTCACCCAAAGCAGCAGAGGCAGCACTGTAAACAGGTTGCTTGCAGCCAGCCCTGGCGGAGCCTTTCCTATGCCATGTCACTTCCGATGCGGCAGAGGATAGGCCCTGCCGGGGCTGGCCATAAATAGCCTGTTTTCAGTGCTGCCTCTGATCGGATGTTGCTGCATTGGGCAAGTGAGAGGGGATCGAGGAGGTCAGACCCATACAGAAGGAGAGAGGGCAGACTCGGTGGAGCGAGGTGCACCACAAGTGTTTGTGGGGGGAGGGTCACATGTTTGATCTACCGTTCAGGCCTTTTGTCATCTCCACCCCCTAGATTAGCTGGAGATGATATGGAAGCAAAAATTCATGCCTCTCCCCAACCCTCAACAAGGGAGCTGTCATCATTACTTAAGAGTGTCACCTAGTAGCTAGATTCAGGGCCCCTGAATGTAAGGTGACCTTCTACATGGCAATTCATAGCACTGCAGCCGAGCCGATGCCAGATGAATATACTTAATATTTATCCATCTTCCTTCATAAATGTATTTCTAGTGCAACAGGTGTGTCATTCTGGACAGACGAGTAATATCTCCATGCTTGCGAGCCATGCAGAAGGAATCCACTCCAGCTTTTGAATCCCTTTTCCTTCACTAGAGGGCTCTGCTGCCACATTCAGTTTTCCTTCTGCAAATGAGCCAGAAGGAGTCTTTTTATTCTGCTATGTATATTTCTATTTTTTTCGGTCTTTCTGTGTGTGTGGGGGGGGGGGGTTGTTTGAAATTTTGATGTATTTCGGTGCTAAGAGCTCCGTTCTGCAAGGGTTCATCTCTGCCTGCAAACAGGCAAACAGAGGTCTGCAGCTGACAGACCAGTCTCTCTGTGGTACCTGTTTGCCAATCTGCAGAAGCCTTTTTGGAGCTTGGTGACTATTTTGCAGGGGTTTGAGTTCAGGCTGTTAGGCATCAGTAGAGTGCTCAGCAGGGTGTACAGGGTGCCGGCTGTGTTTTGCCTCCCCCCCCTTTCGTGTCTATGGGGGTTCAAGGCTCAGTCAGACACTGGTCCAACTGGCAGCCTGAAAATTCAGCAGTCTGTTTGAGGCAGTAATTTCTTCTCCCAGATCCAGCTACCTTAGGAGCTGAGGCAGGCTGCAGCACATTTTCAGCACAGATCACAGCCTATGAGGAAAATTGGAGGTGGGGGTATCTTTAAAACCTGTTTTTTAAGTTTTCTGCCCCTTCCCTTTGGTTTCCCCACCTCAAAAATGCTAAAATTGCTAGGTTAAAAAAAAAATTATTTTAGTTAAAGCCTTTTGGAGTTGTTTTTTGGTGTCAAAATACTGCCGCGGTGGCCATCTTGGATTTCCCAAATTTTTTTCAAAGTTCTCCAGAATCTTCAAATCACCTCATTTTGCTTCAAAACTGGCTGGGATGGAATTCTCTGGCTCCTTTGTTCTCAGTTCATGCTAGGTTTGTGCTGGATGGTCACCCAAAGAGCACCCTTGCACCACGTGATGCTTAGCATGTGAAAATGGGGGGGGGGGGCAGTTTGGTCTGCTTAGCCTCCCCTTTGCTCTCTAGAGCTGAAGAATGGTCAGAGGATCTAATGGTTGGGAGTAAATCCTTTCCAGAACCCCAGAATGGCGGCCGTTCTAAACGCAGGAGCGTGGAGACTGCAGAGCCCTAGAGACACAATCTGGAGTCATCTACATGTGACCTAATATGGCATTTTCTCTAGAATTTGTCAATTTGATGTGGAAATATTATTTGGATGGACGGGACCTTGGAAGAAATCTGGCAGTGTACCAAGGGATGCAGGAGGGGGGTATGGGCTCCTAGAGCACATCTACCTCAGTGTTAGAGCCTGGTCAAAATCTGGTGGACTTTTCCAAGGGACTCTCAGATAATGAAGAGTCTATTTGTATGCCTTTGCTGTCAGAGCGATCCCTTCCTGTCGGGAGATGCAGGATTGCAAGGCCAGTGCGAATGCACAATATACAGTGACACACAGTCCTCCGGCTGTTCAGACCCTAATGCTCTGGTTGAGCTTATTGCAAACTATTTGTGGGGATTAAATTTGGACTCCCATCAGGTCTGCTCTGCTTTCTGCTCAATAATGATTGGAGTGAGAACCCAGTCTTCCTCATTTCTCTGGCATCCTGACATCAGTATATTAGTCATGCAGCTTTGGGATGCTCCTGAAGAGTCCCTTAAAGTAGCCAAGACAATGGCTTGGCTGTTTCCAGTGGTACAGGAATGTCAGCAGCTGTTTACTCAGCCCAAGGTAGATTCCTTTGTACTTCAGGTAACCAAACGCATATCCCTACCAAGTGAGGGAGGCTTGGTATTAAAGGATCTGCAGGATCGCAGAGTGGATGGGAATCAAGGCAGCTGCAGAAGCTTCCTTTATGACACATGGCTGTCATACCAGGTTGTGGGGACTTGAATTGGCCGATGGCAAGTCTTTGCCACGGCTCCTATTAGCAGGAGTGGACTTTGTAGTCGATGATCTCTACAATATCAGTCATCAGCAAAGTTTTAGCTTATTTGATCTCAGCCCACAGAATACTCTGAATCAGGCAATAGGCTGGAAATTACTCCTCCAAGGCGACCCTCATTAGTCTTCCGTTCAAGGGACAAAAATGTTGTTTAGGAAGGGACTGGTCAATCTCATGATCAGTGTGGCAGATTGTTGGCCAAAGCCTCTACCTGACAGCAGGCCGTGAGCCTCTAGAGACCCTGAGTGGTCTAATTTTTGTAGCTCCATGCGCTTTCAACAGTACTGAGAAGAAGCCTTCTCTGAGATCCTTCCAGGGAGCCAGCCAGAGATTCTCAGATCCCAGGCAGAGTCAAACTTCCAGTTCTCGTCATGGTCTAACCTCCAAGAAAACATAATGACGCCAGGTCCTGAGTAGTTCCTTTGAAGATAGGGGGATGGCTCTTAGGGTATGCAGAGGTCTGGGCGCAAATTTTGTCAGATCGTTGGTGTTGGAGATTATGAGCGGTTGCAAGCTCAAATTTGTCCAGCTCTTAATGGACTGGTTTGTGGACTCCCTTGTGGGGCAACCAGAGAATGCAAACAAGGTCTCTGCTCCAGTTCAGTGACTGTTAGATTTTCAGGCCATAGAGACCATGCTGCTTGAGGATTCAGATTCTGGCAGATACTCCGTATGTTTGGAAGATTGGAGAAGTTTAACATTCTGGATCAAACACATATCCAAAAATCTATTTGGGGTGCAAAAAACACACATATGCATAATTATACAAACACACTTAGAGCACCAATGTTATCACATTGCAAGTTAAAACTTTCTAAAATCAATTTACCTTCAAACTTCAATACAGCAATAGTGATTTCCTCACATCACAATTAAGAAAACCCGCCTGAAAGTAATGAGCATTCAAACACTTACAAAAATATAGAAGAGATTTGACGAACATTGTCTGGAAGGGCATTCCACAATTGAAGATTGCAAATAGTTGCCTTACACACTGCATTGAAAGTTCTATGTTTTTGCATGGAAACAGTTCAACCAGTCATAGTGGTGGTAGCACCAGGGGAATTTCTGACTTCTCTGGATTTGATGGAGGCCTACTTGCACATTCCCATCTTTCTGGAACACAGAAAGTTCCTGAGATTTCATGTCCTAAAAAACCAATACCAGTTCTCTGCTCTTTCCTTTGGGCTGGCGACAGATCCTTGCACCTTTGATGGTGGTGGTAGCTACCCATCTATGCAAGTCTAGCTTGTTCACCCATACCTGGATGACTGGCTGATCGGAACTCCATCGTTCATGAAGGAGAACAAGTGGTAGCTTACTTGTTTCAGGGCCTGCCGAGTCTGGGTTAGATAGTGAATTTTCAAAAAAGCCAACTAGTTCCATCCCAATTCCTGGAATACCTGGGAGTTTTCTTCAATATAGCAGAAGGTCGTGTCTACATTCCAGAGACACACAGAAGCTTTGCCCCCAGATAATGAGCTTGTTGGCCAAACCAGCTATGTCTGCTTGGCACTACCTCCAAGTGCTAGGCTCCATGGCAGCCATGATGGATTTGGTTTCTTGGGCAAGGGCTCAGATGTGGTTTCTTGGTCAAGAGCTCACATGCACACTCTGCTGAGTCTGTTACTGAGTGTGTTACTGTTGAGGTGGGTCTCCTTAATCAAACTCCCTCCACATTTCTCTGCCGTGGAATTCAGAAGCCTGGGCTTGTATAGACTGGTGAATCTGTCCACAAACATTTTCAAGGAGCTTTCCCCTCTGAATAGCCTTGTGGGTACTTGTGACAATGAATGCCAGCCTTTTTGGCTGGGGTGTTCACTGCAATTGATGCCTGATCCAGGGTCATTGGTCAGCCTCCCAAAGGAAATGGTTGAATAGCAGATTGGAATTTTGTGTCATTCGATTGGCATTGCAGAGGCTAGAGAAGAGTTGAAACAGACAGACAGTGAACCCAGGAGAATGGATGCTGTCTGCAGTGGCCTCCCATTCCATTGTGCAATGTTGGGGTCAGCCAACATTTGACCTGATGGCGCCGGCGAGAAACAAGAAGGTGGACTAATTCTTCAGTCGATGGTATGAGCCTGGAAGCACAGATCTGGATGCTCTGGTCCAACCATGGCCGAAGAGTGAGCTCTTGTACGTGTTTCCTCTATAGCCCATGATGGGCTGGATGTGCCAGAGAATTGCAAGCCATTAGGGAATGGTCATTCTCGTGGCTCCAGATTAGAGAGTTGCGCGGGGACAGAAATCAACCCATCCCCGCCTGTCCCCAGAAGAATCAAATCAGTCTCCACCCGTCCCCGCTGGAATCAAATCCATCCCCACCCGTCCTCGCTGGAATCAAATCTGTCCCCGCCCGTCCCTATAAACTTCAGAAGTAGTTATTTCATTTAATTATGCTACTGAATTAAAGGCTCTGGTAGAGACCCATTTACATATAAGCAAAGTCACTTTATTATAATAATAATAATTTTATTTCTTGTATACCGCTATACCGTGAGATTCAAAGTGGTTTACAGTATAGATATCATAAATATGCCATAAATAATTAAAATAAATGAAAAAAAAAAAAGGTACTTAGAAGTTCCCTGACTGTCCCAAAGGCTCACAATCTAGCTAAAGTACCCAAGAAAGATAATTATTAGAAAAAGCAGATAGAATAGATAAAGACATGGATACAATATATCAGAGATTATTTCTGGATATGTTATATAGAAAATCATTTCTGATTACAATTCATAATAAATAACGTTATATAGGAATTACATAACATAATAAAATTACATTTCATGGGAAAATTAATTCTAATTACACTTCATAAAAGATTATTTAATTTTCATAAAATGTTAAGTAGAAGGTTATAGTGGAAGATTATATGGAATAAGTTGATTATTTGGAAAACTTGTTGCTTATTAGGATATTGAGAGGATGATACCAGGGAGTAGATTATACATGGGAATATTATAAATATTATAATTATAAATATTATTAATTTGGAAATATTAATTGAGAAGAATACATACTTTGTAAATGGGTTTCTACCAGAGCCTCTAATGTAAATATAAAATATAAATATTCAGTCCTCAAGCTGTCAGCTGAGGACTTCCTCTGCAGTTGGCCAGGGGTCCCTTTTGCCAAGCTTGGCAGGCAGCAGTAGCGTCTGAGTCACAGATGCTGGCAGTGGCACCTCAGTGGCTCATGGATGCTGCCAGCAACTGCTGCGCTTGGTGGAGGGGAGTTCTTGCCGTCTCTAGAGGAGGTCCTCTGCTGGCGGAGCTTGGGGTCACGGTCCCCAAGTTAACATTTAACAATGAAAATCTTGAATTGTACACTTACATTATACTCAACTTACTGGATTGTTCCAAAATTGTCCAGTCATTGGCTGCCAATTGAGATTTAAAAGTAAATAAAATAAAATACAACAATTAATCCAGTGGTTTACCGGTAATCAAAGACAGTCTAAAACAGCATGCCAATCAATTAAAAAACATCAACACAATTGAATGATCAAATAACCAAACATCCTGACAACTTACCCATCCAACTAATAAACAACTAAGAAATCGAGTGGACAGTTACCCAAGTATCCAGTAAGCAATTGTGTGCATACCCAATCAACTGCTATAAAAACAACAACTAAGGATCCAGACACCCGGGTAACTAGTCAAAGCAGCTGACTGACCAAAATGATTTATCAGACAAGCAGGGCTGGTGTTAGGGATATGCAAACAAGGCAACAGTCCTGAGCACCGTGCCACAGGGGCCCTAAATGTTGTCGGAAGCTGGAGGTGGCATAGCCAGCTGTTGAACCATGGGGCCTCTTCCAAATTATTGTTCTGGAGCTCAGCATGATCTAACATTGTCTCTGCAGGCAAAAATGCTGCAGTGGGACGGAGGCATTAGAGCAGGGCTACTCAATTGCAGTCCTCGTGATCCACAGGATATTCACAGCCTGCACGGCAAAGGGCTTTTCATGTGTTTTCTTTCACAGAGAACCTCCCACCGCATCACATGCTACTCCGATCAATGCATTCTGTATTGGGGGGGGGGGAGTCATGGTTCTACTCCCAGTCCCTGCTCTTTTTACCTGCTGCCGGAACTTTCAAACTGCTACGTTAGAGAGAAAGGCTGTGCAGGTCCGCCAAGTCGCAGAGCTTAGCAGTGTCCACATTCGGCCCTCCACGCTGCACGTGACTGACGCGAAGCCTTTCCTCCAACGTCGGAGGAAGACTTCCGGGTCAGTTACGTGTGGCGTGCTGCAGGAAGGAAAAAAAAAAGATGAGCCTCTCGGCTTGAGTTGCCTCCAACCCCGCAGAATCCCCAGACCATGAGGGGCACCCCCACGGGATCCACGCAACCCAAGGGGGCATCCCTACAGGATCTCTGCGACCCGAAGGGGGAACCCGCGGGATTCCCATCGTCCCCGTTTCCGTGCAGCTCTCTACTCCAGATTGGCCCCACAGACCACGGTATGCAGATGTAGTGTGTCTTCAGAAGGGTGGAAGTCTCAGACTATGAGTACTGCCAGACCCTCTTTCTCAGAGACCAGTGATCATAGAAGATCTGGTTCACTTTGCTCTTATAGCATGGCTGTTGAGCGCACAGTGCTAGTGTGAAGGGCTACACGGAAGTGATCATTAGCATGAAGGGATATATGGAAGTGATCATTGCTACTCTATTCGGAGCCAAAATGCCTACAACTATTTTCTGATGCTAAGGTATGGGACACTTTCTAACACTGGCGCATTAAAAAGAAGGTGGAGCCTTTCTCTGCTTCGTGGTGTTATCCTTCCTCTGGGTTGGCATTGTCAAAGGACTTAGTGGCATCCCTCAGAGTTCAAGTGGCCGGACTCTCTTTTTGGAGGGCTCGAGAGCATAAGGCTTCATTGGCATCTCATCCAAATGTAGCCAGATTCATAAAGGGGGTGCTGCGGCTCAGGCCCATGGTAAAACACTTTAACATGATTTTGCAATGCTTCAGTCAGGTTTCATACCAGCCGCTGAAGGAAGTGTCCTTGATGGATCTGACATTCAAGACAGTTTTTTTGTGACTATTACTTCATGCAAGAAGAGTTTCAGAGCTTCAGGCTCTTTCTTGCAGAGAGCCTTTCCTCAGGTTCACAGAGGTCTGAGTTTCTTTGTGCATCGTTCTTTCCTTTTGCTGAAGGTTGTTTCAGCTTTCCATGTCAATCAAGAAGTCGGATTTCTGGCATTCCTGTTCATAGGTTCTAAGAAGAAGGATCGGATTGTGAAGAGGTTGGATGTAGAAGAGCGCTTCTATGATATCTTGAGGTCATCAATGAGTTCAAGCCATCTTACCATCTTTTGGTACTCACTAGTCAGGCTAGAGGTGGCGCATCAGCTTCCAAGACCACAATATCCAGATAGATCCTTTGGCACATTTGACTAGAAGCGTGGCTTCTTTGTAGGCGGAAGCTCAGACGGTCGCCACCGAGGAAATTTATAGGGCAGCGACCTGGTCTACTATACATACATTTTCCAAGGTTTACAGAGTGGATGTAGCAGCAAAGGAGGACATGACCTTTGGGTCCTCTGGTTACGTGCCGGCGCAGTGGTCCCGCTCTAGCTTTTTGGGACTGCTTTTGTACATCTTGTCTGTCCAGAATGACACACATAAAGCACTAGAAAATTAGATTAGGTTCTTACTTTTTAATATCTTTTCTAGTAGATAAGGTGTTTCTTTCTGGAGACTCACCCTGTCAGTTATCTCCTGCACCTGCTAGAGAAAAACACGGGGACAAATTTTTTCCCATCCCCGCAGAAACTCTGGAGGAAGGTCACGAGTGGTGTTCCGCAAGGGTCGGTGCTTGGACCGCTGCTATTCAATGTATTTATAAATGATCTAGAAACGGGGATGAAGAGCGAAGTAATAAAATTTGCAGATGACACCAAGCTATTTAATGAGGCTAGGACTAAAGAGGACTGCGAAGATTTACAAAGGGACCTGAACAAACTAGGGGAGTGGGCAACGAGATGGCAGATGAAGTTCAATGTAGAGAAATGTAAAGTCTTAAACGGAGAAAACAGAAACCCAAGGTATATGATAGGAGGGCTGTTATTGAGTGAGAGTTCCCAAGAAAGGGACTTGGGGGTAATAGTGGACATGACAATGAAGCCGTCGGCACAATGCGCAGCGGCTGCTAAGAAAGCGAATAGAATGCTAGGAATAATCAAGAAGGGTATTACAAGAAGTTATCCTGCCATTGTATTGGGCGATGGTGCGCCCGCATCTGGAGTACTGCGTCCAATATTGGTCGCCGTACTTAAAGAAGGATATGGCAATACTCGAGAGGGTTCAGAAGAGAGCGACACGTTTGATAAAAGGTATAGAAAACCTTTCATAAGCTGAAAGATTAGAGAGACTGGGGCTTTTTTCGCTGGAGAAGCGGAGACTTAGAGGGGATATGATAGAGACTTATAAGATCACGAAAGGCATAGAGAAAGTAGAGAGGGACAGATTCTTCAAACTTTCGACAACTACAAGAACGAGAGGGCATTCCGAAAAATTAAAAGGGGACAGATTCAGAACCAATGCTAGGAAGTTTTTCACCCAACGGGTGGTGGACACCTGGAATGCGCTTCCAGAGAGTGTGATAGGACAGAGTACGGTATTGGAGTTCAAGAAGGGATTGGACAATTTTCTGAAGGAAAAGGGGATAGAAGGGTATAGATAGAGGGCTAGTATACAGGTCCTGACCTGATGGGCCGCCGCGTAAGCGGACTGCTGGGCATGATGGACCTCTAGTCTGACCCAGCAGAAGCATGGCTTATGTTCTTATGTTCTCGTCTTGTCCACGCAAGTTTTTTTCCTATCCCTGCCCCATTCCTGTGAGCTCTGTCCTCATCTGCACAAGCCTCAAACACTTTAAAATCATAAGTATTCGAGGATTGTGTGGTTAAGGCAGAGCTTACAGGAATGGGACAGGACAGGGACAAAACTCGTGGGGACGGGGAAAAATTTGACCCTGTGTCATTCTTTAGTGCCTGCCTACTGTCTCTATCAGAAAGTTTGAGTTCAAATTGAAATTTAGATGTCAATCAGATCTAAAGGGTATAAAGACTAATCTATTGCCTTCATTTGGGGACACTGATAAAAACATTAAAAATACAAATGTAGACACATGTAAAATCATGACATAATAAAACATAAATGCAAAATGTAAAACAAATGCATACTAAAAATCCATACATTGAAAGACATGGAAATATGCTTAAAAGAATACTTTAAAAAGCGTTCATGGATATAAATACATTAAAAAATCATCATGAATATGAACCTGTGGAAGCCACAATATACATAGATGAAAAATAAATAATTATAAAAACTATCATAATTAAAAGACCTACCAAATGACCATATGAAAATACATTCACAGACCATCATGAACATAGCTATATGGAAACTACAAAATGCATTAATTGAAAAACCAATATACATTGATCAAAGAAATGTATATCAAATGAATGAATAAATAAAGCTTCAGAGGTGCAAAATAAAGGAAACAAAAAGAAAGCAACTGAATAAAAAACAAGATGAAACTATATTGCACTGATTGAAAATCTAAAGTATCTTTTTTTTTTTAATTCTTTATTGATTTTTAATCAAAAACAGTGTCATACAAATGGAAAAACAGTAGGTATTACACACATTACACTAATATCTGTACAGGTAACATAAATATCATACAATAATTTCATTTTCTTGCATATAATAATAGCACAATATAACCTAATTTATAATACAAATGAAAAATAAAGTTACCCAAATATCACTATAAATATTTTCTCCCTTCCCTCCAACCCCCCACCCCCCCTGGATGTGTAAAGATAAATAAACCAAAGGAAAGATATGATGAAAATACCTCATTAAAACCCCTACACTCTGCGTTAATTCGTTCGTATCTGTATATAGTGCACACATTCACCCACCAAAAAGTATAATTTCTTCTATCATGGTTCTTCCAATTACTTGTAATCAATTGAATGGCTATACCTGTTAGGATCATAAATAGATGACTCTTATATTTATCTAGAGTGGGTTTCACATGTAAAATCATTCCACAAATTATAGCTTCATATGATAATGGAACATTTGACTCTAAAACTAGATTTATTTGTCCCCAGACTGACTTCCAAAATATTAATATAAACGGACAAAAATATAACAGATGATCCAAAGTCCCTATACCAATATGACAATGCCAGCATCTATTAGACTTAGAACTATTTTATTATCTTAATTAAGGGAATATATATAAAGCTTCAGAGGTTC
Source organism: Geotrypetes seraphini (assembly GCF_902459505.1). Lineage (NCBI taxonomy): Eukaryota > Metazoa > Chordata > Amphibia > Gymnophiona > Dermophiidae > Geotrypetes > Geotrypetes seraphini. Next base: position 18,431,080 of record NC_047085.1, read on the forward strand.
AGAGAACACAAATCCAAGGGAAAGCAACTGAATCCATGAAATGATTTCAGAGCAGAACAGAGTTGTAGTTTGGGGAGTTTCCCTGTACCCCTCCACATGTTTTTGTATATGAGGTTACAACCACGGACAACTCCGGTCTTCGAAGGCCGCAATCCAATCGGATTTTTCAGGATTTCCCCAATGGGTAATGCTAAAGAAAACAAAGGAAAATGATGACACTAAATTAACATGTTATTCTTCCTTATTCAGCTCAAGCGGGCCAATTGAGGCAATTAATATGGCAACACGGGCACATTCTCAGATTACATGCTCAGCTCCGTGATACTTTTTGCTTACTCTCGGGGGCGGAACCTTAGTGATCTGTTGTCCAATCGGAATAGTAGGAAAGAATGTCATCAGGGGTTCCACGGGAGATGTAGTGGGTGTGTTTATTGCAGGTTTGCTTTGGAAACTGATCAAATCAATATCCCCAATAGTCCGTGGTTCCCAAACCTGTCCTGGAGGACCCCCAGGCCAGTCGGGTTTTCAAGATAGCCCTAATGAATATGCATGGAGCAGATCTGCATTCCTGGCATCTCCATTATATGCAAATCTCTGTCATGCATATTTATTAAGGCTATCTTAAAAACCCGACAGGCCTGGGGGTCCTCCAGGACAGGTTTGGGAACCACTACCAATAGTGATAGAATATTTTACTTAAGGGATAGAACCGACTGTAATACTCAACAGGTAATATATGGAATTATATTCCCATGTGGACTTGGCCAAACGAGGAGGAAGAGCAAACAATGTATAGCCCAACATGTGAGTAATTTAAGGTTAGAGAAATTAGATCTCCCGTTGGTAGTCCATTGGGTGCAATATCAACATAGGGTGAATGATTTAAAGTTTATAATATTAATTACAGTTCACGTAAACCGAGGAGGCAACATTTCAGAAATTTTATTGAGGAAAGAACAAAAATTGATTTATTCATGGGGCACTGTTGAGCCCTATGGTTTGAACAAGGAAATAGAATGGCATTTGTTATGATTACCATCAGCTGAGTATAACGGTTAAAAGAGGGAGGTAGACTAAGGGGTCCTTTTATCAAGCTGCGGTAGGGGTTTAACGCGTGTTAAACCGCCTGCTGCGCTGGCCGCTAACACCTGCATTGAGCAGGCGTTAGTTTTTTAGCCGGCCACGGGGGTTAGGGCGTGATGAAATGTCCGACGCGTTAACCCTGCAAGCGCGTCTTGATAAAAGGACCCCTAAGTGATGTCATGATGCTGTAGTTCCTGTGCTCCTATTGCAGAGAGAGGTCCTGGTTTGGAGTTATCCCAACAGTGTGTGGTCTATAAACAATATATAATGAATGACAAGGTATGTTATTTATATAATAATGTATTGTTATGATAGGGGTATTGTGATGTGATTTGCAGTAATGATAATAAGAGAATATATATTGTAGAACATAGTTTAAATCTGAAGTTGGGAACAATCTAAAGTCCCTGATGACGCCGAACGGCGAAACACAGACCTGTGTAGGGCGTGTCTGTTCAGATTTTTGAAGATTGGAGTATGATGCATGAAGAAGGACTATAACAGAAAGAAGATAATTGGAAAAAGAAAAAAAGAAAATTAACACAGGATTGAAGATATAGTAGTATATCATACAGACTTTGATGCACTTTATGATTGGACTTTTAGCAAGGTGGTTGGGTAGAATGTGAATGTTTTAATATATTTATAAGGCATGAATTGTGTGTGGAGAAGGCGTTGTATAGGTATTTTATAGAAAGCAATAAATTTGTGAACACTTTTATTTGGGATAGTGGCAATAGTAATTTATTTATATTAAAGTATAGCTCTTCCTATTTATGTAAGTTATATGTTAATTTATGAGGGCTATTGAAGTGATATAAATCCTGCTGTCTTTTTTTTACAATGAATATGCATGAGATCTATTTGCATGCACTGCTTTCAATGCCTGTTCATTGGGGAAATCCTGAAAACCCGATTGGATTGCAGCCCTCGTGGACTAGAGTTGCCCATGTCTGGGCTAGCACCTTCTTTGGTACAAACTGAAGGGGGCAGCAGAGCCCTCTAGTGAAGGAGGAGGGATTCAAAAGCTGCAGTGGCTTCCTTCTGCACAGCTCGCGAGCATGGGGATATAACCCGTCCATCTGGAACAGGGGTCTCAAAGTCCCTCCTTGAGGGCCGCAGTCCATTCGGGTTTTCAGGATTTCCCCAATGAATATGCTTGAGATCTATGTGCATGCACTGCTTTCAATGCATATTCATTGGGGAAATCCTGAAAAACCTGACTGGATTGCGGCCCTCAAGGAGGGACTTTGAGATTCCTGATCTGGAATGACACACCTGTCTACTTGAAAAGGTATTAGCAAGGTAAGAACCTCATCTCTTTATTTACTTGATCCCCAAATATGAAACTGTTTGGCTTTGAAGAAGCAAGAGATGATAATCACATACTGTCGTTAGGCTGTTTTAATAACTTCAATATATTAAAAATATTGTTCTTCCTCTAGTGAGCAGACAATAATGATCATGTTTGTTTAGCAGGAGCACTGCATGTATGCTTTTAAGGGCTATGGCAATTTTTGCAAATATGTAAAATCTGTTTCCTACCAGTACAGTGGCAGCACTCATAAGAATCTGACACTTAGTGGATATTGATAAAAACTTCAGCCTTTTTTAATGGTCATTAAAGGGGCTATTTTATAACTGTGTTTATGGGTATAAAGCTTGCACATACTTTTTAAATGAAGATTTTTGCCAGATTTTCAAAAGATTGGATAAGGCCTGACTTAGTGCAGGAAGAGGCGGTCAGAGCGTACCGCGAGTGATTTTCTGCACTCGCGGCTGCTCTTCCGCTGCCCTCTTCAGTCTCCCCCATGAAAAACCGTATTCGCGGTTTTTCAAGATTCATGGGAACAGAGCCGTTGCGACGCATGCGCAGACCATCTTCTTTTCCTGTAGATAGTTTGCGTATGCGTTTGCTCTCAGCATAAGCGTGGGAGGGAGAGGGGGGGGGGGGGATCAATAATGCTGGGAGCGGAGGTTCTTAAAATACAGGCATGCTTGGAGGAGCACAAGGAAGCCCTCCGGTAAGAAGGGGGTAAGACACAGAAGAGTACACTTTAGCTCTTGTCTTCCTCCCTGCCCCATGAACACATGTTGGTTGCCCTAGAGCGGTCGCGCAACTCTTGTCACGCTAGGGAACAGGGAAATGCCAGGTCAGGGCATCATAACACCGCACGCTGAGATCAGCCGGGGCTGGTGGCGAGAAGTGCAGCCCCATGGGTTAAAACTGCGGGTTAAAAACACGGGCTCGCAGAGAGGCAGGGCTGCAAAGAGCAGGGCGGCATGACGGAAGAGAGCAGGGTGGCATGGCAGAAGAGAGCAGGGCAGCATGGTGGAAGAGAGCAAAGAGGCAGAGAACAGGGCACTTTTTTGATGGTTTCAGGGCTGCAGGGCTGGGATTTCAGGCAGAGAGCAGGACATTTGGAAAGGACGTGAGCGACTGATCCCCAGCAGTCGCTTCTTTTGATCGGCTAGCCCAGTCGGTGTTCCTGATGTTTTTTTTAGTGAATTGCTTCCTTCCTACATTGGCATGCCATTCCCCCTCATTTGCATGTGCAGATCGGATTGGGCAGGAATCGGATCGGGAGTAAGGTTAGTGAATCGGGCTGGGGTCGCAAAGTGATTATAAACCGATCGGTTTGCTTAGTGAATGTAGCCCTTGGAAAGTTGTTTGTTAAATCTAATTAGCGCTAGTAATTGCTTGTTAGTAGTCAATCAGTGCTGATTGGTTTGTTACACAATTACGTTGCTCTTGCAATTTGGCTGCATGGTTAAATTTGCATATATACTGTGGATTAGGGACAAAATAGGGTTAAAGTCATGCATAGAGCAAAGGCTTGGATTGGGTAGAAAGTTGAGTTCTAATTTCTTAAAACTATATAGGGAAATATATATATTCTTCAGAAATCTCTGAAAGCAAAAATACTAGTTTTGCATAAGAAAGTATGTCTGTCTGTTTCTTTTGCGCACCAGAGAATTTAGTGCATTTGCAAAATGTAAATACTGTAGTTTCAAAATATTCATGTCCACATCCAGGGAGAGAGCCAAAACGAAGTATGAAAAACTGCACATTAAACCAAACTACAAACTCCTACACTTCATCCCACCACCCTCTGCAAAGCAAAATAAACAGGAAATAAAATATTGTTGTTCTTTATTCTCTAACTCAGTGGCTCCCAATCCTGTCCTGGAGGACCATCAGGCCAATCGGGTTTTCAGGCTAGCCCTAATGAATATGCACGGAGCAGATTTGCATGCCTATCACTTCCATCATATGCAAATCTCTCTCGTGCATATTCATCAGGGCTAGCCTGAAAACCCGATTGGCCTAGTGGTCCTCCAGGACAGGGTTGGGAACCACTGCTCTAATTGGTATGTGCAGATGGGACTGCCAGTAATCTAATGAGCTGGGGAGGAGGGGCTTAGGACACTTTGGGGGCTTGCATTGTTTTGTTCAGATTATGAAGGAATTTGAGGGGGGAAAAAAAGGAGAGCTCATTTGAATAGGAATGATAATAGGTGTGACGTAGATTTCTTGGAAAATAGGATTGGTTTTGGATTGTAACTTGAATTGAACCAATATGACTGACCAATGAAACAGCATGACCTGGAGGTGCTGTAGACGGCAAATCTCCATGTGGTCGTGATTTTTATACTCTCTACTTCTCTGGGGCTGCCACTTCACCATCTGCTACAAGATCTATGGTACTCCCTGAAATTCCTCCTGGAATAGGAGAGCGCTTGCTGGGATTCTTGATTTCTGGTGGGAAAAAATAGAGGGTGTGGTGGCACGGGGTTAGAAACTGTAGAAAAATCTTGCGTCCAAAAAAGTACACCTAGCCAATGCATGCAGTTTGTGGCATTGATAGCAGGAAGAAAATGTGGCTATGATGAAGAACAGGGGTGCCCACTATTTTTGGGCTTGCGAGCTATTTTTAAAATGACCAAGTCAAAATGATCTACCAACAGTAAAATTTTAAAAAACACAAAGCACACGGTACGCAGAGAAAATGTTTAATTATCATTTATATTCTGCGGGTTTTCAAAGAGGTCAAGGCAGATGACTTTAAAATATTCAATGTCACCTCAGTAACAACTATACAAAAATAGAAAAATATATCCCCTCCCCTTTTACTAAACCTCGAGAGCGGTTTTTAGCGCAGGGAGCTGCGCTGAATGCCCCTTGCAGCTCCCGACGCTCATAGGCTCCCTGCGCTAAAAACCACTATCATGGTTTAGTAAAAGGGGCCTTAGTGCAAAATATAGACAGCAGATATAAATTCTCAAAACTGACACATTTTGATCACTAAATTGAAAATAAAATCATTTTTCCTATCTTTTTGTCTGGTGATTTCATGAGTCTCTGGTTGCACTTCCTTCTTCTGACTGTAAATCCAATATTTCTTTCTTTCTTTCTGCCCCCCCCCCCTTTTCTTTCTGTCTCTCTTTCTTTCTCTCTCCCCCTGTCCCCTCTTTATCTCTGTCATTCTTTCTCCCCCTGGCCCCCCGAGCCATTGCGCCGATTTCTCCACTTCCCCGATTCTTTCTCTCTCCCTGCCCCCACCCTCCTAAGCCACCACATCGATTTCTCCCTGCTTCCCCGAGCCAGGCCTGGCATGTACAAGCGCCGGACCCACAAGCCTTCACCTCCGATGTCAATTCTGACATTGGAGAGGAAGTTCCAAGCTAGCCAGGCAGCGATTGGTTGGCCCAGAACTTCTTCTCTGATGTCGGAATTGATGTTGGGGGTGAAGGCTTGTGGGTCCGGCGTTTGTATGCGCCTGGCCGGGCTCGGGGAGGCAGGAAGAACAAGATCGTAAAGGCAACGCTATCGACTCGCATTGCCTTTGCGATCTACTGGTCGATCACGATCGACCATTTGGGCACCCCTGATGAAGAAGCTTTTAGAACTAAGTATCTCTAGATCAATGGTCTCAAATTCATGGCCCGGGGACAACATGCGGCCCACCAGTTACTATTTTGAGGCCCTCAGTATGTTTATCATAATCAGAAAAGTAAAATTATACAGTTTCTTGATCATATGTTTCTTTAGCTATAAATTATTATTATTAAGACTTAGCCAAAAGGAAAGATTTATAAACTATATTAGAGTTTTACCTCATGCAAAATTGTCATTTCTTTAATAAGACATTAACTATTTTTTCTGAGGTCCAAATCAGTACAAATCCAAAATGTGGTCCTGCAAAGGGTTTGAGTTGAGATCACTGCTCTCTAGATCAAGTCCAACTGCTAAAGATCAGGCTAAAAACTTTTCAGATTGTTTTGAAAAATTTGTCAGCAACTTGGAGGCCTGTCAGAAAATACTTTCTCCTAAAGTAATTATTTTAGATGCTTTCAGCTCCTAACTCTCACTCACCGTAAGTTAATGATGTCCATCCCATCAGTTTTTCTGCAAGAAACTCCCCAACCCCTACATGTCCTATCTGCCCACATTAGCTTGTAAGCTCTTCTGAGCAGGGACAGTCTATTGCATATTAAAAGTATGCCTTTCAGTGCTATAGAAATGATAAACAGTAGTGGAAGCTTTTTGGCTAGCGGCCTCTCCTTTGGAAACAGTGATTACTATGGGAATGGGAGAAAAGGAGATCGATTCCACCCTGGGACGGTAGAGAAGGGTCACCCTTCAGTGGAACAGTGATTCTAAACAGAAAGAGAAGTGGTGTGTGTGTGGAGAGGGGTGGGGGGGGGGGAGAAGAAGGAGTTATCAATATGGCCTTGCTTTTGTAGCACAGATCCAATTTATCCTTAGTTTCTAATAACCCAGGTTAATAATAATAATAATTTATTTATATTCCGCCATACTGGGAAGGTTCTAAACGGCTAACGACAGGAAAGCAATACATACAATTTCTAATAAATACATCAAGATAAAATAAACATGTGAATAAAATTGGAAAGATATGTTAAAAAAGCAAAGAACATTAAGATACCAGCCTGTTGAATAGTTGTGTCTTTAGCAATTTTCTAAAATCTAAATAAGAAGAAGCTTCTAACATCATTTTGCCGAACCAAGTATTCAATTTGGCGGCCTGAAATTAAAACGTTCTCTCTCAGGACCAACAAGGGGCAATACAGTCTGAGCTCAAGCTCCAGTAATGACCAGGAGCGAGCTTTGCTACCGGGGTAATGGTCCCCAAGCCACAAAAAGTGTTAGAGCAGGCTGGCCAGGTAGGTGCGCTTTAAAAGGGCTACAGACTTCCCAGCTATAGACTTCTGACCCAAAAGGTCTGTGTCTTCTCCCAGGCAGAGCCAAGAAAGAAATGTAGATGACACCTTCTACAAAACTCACAACTAGAGGTGAATAATACACAGGTTCTAGATTTATATGCCTTTTGCACTAGAAATCACATTTCTAGATCATCACTTTTACAATCCTAATATTCCGCTGATCCATTGTGTTTAAATGTTTTTTGTGATCTACTGAGAATATATATAAAAAAAGAAAACCAACAGAAGCCCAAGTTAGTAACTTCCCTCAGAAATATTGTTGCATGGCACAGTCAAAGCACAGACTCAAATATGGAATCACTGCAGTCAGTCCAGGGGCAAATTCCAGTCAATTTGAAGTAATACGGGAAGAGGGGGCAAAAACTGTCAGATCATGATGCATAGCTGCTATTTCTGCAGAAGGGACTAGAGGTCTGCACGGGAACGGAAATCGCGAGAATCCCGCGGGGGTCCTGTGGGAATCCCCCCTAACCCACGGGACTCCCACGGGGACCCCCCTCTGGCCCACGGGACTCCCACGGCGATAGAAGGCTTTGGAAGCAGGGTTCGTCCATATAATATAATGGACATGTCAGCCGTAGTAAAAGAGGGGTTTATAAGTTAGTTACCTGAACAGAAAACAAAAAAAGGGTTCCACCAAAGAGATTCCACAAGGAAAACAGCAGCGCAAACACAAAAGAAACTGTGCAATTGATGATCCTGTCAGAAGTAATTGCTGCTTTTTATGGGAACGGGCGGAGATGGAGGTAATTCGTTGCGGGGATGGGTGGGGACGGAGAGGATCCTGACGGGAAGGGTGGGGACGGAGAGGATCCTGGCGGGGACAGGTGGGGACGGAGAGGATCCTGGCGGGGACAGGTGGGGACGGAGAGGATCCTGGCGGGGACGGGTGGGGATGGGTGGGATTTCTATCCCCGTGCAACTCTCTAGAAGGGACTTCCAGCAAATATCGGTCAATGGGATGTGAAGACTTGTACAGGCAAGACTCTTTGGTTTTTTATTCTTAGTATTTTCACAGAAACGTAACGCTCTCCTCCCCCACTATACTCAATTCACCAAACTCTATGTGCTATTCTTTTCCTTTATTATGGAGAGGATGCGGTATATAAACTTAAGGTTTAGTTTAGTTTAGTATTTGAATAATTCTGTAATTGTTCTTTTATGTTGAGAGTGTAGAATTGGTTCTGTGGATCATTGAAACAATCTCCTACCTTGATGTATTTTGGATTGTATTTTTTAGATAGCAGAATGTGAAAAATGTACAAGGGTGAAGACTTTTTAGAAGGCACCGTACCATGAAATCTGTTTCAGAATTGCTCGGCCCTAGGGCAGTGAACTCCTAGGTTACGTATTTTGATACAGTATTCGGTCTCAATATTTTTCACGAAGATGCCATCAGTACTATCTGTGAGCAATAAAGGGGTAAATTGGAGATATTGAACATCAATAATAGCTCATATTGGAATGTAACGCTCACTGAAAGGGCGACTTTCAATGCAGATCAAAAGTAGGAAAAAAAATACAAGGAGGTAAAGAAACTCACAATCTTCAATTAATCTCTGGAGGGTTTGTTATGCTTGTCGAAGTCTCAGTCTTACTTGCAGAATTGCATTTACGTATGTAAATAAAGTGATGAAGTTTCAAATAGGCTCTCCCTCGCAAGGGGGTCACAGAGAGGCTGATGCAAAAGCCTCACGACAAGGCCGAGTTAGTGGCAGCTCTGCTTAAAATAATCACACCAAAACAACTTTGGTATGCCATAAGCAATGAGCATGCGACTTACTGGTTGAAGCAGTCATACTGGCAGGGAAGCTCTCCTCTCGATGTTCAAAAGGGTTTTCTTTGGCTGCTACAAGTTTCAAGTTTAATAATAAATTTGATTAATCGCTTAGTTTTAATTCTAAGCGATGTACATATTAAAATACAGTGTTGGGGAGACAAAACAGTGCATTACAAAAACAGAGTCTTGCAGGGTAATTAACAAACTCGACAATACTAAACACAGAAGGAAAAAGCAGTAGAACTACAAATTATTTGATAGAAAGCAAGACATTTAAGGAAAAAAAAAACATAGGGAGAGTAAAGTTAAAAAGCTTCAATAAAATGATAGAGTCAAATTAAAATTGACTAAATAACTAATTTTCGAATGCCACCGAGAACCCTTGTGATGGATTAGGAATTGGTTATCTGTTAGAAAACAGAGGGTAGGGTCATTTTTCCCAATGGAGGAGAGTAAAGAGTGGAGTGCCGCAGGAATCCGTACTGGGATCGGTGCTATTTAACTTATTTATAAATGATCTAGAAATTGAAACAACGAGTGAGGTGATTAAATTTGCAGATGACACAAAGTTGTTAAAACGCATGCAGATTGTAAAAAATTGCAGGCAGACTGTAGGAAACTGGAAGACTGGGCGTCCAAGTGGCAGATGAAATTTAATGTGGACAAATGCAAAGTGCTGCATATTGGGAAGAAAAACCCACAGTTACCGGATGCTAGGGTCCACCTTGGGGGTTAGCGCCCAAGAAAAGGATCTGGGTGTCATCGAAGACAATACAATGAAACCTTCATCCCAATGAGCAGTTGCAGCCAAAAAAGCAAACAGGATGCTGGGAATTATAAAAAAAAGGGATGGTTAACAAGACTAAGAATGTCATAATGCCCCTGTATCGCTCCATGGTGTGACCTCATCTGGAGTATTGCGTTCAGTTCTGGTCTCCTTATCTCAAGAAAGATATAGTGGCGCTAGAAAAGGTTCAAAGAAGAGCGACCGAGATGGTAAAAGGGATGGAACTCCTCTCGTAAGAGGAAAGACTAAAAAGGTTAGGGCTCTTCAGTTTGGAAAAGAGACGGCAGAGGGGAAATATGATTCAAGTTTCAAGTTTTATTAGCATTTGATTGATCGCTTATTACAAACTAAGCGATGAACAATTTATTTTAAATAAATAGAATTTTCGAAGTACAACAATAAATTGGGTTCTGATACAAACAGACAAAACAGACTGACATGATACATAAGGAAAAAAAAGAAAACGGGAGGGAATAGTTACAATATTTAATCTTTTACATAATCTAAAAAAGAAGAAGAAGGGGCAGGAAAAAACATGTGGAAAGGGAATGTGAAAATTGGATAAAAAGTAATTTTAAAAATAGAAAATTAAATAAAATGCATTTTTAAACGTTAAAAGCATCTTTAAATAAAAAAGTTTTTAAAATGGTTTTGAATTTATTAAGATCTTTAACTTCTCTTATATAAAGTGGTAAATTATTCCAAGTTTGGGGGGCCATTACAGAAAATATGTCTAATCGTCTGGTGCCAATTATCTTCAAGGATGGAATCATTAATTGTCCTTGCGATGAAGAGCGGAGGGATCGTGTTGCATTGAAGTCTACAAAATCCCGAGTGGAGTAGAACGGGTACAAGTGGATCGATTTTTCACTCCGTCAAAAATGACAAAGACCAGGGGACACTCGATGAAGTTACAGGGAAATACTTTTAAAACCAATAGGAGGAAATATTTTTTCACTCAGAGGATAGTTAATTTCTGGAATGTGTTGCCAGTGGTAAGAGCGGATAGCATAGCTGGTTTTAAGAAAGGTTTGGACAATTTTCTGGAGTCAAAGTCCATAGTTGTTATTGAGAGAGACATGGGGGAAGCCTCTTCTTGCCCTGGATCAGTAGCATGGAATATTGCTACTCCTTGGATTTTGGTTAGGTATTAGGGACCTGGATTGGCCACCAGGAGAACGAGTTACTGAGCTTGATTGGCCTTTCGTCTGACTCAGTTACATTTTGTTTGAGTACAATGAGGATGAAAATACATTTTATTTCATTTCGTTCATTCAATTCTCTCTACTTTTCTCCCAAAGGAGCTCAGAACAGTTTACATGAATTTATTCAGGTACTCAAGCAGTTTTCCCTGTCTGTGCCGCTAAGCTCACAATCTATCTAATGTACCTGGGGCAATGGGGGGGATTAAGTGACTTGCCCAGGGTCACAAGGGGCAGTGTGGGTTTGAACCCACAACCTCGGGGTGCTGAGGCTGTAGCTTTAACGCACATTAAAGAATATAGCACACATCAGTGAACAATATAACAGTGCCAGACCAAAATGGGACATACTGTCTTTATGAAAGCATAGAAACTGCAGAGATTTTGTAACTCACAGTGTTTTGTTCTCCATTTTCAGAACCACTAAATATTTAGTTAAGACTTCCAGGATTTTCAGCAGCCATGGACTTAAATTTTCTCACTTGGCAGTTTGTTCATCTCTCTGGTATAAACACCAGAGCTGCATCAATGCTCCACCTAATCTCCATCATAAATCTTAAGGCTGACCAAAGAAGGAATGGCATAGCCCAGTGGCATTATTTATATACAGTTTCCTGCATTTTTTCCTTAGACTTCTTTTCCGTTGAAATATGAAATTAAGCAAGTGTGAGAGTCTAAAGGAAGTTTCCACTTCCCCTTAATGACATTCCCGGCCAGGGGAAAGTGACACGGGAGGGACAGTGCCAGGAGGGTATGGGCCAGGGAGTATGACAGCTAGGTTGAAGGGTAGCCACAAAGCCCCACGCTGCATATGCCTTCATCACATACGTGTGAACTGCTACAGCCAGGTAGGCCAAGTTCAGCTTGGGAATTTGCAGAACTGCATCTTTGATCCTGTTGGATACCGTGCTGTATATGCCATTTGCTAAGATTGTGCTGGTACTGACTGTCGAAAAAGTAATGTTTTTAAAGATTTTCTAAAAGTATAGAGAAAGCAGTTCTAATCTCAACAGGAAGTTCATTCCAAATTGAAGTAAAGAAGTATGTGAAAGAACGGGAAACATCGGCTAAAACCTTTGTTCCTTTAAGTCAGGGGTCTCAAAGTCCCTCCTCGAGGGCCGCAATCCAGTCAGGTTTTCAGGATTTCCCCAATGAATATGCATGAGATCTATTTGCATGCACTGCTTTCATTGTATGCTAATAGATCTCATGCATATTCATTGGGGAAATCCTGAAAATCCGACTGGATTGCGGCCCTCGAGGAGGGACTTTGAGACCCCTGCTTTAAGTGAAAGCAAAGAGAGTTTATACAGTTGAGAAATTCTTGGTTTTGTAGTTCGTAAAGATTAAAACAAAAGGGGAAAAAGCTCCATGTAAGATTTTTAATGTTATGCTTTCACATTTAAATTGAGTTCTAAACTAAACCGGAAGCCAGTGAAGACCCTTCAGAAGAGAGGAGACATGGTCATATTTCCTTTTTCTATAGATCAATTTAGCTGCCGCGTTTTGAATCAGTTGTAATCTCTTCAAATTACCCTTACTCAAGCTGACATTTACCCATGGTGATTTTGGAAAGCAGCAGATGTGTGATGGCCAGTAATTCTGTGCAGTGCCATAACTACATCCCTCTTAAGTTAGGCCATCGTGGGTGGTTGGTCCTTTTAAAATTAGTCTATGTGAAATTTGATGTGTGTATGGTTTGTATACTGGTGTTGCCTTGTGTGATACATGTTTACCTTGCAGTGTTCAGTTTAGCTCAATGTGGTGTTTGTCCACATTCAGGTTTCTTTGCATTTGCAAGCCTGGCGGGTGCCAATCTCATTCTGCACAACTCTATACAAAGCCAGGAGAATTTTTCTGTCAAGCAGTAGACGTAGTGATGCACTTGCTTGTAAATCTCTGTTTTTCTTGTAGAACGTTATATAGTAATTGGTGCAGTGCATTGGGTGTGAAAGCCACCGCTGCTGATTTCGTGCTTTGACTTGTCATAAATCTGATTGAATCGGTTCTGTGGTCGCCTTTTGCTCTTTCTTTCCTGTCCTCTGTGTCTTAGATTAATTTTGGGTCCCAAAAACGCACTAGGACTTATTTTCGGGGATGTCTTATTTTTTTCATGTACAACAATCATTTCTCCCTTCCTCTCTTCTATCCCAGTTCTTCCTCTTTCCTTTCTCCCCCCCCCCTGCCATCTTTCCTTCCCTCTCACCCATCCCTTTTTGCAGCATCTTTCTATCCCTCCCTCCCATTCCCCCTGTGCAGCAGAACCCCCACCGACCCTTCCACGTGGGACTGACATACCTCCGCTCCGCGGCCCCCTAAAGTAGTAGGGGTTGGGGTTGCTGAATTGACGAGTCTGACTTTTTTCAGCACTAATGTCAGGGATGGAGTCAGGGAGTTTTGGGGACATTCGGGGATTAATCATAACTAGGGCTTATTTTTGTGGTAGGGCTTATATTAGGAGCATCTTTAAAAATCATGCTAGGGCTTATTTTCGGGGAAATAGGGTAGGTATGTCTTTTGGGACAAAATCCTTAACGCTTTGCTAGAATTCAGAAATGGATCCTCTCTTTTTTTTTTTCCTCACTCAGTTTGTTCTCTGTCACTGCTCATCGGCCCACGTTATTAGGCACCATGGGACTCCTAAGTGAAGTGCAGGCTCCATTGAGCAGTTTTCTCTTTTTAATTTCTTAAGCTGTTTCCGATGACTTTTTAATATGTGTGTACAGTTGGCAGAGCCAGATTAAGGCATAGGCAAACTCGGCATGTGCCTCGGGCCCAAAGGTTTAGGGTGGGGGTGGGGCCCTGTCAGATAGTGGTAGTAGTGTGGCGTGCAGTGGTTAAAGCTACAGCCTCAGCACCCTGGGGTTGTGAGTTCAAACCCATGCTGCTCCTTGTGACCCTGGGCAAGTCACTTAATCCCCCCATTGCCCCAGATAGATTGTGAGCCCACTGGGACAAACAGGAAAAAAATGCAGACAGGGAAAAATGCTTGAGTACCTGAATAAATTCATGTAAACCATTCTGAGCTCTCCTGGGAGAACAGTAGAGAAAATTAAATGAATGAATGAGTGAATAGTTTGAAAAGCTTCAGCCTCTGATAACCAGAGCTGGTATTGTGATGTCATAATGCCTCATTCCACCAATGCCTAAGAGCCAACCTCATCAATGATGTCACAATGGCTGGATTGTCCTTTACTTGGCTCACTTTTACTACATTTTGATTTCTAGAGTGGCGCAGTGGTTAAAGCTACAGCCTCAGCACTCTGAGGTTGTGGGTTCAAACCCATGCTGCTCCTTATGACCCTGGGCAAGTCACTTAACCCCCTCTTGCCCCGGGCTGAGATTAGATTCATGCACCTGCCTAAATTCACATACAACTTTCGTTAACGTAGTCCCCTTATTTTCTTTCTGCCTCCTGTTACTCCATGATGCACCTCTGCTTTACACCCTGTGTTGTGTATAAAGATGTTTTATTGCTTATTGTATTAGTCTTGTAAGTAACCTGCTCTGCCATACCATGCTCTGTTGTTTTAATATTTATTCTGCTGAAATTGTCTATTGCATGTGTCCACATTGGTTTTTTTTTGTATACCACGTTAGGTGGTTTTCTTCAGAAAGGCAGTAAATAAATCCTAACAAATAAAATAAATGAATAAATTTATTCTCTAAGATTTTTATATTCAATTCTATAGGATGTTTTGCTTGCTGGGAACTAGAAATATAAAAACATTGCGTCAAATGAAGGCCAAATGGCCCATCCCGTCTTTACATAAATTCCACTTTTGCAAGGCATAAGGAGGAGCTACTTACTGTATGACTGATAACTTTCTATATATTGAGGTTTGAATTAGGCCTGCATCAATTACATCACTAGAACATGAGTTGCCATACTGGGACAGACTGAAGTTCCATCAAGCCCAGTGTCCTGTTTTCAATATTAGCCAGCCCAGGTCACAAGTACCTGACAAGATCCCAGATTTTAAGCTGCTTATCCTAGGAATAAGTAGTGGATTTATCTTAATGATGGCTTATGGACTTTTGTTTTATGAAATTATTCAAACCCTTTTTAAACTCTGCTAAGCTAACTGCTTTCACCACAGTCTCTGGCAACAAATTCCAGAGTTTAATTACACGTTGAGTGAAAAAATATTTTATCTGCTTTATTTTAAATTTTCTACTTAATAGCTTCATTGCACACCCCTAGTCCTAGTAGTTTTGGAAAGAATAAACAAGCCATAAGTTATAGGCTACGTGATACTGGAGTTCCCCCAATGCGTAGTTAATAATTTCACATGCTGTCAGAATAACAAATCAGGCTCCTATATTTCCCCATCATTTTTTATGGGTTATTTATTTATTTTTTGCTTTAAGACAGTCGGCAAATGGGAACTAAGAACTGCATTCACTGTGTATAATGTAGGTTTTTTAAGACACTGGCACAGCCAGAATCAGCTTAGATGTTCACAGCACAGGCACAACAGCGGAGCTGACTTATAGCCTTGATGACAGGGACACAGCTGCAGAGCCACTCTCTTTCCTTTGAATGCTGAAACAACCAGAAAGCCAATTTATTTTCCACTTTCGCAGTTCTGGCATTACTCCAAGCCATGTGAAGTTTTTCCTCTGCTAGCTGGCTAACCACTCGTGCAAGGCGTTAAGGCAACTGTGTCCTAACTGGACTCCCCCCCCCCCAACACATTCATTTTACAACCTGCCTGACTTCTCCCTTGGATTTAAAGTCATTCGTAACTGCTTTAATCCAATCCAAGTCAGTATTTCTGCCATGATTCAGGGCGGATCACAAGTTACGAAGTAACCAGAGTTTTGTTAAGAGTTACAGTAACTGAGACTATAAATATAATCAAACACATTACATAAGGCATTCTGTCAGAACCCATATAATTAAAAAAGTAATGTGTTATAAGTACTTTTCAGAACATAGAGTATGATACTACTTATGCTTATTTTTAGATGTGCACAGCGCCATACACAGACTTGTAAGAGGCAGACCCTGTTCAGTAAGCTTGCTGTAGCCATGGGAGACGATCACAGCAAATTAGAAATTAGGAGTTTTCACTTATTATAGGAAATATTTTTTAAAAAACTTGAGTATTAAACAAGTGAACAAAGCTAGTCTTTACTCGTGGCTTGGATTTGAACAGGGCCAGCAAGATGGAGGGAATGAAGTAGGTAGTGGAGAAAGGTATAGATAAAAGTGGTTTACCTGAAGAACAGAGTTCCTAGGGAGGGGGGGTATAGGGAGAGAGGAGAAGAGAGATGCTACTGATGATCCAACAGACCCGCCAAATCCTGTCGCTTCCTCCTCTATAACATTACCAAAATCCGTCCTCTTCTCTCTGAACACACGACCAAAACACTTATCCACGCTCTCGTCACCTTGCGTCTAGACTACTGCAACATACTTCTGTCGGGCCTCCAGTGCACCTGTCTCTCGCCTCTTCAATCCGTTCAAAATTCTGCTGCATGACTCATATTACGTGAGAGCCGCTATTCTTACATTACCCCTCTCCTCAAGTCGCTTCATTGGCTCCCCGTCCATTTCTGAATACAGTTTAAACTCCTCTTGCTGACTTACAAGTGCTCTCAATGTATAGCCCTTCAATATCTCTCCTCACTCATCTCCCCCTATGCTCCCCCCACCCCATGATCGCCGCTCATCAGGCAAGCCACTCTTATCTGTACCCTTCTCTTCCACTGCCAACTCCAGACTCCGTCCCTTCTTTCTTGCAGCGCCGTATGCCTGGAACAGGCTGCCTGAATCAATATGTCGTGCTCCCTCCCTGGCAGCATTCAAATCGAAGCGAAAAGCCCACTTTTTTGAAACTGCCGACGCCTGTGCACTTCCGGGTGTCTCGAGCTGAGAACACTAGGTTTAGTGTGTCCCGGCTCGAAAAAGTTTTTGAGACACTGCTCTAACCAGATCATTAAAATCTTCTTGAGTTAGCAGGTGAGGTTGTTTTTCATCCACTTCAGGTTCATACAACTCTTCCACAGCAGCAGAAGCACATTCTTTATCAGAACTTTCGGCACATTGTGGCCAGGGAGTATGCTCTGTGTGGTCTAATAAGCAAAAATATTCCCTCAAACCCATATCAAAAAGACACAGAGCGGCCCCACTCCTGGGATTACAACCAGTCCTTCCCCACCCACAGAGAAAGGGGATAGAAACAGAAAAAACATAAACAGATCTCCCAGCAGTAAGTATTGTCCAAAATACACTATCTCAGTTCTCAGAAGCAAACCCAAACACAAAAGTAAGGCAAAAACTTCCAGCCAAACAATAAGGCAATTTTTAATTCACTTGCCTTTAGTGCAGCAGACATCTATAGGCAATATCTTACTGGGCAGTTCATAGTATGGCTCCAACTCCTGGTTTCCAGGCTCCAGCTGCTCTGATCCAGCCTCTGTCTGGTCCATACATTCTGGCTGCTCCTTGCCATCCAGAACTCTCATCCCTGAGCACTCCTGCCTTGCTTGCTGCTTCTCTCTCCACCTCTCTAGCTGTTCTGATTTCTGATGTAAAAGCCTGCAGCCATGCCCAAAACCTCAGGTGCAAAGGCTTTCCTGATGGTTCTAGTCTCAGCTTCCACATGACTACTGGGAACAGAGCTAGCAGGCAGATCTGCTCTTCTGTTCTCTCTAGAGCACAGGTGTCAAAGTCGGTCCTCGAGGGCCAGAATCCAGTCGGGTTTTCAGGATTTCCCCAATGAATCTGCATGAGATCTATTTGCATGCACTGCTTTCAATGCATATTCATTGGGGAAATCCAGAAAACCCGACTGGATTCCGGCCCTCGAGGAGGGACTTTGACACCCCTGCCTAGAGGACAAGGATGGAACATACTCAAAATTGTGTGCTTAGGGTGTTAAAGTGTGCTGTTTCAGGTGAATCATGTTCTGACGTGTGCACTGCTCTGGGGACAAACCTAGCGGGAATAGGTTGAATACCACAGGTGACATAACAGAAATTATCAGGATGGTTAACACAACCTCATCTGTTCATAATAATTCTAATATCTTAGACAAAAACAAACAAAATATAAAAATTCACAGAAAGTATTACAATCACTTTTTAGTATAAACTTTCAAACTACTGGTATATGTGATTGATGAGCTGTCCTAAAATGCAGTATTGTGTTACAGAAACAGCAAAATACTAACGCTTCACGGTAGTGTTATTGCCGAAAATGATATAAACACAAACTGACGCATACCGTATATACTCGAATATAAACCAGGATTTTGGGGCCAAAAAATTGATCCAAAAATGGAGGTCCCTGTTTATATTTGGGTCATTCCCCAGTGACCACCCGAAACCTTCCCGGACTTCCTGCAGGCCTGCCTTAGGCCGGGACAGGAGGGATCCCTCCCGTCTCCTGCCCTGGCCGACAGTAATAATTACCACCCTCTCTCTTTCCCTCCCTCGCGTGCCTGTTCCCTGGTTGTCCAGCGTGTATCCCGCGCTGAAATCCTGAAGATTGTAAAGGTAGTAGCCAGCAGCGCACCCGGGCTGGCATGCAGGAGCGAGCTTTTCATGCTCCTTGCCAGCCATGCACCACTCCTTGATAGGCTGCTGCAAGTTCTCGCGCCTAATATTTAGGTTCCATATATAGAATTAGGCCCTAAGTTCCTAACTTATTTTCCCCACCTTAATCTTTGCTGCCTCCCGCTCTTTAAGATTTTAGTGACATTTTGAATAAAAATTGATTCTGAATAAAAATTGATTCACCCACTCAACCCCTGAAAATTTTCAAAGAGGCCATTTTACGATCATAACTCTCAAAGTAATCCTTTGAATCCTTTGAATATCAGGCCCTTAGGTCATTTTAGAAAGACTTTTTTGCAAATAAAGCCTTCCTTATATGTGGAAAAGGGGCATTTCTGAAATCATGTTGCTCTGTGCACATGTTTAATTGCTTACACCACATGTGTCAAACACAAGGCCCGCAGGCTGAATTTGGCCTGCCTGGCCTTTTTATCTGGCCCGTGGCAATGCTCTTGAACTTCCCCTCCTCAGAGCCCAGCATGTCCTCCCTCCCACACCGGTCTGACGTTACCGTCATGCCAGAAAGTCTACTGGCTCCGGCAGCGATTTGGCAGTGTTGTTCATGGCTCCCCCTCCTGCCTTCCGTCCGCCGTGGTCCACCCGGGCGGAAACAGGAAGTTGCTTGTCATTGGAGACAGAACGCGGCAGGTGAAAAGCAAGAGGAGGAGCCACGTACAACACTCCCAAATCGCTGAGGCTGGCAGATTCCTCGGCTTGGCGGCAACATCAGACGCGCTGTGAGGAGAGAGGGACCGGCGCAGGAGGGAAAGGCAAGCTGGGCTGTGAGGAGAGTGAGATGAAGGGAGAGACGTTGGACAAGCGGTAGTGTGGAGGAAGAGGGTAAAAGATATTTTAAGGGAGAACTGTTGGGAAGAGATAGGGAGAAATGGTGGACCTGGGGGGAGGGAGGGAGGCAGGCAGACAGGGGGAGAGATGGGATGGGGGCACTTGGGAAGAGAAAGGGAGAGAAGTTGGATTTGGAGGTGGAAGGGTGGGAGAATTGTTAGGCCAGGGGGTGGATGGGAGAGAGAAATGCAGCATCTATTTTTTTTCCTTCCGTCTCATTGTTCAGCATCAAGGGGGGAGGGAAGAAGAACAACAGCAGAAAAGAGAGGGAGCAAAATGTTGGATCAAGAGGAGAGAGAGAGAGAAGGAAATAGAAGGCTGGGGAAGGAATGAGATGGGAAATGGGAGAGCTACAGAATAAGAGAAGATGGAAAATTGATAGGTAGCTGAAAATTAGAGAAGGATGAGAAAGAGGGCAAGATTTGAGTGGACAGAGGCAGAAAAGAAAAATGAGAAAATCAATATGTTGGAGACAGGGACTGGAGCAAGAGAGAAGAGGAGAAAAAAAAATGGACAGCAGACACTGGAAAGAGAATTAGAAGATAGACAAAATCAGAAAGAGAAACTGGGACCAAAAGCAAAATGGCCAGACAACAAAAGATAGAAAAAATAATTTTATTTTCTCTTTTGTGATTACAATATGTCAGATTTGAAATGTACATCCTGCCAGAGCTGGTGTTAGACAGCAAGCATGAACTAGGACCTAACAGAGAGGAAAAGTCTTTTTTTATTTATTTTGTAGCTGGCGTGGGGTTGGAGAGGTTGCATTCCTATACTTATACTAAGACTAACCCCCTCCTTTGTTAGCGCGCAGCGTGGGTTTTGGCGCCGGCGGCGACAATTGATCTGATGCTCACAGAAGTCCTGTGAGCGTTGGAGCTGCCACCGGCGCTGGGGCCCATTCTGCGCATCAGCAAAGGAGGGGGGTAAGTATCTTAATAAAAAAAAATCTGGCCCACGATTTAGCCTGTGTTTTAGATTTCGGCTCCTCGTGTGATTTGAGTTTGATACCCCTGGCTTACACCATCAATAATGTGAGTATTTATACATTTGCTGTGGGGGTAAAGTTGAAGCAGAGTGAATTGATAAACGTGCTCTACCTTAGGATGGAGTCGGAATCAGAGTTGCGATATGAGTGTGCCTTATAAAATGCACTTCTACATGGCACAAAGTGTACACAACATTTACACCTTCCTCAGAGCGAGAATAAATTTGTAGATTTGCTTGTTTTCTGGGTGCTTAATTTGAAAAAGCACCTATGATGCCTTTATAAGTTAGGTATGTTTTTCAAAATTGTTTTAGGTGCCCTGTTAATAAAATTCCCCTCCAAACATTTTTTGAATGGCTAATTATTGTGCATTTTTTCCCCCCAATAAATATGTACTACATATGGGAGCTTTTTGTTTTTACTTTTCAAGAGATAAATTATGGAGATTTAAAACAATATTTAGCTAAAGAGGAAGCAATAATTTTCTAGTATTTGTATAAATCATCCAAACAGCAAGCTGTGTTTCCCTTTGATCCCTCGGTTTTTAATTTAGGACAAGCTGCTTGATACGCCTCTGGCATAATATGATTCTGCATTTCACCAGCACCCGGCACGGCTATTTGACTGTATTCTCTTTGCCCAGTAACTATTGGCAAAGCAGAATAGAAAAGTAAAAGTAAGATTCCTGCTTCCTACTCTATTTCTGTAGTCTTGCAGCACCACTGATGGCTTTAATTGTGTAGTATGGAGAGTTGTGTGGTTAGGAGCTTGAAGAAACTCACCTTTTCCTGTGTCTAACACAGTAAAAAATGGTGTCATATGGTGAATGTGTTCATGCTATGTGTGTCCTAAGGGATCTGACCAATTGAAATCTTAGGCCACTCCCAGGCATCTCAGAATGCACTGGGAAAGAGGCCTAAGATTTCGGTTGCCCAGGTGCCTAAGGCCCCTCCTATTGGCCAATCGGGGCGTTAGGCCCCTTGCCTGTGCATCCCAGGATGTACCGGGAAGGGTAAGGCCCCGCCATTCTGTGGAGGTGGACCTGCTGGCCAGAGGGAGTAAGCATCCCTCCGGCTGGCCTATGAAAAATAGGTACTGGTGGGGTCTTGGGGGATGGGGTAGTTGGGATGGGGGCATGCCTTCAAAGGGGGGGGGGGGTTCCGGCAGGATGGACTAGGCATCCCTCCTGCCAGTGATCTTTGGGGGGTAGGTGGGGTTCCGGAAGGAGCGAATGGGCATCCCTCCTGCTGGGGGATGTCTCGGGGGTGGGGGAGGTAGGAGGAATTTGGCACTCCTCCTGCCACGGACAGATGAGGATGGGAGGGGGGGCTTGGGAGTTCCGGCAGGAGGGAGCGGGCATTCCTCCTGCCAATCAACTTTGGGGGAGGTTGGGGCTGGGTTCCCTGCTGCGACCACTAAACTGATCGAGGCAGGAAAATTCCTTTGCCACAGTCGGCTGAGCAACCGCGTCTATTTGAAATGTAGACCAGTATTTTGCTAGCCTACATTTCAGGTGCCTATCGTGGCCCTAGGGAGATGCCACACCCACACCTAGCCTTGGGTGAACTTAAGCGGTCCTACATGCTTTCCTAGGCTCACAAAAATGTCTATAATGTAGGTAACCTGCCTTGGGGTGTGTTTGGTTTTTTTAAAAAAACGCACGTCCCTATTGGCTGGTTAGACAGTGGTAGGTCGCCTACAATCAAGATGCCATTTATAGAATTTGCCCCTTAAAGCCTACAAAATAGGTCATGGCAACTGCTGCAGCGGTAATTTTTTTTTTTTTTTAAGGTCGTAAACTAATGGAAATATTAGTGCATGACTTGTTCAAAAAAATTTCCTCAAGACAAATATAAATGTTATAAATCTGAACAGAACCACAGTAGCACCACTCAAAGCTCAAAAAGCTTTCATAGTCTCCAAGCTTTATGTATCCTCTTCATTGTTTATCATTTATTGTTCTTGATATTGCGCTAAATCAAGGTGATTGTTCAAAACTAATATTTCTATTGCACTAGAATAGAAGATTGGGTTACCTTTGCTAATCTTTCTTGTAAACATTAATATCAGTCTTGATGCCTGTCTTGTCAATTTGTTAGCCTCCTTTCTGTCTCAGACATGTCTGGAATGTTAGTCGTCTCAGTTACTTCTACTGTCCCTTATGTTCAGGGAGAAGAATTTATTGCAGTAGTGAATAATTTGCAAATTCAATAACTTTTGAATTATTGATGCAGGTTGCACAGAAGTTTCATTTCACCTTGTTATGTGTTGAACAGCCCAGTTTTTCCATTTTAATTAATGCTGCTTTTGTTGAACAGAATTTGTTATCTCAGGGAGAATCCCCGTGTCCCCTCTCTCTCTCTCTCTCTCTCTCTTTTTATACTCACTCTAGAGTCTAGACCAGGGGTGCCCACACTTTTTGGGCTTGCGAGCTACTTTTAAAATGACCAAGTCAAAATGATCTACCAACAATAAAATTAAAAAAAAAAACACAACGCACACTGTACGCATACAATTGTTAATTATCATTCCTATTCTGGGGTTTTTTCAAAGAGGTCAAAGGAGATGACTCTATGCACTGTCACCTCAGTAACAACCATACAAAAATAGACAAATACCCACCCCCTCCCTTTTTACTAAACCACGATAGCAGTTTTTAGCGCAGGGAGCTGCGCTGAATGCCCAGCGCTGCTCTCGACGCTCATAGGCTCCCTGCGCTAAAAACCTCTATTGCGGTTTAGTAAAAGGGGACCATATTGTAAAATATAGAGAGCAGATATAAATTCAGACACATTTTGATCACTAAATTTAAAATAAAATCATTTTTTCTACCTTGTCTGGTGATTTCATGAGTCTCTGGTTGCACTTTCTTCTTCTGACTGTGCATCCAATCTTTCTTCCCTTCTTTTAGCCTGTATGCTTCCTCTCTTCCTGACCTCATTCCCCCCCCCCAATGTTTTCTTCTTCTCTCCTTGCCCTCTCTTTCTTTCTCTCTTCATGCCCCCATTCTTTTTTTCTGTTTCTCTTCTTTCCTTCTGTCTCCCTGCCTGCCCTCTTTCTCCCTCCCTGCCCACCCACAAGCCACTGCTTCTGCCGCTGCCATCGGATAACAGGCCCCCAAAGCCGCCCGCCGCCGGCCAAGCTCTCCTTGCTTCGGGCCCACCAGCATTCCTCTCCCCGACGTCAATTTTGCCGTCGGAGAGGAAGTTCAGCTGGCCAGAACTTCCTCTCCGACGGCACAATTGAGGTCGGGAAGAGGAAGGCTGATCGGCCCAAGATCGACATTTTGGGAAAAATGCTGCCGGATCCTGCCTTTGAGGAAACAGAAAGTAGGCAGGACCTGGCAGCAAGAAGAGCAAATCGCAAGCTTCACTGACCTGTCTCCCGCTTTAGCCCGCGAACAGGGTTCTAACATGTGCGTGCCGGCTTCCCTTCTTACCCCCTCCCCCTCCCCGGACATAACTTCCGGTTTCAGAGGGAAGCGAAGGGAAGCCGGTACAAGCACATGTTAGCCCCCGGAGCATAAGTTCTCCAAGCCTTTTTTTGTTTTTTATTTTAAATGTTGAGCAGCGGAGGCAGCAGCAGAATTCAGGAGCGGGCCAGTCAGGAGGGGAAAAAAGAGAAGGGAAGAAGGGAACCCGTTCTGC
The DNA here is from genome assembly GCF_902459505.1 of Geotrypetes seraphini. Classification (NCBI taxonomy): domain Eukaryota; kingdom Metazoa; phylum Chordata; class Amphibia; order Gymnophiona; family Dermophiidae; genus Geotrypetes; species Geotrypetes seraphini. The sequence continues at coordinate 18,455,228 of NC_047085.1, forward strand.
GATCGACTGGGGTCGCCTGAGCAAGCGACCTGTCGATCGCGATCGACGCGTTGGGCACCCCTGGTCTAGACTGACTCACTGTTTTGATACAGACTGAGAAATTCTAGCATAACCCAGAGTGAGAGGAGGAGGAGGAGCAGCAGAAGAATATGTAAATTAGACTTTCTACAGACTTTGCAGTAAAGGAGGGTAAATACCGTTGGTCATAAAAACATAAGAATAGCCTTATTGGGTCAGACCAATGGTCCATCTAGCCTAGTAGCCCGTTCTCAGGGTGGACAATCCAGGTTCCTAGTGCCTGGTCAAAACCCAAGGACTTGCAACATTCCATGCCACCAATCAAGCGCAAGCAGTGGCTTCTCCCAGATCTTTCTCAATAACAGACTATGGACTTTTTCTCCAGGAAATTGTCCAAACCTTTCTTAAAACCAGTTACGCTATCCACTCTTTATCACAACGTCTGGCAATGCGTTCCAGAGCTTAACTATTTTATGAGTGAAGAAAATTTTCTTCTATTGGTTTTAAAAGTATTTTCCTGTAACTTCATCGTGTCCCCTAGTCTTTGTAATTTTTTACAGAGTGAAAAATTGATCCAGTTGTATCTATTCTACTCCACTCAGAATTTTGTCGACTTCAATCATATCTCTCCTCAGCTATCTCTTTTCCAAGCTGAAAAGTCTTAACCTTTTTAGTCTTTCCCCATACGAGAAGAGTTCCATCCCCTTGATCATCTTGATCTCTCTTCTTTGAACCTTTTCTAGCGCTGCTATCTCTTTCTTGAGCTAAGGAGACCAGAATTGAATGCAATACTCCAGATGAGGTCGCACTATGGAGCGATACAGGGGCATTATAACATTCTTAGCCTTGTTAACCATCCCTTTTTAAAAATAATTTCTAGCATCTTGTTTGTTTTTTTGGCCGCCGCTCTAGATTGGGTGGAAGGTTTCATCGCATTGTCTACGATAACACCCAAATCCTTTTCTTGGATGCTAACCCCCAAGGTGGACCCTAGCATCCGGTAACAGTGATTTGGGTTATTCTTACCAATGTACATCACTTTGCATTTTTCCACATTAAATTTCATCTGCCACTTGGATGCCCAGTCTTCCAATTTCCTAAGGTCTGCCTGCAATTTTTCACAATCCACATGTGTTTTAACAACTTTGAACAGTTTAGTGTCATGTGCAAATTAATCACCTCACTCGTTCCAATTTACAGACCATTTATAAAAAAATTTAAATTGTACTGATCCCAGTACAGACCACTGCGACATTCCACTGTTTACTAACCTCCATTGAGAAAAATGACCATTTAAACCTACCCTCTGTTTCCTATCCGATAACCGATAAAATCTGGTTGAGTGGAAGGTGACAGAGGGTAGTGATCAATGGAAATCGCTCTGAGGAAAGGGATGTTACCAGTGGTGTGCCTCAAGGTTCTGCTCTTGGGCCTGTTCTTTTTAACATTTTTATAAACGATATTGCTTCAGGGCTGTCGGGTAAGATTTGCCTCTTTGCGGATGACACCAAAATCTGCAATAGAGTAGACACCCAGGATGGTGTAAATAACATGAAGAAAGACCTGGCGAAACTTGAAGAATGGTCTGAAATTTGGCAGCTAAAATTTAATGTTAAGAAATGCAAGGTCATGTATTTGGGCTGTAAAAGACCGAGAGAAATGTACAGTTTAGGGGTGAAGAACTTATGTGCACAACAGAGCGGAACGTGAGTGTGATTGTATGTGATGATCTTAAGGTGGCCCAACAGGTTGAAAAGGTGACGGTGAAAGCTAGAATGATGCTAGGGTGTATAGCAGGGGTGCCCACACTTTATGGGCTTGCGAGCTACTTTTAAAATGACTAAGTCAAAATGATCTACCAACAATAAAATTTAAAAAAAACACAAAGCACACTGAAAGGCAAAGAAAATGTTAATTATTCATATTCTGGGTTTTTTAAAGAGGTCACGGCAGATGACTCTATGCAATGTCACCTCAGTAACAAAATACAAAAATAGACAAATACACCCCCTCCCTTTTTACTAAACCACAATAGTAGGTTTTAGCACAAGGAGTTACGCTGAATGCCTCGCGCTGCTCTCAATGCTCATAGGCTCCCTGCGCTAAAAAACGCTATTGCGATTTAGTAAAAGGGAGCCATAGTGCAAAATATAGACAGCAGATATAAATTCTCAAAACAGACACATTTTAATCACTAAATTGAAAATAAAATCATTTTTCCTACCTTTGCTGTTTGGTGATTTCATGAGTCTCTGGTTGCACTTTCTTCTTCTGACTGTGCATCCAATCTTTCTTCCTTTCTTTCAGCCTCCTGTATGTTTCCTCTCCTCCAGACCTCATTCTCTCCCCCAACTTTTTCTTTCTGTCTCCCTGTTCCCCCTTCTTTCTGTCTCCCTGTCTGCCCCCTTTCTTTCTTTCTCCGTGCCCTCCCCCAAGCCACTCAGTTTGCCGCCACCGCCATCGGGGAACAGCCCCCAAGCCACCGCCGTCCCAAGCTTTCCCTGCAGAAGCGTCACGCTGACCAGCATTCCGCTCCCTGACGTCAATTCTGACGTAGGAGAGGAAGTTCCGGGAAAACAAGGCATTTCTCCTCATTCCATCCAGCCTGAGCCCCATCTCTCCTTGATCCAGCATTTCCCTTCTGTGTCTGTCAGAATTACCATTCCACCTATTTTCCAGCATCACTCTTCTTTGTGTCCATCTCACTATATCCCTATCTCACCACTTTTTCAGAATCTTCATAGTCTCTGTCCTTGTCTTTCCATGTCTCTCCTTGATCCAGCATTTCCCTTCTGTGTCTGTCAGAATTACCATTCCACCTATTTTCCAGCATCACCCTTCTTTGTGTCCATCTTACTATATCCCTATCTCACCACTTTTTCAGAATCTTCATTGTCTCTGTCCTTGTCTTGCCATGTTCACCATTTGCCCTTTCAATGTCTTTATCACCCCCCCCCACTTTTTCAGCATTACTTCTATGTCTCTATTTCACCTCCTCTTCATGTCCCCTCTGTATCTCTATCCTTATTCAGTAGGTCCTGCTTACCCTTTCTCTTCTTTGTGTCACTATCTCCATTTTCAGCTTTCCCCCCCTTTTCCTTTGTTACTGCACCCTGTAGCCAGAATCTTTCCACCCTCCCTCCACTCCGGCCCAGCCCAGTATGAAATATTTCCTTTTGTTTCCCTCCCCTCTCTCTTTCTCTCTCTCTTCTCCTCCCTCACCCACGAGTCCTGCATCTGGCCCTCTCCCTTCTACCTGCACCTGGCTACACCCCCCTGCTCCGTGGCTCTCTTCAGCAGCGGTGATCAAGACAAGCTGCCGATATCGAGGCCTTCCCTCTACGAGTCCCGCCTTTGTGGAAAAAGGAAGTTGAAACAAGCGGGACTCGCAGAGGGTAGGCCCCGACGTCAGAAGCTTGTGTCGATCGCTACTGCTGAGTTGCCGAAGAGAGCTGCGGAGCAGGGGGTGTGGCCGGAAGCAGGTAGAAGGAAGAGGGAGATAGGAAGGGTGTAGAAGCTCCAGAGCATGACACCGACCCCGGCCAGGATGATTTCTTTTTCAGGCTGCTGCTGCCGCTACCAAGCTCCCCCCCCCCCCGAAATGACAAAAACAGCCTAATGCCCGGCGTCGGCGTCTTTGATGTTGTGGAGAGGAAGGCTGATAGGCCCGGTAGATGGGGACGGCAACACGAGTCTATCACGGAGCCCGGGATGGGCTCTGCGATCGACTCACGTTGCCTTCCTGAGCTACCGGTCGATCACGATCAACGTGTTGGGCACCCCTGGTGTATAGGGAGAGATTTGACCATTAGGAAAAAGGAGGTATTGATGCCCCTGTGTAAGACTCTGGTGAGAACTCATTTAGAATATTGTGCACAATTCTGGAGGCCGCACCTTCAAAAAGACATAAAAAGGATGGAGTCGATCCAGAGGAAGGCTACTAAAATGGTGCATGGGGACAGACTTAAAATTCTCAATCTAAGGCAGGAGAGGAGAGATATGATAGAGACATTTAAATCCAATCAGTGTTATTAGCCTAGTCGTGAAGATACCCACTGAAGCACATTTACTAATAGTGGAGAAAAAGCCTCAACTGCATTAAAAAAATGCTTTCAATATCAGATGGCAACCCAGTGGGTTATAAGCCAGTCAAATTCTGTCTCATAGGCAAAAACCTCCACCAAGTACAAAATGCTGTTTTCAAAAATGGGTTAACCCACACCACTGTGCAAAAGAAGACAACAGAAGAACATTTAAATACCTACATGGTGTAAATGCGCATGAGTCGAGTTTCTTTCATTTGAAAGGAAGCTTTGGAATGAGAGGGCATAGAATGAAGTTAAGAGGTGATAGGCTCAGGAGTAATCTAAGGAAATATTGTTTTACAGAAAGTGTGGTAGATGTGTGGAACAATCTTCCGCTAGAGGTGGTGGAGACAGAGACTGTGTCTGATTTCAAGAAAGCCTGGGATGGGCAAGTAGGATCTCATAGAGCAGGAGTGCCCAATACGTCGATCGCGATTGACCGGTAGATCGGGAAGGCAATGCGAGTTGATCGCGGAGCCCATCCCGGGCTCCGAGATAGACTCGTGTTGCTGTCCCAATTTACTGGGCCTTCCTCTCCCCGACGTCCCCCACCGCCGCCCCAAGCTCTTGTATTCTAGCAACTGGTAACTGTGATTTGGGTTATTCTTTCCAATGTGCATCACTTTGCATTTGTCCACATTAAATTTCATCTGCCATTTGGATGATCAATCTTCCAATTCCTTTATGTCTGCCTGCAATTTTTCACAATCCGCATGCGTTTTAACAACTTTGAACAGTTTCCTGTCCTCTGCAAATTTAATCACCTCACTCGCTCCAGTTTCCAGATCATCTATAAATAAGTGCTTGGGTGCATAGGGAGAGGAATTACCAGTAGGAAAAAGGAGGTACTAATAGCCCTGTATAATAAGATTCTCGTTTTGAATATTGTGTAAATTCTGCCTCACCTTCAAAGAGATATAAACAAGATGGAGTCGGTCCAGAGGAGGGTAACTAAATTGGTTGGTGATATATGTCATAAGGCATATGGGACAGACTTAAAGATCTCAATGTGAATTGGAGGAAAGGCGGAAGAGGTGAGATATGATAAAGACGTTTAAATACGTACAAGGCAAGTCTCTTTCATTTGAAAGAAAGCTCCGGAATGAGAGGGCATTGGATGAAGTGAAGAGGTGATAGGTTGGTAAATGTGTGTAATGGTCTCCCGATAGAGATGGTGGAGACAAAGACTGAATTAAAGAAAGCTTGGGACAGGCACGTGGGATCTCTTAGGGAGAGGAGAAGATGGTGGATGCTACGGATAGGCAAACTAGATGGGCCATTTCTCTTTTGTTTCTAAAGTTCTATGACTTCATAATGCAAGAGTAAATAGTCGTGGAGGGGCATAATAAAAAAAAACCCATCTAAGTCCTCTTTTGGCCTAAGGCCCGGGCCTAAACGCTGAAAGTAGAAGCATGGAAAATGTCCATTCTCAAAAAAATGTCCAAAATGAGGTTTTTTAAAAAAATGGCCTACCTCTACGTTCAACTGTTTAAATGCCCAGACCACCACTATGTCTACACTTACAACACATTATCAACCAAAAAATAGCCTAAGTTCCAAACGCCCAAAACAAGACCTTTTAGGCGAAGGAGGGGCCAGTCCTTTGCCTAAAAGCTGGATTCTGTAACTGGCGTCTGTAAAAACAGCACCGGTTACAGAATCCACCCCTCCCCCCCCCCGCAACGATTGCGGCAGGAGAGATGGCTCATCTCCCCTGCTTCGATGGCGATCGTTCCACCTCCAAACTGCCGCAACCTGCGGCAGGACATATGCCCAATCTCTCCTGCCGCGGTTCGTGCCAGTTCGGGGGGAGGAGTGATCGTTTTCGTGATCACGGCAGGAGAGATGCCTGAACCAATATGGTCAGGAGGGAGCCCAACCCCTCCTGCTCATGACACACACCCCCCATGACCGGCCCCCCACCGAACGGGTGAACCGGCGACACCCCCGACACCCCCCTTACAATTAGTTGGCCGGACGGATGGGTCCCAAGCCCGTCCACCTGGCAGGCTTGCCATCACCCGAATGGCAGGCCTTAGGGTCTGATTGGGCCAGGCGCCTAAAGGCCCCACCCATAGGAGGGGCCTTAGGCGCCTGGGCCAACCGGAATTGTCCCAGTTGCCTTAAGCCACACCTGTGGGCGGGGCCTTAGGCACATGGGGCTATCTCTCCTGCCGCGATAGCGATCCCTTGAAGTGCCGCAAATTGCGGCACTTCGGGGTGAGGATCACAGCAAGGGAGATGAGGCATCTCTCCTGCCGTGATCCTTACCCCGAAGTGCTGTGGTTCGCAGCAGTTTTTGGATCACTATCGCAGAAGGGGAGATGAGGCATCTTTCCTGCCGCGATCATTGCGGTTGGGGGTAAACAGGTTGCTGGGGCCGCTGAACTGATCATGGCAGCCATGATCAGCTCAGGGGCCCCTTTTCAGAACTTATACCTGTTTTGACTTGGTCTAAGTCAAAATGTATATGTTCTGACTAGGTAACCTGTTTAAGGTTTTGATTATACTTGCTGTATGACTAGGTCTAGGTCGGCCCATCTCCTGCCCATCTTCCGCCCTTTCCCCTCCTCTAAAAAATGCCTGTTTTCGCTCTAGGCGTTTAGAGACAGGGGAAAGGCCTAAGCTAGTTTTAGATACGTCTAAAACTAGCTTTGATTATCGGTACTTGGGCGATCTGGCTTTTTTTTATTATGAGCCCCTTAGCCTATAACCATAAAGCTCCGTGACCTCACAATGCAGGTGTAAAAGAGCCTTAGCCTATAGGGTGAGGAGAAGATAGCGGATTCTGCAGATGGGCAGAGTGGATGGGTCATTTAGTCTCATGTTTCTACTTTTTTCTTTGGATCTCGTCCTTGCTGCCTCTCAGGAACATGGACTCAGCAGGAATCACTGCTTGAGTCTGCAGTCCAGGTAAATGGAGTAAGAGAAAAAAAAAAAAAAAAAGAGGCATGATGCATCTGTCCTTTGAAATGTAGGGTTTCTCTGCCTCTCCCTTAATGATTCAGGTTTGCTTGGTTATGTACTTAATCATTCATTCCGCACTTTAGTGCTCAGAACATAATGCCAGCTGTACATTGCAGACACCAGGTCAGAACATTTTGTTTTGATATATAAAGCAGTTGTAGGATATTGTTAAGGACTTCTTCAGCCTAGTTTTACCTTTTATGGGTTTTTTTTTTAAGGTCATAGTGTTAGAATAGACTGGAGTGGTTTGGTGGGTTGAGAACCATTGAAGCCAGGTGTTATGGCAGATTGATCCAGTCATGATTTTATACCACTAGCTGTATGGATTTGTAGCCCTGATTTTCTTAGGGAAATTAATAGGGCCACCAAAACTACAATCCCATGCAGCCAGTGGGAGAAAACCAGAAACGTTTGAAAACTAAACTAAACCTTAAGTTTGTCTACCGCATCATCTCCATAAAGATAGAGCTTGGCATGGTTTACAGGTAAATTCAATAAATGAGGGAAGGACATAATAGGAAATTAGAGGTAATGAAGAGGATAGCTAGCTTTACATTTTAAATAGATAGCTTTATGTTTTGGAGAAAAGCCAGGTTTTCAGATGCTTTCGGAATAATTGGAATGAGCCTAGGTTCAGCAGCGGGGCAGGGAGGTTATTCCAAAGCTCAGTGAATTTGAAGAAAAGGGATTTCCCTAATTTATCTGCATACGTGACACCTTTTAACGAGAGGAAAGATAGTTTGAGTTTTTGGGCAGATCTGGTAGTGTCAGGTCTCGAAGAATTCCAGGATAGTGGGATTAGGGGAGGAAGAATGCCATGTAGAATCTTGAAAATTAGGCAGGTACATTTAAAGTGAATCCTAGAAATCACTGGAAGCCAGTGAAGTTTTGACAGAAGCAGGGAAACATGATCGAATTTGCTTTTTGCGCAGATCAACCTAGCCGCAGTGTTCTGGATCCGCTGAAGTCTTTGAAGATTTTTCTTGGTTAGACTTAGATAGATGGAATTACAATAGTCCAGTCTGGAAAGAATAATTGATTGTACAAGGACAGCAAAATATTGTTGGCGGAAGCAGGATCTCACTTTCCTCAACATGTGAAGACTAAAAAAAACATTTTTTTTACCAGAGAGTTGAGATGATCATTAAAGGAAAGTGTAGAGTCAATAAAGCTCTTGCCTATTGTTCCTTGGGAAGTAATTTCACCCACTCTGCATCAGGCACAAATATAATTGTAGATTGCAAACTTTCAGGGGACAGGGACCTGACTACTGTTCCTGAATTGCAGCTTGCCTTGAGCAGGCTTTTGGAAAAGTGCAAAAATAAATCCAAATCCATTTCAGATAAATTGCACTGGAATTTATACTGCTTGATGTGACCCTGGAAGAAAAATAGTCCTGAAAGCAGCAGCAGTGAGGCAATGTTCTTGCTAAACCAGTAGTTCCCAAACCTGGTCCTGGAGACATCCCAGAGCAGAGAACAAACAACGATCCACCAAAGAGTTTCACAAGGAAAGCAGGAGAGTAAAAACAAGGAAAGCAACTGTGAAACTGATGACCTTGATAAGAATCTTTATTAGCCAATTGTAAAAGAATTGTGGTATGGACCCAACACGGCCTGTGTTTCAGTCACAAAAGACCTTCTTCCGGGGGCTGTTGTTGCTTTGAACCACAAAAAAATGGATTGCTAATAAGCAAAACAATGAACCATGTGCCGGAGCGGTTGCCAAACTAGGTTTTTCAGGATATCCACAGTGAATATTAACGAGAAATATTTGCATGCAATGGAGGTAGTGCATGCATATTTTTCTCATGACTATTCATTGTGGATACCCTGAAAACCTGACTGGCTGGGGTTGGTTTGAGAACCACTGCTCTAAATTGCGAGTCCTCCACCTACATTCCTGCCAGTGGAGGTGCTGTCAGATATTACCTTTTCAATAGAGAGGGACAAGCAAGTTCTGCAGGATTCCAAAGGATTTGTCTGTCCCTAATGATTGAAAACATAATATTGAAACACTGCCTCCCATTGGCAGCACTGAGATTGGAGGACATTTAAAGGGGATATTGCAGTTGAAAGCATATTGGTTCATGAACATCATCTATTGATCTGACTGATAGGCAGTTTTTCCAAATGGGTTAGTTTTACACATGCATAAATATAATTAGTACTGTTGAAATAAACTGACAGAGCGAGTAATTTAATTTACCAATGTAAAAATTAATAAAAAGTGGAGTAAAAAGCCTCAGAATCAATTAGTGGTGACAATACATTGCAAATATTGCATTGACATAAAAAAACTCCACAAACCAACTTGCAGTGAAAAAAAAGGGCACTCACAATCTGCAGTAAAAGGTGCATGACAAAAATTAAACTTATTTGGAACATTGCAGCTGAATAATTCATCAACACAACATTCAAATCACTGTGGCAAACTGCTATAAAGAATATTTCAGTAATTGATCCTTAACACAAATGAAACATACTAGTATTTTTCTATCATATGGATGGAACAACAGTCTTTCTGAGAGGATTTTCCATAGGCAGGATGCATCTCAGGGAAGACGGAGGCCCAGGGACAACTCCTTTCAATCGCTGCAGTGTCCCTGCTGGTAGTGATTGAGGCATGGTAACACCAGTGGACCGCGGGAAGCCGACGGGAGGGAGAAAAGCTGGAATCTTGGGGAGAGTGAAGGGGAAATTGCTTGATCTGCAGGGTAGCCCTAGGGTGGTGGAGAAAAACTGCACCCGACTGGGGATAGGAGGGGTAAGGAAGGATGCCATCCATTTGGAGGGGAGGGAGAAGGAAGGGAGAGGAGAGTGATGCCAGAGCATGGAGAAGGAGGGGGAGGGAAAGATGGAAGGGAAAGAGAGGATAAAGATGCTAAGGTATGGGGGGGGGAGGGAAAGAGACAGATACCAGACTAAGGGGTGGGGTGATCTGAATGGAAGAGAGGGTGCTGACCACATGTGGGCCTGGAGAGAAAGGAGAGGGGCACAGGCTGGAGCTGAAGGGGAAGGGAGAAAGGCTGCTGGACCCTTGGTGATGATGGTGCTGAACCTGAAGGGAAGGTACAGAGATGGAAGGTGGATGGTGAGCATGGAGAAAGAAGAAAATGTCAAATGGGCAGTAGACCCTGATAAGCGAGGTAACAGAAGACAAACAGAAATCAGAGCCTGGACCCAACATGATTTGAATAATAAATTAACCAGACAACAAAAGGTAGAAAAAAAAAATATTTTTTTCAATTTTGTGATTACGCTATATCAGATTTGAAATGTGAATCCTGCCAGAGCTGGTGTTAGACAGTGAGAACGAGCTAGGAACTAATAGTATTTGTTTTCTGTATACATGACAGCGCCAGCAGGGGATTTGATAGAGCCAAAGGGGTGATGGGGTGGTGAAGAGGCTGCAAAACAAACCCACCAGCTAATTTTAAAGCTATATCATAGAATGCAAAACAAATAAAAAAAAATGTTTTCTGAATCGGACAGCTCTAGTATTATAAAAGGGTGAATAAAAAGGCAATTATGAAATTACGCAGTACCTGGAACAGTGCTAGTGTATTGCAACATATATTGCTCGTATAGTGCCCATTGGATAGTTCATCCTTGCATAGTGCAGCGCTTGACCTTTAGTTGTGTGGCAGCCACAAGGCCAGAAGCTTGGACGCTCCATTGCAAGATTACACCATCGAAGAACAACGCTCAGTAGTGCACTTTCTTTGGGAAGAAGGAGTGAAACATGTGGAAATTAACTGTCTGATATTGACTGAGTCTGGACATGGTACCATGAATCAATGAAAGGTTCATGAGTGGGTAAAACGGTTTAAAGTTGGAAGAACAGGTGTAACCGATGAAGGTTGTTCTGGTTGCCTATCAGCATTCTGCACACAAGAGTGCTTTGCTAGGGCGGATGCCTTGATAAGAACATAAGAATTGCCGCTGCTGGGTCAGACCAGTGGTCCATCGTGCCCAGCAGTTCGCTCACGTGGCGGCCCTTAGGTCAAAGACCAGTGCCCTAACTGAGTCTAGCCTTACCTGCGTATGTTCTGGTTCAGCAGGAACTTGTCTAACTTTGTCTTGAAACCCTTGAGGGTGTTTTCCCCTATAACAGCCTCTGGAAGAGCGTTTCAGATTTCCAGACTGACGGATAACAGAATGGTATGAAGAAGATCCGGGTATTCTGGAGAGAATTGACACCTGCGACGAGTCATGGGTGCATCACTGCGACCTGAGAACAAAAGACAAAGCATGGTGAAGTAAATGAAGTGGTGCTCACCTGGCTTTGGGAGCAGCCGAAAAACTTCTTCTCTGAAGGAATGCAGAAGCTAGGTGATCGATACAACAAATGTGTCATCTTGCATGGGGACTATGTGGAAAAGTGATATATTACTTCTATTAAGTGATACGATACTTCTATTTAAGCCAGTAAATATATTTTACCTTTAATTTTTGATTTACCCTATTGGCTGCAGTGATAGTATAATTGTGTCTGCTGCGAATAAAACTCAGCTGAATTATTTGAAAGTGATTGGGACACAGTAAATATAAGGATCCCAGATTGCCCTCTACCGTGGTTACTAGCATGCCATTGACATAACTAGTGGTTCATTTTATTGTGATGCATTACCACCTTCCCTCTCCCTGTCGCTCCACTCCTAGCGTCACCTTTTCTTCCCTTCCCTCCCTCCTGCTCCCCCCCATCCTCTGCCATTGCCATTCCCCCTCCCATACCCCATTATTACCATCTTTTCCTCCCTTAAGGGATGCTCTCTGTTCTTCAAAAGGAATCACGTGAGCAACACTTCTTACTTGCTCCTACTGTGTCCTCTGTCCATTTGCAGTCAGAATTCTTGAAGTCCTAGACCAGTGTTTCTCAAACTGTGTGCCAAGGCACACTAGTGTGCCTCCTAAGTTTTCAGGTATGCTGTGGGACACTTGGAAGGAGGCAAGAGGCACGTCCTGTAGGCCACTGTTTTTCAACCGCTGGTCCGCGGACCGCTGTTGGTCCGCAGAAAATTCCTGCCAGTTCGCGCAGGACCGGCGAGATCAGCATCTGCAATTTCCTGTCGATCTGCGCAGGGCCGGCAAGATCTACGAGCTGAAGTCCGCGCTGGGCCGGAGAGATCATGGGGAGCCTCTAACAGTAGCTTTCGCCCCTCCCAGCAGCTCTCCTTACTTACGAGCGCAGCGATTCAGAAAAGCAGCCTTGGGGCTTTTGCTGAGTTGCGACCGCCTCTGATGATGCAACTTCCTCTTTCCTCAGAGGCAGCGCAACCCATCAAAGGACCCAAGGCTGCCTTTCTGAATCGCTGCGCTGGCAAGTAAGGAGAGCTGCTGGGAGGAGAGAAAGCCACTGTTAGAGGCTGGGAAGCTGCTGGGCATGGTAAAAAAAAGAAAGGGACAGCTGCTACTGGACCTGGAGAGAAGGAGAAGGAGAGATGCTGCTGAGAGGGGAAAGGGAAGGGAAGAGAGTTACTGCTGGACAGGGGGAGGAGGGAAGGGAGAAGGAAAAAGGAAGGAAACATCTGGCAGGGAGATTAGAGGAGGGGAAGGGGAGAGACAGGAATGAGATGGGAAGGGGGGTCAGAAGAGAAATTGAGAGGGACAAAGATGCTAGATCTGGTGTAGGAGAGATAAAAATGAAGAGAGAAGTGAAGCTGGAATGAATCGTGTAAAAAGGAGAGAGGGGCATAGGCTGGATGGAAAGGGGAGAGGGGCATAGAAAGAAGACAAATACCATATGGAAGGGGGAGAGGTCAGACAGTAGATGGAAGGGACAGATGCTGAATTGAAGAGACAGAGAGGGCAGATTCTGGAAGGAAGAGAGTGAAAAGAAGATGAAAGCAGAAACCAGAGACAACGAAAGGTAGAAACAAATAATTTTATTTCTATTTTGTGATTAGAATATATCAGATTTGAAATATATATCCTGCTAGAGCTGGTGTTAGATATAACTGGGGACTGCAAAGTCCAGGCAGTGGCTTAGGGCTCTCTCTGACCAGGGGGGCAGTTGCCCTAGTTGCACTCCCCTAACCCTATTCCTATGTGTGACTGTGGTATTCTGTTAGCATGATATTTCTGTGTAGCATTCTGTAATAATTTGGCTGATTCAGTTTTCTTGATAGTAGAGGGGATATATGTGAAGGGGAGGGGAGAGAGGGATTTTGTTGATCCTTGCTCTGTATTATTTGTATTTATAAAATGACAATTGCACAGAATATTGTTTCTTTTTATACTTTAATAAAATGCATTCAATATAAAATCATAACTGAGGCTTGTGCGGATGGGATCAGATGGTTTGTGAGAACCGAGCTTGTGGAGATGGGGCAGAATTGGGGTTTTTAAATTTCATTCCTAGTAGTTTGCCGGTCCACAAAATAATTTTTTTTTTTCTGCCGGTCCATAGGTGTAAAAAGGTTGAAGAACACTGCTGTAGGCAATCAGTGGGCACCAACACCTATCTTTTTCTTTGGCCCTCTTCCCTTCTGGCACCCCCCCACTGGCATCTCAAGGCCCGTCTGGAAGGCCCTCATACACATGCGGACATCGACATAATGATGTCATGCATATGCGTGACGTCATCACAACGATATCCGTGCACTTCCAGGTGCCTCGAGCCACCGCCACTACCTTTAGTGTGCCGCATGTCGAGAAATTATGCGGGACACCGTCCTAGACCTACCAGCCCTGCACTGCTCTGATGTCAGAGGAAACCCAGCAGAGGATTGCTCAGGTCCTCTTGGCAATGGGAGGACACAGCAGAAGTGATGGTAGGGAAAGAGAAATGAAGAGCCACTGCTGGCAGTGCAGAGCTGTGACCTGCTCCAGCCCTCTCTCTGGAAGGTGCTTGAATTTTGTGGCCTAGACTCTGAACTTGACGGTTCATCATACCAGTTAGCAGTGGCCTCCTGTTACCTTAGAAAATTTTGCCACGTTCTACCCCCTTCCCCCTTTTATCTGAGGTGCATTAATGGAATGTGTTTCTGATTTGGGGCAAAACAATAAGAGCCAGCACAATTTTACCAGACCTTTTTTTTCTGTCATGGTAAATGCACTTGTAGCAGCCTCCACGCCTCCAGCGTCATCTGCCAGAGGTCGTTTTCTGCCTTACTTTTCAGAAAGACCATGCTAGGGTAGACTTTCTTCCTGGAAATATTCAGAGGGACATGAACAGGGGAGAGTTTACTCAGTGTCTTCTGTGAACAGACCCAAACATTCTCTTTCTGTCTCTCAGTCCCTTTTTCCCGCAGCCTTCTGTTACACAAACACAGATCCTACCACGCAGTGCTTCTACCCAGAGGATTAAAAGGAAAATGTAGTCTGAAAAGAGACGGGGGTGTGCCAGAGCCCTCTCAGAGACGTTTCGTGCAGCGACTGGCGACTGCAGCCTTTGCTGATCTGCTAATGTTGTTTTGGTGGGCGTAAAGCGTATTCAGTTAAATGGATTGGGGGAAGTAGGGGCAAAGTGGGCTTGAAGCAACGCGGTGCAGTGATGAGGTAGTGTTTCCGTGGGGGTGTTAAAATATCTGAGTGATCATAAAACTAATCCTACTGCCCCTCCTCTCATTTGCTGAGAGTAAGGATCCCTCTTATCTGCAGGCATTCCCCTGAACTCCCTTCCGCAGTTCAAATACTGAGTGCAAGCTAAATATATTTAAATTTAATTCAGCTTCAAACACTGCTAATTGGAAAGAGAGACCTGTGCCCTTCAGAACAATTTGAAATAAGAGGAGGCTTCTAGTGACTTGTTTCCTTCTTTTTAGCCTACTTCCGTTACCCGGAAATGTAAAGAAATCTGGGGTCCATTAGATGATTTTGTAGCACACGTTCAAAGTAACTGAAGTTGTCATAAATTAATCTATTTTACCAGATCTGATATTACAAGCTAAATACACTTCCAGTAAAGGGAGGGATTATAAGATAGAGGGTTTATTCTAATATATATTTGTTATATACAGTATAAGTGCTTTTATAAAATTAGTTTATTGTATTTGATTGCACTGTCTGTATGTTTTTCAAAATCAGTCAATAAATGTGTGTGTCTTATCTGTGCAAATTTTTATAAACAAAGAAAGGAGAGAAATAGATGAAATTCGTTTAGACAAATTATCAGGGCTTTTTGGGGGCAACATGAGAATTCTAGTATGTGTGTAAGTTTTTTCCATATCCATGCAGACTTCCCACAAAGTCGGCACTCTAGTTGTGTCTGGTACCTCTTTTTTTTTTTTTATTTTTTTTTTTACATAATATCAAAATATCTAGTTTATAATGTGACAATTTCTTTTCTTTTTTTTTTTTTTATTAAATCACTTTTATATGAAAAAATATTTCATCGAAAAATTAACTTTTCTGTACCATTGCATATCCTTTAGGAATAGGAGAAGCTGCTATTAATTTTCTACTGAGCCTTTCATCCATTTCTCGCCTTTCTTTGTTTATAAAAGTTCTGGTACTACTCCTCTCTCTGACTCATCCGGTTTATTCATAGCCTCTTTGCAAACCTGTGATCTGCTGCTACAGATTTCTAGTTGCGTATATTTGTGTGAAGTGAACCATTTAGGAGATGCTATGCACTGTTAATATGCACAGGGTGATAGAGCATAAAATTCTGAACATACCAGTATATAATATGCAGACTCAGTCAAATAAATGAGGGAATGAGAGAACCACACATTCAAAAATAACTTTATGGTGAGTGATTAAAGCCGCTATAATATACTAAATACAGAATCACTCAAAGTCATGAAAGATAATTCATAATCAGTGGAGGAAACTTTGAATTAGTTACCGCTTAAAATGACGAACGGGATCGACTGCATGGACTGTCCATGTAGCCGATCCCGTTCGTAAAAAGAGTCCATCTTTAAGAATGGGAAATCTTATTCATTACAGAGCCAAAACAGTAATAGAATTCAAGAGCACAGGGAGAAACCATAGAGGCAAGTATGGCATTGGTGAGCTGAATAGTATTGCATCAGGATCAGGCAAAAGACTCAGTCCTCATATCCTTATTTAGAAACATAGAAACATGGTGGCAGATAAAGGCCAAATGGCCCATTCGCAGCATCCACTTTTTCCTCATCTCCCTATTGGCTAAGGCTCTTAACATTTGCATCTCCTCTTCCTATAGGCTAAGGCTCTTTACACCTGCATTGTGAGGTCATAGAACTTTATGGTTATAGAAACAGAAACATGATGGCAGATAAAGGCCAAATGGCCCATCTAGTCTGTCCATCTGCAGTAACCATTATCTCTTCCTCTCCCTATTGGCTAAGGCTCTTAACATTTGCATCTCCTCTTCCTATTGGCTAAGACTTTTTACACCTAAATTGTGAGGTCATAGAACTTTATGGTTATAGAAAGATGATGGCAGATAAAGGCCAAATGGCCCATCTAGTCTGCCCATCCGCAGTACCCATTATCTCTTTCTCTCTCTGAGAGATCCCACATGCCTATCCCAGGCTTTCTTGAAATCAGACCCAGTCTCTGTCTCCACCACCTCTTCCGGGAGACTGTTCCACACATCTACCACCCTTTCTGTAAAAAAGTATTTCCTTAGATTGCTCCGGAGCCTATCACCTCATCATTTGGTCTGCTTCTGGTTTAAAATTGGGAGGGGGGGTGGAGAAGAAGGAGAGTTGTGAAACCTGTTAATTTGAAAATTAACAACGCTTTTGCTGGGTTCTTGCTTATTCGATCGTGTAGGTGCTATGTAGTGCAAGGTCCATGCCTCAAATTTTGAAGCCAGTTCCTGAATGGAGTTTGGTAGTTAGGAGGGGGGCATCCTATGCTATGCAACCATTGTGATGCTCCAGGCTGGTACCTCTGTCATGGGTTCAGCTCCTCTCTTGACCTTCCTGTGACTGGACAGTTCAAATATGAGATGATGTTTCAATTGCTCAACTAAAGTCCGGTGGGAAGAGGTGTCCATTCTGGCTGCAGGTGGAGCAGATAGAAACATAGAAACATGATGGCAGAAAAAGGCCAAATGGTCCATCTAGTCTGCCCCACCACAGTAACCATTATCTCTTTCTCTGAGAGATCCCACGTGCCTATCCCAGGCCCTCTTGAATTCAGACACAGTCTCTATTTCCACCATCTTTTCTGGGAGACTGTTGCATGCATCTACCACCCTTTCTGTAAAAAAGTATTTCTTCAAATTACTCCAGAGCCTATTACCTCTTAACTTCATGTGTTCCAGAGTACTGGTCCTGGATGGAATGAGTAGAAGTAGTTGGAACAGATAGAGAAGCCTGGTGGGAGATCACTGGAGAATCATAGGAACAGTGAACAGACTTTGAACATTATTTTCAGGGTAGAGGGATGTGATGATAAAAAATAGAAGATAGAGAATACTTGCGAACTGGGCATTTAGGGCAGAATAGGGAATCAGAGATAGAGTGAACAGAGAGAGATGGGACTGGCAATAGAGGAGAAAAAAAATATGTGTGAGAGATTTTCAGGGATTGCGAGGGAGGGACAGAGATTGGGGGGGGGGGGTATACTAAGCAGTGAGAAAAGAGGCTGAATCTCAGATTGAGAAGGAGGAGAATGGAGGGGTGAAGACTGGGTGTTAGGAGGTTGAGGAGGGAGAGAGGATCAGGTACTAGGTGAAGGAAAAAAGGTTTAGAGAGGTCCAGGAATGGTGGGACATGGATGAGAGAAGACCTTGGGTTTGTAGGGTGATGTGGTGGGGAGAAACGGAATCCAAAACAATAGGAAATAGGAGAGAGAAAATAAGGAAAAGATAGAGGAAGGATAAATAGCAAGAGAAGAGTAAAAGGAAGAATAAATAGTAACATAATATGGCAATTAAAAACTGACACTGTCCATCCAGTCTGCCCAAAGCCACACAGCAATATTGCAAACATTCAAGGTTTTAGAATATGACCTACTAAAATTCTTTCCTCCACCAGAGGCAGGACTGCCCCAATGAATATCTAGTCGCATTACCTCCAAAATTCAAATTTGTGACCAACGGACTTTTCCGTCTTAATTTTGCGCCAAAATCTCATTCCTTCCTATTCAGCCAATCAGGTTTGAGAACCCACTATACGTATTATATATAAAGATAAACTGCAGACCTCACAGTATACCCTGAAGAAAGCAACAACATGATGACTGAAATGTTAGTTCCACTTACTCAGACACGGATAATTGCGACAAGCATGGTTGTGTTTTCTTGTTTTGATATTCTGATACAGCCGATTGTGATCATTTGACTTTGCAGGATCTGAACTGTAGTTCGTTATTTTTAAATAGGTGGAAGCGGCAGGTGCAATTTGATACTAAATTATCTGTTCCTATGCTGGTGTGCCACAAGGTTTGTCTTAGGAGCCTTTTCAATTTGTATTTGATGCCATTAGATCCTCTGTTAAGATCTTTTGGCATCCTCTTTTGTGTCTACACATATGCAGATGACATCAGGTTTGGTTTTCCAGTAACACTTCCTTTTTCTGCATCTACTGTTGATTTGCTAAATATTTGATGATATTTCTGACTGGATGGAAAAGAATAGGTTTTGTTGAACATCTCAAAGACTTGAATCAGAGTGGATTTGATTTAAATCAAATTGAATTAAATCATAATTTTAATCACTAGTCAGACAGACTTGATTTAAATCATGCCTGAGACATATTGAATGGATTAATGGAATTCATTTACCCCAAAATGTAAACCTTGCATAAATATACATCCTCATGCTACATACTGTAATTAAAAACTAATCTTTATTTCATGATAAATAACTTTTGGACTATAATGCATCTTAAATAGAAAACTAAATAGATATTTTTCCTCAAAAAAAGCATTTTATTTAAAAAAAAAAATCCAGTTCAAATAAAAAAAATAATAATTGAGTTTTATTCACCCTGAATTGAACTTTTGTTAGTAAAGCTTGACTTGAACTTTTTATATGAACATTCTAAACAAACAGGTCTCTCTTCAGAAAGCTTAAAGGTCATTTCTAGAAAAAACATTTTTTGATATTTTGAAAAAACAAACAAACCAATAAAATAAAACAAAAGGGGTTTTCAGGACTAATGAATGATAACTAAACCAGCATAGCCATTAGACTTCATTGTGTTTGTGGTTTGGTTTTCTGAAACCCTTTCCCACAATAAGGTATCCCACTGGTTGGTCTTTAAATTCATAGGCTGCCTTTCTTTTTCTTTTTGAACTTTTAAATCTTTAATACCCATTGAGGATTTTAGGTCAGTATTGCAGTACTCTTGTGATATTAATTATTGTAACTCTGCCTATCTGGGTCTATTTATGTCTTGTTCAAAATTCAGCTACATGCCTTTTGTTGGGACTTCCTCAGTATAATCACATTTCATTCTATCTTATCCAGTTTTATTGACCTCCATTTACTTCACAAATTACATTTAAGATCTTGCTGTTGATTCATCAAAGATTGTATCATAGTTCCACTCATTACTTGTCACATGTACTGCACATGTATAAGCCTCTCAGTTGTTATTGTCTGAGGGGGTATGTTCATTTCCTGTGTCTGCTTCAGGAAACTAGATATGCCTCTTCTGTTGCTGGGCCAAGAGAAAGGAACTAGTTACCTTTAGCTTCAGGATGTAGAAAGATACCTCTTTTTTTTTTTTTTTTATAAGGAACAGATCAGCTACTTTAGGTTCATATAGTTTTTTCAGAAGTACTGCCTATATATGGATAGGGAGAGGAAAGAGTTAAAAACATAGAGGACTTCAATAGGTGGCTCAAAGCCTGGTGTCACCAATAACGCTTTGGGTACATAGGAGGATGGGGAAGAGACTATATGGTAATGATGGGCTACATCTTAATATAACGGGAAAAATAATTATTGCTGAGAAATTTAGACAGTATATTTCTAGGTATTTAAACTTGAAGATGGGGGTGGCTTATGTATGAAGGACAATTATGGAGGCCACTCTCAACAAAAGACAAGATGTGATGGTAGTGAAAATAGCAATTTGCTTCTTAGCAATGCAACAAGAAGCAAAACTAAACAAAAAACTATACAAAAAAAGGAGTTTACCACTGAAAGATAGCTGAAAAGCAATGACTACAAACACTCGCAGTCTAAGAAACAAATTTCATGATCTGCAAGCCCTGATGTTAGAAGCAGACCTGGATATTGTTGCTACCACAGAGACATGGTTCAATGAATCCCATGGATGGGATGCAAACATACCGGGATATAATCTTTTTAGGAAGTACAGAGATGGTCAAAAAGGTGGAGGAGTAGCTCTCTATGTAAAAATCAATATCCAAGTGACTGAAATGCAAGGGACCTGGGGGGATGAAGAAGCGATATGGATCACTCTAAACAGAGAAGCTGGAACTTCTATCTATGTGGGTGTAGTCTACAGAACTGACTCAAACACAACAAATTAATAAAGATCTGATTGCGGATATCCAAAAGTTTGGAAAGAAAGAGGAGGCGCTGCTGTTGGGTGATTTCATTCTGCCAGATGCTGACTGGAAAGTTCTGTCTGCAGAATCAGAAAGAAGTAGGGAGATTTTGGATGCCTTTCAAAAGGCTCTGCTCAGACAAATAGCGTTGAAACCTACGAGGGAAAAAGCGATACTGGATCTGGTACTCACAAATGGGGAGAGTATCTCTAATATTTAAGTGGGTGCCCAACTGGGAAGTAGCAATCATCCGATTGATATAACAGCTAAAGGGGAGAGTAGCCACACAAAGCTTAAAGTCCTAGATTTCAAATGTACAGACTTTAGTAAAATGGAAGAGTTCCTGAAGGAAGAACTGTTAGGAATGGAGGACATAAAAGGAGTGGAAAATCAGTGGTCTAAGCTGAAAAGAGCAATAAAAATGGCTATTGACCTTTTTGTGAAGAAAATAAATAAAAACAAGAGAAAAAGGAAACCAATATGGTTATCTAAACTAGTGGCGGAAAAAATAAGGGCAAAAGAGTTGGCATTTGTGAAATATAAACAAAACTCAAGAAGCGGTGTACAGAAAGGTCTACCAGGTGAAACTGAAAGAAGTCAAGAGAGAGATACGATTGGCGAAAGCGTAAGAGCAAATGGCTAAAAACGTAAAAAAGGGAGACAAAATTTTTTTCAGATATATTAGTGAAAGGAGGAAGATGAAAAATGGAATTGCGAGACTAAAAGATGCTGTGAACCAACATGTGGAGAGTGATGAGGAAAAAGCAAACATACTAAACAAATATTTCTGTTCTATGTTCACGGAAGAAAATCTTAGAGAAGGACCGAGATTCTCTGGCAAAGATACAAATAAGACTGGAGTAGATACCGCACTGTTCACGGAAGAAAGTGTTTATGAACAACTTGAAAAATTGAAAGTGGACAAAACGATGGAACCAGACAGGATCCATCCCAGGATATTGAAGGAGCTCAGAGAGGTTCTGGCAGGTCCTATTAAAGATTTGTTCAACAAGTCTCTGGAGATGGGGGGTGATTCCTGGGGATTGCAGAAGAGCAGATGTGGTGCCAATTCACGAAAGTGGTCGCAGAGATGAAGCGGGAAACTACAGACCAGTGAACCTCATTTCAGTTATTGGAAAAATAATGGAAGCTTTGCTGAAAGAAAGGATAGTGAAATTCCTAGAATCTAATGGGTTACAGGATCCAAGGCAACATGGCTTTATTAAAGGTAAATTGTGCCAAACGAATCTGATTGAATTTTGTGATTGGGTGATCAGAGAATTGGACCAAGGACATATGCTAGATGTAAAAGAACTTCCTTACGTTTGTACGGAATCTATCCCCTTTTAACTTTAGAGAGTGCCCTCTCGTTCTCCCTACCTTGGAGAGGGTGAACAACCTGTCCTTATCTACTAAGTCTATTCCCTTCATTATCTTGAAGGTTTCAATCATGTCCCCTCTCAGTCTCCTCTTTTCAAGGGCAAAGAGGCCCAGTTTCTCTAATCTCTCATTGTACGACAACTCATCCAGCCCCTTAACCATTTTAGTCTCTCTTCTCTGGACCCTTTCGAGTAGTACTGTGTCTTTCTTCATGTACGGCGACCAGTGATGGACGCAGTATTCCAGGTGAGGACATACCATGGCCTGGTACAGTGGCATGATAACCTTCTCTGATCTGTTTGTGATCCCCTTCTTAATCATGATGATGTCATCAGCAACACGGCAGAGGAACAGCTGGGCGATAGAAGGCCATGAAACGGCCTGTCTAGATTGCTGCCGGTTTGTTATAAGGTATTTATTTTGGTCTCACGGTTCGGATGGGAGGGAGAGATGGGTCGGTGGGTGGGGGGGAAGGGGTGGGGTGGTGCGCTGCGGCAGCTGGGGGAGATAGAAAGATGCTGCACAGGGGAAGGAGAGGAAGGGAGGGATAGAAGCTACAAGGGTTCTGCTGCACAAGAGATGGGAGGAAGGCATAGAAAGATACTGCACAAGGGGATGGGTGAGAGGGGAGGAAAGATGCTGCACATGTGGGGGAGAGAAAGGAAATAGGAAGAATTGGAGTGGAGGAGAGGAAGGGAGAGATGATCATTGTACATGAAAAAAATAAAAGATCCCCGAAAATAAGACCTAGTGCCTTTTTTGGACCCAAAATTAATACAAGACAGTGTCTTATTTTCGGGGAAACACGGTATGCATATTTTTTGTACTTTGCCTTGGAAAAGGCAGAATATAAGTAAGGTACCATAACATTTTTGTTGCTTTCCTCCGAACTACTTCTATTCTTACTAAATACAAGGTAGACATCACCAATGATTTGTACAGGAGCATTAAAACCTCCTATTTTCCTGGTTTTACCTCTCTTTTTGCAGCCTACCATCCTTGTGGCTACAGCTACCCTTTTATCATATTGTTTCACTGTCTTAAGACCCTCAAGACACTTTCACCTCAAGAATTCCATCCTGAACTGCGATCCATATAACTCTCCTTTGGATTTCTGCACTTCTTCACTTAAACTTTTAAGTGCCAGACCATAGACTATTCTTCTGAATGTTGTAAACCTCCTGTTTTATTTATTGCCAGACCATAGACTATTCTTCTGAATGTTGTAAACCTCCTGTTTTATTTATCTCTGTGGTGTCCACGCTGTTGGGTATCTATTTGTCATCCATAAAAAGAGAAACCATTCCTTCTAATCTTCATTATATGTTTCTTTTAGAATATTGCTGCCAACAAAGAATTCTGCATGGACTGAGGTTCACAAAAGGCCCCACAATGTATCTGAATGATCAAGAATTTTGGAATAAGTGGTGTGCAGTACTCAATAAGTGCTCTTTGGGTCTAATGATATTATTGATAGAGACTGCTAAATAAAGGGAAAAAAAAGCCAGATTCTCTTAAGGTAGAGCAAACCAACTTTGAAACTGTTGTACAAGATTGGGCCTGTTCTTTTTAACATTTTTATAAGCTGAAGGACTGTCAGGTAAGAGTTGGCTCTTTGCGGATGATACCAAAATCTGCAATAGAGTAGACACCCTGAATAGTGTGAATAACATGAAGAAAGACCTGGCGAAGCTTAAAGAATGGTCTGAAATTTGGCAGCTAAAATTTAATGCTAAGAAATGCAAAAACCTGAAGGAACGGTACAGTTCAGGAGGTGAAGAACTTATGTGCACGACAGAACAGCGGGACTTGGGTGTGAATGTATGTGATGATCTTAATGTGGCCAAACAGGTTGAAAAGGTGACGATGAAAGCTAGAAGGATGCTAGGTTACATAGGGAGAGGTATGGCCAGTAGGAAAAAGGGGTATTGATGCCCCTGTATAAGACTCTGCTGAGACCTCATTTAGAATATTGTATACAATTCTGGAAATCACACCTTCAAAAAGATATAAAAAGAGAAAAAAATACCAGACAGAAAGGGAAAACATAAAAGGAATGATGACTGAACCAGATAATAAATGGCAAAAGAAATGTTGAGTCAAAAAAATCGAGCTAGTGATACTAAAGGTTGGAAACTTTTATCACTTCATCAAGACTATGAATAAGTCATCAGTGTAGGATGTCCTGGGACTCAATTCAAATTCTCTTATCTAGGCACTATTTTCTATAAGAACATAAAAATTGCCGCTGCTAGGTTAGATTAATGGTCCATCGCGCCCAACAATCCGCTCACGCGGCAGCCCCCAGGTCAAAGACCAGTGCCCTAACCGAGACTCACCTGCGTACATTTCGGTTCAGCAGAAACTTGTCTAGCTTTGTCTTGAACCCTGGAGGGTGTTTTCCCCTTTAACAGACTCCGGAAGAGCATTCCAGTTCTCCACCATTCTCTGGGTGAAGAAGAACTTTCTTACATTTGTACGGAATCTATCCCCTTTCAACTTTAGAGAGTGCCCTCTCGTTCTCCCCAACTTGGAGAGGATGAACAACCTGTCTTTATCTACTAAGTCTATTCCCTTCATTATCTTGAATGTTTTGATCATGTCCCCTCTCAGTCTCCTCTTTTCAAGGGCAAAGAGGCCCAGTTTCTCTAATCTCTCATTGTACGACAACTCCTCCAGCCCCTTAACCATTTTAGTCTCTCTTCTCTGGACCCTTTCAAGTAGTACTGTGTCTTTCTTCATGTACGGCGACCAGTGATGGACGCAGTATTCCAGGTGAGGTCATACCATGGCCTGGTACAGCAGCATAATAACCTTCTCCGATCTATTTATGATCCCCTTCTTAATCATTCCTAGCATTCTGTTTGCCCTTTTTGCCACCACCGTACATTGCGCAGACGGCTTCATTGACTTGTCAACTAGTACTCCAAGTCTCTTTATTGAGGAGTCTCTCCAAGTACCGCCCCGGACATCTTGTATTCGTGTGTGAGATTTTTGTTACCGACATGCATCACCTTACACTTATCTACATTGAACTTCATTTGCCATGTCGCTGCCCATTTCTCGAGCATGGCTATGTCACGTTGCAGATCTTCACAATCCTCCTGCGCCTTCACTACTCTGAATAACTTTGTATCTTCTGCAAATTTAATCACCTCACTCGTCGTACCAATTTCCAGATCGTTTATGAATATGTTGAAGAGCACGGGTCCAAGCATTGAGCCCTGCAGCACCCCGCTGGTGTTGTTCTTCCAGTCCGAGTATTGTCCATTTACCCCCACTCTCTGTTTCCTATCCGCCAGCTAGTTTTTAATCCATGTGAGTATTTCACCCTCTATTTCCTGGCTCGCAACTTTCCGAAGTAGTCGTTCATGTGGAACCTTGTCTTACTCCTTCTGAAAATCCAGATATACAATGTCGACCGGGTCACTTTTGTCTATCTGCTTGTTTACTCCCTTGAAGAAGTACAGCAAATTTGTCAAGCAAGATTGTCCGTTACTGAAGCCGTGCTGGCTGGTCCTCACCAGATTGTGTCCGTCAAGGTGATCAATGATGCGGTCCTTTATCAGCACCTCTACCATCTTTCCTGGTACCGAGGTCAGACTCACCAGTCTGTAGTTTCCCGGATCTCCCCTCAAACCTTTTTTGAAGATTGGCGTAACATTCTCCACCTTCCAGTCTTCCAGAATCTTTCCTGATCTAATCGACAGATTAGCTATTAGTTGAAGCAGTTCAGCTATAGTCCCTTTCAGTTCCTTAATGACCCTCAGATGGATGCCATCCGGTCCCAGGGATTTGTCGCTCTTAAGCTTATCAATCTGCCTGCATACCTCTTCTAGACTGACCGTCAACCCTGTCAGTTTCCTGTCTTCACTTACAGCGTATATTTTGTGCATTCTATATGTTGTATAGCAGCAGTTTACTACAAGAAAATAAAAAAAATTGGAGAATATAATCATAATCAGGATATTGTAAAGTTGTTCCATTTGCCACCATTTGCTTTTGTTAGATGGAAGGATTCTGCGGTCTCTTCTTCTGCCCAAATGGAGTTCTTCTTCCTGATGAAGCTGGAATGAAATACGATCGTTGTTGAAGAAGAGTTTGACTTCTTTCTGAATTGAAACAAGATTCTAATGAACTAACTGTTAAGAACGCATATGCAATATATTTTTTTGAATTTTTTTTAACATATTTGTTTATTTTAATTTATCATATATTTTTTTGAACACTGGATTGCACAATAGGGATTTTTTCATGTATATTGGGATTACCAGACAACAGAACATTATATTAAACAGTGATCACAACCCCCCCCCCCAAAAAAAAACCAAACAAACAAACAAAAAATAAGCAAACCTGAGTTAACCATCATCAAAGATAAGTGATTTTTTTTCATACCTTTGAGACGCTGAAATATTGTTAACACTTATGGAGGTAGGGTGGGTGAAGTGTGGTATTACCCTGCTTACTATATGCCGTTGCTGATATTAAGTGGTGATTTTCTACTGAGCACTGTTATTATTATTTAAATGTGTTTTTAATATGTTTATTTTGGATGGGATTTCTTTTTTGTATTATTCGTATAACAGCAGTTGCAATCCCGAATGGTCGACAAATCAAATACAGTGTATCAAGTTCAATAGTGCTCAGAAAAAAGATTTTGAGAGACCAGACTTAGAGCACTATTTTCTGAGCACCATTGAATTTGATACACTATATTTGATTCGTCAACCATCAGGGATTGCAACTGCTGTTATATAGTATTACATTTTCTCTGGTGATATATTTTGTTGTAAAGTACCGCACATTGTGTTGGGCAATCTATATGCTGAGAATGATAGGCTTTTATTAGGGTTATTTGGCTTTTTTCAGTGTATAATTTTTATTTTTCTGTGCCTGCCAGTTGGAGACTTTTGTATTGGATTCAAGAAATTGAGTGCATATTTAGGTTTATTTTGAAAACAGAGAACTGCAGTTTTTGTTGGGGATAATCAGTTGTACTAGAAGAAGAGCCACCTCTTCCTTCTCATTAATTGCTCTGTGTTGCTGGAACTGTGGGGGAACCAATGTCCCAGAACTGCTCACCAAAAATCTGATAGCCTTAACCCTTTCAGGACCATAAGGATCGTAGGCCAATTTTTGTGGTTTTGACGACATTTTTATGGTAAAAAGGGCTTGCAGATGCCAAAAAATTGATTTTTTTTGTGAAATATCATTATTTTTATTTTAAAAAATCACACTTCTGGCTTATGGACAGTGTGGCAAGTGAATCTTCTCGTCAATCTGGCAACGACGCTAATGAATGAATGTCGGAACCAGTTTGTTTACATAAAGGCAGTATCATATGGAATCCGTACATATCAAATTTAGAACTGTAGACTATCCCAATCAAAATTTATAGGATTTTAAAGTTATGGGACAAATATGTCCCTTGGTCCTGAAAGGGTTAACCAGTAATTCCCTATGCTTCTTTCTGAAGATTGCTGCGGCCTGCATTACATCAGTGAAATGAATTCAGCTCGGACAAGGAAAAGGGAGCAAGACTGCCTTTGAACACACCCCAGCGTCAGGTGTGGCTTGAGGAGAAGGGTTAGAGGCATCGGGCATCGGAGTATCTAGCAATTCCTCTTCTCCCTAATGATTATCAGGCACAAAATATTTCTTATTGGTAGACGGCAGGCTCTGCACATTAAATGCTCTCTTTGTGTGGAGTGTGTAATGATGGAGTTTGCGTTGACTTAAGTAATTTATTGTTTAAATAATACTCTCCCAGCAATAGCAGCTGCTTAGCACAATGTGAAATACAATAATAAATCTATAAATTCACTCCTGCAATAATGCCCCCTTCCCAAATATCACAATTCAAACCATTCCACAGCATCCCCTCAATATAAGTAACTCGTCATCCCTTAACAGAAAAACACCCCATCCAGTCCTCTAGCCAGCAGATAGAGCCAGGTCTTTAATCTTCTGTAAACCACATAGAACTTCACGGTATTGCGGTATATAAGCTGTTATTATAATTATTATTATTAATCTCTTTCTTAAATGCATCAAATCTGATCTAATCAGGGATTTATGAGGCATACTATGCCTAAATAGTTTCAAGGCAACTTACAGTACAATTTAGTACAGTACAAGGATGCTATAGAACAGGGATCTCAAAGTCCCTCCTTGAGGGCCGCAATCCAGTCGGGTTTTCAGGATTTCCCCAATGAATATGCATATGAAAGCAGTGCATGCACATAGACCTCATGCATATTCATTGGGGAAATCCTAAAAACCCGACTGGATTGCGGCCCTCGAGGAGGGACTTTGAGACCCCTGCTATAGAAGATATATTACAGTATCGAGCAAGAGATGATACAAAACAAGAAGCGAGTTTTTGAATCCCAAACCAGCCTAAAACCTAAAGGTAAAATATTCCACAACTCAGGTCCTGTCAGCGAAAGGTACGATCAATCTACCAACATATCTGAAGAGCCTTGAGTCCAGGAACATCCAGGAATTATTTGTTCTATTCTTTAATTGCATGTGAGTAGATATACATCGAGTACACAAACTTAATCAGTGCAAATAGATGGACTTATGTTCTTATCATGGTTGGTTCCACCTATGGACCAAGTGAGCACTGGCTCAGGGTGTTGAATTATTTCTATAGCGCTACCAGACGTACGCAGCACTGTACAGAGTCACAAAGAAGACAGTCCTTGTTCAAAAGAGCTTACAATCTAAACAGACAAGACGGACAAACAAGATGTCATGGATACAGTTAAGGGCAGCGGTCTCAAACTCAAACCCTTTGCAGGGCCACATTTTGGATTTGTAGGTACTTGGAGGGCTGCAGAAAAAAATAGTTAAAGTCTTATTAAAGAAATGACAACTTTGCATGAGGTAAAACCCGTTATAGTTTATAAATCTTTCCTTAATTGCTTCTGATAATTTCATCTATACACAGCTGAAAGCAGTGCAACACGCAGAAAGTGAAGTTTAGATAGTTTTTCACTTTCTGCATGTTACACTGCTTTCAGCTGTGTATATAGCTGAAATGATCAGAAGCAATTAAAGAAAGATTTATAAACTATAAAGAGTTTTACCTCTTGCAAAATTGTGATTTAGATTCTAATCTAAAGTATCAACTGCAAGTGACAAGATTTTGGTGTAGTCTTCAAGATCCTGAAGGGCATAGAAAAAGTAGACAGGGACAGATTTTTTAAATTAAGGGGCACCACAAGTACAAGGGGGCACTTGGAGAAATTGAAAGGGGACAGGTTTAGAACAAACGCTAGGAAGTTCTTTTTCACTTAGAGGGTAGTGGACACATGGAACGCGCTTCCAGAGGCTGTTGTAGACAAGAAAACATTAAATGGTTTCAAAGAAGGTTTGGATAGATTCCTAGAAGAAAAAGGGATTGGGGGGTATAGATAGGTATAGACCATTGCTCAGACAATGGGCCTGATGGGCCGCCGCGGGAGCGGACCGCTGAGCAGGATGGACCTATGGTCTGCCTCAGCGGAGGCAACTTCTTATGTTCTTATGTTCTTCTAGGTTTTTTTGTAGAAGGGCCTTAAGTGTCCGGTGGTCGCGTCCGCAACCATATTCAGCTCTCACCTCCTCCAGTACCAGACACAACCGCCATCGTACATCAAGCAGTCACCGCCTGGAGAGATGCTGAATTTTGCAAGAGTTCACGAGATTACGTCCACACGCACAAGTTGCACTGCCTCCAGTGGTTACCTTACATTCTGGAACGTTGCCATCTCACTGCTGTAACCTCACGCAACTGCTTTTACTGGATCTGTATGTGATTGTCCTCTCCACTCCACCTCACAATCACATACAGACGCAGGAAAGCACTTGCGTGAGGTTACAGCAGTGAGGCGGGCAATGTTCCAGAACAATGGTAACATACAGAGGACCTCAAAATAGTACCTGGCAGGCTGCATGTTTGAGACCACTGGTTAAGGGGAACGGTTAATCTGCTGGCTGGGTGGGTGGGCAGTGTGCAGTCGAGTTATAGATTGAAGACGTTATTAAAAAGGTAGATTTTCAGTCTGGTTTTAAACAAGGTAAGGGAAGGGGCTTGGCGGACAAACTCGTGTAATTTATTCCAGACATAGGGGGCAGCTAGACAAAAGGAACAGAGTCTGGAATTGGCAGTGGAGGAGAAGGGTACAACTAAGAGCAGCTTATCTGAGGAACAGATACACTATGGAATTCCCTGGTATCTGACTCAGTTGCTGAAAGTGTATCAACCATGTAGACCAGACATGGGCAAACTATGGCCCGTTTAGTTTTTTAATCCAGCCCGCCGACCATCCAAACCCTGCTGACAGTGAGCCCTACATACCTCCCTCCAGAGCAGCATCGGGCCCGCAGCACTCTAAACAGGCTGCTTTGTGGCCTTCTCTCGTCGGGGAATTCCCTCTTCCTCATCACTGATGATGTCAAGTTTTTTCAAGTTTCAAGTTTTTAATAATATTTGATAAATCGCTTATTCAGTTAACTAAGCGATGTACATCTTAAAAAAAAAAACATAGGTTGTGAGAACTAACAGAGTAATACACATCCTATAACTCTAGGACAGACATGAAGCGTGGGGATAGTGGGAGGAAGTTACAATTTTTAGTTCAAGAGAGAGAACAAAAAAAGGGAAAAACAAGAGAGAAGGTAGCAAAATAAAGGAAGTTTCATGTGGTAAGTCTCATTATTAGATCTTGAACGCGTCTTTAAAAAGATAAGTTTTTAACGTTTTTTTTTAATGAAGTTATGTGTTTTTCTTCTCTAATGTACTGGAAGGCCCCGCAATTGGCTGCAGTCAGTTCTTGCATCGTGCAAGAACTGACTGCAGCCAATCACAGAGTAGTACGGGGCCAGGCAGGAAGTGCAAAGGTCACGCTCCTGCGTTGTTCGTTGCTCTGCAACTGAAAGGCATCCATCCAGCAGGAGACCGTGCTGGACCACCACCTGTAAAAAAGGTACCTGCGGGATACTTCTTTGGGCTGCTCGTGCTGCAGGCTACTTCGGGTTGTGGGTTTCCCAGCACCAGACCATCAGATGCATCTACGTTAGGAGGAGGAAAAGCAAGAGAAAAAATTCTAAACCAAATTTTCTTTTTTCTTGGTTTTTCCTCCTCTACAGTTGGGTGCGTCTTATGGTCAGGTGCATCTTATAGAGCAATAAATAAGGTACCTTATGACTGCTTAGATTTAAGCAGGGTATACGTTTTTAAATAAAATAAATAAAAATG
The DNA here is from genome assembly GCF_902459505.1 of Geotrypetes seraphini. Taxonomy (NCBI): domain Eukaryota; kingdom Metazoa; phylum Chordata; class Amphibia; order Gymnophiona; family Dermophiidae; genus Geotrypetes; species Geotrypetes seraphini. Next base: position 18,486,337 of record NC_047085.1, read on the forward strand.
GGTGCCAGAATCCCAGCCTGGTCAACTTTCAGACTTCTAGGGGGATATATGCTAGAATGGAATTTCATGACCTCTGTCACTAGCGCCCTGAGCCAGTGCCTCATCTGGTTCAGCAGGACGGGGGGACTCGAGAGATTGGGGGGATACTAAATTACAAATAGGGGGGAGAGATACCAGTTTGCAGGGGAGGAGGCACCACAGTCCCTTGAGCTGGCCTAGAACAGTTTGTCTGAGTCCAGAGATGCGTTTTCAAAACAATATCTGAAGAAGGATTGCCTTCGAAAGCTAAACTTAACCATGCTATAGTTAGTCCAATAAAAAAGGTATCGCCTAATTTCTTTTTATTTCTACATATTATCTTTAAGAGTGGACTAACACGGCTGCCACACCATTTCTTTCAAAACAATATGTAAACTGAAATGTCCTGTGAACAGAGTGCTAGTCTATAAGTGGAAGAAAAAAAAAGACCTCAATAAAGCAGCTCACAGATCAAATTTCAGTCTAATGGGGCTTTTATCATCATTGGTCATAAAAACACTTCAGTCTCCAGAACTAAAACATTCTTCTACTATCTTGTTCAGCTATAAATGTCTGCAAAATTCAGGCAAATGTCCACAATAATCATCAATTTTAAAGCAGTTCAGATAGCAATGATGCATTCAAAAATTTAACTTTGAATAGGAGAAAGTGAATTTGGTCAAATATATCAGTAATCAGTACTTAGCTTCATGTCAGAGAGTCTCAACCTTCATGATGTCAAAGCTGTAAATGCTTCTCATTTCCTCTTCATTTTCATCCAGAAGTATTGTTTCGCTTGACAACTCAGGCAGTAAACTGAAATTTCCTTCATAGCGCTTTTTCCGGCTTTCTTCAAATGCCACTCATAAAGTGCTCTCCCAAATAGCATCATCAACCCGTGAATATTAAACAAAAACGCACGTGTATCAAAAAAATTCTAAAAACAAACCAGGTTTATTCCCTAGATTTGGAAGGATGAGAGAAGGCTGCCATTGACTGGATCCCCTACCATTCTCTATGAAAAGATTAGAATGGCAAATTGTAACCTGTCAACTGTATATTATGTATATCATGTATATTATATATTTGGGTTTGTGATGTAACCCATCCTGAGCTCTTTGGGGAGGACGGGATAGAAAATAAATCCGTAAATAGACTTTGTGATTATGTTGCATAGCTCTTTTGTAGAACAGATATAGTAGCATAGTAGATGACGGCAGATAAAGACCCAAATGGTCCATCCAGTCTGCCCAACCTGATTCAATTTAAATTTTTTCTTCTTAGCTATTTCTGGGCAAGAATCCAAAGCTTTACCCGGTACTGTGCTTGGGTTCCAACTGCCGAAATCTCTGTTAAGACTTACTCCAGCCCATCTACACCCTCCCAGCCATTGAAGCTCTCCCCAGCCCATCCTCCACCAAACGGCCATATACAGACCCAGACCGTGCAAGTCTGCCCAGTGCTGGCCTTAGTTCAATATTTAATATTATTTTCTGATTCTAAATCCTGTGTTCATCCCACGCTTCTTTGAACTCAATCACAGTTTTACTCTCCACCACCTCTCTCGGGAGCGCATTCCAGGCATCCACCACTAGAGAATGACACGGGGAAAAAATCTGTCCCCGTCACTGCACCGTCCCCGGCCCACCATCCTCTGAACCGCCCCGTCACCGCCGTTCCTTTCACCGCCCCATCACCGTCACCGCCATCCCTTTCACCGTGTCCCCGTCACCGCCACTGCCATCCCATTCACCGCCCCATCACCGTCCCCGTCTAGCACCCATTTTCTTCCCTCCGCTCCCCCATAGTCTGGCATCTGTCTTCTTCCCTTCCAGCGTCTTCTCCCCACTCTGCCTTCCACATTTCCTTTCAGGGTCTGTTCCTCTCTACCCTCTTTCAATGTCTGTTCTATTCCTTTCCACCACCACCCTTTCCTCCCTCCTTTACCATCTGTTCCTTTCTACCACCCTTCTTTCATATCTTCTATCAGTCCCCCCACCATCACTAGCAGTCTCTCTTCTCCCTTACCATGAGCAAATAGAACTTCTGAAAATTGTATTGCTGAGGCATTATTTCTAGTATGCCTTTTTTTCCAGATGGATAATGACATCAATTTTATAATTCTTACTGTCTGCTCTGATTTCATTCACAATTTGGTTTGTGTTTTGTACCTGAGGATTCCATGAGGCATTTAACCTTTTCCTGTCTCTTCTGTGATTTCAAGTTGATTCCTTCAATAATGGAGTCTCAAGGCAGTAGCAGTTTTCTATTTTGGGCTCTTTTGACATTGTTTAAGGGATTTCTTGTACATTTAGTGCTGGTCTTCTTTGATGAGGTCACTTCAGAATCTATTTCCAAGGAAGAGAAACTTTTTCCCTTTCACCCCCTCCTTCCTTGTGTGAGCCGGAACACGCGGTCCCCGCAAGCAAGTAATTTTATATCATTTTCATTCTATTCATTCATAGAAATTAAAGTCTAGATAATGCCAGTCACATAACAAAATTATTTTACAAAAATAATTCCCTGCACAGTCAAGCCTGCAAGGATTACTAGATGTCTTTCAGCAGCTCCCCTCCCTCCCTCATCTTTGTGGCCAAGTCAAAATGATCTACCAACAATAAAATTTTAAAAACACAAAGCACGCTGTACGCAGAGAAAATGTTAATTATCATTTATATTCCGCGGGTTTTCAAAGAGGTCAAGGCAGATGATTTTATGCAATGTCACCTCAGTAACAACTATACAAAAATAGACACATATTCCCCCTCCCTTTTTACTAAACTGCGATAACGGTTTTTAGCGCAGGGAGCTGCACTGAATGCCCCATGCTGCTCTCGACGCTCATAGGCTCCCTGCGCTAAAAACCGCTATTGCGTTTTAGTAAAAGGGGTCCATAGTGCAAAATATAGACAGCAGATATAAATTCTCAAAACGGACACATTTTGATCACTAAATTGAAAATAAAATCATTTTTCCTACCTTTTTGTCTGGTGATTTCATGAGTCTCTGGTCCTTATTCTGATCCTTCTTCTTTCTTCTCCTGCCCCCCCCCTCTTTCTTTCTCTCTCCCCCTGGCTCCCCTCTTTCTTTCTGCCTTTCTTTCTCTCCCTCTTGACCCCCTCTTTATTTCTGCCTTTCTTTCTCTCTCCCCTTGGTCCCCCCTCTTTCTGCCTTTCTTTCTCTCTCCCCCTGACCCCTCTTTATTTCTGCCTTTCTTTCTCTCTCCCCCTGCCCCCCCTCTTTATTTTTTCCTTTCTTTTTCTCTCCCCCTAGCCCCCACAAAGCCATCGTGCCAATTTCTCCACTTCCACGATTCTTTCCCTACCCTCACCTCCAAGCCAGCAGCCGATTTCACCCTGCTCCTTCCTCGATGTCCTGATGTCCTGAACTTCATCGGGCAGCAGCAGCATTCACAATTCACTGATGTTGCCCGCTTCAGGCCTTCCTCTCTGTCGGGTCCTGTCTTCATGAAAACAGGGAGTAGGCAGGACCCGGCAGAGAACAAGGCCTGAAGCCGGCAACAGCAGCAAATTGAAAAACGCTGCTGCTGCCCGAAGAAGGTAATGGAGCACCGAGGCAGACCGCTTCTCCCCCCTCCCAGCCGAATCCCCGCTGACCCTCCTATCTCCCCCCCCCGTGAACCTTTCCGACCCTCCCAGCGAGAGCAGCAAACCTCCTTCGCGGCTTTCTCCTCCCTCTGCCGCGTCACTGATGACATCTTCAGTGATGCGGCAGAGGGAGGAGAAGTCGACGCTACTGGAGGGAGGTTTGCTGCTTTCGCTGGGAGGGTCGGAAAGGTTCACTTGGGGGGGAGATAGGAGGGTCAGCGGGGGTTCGGCTGGGAGGGGGGAGAAGCGGTCTGCCTCGGTGCTCCAAGGCCTGGCGCCATTACCTTTTTTGCCCCTCCCGCCCCCCCCCCCTTGGTACGCTACTGCTCTCCAGCTCTCCTTAGTTTGCCGGTTTTCTTTTTCGGCGACCGGCACGCTTTCAAAGAGCCGCGCACACGCGGCAGCTCAAAGTTCAATCTTCTGCTCTGCTGCAACTTCCTGTTTCCGGTTGGGTCAGAGCAGAAGATTGAGTACTGAGCAGCCGCGCGTGCGCGGCTCTTTTGAAAGCGTTCCGGTCGCCGAAAAAGAAAGCCGGCAAACTAAGGTGAGGTGGAGAGAGGAAGCTGGTTAAACGATCGAGCCGGCGTGCGGGTGGGCGGATGGGGGTGCGGGGACCGCACGATCCTTTATGCCTCACTGCGGTGACAAGACCATTCACCGCTCCATGGGGCGGTGATGGCCTTGTCCCCGTCCCCGCAGAGGCTGCTAATTTTCATTCCCCGTTTTTGGCGGGTTACCCGCGGCTAAACGCAGTAGCCGCGGGTAAACCGCCACCGTGTCATTCTCTATCCACCACCCTCTCCGTAAAGTAGAATTTCCTAACATCGCCCCTGAATCTACCACCCCTCAACCTCAAATTATGTCCTCTGGTTTTACCATTTTTCCCTTACTTTCTATGGGGAAACTCGCTTTGATATATGAGTAATTTGGTTTACGAGCATGCTTCTGGAACAAATGCTCGTAAACCAAGGTACCACTGTATATAGAGTCAGCACGGTTTTACTAAGTAATTAAGAATCTAGAGACTCTAGATATCAGGCAGCAAGCCCAAATCAGACAGATTACAATGGGCTGGATGGACCCTTGATCTGACTCAGTAGGGCACCGTTTATATGTTGAGACCAGTACAATGACCTTCTATTGTGCAGGGGTTAAACTGTGGAACTCACTTCTGAGTCAATTACGAAAATGTTGTGGAGAGGGCATTTTCAGGAAATTACTTAAAACACAGCTAAATGCCTCATGACTGCTGATTCTTGGTATAAGCCTTTTTTTTTTGGCTTTCATTTTTTTCACTGTTGATTTTCTGAGGATTATTTGTTTATGCTTGTCTGATTTTATGTGTTTTATAGATTTATGTATGTAAAATTATGTAAACCGTTTAGGTTTAAACGGTATAGAAAATTTTAAAAGAAAATAAATAAAGCAGAGTGCCTAACTAGAGTAGAAGATCCAGATTTCTTATTAGAAAGTGTATGACTGAGAGAAAGAACAGTACCGTATTTTCACGCATATAACGCACATATAACAAACCGTGCATAACCATGCGCGTTATACGTGTGAGCGCATTTTACAATTTTTTTTTACATTCTGATCCGGCATTCCCCCTGCGAACCGGCATCCTCCCCTCCCCCCCGCTCGCGTCACCCCCCTCCCCCGCGATCCTACATCCCCCCAAGCACCGCAAATACAACTCTTACCCGATTGGGCACCGGCACCAGCACCAATGCACAGCATGTGCCAGTGCCAGTGCCCGAAGATCCTCCCTCGTTGGTTTGGGCTGGGCTGGGCTGGGCCGGGCGGTGCGAGAGAGATCCTCCTTCTTCCTCTGCCGGGCTGGACTAGGCTTTGAGCATTTGCGCATGCTCAAAGCCTTCCGAGACCAGATCCTTTTTCATATTTTCCACTCCCTCTTCGGTGTCTACTCTGTTACAAATCTTGGTATCATCTGCAAAAAGGCACACTTTTCCTTCTAACCCTTCAGCAATGTCACTTACATACATATTGAACAGGATTGGCCCCAGCACCGAACCCTGAGGGACTCCACTAGTCACCTTTCCTTCCTTCGAGCGACTTCCATTAACCACCACCCTCTGGCGTCTGTCCGACAGCCAGTTTCTGACCCAGTTCACCACTTTGGGTCCTAACTTCAGCCCTTCAAGTTTGTTCAACAGCCTCCTATGAGGAACTGTATCAAAGGCTTTGCTGAAATCCAAGTAAATTACATCTAGCATATGTCCTCGATCCAGCTCTCTGGTCACCCAATCAAAAAATTCAATCAGGTTCGTTTGGCATGATTTACCATGTTGCCTCGGATCCTGTAACCCATTAGATTCAAGGAAATACACTATCCTTTCTTTCAGCAACACTTCCATTATTTTTCCAACAACCGTATTTTAGTCATTAATAGAACTTAACTGCCTCGTTTCTTTAACTAAGTGTGCACTAAGACTTGGTACCTTTTCTTAGATTGCGATGCATCTGTTCATATTTCGAAGTATTCGCTGAATGCAGGTTCCTTTCACTTTAAGCATTTTCTAACTTGGGAGCATAGCAAAATTCATGAATGAACTGACAGCTACCCTGAACAGAGGAAGAGGAGTTTATAGTAGAGAATAACACAGGGACCAATTTTTCCCCATCCCATCCCCATAAGTTTTGTCTCTGCCCAATTCCTGTAAGCTCAGCCTTAACTGCACAAATCTCATGATATTAAAGTGATTCACCACAAAATTCCCTGGTATCTGACACAAGTGATGAAACTGTATCAGCTGTCTAGACCAGAGGTCTCGAACTCAAACCCTTTGCAGGGCCACGTTTTGGATTTGGAGGTACTTGGAGGGCCTCAGAAAAATAGTCAATGTCTTATTAAAGAAATGACAATTTTGCATGAGGTAAAACTCTTTATAGTTTATAAATCTTTCTTTTTGGCTAAGTCTTAATAATAATATTGTCATTTATAGCTAAAGAGACATATGATTAAGAAACGGTTTTATTTTACTTTTGTGATTATGATAAACATACCGAGGGCCTCAAAATAGTACCTGGCGAGCCGCGTGTGGCTCCCGGGCCGCGAGTTTGAGACCACTGGTCTAGACCTTTGAGGTCAGAGGGAATGATGCGATTATGTACGAATGAACTCCTTCATGTTCATTATGAAAATACAAGAACCTGTGATCTCATTGAGGGGGTATCCTTATGGAACAATTTGAAAGGATCATTGAGACTACTCACGGATTAGCAAAAATTTAAGAAGATACTCAAAACAACTTTGTTTTTGGAAGCCTTCATTGAATAAGTAGTGGTATCTGATGTGAACATTGGAAGGATACTGATTGTGTATTTGTTATGACATGTTTATGAATGTATTTTGTAAACCGCTTAGTTTTTTTTTTTTTTAAATTATTTATTTATAAATTTTCAAATATAACAATCAAGTATAAACTTGTACAGAAAGCAAAATTCAAGAAATAAAGAGATTAATTCAAACATAATATATGAAAATCAGGAAATAAATTCTATCTTAAATCTCACTCAAGTCCTCATATAAGATCCAAGATTAAAATAAACGGAATTTAAGCAATCAATTAAAGAAGAAAAAAACAGTTCTAGGTAAAACTGTGCTAAGGCAGTCATCTATCTATCCATCTTGAGCTTTCTCCAGCCTTGACAGTGATAGGAATGTTGTCGGTTGTGAAGGTTCAAAGAAAACAAATTTATGCAACTTATAATGGACTTATGCATTTACAAGGATACCGAAGAAAAAAGGTAGCACCCAGGGGTCTCAATAACAGAAATTCTTTTCTCCGCTTCTGTGTGTCTCTGGCCAAATCAGGAAACATTTGAACTCTCAGTCCCAAAAATTCTTTATGTTTATTTTTAAAATATAATTTCAATAGCCATATTTTATCCATTGTAAGAGCAACTGAAAGAAGCAAAGTTGCCAGAATGGCTACTTCCCTATCTGAGGATTCTTTTTTTTTTTTAATTTCTTTATTCTTTTTCAAACTTACATCAAGTGCACAAAAAGAACAACATGAAATACTATCGTATAACACTTGAACATCATACATTATATTCTTAATATGTAAATTAATTAAAAACCCTCCCCCCTCCCATCTTTCTATACATACAATCATTAAAACTATCATATTCCTTCAAAATTTCAATTTCGCTACATCTTATCTTCCAATCCCCCCACCCCCCTATGTATATTATCAAAGAAAAATGATGCCTATTCACTACAAAAATCAACCATCGGTCTCCATATCTTTAAAAAATTTATAAAAATAGTACCTATCTGAGGATTCTAATAAAGCTGTCACATCCATAGGCTCTTGATTTGCTTCTTGTAAGTTCTTTTGATCTTTAATGTCTTTAACAGGAAGGTAATAGACCTGAGTGAGAGGTGGTATAGAAGATTCAGGAATTTCCAATATTTCCGTTAAATAACGAGCAATCATTTCTCTAGGAGTTACTGTTGTAATCTTAGGAAAATTAATTAATCTAAGATTATTACTTCTTGAAGAATTTTCAAGTGATTTAAGTTTTCTTCTTAGATTTGTATTGTCTTTAATTAATGCCCACTGTATTACTTTATAAGAATTAATATTCTGTTGTTGGTTTTCTATCTGCGATTTCTTATCAGTAGTGATTTATTTCTGTAGTTCTAAAATATCCGTATCATACACTTTAAACCGTTAAACCGCTTAGTTTTAAGCAGGTAAGAAATTTTTTAAATAAATAAAATAAATTTTGAAGTGTATGAGGCTTGTGCAGATGAGGGCAGAGCTGACAGGAAAAGAACTCAACAGGACGGGAAAATTAGTTCCTGCGGGGACGGGGAAAAACTTGTCCCTTTGTCATTCTCTACCACTTGCTAATTGGTAAGGAATGCTGATGTCTGTGTTTTGTTAATTGAATTTTGATGTTATAACACGGGTCAGACTTTAGAGGCATAGAGACCGCTCGTAATCGCATTCTGCAGCAACCATGTAGATTAAGGAGTTTACATTGGCTTCCTTTTCGATTAATAGTTCAGTTTAAATGTGCCTGTATAATTTTCAAAATTCTGCATGGGTTCTTTGACCCCCCCCCCCCCCCCGATCCCTCTGTCTTTAAATTCCACGAGTTCTTTAAGTTGTAGAACCATCCATACATTCAAACTCTCTTTTCCCTCTGTAAAAGGTATCAGATCTATCCGTAAAATTGCCCATTCTTTCCCTTTCTTATTAATTGCAATTTGGAACGACCTACCTTCGGTTCATAGACAACACTGCGAAAGACAAAGGCGCGCGCTGACAACTGAGCGCAAGATGGAGGCGCGCGCCGAAGAAAATTACAGTTTTTAGGGGCTCCGACGGGGGGTTTTGTTGGGGAGCCCCCCCCAGTTTACTTAATAGAGATTGCGCCGGCGTTGTGGGGGGTTTGGGGGGTTGTAAGCCTCCACATTTTACTGTAAACTGAACTTTTTCCCTAAAAACAGGGAAAAAGTGAAGTTTTCAGTAAAATGTGGGGGGTTACAAACCCCACAACGCCCCCACAACGCGGCACAATCTCTATTAAGTAAAGTGGGGGGTTCCACCCCACGCCCCCCCCCCCGTCGGAGCCCTAAAAACAGTAATTTTCTGCGGTGTGCGCCTCCGCGCTGCGCTCAATTGTCTGCGCGCGCCTTTGTCCCGGCGCGCTTTTGACCTGACACCCCTACCTTCTCAAAGAAGATCTTGCCCATCACCTCACGTTTTTCCAAAAATTTTGAAAACTGCTTTGTTTCACAGTTTTCTAGCAGATATGTTTTAATAGCATGTATATTTTCTTTTTTCATAACTATAACTATTGTTAACTGAGTCAAGGGATGACTCGGTATGTAACGCCAAGATTTAGATTAGAATAACATAATAGAGTAAGCCATTGTAAAGCTAATGATGGCATTTTTTGTTTTGCATTGCTTTTCAAAGCATTACGGAATATGATGAATCATACAATCATTTGGTACATTCATTTTTGTTCAGGGGTTTGTTGGTACAGTTTTGCATTGATTTCAGAAGTAAAATACTGTTACTAGGTATAAGCTTTCCCAAATGTATTTTGTGCAACAACATCAGAGTTGCTTACTGAGCATCCAGCACTGTGCCCCAGTCATTGGTTGAGAGAAAGTACAAGGTCGTGGATTTTCTATACCGCCTGGGTGGCTCCTCTTGTTCTGATACCTGGGACCTCATGAAAAAGTATAGTGGAAATTGCATCAGATAGGGCAGGGTCTCACAAACTTTGCGAGCTGCGGCACACTGAACTGGCGGCTGCGGCTCGCGAGCACCTGGAAGTGCGCAGACGTCGACACAGTGATGTCACACATGCGTGATGTCATCACGTCGATATCCGCACGTGCATGGAGGCCCTCCAGAGCTGAGCCGCCAGCGGGGAGGGGGGGGAAACTGAAAAAGAAGAGGCATGTAGAGGAGAAGCGACGCCAAGGAGGAGAAGAGGCAGCAGTGGCGGCTTGACTACCTACAGGATGTACCTCTCGCTGCGAGAGGCCCGTCCTGTAGGCGGTCAGCAGGTGCTGGCGCCTCTCTTCCTCCCCGGTGTCTCATGGCACACCTGAAATCTTGTTCGGCACACAGTTTGCGAGACACTGAGTCAAGGGAAGTGACTGGACTTAGATGGGTGTTATGATCTTTATTAGCTTTCATTTTTATAATTGCCGTTTGTGTAAATAGGTGAGAGCAGAGTGGTAATATTTTGTCTTCTTTCCTTCAGCCACTCAGATTGATCCCAACGAACTCCAGGAGCTGTTCCAGGAAACTTCTGTGAACGTCTTCCGAATTAACTCTAATGGTATGTGTCGTTCAATAAAATCCTCATTGTAATCCAAATGCTGGTGAAAGATATCTCCTCTGATCACTAGGTCCAGCAGCATTTCATCTTAATGTAATTTTACTCACTTGTTTGCTTCCTTTTTTTAAAGAAAAAAAAAATCAGCCATGTACATGTTGCAGGAGAGAGCCTATGCCTAGCTGCTTTGATCTATCCTCTCAGCTATGCTAAGACCACACCAACTCATTTCACAGTGCCAGTGAATAGCCTTTAAATAGTAGTGACTTTGTCACTGTCAGCCTGATAATTTAATGTTGAGTTCAGACTATGACCTGATTTTTACAGAAAACACAATATAAGGAAACTCTTTATTTGCAAACCAAATTTTAAAAGGGTTAATATGTATGTTAGACTTCCTGTTATAAAGGTAACCCATATGTGAGAAGTGTACAAGGCACCTATTTTATGAAGGCCGCATAGGGATTTATGTGTCTCAGTAAAATAGACTCCCAGATCTAGCTTGATTAATAAACAATTGCCAACACACAGATTTATACCTGATCCCACGGGTAAGGTAATTTATAAGGTTCATCGAGATGGATGTTTAAGTCTCTCACAATAAGAAGCGGTGGGGTAGAAAGAGATAAGATCAGAAAGAACTTGGGAAATCCACTGCTTATTCCTAGGATAAGCAGCATAAAATCTGTTTTACTACTTGGGATCTAGCTAGATGCTTGGGACCTGGGTTGTCCATTGTTTGGAACAGGATACTGGGCTTGATAGTATGGCAGCTCTTATAACATAGTAACATAGTAGATGACGGCAGATAAAGACCCGAATGGTCCATCCAGTCTGCTCAACCTGATTCAATTTAAATATTTTAATTTTTTTCTTAGCTATTTCTGGGCAAGAATCCAAAGCTCTACCCGGTACTGTGCTTGGGTTCCAACTGCCGAAATCTCCGTCAAAACCTACTCCAGCCCATCTAAACCCTCCCAGCCATTGAAGCCCTCCCCAGCCCATCCTCCCCCAAACGGCCGTACACAGACACAGACCGTGCAAGTCTGCCCAGTAACTGGCCTTAGTTCAATATTTAATCTTATTTTCTGATTCTAGATCCTCTGCGTTCACCCCACGCTTCTTTGGACTCCGTCATCGTTTTCTTCTCCATCACCTCTCTCGGGAGCGCATTCCAGGCATCCACCGGTTGGCTCTCAGGCATTGGTGGAACGAGGCATTATGACATCACAATCTGAGCTCTGGAATGTTGCTGCTCTTTGGGTTTCTGCCTGGTACTTGGGACCCAGGTTGGCCATTGTTGGAAACAGGATACTGGGCTTGATGGACCTTTGGTCTGTCCCATGCCATCTTCACATGCAAGTAGTGGCAATCTGAGGTCGCCACTTAACACTTATATGCAATCTGCACAATTAAATGTTGTGCAAGGCTTCTAAAATGTCTTCCAAAATAGCATGCTTAATTAGTGATTTTAGCCTTTTTTTCAAAATGTAGCATTGCAGGTCTACAATTGCAGTTTATTTTTTCGGTAACCGCTCCACAGACTTGGAACGCCCTCCCAATTTATTCACAAAAGGAGCAGGATCTGGGAAAATTCAAAAGTAATCTAAAAACATTTCTTTTTAAAGATGCCTTTGGTATTTAATCTTATAACCCTTAGGCCACTGATTTTACTGTATTATTATGCTTTTATTTGTTTCCCTCGTGTACTCTTCCTTTTTTGTTCTGCTTTTCTATATGGAATTGTATTTCACATCCCCTTTTTACCTTATGTTATGAATATGATGAGCTAATCTTTAACCCTATGTTATTGTTTAAAGTTTGCATTGTATTGTTTTCCATTGAATGTATTTTAAATTGTTCATCGCTTAGAATTCTGATTAAGCGATTACCGTATTTTCACATAGATAACGCGCACCCGTGTAAAACGCGCACACGGGTATAGCGCGCAAAAAACACATATTTATGTATATAAATTTTTATATACCGCGCACACCCGTATATCGCGCATGCTGCCTGACTCTCCTTTCGCCCGCCCCGACTCTCCTCTGGAGACCCCGACTCTGTTTTCGCCCGCCCCGACTCTCCTTTCCTCCTTGAAATCCTGTCCCTACCCTGAAAGCCTGATGCCCCCCCCGACGTCCAATTCACCCCCCCCCCCCGCAGGACCGCTCGCACCCCTACCCGAAGAACCGCTCGCACCCCCACAGCCTCACCCCCCTCCCCCATGGAGAAGCAGTCTACCTTGTTTCCAGATGCCAGCGAGCCCAGCTGTTTTCTCTGCCGGCGGTCCCGCCCCTTCTCTGAGCCCTGCTGCGCTGCTTTTTCTTCCGGCGGTCCCACCCTTTCTCTGACATCAGAGAAAGGGCGGGACCGCCTGAAGAGGAAGCAGCGCAGCACAGGGCTCTGAGAAGGGGCAGGACCACCGGCAGAGGAAGCAGCTGGGCTGGCATCCGGAAACAAGGTAGACAGCTTCTCCATGGGGGAGGGGGGGAGGCTGTGGGGGTGCGAGCAGTCCTTCGGGTGGGGGTGCGAGCGGTCCTTCGGGGTGGGAGTGCGAGCGCTTCTTCCGGGTGATGAATCGGGCGTCGGGGGGGGGGGGAAACTATGTAAAAAAAATTTTGTACAACGCGCTCACGCGTATAACGCGCAAGGGTATGCACGGTTTGTAAAAACCACGTATAACGCGCGCGTTATATGCGAGAAAATACGGTAATCAAAAGAACCATTAAACTTGAAACTTTTTATTTTTTTCAGTATTCACTGTAATCCAATGGTCTCAACCTTTTTTCCTGTGAAACATACTTCATGGATGATACTTGCATATTTGATATGCTGTATATGTGACTACCATGTAATTTATATACAGTGGTGCCTCACACAACGAACTTAATTCGTTCCAGGAGCAAGTTTGTTATGCGAAAAGTTCGTTATGTGAAACGCGTTTTCCCATAACAATACATGTTAAAAAAAATAATTCGTTCTGTAGCATAAAATATGCTAAGATGACATAAAAAAAGATAAATTTTTGGTTATTATTTTTATTTAGATACATCTAAAAACATAATTGTTTTTTAAAACAACACACATTTTTTAAATTTAAAGACAGACTAAGTAGAGTCTAATTTTACAGTGAGAGGGCAGAGTCTCAGCGGCAAAAACTGGGACTTAACTGTTCATTTTTATTTTTTTTCTACCGTGTTTCCCCGATGATAAGGCAGGGCCATCAAATAAGACAGCCCCCCCTTTTTAGAAAAAAATGTAAAATAAGGCACCCCCCCGCAAATAAGCCACCCACCGATACCTGCGCTTACCCGAATCGGGTGGTACGGTGGGTGACTCCGTGTGGTCCCTGGCACCCCCGACACGATCGGGGCAAGAGGGAGCTCAAGCCCTCTTGCCCCCCCGACTCCCCAACACGATCGGGGCAAAAGGGAGCTCAAGCCCTCTTGCCCCCCCGACTCCCCGACACGATCGGGGCAAAAGGGAGCCCAAGCCCTCTTGCCCCGCCGATTCCCCAACTCCCCGACAATATCGGGCCAGGAGGGAGCCCAAGTCCTCCTGGCCACGGCGACCCCCTAACCCCACCCTGCACTACATTACGGGCAGGAGGGATCCCAGGCCCTCCTGCCCTCGACGCAAACCCCCCCTCCCCCCAACGACCGCCCCCCCCCAAGAACCTCCGACCGCCCCCCCAGCCGACCCGCGACCCCCCTGGCCGACCCCCACGACACCCCCAACCCCCTTCCCCGTACCTTTCTGTAGTTGGCCGGACAGACGGGAGCCAAACCCGCCTGTCCGGCAGGCAGCCATCGACGGAATGAGGCCGGATTGGCCCATCCGTCCCAAAGCTCCGCCTACTAGTGGGGCCTAAGGCGCCTGGGCCAATCAGAATAGGCTCGGGAGCCTTAGGTCCCTCCTGGGGGCAGGGCCTGAGGCACATGGTCGGGTTGGGCCCATGTGCCTCAGGCCCCGCCCCCAGGAGGGACCTAAGGCTCCCGGGCCTATTCTGATTGGCCCAGGCGCCTTAGGCCCCACCAGTAGGCGGAGCTTTGGGACGGATGGGCCAATCCGGCCTCATTCCGTCGATGGCTGCCTGCCGGACAGGCGGGTTTGGCTCCCGTCTGTCCGGCCAACTACAGAAAGGTACGGGGAAGGGGGTTGGGGGTGTCGTGGGGGTCGGCCAGGGGGGTCGCGGGTCGGCTGGGGGGGCGGTCGGAGGTTCTTGGGGGGGGGCGGTCGTTGGGGGGAGGGGGGGTTTGCGTCGAGGGCAGGAGGGCCTGGGATCCCTCCTGCCCGTAATGTAGTGCAGGGTGGGGTTAGGGGGTCGCCGTGGCCAGGAGGACTTGGGCTCCCTCCTGGCCCGATATTGTGTGGGGAGTTGGGGAATCGGCGGGGCAAGAGGGCTTGGGCTCCTTTTTGCCCCGATCGTGTCGGGGAGTCGGGGGGGCAAGAGGGAACCAGGCGGAGAGAGGGCAGTTAAGCGCAGTGCCTGCGCGGAAGGATGCAGCTCGGGCGACTTCGTTGTGTGAAACGAAGTTCGTTGTACGGATCAAGACATAAAGTTCGTTGTGCGCAGCGTTCGCTGTGCGAGGCGTCCGTTATGCGAGGCACCACTGTAGTTTGCATCTATAGAAACATCCCCCAACAGTAGATGTTAAGTAGAAATAGGTTATTTCCCCATAAAACTAGCCATACCAAAAATAAATAACTAACCTCCCTTTTATAAAGCCGAGCTGCTGAGCAGCGCAAGCTAAGGGCTCCTTGTATCAAGCCGCGCTAGCGGTTTAACGCGGGAAATAGCACGCTTTAAACCGCCAGCCGCGCTGGCCGCTACCGCCTCCTCTTGAGCAGGCGGTAGTTTTTAGGCCAGCGCGGGGGTTATAACGCGCGTGATGAAAAGTCGCGCGCGTTAACCCCACTAGCGCGGCTTGATAAAAGGAGCCCTAAATGTTGAGCTGTTAATTTTAACATGTTTTTACTCCTGTTTTAATGCACTTCTAATGCGATTTGAAACCTTATTAAATCCTGAGTAAACATGAACCCCTCCCCCCACCACTAAAGGGGTCAGAAAAATATTGAGTTGGGGATATGGAGAAATTATTGCAGGTCTTCCAAGGATGTTATACTTATCTTGATTCCAATAGTGATTAATTAACAGAAATTATGTACTTAGTGCAATTTTTTGTGTTTTGTATTTTTATATTGTCTAGTCTATTTTGAGTCCCAGGTTCAGGCCTCAGATGCAGCGAGAAGTAAATTAACAAGATGATAACCAGGTGGTGCAGAAAAAGTATATTATATAGGAATTGGCTTTTACAAATATACTGTAGAGCAGGGGTGCCCACACTTTTTTGACTCGCGAGCTACTTTTAAAATGACCAAGTCAAAATGATGTACCAACAATAAAATTAAAAAAAAACACAACGCACACTGTACGCATAGAATTGTTAATTATCATTCCTATTCCGGGGTTTTTTCCCAAAGAGGTCAAAGCAGATGACTCTATGCACTGTCACCTCAGTAGCAACCGTACAAAAATAGACAAATACCCCCCTCCCTTTTTACTAAACCACAATAGCAGTTTTTAGCGCAGGGAGCTGCTCTCGACGCTCATAGGCTCCCTGCGCTAAAAACCACTATTGCAGTTTAGTAAAAGGGGACCATAGTGTAAAATTATAGACAGCAGATATAAATTCAGATACATTTTGATCACTAAATTTAAAATAAAATCATTTTTCCTACCTTGTCTGGTGATTTCATGAGTCTCTGGTTGCACTTTCTTCTTCTGACTGTGCATCCAATCTTTCTTTCAGCCTGTATGCTTCCTCTCCTCCACACCTCATTCCCTCCCCCAACTTTTTCTTCCTCTCTCCCTGACCTTTCTTTCTTTCTCTCTTCAAGCCCCCTTTCTTTTTTTTTTCTGTTTCTCTTCTTTCCTTCTGTCTCCCTGCCTGCCCCCTTTCTTTTTTTCTCTCTGCCTTTCCCCAAGCCACTGCCGCTGCCATTGGGGAACAGGACCCAAACCGCCACCAATGGATAACAGGCCCCAAAGCTGACGCCGATGCCGCCCCATGCTCTCCCTGCTTTGGCCCGACCAGCATTCCTCTCCCCGACGTCAATTCTGCTGTCGGAGAGGAAGTTCCACCCAGCCAGGCAGCGATTGGCTGGCCCGAACTTCCTCTCCGATGGCAGAATTGACGTTGGGGAAAGGAAGACTGATCGGCCCGATAGATCGCCAAGGCAAAGTGAGTCCTGGGTGATCGACTCACTTTGCCTTGGCGAGCTACCCGTCGATCGCAATCGACCTATTGGGCACCCCTGCTGTAGAGCATAAATTGGATTTAGAGCTGCTTCTTTGTGTGTACAAAGAAAATGTGGCTGACCTTCTGAAAATGACCGAGAAGGGGTATGTGGGTATATTAGAGAGCAGAGCAGAAAGCGCCTGTGTCCTGTCTGAATGAACGGTGTGTGTGTAGGGGTGAAAGGCTGAAGGAAGAATAGAGAAGAGGAGGCAGGGGGGTTTGAAGTCTGTCTTTATAGATTTGAGTTTGTTCTAAAAATAGCATCTTCTAGTATCTGGCTGTATTCCTTTTGTTTGTTCAAGCATCGAGCCCAAAAGACTTTTGCTGGCCTTAAGTACTGGTCTTAATGTATTTTCCAGTATCTCTCCATGTCACAATTTGGTATTTGTTTGAAACAATTTCCTTCAATTGACAAGGAACACCTGACTTTATGATATCTTTTGAAAGTCCAGGCTTTACAGGATACTTCCAAGTACTAGGCAAGACACTGATGCCCAGAGACAACTACAGCATGAATAGCGATACTGACATTGACACCTTTGTCACCATCTACATCATCAGTCCTACCTCCATAGGGGGAGTTACGTAAAAAGGTTAAGAAGCACAAACATATTTCCTCTTCTAAACTTGCATCGTTGGCGTCTCAAGAGTCTACAATATCAATGCATTCCAAATGTTGATGCACAGAGACAAGATCGCTGTCTTTACAGTTGGTGTCTCCCTTGAGGCATGTCTCAACATTGAGGTCAACAACGCCTTGACAACCGACACAGCCTGCACCTTCTGTACTGATTTCTACCTTGGTACTGGCGCCTTCCCTACAAGACCAGATTAGAGAACTGGTTCAAAGGGAGTTGACTGGGATGCTGCAGTCACACACTGCAAGCATCTGCCTTGATGCATCCAGTACCATCTCAATCCGAGCTACATTCCAAGCTGCCTTCGAGAGCTAGATCTTGGACTCCACACTGTCGATGTTCAGTGTCGAGATGGATGAAATCTTCTAGGGAGCATAGTTCTTCCTCCCATTCAAGACATACCTCCAGTCAACGCCGACTTTCATCTCAGAGCACCTTGAAGTATTCCTCAACATTCTCTTTGACACTTACCATTTCCGAGGTATGACATCGAGGAATATGATTCTCGCCTCACTTAGCATTCTTCCTCTGAATACCCAGACCTATCTGCTGAGGAGTTTTGCTAAATACCATCAGACCCTTTTCCTTATCTTCCTCGCGGAAAGTCATTGCCATGCCCTCTTTTCAGTTCTGCACTGAAAATTTTATGCATGCATCTTTGTAGAATAGTTTATAGTAAGATACATACATAAATCTAAATTATTGTCCAAGTAATTAATAATGTAGACCGATTTAGTATAGTGTCTGTGGAATCTTCTAAAAATTCTGTAAGGTTTAAATCAGTTGCTACCAATTGGTCTACTCCTTTCTCCGAGCCTAATTTTTTCTTTTGTGGGATATAGTAACAATTTGAGATAGGTAAGGAATCTGAGTTTGGAAGTCCCAAAACCTCCTTTAAGTACTTACGAAGTAATATTTCTGGTGAGATAAGATGGGTTTGGGGGAAATTAACCAATCTCAGATTTCTAGACCTAAGTAAATTCTCCATATTTTCAAATTTTGAATGCATGATTTGTGACTCTTTAAAAGCAGAGGTAGATACCTTTTGCAATGTGGAGATTTGGGTCTCTGAGACCCCCAGACGCTTATCTAGGATTTTTAAATTTGAATCGACATTATCAAATTTCTGAACAACCTCAGTAGAAAATTTTTCATTTTGTTTTGTAACTGATAATAACATCCCCTCAACTCTAGTATTAATAAGCCAAATAACTTTTAGGGAAACATCCTGTGGAGGCTCAGGTGACACGAATCCAGCGGCCCCTTCTTCTTGCAATTAAACATGAGGCATAGGTTTAAATACAAGAGTTGAAGAAATAATTGATTGTTAATAGCCAATTAATGGTGATAATAGACTCATTGCAAGTGCAAATTGGACATGCGCCCAAATTTGTGACACAGTTTTGAGCACCATTATAGAATTGGGGGGAGAGTGGCTTCACTGGCTTCCGATTATCTCCAGAGTCCACTTCAAATGTGCCTGCCTCACTTTCAAGATCCTACATGGTATTCTCCCTCCCTTCATTATACTCATTACCTGGTTAACTTCCTATACTTGTGTTACATCCCAGCTCCTCCCTCAGTATCCCACGATTCCTTTATCCCTCAGGAATCCATCCAATCCCTGTTTAAATCCTTGTACCGTACTCTGCCTGATCACTTCCTCCGGTAGCGCATTCCAAGTGTCCACGACCCTTTGGGTGAAAAAAAACTTCCTTGCATTTGTTTTGAACCTGTCTCCCTTCAGTTTCTCAGAATGCCCCCTCGTATTTGCTGTCCCCTTCAGTCTGAAGAATCTGTCCCTATCCACCCTCTCTATGCCCCTCATGATCTTGAAGGTCTCTATCATATCTCCCCTGAGCCTCCTTTTCTCCAGAGAGAAGAGCCCCAGCCTATCCAGCCTCTCTGCTGGAACACTGCTCATACGCCGATAGGCTGGGGCTCTTCTCTCTGGAGAAAAGGAGGCTCAGGGGAGATATGATAGAGACCTTCAAGATCATGAGGGGCATAGAGAGGGTGGATAGGGACAGATTCTTCAGACTGAAGGGGACAGCAAATACGAGGGGGCATTCTGAGAAACTGAAGGGAGACAGGTTCAAAACAAATGCAAGGAAGTTTTTTTTCACCCAAAGGGTCGTGGACACTTGGAATGCGCTACCGGAGGAAGTGATCAGGCAGAGTACGGTACAAGGATTTAAACAGGGATTGGATGGATTCCTGAGGGATAAAGGGATCGTGGGATACTGAGGGAGGAGCTGGGATGTAACACAAGTATAGGAAGTTAACCAGGTAATGAGTATAAACCAACCTGGTCGTGCATGTGCAAGACCGGAGGGCTAGGACTTCGATAGGAAGGCAGGACTTAAATGAGAAACCAAGGTGGCAAGGGAGCCCCTTCTGATGATTCAGACAAGTCTTGACCTGTTTTTGGGCCACCGCGGGAGCGGACTGCTGGGCAGGATGGACCTGTGGTCTGACCCGGCAGAGGCACTGCTTATGTTCTTATGTTCATTCTTCTCTCTTGGAACTCCTGTAACCCCAATTCCGCCAGATCCATCCAAAAACTGAAACTTTCCTTTCCCTCTCTAAAAGGCGTTTCACTTGTAGGAAAACTAGGTTCTTCCCTCCCTTTCCGAATCACTCAACTCTGGAACAACCTTACCTCCCCTCTTAGGAATCTGAGCTCCCTCCAACTCTTCCGTAAACATCTGAAAACCTGGTTATTCTAAAAAAAATGTAACTCCTCCTCCCTCTCTGGTTATTCTAGTCCTCTAAATTTTCTCTTCATCTTGCCTCTTCCCTCCACTGAAGTTCCTTTCTACCCTAACTCTTGTTAACCGTGTCGAGCTTTACGAATGTAGAGATGATGCGGTATACAAACCTAAGGTTTAGATTAGATTAGATTAGATTAGATTAGAGTGTATACCCTCGGAGGAACTATTTTATAAATGGACGTCTGTATCCATTTAGAAAAAAGCCCCCGCCTCTTTTTTTTTTTTAAATAATGTTAATTAAAGGAGCATTGCACAGAAGAAATGTACAATATCCAAGCATTAATCAACAAAAGGCAGTAACCAATAAGAACAATAATAGTGCTGATCATTTCTTTCTCCTGATCCTATACCTCTGATTAAAACATCTATCTTGTAATACTCCTGGAAACATCCAGATTATGTTTTATGTAAATCCACCTAGAACCGCAAGGTAATGGCGGAATAAAAGCCACTAATGTAATGTAATATAATATATCAAAGCTAGAGAGATATCCTATTTAAGTTTATTTTATAAAAATAGCTTAGCTACCTTCGTACTTTGATAAAACAGGCTTCCAGAACCAGCCCCAGTGATGCACAAATGCTCACCTATACGTGTATAGAGAATTCGCTGTAAAAGTGTAAATTTTTGCAGGTTCTATATACACACACACGCATATTTTATAGAATTACATATATGCATTCCAACTCAGTCTCAGTTGCCCAAACTGTGCCAGGAATGCCTTGGCACTGTGATCTTGTTAGCACACAAACTTATACATACAGTACATATTCAGGTATCTATTTGTACATGGGCTTTGCAAACTTTATCTCCCCCTCTTCCCTTACATGGTTATGGCTTATTTTTATTTAATATGCCACCTTTCATCCGCAGATATCAAAGCGTTAATCAGGTACTCTTAAGTATTTTCCCTATCTGTCCTGGCTCTCAATCTAGCTATAGTACCTGGGGCAGTGGGGTCACAGGGAGCAGTGCTGGGATCAAACCTATAACCTCAGGGTGTTGAGGCAGTAGCTGTAACCAGTAGGCTTCACCTCCGCATCCTTCAACAATTTATGCATAAAGTCATGTTCTTTTAGTTGTCCTTATGTTTCATTTTGCCTTCTTTAACTCTTTTCACAGTGACTTCCTTGGAAAAAAGCCTCAGGTCTCTTGGGACTCCTAATGATGATCAGGAACTGCGAGATGGCTTGTGAGTTTCTCCGTATTTTATGAACTATTTCTCTATGGCACACAGTCGTTTTTTGTACCCTGTTGCTTTTTTTTACCCCTTTTTTTTTTTTTTTTTGCAACCAGTCTGTACTGGGATTATGATACTATGAGTTTTTGCAACTAACTGTCCCCTTTCCCGATTTATATGATCATTGTTTATGATTCCGCTGCTGTCCTTGTAAACTGTTACTCCTGTATCCTATAACTGGTTCTGTGGATGCTGCTCTTGAGCAGTAACTAGGACACCTTCCCTCAACTTTCCCAGGATATGACTACTGCTTCTCTAGCACTGTCTTGACCTAGTTGGCCTATCAGAAGCTGCTATGCAAGAGACAGAAATCATCCAGTCTGAAAGAGTGGTGGTTTTTTTTATGCCAGTGAGGTGAGGCACTTAACCCCTGTAAGGTTCTTCCACACTTCCTTTGGTTGGCGTGGGAGGGGTTCTGAGGCTTTTTCCTACCTCCTAGACAATTTACTTATTTTTAAAGCTGTTCAGTGCTCGAGACTCACACCACTTTAACTTGATGTTGTTCAGGTAACACCTTGGTAGTATGTCATTTGGGTATGTGTGCTGATTGGCTAATAAGGGAGTTGTTATATCATTTTATTATTCAAATCGTGTTGAACCCAGGCTCTAGTTTCTGTTTGTCTTCTGTTAACTCACTTGCTAGGATCTCCTGCCCATTTGACGTTTTCTTCTTTCCCCGTGTTCACCATCTGTCTTCCATTTCTGTACCTTCCCTTCCACTGCCATATCCAACATTTCTGTTTCTTTCCCACTGTCTACCATCTCTCTCTCCCTGCCTTGTGCCCTGGATCAAACCTTTCTATTCTCCTCCATGAAGCATCTCTCCCTTCCTTCCCTCCATTATCATGTGAAACATTTCTTTCTCTATCCCCATGCATTATCTTTCCCCGCCGTCCACCCCCTATGTCCAACATTTTTCCTTCTCTCTTCTCCATGCATGTCTCCCTCCCCTCCACCATATGCATGATTTCTCCTTCTCACTCTTTTCTACCTCTTTGTTGCTTCTCACTTCCTCTTCTCCACCCCATGTCCAACAATTCTTCCTCTCTCCTCTCTCCACATGTGCAGCAGCTTCTCATCCCTCCTATCCCCCTATGCAGCAGCTTTCCATCCTTCCCTCCCATCCCCCTGTGCAGCACCTCCCGACTGATTCCACCCCATCAGATCTGACATACCTTCAGGCCTTCCACAATAGCATCAGAAGTGGCCGGCTGTTAAAGGCAGCGCTGTGAACAGGCTGGCTGTGGCCTGCTCCACCAGGGCTTTTCTCTGCCATGTCATCAGTGACGTGGCAGAAGAAAGCCCCGGCAGAGCAGGCCACAAGCAACCTGTTCAGAGTGCTACCTCTACCAGCCGGACACTGCTGCTGCCACTGCATTAGGAGGCAGGCCCAGAGGTTTGTCAGTTCTCTCATTATCAGCAGACTTAACTCGCTGCTCTGCTAGGTCAGGCCTTCCTCTCTGCCGAGTCAGGCCTATTTCCTGCTTCTGCGTAGGCAGGACCAGGCAGAAAGAAAGACCCGACACCAGCAGAACAGTGAAGTTCCTGGACCATGATGCTGACACCTACCACGGGGGCACGCCTTTATGGTTTGCACCCGGGGCAAACGGTTCCCCCACCCCTCCCCTCTTGGTATGCCACTGATTTGTTGTTTAGAGGAGTTTCAAAAAGCTGTACTGAGGTTACTTGTACTCGTACTTTCAAAATTCTGCTCTTGCATTTTAAGAGCAGAATTTTGAAAGTATGAGGCAGAAAGAAAAAAGAGGGACCGGGAGCACAGAAAATGAGCAACAGAGCAAAGTTTTGTAGAGGAGATTGAGGCATAGATGTAGAAAGTCAAGTAACCTGTTGAATCTTCATTCCTTTCATCTAGCTGCCCCATATGCCTGGAATAAATTACCTGAGTTTGTCCGCCAAGCCCCTTCCCTTCCCTTGTTTAAAAGCAGACTGAAAACCCATCCTTTTGATATAGCCTTCAATCCTTAACTCTTCTCCCCTCTGCCCTCCAACCCAGCCAGCTGATTAACCTTTCCCCTTAACTGTATCCATGACATCCTGTTTGTCTGTCTTGGCTGTTTAGATGGTAAGCTCTTTCGAGCAGGGACTGTCTCCTTCGTGACTCTGTACAGCTCTGCGTGTGTCTAGTAGCGCTATAGAAATGATTCATAGTAGTAGTAATAGTGTGAAGAGTTTTAGTCTTTGGGAAGCAGAGCTGAGATTGTGATGTCATAATGTCTCATTCCACCAATAAAAACCAACCTCATCAGTGATGTCACAATGGCTTGAGTGTCCTGCACTCCCCTCTGCCCGCCAACCCAGCCAGCAGATTAACCCTTCCCCTTAACTGTATCCATGACAACCTGTTTCTCTGTATTGGCTGTTTAGATGGTAAGCTCTTTCGAGCAGGGACTCTGTGCAGCGCTGCGTGTGTCTGGTAGCGTTATACAAATAGTTAATAGTAACATAGAAACATAGAAAAATGACGGCAGAAAAGGGCCAAAGCCCATCAAGTCTGCCCACTCCAGTGACCCTTCCCCCAACCTCCTGCCCTTACCTCATTAGAGATCCCACATGAATATCCCATTTATTTTTGAAATCTGCCATGCTGTTGGCCTCAATCACCTGCCGTGGGAGTTCATTCCAATGATCGACCATCCTCTCAGTGAAGAAATACTTTCTGGAGTCCCCATGAAATTTCCCTCCCCTGATTTTCAGCGGATGCCCTCTGGTGGACGAAGGTCCCATAAGACGAAAGATATCCTCTTCCACCTCGATACGACCCGTGATATATTTAAATGTCTCAATCATGTCTCCTCTCTCTCTTCGTTCTTCAAGTGAGTACAGCTGCAATTTATTCAGCCTTACTTCATACGGAAGATCCTTGAGCCCCGAGACCATCCTGGTGGCCATCCGCTGAACTGACTCAACTCTCAGCACATCTTTCTGGTAATGTGGTCTCCAGAATTGAACACAATATTCCAAATGAGGTCTCACCATGGACCTGTACAGTGGCAAGTAGTAATAGAATTATTTCTTCTATTCCTGGAAGGACATGCATGACCTTATGTCCCATTGCAAATTGTGCATAGGCGAGAATACCTGTCTGTATTAAGCGTGCGTGCATTGCTGTGAAACCTTTGTGGGACAGTGCATGGGCCTATGGGCATAGACCTGCACGCGTAGCATGGCAGGAAGCAAGGGCCCAGAAGAGGAGAATAGGATGTGCTGTGCCCGTGCTGGTGCTCCCAGTCCCAATGCCAGACTCTGGAGGAGAATCATTGGGGGAGCAAAAGTAGCAGTGGCCATCCAAAAATCCAAAAAGAAGAATCCAACAGTCCTGCAGTAGACGTCGAACAACAGAGAACCAAGGAAAAAATACTGCAGAAACAATGTATTTGATGCCGAGTCTTTATTTCCCCCAAAAATATGCGACGCCTACAACTGTTGCAGAATGCGGCAGTCAGACTAATCTTTGGACTAAAAAAATTTGACCACGTGACACCCTACTACCGGCAGCTACATTGGCTGCCGATGAAGGCAGGCGTAAAGTTCAAATTTGTCTGTTTCTGCTTTAAAGCATTACACGGACTTGCCCCCAAATACATTACTGACCTTTTCTCCTTCTCAACCAACAGACACAAGAGAAGTTCACATTCCAACTTCTTTTCCCCCCCAGTGAGAGGTTGCAAACTGAAAAAACACCATGAATTCCTTCTCTCACACCAAGCAGCATCATGGGGTAAAGACCTAGAACAATTGCTTTCGCCCTCTACTTATGAGGAATTTAGGAAACGTCTAAAAACACACCTGTTCCTAAAACATCTTGACAACTGATCCACTTATCTCTTTCCTCTCAATAGCGACCTACTGTCCTCTTGATCACTTTTCTCCTCAACAATGAATTTCCTGTCTCATTACTTCTCTTTCTTCTTCCCCTCTTGAAGTCAGTCAATTTGTACCTTTGCTTAATCTTTTGTAAACCGCATAGAACTTCACGGTATTGCGGTATATAAGCTGTTATTATTATTATTATTTCAATCAATCAATCAACATTATGTTAATGTGGTCCACCTTTGTCATAAAGGAACATGAACCCGACAACGGTCCATGTTTCGACACGCAGCTTTCAAAAGTATCCCCTTTTCACAATGTAGTTAGGCTCTTTTGCATTTTTTTGTGGCCCATAAAGGAAATCCTTGGACCCCTGAGGAAGATTTGTCAATCGAAACCCTGTCCATGTTGGGTCTGTGTTCCTTTATGCCAAAAGTGAACTACATTGACATAACGTTCATTGATTGAAGTAAAGACTTGACATCAAGAATATCCCAAAATCTAGTCAACCACCATGCTGATGCCGCCATTGTTCCCTAGGTAGCGAAGGGAACTAATCAAACGGGCTGCTAAGCACTGCTTTTAGCAGATACTTTACATCTTTTCTCCTTCATTGGAGGGCTACTTTATGAAAAAGGAAGACGGACAGAACAGACAGAATAGTAGTTCATGCAAACGAACAGTAAGAGAGATGTGAACAGTAAATTATATTTCAGATGACTAAACTATAATCCGTTATACACAGACCATGAGAGTAACAAATCTTGCATTCTTGGTTGATAGCATCATCTTGTATTTTCCTATTTTCCAGGAGACGAAACACATGTATTTATGCTCCATGTGTTAAGACAAGATAACACTCTGGTCTTCTGATCTTTTTCTCTCCCCCACCAACTTTCTGTTTTGCAATGTCAGCATAATGAGTTTCAACGCAGGTTACTTGAAAATGCTGTAATCTGATCTGAATTACTTCCACGCCAGGAATTAGAAGACAGCAGGGATGAAAGGACCATTGATTAAGTTAATCCTATAGTGCCATGTTATAATTCACATGCTATTTTGAAGCATGTGTTGTTGTTTTATAGTATGACTAAGGGCTAGATTCACTAACCTGCCTGATCGTGTCCGATCCATGTGCGATCCGTGGCAGGCCGACGAATTCTCAAAGCGTCCTCATCATTCTCAACGCCGCCCATCAACCGCACAGATCGCTGGAGAGCGATCCTTCAGCATGCGCAGACCATCTTCTTTGCCTGTGAACGGTCTGCGCATACTCACCGCGAAGGAAGAGCTGGAAACTTTTTTTTTTTTTTTTTAAATACAGAGCTGGAAACTTTCGCGAGCCCGTGGTTTTAACCCGCGGATTGAAAGCGGGTCTGCACCAAGGGTTAAAACCACGGAGTCGGGATGGAGAGCAGGGCGTCGAGCAGAAGAATCGGGGCAGAGAGCAGTGTTTTTGTACAGGCGACTGGTCCTCAGCAGTCGGTGTTCCTGAAATTGTTTTGTGAATCGCGTCCTTCCTACTTTGCATACAGTTCTCCCTCATTTGCATGCATGGATCGGATCGGAGGATGATTGGCACAGAGTTAGTGAATCGGGTCGGAGGAAAATCGGGTCAGAACATGATCGGTGGGCTTAGTGAATCTAGCCGTAAGAGAATACTTTTTAAAATTAGCTGCCACCTAAAAGTCATTGGTATGTTCCACTCTTGAGACAGAGCACTAAACTCAGTTATGGTTTGTTAAATTATTATTCCTCTGTTTTCATTAAATGGAGGTCTTGAATGATGCAAAATTATTAGATATTTTTTCAGAGTACAGTGGGTTCATAAGCCTGCTTTTGGAGGCACAACCTAGGTATTCTCTCCATAGGTGCATCATTATTCTGCACCTCTAGGAGGTTACATAATTTTATTTGGTTGCAATCATGGGATCACAGACACACACACAAAAAAATGGGAAGCACTGTTTAAACCAGGCTTGTCCAACCTTTTTCTATCCGGGGTGAAATATCCTGTTCTCTTAGGCTTCCACGGCTGACATCATGATTGTTGCTATTGCCTAGGTCTTGCTGCATCTGGGTAGGTAGAACCGACGTTTCAGCCATCATTCTGTGGCTTTCTTCAGCCCTGTATGTGGGCTTCACCTGTCTTCTGCCTTGAACACAGTCTGGTGCTGGAGAAATCTCTGCCATTCAGGAGAACAAAGATTAAAACAAGAAGGAAAACTCTCCAGACAGTATATAGTCTTTGCTAGATAGCAGAACATGCGAGTAGTTCTATATAAACTTAGTGCTGGTTGTACATGCTTGAATGTTATGTTTCTTGGTAATGTTTGTTACAGAGCAGAACAGAATTGTATGGTTGGGGATTCCTCCCTGTTTCCCTCCTTCCAGTTATGACTTTCATTACAATGCTGCTTGATTGCTTTTGTACAAAATGAGGGGGCAGGAGCAGCTCTCTAGGAACGAGATAGAGTTGAAAACATGATTGACAATTTTCTGCAAGCACCTTGCGGGTTCAGATACTAGACCCTGCAGTTCAGGACCACTAGACACATCTACAAGAAAGATGATTATCGAGGTAAGAAGCTAATCTTTCTTTTTGTGATCTTGTGACATCAAGGCTGGAGTCATGAACTGCAGGTATTAGGGAATGTTATACTTAATGTGGATAAACGTAAATATATGTGTATACATAGTTGTATGCAAATATATATGTATACATAATTGTATGCAAAGGTTTAGACTCAGCAGGGTTTAAAAAAAAAAGTTTAGATAACAACGTAAAAGAGAAGCCCATAAGTCATTGTTAAGAGGAATGCGGAAAAATCAATTTCTTATTCCTAGAATGAGCAGCATATAATGTATTTTACTCTTTGGGATCTTGCCAGGTACTTGTGATCTGGATTGGCCTCTGTTGGAAACAGGATACAGCCCATTCTCGTTATTCACGATAGTATGGTTCCCGGCAAGTCTACAAACCGTGAAATCACACACAACAGAATGCTGAGCCTATGGGAAAATAGGTGTTAGGTTCCAGCAGTATATTTTGCACCTCAAAAGTGAATAATGGATCCTATAGGAACAATAGAGTTAGGTTCCTGCATGGGAGAGCATTTGACAAAAACCATAGTAGACCATTTATGCTGGGTTTTAATAAGCAGCGGTAGAGGTTTCTACCGTGGGCTGAAACACTAAATGCTTTGATGATGCTCCAATACTCATAGAATTCCTATAAGTGTCGGACTATTTAGCGCTTCAGGAAAAAGGAGCCCTCAGAATGTTGCAGGCATATTTTTTTATTTGCAGTATTGCTTATAGAAGTACAAATTGTAAGAAAGAGCCTCATTCAAAATGAGAGGGGTCAAAAAATCTTAGAACTGCAAGTTGAGACCTGCTCTCTTCTTCTTCATGCACCTACGGGGTTACGGGCTAACTAGACTTATTGCAAGAAATCACGCTGGAGTATTCCATACAGGGTGTTAAATCAGTAGGTAGGAACTCGGATAAAAGATTTGTTTTGAGTTCACCGGGGTCCAATACCACCAATAGCACAAGCGTGCCCAGTAGACGTTACCCACTCACATCACTTTAAGCACCCTGTGGGCCAATCTAAAAGTCTATAATTAATAATACAAAAGTTTTTTGTTTTTTTCTTTTAAACTGTGTTTATTACAAAACCTAGCTATTCAACCCAAAAACCCTGGTGTCTGTATATTTAAAGAATTTAAAGTAGATAATTCAATATCGCTTCTGAATTGCGAAACTCTGTAGTGCTCAACCTTGTCAGTTTATCAACCATTAATAAAGCTACTAAAAAGCCAGGAACTTATCTCATTCTGTATACCACTATTGTTCATACGGGGTGCCAGCTGATTGCCCTACAGAGCCCCGTTTCATAACCTTCGTCAAGGCTGGCCAGTCGACTTCTGTCACATCAACCACTGGCGCATGAGTTAAGGCTGGCCAGTCGACTTCTGTCACATCAACCTCTGGCGCGTGAGTCTTGTGACTCCTTGACTGAAAGAATTGTGTCAGCCTTGTCTACTTGGCTTTCCTTCTCAAGTCCGTTTCGTAACCTTCGTCAAGGCTGGCCAGTCGACTTCTGTCACATCAACCTCTGGCGCATGAGTCAAGGCTGGCCAGTCGACTTCTGTCACATCAACCACTGGCGCATGAGTCAAGGCTGGCCAGTCGACTTCTGTCACATCAACCTCTGGCGCATGAATCAAGGCTGGCCAGTCGACTTCTGTCACATCAACCTCTGGCGCATGAGTCAAGGCTGGCCAGTCGACTTCTGTCACATCAACCTC
Source organism: Geotrypetes seraphini (assembly GCF_902459505.1). Taxonomy (NCBI): domain Eukaryota; kingdom Metazoa; phylum Chordata; class Amphibia; order Gymnophiona; family Dermophiidae; genus Geotrypetes; species Geotrypetes seraphini. The sequence goes on from NC_047085.1 coordinate 18,515,899, forward strand.
TGGCGCATGAATCAAGGCTGGCCAGTCGACTTCTGTCACATCAACCTCTGGCGCATGAGTCAAGGCTGGCCAGTTGACTTCTGTCACATCAACCTCTGGCGCGTGAGTCTTGTGACTCCTTGACTGAAAGAATTGTGTCAGCCTTGTCTACTTGGCTTTCCTTCTCAACTCCTTAAGTGTCTCAACGTAAGGGGCAAACGCAGAGCTTGTCAGACGCTTGGATTTTAGATTGAGCTCCAACATGGGATCACATTCCTCCATGTCACGGAACAGTTTTTTCCATTCTTGAGGCCCATTCTGGCATGAGGTTCAGGTTCTTTCCTTTAAGTGTGTGAGGATTTTGGCCTCTGTAGACCATAAGAGGCTTGCATTTGAAATCGCCCTTCATATTGGCACACAAGTAGCAGGTGGTGCGATCATTAAATGCTTTGAATCCTGAGGCTTTTACTGCCATTTTCATTATATATGTTGTTTTTGGGTTTAAAAAAATATATATATATTCCGCTTATCCTACAATTCTATGCGGGTTACAAATTATTCAGGTACTCAAGCATTTTTCTCTAACTGTACCGGTGGGCTCCCACTCTATCTAATATATCTGGGGCAATGGGGATTAAGTGACTTGCCCAGGGTCACAAGGAGCAGTGTGGGATTTGAACCCACAACCTTGGGGTACCGAGGCTGTAGCTCTAACCACTGCACCACACACTCCCAGTCTGCTTGTAAAACAAGCCAGACTCATCCACATTGAATACCTGCTCTAGCCCATACCCCTTTCCTTCATTTTCATTTAGCAGGTACGTTTTAAATTCCTCCGCAGCTTCACCTGACCCTTCCTCTTCGGTAAAGGCTTAATTTTTTTTTACTGCATTTCACTTTTTAAAATACGCTAACCAACCTGGACCCACAGAAAAGGGTTCCACGTTTTCCTTGATCTTGAGTGACGTGTTTGTAAATGTCTCTGGCTCATCCTGACAACAATGCTGTCCACTGTGCTTTTTTTCTCCTCATTCACCATTTGCATTATCCACAAATTTATCTGCTTCTCTATTTTTTCCATTGACTGGTCACAAACCACAGATGATGATTTAAAACATTCCGATACAGCTTCGTGAAAAGTCTTGCAAATATCTTCTTCTCTTTGCCGGATGAATCAAATTGTGGATTCATTCACATTGAACTCATGGCTGACAGCAGAAACAGGCATGCCAGAATGAAACCTGTTTAAAAAACATGTCTTTTATCACTCAGACACATAGCATGCTTCTTTCTCTTTTAGAGCTATACCTACAGATGCTTTGTAACTACACTTCTCCCTCCTTATTCGCGGGGGATAGGGGCAGAGCCGGACCGCGAATGGTGAAAAACTGCGAATATCCGGCTCTGACCCACCCCCGCCTCCCTTCTGCCTTCCCCTGGCATCCCGGCCTTACCTGGTGGTCTAGCTGGTTTTCGGGGCAGGAGCGATCTTCCTACGCTCCTGCCCCGTGCAGATAGCCATTAGGAAATGGCTGTGGGGAGTTCCCGTAGTCTCTCGAGAGACTACGGGAATTCCCGGCAGTGTGCACGGGGCAGGAGCGTAGGAAGATGGTCTTCCACTTCAGGTGATTGAGGCCAGCAGCGTGCCTAATTTTAAGGCCAAATGGGATCGACACGTGGGATCTATTCACAGGGTAAAGGTAGGGGAGGGTCGTTAAGGTGGGCAGACTGGATGGGCCTTGGCCCTTATCTGCCGTCTATTTCTATGTTTCTATGACCACCAGGTAAGGCCGGGATGCCAGGGGGAAGACAAAAATATGGGTTTTTTTTCCTCCTCTCCCCCCCCTTCAAAAAATCAGGATTATGTGAAATCGCGAGTAGGGAAACCGCGAATGGGGAGGAGGAAGTGTAACCTGACAATTTATTTTTTTTCATCAAAACGGGACATCTATTAATTGTCAGTCCCCCAGGATTGGCTGGCACCGGAACTTCCTCTCCAACATTAGAATTGACATTGGGAAGAAGGTTTGTGGGCCGGTGCCTGGACCTTAATGCTTTAGTTGCGGCGGTCAGCAGTGGGGGCTGGTCCGGGGGGGGGGGGGGGTTAGGCTTCAGCTTAAGCGCTGGAGGAAGGGGAAGCGATTGCCTGTACCTGAAAACGGGACAATTCGGCGTCCTGAAGCTGTGCGTGGGGACAACGGGACAGGAGATCTAAAGGGAACAGTCCTGTTCAAAATGGGACATATGGTCACCTTATTTGTAACTCACTCTCTTGATGCTTGGTGAATGTTTCTGAAAGCGAAACCAAAACCGGAAGTGAAAGGAAACAAAGCTTTTTTTTTTTTTTTTTTCCTATGAGCACATGACGCAAATGGTGAATAGCGGCCACAATACATGCAACTGCGGATAAACGAAATCAGGAAACAGGAATGTGCGAATAACAAGAACGGACTGTGCTCTACTTGATGGACCTACGTTGTCCTTAATAAATCCTTATGTGAGCAGAAGCTGACCTCTACACGGTACAAAATTAAGGAAGATGTCTTTCTGCAGCTGCTTAATTGCAGTTCATTAAAACAAATTCAGTATAAGAAAATGATGAAGTTTGGGCATCCTTTTAGTCAGTGCTTCGTACCTCCTCCTGAGGTAATAGCTTCAAAATGTTTCCCGGAAGCAAACCAAGAGTCCTTTTGTTCTTTCATTTGTCATTTTTTCCCCCACTGTTCTCGGAAGAACTCTGTTTAGCTTGAATGCACTGCATGTTTGAGACCTCGTCACAAAAGTCCAACAATAGAGTCTAGCGACTACAAAGACCATTGCAAAATCTTAATCTTTATTTCCTCTTAAGTACACAAAAAAACCCCCAAAAGGAATTGACCCCAAAATATCCACAAAGAAGAAAATCCAGAGAAAACAAAAAAAAAACTCTGTGGAGTGACGATGTTCCTAAATGGACTTTATTTGAAAGTGTCAAAGTTCCAAAGTTCCACTGAAATCATCCACATAAAATAATTCCATCCACATAAAAATAAATCATCCACATAAGAGCCTTAAAGGACCTAGTCAGCTAGGGATACAGGACCCAACAAGGTCCACGTTTCACCACACAATTGGACCACTGAAGAAGACTTTTTGTTGAAACGCGGACCGTGTTGGGTCCTGTATCCCTAGCGGACTAGGTCCTTTAAGGCTCTTATGTGGATGATTATTTTTATGTGGATGAAATTATTTTATGTGGATGATTTCAGTGGACCTTTGGAACTTTGACACTTTCAAATAAAGTCCATTTAGGAACATCGTCACTCCACAGAGCTTTTTTGGTTTTCTCTGGATTTTCTTCTTTGTGGATATTTTGGGGTCAATTCCTTTTGTTTTTTGCTACTTAGGATTTTAAAGTGTTTGAGGCTTGTGCAGATGAGGACGGAGCTTAGGCATTGGTGGAATGAGGCATTATGACATCACAGTCTGAGCTCTAGAATGTTGCAAACACAAGCCGTGTCTCACTTCCGGCTCACCACACAATTGTTTCCCACGTACTCACCTTTATAGGACCCCCAGGGACCCCTGAAGAAGACTTTTTGTCGAAACGCAGACCGTGTTGGGTCCTGTATCCCTAGCGGACCAGGTCCTTTAAGGCTCTTATGTGGATGATTTATTTTTATGTGGATGAAATTATTTTATGTGGATGATTTCAGTGGACCTTTGGAACTTTGACACTTTCAAATAAAGTCCATTTAGGAACATTGTCACTCCACAGAGTTTTTTTTGTTTTGTTTCCTCTTAAGTACGCCATGCTTTATTTTGCGCTTTTCTTTCAGATTATTTTCGTGAACAAACAGCCAGGCTCTTTTCAATTTAGTTTCTTCATTGACTGTGTGATATTAGCCTCTAGGATACTGTGAGATTTAGTTGAATCCATTCTTCCTATCTGTACAAATTTTCTGTGCTACTGGCTGCCACAAAACCACCAAACTTAATAGATTCATACAGTTTTAGGTTGGTTTGCTTTTTAATTTCAAGGACTTCACTCTTTTTCTCTCCAAATGTGTCATGGGAGGTTATAGCCAAACCGTTCATTTTATTTTTGATCTACTACTACTGTTTATTAATTCTGTAGTGCTGAAAGGCGTACGCAGCGCTGTAAATTTTAACTTACAGTAGACATCGCCTGCTCAGGGCTCCTTTTACAAAGGCTAGCTAGCCGTTACACCTCCTCTTGAGCAGGCGGTAGTTTTTCGGGTAGCGCACGCTAATCTGGTGCGTGTGCTAAAAATGCTAGGGCTCCTTTTACGAAGCCGCGGTAGCGGTTTAACGCTCGTAATAGCACGTGCTAAACCATTGGACGCGTTAGCTGCTATCGCCTCCTCTTGAGCAGGCGGTAGTTTTTTGGCTAGTGCGTGATTAAAAGTCGCGTGTGTTAAAGCTGCTACCACGTCTTCGTAAAAGGAGCCCTTAATCTTTTTATCTATACTTATTTTAGTTTATATTGTGGGGTTTTTTTTATTCATTAGTTTTAATGCTTGAATTAGTTACTTAGAATTTTATTATATATGATGTTATTATTATATTGTATGCCGAGTACCTATTGTGTAAACTGCTATGAACTACTGGTTAGGCGGTACAGTACTCCCGCGAATCTTGAAAAACCGCGAATACGGTTTTTCATGGGGGAGACTGGCGAGGGCAGCGGGAGAGGCAGGAGAGGGCAGCCGGAGCGCTGGCAAGTGCAGGAAATCACTCGCTGTATGCTCCGACTGCCTCTTCCTGCACTGTCGGGCCTTATCCAATCAGGAGCTGCGTGTCAAAGCAGCTCCTGATTGGATAAGGCCCAACTTAGTGCAGGAAGAGGTGGTCGGAGCATACAGCGAGTGATTTCCTGCACTTGCCAGCGCTCCGGCTGCTCTCTCCTGCTTTTCCAGCTGTCCTATCCTTGTTGGCGGTTCGCAGTCGGAAAATACCGCGAATGACCGGGGGAACACTGTATATAAAAATAAATTATTATTATTTAGAATGTCCAGTTTTGGTTTCTCAGAGACACAAGGTTTAATATGCTTCCATCTGATATATTGCTTTTTTTAATGGTACAGTATTTGGATTTCAACAGATTTTCTCTGCGGGAGTCTGATGAACATATTTACAAATTCTGAACATGTTCATGAGCAGCTTTCCCTAACCTCATCAAGTTTTCTTCAGGAATAAATGACCTTTTTTTCTTATATACGAGTACACCCACAGAACTGTTTTACACATCCATTCATAGAGTGAAGTATTTAGGTTATAGCCCAGCAGTTCATCTAAACAGTATTTCACAGAGTCCAGGAAATTATGTGCACTGCAGAAGCTGATTTCAAAAATTGTTTTAAGCATCTGTCCCATCATATTTGTATTACCAGGACAGTAGCAATCAGATAACACTCACTGTAAAAATGCCTTTTAGCCAGTAAAGTTAATATGCTGATTCCTGATCTTCATAGATAATAGACTTCTTTGCGTCTCACCTTTTATCCAGATGGGCTCCCTAGAATGCGCGACTGATAAAGTGATTCAGTCAATGTATGCATCCACCACTGGGAAACAGACCTTCAGTTTGGAACAAAGAAATAAATGATTGCAAAAGAATGAATGCTCAGGATACACCTTTTTATTTATTTTTTAGCCATGTGGGGCATTTTTAACATACCACTTAGATTTGAACGTGCACACAGATACATGTATACAATATATATGTTTGCACACACTATGTAGAGTAGGCTTTAAGAGTAATTTTATAAAACAGATAGGGGACAGTGTGGCACAGTGGTTAAAGCTACAGCTTCAGCACCCCGAGTGTGTGGGTTCAAACCCACGCTGCTTCTTGTGACCTTGGACATTGCCCCAGGTACATTAGATAGATTGTGAGCCCACCAGGACAGATGGGGAAAAATGCTTGAATACTTGCAAACCGTTCTGAGTACTCCTGGAAGAACGGTATAGAAAATTGAATAAATAAATAATTTTATAACATGGTGGCTAGAGGTCGTGGAAGCCATTTTCCAAAGGCAGCAACTAGGGGCAGGAGCGAGTGGGGTTTGTTTCCTTCTCTTTCTCAATTACTGGACCACTATGATCTTTTGGTACTCCTGGGGAGTGGGAGAAATGAGGATGGACCTGGGAGGGATCTTGTCACGTGGGGGTAGGGAGGTGGGAGGAGTCTTGCTTCTTTGTGGAAGGAGGGTGGAGGAGTGATCAAAAGGAGGGCTACCAGGCTGTGAGAGAAAGGGGGATTGGAATTGGGGAAGGGGGTGTATTTCTTGGGGGTGGGAAGGAGGATCAGAGGAGGGACTTAAGGATGTTCTAGGGCACGGGTGCCCCCACTTTTTGGGCTTGCGAGATACTTTTAAAATGACCAAGTCAAAATGATCTACCATCAATAAAATTTAAAAAAACATAAAGCACACCGTACACAGAGAAAATGTTAATTATCATTTATATTCCAGGGTTTTTTTCCAAGAGGTCAAGACAGATGACTTTATGCAATGTCACCTCAGTAACAACTATACAAAAATAGACAAATATACCCCCTCCCTTTTTACTAAACCGCAATAGCGTTTTTTAGCGCAGGAAGCTGCGCTGAATGCCCCATGTTGCTCTCAATGCTCATTAGCTCCCTGCGCTAAAAACCGCTATTTTGGTTTAGTAATAGGGGGCCCTAGTGAAAAATATAGACAGCAGATATAAATTCTCAAAACAGACACATTTTGATCACTAAATTGAGGGAGGGAGGGAAGGGGGGAGTCCAAAGAGACATGCATATGCAGGACTGAGGGTGGGGGGAAGGGAAGAAACAATGGATCTAAAAACAGAGGAGATGGTGGACAATAGGATGGAGGGAGGGAAGGAACAGAAAGGGCGAGAAGTTGGACACAAGGGATGGTGTGGAGGGGGGATAGAGATATTGGATAGGATGGTAGTAGGGAAGAAGAAGAGAAAGGGAAAGATGGTGGACCCTGGAGTGGTGGGGAAGGAGGGAGAGATGCTGGATGGAAAGGTAGTTGAGAAAAGGAGAGATGGTGGATCTGAGGATGGTGGGGTCCATCGCTGCAGCTGCAGGGATGGAGGCGAAAAAAAGGAAAGATGCCAGACCTCCGGGGGAGGGAAGGGAAACGGAAAGGGAGGACAGAGATGGATGGTTAGCACTGAGAAAGAAGAAAATGACAAATGGGCAGGAGACCCTGGCAAGTGAGTTATCAGAAGCCAAACAGAAACCAGAGCCTGGGACCAACATGATTTGAATAATGACCAGACAACAAAAGGTAGAAAAAAATAATTTTATTTTTTATTTTGTGATTACAATATGTCAGATTTGAAATGTGTACCCTGTCAGAGCTGGTGTTAGATATCAAGTGTGAACTAGGACTTAAAAGAGAGGCGGCGTGGGGTTGGAGAGATTGTATCCCTATACTTCTACTAAGACTAAGTACCTTAATAAAAAGTTTGGCTTGTGGCTTAGCCTGTGTTTTAGATTTCAGCCCGTATGTCCTAACATCAAATCCCTTGATGGACTTTTGAGCTTTAGGAAAGCAATAAAATCTCTTCACCTGACCCCTCAGGACAAGCTATCATTCAGACTGTTACACCCAAACCACTGTACTCCTAATAGATCTTCAACTGACTCCCTCCCTGTGCATGCTTCAAGCTCCAAGTGTCTGCTAATCCAGAACAATTGAACTATACCTACCTCACAGTGCCCTAGGGCCTTAATCCTCTGTTGTTAATTGTTATGTCTTGTTTGCTGTTATTTTGTTACCATGTATCCCATTCTGGGCTCCTTGGGGCGGATGGAATATAAATCGAATTAAATAAATGTAGATTTTACAAGAGAGGGGATGGGGTAGTATATTTTTTTTATAGAGAAAAATTAAAATTTAAAGTGATTTGTAATGAACCAAAGGAATTGGGGTGGTTCTTTTTAGTTTGTGTTTATTATATAGTCCTCCAGGTTCCTTAGGAGTTTATTTTAGGACTTACTATTAATTTGGATACGTTGTTTGTTTTAGGTGATTTTAATATGCCATGTGATCAAAAGGGATAAGAGGGTAATGAATCATTGTCAATTATTAACAGCATGCGAGGGAAATAAACTGGATTTAATCTATCTAGGAAAGGAATTGAGAAAATGGTTATGGCAACCACCTATATGAATACTGGTGAGTTGGTCTGACCATTATTAATTCATTTTGTATTACAGAAGCATAAGGGTTTATCAGAAGATAAGAAGCAAGTAAGGAAAATTAATAGATTAATAGGAAGTGAGAGAGAATATACACAAAGGTGAAGATTTTGTGTTAGAAGATATGATTCAGAGGTGGAATTCAGGCCTGTAAATGGGATTAGATAAAGTAGTGTCAAGCAAACAGGAGATGGTTACTTCCCCAAACTTGGAAAGTAGGAAAACAGCAAAGGAAGACTGAGCACCAGAGTCTTCCTTTGCTGTTTTTCCTACTAGGGCAGGGGTAGGGAACTCCGGTCCTTGAGAGCCATATTCCAGTCGGGTTTTCAGGATTTCCCCAATGAATATGCATTGAAAGCAGTGCATGCAAATAGATCTCATGCATATTCATTGGGGAAATCCTGAAAACCCGACTGGGATACAGCTGTCGAGGACCGGAGTTCCCTACCCCTGTACTAGGGAGTTAGTAGTTAGGCCAGGATATAAACCGAGACCATAGATTACTGAGCCATTTAAAAAAATTAAGATAGGAATTTAGACAGAGAGGTTATGGAGAAAAACTAGTAATGTGGATGATTATAAGAGTTGTAAGATTAAATTGAATTACATTAACGGGTGCTAGAATACATGTGTGTGTCTGTCTTTCTTTCTCTCTCTCTCTTTCCTTGGCCGCTGTCTGTCTGTCTGTCTTTCTTTCTGTCTCTCTCTTTCCTCGGCTGTCTAACACCACCCCTTACCTGATCCTCCTGTCCAGTAGTACCCCTTCTCCTTTCCCTGCTCCCCCTGTCCAGCATCCGCTAGCCCAGGCAGCCTCGGGGCTTTTGCTAGGCCGGCCCACCTCGCATTATCGAAGTGGGCCGGCCTAGCAAATGCCCCGCGGCTGCTGCGTTTGCTGGTCTGGGGGTAAGAAGATGCGTCCCGGCAGCGGCAGCGCAGGAGTCAAATCGCCACCGCCGCTGAAATCGCTGCACGCGCCGCAAGCTGTCGCACACGCCGCAAATAGAATATGGCCACGGAAACACACAGCACGGTGGCAGGGATCACGCAGGTAGGAGTGCGCATGCGCGCTTAGGGTTTTATTATTAGTGATATGTAATGAGGAAAGGAATAAATTTTACAAAAAGAAAATGCAAGAGGTACAACACAATCCAAGAGAGCTTTTTCACACAGTAGACTACTTAGTGAAAGGATACAAAGAGGCTGAATATGAGAATGTAGATCCAAATGATTATGCTAGATACTTGATTGAGAAAGCTGAAAGATTGTTTGATTTGAAGGAGGAAGGTAATAGAAGAAAACAATAGTGAGAACGTGAGAAGGCGGCTGATATTTGATGAGGTTAATGAGGAAAAAGTGAAAAGAGTTTGTTTATAATCTGCCTTTATCAAGGCGAAGTACAGTACAACACACACAATAAAATTGACTAGTAGTATGGGGAGAGAAGGAGGTGATGAATAAAAGATTTGTTTTTGTGACTCTATTTCACCTGACATCCAGAAATATGGAAGATACCTCAAGATCAGGGAACTGTAATGCATCTGACAAGCCTCTAAACTAGGGGTGTCCAACCTTTTGACTTCCCTGGGCCGCACTGGCTGAAAAAAATGTTTCTGAGGGCTGCGCAGACGCTGCAGCAAGACAGAGGAGGGAGCCGGCAAGACGGTAAATACCCGGGGGCAGCAGAGGAAAAACACTGCATCGCCCTCGACCGGGGCCGCACAAAATACTTCACGGGGCCATAGGTTGGACACCCCTGCTCTAAACAGTATCCCCCGGGCTGACAACTCTAGTAAGGACTATTTAAAAGCCCAAGTGATAATGTGAAGTGAAAAAAAATCAAATCCAAACTCATAAAACAAAATCAGAAGAAAAACAGTGAAAAATGTATATAAGCGTGTATAATTCATTCGTCTCCCTCTCTCACGGATGAGTAACCTACATCCTATACATACTGTATACCCAAGCGCAATGTAAAAAATCTATATGTGTAAAAGTTCAACACATAGAAAACATCAAACTTATCGGGGTTGAAAGGAAAGTCCGTAATTTGCCCGACAGAGCTCTGTTTCGCTGTCTTCTTCAGGAGCCGCACCCCCCTCTGTTTCAAATCTTTCAAAACATTGCGCATTCTCAGCGATGAAAAGATCTGTTCAAAAAGAGCATGGGATAAAAGGAGTCAAGATTTTTACTCAATCTCTGATTTTTAAGCTTTCTCAACTTTGGAATGATCTTCCACTCCTTTTAAGGAGTTCCGGTTCACTTCAATTTTTTCGTAAATCTTTAAAAACCATTTTATTTGCCAAATATTTTGAAAATTAATCTTCCAAAATTTAGTCTTATTCTTTATGGTTTTTATTTGTTAAGGTAACTATTGTAAACCGAGTTGAGCTTTCTTGAACTGAAGTCTCGGTATATAAAGCCAAGCCTTAGATTAGATTAGATTAGATTAGGTAAATTCATGCTATGAAATGTTTAGGCTACGGAGGGAGTAAAATATTTTGAGAACTTACCTCCCATGCTCTTTTTGAATAGGTCTTTCCCATATTTGTGGATGTAAGGTGAAATAGAGTCACAAAAAAAAAAAAATCTTTTATTCATCACCTCCTTCTCTTCGGGGTTATGGTGAGAGGTGTCCTTCTCTTCCCATACTACTAGTTGACTTTTTTGGTTCTTATTTAAGATTTTCAGCAGTTTCATGTTTTGGTTTTTTTTTTTTTGCCTTTGTGGTGACATTGTATTATCCTATTTTACTGATTATTTGATTCTTTCAATAAAAATTGTTATACATAAAAGTGAGAAAAAAAAAAAAAAAAAGAAGTAGCATCATGCAACAAGGGATTGACACCAACAAGATCCATATTTGATTCTTGTTCATCTGCATTAGTAAAAACAATTGTAGATGATGTGGCTAAGTCATTAACAAAGATTGCAACAATAAAACCTATACTAAAAAGACAGAATATGGAGCCAGAGAACTTGGGTAATTACAGGCCTATTTCTGTGATGCCAGTCGTATCAAAGATTATTGAACGAGTGGTATTAGAAGATTTGGAAGAATTTGTAGGAAAAAACCCAACTAGCTAGATGTACACCAATGTGGGTTTAGAAAAGGGCATGGGATGGAAACTATTACTATCAACATTTGATGTTCTCTGGAGTGGAATGGATTCTGGTCAAACATGATGTGTGGTCTCTTTAGACATCTGTTTAGCTTTTGATTCATTCATCCTGTTGCATAAATTGCAAAAAGGCATTGGAAGCTCAGTATTGAAATGGTATGAATCATTGTTTGTGGTGAAAAATGGGGATGGCACGTTTGCTGCCTTCTGCTGTCTTAGTTTCTGTATAGCTCCCCCTACTTCTATGTTCACTCCTCTAGCTTCTCCATACCCCCTTCCCCCTCTCCTTTCCCTTCTCTGATCTGTCGCCTTGAGTCTATATAGGTATGTGCGACTCACAAATGGAAGATTAGATTAGAAAAGGGGAGTGCCGCAGGAATCAGCATTATCAGTCCTATTGTTTAATGCGTACATTGCATCATTGGGGCAGATTTTGGAGGAATTAGATGTTCATTACAGAATTTATGTAGACAATATTTGTTTCTTTCCAACTGAAACAGGAATTGATGATGTGCAGGCAAAATTTACAGATTGCATGGAAAAGATTAAGAAATGGATGGATAAATATATGCTGATGTTAAATTTACAGAAAACAGAATTGATATTTGTCAATGATGATTGTTTATTGCACTTGCAAGATTTAGAAATACAGATTGTGAAACTGCCAGTTTTGTCATACATGGGCACCTACATGTGTGAGATTGCTTGGTGTCTACTTAGTCATTTGATAATGCAAAATCACATTATGCATGTTTATAAATGTTTATTCATGCAGATGAAGATACTTTCGAGAGCAAGACCAATGCTATTAGTATTAGATTTTCAAATTGTGATCCAAAGTCTTGTCATTTCCAAAGTAGATTTCTGCAATGCATTATTATTAGGTATTAAGAAGCTAGGATACATGCCTTGCAAGTGGTACAGAACAATGGCTGCGAGGTTAATTATTGGGGTGTCTTGTTATGAACATATAACTCCGGTATTGAAAAAACTTCATTGGTTGCCCATTTGAGTACAAAAGTTTGACAATAATGCATCACATACTATACGGAGAGGCACCATGGTATTTGATCCAAGCATGACTCTCTCGTCCCTCTTCGTATTTGAATCTAGTATTTCTTGTGAATTTCAGAGCTTCAAGTTCTATCCTGTCAGGACCTGTATCTCTCCTTGGAGGATTCTTCGTCCATCTGTATTGTTCCCTTATTCCTCCTGAAGGTGATTTCTCCTTTCCATGTGAATTTGACTTGATTTGATTTATTCATTTGATGTACCACTTAGCACAAAACACCAAAACGGTTTACAATGAAATTATAGTATTCCTTATTAAGGTGGTTCTCAAATGGTGTGCCACAAGAGATGGCTAGGTACGCTACAAACAGTTGTGGGTAAGTATTTTAGAGGCGAGGCTTAGGGTGACCTTAAGCGCCTGGGCCAGTCATAGCCTTAGGCCCATCCCCAATACATCCCAGGATACACCGGGAAGGGGGAAGGCCCTCCATTTTGTAAGAAGCGGGCCTGCCAGCCGGAGCGGATAGGCATCCTTCTGGCTAGACTTAATAAGGTAAGTGAGGGGCGAGGGGGTTGGTCGGGGTGGTTGGGTGACGGCAGGAGGGAATAGGCAACCCTCCCATTGCAGTGGGGGTGTATGGTGGTGTGTAGTAGTGGTGGGGGATTGTGCGACGCAGTGGGAGAGATTGGGCATCTCTCCCGCTGCAGGGTGGGTAGTAGTGTTGGGGGATTGTGCAATGCAGTAGGAGGAAGTGGGCATCTCTTCTGCTACCTGGGGTGGGTGTCTCGAGGTTGTGCAAGCACGGCGGGAGAGAGTGGGCATCTCTCCCGCCAATCTTTAATTTGGTTTGGTGGTTTTGTTTTGTTTTAATATGTAGGTGTCTTCTGCGCATGTGCTGATCACTACCACCAGTGACTCATTTCAGGTAAATTTAGCGAGCCTACATGAACATCCGCGAACCTAATTTGCATGCGGGGTCTTTTAAGAATGACTCACCTTTTTGAAATTATTACAGTAGCAACCTCAGTAGCAGCCCATCGGATTTTATCGTGAAGTTTTGAGAATCTTCCTGTCAGGGTTTTTTTTTTAACCTCCATCTGCTGGAGGTACAACCTAACCGTTTGTCCCATCTTTCACTTTCTTAGTTTGTTCATTCTGTTTTCTTTCATCCGTGTTCACCTCCTCCATCCCAGTGATTGTTGAGCATTTTTCTTTTCATTTGCCATTCGAGATCCTCACCAAGGTTCTCCATTAGTCTTACATAGCCTTATTGATCTTTTCATACTTTATATTCTGCTGGTAAGCATTTTCTTGTTATTCCCTTCATGTCTTCAAATCTGGCCTCAGCATGATCTACATGTTTTTGTCATTGCACCAATGCTTTGGAATTCACTTCCACCGTACCTTTGTTCTGAATTATCTTTTTTTTGAAATTTAAAACTTTATTAAAAACTTACTTTTCTCACTTAACTTCCCAGTAACCACCCTCTCTTGTCAGACTTGCTCCATGTTTCTTTATAATAATAACAATAATAACAGCTTATATACCGCAATACCGTGAAGTTCTATGCGGTTTACAAAGATTAAGCAAAGGTACAAATTGATTGACTTTAAGAAGGGAGGAAGAAAGAGGGTTAATAGGACAGGAAATCCATTTTTGAGGAGAGGGTGATCAATAGAACAAGTTAATCGCTATAGAGGGGAGAGAGAAGAGAGGATCAATTGTCTAGATGCTTTAGGAACAAGTGTGTTTTTAGACGTTTCCTAAATTCCCCATAAGTAGTGGGCGAAAGCAATTGTTCTAGGTCTTTACCCCATGATGCTGCTTGGGGCGAGAGAAGATGTTCATGGTGTTTTTTCAGTTTACAACCTCTCACTGGAAAGGAAACGAAGTTGGAATGTGAGCTTCTCTTGTGTCTGTTGGCTGAGAAGACGAAAAGGTCAGTTATATATTTAGGGGCAAGTCCGTGTAGTGCTTTGAAGCAGAAGCAGGCAAATTTAAACTTTACGCGCGCCTCCGTTGGCAGCCAATGCAGCTGCCGGTAGTAGGGTGTCACGTGGTCAAACTTCCTCAGCCCAAAGATCAGTTTGACCGCTGCATTTTGCATCAATTGTAAACGCTCCCATCTTATTTTCTAATTTTTTTTAGGTTTATAGACTAATTCCTGAGCATATAATAATTTAATTGTTCCTTCGTGTGGTGCAGTGGTTAGAGCTACAACCTCAGCACCCTGCGCTGCTCCTTGTGACCCTGGACAAGCCACTTAATCCTCCACTGCCCCAGGTACATTAGAGAATTGTGAGCTCACTGGGACAGACAGGGGAAAATGCTTGAAGTACCTTTATGTAAACCGCTTTGAATATGGTTATCTAAACGACAAAAAGGTGGTATGCAAGTCCCTATCCCTTACCCTCCTTTGACCTTACCCTTAGTACTAATACTCCCATCTGGAGTTCTTCAGGGGTCAACGCTATCCCCACTGCTCTTTAATGTTTACATGTCATCATTAGGTGCACAACTGGCCAAGCGGGGAATAAAATTATTTAGTTATGCAGACGACTTTACAATCATTATCCCATTCGCCACTTCTCTCTGGCAACAGAAGCACTAAACTTGATAGAACAATGGATGACTGAATTTAGACTGAGGCTTAATTCAGAAAAAAACAAAATTCTTTGTAGCCTCGCCACACCTACTTGTCACAAAAACATCACTATGCATCAACAAACTCAGTTACCTTATTCAACCTAGAATGAAGGTTCTGGGAGTAATACTTGACCAAGGCCTAACCATGAAAGACCAAGTGGACTCATTGGTTAGAAAGGGTTTCTTTACTCTCTGGAAGCTTCGGTCCATCAGAGCATACTTTGACGCTTCATCTTTCAGAATTCTGGTACAATCCCTTATATTAAGCCATCTTGACTACTGTAATATCGCCCTCCTGGCAATCTCCCAGAATAACATGCAGAGACTACAACTGGTGCAGAATGCAGCGGTTAGGCTAATTTTGGGGTTGACGAAGTCCGACCACATAACCCCTTCCTACCGACTCCTGCACTGGTTGCCAATGGAGGCACGTGAGAAGTTTAAGCTGGAATGTTTCTGCTTTAAGCCACTATATGGTTTAGCCCCTAAATATATAACTGACCTCTTCTCCTTGCAAACCAACAAACATAAGAGAAGCTCACACCCGAAGTTCGTCTCCCCACTGGTCAGAGGATGTAAATTTAAAAGACACCATCAACATCTCCTCTCATATCAAGCAGAATCATGGGGCAAAGACCTGGAACAACTACAACAACTATGGAACAACTATGGAACAACTATGGAACAACTATGGAACAACTACAACAACTATGGTGAATTTAGGAAACACCTAAAAACATACCTGTTCTTGAATTACCTAGGTAGCTGATCCGCACAATCTCTCCCACAACAACCGCTCTCATATACTGTTAGTCACTAACCTCCAACTATGTAAGTTCTACTCAATTGTGGCATTCTTTTTAATCATTGTAAACCGCACAGAACTTCACGGTCCTGTGGTATATAAACTACTATTATTATAATTATTACTTCTGTTGTCTGGACCATTGGTCTGACCCAGTAAGGCTATTCTTATGTTCTATTTCCCTTTTTTCTTATCATTCTATTTATTTTTATTTT
The DNA here is from genome assembly GCF_902459505.1 of Geotrypetes seraphini. Classification (NCBI taxonomy): domain Eukaryota; kingdom Metazoa; phylum Chordata; class Amphibia; order Gymnophiona; family Dermophiidae; genus Geotrypetes; species Geotrypetes seraphini. Next base: position 18,531,885 of record NC_047085.1, read on the forward strand.
TTTGTAAACTGTGTTGGTATAGAGATTATTTGTGATATGTTAACTAAAGATGAAATATGGGATTTTAGCACTCATCTTCTTCAGCATTTTCAAGTCACCACTGGCTCAACTTATCATTGGTCCAGATTATTCATTTAATTGATTCTCTAAATTCTGATCTCACCACTTTAAATTCAGCCCTTGACTCAATTGCAGCTTGGCTAGCATCACAAGGTCTGAAAATCAATCCTGCTTTACCAGACCTCCAATCTCAGATTGATAATGTACATATTCTTTTATCTAAGTCTATAAAAACATTGGGTTGCAAATTAGATTCTTTTTCGACTCATGAGTCACAGATCTCATCAGTCATTAAGGGCTCCTTTTACTAGCGTTTTTAGTGCACGCACCGGATTAGCGCGTGCCAGCTGAAAAATTACCGCCTGCTTAAAAGGAGGCGTTAGCGGCTAGCACGCCTTTGTAAAAGGAGCCCTAAGTCTTCCTACCTAGCTATTCGTCAATTACAATCCGAAAACCTTCCTATAACAACATTTAAAAATGTTAACTTTTGCTTTTATTTTAAATCACACTAACTTATGCAGTTCTTTGTATTATAGTTTAAACCACTCTAATATTCAAAAATCACAACTTGTTCAGAATGCTGCAACCTGTTTGCTAACAAAAATACTAAGGGGTCCTTTTATCAAGCTGCGGTAGGGGGTTTAACGTGCGTCATACCGCGCGTTAAACCGCCTGCCGCGCTAGCCGCTAACGCCTGCATTGAGCAGGCGTTAGTTTTTTAGCCGGCCGCGGGGGTTAGCGCGTGGTGAAATGTCTGACCCGCTAACCCCATTAGCGCGGCTTGATAAGGACCCCTAAGAGTTTAGCCACATTACTCTTGCTCCCACAAGATTTTTATTCGCGATACATAACATCATTTCCATGAGTGTGTGTGCTATTTGGGAAAAATTATTCATTCCTGTATGTTCTCAGTATTTAACTCAACTAGCTAATCTACCTCCCTCCACGTATCCTCTTGATACAACAAGACATAATGCTGCCTCTTGCTTTAGATCAGTAGAATGGAATTCACTTCCTCACCCGTTGCGCTCTGAAACAAATCGTTTGTTTTATGGCTGCTTTGAAAACCCATTTATTTTCCCAAGCCTTTGGGGAAACAGGAGACATTAATTAGAGTGGCACAGATTAATTTAATTTAGTTCTCCTGCTTTTTCAACTATATCTCTTTTTCCTCTTATAAAATTTGTAACTTTTCCCCTTTCTATTCTTCATGAAATTATGATTGTAAACCACTTTGTTTTTCCTCTGCTCAGATCCAACAGACCACCAAATCCTGTCGCTTCCTCCTCTATAATATTACCAAAATCTGTCCTCTTCTCTCTGAACATACAATCAAAACCCTTGTCCATGTTCTTGTCACCTTACGCTTAGAGTACTGCAACGTATTTCTCTCGGGCCTCCAGTTCACCTGCTCTCGCCTCTTCAATCCGTTCAAAATGCTGCTGTGCGACTCATATTCCGTGAGAGCCACTATTCTCACATTACCCCTCTCCTCAAGTCGCTTCATTGGCTTCCTGTCCATTTCCGAATACAGTTTTAACTTCTCTTGCTGACTTACAAGTGCATTCACTCTGAAGCCCCCAATATTTCTCTTCACTTATCTCCCCCTATGCTCCTCCCCGTGAACTTGCCCCATTCATTGGGCAAGCCCCTTTTATCAGTACCCTTTTCTTCCACTGCCAAATCCAGACTCTGTCCCTTCTTTCTTGCGGTACCGTATGCCTGGAACAGGCTGCCTGAATCAATACGTGTTGCTCCATCCCTGGCAGTGTTCAAATCCAAGCTAAAGGCCCACTTTTTAAAATCTGTTTTCAACTCCTAACTCGTGAAAACCAGAGTGGAATTGTCCAAATAAGAAAGATGTGCACTGGAAAATATGTCCTCCAATACGTCTGATGAAATGAAGATCTTTATTGTTCAAACACCAAAATAACACATTCAATGACTTAATGACTCATATATTTTATGTGCATTATTAAATTGTACTTTTAATAAAGCCTGCATCTTGAACATCACCATCTCCAGAGTTTTTTGTTTTTGTTGGAAAGATAAAGAAAGCATGAGTTTTTCTGGGGGTTCTTCTGGGATGAGAAAACAAATAGGTCTGTCAGATACTGTGGTGCTTGACCAGTAGCAACTTTGTAGTAAAAGCAACCTAATTTGAAAATGACGCTCGCTTCCACAGGGAGCCAGTAGAAATCTTGATACAAAGGAGTGATATGATCATTTTTCTTTTGATTGTATATAAGTTTAATTGCAGTATTATGAATAATATGCAATCTTGAGATGTTTTTCTTGAAGCCCGCAAGATACAGTGTTCCCCCGTGAATTCAATAATTTGCGGTATTCTCCGACCGCCTCTTCCTGTACTAAAGTCGGGCTACACCAATCAGGAGCTGCGTGTCAAAGCAGCTCCTGATTGGTGTAGCCTTACTTTAGGAACAGGAAGAGGCGGTCGGAGCATACCGCAAGTGATTTTCTTAACTCGTCGGCGCTCCAGCTGCCCTCTCCTGCCTTTTGACAGACGAAAAACCGTATTTGCGGTTTTTCAAAATTCGTGGGAGTTCCTGGAACGGAACCTCTGTGAATATCAGGTGAGTACTATATATTATATTGCAATAGTCAAACTGTCTCAAGACCAGGGACCGAACTAGAGCTCTAAATACTGAAGCATCGAAATAAGATCTAAGCGTATGCAATTTCCACAACATGGAGAAACCCTTGTGGACCACAGTATCGACTTGATGTTTCATAGTTAAGTTGGGATCTAGAGTAACATCCAGTATTTTAATAGTGGAATGGATGATGTATTGCATTGAGGTATAGTGTCTTCATCTAACTTTAGTATTCCTTAGTTTTTAAATACTGTTCCTGCTTGCCTATTTAGGGGGTTTATGGTACATTTTGTACCTCTCTTTTAAAACTGTCTATTGTAAACCCTTATACAAATGAAGATGCATTTCCTGATGAGCTCAAGTAGACTGTGATGGAATGGACTATCTCCTCAAATTAGATCGTGCTAATCTCTTAAGATCTTTCGCAAAATCTTAAAAACTGTTATGTTTCCTAGATTTTTAGGCTATAGCTCCAATGAATGTTAATGTAGCAAGTGGAGAGAGTTTCAGCCAAGCCTAGACAAATGCTGAGTTGCATCTGAAGAAGTTTTGTCAGCCGAAAGCCTGAAGTTATAATGCCGTTGTACAGGTCCATGGTGAGACCCCATCTGGAGTACTGTGTTCAGTTATGGAGGCCACATTATCAAAAGGATGTGAAGAGAATGGAATCGGTTCAGCGAATGGCCACTAAGATGGTCTCAGGACTCAAGAATCTCCCATATAAAGAACATCTAAGCAGGCTGCAGTTATATTTCTCGAAGAACGCAGAGAGAGGGAAGACATGATAGAGACATTCAAATATCTTACAGGCCGTACTGAGGTGAAGAAGATATCTTTTTCCCTACAGGTCCCATGGCAACAAGAGAGCATCCGTTAAAAATCAAGGGTGGGAGATTTCATGGTGACATCAGAAAATATTTCTTCACCGAAAGAGTGGTTGATTGCTGGAATGTTCTTCAAGGGACGATGGGATAAACATGTGGGTTCGCTCCGGGGAAATGCTTAGGGGGAGGGTTCTTTTAGAGGGAAGGTTCTTTGAGTGGGCAGACTTGTTGGGCCGACAGCCCGTTTTCTGCCATCATACTCTATGTTTCTTTGTCATCTAATTATGTAAACCGAATCGAGTTCCTATTTTAAGGAGATGATTCGGTATATAAGATTAAGAATTAGATTTTTCCAGTTCTGACAAAGGGCTCCTCCAAGTCAGATGACACCAGTGCTTCTGTACCCATTCCCTTCTTGCTATATATAGTGAGCAATAGCTACCCAGATAGTAGATGTAAGGCAGACTAGGCTTTGCATGGGCTACAGTTTGGAGATTGCTCATCTGACCCTGGTAAATATAGCATTTGTAGAAATTTGGATGAATGTTCTAATTGCGTAACCTTCTTATTGGACTTTTTAGCCACTTTTGACACTGTGGCTAATAGCAGCTGATGTCATCTGTGGGATTTATCTCACCTAGACTATAGCAGTATTGGGACCAAGGCATTGAATTGGTTATTTCCTTTTTAAAGGGTAAATAGGAGTTCATCGGGTCTCTGATTTGTCCCAGCCTTGGACCTTGACCTCAAGTGTTCCAGAGGGTTCACTCCCATCAACTCTGCCTTTTAATGTGTACAATACACTCCCTTACTTAGATTTTTGATTTTAGCACAAATTGAATATATGATGTATGTGGATAATAGCCACTTTTTCTGTTTGTTTGGAGAGAACCATGTGGAAACAATTTCTAGGATGAACCAAAGTTTGAAGGAATCTGAGCATTGATTGTCTCCAAATATGCTTAAATTGATTCATAATAAAGCAGAGATGTTAAGGGGCATAGACCCCTGATGAGTTTTTCCTGCCTTAAGATTCAACTAGGTAATGAAATGTTACTCCACGTGAAGAAGCAGAAATGCAAGTAGTCTGCTTAGATTTATTCCTAACTATGAAGATACAAATCAGTGCCACTATCAGATTGAGTTTTATCCATCTTTGCTATATCCATTTTTTTTTGCTCATATTTAGATATACCTGATCTGTTTATGATAGTACTTAACATGCCAACTCTCCATTTATATCACAACTTGGTTCCAATATGAAGCCTAGGTCTGTTTCCAGTGAGTGGCCGGTACCACCTATGCCACCTATGCCTGGCCATACCGCCTATGTCCAGTTGACATAAAGCATCTTTGCAAGCATTGATCTTCAAAATTGGCTTATTTGCGCCCAATTATGGGCGAGAGGATTTATACCAACTGAAACCTGGTGTAAATTCTTTCATCTAAATTAGGCAGATGCAGTGACATAGTAAGGGAGGCAGGGGGTAGACTGCCCCGGGTGCCAACTTGGTGGGGGCATTGACTCCTCTCCATCCCTTCTCCTTCCCACTCCTCCCCTGCTGTGCATGCGTCTTCACTTCTCTCCCAACTTACTTCTAGCTGAGCAGCATCTCCAATTTGTAGCCCGCACCAGCATCGGCATTACCTCTGATGTCACTTTTGGGTCCCTCTGACATCACTAGGAAGTGATGTCAGCAGGAGTGCCAGCGCGTTGGAGATGCTACTCTTGCCGAGGAAGCTACAGAGGTATGGTGGAAAGGAAAGGGCACATGTGGGGGTGGGGGTGGGGCAGGTGCCTCCCACCCTCACTATTCCATTGGACAGATGTGCCATATTCTGTAACTACTACTGCTACTATTAATTATTTCTGTAACACTACCAGATGCACGCAGCGCTGCACAGAGTCACATAGAAGAAGAAAACAGTCCCTGATCGAAAGAGCTTACAATCTAAACAGCCAAGACAGACAAACAGGATGTCTTGGATACAGTTAAGGGGAACTGTTAATCTGCTGGCTGGGTTGGAGGGCAGAGGGGAGTACAGGACAATTGAGCCATTGTGACATCACTGAGGAGCTTGTCTCTTATTGGTGGAATGAGACATTATGACATCATAAGCTCAGCTCTGCTTCCCAAAGACTGAAACTCTTCACACTACTACTATGAATTATTTATGTATCGCTACCAGACGTATGCAGTGCTGTACAGAGTCACAAAGAAGACAGTCCCTGCTCCAAAGAGCTTACCATCTAACAGGCAAGACAGACAAACAGGATGTTATGGATACAGTTAAGGGGAACAGTTAATCTGCTGGCTGGGTTGGAGGGCAAATGCGCAAATTCTAGGAACACACCTGACCCACCCTTGCCCTTTCTATGGCCACACCCTCTTTCCACCAAGGGCATAATATCTCGGTTAAATAGTTGAGAGAACATCTGGAATGTTTTTTTGCCAATATGGTTGTATATTTACTTTTGGCACAACATGTGACTTTAAGTCCTTAGTTCATCTTGCTTATCCCCTATCTCAGGGATCAGCAACCTTTTTATGGCAAAGAGCCAATTTATCCAAAATGTTTGACCCAAGATTTACAAAGAGTTGCAAGGTGTAACTTCTCTCCCCTTCAACCTCTTGTAGGTCTCTGCACCTCTCATCCCTTCCTCCCCTGCCACTTCTCCAACCCATAGCCAAGGTTCTCTCCCCTCTCCGGACCTCGACCCTTTAATCTCCCTCCCAACCCCATAATCTCCCCTCCCTGGGCTTACCAAGGTACTTGGTGGTCCAGCGGGGTTCTTTGTGGCATGATCATGTCCCTCTCCCTCCTCGCAACTGCCTTCTAAAATGGCTGCTATGACTGCACGCAGCAGCAGCTCACGGTACTACAGGAAATGCCACAAGCAACTGTGAGAGTTCACTGCAGCTGTTTTAAAAGGCTGCGAGGAGGCAGGAGTGAGAGGACCATGCTCTTGCCACAAAGACCCCCGCTGGACCACCAGTTACCTCGGTAGACCTGGGGTGATTAAAGGGTCAGGGCCTTGAGAGCCGAAGCCACATGCAAGAGCCTCATGTGGCTCGCAAGCCACAGGTTGCCGACTCCTGCCCTTTCCATACAGTTTCAGTAATTTGACAGGAATATAACATAAACACCAAAACACTTTATACCTATACTCAGCAAAAAGGGCAGACACTGCCAACCTCTTTGTATGCCTCCAGATTTCTCCTTACTCCTCAGTCAAGGACTTCCCCAAATCCAACTCCCAGTGCTACATTTGGATTCTTCATATTTCCCTCCTGTGGCTTCCTTAACTGTTTCTTTTTGTATTGGTTCAACACTTCTTCAAGAAAATCCCTAGATGCCCTAATTTGCATGCCAAGGAAGCATTAATTTATTCTGTTATGTTAATAAATGTTTAGTATGGTGCTTTAGTTAGGTTGTGAGCGTTTTTGGACAGAAAGGGAGGTTTTAAGCACCTAGTGTTAACCGCCTTGATCCAACAATAATTGTAAGGAAAAGCGGTATATCAAATAAACTGAACATACATAGATACATAAATTTCAGCTTCTTATTTACCTTTCCAGTTAGGCACTATTGTATTTGAGATATAGCACCTTTCTGCACAGAAGACCCCAGTAAACATTAACGTGCACCTTTATCACAAAGTAAAGCCTTTGACGGTGTTCCACACAGGTGTCTAATAAATAAACTGAGTGCCCTCTGGATGGGTCCCAAAGTGATAGCCTGGGTGGAAGGCGACAGAGGGTAGTAATCAGTGGAGATTGCTCTGATGTTACCAGTGGTGTGCTTCAAGGTTCTGTTCTTGGGCCTGTTCTTTTTAATATTTTTATAAACGATATTACTGCAGGGCTGTTGGGTAAGATTTGCCTCTTTGTGGATGGTACCAAAATAGAGTATACACCCCAGATGATGTGAAACATGAGGAAAGATCTAGCCAAGCTTGAAGAATGGTCTGAAATTTGGCAGCTTTGTAAGATTTAATGCAAAAAAATGCAAGGGGACTTAGTTGTGATAGTATGTGATAATCGTAAGGTAGCCAAACAGGTTGAAAGGATGACGGTGAAAGCTAGAAGGATGCTTAGGTGCATAGGGAGAGGAATGGCCAGTAGGAAAAAGGAGGTGTTGATGCCCTGTATAAGACTCTGGTGAGACCTCATTTAGAATATTGTGTACAATTCTGGAGGCCGCACCTTAAAAAAGATATAAACAGGATGGAGTTGTGGAGAGATATGATAGAAATGTTTAAATGCCTACGTGGCATAAATGCACATTAGGTGAGTCTCTTTCATTTGAAAGGAATCTCCAGAATGAGAGGGCATAGGATGAAGTTAAGAGGTGATAGATAGGCACAGGAGTAATCTAAAGATATATATTTTTTTACAAAAAAGGTGGAAGATATGTGGAATAGTCTCCCGGTAGAGGTGGTGGAGACAGAGACTGTGCCTGAATTCAAGAAAGCCTGGGATAGGCACGTGAGATCTCTCGGAGAGAAGAAGAGATAATGGTTACTGTGAGTGGGCAGCTTTATGACCTCACAATGCATGTGCACAGTGCCTTAGCCTATAGGAAGAGGAGATGCAAATGTTAAGAGCCTTAGCCAATAGAGAGAGGAGGAGATAGTGGATGCTGCAGATGGACAGACTGGATGGGCCATTTGGCCTTTATCTGCCATCATGTTTCTATGGTACTAAAGTTCTGTGACATCACAATGCTGGTGTAAAGAGCCTTAGTTTATAGGAAGAGGAGATGCAAATGTTAAGAGCCTTAGCCAATAGGGAGACGAGGAGATAGTGGATGCTGCGGATGGACCATTTGGCCTTTATCTGCCATCATATTTCTATGTTTCTATGGTTCTATGTTTCTAATTGGTGTTAATCAGCATGGTAATTGAGCGCGTTGTTTAAAACCAGTTAAATCATTAAAAAAAAAAAAAAAAAGTAGGCACCTACAATTGCGTCTACAGAGACGCCTAAGTTCAAAGGAAGCGTGGTTTATGTCAGAGATGACCTTAGGCGCCTCTGTCGATTCTCTTCAAACATAGACTCTGGTAACGCAGGCCTGCAAAACCCCGGCCTACATTACCAGTGCCTAGGTTAGATGTAAGCCCCAATTCTCTCACTGGCGCCTACGTGTGACTGACACATGACTGTCGCAGCTTTTGGAGGTGGCAGCTGATTTAGGGGCCGTTAGTAGAATCAGGTCCTTAGCACCTACAAAATAGGTGTTGGTAAGTGCTCACATGCTAATTTTTGTTTATGGCCATGTACTAATGGCCAACAAGCAAAATGGATCACTCAATTATTACATATAATGTAATTTTAAAATAGAGGAGAAAAGACCTCAAAAAACCCCTGGAATATGATCAAACAGACCATAGCCAATTGGGGTTGGTTTTCATCACTGGTCAACAACCCCTGTATAGTGTTTTAATTTTTTATGTGATTTTAATTCTTTATCAAATATGTGTTATATTTTTTAAAAAAAATTTTAAATGTTTAGATTGCCAAAAGTTGTTCTATCAGAATCTCTCTTGATTATATTTGAGCATAATAAACCAGCAGCTCTAAGTAAGTTTCAATGTTAGTAAAACATATTGCTTTTAAACGTCAAGCACTTATCTTAGTGACCCGACAGAGGTCCCATCCGTTTCGCTCCAACGGGCTTCTTCGGGGGTAACAATAGAGCTTGTATGGTGCCGGTATGCAATAATTTATCAATTTGCTCACATATTCCGTGATCTCACTGAATGCTCAAAATTCATTTCATGTACTAATGGCAACTTTATTGTATGACTATTAATTCAGAAAAGACACATAGGGACTACCGAAACCCCAGATAGAATCAGCAATTCATGGAGCCCAGAATATAAGACACTCAAAGCGCCGTAGCAGAGAAATTAACTTTTATTACTGTCAAGTCATGGAAAGTGTTAAATAATAAACATGCTTTTAAATGTTTCTTACAATTTTTTGGATAACAAGTATAATTCTTTTCTTATTGGCATAAAAATCAAATATAGAATATTACAATAACGAAGGCAAGGTAGAAATGCCAAGTGGAAGTCCTTAGCACATAAACATTGCTTTGGTCCATGTACAGCTCTAATTTAAGAAAATTCTTCTTGACTAACCTTAGAGATATGAAGTCATATGGATAAATTTGCACCAAGAAAAATTCAGAGATATCTACTTATGGTAACTAAACAAAGAAGCTGTATCGCAGTCTCTAAACGTAGATACAGAGTTTAAGCAAAATTTATGTTAGTCAGGGCTTAATTTGTAGTCAAAAAGGAGGTGGAACTATAAAATGAGAAAAGGGATTGGGCCAGGGGTAGGAGCAACAGAAGGGGAAGAGCGGTTATCTACTCTGTTCCATATTTACCCCTCCCCTTGTCTTCCTTGCAGGCTGTCTGGAAGGGAAAGTCTGGAACAGAAAACCTTTGCTGCTCCGGAACTGTGTTAGAGGCTGTTCCCCCAGAAATTAAGCCCTGGTTTTAATTTCACCAATAATGCAGATCCTGGTAGAACACCTCATGCCAACAAGAGCCAGGTTGAGTGTTTATTTCCAAAGCATGCTTGACATCTCATCAGAAATAATGAGACCAACTTTAATATAAACTCTCCTATTTCTAGTACTGCTCATGTGGAAGAGGAATTTCAGAATCTACAGAGTCCAAGAAACATCAAGAAAGAAAAGGAGCGGCCTAGTGGTTAGAGCTCCAGCCTCAGCACCCTGAGGAGGTGGGTTCAAACCCTGTGTTACTCCTTGTGACCCTGGCCAAGTCACTTATTTATTTATTTAGCCCGTCCTCCCAAAGGAGCCCAGAATGGGTTACAAGATTACATTCATAGTATAAATAAGACAAACTTTGGTGGGAAAAACAAAGTTGGTGTACATAGACGTATAAATTTCAGCTTTTACAGTATAGTCATAACATACAGATTTGGAGATATAGACAGTGAACATAGGGTGTTCTAAAAATTGCAGTATGTTCCGGGAAGACATAGTCTATGGTGGTTTAAATTACATCATTTCCTGTATGGACATAGCCTAACATAAGAATAATAACTTTATTTTGTATACCGCCATACCCAGAGTGTTCTAGGCGGTTCACAACAATCAAATTAAAATTACAAACGATGAAGTCATTGGAATTAGCATTTTAGAAATGTACAGATCATTGAGGATTGACAGGAATATAAAAGAAAGTACACTAGGAAGGTAATATTTTATTTTCAGTAATATACCGGTCATTGAGGTTAATAGATTTGGTGGGTACGATATGAAGGGAAGGTGGAGGTTCTAGTGTATTGATGGGAGTTGAAGAGGTGTAAGGGGCGTGTTAAGGGTTCGGTCCGTGGAATAAGTTTTTGAGTTTTTTTTTCTGAAGTCAAGGTAGGTGGGGGCATCCAGTACAATTTGGGCTAGCCATGAGTTTAGTTTGGCTGCCTGGAAGGAGAAGGTTTTGTCAAGGAACCTTTTGAGCTGACATAATTTTAGGGAGGGGAAGGCGAACAGGTGAATTCTGCGAGAGTTCTTATTGTTGTGACTTAGCTTGAAGTGAGGGTTGAGGTAGCTTGGGGATAAACCAAATACAGTTTTGTAGCAGAGGCATGCGAACTTGAATAGGACTCTGGATTCAAATGGCAGCCAGTGCAGTTTGTGGTAGAAAGGGGTGATGTGTTCCCATTTGTTTAAGCCAAATATAAGGCGGATGGCGTAAGATAGCTTTGTAGGTTTATGTGTCATTGAAGTATGGTGGGTTTTTGGTCCAGTGATCTGACGTAAAGGTCAGTCAGGGATGCAGATGTAAGCTAAGGAGCTGGGTTTGTAAAGAGGAAGGTTTTCACAGCCTTCCTGGGGGGATGGTGTGCCATAATCTGGGTTTGAAATGGGAATAAGAGCATTTACGGGCAGTTTCAGATGTGAGCGAGCAACCGGATGGAATGGCTAGCCATTTTTCTGCTTGGGATCTCAGTGATCGGTTGGGGACATAGATTTGTAGTTTTGATACTATGTAGCTTGGTGTCATCTTGTGGAATGTCTTGAAAGCTAGAACCAGGGCTTTAAAGAAGCATCGTTTTCGGATAGGCAGCCAGTGCATGGATCTTAGTGGTTGTGGAAGCTCAGGTTTTTCAGGAGTCGGATTGCAGTGTTTTGCACACCTTGGAGACAGGAGATGGTTTTTGCGGGTAAGCCTACTAGTAGCGTGTTGCAACAGTCTAGCCGGGATAACACAAATGCATAGTGTAGCTGGGCAACATCATTCTTTGAGAAGTAAGCACGGATGCACTTTAGCTGGCGTAGTTAATTGAAACATGGAGACACTAATTTTGATACATGATCTGAGAGCGACAGATTAGAGTCGAGACTCACTCCCAGGCTACGGACATTGTCTTTGGCTTTAAGGGTGTCATTTCCCCAGGAGAGAGATGGGCGTGCTTATGTGCAGGAATCCTTGTGTATCCAGAGAAGTTCAGTTTTTGAAGCGTTGAGCTGTAGTTTGTGTGCAGTCGTCCAGTTCTTTATTTCAGTTAGGCAGCAGTGAAGTTTTTTTTATTTGTGCGTCTTGATGTTGACCTAGGGGGAGATAGAACCTAGGGGGAGGTAGAGCTGTATGTCGTCTGCATAAGAGTGGATCTTGGTTTGCCATGTCAAGTACTGGTTTGACGTACAGGTTGAAGAGGAGTGGGGATAGCAATGCACCCTTGGGTTCTCCGTAGCAGAGAGGTTTTGGTTCTGATATGGAGGGTCCTAGTAGTACTTTCTGAAATCTTTCTTTTAATCCCACCATTGCCCCAGGTACATTAGATAGATTGTGAGCCCACCGGGACAGACAGGGAAAAATGCTTGAGTGCTTGATTGTAAAACCGCTTATAACCTTGATAAGCGGTATATAAATACCTAATAAAAAATTAAAATAAAAACAAAACAGGTGGGCTGTACTTTGTGCCTGTTAGCTCTTCAAAACAGAATCAAGCAGAGATGTTACCAAGGTTTCAGGGCTATGACCTTTTCTAAATCTTGTTGCCATGGATCTAAAACATTATACATATATCCAAGTGCTTTCTTAGAATTTGCTCATTTTCCTTAACAGTCATCTTTTGAATCAGTCACTTCTTTTATCATTGGCCTAACAGACACACATTTTAAAATCACAGGTATAATACCTTCACTAAAGGAGATCTATATTAGGTGCCTTGAAAAAAGGCTACAGACATGTCAACAATTTTCCAGAAGATGATGTTGCAGTTTCTACAATAAAAGCTTCTGTTCTTGGGCCTGTTCTTTTTAACATTTTTATAAACGATATTGCTGAAGGGTTGTCGGGGCAAGATTTGCCTCTTTGCGGATGATACCAAAATCTGCAATAAAGTAGACACGCCAGATGGTGTGAATAACATGAAGAAAGACCTGGTGAAGCCTGAAGAATGGTCTGAAATTTAGCAGCTAAAAGTTAATGCTAAGAAATGCCAGGTCATGCATTTGGGCTGCAAAAACCCAAAGGAATGGTACAGTTTAGGGGGTGAAGAACTTATGTGCATGACAGAAGAGTGTGACTTGGGTGGGATTGTATGTGATGATCTTAAGGTGGCCAAATAGGTTGAAAAGGTGACGGTGAAAGCTAGAAGGATGCTAGGTTGCATAGGGAGAGGTATGGCCAGTGGGAAAAAGGAGGTATTGATGCCCCTGTATAAGACTTTGGTAAGACCTCATTTAGAATATTGTGTACAATTCTGGAGGCCACACCTTCAAAAAATATAAAAAGGATGGAGTCGATCCAGAGGAAGGCTACTAAAATGGTATATGGTCTTCATCATAAGGTGTATGGGGAAAGACTTAAATATCTCAATCTGTATACTTTGGAGGAAAGGCAGGAGAGGGGAGATATGATAGAGACGTTTAAATACATACGTAATGTAAATGGACATGAGTCGAGTCTTTCATTTGAAAGGAAACTGCAATAAGAGGGCATAGGATGAAGTTAAGAAGTGATAGGCTCTGGAGTAATCTAAGGAAATATTTTTTACAGAAAGGGTGGTAGATGCGTGGAACAGTCTCCTAGAAGAGGTGATGGAGACAGAGATTGTGTCTGAATTCAAGAAAACCTGGGATAGGCACGAGGGATCTCTTAGAAAGAGGAAGAGATAATGGTTACTGCGGATGGGCTGACTAGATGGTCCATTTGGCCTTTATCTGCCATCATGTTTCTATGTAAAAGCAGAGGTAACTCATTGTATCGCCTCTGATTCATTTCAAGTTTTCAAGGTTTATTAAAAATTTGATTAATCACCTATCAACATTCTAAGCGATGTAAAATACAATACAATTAAAAAAAGGAGGGAATACAAATTGAAAATGTTTAACAAAATCCGAGACATGGACAAAAGGACTGTGGAATACTGCCAAAGAATACAGCCGGTATCCTTTAGTCAAGTATTGCAGTGTTTCCCAAGTCATCCTGGAGTACCCCTTGCCAATCAGGTTTTCAGGAAATCCATAATAAATAAGCATGAAATAAATTTCCTCATGCTTTCTACATTGTAAGCAAATCTCTTTGGGTTTCTGCCAGATGCTGTGACCTGGATTGGCCTCTGTTGGAAACAGGAGACTGGGCTTGATGGACCATTGGTCTGACCCAGTATGACTATTCTTATGTAGAACAAATGGTGGTGCAGAGCCGAGAGAACCCGTGTATGTAACTTCCCTGCCCAGTCATAACTCTGCTGTATTTAGAAACATAGCCATGTGTAAACTGAGGCATTTACATATGTATAACACATACTCAAGGAACTAAAGATTTCAGAAACTCACTATTTACACATTGAGATCCACACCATGCAGAGATTTCAAGGGAGCATGGTGTGGTCATAGCTTGGTTTAAACTCTATGAGCTCCTTTTACGAAGATGTGCTCGCGTTTTTAGCATGCGCTAGCCGAAAAACTACCGCCTGCTCAAGAGGAGGCGGTAGGGGCATTTTAGCGTGTGCTATTCCGCCCTAACGCACCTTTGTAAAAGGAGCCCAATATGTGCATTCTCCATTTTACAAAGGAGTGTGCATGGGGAAACATTTACACATCAATTCCACATCAGCTTAAAGGCAAGCATCGGTTTTAAAAATTGCTCATTTTGGACTAACTAAACTAAAGTAAGCCTTACGTTTATATACCGCATCATCTCCACAGAAGTGGAGCTCGACACGGTTTACAAAGCTTAAAAATATAGGAAGAGAGAGGAGAAAGATTTACAGGAGCATATGAAAAGAGGGAATGTAGACAGGAGAAGAGATGTTATATGTTAGAGAAAAGCCAGGTTTTCAGTTGTTTTCGGAATAGTTGGAGGGAGCCCAGGTTCCGCAGCGGGATAGTGAGATCGTTCCAAAGGCCCGTGATTTTGGAGAGGAGGGATCTTCCCAGTTTACCTGCGTGGAGGATGCCGTGTAGAGAGGGGAAGGATAGTTTATGTCTGTGGGCCGATCTGGTGGTAGCAGGCGTCAGGGCGAGGAAGGATAGAGGGATTGGGGCGGAAGGATGCCGTGAATGATCTTGAAAGCCAGGCAGGAGAAATGAATTCTGGAAAGTACTGGGAGCCAGTGAAGATTGGAAAGTAGTGGGGAGACGTGATCAAATTTGTGTTTAGCAAAAATCAGTTCGGCTGCAGTATTCTGGATAAGCTGGAGTCTGCGAAGACTTTTTTTTGTTAGGCATAACAGAGCTTTATAGAATGGATTAAAGGCATCATTCACCTTAACCTCCTGCAGACTGTACTTCTCCAATCCATTTAATATAAGAATCAAACTTTGATCCTCAACAGCACAAACAAAATGATCTAAACCCAAAGAATCTGATCCTACAGCTGGACCTAAGCAGTGCATTCGACGTAGTCGATCATGATAAATTATTGGAATGTCTGGATGCTATAGGCATGCATGGCCAAGTTTTGAAATGGTTTGAAGGCTCTCTCAAATTTAGAACTTGCCAAGTAAAGCTTAACTACAACTTCTCAAAAAGTTGGAGTAATCCTTGTGGAGTACCCCAGGGGTCTCCTTTGTCCCCACTGCTTTTTAACATTTATTTGGCCTCTAGGAATAGATTATCTCATTACAAAATTAAATTATTTAGCTATGCAGCCGACATTACTGTTTTAATTCCTATACATACTTCTTTCTCTCAAATCAATCAAACTGTTGTGGAGATTCTTCAGACAATTGAATTTTGGATGGCAGAATTCAAATTGAAAATTAACACAGAAAAAAACAAAAACTAATTTTATTTTGCATCACCAAATTTAAATGAAGATGTTACATCTATTGCTTTAAATGATAAAGTCTATAGCATCCAGCCAACCATAAAGATACTTGGTGTAATGCTAGACTGAGCCCTTACCATGAAAAATTAGGTTGATTTGTTGGTTTGAAAGGAAACTAAGAACTATTAGAGCATATTTTGATATTAATTCCTTTTGACTGTTAGTTCAATCATTGGTCCTTAGTCAGATGGATTATTGTAACAACGTTCATCTTGCTGGTGCTCAAAAAAACCTTCAAAGACTGCGCATAATTCAGAATGCAGCAATTAGACTGATTTTTGATTTAAAGAAGTATGACCATGTCACCGATTTCTATTGTCGATTGCATTGGCTTCCGGTTGAAGCATGGATTAAATTTAAGTTCAACTGTATTTGCTTTAAGGCACTAACAGGTCTAATACCAGAGTATCTTATGGAATCTTTCATCATTACAAATTCTAAACATTCTAGAAAATCTCATCCATTATTTTCATTTCCTTCTGCAAATATAAGAAATTCCAGGAACGATTGCTGTCCTTTCAGGCAGCCTCATGGATTAGGGACCTGACTCACATATTTACACTTGCAAACTCTAATCAACAATTTTGACGTGCTTTAAAGACGCATCTTTTTATGGAATCTTTTGGAAGTTAGATATTGGATGTTTATTCATTTGTATTACTAATCTTGTGAACCGCATAGAACTTAATGGTGTTTGCGGTATACAAGTGAGTTTTTATGTTATGTTTATGGATATGTTTCTAAATGCAGTAGAGTCTCGGCTAACTGGGTCTCAGTTAACCGGGACTCTCACACAACCGCAAAAAAATCATTGGTGTAAAAAAAATGGCTCCCGAAGCACCAGTGGCAGTGTCCTGAGCCATAAATCCTCCCTCAAGCAGCTACGAACTCCCCCTTCCTTCCACCTTGAAGTACCAGTGTAGCAGTGATCCTGAGCCGCAAAACCCTTCTCCCTCCCTCCCTCCCTCCCTCCCTCTCTCAAGCCCCGAAATGGCAGAAGCAGGCAGTGGTCCTGAACTGCGAACTCCTCTGCTCCCTCTCTCCCTCCTTTGTTCCTTCTCTCCCTCCCTTACCCGATTGTAGCTGATCAATAGGAGGCAGCCTCACAACAGGCTGCTCTTGGCCAGCCCTGGCAGAGCCTTTCGCCTGATATGTCAGCCTGTGCCTCCTGCTGACTTCTGCACTTCGGGTAAAGAAGAGAGGGAGGGAGGGAGCGAGGGTGTTTGCGGCTCAAGTCTGCCACCTCTTTCTGCTGCTTCGGGGCTTGAGGGAGGGAGGAGGGCTTTGTGACTCATGACCAGTGCCACGATGGTGCTTGGGGGGGGGGGAGGAATTGAGTGTGCTAGACAAAGTTTCTAACATATTCTATGTGGGATTTTTCCCCCATTGATCGCTCTTTCATTTAATTCTCCAGGGGAATTTATAAATATAAACCTGCCTTCCCTTCTATTAAGGGATTTAAAGCATTAGGCAAGATCAGTCGATCTTTTGCAAAAATTTGGAATAATCTTCCGGCTGAAGTTAGACTTCTTCCTTCTTTATTAACTTTTTTGGAAAACTTTAAAAACTCATCTATTTCAGAAATTTCTAACTGACTCTTCAACATAAATAAGAATGATAAATGATGATACCTGTACTTTAATATCTTGCATTCCTTGTCCTATTACTTAATCTTTTGTAAACCGAATCGAGCCCCATCGTTGGGATGAATCGGTATATAAGACCAAGGATTGGATTAGAATTAACCAGAAAAACAGTTATCTGGGGTGCCGGATAACTGAGATTCTGTTGTACTGGTCTATTCATATATAGACACACTAATCCTCAATATATAAAGTCTAAGACAACAATCCCTTGAAAATAGATGGAAGTCGGAGAGTTATTTTAAAATTAAGAACCTTAGAATCCATTGTTCAACAAACGACTCTTGTGATCATCAAATAGCGAACACCCAAGGAATTGATATACCGGCAGACATGATCTGGAGCTCCTTTCAGGATTTAGAGTGGAATGATTATATCAGATTATATAACAAATACTCTAGATCCTATTGCGTTCTGGACTCATGCCCCCCAGAAATTATGAAAGCAGCACCTTTAGAATTTAAATTATCACTGATGCAATACTTGGCTTACAACCTAAACAATGGGAAGTCCTCTCTAATAATGGTCACATTATTATAACCCCAATTCTAACAAATCGTAAAGTATCCTCAGCCCTAATATCCAACTATAGACCGGTAGCTTCCATTCCGTTTATTATAAAAATTATGGCGGGATTGGTTCACACCCAACTGATGGGTTATCTTGATCAATTCTCTCTCCTCCATGAAACTCAATCTGGTTTTAAGCCATTATTCAGTATGGAGACAGTAATTGCGGCTATCTTAGACAATTTGCACCTACTGTTTAGTAAAGGCCTTAATGCCCTGATAATGCAATTCGATATGAGTTCTGCCTTTGATCTAGTGAACCACATGAAACTGCTGCAATGCCTAGATGCCATTGGTATCCAGGATAAGGTGCTGAACTGGTTCCGTGGCTTCCTTATATCCCGCACCTATCAGGTTCGTTTTAATTATGAGCTTTCCGACACCTGGAGCAATCCATCCGGTGTGCCCCAAGGCTCTCCACTATCCCCATTGCTCTTTAACGTCTACATGTCCTCACTGGGCATGAAGCTTACCCAGCTGGGGATAAAACTATTTAGTTATGCAGATGATTTTACGATTATCATCCCATTCACCAATTCTGTCTCCGAAACTATTCCCAAAGCTTCAGAAGCTATAAACATGATGGAACAATGGATGACAAACTTTAGGCTCAAACTTAATTCAGATAAAACAACTTTTTTCATTGCTTCACCACATCCACTTGACATTACATCACCCCTCTGTATCAATAACCTTAGTTACCCTATCCAGCCCTCCTAAAGATACTAGGTGTAACTCTGGATCAATGCCTAACCATGAAAGACCAAGTAGATTCCTTAATCAGAAAGGGATTTTTCACTCTCTGGAAACTCAGATCCCTTAAAGCTTATTTTGTTACATCGGTTTTTAGAATCCTAGTCCAATCCCTCGTACTAAGCCTGCTTGACTACTGTAACATCGCCTATTTGGCAATTTCCCCAAAAAATATGCGACGCCTACAACTGTTGCAGAATGCGGCAGTCAGACTAATCTTTGGACTAAAAAATTTGACCACGTGACACCCTACTACCGGTAGCTACATTGGCTGCCGATGAAGGCAGGCGTAAAGTTCAAATTTGCCTGTTTCTGCTTTAAAGCATTACACGGACTTGCCCCCAAATACATTACTGACCTTTTCTCCTTCTCAACCAACAGACACAAGAGAAGTTCACATTCCAACTTCGTTTCCCCCCCAGTGAGAAGTTGCAAACTGAAAAAACACCATGAATTCCTTCTCTCACACCAAGCAGCTTCATGGGGTAAAGACCTAGAACAATTGCTTTTGCCCACTACTTATGAAGAATTTAGGAAACGTCTAAAAACACACCTGTTCCTAAAGTATCTAGACAACTGATACTCTCTTCTCTCTCCCCTCTATAGTGATTAATTTGTTCTATTGATCACTCTCTCCTCAACAATTAATTTCCTGTCTAATTACTTCTCTTTCCTCTTCCCCTCTTGAAGTCAGTCAATTTGTACCTTTGCTTAATCTTTTGTAAACCGCATAGAACTTCACGGTATTGCGGTATATAAGCTGTTATTATTATTATTTTATTATTATTATTTAACAAAAAAACTTTCTGTGGCAAGGTTTAATGTATATTTAGGCTGAAAGACCTCAAGTGTTCACAGCTTTCTGGGTCCGGAAGTAAACCTACCCAGATTGCCCAATGTGAACTATCACTGGTCTTATTTGCCTTTGTTTTGTTTGAAACACTCTTTTTTTCATATTTTTTTAATTTTTTAAAATTCATTTAATACTATTAGTAAGAGAAATCTATCAGCTAGCTCTCTAAGCAGTACCGCTAGTAGTTTATATAGGTTTACGATTGAAACTCATAGAACTTAGCTTATATGGCGTTGCTGAGAAATTGATACTGATGATTTTCTGATTGTATTGCAAAGTGGCAAATAATCTTGATAGTCTTATAGTCATGCTCTACAGAGCATCTCCGTTTCACTCAATTAAGAGCTTCATCAGGAGATAAATTGTAACAGATGTCTTGTTTTTTTTCCTTTTAATAATCACTATTTAAAAAGAGAGAAAAGTAAACATAACTAACTCACCATTACAGAACGCTACGTTGGGGAAAGCCATATAGAGATACTAACTGTAATAATAAAGACTTGCATCTATCAGATGCCCTATAGATCTATAACTTGTTCCTAATATTTTTTTTACTTTCTATTAACTTGCAACTATCAAATTCCCTATGAATGAATATTGAATCTATACTTTTTTGTAGTGCTTTTCCTAACTGTTATTAACTTATTAAAAAAAAAATCAACTCTCATTATTAAATTGAAATACAGTGGTACCATGGATTACGAGCATAATCCGTTCCAGGTGCATGCTCGTAATCCAAAATGCTCGTTTATCAATCGAGTTTCCCCATAGAAAATAATGGAAACTCGCTTTGATACGTTCCCCCCCCCCCGATAACCGGCATCGCTCCCCCCCGCTCGCAAAGGCCTCCTCGCTCCAACCGTCACCACCCCCCCCGCGCGAACTGGCCCCCCCGCCCGAACAACTTAAACTTACCCCCCTCCCCCCCCGTCTAGCGCAGGCACAGATCGTGTGCCTAGAAGATCTTCCGGCTTCTGCCGGCCTTGAGCATGCATCTGCGCATGCTCAAGGACTTCTAATTCTCCCTCTCGCCGAGATTCTCGGTGAGAGGGAGAATTAGAAGTCCTTGAGAAAGCGCAGATGCATGCTCAAGGCAGGCAAGCGGAAGCGGGAAGATCTTCTAGGCACACGATCTGTGCCTGCGCTAGACGAGGGGGGGTAAGTTTAAGTTGTTCGGGCGGGGGGTTGTGCCGGTTGGAGCGAGGGGGCCTTTGCTAGCGGGGGGGAGCGATGCTGGTTATCGGGGGTGCTTGCAAATCGAGTCAACACTCGGTTTGCGAGTCAAAAGTTTGCTGAGCATTTTGCTCGTCTTGCAAAACACTCGCAAACCGGGTTACTCGCAAACCGAGGTTTGACTGTACTGTATAGTAACATAGTAGATGACGGCAGATAAAGACCCGAATAGTCCATCCAGTCTGCCCAACCTGATTCAATTTAAATTTTTTCTTCTTAGCTATTTCTGGGCAAGAATCCAAAGCTTTTACCCGGTACTGTGCTTGGATTCCTACTGCCGAAATCTCCGTTAAAACCTACTCCTGCCCATCTACACTCTCCCAGCCATTGAAGCCCTCTCCAGCCCATCCTATAGTTTGTATAGAGATACTATACTACCGTGATACTATACTACTGTGAAGTTACCTAAATTAATTGTAATAGTTATTTTATACATCTACCTTTATAGGCAACTCGATTAAAGGCCCATGAGTAAAACTGCTTAGAGAGCTAGCTGACAGGTTTCTCTTACTAGTAGTATTAGATCAGTGGTCTCCAACTCAAACCCTTTGCAGGGCCACATTTTGGATTTGTAGGTACTTGGAGGACCTCAGGAAAAAAAATAGTTAATGTCTTATTAAAGAAATGACAATTTTGCATGAGGTAAACTTTATAAATCTTTCCTTTTGGCTAAGTCTTAATATTAATATTGTGATTTATAGCTAAAGAGATATATGATCAAGAAACTGTTTTATTTTACTTTTGTGATTATGATAAACATACCGAGGGCCTCAAAATAGTATCTGGCGGGCCGCTTGTGGCCCCCGGGCCGCGAGTTTGAGACCACTGTATTAGATGAATTAAAAAATATGAAAAAAAAGGAGTGTTTCAAACAAAATAAAAGCAAATAAGACCAGTGATAGTTCACATTGGACAATCTGGGTAGGTTTACTTCCGGACCCAGAAAGCTATGAACACTTGCGGTCTTTCAGCCTAAATATACATTAAACCTTACCACACTTAAAGGTTTTTTGTTAAATAACTCTCCTACTTCCATCTATTCATATATAGTGCACATTAAGCTCAAGCAATTGAAAGCAGGGTTAGGGAAGGATATATATTTTCAAGACAGGTTAAGGCTATGGAAAAATGTATATATTTTTGATTTCAAGTATAAAACTTACAAGTATGAAGAAAAACTTAGGCGATTTAGGAATAAGACTTAAGAAGATATAACACAATCAAGAAACCAGCAATTTTGAGAAATCTAGCTGCTGCTGCTGTTTTTAATGGCATAAAAATATGAAGATAAGTTGAAAGTTTCTTTCTTCTATCAACTTGCATAGACAGCCCTGTTTAAGGTCTTTAAGCTTTGGGAGTTCAATGGAGGTTTTTTGCCAGTGAGGTTATCACCCAACCACCTTGGACCACCACTGTGGTGGTAGGAGGGCTTCCGTCTGAGGCTTTTCCTCCGTTGTTTGAAACACATCCCATTTAAACCAAAGCAGCATTGTCTACGTTGTACATGACATTTTTTTGTCTCTCTCTTGTGAAAGTGTGTTTTGGAACATAAAAATATGGTAGGTAGGGTTCCCTGAATGGAAATCTTTAAATGATCATTACAGCTTAGAATTCCTATGTTTCCAGGCAGATTTTCTGGGACACCAGGCCGCAAAGTGGTATAAAATTTTATCTAATTATTTGAATAAGAAACCTAAAAATGGATTAAGAGATATTTGGAGCATTGAGATTAAGCATCAGATTAATGCATCTCAATGGCCACGTATTTGGTCTTGGAGAATAAAAGGTACGATGTCGGCATCTATTAGGCAAACATGATTCTTCTTGTTGCATAGAGCATTCTGGACCCCTACTAGATTACAAAAATTAGATTGCTCTAAGTCTAATAGATGCTGGCATTGCAAAATTGAAATTGGAAATTTAGATCATCTTTTATTTTATTGTCCATATATTCAGGCATTTTGATTGTCAATCTGGGATCAAGTTAATCTAATGATGGAAAGTCATGTGGCATTGTCCTATGATACGGTTATTTTTGGAATGTGTATGAGGGCTAAATGCCAAATATCTGCAGCAAATAATAAACTTCTAATGATCCTTACTGGTGTGGGGATCCAACAAATAACGTTTAATTGGAAAAACTGTTCCAGACTAAATTATAGTTTCTGGTGGAACTCTGTATGTCATTTATACTAAAGTGACTAAAGTAGGGAAAATCCTGTTATAAATCCTGTGTTTTAGGGTAGCACTGATAGAACCTGCAGTTTTGTTTAAAATACTGTGTTTTAGGTGGTACAGAGCCTATATTTCTGGTGCCTGTGGCTCAGGGTGACTAAAGTAGGGAAAATCCTGTTATAAATCCTGTGTTTTAGGGTAGCACTGATAGAACCTGCAGTTTTGTTTAAAATACTGTGTTTTAGGTGGTATAGAGCCTATATTTCTGGTGCCTGTGGCTCAGGGTGACTAAAGTAGGGAAAATCCTGTTATAAATCCTGTGTTTTAGAGTAGCACTGATAGAACCTGCATTTTTGTTTAAAATACTGTGTTTTAGGTGGTATAGAGCCTATATTTCTGTCTTACCAGTATTCAGCCATTGTTTTCTGCTGATTAGGTGGAGAAGGGAGGGGTTCTGTTTTACTTCTAAGGTTAATTGCATTATCTTTGGGACATTGCTGAAACAAGGCTGCCCTGTGAACTTCTAAAAGCTAAGTTACTCAGATTTTCATATTTCAGCATTTCATATTTCAGCTTTTCACTGGTTTTCAGCATTATATCTGCTTAATTTCTCTTCTCCTCCCTGTTTCTTACTAAAAAAATATAAAAAAAAAAGCAGAAAAAAATCCTTCTCTTTCCTCTGTTAAATCTTATTTCCTCTTCCTGCAGTTTTGTTTAAAATACTGTGTTTTAGGTGGTATAGAGCCTATATTTCTGGTGCCTGTGGCTCAGGGTGACTAAAGTAGGGAAAATCCTGTTATAAATCCTGTGTTTTAGGGTAGCACTGATAGAACCTGCAGTTTTGTTTAAAATACTGTGTTTTAGGTGGTATAGAGCCTATATTTCTGGTGCCTGTGGCTCAGGGTGACTAAAGTAGGGAAAATCCTGTTATAAATCCTGTGTTTTAGGGTAGCACTGATAGAACCTGCAGTTTTGTTTAAAATACTGTGTTTTAGGTGGTACAGAGCCTATATTTCTGGTGCCTGTGGCTCAGGGTGACTAAAGTAGGGAAAATCCTGTTATAAATCCTGTGTTTTAGGGTAGCACTGATAGAACCTGCAGTTTTGTTTAAAATACTGTGTTTTAGGTGGTATAGAGCCTATATTTCTGGTGCCTGTGGCTCAGGGTGACTAAAGTAGGGAAAATCCTGTTATAAATCCTGTGTTTTAGAGTAGCACTGATAGAACCTGCATTTTTGTTTAAAATACTGTGTTTTAGGTGGTATAGAGCCTATATTTCTGTCTTACCAGTATTCAGCCATTGTTTTCTGCTGATTAGGTGGAGAAGGGAGGGGTTCTGTTTTACTTCTAAGGTTAATTGCATTATCTTTGGGACATTGCTGAAACAAGGCTGCCCTGTGAACTTCTAAAAGCTAAGTTACTCAGATTTTCATATTTCAGCATTTCATATTTCAGCTTTTCGCTGGTTTTCAGCATTATATCTGCTTAATTTCTCTTCTCCTCCCTGTTTCTTACTAAAAAAAATATAAAAAAAAGCACAAAAAAATCCTTCTCTTTCCTCTGTTAAATCTTATTTCCTCTTCCTGCAGTTTTGTTTAAAATACTGTGTTTTAGGTGGTATAGAGCCTATATTTCTGGTGCCTGTGGCTCAGGGTGACTAAAGTAGGGAAAATCCTGTTATAAATCCTGTGTTTTAGGGTAGCACTGATAGAACCTGCAGTTTTGTTTAAAATACTGTGTTTTAGGTGGTATAGAGCCTATATTTCTGCCTTACTAGTAGTCTTACTTATAGTCCCACCAACCCCAGGGACCACTATTCATATATAGAAACCCATATAATCAGGACTTCACAACCAATCAAGATGATCTTTATTCTATGCAATCACTGTGGTGCTTTAATTCCAAGACATACTATTTGGAGGCTTAAGGCTTGCCCCATCTGTCTTCAACTTGCCAGTATTAAGGAGGAGCTCTGCAAACTTAAACAGGAATTGAATACAATTAAAGCAGCTTCCATCACTCCACAAAATCATACCAACTTACCACCTCTACCTCAAAGAATAAAACAACCCAGGAACAAATGGGTCACAGTAGGCTCAGGAAGACTGCGACATGTAACACAGAAACATCCACCTTCACTAATATTACCTCTACAGAATTCCTTCGCTCCACTAGTGCACTGCGATACTCAGGAAAACAGAAGGGAGGTGGGACTGGAACCAATGAAAGAAACTCAAGAGAACAAGAGCACCCTAAGTAAAAATAAAAAAGCCAAAAACAGAAAACTATTACTGTTGGGAGATTCCATCATCAGAGGCATTAACCTTGGAACACAGGGCGAGGAGTCCAAAATAGTGAAATGTCTTCCAGGATCCTCAGCTACCAGGAGTTCCAGGCAAATACTGACTATAATTAAGGAAGAAACTAAGGATTTTAACACTGATGTTGTTATCCATCTGGGAACAAATGACCTGGCCAACAACTCCACACTTGCAGCACAGAAAGCTTTTCGGGAGCTTGGTGAGGGCGTGAAACCTTTTGTAAAGACTTTAGCTTTTTCTGAAATACTGCCTGCATATGGAAAAGGAGAGCAAAGAATGAAAAACACAGAGGACTTTAATAGATGGCTCAGAGCCTGGTGTCATCAAGAAGGCTTCAGGTACATAGGAGGATGGGGAAATACATGGAAGGACAAGAAGCTATATTGCACTGATGGGCTACATATTACTACAGCAGGAAAAAGAAACCTTGCAGAGAAATTTAGACAATATTTTTCTAGGCATTTAAACTAGAAGGTGGGGGTGGTGTATGTAGAGACCACCCCCGGCAAAAGAAAAGATGTGATAGTAGTAAAGGCTGCAACAAAAGCAATATCAGCAACTCATTTCTTAGTATTGCAGCGGAAAGTGAAACGACACAAAAATCCATACGAAAAAGGAGATTATCGCTGAAAAATAGCTGGAAAGCGATGACCACAAATGCTCGCAGTCTAAGCAACAAAGTTCATGATCTGCAAGCCCTGATATTAGAGGCAGATCTAGATATTGTTGCTATCACAGAGACATGGTTCAGTGAATCACATGGATGGGATGCAAACATACCGGGATATAATCTTTTTAGGAAGGACAGAGATGGTCATAAAGGTGGAGGAGTAGCTCTCTATGTAAAGATCAATATCCAAGCGACCGAAATGCAAGGGACCTGGGGAGAGGAAGAAGCGATATGGATTGCTCTGAAAAGAGAAGATGGAACTTCTATCTACGTGGGTGTAGTCTACAGACCTCCGACTCAATCGCAGCAAATTGATAAGGATCTGATTGTGGATATCCAAAAGTTTGGAAGGAAAGAGGAGGTTCTGCTGTTGGGAGATTTCAACCTGCCGGATGCGGACTGGAATGTTCCGACTGCGGAATCGGAAAGAAGTAGGGAGATTGTGGATGCCTTTCAAGAGGCTCTGCTCAGACAAATGGTGACGGAACCCACAAGGGAAAAAGCGATATTGGATCTGGTCCTCACAAATGGAGAGAGTATCTCTAATGTTCGAGTGGGTGCTCACCTGGGTAGTAGCGATCATCAAACGGTTTGGTTTGATATAACGGCTAAAGTGGAAAGCGGCCGCACGATACTTAAAGTCCTAGATTTCAAACGTACGGACTTTAATGCAATGGGAAAGTACCTGAAGAAAGAGCTGTTAGGATGGGAGGACATAAGAGAAGTGGAAAGACAGTGGTCTAAGCTGAAAGGAGCGATAAAAATGGCTACGGACCTTTATGTGAAGAAAATCAATAAAAACAAGAGAAAAAGGAAGCCGATATGGTTCTCCAACCTAGTGGCTGAGAAAATAAAGGCGAAAGAGTTGGCGTTCATGAAATATAAAAAAACCCAAGAAGAGGAGAGCAGAAAGGACTACAGGGTGAAACTGAAAGAAGCCAAGAGAGAGATACGTTTAGCGAAGGCACAGGCGGAAGAACAAATGGCTAAAAATGTAAAAAAGGGAGATAAAAATTTTTTCAGATATATTAGTGAAAGGAGGAAGATAAAAAATGGAATTGCTAGGCTAAAAGATGCTGGGAACAAATATGTGGAGAGTGATGAGGAGAAAGCAAATGTGCTAAACAAATACTTCTGTTCTGTGTTCACAGAAGAAAATCCTGGAGAAGGACCGAGATTGTCCGGCAAAGTTACACGAGAAAATGGAGTAGATTCTGCGCCGTTCACGGAGGAGGGTGTTTATGAGCAACTTGAAAAACTGAAGGTGGACAAAGCGATGGGACCAGACGGGATCCATCCCAGGATACTAAGGGAACTCAGAGAGGTTCTGGCGAGTCCTATTAAAGACTTGTTCAACAAATCTCTGGAGACGGGAGTGATTCCTGGGGATTGGAGGAGAGCGGGTGTGGTCCCTATTCATAAAAGTGGTCACAGGGATGAAGCAGGAAACTACAGGCCGGTGAGCCTCACTTCAGTTGTTGGAAAAATAATGGAAGTGTTGCTGAAAGAAAGGATAGTGTATTTCCTTGAATCTAATGGGTTACAGGATCCGAGGCAACATGGCTTTACAAAAGGTAAATCGTGCCAAACGAACCTGATTGAATTTTTTGATTGGGTGACCAGAGAGCTGGATCAAGGACATATGCTAGATGTAATTTACTTGGATTTCAGCAAAGCCTTTGATACAGTTCCTCATAGGAGGCTGTTGAACAAACTTGAAGGGCTGAAGTTAGGACCCAAAGTGGTGAACTGGGTCAGAAACTGGCTATCGGACAGACGCCAGAGGGTGGTGGTTAATGGAAGTCGCTCGAAGGAAGGAAAGGTGACTAGTGGAGTCCCTCAGGGTTCGGTGCTGGGGCCAATCCTGTTCAATATGTATGTAAGTGACATTGCTGTAGGGCTAGAAGGAAAAGTGTGCCTTTATGCAGATGATACCAAGATTTGTAACAGAGTAGACACCGAAGAGGGAGTGGATAATATGAAAAAGGATCTGCAAAAGTTAGAGGAATGGTCTAATGCCTGGCAACTAAAATTCAATGCAAAGAAATGCAGAGTAATGCATTTGGGGATTAATAATAGGAAGGAACCGTATATGCTGGGAGGAGAGAAGCTGATATGCACGGACGGAGAGAGGGACCTTGGGGTGATAGTGTCCGAAGATCTTAAGGCGAAAAAACAGTGTGATAAGGCAGTGGCTGCTGCCAGAAGGATTCTGGGCTGTATAAAGAGAGGCGTAGTCAGTAGAAGGAAGAAGGTGTTGATGCCCCTGTACAGGTCATTGGTGAGGCCCCACTTGGAGTATTGTGTTCAGTTTTGGAGACCGTATCTGGCGAAAGACATAAGAAGACTTGAGGCGGTCCAGAGGAGGGCGACGAAAATGATAGGAGGCTTGCGCCAGAAGACGTATGAGGAGAGACTGGAAGACCTGAATATGTATACCCTAGAGGAAAGGAGAGACAGGGGAGATATGATTCAGACGTTCAAATACTTAAAGGGTATTAACGTAGAACAAAATCTTTTCCAGAGAAAGGAAAATGGTAAAACCAGAGGACATAATTTGAGGTTGAGGGGTGGTAGATTCAGGGGCAATGTTAGGAAATTCTACTTTACGGAGAGGGTGGTGGATGCCTGGAATGCGCTCCCGAGAGAGGTGGTGGAGAGTAAAACTGTGACTGAGTTCAAAGAAGCGTGGGATGAACACAGAAGATTTAGAATCAGAAAATAATATTAAATATTGAACTAGGCCAGTTACTGGGCAGACTTGCACGGTCTGTGTCTGTATATGGCCGTTTGGTGGAGGATGGGCTGGGGAGGGCTTCAATGGCTGGGAGGGTGTAGATGGGCTGGAGTAAGTCTTAACAGAGATTTTGGCAGTTGGAACTCAAGCACAGTACCGGGTAAAGCTTTGGATTCTCGCCCAGAAATAGCTAAGAAGAAAAAAAAAAAAAAAAAAAAAAAAAAAAATCTAAATTGAATCAGGTTGGGCAGACTGGATGGACCATTCGGGTCTTTATCTGCCGTCATCTACTATGTTACTATACAAAATGGAAAGGCTACTTGCAGTACAAAAGGGTCAATTTAAAAGGTTTCAGGATGTATGGAGGCCATTAATAGAATAATATAATGATTAAGGTTAATTTAATATTCTTTTTCCTTATGTGATAATATGTAGAAATGGGGGGGAGGTGGGGGGTTAGGATATTCTAAATAAATATCTGTATATTTATTTGATTAATACATATAAGAAATCTAATATGTATGTATGGTGGAAGAGGGAGGGGGGTAAATATATTGGAAATATCTGGTTATGGAATTTCAAGTGAGAATGTAATATGATGGATTATATTTACTGTACACTTGATTGTATATGATAAAATGAATAAAGAGTTGGAAAAAAAAATATATGGTACGCCAGAATTACTTATATAAAAGAACTACCTTTGAACATTTTCAGATGCCTCTGGGAATGCTGATTGTTTAACTGTTGTTTCTGAAATTGCCTGGCTCAGGAGACAGGATCGTGGGAGCTGAAAATGCAAGTGCATGAGGTTTTTGGTTTTTTTTTTGATAGGGAGAATAAGACTGGCTGGTATGAGTGTTGCACGACAAGTTCATTTCAGCTCTCCGGGTTTTCCTGCGTCAGTTAAGTCAGCGTAGCGGCATTTCATTTTCCGTGGTTGGGGCTCGTGGAATGTTTGTGCTCATGTGCGTTTGTGTATTCTTGCTGTTGCTGTAAGGGGGAGGACTGCTCTCACTTGGAATTCCTCTCCGTTCCCTTATCCTCTTCTGAAACTCAGGGTGTCGTATCGAAGCCTGTGCACCATATGGCTATAGCTGGAGGCATCCATAAAATAATGCAGTGACGGCGCAAGCAATCACTCGCAGGGAAAGGCTGAGGAGCAGTAACTTCAAACCATTCTCGTTTGCTCGAGTGAGTCACAAGTCCACAACGGTGGCGTAGGCAGCATAAAACAGATGGAGATTCTAAAACATGTTACTATTATCATTCTCATTAACTCGGCTTTGCAGAGCTTAAGAGAACGTATGTCATCTTTTAGATTAAGATTTTTACATGCTGGGTCTAGAACGTAGATTGTATCCTCCTGCATATGAGCACCATTATATTTCTGTCAGAAAGCCCGAAAGACGGCGCTAGTTGGCTCTGTTCTCAGCCACTCCATTCCTACAACAGTGCAGTACAGTGGAGAAAGTCACAGACATATTTTAGGGCTAATGTTCAGACCGCTCACTGACTGCATCAGGGAATTTGCAGTTACCTGAAAAAACCTGCTAACAGTGGTGGCGGCGGCAAGGAAAAACCTGACAGGCTGTAAGCATGCTCGGGACAGAGACGTTGCATAGTTATGAGGCCAAGGGGTCGGGTTGAGGGAGAATTAAAATACTGGGTATATTGGGTAGGGATCTCAAAGGCCCTCCTTGAGGGCCGCAATCCAGTTGGGTTTTCAGGATTTCCCCAAATGAATATGCATTGAAAGCAGTGCATGCACATAGATCTCATGCATATTCATTGGGGAAATCAAGAAAGCCCGACCGGATTGCGGCCCTCAAGGAGGGACTTTGAGCTCCCTGATATTGGGGATCAGATTGTTGGGTTAAATACGAGTATAACAGAGGGTCAAAAATGGATGAGAAAGCCAGCTTGTACAGAGTGGTGATACAGGTACAGTAAAACCTTGGTTTGCGAGCATAATTTGTTCCAAAAACATGCTCGTAATCCAAAACACTCGTATGTCAAAGCGAATTTCCCCGTAAGAAATAATGGAAACATCATAATCCAAAAACTGTAATACAAAATACTATATGTACTCGTATTGCAAGACCTCGTTTGTTTAGAATAGTCACTACACTCTTGCAGCGTCAGAGAGAGAAGAACCATCGGCTCAGTTGTGATGTATGTGTATTGTATGTACTTGTATTGCAAGACTTTGCTCATTTAGAAACAGTCACTACACTCCCGCAGCGTCAGAGAGAGAGAACCATCGGCTTAGTTGTGATGATGTGATGCATGTATACTTTATATACTCGTATTGCAAGACCTCGCTCGTTTAGAAAAGTCACTAAACTCCCACAGCGTCAGAGGGAGAAGAACCATTGGCTCAGTTGTGTTGTGTGTATACTGTATGTACTTGCATTGCAAGACCTTGCTTGTATATCAAGTTAAAATTTAATAAAATGTTTTGCTTGTCTTGCAAAATACTTGCAATCCAAGGTTTTACTGTATTTTGAATTCTAAGGATTACATTGTTGTGGATCAGTGATAAAACTTAGGAATACTCAGATTTAATTGTAGGGAGGGAATGCAGGATACCTACTAGGGTAGTAGGCTGACAAGGCTATATTTCTCAGCTAAAGAAATTAAAGATAGATTTCCTTGTAGACAGTCAAGCTAAAATAGTTAATAGTTGGGAGATATGATTAGTGAGTGCTGATAAGATTAGCAAAGGGTGAGGATTTGAATAAGAGAGGCCTATTTTGTACATCTAGAGCAATGTAGGGAGCAATGATCGGGCAAGCAGGGTAGCCAAAATGGTCATCTGTCACCATGTGGTTCCAAATCATGACTAGTTTGACTTGGCTTATGTTAACACAATATTCTATGCTGACACTTGCTTCTGGAGCATCTCCACAGTGTCTGGAAAGTACAGAACCCCTTCCATAGTTTCAAAATACTTTGCAATTGTTAATATGACCTTTGAGAATGCATTAGTATAATGGGATTTTTTCTTAGTTAATTCATAATTTGTGTTCAAACTGCCCTCCTTCAACCTTGACAGATTCATGAACTCTTCAATGCCACTTCATTGAATTCTGGGATTTCATTAATTAAGAGCTCAATTGTTTTGCAAGCTCAATGCGCTAGAGCTCTATTCTGTTGATAAATAAAGTACTCAGAAATGTCTGAAATTCCAGGCAGAGGTTCTGCTGCGGTAGGGCGATTTTAGGTTACAGTGGTGCCTCACACAACGAACTTAATTGGTTCCAGGAGCAAGTTTGTTATGCGAAAAGTTCGTTATGTGAAACGCGTTTTCCCATAACAATACATGTTAAAAAAAATTATTCGTTCTGCAGCATAAAATATGCTAAGATGACATAAAAAAAGATAAATTTGTCAAAATGGTGAAAATGGTGGTCTTGCTGAGGCCAAACTCTTTGACGAGGTCACACTGTTTTACCCCACATTCACTCCTTCTAATTATTTCCCGTTTCATTTCAACAGAAATCACCTTCCTGCTTTTTTTAGAAGCCATGATATATAAAAAATATTGAGTTTATCTTAAAAGGACGACTGTATACAGTGAGAGAGGGCAGAGTCTCAGCGGCAAAAACTGGGACTTAACTTTTCTATTTTTTTTTTTTTTTCTAGCATCGGGGAAGCGGCGAGAGTAGCTCCGCCCCCCCCAACGCATCAGCAGTAGGCGCCGGGCCCCTCCATAAAAGGAGGCGAGCCGACGGTCCGCCACTGCACAGGGAGCCAGGCGAAGGGCTGTGAGAGAGGGCAGTTAAGCGCAGTGACTAACGACTGCCTGCAGTGCCTGCGCGGAAGGATGCAATACATTGGCAGCTCGGGCGACTTCGTTGTGTGAAACGAAGTTCGTTGTATGAATCAAGACATGAAGTTCGTTGTGTGCAGCGTTCGCTGTGCGAGGCGTTCGTTATGCGAGGCACCACTGTATTTGGAAAACTGCTTGGAGCCCATTTTTTCCCCATACACCGTGCTAAGAAACTGCTATAGCTTAGGACACTCTTTTGTATTTTGTCAAGTTTATTAGTATTTTATATACCGCCTATCAAGGTTATCTAAGCGTTTTTTTACAATCAGGTACTCAAGCATTTTCCCTCTCATCAATTATTCTTTTCAGCTGTGAACTTTTCAGAGCTCCTCTTAAGTTTTCATGTCTGTGTAGAATGACAAAAGGAAAAAAAAATCCCTGCAGAGACGATGTACCAAGTGTCAGGCTACTTTATTAAAAATTGATAAAATATAGTAATCTCAATCGTGGTTCTCGTACATGAAGTACAGGACCTGACACGGGCTGTGTTTCGGAGAAACACTTCTTCCTCAGGGGTCCTAGAAGGAAAATGTAATGTAATGAGATGTGAAAAGTGATAAAGTGCTAAAAGCACGCTGCTACTACTACTATTACTACTATTTCTCATTTCTATATTGCGGAAAGGTGTACGCCGTGCTGTACATTTAACATACAATAGACAGTCCCTGCTCAGAAGAGCTAACGATCTAATTAGACAGACAGGTAACAAAAATCTTATACACAAATACAGGATGTCCGGTGCAGTCCTCGGAGAGACCCTCCAGGAAAGAGACTTGGGAGTACTGGTCGACAAGTTAATGAAGCCATCCGCGCAATGTGTGGCGGTGGCGAAAAGGGCAAATAAAATGCTAGGAATGATTAAGATGGGGATCACGAACAGAACGGAGAAGGTTTTCATGCTGCTGTACCGGGCCATGGTATGCCCCCACCTAGAATATTTCATCCTGCACTGGTCGCCGTACATGAAGAAGGACACAGTACTGCTCGAAAGGGTCCAGAGAAGAGCGACTAAAATGGTAAAGGGGCTGGAGGAGTTGCCATGCAGTGAGAGATTAGAGAAACTGGGCCTCTTCTCCCTTGAAAAGCGGAGACTGAGAGGGGACATGATCAAAACATTCAAGATAATGAAGGGAATAAACTTAGTAGATAAAGACAGGTTGTTCACCCTCTCCAAGGTAGAGAGAACGAGAGGGCACTCTCTAAAGTTAAAAGGGGATAGATTCTGTACAAGCGTAAGGAAGTTTTTCTTCACCCAGAGAATGGTAGAAAACTGGAACTCTCTTCCGGAGGCTGTTATACGGGAAAACACCCTCCAGGGATTCAAGACAAAGTTAGACAAGTTCCTGCTGAACAAGAACGTACGCAGGTAAGGCTAGTCTCAGTTAGGGCACTGGTCTTTGACCAGAGGGCCGACGTGTGAGCGGACTGCTGGGCACGATGGACCACTGGTCTGACCCAGCAGCGGCAATTCTTATGTTCTTATGTTTTTAGGACATCTCAGGGTTGGGGAGATTATGGTAGAGGAAATGATACAGTGGGTATAGGTATCTAACAGCACTGAGTGGGAGTTAAGAGTTGAAAGCAGTTTCAAGAAAGTGGGCTTTTAGCTTGGATTTGAATATTGCTAGGGAAAGAACACAATGTGTTGATTCAGGTAGTCTGTTCCAGGGATACGGTGCGGCAAAAAAGAAGGGACAGAGTCTGGAGTTGGCAGTAGAAGAGAAGGATACAGATGAGAGGGGCTTGCCCAATGAATAGGACAGGTTCACGGGGAGGAGCATAGGGGGAGATAAGTGAAGAGAAATATTGTGAGTCTTCAGAGCGAATGCACTTGTAAGTCAGTAAGAAGAGTTTGAACTGTATTTGGAAGTGGATGGGGAGCCAATGAAGTGACTTGAGGAAAAGGGGTAATGTGAGAATAGCGGCTCTCATGGAATATGAGTCGTTCAGCGGCATTTTGAACGGATTGAAGAGGTGAGAGATGGGTGCACGGGAGGCCTGAGAGAAGTATGTTGCAGTATTCTAAGCGTGAGGTGATGAGAGTGTGGATTTTGGTAGTGTGTTCAGAGAGAAGAGTACAGATTTTGGTAAAATTATAGAGGAGGAAGCAACAGGTTTTGGCAGTTTGTTGGATTTGAGCAGAGAAGGAGATAGAGGAGTCAAAGATCACCCCAAATTTGCGAGCTGATGAGACAGGGAGGAGGATAGTGTTATCCATAGATATAGACAATGGTGAGAGTGGGGAGGTGAGTTTAGGTGGAAAGATAAGGAGTTCAGTTTTCGCCATATTCAGTTTGAGATGGCGGTGAAACATCCAAGCGGCAATGTCGGACAGGCAGGCTGAGATTCGGGCCTGAATTCCTGGAGAGATATCTGGTGTAGAGAGGTAGGTCTGGGAGTCATCGGTATAGAGATGCTATTGAAAACCATGAGAGGAGATCAGTGTGCCACGTGAGCGGGTATATATTCTATGAGTTGAAAATATGACCAATGACGTGTGATGTGCTGATGAGTGTGAATGTATGGTGATTGAGGCGATAGGACAAAACATGCATGATCTCTGAAGGGAGTAGACTTAGTAGATAAGGTCAGGTTGTTCATCCTCTCCAAGGTAGGGAGAACGAGAGGGCACTGTTTAAAGTTGAAAGGGGATAGGTTCCATACAAACGTAAGGAAGTTCTTCTTCACCCAGAGAGTGGTGGAAAACTGGAACACTCTCCTGAAGGCTGTCATAGAGGAAAACACCCTCCAGGGATTCAAGACAAAGTTAGACAAGTTCCTACTGAACAAGGACGTATGCTGGTAGGGTTGGTCTCAGTTAGGGCGCTGGTCTTTGACCAAAAGGGCTGCCGTGTGAGCAGACTACTGGGCATGATGGACCACTGGTCTGACCCAGCAGCGGCAACTCTTATGTTCTTGTAATCATAAGTAACGAATAAGTGAGTATGACAGTGATCTTGAGTATGTAACAGGCTGAGGGAGCAAGTATATGGCAGAATACTTGAATGTGAAAAAAGACATTGTTAAAAATGTGAATAGTAGAGATCGGTGGATCTAACGCAACTATGTTTGTGTAGCGATAGTCAAAAAAAAGAAGGGATTAAATATACTGTAACCCGATATTGTGGGAGAGAGAGGAGGCAGAAAAAATAATAAATAATACATACCAGATGAAATAGAATCACAGTTATGGAAAACCGTGGGTATTGAGAAGTCAGTACAACAAATCTTTAGAGATATTAAGAGAGTAGTTATAAAACAGACTAATATGATTTTGGTTCATTCTATGTAGTACATATTCCAGTACAATAGAAATGGTATTCTGAACCTTAGGGTTGTCCACCTATGCTCACGAGCATACAGCAGAAGATGGCAATCACAGCTTTTCAGCTCCTGCTCCTCTGTGGTGTTTGCTGTCCTCTTCAGTTCTTTCTTTTGCAGGCGAGCATGAAGGTGACTTGCTGAATTTCTTTATTGTTTTGCGGTACCTTGTTTAGTTTTTTGATTTATTCGTGAATTCAAGGACTGCTGTGCCTACTTGGAGAGGAGCAGACATTTAGTCTGAAGCTGGCAGGTGTATCCTTTGGGGACTTGTATAAGCCAGCCTGCTGATGATTTATGAAGCTCAGGGTTCCAGGCCTTCGGCGTTTGCTCGCTTCCTTGACTTAGTCAGGAGCATGAGCGAAGCCTCTTAAGCATCAATAGTATCCTTTGGGGTTCTCACTGAGCTGGCTGCAACTTTGCCTTCCCCCCCTTTAATTTTTTTTACTGTGCCAATCTTGGCCGAGGGGGGAGGGGCGGTGATGAGCATCACTCCAACTACGGTCTGACTAGCAGCCCAAAGATCTTGGCGTGGCAACTGACCAGCTGTTGGAGGCAAAAAAACCCTCTAGATGCAGCAATACTTTAAAGCAGTGTTTCTCAACCTTTTCAAGCCAAGAACCCCCTAAGCCTAACAAATACCAACTGAGTACTCCCGGCCAAACTCCGCCCCAAACTCGATGAAGTTATAGAGTAATACTTTTAAAATCAATAGGAGGAAATATTTTTTTCATTCAGAGAGCAGTTAAGTTCTGGAATGCATTGCCAGAGGATGTAGTAAGAGCAGTTAATGTACCTGATTTTAGAAAAAGTTTGGACAAGTTCCTGGAGGAAAAGTCCATAGTCTGCTTTTGAGACATACATGGGGGAAGCCACTGCTTGCCCTGGAATGGTGGCATAGAATGCTGCTATTATTTGGGCTTTTGCCAGGTACTTGTGACTTGGATTGGCCTCTGTGAACGCGGGATATTGGGCTAGATGGACCATTGATCTGACCCAATAAGGCTATTATGTAAGTCTCAGCACTTTCAATCTCTACCCATCATATGCTTTGGATCAGACAATGGTTGGGTGATTTGATCTCTAAAGCAACACTGAGCAGGCCTCCAGTTTAGGGGACAAATGCTGTTTGATAAGGGCCTAGATGGGTGTTTGCAGTTAACTAGTTCCTATCATATACTGGCTTCTTATATGGCACAGTGCTGAAGAAAGGTGACGCCAGGGACTGTACCGACTATAGAACAATTACCCTGATCCCCAACAACAGCAAGGTGCTTCTAAAGATCAAAAACAAAACAGAGCTGTGGA
The DNA here is from genome assembly GCF_902459505.1 of Geotrypetes seraphini. Lineage (NCBI taxonomy): Eukaryota > Metazoa > Chordata > Amphibia > Gymnophiona > Dermophiidae > Geotrypetes > Geotrypetes seraphini. The sequence goes on from NC_047085.1 coordinate 18,569,129, forward strand.
AACGATGATCTCCATAACCAGTTTATTGTAAAAAGTTAAGTCTTCACAAGTAAAGGCGATGCATATATTTGACACATCCAAATAATACACAGTATAAAGTTTGTGGCATGGACCTGACACAGTCCAGTTTCAGTATGAAACAACCTGCCAATCCAATCTAATCGGCTTCTTTGACTGGGTAACAAAAAAGCTAGATATGGGAGAGTCCCTGGATGTTGTGTATTTGGACTTCAGTAAGGCTTTTGATAGTGTCTCACACGTAGATTATTGAATAAGATGAGTTCATTGGGACTAGGAGAAACATTGACCGCATGGGTTAGAGACTGGCTCAGTGGCAGACTTCAGAGGGTGGTGGTAAATGGTACTCCCTTCGAAGCATCGGAAGTGATCAATGGAGTGCCACAGGGCTCGGTCCTGGGTCCAATCCTATTTAATATCTTTGTACGGGACCTGCCTCAAGGGCTTCATGGTAAAATTGCATTATTTGCAGATGACGCTAAACTGTGCAACATAGTGGGAAAGGACACAGTACCCAACACTATGACGCAGGACCTACTTTTACTGGAACAATGGTCCACAATTTGGCAACTGAGTTTTAATGCCAAAAAGTGTAAGGTTATGCACCTTGGCAGTGGAAACCCATGCAGAACTTATACCCTGAATGGAGAGACCTTAACAAGAACTGTGGCAGAACGGGATCTAGGAGTAATCATTAGTGAAGACATGAAGACTACCAATCAGATGAAGAAAGCCTCATCCAAGGCTAGACAAATGCTGGGTTGCATCCAAAAAAGTTTTGTCAGCCGAAAACCTGAAGTTGTAATATCATTCTACAGGTCCATGGTGAGACCTCATCTGGAATATTGTGTTCAATTTTAGAGGCCACATTATCAAAAGGATGTGCTGAGAATGGAGTCAGTTCAGCGAATGGCCACTAGGATGGTCTCAGGACTCAAGGATCTCCCATATGAAGAACGTCTAAGTAAATTGCAGCTATACTCTCTCGAGGAACGCAGAGAGAGGGGAGACATGATAGAGACGTTCAAATATGTTAACGGTCTTATTGAGGTGGAAGAAGATATCTTTTTACCCACGGCAACAAGAGGGCATCCGTTAAAAATCAAGGGTGGGAGATTTCACGATGACATTAGGAAGTATTTCTTCACCAAAAGGGTGGTTGATCGTTGGAATGATCTTCCACTTCAGGTAGTTGTGGCCAGCAACGTGCTCGATTTTAAGAAAAAATGGGATAAACATGTGGGTTCACTTCGAGGAAATGCTTAGGGGGAGGATTCTTCGAGTGGGCAGACTTGTTGGGCCAATGGCCCTTTTCTGCCGTCATATTCTATGTTTCTATGTTCCTAAACCAGGACCTTCTGCAGATGTCAGAAGAAAGAGAAAAAGGATTACTTTCTGAAAGGGAAGTTTTCTGTTTCTTTTAACATTTTTGTTGGCATGGAGAGAAAACCTGCACCTCATCTGTGCAGTACAAAAGTGCTAGTCTGTCAGTAGATCAGTTGGGATGCTGAGGCAGAATCTCTAGCTATATTCTCTAACTTATAAACGTTCAATAGGTATCACTCCTACATCCTATGGGGGCTGACAGGATCCTTCTAGGTGAGAGATGGAAGAGTGTGGGATGATGTTTCCATGGAGACCCTTACCCCAAGAAAACTTAATGTTGTAATCACCAACCTTTCTTCAGAATAATAAGACCTGATGTGTGCTGTCTTCAGGCGAGAGTCAGGAGGACAATGATATTAGCAGCCTTGATCCACTGTTGGGCAATTAGCAACCCAGCTCCACAGATGACTCACAAGAATTAATTTTATTGTTCTGTATGCATTGAATAAAAAAGCTAAATGAGACTACAGGGTATGAACATATTGTATAAGAAAAGAAAGGGTACATGTCTCCTCTCACAAGAAGTGTACATAAGTATTGATATTCATCAGTTTAGGTGTGTATGGAATGGAAGAACTGAATCTCAGGAACAGCATGAGGAGGGAAATACTGATGTGTCTGTCAGGAAAGAGATCATTTCTGAATTAAAGGTAGTAAGAATGTAATAAGACTGTGGCCTGATCTAGACAGTTGAAAGATTACACGGGGAGAAACATAACTAACAGAATAAAACAGGTGGGACAGGCTCAAGGTCTATCAAGCCTAGTAAGTATCCTGTTTCCAACCGTTGCCAGTCCAGGTCCTGATAACCTGTGATATCACTGATAAAAAGCTGAATACCAGAAAACAGGTATAGTGGTAAGAGAAGAACACCAGAATGACATTGATTATAGAGGTGTTATTTCCTAGTGTTTACTCAGTGAATTACATGGAGAAAGGGAAAATACTTAAATGCTGAGAAATTCAGTCTGAGACATAAGAACATAAGAATAGCCTTACTGGGTCAGACCAATGGTCCATCAAGCCCAGTAGCCCGTTCCCATAGCCTTACTGGGTCAGACCAACGGTCCATCAAGCCCAGTAGCCCGTTCCCACAGTGGCCAATCCAAGTCACCAGCACCTGGCCAAAACCCAAAGAATAGCAACATTCCATGCTGCCGATCCAGGGCAAGCAGAACTGTTCCTCTAGAAAACTGTCCAAACCCTTCTTAAAACCAGCTACGCTATCCATGTTGGATGTGGCAGCAAGGGAGGGAATGAGAGAAACACAGATGGACAGAGGGAGAGAGGGGAAATATGTTGCCAATAGGAGTGAAGGAGAGAGGAAGAAAAGTTGGACTCATGGGGGACAGAGAGAGATGTTGGTTGGGGAAGGGAATGAGATCTGGAGGAGAGGAAGCGTTCAGGAGGCGGAAAGAAAGAAATATTGGATGCACAGTCAGAAGGAAGTGCAACCAGAGACTCATGAAATCACCAGGCAACAAAGGTAGGAAAATGATTTTATTTGCAGTGTAGTGATCAAAATGTGTCAGTTTTGAGAATTTATATCTACTGTTTATATTTTGCACTATATTTATTTTTTTTTTTGTAGCTGTTACTGAGGTGACAGTCATCTGCCTTGACCTCTTTGAAAAAAAATGATAAATGATTATTAACATTTTCTCTGCATACAGTATGCTTGTGGTTTTTTAAAAATGTGGTTACCATTATGAATTAATAAGAAAGATTATATTGTGTGTATATGAAAAATGAATGGAAGAAATTGCATTACAATTAGTACTACCATGTTTCCCCGAAAATAAGACCTACCCCAAAAATAAGCCCTAGCATGATTTTTGGGGTAGGTCTTAATATAAGCCCTACCCCCGAAAATAAGCCCTAGTAACCGGCAGCAACGCTTCTCCCCATGCCCCCCTCCCCGTGCCCTTCCTCCCCCGCACATCTCCTCCCCAGCCGCCTATCACCGGGGGTTCCATGTACTGCATTGCTGATGACATAATCAGTGATGCGACAGAGGAATTCCCGGGCAGGCGAAGGCCCGAAGCAGCCTGTCTAGATTGCTGCCAACATTGCCATTTGTTACAAGGTATTCGGTCTCACAGTTGGTGGGGGAGAGATGGAAGGGGGGTGGGTGGCAGGGGGATGGGAGGGAGGGATAAAAGTATAAAGGGTTCTGCTGCACAAGGGATGAATAGAAGCTACAAAGGTTCTACACAAGGGATGGGAGGGATATAAGCTGCAAGGGTTCTGCTGCATATGGGATGGGAGGGAGGGATAGAAAGATACTGCACAAGGGGATGGATGAGAGGGGATGAAAGATGCTGCACATGTGTGGGAGAGAAAGGAAATAGGAAGAATTGGGGTGGAGGAGAGGAAGGGTGAAATGATCATTGTACAAGACCTACCCCAAAAATGAGATCTAATGCCTTTTTTGGGCCCAAAATGAATATAAGACAATGTCTTATTTTCGGGGAAACACGGTATTATTATGAGGGTCATGGGCAGAGCTTGGCCAGGGGTACTCAGTTAATATTTGTTAGATTTAAGGGGTATTTGGCTTGAAGAAGTTGAGAAACACTGTTTTAGTGGACGTGTTATATGGGAGATTATTTGATTACTTTCCATGCGTTTCTATTCTTGATGGATCAAGAATATCCCCAGGATTTAGTCACATTTTTAAAGAATAGTGTTATTTATGTGACCAACTGCTATTATTAGTAAGCTTATTGTAAACTGATTTTATGCTTCTTTTCAAGTAGTGTTAGGTGTAGTATTAGGCCTAATGGAATCTGCTTATAATAAGACCATTTATTTGCAAGGAGAACATTAGAGGTAGAACGCAAAGAAGCTACAATGCGTTGAAAGAGAGCACGGAAGTGAATTTATTATCATATATACAACTGGACTTTGGCAGATTGACCATGTGCAGTGATTGAGAGTCCAAATTCAGAGTGTATGTAGTTGGGGCTTGACCCAAGGTTTAGTCTGATATTTACATTCTCTGAGCACTGGTTTAAGATCATTTCAGTTCATATGAGATAACAAATTTGGCCACGTTCATCTTGTGTTTGTTGTCCCTAACTTTAGGCGTCATTTACTGAATCTACCCCTATGTTAAATTTATGTGTTTAAACAAGACCACATGAATATCTGGTTTATCTGTCTTGCTTATTTGTTTATTTTTTAGGCCTGCATGTTTAGAGGTCTGACTTAAGTGGTTAAGTAGACTGAAAATCCATTTATAGAGAATCACATAAGATTATATTGTACGTATATGAAAAATGAATGGACCTGGATTGGCCACCGTGAGAACAGGCTACTGGGCTTGATGGACCATTGGTCTGACCCAGTAAGGCTATTCTTATGTTCTAAGAGCAGGTAAATAGTGACCTTAGGGATTCAAGGTCAGAGAGCTCAAAAGTGTAAACTTGGTGGTGGTGGTGGTGGCTGAGGGGGGGGGGGTGCCCTGGTGCTCTGAATTGAATGAATAATTCTAAAGTTATTCAGGATTCAGTGAGGGGAACCATACAAACACATGATGATCTTAGTTTCCTGGAGGGATCTAGGCAAAATAATACAATTTAATGCTCTGATCTAAAAGCCAATGTAGCTCGGATTTGTTTTAGTTGGTTTTCCCCTTGTGGCATTGTGGTTTGCAACAGTGAATAATTAAGGCAATTTAAATCTCAGTTCGATGAACTTGCCCATTTATTGTACTTGGAAGAGGCTTTCGCTGAGGGAGATGCTAATGAGTACTGTCAAACCACACATCTGTCATTCAACTGTTGGTATAGAGATAGCAATACTTAGAAAGGCACGTTTGTTTGGAGGCTTTGAAGGTGCTCTACAAAGTTAATTTCTAGTTCTGTTGACCCATAGATGATGTGAAATTAAAATAAAACGTAAAAGAAAGCTTTTCAAAATGCTAATAGGACAGCTAATCTTTAGTTTTGTCATTAGTTATTCTTTATTGATCTGCATTGCTCACATTGAATTACATAATTTGAGAAGAGTGGTTTTATCTTGATTTAATAAATTGTATCATGTTAATTGTATTCATTTTAATTGGAATATGTGCCTTGGAATATATATTTATTATTTCATCTGTCAAGTAGGCCTTTTTGCCTGAGAAGGTAACAATATGAAATACGGAGATTTTAATTTTTATATTTGAGACATTTAGTTGGAAGTTTGCATGTCATTGCTTTTTTTCCAAGGGCAAGCAGAGTTGCAAGCCCTTTCATATGGAGAAAGTTGATCAGCTTAAATAAATCTAGAAGCTTTTGAATAGCAGGACTGCAAATACATGCGCATTTCTACTCATCATATTTTTTTGTAAGATGCCCCAGAAAGAAGCCCTCTCTGTGGCTATTAAAAAATGGGAGCAGTGTGGAGCAGGCACCTATAGTTGGCGCTTATAACACCTTGGGCCTTGAGCACATGTCATCTAGATACCATCTCTGCTTCCAGATGGCAAAAAGAGGGATTTGTGGCCTTGAATAATGTGACAGAATATTTAGTTTATCTAAGTTTGGTTTGCTGGGATTGGAGGCATCTGGCTCCAGGAACAGCATTACATGTCGAATATCAGTAGATCCCATTGGGACCTGACATCAACAGCTTCAAAAGCTTCTAGATTTACAGACCTTGGTGCTGGGCAAAATAGTGGAAACAATTATAAAAAATAAAATTGTGGAGCACGTAGACAAACATGATTTAATGAGACAGTCAGTATGAGTTCAGCTGAGGGAGGTCTTGCCTCACCAATTTGCTTGACTTCTTTGAAGGTGTGATAAAGATGAACTGGTTGATGTAGTATATCTAGATTTCCAGAAGGCTTTTGACAAAGTTCCTAATGAGAGGCATCCAAATGGCAGATGAAATTTAATGTGGACAATTGCAAAGTGATGCACATTGGAAAGAATAATCCAAATCATAGTTAATGGATACTAGGGTCCACATCAGAGATCATTACTCAAGAAAAATATCTGGGTGTCATCATGGACAATACGTTGAAACCTTCTACCCAAACTGTGGCAGTGGCCTAAAAAGCAAACGTGATGCTAGTAATTATTAGAAAAGGGATGGTAAACAAGACTAAGAATATTATAATGCCTTTGTATGCCTTCAACCTGGATGGAATCTTTTGTAACAGAGTAGACACCGAGGAGGGAGTGGAAAACATGAAAAAGGATCTATAAAAGTTAGAGGAATGGTCTAATATCTGCCAACTAAAATTCAATGCAAAGAAATGCAGAGTAATGCATTTGGGGATTAATAATCGGAAGGAGCCGTATATGTTGGGAGGGGAGAGGCTTATATGCACAGATGGGGAGAGGGACCTTGGGGTGATAATGTCTGAAGATCTAAAGGTATAAAAACAGGGCAACAAGGCGGTGGCTGCTGCCAGAAGGATTCTGGGCTGTATAAAGAGAGGCATAGCCAGTAGAAGGAAGAAGGTGTTGATGCCCCTGTACAGGTCGTTGGTGAGGCCCCACTTGGAGTATTGTGTTCAGTTTTGGAGGCTGTATCTGGCGAAGGACACAAGAAGGCTTGAAGCGGTCCAGAGGAGGGTGACAAAAATGATAGGAAGTTTGCGACAAAAGATGTATGAGGAAAGACTGGAAGCCCTGAATATGTATACCTTAGAGGAAAGGAGGGACAGGGGAGATATGATTCAGACGTTTAAGTACTTGAAAGGTATTAATGTAGAACAAAATCTTTTCCAGAGAAAGGAAAATGGTAAAACCAGAGGACATAATTTGAGGTTGAGGGGTGGGAGACTCAAGAGCAATGTAAGGAAATTCTTTACGGAGAGGGTGGTGGATGCCTGGAATGTGCTCCGAGAAAGGTGGTAGAGAGGAAAACGGTAACGGAGTTCAAAAAAGCGTGGGATGAACACAGAGGATCTAGAATCAGAAAATAATAGTAAATATTGAAGAACTAAGGCCAGTACTGCGCAGACTTGCACGGTCTGTGTCTGTATATGGCCGTTTGGGAGAGGATGGGCTGGGGAAGGCTTCAATGGCTGGGAGGGTGTAGATGGACTGGATTGAGCTTTGACAGAAACTTCAGTAGTTGGAACCTAAGAACAGTACCGGGCAGAGCTTTAGATTCTTGCCCAGAAATAGCTAAGAAGAAGAAGAAAAAACCAACAATATTTAGATTGAATCAGATTGGGCAGACTAGATTGACCATTAGGGTCTTTATCTGCCGTCATCTACTATATTATGTGACAACAAAGGGCTGGTGCTCTTTGTAAGGTTTGGGAATTTAGGTAGGTGCATTCTCAAGGGAAGAAGTGGATTTTTATTGCCTTCTTGAAGTTCAGTAGACTTTCTAATGATCTTATGTGGGTAGGTAGCTTGTTCCAGAGGCACGGCAGGTAGTGTGTGTAAGATCTTTTCGGGCAGTCTCAAGGTGGAAGGTGCGTCCCATTGCAAGAGGATGTGGTAAGAGCGGTTAATGTAGCTGGTTTTAAAAAAGGTTTGGACAAGTTCCTAGAGGAAAAGTTCATAATCTGCTGTTGAGATAGACATTGATATAAAACGTAACTGACCTCTTAAAGATAACAAGCCTATAGAGAGTGATCAAAAAATATGTATAAAAATGCTCAGAAATGTGAAACTCTGAAGGGAAGGCTGAAAAACCTCCCTTGGGTAAAGAGTTTATGAAATGACAATGACTGGAAGGTAAACTCTTTACCCAAGGGAGGTTTTTCAGCCTTCCCTTCAGAGTTTCACATCTCTGAGCATTTTTATACATATTTTTTGTTCACTCTCTATAGGCTTGTTATCTTTAAGAGGTCAGTTACGCTTTATATCAATTTTGTACTTCTTTCTGACCTTGTTTTCATATCTCAGTATCCCTGAACGGAAATTCCGTTGAGAAAGACATGGCAGAAACCACTGCTTGCCCTGGATCGGTGGCATGGAATGTTGCTACTATTTAGGTTTTTGCCAGGTACTTGTGACTTGGATTGATCTCCGTGAAGACGGGATACTGGGCTAGATGAACCTTTGGTCTGACCTAGTATGGCTGTGTTCTTCACATAGCTTTGAATATTGAACCCTGAATGATTTGTCGGGGTACCTTCCAAAGTTACCCTGGCATATTGATGTCATAATACAGCAAACAGTTGGGAAATAACCAATGCCTGAAAGGAAAAGTAATAACTTTATGTTTGTGTCTTGATAGCTAGAAATCATATCTATTTGCAGGCTTCTCAGAGTGAAATGCTGTCTGTCGATGTTCTTGACATAGGTTGCACTATTTTTCATTTATTTACAGTATTTATCTTTGAAGAAAATATTTTTTTTCTGTAAAGTCCTGAATGCACTGTGAAAAAAAAAAATGTACTGCTTAAATAATAAAAAGATGCTGCTGACTTAGCAGTCTGATTGTGGGAGAATTGGGTTACTCCAGTCTGCTCTGACTAGCTCGCCTGCTTCTACTAATCTGCAGAGTACAGGGATTTGTATTTGCATGCAAATGTGTGCCGTATCTCTCCTGAAATGGCAACTAGCAGAACTATTGATCAGTATTTTCTGTTGTCCTGGGGAAATCACTCATATTACTTGTAAAGCCGGGCCGGTGGTTGCCTGCTCACAAACCCCCACAGAGGCTGGGGCTGCATCTGAATTCTAAACATACAGTATAACGGACTCACGTATAATGGAACCTCGTCTATTGCGGACAAAGTCCGCTGGTCCCAGCCGTGTGCCTTTATAAAAATCATCGCTTATAGCGGACTCGCATATAACAGACTTTCGGATATAATGGACAACCAATCTGGTCCCCAGAGCTGCTTTTAGCTGTAGTTTTGTTCGGCTATAATGGACTTGCAGGCTCCGCGTGGCATGTCAGTGATATAGTATCAAAATGCAGCCCAGAGGAAAATGATAGATTATTTTTCTTTCCAGTACAGTATGACATAATGCTTTAGAATATCTTTTAGTGTTCTGGTTTTGCAATCATTTCGTGCCATACCAATGTTTTGCTGAGTTTTGGTCTTGATGTTGCTGATATGTTTGTGCAGTGACTGTTGTTCATTGATTGTAAGTTGTTTCAAGTTGACCTAAATAAAATTTTTAAAAAATGCAACTCTGGATATAAAGGACTGTTTTTCCAGGTCCCTTGAAGTCCGTTATACTGTACTAAACAACAGCAGAAATACACCTGAATGGTCCATCCAGTTTGCCCATTAGTTACACGTATTATAAATTCATGATTAAATTGTCTTTTTTTTCTTTGATATTTCTGGGCCATAGACTATAAAGTCCATCTGATACCGTCATTAGATTCCAGTTACTGGCATTTCCGTTGACGCTCACTCCAGTGATACTGTGTATTTGGATTTTCAAAAGGCATTTGACAAAGTATCTCATGAAAGACTTCTGTGGAAATTAGAGAGTCATGGGATAGGAGGTAATGTCCTTTTATGGATTGAGAACTGGTTGAAAGACAGAAAACCGAGAGTGGGTTTAAATGGTCAACTTTTCTCAGTGGAGAAGGGTAAATAGTGGGGTTCAATCAAAAAATTATACAGGGTATAGAGAGATTAATCTAAATAATCCCAAAAATACCTCTCTTGTATAAGTTTTAGTGCTTTTTGTGAACAGAAACAGTGGCGGTAAAAGGGGCCAAAAGAGACTACGAGGAAAAAATATGAGGAAAAAATAGCCAAGGAGGTGAAAAACTTCAAGCCGTTCTTTCGATAGGGAAATGGTGTGTGTGTGTGTTTTTTTTTTTTTGGGGGGGGGGGAAAGAGAAAAAGAAAGGAGACCCTGGTAAGCGAGTTATCAGAAGACAACCAGAGCCTGGGACCACAACATGATTTGAATAATGAGCAGACAACAAACGGTAGAAAAAAATAATTTTATTTTCTGTTTTGTGATTACACTATGTCAGATTTGAAATGTGTATCCTGCCAGAGCTGGTGTTAGACAGCAAGCGTGAACTAGGACCTAAAAGAGAGAGGAAAAGTCTCTTTTATTTATTTTGTTTATGTCGCAGAGCCTGCGTGGCATTGGAGAGGTTGTAACCCTATACTTCTACTAAGACTAAGGGGTCCTTTTATTAAGATGCGCATTTAGTGCACGTTATATCGGTTAGCATACCTTAATAAAAGGACCCCCAAGTATCTTAATAAAAACTTGGCCCGCGACTTAGCCTATGTTTTAGATTTCGGCCCCTTATGTGATTGAATGTGACACCCCTGAACTAAAGATAGAAATAACTAGTGAGATAATTAAATTTGCTGATAACACAAAGTTGTTTAAAGTTGTTAAATTGCAAGAGGACCTTGTGAGACTGGAAGACTGGGTGTCAAAATGGCAGATGGCCTTTTATGTAAGTACAAAGTGATGTTTGTGGAAAAGAGGAACCCGAACTATAGCTATGTGATGCTGGGTTCTGTGTTATGAGTCGCTGCCCAGGAAAAAGATCTAGTGTCATTGTGGAGGATACGTTGAAACCCTCAGCTCAATGTGCGGCGGCTGCTAGGAAAGCAAATAGACTGTTAGGAATGATCAGGAAAGGAATGGAAAACAAAGATGAAAATGTTATAATGCCCCTGTTTCGCTCTATGGTATGGCCACACCTCGAATACTGTGTGCAATTCTGGTTGCCGCATCTCAAAAAAGATGTAGCGGAATTAGAAAAGTTACAGAGAAGGGTGACAAAAATGATAAAAAGGATGGGACAATTTCCCTATGAGGAGAGGCTAAAATGGCTATGGCTCTTCAGCTTGGAGAAGAGATGGCTCGGGGATGAAATTATGTTTAGAGGGTAAGATGTCAATCTCCCACAGTAAGATTGGTGTGGCCATGTTGTTTGTAGCGGGTGCAAAGCTTTGGAATGCTTTGCCAGGAATCTTGCATTTTTGCACTGCCAGGATGAATTTTAAGAAAATGTTAAAACAATTGTTAATGTTTTCTTGTGCTGAGATTTTATATTTAGAATGGATCTGAAAATGTCTTCTGTGCCTGCTGACTGATTTTTAAAGTATGGTGATTTGTAACAATTAAAATATTTGTTTTGTCCAACATTTTACGATTGGTGTTGTGTAAACCGTATAGGTAATATACGGTATATACATTTTTAAATAAATAAAATAAATAGCGGTCTCTAAAATAGTGAATGGAGTGGAAAGGGTAGATGTGAATTGGTTATTTACTCTTTCCAAAAATACTAAGACTAGGGGACGCACAAAAGTCAGCGATCGCTGATAATCCCCCCCCCCCCCCCCCCCCCGATGCACAAAACAGCCCACTGAGTGTGATCGGCCATTTTCCGATTCGACCCGACTTGACCCATGCAAATTAGTAATACCCCATGCAAAATAGCCAAGCGATTGATGCACTAACATGACTTGTTTTGTTTTTTTCAATGGCACAGGTATTTTGCATGTATTACACATGCAAAATATCTTCCCCTTTAAAAAAAAAATGGAAAAAGTCCCTTGCCATCCCCTGAACCTCCCACCCAAAATGGCAGGAGGGATGCCACCGGACGTTCCCCCAACGTGCAGGAGCAATATGGCAGGAGGGATGCCTACTCCCCCGAAACTCTGACATACCTTCAAAGGTTGGAAGTAGGAAGTCCCCAGAGAGGCTACTGCGTCGACTACCTGGTTCAGAATGACGTACTTTCCCTCCCCGGTGAATCATGTGATACATGGGGAGGGGCCAAAGGCCATGATTAGACCAGCTGCCTAAGGCCCCTCTCAAGAAAATGTTAATTATCATTTATATGGGGGGGTTTCAAAAGAGGTCAAGGCAGATAACTTTAAAATATGCAATCAGTAACAACTATAGAAAAATAGACAAATATAGAGCAAAATATAGACAGCAGATATAAAATCACTACATTAAAAATAAAATTATTTTTCCTAACTTTGTTGTCTGGTTTCATGAGTGTCTGGTTGCTCTTCCTTCTGACTGTGCACCCAATATTTCTTTCTTTCTACCTCCTGCACACTTCTTCTCCTCTGGACCCCATTCCCATCCCCAACCAACATCTCTCTCTCTCTCTCTCTCTGTCCCTCCATGAGTCCAAATATTCTTCCTCTCTCTTCCACCCCTATTGGCAATAGGTCTCCCTCTCTCACTGTGGGCCACCGCGTGAGCGGACTTCTGGGCACAATGGACCACTGGTCTGACCCAGCAGCGGCAATTCTTATGTTCTTATCCAGGCATCTCTCCCACCCCCTTTACTGCCACATCCAACATTTTTCCATCTCTCATCCCTTGGATCATGTGCAGCATTTTTCACCACTGCCCACCAGCCCCATGCCCATTTTTTCTTTCTATCACCCCTCTCCAGCACAATGCCACATTTCTCCCTCCATCACTATGTCCAACATTCCTCCCCCTTGCATCACCCTTCAATCTGCCTTCTCCATCATCATATCCAACACTTCTCCCTCTCATCCTTCTATTCTCTCTCTATGCCCAATTTTCCTTTCTTCCTTTCCCCATGTGCACCATCTCTCACTCACACACTCATGCCCATCAATTCTCCTTTTCTGTTCTATTCATGCCCCTTCCCTTCCTTCTGTGTCAAGTTCATGCCCCCTCCCTGCCGTCCAGCTTTATCCCAAAATTAAGTTGCAAGTCAGGAATCCCTGCCTGCCCCCCCCCCCTCCCCGGCCCCGCTGAAGCCACTGGGGATCCCTCCCTGCCTGGCTACCTGCTGCACTCTCACCCCACCCCTGAAGCCAACCCTACCATCTTGCCGGAGCTGGACACGCTCCATCTCCTCCCAGCAGCAACTCTGTGCAGACCTGACCTATGCAGTGACTCACACACCTTCCCCCCGTTGTCAATTCTGACATCGGAGATAGAGAATGACACAAGTTCTTTTCCTGTCCCTGCCCCATTCCTTCAAGCTCCGTCCTCAACTGCACAAGCCTCAAACACTTTAAAATCATAAGTGTTTGAGGCTTGTGTGGTTAAGGCAGAGCTTACAGGAATGGGGCAAGGACAAGGACAGTGACAAAACTTGCGGGGACGGGATAGGGAAATTGAGTTCCTGAGGGGATGGGGAAAAATTTGTCCCTGTGTCATACTCTAATCGGAGAGAAGGTTCCACGCTGTGTGGCTGGCCTTGAACTGCCTGGAACCTTCTCTCCGATGTCAGAATTGATGTTGGGGGGGGGGGAGGCTTGTGGGTCAGCTGCATGCAGCATGTGAGTCGCACTCGCCGACCATGCGCGGAGTTGCTGCTGGGGTGGGATGGAGCGTGTACGGCTCCAGCAAGGTGGCAGGGTCAGCTTTGGGTGTGGGGGTTGGTGCAGCGGGCCGGGAGGCAGGGTGGGATCCCCGGCGGTGGTGGCGGCTTCAGCGAGAAGCAGGGAGAGATCGCCGGTGGCCAGGCCGCGTACCCCCAAGGGTATGCATACCACGTGTTGAGAAACAGTGATCCAGTATATGCCCTTGATCTAGTGCTCTGATCACCCAGTCAAAGAAATCAGTCAGATTAATTTGGCGTGATCATCTTTTGATCTTGCAACATGTTGGATTCTAGGAGGTCTACTATCTTTTTCTTCTGCAGCATCTCCATTAGTTTTGCAACCAACAAAGTGAGGCTTACCGGCCTGAAATTTACAACTTTGTTGTCACCATTGTTAAGAGGAACACTCCACTCATCTACAATACCATGGAACTTCCCTGTCTACAAGGATTTATTATGGATGTTTCCAAAGGACTTGAAGAATATATGAAAAGGCCTACCACAGGCTAACTTAAGTAATGTAATGTAATGTAATTTATTTCTTATATACCGCTACATCCGTTAGGTTCTAAGCGGTTTACAGAAAATATACATTAAGATTAGAAATAAGAAAGGTACTTGAAAAATTCCCTTACTGTCCCGAAGGCTCACAATCTAACTAAAGTACCTGGAGGGTAATAGAGAAGTGAAAAGTAGAGTTAGAGGAAAAATAAAAATAAAATAAACATTTTAACAAGACAGCATTGATCTAAATACTTTGGAAGGTAGAAGAGAGGAGAGAAAGGAATAGAAGCAGAAGGGGGAGCCGTTGAACAGTAGAATTCTGGAGAAATTTAAATGATAGAAATAGAACAAAACAAAGACAAAAGGCAAAACAATAGATAAGATTAAAGATGAATTAAGTGTGTCTATCTTCAATATTAGCTGTTCCCATTTGAACAAAATAAGCTGCTATCTTTTTCTAAACAGTAGATTTACTTGTAGTACGAGACAGGCGTATCATAATCGTGGGTGATCAGATCATAGGATCTCTTTTTTATCGTTAAATTTTTATTGAAAATTTTTGAAATATAAAACATTAAATATGGATATCAGTGACATCGTAAATGCAAAACAACAGTAAAATCAAATAACAATCAACATACCAAGAAAGCACAAGAAACATAGACCACCAGTGCAACAATAAGCCCGATACCCTCTCTCAAAGAGAACCTCACATCCCATCCCCAAACCCCAGAAATCTGAGCACTCCAATAAGGGACCTCCTGTTGTTTCATTGGGAGCTCCCCCTTTCCCCTCCCTCCCCCCCCCCCCCCCCACATAGGTACGCTTAAAGCAATGAGTCTCCTTTCAGCTCGGGCCACTTTATCCACTTCTCTCATGTCCTCCCTTTCTGTCTGTGGTCAGGTTTGAAATCCAGAACTTTGAGCTATGCAAATCTGCACTTCAAACCATATTTTCCTACGATCACCCGTCTGGATGATGGACATGTTGTCTCCATTTACAAGCATAAGATTGAGGGCTCCTTTGACAAACTACCGCCTGCTCAAGAGGAGGCGGTAGCGGCTAGCGCGCGGGGCATTTAAGCGCGTGCTATTCCACGCGTTAAGGCCCTAACGCGCCTTCGTAAAAGGAGCTCTGAGTGTCACCCCTTCCCTTGTAGGTCCCGTTACCATTTGTCTGGGCAAAGAGCTCTTTCAAAGGCATCGGCAATACTTTTTGTTGTTGTTGTTTATGAATTGGGATATTTCCAGTTTCAGATCTCCCAGCAATAGCAACTCCCCTTGTATTTCCCCACTTTTGGATATCTGTGATTAGATCTTTGTCCAGTTTCCTCCTTTCCTCTTGCATTTCAGCTGCTTTAATATGTTTTTTTTTTTTTTCACGTACTGTGCTTCTCCAGGGCTATGAACTGAAAAAAAGAAGTGTTAGCTCTTAATAGCTATTCAAGAAACATATTAAGTTAGATCAATACAAAGGTATCTCCTTATAGTTTTGATTTTTAATTGCTAATGTTTTATTTCTGTACATTGCAGTAAGCTAACACAGCAACCACACTGAATTGTGCTTGAACCAAACTCGGTTCAGCTAGACCAGTGGCTCAAACTCGCGGCCCGCCAGGTCCTATTTTGAGGCCCTGGGTATGTTTTTCATAATCACAAAAGTAAAATAAAACAGTTTCTTGATCATATTTCTCTTTAGCTATAAATTAGAGAATGACATGGTGGCAGTTACCCGCGGCTAACCGAGGGCAAGCCGCTGAAACAATGGGGGGGGGGAGGAAGTGCTCACTGCGGGCATGGGGACAAGGCCATCCACCGTCCCATGGAGCGGTGAATGGCCTTGTCCCTGCAGTTAAGGGAGGGAAGGCACGCGGCTACACACATGCGACTGCAAGGCGACACAGGCAGGCTTCGCCGGCTTCAGTTTCTTTTCTAAAGCGCCGCAAAGGTAAGGGGGAGGGAGGGAGGGAGATAGATTTGGCCAGAGGTAGGGAGGGAGGGAAGGGGCCATGTGCGTGATTGGTGACCGCACGCCTTCCCTCCCTTAAGTTTCTTTACGCTGCGAAGGTAAGGGGGAGGGAGGGAGATTCTTGGGCCGCTGAAGGGCAGTGAGGTGGTGAGAGGGAAGGGTGGATGCTGCGGGGACATGGACGGGGTGGTGAAGGAGATGGGGGGACGGGGATGGGGTAGTGAAGGGGACGGCGGGTTCGGGGACGGGGCTGTGAAGGGGACGGCAGGGACAGTGGTCCAGTGACGGGGCAGTGACGGGGACAGATTTTTTCCCCGTGTCATTCTCTGCTATAAATCACAATATTATTATTAAGACTTAGCCAAAAGGAAAGATTTATAAACTCTAAAGAGTTTTACCTCATGCATAATTGTCATTTCTTTAATAAGACATTAACTCTTTTTCTGAGGCCTTCCAAGTACCTACAAATCAAAATGTGGCCCTGCAGATGGTTTGAGTTTGAGACCATTGAGCTAGACCAATGATGTTCTCTGCCAGTTTATCTTTTTATTAAGGTCATCGTGATGGGTTTTACGTTCTATGCAATGGAGACATCTCTTTAATTAATTTTAACAGTGTTGTCCTGAGAGGTATATAGTGAAAGCTAATAGCAGAGATAATGAACTATCATATTACTGTTATATATTAAAAATTAAAGATGAAGCCCTAGGTAATGGAATTCCCAGTCCTCCGCTTTTCTAATGAATTTCTTAATAGTATTTGTGTAAATTAAATATAATCAAATTCTGATTTGTGAATCAGTGTTCAAGGTAGAAGCTAGTTAATTATAATCTAAGATACTTGCATATCCTTTTTCCAGTTATACATGACTGTATTGTCTTGGGGATGTATAAATGTTGTAATTTAAGAGTGGGAAGACTTCAGATTGACCATGAATATGGGATTGCATTCTGTGAGTTTAATAGGTATTGATTTGTATCAGAAAAATAGATCTCCCAGAAACAGATGTTAATCATAAGGAGATTAAGAAAAAAAAAATTCAGTCTGACTGCTACACTACTAGCATAGATAAGTTGGTTATTTTGAAGTCAGCAGCACTATTCTTTCATGCGTTGCCACTGAAAATCCACATAACCACATCCATTTTTAAAAGATATAGCTCCATTTAAGTGGCCTAGATTTAAAAAAGAGGCACTTGTACAGTCAGTTGACTAAATTGGGTCATCTTGAAAATTTAGTGTACTCGAAGTACCTGCCAGTTTTTCCTAATTTCTAAGGGCTCCTTTTATCAAGCCGCGCTAACGGTTTAATGCACGTTAAACCGCCGGCCACGCTAGCCGCCACATCTCCTCTTGAGCAGGCGGTAGTTTTTGGCCAGCGCGGGGGTTAGCGCGTGATGAAAAGTCGCACGCATTAACCCCGCTAGTGCAGCTTGATAAAAAGAGCCCTAAGTGCGATAAATTCTTACAGCACTTAATTACATTACATTACATTAATGCATGTAGTTTGCGACAACCTATCCATTATATGATTGTATAGATGTCTTTAAATTGTTGACTTCTTCGCAGATTGTCCAGCGCTTCTTGTTGTAAACCGCCTCGAACTTTTCATGGCTTTGGCGGTACATAAAAATAAAATTATTATTATTATTATTATTATCTTGATACACTAGAAATATTGAATTGGACTAGCAGTGGTGTTGGGGTGTTTATAAATTATGAGGCTCATAATCAAAACATAAATACGTCTAAAAGCCCACCCAAGTTGGCACTTGGACGATCAAAAAGACAGGTCGTCCAAGTGCTGATAATCGAAACACGGTTTTACACCTATCCAGAGACTTTTTAGGCCTCTGAATCCTGCTTTGCACCCAGAGCAGAAAGAAACGTTTTTGGCGAAGTGGTTAGGACAGGATGAGGGGCGACCTAGACTTAGTCATATTGCAAGGATAACATTGATAGGTGGTATATAAATATCTAAAATAAAATAAATAATAGAAAGTTTGATGAGACTTCTTAGACGGAACTTATACGTTGTGACTTAGGCAATCTAAACACAGGTCTAAGTGCCCAAAAGGTATCCAAAGTTACCAGATAACTACTGCAGACACAAAGTACAGACCTCCACACACTCCCCCAGTGATCAGTGACCCTCCCCACCGCCATAAAAATCGGAATAAAAACATACATACCTGCCTCCAGAACATCAGTACCTGGCCTAGGAAAGTCTAGTAGAGCTTCACAGAGGTGGCTTAAGTAGTCTGGGAGTGGGCTAGTGAACCATAGAGAGGAGGACCCAGGCCCATAAGCCACTCTAACCACTGCAATCATGGTGGAAAATGTGAGTCCACCATAACCTTACTGTACTGCCATGTAGGTGGCACCTGCAGCCATTGGGGTTGTAGACAGGTAGGTGTAGTAGGTTTTGGGGTACTCACCATGACCTGCGAGAGAGTTGTGAGATGTTTATGTGGCACCCTTTTTGTGAAGTTCACAGCAGTGCCCTGTAAGGTGCCCCAGTACTCTGTTGCCATGTCTGTGTGGCCAGTCACTACTGGCCCCTCCCATATCCAAAAGGTCTTGTTTTAGGTGTTTGGGACTTGGATGATTTTTTGGATAAGAACATAAGAATTGCCGCTGCTGGGTCCTGCCCAGTAGTCTGCTCATGCAGTGGCCCTCAGGTCAAAGACCAGTGCTCTAAATGAGTCCAGCCTCATTATTATTATTATTATTAGCTCTGTACACTACAGCTGAATGGAGGAAAATGATTTTCTGCCTTGGAAACTGCTCCAAATGACCAAACATGTAGTATAAAGATAGACGCACTAGCGGTTTGGACAATCAAATGGCTGGACGTAAAAGTAGATGATTTTCAAAAACAAATATTTTGAACATATTTTTTGAGAATGGACTTTTGACACTGCCGACTTTGAGCAACTAATGTCCTAGGCCCAAAATGGACTTAGCCATTTGTTCTGATTATGCCTCTCCACGTGTATGCATTCCAGAGCTTCCTTTCAATTGAGAGATTTGCCACCTCTGCATTTATGTCATGGAGGTATTTGAATGTCTCTATCATATATTGTATCTCCTGCCTTTCTTTGAAAGTATACTAAATTCTAGATATTTGGGGAATATTGCTTTGCTGGTGTCTTTAGTTCTTTCCAGTACATTCGATTTAATAGGTCATTCTATTATGTCCCTGTCGGATTCCAGACTTTAGGTGTTCAATCCCTTCCTGCAATTCAGGAGTTGCAGAAATTCAAATACTTTAAAGAGCATGTGCTCCTCCTACCTTAGAGAGAGAGTTAGAGCCCCCTACAGTTTTTTCATTTTGAATTCTTTATTCATTTTTAAAACTTCAATTGTGCACAAGAGATGATGCATTTACATTTAATGTAAACATTACAGCACAATAAACTTAATATAATAAAGACAAGACTTATTTTTCCCCCACCCATTTCCAATTAACCAATACCTTATAAAAATACCTGTAAACAACCTATCTATATCTCTTAACCAGTTCCAAAATATACCCCCTCCCTCCCCTACAGTTTTTAATGTCTGCAAGCAATCCGCACAGAACTCTTTTGATCTGCTCTGCATCTTTTTCTTATTTTTTCACTTTTTTTTTTTGGTGGCTTCAGTGCTATGAGACCCCGTGCAGTGTCCTCTGCTGGAGGAAAGGACACAGTCCCATGGAGCTGGACTGCTGCGTCACAGAGAAACTTCAATGGACCTGTGGAACCAGCCTGCTTGTGCCATCCTTCTCA
The DNA here is from genome assembly GCF_902459505.1 of Geotrypetes seraphini. NCBI lineage: Eukaryota > Metazoa > Chordata > Amphibia > Gymnophiona > Dermophiidae > Geotrypetes > Geotrypetes seraphini. Next base: position 18,589,011 of record NC_047085.1, read on the forward strand.
GACTCTGGGTCCATTCTCCTGGGAGCTTGCTGGCCCTCTGATCCCGTTAGGGGTTTAAGCGCAGGCTGTATGCATCCTTAGTAAGAATCCCTCTGGGTTTCAGGGCACAGGCTGAATTTCCCACCCTCGGTTGCATGGGGAGGTACCATGGGGGTGGAGGTTACAGTCAGAGTCTGTCAGACAGGCAGTCTGAAGATCTTCATGTTTGGTCATTTGGAGCAGTTTCCAAGGCAGAAAATCCTTTTCCTCCATTCAGCTGCAGTGTAAAAAGCTAATAATAATAATTTATTTTCTTGTATACCGCCCAACCAATAGTTCTGGGAAGTTCACAACAGGAAAATACTGAGACATTTCAGCACATGGTACAGTTTCATAGAACACACTATCTACGTACAATCTAAAATTATATAATTAAAGTAATTCAATTGTTAAAAACGTTCAAGTACAATGTTAAAAATTATTAAAAAATTAAAACATACTATGACAATAAGAATAGAAACAAAAGACCTCATTTAAATATATCAAAATTAATATTCTTATTTGTCAAAAAAATAGGTCTTTAATGATTTCCTAAATGTGAAGTAAGAATTAGATTGAACAATCATCGGACTTAGCCAGGAGTTCATCTTCCCAGCTTGATACTCCAAAGTCCTGTCTAAAAAGGTCTTAAAACGACAGGCCTTTGGAGTAGGGAAGATGAACTTTCCAGAATTTCTAGTTCCTTTTGTGGAGTAAGAAAGTTTCAGATAGGGGGACAAATATGAGGGAGATAATCCAAAAAGCACCTTGTAACAAATGCATCCAAACTTAAAAAGCACTCTGGTCCCAAAAGGCAACCAATGCAACTTGGTATAAAAAGGGCTAACATGATCATACTTTTTAAGATTAAAAATCAGGCGAACTGCAGCATTTTGCACCAACCGAAGTTGAACTTAAGTTGGTTGTCTGTAACTCGGAGACTGCCTGTACTTGACTCACATAAGAACATAAAAGTTGCCATACTGGGACAGACCAAATGTCCCTCAAACCCAGTATCCTGTTTCCAATAGTGGCCAATCCAGGTCTCAAGTGCCTGGCAAGATCCCAAGGAGCAGCAACATTCCAGAGCTGAGATTGTGATGTCATAATGCTCATTCCACCAATGCCTAAGAGCCAACCTCATCGGTGATGTTACAATGGCGTGATCATTAGAAACATCGAAACATGACAGCAGATAAAGGCCAAATGGCCCATCTAGTCTGCCCATCCGCAGTAACCATTATCTATTCAGGCAGTCCCCGGGTTGAGAACAAGTTACGTTTTTAAAGCTGTTCTTAAGTCAGATTTATACGTAACTCAGAACTTGTAGGTTTTAAGATTCTGCTCCCAGCTGACAAAAGGGCCAACTGTCCCTACCAGTGTTCCCTCTAAGGTACAGCATGCACAACCACACACTGTTCTTAATGTGGCCATGCATCATTTCTGAATCTGCTACAGAAGTGTAGGAGTCTGTGCCACTGGAAATACTGCTCAGCGAAATCAAATGATGCCGCAACCGTGTTCTTAAATACGAATCATACTTAAGTCAGGCGTCTTTAACTCGGGGACTGCCTGTACCTGCATTGTGGACTGATATAGCATCAGTAGCAAATTTGTTATACATTCACTGGTTGTAATAATGTTTTTACAGGATGCATTTGTATAGGCTGCCTGGTTTGGTGAATGCCTTGGTATCCGTGCGCTCATTTAGAGAAACCTGGTGATCCAGTGGTTGCGATGTGTATTGAAAATCTGTACTCAATTCCTTCTCATAATAAAAACTCGCATTTTGACTAACACCTAGGTACCCTTTGAAATGTGGAGGAAGATTATCATTGTAAAGCATGTCTCACTACCAGCAAGGAGCATTCATTGCCAGAGATAGTACCGTATTTTCACCCATATACCGCGCATCCGTGTAAAACATGCACACGGGTATAGCGTGCGGGGAACACAAATTTATGTAAAAAAAAATTTAATATAGCGCGCACACGTGTATACCGCGCATGCTAAAACCTCCTCCCGCCTACTCCGAACCGGCATCCTCCCCGCCGCTCGCTTACCCGAGAGAGCATTTTTTTTTTCATTCGAATCCGGCATTCCCCCCTGCGAACCGGCATCCTCCCCCTCGCTTGCATCACCCCCCCTCCCCGCGATCCTACATCCCCCCCCCAGCACCGCAAAACATCTCTTACCCGATTGGGCACCGGCACCAGCACCAATGCACAGGATGTGTCAGTGCCAGTGCCCGAAGATCCTCCCTCGTTGGGTTGGGCTGGGCTGGGCGGTGCGGTGCGAGAGAGATCCTCCTTCTTCCTGCGCCGGGCTGGACTAGGCTTTGAGCATTTGCGCATGCTCAAAGCCTTCTGGTCTCGCTCTCTCCGAGATCTCGGAGAGAGCGAGACCAGAAGGCTTTGAGCATGCGCAAATGCTCAAAGCCTAGTCCAGCCCGGCGCAGGAAGAAGGAGGATCTCTTTCGCACCGCCCAGCCCAGCCCAGCCCAGCCCAGCCCAGCCCAATCCAACGAGGGAGGATCTTCGGGCACTGGCACTGGCACATCCTGTGCATTGGTGCTGGTGCCGGTGCCGGTGCCCAATTGGGTAAGAGATGTTTTGCGGTACTGGGGGGAGGATATAGGATCGCGGGGGAGGGGGGGTGACACGAGCGGGGGGGGAGGATGCCGGTTCGCAGGAGGGATGCCGGATCGGATTGAAAAAAGAAAGTTGTAAAACGCGCTCACACGTATAATGCGCACGGTTATGCACAGTTTGTAAAAATTGTGTATAACGTGCGCGTTATATGCGTGAAAATATGGTAAATCACTGTGATGTGGCATATTGAGATGGTTTCCGTTCATGCATTATTGCTGGTGTAGTATAATATTCCAGATGTATTCTTTTCTAAATCCTGTCTTTAGAGTGAATGGAGTCAGAGGCCAAGTTTTATGGTGGGTCAGATGTTAGAATCATTGCATTGAACTGCAATTGGAATATCAATTTATATATCAATATGCCTTAAGGTGCCAGGTTGGGGATCAATATTATCTACTGGCTAAAGATATGCACAGTATCGTATTTGAAACATTTTTCCTGGTTTTGAAAATATAAAAGGAGAAAGGTTAAGGATATTTTTCATTATTGAGATTTAAAATGATGATTATTATTTTTTACTCTTGTTTACTTTTATGCTGCTTGCTCCAGCACAGATGACATGCATGAGTGACTCTTACCCTCACCAAGTAGGAAAACTAAACTGTATTCTTCAAAACACAGACTCTGTTCCTTTGACCTGCAGCGATCAGTGCACTTTCAGCAGCCATCTTCCTTCCACCCTTGGGATTGGATGGTTTGCATCCCATCTAACCCCCGTCTTCCAGTTGCAGTGTGACTATCAAAGGCTAGTTCTCATCAGTTAATCTTCTTTATAGAAAGAACGTTTGAGCAGAAACACTTCATGCTCTAGTGAAAAACAGTAGAGGTAACTTACCATGTTTCCCTGAAAATAAGACCTTGTTTGATATTAATTTGGGGTCCAAAAAACACTAGGGCTTATTTTCAGGGATGTCTTATTTATTTAATTTTTGTGTACAATGATCATCTCTCACCCATCCCCTTGTGCAGCATCGTTCTATCCCTCCCCCGCATTGCCTCCCCCCCATGGCAGTAGAACATCGAAAGCAATTTCATTATGTTGTGTTAGATCTAATTTAATCTAAGCATTGTTCTTGTATGCCACCTCTCCCTTATAAAATAGAGCTTTAAATGGTTAATAAATAAACAAATTACAGATCATCCTTAAAAAACTAAATTTAAGATGTCATAACATTTCTGAAATAAAAAACTGTTGAGATTTTTGTGGAACAGATAATATGAAGCCATTCCCCTGTGCAGCAGAACCCCGACGGCTCTGCCAACCCATCTCCCTGTGCAGCATTTTTCCATCTCTCCCTCCCATCCCCCCCCCTTGCAGTAGAACCCTGCCAGCCGTCCCACCATGAGGGCGATATACCTCTGTTCCAAACAGCAGCAACGGCAACACTGAAGAGGCTGCTTCACGGCCTTCCCCACTGGGGCCTTCCCTGTGCCGCATGATGCATTCCCGGCGGAGAAGGCCGCGAACAGCCTGTTCAGTGCTGCCGCCACTGCTGTTTGGAACGGAGGTATGTCGGCCTCATGGTGGGAGGGTCAGCAGGGTTCTGCTGTGCGGGATGGGAAGGAGGGATGGAAAGATGCTGCGCAAGGGGAATGGGTGAGAGGGGAGGAAAGATGTTGCACCTGGGGGGAGGGGAGAAAGTGCTGCCGCCGGCAAATCGGGGAGTGTCGAAGACATTCAGGAGGGCTTCGAGGGTTGATCCAACTAGGTCTTATTTTTGGGGTAGGGCTTACATTACGACCTACCCTGAAAATCATGCTAGGACTTATTTTGGGGGTAAGACTTGTTTTCGGGGAAACACGGTAGCTACACCAATATTGTCACATGATGAAAATAACAAAAGATACAACAATTTTTCATCCTAAATGATACCTGATTCTTTTTTCTTGTAGGCATGCAACGCAACAGGAGACGAACCAAATCATCACTTCCAGTACCAATGCGATCAAACAGCTGTCTGAGATCGTCAGGGGCTCATCTCGGGTAGGTGCCTTGATGATATGAATAAATTAAGATTTATTCCTAAAATTAAAAGCAAGACATGCAATGTAAAAGTTCTTGTATTATAATTAAGGAGTCCAGTTTCCTGGGGTGCTATCTTATCAGCACATTGAATTCTGGTGATCTAGAAATTACAAGCTCAGTTATGATTATGTAAGGGATACTTTTAAAAACTCATGAAGATTTAGTTATAGGACAATGCATTTATGTGAACAAAATGAGTCTTTGTTGTATTGTTGTTATTTATTTTGTAAACTGCTTAGATTTTAGGCAGTATATAATTTTTTAAAATAATAAATAAATAAAATTTGCACGTGTTACCCTTAACCAGACTTTTGTGGCAGGCTAGAGTAGACTTTTATAGGGGTAACACCCCTCTCTTCTCCTCCTGAAAGATTAAGACCAGTGGGCATCCTTACCACCCAAAAGAGTAGCAATATGATTTCTATGTTCTTATCCCTTTTTGGTGGTAGATAACTCTCTTTGGTGTTCATAGTTTAAGTTTACCAGAGAAGTAATTTTTTTTTCTTGGATCTGGGTTACTCCCTAAAGAAGCAATGTTTTGAATAACCACAAAATGCTGGGCACAATTGGAGATAATAATAATAATAATAATAACTTTATTTTTCTATACCGCCATAGTCAGGTGACTTCTAGGCGGATGGAACAGATTACAAGTTGAGTACATTAAAATAATAATTTAAAAAAAAAATTCTTCCTGAATGTGAATAAATTTTAGGTTAGCAGAAATAGTATACTGTTTTAAAGAAAAGATATTAACATTTAAGTTCTTGTACAATCTCACTTTATTCTGGGATCAGTGGATTTTTTTTTCCAGACCATTGGAAATATTTCTTTAGTTCCATGTCTTGAGATGACATTTCAATTGGCGATTCTCCCCTTTGGTTTGGCGCCCCAGACCTTCACCACAGTGATGGTAGTGGTGGTGGTGGCTGGCCTTCGCTCCCTGGGTGTCCTGGTTCATCTGTATTCGGACAACTGGTTGATCAGAGCTTCCTTGCTGTTTGAGGGGCGTTTGGCTGTCCAACAGGTGGTGCAATTGCTGCAACGTCTGGGCTGGGTGATCAATTTCAGGAAGTGTCATCTCGAACCTGCCGAGGACTTGAAGTACTTGGGAGTTCAATCTTGCATGGGTCAGACCGCCGTGTTTCTACCCATGTCCCGTCAGGAGATGCTACAACTGGTTGTCAGAGGCCTTCTGACCACTCCGTTCCTGATGGCATGGCAGTATTTCCTGGTTCTGGGGACCATGATAACAACGATCGAGGTGGTCCAACAGGTTGCTTGTATTGTAGCAAAAGAGGCCGTTGGGCGTGCTTGTAACCAAGCTGTTTGAACAATCTTTTGGGGGTAACCCTGATCTAAAAACATTGAAATAAATCTTGAGCCTGCTTAGAAAAATCTTCTGTTGCAACATATTCTATGTAGTTGCAGAAATTGACTAATAGGCAAACTTTTTCTCAGTCCATATGGGTGGCTACTATGAAATCTTAAGTATGTGTTCCGATCCACCTTCTTACGAAAAAAAAAGTAGTAACAAACTGTATTTATTCATTCACAAAAGAATATTTACACTCTGGTTGTGGCATTATATACTATCGAGTGACGGATTTATATATTTGACAACCCTAATCAGACCAACGTCCCTTCTAAATCCCAAGTTTTTCCTTCTAAACCTTCTAGAAATCAGACTGCAATGGAACAGTGACCACAATGATCTCCTTGATTGACAATAGGAACCTAGATATGAAATCAGCAATGAGTTCCATTGCTCCAGTGAAAGACTGTCATGTCTGAAAGCCTAATCCTATTCTCTGTGCCAGGGTGCCTTGGATCTGATAGCTTCATTAAAGAAAGAAAGGTTTTCTAAAAAATTTAAAAGAGTTTTCCTTTGTGACAAGAAGGTGCTCAAGCACCTGCTTGAGTTCCCTGTTCTTCTACTATGCCACCCACTGGTTGTAGAGATCTAGACTCCTCCTCCAGAGAACACCCCTCTTTGGCTCAGGACTCCTCAGTTATAGAGAACATAGAGTTAAAATGTTCCAAAAGTATTTAACTTTAATCACTTCAATGTTCAAAAAACAAAATATGCTTTTCTTCAGCTTACTCTAAATCAGGGGTACTTGTGACCTGGATTGGCCACTGCGGAAGCAGGATACTGGGTTAGATGGACCATTGGTCTGACCCAGTATGGTTATTCTTATGCTAAGCTCTGAAACTTGTCGCCAAATGATGTAGTTACAAGGGTTAGCATATCTGGGTTTAAAAAAGGTTTGGCAAGATCCTGGAATAAAAGTCTATAGTCTGCTAATGAGTTAGACATATGGGAAGCCATTGCCGGCCCTGGGATCAGTAGCATGAAATCTTGGTACTGTTTGGGATTCTGCCAGGTAATTGTGACCTGGATTGGCCACGTTTGGAAGCAGGATACTAGGTTAGATGGACCAGTGTGGTTATTCTCATGTTCTTATGACGATGAGTACAATAAAACAGGGGAAACAATTCCACAAAAATCAAACAGGCAAGAGCAAAGTGGAAATGTCCAATCAGAATGGTGCACAAAAAAGTGTCTTTCAACTCATCTGATAAATCCAATGGTCTTTATTCATCCAAAATAACTCATTCATCCAAAGCAACTCAATGACTCGACATGATCATGTTTCGGCCACCCGACCTGCATCAGGAGTCTACGAATTATATATATATAAACAATAATAAATAAATAAATAAACATAATTATACATAAGAGCATAAACAGCAAATATTAAAAATATATAAAAAAATGATGTTAAAAAAACAGCAAAGAATAAAACCAAACAACATATCAAAAGTACAGCATTGTTTAAAACAAAGATCTACTATGTCTGCACAAATTATTAAAAAACCATAAAAAAGTTTTTTACCAAAATAAAAATTAACTAAAAATCTAATAGGCTCTACATAAATAATACATTAAAAAATGGCTAATCATAAATACATAAATACCTCTTCTTGGTATATTCTTTGCTGTTTTTTTAACATCATTTTTTTATATATTTTTATATTTTTAATATTTGCTGTTTATGCTCTTATATATAATTATGTTTATTTATTTATTATTGTTTATATATATATAATTCGTAGACTCCTGATGCAGGCCGGGTGGCCGAAACATGATCATGTTGAGTCATTGAGTTGCTTTGGATGTATGAGTTATTTTGGATGAATAAAGACCATTGGATTTATCAGATGAGTTGAAAGACACTTTTTTGTGCACCATTCTGATTGGGCATTTCCACTTTGCTCTTGCCCTTATGACGATGAGTTACAGCAATGACTTTCTTTACCCAGGTCTCACATTAAGTTGTATAAACATAATTAAATGAAAGCACAGCGATTAAGATACTCTCCAGAGCCCATAGAAGGGAGCAGTCCTCACTGGTTTTGAATTTCATAGCAAATTAAATTCAAGCTTTCTATGCTGGCTCATTGTACCCTTTCCACTGACATGCTGTATTAATAAAATGTATATTTGTTCTCTCCTTTCTAAAACACTCATTTGTGAAATTGATATTTTAATATTTTTTATGTCTGTTTTATTGTAAACTGTTTATCTTAATAGGGGGTATAAAAATGAGCAAATGAAATCTTCCCAGAGTAGTCTGTTATCCATTTTTCCACCCTCCAGAATCTGTTTGAAGTCACCCAGATTTGCAGCACCAGCTTTATGCAATACATTGCCTCTTGACCATAGGCCAGGGTCATCCTTTGCCAAATACATGATAGAGATTAAAAGATTGTTTTTTGGCAAGACTTGGTTGTTGCTAATGGGATCAGACCTGTGGAGATTAGATCTTTGGGTTGTTTTTTTGTTTGTTTGTTTTTGGGGGGAGAGGGGTTGTTCTCCATTCCTCTGTTTTCCTTCTATTTCAGTTCTTATCTATAGATCTAAAATGTGTAATCACTTTGGTATCTCTGTCAAAAATTGGTATGGTAGGCCAAGATCACTTATGTAAATGATTTAATCTATATACTGGGCAATTTGTTTATACTGTAGAATAGGTAGTTTATAGATACCTCCAGGTCTTCTAGTGTGTATTTTGTCAAGACCAAGATGACGGCCATAGCGTGAGGATGTGCACCGAACCCCTCAGGGTTCGATGCTGGGGCCGATCTTGTTCAATATGTTTGTGAGTGACATTGCTGAAGGGTTAGAAGGAAAAGTGTGCCTTTTTGCAGATGATACCGAGATTTGTAACACCGAAGAGGGAGTGGAAAATATGAAAAAGGATCTGCAAAAGTTAGAGGAATGGTTTAATGCCTGGCAACTAAAATTCAATGCAAAGAAATGCAGAGTAATGCATTTGGGGATTAATAATCGGAAGGAACCGTATATGCTGGGAGGTGAGAAGCTGATATGCACGGACGGGGAGAGGGATCTTGGGGTAATAGTGTCCGAAGATCTAAAGGCGAAAAAACAGTGTGACAAGGCAGTGGCTTCTGCCAGAAGGATGTTGGGCTGTATAAAGAGATGCGTAGCCAGTAGAAGGAAGAAGGTGTTGATGCCCACTTGGAGTATTGTGTTCAGTTTTGGAGACCGTATCTGGTGAAGGATGTAAGAAGACTTGAAGCGGTCCAGAGGAGGGTGACAAAAATGATAGGAGGCTTGCGTCAGAAGACGTTTGAGGAGAGACTGGAAGCCCTGAATATGTATACCCTAGAGGAAAGGAGAGACAGGGGAGATATGATTCAGACGTTCAAATACTTGAAGGGTATTAACGTAGAACAAAATCTTTTCCAGAGAAAGGAAAATGGCAAAACCAGAGGACATAATTTGAGGTTGAGGGGTGGTAGATTCAAAGGCAATGTTAGGAAATTCTACTTTACGGAGAGGGTGGTGGATGCCTGGAATGCGCTCCCAAGAGAGGTAGAGGAGAGGAAAACTGTGATTGAGTTCAAAGAAGCATGGGATGAACACAGAGGATCTAGAATCAGAAAATAATATTAAATATTGAACTAATGCCAGTACTGGGCAGACTTGCACGGTCTGTATATGGCAGTCTGGGGGAGGATGGGCTGGAGAGGGCTTCAATGGCTGGGAGGGTTTAGATAGGATGGAGTAGGTTTTAACGGAGATTTCGGCAGTTGGAACCCAAGCACAGTACCGGGTAGAGCTTTGAATTCTTGCCCAGAAATAGCTAAGAAAAAAAATTAAAAAATTTAAATTGAATCAGGTTGGGCAGACTGGATGGACCTTTGGAGTCTTTATCTACTATGAGTTTCTAACTTTACCTTTGAAAATGCCTAAGCGTAAGGCAATGTTCCCTCTAAGGACCAAGTTCATGTGAGCAAAACTTTTTTTTTCTCATTTAGCTCTTAGAGGCCAACACTTCCTTCCCCAAGTCAAGACAGTCTATAGTCGATTGCCACAGTGCAAGACAGCTATACTTTTTTTCACGCTCTGCAGCAGAGACTTTTTATTTATGCATTTTTAAACCTTTCCGCATTCAAGGTTTTGTTATTATTTATTTTTCACTGTTTATATATATATTTTTTGTTGGGTTTTAGTTTATTGTGTGCCCGTGATGCTTCTTTGGTCGCTTTTATGTTTACACCCTTTTAGTTTCTTCTGCTGAACCTTGTCCTTAAACATGGTTACGACCATGGCACTTGTTTTGGTTGGGCCACGACTTTGTCCAACTTTTTAATTTTGGCCCACTCTGTATTTACATAGGAATTGCCGCTGCTGGGTCAGACCAGTGGTCCATCGTGCCCAGCAGTCCGCTCACGCAGCTGCCTCCAGGTCAAAGACCAGCGCCCCTAACTGAGACTAGCCTTACCTGCGTACGTTCTGGTTCAGCAGGAACTTGTCTAACTTTGTCTTGAATCCCTGGAGGGTATTTTCCCTTATAACAGCCTTCAGAAGAGCGTTCCAGATTTCTACCACTCTCTGGGTGAAGAAGAACTTCCTTATGTTTGTACGGAATCTATCCCCTTTTAACATAGAGAGTGCCCTCTCGTTCTCTCTACCTTGGAGAGGGTGAACAACCTGTACTAGAATGTCAGTCCTTTATTCCAGACAAAGGAGTATGTAAATTCAAAAGAAAATAACTGGCTAGTTGTTGTAGATTATATACAGTAGTGTCTCTCAAACTGTGTGCCAAGAGAGATTCCAGAATTTTACTTTATTTTTAAAATTCCCTTCATAAGTATACACTAAAAATGAGTCAATGTTATGAGCGTCTGTGTGCGTAAGGATACAACCGCCCAGATAAGCATCATTCTTTGACGTGATTGGTCCTTGAAAATTAGTGGCTTTTTTTTTTTTTTTTGCAGTAGTTCTCCTAACTTGAGCAACAAAACAATCTAGGCTTTCCTACCTTTGGATCTTCTTTTCTGTGTGAACTTGGATTTTCAGCTCTGACAGAAATTATATATATAAAAAAAGCGAACGACTGCAGATGGTGGATGATGACATGCGTGTTGACTATCGAGCCCCATTTTGAGTTAATTTGCACTCAAACATAAGCCCATCCATCGCATTGATTAGCAATTCTATTCTATCTACTTTAGTTTCACCGTTGTTACAATTACCCCATATGTAGCTTAAGGAATTTTAAATAAAGAACTCTCAAATTTAATTTATTGCTGGCTTTGCAATTTTATAATTTCAGTTATAATGTGCCATGAAAAACATTTGCTCCATTTAGGGTGCCAGAGCTAGAAAAGTTTGAGAGACTCTGCCATACAGTATATTTTCAATATTTTCAGTCTTTATCTGTTTTTAAGTCCATTATTCTAATTTGTTTTTTATCTGAATCCCATGTATTAACTCACCTTGTTGTGAACCGCCTAGAACTTTTTCGGAATGGCGGTATATAAGAATAAAATTATTATTATTATTATTTACAAGCAGTGTATTTATGGTTGTTTTCCAAAGAAGTATGAACAATCTACGTGGTTTACAATATATGTTTGATATAGTATTCATTTTCTATTTATCATTCTAGCAAGAGCGACTTCAGCTGGACAGACTAAAGAACCAGTTATCAGATACTATCCAGCGCTATGGCGCTATGCAAAAGGTAGGGGACTTGAAAGCTTCATCTCCCATTTTGACAGATATAATATGGCAATAAAATACAGAAGAAAAGAAAATCTTTATCTTTATTTTCCGTTGTTTTTCACCCACACATGCAAGGGGGGAGGGGTATATCTTTTGTTTTGGAATTATTCCTGATGGAAATGATGGATGGGGGGGAGGGAATTTTTATCTTTTGTATAGATATTGATTGATTATAAGTGCTTGGTTGATTATCATTATTTGTATATAAATTGAGTTGCACTTTTTGTTGGCATTAAAAACTAAATAAAGTTAAAAAAAAAATAAATAAATAAAAATCAACCAAAATTAAGAACTTCACTGGAGCCCAGCAATTAAAGGGGAGAGGAGTAAACAATTACAAGAAAACATCAGGCAATAAGTATCTGTACGGACCATGAAAGAAAGAGGCCAAAACTATCATTCTAAGGACCCGAGACTAGGGTGGGGGATGGGAGATGAGGAAGCATTGTTTTCCAGTACAATTCAAGCCCCTGTTGCCTTTGCTGAGTGGGGTTCCTTGTTTTTTCCTGCCTAGATGCAGCACTTCATCTAGTGGGAGGAGGGGGGACCTCAGAGGCCACGGGGAGGGGTGTTGGTGTGAGGGAGGGATCTACGTGTATGCACAGGCTCCCCTGCACGCTTCTATCAAGGGCCGCTGGAAAGACCTTTTTATAATAGACAGATTTCAAACGTGAATTTTATGCGTAAGCTTTACACGTAGAAGTGGTGGAGACAGAGACTGTGTCTGATTTCAAGAAAGCCTGGGATAGGCACGTGGGATCTCTTGGAGAGAGGAAGAGATAATGGTTACTGCAGATGGGCAGCTCTATGACCTCACAATACAGGTGTAAAGAGCCTTAGCCAATAGGAAAAGGAGATGCAAATGTTAAGAGCCTTAGCCAATAGGGAAAGGATGGGCCATTTGGCCTTTATCTGCCATCATGTTTCTAAACAGTAGAATGCCGATTATCCGAACTCCAAGTTTCCAGATTACATCGAGGGTCGCAGTTTATATTTAAGTTTCCCCCCCCCCCACCGAAGTACTATTCCTATCACTTTCCCTCCCACTAGTACTCCTTCTCTGATTCTGCCACCGCTGCCATCTGCCCAGCCCAATACCCCCTCCCCCTGAACCTGGAGACTTTCTCCCACGGTTAGCACCCTTCCCCCCCCCACCGCAACGTTAATTTTGTTCTTTTGTTTCTAATAAAAAAATATGTTCAGCACATCCCCCCCCAAGAAGAAAAGGCAGCATTCCCCCCTCCCTCCCTGAACAGGCATCACCAAACTCCTCCCGGTCCCACAGGAAAGACCCCAGGCCTACCTTGTTTCCCTGGTGGTTCTAGCGGCAGGAAGCAAGGTAGGCCTGGGGTGTTTCCTGTGGGACTGGGAGGGGGGTTGATGTGCCTGTTCAGGGAGGGAGGGGGAATGCTGCCTTTTCTTGTCATGGGGAGGGGGATGCATTTAAGTAATTTTTTTAAATTAAAAACAAAAGAAAAAAGGGTAGTCCAGATAATCAGCGTTCCATTATATATGTAATACTAGTATATATATTTTACTATCTAGGGAAAAGTGATCCATAAAAAGACCCCAATGTATAGAATCCTTATGTACATTTTTTTCTGTACACCGCCTAGAAATTTGATTAAGCGGTATAAAATTTTTTTAATAAACTTGAAAAATAAAAAAAGCTGCTTTTTTTTTTTTTTTTTTTGGTAGTTGAAAGTATCAGGAAATACTTTATGGTTCCAAAACTGAGTCATGATGCAGACCCCAGTCTCTGTGTGAAAGGTCTACCTGATACTGTGGAACACAATCTCCAGTCACTTTGTTGAACCTGCATAGCTTCTTCTTTCGTTTTAAGGTCGCGTGACAAACTCTGTGTTCCATTAACTGGCAGAAATGCGGCCTTTCTGCAGATAACTTTCACACGGAGTCTACAATGTGTTCATTGTAATGTTAGTGCAGAAAAAAACCAACAACCCATCTGTTCTTAAGATATGTATTTAGTGAATCTCTGTGTTATGATAAATGTGTCTATTTTAAGCATCAGCTCCTAAATTAGCCATTGCATTTGTGAGTGCCCAGCTGCGTGAAGGACTGATCTAAGTGACAAATTAATATCTTTCCACATACCAACTGTCATTTTAAATACATGTTTCCTTTTTGAAAACCTTGTCATGCCTTGAAGTTGAAATTACTTTAAACCCCTGTAAATCTCTCTCTTGTCTCAGAGATACTGTATATATATTTTTGTCCCTGTGCAGAATTACAATGGCATTTTGTTTCATTGTGAGACAGTAGAGATTAGCATATTTGGAAATATTTCCTTGTTTTCACTGGCTCTTCACCCAAACCATCCGTGCAGACCTTCTATTTTGCCCCTGTCCCTTCTATCTCCCCCCATGCAGGTCTGGCCTCGCTCCCTCCAACCAAATTTCCCCCGTGAGATCAGACACACTACGGGCCTCCCAAAGAAGCAGCAATGTCAGCAACCGTACAGCAGAGGCAGCGATGTGAATGGACAGCTTGTGGCCGGCCTTGCCAGAGCCTTCTCTCTATCACATCACTTCCTGTAGATAAATGACGTGGCATAGGGAAGACCCTGGCAGGGCCAGCCACAATCAGCCTGTTCACAGCACTGCCTCAGCTGGCCAGCCAGCTACTGCTGCTGCTCTGGGGAGGCCTGCAGATAAGTCTGATCTCATGGGGGGGGGGAAGGCTAGACCCATGTGGGGGAGGAGGAGGGGAGATGGAGACATGCATGCTAGCAAGAGCAAAAGTGGAAATGTCCAATCAGAATGGTGCACAAAAAGTGTCTTTCAACTCATCTGATAAATCCAAAATAACTCATTCATCCAAAGTAACTCAATGACTCGACATGATCATGTTTCGGCCACCCGGCCTGCATCAGGAGTCTTAGGAGTCCTTGGGTATCAATTGGATAAATATGCTCTAAAACACAACGATCAAACCGTTGCTCCGAATCTGCAAGGTTGTGTTGGTTTGTAGCGTCACAAGATTCGGAGCAACAGTTTGATTGTTGTGTTTTAGAGCATATTTATCCAATTGATACCCAAGGACTCCTAAGACTCCTGATGCAGGCCGGGTGGCCGAAACATGATCCTGTCGAGTCATTGAGTTACTTTGGATGAATGAGCTATTTTGGATGAATAAAGACATTTGGATTTATCAGATGAGTTGAAAGACACTTTTTGTGCACCATTCTGATTGGACATTTCCACTTTTGCTCTTGCTTGTTTGATTTTTGTGGATTTTTTCCCCTGTTTTAGTGGACATGCATGCTAGACCACAATTTTGGTGGTGGTGGTGGGGGAGAAAACATGGATGCTAGACCCATGATGAGGGAGAGGAGGAGGACATGGATACTGGACTGCAAGTGGGAGAGGGGGATAGAGAGGCCAGTCACGTGTGGGGCAGGAGGAGGGGGACGGGTACATGGATGCTAGACCATGATTTTTTGGGGGGGATGGAACATGGATGCGAGGCTCGTGATGGGGAGAGGATGTGACTTGGATGCTGGACTGCAAGTAGGGGGGAGAGAAGGGGACATGGATTCTGAACTTCAAGTGGGAGGGGGGAGAGAGGAGGGGGACATGGATGCTAGATCTGAAGAGGGAGGAGTAGAAAGGAGGGAGCATGGCTGCTGAACCCGTTTGTAGAGGGGAAAGGGGTGGGAAGGAAACATAGGCCAGAAAGGGGGGAGGGGGTGATAAGGAAGAGATTCTTGACCGTAAAGAGAGGGAGAGCTAGACCATGGAGAGTAGGGAAGAGATTCAGGGTGCAAGCGAGAGAGGTGGTGGGTGGGGTGAGGGGACATGGTTGCTGGTCCCGCAATTGGGGGTGAGGGGGATGATAGAGAGAGGAAGTGACCAAGACCAGAAAGGGGATGGGAAGGGAGAAAGAAAGAGATTCTTAGCCAGTGGAGAGAGGGAGAGAGAGATGCTAGACTTGGGGGGGGGGGGCAAAGATGGGATTCAGAGTGCAAGTGAGAAAGAGGAGAGATTTAGAGGAAGACAGAACTGCAGTTGGAGGGAAGGAACTGAGGAGGTTGGAACCTGCAAAAGGAAATGACAGAAAGGAATTTCAGATCTCAAGATAGGAGAATTCACACAAAACAGTAAACTTTGTAGAATTTTGAAATATTGTGTGCGGAATTTTCAAACTTTTTGAGCAGAATTCTGCCAGGAGTAAAACAACTTGTCTTGAGTTTAGCCTCCTGTCTAAGAATCTGTTTATCTCAATGCACTCTGTACCACCCATCTTGTCCCTCTCTAATATCTGCACTTGGCCCCTCGGTTATATGATCAGCTGTATTGTAGAAAAGCATTAGCATCGTATCTGTTATTGAATGTTCTGATGTTTGCTTATTTGGTGACCTACAAATCTTTAAACAAATCATTGTGCTGCCATTCAAGTATTACAGAGACATCCATTCACACCAAACACAATACATTGAAAATCATATATCAGACAAAAATGGAGAAAAACAGACCTCAATTCTCTGACTCCTCGACTTGTAATGAATCAATTGGAGCCCATATCATCATAGGTCTGTAAAAAACTCTCCACATAACATTTATAATCATTCACATACTATATTTTCCGCCTTTCACAGTAAATTGTTCTTTTACTTGGTGTCCACCGTAATAAATTTTCAAATAATTTTTATAGATTGTTGGATGAACTTTTTAGATATTATTAGGTGTTTCATAGGTATTACGCCAACATTGTGTTGTATCTCTTTGATTTGAATTTCAGTGCTGTTTCATGGTAGTCCTATTATTAAGTTACAATTTGCTTTTATTTCATTATATTTGTTTATATTTGATCTTTTTACTGCTGTTAACCAAATTATACGCTTTATGTTGAATTGTACTTGCTGTACATCGCCTTGGGTGAATCTCTTCATAAAGACAGTTAATAAATCCCAATATATAAATTAAGTTTATAATTGTCTGTTTTATCCCCTTATTCTGACAGAAAATTGCAGAGAAGTCCAAATCTTTGCTTCCCACGGCTCAGAGAAGTAGCAAGCAGGTAGGTGTTTATCTGCTTTATTTGTACACTTTTATTGAACAGCTGTGTGCAAAAAATAGCTTTATTAATATCTTAAAATGTTTCTGAATGCTGTTTTAGGTCCTTAAGGGCCCTTTTCAAACATTGCACCGTGACTGTGTACTGAGATTTGATTGCTCTTGAAGGAGGACTGTCCAGGGAAATCCGGACATCTCGTAACCCTACCTGTTGGCAAATAATAAGAGATGCCACAGACCCCCCATAACTCAAGGCCCTTAACACAATACACAGAAATTAAAAGGGGAATGCATGGGATACATTGTCTGTCAAGCTCTGCAAGCAACTGACATGTTGAGGATAATTTTCAAAACCATGAATAAAACAGTCCAATAATAACTGTTATGAAATTGCCTCTAAAAATATTGTCAATAATTATTCTAATGTAATCAAGCATATAAGATAGGCATGGCTGTATCATTATATAATTAAATAAATAAATAGTGGATGAGGGTAACCCAGACGCACTGCACAAAAGAAATTTAGAGAGGTGCAATGACATGTCACTTAGATAAGATTTCAGATAGTGCTGTCTTGTTACATGTGGGTACCGATGACATAGGAATGTGTGGGAGGAAGACTCTTGGAAACTAAATTTAGGCTCTCAGGTAGGAAACTGAAATCCAGAACCTCCAGGTTAGCATTTTCAAAAGTGCTTCCTGTTCTGCTAAGGCAGAACTCCAGAGTGTCAATGCATGGATGACAGAATGCTATAGGAAGGAGGTTTTTTGATTTGCTAGGAACTTGGCAACATTCTTCTGAAGGCGGACTCTGTTCTGTAAAGATAGGCTCCACCTTAACTGGGGTAGAACCATTTAAAGGAGATTTAGCAACTTTTAAACTAGGGGAAAGCCAACAGTCATTCAAAAGTGGATGGTTTGGAACAAGTTATCTTTAAGTAATATCATTAGAACAGGGAAGATAAGGTCTCCTGATAGTGAGGTTGCAATAAAGACCATAGTAGACCAGATATATTGGGGAAAGGAGAAAGGCTAGGAATGGAAGAATGAAAGATGCTTAGAACAGCTGTGGAGAGTGATGAGGATAAAGCAAACATGCTAAACAAATGCTCCTCCAGTGTTCATGGAAGAAAAGCCTAGAGAACAGTCATGGTTGGCTTCCGAGGGTATATCTGGGAATGGATTGGATATTGCACAGTTGAAAGCATTTATAAAGCATTCATAAACAGCTTGAAAATCTGAACGTGGATAAAGCTATAGGATCAGATGGGACACATCCCAGAATGCTGAGGGAGCTCAGAGAAACTCTAGTGGGATCTTGTGAGGATTAATTTAATAGATCTTTAGAGGTAGGTTAGAAGATTGGAGACAAGCAGATGTTGTCCCTCTTCACAAAAGCAGGGACAAGGAGGAAGTGGAAAACAACAGGCTGGTAAGCCTCACTCAGTGGTAGGAAAAATAATGGAGTCACTTTTGAAGGAAAATACAGTTCACTTTCTAGATGGTTTTATCAAAGAAAAATCCTGCCGAATGAATCTGATTGATTTCTTTGACTGGGTGACCAAAGACCTAGATAAAGGACAGGTGCTAGATGTAATCTTGGATTTCAGCAAAGACTCCAGAATAAGCTGAGAGAGCTGAATTTAGGACCCAAAGTGGTGAACTGAACTTAGAAACTGGTTGACTAACAGTTGATAGAGGGTGGTGGTAAATGGAGTATGCTCAGAGAAAATGAAGGCGAGTTGTGTAGTGCCTCAGTGGTTGTTACTGAGGCCAATTCTGTTTAATATATTTGTGAGACATATTGCTGAAGGGTTAGTTTAAGTTTCAAGTTTATTTTTGACTTATTGAATCGCTTAATTTAATTTGCTAAGCGATTTACAGATAAAAAATAGATACATCAGATTAATTATAAAAGGATACATAAGTTTGACACATTATCATACAAAATAATAAATAAAGTCATACAAACTAACAGACACATAAGGAAAGAAAGGGTAGAACTACAATCGTATATATTAAAGAAAACATAAATGGTAAAAACAACAGGTGGAGATAACGGGGAAATAAAAAGATAAAAAAGGAAAAATTTGATAATAATCCTTAATTAAGCTTATAAATTAAACGCATCTTTTAAAAGGAAACTCTTTAAGCTGCTTTTAAACTGTTTCAGATCATTTTCTACTCTAAGATACTGGGGCAAACTGTTCCATAATTGTGGGGCTATTACTGAAAAAATGTCAGGGCGACGAGTTCCAATGACTTTTAGTGTTGGAACTGTTAGAAGTTTTTGATCGGTGGATCTTAAAGAGCGTGACGTACTATGTGGAATGAGTAGTCAATTAATAAATTGGGGTTCATTTGTAGTTAATGTTTTAAAAACTAAAAGTAAGATTTTAAAAGTAATGCGATGGGCAATAGGAAGCCAATGTGACTCAATCAAGAGCGGTGTAACGTGGTCAAATTTTTTGCGGTTGTGTATTAATTTGATAGCCGTATTTTGTACTATTTGAAGACGTTTTTTTTCTTTTTGGGTGACATTTATTAATAAAGAGTTACAATAATCAAGCTTAGAAATAATTAATGAATGAATCAATATGTTTAGTGATTTTGGCTCTAAAAATTTGGCAATTGAGCGGATCATACGCAATTTGAAAAAACATGTTCTGACAGTGTTAGTAATGTGTTCATGGAAAGATAACCTAGAAGATAACCTAGAAGAAAAGCTTTGCCTTTGTGTGGATGACCTGAAGAAAGCCAAAAGAGTGGATACCCCCAAGAGGAAGTAGAAACCAAGAGAAAAGATCTTAAAAAAATCAGAATAATAGAATGTCTGGCAGTTGAAATCTAATGTGAAGAAGTACAGGGTGACACAGTCGGGGTACAGAAATCTAAATAGATGTTCAAGATAAGGGAGAGATTGATGAGCACAGTTCAGGAAAAGGACCTTGGGATGATGGTGTTTGAGAACCTCAGGATGACAAAAGCGAAATAAAACATGAGAATGAGTGAAAGAAAAACAGTAGACGGGTCAATGAGTCGTCTTAATTCCAAGGGATTGAGTACTAACCTCTGAAAGCAAAAATCAATCAAGAAATGTTCCAGTCTGCCTTACTTCACAACTTCTTGGTTTCAAAGTAGATTAACTACGAGCAGCTCAGTTTGTGAGAACATGGAACTGTAGAGTTAACTAGGCAGAGATTTTGTTGGGTTTTTAAAACCACATTTTAAAGGTGGCGATATACTTTCGTTATTTTCAATTCAGTCTGTATTAATTGGTTTACTTCTTTTTTAAAATAATCGCAGTTAGGCATTGCTGCTTTCTGACAAAGTTTGGACAGCTTTTTGTCTGCAATGTAAAAGTTTCATGTGGTAACTTAAATCATAAAGTGCCATGCAGTGTTACATAAATTGTGTTGAAAGAAAGCTTTGTAAACACAGCTTGAGGTTAGTGAGAGAAGGGGGAAATAATCTCTGCCACAAAAGAGCGGACTTTGTCTCAGTCCTTGTTCTGAAATATTTAGTTCGCTAAGAGTTGGCATGTTATGGTATGGTGGGGAGGGAGGGAGGAGGAACATAGTCAAAATTAACTGATGGATTGTTAGACTCTGGTTTTCCAATTGAATAAATGAATTTCAGAGTGCAAATGATTGTTTTCTCTGGGGTCTGAACAGATAGTTCATTCAGTAAGGAATAGCTAGTAAAAACAGTGGCATATGGTACGCAGCAAAACGTGACGAGGCAGAAGGAGGCTCTTCCATTATGAAGCAGCTGCTCTGCAGAAATCAGGTCTACATGTTGACTTCCAGGCCATATCTACCGTATTTTCACGTAGATAACGCGCACCCGTGTAAAACGCGCACACGGGTATAGCGCGCGGGAAACCGAAATATATGTTAAAAAAATTTTATATACCGCGCACACCCGTATACCGCGCATGCTGCCCCGACTCTCCTTTCGCCCGCCCCGACTCTCCTTTCGCCCGCCCCGACCCTCCTCTGGCCACCCCGACTCTCCTTTCGCCCGCCCCGACTCTCCTCTCCCCCTTGAAGTCCTGTCCCCACCCTGAAAGCCTGATGCCCCCCCGACGTCCGATTCACCCCCCTGCAGGACCGCTTGCACGCACCCGCACCCCCACCCCGAAGGACCGCTCGCACGCACCCGCACCCCCACCCAGAAGGACCGCTCGCACGCACTCCCACCCGCACCCCAACCCTGAAGGACCGCTCACACGCACTCGCATCCCCACCCCGAAGGACTGCTCGCACGCACTCCCACCCGCACCTGATGTCAGAGAAAGGGCGGGACCGCCGGAAGAGGAAGCAGCGCAGGCGCAGGACTCACAGAAGGGCCAGGCCGCCAAGAGGAAGCAGCAGGACACCGGTAGGAGCTTCTACATGATGGGGGGGGTCGGGAGGCTGTGGGGGTGCGAGCGGTCCTTCAGGGTGGGGGTGCGGGTGCGAGTGCGTGCAAGCAGTCCTTCGGGGTGGGGGTGTGGGTGCGTGCGAGCGGTCCTTCGGGGTGGGGGTGCGAGCGGTCCTGCGGGGGGGTGAATCGGACGTCGGGGGGGGGGGGAACTATGTAAAAAAAAATTTGCACAACGCACTCACGCGTATAACACGCAAGGTTATGCACGGTTTGTAAAATCGTGTATAACGCACGCGTTATATGCGTGAAAATACGGTACTCTGTTTGCTGGTGCACTTTATAACTATAAAACTGGAATGGGACGCAGTGCTCTGGAGGAGGTTTCCAGAAGTGGCATCATTGAGCTACTAGTGCAAAAGATGTGAGCAAAAGCCAAAGAAAGAAAGATGGACAGACAGACAAACGATGATAGCTACTGGTTGGAATGTGTCCTATTGGGGAACAACATCTTCTGAGCACTGCTTACCAGTGGTGTATTATAGGTCAAAGAACAGCAAGAACGTACAACCTTAATTGTTCTTTCTACATAGAACATGTTCTCTTTCAGAACATACATTTGTTTGGCATTTTTCTTTTTTTTTTCTCTACAGAGTCCCAGAGCCCCTTTCTCAGATCTGGCTGACGATGAGAAGATCTTCAATGGTGGAGATGGGATGTGGCAGAATCACAGTGAGACTCAGGACCAGGCGCTGCTGGAGGAAATCACAGAGGAAGATCTGGAGATGGTTCGCCAGCGGGAAGAAGCCATTCAGCAGATAGAGGTCAGTGATGGTTCTGAAGATAAGCTCTCTTGACTGAGCTCTTACTGATCTGGAAAACCCATTAGTTGTGCACCATTGACTTGAACTCATTGAGAAGTTGCTGAAGTGAACTCTTGTGGCGTACTTCATAGTTTCACTGCAAGGGGGGTACTGTCAGGGCTCATGACTTCCAAATCCAATAAAATCTATAACATGCATTAATCTTTGTAAATCATGTTTGTGTTGTGCACCTGTATAGTTCTGTGTGGCATTTCCTCGAGCTATTTAACTGTTTTTCTTTTAAACTTTTGAGCAAAAAACATTTATAGGGGTCGTAGACTCAAGAGCAATGTAAGGAAATTCTATACGGAGAGGGTGGAGGATGCCTGGAATGTGAGAGAGGTGGTGGAGAGGAAAACGGTGATGGAGTTCAAAAAAACGTGGGATGAACACAGAGGATCTAGAATCAGAAAATAAGATTAAATATTGACTAAGGCCAGTACTGGGCAGACTTGCACGGTCTGTGTCTGTATATGGCCATTTGGTTGAGGATGGACTGGGGAGGGCTTCAATGGCTGGGAGGGTATAGATGGATGGAGACTTCAGTAGTTGGAACCTAAGAACAGTACTGGGCAGAGCTTTGGATTCTTACCCAGAAATAGCTAAGAAGAAGAAGAAAAAAAATTAAATTGAACCAGGTTGGGCAGACTGGATGGACCATTTGGGTCTTTATCCGCTGTCATCTAATATGTTACTATAGGAAACTTGAATTAGCACAGATTTGGATCTTTCCAGCATTGTCTGGCTTCATCTCTATGCTTGAGGCTTCATCATGCTTCATCATTGAGGCTTCATCTCTATGCTTGATGACCAGCACTTCTACCAACAAGTTTTAGAATTTGGCTAATTCATCCTCCTCTTTTTGAAGAAATTAAGGCCCAGATTCTCTGTACGGCACCGATATCGGCGACCGCCTAAAAAGCGGCTGCCGATTTTGTGTCAATCACGCGATGGCGCTGTATACAGAATCACACCTCCAAGTAAGATAGGTGCCGGAAACGTAGGCCAGGGCTTTCCAAGCTGACATTTCTGGTACCTATCTTTGTCATGAATCACCCCTACGTATGTGCTTTAGGCTTCCTTACGCCTCTTCTGACGTTAGTCATGCTCACAGCGGCATTAGGCAGCCTAGAGTGCTTATGGAGGCACAATTCCAGTGCTGATGTTTTAGGCACAGGTAGGCACTTTTAACTTTACCGGGTGTTTTTTTTTTGCTGTTTTAAATGGTGCTTCTTAATTAACTTAGGCACCGGTAGGGCACCATTTGTAGAATTTCCCCCTAATGGTATATAATAACGGTTAGGTCAAAAATAATAGGAAGTGAGGAAAATGCTCTCAAAAATATACAGAGGTGAGAGGTCAAAATCAATGACGAAAATATAACTGGGAAATATAACTCTTCTAATTAGAAGAGACCGTTTCAACTTATGAACACAAGTTGTTGTCCGATTCACATAGCAACTATGTCTCTGCCATTTGAAGTTTTGTATTTCTCCTTTGGGTTCCTTGAAACAGACCCTCGAAACATGGTCCATGTCGGGACCTGCTAACACATCTTAAAGCGAAGTGGAGTGGTTTTTCCTCTCATTGCCATTGAGAACAAAGTTATTAATCAATAGAGCACGTAGCCTCACTTACTATTTCTCACATCAAAGTCAAACACAGTGATGGGACGGTGGTTCGACTATAGGAGCTATGGCTCTTGGTCGGATTACACAAATCTGAGTGTATGTGAAAAATTGTATTACTTTATATTCTCATCATCTATATTCAAGCCTTACTATTTGATTTACATATTGAGAAGTCTTGTTCCCAGTTATATTTTCGTCATATAATAACGGTTGTCTTAACTTTTGTTTTTATGTGCGTTTATTGTTATATGTGTGATGTGTTTTTGTATGTTTTACTTATATTATGAATGTATTGTTGCGAACGACTTAGAAGCTTTTATGAAAGGTAGATTATAAATATATTGAAATGAAATGAAATCTGTGTGTGCAGCGTATACATGAGCAAGGATATTTTGTTTTCAAAAGTAGTCTACATGTGTGGGCAGCATATATGGTCTGTGCTAATGTTATTTATTCATGCAGCTAAGTACTTTTAAAACTAAACTAAACCTTAAGTTTATATACCGCATCATCTCCACAAAAGTGGAGCTCGACACGGTTTACAGGAATTAATATAGAAAGGAACTCCAATGGAAAGGAGAAGGGCTTGGTAAAAAGAAAGAACGAGGGGGCTTAGTATAATGGAGAGGGAGGGAGTAGTTACATTTTAACGAAAAGCCAGGTTTTCAAATGTTTTCGGAAGCGTTGGAGGGAGGTCGAACTCCGAAGAGGGGCAGTGAAGCTGTTCCACAGCTCGGTGATCCTGAAGAGGAGGGTTATCCCAAGTTTTCCTGTATGGGATATGCCTTTTAAAGAGGGGAAGGCTAATTTGAATTTTTGAGTGGATCTGGTGGAGGTAGGATTTGAGGAGAGCCAAGATAGAGGAAAGAGGGGAGGAAGGATGCCGTGTAGAGATTTGAAGGCTAGACAGGCGCATTTGTAGTGAACCCTGAGGATAACTGGGAGCCAGTGAAGCTTAGACAAAAGCGGGGAGACGTGGTCGAATTTGCTCTTAGTGAAGATTAGTTTAGCCGCGGTGTTCTTAAGTATATATAAGCATCGAAGTAAAAATATAAGTATAAAAGTTAAAGATTAAATTAAACAAGATCCGGTGCCGAAAGGTCACATGAAGCCTTAGATAGCGAGACTATTTGAGTCTGGGGTGGTGACGCTGAGGATCTGGAAAAACGATTTGGAGTGAGGGTTATGACGGATGTATTTTTGAAGTAATTACATCAGTGTTAGTGCCGTGCTAATGTTGTTCCCTGTTAAGGAGCTGCATAGTGATATGCTATAGTATTTCACTCAGTTGTAAAATGATTAGATGCTGTGGCAAGAGGGACTTTGAGTCATCAAAATCTGTCGAGGTCTGTAGCAGCCTTTACCAGTGCCAAAGTATCAGATCTTGTCTTATGAATACAAATAATACATTCACGGGTTTATTTATTAATGTGTTAATATCTTAGCATGCTTTAAAATTCCCATTTGAGATTTATCTTGTTAAAATGAACTGTGCAATTTACTTTAAACTCCCCCCCCAAAAAAAAAAAAAAAAGATAACTTCATCTAATGCATCTGCCCGTGCAGTGTCTGGCCTTAGTATCATTCATGCTTTTTATAAAGGGCCATCCATTACCCAAAGAAAATTTCCCCAGCTCTACAGGAGACCCCACATGCTCTGATCTCCTCTGTGCCCTTTTCTCTTTTTCCGTGAAGACTTCAAACGGGTTAAAAGCTTCCTGACACCAACTCCTCTCCAGCTCCCCTTTACCCACTCAGTCCTAAATTGGGGCAGGTGGAAACATTTAATGATGTAGACCAGTGGTCTCAAACTCGCGGCCCACCAGGTCCTATTTTGAGGCCCTCGGTATTATAAAGAATGATTCTTTATCTAATCTAATCTAATCCTTAGGTTTGTATACCGCATCATCTCCACGTTCGTAGAGCTCGACGCGGTTTACAGTAGGAGAAATAGGAAGGAACTACAACAGAGGGTTAGAGGTAGAAGTGCGAAGAAAATTTAGAGGACTTAGAATGCCAAGATATAAGAGTTTCCTTGATTCCTAAGTTGGAGGGAGACTTACATTTTTTGAGAAAAGCCAGGTTTTCAGATGTTTGCGGAAAACTTGGAGAGAGCTCAAGTTCCGAAGAGGGGAGGTAAGGTTGTTCCAGAGCTCAGTGATTTTGAAGTGGAGGGAGGTCCCTAGCTTTCCTGTGTGGGAAATGCCTTTTAGCGAGGGGAAGGATAGTTTTAATTTGTGGGAGGATCTGGTGGAAAACTTGTGCTGGCAATTGCGTTCTGGAACGTTGCCCGCCTCACTGCTGTAACCTCACGCAAGCGCTTTCCTGCATCTGTACGCGATTGTGAGCTGGAGTGGAGAGGACAATCGCGTACAGACACAGGAAAGCACTTGTGTGAGGTTACAGCAGTGAGGCGGGCAACGTTCCAGAACGTAAGTTAACCATTGGAAGCAGTGCAGCTTGTGCATGTGTCCGGTACTGGAGGAGGTGAGAGCTGAAGGCGGTTGCGGATGCGACCGCCGGACACTTAAGGCACAAGTTTTCCATAAAGAATCATTCTTTATAATATTGAGGGCCTCAAAATAGTTGGTCCAAAATCTTGTTTCTTGCAGTTGATACTTTGATGACAGTTTTATATTTTCTGCATGTTGCACTGCTTTCAGCTTTGTATAGCTGAAATTATCAAAAGCAATTAAGGAAAGATTTGTATACTATAGTTTATAAATCTTTCCTTAATTGCTTCTGATAATTTAAGATTTCAGATAATCCAAATTTTGGATTTGTAGGTACTTAACTCATGCAAAGTTGTTATTTCTTTAATACCGTGTTTCCCGGAAAATAAGGCAGTGTCATATTCATTTGGGGCCCAAAAAAGGCACTAGGTCTTATTTTCATGTACATGATCATCTCTCTTCCTTTCCTTCACCCCAATTCTTCCTCTTTCCTTTCCTCCACATGTGCAACATCTTTCCTCCCCTCTCACCCATCCCCTTGTGCCTTCCCTCTGCAGCATCTTTCTATTATTCCATCCCTCTCATCCCCTGTGCAGCAGAACCCTTGCTCAGCTTCCATCCTTCTCTCCCTCCCATCCCTCGTGCAACAGAACCCTTTGCCCAGCTTCCATCCTTCCCTCCCATCCCTCATGCATCAGAACCCTTGAACAACCGCTGCCATCCCCACCGCACAGCCGAACCACCGCTGACCCTCCATCCTTCCCTCCCTACCGATCTCCGCCGACCGTGACCATAAATACCTTCCGGCAGAGGAGCGTCGGGCCAGCAGCACTCACAGGCTGCTTTGAGGCCTTCTCGCTGGGGTCTTCTGTGTGCCGCATTACTGATGATGTCATCAGTACACAGAAGGCCCCAGCAAGAAGGCCGCGAAGCAGCCTGTGAATGCTACTGGCCTGACGCTCCTCTGCCGGAAGGTATTTATGGTCGCGGTCGGCGGGGATTGGTTGGGAAGGAAAGATGGAGGGTCAGTGGTGTTGTGGGTGGGAGGCAGGGCAGGGGGAAGCATAGCTGCCTACGACTAGGGCTTATTTTCAGGGGCAGGGCTATATTAAGACCTACCCCGTAAATCATGCTAGGGCTTATTTTCGGGGTAGTTCTTATTTTCAGAGAAACACGGTAAGACATTAACTATTTTTTTCTGTGGCCCTCCAAGTACCTACAAATCCAAAATGTGGGCCCTGCAAAGGGTTTGAGTTTGAGACCACTGATGTAGACTGATTTAATGCCCCCTTGCATCTTGGCAGAGTTGGATCACTCAATCATCATGTGACACTTCAGAGTGAGCCAGGATACAAGCAAATGTGGATCACTCCTGCCCCCGCTTGTTTCTTCCACTGCTTTGGATGAATAAATGTGGGTATTGGTGGTGGAGGTTCAGGGTTTGGAGCACCTTGCAAAGCACTCATGGACTGTGGGAGAGGAAGAGAAGGAAATTGGAGTTCTGAGTCCCTGTATATCTCTGGAGAATGGTGATGGCCACCCTGCTGAGGAGCTGGATAGGGATAGACAGCTTTAAGGATAATGGAGCAGAGAGAGTGTTAGCATTATTAGGGTTAGAAATGTACCATATGTGTATTACTGGCAGCAGTAAATCCAGATTACTGTGCTATTCACTAAAAACTTAATGATCTTTACTGCACACCACACTGAACTGCTTCCATTAATGCATGATTTTAACTTCTTTAGTAAATAGAGCCTTAAGTAAGCAGTGATGTACATACCAAATATATCCATGGTGGAAGCATTACATTATTTTATATTACATAGCTTCATATATGTATGTGGAGGACAGGAGAGACGGGAGATATAGATGTTTAAATACTTAAAAGATATTAATACAGGACCAAACCTTTTCCATAGAAGGGAAAAGGGTAAAACTAGAGGGCATGAATTTAGATTGCGGTGTGGTAGACGCAAGAGTAATTTTAGGAAATTCTTTTTCACAGAAAGAGTGGTGGATGCCTGGAATGCCCTCCCGAGGTAGTTGGTAGAGATGAAAACAGTGGAAGAATTCAAAAAAGTGTGGAACGAACAGAGAGGATCTCTAATCAGAAAGTGAAGGGTATAAATTGAAGAACTAGGGCCGAAACGGGACAGATTTACATAGTCTGTGTCCTGTATAGGGCTAGCCAGTTTGGGATGTTTTCAACCATGCCATCTGATTACAGGTGGCCCTCTTTGCCTGGTTCCTTCGATCTTCCCAAACATGATGTCCTTCTCCAGTGATCTCTCTCTCTCTTCTGATGGTGTGACCAAAATAAGACAGTTGTAACTTCACAATTTGAGCATCGAGTGGCATAGCCGGTTTGATGTCTTCCAGAATCAATTTGTTAGTTCTTCTGGCGGTCCATGGCACACATAAAATCCTTCTCCAATACCAAAGCTCAAATGAGTCACTCTTTTTTCTGTCTTGTTTCTGTAGTGCCCAACTTTTGCATCTGTAACTGACCACTGAGAAAATGAGTGTGTGGACAAGCCTGATCTTTGTTTGCCTTTGAATACTTTGTTGAGAGCCTTCATTGAAGAGCAACCAAGTGCTATTCTGTGGAGTATTTCCTCCCTGCTAGTTGTTTCAGAGAAGAGCGACTAAAATGGTTAAGGGGCTGGAGGAGTTGCCGTATAGTGAGAGATTGGAGAAACTGGGCCTCTTCTCCCTTGAAAAGAGGAGACTGAGAGGGGACATGATCGAAACGTTCAAGATAATGAAGGGAATAGGCTTAGTAGATAAAGACAAATTGTTCACCCTCTCCAAGGTAGGGAGAACAAGAGGGCACTCTCTAAAGTTGAAAGGGGATACGTACAAACGTAAGGAAGTTCTTCACCCAGAGAGTGGTAGAAAACTGAATCGCTCTTCCGGAGTCTGTTATAGGGGAAAACACCCTCCAGGGATTCAAGACAAAGTTGGACAAGTTCCTGCTAAACTGGAATGTAAGCAGGTGACTCTGGACTCATTTAGAGCACTGGTCTTTGACCTTGGGGCCACCGCGTGAGTAGACTGCTGGTTACGATGGACAAGACCGACGATGAACACTTCACCCCAGTAAGGACACGAAAAATAACAAAAGTAGTGTCTTGGGTGTTTGAGGTCTTGAGCGTAATTAGAATTCTGTTAAGTTTGTTCACAGTCGGTTGGAGTTGTGGAATTAATATTCATATTCATTGTAGATATCCTGAAAACCTAATTGACAAGGTGGTACACCAAGACCAACTTGGGAAACACTGATCTACTACTACTATTTATTATTTCTATAGTGCTATTAGATGCACGCAGCGTTACACATTAGAACAGTGCGCAGCCGACAGTCGATCAGGTGTTGATGATTCGGAAGACAGTATCCCGAGAAGATACTGAGTGGGGAAAGTGTTGGGAAGACACTAATGGCACAAAACAGGAGCTGAAAAACCAAGGGAGCCAGACGCAACAAGAGGAGGTTAAATGGAGTGTACTACAAGCGGAAGACAAAATGGAGCAAGATGAAGGGGAGAATCAAAAGGAGGATAATAAGAACATACTACAAGGGGATAACAAGGGAGTCAATAACCAGGAGTCTGTAGGACAGGTAGGGGACAGAAAGAAAAATGAAACACAAGGGAAAATAACAAGGAGGATAAAATACCAAGACATGTACACTAATGCAAGAAGCCTAAAGAACAAAATGGGGAAACTAGAAGTCGTGGCCAAAGATGAGCGCCTAGACATCATAGCGATCACGGAAACATGGTGGAACGAGAAAAACAAATGGGACATAGTACCGCCAGGGTACAAGCTCTACCGAAGAGATAGGACACACCAGAAAGGAGAAGGAGTAGCACTTTACATACATTCACTCAACCGGAGTGGACGCAGCAATAACAAATGACCAACTGGAATCACTATGGGTTAAAATACTGGGAAGAAAGGGAACCGAGATAAAGATGGGGCTGTACTACCGCCCAAACAGAATAGTGAAAGATGTATATCAACTGTTATACAAACAAAATACTACACCAAGTTGATAATGATAGATAAACCTAAGTGGAGGAAAAGATCTCAGATGCACCACTAAGGGAACATATACTTTTTTTCCCTGTAATCATGTGGTGTTGGGTTTCTTTCATCGATCAAAAACCTCCACTATTTATAAATTTACTAACCATTGGTAAAATTTTTATTTATATTTTTTAAAATCAATGGTAGCTTATTCAATATTTGAAATGACACTCATAATATTAACCATTAAATAATGGATTATTAATCAAAAATGCAGAAAAGAAAAATGTACTTATCTGCAGCTGAAGAGACAGGTTAAAGTGCTCAAGTGCTCCAATCAAAGTGCAAAAATGCCAATGCTGAAAAAGATATTGCACAAAAAAGATAAAGTGCTCAGTGCTCATTCATATTGCACAATGTTCATTCTACAGATGTTTATCAAACATGCAGAAAAGATCACTTATCTGCAATTGGAGAAGCAGGTTTCAATGCTGTACTAAAGAGCATATAAAGTGCTATGTGCTTAGTAGCGTTATCAACTCATGTTGCACAATCCGCTCATATTACACAACGCTTAACACACAACTCTCTCTCAGCTCGCTCAACGGGTCCCGTTTCACCCTATGAAGGGCTTCATCAGGAAACGAGTGCTGATAACGCTACTATGCACATAGCACTTTATATGCTCTTTCTCCCTTGAATGCTCTCCCTGTTTCTGGCATTGATGCAGTGGGTGTCAGGTCAAAAGCGCGCCGGGACAAAGGCACGCCAGAACAATTGAGCGCAGTGCGCGCCGCCGCACCGCTCTAAATTACTGTTTTTAGTGCTCCGACAGGGGGGCGTGGGGGGGAACCCCCCACTTTACTTAATAGACATTGCGCCGCGTTGTGGGAGCGTTGTGGGGGGTGGGGGGGGTTGTAACCCCCCACGTTTTACTGAAAACTTCACTTTTTCCCTGTTTTTAGGGAAAAACTTCAGTTTACAGTAAAATGTGGAGGGTTACAACCCCCCAAACCCCACATAACGCCGGCATGATGTCTATTAAGTAAACTGGGGGGGTTCCCCAACAAAAACCCCCGTCGGAGCACCTAAAAACTGTAATTTAGAGCGGCGCGGCGGCGCACTCAATTGTCGGCGCGCGCTTTTGTCTATGAACCGATGCAGTGTCCTCCTTGGTAAAGACAGACGCAAAGAATGAGTTTAGCCTATCCGCAATCTGTTTGTCTTCCTTGATGCACCCTTTTCTTCCTTGATCAACCACAGATTTAGCAGGCCTGAGACATCTAGATCTAGATATTTGAATATCTTTATCCAGCTATATTCAGTGATATTGATTTATTTCATTTGAGATAACTGGATAACCTAGCCTGTTATGTTTGACTGGATATCACTCAGCTGAATATTGATTCTGAGCTATTTGTGGGTTCTGTTTGTTATAAAAGACCAAGGCTTTTTCCTAGAATTTTAACACTGCAGTGAGAAGTCATTTTTTTCTGCAAATAACACATCAATTATGGTAGCTTTTCTCTGGTATATTTAATCTGAGATGTCTATACAGATACAAAAAAGTGATTTGAGTAAAAAAGTACAAACAATGATTTCTTAATTTATGCTTTCATAAATGTTATTCCTGAATTTTCAAGTTCAGGAAGTAAGAGCTATCAAAAATATTTTAGGTTATACCTTTTCTTAGGACTAAAACCACATGTATGACTAGTTTTTGAAAGCTATAGATAATATTCTTTTATTGTGGCAATATAAAAAATAGTCACTGTATTAAGTTAATCTAATTAGAAATACCGCCTACAAACTCTCTTTGTTAACTTGTATTTGTCTTTATCCAATTGAACTAACATAATAACTGTACTGTTTTATTCAAGTTAAGGGCTAAAGCTTAATGACAATG
Source organism: Geotrypetes seraphini (assembly GCF_902459505.1). Taxonomy (NCBI): domain Eukaryota; kingdom Metazoa; phylum Chordata; class Amphibia; order Gymnophiona; family Dermophiidae; genus Geotrypetes; species Geotrypetes seraphini. The sequence goes on from NC_047085.1 coordinate 18,621,092, forward strand.
AAATAAATGGAAAAAAAAAGAAACCATAGGACTATTCCATGTTTTATTCAGACTGAAAAGAAGCACCATAGTTGGTTTTCTTTGAAGGATATTGTTGCTTTATTTCTTTTGAATCAGATGGCAAAATTGTGGAGGGTATAAATTATATATGCAATTTCCAGTAGAAAGGGTACTGTAGTCTGGATGGATGGGCTATATCCTGAACTCGTCAGTTCCTAGCAGAAGGTGACGGGACTAAATCGTGCGAGACAACGGCGCGCCAACAACTGAGCGCAAGGTTGACGGCGCGCCGAAGAAAAGCACTATTTTAAAGGCCTCCGACGGGGGGTGTGGGGGGGACCCCCCCCCACTTTACTTAACAGACATTGCGCTGGTGTTGTGGGGGGCTTGGGGGGTTGTAACCTCCCACATTATACTTAAAACTGAACTTTTTCCCTAAAAAACAGGCAAAAAGTTCAGTTTCAAGTATAATGAGGGGGGCTACAACCCCCCAAACCCCCCACAACGCCAGCGCGATGTCTGTTAAGTAAAATAGGGGGGTTTCCCACCAACACCCCCCGTCGGAACCCTTTAAAATAGTGCTTTTCTTCGGCGCGCCGTCAACCTTGCGCTCAGTTTGTCTGCACGCCGTTGTCTCGCGCGATTTTGTCTATGAACCCTAGCAGAAGGCTGTCACTCACATCTTTCAGCTCTGCCTCCTTCCTCTGTGCCCTGTCTCCTCAAGTTTCAAGTTTATTAAAAGTTTGTTGTACACGCAATATCAAATACTTCAATGCGTATGACAATTTAAAATTGGGAGACAAAATAAAACAATTTGTATCACCAATGACCTGTACAGGGGCATCAACACCTTCTTCCTTCTACTGACTACGCCTCTCTTTATACAGCCCAGAATCCTTCTAGCAGCAGCCACTGCCTTGTCACACTGTTTTTTCGCCTTTAGATCTTCGGACACTATCACCCCAAGGTCCCTCTCGCCGTCCGTGCATATCAGCTTCTCTCCTCCCAGCATATACGGTTCCTTCCTATTATTAATCCCCAAATGCATTACTCTGCATTTCTTTGCATTGAATTTTAGTTGCCAGGCATTAGACCATTCCTCTAACTTTTGCAGATCCTTTTTCATATTTTCCACTCCCTCTTCGGTGTCTACTCTGTTACAAATCTTGGTATCATCTGCAAAAAGGCACACTTTTCCTTCTAACCCTTCAGCAATGTCACTTACATACATATTGAACAGGATTGGCCCCAGCACCGAACCCTGAGGGACTCCACTAGTCACCTTTCCATCCTTCGAGCGACTTCCATTAACCACCACCCTCTGGTGCCTGTCCGACAGCCAGTTTCTGACCCAGTTCACCACTTTGGGTCCTAACTTCAGCCCTTCAAGTTTGTTCAACAGCCTCCTATGAGGAACTGTATCAAAGGCTTTGCTGAAATCCAAGTAAATTACATCTAGCATATGTCCTCGATCCAGCTCTCTGGTCACCCAATCAAAAAATTCAATCAGGTTCGTTTGGCACGATTTACCTTTTGTAAAGCCATGTTGCCTCGATCCTGTAACCCATTAGATTCAAGGAAATACACTATCCTTTCTTTCAGCAACACTTCCATTATTTTTCCAACAACTGAAGTGAGGCTCACCGGCCTGTAGTTTCCTGCTTCATCCCTGTGACCACTTTTATGAATAGGGACCACATCCGCTCTCCTCCAATCCCCAGGAATCACTCCCGTCTCCAGAGATTTGTTGAACAAGTCTTTAATAGGACTGGCCAGAACCTCTCTGAGCTCCCTTAGTATCCTGGGATGGATCCCGTCTGGTCCCATCGCTTTGTCCACCTTCAGTTTTTCAAGTTGCTCATAAACACCCTCCTCCTGAATGGCGCAGAATCTACTCCATTTTCTCGTGTAACTTTGCCAGACAATCTCGGTCCTTCTCCAGGATTTTCTTCTGTGAACACAGAACAGAAGTATTTGTTTAGCACATTTGCTTTCTCCTCATCACTCTCCACATATTTGTTCCCAGCATCTTTTAGCCTAGCAATTCCATTTTTTATCTTCCTCCTTTCACTAATATATCTGAAAAATTTTTTATCTCCCTTTTTTACATTTTTAGCCATTTGTTCTTCCGCCTGTGCCTTCACCAAACGTATCTCTCTCTTGGCTTCTTTCAGTTTCACCCTGTAGTCCTTTCTGCTCTCCTCTTCTTGGGTTTTTTTATATTTCATGAACGCCAACTCTTTCACCTTTATTTTGTCAGCCACTAGGTTGGAGAACCATATCGGCTTCCTTTTTCTCTTGTTTTTATTGATTTTCTTCCATAAACATACAAAAGTAATTAGCGATACAAAAGGGAAGAGGGCTTAGCTACAATCTTTAAGGAAAGTAAAAGAACATTTAAGGAAATAACAACTAACTAAACTAAACCTTAAGTTTGTATTCCGCATCCTCTCCACAATCGTAGAGCTCGGCACGGTTTATAAGAATTGGTATAGAGAAGGAACTCCAATGAAGGGTTACAGGAGGGTAATAAAGAATGTTTTAAAAATATGGCTAAGCCTAAAAGGAGATAGGGGAGGCTGTGACCTATACATAAGGTTTGGTTAAAATTAGGTATTTGAGTCTGGGATTAATGATAGATGAATTATCCTATCTATGACTCAAATGCGTCTTTGTACAGTTCTTTCCTTCTGCAAGCAAGTTGAGAAAGGTGCCTTTCTGATTTGTTCTGAATCTATTTTGTTATTTTGGGTTGGTTTTTTTTAATCCAAATCATGAGGCTTTCGGTGCTCAAGAGGACCCCAGTAGCCCTGGGACATTTCTGCCTGGGAGAAGAAGCATACTCGCTGAATAGAAGTCTGCAGCTAACAGGGGAGCCTGTTTAGCCGGCCTGCATTTTCATTTGTGGAGCTTGGGGACTGTTCATAAGAACATAAGAATTGCTGCTGCTGGGTCAGACCAGTGGTCCATCGTGCCCAGCAGTCCACTCACGCAGCGGCCCTCTGGTCAAAGACCAGCACCCTAACTGAGACTAGCCCTACCTGTGTGTGTTCTGGTTCAGCAGAAACTTGTCTAACTTTGTCTTGAATCCATGGAGGGTGTTTCCCCTATGACAGAGTGCGGAAGAGCTTTCCAGTTTTCTACCACTCTCTGGGTGAAGAAGAATTTCCTTATGTTCGTACGGAATCTATCCCCTTTCAATTTTAGAGAGTGCCCTCTTGTTCTCCCTACCTTGGAGAGGGTGAGCAACCTGTCCTTATCTACTAAGTCTATTCCTTTCAGTACCTTGAATGTTTCGATCATGTCCCCTCTCAGTCGCCTCTGTTCAAGGAAGAAGAGGCCCAGTTTCTCTAATCTTTCGTTGTACGGCAACTCCTCCAGCCCCTTAACCATCTTACTCGCTCTTCTCTGGACCCTTTCGAGTAGTACCGTGTCCTTCTTCATATACGGCGACCAGTGCTGGACGCAGTACTCCAGGTGAGGGCGCACCATGGCCTGGTATAGTGGCATGATAACCTTCTCCGATCTGTTCGTAATCCCCTTCTTTATCATTCCTAGCATTCTGTTCACCCTTTTCGCCGCCACCGCACATTTCATGGACAGCTTCATCGACTTGTCAATCATAATTCCCAAGTCTCTTTCCTGGGAGGTCTCTCCAAGTACCGCCCCGGACATTCTTTGTTTTCTTCCTCTTGTCACAGGAGTGGTTTCATGGGGGTCTGAGATCTCAGTCTTACTTTGGTCCGTCTGATAGCCTAAAGAGCGCAGCTATGTGGACACTTAAGAGACAGATTTCTTCTCCAGATTTCAGCTACAGTGTGAGCTGAGGCAGACACAGCACCAGTACAGAAACAATTCAGCACTGTGAGTACAACCTATAGAGGTCTATAGAAAAATCAGGGTGGGGGGAGGTGATATTTCAAAAGTGCAGTTTTGAGGGTTTCTGGGGCTAGCTTACAGGGTCAAGGATCTGGCGATTGGATTCCTCAAGGTGCAGGTTGCTAGACTCTCGTGCTTCAGAGCTTGAGTGGAAGGGGGGTTCTCTGACTTCTCATCCTGATGTGGGTAGATTCTTGAAGGGGGTGCTCAGATTACAGCGCCATATGAGCCTCTACAGAAGACTTGATCTTAAAGTTAAGACAATTTTCCTGGTGGCTATCGCTTCTGCGAGAAAAGTGTCGGAGCCGTTTCTCAAGTTCACTGAAGCTGGGGTTTCCCTGCGCATGGTCCCTTTCTTTTTGCCTCTGGTTCAAAGAAAAAGAGCTAAGTTTTTTGAAGTTGCTGGATATGCACAGAGCTCTTCTTCGTTACCTAGTGGTGACCTATGATTTTCAGCTTTCAGATCATCTTTTTGTTCTAACCAGTGAGGCTGGATGGGACAGGCCAGGGTCTAAGGCACCAATTGCTAGGTGGATTTGCATGGCAATTTTGTCAACTTACAATGGCTGTGGCAAGCAGCTACTGATGTCTCTGAGAGCACATTCCACTAGAAGTGTGGCTTCTTCATGGGCAGAGGACCGGGCAATTCCATCCGAGGAGATTTGTAGAGCAGCTACATAGTCCACTCTCCATACCTTGATTTTCATGTAATTATAATGCATCTGTTAGTTATTTTCTAACACTTATGATACTCTTTTGGATTGAGATGGATAAACTCAAGACCAATGCACCTGCTAGACAAACTACCGGCTGGTAAGCCTCATGTTGGTGGTAGGAGAAATAATGGAGTCACTGCTGAAGGAAAAGATAATTAACATTCTAGAATCCAAATGGAATGGCTCTTGTATACCGCCTTTTTGTGGTAACACATTTAAAGCGGTTTACATATATACAAGTACTTATTTTATACCTGAGGCAGTGGAGGATTAAGTGTCTTGCCCAAGGTCACAGGGAACAGCCTGGGATTTGATCCCACAACCTCAAAGTGCTGAGGCAACAGCTCTGCCACTAGACCCCTCCTCACCTGCAGGATACAAGGCAACATATATTTACCAAAGAGAAATCCTGCCAAATGAATTTGAAAGATTTCTTTGACTGGGTGATCAAGGAACTGAATAAATGACATGCCCTAGATTTAAACTAGTTGGAGTTCAACAAAGCCTTTGATACGGATCCTCACTGAAGATTCTTGAATAATCTGAGAAGGCTGAACTTAAGACCCAAAGTGGTGAACCGGATCAGAAAGTAGTTGACTGACAGGGTGACAGTGGTGGTAAATGCAATTTGTTTGGAGAAAAGGAAGGTGCTTTATTTGGTTTAATAAATTTATACAAGACATTGCAGAAGGGTTTGAAGGAAAAGTTTGCCTTTTTGCAGATGACATGAAGATAGCCAATAAAGTGGATGCCCAGGAGGGAGTAGAAACCGTAAGAAGAGATCTTCAAACATTAGAAGAATGGTCAAAAGTCTGACAGTTAAAATTTAATGTGACTATTGCAGTTAGAAATCAAAAATCTTAGCAAAATTCTCTTAGTACGCTGGCTATTCGAAGTGCACATTTTGAACAAAATCTGAAACATAATGGTGGGGGCCCTTAGACTACTTGGCATGGAAAGACCCTGCTTATTCCTAGGATAAGCAGTATTGAATCTGTTTTGCTACTTGGGATCTAGCTAGGTGCTTGGGACCTGTGTTGGCCACTGTTGGAAACAGGATACTGGGCTTGATGGACCTTGTCTGTCCCTGTATGTTTTTATGTATGCCAATTATAGGACAGTCAAGCCATTGTGACATCATTGCTGACGTTGGCTCTTAGGCATTGGTGGAATGAGGCATTATGACATCACAATCTCAGCTCTGGAATGTTGCTGCTCTTTGGGCTTCTGTCAGATACTTGTGACCTGGGTTGGCCATTGCTGGAAACAGGATACTGGGCTTGATGGACCTTCGGTCTGTCCCAGTGCAGCAACTCTTACTGTATGTACTGTCAGTTCTCAAGAAAAGATACAAACCACTAGAATCTACCGAAACACAGAGAATGATTTATAAGGTGAAGGGCCAAAGACCAACCTCATCTTTGTCCAAATTCAATCTAAGTGTGGTGGACACCTGGAATGCGCTTCCAGAGGACGTTATAAGGCAGAGTACGGTACTGGGGTTCAAGAAAGGATTGGACAATTTCCTGCTGGAGAAGGGGATAGAGGGGTATAGATAGAGGATGACTGCACAGGTCCTGGACCTGTTGGGCCACCGCGTGAGCGGACTGCTGGGCACGATGGACCTCGGGTCTGACCCAGCAGAGGCATTTCTTATGTTCTTATGTTCATCTAAAAGGGGCAAGAAGATCTCTATCAGTACTATAACCCTATTTGAAACCTACCTGTGAGAGATTATCCAGCAATTTATAGGTCTCTAGGAAGTCTTGAAGCAGGCTAGCCATCCTCGGCTTTATCAATCTTCTTATGCATAGCATATAGACCTGTAACTTTACAATAGCATTGGATCTGTGTGGGTATTTTTTTTTTTTTTTTTAAGGAAAGAAGCAAAACTACAATTTTTCAGGAGCCTTAAAATAACCCTGATTGAAAATAGCAGTTCATAAAAGATAACAAATCAACCAAGAAGGCCACTATTGCCTTAACTGATTTTACTAATACCAAGGTTTTAAGATCATCAGTTGTTTCACAAGTTCTTATGTCCATATTTAATTACCGTATTTTCACTTAGATAACGCGCACCCGTGTAAAACGCGCACACGGGTATACTGCGCGGGGAACACAAATTTATGTAGTAAAATGTTAATATAGCGTGCACACGTGTATACCGCGCATGCTAAAACCTCCTCCCGCCTACTCCGAACCGGCATCCTCCCCCCCCCCCTGCTTGCGTCACCCCCCCTCCCCCGCAATCCTACATCCCCCCCCCAGCACCGCAAATACAACTCTTACCCGATTGGGCACCGGCACCAGCACCAATGCACAGCATGTGCCAGTGCCAGTGCCCGAAGATCCTCCCTCGTTGGTTTGGGCTGGGCTGGGCCGGGCGGTGCGAGAGAGATCCTCCTTCTTCCTCTGCTGGGCTGGCCTAGGCTTTGAGCATTTGCGCATGCTCAAAGCCTTCTGGTCTCGCTCTCTCCGAGATAATCGAGAAAAAAAAATTGTAAAACACGCTGACACGTATAACGCGCATGGTTATGCACGGTTTGTAAAACCGTGTATAACGCGCGCGTTATATGCGTGAACATATGGTACTGTAGGGTGGGATGAGGAGAGTGTTGTATTTGTTGTCAGTCCCTAAAGATTATTAAACTCCACTGATAACAAGGACTGCCTAAAGGTTGCAGAGTTTTGGGGGGAAAAAATTGTTTAATCTAGTATATGAAAAAGCTGAACTATCTAGCCTTAACAATTTCAGTTTTATAATCTTTAAATTTCAGCCTCCAGGATATCCTAACCCTCTTTTTTGTCCTGAAATATGCTGGTGATATTCACAAGATCTACAGCCTTGACAACATTTCACTTTTTAACCCTGAAGCCCTGCACAATTTCAGTACGGCACTTGCAAATAGAGATTCCAGTCATAAATCGACCTTTCTGGGATAGCAACCTTAAGGTTAACATAACCTTAGAATACTTTATTTCACAAATGTCAGTCATATCAAGCCTTCTCCTTGAAATCCATAGAAAAGAGATATAGGCTAAATTATTTACAATTTCAGGCATGAGATAGAAACGACAAGACAGCAACGAAGGATCTGCTATTCTGGGAAACATTTTTTAATGTTGCACTAGTTCTGCATACAGTTTTTGAACCAAATCTGAGTCATAATGGTGGGGAGATTTTTTTTATTTTAGACCACTTGGTATGGAATGACCCAGCAATGGATTTCCCCAAGTTCGTCTCAGTAATGACTTATAGACTTTTAAGAAGTTATCCAAAACAGTTTTTAACCCTGCTAAACTACGGTAACTGCTTTTACAACATCCTCTGGCAACGAATTCCAGAGTGTATTAAAACTTGAAGGAAGAAATGTTTTCTTTGGTTTGTTTTAAATCTACCACTTAGTAGCTTCATTGCATGCCCCCTAGTCCTACTATTTTTGGAAGCAGTAAACAAGTTATTCACATCTACCCATGCCATTCTACTCAGTATTTTATAGACCCAAGGTCTTTTGGTAGTCCCCTCTTTAAAAGTGATCGGTACCCCCTTCGTTCATCAACCCAAGGTCTTTTGGTAGTCCCCTCTTTAAAAGTGATCGGTACCCCCTTCGTTCATCAACCCAAGGTCTTTTGGTAGTCCCCTCTTTAAAAGTGATCGGTACCCCCTTCGTTCATCAACCCAAGGTCTTTTGGTAGTCCCCTCTTTAAAAGTGATCGGTACCCCCTTCGATCATCAACCCAAGGTCTTTTGGTAGCCCCCTCTTTAAAAGTGATTGGTACCAGACGACATGATATATTTTCAATAGTAGCCCCCCAAGTCTGGAATTCTCTTCCCCAATATATAAGAGACGAAAAAGACATTAGCCGTTTTAAAAGTAATCTCAAAACCTTCATGTTTAAAGATGCTTTTACCTCCTGTATGGAATAGTCACAGTGCAGCAGTCCTTTTTATCAAAAATAGAATAATAAAAAAATAAATAAATAAAAAAAAGATACCATTCCTAATGTTTTCTCCCTTATTGTCTCCCTCTTTTTAAAATGATTAATATTGTAACCTTATCCCTTCATCCCTTCACAACCAGTCATGTCTGTTGGTCTGTAGGTCTCACCCCTTTTTCGATTTGTTATTATCATTCTTTTGTATTTTAATGTATGTACAAACTTGGATTTTAATGTAATTCGCTTAGTATTTTATGTATAAGCGATTCATCAAATTTCGAATAAACTTGAAACTTGAAACCTCTACCTTTCCATATAGGGAAGTCTTCCCATACCTTATATCATTTTAATCGCCTTTCTCTGTACCTTTTCTAATTCCGCTATATCTTTTTTGAGATGTGGTGATCAAAACTATACGCATTCGAGGTATGGCCGCATCATGGAGCGATACAAGTGGTGAGACAGGGTTGAGATTTGTCGTGCCTGACAATCCATGTGTGCTTGTTACAGTTTTCCAGGTCTCACCGCATTTACCCTTCCCCCCCTTTCACAAAAGTGTAGCGCGGTGTTTAGCGCCAGCTGCGGTGGTAACAGCTCCTACGCTCATAGGAATTCTATGAGTGTCGGAGCTGTTACTGCTGCTGCTTTCGGCCCTAAAAAACACGCTACATTTTTTATAAAAAAAAAAAAAAAAGGTAGGGGGTAGTCTGGAATCACCTTTAACCCCCAATCCTTTTTTAAGCTTTTCTTCAACTGTTAGGGTCTTTTATTAGAGAGATGGGTTCCCAGTTGTTTTATTAAAATGTTACACTACCTGCATTTAGAAGGTCATGGTGGTTCTCAGTCTGATTACCAGGTGTTCCTTTTCAGAAGTCACATGATTTATACATTTCAGGAGTTACCATATTTTTCACCTGACCATAAGGCACACCCTAGATTTAGAAGCGGAAAACAAGAAAAAAACATTCTGAACTAAATTCTCCCTGCCAGGCTCTGCACCCAACCCCACACTCCTTGCCAGGCCCTGTACCCTTTCCCTGCCAGGCTCTGTACCCTGTCCCCCCTCTGGTGGTCTAGTGGTAGGCCGGGACAGGGCACAGATGTCAAGGCAGATGACTTTTTAAAATATGCAATGTCACTTCAGTAACAACTATAGAAAAATAGACAAATATAGTACAAAATATAGACAGCAGATATATATTCTCAAAACTGACACATTTTGATCACTAAATTGAAAATAAAATCATTTTTCCTACCTTTATCGTCTGGTGATTTCTTTCTTTCTTTCCTTCCTCAGGCCCAACAATTGTCCCTCCCTCCCTCCCTCCTATGTTCCCCTCACTGCCTTCCAGCCTTTGTCCTCTTTCCCTCCCCCCCCCCCCCCCCCCGTTGTCTGGTGATTTCTTTCTTTCCTTCTTCAGATCCAACAATTATTCCTTTCTCTCTCCCTCCTGTTCCCCTCATTGCCTTCCAGTCTCTGTCCTCTTCCACCTCCCCAAGCCTGCCTGCTTGCTCACTGGATTTAATTACCTCCCGCTGCTGCTCTGAGGATATGTCGCCGACGCAGCAGCAGGAGGGGGTGGACTCCTGGTTCAGCAGTGCGGCACCCAGAACGTCGGACTCCTGGCTTAGCAACGCGATACCCAGAAGGACCAGGCAGGTGCCGCGATTGCACACCACGGGCCCAGAAGTCTTACCCCCGATGTCAATTCTGACGTCGGCAAGAAGGTCCAGGCTGGCGGCGTTCAATCGCTGCACCCACCTGGCTTTTCCCTTCTTCTACTTTCGGCAGTGAGCAACCAGCGAGGGGCGGGTGGCGGTCCTGCAAGGTAACGGGGGGAATTTGGATATTCGCGCCATAGGATGTTATTGATGTTATTGAAGGAGAGTACCCAAGAAAGGGACTTGGGGGTAATTGTGGACATGACAATGAAGCCGACGGCACAGTGTGCAGCGGCCGCTAAGAGAGCGAACAGAATGCTAGGTATAATCAAGAAGGGTATTACTACCAGAACGAAAGAAGTTAACCTGCTGTTGTATCGGGCGATGGTGCGTCCACATCTGGAGTACTGCGTCCAGTATTGGTCGCCGTACCTAAAGAAAGATATGGCGCTACTCGAGAGGGTTCAGAGGAGAGCGACACGTCTGATAAAAGGTATGGAAAACCTTTCATACGCTGAGAGATTGGAGAAACTGGGACTCTTTTCCCTTGAGAAGAGGAGACTTAGAGGGGATACGATAGAGACTTACAAGATCATGAAGGGCATAGAGATAGTGGACAGGGACAGATTCTTCAAACTTTTGAAAAATAAAAGAACAAGAGGGCATTCGGAAAAGTTGAAAAGGGACAGATTCAAAACGAATGCTAGGAAGTTCTTCTTTACCCAATGTGTGGTGGACACCTGGAATGCGCTTCCAGAAGGCGTAATAGGGCAAAGTACAGTACTGAGGTTCAAGAAAGGATTGGACAATTTCCTGCTGGAAAAAGGGATAGAGGGGTATAGATAGAGGATTACTGCACAGGTCCTGGACTGGTTGGGAACAATGGACCTCAGGTCTGACCCAGCGGAGGCATTGCTTATGTTCTTAAGACGCACTTTTTTCCACCCACTTTTTTGGGAGGTAAAAGTGCATCTTATGGAGTGAAAAATACGATACCTTTCTATTGCTTGTCCCTTGATGTGGGTTAACAAATAAAAGATTAAGGGGAGAAGTGTCAGCGTCAGCCACTGTTAAGACATGTTATTTTACTCTTAATTCCAATTGCATAAAATGTATTTATTTTAAAAAATTCTATCCCTCAGAATCTACGATTCTGTCTGGCATATAGAAGTTTTAACCTTATTTCCCCATATATAGGCTGCGGCCTATATATGGGTTTTGCAAGCAGTCACAGTGGGTGTGACTTGTAAAACTGGGGCGGCCTATATAATTTTAAAAAATCATCCCCCCCCCTTACCTCCCTCACTGGCTTTGCGCATGCTCAAAGCCAGTCCAGCCCAGCCCAGCCCAGAAGAGGGAGGATCTCTGACACATCGCCCAGCCCAGGCCGCGCCAGAAGAGGGAGGATCTTCGGGTACCGGCACTGGTGCCCAGTCGGGGTAAGGGATGTCATTGCCGTGCTCGGGGGGGAATGTAGGATCACGGGGGGGGCAGACGCGAGCGTGGGGATGCCGGATCGCAGGGGGGGCGCTCGTACAGCGAGGCAAGCTCGGTTTATGAGGCACCAAGTTTACAAATGTTTTGCTCGTCTTGTAAAACACTCGTAAACCGTGCACTCGTAAACTGAGGTACCACTGTATTCTGTTTGCCGTTTTGGCTGCCATTATGTCCTGAGCAGAAGATTTCAACATATTGTCCAATTTTGTTTCCTCAGTGGTGACTTCTAATATGTAACCTAGCATCATGTAACTATATTTTTGCTTGTTTTTCCCAATGTACATCACTTAGCATTTGTTCACATTAAATTTCATATAATCTGCATATGATATATCAAGCTAGACCCCTTCTTGGGTGGGAAGGATTTAGCAATCTTGAGCTATTTTATGGTCATGACTAGAACTGATTAATACAATGTGATGCACTGGGGGATCCCTGGCTAGGGACTAAAATAGCTACAATTGGTGCAAAATACAACTGCAAAATTGATTTATAGGAAAAGCAAGAAAGATCCCTGCACTTAAGCTTTTACTCCCCCTGCCCTCCAACTTAGCCATCAGATTAACCGATCCCCTTAACACAGTGGTTCCCAAACCTGTCCTGGGGGACCCCCAGCCAGTCAGGTTTTCAAGATATCCCTAATGAATATGCATGAGAGAGATTTGCATATAATGGAAGTGACAGGTATTCAAATCTCTCTCATGCATATTCATTAGGGATATCTTGAAAACCTGACTGGCTGGGGGTCCCCCAGGACCACTGCCTTAACAGTATCCATGACATCCTGTTTGTCTGTCATGTCTGTTTAGATTGTAAGCTCTTTCGAGCAGGGACTGTCTTTTCTGTGACTCTGTACAGCACTGCGTGCGTCTGGTAACGCTATAGAAAAAATTCATAGTAGTAGTAGTGTGAAGAGTTTCAGTCTTTGGGAAGCAGAGCTGAGATTGTGACATCATAATGCTTTATTCCACCAATAAGAGCCAACCTCATCAGTGATGTCACAATGGCTTGATTGTCCTGTACTCCCCTCTGCCCTCCAACCCAACCAGCAGATTAACCCTTCCCCTTAACAGTATCCAAGACATCCTGTTTGTCTTTCTTGGCTATTAAGATTGTAAGCTCTTTGGAGCAGGGACTGTCTTCTCTGTGACTCTATACAGCTCTGTGTGCGCCTGGTAGCACTTTAGAAATAATTCATAGTAGTACATCAGTTACCTGTTATGAACAGAATTAAGATACTGACTATTGTTTACAAGTTTATGAAAACTGAATAGCCAGGTTTTTTGCCAAACTCTTGATGTGATACAGACCCGTCAAACCCTTACACTCTTTATAGCAACTGCTACTATAGAGTGTCACTTCCTCAGAGGTGAAATTGGTTAGTATGAGGAAATTAATTTTAGTGACTATTTTGCTCAGGAAATTAGAGGTGAGATAGAAACCCAAGGTATTATGAGTCAAAACATGTTTTTTTAGTGGGTTTTCAGATTATTATATGTTTGGGTGTTACTTGTTATAATGTTGGTAATGATATGTAATCATTCTTTATGTAAATTTAAGAGTAATGGATTATGTTATATTATTGTTACGAGGGACATTCAATAATTTATCTACCTGAGTATGAAAGAAAATGGCAAGCTTGTTGAAACAAGTCTGTGCATGTTGTGTCATGTCTCAGGGTTACTCTTGTACAGTTGTGGCTCGGTGCGAGTCTAACATTCCAACAGACAGGACGTCAGGAGAGTCCTCATGCAAATCAAGTAAGAAACTGCTAAATTTGGAGCATCGTTCAGTGATGAAATTTCTCACAAAAGAAGGGAAAAAGTCAAAGGAGATCCATGAACACATGACTGCAGTTTTATTGTGGGTCTGTCCTATCATCTTACAAAGTAAAATTTTGGAGCAAGAAGTTTAAGTAGGGTAGAGTCTATTGAAGATGCCCTCACACTGGACAGCCTTGGAAGTAACTTCTACAGAGAAGTGCAATGAAGTCGATGATTTAATTTTGTCAGACAGACAAATTAAGGTTTCCTGAATAGCTGAAGAAATGGACATCTCAGTAGGTACAGTTTAGAAAATAATTCATTAAAAATTGGGCACGTCCAAGGTTAGCGCAAGATAGGTTCCAAGAATGCTGACACCATAAGAACATAAGAATTGCCGCTGCTGGGTCAGACCGGTGGTCCATCCTGCCCAGCAGTCCACTCACGCGGTGGCCCCCAGGTCAAAGACCAGTGCTCTAAATGAGTCCAGCCTCACCTGCGTATGTTTCAGTTTAGCAGGAACTTGTCCAGTTAGTCTTGAATTCCTGGAGGGTGTTTTCTCCTATAACAGCCTCCAGAAGAGCGTTCCAGTTTTCTACAACTCTCTGGGTGAAGAAGAACTTCCTTACGTTTGTACCGAATCTATCCCCTTTCAACTTTAGAGAGTGCCCTCTCATTCTCCCTACCTTGGAGAGTGTGAACAGTCTGTCTTTATCTACTAAGTCTATTCTCTTCAGTATTTTGAATGTTTCGATCATGTCTCCTCTCAATCTTCTCTTTTCAAGGGAGAAGAGGCCCAGTTTCTCTAATCTCTCACTGTACAGCAACTTCTCCAGCCCCTTAACCAATTTAGTTGCTCTTCTCTGGACCCTTTCGAGTAGTACCGTGTCCTTCTTCATGTAATGCAACCAGTGCTGGACGCAGTACTCCAGGTGAGGGCATACCATGACCCGGTACAGCGGCATGATAACCTTCTCCGATCTGTTTGTGTTCCCCTTCTTTATCATTCCTAGCATTCTGTTCGCCTTTTTTGCCGCCGCCATGAGGTTCCAGTGCTGTCAGGAGAATTTGGAGATGCTCCATGAAGACCAAGTGAATTTTTTTCATCATTTGGTGATTGGAGATGAGACTTGGTCTATCACAGAGATCCTGAGTCCAAAATGGAGTCAATTCAGTGAAAGCACAAGTCATCCTCCACCCCAAAAAAGTTCAAGACAGAAAAATCTGCTGGCAAAATCATGGCAGCTGTCTTCTGGGATGATAAAGAACTTTTGCTTCTGGAGTTCATTCCACACAGGACAACCATAACCAGGGAGAATTATACCAACACAATGATCGCTTGGCAGGAGTCAATCAAGACGAAAAGATGAGGAAAACTCACAGCAGGAGTGCTGCTTCTTCACGATAATGCGTCAGTGCACATGTCACGTCAATCACAGGCTGCCATCCGAGAATGTAAGTTTCATCAGTTGAACCATCCACCCTAGAGTCCTGACCTGATTCAGATTTTTTTCTGTTCCGAGTTTTGAAGAAATCTCTCCATGGCAACAGTTTTAAAATGATGAAGACGTCAAAGAAGTTATGACTTCCTGGTTTGAAGATCAAATAGAAGAATACTTTTCAAAGGGGTTAAAGTCATTGCTGGAAAAATGGATGAAGTGGATTGAGCTATAGGGGATTATATTGAAAAATAAAATAATTTTTTTGAAAACTCTTCTATTGAGGTAGATAAATTATTTAATACCCCTCATATATATTTGTTGATGTATCTACTTAGATATGTTGTAATGTGAGACAACCTGGCAAATCTGGAAAACAAAATAATTGCCTTAGTCCAGGATTATCAGTTTTATCATTGGGTTGATCTGTCTTTAAAAGAGCCCAATACATATAACCTATCAATGGGCTCCTTTTACAAACCTGCTGTAGAAGTTTCTACTGTGGGCCGGCGGGAAAATGCTCCGACGTTCAAAGGAATTCTTTCAGTGTCCAAGCATTTACCTCGTCGGCCCATGGTAGAAACCTCTACCATAACTTTTGAAAAAGTCAGCAAATATGATTTAATATGTATGATTTCAAGAACTTAAAATGCCCTAGAATAGGATGACATTCCTTCTGAAGAGTAAATAAACATTCTGCAAGATATTGATGATGCTGATCCTAATGAATGATAACTCTTCATTTTAAGAAAAATTTATTTCTTTTCACTATCCATCATCCTCTTTCGTTCATCATATCCTTCTTTACAGTTAGATGATACATAACCATCTTTATTTGACATTCTAATTGCACTTGCAATCCAAATGATTCTTGGTTGTTGGAAGACTGCCACAACTCTGAATATCTTTTGATAGCATACAGTTTGTCTCATCTATAAATACAAACTTAAGGCTGCGGAAAAATAAAACAATAGATACCATAACATTTGTAAGATTTAGAAACTTCTTGAAATTTATCTTTCATAGATTTAATATACTGTCTCAGAAATGGGTTTTATGATTTTGTTTCTGTTCTATATAAACTTAAAGAAACATGATGGCAGATAAAGGCCAAATGGTTCATCCAGTCTGCCCATCCACAGTAACCATTATCTCTTTCTCTCTCTGAGAGATGCCATGTGCCTATCTCACACTTTCTTAAATTCAGACACAGTCTCTGTCTCTACCACCTCTTCTGGGAGACTGTTCCATGCATCTACCACCCTTTCTGTAAAAAAGTATTTCCTTAGATTAATCCTGAGCCTATCACCTCTTAACTTCATCCTATGCCCTCTCATTCCAGAGCTTCCTTTCAAATGGAACTCAACTTGTGCGCATTTACATTACGTAGGTATTTAAACGTTTCTATCATATCTCCTCTCTTCTGCCTTTCCTCCAAAGTATACATATTGAGATCTTTAAGTCTCTCCCCATATGCTTTATGATGAAGATCACATACTATTTTAATAGCCTTCCTTTGAACAAACTCCATCCTTTTTATATCT
Source organism: Geotrypetes seraphini (assembly GCF_902459505.1). Taxonomy (NCBI): domain Eukaryota; kingdom Metazoa; phylum Chordata; class Amphibia; order Gymnophiona; family Dermophiidae; genus Geotrypetes; species Geotrypetes seraphini. Next base: position 18,637,534 of record NC_047085.1, read on the forward strand.
TTTTGAAGGTGCGGCCTCCAGAATTGTACACAATATTCTAAATGAGGTCACAGAGTCTTGTAGAGAGGCATCAGTACCTCCTTTTTCCTACTGGCCATACCTCTCCCTATGCGCACCCTTCTAGCTTTCGCCGTCACTTTTTCAACCAGTTTGGCCACCTTAAGATCATCACATACAATCCCACCCAAGTCCCGCTCTTCTGTTGTGATTATGATTGTAGTATTTTTTTCCTTCTGACAATAATACAATATAACTAATTTTTATTTTATGTTTTATATAGTTCTTGGTTCTTTTACGTTTGTTATAAAAATTCAATAAAACGTTTGAACTGAAGAAAATTTCAAGTTTTAAATTGTTCACTAAAACCTTTACCCTTTCTTTTGGAGGGATCAATATCTCCGAGTCAAAGATGTAAAAACAAGATTGTAAACACCATCTCTGTCAGGAAATTCCCCTTTGACTTTGATATACTGTAATTCTGCAGTGGTGTGCAGGCCAGAAAGAGACTTGCACAAATTGCTAGTACAATTTAGCAGATAAGTAGACTCTTCAGTTTATGTGGATCCACATTTGAGTTTTGTTGTGACATAAAATAGCTCACCACAGGTACAAATCACATTAGAAGTAGCTTTCCATTTATATCCACGGTTTTCTACTGCAGTGAAGATCATAACTGGGCATACATGATGAGATTGTGCTACTCCATTACTCGTAACGTTACATTAGCTGTCAGTGGCATGGAGAATTCATTCATCTTAAAACGCCATTAGGTCATCAGAGCCACAACTTGCATTTGACAGATAGGGTTGTCTTTTCTAGCTAATCTGCACCAAAAGTGAACTCATCTTTGGGCAGAAGCAATAAGGCCAGTCATTCCAAGGCCTTGATCCTCATTCTTTTCAGAAGGAATGCAGTCAAACGGCTTCAGAAAAAAAAAAAAAAGACATGCTTGTGGTATCTATAGCTTGCAGTTTTCTGGAAGTAAGATACCAAGAAATGTTCTTGTGATTTTCAGTGACAAGCATATAGGACAGAACTTGTAAAAAGATCGTGTTGACAGCAAAAAGCAAAGGCAGAAAGGGCCCAAAAAGCCAAAGCTTAGTTCTTTGTGTTCAGCCCAATATTAATACTGGCGAGGAGTTTATAATGTCACCAAGAATGAAATTTATTTTGACTTCCTTCCTGCCCAGTTACCAAGAGATAACACAGGACTCTTAAAGTTGTGGGTTCTGAGTATTAAACTAGTTCCTAGACACAGAATTTATGGGTTATGTTCTTTTGTTTCCCTTTCATCTAAGAAAAAGTAGAGAGTTGCCAGAGTCTTTTGACCAGAGGTGATAGTTGAAGTCTACTGTGAAAAAGGGGGCCTTCAGCCTGGACTTGAAAACCACCAGAGACGAAGCCTGATGTATTGAGTCAGACAGGTTGTTCCAGGCATATGTTGCAGCAATGCAGAAGGGATGGAGTTGGGAGTTGGCTGTAGAGAAGAGTTCATATGAGGGTCATTTCATAAATAATGCACACTATTTTTAAAAAATTTACACTGTATATTTTTTCAAGTATTTCTTTACAATCCTTCAATATAGTCTCCCTGCTTTGCAATGACCAAGTCCCAAAGTCCGGGAAGCTTCATTATTCCATCCAAGACACCATTTTAGTTCAGTTGCCGAATGGCTTGGGTACTAGTGGAAGAAAGCTCTTCCAGAGATGCAAAACGATATCCACACATAGGTTGTTTCAACTTTGGAAAAAGTCTTTGTGTAGTTTTTCAATAACATTCCCTATGCGCGGGCGAGTGTTTTCGTGAAGAATGATTGGTTCTGCCAAGAGCAACTGAGGTCGGGTTTTGTGCATTTTTCTGCACAATTTTTGCAAAAAAATCATGATAATACACTGCTGTGACACTTGTTCCACATGGAACTTTGTGATGATGATGCCTTCATGATCATAAGCAAATATCATCATTTGACTTTTGATTGAGCTCGTCAAAATTTTTTTGGTCGTGGGGAAGATGGAGCTCTCCACTCACCATAGATTTCCTATGAGCATCGGAGCAGTTATCGTCGCTTATGGCGCCAAAACCCACGCTATGCGTTTGTCAAAGAGGGGGTATATTAGCAGGACCTCGTGTAGCGTTTCATCCAAAGAAACAACAAAATGGGAGACCATTTTATATATTTACTCAACAACTCTTTCACCCTTTAAATGCAAAAAGTCAAAAGACTTAACATAAAACATAACATAACATAAAAACTCACTTGTTATACCGCAAATACCATTAAGTTCTATGCGGTTCACAGAGATTAGCAATACAAATGAATAAACATCCAATGTCTAACTTCCAAAAGATTATATAAAAAGATGCGCCTTTAAAGCATGTCAAAATTGTTGGTACGAATTTGAAAGTGTAAATATGTGAGTCAGATCCCTAATTACATTACATTACATTAGAGATTTCTAATCCATGAGGCTGCTTAGAAGGACAGCAATCGTTCCTGGAATTTCTTATAGTTGCATCCCTTTGCAGAAGGAAACAAAAATAATGAATGAAATTTTCTAGAATGTCTAGAATTTGTAATGATGAAAGATTCCATAAGATTCTCTGGGATTAGACTTGTTAATGCCTTAATGCTAAAAAATGTAAAGTGATGCACCTAGGTAAAAAAAATCCACACAGAACTTACACACTAAATGGAGAAACCTTGTCCAAGACCACGGCAGAACGTGATTTAGGAGTGATCATTAGTGATGATATGAAGGCTGCCAATCAGGTGGAGAAGGCTTCGTCCAAGGCAAGACAAATGATAGGCTGCATCCGTAGGGGTTTTGTCAGCAGAAAACCTGAAGTCATAATGCCGCTGTACAGATCCATGGTGAGACCTCATCTGGAGTATTGTGTTCAATTCTGGAGACCGCACTACCGGAAAGATGTGTTGAGAATTGAGTCGGTTCAGCGAATGGCTACCAGGATGGTCTTGGGGCTCAGGGAACTCACGTACGAAGAAAGGCTAAAAAAAACTGCGGATGTACTCGCTGGAAGAATGAAGAGAGAGGGGAGACATGATTGAGACCTTTAAGTATATTACGGGACGTATAGAGGTGAAAGAAGATATCTTCTGTCTTACAGGGCCCTCGGTCACCAGAGGGCACTTGCTGAAAGTCAGGGGAGGGAAATTTCATGGTGATACCAGGAAGTACTTCTTCACCGAAAGGGTAGTCAATCATTGGAACGAGCTACCTCAGCAGGTGATTGAGGCCAACAATGTATCAGATTTTAAGAGAAAATGGGATATTCACGTGGGATCTCTAGGGAAATAAAAGTCAGGGAGTGGGTCATTGGTGTGGACAGACTTGATGGGCTGAGGCCCTTTTCTGCCGTCAATTTCTATGTTCTATGTTTCTAAAACAAATACAGCCGAACTTAAATTTAACCCATGGTTCAACCGGAATCCAGTGCAATTGACAATAGAAATCGGTGACATGATCATACCTCTTTAAATCAAAAATCAGTCTAATTGCTGCATTCTGAATTATGTGCAGTCTTTGAAGATTTTTTTGAGCTCCAGCAAGATGAACGTTGTTACAATAATCCATCTGACTAAGGACCAATGATTGAACTAACAGTCGAAAGGAATTAATATCAAAATATGCTCTAATAGTTCTTACTTTCCATAGAGTATAGAAACCCTTTCAAACCAACAAATCAACCTAATTTTTCATGGTAAGGGCTCGGACTAGCATTACACCAAGTATCTTTATGGTTGGCTGGATGCTATAGACTTTATTACATTACATTACATTAGTGATTTTTATTCCGCTTGTACCTTGCGGTTCAAAGCGGATTACATAAGAAGAGAGCTGGACATTTCCAGGAGGGTACATGACATTGGAGAATACAGATTGAGGGTATAGACTTAATAACAGAATGAGTGTGTAGACATAATAACATTAGAAGCTAAGTCAGGTTACATTACATTACATATCAAATAGTCTGTTTTCACGCGTTGGCAGGTAATCGGTTTGTTTTGGGGGTTTTTTGTTTTTTTTTTTATTATTTTTGGTCGATTGAGGGTATGGTGCCAGGGAGTGAGCAAAACCTGGTCGGTGTAAGTGGGAGAGGAGAGGGAGATTAGGTAGATTGTATATACTTTTTGAATAGCAGCGTTTTGATTTCTTTACGGAATGCTTTGAAGTCAGATGTTGAGGTTAATAATCTGGTGATGGAGGGTTCGAGTTTTGCTGCATGCGTTGCTATGAGGTTATCATAAAGCTTTTTACGATGAGTGCCACTGAGTGGTGGGTATCATTTAAAGCAATAGATGTAACATCTTCATTTAAACTTGGTGATGCAAAATAAAATTTGTTTTTCTCTGTGTTAAAATTCAATTGTCTGAAGAATCTCCACAACAGTTTGATTGATTTGAGAGAAAGAAGTATGTATAGGAATTAAAACAGTAATGTCGGCTGCATAGCTAAATAATTTAATTTTGTAATGAGATAATCTATTCCTAGAGGCCAAATAAATGTTAAAAAGCAGTGGGGACAAAGGAGACCCCTGGGGTACTCCACAAGGATTACTCCAACTTTTTGAGAACTTGTTGTTAAGCTTTACTTGGTAAGTTCTAAATTTGAGAGAGCCTTCAAACCATTTCAAAACTTGGCCATGCATGCCTATAGCATCCAGACATTCCAATAATTTATCATGATCGACTACGTCGAATGCACTGTTTAGGTCCAGCTGAAAGAGCAGGGCACTGGTACTCTTACTAAAAAGATTACATAAATTATCCATCAGTGATGCCAACACTGTCTCTGTACTATATAATGGTCTAAATCCTGACTGTGATCCATATATATAGAATTTCAACTCCTCATTTGCAAATGCTCTGGCCAATCAAACACAGAGCACTTTTCAAGGAATAAAAAGGAGGGTTTTTTTTATGCCCATGAGGTATCGCTTAGCCTTGCCTTATAGCCTTGTGGCTGGCTTGTGCGGCGTGGTCTGAGGCTTGTTCTTCATAAGAATATAAGAAGCACCATCTCCGTATCAGACCTTCGGTCCATCAAGTCCGGCGATCCGCACATGCGAAGGCCCTGCCAGGTATACACCTGGCGTAATTTTAGTAACCCATATCCCTCTATGCCTCTCGTAAGGAGATGTGCATCTAGTTTGCTTTTAAATCCTAGAACGGTGGATTCCGCAATAACCTCCTCTGGGAGAGCATTCCATATGTCCACCACTCTCTGAGTGAAGCAGAACTTCCTGATATTTGTCCTGAACTTGTCCCCCCTTAGCTTCATTCCGTGTCCTCTTGTCTGTGTCAAATTGGACAATGTAAATAATTTTTTCTGCTCTATTTTGTCGATTCCTTTCAGTATTTTGAAGGTCTCAATCATATCCCCTCGCAGTCTCCTTTTCTCAAGGGAGAACATTCCCAGTCTCTTAAGTCGCTTCTCGTATTCCAAGTTCTCCATACCTTTTACTAGCTTCGTTGCTCGTCTCTGCACCCTCTCCAGCAGTTTTATATCCTTCTTTAGGTTGAGAGACCAATGTTGGACGCAGTATTCCAAGTGGGGTCTGACCATTGCTCTATAAAGCGGCATTATAACTTTCTCCGATCTATTCGTGGTTCCCTTCTTTATCATGCCTAACATTCTATTTGCTTTCTTTGCCGCCACCGCACATTGTGCCGATGACTTCAGGGTCCTATCTGTCAGTATACCTGTTCGCTCTTACTCAGTTACACCTGACATTCTATACTCGTGTTCCGTGTTCTTTCTGCCTAAATGCATTACTTTGCACTCTTCCACATTAAACTTCATCTGCCATTTCTCTGCCCATTTCTCTAACTGACACAAGTCGCTTCCGTTCGTGTTTGATTGGCCAGAGCATTTGCAAATGAGAAGTTGAAATTATATATGTATGAAAACACCAGTTATTAAGGGCTCCTTTTACAAAGGTGCGCTAGCGGTTTTAGCGTGCGCTTAGCGCACGCCAAAATGCCGCACGCCCTAGCCGCTACCGCCTCCTTTTAAGCAGGTGATAATTTTTTGGGTAGTGTGCTCTAATCCTGTACGTGCGCTAAAAACGCTAGCGCACCTTTGTAAAAGGATCTCCAAGTCTTTTTGACTTTCCATTTAAAGGATGAAAGTGTTGTTGAGTATGTACTTAGTAATATTACGACAATTCTTATGTAATCTGCCTTGAACCGCAAAGTCATGGCGGAACAGAAATCACGAATGTACTGTAATTATTGATTGATTTTCACTTTACTGTGTGGGTTTTGTTTTTTTTTAAAGACCATTTTATATAAACATTCCTACCTTCATAAGCAACTTTGAGTGAGGACAACTATATGATATAAAAAGAGTCAAAATTTTTTGTGCGTGTGCTGGAATAACAAAAAATAAGTGATTGAGGTTTTGGGTGCTGCATGCATGTAGACCAGGAGCTTGAGAGTGATGTCTCTTCTCGCCATTCTATTAATAAACACTCCTTTGAGGCTATAAATTTGCACAGAGTGCTCTATAATTCTGAAGTTTGGAGGCAGCAAATCGGGTGCAAACATTTTATGGCCGTCTTGGAAAAAAACAAGACACTGCTATGACCATCTGTGTTTATTGCTTAACACAGCCGTTTTGTTTGGGAAAACAGTGCAAGGTTCAGTTGTTTTCAACTGAGCTAAGAGCTGTGAGGAATGCGTTCCACACAGAGGGGGATGTAGGTTTTCAGTAATTGAGTGGGGATTGCTGTAAGGCGAGAATCAGTGGCTGTATTTGCTCCGGCCAGCAGGAGAACTTATCAGTTTCACACAGGGAACAATAAACTTGCTATTTTTTAATACATATATATGCTAACTTTTATTCATTTGGCATGACCGTAATTGTGCATTACTTATTAAATGCTAGTGATTTAACAGATGGAATGAAGGACACAGTACTATTTGAAAGGGTCCATAGAAGAGCAATTAAAATGGTTAAGGAGCTGGAGGAGTTGCCAAACAGTGAGAGATTAGAGAAACTTGTCCTATTCTCCCTTGAAAAGAGACTGAGAGAGACATGGTCTGATGAGGACCAGATAGCACAGTTTCAGCAAAGGCAGATCTTGTTTGACAAACTTGCTGCACTTCTTCGAGGGAGTAAATAGGCAGATAGACAAGGGCGACCCGGTCGACATTGTTTATCTGGATTTTCAGAAGGCGTTCAACAAGGTTCCTCCATGAACGACTACTTCTGAAAATTGTAAGCCATGGAATCGAGGGTGAAATACTTACGTGGATTAAAAACTGGCTGGAGCATAGGAAACAGAGAGTGGGGGTAAATGGACAATACTCGGACTGGAAGAGCATCACCAGTGGGGTGCCGCAAGGCTCGGTGCTTGGACCCGTGCTCTTCAACATCTTTATAAACGATCTGGACATAGGTATGATGAGTGAAGTGATTAAATTTGCGGACAATACGAAGTTATTCAGAGGAATGAAGACGCAGGGGATTGCGAAGATCTGCAATGTGACATAATCAGGCTCGAGAAATGGGCATCGACATGGCAAATGAGGTTCAACGTAGATAAGTGTAAAGTGATTCATGTCGGTAACAAAAAATTATCCCAGGACAAGCAGGCAGCATATTCTTAACACATGGGTGACGTCACCGACGGAGCCCTCGGTACGGACCTTTTTAACTAGAAGTTTCTAGTTGGCCGCACCGCGCGTGCGCGAGTGCCTTCCCGCCCGACGGAGGAGTGCGTGGTCCCCAGTTTCTTCGTTTCCGCGGAGCGAAGAAGACGCGTGTGTTTTTTCAACGGCCGTTGAAACCACTTTTTTGCCTTCCCGCTCGCGCTTTTTTCCTTAATTTTTCTCTCTTTACCTTCGGGTTTATTTTTTCTTTGATTTGCAAAAAAAAAAAAAAAAAAAAAAACTTTGCTTTTTCCCTTTTTTCTTTCGTTTTGCCCCGGCGGGGCCTGTTGCCAGTATATAGGCCTCGGGCTTCGATTTTGCGGAGGCTATCTTCCCCTTCATGCCCCCGCAGGTCGGTTTTAAGAAGTGCCAGCGGTGTGCACGCCCGATCTCCATAACTGACCCACACAATTGGTGTTTGCAGTGTCTGGGTCCGGAGCATCGGGCGGACTCCTGCACCCGCTGTGCCACTCTTCAAAAGAGAACTCTTAAAAACCGAAGAATTCAACAAACTCTTCTCTTCGGCACCGAGTCGGCGATGGACTCCTCACCTTCAACGGCGGTACCTCAAAAATCGGCACCGTCGACCTCGACACCGACCGACCCCACATCGGCGTCGCTGGCGCCAGGTAAGCCGGCTAAGAAGCCTTCCTCTTCCCTCGAGCGCCCTCCAGCTACGGTGGCGACACCGTCCTTACCGGCATCGCACCGGTCCCGCAAACGCTCCGCCCCGATCTCGGTGAGTGCCTCGTCATCGGCCTCCTCATCGCCGGGGCGTGGAGCGGCATCTAAGGAACCGAAGAAAAAGAAAGCGGTTCCGATGCCACCCCTAGATGACCGTATCTCGGCCATCTTAAAGGCTCAACTCCAGGAGCAGTTGAAGAAGCAACTTGAACAACTGTTGCCCACTATCCTGGCACCGCTCCTTCCGGTACCAGACCGGCCCGAGCCCCGTACCGAGCCCCCGGTGTCCACCCCTTCGGTACCGGTGAACACCTCCATGCCGATCCTCTCGGCCCAACAACTTCATGGCGATCCAGTGGTTCATTCTCAGGCCACATTGGATCCTCCTCGGCACCAGGCGGTACGGCACTCTTCTCGGGACCGAGATAGACGCCGGTCGTCCTCCCCTGGTACCGTTTCGGTGCGCTCTGGAAAGTCTTTGTCCAAGACTCGCCATACCGCGCCCTCCACCCCGGTGTCTCGACATGCACCAGAGGTCAGGGACCCTGACTTATGGGAGGAAACTCCTCTCGGTACCGAGGAGGATCCCTCCTCATCTGATGAGGAACCATCGGCACCCGATGCCACCTCTAAACCAGAGCAGTCCTCATTTTCTAAATTTCTGAGAGAAATGTCTGCTGCCCTGTCCCTTCCTCTAGAATCTGACTCAAAAAAGTCTCAAGCCTTTCTAGAGGCTTTAGACTTTGAGCAACCTCCTAAGGAGTTCCTCAAGCTTCCCGTGCATGACATCCTACGGGAAACGTTCTACAAAAACTTGGAAAATCCCCTCACGGTACCGGGAGCCCCCCGTAAACTGGACAACCTTTACCGTGTCATTCCTATTCCTGGATTCGACAAATCTCAATTGCCCCATGAGTCCCTTCTGGTGGAATCCACCTTAAAAAAGACTCAGGGCTCCAGTGTCTATGCCTCTACCCCTCCTGGCAGAGAGGGTAAGACCATGGACAAGTTTGGCAAGAGGCTTTACCAGAATGCCATGCTTGCCAATAGGGCAAACAACTATTCCTTCCATTTTTCTTTCTATCTGAAACACTTGGTCCAACAACTGTCTGCCCTCCAGAAGTACCTTCCTGAGCGCAAGGTCCCGCTATTCCAACAACACATCTCTGGTCTTCTCCAGATGCGAAAATATATGGTCCGCTCAATATACGACTCCTTCGAGCTCACCTCTCGGGCCTCTGCCATGGCCGTAGCCATGCGTCGATTAGCCTGGCTCAGAGTCTCCGACCTGGACATCAACCACCAGGATCGTTTGGCCAACGCCCCCTGTCTCGGGGATGAACTCTTTGGCGAGTCCCTGGATTCCACCACCCAGAAACTCTCGGCCCATGAGACCAGGTGGGACACCCTGATCAAGCCGAAAAAGAAGGCTCCGCCTGCTCGACCCTATCGGCCTCAATCATCTTACCAGCGGAGGTTCTCAGCCAGGCCACTCAATCCGCCTCCTCAGCAATCTCGGCGACCCCGTCAACAGCAGCACCATGCCCAGGCTCGATCTCAGGCCACTCAACCCTCCAAGCCTTCTCAGCCTGCTAAACAATCTCAGCCCTTTTGACTCTTCTCTCCAGGGCATAGCCAGTCATCCACCCTCGCTGCCTCTTCCACAGCCTATAGGGGGTCGTCTCACCATTTTCTCAAGCCGTTGGGAAGTCATCACGTCAGACCAGTGGGTCCTCAACATCATCCGCCACGGCTACTCTCTCAACTTCCAGACTCTTCCACCGGACAACCTTCCCGTAGAGTCTGCTTCACACTCCTCTCAAACCCCCCTCCTCCTGAGGGAGGTTCAATCCCTCCTCCTTCTCAATGCCATCGAAGAAGTACCTCCAGATCAAAGGGGTCAGGGATTCTACTCCCGCTACTTCCTCGTACCCAAAAAGACGGGAGACCTCCGTCCCATTCTCGATCTCAGGGACCTCAACAAGTGTCTGGTCAAGGAAAAGTTCAGGATGCTCTCCCTTGCCACACTTTACCCTCTTCTTTCTCAACACGACTGGCTATGTTCCCTGGACCTCAAAGAGGCCTACACTCACATCTCCATCCATCAGAACTCTCGCCGCTACCTGCGGTTCCAGGTGCTACACCACCACTATCAGTACAAAGTGCTACCGTTTGGCCTCGCTTCCTCCCCCAGAGTCTTCACCAAATGCCTGATAGTGGTGGCGGCCTTCCTCAGGTCTCACAACCTCCAGGTGTTCCCCTACTTGGACGATTGGTTGGTGAAAGCACCTTCATCTCAACTCGTGCTACAAGCTACTCATCACACCATCTCTCTCCTCCACCTCCTGGGGTTCGAGATCAACTACCCCAAGTCGCATCTGCTTCCCACCCAGCGACTTCAATTCATTGGAGCAGTTCTGGACACCACGCTGATGAGGGCCTTTCTCCCCTCCGATCGCAAGCAGACCCTGCTCCATCTCTGCCGTCAGATACTCATGCATCCCTCCATTCCTGCCCGACAGATGATGGTCCTCCTGGGTCACATGGCCTTGACGGTGCATGTCCTTCCTCTGGCACGTCTCCACCTTCGTACGCCTCAGTGGACTCTCGCCAACCAATGGTCACAGACTACAGATCTTCTTTCTCATCCCATCTCTGTGACATCATCTCTTCAGCAATCTCTCCAATGGTGGTTGAACTCCTCAAATCTTTCCAGGGGTCTACTCTTTCATCTGCCCCCTCACTCTATGATCATCACCACCGATGCGTCCCCCTATGCATGGGGAGCTCACCTGGGAGATCTACGCACCCAGGGACTTTGGACCCCGCAGGAGCGTCGTCATCACATAAATTTCCTGGAACTCAGAGCCATGTTCTACGCCCTAAAGGCTTTCCAACATCTTCTCTGCCCTCAAGTCCTCCTCCTGTGCACAGACAATCAAGTCGCCATGTACTACATAAACAAGCAAGGCGGCACTGGATCTCGCCCCCTTTGTTTGGAGGCTCTGCGCATCTGGACCTGGGCCACGGACCGCAATCTCTTTCTCAGGGCGGTCTATATCCAGGGCGAACAGAACTCTCTGGCCGACAATCTCAGCCGCATCCTTCAACCTCACGAGTGGACGTTGGACCCTCCGACTCTGCTCTCCATCTTTGCTCGATGGGGCACTCCGCAGGTGGACCTCTTTGCAGCACCTCACAACCATCAGCTGCCCCAATTCTGTTCCAGACTCTTTTCTCCTCACCGTCTGGCTCCGGATGCTTTCCTGCTCGACTGGAGGGATCGGTTCCTCTATGCCTTCCCTCCACTTCCTCTGATGTTGCGGACCTTGTCCAAACTCCGCAAGGTCAACGCCACCATGATTCTTATCGCCCCTCGGTGGCCCCGTCAACACTGGTTCTCCCTCCTGCTTCAACTCAGCTCCAGGGAGCCCATCCCTCTTCCTGTGTTTCCTACTCTGCTTACACAGCAGCATCAGTCTCTACTGCATCCCAATCTGTCTTCACTCCACCTGACAGCTTGGTTTCTCTCGGGCTGACCTCTCCGGAGAATCTATCTCAACCGGTCCGCCTCATTTTGGACGCCTCCAGGAAACCGGCCACTCTCCAATGTTACCATCAGAAGTGGACCAGATTCTCCTCGTGGTGTCTCCGGCATCATCAAGAACCCACCTCCTTAGCGGTGGAAACTGTCTTGGAATATTTGCTCTCACTGTCCAATGCTGGCCTCAAAACCACCTCCATCAGAGTCCACCTCAGTGCCATCACTGCGTTTCATGAGCCTATTCTCGGAAAACCCCTCACGGCTCATCCTCTGGTTTCCAGATTTATGAGAGGGCTCTTCAATATCAAACCGCCTCTCAAGCCTCCTCCTGTCGTCTGGGACCTGAATGTGGTTCTCTCAGCTCTCATGAAACCTCCGTTTGAGCCTCTTGCCACAACTTCGTTCAGACTTCTTACCTGGAAGGTGCTTTTCCTAATTGCCATCACCTCTGCCAGGAGGGTTAGCGAACTGCATGCACTAGTTGCCGACCCACCTTTCACGGTTTTTCACCATGACAAGGTTGTGCTGCGTACCCACCCTAAATTCCTTCCCAAGGTGGTCTCGGCTTTTCACCTTAACCAGTCCATTGTGCTACCCGTCTTCTTCCCTAAGCCTCACTCGCATCCTGGGGAACAGGCGTTGCACACACTGGATTGTAAGCGTGCCCTTGCTTACTATCTTGATCGTACCAGAGCTCACCGAACATCCCCTCAGCTATTTTTATCTTTCGATCCCAACCGTTTGGGTCATCCTGTCTCCAAACGGACACTTTCAAATTGGCTTGCTGCCTGTATTGCCTTCTGTTATGCTCGGGCCGGTCTCTCACTGGAAGGAACTGTCACGGCCCACAGAGTCCGAGCTATGGCTGCTTCTGTAGCTTTCCTCCGTTCCACGCCCATCGAGGAAATCTGCAAGGCGGCCACTTGTCCTCAGTTCACACGTTCACTACTCACTACTGTCTGGATGCGTTCTCCAGACGGGATGGACACTTCGGCCAATCTGTGTTACAAAATTTATTTTCCTAATGGCCAACCATCCCACCTCCCTCTTTGTTAGCTTGGAGGTCACCCATGTGTTAAGAATATGCTGCCTGCTTGTCCTGGGATAAAGCACAGTTACTTACCGTAACAGGTGTTATCCAGGGACAGCAGGCAGATATTCTTACGTCCCACCCACCTCCCCGGGTTGGCTTCTTAGCTGGCTTATACTAACTGGGGACCACGCACTCCTCCGTCGGGCGGGAAGGCACTCGCGCACGCGCGGTGCGGCCAACTAGAAACTTCTAGTTAAAAAGGTCCGTACCGAGGGCTCCGTCGGTGACGTCACCCATGTGTTAAGAATATCTGCCTGCTGTCCCTGGATAACACCTGTTACGGTAAGTAACTGTGCTCTCATGCATGAATACAAGATGTCCGGAGCGGTACTTGGAGAGACCTCCCAGGAAAGAGACTTTGGAATTCTGATCGACAAGTCAATGAATCTGTCTGCGCAATGTGTGGTGGTGGCGAAAAGGGCAAACAGAATGCTAGGAATGATAAAGAAGGGGATCACAAACAGATTGGAGAAAGTTATCATGCCGCTGTGCCGGGCCATGGTATGCCCCCCCACCTGGAATACTGCGTCCAGCACTGATCGCCATACATGAAGAAGGACACAGTACTACTCGAAAGGGTCCAGAGAAGAGTGACTAAAATGGTTAAGGGGCTGGAGGAGTTGCCGTACAGTGAGAGATTGGACAAACTGGGCCTCTTCTCCCTTGAAAAGAGGAGAGTGAGAAGGGGACATGATTGAAACATTCAAAATACTGAAGGTAATAGACTTAGTAGATAAAGACAAATTGTTCACCCTCTCCAAGGTAGGGAGAACGAGAAGGCACTCTCTAAAATTGAAAGGGGATAGATTCCGTACAAACGTAAGGAAGTTCTTCACCCAGAGAATGGTAGAAAACTGGAACGCTTTTCCAGAGGCTGTTATAGGATAAAACACCCTCCAGGGATTCAAGACAAAGTTGGACAAGTTCCTGCTAAACTGGAACGTACCAGGTGAGGCTGGACTCATTTAGAGCACTGGTCTTTGACCTAAGGGTCACGGCGGCAATTCTTATGTTCCTATGGAATGATCAAATATGCATTTATTACAGTTAATTTTAAGGAAACTTTTTTTTAAAAAAACAGCTTTACACCCTCCACAGAAGCTTATGGTCTTTTCATACTGTGTTATCGAAAGTTATCACATTTCTTATTTTATTCAGCTAAAAGAATCAGATAAAACCATTGCTTAATTTAGGGGTCCTTTTCTTAAGAAAAGGACCCCTTGGAGTACTGGAAAAATTTGCTGTTGCTGCCATGGGATATAAGAGCAAATTAAATGCATGGTAATTAAGCAAAAAGAATAATGAGCATCTTCTGTAAGCTCATATCCCACGATGCACTAAAGCGCATTCACTTTCTCATGGCAATATGGCTGATTAAAAAAAATTTGCTTTTAATATTTGCTGTTCATGTTCTAATGTATAATTATGTTTATTTACTTATGATTGTTTATATGTATGTAATTCGTAGACTCCTGATGCAGGCCGGGTGGCCGAAACATGATCATGTCGAGTCGTTGAGTTGCTTTGGATGTATGAGCTAATTTGGATTAATAAAGACCATTGGATTTATCAGATGAGTTGAAAGACACTTTTTTGTGCACCAATCTGATTGGACATTTCCACTTTGCTCTTGCCTGATTAAAAATCTTCAACAGTGAGAAGCTATATCCATGTGCTCAAAATCACTTTTTGCACAACAGGTTCAGCCATCAGAAAAAGGGCCTGATTGGGGGAAGGTTTCAGTATTTAGCTAAGGAGCACCTTGTTTGCAAATGCCTTACCTGTTGTTGATCCCCTCTGGCCGGAGAATTAAAATATTGGATGCCCAACCCCATCTCTCCTTCAGGTCTTACAAAAACAAGCTAGAGCAGCTCCAAACTTCTCTTCTGCTACCCCACAACTCACTTCATAAATCCTTTGGACCCATTATCATAGGAGCCAACTTTTCAAAATTATTGGGGGTGCTTAATCTCCGCCCCCAGACCCTGCCCAAGTTCTACCCCTGACCCCACCCCCACAACAGTACTATTTGTAAAGCCATTTTTTCCATTCATTTTTCATACACACACACAATATTATCTTTCTATATACCGATGTAAGTAACATGGTTTATTTTTGTTATTTTCTGATAAAATGGGAATAATATATTCTCAGGAATTTTATGCATTTTTGAGCTTGTAGGTTCAGTTGATTCCTTAGCGGCACTTGGTAAACACTTGAATCTACGGACTCCTCCATCTAAACTTTCAGTATCTCCGTTGTAAGAAATGTCTGGCTCTGTCAGTTATGTTTTCTCGTCTGCTAAAATCAACCAGGTGGACAGTATCAAAGTATGCTGCATAGCTTAGCATCTCATTTTGTACCTGATTTGAGACGTTGCCACACATGGTTTTCTGCCTTTAGCCTTTGTAAGACTTCTGTTCTGTAGCAGCCCATGTGGATATGATTGACAGCTGTACGCACTGGACCATAAGTCAGTGTGTGGTGCATTGGGGTGAATGGAATTACAAGGTTTGTTACGAGTTTTAGCCTTCACTGTAGTGTTCAGAAAAAAGATCCCACACAAGACCCTGACAAAAGATCTTCAGATACCATTCATAGCAAAAATGATGGAGAAAATAGTTTTTAATCAAGTTTCTGAATTTTTCGAGAAAACTGGAGCACTACACCCTCACCAAACAGGAAGGTCAGGAATTAGGAGCAAATATAACCATAAATACAACTATACTTAATGTAGTCACCAAGGTGAAAATATTTGGGGTCATATTGGACCAAAAGCTTAGTTAAGATCAAATAAATTCACTTGTAAGAACCTGCTTCTATAGGTTAAGGTTGATTAGATCAGTGGTTCCCAACCCTGTCCTGGAGGACCACCAGGCCAATCGGGTTTCAGGCTAGCCCTAATGAATATGCATGGAGCAGATTTGCATGCCTGTCACTTCCATTAAATGCAAATCTCTCTCATGCATATTCATTAGGGCTAGCCTGAAAACCCGATTGGCCTGGTGGTCCTCCAGGACAGGGTTGGGAACCACTGGATTAGATCACTAGCCGCTTTTCTTGATGAATCATCGTTGAATATTTTAATATATTCATTAGTCATATCAGAAATTGACTATTGCAACGCCTTGTACAAGGGATCTACCTTAAAAGAAATGCATAGACTGCAAATTCTCCAAAATACCACAATAAAAATAATTATGAAAAGAAAAAAATTTGATCACGTAACTCCCCTTTTTAAAGGAAAAGCATTGGTTACCCGTAAATCAGAGAATCACATATAAAATAGCATTACTCACACATAAAATATTAGTAAACCAAGCTCCTGCATTCTTAGAAAGATTTCTAATACCATCCATCCCCTCTAAGTCTTTAAGATCTGAAGGTAAATCCTTGCTAGTAGTCCCCTCGTTAAAATTCATTTATTCAAGGAGGGATGAGATTTTTTTCTGTTACAGCCCCTCAAATTTGGAATTCGCTCCCGATCAACATAAGAGAAGAAAAATTACTCTGCAAGTTTAAAAGTCTTCTAAAAAGTTGGCTTTTTAAGGATGCTTTTAACTGATTCATTTAAGTTTTAAGATTTTACATTGGTCAGAACACCGCCAAGTGAAAATTAAGTGGGTAACATTCCCCAACCTCTTCTTTCATTACCTGTCCCTTTTTATTTGGTTTTGAAGTGTATTTAAGTGGTTTTGAAGTGCATTTTGTCTCCTCCCTATTTCAAATGTATTATTTTATTACAATCAGTACTAATTGTCTTGTTTTTTGATTTTTATCTTAAAACTAATTTTTAACCAAATGTAAATCGCACTGGATTTGGATTTTGCGATCAAATCAAACGTATTAAATAAACTTGAATAAAACTTGAAGACTTTGCTGCTAGGACCAAAAGACTGGCTGTTAAATGTGTGTCTGTAATTAAAGACCATATGGCCTATCCAATTTGCCCGGCCATGCCATCTACTGTTCTTCCTTTCCCTTAGAGATCCTGTGTGCTTTTCCCATACTCCCTTGCAGTGGCCTAGTGAGGGCGAGAGGCGCCAGGGGCTGTGGTGCCCCTCCCCCACCCTCCTCTGCCCCCCCAGCCCCCATCTGCGCCTTCTTCGCCCCCCTTTCCTTCCCTGTACCTCTTTAATGTTCCTGGCGTGAGCAGTAACTCCATCATGCTGCTTGCACCAGCGTCTGCTCTTCCTCTGATGTCACTTCCTAGACGCAGGTCCAGGAAGTGACATCAGAGAAAGAGCCAACGCTGGCATGAGCAGCAAGTTGAAGTTGTTGCTCGTGCCCAAATAATCAAAATCACGAGTGCTGAAACTGCGAATACGGAGGGAGAAGTGCACTCATATCTGAACCAATCCCCCCCCCCAATATCCCAACCATAAGGAAGAGATAGTAAGGTGGGCATGTGATGTTGGTCAGAGAGAAAATTTGTATATTTAGAGCTTCAGCTATAGGTTATTTCTACGATTCTACTGCTTATGATTTCTATAGCATAACTAAATGCACACAGCAGTGTACACAGACAAATAGCGACAGTCTCTGCTCGACAGAGCTTACAGTCTATTTAAAATAGACATACAGGATAAATAAGGGACTTGGGAAGATATCTATTATGGGAATGATTAAAACAAACATTGGTACTGAACAGGTGAGGCTGCTTTTAATTTTTAACCCCCTTATTCACCTATTCAGTACACAGCTACAGATGCACTTTGAACTTTGTCTTCTGGCCCAATCAGCCTTCTCATTTGACCACCTTGAAGAAAGCTCGCAGTCAACTGTCTCTCTCTCTTTATGAATGCTTGCAACACTTGCTTCTAATTGCTTGTGACACCCGATGACTGATTAATCTGTCACAATACCATTTAATCATCTTATGCCGTTATCAGTCCCATCTTACATGGCTCCAAAAATACACCGAGAAAGGGGATAAGCTTTAATTAGAACTGTATTGTCGATTGGTTTTGAAGCAACATATAACCTGACATCAGATAAAGGCCACACCGGAAGGAAGCCTCTCTCTTTACTCAGGCTCAAAATAAATATGCTTTTATAGGCAGTTATTGGATTTTTGTGAAGACTGAAAAGTCATGATTTCAAAATTAAACAGCCTGGAGCTTAGGCCTTTAAATTGCAAACAGATGAATATGGATACAAAAATGGTGACAGACATAAAAATGAATGAGAGGAAACAATAATAATAATAATGAGACATTTTAGCATGGAATTAATTGGATTCTTTGTGAATCGAGGTGCTCTTTATTGCAATAAGATAAAGAATTCTATAGAGATATTATCATATATGTACCTTCAAGACCATTTAGAGCTCTTTATTGGTAACATCTGAAGATGACCTTGAAAGCTCTTTGACAACTTCTTTGGATCCAGGTTTGGGTTTTTGAGTTGGTTATTATTAAATTTTCCATGCTTTTTGCTGGGATTATTTTACCATCATGAAGCATCTTGCCTCAAAGCAGTGCTGGATCCCCCATCCCATGGACCTAACCACCCCAAAGAATGCATCCCCAGGCTTGCCCCCCCTCCCCTTGGTGGTCCAGGGTGCTCCTCTGGGGAGAGTGGTTGGGGGTCCAGAGCTCTTTAGACAGTAGTGATGCCCTCATCAAAATGGTACCCCTAGAGACAGTATTGCTTGACTACTGCTAGGGGTCGTATTTCCATATAAGGAAACATATGGAAATATGACCTCTAGTGCTAGTCACATGAGACTGCCACTAGGGACACCATTTTGATGATGGCACCAGAGTAGCCAGTAGCAATTGGGCATTGCTCCTACCTGAAGAGCCCTGCTCTCTAGACACCCCCTCCCCCGACTCCCTGGATCACCAATGATAATTCCAGTAGCCACTGGGAGGGGGGATGTTTAGGTCTGCGGGGAATGGACCCAGTATTGCAGACCAGGAGCATCGGGCCATAGCTTTGCATGGCCCAATGCTTCTGGGCCACAGGAATAATGCTGCCTGCAAAATGTCAAGATGGGAATCAGCAGTACCGGGATACCACAGATTCCTGAATCCCATGGGGTATTGCAGTATGGTAAAAGGCAAAACTTTACCGCACCTTGATGAATTCCCCCTTAGTGAAAAGAAATAGTTTCTCCAATGTGTTTTGAATGTGCTAGCTGTCGGTTTCATTCAAAAAAATGAAAAAGAGGCAAGAAAACTCAACTGTATAACAAAAGTTGAGTGACTAAAAAGAAATTTGTCAACAACAATAGAATAGTCACTCCCTATGCCTCAACGGCAAATAGTCTTAAGAAGGTACGTTAAACTGTTATTGAAGCTTATGCTCAGAGACATGAAGGCGAAAATACCGCCTCACCACCCAATCATCACATTGTTCAATACAGTGTCAAAACGATGGTATTGGTCACTATACGATTCAAAAAAGGCCAACCTGGCTATAACTTTATCAACTTGTGTACAAAGCGCTTAAAGAAGTAAAACTTAACTTCAGAAAGTCGCTGGTTCAGTTATAGCCAGGTTGGCATTTTTTGAATCATATAGTGACCAATACCATCGTTTGGCACTGTATTGAACAATGCGATGATTGGGTGGTGAGGCGGTATTTTCGCCTTCATGTCTCTGAGCATAAGCGTCAATAACAGTTTAACGTACCGTCTTAAGACTATTTGCCGTTGAGGCATAGGGAGTGACTATTCTACAGCTGTCAATTTCATAGTAACATAGTAGATGACGGTAGATAAAGACCCGAATGGTCCATCCAGTCTGCCCAACCTGATTCAATTTAAAATTTTTTTTTTTTTTTTTTTTCTTAGCTATTTCTGGGCGAGAATCCAAAGCTTTACCCGGTACTGTGCTTGGGTTCCAACTGCCGAAATCTCTGTTAAGACTTACTCCAGCCCATCTACACCCTCCCAGCCATTGAAGCCCTCCCCTGCCCATCCTCCACCAAACGGCCATACACAGACACAGACCGTGCAAGTCTGCCTAGTTCAATCTTTAATATTATTTTCTGATTCTAAATCTTCTGTGTTCATCCCACGCTTCTTTGAACTCAGTCACAGTTTTACTCTCCACCACCTCTCTCGGGAGCGCATTCCAGGCATCCACCACCCTCTCCGTAAAGTAGAATTTCCTAACATTGCCCCTGAATCTACCACCCCTCAACCTCATGGCATGCCATCTCATCTTGGTACTACAGTCAAACCTTGGTTTGCGAGTAACACAGTTTGCGAGTGTTTTGCAAGACGAACAAAACACTCGAGCAAACTTTAATTCGCAAACCGAGCGTTGACTTGATATGCAAGTTTATTTAAAATATTTTATTTGATCGCAAAATCCAAATCCAATGCTATTTACATTTAGTTAAAAATTAGGTTAAAAAAACCCCCCCAAAACAAGACAATTAGTACTATTTTAACAAAACAATACATGTAAGAAAGGGAAGGGAAAAAAGTTGAAGGATTAAATACAATTCGTAAACAAATAAAAAGGGGTAAGTAATAAAACAGGAGGTTGGGGAAGGTTACCCACCCCGGGAACCGGTTTTGCTTCTTCCCCGAGGCCAACGGTGCTGTTCCCTCCGTGACCAAGATCGCCTCCCTCCTCCCCCACTGACCGGCCATGTGCTTACTTTACCATCCGTACACCGGTGCTGAAAGTGCCTGCCGCTGGTTCTATGCTGGGCTGCTGCGGGGCCTTGAGCATCTGATCATCATCAGGGAGGTACTAAGAGAATAAGAAGAGTGTTCTAAATACTACAACTAGTGCATTTATTATAGTTAAATCCATTCTAATAACCATTGATCCTCAGTTCCTAGTTATGAATACCTAACTTACAACTATTTAAAATTATAACTTTTACCTGACATTACTTCTGATGCAGATCTCCGGCTGGGAGTTCCTGCTGGGAAACATCAAGTGAGGGAACTACCACCACAGAGCTACTTATATAGGAGGAGACTACCCGGTCACATGACCCCCAATGACCTATCCTCTGGGAGCTTGTTATCCAATTTAACATCCAAGGAATGGAATTAAATTGGAATGAAGTTAAATTAGAATCAATTGAGATAAATTGAATTAAATTAAAACGTACTGCTATAGTTGTAGTATTTAGAAAACTCTTCTTATTATCTTAGTACTTATATCTTCAACCTCCCTGATGATGGACTCAACTGAAACTCAGCTGGAGTTGGAGGCTTATAAGGAATTAAAATTGGAAAACTTAAAGGATTAAGAAGAGAGAACCTCAGAACTGATTAAGCATTTCTAATTGGATCATTAATATAAGGAACAACTGTCCTGGCCAAGCCTACAGATTACTACTCAAGGAGATATTGGGATTATAATTGACTCATTATCAAGTTAAGTGAGCTTCATTGGGCCTGATGGCTTCAAAACTTAATATCATTAAGAACATAAGAATTGCCGCTGCTGGGTCAGACCAGTAATCCATCATGACCAGCAGTCCGCTCCCACGGCGGCCCTCTGGTCAAAGACCAGTGCCCTGACTGAGACTATCCGTATCAGGGTACGTCTTTGTTCAGCAGGAACTTGTCTAACTTTGTCTTGAATCCCTGGAGGGTGTTTTCTTCTATGACAGACTCCGGAAGATTGATTGATGGACTCTACTTTAAAGCTTTAGATAGTACCTGTAGTTTTTCCCAGCCTATGATTTTGTTATTAGTAGCACCTGTTATTGTAGATTTTAAATGTAGATGAAATAAATTGTATTAGTTTTTGGGATATGAATTGAATTAAAGAAATCAATAAAATAAATATTTAATGTTATGTTATGGTATTCTTGGTATAGTATTTTAATGAATTAAATACCAGTAATTGACTATATTTACCCTATTTTGTATAGTTGTTTAAAAAAGGTTTGGACAAGTTCCTGGAGGAAAACTCCATAGTCTGTTATTAAGAAAGAGATGGGGGAAGCCACTACTTGCCCTGGATCGGTAGCATGG
Organism: Geotrypetes seraphini; assembly: GCF_902459505.1. Lineage (NCBI taxonomy): Eukaryota > Metazoa > Chordata > Amphibia > Gymnophiona > Dermophiidae > Geotrypetes > Geotrypetes seraphini. The sequence goes on from NC_047085.1 coordinate 18,659,487, forward strand.
AATGTTGCTACTCCTTGGGTTTTGGCCAGGTACTAGTGATCTGGATTAGCCACTGTAAGAACGAGCTACTGGGCTTGATGGACCATTGGTCTGACCCAGTAAGGCTATTCTTATGTTCTTATGTTCCTGGTCTTCAAAACCCTTTTTTATTGGTAGCAATAAAAATATGTGCTAATAGTCTAAAAAAAAGTCACATAAATATGGCGGGTAATACACTTCTCCCGCCGTATTCTTGGTTTCAGCAATCGCGGTTTCAATTATTCACGGTTTTTAGCTGGCTGGCATCTCCCCCCAATTACATCAGCTTGCATAGAGAAATTGCCGATTGCAAGCGTTGACAGAGAAAATCGCCGATTCCCAGCACTTTCTTCACCATGTGTTGCCTCTCCTTCAAGAACAGGCCAGGTCTCCCATCATGTTATTTGCGGTTTCACCATATTCACGATGGTTTTTAATAGAAAACAGCGAACAACATAGGAAAAAGTTATTTGCGGTTTTTCTGTATTCATGGGTCTGTTAATCCCCTATCACAGCGAATACGGAGGGAGAAGTGTAATTTCAAATCATGGACTCTACACGGCCCGTGTTTCGGCTATAGTGCCTGTATTAAGAGTCCCAAGTAATAAAAACAAACCACGAATGAAATCCAAATTCCACCAAAAGATAAGACCAACTATAAATGAAATCGAAATGCAGAATGACTGCTGCAACCTCACACAGAATGACGCTTCAGCTGTCATTATTCTTGGATCTTGCTGCTGTGTGTGTAGAGGGGACTGTCTCCTTCGAGGTTACCAGTATCACCACTGCAACCATCAAAACTTTGGTTTGCAAGTTACACTTGACATCCAGCTTCCAGCCTGCCATAGTGACTATCCCATTATGCAGGAAAGGCTGAGTTTTGCAGGCCCTGCTTTTGAGAGACCAGGGATCCTGCCCATTTTTTTTGCGACTCTCTTGCTGCAGCTTAATACGTGATTGTGCAATAATAGGAACAGAAGGATATTTCTATACAAAGCAAACCTTAGTCTCGGACAACACTGCCAGAATAATATACCACAAATGCTAAGTAATTTGTTGTTGTAATGTCAGGTACATTTAGGGCTATCAGCTTGGAATAGAAAGATGATGGGCTGTAGTTGGTGGTACTTGCAGATTAACTTTGCTGTGCAGTATTTTAACAAAATTAATGTAATTGCAATAATTCATAATGCATGATGGCTTATGATTCCACTAATTGCTCAGTTTCCCAGAACGCCACTAAAAAATAAAATGAATTTCTCATTAATTTTTCCCCCAGCTTAAATGATCTCATGGAGTTACGAGATCAGAAGTACAAAATTAATAAGCCTAAAATTAAAGAACCAGGGGATTTTTTTTTTCATAAGCTTTGCAGGGTTCTAGTTTTCTCATATTGAAGCGCACATCTGCAGTTGATAAATCATTATCTTTGAGTTGATAGCTGATGATTTAAGCCTTCTTATTTCTGTTAAAGCAGTAAAAATGCACCAAATGCTTAAGATCCCTTCTTAATTCTGATTTTTTTTTTCTTTCCAAGTAGCGTTTCCAAATACTCATTTTGTGCACACTGTGACACAACTGTCCTTCACTCATATACCAAGGTATATAAGCAATGATCTGTGGATTATTCCTAATGCAGGTCTTAATACTTGCATTGCCCCAAAGAAAGCTGCGTTCTTTAGTTCATGAAGTGCAATAGGCAAAGAGGACGTTGATGCATTTGGAAATTCTTTTTAAAGAGGCCAGTGGCACCCCAAAATAATTGAGATAATTTCTGTGTTTTTTTCTGCCACATTTTTTTAGGTTTCGGATTGCATTTGTTGGTACCCAATATTGATCAAACTCCTCTGTGTCCAGAAAAGAGTAATTTATTTTTAATTTAGCAACCCCCCCCCCCCCAAACATTTTGTAAAGATGGTTCCTATGCTTCAGGATCTTCTTTTTCCACACGTAATAGTGCTATTCCTGAACTTTTCTTCATTAGCACAGTGTCAAATTTTCATGCCTCAAGCTTTTTCCTCTGTGGAGATAGAAATTATAGAATGACACGGGGAAAAAATCTGTCCCTGTCACTGCCCCGTCACCGGACCACCGTCCCTTTCCCCGCAGCATCCGCCCTTCCCTCTCACCACCTCACCGCCCTTCAGCGGCCCGAGAATCTCCCTCCCTCCCCCTTACCTTTGTGGTGCGTTAGTAAAGAAACTTACTGAAGCCGGTGGAGACGGCCTGCAGTCGCGCGTGTGTGGGTGGAAGCTTCTTCGCTGATGCAACCGGAAGTTGCGTCAGAGAAGAATTTTCCGCCCCACACACACGCGACTGCAGGCAGGCAGGCTTCACTGGCTTCAGTAAGTTTCTTTACTAAAGTGCCACAAAGGTAAGGGGGAGGGAGGGAGGGAGATAGATTTGGCTGGAGGGAGAGAGGGGGCTGCACCATCGGTGACCGCGTGCCTTCCCTCCCTTAACTGCGGGGACAAGCCGCAGTGAACAATTCTCCCTCCCACCCCCACTGTTCTCTAATTCTGCCAGGGTCATGATTCCAGTGTTGGGCACAAAATATTATTTGTATATATTGTCCAGTGGATGATGCCTGCTACCTTATTCTGTTTTTTTGTATACATGCCTTCTGACATCAATATGTTGTATCCAGTGATAAAAGATCTGTGAACATTTACAGAAGTGTTTCTCAACTCGATCCTGGAGTACCCCTTTGCCAGTCAGGTTTTCAAGATATCCACAATGAATATGCATGAAAGACATCTGCATATAATGGAGGCAGTGTATGCAAATCAAGTTTATGCAAATTCAGTGTGGATATCCACAATGAATATGCATGAAAGACATCTGCATATAATGCAGGCAGTGTATGCAAATCAAGTTTATGCAAATTCAGTGTGGATATCCACAATGAATATGCATGAAAGACATCTGCATATAATGCAGGCAGTGTATGCAAATCAAGTTTATGCAAATTCAGTGTGGATATCCTAAAAACCTGACTGGCAAGGGGGTACTCCAGGATCGAGCTGAGAAGCACTGCAGGTCAGCACAACAAAATCTACATTTGCCAATTTTACTTGCTTATAGGCTACTATCCCCTTTTGACATTACTAAAGTCACCTTTTCTTAACCATTCCTTTGTTGGGATATGATGTTTTTGCTTTTTGAAGTAACTGTCTGTGTCTTTGTGCCTGGTTTAAAGCACAGATCTCAAAAGTAGTGAAGTCTGCTTGCTTCACCGTGCGAAAATTGTCTCATTTGAAGAATATCTTGTCAAATTGGGATTTGAGACAAGTATTTCAGGCACTAGTACTATCACAGATTACTGTAATGGAATCTATCTAGGTTTGCCTCAAGTACGTATTAAAGTGTTACAAATGATACAAAATTCAACTGCTCGGCTATTGGTGGAAGTATCTCGATACAAACACATTACACCTATTTTAAAAAGGTTGCATTGGTTGCCAATATTGTTTTGTATCCAATTCAATGTTTTAAAACTTGTCCAGCAACGTGTTTATGATGATCTGCCAAATTATTTGGCAAAATGCCTAATTTTATATACTCCACCAAGGACGCTGAGGTCACAGAATTGTTGGTTGTTAGACACAAAAAGGGGAATATTTTCCGATATGTACGAACCAAGAATTCATGTTTTTCTATAGCTGGAGCATTTATGTGGAATGCGTTGACTGGTACCTTATGGTTTTATAAAAATCTAATGCAATTTAGAAAGCTGCTCAAGAACCATCTATTTGTGCAGGCTCTTTTAAGCTAATATCCTGCTTTTTAAAGTTACTATTCTATCTTCCAAATGTCATCTTCTTTTGCAGCTAATTAGACCTGTTTTGCTTTATTGTAAACAAACCCAAAATTGACCCTGGGTACTCCACAGATCCAAGGAACAGACGAAAACAAAAACAACTGTGGAGAAGATGTCCAAGATGCAGGCTTTATTGAAGATACAATCTTTTAATCCACATGATAAAATATCTAGGACCCAAAGAATGGAAACTAAGGACCCAACATGGCCCTTTTTTCGACTACGCTGCCTTCCTCAGGGGTCCCTGAAAAGTCCTAAGTCAAAGAAACGTGGATCAAAGTCTAAATACAAAGTAAATCTTTGCATTTCCAAACTTCAAGCCTGTCCGAATGAAGCTTAATACAACTAAAACTAAGCTTTTGTGGTTAGGTCCAAGATTGGACTGTCTTCCTCCTACTGTAGCTCTGGTATCTGGGTCCTCCTTACCAACTGAATTCTCTGCTAAGATATTGGGAGTCCTTTTTGATTCCTCTCTCTCCTTTAAGGACCAAATAAATTCCTTGGTCATGAAAAGCTTATTTAGTGAATGCTGAGGAAGGTTAGACATCTTTTTCATCACCGTCATTTTTCTATCTTAGTTCAATCAATTATATTATCTCGTCTTGATTACTGTAACGCTATCTACCTGGGCATTGCAAAAATTTGTCTTCATAGATTGCAATTAATTCAGAATACTGCTGCGAAGATGATCTTTGGAAAACGTAAATTTGACCATGTGACCCCTTTGCTTCAGAGTCTTCATTGGAATTCAATTTAAATGCACTTGTATTTCTTTTAAAATTCTATATGGTATCTTTAATCCTCTTATTCCTTTGTTTTGGAATGTTTACCGATTCTCCTTTGCAAGAGGTAGCCAACAATTTAAACTCTCTCTCCTCCTTAAAAAGGGATTAAAGGAGTCAAGATCTTAAGTCAATCTTTAGTCTTTAAACTCTTTCAACTCTGGAATGATCTCCCCTTTTTTTTAAGGAGTTCCAGTTCAATTTTGCTATTGTCTTCTATTTATCATTTGTAAATCATTCCCTGTTTATTTAATTGCTGTAAACCGAGTCGAGCCTTCTCAGAATGATAACTCAGTATACAAAGTTAAGCTTTAATTTAAATACAGTCCTGCTCGAAGGTGATGTGTAAAGGAATGTCACTCAAATTCTTTGTGAAGTAATGGTAGTTGATGAATGGCTGAGATAATCTATAGGTTCAAATGATGCAATCTTATGATTTTTACTGACGTATGTGACTTCTTAAGATGTTCAAACCTCAATTGTGTATGTGATACTGTGAGTCGCCTTGGATAAAGGTGGATTAGAAATGTTTTAAATTAAAAAATAAAGATCCATTTCTTTCTCATTTACTCTTAATTTTGTAAAGAATATTTTCTCTTGTTTTGCAAAGCTCTATTAGTTTCAAGTTTCAAGTTTAATAATTTTTTTGATTAATCGCTTAATCATACTTCTAAGCGATGTACAGTTTAAAATTACATTTGTTGGGTGACAATACAATAAATAAGAATACTTAAAAGAAAAAACGATACAGAATACAATCAATTTTAACATACTCATAATATTAGGTAAGGAGGAATGAAATACAAATCTTTAAAGTAAAGAAAAAACATTAAGGGAAAAATACAGAAGGTTAACAAAATATAATAAGATAAAATTTAATAGGGTTATCAGATATTAAAATTAGTTTTCAAAGGCATCCTTGAAAAGGAATGTTTTTAAATTACTTTTAAATTTTCCGAATTCCTGTTCTTCCCTTAAAAATATTGGAAGGGCAGTCCAAGTCTGTGGTGCAGTAACCGAAAAAATAAATTGCCGTCTTGTATTAATAATTTTCACCGAAGGAATAGTTTTTGATTTTTTTTTTTTTTTGCCTCTGTGTTCTGGGGGACTCTTTATTCCTTCTGTGTGTGGTTTGCATGTCCAAGGAAGCAATTTGGGTTACAGTTGTTGCAATTCTTGCCATTCACCGTTATGAATCCAAGTAACACGGAGATGCTGTTCTTAGCAGACCTCAATGCAGTGTCACAGTAAATGATGGCAGAAAATGACCATCTGGTCACTTTCACTAAGAGAACTGCCATACAAGAATTCTCTTTTTCTATCTTTTTACTTTTCTGTCTTCTACCATCCTGGATAGAGGAGTATACAAGACCTTTCCTCCCCTTCCTTCCGACACATTTAATTCCGTCTAGTACCCATCTTTCCCATACCTACCCACAAATCTTTGCAGTAGCATGGCCATTGCCTAGGTATAACCCCCTTTCTTACCCAGATGCTGGGAAGAGGCACACAAAGTTATTTTTATTTGTTTAGACCAGAACTGGGACCAACTTAATAGCAGGAGTTCCCACTGCAAGCAAGTACCAGACACCCCCTCACTCCTTAAATAATGCAAACCATACAGTCCAACTATGTACAGATTCTCCTCCTTCACTCCAAGATGAGGTTCTCTAATTTCCAAACTCCAACATTAGTGATCATATGTTAGGCAGCAAATTAGAGGATGACATGGGGACAAATTTGTCCCTGCCCCCACAGGATCTATCTCCCATTCCCGCAAGTTCTTTTCCTGTCCCGGTCCCATCCCTGTGAGCTTTATCCTCATCTGCACAAGTCTCAAACACTTATGATTTTAAAGTGTTTGAGCCTTGTGCAGATGAAGACAGAGCTTGCAGGGATGGGACCAAAAATTAAAAAGGGGATGATTAACAAACCTAAGAATGTTATAATGCCTCTATATCGCTCCATTGTGTAACTTCATCTTGAGTATTACATTCAGTTCTGGTCGCCTTATCTCAAAATAGATATAGCGGAACTAGAAAAGTTCAGAGTAACCAAGATGATAAAGGGGATGGAACTCCTCTCGTATGAGGAAAGACTAAAACGGTTAAGGCTTTTAGCTTGGAAAAGAGATAGCTATTTAAAGAAGGAAAATGGGTGGACAAACTATGGTTTTCAATATTGCTACAGCAATAGTTTCAACAGAGGTATGGAAAGAGGGTAAAAATTGTAGATTGGGTGTTGATTTAGTCATAGAATATGTATGCTCATCCAGCAAGAATGCAGAAGCCGAAAAGAACAACGGAACCAACGTACAGAGAACAGGGCCAAACAACTTGTAGATCCATAACCTGAGAACAAGAACTGGGGCACTGATTTCTTTCAGTAGTCAGGTCATAAATTATAAAAACATAAGTATAGCCTTACAGGATCAGATCAAAGGTCCATCAAGCCCAGTAGCCCGTTCTCATGGTAGCTAATCCAGGTCACTTGTACCTGGCCAAAACCCAAAGAGTAGCAACATTCCATGCTACTGATCCAGGTCAAGCAGTGGCTTGCTCCATGTCTTTCTCAATAAAGACGATGGACTTTTCCTCCAGGAAATTGCCAAAACCCGTCTTAAACCAGCTACGCTATCTGCTCTTACCACAACCTCTGGCAATGTATTACAAAGCTTAATTATTCTCTGATTAAGAAAAATATTCCCTATTATTGGTTTTAAAAGTATTTCCCTGTAACTTCATCGAGTGCCCCCTAGTCTTTGTAAATTTTTGTTGGAGTGAAAAATCAATCCACTTGTACACATTCTATTCTACACAGGATTTTGTAGACTTCAATCATATCTAATCTAATCTAATATTTGTGTGTCACGCAAACCTAAAAAGGCTCAAGGCGACTTGCAGTGGGAAAAGGGTGTCTTGGGGCATAGAGGGAAGGGAGAGAAGAAGGTCCTAATCATACTAAGTTTGATCTTTCTGCAGCATTTGATGTAGTCCATCATGGTATTCAGTTGCTTTCAGATATTGGTCTCCACCAGGTAGTTTTGGACTGGTTCTCTAAATTTCTTCTGCATTGTTCTTATTCAGTGAATTTTGAAGGTAATACTTCTAACTCTTGGCAGTCTCCCCGTGGGGTTCCTCAGGGTTCTCCACTCTCTCCAATTGTATTTAATCTTTATATGACTACCTTGAATATCCTTAAGTTGTCATCCTGGGAAACTTTATTCACTTATACGGATGATATTTTCATATTGATAGAGATAGATCTGGATACTACTGACCTAGTATCTAAAGTGAATCTCTGTATATCAAAACTTTAAGCCTGGGCTCAGTCGGTCCGGATGAAGCTTAATACAACTAAAACCAAATTATTATGGTTAGGCCCAAAATTGGATTGTCTTCCCCTTTCTGTAGCTTTGGTTTCTGGATCCTCCTTACAGATTGAGTTTTCTGCCAAGTTTTGGGAGTCCTCTTTGACTCCTCTCTCTCTTTTAAGGATCAAGTTAACTCTGTGGTCAAGAAATGTTTTTTTAACCTGCATTTGTTGAGGAAGGTCAGACACCTCTTTCATCATCGTTATTTTTCCATATTAGTTCAATCAATTATATTATCTCGCCTCGATTACTGCAATGTTATGTACCTCAGTACCACAAAAACTTGTCTTTATAGATTGCAACTGATTCAAATTACTGCTGCGAAATTGACCTTTGGGAAACGTAAATTTGATCACGTGACTCCGTTGCTCCAGAGTCTCCATTGGCTCCCGGTTTATTTTAGAGTTCAACTTAAATGTGCTTGTGTTGTTTTTAAAATCCTATATGGTATCTTTACTCCTCTCCTTCCTTTATCTTGGAATGCTTGCAGACTTTCTTTTGCAAGAGGTAACCAACAATTTAAATTATCTCTTCCTTCCAAAAAGGATTAAAGGAGTCAAGATTTTTAGTCAATCTCTGATCTTTAATTTTCTCAACTTTGGAATGATCTTCCATTTCTTTTAAGGAGTTCTGGCTCACTTAAAATTTTTTTGCAAGTCTTTAAAAACTACTTTATTTGCTAAACACTTTAAAAATTAATTTCCCGAAATTTAGTCATATTTTTTATGGGTTTTATTTGTTAAGTTAATTATTGTAAACCGAGTTAAGCTTTCTTAGAATGATGACTCAGTATATAAAGCCAAGACTTAGATTAGATTAGATATTAGTTATCAAAGAGTAGAGTTTTCATTTTCCTCCCCTCAGCCGTCTTTTTTTCCAAGCTGAAGAGCCCTAACCTATTTATTCTTTCCTTATACAAGAGGAGTTCCATCCCCTTTATCATCTTGATAGCTGGGAGATATCCTTTAGTACAGTGAGTGGTGATGAATGTGAAAACAGTATACAATTAAGCTTGTATGTGTGATGGCTGGAAAATATCCGTACTAGAACAGTGCAGAGCAGAAGTAAGCAGGGAGACAGAATGGGACAAATGGTTCTTTTGGCCCTGATTCTCTAAAAGACGCCTAAAATTAGGCACCTAATTTATTTAAAAGATTAATTGGCACTGATAAACTATTAGCTCTTTATAATTAGCTTAAGTTAAAATGAATTGTGTGGTAGGCGCCTAGCCCAAAGCATTTACCAGAAAGTAGGCGTGGTTAGGGGGCAGATCATGGGTGTGTTTTGCATGTAGGCGCCTAAAGTAGATTTAGGCAGTGGTATTCAGGCCAAGAAAACCCTGGCATAAATAAGGTACACCTAAGTCCATTTTAACTTCCACTAGGTGCAATTCTATACACAGCGCCTCACTTAAGATTGAAGTACGCCATGTGCAGTGTATAGAACTGGGACCTTTAGGCATGAACTCTGGGCTCCTTTTACAAAGGTGTGCTAGCGGTTTTAGCGAGCGCCATCCGCTACCGCCTCCTTTTAAGCAGGCGGTAGTTTTTCGGCTAGCACGCGCTAATCTTATGTGTGCGCTAAAAACGCTAGCGCACCTTCGTAAAAGGAGCCCTCTGTTTTACCATATGAGTTGGTTGCTTGTCATAATATATTGAGATTGGAGGTGTACCGTATTTTCACGCATATAACGCGCGCGTTATATGCGTTTTTACCTACCGCGCATACCCCTTGCACGTTATACGCGTGAGCGCGGTATACAAAATTTTTTTTACATAGTTCCCACCCCGCCCGACGCCCGATTCACCCCCCCCAGCAGGACCGCTCGCACCCCCACCCCGAACAACCGCTCGCACGCGCTCCCACCCGCACCCGCAACCACGATCGGAGCAAGAGGGAGCCCAAGCCCTCTTGCCCGGCCGACTCCCCAACTCCCCGACAATATCGGGCCAGGAGGGAGCCCAAACCCTCCTGGCCACGGCGACCCCCTACCCCCACCCCGCACTACATTACGGGCAGGAGGGATCCCAGGCCCTCCTGCCCTCGACGCAAACCCCCCTCCCTCCAACGACCGCCCCCCCCAGCCGACCCGCGACCCCACTGGCCGACCCCCACGACACCCCCACCCCCCTTCCCCGTACCTTTGGTAGTTGGCCGGACAGACGGGAGCCAAACCCGCCTGTCCGGCAGGCAGCCAACGACGGAATGAGGCCGGATTGGCCCATCCGTCCCAAAGCTCCGCCTACTGGTGGGGCCTAAGGCGCGTGGGCCAATCAGAATAGGCCCTGGAGCCTTAGGTCCCACCTGGGGGTGCGGCCTGAGGCACATGGGTCCAACCCTACCACGGAGAGTCGGGGAGGGCGAAAGGAGAGTCGGGTGGCCAGAGGAGAGTCGGGACGGGCGAAAGGACAGTCGGGCTGCATGCGCGGTATACCCGTGAGCGCGGTATACAAAAGTTTTTGTACATAAAATCGTGATTTCTGCGCGCTATACCCGTGTGCGCGTTTTACACAGGTGCGCGTTATCTGCGTGAAAATACGGTAAGTCATTAACATCTAGAGTCTAGATTCTAGAGTCTAGATTCTAGACATTTCCATTAACTGTGCCCAATATATAGCGTGCTTTTAAGCGGGAACCTGAAGCACTAGGTGGTAAAGGGGGTAAATTCAAGAAACAACACCAAAATGTAGACGCTGGGATGATGCATGCTAAGCATGAATTCTGTAATGAGAGTTCTGCTCGGAACTTCGTTAAGGAATACTAGCGTAAGTCTACAGTTTCGTGCCTAACTTTAGGCGTGAACACGTACACCATCTCAAAGGCTGGTGTGAGTGATTGTGACTAACTGTTGGCAATTAGACGCATAATTGTAACCTGTGCACCACACTCCCTGGGGCAGCCATGTGTCTTTCCCCCGCCCCCCACCCCCCATGTCCACACTTCCTTGGAAGATACACGTGATGGAAATGGCATGACACAACTTCTAGAATAGTGACTAACAATATTGGTCACACAAATGCTAATTGGTGTAAATTAACATCAAGATCAAGTTAAACCAATAATTGGCTGTTAATTTAATACAGTGGAACCTCGGAATCCAAACACCCCAGAACTCGAACGACTTGGAATCTGAACTGTTTTTTTCTTAATTTTTGCCCCGGAATCTGAACACTGCTTTGGAATTCAAACTGCAAGCAGAGCTACCCCTATGATGCAGCTTCCTGTTTCCGCCTGGGAGGGAAGCTTTGGGCTGAGCACCACTTTCAGTTGCCATTGCCGATCTTGTAGTCTATGCCGGTGGGGGTCCCGATCTTGCTGTCTTTGCTGGTGGGGGTCCCCATCTTGCTGCCTATGCCAGTGGGGGGTCCCGATCTTGTAGTCTATGCCGGTGGGGGTCCCGATCTTGCTGTCTTTGCTGGTGGGGGTCCCGATCTTGCTGCCTATGCTGGTGGGGGTCCTGATCTTGCTGTCTTTGCCGGTGGGGGTCCCCATCTTGCTGCCTATGCCAGTGGGGGTCCCGATCTTGCTGTCTTTGCCGGTGGGAGTTCTGATTTTGCTGACTTTGCCGGTCTTGCTGTCTGAGTTTGTGGGACCAAGGAATGGATTAATCCAGTTTCTATTATTTTCAGTGGGAAAAATTGTCTTGGAACTCGAACGGGGTTCTGGAACGGATTAAGTTTGGATTCCAAGGTACCGCTGTAATTGATTGTTAATTGGAGTTAAACTGTGTTATTGGAGTTAAGCTGTATTAAGCTGCTGTTATTTTAAAACTTGTGAATGCAAATGTGTGTGCTAGACATAAATTTACATTACATTAGTGACTTTTATTCCGCCATTACCTTGTGGTTCAAGGCGGATTACATTAGAAGTTATCTGGACAATTCCAGAAGAGATTACATAGTTACTTTGGAGGATTGAGATACTTCCTGTGGAGTTAGTTTGTGTTGATGGATTTCTTGAATAGCAGGGTTTTAATTTCTTTTCAGAAGGTTTTGTAGTCTGGTGTCGTCATCAGTAGACTGAATAATTGGTGGTCAAGTTTCGCGGCCTGCATGGCCAGTAGGCCATCGTACATTTTTTTGCATTTGACGTCTCTGATTGGGGGGTGCGTGAATGGTGTTTGGGTTCTCTTTTGCCTGGTTGTGTCAGTTTGGATAAGGCGGTTGTTCAAGTAGGCTGAGCTGTCTCCATTGATTGCTTTAAATCAGAGGTGTACAACCTGCGGCCCAAGGGCCGCAAGTGGCCCTGTGAAGTATTTTGTGCGGTCTTGTTCGAGGGCGATGCAGTGTTTTCCTCTGCTGCCCCCGGATGTTTACTGTCTTGCCGCAGCGTTTGCGCAGCCCCAGAAACATTTTTTTCGGCCAATGCGGCCCAGGGAAGCCAAAAGGTTGGACACCGCTGCTTTAAATAGTAGACAGTAAATTTGAATTGTATTCTTGCTTGTATTGGGAGCCAGTGTGAGTCGAGGTATGCGGCGGTGATGTGGTCGTATTTCTTCAGCGAATAAATCAGTCTCAGGGCTGTGATTTGTACTGTTTGTTGTTGTTTTATCATGACTGCGGGGCAGAGGAGATAGAGGATGTTGCAGTAGTCTATAAGTCCTAGGACTAGGGATTGGACCATGAGCTGGAATTGTTTTCTGTCAAAGAATTTTCAGACTTGCCTTAAGTTTCTCATGACCACAAATTATTTCTGTATTGTTTTGTTGATTTGAGATTGCATGATGCAGCTTCTGTCTATCATCATTCCAAGAAGTCTTAGGGTGGGTTGAGTGGGGTATGTGATTGAGTTTATTACTAAGTTTGTTATGGTTGGGGTTTTGTTTGTTTCAAGAAGTATAAATTTTGTTTTGTCTGGGTTCAGTTTTAGTTTGGGTTCTTTCATCCATATAGCCACCGTTTCTAGTATTCTGTGTAGTTTGTCTGTCATGGAGTGTGTAGATTGATCAAAAGGAAGGAGGATGGTGATATCATCTGCATAGCTATAGGAAGTTAAGCCTAATTTGTCTAGGCAGGTGCCAAGGGATGCAGTGTAGAGATTGAAGAGAGTTGGGAATAAAGGCGATCCTTGGGGTACGCCGCAGGGGTTGGACCATGGTTCTGATTTTTCTTTGTTTGTTTTTACTCTGTAGGTCCTGGACTGCAGGAATCCTTGAAACCAAGTGTGCACTTTTCCTGAGATTCCTATTGTTTCTAGTATTTGTAGTAGAATGTCATGGTCTACCACCCATGTAGCTTCCCTTCCCGATCCAGCATTGCCTCTTTTCTCCTTATCTGTTCAGCATCTGAAGATCTCATTGGGTGCACAAGTTTATAAATCTGGGTGGAAATGAGTTGCTCAAGTCGCACAAAATGTGACATCGAGAAAAGTAGAATTTGAAATTTGCCATCCTTATTCTCAAATGACTCCTGTGACCTCTAGTCGTCATCTTCTTAATTAGTTGATGTTCATTTTACACCATGTGAGAGGGCTCAGCTTAGTTGCAAAATATTGATAAATCACACACTTCAATTATTCCAACATCTGAATTTCAGCTATGAATTATTATTGTTAAGTTTTAGTTTGGTTTTTTTAAATCTTTATTTAATAATTTTAATTTAATACAATAATCTTACTACAACACATAATCATCATTGAATGTAATTCACAATCTTAATAAACTAATAAAGATAATGCAGCTTATCTATCCTACTATTAAAACAATCCCATCCCCTACCTCCCCCGCCCCCCTCCCAGGAGACCTGGGATCTCTATAAGAATAGGATAATATACCTTTCAATTTTTTCATAGTGCTTCTTTTTCCCATTTGAGTATAACTCTCCCATATATCATTAAACTTTGCCCATTGGTTTGTTAAAAGGGCCGATAGTCTATATTCTCACAGACTATTCCCAGACATTCCCTCATATCTCTTAATGTGGTTATGTCTCACATACGCCATTGCTGAGCTAATGTCAATCTGGCAGCTATAAATGCCAATTCTGAAAGTTTAGATTGAGAGGATGTTAAACTTTCTATTCTTAGTCCCCCAAAAAAATAAAAATAAAAGAACAAGAGGACATTCGGAAAATTTGAAAGGGGACAGATTCAATACAAATGCCAGGAAGTTCTTCTTTACCCAACGGGTGGTGGACACCTAGAATGCGCTTCCAGAGGACGTAATAGGGCAGAGTACAGTACTGGGGTTTAAGAAAGGATTGGACAATTTCCTGCTGGAAAAGGGAATAGAAGGGTATAAATAGAGGATTACTGCACAGGTCCTGGACCTGTTGGGCTGCCGCGTGAGTGGACTGCTGGGCAAGATGGACCTCAGGTCTGACCGAGCAGAGGCATTTCTTATGTTCTTATAACAATGCTGTTTCGGCATTCAGCTTAAGTGAAGTCTGAGTTAATCTGCTCACATAGTCAAATACTTGTTCCCAAAACCTCTATTGTTATTTTTGGTTCAATGTAGAACCATGCTTGAGTACCTGATTGTAAAAACCGCTTAGATAACCTTGATAGGCGGTATATAAAATCCTAATAAAACTTGAAACTTGATCTCATAGGGCTCCTTTTACTAAGGTGCACTAGTGTTTTTAGCACACGCAGCAGATTAGCGTGCGCTACGCGGCTAGAACTAATGCCAGTTCATTGCTGGCGTTAGTGTCTGGCGCGCGCTATTCCACGCGTTAATGCCCTAAAGCAGCTTAGTAAAAGGAGTCCATAGTTCACTGTGTGCTTTCCAAGAATAAAGACATACAATCCAGTAACTTCAATATACGGTACTACTCATTTGCTGTGGCATTCCTGACGATATAAATCATATCCTGAAATAACAATTAGCCTGGATATATTGACCCAGATAAAAATACACACAGAGTCTTCGATGTGCATTTTCTGAAATGCAAGAACTTGAACTCAGTGGAAGATGAGCTTAAGCAGTTATACCTTCTGACAAGAAGGAGACATAATCAGGCCCAACTTTTCTCTGCAAACAAGAGACGCACTGGACTGGCATACAGAACGGGAAATCACTCAGGGACAAATTGAATAATGCTTTCAGATCAATCGTGCTGCAGTCTAGTCTATCGCTTTGTTTACTCAACTATGAAGCTCTCTGCCATGCATGAGTGCGAAAGAAGAAAAGGAAATCTGCAAGTCAAACTATTCCCTTCCTTATTTAAAAAAAAAAAAATAAATGACTGGCTGAAGAACATTCTCTTTTTTTTATTCCTCTGCCTGCAAAATCTTCTACTCAATTTTATCTCAAATCTCTAGGTTGCTGAATTTAATGAAATACTCAGTATTCAGTGAGGAGGAAGTAATTCTACGAGGTGGTGCCTACATTCATAAAAATTAGTTTCAAAATTAGAGTTAATAGTGTCATTAATGAGCTTTAACTGGCTCATGATTTTTTTAAAAAGTAATAAATTAAGGTTAATTGGGTGGTAGGTACCTACACCCAAGTACCTAACACCAGGTAGGTGTTGTTAGGGGGTGGATTGGAGGCATTATTTTGAGTTAGGAACTGCTAGGCATCATTAGGCGCCTCAATATAGGCGAGGTAAACCCTGGCCTACAATGTAGGGCTCAATTCTATTAGTGATGCCTAAATGCCTACAATACATATAGATGTGGCAGATCTCTCAGATTAATGGGGCTGAGGGATACCCCAGAGGTTGGTGGACCAACAATTTAGTCGTGTTTGTGGCTAAAATGCACTCCAATTCTCCCCAAACTTCTCTCCATGTAGTAAAAGTCCCCTACTGGAAGGCTTGAAAATTAATAGTTAATAATAGACAGGCACAATAAATTCAAAGGCAACAAGGTAATTAGGAGACTGTTCTTAAGAACATTAGAATTACCATACTGGGACAGACCGAATGTCCATCAAGCCCAGTATCCTGTTTTCAACTGTGACCAACACAGGTCTCAAGTACTTGGCAGAAACCCAAAGAGTAGCAACATTCCAGAGCTGAGATTGTGATGTCATAATGCCTCATTCCACCAATACCTAAGATCTAACCTCATCAGTGATGTTACAATGGCTGGATTGTCCTATACTTGGCTCACATAAGAACTACCATACTAGGACAGATTGAAGGTCCATCATGCCCAGTATCCTATTTCCAACAGTGGCCAACCCAGGTCCCAAGTACCAGGCAGAAACCCAAAGAGTAGCAACATTCCAGAGCTCAGATTGTGATGCCATAATGCCTCATTCCACCAATGCCTGAGAGCCAACCTCAGCAGTGATGTCACAATGGCTGGATTGTCCTTTACTTGACTCACTTAAGAGCATAAGAGCTAACAAACTGGGACAAGACCGATGGTCCAGGATCCTGTTTTCCAACTGTGACCAACACAGGTCTCAAGTACTTGGCAGAAACTCAAAGAGTAGCAACATTCCAGAGCTGAGATTGTGATGTCATAATGCCTCATTCCACCAATGCCTAAGATCTAACCTCATCAGTGATGTCACAATGGCTGGATTGTCTTATACTTGGCTCACATAAAAACTACCATACTAGGACAAACTGAAAGTCCAACAAGCCCAGTATCCTGTTTCCAACATTGGATAACCCAGGTCCCAAGTACGAGGCTAGATCCCAAGTAGTAAAACAGATTTAATGCTTCTTATCCTAGGAATAAGCAGTGGATTTTCCCAAGCCATCTCATCTTAAATATACTGTTTGTACTTGAATATAAGATGATCCGAATATAAGTAAAGGTACCCTTCCCCCCAAAAAAAAGGAGGAAAAAGGTTAACTCAAATATAAGCCTGGGGTGATGGTGGCTTAATATTCATGTGCACCCAGCCCCCCCAGACTCTATACCCTGTCCCATCTCCTTGACCTGTACCCTGTTCCCCCTCTCTCCTGATATCCTGCAGGCCTCCACCAAGCCTAGTAGTCCAGTGGTAGGCCGGGACAGGAGGGATCGCTCCCATCTCCTGTCCCGGCTGACTCTGACAATTTTTTTAATTCCCTCCCGCCTCTCCCATGTACCTTTTTAATCTTTGGTGGTCCAGCGGTATACCAGGCAGGAGCAAACTTTCTAAGCTCCTGCCCCATGCTGAGCCCCTCCATGAATGGCTGCTTCGAGTTCTCGCGGTACACCAGGCATGAGTGAGCTTAATGCACATCTACCCAGCCCTGAGCTGCTCCCTGAATGGCTACCGCCAGTTCTCATGAATCCTGCAAAAAGCTCCCTCCTGCCTGGGTACACCACTGGACTGCAAGAACTTGCAGCAGCCATTCAGAGGGAAAGCTCGTTCCTGTCCAGTACACCGCTGGACCACCAGAGATTAAAAAAAGGTACGCAGGGGGAAGTTGAGATGGAGGTATAAAAATTGTCAGAGTTGGCCGGGACAGGAGACGAGAGGGATCCCTCCTGTCCCGGCCCACCAGGTCATACGGCAGGCCAGGGGAGGACTGCAACAAGACCGGGAGGGGGGGACAGGTGGGTGCTGATCTGAATATAAGACAAGACCCCCTTTTTGGACCTTTTTTTTTTACCCCAAAATCTCATCTTATATGCGAGTATATACGGTAATAAAACTCCTTTTATTGGACTCTTTAATAATGTAAAGGAATAAGACAAATAGTCAATGTGAAATAGTTACAATAGAATCAGTCTCTGTGGAATGGTGACTCTTGTCCTCACCTGAACAGTACTCTCTACTTGCAACTCATGCATCTTTCACACCTTCTTGCAGACTTTATAGCTGTAACAATCTTTACCATCCTGTGCTGCCTTAATCTTCTTGATATTAGTTGGTAGTCTTCCTTCTTTACCAGTGAAAGTGGTCTTAAGGGCAGTGGTATTTTTCTCCTTTCTCTGTGGAAAACGGTGCTTCTTTGGTCCACTCACACTTGTATCCACTCTCTCACTCCTTTATAGCTCTGTCCCCATCGATGCTCTTAGATCAATTAGTACCCATGTTGGGTCCTATCTGCTGTCTCTTTAAGGTATTAGTGTGTGGTTCAGTGGTTAGAGCTACAGCCTCAGCACCCTGAGGTTGTGGGTTCAAATCCCGTGCTGCTCCTTGTGACCCTTGGGAAGTCACTTAAACCCCTACTGTCCCAGGCACATCAGATAAAATGTAAGCCCACCAGAACAGATAGGGAAAAGTGCTTGAGTACCTGAATGTAAATCAGTTAGGCTATAAGTGGTATATAAGTACTAAAAATAAATAAATTGCTTCAAGCTTCCATATCCTTTCCCTATAAGAGTTGTCTTTGGAAACAAGATTCAAGTTTTATTCATATTTGATATACCACTCATTTGGGGGGCTTTTAAGTGGTTTATAATTTATAAAATGCTAAATAAAGTACCATATATACTCAAATATAAGTCGAGACCCCCAGAAAAGGAGAAAAAATGGTTGACTTGACTATAAGATGGGGGCTTAATATTCACTTGCCCTGCCAGGATCTGCACCCAGCGCCCCTTCCCTCCCTCCCTCCCCTGCCAGGCTCTGCACCCAGCCTCCTTCCATCTGTGTTCTTCCAAGGCTCTGCACCCAACCCAACTCACTCCCTGCTAGGTTCTGCACCCAGCCCCCTTCCCTGCCAGGCTCTGCACCAAGCCCCCCTCATTCCCTGCCAGGCTCTGCACCTTATCTCCCCCTCCCTCACTGCCCTGACCTGAATTTGGAATGGCTAGCAGGTTTTGCTGAGAGGAGCAAAGAGTTTGTTGTGGTGTATATAAAATGCAATTCAGTCTGTAGTCTCTCCCACTGCGAATCAAGATCAAGAGTCACTGTTATGGGGATTTGAGAGGAGGATCAGGAAGGAAAAAAACCTGATATTCAGCCTTTTACTACTGCTACTTATTTCTAAAGTACTGCTAGATGTATGCAGCGTTGTACATTAAACCTGTAAGAGACAATCCCTGCTCAGTAGGGAATTCTCACAGAGTAAATGATAAAACAGACATGGGTACTTTACAAGTGAGTGGACGTTAGGGGTTGAACCTCACGGTATAGTGGTATATAAGAAATAAAAATAAATTAAAATTAAAAGCAGCCTCAAAACAAAAAGTGGGCTTTTAGCCTGGATTTGAATAAATGGAGCTTGACATACTGACTCAGGCAGTCTGTTCTAGGCATGTGGTGCAGCAAGATAGAAGTGACGGAGTCTGGAGTTGGCAATAGAGGAGAAGGGTACAGATTAGAGAATGACACGGGGAAAAAATCTGTCCCCGTCACTGCCCCCTCTCTGGACCACCGTCCCGTCATCGCCGTCCCCTTCACAAACCCTTCCCCCCCCCCCCCGCCACCTCACCGCCCTTCAGCGGCCCAAGAATCTCCCTCCCTCCCCCTTACCTTCGCGGAGCTTTAGTAAAGAAACTTACTGACGCCAGCAAAGCCTGCAGAGCTTGTGTGTGGACGGAAGCTTCTCCTCTGATGCCCACACACACGTGACTGCAGGCAGGCAGGCTTCTCCAGCTTCAGTAAGTTTCTTTACTAAAGCGCCACAAAGGTAAGGGGGAGGGAGGGAGATAGATTTGGCCCTAAGGAGGGAGGGGGGCCGCGCGCCTTCCCTCACTTAACTGCAGGGACAAGGTCATTCACTGCTCCACGGGGCAGTGGATGGCCTTGTCCCCATGCCCGCAGTGAGCACTTTTTCCCCCTCACCATTTCAACGGGTTACCTGCGTCTAGCCGCAGGTAACTGCCACCGTGTCATTCTCTAGTACAGATGAGAGTTACTCGATGAAGAGAGTTTCTGGGTAGGAATATAAGGAGACAAGAGAGGAGGGATACTGAGGAGCTGCAGAGCGAATGCACTTGTATGTCAGTAAAAGGAGTTTGAACTTATGGTGACTCGATAGGGTAGTAGGAGCCAATGTTTGTTTCTTAAAAGCGGGGTGATATGGTCAAATTTGGAAACTTTTTCAGGGTATATTCTCTTTTCAGTAAAACACATTTAGTAGGCAATATAGTACAGTAGAACCTCTGGTCACAAACGCTTCTGAATGCGAACAAATCGGTTCCCGGCCCAAAAATTTGCACAAATTTTGCACCTGGTCACGACCACACATTTGGGTGCTGAACAAACACAGCCCCACCCATGTTTTGTTGTTTTACGTACATGTACCTAACTAAGACGCACGTGTTCAGTCGGTTCATAGACAACAACGCGGAAGACAAAGGCGCGCGCCGACAACTGAGCGCAAGACGGAGGCGCGCGCCGAAGAAAATTACTGTTTTTAGGGGCTCCGACGGGGGGTTTTGTTGGGGAGCACCCCCAGTTTACTTACTACAAATCGTGCCGGCGTTGTGGGGATTTGGGGGGTTGTAACCCCCCACATTTTACTGTAAACTTAACTGTAACTTAACATTTTACTGTAAACTTTTTCCCTAAAAACAGGGAAAAAGTGAAGTTTTCAGTAAAATTTGAGGGCTTAGAACCCCCCCAAACC
This sequence comes from Geotrypetes seraphini, assembly GCF_902459505.1. Lineage (NCBI taxonomy): Eukaryota > Metazoa > Chordata > Amphibia > Gymnophiona > Dermophiidae > Geotrypetes > Geotrypetes seraphini. The sequence continues at coordinate 18,679,893 of NC_047085.1, forward strand.
TCCCACAACGCCCCCACAATGTGGCGCGATTTGTCACGCCCCCCCCCCCCGGTCGGAGCCCTAAAAACAGTAATTTTCTTCGGTGCGCGCCTCCGTGCTGCGCTCAATTGTCTGCTCGCGCCTTTGTCCCGGCGCGCTTTTGACCTGACACCATTCAGTCTCACAAGTTTCAAGTTTATTAGGATTTTATATACCGCCTATCAAGGTTATCTAAGCGGTTTTTACAATCAAGTACTCAAGCATTTTCCCTTGTAATTGGTTTCGGTCCGACGTGCATTCATTCACTGCAAAATCTTTGTGCTGTATTTTTACATTAATTTTGCAATTAAGCATGGCCTCTAAATTAGGTTCAGGTCACCTCTAGAGTTTTGGAACGAATTATGGTCGTGACCAGAGGCACCACTGTATGTGTGTATTGGGGGCAGCATGGATTGAGTAAATGTCATGTCATTTCTGGCTTCTAACTTTGGAGAATTCTTGGAGCTACTACTATATTTCATTTCTATAGCACTGGTCCCTGCTCAGAAGAGCTTACAATCTAATTTGGGCAGACAGGACATCTCAGGGTTGGAGACTTTCTAGCAGAAGGAATGATACAGTGGGTGTAGGTATCCGACGATGAGTGGGACTTGAAAACAGCTTCCAAAATGTGGGCATTTAGCTTGGATTTGAATACTGCTAGAGACAGAGAATAACGTATTGTCTCTGGTGGTTCATAGACAACAACGCGGAAGACAAAGGCGCGCGCCGACAACTGAACGCAAGACGGAGGTGCTCGCCGAAGAAAATTACTGTTTTTAGGGGCTCCAACGGGGGGTTTTGTTGGTGAGCATCCCCAGTTTACTTAATACAAATCGCGCCGGCGTTTTGGGGGGTTTGGGGGGTTGTAACCCCCCCCCCATTTTACTGTAAACTTTACTTTTTCCCTAAAAACAGGGAAAAAGTGAAGTTTTTAGTAAAATGTGGGGGTTACAACCCCCCAAACCCCCACAACGCGGAGCGATCTGTATTAAGTAAAGTGGGGGGGGTTGCCCCCCCTGCTGGAGCCCTAAAAACAGTCATTTTCTTCAGCGCGCACCTCCGCGCTGCACTCAATTGTCTGCTCGCGCCTTTGTCCCGGCGCGCTTTTGACCTGACACCGTCTCTGGCAGCCTGTTCCAGGCATACGGCACGACAAGAAAGAAGGGATGGAGTCTGAAGTTGGCAGTGGAGGAGTAGGGTAGAGATAAGAGAGACTTACCTGATGAATGGAGCAAAGGAAGAGATAAGTGGCGAGAGATATTGAGGGGCTACAGAGTGAATGCACTTGTACTGTAAGTCAGTAAGGAGTTTGAACTGTATTCGGAAATGGATGGGGAGCCAATGAAGTGACTTGAGGAGGGGTGATGTGAGTGCAGCAGCATTTTGAACGGATTGAAGGGGAGAGAGATGGTTGAGCGGAAAACTTGAGAGAAGTATTCTAAGTGAGAGGTGATGAGAGCGTGGACAAGGGTTTTAGTAGTGTGCTCAGAGAGGAGAGGTAAGATTATGGTAATATTATAGAGGAGGAAGTAACAGGTTTTAGCGGTTTGTTGGATCTGAGTGGTGAAGGAGAGAGAGGAATCAAAGACTACCCTGAGGTTGCGAGCTGCCATGACAGGAAGGAGGAGAGTGTTATCCACAGAAAAAGAGAATGGTGGAAGAGGTGAGGTGCGTTTAGGTTTTAGCCATATTCAGTGGTGAGACATCCGGACTGGCAGCCTGAGATTTGGGCCAAATATCTGGTATGGAGAGGTAGATCTGGAGCTGATAAATATGTAAAGGCTGAATACTCTAGCTCTGAGATACTTCAGAAAGCCATAAGCAAACAGAAAACGGATCTCAGTGTTTAGAGTTAGAATGCGAACTGGATTTCCATCAGAAATTATTTCCTTTTACTTTATCCTTGCAAATCTCTCCTTGAAGTGGATTTTAGGATTAGTTTCTATTTGTAATATTTCTTGTAAAATATGTTTCACCAATGTTCTTTTCTTGTATATAGATACTTGATATGTACAATTGAAATTACTAAATTTTTTTTAAAAAGAAGCCATAAGCAAATTACGTTTTCAAATTGGAGAAACCTAGAAAAGGTGCATAAATACGAACTGGAATTATAGCAGATTAAAATTCAGAAGCTTTCCTTTCCTTTTTCCCCTTCCCCTCTTTATTAAGTTGTTGCTTGAAATCTTGCACATTTGTCTCGCAGCAACACAATATTCTGAGACAATTTATTGCTTTCTGAATTTATTGGCCACAAAGTCTCCAAATCCTGAATCATGGGTTAGGGCATAGGATATATCAGTGTCCCGCAAACTTATTTTTTTGCTCCAGCACACTAACATAGAAACATGACGGCAGATAAAGGCCAAATGGCCTATCCACAGCATCCACTATCTCCTCCTCTCCCTATTGGCTAATGCTCTTAACATTTGCATCTCCTCTTCCTATTGGCTAAGGCTCTTTACACCTGCATTGTGATGTCATAGAACTTTATGGTTATAGAAACATGTCGGCAGATAAAGGCCAAGTGGCCAATCTAGTCTGCCCATCCACACTAACCATTATCTCTTTCTCTCTCTGAGAGATCCTACGTGCCTATCCCAGGCCCTCTTGAATTCAGACAGTCTCTGTTTCCACCACCTCTTCTGGACGACTGTTCCATGCATCTACCACCCTTAAGTAAAAAAGGAGATATAACGGAGCAAATGTATTTCTGTGGCACACCCAAAACCCCACCCTGCTCCGCCCCAATCCCTGCCATGCTCCAACCCCAGCCCTGCCCCACACAAACCTTGTCTTGTTTTCTCTGTGCTCGGGGCCGTGTTTGGAGGGCCACCGAGCATGCGCAAACGTTTGGAGGCCCTCCAGACACGGCCTCGAGCTCGGGGGAAACTAAATGAGGTTCGTGTGGGGCCAGAGGGGCGGAGAGGTGCCGACGCTGGAAGCGTTACTCGGCATCCGTCATGTGTCCTTCAATCCCTGATGGCACAACTGGAATCTTGCTGCGGCACACAGTTTGTGATTCACAGCGATTTATTATTGGCCTTTTGAATGAAGAGAACTCCTGGGTTGCAAGTCCAAACTTATTATTTTTTCTTTATTATGTATGATAACATAAACTTGTGAATACTCATCCTGGGGTCTCTCTTTTTTCAGAGTGATATGCTTGATGTCAACCAGATCATTAAAGACTTGGCAACCATGGTACATGAGCAAGGAGATACCGTAGGTATGTATAACTCTTTATTCTCGTTATCGTTTCATTCAGCTTCTGAGTTCAATCAGATTTATAGAACTTTGTACTCATGGGAATGACTCAAGGCTACTTCCTACATAAATATAATATTTATCTCTAGGTTTCCTTCATTGATTACATTTATGCTTATATTTGGTCATTATACTATTGTTATAATAATAATCATTTTATTTGTATATACCACCTAACCAAAAATGGTTCTAGGCAGTTTACAACAAATAAGCACAAATCATACAGTAGAGAGTACAATTTAAAAGGAAAAAACAATTCAAAACAAAATACAATAAATAAAAATTGGTCCTACAGTAGAAGATATGATTTAAAAGAAAAATGCAATTTAAAAGAATGGTTCTAAGCGGATTACAACAAATAAGAACCGACCATACCGTAAAAGTACAATTTAAAAGAAGATACATTGCATGACGGAAGCATAGAATTATTAAATGAAACAACCAGATTAGGAAAAAAAATTTTCAAACAGTTGGGTCTTCAATAGTTTTCTAAAATCAAGATAAAAGGATCCTAGCATAATTTTACTGAACAGGTTTTTGGCCAGTGATTGCAGTACGGAGTACGAGTTTGGAATACACCTACGCTGGTAATGATTACCACGGAAACTATAAGCGTAGTACTTCCTATTTCTGAGGCTTTTTCCTGAATGAATACCAAGCTCCAAATATGAATAAACTATAAGAGCGGAGTGCGAGTGTTTGAGTATAGACTTCTTCATATGAGTGCAGATTTGACTTTTGTGATACATTAGTATCGTATCCACTCATACATTAGATTGATAAAGGCATAATGATGATGACAAAACAGAGCCTGGTATTTGTGAACCTAATCCACCCCTAGAAATCCCATGCTTACTAATGTAGAACAATCACTAATCCATGAAGAGATCAATGTCAATTCTGTGGTATAGCAACCACAAGAATACAAAATAAGAAAGAGATTGCCACAAAGTACAATAGTGTACGCAGACAACCCTCTCCCCCCAAGGTGACCCCTACATCTCAGTATATAAATCAATATAATCTATCAAAACATAGAGGCAGATTTGAGAAATACGTTAATCACATTTTCTATTCCACCTTTACCTATTCAGTTCAAGGTCAGATTACATTACAAGAGGTTGGGTCAGTTACCCAGGAAGTTACAATGGACAGTTTAGTTTGACACGGACATTCAATAGAGTTGCTAGATAGATCAGTACAACTGTTAATACAGTTAGATCATAGTTTCAAATACGGTACATAGTTTAGAATTTGTTCACTGATTGTTTTCTAGTGGTTCTGGAAGTCTTGCTCAGGGATGGGGGGGTTAATAATGAGTTATCTATTTCTTTCCAGTATTATTCAGAAGCTACTTTGTTTCTACGAGGGTCATTTCATAAATAATGCATACTATTTTTTTTTTTTTAATTTACATGTTTTATTTTTTTTTCCCAAGTATTTCTTTACAATCCTTCAATATAGCTTCCCTGCTTTGCAATGACCGAGTCCCAACATCCGGGAAACTTCAGTATTCCATCCAAGACACCGTTTTAGCTCAGTTGCCGAATGGCTCAGGTACCGGCGGAAGAAAGCTCTTCCAAAGATGCAAAACGATGTCCACCCATAGGTTGTTTCAACTTTGGAAAAAGGTCAAAGTCTAGCGGACTCGTGTCTGGACTGTAGGGAGCATGAGGTAACACCTCCCAGCCATATTCGTGTAGTTTTTCAATAACAAGTGGAAAGCTCCATCTTCCCCACGACCAAAAAAATTTTGATAAGCTCAATCAGAAGACAATAAATGATGATTTTTGCTTATGATCATGAAGGCATCGTCATCACAAAGTTCCATGTGGAAGAAGTGTCGCAGCAGTGTGTATTATCGTGATTTTTTGCCAACAATGTGCAGAAAAATGCACAAAACCCAACCTCAGTTGCTCTTGACTGGGTCACTTATTCTTCACGACAACGTTTGCCCGCACATAGGGAATGCCATAATTGAAAAACTACGCAAATACGGCTGGGAGGTGTTACCTCATGCTCCCTACAGTCCAGACATGAGTCCACCAGACTTCGACCTTTTTCCAAAGTTGAAACAACCTATGCGTGGATTTTATTTTGCATCTTTGGAAGAGCTTTCTTCTGCCTGTACCAGAACCATTCGGCAACTGAACAAAAACGTTGTTTTGGATGGAATAATTAAGCTTTCCGGACATTGGGACTCGATCATTGCAAAGCAGGGAGATTATATTAAAGGATTGTAAAGAAATACTTGAAAAAAAACAAACAAACATGTAAATAAAAAAAAATAGTGTGTGGCTCAGCGCCAGTGATAAAAGGTGCCAAAATTCCAGTCTAGCATCTCTCCCTCTCTTCACTTCCTCCCTCCCTCTGCCTACACTTTAGTATCTACAGGTTAGAAGGGAGGGAAGAGAGGAGAGATGCCAACCCTTTATCACCAGTTGGGAGGGGGCCAGGATGAGACAGATGAAGATATACTGACTCATGGGCAGGGCCAGATTTAGATGAAAAGAGGCCCTAGGCTATTCCACTTATGAGGCCCTTTCACCTCCCATTTTTAAGTTTGTAAATTACATGAGAGATAATAAAATACATCATTACTGTGATATATATCAATATGTTAAATGAAACATGTTGTTATTGGTACTAACCTTTATAAAAAATGTGACACGGATAATAAATAAAAAAAAGTCGAGAACACTTATTTGGACATTTATTCTCAGCACCATATATAGTACTTGTAACAATAACTAATCAAACATAACACACAACATTTACAAAGAAACAAAATTCAAATAATGAAAATCTTTGACTACAAAAATAAAATACGCAATAAAAATTATCATATTTTCTATCAAATTAAATTAAATATATTCAATACATTGAAGATTAAACCAAATTCAATTCAGATAAATTTATTTCATAATAATTAACATTTAAAGTTTAAGTATGAATTATTATGAATTTTAAGTCTTAAACTAAACCAAAAATGGAACTTTATTCAAACAAAATCCAGATCACAAAAAAGAAAATATCAAATTGTATATCATATTAAATTTTATGTTAATAGTTATTTTATTTAAGAACTGATTCAATCCAAGTATAAATTTAAAACGAAATAGTAGATTAGAAGAATTTCTTTCTAAACTTTTTCACACAGAATTCTTCTAGAAGTTCATCAAAATCTATTTTTCTGAAGGTCTCATTTTCGATGCACAAAATACTCAATGAAGACAACCTCGTCTGGGTCATTGTGCTTCTTAATTGATTTTTGATATTTTTAAGTCTTGAAAATGACCTTTCTCCAGTACAATTAGTGACTATTAAACTGAGAAACAGCCGTAAGATTGATTCCACATTGGGAAGGCCACTTGAATATTTTCTTTGAATATTATTTGATACAAGTCTGTATGCGACAATGTGGAATTTTATGAAGGTTTATGTGTTTGTCTCATCTTTTCTAATAACATTAACACGTGTTTCATATTATCGAAGTAACACGAATATAACCGAACGTCGGGATATCAATAGGTCTGTTCGTTTGTCTGTTCCAGTCTACACCAATCTGCACTTTATTGATGCAAGAACAAACCAGAGCTTAGTAGCATAAGGCACGTCAATATTTGCCATAGCAATCAGTGAACGTATGAACTATACTTTGGTGCAATCTAGTATATACAAACGAACAAACCCAATGAGTCGAACGCGTTGATCTTAACCAATACATTTTTATGTTTGTTTATTAGTCATATGCGTAGAATTTCTCCTTATTTTCGGTTCAGTGTTTTAGTGTTCACTGTTTTTAGAATAGTGTAATTTTTAATTTTGCTAACAATTTGAATGTAGGCCCCTCTTGATCTTGAGGCCCTAGGCTGAAGCCTAGTTAGCCTATAGGAAAATCCGACCCTGCTCATGGGTGGTAGAGGGGAGGGAGGCATCCATGCAGGGAGGTGGCTGGGGATTTCTTGACCCATCAGATACTGTTTTTGTGTGAAAAATGATAAGTGTTTTGGAGTCCTCTTAGGCCATCAGGTTACATCAAGCGGAGAGGAGTGGTGGGATATTTCTTGCCAATTGGGAGGTAACTGTTATCCCAGCAGTTAGTTTGGGTGTCCCAGAGAGTAAGCCCAATGAACTTGACTTGAGCACATCTGGATTGGGGCAGCTCAAAGATGCCAACCCCTATAAGCAGCAGATCTGTTGCTGAAGAAATGGAGCCTAATAGGTACACTTTTTCAGGCCCTCAAGTGTTGTTTGTTTATTTTTTTAAAATATGTGTTTAATATTCATGTTTACTTACCTTCTATGGAAGAAAAGGCTGGGGGTTTTCATTAAGCTTTTCATGTTGATGCTGGTCTTATATAAGATGTTACGATGAAAATGGTCAGTTGATATCTGTTTTTTTTCGGTAGGGGTAAAAATGAAGTATATTATTATGCCAGAGCACGTAAATAGAAAAGATAGGAGTTCTTTTTTTGACTCTAGTCCCCTTAGTCCGTTAATTACCCAAGACTCAGCATGAAGTTAACCTAAATGTGCATTTGATTAATGCTTGAGCAGTTTGGTGTAAATGTGTGCTACTTTAGAATCTGATTATTCAGCAGGATTCAGATGTTTTCTATCTTATGGTATCATAGCTAAATATTCATGATTCAGTTAGCCTGGTTGGTATAATTTACCTAAGCTTCTCCTGTGCTTAGAAAACAGTGGGGATGAGGAAGAGTAGTGATGAATTGGGGCAGTTGAAAAGATACTGCTGATAACCGGTGGTAGGGAAAGGATTGATTTAAGTGAACAACATGCAGAATTTGGCAGTCTTATTGATTTATAGTGTTCTCGATGCAGGGCACCTCTTCTAAGAACATAAGAATAGCCTTACTGGGTCAGACAAATGGTCCATCAAGCCCAGTAGCCCGTTCTCACTGTGGCCAATCCAGGTCACTAGTACCTGGCCAAAACCCAAGGAGTAGCAATATTCCATTCAGAACCCTAAAGAAAAGCAAGATTCCGGAATCCCAAAGAGTAGCAACATTCCATGCTACTCATTCAGAGCAAGCAGTGGCTTCCCCCATGTCTTTCTTAATAACAGACTATGGACTTTTCCTCCAGGAACTTGTCCAAACCTTTCTTAAAACCAGCTACGCTATCCGCTCTTACCACAACCTCTGGCAAAGCGTTCCAGAGCTTAACTATTCTCTGAGTGAAAAATAATGTCCTCCAATTGGTTTTCAAAGTATTTCCCTGTTACTTCATCGAGTGTCCCCCTAGTCTTTGTAATTTTTGACGGAGTGAAAAATCGATCCACTTGTACCCGTTCTACTCCACTCAGGATTTTGTAGGCTTCAATCCTATCTCCCCTCAGCCGTCTCTTTTCCAAGCTGAAGAGCTCTAACTTTTTTAGTCTTTCCTCATACGAGAGGAGTTCCACCCCCTTTATCATTTTGGTCGCTCTTCTTTGAACCTTTCCTGAGATAAAGGAGACCAGAATTGTGTGAGTTGTTACAGTTATTCACAGGTGCCTGTTCTAAAATCCATAATTTTTTGATATTGGGTAATTTTTTAAAACTGTATGTATGGTAAAGAAGATGGCACGGAGTAAGATTTTCTAGAGGGGCTGTGAATATTAAATTTGCATTAATGGTTCATTTCTTCAACTCACACTGAAGGGGGTATTCTTGATTTAATATTTTTGTGTTGTTTAGAGATATCTATAGAGTTCAGATTGATGTTCTAGAGATGTCACCCATACCTTGGTCAGATCATTTTCTGATCATACTAGTGTTGGCTATAGGATAAACCTCCTTGCCCACTTTATTGGCTGATGGAAGATCAGTATCTCTGGATCCCATAATCTGGTCTGATCCATTTTCAAACTTCATGTGTATAAGAGAAAGCCATGAGCATAATATTGGATGAGTTGGTCCCCCAAACGTCTGATGAGGCAGCCGTCAACAAAGGCTCCCTGGTTAACTGATGGGCTCAAGGCTTTTAAGAAGAGAGTTAAAATATAAATGATTGAAAATGTCATACAGAGGAAGCAAGAGGTGAATATAAGAACTTGTAAAACGGCGTAATCTTAAGATTAAAAATCTTGGCTATTTTTGTTGGACTGATAATAAAAGAACATATTTCTTCAGTGATCTAATCATGTTTTTTCCCTCCTTTGAAATATTAAGGTATTTGTATTATTTAGACTTATACTATGCTTCAAGCTTTGATCACTTCTTAACTGGACTATTGCAATTCATTGTATAGAGCAGGGATCTCAAAGTCCCTCCTTGAGGGCCAAATCCAGTCGGGTTTTCAGGATTTCCCCAATGAATATGCATTGAAAGCAGTGCATGCACATAAATCTCATGCATATTCATTGGGGAAATCCTGAAAACCCGACTAGATTGCGGCCCTCAAGGAGGGACTTTGAGACTCCTGGAATAGAGGCTTATACAGTTATAGAAACTATAGTATATATAGACCAGGGGTGCCCACACTTTTTGGGCTTGCGAGCTACTTTTGAAATGACCAAGTCAAAATGATCTACCAACAATAAATTTTTTTTTAAAACCCATAAAGCACACTCTACGCAGAAAAAATGTTAATTATCATTTGTATTGGGGGGTTTTATCAGAGGTCAAGGCAGATGACTCTATGCACTGTCACCTCAGCAACAACTATACAAAAATAGACAAATATACCCCCTCCCCTTTTACTAAACCGTGATAGCAGTTTTTAGTGCAGGAAACTGTGCTGAATGCCCTGCGCTGCTCTCGATGCTCATAGGCTCCCTGCGCTAAAAACCGCTATTGCGGTTTAGTAAAAGGGGGCTATAGTGCAAAATATAGACAGCAGATATAAATTCTCAAAATGGACACATTTTGATCACTAAATTGAAAATAAAATCATTTTTCCTACCTTTTTGTCTGGTGATTTCATGAGTCTCTGGTTCCACTTCCTTCTTCTGTACAGCCAATATTTCTTTCTTTCTGCCTTTCTCTAACCCCCTGCCCCCCCCTTCTTTATTTCTGCCTTTCTTTCTCTCTCCCCCTGACCCCCCCTTCTTTATTTCTGCCTGCCTTTCTTTCTCTCTCCCCCTGCCCCCTTCTTTCTTTCTGCTTTTCTCTCTCCCCCTGCCCCCTCTTTATTTCTGCTTTTCTTTCTCTCTCCCCCTGCCCCCCCTTCTTTCTTTCTCTCTCCCCCTGCCCCCCTTCTTTCTTTCTGCCTTTCTTTCTCTCTCCCCCTCTCTTTATTTCTGCCTTTCTTTCTCTCCCCCTGCCCCCCAAGCCATCGTGCTGATTTCTCCACTTCCCTGATTCTTTCCCTACCCCCCATCCCCAAGCCACCAACACTTCACCAAACCTGGTTTCACTGGAGGATCGTGAGTACAGCTGTTTTGTTTGGAGTCATGGCGGCGGAAGTGGTTAAACGCTGTTCACGGTGTGATTTGCGCTACACACCGTCGGGAGTGTGTTCTGCCGCTTGCTCAGGGGACGCAGCGGCGGCAGCTTTGTTGGCTCTGGAGTGCATGCTGGTTCCCCGTGTGAAAGACACGCTTGAGGATAAGAAGGCGGCGCTCTCGTAGGTGGTAGAGGTGTGTCCTTCTAGTTCTGCAGGGGCTGTTGGTGAGTTAAAGATGCAGGGAGAGGCAGATGTGGAGAATATGCTGGCAGGCACGCTGCCTTTCTCTCCTGAAATTATACAGTCTCCTAATTTGTAATCCGCTTAGAACCGCAAGGCACAAGCGGAATAGAAATCTGTAATGTAATGTAATGTAATGTTTGTCCTTTTGCTGCTGCTTCCCCGAACCAGGCCTGGCACATACAAGTGCCAGGCCCACCAAGACTTCACCTCTGACGTCAATTCTAATGTCTGGGAAGAAGTTCCAGGCCAGCTAGGCAGCGATTGGCTGGCCCAGAACTTCCTCTCCGACGTCAGAATTGACGTCGGAGGCAAAGTTTTGTAAGTCCGGCGCTTGTACGTGCTAGGCCTGGCTTGGGGAAGCAGCAGGGAGAAAAAGACTGCAAAGGCAACGCAATCGACTCGTGTTGCCTTGGTGATCTATTGGTCGATCGCAATAGACCTATTGGGCACCCTTGATATAGAACATAGCTCCTCAAGTATTGTCTGGAACTAAAATTTGTGATCATGTCAAACCAATTCTTGAAAATCTATATTGATTGCCTATTTGTCAATAACCAGAATTTGAGATCATAATTCTTATGTTCAGCATAAATAAATAAAAAAAGTTTATTTTTAGTTGTGCTTGTATGGCTAAGTATGCTCCTGCACATGATATAATTTTAGATAGAGTTTGATTAAGAATTACTTCTGATGGGGTGTGTGAGGAAGTCTATAGGACACTGCCTCTTTCCCTTAGGAATACTCTCTCACAGTGTCAGAACCACATCTAGTCCCGTGAAAAGAGGAAATGACATCTAGAGGTGGAGCCAGCAGGCTATGATTCAGGAAATATAAAAGCCCAGGCTATAGCTAGGTTAAGGAGGCCCAGAAGGAATCAGTGATACCCAACTTCTTATGCCTCCACCACATACCTGTGAACTATAATTGCGACAAGGTAGGCCAAGTTAAACTTGGAACTTTGAGAACCTGTATCTTAGACCTGGCTGGCCTATTGTACTGTTAACATAATAAAAAACACAAAAATCTATTTCTGGACCGCATTACTTTCAAGTTCTATGTGGTTTATAAAAGATTAGCTAGAAATACACTGTGGATGAAAGTTAGAAACTAGGGGCCCAAGAACTTTGAGAATAAGTGAGTCTTCTGTTGTCTCCTAAGATGTAAATATGATACAGACGCCAATAGTAAAGGTTTTAACTCCTTGTCCCAGATTGCAGCCTAATATGAGAGCATCCGATTGTGATATCTTTTCAATTTACAGCCTTTCGCCGATGGAAAAGTCAGAAGGGATTTAGCACTTCAAGAGAATTTTTGAGTAGTAAAACAGAATAATTCAATCAAGTAAGAAGGAGCATCGCCAACTAGAACTTTGTAATATATATACAACCCAACTTAAAAATAGCCCGTACCTCCATTGGCAGCCAGTGCAATTCTCAGTAGAACTGAGATACATGATCAAATTTTTTCAGGCCATAAATCAGTTTCACTGCAGAATTTTGAATAATTTTCAGACTTGAAAGATTTTTCTTAATTCCAGCTAAATAGACTATATTACTATAGTCTAAATTGCTCAGCACCAATGATTGTACCAGCAATTTAAAGGCCAAAAAGTCAAAATAAGCCCTGAGAGTGCGCAGTTTCCAAAGAATATGAAATCCTTTATGAACCACCTGAGATACTTGAATACCCATAGTCAAATTTTGATCAATAATGACCCCCCAAATCTTGACAGTGGATTGAATTGGGTATTGCTAGGTATAATCAAGAAAGGTATTACAACCAGAATGAAAGAAGTTATCCTGCCGTTGTATCAGGCGATGGTGCGTCCGCATCTGGAGTACTACGTCCAGTATTGGTCGCCGTACCTTAAGAAGGATATGGCGTTACTCGAGAGGGTTCAGAGGAGAGCAACACGTCTGATAAAAGGTATGGAAAACCTTTCATACGCTGAGAGATTGGAGAAACTGGGTCTCTTTTCCCTGGAGAAGAGGAGACTTAGAGGGGATATGATAGAGACTTACAAGATCATGAAGGGCATAGAGAGAGTAGAGAGGGACAGAAAGAGAGAGAGAAAGGGAGACAGAGAGAAATAGAGAGAGCGAGCGATAGAAAGAAAGGGAGAGAGACAGAAATAGAGAGAGAGAAAGATTGGAGAAACTGGGACTCTTTTACCTGGAGAAGAGGCGACTTAGAGGGGATATGATAGAGACTTACAAGATCATGAAGGGCATAGAGAGAGTAGAGAGGGACAGAAAGAGAGAGAAAGTGAGACAGAGAGAAATAGAGAGAGAGAGATAGAAAGAAAGAGAGAAAGGGAGAGAGACAGAAATAGAGAGAGAAAGGGAGAGAGAGATAGAGAAAGATTGGAGAAACTGGGACTCTTTTCCCTGGAGAAGAGGAGACTTAGAGAGGATATGATAGAGACTTACAAGATCATGAAGGGCATAGAGAGAGTAGAGAGGGACAGATTCTTCAAACTTTCAAATAATAAAAGAACAAGAGGGCATTCGGAAAAGTTGAAAGGGGACAGATTCAAAACGAATGCTAGGAAGTTCTTCTTTACCCAACGTGTGGTGGACACCTGGAATGCGCTTCCAGAGGACATAATAGGGCAGAGTACGGTATTAGGGTTCGAGAAGGGATTGGACAATTTTCTGAAGGAAAAGGTGATAGAGGGTATAGATAGAGGATTAATATACAGGTCCTGGACCTGTTGGGCCACCGCGCGAGCGGACTGCTGGGCGTGACGGACCTCTGGTCTGACCCAGTGGAGGCACTGCTTATGTTCTTATGTTCTTTAACACAATAAAAGTTTTGGGAATATCTTGACGAGATGAAGCAAAGAAGAATTTGTCTTTTTCAGAGTTAAGCTTAAGTCTAAATTCTGACATCCATCCCTCAAACCAATCAAAAACTTCCTCAATTACTTGTCTAATATTAGCAACAGAGGAAGGGCAAGGTATTATGATGGTAATATCATACGCATAGCTAAATAACTTAATACCTAGACTACTCAATTTAATACCCAAAGATGGAAGGTACACATTGAACAGCAAAGGGGAAAGTGGTGAGCCCTGAGGAACACCACAAGGATTTTGCCACTCATAAGAAAAGTCATTATTCATACTTACTTTATAAGTACGAGAGGAGCCAGACCAGAGCCCAGCAGGATCAGGCCATGAAAGGACATTCTAAGGTCTAGATTTAGGTTTACTTTTCTTTCCCCACCTGTGAAATGAAGAAGACCCCCCTACCTGACAACTGAAATAAATGTTACTTTATTCACCTTAACTCTCTGTGTCTCTCTAGTTTATTCTGGCTCCAGGGTTCACCATCGTTCATGTTACCACATATGGTTCTGGCAGTGAAATAAAAGCTTTCCCTGCTAGAAAATCTGGAATCCTTAGCCTCCCTGAGCTCTCGCTATTGTTGGACTACCGCACACAGACATTGGGCTCAATAATCTAGCTCTGGCTTAGTTAGAAGCTGGAAGGAGTATAGTAAATGCCAGACGGGGATTTTTGTTGTTATTGTTTGTTTGATTGTTTCCCTCACTCAGTGTCACAATAGAAACGTGGAAACGTTACTTCAGGCCATAGTTTCAAAAGTGCAAGGAAAACATTTATAGAAACAAAATGATTTACTATAAATGTCTCTAAATTCCCTTATTGGATGAGAACAACAATGCAAATGGATAGTGAGACATCAGGTACTTGAAGCCATTATAGTCAGTGGATTACCTTGAGCAAACTGAGGATTCAAAGGGCGTACCTCCAAGAGATGGCTCAGGAGTGATATGATAGAGGTCTATAAAATACTGAGTGGAGTGGAAAGGGTAGATGTGAATCGCTTTTTTCTCTTTCTAAAAATATTAGAATAGGGTGCGTGCCACGAAGCTTCTAAGTAGTAAATTTAAAACAGATTGGAGAAAATATTTCTTCACAAAACGTATAATTAAACTCTGGAATTTGTTGCCGGAGAATGTGGTGAAATCAGCTTAGCAGGGTTTATAAAAGACTTGGATAATTTCCTTAAAGAGAAGTCACTAGAACATTATTGAGATGGCCTGGGGAAATCCACTGCTTATTCCTAGGATAAGCATCATAAGATCTGTTCTACTACTTGGGATCTAGCTAGCTAGGTGGGACAAGGGTTGGCCACTGTTGGAAACAAGATGGAAATAAAGGTTATTTTGTAATTGGAATCATTTGTCTGGCTGCTTTTTGTGGCTGCATAAATTCTCCTTTGATATCATCTCCAAATTCTTATCCCAGAACAAGGTTTTTGGAACATGTATTAATCTGCAAGTACATATAGTGCCTTAGCAGATAACTTGAAAACAATTTCCGTTACCGCTAATTCCGACGGGGATGTGACTAACATAGCAGATAACATTTGTGTAGCTAAGTGCATTGTATTGCTGGTCCTGCAGTTAACAATTAAAACATAAACTGGTCTGGGGGGGTGGCTAAAATGGTAACCGGATGAGTATCAGCATTTATGCAATCTCACTAATCTGGAGTGTCTTTTTTTCCTCAAGTGAAATGCCTCATACTAAAAGGAAAGAGATGGTGAAGGCTGTACCACTGCCAGCCGTTGCTTAGTCCCCGCTTGAGCTAACGCTTCAGCAATTGCTGGACCGCTTTGCTGCCAAGTCCTAGTTCTTTAACCAGGGAGAAGGGTCTTGCAGAGAGATCGGATGGAGGAGCGCCCAACTCATTAGGCCGTGATATATCTTTACCTCCCACCACCACCCCCTAGACTGCCCTGTCCAGCGGTAACAAGAGCTGAGTTTGAGGTCACTAAGATGGCCGGATCTGCTGAACCAGGGCCTAATTGTGGTGGATCTCTGCCCTTGGAGGAGACATATGAGAAGGAAAGCTTTGGAACAGGTGAAGAATTAGTAGTCCCCAAGGTGATGATATTGGAGACTCTGTAGTTGGTCATAAGGAAGCTGGATGTGATGGTGGAGAAAACTACCCAAGACACAGAAAAATTGGACCCTATTCCCCTCTGATTAAGGTCTTTTATTTGCCTACGACTGCTAAGAAGCGTACGTCTGGGACTCAAGTTCAACTTCAAATATAAGGAAACGAATTGCATATTTCAGCTATATTAGAAAATTCCTTCTCTGAAACAAATGGTTGAACACCTTTGATTGATAATTTTAGTTTTGAACAAGATTTGAATTCTATAATAAGATTATATTTTAGAAATTCTGGGACTCTTTTTTGTGGTGAGCAGATGCTGAGATATGGTTATATCCTAATGTGACAAAATCAGCTCAGGAGACAATGAAATAATTTTCGGTCATGAGAGAAGAAACAAGGAAGTTGGGGAATACTTTATTGGCATATCCCTGCAAGTGTGTCATGAAATATCTGGCAAAAGCACAGAAAATCCCTTGAGGAAAATCCATTGCTGTTTGGAAACAAGCTGAAACTGGGACAGAAGTTCATATTTCAGCAGGTCAACAACCTGAAGTAAGGAAACCTGGTTATTCTCAAAAATGTAACTCCTCCTCCCTCTCTGGTTATTCTAGTCCTCTAAATTTTCTCTTCATTTTGCCTCTTCCCTCCACTGAAGTTCCTTTCTACCCTAACTCTTGTTAACCGTGTCAAGCTTTACGAATGTAGAGATGATGCGGTATACAAACCTAAGGCTTAGATTAGATTAGATTAGAAGGAGTGGCCTAGCTGTTAGAACAACAGCCTCAGCACCCTGAGATTGTGGGTTCAAATCCCATGCTGCTCCTTGCAAGTCACTCAATCCTCCATTGCACCAGGTACATTAGATGGGGAAAATGCTTGAAGTAACTGATTGTAAACCACTTAGATAACTTTGATAGGCGATATATAAATACCTAAATAAATAAAAATTTTGGAATGGCTGAGGAACAAAGAGATGTGGCCATTCAAAGCCCAATCTCAATCCAGTCCTAAAACCTGTGGTATAGCTTGAAAATTGCTATCCATCAGCACGCCAAGGAACCTGACAGAGCTTGAACAATTCTGTAAAGAATAATCTAATACTGACAAATCTAAGAGTGGACAGAGTTGGAGTCCTGCCCCAACAGACTCACAGAGGTAATTCCCGACAAGGAGAAGGAGGACCGACTTAGGTTACATTTTGGTTTTGATTTTCAGGCACATGCTTTGTCCCCTGTAAAATGTTCTTCTTTTTCACTGAAGGATTAAGAGCTCCTTTTACTAAGGTGTGCTAGCGCTAACCCCACGCTACGCGCCAAGAACTAATGCCGTCTCAGTGCTGGCGTTAGCGTCTAGCGCATGCGGCAATGCAGCGCGCGCTAAAACATCTAGGGAAGCTTAGGAAAAGGAGCCCTAAGAGTTTGATTTGTTGATGAATGAGAAAAAAAAAAAGTATTTAAATGCATGCAGGTCTTGACACCCAGACACAATAAAATGTGTCAAATGTTCCGTGGAGAATGTATATGTATAGCACATCTAACCCCATGTATGTTCAGGAAGTTTAATGTGCAGATGTGCTTGCTTTCATTCCCATTTTTTCAGCCTCATTAAAGCCCACACTTTAATACTATAAAGGGAATATATATACACACACATTGGATGTTAATGGAAACTTATGACTGTCTACTGCTATTTAGCTCTGCTTTCGGGAATGATCTTTATATTGGAACAAACACAGAGGCAGCTAAAGTTAATGAACTAATGGCATATGCATAATAGGATACTATTTTACTTGTATTTGAAACCAGTAGCTAAGTGTGCCTTTTGGATATACACATTCAGAGTATTTATTATTGTTTGCATTGATGTATGCTGAACGCGGTGTCTTCCTTTGATTAGCAAGAGTAACAACAGAAATATTTATATAATAATAATAATAACTTTATTCTTTTATACCGCCATAACTACATAAGAACATAAGAAATGCCTCTGCTGGGTCAGACCCGAGGTCCATCGTGCCCAGCAGTCCGCTCACGCGGCGGCCCAACAGGTCCAGGACCTGTGCAGTAATCTTCTATCTATACCCCTCTATCCCCATTTCCAGTAGGAATTTGTCCAATCCTTTCTTGAACCCAGTACCGTACTCTGCCTTATAACACTAGAAAGCTGGACAATCAGCGAAATACAATAATACAGTAAAAAATACAAATATTTCTAAAATAGAATTTCAATAATAAAACTCACTAAGTAATAAACTTATCGAACAAAGTGGTCTTAATTAATTTCCGATAACATAACTTGCTGAATACATTTACCTAACCAAGATTGTTACCTACCAGCTTGAAATGCTAGGGTCCTATCTAAGAAGGTCTTATATCTACACCCATTCATTTTGGGATAAGCAAATAAGTAGAAGTTTCTAGTTTCTCTTGATGGTCTATGCAACACAAGATGAGGAAAAAGATAAGATGGAGACAATCCCGATATCAGCTTAAAGCAGATACAGGAAAATTTGAATAATACTCGCCTCCAAAAGCACTCAATGAAGTAAACGATAATATGGACTAATATGGTCATTCCTTTTTAAACCAAAAATCAATTGAACAGCTGTATTCTGAATTATCCTTAATATACACAGAAGAAACAAGGACTGTAGCATTGAACTAGTACTGTAAGTGAGCCCACTTAATGCACACTTTCAATAATGTTCTCTCTGTCTATGCTGTCTGGAAGATTCTGTAAATATCTCATGTGGTACTGCGGTATGTTTTTCTTGAGGTCCTCTGTTTCATTTCCATGACAGAAGGTTAATAGGAGCTGAGCTATCACTCAGTTGCAACTATGCCTAGATGCCGATGTCATAGGTCTGCTTTTTGTTGCTTCCATTTCTGATAGGGCAGTAATGGAAGGAAATGGAAGAACCTGGAAAGCCCAAGAGAACTGTAGGTGTTTCTTGAAAAGGCTTCTCAATCCCAAACATCTACCAGCCTTTTTAGTTGTCCTGCTGCTGCTGCTGTTGTTGTTAGATGCCATTGACTCATACTCGAGTCCTAGCGACTTGATGAATTGCGGTTTTGTGCTAGTCCAGAAAGGTCCTCCAGCATCATCCCCATGGTTTGTTTTCAACATGTCCAGCCATCTGATTGCAGGTCACCTTCTTCGCCTGGTTCCTTCGATCTTCACGAACATGATGTCCTACTACGGCCCTTTGATAGCATTTTTCAACTAATTTTAAATGTATTATTTTGTAGTGACTTGTATAAAAATTTCTAAATTGAATGCTGATGACCTCAATTATGGAAAGACCCTTTAGAGGGCAACATTTTAATTGAACCTGGGGTTTGTAGTTTCCCATGTCTGATTATCATTTATTTAGGCTTAATATACTACCATATATGGAAAACATGTCAACGCAGTTTTACAGCATATAAAAAAGAATGAAAAGAACTCAGTAAGAAAGGGTACACTCAACTACAGCACACATTCCATTCATTTATTTTAGATTGGACCCTGGAACAGTGACTCCAGACTTGCCTGCCACATGGTGTGCCACATCTCAATAAAAGAATAACAAACTAGTTTAAAAAGAGAAAACGTATAACTTTCAAAGGCAATCTAAAACAAAAGCATTTTTAATGCTGCTCTGAATAACACGTATGAGGACTCAGCCCGTAAAAGTAGAGGTAGGGCATTCCAAAACACCAAAGCCAAATTAAGAAGGCACTGTGCCTAGGGATTCCCAACTGATCTTTGAGGGGCCAGGAAGCACCGATGCAAAATCATTTTTGGAACAAAGAAAACAGGTAGGCATGTAAGGAATAGTGAGGGAGGTTAAGTAAACTGGAATACTAGAATGAATGTCTTTGTGCGTAAGAGCCAATACAGTATTTTAAATTTGATCCTACATTTTACGGGTAGCCAATGCAAGAAAAGCAATAATTACATTACATTAGGGATTTCTATTCCGCCATTACCTTGCAGTTCAAGGCGGCTTACAAAAGATTATTAAAACGGGGGTTACAATGGGAGAACTATTGATTAACTAGAGAGGTAAGTAGTAGATCTTTTAAGTTTCAAGTTTCAAGTTTATTAAATTATTTGATTAAACGCTTTTCAGGATACAAAGCGTTTTACAAAGAAATAAAATTGGATTTCTTAAATCACAAATACATCGTAAATAAAAATAATTACTTAAAAATTAAAAACAAACTGGGGTAACAAACACATGGAACAGTAGGAAAGTAGGGAAAAGAAAAAATACAATAAAAAAATTAAAAAAAAATGTGTTAATCAGATTAGGATAGAACATAAGGATGATGTGAGAAAGGGATTTGCCAACTTAAAGATCTAAAAAAAAAAAAAAAAAAAAAAAGGGGGATATATAATCAGAGTTTAATACAAAACAATGAGTATAGGAATCAACCGAAAAATAAACTTTTAGTTAAAGGCTTCTTTAAAAAGAAAACACTTTAAACTAGTTTTGAATTTATTCAAATCTTGTTCAAGTCTTAAATAAAGAGGGAGTGAGTTCCAAATAGTAGGGGCTGTAACCGAAAAAATCAGGTCACGGCGAGTACCGATGATTTTTAAAGAGGGAACGTATAGGGACGCTTGTGAGGATGATCTGAGAACTCTTGACGGGCTGTAAGGAATCAAAAGCCTATCAATAAATGCAGGAGTATTATTTCTTATTGTCTTGAAGACTAATAGTGCTATTTTATATGTAATCCTATATGAAATTGGTAGCCAGTGAGCTTTTTGAAGCAGAGGTGTAACATGATCGAATTTTTTTGAACCTGAGATTACCTTTATTGCAGTGTTTTGTATGATTTGGAGGCGCCTTATATCCTTAAGATATGCCCCCTTTAACAAGGAATTGCAGTAGTCTAGTTTTGAAATCACTAGAGAATGAATTAAAGTATTGAGCGACAATGAATCGAGAAGGGGAACCAATGAACGGATCATTCTCAGTTTATAGAAACAATTTTTCACCAAAGCACTGATGTGTAATCGGAAAGAAAGATTATTGTCAAAAATGACGCCTAAGATTTTTGTATTAGAAGTGAGGTATAGAGGTTTATTATCTATTAAGATCGGGTTGATGAGATGTACACCTTCTTTTCCTGAAAAAAGCATAGATGAAGATTTATTAATACTTAAAGAAAGTTGATTATTGTTCAACCAATCATGAACTTTGGCCAGCTTACGGTTGATTTCGGAAATATCCTGGGAACTTGAAGAATCTATGGGGTGTAAAAGTTGAAAATCATCCGCGTAGGCATACACTGTAAATCCTATAGATTGACATAGGGTTAAGAGGGGGGCCAGATAAATATTAAATAGTAATGGGGACAATATGGACCCTTGAGGTACTCCATAATTTGTTTGATATGGCTTTGAAATAGAATTGTTAAAATGTACTGAAGAAGATCTATTAGTAAAATATGACTGAAACCAATCTAAAACTTGGTCTTTGATGCCAATGGAAGAAAGGCGATGAAGTAATAAGTGGTGATCAATAGTGTCAAAGGCTGCCGCTAAGTCTAAAGAAATGAGAATGACAGATTTATGTTGGTCCAAAAAGTAGTGAATAGTAGTGACAAGACCTAGTAAAGAGTGTTCAGTTGAGTGATTCTTGCGATGATTTCACGGGTTGTTAAGGGTAAGGCGGCTTGCAAAAGAATTAAAATGGGGTAACAATGGAAGCACTATTGTTGTTACTAGTGAAGTAAAGAGTAGATCAATTGTCAATTTTAGAGTTATTAAGAATGTTTCGATCATGTCCCCTCTCAATCTCCTCTGTTCGAGAGGGGACATGATTGAAACATTCAAGGTACTGAAGGGGATAGACTTAGTAGATAAGGACAGGTTGTTCACCCTCTCCAAGATAGGGAGAACAAGAGGGCACTCTCTAAAGTTGAAAGGGGATAGATTCCGTACAAACGTAAGGGGAATCTATTGCAAAGTTTAAAAGTCAAATTTTACATCTATGCTGATGACATCACTATAGTCTTTTCCCTAACAAACCTAACTTCCAAGACGAAGAATCACCTGGCATCTATTTTAAAGCAAATCAAACTATGGATGGCCGAATTCAAATTGAAACTCAACTCAGAAAAAACCAAATTCTGGCGAGTCCGAACGACAAAATCAAAGATTCATCAATTTCCTTGAATGGACAAGACTTCCCTTTTGACGATGCCATAAAATTTCTGGGAGTGACTCTGGACCGCTACCTTACCCTTGAAGCATACACTGAATTACTGGTCAGAAACTAAGAACCATCATTCCGCAAATTCATTCTGCTTACTGGTGCAATCCTCTATTCTAAGCTAACTCGACTACTGTAACATCATTTATTTGGGGTCTTTCAGGAAAACCACTCAAAGACTCCGAATCATTCAAAATTTGGCAGTTTGATTGATTTTGGGGTTAAAAAAAATGGGAACATATAACTCCCTACTATCAAAAACTCCATTGGCTGCCTCTGGAAGCAAGAGTTCTGTTCAAATTTGCCTGTTTTTGTTTCAAATCTATTCTTGGATCGGCCCCCATGTACTTGGTTTCCCATTTTAACTTAGATTATTCAGTCAGACCCACACGCAGAATACATTTGTTTAACCATCCAACAATAAAGGCCTGCCGTTACAAAAGATACCTGAACAGAACACTTGCTTTCCAAGCAGGTCAACTGAACAACTGGCTGGATAACATTATCACGCACTCCTCATCCTACCTAAGTTTCAGAAAATTAGTAAAAACATACTTGTTTAACCGATTTGTAACCTAAGATCTCTTAAGCCCTATCTCTTTAATACTCTAACCAAATTGTTACCTAAGATCTCTTATGCCTTACCTCTGTATTCTGCTCACTTGTATTTTGATGACTTTACATTGTGCCTATATTCGCTGACTGTCCAGCTCTTCTTTATTGTAAACCGCCTCAAACTATTACGGCTTTGGCAGTATGTAAGAATAAATTATTATTATAGGACGCCTGTCCCGGGTGTCCTATACAGAATCCGGGCTGATGTGCCAAGTGTGTTGAACATAGGGATGAATATGTGGAATAAATTATAAATTTCATGGCTCCACGTCTTTTCCTTCTTGGTTGAGTTGAGAACGTCTTAGCACCCCCTCGTAGTGTAGGCCAGTATTTTAAAGGCCTACTATTACTGTTATTTTATTTGATATACCACAATTTTTATCCCAAAAAAAGTTAAGCCATAAAAACAATAGGTTAAAAAATGAAAATAAAAGGCGAAGAGGGCAGGGGCACCAGGTCAAATAAACTAAATACAAACAGGATTAACAGGGGAAGGGAGAGAAAACGAGAGGGAAAATACCAAGAGGTGGTAAGACTGAAAGAAGAAAAATCATAAAAGCACTTGTGTTTACCAAGGGTCATTATCTATATTACCGGCGTCTAAGTTTGTCAGAGAATTGCGGCCAATGGCGCCTAATGCCATCTCTATCCCCAGCTACGCCTACTGTGACCTTAGATGCTGGTAGGTGCCATGCTTAGACAACAATTCCAGCACCTCATTTGTTTTTTAACACGCTTTTAATTGTTTTTTTTTTTAATGGAGTGGACAATTACCACAGTGATTAAAACCTGGTGGTAGGGCAGCCACCGCTACCTAACTTACGGTGCCGTTTATCGAATCCAGGCCTTAGTAGCTACGTACATCTGCACATGCTCCGAAGCGAGTGTAAACATACCTGTGGAACGCATTCCTAGTACATTCAGAATGAAAGCCTCGTGTTTCCCCCGTGATCTAACCATGCTCTTTTTTTGAGGTGAGTAAGAACTACCTTGTGAACCGAACACGTACTGGCTTTCAGTAGTGAGAGGGTGTGGTGGTGTTCAACAGGGCTTTTTACGTGGGTAAGAACATAAGAATTGCCACTGCTGGGTCAGACTAGTGGTCCATCGTGCCCATCAGTCCGCTCACGCAGCAGCCCTCTGGTCAAAGACCAGCGCCTAACTGAGACTAGCCCTACCTGCGTACATTCAGGTTCAGCAGGAACTTGTCAAACTTTGTCTTGAAAACCCTGGAGGGTGTATTCCCCTATAACAGACTCCGGAAGAGCATTCCAGTTTTCTACCACTCTCTGGGTGAAGAAGAACTTCCTTACGTTTGTACGGAATCTATCCCCTTTCAATTTTAGAGAGTGTCCTCTCGTTCTCCCTACCTTGGAGAGGGTGAACAACCTGTCCTTATCTACTAAGTCTATTCCCTTCAGTATCTTGAATGTTTCGATCATGTCCCCTCTCAATCTTCTCTATTCGAGGGAGAAGAGGCCCAGTTTCTCTAATCTTTCACTGTACGGCAACTCCTCCAACTATCTGTCCATGCAAAATAAATTAAAAAGTAACAAGCCCCCCCCCCCCTCCTGCACCACCACTACCATGATTGCCATATTTACTTGGAAAGTTTGGTGAACATGAAATACTGGTACAACTGGGGACTCTGAAGTATAAAAAAACACGTGCATGGATATTTTTGGACTTGAAAGAGGCAATTTTCTTCTACTAAATCCTGTCTCTGTTCTTTTTTTTAAATGAATCCTGACAAAGCTGCTGACATTCTGATATTCTGACTGAGAGATTGTCTGCTCTTTGGAAGAGGGACCTTATAACCTTGTAATTTTATCTTGTGTATGGTTCACTAGTTGAACAGTTCTCATAAGTCATGATCTAATAATCTCATCTGGAGTCTAACCCAGGACCAAGGGATTCGATATAGCATTGCCTCTTGTCTACAGTACTCTCTGCAGTGATACCGAAGTGGATTAGAGTGGATTGTTGCTTTTCTTTCTTAGATTTCCTTATACATCCAGGGTGGGGGGAGGGGAGGGAGGGATATTTAGAAGGTTTAATTATATGAGTATATTTTTGTAATAAAAATAGGATTTAAGGTATTAATAGTTGAATGATAGGGGGGGAAATGGTTGTTTCATTATAACCTTACCCATTTCTTACTCCTTTTGAAAATGACCAATTTTTTTTTAATTTTTTGTAAGTTCTTGTTGTAATACATCTTGGATAATTCTTTTGTAATCCGCCTTGAACTGCAAGGTAATGGCAGAATAGAAATCCCTAATGTAATGTAATTAAGGTGCAATTTATGCAAGCTTTTCATGTTATAATTTCTGTAATACACTGCAATTATTTAAAATTCAATAAAGTTTAAAAAAAAAAAAAAAAAAAGAGCTACTTTGATTGTTTTTATTGTCCTAAAAGGTTTTGCTATACTTGAATAGTCAAATTTAACTTCTCATCACATCATTTTATCTATTTATTCTGAAGGCCCACTTCCTGTTGGAACACATTTGTAACGGAGAGAGTGGAGAGGCACAGAAAATGCAAGAGAAGAGAATGCTTTGTATTTTTGTTGGATTAGATCTAATATCAGTCATCTCCTCATTACAGGCATCTCCTGACTTGTGAAGGTTCACAAGGAAACAGCGGTGAAGACAAGACAGAAATTTTACTGTGTTTCGGCCACTAGGTCAGACATGATTATGGAGAGAGCAACCTGATCTCCCAAAAATTACCCCCTCTTCTACAAAGCCCTGCGGTAAAGGCCCCAAAGCCCATGAGATTTAAAGGGCTTTGGGCTGTTGCCGCGTGGCAACCACTAGCGCAGCTTTGGAGATGAAGGGGGTTAGTGCTTTTTGTTCTGCCTCTTTAAAAGCTGGTTTTGTAATTGTTGAAGGTTCAGGCAAATGGAATGTTTTCTTTTTTTTTTTGTAAATGAGCTTGACATTAATAAATCTTGAAGAAATGGGGGGGGGGGGGTGGAAGGCTAAAAGATACAGATCATACAGTTGTTAGGTTCGAGTGAGAAATCAGTAATTGGACAAAGGCCATGCTATTCAGCTGTCTTATTTATAAAAACATTTGAAAAATGCTCTAGATCAAAAAAATCATGAATTCCAAAGTTCAACATTTTTGAACAGTACTATATAAAAAAACCAAAACAAACCAGCAACTTCCTGCTGCTTATGATTGTTCTGGGTCTGCAAACTTACATTTAGGCAATCAAATGCTCCTAAATTTAAAAATGTGAGTTAGGTGCCTAACTTTGTCCTTTATTTTCAGCCAAAGTTAGGAACCTAAGTTTTCATTTGAAAGTTTGCCTAGATTTTGGAGCCTAACAATTATGCTTCAACTTCAGAAGCAAAAAATGAGCACAAGGTAAGTGAAAGGCTTGCATGGTAATTGCTGGGGGTGTGGTCAACACATGTCTAATATTTATTTATTGCACAGGGCAAATATTTAGCACAGGGATCCAAGTTAAATGCTACAGCACATAGTGCAGGTGCATTCATAATGTCTGCCCATGCTCATACCATGAGCCTCTGTACTAGAGAATGACACCATTCAACGTCACCACTGTTTCTTCAGCTTTCAAGGTGCATCGAGATAACTTTCTGCACCGATGGTGCTGAATATTCGCTTACTGATACTGGTACATGTTCCAGGACAAGCCTACATGAGTCCTACAGAAGGAAGTTTGGTACAGCATGCTGAGGCTAGCATACATTCCCTTGGTACTGGCCCACTGCGATTTTCACTATGAGGCCTCTAAGTACCGAGGTTAGCTATCCATCAGAGCGTCTTACTACTCACATTGCATCATTTCTCATGTGTTTAAGTGAACAAGAGAGACTCATCAATCCTCGTCATCGTCTTCATCAGATCAATACCGAGCTCATCCTAGTTTTACTCAAAGACTGGACTTTTTAACTTTCATTCAGGCTTTGCTTTGGCTTTACCTATGCCTGACTCTTCCAGCATTCCTTTAGAACTGTCCACAGGATCAACCAGCATGGTTTGAAATGGAATGCTTTTTATGTGCACCATTACACATCTCCTGCTTCCTTACAGTGTCGATACCTAGACACTTGAGAAAGTATTCTTTGCTGAGCGCAACACAACATGCTTTTCAATTATTAGATGCAGTGGCTGAGATCTCTGTTGCTGAAGGCCCACTCATGTCCCTTTGGAATAATTCTAAAATTCAAAATAAGGGTAGATCCCTTTCATGGAAGAGGTGGCAGCGGGCGGGTGTGTGGTTTGTTCATCAATTGATCTCCTCCTCTTCATTTGTTCCATTTGATACTCTTTGTTCTGTAAACTCACTCCCATCCTCTGTATATCCTCAATGGCTTACGCTTACTAGAATACTATCTAATGTGCAAATGCGCCCTGACTTTATGACCTCTCATCAAACTATTCGTCACTGGTCTACCTTGGCTTTACTGAAAGGTAGGGCGATATCTCTTTTTTTATAGTATCTTAAGAGATCACACCTTCACTTTTACGCCTCAATCCATGAACCACTGGGGCTCTATCTTAAAGACCACGCTTTCTGAAATAGATTGGGAACTCTTCTGGTCATCTACAGATCGTCCTCTATTATCCTCAAGAGTCTCGCAATCAATGTTCTTTGTTATGTGGAATGCAGTATGGACTCCGTTTCGAATGTGGAAAGCGAAACTGAAACAAGATCCTATCTGTTGGAACTGTTTGAAAGAGCCTGGAACTCTTGATCACATGCTTCTTCACTGCACTATGGTTCATTCCTTTTGGATTCGTATCTGGGACACCATAAAATCTATTACCAAATGTTCAGAACCTATTTCCATGGACATTATAATCCTTCGTTCTCAACACCCTTGCTTCGCACTATCAAACTGTCCTCCTAAACTCATTGACACCATGTTTGTGACAGCTCTTATGCACATTTTAAAAAATTGGAAATCATCTACATTACTAGACTACACCTTTTGGTGGAACTCTTTGAGCATGTACCATAAATTCGAATCATATGCATATGAAAAGAACATGATATCTCGTTTCTCTACAAAATTGATGCGAAATAAATCACCTTGGTCGTTCTTAGATTCATATGTTCATTCTGCCTCGTAGACACTTCTACCTCTCTCTTTTTCTCCCTCTTTCTCTTTCTCCTTCTTTACCTTTCTTTTTTCTTTTACCTCATCCTCACTTTCTTTTTTCTTTTACTTCATCCTCTCTGCTTATTTACCCTTTCTATTTCTTTTCTTAGCAGTTTCAAATACTCTGAATTCTTCTTAATAATTTGTTATATGCAAATGAATGCAATTACGGTTTCTTTTGTTTCTACATCACTATTTCTTATTCAATTTTCATGTACTTGAACTGCTTTCTGTATATTATTTATAATATTCAATAAAATTATTGAACTCAAAAAAAAAAAGAAAGAACTGTCTTTACAAGGAATTGCTTCCCAGGACCAGATCTTCAGTAGCTATTGTCTTTCCTGGATATATGATGAGCTCAGCACAGTTCTGCTTTAAATTTAAAGCTCTTACTGACTCACTTGCTGAGTTCCTACATATTTGGAACAGCACTTCAATCTCTTTTTAATACAAGGCTTACTGATATTTAAAAAAATAAAATAAATACATTCTTGCAAGGAAGCACCTATGGCTCAGTGGTTAAAGACACTGCTTCTTTCTTCCAAAGGTCATGGGTTCAAATCTACACAACCCTTAGTAGCTTAACAACTTTGTTGCCATTATCAAAAATTTATGCTGGCGAACAGGATTTTGTTTTGCCAATAGCAACTCATAAGTGTGACCTCACCTGGAGTATTGCATTTAATTCTGGTCTCCTTATCTCAAGAAAGATATAGTGGCACTAGAAAAGGTTCAAAGAAGAGCAACTAAGATGATAAAGGGATGAAACTCCTCTCGTAAGAGGAATGACTATAAAGATTAGGGTTCTTCAACTTGGAAAAGGGAAGTCTGAGTGGAGTAGAACGGGTACAAGTGGATCGATTTTTCACTCCATTAAAATTACAAGGACTAGGGGACACTCAATGAAATTGCAGGGAAATACTTTTAAAAGTAATAGGAGGAAATATTTTTCATTTTTTCACTTAGAGAATAGTTAAGCTCTAGAACGTATTGCCAGAGGTTGTGGTAAAAGCGGATAGTGTGGCTGGTTTTAAGAAAGGTTTGGACAAGTTCCTGGAGGAAAAGTCCATAGTCTGTTATTGAGAAAGACATGGGGGAAGCCACTGATTGCCCTGGATGAGTAGCATGGAATATTGCTACTCTTTGGGATTCCGGAATCTTGCTACTCTTTGGGGTTCTGTATGGAATGTTGCTACTCCTTTGGGTTTTGGCCAGGTACTAGTGACCTGGATTGGCCACCTTATAAACGGGCTACTGGGCTTATTGGTCTGACCCGTTAAGGAAATTATCTGTCTCTAACAAGTATATTTCTCCAGATAACCTTTTCTATAGTATCAAATTCATAGACTGGAGTTTGCCTATTAAGGTTAACCTCTGCTGCTTATCTGCTATGTTGTGAGCTCTGAGACATCTAATTGCTGGGAGTCTCTCTCTCTCTCTCTCTCTCGAGGTGGCCACGTTACATTTCAACATGGAAGGAGTTGGAATACTTTGAATAACAGTTTCTGTTCTATTTGAGTCACAGGCAAGACTGGGCTCTTGCTGCGAAACCATAAAATCTAGCAGCAGCAGCAGCCTCAGAAAATTCACATAGCAGCTGCTTCTAATATTCTTAGTCCTTTTTCATTTGCCTCTGACGAGCATACTAGATTTCTCTCTGCCTCTTCTTCAACCTATCTGTTAGCATCAGAGGTTCTAGATGTTCGGTCTTCGTTCACCTGACCTTTGGGACCTACAACTGCAATGGCAGATGAACCATCAACAATTTTAATACACAGTTCTGCTCTTCAACTTGACCTCCTCCAGAAAGCTTCATCAGAACGGCGTTTTGTTGGCAGCAACTTTAGTGCCAAGCCATTTTTTCCTATCTCGACAATTGGCTCCTATAGGATGCCTCTCCTCAATGATGCTCTCAGACATTCAAGTTTGCAATTAGCTTTTTAACATCTCAGCTTTAATTCATAACAGCCCTACTCAACATAATTATACTCAGGGCCTTCCTACTTCAGCAACGACAGGACCACCTGTTTCAACTTTCCAGTCAAGTCTTTCATCTTCTGTCTATTTCAGCTAGACAACTAACTGATGGGACTCTTGGATCACATGGCTTCAATCCATATTACTTTCTTCACAAGACTTCATTTTTGAACTGCCCAGTAGTCTCTAGCGTCTACATGGTCTCCAGTTTTCAATCCTTTTTCACAGCCGCTTTCATTGCTGTGTTCCTCTCTTCAGTGGTGATGACTTCATCCAATCTTTCCAAACGGCTGCTGCTTCAGATGCCTCCAGATCAGCCAATTCTGACCACATACTCCTCCAAGTATTCTTGTGAACCTCACCTGGACAATATTAACACATGAGCCTGTTCTGCCAAGAGCAGACGTTTATATAATTATGTTGAGACTTAAGCGAGTTGGAATACCCTCAAGTCTTTTCATCACAGCATATATAATCAACTCCTCTTACTATGCATGAGCAATCAACTTGTGTTCTACTGCATAATCAAGCATAACAGTATCAGTTTTTCTATTTTTCTGTCAAAAGGCCAGGAGGATTTGGAACTACTCAAAACATATTTCTAAACCTTGTCTATGTTCAAAAAGCAATAAATACTCTTGCTGACATCCTCAGCTGATTTCTTCGGCAACACGAGTGGATGCTCACCTCCTCGGTTTTGCGCCACTTTTTTTCTCTTTCTGAGACTCCTCAGATAGTCCTATCCTGTTTCAGACACCATGTTAAGAATCCAATATCCTTCTAGATCTTGCCCTCTCTTCTCATACAGAGTCAAATTTTATTTTACATCCCATTCTAGTTGTCTCATCTGACACTTCTATTTAAGATGACCTCATCTGATGCTGATCTGCGCTTTCCACAATCTTTTGGGATGTCTCCTGGAATCCCTTCTTCATGGCGGTGTTTCCAACAAAATATGGTTTTCAGCGCATTATGGTATTCATCATCAAGATGCTTTATTATCTGCCATATCTTCAGTGTTGGAATATTTTTTCCGCTTATCCAAAGCATGGCTTAAAATCACTTTAGTCAGGACTTCACCTCATGGTTTTTAGTGTTTTCCATGTTTATTTTACTGTTCAAGTTCTGACTATTCATCTTCTAGTTGACAGTTTATGAAAGCACTTGTCAACATCAGACCATTTCTCAAATCTCCTCTACTGGTTTGGAATCTTACTATGGTTTTCTCTAGTCTGCGACAGCCTCCATTTCAATCAATGGCCTATGATCTTCTTAACTTCCTCTCTTAGGAAGTGGAATTTTTTTTGGGGGGGCTTGATTCACTAAAGTCAGCAATTGACGCTAACAGGTTTAGTTATGATCGTTGCTAACTGACCCAATTCTCTAAACAGCGCACTATGTGTTTTTCCCTCGATCGCCTATTTTCCAATCCAATCCGGCCATGCAAATTAGTAAAATCCCATGCAAAATTGATTCACTTACATCGCTTGGCTATTTAGTATCGGTTTTTACTGATGCTAAAACCTGATTACCGTTTGTTTGTTTGTTTTTTTAATGGCACAGATATTTTGCATGTATCACACACACAAAAGATCTGTCCCATAAAAAAAAAATTAAAAATCTCACATACACTGGCCCTCCCCCAATAACCCCTGACAAATGCCCCCCCCCCACCCGACAAATGTGGGCCACCCACAAATAGCTGAAGGGATGCCCACTCCTTCCTGTGAAGAACCTACCCTCTCCCCCCCTTTGAAAAAATGGCAGGAGAGATGCCCACTCCCTCCTGCCACCAGAGGCCCATCCATGTAACCCGTAACTCCTACCTTAACTTTGGAAGCAGGAGGTACTCAACATACCTCCTGCTCCTCCTTTCGTCCAACGACACTGGGGCCTCAGGCCCCTCCCCGGTGGATCATGTGATGCACGGGGAAGGGCCTAAGGCCCTAAGTTGCTCAGACGCCTCGGGCTCCTCCCTTGGAAAGGAAGGAGACTAAGTAAGTCCCTGATTGGCCAACCAATATCTCTCTTCCTCCATGAGTCCAACTTTTCACTCTCTGCCATCTCCCCCTTCCCCTGAGTATGGCATTTCTTCTTCCCTCCTTTCTGCCCTCCTCATACATCTCTCCCTCTCCACGCTTTCTCTTGCTCCTTCCGTCGAGAGTGACATCCCTCTTTCCAATCCCCCAGACCATCTTCCCCCCACCCTCAACTAACATGCTCTCTCCTCTTGCACCATTTCTAACTCTCTTCCATCCTATGTCAATTTCTTCCTCTCTCACCACTCTCATCCCTCCTGCAACAATTTTACTTCCTTCCCTTCTCTCCAATCCAATTAACATGTTCTCTCCATATGCATCATTCCTTCCTCCCCTCCACTCCATGTCAGTTTCTCCCTCACTTATCACTCACCCCTTATGCAACACATTTCCTTCCTTCCCTCTCCCTCAAACCCACTCACAACTAATATGATCTCTCTCAATGCCCCATCTCACCCTTCTTTCCAACGTGCAGAACCTCTCCCTTCCCTCCTCTCCTCTTCTCCTTCAAGTCCAGTAGCACCTTAAGCCAGGTCCAGCATCACCTCTTCTTCCTTCCTTTTCCCTCCTCCCTTATCCAGCAACACCCGTCCCTCTCCCTTCCCTATGTATAGCAATTCCTCTCCTCCCCCTAGCAGCAGCTCACTGTGTGCTTTTAACTTCCCCACACAGCTGTTATTAGCATTAGTTTAGCCATGGTTTCATCAGGCAGCCTTGGGGCCAAATTCTATAGGGTGGGCATAGCAGCACTAGGGGATACTACTTTTGTGTCCTCAGTATTAAGAGCAGGCTCATCTATCCCACACCAGAGTTTGGTGACTGCTTAGATATGGTTTCAGCATACCATTTCTATTGCACTGGAAAAAGAAATTAGGTTCTTACCTTAATAATATATTTTTCAATAGTTAGGGATTGTATGATGAACTCCACCCTTCCCCCGCCCAGTAATTTTAACTTGCCTGCTTTCTGGCTCAAACTTAATGATCAGCTCCATAGCTAAGATTTCACTGTCAGTCAGACTATTGGGTTGAGACTGTATAATGGATTACAAGGGAGGAATGGTTGAGTTCCATAAATGTTCAAGCTATTTGTTTATTGAATTCATTGTTCCTCTGAGGCTTGTTAATGTTTTAACTTCATCGCTGCTTCTTCATTGATTGTTTTAACTTCATCTGAATGGGTCAGACCCCTAGTTTTAGGGAATTCCACGTATCCCTCCATCTCCTGTCTTCTGTAGGACTGTCGCCAGTTTTGGTATGAACTGAAGGGGGCAGCTGAGACCGTGGAGAAGGAGGAGGAGTTGAAAAGCTGTGATTGACAACTTCTGTAGTATGCTCGTGAGCACAAATGGATAACGTATGGTACAACATACCATCCCTATCTACTGGAAAAAATATCAAGGTATGAACCTAATCTCTTTTTATTTCGGTTCAGGCTTTGCTGCATGAGGATCACTGAGATTTTGTTCTGGCCTTTGGGACTGCGTGATGCTGTGATCTCCAGTGAGTGACAGGAGATTCCCCCCACCCCATATCATCTGTGAATTGGAGCAACTAATTGCCAAATTGTTGTCTATGATATAGGAAGGGATTCAAAGGGCATAAACAGAGGGAGAAAGTCTAGCAAATAAAAAGATCCTCAATGATGATATTTTCCCCATACTGTATTAAACATTTGTTTAACACTATCATATAGGGCAGGTCTGCTGTAGTTTCTTAGATGACGGGTTTTGCAATGAAAATCTGAGGAGCTACTGGCACAGATCTGCTAGCTTGTAGCAAATGGCAATAAATCTATGCTGAGCAAATATATGTTTTAGACCAACAAAGGGAATGCATTTACCTTAATGAGCTACTCTTAAACTGCATAATTTACATGGGTAGATCTTAAATTGTTTGTTGACAGTTTGAAGCTTTATGTAGCATACTGTGTATGTCAGGTGCAGTCATGCTTGGAATGACGGTATTTGTTTATAAAATCACATTCAAGATAAATGGGTGAGCTTTGAAAGCAGAAAGATAGATGTTGCCGTTAAAGTAGCTAATTCCATCGGGCCTCGTAATCCTTGTAAGTACAAGAATTGCAATACTCTACGGGAAAGCACAGGAGTGATATATTAATTTTTAAATGCAATATGTTTAAAACACAGTCCCCACATCACTGAATTTTATCATCCAGGATTAGCCTGCAGTCTATGAGATATCTCGTTCTGAAAATAAGGACATCCAGAAGAGCTCATTGTTGAATACCGATTGTAATTTATTCAGATCACTCTTGTCGTCAGTGGTATTAGTTCATTAGTCTAGGCAAGGGGTCAGAGCTTCAACTGCACACTGTAACAGACGTGGTTATGATGTCCTTTGCAGTGTAAGGTGTCTGCATTAAACATTTTCTCTTCTTAGCTATAAGTTTTTGAAATTGCAATTCTGAGACTTTTTACATTTTTATTTTAATTCACAGAAAACATGGTGGATGCATGGAACGACTTTGCAGTAAAAATGATTGAATAAAAGAAACAGTTAATGTTTAAAAAAGACAGGATAAATACAAGGAATCCTCACTTGTAAATGAGTGAAGCTAAAGCCGAATGTCTATGGCGTTGCTACAGGAAAAGAAACTGGGCAGAGTGCATGAGCCATAGGGTCCCTCTCCCGCCATCATATTCTGTTTGTCAGATAGTCAAAAGGAATTGTCTAGATAATGGCAGCCCTGAGGCCGAGTCAGACCAAGGTATATCAATATTTGTTTTCGTGTTTGATTGGTTAAACAAATGCTTCCTATTTAACCATTCTGTCCCACTCATAATTTTAAACATTTCTTTCATATTCCTTCTCAATCATCCTATCTCAAAGTTGACGAGCCTAACCTGTTTAGCCTGTCTTCATAACTGATGTGTTCTAACCCCTTTATGAGCGGACTGATGGGCACGATGGACCACTGGTCTGACCCAGCAGCGGCAATTCTTATGCTCTTAGTTCCCTTATGTCCTTTTTGAGATGGAACAATCGCAACTGCACACAGCACTCACGGTATGGTTCTACTAAACATAGAAACATAGAAATAGACGGCAGATAAGGGCCACAGCCCATCTAGTCTGCCCACCCCAATGACCCTCCCCTACCTTTGCCTAGTGAATAGAGCCCACGTGTCGATCCCATTTGGCCTTAAAATCAGGCACGCTGCTATACAGAGAACCTATACAGAGGCATAGTTGAGATAATTCTGAAAGTGGGCACTATCAGTTATGCACGTACATATTTAAAATAGGTCTGTATATTTAGAGCAGGGGTGTCAAAGTCCCTCCTCGAGGGCCGCAATCCAGTCGGGTTTTCAGGATTTCCCCAATGAATATGCATGAGATCTATTTGCATGCACTGCTTTCATGGTATGCTAATAGATCTCATGCATATTCATTGGGGAAATCCTGAAAACCCGACTGGATTGCGGCCCTCGAGGAGAGGGACTTTGGCACCCCTGATGTAGAGCGTTAATGCGATTAACACGCTAAATAGTTAACATACTTGAAAAAGTCACAACGTGATCACCTGCTCCTGTGTAATGCTCCACTGCTTCTCCATTCTGAAACTGGCTGCAGTGTCGGGGTGCGCATGCTGCCGCTGTCTCTGTTGGACCAAAAATAGGAAGTTACATCGGAGCTTAATGAAACTTCCTGGGGGGTTTTGGGGGTCGGGCAGAGCGAGCGCCAGCACCCGTATACTGACGCTGACACTGCAACCACTTTCAGAATGGAGAAGCAGTGGAGCATTACACAGGCAGGCTGCATTTCTGCTTCTTTCCCTTCCTCTCTGCTCTAATCGTATTTTGGCCCTACCCTACCCAATCATCCTGGTGTCTCTTTCTCCCCACCCCCTGGCATTTTTCTACATTTCATTTTGCAGCTGGCAGCACTACATACACGCTGCCTTTTGTCAAACCGGGGGCCTTTCTTCTAACTTTAATTAGAGCTACCACCTTATGAGCAGTATCTTCCATCAGACCAGCTCAAGTTATTCCAACATTTGACCAACTTACTAGAAAACAGAAAATACATGATCAGATCTGCATTTGATGCCTTTGACATCACCTCTCGTACTTTAGCAGTCTCCGTTGCAATGAAATTACAGGCTTGGCTATGTATTAGAGAATGACACGGGGAAAAAATCTGTCCCCGTCACCGCCCCGTCACCGGCCCACCATCCTCTGCACCGCCCCGTCACCGCCGTTCCCTTCACCGCCCCGTCACCGTCACCGCCATCCCTTTCACCGCCCCGTCACCGCCACTGCCATCCCATTCACCGCCCCGTCACCGTCCCCGCTGCATCCATATAAGCCTTAGTACTGTAATATTTAGCTTATTCCTTTCTTATAAATCAAAGTTCCTGCTGCTGAACTAGAGAAAGAGATGTTCAGCTGGCAGGGCTTTGTTTATAAATTTTTATCAACACAACTAATATACTATTTTATCCTAAAGCAAAAAATAAATAAATAAATATAATTTTTTTTTCTACCTTTGTTGTCTGGTTTCTGCTTTCCACATCTTCTCATTGAATTCCTTCCATCCACTGTGTGTCTTCTCTCTGCGTCTTCCATTTGCTGTTACTGTGCCTCTCCCTTAACCCCCCCCCCCAATTGGTCTAGCACCCATCTTCTTCCCTCCGCTCCCGCATAGTCTGGCATCTGTCTTCTTCCCACTCTGTCTTCCACATTTCCCTTGGGGGTCTGTTCCTCTCCAGCCTCCTTCAATGTATGTTCTATTCCTTTCCACCATCACCCTTCCCTCCCTCCTTTACCATCTGTTCCTTTCTACTCTCGCGTGGCCTATCTACCTTCCTTCCTCTTATTTTCATGGCATGTTACAATGTAATTTGTGCAAGCCACTGGAGCCTGCAAGCTCGGTCCCTGTCCCATCCCCACAAACCATCTCGCTTCTGTGCTCCTATTTTCTCCATTTCTAATATCTCCCCTATGTATCTGTCATTGCCCCCCCTGTGTCCATATACCATCCCCATGGCATGTCCCCTTTATGTCTCTGTTCCTATGCCCCATGCACATAATTTCCCCTCTTTCTGTTACCTTCCTGTGTCCAGATTTCCCCTATCTTCCTCTTCCATACCAGTGTGTCTCTTCTTTTCAACCCCATCTAGCTTTTTTCCCTCTTTCTTCCCCCCCCCTGCTTCTAGCATCTGGCTCACCTGCCAGTCCTTCCCTTTCTTTCCTGGTGTGGGTTTTTCTTTCCGACTTCATCCCCTTGGCCCAGAATCATTTTCCCTTTCACTCCCTCCTTCCAATTTGAGCCGGGAACACGAGCGATCGCACGGTCCCCGCAGCCACAACCTGCCTGCCCAATCGATCCAAGTGTTTAGCCAGCTCTCTCCCTTCTCCTCACCTTAGTTTATAGGTTTTCTTTTTCGGCGACCTGCACGCTTTCCCAAAGAGCCGCGCACGCGCGGCTACTCAGTGTTCAATCTTCTGCTCTGCTGCAACTTCCTGTTTCCGGTTGCGTCAGAGCAGAAGATCGAAACTGTGCAGCAGCGGGTGCGCGGCTCTCTGATAGTGTGCGGGTCGCCGAAAAAGAAAATCTACAAACTAAGGTGAGGAGAAGGGAGAGAGCTGGCTAAACACTAGAATCGATTGGGCAGGCGGGTATGAGCTGCGGGGACCGCGCGATCCTTCATGCCTCACTGCGGGGACAAGACCATTCACCGCCCCGCGGGCGGTGAATGGCCTTGTCCCCGTCGCCGCAGCGACTGCTAGTTTTCTTCCCCGTTTTCGGCGGGTGACCCGCGGCTAAAATGCGGTGGCCGCGGGTAAACCGCCACCGTGTCATTCTCTACTATGTATTTCAGATCTTGATGCCAATGTCCATAATTGCCTCTCCAACATCCCCTGCTTAGGAGATGATCTTTTTGGAGATTGTATTGAAGAGTCTACATAAAAGATCAAGACTCACAATCTTTGCATGACAATCTTATTGAGCATTAAGTCATCTCAGCAGTAATCATCACAAAAATATTCCATTATCTCCAAATGTTATTATTATTCCAAGCAGAGATATAACCAACCGTCTGCATCACCTCGACCGATAACACAGAGATGGCCTAGGTAGCAGAGACAACATAAGATTCAGTCTCAACCATAATCCAAGCAATAACAGCCCATTTTAAAAAGCATTGCCATGTATCTCTCTCTCGCCCTCTGGATCTTCCCATAGGAGGCAGACTCCAACATTTTTACCATTGTTGGTCCCTCATAAAATCAGACCAATAGATTCTGCAAGTGGTGGCTCAGGGTTATACCCTACGCTTACAATGAAAGCTTCTGAATCCATCTTCCAAGAAAGTCTTTTCAACTCCCTCCAGATAACCCTCCTTCATCAAGAGCTCTCAGCTCTTCTCCAATCTTTGCATTAGAACAAGATCCTCAACAGGAGAGAGGATCTGAGGGTCTCTTCCAAACATTTCCTGATAGCAAAAAATAGGTGTCTCCTCCCAATTCTGGACCTCTGTGCTCTCAACAAATACCATTATTGGAGAAGAAAAACTGACTGTTCTCTAGACCTCAAAGAAGCGTACACTCATATTCCTAACTTACCTGCCCACAGGAAGTATCTTCGCTTTTGAGCGGGGTCACACCATTTCCAATACAAAGTACTACTATTTGGTCTGGTGTGAGCCCTGAGAGTGTTCACAAAATGCTTGGTGGTAGTGGCTGGACTCCTGTGCTGATGTGGCTTTCATTTATTTCTTTACCTATATGACTGGCTAATCAAGACCTCATCATCGCAACAAGCTCAGCAGGCCATCAATTCCACAGTTCATTTCCTAAAACTACTAGGATTTGAAGTCAAATATCAGAAATCACACCTTCAACCAACTCAGACCTTAGAATTCATAGGAGCTCTCCTAGATGTAATGCAAGCTCAAGCTTTTCTGCCTCAACAGACTTGAAATCTTATCCACATATGTCAGAAAGTCCTACCTTCAACACATTACTGCTATCAGATGTTACATCTCTTAAGTCACATGGCATCCACATTTACGTCTCAGAGTGCCTCTATGGACCCTCTCCACCCAGTGGACTTTAGCCACCGGGTCTTCCCAAACAATACAGGTGACTTCAGAACTTTGTCAGTCCCTTCAGTGTTGGATGGTTCTGGCCAATTTTACCAGGGTCCTTCTCTTCTAGTCTGCACCGCAACTTATGCTTCCATGCTTGATTGGGGATCCCATCTCGACAGCCTACATATCCAAGGCGTCTGGACTCCTCAGGAGAAAACACTCCACATCAGTCTCCTAGAACTTCAAGCAATACACTTTCTCTCCAAAATCAGGTGGTCCTCATTCACACAGATAGCCATGTCGCCATGTTCTACTTGAACAAGCAAGGAGGCGCAGGGTCTCTCCCAGTCTGCCAAGAAGCAGTACAAGTCTAGGTTTGGGCAATTCCTCACAACATATTAACTCAAAGCAGTTTATCTGGCAGGGAAACAAAACATCTTAGCAGACAAGCTGAGTAGACTCCCTCAACCGCATGAGTGGTTGCTCAACATATTCCCCCCAATACCTATAGTCAGGAAGACTATACTCAAACTTTGCCAGGAAAAGCCACCATGATAACTTATAGCACTATTGTAGCCACATCAGCCATGGTTTCCTTTCCTACATCTCAGTGTATGTGAACCCATCACACTCCAGCTTTTTCCAACATTGTTGGCACAGAATGAAGGCTCTCTCCTTCATCCCAATCTATGCTAATTAGCTCTCACAGCATGATATATTTCTTCCAGCGAATAGATGCTTTTACACTATCTGCACTACTATCAGCTATTAAGAATCTTCAAGAAAACCTTCTAAACAGCACTGCAATCATTTCAAATGGCCTCACTTCACCATCTGGTGTAATCTCCACTCACTGAATCCAATCACTTATCCCCTTCCATTGGTTCTACACCTTTCTAATTCTGGTCTCAAGACTGCCCAGTGTTATTAGTGCTTTTCATTCACCATTGGACAAGAAACCATTATCTTTTCACCACTTAGTTTCTAGATTCATGAAGGGGCTTCTACCATACCAAGCCTCTTCAGTGTTGTTTTATTTACTTTGATGAAGTCTTCCTTTGAATCTCTTGCGACTTCTTCCCTCAGACATCTGACTTGGAAAGTGGTCTTCCTCATAGCCCTCACGTTTGCATGTCAGGTCAATGAACTTCAAGCACTGGTATCGAATTCACCCTATACAACATTTGCCAAGACAGGATAGCTCTCTGCATACTTCTGAAGTTCCTCCCAAAGTCATCTCTAAATTTCATCCCAACCAGTCCATGGTTCTACCCGTCTTCTTTTCGAGACCACATGTTCACCCTGGCAAAGCACTAGCTTACTACTTGGATTGAACCAAACTTCACAGGACTACCACTGAACTTTTCCTATCATGCTACCCTATCAGACTCGGAGCTCCTGTCATCAAGAAAACTATCTCCATATGGCTAAACACGTACATTTTGGTGTAGTCATCTACCAGTGGCATTCCAAACACAGTGAAGGTGGTTAATGACACAACTGAGTGAGGTGTTAAACTGACTTTGCTACTGGCACCACCACAGACCCAGTGCAGTGTGAGGCTTTGTTGTAAGGAGTTGAACAGCATCACAGGCGTTATCCTGACTATCTCAAGAAAACATTGAATGCTTGAGTGTTGGGAATGCCAATGGCAGATGACTACATCAAAGTGTAAGTGTTTAACTTTTAGCAAAGTATGTTAAATTTCTATTTTCCACAATAAAGTGCAGATATCAAAGATTTATTTAATAACATACTTCTGGAATTTTTGCATAAAATGTCTTTTTATCAATGTATGATTGCTGAGTATGAAAACAAAGTTATTGTTATAATAGCAAGACAGTAAGCAAAAATGTACGTAATCGGTGACTTTGAGCGACCCCAGGATGGGCTTTAAATTTATTTTTTTTATTATTATTATTTTCTGATCAAATTCATGGGAATAACTTCAAATTTGCACAGTTTTTCCAACTTTTTATTTTCCAGACTACCCTAATGCTTGGGCTGGGCTACACTCAAAGGCTATATCACTGCACATAAAGTTTGAGGAACGGTAACTTCAATAGTCCATCTTCATTCCACTCCTATTGAGTTTTTATCTGTAAAGCAGCCACTTGGTCCTCAATCCATACCTTAACTTCCTACTGCTATTTGGAAAATCATTCCAGATGGATAGTCGGTTCAGCCAAACAGTTCTACAAAATGTATTCTCTACATAAATGCCAACTTTCCCCTCCAACCCTTTTGGTTTTACCAGGTAGTTGTCAATAACCTTCCTCTCAGAGGCATGATCCTGGCAGCTTGGGAGTCCCAGATGTGCGAATATGATGCCTTGGAGAAAGCAAAGTTACTTGCCTGTAGCAGATGTTCTCCAAGGACAGCAGGCATATATTCTCACAACCCTCCCACCTACTCTACTTGGCTTCTTAGCTACAGGTCCCTTGAGCTGACTCCAG
Organism: Geotrypetes seraphini; assembly: GCF_902459505.1. NCBI lineage: Eukaryota > Metazoa > Chordata > Amphibia > Gymnophiona > Dermophiidae > Geotrypetes > Geotrypetes seraphini. Next base: position 18,721,247 of record NC_047085.1, read on the forward strand.
TAATTTAGAATGAGAGGACAATGCAGGGCAGACTTTATGGTCTGTATCCCACAGATGACAAGACAATATGTAAAAAGCCAAAAATTGCATTCACAAAAAAATGCTTGTGAGAGAGACTCTGTAGAATCTGTTGAAGATAAATCTTGCTTCTACTCATTACCATATGTTTCTACTCGTTACCATATTTTCAGACTGTTTAGAAGATTATTGGAATGATTTGATATTTTGAAATTTTTGAAATTAGTAAAGAACCATGGACGGTGGAGTTTTTTATGACCAGGGATGTGTCTTCGTCTTCAAATTTGTATTTGAAGTTTGAATGCCCATAGGATCGGCGCTTTATGTCATATCCAGTGTGACACTGAGGTCTTTTTCTGCTGTGTCATTTGATTCTACAGAGTCTCTCTCACAAGCATTTTTTTGTAAATGCAATTTTTGGCTTTTTGATATTTTAGCATTCAGTTGTATTTAACCTGTTAAGACACTATGTAAACCACTTTGATTGTAACCACACAGAAAAAGCGGTGTATCAAGTTTTTCCCCTTTACAAGATTATAGGCTGGAGTGAGCTTTGACCAGCAACTCTAGTCTTTGGAACCTAAAGATAGTCTACAGTTTATGTCCCAGAAATACCAAAGAAGGAAAAGACAATTTAACTGTGACTGTATCATGTGCATGCCTATTGGGCAGACTCTGTTCAGGTCTTTATCTGCTTTCATTTACTGTGTTCTCGGAGAACACCTGCTACAGGCGAGTAACTTTGCTTTTTGTGTGTGCTGAACTTTTTAAGGCATGCTAATGAATGCATATCCCAAGTGACTGACTATAAACCCCAGGCTCTGTGTTGAGTAATGTAGCAAGTCTCTCTCTCCTGCTGCTTTAAAGCCTTATAGTGTCCCAGGACTCTGACCGAAAGATAGGCTTTCCAGTAGGGACCATTTCAGCTTCTGTGCATGATTCGAGCCACACAGATTTCCAGCAGTGGGGAAAACCAAGACAGCTGTGTCTTGCAGGTCACTGTGCTTCTGTTTTGCATTTTAATTTTCTAGGTCCAATTGATACGAAGTACTGTTCCAGAGTACTTGCTCTAACCCATTTTATGCAGGGGCTTGTAGTTCTGATATTCATAGGAAAAGCAACATTATTAAGTCTATCTTTTCAGCAAAGCAAGCGTTTACAGCATCCCTACTCTCCAAATCAGCTCATTTTGCCTTTTAAATAAAACACAGGGGAGATCCCAGGAAACACATTTAAATGGTCTTTTTTTTTTTTCCAAACCATATGCCATTTCCTGCTCCAACTGTTGAGTCCATCATTACCTGATTGTCTTCTGCAGAATATGAATCTACTGTTTGCTTCCATTCCATTTTGTTGTTTTCAATTTTCCATTTGATATCATCCAAGCTATTACTGTTGTTGTTCTCTCATGTTCTCTGCCTTTCAATTTGTCTTTCAGATCTTGCTGTTTGTTTAGTTTTCTAAATAATTATTGCCTTTCAGTGTGAATTTCTGAAAGCTGTAAGCAAATGTACCATTAAAAATAAATCGTTACGTTTCATGCAGTTATACTGTTCACTTTTTTAATTTCCTGAGTGGTACTCCATCACAGTGATGATTGCACCAACCCAAATCACTAGTGTCACAAATTTATGAGCAATTTAAGGGAAACACAAATCACTACTTATTTTTATATTTACTGATGCTGACAAGATATTGCTTTCCGAAGTTCAGTTAAGAACATAAGAATAGCCTTACTGGGTCAAACCTAAGGTCCATCAAGCCCAGTAGCCCATTCTCACAGTGGCCAATCCAGGTCACTAGTACCTGGACAAAACCCAAGGTGTAGCAACATTCCATGCTACTGATGCAGGGCAAGCAGTGGCTTCCCCCGTGTCTTTCTCAATAACAGACTATGGACTTGTCCAAACCTTTCTTAAAACCAGCTACGCTATCCGCTCTTACCAAAACCTCTGGCAACGCGTTCCAGAACTTAACTGTTCTCTGAGTGAAAAAAAAATTCCTCCTATTGGTTTTAAGAGTATTTCCTTGTATTGAGTGTCCCCTAGTCTTTGTAATTTTTGGCGGAGTGAAAAATCGATCCACTTGTACCCATTCTACTCATCTTGTCTGCCTTCTAACGTTAGTTTACTGGTTCTCCTTTCAAATTTATCTTTTAATTTGTGTTTTTCTCCCTCACTCCTCTCTTGTGTTTTGGATATTATCTTTTATCAACCTCCTCCTTACTTCAGCTCTTATGCAGAGAGGCCATATCCACCCTTCTCCAGTCCTTTGGGACCATTCAAAACTCTAAAGAAGCATCACTTTGTCTATTTTTTAATTTAGCTCCTCATAAACACAATCTTCTGAGAATCTCTCCTGGTCTACCACACATCCATTTCCATTTCCTAGCCCCGGTCTAATTCATGGAAACAGAAACAACCTTATCCTTATCCATTTCTGCATATTGGTCCTCTTCAACCTTGAGCCTCACAATGCCGTTTTGACACTTCCTCTTCTCACCTACATATCTAAAAAATGAAGATTGGTTGGAATGTTAATGTTAAAATTAAGACAGGTGTAGAGAGAGGGCTCATCTGAAAGCGAAGGTTCTAGACATTAAAACTAACTCTGTTCAGGTGGGGGATTACGTCAAGGAGATAATGTCTGGAAGAAGGAAAATGATTCCAAAAAGGAAGCTCACTTCTTGCAAGAATTGCATCCTTCCATCCCTAAGATATATTTGCTTCCAAAGATACATAAAAATTTTCAACAGCCTCTGGGGCGTCCGATCGTGTCTACTAAGAACTCTATATTAGAATCATTATCTAAATTTATTGATTACTTTTTGAAGACAGAAGATATCATCTTATTTAAAGGATTCGGTCCAGCTGTTGAGAATCTTGGAAAATATTGGGGAGACATCGGATATTATTTTTCTGGTGACTCTTGATATTACATCACTGTATACACAGATCCCTCAAACTGCTGCATTAGAGATCGTGGAAGAAGTTCTGGGCTCTAATGAATTAGGCCGTTTTCACAAGGGCTGGCTTATTGAACTAGCTACTCTTGTGGTGAAATCTAATTATTTTTGGTATCAAGGTGATTTCTATAAGCAGATTCAGGGTGTAGCAATGGGGGCTATGCTGGCCCCCTCTGTTGCTAACCTTTGTTTCAAAATTTGAAAAAGATTGTATCTATCCAGCACCAATTTTTCAGAAAGTGAAGCTATGGAAACGTTATTTAGATGATGTTGATTTTTTGAGAAGGATTGCTACCTGAACTTGAAACCTTCCTAGTATGGATTAATACTCCGAATCCACATCTCATTTTTACTATGTCCTACCACCCGACGAAGATTCCATATCTGGATCTTATGCTCATTAAAAATCAATATATTAAAACTACTCTATATAGGAAAGAGGTGGAGCGTAATAATTTTTTACATTTCTCGAGCTATCATCCTTACCATTTGAAATACTGTATAAGATATCAGTCAGTCAATTTTTGAGGATATGTCACCTATGTACAGATCAAGAAGAATTTGAAAGACTGGCAAAATTGCTGACACAACGTTTTCAAGAAAGAGGATGCCCAGTGAAATCTATTAAGAAAGCTTACCTCCAGGCAAAATATGCACAGAGACCCTTATTGATTCAAGGAAAGACTGAAGAAAATCCAGAGGAGGGTCTAATCTGTGTACTCTCATTTACAGATCTGAGTAGTAAATTATTTCAAAATATAAAACACCATTGGTCAGTGCTACAGCTAAGCCCTTGTTTCCAACAATATGTTATTGTATGATATAGGAGAGGAAGGACTATGGGGGAACTACTATCTACATTACATTAGAGATTTCTATTCTGCCATTACCTTGCGGTTCAAGGCGGATTACAAAAGAGTTATAGAAGGTGGGTTACAAAAGGAGATCATTGGTCATTTCTAGTAAAAGTAAAGAGAAGCTCAGGTAGTATCGGTAAGTCTGGAAGAAGATGGGAAGAAGGAAGGTATTCGTGGTGTTAAGACTTTTGCAGGGCTTTCTTGAAGAGTATAGTTTTTATTTCTTTTCTGAACATCTTGTAGTCTGTGGTAGTTATCAGTAGATTGGAGATTTGGTTTTCTAGTTTTGCTGCTTGAGTGGCTAGGAGGCCATCGTATAGTTTTTTCTGTTTAACTTCTTTGTTTGAAGGGTGTGTGAATGGGTTGTGTGTTTTTCTATGTCTGGTTGAGGTAGTTTGGATGAGGTGGTTGTTCAGTAGGTTGGGCTGTTTCTTTTTATGGCTTTAAATAGTATACAGTAGAATTTAAATTTGAAACTAGAACAACTGAACACGATCAAAGTTTTAAACAAGAGCCATGCAGCCAATGCCAATAGTGCCAACAAGCTTTAGTGGGTCCTGAATGAATTCACCCGGATACAAAGAAGATCTTTAAATCTACTATGAATACTTTTTGTATGACTAGTCATATAATCTACATTATCCAATGCCCATGTAATATACGTAGGTAGAACAAGTAGGAAAATTAATGTTAGATTAATTGAGCATAAATCAAAGATTAATACAGGTAATCTGGAAGCCCTGTTGATTCAACACTGGCGTGAGGCTAAACATAAAATATCCGACTTGAAATGGAGAATTATTGATTACATTACAGTTGGGTGGGAGGGTGGTAATTATGGTGAACGATTTAATTTTAAAGAGCAAAAATGGATTTTCTCATTGAATACGGTAAAACTATGGGGCCTGAATGCTGAAGTAGAGTGGATGACATTAATTTGAAAATTGCTCCACGTCATGATTTTGCCCTGCTCTATTGATTGGATACGTAGTAATGAGCTCATGACGTACATTTCCTTCTAAAAAAGCCGTGGCCATGTTTGCCTTGTAAGCATACTCGGTGGCAATCACTGAACCGGCACAACTTAGGTAATTAGATTATATTAAAAGATAATGCTGGATTGGTAGAGATTAAGAATGTATTTCTCTGCTATGCAGGCTTAAGAGTTTTTTAATGTATTTATTATCTCTTTGTTTTTGTTAGGGGAAATACCTTGATACAGACTCTATGGGCGAAACATAGTCCATGTCAGACGAACACCCCCTTTGCTATGCTTCTAAGAGAAGAATATTTAAAAGTACTATAATAGAAAATATTAAAAAATATAAAATGCCAATGATGATTTTGGTGCTATCATATCTATGCTTAAGTTTTGCTACACAGCAGCACCGCTGAGGTCTGTGAGGAAGAATACGTAAAGTACTTTGTCTGTGAAGTGAATAATTGTGGTTACCTTAAAGAAACTATTATTAAGACTGCCTATACTATTTGTACTTTGTCACAACCAGTGCTGTTGGCGCAGTGGCTTTTTAAATTTGGATTTTGCTCATATCCTTTCAGTAGTAGAGTCCACTAGGTATTTCCCTGTGCCTGGAGGGCTCACAATCTAATTTTGTACCTGAGATAATGCAGGGTTAAATTATTTTACCAAAGAGCAGCAGAGGGACTCAAACCAATCACTCTTGGATGTTGAGCCCAGCACTCTAACCATTAGGCTATTCTTTTGTTTCTGGATACCCAGAAGGCTTCAGATCCCTCTCTACTCCCCAATCTACGATTGAGCTATCCAGTCATTCAATGTCAACCACCCACTAATCGATCCCAGTTATATCCACTAGACCCCTCCAATTTAAGCCCGTTCATTCAGGGTAAGGGCTCCCAGCCCTGTCTAAAGAGTAGAAATCGGATGCTAGGGTCCACCTTGGGGTCAGTGCTCAAGAAAAAGATCACTGGTTACCGGTAAACCACAGAATCACTTATAAAATTGCCTTACTGACACATAAGATATTAGTAAACAAAGCCCCAGCATTTTTAGAAAGATTTTTAATACCATACACTCCTGTAAGATCTCTTAGATCAGAAGAAAAATCCCTGCTGGTAACTCCCTCATTAAAAATTATTTATTCAAGGAGGGATTCGATCTTTTCTGTTATAGCTCCCCAAATTTGGAACTCATTTCCTCTCAATATAAGACAAGAAAAATTACCTACTAAATTTAAAGGCCTACTAAAAAGCTGTCTGTTTAAGGACGCCTTTAACTGACCCTTTTCATAATCACATTATCACATTCCCTGGAATTTATCTGGACAAGGAACACAGTTAAGTAGAAATTAAATGGGTACCGTTCCCCAACCTTTTGTTTCCTTACCCTTCCTTTTTATTTATTTTCGAATTGTATTTAATCTATTTCCCCCCCCCCTCTTCATCAGTGTTTTTACGTCATAATTGTCTTTAATGTCCTGTTTGTTGGAAATGTTTTATTTTTTCTATTTTTAATTTTGTAAATCGCATTGGATTTGGATACTGCGATTATATCAAATATTTTAAATAAACTTGAAACTTGATCATGGATAATACGATGAAACCTTCCGCCCAATGTGCGGTGGCAGCCAAGAAAGCAAACAAGATGCTAGGAATTATTAGAAAAGGAATGGTAAACAAGACTAAGAATGTTATAATGCCTCTATTGCTCAATGGTATGACCTCACCTTGAGTATTGCGTTCAGTTCTGGTCTCCTTATTTAAAGAAAGATATAGCGGCATTAGAAAAGGTTCAAAGAAGAGCGACCAAGATGGTAAACGAAATGGAACTCCTCTCCTATGAGGAAAGACTAAAACGGTTAGGGCTCTTCAGCTTGGAAAAGAGATGGCTGAGGGGAGATAGGATTGAAATCTACAAAATCCTGAGTGGAGTAGAAAGGGTACAAGTGGATCGATTTTTTACTCCGTCAAAAATTACAAAGACTAGGGGGACACTCAATGAAGTTACAGGGAGATACTTTTAAAACCAATAGGAGGAAATTTTTTTTCAGTCAGAGAATAGTTAAGCTCTGGAACGCGTTGCCAGAGGATGTGGAAAGAGAGGATAGCTTAGCTAGTTCTAAGAAGGGTTTGGACAAGTTCCTGGAGGAAAAGTCCATAGTCTACTGTTGAGACAGACATGGGGAAGCTACTGCTAGCCTTGGAATGCTGCTGACCTGGATTGGCCTCTGTGAAGATGGGCTACTGGGCTTGATGGACCATCGATCTGACCCAGTAAGGCTATTCTTATGTTGTTTTTGGGAATCGTTTTTAAAAATGACTAATACTCTACTGGCCCCTCTATTTTCCAGTTCCGCTTTTGAGAATCCAGTCCACAGTATCAAGATCAGCTAATATCACTAGCTTTAGAATTTTCAGAAGTAACTATTCCTATACTTAAAGTATCTAAGTAAATAAGTGTTCTGGTATAATGTTTCGTGCCAGAAAGCAGTTCAGAAATGAGTCTTGCTGTGGCGGGAAACATCTGTATGGCTTCAAATGCTGAAAAGTGGCTGTTTGTGCAGAAGAGATGCATATAGCCGTGGGCTGTGACTGTAAAGGAAGTGTTTATATTTAGGCAGAGAAAAGATATAGATGAATAATAATCAGTCGATTGTTGTGAAAACGCTATGGGTTCATTTAAACCCATAGAGTTTTAAGAGTTACAAGGAAAACAAAACTCCCTGGATCCTTTTGTTGATATTCTAGTCTATTGAAAAAGTACCTGCAGGGACCTAAACCTGCTTTCTTTGTATATAATCTGTTGGGCAAAACAGCATGACTAAATCATTGGAAATGTATCTGCAGTGTTTGGCTAACAATGCCTGTGTAATTGAGTAGTGCAAGCTACTTGTAATGCACCCAAGTGAAGCAACAGCAAGAGCCATGATTTCAACAGGTAGATACCGTCCTTCATTATTACTCTGGGTTAAGAAGGAGTTACATTTTTAAAACTGTTCTTAAGTTGGATCTGTATGCAACTCGGAACTTGTAGATTTTCAGATTCTTGCTGCTTACCTCCGCTCCCAGCTGTCCCCTTAAGGTACGGCACGCACAACCACACACTGTTCTTAATGTGGCTATGCATCATTCCTGAATCTATTACAGGAGAAGTGTAGGAGTCTATGCCACTGGAAATACTGCTCAATGAAATCAGGTGAAGCTACCACCGCGTTCTTAAGTACGAGTCGTACTTAAGTCACACGTCTGTAACTTGGGGATTGCCTGTATATACTTCAAATACCGCTTAGCTAAATTAAATCCAAGTATCCTTTTCAGACATATCTATATATATACAGTGGTACCTTGGATTACGAGCATAATCCTTTCCAGGAGCATGCTCGTAATCCAAAATGCTCGTATATCAAAGCAAGTTTCCCCATAGGAAGTAAGGGAAACTTGCTTTGATATGTTCCCACCCCAAACCTTCCCCCCCGAGGCCAGCAGCGCTGCTCCCCCCCCCCAAGAGGCATTGCTCCCCCCGAAGGCCCGCCCTCCCCCCGCGATCCGGCACCCCCTCACCGCCATCATGCACCCCCCCCCCGCCGCCATCGGCACCCTCCCCCGGACATTTTAATAATGTTTGTGGCGTTGCCCGGATATAAATTCCCTTGGGTTTTGGTTTACGTTCACTTGAGGAACATTCACTTCACACAAATTTTCAGTTTCTGTTTAGGTTTACCACACCACACCTGCACTTCCTTATATACTGTTGACTGTGACATCATTCCCCAAGCTTCACACCATTGGTCCATCTATATATTTAAATTCTGATGTATCTCTGTGAGTGACCCCCTTCCCATCCCAAGTTTGGTTGAAATCTGTCCATGTGTTTCGGAGTTATGCTGTAACATACATATATACATCCGATTTTATATATATACAGTGGTACCTCGGTTTACGAGTGCACCGGTTTGCGAGTGTTTTGCAAGACAAGCAAAACATTCGCAAATTTGGTGCCTCGTAAACCGAGCTTGCCTCGCTGTACGAGCGCCCCCCCCCCCGAGAACCGGCACCCTCCCCCTGCGATCCAGCACCCCCCGCTGCCACCTGAGATCCCCCAACCCACCCGAATCCTCTTCTTACTTCCAGTGTAGCATCGGCATCAGCATGTCCTGTGCCCGAAAATCTGCTTCCTGTGCCGGGCCTTGAGCATGCGTGCATGCTCAAGGCCCGGCACAGGAAGCAGATTTTCGGGCACACAACATGCTGGTGCCGATGTGGAGGCTACACTGGAAGTAAGAAGAGGGTTCGGTTGGGTTGGGGGATCTCAGGTGGCGGCGGGGGGGGGGTGCCCGATGGCGGCGAGGGGGTGCTGGATCGCAGGGGGAGGGTGCCGGTTCTCGGGGGGGGGGGGGCGCTCGTACAGCGAGGCAAGCTCGGTTTACGAGGCACCAAATTTGCGAATGTTTTGCTTGTCTTGCAAAACACTCGCAAACCGGTGCACTCGTAAACCGAGGTACCACTGTATATATATAAAATCGGATGTATATATGTATGTTACAGCATAACTCCGAAACACATGGACAGATTTCAACCAAACTTGGGATGGGAAGGGGGTCACTCACAGAGATACATCAGAATTTAAATATATAGATGGACCAATGGTGTGAAGCTTGGGGAATGATGTCACAGTCAACAGTATATAAGGAAGTGCAGGTGTGGTGTGGTAAACCTAAACAGAAACTGAAAATTTGTGTGAAGTGAATGTTCCTCAAGTGAATGTAAACCAAAACCCAAGGGAATTTATATCCGGGCAACGCCACAAACATTATTAAAATCGACTATTTGTAAGGTTTTTAGAGAACTAAAAGGGTTAATGATTCTTTTGTAGATCTCTGGGATTGTCCAGTTTTTTATTTCTTGTAAACCGCATCGATCCGAGAGGTTTTGCCATCTAGAAATGTAATGCAATGTCTTTGTAATTTTTGAAGGAGTAAAAAATCATTCCACTTATACCCATTTCTACACCACTCAGGATTTTGTAGACTTCAATCCTATCTCCCCTTAGCCATCTTTTTTCCAAGCTGAAGGGCACATTCCTCATAGGGAAGTCGCTCCATCCCTTTTATCATTTTCATCGCCTTTCTCTGTACCTTTTCTTATTGTTATATATATTTTTTTATATGCAGTGACCAGAATTGCACACAGTATTCAAGGTGCAGCTGCACCATGATGCAATACAAAGGCATAAAGAGCTAGATTCACTAAGCAAACCGATCGGTTTGCGACCCGATTTCCCTCCGACCCGGTTCACTAGCCTCTGTCCGATCTGATCCTCCCATGCAAATTAGTAAAACCCCAGGCAAAATAGCCAAGCGATTGATTCACTAACAATTGCTTGGCTATTTTGAATCGGGTTTTACTATAGTCAGACTCGACTGTTGCAGAGTGCAGACCTGCTGGGAAACATCTGTATGGCTTCAAATGCTGAAAAATGGCTGTTTGTGTAAAAGAGATGCATATGCCATTTTTTTTGACAGGCCTTCCTGTCTTTTTTATTCATTTTTTACCCATGGCACAGATATTTTGCCTGTCAAAAAATGTGCCCCCCTCCTGACCCACAAATTGCAGGAGGGATGCCCCCACACACAAATGCGGCCCCCCCCCCCCCCCGAATAAAAAATCATGAGGGATGCCAACTCCCTCCTGCCATCGGTGCTTCACTTACAGCGGGCCCAGTCCCTAAAAAAAAACATTCCCAATGCTGCCCCTGCCCCCCTCCCATCATCCCCCATCTCGCAAGAATATGGTAGGAGGGATGCCAACTCCCTCCTGCCATCGCAAACCCCCCACTGCCATCGGCCGGGGCCTTGGTCTACCGCCACTCCTATTCCCTTTACTTCAAAAAGTTGGGAGCAGGAAGGGTGCTCAGTCCCTTCTGCTCTGTAAGGCTCCTCTGTGCAAATGCGGGCATTAGGCCACACCCCGGTGTATCATGTGATATATGGGGTGGGGCCTAAGGCCCTGATTAGCTCAGGCGCCTCGGGCTCCTCCCCCGGGGGTTCAGGATGCATTTGTCGAGGAGGGGGCTTTTTTTCATTTTTTTTTTTTAAGTGGCCATGCAAAATATCTGGCCCATTTAAAAAAGAAAAAAAAAACCGCTGACAGCAGTGACAGAAGGCTGCTTCTCCTGTCACTACTGTCAGGAGCGAATGAGTCAGGGAGTTTGCATGCAAATGATTTGCACCTCCATGCAAAAAAGGTAGTGAATCAATCGCTGTTTCAAAATTGGCCAGTACCGTATTTTCACATAGATAACGCGCACCCGTGTAAAACGTGCACACGGGTATAGCGCGCAAAAAACACATATTTATGTACATAAATTTTTATATACCGCGCATGCTGCCCGACTCTCCTTTCGCCCGCCCCGACTCTCCTCTGGAGACCGCTACTCTGATTTCGCCCGCCCCGACTCTCCTTTCCTCCTTGAAGTCCTGTCCCTACCCTGAAAGCCTGATGCCCCCCCCCCCAACGTCCGATTCACCCCCCCCCGCAGGACTGCTCGCACCCCCACCCCGAAGGACCGCTCGCACGCACCCGCACCCCCACCCTGAAGGACCGCTCGCACCCCCACCCCGAAGGAGCGCTCGTACTCCCACCCCGAAGGACCGCTCGCACCCCTACCCGAAGAACCGCTCACACCCCCACAGCCTCACCCCCCTCCCCCATGGAGAAGCAGTCTACCTTGTTTCCAGATGCCAGCGAGCCCAGCTGTTTTCTCTGCCGGCGGTCCCGCCCCTTCTCTGAGCCCTGCTGCGCTGCTTTTTCTTCCGGTGGTCCCACCCTTTCTCTGACATCAGAGAAAGGGCGGGACCGCCTGAAGAGGAAGCAGCGCAGCACAGGGCTCTGAGAAGGGGCAGGACCACCGGCAGAGGAAGCAGCTGGGCTGGCATCCGGAAACAAGGTAGACAGCTTCTCCATGGGGGAGGGGGGGAGGCTGTGGGGGTGCGAGCGGTCCTTCGGGTGGGGGTGCGAGCGGTCCTTCGGGGTGGGAGTGCAAGCGCTTCTTCCGGGTGATGAATCGGGCGTCGGAGGGGGGAAACTAGGTAAAAAAATTTTTGTACAACGCGCTCACGCATATAACGCGCAAGGGTATGCGCGGTTTGTAAAAACCATGTATAACGCGCGCGTTATATGCGAGAAAATACGGTAATCGGCCAACAGCGATTGAATCTGGGCCAAAGTCTGGTGTATAAAATGGCTTTGAGCGCTTTTCTATAAACGGTGAACTTCCCTTTCTGTCTCTGAAAAGTGAACAAGACAGAAGGGGAAATTCACAAGAACTGCTACCGATGCTTGATGCCCTAGAGCAGTGTTTTTCAACCTTTTTTGGGCAAAGGCACACTTGTTTCATGAAAAAAATCACGAGGCACACCACCATTAGAAAATGTTAAAAAATTTAACTCTGTGCCTATATTGACTATATATAAAGTAATTCTCTTGAATAGGAATCAAATAAACACAAAGAAAGTATTTTATAATGCTGCCACCGCCAACAACACCGTTGGCGGCGGTGGCACTCAAGTGGCTAAAGAGCTGCAGTTTGCCGGCCTAGGGACAACACTGGAGGGTGGCCAGCTGTGCACCCCCTTGGGACGTAAACCCGGGGTGGGGCAGACCGCCCCCTCCCCACCCTGGTATGCCACTATCTGTACCTCACTCCCTCCCTATGACCAAAAATTCTCCTTTCTTCTATTCCCCGTGTACACAACCATCTCTTTCCCTCCCTTCCTCTTTCCAAAGTCCATGCCTTCTGTGTCCAAACACTCATTCCCTCCCCCACCTCAGCATCTCTTTCCCTCCCTTCCTCTCTCCCAAGTCCATTTCTTCTGTGTCCAAAAACGCATTCTCTCCCCCACCTCAGCATCTCTTTCCCTCCCTTCCTCTCTCCCAAGTCCATTTTTTCTGTGTCCAAAAACGCATTCCCTCCCCCACCTCAGCATCTCTTTCCCTCCCTTCCTCTCTCCCAAGTCCATGCCTTCTGTGTCCAAAAACCCATTCCCTCCCCCACCTCAGCATCTCTTTCCCTCCCTTCCTCTCTCCCTCCCTTCCTCTCTCCCAAGTCCATTTCTTCTGTGTCCAAAAACGCATTCCCTCCCTCACCTCAGCATCTCTTTCCCTCCCTTCCTCTCTCCCAAGTCCATGCCTTCTGTGTCCAAAAACCCATTCCCTCCCCCACCTCAGCATCTCGTTCCCTCCCTTCCTCTCTCCCAAGTTCATGCCTTGTGTCCAAAATGCACTCCCTCCCCCCTTTTGTGTTCCGTGTTTGCCTACCAGCCCATCTTTGCAACTTTCTCAGCAAAACGAAGCTCAAGCCGCGAGGTTTGTCTTCTGCTTCCTGTCTGCCCTGCCGCACACAAATAGCCGAACGGAAGTATTCTCCGACGTCAGCGCTGACGTCGGAGGGCAGGCTTTGCTTAAGCCCTCCCTCCGACGTCAGCGCTGACATCGGGGAACGCTTGCGATCGGCTATATGTTAGCTGCAGGGCAGGCAGGAACAGAAGACGAGCCTCGCGGCTCGAGTTGTATTGAACTCCGCGGGTCCCCCGTCCAGCTCTCTCCTGTCCACGTGGGGCGGACCGCCCCTCTCCCTAGACTGGTGGTACTGCCCTGATGGCGGCCCTGACCGTACGGCACACCAGGCAACATCTCGCGGCACACTAGTGTGCCGCGGAACAGCGGTTGAAAAACACTGCCCTAGAGGACAGTGACAGACATCCCTCAGTGAAGACATGTAGAACCTGATTTATCAAGTCCATTGAGGACAAGTTGCAACATCTAAAAAAAGTTATAGGATTTGAGGAATATATTTTAGGCTCCTAAAGCAGCCCAGAAGGGCAAAACAGAGCTAAATTGAGGACGTTTTTACCCTTCCACTGCTGTTGCTCAGTAAAATTGCTTCTTTGAACTATATCTTGTTCTGCTTAGTCTTTTATTTTCTGGTCTGTTTGTGCTGCCCTATAGAGTTATCAATTAGTAAGCTTAAAAAAAAAGATTAGAATGCTTCATTTCAAAGGTATTTGTGGTATTGAATTCCAAAGTAATGGAAGTAACCTGTATCTCAGCATTTTACATTTTAATTGCATTGTGGGTCCTGGAAGGGGGTGAAATGGGAAATGATTATATTGGGAACATGAGGCAGCAATATATTAAAAAGAATTACAGGCTGTACAGTTAGTTACCTTGACTTTAAAAACCAAGATAAAAGTTTTAAACTTTACAGCAATGGAAAGCCAGTGATCAGTAAGCTTATGAAGTAAAAGAATGGCCAGAATGATGCTTGGCTGCATGGAGAGGGGCATAACCAGCAAAAAAAGAGGTGATAAACCACGGTACAAATTATTGATGAGACCGCATGTGGAGTTCTGGGTTCTGTTTTGGCGGCTGTATCTTGTCAAGGAGAAAAAAAAGAATGAACCAGATCTAAGGAAAGACGTTTGAGAAGAGATTTGAACACTCCCTGAAGGAGAGGAGGAATAGGAGAGAGATAATACATTGAAATCCTTGGAAAAATAAGCCTTGAAATATAAACAGCGAGAATATAGAACTAGAAGACATGAAATGAAGCTGCAAGGGGGAGAGGGAACTGAGAAGCAACATCATGAAATACTTTTTCCACGGAGAAAGTGGTGGCACGTGGAATGCTGTTCTGTTCCAAAATTCCAAAAGACATGGAATATACACTGATGCATCCATATATGGAAAGAGCAGAACAATAGATTGTTTCCACGCAAACTAAAACATAACTGTCTCAACATGAGAAAGAGAGAGCAACAGAGCGTAGATGGAGATAATCTGCACAGAGCGGTAGGTACAACCTTAGCAACAAAGGAGGGAGGGTAGCCAGCACAAATTGACAGATTCAAGTCTGGTCACCTTTGTGGGCCCAACCGTATCTACTGGTGGCCGCACCTTCCAAAAGAGAAAAAAAAAGGATGAAGTTGGTCCAGAGGAAGGCTACTAAAATGGTACATGGGGTCTTCTTCATAAGGCATATGGGGACAGACTTAAAGATCTCAATCTGTATACTTTAGAGGAAAGGCGGGAAAGGGGAGATATGATAGAGACGTTTAAATCCCTACGTGATGTAAATGCACATGAGTCAAGTCTCTTTCATTTGAAAGGAAGCTCTGGAATAGGAGGGCATAGGATGAAGTTAAGAGGTGATAGGCTCCGGAGTAATCTGAGGAAATACTTTTTTACAGAAAGGGTGGTAGATGCGTGGAACAGTCTCCCAGAAGAGCTGGCAGAGACAAAGACTATGTCTGAATTCAAGAGGGCCTGGGATAGGCACATGGAATCTCTTAGAGAGAAAGAGATAATGGTTACTCTATGACCTCACAATGTAGGTATAAAGATCCTTAGCCAATAGGGAGAGGAGATGCAAATGTTAAGAGCCTTAGCCTATAGGGAGAGGCGGAGATAGTGGATGCTGCGGATGGGCCATTTGGCCTTTCTCTGCCATCATGTTTCTATGGTGGCTGAACATTGACCCAATAACTTTTAAAGCTTAAAAATGTTCAAGGGTGGAGGATCCATTGAGTTTGAGATTAAACATTGATGTGCTTCATTTCTGTTAAGCAATATTGTTAGTGATTTTGAGTTGATTGCTTTCTGTTCTCTTAATCTACAGATAGTATTGAAGCCAACATTGAGATTGCATCTTCTAATGTAGAGTCAGCCAATGAACAGTTGGCTAAAGCCAGTCAGCACCAGGTAAGTTTGTCTAAAACCTTACAGTTGTATAGCATTTTCATGATAAAACCCTTAAGTTCTGTTCCTGTTTTCTCAACTGCATATACAGTAAACCCCTGCAAATTTGCAAATCCCGGATGCAGTCATTCGCAATATTTTTTGACCGCCTCTTCTGGGAACTAAAGTCAGTCTACACCAATCAGGAGCTGCTTTGACGTGCCAGATAGCGTGTCGAAGCAGCTCCTGATTGGTGTAGCCTGACTTTAGTTCCTGGAAGAGGCGGTCAGAAAATACTAAGAACGATCCCGCAGGATATCAGCCTTTTTTTCAACATTCGCCGCCGCCCCTGCAGAACCTCTCCTGCCTCCGATCCGTTCCTAAACCGCATTTGCGTTTTTTTTAAATTGGCGAGTGCTCCTGGAATGGAACCCCCGCAAATTTCGGGAGTGTACTGTATATAGAGATAGACGGTAGTACTATATAAGTACATTCAGAGGGGTCATTTACTAAGAGCATGCAATAATCACACGGGCCCTGTAGCAAATAGTATGCAGTAATGCAAGCTAACCATTAGTAAATGACCCATTCAGTAGAGGAGAGGGGAGGGGGGAGCAAAATTATAAAGGATGGTGACATCTTATAGACTAACCAATGTATTGCACCTGATGAAGTGTACTCTTGTCCTTGTAAGCTCATATCTCAATAAATTAGTTAGGCTATAACCTGCCACCAGGCTCTGTCACTTTATCATGTATTCACTGCAACTGCAACCTTTTACATAGGTTAGCCCTAAGGCCTGCCCAAAGGTATCTGACAGCCCCCCTCCCCCCTCCAAGAGTGACTCAAGGCCCTATCCCTATGTAGTCCAGCATAAGTCCTTGCCTTCTTTAGAGCCTGCCTCCAGATATCTGGCATTTCCCTTTTCCTATCCCCCTAAGTGTCCAGCCTTACTCATTCCTTAACCCTTCCCCCTAAAAGTCTAGCATTCCTCTCTCCAAGGTATGCAGCATCTTCTGTCTTCCATTCCTATCGGTGGGTGCTGTTGCTGTTTCTACTTTCATCTATCTTACCAGCTCTAAAACAAAGCAAGAGTAGCTGGCACGGGCTATCCTATCTTTGTTTTAGCAGCTGGGCTGGCCGGATGGAGAATGATTGTGGTGGGTGATGCTCCCAGATTTGTGCAACTCACAGGAAGCCTAAACCATCTGGTAATAGGCCTAACCCTGGTTAGAGGTATATCATATCAAAAGCATTGATCGACTTAAATTTTTGATTCATGCAATTCTTATTTTGTTCAGTTTTTAATACATACAAGTGACTTAGAGTAGCATAATCCCTGCTGTTAAAATTATATTAATAAAATGAAAACTGTTACAGCTAAAGCAATACAAGTTCAAACCTGTTGGCCATAACCTTTTTATGTTTGACAATAGGCACAGAATTTCCATTGTACTGCTTACATGTTTTGATGCTCATGTGGTATAAATAAGTGACCAAATAAGTGTTGATTTGCTATTGGCCACTTGGTTGCAGGTTGCCAAAAAGAACTGAAAAAAAATAATAAAAGAAGATACAAATCTTTAATGTGAGGAAGTGCAGAATGATGCATTTTGGGTGGAAAAGTCCAAAGCAAAACTATGCAATGGTAGGCGAAAGACTGATGAGCAAGGAGCAAGGAAGAGACCTTGGGGCGGTAGTGTTTTATAATTTCAAGGTAGTTAAACAATGCATCAAGTTGACTAAAATCATAAAGATGTTAAGCTGCATAGCTAGGTGCATAATGAGCAGAGCAAGGAGAAGATCATAATGTCACTATATATAGGACACTGGTGAGGCTTCACTCGGGGTACTGTGTTACACTTGGAAGCTGTACCTCTCTAAGGACATAAAGAGCCAGATTCTACAAACAGCGCTGTAAGTTAGACAGCGGTAGGCATCCTACCGCCGCCTAACTTAATGGTCTTAATTGGTTTAATCAGTGCGCTGATTAAAACCCAATAAAAATCTTGTTTAAAAAAATGTAGGCACCTGAATCATGTCTGCAGAGACGCCTAGTGATGTCTTAAGGTCAAAGTAGGCATGGTTTGGGCCAGAAATGGCTTTAGGCCACCATTCAGCATGATTCTCCATCAAAGGTAAGCGTACTGGTAATGTAGGTCTTTAAAACCCTGGCCTTCATTGCCAGCGCCTACCTTTAACGGGAACTGCAATTCTATAAACTGCATCGTAGCGTGAATGACATGTGATCGGTGACGTATTTGCAGGCAGCTACTGATTACAGCACCGTTTGCAGAATGTGGCCCAAAGAGACTAGAGTCTATTCAGATGAAAGTGACCAAAATAGTAAGAGGTCTCCATAGAAGCCATATAAGAAAATATGGCGGTCCTAAATCTGTATCTCCTCCACCCAAGAGGAGAGAAGGGATGGGAGGATATGATAGGGACCTTTAAATACTTGAAATAAATTATTTAACAAACATGCTACTTCCAAATGAGATGTCTAGAACTAGAGGATATTTGGGGGAAGGAGGACAGTATCAAAAGCAACCTCAGGAACTATTTCATACTGGAAAGGGAGGAGGCGCCTAGAATGGCCTCCTGAAAGAGGTAGTGGAAGTAAAAAAAACAAGATGTTATTGTTCAAAAAGATGTGGGATATGCACAGCTCCTGGCCATTTAAATCACAATGTGGGGCTCATTTTCAAAAAAGATAGACGTCCAAAAGACAGCATAAACCAGCATTTGGACATCTTACTAGTCAAAACGTTCAAGTGGACATTCTCAAAACAGACTTTTTCTAGATGTCTTTCTGGTTGTTTTATCTCCAGTGCGTCCAAATCTTAAGGGGGCGTGTTTTGGGTGGTCTTGGGACTTGGACGCTCTTCAGGCATAATAACAAAAGGTCCAAGCATCTGAAATTTCCAAATCTAAATCACGGATTCAATTTTCCCTCTGGGGATCTTTTTTTTATTTTAAAATTTATTTTCATTCTCTTATTTCTTTAGTTACTCTTAGAGAAATTACGGATATGTTTATCCCTTTAATTGGCAAATGGTAAAAATAGCTACTTTACGTAATTTGATGTTGAACGAGAGCAACAGTGCCAAGTAGCAGACATTTGTAGATGCAGATCTCCCGTAAGAGACTTAGAAACACATGTTGCTTCTGAGCAACAATGCCAAATAAAGGGTTAAACCATATCTTGACTTTAAAGCGCATAAATCATTAATGCGTGCCCTTGATAACTGAAACATAGAAACATGATGGAAGATAAAGGCCAAATGGTCCATCCAGTCTACCCATCCACAGTAACTATGATCTCTTCCTCTCTCTGAGATCCCACATGACTATCCCAAACTTTCTTGAAATTGTTCCATGCATCTACCACCCTTTCTGTAAAAAAAAGTATTTCCTTAGATTACTCCTGAGGCTATCACCTCTTAACTTCATCCTATACCCTCTCATTCCAGAGCTTCCTTTCAAATGAAACAGGCTCGACTCATGTGCGTTTACACAATGTTGGTATTTAAATGTCTCTATTATATCTCCCCTCTCCTGCCATTTTATAACTTAAAAAGATATGACATTGTTGGTTTCCAATCTTCTGCCAGATCAAGTTTAAGGTCTTGACAATGACTCGCCATCAAAGAAGGTTTCCCATGTGAGTATGATCCCAGAATCCTTCTTAAAGACCAAAGCAAAGAAATTATTTAGTTAGGGGGTGTACAGTAAGAGGAACATTGCCTCTTGAAGTGGCAATCTAAACTCACTAGCCCTAAAAACCAACTACAGACCGATAGCAAGCATCCCCTTATTCACTAAGCTGCTCGAAGGACTAGTCAATTTGGAGCTAGTAGACTATCTGGACAAATTTAATATCCTCAGTGAACACCAATCGGGATTCAGAAAAGGTTTTAGCACTGAGATAGTCCTGGCCTCGATCCTCAATCACCTATACGGCTTATTCAGCAAAGGAACAAGTGCTCTGATTTTACAACTAGACTTCAGCAGCGCTTTCGATCTAGTTGATCACGAAATAATGCTACACTGCCTAGATGGAATAGGAATTACGGGAAGAGTAAGAAACTGGCTACAGGGTTTCCTAAAAAAGAGATCTTACCAGGTGAGTAGTGGAGGGATGTACTCAAACACCTGGAAAAACCCCTCGGGAGTACCACAAGGTTCACCACTGTCACCTACTATATTCAACATCTACATATCATCCCTAGGACACTTCCTAAAAAAGCTAAACCTAATCCACTATATATATCAGATGACATTTCCATTTTAATCCCAGTAAACAGCATAACGAACGAGACCTCAGAATACATTTCTCAAATTATGACCAAAATAGAACACTGGACAACAAGCTGAAACTAAACACAGAAAAAACAAAAGTCTTCCTTGGAAGCCCAACAGACAAAATTACCAATACAATGTTACATATAAAAGATCATGCATACCCGATTACTAAAACAATAAAAATATTGGGAGTCACACTAGACACACACCTGACAATGGTGGAACACACGAACATAGTAGTACAAAAATGTTTCCTGACACTGTGGAAATTAAGGTCCATCAAAAAATACTTCGACCCTCTATCATTTAGACTACTAGCGCAATCACTAGTGCTTTCAACACTGCAATATTGTTTATATGGGTATACCCCCAAAAAAACTTTAAGGAAACTTAGGATTGTCCAAAACACAGCGGTCCGCTTGATATTTAAAAAAGAGCGACCATGTTAGCCCCTACTACAAACTACTTCACTGGCTGCCAATGGAGGCACGAATAATATTCAAGTTCTCTTGCATATGTTTCAAGCTGGTTTGGGGACTAGTTCCTACATACCTGCTTCCTCACTTCACTCTATACAGCCCTACGAGACAAACCAGAAACAGCAACCTATTTGCATACCCGAGCATTACCGGCTGCAAATATAAAACCTTCCTGGATAGAACTTTTATGTACCAAGCAACCAAACAACACTTGTTAGATAGCTACATAAATGGAGCAAAACTGCCTTATTCAACAGAATTGTCACCTAAAAAAGTATCTACACCTAACACTACATATGTCCTCTCCTGCTTTCAAGTCTGAAATGTCTAACATTATATTTTGCTGCCTTTTTAAGACTGTTTGCTGTATTTTCTCTGCCTTTTGTAAGATTCTATATGCTGTATCTCTCTGTCTTTTTGTAAGACTCTATATGCTCTTTGTAAGATTCTATACACTGTATCCCGGACCTTTTGTAAGATTCTATATGCTCTTTGTAAGTTTCTATATACTGTATCCCGGACTTCAACATATTGTAACTCGCTGACTGTCCAGCTCTCTTCAGTGTGAACCGCCTAGAAGTCTCACGACTATGGCGGTATAGAAGAATAAAGTTATTATTATTATTACAAAGCTCCAGCAAAAAGTGGCCTTAGCATACCTTTACATGGGCTTTTTTTCCTACGCGCTAAGCCTGCAAAGGTAAATGGCTGATTTTCATATTTTTCCATTAATGGCCACACATTAACTTTATCAAATATCAGCTAACTTTTAACTTCTTTGTCACCTATGAAGCATTTCTAAAAGGAGGGAAAAGGCCTCAGGAGCTACGGGGAGTGAATGCTACACCACAGCTATGAAGGGAAGAGTTGTGCAACTTTACTGGCTTCTCTCAAGTACTCTTATCATAGGCCATAAAAAAACCTCCTTATATGTACGTAAATTAGAAATGCAGACTTCAGGCGTAGATATTAAATTTATCTACTACAAACAGGTAGGCAAATCAGCAGGTAAGCAGATAAAAAAAGTAATAAATTCTAATCTCAAAGGTTCCTGCCAGAACATATCCTCATTCGCTGTTCCCGCATTTTCAGTGCTCTCCGTGAATCCAAATGTAGCTGGCGGTGGCCATCGTTTCACGATTCAATTGCTGCTTCAGGGCTCTGAAAGACGTAAACACTGCATGAATTCATGTTAGGAACAGGACCCATTAGCGCTTGAGCGCTTACTGCCACCTATTTTTTAGGCAGTAGGGACTGGCGTGCTAATCTTGCACTAATTGGTTAGCATGTGGCATTGCTGACGCACTTAACCAATTTGCAAAAAATACAGTTTCGTTTTCTAGCACATGGGTAGTGCGCCCACATGGTGGAAATATCACGGGACACCTCAGTGTACGCCATGGTGCACCATTTTTTGTGGCAGTAAGCATGTGTTAGTGCTTACTGAAGCTTTAGTGTGGATAGAAAATTCACTAAATTGGCAGGAATAGGCTCACGAAGAAACATCCAGTGAAACAGAGACGTCCATAGAGCACCTTTCTGAACCGCAATACCCAGCAGCCAGACTACAAAACCATACACCCCTAGGTGATCTTCGCTTGAGCCAAAAGTCCTTACTACAAATTCCCTCCTTCAAAGACATCAAATACAAGAGTCCCAGGGCAAGAATGTTCTCGGTAATGGCCCCAACATGCTGGAATGTCCTACCAAAAGAATTAAAGCTAGAAAAGGACACCAGAAAATTCAGGAAATGGATAAAGACTATCCTTTTCTCAGACTACTTCAAGTGAAATTTTGAAGTTGACAGAGAGAGGAAACTAGAACTTTCAGGGATGCGTGTAAACAGATTATATCTAGTTGAAATGGCCACCCTCCTTGGGAGGTGTGTAAAAATAGTGTAATTGGCCTGTGTCCCGTATATGGATATTCAGTTGAGGACGGGCCGGGGAGGGCTTCGATGGTTAAGATGGGCTGGAGTGAGCTTTGATGGAGCCTCCAGTAGATAGAACCTAAGAACGCTACTGGGCAGGGCTCTGGGTTTCTGGTCCCAGAAATACACTTCTTCTTCCGGATTCGCGGGGGATAGGGGCAGAGCCGGACCGCCAATGGTGAAATACCACAAATATCTTCTGGTCCGGCTCTGACCCACCCCCGCCTCTCTCCTGCCTTGCCCCCAGCATCACGGCCTTACCAACAGGAAATGGCTGCCATGAGTTCCCGTAGTCTCTCGAGACTACAACGGGAACTCCCCACAGCCATTTCCTATTGGCGATCTACACGGGGCAGGAGCGTAGGAAGATTGCTCCTGCCCCGAAAGCTCCCTAGACCACCAGGTAAGGCCAGGACGCTGGGGGGAAGGCTAAACTGTGTGGGGGGGGGGGTTCTTTTTTTCCCCCCTCCCCAAAAAATTGCGAATATGTGAAATCGCTATTGCCAAAACCGCAAATGGGGAGGGGGAAGTGTATCTAAGAAAAAGGACCATTTAAACTAAATAAAAAAATTTATGGAGCATGTAAGGTTGGGCAGACTGGATGTTATCATGTTATTTAGCTGCAATAGTAAACCTAGTATGATATGATTAGGTATAAACGTGTGCATATAAATAGGATGATTGATTATACTCATGCTGGTATTAATAACTCGGTGTCAGGTCAAAAGCGCGCTGGGACAAAGGCGTGCGCAGACAACTGAGCGCAACGTGGAGGCGCGCGCCGAAGAAAATGACTGTTTTAAAGGGCTCCGACAGGCGGTGTAGGGGGAACCCCCCCACTTTACTTTATACAGATCACGCCGCATTGTGGGGGCTTTGGGGGGTTGTAACCCCCCACATTTTACTGAAAACTTCACTTTTTCCCTAAAAAACAGGGAAACAGTTAAGTTTCCAGTATAATGAGGGCGGTTACAACCCCCAAACCCCCCACAACGCCGCCGCGATCTGTATTAAGTAAAGTGGGGGGGGTTCCCCAACAAAACCCCCCGTCGGAGCCCCTAAAAACACTCTTTTTCTTCAGCGCGCGCTTCCGTCTTGCGCTCAATTATCAGCGCGTGCCTTTGTCTTCCGCGGTTTTGTCTATGAACCAATAACTCTGTATTGTAACATTACCATAGAGCTCCGTGTATTTCAGTATGGAGCCAATATATTATAACACCTCACAGAAGCTCTTTGTAACTCTCTATGGTAACATCTATAGTGCAACACCTTTAAAGAAGCTCATGTAAAGCGCTCTGAAATGACTCTCCGATCATTAGTAGCGGTATAGAAGCTCTCAACAGACATAAATAGCTGCCAGTTTCAAATTAAACTTAGGGCCTCTTCTATTAAACTGCAGTTTCCGAGCGCGGGGAGCCGCGCTGCTCCCGACGCTCATAGAGTTCCTATGAGCGTCGGGAGCAGCGCAGGCCATTCAGCGCGGCTCTCTGCGCTAGAAAACTGTTTAATAGAAGTATTCATGAGTTCCATAAAAGCTCAAATTGTCTTTCCCCTCGTTAAAAGGCGTTATCTATATTGAAAAATTAGGGAAATCTCTTTACTTTAAAATTGCTGAGCTTTGGAACAGTTTTCCTGTCCAGCTGCGTAACTTGGGCTCTTTCCAATTATTTTGAAAACATCTGAAAACTTGGTTATTTTCAAAAATATAAATTTCGCTGCTCTCTATATAATCACTAATTCTTAATACATTTTCCTTTCTTTAAACTTCCTGTAAACCGTGCCGAGTTCTATCTTTATAGAGAAGGTGCAGTATATAAGCTTAAGGTTTAGTTTAGTATTTAAAGTACCTTAACAGGTCAAGTAATAACGTAATTTTTAGCCTTATAAAATGGGACTTGAATGAACTGGCTCCAGTTTTGGTAGTACTAAACTTCAATGAACGGGGGGTTTTTTAAATTATTATTTTGTTGTTGTTGTTCTACATGAAAAAAAAGACAACTATTCACATTTAAATTGTAAAAAAAAGAAAAATATATTTGTAAGGTCAGTTGGACATGGAAAGGGTATAAACAGCTTTGAATCAAGGTTTTTCTGATCAAGGACTAGGTGTCTGAACAGCATAGAGGTTCTATAAGTAACCCATGCTGTAAGTATTATTGAGATCTTTCCTTCCTTTATAGAGACCCTCTTTAGATATACAGTATTAGACTGGTTTGGACTTGCTAGTTACAGAATTGCGGCTTTGGGGAATCCCTACTGCTCAGCTGATGGGAGAGGGGGAATTCCCCTGCCGCAATTGGCTGAGAACAGCCGCGGCAGAGAACCCCACCGCAAATCAGCCGGCATTATTACCCAAGTTCTGGGTACTGGTTACAGAATTGCAGCTTTGGGGAGTCCCTGCTTCTCAGATGATGGGGGGAGGGGGGAATTCCCCTGCCGCGATCGGTTGAGAGCGGCTGCAGCAGGGAACCCCCAAACCCAACCAAAAATCAGCCAACATTATCCTGCCAGGGATGTTAGGGGGGCTGCCAGCAGGAGGGATTGGGTATCGCTCCTGCTAGCATTCCCCTCCTCTCTAACATTCCAGGCAGGAGGGATGCCCAATCCCTCCAGCTGGCACCTCCCCCAAACATCTCCAGCAGGAGAGGTACCTAATCCTTCCTGCCACCAAACCACGCTAGCATCCCCAGCAGGAGGGATTCCCAAACACCCTCACTCCCCGAAACCCACCCAGACCCTCCAGTTTTAGAGTATCTTGTTCATGGATTAAAATAATCCAGCACAGGAGGCGCTGGATTGTCCCACTGTCCCTCTCAAATGATCAGAAATTGCAAGCTGCACAATGGAGCTATGGGGAATCCCGAAGGCCAGACCATTACACAGCCTTGGTAGAAGTCGAAGTAGCGCTAAATTAATTGCTCTATCGGTGAGTGTGCAAGTCCTTAGCATACTATAAGTATCAATTATATAGATATGGAATTAATGAAGTGGGGGGGGAGTACCTAGCTCATTTGTTGACATGTAAGCCAGAGGGACGCGGGGCTGGGCTGCTCCCTTCCCCCTCTCCATGCGTGTCTGAGGATATTTCTCACATCACCCGCCCCTCTGCCCAGCAGCCCAATGCCGTGTTGGCACTTTGCGATAAATAAGTGGGTTTTGGGTTGCAGTTTGGGCACTCGGTCTGTAAAAGGTTCACCATCACTGGTCCAGGAAAAGGGTAGGCAATTCCGGTCCTCGAGAGCCGGAGCCAGGTCAGGTTTTCAGGATATCCACCATGAATATGTACGAGATGGATGTGCATGCACTACCTCCTTGAGATGCAAATCTATCTCATGCATATTTATTGTGGATATCCTGAAAACCTGACCTGGCTCCGGCTCTCGAGGACCGGAATTGCCTACCCCTGCTCTAGGGCATCCCTCAGTGAAGGTCATGGTGCACCAGGTTTAGTCCAGCATGTCAGAGATGCATGAATTTATTTGAACTTGCATAACTTGGTAAGAGCATGAAAGAATATGCATGTCCTGCAGCCAGGCAGACTAATGAAATGCATCCGCTGTCTAGATTATGTCTTGAACTACAGAGGAGCAGTCCTGCTTTGTCAGCTAAATGCTCTTAAGAAGTCTTTTTGGAAAAGTGACGATAGCAAACCGTAAAAACTAAAGCAAAACTAAAACACGGAGCTATTTTGAATGCAGTTGTGCCACTGTCCTTAGAATGCTGTTCTCTATGAACATATAACCCGGAGGCCTAGAGACCTTGAAGAAGAAGCAAGTTCAGGGAGATTTCATGGCCAAAATAGTTTTGCCACCCATAAGAAGCTGGAGAACGCGGCGCTCTCTGAAACGGCAGGCTCCACGAGACATTCGCTCATTCCATGGCAGTCTGTGAAGAGCCAGGCACGCCAGTGATGCTGACAGTTAATTCTATTTATTCACAAATCATGTTTCTGACATTTTGGATCCTGAAGGCTCTTGGAAACCTAAATGTCATCAGTGTGGTTTTGTGAATACATTTAATTAATTTTCTATATAAATGGCATGCCTGGCCTTTTTTTTTTATTATTTTTTTGAGATAACTTTGGTTATCAATGAGGATGTGAAGTGCAATGAAATAGGGGCATTCCCACATTAAGAGTTTTTTTTTTTTAATGTTGTGGAAAGAAGGAAAACATAGCAGCATTGCTAATGGAAGGGTCGGGGCTACGCAGGTATTCTGTAGAACAGAGAGAGAGAGAGAGAGAGAAGGAAGATCCTTAAGTTCAAACAAATAGAGGGATTAGGACAAGTGGCAGAAAGATAGAGAAACATTAACAACCATACTCGGCTCCACCAGCCTGCCAGAAAAGAATTTCCACGTGTGCCTTTATTTGTTTAAATCAGTGATTCCCGGTGCCTCTCGCCACCCAGAATAAAAATGCAACACGGCTCATGAGCTCCAGCTTTCCTTCTTTCGTTCTCCTATCTGATCCGATCTAACCCATGCAAAACAGCCAAGCGATTGATTCACTAACAATTGCTTGGCTATTTTGAATTGGGTTTTACTATCCTAAAACCCAAGTGCTGCAGACCTGTGTTACCGACTGGTCTGCCTGTCGTTTTTATTCATTTTTTTCCATGTCACAGATATTTTGCGTGTGTTACAAACGCAAAATATCTGCCCCATTAAAAAAATGAGTAAAAAAAAGACAGGAAGATCTGTCAAAAAAAATACTCCCCCCCTCCCCACAAATGGCAGGAGGGATGCTGACTCCCTCCTGCAGTTGGCACTTCCCCAATAGTGAATCAATTGCTGTTTTAAAATCGTCCAGGAATTGGCCAACAGCGATTGAATCTGGACCTAAGTGGTTTACATTCAGGTACTTCAAGCATTTTCCCTGTGGGCTCACACTCTTATCTAATGTACCTGGAGCAATGAGGGATTAAGTGACTTGCTCAGGGTCACAAGCAATGTGGGATTTGAACCCACAACCTCAGGGTACTGAGGCTGTAGCTCTAACCGTTGTGCCACACACTCCCCTTTGGTACAATGCGCACATTAAGGCAAGCACAAGGAGAGCATTTGAGTCATTCAGATCAGTGGCGTAGCGAGGTTGAGGCGTGCCCCTCCACTGCCCTCATCTCCCCCCTTCCCCCATACCTCTAGTTGAAGTTGTCACTTGTAGTGGTCAACAGCGTGCTCCTTGGTACCCCATCAGCTCTCCCTCTGATGTCACTTCCTATGCGTGGCACTCAGAAGTGACATCAGCGGGAGAGCTGTTGGGGTCGCATAGAACATTTTGATGACCGCCGCAAACAACAACTTCAACTAGAGGTATGGGAGAAGGGAAGGGGGGGCCGCGCATATGGAGGGAAGCAATGGGAAAAGGCGCAGGAGGGGCGGAGAGGAGGAAGGATACCGGTGACCCTACCAACATGGCGCCCAGGGCAGATCCCTTCCCCCTTTACTACACCACTGATTCAGTTCCTACCCAATATACAAGGGTCATTTCATAAATAATGCACAGGTTGGTAACACTGGGGAGTGGATGATGCAATTGCAGTAAACCTTGTTTCACTTTCACTTCAGTGCTTGAAGCAACAGGACATGTGCTCAGGAACTCTGTAGTGTACATAGTGTGGCTGTGACAAGTGTGGGAAACGGAGGCTGCAGGTGTCTCGGGTACTATGTCTGTTGATGATCAGAGGTCGTACATTAAGATTGAAAACTCTACGTGGCAAAAACCCAACAGAAATCCACAGTTATGTGAAGTTTGTGGTGATTTGACAGTGGACCATAGTACAGTTTTTGGGTGCAGAGGCGAGCCACGAAACTAGTAAAAGGTATGGAAAATTTGAGCTACGAAGAACGACTAGGAAGACTGGGACTGTTCACCCTCGAGAAGAGGAGACTGCGAGGGGATATGATTGAGACTTTTAAAATACTGAAAGGATTCGACAAAATAGAGCAAGAATCATCGTTGTTCACATTGTCAAATGTGAAACGGACAAGAGGTCATGGACTAAAGCTGAGGGGCAGCAGGCTCAGGACAAATGTCAGGAAGTTCTGTTTCACACAGCGGGTGGTGGACGTTTGGAATGCTCTCCCGAAGGAGGTGGTGACGGAGACTACCATTCTGGGTTTCAAGTGTAAGTTGGATCTATACCTCCTTGCAAAACATATTGATGGATACGGGTAACCAGGGTCTCCATCTGGGAGCACCTGGCTTGGCCTCCGCGTGTGCGGGTCGCCGGAATAGATGGACCTGGGGTCTGATCCGGCGTAGGCGTTTCTTATGTTCTTATGTTCAAAGTTGAAACAACCTGTGCGTGGACATCGTTTTGCATCTCTGGAAGAGCTTTCTTCCGCCGGTACCCGAGCTGTTCGGCAACTGAACAAAAATGGTGTCTTGGATGGAATAATGAAGTTTCCCGGACGTTGGAACTCGGTCATTGCAAAGCAGGGAGACTATATTGAAGGATTGTAAAGAAAAACTTGGAAAAAAAAAATAAACATATAAAAAAAAAAATGTGTGCATTATTTATGAAATGACCCTCGTACTTTGGCTAAGGAGTGAGGCTTATTCTTGTATTGGAATGGTACAAAGCTAAGCCAAATGAAGATGCTACTTTGGGCGTTATCAATTTGAAAGCTGTTTCCAGGCATTAACATTTTTGGCTGTATCCTCCCATCCTCTACTTGCACGAGATGTGAAAGCTGTTTTTACTTATGGGAAGCGTAACATCTTAATATGTGTAAGTATAATTTGTAATATTTTATTGTATGTTCCTGTATACAGTCTTGATTATTTTTGACCAGCGTAAGGGTATATAAAATTTTAGTAATAGAGTTACTAATGTGATATCTAATATGGTTTGAATTAGAGAATGACATGGTGACAAAATTCATCACCGTTCCCGTCCCCGCGGATAACCGCGGGAAACCATCTTCATGTCATTCTTTAAAGAGAGAGGGAAGAATCAGAGTATGAATGGCCACAACCACTGACCCTCGAGCTTTGCTTTGAAGAATGCTGGTGTAGAAGGACTGAGGTTGAAATAGACACTAGAAAATGACGTGGGATTATTTCCCGCGGTTATCCGCGGGGACGGGAACAGTGATGAATTTTGTCACCGTGTCATTCTCTAGTTTGAATCCTGCCATTTACTGAATCGCCCAATATTTGCACTCTTTCCCCAGAATTTTGTATATGGTGCCAAATGTCTGTGCAAATCGGTGCACACAGCCGATTTGTGCGCACAACTTAATTTGTTTAATAAACCTGATCCAGTGCCAATAATTGACAATTAACACCTTCTAATCTAATTGGCACTAATCAAAAGTTACGCAAACAATTTGGTAGGCGTATTCTATAAAACACTTTGGAGGAAAGTCTATAACCAGCGCCTAAAATTTAGGTGTCGGTAGGCGCCCTGCCAGTGGTCAGAAAAGGCAGGGTTGAAGCGCCTACCAATGCCTAAATAAAAGGCGGCTGAAATGGCCACTGGAATCGCGGCTAGGAAGCTTCTTTAGGCCGCGAAACACCAAACTAGGCATGGCCAACCCCCAAAAGGGTGTTAGGTGATCTAAAGGGGCTACCCAGCCGCGAATCACACCAAGATAGCTGGCTGAAATGTAGGCCTTGGAAACTCTGGCCTACATTTTATCCGCCTATCTTTGCCTAGACCGCAGTAGCCAATCGCAGCAGGGAATTTCCCCCTTTTCCATCAGCTGTGCCTCAGGGATTCCCCAAAGTCGTGATTCTGTAACCGGCCAATCTAGGCCTCAGGCCCCTCCCCGGTGCATCCCAGAGTGCATCGGGAAGGGTAAGGCCCACCATTCGGAAGAGGCAGGGCTGCCAGCCAGAGGGAGTGGATATCCCTCCAGCCGGCCTTCTACAAAAAAGTACGGGAAGGGTACGGGTGGGTTTTGGGGGGAGGGGTGCCAGCAGGAGGGATTGGGCATCCCTCCTGGTAGGGATGTTGGGGGGGGAGTGCTGGTAGAAGGGAATCTCTCCTGCCAGCTGGCTTGCAGTGGGATCTGGGGATTCCCTGCCGCGACCACTCTCAGCCGATCGCAGCAAGGGTATTCCCCCCTCCCCCATCAGCTGAATGGCAGGGACTCCCCAAAGTCACGATTCTGTATTGAATTGCTGCTTTGGGGAGTCCCTGCCGCTCAGCTGATGGAGGGGTGAATCCCCCTGCCACGTTCGGCTGCTGTGGTCTAGCGACCAAGATAAGCAGCTGAAATGTAGGCCTGGGTTTTCTGGGCCTACATTTCAGCCGCCTATCTTGGCACGATTCTGTAACCAGCGCCCCGGAATGATTGACAAGTGATCAGCAGCCGCTTTTAAGGTAGCCACCCACTTGGGCACCAGTTACAGAATTCAGCCCTTTGTGCCAGAAGAATCTGAACAGGGGTGTGGCCAGGAGATGAGCATGGACAGATGGTGGGTGTTCATAGAGTTTATGCGTATTGTTATAGACTATGCCTAATGCATGCACAAGTTAAGTGCAGGGATTTAGGCCTGGTTTTCCTTGTCCTAAATGGGTGCGCCTAAAATTTGTGACCGGTACTTAGCGCAATTCTATGAGGTGTGCATGTGTTTTGTAGAATTGTGCTAAGCACCATTTTAGTCAGCACCAATTTTTGGGGTGATATATAGAATACTAACTGGTCACCCGGCATTGCCTGGATATTTATTTATCCCAATCTTCCGGTATTGGATAGATTTTTACGTCACCCCCTTCCCACCCCACAGTATTTTTTCTTTTTTTTTTTTTTTTTTTTTAAATTTAATATTTATTGAATTTTTCAATATATTCAAGCATACAACTTGTACAGAAAGGAAATTTAGCAAGAAATTAATACAAATGAAAACATATATCAAAGAATATCAAATATGAGCATAAATTTCTACTCAAGTCCTCAAACAGATCCAAGAAGGGAAATAGGCAAATCAAAGAAATTATTTAAACCAGGCAATAACTAGTCGGATGAGATTAAAGCACCCTTTCTTAAACTAAGCACTTTCTTTCTCCAGAGATGCAGTTGAGAGAAAAGTTGTCAGTTGAGATGGCTCAAAGAAAACATATTTATGAGAATGATAATTAACAACACATTTACATGGATGTCGCAAGTAAAAGGTCGCCCCCAGAGATAAAACACCAGGTTTCCTTAACAAAAATTCTCGTCTCCTTCTCTGCGTATCCTTGGCCAAATCTGGGAACATCTGAATTTTACAACCTAAAAACTCTTTTTGTTTATTTTTAAAGAAAAGTCTCAGCAACCAGTTTTTATCTGGTGCGAGAGCTACTGTCAAAAGTAAAGTTGCCGGGGTCACTAATTCTCTATCAGACATTTCCAAAATATTAGATATATTCATTAAATCAGGTCCCAATTTCTGTTGTTGGTCTTGAGGCTTATTTGGGAGATAATAAACCTGCGTAAATGGTGGTAAGGACTCTTCAGGAAGCTCCAATACTTCCGTCATGTAGCGTTTCAACATTTCCCTTGGGGCTATCACAGAAACCCTAGGGAAATTTATCAGTCTGAGGTTATTATTACGAGAAAAGTTTTCCATTGCCTCCATCTTCCTTCTTAAGTTAGTATTGTCTTTGATTAATACCTCAGTAATTTGTTGGGAAACTTTTAATTCTTGATGAATATTTTGTGTTGAAGTTTTTGAGTCCTCAAGTCCAATCTTTAAATTTTTTATCTCAGTTTCATGATTTTTTAATTTCTTTTCTAATTGTTGTAGTTGCGGGTTAATGGATTTTGCCAAATTGGCTACCAGATCCCACAGAGAGCCTAATGTAACCTCTCGGGGCTTAACAATTTGAAATGGTTGTAGTTTTAATTTAATTAGCTCACCCTCTGGCAGCGTGTCTCCTCCTGCAGTCTGTTGAATTCTCTCATCCCCCACTGCTTCCTCCTCAGTTTCCTCGTTCAGATTCCTCTGCTCCAGCAGGGAGTCTTGCAGCACAGTCCCCGCGTAGTTCTCCTTAGCCTCCGAGAGGAGGTGAACTCCAACCTCAGGAAGTTCCTCCTCTCGCGGGGAATTGGTCTGAGGGCGTGGGGGAGGTGCTCTTACTTCGGGGCTTAACGATGTCTCCGGCCCCATGGTGAACGTCGTTGACGCGCCTCCGCCATGCGTCTCCTGCGGGGAACTCCCCGAAGCTGTCGGCGTGCCCTGCATTCTCCTCATTATCTCCTCAATGTTCCTGAAGACGGCCGTTCTGGAGCGCTGCGAGGCTCCAGCAGCGCTACGTCCCCTCCTCTTCGGCATCGCAACAGGTAAAGAGTTTAAAATAGGCAAAAATATATTTTAAGGAGTTCACAGGAGAGTGAAACTCAAGCGACTCCTCGTGCGGCCATCTTGGATCCCCACAGTATTTTTTCACAGATAGTAAGTCATATGTGTACCAAGTTTGGTTGACATATCTCATGCGTTTCAGAGTTATGCTGAGTATTTAAGCCTGAAAACTATGGGGTAGACACTAAAATCTGTCATTTTTTAAATCTTTTTTATGTCACCCCCTTCCCACCCTCAAAGTATTTTTCCCCAGATAGTAAGTCATACGTGTACCAAGTTTGGTTGACATCTCTCCATGCGTTTCAGAGTTATGCGTACAGAATTTCACAAAAATATTAAGAACTGAGGTGTGGAGACAAAAACATCACAAAAGTAGGAGAAAAAACACTCCACAAAAAATTAAAACAAAACACCACTAAAATAAATGCCTCAGTATCGGGTGAGTCACAAGACCCTACTACCTCCCCATCATTGGCAAAAAACTTTCATATAAAAGCATTATTTCAAAATGATGTAAAAAAAAGTCAGTGAGTGCAGTGGACTTAGTAACCCTCCAGGACATAATCAAAAGAAACATATAAGTCCGTTTGGGGCCTAAGTCGCAAGTTGCCCAAAGTCGGACATGGGAAAGGTCCATTTTCGAAAAATACGTCCCATATATATATATTTTTTTTTTCCAAAATTTGTCTAAGTGTACGTCCAGCAGTCTGAACGTCCAGACCGCTAAGTCGTCCATCTTTATACCCCATTTTCGACCCAAAATTCATCCAAGTCAAAAACGCCTAGAAAAAGACCTTTTGGATGTGGGCGGGGTCAGCAAAGTGATGGACTGGAGATTTAAACATTGCACCAGAGTAGTGGGGTACCTTACAGGGCACTCCCCGACAGCATCAGGGCTAGAGGGAGCCCAAGCCCTCTTGCCCCGCGGCACCCCCCCCCTCCCGATTACGATCAGGCCAGGAGGGAGCCCAAGCCTTCCTGGCCTCTCGTCCCCCACCCCCTACACGATCGGGCAGGAGGGATCCCAGGCCCTCCTGCCCTTGACACAACCCCCCCAACGACCTCCCCCCTGAACCCCCGATCTCCCCCCCCGCTGACCCGCGATCCCCCGCTGACCCCACAACCCCACCCCCAATCCAACCCCCCAAATCTGTAAAATGTTGTCCGGACAGACGGATGCCAAACCCGCCTGTCCAGCAGGCCAGCTGGCTGCAGAATGGGGCCGGATTGTCCCAGGCGTCTGAAACCCTGCACACAGGTGGGGCCTAAGGCTCCTGGGCCAACCAGAATAGGCCCGGGAGTCTTAGGTCCCTCCTGTGGGTGGGGCCTTAGACACATGGGCCCAACCTGGCCCATGTGCCTAAGGCCCCGCCCATAGGAGGGGCCTAAGACTCCCGGGCCTATTCTATGTGTTCGGAGGGCTTGGGCTCCCTCTTGCCCCGATGTGTGTGTGTGTGTGGGGGGTGATGTATCGCGGCAGGAGAGATGCCTCATCTCCCCTACCGCGATGCCATCACTCCTCTACCTGAACTGCCGTGCCCCTTGGCAGGAGAGATAGGGCATCTCTCCTGCTGCGGGTTGCGGCAGTTCGGGTAGAGGAGTGATGGCATCGCGGTAGGGGAGATGAGGCATCTCTCCTGCCGTGATCATTGCTGTAGGGGGTAGGCAGGTTGCTGGAGCCACTGAGCTGATCGCAGCAGCCACCATCAGCTCAGCGGCCCCTTTTTCGGCACTTAGACCTGTTTTGACTTCGCCTGAGTCAAAAAGGTATAAGTGCCGACTAGGCAACCTGCCTAAGGTTTTGGTTATACCTGCTAGGTGTAGGTTGGCCCACCTCCCGCCCACTGCCCGCCCTTTCCCCTCCTCTAAACACGCCTCTTTTCTCTCTGTGCGTTTAGTGGCAGGGGAAAGGCCTCAGCTGGGTTTAGATACGTCTAAAACCAGCTTTGGTTATGGGTACTTGGACGATCAGGCTTTTTGATCATTCAATTAGCCATTTAGGACACTTTTTAGACGTGTTTTTTTTTTTTATTATGAACCCCATAATGTTTATAAATATTTATTTGTAAAAAAATGTAAAGCAATTTAGTTTTTAAAAGATAATTAAATATTGATTAAATTAATCTATATTGGTAGGGAGGTGGGGCAATAGCCGGTGATGTCATAAGGAGGCAAGAGAGTAATTTATTTCTCTCTTTGAGTAATCCCATTTTGGGAAACATATACTCCTAAGTCTGAGGCTTGTCCCCATTAGAATCTAATTAGCTTAATTTGATTAAAAGCTAATAATCTGAATTAATAAACTTAATAGTTCAAGTAACAAATTTAAGGAAAAGTTGGAATTTAGAAGCAGGGTCCATTTTTGATTTTTTTTGCAAATGGTCTTTTTTTTTATAAATCTTTATTGACATTTCAAACTTTATAATTTCAAACTTTACAATTGAAGAATCAGAAAAAACCGTATGAAAATACATTGTAATCATCACAATTATTACATTAAACAATTTTTGCAAATGGTCTTTAATATTTGTATATTTTGTTAATACAAGTTTGTATTGTGTTTTAGAGCGAGACATTTTACCCCTAGAGTTAAGAAATAAATAATAAACTTTGGGGGATGAGAACTGTATCAATAAATGATTTGCTGCTCTTAGGGAAGTATGACAACTGTTCCATAGGCAATAAATAACGGGCATGATTTAGCCTGCACAGTCTTCCCGTTTCATATCTGATCACCCCTAAACACATGAATCCTTCAGGTCTCTGGTTCTATTATTTATTTATTCTATTAGAAATCTGCAGGGCTGCAATGCCCAGAAACAACTCATGCAGCAGAGAACATAATCTTCCCAGAGAGGGGAAAAATGTAAGCAGAGGTGGACACGGACATAAATAATGAATAATGAGCCAAAGAGAGATTAATGGAAGCCAAAAAACCCCAAAACAACTCAACCCGAGGGGTCTGCAGGGCAGAAAGGCTTCTGCAATGTCTGAACGATTAATAAAGTGCAGAAGCACCACCAGCCATTCAGTGAGAACATAAATGCAGGACTGCATTAAACTCCAGTTTAAAGAGGCCTTTCTAGCATCCTTTTATGGCATCAGACTTCCATTACTCTGCTGAGAATGTGGTCTTATTAGCAGCAGGAGATGGAGGTCAGCACACAGGGTAAATCCCAAATCATTCAGGTCCCCCCTCTCTCTTTAAACAGCAGATGTAAAGAGGAGCCTCGTGGAATGCTTTCCCTAGCTTTTATTTACCAAAAAGAGCATCCTGGCATCCATTACAGCAAAAGCCATATCTTCCAGCACATTTGGAGAACATGCTGGGGCAGTTAATCAAGACTGCCAGTTTACTCTTGAGTTTTTCCCATTCTCCCATGCTTGTTCGTTCATGCAGTACTCACAGAGATTCCTCTTCACCCAAATTAAATGAACGTAAGCAGTTGCATTTCGTGTCCATGCCCTGTGCGGGCACAAAATAACACCATTCTGTCAGATGCCAGTTCGATGAATGTTAGATAATGGGCTTTTTGCTTTATGTTGTTGTATTATCAATCAACAAAGGATCTAAATTGATTTCCTAGACCTAATTCTTATTTCTTGGGCTGGATTTCAGACATTGAAAAAAAGTTCTCCAAGTGCCGATAATCAAACCGGGTTTTAGACATATCTAAAATCGACTTAGGCCTTCACAGTGCTGCAGTATGCCCAGAGCTAAAAGGGGCGTTTCAGGAGGAGTGTCGAGGGCGGGATTTGGGCGGGACGTGGGTCATCCTAGACTTAGTCGTAATGCATGTATAACTGAAAGTTTTACAACACTGCCTAGATGGAACGTGGATGTTGTGACTTAGGCCATCTAAAACCAGGTCTAAGTCCAAAGAAGGTATCAAAAGTGACCAGATAAGCACAGCAGACACAAAGTACAGACCCACCACACACTGCCCCAGTGATCACTGACCCCCCCCACCCCCATAAAAATCGTAATAACAACTTTATATATCTGCCTCCAGAACATCAGCACCTGGCAGCCTGCATAGGAAAGCTCGTAGAGCTGCACAGAGGTGACTTAAATGGTCTTGGGGGTGGGTTAGTGAACCATGGAGAGGAGGACCCAGGCCCATATACCACTCTAATCACTGCATTCATGGTGAAACATGTGCACCCCCCAAACCCTTTTGTACTGCCATATAAATGGCACCTACAACCATATGGGCTTTTGGGGTGGTAGACAGGTGGGTCTAGTCAGTTCTGGGGGGTGTTTTGGGGGGCTCACCATGACCTATAAGGTTGTTGTGGTGAGATGTGTATGTGGCACCCTTTTTGTGAAGTTTGCAGCAGTGCCCTGTAAGGCTTGGGCTCCCACTTGCCCCGAACATAATAGGGGGGTGCCGCGGGGCAAGAGGGCTTGGGCTCCTTCTTGCCCCGATGCTATCGAGGGTTCGGGGTGCTGCCGGGGCAAGAGGGCTTGGGCTCCCTCTTGCCCTGAACATAGTTTGGGGTGCCGCGGGCCAGGAGGGCTTGGGCTCTCTCCTGCCCAGATCGTTTTAAGGTGGGGGGGATTCTGTAACCGGTGTTGTTTTTGACAGACTCCGGTTACAGAATCTAGCTTTTAGGCGAAGGACTGGCTCCTCCTTCGCCTAAAAGCCCTTGTGTTGGACGTTTGGGGCTTAGGCGTTTTTTGGGTTCATTATAGGGGTATAAGTATAGACGTCGTGGGGGGATAAGTGTAGACGTAGTGGTGGTTTAAACAGCTGAATGTAGAGGCAGGCCATTATCAAAAAAAGGACGGTTTTTTTTGGTTATGGACATTTTCCCTGCTTCTACTTTCAACGTTTAAGGCCTTAGGCCAAAAAGGGACTTAAACGTTTTTTTTTTATTATGCCCCTCCATGTCTACTCTTTTATTAATTTAAATCCTTACAAAACTTATTAAATTTAAACTACAAATTGCTATTTTGGTATGGAGTACATAATACTTAAAACAAATCAGCATGCCATTTTTGAAACTCAGATCCAACTCATGCCAGATCTTGTATATTCCTCAAATCATACTCAATCAAGATTATCTCATCCAAAGTTCTTTTTCAATTCCATTCCATTTCATTTCCTCTTGTTTCGATTTCAATTTCATTCCATTTCATTTCCTCAATTCATATATCTTGCATGTTTCTCTATTTACAATTAAAAGTAGTCATAGTGCTTTTAGTACTTAAAGTGCATAGTGTAAAGTGCTCCATGAAAGTGCTTCAATGCTATGGATATGGTGAAACTATCTAAATCTTTAAAGCTTATAATAATCAATAAAGCTTATAATAGTCAATTCTTCAATTCAAAATCATGCGTTTTGAGGCAAACTTGAATTCATTAAAATTATGTTTCAGACATTTCTTCAATAGTTCATTTGAAAAAAGCGTTGAATTCATTTAAACTTGTAAAAAATGTTAAATTCATTTAAACTTGTAACTTTCCATTTGATACAATCGCTATTATATACTTTTTCAAATACTTAGCTCGAGTAGCCCACTGTCAAATCAGTGTTGTTGCTTCTATTATCCGACCAGGCCTTAGTTTCACGGGGCAAACTTAAAGCACCCGCTGCTTCAGGGAAATGGCTTGAGCAACACTTATTCTATCTTCATAACTGCATTGGCCCCGAGCATATACTCCTAAGTCTGAGGCTTGTCCCCATTAGAATCTAATTAGCTTAATTTGATTAAAAGCTAATAACCTGAATTAATAAACTTAATAGTTCAAGTAACAAATTTAAGGAAAAGTTGGAATTTAGAAATGGTTCATTGTTGATTTTTTGCAAATGGTCTTTAATTAATATTTGTATATTTCGCTCTAAAACATGCCATTTTATGGAATGAGTAGTAAGAGAATCATGGCAAAACCAGTTAGAGAAATACAGCCCTGACGTAGACAGCAAAACACGCATGTCAGTGATGGCAATATGTTTGGCTAAATACCTATTTCAACAACTTAAAGATAAGTGTGTTTGCTTACAAATATATAAGACATTAAGGGAAGTAAGATACACGTTAAAAGATAGTATGTTCTTAGGCCCCGATTCTGTGAACTGCGCCTAGTTTTAGGCGTGGTTTAGACGTCCACGTGGTGCAAGTTGCAATCAGTGTTACATAGTGTCGGGTAGGCATCCGATACCCTTTCCCAAAAAACCCACTTTTTCTGATATAGATGCCAGATCGACGTCCCTACGATGTAATATATACATAAAAATGTGTTTTTTACTGATTTGTTATTATTTCAGGATTGTAAGCTTTAACATAATAAACCCAAAGTATACCAAAATTAAAAGGATAATAAAAACACAGTATACCATGTTTAAAAGGATATTTATAATATATTAGTTATAGTGGGAGTTGAACTGGGAACATCAGTGTGAATTTTGAAAAAATGTGACATGCTTACACGTAAACCTTCATTCTAATACACTGTGCTAGACAATGAGCCGTACAATAATAGCCATTCTGATTGGATTATACTGCTCCTTATAGGTAGTGAATGACAGTTAATTCTTCTAGGAGCCAGAACAAGGTAGATTTCACTGCCCTGTTATATCCTTTTTCTTAATTATTTCAGAACTGTATACTTCAACAGTATAAAAACAAAAACAGTAACAAAGTATGCCATGTTTAAAAGGATAAGTATAATATTACTTTTTGACTGAGAGATACTGATTGGGAGTTGAACTGGAAACATCAGTGTAGAAGGGAGTAAGCTTCACTCCTGTGCTACACAGAAACTTGTATGGTAATGGTAAAATTAGCTCCTATAAGAAGTATAAAACATAGGAGTTTGAGCATCGCATAGGCTTTAGATAGACGTGGTTTAAGCTTCAGAAAGGCTTTAGCAGGATATATGCTATTTAGGTAGCCTAGGTCATCCAATGAGCTTTCTCTGGGCATCCCATAGACGTTATTTGAGAGATGTTTTTAGACGTTTCCAAAGTGATCTTTTAAATACAGTTCAGAGATTTTTATTTTGTTATTCAGGCACCACATAAACAGGACACATCCATACAAGCATATTGATTTTAAAATTGCCTAAAGAAGCAATGTTATTAGCTAATTGCAGCACATAAAAATCACAGCTTTAGGTTCCTTATTCTAAATAACACTCTCTTTCTCATTAAACATTGCTACTATCAGCTCATTCTTCAAAGCAAAGAGAAAGCCCATAACTTCATTTGGCCAAGCTTAAAAACAGAATAACACACAGAACAGACCTGAATGTGGCTTCTAGTTCATTGCAAAGGGAGGTGTGCAGCTGCACAATGCTGACCTCATTGTGAGATCATCAAGGTGCAATGCCACAAGGAAAAGACAGGCTGGGAGTTGAACTCACAACCTCTGCAAGATCAGCACAGAGCTTTCACTCATTGAGCTACACCACCTTCCACTCCAGTTTCTCTGATTCCCCTGTCATATCGTAGCTTACTGACCTGCCTATGTATCATCTGCTTAGCTATCATATCACAGTTAGCTGAGACAAAAGACTGTTAGCTCAATAGCTTAAAGCACTGCTTTCATTGTCCCAAAAGCCAGAATCTCAAGTATGGTTCAATAAATGTGACATGGAGTCAAATATTGCTGTTTTTATCAAATGCAAACTCCACTTTTGGAATAGATTGCTTCTAGTATTGCTAATGTTGTGCTGTTTGAGATGAAAATTAGATTTGATTGGTCTGTAGCTTGTAATTTTTATTAAAATGAGTATTGTGTCAGCTGAAGTACATGAGGAAGTCAAACCCAGACCAGGCTCACACCCCAACCTTCATTCTAACCACTGTGCTACACAATAAGCCATAAAATCATAGCAATTCAGGTTTGATTATACTGTTCTGTTTAGGCGTCGTTATGGCTGTAGCTACGGCGTGCTTACGGCTCTGTAGCAGCGCACCGGAAGCATGCCATAATGGCTGCAGTTAAGCATATCTCAAGCTGTCAGGGTAGGAAACCTCTCCCCTGACTGAAAGAAGCCATTTCTGGCTCACTAAGTTAAGGCACCTTGTTGCACCTTTTCATCCTCTCCAACTCTCATATAATCTCATTTTCTCAAATATTATGCTGGTTGCAGGCTATGAGGCAGGAGACATGCCAGCCCATCCCCCCTGAAATATAGCACAGCTACGCTGTTTGCCACCCCCTAAGGGCCACCCCACTTCTCTCCTTTGTAGTCTGGGCTTCATGGAACACTAGATAAGACAAAGGTCAATGTGACGAAGTAGCTGAAGTGGTGCTTATTAAGGAAACACTAATGCCCGGCTGCTATTCAATGTAAATAAGCACAAGTTGAAAAATGGTTTAAGATTTTTTATTGCACAGTCTAGGAAAGCAGCATGCAAGTGTAATATCAGGCAACTGCAGTTCGATGAGATGGATGACAGGTATGCAGAGTAAGCCACTCTTAGGTCCAAGTTGTTACTATGGTAGAATTGTTAAGGTCCCATAATCTGCTCCTGGTAAG
This sequence comes from Geotrypetes seraphini, assembly GCF_902459505.1. Taxonomy (NCBI): domain Eukaryota; kingdom Metazoa; phylum Chordata; class Amphibia; order Gymnophiona; family Dermophiidae; genus Geotrypetes; species Geotrypetes seraphini. The sequence continues at coordinate 18,762,302 of NC_047085.1, forward strand.
GATAGGCTGAAGAAAAAGGAAGATGGATTGAGACAAATTAAGAGTTTATTGGTGAGTTTTAGGCTCTTTTACAAAGGTGCGCAACATCAACGCATGCGCTAACTGCTAATGCGTCCACAGGATAACATGCAAGCTTTAACATTTAACACACACTAACGGCGCCCTAAATGGCACTGCTTTAAGCTTGTGGTAAATATTAACGTGTGCATGTTATCCTATGGACGCATTAACAGTTAGCGCACCTTTGTAAAAGAAAGCCTAAAACTCACCAATTTACTATTCTCTCAGAAAATCATCGATAACTATAACCTTCTGAAGGAAAAAAAAGTGTGAAACATGTTTGTAATGTGAAAATGTATATAATTCATCACAAGGGCAAACAAAGGTTGCAGTACATCATTTTCACCTATTCTTTCTGTTTTGGTATTTGAGCTTTGGCCAGGTGCAAGCTGGTGTGCTGAACCCAGTTTGAACAGATCTGCTCTGGCCTCTGGGAAACACAAGAGAAGTCATTAGCCACTCTGGGAACCTGAAATCAGGAGAAAAGGGGTAAAATGTTAGACATCTATGGCAAAAATAAACAGCAGAAGTCTTGGGAGAATATGTCGCAGCACAGCCTCAAAATAACAGCTAGAATGAACAGAAGCACAAACACTGTTTCCTTTTTATAATAAGGATGCCTAACAATTATGACTAAAAAGATTTACCTTTAGCTCTATGGGGAAAAGCACTGCTATAGGTTCTACATATTCATGTAACTTGCATATCCTGGCACCAAAGTTTCAACCAGCATGGGTATTTTTTCAGCCAACACACCTGGAACCAATTTTTTATCATCACTAATTCTCAGACCTGCTATTGACCCTGTGGAATGGAGAGAACTGTGGCAGATATCAGGGTGACAAAAGTTAATGGAGAATCACCATAAGCAATAACACAGAATGGGAGTCCATAAGAAGAAATCAGTTCTGCCTGAGCTTTTATCTAATAAAGACACTTACGTAGCTAGCAATATATCATTCTCACCTGGATTTGGTATCAGAGCTGCTAGCAAGGAGTTCCTTGCATAGGTGCAGCATATTCACCTGGAAAGATGAAAAAGGTTAGAAAGACATCAAAATTGCAAATTACTATAGCTGCTAATGGTCCTGTGAAATGGAGAGAGTTGTGGCAGATATAGGAATGAAAAGGTTAAAAGATAATCAAGAAAAGTAAAGTCTCAGAAATCAGCATAAGCAATAACACAGAATAGGAGTCCTAAAAGAGAAAAAGCTGCTCTGATGGACCTTCTTTTACTTAGCACCCCTAAGTAGCATCTGACGTCATAGGCACCGTTAGGACTTCCCACCAGAAAACTTTCAAATCTGATTGGGCGTGCTTTGGGTAAACTCACCTGTACTGACTTTTAATCATTTCCTTCACTTCTCAAAGCTTTGACAAGAAGCCATTTCTCATCTGCTTAGTCTGTAGAAGCTCTGTTACCAAATTCTAAATGAAGTTCCCTCTATAGCTCTAAGCCTTAAGGCACTGCTTTTATCTTCCATATGTCAGGGGTTCAAGTCTTGAGTGCAGTTAGCAAATATTTGATATTCATTTTTCTACCAGAAAACCTTCAAACTCGTTAGCCATTCATTTGCTTAAACATATTTGAGTTGATCTTTAAAATGATCTGCAGCAATTCTCAGATGTCTAAAGCTGCCTGTTCTCTCTCATCCAAAACTCCCTCCCCCACCCCAACACATACTCCTCAGGCATGAAACCACAACCAGCCAAACTGAATTTATCAACAGTAATGTCTCTAGGATACATCTAAAAAAAACATGTACCTTCCTTCAATACCTGTCCAAGCCCTCTGAAATTTTAGTAAACTCTTATACCTGTTGCCCTGTGCGGATATTACATAAAAAGAAATCCATTCCTACCACAATGGCTTGTAGCTGAGCAGTTGAATGTATCTGATGCACCTGTGCCTGCAAACTGCAGAATGCTGATGAAAAACAGCAAAGTCCACCACTTATGAAAGCTGTTAGGATGCTGTTAAAATGAGTGAAGGTGAGGGTGGGATTTGAACCGGTGAGCTTGAGAAGATGGACAAGGTGAAACAAATGGCTTTGCTCTGTCAGAGGAGAAGTTTACTCCCGTGACAGCTTAGGATGTTCTAGCCATGGGAAGGTGAAAATAATTTTGCCTGGAAAGGGAAATGTGCTGATAAAAATGGCAAAGTCCACCATCTAGACCACAGTTCTTCAACCGCCGGTCCGCAGACCGGTGTCGGTCCGCAAAAAAATCTTGCTGGTCCGCAAAGGATTCGGTCCCCGCCGCAACGAAAGGCAGGCGTCAGCTGACTTGCAACTTCCTGTTGCAGTTGCGATGCCGGGACTCCTGCCTTCCACCGCGTTTGCCTCCTGCCTTGTCTCCGCACCTCCAGACCAGCAGCGGCAGCTCTGTATATTTTTAACTTCGGTACAGAGCTGCCCCTAATCAATAGTTTAGCGCGGTTTCATGAGGCAGTTTCGGGGCCTTTGCTAGGCCGGCCCGCTTCGATGATGCGATGTGGGCCGGCCTAGCAAAGGCCCCGAAGCTGCCTCATGAAACCGCGCTAAACTATTGATTAGGGGCAGCTCTGTGCCGAAGTTAAAAATATACAGAGCTGCCGCTGCTGGTCTGGATTCTTGGGCCACTGAACGAGGGCAAAGAGCAGCTGTCCTGGAGGTTTCCCTTCCTCTCGCCTTTGCAGGTCCCTTTTTTTCCACCTTTTTTTTTTTCTTCTTCAAACGGCAACGGGCCCCAGCATCGACATCAATCAAGTAAGTTCCACTGTTCCTTGCAAGCGGTTCTGCTTGGCCAAAGCTTCCCCTCTGACATGAGCCACCTCAGGGGAAAGAAAGTGACCCGCAAAGGTGAGGGGAAGGGGGGCAGATAATGGAAGTTGGAGGGGGGGGAGAGAGAAGGAGCAGATGATGGAATGGAGGAGATGAGAGAGAGAAAGGGACAGATGATGGAAGTGAGAAGAAGGGAGAGAGAGCAGAAGGCAGATGGATGTCAGTTGAGAGGGGAGAGCAGATGCTGAATGGAAGTGGGGAAAGAACACATACTGGATGGAAGGAGATAAATAAAGGGGGAAGAAAATAGTAAGATAATGGAGGGGTGAGGGAAAGGGGTGACAAGCTGTGGGTAGACACAGTGAAAAGAGGGAAACAGGACTAAATTGTAAGAAAGAATTTAATTTAGATGGAGGCAGAAAATAGAGAAGGAAGACCAGAGAAGAAAAGGGAAGAGAGAGCAGAGAACGATATCAGATCTGAGTGGAGGAAATGAGAAGAGAGATGCTAAAAACCACAGGGGGGAGGGAAGGACAGAGATGCCAAACCATGAGGGAAACAGAAGGAAGATGATGGATGCCAGACCAAATTGGGGGGGGGGGGGGCAGGAGGAGAGATGGAAGGGGCAGATGCTGGACTGAAGAGACAGAGAAGGTTATCATGCCGCTGTACCGGGCCATGGTACGCCCTCATCTGGAGTACTGTGTCCAGCACTGGTCACCGTACATGAAGAAGGACACGGTACTACTCGAAAGGGTCCAGAGAAGAGCGACTAAGATGGTTAAGGGGTTGGAGGAGCTGCCGTACAGCGAAAGATTAGAGAAACTGGGCCTCTTCTCCCTCGAACAGAGGAGATTAAGAGGGGACAGGATCGAAACATTCAAGATACTGAAGGGAATAGACTTAGTAGAGAAAAACACTATTCACCCTCTCCAAGGTAGGGAGAACGAGAGGGCACTCTCTAAAGTTGAAAGAGGGTAGATTCCGTACAAACATAAGGAAGTTCTTCTTCACCCAGAGAGTAGTAGAAAGCTGGAACGCTCTTCCAGAGGCTGTTATAGGGGAAAACACCCTCCAAGGATTCAAGACAAAGTTAGATAAGTTCCTGCTGAACAAGAACGTGCACTGGTAGGGCTAGTCTCAGTTAGGGTGCTGGTCTTAGACCAGAGGGCCGCCGCATGAGCAGACTCCTGGGCATGATGGACCACTGGTCTGACCCAGCTGTGGCAATTCTTATGTTCTTATGTTCTTAGGGCAGACGCTGGATGGAAGAGAGTGAAAAGGCAATGAAAGCAGAAACCAGAGACGACAAAAGGTAGAAAAAATAATTTTATTTCTATCTTGTGATTCAAATATATCAGATTTGAAGTATGTATCTTGCTAGACATAACTGGGGAGTGCAAAGCCCAGGCACTACTTCTTTAGCTTCCAGCTGGCTTAGGGCTCTCTCTGACCAGGGGGCAGTTGCCCTAGTTCTACTCCCCTAACACCATTCCTGTCATGTGTGACTGTGGTATTCTATTACATGATATTTGTGTAGCATTCTGTAATAATTTAGCTTATTCAGTTTTCTTGATAGTAGAGGGGATATATGTGAAGGGGAGGGGAGACAGGGTTTTTGTTGATCTTTGCCCTGTATTATTTGTATTTATAAAATGACAATTGTATAGAATATTGTTTCTTTTTATACTTTAATAAAATATGTTCAATATAAAATCATAACTATTTGAGGTTTGTGCAGATGAGATCAGATGGTTTGTGGGACTGAGCTCGCGGGGATGGGGCAGCGATGGTTTTTTAAAAAAATTTCAGTCTTAGTAATTTGCAGGACCACGAAATAATTATTTTATTTCCGCCGGTCCACAGGTGTAAAAAGGTTGAAGAACACTGATCTAGATCCTCTTATGACAGCTAATAGGAAGCTGTTAGGACATTGTTAAAATTAGTGAAGGTGGGATTTGAACCGGTGAGCTTGAGAAGATGGTCAAGGTACAACAAGGCACATTAAGTTGGTGAGCCACAAATGCTTTCGTTGTGGTGACTAAGCATATGATAGGGTAGTGAGATCCACCTGATTAGAAGCTGATGTAGCTCAATGTGTTAAAATCCTGTGCTGATCATACAGAGGTTGTGAGTTCAACACCCAGCGCATCTTTTAATTGTGGCATTCTACCTTGCAGGTGCACCTTGATGATCTCACAATGAGGTCGACTTTGTGCAGCTGAACAGCTCCATGGGTTTTCTATTTTTAAGCTCTGAGAAATGAAGTAATGTGTGCAATATTGATATCTTTTTCATGTTCTTTCTTTGCTCTTAAGAAAGAGCTGATTGCAGTACTGTTTGGTGAGAAAAAAGGGGGTTCTTTTTAAGCAGGAAAGCCAAAGGTGGTGTAATGAGTAAATCATATTAAAAGTACTATGTTTTCCATGCAATATGTTTATATTGATGTGCCCTATTGATATGGTGGCTTATTAAATCTATTAGGAGGGGAAAAGAGGAAAAAAACGATTCCTGAAGTCTATGTAGAAAATATCATAGCTTTTCATTCGCCTACAATTTCCATGATGTTTAGACGCGGTCTGCCGCCCAACTAGCGTCTGTGTGGTGCCTATCCTTAACCACGCCCATGTTATGCCCTCATTACGCCCACGTCTACATACTTGGATGCGACTTTTCCCAAAACTAGCGTCTATATTCTGACAACACCTACTTGATGCCTAACTCCATCTAAGCCCCAATTAACGCTTGTTAAGACCCTTAAATCGCTTGTTAACCATTTAAATCGGATGCCTAAACCACGCCTAACGTTAGGCGCAGTTTACAGAATCGGGGCCTTAGAGCCGATGAGAAGCTTGAGGCTGAATGAGTGAAACTGGGTGAAATTTTTCCCACAACCTTGCCGCTTCTGAGTGCTCTAAGATGCCTATATAAAGCTTAAAACTCTAAGCATCCTTCAAACAAAGTTTATATTGAAGAGGCTCTAGTGATTGAGTCAATGTAACTGGTAGTTATTTTGCAACTGGTTAATTCTACTGCTGGATAAAAAAAGATGGTCACTCGTAGCAAAAGAATTGCTCTAAAACACCGGCGTCTGCTTCTCCCAGTTTCTAATTTTGGAACTTTGGGTTCCCATAATTCGCTTGCTCTGTTGCTTGATTCAGATACCAGACTCAGCTGCTTTAACAAAGTGATTTGTAAAGAGCACTGGAATAACCTTATGAGATTGGGCATCAAAGTGGTAGACGATGGAGCCATATAGTAACCCTGTGCATGCCCATGGGTACAGAGTGCAACTTGTATACAGTATAATCTCATTATAACGGACTCGCTTATAACGAAACCTCGCCTATAGCGTACAAGGTCCGCTTGTCCCAGCCGTGCGCCTATATAAACATACAGAAAATCATCACATATAGCGGACTCACATATAACGGACAACCAATTTGGTCCCCAGAGCCGCTTTTAGCTGTAGTTTTCATCGGCTATAATGCAGGCTCCGCCTACAAAGGGGCATGGTGTGCCGGTGATATAGTATCAAAATGCAGCCCAGAAGAAAATGACAGAATATTTTTCTTCCCAGTACAGTATAACATAATGCTTTAGAACATCTTATAGTGTTCTGGTTTTGCAATCGTTTCGTGCCATACCAATGTTTTGCTGAGTTTTGTTCTTGATGTTGCTGATACGCTTGTGCAGTGACTGTTGTTCATTGATTGAACGTTTTTTCAAGTTGACCTAAATAAAGTTTTTTAAAAATGCAATTCTGGATATAATGGACCATTTTTCCAGGTCCCTTGATGTCCTTTATAATGAGATTATACTGTATCTAGTTGTTTAGCCCGTTACATTAACGGGTGCTAGCAGCCCTTCTCCCTTACTTTTACCTCCTCCCTGTCCAGCAGCACCCCACCCATTCCCTGCTCCCCCTATATAGCAGTAGCCCTTCTCCTTTTATCTCCCCCTGTTCAGCATCACCCCATTTCCAGCTCCCCATATCCAGCAGTAGCTCTTCTCCTTTGCAGGAGCCCTTCTCCCTTCCTTTTACCTCCCCCCTGTCCAGCAGCATGCCTTCCCTGTTTCCCCTGTGCAGCAGTAGGCCTTCTCCCTTATTTTTAAGTCTCCCCCTGTCCAGCAGCACCCATTGTCCAGCAGTAGGTCTTCTCCCTTCCTTTTACCTCCCCCCCACCCCCGTCTAGCAGCACCTCTTCCCTGCTTCCCCTATCCAGCAGTAGGCCTCCCTTCCTGTTACCTCCCCCCCTGTCCAGAATCACCTCTTCCCTGCTCCTCCTGTACTGCAGCACCCCCTTACCTGCTCCCCCTGTCCAGTCCGGTGATCTGCAGCCATCAGGCTGGCTCCTGCAGGGAGTCTAGTTCCTGCCAGGTCCCCGCCAGGCGTGCGAGCCTGCTCCGCCCCCTCCCGACCTGCCGGGAGTATTTGAATTCGACCCGACGGTTCCTGTTGAGGGAAGCACTCCTCACCGGACTCAGCAGTGAACTCCAGCCATCGGGCCGAAATCCGCCTTGTCTTTTTTTTTTTTTTTTAGTTGAAAGACGCGGCGGTGACTCCTCTCATGATCCCCACCTGCGTCGGAAGTCCGACGCAGGCAGGGATCGTGAGAGTAGCCACCGCCGCATCTTTCAAAGAATCGTAAGCCGCGCATGTGCACTTCCTATGTGTCGCTACAGCTCACGGAAAACCAGCGCACACATAGGAAGTGCGCATGCGCGGCTTACCATTTTATTATATTAGATGTTTTTTGGGGTTTTTTTTGTAAATTCACTACAGACAATAGCCAGTGTCCTGCAGGGAGTGGGCCGACCCTAATGCCAGTACCTCTCTGCCCCCATGCCATGCTCGTGCCCTCCCACTCTTCCCCCCCCCCCATTACCTCTTTAAATCTTCACCAGCGTGAGCAACTTCTCCAGCTTGCGCTGGTCTGGCTCCCCTCTGAAGTCACTTCCTGGTCGTGGGAGCCAGGAAGTGATATCATAGGGAAAGCCAGCGCCAGCAGGAGGGCCAGAGAAGCTGCTTGCGCTGGTGAAGATTTAAAGCAGTACGAGAGGAAGGGAGGGTGCCACTGCCCCAGGTGCTACGCCATTGCCTGCATGCTTGCTTTTTAGGGCCTGGGCCTGCCTCTTTTCCAGATCACTGGTAATATGAACATTGCCTCTATAGTGTGCGTCCATTAAAGCAAGTTTTCAAAAAGAAATGACCCACATTGTGGGAAAATTACAAGTGCAGTGTGTCTGAGTTAAAATCAATCTCATATTTATGAGCTGCTCTTTGTGGGAGTGGCCAACAGGGGCCATGTAGCACCCCTATACTTAAATCATCTGTATGCATGCTATTTTACTCTTCCCTGATCTAAACACCCTCACAAGAATGCTTGTTTTGTATTTTGTTTTAGAGAGAGCGTTATACTATGAAGCCTGCATGTAATTTGAAAACCGCCCCGATGAAATGCAACTAAATCTGCCTGTGTTTAGCAGGATAAAGTGCTCTTTACCAAGATAAATGCCTTGATAATTTCCCCCTTAATAAATATGATTCCAATAGCATCATGCAGAATAGCAGGGAATTGGAAAAGAAAAAAATTAAGTTTTTAGTAAAAGCAAACTTCTTTGTAAATCATTAGTAGAAGTGCCAAGTCAGCATGGCTTCCACGCTTACCAGAAGCAATCACTTCTAAACAAATAGAACAGTTATTCAGTGCCAGGGAAATACTATCTACTGCATATCAAAAAGTAGATAAATAAAAACAAAAGATAGAAAGCAAGTTGTTGTTATTGTTGTAGCTTTAACGATTGATCTTTTAATTTAGTTTTTGAATGCCTAAACCACCTTTCTCAGGTCAGGACAACATAAGCAAAAATTGATATGATCATACTATATAAATGAAATCTCTTCCAATGATACTAATACTATTTATCCAATCGGCACAATCTTGCAATAAATCCACACAAAGATATCAGTGCACTAAATTATTTTCTTGTCTTTCTTTCATTCATTCATTCATTCAAAGAACCATACATAGTACTGTAAGGGAGTTCAGATTTCCCCCCGAGTTAATAAACTCAAGGCGATGTGGTTCTTCATTATTCCCAGGACAGCATTTAGGTGTTTGTTTGTTTTTTCTTTTGAATTAATTTTACCATTCTTTCATAATAAAGTTTTCTCTATTTCATTTTAGAAAACTATTATAATAAATCAGTTTTTGTAAATCAGTTTTTTGATTATCAGCGGCTATTGTGAATGGGAAAAGCTTAGATTTTGTTTAAGTTCCCCCAATCTTGATAAAGTCCAGCGAAACGCGTCGGGACGGGGAATCATTCACTATAAAGCTAAGTTATGAACTTATTTACAAAAACTGATTTATTATAATAGTTTTCTAAAATGAAATAGGGAAAACGTTATTATGAAAGAATGGTAAAATTAATTCAAAAGAAAAAAAACACCTAAATGCTGTCCTGGGAATAATGAAGAACCACACTGCCTTGAGTTTATTAACTCGGGAGGAAATCTGAACTCCCTTACAGTACTATGTATGGTTCTTTGAATGAATGAAAGAAAGACAAGAAAATAATTTAGTGCACTGATATCTTTGTGTGGATTTATATAAATGAAAGGCATTCCACTGACAATCTTAAGGGAAAGGGTAACATAAGAATAGCCGTACTGGGTCAGACCAATGGTCCATCTGGCCCATTATCCCGTTTTCACGGTGGCCAAGCCAGGTTACAAGTACCTGTCAAAAAAAATCAAATAGTAGTAACATTCCAGGGGAAGCAGTGGCTTCCTCTCTGTTCTTTGAAATCGTGTAAAGTTAGAAATTTTAAATCAAGTACCATAGGTAATATACTTTAAACAAGGAGGAAAAGCCTCAAATCCCCGTCTTCAGTCAGAATAAATTTTACTGAAAGACTAGATAAGGTAAACGCGTCAATGGTTAGACACTTTAACACAGAGATTTAAAAGCATAAATAACGCTGCACAAGGAGGTTTTTTTTATAAGCCATTGAGGTAGTTTGCCCTATCTAGTCTTTCAGTCAGATTTATTAGAAACATAGAAACATAAAAAATGACGGCAGAAAAGGGCTATAGCCCACCAAGTCTGCCCATTCCAAATACCCGCCCCCCTGATTTCACCCCCTTAGAGATCCCATGTGAATATCCCATTTTCTCTTAAAATCTGACACGCTGCTGGCCTCAATCACCTACAGGGGGAGTTTGTTCCAATGATCCACCACTCTTTCGGTGAAGAAGTATTTTCTGGAGTTGCTATGAAACTTCCCTCTCCTGATTTTCAGCGGATGCCCTCTGGTGGTCGAGGGTCCCATGAGGTAGAAGATATCTTCTTCCGACTCGATACGGCCCGTGATGTACTTAAACGTTTCAATCATGCCACCCCTCTCTCTTCGTTCTTCAAGTGAGTACAGCCTCAATTTACTCAGTCTTTCTTCATACGTGAGATCCTTGAGCCCTAAGACCATCCTAATGGCCATTCGCTGAACCGACTCGATTCTCAGCACATCCTTCCGGTAGTGTGGTCTCCAGAATTGAACGCAATACTCCAAATGAGGCCTCACCATGGACCTGTATAGCGGCATCATGACTTCAGGTCTTCTGCTGACAAAACCTCTACGGATACAACCCATCATTTGTCTTGCCCTGGAGGAAGCCTTCTCCACTTGATTGTCAGCCTTCATGTCCTCACTAATGATCACCCCTAGATCACGTTCCGTCGTGGTCCTGGCCAAGGTCTCACCATTTAGTACGTAAGTTCTGTGTGGATTTCTCTTACCCAGGTGCATTACCTTACACTTTTTAGCATTGAAGCCTAGCTGCCATGTTGCTGACCACCGTTCCAGCAGCAGTAGATCCTGTGTCATATTATCAGGCAAGATGCTTTCACCTACTATGTTGCAAAGTTTGGCGCCGTCGGCGAACAGAGATACCCTTCCTCTAAGTCCTTGGGTCATATCTCTTATAAATAAGTTGAATAGAATCGGGCCCAAGACCGAACCCTGCGGCACTCCACTGACTGAAGACGGGAATCAGAGACTATTTTCTCCTTGTTTAACGTATATAATCTAAGGTACGTGACTTAAAATTTCTAACTTTACAAGATTTCAAAGAACAGAGTTGGTATATATTATGTGCATTGAATAGAACCTACTCTCCTGCATTTTTTGATAGCATCAAGCACTGGCTTCCCCCATGTCTGTCTCAATAGCAGACTATGGACTTTTCCTCCAGGAACTTCTCCAAACCTTTTTTCAAAACAAGTTATGTTAACTACTCTTACCACATCCTCTGGCAATGCGTTCCAGAGCTTAACTATTCTCTGAGCGAAAAACAAAAAAATATTTCCTCCTATTGGTTTTAAAAGTAGAGAGGGGGGAGAGGGAAAGAGAAAAGAGACATTGACGTGGGGTGATCAGAATGCCGCAAAGCAGTGGAATGTTAGGGTCTATGAAGTGATAAGAAACCCAGATCTCTGTTAATATCTTATTCTGCTTCAAAGGTCTTACATTCCTGGATTTTTAAAAATGTCCCGTTTAGTATTCCAACCATAAAGTCTTTGATGCAATGCTGAAGTCTTATAAAGTGCTCCCCTGCAGAGGCACCACTTTGGCTTGCTTTGGGGCATTTGATGCTATGTCTGAGTGAATTGATTCTTGTCTTTTAACATCTGTCTTGTGTCTCAAACATTGCATTCATTTTTGTATGTTCTGCATTGAATATTTTATGTGTTTGGGAAGGGTAAAGGGTAGGATCTCATGCTGAGTGTTTTTTCTATGAGGGTAACTGTGAGGTCCTGCAACAGAGAGGATCTTGAATTAGAAAATAATGGTATATATTGAAGAACTAAGGCCAGTACTGGGCAGACTTGCACGGTTTGTGTCCATATAGGGCCATTTGGTTGAGGATGGGCTGGGGAGGGCTTTGACAGCTGGGATGGTTTAGATCACTGGTATCAAACTCGCGGCCCGGGAACAACATGCGGCCCGCCAGATACTATTTTGAGGCCCTCAGTATGTTTATCATAATCACAAAAGTAAAATAAAATAGTTTCTTGATCATATGTCTCTTTAGCTTTAAATTACAATATTATTATTAAGACTTAGCCAAAAGGAAAGATTTATGAACTATAAAGAGTTTTACCTCATGCAAAATTTTTATTTCTTTAATAAGACATTAACTATTTTTTCTGAAGCCCTCCAAGTACCACAAATCCAAAATGTGGCCCTGCAAAGGGTTTGAGTTGGAGACCACTGGTTTACATGGGCTGGAGCAGGGATCTCAAAGTCCCTCCTTGAGGGCCGCAATCCAGTCAGGTTTTCAGGATTTCCCCAATGAATATGCATTGAAAGCAGTGCATGCACATAGATCTCATGCATATTCATTGGGGAAATTCTGAAAACTCGACTGGATTGCGGCCCTCAAGGAGGGACTTTGAGATCCCTGGGCTGGAGTGAACTTTGAAGGAGACTTCAATAGATGGAATGTAAGCACAGTACCGGGCAGAGCTCTGGGTTTCTGACCCAGAAATATCTAGGAAAAAGGAAAATTTAAATTAAATCAGTAATTTAAAAAGAGGTTAAGGTTGGGCAGACAGGATGGACCATTCGGGTATTTATCTGCCATCATTTGCAATGTTACTATATGCTGGCACAATTTGCAGCTTGATGGATTGCAGGGACTTCTGCTGAGAGCTTGCATTTCAATAGATTTACTTCACTTTTGGAGATTACAGATTCTCTTCAGGAATTAAAGATAGAGCCTCCACGGACCTCTACTGCTCAGTATTCGCTAATGAGCAGCATAAAGGCTCAGACCACATGCTTCCTCTGCTATCTGGACATTAATAAGATGTTGACAGACTATTGGGAGGTCCCAGAGGGGCCCCTTCGGATAGCTAAAGCCATGATGAAAATTTACCCAGTTTTCGCGGAATTTAATCAGATATTTATTCCTCTAAAGGTGGTTTCTCTGGTAGCACGGGTGACCAAGTGTACCTCCCTTCCCAGGGAAGGAGTGTTGAAAGATACACAGGACCACAGGCTGGATTTTGTCTTTAAGAGACAGTTTGAGACTACGGCATTGGGACTAAAGGCGGCGGCAGCAGCAGCTTCGTACATTGCACGAGCTTGCCATTCAAGGTTACATTGTGCTTCGGGGGCGGATGCCAACGTGCATTCCAATTTCTTATGTCAATGGTAGTGTGCAAATTAAGAGACTCTCCGCTAATAGAAAGGAAAGTGGAATATATTGAATCTAGCAGACAGGCAGGACAGGAATAAGATGTAGGCAAACCAGGCTTATGCTCTGTCAGATGGATCTTAATCCGGCCCTACTTAACCTTCACACTGGATAGAAAATGACATCATCAGTTATTGCTGTTGCTTGGCCCCAATAGGACAAAAAGTGGCCTCATCTGTTGCTTTTTTCATAAGCCCATACCTTTGCTACAAGTCAAAGATGGCAGCTTAAAGAATAAAATAAGGCGACACAAATGTTGATCATATTCCGAAGTTGATTAACCAGTGGCTTGATAAGGCAATAAGGAGTACTCCAACAGCGGGGACCACATTTTTTTTAATCGATCAAGTGCAAGAGAGCGTTCAGCAGCTACACGTTCAAATTTAGCTATCAAGCATACTGAGTTCCACCAGATACCATGTTCCGCTTTAGCTAAATTTTTCCAATTAGATAGGATAATTTTAATAGCTATCAATAGCAACAAATGGAGTAAATTATTTGCATCATCAGAGAACCCTAAATTGCCAAGTTCATCCCCGAGTATCTTGATCTTCGGATGTAATGGAGTTATAATAAGTATTCAAAAAATAGCAAGAGGAATATATTAAAAATTCACAAAAATTATTCCTATTTATATCCACTACTGTAGAGGAGTGAAACACAAGATAAGGTATATATTTCTAAATGGAGAAAAGACCTCAGTTTCTTCCAGGGAAAGGAAACAATCACCTGGAGGATCTCTATGTCTGCCGTATACAACTTAAAGCAGCATAGGAAAAAACATCCCTGGTCAAAAACTCCATTACCAAATAATATCTGAAAAACTGTTAGCAAACAGTCCAGAACATCACAAATCACTTATCTTTCAGGTTCATTCTCCTCCAGGTAGAAATAGAATCAAAACAGTTCAAATAAAGTCCCCACATTGACTTTCTTCCAAACGTGGGAACAGATATTGTTGAGACTCCCGACAGGCCCTGTTTCGCTATGAAAAACGCTGCATCAGGGGAGGTCTATTGAAATTTTGAGCTACCGCTTCACAGATTCTCTTAAAAGAAATCTTTTCTTTTAAGTCTTTTCTTAAAAGAAGTCTTTTCTCCATTTAGAAATACATACCTTATCTTGTGTTTCACTCCTCTACAGTAGTGGATATAAATAGGAATAATTTTTGTGAAGTTATAATAAGTATGTCATCTACAACTGTATTATGCATCCCTTGATCTTGTTGTATGCTTTTTGTTTTCTTAATAAACCCAATAAAGCTTTTGAACTGAAAAAAAAAAAAAAGATGGCGGCTTAAACTGCTTTGCCCTGGAGCTGAAAGGTAGTTTTTTTTGTACATTTTGAAGCCTCTAAGACCTTGATTTTGTCAATTTAGCACTTGCCTCTTTGTTTAGTTTAATAAGCCTACTCGTATGTTGTGCTATGGCACACCATTGGAACCATTGAGTCATCAGCCTTTCCCATCTTCTTTGGAATATTCAACCTCTGAAGGAAACTTCCAGCATCTAATGGAGTAAGAAAGAATGAACAGGCAAATATTTACTTATATTTTTATTCATTCATTCAGTTTTCTATATTGTTCTCTCATGAGAGCTCAGAATGGTTTACATTAATTTATTCAGGTACTCATGCATTTTTCCATCTGTCCTGGTGGGCTCACAATCTATCTAATGTTCCTGGGGCAATGGGGGTATTAAGTGACTTGCCCATAATCACAGGGAGCAATGTGGGTTTGAACCCACAACCCCAGGGTGCTAAGGCTGTAGCCTTAACCACGGTGCCACACTCTCCCCCTGGGTGTTGGGACTTTTAGAGGCTGGGGAAAGCACTTGCTAGAGTCTGGAAAAGAAAAGAGGGAGACTGCTTGCTGAGGGTCTAAGGTTGGAGCAAGGAAAGAGAACTTGGTTGGGTCTGAAGGTAGCCTGCATGTGAATTACTAGTAACTAGATCCTCGTGCATAGAATGGGCATTAGTAAACATGATGAGCATTCGTTACTGGATACTTGTAGAGGATAATGTGCTAGTTAGCATACAACTGGCACTGTCACCATGCTCAGAAATTTGATAAGTGGATAAACAAATTTTACATAAACTTGGATAGAGAATGACACAGTGATAGAATTCATCACCGTTCCTGGCCCCATGGATAACCGCAGGAAACCATCCCCATATCATGCTTTCAAGAGAGGGAAGAATCAGAGTCTGAATGGGCCCAGCCACTGACCTTCAAGCCTTGCATTGAAAAATGCTGGTGTAGAAGGACTGAGGTTGAGATAGACACGGGATGGTTTCCCACAGTTATCCGCGGGGACAACAATGGTGATGAATTCTGTCACCGTGTCATTGTGGATGTAATGAGACAAAAACTGATATAATTCAAAAAGGAGCGAGTTATACACAATTAAAGGTAGATTCAAAAAAACTGTGCCAAACATATAGATGGTGGTAGGCATTCTACCAGCCAATCAGGACATACCTCTTTTTTTTAATGGATGCAGTGAACGACGCCTACATGGTAGGCTTCTATCTCACAGCTACGGAGATGCATTGGGATGCGTATGGATGTCTAAATCTGGCGTGGACGTGGAAGTGGCCTTGGGTGTCGTAAGCATCCCTATGTGTCTCCGTAGGCACGAGACAGACGCCTGTAAAATGCTGGCCTACATTTAAGGTGTCTATTAGAAAAAAAAAATGTGATTCTCTAAAGGACGCCAATGTGTGATTGACATGCGAATGGCGGCCGCCGAAATCAGCGTCCTTTAGAGAATCGGGTCCTATATAATCCACCTAAAGTTAGGCACCTTCATTGGTGCACCTAACCAGTGTAGGTGCCTAACTTAATTGGCACCGACAATTGTCACGTAACACCTCATAATTGGCTTTAATTGGACTTGCAGTAATTGAAACTGAAGTGGCTAATTTGAAAAATACAATTCTATAAAAAGTAGGCACCTACCTAAAATTGATAGTGGTTAGACGTTATCATAGGCACGTTTTCGAGTTAGGTGCTTCTTGGTGAATTAGATGCCGTTAGTGCAGCTTTTAGGCCAAGAAAGTCCTGGCATAACTAAGGTACGCCTAAGCATGATTCTATATAGTGTTCCTAACGTTTACCGCCGTACTAGTCAGCGCTGACTCTTTAGGTACCCTGTATAAAATTAATTCTAAAATGGCAACTGCACGCAGATTTACTGTTCTATTACGTCCCTTCCGGATTCCATACTCTAGGTTTGATCTCTTCCCACAATTTGGGAGTTGCAGAAATCCAAACACTTTTCTGAGCATGTGCTTCTCCTACCTTAAGTAAAACAAAAAAGAGCAACCAACAAAATCTGCAGAAAAAAAAAGTCACAGAAAACCAAAACAAAACTGCAGGAAAATGTACAGGGTGCAGGAATTTTATTGAAATGATTAAAACAGAAATCTAAAAACAAGTACATAGATTGCTTAAAACATAGCCAGAAAACTAGTCCTATTGTTGATGTGGACCGGACCCTCTCCTTCCTCAGGAGAGCGAACTACAAGCAATTAACGCTTGGCTGAGGAGATGGTGCGATGAGGAGGGTTTCCACTTTGTTAGGAACTGGACTACTTTCCTGGGGAAGAACAAGCTCTACAGAAGAGATGGACTACACCTTAGCACAGCTGGGACGAGGATGCTGGCACGCAACGTCCAGAACGCCATAGACTTGGCTTTAAACTGAAGAGAAGGGGAAAGCCGATAGTCGAACTGACCTCGACACATCGGACATCAGTACCTGACAAGGATACTGACCTGGGACATTGGGAAGGAAAGCTTGGGACTGAGTGTGTATGTTTTGAAAAAGGACATCGGACATCAATACCTGATAAGGATACTGACCCGGGATATTGTAAGGGAGGACTTGGGACTGAGTGTGTATGTTTTGAAAAAGGACCTAAGGACTCATTGCAGGGACCGAGGGCACAAATGGAACTCGTAAGAGGCACCAACATGGAACAACAGGAGCCAGAGGAGCAAGGACCTTGTGAAATAGAGACCAGAACTGAGAGAAAATTACAAGAACAAGTGGTGCAAGGGAAACAGGCTGAGGACGTCACAGACACACAGCAGCAGGAGGAGGATGAAACTCGGGGGCTGGCAAACCATGAGGAGGACTGCAGGAGTACCAAAACATGAGGAGAACAAAAAGAGAGGGCAAAAAACTGGGTCTTAAACTGCCTGTACACAAATGCTAGGAGCCTGAGGGCCAAAATGGGAGAACTAGAAATCACTGCTAGCAAAAAGGACCTAGACATAATTGGAGTCACAGAAACATGGTGGACTGAGGAAAATCAATGGGATGTGGCCATACCAGGGTACAAACTATACAGGAGAGACAGGGCACATAAAAAGGGTGGAGGAATAGCGCTGTACGTAAAAGACTCCATACCCTCAACCAGGATGGAAACAACAGTTCAGGCGGATGGCTTGGAATCACTATGGGTTAAGCTACAGGGAGGAACTGGGGCAGACATTAAAATGGGTCTGTACTACCGCCCACCAGGACAACCTGAAGAAATCGACCAGGACCTGGAGGCAGAACTGAGGCAGGTATGCAGAAGCGGAAAGGTGATGGTGATGGGGGACTTCAACTATCCAGGGATAGACTGGAGTATTGGGCACTCAAACTGCGCAAGGGAGACCAAATTCCTAGAGGTCATGAGGGACTGCTTCATGGAGCAACTGGTCAAGGAACCAACACGGGGTGACGCCACTCTTGACCTAATCTTCAACGGACTAGAGGGGCCAGCAAAGGAGGTGACAGTATTAGCCCCGCTAGGTAACAGTGATCACAACACGATCCAGTGCAGGCTAGAAATTGGATCATCAAAGGGGAAAAGAACCACAACGACAGCACTCAACTTCAAAAAAGGAAATTATCATGCCATGAGGGAAATGGTGGGAAAAAAACTCAAAGGTAACATAGGGAAGATGGATTCCGTAGAAAAAGCCTGGACCTTACTCAAGGGAACTGTGCACGAAGCGCAAAACCTGTGCATCCCCAAGTTCAGGAAAGGGTGCAAAAAAAACAGAACAAAAAACCCAGTGTGGATAACAAATGCAGTGAAGAAGGCGATAAGCGACAAGAAAGCATCGTTCAGAAAATGGAAAAAAGACAAAACAGAGGAGAACCAAAAAGTGCACAAAGAACACCAGAAGGAGTGTCACCGAGCGGTTAGAAAAGCAAAAAGAGAATATGAAGAGAGACTGGCAGAGGAAGCAACAAACTTCAAGTCTTTCTTCAGATACGTCAAGGGGAAGCAACCGGCAAGAGAAGAAGTGGGACCATTGGATGATGGAGACAGGAAGGGAGTGGTAAAGGAAGAGAAAGAAATAGCTGACAGGTTAAATGAGTTCTTCACGTCAGTTTTCACGAGGGAAGATATAACTAACATCCCAGAACCTGAAGAGAGCGGAAAAGGAGACCAAGATGTAAAACTGGTCAATTTAGAGGTAAGCCAAGAAGATGTACTCAAGCAGATAGACAGACTAAAGAGCGACAAATCTCCAGGTCCGGACGGCATTCACCCAAGGGTACTCAAGGAACTAAAAAACGAAATAGCGGAGCCACTTCGACAAATATACAGCCTATCCTTAAAAACCGGAGAGATCCCGAAGGACTGGAAAATAGCAAATGTCACGCCCATCTTCAAGAAGGGCTCAAGGGGAGACCCAGGAAACTACAGGCCAGTGAGCCTGACCTCAGTCCCAGGAAAGATGATGGAGGCACTGATTAAGGACATCATCTGTGAACACATCGAAAACAATGAGCAGCTAAAACCGAGTCAGCATGGCTTCTGCAAGGGTAGGTCATGCCTCACAAACTTATTGCACTTCTTCGAGGGGGTAAACAGCCAGGTGGATAAAGGGGAATCTATAGATATCATTTACCTTGACTTCCAAAAAGCCTTCGACAAGGTACCACACGAAAGGCTGCTTAAGAAGATATGGAACCACGGGGTACAAGGGGTGATCCACCGATGGATCAAAAACTGGCTGGCGAACAGGGAACAGAGGGTTGGCGTAAAGGGCCATTACTCAGACTGGAAAGGGGTCACGAGCGGAGTTCCGCAGGGGTCGGTGCTGGGACCGCTCCTGTTCAATATCTACATAAACGACCTAGAGGCGGGAACCAAGTGTGAGGTTATTAAATTTGCAGATGACACCAAACTATACAGCAGGGCTCAAACCAGGGGAGACTGCGAAAATCTCCAAAAGGATCTAACGCAGCTGGAAAAGTGGGCCGAAAAATGGCAAATGAGCTTCAACATAGGGAAATGCAAGGTCATGCACGTGGGGAAAAAGAACCCGATGTTCACATACAGAATGGGGGGAACACCGCTAGGGGTCAGTAACCTGGAGAGAGACCTGGGAGTGATGGTAGACGCAACACTGAAGACATTGGCGCAGTGCGCTACAGCCTCAAAGAAAGCTAACAGAATGTTGGGTATCATTAAGAAGGGTATTACGACCAGGACGAAGGAAGTCATCATGCCGCTGTATCGTGCAATGGTGCGGCCGCATCTGGAGTACTGTGTCCAGTACTGGTCGCCGTACCTCAAGAAGGACATGGCAGTACTTGAGGGAGTACAGAGAAGAGCAACTAAACTGATAAAGGGAATGGAAAATCTCCCATATACCGACAGGTTGAAGCAGTTGGGACTTTTCTCACTGGAAAAGCGGAGACTTAGAGGAGACATGATAGAAACCTTCAAGATCCTGAAGGGCATAGAAAAAGTAGACAGGGACAGATTTTTCAAATTAAGGACCACCACAGGTACAAGGGGGCACTCGGAGAAATTGAAAGGGGACAGGTTTAGAACAAACGCTAGGAAGTTCTTTTTCACTCAGAGGGTGGTGGATACATGGAACGTGCTTCCAGAGGCTGTTATAGACAAGAAAACATTAAATGGTTTCAAAGAAAGTTTGGATAGATTCCTAGAAGAAAAAGGGATTGAAGGGTATAGATAGATATAGACCACTACTCAGGCGATGGGCCTGATGGGCCGCCGCGGGAGCGGACCGCTGGGCAGGATGGACCTATGGTCTGCCTCAGCGGAGGCAACTTCTTATGTTCTTATGTTCTTATTTTTTATTTTATTTATTTATTTTATCCACTTTTCTTTTTTTTGATTTTCTAAAATCCAACATCAGGGACCCCTAAGGAAGGAGTGTTTCTTCGAAACACGGACCACGTCAGGTCTGGTCCACATCAACATTAAGACCAGTTTTCTGGATATGTTTTAAACAATCTATGTCCAGTCAAACCTCGGTTTGCAAGTGTTTTGCAAGACGAGCAAAACATTCTCTCAAATCTTGTCTCACAAACCGAGCGTTTATTCGATCCGCGCACGAACCGGCACCCCCGCCCGAACAGCATTCAGTCTTACCCCCCCCATCTGGCACCAGCACGCATCCCACAGGACATGCCAGTGCCGGTGAAAGAAGTTCCTGCCTTTTGCCCGAGAACCAGAAGGCCTTGAGCATGCGCAGATGTTCAAGGCCCAGACAAGAGGCAGGAACTTCTTTCTCCGGCACCGGCACATCCTGTGGGATGCCTGCCGGTGCCAGATGGGGGGGTAAGACTGAATGTTGTTTGGGCAGGGGGTGCCGGTTCGCGCAGGAGGGGGAGGCATTCACGAGCTGAGGGGAGCGATGCCGGTTCTCGGGAGGGGGGGGGGGCAGGGGGGAATGTATCAAGCGAGTTTCCCTTACTTCCTATGGGGAAACTCGCTTTGATATATGAGTAATTTGATTAACGAGCATGCTTCTGGAACAAATTATGCTCGTAAACCAAGATTCCACTGTACTTGTTTTTAGATTTTTGTCTTAGTCATTTCAATAAAATTCCTGCACCCTGTACATTTTCCTGCAGTTATGTTTTGGTTTTGCTTCTCCTACCTTAGACAAAGAGTTGGAGCCCCCTACAGTTTTTGCAATCATCTGTGCAAAAGTCTTTTGATTGTCATATTTTTATTTTTCTTTTTTTTTTGCTTAAAGTTTGGGGGGGGGGGGGGGTTGGTGGCTTCAGTGCCTCGAGACCCCGTGTGGTGTCCTCTACTGGAGGAAAGGACGCAGTCCCGCGGAGTCGGACTGCTGCTTCACAGAGAAACTTTGGTGGACCTGTGGAGCCAGCCTGCTGTGTGCCACCCTTCTCAGACTCCGGTGGGGGGGGGGGGGTCCAGTCCCCTGGGAGCTCGCTTGCTTTATGACCCTGTCAGGGGTTTAAGCGCAGATTGTATGAGTCCTGAGTAAAAGTCCCTCCAGGTTTCAGGGTGCAGGCTGCGCCTCCCGCCCCCGGTCTCGTGGAGAGGTTCCGTGGGAGCGGAGGTTACAAGTCTGAGTCTGTCCGTCTGGCAGTCCAAAGATAGTGAGCATTTACACTGTCAAAGGCTGGTGTAATTGGTCACGCTTAACACTGGCTATTGGGCTATATGGGATAGTATTCTGTAAGTTTCAAGTTTATTAAAATTTTTGATTAATCGCTTAATCGTACTTCAAAGCGATGAACATACATAAAAAAAACAATTAAAATTACAATATTAAAAAGTAATAAACGTAAACATTAAAATAAACTAGACTATATACAAACATAACAAAAGGTGAAGGGGATTTGAACTACAAATTATTATAGAAAAGGAGGTCAGGTAAAAACACAAGGTTAGGAATTAAAGGTGAATGGTCAAATAAAACATTATTAATAAATTTAAGATTAAGAATTATTGCTCGTAAGCATCTTTGAAAAGGAATGTTTTTAAATTAGTCTTAAATTTATCAATATTATGTTCTTCTCTTTGAAGAGAATTCCAGATTTGTGGGGCAGTAACAGAAAAGATAAATTGTCTTCTAGTGTTGATGATCTTGAGAGAAGGAATTGTAAGTAAATGTTGTTCGTTTGACCTCAATATTCTGTTTGAGGAGTAAGTAACTTACATGCACAGCTTCAAGACACAGCCCAGACCTGATCATGTGCATGCAACCCTCCCTTTTGGAGTTGTACGCTATAGCATTTAGTTATGCATATACTGTACTCCCCCTATATTCGCGGGGATTCCGTTCCAGGAACCCCGCGAATCTTGAAAAACCACGAATATGGTTTTCAGTGGGGGGAGACAGGAGAGGGCAGCCGGAGCGGCCACATCAGCTGTTTACAGTGCAGGAATTCTACAGAACTAAGGCCCTATCAGTCGTCGTAGAATACAGCGCTGCAAGGAGCGGAGCCAGGCAGCCACCGGCAAGGCTGGGATCCCCTTTTGCTCCCCTGCACTCCGAGCGCCCTTTGGCAAGCAAATAGCGACCTGCCCCAAACCACCGGTGCTGTGACCTTCAGTTTCATGAGCCTGGCAGACGCGGGGATAGGCAGCGACATAGCCCTCTTCAGCCCAAAATCCAGTGGTTGAAGTCACTTCCGTAAGTGTTTTTAGTGGGGGAGACAGGAGAGGGCAGCAGGAGAGGCAGGAAAGAGCAGCCGGAGCGCCGACGAGTGAAGGAAATCACTTGCGGTATGCTCCGACCGCCTCTTCTTGCACTAAAGTCGGGCCTCACCAATCAGGAGCTGTGTGTCAAAGCAGCTCCTGATTGGTGAGGCCCGAATGTAGTGCAGGAAGAGGCGGTCGGAGCATACCGCGAGTGATTTCCTTCACTTGCTGGCACTCCTGCTGCTCTCTCCTGCCTCTCCGGCTGCCCTCTCCTGCCGGGTCATTCGAGGTCGAAAAATACCGCGAATGACCGGTACTGTGAATCGCCGACTGCGAATGACCGGGGGAGCACTGTAACTACAAATTAATACCATTAACACCAGCTGACACCATTTAAGGCTATTATTAACAATAATCATAGCTTTATTTATATCCCTTCATACCTTTTCAGACTGATGGCACTTAATTTAGCAATTGAGTTAGCATACAACTGGCACTATTCTATGTCTTGCATTCCCAAATTTGCATGCTACTCAGAAATTTGGGTATGCAACTTTATAGAATCCAGGGGTAAATCCCTAAATGGCAGGGAGATGAGCAAGCATGGAGAGGAACCCTAAATGAAAGAATAGAGGCGCATCCTGCAGGGGGGTGGCATTTACAACCTTAAGGCCTTTCTGAGCAGACTGGAAAAGCCACGTTGGTTCTCATCTACTTTGCTAACTTTGTCCTTGGGGTTGAGTTCAATGGCTTTCTTTGCCCAAGGCCCATGAAAGGGTTAAGCCTGCCCTAACTCCAGGATCTGAGGCAGCACAGCTTCACCAGAGGGGAGCCATGTCGAGCAAATCTGATGAATTTCTTTGGCTGAATTAATGTGTAATTAGAGCAGGAGAAAGCACTGGATGTGGTGTTCTTCAGTTTCAGTCTAGCAGAATAAGGGGCCATAACTTAACCCACTGCAGGCACAATGAGCAAGCTGACACCAAGAAACAAGATAGCTACAGGCTTAAACGACTTCAGTGTTTCCTGTTCTTAACAGCTGGATAATCAAAGCCATTATCACTCTTGGCTAATTTCTAAAATCTTACCAAGTTGCTTTTTGTGACGTGCCACCCAAAATTGGCCCAGCAGTTCATATCACAGAACACCAAAACAGAGAAGGTAAAGGGGATGGGACTTGATACGCTGCTTTTTTTTTTCGTGCGGTTACAATCAAAGCAGTTTAAATATTTTAGACAGGTACTTATTTTGTACCTGGAGCAATGAAATGTTAAGTGACTTGCCAGAGTCACCAGGAACTGCAGTGGGAATCGAACTCGCTCTCACACACCCAGGACGTGCCTCTTGCGGCAAGAGGCACGTCCTGTAGGGCAGTCTGCCGGCGCCAAAATGCTCCTCGCTGGCGTCTCTCCTCCTCTCCCCGCACCCCTCCACTGGCGAAGTGACAGGTTCAGGGTCCTGGCCAGAGGGCCTCCGCGCATGCATGGACATGATGCATGACATCATCGCATCAATGTGCACCCACTTCCGGATGCTTTCCGGCTGCGGCACCGGGTTTAGTGTGCCACGGCGCTGAAAAGTTTGCGGAACACTGCTCTAACCACTAAGCCACTCCTCCAGAAAGACGGTAGGACCACCACCACCCCCTCCCCTAACCTGTTTATTCTTAGTTCCTGAAAAAAGAAATAATACCGCAAGTCTCAAACTCCACCTCTCACTAAAGCCAACTACCCCAAACAAATAACCTTACCCATTTCTTTCTTACTCTTTTTGAAAATGACCAATTTTTTTTTAAGTTCTTGTTGTAATACATCTTGGATAATTCTTTTGTAATCCGCCTTGAACTGCAAGGTAATGGCGGAATAGAAATCCCTAATGTAATGTAATGTAAAATACCAGAGGCCACAGTTGATCTCTGATTTTCTGAACTTCTTTGCAGCTAAAAATCTTTGGTTCTCTTCCTGTTTTTGTCCCACTACCTGTACTGATGCCATTACATGCCTCTGTCATCCTTTCTGTCCCAAAAAATAAAAACATATTTTCTGGCATTATTGCTAAGCCTGCATCCTTTGAGTTTCGGTATCAGCCAGTGGAAAAGTGCTAATTCTTTATCATGGAAAAAATAGCACTCCTGAAAAAAATTTCCTTGAAATGTAAATGGTAATTGAATCTAAGAAAAGCCTGAAAAATCGAACAAAAACACTTATCACCAGAAACAGATTTTTCGTTGCTGAATCGCTATCAGGTCCGTCATAGCCAGTATTTTGCTCTTTAAGTACTTAGATAGCATTAAAGCCTTTGATAATGTTTCTCACAGGAGGCTCGGCTCATTAAACTGGGCAACCTGAGTTTGAGTGATAAACTGGATAAGAAACAAAATATAAAGGTTTTTCTGTGTATAAAGCCTATTCTACACATGGGAAAAGCCTTTTATAAATTGCACGGCGGAACACCCAGATATGTACTGCAGCGAGAGGTTGCTTTTGCATGTGATTCCATGTGAGCATTCCTGAGGATATCATTTTGGATGAAGCGGGGCAAAGCTGCAGTCTCTACATCTATTTTACATGCACACATTTCCACCAACTTTGCTGCAGGTGACAAGTGCATGCGCTGACATTTGCACACTATGAGGGCTGGTTCCGGGTGCCTATTTTATAAAGGCTCATAGACATCTCTGTTTCCTTTATAAAATAAGCTCATTTTTGGTCTGAAGGCAGGAGTGAGGTTCTGGGCTGCAGGGATCTCCCTCTGCCACAATTTCATGATCGGTTGGGGTACCTCAGGGCTCTGTCCTTAGGGTTACCAGATTTTTCGGAACGAAAATCCGGACACATGGTCCTGCCCAGTTCCGCCTGTCCCTTCCCAGTTCCACCTGAGTCACGCCCCATTCTGTCCCCCAGCCACGCCTCCTCAACCTCTCCACTTGGGATGGCATCTGCACATGCACTGGTGTGACCCGACATCTCATGCATGCGTGCATGTGACATCACCGCGTTTCATGCGCAGACGCCGTCCCGACGTCGCTTCTAGCTGGAAGCTTTTCAAAACCCATACGAGGTTCCAGATTTTGGAAAGTTGTCCAGATGCCCAGACATGTTTGGTAACTCTATCTGTCCTGAGTCCTCTCCTTTTCTCCATATACAGTTCTTCCCATGGTGCCCTAATCTCCTCATGTGGCTTCCAGTACCACCATCTCTCCCCTTCAATCTGTTTAGAATTCTGCTGTGCGCCTCGTATTCCGCCACTGTCATTATATTACCCTCTCCTCACGCTTCACTGGCTCTCTGTTCATCTCCACATACAGTTCAAACTTCTTTTACTGACCTACGAGTATATTCATTTTGCAACTCCTCAGCATCTCTCCTCCCTTGTCTCTCCCTATGCTCCGCCCCAGAAGCTCTATTCATCAGGTGAGTCTCTCTTCTCGATGCCCTTCTCTTCTGCTTCCAACTCCCGACTCCGTACTTTCTGCCTTGCTGCACCTTATGTCTGGAACATCCTGCCTGACTCAGTGTGTCAGGCCCCGTCTCTCATGGTGTTCAAATCCAGGCTAAAAACCTACTCTTTTGAAACTGCGTGTATGTCCTACCCTCCCAACTTGTAAAGCACCCATATCAGTTACCATTTCCTCTTTACTCCCATACCTTTAGTCCCTAATAGTTCCTCACCTAAATAACATGTATAAGCCTTTGTTCTATGTCTTTCTTAATTATATTGTAAGCTCTTTCAAGAAGGGACCGTCTCTTCCGTGTCTGTTGTACAGCGCTCCATTTGTCTGGTAGCACTTTATAAATAAGAAATACAGTAGTAGTAGTAATACTGTTGGATTGTTGGTTCAGTAATAATTTGATAATGAATGTGATTGGATGGATGGATGGATGTGGACTGGATGGATTATGCAGCTTATGCCATCACACTTTACAGAAAGTTAACTTGGCTTACCTCAGACAAGCAGTACAGGCATCAGTCCTTTTCCCACAGCTCTGCCCTCAGCTGATGTCTAGGGAAAAATCAGGAGCTCTCTCCTCTCTTGCTCCCTGAACTGATCCCAGGTTCATGTATATATTCTCCTCCATGCCTGAAGACCGCCTCTTGTGATTCAGCAGGACTGCTGAACCCAGGGCATCCTTGGAGCTGTAGTTTCCACACTACTGGGCCAGCGCCCTCTGCTGCCCATTGATAGAACATCATTACTGAGGGAGGAGAATCCCTGACTCTTTTACAAGGTCCGTATTTTGTACCTGGGCAGTGGAGAATTAAGTGATTTGCCCAGGGTCACAAGGAGCAGCCCTGGGATTTGATCCCTCTGGGTGCAGAGGTAGCAGCTCTACCTCTAGGCCACTCCTCATCTTGACTAGTAAAACTATGTAAAACAATCACGAGAAGCCAAGCATAACTTTCTCCCCCTCAAAAAAAACTGCATTGGTCCCTACAAAGAGCCCCCCATAAACATGAAAATACTGCTTAAAAACCAAGGGCC
The DNA here is from genome assembly GCF_902459505.1 of Geotrypetes seraphini. Lineage (NCBI taxonomy): Eukaryota > Metazoa > Chordata > Amphibia > Gymnophiona > Dermophiidae > Geotrypetes > Geotrypetes seraphini. The sequence continues at coordinate 18,789,315 of NC_047085.1, forward strand.
CATTAGGTCAAAGGGTTTATTAGTGAAGAAGCACTCACTGTTCCCTCTAAGCTGAGCAAGATTTTTCCATCTGCAGTTCTGACACATTTTCAACAGTGAGACAGGATAGCCTGGAAGGGCTCCAGTACTTGTCCCTAGCAATTGAAAACACAGTATTGAGGCATCCATCACTTCCGATGCGGCAGAAGAAAGGCCTTGCTGAAGCTGACCGGAAGCAGCCTGTTAACGGCACCGCACTCCTTTGGTAAGGGAGGGAGATTGGGGTTGTCGGGAACAGCTCTACTGCTTCAGGGACTGGAGGGAGGGAAGGAGGGGTGTTGTCAGGTATTTTTTTGCACTAACTCTCAATCAACCAGAAACTACAGTTCTCCAGCATCTACCAATCCCCATGAGTGCCAGATAGCTGAGCATCTACTCTATATCACCTATTTTTTTTTTTTAAAAAAGCTTTATTGGCTCCCAGTACAATTCCGTAAACAGTATAAGATTTTGAATTTGATCCATCAGGGAATATATAACAAATTGACAGGTTATTTTAATGATATCTTGCAGATATATAAACCAGGGCCTACACTGAGATCAGAGATCTCCATGATGTTAGAAGTGGGTAGAAGAGATCAGATATATGATGTTGATACTGCAAAGTCTTCTTTTTCAGTGGCTGGCACTATTTTGTGGAATGGCTTGCCTGAGATTTTACTTTTTTTTGTGAAAATGTGTTGGGGTTTAGGAAGCTGCTGAAAACCCACTTTTCTGTCCAGGAATTTGCCTGAAAAGTAGTGCTTCAGTATTTGTAATGATTTTAGTATGATCGCTGGTATATTTGATGTATATACTTGTTTATTTTTTAATATTTTTCTATGTTTTAATGACTGGATTTTTTTTTTATTGTAAGCTGCCTAGGTTTCAGGTGGATAATAAATATTTTAAATAAATTAATAATTCACTATAGATTGCCTAAAGTCAGGGGCCAGGATGATGCATGCAAAGCACAGCTGTCCTGGACACAACTGCCATTATAGAATACGAGAGTGTAAGTCTACATCATATATGCTCCTAACTTTAATTACAATCACTTACACTGGCTTAATTGCTCCTAAAGTTCGGGTTCTACAAATTTTGCCTATCCGCACCTTCATTGTAGATGCTGCTGGGCACGGTTGTCAATCAACCACTAGACACTGCTTATAGAATCCCACCTTGCAGCACCTAATAGGTAGGCAACGGTATATATGGCAAGGTTTTTACATGGCCTAATTTACTGGGGCCTAACTCAGACACCTAGCAACGCTTAAGCCAACCACGCCAACTCTCTGCTCCAACCACGCATACTTTTCAGATAGACATCATTAGACGTTAGAGGGTGCCTCACTAGGCGTCCTAAGAGTTTGGTGCCAAGCTATTAATTCTCAAGGTTTTTTTTATTTTTATTTTTTTTTTTTTTTTTTTTTATTCTTTATTCCTTTTTATTTCTTTCAACAAGTGTACAATATTATTACAATTAATTCACATAACTCACTTGACATTCTTAAACAATATTATTATACATGTTTTAATACCCCCCATCCACCTCCCATCCCTTCCCATATCAACAAAATATTTCGTCCAAACTTATACATACTTATACATCTCTCTTTCATAATACAATTAATCTTACATTAAATCTGTCCCTCCCCCCACCCTTTCTTCCTCAAACTCTTTATTCATTTTATTATACAAAGTGATGCACAACAATATATATCTCATCATAGTACATATATCCCCTTATATTTCATAACAACATATTTCCAATAAATTTACCCTCTTTCTTTTTCTATTCATACCTATATACCATGTTTCTTATATCCATTAATCAGTTGAAATATACCGTTAGCTAACTAAATTATCTTATCCCCCCCACCCCACCCTATTTTTATAAATTATCCTCTAAGGAAAAGGAATAAATCTTAATCATTATAATAATCAATTAATGGCCTCCACACCTCTTGAAACCTTTTAAAATACCCCCTTTGTACTGCAAGAAATCTTTCCATCTTGTACATATGACAAACTGAGTTCCACCAAAAACTACAATTCAATCTAGAACAGTCTTTCCAATTAGTCGTTATTTGTTGAATTCCCACTCCAGTAAGAATCATCAATAATTTGTTGTTTGCTGCAGATATTTGACTTTTGGCCCTCATACACATTCCAAAAATCACTGTGTCGTAGGATAATGCTACATGATTTTCCATCAATATATTGACTTGATCCCATATTGATATCCAAAATGCCTGAATACATGGACAATAAAATAAAAGATGGTCTAAAGTTCCAATTTCAATTTTACAATGCCAGCATCTATTAGACTTAGAGCAATCTAATTTTTGTAATCTAGTAGGGGTCCAGAATGCTCTATGCAACAAAAAGAACCATGTTTGCCTAATAGATGCTGACATCGTACCTTTAATTCTCCAAGACCAAATACGTGGCCATTGAGATGCATTAATTTGATGCTTAATCTCAATGCTCCAAATATCTCTTAATCCATTTTTAGGCTTCTTATTCAAATAATTAGATATAATTTTATACCACTCTGCGGCCTGATGACCCAGAAAATTTGCCTGGAAACATAAGAATTCTAAGCTGTAATGATCATTTAAAGATTTCCATTCAGGGAACCCCACCTGAATAGCATGCTTCAATTGCAACCACTTAAAACTTTGTTTTTTATTCAGACCATATTTATGTTGCAATTGTGAAAATTCAAGCATCTTACCATTATCAATTATTTCCGTTAATGATCTTATACCTGCTTTAATCCAATCTTTCCAGACAACCTTAAACCCGCCTATTTGTATCTTGGAGTTTACCCAAATAGTTTGTTGTTTCGATTTTAAAATAGAATCAGTAGTTAATTTGTCTATAAACCTTAATGTTTTCCAAGTATCCATTAATACTCTATTGTCCTTACGTATTCTAGGCATTTTTATACCAAGCAAAAGATCAAGCCTAAGTGGAAAGATAAGTGATCTCTCCATCTTTAACCACTCTGGTAATTGTTCCAAAAGCTCTGGGAGGACCCAATACATACCTTGGCGCATGATATAGGCTTGATGATACCTATAAAAATTGGGAAAATTTACCCCACCCTCCTCAATTGGTCTTTGCAAAGACACTAAAGCCACTCTTGCAATTTTACCCAGCCAAATAAATTTAACCAGAATACTATTTAATTTTTTATAGAAAGACCCCTGAAAAAACACTGGTATCATTCCCAATTGATAGCAAACCACAGGCAAAATCATCATTTTAACAGTTTGAACTCTTCCCCACCAGGACAAATGTAAAGGATTCCATTGCTCACACATCTCTGTTACTTTTTGTAATAAAATTTTTTGATTTATTCTCATTGTCTCTTCGAGTGTTTTATTCAACCAAATACCTAAGTACTTTATTCCATCCTCTTTCCATATAAAAGGGAAAGAATCAAATATACCTTTTGTACAATGCACATTTAAAGGTAAAATCTCTGATTTAGTCCAATTTATTTTGTATCCTGAGAATTTTCCAAATGTATCTATTACCTTCAGTAGACATGGAATTGTTGTTTCCGGATTTCTCAAATGAAGCAAGATGTCATCTGCATAAGCAGATATTTTATATTCCACTCCAGCACATGGAATACCCTGTATGTCCTTTGCCTGTCGAATAGCTAATAATAAGGGTTCAAGAACTATATCAAAGAGCAAAGGAGATAATGGACAACCTTGTCTAACTCCCCTCTGCAACTTAAAAGCATCTGAAATATTATTATTTATATATAAGCGAGCAGTTGGGGAGCTATACAGTGTTTGAATCATTTGTATAAATCCGGATCCAATACCAAACCACTCCATAGCTTGATACATGAAATTCCATTCTACACGATCAAAAGCCTTTTCAGCATCTAGTGATACCGAAAAAGCCGGATCATTAATTTGTTCTGTTAAATAATATATCTGAAATGCCAGTCTAGTATTATTAGAAGAGTGTCTCTGAGCAACAAATCCAGTTTGATTCATTCCTATTATATGCGGAAGAGCCAATCTTAATGCTAAAATCTTAGCTAATAATTTACCATCTACATTTATTAAAGATATAGGCCTGTAATTTGACACCAATGTTGGATCTTTATTTGGCTTTGGCAAAACAATAGTTAAAGATTCTGCCATAGTGCCTGATATACAACCTTTATTCAGTTGATCCTGATATAATTTTAATAAATATGGTAATAGGGAAATTTGAAATTCTTTATAAAACTCTACTGTAAATCCATCTCCACCTGGAGCGGTCCCAACTCTAAGGGATTTCAATGCCATTTGTAACTCTTTTAATGATATAGGTTTATTTAAACTTCCTTTTATATGATCAGGAACCTTAGGACCTTCAATTAAACTCAAAAAATCCAACCCATCTTTCTCTTTATTTAAATAAGACTCCGAAGAATACAGTGACTTATAATATTTTAAAAATTGTTTTAATATATTTCCAATTTGAGAATGTGAATTGCCTAACTCATCCTTAATTATGTTTATTTTTTCCTTCCTTTTCTTTGCTTTTAAATAATTTGCCAATAATCTTCCAGCCCTATTTGCACTACCATAATATACCGCTTGCTGAGCAAAAATATCTTTCCTTACTAACCCAGAGGAAATTTCATTATATTCACATTTTTTTTAACAATATTTGAAATGTCTCCTGTTCCCATTTATTAACCAATTTTAATTCCAAATTTTTAATTTCTTTTTCCAAATTTATATATTGCTTTCTTAGCTGTTTCTTTTTATATGCAGAATATGATATAATTTGTCCTCTCATAGTTGCTTTGAAAGCATCCCATAAAATTCCAATCGACATTTCCTCTAAATCATTAAGTAAAAAATATTCATTAATTTTAGTTTGAAATTCTGTGCAAAATTTAGAATCAGCAAGCAATGTATTATCAAACCTCCATATCGGTTTAGAATTATCTTGATCTACTAAATTAACTTCTATCCACACACCACCATGATCAGATATTATTATTGGTTCTATGTCAGCTTTTACAACTTTCTGTACTATCTGATCTGAAACAAAAATATAATCAATTCTTGAAAATGATTGATGAACATGTGAACAAAATGTAAATTCCCGATCATTAAAATGAAGAATACGCCATATATCTTTTAAATTACATGATTGTATCAAATTATCTAACCCCATTGATTTCATAATTCTACTTGGTTTTTTATCCATTATTGGATCTATAACAGCATTGAAGTCCCCAGCCACCACTAAATTAGTAGTAGCCAGTGGTAAAATTAATTGTTGTAGAGACTTAAAGAATTCATTTTGATTCGAATTAGGGGCATATACATTTAACAACGCCATTGTATTATTGCCCATGCTCATGTCAACAAGTACCCATCTTCCTAGAGGATCTGCCTTAATCATATTAAACGTTGCTGTACATTTTTTATTTATCAATATTGCTACTCCTGCCTTCTTTTTTATCGCTGGTGCAAATAAACATTGTTTTATCCAATTATCTGACAGCTTCATAGACTCTATCGCAGACAAATGTGTCTCCTGCAGAAAACATATATCTATATTCTGTTGTTTGATATATGACATTACCTTTTTCCTTTTTACTGGGTGATTCAGGCCATTAACATTTAAAGAAAATATTTTGAAAGTCATTACACAAATAAAAATTTAATATCTAAGAATCTCCACTTCAATATCATATTATACTCCTTTTCCTTATATCCATATTGTAAATTATCTCGGTCCCCTTCCCCCCAACACCTCCCTATCTCTCTATCAACATATTTCCCCCAATTCACAAAATCTTTAATAAATATTATACCAACATCTCTTCCTCCCATTCCCCTCCCTACTCCCTCCCTTCCCCCCCCAATTAATAATGCAAACTTGGAAACGCTCATATATAATCAGGTGACAAAAAGCTCCCTTCAGGCTCTGCCATATACATCATTTATCACTCTTAATAAGCTACATTATATAATATAATATCTTTCAAATAATCTACTAAGTTCAAATCCTTTTTTTTTATTTTATTTTATTTTATTTTTTTTAATTTATTTTTTTTCTTCCCCTCCTTCCCCTTTTTTTTTTTTTTTTTTGTTTTTTCCCCCCCCTATTCCACCCTTTTTCCTCCATTCCCTTTTCTTCTTTCACCCTCACTCCCCTCCCCACTTATCCTTAAATTATAAAACATCTATAGATTCAGAATCTTTCCCTCACATGCCCAAGAAACTCATTTTCTTATACCAATATCTTTTAATATTAAATTGAATTTACTACAAATAAATAAATCAATATTATTGTATTCCTGTGAAAAGAAATTACATGTTAATAAATTATTCAATTTTCTAATTGCATACCCCCTTTAATTAATCTAAAATCACCTTCTTAACCTTAAACATTAAAGTGATATTAAAATATATCATTATATATCATAAATAAACAATTTCATCAATCTTCCGCTTTGTGTAGAAAAACTCTCCAAGCATATTCAGCTTCTCCCCATCTCTTCAATTCTTCATGTCTTTATATCAGCTGCTTGTTTTAACTAATTCATCACTATTAGGCATATATTTTTATCGTTCATTCCCTTTTTTTTTTTTCATAAAATCCCTAAACAGTTTCAGTTCCTTTAATATATTATAGTCATATTAAAAGTCTGAATAAATCCAACCACACTTTCCAGTTTCATTATATTTAAATTGTCATCTATGTTTCTACAGAGTCATTCATACACTGAAGAGTCAATCCAAAAGAAATCTGATGTTCTTTGCTTTACAGTCAATTCATAGTGAAATTATTCTTAAATCCTGTTTAGATACTGCTTTATCCTTTACATCTCATACTTTCCTTGATCTTTCTTTCACTTCTTTCAAGTCACTTCTTCTTCCAAACAACTTGCATTTTTTTTTTTAATAAGTTTATATTCTCTTTAAAATTTAGGATTTATCTGCAATCAGGCTTTTGTCTCCTTCATATTTCCAGATTCTTTCCTTTTTTAGCGCAGTTTAAGTAATCATCCAATACAATTCCTTTTCTGTTTAAACCACCTCTTTTCCTGTAAAGTGTCTTATGCACTTAAGGAAATCTCCATCATCTACCGCCCTTTCCTTAATCTTTGAAATCATGAGTGTTTCTATTAATATAAAGTGCTCTTTGACCTCAGCTAGACTATATTCAATTCTAAAGTGTCAAGAATGTTATAAAGCTGAGATCAATATATTCCAGCACTTCAAAAAGAGTCTATAGCAGGATCCTATAAATTGCTGTTTATTGCCTGGAACATCAATATCAGATAAAGGGCTGGAAATGTTACTTAAAACTGCCTTAACTTCTGTAGGGAGCCTAATTTCAACAATTAGAGCCAGTCATTCTTAGTTTATATTTAACTTTTAATATCCACCTCAATCAGAGACATCAGAATGTTCATTCACATTAATATCCCTGAGATTCATAGCATGTGGAATGATGTCATCATAGAATCCTTGCATCCACATCCTTCCATTCAGTTCCATCAGCAATTCAAATCTGTTCCATTTTTAACTGTAACTCCCAAAGTCCAATTCTCCATAAAATATTCTATATCAGAAACCAATCAAAACAAATAAAAAATCAAATGAAGAGAGAAAAAAAAAAAAAAAACATCTCAGAATCAAAGTATTTCTTACTCCAATCCTTCTGTTAAATTCTAGTCTCAGTTTATGTATTCATAGGCTGTTCACATTGCTCTAAGAATTCTTTTAATTTCAAAGGATCATCAAAGTTTGAAGTTTTATTTGCAAAAGTGACCCTCATAATAGCTGGGTACATTAAACCGTACCTTGCTCCAATCGCTCTAAGCTGTGGTCTCAATTCAAGCAGTTTTTTCCTTTTTTGAGCTGTTGCTTTTGCAAAATCTGGCACTATATATATTTTAGAATCCTGGCACTTCAAGGTCTTATTTTCTTTTGCCAGTCTTATAATTTCCTCCACATGTTGATAACGGAGCAGCTTACAAATTAAAGGACGCGGACCCTTTTGATTATCATATCTTTTAGTCGGGACCCTGTGCGCCCTCTCTATTTCCAGAGGAAATTTAACTGTCAGAGGTAGAATTTTTGGTAAAAATTGCTCAAGAAAGGCAATAGGATTATTTTTTTCTACCCCTTCCGGGATCCCAATCAGCCTTAAATTATTTTTTCTTTCGCGATTGGAAACGTCCTCAAGATCCCTCTTTAATATTTCTATTTCTTTACAGTCTCTCTTGCATTGAGCTATTTCTTTTTCTGTTTTTTCCACTCTCTTATCTAATTGCTCCACTTTAACATCCACCATCTTCAAACTTAATTTAAGCCCTGCCAGCTCTTCTTTAACTTCCTGTATATTCTTTGCATTTTGTAAAACTATTTCTTTTATCTGCCGCAGTTCCTTAACAATGTCAATATCTTCTGTCTCATCCGTTGGCAATGGAACTTTAGAGGGGGCTATCGGCTCTATTTTTGATCTTTTATTACTTCCTCCTACTGAGTTAGCTTTTGTCAGCTTACCCGATGCCATTATGCTGTTGATCCTCGTCTTTTTAATGAATTTCAAATGTTTTTCTGTAGCTATATTTTATTTATTTGAGCCTTTTTTACAGAGCAGTTCAGTCACCCGACCATTCTCCTTCGTCTCCAAGCCACGCCTTTTATTTTTATTTTTGACTGACTGACTAGCTGAAAACTGGTGCAGTCCAATTAAGCCAATGGTTTTTTGTTGTTTTTTTTAAAATTTTTATTTATTAAATTTCAAAATAATTTCCAACAGAAAATATGATTAAAAACATAACAATACAGAAGATTGCATTTTATGCAATAAGGAAAAACCGAGAAAACATGATTACATTAATCACACTCAAGTCCTCAAATCAAAATCCAAGAGATAAATGAATAATATTTCAAAGAAAAATATCTTTTCTGAGGAAAAATATATCCGCTGCTAGGCAAAGAGCCAAAATTATGCTTGAGAAGTTATTAGTCCTTCATTTCCAGGCATTTTTGAGATTTAAAAAAAAAAAAAAAAACTCATTAGCTGAAATGGGTCAAAGAAAACATATTTTAAGGAACGGTACCTAACTATGCACTTGGATGGGTAGCGGAGAAAAAAAAACTCCTCCAATCTGTATCACCCCTGGTTTTCACAAAAGAAACTGGCATCGCCTTTTCTGTGTTTCTTTCGAAACATCCGGAAATATCTATATATTCAGCCCTAGGAACTCCTTCGTCCTGTTTCTGAAGAATAATTTCAAGATCCAGTCTTTGAGCTCCTTTTATCAAGCCGTGCTAGTGAGGTTAATGCGTGCGACGTTTCATCACGTGTTAACCCCCGCGCTGGCCTAAAAACTAACGCCTGCTCAAGGGAGGCGCTGCCGGCGGTTTAGCATGCGGTATTACGTGCGTTAAACCGCTAGCGCGGCTTGATAAAAGGAGCCCTTTACCTGGGGATAATGCCACAGTAATTACGAGAGTAGCTGGTTTAGCAACGTCTCTATCTGAGGTTTCTAGTATTGTGGTAATGTCTAAAGGAGTTTCTTGCTGATCACCATACTCTCTGTTGATCTCGAGCCAATATTGGCAAGTAATACGCCCGTGTGAGGGGAGGTAAAGAATCTTCTGGTGTTTCAAGAACTTCTAGAAAATATCGTTTCACCATATCTCTAGGAGGCGCTGAGAGGATCTTGGGAAAATTTATCAAGCGCAAATTATTAATCCTGCTGTTATTAAGCCAAAGTTTTTTGGTTTTTTTTAAATTGTGCGCAAATTCCAAAGTTAGGCGTTACAAAGCATTCTTGATTAGGGCGCCTAGCGGCACCTAATGTAGGCGTCCTATAAAGAATCTGACCCTAAATGTTAGTATTCTATAACCTGCCCACATAACTGTCTGGCACATCCCTGACCCTCTCATGCCTCTCCCAGGTCCACACCCCCTTGAAGTTGCCCGCTCTGGAATTTGAGTGCACAATTTACAGAATACTGACCAAGGGTAATTGCATGCAAAACTGCTAACTGATGCCAATTATAGCTTATTGCTCATTTTCACCAGCTGTTGGTTCATTAAGCTGCGTATGCAGCTGAAAAAATGTGATCATATTAGCCCATATTACATTACATTACAGATTTCTATTCCGCCATTACCTTTCGGTTCAAAGCGGATTACAAAAAGAGTTATGGAAGAAGGGTTACAACGTTAGATCAGAGAAGGTTTCCAAGAGAGGGATAAGAAGGATCAGGGGTTGGGGAAGGGAAGGTAAGAAGGGGTATTCATGGCATTAAGATTTATTAAGGGATTTCTTGAAGAGTATAGTTTTTATTTCCTTTCTGAACCTCTTGTAGTCTGGGGTTGCTGTCAATAGGTTGGAGACTTGGTTGTCTCTCTTCGCTGCCTGAGTGGCCAGTAGTCCGTTGTATAGTTTTTTCCGTGAATGGGGTGTGTGTTTATCAGCAGCTACACTGGTTGCCTTTCGAAGTGGCGTACTATTTAAATTTGCTTGTATTTGCTTCAAAACGTTGTTCGGCTTGGCTCCAGCTTACCTATCTTCACGGTTTGAACTATATAGGATAAAAAAATTCTGCTCGAAGAATCAATTTCTTTGCCTATCCTACGCTAAAACATTGCCGTTATAAAATATTTCTTGATAAAACATTTGCATTTTGGGCATGCAAATTGAACAGTTGGTTAAGTAGAATAATTTCCCAGACTCAGGGCTCCTTTTACTATGCTGCGATAGCGTTTTTAGCGCACGCAGAATTTTAGCGCGCGCTAAACCCACACTACGCAGCTAGAACTAACACCAGTTCAGCGCTCCTTCCCTCCTATCCCCCTCCCCCCCAAATGGTCTAGCATCCATCTTCTTCCCTTCGTACCTCCCATGGTCTGGCATTTCTATCTCCTCCCCCACCTGTGGATTTTAGTGTCTCTCTCTTCTCCTTTCCTCCCCTCAGATCTGGTATCTCTGTCTCTTTCCTTTTCTTCCTTCTCAATTTATTTTCTGCCTCCTTAAATCCTTTCTGGGATTCAAGCGCAAGTTGGATGCACACCTTCTTGCAAATCACATTGAGGGATACGGGTAATCAAGGTCTCCAATAGGGAGCACCTAGCTTGGCCTCTGCGTGTGCGGGTCGCCAGACTAGATGGACCCTAGGGTCTGATCCGGTGAAGGCGTTTCTTATGTTCTTACCATCCATTTCCCTCTTTTCACTGTGTCTACCCACGGCATGCCACCCTTGTCCTTCACCTCCTTCAGTATTTCACTCTTTTGCCTTTTTTCTTCCTCCACTTCCATTCAGCATCTGCTCTTCCTCCCCACTGACATCCACTGCTTGCCCTCTTTTCCACTTCCACCATCTGTCCCATCACCCTCCACCCCAATTCCATCGAGTCTCCTGCCCCCCTCTATCTCCCTTCACCCCAATTCTATCGCAGCTTAGTAAAAGGAGCCCTCAGTCTTATTACACCTTTCGAAAATCTATGAAAACGTATCTTTTTGAAAAATTTATAAATTAAACGTCAATTATATTCTGTATTTTTTAAGAATGTATTGTCACTGAAGTGTTCAGTCTCTCTTGGATGTGAACCGCCTGGAACTAAATGGTATGGCGGTATACAAGAATAAAGTTTATTATTATTATTATTATATTTTGCTTGCCCAAATTTGGACGCACAAGTTTCTAGAATTAGGAAGATTTTGGCCGAATCTGGAACTGCATCCAAAACTTATCATCTGGTTTTAGCTGAGACTGAAACCTCCAAGTTTATTGAAGACTTAGGGCTCCTTTTACTAAGCTGCAATAGCGGTTTTAGTGCACGCCGAATTGCCGTGCGCGCTAGACCTTAACGCCAGCATTGAGCCACGTAGTTCTAGCCACGTAGCACAGGTTAAGCGAGTGCTAAAATCCTGCGTGCGCTAAAAATGCTATCTCAGTATTTAATGTACTGCTGTAGAGAGGATTATCAAAGTGGTTTACAAAATAATTCAAAAACTTTAATATTATATAGGAGAGAAAAAGCAGTAGAAAAAGGCTCAGACAAGAGAGAGACAAAACAACCAAAATGTTGACACTGCTTTGGGGGGGGGGGGGGTCTAAGACAACCCGGGATGTGAGAGACATCTTTATAACCTATAGGCTTTACTCCTATGCTTGTTTACTCTTTCCAGAAATACTAGGACTAGGGGATATGCGATAAAGCTACCAAGTAGTAGATTCAAAACAAAACAGAGAAAATATTTCTTCACACAATGTGTAATTAAACTCTGGAATTCATTGCCAGAGAATATGGTGAAATCAATTAGCTTAGCGGGGTTTAAAAAAGGTTTGGATAAATTCCTAAAAGGGAAGTCCATCGGCCATTATTGAGATGACTTGAAGAAATCCACTGCTTATTCCTAGGATAAGCAGCATAAAATCTGTTTTATTACAAGGGATCTAGCTAGGTACTTGGGATCTGGGTTGGCCATGGTTGGAAACAGGATGCTGGGCTTGATGGATCTTCGGTCTGTCCCAGTATGGCAGCTCTTATGTTCTTATATGAGCTGAGTATATGACAATCCAGCCATTGTGACATCACTGATGAGGTTGCCTCTTAGTGGAATAAGGCATTATGACATCACAATCTCAGCTCTGGAATGTTGCTGTTCTTTGGGTTTCTGCCTGGTACTTGGGACTCGGGTTGGCCATTGTTGGAAACAGGATAGTGGGCTTGATGGACCTTCAGTCTGTCCCAGTATGGCAGCTCTTATGTTCTTCTGCTCCCTCAATGCATATGGTTTAAGAAAAACAAAAAGACAGAAACCCCGCACAAGTTGAAAAACAACTACCAATGGAGGAAACATTAAAGTGCTGACATGGAAATTAAAAGGAGGGAAAAAACCCTCCGATTCCCTTCGAAGGCAGAAAAAAACAGTGCTGCCTGTTGAATGGGGTGGCTTCGATCATTGCAATCTTGTGCTCTAAACACCCCCACATTTGAAACAGCTCAACTGATCTGAAACTCCTGATCCCAACGGGACCCGTTTCACAGTCCAAAAAGAGAGAAGCGCTGTTCACAGAAGACAATGCGTCTCAGTCACCTGATAATATCAGCTATAAAAGGTCATCAATGTAAAGAAATATACTGAAATAAACACAACATTGAAAAAACTTTAAAAACCTTATCATGAAGGGCATAGAGAGAGTGGAGAGGGACAGATTCTTCAAACGTTCCAAAAATAAAAGAACAAGAGGGCATTCGGAAAAGTTGAAAGGGGACAGATTCAAAACGAATGCTAGGAAGTTCTTCTTTACCCAACGTGTATTGGACACCTGGAATGCGCTTCCAGAGGACGTAATGGGGCAGAGAACGGTACTGGGGTTCAAGAAAGGATTGGACAATTTCCTGATGGAAAAGGGGATAGAGGGGTATAGATAGAGGATGACTGCACAGGTCCTGGACTTGTTGGGCCGCCAAGTGAGCGGACTGCTGGGCACGATGGACCTCAGGTCTGACCCAGCAGAGGCATTGCTAATGTTCTTATGTTCTTATTTCATCTTCACATAAATTAGGGCTTCCTTCCAATTGGCTTAAAGTGGCACTACCCAACTAAACTGCTGCTCCACTGCCAATTCCAGACTTTGTTTCTTCCATCTAGCTGCCCTCTAGACCTGCAATAAATTACCCAAGATGGTCCACCAAGTCCCTTCCCTCATCTTGTTTAAAAGCAGACTGAAAACCCACCTTTTTGATATAACCTTCTATCCATAACCCTACTCTGCCCTCCAACCCAGCCAGCAGATTAACCCTTCCCCTTAACTGTGTCCATGACATCCTGTTTGTCTGTCTTGTCTCTTTAGAGTGTAAGCTCTTTGGAGCAGGGACTGTCTTCTTTGTGGCTCTGTACAGTGCTGCATACATCTGATAGCGCTATAGAAATAATTCATAGTAGTAGTAGTATGAAGAGTTTCAGTCTTTGGAAAGCAGAGCTGAGATTGTGATGTCATAATGCCTCATTCCACCAATAAGAGCCAACCTCCTCAGTGATGTCACAGTGGCTTGATTGTCCAGTACTCCCCTCTGCCCTCTAACCCAGCCAGCAGATTAACCCTTCCCCTTAACTGTATCCATGACATTCTGTTTGTCTGTTTAGACTGTAAGCTCTTTGGAGCAGGGTCTGTCTTTGTGACTCTGTACAGCACTGCGTACCGCGCTATAGAAAAAAATTAACAGTAGTAGTCGTAAGCTATCACAATGGTGCCTGAAGCTTTAAAGACGCCAAAGCATCAATGACCAATCCTGATCTTACACGTGACATCTGGCCCATTGTGTTCAGGATTTTCACATAAATTGAGCTGTTCAAAATTTATGTGTGTATAGAGCAGAAGATTTTTTTCCCCATGATCGGAGTTCAACAGTCAGCCTTGTTTATTCTGCCACTGAGGGGAACCTGAGATCTCTTTTTCCTCCGTTTAAGACTGAAACAAATCTGACCATGCTAAAATCTGATTTCTTTCCTTTTGCTATTCCAGTTGATTTTTTTTTGTAGAGTCTGGCACTTATTGTGATGTCCCCATTCACTGTTTTAAACCAGCTTTTCCAGTACTGGTAGCCTCCTGAGCTGTTTTGATTATTGTCGACCATGCATCAAATGGCATGTGCAGTCAGCTAACATAGATGTACAAATCACAGCTCTCCACTTATCAGCTTTTTTAAAAAAATTATACTAAATCCATATCTTGGGTGGAGTAAGTTATCAAGGAATATACATAACTAAGTATATAAGAAATGATACATAAATACATGCATTCAAACAAAATGTCTGTTAGGAAGTATATCAGAGCACTAATTAGGTTTTTGCACATACAAAACAAAAGCAAAACCTGAACCCGTAGAGTATAGCACAAGGGAAAAAAAAGAGTTCTGAACTGTGGATTATGCTACCATTTGTCACAATTTTGTCAGTATGCTTGTCTGACCATTTCATAAATATCTTATGCAGTATATGATATGCCAACATACAACGCAAACCCCAGTTGTCTGCTGAGTGTAATTCCTTATTATTTCCTGCCTAAATACAACACTTCATCTAGTAGGAGGAAAAAGACCTCAGAAGCTACAGGGAAAAGTATTACACCGGATCTGTGAAGGAAGGAGCTACATGTACACTTGTATCATTGGCCGCTAGAAAAACTTCCTTTTTATAATAGACATAGATTTCAAATGTGAATTTTATGCGTAAGCTTTACACGTAGAAGTGGTGGAGACAGAGACTGTGTCTGATTTCAAGAAAGCCTGGGATAAGCACGTGGGATCTCTTAGAGAGAGGAAGAGATAATGGTTACTGCAGATGGGCAGCTCTATGACCTCACAATGCAGGTGTAAAGAGCCTTAGCCTATAGGAAGAGGAGATGCAAATGTTAACAGCCTTAGCCAATAGGGAGATGAAGCTGTGGATGGGCAGCCTGGATGGGCCATTTGGTCTTTATCTGCCATCATGTTCCTATGTTTCTATAACCATAAAGTTCTATGACATCACAATGAAGGTGTAAAGAGCTTTAGCCAATAGGGAGAGGAGGAGATAGTGGATGCTGCAGATGGACAGACTGAATGGACCATTTGTCCTTTATCTATGTACTGAAAATTGAAAAAAAAAATAAATATGAAAGATGTAGAAAATGCTTATCTTAACGCTGGTCTCTAACGAGGCTCTGCCAGATTTCTATTTTCTCTCACTGTCAGCACAGACTCAGTGCTTGCAACGGGTTACACGTTGCCATAGCCATTTCTAACACATAGTCATACAGCACTATTACTTAGCAGTGCCCTAATGAAACGATTTTTAGACCGTGAAACGATGGCCATCGTCGGCTATGGCAACGTGTAACCCGTTGCAAGCACTGAGTCTGTGCTGACAGTGAGAGAACACTCAATCAAAATAATGGGAGTGTAATGTTTCAGCATTTGCGGTTTCAATTATTCACGGTTTTAGCTTGCTGGCTCCTCCCCCCAAATTATGTCAGCTTGCATAGAGAAACGCTGATTTCAAGTGTTTACAGAGAAAAATCGCCGATTCCCGACACTTTCTTCACCGTGTTTTGCCTCTCCTTCAGGAACAAACCAAGTCTCCCACCATGTTATTTGTGGATTCACCACATTCACGATGGTTTTTAATAGAAAACAGCGATTCACATGAAAAAGTTATTTGCGGTTTTTCTGTATTTGCGGTTCTGTTAATCCCCTCTCACAGCGAATACGGAGGGAGAAGTGTATAAATTAAATCCTCACAGATACATACTAGACTTCTTAATGCAGAGAACAAAACAAAAAACTTATTAATAAATAAGGTGTGCTTAGTGAAAAAGCAGCAGACTCCACCAGCTTGAACTTCATGACATCATAGCACCGTTCCTACCTTCTTCTCATTCATAATTTTTTTCCTTTATATTGCTCTTCACAGCAGGATAAGTAAGAGAGTGTTATAACCAAATACTTGTAAAGATGGTACCAAATAAGAAAGATAAAAAAGATTTTCTTTCAACGGCTGGATTTTTAATATATCTATTGCTTGCAATACTCCAGCTCTTTGGCGTGCTTAACACACTCCCAGTGATATGTGATAATCCAAAGTAAAAAAACGTCCATACAAAATATCAAAAAATAAAAATGAAATCCATACAACAATCCACTGATTTCTTTGATGTTCAGGAAATGTATTACTGTCTTCCCCAACACTGTACGTGTTTCTCCTAGTGTTTGCTTTTTCAGGAGGAAGAGTAACCAGCGCTGTTAAAAAAAATGGAGTATTGTTCAACTTCAAAACAGTTGTTCCTAAATGTTCAAACAAGTTAAATCATTATAACCATAGTATCAACTCACATCTTTAAACTTCAAAAAAGCTCCACATGAAACAGGAGACGCATCCAGAACCCCGCTGATAAACCAGCTGCCTAGAGACGCTGCCAGCAAAAACGCTGGCGGTATCACTCTCAACTCTCATGAAATGGCATGTGACCGATGACGTATTTTAAAAGGATTGGCTAGAGCAGTGGTCTCCAACTCAAACCCTTTGCAGGGCTACATTTTGGATTTGTAGGTACTTGGAGGGCCTCAGGAAAAAAATAGTTAATGTCTTATTAAAGAAATGACAATTTTGCATGAGGTAAAACTCTTTATAATTTATAAATCTTTCCTTTTGGCTAAGTCTTAATAATATTGCAATTTATAGCTAAAGAGACATATGATCAAGAAACTGTTTTGTTTTACTTTTGTGATTATGAGAAACATACCGAGGGCCTCAAAATAGTTCCTGGCAAGCCGCGAGTTTGAGACCACTGGGCTAGACCATTTATTCACGCTAGAGGGCATTCTACTTCTTTATTCTGTTCATAATTCACTAGTTGAGGTGATATATTGCCACCATGTACAGCGTGAAATTGTTTAAGCACTACAGATTTCAGATCTGGCACACGATGATGCTTAGTGTACCAATGCTCTACAAGCAGAGCCTCCTCCTTTCTAAACAACTCAAATGCTCTGCTATTCTGATCTTAACCACCCGCCATGTACATTTTCTGCATCTTTCATATATATATATTTTTTTTTTCAATTTTCAGTACGTGTAAAGCTTACGCATTAAATTCATGTTTGAAATCTATGTCTATTATAAAAAGGTTTTTCTAGCGGCCAATGATAGAAGCACGTATACACGTATCTCCTTCCTTCACAGCTCTGGGGTAATACTTTTCCCCGTAGCTTCTGAGGCCTTTTTCCGCCTACTAGATGAATTGTTGTATCTAGGCAGGAAATAATAAGGCATTAGACTCAGCAAAGGCAACTGGGGGTTTGCGTTGTATGTTTGTATTTGTATTAAGATTTGCACCAGTGAACATGTTTGATGCGCTAGGCTTTTGCATAAGCAAAACCCAGATAAGATCAGCAGATTATGTATTGTAATCATGAGTAGTAGTAGTATTCTGGTTCACTGCAGTCCACCATCCAATTGTCCTTGTTTCGTTTCATAAGAGGAGCAGCTTTAGGCTGGGGCCCAGGAAGAGAAAGGAGAAGTTTTCTCCTGTAGAGCTCGAGATTTTGGTGGCAGAAGTGACCAAAAGTCACTCCAAGCTCTACGGCAGTGAGAGAGTCAACCTGAGCCAGCCAGAGAGGGAAAGGATCTGGGCCGACATCGCTAGGAAGATCAACGCCGTCGCCAGGTCTCCACGGACTACCAGGGATCTCCGCAGGAGATGGGATGACATGAAACGGCGCACCAAGGAGAAACTGGCATTCATGCGGAGGCGCTCAGCAGCGAGCCCAGCAGACGTGACATTGTCTGGAAGTTCTCTGGCCTCCTGGAATGATGGTAACACACATGGTTTTGCTAGCATGGGTGGTGATGACGATGAGTTGGAGATTGATGCCCCGCACGTAGCTCTGGAGCTACAATCAGGTAAACAGCCCTGCAGAACTAAACAAATCTCAGCAACCTGAAATCAGAAAGACTGTTCTAAAGGATCCCGTTTAATAGAACTATTTAAGAATCAAGTGTACCAACCATTTTTCCCGTGGACACAGATGAACTGATTTACTAACTTCAGAGACTGAATGTTTAATTTATTTTTTAAAGTCTTAGTTAATCAGATACACCATGGGAAAAGCTGTTAGTACACCTGAACTTGAAGGTACTAGCCAACTGTTTTACATAGACTGATTTATTAAGAGAATCTGCTGCCGATTACTGTATTAATATAATCATTGCAGTTTCTGAGTAAAAAAAATTACTTTTTTAGGACCCAGAATTAATTGCAGAGATACTGCAGTGGAAGTTCAGTCTTAAGGCCCTGGTTAAGAAAGAATGTTAAAAGTGCACTTTGATGCCCTCCCCTGGGGTTTGATAACTAGCATTAAGCCCTTAGTGAAGTCTGTGTTTGAGGGAATACTTGTTTAATGACTTCCCGGGCCACAGTGTTTAAAGGGGCAGAAGTTACGATCCACTCTTCCCCCGTGCAGACCCGTCTGAAAGTAGAATCCCCAACGCAATATCCATTTCTAGTGTGACAGACACTTCATTCCCCCTCTCCAGAGAATTCTTGTAGGGTGCTTCATTTGCATTCTTTTTCTCTGCCTCCCAACCTCCTGGGCTGTCCTCCAATTCCTCAGTTGTCTTCCTAGAAGCGAGATGGTAGGAGCTTGCCTTTTCTGCTCATGTTTCTTTTCATTTAAGTTCGGTCTTTTTCGCTTACCATTTGTGTGGCATTTTGGTGCTGTAAAAGATCCCCCTTGTGGGGATAGCTCTGGATGCGGGAGAGCGCAGATTTTGAGGTCAAGAGTCTGCTTCCAAGGAGCCAGACTGCTTTGCAGTGCACATACTTGGACAGCCTGCACTATTAGTTCAGGAGCTCAGTCTGCAGTGGGCTTGAGCGCAGGCTGAGTGGCTCCATTGCAATTTTTCCAGTATTGGGGCCAACTGCTTTCCTACCCCTGTTTGCATGCATCCTGTGGGGGTTGAGATCTCCAGTTGGTTCGTTGGGCAGTCAGAAGACCCAAGCAGTCCGAATTCTGGGCTTGTTAAGGCTGAGGCTCTCCCTCTAAGTTGTTTACAGCTTCCATACTTGCAGCTCCCAGCATATAGCATGGCACAGTGAGTAACAGTCTGACAAACAAAATCGGGGGTGGGGACATATCCTGTAAAATCATTTTTTTAAGGTTCTAGGGTTAGAGCTAGGTTCCCCCTATCTCTAAAATCCTAAAGCTGCTATTTTTTTATTCCCAAGTATAGCTCTCCAGGCCATTTTTGGTGCTAATATTGCTGCCATGGCAGCCATCTTGGATTTCCTGATGTGAAAATAAAGCCTCTGTCTACCTCAAAACACCTCATTTTTTGCTTAAAAACAAGGGTGATTGACTCCTAAGGCCAGGATACCTTGGATTCATTCCAGATTTGCAATGGATGACTGTCTGAGATTTGGCTTTATTCTACTTGCCATGTGGCGCATAGGGAGACAGAAACCGATGGCTTTGCCTCCCCTAGTCTCTCAGCGGGTCTTAGTACCCAAGGGCCAGGGAAAAGAGTCCAGATATGAAACAGGGATCAGTGCAAGTGTGTCTCCACTGAAGTGCAGCCGTCATGCAGCCATAAAACCCCTAGAAAGGAGCTCGTCTGGACATCTTGGTCAGGGGCTTTCCTCCTGAATTTGTTGATATGTTTGAAGAATATATAATTAAGGGCCACATGGAGCCTCGGAGACCGCAGCCTTGCTGGTGCCAGGGTTCCCCCACCACCCCCTATCCAAGTGTGCAATTCCCCAGCAGTAGTGCCATGTGCAAGATGAGAACGTTCAGCCTGAGGAAGACATGATGAAATTGACTATATTTCCATTGCCTTTACTCTCCCAGTCAGGGTCTTCTGTATCAGGAGACACTGCTTCATCTCTGGGGCAAATCTGGTGGAGGCCCCTGATCTCGGGGAAGACCCTACTGTGTGCAGCCTGTCTAAGCCTTCATTGTTTTTGGAGATGATCACGGAATTTCTCCGGGAATTAAACATAGTCCTCTGCTACACTGTATTCGCTTATGAGCAGAGAATGGTCAACTTTCTGGAATCCTGTGAATTACAGGACTGGAGGCAACATGGATTCACTAGAGGTAGGTCTTATCAAACAAATCTGATCAATTTCTTTGACTGGGTGACCAGAGAATTGGATGGAGGATGTGTGCTAGATGTGGTGTATTTAGATTTTAGCAAAGCCTTTAACAGTGTTCCACACAGAAGTCTAATAAATAAACTGGGTGCCCTTGAGATGGGTCCCAAAGTGACAGGCTGGGTCAGGAACTGGTTGAGTAGAAGGCAACAGAGGGTAGTGATCAATGGAGATCGCTATGAGGAAAGGAATATTACCAGTGGTGTGCCTCAAGGTTCTGTACTTGGGCCTGTTCTTTTTAACATTTTTATAAATGATATTGCTGAGCTGAAGGGCTGTCGGGTAAGATTTGCCTCTTTGCGGTGATACCAAAAGCTGCAATAGAGTAGGCATGCCGGATGGTGTAAATAACATGAAGAAAGACCCGGTGAAGCTTGAAGAATGGTCTGAAATTTGAAAACTAAAATTTCTAAGAAATGCAAGGTCATGCATTTGGGCTGCGAAAACCAAGGGAACGGTACAGTTTAGGGGGTGAAGAACTTATGTGCACGACGGAAGAACAGGACTTGGGTGTGATTGTATGTGATAAGAACATAAGAATTGCTACTGCTGGGTCAGACCAGTGGTCCATCGTGCCCAGCAGTCTTAAGGTGGCCAAACAGGTTGAAAAGGTTATGGCGAAAGCTAGAAGGATGCTAAGTTGCATAGGGAGAGTTATGGCCAGTAGGAAAAGGGAGGTATTGTTGCCTCTGTATAAAACTCTGGTGAGACCTCATTTAGAATATTGTGTTCAATTTTGGAGGCCACACTTTCAAAAGGATATAAAAAGGACATAGTCGGTCCAGAGGAAGGCTACTAAAATGGTAGGTGGTCTTCTTGATAAGGCGTATGGGGACAGACTTAAAGATCTCAGTCTGTATACTCTGGAGGAAAGGCAGGAGAGGGGAGATATGATAGATTAAATACCTACATAATATAAATGCGCATGAGTCGAGTCTCTTTCATTTGAAAGGAAACTCTGCAATGAAAGGGCATAGGATGAAGTTAAGAGGCGATAGGCTCCGGAATAATCTAAGGAAATACTTTTTTTACAGAACGGGTGGTAGATGCGTGGAACAGTCTCCTGGAAGAGTTGGTAGAAACAGAGACTGTGTCTGAATTCAAGAGAGCCTGGGATAGACACATGGGATCTCTCAGAGAAAGAGATAATGGTTACTGTGGATGGGCAGACTAGATGGGCCATTTGGCCTTTATCTGCCGTCATGTTTCTATGTTACCAAAATGCTCATGGAGCATTGGGAGGTCCTGGAGGGTCCCCTTCAGGTGGTCAAAGCAATGGCAGTGCTCCGGACCGTAGACTGGATTTTGTTCATAAGAAGCTCTTTGAGGCTATTGGGAGGAATCTCCAGTTTTTACTGTCTGGAGTAGATTATGTATATGAGGCTCTGAATGTCTGTTTTCTGCCCACAGAATGTTATGGCTCACACACAGTGGGCTTGGGAAGGAGGGGGAGGGATATATTTTTTAGTTTGCATTAATTCGTTAATTTTTATAGAATATTATGTATTTTTAAAATATTATTTTTCCTTTTCTATTTTTGAATGGAGCTCTTTCAAAATTGTTTGAATTATATATTGTAAACCGCTTTGAACCTTTTTGGCTATATACACGGTATATAAAGTTTTTAATAAACATAATGCAACCTTGAGTAAATAACCATTTAAGGGACATTTACTCTTTTGGAAAGGTCTGAATGATCTTATGGCCAGCGTGCAGGATCACTAGCTGAAGTCTTTACTGGGCAGCAAATCTTGAGCCCCTAGATGGTCAGGTCATGGTAATTTTTGGGCTTCCAGATGATATTCACAGTTGTAAGGAAGGCCTTTGGGCCAGAGATCTTTTCAAAGTCCAGATATAGATTTTTTGGGGGGGAGGAGGCAGGTGCCTCCAATCTTCAGTATTCTGCTCTGTCACAATTCCCAAGAAGTAGTTATGATGTCAAGCTGTCAGATGACCTTTCACACATCGGTGGGAGGTTATTGGTCTATTGGGGATTATGGGCAGAGATCACCACAGATTGCTAAGTGCTGGACATTCCATGGGAGGGATAACAGCTTGAATTCTTTAGTCCCCTCTTGGACCCTTTTCTAAACTTTCCAGCTGGGAGACAGGAAAAAGGTGGCACCAAACAAGCTGGTACCGAAGTCTGAGCACCAGTGCAAAGGTTTTGGAAGCCATAGAGCCTGTACTAGAGGAAAACTCAGACTCCAGCAGATTCCCAATGTACTTCTTAGTGCTCAAGAGAGATCAGAAGACTGGAGGTCAATTCTTGACCCCAGAGCAGTAAATGCATCCCTTAAGATGCAGAAACAGAAAGGCAAATGAGATGTCAGTTCCTTTATTGAAATTATGGAAACTCAGGTTCCAACTAGGATCTCAGTTTCGGCGGTATAAATTGCCTTCTTCAGAGGATATACAGATAACAATCGCGTTGTAGAATGGAAACCTGTGGTAGAGCGATCGCATTGTAGCGAATAGTTTAAATGCATCTTAGCGTCTTCACAGCAAATGCTCTACCACAGGGGTACTGTATCACTGCCATGGCGTCACAGACCTTCACCAAAGTAATGACGGTGATTGCAGTACTCTTACACAGAGTGGGCATACCAGTACTTCTGTATCTGGACAATTGACTAATAAGAGCCTAGTCCAAATCTGAAGGCAGACTAGTAGTCATAGAGTGATTCAGCTGCTGCTGCAGCTGGACGTGGAGATCAGCTTTTGGAGAAGCCATCTGAAGCCGGCACAGTTCTTGGAGTAGTTGAAAGTTCAGTTTGATACAAGGGAAAACAAAATGTTTCTCCCAGAAACCTGCAGAGAGAAGCTTCTGCATCAGATAGAGAATTTTGGAGTGAGTCAGCTCCGATGGCCTGACATTATTTGCAAGTACTGGGATCAATGGTTGCAACCATGGACCAAGTCCCTCGGGCAAGGGCACTTGCTTCCGCTTCAGGATACACTCTCCCAAAGGTGCTCGAAGAGGGAAGTGCTTCACCAGCAATGGCCTTACATAGCCTTGCACAGCTCTTCGCAGTTTGACCTGGTCCTTTTATCACAGGAGTTCCCCTCGTATTTCTGCATGAGTGATCCTGACAATGGACATCAGCCTATTCGGCTGGGGGGGCACAGTGTGGGGGTATCCAGTTTAGGGACACTGGTCCCCTTCCCAGAGGAAGTGGTTGTTGAACCACTTGAATCTTCGAGCCACCCATCTGGCGCTTCAGGCAATTGGGAGCATGCTGCAGAACAAAACGGTATGAGTTTTCTTGGACAGCGAAATGACAGTAGCCTATGTCAGTTGCCAGGGGGCACCAAGAAGGCTACTCCACTCTTTGAAGTCCTGATACTGTTTGATGGGCAGAGACCCATCTTCTGGTGCTCTCGGTGGCAAATGTGGCAGGAGTGGACATTATGAAAGTAAATTTTCTCATCCAGAAGTCCCTGGATCCCGGAGAGTGCTCACTGATATGAGCCAGGAAGCGAAGGCCTGGACGCTCTGGTGCAACACTAGCCAAAGGCAGTTCTTCTTTATGCCTCCCCTCCGTGGCCCATGACAGACTGACTTCTACGCAGGGATCGGTGATTCTAGTAGCACTAGACTGGCCAAGGCAACCATGGTATGCAGACCTGGTTTGTCTGCAAAGGAATCAGTCTGAAACTTCCCCGGCTGATCTTGCAGGGTCCAATTGTCCTGCAAAATCCAGAACGCTTTGGTCTTACGCCATGACTCATAAGCACGCAGTGCTAGTGCTTAAAGGTTATTCATATGGAGTAGTCTCCATCCTTCTAAGAAGTGGGAAGAAGGTGACTATAGCAGCATATGTGAAAGCCTGGAAGTGCTTCCAACCTTGGTGCGCTCAGAGGGGTGAGGACCCAAACTCTGCACCAATCTCTGTGATACTCGCCTTCCTGCAGGAGAGTCAGGAAAGGCCTAATGGTTGGCCTCTAGAAAATTAAGATTGTGGTGCTTTCCTGTTCTGGGCCTAGGATTAATAAGAGCACAGTAACTGTATATCCCGATGTGGCTGGATTTATGAAGGACATGTCATGTCTCTGCCCTCTAGTGTGTCAACTTTTTTCCAGCAGGGAATCTGGCCCTACGTGCACTAACAAGAGTGCCCTATGAACCTTTGGAACATGATTATTTGAGGGACTTCACCATCAAGAAAGTGTTTTTTGTGGCAATCACCTCTGCTCGAAGACTGTTGGAACTTCAGGTTTTGTCCTGCAGAGATCCATTTCTCAGGATCTCTTATTCAGGCATGATCTTGCACACAGTCCCCTCTTTCTTGCTGAAAGTGGTTTCCAGTTTCCACATCAACCAAGGAGAATGCTTGCCTGCCTTCACACCCTTGGGATCGAGGAAGAGTGATTGGGTGCTCAAATTATTGGATGGACGCAGACTCTTGCTGTGGAATCTAGAGGTCACAAATGAATTTTGATTGTCGGATCATCTGTTCATACTGGATGGGGCTGCCCATAAAGGTCAACCAGTCTTGAAAGTGACCATTTCAAGATGGATCCGTATGGCCATTTCTTCAACCTATATTAGAAGTGGAAAACGCCCATCTATATCCATAAAGACTCACACTACTGGAAATGTTGCTTCCTCATAGGCAGAATATTTGGTGGTATCCTCAGAAGAAATCTGTTGAATGGCCACATGGTTTTTCTCTCCATGCATTCACAAAGTTTTACAGCGTGGACATAGCAGCCAAACAGGACTATACATTTGGATCTTGAGTTCTGACACCAGACTCATCTGTCCCACCCTAAATTTGAGAGACTTCTTTGATACATCCCACAGGTTCAGGAATAGAGTGTCTGTCGCACTAGAAGGAAAAATTAAGTTCTTATCCCATTAATCTTCTTTCTAGTAGACAGACACTCCATTCCAGAAGCCCACCCTGTCAGATGTTCAGTTGCTTGGTTGCTATCTCAGAGGTGCCGGGGAATCTGGACATCTTGTTTCTTTCCTTTGTCCAGCTTTGACAAGAATGGAGGATGCAACAGCCGCATTGAAGTAGCTAAGGGGTATATATAAAATCTCCCAAACTCCTAGTTCAGGGGGCGCTCAAGTTGGTGACTTATTTGTTCTTTTCACCTTGTTATGTATTGCACATGGTTAAGATTTATTTATCTTTTATATGTTTAATGATACGAGCAGAACAGAAATATATCTTGGGAGTGTCCTCGTACCCCTCTCTCTTCTGTTTCCTCTTCAGGGCTGACCATCTGCTGTGATACGAACTGAGGAATTGGAGGACAGCCCAGGTGGATGGGAGGTGGATCAAAAGAATGCAAATGAAGCTCCCTACAAGAATTCTCACAAGAAGGGATAGACTACACACAGGTTAAGGAATGGAGTGTCTTGTCTACTAGAAAGAAGATTAACAAGATAAGAACCTAATCTTTCCATCCCCCAGCATAACCTCTTTCCAATTACAAAAGTCCTTTTTGCATGCTCCCACAAAAGAGAATTCTTCAGTAGCTCCAACTATATAGTTATTCCAAATATGACCCCCTACACCACCACCACCACCACCACCACCACCACCACCACCACCTCATCCTTTCCCCAAGGCTCCCACACACCGCTTTATCTTAGAGCAGCTGGAGGTTCTCCAAGGTCGAAATGATACCAAATCGTTCTTGCCCTGCAATACTATATTTCTAAATTTCACTGACTTATCCAAGACAAGTATTAAAGGGGAGATGCAGGTTAGTTGGCAATAATGCTGCCAGGGTCAATGTTAGAGGGGTGCAATCAGGGCAATTGTCCATGACTAATGCCATGGAGTCTCAAACCTGTCAGAAGTTAAAGCCTGCCAGCTAGCTTCTGGGCCCCATCCCAAGTTTCTGCATGGGCTTCAACATTTCTAACAATGACATGGCAGGTAAATGGACCCTATATTCTTTTTACTTCTGAGAGAAATAACACTCTGTTATCATGGGATCCTTAACAAATAGACAAATAGCTGATAAGCAGGATATTAAATGTACACTACCCTTACACAGAGCATAGTCAGTCCTGGCTTGTACCTGGATAGGAGACCACTGGGGAATATGAGATGCTGTAGGCTGAAAGGGCCCCATGTTGGGCAGCAACAGTATAGTGGAGCCACACACTGCGTGGGAGAAGGCAATGGCAAACCACTCCTATACTCTACCATGAAACATCACATGATGCCAACGGTCTGTGGCCGACTTGGCAGCATAATCCATGCATCCATCACCCTTGCATATACTGATAAAGCCCCAGATTGCCAAAAGAATATATAATACAATTTTCTTGTACAATCCCACTTTAATCTGGGACCAGTGGGCTATTTCCATCTACCCGCCAGGACTTTGTAGGAAGCCTGAAACTTCAGAGACTTAAACCTCTCCCCCTCTTACATCATCACTGTTCATGTAAACACCAATCTTTCTTCCTACAAGCCAGGCTGTAGGACCTTGTCTTTTCTGTTTGTGTTTATTTCATGTAATTTCAGGCTTTGCGTTTGCGGATTTCGCCCTCATGCTGCGGAGGTTCCCTGCAGGGACTCTGACTGTGGTGGATCACAGACTTTTGAAAAAGTCTGCTTCTGGGCAGGTTCTCTGCTTGTCAGTAAGCCCTCTGGACAACCTGCACATCTGATCGGGGTTTAGGGACCGTTCCCTTGGAAGTAGTGGGACCGTTGGGAAACAGCGATCATAATATGATCAAGTTCAAGGTGGAAATAGGAATACTGAAAGGAAAGAGAACCATAGCGACAACTTTTAACTTCAGGAAGGGAAACTACGAAGCAATGAGAGGAATGGTAAAGAAGAAACTTAGGAACACTTCCAAAAAATGGCATACGGTAGAACATGCCTGGTCCTTTTTCAAGAATACAGTGAGCGAGGCGCAAAATCTGTATATCCCCAAATTCAGAAAAGGGTGCAACAAGAGTCGAACAAAAGACCCGGCGTGGATAACTAAAATAGTGAAGGAAGCGATAGGCAATAAGAAAAACTCATTCAGAAAATGGAAGAAGGACAAATCTGAGGGAAACTGGAAAGATCACAGAAAGTATCAAAAAGAATGTCACCGTGTGGTTCGAAAAGCCAAAAAAGAGTATGAAGAGAGGCTAGCCAGGGAAGCACGAAATTTCAAGCCGTTCTTTAGATATATTAAAGGGAAACAGCCGGCTAGGGAGGAGGTGGGACCACTGGACGACGGAGACTGGAAGGGAGCGGTGAAGGAAGAGAAAGAGGTCGCAGAAAGACTTAACATGTTCTTTTCATCGGTATTTACAAGCGAAGACACAACCAACATAACCTGAACAAATCTTCAAGGGAAATCAAGCACAAAAGTTAACATCCATGGAAGTGAGCCTTGATGAGGTGCGCAGGCAGATAGAAAAACTAAAAACTGACAAATCGCCGGGTCCGGATGGAATCCATCCAAGGGTTCTGAAGGAACTAAAGGAGGAAATAGCGGAACTACTGCAGCAAATTTGCAACCTATCTCTGAAAACAGGTGTGATTCCAGAGGATTGGAAGATAGCCAACGTTACGCCCATCTTTAAAAAGGGATCAAGAGGGGACCCGGGAAACTACAGACCGGTGAGTCTGACCTCGGTTCCGGGGAAAATGGCGGAAGCACTGATAAAAGAAAACATCGATGAACATTTTGAAAGAAACGAACTTCTGAAAACCAGCCAACATGGTTTCTGCAGGGGAAGATCGTGCCTGACTAACTTACTGCACTTCTTCGAAGGAATTAACAAACAAATAGACAGAGGAGACCCCATAGACATCATATACCTAGATTTCCAGAAAGCCTTTGACAAGGTGCCTCATGAACGTCTACTCCGGAAACTGAAGAACCATGGGGTGGACGGAGACGTGCATAGATGGATCAGAAACTGGTTAGAAGGTAGGAAACAGAGGGTAGGGGTGAAGGGCCACTACTCAGACTGGAGAAAGGTCACGAGTGGTGTTCCGCAGGGCTCGGTGCTCGGGCCACTGCTTTTTAACATATTCATAAATGATCTAGAAACAGGGATGAAGTGTGAGATAATAAAATTTGTGGACGACACCAAACTATTTAGTAGAGCTCGGACAAAGGAGGACTGTGAAGAATTGCAAAGAGACTTGGACAAACTAGGGGAATGGGCAGAGAGATGGCAGATGAAATTCAATGTTGGGAAGTGTAAAGTATTGCATGTGGGAAGCAAAAACTCGAGGTATAATTATGCGATGGGAGGGATGTTTTTGAATGAGAGTACCCAAGAAAGGGACTTGGGGGTGATGGTGGACATGACAATGAAGCCGACAGCACAGTGCGCAGCTGCCGCTAAGAGAGCGAATAGAATGCTAGGTATAATCAAGAAAGGTATTACAACCAGAACGAAAGAAGTTATCCTGCCGCTGTATCGGGCAATGGTGCGTCCACATCTTGAGTACTGCGTCCAGTATTGGTCACCGTACCTTAAGAAGGATATGGCATTGCTCGAGAGAGTTCAGAGGAGAGCAACACGACTGATTAAGGGGATGGAAAGCCTTTCATACGCTGAGAGATTGGAAAAACTGGGACTCTTTTCCCTAGAAAAGAGAAGATTAAGAGGGGATATGATAGAGACTTACAAGATCATGAAGGGCATAGAGAGAGTAGAGAGGGACAGATTCTTCAAACTTTCAGAAAATAAAAAAACAAGAGGGCATTCGGAAAAGTTGAAAGGAGGCAAATTCAAAACTAATGCTAGGAAGTTCTTCTTTACACAACGTGTGGTGGACACCTGGAATACAATTCCAGAGGAAGTTATAGGGCAGAGTACAGTACTGGGGTTTAAGAAAGGTTTGGACAAATTCCTGCTGGAAAAGGGGATAGAGAGGTATAGATAGAAATTTACTGCACAGGTCCTGGACCTGTTGGGGCCGCCGCGTGAGTGGACTGCTGGGCGCGATGGACCTCGGGTCTGACCCAGCGGAGGCATTTCTTATGTTCTTATGTTCTTAAGTTTGCTCACCCCAGATTCATCTGGGAAACTGCAGACCGGTGAGTCTGACCTCGGTACTGTGAAAGATGGTAGAAGCGCTGATAAAGGACCGTATCATTGATCACCTTGACGGACACGATCTGATGAGGACCAGCCAGCATAGTTTCAGCAAAGGCAGATCTTGTTTGACGAACTTGCTGCACTTCTTCGAGGAAGTAAACAGGCAGATAGAAAAGGGCGACCCGGTCGACATTGTATATCTGGATATTCAGAAGGCGTTCAACAAGGTTCCACATGAATGACTACTTCGTAAAATTGCGAGCCATGGAATTGAGGGTGAAATACTCACGTGGATTAAAAACTGTCTGGAGCATAAGAAACAGAGAGTGGGGGTAAATGGACAATACTCGGACTGGAAGAGCATCATCGGTGGGGTGCCGCAGGGCTTGATGCTTGGACCTGTGCTCTTCAACATCTTTATAAACAATCTGGACATTGGTACGACGAATGAGGTGATTAAATTTGCGGACGATACGAAGTTATTCAGAGTAGTGAATGTGCGGCAGCGGCGAAAAGGGTGAACAGAATTCTATGAATAATAAAGAAGGGGATCACGAATACCAACCATAACCAACATTGAAATCAACACAATCAACTACCCCATACAAGCCACCCTAAAATTACAAGGAATAACACAATTGACAGATGCTGCACCATGCAACCGCAAATCAATAAAACAATACAAAAATCATTCTCAGTCATGAGAAACATAAGACAAGTTCGGAAATTCTTCAAGAAAACACAATTCCAGCTCATAGTTCAGTCCCTAAAACTAGGCCTACTTGACTATTGTAACATCCTCTATCTCCCCTGCCCTGCAACTATAACAAGTCAACTACAAACTATCCAAAACACAGCACTAAGATTCATCTACTCATTGAAGAAACATGACCACATTACAGAAGCATATCTCAAATCACATTGGCTTCCAATCCCAGCAAGAATACAATTTAAATTCTACTGTCTACTATTTAAGACTTTATACGGAGACAGTCCAAACTAACTGAATAACCACCTCAACCAGACGTAGGAAAACTCACACCCCGTTCTCATACCCCCCAATTAAGGAGGTCAAACAGAAAAAAACTATATGATGGCCTCCTAGCCATTCAAGCAGCCAAACTAAACAACCAAATCGCCAATCTATTGACGGCATCCCTAGACTACAAAACTTTTAGAAAAGAAATAAAGACCATACTCTTCAAGAAATCACTGAAAAAAGAAATAACACCACAAGTTTCAAACACCACCTCTCACTAAAGCCAGCTACTACAAACAAATAACCATACTCATTTCTTACTCTCTTTGAAAATGACCAAATTTCTTTTTTTTTTTTTTTGGTAAGTTCTTGTTATAATACTTCCTTGATAATTCTTTTGTAATCCACCTTGAACTGCAAGGTAATGGCGGAATAGAAATCCCTAATGTAATGCCGCTGTACTGGGCTATGGTGCGCCCTCACCTGGAGTACTGCGTACAACAATGGTCACCATACATGAAAAATAACACAGTACTACTCGAAAGGGTCTAGAGAAGAGCAACTAAAATGGTTAAGGGGCTAGAGGAGTTGCTGTACAGTGAGAGATTGGAGAAACTGGGCCTTTTCTCCCTTGAAAATAGGAGACTGAGAGGGGACATGATTGAAACATTCAAACTACTGAAGGGAATAGACTTAGCAAATAAAGACAGATTGTTCACCCTCTCCAAGGTAGGGAGAACGAGAGGGCACTCTCTAAAGTTGAAAGGAGATAGATTCCGTACAAACGTAAAGAAGTTCTTCTTCACCCAGCGAGTGGTACAAAATTGGAATGCTCTTCCGGAGTCTGTTAAAGGGGAAAACACCCTCCAGGGATTCAAGACAAAGTTGGACAAGTTCTTGCTAAACTGGAACATACACAGGTGAGGCTGGACTCATTTAGAGCACTGGCGTGAGCAGAGTGCTGGGCACGATGGACAACTGGTCTGACCCTGCAGCGGCAATTCTTAAGTTCTGTTCTTATGGATATGTGCCCAGGATTGGAGCCAGACTGCATTCCTCCACCAGGCATCTGCACGACATATCCGAGGGTGGTGGAGGTACCCAGCCTTAGAGGTCAGGTCGGTAGGACAGTCAGAAGATTTGAATCCAGCTTTCCAGCTCTTTGAGGAAGAGGATCTCCTTGTGAGCTGTTTCAGCTCTGTCTGCAGTGTTTTCCAGTCAGCACATGGTTCTGTGAGTATAGGCTGACACCCTAAATTAATGATTTGGAGGGTCTTCAAAAGGGATTTTTGGGTGATTTCCCTGCATTTCCTACCCTTCCCCACCCCTAAAATCCCAAAATCGCCATTTTTGAGAGGTCTTTGTTGTTTTGCCCAGCTATTTTTAGTAAAAATTGGCACTCATGGTTGCCATCTTGGATTTTTTCTGATTTAAATTTAAAGTTATTTTTTATACATTCAAGCTTTGTTTTTTAAAGAAAACCACATAGATGACCTTCCCAGGGCAGGATGGGATGGATTTGTGCCTCATTTGCAGTGGTTGGCTGTAGGATGTGCAGTTGTGTTCCATGTGCACTGCGGCCCACAAAGGGTACGAGGCTAGCCCGAATTTGGTGCCTTTGACCTCCAAAAGGGTCTTCTAGCACCTTCTGCTCTGACTCCCCCGAAAATGGTGTCTGAGGCCCCTGGGGAGTGTGCAGGCAATGTTTTGATGAAACTCAAGCACATCTTGGTTACATCCGATTGGCTGAGGCGGCCATGTTATGCCGACCTGGGTCAGCTCCAGCAGGATCAGAGGCTTCAGCTGCCCTGCCTGGTTGTGATGCGTGGCTTTTGAGTGTGTGGCCTTGACTAGCTGGGGGGTCACGTTGCTTCACAGCAAAAGGAAGACTACAGTGGCAGCTTATGTGAAGGCTTGGAGGTGTTTCCAGGCCTGGTGCATCTTGGGGCAGGTGGACCTGTCTGTTCTATCAATTTCCCATGTCCTGGAGTTTCTGGAGGATGGCCTGAAGAAGGGATTAGTGGTAGCTTCGCTACAGGTGCAGATTGCCGGTCTTTTGTGTATGGGCCTTCCTTCTCTGAGGGGCTTATTGGAAGCTCATCCAGTTGTGGCTCATTTCCTATGGGGCACTCTGTGAATTAGGCCTCCATTGAGCCTTCCCTGTCCAACTTGGAATCTTAATCTGGTTCACCACTCTCTGGCTCATCCGCCATATGAACCTCTGGAGCAGGCGTCTCTTATGGATCTCATGATCAAGACGATCTTCCTGGTGGCTATTATTTCAGCCCATAGAGTTTCTGAGCTTCAGGCTCTCTCCTGCTGGGATCCTTTTCTGCATATTATGGATTCCGCTGTGATGCTGCAAACTGTTCCTTTCTTCCGAAAGTGGTTTCCACTTTTTATATGAATCCTGAAGGTCTGGCATCTGGTTCCAGGAGGCAAGACCGGGTGAGATCAGATCTACTTTTTCTCTTTATGTCTTTAGAAAATATCTAAAGACTTTTCTTTCAAAAAATTGTTCCACAAGTAATTTTATTTGAAGAAACTATTACAACCTCTTATTGTGTAAATTGAGTTGAGCCTATGTTGTCTGGAGGATGATCTGGTATATAAACCAAAAGATTGGATTAGATTGGGTGCTGCGATCTTTGGACGTGCACAGGATTTTGTTGCGGTATCTGGAGGTCACCAATGAGTTTTGCCTCTGTGACCAACTATTCTGGTGGGTCCTGCCAGCAAGGGTAGGCCAGCTTCTAAGGCCATCATTTCCAGGTGGATCTGTATGGCTATTTCTGTAGCTTATGTGGTGGCCAGAAAGAAGCCCCTCCCCCCCTTTGCGGTGCGGGCTCATTCTATCAGAGGTGTTTCGTCCTCTTGGGCTGTTTCTCTGGATGAGATTTGCAGGGCTGCTACCTGGTCCTTCTTGCATATGTTCACCAAGTTTTACAGGATCGATCTGGTGGCCAAGCAGGATACTGCCTTTGGTGCTTCTGTTTTGACAGTGGGCTCTTCAATCTCACCCTGATTGTTTTGGGACTGCTCTGTTATGTCCCACTGGTTCTGGAATAAAGTGGGATTGTACAAGAACAAAAGATTAAGTTCTTACCTTTTCTAATCTTCTTTCTTGTAAATCCATACTTTATTCTAGGAACTCGCCCTATACCGATTGTCTGCCGTTGCAAGTACTAGTAAGCTGGATTTCTGTTTTCTGACAAGCTTTTACAAGAGTGCCATCGGAATGGGTTTAGGGTTCTGTCTCCCTATAGCACTGTTTTGTCATTCAGGTTTCTAATGTTTAATGACCTGTTCTCTCATTTTTCATTGTTCCTATTTTGCATTTCTTGATATGAGCAGAATTGACTTACTTGCCAAGGAGTTTCTCTATTCCCCTCTCTCTTATCCTCTACAGATGTTCCTGGCTGCTTTAAGACTAACTGGTGTTTATAGGGATAGTGATGAGGTAAGAGGGGGAGGAGTATAAGTCTCTGAAGTTTGAGGCTTCCTGGCGGGTAGATGGAAATAACCCACTGGTCCCAGAATAAAGCGTGGATTTACAAGAAAGAAGATTAGCAAAGATAAGAACCTAATCTTTCATTAACTCTAGATTCTGCATTACCTCAAAGATTCATACACTACACTAACAAAGGAGCATATGGTGGCTCCAACCCTTAAAGGGTCTAGATTTATGGAAGATGCACTCATTACACTCCATATCAGTGGGGATTTTACAAGGAGATGCACATTGCCTTCCTGGCACTTAAATTGATCTTACAGTCTGATCTAAGACCAATTAAATTCTATGTAATGGCAAAACCTAACATCAATGTAAGAACAAAGCAACAGATCAACATCATCTCACAGCAGCCAAAACAACATGGCAAAACCCCCATTCCCACCCCGCACCCCTTGTCCTTTATTTGAAATGCATGAAGAAAACTGTGAAACAATGGTAGGAAAACTACTGCTCAGGAGCCATGGCCTCTTCATTTGGCCCGCTGGTCACCAGCATATTGAGGTTAATTGTAGCAGTATTTATCAGAGACAGACTAGTATTTACTGGTCTGCTGAGGCATGAATTCATTCCCTCACTTTTTCTCACAGCAGCTGCTACATTCAATCAAGGACTGGCTGAAGGCAGCCTTGTAGCCCATAATGTAGCTTCAATGTTGTTCATATCGAAGTCATTAAGAAAAACCCTGTTTTGCCACATGAATAATTCCAATCATTGATGATGACGTCAGCAGGGAGTTACCCAAGCACAACCACTGCTGATGTCAGTTGTAAGTAATTCACATTAGGATTGACCTTGCATTTTTCCCACCCCCAGCCAGCAGCTTCAGTGGCATAATAAAGGGGGGAGGAGTGGACCGCTCCGGGCGCCATCTCAGTGGTGGCACGGGCACGCCATCCTTCCCAACCCATACCTCTGTAGATCTTCGCCAGTGTGAGCAAATTCTCCTGCCTGTTGCTTGTGCTGGCCTGGTTCCTCTCTGAATCACTTCCAGGTTGTGGGAACAGGAAGTGATGTCAGAGGGAAACCCAACACTAGCGCGAGCAGCATACTCGGGAAGCCACTCCTCTCGCTGGTGAAGATTTGCAGAGGAATGTGGAGGAAGGGAGAGCGTGAGTGGGGGGATGGAAGGAGTGGGGAGGGAGGGTAACGCCCTGGTCGCTTCCTACCCTTGCTATGCCACTGAGCAGCTTACCTGGGTTCAGTGTGCATTTTGTAATCTCTACCGACAGTTGTTGCCCCCTCTGCTAAATTCCCTCCTGCCTCCACACCTACACTACCACAACTATTTCCCCCAGGTTCGTTTTCACTCATTCACTAAGCAGTAGCCCTCTGGAGCCCTCCCACCCATACTCTACATTCTTTTTTTTTTTTTTGGGGGGGGGGGTTATTGAAAATATTGCCAGCTTCAGTTACTTTATTTCTGGCATCTGTTTTCTATTAAGAGGCTTAGGTGAGAGGAGCACCTGAGATCAATGCATAGGGGAAGAATATTTATGATAACTTTATAGGGGGGGGGTCTTCTTTCTGGAGCAGGCAAAAAATTTAGAAGTGGTCACAACAGATAAATTGTTCCTGCCTTACAGAATCTCCAGCAGTCTGAGATAAAGTTTTGTTTGCTTTTTTCTTATGAAATAATGATAATATGCTGGGTTTGTTTCTTACAGTGATTTTTTTTTTTTTGGGGGGGGGGAGGTTCCTGCCCATTTTTATTTGCCCTAAAATTAACAGCAGATGATTTCTGTCCTTGACTCGATGTGACACTGGCGATACATGTACCAGGATGCTGTATTGCCTTTGACCCTTTCATTTAGCTCATGTTTGTGTCTATATAGTACAGTAAGTAGTCTGTAATGGATTCCTTCATAGATTTTGCCGACAAGTGATCATTTTTGGGGGGAATGGAGTATTAATTGCTCACCTAGGCAGTTATATTCATTGCAACACTAAGAATTATCTCCTACCATGTAACAAGAGTTAATATTGATTTTTGTCCTCAACAACACTAACTTGGGAAAACACTTTTTAGTACACCTAGCTCCAGATGCCAGAAGATGTTTCATAAATCATCAGTGGCCATATTCAATGTGGTACAAGTCCTTAATCTAAGGAGGAAGTGGGGAGAGTGCTGTAAAAGTACTCTTCTATCTTTCCTCACAGTTTTATAAACGTCCCAAGTATTTGGACATCGAAATCCCTCTCCCTCCCAGAACAAAAGGAAGGAACTGAAAAGAGGGCCATTGATGGTGTATAAGTACACTCACGTATGTGGAATGCCACTTTTGAAAGAGTGACTTGATATTATAAGCTATCTACAGCGTCTTCACTTTTTATGGTTGGTTGTTTTTTTTTTTTTTGTTGCCGTGTTAAAGTATTGACAGTATGATTTTTTGATCCCTACAGATGATGATGATGAGGCCCCTGGCTGTACTTGGGTGCCCCTCAGGACAATAGAGACACCCCTAGTGATGGAGCATGACATGTCCAATCAGCGTGGGGCATTTCAGACATCTGCCTCGTCTCCCTCTCCACCTTCTTCACCGCATATACAGTCAAGGGCTTCCAATGGGCGACGTTCTTCCCAGGCAACTCAGCAACTACTCAAGAGGAAGTACGAAACCTCGGAGTTTGAAAAGCAGTTGATGGACACTCAGATGAACCAAAATGCTCTTTTGTCCTCCTGGTGCCAGCAGCAGAGTTCTCTCATGATCCAGCAGAACCTGATCCTGGAGAACCTGGTGGAGCACAACAAGAGGCTGGCAGACAATGTTGAGTCATTGAACCGGACTCTGGAGAAGCTGGTGGACAGCCGCCAGGTACGGAAGGAGACCATCCATTTTGTGCAGGATTGCACCACAGGGTCCTCAGCCAGGCTTCCTTCCCGGATATCTGGTAGTGAGTCAGTAGGGCAATCTGGGATGGAAGTTTTCCCTGGCATGATTCTGAAAGTGGAGGAGGAAGTATAAAGCTGCTTTTCAACGTTTGATGGACTTCTTTATTTTTTAAAGGAAAGCAAAGACTTTATTTAAAACAAAAGTATATTTTTACAGCGAGTCAAAACAGTGTAGATTATTATAATGGTTAGCATTTTGTATGGGGTAAACCCTTCCTATTTCTTGGTATGCATATATACTGTACATGCATAAAACCCTGTTGCCTGGCAAAGGTATGGGCGTAATATACTTTTATATTTGGTACTATGCATTTATAAGCAGCTGGTTTTGTATTTGATCTTTTCATTTTAAAAGATATTTTTCTTAAATAAATGTATGGCCTTAAAAAACATGAAATTGAAATCATATCTGTCTTACTGGAAGAAGGTATCCAGTTGATTGATCTTCTCAAATAAATTTATACAAATATGCACATCTGAAATTAACTTTTACTTAGTGTACATCCTTGCAGTATATCAGACAAATAAAGCCAATACTCAAAAGCACTTATTCCAGTGCAGTAGGTGAGACATTCTAAACAAGTGGGTAGTGTCCCCCGTGGTTGCATACCATCTGGAGAAGAAATCCATTTTGGATTTTTCATTGTTCCTTTTCTGTACTTTACTGAGCTCCTTAGTATGTTTATTTTGCTCTCTCCTTTTTCGGGATTATTGTGCTGGGAGCATTTCTTCAGCTTTGCCTACATTAAAAACACATAGACTTCAGTTTGTAGCTGACAGGCCAATTCTGGTAGGTACCTGTTAACCAGCCTGCTTAGATTTCTTTGGAGCTCAGGGCCGTCCCTGAGGTTGTCTCACCTACTGTTAAGCAGGGGTCGAACGCAGGTTGTTAGGTGCGCTTAGGAGGCTCAGAGGTGTCTCGCAGGGTGCCGCCTACATTTTCTCACCTCTGCCCGTCCCGGTGTGCGTCCGTTGGTCCACAGGGATGGAGGTGGTCAGGCTTAGGGACTTACTGGCAGCCTGAAGATCAGCATTGCAGATGCATTCACAGCATGAGACAGTGATTCTCTGATCCAGCTACTGTAAGATAGCTGAGCCAGGCTGCAGCACAATTCCACAAACAAGTCACAGTGAGTACAGGCTGTTGCAGCCTGTGAGGTGAATCGGGGGAGGTCTCAAAAGTGGAGTTTTCAAGGTTTCTGCATGCTTCTGTGTTCCCCCCACCTGAAAAATCCCCAAATTGCCATTTTTTAACTTTAGTGTGAAAAATATTGTGATTTTGGCGCGGATTTCATAGTGGCGGCCATCTTGGTTTTTTAGCTATCTTTTTTTCAAAAGCTTCCTGCTTCTCCAATACTGTATTTTTTGCCTCAAATCTTGTTGGAATGGAATCCTTAGGCTCTACTAATGTGAATTTTTGCCAGGATTGCACAAATTTGGCACTTCAGGAGCATTCTTGCATCAAGTGCTGCATGGTGCACCCGGGAGGGGCGGCAGCACAAAGCTTAGCCTCTCCCCTAATCAGGCAGGTGACAAAACACTCGGCTAGCTCAATGGGGTGGCTTTCTTTATTTTTGGAGCTCGGCATGGTTGATAATTCCGAGCGCAAGGCTGCAGTCCCTCCACAGCCTACGAAAGCACTCCTGGAGCCGGAGACTTTATCAGGGTTTCTGAAACAGTTGTGGAATGCATTGCAAGGTAGGCGTTCTTCCTCTGCGCAGTCTCGCTCCGCTTCAGCTTTGTTTCTCGGTGGCATTGCTTCTATGGGCATGTCCTTGTCTCAGTCAGCCGCTGTTCCTGGTCTGCCTGATCCTTATTCTGATGGCCAACTTGCTGACCCCATATTTACAGGTGCAGCACTTTAAAGACAGGAGACTAGGAACTGTATGCTGGATCTTCGGATCCTTCAGGGACTCTAGGACCTGGGGACAATCCCATTGTTCTGCGTTTTATTTAAGTCTACGGCTTTGCCAGATCTTATTTCTGAGTCTTTACAGGAGTTGCATTTGGTCACTCAGCGGTCTCCATCCGTTCTTCCTCCTGGCTTTGTGGTGTGCACTCTCTGGCACTGGAGTGCCCAAATGTTCTGGATCATCTTAGAGTGGATTCTTTGGTTGCGCAGATGCTTAACTGCACCTCTCTTCTCAAGGAAACTGATGTGGTGCTTGCAGATATGCAGGACCGCCCTGTGGCCGTAGTCCTCTGGAGGCTTTTTGATGCAGCTGCTTTGGGCTTTATGACTGCTTTAGTGGTGTCGTTTGTCACATACACCTATCTGTCTTGTCTGCACACCCTAGAGAGTGAGACTAGATTCTCCTTCTCAACAACTTTTGGCTGGGTCGGGTTATGTGACTGATGCTTTATATAACCTTATGCAGGTTTTGGCGTTTTCCATTTCTGCCCATAGAATGCTCTGAATTAGACAATGGGCTGATGATTCCACTTTCAAGGCTACTTTGGCGAGTCTTCCCTTTAGGGGCAGTTGTTTGGCAAGGGCCTGGTCAACCTCATGAATTCTGTGGTGGTCAGTTACCCTAGGACCCTGCCTGATAGCAGACCCAGACCCTCTAGGGGTTCTGGTCACTCTAAGTTTCATGGCTCCAGGCGTTCCCACTTGTATTGCAGCGCCATATCTCCGACAAGAGCTCCCGGCAGAAGTACTTTGACTATAGAGGTGCCCGGCCATCTAGCTGCCATCCTGCGCCACCTTACGCAAAAATGCAATGATGCCAGGCTGGGGGAACCATCTCTACAGATAGAGGGCAGGCTGTCAGTATTCCTGCCAGCTTGGGTTTGTATTTTGTCCGCCCAGTGGGTTCTGGACTTTAATCAGTCAGGCTCCAATTGCAATTCACCTGACCTCTGACCGATTGGTTCATGGCCTCTCACGCAGGGCATATGGACAAGGTGCTTCAAGTGCAGGCCACTGTACAGCACTTGCTGGATATTCAAGCTCTAGAGTAAGTGCCACCCAACCTTTCGGCTCCAGCAGCTTATCCATATACTTTATTGTGCTAATAAATGGCTCAGATGGTTGGAGGCCTATTCTGGAGCTGCAGTTTCTGCCTACAATTCTCAAGTTCCGCACTTTCGCATTGAAATGGTGTGATCTTCATAGCAGCAGTGGCCCCGGGAGAGTTTCTTGCCTCTCTGGATACATGGGGAATCCTCCTGTATGTCTTTTCTCCCAGGCCCGTGATAGGCCAGGTCATTCTGTGGATTGTGAACTATCCTTGCTGTGTCATTCTGATGGCTCCAGACTGGCTTCGCAGGCTGTGGTACACGACTGGATACGTTTTCACTAGGGTTTTGGCCTTTGGTTGAGCACCCCTCCTGACCTACTTATGGCATGGCTTTTGAATACACAGCTTTCGACCACAAGGACTGTTCTGATGTGTCCCTTGGCACTTTTCTCATGTCTAAGAAGTCGACTGCTGTATCTGCTTACGCTAAGGTGTGGAATATTCTCCAGCATTGGTGCACTCGGGAACATGCAGAGCTGTATTCTGCTCCAATTTTGGTGGTGCTTGCTTTTCTCCAGGCTGTTCTTGATCAAGGCCTCACTGTGTCATCCCTTTGGGTCCACGTGACTGGGCTTTCTTATTTTCGAGCCCAGGGTCGTCATTCGTATTTGGTGTTTCACCCTGATGTTGTCAGATTTCTGAAAGAGGCTCTTCATATTAGCATTACAAATACAATAAAACACCCCGCAATAAACGCTAAATAAATCACTCAGAATGAATGAAAAAGTCTCAGGATAGTGGTGAGCAAATTTATGCCCTTCCAACCACATCATTGGCATAAAAAACTTTCATTCAATGGTATATCACAATGGCAATTACCGGAATCAATTGTCAGTGCAATTCAATTGTGATTTCTCACTACACACATGTGAATAAATGTTTAGAAAATACTTTGAATATTCTTATTTTTGATAAAACAACAATTATCCAATCAGTCAGCCAAAAATATAAGTCTAGTCAACGTTTCATGGCTCTTCTGCCAGCTTCCGCAGGACTCAAAAGGCCTCATCGGTTATCTTACAATTCTACAAAGCAATATTAGCTGTTTAAATCTTCTGATTGACACCAAATATATGAAATAAGAATAAAAACTTTAGTATTCACTGTGGTATGACTGCAGTCGTTTTTTCTGGGTTTACGACATATAATGTTTTCAGCGTAATTTATACGTGACTATAGCTAATCCACTACCAGTACGACACAAACTCA
This sequence comes from Geotrypetes seraphini, assembly GCF_902459505.1. NCBI lineage: Eukaryota > Metazoa > Chordata > Amphibia > Gymnophiona > Dermophiidae > Geotrypetes > Geotrypetes seraphini. Next base: position 18,830,688 of record NC_047085.1, read on the forward strand.
GAGAAAGGCTTACGATCATGAGCTGTCAGTTTTGTATTGTATTTCTAGTGGTATTATATCCCCTGCTTCCTTGTTGGTTTGGCTCTTCACATTAGATCACCAATTAAACTGCCGTTCCCTTCATGGGACCTCAACCTGGTGCTGTCTAGTCTACTCAAGATTCCCTTTGAGCCCCTTTGGGATGCTTCCCTTTTGGACTTGACACTCCAGATGGTCTTTTTTGGTTGCTGTTAACATCAGCGAGGCTTGTCATAAGAACATAAGAAAAGCCTTAGTGGGTCAGACCAATGGTCCATCAAGCCCAGTAGCCCGTTCTCACGGTGGCCAATCTAGGTCACTAGTGCCTGGCCAAAGCCCAAGGAGTAGCAATATTCCATGCAGAATCCCTAAAGAAGATTCCGGAATCCCATGAGTAGCAACATTACATGCTACCAATCCAGGGCAAGGAGTGGCTTCCCACCCCCCCCCCCCCACCCCGTGTCTTTCTCAATAACAGACTATAGAGTTTTCTTTGTGGGCTTTAGCTAGAGCTGTCTCCCCTGAGGAACTTTGCAGGGCAGCAGTGCGGTCCTCTATACGTTTGCCTAGTTTTACAGCGTGGATGTGGCGGCGAGACAGGGCTCTGCCTTTGGGTCCTCATTCTTGAGGGTTGGCGCAGTAAGCCTGCCCTAGCTTTTTGGGGACTGCTTTTATATGCCCCACTTGCCTAGAATGTCTCGCCTATTGCACTGGAGAAAAGAGATTATGTACTTACCCTGGTAAGCTCTTTTCCAGTAGATAGGCGAGACATTCTAGATTCCCTCTGTCCTTCCTGCGCATGGCTATTATCTCAGTTTGTTTATGCGTCTCCAAGTTGTATCTTGGATGCCAGTCAGCCCTTGGGGGCTGGGGAGTATACTGTATATATGCTCCTCTTTTTTGCAGGAGTAGTTTTTGAGTTCCCTTGAGGTTTTTACTGGTTGTTTGTAGCTGATATTCTCATTTTGCTTCTTTGAGCAGAACAGTTATTTATGACCTTGAGTGTTATGGGTGTGTCTACTTCACGTTAGCTTGGTGGCTCTTGGTGCTGGGGTACTAACTGTAGGTAGAGCTAAGGAGCTCAGTGAAGTACAGCAGAGGCACAGAAAAAAATCCAAATTGGATTCCTTGTGCAGATGACACAGGGCCATGGGGACACTACCCACTAGTCTAGAATGTCTCACCTATCTACTGGAAAAGAGCTTACCAGGGTAAGTACATAATCTCTTTGTCATATAATTGCCCTGTCAACATGGATTCACTAGAGGTAGGTCTTATCAAACAGATCTGATCAATTTCTTTGACTGGGTGACCAGAGAATTGGATGGAGGATGTGCGCTAGATGTGGTGTGTTTGGATTTTAGCAAAACCTTTGACAGCATTCCACACAGATGTCTAATAAATAAACTGAGTGCCCTCGGGATGGGTCCCAAAGTGAGGGCCTGAGTCAAAAACTGGTTGAGTGGGTAGTGGTCAGTGGAGATCGCTCTGAGGAAAGGGATGTTACCAGTGGTGTGCCTCAAGGTTCTGTTCTTGGGCCTGTTCTTTATAGCATTTCTATAGATCAGGGGTGTCCAATGTCGGTCCTCGAGGGCCGCAATCCAGTCGGGTTTTTAGGATTTCCCCAATAAATATGCATGAGATCTATATACATGCACTGCTTTCAATGCATATTCATTGGGGAAATCCTAAAAACCCGACTGGATTGCGACCCTCAAGGACCGACATTGGACACCCCTGCTATAGATGATATTGCTGAAGGGCTGTTGGGTAAGATTTGCCTCTTTGCAGATGATACCAAAATCTGCAATAGAGTAGACACCCAGGATGGTGTAAATAACATGAAGAAAGACCTGGCAAAGCTTGAAGAATGGTCTGAAATTTGGCAGCTGAAATTTAATGCTAAGAAATGTATTTGGACTGCAAAACCCGAGGGAACGGTTCAGATTAGGGAGTGAAAAACGTATGTGCACGATAGAAGAGCGGGACTTGGGTGGGATTCTATGTGATGATCTTAAGGTGGCCAAACAGATTGAAATGGCGAAAGCTAGAAGGATGCTAGGGTGCATAGGAAGAGGCATGGCCAGTAGGAAAAAGGAGGTACTGATGCCCCTGTATAAGACTTTGGTGAGGCCTCATCTAGAATTTTGTGTACAATTCTCTGGTAAAGTACTATAAATTCTTTGTTGAACTATCTTAAAAATTTTGAACTGTACACAGAGATGTACCAGTAACCAGTGGAGTTTCTTTAAAATTGGAGTGATATGTTCAAAGTGGGATTTCCCCATTAAAATCCAGGCTGCTGAATTCTATACATTCTGCAAAGTTTGCATCCGTGTAGCCGGTAATCCTAAATAAATACTATTGCAATAGTCAAGCTTCGATAGTAATGTAATTTCTAAAATGTGCTCCATGTCCTGATGCTCATGTACCTTCTCACTGGTAAAGTTATGGTATGCTTTAGCGGATCATTTACATCGGTGCCCCGCAAAGTTTCTTGAGCCACAGCACACTAAACGTGGCTCGAGGCATCCGGAAGTGCGCAGACGTCGCCATGGTGTTGTCACGCACCTGTGTGATGTCATCACTTCGACATGCGCGAAGGCCCTCCAGACGGGCCCTGAGACGCCAGTGGTGGGTGCCAGCAGGGAAGAGGGTCGGGGAAGAAGGCAAGGTACTGGCTCCGGCTGATTGCCTACAGGATATGCCTTTCGCGGCGAGAGGCACATCCTGTAGGCCAGGGCTATCCAAGTCCAGTCCTCGAGATCTACTTGCAGGCCAGGTTTTCTGGAAATCCACAAAGAACATGCATGAGAGAGATTTGCCTGCACTGCCTTCAGAAAACCGGGCCTTCCAGTAGATCTCGAGGACCTGACTTGGGCAGCCCTGCTGTAGGCAATCAGGTGGCACCAGCGCCTCTCTTCCCCGCACGTCTTCCCTGCTGGCACCCCCCCACTGGCGTCTCAGGTCCTGTCTGGAGGGCCTTGGCAAATGTGTGGATGTTCCACATATGCATGGCATCATCAAGGCGATGGCTGCACACTTCCGGATGCCTCGAGTCGCAGCCCTCTGGTGTGCCACGGCTCGAGAAAATTGCGGGAACACTGTGTTAGAATTTATGCGAGATTTAACCTGTGAACTTTGAGCACTCGGGAACACATTGGGCCTTTCCATTTTCATAGTCATTTATTTCTTTCGATTTATCTGAAACCTTTTTTCAGACTGGATAGAGAAGATGGTCTTTATCTGCCTTCATTTGTCTGTTTCTTTGTAAGTAGTAGTTCAAGGTGAGTTACTTTTGGGTACAATAGGTATTTCTTTGTCCCCAGAATGTTTACAACCTAATCCCCCAACAACCAGACCTGCGCTCTATTCTCCAGACACTTGAAGGGTTTTGGGCTAACTGAACCCCTTATACCAAATATTTGGTTGGAAATTGTAAACAGAGTGTTATATCGGATCATAGACAACCCCGCGAAAGACAAAGGCGCGCGCCAACAACTGAGCACAAGATGGAGGCGCGCCTCGAAGAAAATTACAGTTTTTAGGGGCTCCGACGGGGGTTTTTGTTGGGGAGCCCCCCCCCCAGTTTACTTAATAGAGATCGCGCCGCGTTGTGGGGGCGTTATGGGGGTTTGGGGGGTTGTAACCCTCCACATTTTACTGTAAACTTAACTTTTTCCCTAAAAACCCCCCCACAATGCCCCCACAACGCGGCGCGATCTCTATTAAGTAAAGTGGGGGGGTTTTTAGGGAAAAAGTTAAGTTTACAGTAAAATGTGGAGGGTTACAACCCCCATAACGCCCCCCCCCCCCCGTCGGAGCCGTAAAAACAGTAATTTTCTGCGGTGCGCACCTCCACGCTGCGCTCAATTGTCTGCGTGCGCCTTTGTCCCGGCGCGCTTTTGACCTGACACCGTTATATCAGTAAGTGGGAACTCGTGTGGAAGGTTTTGTCCGAGTTCACCAGGGTTCAACACCGCCAAATGCACCAACGTGCTTGGCAGACATTACCCACTGAAAGAAAGGATAGTGTACTTCCTTGAATCTAATGGGTTACAGGATCCGAGGCAACATGGCTTTACAAAAGGTAAATCGTGCCAAACGAACCTGATTGAATTTTTTGATTGGGTGACCAGAGAGCTGGATCGAGGACATATGCTAGATGTAATTTACTTGGATTTCAGCAAAGCCTTTGATACAGTTCCTCATAGGAGGCTGTTGAACAAACTTGAAGGGCTGAAGTTAGGACCCAAAGTGGTGAACTGGGTCAGAAACTGGCTGTCGGACAGACGCCAGAGGGTGGTGGTTAAAACACTCTGTGGGCTAATCTAAAAATCTGTAATTCATAGTGCAAAAGATTTTTTAAACTGCGTTTTTTTCTTTTACTCTTTAAACTATAAGTAAATGCAAAAATTGTTATCAATCGCCCAAAACGCTGGTGTATATAAAGTGTGGAGAATTAAATTTAAATAGGATTGAAATAAATAAATCAACAATTCAACAATGCTTTTAAATGACGTTGGTGAAAAAGCTCCTGAGAAATATAAAGCCTGGTGAATTTAAACCCTTAATAAAATGGCTGAAAAACAGGAACTTATCTGCAAACCCTGTTTGTTATATCATGCGGGGGTGCCAGCTGATTGCCCGATTGATAACAATTTTTGCATTTACATATAGTTTAAAGAGAAAAAGAAAAAAAGCAGTTTTAAAAAAACTTTTGCACTATGAATTACAGATTTTTAGATTAGCCCACAGAGTGTTTTAAAATGATGTGAGTGGGTAATGTCTGCCAAGCACATTGGTGCATTTGGCGGTGTTGAACCCTGGTGAACTCGGACAAAACCTTCCACATGAGTTCCCACTTACTGATGTAACACTCTGTTTACAATTTCCAACCAAATATTTGGTATAAGGGGTTCAGTTAGCCCAAAACCCTTCAGGTGTCTGGAGAATAGAGAGCAGGTCTGGTTTTTGGAGTTTCAAGTCATTTTGACCCCTCTCATTTAGAGTAAGGCTCTTATTTCTAGTATTTACAACCTAATCCCTTCATTCTATATGTTGGCACCTCTATGTTAGGCACCAAGGACCATATTCTATAAAGGGCGCCGTCAGTTTGGCGGTGGACGGCACCCTACCACCGCGTAACTTAATTGTCTTAAATTGCTTGCATCAGTGCAATAATTGAACATAAGAATAGCCGTACTGGGTCAGACCAAAGCTCCATCAAGCCCAGTAGCCCGTTCTCAGGGTGGCCAATCCAGGTCCCTAGTACCTGGCCAAAACCCAAGGAGTAGCAATATTCCATGCTACCTATCCAGGGCAAGCAGTGGCTTCCCCCTTGTCTTTCTCAATAACAGACTATGGACTTTTCCTCCAGGAACTTGTCCAAACCTTTCTTAAAACCAGCTATGCTTTCTGCTCTTACCACATCCTCTAGCAACGTGTTCCAGAGCTTAACTATTCTCTGAGTGAAAAAAAAAATTCCTTCTATTGGATATAAAAGTATTTCCCTGTAAGTTCATCGAGTGTCCCCTAGTCTTTGTCATTTTTGACGGAGTGAAAAATCGATCCACTTGTACCCGTTCTACTCCACTCAGGATTTTGTAGACTTCAATCATACAGTATCTCCCCTCAGCCGTCTATTTTCCAAGCTGAAGAGCCCTAACCAACCTTGGCAAGGTTGAAGATCAGGGCAAAAAAGTAATGGATTGATAGAACAGTAGCTATAGAACCCACTGCTCTTACTCCATTGCACCCCATGGAAACACAGACAAACAGGATGCCCAGGCAGTGGCATTCCAGTAGCGCAAGTGGAAGAAGCAAGAAGGGATGCCCTGCAGACAGAAGCCAGGGGGCTGGCAGTCACAGGAAGCACGAAACAGCCTGAGGTGCCAGAGAAGGGCCACAGTGATGGATGGAAAGGTAAGGAGGAGGCGTTTGATCAGGCTGGGGAAGGCACAAGGAAAAGAGTGCTAGAGATGGCTTTGGAGTCTAATAGGGTCAGAGGGGAGGGGTTTTCTAATGCTATTTATGAAACTAAAGCCATGTTTGCAGTGGAGCAAAAAGAAAGTGATTAATCTGCCCTATAATCTCTTTCTACACGTCTATGGATAACTGTGACTTGATCTGGCACTTCAAAAATGATAAATCTTTAGTCACAGGAAATCAATTTGTTTTTAGGAGTTAGTGAATTTTGAAGATAGATTTGGGTGACACAATTACGATTAGATTTAATATGATCTATAGTATCAGCTGTGTGATTTATGTTACGGTATAAAATATCTGAGTCGTAGTATAACGTCAGAAGGCATTATTATAAATAAACTTCTCCTTAGTCATTTTAATAAACTCTGAATGCATTCAGAGAGGGCTTTGAAAAATGCAGATTGAAGAAATTGTGATCTACAGAGCAGTATTGAAAAATACTGCTGAAAAGCATTATAGACCGTCTTGGCAGTCCAGAGGCAGAATTTTCAAATCTGGTGTCTAGATAAATATCCAAATAGCTTAAGGGACAGCTCTCTTATTGTCCTCAGTTATCCAAATTCCAGGAATTAATATTGCTATTCAAACAATGCCAATGGTCAGTGGCATATAGGGTATTCATAGGGCTACAATAGTGGTCTCAAACTCAAACCCTTTGCGGGGCCACATTTTGGATTTGTAGGTACTTGGAGGGCCACAGAAAAAATAGTTAATGCCTTATTAAAGAAATGACAATTTTGCATGAGGTAAAACTCTTTATAGTTTATAAAACTTTCCTTTAACAGTTAAAAGGAAAGATATATAAACTATAAAGAGTTTTACCTCATGCAAAATTGTCATTTCTTTAATAAGACATTAACTATTTTTTCTGCGGCCCTCGAAGTACTCTATTTTTTCTGCAGCACTCACATTTAAAGTTTTAATATCTTTTCTTTCTCAAAACTGGCACATTTCAATCACTAAATTGAAAATAAAATCATTTTCCTACCTTTGATTGGTAATTTCATCAGTCTCTGGTTGCACTTTATTCTTCTGACTGTGCATCCAATACTTCTTCCTTTCTTTCAGCCTCCTGTATGCTTCCTCTCCTCCAGACCTCATTCCCTCCCCCAACTTTTTCTTTCTTTCTCTGATTCCGTGCCCCATTTTTTGCTTTGTTTCTGGTTCCCTGTCCCCCCTCCTTTTTCTTCCTTCCTCCGTGCCCCATTTTTTGCTTTTTTTCTGGCTCCCTGTCCCCACCCCACCTTTTTCTTTCTTTCTTCCTTCCTTCCTGCCCTCCCCCATGCCACTGCCGCGGAATAGGCTGCTGCTGCTGCCGCTATCGGGAACAGGCCATCTCCCTGCTTCTCTTCTGCACGACCAACTCTCGCTGCCCGATGTCAATTCTAACGTCGGAAAGGACGTTTCGGGCAGCCAGGCAGCGATTGGCTAGCCAGAACGTCCTGGTCGGCCCTGCAGGGAAGAGAACAGTGGACCGCCCCCCCCCTTGGTACACCACTGGAGCAGCAGCGTGTCTGGCGGCTCGTTCGTTCAAAGCCGCGGGTGGCGGCTCCTTGCGAGATCCGCGCCTGCGTCTGAAGCCTCTCTGATGTTGTGACATCAGAGAAGCTTCCGATGCAGGAGTGGATAGCGCAAGGAGCCGCCAACCCGCGGCTTTGAGCGAACGAACTGGCTGCTGCTCCAAAAGGAAGAGAATGATGCCTCCAGACCGCGGGCCGCAATTAAAACCTGGAGAGCCACATGCAGCTCACAGGCCGCGTGTTTGATACCGCTGGGCTACAACATATGACTCCAGAAAAAGGAGGACAGATAGAGACATCCGGGTTTTACTTCTACTGAAAGCAATGGAAGTAAAACCCGGATGACTCAATCCGTCCTCCTTTTTCTGGAGCCATATGGTAACCCTAGGTATTCAGGACTAGTATTTTGTTGAAGTGGCTGACAATAACCAGGTATATTTTTAAACGCTATCCACAGAACAGAGGAGTAGCGCTTATGGTGCAGTGGGCGGAGAACCTGTTTCACTGAGTTCAGTTCCTACTGTCGCCCCTTAAAACCCTAGGCAAGCCACCTTCATTGTCCCAGGTGTTAAAAAAACTGAGGGCCGAATTCTCTAATATCACTGGTAAAATCTGACGGGTCGCTGTAGTGGCCGTAAATCTAACAATTCAACAAAGACTAGCGATTCTCAAAGACCTGCGCGTGCAAACGAGGGTCACCAGATTTACATGAGATCAGTCGCTGGTGATAGCGATCGGCACATGCGCAGAATAGTTCACGGAAAGAGATGTAAATGTGTGCATGTGTCGGGAAAAGATATGCCGTAGACATGCATATCCTGGCATGGGTGGATAGGAGGGGCAGAGAACTACCAGAAAACACTACGTCGTGTCAATCATAGGTATGCCAGTGCTATTGGATGGAGGGGAGGTGCAATCGTCGGATGTCAACAAGCGCGTATAAGACACCGGCTGATGCCTTTAATACATGCGCTCGAGACTCGTGCTTTTTAGATTTTCCCCCTCTCCCCATTATTATAATTTATGTGAATAGTGTGGTTTTTTTGTATCATGAGCCACAGACAGATACACACACCTGAGATGCACTTTTCACAGTATCAGAACCTTTGGACCAGCCAGTAATTTTTGGTCATCAAAAGCCAGTGCTTCGTTTGGAGAAGCACCTGGCAATGATAGAGAATCGCCCGGGAATGCTTGTTTAAATATTAATGACCCCATTTTACTACCATTTTAATAGTAATGACCTCGTTGTACTACATTTGCATGGCAGAATCGGAGGCTGCTAGGAAGCTCGGAAAAGACCACGGTGAGCCATTCTGAGAATCTGCAGGTAAAATATTTGCACGCTAAACCAGCAAGAACCAGTTTAGCGAACATTATTAAATGCACGGTGAGTTTTGAGGATCTGGCCCTGAAATTGACACATAATCAAATTTTTCCCCATTTCCGTGGGAACTCATTGTCCAATCTCCGCAAGTTTTTTCCTGTCCCTGCCCCATTCCTGCAAGCTCCATCCTCATCCGCACAAGCCTCAAACACTTTAAAATCCTAAGTAACAACATTCTAGAGCTCAGATTGTGATGTCATAATGCCTCATTCCACCAATGCCTAAGCTCTGTCCTCATTTGCACAAGCCTCAAACACTTTAAAATCCTAAGTAACAACATTCTAGAGCTCAGATTGTGATGTCATAATGCCTCATTCCACCAATGCCTAAGCTCTGTCCTCATCTGCACAAGCCTCAAACACTTTAAAATCAAAAGTGTCCGAGGCTTGTGCGGTTAAGGCAGAGCTTACAGGAATGGGGCAGGGACAAGGACAGCAACAAAACTCGCAGGGACGGAGAAATGAAGTTCCTGTGAACACAGGGACAAATTTGTCCCTGTGTCATTCTTAGATTGTAAGTCTACTAAGGACAGACAAAGTACCTGTACAATCAAAGAAGTTTTCATATTATATACAACAGAAAGGCAGAATATCAAATGCATGACCCATTCCCAATCTGTTAGTGTCGTCTGTTTTTCCTAATTAACAAGTATGATTGAATCAAACACAGAAATGGGTGACATCTGTTGGTGCTAGGACAAACAACTCTTCAGAGCTCAGAATTAATGTAAGGTTATGAGCATAATGTAAGGTTATGAGCCCCGTTTTTAATATTCTGCTCTGTCAACAAACACAAAAACAGTCTCTCCTCCCCACGTTTAGAATTTCATGTTTTATCAATGTTCTGTTTGTTTCTTTTTTCTTCATCCTTGAAGGGTATTAATGTAGAACATAATCTTTTACAGAGAGGGGAAAATGGTAAAACCAGAGGACATAATTTGAGGTTGAGGGGTGGTAGATTCAGGGGCAATGTTAGGAAATTCTACTTTACGGAGAGGGTGGTGGATGCCTGGAATGCGCTCCCGAGAGAGGTGGTGGAGAGGAAAACTGTGACTGAGTTCAAAGAAGCGTGGGATGAACACAGAAGATTTAGAATCAGAAAATAATATTAAAGATTGAACTAGGCCAGTTACTGGGCAGACTTGTACGGTCTGCGTCTGTGTATGGCCGTTTGGAGGAGGATGGGCAGGGGAGGGCTTCAATGGCTGGGAGGGTGTAGATGGGCTGGAGTAAGTCTTAACAGAGATTTCGGCAGTTGGAACCCAAGCACAGTACCGGGTAAAGCTTTGGATTCTCGCCCAGAAATAGCTAAGAAGAAAAAAAAAAAAATTTAAATTGAATCAGGTTGGGCAGACTGGATGGACCATTCGGGTCTTTATCTGCCGTCATCTACTATGTTACTATGTGGTTGTTTGTTTTTTTTACTGAAAACAAAACAAAGAAATTAAATTTTGCTTAATTTTTGTGGCTGCTTCTTCAGCATAGAACCACGGCGTCAGTCAAAACAGACCTGAGGGCCTGTTCAATTTGCAGCTGAAAAATGGCTAAGCCTGATATCCATAAGAGATGTGTCATCTGCCTGGGGCCTATAACCAAGACTGCTATGATTGTATAAAGATGTCCCCAAGGGACCCAGAAACAGCATCTCGTCCAGCTTAGAGAGCCCTAAGGGGATGAATGATTCTGGAAAATAAAAAAAATCTGAGCTACTGAAATCTTACAGTATATGCAGCAAGTCTTCTGTGCTGGTTGATTATTTATTTATGTAATTCAATTTTTATCCCATCCTCCCAGGAGCTCAGAACGGGTTACAAGCCAACATTCACAGTATGTTACATTGGACAATACGTTTGGCCACACAATACAATACAATAACATACATTACCTTACAATACAATACCTCTTCCAGCTTAGAGAGCACTAAGAGACCAGACGGGATCCATCCCAGGATACTAAGGGAGCTCAGAGAGGTTCTGGCGAGTCCTATTAAAGACTTGTTCAACAAATCTCTGGAGACGGGAGTGATTCCTGGGGATTGGAGGAGAGCGGATGTGGTCCCTATTCATAAAAGTGGTCACAGGGATGAAGCAGGAAACTACAGGCCGGTGAGCCTCACTTCAGTTGTTGGAAAAATAATGGAAGTGTTGCTGAAAGAAAGGATAGTGTACTTCCTTGAATCTAATGGGTTACAGGATCCGAGGCAACATGGCTTTACAAAAGGTAAATCGTGCCAAACGAACCTGATTGAATTTTTTGATTGGGTGACCAGAGAGCTAGATCGAGGACATATGCTAGATGTAATTTACTTGGATTTCAGCAAAGCTTTTGATACAGTTCCTCATAGGAGGCTGTTGAACAAACCTGAAGGGCTGAAGTTAGGATCCAAAGTGGTGAACTGGGTTAGAAACTGGCTGTCGGACAGACGCCAGAGGGTGGTGGTAAATGGAAGTCGCTCGGAGGAAGGAAAGGTGACTAGTGGAGTCCCTCAGGGTTCGGTGCTGGGGCCAATCCTGTTCAATATGTTTGTGAGTGACATTGCTGAAGGGTTAGAAGGGAAAGTGTGCCTTTTTGCAGGTGATACCAAAATTTGTAACAGTAGACACCGAAGTGGGAGTGGAAAATATGAAAAAGGATCTGCAAATGTTAGAGGAATGGTCTAAGGCCTGGCAACTAAAATTCAATGCAAAGAAATGCAGAGTAATACATTTGGGGATTAATAATCGGAATGAACCGTATATGCTGGGAGGAGAGAAGCTGATATGCACGGACGGGGAGAGGGACCTTGGGGTGATAGTGTCCGAAAATCTAAAGGCGAAAAAACAGTGTGACAAGGCAGTAGCTGCTGCCAGAAGGATGCTGGGCTGTATAAAGAGAGGCGTAGCCAGTAGAAGGAAGAAGGTGTTGATGCCCCTGTACAGGTCATTGGTAAGGCCCCACTTGGAGTATTGTGTTCAGTTTTGGAGACCGTATCTGGCGAAGGACGTAATAAGACTTGAAGCGGTCCAGAGGAGGGCGACGAAAATGATAGACGACTTGCGCCAGAAGACGTATGAGAAGAGACTGGAAGCCCTGAATATGTATACCCTAGAGAAAAGGAGAGACAGGGGAGATATGATTCAGACGTTCAAATACTTGAAGGGTATTAACGTAGAACATAATCTTTTCCAGAGAAAGGAAAATGGTAAAACCAGAGGACATAATTTGAGGTTGAGGGGTGGTAGATTCAGGGGCAATGTTAGGAAATTCTACTTTTGGAGAGGGTGGTGGATGCCTGGAATGCGCTCTCGAGAGAGGTGGTGGAGAGTAAAACTGTGACTGAATTCAAAGAAACGCGAGATGAACACAGAGGATCTAGAATCAGAAAATAATATTAAAAATTGAACTAAGGCCAGTACTGGGCAGACTTGCACGGTCCGTGTCTGTATATGGCCATTTGTTGGAGGATGGGCTGGGGAGGGCTTCAATGGCTGGGAGGGTGTAGATGGGCTGGAGTAGGTTTTAACGGAGATTTCGGCAGTAGGAACCCAAGCACAGTACAGGGTAGAGCTTTGGATTCTTGCTCAGAAATAGCTAAGAAGAAAAAATTAAAAAAATTTAAATTGAAACAGGTTAGGCAGACCGGATTGACCATTCGAGTCTTTATCTGCCGTCATCTACTATGTTACTAAGGGGATGAAAGATTCTGGAAAATAAAAAAATCTAAGCTACTGAGATCTTACAGTATATGCAGCAGGTCTTCTGTGCTGGTTGATGCCTTTATCCCCCTCACACAGGGGCCCAATTTCAAAGCACATAGACACTTAGAAGGGAGAACGAGAGGGCACTCTCTAAAGTTGAAAAGGGATAGATTCCGTACAAATGTAAGGAAGTTCTTCTTCACCCAGAGAGTGGTAGAAAACTGGAATGCTGTTCCGGAGTCTGTCGTAGGGGAAAACACCCTCCAGGGATTCAAGACAAAGTTGGACAAGTTCCTGTTCAACTGGAACGTACGCAAGTAAGGCTGGGCTCATTTAGAGCACCGGTCTTTGACCTAGGGGTCGCCGTGTGAGCGGACTGCTGGGCATGATGGACCACTGGTCTGACCCAGCAGCGGCAGTTCTTATGTTCTTATATACACATAAAGTACAACGGTAACTGAAAGAGCCCTGCTGTGGAAAAACGATAATGTTTGAACTGGTTTGGAAAAGGCATGTCTCAACTGACACATCTCTGCACTGGGCCACTGCTCTGTGCTGAAAAAAGGATCCGTTTTCATCATTCCAGTACAGAAGACCTTGAAAATGGACCCTGCATCACAGGGGAGTTCAACACAGTCATCAGGTGTAGAAGAAGTGCAGATAATCCTTATCACCATTGCCTGTACAAGACGATGCAGTCGGCAAATTCTCAGGCCTGGGGTCCATTTGCAAAAAGTAAGGAGATTACAAACGATTCAAAATACTGCGATTAAAATACTGGGCTTTAAGAAGAAATTCGACAGGGTTGCACCTTTATATCTAAAATTCCATTGGTTGCCAATTCAAAACACTAAGTCTAGTTCATCATGTCTTGTATCATCAGCAACCTGAGTACAGTAAAACCTTGGTTTGCGAGCATAATTTGTTCTGGAAGCATGCTTGTATTCCAAAGCACTCGTATATCAAAGCGAATTTCCCCATAGGAAATAATGGAAACTCAGACGATTCGTTCCACAACCCAAAACCTTTAATACAAAATACTATATGTACTTGTATTTCAAGACCTCGCTCATTTAGAACAGTCACTACACTCTTACAGCGTCAGAGAGAGAAGAACCATCGGCTCAGTTGTGATGTGTGTATAATGTATGTACTTGTATTGCAAGACATTGCTTGTATATCAAGTTAAAATTTAATAAAATGTTTTGCTTGTCTTGCAAAACACTTGCAAACCAAGTTACTTGCAATCAAAGCTTTTAATGTATTTACATTCTTTAATAAAAAAAACCTTACTCTCCTAGCAGAATGTTGAGATCAATGCAGGATTTTAAGCTGATATTCCCTTCAGCAAAGAGGGCCGAACGGGAATCTACAAGAAATAAAGCCTTTTATTTCATTGGTCCCCAATTATGGAATTATCTACCACAGGATATTAGATTAGAAGCATTCAAAACTAGGCTTAAGACCTACTTTAAGGAGTCATTTGGATGGACATATCCTTATCAGATATTTCTCATATTTATTGATTGAACTCAATTCGGTGGCATGACTCTTGGGGAGTGTGAAGGATAGTGGACATTTGGGTCAGTATAGAAACCTTTTTTTTTTCACTCTTATAACATTAGGCCTATCTCTTTACTTTCCTATCTTTAATGGAGTTCCTTTCATAAAATATTTGTATTGTAAACCGCTTAGATCTGTCATATGCTGAAGCGGTATAACAAGTTCTAATAAAGCATAAACATAAGAGAACCCACATGTGCCCATTCTTATATTAAAAAGCTTATATCTTCAACTCCAGTTTTAATTATGGTGGCAAATGATCTCCAGTATCCTTGCCACTGCCAGAAAGAAATACCATTCTTTTTTCAGAAAATCTGTGCCACAGCTTTTGATCCAATTGATTGATCTTCTCAAATAAATTTTGAAAAATCTCCCCAGTGTGGAGAGGAGCACAATCTTCTCAGGATCCAGAGATTTCCATTGTGTCTTTATTGGGTTATAAGAAGACCACACTTTGCATTTCTCATCTCCTCTCTCGGCACTTTCCCCAACTATTCTGAAGGATTTAGCCAAGCCACGGGCACCGGCATATTGCTTCACTCCCGACAGGGTGATCTATCAAAGCGTATCCTATCTGATCCATCTCTGCCTCCTAAAAAATCTTCTCCCTCTCTATAAGGTCATATCATATCCAGTGGCGTACCAAGGGAGGGGGCGGTCCGCCCCGGGTCAGCCTTAGGGGGGATGCACAGCCGGCCAGGTCCAGAAAATTCAGCGGTGAATGGTGTTGAAACAGCTCCCTTTCTCCCTCCCTGTCCCTTACCTTCATGGCGCTTTCCCCCCCACCCGCCCAACCAACCGACAACAGGCCCGGTCCGACAAATCTCCCTGCCCTGTGGCCGCGAGTGTAAATTACCTTCTTACAGCAGCTGGAGTATTGAAGCTGCTGTAAATGTCATCTTTGACGCAACCGGAAGTTGCATCAGAGATATATGCAACTACAACGCTCAGCTGCTGTAAGAAGGTAATTTAGACTTGCGGCCATAGGGCAGGGAGGTTTGTCGGACCAGGCCTGTTATCGGGTGGGCGGGGTGGGGGAAGCGCCACGAAGGTAAGGGGCAGGGAGGGAGAAAGGGAGGAAAGTGGAGTGGAGAGGAAAAGATGCTTAAGGGAAATGGATAAAACGGGGGAGAAGGACACTGAAAGCACATGGGGAAGACGGGGGGGGAGAAGGACGCTGAAAGGACATGGGGAAGACAGAGGGGGGAGGACGCTGACAGGACAGAGGGGGGAGAAGGATGCCGAAAGGACATGGGGAAGACGGGGGGAGAAGGACGCTGAAAGGAAATGGTGAAGAGAGAGTGGGGAGAAGATGCTGAAGGGAAATGGGGAAGAGAGAGTGGGTAGAAGACGCTGAAGGGAAATGGGGAAGAGAGAGTGGGAAGAAAACGCTGGCAGGGACAGAGATGCCAGACTATGGGGGGAGGGGAGGGAAGAAGATGGGTGCCAGACCAATTTGGAAGGGGGGAGAAAGGGAGAGGCACAGTAACAGAGCAAATGGAAAACGCAGAGAGAAGAGAGACAGTGAATGGAAAGAATTGAATGAGAACATGAGGAAAGCAGAAACCAGGCAACAAAGGTAGAAAAAAATTATATTTCTTTTTTTTTTTTTTCCTTCAGGATAAAGTAGTATATTAGTTGTGTTGATAAAAATTTATAAACAAAGCCCTGCCAGCTGAACATCTCTTTCTCCAGTTCAGCAGCCAGAACTTTGATTTATAAGGAAGGAATAAGCTAAATATTGCAGTACTGAGGCTTGTATGGATGCTGCGGGGATGGTGACGGGGCAGTGAATGAGATGGCGGTGATGGGGCAGTGAAGGGGACGGTGCAGTGACGGGGACAGATTTTTTCCCTGTGTCATTCTCTAGTGTTCACGTCAAAAGCTTCCCTCTGACTCAGCTTTTTTTTTCCACTTTTGACTGAGCACCGCGTTGCCGATCTGAAGTTCTGTTGATGCCAGGGGTAGAAGGAGGCCCGTTGCCGATCTTAAGTGTCATCGCGGGGGGGGAGGATTTGCAGAGCTTGTAGCCAAAATCGGAAAGGTGAGGAAGGGAGAAAGATGGGCCTGTGGTGGATGGAGAGATTGAGAGAAGGGGGCAGATGATGGAAGTGGGGAGAAAGGAGAGAGAGAAGAGGGCAAATGATTGAAGTAGGGAGAAGGGACAGATGATGGAAGTGGGGATAGAGAAGAGGGCAGATGATGGGGGAAAAGGATTGAGTTAGGGAAATACTGGAGGGGGTGAGGGAAAGAGGTGGCGAGCTGTAGGTAGACAGTAAAAAAGGAAATTGATGAGAGGGTAGTAAGAACGTAATCTGGATGGATGCAGAAAATAAATTGAAAAGGAAAATGAGGGAAGAAAGGGATTGCAGAAGAGAAGTGTGGGAGAGGGAAGGAGAGGAGAGAGATGCCAGACCAATGGGGGTGAAAGGAGAGATGGAAGGTGGAGGCATACAGTTTCTGGAAGGGGCATAGAAGGAGAGAAGATGCCATATAGGGAGGGGCAGAGAGATGGCAGACAGTGGATGGAAGGAAGACAGTAACAAGGAGATGAGGAAAGCAGAAACCAGAGAACACAAAGGTAGAACAAAAATTTTCTATTTATTGCTTTAGGAGACATGTGTCACTGTTTCTGTGGTGTTGCATTTTATGCAGAGTCCAGCTTCTTGCTGGTTCAATTTAACCTTTATTTATCCCCCCTTTTACAAAATTGTGGAGCATTTTTTAGCGCCAGCCGTGGTGGTAGCAGCTCTGATGCTCAGAATTCTATGAGCGTCAGAGCTGTTACCACCGTGGCTAAAATCCACACTACAGTTTTGTAAAAGGGGGAGGGGTTAGTTTGTGATGACATATTCCATACTAGGCGAAGGTGTTTTCTGTGTTCTGTGTGTTCGAAAGACATGGTTTTCTGTTAGGACTGACTGTAGGATTGATCTGTACTAGTCTGGCTTGTTTAGTTTTACAATGGGTGTATTGCTGTTTTACTTCTCACTGCAGTATGTAAGATGCTGCCTTTTCCTAGGTACTCATGTGTGACGTGTGGCTTGTTACTAAAATTCATGTTTTTCGTACAGATGGGGGGTGCCAAAAAATGATGGGCCCCGGGTGTCACATATGCTAGGTACAAACAACTCAGATATATTGAAAACCAATGTATGTGAAACCAACTCTTTCAATTGGAGACTAATGTGGTCATAAGATGTTATAGTGGTGAAATTTTTGCAGAAACAATGAGAAACCAGTAACAGTTCTAAATTGCTCTAAAAGAAGGAAAAAACCTCAGAAAAGGCCCTCCCACCGCCACAAAGGTGGATATAAGGTGGTTAAGCGATAACCTCATAGGCAAAACCTTCAATCAGAAGTGAGCAATTGAGTAAAAAACTGTGCTTCACATATACAAAATCATTGATAGAGGAAAAAACCACTTATCTTAAGGCTGATCGGCACACCGACGGAGGCCAGCGTTTCACCGACAGGCTACATCAGGGTGTGACCCGACCGATCAGTCTTATGGAGAGCGAAAACGAACGCTTCAAAAAAAGTCAAAAAAATGGAGCCATTATTCAAATTTTCCTGTATCTGCTTTAAGCTGATATCGGGATTGTCTCCAGCTTACCTTTGTCCTCATTTTGTGTTGCATAGACCATCGAGAGAAACTAGAAACTTCTACTTATTTGCTTATCCAAAAATTACTGGGTGTAGATATAAGACCTTCTTAGATAGGACCCTGGCAACAATCTTGGTTAGGTAAATGTATTCAGCAAGCTATGTTATTGGAAATTAATTAGGACCACTTTGTTCGATAAGTTTATTACTTAATGAGAGTTTTATTATTGAAATTCTATTTTACAAATATTTGTATTTTTTTACTGTATTATTGTATTTCGCTGATTGTCCAGCTCTTTTTAGTGAACTCTCACATGCTCAAGGCCCAGCACAGGAGGCAGATCTTTGGGCACCGGCACCAACGCACAGGACATGCTGGTGCCGGTGCCGGTGCGGAGGCTACACTAAAGTAAGAAGAGGGTTCGGGTGGGTTGGGGGGACCTCAGGTCACAGCAGGAGGGTGCCCGATGGTGGCGGGGGGGTGCCGGATCGCGGGGGGGAGGGTGCCGGTTTGCGGGGTGGGGGGGCGCTCACAAATCGAGGCGCGCTCGGTTTCCGAGGCACCGATTCTGCGAATGTTTTGCTCGTCTTGCAAAACACTCGCAAACCGGTGCACTCGTAAACCGAGGTACCACTGTATTCATTCATTCAATTTTCTATACAGTTCTCCCCAGGGAACTCAGAACAGTTTACATGAATCCCTGCCCGTCCTAGTGGGCTCACAATCTTATCTAATGTACCTGGGGCAATGGAGGGATTAAGTGACTTGCCCAGGGTCACAAGGAGCAGCGTGGGTTTGAACCCACAATCTCAGGGTGCTTTAACCACTGCACCACTCTAGAAATCAAAATGTAGCAAAAGTGATCCAAGTGTAGTACAAATTCAGCCATTGTGACATCACTGATGAGGTTGGCTCTTAGGCATTGGTGGAATGAGGCATTATGATGTCACAATGCCAGCTCTCAGAGGCTGAAAATCTATTTAATTTTCTACACTGTTCTCCCAGGAGAGCTCAGAAAGATTTACATGAATTTATTCAGGTACTTAAGCATTTTCCCCTGTCTGTCCTGGTGGGCTCACACTCTATCTAATGTACCTGGGGCAATGGAAGGATTGAGTGACTTGCCCCAGGGTGACAAGGAGCAGCGTGGGTTTGAACCGACAACTTCAGGGTGCTGAGGCTGTAGCTTTAACCACTGCACCACTCTAGAAATCAAAATGAAGCCAAAGTGAGCTGAGTATAGAACAATCCAGCCATTGTGACATCACTGATGAGGTTGGCTCTTATTGGTGGAATGAGGCATTATGATGTCACAATGCCAGCTCTCAGAGGCTGAAACTCTATTTAATTTTCTACACTGTTCTCCCAGGAGAGCTCAGAAAGATTTACATGAATTTATTCAGGTACTTAAGCATTTTTCCCTGTCTGTCCTGGTGGGCTCACAATCTTTCTAATGTACCTGGGGCAATGGGGATTAAGTGACTTGCCCAGGGTCACAAGGAGCAGCATGAGATTTGAACCCACAACCTCAGGGTGCTGAGGCTGTAGCTTTAACCAGTGTGCCAAACGGTTCATAGTCTAAAGCGTGCGAGGACAAAGGCGCGCCGACAAACGAGCGTGGAAAACTAGGCGCAGGACTTAATCGCGCCGAAGAAAAATCGTATTTTAAAGGGCTCCGACGGGGGGGGGGGTTGGTGGGGAATCCCCCTACTTTACTTAATAGAGATCACGCTGGTGTTGTGGGGGGTTTGGGGGGTTGTAATCCCCCTCATTATACTGGAAACTTAACTTTTTCCCTGTTTTTTAGGGAAAAAGTTATGTTTTTAGTATAATGTGGGGGGTTACACCCCCCACACCCCCTCAACATGGCAGCGTGAGGCAGCGCGATCCCTATTAAGTAGAGTGGGGGGGGTTCCACCCACACCCCTGTCAGAGCCCTTTAAAATACGGGTTTTCTTTGGCACGATTAAGCCCTGCGCTCAGTTGTCTGCGCTGGGTTGTCGGCGCGCCTTTGTCCTCGTGCGCTTCTGACCCGTCACTGTACCAAACTCTTCCCCAAGGATCCTGACAACTAATAAAATCAATAATTTCATCCTTGATGGAGAAAAATAATAGAAATAAGCTACTTGGAGTAATAATAATAATAATCACGAAACCAAAATTTCAAAGACAGACCACTCTTGACAGAACAGCTATGAAGGATCTAGACAAGATCTTCAAGTATAGAGATGTATCTCTGCATACAAAGATTTCACTTGTCTAAGCCGTGGGAAGTAAGACCAGTGCTGGGCAGACGTCACTGATCAGTGTCCCAGAAATGGCAAAGACCAATCAGGTTCAAGTATGGGTATGTCGCCTTCATTCGATAGCTAAGTGTAGGCTTTGCTTCACGTATAACTGCATATGTGTACTTGACATGGTGGTAAATTGCTGACTGCCCTGTTTGTAATGCCATTGTTTAATCATGAAAAAGTGTAAACTTTTATGGAGTAGCAGATGCAGTGTGCATTGTTTTAATGGTAATGCTAAGAACATACTGGGATAGACCAAAGGTCCATGAAGCCCAGTATCCTGCTTCCAACAGTGGCCAACCTACATCCCAAGTATCCAGCAGAAACCCAAAGAGTAACAAGATTCCAGAGCTGAGATTGTGATGCCATAATACCTCATTCCACCAACGCCTAAGAGCCAACCTCATCAGTGATGTCATAATAGCTCAACTGTCCTATACTTGGCTCACATAAGAACTGGGACAGACCGAAGGTCCATCAAGCCCAGTATCCTGTTTCCAACAGTGCCCAACCCAGGTCACAAGCACCTAGTTAGATCCCAAATAGCAAAACAGATTCAATGCCGCTTATCCTAGGAATATGCAGTGGATTTCCCCAAACCATCTCAATAATGGCATATGGATGTCTCTTTTAGTAAATTATCCAAATCATTTTAAAAACTACATATTCCGGCAACGCATTCCAGGTGCACTTGTTTTTCCATATCTCAACAGTTGGCTCCTGGCAGTTTTGTCCTTGGATCTAATGCTCCACCAATCACAGCCAGAACCTATTTATAAATGCTAGGGCCATATGGCATCTATCTTGTGTGTGGTCCTTTTTGCTCATTTCAAGTTAACGAAGTCACATTGAGAATTAAAGCATATCAGCCTGATCCACCAAGATGTTCCCTTCTTCTTACCTAAAACTGTGCTCCTATGGTAGACCAAAGAAGTCACCTTGTTCCAGGGACTTTCATATATGCCCCAGTAGCAGCACTCTATGCTCATCACACATGGTTCAAACTCTAGGTGAGGAGCTATCAGTATGTGACACAGGCCAGACAGTTTCTAGATACCGTGTTTCCCTGAAAATAAGAAGTCCTAACATGATTTTTTAAGATGCTCTTAATAAGCCCTACCCCAAAAATAAGCCCTAGTTAAGATCGACCCCTGAAGCCCCTCCCGAATGACCCTGACACTCCCGGACTCCATCCCTGACACTAGTGTTGCCCGATTCACTGGCGGCGGCACTTTCTCCCCCCCCCCCCATGTGCAGTGTCTTTCCTCCCCTTTCACGCATCCCCTTGTGCAGCATCTTTCTATCCCTCCCTCCCATCCCCCTGCGCAGAGGAACCCCGCCAACCCCGCCCACTGTGATACTGACATACCGTACCTCCGAGACCTCCAAAAACAACAGTGGCAGCAGCACTCTGAGCAAGTGATGCAGCAGAGGGAATGCCCTGGCGGGAAAGGCTACAAAGCAGCCCGTTCAGAGTGCTGCTGCCGCTGCTGTTTTTAGAATCCTTGAAGTGGAGATATGTTAGTGTCACAGTGGGAGGGTTGGCGGGGTTCTGCTGCACAGGGGGATGGGAGGGAGGGGAGGAAAGATGCACATGGAGGGGGGAGAAAGGAAAGAGGAAGAATTGGGGTGGGGGAGATGATTGTTGTACATGAAAAAAAAATAAGACATTCCCGAAAATAAGCCCTAGTGCGTTTTTTGGACCCCCAAATTAATATAAGACACTGTCTTATTTTTGAGGAAGCATGGTATCAATCATCCAGAATTGAGAGCAATATTTTCAGTGTTGTGCAAAGTACTTGGTCAAAGTCCTTAAGTAAAAGTACAAATAATTATTTCTTAATACTTAACTCTCCCTTTTACAAAACCGCAGTAGTGGCTGCCCTGCAGCAAACGCTCCATCACCCATTAAATCCCTACGGGTGTCGGAGCGATTACTTGAGGAGCAGCAGCTACAGTGGATCTGTTTAAGGAGCCCTAAGTAAAACTGCAGCGAAGAAAATATTTGAAATTTTACTTAAGTGAAAGTAAAAAAAAGTTATGTAATACTTTATGAGTAAAAATAAAAGTGCCATAGGTACAACAAATGCAGCTATTAACATTTTTATCCCAACAGATTTATTGTTCTACAATTCAATCACTTTGCTTTTAATAAGATAAAATGTTGAAAATAATGATGGTTTATTAACTTGATATTCTACGTAACACGAAATGTGCCAAAGTGATTTACAATGACAGGAGAAAGGGGACTTGTATGCTGCTTTTTTGTGGCTTTGGTATGTCAAAGTTGACATTCAAAGCAGTGGGCGCTGGAGGATGAAGTGACTTGCCCAGGGTCACAAGGAGCTGCATTAGGATCTGATCTCACAACCTCTGGGTGCAGCTCTTCCAGTTAGCCACACCTTACAGTATATAGTAAGGAGGAAAAAAAAAAAAAACAGTACATAAAAATTATTAATAAAACATCAAATAAAAAAAATAAAAAATCAGTTCCCGTTACATATCAGATTTTACAAAAAACAAACACCTTACTAAAATGCTGGTAAAGAAACAGGTTTTAACAGCTTTACAAAAGCTGAAGTAGCTAGATATTTCAGCAATTTATATTTAGCTAAAGTGTTCGACATTGAGGGGCCAAAGTAGCAGAAAGCTCTTTTCCCGGTAGTTATCAAACTGACCTGTGCCAAAGAAGAAAATTGCAATGACTGTCACTGTTAAGAATGAAGAGAAAACCAAAAACAACTCTGTGGAGTGACGATGTTCCTAAAAGGACTTTATTTGAAAGTGTCAAAGTTCCAAAGGTCCACTGAAATCATCCACATAAAAGTAAATCATCCACATAAGAGCCTTAAAGGACCTGGTCCGCGAGGGATACAGGACCCAACATGGTCCGCGTTTTGACAAAAAGTCTTCTTCAGGGGTCCCTGGGGGTCCTATAAAGGTGAGTACGTGGGAAACAATTGTGTGGTGAGCCGGAAGTGAGACACTGCTTGTGTTTGCAACATTCTAGAGCTCAGACTGTGATGTCATAATGCCTCATTCCACCAATGCCTAAGCTCCGTCCTCATCTGCACAAGCCTCAAACACTTTAAAATCCTAAGTAGCAAAAAACAAAAGGAATTGACCCCAAAATATCCACAAAGAAGAAAATCCAGAGAAAACCAAAAAAGCTCTGTGGAGTGACGATGTTCCTAAATGGACTTTATTTGAAAGTATCAAAGTTCCAAAGGTCCACTGAAATCATCCACATAAAAATAAATCATCCACATAAAAGCCTTAAAGGACCTGGTCCGCTAGGGATACAGGACCCAACACGGTCCGCGTTTCGACAAAAAGTCTTCTTCAGGGGTCCTTGGAGGTCCTATAAAGGTGAATATGTGGGAAACAATTGTGTGGTGAGCCGGAAGTGAGACACTGCTTGCATTTGCAATGGAAAGGGGAGGAGCCTGCAGTTTCATCATGTCTGAAAGATATATAGGAGCACCCAGTTTAAAAGCTTTAGACATAAAGCACATTATCTTGAACGAACCCTTTGGTGAAATACAGCAACCGATGCGGTTCAAACAAGACGGGTGAAACACAATCTGTTGGGGGTTCCCATCAATTAAGGCCCTCTTTTACTAAGGTGCGCTAAGCATTTTAGCACGCGTGTAGCATCGCATGCACCAACCCCTAATGTGTCCATAGGACAACATGCACGCGCTAAAAAGCATAGCGCACCTTAGTAAAATGGGGTAAATGTGCAGCAGTGATTTGAACCAGTCGGTAACTCCAGACTGAATGATTGCCTTAAAACAAAGTTACAGTAGTCGAGTCTATTTGTAATGAGAGTGTGGACTACCTTGATCTACCGTATTTTTTGCTCCATGAGATGCACTCTCCCCTCCCCCCCCCCCCACCAATAGTGGGTGGAAATGTAGGTGCGTCTTATGGAGCGAATATACCCTCTCTTCCCCCCAGGTACCTTTATTTAATTCCTGCGGTCCAGTGCTGGGTTTCCGCCAAGGGCTGCACGTGCTGTCAGACTTCAATTTAGCAAAACAAACTATGACTTCCTTCAGGGCGATGACACCGGCTCCCGCCTTTCCTTAGTGGACCCCGCCTAGGAACTGCTCTGCCAATCAGACGGAGAGCAAAGGCCTCCCGGGCGCCTCAGGCTTCTCATTGGCTGCATCCGGCGACTAGAGCGCCAGTTGATGCAGCGCACCATCAGCCTTGCAGAGCGTGAGTATTTGTGGGAGACTTGGTGCACGAAAGAGGGTTCTGAGGGGCAGGGAGCAAATGGCGCAAGGGTGAGTCCATCACTACAACCACCTATGTGGCAAATGGCTAAGGCTCAGGAAGGGTTGGTGTCCTTATGAGACAACTATGTTTGGAATCGTGAATATTCATGAAAAATGCTTAAGAATTCCTTTGTTAAGTTTGGGGCTCTCTTTATACGGTTTGAAAAGTATTGTGCCTTGGCTTTCCATAAGTGGTAATTGTAGTCTCTTAATTTAAGTTTATAACATTGGAGATCAGTCTCAGATTTTATCTTTCTCCAGATTCCTTCCCATTTTTGTAATTGGTTCTTCAGAAGACCTAATCTACTATTATACCTTGACCGCCAGAATTTAAAAAAAAGGGAGGGGGGAACTGTCTGTCTACCTGCCACTAGACCTGCCCTGTCCCTTGTCCCGGCCTACCACGAAACCACCAGAAGGGGGGGGGGGGGACAGGGTACATACACCATTTGTTTCAGATTTTTTTTTCTTGGTTTTTCCTCCTCTACACTAGGTGCGTCTTATGGTCAGGTGTGTCTTATGGAGCGAAAAATATGGTAATTAGATTTGTCCATATGCTTTAATTGCTTGATCATACATGATTTAACTACCTCGTTGATCTGTAAATTAATAAGGTAGTTAAATCATGTTTCTACCAGCTACATATGATTAAGAAGTTAAAGCTCCTTTTGGACAAATCTAAATTGATCAAGGTAATCCATGCTCTCATTGACTTCTATAATTCTTTGTCTCAAGGTATCACTCAAACCGGAGTTAAATGATTGCAGTTGATCCAAAACACTGCTGCACATTGAATTGCTGGAAAAAAAGACGACAGCTCATGTTTTACCTATCTTGTTCAAACTGCATTGGTTGCTGATTTCACTTGTCACTCATTCGATTGTACTTGTGAGCTATTATTAAACCTCCACCTCTAACAAAGGTGTTCAACAGCTGCACTGGCAGAAAATGGAAAGTTCCTTCAAATCAGGCCAGGCTGCAATATTACTGATGTCTTCTGACTGGGTATACAGATACTAGAAACATAATGGCAGATAAAGACCAAATGGCTCATCCGCAGCATCCACTACTATCTTCTCCTCTCCCTATTGGCTAAGGCTCTTAACATTTGCATCTCCTCTTTCTATAGGCCAAGGCTCTTTACACCTGCATTGTGATGTCATAGAGCTTTATGATTAAAGATACATAGAAACCTGAAGGCAGATAAAGGCCAAATGGCCCATCCAGTCATAGTAGATGACGGCAGATAAAGACCCAAATGGTCCATCTAGTCTGCCCAACCTGATTCAATCTAAAAATTTGTTGGGGTTTTTTTTTCCCCTTCTTAGCTATTTCTGGGCAAGAATCCAAAGCTCTGCCCAGTACTGTTCTTGGGCTCCAACTACAGAAGTCTCCGTCAAAGCTCACTCCAGTCCATCTACACCCTCCCAGCCATTGAAGCCCTCCCCAGCCCATCCTCCACCAAACGGCCATATACAGACACAGACCGTGCAAGTCTGCCCAGTACTGGCCTTAATTGTTCAATATTTACTATTATTGTCTGATTCTAAATCCTCTGTGTTCATCCCACGCTTTTTTGAACTCTGTCACCATTTTCCTCTCCAACGCCTCATTCGGGAGCGCATTCCAGGCATCCACCACCCTCTCCGTAAAGAAGAATTTCCTTATGTTGCTCTTGAGTCTCCCACCCCTCAGCCTCAAATTATGCCCTCTGGTTTTACCATTTTCATTTCTCTGGAAAAGCTTTTGTTCTACGTTAATACCTTTCAAGTACTTGAACGTCTGAATCATATCTTCCCTGTCCCTCCTTTTCTCCAGGGTATACATATTTAGAGAGGGAAGTCACTCAGTCCTCCATAGCCCCAGGTACGTTAGCTAGATTGTGAGCCCATCGGGACAGAGAGGGAAAATGCTTGAGTACCTGATTGTAAAACCGCTTAGATAACCTTGATAGGCGGTACATAAAATCCTAATAAAACTTGAAACTTGAATATGGGGTGGGGGATGATCTAATTGCTCTCCATGAGTATCTCATATTGCATTGTTTGAAAGGTTCGATTGCCTAAGAGAATGCATCTCTGAATAGAAAAGTCTTTAAATCTTTCTTGAAAATATGGATTGAGGTCTGGAGTCTCAGATTGCTAGGTAGCAGATTCCGAAGCTCAGGGCCCTGAACTAAGAAAATGGAATTACGTGAATGATCAAGAAATATCTCTCCGAATGAAGGAACTACTAGCCGATTTTGATTGAGAGATCTTAGTGTTCACGGAGCAGTGTAGGGTGTAAGATACTTATTAATAAATAAGACTTCCAGTTCAAAAGCCATTAGTCCTGGGGGAATCTATGCTTTTTTATTTACAGTATTTACTGGATATACCATACTTCATATATGAGACAACAAAGTGATTTATAAAAGAAAAAGCCTTGAACAGTATAAAAACAGCATTGAGTGCAATGTTAAACATGAACACTGACAGTGGATTAACAACATGAACCTTAAGAAAATGACATCATCGTGAAGGACGGAAGAGATAAATGAATACAAAGGTTAAGGTTAAAGCACCACTGAGATAAATCATTCGCCTTTTGAGTCACTGGAATCCTCACCACTAAAGTGTTTCAAGTAGCAGTTGATTTAGCCGGAAAGGTCCGTCAACGTTGTGCTCATGACATATGAGCCTTATACTCATTCAATTCTATCAAGGTAGGGCAGTTTATTTATTCATTTCTTCCATTTGTGCAACGCACATACCTATACAAGCTCTTGGCGACATTACAGAGGAAAGGGTTAGAAGAGGGTAGGGAGGACAGGAAGATACACGAGGAGAAGAGGATACAAGTGATTAGGTGCCAAATAGATGAGTTTTCAGTTTCTTCTGGAATTTGATTAGGTTCCATCCTGGTCATTTCAGTAAGGTCATTCCAAGTTTTTACGCCTAGAAAGGTGAACATGGAGTGGAAAGCGCGCTTGTATTGTAGATTTTTTGTGGAAGAGAGATTTAGAATTATTCTGTTGAGGGTTCTGCGGGAAGTAGACCATGCCTTGGAGAAGAGCTGGATGAGAGGAGCGGCGGAGTTTCCGTAAAGTATATGGTGAATGAAGTTTTGAAGGTTATTCATGACGGGATGGGTAGCCAGTGCAGTTGCCTGATGAAGGCTGTAATCGAGTCATATTTTCTCAGGTTGAAGATGAGTCTGACCGCAGTGTTTTGGATGAGTTGCATTTTGTGAATCAGAGTGGTGTTGATTCCCATGTAGATGGAGTTGCAGTAGTCCAGTTGTGGAAGTATCAGCTGTACAACTAAGGCAAAGTGGTGTTGGTGAAAGAATGGCCTGATTGTTTAGAGATACATCTTAAGTTCCCACAGAAAGTAATCATGCTTTTTCCACAATGAATAGATACTATTGTATTTATTATGCCGCTTGTACATAAGTATTCAGCGTTTTACAAAAACTAGAACGTTAGGGCACATTAAGTTTCCCTTACCGTCCCAAACTTGCTCACAATCTAACTAAATTGCCTAGGAGAAAATATTATTTGAATAAAAAAGGGAAACTCCCCCCAAATATCAGAATATTGGAACATTGAATGGTTAAGCTCTGGAACGCGTTGCCAGAGAATATGGTAAGAGCAGTTAAAGTAGCTGGTTTTAAAGAAGGTTTGGACAAGTTCCTGGCAGAAAAGTCAAGAGTCGGCTGTGGGATGGTAGCATGGAATGTTGGTACTATTTAGGTTTTTGCCAGGTACTTGTGACTTGGATTGGACTCCGCAAAGACGGGATGCTGGGCTAGATGGGCCATTGGTCTGACCCAGTAAGGCTAATCTTATGTTCTTGTGTGAGCAAATTATAGGACAGTCAAGCCATTGTGACATCACTGTTGTTGGCTCTTAGGCACTGGTGGAATGAGGCTTTATGACATCACAATCTCAGCTCTAGAATGTTGCTACTATTTGGGTTTTTGCCAGGTACTTGTGACTTGGATTGGACTCCGCAAAGACGGGATGCTGGACTAGATGGGCCATTGGTCTGACCCAGTAAGGCTAAGCTTATATTCTTAGTAAATAAGTAAATGTCTAAGTTGCATTTACAAATAAAGGATTGAAAATAAAAGAAGCAGAAAAATAAACAAATGCAGTAGTATTTACTACCTTTTACCTGAAGCCTTATATAACCATGCACACAAGAAAGCCCTCCATACATTGAATTGTAAATTAGTTCTAACTTTTTACCTGAAAAAGACAGTTTACCAAAGGTCTGTGCAGGTCGTTCCAGAAGCATTCTCGTATATCAAAGCGAGCTTCCCCATAGGAAGTAAGGGAAACTCGCTTGATTGGTTCCACATCCCCACCCCACCCCATCCCCAAAAGACCCCCACCTCCGAGGCCACCGGTGCACTTCCACCCCACCCCCGGAAACCGGAATTGCCTACCCAAAACCCTTACTGCGATCTGGTACCTGCACGCAGCACCAACCCACAGGACGTGCCGGTGCCGGAAGAGCCTGCCTTTTGCCGCTGATCTCTGCTAAGCTGGGCCTTGAGCATCTGCGCATGCTCAAGGCCTTCTGGCTCCCGCTTTTTCCAAGAATCTCATTAGAATCTCAGAGAGCGCGAGAGCAAAATGTAGCTATCGGCTAGGAGCATACTTTCATCATTCATAATTCTGGTACAATCCCTTATACTGAGCCAATATGTCTATTGTAGTATAGCCTATCTGGCAATTTCCCAGAAGAACTTGCAACGATGACAACTGGTGCAAAATGCGGCGATCAGGCTGATTTTGGGTCTGAAGAAGTTCGACCGTGTAACTCCTTCCTACCGACTCCTGCATTGGCTGCCGATGGAGGCACGTGTGAAGTTTAAATTTGGATGTTTCTGCTTCAAGGGACTTTTTGGCCTAGTCCCCAGATATATAACCGACCTTTTCTCTTTCTCAACCAATCGACTTAAGAGAAGCTCAAACTTGAATTTTGTTTCTCCACCGGTTAAAGGATGCAAATTTAAAAGACACCATCAATATCTCTTCTCTTATCAGGCAGCATTATGGGGTAAAGACCTGAAACAATTACTCATGCTTGCGAATACTTAATGGAGAATTTAGAAGACACCTAAAAACCATATCTGTTCCTAAAATACGTAGGCAGCTGCACTTCACAATCTTTCCCCACAATAGCTGACCGCTAAATCTTAACCCTTTCAGGACCATAAGGATCGTAGGCCAATTTTTGTGGTTTGACGACATTTTTATGGTAAAAAGGGCTTGCAGATGCCAAAAAATTGATTTGTTTTGTGAAATATCATTATTTTTATTTAAAAAAATCACACTTCTGGCTTATGGACAGTGTGGCAAGTGAATCTTCTCGTCAATCTGGCAACGACGCTAATGAATGAATGTCGGAACCAGTTTGTTTACATAAAGGCAGTATCATATGGAATCCGTACATATCAAATTTAGAACTGTAGACTATCCCAATCAAAATTGATAGGATTTTAAAGTTATGGGACAAATAGGTCCCTTGGTCCTGAAAGGGTTAACTCTGTTAGTACTACTCAATCTGTAACATTTTTAATCATTGTAAACCGCATAGAACTTCACGGTCCTGCAGTACATAAACTGTTATTATTATTATTCAATTCTAAGAATATAAGAATAGCCATCTAGCCCAGTATCCTGCTACCTCATTTCCCCCCCCCCCCCCTGAATCGGGCAGCACTAATTACACTGGAACTGGCCCTTTTGAAATGGAAAAACAAGCTCCGGGTTGAAGGGGTTATAAGATGAGGGTGAAAAGGGATAGATACAGGAGTAGTCTAGGGTAATGTTTATGAATGAATGCATGAAGAAGCCTTCCTACTGAGGTGATGGCAAGGATAGTATTTGAATTCAAGAAGGAATGGGAGAAACTCAGATGATCTCTTAAAAGAGGAGGTTATTGTAGAGCATAGTAGCCGGTGTAAATGGGCAGACTGGATGAGCTGTATGGTCTTATCTGTTATTGTTTTCTCTGTATTTAAGCTGTAGGAAAGCTTTTTTAACTGGAGTAATTCAACACATCTGTAATTAACTTTCAAGAGCTAGGCCTAAGAAGTAGAGCTTAGGAAAATCTCCCTTCATTAGATCAGCTTTCACTGCTGCTTGACTTTCACCATTGCTTGACCTTCACTACTGCTTGGCCTTCACCATTGCCTGACCACTGCTTCACCACTGCTTGATCTTCAACCCCAACCCCCCATACACACCTAATTTTGTGCTGAGCCCTTCGGAGATTGAAGAGGCAACTCTCAGTCTCGGTCAAAAGCGTGTGATGACAAAGGCGCGCCGACAACTGAGCGCAAGGCGGAAGCGCGCCGAATAAAAACAGTATTTTAAAGGGCTCCGACAGGGGGTGGGGGAACCCCCCCACTTTACTTAACAGAGATCGCGCCAGCGTTGTGGGGGGTTTGTGGGGTTGTAACCCCCCACATTATACTGAAAACTTCACTTTTTCCCTAAAAAAGAGGGAAAAAGTTAAGTTTCCAGTAAATGAGGGGGGGGTTACAACTGTTTTTCTACGGCGCGCTTCCGCCGTGCGCTCAGTTGGTCTGCGCTGGGTTGTCGTCGCGCGCTTTTGTCTATGAACCCTCAGTCTCAGTTATGCAGAAAGACATGATCATGAAGACCAGCAGCTAACTTCATGCTCCCCACTGGAAGGGGAGCTTTTGAATGCTGCCTGCCCTGCCCTGTGATTCATTGCTCTGTGTTTTGGGCCTGTTCTTATTTATGTCACCAGTAAGCTGCTGCATGCTGTGAATTTACACACGTTCCCTGGCTGTAGCTTGGGAAGAACAAGTTTCCCGTAAGATTTAGAGCCACAATGCAGCAAGAGAAGGAAGGAGTCGGTGAGTGCTACTATTGATCATTTCTATAGGGTTACTAGGCGTTCACAACGCTGTACACATTATATGCAGGCACTGCCTCTGTCCCTAGTGGTAGGGTTGCCATATGGCTCCAGAAAAAGAGAGGACGGATTGAGACATCCGGGTTTTACTTTCACTGAAAACAATGGAAGTAAGGACGACAGATGGAGACGTCTGGGTTTTATTCCCACTGAGAGCAATGGCAGTAAAACCCGGATGTCTCAATCCGGCCTCCTTTTTCTGGAGCCATAGGGTGACCCTGCGTGGGCTCACAGCAAGTGTGGATAAGACAATTGGAGAAATGAGAGGGAGAGGCAGAATGGACAAAAAGCAGACAGTGACCTTAATTATTGGAGTCTCGTATTCAGATTTGCTTAATTGTCCTTTCAACTATGATTAATCGGGGCAGTTTACAGAGTTGGTTAGAAAACGAAAGAAGAAAAACCAGCAATCAACATAAATGCATTAATTACATAGTATGGATATCTTAAAAGATAACATTACCATAAATATAAATAAAAGTAAAATACTGCATAATTAGAGTAGGCGTAGAACATAGTATTAATGAAATACTATGTTAAGAAAAGGACTTGGAGAGATTAATACCCTTATCTATAGGTCTTAGAACAAGGCAGACAAGCTCACGTCAAATAAGCACATTTTTTGTGGCCGTTTTAAAACCAGGGCAAATATAGAGCCTTCGAAGTCCAGAGAACACTATGGCACCTGTTTTTCTAAGGTGCGCTAATCGCTAACGCGTGTCTGTTAGTCTATGGACGCATTAGCGTTTCACGAGCGCTAATCAGTTAGCGCACTTTAGGAAAACGGGGGGTATGTTGCATACTGTCTTAAAATGGATCCCCAAAGGAGAAGGATTAGAACGGAATGATAGATGGGTGGAAGGTTAAGATAATTGGCTAAGTAATGGGGGGGGGTCAGGGGGTCGTGTCGGATGAACCACAAGTAGAAACCAATATTTTAGGGGTCCTTTTATTAAGGTGCGCTAACTGATTTAGCGCACACTTAAGATTAGTGCGCGCTAAATGCTAAGACATCCATTATTATTCCTATGGGCATCTTAGCTTTTAGCCCCCTTAACGAAGTAGGCAATGGGTAATCTATACTGAGTGTACCGTAAGGGGTTCACCTGAAAACTCCTTTGAGCAACTTCAGTGCAGCGCTTCGAATAATTTGAAATTGTTGCAGCCACAATGACGTGGTAAATGATGGCAAATCCACAATGAGTATGCATGAGAGTAATTTGTATGCAAATCTATCATAAGAACATAAGAATAGCCTTATGGGTCAAAGCAATGGTCCATTTAGCCCAATAGCTCATCTTCACCGTGGCCAATCCAGGTCCCTAGTACCTTGCAGAAACCCAAATAGTAGCAATATTCCGGGACCTTCACCAATATAATGGGAAATTTGTCATAATTATATTGTGTGAACCTGCATTTATTGATTTTTGGCAATTCTAACAGTACAACTATCCTGCTACCAAATCATAACAAGGTGAAACGTGCAGTTGAACTTTGGGCTCGTTGGGCAGACAAGATGTGAATTTTTTTTTTTCAGTTCAAACTGTTTATTAGCATTTAAGTAGTACAGTAAACAAGGAACACAACCAACAAGGTAAGTTCAAGCAGAACAATAGTAATGCAATAACAGATTATCATCTATCAGGATAGCCGGGTGCAGACAGCGCATTACTGAAAATCGAGAAAATATGCAAAAAGGAAAAAATGAAATATCATACACTAAGCAAAAATAATGAGAAATAATAAATGACCATTCAGCTACAAAAACCAGAGACAGCAATGAGAATTCTTATCATAGAGGGGCATAATCGAAAGGGACGTCTAAGTCCGTTTAAGTCCATCTCGCAAGTCGTCCAAAGTAAAAAACAAGACACATTCGAAAAATACGTCCAACTTTTTTTTTGTTTCGAAAATCATCTAATTATACGTCCTGCCGATCTGATCGTCCAAGTCACTAAATCGTCCATATTTATACCACATTTTCGTCCAACTTTTCGTCCAAGTCAAAAATGCCTAGAACAAGCCCTGTTGGATGTGGGAGGGGTCTGCAAAGTGATGGACAGAACACCCAGACATGCCACCTAAATAGTGGGGTACCTTACAGGGCACTGCTTTGAACTTCACAAAAAGGGTATCATGTCATCATCTCAGTACACCTCCCATATAGGTTACGGTGAGCTCCCCCAAACCACCTCCAGAATCCCCTAGACTCACTTAGCCCTTATGGCTGCAGGAGCCACTTATATGCCAGTAAAAAAGGGTTTTGGGGGTGTATAGGGCAGTGAACATGTTTAAGTATCAATGCAGTGATTACAGGGGCTTATGAGCATGGGTCCTCCTCTCTATGGGTCCCTAACCCACCCCCAAGACGTCTTAAGCCACTTCTGTGCTGGATGACTAGACTTTCCTTTGCCAGGCTGCCAGGTGATGATGGTCTGGAGGCTGAATTTTAAAGATGTGATTAATATTTTTATAGGGGTAGGGGGGGGTCGGTGATCACTCGGGTATTGTGTGGGGATCTGTGTTATGTGTTTTCAGTGCTTATCTGGTGAGTTTAGGTGGGTTTTTGTGACTTAGACCATGTTTTACATGACATCAGAGGAGGGGCGGGACCGCAGCAGAGGAAACAGCTCAAAGCACTGCAGTGCAAAGAGCTGTAACCGCGATCTTCGGCTGAAGCTGTAAGGTAAACGGTTCGGGGAGGCCAGGGGGTACATGGAGGCATTCCTGGGGTGGGGGTGCGCAGTCTTTTTTTTGGGGGGGCAGTCCTTCAGGGAGGCCAGGAGGGAAGCCGGCGCAGCACTTCCCAACTGACCCTCCCTCCTCGCCCTCTAAAACAGGTGCGGCAGCGGCCAGCAAGAGCAGCGCTGCCGCTCCTGCTTTAAGAGGCGAGGGGAGAGGGACCAAATCGGGAAGCCAATTTTTTAAAAATTTATATCGATTCGAATTGATTCACCCAAAGTGAATTGGTGAACCGATTCAAATTGTGAATCAGGCAGCTCTAATCTGTACTTGCAACTCTATTGACGTATGAGGAAAGACTGGAAGCCCTGAATATATATACCCTAGAACAGGGGTAGGCAATTCCGGTCCTCGAGAGCCGGAGACAGGTCAGGTTTTCAGGATATCCACAATAAATATGCATGAGATAGATTTGCATCTCAAGGAGGCAGTGCATGCAAATCCATCTCATACATATTCATTGTGGATATCCTGAAAATCTGACTTGGCTCCGGCTCTCGAGGACCGGAATTGCCTACCCCTGCCCTAGAAGAAAGGAGGGACAGGGGAGATATGATTCAGACATTCAAATACTTGAAAGGTATTAAAGTAGAACAAAATCTTTTCCAGAAAAAGGAAAATGGTAAAACCAGAGGACATAATTTGAGGTTGAGAGGTGGTAGATTCAAAAGCAATGTTAGGAAATTCTACTTTACGGAGAGGGTGGTGGATGCCTGGAATGCGCTCCCGAGAGAGGTGGGGGAGAGGAAAACGGTGACGGAGTTCAAAGAAGTGTGGGATGAACACAGAGGATCTAGAATCAGAAAATAATAGTAAATATTGAAGAACTGGGAAGATTTGCACGGTCTGTGTCTGTATATGGCCGTTTGGTGGAGGATGGGCTGGGGAGGACTTCAATGGCTGGGAGGGTGTAGATGGGCTGGAGTAAGTCTTAACAGAGATTTCGGCAGTTGGAACCCAAGCACAGTACCGGGTAAAGCTTTGGATTCTTGCCCAGAAATAGCTAAGAAGAAAAATAAAAAAATTAAATTGAATCAGGTGGGGCAGACTGGATGGACCATTCGGGTCTTTATCTGCCGTCATCTACTATGTCGCTATGTTATTGAATGTCCGTGTCAAACTGAACTGTCCATTGTAACTTCCTGGGTAACCGACCCAACCTCTTGCAATGTAATCCAACCTTGAACTGAATAGATAAAGGCGGAATAGAAAATCTGATTAACATAATATTGAACACCTCCCCCATGGGAGGAAAGAAGAGAGCAAGAAGTACACTGCAAGATGGCATAAGGGGAAGGGAAGTGCCATCAGAGATTTACACCTTCCCTACTTCCTTCCTAACCATCAGCAGGTGAATACGGTTGGCGAAAAAAAAAAGGACAGAAAGGAGCAAAGCTGAATCCAAGATAAGATGATGAAATTCAGTTCTAGCAAAAAGAGCTCCGCAGCATTTTTATATAACCCAGGGAAGATTTAATAACGCGCAGACTGAGTTCATCTCACATGCAAGATATTCAGCTTAAAGTGGTTAAGCCAAATAGATTAGTTTGATACCCTTTGCTCTGACCTCATTTGCTGTATTAATACCAATTGCCAAAGGGAAGAAAGAACACGGTTACTGTGAACTTTATCATTCATAGGTCACCTAAACTAGAGCGTCACATGGCGAGCTACATGAAACCCTAATGAATCCACTCATAAGTATGAAGTAGACATCTGAGATGATCAGAGACGATGGGATACAAAGGAGGTCACAGAATCAGCTGTAATTGTTTTGCTCAGAAG
The DNA here is from genome assembly GCF_902459505.1 of Geotrypetes seraphini. Classification (NCBI taxonomy): domain Eukaryota; kingdom Metazoa; phylum Chordata; class Amphibia; order Gymnophiona; family Dermophiidae; genus Geotrypetes; species Geotrypetes seraphini. The sequence continues at coordinate 18,866,486 of NC_047085.1, forward strand.
AGCATAAATTCAGGCCTCCCCATCCAAGCCCTTTCCTGTAACCAGTAAGCTGTTGATAAGTACAATTGACAGTATACTGGGAACGTTTGTGCAAGACCACCGAGTAGCAAACTGATCTGACTTCATGCTTGCTGTGCATTTTTAAGGGGCTGCGAAAGCAAGAGACAAAGATGGAAAATTTCCATTGAATAAGGTCTTCATTAAGATGCGTTGGAGTAGGGTAATAATTTCCATAGCTGTTTCCCTGAATACAGTGGTGTCATGGAAAGTTTCCCTTAGCCCTGCACAAAGTATGCACAGACTTCTGTAATGCATACATGTAAGCTGTACTGTGAGGAGGCATTCTCCTTATCTCAAGAAAGATATAGTGGCGCTAGAAAAGGTTCAAAGAAGAGCGACCAAGATGATAAAGGGGATGGAACTCCTCTCATATGAGGAAAGACGAAAAAGGTTAGGGCTCCTCAGCTTGGAAAAGAGAAGGATGAGGGGAGATATGATTGAAGTCTACAAAATCCTGAGTGGAGTAGAATGGGTACAAGTGGATCAATTTTTCACTCCGTCAAAAATGACAAAGACTAGGGGACACTCGATGAAGTTACAGGGAAATACTTTGAAAATCAATTGGAGGAAATATTTTTTCACTCAGAGAATAGTTAAGCTCTGGAACGCATTGCTGGAGGTTGTGGTAAGAGCAGATAGCGTAGCTGGTATTAAGAAAGGTTTGGACAAATTCCTGGAGGAAAAGTCCATAGACTGTTATTGAGAAAGACATGGGAGAAGCCACTGCTTGCCCTGGATTGGTAGCATGGAATGTTGATACTTCTTGGGTTTTGGCCAGGAACTAAGGACCTGGGTTGGCTACCATGAGAACAGGCTACTGGGCTTGATGGACCATTGGTCTGACCCAGTAAGGCTCTTCTTATTTTCTTATGTTCTTATTCAAGTTCACGTTTCAAGGCAGCGCTATCCTGAAGGCGTAGAGGGGTTCTCATACAACCAGCAGTTGGACGTATCCAATCCAGGGCCTGCATGTCAGGCCAAATACCAGGAAAGTAGGTTCCATCACTAGTTGCACTCCATGCCGGAGCTAACAGGAGGAACTGAAATATAGAGTGAAACTGAATTAAAAGTCAAGGAAGATGGAGCTGAAAATAAAGCAGGATTATTATATTTTATTTACTTATTTTATTCACTTTAATTTCTAATTGTTGAGTTAACAGAAGGCAAGGGAGACGTCCTATCAACCAATAATGAAGTCTTTATTTTCGAATAAAGACTATGGGGTCCTTTTACTAAGGTGTGCTAGCGTTTTAGTACACGCGTGCTAACGTATCCATTATATTCTACGGACGTGTTCGCGCATGTTAGCATTTAGTGTCCTAAATCGGCTACCATACCTTAGTTTACTAAATTATCCTTGTAGTATCCCAAGATGAGGTGTTCTTCTATTGCCCGATTGTTAAGATTTGGCCTGAAATTTGGCAGCTAAAATTGAATGCTAAGAAACGCAAGGTCATGCATTTGGGCTGCAAAATCTTGAGGGAACGATACAGAAGAGCGGGACTTGGGTGGGATTGTATGTGATGATCTTAAGGTGGCCAAATTTAGAATATTGTGGGCAATTCTGGAGGCCGCACCTTCAAAAAGATATAAAAAGGATGGAGTCGGTCAAGAGGAAGGCTACTAAAATGGTATGTGGTCTTCATCATAAGGCGTATGGGGACAGACTTAAAGATCTCAATCTGTATACTTTGGAGGAAAGGCGGGAGAGGGGAGATATGATAGAGATGTTTAAATACCTACGTAATGTAAATGCGCATGAGTCGAGTCTCTATCATTTGAAAGGAAACTGCAATAAGAGGGCATAGGATGACGTTAAGAGGTGCTAGGCTCTGGAGTCATCTAAGGAAATACTTTTTTCCAGAAAGGGTGGTGGATGCGCGGAACGGTTTCCTGGAGGAGGTGGTGGAGACACAGACTTTGTCTGAGTTCAAGTGGGCCTGGGATAGGCACGTGGGATCTCTCAGCGAGAGAAGGGGATAATGGTTACTGCGGATGGGCAGACTTGATGGACCATTTTCCTTTATCTGTCGTTATGTTTCTATGTTTCTAATTTGTTAGTTTTAGTGTTTGTGGGGTACATCCTATATATTTCAGTTGATTGTGAGGGAGGTTTCTTTTTACTTTTCATTATATATGATTGAGAGCTGTATATAGGCAAAGTATAACCACCTAAGTGGATGCATGGTAACACCAATACAACAGCTCATGTAAATTGTTCTGTATTATTACACCACTACAGTAGTCAGGCTTTGTGACACCAGCCTATAAGTTCATGTAACCTGCTCAAATTTGACCGTATTCAGTCCTTAGTAGCAATATATAAGCTTTGAATAAGCATAGACAATAATACTTGATCTACCACATATCAAAGAAATATCTATGTGGTTTATAGGAAAGTTATTCTCGGTGATGCACACATAAAGGACAAATGGGCCTTTTTGCCTGCCTAGCCACCTGCACAAGCATGTATAAAAATTGGGTACTTTTTACACTCTTCGAGGAGAAATAAAGTGGTAGTTTTCAGTTAAAGTATTTACAAAGACTACACACATTGAATGTACCTGCAGAGTTTACAAGTGTGCTGGTTACTTTAACCCCTAATCACTAACTATGAATACCCCATTCTATTTATGAAATTTCTCTAATCCTTCGTAAGCCGCATGGCACATCACGGCCCTGCAGCATACGAACTGTTGTTATTATCTTTAATGTTCTTATCATCAGATGTACACTGTTATACTCTGTAATTCGCTGTATGTACAGTTTCTCGTTATTGTAAACCGCCTAGAAGTCGCAAGATTGTTGGCGGTATATAAGAATAAAGTTATTATTATTATTATTATTATATGAGGGACCACTGAACAGTTCTCAGCCCATCCAAGAAGAGAATGATGTGGAGCCGTGAAACTTACAAGTTATTCCACACTTTTCGTTTCAGTGAGGCAAATGCATCTAGCAAATGGGCACAAGTCTAGGGAAACCAAGCCATTGTGACTTCACCGACGAGGTTGGCTCTTAGGCATTGATGGAATGAGGCATGATGACATCACAATAGGAAGGACTGCTGAAAAGTTCTCAGCCCAACCAAGAAGAGAATGATGTGGAGCCATGAAACTTACAAGTTATTCCACACTTTTCTTGACACTTCTAGAAAAGGGATTAAAGGAGTCAAGATCTTTAATCAATCCTTGGTCTTTAAATTCTCTCAACTTAGGAATGATCCCCCTTTTGTTTTAAGGAGTTCTGGTTCGCTTCAATTTTTCCGTAAATCCTTAAAAACTACTCTATTTGCTTAACACTTTGAAAATTAACTCTTTTGAAATTTTGTCATTATCTTGTATAGTTCCTATCTATCAATTGTTAACTCCTCTCTGATTTTATTTAACTGCTGTAAACCGAGTCGAACTTTCTTAGAATGAAGACTCGGTATATAAAGTTAAGTGTTAGATTAGATTAGATCTGTTTCATATCATTTAAATGAAAAGTGTCAAGAAAAGTGTGGAATAACTTGTCAGTTTCATAGCTCCACATCATTCTGTTTTTGGTCGGGCAGAGGACCTTTCAGCAGCCCCTCGTAACTGGATGCTTGTGTCCCTCATAAGAGACTCCCGAGCAGGATTGGCCCTACCACATTTGAGGGAGCATAGCAGGACAGCAACATTTGGACAGCTTTTAAACTAAAAATAGGGGAAAGCTGACAACCGTCCACAAGCATGTTTGTTGTAGAGTATCCTAGGAGGATACTATTGAAACAGAGCTTTTAGGAAATCCCAATAGAGAGATTTCTAAAGCCAGAAGTGTTTAAAGTGAGAGCAGAGTAAAGGATGCAAATTATCCCCATCAACTTCTAAGTACCCTGTAGATGCAGAGGAAAAAAAACAACACCACAATTTGAAGTGTCTGTGGTCCAAATGCTATATAGAAAAGAGTTTTGTGAATGAGCTAACTGGGCATGTTGCATTTAAGTCCACGCTAAGAAAGCTATTGGCTATGCTTTGCAGCTTCAAAGAATACTAATAAAAGTAAAGTGTGTAGTTGACAAAAAAACTGTATGCATAAAATAGCATTCCAGTACCTGCACAAATGTACAGTATATGCATGCAATTTGGTGAATATTTTTGGGTTTGCAAGACATAGATGCCATATGTATCTTGTATGGCTTCCATGTTTGTGTGCATTTTTAGTGCTCAGCCTATTTGCATGTAAATTGCTTATTGTACTGGGGAGCAAAATTTGGGGGTGAAGCTTGCATTAGGAAACCATGTGCTGAACTTCAGCTGTAGCAAGATTAGCGTTTCACCCCTGAGGGCTACAGTATTCCCCCCTGAAATTGCATCATTAAGAACAGTGCCAGTTGTATTTATTTATTCAGTTTTCTATACCAAGGGAGCTCAGAACGGTTTATATTAATTTATTGAGGTACTCAAGCATTTTTCCCTGTCTGTCCTGGTGGACTCACAATCTTTCTAATGTACCTGGGGCAATGGGGGGATTAAATGACTTGCCCAGGGTCACAAAGAAGCAGCGTGGTTTTGAACCCATAACCTCAGGGTGCTAAGCTGTAGCTTTAACCACTGCGTCACTCTAGAAATCCAAATGTAGTAAAAATGATCCAATTGTAGGACAATCCAGCCATTGTGACATCACTGATGAGGTTGGCTCTTATTGGTGGAATGAGGCATTATGATGTCACAATACCAGTTCTGGTTATCAGAGGCTTTTCAGATTATTTATTTATTTAATTTTCTATACCATTCACCCAGGGGAGCTCAGAACAGTTTTGATTAATTTATTCAGGTACTTAAGCATTTTTCCCTGTCTGTCCCAGTGAGAGAACACAATCTATCTGATGTACCTGGGGTAATAGGGGGGGGGGGGGATTAAGTGACTTGCCCAGGGTCACAAGGAGCAGCGTGGATTTGAACCCCCAACCTCTGGGTGCTGAGGCTGTAGCTTTAACCACTGCGCCATGCTCTCAGATAGTTTGCCAGTTGCATGTGTAACTGACACCTGAAATATATAAAATTATCTCCCTTGGTAGGTTTATGGTGAGGAAAAACATTTCTTAGGGTGCTGCTCTCAGTGCCAGGTGATGAAGTCGGCATTCGCAAATTTATCGCAGAATGAAACATTTCTAACGGAAATGTTCTTCCTGGTCGCTTTTCACACCAGCTCAGAAGGCGCATAACGATATGGGTGTTTCTTAAAATCTTGTCCCTCGTGCCATTGTTCCTGTGGATCTAAATGAGGGAAGTGTTTGCATAACAGGGGGTAAAGTGGCCTAGCAAGTTCTAATGCTGGTTTTCAATGCATGCTCAGCTCTAGCCTAAACACCAAAGGAGGAAAGCATGGCCACTTTTATACTGCTAATCTGGTTAACTGACGTGCTAGGTGCTGTGGCTGTTATTGTTTTGCATATGCAATTGTAACAAAAATCTTATACACGAATACAGGATGTCCGGTGCAGTACTTGGAGAAGACTCCCCAAGAAAGAGACTCGGGAGTACTGGTCGACAAGTCAATGAAGTCATCCGCACAGTGCACGGCAGCAGCAAAAAGGACAAATAGAATGCTAGGAATGATTAAGAAGGGGATCACAAACAGATCGGAGAAAGTTATCATGCTGCTGTACCGGGTCATGGTACGCCCTCACCTGGAATACTGCATCCAGCACTGGTCGCCGTACATGGAGAAGGACACAATACTACTGAAAAGGGTCCAGAGAAGAGCGACAAAAATGGTTAAGGGGTTGAAAGAGTTGCCGTACAGTGAGAGATTAGAGAAACTGGGCCTCTTCTCCCTTGAAAAGAGGAGATAGAGAGGGGACATGATAGAAACATTCAAGATACTGAAGGAAATAGACTTAGTAGATAAAGACAGGTTGTTCACCCTCTCCAAGGTTGGGAGAACGAGAGGGCACTCTCTAAAGTTGAAAGGGGATAGATTCCGTATGAATGTAAGGAAGTTCTTTTTCACCCAGAGAGTGGTGGAAAACTGGAACGCTCTTCTGGAGGCTGTTATAAGGGAAAACACCCTCCAGGGATTCAAGACAAAATTAGACAAGTTCCTGCTGAACCAGAACATTCGCAGGTAGGGTTGGTCTCATTTAAGGCACTGGTCTTTGACCTGAGGGCCGCCACAGGAGCGAACTGCTGGGCACGATGGACAACTGGTCTGACCCAGTAGCGGCCATTCTTATGTTCTTATGTTGAAATAAAAATATATATTTAAATATTTGTGGGGCGTGTGTGGCACAGTGGTTAGGGCTACAGCCTCAATACCTTGAGGGTTGTGGGTTGAAATCCCACGCTGCTCCTTATGACCTTGGACAAGTCACTTAATTCCCCATTATCTCTGGTGCCAGACTTTGGCATCCCTAGTGCTGTTAATCACTAGCTTTTAACATTGCTAAAGCCACTCAATTTGTAGCATCTTTTTTTTATGTTCAATCTTTTTTATTAATTTAAATGCAGAGAATGAAAACATTACAAACAGAAAATTGCAGTACAGAACTGTGTCATGAAGTTTCCCTAAAGTATTTGCAATCACAAGAAACAAATCTACAAAGCCATAAGAGGTCAAGAAGTAACTAAAGAGGTACATCACATTATAGGAGTACAATGTAGAGATCATTCAATGCCCAGAGTTAATGCATTTACAACATGTCGAGGATAGGAGCCCATATTTTGTTAAAAGTAATTAAGGAATTCGTCTTCTCAGCAGCTACCTTTTCAAACTTGACATAGAGACATAAGGTGTTCCACCAAACATTTGAGTTCAATGAAGAAGAGTCTTTCCAGTTAGACAAAACGGATTTGAGTGCCAGTTGCATTAGGCAGGATAATAATCTAGATTGATATGTATCTAATTCGTCAGATAGGGCTGAGGGCCCAAAGATTACCACTGAAAAGGAAAGAGGAGAGGTTATAGGCAGAATATCACAAATAATAGACCACACCTGCGACCAATACAGTGTAATATTAGGGCAATGATAGAGCATATGATCAAAGGTGCCTATGTCAATGGCACAAGACCAACATTTATTTGAGTTCTTGCAATCAATTTTTGATCATTTGTAGGGTGTCCAATACGCCCTGTGCAATACGAAGAACATCATTGGGGCCATAGATGAGGATTTAAGAGATTTCCTTGCAGACGACCATATTTGTTTCCAGGTGGTAGGTGTAAATTCAGTATTGATATCGTGCCGCCAGACATCATGTAGTGCTAAGCAGGAGGTGAATTTACTATTTCTTATTATTTGATACCATGCAGAAGCTTCCCTTCGATTCCCACTATATTCGTGACACCACAAACTTAACGAAGGAAGTGTTGAGGACAGGTCAGCGATAGGTTTGCAAGTAGAGATGCAGTGATGTAGCTGCAGCCAGCGGAAAAATTGATGAGCAGGTAGTTGGTATTGAGAGGCTAGTGTCGAAAAAGGTGGTAATTTAGAGGTCTCCATCAGCTGATCCAAAGTCCAAATGCCCCCCCTTGATCCATGACTTCCACTCAATATACTGTCCTTGGATCTCGATAAGTGGATTATTCCAAATTGAAGAATGTAATGTTGCATTCCACTTGGTCTGCGCATGTTCATCAATCGTTTGTATTGCTGTTTTGGTTGAGGAAAGAATGGTATTGTAAGCGGTGGTAGTGTGATGTGCTGTAAAGGGCAAGAATTTCAAGCAAATTTTTGTAATCAATTCATATTCAAGATTTAGCCATGAAGGAGTTTGATCAGGTGGACATTCCAGCAGCCATTTCGACCCTTGTCTAGAAAGAAAGGCCAGGTGATAGTCGTAGTAACTAGGAAAATTCACACCCCCAGCTTCTTTGGTTGCTTTTAGTCTTTTAAATGCGATTCTGGGTGTTTTCTGATTCCAGAGGAATTTGACCAGGATTGATTAGTATACACCTTTTGTGGGAAAAGAAAGGGAATCATGGAGAGAACATAGTTAATCTTTGGTGTTAGAATCATCTTAATAGTATCCAAACGCCCCCACCAGGACAGTTTCAATGGTGACCAGCGTCCTGTCAGTGCGGTAGCAAGAGTGAGTAAAAGATTTGAATTGTAGCTACAAGTTTCATCCAGAGAGGGGCCAAATAGTATTCCCAAATATTTAAGTTTTCTAGGAGCCAATTTGAGGTCGAACTGTTTTAGAGAGTCACAGCATATCAAATTGTTAAGTGGCATAATCTCAGTTTTGGAAATGTTGAGTTTGTAGCCAGAAACCGTGGCATAATCTGCAATGGTGAGAAAAATATTGCGAAGAGAGTCAGGATTGGTATAAAGTAGTACATCGTCCGCGTATGCGGAGAGTTTCGCTTGAAATGCTCCCATTTGGAATCCCTTGATGTTCCTGTTCGACCTGATAGCAATCGGTAGTGGTTCCAAGACTATTTTAAACAGTAAAGGGGAAAGGGGGCACCCCTGTCTGGTTCCACGAGTTGGTCAAAATGGTTCCAACACAGTCATTCATGTGCAGGTTGGTCACTGGGCACACATAAAGAATTCTTATCATGTTAATGAAGGCTTCATTAAATCCAAACCATTTCATCACATGAAATATGAAAGACCATTCAGCACGGTCAAAGGCCTTCTCAGCATCCAATGCCACCGCTACCAGAGGCGTGGAGGAGAACTGTGCTTGATGAATGATGTGGGAGAAAAGCCTTGTGTTGTCAAAGGATAGACGACCATACATTTTACACCGGAGCAGTAAGTAACAATCCTGATGGGGCGAACCAAATCTCCGCTTCTAAGTCTGAGGTAAGTACCCTTATTGCAAAAGAATCACTAGGTGACACTTTAATTCAAATGGATGGCTCACTACAGGAGCTTAGCAAACAGAAAGAGTGGAGAGCTATGTATGTTAACGCACACAGCCTAGGGAATAAATTTCTAGAACTAGAAACAGAAATAGTTAATGCAGACCTAGACGTAGTAGCAATATCCGAAACATGGTTCACAGACTCTCATGTTTGGGATATAACTATACCAGGATACAACCTGCTTCGACAAGACAGAGAGGGTAAGTTAGGAGGAGGGGTAGCACTTTACATCAAAGAGAACATCAAGACAACCAGGATCACGGATGTCAAGTATACTGGGGAATCCATCTGGGTGAACCAGGCCAGAGGCAGAGAAAAATGCCTGTACCTTGGTGTGGTGTACAGACCTCCAAGACAATCGGAGGACAAGGACGCAGAATTAATTGAAGACATTGAGAATATCACCTTACGGGGGGACGTCATTCTGATAGGAGACTTCAACATGCCTGATGTAGACTGGAACACACTCTCAGCGACAACTTGTGATAGCAGGAGGATATTAACGTCCATGAAGGGAGTACGGCTCAAACAAATGGTACTAGAGCCCACTAGGGCCCAGGCCATCCTGGACCTGGTACTTACGAACGGGGAAAGCATCTCGGAGGTCTCGGTGGGAGAAACGCTAGCCACCAGTGACCATAACATGGTATGGTTTAACCTTAAGAAAGGCTTCCCCAGGTCACAAACAAAAACAAGGGTACTCAATTTCCGAGGCACTGACTTCGCACGCATGGGAGATTTCGTCCATCAGACGCTGCAGGTTCAAGAAGTAACTGATAATGTGGAAGCTATGTGGTCAACCTTGAAATCGACCCTTCATGAGGCAACTAAAAGCTACATAAAATCGGTAACCAAACAGCAAAGAAAAAAGAAACCCCAATGGTTCACTGATGAGGTCTCTTACCTCTTCAAAGAGAAGAAAAAAGCATTTCTCTCATACAAACGCATGGGGAAAAAAGAAGCAAACATTGAATACAGGACAAAGTCTGCAGCGGTCAAAACAGCAGTCAGGGAGGCCAAACTTCGAATGGAAGAAACTCTAGCAAAGAACATTAAGAAAGGGGACAAATCCTTCTTCAGGTACATTAGCGACAGGAAAAAGAACACAAATGGGATAGTACGCCTTAGAACGCCAGAAGGGAACTATGTGGAAACAGATTCCGATAAGGCCAAACTACTGAATGATTACTTCTGTTCAGTCTTCACCTGCGAGGCACCAGGGCACGGGCCACGGCTGGAAGCAAAGCAAAGCATGGAAGACCCATTTCAGAATTTTGAATTCACACCAACTGATGTTTACAGAGAACTGTCAAGACTCAAGGTGAACAAAGCCAAGGGACCGGATAATTTGCACCCAAGAGTGCTCAGAGAGCTATGCGATGTTCTGGCGAAACCATTAGCCATGCTCTTCAATCTCTCCTTAGGTACGGGGAGAGTCCCCCTAGACTGGAAAACAGCCAACGTTGTTCCTCTGCACAAAAAGGGTTGCAGAGCAGAGGCTGCGAATTACAGGCCAGTGAGTCTCACACCAATAGTGTGTAAACTCATGGAAACTCTACTTAAAGGTAAATTAGACACGATATTGGATGAGGGAAATCTGAGGGATCCCTGTCAACATGGATTCACTAGGGGCAGGTCATGCCAATCCAATCTTATCAGCTTCTTTGACTGGGTGACAGGAAAGCTAGACTCGGGAGAGTCTCTAGACATAGTGTACTTGGATTTCAGTAAAGCTTTTGACAGTGTCCCGCACCGTAGACTATTAAACAAGATGAAATTGATGGGGTTGGGTGAGAAACTAACTGCATGGGTCAATGATTGGCTGAGTGGAAGACTTCAGAGGGTGGTGGTCAACGGCACCCTCTCTGAGACATCGGAGGTGACTAGCGGAGTGCCGCAGGGATCAGTCCTGGGACCATCCCTTTTCAACATATTCATAGGGGACTTGACCCGGGGGCTTCAGGGTAAAGTAGCGCTGTTCGCTGACGACGCCAAACTGTGTAATATAGTAAGTGAAAGCAATCTCAAGGATAGTATGACGCAAGATCTGATCACGTTGGAAAACTGGTCCTCGACATGGCAGCTGGGCTTCAACGCTAAGAAGTGTAAGGTCATGCATCTCGGCAGTAGAAATCCATGCAGAACATACACCTTGAATGGAGTAGCACTAGCTAGGACTTCAGAAGAACGGGACTTGGGAGTAATCATCAGTGCAGACATGAAGGCTGCCAAACAAGTAGAGAAGGCCTCATCCAAGGCAAGGCAAATGATGGGATGTATCAAGAGAAGCTTCGTCAGCCGCAAAGCTGAAGTCATAATTCCACTTTACAGATCCATGGTGAGACCTCATCTGGAATACTGTGTGCAATTCTGGAGGCCACATTACCGTAAAGATGTGCTTTGAGCCGAGACGGTCCAGCGGATGGCCACTAGAATGGTCTCCGGACTCAAGGGTCTCTCATACGAAGAAAGACTGGGCAAATTGCAGCTCTATACTCTAGAGGAGCGCAGGGAAAGGGGTGACATGATTGAGACATTTAAATACGTCACAGGTCGAGTCGAGGTGGAAAACGACATATTCGTTCCCAAGGGACCCTCGGTCACAAGGGGGCACCCGCTTAAACTCAGAGGAGGGAAATTTAGTGGTGACACCAGGAAGTACTTCTTCACAGAAAGGGTGATGGATCATTGGAACAAACTTCCGGTGCAGGTGATCAAGGCCACCAGCGTGCTCGACTTTAAGAATAGATGGGACATCCACGTGGGATCCCTACGAGGGTCGAGCTAGGGAACTAAGTCATCAGCACTCAGACTTAATGGGGTGAGTCAGTAGAGTGGGCAGACTTGATGGGCTGTAGCCCTTTTCTGCCGTCATCTTTCTATGTTTCTATGAAGTCATTTTGGTCCTTATGAATTATTGTAGGAAGCACCGATTGTAGGCGGATGGCTAAAATTTTTGCAAAAATTTTTGCTAAAATTTTCACGTCGGTGTTAATTAATGACAAAGGACTATAGTTCCTGACATCTAAAGGTTTCAAGAGTATTATAATTGTTGCCTCAGTGAACGTTCTTCTAATTTCTCCAGTAGTGATGAGATACGTGTAAAGCTGTAATAATATAGGAACGAATAAGTCCTGAAACGCCAGGTAAAATTCAATGGTGAGTCCATCGGGTCCGGGTGCTTTCTTCTTAGACATTGAAAGTAGGGCCTCCGAGATGTGTATATCATCTAAAGGTGTTAGTAATACTTCATTATCCGTTTTTGGGATGACATTATGAGGCAAAGCATTCAGAAAAGGGTCAAACAGTGAGATGTCTTGCACATCAGAGGAGTATAAAGCAGTATAGAATTGTCTGAATCGTGAACAGATGTCAGCACTATTTATGCAAAGGGTGCCCATATCATCTTTGATAGCCGGGATCACAGTCTGTTCGGTTCCAAATTTAACATATTCCGCTAGATGATGACCACATTTGTTAACATTGGCATAGTAATGTGCAGATTTCATGAAGACCTCTTTGGCTGCAGAGGAGCTGAGAAACAGGTTGTATCCAAACCTTATTTTCCGTAGAGAGTTTAATGAAGCTGCATCTGTTAGATTTAGTTTATGATGATCCTCTGCTGTCTTTAATTTCTTCTGTAACTCAATCTCTTGTTCAGCAAGTTTCTTCTTTCGACGTGCTGTGTAGGATATTATCATACCCCGTATGAAGGCCTTGAAACAGTCCCAAGTAGTAGTCCAAGATGTATCTTCCGGTTTATTGATCCCAAAGAATTCTACTATGTGATTCCGCATTCCAGTCATAAATTGGTCATCAGATAGCATGGTAGAATTAAATCTCCATACTCCTTTATTGAGAGTGGCACCAAGACTATGAAAAGTTAGCAAAATTGGGGCATGGTCCGATACTACTATATCTTCAATTGTCGTTGTGTCGACTTTTGACATTAAGGCGTAACTTATTAGAAAGAAGTCTATTCTTGAATAGGATGAGTGCGGTGCTGAGAAAAAAGTATATTCCGTTTTCTCTTGATGTAGTGTTCTCCAGGGATCTCCTAGTTTCAGTTGTGCTAGAATGTCTTGCAGCTTAAACCAGGATCTGGATTTTCTATATGGTACAGTCGATTTGCGATCCACCAGAGGATTTAATATTAAGTTAAAGTCACCCCCTAATATAAGGTGCTGATCACCGGTAGATGTTATCATGTCAGCTAAAGCATCAAAAAATGCAGGGCAATCTACATTGGGAGCATAAATGTTGATAATAGTGATAGATGTATCATGAACTTTTAAGTTAACAAGTCAGCCACCTCCCCTCCATATCGGTGTCAGGTCAAAAGCGCGCCGGGACAAAGACGCGTGCAGACAATTGAGCGTAGCGCGGAGGTGCGCGCCGCAGAAAATTACTGTTTTTAGGGCTCCGACGGGGGGGGCGTGGGAGGGAACACCCCCACTTTACTTAATAGAGATCGTGCCGCGTTGTGGGGGCGTTGTGGGGGGTTTGGGGGGTTGTAACCCCCCACATTTTACTGAAAACTTCACTTTTTCCCTGTTTTTAGGGAAAAAGTTAAGTTTACAGTAAAATGTGGAGGGTTACAACCCCCCAAACCCCCCACAACGCCGGCGCGATCTCTATTAAGTAAACTGGGGGGGCTCCCCAACAAAAACCCCCGTCAGAGCCCCTAAAAACTGTAATTTTCTTTGGCGCGCGCCTCCATCTTGCGCTCAGTTGTCGGCACGCGCCTTTGTCTTTCGCGGGGTTGTCTATGAACCCTCCATATCTGCAGTGTGGGACAGTATGGTAAAATCCTGTCTTCTTCGAATAAGTGTAGCTACCTCATCCTTTTTCTGCACCGCTACAGAATACAGTACAGGGTAGCACCATTTTATTTATTTATTTTTTTATTTATTTATTCAGTTTTCTATACCGTTCTCCCAGGGGAGTTCAGAACAGTTTACATTAATTTATTCAGGTACTTGAGCATTTTTCCCTGTCTGTCCCGGCGGGCTCATAATCTATCTAATGTACCTGGGGCAATGGGGATAATTTAGCAGATTCCAACAATGTGAGATGAGTCTCTTGCAACAGAATGATATCTGGAGTAAACTTTTCTATGTAGCGCAGTATTTTGGTCTTTTTCACCTGGTTGTTTAGCCCCTTAACATTAAGGGAAAAGCATGTTATTGACATTATGTGAAAGTACAAAGTCAAGGCATGTGGTATATAGTGCATAATAGCAGCAATAAGGAAAACAGCAAAAGGACATCAAGTCAACATCAATATCTTGTGACCGTAAGAGAACCAACATGGCACAGCCTGTAACTAGTAAACTAGTTAGCAAACGAGCTAACATAGAACCTATGGGAGTAGTGATCAGCGCCTATAGCCCAGTCGAACCAGGCTCCAGAGGAGAGGAAAGAAACAGTGAGAAGCATAAATCATCAATATCATGTAAAGTTATCCAAAATATTTTCTCACCTAGCTAAATATAAATTAATAATAAAAGAACATAAGAAATGCCTGCACCGGATCAGACCTGGGGTCCATCCAATCCGGTGATCCGCACACGCGGAGGCTCAGCCAGGCGTACCCTGGCGAATACATTAGTCACTCGTATCCCTCAATGTGTCCTGCAGGAAGATGTGCGTCCAATTTTCCCTTAAATCCTAGAATGGTAGTTTCCTCCACCATCTCTTTTGGGAGTGAGTTCCAGGCGTTCACCACTCGCTGTGTGAAGCACAACTTTTTGACATTTGTCCTGGCCATGTCCCCTCTTAGCTTCAGGCCATGACCTCTGGTCCGAGTCTGGATCACATTCGCCAATGTGAATAAAGCTATTTCTTGCTCTCCATCCTTTCCCCCTGCTGGTGAGTGAGCTTGCTCCATTTTGTCGATTCCTTTTAGCAATTTAAAAGTCTCTATCAGATCCCCTCTCAGTCTTCTCTTCTCAAGGGTGAATAATCCCAGTTTTCTAAGGCGATCCTTGTAGCTCAAGTTCTCCATACCTTCTACTAGCTTCGTTGCACTATGAAATATCAACCAAACAGAGTAACATAGTAACATAATAGATGACGGCAGATAAAGACCCGAATGGTCCATCCAGTTTGCCCAACCTGATTCAATTTAAATTTTTTTTTTTTTTTTCTTCTTAGCTATTTCTGGGCGAGAATCCAAAGCTTTACCCGGTACTGTGCTTGGGTTCCAACTGCCGAAATCTCTGTTAAGACTTACTCCAGCCCATCTACACCCTCCCAGCCATTGAAGCCCTCCCCTGCCCATCCTCCTCCAAACGGCCATACATAGACGCAGACCGTACAAGTCTGCCCAGTAACTGGCCTAGTTCAATCTTTAATATTATTTTCTGATTCTAAATCTTCTGTGTTCATCCCACGCTTCTTTGAACTCAGTCACAGTTTTACTCTCCACCACCTCTCTCGGGAGCGCATTCCAGGCATCCACCACCCTCTCCATAAAGTAGAATTTCCTAACATTGCCCCTGAATCTACCACCCCTCAACCTCAAATTATGTCCTCTGGTTTTACCATTTTCCTTTCTCTGGAAAAGATTTTGTTCTACGTTAATACCCTTTAAGTATTTGAACGTCTGAATCATATCTCCCCTGTCTCTCCTTTCCTCTAGGGTATACATATTCAGGGCTTCCAGTCTCTCCTCATACGTCTTCTGGCGCAAGCCTCCTATCATTTTCGTCGCCCTCCTCTGGACCGCCTCAAGTCTTCTTACGTCTTTCGCCAGATACGGTCTCCAAAACTGAACACAATACTCCAAGTGGGGCCTCACCAATGACTGTACAGGGGCATCAACACCTTCTTCCTTCTACTGACTACGCCTCTCTTTATACAGCCCAGAATCCTTCTGGCAGCAGCCACTGCCTTGTCACACTGTTTTTTCGCCTTTAGATCTTCGGACACTATCATCCCAAGGTCCCTCTCCCCGTCCGTGCATATCAGCTTCTCTCCTCCCAGCATATACGGTTCCTTCCTATTATTAATCCCCAAATGCATTACTCTGCATTTCTTTGCATTGAATTTTAGTTG
Source organism: Geotrypetes seraphini (assembly GCF_902459505.1). Taxonomy (NCBI): domain Eukaryota; kingdom Metazoa; phylum Chordata; class Amphibia; order Gymnophiona; family Dermophiidae; genus Geotrypetes; species Geotrypetes seraphini. The sequence goes on from NC_047085.1 coordinate 18,882,442, forward strand.
CCAGGCATTAGACCATTCCTCTAACTTTTGCAGATCCTTTTTCATATTTTCCACTCCCTCTTCGGTGTCTACTCTGTTACAAATCTTGGTATCATCTGCAAAAAGGCACACTTTTCCTTCTAACCCTTCAGCAATGTCACTTACATACATATTGAACAGGATTGGCCCCAGCACCGAACCCTGAGAGACTCCACTAGTCACCTTTCCTTCCTTCGAGTGACTTCCATTAACCACCACCCTCTGGCGTCTGTCCGACAGCCAGTTTCTGACCCAGTTCACCACTTTGGGTCCTAACTTCAGCCCTTCAAGTTTGTTCAACAGCCTCCTATGAGGAACTGTATCAAAGGCTTTGCTGAAATCCAAGTAAATTACATCTAGCATATGTCCTCGATCCAGCTCTCTGGTCACCCAATCAAAAAATTCAATCAGGTTCGTTTGGCACGATTTACCTTTTGTAAAGCCATGTTGCCTCGGATCCTGTAACCCCTTATATTCAAGGAAATACACTATCCTTTCTTTCAGCAACACTTCCATTATTTTTCCAACAACTGAAGTGAGGCTCACCGGCCTGTAGTTTCCTGCTTCATCCCTGTGACCACTTTTATGAATAGGGACCACATCCGCTCTCCTCCAATCCCCAGGAATCACTCCCGTCTCCAGAGATTTGTTGAACAAGTCTTTAATAGGACTCACCAGAACCTCTCTGAGCTCCCTTAGTATCCTGGGATGGATCCCGTCTGGTCCCATCGCTTTGTCCACCTTCAGTTTTTCAAGTTGCTCATAAACACCCTCCTCCGTGAACGGCGCAGAATCTACTCCATTTTCTCGTGTAACTTTGCCAGACAATCTCGGTCCTTCTCCAGGATTTTCTTCTGTGAACACAGAACAGAAGTATTTGTTTAGCACATTTGCTTTCTCCTCATCACTCTCCACATATTTGTTCCCAGCATCTTTTAGCCTAGCAATTCCATTTTTTATCTTCCTCCTTTCACTAATATATCTGAAAAAATTTTTATCTCCCTGTTTTACATTTTTAGCCATTTGTTCTTCCGCCTGGCCGTGATTCTACGAGGATCCTACGTACCAGACATGTAGGCCTGTAAAACCTTGGTCTACATTTCTGGCACCTTGGGTCCTTGCTAGCCACAATTCTGTAAGCAGCACCTGTCCATGACTGACACGTGGCGGTCATCACTTTTCTGAGAACCTGCTGCATCAGGGGTCGCTTACAGAAACAGCCCCTTCATGCACAAAAATACATATGCTAAGTGAACTTAGGAACCCTCTGTCTGAAGAAGAACCCCAGCTAATAGAGATTTATCAGCTAATGGCATACATAACTGTTCATCTGAAAAGGGATTGGACAGGAAAACTTGTGCTTCTGGTGAACTTCATAAGAACAATTTTCATGCTGGCAGTGCGAGAGTAATTCTATAACAGTACGCCTATTTAGCACCTATTCTATAAAGGAAATTTGTTGCTGGAGAATGTGGTGAAATCAGTTAGCTTAGCAGGGTTTAAAAAAGGCTTGTATAATTTCCTAACAGAGAAGTCCATTGGCTTGGGGAAAATCCACTGCTTACTCCTTGGATAAGCAGCATAAAATATGTGGGGTTTTTTACTTGGGATCTAGCTAAGTACTTGGGACCTAGGTTGACCACTGTTAGAAACAGGATACTGGGCTTGATGGACCTTTGGGTGCCAGGAATTACATCTATAGAACAGGCCTGCTTTTGGATGGATGGTCAGCCTGCCCTTTCACCCAAGTAAGCTGTTATTTACCCGAAGGCTTATAAAAATCATCCTCATTACTTTTTGACATTCATTGGCTACTTGATTCCATTCTCACTCAAGACAGATTTTAGTTACAGTATTTTTTTAGGGGCCCTTTTACTAAAGCTTTCCATGCACTAAATGCAATTTATTATCTGATTATAATCTAAGTTCATATTCATAAAACGTTCATATTCATAAAAATCATCACAAGTTAAACAAAAATTCCTTTTACTGTAAACATTCAATTGAAGTGAAATTGATCTTATGAACCTGAAAAGAATTCTTCCTTCTCAACCTCCTCTTATCACCTGAAACCACTTTCTTTCGTAAAGTTTAAAAAAGCAACAATTTTTTTAAAAAGAGAGGCAACAACAACAACAAAAAAAACCCACTCATATCTTGTTTTATTACTGTATATCGGATGACGTAAACTTCAGATGTGTTTCATCAGTACCTGTGTGTGTGGGGGGGGGGGGGAACCATGCATTTGATGCTGTACCAAAATAAATATGTCTTCGAAATCAACAGTGCACATTGGTACTGAAAGTTTATCCATTTAATAGAGCCCACCACCTGCCTATTTAACGGAAGTCACACGCTAAACGAAGGGGAAAAAGGTTTAGGGCAGGAAAGCCTGCATCGGAAATGAGCAAATTCTCAATTTGGCTACAAAAATGCGCGGAGAATGACAGTAAATTAAGTTGCTTCAGCCCTTTCAGTGGCCCAAGCAGATATAAATTGGTTTTATTATAAAGCCTAACATATTTTAAGGCTGCAGCCCGAACCCATTACATTTTGTGTCCTCGCTGAGAGCGAGCGCACGAGTGGCGTTTTATGTATGAAATGAACAAGGGACAAATAGAATTTTATTGCTTTTCAAGTGAAAAGGGCTCAGCATCGAATTGATTCACCCCCCCCCCCACCTTTCTGAAAAGTTCTCTCTCTTATCGCCGCCTTCTGCCTTGTGCCAGGGTGCTTATTCTTTGCCTCCTCGTTCTCCCTTTCCCGGCACGCTCTCGTTTCCTGGCTCACTGCCAGGCTCTTCTACCATGTTCCCTCCTCGTCCCTTCCAATGACATTTTCTTTTGAAAATACGGAGTGTAGATAAAGCTGCCTCGGGTCGGAGACATATTGGACAGCGAGCGTGAGAATGCGAATGCACACATGGCTCAGCTTGATAGCATTTCAGGTTGTGCTTGTATGGTCTGGTCAGGGCTTCACTACAAGTAAGAGGTTACTGTTATTAGCTGTTTTCTAGAGCTCCTGGGAGAGGTTTATTCATCCCATTATGCCAGCTGCTGACACAGATGGATATTCCATAGTGTCTCCAGCCTATGCACCAAGCTATGAGGTATCTCTTCAGCAGCTGTGATTTCTTTTTTCATTGAAATAACACTCTTTAGCACTGGTGCTGCATTGCAGGTGGGTGGCAGTGATAATATCCACAGCTTCAGCACTCCTCTTTCTGTGGCAACTAAAAGCCTTTTTCCATTATAACCTGGTCGTGTTATAGCTTCATGTATTTAAAAAAAAAAAAAAAATGAGGGGAGGGAAGGAGAAAACCCTATGTAACAAAACCAAAGAAAACACAGAAGTAGGGGTGGACCAAGAACTTTTCTGTACTCATGTAGAATATAAAGCACACTTTTATTAGCAATGCACCGACAGAGAAAAAGACCCGACACGGGGCCGTGTTTCGGCGAATAACTGCCTGCTTCAGGGGTCATCAATACGCTGTTTAATGAATGACTACGTCAAAAGATGTCTGTGAGAGACTAGCCTGGTTTAACTAGAGAAGTCAGCACATATACAGCCAAGACACAATTCCATGTAAAGAGAATTTGTATTTGTTATCATTGGCTTTACACAAAATATAATGAATTTGGCTTACCTCAGCCAAACTGCTACAGGCACCAGTCTGTTTTCTCCAAGGCCTGCATCCACCTACCTCTAGGGAAAACTTGAGAGTTCTTCCTTCTCCCTCAGGGACCTCTCTAGAATAAACCCAGCCTGGGTAGAAATATCTCTCTCCTGTGACTCAACATTGAGCTCCATAGCCCAGTGCATGCTGGGACCTATAGTTCTACATTTAATTAGCACCTCCTGCTGCCCGGGGGATATAATATTTGTGAGGGTGAGGGAAAATCCCTTAATCTGCCACATACCCCCCCCCCCATCAGCTCATCCTTAATATAGTGAGTTCCTGCTTTTACCAGGGGCCCCTTCCCCAAGGGTGAAGGGTAAGACATTCCCAAGACACTTAGAACCTTATGCACTCTCCTGAATCACCAAGACCACCCCAGGGCCACAACCCTGACTTTTACTCTGCATGCCTCATGCATACATAAGGGAACAGAGCACCGCAAGCAGTACCATTGGGACTCCGACTGAGTCTTATCTCTTCTTGTTCTTGTAGTCCATAATAGTCATGGGGCTACTGGCTATCAGTCTCTGGGTTCTCTCCCCTGTTGGAACGTCCTGTATCAATGCTCTCTTTAGCTTTGAACACACTTGACCTTTTGACACTTTAGCTCTTGAATCCGTAGACTTGAGCTTTGGTTTAGGAGTATGGTTATCCCTTGTAACCAAATCAGAGTCCACTCCTCCCATTACCAGAGCTTGGACTCCATCTTCCCCCATCCAGGGAACCTTGTTATGTCCTGCGGATTGAGATTCTCTCTCTCCTGTAGTTGATGTATTGGCACCTCGGTGCCTAGGTGCAGGGTAGAACTGAACTGCAAATCCCCGTTCTTGAGAACGCCACAGTGGCATTCTTCACTTGTACCCCATCACTAGGCATGCCTGCCTGCCTTAACTCCTTCCAGAATTCTGTAGAGGTTGCCAGGCCCCTCTCTTCAGGGTCAACCTTGGCACTCTCTTCCCAGGTTGTCTCTCTCAGCTGGGCCCATATAGGCGTCGTAAAGCCACTTCCCTGAATCTAGGGCTGATTTTTCCTTCATTTGATGGGTCTGTCTCTTTCGTAGCTGCTCCTGAACGGCTAGTAGCTCCAAATCTAATTTTTCTACTTCTGGTACTCCTGTCCCGCGGCAGTCTCGGTAGCAAGCTGAGCCTGGGTCTCTTCCGTCTTCTGGGACAACACATCATTCTCTTTTCTTAGCCGAGTGCACGCTTGATGGGTTCTCCCAGCCATCTTCGCCCCCCTCCTCCTCCTCCTCCTCCTCCTCCTGGAGGTGCATCTCTCGGCTTTCATTGCCTCACAGTCTATTGCTTCATTTAAGCTAAACTAAACGCAAACTCCGTCTTGTATACCGAATCATCACCTAAAAGGAGCTCAACTCAGTTAATAGAAATTAGGTAAACATAAGAAGAAAATAACGCAGATATATCATTTTGCTACTCTGGATTGAGAATCTAAGTATCGTTGAAATAATAATGTTTTCATAGTTTTCCGAAAACCTTGAAAAGAGGTAATCATTCTAACGGAAACAGGAATGCTATTCCAAATCTCAGTTAGCCTGAACGAGAAAGATTGGCACAACCTGCCAACAGACTTTATACCTTTCAATGAAGGAAAAGAAAGTTTAAATTTGTGCAAATTTCTTGAATCAGACAATCGTATAGCATTCATAAACATTGAAACAAAGGATGGGAAAGGTAGCAGATATAAGTTTAAATGTTATACGTGCACATTTTTAAATTGTTTCCTATAAAATGCCGGAAGCCAACGGCTTCGTTCAAACAATGGAGAAACAGGATCAAATTTTCTTTTTCCGAAAATTAATTTGGCTTCAGTATTCTGTATGAGTTGAAGCCATTGCCAGCCTGGCACGCTTGCTGCCAACTTCTGCTGCAGCTGCACCACTTTGGCATTTGCAGCCTCTGCTTTGCACTGATAGCTCTCACTCTGGACTGTTACAAGGCAGGCCTGTTCCTTTAAAGTTTGGGACAACACCTCATTCCTTACAGAGTGCTTGGAGACAAACATTTGAATTGAGACTATTGTTTACTTATATGAGCTTGCACCAAATGGAGATTTAATGATTAGTTTTTCACGTTTTTAAAAAATCTTCACAATGTGAGAGGTTCCTATTGACCATACCCATTGGGGTTAAGGTCCCAAAAAATCCTCCATTGTGGGGTCATGTTTTTGGGCAAATTGATATTGCGAACTGAGGACCCTCGCTCACATGTCACAATATATTGATTTATTCACCATTGATTTTTTAATCTTGTAAATTGTTGTGGAAAGTTAAAAATATTTTGACATACAGTTACAATAGCCCAGGGGTAGGGAACTCCGGTCCTCGAGAGCCGTATTCCAGTCGGGTTTTCAGGATTTCTCCAATGAATATGCATATTCATTGGGGAAATCCTGAATACCCGACTGGAATACGGCTCTCGAGGACCGGAGTTCCCTACTCCTGCAATAGCCTCTTTTCACTTTATACGTGTACATAAAGGATTTTTGTATTCCTTTGTTGTGGGTTTTTTGGTTGAAAAATTCTTTGCATACAACCATTTATTTATTTAAAAGTTTTCTGTACCGCTTAAAAACTAAAGGGTTCGAATCAGTTGAAACAAACATCTGAACATAGGATGCCCCTGTACTTCGGCCTGCATTCATTGGTTATGCTCTCTGACCCCCTTTATTTACATTTCCAGGCGTATAGAAGGCGATCATTTCCTGGTAGCCCACCCCAAAATAAAATGAGTTGCCAGTCAGGTAGAGGAATATGGTCAGCAGTATGGTAGAACTGGCTAGTATTCACACGTTTATAACTTAGAAACATAAAAACATAGAAGATGACGGCAGATAAGGGCCCTAGCCCATCAGGTCTGCCCACTCCACTGACCCACCCCCAAGTCTGTTCATCACTTCCACCCTGGATTAGACCTGAATGACGAGTGTCCAAAAGAAGCGACAGATAACACAGGCTGTCATGTAAAACAAACTGCTTTAAAGTCAGGATCAGAATAGGTGCAGGCGCCGCCGCAGAGGTCGACATGTAAGGAAGCGTGGCGTTCACAGATGTGAGCTGTTTTCCTTGATTATCTCGCTTTTGTGATTAGTCTTCAGCAAGGTCAAGAGGCCTGCCAAGATCAAACGATATTGAAGAATATATTGGATTATAATAATGTTTTTGGATTTATGTCACACCTGTGGCTCGCAGCTGATCCTGGTTGCATTTTTGTATGTTAATTAGTGTGAAAGCAGCTAGCGTGTGTTCTGCGTGAGGCCTGCTTTACCAGGGCTTCTGAAGGGACAGAGGGGGGGGGGGGGGGCAGAAGGAACAGTGCTGGCGTTATTAGAACAGATAAATGAAGGCCTCGCAGAGAAGAATCTTATTATCGTGCAGGAAAATTGTTATAAACTCTCATACCACCCTCATGCCTTTGGAATAAACTCGAAGGTAATTGAAGTCGTAGATGTTCAGCATTGCTACAGGGGGAGTCGGCCTTACTAAAGATAAAAAACAATATTGCTGATCCTTCTAGTTCTTTGAAAACATACAGAGGCCTGAAGGGGAACTGGACTCAGTGGCGTAGTTAAATGGTTGTAGTACAGTGGTACCTTCTTGGAATCCGAACGCCCCAGAACTCGAACAACTTAGAATCCAAACTTTTTTTTTTTAAATTAAATTTTGCCCCGGAATCCGAACATACGGGAACTGCAAGCGTTGCTCAGCCCAAAGCTTCCCCTCTGACGTAGCTTCCTGTTTCTGCCTGGGAGGGAAGCTTTGGGCTGAGCAACGCTTGCAGTTGCCGATCTTGCTGACTAAGCCAGCGGGGGCCCGACCTTGCTGACTGTGCCGGGGGGGGGGGGGGTCCCATCATGCTGCCTCTGTTAAATTTATTGGAAAATCTGAGTTTGTGGGACCAAAGAACGGATTAATCCAGTTTCTATTATTTTCAATGTGAAAAATTGTCTTGGAGCTCAAGCGGAACCGATTAAGTTCGGATTCCGAGGTACCACTGTATTCTTGTTTGGGGGAGGGGGGGTCCGCCCCGGGCGCCATCTTGGTGAGGGTACAGGCACTCATCCTTTCCACTCCCCCCCCCCCCATTGCCATGCGCGCACCACTTCCCTTCCCCCCTACCTCTGTAACGTTCCTGGTGCAAACAGCAACCCCCAACCTGCTATTGTGCCAGCATCGGCTCTTCCTCTGATGTTACTTCCTGGGCCTGGACCAGAGGAAGAGCTGACAGCAGGTTGGGGGCAGCTGCTCGCGCCAGGAACTTTTACAGAAGTACAGGCCAGGGGGGTAAGGGAATCAGCAGGGAAGGGGCATGTGGAGGTGGGGGGCAGAGAAGAGGGCATTTAGTGCTCCAAGCCTCAGTAAAAACCTCTACCACAGCTTAGTAAAAAGGGGGGGAGGGGGGATGCACTGGACATATTATTGTAAACTCCTTTTATTAACCGTAGACCAGAAGGGTAGCATATCAAGTAACATAAATAAATAATAAAATCAGCAAGAATTTTCCAGAAAGTGCTTCTCCTTCTAACTTCCCCTTGTGGAAAAAACTGACCTTGAGTCCTGGCCCCTAAGAGACTGGGGGGAGGTTAGAATGGAAGCTAATCCTTCCCCAAACCTGTTGAGCCAGTTTGGACTGTCTGCAACATGGCACTTTGGCTGAGCTTTTCCGTCCTTCTACCGTGTTTCCCCCAAAATAAGCCCTAGCATGATTTTTGCAGTAGGTCTTAATATAAGATCTTCCCCCCCCCCCAAATAAGCCCTAGTCGCCAGCAGCAGTGCTTCCCCCCTGCCGACCCTTCCATCTCTTCCTCCCATGCAACCCCCGATCGCGAGCCAAAATACCTGGAAACAAACAACAGTGTCGGCAGCACAAGCTGGATCACGGCCTGCCCTTCTCACGCCCGCCGTTCCATGCCGCCTTGCTGATGACATCAGTGGTGCGGCAGAGGAACGCCCGGACATGAGAATAAGCGTGCGCCGCAAAGTGCTTGATTTTATAGAGCATGTACCGGCAGGGGGGCGGAGTCCACAGCGGGCCGCCGCTACGCGGCGGCTGAAGGGCCTTGAGAGAACTGTAGAGAAGAAGAATGAATGCACAGGTAAAACACTTCAATAAAATAATAAAATCTAAACAAAGTAAAAATAACAGCAGGTAAAGGTGCAGTGCAGTGATATTCCAGCCTTCAGTGACAATAAGCGTGCGCCGCAAAGTGCTTGATTTTATAGAGCATGTACCGGCAGGGGGGCGGAGTCCACAGCGGGCCGCCGCCTCCTCCCCTTCCTATCCAAGCTACTCAAATGTTCTGTTCACTGCCGTTGCCTGGATTTTCTTTCTCCTCAAGATATTCTTCACCCGCTTCAATCAGGCTTTTTCTCCCTTCGTTCTATGGAAACTGCCCTTGCTAAAGTCTCTAATGACCTGTTCCTGGCCAGATCCAATGGCCACTACTCTATTCTCATCCTTCTTGATCTGTCTGCTGCCTTTGATACTCTTGATCGCCACCTACTCCTCGATACGCTGCCCTCTCTGGGATGCCAGGGTTCTGTTCTCTCCTGGTTTTCTTCCTCTAACTCCCATCACACTTTCAGTTCATTTTATGGTGGATCCCCCTGTGCTGCCATCCCACTGCCTATTGGTGTTCCTCAAGGCTCTATTCTGGGTCCTCTCCTCTTCTCCTTATATACCTGCTCTCTCGGTACACTGATCTCCTCCCATGGTTTTCAATATCACCTCTAGGCTGATGACTCCCAGATCTACCTCGCCACACCAGATATTTCTACAGGAATTAAGGCCCGAATTTCAACCTGCCTGTCCGACATTCTTCTTGGGTGTCTAACCGCCATCTAAAACTGAATATGGCTTAAACTGAACTCCGTATCTTTCCACTTAAGCCCACCTCTCCCTCCTTCTTTTCTCTATTTCTGTGGATAATACTCTCCTGTAGTTCCCCCCTCCCCGTCCCTTTGTACTTCATTCATTGGGTGAGTCCCTCTTATCTGTACCCTTCCTTCCACCAACTCCAGACTCCATTCCTTCTTTCTTGCCGTGCTGAATGCCCTAGAGCATGTTGCCAAAGTCAATACATCATGCTCCGTCTCGAGCAGTCTTCAATCCAAGCTAAAAGCCCACTTTTTTTGAGTCCCTGAATAAATTCAAGTAAACTATTCTGAGCTCCCCTGGGAGAATGGCATAGAAAATTGAATAAATAAATATGATATGGAGCCATGAAACTTACAAGCCATTCTGTACTTTTCTTGACGCTTTCAATGAGGCAAAGCCATCTAGTAAATGGGCACAAGCATAGGGAAACCAAGCCATTGTGACATCATCGACGAGGCTAGCTCTTAGGGATTGGTGAAAGGAGGCATTATGACATCACAATATGAAGGGCTGCTGAAAATTTCTCGGCCCAGCCAAGAAGAGAATGGGGAGAGTGTGATGCAGTGGTTAAAGCTACAGCCTCAGCACTCTGAGTTGTGGGTTCAAACCCAGGCTCCTTGTGACCCTGGCCAAGTCACTTAATCCCCCCCCCCACCATTACCCCAGGTACATTTGATAGATTGTAAGACTCTACAAATACTAAAATAAATAAATATAGATGTGTATCCAGTTCAATGCACACTTTTTATGACTATTTTTACAGAGCGTGACTAAAGTTAATAATGAAATTTTTCAAGACAGAGAGAAATGAGTGTTTGCTATCTCATGATGCCCACCAGTGGCAAAGAACCTGCATCTTTGCTATTTTTACTTCATTTATTCTATCTTCTTCTTCTTCTATATATATAAAATCGGAGGTATGTATGTGTGTGTGTATGTGCCACGATCACGCAAAAACGGCTTGACCGATTTGAACGAAACTTGGTATGCAGATCCCTCACTACCTGTGGTGATATGTTCTGGGGGTCTCGCGGCCCACCTGCACACGTGGGCGGAGCTACAAACAGAAAATCAGATTTCACCCATTCATGTCAATGGAAAAAATGTAAAAAGCTGCCATTCTCACAGTAATTCAAAAACGGCTTGACCGATTTGAACGAAACTTGGTATGCAGATCCCTCACTACCTGGGGTGATATGTTCAGGGGGTCTCGCGGCCCACCTGCACATGTGGGCGGAGCTACAAACAGAACACCAGATTTCACCCATTCATTTCAATGGAAAAAATGTAAAAAGCTGCCATTCTCACAGTAATTCAAAAACGGCTTGACCGATTTGAACGAAACTTGGTATGCAGATCCCTCACTACCTGGGGTGATATGTTCTGGGGGTCTCGCGGCCCACCTGCACATGTGGGCGGAGCTACAAACAGAACACCAGATTTCACCCATTCATGTCAATGGAAAAAATGTAAAAAGCTGCCATTCTCACAGTAAATCTAAAACGGCTTGACCGATTTGAACGAAACTTGGTATGCAGATCCCTCACTAACTGGGGTGATATGTTCTGGGGGTCTCTTCACCCAAGAATTTATATGTTCTTGCTCCAGGAGGTGAAACTAAAATTGTTGTTTATAATCACGTTTTGCGTTAGTTGTATTGTATACATTTTGTCAAATATTTCACATTATAATTTGAATATTGTACTTTTTATTAAGCTGTAAAAAAATAATTTCATTCACCACTATAAAGTATCTTTATTTGAATCCATTTACAGTGTTATTGCTATAATTAAATACCCGTGCAACGCCGGGGCATCAGCTAGTTTAAAATATTTATCTGCCTAAAACCTAGGCGGCGAACAGTAAAACATTCCTAATCAATTGAACAAACATAGTAGATGATGGCAGATAAAGACCAGAATATTCCATCCATTCTGCCCAACCTGATTCAATTTAAATTTCAATTTTTTTTATTTTTTTTTATTTTTTTCTTCTTGCCCAGAAATAGCTAAGAAGAAAAAAATTTTTAAAAAAAAATTAAATTTAAATTGAATCAGGTTGGGCAGACTGGATGGACCATTCTGGTCTTTATCTGCCGTCATCTACTATGTTAGTAAAACCTAGGCGGCGTACAGTAAAACATTCCTAATCAATTGAACAAACATTAAACCAATGCCTATTTTTTTTTATTTGATCAGAGACTGCGGATGGCTCCTGCCTCACCACAAGCCAGAACCTCCTAAGCAGCAAATGACAACACACACTTCGGTTTCGATCCTAAGAAAAACCCCTACTCACAATTAGGGGCTCCTTTCACAAAGGTGCTCTAGCGTTTTTAGCGCAAGGACCGGATTAGCGCGTGCTACAGCGCGCGCTACCCGAAAAACTACCGCCCGCTCAAGAGGAGGTGGTCGCAGCTAGCGTGCGTGGCATTTTAGCGCGCGCATTAAGGCCCTACCACACCTTTGTAAAAGGAGCCCTATATCTAGTGGGATTATTCAGCAAGAGCTCCTTGTGCAGTGTCGGTGCGTCTTTACGTGAATGCCGTAGATTGTGCGTGTTCACATATTACAAAGGGAGCGTTTATTGCCACAACTTTGCTGTTCTAAGAGCCTTGAAGGTGAAAGCAATAATTAATGATTTCCAGAGCCACGCTAGAGCTGCATCCGGTCAAGCCGTTATATACTAAGATCATAGAACATTCGGAACGGTACATGATGGTGAGAGGACTGAAGCAATAATTAATGGATTGGGCTAAAACCTGCTTCAAATTATTTCCCTGACGACTTAGAGGAATGGTCTTCAAGTAAATTGCTCTCCTGTCTGGTCATTGATGGTAAACCAGTTCTGCAACTGTTTTGGCAAGGCTGACGTAGGTACAGTAGACCTCCCCAGAGCCTTTCCCTCGACGGAAGCGCTGGTGCTGAAGAACAGCTCCACTGCCCGACTCTGGTTTCATAGTTAGTGCCGAATTAATACAGTGGTACCTTGGATTATGAGCATAATCCGTTCCAGGAGCATGCTCGTAATCCAAAATGCTCGTTTATCAAAGCGAGTTTCCCCATAGGAAATAATGGAACTTGCTTTGATACGTTCCCACCCCCGATAACCGGCATCACTCGGCGAGAGGGAGAATAGAAGTCCTTGAGCATGCGCAGATGCATGCTCAAGGCAGGGAGGCAGGCAGAAGCCGGAGGTATCAGGTCAAAAGCGCGCCGGGACAAAGGCGCGCTTTGTCTATGACCCAAAGCAGGAAGCTGGAAGATCTTCTAGGCACACGAGCTGTGCCTGCGTTCCGGTGCCGGTGCTGGTGCTAGACGGGGAGGTGGGTAAATTTAAGTTGTACTGGCGGGGGAGGGGGCGGTTCGCGCGGTGGGGCGGTGCCGGTTGGAGCGAGGGAGCCTTTGCAAGCGGGGGGGAAGCGATGCCGGTTATCGGGGGGGTGCTCGCAAATCGAGTTAACACTCGGTTTGCGAGTCAAAAGTTTGCTGAGTGTTTTGCTCGTCTTGCAAAACACTCGCAAACAGGGTTACTCGCAAACCGAGGTTTGACTGTATATAATAATAATAATAACAGTTTATATACCGCAATACCGTTAAGTTCTATGCGGTTTACAATAGATTAAGTGAGGTACAAATTGATTGAATTTAAGAGGGGGGAAGAGGAGAGTTAATAGGACTGGAAATGCATTGTTGAGGAGAAAGAGATTAATAGGACAGAGGAATCACTATGGAGGAGAAAGAAGATGAGTGGGTCAGTTGTCTAGATACTTTAGGAACCGTTGGGTTTTTAGACGTTTTCTGAATTCCTCATAAGTAGTGGGCGAAAGAAGTTGATCTAGGTCTTTACCCCAAAATGCTGCTTGATGTGAAAGAAGGTGTTCATGGTGTCACTATTGTAAATCACTATTGTATCACTATTGTAAATCACTATTGTAAATCACTATTGTTAATAGGACCAGAAATGCGTTGTTGAGGAGAAAGAGATTAATAGGACAGAGGAATCGCTATGGAGGAGAAAGAAGATGAGCGGGTCAGTTGTCTAGATACTTTAGGAACAGGTGAGTTTTTAGACGTTTTCTGAATTCCTCATAAGTAGTGGGCGAAAGCAGTTGATCTAGGTCTTTACCCCAAAATGCTGCTTGATGTGAAAGAAGGTGTTCATGGTGTCACTATTGTAAATCACTATTGTATCACTATTGTAAATCACTATTGTAAATCACTATTGTTAATAGGACCAGAAATGCGTTGTTGAGGAGAAAGAGATTAATAGGACAGAGGAATCACTATGGAGGAGAAGGAAGATGAGTGGGTCAGTTGTCTAGATACTTTAGGAACTGTTGGGTTTTTAGACGTTCTCTGAATTCATCATAAGTAGTGGGCAAAAGCAGTTGATCTATGCCTTTACCCCACAATGCTGCTTGATGTGAAAGGAGGTGTTCATGGTGTTTTTTCAGTTTACAACCTCTAACTGGGGGGGAAACGAAGTAGGAATGAGAGCTTCTCTCGTGTCTGTTGGCAGAGAAGGAGAAAAGGTCAGTTATGTATTTAGGGGTAAGTCCGTTTAGCTCTTTAAAGCAGAAGCAGGCGAATTTAAACTTTATGCATGCTTCCATCGGTAGCCAATGTAACTGATACATGATCGAATTTCTTTAGTCCGAAGATTAATCTGACCGCTGCATTTTGCATTAGTTGTGCACGTCGCATATTTTTTGGGGAAATGGCTAAGTAGGCGATGTTACAGTCGTCAAGTTGACTTAGTATGAGGGATTGGACTAGGGTTCTGAATGCCGACGTATCGAAATAAACTTTAATGGATCTGAGTTTCCAGAAAGTGAAGAAACCCTTTCTGATTAAGGAGTCCACCTGGTCTTTCATGGTTAGGCATTGATCCAGAATTACACCTATTATCTTTATGGTGGGCTGGATGTGGTGATTAAGTTCATTGATGCATAGAGGTGTTTTGGTGTCAAGTTTGTGCGTCATCCATTTTTGGTTTGTTTTATTTTGTTCTTTAGAATTACAATGAAAATCATTAGTAGTAAATGAACACAACTCATTTTTTTTTAATTATATTTCAACATATTAATCACTTATAAACATAAAACTAGCAGTGCATAGGACAATTACCTAAAGGGGGAAAAAAATCATTTGGCATTTTCAAGCATTCCTCTGTTTAACAAACATATGTATATGTATGTCTGTGTGTGTGTGTATATATATATATACATACAAAAAATCTTAGGGCTCCTTTTACGAAGCCACGTTGGTGGTTCTTTATCGCACGCACAGTTTTTTAACAGTACGTGCGATAAAGCCGCTAACGCGGCTTCGTAAAAGGATTCCTAAGTTAGGGAATGGATGGAAAATAGGCCAAAACAAAAAGCTTCACTCCATTAATGGTACAACAACCAACACAGCTGTATACCCAAATAGTTTCACAAACGAAAGAAAAAGCCTCAGATAACTGGAGAGGTGAACCCACGCTCTACCCACCCATACATCACAGGCAGAAAAAACTAATTATTCAAACGAAACATAGAACATAGAAGATGACGGCAGAAAAGGGCTACAGCCCATCAAGTCTGCCCACTCTGCTTACCCACCCCCTGTCTATGCCCTAATGACCCAATTTCCTTATCTTGACCCTCGTAGGGATCCCACATGGGTATCCCATTTATTCTTAAAGTCTGGCACGCTGTCTGCCTCGATCACCTGCACTGGAAGCTTGTTCCAATGATCAACCACTCTCTCTGTGAAGAAATACTTTCTGGTGTCTGCAGCAGCCACTCTCTCCTCCTCTCCCTATTGGCTAAGGCTCTTAACATTTGCATCTCCTCTTCCTATAGGCTAAGGCTCTTTACACCTGCATTGTGATGTCATAGAACTTTCTGATTATAGAAACATGATGGCAGATAAAGGCCAAATGACCCATCATAGAAACATAGAAGATGACGGCAGAAAAGGGCTACAGCCCATCAAGTCTGCCCACTCTGCTTACCCACCCCCTGTCTATGCCCTAATGACCCAATTTCCTTATCTTGACCCTCGTAGGGATCCCACATGGGTATCCCATTTATTCTTAAAGTCTGGCACGCTGTCTGCCTCGATCACCTGCACTGGAAGCTTGTTCCAATGATCAACCACTCTCTCTGTGAAGAAATACTTTCTGGTGTCGCCATGAAATTTTCTGCCCCTGAGTTTGAGCGGGTGCCATCTTGTGGCCGAGGGTCCCTTGAGAAAGAAAATATCATCTTCCACTTCGACACGTCCTGTGAGGTACTTAAATGTTTCGATCATGTCTCCCCTCTCCCTACGTTCCTCAAGAGTGTAGAGCTGCAATTTGTTCAGTCTCTCTTCGTACGAGAGACCCTTGAGCCCCGAGATCATCCTGGTGGCCGTCCGCTGAACCGATTCAATTCTGCGCACATCTTTACTGTAATGTGGCCTCCAGAATTGCACACAGTACTCCAGATGAGGTCTCACCATGGCCCTGTACAACGGCATTATGACTTCAGGCTTTCGGCTGACGAAACTTCTATTGATACAACCCAATATCTGCCTTGCCTTAGAGGAAGCCTTCTCCACTTGATTGGCAGTTTTCATGTCTGCACTGATGATTACTCCTAAATCTCGTTCTGCTGAAGTCCACCGGCCGACGGTCATTTGGTGGCAAACAGCCACTGCTTCAGGGCCTCAGTGTAGAAAACATACCCAGTATAATGGACAAATTATCTGTTCGGCATGTTTCACCTCTTCTAATGAACACTGCTGTGGCCCTGAAGCAGTGGCTGTTTGCCACGAAACGATCGTCGGACGGTGGACTTGGGCCTAAATAGCCATTTGAAATGATATCTGTCTTCGTTTGAATAATTAGGTTCTCACCTCTCTGCTTTCACATTAACGAAAGTTTTTTCTGCTTGTGATGTATGGGTGGGTAGGGCGTGGGTTCACCTCTCCAGTTATCTGAGGCTTTGTCTTTCGTTTGTGAAACTGCTTGAGTACCTGATTGTAAAAACCGCTTAGATAACCTTGATAGGCGGTATATAAAATCCTAATAAACTTGAAACTTATTGGGTGTATAGCTGTGTTATTATTATTATTTTTTTTAATTCAGTTTTCTATACCGTTCTCCCAGGGGAGCTCAGAACAGTTTACATGGATTTTTTCAGGTACTCAAGTATTTTTTTCTGTCTGTCCTGGTGGGCTCACAATCTATCTAACGTACCTGGGGCAATGGGGGGATTAAGTGACTTGCCCAGGGTCACAAGGAGCAGCGCGGGTTTGAACCCCCAACCCCAGGGTGATGAGGCTGTAGCTTTAATCACTGCGCCATTCTAGAAATCAAAATGTATTAAAAGTGATCCAAGTGTAGGACAATCCAACCATTGTGACATCACTGATGAGGTTGGTTCTTATTGGTGGAATGAGGCATTATGATGTCACAATATCAGCTCTGATTATCAGGGGCTGAATCTTTTCACTCATTCATTTTTCTCTACTGTTGTCCCAGTGGAGCTCAGAATGGTTCACATGAATTTATTCAGGTACTCAAGCATTTTTCCCTGTTTGTCCCGGTGGGCTCACACTCTATCTAATGTACCTGGGGCAATGGGGGGATTAAGTGACTTGCCCAGGGTCACAAGGAGCAGCGTAGGTTTGAACCCACAACCTCAGGATGCTGAGGCTGTAGCTTTAACCACTGTGCCACTGTGCCACACTGTTGGTTGTACTATTAATGGAGCGAAGCTTTTTGTTTTTATAGATATACATACACACATCTTTTGAATATCAGTCCCTAAAATTTCTCTGACTTTGAGAGTTATGGCCCTAAATTGGTCTCCTCAGAGTGGAGGAGTGCAATGGCCTCAGAACCGGGGGAGCTGAATTCCATTCCCACTGCAGCTTCTTCTGACTCTGGGCAAAAGCATTCTCAAAGAGGTGGGCTGACATTTATAGACAGTCCCTGCTCGGAAGAGCTTACAATCTAACTTGGACAGACAGACATGACATATTGGGTTGGGGATGCAGAACCCAAGGTGAGAGGAGTTAGGAGTGGAAAGCACTCTCATAGAGGTGGGCTGACATTTATAGACGGTCCCTGCTCTGAAGAGCTTACAATCTAACTTGGACAGACAGACATGACATATTGGGTTGGGGGATGCAGAACCCAAGGTGAGAGGAGTTAGGAGTCGAAAGCACTCTCATAGAGGTGGGCTGACATTTATAGACGGTCCCTGCTCTGAAGAGCTTACAATCTAACTTGGATAGACAGACACGACATATAGGGTTGGGGATGCAGAACCCAAGGTGAGAGAAGTTAGGAGTCAAAAGCACTCTCAAAGAGGTGGACTAACATTTATAGACTGTCCTTGCTCTGTAGAGCTTACAATCTAACTTGGATAGACAGACACGACATATAGTGTTAGGGATGCAGAACCCAAGGTGAGAGGAGTTAGGAGTCGATAGCACTCTCAAAGAGATGGGCTATTTATAGATGGTCCCTGCTCGGAAGAGCATACAATCTAACTTGGACAGACATAAATGACATATAGGATTGGGGATGCAGGACTTAAGGTGAGAGAACATAAGAATTGCCGCTGCTGGGTCAGACCAGTGGTCCATCATGCCCAGAAGTCCACGGCAGCCCTTAGGTCAAAGACCAGCGCTCTAACTGAGACTATCCCTACCTGTGTACGTTCTGGTTTAGAAGGGATTTGTCTAACTTTGTCTTGAATCCCTGGAGGGTGTTTTCCCCTATGACAGACTCCGGAAGAGCTTTCCAGTTTTCTACCACTCTCTGGGTGAAGAAGAACTTCCTTCTGTTCATACGAAATCTATCCCCTTTTAACTTTAGAGAGGAGTTAGGAGTCAAAAGCACTCTCAAAGAGGTGGGCTTTTAACTGTGACTTGAACACTGCGAGAGACGGAATTCGAGCAGCTTCTTCCAAGCATACACCGCAGCAAGGCAAGGCAGAAGGGAAAGAATCTGGAGCTGGCAGTTGAAGAGAAAGGCACAGATAGGAGGGACTTACCAGCTGAGCGGAGCTCACGAGGGGTTCATAGGGGGCGATAAGTGAAGAGAGATAGTGAGGGGCAGCTGAGTGAGTGCATTTGTAGGTCAGTAAGAAGAGTTTATATTGTATTTGGAAACAGATGGGAAGCCAATGAAGTGACTTTAGTAGAGGGGTAACATGAGTAAAGCGGCTCTCCCGGACTACGAGTCATGCAGCCAAATTCTGGATGGATTGGAGGGGAGCTGTGGAATTGTGGGAGATGCCCAAGTTCCACCCACATGAAGGACCCTTTGCATTTGCACACTATGCAGGGCGCACCCTAAGATGATAGAATACAAATTCAACACCCAGCTATCAGCTGAACATGATAATCTGTAACATTCGTGCCTATGCCAATGTATTATAATTGAGCATGCAAATAGCACATACATTTTGATTCTCACATTGTAGAATGAGGGTCAAAAGGTCTCTAAATTCCTAAATTTTGGAGCATAAAAAGGCAGGGAAAATGATTAGGACCGATTTTTCAGCAGTAGGCTCAGAAGTCAGACTCAAAAGCTTAGGCAAATATTTATTTATTTAAACATGGTCTAATCGGCTCTATCTCTAGTTCTAACATAGTAGATGACGGCAGATAAAGACCCGAATGGTCCATCCAGTCTGCCCAACCTGATTCAATTTAAATTTTTTAAATTTTTTCTTCTTAGCTATTTCTGGGCAAGAATCCAAAGCTTTACCCGGTACTGTGCTTGGGTTCCTACTGCCTAAATCTCCGTTAAAACCTACTCCAGCCCATCTACACCCTCCCAGCCATTGAAGCCCTCCCCTGCCCATCCTCCACCAAATGGCCATATACAGACACAGACCATGCAAGTCTGCCCAGTACTGGCCTTAGTTCAATATTTAATATTATTTTCTGATTCTAGATCCTCTGTGTTCATCCCACGCTTCTTTGAACTACGTCACCGTTTTACTCTCCACCACCTCTCTCGGGAGAGCATTCCAGGCATCCACCATCCTCTCCGTAAATTTCCTAATATTGCTCTTGAATCTACCACCCCTCAACCTTAAATTACGTCCTCTGGTTTTACCATTTTCCTTTCTCTGGAAAAGATTTTGTTCTACGTTAGTACCCTTCAAGTATTTGAACGTCTGAATCATATCTCCCCTATCTCTCCTTTCCTCTAGGGTATACCTATTTAGGGCTTCCAGTCTCTCCTCATACATCTTCTGGCGCAAGTCTCCTATCATTTTCGTCGCCCTCCTCTGGACCGCTTCAAGTCTTCTTATGTCCTTCGCCAGATACGGTCTCCAAAACTGAACACAATACTCCAAGTGGGGCCTTACCAATGACCTGTACAGGGGCATCAACACCTTCTTCCTTCTACTGGCTACGCCTCTCTTTATACAGCCCAGCATCCTTCTGGCAGCAGCCACTGCCTTGTCACACTGTTTTTTCACCTTTAGATCTTCGGACACTATCACCTCAAGGTCCCTCTCCCCATCCATGCATACCAGCTTCTCACCTCCCAGTTCTAAGTAGAGTACATATCACTCTTCCAACGCAGTTCTTAATTTTTTTTTTTTTTTTTTTTTTATAAATTTCAAATTAACAAATCAAGATAAATCTTGTACAGAAAGTGATTACAACAAAAGAACAAAAAGAAAACCTCATAAATTTACATAGAAAACAAATTTTTGTATAATCTCTCAAGTCCACCATTAGATAGGTTTACTGGTTGCCTACTTTTATCTACGGCACTGTTGTATTTTCTTGCTAAGCGTTGATGTACTCTCGCTGCATATTGTGCAGTTTATTCTTGATGTAAAGCGCATTGAACTGTAAGGTATAGTGGGATATAAATAAAACTAGTATTATTATTAAATCTCTTTATACAGGGTTCAGAATAAAAATTGCAGCAGTATAAAAATATAGCTATTCATTGTTATCCAATAAAACAGAACCCAGGCAGCTCATCTAGAGGTTAGACAGTATAGGAAAGTGTGTCAAACCCAGGGAAATCAAGAAGGGGGTTGCCAAGTAGAGGAAAGGAGAGACAGGGGAGATATGATTCAGATGTTCAAATACTTAAAGGGTATTAACGTAGAACAAAATATTTTCCAGAGAAAGGAAAATGGTAAAACCAAAGGACATAATTTGAGGTCGAGGGGTGGTAGATTCAGGGGCAATGTTAGGAAATTCTACTTTACGGAGAGGGTGGTGGATGCCTGGAATGCGCTCCCGAGACAGGTGGTGGAGAGTAAAACTGTGACTGAGTTCAAAGAAGCGTGGGATGAACACAGAAGATTTAGAATCAGAAAATAATATTAAAGATTGAACTAGGCCAGTTACTGGGCAGACTTGTACGGTCTGCGTCTGTGTATGGCCGTTTGGAGGAGGATGGGCAGGGGAGGGCTTCAATGGCTGGGAGGGTGTAGATGGGCTGGAGTAAGTCTTAACAGAGATTTCGGCAGTTGGAACCCAAGCACAGTACCGGGTAAAGCTTTGGATTCTCGCCCAGAAATAGCTAAGAAGAAAAAAAAAAAAAAATTTAAATTAAATCAGGTTGGGCAGACTGGATGGACCATTCGGGTCTTTATCTGCCGTCATCTACTATGTTACAAGTAGAGGGTTTATCCCTCTCTTTTACATTGCAATAGCTTCTGTTAACCATCTATAATCAATGCCAGAAATTTCAACAAAACTCAATATTTCCAATAAGAAGTGGTGGTCAATGTATGACCACGGAAATAGCAAACTGTAGATGTGTCGCTTGATTATCTCGATTTAATATTTCTTCACTCGCCTTATAATTAAGCTCTGGAATCCGTTGCCAGAGAATGTGGCGAAAGGAGTTAGCTTAGCAGGGTTAAAAATAAAAAGGCTCAGATAATGTCCTAAACAAAAGTCCATAAGCCATTATTAAGATAGCTTGGGGAAATCCGCTGCTTATTCCTAGGATAAGCTGCATAAAAATTAGTTTTTCTCCTTGGGAATCTTGCCAGGTACTTGTGACCTGGGTTGGTCACTGTTGGAAATAGGTTACGTGGCTTGATGGACCTTTGTTTGTTTATTTCTCACCCGCCCTTATCCAGGGTGAGTTACGGTACATATTTTATTTATTTATTTAGATTTTTATCCCGTCCTCCCAGAACGGTCTATAAGCAAATATTCACAGTGGAGTACATTTGGACAGTACAAAGACTATACAGTGGTTTAAATACAAGGACTATATAGCTATTTAAGTAGAAGTTTCGAATGGAGAGAGAGGTTAAAGGGGAGGGGGGTTTAAGGGGGTGAGGCGTAGATTGTGGTTGAGTAACATACATTAACATACATAACATACATAATAAAACATTTACATACATAATAAAACATTTACATTTATCGTACAAAACACTTCAAGGACACACTATAACAAATTACATACTTACATATCAAATTACATATAACATACACGTCGCATCATTTAAGGCCCAAACTGGCCAAACCCACACATTACATCAAAATATAAAATTCCATAAGTCATACAAGACGCCTCAATAACAGACATCAATAAACCAAATAATTTATTTTTTTTATTCAATTTTCTATACCGTTCTACCAGGGGAGCTCAGAACGGTTTACATGAATTTATTCAGGTACCCAAGCAGTTTTCCCTCTCTGTCCCGATGGGCTCACAATCTTTCTAATGTACCTGGGGCAATGGGGGGATTAAGTGACTTGCCCAGGGTCACAAGGAGCAGCGAGGGCTTGAACCCACAACCTCAGGGTGCTGAGGCTGTAGCTTTAACCCCTGCGCCACAATCTCCCCTTAAACCAACCATTCCATCGAACGCCTCCGTGACCAGCACTCGAGTCATGACTCCTCCCCCCGGCCAAACTAAGAGCCTATATTTCATTTCATAGAACAGATGTCTTTTCAGCAGTTCCCTAAAGTTCTGTACATTTTGCTGCTGGCGAATGTAACCTGGAAGGTCGTTCCACTCCCAGTGGCCGATGCAGTGAAAGACACTGTTTCTGGAAGAGGAAAGCCTTAACTCCCTCACAGGATGCTACAGACAGATCACAATGCTCAATTGAGCGGAGCAGTCGAGCCGGTTCACGCGGCAAGATGCTCTGGACCAGGTGTTTGGGGGCCAACTTCTGTAAGCACATAAAGACATTCGCCAGTAGCTTGTGCCGGACCTTATCCTTCGGTCTTTCTCAGTATATAGAACATAGAAAGATGACGGCAGAAAAGGGCTACAGCCCATCAAGTCTGCCCACTCTACTGTCCCACCCCATTAAGTCAGAGTGCTGCTCGACCCACGTAGAGATCCCACGTGGATGTCCCATTTATTCTTAAAGTCGAGCCCGCTGGTGGCCTTGATCACCTGCACCGGTAGTTTGTTCCAGTGATCCACCACCCTTTCTGTGAAGAAATACTTCCTGGTGTCACCACCTCTGAGTTTGAGCGGGTGCCCCCTTGTGACTGAAGGTCCCTTAGGAAAGAATATGTTGTTTTCCACCTCGACACGAGTATGGCACAGTATGGCAACTCTTATCTTCTTAATGGCTGCCACTGGCGTAGTAAGCAACGCTTCTGTACTGTGTAGATATCAAAATCCAAACTGAGTAGGATACAAAACAGTAAAATCATTTAGACACATAGATAATTGCAAGCTCAGTGGAGACTGTTTTATCGCCTTGTGGACATCTTGCCAAGAGACAAAATGCTGAGGCCTGATCTTGAAAATGCAGACTCTTAATAAGAGCCACAATAAATCCTCAGGCATAAATATTCTTTATCCGGCGATTATTTCTACTCAGCCCCAGCGTGCTTCTACTGCTAAGCATAAATTTCATCTTTCTGAGGTCAACAGCAGTCTCTGAATCCTTCCTGCAGACTTGTAATCACTGCCGTTTGGGCTTTGCCATAAGTTATGGTCCAGGCCAGGTTTTCTGTCTCACCACCGAGCACAGATTTCGTTAAACCAATCTACATTACGAAGCGCCATTCTCTGAGAAATAAATTCTTAAACAAATGGTTATTTTATTTGGGTTCCCTTTAATCTTACCTAGGGAGTCTTATGCTACTCAGCCACTACTGAATGGCTTCATCCAACCTAGGGTTACCATATGGCTCCAGAAAAAGGAGGACGGATTGAGATATCCAGGTTTTACTTCCATTGAAAGCAACGGACGTAAAGAGGACAGATTAAGACAGGGGTGTCCAATGTCGGTCCTCGAGGGCCGCAGTCCAGTCGAATTTTCAGGATTTCCCCAATGAATATACATGAGGTCTATTTGCATGCACTGCTTTCCTTGTACGCTAATAGATCTCATGCATATTCATTGGGGAAATCCTGAAAACCCGACTGGATTGCGGCCCTCGAGGACCGACATTGGACACCCCTGGATTAAGGCATCTGGGTTTTACTTCCATTGAGGGTTGCAGTACAGTCGGGTTTTCAGGATTTCCCCCAATGAATATGCATGAGATCTTTTTGCATGCACTGCTTTCATTGTACGCTAATAGATCTCATGCATATTCATTGGGGAAATCCTGAAAACCCAACTGGGATTGCGGCCCTCGAGGGGAGACTTTGACACCCCTGCCCTAGTCCAACCTTTTTGCTGCTGTCCTTCCCTGGATAGTAAGAAGTCCAAGCCAAGTTTTCCAATGTGAGAGACTCAGGGATTTTTCCCTCACTAAGGGCCAGATTCTCAAAACAAAAATCTGCCTTTAATGTGCTCACTAAATAGGTTCCAGCTGATTTAGCATGCATGTACATTAGTAGTGGACTATCAAATCAGCTTAGGGAGGTCTTTTCCAAGTTTTCTAGCAGTCTTCGACACTGCTATGCAAATGTGGTACAACCAGGTCATTAATATTGAAATGATCACTCCGAGCGATACTGTATAATCGCCGAGGGATTCTCTAACCTTGTGCCACATTTGCATCCCCAGAGTAGCATCATTCCATGCGGAATCTCGAAAGAGTAGCAAGATTCCGGAATCCCCAGAGTAGCATCATTCCATGCGGAATCCCGAAAGTGTCGCAAGATTCCAGAATCCCCAGAGTAGCATCATTTCATGCGGAATCCCAAAGAGTAACAAAAGATTCCAGAACTCCAAGGAGTAGCAACATTCCATGCTACCGATCCAGGGCAAGCACTGGTTTCCCCCATGTCTTTCTCAATAACAATGGACTTTTCCTCCAGGAACTTGCCCGAACCTTTCTTAAAACCAGCTACGCTATCCGCCCGGTTTCCCAGGTTCTCGGCCCACCGCTACTCCACCGCTTTAGGTTAAGATTTTGAAAGTCATCGCCTCAAGGGGCACTTTCCTGGGGTCACTTTACCTTCCCCAGGATCCGTGATGATGCAGAAGATTTGCTGGACATTTAGTTCTACCACAGCTATTTTCATAGTGCTTAAGTGATATATATTTGTTGCATATGCTGAAGCTGCAAATGTCAAACAGATGAAGAATATTAAGTGATATGCATATATTTTCTGAGTGTAGAGTGATTAATTACCAAATGTTAGTTTGTCAAGTGAACTTTTTTTTTTAATGATGTGATATATCCATGCAGCGCATCACTGCTTGTTCTCTTTCCCGAAGTGCTAAGCCAGCTATAAAAGGGAAGAGGTCTTAATTTAAGATATGTGATCACAGAAGCCTTGACAACTGCTGCACTCAGGGAGGATGGACGTTTGCTCTTTGTTAATATATGAGCCATTTCTATTTCTTCTTTTACTCAACTCAGCGTGCCTGTACAGTGGCCGCACGGACAGGATTTAGTAAACTCCTGTTTTGTGCTTAGAGTGGTCCTATGCATATCACTTTCATTTGTTCAGCTCCAAGTGTAACATGGTAAGTGACGGCAGATAAAGACCTGAACGGTCCATCCAGTCTGCCCATTAAAAATACATGATTAAATTACCTTGTCTCTTCTTTGATATTTCCGGGTCATAGACTGTAAAGTCCACCTGGTATTGTCCTAGGTCCCAAATGCTGAAGTTGCCATCTAATCAAGCCATTGTGACATCACTGATGAGGTTGGCTCTTAGGCATTGGTGGATACCAGAGACTGTCATTCTTTAGTGTCTATCTCAACCTCAGTCCTTCTACACCAGCATTCTTCAATATAAGGTTTGAGGGTCATTGGCTGTGACCAGTCATACTCTGATTCTTCCCTCCTTCCTTAAAGAATGACATGGTTTCCTACTGGAACGGTAATGAATTTTGGCACCGTGTCATTCTCTACTTGAGCTACAGACAAATTTCTAATCTCCCCTAAGTTGACTGAGAAGATACTGATAGAATAGATCAGCTTTCTACTTTTAATGAATAAAAGCTTGGCTCTTTATCTTCATCAAGCGGTCTTTTAAATCAGGCATTGCACGGAACCTTTCTACCACTATGATTAGTGAAATCTGCTGTATCACTGAGTGCTTCCCTCTTCCAAGCACAAGTTCTGCTAACCTGAAGGGTCCTCTTCCAAGCGTTCAACCCATCCTAAAGTCCACCTCCCCCAAGGCCTACCTCTGGAATTCCCTTATCCCTTAGTGGGCTGAGCAGGAGTGATCCCCAGTCGTTTCTTCCATTGCCAGGACTAGGATCCAAAATGGCACCCCTAGAGTAATCTCATTTCAGGAGGGTGGAAAAGGGTCTGGGTGGGGGGGTCTTCTAGTGTGTGGGAAGTAACGTCCAGTGGAGGGTTCAACACTTGAAGGGGGGTTTCAAGTTAGGGGAGCACCATGGTGGGGGTGGGGAATAGCTCCATGGCTTTATGCTTGGGAGAACAGACTGGAACCAGCAGTTTTTAAAGGTTCCTGACCCTTTTAAGATGCATCCCGTGAGCATCAGGCTGCGACTTGGTGGCCCAATACTTCTGGGATAATGGAATAACATTTCTTGCAAGATGACTCACCTGGGAGTCAGCAGCCTGCAGCATCGAGATACTAAAAGTTGGCGATTTCCTCGGTAAATCAAGTTACGATAAAAGCCCATCTTTTGCCACACCTTGGTAACTTTCCCCCGTTAAAAGGTAACAACTTGTCCAGTCCACTGCTGTCATGTTCTCACATAGTGTTTCCCATTTTGATGATGTCACAGTGCTCTTAATTGCTGAACACTGGTTACCTGTTTAAGGTGGCCTTACGTACAAGTTTTTGATATTCGTGTCCAAGGCTCTCCTGCCCTAATCTGTGGTCTGACTCTCCGGTCTCCAGTTAGAGTCTACGCTCTTCACATCCAGTGTTTTGTGACTACCACCCCCTAGTGGATTTTGTCTAGATAACTCTTGGGTCTTTGCTTTTAGTTACTTAGGACCATAACTGCAATTCCCTCCATGTTCCTTGATGGTATGAGCTGTGTTACTAGAGATTTAGAGGGTGGTTAAGATAATTATCATTCAGTTCCCAAGTTGTCCATTTTGCCCTATTGCTGCTAACTACCTCATCTTCTCCCTTTGTTTTTCTTCTGCACTGTACTACATTTTATTTTATTTTTTACTGTAAATGTCTATGCTACATATTCATAGTAATATATAAATAAATAAAATCTTCCACCCTGTTGGCTAGTGGAAGGGCAGGAGTAATGTCCAGGCACTTCGGTTTTGTTGCCTCTGGGCTTCAAAATGTTCCTCCAAAGCCCCCTAATGGCAGTCTTGTGGAACTACCACCAGGGGGGGGGGGTCAAGCTACCAAGTAAGTCCTGAGATTATGTACCCGTGACTGCCAGGTCAATGTACTAGGAACTGATCACTAGGAACTTGATCGTCAAACTGTCGGATATGACTTGGCTTTGCAAGCTGTGGAATGCCCATGAACAGAGACGCAGCAAAAGGGAGTTTGCTAATCTGAAGGGATAACAAGAGAATATGAGGCCCCCACGCAGACCTGGAAGCCCTAAAGAACACTCACAGGGCAGGAGATGTATCACCAGCTCCTGAAGAGCCCTGGATAACACCAGTCTTAGGTGGCTCGGGCAGAGGCATTTTTTGCAATTTTATATTGTAACTAGCTGATTCCCCGGCGTTGCACGGGTATTTAATTATAGCAATAACACTGTAAATGGATTCAAATAAAGATACTTTATAGTGGTGAATGAAATTATTTTTTTACAGCTTAATAAAAAGTACAATATTCAAATTATAATGTGAAATATTTGACAAAATGAATACAATACAACTAACGCAAAACGTGATTATAAACAACATTTTTAGTTTCACCTCCAGGAGCAAGAACATATAAATTGTTGGGTGAACCCACCCTTGAGCAAGCAACATAGAGTTGTGGGCCAAGAGACCCCCAGAACATATCACCCCAGGTAGTGAGGGATCTGCATACCAAGTTTCGTTCAAATCGGTCAAGCCGTTTTTGAATTACTGTGAGAATGGCAGCTTTTTACATTTTTTCCATTGACATGAATGGGTGATATCTGATTTTCTGTTTGTAGCTCCGTCCACATGTGCAGGTGGGCCGCGAGACCCCCCAGAACATATCAGCCTAGGTAGTGAGGGATCTGCATACCAAGTTTCGTTCAAATTGGTCAAGCCGGTTTTGAATTACTGTGAGAATGGCAGCTTTTTACATTTTTTCCATTGACATGAATGGGTGAAATCTGATTTTCTGTTTGTAGCTCCGTCTACGTTGCAGGTGGGCCGCGAGACCCCCAGAACATATTACCCCAGGTAGTGAGGGATCTGCATACCAACTTTCGTTCAAATCGGTCAAGCCGTTTTTGAATTACTGTGAGAATGGCAGCTTTTTACATTTTTTCCATTGACATGAATGGGTGATATCTACTTATCTGTTTGTAGCTCTGCCCACGTGTGCAGGTGGGCCGCGAGACCCCCAGAACATATCAGCCCAGGTAGTGAGGGATCTGCATACCAAGTTTCGTTCAAATCGGTCAAGCCGTTTTTGAATTACTGTGAGAATGGCAGCTTTTTACTTTTTTCCCATTGACATGAATGGGTGAAATCTGATGTTCTGTTTGTAGCTCTGCCCACGTGTGCAGGTGGGCCGGGAGACCCCCAGAACATATCACCCCAGGTAGTTGGAATTACTGTGAGAATGGCAGCTTTTTACATTTTTTCCATTGACATGAATGGGTGAAATTTGATTTTAGGTTTGTAGCTCCGCCCACGTGTGCAGGTGGGCCGCGAGACCCCCAGAACATATCACCCCAGGTAGTGAGGGATCTGCATACCAAGTTTCGTTCAAATCGGTCAAGCCGTTTTTGCGTGATCGCGGCACATACACACATACATACCTCCGATTTTATATATATAGATTATTTATACCACTTCATATGTGGTGTGTGAACACAAAATGTAAGTAGGTTTACATGGAACAAGCAATTTTGCAAGGTAATCCAGCTGCTTACTGTTTAGTATTTTAAATGCCAAAGTTATAGGTTGACGCACAAAGCACTATTTAATAGGAAGTCAATGATATTACCTAGACAAAGGAGTGATGTGGTCTTATATCCGAGCATTTGTAATACCGTATTTTCACGCATATAACGCGCGCGTTATACGCGTTTTTACCTACCGCGCATACCCCTCGCGCGTTATATGCGTGAGCGCGGTATACCAAAGTTTTTGTGCTTATCATCGTGATTTCTGCGCGCTATACACGTGTGCGCGTTTTATACGGGTGCGTGTTATTTGCGTGAAAATACGGTAACTCTGATAGCGGTATTTTGAACTGTCTGCAATTTCTTAAGAGAAACCCAAGGTAATCCTGTGTAAATGATGTCACAATTATCCAATTTTGAGGTGACTAGCGCATAAACAAGGGATTTGTTGCAAGGAATTTCTGTGTACAAGCGTACTGAATGGATCTTGTGTAAAGAATAAAAACAAGATCTAGCTACAGGAACCAAGTGCGGATGGAACGTCAATGCCGAACCTAGGTGAACACCTAAATATTTCATAGAATTTTGAAGTTGTAGAGGTTGAGACCCCAAAAGCAGAGATACTGTCAGAGAATGTAAAGAACCAGCAATCCATAACCCTGTGCTTTTCTGAGGGTTTAGAACAGGGGTAGGGAACTCCGGTCTTCGAGAGCCGTATTCCAGTTGGGTTTTCAGGATTTCCCCAATGAATATGCATTGAAAGCAGTACCTGCAAATAGATCTCATGCACATTCATTGGGGAAATCCTGAAAACTCGAGGACCGGAGTTCCCTACCCCTGGTTTAGAATGTTGAGTTGGAATGAACTGGACTGAACCACTCTGTGTTTGGATATGAATATTTAGATTGCTGGGTTCAGCAGCATTGAATTATTTGCACTTGAAAGTTTGAGATAAGTATTATTTTTCTACTATTATTTATTTTAAACACTATTTATTAAATATCTCAAAAGCAAATTGCATCACTACCTGCAAGGTGAGCCGGC
The DNA here is from genome assembly GCF_902459505.1 of Geotrypetes seraphini. Classification (NCBI taxonomy): domain Eukaryota; kingdom Metazoa; phylum Chordata; class Amphibia; order Gymnophiona; family Dermophiidae; genus Geotrypetes; species Geotrypetes seraphini. The sequence continues at coordinate 18,912,453 of NC_047085.1, forward strand.
TTGCCTGACTAACTAGTCACATGACACTCTATGACACGCCCTCTTACCACTTCTCCCGCCCCCCAACCATTTCCAGTGAAAATATGAATGTGCGGAAACTTCGTGAAGAACCCTCGAGGTATGTAAATGGATTTTCAGCAACAATATGGACATTTTTATATGGATATTTTATTTGATTAAAAAATAAAGTAATAGATTGATGATACTAGAAGCTTAATATTGTTTACTGGGCATGCTGATGTATAGCGTCTTATATTTGATGTGTAAATTATATTTCATAAAGGCAACATAAACAGCAATCAAATCTGAAGAGCCCTTTCAGCATGTATGGCAAATTTTAAAAAAATTATTTATTTATGAGTTTTCAAATTACATAGTAACATGGTAGATGACGGCAGATAAAGACCCGAATGGTCCATCCAGTCTGCCCAACCTGATTCAATTTAAATTTTTAAATTTTTTCTTCTTAGCTATTTCTGGGCGAGAATCCAAAGCTTTACCCAGTACTGTGCTTGGGTTCTAACTGCCGAAATCTCTGTTAAGACTTACTCCAGCCCATCTACACCCTCCCAGCCATTGAAGCCCTCCCCTGCCCATCCTCCTCCAAACGGCCATACACAGACACAGACCGTGCAAGTCTGCCCAGTTCTGGCCTAGTTCAATATTTAATATTATTTTCTGATTCTAGATCTTCTGTGTTCATCCCACGCTTCTTTGAACTCAGTCACAGTTTTCCTCTCCACCACCTCTCTCGGGAGCGCATTCCAGGCATCCACCACCCTCTCCGTAAAGTAGAATTTCCTAACATTGCCCCTGAATCTACCACCCCTCAATCTCAAAGTATGTCCTCTGGTTTTACCATTTTCCTTTCTCTGGAAAAGATTTTGTTCTAATTACATTTCAAGCATCCACTTGAACAGAAAGCAGAAAATAAAACAAGTTATCAAGTTATCAAAATATCATATAGTACCATAAAGATAAGTTACCATAAACAGATTAAATACACAGCAAGAAACATTTTTTGCTTAAATTCAGCTCAAGTCCTCAAATAGGAATCCAAGTCGTAGAATTAGCGAGTTATACGTAAAAACCTTAAACAAAGGAAAATGTATTGGCAAAATAGTTTGACGAGTGTATGCTAAATAACAGCTTTTAGGATGAGCTTTGACATGTAGGCCCACTTTAGGGTTGCCAGACGTACGGATTTCCCCGGGCATGTCTTCCTTTTGAGGACATGTCCGGGGGGGGGAGTCTGGACGGCTTTTCAAAACCCGGCACTTTGGGTTTTGAAAAGCTTCTATCAAAATTGCCGTCGGGCAGTTGGGCATCGGCCCATGCGCGGATGCCCTCCTGCCTGACGAGAGCAGTCAGCGGGGGAGGCGGCTAGGGTGGGATGGGTGGCGGAACTGGGGGCGGGTCTAGGGGGGGGGGGGGTCTGGATATTCCAAACCGAAAATCTGATAACCCTAGCCCACTTGATCAATTACTGTTCTTCTCACTGGAGTCCCATCCGCTGTGAACTCCACTGCCACACACTCAGGGAAACTGACTGAGAAGGAAAGATTTGTTTATTTAAAAAATGCATACCCTGCCTATCTTTAGGTGGCTTACATACTAAAAACATACATAAAGTTACATAAAATAAATTATTAACCTCACAGTGTATTTATTTATTTCGATTTTTATCCCGTCCTCCCAGTAGCCCAGAACGGCCTATAAGCAAACATTAACAGTGGATTACATTTGGACAGTACAAAGATTATACAGCAATTTAAGTAATAATAATAATAATTTTATTTCTTATATACCGCTATACCGTGAAGTTCGAAGCGGTTTACAATAAAGATACATTTTGACAGTACATGGGATACAAGGTGGAAAGAGTATAAGTTAGTTTCAGACCTTGAATTGCAGGTTAAGAATTGACTTCACTATACAGTTAATTTAAGTAGAGGTTCAAGATGGAGGGGGAGGGGAGACGGAAGGGGTAGATCGCAGTTGTCCTTTTAGTTGAAGAAGAGGGTCTTTACCGCTTTCCGGAAGGTCGTCAATGAGTTCTGTGATCTGATTTGCGGGGGGGAGTCGGTTCCAGAGTTGGGGGATGAAGTGGCTGTAGGAGTGTTTGCAGGGGGTTTCTGACAGTAGGGACCAATGCTCCCTCTAAGGATTGGCCGGGTACGTGCAATTTTTTCTCATGTGAGCAACAAGTTCTAAAAAAATTTTTGTGTGAGCAACAAATTCCATAAACCAACAATTTTCCAGATTTGCAAGTACAGTAAAACCTGGGATTGCAAGTAACTTGGTTTGCAAGTGTTTTGGAAGACAAGCAAAACATTTGATTACATTTTAACTTGATATACAAGCAAAGTCTTGCAATACAAGTACGTATATAGTATTTAGTATTAAAGTTTTTGGGATGTGGAATGAATCGTCAGAGTTACCTTTATTTCTTATGGGGAAATTTGCTTTGATATACGATTGTTTTCAATTACAAGCATATTTTCGGTGTATTTTGTATTAAAGATTTTGGATTGTGGAACGAATTGTCCGAGTTTCCATTATTTCCTATGGGGAAATTCGCTTTGATATATGAGTGCTTTGGATTTACTGTATTTTGTGAGCAACCATGTAAAATCTATGTGCAATGCTCCTAGATTGTATGAGCGATTGCTCATGTGCTCAGCTTAGAGGGAACATAGGTAGGGACCTTCCTGGGGGGATGCATAGGCGTTTCTCCATTTCCGAGCGGAGGGGGCGGGTGGAGTTGTACAAGGTTAGCTTGGATTCTATGTAGGCAGGGGTGGTGGTGTGAATTCTTTTATGTGCTATTACCAGGGCCTTGAATGCGCAGCGTTGGTTAAAAAAAAAAAAAAAAACACCCAAAAAAACAACCCCCGTTTATGCTAAAATTATAACAGCAATAAAATCCTTCTGCACCCTCCCATATATCCCCTTAAAAAAAAAATAAAAAAAACAGCAAGCAAATATTGTTAAGGAAAAAAACATGTCATGGCTTAACAAAATTAGAAAAAAAATAAAAAAAGCGCAGTTCTACCCCTGACAGCACTACCACATTCATCGTGGACTTTTGCTGGGACAGCAAGCTCAGTCAATCACGCACTTATCAGAGGACCGAAACAGGCCTTCCGTGGAGAACAGCTATAAAGTAATTTCACCAAGATGAGCATTTCATTGGAGGACAATTTACATAATAAGGTTTTCCACTACGATAAGAAGATTGGTAATTCTCAGTGGAGTGGCGGGGGGATGAGGATTGACATTTCTAAGCTTCTGCTTCCTATCTGCACCTTCACAGCCACTTCCTTCTGAAGCTTGATCCCTTTCTGAAGTTTCCCCATCTGTCCTCCGCCATGTAACGAATTCTGTCACTGTCAATTGTGCTCCCAAGCTGCAGGCAGTGGAGAGACTTTGCCTTTTGACTATGAAGGTAGCATCGTCTCTTGTTACAATAGGGAAACTGTTGTTGTGCCATGTTCTGAAGCATTCAGGAGCTTAGCCCACTGTCCTATTAGCTGCTGAAAACTCAGCAAGTCTTGGCGTGAAAGATGCTTTCAAAAGCTGATGCCTTTTCTGTCTTAGAACACGCTAATGGACATTAACACACGCTACATGTTACATAGTGGCATAGTAAGGGGGCAGGGGAGCAGCGCGCCCTGGGCACCTTCTTGGCGAGGGTGCCAGCACCTATCTTTCCCTCCCTTGGTGATGGGAGGAGTCTTTTCAGTGCACTTCCCCCATACCTTTTCAAATCTCCACCTGCAGCGACCAACATCTCTTACCCGCTCATCTCTCCCTCTGACATCACTTCCCGTATGCAGGACCAGGATGTGACATCAGCAGAATGGCTCAGCCAGCCCAAGCAGTGGGTAGGAGATGCTGCTTGCTGCAAGTGAAGATTTGAAAAAGTGAGTTGATGGGAATCAGGGAAGAGCATATCGGGGGCGCCTGGCACAGCAATGCCAGGTGCCTCTGCCCCGGTGCAAACTTCCCTCGCTACGCCACTGATGCTGCACATCAAGAAGGACATGGCAATACTCGAGAGGGTCCAGAGGAGAGCAACGAGGATGATAAAGGGTATGGAGAACCTTTCATATGCCGAACGGTTAGACAGGCTGGGGCTCTTTACCCTGGAGAAGCGGAGACTGAGAGGGGACATGATAGAGACTTATAAAATCATGAAAGGCATAGAGAAGGTGGAGAGGGACAGATTCTTTAGACTAGCAGGGACAACTAAAACAAGAGGTCATTCAGAAAAACTGAGAGGAGACAGATTCATAACGAATACAAGGAAGTTCTTCTTCACTCAACGGGTGGTGGACACCTGGAACACGCTTCCCGGAGAGGTGATAAGACAGAGTACAATTCTGGGGTTCAAAAAGGGACTGGATGACTTCCTGGAAGCGAAGGGGATAACAGGGTACAGATAGAGTTTTACCTTACAGGACATTGAGTGAATAGGGTATGGACATTTTTAAGTTAGGTAGGGAACACTTTTAGGTCATGGACCTGGAGGGCCGCCACGGGAGCGGACTGCCGGGCACGATGGACCCCTGGTCTGACCCGGCAGAGGCAATGCTTATGTTCTTATGTTCTTATCCTATGAGCCACATGGTGCATGCTAATGTCCTTTACCTAAATATGTACCTGAGGCAACGAAGGGATAGATGACTTGCCGAGGATCACAAAGGACAAAATCAATATACAGTGCTCAAAACTCCGGTGTTAAAGCCAGCAGCACCCATCCCAAAGCGCCAGAACAGCGCAGAAATGGAGCCCTCCATTTCTCAAACAAAATTGTATTCCAATTATGTGTGCGCTGTGAAAACTGAAACCAAGGGGTAGGAATGTGCTTGGCGCAATCGTACAGAAGTTTCACAGGAAGCTCACGCACCAGGCAAACCCGTGCCGCTCTTCTGCATCTTTAAATATAAGCTTTTCTATTTTTTTTTTCCGCTTGAAAAACTTATATTCAAATACAGGAAATAGACACTAATAGGTGCTTTCACTGTAACGTGTGCTTGGATTCGCACAGATTTTGTTTCTCGGTACCGACCACTACAGACTTGCGTGGGCTTCCGTCCGCTTCCAAAACGAAGCAAAACCAGCAGATTTGAAACAGAAGTTCACAAGACATCCCCTTCAAACCCCCAACACCAGCTCTGAGCTGACGGTAGGCTTCCAGCAGTAACAACAGGGTTTGTTTGGGTGCTGTTCTCTGAGCATTGGGAGGGAATAGCGAATGGCCTCATTTGCATGCATTTGACTACGTTTAAATACTATTTGCGGCCATCTTTGGTGCACGTGCTGTTTTCTGCGCTACTGCCCAGTGAATATCATGTGCACATTAACACCAGCATTAGTCTGCACTAAGGCCCTGATTCTATAAAAGACCCCGAAAGTTAGGCGTCTGAATTGGTGCCTAACTGATTTAGGTGCCTATCTTAATTATTTGATTAGATTAATTGGCACCGATAGCACGCTTAATTGGCTCAATAATTGACTTAAATTAAAATTAATTCTGGTTAGGGGATCCCTACAAAACTCCCCCCAAATCTACGATACCCACCTGTCTACCACCCCAATAGCCATTATGACTTGAGGTGGCACCTTTATGGCAGTAGAGTTGGATTTTTGAGGACTCGCACCCTCTCAAAAATCTGAATAAAACACTACATACCTACCTCTGGAATTCCCTGATACCATAGTGGGCTGGGGCAGGAGTGATCCCCAATCGTTTCTTCCATTGCCAGGACTAGGATCCAAAATGGCACCCCTAGAGAAGTCTCATTTCAGGAGGGTGGAGAAGGGTTTGGGTGGGGGGTCTTCTAGTGTGTTGGAAGTAATGTCCAGTGGGGGGGGGGGGTTTCAACACTTGAAGGGTGGTTTCAAGTTAGGGGATCACCATGGTGGGGGGTGGGGAATAGCTCCATGGGTTTATGCTTGGGAGAATAGACTGGAACCAGCAGTTTTTAAAGGTTCCTGACCCCTTTAAGATGCAGCCCGTGAGCATCAGGCTGCGACTTGGTGGCTCAATACTTCTGGGATAATGGAATAACATTTCTTGCAAGATGACTCACCTGGGAGTCAGCAACCTGCAGTATTGTGATACTAGATTTCCTTGGTAAATCAAGGTACGATAAAAGCCCATCTTTTGCCACACCTTGATAACTTTCCCCCTTAAAAGGTAACAATACACTGCTGTCAGGTTCTCACACAGTGTTTCCCATTTTGATTAGTTAGGGAAAGGTTAGTAGAGCATCACACAGGTATCTTAAGTAGCCTGATGGATGGGCTGATGAGCCATAGAGAGGAAGACCCAGGCCCTTAAGACATTCTAGCCACTACATTTATGGTGGAAAGCGAGAGTCCACCAAAATCCTACTATACTGCCATATAAGTGCCAACCAAAAAGTCTAGGGAGGAACCCGGGGTTATGCAGGTTCCGATACCCGTATAGCTAAGCGGCCTAATTTAGGGCAGCTCAAACACTATCCTAAAATTAGGCTGCTGTTCGCTGCAGGTGCTGGCACCTGCTATATCGGGCAGGTACCCATTTTTTTTTTTATATGAGCCTCTGGAGCCCATTCCCACCCCCCAACAAAACCCACTCCCTCCCAGCTCATAGGCTGCAAGCAGTCTCCCTTTCTTTCCCCAGAACTAGGGTTACCAGATTTTCCGTTCAGAAAATCCATGCATGTGACGTTATTGCGTTGCCCTCCTGCCCGACGGCGATTTTGAGGGAGGCTTTTCAAAACCCAACAAAGTGCCGGGTTTTGAAAAGCCGTCCAGACCCTCGGACATGTCCTCAAAAGGTAACCCTACCTTGCCTGTATCCCTAGTCGTTGGGGGCAGAAACGCCGTCCCCTCACTCCTGCCCTTGCAGCACCTTCCAAAATGACTGCTGTGACAACTTGCAATACTTCACCCTTAGTCCTGCCGTTTACCTATGATGGAGCAGGAGGCATGAACACTATCTTCTGGACAGAACCTGGGTCCAGGAATTGAACCAGGTCTCCCACTTGCAACTGCACTGTACTTGGCCACTGAGGAAGCCGACTAACCTGGTATCATGTCTTTAAAATGGCTGTTTCTTCTGTTTATTTGATGCATTCTGCTTGGATTCACTTTACAAACCAGAAATCTTTCCAAAACAATAATCCTTATCTTGACAATATTTCCTCCTCATTTTATTATTAATCAATAGTACCTTTCTCCATCAAACTTCACGGTAGTTAGCTTCAATTTTTGGATCACACACTATAAACTTGGAAATATTGCTATCGATTTGTTCTCTTAATTCATAAAACACAGAACATATAACAGCAAATAACAGACACATTTCTTTTCACTTTGCACGTTTCCACGATCCCGACGCGACCAGGTTGTGTTCCTTTTGTGCAAAAATCTATACTGATGAGCATTAAAGCTATACTACAATGCTGGTTGACACCACAAGTCCCTACGCTAGGTCATTGGCGACAGTTGACGATGCAACTGGCTGGGCTTGAACGTCATGACATTGCTCAAATGGACTCTAAACAAGACTGGTTACCGTTTTGTAATACATTGACTCATTTTGTCAGAAGTAGATTACTTTTTTAATTTTAATTGATTTTACTCACTGAATACTTGTTGGGATGTACATATCTAGTCTCCATCTCTATCTTTCCAAGCTGAATATGTTTAATGGATTTTAGTTTTATTATTTGAATTATTATATCTTTACTATTTAATAATTGTTTTCTCAGGTACTTTAGCTAGATTGTGAGTCTTCGGGACAGTTGGGGAACTTCCAAGTACCTAATTTTTATTTTATTGTAAACTGTTCTGAGCTTCTGGGGAGAACGAGCTATAAAAATGAACAAATAAATAATTCAGTAGCGTATTGGTTCAGCACCTGTTAATCTTGCGGCTGTTCCTGGGTGGGATGGGGGAGGGAAGGGGTGCGTTACCATTTTTGTAGTTCTTGTTTTGATTGTATGAAGAGATTCTCTTTCTCAAAGGACCCTCAGCCACAAGAGGGCATCCGCTCAAACTCAGGGGCGGGAAATTTCATGGCGACACCAGGAAATATTTCTTCACCAAGAGAGTGGTTGATCCCGGTGCAGGTGATCGAGGCAAACAGCGTGCAAGAATTTAAGAGCAAATGGGATGCCCATATGGGATCCCTTAGAGGGTTAAGCCAAGGGAACCTGTCACCAGGAGTGGGATCCCTAGGATAGTAGACTTGGGGGTGATTCAGTAGAGTGGGCAGACCTGATGGGCTATGGCCCTTATCTGCCGTCATCTTCTATGTTTCAATGGTTTCAAATTAAAAGATTACTAGGCTAGTAGGCCCATTTTACCTTCCAATTGCAAACACTGCAAGTCCACCCCTGATCTCCAGAATTCTCACTGCTTCCTTGCAGCTAAAGAACCCCTTTTTATCCTTCACATTCATGAATTTCAAACAAAAAACAACCCATAACCTGCATCATTTATCATTCTGAGCAGAAAACAAATATACCTCCTTCTGACCCTGGGCAAGTCACATCTCCTCATTGCCCCAGGTGCATTAGATAGAGTTTGAGCCCACCAGGACAGATAGGGATAAAGTACCTGAATGTAAATGGTATATAAGTAATAAAAGAAAGAAAGAAATGCATAGTAGATGATGGCAGCTAAAGACCCGAATGGTCCATCCAGTGTGCTCAACTGGATGCATATTTCATGCATCAATGCATAGTATGCATAGTAGATGATGGCAGCTAAAGACCCGAATGGTCCATCCAGTGTGCTCAACCTTACCCTCTCTTTAAATTACTGATTTAATTTAAATTTTTCTTCTTTTAACTATTTCTGGGCCAGACCCTAGAGCTCCGCCCGGTACTGTGCTTAGGTTCCATCTACTGAAGTCTCCGTCAAAGCTCATTCCAGCCCATCTAAACCATCCCAGCCGTCGAAGCCCTCCCCAGCCCATCCTCAACCAAATGGCCATATATGGACACAGACCGTGCAAGTCTGCCCAGTACTGGCCTTAGTTCTTCAATATATACCATTATTTTCTGATTCGAGATCTTTTGTGTTCATTCCATGCTTTTTTGAACTCTATCACCATTTTCTTCTCCACTGCCTCCCTCGGGTCCCGAGGGAGCACTTTCCAGGCATCAACATTATTTTTGAGTCTACCATCCCTCACCCTCAAATAATACCCTCGAGTTTTACCATTTTCCTTTCTCTGGAAAAGATTGTGTTCTACGTTAATACCTTTCAAGTATTTGCACATCTGAATCATATCTCCCCTGTCCCTCCTTTCCTCTAGGGCAGTGGTCTCAAACTCAAACCCTTTGCAGGGCCACATATTGAATTTGTAGGTACTTGGAGGGCCGCAGAAAAAAATAGTTAATGTCTTATTAAAGAAATTACAATTTTGCATGAGGTAAAACTCTTTATAGTTTATAAATCTTCCCCCCACCCCCAAAGACCTGCATGTTCACCTCCTTCTTTGCAGCATCCTCTAGTTTCCCCCCTAGCCTCCTGGTCTTAGTTTCAGCTAATTACCGTAGCCTGCAGAGAGGATCGCCAGTGCTGTAGCGCTCCTTGCAGGCTGCCATCGGCCTACGCAGGACGTTCCCTCTGCTATGGTCCCGCCCCTCCTCTGACATCAGGGGCAGGATCATGGCAAAGGGAGCGTGCTGCTAAGGACGACGGCAGCCTGCAAGGAGCGCTACAGCACTGGCGATCCTCTCTGCAGGCTGCAGTATTTATCTGAAGATAAGAGTGGGAGGCCAGGGCGGAAGCCATAGGACGCTGCAAAGAGCGGGCAGCACTAGTACAGACTGCGGGCCGCAAAATAGTACGTGGCGGGCCGCATGTGGTCCCCGGGCCACGAGTTTGAGACCACTGATCTAGGGCACAGGTGTCAAAATCGGTCCTCGAGGGCCGCAATCCAGTCAGTTTTTCAGGATTTCCCCAATGAATACGCATGAGATCTATTTGCATGCATTGCTTTGGTATTCAGGCAGTTCGGCTTCTGATGAGGCCCCCTTGTGTTTTTTCCCCATAGGGCCAGGCCCCTACATGAAGGGCAAGTCATCACAGAGGATCTAGAACCCTTTTGGATTATGGCCTGGCCCTTGAGAGAAACAGTTTCTGATGTAAGAGCTTGGAACTGACTAATCTGCTAAAGGCAAGCGTAAACTCTGTACCAAGGGCCCATATTTGTGCGTGGCACTGCTGTGTGTTGCCCTCTGCCCGACCCTTGTCGCTCTCCAACATGCAGGTTGCTGATGTTGTGCGTTTTCAAAGTAAGATCAAGGGTGTGTTGCTCGCAGAGCGGGCGGATGATCATTTCTTGTGAGGCATCACTGTGACTTGGTGGAGTCACAGTGAAATCTCAGCCTGGTTTTAAAGGCACTGGCTAAGCCCCCTTTTGAGCCACAGCCATAGACATTCATTAGAAATCCTTCTTGCCATTCCATCCTTGAGGCATATCGACACTATGCGTTCTAACAACTTTTCGGTTACTGCCCCTTCTCTCTGGAATGCCACACCAAGTTATCTAAGAGAAGAATCTACATGGATCCATTTTAAGTCCAAATTAAAAACTCTCTTATTTAATGATGCATTTGGAACATAAATGTCCTTCTAAGGACAATTGGGAGGACCCGTTTCTCTTTTCCCCCTCCTCCTGTTTTTTCCCCTTTTATGGGTTTTTTTTTTCTTTTAAGATTGTAGTTCTATCCTCTGTACATCCAAAATGTTTTCTTCTGTCGTACAATACGTCCCCTGTGAACGTGAACTCGCAGGCCTTGAGTATGCGCAGATGCTCAAGGCCCAGCAGAAGAGGAGGCCGATCTACGGGCACCGGCACCAAGCACAAGACGTGCCGGTGCCCAGATGAGGGTAAGAAGCAGTGGGGGGGGGGGTGCCCAATCGCGTTGGGGGGGTGCCGGATCGTGGCGTGGGGGTGCCCAATCGCATTGGGGGGGGGGGTGCTGGATCATGGCGGGAGGTGCCCAATCGCGTTGGGGGGGTGACGGATCGTGGTGGGGAGGTGCCAAATCATGGGGGGGGGGGTGCGGATCGCAGGGGGGCCTTCGGGGGGGAGCAATGCCGGTTCTTGTGGGGGGGGGGGAACGCATCAAAACGAGTTTCCATTATTTCCTATGGGGAAACTCGCTTTGATAAACGAGCATTTTGGATTACGAGCATGCTCCTGGAGCGGATTATGCTCGTAATCCAAGGTACCACTGTATTTTATGTTAATGTACAGCCCCTAGAAGTCTGATTAGGCGGTATAATAAATTTTAAATAAACTTGGAAACTTTTATAAAATTACCCTCCATGTGTCTCTCTTTCTATTTAATTATATATCACTTATATGGTTTACATTCAGGTACCTTATCATATTTCCCTATCTGTCCCAGTGGGCTCAAACTCTATCTAGTGTAGCTTGGGCAGTGAGGGGATTAAGTAACATGCCCAGGGTCACAAGGAGCAGTGAGGGATTTGAACTCACAGCCTCAGGGAGCTAAGGCTGTAACTCTAACCACTGTGCCACATACTCCCCTAAAGGCTCCATAGACCTCAGCTAGGCAATTAAAGTTCAGTGAATAAAAAGTGGCTTGTGTTTAGGAGTGCACTCCACGTCCCCTCCCCCCCCCCCCCCCCCCCCCACCACCACCACCCCGCTTTCTACTACAAGTCCTTACGAAGAAAAGTTAGAGGAACAAGATTGATGAAGAAACGAAGTCTGGCCATCTCTTGTAGAGCTGAAAGCAAAAATCAAATCCAATTATCCAGTTGATGCTCAGTAATCAAATCCAATACCGAAGTGCATTTACTTTTGATTGACTGAGCATTAGGAACCAAGATGAGTGATAGAATGGGCTGAGCTAGTGTGAAAAACAACAAAAAAAGTTCTTTCCCTCAGAATGTAGTGGAATGAACCAGATCGAAAACTGATAAAAGAGATCACCTCTTGCATAGAAGCACGTCTTTCCTGCAGTATCACAACACGGGAGAAGGAGTAAGCAAATACGTTACACGGTTCAGTCCAAAAGGAAAAAAATAAATCTTATTCTTGAGTCATCTATTCCCTTAACTTACGAAGCCATAATTTGTGGTACGTTACTACACGTTAAGCCTACTTTGGACAAATATAAAAGCCGTCTTTTTTATCATAGAAACATAGAAGATGACGGCAGAAAAGGGCTACAGCCCACCAAGTCTGCCCACTCTGCTTACCCACCCCCTGTCTATGCCCTAATGACCCAATTTCCTTATCTTGACCCTCGTAGGGATCCCACATGGGTATCCCATTTATTCTTAAAGTCTGGCACGCTGTCTGCCTCGATCACCTGCACTGGAAGCTTGTTCCAATGATCAACCACTCTCTCTGTGAAGAAATACTTTCTGGTGTCTGCAGCAGCCACTCTCTCCTCCTCTCCCTATTGGCTAAGGCTCTTAACATTTGCATCTCCTCTTCCTATAGGCTAAGGCTCTTTACACCTGCATTGTGATGTCATAGAACTTTCTGATTATAGAAACATAGAAACATGATGGCAGATACAGGCCAAATGACCCATCATAGAAACATAGAAGATGACGGCAGAAAAGGGCTACAGCCCATCAAGTCTGCCCACTCTGCTTACCCACCCCCTGTCTATGCCCTAATGACCCAATTTCCTTATCTTGACCCTCGTAGGGATCCCACATGGGTATCCCATTTATTCTTAAAGTCTGGCACGCTGTCTGCCTCGATCACCTGCACTGGAAGCTTGTTCCAATGATCAACCACTCTCTCTGTGAAGAAATACTTTCTGGTGTCTGCAGCAGCCACTCTCTCCTCCTCTCCCTATTGGCTAAGGCTCTTAACATTTGCATCTCCTCTTCCTATAGGCTAAGGCTCTTTACACCTGCATTGTGATGTCATAGAACTTTCTGATTATAGAAACATAGAAACATGATGGCAGATAAAGGCCAAATGACCCATCATAGAAACATAGAAGATGACGGCAGAAAAGGGCTACAGCCCATCAAGTCTGCCCACTCTGCTTACCCACCCCCTGTCTATGCCCTAATGACCCAATTTCCTGATCTTGACCCTCGTAGGGATCCCACATGGGTATCCCATTTATTCTTAAAGTCTGGCACGCTGTCTGCCTCGATCACCTGCACTGGAAGCTTGTTCCAATGATCAACCACTCTCTCTGTGAAGAAATACTTTCTGGTGTCTGCAGCAGCCACTCTCTCCTCCTCTCCCTATTGGCTAAGGCTCTTAACATTTGCATCTCCTCTTCCTATAGGCTAAGGCTCTTTACACCTGCATTGTGATGTCATAGAACTTTCTGATTATAGAAACATAGAAACATGATGGCAGATAAAGGCCAAATGACCCATCATAGAAACATAGAAGATGACGGCAGAAAAGGGCTACAGCCCATCAAGTCTGCCCACTCTGCTTACCCACCCCCTGTCTATGCCCTAATGACCCAATTTCCTGATCTTGACCCTCGTAGGGATCCCACATGGGTATCCCATTTATTCTTAAAGTCTGGCACGCTGTCTGCCTCGATCACCTGCACTGGAAGCTTGTTCCAATGATCAACCAAATGGTCACACGTAACTGGAAGAGCCACGACAGGCTTAATTACACATTTTGGTGGGCAAATGTGTGTACCACATATAAATATGACAGAATGAATGCGGAATGTGTGGGGTTTAGTAATTCATTTAATAAAGTGTGGAGCCCATTGACTACATTTGTTACCTCACAATAAGGGACATGTATCTCTCCTTTTCTTAGATTTCGTTACACATCCAGTGGGTGGGTGGGGAAAGGAAAATGTATTTTGAGGATTAAAATTACTTAAGTATAATATTGTAATCACATAATATGTCTTATTGTATTAATAATTAGGAGGAGGGTGGGAGAAAATGAATGTTTTATGTATTACTTGTGTAATTAATAGTGCATTTTATGCAGTATTTTATGTTCAATTAATTATAATGCACTGTTAAAGTTTGAAAATCAATAAAGATTTTTTTTAAAAAAAGAAATGAACCAGATCGAAAACTGATAAAAGAGATCACCTCTTGGATAGAAGCACGTCTTTCCTGCAGTATCGGAACACGGGGGAAGGAGTAAGCAAATACGTTATAAGGTTCAGTCCAAAAGGAAAAAAAAAAAAAAATAGACCAAAAGAAATCTCAAAGAAACACGCTGAGACACCTGAAGGAGCATTCAAAGGACCACAACCTGCTCCTTGGTCATATGCCAGCAGCTACTTAAGTCTCTTCTTTTTAAGTGCAATCTGTTTTTATTAAACAACAAGCCATAGCAAATACAAACAGCAGACAAAAGCATTGGCAATAGTCCCCCCCCCATCAAAAGAAACAGGGCTCCCCACCGCCCAAGAGGACTGGACTCTGATGTCCTCTCAGGTTACAAAGAACCCCCGACCCCCAACCCCCCCCCCCCCCGAAGCAGACCCCTCCCCCATTAGGGAGCCTGTGCTGATGGTGCCACCAGTGGTGGTTAGTTTAGAAGCGCTGTTCTTGATTGGATGCCTGAAAACCAGCATTTACAATAGTTGTTCATATTGCATGTCATCCAAATTCCAATTTTAAAAAGCCGAGCTATGGACCACTGGGTACTGAATGTTGGAAGGCAGTATACCAACTGTTTAACAAACTTACAGTAAACATATTATGTCTGTATGGCAAGGGAGCTTGTTTTGGACAGGGTTGGGTTGGTGCCAAATATGGATGGCAAACTGATCTCAGAAAGGGAAGGAATATCTAAGGAGGTTTAAGAAACAGGAGACGGTGAGTGCGGGATTGGCCCATTACCTGACATCAGTGGCGTACCAAGGGGGGGGGGGGCGGGAGGGGCGGTCCGCCCCGGGTACCAAGCCCTGAGGGGGTGCTCCCGGTCCGGTCCAGTTCCCCCCCCCCTGCGCCGGGTGTCGCGTCTGGAAACAGCCTGCAGCAAGATCGCGATGCCAGAGATCTTTGCCTGCTTCGACTGTTTCCTCCGCCACTGTCCTGCCCCTCATCTGATGTCAGAGGAGGGGCGGGACCGCGGCGGAGGAAACAGCCGAAGCAGGCAAAGATCTCTGGCATCGCGCGATCTTGTTGCAGGCTGTTTCCCCAGGGCAGTAGCGTACCAAGGGGGGCGAGGGGGAGGTCCATCCCGGGTGCCGCCTTAGGGGGGGGGTGCACAGCTGGCCCGGTCCCTATCGCGCTCCTACCCTCCCAGCGAAAGCAGCATCGGCGCTATTATCGAAAAAGGTAATGGCGCCAGGCCTTGGAGCACCAAGGCAGACCGCTTCTCCCCCCTCCCAGCCGAAACCCCGCTGACCATCCTATCTCTCCTCCCCCAAGTGAACCTTTCCGACCCTCCCAGCGAAAGCAGCAAACCTCCCTCCAGTAGCGTCGGCTTTATCCTCCCTCTGCCGCATCACTGATGACGTCATCAGTAACGCGGCAGAGGGAGGAGAAAGCCGCGAAGGAGGTTTGCTGCTCTCGCTGGGAAGGTCGGAAAGGTTCACGGAGGGGGGGGGGAGATAGGAGGGTCAGCGGGGGTTCGGCTGGGAGGGGGGAGAAGCAGACTGCCTCGGTGCTCCATTACCTTCTTCGGGCAGCAGCAGCGTTTACAATTCGCTGCTGTTGCCGGCTTCAGGCCTTGTTCTCTGCCTGGTCCTGCCTACTTCCAGTTTTCATGAAGACAGGACCCGACAGAGAGGAAGGCCTGAAGCGGGCAACAGCAGTGAATTGTGAATGCTGCTGCTGCCCGATGAAGTTCAGGACATCAGGACATCGGGGAAGGAGCAGGAAGAAATCGGCTGCTGGCTTTGTGCGGGCTAGGGGGAGAGAGAAAGAAAGGAAAAAATAAAGAGGGGGGGCCAGGGGGAGAGAGAAAGAAAGGCAGAAAGAAAGAGGGGGACCAAGGGGAGAGAAAGAAAGGCAGAAATAAAGAGGGGGTCAAGGGGGAGAGAAAGAAAGGCAGAAAGAAAGAGGAGGGCCAGGGGGAGAGAGAAAGAAAGGCAGAAAGAAAGAGGGGGGACCAAGGGGAGAGAAAGAAAGGCAGAAATAAAGAGGGGGGCCAGGAGGAGAGAGAAAGAAAGGCAGAAATAAAGAGGGGAGCCAGGGGGAGAGAGAAAGAAGAAGGACCAGAGACTCATGAAATCACCAGACAAAAAAGTAGGAAAAATGATTTTATTTTCAACTTAGTGATCAAAATGTGTCCGTTTTGAAAATTTATATCTGCTGTCTATATTTTGCACTATGGCCCCCTTTTACTAAACCGCAATAGAGTTTTTTAGCGCAGGGAGCCTATGAGCGTCGAGAGCAGCGTGGGGCATTCAGCGCAGCTCCCTACGCTAAAAACCGCTATCGCAGTTTAGTAAAAAGGGAGGGGGAATATTTGTCTATTTTTGTATAGTTGTTACTGAGGTGACATTGCATAAAGTCATCTGCCTTGACCTCTTTGAAAACCCGCGGAATATAAATGATAATTAACATTTTCTCTGCGTACAGCGTGCTTTGAGTTTTTAAAATTTTATTGTTGGTAGATCATTTTGACTTGGCCACAAAGGTAAGGGGGAGGGAGGGAGGGGAACTGCTGAAAGACATCTAGTAATCCTTGTAGGCTTGACTGCAGGGAATTATTTTTGTAAAATCATGTTTTGTTATGTGACTGGCATTATCTAGACTTTAATTTCTATGAATGAATAGAATGAAAATGATATAAAATTACTTGCTTGTTTTTATGTGCGTGCGCTGAAGGAAAGTGGAGAGAGAGTGGGCTGAGGATGCTGAAGGGAAATGGGGAAGAGAGTGGGGAGAAGACGCTGATTTATAAATTGACAATTGTACAGAATATTGTTTCTTTTTATACTTTAATATAAACAATTCAAGGCTTGTGTGGATGGAATCAGGTGGTTTGCGGGGATGGGGACCGAGCTTACGGGGATTAGTCCAATAAAATGGTATTTTTTTATTTCTCATTATTTGTTTTATTTTTATTTGTTAATTTATAAAGTGGTGATTGTTATGTATCAGGTTTTTCAAATTTACATCTACTGTCTTTATATTTTGCACTGTATTAGAGGACATGTGTTACTGTTTTTTGTGGTGTTGCATTGTATCCAGGGTCTGGTTTCTTGGCGGATCAGTTTAACTTTTGTCTACATATTTCTATTTTTAGTTTGTGATTATTCCATTTTGGGCGAGGGTGTATCTCTGTTCTGTGTGTTCTGAAAAAGACATAGTTTTCAGTTGGCATTGACTACAGGACCAATTGACTGTGCGGGATCTGGCTTGTTTAGTTTTACAATTGTTGTTTAGTTGTTTAGTGTTGTTTAGTTGTTTAGTGTTGGTGTTCTAGTGCTCACTGCAATGTTTAAGATGCAGCCTTTTCCTAGGTACACTCTTGTGGTGCGATATGTAGATTGGTACTAAAAATCATATTTTTCATATAGATGGGGGGGGGGTGTCAAAAAATGATGGGCCCCGGGTGCCACATACCCTAGGTACGCCACTGCCTGACATTAAGCCAGTAGGCGGAGCTTGTCACTATATTGATTCACCCCAAATAGCCTATTAGAAACCAAGGAGGTTTAATTGATGGATATTGCGCCAATCCAATCAGAGACTGTGTTTTGAGTGTATCTAGGTGGCAACAGTGTGAGAAGACAACTTCAGCTTTCTCACACGATATCATCCCCTGTTAATTAAGCCACCTTGGGAACATTTGTGTCTGTTGTTATGTAAACCTGGTACTTGGCACATCCTGGTTATAGAACAGTGCTCTGGAGGGTTTAACAGGTCACTACTAGAGAATGAGATGGGGGAAAAAAATTATCACCGTTCCCGCCCCATCCCCACGAGCTCGTCCCGGTCTCGCGAGCTCAGTGCCCATCCCTGCCCTGTCTCCGTGAGCTCAGTCCCTGCCCCGCCCTGAAAACTGTCAGATCCCATCTGCACAAGCCTCAAATAGTTATGATTTTATACTGAACATATTTTATTAAAGTAAAAAAAAAAAGAGACATTATTCTGTACAATTGTCATTTTATAAAGACAAATAATACAGAGCAAGGATCAACAAAACCCTTGTCTCCCCTCCCTTTCACAAATATCCCCTCCACTATTGTGAAAACTGGAAAAAACAAATTACTACAGAATGCTACATAGAAAAATCAAGCTAACAGAATACTTCAGTCACACATGGCAGGAATAGTGTTAGGGGAGAGCAACTAGGGCAGCTGCCCCCTGGACAGAGAGAGAGAGACCTAAGCCAGCTGGAAGCTACAGAAGCACTGCCTGGGCTTTGCAGTCCCCAGTTATATCTAATACCAGCTCTAGCAGGATACATATTTCAAATCTGAAATATTCTAATCACAGAATATAAAAAATTAATTTTTCTCTACTTTTTGTTGTCTGGTAATTTTATTTTTCAAATCACATTGGTCTCAGGCTTTGGTTTTGGGTTCCTTCTGTCTTCATTGTCACATGGCTGGCTCCTGAAGGTAAAATAGGCGCAAGAGAAGCTGGGGAGGAGATGCCGAGTCTGACACGGGTGCAATTTTTTTTACCACAGGAGCAAGACTTTTCACCGCTTCCAAGGGGCGGTGAAAGGTCTTGTCCCCATTCCCATGGGGCGGTGAAAGGTCTTGTCCCCATTCATGCGGTAAACCAGTTGCAAATGTCCCCATTACTGCGGATTTACTGCGGTGACCACGGTTTACTGCAGTAAACGGTCCCCGTGTCATTCTCTAGTCACTACATCAGTGTCCCCTCACTTAAGAATATTATTTCAAAAGAGTCATATACTGATTTTATAGAATTTGTGCACTGTGCACATACATAATATATTTTGTATTTATGGCCTCAGTGGTGATTCATTTTGCATGAACATACTCTTAATAGGGGACTTACTCCCTGAGGCAGTGATCATGAAACATGGACCGTGTCAGTTGCTGATCCCTTGATAGTTGATAAGAACAAAAGATAAGTTATATTTCCGATATATACTGTATATATGAGGTATGATCAAAAAATACGGTGAATGCTGCAGCCGTGCGCCATCCAACAGAAAGGCAGGGATCTTCAATATGGGAATCAGCCTGTCAAACCTTAGTAACAGTGTGTGACAAGTTTCAGCTTGTTCGGTGCAGTCAGTCAGCTGTGAGCTACGGTTGAGAGAAGGTGCGTTTTAAAGCGTGCCGTAAGCCATGGATCACAAACAACATGAAATGCTGTTTCTCACTGCAAAAAAGTGCTAAAGGAACACACAAAATGTTAAAATTAGTTTATGGTGAGGCGCCAGTGACCATGAAGCTGGATTGCAAGTGGTTTGAGCGATGGTTGTGAATCGGTTGAAGATGAGGAGAGATCGGGACATCCTTCAACATCAAAAACCCAAGAGAATGTTGAAAGAGTAAGCGAAATGGTTCGATCAAACAGCTGATTTGACTACTAGGGAAATTTCCGTGGATCTTATCTCTTATGGCTCCATTCAAAACATTTTAACCCTTTCAGGCCCAAGGGACCTATTTGTCCCATAACTTTAAAATCCTATAAATTTTGATTGGGATAGTCTACAGTTCTAAATTTGATATGTACGGATTCCATATGATACTGCCTTTATGTAAACAAACTGGTTCCGACATTCATTCATTAGCGTCGTTGCTAGATTGACGAGAAGATTCACTTGCCACACTGTCCATAAGCCAGAAGTGTGATTTTTTAAAATAAAAATAATGATATTTCACAAAAAAAATCAATTTTTTGGCATCTGCAAGCCCTTTTTACCATAAAAATGTCGTCAAAACCACAAAAATTGGCCTACGATCCTTATGGTCCTGAAAGGGTTAACAACAGATTTGAACATGAGGTTGAACGAGTTTGACCTGAGAAATGGTTAAACGGTTTCATCCGCCATCATCACAATGCTCCGTGTCATACATTGCTTCTGGTGCGGCAATTTTTGTCAAATAAAAACCATTGCAGTGTGTCCTTATCCACCTTATTCACTGGACCTGGCACCGTGCGACGTCTGGCTCTTCCCCAAAGTCAAAATGACCATGAAAGGTAAACATTTTGAATCAATTCAGGACATAGCCCCTCTCCCACGAAACCGCGCTAGTGTTTTTTTAGCACAGAGAGCTGCGCCGAATGGCCCGCGCTGCTCCCGACGCTCATAGGAACTCGGTGAGCATCGGGAGCAGCACGGGCCATTTCGCGCGGCTCTCTGTGTTAAAATCCGCTAGCGCGGTTTCGTAGAAGAGGGGGATAGAGTTCAAGATCAATTTATTTAATATACCGCAAATATAAAACCAAGGGTAAATCTAAGCAGTTTACAGTAAAAGTTTTAAATAAGTAAATATAAAAATTAAAAAGGGGAGGGAACATGACTCACCTCATTCTTCATAGGGCTACTCTGCTTTTATTATTCTTTTTAAAGATGCTTTTGAATCCTAACTTGGACATTCTTCCGCCATATTAAATCACCAATTCTATCTTTCCTTCTAAAGGTTTTCCCTTCACCTCTCGCGTTACCCTTATTTGTGTCTTTACTTTTAAATTGTAGTTAAGAACATTAGAACATAAGAACTGCCGCTGCTGGGTCAGACCTGTGGTCCATCGTGCCCTGCAGTCCGCTCACGTGGCAGCCCTTTGGTCAAAGACCAGTGCCCTAACTGAGATTGTCTCTACTCTGAACAAACTAACACAGGAATAATGATCAAATCTAATCTAATCTTTAAGGTGG
The DNA here is from genome assembly GCF_902459505.1 of Geotrypetes seraphini. NCBI lineage: Eukaryota > Metazoa > Chordata > Amphibia > Gymnophiona > Dermophiidae > Geotrypetes > Geotrypetes seraphini. The sequence goes on from NC_047085.1 coordinate 18,933,232, forward strand.
CCAAACAGATTGAAAAGGTGACGGCGAAAGCTAGAAGGAGAGGTATGGCCAGTAGGAAAAAGGAGGTATTGATGCCTCTGTATAAGACTCTGGTGAGACCTCATTTAGAATTTCGTGTACAATTCTGGAGGCCGCACCTGCAAAAAGATATAAAAAGGTTGGAGTCGGTCCAGAGGAAGGCTACTAAAATGGTGCGTGGTCTTCGTGATAAGGCGGATGGGGACAGACTTAAAGATCTCGATCTGTATACTTTGGAGGAAAGGCGGGAGAAGGGGGATATTATTTTTTTTTTTTAATTTAAAAAATTTCTAGACAGTTTTATTCCAAAACATTTTACAGAATGATTACATGCTTAAAATATTAAAACAGATCAGGCCAAATAGAAGCAGAATAGTTCAAAGAAATGCATCAATAGTTGTGTTTTTAACAACTTTCTAAATGAACTCCTATGATAGACGTTTAAATACCTACGTAATATAAATGTGGATGAGTTGAGTCTCTTTCATTTGAAAGGATGCTCTGCAATGAGAAGGCATAGGATGAAGTTAAGAGGTGATAGGCTCCGGAGTAATCTGAGGAAATACTTTTTTACAGAAAGGGTGGCAGATGCGTGGAACAGTCTCCCGGTAGAAGTGGTGGTGTGTCGGAATTAAAGAAAGCCTGGGATAGGCACCTGGGATCTCTTAGAAAGAGGAAGAGATAATGGTTACTGTGGATGGGCAGACTGGATGGGCCATTTGGTCTTTATCTGCCATCATGTTTCTATATTGAACTTATTACGAAAGGGAATTAAAATGGCAAAAAGGGTGATAATAATAACACTGCTTTAATTAATCACCCATCCACAATCTGTAAATCTCTTTATATATAAAAAATAATAACCCCACGGTAGTACCCCTCCTGATAAAGCCAACCGGTGAAACCTAGGTTGGGGGGTCGGTGAATATGCATTTTGTGCAGCTGAGGTGATTAAGAATGTACCCGGAGTAGCTGTAAGGACTACAGTACCACCTTACTAAGATGAGTAGTTTTTGTTCCTATTTTAGGAGCTGTGGATGTTGCTAAGAACTAATGTTATATAGTAATGGTGGGAGAGACTGTGAACAAGCAATGATGGTCTCTTTACACAGCTTCTCCGTGATATTTCACTGGGATATAGTTGTGGGTCTGAGCGTTCACTATTAAGCACGTATCTTACCGTGTGGTTATTATTTTTTATATATAAAGAGATCTATGGTTCTATAACCATAAAGTTCTATGACCTCATAATGCAGGTGCAAAGAGTCTTAGCCAATAGGAAGAAGACATGCAAATGTTAAGAGCCTTAGCCAATAGGGAGAGGAGGAGATAGTGGATGCTGTGGATGGGAAGCCTGGATGGGTCATATGGCCTTTATCTGCCATCATGTTACTATGTTTCTAATCTACTGCACAACTTATTAATTGCACTATACCAAAAGGTTGAAGGCGATTTACATCCAAAGAAGCCGTAAAATCTATGGGAAAGTACAAAATCAATCATCGTACCATGAATATACAACCAATCATATAAAAAAAGTTTTCAAATTTTTACAAAACTTTAAGTAATTAATATCAGTTCTATTGTGAACAGGGAGATTATTCCAAATTGTAATGGCAGCGTAAGCAAAAGATGAGTTGAATATGCATGCCCAAGAAGCCACTTCTTTATGGTGCAGTGATTAAAGCTACAGCTTCAGCACCCTGAGGTTGTGGATTCAAATCCCCCCACTGCTCCTTGTGACCCTGGGCAAGTCACTTAATCCCCCCATTGCCCCAGGTACATTAGATAGATTATGAGCCCACCAGGACAGACAGGGAAAATTTCTTGAGTACCTGAATAAATTCATATAAACCGTTCTGAGTTTCCCTGGGAGAACGGTATAGAACACAGTTCTTCAACCACCGGTCCGCAGAAAATTCCTGCCAGTCCGCGCAGGACCGGCGAGATCAACATCTTCAATTTCTTGCCGGTCCGCACAGGACCGGCAAGATCGAGGAGCTGTAGTGGCGCAGGGCCGGAGAGATAATGGGGAGCCTCAGACTGTGCTTTCTCCCCTCCCAGCAGCTCTCCTTACAAGCGCAGCAATTCAGGAAGGAAGCCTTGGAGCTTTTGCTGAGTCGGGCTGCCTCTGATGATGCAACTTCCGCTTTCCTCAGAAGCGGTGCGACCCACCAAAGGACCCGAGGCTGCCTTACTGAATCGCAGCACTGGCAAGTAAGGAGAGTTGCTGGGAGGGGAGAAAGCTGCTGGGCATGGTGAAAAAAAAAAGGGACAGCTGCTACTGGACCTGGAGAGGGAGAAGGAGAGATGCGGCTGGGAGGGGAGGAGGAAAAGGAGTCTGGGAAGCTGCTGGGCAAGTGGAAAAAGGTACAGCTGCTACTGGACCTGGAGAGGGAGAAGGAGATATGCTGCTGGGAGGGGAGGAGGGAAAGGAGTCTTTGTAAGCTGCTGGGCAAGTGGAAAAAGGGACAGCTGCTACTGGACCTGGAGAGGGAGAAGGGGAGATGCTGCTGGGAGGGGAGGAGGGAAAGGAGTCTGGTAAGCTGCTGGGCATGGTGAAAAAAAAAAAAAAGGGACAGCTGCTACTGGACCTGGAGAGGGAGAAGGAGAGATGCAGCTCGGAGGGGAGGAGGGAAAGGAGTCTTGGAAGCTGCTGGGCAAGTGGAAAAAGGGACATCTGCTACTGGACCTGGAGAGGGAGAAGGAGAGATGCTGCTGGGATGGGAGGAGGTTAAGGAGTCTGGGAAGCTGCTGGGCAAGGGGAAAAAAGGGACAGCTGCTACTGGACCTGGAGGGAGGGAGAAGGAGAGATGCTGCTGGGAGGGGAGGAGGAAAAGGAAAGGGAAGAGAGTTATTGCTGGACAGGGGGAGGAGGGAAGGGAGAAGAAAAAAGGAAGGAAACGGCTTGCAGGGAGATTAGAGGAGGGGAAGGGGAGAGACAGGAATGAGATGGGAAGGGGGTTCAGCAGAGAAATTGAGAGGGACAAAGATGCTAGATCTGTTGTAGGAGAGATAAAAATGAAGAGAGCAGTGAAGCTGGAATGAATCGTGTAAAAAGGAGAGAGGGGCATAGGCTGGATGGAAAGGGGAGGGGGGCATAGAAAGAAGACAAATACCATATGGAAGGGGGAGAGGTCAGACAGTAGATGGAAGGGGCAGATGCTGGATTGAAGAGACAGAGAGGGCAGACGCTGGAAGGAAGAGAGTGAAAAGAAGATGAAAGCAGAAACCATAGCCAACAAAAGGTAGAAACAAATAATTTTATTTCTATTTTGTGATTAGAATATATCAGATTTGAAATATATATCTGGCTAGAGCTGGTGTTAGACATAACTGGGGACTGCAAAGTCCAGGCAGTGGCTTAGGGCTCTCTCTGACCAGGGGGACAGTTGCTCTAGTTGCACTCCCCTAACCCTATTCCTGCTATGTGTGACTGCGGTATTCTGTTAGCATGATATTTCTGTGTAGCATTCTGTAATAATTTGGCTTATTCAGTTTTCTTGATAGTAGAGGGGATATATGTGAAGGGGAGGGGAAACAGGGGTTTTGTTGATCCTTGCTATGTATTATTTGTATTTATAAAATGACAATTGTACAGAATATTGTTTCTTTTTATACTTTAATAAAATACATTCAGTATAAAATCATAACTGAGGCTTGTGCGGATGGGATCAGATGGTTTGCGAGGACCGAGCTCGCAGAGACAGGGCGGAAACGGGGTTTCTAAATTTCAGTCCTAGTAGTTTGTCGGTCCACAAAATAATTTTTTTTTCACCGCCGGTCCATAGGTGTAAAAAGGTTGAAGAACACTGGTATAGAAAATTGATTGAATGAATGAATGAATAGTGTGAACAATTTGAGCCTTTTAACCAGAGCTGAGATTGTGATGTCATAATGCCTCATTCCACCAATGCCTAAGAGCCAACCTCATCAGTGATGTCACAATGGCTTGATTGTTCTATACTCAGCTCACTTTTGCTACATTTTGATTTCTAGAGTGGCGCAGTGGTTAAAGAAACACTGCCAAGGGTCACAAGGAGCGGGGTGGGTTTGAATCCGTAACCTCAGCACCCTCAGGTTGCGGATTCAAACCCACCCCGCTCCTTGTGACCCTTGGCAAGTCACTTAATCCCCCCATTGCCCCAGGTATATTACATAGATTGTGAGCCAGTCAGGGAAAAATGCTAGAATACCTGAATAAATGCATGTAAACCATTCTGAGCTCTCCTGAGAGAACGGTCTAGAAAATTGAATGAATAAATAAATTGTGCATGCCGAAGGGCAGCATTTTGGCAGAGGTTGGACATGGTCAAGAACAACAACGTCATTCTTAAAACAAGAACATTGGATTTGATGGTTTTGGCTGCCTTATACCCACCCAAAAACACTCTACAGGTATAGCCACAACCCGACCATGCCTATCACAGGGCGGTGCAGCATGATAGACTCCTAAAGGGTTTCATCATCAACATATCGCTGATTCTCTGTTGTATCTGTATTCTCCGATTGTAACCATTCGCTGATTGTCCAGCCCTTCTTTATTGTGAACCGCCTCGAGCTACTACGGCTTTGGCGATATATAAGAAATAAAATAATAATAATATCCACCATTTTTAGACAGGTCAACTTGCGTATATTTGTTATCCTGAAAGCTGGACCTATGGGGGGGGGGGGGGGGGCAGAAGTCCTAAGGAATAACGCTGAAAACCACAGCTCTGCTTGCTGGTCTCGATCCCTTGTGAAGTCACGTCCTCCCCATTAGTGAAGGGAACTTTCCAATTTGATAGCTGCGTTCCTCTCTACCAGCTTTTAAACCCCTCCATGCTGTCAGCTGTCAACAAATGTGATCTAATAAAGTCATCCCCGATTAATTATTCCTAAATGACAATGGCACATTGAAACAAACTGATAACCACCGACAGCGGAAATCCAATTAATCTGAATTACTATCTTGATTGTGGACCAATTAACGTCAGTTATACTGTGTCAGAAATAAAAATCTGGCTAATATAATTGTTTAATTATTCTGCACTGAGGTTAGTTGATGGGTGACTGCCCAACACCCCTCTTCCCGCCCCTGTACTTTAAGGAACAGAAAGAGAGCAAGAGAAGCAAGCAGGTTTCTGATCTTCCTTAAGTGGATAATGAGGTTTCTCCTAGGACAAGCAGGATGAGTCAGCCACATATGGGTGATGTCCCATCAGCTCCCATTTGCGGATAGGCTCTCCAATAGCTCAGAGAGATTTTTTTCTCTCTCTCTCTCTCACTGAGCACGTGCAGTGCCCTGGGCCCCATCGGGCATGCCCGAGCACTACCCATTTCCTCCCGCTTCCCCCTAATCCCCAGTTTTTAGTCTCCGCCCGTTCCCATCGGTCGGATTTTCTACAGCTCTCCATTACAGATTTTCTACTCATCACCTTGAAGATGCCTGAATCATCAAAGAAATGCCTGGGATGCAGGAGAAGGATGAATGCACTGGATCCTCATGAATTGTGCATCCGCTGGTTGGGTTCCTTTTTTTTTTCTTTAGAGTTGGACTTTAAAAAACAGTCGTCCAGATCTTAGAATATTTAACTTGCTGTTGTGAGTCTGTGTGCTACTGCTAGCCATATGCCCTCTCATTCTAAGGAAATACTTTTTTTACAGAAAGGGTGGTAGATGCGTGGAACAGTCTCCCGGAAGAGGTGGTAGAGACAGAGACTGTGTCTGAATTCAAGAAAGCCTGGGATAGGCACGTGGGATCTCTCAGACAGAGAAAGAGATAATGGTTACTGCGGATGGGCAGACTGGATGAGCCATTTGGTCTTTATCTGCTGTCATGTTTCTATAACCATAAAGTCCTATGATAATAATATTAATAACAGTTTATATACCGCAGGACCTTGAAGTTCTATGCGGTTTACAATGATTAAAAATGCTATAAATTGAGTAGAACTAACAAAGTTAGAGATTAGTGACTAACAGTTCTAGAGATCAGTTGTTATGGGAGAGATTGTGCAGATCAGCTATCAAAGTATTTCAGGAACAGATATGTTTTTAGGTGTTTCCTAAATTCCCCATAGTTATTAACATGCATAAGTAATTGTTCCAGATCTTTTCCCCATAATGATGCTTGATAAGCGAAAAGATGTTGATGATGTCACAATGCAGGTATAAAGAGCCTTAGCTTATAGGAAGAGGAGATGCAAATGTTAAGAGCCTTAGCCAATAGGGAGAGGAGGAAATAGTGGATGCTGTGGATGGGCCATTTGGCCTTTATCTGCCATCATGTTTCTATAACCATAAAGCTCTATGACATCACAATGCAGGTGTAAAATGTCTTAGCCTATAGGAGGAGGAGATGCAAGTGTTAAGAGCCTTAGCCAATAGAGAGGAGGAGATAGTGGATGCTGCGGATGGGCAGACTGGATGAGCCATTTGGCCTTTATCTGACATCACAATGCAGGTGTAAAGAGCTTTAGCCAATAGGGAGAGGAGCTGCTGCAGACAGAGGTACCCATGTGTGAAGTTTTTTATTTTCAGACCCATGATGATACAGGCTGCTTAGGGTACAGTGTAGTCCCGGCGATCTATTTTTTGTGCTTATGATTTTTGTTGTGTTATGATATGACTGGATGTAAGCATGATCATGTGCATTGATCTAGTATCCTACAGCAGTGTTTCTAAATTCGGTCCTGGAGTACCCCCTTGCCAGTCAGGTTTTCAGGATATCCACAATGACTCTGCATGAAAGAAATTTGTATATCATGGAGACAGTGTATGCAAATCAAGTTTATTGCATAGTCATTGTGGATATCCTGAAAACCTGACTGGCAAGGGGGGTACTCCAGGACCGAGTTTAGAAACACTGCTGTAGGATACTAGATCAATACACTTGATGCCATTAATTAGGGTTTAATTGTCACTAAAAATTATTGGCCTTAATTGGTGTTGATTGTATCCTGCTTAGAATTGTGGCGGGGGTACAAGTGGATCGATTTTTCACTCTGTCAAAAATTACAAAGACTAGGGGACGCTTGATGAAACTGCGGGGAGATACTTTTAAAACCAATAGGAGGAAATATTTTTTTCACTCAGAGAATAGTTAAGCTCTTGAACGCGTTGCCAGAGGTTAAAATAAAGCAGATAGCTTAGCTGGTTTTAAGAAAGGTTTGGACAAGTTCCTGGAGGAAAAATCCATAGTCTGTTATTGAGACATAAGGGAAGCCTCTGCATGCCCTCGATCGGTAGCATGGAATATTGCGACTCCTTTTGTTTTGGCCAGGTACTAGAGACCTGGATTAGCCACCGTGAGAACGGGCTACTGGTCTTGATGGACCACTGGTTGTTCTTCTGTTCTTCTGTGGAGTGGTTTATCATTTGAGCTAAGTAATGAGGATTGGTTAACTACTTTGGATCCAGCCTGTGCTTCAGAACGTAGGCACTAAGAATCCCTTGGTACCTAAGACATATGGAGCTCAAAAGTCCATGTTGTCACAATTGCTTTAGCCCATCGCCTTAGAGATGGATACATTTTCATTCATGGTGGCAGTCAGATATTGTTAGGTGTTGTATTGACAGGTAATTAAAGTGAGTAAACTGATATCACTATATGCTATAAAGTGATATATCACATATCACTGAATGCAATTGCAGTCGCTCTTCAGTTGACTTAGGTTATTATTGGATTAGACCTCAGTTCAAATACCACTGCAAGCACTTTGACCTTGAAAAGGTCAACTGACGTAGGTTTTGCTTTCTTTATTTTTCCCGACTCTTCCTTTTAAAAAGCTCCATTAATCTTTCCTTCCTGTCCTTCACTTGCCCTTGAAGTGTGGCCCTTTGTTGACAACTTTTCCTGGCTTTTAGTAATCTAGAAGCCAGGCTTGTATGAAAAAGGATAAAACATATCCTTTTGCTCCAAGAGTACAAATTGCTATCTTTACTTTTGTAAAAAAAAGCCAACCCAAAACAAGCGTACCCTGTTAAATGAGGCTAACAGTTTTATGTAAATAAAGTCAGGAATGTGCGCACCAGAGGGTGAGAATTAAGTACAGCAGGGCCTGAAGTGTAAAAGCTATTGACGGATTAGAAAATGTTTGTTTCAAGCTAAGTAACTGAATAGATTACCTAAAAAAAAAAAAGAAAAAAATCATATTGAATTTTCAAACTGCGGAATTCAAATGACTTTGCTTGTACAGTGTAATGAAGATCTACACTGGTTTGTCTTTCTGCCCAGCTATGATTAAATTAAATTTGATTTAAAATTCATGGAGGAAGAGTAGCCTTCACCACAGAATTTGGAACGTTGTCAAGCTGAAAAAATGTCAGTGTTCCTTTGCAGAAAATTAACACCCAAGTCCGGCCCTTAATTTCTGGGAAACGGCATGGAACTCAATTGAAGCTCCTCGTCACTTGACTTATGCTACACTTCTCCCTCCGTATTTGCGGCGATAGGGGATTAACAGAACCGCAAATATAGAAAAACCACGAATAACTTTTTCATATATTATTTGCTGTTTTCTATTAAAAACCATTGTGAATAACATGGTGGGAGACCTGGCCTGTTCCTGAAGGAGAGGCAAAACACGGTGAAGAAAGTGCTGGGAATCGGCGATTGCCTCTGTAAACGCTTGGAATCAGCGATTTCTCTATGCAAGCTGATGTAATTTGGGGGGAGGAGCCAGCAAGCTAAAAACCGTGAATAATCAAAACCGTGAATGCTGAAACCGCGAATATGGAGGGAGAAGTGTATATAGTATGGCCGGGCACAGCCCTACTAGAGAGTTGCGCGGGGACAGAAATCCCACCCGTCCCCACCCTATAAACTACAGAAATAGTTATTTCATTTAATTATGCTACTGAATTAAAGGCTCTGGTAGAAACCCATTTAAAAATAAGCAAAAAGACTTTATTAATTTGGAAATATTAATTGGGAAGAATACATACTTTGTAAACGGGTTTCTACCAGAGCCTCTAATGTTTATAAATTTTTATCAACACAACTAATATACTACTTTATCCTTAAGCAAAAAAAAAAAAAAGAATTTTTTTTCCTACCTTTGTTGCCTGGTTTCTGCTTTCTTCATGTTACATTACATTACATTACATTACATTAGGGATTTCTATTCCGCCATTACCTTGCGGTTCAAGGCGGATTACAAAAGGTTAATTTAAAATACAGAGTTACAATGATTGGCTAGAGAGGTAAGTTGTAGGTTTTATAAACATTAACGGGTTGTTGAGGGTGAGGTGGTTTGTAAGAGAATTAATAGTTGGTCATAGTGGAGGTTCTTTTGTTGTTGTTAGTGCAGTAATGAGTAGGTCAGATGTCGGTTTTAGAGTTATTAAGAGGTCGTGATGTTATTGCTGCTTCAGGACTTTCTTGAAAAGTGTGGTTTTTATTTCTTTTCTGAACGTCCTATAGTCTGGGGTGGTCATCAGAAGGTTGGAGATCTGGTTGTCCAGCCTTGCGGCTTGAGTGGCTAGGAGGCCGTCGTGTAGTTTTGTTCTTTTTACTTCCTTGATTGGGGGGGGTATGAATGGGGAGTGTGTTTTTCTGTGTCTGGTAGTGGGTGCTTGGATGAGGCGATTATTCAAGTATGATGGGCTGTCTCCGTGTAGGGTTTTAAATAGTATGCAGTAGAATTTGAATTGGATTCTTTCTTGGATTGGAAGCCAATGTGAGTTGATGAAGGCTTCAGTGATGTGGTCATGTTTTCTCAATGAGTAGATGAGTCTCAAAGCTGTATTTTGGATTGTTTGGAGTTGTTTAATCGTGGTTACAGGGCAAGGAAGGAAGAGGATGTTGCAGTAGTCCAGTATACCTAGTATTAGGGATTGTACTATAAGTTGGAATTGTGTTCTTTCAAAGAATTTTCGGACTTGTCTCAGATTTCTCATGACTGCGAATGATTTCTGAATTGTTTTATTTATTTGCGGTTGCATAGTGCAGCATCTGTCTATGGTCATGCCAAGTAGTTTTATGGTGGTTTGGATTGGATATTTGATTGCGTTTATTTCTAAGTTGGTTGTGGTTTGGACCTTGTCATTTTCGAGAAGGATGAATTTGGTTTTGTCTTGGTTGAGTTTAAGTTTGTGATTTTTCATCCAGGTTGTGACTGTTTCAAGTGTTTGGTGAAGTTTGTCTGTCATGGTAGGTTTAGAATGATCATATGGGATGAGGATGGTGATGTCATCAGCATAACTATAGGTGGTTATACCCAGATTGTCCAGATGTGTTCCTAGAGAAGCAGTGTAGAGATTGAAGAGGGTAGGGGATAGTGGAGATCCTTGTGGTACGCCGCAGGGGTTTGACCAGGATTCTGACTTTTCTTTGTTTGATTTTACACTGTAGGTTCTGAGTTTTAGGAATCCTTCAAACCATGAGTATACTTTATCTGAGATGCCTATTGCGTCTAAGATCTGTAGAAGGATGTTGTGATCCACTAAGTCGAATGCTGCAGTTAGGTCCAGTTGTATGAGAAGCATTTTTTTTCCCTGTACTAAGGTGTTGTCTGACGGTATCCATAAGGGAGCCTAGTAGTGTCTCTGTACTGAAGTTTGTTCTGAAGCCTGATTGCATGGGGTGGAGTAGGTTGTGGTCATCTATGTAATTGGAGAGGAGTTTGGCTACTAGGCCTTCTATAATTTTGACATATAGCGGAATTGAGGCTATAGGTCTAAAGTTAGATGGGTGGTTTTGTGGTGCTTTTGGGTCTTTTTGGATTGGGGTGATGACGATTTCGCTGAGGTCAGCAGGGAATGTGCCTTCTGTGAGCGTGATTTGAATCCATTGTAGAATTATGGTGCGGAATTTTACACTAGAGGTGGTAAGGAGATATGAGGGGCAATGGTTAAGGTCACAGGAGGCATGGCTGTATTTTTTGTAGAGTTTGTTGAATTCTGACCATTGTATGTTGGGGAATTGAGTCCAAATTCTGTCTGCTGCGGTTGCCTCTTTTCCTGTAGGGTGGATTGTGATTGAGTTTTGATGGGATGGGTTAAGGATGAGAGTGGCTCTGGTGTTGGTAATTTTGTTCTTGAAGTGTTCTGCTAAGAGGGTGGGTGATGGTGGAGGGGTGTTCGTGGTGGTAGTGTATGGTTTGGTGTCTGTTAATTCTTTCAGGATTTGGAATATTTTTTTGGAATCTTGGGTTTCCGTGCCTATGAGATTAGTATAGTAGCTTTTCCTCTTATCCCTTAGTAGATTTTTGTATTGTTTGTTGATTTTTTTCCAGTCGGTTTTTGTTTGATCTTGGTTCTTTTTTCTCCATTTTCTTTCTAATCTTCTACACTGTCTTTTGAGTTGGAGTAATTCATTATCAAACCATTGGTCTGATTTCCTGCTGGTTCTGGTTTTGGTTTGTAGGGGGGCCAGATCATCAAGGATGTTAGTGGATACATTTTTCCAGTGGGAGATGAAGTTTTTTGGGTCGCAGTTTTGGATAGTTTCGTCTACATTTGACCAAAAAATGGTTGGATCGATATGTTTGCGTGTGGTATATGTGGTTTTTTTTTATTGTTCTCATTCAATTCCTTCCATCCACTGCCTCTCTTCTCTCTGTGTCTTCCATTTGCTCTGTTACTGTGCCTCTCCCTTTCTCCCCCCTCCCAAATTGGTCTGGCACCCATCTTTTTCCCTCCACTCCCCCCATAGTCTGGCACCTCTGTCTTCTTCCCTGCCAGGGTCTTCTCCCCATTCCCTCTTCCCCATTTCCTTCCAGTGTCCTTCTCCCCCACCATCTTCCCCATGTCCTGTCAGGCAGCATCCTTCTCCCCCCTCTGCCTTCCCCATGTCCTTTCAGCGGCCTTCTCCCCCCTTAAGCATCTTTTCTTCTCCACTCCACCTTTCCTCCCTTCTCCACCTTCTCCCCCCCTGTTTTCCCCATTTCCTTTCAGTGGCCTTCTCCACCCCTGTTTTCCCCATGTCCTTTCAGTGGCATTCTCCAGTGCTTTGTCTTCTCCAGTGCTTTCAGGGTCCTTCACCCCCCCTCTGTCTTCCACATGTGCTTTCAGCATGCTTCCCCCCCTCCTCCCGTTTACCCCATGTCCTTTCAGCGTCCTTCTCCACCCCTTTATCTTCCCCAGTGCTTTCAGCGGCCTTCTCCCCCTTAAGCGTCTTTTCTTCTCCACTCCACCTTTCCTCCCTCCCTGCCCCTTACCTTTGTGGCGTTTCCGCACCCGACCGACAACAGAACAGGCCCGATCAGACAAATCTCCCTGTCCTGTAGCCACGAATCTAAATTACCTTCTTACAGCAGCTGGGGTATTGAAGCTGCTGTAAGAGGTAATTTAGATTCGCGGCTACAGGGCAGGGAGGTTTGTCGGCCGGGCCTGTTGTCGGTCGATCGGGGGACCTGACCGGCTGTGCACATTCTCCGGGGCGGACCGCCCCCTCCCCCCTCTTTTGTTCGCCATTGCCTTCTTCCTACCTGCCCTGCCGCACACAGCCAACCGGAAGTCTTCCTGATGTCAGCGCTGACGTCGGAGGAAGGGAGGGCTTTGCTTAAGCCCTCCCTCCGACATCAGTGCTGACATCGGGAAGACTTCCGTTTGGCTGTGTGCTGCGACAGTGCAGGTAAGGAGGAGGAGACTACCCTCGCGGCTCGAATGCACTGCGATCCAACCCCGCAGGAACCCTGCGACCCTCGGAGGCGTCCCCACGGGATCCCCGCGACCCTAGGGGGCGTCCCCACGGGATCCCCGTGACCCAAAGGGGGAACCCGCAGGATCCCCGCGGGTCCCGCGGGATTCCCGTCATCCCCGTTCCCGTGCAGCTCTCTAAGCCCTACTAGCTGGTAGAAGGCCGATTTTTGTGCCTTTTTTGTGTTGGGCAAGAAATAAGGAAAACCAGGATGCTGGATTTTTTTTTCTTTACAAGAATCCGGGTATTTATTCAGCTTTCCAAACAAAAGACATATGCAGTTCAATTGTGGCTGGGCAGCAATTATCCATGGGCAGTAGGCTGAAATCACTATAACACAGTCACAAACTGCCCTTTCAATTCACAGTTCTTTGCAAAAAATATTAAAAATTCAACACAGTTCCAAAACATAATAATGCCAGGCTCCAATATGTGGCCCAGGTTCTCCAGCAAAAAGACTCTTAGGTCCATTCTCTCCCGCTGCATTACAATACCCCTCCCCTGCAGCGGAGGCAAACACTTCCCCCCCTCCCCGAACAGCAATCCCTCCCCTTGCAGCGGAAGAGATGGCGATTCTCTCCCGCTGCGAAGAAACCCATGGCATTGCAGGTGAGGTGTCACCATCATTCCGGGGGTTGTTCGCCAGTGGCATGGGTTTCTTGGAAACGAGAGATAATTGGCATCTCTCCTGCTGCTGGGGGGGGGGGGTTGTTGGTTTACAGCTGGAGAGATTGAACATCTCTTCCGTTGTTGTAGGGGGGGGTCTTTACTCATTTTTTTCTGCACATGTGCCCATCACTATCACCAGCAATGGGCACATGCAAATTTAGCAAATCTTCGCTGCTGTCCGCCGACCTCATTTGCATGTACGATTTTTTTGAGAATGTCTCGCTTTTTTCAATTCGCTATCAAAACGGCTGCGTTAGCAGACTGTCACTTTTTAACACGGGCTTTTGAGAATCCTGGCCTTAGTTCTTAGGCCCTTGGTCTGCAGGCAGAGCTGGTCCACAGCCCCTGTCAGCCAGGTTTCTTACAGCTGTCTCCTGACAAAACAAATGGGAAAACTTCATTTTGCCAAAACCTTTTACTTTTGGTAATTTTTACTTTTCCCTTTCTGATACCCACAGGACTCTTCTGCCTTTAATCTAGCAGCAACCTGTGTGGAAACATACCTGCCCCAAATGTAGGTGATCCAGTAACCCACCCAATTGTTTCCAAGTGCCATCTAGTTTTCTAAAACTGGAAAAGTAACTCACAGGGATTCTGCTGCCCTGCTCAACTGGACAAACTTGGTGCTAAGAGGAAAGCCTTCACACAAACATGCTCTGCCCCCCCCCCCCCTTAGCACTGCTGTGACACCCCCCCCCCCCCACACACACACACACACCTACCTTTCCTTTTTAACCATTAAACTCAGGATCAAACTTTAGTCAATTATAGCACTTATTACCTCCCTCTTCCATATATTTTTATGGTTGGACGTATTCTGGGTCAGGAAAGCAGTCCATCCCCCAGTCTGTATAACTGGGGGAAAATTCATTCTCATTCATCTCCATACATTCGTCTGGGTCACACACTAATTTCCCACCCCCTATCTGTGAATCAGAGGGTTTCTTTCCCACCCCCCTATCTGTGAATCAGAGGGTTTCTTAGTCCCCCAACTCCCCTTCTGTACTTTCTAAGGGTTTAAATTTTAAAAGCAAGTACTTATCTCCTGAGAAGTGTTCCTCTTGCCCTTTTCTGCCAGAGCCCCTGCTCTGTGTGGATCCCATCTGCCTGCCAATAGTAGAAGCTGCAGGCCTGGAAAGGTTGTGCCAAGACGCTTCTCCCTGCTCTGGCCAGCTGAGGTCAATTTATTCACCTGCTGATTTCTTGCTGCTGACTCCGCCCCTTTTCTCAATCCTCTGTTTCTCAGTCTGCTCTGTTGGGGAAAGTGACTCCCTCTAGACCTGGGAAAGAAATAATAGTGGCCAAGGTTGGTTTAAGGAGCCCTCTCCACCTGAATTCCAGGTTGCAGTGTTTTAGGGTTCTCTTTCTTCCAGGAACCTGTTTTGAAGTCCTGCTCCCCTCCTTTTCCCAAGGCATGTTTTGGGTCTGTTGAAAGCTCAGGGTTGGTTTTTTAACCATGGCAGGTACCTGCCTACCACAATAGAAAGAGAATGGACGCAAAATAAAGTTTAGTGGTGTTTAGACAGAAACTCCAGTAATCGGGAAATAAGGCAAATGCCAGGCAGCCTCCGACAGTCTGTGCCCCAGTTATGTCTTACACATCTGGTGGCCTAGAGAGGGCTTCGACAGCAGTTCTAGCGGTTGGGGAGTATGTCCAGCGCAACACATTCTGTGGGTTTTATCTTATTGCGCAGACTGGATGGACCATGTAGGTCTTTATCTGCCATCATCCAACATGTTACTTCTAATCAAACCAGGGTTACCATATTTCACAAAGGAAAACCACAGACATATAACCCCGCCCTGTTTCACCTCCAACCCTGCTCCATTCTGCCTTAGCCCCGCCTGGTTCTGTCTCCAGCCCCGCCCAGTTCCGCCACCAGCCCTGCCCTCAGCAAGCCTCCTCTCTTCTGTGATGAGCTCTGGTCGCATCTGGAGGGCCTGGAGCATGAGTGGATGTGCCCAGAGGCCCTCCGTATGTGGCCGGAGTTTGTTGGGGCTTTCCAAAACCTGGACGAATGCCAGGTTTTGAAATGCCTTTCCGAGTTTTCCCCGACATCTGGTAACCCTAATTCAGACTCTAGAGTAACATGGATGCTCCGTTCCAGCCCCTCACTTCCAGAATGTCTACAGCAGGGGTGTGAAAGTCCCTCCTCGAGGGCCGCAATCCAGTCGGGTTTTCAGGATTTCCCCAATGAAATTGCATGAGATCTATTAGCATACAATGAAAGTAGTGCATGCAAATAGATCTCATGCATATTCATTGTGGAAATCCTGAAAACCTGACTGGATTGCGGCCCTTGAGGAGGGACTTTGACACCTACAGATAGAGAAGGGGAGAGCGTGAGCATGGAGCAGAGCACAGAGCAACCACTATAGTCCCCTCTGCATCTATTCCTGTCACCTTCTGTGAGTACAAATCTTACGGTCAACTTTACTACAAGGGAGGATTAAAAGTGACTTAAAATTAATAAGGTGGGGACAGAAGGAGGTGTTTTTTTTAAGCCAATAAACTTGATCCCCTTTCCAGTCCGCACGCAAGACTAATTCTAGCTGTGAGGCTTTTTTTCCTCCTTTTGTGATTGCCAGAGCACCAAACTGAGAAACCACTGAATGTTTGTTCATGGTAGACTGGAGATAGTAATAGTTTAATGTTTGCTGAGGGGTGCATTTGATAGGGAACTGGGTTCGATTCCCACTGTAGCTCCTTGAGGCTCTGGGTAAGTCATTTAACCCAAACAAACTGTGGAGATATCTAAGATGCAGGCTTTATTGAAGGTGCAATCTTTTAATCCACCCTCGAGCAGGACTGTATTTAGCCTTTGATCCACATTTCTTTGCCTTAGGACTTTTCAGGGACCCCTGAGGAAGACAGGATAGTGGAAACATGGACCGTGTTGGGTCCTTAGTTCCTCTTCTTTGGGTCCTAGACATTTTATCATGTGGATTAAAAGATTGTATCTGCAATAAAGCCTGCATCTTGGACATCTTCTCCACAGTTGGTTTTGTTTTGCATCTGTTCCTTGGATCTGTGGAGTACCCAGGGTCAATTTTTGGGCTGCTTGTAAGTCATTTAACCCTTCATTGTCCCAGGTACAAAATATGTGCTTGTATATAATATGCAAACCATTTTGATTGTAACCACGGAAAAGTGGTGTATCTAGTCCCATTCCATTTCCCTTATCAAAACAAGCACTTTGGCATAGTGAGAATGAGAGGCACGCGGGGCGGTGGTGCCCCTCCCCTCCCCTCCCCCCTCCACATGCTCCTTCCTCTCCACCTCCTGCTGTACGTACACCGCTTCCCTTCCCCCGTTCCTGGTTTGAGCAGCAACCCCCAAGCTGCTGTCACGGCAACGTCGGCTCGTCCTCTGACATCACTTCTTAGGGGCATGTCCAAGAAGTGACGTCAGAGGAAGAGCTGATGCTGGCGAGACTGCAGGTTGGGGGATTGTTGCTTGCACCGGGAACGTTACAGAGGTACATGGGGGGGGGGGAAGGGAAAAGGCGCACACGCCAAGACGGCATCTGGGGTGGACTGCCACCCATGCCCCCTTCTACACCACTGTTTTTTTAAAAACATATCCATCGAGGAGGCGTAAAATCCATACGAAACATGTTGGGCATACTGGTTAAGATCTGAAATATTCGGCACCTCGAGTCACACCATTCTACAAAGGTTGCTTTTAAAATAAAAATATAATTTATTCACAGCCACCAGTCGCTGTTGTTCTACTCTTGCTTGCTTGCTGGTCTAAACCACCTCTAAACCATACACCAGAGGGCGGTGACAGGTCAAAAGTGCACGCCGGCAAAGGCGCGCCGAGACAACTGAGCGCAAGGCGGAAGCTCGCGCTGAAGAAAAAGTGTTTTAAGGGGCTCCGATGGGGGTGTGTGGGGTTTTCCCCCCACTTTACTGAATACAGATTGCGCCGGCGTTGTGGGCATGTAACCCCCCCATTATATTGAAAACTTCACTTTTACCCTAAAAAACAGGGAAAAAGTTAAGTTTCCAGTATAATGAGGGGGGTTACAAACCCCCAAAGCCCCCACAATGATGGCACGATCTGTATTCAGTAAAGCGGGGGGGGGGGGGGTTCCCCACCAACACCCCCCGTCGGAGCCCCTTAAAACACTGTTTTTCTTCGGCGCGGGCTTCCGCCTTGCGCTCAGTTGTCTCGGCGCGCCTTTGTCGGCGCGCGCTTTTGACTATGAACCCCAGAGGGCACTCTCTAAAGTTAAAAGGGGATAGATTCTGTACAAACGTAAGGAAGTTCTTCTTCATCCAGAGAGTGGTGGAAAACTGGAACGCTCTTCCAAGGCTGTTATAGGGGAAAACACCCTCCAGGGATTCAAGTAGGGGAAAACACCCTCCAGGGACTCAATGTAAGGAAGTTCTTCTTCATCCAGAGAGTGGTGGAAAAC
This sequence comes from Geotrypetes seraphini, assembly GCF_902459505.1. Lineage (NCBI taxonomy): Eukaryota > Metazoa > Chordata > Amphibia > Gymnophiona > Dermophiidae > Geotrypetes > Geotrypetes seraphini. The sequence goes on from NC_047085.1 coordinate 18,950,971, forward strand.
TGGAACGCTCTTCCGAGGCTGTTATAGGGGAAAACACCCTCCAGGGATTCAAATAGGGGCAAACACCCTCCAGGGACTCAATGTAAGGAAGTTCTTCTTCATCCAGAGAGTGGTGGAAAACTGGAACGCTCTTCCGGAGGCTGTTATAGGGGAAAACACCCTCCAGGGATTCAAGACAAAGTTAGATAAGTTCCTGCAGAACCAGAACGTAAACAGGTTAGGGTAGACTCAGGGCACTGGTCATTGACCTAAGGGCCACCGCGGGAGCGGACTGCTGGGCACGATGGACCACTGGTCTGACCCAGCAGCGACAATTCTTATGTTCTTATGTAAATGTCAGCCTTTCCAGTTGAGAGCTGTGACAAGGGCTTCAAAATGTGCTTAGCTCAGGCCTATGTGCTGGTTGCATAAACATACAGTGTATGCCTTCTGGGCACAGTGAAGATAAGAACAGCCGTACTGGGTCAAACCGATAGTCCATGTAGCCCAGTACCCTGCTTCCATCAGTGGCCAACCCAGGACCCAAGTACCTGGCAAGATCCCAAAGAGTAAAACAGATTTTAGGCTGCTTATTTTAGAAATAATCAGTGAACTTCCCCAATTTCATCTTAATAATGACTTACGAACTTTTGTTTTAGGCAATTTGCAAACCTTTTGATTCCCTGCTAAGCTAACTTCTCTCACCACATTCCAAAGTCTTTCTATCCTAAATTTCCCCCTAAGAAAAAATGGAAACTCAGACGATTTGTTCCACAACCCAAAAACTTTAATACAAAATACTGTATGTACTTGTATTGCAAGACATTGCTTGTTTATCAAGTTAAAATATAGTAAAATGTTTTGCTTGTCTTGCAAAAACACTTGCAAACTAAGTTACTTGCAATCCAAGGTTTTACTGTATATATATATATATTTACCTGTATACTGCTTAGAAGCCCAATAAGTGGAATATGAAATTTTAATAAAACCTGAAACTTAATTACACATTGAGCGAAGAAATATTTTCTCTGGTTTGTTTAAATCTGCTACTTAGTAGTTTCACCGCATGTCCCCCTAGTTCTAGTATCTTTGGAAAGCATGATCAAGCGATTCACATTTACCCTTTCCACTCCACTCAGTATTTTATTGACCTCTGTCATATCACCCCTGAGCCGTCTCTTCTCCAAGCTGAAGAGCCCTGGCCGCTTTAGCCTTTCCTCATAAGGAAGTCGTCCCATCCCTTCTACTATTTTTGTCGCCCTTCTCTGTACCTTTTCTAATTCCGCTATATTTAATTTGAGCGACCAGAATTGCACCAGTATTCAAGGTGTGGCCATACTGTGGAGCAGTACATTTTCATCTTTGTTTTTCCATTTCTTTCTGATAATTCTTACGTTCTCTTTGCTTTCCTAACCTTCTGTCTAAACTTGTCCCTATAGGCTGAGCAGTAGGACAAAACTATAATATGTAAAGAAATAAATTGCCGACACACACTGGAATCCAGGCTCTCTTTCATTGACGATCTCGGTATCTCTCTCTTTTTTTTATTTAAACATTGACACTGCTGGGGGCATAATTTACTTGGAGTGAGACTTTGTACAGATACAGTTGTTTGTTTTATTTACTCCTGGGGATTTTATGTGCTTTCTCCCTTAGGGGATAAAAATTATTGCAATATGCAAACAGAGCAACAACAAAATGACAGGCTACCTACATAGCAGAAGCTGAAATATAATTGGGAGCGAAACGTCTCCATCGCTGACTCCTTAGGATCGTCTTCACATAAGCAACCAGGTGTTCGAGGGTCTCCATCCATCTTCTGTGCAGGCTTGAGAAGGGGTCTGTTCCATGCAGCTTTTTTTTTTTTTTATTTCTTTAACGTGTCCTCAGTTGATATGGTGCTTGTGAAGACACTGAATTGATAGCATTGGAAATGAAATTTATGGCAGCTTATTTAGCTTCTATCTGCAGGGCAGGTGCATGCCGACTTGAAAACTGAGAGTCGAAGAGCTGAGTAATTCTGACAGCCTGAAGGATGTCCGTGAATGAATTCTTACAGTGGCGAGGTGGTCTAGACGTGTAGAAAAGGACAACAGATAGGGAGCATAAGGGCCCACCCAGATTGCCAAATCCCAGTGTAGTATCAAAAAGTATAGTCAATCTCAAGAGTTCAACTTCACATCCTCATATGTTATTTTTACCCCATCAAAAATCACAAAGACTAGGGGACATTCGATGAAGTTACAGGGAAATAATTTGAAAACCAATAGGAGGAAAAAAAAATTTCACTCAGAGAATAGTTAAGCTCTGGATTGCATTGCCAGAAGTTGTGGTAAGAGCGGTTAACTTAGCTAGTTTTAAGAAAGGTTTGGACAAGTTCCTGGAGGAAAAGTCCTTAGTCTATTATTGAGAAAGACATGGGGGAAACCACTGCTTGCCCTGGATCGGTAGCATGAAATGTTGCTACTCTTTGAGATTCGAGGTTTTTTATTATGCCCCTTATGAAAAGGAAGGCCTCTGTCCAGCCAAATCTCTCCACGCCTGGAGAGATGAAGATGGACTGTTTCATGATAAGCACCCCATCTACAATCGGAGTGGAGCAGCCTGCTTTGGCTTCGGAGGAAGGAGACTCCGAAGCTTTTGGGCCTTAGTTATGTTTGTCTCTCCAATCCCGGGAGGGCCGTTTTAGATACGCGAAGATTGAGCCGAGCTGTTGCCTGTCACCAATGTTTGAGACTGCCAGGGAGTGAGAGAGAGGAGTTCCCCTGCAGTGGTTACCCTGGACGGCATCTGGTGTATGCTACAAAGTCTGGAAGCTTCAGTAATCAAATCGTCCTCCGAGTTTTCTACGGTTGTGAGTAAAATTGACGACTTAACAAATTCTGTAGAATCCATTAAAAAGGAAATAACTGATAAATTTGATCTGATTAACAAAGAAGTATCTTCTCTTCAACATTTAACTGGGAACTTGGCTAAGGACAAACTTTTCACTCAAAGAAAAATTGAACAGATTGAGAATTGTAACAGAAGGTTTCTTGATTTTCCTAAAGCCACAGGGGTGACACCAGGTGACATGTTCAAAAAACATTTGTCTGAAATCTTAACATTTCCATTTGAAGCCATGCCGCCCATAAATCATATTTTCTATCTTCCTGAAGAAAAAGAAGTTGGGAAAAAAAATCCCTGAAGCTGAAAATAGACAAATTGATGACCTACATCAGGGATAGGGAACTCCGGTCCTCGAGAGCCGTATTCCAGTTGGGTTTCCAGGATTTCCCCAATGAATGTGCATGAGATCTATTTGCAGGCACTGCTTTCAATGCATGTTCATTGGGGAAATCCTGAAAACCCGACTAGACTATGCTCTCGAGGACCGGAGTTCCTTACCCCTGACCTACATAATCTATCTGTTGTGCTGGAAAAATCCTTAGAAATTCAATCTCGCCCCACACTTCTTGTCTCATTTGGATTTGAACAAGACCTAAACTCTGTTATGCGTATGCGGTTTTCTCAAGCCTTATTTTTTGGACAAAGAATTTGGGTCTTTCCTAATGTGACGAAGGCCTCCTTTTATGAAACTGTGATAACAGTTTCCAGCACGGGGAGCCGTGCTGAATGGCCGGCACTGCTTCCGACGCTCATTGAGTTCCTATGAGTGTCGGGAGCAATGCAGGCCATTCAGCGCGGCTCCCCGCGCTAGAAACTGCTATCGCAGTTTCTTAAAAGAGGGGGGTAAGTCGACTCAAGAACGCAGGAAATTATTCCTGAATATGAGACAAGAAGTTAAGGCATGGGGGGCTACTGTTTTGCTAAGTTACCCATGTAAATGTTTAGTCAAATATGTTGGGAACAAAATATATCTTCTTTGCTCCAGAGCAACTTAAGGCCTTTTTGGATACTAAGAAGCTGGTCCAGGAAATTCAGGGATGATTAAAAGTTAGGTGATGTTGTAACCCGCTAAGCTTATACCTTATTATTAAATATTCATTCATTGTTGATCTCCTTATCATTCTGTCTTTTCCCCAGTGTTTTGTTTTGTGGTCTGAGGAAGAGATAATAAATTGTTTATACCTTGGGATATTGTTAAAACCTCTTTTTTTTGTCCTTTTGTTCTAATGCCTTATTTTCTGTATTTCTAGAACAAGTGGATACTTGTAAAATTTATTGATAAAATGAATTAAAAAAAAAAAATCATCACAGTCTGGGCTTTGTGGTCCCCAGTTATGTCTTAAACCAGCTCTAGCAGGATACATATTTCAAATCTGATATATTCTAATCACAAATTAGAAAATAAGATTATATTTCTACCTTTTGTTGTCTGGTCATTTTATTCTTCAAATCATGTTGGTCTCAGGCACTGGTCTCTGTTTTCGTTTGTCTTCTCCTAACTCACTCACTACGGTCTCCTGCCCATTTGGCATATCTTCTTTCTCCATATTCACCATTCATCTTCCATCTCTGTGTATGTTTTCCCCATGTTCAGCATCCCCCATCTTTCCTACACATCCCTTTCTAGTATTTCCCTGTCTTCATCATTAACACTATTTTGTGTCCCTATCACCTCCATTCCCAGTGTCAGTCCTCTGTGTCCCTATGCCCCTGTTCCCAAATCCAACATCTCTCTTCTTTCTCATGTCTAGCCATCTTCTGTGTCCATATACCCTCCTATGTCTGGCATTGCCCCACTGACTGTGTCCTCAGCACTTCTCCCATGGATTGAACACCTAGCTTACCCTTCCCTCCAGCCCCTCCCCTCCCTCCGAAGTCCATTACCTCTCTTCCTTTTCTCAACACTCCCCAAGGATCCAGAACATCTCTCCCTTCCCTCAAGCCCGCTTCCATGGGTCAAACATCTTTCCCCCTTCTCTCTAGCTTCAGCTCTGAGCCGCAAATCTAGTACCTCTCCCTTCCCTTCAGCTCCCAGTTTTAGGTCTAGCACCTCTCTCTTCCCTTCAGCTCCAGTCCCTCCTCCACATGTCTAGTACCCTTCTCCCTTTCCTCCAGCCCCAACCCCCCCCCATGGGTCCAACACCTCCCTTTCCCCAGTCCAGTTCTAGCACCTCCCTTCAGCTCAAGCTCTGGAGCTAGCTAGCCAACCAGCACCCCTCCCCCCTGCCTCCCCGGCGAGTACAGCGATAGCGGCACGCAACATCCCACTATGGGTCAGCATCTCTGCATCTCCTCCCCAGCTCCCCTCACGCCTACTACACAAATGAGCCAGCCATGCCACGCCAAAAAATCTTCAGAGGCCTTTCCCAAGGCTTTTTTCAGTCAACGAGCCCCTCCTTGATGTAACTTCTGGTTTCGCGAAACTGAAAATTACATCAAAGAGGGACTCTTCGGCAAAAGAAAAGCCTTGGAACAGGCCTCTGAAGATTTTTCATCATTGGCACGGCTGGCTCCTTCGGGTAAAACTGTTGCCATGCTGAAAAATCTTCAGAGGCCTTCTCGAAGGCCTTCCTTCAGCCAACGAGCCCCTCCTTGATATAACTACTGGTTTTGCAAAACTGAAAGTTACATCAAAGAGGGACTCTTCGGCAGAAGAAAAACCTCGAACAGGCCTCTGAAGATTTTTCATCATTGGCTCCTTTGGGTAAAACTGTTGCCATGCTGAAAAATCTTCAGAGGCCTTCTCAAAGGCCTTCCTTCAGCCGACAAGCCCCTCCTTGATATAACTTCTGGTTTTGCAAAACTGAAAGTTACATCAAAGAGGGACTCTTCGGCAGAAGAAAAACCTCGAATAGGCCTCTGAAGATTTTTCATCATTGGCTCCTTTGGGTAAAACTGTTGCCATGCTGAAAAATCTTCAGAGGCCTTCTCAAAGGCCTTCCTTCAGCCGACAAGCCCCTCCTTGATATAACTTCTGGTTTTGCAAAACTGAAAGTTACATCAAAGAGGGACTCTTCGGCAGAAGAAAAGCCTTGGAACAGGCCTCTGAAGATTTTTCATCATTGGCATGGCTGACTCTATTCTGTAAACATTTGAACTACAGTGGCCTGTAAGGAATAGATATGCCATTCAAGCTTCGGCGGAGCCCCTCCTTAAGGAAGGAAGATTTCATTGGCTTCCACTGCTTTACTAAGTGCCAGGACATAGTGCCTCAAGGGGAGCCTGAGGACTACTGGAGGGTAATACGCATTTTAAGGGAAAGCCCGCAGGTATTATTCCCACTGGATTTCACACCAATTCTCAAAGGGTAATCCATTTTCCATGTCTTCGCAGAAGTACTGACCGAGATTGCTGCCCGCTTTTTCTGTAGGTACTTAAGAACATAAGAATAGCCATACTGGATCAGACCAGTGGTTCATCTAACCCAATATCCTGTTTACAACAGTGGTCAGTCCAGGTCACAAGTATCTGGCAGAAACCCAAAGAGTAGCAACATTCCAAAGCTGAGATTGTGAGGTCATAATGCCTCATTCCACCAATGCCTAAGAGCCTCATCAGTGATGTCACAATGGCTTCATTGTCCTATACTTGGCTCACATAAGAGCTGCCATACTGGGACAGACCAAAAGGTCCATCTAGGCCTGTTTCCAACAGTGTTCAATCCAGGTCACGGAACTTGGCAGAAACCCAAATAGTAGCAACATTCCATACTACCAATCCCACAAAGTAAAATTTTGGAGCAAGCAGTTTAAATGAGGTTAAATGTTGTTGGATACTGGTCTTGATAGACCTTTGGTCTAACACAGTACAGCAATGGATCAGAATAAAAGATTCACGAATCCATGGTACTATAAAGGAAAAACCGAGATGGTTGCTGTTCACTTCTAAGTTTACTAAACCTCCAGAAAAATCAAAGTAGGCTGAGGAAAAAAGAGGCCATCATGAGGGGAATAGAGCAGTGATCTATGAAAATATTATTACTACACTTTGGGATCTTAAATACAATTATCAGTGAAAGGCACATTTTTCTCTTTTATTCATCTTTATAGCCATATTTAGATTCAGTCAGCTACTGGGAAGGATCTTTGCCTGCAGTTTTTAACAGATTGCCAACCTCTGGCTTGCGACCACCAAAATACAATCATCACCTGCTCCCTTCAGGACTCTCTGCATTTCATTGTGGGGGGGGGGAAAAAAAAATAGCCTCAACAATACTTCAAGGCTGCCAGAAGCTCAATCAACTGTCGTGGAATATAATTTCCACATATCATCCGTTGCTGGAAATCACAAGAAAAAATAATTTACAATCAATGCACAATCAGTGCAAATGAGGTTGGCGGAGAGTAGCGAAGATTTGCTAAATTTGCATGTGCCCATTGCTGGTGACAGTGATGGGCACATGTGCAGAATAAACACAAAAACAAAACAAAAACCCAACAACAACAGACTGAGCTGCCGAAGTCAAGCAACCCCCACCCAACACACCCTCTGGCAGCGGGACGGCCCCCTCGACACCCCCCCTGGCAGCAGGAGAAATGCTCACTCTTTCCTGCTGTGTCGCACAATCACCCAACACTGCTACCCACCCCCCCACCCCCAGCAGCGAGAGAGATGCCTCCTCCCCCTTATCTTGCTTACGATGGCTGGCTAGAGGGATGCCTATTCCCTCCGGTCAGCAGGCCCACCTATTCAAAATGTCAGGCCTCCCCAAACTGCTGGGCACAATGGACCACTGGTCTGACCCAGCAGCGGCAATTCTGATGTTCTTATATTATGTTCTCTGATTGGTCTATAGGAGGGGGTCTTAAACAACCTAGGCCAATCAGAGCCTTAGGCCTCTCCCCAGTGTATCCCATTTTAAATAGACAGGCCTGCTGACCGGAGGGTGTAGGCATTCTTCCGGCCAGCCATCGTAAGCAAGGTAAGGGGGAGGGGCAGGGGGTTGTCGGAGACATGAGGGTGGGGGTGGGGGTTGTGTAACAGAAGATGGGAGTGAGCATATCTCCCGCTGCTGGGGGGCACCAGGGCAGTGTGTTGCTTGGCATCAGGAGGGAGTGGGCTTCTTTCCTGCTGCTGGGGGTGGGGTGTCAGGGGTGCATTGCTTGGTGGTGGGAGGGAGTGGGTATCTCTCTCGTTGCCGGGAGGGTGTCAGGTGGGGTATTGCTTGGCAGAGGGAAGGAGTGAGCATCTCTTCTCCTGCAGGGGGGAGGCATTGCTTGGCAGTGGAAGGAACTAGAGAGTTGCGTGGGGACAAAAATCCCGCCCATTCCCGCCAGGATCTTCTCCATCCCCACCCATCCCCGTCAGGATCCTTTCCATCCCCACCCATTCCCGCAAGGAATTACCTCCATCCCCGCCCGTCTCCATAAAAAGCAGCAATTACTTCTGACAGGATCATCAATTCCACAGTTTCTTTTGTGTTTGCGCTGCTGTTTTCCTTGTGGAATCTCTTTGGTGGAACACTTTTTTTGTTTTCTGTTCATGTAATTAACTTATAAACCCCTTCTTTTACTAAGGCTGACGTGTCCATTATATTATATGGATGAACCCTGCTTCCAAAGCCTTCCATCCCCGTGGGAGTCCCGTTGGCTAGAGGAGGGGTCCCGTGGGAGTCCCATGGGTTAGGGGGGATTCCTGCGGGACCCGCGGGATTCCCGCGATCCCCGTTCCCGTGCAGACCTCTAGAAGGGACTAGGCATCTTTACTGCTGTGGGGGGGGGGGGGGGGGGAGTGTAGCAGTGTCGGGTGATTGTGCGATGCAGCAGGAGAGAATGGGCATCTCTCCTGCCGATCTTCAATTTGTTTGTTTGTTTTTTAAATTTGCATGGGGGGGGGGGTGTCTTGAGTTGTCAAATCTTGCTTTCTTGTCAGTGCCTGAGCCAATCAGCGCTCAGGCACTGATCAGAAAGTAAGGTAACAACAGCTCAGACCTGTCGGTAAATTTTGGCTACAAATGTGGCACAATGAGATTAGAGAATCACTCGGCGATTATAGAGAATCGCTCGGAGTGCTCATTTTAATACTAATCACCTCGTTGTACTACATTTGCATGGCAGTATCGGAGACTGCTAGAAAAGTCGGAAAAGACCTCGGTAAGCTGTTTTGATAATCCGCTGCAAAAATACATGCACGCTAAACCATCTGGAACTGGTTTAGCAAGCACATTATAGGCAGATTTTATTTTTGAGAATCTTCCCCTCGATCTTAATAATCGATGGGGAGCATAAAATAATCACAAGGCAAAGAGTGGAACTGTCCTAATGAGACTGGTGAACTCAATTTATTTCATAAAAGTCTTTTTATTCATCAAACTGGATAGTTCAAACTCAGTGACTCAACGGGTACATGTTTCGGCCAAAACCGGCCTGCCTCAGGAGTCTTAAGAGACATAGGAACATAAGCAGTGCCTCCGCTGGGTCAGACCTGAGGTCCATCGTGCCCAGCAGCCCGCTCACGCGGCGGCCCAACAGGTCCAGGACCTGCGCAGTAATCCTCTATCTATACCCCTCTATCCCCTTTTCCAACAGGAAATTGTCCAATCCTTTCTTGAACCCCAGTACCGTTCTCTGCCCTATTACGTCCTCTGGAAGCGCATTGGCTAAGGCTCTTAACATTTGCATCTCCTCTTCCTATAGGCTAAGGCTCTTTGCACCTGCATTGTGATGTCACAGAACTTTAGTAACATAGAAACATGATGGCAGATAAAGGCTAAATGGCCCATCCAGAGCATCCACTATCTCCTCCTCTCCCATAAGAACATAAGCAATGCTTCCGCTGGGTCAGACCTGAAGTCCATCGTGCCCAGCAGTCCGCTCACGCGGCGGCCCAACAGGTCCAGGACCTGCGCAGTAATCCTCTATCTATACCCCTCTATCCCCTTTTCCAGCAGGAAATTGTCCAATCCTTTCTTAAACCCCAGTACCGTACTCTGCCCTATTACTTCCTCTGGAAGTGCATTCCAGATGTCCACCATACGTTGGGTAAAGAAGAACTTCCTAGCATTTGTTTTGAAACTGTCCCCTTTCAACTTTTCTGAATGCCCTCTTGTTCTTTTATTTTTTGAAAGTTTGAAGAATCTGTCCCTCTCCACTCTCTCTATGCTCTTCATGATCTTGTAAGTCTCTATCATATCCCCTCTCCTCTTCTCCAGGGAAAAGAGACCCAGTTTCTCCAATCTCTCAGCGTATGAAAGGTTTTCCATCCCTGTTATCAGACGTGTCGCTCTCCTCTGAACCCTCTCGAGTAATGCCATATCCTTAAGTCTTGTGGGGGATTAAAAAACCCACAAACGCATGAACTTCCTGGTGGATGATATACACTCAGACTAGCTGTATATGCGTCAGTCCTTTTCCCACAGCTCTGCCCTCAGTTGATGTCTAAGGAAAAATCACGAATTCACTTCCCTCGCTCAGGGACTTCGAAATAATACCAAAGTTGAAAGGTGTTTGAAATAATCTCTTATGAGAGACTCCTTGAATTATGTCACTAGAAGCCCAAATGATGAAGTTACGACTGTCTTATTTTGGTCATACTGTCAGAAGAGAAAGATCACTGGAAAAGGACATCATGTTTGGTTAGATCGAAGGAAGGCGATCTTCAATCAGAAGACTGAACACATTGAAAACAACCATGGGGATGACACTGGAGGACCTTACAGGACTAGCACAAAACCGATTTCTTTTTAGATCTGTAATTCGTCAAGTCCGTTAGGACTCGAGTGTGAGTCGATGGCACCTAAGAAGAAGAAAAAAGGTTCAGAGAAAGATAACAAAAATGATTGGGTTAAAACAGATCCTTTATGAAAAGAAGCTAAATAGGGGTTACTTACCTGAAGAAAAATATAGCTGAGAAGTTTGATACATGAGTCAGATATGCATAATATAACCTAAATTGTTCCACTTTAACTTCGTAAACTGTTGATTATTCCTTTCTGGCATACTTCTACTTCTTTTTCTTCTCTTTCTTGTATAATGTTTCCTTGAGTTAAAAAAAAAATACACACAGGCTAACTTTCAAAATCTTAATCCCGGTCTTTAAAATTCAACAAGTACATATTCCCCTTTTTCTTGACCGCTTACTCATCTTATACGTTCCCTTCCACACTTTGCGATCTTCCTCAACCTTCTCGTAGTCTCAAATACCACACGGTCTACATCAGTGATCTTAAACACGCGGCCCGGGAGGCCACATGCGGCCCGCCAGGTACTATTTTGGGGCCCACGGTATGTTTATCATAATCACAAAAGTAAAATAAAACAGTTTCTTGATCATCTGTCTCTTTAGCTATAAATGACAATATTATTATTAAGACTTAGCCAAAAGGAAAGATTTATAAACTATAAAGAGTTTTACCTCATGCAAAATTGTCATTTCTTTAATAAGACAACTATTTTTTCTGAGGCCCTCCAAGTACTGTACTTACAAATCCAAAATATGGCCCTGCAAAGGGTTTGAGTTGGAGACCACTGGTCTACATCATCTCAGTCACTGCCCCATCATTCTGAAATGCTTTGCCTTCACATCTGCATCTAGAATCTTCACTGGCTAAATATATAACCGCACTGAAAACATTTTTATTTACGAATGTGTTCGGTTAATCCTACAGGTATTACAGACCTCCGTGCACCATGACCTTTTTACAGTTTGTTATGGCTATCTGTGTTGACGGTCCCTGCCTTTTCCAACCCTTTTGCTCTTTACTATCAAATATTGTATTTCCTCCTTCTCTTGTTCCCCCCCTCCTCTATCTGGCATGCCCTAAACACAGTCTGTAAAGTCTTTCTCTTTCTCTCTCTGGGGGTGCAAGGTCTGGACCCAGCCAACTCTCAAACAGACTTCCCAAGTGTTCAATAGGTAACAATAGGTAAAAGGTTGGCTTACCTTAGCCAAACAGAATAGCTAGACACTATTCAAAGCATACTGGGGATCATTCCTTCCTTCTCTGGGCCCTCTTAACCCACTCTGGCCTCGCCTTTTATACTTCCTGGCAGCTACTTCCTTTGCTCCACCCTTCCTGTTTCACTTTCCCCTTTGGAGGGGCAATGGAAATTAAGGTAGCCTATAGATTCCCTCTTAAGAGGACTAAAATAAAGCCCCTAACAGATAAATGCAGCTCAACCATACTCAACTCCGGACCCCCATAAGAAGATTAATAAAATAGTACATTTTAATCCTGATTGTCATCACCTAACTCCTAGAAAATGCCCTTGCTCCTGAATGTAAGGGCAACAAGAGATTTCTAGAGCATAGGTCCCTGAGTGGCGTGACATACTATCTGTGTCTCCCATAGTAAAGACTGTCACCATAAAATTGGGTTGTAGAGGGTGGGTAGCATGGGAATTATGGGGAATAATACTGAATAATTGTGATAATTTAAAAGATAGGCCCCTGGCACTGTAACTCCCATTTGGGCCAAACTAGGATTGAACTAGGAGTCCAGCGAAGCAGAAGGAAGTTGTTTAAGCAAATCAAGTTTCGGGTTGGTATCTTCAGAATCCTGACAGACGGTTAATGGCAGTTTTTCTGTTCTTGTGCCAACTCGACAGTTTTTGGAAATGCTATCCCGTTTTTCAAAGCCATCGTACGACAAGTTCACAGCTTCATGCAAGCTTCACCAGTTTTTAGAGAGATCCAATTTGTAAGGTATTCCAACTCCTATACCTTTCCTATACCTATACCTATACCTTTTAGAGAGATCCAATTTGTAAGGTATTCCAACTCCTATACCTATACCTTTTAGAGAGATCCAATTTGTAAGGTATTCCAACTCCTATACCTATACCTTTTAGAGAGATCCAAATTGTAAGGTATTCCAACTCCTATACCTATACCTTTTAGAGAGATCCAATTTGTAAGGTATTCCAACTCCTATACCTATACCTTTTAGAGAGATCCAATTTGTAAGGTATTCCAACTCCTATACTTTTCCTATACCTATACCTTTTAGAGAGATCCAATTTGTAAAGGTATTCCAACTCCTATACCTATACCTTTTAGAGAGATCCAATTTGTAAGGTATTCCAACTCCTATACCTATACCTTTTAGAGAGATCCAATTTGTAAGGTATTCCAACTCCTATACCTTTCCTATACCTATACCTTTTAGAGAGATCCAATTTGTAAGGTATTCCAACTCCTATACCTATACCTTTTAGAGAGATCCAATTTGTAAGGTATTCCAACTCCTATACCTATATCTTTTAGAGAGATCCAATTTGTAAGGTATTCCAACTCCTATACCTTTCCTATACCTATACCTTTTAGAGAGATCCAATTTGTAAGGTATTCCAACTCCTATACCTATATCTTTTAGAGAGATCCAATTTGTAAGGTATTCCAACTCCTATACCTTTCCTATACCTATACCTTTTAGAGAGATCCAATTTGTAAAGGTATTCCAACTCCTATACCTATACCTTTTAGAGAGATCCAATTTGTAAGGTATTCCAACTCCTATACCTTTCCTATACCTATACCTTTTAGAGAGATCCAATTTGTAAGGTATTCCAACTCCTATACCTATACCTTTTAGAGAGATCCAATTTGTAAGGTATTCCAACTCCTATACCTTTCCTATACCTATACCTTTTAGAGAGATCCAATTTGTAAAGGTATTCCAACTCCTATACCTATACCTTTTAGAGAGATCCAATTTGTAAGGTATTCCAACTCCTATACCTTTCCTATACCTATACCTTTTAGAGAGATCCAATTTGTAAAGGTATTCCAACTCCTATACCTATACCTTTTAGAGAGATCCAATTTGTAAGGTATTCCAACTCCTATACTTATATCTTTTAGAGAGATCCAATTTGTAAGGTATTCCAACTCCTATACCTATATCTTTTAGAGAGATCCAATTTGTAAGGTATTCCAACTCCTATACCTTTCCTATACCTATACCTTTTAGAGAGATCCAATTTGTAAGGTATTCCAACTCCTATACCTATATCTTTTAGAGAGATCCAATTTGTAAGGTATTCCAACTCCTATACCTATATCTTTTAGAGAGATCCAATTTGTAAGGTATTCCAACTCCTATACCTTTCCTATACCTATACCTTTTAGAGAGATCCAATTTGTAAAGGTATTCCAACTCCTGTACCTATACCTTTTAGAGAGATCCAATTTGTAAGGTATTCCAACTTCTATACCTATACCTTTTAGAGAGATCCAATTTGTAAGGTATTCCAACTCCTATACCTTTCCTATACCTATACCTTTTAGAGAGATCCAATTTGTAAGGTATTCCAACTTCTATACCTATACCTTTTAGAGAGATCCAATTTGTAAGGTATTCCAACTCCTATACCTATATCTTTTAGAGAGATCCAATTTGTAAGGTATTCCAACTCCTATACCTTTCCTATACCTATACCTTTTAGAGAGATCCAATTTGTAAGGTATTCCAACTCCTATACCTATATCTTTTAGAGAGATCCAATTTGTAAGGTATTCCAACTCCTATACCTTTCCTATACCTATACCTTTTAGAGAGATCCAATTTGTAAAGGTATTCCAACTCCTATACCTATACCTTTTAGAGAGATCCAATTTGTAAGGTATTCCAACTCCTATACCTATACCTTTTAGAGAGATCCAATTTGTAAGGTATTCCAACTCCTATACCTTTCCTATACCTATACCTATACCTTTTAGAGAGATCCAATTTGTAAGGTATTCCAACTCCTATACCTATACCTTTTAGAGAGATCCAATTTGTAAGGTATTCCAACTCCTATACCTATATCTTTTAGAGAGATCCAATTTGTAAGGTATTCCAACTCCTATACCTATATCTTTTAGAGAGATCCAATTTGTAAGGTATTCCAACTCCTATACCTTTCCTATACCTATACCTTTTAGAGAGATCCAATTTGTAAGGTATTCCAACTCCTATACCTATATCTTTTAGAGAGATCCAATTTGTAAGGTATTCCAACTCCTATACCTTTCCTATACCTATACCTTTTAGAGAGATCCAATTTGTAAGGTATTCCAACTCCTATACCTATACCTTTTAGAGAGATCCAATTTGTAAGGAATTCCAACTCCTATACCTATACCTTTTAGAGAGATCCAATTTGTAAGGTATTCCAACTCCTATACCTATACCTTTTAGAGAGATCCAATTTGTAAGGTATTCCAACTCCTATACCTTTCCTATACCTATACCTATACCTTTTAGAGAGATCCAATTTGTAAGGTATTCCAACTCCTATACCTATACCTTTTAGAGAGATCCAATTTGTAAGGTATTCCAACTCCTATACCTATACCTTTTAGAGAGATCCAATTTGTAAGGTATTCCAACTCCTATACCTATATCTTTTAGAGAGATCCAATTTGTAAGGTATTCCAACTCCTATACCTTTCCTATACCTATACATTTTAGAGAGATCCAATTTGTAAGGTATTTCAAGTACTATACCTTTCCTATACCTATACCTATACCTTTTAGAGAGATCCAATTTGTAAGGTATTCCAACTCCTATACCTATACCTTTAAGAGAGATCCAATTTGTAAGGTATTCCAACTCCTATACCTATACCTTTTAGAGAGATCCAATTTGTAAGGTATTCCAACTCCTATACCTATATCTTTTAGAGAGATCCAATTTGTAAGGTATTCCAACTCCTATACCTTTCCTATACCTATACCTTTTAGAGAGATCCAATTTGTAAGGTATTCAAACTCCTATACCTATACCTTTTAGAGAGATCCAATTTGTAAGGTATTCCAACTCCTATACTTATACCTTTTAGAGAGATCCAATTTGTAAGGTATTCCAACTCCTATACTTATACCTTTTAGAGAGATCCAATTTGTAAGGTATTCCAACTCCTATACCTATACCTTTTAGAGAGATCCAATTTGTAAGGTATTCCAACTCCTATACCTATACCTTTTAGAGAGATCCAATTTGTAAGGTATTCCAACTCCTATACCTATATCTTTTAGAGAGATCCAATTTGTAAGGTATTCCAACTCCTATACCTTTCCTATACCTATACATTTTAGAGAGATCCAATTTGTAAGGTATTCCAAGTCCTATACCTTTCCTATACCTATACCTATACCTTTTAGATCCAATTTGTAAGGTATTCCAACTCCTATACCTATACCTTTTAGAGAGATCCAATTTGTAAGGTATTCCAACTCCTATACCTATACCTTTTAGAGAGATCCAATTTGTAAGTTATTCCAACTCCTATACCTATACCTTTTAGAGAGATCCAATTTGTAAGGTATTCCAACTCCTATACCTATACCTTTTAGAGAGATCCAATTTGTAAGGTATTCCAACTCCTATACCTATACATTTTAGAGAGATCCAATTTGTAAGGTATTCCAAGTCCTATGCCCTTCCAAGTCCTATACCTTTCCTGCTGATCTTGGGAGTCTTAGCATGTCGTAATATTGATAGTCTGCAAAAACAAAAGGACAATTTAAGTCATTTATGCAAGTAAATCAGCTATTTGAAAATTATCTAGTAACATAGTAACATAGTAGATGACGGCAGATAAAGACCCGAATGGTCCATCCAGTCTGCCCAACCTGATTCAATTTAAAATTTTTTTTTTTTTCTTTCTTAGCTATTTCTGGGCAAGAATCCAAAGCTTTACCCGGTACTATGCTTGGCTTCCACCTGCCGAAATCTCTGTTAAGACTTACTCCAGCCCATCTACACCCTCCCAGCCATTGAAGCCCTCCCCTGCCCATCCTCTACCAAACGGCCATACACAGACACAGACCGTGCAAGTCAGCCCAGTAACTGGCCTTAGTTCAATATTTAATATTATTTTCTGATTCTAAATCTTCTGTGTTCATCCCACGCTTCTTTGAACTCAGTCACAGTTTTACTCTCCACCACCTCTCTCGGGAGCGCATTCCAGGCATCCACTACCCTCTCCGTAAAGTAGAATTTCCTAACATTGCCCCTGAATCTACCACCCCTCAACCTCAAATTATGTCCTCTGGTTTTACCATTTTCCTTTCTCTGGAAAAGATTTTGTTCTACGTTAATACCCTTTAAGTATTTGAACGTCTGAATCATATCTCCCCTGTCTCTCCTTTCCTCTAGGATATACATATTCAGGGCTTCCAGTCTCTCCTCATACGTCTTCTGGCGCAAGCTTCCTATCATTTTCGTCGCCCTCCTCTGGACCGCCTCAAGTCTTCTTACGTCTTTTGCCAGATACGGTCTCCAAAACTGAACACAATACTCCAAGTGGGGCCTCACCAATGACCTGTACAGGGGCATCAACACCTTCTTCCTTCTACTGACTACGCCTCTCTTTATACAGCCCAGAATCCTTCTGGCAGCAGCCACTGCCTTGTCACAATGTTTTTTTGCCTTTAGATCTTCGGACACTATCACCCCAAGGTCCCTCTCCCCGTCCGTGCATATCAGCTTCTCTCCTCCCAGCATATACGGTTCCTTCCTATTATTAATCCCCAAATGCATTACTCTGCATTTCTTTGCATTGAATTTTAGTTGCCAGGCATTAGACCATTCCTCTAACTTTTGCAGATCCTTTTTCATATTCTCCACTCCCTCTTCAGTGTCTACTCTGTTACAAATCTTGGTATCATCTGCAAAAAGGCACACTTTTCCTTCTAACCCTTCAGCAATGTCACTTACATACATATTGAACAGGATTGGCCACAGCACCGAACCCTGAGGGACTCCACTAGTCACCTTTCCTTCCTTCGAGCGACTTCCATTAACCACCACCCTCTGGCGTCTGTCCGACAGCCAGTTTCTGACCCAGTTCACCACTTTGGGTCCTAACTTCAGCCCTTCAAGTTTGTTCAACAGCCTCCTATGAGGAACTGTATCAAAGGCTTTGCTGAAATCCAAGTAAATTACATCTAGCATATGTCCTCGATCCAGCTCTCTGGTCACCCAATCAAAAAATTCAATCAGGTTCGTTTGGCACGATTTACCTTTTGTAAAGCCATGTTGCCTCGGATCCTGTAACCCATTAGATTCAAGGAAATACACTATCCTTTCTTTCAGCAACACTTCCATTATTTTTCCAACAACTGAAGTGAGGCTCACCGGCTTGTAGTTTCCTGCTTCATCCCTGTGACCACTTTTATGAATAGGGACCACATCCGCTCTCCTCCAATCCCCAGGAATCACTCCCGTCTCCAGAGATTTGTTGAACAAGTCTTTAATAGGACTCGCCAGAACCTCTCTGAGCTCCCTTAGTATCCTGGGATGAATCCCATCTGATCCCATCGCTTTGTCCACCTTCAGTTTTTCAAGTTGCTCATAAACACCCTCCTCCGTGAACGGCGCAGAATCTACTCCATTTTCTCGTGTAACTTTGCCGGACAATCTCGGTCCTTCTCCAGGATTTTCTTCTGTGAACACAGAACAGAAGTATTTGTTTAGCACATTTGCTTTCTCCTCATCACTCTCCACATATTTGTTCCCAGCATCTTTTAGCCTAGCAATTCCATTTTTTATCTTCCTCCTTTCACTAATATATCTGAAAAATTTTTTATCTCCCTTTTTTATCTCTCTCAGTCTGGCTGAAACTATGCCTCATATTTTATGATTTACATAATTTTTACTACATTTTGGAGCGGTGTTCCTAGAACACAAGCACCTAAGAATTGCCATACTAGGTCAGATCTTAGGTCCACGTAGCCCAGCATCCTGTTTCCAAATGGCCAATCAAGGTCACACGTACCTGGCAGGATCCCAAAAGAATAGCTAGATTCCACGTTTACTTAACCCTAGGAAAAAGCATTTGCCTTTCCCAAGTTTTTTCCCTGTCTTAGAGGTCCTTTTATTAAGGCGTGCTAACCGATTTAGCGCATGCTAAATATTAGCGTGCACTAAATGTTAAGGCGCCCATAGAATATAATGGATACCGTAACATTTAGCCAGCGCTAATCTTTAGCGTGCACTAAATCAGTTAGCACGCCTTAATAAAAGGACCCCCTTAATGATTTATGAATTTTTCTTCCATGAATTTTTCCTTCCCTTTTTAAATACTCTATGCTTATTTTCCATAATTCTCTTGTTGATTTTCTTGCTATCCACCTTCTACAACAGGGGTGCCCACACTTTTTGGGCTTGCGAGCTACTTTTAAAATGACCAAGTCAAAATGATCTACCAACAATAAAAAATTTTTTTTTAAAAACCACAAAGCACACTGAAAGGCAGAGAAAATGTTGATTATCATTTATATTCCGGGGTTTTTTCAAAGAGGTCAAGGCAGATGACTCTATGCAATGTCACCTCAGTAACAACCATACAAAAATAGACAAATATACCCCCTCCCTTTTTACTAAACCGCAATAGCAGTTTTTAGCGCAGGGAGCTGCGCTGAATGCTCTGCGCTGTTCTTGACGCTCATAGGCTCCCTGCGCTAAAAAACACTATTGCAGTTTAGTAAAAGGGAGCCATAGCGCAAAATATAGACAGCAGATATAAATTCTCAAAACGGACACATTGTAATCACTAAATTGAAAATAAAATCTTTTTTCCTACCTTTGCTGTCTGGTGATTTCATGAGTCTCTGGTTGCACTTTCTTCTTCTGACTGTGCATCCAATATTTCTTCCCTTCTTTCAGCCTCCTGTATGCTTCCTCTCCTCCAGACTTAATTCTCTCCCCCAACTTTTTCTTTCTTTCTCCCTGCCCCTTCTTTCTTTCTGTCTTCCTGCCTCCCTTTCTTTTTTTCTCTCTTCAGGCCCCCTTTCTTTCTGTCTCCCTTCTTTCTTTGTCTCCCTGCCCCCCCTTCTTTCTGTCTCCCTGCCTGCTCCCTTTCTTTCTTTCTCCCTGCCCTCCTCCAAGCCACTAGCTTTGCCGCCACCGCCATCGGGGAACAGATCCCCAAGCCACTAAGTTTGCCGCCGCCATCGGGGAACAGGCCCCCAAGCCACCGCCGCCCCAAGCTCTCCCTGCAGAAGTGTCACGCTGACCAACATTCCGCTCCCCAACGTCAATTCTGACATCGAAGAGGAAGTTCTGGGCCAGCAGGGCAGCGATTGGCTGGCCCAGAACTTTCTCTCCGACGTCAGAATTGACGTCGGGGAGAGGAATTCTGCTCGGTCCGATGCTTCTGCAGGGAGAGCTTGGGGCAGCGGTGGGGGACGTCAGGGAGAGGAAGGCTGATCAGCCCGGTGGATTGGGATGGCAACACGAGTCTATTACGGAGCCTGGGATGGGCTACGTGATCAACTCGCGCTGCCTTCCTGATCTACCGGTCAATCGCGATCGACATATTGGACACCCCTGCTCTACAACATCTCCAGCAATGAGTTCTAGAGCTTAATAATGCACTGAGTGAAAAAATTATATATTAGTTGTTAACTTCAGAAATGTTTCCTAGTCTTTGTACGTGTTTACTTATTCCAGTCCACTCAGGATTTTATAGACTTCCATCATAATTTCTCTCAGCTCTCTTTTCTTCAGGGGATCGTGCTCTGAAATATATCAGCAGTTTACAATAAATTTTAAAATAAATAAATATAAAAATTAAATAGGGTAGGGAAACCCCCCCCAAACCATACACTAAAGTTAAACAATCAAACCAACAAAGAAATACGAGGACAGGAGGGAGTCAGTAGGATACAATAAAAAAAAAAAAGGTTCTCTTAGGGCTCCTTTTACTAAGCTGCGATAGGGCTTTAATGCACGGAATAATGCACGCTACATTGCCCCGCACGCTAAACCTTAACGCCAGCATTAAGCTGGCGTTAGTTCTAACCACGTAGCGCGCGATAATTTCCTGCGTGCGCTAAAAACGCTAGCGCACCTTAGTAAAAGGAGCCCTTACAAACTGGTCTAAAGCCCATGGGTAAAAGTTTCCAAGTTTATTAAAATTTTGTTATACCGCCAAATCAAAACTTCTTAGTGGTTTACAGAGCATTAAAAAGAGATTTACATAATAAAAACAACAAGGCAAAGAACATAAAATAAAATCAACAGATTCAAAACAGGACAAAATGAAATAATTTAACAAAACAGGAACAAAAGGAATAAAGGTAGAACTACATTATTGATAGGAAAGAAAAGAACAAGAAAAGGGGACTACAGTAGGAAGGGGAAACATAAGTTCATTAAAAGGAAGAAGAATCCAATTCTTTAAAAAAGAAAGGGGGAACTCGTCCTTATAAGGACGGTTAGAGCCCGAAGGGCTCTTTAAACAAGAACGTTTTTAAGTTGGATTTGAAATACTTTAATGAGGAAGCTTCTCGTAAACGATTGAGAATAGAGTTCCACAGAGACGGAGCAGTTACTGAAAAGATCTAAGCGTGTAAGGTGTTGACGCGTCTTAGAGATGGAATTACTTCTCCCTCCGTAGCCACGGTTTCCGTATCTGCGGCTGACTCCGCCCCCCCCCAAATTACATCATCATTAATCATCATCATTAATGTTCTTTTTTCCTTTTACTGTATCAATAAAAAAAGTTTATCGCTTACCATTCACTCTGAAAATTTTCGCTTCTATGATTTTTCCCACAAATTCGCTGCTTCCCAGAGTGCACTGAGAAAAATGCTGCTTCCCAGCATCCATAGAGAGAAAGGCTTCTTCCTAGCATGCATGGAGAAATGGCTGGGAATCGCTGCTTGCCTGCTATTAGCCCTAAATTCTCTTTGAATCGCTGGTAATTGCTGCTTGCCTGCTCCAAGCCCTGAAATCGCTGCTTGCCTGCTCCAAGCCATTCGCGGTTTCAATAATAAAAACAACGGCGTTTTCTTAAAACTGCGAATAACGATTCCGGAACTTGGAGGCTTAGTGGATGGCAGGCTAGCAGTTTAACTCCCACCTCTGAGCATCATTATTTAAGATATAAAAGAGTAAATTTTCTTCTAATAAAGAAAACCGCTCCAAGATGACTTCAAATAAGTAGAGGATCCAAGAAATACCTGTAAAATCTACAGGTAAAGTGAAAAAACTAAAGGAAGATCCACAAGTTCCTAGTGGGAGCCCTCTCCCACTGGATGCACTAGATATAATTGAGGTCTTAGAGGAACTTAGAAATATCAATCTATCAATAAAAGAATTGAAGAAAGAAATGAACCTTATGAACAGCAAATTGGATATTGTAAACAACAGATTGGACAAGATGGAAAAAAGAGTTGAAAAGATAGAACAGATACAGCAAGACAACAAAGAAGACCACAATATATTAAAAGAAATGAAAAATAAAATGATGGGTATGGAAAATAGATCCAGAAGACAGAACATACGAATTTTAGGATTAAAGGAAGGAGTTGAAGGGAAAAACATGCTTTCCTTTCTGGAGGAAATGATACCAAAAATCCTTCCTTTGAAGTTCAAAATGCCTATGGAAATAGAAAGAGCACAAAGGATCGAGGTGAAACAATCTCAAATTCAAGGTAAACCAAGACCTGTGATACTAAGGTTACTAAGATTTCAGCATGTATTTGAGATTTTAAAAGCAGCAAAAGAAACAAAAAATATGACATATAAAGATTCCAAATTGCTCTTTATTCCAGACTTTGCTAAGGAGACTGTTCAAATAAGGAAACAGTTTTTACAATTAAGACAACCATTGAAAGACATTGGTGCTAGATATGGACTTTATTATCTGTCAACGATGAAAGTAACTTACAAAGAAAAATTTTATCAATTCAGTGGTCCAAATAAACTTCTTCAAGGGAGATATGATTCAGACGTTCAAATACTTGAAAGGTATTAACGTAGAACAAAATCTTTTCAGAGAAAGAAAAATGGTAAAACCAGAGGACATAATTTGAGGTTGAGGGGTGGTGATTCAAGAGCAATGTAAGTAAATTCTTCTTTACGGAGAGGGTGGTGGAGAGAAAAACGGTGACTGAGTTCAAAGAAGCATGGGATGAACACAGAGGATCTAGAATCAGAAAATAATAGTAAATATTGAAGAACTAAGGCCAGTACTGGGCAGACTTGCATGGTCTGTGTCTATATATGGCCGTTTGGTGGAGGATGGGCTGGGGAGGGCTTCAATGGCTGGGAGGTTGTAGATGGACTGGAGTTAACTTTGACGGAGACTTCAGCAGTTGGAACCCAAGCACAGAACTGGGTAGAGCTTTGGATTCTTGCCCAGAAATAGCTAAGAAAAAAAAATTAAAAAAATTTTAATTGAATCAGGTTGGGGAGACTGGATGGACCATTCGGGTCTTTATCTGCCATCATCTACTATGTTACTATGTTTAAGTTGGCAGGTGTTCTTTCTTTGCATTTGCATTTTACCTGATTTATTCAGTGTGCATCTTTTCTTCCCCTCTCTGTTTTCAGAGGCAAGCCAGGAAGGTGAAGTGCTGCTTGATCTCTACTGGGGTGATCATTTTGTCGGTGGTCATTATAATCATTCTAGCCTCTATAAAACATTGATTCTGCTTGAGTGGTGGTAAGTACAGGCCTGGTTCGGTACTCTGCTCTACCTTTTTTCACTCTGAAATGAAATGACAAAAAAAGGTTGATATTTTATTATTGGCAAGCTAATTTGTAATGGCTGCCATACTTTGATTCACTCGTGAGATTTCTTTTGAATTTTCATTCATTTGAGAAATCTTGAAATGCAAGAGATTAATGCTATTAAGCTCATGCTAATGTAACATGCCTAGGTTTTGAGATGATGTGGGATATGTGCTGACACTGAAAATTTACAAAAACTACTGAAAACGCAGCTATTTGTATCTGTTGTCGTGTAAGGAAAGATTTCTGTTTGTACAGGTAAAAGATGGAAGTGGGCAAGAAATGTCATAGTCAGATTTTTTTAATGTTGATTTTATGTTATGCATGTTTTATATGGAAACGGTCTAGATATAGACGGTATATAAATTCCAAAAATCAATAAATATAGGTAAACTAATCTTTAAGCCTGTTACATTAACGGGTACTAGAATAGATGTGTGTAGGTCTGCCTTTCTTTCTTTCTTTCTCTCTCTTTACTTGACTGCTGTCTGTCTTTCTTTTTTTGCTATCTCTCTCCTTGGCCGCTGTATGTCTATCTGTCTTTTTTTGCTGTCTGTCTCCTTAGCCGCTGCCTGTCTGTCTTTTTTTCTGTGTGTCTCTTGTCACAACCCTAGCCCTAAAGCTAAGCTTGTGCCAGGGAAGTCTTCTGCTAATCCCAACATTACCCTAAAAAGGGCTAACCAAAGTGACCGGGTAAACTCTAATACTCAGCCAGGATCAGAGTTTCATTTGAGACACCAGGTTACTGAGCCCTGGGGAGGGGAGGAGGAATATGAGAATAGCCCAGAGCAGCAGGAGGTGTACCACATAAAGGAACAGCCTAGGAAACGAGCTCCTAGGGCAGGTAGTGCACAGCTGCAAGCACTGATTAAAGCCCCAAGGAAAACCCAGTGTAAGCAGCAAGCTGCCCGTCCCCCTTTCAGGTTAGGGTGTGGTCAGCTGCACGCTTTAGAGGCTGAACTAAGGAAGACTAAGTCATTCTACCCTGGGTCATCCCAGGAAGCAGGATCCCAGGACCGGACTCCAAAAGCTGCCCAAAGCCAGGACATAGAGATGTCAGAGGCAGCTCCTGTCCCTGAAGCCAGCCAAACAGCCAGCCCTCAACCAATGGAGTTTATGGATACTGCCTTGGAACCTGAGGACACAGTTATGGATGAAAGTTAAGTGCAATAACTTTACTTTTTTCTGTGTTTGAAATTTTGGAGATTTTTGTTTTTGAATGCCTGCAAGCACCAATTTAAAGCCAAGTGAGCAGTGCTGAGCTCACGGCTACAAGTGTGCCTGTTTTGGGGGGACCTTAAAGCAAGATTGATTTTGTTTGGCAATTTTTAAGTTTTGCCTTTTTGCGGTTTGTGTGGGACTTGCATTTGCTGATTGAGTGAAGGACTAGTAGCTGGGAGAATCCACCATCCATCCTAGGGTTGGCATTGTGGGGCCAATTTTGGCAAGCTGTTTAGAAGCTGATTTAAGGTGGATTCAGCTACTCCCTTCCCCCACCAGTGTGCTTAGCTGGTTGGGCAGGCCGGTTACGAACCAGGCCTCTGCAACATTGCTCTCAAGCATTGGAAGCAACCTTGTGAAAGACTTTGATAAATCTGGACAATTATTATACCTGTTTTTTTTTTCTTTTTACCGGCTCAAACATTGGAACTAATAGAGCTGAGCTACTGGGTATTGTTTGGGACACTTACCTGTTTGTACCTGTTGAGAAGGTGAGGGCTACATTTTGAAAGCCCAGGTTTATTTTTCATGTTTATTTGAGGTGGAAAAACTAACCACGGAGAAAGTGTTTCATTGCCAATAAAGTGAGACACCATTTGATGAAAGAACTTTATTAATCTTGACCAATTGATTCTTTTCTTATTTTTAGCCAGCAGGACCTTCAACTTATTTTGAAGGCACGTATAAGTCGGTTGTGGCTGAGCGGTGAATGGGGCCTAAGTCAAAACCCGGCACCGGCAACGCCACACTCTCCTTGGCCGCTGTATGTCTGTCTGTCTTTTTTTTGCTGTCTGTCTCCTTGACCGCTGCCTGTCTGTCTTTTTTTCTGTGTGTCTCTCCTTGTCCGCTGTCTGTTTTTTTTTTTTTCTTTCAATCTCTCTCCCTGGCCCCCTGTCCTTCTGTGTGTGTCTTTCACTCCCACCTACCTGTCTTTCAGTGTGTGTGTCTCTATTTCTGTCAGTCTGTCAATGTCCCTGCCCTTTTTCCCACCTACCTTTTTTTTTTTTTTTTTCTAATCATGCGTTGGGCAACCGGCACACAGGAAAATAAACCGCCTCGTAGCTCCCAATGTGCACACGCACCGAACGTGCATGCGCCGCACGCTCCAACATTTCTCTGCCGGCCACGGAGCTACGGACGCATTGAGCCACAAAGATTGATGTGCGCATGCACACTAAGGGTATTATTATATACGATAATGGACTTCATAGGGTAACAGTCGTCCTTTGAGGGTGCTATTTATTAAAGGGATACTACTATTATTTATCATTTCTTTAGCACTGAAAGGCCTATGCAGCACTGTACATGCAATAGATGGTCCCTGCTCAGAAGAGCTTACAATCTAATTTAGACAGACAGGACATCTCAGGGTTGGGAAGTTTCTGGAGAAGGGGTGAAGGTATCTGACAGTGAGTGAGAGTTAAGAAAGCAAGCTTCAAAAAAGTGGGTTCTTAGCTTGGATTTGAATACCGCCTGAGACGGAGCATGACGTATTGACTCTGGCAGCCTGTTCCAAACATACGCCTTTTCAAATATTTATTTTTATCTTTACGCATTCAGACTTTTGATGCAGGTTTTGCGGCCAAAACATGAATTGTGTTGAGTCATCTTTTATCAATAAATTTGCACCTCCCCCCCAAAAAAAACCATAGCATGCCGGCTGTGGCGGAAACAGCTCTGACGCTCATAGAATTATGTCATAGAATTACGCCATTGACTGCCCTGTCTCTTTGGCTCCTCCGCTGCTGTTGCTTACACATGTGGATGGAGCATGGGAGGGACATGAGTGAGAGAACAGTGGTAGAAATGTGGTAATGGGGAGTAGATAGAAGTGAAAAGGAGGTTGGGAAAGGAGTGAGATGGGAACTGGGAGAGCTAGGAACTGAGAAAAGATGGAGAATTGAGAGGTAGCTGAACATTTAAAAAGAAGAAGGGTGAGAAAGAAGGCAAGATTTGAGTGGGAAAGCAGTGAGATGGAAAATGGGAGAGCTAGAGATTGAGAGAAGATGGAGAATTGAGAGGTAGCTGAACATTTAAAAAGAAGAAGGGTGAGAAAGAAGGCAAGATTTGAGTGGGAAAGCAGTGAGATGGAAAATGGGAGAGCTAGAGATTGAGAGAAGATGGAGAATTGAGAGGTAGCTGAACATTTAAAAAGAAGAAGGGTGAGAAAGAAGGCAAGATTTGAGTGGGAAAGCAGTGAGATGGAAAATGGGAGAGCTAGAGATTGAGAGAAGATGGAGAATTGAGAGGTAGCTGAACATTTAAAAAGAAGAAGGGTGAGAAAGAAGGCAAGATTTGAGTGGGAAAGCAGTGAGATGGAAAATGGGAGAGCTAGAGATTGAGAGAAGATGGAGAATTGAGAGGTAGCTGAACATTTAAAAAGAAGAAGGGTGAGAAAGAAGGCAAGATTTGAGTGGGAAAGCAGTGAGATGGAAAATGGGAGAGCTAGAGATTGAGAGAAGATGGAGAATTGAGAGGTAGCTGAACATTTAAAAAGAAGAAGGGTGAGAAAGAAGGCAAGATTTGAGTGGGAAAGCAGTGAGATGGAAAATGGGAGAGCTAGAGATTGAGAGAAGATGGAGAATTGAGAGGTAGCTGAACATTTAAAAAGAAGAAGGGTGAGAAAGAAGGCAAGATTTGAGTGGGAAAGCAGTGAGATGGAAAATGGGAGAGCTAGAGATTGAGAGAAGATGGAGAATTGAGAGGTAGCTGAACATTTAAAAAGAAGAAGGGTGAGAAAGAAGGCAAGATTTGAGTGGGAAAGCAGTGAGATGGAAAATGGGAGAGCTAGAGATTGAGAGAAGATGGAGAATTGAGAGGTAGCTGAACATTTAAAAAGAAGAAGGGTGAGAAAGAAGGCAAGATTTGAGTGGGAAAGCAGTGAGATGGAAAATGGGAGAGCTAGAGATTGAGAGAAGATGGAGAATTGAGAGGTAGCTGAACATTTAAAAAGAAGAAGGGTGAGAAAGAAGGCAAGATTTGAGTGGGAAAGCAGTGAGATGGAAAATGGGAGAGCTAGAGATTGAGAGAAGATGGAGAATTGAGAGGTAGCTGAACATTTAAAAAGAAGAAGGGTGAGAAAGAAGGCAAGATTTGAGTGGGAAAGCAGTGAGATGGAAAATGGGAGAGCTAGAGATTGAGAGAAGATGGAGAATTGAGAGGTAGCTGAACATTTAAAAAGAAGAAGGGTGAGAAAGAAGGCAAGATTTGAGTGGGAAAGCAGTGAGATGGAAAATGGGAGAGCTAGAGATTGAGAGAAGATGGAGAATTGAGAGGTAGCTGAACATTTAAAAAGAAGAAGGGTGAGAAAGAAGGCAAGATTTGAGTGGGAAAGCAGTGAGATGGAAAATGGGAGAGCTAGAGATTGAGAGAAGATGGAGAATTGAGAGGTAGCTGAACATTTAAAAAGAAGAAGGGTGAGAAAGAAGGCAAGATTTGAGTGGGAAAGCAGTGAGATGGAAAATGGGAGAGCTAGAGATTGAGAGAAGATGGAGAATTGAGAGGTAGCTGAACATTTAAAAAGAAGAAGGGTGAGAAAGAAGGCAAGATTTGAGTGGGAAAGCAGTGAGATGGAAAATGGGAGAGCTAGAGATTGAGAGAAGATGGAGAATTGAGAGGTAGCTGAACATTTAAAAAGAAGAAGGGTGAGAAAGAAGGCAAGATTTGAGTGGGAAAGCAGTGAGATGGAAAATGGGAGAGCTAGAGATTGAGAGAAGATGGAGAATTGAGAGGTAGCTGAACATTTAAAAAGAAGAAGGGTGAGAAAGAAGGCAAGATTTGAGTGGGAAAGCAGTGAGATGGAAAATGGGAGAGCTAGAGATTGAGAGAAGATGGAGAATTGAGAGGTAGCTGAACATTTAAAAAGAAGAAGGGTGAGAAAGAAGGCAAGATTTGAGTGGGAAAGCAGTGAGATGGAAAATGGGAGAGCTAGAGATTGAGAGAAGATGGAGAATTGAGAGGTAGCTGAACATTGAAAAAGAAGAAGGGTGAGAAAGAAGGCAAGATTTGAGTGGGAAAGCAGTGAGATGGAAAATGGGAGAGCTAGAGATTGAGAGAAGATGGAGAATTGAGAGGTAGCTGAACATTGAAAAAGAAGAAGGGTGAGAAAGAAGGCAAGATTTGAGTGGGAAAGCAGTGAGATGGAAAATGGGAGAGCTAGAGATTGAGAGAAGATGGAGAATTGAGAGGTAGCTGAACATTTAAAAAGAAGAAGGGTGAGAAAGAAGGCAAGATTTGAGTGGGAAAGCAGTGAGATGGAAAATGGGAGAGCTAGAGATTGAGAGAAGATGGAGAATTGAGAGGTAGCTGAACATTTAAAAAGAAGAAGGGTGAGAAAGAAGGCAAGATTTGAGTGGGAAAGCAGTGAGATGGAAAATGGGAGAGCTAGAGATTGAGAGAAGATGGAGAATTGAGAGGTAGCTGAACATTTAAAAAGAAGAAGGGTGAGAAAGAAGGCAAGATTTGAGTGGGAAAGCAGTGAGATGGAAAATGGGAGAGCTAGAGATTGAGAGAAGATGGAGAATTGAGAGGTAGCTGAACATTTAAAAAGAAGAAGGGTGAGAAAGAAGGCAAGATTTGAGTGGGAAAGCAGTGAGATGGAAAATGGGAGAGCTAGAGATTGAGAGAAGATGGAGAATTGAGAGGTAGCTGAACATTTAAAAAGAAGAAGGGTGAGAAAGAAGGCAAGATTTGAGTGGGAAAGCAGTGAGATGGAAAATGGGAGAGCTAGAGATTGAGAGAAGATGGAGAATTGAGAGGTAGCTGAACATTTAAAAAGAAGAAGGGTGAGAAAGAAGGCAAGATTTGAGTGGGAAAGCAGTGAGATGGAAAATGGGAGAGCTAGAGATTGAGAGAAGATGGAGAATTGAGAGGTAGCTGAACATTTAAAAAGAAGAAGGGTGAGAAAGAAGGCAAGATTTGAGTGGGAAAGCAGTGAGATGGAAAATGGGAGAGCTAGAGATTGAGAGAAGATGGAGAATTGAGAGGTAGCTGAACATTTAAAAAGAAGAAGGGTGAGAAAGAAGGCAAGATTTGAGTGGGAAAGCAGTGAGATGGAAAATGGGAGAGCTAGAGATTGAGAGAAGATGGAGAATTGAGAGGTAGCTGAACATTTAAAAAGAAGAAGGGTGAGAAAGAAGGCAAGATTTGAGTGGGAAAGCAGTGAGATGGAAAATGGGAGAGCTAGAGATTGAGAGAAGATGGAGAATTGAGAGGTAGCTGAACATTTAAAAAGAAGAAGGGTGAGAAAGAAGGCAAGATTTGAGTGGGAAAGCAGTGAGATGGAAAATGGGAGAGCTAGAGATTGAGAGAAGATGGAGAATTGAGAGGTAGCTGAACATTTAAAAAGAAGAAGGGTGAGAAAGAAGGCAAGATTTGAGTGGGAAAGCAGTGAGATGGAAAATGGGAGAGCTAGAGATTGAGAGAAGATGGAGAATTGAGAGGTAGCTGAACATTTAAAAAGAAGAAGGGTGAGAAAGAAGGCAAGATTTGAGTGG
Source organism: Geotrypetes seraphini (assembly GCF_902459505.1). Classification (NCBI taxonomy): domain Eukaryota; kingdom Metazoa; phylum Chordata; class Amphibia; order Gymnophiona; family Dermophiidae; genus Geotrypetes; species Geotrypetes seraphini. Next base: position 18,981,005 of record NC_047085.1, read on the forward strand.
GAAAGCAGTGAGATGGAAAATGGGAGAGCTAGAGATTGAGAGAAGATGGAGAATTGAGAGGTAGCTGAACATTTAAAAAGAAGAAGGGTGAGAAAGAAGGCAAGATTTGAGTGGGAAAGCAGTGAGATGGAAAATGGGAGAGCTAGAGATTGAGAGAAGATGGAGAATTGAGAGGTAGCTGAACATTTAAAAAGAAGAAGGGTGAGAAAGAAGGCAAGATTTGAGTGGGAAAGCAGTGAGATGGAAAATGGGAGAGCTAGAGATTGAGAGAAGATGGAGAATTGAGAGGTAGCTGAACATTTAAAAAGAAGAAGGGTGAGAAAGAAGGCAAGATTTGAGTGGGAAAGCAGTGAGATGGAAAATGGGAGAGCTAGAGATTGAGAGAAGATGGAGAATTGAGAGGTAGCTGAACATTTAAAAAGAAGAAGGGTGAGAAAGAAGGCAAGATTTGAGTGGGAAAGCAGTGAGATGGAAAATGGGAGAGCTAGAGATTGAGAGAAGATGGAGAATTGAGAGGTAGCTGAACATTTAAAAAGAAGAAGGGTGAGAAAGAAGGCAAGATTTGAGTGGGAAAGCAGTGAGATGGAAAATGGGAGAGCTAGAGATTGAGAGAAGATGGAGAATTGAGAGGTAGCTGAACATTTAAAAAGAAGAAGGGTGAGAAAGAAGGCAAGATTTGAGTGGGAAAGCAGTGAGATGGAAAATGGGAGAGCTAGAGATTGAGAGAAGATGGAGAATTGAGAGGTAGCTGAACATTTAAAAAGAAGAAGGGTGAGAAAGAAGGCAAGATTTGAGTGGGAAAGCAGTGAGATGGAAAATGGGAGAGCTAGAGATTGAGAGAAGATGGAGAATTGAGAGGTAGCTGAACATTTAAAAAGAAGAAGGGTGAGAAAGAAGGCAAGATTTGAGTGGGAAAGCAGTGAGATGGAAAATGGGAGAGCTAGAGATTGAGAGAAGATGGAGAATTGAGAGGTAGCTGAACATTTAAAAAGAAGAAGGGTGAGAAAGAAGGCAAGATTTGAGTGGGAAAGCAGTGAGATGGAAAATGGGAGAGCTAGAGATTGAGAGAAGATGGAGAATTGAGAGGTAGCTGAACATTTAAAAAGAAGAAGGGTGAGAAAGAAGGCAAGATTTGAGTGGGAAAGCAGTGAGATGGAAAATGGGAGAGCTAGAGATTGAGAGAAGATGGAGAATTGAGAGGTAGCTGAACATTGAAAAAGAAGAAGGGTGAGAAAGAAGGCAAGATTTGAGTGGGAAAGCAGTGAGATGGAAAATGGGAGAGCTAGAGATTGAGAGAAGATGGAGAATTGAGAGGTAGCTGAACATTTAAAAAGAAGAAGGGTGAGAAAGAAGGCAAGATTTGAGTGGGAAAGCAGTGAGATGGAAAATGGGAGAGCTAGAGATTGAGAGAAGATGGAGAATTGAGAGGTAGCTGAACATTGAAAAAGAAGAAGGGTGAGAAAGAAGGCAAGATTTGAGTGGGAAAGCAGTGAGATGGAAAATGGGAGAGCTAGAGATTGAGAGAAGATGGAGAATTGAGAGGTAGCTGAACATTGAAAAAGAAGAAGGGTGAGAAAGAAGGCAAGATTTGAGTGGGAAAGCAGTGAGATGGAAAATGGGAGAGCTAGAGATTGAGAGAAGATGGAGAATTGAGAGGTAGCTGAACATTGAAAAAGAAGAAGGGTGAGAAAGAAGGCAAGATTTGAGTGGGAAAGCAGTGAGATGGAAAATGGGAGAGCTAGAGATTGAGAGAAGATGGAGAATTGAGAGGTAGCTGAACATTGAAAAAGAAGAAGGGTGAGAAAGAAGGCAAGATTTGAGTGGGAAAGCAGTGAGATGGAAAATGGGAGAGCTAGAGATTGAGAGAAGATGGAGAATTGAGAGGTAGCTGAACATTGAAAAAGAAGAAGGGTGAGAAAGAAGGCAAGATTTGAGTGGAAAAGCAGTGAGATGGAAAATGGGAGAGCTAGAGATTGAGAGAAGATGGAGAATTGAGAGGTAGCTGAACATTGAAAAAGAAGAAGGGTGAGAAAGAAGGCAAGATTTGAGTGGGAAAGCAGTGAGATGGAAAATGGGAGAGCTAGAGATTGAGAGAAGATGGAGAATTGAGAGGTAGCTGAACATTGAAAAAGAAGAAGGGTGAGAAAGAAGGCAATATTTGAGTGGGAAAGCAGTGAGATGGAAAATGGGAGAGCTAGAGATTGAGAGAAGATGGAGAATTGAGAGGTAGCTGAACATTGAAAAAGAAGAAGGGTGAGAAAGAAGGCAAGATTTGAGTGGGAAAGCAGTGAGATGGAAAATGGGAGAGCTAGAGATTGAGAGAAGATGGAGAATTGAGAGGTAGCTGAACATTGAAAAAGAAGAAGGGTGAGAAAGAAGGCAAGATTTGAGTGGGAAAGCAGTGAGATGGAAAATGGGAGAGCTAGAGATTGAGAGAAGATGGAGAATTGAGAGGTAGCTGAACATTGAAAAAGAAGAAGGGTGAGAAAGAAGGCAATATTTGAGTGGGAAAGCAGTGAGATGGAAAATGGGAGAGCTAGAGATTGAGAGAAGATGGAGAATTGAGAGGTAGCTGAACATTTAAAAAGAAGAAGGGTGAGAAAGAAGGCAAGATTTGAGTGGGAAAGCAGTGAGATGGAAAATGGGAGAGCTAGAGATTGAGAGAAGATGGAGAATTGAGAGGTAGCTGAACATTTAAAAAGAAGAAGGGTGAGAAAGAAGGCAAGATTTGAGTGGGAAAGCAGTGAGATGGAAAATGGGAGAGCTAGAGATTGAGAGAAGATGGAGAATTGAGAGGTAGCTGAACATTTAAAAAGAAGAAGGGTGAGAAAGAAGGCAAGATTTGAGTGGACAGAGACAAAAAAGAAAAGAAAAAGTTAAGAAAGCTGAAAGGGAAAAATCAATATGTTGGAGACAAGCATAAGGAGGAAATGGAACATGAAAGGAGAAAAAAATGAGCAGCAGACACTGGAAAGGTGCTTTAACCACTGTGCCACACTTTCTGAAATAAAGCAAGTGCTGTTTTTAAAAGCTGGAAGTAAGCATATGTGCTGATCTATCTTCTTAAACAGCATCACACCAAGAGAGCTTTTGTCCTCTCACACAGGGCTAGATTCACTAAGCAAACCGGTCGTGTACCGATTGATTTGCGCTCACTTTCCAACTACGGCTCGATTCACTAACCTTCCTCCAGACCCCATCCACACCCGATCCAATCTGTGCATGCAAATGAGTAAAAAGGCATGTAAATTTCTTAAGGCATCGATTCATGAAACCATTTCGTCCAAACCGATCCAAAAAGTTTTGACTGCTGAGGACCAGTCGCCTTATATCCTCGCCAACTATTCCTGCCTAGCAACTGCTGCATGCATGTTAAGAATCCCATAAAAAATATATATATCTACTTAACGTTGAGAAATGTAAAGTACTACATGTGGGAAGCAGAAGCCCGAGGTACAGCTATACGATGGGAGGGATGTTATTGAGTGAGAGTACCCAAGAAAGGGACTTGGGAGTAAAGGTGGACATGACAATGAAGCCGACGGCACAGTGTGCAGCGGCCGCTAAGAGAGCGAACAGAATGCTAGGTATAATCAATAAAGGTATTACTACCAGAACGAAAGAAGTTATCCTGCCGTTGTATCGGGCAATGGTGCGTCCGCATCTGGAGTACTGCGTCCAATATTGGTTGCCGTACCTTAAGAAGGATATGGCGTTACTCGAGAGGGTTCAGAGGAGAGCGACATGTCTGATAAAGGGGATGGAAAACCTTTCATACGCTGAGAGATTGGAGAAACTGGGACTCTTTTCCCTTGAGAAGAGGAGACTTAGAGGGGATATGATAGAGACTTACAAGATCATGAAAGGCATAGAGAGAGTAGAGAGGGACAGAGAGAAAGGGAGACAGAGAGAAACAGAGAGAGAGAGCGATAGAAAGAAAGGGAGAGAGACAGAAATAGAAAGAGAGAGATAGAGAAAGATTGGAGAAACTGGGTCTCTTTTCCCTTGAGAAGAGGAGACTTAGAGGGGATATGATAGAGACTTACAAGATCATGAAGGGCGTAGAGAGAGTAGAGAGGGACAGATTCTTCAAACTTTTGAAAAATAAAAGAACAAGAGGGCATTCGGAAAAGTTGAAGGGGACAGATTCAAAACCAATGCTAGGAAGTTCTTCTTTACCCAAAACCAACAAGGATAAAGTGCGCACGCGCGTCGATCGATGTTACGTGTGCGCGAATTGGGGGGGGGGGGGGGGTGTTTACAATTTGATCATTTGCATGGACAAGCTTTGCTGATTCGATTGGCCAGAATGACTGATTCAGTGCACAAAGCCACATCTCCTACATCTGAACCAGAAGCCTTCTCTCTGACATCGCAACGTCAGAGGGAAGGCTTCCAGATGAGGTGTGGGACGTGCAAGGAGCCGCTGCCCGCAGCTTTGAGCACTGCATCAGTGAGGAAGAGGGAGCTGGCCTGAAGATAACACCGGGGGCGGCATAAAATGGCCAGGCGGGAGCAGGTCAGAAGGTAAGGCCTAGCATAGAGGGAGGGAGACAACAAAGGTAAAGGGGGAATGATTTTATTTATGAATTTAGTGATTGAATTATGTCAATTTTGAGAATTTACATCTGCTGTCAGTGTGCTATGTGTAGTTTAATTTTGTGGTTAATCATTATGTGTTGTTAATAAGATTATATTGTGTGTATTTATGAAAAATGAATGGAAAAAAATAGTATTACAATTAGTACTATTATGGGGGCGGGATCTGGGGTGGAGATTGGGTAGAGATGGGCGGGGTCTGGTCCACGACTTAGCCCAGTGTTCTTCAACCGCCAGTCCGCGGACCGATGCCGGTCCACAGAATAATTCTTTTATTTCTACCGGTCCATAGGTGTAAAAAGGTTGAAAAACACTGCACTGAATTACTACTGGCAGCCAGTGCAATTTCTGAAGCCAAGGTGTAATATGAGCGTATTTTGATGTTCCTGTAATCAATCTGCATTTTGCACCATTTAAATCTCAAGAGATTGCTAGCACTTTTGTGGATCATTATCACTTCTCAGCTCGGTGTATGGTACCAAATGTTTGAAAATTGGTTTCTTTTTTTTTTTTTTTTTCAATATCTTTATTAACAATTGCAAAGTAACAAACATCCACAGGCTAGACAGCCAGAACAGAGCCATCGACAACAGTCGGTAACAACAGAACAGAGAATGGCAACAAGAGATACACAATACAAAATGGGTGAATGCCCATCACAATTGTCATTTTGAGATGATACCCCACCCCAAACAGACACACGACAGCCAACCCCAAGCCCACGCTACAAACCACACCAGCCACACCACTCACAAGCCGTCCAACATCCCAAAGACACCCTCCCACGCACACCCCCCCACAGATGCAGCCACTCCGGGGAACAAAGCGAAAGAGAAGGAGAAGAAAGAAACAAGAAGAAAATTGGTTTCAACGGCGACCTCTCCCACAGTTATCTGAAGAGTTAATCAAGTCAATTGATACATTAGATGAAGTTACAAAAGCAATTTATTCAACAACAAAAAAAAAATAATAAAGCGGCAGACCCAGATCATTTCCCTGCAGAATTTATAAGCACTTGAAAGAAGTATTAGCTCCTAGGTTGGTTAAAATTTTTAATCAGATTGATCTGGAGGGCTGATTGCTAGCTTCCCTTTATGAAGCCTTAATAACCGTCGTCCCAAAGGAAAACCAAACGTTATGAGTGAATTATAGACCAACCTCTCACTGTTGTAATTTTATAAAATATTTGCAAAAGTTTCAGCATTTTCGAAAATGTAAGAAAAGGAGAAAGTAGCTGGTCTACCAGATCCAACATAGGGGAAAACAAAGAAGCAGACCAAACAGGATTTATTGAATGTACTTCCAGGACAAAAGATGTGCCCAACGTAGCTGATTTTCACCAATATGGCTGCATCAGAAGCAAACTAAAACCAAATATAAAATTTAGGCCCCCTTTTATCAAACTCTGGTCGGTGGTGTGGTAAGGGAGGGGGAGCGGACCAGTCCTGGTCCTTCCCTGTCCATCCCCCACCACACCTGCACTTTCCCTTCCCTACCCACCCCCCTCCCCCATGCCTCTAACTCTTCGTCAGCACGACCAGCTGCTCCAACCTGCTGCTGGCACCAGCCTTGGCTCTCCCTCTGAAGTCACTTCCTGGTCGCGGGAACAGGAAGTGACATTAGAGGGTGAGCCAAGGTCGGCATGGGCAGGAGGAGTAGGGAAGGCAGGCAGAGCCCAGAGGTTGGGGGTTCCCAGTTGGTTTCAATAGTGCTGCTTGGATAGTACAGTAGTAGCAAAACATTGGAAAAGCACGGTTGGTCCTGGTATAAAATTATGGTGGAAGCATTCATTAAGCAACGTTATAGCCTTAAGTCACATTATTTGGCCCATAACGTGAACAGCAGATTTTAACTTTCCCACACAGCTTCCGCTAGCGTTGGTTTAGCCGGCAATTCCATCAGACAGCCTTTCCTAGGCAGGCCCGCCTCCGACGAAACAGGAAGTTGCATCATTGTAGGCGGGCCGGCCTAGCAAAGGCAAACTAACGCTAGCGGCAGCTGTGTGGGGAAGTTAAAAGCATGCAGTGAGCTACCACTAGGGAGAGGAGAGGTACTGATGGACATGGGGAGAGGGAGAGGTGCTGCTGGACAAGGGGGAGGGAAAGGGAAGGGATAAGAGGTGCTGCTGGACCTGGTAGAAGAGAAGAGAAAGGTGCCCCCCCCCGCCTGGTCAGGTCAGCTTCACTACCTTCTACTCCTTCACTGCCCTCTTGCCTGCTGCCCGCAAGCGAACTGAACCCAGGCCGCGGGGCTGTAACACTGCGCGTCAGCTTCCCTTCTCCTCCAAAACAGAAAGTCATGTCACAAGGGGGAGGGAGGAGAAGGGAAGCTGGCGTGTGCAGTGTTAGAGCCCCGCGGCCTGGGTTCATTTAGCATGCTGGCTTCCCTTGTCCTACCTCCCCCCTCATGACGCAACTTCCTGTTTCGGAGGAGAAAGGAAGCCGAGGCTGTAGCTTTAACCACTGCACCACACTCTCCCCAGGGTCCCCAGCCTAAAAAGCAGCCTAGCAGGAGGGAAATGAAATTCCTCCCAGCAACATTCCTTCCCATGCATATTTTATTCCTCCTTTTATACTTTCAGTTGCACTTGATATTTTATTGTGCAACATAATGCAATTTATAAATGTGATATATAAGCCTAATAAAATGAAATAAAATAAAATATTGCTGTAGGAGCCCCTAGGTTCATCAACTCTATTCAACGTTTACAATGACCTTAGCATCTCCGTACGTAATCTAAGCTAGCCAGGATTTTCTTGCCTCGTCTCTCCTCCTTCCTGGTTGCCACTAAAATGTCAGGCATTTCTGACAACCGGAGAATTTATAGATTTTGAGCGCTATACGCTCGATTCACCCAAAGTATTTTTGGCCTTTGGAGGGAGGACACAACACAGATTCCAACTTGGGATGCACACAGACCATAAATATTTGTGCCTGGATAAGGACTGTTTATTTGTGAGCCGTCGAACAGAAATGTACTTACGTCAGTGGGTGGCAGAGTGCTTCCACAGTCACACAGCTCTCATTAATCTCTACACTGGAACAATTTTCACACACATTTTATATATATATATTCATATAATGAGTCAAAATGTTGTGTGATCGTGGCACCGAGATACCCCCCTCTTCAAACCCAGCATGCACCCAAAAAGAGGGAGACAAAGCCTCAGACTAATGTACCAGTATAGAACTAAAAGGTACAAACACATCAGAGGGTAGGCCAAGTGACTCATTATATAAACATATTATATGTTGTGCGTCCTCGTATAATTTGTTTATATATATCCATAATAATAAAAGGCTAAGCGCGCATGCGCTGTTGAAAATCCGTGAGTCCTGGTGGCGTGAGCTGTGCTTCTGTGCCAGTGCTCATGGCGCCTGCGCTAGCGCGTGTGCCAGCGACTCCTCCCCCCCCCCCCCCCCCACTGCCGGTCCTCTTCAAAGCGGCCTGCTGAGGTTCGCCAGCCACTGTAGCGAACCTTGCAGGCCGCTCTAGCAAATCCAGGGAGGCGAAGGCGGGACGGAGGCTGCAATCGGCAGCGGCTGCTGCTACTCCTCCAGCCGCCTAGCTCCTCTCCGCCGGCCCCGGCTGGCAGCCCCCTCTGCCCAGTCCTCTCTGCTCCGATGGCCCGCGCAGGAGAAGGAGCGGATGAAGCAGGGAGACTGTGCAAAGGGAAACAAGGGGAACAAGGGAGGGGGAGAAAGCCGAGGAATCTCTAGCACCCGTTAATGTAACGGGCTTAAAGACTAGTATATATATATATATATATATATATATATATTTATTTATTTATATATATATATATATATATATTTCTGCACTCTCCTGTACTTAAGTTGCTGTTTAGTCTTGTACTGTCCAAAATGTTTTCCATTGTGAATGTTGGCTTGTAACCCGTTCTGAGCTACTGGGAGGATGGGATAGAAATCGAAATAAATAATCTATAAATACATGCATCCTACACAGCTCTAGAATTATGTACTATATTTGTCCTAGTTACAAGTCCTAAATTATTTTAGTTCCGTATACACTTCTCCCTCCGTATTTGCTGTGATAGGGGATTAACAGAACTGCAAATACAGAAAAAACGCAAATAACTTTTTCATATGTAATTCGCTGTTTTCTATTAAAAACTATTGTGACTATGGTGAAACCGCGAATAACATGGTGGGAGACCTGACTTGCTCCTGAACGAGAGGCAACACAAGGTGAAGGAAGTGCTGGGAATCAGCGATTTTTCTCTGTAAACGATTAGAATCAGCGATTTCTTTATGCAAGCTGATGTAATTTGGGGGGGGAGAAGCCAGCAAGCTAAAAACCGTGAATAATTGAAACCGCGATTGCTGAAACCGCGAATACGGAGGGAGACGTGTACTACAGTATATTCATCATATCTTAAACATTTGACAATGGAAAACCAAATATTAAAAATAATCAGGCTGGGATACATGCAACTTCAAATGCTTTATAGATTGAAGCCAAAATTACCAGTATATGATTTCCGTACTCTGGTTCGGTTGTTGATCCTGAGTAGGGTGGACTATTGTAATTCACTATACCTAGGAGTGGTGAAAGGGAAGTTGAGGGCTTAGCAAAGGCTTATCAACTCTGCTGCAAGATTAATCTTAGGAGTTCCTAGGGGTACCCATGTAACTCCTGTGTTGAAGAAACTACACTGGTTACCTATGCCACAAAGAGTGTAGTTTAAGATTGTTGCGATCATACATCCGACATTGAATCCTGCTTCCCCAAAGATCTTACAAGAATTCTTTGAGATCTATAAAGAGAGCTTAGAGATGAAAATGGGATGAAATTAAGTTTGGAGGTAGAATGTCGACTATGCATGCTAGGATCGGAGCATCAGTGATATCCGTGGCTGGCGTAGAACTATGGAATGCCCTGCGGTTTTGCGGTTTTAAGAAAATGCCGAAAACTCAATTGTTCGCCAATGCCTTCTTATGCCAAGGGATATTTCTGTTGATAATCGCCTTTTAGAATTCTTTTGACAGCAATGTATGATTTAAAGCTTGCTTGTATTTCTGAATTCACTGAATTTGCGCTCTATCCGTGTTTATAACAGGGACGGTTAATGATGTTGTTTAGACATGTCTATGTTATATGTGGTAATCGCAGGGAAACGAGATTTTATGTATGTGATATGGAAACCGCATAGTTGTATGCGGTATATAAATTTTTAAATAAATAAATACATTTCTGGAAAGATCTACTGTGTGCATACATGTCCATTTCCATCTCTACTCTACCCATTTTCAGCGTGCATAGAAACCCTTTCGCTTGTACAGGCATGAGCAACTGGTTTGTGTGCATCTGTGAAAAGAAGATAAACAACCTATCATAAATATCTTTGCTCATTTAGAAGCCATAAATAAGTGCAACATATTATACAATCATATTGCACTATAAAAGCACTTAAATTCGTGACAAATAGAGATATCACCTCCCCATACTTATATGGAAAAATTGCACTCAAGTTAAAGAATTAAAAATATTTTCTAACCCCCCACTCTCTCCCACCCACCCTGGACGTGCATGATCAAAGGGCAAAATCAACAATCACTCTTTGCAAAATTTTGTCAAAACGTCCCTGTTGTATAGCCATAATACGGTTCCATTTTAAACACGTGACACAAAGACTTCCCCCAAAAGGTATAATTCAATCGATCCTAGTTTTTCCAATTCCTTAAAATAAGCTGTATGGCAACCCCTGTCATAATAAAGAGAAGTTTGTTATTGTGAGATGATATTTGGCTTTTAGCTCTCATCAAAGTGCCAAATAGCACAGTGCCATATGTTAGTGTCACTGGATTTTCCATTACTTTGTTCACCTGATCTCAAATGGATCTCCAAAATTGTAGTATCAAGGGACAATAGTGTAATAGATGATCTAACGTCCCAGTGCCAGCAACTATTGGATTTGGAACTATCTAATTTCTGTAATCTAACTGGAGTCCAAAATGTTCTATGTAACAAAAAAAAACCAAAAACCCACGTTTGTCTCATAGATGCAGACACCGTACATCTCAACCTCCAAGTCCAAAAACAACCTATCTTAACTATTTAAGCCCATCCCTTACCACCTGCCAATCAGCTGAAAAGTTCCATCTAAAACAGCATACCAACAGAGAATGAGTAAGCCTGGTCTTACCAAAGTTTCTGTGGTCATAACCCCATTTGCACGGCCTCATAAAACGTGCGACCCCTTCAGAGACACATCCCAGTCGTGTTCATGGAGGACTCATCCAGGTTGTGACCACATACGTGGATTTCGGAGCTGCATCCCACAGGACATAATTAGAGGTTGAGGGGTGGTAGATTCAGGGGCAATGTTAGGAAATTCTACTTTATGGAGAGGATGGTGGATGCCTGGAATGCGCTCCCGAGAGAGAGGTGGTGGACAGTAAAACTGTGACTGAGTTCAAAGAAGCGTGGGATGAACACAGAGTATTTAGAATCAGAAAATAATATTAAATATTGAACTAAGGCCAGTAGTGGGCAGACTTGCACGGTCTGTGTCTGTATATGGCCGTTTGGTGGAGGATGGGCTGGGGAGGGCTTCAATGGCTGGGAGGGTGTAGATGGGCTGGAGTAGGTTTTAACGGAGATTTTGGCAGTAGGAACCCAAGCACAGTACCGGGTAAAGCTTTGGATTCTTGCCCAGAAATAGCTAAGAAGAAAAAAAAAAAAAATTTAAATTGAATCAGGTTGGGCAGACTGGATGGACCATTCGGGCCTTTATCTTCCGTCATCTACTATGTTACTATGGTAAGGAAACCCAGAATAGACTTTGAAAAGGGCGGCCATGAAAGAAAGCTAACGCAGGGCAGATTCAGAGAAGTCCAACAAAAATCAAATCATTACAGAAAGTAACTACACCGGAGCTTATCGATCACTCGGTGGCTGCAAACCCCTTCACATGGCCATGGGTAGCACATGGCTTCCTAGTGATGCGGGCCAATGATATCTTATGGAGGACTTGCTCAGTTTGTAATCCCAAATATAGGGTTACCAAATGTCTGGATTTACCCGGACATGTCCTCTTTGTAGATCTCTGAACAGCTTTTCAAAACTCATCACTTTGTCTGGGTTTTGAAAAGCTTCCAGCTCGGGACCGCATCGGGAGGGCACCTGCACATGCAATGCGGTGGCATCACAGGCATGCACGGATGCCCTCCCAAATGCGTCTCTGAGCATGAGAAGAGGTTGGAGGCGGGGCTAGGGCAGGATTCGGTGGAACTGGGTGGGCCTTGGGGGCAGGGCCATGGGTCCAGATTTTACAATCATAAAATATGGTAACCCTACCCAAATAGAGATTTTGTAACTTTAGGATGACCCCATAGAATATAACACATCATGTTGCAAACAGAAAAAGCAAATCTAGTAACTTAAGGGAGAATCTGGACATGCTTGCTTTTTTCACAGTAACATAAGAACATAAGAATAGCCTTATTGGGTCAGACCAAAGGTCTATCAAGCCCAGTAGCCCGTTTTCACAGTGGCCAATCCAGGTCACTAGTACCTGGCCAAAACCCCAGGAGCAGCAATATTCCAGCATCTCAAATAATAGCAAGATTCCGGAACCCCAATGAGAGCAACATTCCAGAGCTGAGATTGTGATGTCATAATGCCTCAGTCCACAGTGCCTCAGAGCCAACCTCATCAGGGATGTCACAATGGCTTCATTGTCCTATACTTGGCTCACGTAAGAACATAAGAACAACCATACTGGGTCAGACCAATGGTCCATCAAGCCCAGTAGCCCGTTCTCACGGTGGCCAATCCAGGTCACTAGTGCCTGGCCAAAACCCAAGGTGTAGCAATAACCCTAATTAACCCACAACTGCCACAATATGCAAATATCACAGATGACACATAGACATTCATTGTGAAAATATAACCGGGCTTGCATGAATTAGATAAAGCTACTATACTGTGTCGTGAATATACAGTGAAATCACCACTTGCAATCATCTCCTCACATTGTCTTGGTAGCATTAGAATATAAAAATAGAATGCTCATTTCATTTTTATTAAACTTTAAACCCACCTAACTACTAATTCTAGGTGGCTTACGATAATACATTGCCAATATTTAAATAGCTACTATGTACACACAACAGAAAACATAAAATACAGCCTTCTGAAATAAATAATATACTGTGGATATCATTCTGGCTTTTCTACCTAGTCTGAGTAATGCCCTACTAATTATATGTGTTTTTGGAAGGTTTAAAATCTGCGAAACCGAAAACGTGTTAGTACTTTTCTTGTGATTTTTGAAGTACCCTCCTGGTCCATTTGATCAGCTTCCCAAAGCCCTCTGATCACTGGGCTCAGATAAGCCCTGCCCATAATCTGTAAAGGAACCCTTCTTCCCAACCCCATGGACTCCCCCCCCCACCCCACCCATCACATTGAGACCTATCCAGAGGTGATCATTGATGGTGTAGGTTTCCAGGACAGGAGCAGCCCCCTTCCTCTCCGGCTCTGGAAATCAAAATGACCACCATGATCCCTAGCAGTAATCTTGTGATGCTACTTTAAATGGAAGCCTGCCCCTAGTGGCTAAAGAGATCATAGTGGCCAGTTTGATTCCTGGAGCTGGAAGAAGCAGGATCAGAGGGGGATGTTTTCTGTCCCAGCAATCTCCCAGGATTCATGGGGAGGGTTCTGCTGAGGATGGGGAGATTCCTTTACAGGTTGTGGATGGGGTTTCAAATTGGAAGTGGGCTTGCTTATTAGAGCATTGTAATCCTGGGGCTTGAAGCTGATTGGGGGACTGAGGGCTATAGCAAGCTGATTAGGGGGAGGCGTTTAGATGCCAGGGGGAGGGAATAGGATCAGTGAGGAGCCAAATAGCAGCACCTATTGCAAGGGTAGGGAACTCCGGTCCTCATGAGCCGTATTCCATTCGGGTTTTCAGGATTTCCCCAATGAATATGCATGAGATCTTTTTGCATGCACTGCTTTCAATGCATATTCATTGGGGAAATCCTGAAAACCCGATTGGAATACAGCTCTCGAGGACCGGAGTTCCCTACCCCTGACCTATTGGATGCATTGTTGGATTCCGATAGCAACTGCACTTACCACCTCCTTTTGAGATGGCAGTAAATCCAGCTGCACTGCTTGTACCGGTGCAATAACAACCCATGTACTAGCTGTCACAGCCCTTTTCCAGCTTTACCCCTCTGTGCCCTTTTTCTTCCTTTTCTATCATCGCCCCTCTGTGCCCCTTTCACCCCTTTTGCTAGCATTGCCCTGTGTCTCTATCCCCTACCCATCCAGCACTGCCCCTAAATTTCCTCCCTACCCAGCATCTTTTCTTAAGTCCTCTGTGGCCGTGTCCCTCCACTCTCTCATAACTTCCTCCCTCTACCACCACTCTGGAATCCCGCTAGCATTCTCTCCCTTGCTTCCTCCCAGGAGGTCCAGCATCTCTCCCTCCCTCTGAGGGTCCATTGATTCTTCCCTTTTCTCCCTTCACCCATCCAGTCCCACAAGGGTCGGTGCTGGGACCTCTCCTGTTCAATATATTTATTGACGACCTGGAGACGGGGACGAAATGTGAGGTTATCAAATTTGCTGATGACACCAAACTCTGCAGCAGGGTTAGAAGCACGGAAGACTGTGAAGACCTGCAAAGGGACCTAACGAGACTGGAAGAATGGGCAAAAAAGTGGCAAATGAGTTTTAACGTAGAGAAATGCAAGGTCATGCATGTAGGGAAAAAGAACCTGATGTTCAGCTACAAAATGGGGGGAATATTGCTAGGGGTGAGCAACCTTGAAAGAGACCTGGGGGTGATGGTGGACACAACATTGAAACCATCGGCGCAGTGTGCGACAGCCTCAAAGAAAGCAAACAATGCTGGGCATCATCAAAAAGGGTATCACAACCAGGACGAAGGAAGTCATCATGCCGCTGTATCGCGCAATGGTGAGCCCGCACCTGGAGTACTGTGTCCAGTACTGGTCGCCGTACCTCAAGAAGGACATGGCAGTACTCTAGGGAGTCCAGAAAAGAGCGACTAAACTGATAAGAGGTATGGAAAGTTTTGCATACGCTGACAGGTTAAAAATGCTGGGGCTGTTCTCCCTAGAGAAGAGGAGACTTAGAGGGGACATGATAGAAACCTTCAAAATCCTAAAGGGCATAGAGAAAGTGAATAAGGACAGATTCTTCAAACTGTGGGGACCCACAACCACTAGGGGTCACTCGGAGAAATTGAAAGGGGACAGGTTTAGAACAAATGCTAGGAAGTTCTTTTTTACCCAGAGGGTGGTGGACACATGGAACGCGCTTCCGGAGGATGTAATAGGCCAGAAATCTGTACAGGGGTTCAAGGGGGGTTTGGATAGGTTCCTGGAGGATAAGGGGATAGAGGGGTACAGATAGAACTTGAGGTAGGTTATAAAAGTGGACAAAAACCACTTCACAGGTCACGGACCTGGTGGGCCACCGTGGGAGCGGACTGCTGGGCGAGATGGACCTCTGGTCTGACCCAGTGGAGGCAACTTCTTATGTTCTTATTAGAGAATGACACGGTGAAAAAATTGGTCCCCGTCACCGCCCCGTCCCCGTCTCACCATCCCCGTCACCGCCCCGTCCCCGTCTCACCATCCCCGTCACCGCCCCGTCCCCGTCTCACCATCCTCTTCACCGCCCCGTCACCGCCACTGCAATCCCATTCACTTTTCTTTATTTACGTATAAAGGAAACATTCTTTAAAACTTTAAAACTTAGTTAAATATTAGTTAATAACTATACAAAAACAAAACACGCAGAGAAAAAATTAATTAATATAAATTCTCAAAACTGACACATTTTGATCACTAAATTTAAAATAGTTATTTTTCATATAGTTTTTCAATCACTAATCTTCCACCACCCCTGGGGCTAGCAATGCAAAAACAAACACGACATGTACTTTAAATGGCTGCAAGTCTCCCCTCCCCCCAGCGATCACGGCAGGAGGGCACCCAACCCCTCCTGTAGACCCCCCCAACGGCCCTCCCGACAATCGCAGCAGAAGGGTACCCAACCCCTCCTGCCGGTCCTCCCAATGGCCTCCCCTAAGATCGCCGGCAGGAGGGTACCCAACCCCTCCTGCTGGACCCCCCCCAACGAACCCTCCCACCCCGGAACCCCCTTAGTCTTACTTTCCAAGTTGGACCGGACGGCTCCTCACACGTATGGCCAGCAGGCTTGCCTCCGTCCAAATGAGGCGGGCCCGCCCCTACCCTGCCCAACCCACAGGATCCTAGGGCCTGATTGGTCTAGGCACCTAAAGCCACTCCCGCTATAGGAGGGGCCTTAGGTGCTTGGGCCAATCAGGCCCTAGGATCCTGTGGGTTAGGCAGGGGAGGGGAGGGGCGGGCCCGCCTCATTTGGACGGAGGCAGGCCTGCTGGCCAGACGAGCGAGGAGCTGTCCGGTCCAACTTGGAAAGTAAGACTAAGGGGGTTCCGGGGTGGGAGGGTTCGTTGGGGGGGGGGGTCCAGCAGGAGGGGTTGGGTACCCTCCTGCCGGCGATCTTAGGGGAGGCCATTGGGAGGACCGGCAGGAGGGGTTGGGTACCCTTCTGCTGCGATTGGCAGGAAGGGTTGATCTGACAAATGAGGAGCACGGTGAAACACAGGTAAATAGCGGTTCCTAGAAGGGGGTACATTGGCCCGCGGGGACAAACCTGTTCACCGTTTCCGTGGTCGGTGAATGGCCTTGTCCCCGTCACCGCAGCGACTGCTAGTTTTCTTCCCCGTTTTCGGCGGTGACCCGCGGCTTAAATGCGGTGGCCGCGGGTAAACCGTCACCGTGTCATTCTCTAGTTCTTATCTCTCTCATTCCTCCTCCTGCTGACGTCCAGTCTCCTCCAGCAGAGTCTCTTCCTGAGCCTCTTCCTTCCTCTGTGTTTCTAGCCCCCAACACCCAGCAGAGCTGACAACTACAGCAGCCCTGCTCTTGCTGGTATTAAAGATGAACTTAAAACTTTTTCTATTACACTCCTTTCTTCTTCCCTGCAGTCCAGTCGGTGCAATGGGATGGCTGGCCAGCAGCAAATAAGATTGCCTGCCTCCAGCAGGTTATCAAGCTTACCTTCTGCCACATCCCGCCAAGGAAGAAACAAAAAGTAGCATCAGGAAGATGAAACACAGCAAAGGGAAGGCCCCATGGCCTGTCAGAGGCCGCTTATCTTAGTCACTGCTAGCCACAACCACATGCTGAGACAAGTAGAGGACTGCACATATCTGGATATTGCCAGGATGGTCTGTAAGAGCGCCACTGAACTTTCTTTGATGTCACCATATTCATAAAGTAGCCGCCAGTATACTGTATAGATACCATATATAATCGAATATAAACTGAGATTTTGGGGCCAAGAAATGGCCCACAAATGGGGGTCTCAGTTTATATTCAAGTCACCACTGACCCGCTACCCCCCACCCCCTTCCTCCCCAAAACCTGTTGTAGGCCTCTGCCGGGCCTGCTGTGAGACCTTGTGGTCCAGTGGTGGCCGGAACAGGAGTGATCCCTCCCGCCTCCTGTCCCAGCCGATTCTAAGAATTTTTTATCTCCCTCCTGCCTCTCCCGCATACTTTTAGTATCCCTGGTGGTCCAGTGGTGAATTGTGGCAGGAGCGACTTTCCTTCACTTCTGCCCGTGCAGAGCCACTAGCTGATTGGTCCTGCGAGAACTCACTGCAGCCAATCAGGTAGCAGCTCTACACGGGCAGGAGTGAAGGAAGGTCGCTCCTTCCGTGATTCACTGCTGGACCACCAGGAATACTAAAAGTGTGCGGAGGAGGCGGGAAGGAGGTAAAAAATTCTTAGAATCAGCTGGGACCAGAGGTGGGAGGGATTCCTCCTGTCCCGGCCACCACTGGACCACCAGGTCTCACGGCAGGCCCGTTGGAGGCCTGCAAGTCATCGGGAGGAAGGGGGGACAGGCAGAGCCTGGCAGGGAGGGGAGTGGGGCTTGGTGCAGAGACTATCAGGACGGGGAGTGAGTGAAGAGGCTGGATGCAGAGCCTGGCAGAGCAGTGAGGAAGGGGGAACAGTGTGCAGAGCCTGGAAGAACAGGGCAGGGCAGGACAAGGCAGTGCACTTGAATATTAACACACACACACGGTTTCTATTCGAGTCAATTTTTTCCTCATTTTTGGGGGGAAAAAAGGTTACCTCAGTTTATATCTGGGTTAGTTTATATTCGAGTATATATGGAAATGTCTTTGAAAATCAGACCAAATATACGTTAAAATTGCTATGGTCAACAATAAATAATACATGTTTAGCATCTTTTCCGTAAAGTAACAAAGGAAACACAGTTATGGGTGTCAGTCTCTAATAGGCCTCAATTTGGGAGAAACCAAGAAGAATTTTGAATCAGAGGGGAAAAAAAGGAGAATAATTACATTGTCAAAAAGATCAATAATGACATATTAAACCACAGATGCATCCAATATTTACTGAGTGCAATTACAGATTGAAATATTCCCCTCAAACCAAAATTGCACGGAGGTGTGCTTGAGGGGGAAAGAATCAACCATCAGAGCCGCCAAAGCTTTGTCTTGCGAGAAGGATCATAAATTATTAAAATCATAGAAATTATATTTGGTTTCCTGATATTTAATAAGGATCTTATAGAGATATCAATGAAAAAGCTGGGCAGTTTTAGAGCTGAGGGATGCTGAATAGAAACTATTTCTGCGTATGCTGTGTAACCTTGGAGAGGTCAGGAATGACTCAGATTTTCTGGCCCCAAAACAATTGTCCTTGACTATAAAAAAAAAAAAAGAAACATTTTAAAAATGTCTGTTTTATAAAATTATTAATACTGCAAATCATTTCTGTAGGGCTACTAGATGTATACATTAGAGACAGTCCCTGCTCGATAGAGCTGACAATTTACCGTATATACTCGAATATAAACCGAGATTTGTGGCCCAGAAATGGGGGTCTCGGTTTATATTCAGGCCCTCAAGTTTACGCTCCCTTCCGCCTCCCACCCAGACCCTTTGCAGGTCTCCCACGGGCCTGCCTTAAGCCCTAGTGGTCCAGCAGTGAGCCAGGGCAGGAGTGATCCTTCCCATGTCCTGTCCTAGCCAATTGTTAACCACCCCACTTCACGTCTACCTCCCGGACCCCTCTACAACGGTCCTTTTGAACTGTGGTAGTCTAGCAGTGAAGCGGGGCAGGAGTGAGTTCTTTACTCCTGCCCTATACAGAGCCGCAATCAGAAAAGGAAGGGCAAGTTCCCGGGGCATAGGGTTGCCAGATTTTCCAATCCCCCAGGCCTGCACACTTCTCCCTCCCTATTCGCGGGGGTTAGGGGCAGAGCCGGACTGCGAATAGGGAAAAATCGCGAATAACTTTTGGCCGGCTCTGACCCACTCCCGGACCTTACCTGGTGGTCTAGCGGTGACACGGGGCAGGAGCGATCTTCCTAGACTCCTGCCCCATGCAGAGACGTGCAGTGAGTTCCCGTGGTCTCACGAGACGACAACAGGAACTCCCTATTGTAATCTCGTGAGACCACAGGAACTCACAGCATGGGGTCTGCACGGGGCAGGAGTGTAGGAAGATCACTCCTGCCCTGTGTCACCGCTAGATCACCAGGTAAGGACCATGCTCGAATCGCCCCCGCCTACGATCGCCTCCCTCCACCTCCGATCGCCTCCCTCCGCCGCCTCTGATTGCCTCCCTCCGCCTCCGATCGCTTCCCTCTGCCTCCGATCACTTCCCTCCGCCTCCGATTGTCCCCTGCCGCCTCTGATCGCCTCCCTCCGCTTCTAATCGCCTCCCTCCGCCTCCGATGGCCCCTCCTCCCGCCGCTTCTGATCACCTCTGATCGCCTCCCTCCAAGTCCCGGGGCTGTTTTTTTTCGATGCCAATGAGCGATTCTGAAGGGGGGGGGGCTTGGGGGAAAAAAACACAGATAATCGAAACCGCGAACATTAAAACCGCGAATAAGGAGGGGGAAGTGTAGCCCATTTTCCGCTTTGTACAATCGTTGAAATATGTTGATGCCAGATGTGTGAGCGTAACAGGTGCACAACATTTGTCCTAGGATATTTTGGGTCTAAATGTTCAGATATTTTTATACTTTTATAGCTAAAATTGCTTGATTGGTTCTCTGAGTCCCAATTAAGTGAAAGAGAGAGAGAGAGAGAAAGAGAAACTTATCTCAAAAATTCAGCTGCAAAATGTATTTTTACTGTGTCGAAAAAGTTTATATTTAATTGTCGAGCTTTTGTCTGGCTGTCTCCCGGCTGCATATTTAAACATTTCTGACTTACATGTAGCTTTCTCTGCTCACTTCAAATCCCACGTTCACGTTAAAATGAACTATTTTAGATTTGTAACGCTTGAACTTGTAATTGAATGCTGTTTTTCTTTCCTTGCAAAATTATCCAGCTTTAAGCGTGATCACTACAGCGACGGCTGCTTTTGTGGGTTTTGATTTCTTGCTCCACTTTTTCCATTGGTGCTGTATGTAATCTGTCCAAACGAGGCCTGATCTGATACTTGCTAAACTATTGTAATCCCATTAACCTTTTCCTATCATGTGTTCCAAAAATGTCGTTGCCATCGTGGATAAACAGTCTGTATGGACTAATAACGAGCCAGGAACACAAAATATTTGAATTTACAAACTTATGACTTATTTACATTATGTTTATAATAGCCGGAAATGATAACGGTGAATAATACAAAACTTTGCTAAAATAATTACGATTGGAACCAGCGTGACGTAAAATTTATTACGATAGGAAAAGGTTAAAGCCCGTAAGTGAGCCGTCGTCTGTATTTTTAGCATGCGTTTTCCATCCACTGGCTCCTTTATCTTCAGCTTGAGGCTTGAGTCCTCTAGTTAAGAGGGCAGAAAGTTCATGAAACCTCCATTAAAGATTTATCAGCGTTTAGGGAGCTTACCAAGGCTTGTCCTGAGTAGAGAGTTGCGTGGGGACAGAAATCCCACCCATCCCCGCAAGGAATTACCTCCATCCCCACCCGTCCCCATAAAAAGCAGCAATTACTTCTGACAGGATCATCAATTCCACAGTTTCTTTTGTGTTTGCGCTGCTGTTTTCCTTGTGGAATCTCTTTGGTGGAACCCTTTTTTTTGTTTCCTGTTCAGGTAATTAACTTATAAACCCCCCTCTTTTACTAAGCCTGACGTGTCCATTATATTATATGGACGAACCCTGCTTCCAAAGCCTTCCATCCCCATGGGAGTCCTGTTGGCTAGAGGGGGGTTCCCGTGGGAGTCCCGTGAGCCAGAGAGGAGTCCCCGTGGGAGTCCCGTGGGTTAGGGAGGGATTCCAGCGATCCCCGCTCCCGTGCAGTTCTCTATTCCTGAGCTGACTGTGTGCTAAACAAAGGCCATGCACACACAAAAAACAGTGGGAACGGACAATGAGCACTCCACAATAGAAAAAAAATATATAAAAAAACAAACTTGTTTATTCCAGAACAAAAGGACAAAACCTCAACTGTGGACCCGACACAGTACTGTGTTTCGGCGAATCAAAATGCCTGCATCAGGGATCACTGTGGTGTTGTAATACTCAGGTAAACATGGCGAAATCAAACCCACGCAAAAAAAAAAAAAATCAAACAGTTGAGGTTTTGTCCTTTTGTTCTGGAATAAACAAGTTTGTTTTTTATATATATATATATATTTTTTACTATTGTGGAGTGTTCATTGTTTTTTTGTGCGATTTTGAACCTGTGGGTTCTTGTCCTGTTGGACTCTTTGCTGTTGGTTTAGAGCAGGGGTGTCAAAGTCCCTCCTCAAGGGCCGCAATCCAGTCGGGTTTTCAGGATTTCCCCAATGAATATGCGGGAGATCTATTTGCACGCACCGCTTTCATTGTATGCTAATAGATCTCATGCATATTCCTTGGGGAAATCCTGAAAACCCGGCTGGATTGCGGCCCTCGAGGAGGGACTTTGACAGCCCTGGTTTAGACAAAGGCCGTGCGCCATTACAACAGAAACAGCAGTGCAGATAAGCTCTACAGCACTGCGCTAGTAACTTTGGAGGGACAGCTCTGACAAGTCGCGGCTTGCGGCCTGCCCTGGACTATTGCCAGATCTCGGGGGACATTTGCACAGCCAAACTCTTGCAGCCATTTTTAAAAGTTTTCTCCGATTGCCTCTTTATTTTGCAGGCAGTAACACAGTTCCACTGTCTGGCACCAGGGCCCTTCAGACATAATTGAAGGGGGGGGGGGAGGGATAATTCCATAAAACAGGTGTCAACATTTACACTCCAATTGTGCGTGGAAACGATTCGGAAATTGGCATACAGATGCTTGTGTGTGTCCACGCTAATGGAAGTTGCGTAAGAACGCTTTTAAGTTCTGTATTAAAGGGCAAATTCTATAAGAAGCGTCTGTAAGTTAGGCGCCAACGTAGGCACTGTTCGGCGGCATTCAAAGAAAAATTGGGCGCTGTTTAGTGAATTGCGCCGAGCGGCCCCTATTTGGACTCGTACTTGGGAGGCGCCCATTAAATAGGCCAGGTCCAGGCACAACTAAAAATTAGGCACCCATGCGAGCGCTTAAGAGCAGTGATTCTGCTAGTCATATTTTCCAACATTTCCACCTTAAAATTAAGGTTTCCACTATCTCTTACCCAGACCGAAGCCTGGGACTCCACTGTTTTTATTCTGGTTTCATGTCCATCCACTTTATTTTCAACGCTGGATATCCTGTTTTTCATTTCGAAATTTTCAGACACAACAGAGGTGCAGTGGCGTACCTAGGGTATGTGGCACCCGGGGCCCATCATTTTTTGACACCCCCCCCCCCCCCCATGTAAAAAAAATTTTTTTTTTTTTTTTTTTTTGCAATAACCATGAAATGGAATAAATGGTCAGAATAGAAACAGGCAGTGAAAATTTTCTTTTATTGAACCTCATATATGTAACCATTATTCCAAACATAACATAACATAAATTATGTCTAAATTGTCATGACATTAGAAGTACATATGGAGTAGTTGCAGGTGATGCTTGGGACAGTTCTGATTGTGTTAGTTCGGTTTTATGTGTTTTTTGAATAGAAGGGTTTTTATTTCTTTTTGAAGGTTTTGCAGTCTGTGGTCGATGTCAATTGGTTGTAGAGTTGGGGGTCGAGTGTTGCAGCTCGAATGGCTAGGAGGTTGTCGAACAGTTTTTTTCTTTTGACGTTTTTGGTTGGAGGGTGTGTGAATGGTGCACAAGTTCTCCTATGTCTGTTTGAAGTGGATTGAATTATTTAGCTGAAGAAATTAGTTACCCCCCATTCCACACACATTAATTCTCTTCCATTTTTGTTCCCATTATAATAAACACTGATAAGTTCCCAGAAAAAAAATACATTAAAATAAGAAGTGAAAACAAAGGCCCCTACAGATGAGAACATAACATAAGAATAGCCTAACTGGGTCAGACCAATGGTCCATCATGCCCAGTAGCCCATTCTCATGGTAGCCAATCCAGGACACTAATACCTGGTCAAAACCCAAAGAGTAGCAACATTCCATGCTACCGATCCAGGGCAAGCAGACACTTCCCCCATGTCTTAATAACAGATTATGGACTTTTCCTCCAGGAATTTGTCCAAATCTTTCTTAAAACCAGCTACACTATCTGCTTTTACCATAACTTCTGGCCACTTAATTTTTAAGTTTAGATCTTTCCTTTCAAACAGAGACCTTGCTAGATGTCAAATACAGCACAAGGTAACTTCACATGGACTTAGCTGTGCAGGAAATGTGAATCTCCTCATACACCCACCATATAGTGCAAAAATGTGCAAAGGTCTGTTTTTTTCTTTCGATCACTACATAGCCTAATGCCACACAAGCAGCGCTGTTACAAACATATTCTGTAGGTCAATGCTAAGGATAACAAAGTTTCCTTCCTTGGACCAGAAGGAGATAAACCACTGGAAGAGATCCCAAAACAACACCCAAAGACCCACTCAGTGTGTGAATCAGTTGAGTGGAGTGGACTAACTGGGGGGTGGAAATGGGCCCGGAGTTTGCTCAGCAGAATTTCCCAGACCACCTCTTCCTCTCAACACATTGACACGCTGCCACCATCACCACTAGGAACACCTCACTGGGTAGGCCAGCTATGCTATAAACTTTATAAAACACATTATTATATTTTCTTATAAAGCACATATTTTAACTGACCTCTCTGACATCCTCAGCCTTTCCATTCACAAAAATAGAAGGAAGAAAAGTTCCCATTTCCTGCTGTCTCATATCCCCGGCCTATACAATATTTTTTTTCTGCAGACCCTTCAAAAGTCTGACCAAATCCTCGTTTCACTTGCATTATAAAGTACTGAGGATGCCATCTCTCCCCAATCCCAGGTCCTAAAGTCTAAGACAGTAGCGCAAACTAATGCTGCCAGATACAGGGAAAAAAATTTTTGATTCGATTCAGCCCTATTGAATTGGTTTTTCAATTCGATTTTCCTGCCCAGTTGGGTGATTTTTTTCAAAACTCCTGGTGGGTTTTATAGCTTTTTCACCCCCTTTGGCTTCTCCTAACCACACTGGCGCTGTGGTGTAAATAAAATAAAGAAACAAAAAGGACTTTTCCTCTTTCTGTTAAATCCTAGCTCACGTTTGCAGTCCAACACCAGCTCTGGCAGGATACACATTTCAAATCTGACATGTTATAATCACAAAACAGAAAATAAAATTAATTTTTCTACCTTTTGTTGTCTGGTTATATTTCAAATCTTGTTGGTCCAAGGCTCTGGTTTTCTTCTGATAACTTGCTTGCCAGGGTCTCCTTCTTTCTGCATGCTAACCATCCATCTGCCAACTCTGTCCTCCCTTTCCATTTCCCTTCCCTTCCCAGGAAGTCTGGTATCTTTCCTTTTTTTCATCTCCCTCCACAGATCCACCTTTTCTTAAATACCCTTTCATCCGGCATCTCTCCCTCCTTCCCCACCATCCCAGAGTCCACCATCTCTCCGTTTCTTTTCCTAATTACCCTCCTATCCAGTATCTCTATCCCTCCTCCACACCATCCCTTGTGTCCAATTTCTCTCCCTTTCTGTTCCTTCCCTCCCTAAATCCCATGGTCCATCATCTATCTCCCTCTCCTCTATTTTCAGACCCATTATTTCTTCCCCCCCCCCCAAAGTTTGGCATATGCATGTCTCTTTGAACACCCCCTTCCCTCCGTGTACTTCTAAATCATGGTCCCCCCCCAAAGGCCTGTCCCCCCTTAAAGGTCTGCCTGTCCCACCTTGAAGGCCTGCACCCCCCTTGAAGGCCTGTCCCTTCCCCTTGTAGGCCTGTCCCCCCCTTGAAGGCCTGCCTGCCTGTCCCCCCCTTGAAGGTCTGCACCCCCCCCCGAAGGCCTGTCCCCCACTTGAAGGCCTGTCCCACCCCCTTGTAGCTTCTCCCCCCCCCTTGTAGGCCTATCCCCCCTTGAAGGCCTGCCTGCCTGCCTTTCCCCCCTTGAAGGCCTGCACCCCCTTGAAGGCCGGCACAACCCCCCTCGAAGGCCTGCACTCCCTTGAAGGTCTGCACCCCCCCCCCCCCGAAGGCCTGTCCCCCACTTGAAGGCTTGTACCACCCCCTTGTAGCTTCTCCCCCCCTTGTAGGCCTGTCCCCCCCTTGAAGGCCTGCCTGCCTGCCTTTCCCCCCCCCTTGAAGGCCTGCACCCCCTTGAAGGACTGCACCCCCCCCCCCGAAGGCCTGCACTCCCTTGAAGGTCTGCACCCCCTTGAAGGCCTGTCCCCCCCTTGAAGGCCTGTCCCACCCCCTTGTAGGCCTGTCCCCCCCTTGTAGGCCTGTCCCCCCTTTAAGGCCTGCCTGCCTGCCTTTCCCCCCCTTGAAGGCCTGTCTCCCCCTTGAAGGCCTGCACCCCCCTTGAAGGCCTGCACCCCCCCTTGAAGGCCTGTCCCAACCCTTGTAGGCCTGTCCCCCCCCTTGTAGGCCTGTCCCCCCCTTGAAGGCCTGCCTGCCTTTCCCCCCTTGAAGGCCTGTTCCCCCCCTTGAAGGCCTGCACCCCCTTGAAGGTCTGCACCCCCCCAAAGGCCTACACCCCCCCCGAAGGCCTGCACCCCTTGAAGGTCTGCACCCCCCCCGAAGGCCTGTCCCCCCTTGAAGGCCTGCCTGCCTGCCTGTCACCCCCTCCCCCTTGAAAGCCTCCTTGCCTGCCCGCCCCACCCTGAAGGCCTGATGCCCCGACCCACCCCGAAGGACCGCTCGCCCCCCTGGCCTCCCCGCACCACCTATGAAGCAGCCGCAGCAGGATCGCGAAGTCAGCGTCAGCGATCCCTGCGCTGCTTCCTGCGCCACGGTCCCGCCCCTCCTCTGACGTCAGAGGAGGGGCGGGATCGCGGCGCAGGAAGCAGTGCAGGGATGCTGACGCTGACTTCGCGATCCTGCTGCGGGCTGCTTCACAGGTGGTGCAGGAAGGTCAGTGGGGCGAGCGGTCCTTCGGGGGTGGCGGGGGACTGAACGGCAAGGCCGGGAACACCCCCTTAGGGCTGGTACCCGGGGCGGCCCGCCCCCCCCTAGGTACGCCACTGCAGAGGTGTAACGTGTGGTAAGTTGCTGCATTTGGGTTCCCAAGGAGATTTGCAAACTAGATATTGCTTCCCAAATTGTCTCCATATTGAAAACCTTGGGCCTCTGCATTGGTATCAGTTCAGCACCCAGAACCTCTGATGAAAAAGTACCTGGAACTTCAGCAGGCGATGACGTCGGTGTCAGGAAATCCTGAGGCAGTTTCTGTTCCAACTCCTCCGAATGCTCCGATAGTCGATTTGGCTTCACCCCTCCTCCTGCTGGGCTGACTCCCGATCTCAGCAGGTCAAGAGAGGGAACACCCGGGGACATTCTCTCCACCGTCGACTGGTCAAACGCCCCCGGACGACTCGGAGGACTTCGCTCTTCCGTCGACTGGTCAAACGCCCCCGGACGACTCGGAGGACTTCGCTCTTCCGTCGACTGGTCAAACGCCCCCGGACGACTCGGAGGACTCCGCTCTTCCGGGGTTATTGATGTTGCCCCGAGGGAGAGCTGTAACGCTTCAGCCGGCGTGTTTCTCCTAGCCGAGAAAACCTCCGGCTGTGTTAGCGTCCCTCGCTGAAGAAAAGCGTCTCATTGGGCCCGATGCTGCTGGCAAAGGTTCATTGGGAAAAACCAGTAAAAATTTATATTTGGGTCTAATGTTTTGCCTTTGATGAGAAAAGAAATTTTTGTTTTGTTTTGGAATTTCTAATGTATATTTTTTCTATTGATTATTGTCTCCTTAAAGCTTGAACTGATGTTGTATTACTTTCTTTGTTTTGACTAATACTATGTCAATACTATAAAATGAAAATAAAGAATTAAAAAAAAAAAAAGAGCAGTGATTCTGTAAGAAGCCACGCCCATGCCTAACAAACATAGCGCCTACTTTTTTGAAGGCCTCCTAAATTTTTAGAGGCGCCTCGTTACAGAATTGCGCTTTCTTGATAGGCGCCTAGGTTTCAATCAGTGCTGATTAAAAAGCTTAATTGAGCTTGTTCTTCAATTTAGATAGGCGCCTATGAAATTGGTGCCTAACCTTAGACGCTGGTTACAGAATTTGGGCCTAAGTGAGTAAAAAAGTTGTCTTTTGCATTTCAAACATATTGTATAAGGCAGGGGAAGGCAATTCCAGTCCTCGAGAGCCACGGGCGGGGTCAGCTTTTCAGGATATCCACAATGAATATACGTGAGATGGATTTGCACGCCCTGCCTCCTTGAGATGCAAATTTCTATCTCATGCATATTTATTGTGGATACCTTGAAAACCTGACCTGCCTGTGGCTCTCGAGGACCGGGAATTGCCCACCAGGGCACACCAGTGAGCAAGTGCTTTGAAGTTCAGTGAACCTTCGCTAAGCTCACTTTTAATGTGACGCGGGTTTCCCGTTGATTAGCAGAGCATACATTTAGCTACAGTATTAGGTCCTGAGGAAGCTGGAGTGTTTTTTTCCTTTGTTTTATAAGGCCATAGTGAATTGAAAACAACTAATATTATTATAAACCTATGGTTTTCGCATAACATAGGCAGGCTGCACCTCCTCGTACACCCCGGCCCCTGGCATTAGGAATAAAATCATAGAATTTGGACTTGGAGGATGAGATGTACAGCTATGAGACAGATTTGGTCAGGAGAGTCGGGCTGAAAAGGGCAGGACACGGCAAGGAGAGTCGGGGCTGGTCAGGCTGAAAAGGGCAGGAGAAGTCGGCAGAGAGCAGGAAAGGTCGTGAGCGACTGGTCCCCACCAGTCGCTTCTTTTTGGATCAGCCAGCTCAGTCGGTGTTCCTTGAAAAGTTTAGTGAATCTCATCCTTCCTACTTTGCATGCCCTTTACCCTCATTTGCATGCGCAGATTAGAATCGGATCGGATCGGGATCGCAAACCGATGGGTCCACGATCGGTTTGCTTAGTGAATTGAGCCCATCGTTTTCCTCTCCACCACCTCCCTCTGGAGGGCATTCCAGGTATCCACCACCTAAGTCTTACCACCCCTCAATCTCAATTGAGGTCCTTCCTTTCTCTGGAAAAGATTTGGTCCTATATTCAGTGGCGTAGTGAGAGGCGCCCCCTCCCCCACCCTCTTCTCCACCCCATCCCCGTCTCCACACACTCCCGCCACGCGTGCACCGCTTCCCTTCCCACGTGCCTCTGTAGCATTCCTGTCGCGACCAGCAACCCTCAAGCTGCTGCTCGGCTCTTCCTCTGACATCACTTCCTAGGCGCGGGTCCAGGAAGTGATGTCATAGGAAGAACCGACGCTGGTGCGACAGAAGGTTGGGGGTTGCTGCTCAAGCCAGGAACATTACAGAGGTACAGGGGAAGGGAAGCGTCATGCACGCGTGGCAGGGGGGGCAAAGATGAGGTCAGCTCCTTCCTTTACTATGCCACTGCCTATATTAATACCTTTCAAATATGTAAATGTCTGTATCATATCATCCCTGTGCCTCCTCGCCTGCAGAGTATACATGTTAAGGTCTTCTAGTCTCTTCTCATACTTCTTTTGGCACAAACCCCCTACCATTTTTGTCACCTGGTTAGCTCCTCCTGCTTGGTTAAATCACTTTGAGTGTCATGCAGTGGTTTACCAGATTTATTGATTCAATTTTCTATACCGTTCTCCCAGGAGAGCTCCAAACGGTTTACATGAATTTATTCAGGTACTCAAACATTTCTCCCTGTCTGTCCTGGTGGGCTCAAAATCTATCTAATGTACCTGGGGCAATGGGGGAGATTAAGTAACTTGTCCAGGGTTACAAGGAACAGCGTGGGTTTGAACCTACAACCTCAGGGTGCTGAGGCTGTAGCTTTAACCCTTTCAGGACCAAGGGACATATTTGTCCCATAACTTTAAAATCCTATCAATTTTGATTGGGATCGTCTACAGTTCTAAATTTGATATGTACGGATTCCATAGGATACTGCCTTTATGTAAACAAACTGGTTCCGACATTCATTCATTAGCGTCGTTGCCAGATTGACGAGAAGATTCACTTGCCACACTGTCCATAAGCCAGAAGTGTGATTTTTTTTTTTTTAAAATAATGATATTTCACAAAAAAAATCAATTTTTTTGGCATCTGCAAGCCCTTTTTACCATAAAAATGTCGTCAAAACCACAAAAATTGGCCTACGATCCTTATGGTCCTGAAAGGGTTAACCACTGCAGAAATCAAAATGTATTAAAAGTGATCCAAGTGTAGTGTAGGACAATGAAGCCATTGTGACATCACTGATGAGGTTGGCTCTTATTGGTGGAATGAGGCATTATGACATCACAATACCAGCTCTGGTTATCAGAGGCTGTAACTTTTCACACTATTTACTCAATGTTCTATAGAGCATAGACTAGTTTACATGGATTTATTCAGGTACTCAAGCATTTTCCCCTATCCTGGTGAACTCACAATCTATCTAATGTACCTGGGATAGCAGGGGGATTAAGTGACTTGTCCAGGGTCGCAAGGATCAGCGTGGGTTTGAACCCACAACCCCAGGGTACTGTGCCACACTCTCCCCTTAAATGGCTGTTGAAATTTTCCAGTCTCATGCGTGTGATATCATGTTAGCCATCCAAAATAAAGACAGAGATTTCAAAGTACGGAACAAAGGGAATGGGCAAGTATTTCTGAACAAACCAGCTCTGTTCCAGAAAAGCCAGGCATTCTTTATTGTTCTGGGAACAGGACGTAATTGATGGCATCACTTAAGCTACAGTATTTGTATTTCCTAATGTTACGGAATTCTATTTAATCTTTTGTTTTCAATAGGCAAATTAATTTCTCACAACATGATGTGCCATAAAATATTTGTAATTAATTCCCGTCTTTTACTTCCAGGTTTTGTTGCGTTTAAAATTATTTTGAATAAATGAGATGTTCTTTCTTTAATTGAGAGCCTGCAAGTGGGTAGAGCAATTGTTTTTGTAGTTCGGTCCTAATTATGTGTCATTAGAAATTATATCTCTGTAATCACAGTTCTAGAACTTGGCATCCATGAAACATTAACAAGCAAAAAAACAGCACAACTGAAAGAGAATACCCATGCAGGCACACATGTATCGCCAACACAGGGCGCTTTTGCATCTAATGTGGAAAATAGATTGGGAACCGGTCATAGGAAGCAGTGCTGTGGGTTTTGGGCGTTGGGGGCCACTGTCTCCCCCCCCCTCCCCTCCCAAAGATTGGCGGTAGAGAATGACACGGTGACAAAATTCATCACCGTCCCCGTCCCCGCGGATAACCGCGGTAAAACATCTTCATGTCATTCTTTAAGGAGAGATGGAAGAATCAGAGTATGGATGGCCACAACCACTGACCCACAAGCTTTGCTTTGAAGAATGCTGGTGTAGAAGGACTGAGGTTGAAACAGACACTACAGAATGACAGTCTCTGGTATCCAGAGCAGATATTGTGATGTCATAATGCCTCATTCCACCAGTGCCTAAGAGCCAATCACATCAGTGATGTCACAATGGCTTCATTATCCTTGGCTCCCATAAGAATCAGAGTATGAATGGCCACAACCACTGACCCGCAAGCTTTGCTTTGAAGAATGCTGGTGTAGAAGGACTGAGGTTGAAACAGACACTACAGAATGACAGTCTCTGGTATCCAGAGCAGATATTGTGATGTCATAATGCCTCATTCCACCAGTGCCTAAGAGCCAATCACGTCAGTGATGTCACAATGGCTTCATTATCCTTGGCTCACATAAGAATCAGAGTATGAATGGCCACAACCACTGACCCGCAAGCTTTGCTTTGAAGAATGCTGGTGTAGAAGGACTGAGGCTGAAATAGACACTAAAAAATGACATGGGATTATTTCCCGCGGTTATCTGCGGGGACGGGAACGGTGATGAATTTTGTCACCGTGTCATTCTCTAATTGGCGGTCAGAGGTTGGAAGAGATAGCTGTCCTGCCTTCCCCACCTACCTCCTCCCCGGCTTGCTGCCATCGGCGTGCCCCGGAAGTCTTCATTCTGCAGCGTCCAGCTGCTGCAGAATGCCAGGCCGACGGGAGCATGGGAGCCGGAGAGAGAAGTCTAGGGTGGAGCTTCTGGGTCCCCCCCCAAACAAAAAAGCATTCCGCTTGAGCACCCCTAGCATTGAGCAAACTCTTTGACTGTGTCCAGAGAGGATAATTTCAATTGAGTTTAGCACCCCCAATTATTTTGAAAAGTTGGTTCCTGTGGAATCAGTAGTGTTTCCTGGATCTCTGGAGCCTGGAAGGCTATGTTTGTATTTGTGCTTTCCAAACATCAGCTCTTCCCCTTCCCTGTTCCTCTTGTACCGTGTTTCCCCGAAAATAAGACCTACCTCGAAAATAGGACCTAGCAT
The DNA here is from genome assembly GCF_902459505.1 of Geotrypetes seraphini. Lineage (NCBI taxonomy): Eukaryota > Metazoa > Chordata > Amphibia > Gymnophiona > Dermophiidae > Geotrypetes > Geotrypetes seraphini. Next base: position 19,012,497 of record NC_047085.1, read on the forward strand.
CATTTTCTAGGTAGGTCTTAATAGAAGCCCCACCCCCAAAATAAGCCCTAGTCCCGGGATGTGCCAGCAACTGTTCAACCCGCCCCCCCCCCACACACACACACACCGCACAGCAGAACCCCCTGCTGACCCTCCATCCTTCCTTCCCCGCCAAACGCAAGCGAGCCCTACCTTCAACCGAAGCAACGTCGAGCCGGCAGCACTCTAAACAGGCTGCTTCGGCCTTGTCCATCGGGGATTTCACTCTGCCGCGTTACTGAGAGGCCAGAAACGTTGACGGTCTGAAGCTGCCAGAGGACGGATTGCGCTTGTAAAATGCCTGACATACTGTCATTTGGGGGGGGGAGGAGCCAGCACGCTAAAAATCGCGAATAATCGAAGTCGCAGTTGCTGAAACCACGAATACAGAGGGAGAAGTGTGTTTTATTGGTTTTGTGAAGGCTGACAGACTCCTTATGCAGGTAAAGTTGCTGAAGCACGGCTGTATCGAGTCTTTTGAGTAAAGTGTATTGCTTTATTATCCCATATTCTTCATTTGTTCTACCTTATTCCTTTTCCTTCATGAATTTTTTAAAATAATAATATACCCCTAGAAATGGGGCATAACTTCAAAATTCTCGGTATCATCCTAGATCCAAAATTATCATACTGTGATCAAACAAGTTTGGTGGTAAGAAGCTGCTTTTATAAGCTCCGAATGATGAGATCAATCACAAAAATTCTAGAACCAGCTGCGTTAAACACCCTAGGCCACTCCCTCATCATCTCTAGACTGGACTACTGTAACTCACTATGTAAAAACGTCACCTACATCCAATGAAGTCGCTTGCAATTAATCCAGAACGCATCTATAAAACTAATTCCAGAAAATTCCAGAAAATTTGATCATGTGACGCCCCGTCTACAGAATGCTCACTGGTTGCCAATATCCCACCAGATTACTTCTAAAATAATCTTGCTCTGTTTTAAAATACAACAATCAAAAACTTACCAGCATTGCTAGATAAACTCTTAATACCTTGTACACCGTTGAGAACTTTACGATCTGCAGATCACAATGTACTTGTAATTCCCTCCCTAAAATGTAGTAATACTCGAAGAAACAAAATATTCACAATTTATGCTCCGCAGCAATGGAATACTTTACCCTCATATCTTAAAGAAGTACAAAAGTTCAATCGCTTTAAGAGCAGTTTAAAGTCTTTTTATTTAAAGATGCTTTTCACACTTACCATATTTTTCGCTCAATAAGATGCACTTTTTCCCCCCCAAAAAGTGGGCGGAAGTGAATATACAAAAAAAAACAAAAAACAAAGCCCCGGCGGGTCGGTGGACAGCTGCCTGCTGCTTGTCGGGGCCCGTGGCGCACAAGTGTGCTAATGCCTGAGCCCGGACACTTCCCTAATTGAGCCGGTTGCTGGTGCTTCGCAGGGCTGCTGCCTGCTGATTACCGGTAGTTCTACTGAGGCAGCCATTCAGAAGTGGCGCCCGCCCACGCAGCAGTGCACTTGTGCGCCACTGGCCCCGACGTGCCGGTAATCAGCAGGCAGCAGCCGTGCGAAGCACCAGCAACTAGCCCAATTAGGGAAGTGTCCGGGCCCAGGCATTAGCACGCTTGTGCGCCGCAGGCCCCGACAAGCAGCAGGTAGCAGTCCAACATTTAAAGGTACCGCCGTGGGGGGGGGGGCTGGGACGGAATTTAAAAGTGTCGGGTATATATTAGTATACAATTTGGTTCAGAATGGGTTTTTTTCTTGTTTTCCTTCTCTAAATCTGGGGTGTGTCTTATGGTGAGGTGCGTCTTATGGAGTGAAATATACGGTAAGTATCAAATGTATGATACTTCTTTTTTAAAGTATGCAACTCAGGAGACATCAGAGATTCCCCCTGTCAATCCTTTATGTGCTTCCTTAGACTACTTTCTTTCCTATAACTATTGTGGTTCAACCCCTATCCCTGTTGTATCATGTTGGTCCTTGTATGATTTGAGATGTATTCTTATTTTATAACTAGTGTTTAAGCCCGTTACATTAACGGGTGCTAGAGTAGATGTCTGTCTATTTTTTTTCTCTCTATCTCCCATCAATCAATCATCTCACCTCTGTCTCCTCCTGTCAACCACTGCCGTTCGCCATGTGGTCGATCCGCTGCCGACAGGCAGGGTCCAGCTCCGGCGCGTCGCTCGCGCACAGCAGCGGGAGCAGCGCCGCCATCGGGAGCCCTTCTCGAGGGGGCGGGACAGGCTGCTGAGGAGCTTCGGGGGCTGCTGAGACGGCAGAGACGGAGTGGCCGAGCTGAACTGGCGTCCCCCCCCCCTGCGATTGTAATTTTCTAATTTTCTGTTCTATTTTGTCTTTAACTAAGCCAGAGGATAGAGCTTGGAGGTCTTCCACTATTTCCTTCACTTGCTTTACCTCTGATGTAAATTGTTGTCTAGTTCCTTCAGGTTTTTCAGATAAAGAATTAACAGTGCTCACTAACATTGTTAACGGCTGTGAAGACTTGTTGACCGAAGAGTTGAGCTTCATGAGAGCATTCCATATGCTCTCTAAGGTAACCACTGAGGATAATCTTCCTGGAGGAGAGGTAATCACGTTAGCCTAATAGAACTTTACAATCCGAAAATCAAAAGCTATTGATTCCAATAGCGCAGGGAAACTATGCAGACACTAGAGCGATGACCTTCTGTACTGCTGGTGTTAAAATGTGGAATACTCTGGTGGGCCAATTGAGACCGGTTCCAGTTTAAGAAACCGTTAAAAACTCAGCTGTTTGTTACTGCATTCTTCTGATTTATTAGCTGACACTTCAAGAGAAGAAATTGTTTAACTATGTAGATTTTATGACATGGTTTGTCTTTTATTTTATGTCTGGAAATTGGAACGACGAGTGAGGTGATTAAATTTGCAGATGACACAAAACTATTCAAAGTTCTTAAAACACATGCGAACTGTGAAAATTTGCAGGCGGGCTTTAGGAAATTGGAAGACTGGGTGTCCAAGCGGCAGATGAAATTTAATGTGGACAAATGCAAAGTGATGCACATTGGGAAGAATAACCTGAATCACAGTTACCGGATGCTAGGGTCCACCTTGGGGGTTAGCACCCAAGAAAAGGATCTGGGTGTTATTGTCGACAATAATAATAACTTTATTTTGTATACTGCAATACCACAAACAGTTCAGAGCGGTTTCGAGAGAAAGAGAATGTACACAGACAGTGATGTTACAGAGAAAAGTTTCAAATTACATTAGTAAGCCGAGAGTAGTTAGGTATATCCAGGAGAATTTCAGAGATACAATGAGGTAGGAAGGAGTCAGAGAAATTTGTCAAAGAGATAGGTTTTTTAATTGATTTCCTGAAGGATTGGTAGGAGGGAGAATTGGAAATGAGGGTGGTTAGACATTTATTCCATTTGCCTGCTTGGAATGACAGTGATCTATCAAGGAATCTCTTGTAGATACAGCCCTCCAAGTAGGGGAAGGCAAACAGATAGGCATTACGTGTGCAAGTGGTGCCTGGAAATTCAAAATGGTGTGACAGGTAGATTGGGGATGAACCTGTTATGGTTTTGAAGCAGAGGCAGGCAAACTTGAAGATGACCCTTGCCTCCATCGGCAACCAGTGTAATTTTCTGTAATACGGGCTTACATGATCGGATTTTTTGAGACAATAGATGAGGCGGACGGCAGTATTCTGAATGATTCTCAGTCGTTTGATGGTTTTCTTAAAGGATCCCAAGTATATGATATTGCAATAATCTAAGGTGTTTAGGATTAGAGATTGAATAATCAATCGAAAAGAGAGGAAGTCAAAATAGTGTTTGATGGTACAAAGTTTCCAGAGGGTGCCAAAGCATTTTTTGACCTGAGCATTAGTATGGTCTTCAAAAGTCAGGCATCGGTCCAGGATGACTCCAAGGATTTTGATGGTAGAATTGATTGGGTAGGTTAATCCGTTTAATTTCACAGAGGTATTCGTTAGTTTGTGGTTAGGGCTTGCTAGGAAAAGCTTGGTTTTTTCTGGGTTCAGTTTTAGTTTGAATTGTGTAGTCCATTGTTCTACCTTAGTGAGAACAGATGAGGTGAGTTGCTCTGTCTCTTGTGACAGTGAGGTTCTGGAAATGATAATTGTAATGTCATCTGCATATATGTACGATTTCAATTTTAAATCAGATAACATATGTCCCAATGATGCCATGGAGATGTTGAACAGAGAAGGAGAGAGGGGGGAGACCTGTGGAACTCCGCAGGGATTACACCAAGATTGGGAAAAAGTTCCGTCGCTATGGACCTGCTATGTGTGGTTTTTTAAGAAGCTAGTGAACCAAGTTAGTACCAGCCCAGAAATGCCAATGGAATCGAGACATCTGAGCAGAATGTCATGGTTAACAAGGTCAAAGGCACTGCTCAAGTCGAATTGAAGTACCAGTGCACTTTTTCCCAGGGAGAACAGATGGAAGAGGTGATCAGTCAGCAAAGCGTGTAGAATGTTGAACTTTTCTAAATATTTGATGAGATCAAGGTTAACTAGGCCTTCCATTAGTTTAAGGAAAAGAGGTATGTTGGAAATGGGTCTGTAGTTAGCAGCCGAAGAGACTGGCTCCTTGGAGTTTTTGATAATAGGGGTTACAAGAATGTGACCGAGTTCCACTGGGAAGTAGTCAGTGGACAAACAAAGAGAAACCCAGTTGAAAAGTTCAGCTTTAAATGGGAAGGGGGCTGTTTTCATGATAGTTGGTGGGCAGTTGTCTAGTAGGCAGTTGGATTTTGTATATTTAGAGTAGAGCTTGAGGAATTGCTTCCAATCTGGGTTTTCGAAATGATTCCAGATCATGTCAGCAGTTAAGCCTTCATTTCCCAGAGCAGGTATCTTGAAGCTGCAAGAGACATTTTCAGTTTACAAATTTTTGTGGCGAAATAGTCGGCTAGGTTTGCAGTAGAGGATGGGAGATCTGTGTGAGAACATTTATGTAGATCAATATCAAATAGAGAGTTGACTATTCTGAAGAGTTCTTTGCTATTCAGCAAAGGAGAATTGATTGTTTGGGAATAATGTTTACAACAATGAAACCTTCCACTTAATGTGCGTCGGTGGCCAAAAAAGCAAACAGGATGCTGGGAATTATTAAAAAAGGGATGGTTAACAAAACAAAGAATGTCATAATGCCCATGAATCGCTCCATGGTGCAACCTCATTTGGAGTATTGCGTTCAATTCTGGTCTCCTTATCTCAAGAAAGATATAGTGGTGCTAGAGAAGGTTCAAAGAAGCGCGACCAAGATGGTAAAGGGGATGGAACTCCTCTCGTATAAAAGACTAAAATGGTTAGGGCACTTCAGCTTGGAAAAGAGACGACTGAGGAGAGATAGGATTGAAGTCTACAAAATCCTGAGTGGAGTAGAACGGGTACAAGTGGGTCAATTTTTCACTCCGTCAAAAATTACAAAGACTAGGGGACACTCGATGAAGTTACAGGAAAGTGCTCTTAAAACCAATAGGAGGAAATTTTTTTTCTACTAAGAGAATAGTTAAGCTGTGGAACACGTTGCTAGAGGTTGTGGCAAGAGCGGATAGCGTAGCCAGTTTTTAAGAAAGGTTTGGACAAGTTCCTGGAGAAAAAGTCCATAGTCTGTTATTGAGAAAGACATGAGACAAGCCATTGCTTGCCTTAGATTGGTAGCATGGAATATTTCTATACCTTGGGTTTTGGCCAGGTACTAATGACCTGGATTGGCCTCCGTGAGAACGGGCTACTGGGCTTAATGGACCATTGGTCTGACCCAGTAAGGCTATTCTTATGTTCTTAAACCATTTAGTTTATTTGTAAACGGTATCGAAAAGTTTTTAAATAAATAAAAATTACCATGCCAATTACAACAAGTTAGGCGGCAATATGGCGCCTACCACCACCTAACATATGGCACGGTTTACCGAATCTGCCCCCTTATCTCCTCCGGCACGTCTTTATTCCGTTAACGAGAACAGACCTTAACAGCAATGGAACCGGCACCCACTTGCTCTGAGCTTATGAACAAAGCCACAGAAGCAGAAGTGGACTGCGTGCCGTTCGGTGCTATTTTTAATCTTGGATGAACCTGTTTAAGCTCGCCACTGGGAGACATTAAAACAAACAAACAAAAAATCTATATGTTAATGAATCCTTTGTAGGTTCATTCCATTTTACTTTAAATGAATTGCCTGAAATAATGTTGCAACGATGCAGCGAGTGCGGCTCAGGTACAGTGGTTAGCTAATAGGCTGCAATGTACTGAGTTAAGAGACAACGATTATAATTATAAATTGTTGTGTGCCATGTGTAAGGCATTAATGTGCTGACACAAAACAGGAACAAAAAGCCATGATGGCTAATTACCTTTTATTTACAAAATGCATGGTGTAATAAATCTACTATAATATAGTTTTATATCACCTTGGACAAAATGATGTGCCCATAGTCAGAATAGGCTGCTGTAGGGTAATAAACACATTCCATGGCGTAAAGTCTTACTTTCATCCCATTGAGATATACGTGTGTGCTACAAGGGAAGAAGAGCGTCCAGCACTGTGTGTTCTCCTCCTCCCCCCTCACCCCCCACCCCGCTATTCCATCCTCAGTGTGGCCAATCCAGTTAGATCTCAAAAGTTCAGAAGCATCGAGCCGGGCTAGTTACTAGGGTAGAATATCGCCAAGAAAGACCAGGCGCCGGAGGTTGCACAAGACACTGGCAAACCGCTGCAGCGTCTGACCAAGAAGAATCATGGTTGGTTATCAATTATACATGTGACATATGGTAAAGGCGGATAGCAGAGCAGGTTTTAAGAAAGGTTTGGACAAATTCCTGGAGGAAAAGTCCATAGTCTGTTATTAAGACATGGGGGAAGCCTCTGCTTGCCCTGGATCGGTAGAATGGAATGTTGCTACTCTTTGGGATTCTGGAATTTTGCTATTCTTTGAGATGCTGGAATGTTGCTACTCTTTAGGTTTTGGCCAGGTACTAGTGACCTGGATTGGCCACCGTGAGAACGGGCTACTGGGCTTGATGGACCATTGGTCTGACCCAGTACGGCTATTCTTATGTTCTTAAAGTATAAGTTTTTTCTGTGTACAGTATGGTTGGCTTCCTATATTATTTTTAGAACTTATTTTTTTGCATTTTTTTTCCAAATGGGAATTTATGTATGTCTAGTTAATTAGTTCAATATGTCTTTTGAAGGTTATATTTTTGATTTATGATTTTGATGTTTTTATAGGTTTTTGCATCTAAATATACTGATAAATGTTTGAAAATTCTGTACGATAATTTATTGGGGATACTAAAGGGCAAAAAAACTTTGTGGAATTTAGTAAATCTGTTTTTACGGACCATTCAGTTTTTAGGATCATGTTGGATTTATCATTCTTGCTGATCTTCGTTTCTTGATGTGCCTCCATTGTTTGTAGCTCTTCCTATTCCTTTTTTTTTTTGGGGGGGGGGGGCTACGGACCTAAGACCCCACTTCTCTGTGTTTCTTCTGTCTGCCTTGAATTCTTAATCATTGTAGCTTTTCTGAACTTACTCCTATTAGCAGCGCAAAAGGGAAGCTGACACCTTGCAGCATATCAAGAGTTACTATTTTGTAATCTATGAGGGGTGTTCAATAATTTATCTACCTCAGTAGGAAAGAAGAGTTTTTGATATAGTCCCCTGATAGCTCCGTACACTCCATCCACTTTTCCTGCAATGACTTTTTAACCCCTTTGAAAAGAATTCTTCTGTTTGATCTTCAAACCAGGATGTCGCAGCTTCCTTGATGACTTCATCACTTGAAAACCGCTGTCCAGAGAGAGATTTCTTCAAAACTCAGAAGAGGAAATAATCTGAGGGAGCCAGGTTAGGACTGCAGAGTGGATGATTCAGCTGCTGAAATCCACATTCTCAGCCTGTGATTGTCGTGACACATGCACCGGCGTATTGTCATGAAGAAGCAACAAGCCTGCTGAGAGTTTTCCTCGTCTTTTCTCCTTGATTGACTCCTGCCAAGTGATCATTCTGTTGACGTAATTCTCCCTGGTTTTGGTTGTCTTGTGTGGCACGAACTCCAGGAGTAAAAGTCCTTCATCATCTCAGAGGACAGTTGCCTTGGCTTGGCCTGCAGATTTTTCTGTCTTGAAATTTTTGGAGTGAGGGATGAATGTGCTTCCACTGCATTGATTCCATTTTGGACTCAGGATCTCTATGATAGACTCAAGTCTCATCTCCAGTCACCAAATAATGAAAAAAAAAAATCCACTTGGTCTTCAAAGAACATCTCCAAGTTCTCCTGATAGCACCGGAGCCTCATGGCCTTCTGACATGGCATCAGCATTAAGAACATAAGAACATAAGCAGTGCCTCCGCCGGGTCAGACCACAGGTCCATCCTGCCCAGCAGTCCGCTCCCACGGCGGCCCAAACAGGTCACGACCTGTCTAATTCGCCAGAAGGGGCCCCCATGCCGCCTTGGTTTCCCTTCCTAGCCCTCCGGTCTTGCACATGCACGACCTGGGTTTCTATACTTATTTTCTGGTTAGCTTTCTCAATATCCCATGATCCCTTTATCCTTCAGGAATCCGTCCAGTCTCTGTTTGAATCCTTGTACCGTACATTCTTGGAACTCATCTTTCACTAACCTTGGACATGCCCAACTTTTCATGAATTATTTTCCAAACTGTACCTGCTGTGATGCCCGTTTCACGAGCTATTCGGGGAACCTTAATTCATCTGTTTGACAAAATTAAATCTTGGACTTTCTTATACATTTCTATGGCAGTTGCTTCCACAGGCCATCCAGTGTTAGGGTCATCTTCAATGGACTCTCTACCCCACTTAAACTGCTTGCTCCCAAAATTTTACTTTGTAGGATGATGGGGCAGACTCACCGAAAAACTGCAGTTATGCGTTCATGGATCTCCTTTGGCTTTTTCCTTTCTTTTGTGAGAAATTTTATCATTGACCGGTGCTCCAAATCTCATTTGATTCGCACGAGGACTCGCCTGACATCCTGTCTCTTGGAATGTTAGACTTGCACTGAGCCGTAACTGTGCACGAGTAACCTTGAGACATGTCCCAACATGCACAGTCTTGTTTCAACATGCTTGCTACGTTCTTTCATACTCCGTTAAATTATTGAATGTCCCTCATACGATGACGTTGCCACTATGTGACATCCACAGCTACTACCATCATAGAGCATAAAAGAACACTGTACCATGTAGCTTCTAAGGATACCACCTGCCAGCATGCAGACTAAATATGCTATCACTACGCAAAATGCTATCCCTAAGCAGCCTATAAGGCTTTAACCACTATGCAACATTGAAGAATGTTGTGCCTTTACCACATATAAGGATGAACCCATTATCCAACCAATATGATAGCGCACTATGGAGCCTAAAAAGATAGCTGTCACTAAACCCCACAAGAGGATGGATGAGGCCTCTAAACAGCTTATAAGGAGTTAAAGAGCTGAAGTGGGATTTGAACCTGGGTCTGATGGTTTACATGCCACTGCACTAACTATTAGGCTACTCCACAGACGTTCTGTCCCTGCACAGCACCAGTATGCAACCTGAACGGTGACTGAGCTTACGCAGCTTAAGGAAAGCTGGTATTATGCTGTGGAAGAGTAAGGGGTTATCTTCCACTGATGCTGCCATTCCACCTCCGTACAGCAGGGGCCGCTAGCCCAAGACTGAGCGGACTACATGTCCCAGACTGCACTGGGCTTTACAGCTCTGCTGAACCACCTTCTCAAGGTAACCCTGCTGAGTCAGGGGGGCGGAACTCAGCAGGGAGGTGTTTATCTGCCACAGAGGAGAATCAGAAGGTCCCTGGAGGAGAAAGGGACTCTTGAGCTTTCCCCTGAGGGAGCTGACGGCACTTAAGAGAGAAAGATGGACCGTACCAGGTGAAACAGTTGTTGGTAGCTTGGCTGAGGTACGCCAAACTTCTTATTCTAAAAACTGTGAAATATATTCCTGGGTCTGCCTGAGACTGTTTTGTTGAACTGAGAATCATTTTCTCCCATGTGAGGGAACAGACTCAGGGTCCTGTAAATAAATAATGGTTTTGTGACAGTTAAGAGTATGTCCAGTGTGTGTGTGTGTGAAACTCTAGTCTGTCACATATACATACAGGGAAGCTAGAATGTTGCAGCAACACTTTATAAGTGAAAGCCATAGGAGATAGACACCTGCGCGGGATCTCTGCGTTACATAGTAACATAGTAGATGACGGCAGATAAAGACCCGAATGGTCCATCCAGTCTGCCCAACCTGATTCAATTTAAATTTTTTAATTTTTTTTTCTTAGCTATTTCTGAGCAAGAATCCAAAGCTCTACCCGGTACTGTGCTTGGGTTCCAACTGCCAAAATCTCTGTTAAGACTTATGATAAGGCCCGATTATGGCCGTACACACTCTGTCATTTGACAAGCAGATGCATCCGGGGACAATATCTAAGAGAAAACAGACACCTATTATCTCTCAAACATATCCACTTTATTGACTATTCTGTACCTCATTTTATATCTTTTTACATGGGTAAGGGTCGTCAGCATATGACGTAAATGCAAACCATATCACATGATAAATGCAAACCATAACAGATCACATGCAACTTTAAAAGAAATAACAAAATCCTTTACTTATCTAAGACCAAAGTCTAGAGGTGCTTTGGCCAACAGAATCTTATCTAAATTTTCTTACAAATACAGCTAAGAAAACAATTAGATTCACTTTACAACAGAATAAGAAAACACATCTCTCAAATATACAATGGCCTTGTAGTATATCAGCAGGAGAAGGCAAACAATCTGGATTTACAACTTCAAACGCAACTTAAGGAAAACTACATAATAGAATAGCCTTATAATATTTCGGCAAGAGAAGGCAAACAATGTCTGGATTAAACATAGCATAAGAACACTCATCTTTTCAAACATAGATGTCCTTGCATTATTACAGAGAAAGAAAAACAAACAGGGCCTGGTTTTCTTACAGCTTCAAAACACATTCTATGGAAAACTACAAGACGTGTCCCTTCAACTTACTCCAGCCCATCTACACCCTCCCAGCCATTGAAGCCCTCCCCAGCCCATCCTCCACCAAACAGCCATATACAGACACAGACCGTGCAAGTCTACCCAGTACTGGCCTTAGTTCAATATTTACTATTATTTACTGATTCTAGATCCTCTGTGTTCATCCCACGCTTCTTTGAACTCAGTCACCGTTTTACTCTCCACCACCTTTCTCAGGAGCGCATTCCAGGCATTCACCACCCTCTCCGTAAAGTAGAATTTCCTAACATTGTTCTTTAATCTACCACCCCTCAACCTCAAATTATGTCCTCTGGTTTTACCATTTTCCTTTCTCTGAAAAAGATTTTGTTCTACGTTAATACCCTTCAAGTATTTGAACGTCTGAATCATATCTCCCCTGTCTCTCCTTTCCTCTAGGGTATACATATTCAGGGCTTCCAGTCTCTCCTCATACGTCTTCTGGCGCAAGCCTCCTATCATTTTCGTCGCCCTTCTCTGGACCGCCTCAAGTCTTCTTACGTCCTTCGCCAGATACGGTCTCCAAAACTGAACACAATACTCCAAGTGGGGCCTTACCAATGACCTTTACAAGGGCATCAACACCTTCTTCCTTCCACTGGCTACGCCTCTCTTTATACAGCCCAGCATCCTTCTGGCAGCAGCCACTGCCTTGTCACACTGTTTTTTCGCCTTTAGATCTTCGGACACTATCACCCCAAGGTCCCTCTCCCCGTCCGTGCATATCAGCTTCTCACCTCCCAGCATATACGATTCCATCTGATTATTAATCCCCAAATGCATTACTCTGCATTTCTTTGCATTGAATTTTAGTTACCAGGCATTAGACCATTCCTCTAACTTTTGCAGATCCTTTTTCATATTTTCCACTCCCTCCTTGGTGTCTACTCTGTTACAAATCTTGGTATCATCTGCAAAAAGGCACACTTTTCCTTCTAACCCTTCAGCAATGTCACTCACAAACATATTGAACAGGATTGGCCCCAGCACCGAACCCTGAGGGACTCCATTAGTCACCTTTCCTTCCTTCGAGCGACTTCTCCCACCCAGAACAACATAGTCCGCTAGCACTAGCCAAAGACAGGCAGATAAACTCAAAACATCTAAACCTTTGTCTAGGAGTTCAGCCCAAAGCCCTTAAAATGATGTTAGAACTAAAAACAGCACAGATTGGACCAATGACTCCAGAAGCAGGAACAGCTGCATTTGCAACAACACAAATGGGCCTACAACAGCTGTCCCATTAAGGAGAAAATGAGCAAATGTAGCTGAATATCGCTCGCTAACAAAAACTAAACTAAACTAAACCTTAAGTTTATATACCGCATCCTCTCCACGGAAGTGGAGCTCGGCACGGTTTACAAGAACTTAAAATATAAGAAGAGAAAGGAAAAGGTTTACATGAGCTTATATATAGAATGGAAGAGTTAGGGGGAAAATAGAATGACATGTTAGAGAAGAACCAAGTGTTCAGTTGCTTGCGGGAATAGTTGGAGAGAGCCCAGGTTCCGCAACGGGATAGTAAGATCGTTCCACAGACCTGTGATTTTGAAGAGAAGAGATTTTCCCAGTTTACCTGCATAGAAAAGGCAGGGAAAACTTGCAAACAGCGTAAATGACGGGAACTGCGCAGGCGAGACACTCCATTGAATTGCCGTCTGCATAACTGGAATGGACCGACTTAGAAAATGTGCTCAATCTGAGACTTAAAAATAATTTTAAAAAATAAACCGGTCCCAAACAAACATAGCAGAATCGCATTCACCGCCAGATAGAGGCGACTAACCACTGAGCCATAAAGAAAACCGCCAACGCTCCGAGGCAGCTGATGGAGAGAAAAATAAAACCAACCCTCCTGAAAACAAACGTTTCCCGGGGGAGTGAAGAAAACTGCCGAGCTGAAAACGAAACAGCATAATTCCTTCCGGTTACTGACAATTAAAAACGCAAAACGCACTTAAATTACAGGTGTGGAAGCTTCGTGTCCAAAAGCAAGCAACTTTCACACCCTCTAAATCTGGAAAATAAAGAGGAAATACTTGACACTGATAAAAAGCTTGAGAGGATTAAACATTGGCTAAATTCCAACATGTTAGCTATAAATATACAGAAAACAAAAGCTGTACTTTTTCCATGGAAGAAAGGAATAAGCCCGAGTGCCCCTTTTACTCTGGATAATATTCACTTGGATTTGGTAACTTCATTAAAAATACTGGGAGTCATCATCGATGATAATAAACTTTCCTATCACGAACACATACCGTCAACTCTTGCTGCAAACGATTCGCTCGATTTCTATGGGATCCTTTTATCAAGCCGCGCTAGTGGGGTTAGCGCATCGGACATTTCATCACGTGCTAACCCCTGCGGCAAGCAAAAAAACTAACGCCTGGTCAATGGAGGCGTTAGTGACTAGCGCAGCACGCGGTCTAACGTGCGGTATTCCACACGTTAAACCCCTACCGCGCCATGATAAAAGGACCCCTATGTTTCTGGAGCCAAAATCACTGAATATATTAATCTACTCTTTAATCATTACAAAACTTGATTACTGTAACTCTTTATTAATAAGTATCACGCAAAAGAAAAAAAGCGTCTTCAGATAATTCAGAATACTGCCGTTAAACTCATCCATAACGGTAAAAATATGATCATGTAACACCTTTTCTGATTAAATCTCACTGGCTCCCAATTAACCATCGTATTACTTTTAAATTTTTATTCTTAGTATTTAAAACCCTTTCCACTAATGAAGAAACCTCAATTTATTAATAAATTACTTATCCCTTGTAGCACTTCGCATTCTCTCCGATCCACTAATCCAGTGGTCTCAAACTCAAACCCTTTGCAGGGCCACATTTTGGATTTGCAGGTACTTGGAGGGCCTCAGAAAAAATAGTTCATGTCTTATTAAAGAAATGACGATTTGCATGAGGTAAAACTCTTTATAGTTTATAAGAGTGGAAACTCAAGAGAACAAGAGCACCCTAAGTACAAATAAAAAAGCCAAAAACAGAAAACTATTACTGTTGGGGGATTCCATCATCAGAGGCATTAACCTTGGAACACAGGGCGAGGAGTCCAAAATAGTGAAATGTCTTCCAGGATCCTCAGCTACCAGGAGTTCCAGGCAAATACTGACTATAATTAAGGAAGAAACTAAGGATTTTAACACTGATGTTGTTATCCATCTGGGAACAAATGACCTGGCCAACAACTCCACACTTGCAGCACAGAAAGCTTTTCGGGAGCTTGGTGAGGGCGTGAAACTTTTTGTAAAGACTTTAGCTTTTTCTGAAATACTGCCTGCATATGGAAAAGGAGAGCAAAGAATGAAAAACACAGAGGACTTTAATAGATGGCTCAGAGCCTGGTGTCATCAAGAAGGCTTCAGGTACATAGGAGGATGGGGAAATACATGGAAGGACAAGAAGCTATATTGCACTGATGGGCTACATATTACTACAGCAGGAAAAAGAAACCTTGCAGAGAAATTTAGACAATATTTTTCCAGGCATTTAAACTAGAAGGTGGGGGTGGTGTATGTACGAAGGACAATTATAGAGACCACCCCCGGCAAAAGAAAAGATGTGATAGTAGTAAAGGCTGCAACATAAACAATATCAGCAACTCATTTCTTAGTATTGCAACGGAAAGTGAAACGACACAAAAATCCATACGAAAAAGGAGATTATTGCTGAAAAATAGCTGGAAAGCGATGACCACAAATGCTCGCAGTCTAAGCAACAAAGTTCATGATCTGCAAGCCCTGATATTAGAGGCAGATCTAGATATTGTTGCTATCACAGAGACATGGTTCAGTGAATCACATGGATGGGATGCAAACATACCGGGATATAATCTTTTTAGGAAGGACAGAGATGGTCATAAAGGTGGAGGAGTAGCTCTCTATGTAAAGATCAATATCCAAGCGACCGAAATGCAAGGGACCTGGGGAGAGGAAGAAGCGATATGGATTGCTCTGAAAAGAGAAGATGGAACTTCTATCTACGTGGGTGTAGTCTACAGACCTCCGACTCAATCGCAGCAAATTGATAAGGATCTGATTGTGGATATCCAAAAGTTTGGAAGGAAAGAGGAGGTTCTGCTGTTGGGAGATTTCAACCTGCCGGATGCGGACTGGAATGTTCCGTCTGCGGAATCGGAAAGAAGTAGGGAGATTGTGGATGCCTTTCAAGAGGCTCTGCTCAGACAAATGGTGACGGAACCCACAAGGGAAAAAGCGATATTGGATCTGGTCCTCACAAATGGAGAGAGTATCTCTAATGTTCGAGTGGGTGCTCACCTGGGTAGTAGCGATCATCAAACGGTTTGGTTTGATATAACGGCTAAAGTGGAGAGCGGCCGCACGATACTTAAAGTCCTAGATTTCAAACGTACGGACTTTAATGCAATGGGAAAGTACCTGAAGAAAGAGCTGTTAGGATGGGAGGACATAAGAGAAGTGGAAAGACAGTGGTCTAAGCTGAAAGGAGTGATAAAAATGGCTACGGACCTTTATGTGAAGAAAATCAATAAAAACAAAAGAAAAAGGAAGCCGATATGGTTCTCCAACCTAGTGGCTGAGAAAATAAAGGCGAAAGAGTTGGCGTTCATGAAATATAAAAAAACCCAAGAAGAGGAGAGCAGAAAAGACTACAGGGTGAAACTGAAAGAAGCCAAGAGAGAGATACGCTTGGCGAAGGCACAGGCGGAAGAACAAATGGCTAAAAATGTAAAAAAGGGAGATAAAAATTTTTTCAGATATATTAGTGAAAGGAGGAAGATAAAAAATGGAATTGCTAGGCTAAAAGATGCTGGGAACAAATATGTGGAGAGTGATGAGGAGAAAGCAAATGTGCTAAACAAATACTTCTGTTCTGTGTTCACAGAAGAAAATCCTGGAGAAGGACCGAGATTGTCCGGCAAAGTTACACGAGAAAATGGAGTAGATTCTGCGCCGTTCACGGAGGAGGGTGTTTATGAGCAACTTGAAAAACTGAAGGTGGACAAAGCGATGGGACCAGACGGGATCCATCCCAGGATACTAAGGGAACTCAGAGAGGTTCTGGCGAGTCCTATTAAAGACTTGTTCAACAAATCTCTGGAGACGGGAGTGATTCCTGGGGATTGGAGGAGAGCGGATGTGGTCCCTATTCATAAAAGTGGTCACAGGGATGAAGCAGGAAACTACAGGCCGGTGAGCCTCACTTCAGTTGTTGGAAAAATAATGGAAGTGTTGCTGAAAGAAAGGATAGTGTATTTCCTTGAATCTAATGGGTTACAGGATCCGAGGCAACATGGCTTTACAAAAGGTAAATCGTGCCAAACGAACCTGATTGAATTTTTTGATTGGGTGACCAGAGAGCTGGATCGAGGACATATGCTAGATGTAATTTACTTGGATTTCAGCAAAGCCTTTGATACAGTTCCTCATAGGAGGCTGTTGAACAAACTTGAAGGGCTGAAGTTAGGACCCAAAGTGGTGAACTGGGTCAGAAACTGGCTGTCGGACAGACGCCAGAGGGTGGTGGTTAATGGAAGTCGCTCGAAGGAAGGAAAGGTGACTAGTGGAGTCCCTCAGGGTTCGGTGCTGGGGCCAATCCTGTTCAATATGTATGTAAGTGACATTGCTGAAGGGTTAGAAGGAAAAGTGTGCCTTTTTGCAGATGATACCAAGATTTGTAACAGAGTAGACACCGAAGAGGGAGTGGAAAATATGAAAAAGGATCTGCAAAAGTTAGAGGAATGGTCTAATGCCTGGCAACTAAAATTCAATGCAAAGAAATGCAGAGTAATGCATTTGGGGATTAATAATAGGAAGGAACCGTATATGCTGGGAGGAGAGAAGCTGATATGCACGGACGGGGAGAGGGACCTTGGGATGATAGTGTCCGAAGATCTAAAGGCGAAAAAACAGTGTGACAAGGCAGTGGCTGCTGCCAGAAGGATTCTGGGCTGTATAAAGAGAGGCGTAGTCAGTAGAAGGAAGAAGGTGTTGATGCCCCTGTACAGGTCATTGGTGAGGCCCCACTTGGAGTATTGTGTTCAGTTTTGGAGACCGTATCTGGCGAAAGACGTAAGAAGACTTGAGGCGGTCCAGAGGAGGGCGACGAAAATGATAGGAGGCTTGCACCAGAAGACATATGAGGAGAGACTGGAAGCCCTGAATATGTATACCCTAGAGGAAAGGAGAGACAGGGGAGATATGATTCAGACGTTCAAATACTTAAAGGGTATTAACGTAGAACAAAATCTTTTCCAGAGAAAGGAAAATGGTAAAACCAGAGGACATAATTTGAGGTTGAGGGGTGGTAGATTCAGGGGCAATGTTAGGAAATTCTAC
This sequence comes from Geotrypetes seraphini, assembly GCF_902459505.1. NCBI lineage: Eukaryota > Metazoa > Chordata > Amphibia > Gymnophiona > Dermophiidae > Geotrypetes > Geotrypetes seraphini. Next base: position 19,029,923 of record NC_047085.1, read on the forward strand.
TTTACGGAGAGGGTGGTGGATGCCTGGAATGCGCTCCCGAGAGAGGTGGTGGAGAGTAAAACTGTGACTGAGTTCAAAGAAGCGTGGGATGAACACAGAAGATTTAGAATCAGAAAATAATATTAAAGATTGAACTAGGCCAGTTACTGGGCAGACTTGCACGGTCTGTGTCTGTGTATGGCCGTTTGGTGGAGGATGGGCAGGGGAGGGCTTCAATGGCTGGGAGGGTGTAGATGGGCTGGAGTAAGTCTTAACAGAGATTTTGGCAGTTGGAACCCAAGCACAGTACCGGGTAAAGCTTTGGATTCTCGCCCAGAAATAGCTAAGAAGAAAAAAAAAAAAAAAAAATTTTTAAATTGAATCAGGTTGGGCAGACTGGATGGACCATTCGGGTCTTTATCTGCCGTCATCTACTATGTTACTATGTTACTATGTTACTATGTTAAATCTTTCCTTTTGGCTAAGTCTTAATAATAATATTGTCATTTATAGCTAAAGAGACATATGATCCAAGAAACTGTTTTTTATTTTACTTTTGTGATGATGATAAACATGCCGAGGGCCTCAAAATAGTACCTGGCGGGCCGCATGTGGCCCCCGGGCCACGTGTTTGAGACCACTGCACTAATCAAAAGCTCATAGTGGTCCCCTCTTTGAAAGTTATTGGAACTCGACGACATGATAGGTTTTCAGTGATGGCTCCGCAACTTTGGAACGCCTTTTCTCAGCATTTAAGAGAGGAAAATGATTTGAGTCGTTTTAAAAGTAACTTAAAGAGTTTCCTTTTTAAAGATGCTTTTAATCTTTAAATTATGCTCAAATTTTATATTTCTTCTTGGTTTCCACTCTTCCCTCCCTAGTGTCCTTTCCATTTATGGTTCTCCTCTGTGCTTTAAAGCATTGAATTGTAGTTCTGTTCCTTTTTACCTTGTGTATTGATTGGTCTGTAAGTCTATTTGTCTAACCCACTATTTTAAAATTTAAATGGTAAGTCTAAATATATGCTTAAATTTTTATTAATGTATCTCGCTTAGTAAAACTAAATAAGGGATCCATCAAACTAAAATAAACTTGAAACTTACCTCAGTAAACTATAAGCAGGAAGAGTAAATACATACTTGCTCTTCAGAAGACTGCCACATATTGAAGCTCCCAATAAACGTTTGCCTCATTTCATATTCCAAAGTCACCTCACTGGTCAGAGTGGAGTGGGGGGAGGGGTACGGTTCTAGGCACCTACCAGGTATCACCCAAGCTGGAGGATGAGGGACCTGGAACCACCAAGTGTCATCCAAGCTCAATGAGAAAGTTCATACTGTCACCCAGAATTAACTGGGGCAGGAGCTACCAGACAAGCACCAAGAATTGAGTTGCATGATCCATCTACTTGCAGGCAGAAAAATAATGCAGGCTGCATAATACCTGTAAAAGGCAAAGCTCCTGGGACTATTTTTCCTCTGTCTTCTGGTGGATAGACGCAACCGATTTCATTCTAGACTGGTCTGGCATATAAGTAACAGAAATACTTCTTTCCTAGGGATATTTAGATGAGACATTTTCCACAAGAATATGCTGATACCGGTCTTGTAAAAATGATAACCCTTTCAGGTACTGTCCCTTATCATTTTTTATTGCCTATAATTACACTAAGAGGATCTTATTATTCAAGGTATCAATCACAGAGTATTTTATTTAAAATTATTTGTACCCCACCTATCTATCTAGGCGGGGAACAATGCAAACATACAAAATCAGCAAATGACAAACAAAACAATGTAATAGCAATACACATCAAAGAAAAGCAAAGATCGTAAAACATCTAAACATCTTTACACAATCATAAAATACATCTTCAAAAAGACAGTTCAAAGCTAATCCCACCCACAGCCTAACTCTGAAAGATAGAATCTCATACACCTACACAGCTGGTGCCAAAAGCTCGTGCAAATAATAATTTTTACTTCTTTTCTAAATTATAGATGTCAATTGAATTTGAACTTGATTTAGGGTCATAACGATTTAATATAGCGAGGAAGGGTTCTCCATTCTGCTACAATGTCAATTGATTGGATGGCTGCAATGGTTCTTTCTGCTCATATGTATGGTGGGGATGATTAAAGGCTGTTTTGTGAGAAGCAGTGATTTTATTAAAGGCCAAGTCTTTGGGCCTAATTAGTTTATATTCAATATAACATAACATAAAACACACTTGTATACCACAAATACCATTAAGTTCTATGCGGTTCACAAAGACTAATAATACAAATGAATAAACATCCTATATCCTCACTTTTGTTTTGCCAGTGTCTGTTGTGTATATTAAAATTAGAGGCTTTAATCACCCTTCTACTTTTTCAACCTTTATTGTGAAGCCATCTTCAGAAAAGCAAATTGGGAAGAAGACAGCATTGGTTGCAAAGATGGTGGCCGAAATATAAACAGTCTGCACTAGGCAGATGGTACAACACTCATCGCCAGAAGCAAAGAAGACACGGTGTATCTACTGAGAAAAGTCAAAGTTGACAGTAATAACATGGGATTAGAACTAAACATAAGACGAAGATCGTGAATATGGAAAGTGTTGACGATTTTGAGCTTCAAGGCAATAGAATAGAAGTTGTAAAGGATTTCAATCTCCTGGGCTCTTTTGTAAACAAAAAAGCAACTAGCAGGGAGGAAATACTCCACAGAATAGCACTTGGTCGCTCTTCAGTGAAGGTTCTTGACAAAGTATTCAAAGGCAAGGAGATAACACTCCAAACAAAGATCAGACTTGTCCATGCATTCATTTTCTCAGTGGTCAATTACAGATGCGAAAGCTGGACACTACGGAAACAAGACAGAAAGAAGATTGACTCATTTGAGCCTTGGTGTTGGAGAAGGATTTTATGTGTGTCGTGGACCACCAGAAGAACTAACAAATCGATTCTGGAAGAGATCAAATTAGCTATGTCACTAGAAGCCCAAATGATGAAGTTGGATGAAGACAGAAAGAAGATCGACTCATATGAGCTTTGGTGTTGGAGAAGGATTTTATGTGTGTCGTGGACCACCAGAAGAACTAACAAATCGAATCTGGAAGAGATCAAACTGGCTATGTCACTAGAAGCCCAAATGATGAAGTTATGACTTATCTTATTTTGGTCATACTGTCAGAAGAGAAAGATCACTGGAGAAGGACATCATGTTTGGGAAGATCAAAGGAACCTGGCGAAGAGGAGATGGTTGGACACATTGAAAACAGCCATGTGGATGATGCTGGAGGACCTTACCAGACTAGCACAAAACTGATTTATTTTTAGATCTGTAACTCAAGTCGCTAAGACTCGAGTATAAGTTGATGGTACCTGAAGAAGAAGAATTGTAAAGGACCATGAGTAGGATACACTATAAGGGGCAAATTCTATAAACTGATATACAGTGCACTGAAGATGGTGAGTGAGACCAACCAGAAAAACTCCAAACTGACAAAAAAAATCCCACTCTTCAATGCGTGGGGTATAAACAAGAGGAGGAAAAGGATCTCAGGGAATAAACCTCAGCCAAGTCTGACAAGATTCCACATTTCATTCATTGATCCTGAAAAGCCTCCTCCTTCCTATTTTATTTAATTTTTAGTTATAGCAATTTTCATTTTTTTATTAATGATTTATCTTAAAATCTTCTCCACTAAATCTTCTTTAAAACCATATTCATGCGAATGGTGTTCAATATATTTTCAAAGTACTTATCTGAAATGTTGCAGGCAGCCATGGCCGATGGGACACGTTTCGCCACAATTACTGGCTTTCTCAAGGGTTCACGTAAACTGCTGCATAATTATTCAGCAGTGGCATTCAGTCTCCGGGCTTCCTACTGAGTGGCAAATTCTATAAACCCTACTGGCGTCTAAGTTAAGAGGGAAATGCTGTTTGAAATGCAACTTAAGTGAAAACTCAAAACACCTATTGGTGCCCAAACGAACGGTGTCGTAATCGTGCCCCTGGTGCCTTTCATATCAGAGATAGGCACCGGACATGTAACCCTGGCCTACATTTCCGGCGTCTATCTTTTCCATAGGCGCAGTTCTCTAAACAGCGCCGTTGTGCGATTGACACATGATCGGCGGGCATCGACAACGGCGCTGGTTAGTGAATCAGGGCCTAAATGCTAGAAATAGTAGTAATATTAGCACAAATATACTATTTAAGTGTTTCTTACCCAGGGTACTGCAAATGCCTTGTCTTCATCTATTCACATATACTGTAAAAGTATTTCTTGCAGATTCAGGCTAGGGACATGAAGGGTTAAACAGATCTCTTTTGTAAATAATTGCTTAGCTTATTTCCTTTTTATTTTTTTTTTTCTCCCTCGGTGAACACTATCCATCCATCTGTTAGAAAGAAAAAGTCTCTCTTATCTCACATTATTCCGCAATAGAAAGGTACCAGATGGCAGAGGTATAGCCTGAGGTGACCTCGCTATCACAGATCATGGTACCCCTGTGAGCGTACAGCGATGTGTGCACTGAAGTCTTAATTAGAACAGCGACGCTTTTAGTATTCCGTGCATGCCTGCAGCAAAGGAAGCAGCTATGAAGCTGGTAGTGGATTCTGTGCTTCAATGTAAGATGATAGGAGCTATCATCATTTTCGGAGCTCTGCTAAGGGCATTTTCTGTGCTGATTTAGAAGGGTGCAGCTTACCACTGATCTTTACTTAGCTGATTCCAGATGAATTAGAGTAGAGCATGACACAGGGACAAATTTTCCCTGTCCCTGCCCCATTCCTGTAAGCTCTGCCTTAACCGCACAAGCCTCGAACACTTATGATTTTAAAGTGTTTGAGGCTTGTGCAGATGAGAATGGAGCTTAAGCATTGGTGGACTGAGGCATTATGACATCACAATCTGAGCTCTAGAATGTTGCTACTTATGGTTTTAAAGTGTTTGAGGCTTGTGCAGATCAGGACGGAACTTAGGCATTGGTGGAATGAGGCATTATGACATCACAATCTGAGCTCTAGAATGTTGCTACTTATGGTTTTAAACTGTTTGAGGCTTGTGCAGATGAGGACGGAGCTTAGGCATTGGTGGAATGAGGCATTATGACATCACAATCTGAGCTCTAGAATGTTGCTACTTATGGTTTTAAACTGTTTGAGGCTTGTGCAGATGAGGACGGAGCTTAGGCATTGGTGGAATGAGGCATTATGACATCACAATCTGAGCTCTAGAATGTTGCTACTTAGGATTTTAAAGTGCTTGAGGCTTGTACAGATGAGGACAGAGCTTGCAGGAATGGGGCAGGGGCAGGAAAAGAACTCATGGGGACAGGACGGGAAAAGGAGTTCCCGCGGGGACGGGGAAAATTTGTCCCCGTGTCATTATCTAAATTAGAGCAGTGTCTCTCAAACTGTGTGCCAAGGCGCAGTGGTATGCCCTGAAGAGATTTCAGGTGTACCACGAGAGATTCCAGAATTTTACTTTAATTTTAAAAATTCCCTTCATAAGTATATCTGTGTGTCGCGTACGCAAGAGTCTGTCAATGTTGTGAGCGTCTGTGTGTGTAAGAATGCAACTGCCCAGACAAGCACCATTCTTTGATGTGATTAAATAATAAAAAAATGACTGCAGATGGTAGATGATGAAAGTGTGTGTGTTTGTCAACTATCGAGCCGCATTTTGAGTTAATTTGCACTCAAAAACAAGCACATCCATCGCATTGATTAGCAATTCTATCTACTTTACTTTCACCATTGTTACAAATACCCAGACAGAGCTTAAAGAAATGCAAATAAATAACTCAAATTTAATTTTTTGTTGGTTTTGCAATTTTATAATTTCAATTATAATGTGCCGCAAAAACATGTGTTCTGTTTAGTGTGCCAGAGCTAAAAAAAAGTTTGAGAGACATTCAATTAAAGTCCAAAAAAAACCAGGCAGGGAGCAAAAATAACCTGATGGAATGGGACAGAGAAATATTCATGTCAAGATTCAGCTTCTGTGTTCAATATCTTTTAAAAAAATACTACCTGAGGTAGTAAAAAAAAAAAAAAATCCAGATGCTGGCGGCCAGTGCTAAATATCCAGATGAGGTCAACAATACCAGAACCTATCCAGATAGGGTAGAATTCTGTAAATGAGTGTGCCCTTATAGGTGCTTCAAAGCCACACGGTGAGAGCCTAGATCAGACATGGGCAAACTATGCCCCGCGGTCCATATCCGGCCCGTTTAGTTTTTAAATCCGGCCTGCCGACCATCTGAGCCCCCCCTTCCCCCCCCCCCGACTGCAAGCCCTACATACCTCCCTCCAGAGCAGTGTTGAGCCGGCATCATTCTAAACAGGCTGCTTCGCGGCTTCTATCGTCGGGGAATTCCCTCTGCCACATCACTGATGATGTCATCAGTAACGCGGCACACATTGTGAAGCAGCCTGTTTAGAGTTCTGCCGGCCCGATGCTGCTCTGGAGGGAGGTATGTAGGGCTCGTGGTCGACAGGAGGGAAGGATAGAGGGTCAATGGGGGTTCGGCTGCGCGGCGGGGGCAGGTGTTCAAAGGTTCTGCTGCACAAGGGATGGGAGGGAGGGAAGGATGGAAGCTGGGCAAGGGTTCTGCTGCACGAGGGATGGGAGGGAAGGATGGAAGCTGGGCAAGGGTTTTGCTGCATGAGGGATGGGAGGGAAGGATGGAAGCTGGGCAAGGGTTCTGCTGCATGAGGGATGGGAGGGAGGAAAGGATGGAAGCTGAGCAAGGGTTCTGCTGCTTGAGGGATGGGAGGGAGTGAAGGATGGAAGCTGTGCAAGGGTTTTGCTGCATGAGGGATGGGAGGGAGGGAAGGATAGAAGCTGGGCAAGGGTTCTTCTGAATGAGGGATGGGAGGGAGGGAAGGATGGAAGCTGGGCAAGGGTTCTGCATGAGGGATGAGAGGGAGGGAAGGATAGAAGCTGGGCAAGGGTTATGCTTAATGAGGGATGGGAGGGAGGGAAGGATAGAAGCTGGGCAAGGGTTCTGCTGCATGAGGGATGGGAGGGAGGGAAGGATGGAAGCTTTGCAAGGGTTCTGCTGCATGAGGGATGGGAAGGAAGGATGGAAGCTGGGCAAGGGTTCTGTTGCATGAGGGATGAGAGGGAAGGATAGAAGCTGGGCAAGGGATCTGTTGCACGAGGGATGGGAGGGCAGGATGAAAGCTGGGCAAAGGTTCTGCTGCATGAGGGATGGGAGGGAGGGAAGGATGGAAGCTGGGCAAGGGTTCTGCTGCACGAGGGATGAGAGGGAGGGAAGGATGGAAGCTGGGCAAGGTTTCTGCTGCATGAGGGATGGGAGGGAGGAAAGGATGGAAGCTGAGCAAGGGTTCTGCTGCTTGAGGGATGAGAGGGAGGGAAGGATGGAAGCTGTGCAACGGTTTTGCTGCATGAGGGATGGGAGGGAGGGAAGGATAGAAGCTGGGCAAGGGTTCTTCTGAATGAGGGATGGGAGGGAGGGAAGGATGGAAGCTGGCAAGGGTTCTGCTGAATGAGGGATGAGAGGAAGGGAAGGATGGAAGCTGGGCAAGGTTTCTGCTGCATGTGGGATGGGAGGGAGGAAAGGATGGAAGCTGAGCAAGGGTTCTGCTGTTTGAGGGATGGGAGGCAGGGAAGGATGGAAGCTGTGCAAGTGTTTGCTGCATGAGGGATGGGAGGGAGGGAAGGATAGAAGCTGGGCAAGTGTTCTTCTGAATGAGGGATGGGAGGGAGGGATGGATGGAAGCTGGCAAGGGTTCTGCTGAATGAGGGATGGGAGGGAGGGAGGGATGGAAGCTGGGCAAGGATTCTGCTGCAAGTGGGATGGGAGGGAGGGAAGGATGGAAGCTGGGCAAGGTTTCTGCTGCATGAGGGATGAGTGAGAGGGAAGGATGGAAGCTGGGTATGGGTTCTGCTGCACATGGGATGGGAGGGAGTGAAGGATGGAAGCTGGGCAAGGGTTCTGCTGCAGAGGGGGTTGGGAGGGATGGTGGAATAGAAAGCTTTTCTTGGTCCGATCCCTCTGTCAAATTTAAGAACCCATTGTGGCCCAGGAGTCAAAACGTTTTACCATGCCTGGCCTAGATTTGTAGCATTGTTTGCTACTGCTAGTGTACTATAAGTTATGAGCACAGCTGCAAGACACGCCTCAGACACACCCATGTCCTGGACCCTTTTACAGTTATGCACTATTGAACTTAGGTGCTAAATTTCGAGAATAGCTCCTAAGCACAGTTATGTGCAAAACTGCAAATTAGTGGGAATTAGGGGGGAATTCATCAGTGAGTGCTACTGCGTTAGCTCAATTCAAAAGACCCCCATAGGACTCTAATGGACACCTTTGGCAGTTAATGCCCGTTGATGAATTCCCCACTTAGGGCCGGATTCTGTACCTGGCGCCGTTGTCGGCGGCTGCCGATCGCGTGTCGACTCTGGCCTATGTTTCCGGGTGCCTATCTATGATGTGGTTGGGCCTCCGTAGGCGCTTTGGGTCCCCTAATGCCACTTCCGGCGTTAGCCATGACCACAATGGCATTAGGCAGCAATTCTGGTGCCGATTTTTAGGCGTATTGTAACGGTGAAAAACGTTTCAACAGCATTTTATTATTTTTTTTACTGATTTGGGCCCACCAGCGCCTAAAAAAAGGCACCATTTAGAGAATCTGAGCCTTAATGCCAATTAAGGTCCAATATTGGTATGGAATGGTTATTAAAGCCTAATTTAATAGCAAACACTGTTCTATAACTTGTGCATTACACACTTAGGAGTATAGAATCCAAAGGGTTATGGTACACTTTCTCACGAAAAGGCTGGTATTTTATATAGACGTTGTGTAAATGCAGGTGACTAGATATAGAATTGGCCTTATATTGGAAATATCCAACCTACTAGCCAAATAACACCGGACAGCATTTTACCCATCCTAAATTATTTGGATGTTATTCGATGTGCTGTCCAGAAAATACTGCCAAATATCCAGGTCCGCAACACTTACCTGGATAGTTAGTGTTGTTGTCGACCTTAGGAAATCGGAAAACTGGGCGTCCAAGTGGCAGATGAAAGTTGAATGTGGACAAATGCAAAGTGATGCACATTGGGAAGAATAGCCTAAGTAACAGTTAGCCGATGCTAGAGGCCACCTTGGGAGTTAGCGACCAAGAAAAGGATCTGGGTGTCATTGTAGAAAATACAATGAAGCCTTCCGCCCAATGTGCGGCGGTGGCCAAAAATGCAAACAGGATGCTAGGAATTATTTAAAAAGGGATGGCTAACAAGACTAAGACTGTTATAATCCCTCTGTATTGCTCCATAGTGCGACCTCATCTGGAGTATTGCGTTCAATTCTGGTCTCCTTATATTAAGAAAGATATAGCGGCACTAGAAAAGATTCACAGAAGAGCGACCAAGATGGTAAAGAGGATGGAACTCCTCTCGTATGATGAAAGACTAAAAGGGTTAGGGCTCTTCAGCTTGGAAAAGAGACGACTGAGGGGAGATAGGATTGAAGTCTAGAAAATCCGGAGTGGAGTAGAACGGGTACGAGTGGATCGATTTTTCGCTCTGTCAAAAATTACAAAGACTAGGGGACACTCGACGAAGTTACAGGGAAATACTTTTAAAACCAGTTGGAGGAAATATTTTTTCACTCAGAGAATGGTTAAAATCTGGAAGTTGTTTCCAGAGGATGTGGTAAGAGTGGATAGCGTAGCTGGTTTTAAGAAAGGTTTGGACAAGTTCCTGGAGGAAAAGTCCATTGTCTGTAATTGAGAAAGACATGAGGGAAGCCACTGCTTGCCTTGGATCAGTAGCATAGAATGCCACTACTATTTGTTGTTTTGCCAGGTACTTGTGACTTGGATTGAGTTCCGTGAAGACAGGATAATGGGCTAGATAGAGTAGACTATTTGTCTGACCCAGTAAGGCTGTTCTTGTGTCATGCCCCTTTATGCCAAGAGTTTTCATCTAGTGTCCAAGCCCCAAAGGATGTAGGAAGAGGTCGAACAAGGTTTGGAGAAGGGTCCTGAAACCTGAGGCAGGCAGTTTATTGATACTTTCTAAACCAGGGATAGGGAACTCCGGTCCTCGAGAGCCATATTCCAGTCGGGTTTTCAGGATTTCCCCAATGAATTTGCATTGAAAGCAGTGCATGCAAATAGATCTCATGCATATTCATTGGGGAAATCCTAAAAACCTGACTGGAATACGGCTCTCGAGGGCTGGAGTGCCCTACCCCTCTTCTAAACAAAATGAAAGCAGTTACTAGAACAATTATTGATAGCATAGTTGTGTGTTATTGTAATTTAAATGACATGTTAATTTTTACAGAATCGGTGGTAGATGCATGGAATAGTGTCCTGGTAGAGGTGGTGGAGTCATAGATTGTGTCTGAATTCAAGAAAGCTTGGAACAGGCACGTGGGATCTCTTGGGGAGAGGAGGAGATAGTGGATGCTGCGAATGGGCAGACTGGATGGGCCCATTGACTTTTATATGCCGTCATCTAATATAATAAAACGGTAAGCCGTGCATGCGCACTTCCTATGCGTGCGTCCGTTTTCCGTGAGCTGTATCGACCCATAGGAAGTGCGCATGCGCGGCTTACGGTCTGGCCTCAAGGCAAGACAAGTTGATGTCGGCCGCGGCGCTGCTGGCCCGAAGCTCGCTCTCTCTCTTCCTCCCCCCCCCAGACGGATGTCGACCGCGGCAGCCCGAGGCGGATGTCGGCCGGGCGGCTGCTGGCCGCCCGAAGCTCTCTCTCTCTCTCTGGCGGCCCGAGGCGGATGTTGGCCGCCGCGACTGCTGGCTGCCCGAATCTCGCTCTCTCTCTTCCTCCCCCCCCCCCCAGGCGGATGTCGACCGCGGCGGCTGCTGGCCGCCTGAAGCTCGCTCTCTCTCTTCCTCCTTCCCCCCCCAGGCGGATGTCGACCGCGGCGGCCCGAGTTGGATGTCGGCCGCAACGGCTGCTGGCTGCGGCAGCTGTCGGCGGCTGCAAGTCATTAACATAAGTAGGCCATGGAGTTCAGCAGGAAGGTATGGGGGGAGGAAAATACTGCACAGGGAAGTGGGGTGGGAGGGAAATGCTGCAACACACGGAAATGGAGGGGCAGAAAAGGGGTTGATGGACAGGGGAAGAGGTGCTGATGAACAGGGAGGGGGGCAGAAAAATGAAGACAGGGGGAACAGGGGGAATAGAAAGGAGGTGATGATGGACAGGGGAAGGTAAAACAAAGGGAGAAGGGCTTCTGCTGGATAAGGTGAGCAGTGATGGGGTGGTGGAGGACATAGGGGAGGTAAAAGGAAGGGAGAATGGACAGGGGGAGCAGGCAAGGGGTGGTAGTGGACAGCCAAGGAAAAAAAAAACAGACAGAAATACAGAAAGCTGCTAAGGAGAGAGAGAAAAAAATAAAGACAGACACACGCACATATATTCTAGCACCCGTTAATGTAATGGGCTATAAGACTAGTGTTTCTATATTAGCGGTTATCACTGTTAGTGGCTATTATGAAAAAGCTATAAAAACATGGTTATTTACAGACTCATTGAATTTAACTTCCCCGCCCCCTTTTTACAAAAGTGTAGGGAAGTTTTTAGCGCCAGCCATGGCAGTAACAGCTCCTACACTCATGGGGATTCTATGAACGTCGGAGCTGTTACTGCTGCGGCTGACATTAAAAATCCACGCTACACTTTTGTAAAAGGGGGAGGAGGGGATTAGCGTAATCTTTTGGGAATTTCTGGTGCAAAGTAAAGTGAGATAACCTGTGGAAAGAATAGAAATGTGATCTTTTGAAACGGATTTCATGATTTGGGGGTAAGTCTTATGATAGCGATTATTCTGTGTTATTATAATCTTGTAGGGTTTTTTGTTGGTTTTTTAAATATATTTTTATTATCTTATTATGAATTGTTTTATAAAATTTACTGGTCAGGTTTTTTTTTTTGGGGGGGGGGGGTTGGGGGGATTTATTTTAGCAGGGTGGTTGTGGATAGCTGAGTGATCCCCAGGGTTATAAGCCCTGGGGTCAGCCCTGGGATCGGTTTTCCCTCATTTGGGGGCTTCTTTTGGTGAAGTAGGCCTTCCTTGCTTATACAGTTGATATTAATAAGGATAAAAGGTAGGGAATGGGGGGGAGAGGGGGAGGGCGGGTTATAGTGGGGGAGGGAAGAAGTAGAGGGGGAGGTTGATGGGGGGGTTAGGGTGTGGAGGAATTTGATATTGGTTGTAGTTTCTTTACTGTTGATTGGCAGAGTTTCTCTTAAACACCTGTATTTTGTTACATTCTTCTTGTATTTTTTGCTATGTGAAAAAAATCTAATAAAACTGTTTGAACATATAATATGTATTGTTTTTTTTTTATTGTAAACTGCTTTAACACTTTATCTGCCATCATGTTTCTATGGCCTGGGATAGGCACGTGGGATCTCTTGGAGAGAGAAAGAGATAATGGTTACTGCGGATGGGCCGACTAGATGGGCCATTTGGCCTTAATCTGCCATCATGTTACAATGTTTCTATAACCATAAAGTTCTATGACCTCACAATGCAGGTGCAAAGAGCCTTAGCCAATAGGAAGAAGAGATGCAAATGTTAAGAGCCTTAGCCAATAGGGAGAGGAGGAGATAGTGGATGCTAAGAGCCTTAGCCAATAGGGAGAGGAGGAGATAGTGGATGCTACAGATGGGCCATTTGGCCTTTATCTGCCATCATGTTACAATGTTTCTATACTGAAACAATAGGGAAATATACAATGTTAATCTGTGATTCTGTTAATTGGCAAGATACTAATTATCACAGTTATTATGGCTTTGAATAAATATAAATATAAATTTATAATAGTGATGTGCTCAGACCTTAAACCCATTCAATAGTGAAGTCACTACTTAGAGTTCAACAGGGGGACCATCATCGCACTCACTAGTCCCCGACCCCTCCCTCCGTGAACATATTCAGATACTTGGTGGTACTTATCTGAATGGAGAGGTGTCTGTTGTTAGATTTAGTCCTGTTAAGTCTCGGTAGTGGCTGTGTTCAAACTAATAAAGTGCCTCTTAAAATCCTGAGGTGATTGTTATAAATATGTCTGCTTCTTTTCCCGTCCCCCCGACTCGAGTTTCGCCTTCTTCGTCGGGGAGGGACACTAGAAATGTAATCAAAATTTAGAATTTAAGTTTTTACTATTTTTCAAAATCTCTATTCAAATGTATATATATGCAAAATAGTCCAAGCATAATTGGTCAATTCACATTCAAACTGATACAGAATATATCAAATATATCAAAATACCTGATACTGGCTCATTGAAACCAGACTCGTTCAAAATCTGCTGGCCATCTGACTAACTCTGTTGTGGCAATGCGTATTTAAGGAATCCTGAAACCGGAAGAGGCAGTGCCTAAAGGCCCCGGATGTTAACAACGCCAGGGACATACACTCTATAGGGCCAACCACTCGATATCAGCATTTAAGCCTTTTGGGTGCAGGGTCTGCCAGTTATAAATAAAACGCTGTTCTTTTTGAACCAGCGTTTTAGATATATCACCTTCAGTGCTATGTATCTGTGTTAACACTGTGTATCTAAGATCTTGCAGATCATGTGATTTGTCCATCCAATGGGATACCAGGGGGGCGGATACTCTGTTTCTTCTTATATTACTCATATGTTCTATGATTCGTGTTTTGATCATACGAATCGTTTGCCCTATATATAGTTTGTTACAAGGACATTGTATACAATAGATGACCTTTTTAGATTCACAGTCTGTCCCTGAGAGTAATTTAAAAATGCGTCCGCCCGACCCTGGTATCACAATGTGGTCAGAATTTAATACTAACCGACAGACCCGGCATTTACCGCAAGGCTTATGTGGTAATTTATTTCCGATGTCATGGTGGTACAGATTGTGTTTTAGCTGTTCACCGAGGTTTTTTGCTCTAGAGAACGCAAATTTAGGATAATTTTGTAATGACGTATGATACTGTAGTATTGGCCAATACTTTAATATGATATGTTTGATGGCGTTATTTTTGTTACTGTGAGGCATAACACATACTATATTATGATCTTCTTGTTTACGTTGCTTATCTTGTATTAACCAAGAGCGGTGGCAGTTTTTTGCCCTTTTCCAGGCCCTCTTAACGACTTTGGCAGGATACCCCCTACTGACAAACCTGTTGTACATTTCATGTGCTTCTCTATCAAAATCACCCTCCTCAGAACAAATTCTCCGTAAACGGAGAAATTGTCCAATGGGAATACTGTTTTTGAGTGGTCGTGGGTGATAACTTTGAAACTGTAATAGGGTATTTCTGTCAGACGGTTTCTTGTGTAGAGTGGTGGAGATACGTAAATTCTGTTTAACAATTCTTATATCTAGGAACGTAACTTGATTTTTATTTGAAGTATAGGTGAACTTTATATTACTATCCTTTAGATTGAGTTCTTCTAGGAATTTAGTTAAATCAGTCTCTCCACCACTCCACACAAAAAATACATCGTCAATAAAACGTTTCCAGCATGACACATGCTGGAAATATTTGGAAGTGTATACATGAGATTCCTCGAACTGACTCATATAAAGACATGCGAGTGTGGGGGCCACAGTGGCCCCCATGGCTACTCCCTTTGTTTGGAGGAAAATTTCATCTTCAAATTTGAAATAGTTATTATAAATAACTAATTCTGCTAGATCATACAGCAAAGAAGTTTTTAGTTCTGTTAATTTAAGTTTCAACGAAGAAGGCGAAACTCGAGTCGGGGGGACGGGAAAAGAAGCAGACATATTTATAACAATCACCTCAGGATTTTAAGAGGCACTTTATTAGTTTGAACACAGCCACTACCGAGACTTAACAGGACTAAATCTAACAACAGACACCTCTCCATTCAGATAAGTACCACCAAGTATCTGAATATGTTCACGGAGGGAGGGGTCGGGGACTAGTGAGTGCGATGATGGTCCCCCTGTTGAACTCTAAGTAGTGACTTCACTATTGAATGGGTTTAAGGTCTGAGCACATCACTATTATAAATTTATATTTATATTTATTCAAAGCCATAATAACTGTGATAATTAGTATCTTGACAATGTTTCTATAACCATAAAGTTCTATGACCTCACAATGCAGGTGCAAAGAGCCTTAGCCAATAGGAAGAAGAGATGCAAATGTTAAGAGCCTTAGCCAATAGGGAGAGGAGGAGATAGTGGATGCTACAGATGGGCCATTTGGCCTTTATCTGCCATCATGTTACAATGTTTCTATAACCATAAAGTTCTATGACCTCACAATGCAGGTGCAAAGAGCCTTAGCAATAGGAGATGCAAATGTTAAGAGCCTTAGCCAATAGGGAGAGGAGGAGATAGTGGATGCTACAGATGGACCATTTGGCCTTTATCTGCCATCATGTTTCTATCAGAATACCAAATCAAATCAAATATGTAGCTGTCAGTAAGTCACTAGTGGTTTAATTGATCAGTTTAAAGGATGTGGGAGCCAAAATAGCTTTACAAAGCGGCACTAGCGTTTTTAGCGCCGGCCACCACGGTAACAGTTCAGACGCCCATGGGGGGGGGGTTAGGTTAAGAACCCCTGCTCTATGCAATCCAACATCCTTCTGGCTTCAGCCGTTACCACTTCATCAAACTGTTGTCACCGCTTTGCGATTCTTGTACAATGTCATGCCAAGGTGTCTCTCCTGATCTGTGCATGTCAGCTTATTGCTCTCTGTTGTGCAGAGCTTAAGGCTGAAGCCAAATTATTACATGAAAAATACTACCAGCCAGAGAGCATCAAGTCACAAAGCCTCAGACCAATGACCCTGGGCGGCATTTTGGGTCGATGCTTGCCAAGAGAAGCTCCCTCCCCTTTCCCTCGTAGAAACCTAAATACCTAAGAAAAATAACGGAGGTCAAATGCTGTAGCAGTTCTTACAGTCGCAGATGGAGAGAGTGGCATAATTTAGAGGCTGAACTTCAAGAAGACAAATTTTAGCCTTATTTCAGTTTTGACAGAATGGCTGATTTTCTCCAGTCACCAGGAAAATTGGATCATAGCTTTGCTGGACGAATTTAGGGGAAAGCTGTTCATATTTACTGGGATTGTTCACAGAAATCCGCACTGGATTTATCTGCTCTGGATTTCCATAACTGTAGAATTCATTCTAAATCCGATGCGGAATCTGAGGGACTCCACTTCAGCTTTCTACAAAGATTAAAAAAAAACCCCGAAAATTTTATTATTACATGTTTTATATGATAATGGAATATAAGGGTAGGTGGGGTAGGAAAAGGGAAGGGATATGTTTTTATGTAATATATCAATGATTGTTTGTAAGTGATGTAGTTAATGTTAATCTGAATGAATATATTTAACACTTAATGTAATTTTGAAAATGAATAAAGAAAATTAAAAAAAAAAAAGTTTGACAAACTAATTCAACAAATCTGTAAAAATTCCTGCAAGTTCATCTAAATAATTGGCAAGGATTTTTTTTTTTGGCAGGTCCAGAACTGCAGAATCCTCTGGTTCCTGACTCTGGTGCAGTGATAGTCATGTATGCCATATAATGCCATCTGCCTACTGACATCAACATTTACAACATTCATTACTTGGCGTTTGAACTTGCTCCAGGCAAAGAAAAAAATGGACAAAGTCTTTGGCTAATAAAAATCCTTCCTTCGGTCCAGCATGTGCAAATTACAGAGAACAATTTTCAAAGCCACTTATTTTGGTTAGACGTGTTTTTCCTGTGCAAATTTCTTTATTTAATACAACTTAGTTGCCACCTTTTCACGAAATTCACCCAAAGCAGTGTACGGCAAGAAAAATCCACACATAAGTAATAGACAATTGCAGTAGAAGAAAATACTCAAACAGTTCACGCTGTGGTGTGGTACTTACAATCTCAACACAATGCACATTATGAGGAGACGGCTCATAAAAATAGCAGATGACATTTAATTTGAACTAGAGAATGACACGGTGACAAAATTCATCACCGTTCCCGTCCCCGTGGATAACTGCGGTAAACCATCTTCATGTCATTCTTTAAGGAGAGAGGGAAGAATCAGAGTATGAATGGCCGCAACCACTGACCCGCAAGCTTTGCTTTGAAGAATGCTGGTGTAGAAGGACTGAGGATGAAACAGACACTACAGAATGACAGTCTCTGGTATCCAGAGCAGATATTGTGATGTCATAATGCCTCATTCCACCAGTGCCTAAGAGCCAATCACATCAGTGATGTCACAATGGCTTCATTATCCTTGACTCACATAAGAATCAGAGTATGAATGGCCACAACCACTGACCCGCAAGCTTTGCTTTGAAGAATGCTGGTGTAGAAGGACTGAGGTTGAAACAGACACTACAGAATGACAGTCTCTGGTATCCAGAGCAGATATTGTGATGTCATAATGCCTCATTCCACCAGTGCCTAAGAGCCAATCACATCAGTGATGTCACAATGGCTTCATTATCCTTGACTCACTTAAGAATCAGAGTATGAATGGCCACAACCACTGACCCGCAAGCTTTGCTTTGAAGAATGCTGGTGTAGAAGGACTGAGGTTGAAACAGACACTACAGAATGACAGTCTCTGGTATCCAGAGCAGATATTGTGATGTCATAATGCCTCATTCCACCAGTGCCTAAGAGCCAATCACATCAGTGATGTCACAATGGCTTCATTATCCTTGACTCACATAAGAATCAGAGTATGAATGGCCACAACCACTGACCCGCAAGCTTTGCTTTGAAGAATGCTGGTGTAGAAGGACTGAGGTTGAAACAGACACTACAGAATGACAGTCTCTGGTATCCAGAGCAGATATTGTGATGTCATAATGCCTCATTCCACCAGTGCCTAAGAGCCAATCACATCAGTGATGTCACAATGGCTTCATTATCCTTGACTCACTTAAGAATCAGAGTATGAATGGCCACAACCACTGACCCGCAAGCTTTGCTTTGAAGAATGCTGGTGTAGAAGGATTGAGGTTGAAATAGACACTAGAAAATGACATGGGATTATTTCCCACGGTTATCTGCGGGGACGGGAACGGTGATGAATTTTGTCACCGTGTCATTCTCTAATTTGAACAAGTGCAAAGTGATGCATTTGGGAAAGAGGAACCCAAACTATAGCTACGTGATGCTGGGTTCTGTGTTAGGAGCAACATTCCCTCTAAGCTGAGCGCATGAGCGATCGCTCACTATTTTCATTGGCGTCACCCATAATTTTTTTCTCGTGTCGCTCACTAAAATACGTAGTGGGCGCGACTGGAATTGAGCGCAGGCGGAGGTGAGAGGAAGCGGCGGCTCAGGCCAAGCGCCGGCGTGACACCGCAAAAGGGGACGGACGTGGCGCGAGTCCGGCGCTTGTCATTCTCCTCGGGCGACGTCGTGCCTGCGCGTCCTCCTCGGAGCCTTGTTTTTTCCATCCGCCGCCTGAAATGTTTTTTGAAGCTTCGGTCTGCCCTGCTCGCCTTAGTGCAGTGGTCTCAAACTCAAACCCTTTGCGGGGCCACATTTTGGATTTGTAGGTACTTGGAGGGCCACAGAAAAAATAGTTAATGCCTTATTAAAGAAATGACAATTTTGCATGAGGTAAAACTCTTTATAGTTTATAAAACTTTCCTTTAACAGTTAAAAGGAAAGATATATAAACTATAAAGATATAAAACTATAAAGAGTTTTACCTCATGCAAAATTGTCATTTCTTTAATAAGACATTAACTATTTTTTCTGCGGCCCTCCAAGTACTCTATTTTTTTCTGCAGCACTCACATTTAAAGTTCAATATCTTTTCTTTCTCAAAACTGGCACATTTCAATCACTAAATTGAAATAAAATCATTTTCCTACCTTTGTTTGGTAATTTCATCAGTCTCTGGTTGCACTTTATTCTTCTGACTGTGCATCCAATACTTCTTCCCTTCTTTCATCCACCTGTATGCTTCCTCTCCTCCAGACCTCATTCCCTCCCCCAACTTTTTCTTTCTTTCTCTGTCTGTCTTTCTCTGATTCCGTGCCCCATTTTTTGCTTTGTTTCTTGTTCCCTGTCCCCCCTCCTTCTTTCTTCCTTCCTCCGTGCCCCATTTATTGCTTTTTTTTCTGGCTCCCTGTCCCCACCCCCCCTTCTTTCTTTCTTTCTTTCTTTCTTCCTTCCTTCCTGCCCTCTCCCATGCCACCGCCGCCGCGGAATAGGCTGCTGCTGCTGCCGCTATCGGGAACAGGCCATCTCCCTGCTTCTCTTCTGCACGGGGCCGACCAACTCTCGCTGCCTGATGTCAATTCTAACATCGGAAAGGACGTTCCAGGCAGCCAGACAGCGATTGGCTAGCCAGAACGTCCTCTCGACGTCAGAATTGACGTCGGGCTGCCAGAGTTGGTCGGCCCTGCAGGGAAGAGAACAGTGGACCGCCCCCCCCCCCCCCCCTTGGTACACCACTGGAGCAGCAGCGTGTCTGGCCAGCTCGTTCGTTCAAAGCCGCGGTTGGCGGCTCCTTGCGAGATCTGCGCCTGCGTCTGAAGCCTCTTTGATGTTGTGACATCAGAGAGGCTTCCGATGCAGGAGTGGATAGCGCAAGGAGCCGCCAACCCGCGGCTTTGAGCGAACGAGCCGGCTGCTGCTCCAAAAGGAAGAGAATGATGGCCTCCAGACTGCGGGACGCAAATAAAACCTGGAGAGCCACATGCGGCCCGCGGGCCGCGTGTTTGAGACCGCTGCCTTAGTGTATTTTAAGTTGAAAGATGCAGCGTCGGCTCCTCTCAAGATCCCCGACTGCATCGGACTTCCGACGCAGGTGGGGATCGTGAGAGGAGCCGCTGCCACGTCTTTCAGCTTAAAAATACACTAAGGCAAGGCAAGGAGCAGGGCAGGCCGAAGAACAGCATGAACATGCCAGTAAGGCTGGGGACCCGCGCATGCGCATTCCTGCGGCCACGGACCTACACCTCACAGAAAACGCAGATAGGAGTGTGCATGCGCGCCTGCTCATAAATTTGTGGAGTATGTAACTTGTTGCTCATGCATATTTTTTTTTGCACACACCTCATCAATCCTTAGAGCAGGTGTGTCCAATGTCGGTCCTCGATGGCTGCAGTCGAGTCGTATTTTCAGGATTTCCCCAATGAATATACATGAGGTCTATTTGCATGCACTGCTTTCATTGTATGCTAATAGATCTCATGCATATTCATTGGGGAAATCCTGAAAACCCGACTGGATTGCGGCCCTCGAGGACTGACATTGGACACCCCTGCCTTAGAGGGAACATTGGTTAGGAGTCACTCCATCTTATCAACAGTTGCCTGGGCTGCCTTTTGAGGCAAGAGTGTTGTTTAAATTCGGTTGTATCTGCCTTAAAGTCTTCTTTGGTATGGCGCCTACTTATCTGCCCTCATGTTTTGAACGATATCAACCTAATAGGATTACTCGAGGGCAATATCTATTTGTTTATCTGACTATTAAGGACCTGTTTTACAAAGCCATGCCCACGCGGCAACAGCCCCAAAGCCCTTTAAATCTCTGTGGGCTTCGGGGCCGTTACCACGCTGTGGCCACTAGCGCGGCATTGTAAAACAGGCCCTAAATCTTGCCCATACAAGAGATTTTTTGATAAATTACTCAGTTTTCAGGCAGGTAAAATGAACTTATTTATTTATTGATTTCGATTTCTATCCCGTTCTCCCAGAAGCTCAGAACGGGTTACAAGTAGACATTCACAATCGTTTGAAAACAGACTAGTCATGGTTAAGTACCATCATTTCTCAGGCCCATTCATATATGTCTTTTAGGAAACTGCTAGAAACTGATTTGTTTGATAAATTTGTAAACTGATGTTTTAGAATCCTGATTGGTAAATAGTATAGTGTTCTTATAGTGTGCTTATTTTAGTTGATTTTAACGCATTTTTAATTAATTGTATTTTGCTTACTGATTTTTAGTTAATAATAATAACTTTATTTTTCTATACCGCCGTAGTCAAGCGACTTCTAGGTGGTTCACGTTGAAAGAAGGCTGGACAGTCCGCGAATAACAAGAAGCCTAAAATAGAAAAGTTGCATACTCATTTAAGTTCCATGGGTAAGGAATTCTTGAAAATTGGAGTTTCCTGAGAGATTGTAATAGCGTTTACAGAGGGGAATATCATAGAGAGAGAGGGTGGTCTGTTTTAGTCAGTGAATTTGTCGAATAGGGCGGTTTTAATTGCTTTTCAGAATGCGTTGTAGGTCAGTTTGGGTTCATTTTTGTAGTTTCTCAGCCAGACTTGCTGTCTGTTCGCTTGGAACATGAAGGTTCTATCCAGGAAGGATTTGCATCTGCAGCCTGTGATCTTTGGGTATGCAAAGATATTTTTGTTTCTGGTCGTTCGTGTGGGGTTGTGCAGAACGAAGTGAGTTTGCAGGTAGGAAGGTGCTAGGCCCCAGACTTGTTTGAAACAGATACATGCAAATTTGAATAGTACAGTGGTGCCTCACACAACGAACTTAATTCGTTCCAGGAGCAAGTTTGTTATGCGAAAAGTTCGTTGTGTGAAACGCGTTTTCCCATAAGAATACATGTAAAACAAAATAATTCGTTCTGCAGCCCTACATTTCCCTCCCTCCACCTCACCTTATATGCAGAGTTTGCCAGCTTTCTTTTTCACCCAGCCGCACGCTTTCAAAAAGCTGTGCACGCGCAGCTGCTGGAGTTGATCAATGTTCTCCTCTCCTGCAACTTCCGGTTTCCGGTTGCGTCAGAGGAGAAGATTGAACAACAGAGCATGCGCGCATGTGCTGCTCTTTGAAAGTGTGTGGCTGGCCGAAAAAGAAAGCCGGAAAACTCGGCATCTAAGGTAAGGTGGAGGGAGATGATGGAACACTGCATTCAGACAGGAGGGTGCTGCTGTTCCCGGCTCACATTAGGAAGCGGCGAGAGTAGTTCCGCCCCCCCCCCCCCCGGGCCCCTCGGGCGACTTCGTTGTGTGAAACGAAGTTCGTTATAGGGAGCAAGACAAAAAGTTCGTTATGCGCAGCGTTCGCTGTGCGAGGCGTCCGTTATGCGAGGCACCACTGTATTTGCGCTTCTATTGGTAGCCAGTGCCATTTTTTTATAGTAGGGGCTAATGTGGTCATTTTTTCTCAGTCCGAAGATTAGGCGAATGGCGGTGTTTTGTACTAATCTCAGGGTTTTTTTTACTGTTTTTTGTGGGATACCCAGGTAGATGATGTTGCAGTAGTCAAGGATGGATAGGATCAGCGATTGCACCAGCAACCTGAAGGATGTTGGGTCGAAGTAGATTATAGGGGATAGTCAGGGACCACTGCTCAGGCAATAGGCCTGATGGGCCGCCGCGGGAGCGGACCGCTGGGCGAGATGGACCTCTGATCTGCCTCAGCAGAGGCAACTTCTTATGTTCTTAAGTATTTTTTTATGATCCTTAGCTTCCACAGCGTGTAAAAACATTTTTTTTCACCAGTAAGTTTGTGTGGTCAGCCATGGTTAGGTGTGTATCTAGAGTGATTCCCAGTATTTTTATGGTATTGGATATTGGATATTCGTGGTTGTTTATTTTTAACGATGTTCTAGTAATTTTGTCATTGGGGCTTGCCAAAAAGACTTTTCTTTTCTCTGTGTTTAGTTTTAGTTTGAAGGTGGTGGTCCATTTTTCGATTTCTGTCATTATGTTTGAGAGGTTGTCTGTAATTTCATTTGTAATGTCAGTTAAAGGGATTAAAATGTGTATATGTAGTGCTTTAAGTTTAGTTGTTGTAGAAGGTGACCTAAGGATGTAGATGTTGAACAGTGTGGGCGAATTTTTATTGTATGTGAACCGCCTAGAACTATGTGGTATGGCGGTATACAAAAATAAAATTATTATTTTTAGGTATCATTGTTGAGGATACATTGAAACCCTCAGCTCAATGTCCTGCAGCACCAGCGGCTAAGAAAACAAATAAAATGTTAGGAATTATCAAGAAAGGAATGGAAAACAAAGATGAAAATGTGTTGACGCCCTTGTATCATTCTATTGCATGGCCACACCTTGTATACATTACATTACATTACATTAGGGATTTCTATTCCGCCATTACCTTGCGGTTCAAGGCGGATTACAAAAGGTTAATTTAAAAAAAACAGAGTTACAATGATTAGCTAGAGAGGTAAGTTGTAGATCTTATAAACATTTAGCGGGTTGTTGAGGGTGAGGTGGTTTGTAAAAGAGTTAATAGGTGGTCATAGTGGAGGTTCTTTTGTTATTATTAGTGTGGTAATGGGTAGATCAAATGTCAGTTTTAGAGTTACTAAGAGGTCGTGGTGTTATTGCTGCTTCAGGAATTTCTTGAAAAGTGTGGTTTTTATTTCTTTTCTGAACGTCCTATAGTCTGGGGTGGTCATCAGAAGGTTGGAGATCTGGTTGTCCAGCCTTGCGGCTTGAGTGGCTAGGAGGCCGTCGTGTAGTTTTGTTCTTTTTACTTCCTTGATTGGGGGGGGTATGAATGGGGAGTGCGTTTTTCTGTGTCTGGTAGTGGGTGCTTGGATGAGGCGATTGTTCAAGTATGATGGGCTGTCTCCGTGTAGGGTTTTAAATAATATACTGTGTGCAATTCTGGTTGCCGTATCTCAAAAAAGATATAGCAGAATTAGAAAAGGTACAGAGAAGGGCAACGGAAATGATAATAAGGAGGGATGACTTCCCTATGAGGAAAGGCTAAAGCGGCTAGGGCTCTCCAGCTTGGAGAAGAAATGACCTGGGGGTGATATGATAGAGATCTATAAAATACTGAGTGGAATGGTAAGGGTAGACGTGAATTGCTTGTTTACAATTTCCAAAAGTAAGAACATAAGAACATAAGAAGTTGCCCCCGCTGAGTCAGACCAGAGGTCCATCCTGCTCAGCGGTCCGCTCCCGCGGCGGCCCATCAGGCCTAGTGCCTGAACAGTAGTCCCTGATTAATTTTGTAACTTACCTCTAATCCCATCCCTATAATCTACCTCTACTCTTATCTGTACCCCTCAATCCCTTTGTCTTCGAAGTACCTATCCAAAGCTTCTTCGAACCCCTGTAGTGTGCTCCTGTTTATCACATCCTCTGGTAGCGCGTTCCATGTATCTACCACCCTCTGTGTGAAAAAGAACTTCCTGGCGTTCGTTCTAAACCTCTCCCCTTTCAATTTCTCTGAGTGCCCCCTTGTACTTGTTGATCCCCTAGTACTAAGACTAAGGAGCATGCGATGAAGCTACTAAATAGGAGATTTAAAATAGACCAGAGAAAATATTTATTCACACAACATGTAATTAAACTCTGGAATTTGTTGTCGGAGAATGTGGTGAAATCAGTTAGCTTAGCGGGGTTTAAAGAAGGTTTGGATAAATTCCTAAAAGAGAAGTCCATAGGCCATTATTGAGATGGCTTGGGGAAATCCACTGCTTATTCCTAGGATAAGTAGCATAAAATCTGTTTTACCTGTGGCCTGGATTGGCCACTGTTGGAAACAGGGTATTGGGCTTGATGGATCTTCAGCCTGTCCCAATATGGCAGCTCTTATGTTCGCCAAGTATAGGACGATCAAGCCATTGTGTCATCAGTGATGAGTAATTGACTCTTAGGCATTGTTGGAATGAGGCATTATGACATCACAATCTCAGCTCTGAAATGTTGCTACTCTTTGGGTTTTTGCCAGGTACTTGGGACCTGGTCGGCCTGCCTTGAATTATCGAAGTAGGCCGGCCTAGCAAATGCCCCGCAGCTGCTTGATGAAACTGTGGCTGCTGCCGCTGCTGGTCCAGGGGTGAGAAGAAGAGGTGTTCTGGCAGCGGCAGCATAGTTAAAAGGCAGAAAGTCAGCTGGCGTCGGAGATCGGGGCAGGAAATCAGCTGATGCAGGCACTGCGCATGCATGGCATGGAGTCAAGGATCATGGACGCACGGAGTTTGAAGTGCGCATGCTCGCTAAGGGTTTTATTATAGCGGATGATATGCAAATGCATATAACGCAGCTCATTACTACGTAATTCCAAAGCATAACTGTTGGGTAACACGAGGTGCACAACACAGGTTGCTTCATGGCCATAATAATAACAACAACGAAAATAACCTCGGGTTTTAGCCAGTCAATATTCTGAACAACTTATCTGGATAGCAGCATATACTACCAGGACATTGTGGCTGAATATCTTTACAGACATCCCCACTATTATTCGGATAGTGTTAGGACGGAGCAAGGATACAACCAGGGCAGTGTCAGAACTTATCCAGATAACACCAATACTCAGGGGGCCATTTTCGAGATGAAGTCCAAATCTGAGTTTGGACATTTTTTGGTGGAAGACGCCCAGAAATCTAATCCAATCTAATCTGAATTTCTGGATCGCTCTTATCCAGTACTGTTTCAAGGTGATTTACAATTTAAGACTTAAGATGCCCAAAGGAAGGAAGGGAAGTATTAGATACATCTCATCAACTGGAGAGAGGTAACTTCTAGCGAGCAGATAGGGCAGAAGGGGATAGAGGGTAGTGGTCAATGGAGAGCGCTCTGAGGAAAGGGAGGTCACCAGTGGTGTGCCTCAAGGTTCTGTTCTTGGGCCTGTTCTTTTTAACACTTTTATAAACGATATTGCTACAGGGCTGTTGGGTACGATTTGCCTCTTTGCAGATGATACCAATACATGCAATTGAGGGAGTGAATGCAAATCTATCTCATGCATATTCATTGTGGATATTAAAAAAAAAAAAAAACCAATGCCCGCAGCTGTTGTATTGACTCATATGTTTTTATGTTTCTAAAACTCATTCAGAGCCAGTATGTTTTCTTTGGAAAGAAAAATGAATCAGTCAAATATCATTTATAAACCCCTGTGAGAGAGCGAGGTATACTCACCCACTGGAATTGCAATTGTACCAATGGACATCAGAGGGCACTAGTTCACTAAGGTGACAGTGGGGCTATCCTCCAACAGCTGGCGCTAAACTGCCAGATCAGATCCTGCTGAGTCATCATGGAGGGACTCAGACAGGGAGCGGTTTATATGCTCTAGAGGTGAGTCAGTCAGAGAGATCCCTGAGAGAAAGAGAGTGACTTCCAGCTTCCCTAGCTGTGGGCAGAAGCAGAGCCCTGGGAAGAAGTAGAGTGGTGAGTGTGATTTATCCAGTTGCAACAACCGATCTCCGGTTGACAAAGGTAAGGCAGCCTGGAATAGTAAAGAAACTGTTGGAATCAGTGTTGAGGGTAGGGCAGGAACTGACTGCATACATATCTTGGAACATTTGAAACCCATGTAGGGTAGTCTGAGAATGAAGCTATTGAACTGAATAACAACTTATTTTGTTTCCCTGAGCCTGTGCTGTAACAAAGCTCAGGCTTGTGAATAAATCAATGAATGTTCATTTCACCCTTCCAAATGTGTGTTCTGTACCTATGGAAGTCTGAATAGGGATTCCTGGAAAACCTGGTCAGGGTCCCTCGCAACCCCAAAGAAAACAGTGTTTCTCACATTAAAATTCAGTTGGAATGGAGCTAGAAAGGCCAGGACCAGTTCATGTTCCCCTTCTGACTCAAGTATATTTAATAAGCTGAATGCAAGGGAAAGGTTATATAATTAACAAGTATTATATTGTCCTCAGGGAAGTATATTACACACCTGCCAGCATCTAGATGTGCTTTTATTAAAAATCCCACCAACCAAACTGTAACTAAGACCTAACAGATTAAATTTTCATAGAATGTCAATTGGGCCTAAAGAGACTGTGGAGGCAGCATTTACAGCCCCTGGAGGGAGATTGTTGTATCATCACTTAAAGGTGCATGGCCCGTAGCCCAGGAATGTCACGGCAATGACCAAATTAGGAGCCTCTTTTCTATGCTGCTATAATAACAGTGCTTTTGCTGCAAGAGGCAGTGCCATTTTGAAGGCTGGTGCCAGTATGGTAGAAGCAAGAAGGCATTAATTGCATGGACCCACTGCTAACTGCTGGTCCTGCCCCTCCAAAACAGGATCTCTATATCTGAGGGGGTGAAATTAGCCGAGCTAGTAGCAGGGTGCACAGAGCAGTGGTTCTGTGCTTTTTTTTTTTTTTTTGCTGTTGCAGACCCAGGAAGTCAGCAGGCCGGGTGGAGGTGGTAACAGTTGGGTGGGAGGAAGGAGATGGTCATAGTCGGGGGCTGGGGCCCTCGATGTATTCTCCATTTGACAAAGGGAATGCACATGGACATGGAAAAATGTATACGTTGCTATTTACATTTACCTGTGGAGCTGGAAGAGCAAGTGGAAAACTCAAAGATCCCTCCTCACATCAAGACTCGTGTTTGATGAAAGCCCCCCAGCCACAAACACAAACATACACACATAAATTCATCAGAACCCTGTCCAATCCCTCAGATCAAGTCACCTTCTGATTGCCCCCTCACATCACGATCCCTTCTGATCCTCCCACATCAAGATACCTTCCAACCTCTCTCCACATCAAAACCATGTTCAGTCTCCTCTTAAAAATAATCCCCAACCCCACCTCCCACTCCCAATTCTATTCCTGGCTCTTACTAGGGGGGTCCACCGTTTCCAGTCACTCCTGCTTCATTGAAGACTCGGGTTCTAAGTGATGCCCTTACCCCTAGCAGTAGTCTTATGATACTACCTCTAGGAGTCATGAAGCTATATAAAGGCAAATGCCCTGCTCATCCATGGATAGAACAAGAAAATCAGGTTAGAAGGCTGCCTGACCCCTGGTGATAGTACCACGAGACTACCACTAAGGATCACGGGTACCATTTTGAACCTGGCACTTTGGTTTCAAGTTTTATTAACGTTTGATGAATCGCTTATACAAATTTTCTAAGCGATGTACAATTTAAAAGCCACTAGATAGTGGTCTCACGTACATTCACAAAACAAACTACATGGATCAATTAACATTTTAGCAATCGATATAGGGACAAACATGAATAAGGAGGAAAGGGGGGAAAAGTTACAATTTCATTTTCTGTTAGAATTTACATAAAGGGGAAAATACAATAGGGAGGGAAGGGGATTAGTGAGTTTGAAAATCGAAACAAAATGTAAAGGGCCTAAGATATGCCGTATTACACATCAAAAGTGTCTTGAAACAAAAAGGTTTTTAAAATTTTTTTAAAAGATTAAAGATCTTTTTCATTTCTAATATAACTTGGCAGAGAATTCCATAATTTAGGGGCCATAACGGAAAATATATCATTTCTTCTTGTGCCGATGATTCTCAAGGAGGGAATTGTTAGTAGGTTTGAGGAAGATGATCGTAGAGAGCGTGAAGCATTATATGGAATAATCATTCTTGACATAAATTGTGGTTCGTTGAAGATTAGTGTTTTATATACTAAAAATAGAATTTTAAAGTTAATTCGGTGGGAGATGGGAAGCCAATGTGATTTAATCATTAGTGGTGTGACATGATCATATTTTTTCGCTTTGTGGATTAGTTTTATTGCCGTGTTTTGAATTATCTGAAGTCGTCTTTTTTCTTTCTGAGTTATATTAATTAAAAGAGAATTACAGTAATCAATTTTAGATATGATCAAAGAATGGATTAATATATTGACAGATTTAGGATCTAAAAATGTGGAAATTGAGCGGATAAGACCTAATCTATGGAAACAAGATTTAACTATTTCACTGATATGACTGTGAAATGATAAGTCAACGTCAACCACTACTCCGAGAATTTTCAGCTTAGGTACAGATTCTAGAGGGGTACTATCAAGAATGAACGGTGATATTGGTGTTAAGTTTCCTTTCCAGGTAAAAAACATGGTTTTAGATTTTTGAATGTTCAGTGCCAATTTATTACAGTTTAACCAGTCTTTTATTAATTCAAGTTTTTTATTGATGGCTTTTATTTCTTCATTTTTTTCTGGGTTGAAAGGATGTAGGAGTTGAATATCATCTGCATAGGAAAAAGATGTAAAGCCTAGTGATTGCGAGATAGTGAGTAGAGGAGATAGAAAAATGTTAAATAAGAGAGGTGACAGAATAGACCCTTGTGGAACCCCGTAGGTTGAGGAATAATTAGAGGAATAGTCATCATTGAATCTGACTCTAGAGGAACGGTCTGATAGAAAAGAAGTTAATCATTTCAGGACTTGACCACCTATACCTAAAGATTTCAATCGATTTAATAAAAATTCGTGGTCAATGGTATCGAACGCAGCAGACAAATCTAATGAAAAAAGGGCAACAGATTTGTGATGGTCTAAGTAGTAATGGATATTTGTTATAAGACCAATCATCAAATATTCTGTGCTGTGATGTTTTCGAAAACCTGTTTGGTTAGGATGGAGGGCGTTCGAGGATTCGATAAAGTCTGAGAGTTGTTCGAAAACTAGTTTTTCAGTTAGTTTCATTAGAAAAGGTAAGTTGGAAATTGGGCGGTAATTAGAAGTATCATTCTGACTTACTTTAAAATTTTTTAATATTGGTGTGACAATTGAAGTTTTCCAAGAAATGGGAACGGTTGCAGAGAGAAGACTATTTTGGATAAGAGAAAGAATAAAAGGGCCGAAGCAATCAAAAATTTTTTTTAGATAAAATGGGGGGATGATTTCTAGTCAAAAACCCTTTAGATTAATTGATTTAAGGTAACCTTCTATGTCCCCTAAAGATGGTTTTTTGAAGTTAATGCATTTAGCTGTGGGTATGTAGTTAGTTGCATCCTCGGCTGCGGGTTTAATTGTCTTATTACCAGCAAAATTTTATCTGATGGTAGCAATCTTTTGGCAGAAGTAGTCTGCCAATTCCTGTGCTGTTAAAATTGATTTTTGGTTCGTAGTTTTGGTTTTTGTCTCCGGGTTAATGGATTTTAGAATATTGAATAAGACAGACAAATTTTTTGCTTTTTTGAATTTTATTGGCATAATATGTTTTTTTTTGCCTGGGTGATTTTGTTTTTATAGAGAGTGGCCTTTTCACTGAAATGTTGAAGGTTGGATGGTGTTTTGGAGGAGCGCCATTTCCTTTCTAAAGCGCGAAGTTGTGTTTTTAAAAGAGATAGTTCTTCGGAATACCAAGGATTTCTTAGTTTACGAGCGGAAACAGTTTTAGAGATTAGAGGTATTTTAGTGTTCATAATAGATTCAAGGGTGGAATTCCAGAATTGAAGTTGTTCCTCAATAGAATTAAAGTTAAGAAAAGTTGTGGACGAGCAGAAAAACGGTGTGATGTCAGAAGTTTCCAGTTTGGAAAAGTCTCTAAATGAAATCTTTTTGATTTCAGGTGGATGGTTTGAAGATAGAGGTTCTGCAAGATAAAAGTTCAGCGAGATAAAACTATGGTCAGACCACGGTACGGAAAAGATATTTGGAACTGAATGAGAGATATTTTGGGATTTAGGTGTAAAAATCATATCAAGAATATGTTGAGCCGAATGAGTTGGTTCGTGGATCACAGTTTGCAGATCTAATGCTTTGAGGAGATTTAGTGTATCTGAGGTGTTTGGATTGGCAAGATTGTCAAAGTGGATATTGAAATCACCCAATATTACCGGGTAGTTAGAAGCTGAACAAAAATCAAAAATTAAATTATGAAAAGAAGTTAACTTTATGTGGTCTATAGGGGGAGGGATGTAGAGTAGAAGAAGATCAATTTTATGATTTAAATTAATTTTGGCGTGAAGGTATTCAATAACGGAATTATTGGTGGATTGGTCATGTATCTTAATTAAGTTCTTGAGAAAGATAATAGCTAAGCCTCCACCTTTACGATTGTGGCGGTGGTTCCAGACATAATCATAGTTAGGGGGACAGCAAAAAGAAAGGTAAGCTTCCTCACCTTCTGAAAGCCAGGTTTCGGTAATACAAAGGATGTGTAGATTTTGTTGAAGAATAGTGTCCTTTAAAAGGTGATGTTTGCTTTTAAGAGATCTTGAATTAATTAAACCTAATTTGAGAGTAGAGAAATTAGAAGGAGAATATATATGGACTGGCAAAGACGTTTTTAATGTAGGTTCGCTTGGTTGTAAAGTTGGAGTAGGGATAGTTAAGAGAGTATTTAGGGGGTTTCTAGGGGGTCTGTAAGAAAAAGGTCTATGACCCCAATGTACTGGAATATTCTTGTATATAGGAACCATAGTAGAATAACTCTTATTAACCATATATTGGAAATGAAAAAGAAAAATGAAAATATAAAATGTTAGGTGGGCAACTCGTGTGGATTTGAGCCTTAATAGGGATGAAAAGCAATTAACAGAATGTTTTGTAAGGGCGCCCTCGGGAGGCGCACGGAGGAGCGAACTAAGGAGCAGGTCCTGCTCCTTTAGCGTGCTCCTTCGGCGTGCGCCGCAGAGAGTCCAATTAAGTAGGACATGCGCTGACCTGATTGGGGGAGGAGTCCGGCGGCAGAGGAGAGGAGAGGCGAGTAAGCTTGGCTAAAAAAAATAAAAGCAATAAGTACAAATAAAACCAGTAAAAACTATTAAAACAATACAACAAGTAGACAGTACAGCTTGGTGGTGAAGTGTGCAGGAGTGCAGGTGAGGCAAGACCAACTGGGGAGCACTCCTGCTCATCACTAGACACCAAGAACTCCTGGTAAAAGCTAAGTGTGACAGTGGGTTTTTTGTCTATAAGTGGCATCTATAATTAGTATTATTATCAAAAATATAGAAACATGACAGCAGTTAAAGACCAAATGGCCCATCCAATCTGCTCTTACAAAGCAACTTTATTAAAGCTTGATATCCCTCCCCTCCCCCCCCCCCCCCATTTCTATGCATTGATAGCACCCACTATCTACTCCTCTTCCAGAAAAGGCGTTTGACCAGATAGAGTGGAATTATTTGTTTCGCGTGTCAGAGTGACCCTAGCACTCAGGTATTTGTCAATGGTGTCTTATCTAATGGTGTCCCCCTTTTTCTGTGCTACTAAATTAGGATGTCCTTTGTCTTTGTTATTATTTAATTTGGCTTTGGAGGCTTTGGTGAGAGCGGTAAGGGTGTGTAGAGTCATAGAGGGAGTAAGTTGTCTGCGTATGGGATGACTTGATGTTTTTATTTGAAAGCGCAGTCTTTGCCTGATCTGTTTGCCTTGTTGGAACAGTTTTCTGGGGTGTCAGGGCATAAGGGGAAAGGAGGAAAATCAGAGGTTATGCTTCTTAACCTATATACTCACAGGGGTCATATTGGTGGCCTTCCTTTGGTGTTTGGGAATTTGGTATGGTATAACGGTGGAGAACTCTTTGGAGTACCATAGGAGAACCTTGCTTGCAATTGTCTCTGTTGTACTTGACATGATAAGATAGGTTGGAGGTTGTTAAAATGGTATTGGTGCCTAAGATTAATTATATTCTGAGTATGGTGTTTTGGCCAAAAGGCCTGCCTCAGTAGTTTAAAGCTTTAATGAATAGCGTTAATTCAGTCAAGGGAATCAGGGTGATCAGATAAAGTATGATAGCTCCCAAACTCAGAGCTCAATCGGAACACAGTTCATGTCGAGTTGTCCTGTTGTTGTGGAATAAGAGGCACCGATTTTCATCTTAACTCCACCTTCGAGTTCCTGGGATCGCAGATCTGGAACAGTCTACCTGCGACAACTCCACACACACTGCCGTTTCAGGAAAAGATTAAAGACATCTCTATTCCCCCGGTAGGCTCAACTCATCTCGGTCCTCTTCATCCCACAGACTGCCACCCTAAAACTAACCTAACAATGATAAACTCACTTATCTCTAACACTTTATCACAAATGTAACTCATCTTGCTGTAAGCTTCAATGATCCCCTGTTGAAAACTGTGGGTTATTAGAACTTGCATTGTATTGTATCTTTGGGAAATAAATTTGGTTCATCTGGACACCATAGCATCTTCTGGTTTCCGTCCATTCCATTGTTGACTTTGCTGACTTTATATTCTAAGCATCATTAATATATAGTTAGTAGTAAAATTTGTGGGTCGTTTCTCCATTATTATTACTTTGGGGGATGCGTTATAATAATTATAGATTCCCTAAAATCTTTTTTTTTTTTTTTTAAACTCTCTTCCACTGTCATTTTCTCTCTTCCTTGTTATTCTCCTTCTCCAACCATATTCTTTCATTTCTTGCTGTCTCTCTGACGACTCGTACTTAAGAATGCGGTTGCAGCTGAGCAGTATTTCCAGTGGCATAGGCTCCTACACTTCTCCTGTAGCAGATTCAGGAACGATGCACGGCCACATTAAGAACAGTGTGTGGTTGTGCGTGCTGTACCTTAGAGGGAAAACTGGTAGGGACAGTTGGCCCTTTTGTCAGCTGGGAGCAGAGGGAAGCAGCAAGAATCTTAAAATCTACAAGTTCTGAGTTGCATACAAATCCGACTTAAGAATAACTTTAAAAATGTAACTCGTTCTTAACCCAAGGACTGCCTGTAGTCCCATTCAATCTCATACTACCTCTGGCAGCACCTACACAGTATAACTTTTTATATTTTTTTTTGCTATTGTTATGAATGTTTTCCGTGGTGCATTTTGTCTAAACTCGGAAAGGATTTTTATTGCATGTACTAATTTTACGGCTCAGCAAAAGAAGAAGCTGAAAAACAATCAGAGTTGCAATTACATTTATGACATTTTGTCTTCCAACTTTTCTCATGTAGATATAAAACTGAGAAGTATCAAACGATGACAGCCCAAGTTGTCAAGGAGACAGTGTCATGCCTCATTACTAAAAACAGATGTAGTTTTAGATTGTAAAGAGCAAAAAAAAAATGAGATCAAGAACAGCCTCTAAAAATGACTTTAAAATAATATTGAGGGGGAGTATTTTTCTTCCAAAAACCACAGGCCTTGTCATAAAAAGACTTTTTCCCATTTAGTTTCCTCGAAAAATTAGCCTTGCTTATATAAAGCCCTTTTACTGGAGCATCTTCCTTTCAGAATTCTAATCCCATAACCAGTGACTTTCTCACTTTTCTTGATCTCTTAGCTCTTTAACAATTGGTTCATGGTCCAGCTCATGCTGCAGGTCATATCTTGGACATTGTCGTTACTAGCTCATCTTTCTCATAAGAACATAAGAATAGCTTTACTGGGTCAGACCAATCCATCAAGCCCAGTAGCCCATTCTCACGGTGGCCAATCTAGGTCCCTAGTACCAGGCCAAAAACCCATGGAGTAGCTACATTCCAGCATCTGAAAGACTAGCAAGATTCCGGAACCCCAATGAGAGCAACATTATGATGTCAGAGCAGAGATTGTGATGTCATAATGCCCAATTCCACAGTACCTCTGAGCCAACCTCATCAGTCATGTTAAAATGGCTTCATTACACGTAAGCAACCTTATCCCAAGGTGATGTTCTAAGTCACCCTCAATGCCTTGTAACTAGAGGTCTGCACGGGAACGGGGATCGCGGGGATCCCGCGGGTCCCGCGGGGATCCCGCGGGTTCCCCCCCTGGCCCACGGGACTCCCACGGGGACGCCCCCTGGCCCACGGGACTCCCACGGGGATGCCCCCCTGACCCACGGGACTCCCACGGGGACGCCCCCTTGCCCACGGGACTCCCACGGGGATGAAAACAACCTACCTAAATTCTGGCGATGCAAGTCTGGCGTCGCGTCGGGAAATAGCCATGTTGAGCAGTGAGCTCAGCACGTACACAGATGAAAGCCTTGCTTGCTGATTGGTCCGGCGGCCCCGCCCCACCGTGCCGCCGGACCAATCAGCAAGCAAGGCTTTCATCTGTGTACGTGCTGAGCTCACTGCTCAACATGGCTATTTCCCGACGCGGGCATTAGGCTGTTTTTTGTCATTTCGGGTGGGGGATGGCAGCGGCAGCAGCAGCCTGAAAAAGAAATCATCCTGGCCGGGTTCGGTGTCATGCTCCGGAGCTTCTACAGCCTTCCTATCTCCCTCTCCCTTCTACCTGCGGCTCTCTTCGGCAACTTAGCAGCAACGATCGACACAAGCTTCTGGCGTCGGGGCCTACCCTCTGCGAGTCCCGCTTGTTTCAACTTCCTTTTTCCACAAAGGTGGGACTCGTAGAGGGAAGGCCTCGATGTCGGCAGCTTGTCTTGATCACCGCTGCTGACGAGTTGCTTAAGAGAGCCGCGGAGCAGGGGGGTGTTGCCAGGTGCAGGTAGAAGGGAGAGGGCCAGATGCAGGACTCGTGGGTGAGGGAGGAGAAGAGAGAGGGGAGAGAAACAAAAGGAAATATTTCATACTGGGCTGGGCCGGAGTGGAGAGAGGGTGGAAAGATTCTGGCTACAGGGTGCATTAACAAAGGAAAAAGGGGGAAAGCTGAAAATGGAGATAGTGACACAAAGAAGAGAAAGGGTAAGCAGGACCTTCTGAATAAGGATAGAGATACAGAGGGGACATGAAGAGGAGGTGAAATAGAGACATAGAAGTAATGCTGAAAAAGTGTGTGTGGGGGGGGGAGATAAAGACATTGAAAGGGCAAATGGTGAATATGGGGTAAAGACAAGGACAGAGACAAATGAAGATTCTGAAAAAGTGGTGAGATAGGGATATAGGTGAGATGGACACAAAGAAGGGTGATGCTGGAAAATAGGTGGAATGGTAATTCTGACAGACACAGAAGGGAAATGCTGGATCAAGGAGAGATGGGGCTCAGGCTGGATGGAATGAGGAGAAATGCCTTGTTGGCCCGGAACTTCCTCTCCTACGTCAGAATTGACGTCAGGGAGCGGAATGCTGGTCAGCGCGACGCTTCTGCAGGGAAAGCTTGGGACAGCGGTGGCTTGGGGACTATTCCCCGATGGCGGTGGCAGCAAACCGAGTGGCTTGGGGGAGGGCACGGAGAAAGAAAGAAAGGGGGCAGACAGAGAGACAGAAAGAAGGGGGAACAGGGAGACAGAAAGAAAAAGTTGGGGGAGAGAATGAGGTCTGGAGGAGAGGAAACATACAGGAGGCTGAAAGAAAGGAAGAAAGATTGGATGCACAGTCAGAAGAAGAAAGTGCAACCAGAGACTCATGAAATCACCAAACAGCAAAGGTAGGAAAAATGATTTTATTTTCAATTTAGTGATCAAAATGTGTCTGTTTTGAGAATTTATATCTGCTGTCTATATTTTGCACTATGGCTCCCTTTTACTAAACCGCAATATTGTTTTTTAGCGCAGGGAGCCTATGAGCATTGAGAGCAGCGCGAGGCATTCAGCGTAACTCCCTGTGCTAAAACCTACTATTGTGGTTTAGTAAAAAGGGAGGGGGTGTATTTGTCTATTTTTGTATTTTGTTACCGAGGTGACATTGCATAGAGTCATCTGCCTTGGGAAATGTATATGGCAGATATCTTTGTTTTGTGTTCAAAAGAAAAGGAAATGCATTTCTGGTTTTATTTCTACAGTGTTGAAGTACTTGTTGGCCCTTGCTGTGACTGGTGGGGATCCCCAAGCACCGCCAGCAGAGGACCTCCTCTAGAGATGGTCAGAACTCCCCTCCACCAAGCGCAGCAGTCGCTGGCAGCATCCATGAGCCACTGAGGTGCCAGCATCTGTGACTCAGGGACGCTACTGCTGCCTGCCAAGCTTGGCAAAAGGGACCCCAGGCCAACTGCAAAGGAAGTCCTCAGCTGACAGTTTGTGGGTTCTCATCAGCTGAGTATTTATATTTTATATTTACATTAGAGGTTCTGGTAGAAACCCATTTACAAAGTATGTATTCTTCCCAATTAATATTTCCAAATTAATAGTCTCTTTGCTTATTTGTAAATGGGTCTCTACCAGAGCCTTTAATTCAGTAGCATAATTAAATAAAATAACTATTTCTGAAGTTTATAGGGAAGAATGGTGACGGAGGGGATTCCTCGCGGGGACGGGTGGGGACGGAGGGGATTCCTCGCGGGGACGGGTGGGGACGGAGGGGATTCCTCGCGGGGACGGGTGGGGACGGAGGGATTCCTCACGGGGACGGGTGGGGACGGAGGGATTCCTCACGGGGACGGGTGGGGATGGGTGGGATTTTGGCGGGGACGGGTGGGGACGGGTGGGATTTCTGTCCCCGCGCAACTCTCTACTTGTAACAGAGGAGTAACAATAATTTTTCTCGGCCCTCAGAGATGCCACCAGGGGATCAAACGATCATATCCCCCGGCTTTACGCACCTAATCGTCATCGGGTCGGTGCAAAGTGTGAAACAGGTATATCGTTTTTTTTCCGTGTTTTTTTAATATAATTAACTCTTATATTTAAAACAATAAATATTACTGAAGAGTTTTGAAGTGAATACTTAGCTTAACCGGGATGGTAAATGGTGGTTGACAAGGGATAAACAGTATTCACTTCAAAACTCTTCAGTAATATTTATTGTTTTAAATATAAGAGTTAATTATATAAAAAAAAACGGGAAAAAACCGATATACCAGTTTCACACTTTGCACCGACCCGATGACGATTAGGTGCGTAAAGCCGGGGGATATGATCGTTTGATCCCCTGGTGGCATCTCTGAGGGCCGAGAAAAATTATTGTTACTCCTCTGTTACAAGGCATTGAGGGTGACTTAGAACATCACCTTGGGATAAGGTTGATACTGTACCTTGTATAAGACTATTGTTTAAGCCTATCATCCAATTCATTACACGTAAGAACATAAGAATAGCTTTACTGGGTCAGACCAATCCATCAAGCCCAGTAGCCCATTCTCACGGTGGCCAATCCAGGTCACTAGTACCTGGCCCAAACCCAAGGAGTAGCAATATTCCATGCTGCCGATCCAGGGCAAGCAGTGGTTTCCCCCATATCTGGATTGGTAGCGTGTAATATTGCTACTGCTTGAGTTTTGGCCAAGTACTAGTGGTCTGGATTGGCCATAGTCTGTTCATAGCCTAATACAATTTTCTCTTACTTCCCTGCTGTCCTCAGGCCCCTGCCAAAGTTGGTTCGCAATTTACAACTCTTAAATGCAGAAGCTTTCTTTAGTCACTGTGATCCTTTTCCGGCTGAATTCTCTTCCATTTCCCTGCCAGATCAAATCTGTATCTGGGACAAATCTCTTCACAATGCTCTTGCGCTTTCTGCTCTTCTGAACCAGCTTCATCGCTTTGTTCAACTTTGGTTCCATTCGGGACTCTCACTTTATTCCTATCCAGTTTTCTTGTTCTTTAGAACATAAGAACACAAGAATTGCCGCTGCTGGGTGAGACCAGTGGTCCATCATGCCCAGAAGTCCGCTCACGCGGCGGTCCCCAAGTCAAAGACCAGTGCTCTAAATGAGTCCAATCTCACCTGCGTATGTTCCAGTTTAGCAGGAACTTATCCAACTTTGTCTTGAATCCCTTCGTTCAACTCAGCAGCACCTTCCAACTATTCCCTCTTTCAGGCGCATGTTCTTAGACATTCATAGGAATTCCTGTTTTTCTGTTATGGCCAACTACTCTATGGAACCTTTTTTCTAGCTTTTACGCTATTCGCACCCGTGCAGCCACGTAGCTTTTCAAGCGAGACCTTTCTGTTTCCAAGCGCAATCCAAAGTTATTTTGTACTTCACAACGAGCCTGGTGCATTTCCTTTAGATGTTTAAAGTGCTGCAGCGCCATCTACTGGATCGACACTTTCACCCCTGAAGCAGGCTTTCATTTTGAAGCTGAAACACAGACCGTGTCGGGTCCAGGAGCAAAGAAAACGGACTCTGTATTTACGCAGGTGATATGTTTGAATAAATTTCATTGGTTCTATGGTTGATGTGCGTAGTCCATTCCCAACTTGGTTTCTTGTTTTGGACTCTCTTCCATTATACTTTAGGACTGAATGATCCTTCGAGAATTTTAAATCTTGGTTTTTGGCCTTTGGATCCACCACATCATAATTCTCTTAGTTGATTTCATTGGCTTAGAATTTTTCTCTCTATTTCCCGCTTTCTTTTTGTGTTTTCCCTTCTCATTTTTCCTTTGAAACAAAAATTGTAATAATACCTGACCTTCTAATCCAAGGGTAGGGAACTCCGGTCCTCGAGAGCCGTATTCCAGTCGGGTTTTCAGGATTTCCCCAATGAATATGCATGAGATCTATTTGCATGCACTGCTTTCAATGCATATTCATTGGGGAAATCCTGAAAACCCGACTGGAATACGGCTCTCGAGGACCGGAGTTCCCTACCCCTGTTCTAATCCTTGTTGTATTTTGTTGTTCATGTTGTGTCCTTTGTTATTGTATTTGTTTATTTTATTTTA
This sequence comes from Geotrypetes seraphini, assembly GCF_902459505.1. NCBI lineage: Eukaryota > Metazoa > Chordata > Amphibia > Gymnophiona > Dermophiidae > Geotrypetes > Geotrypetes seraphini. Next base: position 19,069,020 of record NC_047085.1, read on the forward strand.
TAATATCATTTCCACCCCTTTGATTTTATTGTAAACCGTCTAAGACTAAACTTCTGTTTATATTTTACAGTACCATATATACTTGAATATAAGCCAACTCGAATATAAACTGAGGTAACCTTTCTCCCCCCCCCAAAAAAAAAAAGGAGGAAAAAAGGTTGACTTGAATATAAACTGGGGGGGGTTAATATTCAAGTGTCCTGCCCTGCCAGGCTCTGCACCCAATCCCTCTCCCTCCCTGCACTATACTCTGTCCCCTCTCCATCCCTCCTGATATCTTGCAAGCCTCTGCCGAGCCTGTCGTATGACCTGGTGGGCCAGGGCAGGAGGGATCCCTCCCACCTCCTGTCCTGGCTGATTCTGACAACTTTTACCTCCATACCATATTCTCCAAGTACCTTTCAAATCCCTGGAGGTCCAGTGATATAACAGGGCAGGAGCAAACTTTCTGTGCTCCTGCCCTTTCCAGAACCACTAACTGAATGGCTGCCGTGAGTTCTCACGAGTACCCTTGCTATTTGGACATACTGCAGTCTAGGATGTCTAAATTCCGCCTTTTGAAAATTGTGATATAGACCTTTTGGCAGATGTACAATATTTTTGGTCAATTTGAGACACCCATCTGCTTCAAAAATGAGGGCCATAACATGTTGATTTGCATACTTTTTTCATTCTCATGCTAACATCTTTCTGGTCAGCAAGGAAATCCTACATTCCTTGCTGTTTTTAGCACATAGGCCAATAGTTTTCATACAGCTGATCTTACTATTAGCTTTAATTTCTATGAGGTACATAATCGAAATGGAAATCCGTCTAAAAACCCGCCTAATTCGGCACTTGGACGATCAAAAAGACAGGTTGTCCAAGTGCTGATAATCGAAACGGGTTTTAGATGTATCTAAAAACAGCTTAGGCCTTTTCAGTGCTGCTGTACGCCCAGAGTGAAAAGGGGCGTTTTTGAAGGAGTGGTTAGGGCGGGAGATAAGCAGGATGTGGGCCAACCTAGAATTGGTCATCCTTCAGCGATAATCGAAAGTTCAACAAGACTTCCTAGATGGAACGTATACTTTGTGAGTTAGGCGGTCCAAAGTGACCAAATAACCACTGTAGGGACAAAGTAAAGACCCTCACACACTTCTCCAGTAATCACTGACCCTCCCCCCCCCACACACAAAAAGTACATACCTGCCTCCAGAACATTAGCACTTGGCATTGGGAAGCCTAGTAGAGCTGCACAGAGGTGGTTTAAGTAATCTGGGGGGTGGGCTAGTGAACCATAGAGAGGAAGACCCAGGCCCATAAGCCACTCTAACCACTACATTCATGGTGAAACATGTGCACCCACCAAAACCTCCCCAAAACCCTACTGTACTGCCATATAGGTGGCACCTGCAGCTATAAGGGCTATTGGGGTGGTAGACAGGTAGATATAGTGGGTTTTAGGGGGCTCACCATGACCTATAAGGTTCTGGTGAGATGTTTATGTGGCACCCTTTTTGTGACGTCCTCAGCAGTGCCCTGTAAGGTACTACACTACTGTGTTTCCATGTCTAGCTGTCAAGTCCATCATTTCACTGACCCCCTCCCACGTCCAAAAGGTCTTGTCCTAGGCATTTTTGGTTTGAACAATTTTTTGGACGAGAATGGGGTATATCGATAGATGACTAAGCGGTCTGGGCGATCGAACGGCTGGACGTGCAAGCAGATGATTGCCGAAAAAGAAAATATTTTGGACGTATTTTTCGAGAATGGACTTTGGATGTGTCCAACTTTGGGCGACTAGCGACTTAGGCCCAAAATGGACTTAGATGTTTGTTTTGATTATGCCCCACCACGTCTCTTTGCTGAGAGATCATCTTTTAACATATATATGAAATGATATAGGGCGCTTGGAATCAACACCTGTATTTTCCGCCTTGCTGGGACAGACCGAAGGTCCATCAACCCCACTATCTTGTTTCCAACAGTGGCCAATCCAGGTCACAAATACCTGGCAGAGTCTCAAGAGTGAAGCAGATTTTGGGCTTCTTTTACAAAGCCACGCTAAGGCCTTTGGAGCAGACGGTAGATTTCTGGCTAATCCGGTGCGTGCGATAAAACCGCTAACGCGGCTTTGTAAAAGGAGCCTTTTATGCTGCTTATCCTTTTGGAAACAAACTGTTCTATGTTCATTTTTTACGATTGTTTAGTAAAGACTTGACGTCCTGCACATCATCACTGCAGTTTCTGTTCTTTGCTTATCCAAGACATACAGTAAGTAGTGGTTCTGTCAAGTCCATCTTAAATATTGGCTTATGGGATTTTCTTATAGGATCTTGTCCAAACCTTTTTTAAGCCCGGCCACTTCGTGTACCTTGGCCCATCAGAGCGCATGCTGGAATATCAGTAAGGGACTAGGCCAAGGGTGGGCAACTCCGGTCCTCAAGGGCCAGAATCCAGTCAGGATTTCCCCATCGAATATGTATTGAAAGCAGCACATGCAAATAGATCTCATGCATATTCATTGTGGAAATCCTGAAAACCCGACTGGATTCCGGCCCTCGAGGACCGGAGTTGCCCACCCCTGGACTAGACCCTAGGGCCCCTTTTCGTTATGCGTTTCTGTGACATCCTCGTTCATGCTGTCTTGACATGCCTGTTTGCTCTGTGCTTTTTTTTTTTTTTTTTTTTGCACTTGAAGCTAATTATAGTAACAGAGCACGCCAATTCCCCTTGGTCTGGCACAAACTGATCGCGTAGGTGACGGTTCCCCTCTGTGTCTCTAACACAGTCACTTTAGCTGTTACTATACCAAATGGCATTAAAGCTATGCCGTGTACGTGCCGGCGGAGTTGCTTTCTACAGGGTTTGGCTGTTGTGGAAAAACTAGTTGACCAGTTGTCAAGACACAGCTCTTTGGCTCGGCAGAATCCAAGCGAAAGTTCAGCTTGTGCATAATTACTTCCGAATAGAACCCTAAAGATTTCTTGATGATGTTTTTATACCTTGAAAAGGAGTTATGGGAACAAATGAGCACATCTGTCAGCACAAATACCGTACGGTGGCAAATTAGTTGAAATGTTGCCTGAGAAGGAAGAGTCGCGCATATTCCTTGAAATAAAAATGCTGACTGTTGCTTGTTTTAAGTAATGCAGATTAGGCCTGAAGAATAACACAAAAACCCACGAGATCCCGCAGGCTTGTTATAGTTCTGCTGCATGGATCACCTTCTTCGCTGTGATTATATTCAATTGGAAGAAGAAATACATTTCCTGCAAAACGTTTCAGCTCGCTTTCAAATATGAATGGCATGAAATTTGTCTGGTATTTTCTTTTCTATTCAGGATGGATTGCAAAATCAAATTTATTTTCTCTCTCTCTCTCTTGGAGTATCTTTTCTGTTAAGTTGCTCCTCTTCCTGGCAAAGTGTTTGCATCATCTTCATGTGTCCATCTACCAAAAGTCATGGTTTTTTTTCTACTGACGGGCATAAGTCAGTGAGCTGGCAACAGGAAAATCCCGCACTGTATCGGGACCATCCCCAAGCATTGGGCAGACCAAAAGGTGTCGTGAGGCCCACCTCTGACTACAATAGCAGGTCTCAGGTTAGGTAGAGTATCCTGATTGAATTTTTTCTAAAGTAAAATTGCTCGGTTAAGATCTAATTTCGGTTCACTAATTGAAAATGATATAAGTGTAATGATGCAATTGGTGGAGGGTTCAAGAGCAGATATGAACTGGTCGGTGGCAAGTCAACTCAGCGCAAGACAATTGAGCACGGCGACAATTGCGCTCATGACAACTTAGCTCAGGACAATTGTGCGCAGCGAACTACAACACAGGCGCAGGAAATTTTAACAACACAATCACGCGCAAGACGTTCACGTAAGGATGTAAGGAACGTCATTGTCATACGTGACTGCATTTTGTAAGTGCATTTTTATCACTATGGTTACCTAGCCTCTTTGTGCTGAGAATATGAGTCACGGGAATGCATTTTCGTTGGCTCCGAATATGAGTCACGTGAATGCATTTTCGTTGCTTTGGTTACGTTGGCTCCTTTTATATGTGCTGAGAACAGCCCGCCCTTCTTTCGCTGCCTGACTGTGTCTGTTATAGGTAAAGGTCTAGTCTCGCTAGAACTTTCTCTGTAACAGGTATTTGTCTTGCGCGGATTTCACTCGCCCCTGGTGAGAGCAGCATTACTTCCAAACTTCATTTGCAGGCTGTCACCATTTATGGATTTAAATAACAGACAAGTAGAATTTAAATAGTATTCTTGCTGGAATTGGGAGCCAGTGTGAGTCGAGGTAGGCCTCGGTGATGGGGTCGCATTTTCTTGGTGAATAGATTAGTCCAAAAGAAAACATGGCGGGGAGGGTGTAGATGGGCTGGAGTGAGCTTTGACGGAGACTTCAGCAGTTGGAACCTAAGAACAGTACCAGACAGAGCTTTAAATTTTTGCCCAGAAATAGATAAGAAGAAGAAGAAGAAAAAAAAACCCAACAATTTTTTAGATTGAATCAGGTTGGGCAGACTAGATGGACCATTCGGGTCTTTATCTGCCGTCATCTACTATGTTACTATGCTACTGTATATGTAATATAAATATTTTAAAAATAAATTATTATTTTTTCAAAAAGTATAATATCTTAAAATTACTCAGTAGAACATTTAAAACAAATGAGGAAGAATATTTTTTTCATTAACCCCCATCCTTTACAAAGCCGCACTAGTGTTTTTAGCACTGGCCGCATCGGTAACAGCTTGGACGCTCATGGGAATTCTGTTACCGCGGTGGCTGGTGCTAAAAATGCTAGCACAGATTTGTAAAGGAGGGGGTTAGTGCATAGCTGAACCCTGGGACTCATTGCCAGAAGGTGCGGTCAAAGCAGTTAGCCTAGCTGAGTTTTATAAAAAATTTGAACAAATTCTTGGAAGAAAAGTTCATACACCAGTGGTTCCCAAACTTGGTCCTAGAGGCACCCCTGTCACTCAGGCTTTCAGGACCTCCACAATGAATATTCCTGCGAGAGTTTTCCATACCAAGGAGGCGGTGCATGCTAATCTTTCTTATGAATATTCATTATGGATGACCTGACAATTTGACAGGCTGGGGTGCCTCCAGGACCAGGTTTGGGGGTAAGTAGCATAGGGCTCTGGAATGCGTTGCCAGAAGATGTGGTTTCAAGAAAGGTTTAGACAAGTTCCTGGAGAAAAAGTCCATAGTCTTGTTATTGAGAAAGACATGGGGGAAGCCACTGCTTGCCCCTGTATTGGTAGCATGGAATATTGCTACACCTTGGGTTTTCGCCAGGTACTAGTGACCTGGATTGGCCACCGTGAGAACAGGCCACTGGGCTTGATGGACCCAGTAAGGCTATTCTTATGTTCTAACTGTGATAGTGAGTCCTGGTGTGGCAAATGTGATGCAGCCCATAGGAATTAAATGGGCGGTGTTGCATTTGCCAAGCAGAAATCACTACCACAGCTTTGTAAAAGGGGCCCATAGAATGCTGCTCCTTGTGACCTTGGGCAAGTCACTTAATCCTCCACCGGGACAGATAGGGAAAATGCTTGAAGTACCTGTATATAAACCACTTTGAGTGCAGTTGTATAGCTACAAAAAGGCGGTATACAGGTCCCAATTTCTTTTCCCTTGTGACTAGGGTTGACCAGGTTTGAAAACCTAGGCTGGATGGACCTTGGGTCTAACACAGCATGGCAATACTGAACTCTGTCCCCACCCCCACCACCTTCTGTAACTTTCCCCTCATGCATCTGTAATTCGCTGAATGTCCAGCCTCTTTCGATGTTGAACCGCCTAGAAGTCGTCTGACTATCGCGGTACAGAAAAATAAAGTTATTATTAAGGGTAGCTATTAGGTATACAGATATGTTTTATCTGTTTACATATAATCTATATATATAAAATCAGATGTATGTATGTATGTGCCGCGATCACACAAAAACGGCTTGACCGATTTGAACGAACCTTGGTATGCAGATCCCTCACTACCTGGGGTGATATGTTCTGGGGGTCTCTCGGCCCACAACTCTATGTTGCTTGCTCAAGGGTGGGTTCACCCAAGAATTTATATGTTCTTGCTCCAGGAGGTGAAACTAAAATTGTTGTTTATAATCAAGTTTTGTGTTAGTTGTATTGTATTCATTTTGTCAAATATTTCACATTATAATTTGAATATTGTACTTTTTATAAAGCTGTAAAAAAATAATTTATTTCACCACTATAAACTATCTTTATTTGAATCCATTTACAGTGTTATTGCTATAATTAAATACCCGTGCAACGCCGGGGCATCAGCTAGTGGAAAATAATAACAGACACATTTCAATCCTTGACCCCTCTATGCAGGTAAAAAGTACATTGTGATGGAACAATGCATTTATTTTTAGCTGTACACAAGCCCCCTAATTTTAGAAACTACCAAGCGCTCCTTTATACTTACGCTCTCTTTTACAAAACCACAAAAGCGGTTTCTAGCACCAGCCGGCACGCTGAATGCTCGGCGCTGCTCCCGACTCTCATAGGAACTCTTATGAGTGTTGGAGCAGCGCCGAGCATTCAGCACGCCAGCTGGCGCAAAAAAAAACCACTTTCGCAGTTTTGTAAAGGGGTTAGTATGCAAAGTTATAGAATAAGAGCGGCTTCACATATGACATATTTTATTTATTTACGTATTTATGAATTAAAACGTACTATACCAGTGTGTTTTATTTTATTCATTTAAAAATTTATATGCTGTCAGTTATTCTTGGGGGATTTAATTTGACAATCAATAAATATATAAAAATAAAAATTTATATACTGTCTAAAAAATTACATGGTTTGCAAAAATAAAACATACATAAAATGAACATCACAGAATTTAAAAAAAAAAAACTTTACCCTTAATTAAAAAAGTATTCTTTATTGAATTTCAAATTTTTATGATAACACAGTCATATTGAAAACAACAGTATCCATAGTTATACATTCCTAATATAGTACAGTAAAAAAAAAAAAACCCAAAAGGACAACATAATAATATACAGTATTCCTATTTCCACTGTACTTTAGTCCACAATAACACTGCACAACAAAGTTTTTGCTTCCTGAACACTGCTGGGTGTTTCTTATAGAATTTTGGGTGCTGATCATGAATATTACATCAAAAATTACCCATCACGTACCATTTCAGAGAAATCTTCAATTTTGTCGTGATTTTTTCTTATATTTGGATGCAAACAATTTTTTCTCCCATAAGTGTCTTATCAACAACGGTTTGTGCCGCCTGGGTATGTCCATGCATAAAATCTAGCCAGGTTGGAAGCTGTTTTATGGAAGATGACATCCTGGGCATGTCTGGGCAGGTCTGAACGAGCTTGCGCTGTCTCACCATGCTATAATGGTGGCTTCCATACACCGATCCTGCTCATTTGGTTAATATAGATAGTCCGTGTGTGTATATAGTATCAGTATAGTAAAGTATAGTAGTATAGTAGCTGTAGCAATATAACAGTAAGTAAGCTTGATGCTATAGACGTTTTGGTGTCGGGCAATATGTCTCGTCGGTGTCGTAACAGCCGCGACACATTCTGCTATATCTGTGGGGAATATACACTTACGCCTCAGAGACGTTCGATGACTGCCCTTGTAAAGAAAGCCTATCATCTGTATTTTGGCTGCAAAATAGGTGATCAAGACAAGCAATGGGCGCCTCACATTTGCTGTGCGACATGTGCTGTTAGTCTGAGAGCCTGGCTCAGAGGTACTCGAAAGACGATGCCATTTGCTGTTCCGATGATATGGCGAGAACAGAAAGACCATGTGACGGACTGTTATTTCTGTTTGACTAATGTGTCTGGTTTCTCTGCCAAAAACAAGAAGTCAATTGAATATCCTAATCTGCCTTCAGCAATGAGACCCATGCCACATGATGACAGTCTTCCAGTTCCGAAACCACCAGAGGATTGGACCTTAGACGAACCAGATGAAGAAACTGCAGTGCAGGGTTCTAACAGTGACATTGACCCGGATTTTGAACCATCCTCATCAGGCGATCCACATCTGATAACACAGTCCGAATTGAACGATTTGGTCAGAGATTTGGGTCTGTCAAAAGCAAAAGCTGAGCTGCTAGGTTCGAGACTGCAGGAATGGTGTTTGCTATCACCAGGTACGAAAATTTCTGTGTTTCGAGACCGGCATCATGATATAACCAAATTTTTTGCACAAGTCGACAGTCTCTGTTTCTGTTGTGACATTGAAGGATTGTTCTCGGTCTTTGGTTGTGATCACAACCCGGAAGAGTGGCGTCTTTTCATTGATTCGTCAATGTTAAGCCTGAAAGCTGTTCTGTTGCACAATGGCAACGTTTATCCTTCAGTACCTGTTGGCTATGCAGCACATATGAAAGAAACATATGAGAATATGGAAATGTTACTAAAGTATGTCCAGTATACCAGGTATAACTGGAATATCTGTGGAGACCTCAAAGTCGTTGCTCTGTTACTAGGACTGCAGCTTGGCTATACAAAGTACTGCTGTTTCATCTGCGAATGGGACAGCCGAGACAGAGAGTCGCACTATTCTAGAAAGAACTGGCCACTCCGTAAAAAGTTAGTTCCAGGACAGAAAAATGTAGCACATGAATCGCTTGTTGACCCGACAAAGATATTTTTGCCTCCTCTTCACATTAAACTGGGACTCATGAAGAATTTTGTGAAAGCAATGAACAAGGAAGGGGAAGGTTTTCGTTATTTAAGACAGATGTTCCCAAGAATAACTGATGCCAAGATCAAAGAGGGTATTTTTGTTGGCCCCCAGATCAGACATGTTATGAGTGACAAGCGATTTGAAGATCTGTTAGTTGGGCCGGAAAAAATTGGCTGGAAAGCCTTGAAAGACGTTGTTGACAATTTTCTGGGCAATTACAGAGCCCCAAACTACATTCAGCTGGTAGACAAACTTCTCAAAGCATACAAGAGAATGAAGTGCAATATGTCACTCAAGATTCATTTCCTCCATTCACACTTGGACTTCTTCCCCGCAAATCTCGGTGCTGTGAGTGACGAGCACGGTGAAAGGTTTCATCAAGACATAGCTACGATGGAGAAACGATACCAGGGCAATTGGAATCCGTCAATGCTTGCCGACTATTGTTGGATGCTACAACGTGATGCACCAGACACTGAATATAAAAGAAACTCAGGAGCAAAACACTTTTAATTCTGTTTCATTTAGTCGCTTGTGCGAAACGTAAACTTGACTATATATTTTATTGTCAGTAAACATAAAAATGTCTATTTCTCATAGTTCTTACGTGATGCAGTAAAACCAAAACCATATTTGAGCATACCAAGTTGGTACCTGTCATAATCACCAAAAACTTTTCAGGAATCAAGACTTAACCAAAAAATTGTTGTGCAGTGTAATTGGAGAAGGAGTTTTCACAAAATTGGAGAACTATTACTTCATCATATAATTTAGGAATAAAGAAAGACAACCTGAAAAAGACCCCAAATTCCTAACTATGAGCGAAACTCTTGTCTATTGGTAGAGGTGCTTGCTATCACCACGCCGTTATCCACCACCCCATTATTCACAATAAATCTAGATACCGCCTTGAACCGCAAGGTAATGGCGGAATAGAAATCTCTAATGTAATGTAATGTAATAACTGTGTAGAGTCAAAGAAAATGTATCTAATGCCTTTAAAGTTAATAGAAAAGTTGCTCCCAACTTTAGAACCTGGGGTCTCAAAAGCAAAAACTGTTTCCTCTTTTTTTTCTGTTATTCGGGACACATCTGGATACATTCTAACTTTTTGATTTGGAAATGTAACATCTATATACTTGAAGAACGTTTTTTTTTTTTTTTCAATCATCTTTATTGAACAGAAAGAAGAACAGCACAGTCTGGAAAACAAAAGGCTAATTGAACAATGAACGTAACCACACTAGTCCGTTCTCACTCTGATGCAATACATCTAATTGTGGTTCTTGCTGGTCTTCCGGAGTTTTCTTCTTTCCCAAGGAAATATAGTAAATTTTTGAAATGGGCGGGAAAGAATTTTGTGGGACTTTCAAAACCTCCAGACGATAACACTTAAACATTTCTAACGGGGAGACAGTAGGTGATTTAGGAAAATGAATCAACCTTAAGTTCTGTCTTCTCGTCATATTTTCCAAAATTTCCATCTTGCAATTAATATTCCCATTTTCCTTTACTAGGAGCTGATTTTGTGCTCCCAAAATTTCAAGCTTTTTTTTCCCCGATCCAATGCTTTGTTTTCTAATTTGCCCACTCTCCGTTGCAAAGATAAAGGGATCCTTTTACGACGGCGCGTTAGCGGTTTAATGCGCGTAATAGCGTGCGCTAAACCGCCAGCCGCGCTAGCCGCGACCGCCTCCTCTTGAGCAGGCGGTAGTTTTCCAGCTAGCGCGGGGGTCAGCGCATGATTAAAAGTCCCGCACGATAAAACCGCTAACGCGGCTTCATAAAAGGAGCCCAAAGTCTCAGATAGTACCCCAGAACAGTTATTTATTTATTTATCTATACCCTCCTCCCGGGGGAGCTCAGAACGGTTTACATGCATTTATTCAGGTACTCAAGCAGTTTTCCCTGTTTGGCTCACAATCTATCTAACGTGCCTGGGGCAATGGGGGGGATTAAGTGACTTGCCCAGGGTCACAAGGAGCAGCGTGGGTTTGAACCCACAACCTCAGGGTGCGGAGGCTGTAGCTTTAACCACTGCGCCACACTCTCATTTGAGTTCCCGGAGACACTTGCAGGTTGGAAAGAGCTTCCCAAATTGAATTTAAATCAACAAACGGGGTTACAGACTATTTGAATTCCTTATCATTGAGCTCCACAGTACCTGAAGGTAAATTTACCGATGACGACTTATGCAACCCTTCCACCAATTCCAAGGCTTCCTGCGGCAGCCGAGATAACAAGTTAAAATGCTTTCTTTTTAAAGGTGCTTTGGACGGCTAATTTTTTATAGTTAGGTCACACTTTTTTAATTCCAGCTTTTTGATTTTTATTTTTTAATCCCTCTCTATTGTTATATCCCTTACTCGTCTCATTCGCTATTATACATTGTATTTCTACCCCCACTTCCCATTTTGGTCCTGTTTATGTTATGTGATTTATCTATGTTATTTGTACTGACTCCCTGACTTTGGTGAAGTATTATTTTTTTGATTTGTTCATCACTTTGTATTAAGATCAAGCGATTCATCAAATTTTAAATAAAACTCTTCCGGCAATAAGCTGGTCTCCTCGAAAGAACTGTGAGGAGTCTCCAAAACCAGCTCCACTTCGCGCCGAGGTCTCGTCTGGCTCTCCTTTGGGTCCCCATTCGACGAACGCGTCCATTGGGCCAGGTAACTGTTGTTGCGGCCCGGGTTCCAAAGGGAAAACCCGGGTCTTTGATTTCCTTTTGACCATTGCTAATAACGGGCACCGCAGCGTTCAGCCGAACGCAATCAGGCCACCATCTTGGTTAGACTCCTCCTCCTCTTTACCTTTAATTAAATCCTTCTGCTCCAAAATCAACAAAACACATCCCAGGAGTGTTGTAACAAAGAGCTGAGTTTTCAACTGTTTCTTACAATGTGACCTATTTGAGCACCGTCGTAAGTGCCCCACCAAAGCATTCCACAACTTAACACCAGCAATGCAGAAAATCATCTGAAAACTTGGCTATTCTCAAAAATGTGATACTTCCTCCTCTTTGTTATACTAAGTCCCTCTAAACCAGTGGTTTTCAACCTTTTTACACCTATGGACCGGCAGAAATAAAATAATTATTCTGTGGACCGGCATCGGTCCTTGGACCGGCAGTTGAAGAACACTGGGCTAAGTCGTGGGCCAGACCCCGCCCATCTCCACCCCAGACCCCGCCCCCATAATAGTACTAATTGCACCTTGCACGTCCCGTGCCTCATCTGGAAGCCTTCCCTCTGACGTTACAACGTCGGAGAGTAGGCTTCCGGTTCAGGCGCAGGATGCCCGTAGAAGCCGTGGCCCGTGGCTTTGTGCACTGAATCAGTGAGGAAGAGGGAGCTGGCTCGAAGATAACGCCACATCGATCGTACCGTGGACCGGCGGTTGAAGAACACTGTTTTGGGCCTGATGGCCCTGTGGACCGGCAGGAAATTTCTGTGGACCGGCACTGGTCCATGGACCGGTAATTGAAGAACACTGCTCTAAACTTTCTCTACACTGTCCTGTATCCCTCATTGGAGTTCCTTCTCTATACCATTTCCTGTAAACCGTGCCGAGCTCTACGATTGTGGAGATGATGCAGTATACAAACTTAAAGGTTTAGTTTACTTTACTGTTGGCATATCTCCCCTGCACTGTCGAGTCTAGTAACGTTCGATTTTCAAATCTCAAAGATCTATTTGGCTGATAAGGAACCACAACTTGGCAAAAATGCCATGGCGTTTGAGGGTAAATAATCTGATGAACCACATACGTAAATCACCTTATGCTGAGCCCAAAATGCTACTGGCAGCCAATGCAATTTCTTTAAAACTGGCATAATATGTGCCATCCTATCAACACTCATAGCCAGTCTAGCTGCAACATTGTGTACTAACTACAATGCTCTCTCGCCTTTGAAAAACCGAGACAGAGAGCGTTACAATAGTCCAATCTTGACAAATCCATCTACTGAACAACAGTTCCAAAGTCTGATGGGGTATATGTCCTATCACGGGGATGGGAGATTCCCCATAAAATCACTCCTAGGAAGGGTTCATGCAGTAAGATAACCTGGATTTGAGGGTAGCCTTTTAGAACTTGGGTTGAATAGCAGTGATCCCTGTGTTTGGGAGGTGGTGGCAGGGATAGGCTACCCAATATACCCCCTGCGGCTTGAGTGTCCTGAGAGTTGGAAAAGACTGTTGAGTGCGTAATACATTACTGAACTAATTTGCATGCGACTGAAAAGTAATAAAGAGGGCTGTTCAGAAGTGGAGAAAGGACTCCCAGAGGCTCTAATTCGAGCCCTAAGGGGGAGGGGGAGATGATTCCTCTCCCTCAGCCTTTGGAAGTCTGAGGATGGTTTTGTTATAACAGAAGTAGTATCTCACCCTGATTGTACAGGGAGACAGATTATAGAACTCCTGGGAGATGCAGCACTATGCAAGAAAGAAGAGACAGGTTGTGCACCCTCTCCAAGGTAGAGAGAATGAGAGGGCATTCTCTAAAGTGAAAAGGGGATAGATTCCGTACAAACGTAAGGAAGTTCTTCTTCACCCAGAGAGTGGTGGAAAACTGGAACGCTCTTCCGAGGCTGTTATAAGGGAAAACACCCTCCAGGGATTCAAGAAAGGTACGCAGGTAAGGCTAGTCTTAGTTAGGGCACTGGTCTTTGACCTAAGGGCTGCCACGTGAGTGGACTGCTGGGCACGAGGAATTTTGAAGGCAATCCTCAGGTGGGGAGGGGGGAAGGCTGTCTTCAGCCTAACCCTAGTAAGCTGCCAGTGACCGGAATGGAATATAATGCACAGAAGAAAAAGAACTCCAATAAAAAATAGAAAAATAGTATTCAAACACATTACAGGGAATGTCATCCATCCCCATCTACTCTAGCCAGAATCAATTTCCATAAGTCTGTTGGAAAAGCCGCCAGGCCTTTACAGGCTCTCTTAAATTGTTTCAGAGATAATTCTCCTCTAATGGTGAGTGGAAGCAGATTCCATACAGCAGAGGACATAAAGAAAAACTTACTAATTGGACTGAATGAGGGCCTGGTAGAACCAGCTGGTGATCATTAAAAGATCGAAGCAGATGAGCAGGCAAATAGGGGATTGTATGGGATGATAAATAAGCAGGAGTGCCTACAGGATGCACTTTAAAAGTCATCAACAAAAAGTTGAAATGGAATCTGAAAGCTGACAGGCAGCCAGTGATGCTGTTTCAGAAGAAGAGATGCACAAAACGTGGTCGCTAAGGCCGTGCGGTTCGCTTTGGGCCGATTCTGAAACAGCGACCGATGTTCCAACAAGTACGCATGTATATGTATATGCTCTTATACAGTACTCCCCCGATATTTGCGGGGGTTCCGTTCCAGGAACCCCCATGAATGCTGAAAAACCGCGAATACGGTTTTTAGCGGGGGGAGACACAAGAGGGCAGCCGGAGAGGCAGGAGAAAGCAGCCGGAGCGCCGGCAAGTGAAGGAAATCACTCGCGGTATGCTCCGACCACCTCTTCCTGCATTAAAGTCAGGCCTCACCAATCAGGAGCTGTATGTCAAAGCAGCTGCTGATTGGTGAGGCCCAACTTTAGTGCAGGAAGAGGCGGTCGGAGCATACCGCGAGTGATTTCCTTCACTCGCCGATGCACTGGCTGCCCTCTCCTGCCCAGTCATTCGCGGTCGGAAAATACCGTGAATGACTGGGACTGCGAATCGCCGACCGCGAATGACCGGGGGAGCACTGTATTATATATATTGTTTACATTCATTTCTATCCAGCTGTATCTATCATCTCTCTCCACTTGGGTCAGTTTCTGACTTGAAACATGTATTTCTGACCTCTAGTTCACCTTTAGAGATAGAGATAGTTTCCACAGATACATCATGCTCATAGAACTGAGGCCTATGCCCGCCTACCCTGCCCCTCATCCCACCCATCCACCCTTAGGCTCACATTACACTTATACACCCACAAATACAAATTAACACTAATTAAGGCTTCCACTACCAATCCTTATCAAACTACCTCTTCACCATTCACTCACTTCACCCATCTACTACTGAAATAAATAACACAACCTCAAACTTGACCTTACGCAAGTACACAAATTAGCTTTGAAGTAGGCTGGAAGAGGATCAAGAGCAATGTTAGGAAATTCTACTTTACGGAGAGGGTGGTGGATGCCTGGAATGCACTCCCGAGAGAGGTGGTGGAGAGGAAAACGGTAGCAGAGTTCAAAAAAGCGTGGGAAGAACACAGAGGATCTAGAATCAGAAAATAATAGTAAATATTGAAGAACTAAGGCCAGTACTGGGCAGACTTCCACGGTCTGTGTCTGTATATGGCCGTTTGGGGGAGGATGGGCTGGGGAGGGCTTCAATGACTGGGAGGGTGTAGATGGGCTGGAGTAGGTTTTGACAGTACCGGGTACAGCAGGGGTGTCCAACCTGCAGCCCCGTGAAGTATTTTATGCGGCCCCGGTTGAGGGCGATGCAGTGTTTTCCTCTGCTGCCCCCGGGTGTTTACTGTCTTGCCGGCTCTCTCCTCTGTCTTGCTGCAGCGTTTGTGCGTCCCCATAAACATTTTTTTTGGCCAGTTCTGCCCAGGGAAGCCAAAAGGTTGCATTCTTGCCCAGAAATAGCTAAGAAGAAAAAAATTAAAAAATTAAGATTGAATGAGGTTGGGCAAACTGGGTCTTTATCTGCCTTAAGAGTATCACAACAGAGATACAGACCAAAGGCTCTGTAACCTAAGCCTAGCCACCATGGTCATCCATAATTACACTGCCTTCATAATACCAGTGCCACCATCTCTGCTTTCCTATTTCATGCCAATTGCTCTCCTTGCCAGCATGTATTCCTCCATCCCAGTCATCACAGGCCAGGGTAGATAGGGTGACCTGAGTCATCTTCCCTGCAGCAAATCAGTAGCACATAGACCCTGCTATCTTAGGCCTATCCCCATCACCCCCCCATCATCTCCCCCCCAATATCCTCAAAAATACACTGGCAAATGCATGGTCTGTAAACAATAAAGACATTATACTTAACTATCTCCTTGTAGACAATAACTGGGACATCTTCCTAATTACCAAAACCTGGCTTAAAGACAATGACAGAGCTACCTTGGGTATGCTTTGCCCACCAGGTTACCATAGTTTGTTCATGCACCATCACTAGAGGTGGAGGAATAGCCACCATCATTGTCCAGCCTCAACCCAAGATTGATAGACACCATCACGCTAGAGTGCCTCACCTTCTCGATGGGTCACAACAGAGATCTAACCTTTACCTTCATATAAAGGGCACCGCACTCTCCAATGGCTGTCTTAGATGACCTGCTAGCCATCCTTAGCAAACTGGTCATCACATACAACCGGGTCATCATACTTGGAGACTTTAACTTCGCAAGCTACCCAAACGAGACCGGATCCCCGGTAGACTTCATCACTTCACTATTGGACCTAGGCTTCCAGCAAATGGTCCCCTTGCCAACTCACTCTTCGGGCCACATCCTAGACTTAATCTTTATTCAAAAAGATACTCCTGACTGCACCACCAAACCAGGGCCCTGGTCTGATCACAATTTAATCACATACACAATGAATAAACCGTCAACCAGGAAGCAAACCCAAAATAAGAAGATACAGTAAAGTCTCAGTTAACCAGGACTCTCATACAATCGGCAAAAAAATCACCATTGTAAAAAAAAAGCCCCCAAAGCACCAGCGGAAGTATCCTAAGCCGCAAACCCTCCCTCTCTCCCTCAAGCAGCTATGATCCCCTCTCCCTCCGCGAAGCACCAGCGAGACACCGGTTCTGAGACACAAAGCCCTCCTCCCTTCAAGACCCAAAGTGACAGAAACAGGTGGCGGTCCTGCCTCACTCCCTCCCTCTCTTCCTTACCCGAAGCACATCGGTCAGCAGGAGACACAGGCTGCTCGAGACCAGCCATGGCAGGACTTTTCCTCTGATGTGTCACTTTCCAGGGGAGGGGCCTTAGGCATCTGAGCTAATCGGAGCCTTAGGTTCCTCCCTGTCTATCCCATGATACAGAGAGGGAGGGGCCTTAGGCATCTGAGTCAATCAGGGCCTTAAGCCCTTCCCCATGCATCCCAGCATGCACTGGGAAGGAGAAGGCCTGCCATTTTGGAGTGGCAGGCCTGCAAGCAGGAGCAACTGGGCATCCTTCTTACTGTCCACATCTTGAACAGGTACAGGGGTAGTTCAGGGGATCAAGGGGGCATCCAGTGGCAAAAAGAATTGGGCCTCCCTCCTGCTAGTTTTTGGGTTTTTTTTAGGAAGAGGAGTGGGGATGGAAATATGTTGGTTCGGGGGAATCCTGGCAGAGGGGGGTTGGCAAGGGTTGGGTCACGGTGGCAGGAGGGAGTAGGCATCCCTTTTGCTGATTTTTATTTTACAGGAGGGAGGTCTGTGCATGGGGGGTGATGTGGTTCGGCTAAGCACGGGGGAGGGGGTGTTTTGTGGTGGCAGGAGGAAGTGAGCATCCCTCCTGCCTCTATTCTTGTTCTGGGGGTCATCGGAGGGGTGCTCTACTTTATTTTTTATGGGTCAGATATTACGTGTGTTACTCTCATCATGTGACTGGGCTGAGCGGTATGTCACATATCCACCCCCGGGCACCTTGGTTCTTTGTAAAACACAACATAAACAGAGTTAAAACACACTCTCACCTTCTTCATCGGTCTTACCACCAGTTACCAAGCCTGAGCCACTTCCTCGACTCCAGGCTCTATGGCAGTGTTTTTCAACCTTTTTTGGGCAAAGGCACACTTGTTTCATGAAAAAAATCACGAGGCACACCACCATCAGAAAATGTTAAAAAATTTAACTCTGTGTCTATATTGACTATATATAAAGTAATTCTCTTGAATAGGAATCAAATAAACACAAAGAAAGTATTTTATAATTACTTTATTATGAAATATTAAGTAAACAGAATAGTGAAAAATTATAAAATACTTTATTCAGTGCGAAACCTGGGCCTGTTTGGCTGAACACAAAGCTGATATTCTGGCTGGAATCGAAGAAAGACACACACGTAGCTCTTCGTCAACAGCTCTCAGTCTCTCTCTGTATTTGGTTTTTATAGCATACAAAAATAGACAAATATACCCTCCATCCTTTTTATTAAACCACAATAGCAGTTTTTAGCGCAGGGAGCTGCGCTGAATGCCCAGCGCTGCTCTTGACGCTCATAGGCTCCCTGCGCTAAAAAACACTATTGCGGTTTAGTAAAAGGTGACCTTATTGTAAAATATAGACAGCAGATATAAATTCAGAACTGTGCATAGTAAGTGAAGGGAAGTTTTCATCTCTGGGAATTTACCCAGTTAACTATTAAGTTATTTGGGCAAATTCCTTTGAAAACTGTGGTAATACTGCCTCCACTTTGCTAAATTTAAAATAAAATCATTTTTCCTACCTTGTCTGGTGATTTCTGGTTGCACTTTCTTCTTCTGACTGTGCATCCAATCTTTCTTCCCTTCTATCAGCCTGTATGCTTTCTCTCCTCCACACCTCATTCCCTCCCCCAACTTTTTCTTCCTCTCTCCCTGACCTTTCTTTCTTTTTTTCTGTTTCTCTTCTTTCCTTCTGTTTCCCTGCCTGCCCCCTTTCTTTCTTTCTCCCTGCCGTTCCCCAAGCCACTGCCACTGCCGCTGCCATCGGGGAACAGGCCCCACCAATGGATAACAGGCCCCAAAGCCGACGCCGACGCATGCTCTCCCTGACGTCAATTCTGCAATCGGAGAGGAAGTTCCGCCCAGCCAGGCAGCGATTGGCTGGCCCGAACTTCCTCTCCGACTGCAGAATTGACGTCGGGGAGAAGAAGACTTATCGGCTCGATAGATTAGATCGCCAAGACAAAGTGAGTCCTGGGTGATCGACTCACTTTGCCTTGGCGAGCTACTGGCGCCCCTGCCTCGGGCCCCCTGTCAGCTCCGGGCCCCTGAATGCAGGACTGGTAGTACTGCCCTGATGGCGGCCCTGCGGCACACCAGGCAACATCAACAGCGGTTGAAAAACACTGCTCTATGGGGCCCTTTGGCTACTTTTAGCTCTTTCCTGCTGGTGTTTAGGTCCCCGCAGACCCACCCACCACCAGGCTCCACCCCGGGGCCAGATTTCTCCACCAGTAAATAGGTCGTTATGGACCCTCCCACCACCAGGCTTTCTACTACTACACCAGTCCCCCCTGTTAGGACTGGTCAGTCTGGCCATTATAGTCTGCTGCACCAGGCCCCCTGTCAGCACCAGTCAGCAGCGTCCTTCAGGGCTTACTGGGATGAGGCCAGCATTCCTCCTTCCTAGGGTCACCTTGTTCCTGAAAGAGCTTCTCACTAGAGAATGACACGGTGACAAAATTCATCACCATTCCCGTCCCTGCGGGAAACCATCTTCATGTCATTCTTTAAGGAGAGAGGGAAGAATCAGAGTATGAATGGCCACAACCACTGACCCGAAAGCTTTGCTTTGAAGAATGCTGAGATTGAGCAGCAACATTCCAGAGCAGATATTGTGATGTCATAATGCCTCATTCCACCAGTGCCTAAGAGCCAATCACATCAGTGATGTCACAATGGCTTCATTATCCTTGGCTCCCATAAGAATCAGAGTATGAATGGCCACAACCACTGACCCTCAACCCTTACATTGAAGAATGCTGATGTAGAAGGATCGAGGTTGAAATAGACACTAGAAAATAACATGGGATTATTTCCCGCGGGGACGGGAATGGTGATGAATTTTGTCACCGTGTCATTCTCTACTTCTCACCTTTTGAGCTCTCTGTGCTGGGAGCTGTTCTTTTCAGTACCACAATCCACTCAAGGCGAGTGGACAGCTCCTGGCAGCACTTGCAGCTCTATGCTTATCGTTTTCCAGGTTGGTCTTAGCAATCCGATTATTGCATGTAATATTAGGCCATCGATCGGATGGCTCGTTTTAATATTAATGACCTAATTTACATGCCAGGATCGTAGGATGTACGACCGCAAGGAAAACCATGTGGTAAGCTGTTTTGAGTACTGGGTCAGCAAATTCTGTCGGTCACTAAAGCAGTCCCAACCTGGTTTGGCGACCATCAGTACCTAATCGGACAGCTTTGTGCATCTAACCCAGAAGGATTTCCGTAAATTGCACAAGAAATGCATAGCGGTATTTTGTAGCGTCTGAAGTTCCATGAGGTCACATTTAAATGCCCCCAAGATAAACAAATATTGCGTTAATCTAATTTGGTTGTAAAAGAAAGAGAATTAACGAATGAAATGCATCATGATCTTAGTTGTCTCAAGGCAAAAAAGAAACAGATTTGCAAACTGCTGAAATTTGAGGAACAAAAGACAGTTCGGTGTCCAAGAGGACTCCGAGACAACAAAAAGTAGGTACAGAGCCAAAGACCCGTCACTATCAGGGCCACAAAAGAGACCCAACAGGCTACAGATGAAGTGTTTTATTTATTGGTTCAATTTTCAATACTGTTCTCCCAGGGGAGCTCAGAGCGGTTTACATGAATTTATTCAGGTACTCCAGCACTTTTCCCTGTCTGTCCCGGTGAGCTCACACGCTATCTAATGTACCTGGGACAATGAGGGGGGGGGGGATTAAGTGACTTGCCCAGGGTCACAAGAAGCAGTGTGGGTTTCAACCCACAACCTCAGGGTGCTGAGGTTGGAGCTTTAACCATTGTGCCACTCTAGAAATCAAAATGCAGCAAAAGTGAGCTGAGTATAGAACAATCAAGCCATTGTGACATCACTGATGAGGTTGGCTCTTAGGCATTGGTGGAATGAGGCATTATGACATCACAATCTCAGCTCTGGTTAACAGAGGTTCAAACTGTTCATTCATTCAATTTTTTATACCGTTCTCCCAGGGGAGCTTAAAGAGGTTTACATGAATTTATTCAGGTACTCCAGCATTTTTTCCTGTCTGTCTCGGTGAGCTCACACGCTATCTAATGTACCCAGGACAATGGGGAGGGGATTAAGTGACTTGCCCAGGGTCACAAGGAGCAGCGTGGGTTTGAACCCACAATCTTGGGGTGCTGAGGCTGTAGCTTTAACCACTGCGCCACTCTAGAAATCAGTGTAGTCAAAGTGAGCCAAGTAATGGGCAATCAAGCTATTGTGACATCACTGATGAGGTTGGCTCTTAGGTATTGGTGGAATGAGGCATTATGATGTCACAATACCAGCTCTGGTTATCAAAGGCTGAAACCTTTCACACTATTTATTTATTCATTCAATGTCCTATACCCTTCTCCCAGGGGAGCTCAGAACGGTTCACATGAATTTATTCAGGTACTCAAGCATTTTTCCCTATGTGTCCTGGTGGGCTCACAATCTATCTAACGTACCTGGGGCAATGGGGGGATTAAGTGACTTGCCCAGGGTCACAAGGAGCAGCGTGGGTTTGAACCCACAACCTCAGAGTGCTGAGGCTGTAGCTTTAACCACTGCACCACGTTCTCCCCTTCTGTTAACCACCTATCAACTATTGAGAGGTAGCTTTGCAATGGCACAAGATAGCAGTTACATGCCTGTCGTTGGTATTCTAACACAGTGATTTTCAACCCATTCCTCAGGGATGCTTGGACCAGTTGGGTTTTCGGGCTACCCACAATGAATATTCATGAGAGATATTTCTATGCAGAGAAAGAATTGCATGATAATAAATCTCATACACACTTATTTTTAAAATTCGTTTGCTATGCCGTTGTCCCCAAAGAGCTCAGAACGGGTTACAAGTTTAACATACATTATTTCAGTAGAAGTTTACGATACACGTTTTTATCCTAACTTGATACATACTAGGATCTAATATGAATATACACTTCTCCCTCCGTATTCGCTGTGATAGGGTATTAACAGAACCGCAAATACAGAAAAACCGCGAATAACTTTTTCATATGTTATTCGCGGTTTTCTATTAAAAATCATCGTGAATGTGGTGAAACCGCAAATAACATGGTGGGAGACCTGGCCTGTTCCTGAAGGAGAGGCAAAACACGGTGAAGAAAGTGCCGGGAATCGGCGATTTTTCTCTGTAAACGCTTGGAATGGGCGATTTCTCTATGCAAGCTGACGTAATCTGGGGAGAGGAGCCTGCAAGCTAAAAACCACGAATAATCGAAACCGTGAATACGGAGGGAGAAGTGTACATTTTACTGGTTACAGTTTGCTACAGTTATCCTTACGGTGCAAGGTTTTCAGTAAAGGTTTTTATCCTAATTTGACCCACAGTATATGATACAAGTCATCCTTATGTGACACATACTGGTTCTGGTACCAACGTACATTTCTTTGTAGTCTATCAGTCAAGGGCAGGATTTAGGTGAAGAAATATGTTTTTATTGCTTTTCTAAAGCTGAGGAGTCCTTCAAGGGATCTGATCCGCGGGGGCAGTCGATTCTAGTGGCTCGGTATAAATTGGGAGTAGGACCGTTGCTTTGTAGTTTGCAGTTGAAGGGCACCACCAGGGGGCGTTTTGAGGCACATTTCGTCCCGGGAGCGGAGGAATCGGTTTGGCACATACGGAGGAAGCTTAGTCGTCACGTAGCCTGGCACCGTGTCGTGCGAGGATTTGAACGCTAGCATCAGGCCCTTGAAGACACGTTTGGCTAAGGGCAGCCAATGAGCCGACACTAGAGCCTGGGAGACAGGGTTGCGGGAATGGAGGTTTTTTCAGAAGCTTGTGAACGTCCTGGAGATGTCGTACATTCTTCACCGGGAGAGTACTAAGACATAGAGTAGTTGGACAAAATCAGACTCTGAAAAGTAGTTCCTTATTTTTTGGAATTGTCGTAGATAGTAAAATGAGGAAGATACCACCTGAGAATTATGGTTGGCAAGTGACAAGTTGCATTCAAGGAATATAGTATAACCTCGTGAATTTGTGGTTCCGAATTCACGGACTCAGTAATTCTCTGAGAGGGGTTCTTTAAAACCCTCCTCCCCGCATCTATCTGACGCTCATCTTCAGCTGCTCCTCCTTCCTTGACACAGGCATACTTTGAAGTCAAACTCTTCAGACAGTGAGGTTTTGAGCCTATGGGGCTCACGCCGTTCCAATAGTGTCTCGCTAAACTGCGCCGGTGTGAAGGAAGAGGCATGTGCACTGTGGAAAGAGGTGTTTATGGTTTCACGCCAGAGGCCGGTGTGGGGAGGAGGGAGGTGAGGGGGCTGTGTTCTGTCTGGTGCCGGTGAGAGGGCGGGGCCGGAGCAAGAGGGGAGGGGGAGTGCCGATTACAATACTCTTACGATATTTGCGGGTTTTCAACATTCGCAGTCACTCCGAGAACGTAACCCCTGTGAATTTCGGGGGGAGCACTGTATTCCTAAGCTGTGCATTTGGTCTTTCGCAGTTATAGTAGTTGGGTCCCAGCTCAGCGAGGGACGGGCACGGCCGCAGCGTTCTCTGTGGATCCAAAGGAGTTCCGTCTTGGAGGAGGTTAATTGTAATTTGTTGAAGGACATCCAGTTTCTGATTTCTGAGAGACAGGTTAGGAGTTTCACAATCTGGGCATCATGGGTTTCTCCTAGCGATAGGTACAGTTGGATGTCATCCGCGAATGAGTGAATCCGTATTTGAGATTTGCAGGCTTTGTCCAGGATAGGTCTAATGTAGAGATTGAATAGTAGGGGTGGGGGGGGGAGCAGAACCCTCTACGGAGCGTCATATTTGATCAGGCACCATTTACCCTTGCTACGTCACTGGCCAAAATGCCTCAAAGTAATATCAGGTTGGGCAGACTGGATGGACCATTCGGGTCTTTATCTGCCGTCATCTACTATGTTACTATGTATCAAAATTATATATTTAAATTATTTATTTATTTAATAATTTATCCTACAAATTATTCAAGTACTCAAGCATTTTTCCCTAACTGTCCCGGTGGGCTCCCACTGTATCTAATGTACCTGTGGCAATAGGGATTAAGTGACTTGCCCAAGGTCACAAGGAGCAGTGCGGGATTTGAACCCACAACCTCAGGGTGCCAAGGCTGTAGCTCTAACCACACCACCACACACTCCCTAAAACTAAAATTTCTAGCCTACCAGACTACATTCTAAAAGTTGGATCCTCTCAATTCTGCTTCTACGAAATGTAGCAGATGTCAGAGGCTAGCAATTTATACCCTGTCTTCTCAATAAAAAAAAAATATTAAGCTATGATTCATCTGTATCTGGGACACTTTTTTTTTTTGATTATCAATTGTATGTCAAAATCCTTTAAATTTATCAGAGACAGGTATACTCTTACCACAGAGAGCTCATATTATCCTTCCTTAGACAAGACAGTATACAAAATCTTTTTTACAGGCCTTCCAGTTATAAATATTTTTTTTTTCTGACAAATTGAGATGCAATACTAGCTGTGCGGCCTACTCTAGATTTTACTGCGTGCGATTTCTGTTGGTTTTGGCACTTAAATATGTATTAAACATATGCCACTACCAAATCATCTGCAAGCGAGCCAAGGAAAGTGGACCCATGTGATATCATTGGGAAATAGTAGAGTAGAATATTGTGACACTGCTATTGTGGACAGCTATTTTACAGAGGCATCTGCTAATTGGAATGTCTTTCTCGAGCCAGGAAACAAGGCACTATACCTACAGTCCAGCGTTTGCTTGGCAAGCTGATGTGTGGCAGAGTTTACACCGTGACAGTGAAACAAGAGGCAGTGTTTTGAAATGAAAAGTCCACAATATTTTGTACAAATGTGTCTCAGAAGATGGTCATATGTGCCACGGTACAACCAGTTTATTACAAAGAGGATTGCAGCTCTACACTCTCGAGGAACGTAGGGAGAGGGGAGACATGATCGAAACATTTAAGTACCTCACGGGACGTGTCGAAATGGAAGATGATATTTTCTTTCTCAAGGGACCCTCGGCCACAAGAGGGCACCCGCTCAAACTCAGGGGCGGAAAATTTCATGGCGACACCAGAAAGTATTTCTTCACAGAGAGAGTGGTTGATCATTGGAACAAGCTTCCAGTGCAGGTGATCGAGGCAGACAGCGTGACAGACTTTAAGAATAAATGGGATACCCATGTGGGATCCCTACGAGGGTCAAGATAAGGAAATTGGGTCATTAGGGCATAGACAGGGGGTGGGTAAGCAGAGTGGGCAGACTTGATGGGCTGTAGCCCTTTTCTGCCGTCATCTTCTATGCTTCTATGTTTCTTCTAGAAGAACAGTGCCTGTAAAAATATTCCCTCATTCTGTTACATCTGCTCAGGAGTTCATACATTAGGTGATCAATTCATTCCCGCAAACTGGGTTTTGCAGAAGGGTGATATTTACAGCTTTCAGTACTTCCCACATTGCCAGTGGAATGGAGTGTGCCCTTCAGTTTTTCCTTCTGCTAGCGCACTGTGCAAAGGTGTTTCTGATCTGCTCTGCTTAGTTTTTATTTTCAGCTTTAATGTCTTTTTTTTTTTTAGGCTTGGGTGCTCTGAGATTCCATATTTGGGGATTCTCTGCCAGGGAAAGGATAAAGGTTCTGTGGAGCTGGATTGCAGCTCACAGGGCATGGATAGACCTGTATAGACAGCCTACTGTGTACTGCTTCTGGGTTCGGGGTCCGTTCTCCTGGGAGCTGTGGGCGCCATGAGTAAGAACCTGTGCAATTTACTCCTCCTGCCTCCATTGCACTTCAAGGTTCCATGGGGGTGGAGGTCTTAGATGAGGTCGGTTCAACTGGCAGCCTGAAAACTTCCTGGTTTGAAGTCGCTATGGGAAGTTTCTGAGGCAGAAAGTCCTTTCCATCTCTTAAAACTGCAGCG
Organism: Geotrypetes seraphini; assembly: GCF_902459505.1. Taxonomy (NCBI): domain Eukaryota; kingdom Metazoa; phylum Chordata; class Amphibia; order Gymnophiona; family Dermophiidae; genus Geotrypetes; species Geotrypetes seraphini. The sequence goes on from NC_047085.1 coordinate 19,094,534, forward strand.
AAAGCTGACAGGCAAGCACTTTCACAGAACTTTAAGTAGAGCTCCATTTCCTAAGGAAAAATCGGAAAGGGGACCCAAAAATCTAATTTTTGAGGGTTTATGGTGTCATGGTTCAGGTCCCCCACCTCCAAAACCCCTATTTCAGTATTTTTTCAAAAATGTTTCTACAGGCCATTTTTGGCGTGATTTTTCTGGCAGCAGCCATCTTGGATTTTAAACTATCTTTTTTTTCTGAAGCCTCTATCTGTCTCAAAAACCAACCTCTCTGACAACATCTCATCTTGTATAACAAATCTCCAATCCTGGGCCCTCACCGTTCAAATGAAGCTAAATGAGACCAAAACAAAACTTCTTTGGCTCGGCCCGAAACTGGATCAGCTACCCTCCCACATCCCACTTCCCTCTGGCACCAACCTGCAGCTTGAGCACTCTAGCAAAGTTCTGGGAATCATCATCGACTCTACACTGTCCTTTAACGACCACATCAACTCCCTAGTAAAAAAAAATGCTTTTTCAATCTTCATATGCTAAGAAAAGTCAGATCCTGCTTCCACCAACAACATTTCGCTGTCCTTGTCCAATCCATCATCTTATCCAGACTTGATTACTGCAACTCCATCTACCTAAGCCTAACAAAGAAAAATCTCCTCAGAATCCAACGGATTCAAAATACCGCGGCTAAACTAATCTTCACAAAAGGCAAATTCGACCATGTCTCCCCGCTTCTGTCTAAGCTTCACTGGCTCCCAGTCACCCTCAGGGTTCGCTACAAATGCGCCTGTCTCACCTTCAAATCTCTTCACGGCATCCTTCCTCCCCTCTTTCCTCTATCTTGGCTCTCGAGTACTCACCCCACCAGATCCACTCAGAAATTCAAACTATCCTTCCCTTCTCTAAATGGCATTTCCCACACAGGAAAACTTGGAACATCCCTCCTCTTCAGGATCACCGAGCTGTGGAACAGCCTCTCTGCCCACCTTCGGAGTTCGACCTCCCTCCAACACTTCAGAAAACATCTGAAAACCTGGCTTTTCTCCAAAATGTAACCACCCCCCCTCCCTCCCCCTCTCTCCTTCCTGTTTACCATGCCCTCCTTCCTTCCATTGGAGTTCCTTTCTTTGTTTTTAATTCCTGTAAACCGTGTCGAGCTCCACTTCCGTGGAGATGACGCGGTATATAAACTTAAGGTTTAGTTTAGTTTAGTTTAGTTTAAAACCCCTCAGTTTTTACAAAGATTGACAGGGATGGACTCCTCACGGTGTATTAACACAATTTCATGTGAAATTTGTGCCGGATGGCTGGTGAAGGAGCATCTAGTATGCCACAGCGCACGCGAGGGAGGGATGGGAGCCTTGAGCATAGCCCCATCCTTCTCCTCCAGGGTTGGAGAATCGCTGTGGGTCTGAGAAAAGGGTAAAAAGTCCCATCCAGAGCCCAAATTTAGTGAAAATGTGAAGCACAGTCGGAGGGTTTGCATGATTCATTTATCTCCTCTGCACAATGCTTCTCTCCAGAATTTGGAAATCTCATGAGGGGAGCATTTTTAACAAGACCTAGAGCACACCATTAGCCCAGGGAAATTCTTTGCTTCCTGTGATTGCTTCTCACATAAGCAATCCAGCCCCCAGCTTCAGTGACTATTCTTCTTTGTCTCCCACCTTGGCCAATGGTGGGCCGGGTCCTCTGCAGGATTGCAACTCATCCAGGACTTGTGATCTTAGTGGTCCGTGGTATGCAGACCTAGTATATCTTCCTCAGGACAGAAGCTTGAAACTCCCTCTTCATCGCGAACTCCTCAGTCAGGGGCCAGTTCCCATGGAGAATCCATGGCGCTGTGATCTTATGGCATGGCTCTTGAGCGCACAGCCCTATTTCACAAGGGATATTCAGATGTGGTTATTGCCACTCTACTATGGGCTAAGAAGCCTTCTACTATGGTGGCCTATGCCAAAACTTGGAAGGTTTTTCAATATTGGTGTGAAAGGGGCTGGGTGAAGCCGTCCAAGCTCCCATTCTGGTTATCCTTGCTTTCCTACAGGCCAGGCTAGAAAAAGGCCTTGCAACGGCTTCCCTCAAGGTGCAGGTGGCTGGCCTTTCATGCTTCCGGGTGCAAAGTGGTAAGGTTTCACTGACAGTTCACCCAGATGTGACCAGATTCTTAAGATAGGTGGTCCGGTTGAGGTCTCCAATAAGATATCCTTTTCCATCATGGAATCTTAACACCGTTCTAAAGGACCTCACGAAAGCCATATGAACTACTCAAAGATGCATCCCATTTGTATCTCACGATTAAGATAGTGTTCCTGGTGGTGGTAGTCTCAGCAAGACGTATCTCAGAATTGCAAGCTCTCTCCTGTAGAGAGCCCTTTCTCAGAATCACAGAGGCAGGTGTAGCTCTCTGGGCAGTTCCTTCCTTCCTTCTGAAAATTGTATGCGATTTTCACATCAACCAGGAGTTCAGTCTGCCTGCTTTTCAGCCTACAGGTTCAGACAAGCAGTATAGGATATTGAAGAAACTTGATGTGTGAAGAGTTTTACTTCACTACTTGGAAAAGACCAATGACTTCCTTCTTTCTGACCATCTGTTCTAACCAGCCAATCTAGGTGCGGCAGACCAGCGCCAAGACTTCTATAGCCAGATGGATTTGCATGGCCATTTCAGCAGTGTGTCTGGGTTTTGGAAGTCCCTGAGCTCGGCACATGCGCAAATGTCGACGTGAAGACATCATACACACGCGTGCATGCACATGACATCATCGTGTCAACATCCACGCTTGTGCAGAGGCCCTCCAGACATGGCCCAATGCTTGGAGAGGTTCATGTGTGGGCGGGGCTGGGAGCAGAATGGGGTGGAGCTGGAGGTGGAAAGGGGCAGGACTGGAGGCAGAATGGGGCATGGCCAAATATCCTCTTTTTTTTTTTTTTTTTTTTAAGAAGAAATCTGGCAACCTTAGTGTTAGGAAAATCCTGCAGACCAGTGGTCCATCGTACCCAGCAGTCCACTCATGCAGCGGCCCTCTGATCAAATACCAGCACCCTGAGACCAGCCCTACCTGCGTATATTCCGGTTCATCAGGAACTTGTCTAACTTTGTCTTGAATCCCTGGAGGGATAACAGCCTCCAGAAGAGCGTTCCAGTTTTCTACCACTCTCTGGGTGAAGAAGAACTTCCTGGCATTGGTTCTAAACTTGTCCCCTTTCAGTTTCTCCGAGTGCCCCCTTGTACTTGTTGTTCCCCACAGTCTAAAGAATCTGTCCCTGTCTATCTTATCTATGCCTTTCAGGATCTTGAAAGTCTCTATCATGTCTCCTCTAAGTCTCCGCTTTTCCAGGGAGAACAGCCCCAGCTTTTCTAGCCTGTCGGCATATAAAAAGTTTTCCATACCTCTTATCATTTTCGTCGCTCTTCGCTGGACCCCCTCAAGTATTGTCATGTCCTTCTTGAGGTACGGCGACCAATACTGGACATAGTACTCCAGATGCGGGCATACCATTGCACGATATAGTGGCATGATGACTTCCTTTGTCCTGGTCGTGATACCCTTCTTGATGATACCCAGCATTCTGTTTGCTTTCTTTGAGGCTGTCGCACATTGTGCCGATGCTTTCATTGTTGTATCCACCAGCACACCCAGGTCTCTTTCAAGGGTACTTACCCCTAGCAATGATCCCCCCATTGTATAGCTGAACATCGGGTTCTTTTTCTCAACATGCATGACCTTGCATTTCTCTATATTAAAATGCATCTGCCACTTTTTGGCCCACTCTTCCAGTTTCGTTAGGTCCCTTTGCAGTTCCTCACAGTCTTCTGTGGTTCTGACCCTGCTGCAGAGTTTGGTGTCATCTGCAAATTTGATAACCTCACATTTCGTCCCTGTCTCCAGATCGTTTATAAATATATTGAACAGGAGCGGTCCCAACACCGACCCCTGCGGAACTCCGTTTGTGACCCATTACCAGTCTGAGTATTGGCCCTTCACTCCAACCCTCTGTTTTCTGCCCACCAACCAGTGTTTAATCCATCGGTATAAATCCCCCTCCACCCCATGGTTCCACAGCTTCCTTTTCCCTTTCTGCACCCCCCCTTGCAACAGTTATTGGATCATTTTGTAATTGCCACTGGTTTATACCATACACTTGATAACTAATTCTCTGTACCTTCATTGCATATGTACAGTTCTCATCTCCTGTAAACTACTCTGAACTGTTTTCTGATATTCTGTAACTTCGCTGTATATGTACAGTCTCTTCCCCTATAAACCGCTCTGAACTGTTTTGTGGTATTGCGGTATACAAAAATAAAGTTATTATTATTATTATTATGCAGCCGTTCGTGGGGTACCTTGTCGAAGACTTTTTGGAAGTCGAGGTAAATTACATTACATTACATTACATTAGTGATTTTTATTCCGCTTGTACCTTGCGGTTCAATGATGTCTATGGGTTCCCCTTTGTCCATCTGGCTGTTTATTCCCTCAAAGAAGTGTAGTAAGTTCGTGAGGCATGATCTTCCCATGCAGAAGCCATGCTGGCTCGCCCTCAGCTGCCCATTTTTTTCCATGTGCTTGCAGATGCTGTCCTTAATCAGTGCTTCCATCATCTTACCCGGAACCGAAGTCAAGCTCACCGGCCTGTAATTTCCCGGGTCACCTCTCGATCCCTTCTTAAAGATAGGCATGACATTTGCTATTTTCCAATCCTCCAGGATCTCCCCAGTTTTCAATGATAGGTTACATATTTGCCGGAGTGTTTCCGCAATTTCATTTCTCAGTTCTTTTAGTACCTTTGGGTGGATTCCGTCCGGGCCTGGTGATTTGTCGCTTTTCAATCTATCTATCTGTCGGAGGACGTCCTCATGGCTTACCTCTATTCGCTCCAGCTTTTCATCTTGATCCCCACTTATGATCTCCTCGGGTTCTGGTACATTGGATGTGTCCTCGCTCGTGAAGACCGACGAGAAGAACTTGTTTAACCTGTCCGCTACCTCTTTTCATCCTTTAACCACTCCCTTTCTGTCTCCATCATCCAACGGTCCCACTCCCTCCCTCGCCAGTTGCTTCCCCTTCACGTACCTGAAGAACGGTTTGAAGTTTCTCGCTTCCCCAGCCAGCTTCTCTTCGTATTCTCATTTTGCTTTCCTAACCACTCGGTGACATTCTTTCTGGTGTTTTTGTGTTCCTTCCGGTTTTCCTCAGTTTGGTCCTTTTTCCATTTTCTGAACGATGTTTTCTTGTCGCCTATCGCCTTCTTCACTTCCTTTGTTATCCACACCGGGATTTTTGTTTGATTCTGTTTCCTAAATCTGGGGACATACAGGTTTTGTGCTTTTTGCACTATGTCCTTGATCATCTAGCTTCCAAAGGAGACAAGCCCCTGCTTACTAGGACAGTTAATTAAATCACATTCTCTCTTAATACAGGTAAGTCCGTTCTTCTGGTTAGCATGGATCTTGAGCTAGTTTAGGCCGGATATAGGAGTTAGAGATGAAATGTTAAGATTTGTACTTCTATACATATGATATGAAGCAGACGACTGTAATTTGTTTAAAAGGCCCTATGCAGTTATGTGTGATTTAAGCACAGTGGCGTAGTAAGGGGGGGAGGGGGTGGACCGCCCCGGGCACCATCTCGGTGGGAGTACGGGCACCTCTCCGCTCCCTCACACCCCACTCGTACCCTCCATCCACCCCCTCCCCCAATACCTCTTTAAAACTTTGCCATTACGAGCAACTTCTCAGGCCTACAACTTGTGCTGGCCTGGCTCCCCTCCAAAATCACTTCCAGGTCACGGAGCCAGGAAGTGATGTCAGAGGGAAAGCCAACGCTAACTCTGTATTTAACACCTTTACAGAAGCTCATGTAAACCGCTCTGAATTGACTCCCCAGTCATTAGTAGTGATAGAGAAGCTTTCAATAAACATAAACTGTATGTTGTACACTTAATATTTAATAAAATAAAAAATACTGTTTAAAAAAATAAAAAAAAGGAAACATTTTTTTTCACTCAGTGCATAATTAAACTCTGGGATTCATTGCTAGAGCCTATGACAAAAGCAGTTAGCAGTTAAACAAATTCCTGAAACCAAAGTCCATAAACCGTTATTAAGGTAACTTGGAGAAAGCCAATGTGTATTTCTGGGGATAAGTGGCATGGAATCTAACTTTGGGATCCTGCCAGGTACGTTTGACTTGGATTGGCCCCTCTTGAAAACAGGATACTGGGTTTGTTGGACCTTTCTTTGCTCTGACATATTATGTCAATTTTGATATTAAAAGGGTATTACAGTCGACTCTACCTAAGTGCACGTCAGATAAGCGCACGCTCCGGCTATCCACACCCGACCACCACGATCACGTTTTTTTTTTCTCATTAAAGTCAATGGACGTAAACTCCGGATATTTGCAATTCTGATACGCACGCAATCCGCTTATGCGCACTGACATCATAGGTCCCACCACTATTCTTTCATGTTACTTTGACTCCGGTTAAATGCAATCACGGGTCCTCTATATTTATCGCACCACATTTACTATCTCCCCACCCCCCCTCCCCGGAACGTCACAATATCACGAGCCGTACTAGGCAGCAAGTAGACGGGAGACCTACGTCAGCGTGCCGAGAACTCACCAGCACCTTCCCCCTCAGCACTGCTTGCTGTTGCCGCCATCACCCCAGGTAGCTGCCGATACTGGCTAAACGACCACCTGACTAAAAAGCGGCGCTCCTATTAAGCGCACACTCTGCTTAAGCGCACGTGGAAGTCCGGTCCGGAGGCCTTGCACTTAAGCGGAGTTGACTGTACTGCCTTTCTGTGGTACAATCAAAGCAGTTTACAGTCTCTAATGGACTCACAAGCTAACTTTTGAACCCAGCTCTCAGGCTGCTGCACTAGCTATGGGCTGCTCCTTCTAGTTATAATTTACCTCTCCCCTTTTATGAAGCCGCGCTAGGCAGTGGCGTAGCGAAGGTGAGAGGCGCATAGGGTGGTGGCAACCCCCCCGCCCTCTTCTCCACCCCCTACCTTCACATGCTCCTTCCCCGCCCCTGTGCCACTTCCCTTCGCCCGTACCTCTGTAACATTCCTGGCGTGAGCAGCAACCCCCCCCTCCCCAAGCTGCTGTCACGCCAGCGTTGATTTTTCCTCTGTCGTCACTTCCTAGGCGTGGTTCCAGGAAGTGACATCAGAGGAAGAGCTGACCCCGGCGTGACAGCTGCTCGCTCTAGGTATGTTACAGAGGTATGGGGTAGGGAAGTGGCACACACACGAGGCGGGGTGGGGGAGAAGAAGGGTGCCTGTGCCCTTATCAAGATGGCGCCTGGTGTGGACCGCCCCCTCCTTACTACACCACTGGAATTAGGCTTTTTTATTGCTGGCCTTGGCGGTATTAGCTCTGACGCTCTTAGAATTCCTAGCTAATACTGTGTTTCCCCGAAAATTAGCCCTAGTCACCTGCAGCAGCAGTGCTTCCCCCGCCCACTGCTCCGCACACCCTCCCCCCCCCCCCCGCTGACCCATCTCTCCCTCCCATCCAAACCGTGAGACAGGAATACCTTATAACTACGTTGGCAGCAATCTACACAGGCTGCTTCGCGGCCTTCTATCTCTTGGGCATTCCTCTGCCGCATCACTGAGGATGTCATCAGCAACACAGCAGAGGAACGCCTGGGAGATAGGCTGCGAAGCAGCCTGTGTAGATTGTTGCCGACGCTGGAGAGTTCAGTTCAAGTGTTGTTTTTAAGAGTTTATATGGTATTTTTTTCCCCCCTTGTTTCCTTTCTTTTAATTCACATCGTCTTCAGTCTACTAGGAATATACATAAATTTAAATTAAAATTTCCTTTTGTTAGAGGGATTCAAACTTTGGGCAAATTCTCACATTCTTTGGCATATACTATGGTGAAAGTTTGGAATGATCTGCCCTCAGTTATCTTTGATCCATTTTAGAAAAAGTTTGAAAACGTATCTATTTAAGAAATTTCTAACGAATAGTTGAAAGAGGATTCCTCTTAGGAAATTTCTCTAATCAACTGATGAATGTTAATATTTACTACTTTTGAAGTTTTATCACTGTATCACTAATGTATTATTAACTTAAAGTTTGTTAACCGGGTTGAGTCCCCTAGGGAAATGATCTGGTATATAAGACTGAAGATTAGATTAGATTATAAGGTATTCCTGTCTCGCGGTTTAGATGGGAAGGAGAGATGGGTCAGCAGGGCTGGGGGGGGGGGGGGGTGCGTGCTGGCGGGCAGTAGGGGGATAGAAAGATGCTACATGAGGGGATGGGAGGAAGGGAGGGATAGAAACTTCAAAGGTTCTGCTGCACAAGGGGATGGGTGAGAGGGGAGGGAAGATGGTGCACATGTGGGGGAGAGAAAGGAAATAGGAAGAACTGGAGTGGAGGAGAGGAAGGGAGAGATGATCATTGCACATGGAAAAAATAAAACATCCCCGAAAATAAGACCTAGTGCCTTTTTTGAGCCCCAGTGTCTTATTTTCGGGGAAACACGGCTTCATAAAAGGGGGCCTTAGTTTGTTATACAACGTGTGGAGGAGCATAATCGAAAGGAACGTCTTGGTTTTCATCCAAGTCGCAAGTCGTCCAAAGTAAAAAAATTGCTTAGGACACATTTTTGAAAAATATGTCCAAATTTTTTTTTGTTTAGAAAATCTAACTATACGTCCTGCTGATCTGATCGTCCAAGCCGCTAAATCGTCCATCTTTATACCACATTTTCGTCCAACTTTTCGTCTAAGTCCAAAATGCCTAGAACCCTGTTGGACATATGAGGGATCTGCAAAGTGATGGACTGAACACCCACACATGGCATATAAATAGTGAGGTACCTTACAGGGCACTGCTGTGAAGTTCAAAAAAAGGGTGCCATGTCTTCATCTCACTACAGCTCCCTTATAGGTCATGGTGAGCCCCCCAAACCACCTCCAGAATCCCCTAGACCCACTTATCTACCAACCCAATAGCCCCCTTATGGCTGCAGGAGCCACTTATATGCCAGTACAAAATGATTTTGGGGGTGTTTAGGGGAGTGCACGTTTCAATATTAATGTAGTGATTACAGGGGCTTAAGGGCATGGGTTCGCCTCTCCATGGGTCCCTAACCCACCCCCAAGACAGCTTAAGATGCCTCTGTGCAGCACGACTAGGGTTTCCTATGCCAGGCTGCCAGGTGATGATGTTCAAGTTGTGATTAATATTTTTAGAGGGGGGGGGTCGGTGATCACTGGGGTAGTGTGTGGGGGTCTGTATTATGTGTTTGCAGTGCTTATCTGGTGACTTTAGGTGGGTTTTTGTGACTTAGACCATGTTTTACATTTAACTATGGTCGTTCAGCGGCACTGCGAAGGCCTAGATCGTTTGGAAATACGTCCAAAACCCGTTTTTATTATCGGCACTTGGACGTATTTTGACAATGTTCGTCCAAGTGCCGACTCAGGCCGGTTTTTGGACGTTTTTCTCTTTCGATTATGAGCCCCATAGGCTTTTGGAAAGGCAGTAAACCTATGCAACGCAGTACTTTGAAGAACGTCTTGGGAGGGGCAGAGAGAAGCAAAGCTCCTTGATGATTGTCAGCACTTAGTAAAAAAAAAAAAAAAGCAATAGCTGGAATTAGACACAGCAGACATTTGCTACCTCAATCCTTAGATTAAGATCCCCATGTGGATATCAGGTTATTGCAGTATTATACAATAATCATTGCAGGGAAATAGAAAAATATCCGTTAATACTCTTTTTTTTTTTTTTTAGGTCAAGATAGGGATGTTTCGTGAGATAAGGGTCTACAGCACAGTTTTGATAACCTAGGAATGAATTTTCAGCAAGCAATCAGCAGCAGGATAGCCATCTACAGTATAGTCTGCTTGATTTAAAGACATTTGTAGATGTCATTTTGCCTTGCAATTTCCTTTTTATATTTCTTCCTCGGTTACGTCCAAGGCTGAGGGCCCTGGGGGATGTGGGAGAATCTCCTCTTCCTGCGCTCCTCAGCTCAGCAATCATAACAATCATCCTAGACCCAAGGGCCAAAATCCACGGAACTAATTGTGCATGAGTAGGCAGTTGCCTAGTTCAGCAGCTTCTAGGGAGGTAGCAAAAAAGTAAGCTGAAAGAACCACCCTAATGTTGCTGGTTCAAATCCCATTCACTCTGATGGAAGAGAAATAAATAAAAGCATTAAACAGATCCAACTCCCAGTATCACAATTATAATGAAAAATGCCCTAAAATCTCCATTCTAATACCATCATCATCATCAAATATTATAACATTAAGGACACTTTTTGGAAGTCTAACTCTCGCCTAAAACCCGATTCTCTAAAAGACGTCTCAAAAGCTGGATGCCTAAGTAGCGCTGAGCGTCGCTGAGCGCGATTCTACAAAGGAAGCCTATCGTGGACGCCCAAACTGTGTTTACATATTTTAGACAGGTGCTTATTTTGTACCCGGGGCAATGAAGTGTTAAGTGGCTCGCCCAGAGTCACAAGGAGCTGCAGTCGGAATCAAACTCACAACCTCATGACGCCGAGACGGCTGCTCTAACCACTAGGCCACTCCTAGGAAACGGCAGACGCAAGTGGTTGCATTTGCTTCATGCTTCCAGCGTAATTTAAAGCGATACAATATGTGCATTTTTGAAGGACCTGAGTAAAGTCCCCCATTAAAATGTACGCACCAGTTTTTCACCAATGCAGGCAGTTTGTAAATTAACCCCCTCATCATCCCAAGACAGTAGAACACAAGAATTGCCATTCTGGGACAGACTGAAGGTCCTTCAAGCCCGGTTTCTTGTTTCCAACAGTGGCCAACCCAGGTCCCAAGTACGAGGCTAGATCCCAAGTAGTAAAACAGATTCTATGCTGCTTATCCTAGGAATAAGCACTGGATTTCCCCCAAGCCATCTCAATAATAGCCTATGGACTTCTGTTTTAGGAAATTATCCAAACTTTTTTAAACCCCGCTAAGCTAAGTGATTTCACCACATTCTCTGGCAACAAATTCCAGAGTTTAATTACACGTTGTGTGAAGAAACATTTTTTTTTTCTGTTTGTTTTAAATCTACTACTTAATAGCCCCCTAGTCCTAGTATTTTTGGAAAGAGTAAACAAGCGATTCACATCTACCCTTTTCACTCCACTCAGTATTTTATAGACCTCTATCATATCACCCCCCCTGAGCTGTCTCTTCTCCAAGCTGAAGAGCCCTAGTCGCTTTAGCCTTTCCTCATAGGAAAGTCATCCCATCCCTTTTCGTTGCCCTTCTCTGTACCTTTTCTAAGAATTAATCTCCAAAAACCTTTGTGTGACTTGTAGTCTCCTTCATCTGCTTCTTTTCACCGGCACAATAATGACATGTCACAAAGAATATGTATTTCCCCAAACAGACTCTTACTGGATAAAAATGGCTAGGAAATAGATTTGCAACTGAACAGAGTCTTTATGTTACTTCTGATTCTCATAACAGCACTAAGGAAAATTACTTGAGAGAGAAAGTCATTCCTTTTCTCCCACAAAACGTAAAATGTGATGCAGTTCACGGTAAAGATATCCCTAACAGCATGGCACTAATTCAGCCATTACTGATGTAAGAAAAACTGCCCGTTTCATCTCGCCGTCTCACAACTTTCTCCTCTCTTTTGTATTATATGAAATGGCAAAAGCAGAATTTTCCTGAACTGGACAAGTTCCAGCTCCTTCTCTCTTCCTCCTGGAAGTGTAAATAGGGGGGATAGGGGATGGGACCTAATATATACCGTATTTTTCGCTCTATAAGATGCACCTGACCATAAGACGCACCTAGGTGTAGAGGAGGAGAACCCAAGAAAAAAAAAATTCTGAACCAAATGGTGTACTCTGTCCCACCTCCCTACCCCTCGTTGTGGTATTTCCATGTTTTTTTTACCTCCCACCCCCTCGTACCTTTTTAAATCCTAGTGGTCCAGCAATATATTGGCAGGAGCGAGCTTTCTGCGCTCCTGCCTGGGCCCCGGCAGCCATTTAGAGAGCAGCGTGGGCCCAGGCAGGAGCACAGAAAGCTCGCTCCTGACGATACACCGCTGGACCACCAGGATTTAAAAAGATAATATTTGCTGCATAAGACGCACAGACATTTCCACTCACTTTTTTTTTTTTGGGGGGGGGGAGTGCATCTTAAGGAGAGAAAAATTCATCTTTCTGTGGTTACATTCAAAGCAGTTTACATATTATATACGGGTATTTAGGGCCTGATTCTCTTTTGGAGGCCGATGTCGGAGGCCACCGATTGCGTGTCAATCACACGTCGGCATCCGAAAAAGAATCGTGTCTACTGTCCCGGTCAGGTGCCCGAAATGTAGGCCAGCTTTTTGCAGGCCTACATTTAAGGCGTCTGTCTCGCGTCTATGTAGATGTGTAGTAATACTTAAGCCCGTCCAAGGCCACTTTTGGGCAAAGCCGTGTCCACGCCCCGCCTTGGGCATCCTTAAGTCAGTTTTACTTCTTGGGATCTTGCCACACACACACTCCCCCGACACCAGCCCTACCAACAAATAACTGCTTTTGAGACATTTCAGTGTATTAAGAGGGTATCCACGCGCGATTTTGTCTATGAACCCTTTGTGGTGACGGGACTAAATTGGGCGAGACAAACAGCGTGCCGACAACTGAGCGTAAGGTTGACGGCGCGCCGAAGAAAAGCACTATTTAAAAGTGCTCCGACAGGGGGTGTGGGGGGAAACCCCCCACACACTTTACTTAACAGACATCGCGCTGCCGTTGTGGGGGGGTTTGGGGGTTGTAATCCCCCATATTATACTTAAAACTAAACTTTTTCCCTAAAAAACAGGCAAAAAGTTCGGTTTCAAGTATAATGAGGGGGGTTACAACCCCCCAAACCCCCCACAACGCCAGCGCGATGTCTGTTAAGTAAAGTAGGGGGGTTCCCCACCAACACCCCCCGTAGGAACCCTTTAAAATAGTGCTCTTCTTCGGCGCGCCGTCAACCTTGCGCTCAGTTGTCTGCGTGCCGTTGTCTCGCGCGATTTTTGTCTATGAACCCACTTTGTTCCCTCTTCCACCTTACCACAAGGTTGCCTTCACTCTCTGTACTGGAACATTCTATACAGCAGAGAATGTTTTTACCTTTTACTAAGGCAGTTTACAGGTAAAGGGTTAAAAAGAGTTCATACACAAGGGGATGCAGTATTTCTAGGATTTATTTTCCCTTTCCTTGCGATGTGAACATCAGGACACAAGAAAGTGTTCTAGGACGCTGTAGGCTACTGTTTGGTTACTGGAGTGTGAAATGTGATTTCGAATCTCTACAGTATGACTGCGTCCAGTCTATTGCCACCTCACTGGCAGGTCATTTTTACAAGCGGCCTGTGTTGGTCCACTAATGCTAACTGTATTTGTGCATGTTGGCGACAAAAATCTCATGCACAAATACAGGATGTCCGGGGCAGTACTTGGAGAGACCTCCCAGGAAAGGGACTTGGGTGTTCCGATCGACAAGTCGATGAAGCCGTTCGCGCAGTGTGCGGCGGCAGCAAAAAGGCGAACAGAATGCTAGGAATAATAAAGAAGGGGATCAGAAACAGATCAGAGAAGGTTATCATGCCGCTGTACCGGCCCATGGTGCGCCCTCACCTAGAGTACTGCGTCCAGCACTGGGTCGCCGTACATGAAGAAGGACACGTTACTATTCGAAAGGGTCCAGAGAAGAGCGACTAAGATGGTTATGGGGCTGGAGGAGCTGCCGTACAGCGAAAGATTAGAGAAACTGGAGCCCTCCCGACTTTCTCGCGCATGGGACTTTTCTTCGGCCACTCAACATCTCTTTTTTACAAGGAACTTCGAACACATCTTTTCCCTAGATCCAAAAGAACCACTGATGGTTGGGCTGCCTATACCACCTGGCGAGGCTCTGATAGTGACTGGAATCATTATTTCAGTAAAATTGTTCGTCCTACTGCTTCTTCCAGCCTCTCTCAGTCTCTCTACTTCTTAGCCTACCAAGTATTCTGGACTCCTAACAAGATGTTTCGAGCTGGTCTCAGAGACTCTAACCTTTGCTGGCATTGCTCTGCGGACTTGGGTGATCTTTACCATATGATTTTTGCATGCCCTATTCTGTCTTCTTTCTGGACCAAGATCTGGCATCTCATTCAGCACATCTTACCTATTACATCCGAATTTTCCTTTGACATTCTCCTTTTCAGAGCCTTGGCAGTGACGGACCCCCTCATCCCCTGTCAACAATCTCTTCTTAATATCTTGATTGCCCTAACGATTCAAATGATTCTCCATAATTGGAAATCTGCAGATTCACTAAATGTGTTTTTTTGGTGGAATACTGTTCTTATGATTCACTTGTATGAGACTAAAGCGGCGGAATTTTCTAATAGAGCTCTTATTGTCTCTCGAATATGGGAGCCTATACGACATTTCTCTCCATGATCGTTGACTTCTTGTAGTTAGTATACGATTCTCCTTCATCTTGTCTCTGTTTACGACTTCCTATGGTTGAGGATGCCCGCCCTGTCTTCTCTTTTCTTTCCTTTTTCTTGTTGATATTCCTTTTACTATCTGCTGGATCCTTTACTCCCTCTCTCTTTTTCTTCTCTTCTCTCTTTTTGCTCCCTCTCCAGGGTTCTGTACATTCATTGTTGGGACCTCATAGTACTCAATATAAGATTCTACATGATCTATTTCAGTGGCCTGGTCTCTGGTACTATTGTATGGTCCTGTTCTGTCATGTTGACACATGTTTTTGATATCGCTGTTTATCTTCATGCTTCTATTTGTAGCTTGTTTTTTTATGTGAAAATCAATAAAAATATTTGAAATCAAATCAGAGAAACTGGGCCTCTTCTCCCTTGAAAAGAGGGGACATGATCGAAACATTCAAGGTGCTGAAGGGAATAGACTTAGTAATGTAATTTATTTCTTATATACCGCTACATCCGTTAGGTTCTAAGCGGTTTACAGAAAATATACATTAAGATTAGAAATAAGAAAGGTACTTGAAAAATTCCCTTACTGTCCCGAAGGCTCACAATCTAACTAAAGTACCTGGAGGGTAATAGAGAAGTGAAAAGTAGAGTTAGAGGAAAAATAAAAATAAAATAAACATTTTAACAAGACAGCATTGATCTAAATACTTTGGAAGGTAGAAGAGAGGAGAGAAAGGAATAGAAGCAGAAGGGGGAGCCGTTGAACAGTAGAATTCTGGAGAAATTTAAATGATAGAAATAGAACAAAACAAAGGCAAAACAATAGATAAGATTAAAGATAAATCATAAGCTGGAAAGAAAAATAAAATAAAACTTTGTCTTCAATCCACGGTTTCAGCGTCAGTGATGAAGTGGAGCAAGTAAGTTTAGGAGGAGCGATTGACGTTTCCAGAAAGGGCTTCTTCAGGGAAGAGACTTGGCAGACAGTCCCAGGATGCCTATGTCTCCTCCCCTGCGATGTTCTCCCATCCATGCATTCCCTCCCAGACACACTGCCCGTGCCCCAGCAGCTCCAAGGAGGCTGCCCCAGATGAGGCCCACGGTGAATGCAGGATTCTCTCCTCTGCGGGAAAGCCGCCCGGAGCCGACAGTCGATCTTCTTAGCGGATTGCATGGGGGGAAGAGTTCACACTCTTGGTAGGATCGGGTCTATGTGCTCTCGGTGGTTGTGGCTTTAGTAGATAAAGACAGGTTGTTCACCCTCTCCAAGGTAGGGAGAACGAGAGGGCACTTTCTAAAGTTGAAAGGGGATAGATTCCGTACAAACGTAAGGAAGTTCTTCTTCACCCAAAGAGTGGTGGAGAGCTGGAACGCTCTTCCGAAGTCTGTTGTAGAGGAAAACACCCTCCAGGATTTCAAGACTAAGCTAAACTGGGACGTACACAGGTGAGGCTGGACTCATTTAGAGCACTGGTCTTTGACCTGGGGGCCACCACGTGAATGGACTGCTGGGCATGATGGACCACTGGTCTGAGCCAGCAGCAGCAATTCTTATGTTCTTATGTAAGGGCACTCCATGAAAGTAACTGGTGTGGAATTTGTTGATGGAAAATATAATCAAGACTAATAGAATAGCAGTTGTTAAAAAGATTTGGATGTGTTTTCTGGGGGACTGAGGTAGACTCAGGATATGAAGAAGAAATGGACTGTCCTAGGGTTACCAGATTTTCCTTCAGGAAAATCCGGACGCATGGCCACGTCCCCAGGACTGCCCAGTTACACCTCTGGAACACCCTGTTCCGTCCCCAGCACCGCCCCCAGACAGCATCTGTGCATGCGCACAATGCATCCATGCATGCGCTGATGCCCCTTCCCAACGCAATTTCCCAACGCAGACAAAGTGCCGGGTTTTGAAAAGCTGTCCGGACCCCCGGACGTGTCCTCAAAAGGAGGACAGGTCTGGGGAAATCCGGACGTTTGTAACCCTAGACTGTCCCATTGTCATCATTCAGGTTGGAGATAGGATTGGAGATTGATGGACCACTGGCTGACTTGGTGACGGGACTAAATTGCGCGAGACAACGGCGCGCAGACAACTGAGCGCAAGGTTGACAGCGCGCCAAAGAAAAGCACTATTGTAAAGGGCTCCGACAGGGGGTGGGGGGGAACCCCCCCCACTTTACTTAACAGACATTGCGCTGGCGTTGTGGGGGGTTTGGGGGGTTGTAACCCCCCACATTATACTTAAAACTGAACTTTATCCCTAAAAAACAGGCAAAAAGTTTGGTTTCAAGTGTAATGAGGGGGGTTACAACCCCCCAAACCCCCCACAACGCCAGCGCGATGTCTGTTAAGTAAAATAGGGGGGTTCCCCACCAACACCCCCCGTAGGAACCCTTTAAAATAGTGCTTTTCTTCGGCGCGCCGTCAACCTTCGCTCAGTTGTCTGCGCTCAGTTGTCTGCGCGCCGTTGTCTCGCGCAATTTTGTCTATGAACCGGCTGACTTAACTTGGCATGTCTTTTTATTTCTAGCCAGTCCAAGAAGCTTACATTTCATAGTTGTAGCCTGCTTTCTCCTTGAAATCTTCACTGGAACTGAAGTAAAGTCCCTCTCTGTAAGAAAATATTATAATGCCCTTGTATCGCTTTATGGTACAGCTGCATCTCAAATACTATGTACAATTCTGGTTGCCATATCTATAAAAAGATACAGTGGAATTAGAAAAAGTACAGAGAAGGGCAATGAAAACGATAAAATGGATGGGATGACTTCCTTATGAGGAAAAGCTAAAGTGGCCAAGGCTCTTCAGCTTAGAGAAGAGACAGCTCAGGGGTCTATAAAATACTGAGTGGAGTGGAAAGAGTAGGTGTAAATAGCTTGTTTACTCTTTCCAAAAATACTAGGATTAAGGGGCATACGATGAAGCTACCTGTACTTGACTTAAAACAAACCGGAGAAAATATTTCTTCATCCATGTAATTAGACTCTGGAATTCATTGCCGGAGAATGTGTTGAGAATCAGTTAGTTTGGCAGGGTTTAAAAAAGGGTTGGACAAATTCCGAAAAGGGAAGTCCATAGGCCGTTATTGAGATGGCTTGGGGAAATGCACTGCTTATTTTTAGGATAAGCAGTATAGACTCTGTTTTGCTACTTGGGATCTAGCTAGGTACTTGGGACCTGGATTGGCCACTGCTGGAAACAAGATACCGGGCTTGAAAGACCTTCAGCCTCTCCCAGCATGGCAATTCTTAAGTTCTTATGTGAGCTAAGTATAGGGATAATCAAGCCATTGTGACATCACTGATGAGGTTGGCTCTTTTAGACATTGGTGGAATGAGACATTATGACATCACAATCTCAGCTCTGGAATGTTGCTACTCTTTGGGTTCCTGTCAGGTACTTGGGACCTGGGTTGGCCACTGTTGGAACCAAGATACTGGGCTTGATGGACCTTTGATGGATCTTCGGTCTGTCCCAGTATGGCAGCTCTTATGTTCTTATGTGAGCCAAGTATAGGCCAATCAAGCCATTGTGACATCACTGCTGAGGTTGGCTCTTAGGCATTGGTGGAATGAGACATTATGACATCACAATCTCAGCTCTGGAATGTTGCTACTCTTTGGGTTCCTGTCAGGTACTTGGGACCTGGGTTGGCCACTGTTGGAACCAAGATACTGGGCTTGATGGACCTTTGATGGATCTTCAGTCTGTCCCAGTATGGCAGCTCTTATGTTCTTATGTGAGCCAAGTATAGGCCAATCAAGCCATTGTGACATCACTGCTGAGGTTGGCTCTTAGGCATTGGTGGAATGAGACATTATGACATCACAATCTCAGCTCTGGAATGTTGCTACTCTTTGGGTTCCTGTCAGGTACTTGGGACCTGGGTTGGCCACTGTTGGAACCAAGATACTGGGCTTGATGGACCTTTGATGGATCTTCGGTCTGTCCCAGTATGGCAGCTCTTATGTTCTTATGTGAGCCAAGTATAGGCCAATCAAGCCATTGTGACATCACTGCTGAGGTTGGCTCTTAGGCATTGGTGGAATGAGACATTATGACATCACAATCTCAGCTCTGGAATGTTGCTACTCTTTGGGTTCCTGTCAGGTACTTGGGACCTGGGTTGGCCACTGTTGGAACCAAGATACTGGGCTTGATGGACCTTTGATGGATCTTCAGTCTGTCCCAGTATGGCAGCTCTTATGTTCTTATGTGAGCCAAGTATAGGCCAATCAAGCCATTGTGACATCACTGCTGAGGTTGGCTCTTAGGCATTGGTGGAATGAGACATTATGACATCACAATCTCAGCTCTGGAATGTTGCTACTCTTTGGGTTCCTGTCAGGTACTTGGGACCTGGGTTGGCCACTGTTGGAACCAAGATACTGGGCTTGATGGACCTTTGATGGATCTTCGGTCTGTCCCAGTATGGCAGCTCTTATGTTCTTATGTGAGCCAAGTATAGGCCAATCAAGCCATTGTGACATCACTGCTGAGGTTGGCTCTTAGGCATTGGTGGAATGAGACATTATGACATCACAATCTCAGCTCTGGAATGTTGCTACTCTTTGGGTTCCTGTCAGGTACTTGGGACCTGGGTTGGCCACTGTTGGAAACAGGATTCTGGGCTTGATGGACCTTTGATGGACCTTCGGTCTGTCCCAGTATGGTAATTCTTATATTCTTATCACTACTCCAATCCTCAATGCCGACCCCATTTTGGTGGTAACTGTATAAGTAGTCGCCTAGTTGTAGGTAGCGAGAAGGTTTGTAAATGGAGGTATTCCAATTACATGCATAAGTCGCTTCTTAAAGAATAGAGATTAGTAGAAAAGTATGTGACATGTTTTGATGGTGTGTACTTTGCTGGTGATCATGTGCATGAGTGAACATGCAAATGTGCATGTAAATGATAGAATACTACAATTTATGAGCGTTCCGGCTAACATTAGGCATAGGTCGCAGTGATAGGGGGGTGGGGTGAGGGGAGGTGCTGAAAATGGGAGGAAGGGCCAAAAAGAGGAGACGGTAGGCTTGGAAGGTAAGGGGAGATACTGAACCACAGGGAGTAGAGAAGGGAAAAGGGAGATGCAGATATGGAGAGTAGGGAAAGAAAATGCAGTACAGGACTTTGGTGTGGGACAGGGCATGGGGAGATGCTAAACATGAAGCAGGAAAAGGGAAGAGATGCTGGACACGTGGTTAGAAGAATGGGCTAAAAACCATTTTGGGGGACTCTTCCAGGTAGTAAGAATAATAATAATTTATTTATAATCCCCTATACCTTAACAGTTCAGAGCGGTTTACAACAATGAGAATCTGCCAGACGCAGATGAAATACAAATGGAATTATATACAAACTAGTCATTAAGCCCGTTACATTAACGGGTGCTAGAATACTGTTCACCCTCTATGTTGCCCCTTCCATTCACTGCCCTCTCTTCTCTTTCCATCTCTCTGTCCCATATGGCCTCTCTCCATCTCCTCCTTCCTTTTGCCTTGGTCTGGCATACCTTCCTCCTTCCCTCCAAGCCATTCTCTCCCCCTCTGCTCCCTTTCCTCATTTAACTACTGTACTTCATTGGTCAGCAGCAGCATTCACAATTCATTGCTGTTGCTGGCTTCAGGTCTTTCTCTCTGGCCGGTCCTGTCTTCATGAAAACAGGAAGTAGGCAGGACCGGCCAGAGAGGAAGGCCTGAAGCCAGCAACAGCAGCGAATTGTAAACGCTGCTGCTGCCTGAAGCACCCGAGTCAGACACTTCTCTCCCCTCCCAGCCCAACCCCCGCTGACTCTGCGACCCTCCCGGCGAGATGACTTTAATAACAAACCTCCCTCCAGCGTTGGCAGCCGCAGCACGCTAAACAGGCTGGTTCGCGGCTTTCTTCTGCCGTTGAGTCTCTCTGTCGCGTCATTGATGACATCATTAGTGACGCCAAAGAGGCACAACCAGTCACAACAGGGTTTGGATGGGGGACGCTCAGAATAAGCTACAATTCTAGCCTGAAACGACTCCACTCAAGAAATAAAGGGCGCTCTCAGTGTGAACCATCAGTAATGGGAGCAGAAGCTCCGATACTTCACTTCTGGGTTGAGGCGGGAAGCCTCCACCACCACACCATCATTGAGCCCCCTATGTGTATATAATAATGAAAGACACCTGCAATAAGGCCCTAAATAAATAATGCAATCCAAACAAACCCGTGAGCAAATAAAACTCAAACGGTGGAAATACAAACTGAGCGACCCCCACACAAACCCTGCCAGCCAAAACCCGCCAAGCTAACTGTAAAGCAATATCAAAACATACTTAAACTCAATGAAAAAATACTTATCTAAACCAAACTGCCACAATGAAAACGCCAGGAGCCGAAGTTCAACCAAGCTGGTTTCGGGGAGGAGCCCTTCTTCAGGAACCAAGCCCCCGACCACAAACCAAAAACAAAAAAATGAAAAAAATGCCGAAAAGCGAAGCGGGACGGCTGGAGGGAGGGGTAACCGAGCGGGAGAGCACTCACGCTTAAAAAGCGGACCAGGAATTACGTCACACACAACCCAACCAATCATGCAGGACGCACAACGCGTCCAAAATCACTCATACAGGGGCGGGAAAAAGAAAAAGCCCCAAAGCTACAGAAAGAGAACAGCAAGACCCGTGCAATACTCGAACCCAAACATGCTGGAAACCACCCAGCACAGGAAACCTACACGAACACACGGCACCCAGAAAGAATAGACAGGAACCCTATATAATGGTGTTCCACTCCACACTTTCATTAAGGCCGTGGGGAGCAACAGCTTGAAGTTGGAAAATCCAATATTGTTCCCTAAGGTTTAAATGAAATTGTTTATCCCCCCTGAAATCCCAGGGAATTTGCTCCAGCACAAACCACGCAAGATCAGTAAACTGGTGACCAGCTTCCAGACAATGAGGCACCAGAGGGGCGGCTAAAGATGCCGTTCTGATCCGACTCCTGTGTTCTTGAAGTCTTATCCTGATCTTTCTGCTCGTGCGCCCCACGTAGTGTAGCGCACAAGGACAGATGATAATATATACCACCCAAGCAGAATCACAGGACGTTTGGGATCTAAGATGGTAAGTGCGCTGCGTCCGAGGATGTTGCCATTGAGAAATAGATAAGGAAGACGCACACATATCACAATGGCCACATGGACCATGCCTCCCCCCGGTGACTGCTCGGCCTTTAGTAGATAACAATTCCTTCAAATTTTTAGGACGAGAGAAAGCAATGCAAGGAGCCTGGTTAAAGATAGCATGATGGTCCAAAACATGCCAATGCTTTCTCACAATACCGGCTACCTGGTGGGCTTGGTCAGAAAATGAAATAACACACACCTGCTGTTCCATAGGCGGCCTGATAACAGGAGCCCGCAGAAGCTCAGGATTGGCATAGCGCGCTCTGCGATAGGCTCTCTTGATGGTCCAATCTGGATAGCCGCGTGCCTTAAAGCGCTGCCATAACAACTTCGCCTGAATTCTGAATTCCCCTAATGAGGAGCAGATACGGCGGATCCTGAGAAATTGCCCCATAGGCAATGATTGACGCAGCCTGGCAGGATGACAGCTGGTGTAGTGTAAATATGAGGTACGATCGGTAACTTTCCGAAAGACCGTTGTAACCAAATGCCCACCGGACTTGCTGACCATAGTGTCCAAATAGGTGACCCTGGCTCCATCCACCGTAGCGGTGAACTTCAAATGTCTATCCAGGGTATTTAGCCAGGTAAGGAATTCATCAAATCTGGCCTTGGTACCAGTCCAAACCAGGAACACATCATCGATGTACCGGAGCCATGTACCAATATCCGACATCCACATAGATGGATATAACAGCTGTTCTTCGAAATTCGTAACATAGAGGTTAGCCACACTAGGGGCCATGGCCGTCCCCATGGCTACCCCGTGAGTCTGAAGATAAAATTCCCCTCTTACTTCGAAGAAATTCCGCTGTAAGACCAAGGTGGCTAGTTGCATCAAAAAAACCTTGGTTATACGATGATGGAAAAGCCCTTCAGATAACTGTTGTTCCACAATCTTCAAGGCCTCAGTCTGAGGGATATTGCAATATAAGGCTTCCAAATCCATAGTAACCAAAAGGTCAGTGTGTTGAACCTGGATGGACTCGATTTTATTCAGAAAATTGGTGGTATCCAGTACAAAGGAACGTGCCTGAGCAACCCTGGGTTTCAAAAAGTGATCGACCATTTTGGACAGGGGCTCAAGAATGGTCCCACAGAGGGAGACTATAGGTCTACCCGGGGGGTTGGAAAGTGTTTTATGAATTTTGGGTACCGTGTAAAAGCGAGGGCTGCGACTGGGAGGTTGGGATAGATATCTGGCTTCGGATTGAGTAATAATATTATCCAAGAGCGCCTCCTGGACCAAAGTCGCTATTTCCATACGCAAACCGGGAGAGGGATCCCTCTCCAGTTTGGTATACCAGTCAACGTTGGAAATATGAGTCGCCACCTGGGCATCATATTGGGCAGTGGACTGAACAACCACCGCCCCGCCCTTGTCGGCGGATTTAATATCCAAGTCAGGGGCGTTTTTAAGAGCCTCCAGTGCAAGCCGTTGGGCCTTAGTAATGTTGACGTAATGATGAGTAGAACGTGCATTCGGGAGCTGGTCTATATCACGTAAAACCAGGTCCCGGAATACTTTAATATGAGCATCAATGGGCCCCGGTGGGATCCAATGAGATTTAACCCTAAAAAGGGAATCATCCCGGGAACCTTCCTGGGTAGAAAAAAACAGCTTGATCTGGAGGCCCCGGACAAACCGTGCCATATCCCGGTGAACAGTAAACAGATCTAGAGCAGTGGTGGGAACGAACGAAAGCCCCTTCTCCAATAATTGAGTCTGTGCTTCAGAAAGGGGAACCCCTGATATGTTGACCACTAGGGACCCCTCGCTACCTGCGAGCGGGTCACTGGAATGTTTTGCGCTATGTTGCGGTCCGGGTAGCCCCTGCGGCCCCGGGCCCGTCTTCTTGGACCTCTTCTGGATCCCCGGCCTAAAAAACGCGCTGACCCCATATAAGAACTACGTCCACTGGAGTCACTATTGGAGGAACTGTCCTCCGTCGGGTAAGTGGGATAGGTGTTAACCTGCTGTATTGCAGAGGAAGACCCCTGGGGCTGCATCCAAGCATACACGTACCCAGATGCGTAGTCCTCTGCATCCCTATGAAATTTATTAATTTTCCCCTGTTTGATCTTACTACGGTACTGTTCGTGAAACGCCTGTAAATCAGGTAAACATTGAGCGAACAGTGGAGATGTATTGGGATCAGTGGTTAATTTGGTCTGTATCTCAACACTTTGTGCCTGAACCTCTTGGGATACTTCCTGGATGGTGTCAATCAACAGCACCATCAGATCCAAAGAGCACTTATTGAGAATAGCAGCCCATTTATGGAGGAAGGGGTCCCTATTGGTGAACATACCAGGGGGTTTGTGAACCCGCAAACCCCGCGGAATGTAGTGATTCTTTATATACTCCACCAAGGACATGCTGTGTAAATCCAACTTAATTAATTCTTTTTGTAAATTAGACCATATGTTCTTATTGGCCACAAAATCTGGCGCATATGTATTCATCTGGTGGTCTGCCTGAAACAAAGAAGTTAGGGTAGTGCATGACGTCACCTGGTCCGCCGAAAAGCAGAGAGTGCGCTGCCACTCGGGCAACTCCATAGAGTGAGACTAATAATACACACAACACTACACTCAATAAATATGCCAAAAAATCCTATAATAGTAACAACAAAGAGGCACAACCAGTCACAACAGGGTTTGGATGGGGGACGCTCAGAATAAGCTACAATTCTAGCCTGAAACGACTCCACTCAAGAAATAAAGGGCGCTCTCAGTGTGAACCATCAGTAATGGGAGCAGAAGCTCCGATACTTCACTTCTGGGTTGAGGCGGGAAGCCTCCACCACCACACCATCATTGAGCCCCCTATGTGTATATAATAATGAAAGACACCTGCAATAAGGCCCTAAATAAATAATGCAATCCAAACAAACCCGTGAGCAAATAAAACTCAAACGGTGGAAATACAAACTGAGCGACCCCCACACAAACCCTGCCAGCCAAAACCCGCCAAGCTAACTGTAAAGCAATATCAAAACATACTTAAACTCAATGAAAAAATACTTATCTAAACCAAACCGGGGGCTTGGTTCCTGAAGAAGGGCTCCTCCCCGAAACCAGCTTGGTTGAACTTCGGCTCCTGGCGTTTTCATTGTGGCAGTTTGGTTTAGATAAGTATTTTTTCATTGAGTTTAAGTATGTTTTGATATTGCTTTACAGTTAGCTTGGCGGGTTTTGGCTGGCAGGGTTTGTGTGGGGGTCGCTCAGTTTGTATTTCCACCGTTTGAGTTTTATTTGCTCACGGGTTTGTTTGGATTGCATTATTTATTTAGGGCCTTATTGCAGGTGTCTTTCATTATTATATACACATAGGGGGCTCAATGATGGTGTGGTGGTGGAGGCTTCCCGCCTCAACCCAGAAGTGAAGTATCGGAGCTTCTGCTCCCATTACTGATGGTTCACACTGAGAGCGCCCTTTATTTCTTGAGTGGAGTCGTTTCAGGCTAGAATTGTAGCTTATTCTGAGCGTCCCCCATCCAAACCCTGTTGTGACTGGTTGTGCCTCTTTGTTGTTACTATTATAGGATTTTTTGGCATATTTATTGAGTGTAGTGTTGTGTGTATCATTAGTGACGCGGCAGAGGGACTCAACTGCAGGAGAAAGTCGCAAAGCAGCCTGTTTAACGTGCTGCGGCTGCCAACGCTGGAGGGAGGTTTGTACTGGTATGTGCAGAAGCGATATGTCTCTCCCCCTCCAGTACCTGTGCAGCACTTTGTCTGCGGCGCATCCTCCCATCCTGAGTCGGCCTCAGCGCTCGAGTCTGTTTCTCCCGCTTTGTCCAGCCGCCGCATACGCACTCTGGCCACGGACCTACAGATCAGGGATTACAGATCACGCAGGTCTGAGTGCGCATGCGCGGCTAGCGTTTTATTATATAGGATGGAATTATATAACTAGTATGGTTGGTTTCTTTAGCCAAAATTGTGATACAAAAGAGATTTCACAGGTTTCCTTAAACATTTGGTAAAGGGAAGAATTCACAGAAGAGGTTTCTCAAGCAAATTTGTCCTACAAATAAGATTTCACTTGTAACCTAGGCTAGCCACTGTTGGAAACAGGACACTAGGTTTGAGGGACCTTTGGTCTGTTCCAGTATGCCAACTCTTATGTTCCTATATGAGTAAAGTACAGCCAGTTCCCGAGTTACAGATGCCTGACTTAAGTACGACTCGTACATAGGAACATGGTTATGGATTCATTTGATTTCACTGAGCAGGATTTCCAGTGGCATAAACTCCTGCAGCAGATTCAGGAATGACGCATGGCCACATTAAGAACAGTGTGTGGTTGTGCACGCAGTACCTCAGAGGGAACACTGGTAGGGACAGAGGGAAGCAGCGAGAATCTTAAAATCGACACGTTCTGAGTTACATACAAATCCGACTTAAGAACGGCTTTAAAAACGCAACTCGTTCTTAACCCGGGGACTGCCTGTACTGTATTATAGAACTGGCCACGTACAAGCCAATTTTCTCTCAGCCCCAGCAAAGCACACGTCTTCTCCAACGCTGGTGCTTCCCGACCATGCTGAAAAAAAAGCACTGATCTTTTCTCGGCACCCCAGGATGATATTACTCGGGGGCGGAGTCAGTGAGATGAAAACTGCAAATAGTCGTGTTTGTGAGTGCCGAACCCCTCGAATATGGAGGGAGACCTGTAGCTCATGAACTTAACTGCATTTTACTGGTATTTGCATGCAGAGCAGCTCAACAAGCTGCAATATTTTTTTTTTCAGTAAGCTGCGTTACTGTAAAATAATGTTCGGAATGAATTTTAGCTCATGCTTTTCTCAGAAGTTCAAACTGAGTGACATTTAAGAACACAGAATGGACTAGAGAATGACACGGGTCCCCACAGGAGTTCAATTTTACTATCCCGTCCCCATGAGTTTTGTTGATGTCCCTGTCCCCCGTCCCATTCTTATAAGCTCTGCCTTAACCACACAAGCCTCAAACAGTTATGATTTTAAAGTGTTTGAGCCTTGTGCAGATGAGGACGGAGCTTAGGCATTGGTGGAATGAGGCATTATGACATCACAATCTGAGCTCTAGAATGTTGCTACTTATGGTTTTAAAGTGTTTGAGGCTTGTGCGGATGAGGACGGAGCTTAGGCATTGGTGGAATGAGGCATTATGACATCACAATCTGAGCTCTAGAATGTTGCTACTTATGGTTTTAAAGTGTTTGAGGCTTGTGCGGATGAGGACGGAGCTTAGGCATTGGTGGAATGAGGCATTATGACATCACAATCTGAGCTCCAGAATGTTGCTACTTAGGATTTTAAAGTGAGGCTTGTGCAGATGAGGACGGAGCTTAGGCATTGGTGGAATGAGGCATTATGACATCACAATCTGAGCTCTAGAACGTTGCTACTTAGGATTTTAAAGTGAGGCTTGTGCAGATGAGGACGGAGCTTAGGCATTGGTGAAATGAGGCATTATGACATCACAATCTGAGCTCCAGAATGTTGCTACTTAGGATTTTAAAGTGAGGCTTGTGCAGATGAGGTCGGAGCTTAGGCATTGGTGGAATGAGGCATTATGACATCACAATCTGAGCTCTAGAATGTTGCTACTTAGGATTTTAAAGTGTTTGAGGCTTGTGCGGATGAGGATGGAGCTTGCAGAAATGGAGCAGGGGCAGGAAAAGAACTCGCTGGGACGGGATGGGAAAATGAGTTCCCGCAGGAACAGGGAAAAATGTGTCCCTGTGTCATTCTCTATAATGCACATTATTGGCAAATAGTGCATACTAGTTGGTCAATAATGCACATTGCTGCCGTAATGCTGTTTAGTGAATAGATTCCTAAGGCAGTGGGGGATGGAGTTACTTGCCCAGGGTCAGAAGGATTATCAACAGAATTTAAACCCTGTAGATGGCTGAGAGAAGCAGGGGCAGTTCTCATGTATGACTCTCTTATTTAATCTAATGTAATTTATTTATTTATTTTGCAGATAATTTAGTTTTTTGAAGACGACTGGACGGAGCATTGTATTTGTCTCTCCCTGGATATCTGCTGACCCGGAAGAAGAGAAGCGTTCTTTAGTGATGACGGATGAACCCTGCTTCTTCTGAAGGCTCTGAACCCCTTGCGTGTGTAAAGTTTACCGTCCCGCACGTTGAAAACGTATTTAAGTATATCGCAAGTTGTACTCGTTGATGGGAATGAGATTTGCCGATGTTTGTGCGGTCGCCTCGTCGCTTAGCATGTGCTCATCGATGCTGTCTATTTTAACCTATGAAAAAGTCTGCGTTCAGTTCTTAGAAATACGGAAATAGCAATGCATTTCACCTTTTGCTTTTTAAACTACTTTTGTCTGAAAAAAAAAAAAAGATTTAAAAAAATAAACAATGAATGCTACGTACCACATATTTCTACGTCATTTTATGCATTGTCATTGCGTTTGGGAGGGCCACTTATGACTTCCTGCTTCCTGCCTTGCTAGTCTATTTATTTATTTATTTTGTAAAACCTTTTTTATGGAAATTTTTTCAAATTACCAACCAATCAGGAGCATCCCAGTCCCAACAACCCACCCTAACCCTCCCCAAATCCCACACTTCTTTCCTCTAATACAAAACAGGCAGAAAAACGAGAACGCCGGAACGCCAATAACGATTCTTGAGCTGGAACCCCCCCCCTCCAAAGCTCCCCACTCCCCCCCTCCACACACACACACCAGCATAACAACAGCCCACAGTTTACAGCAGCGACGGAGAGGAGGCTGACCTCCAGTTAACCTAGCTATCCCAGATCTTATGATACGGGACCGACCTTTCACACCTTAGCGCTGTCAGTTTGCACATGAACCCCCTCTTTTACTAAGGCACGCTAGTCATTTTAGCGCGCGCTAAACGCTAACGCGCTCATTATATTCTATGGACGCGTTAGCGTTTACCACGCGCTAAATCTGCTAGCGAGCCTTAGTAAAAGGACCCCTAAATGTACATATTCGAGACGGCAGAGTAGGGATCGCCGCTCACGTACCCTTTGTGGATCGCCAGTGTTTAGCCAAAGCCAGACGAGCCACAGTTAAACAAAGGGGAGATTGTGGCGCAGTGGTTAAAGCTACAGCCTCAGCACCCTGAAGTTGCGGGTTCAAACCCCATGCTGCTCCTTGTGACCCTGGGCAAGTCACTTAATCCCCCCATTGCCCCAGGTACGTTAAATAGATTGTGAGCCAACCAGGACAGAGAGGGAAAAACTGCTTGAGTACCTGAATGTAAACCGTTCTGAGCTCCCCTGGGAGAACAGTAGAGAAAACTGACTATATAAATAGTGTGAACAGCTTCAGCCTCTGATAACCAGAGCTGCTATTGTGACATCATAATGCCTCATTCCACCAATGCCTAAAGCCAACCTCATCAGTGATGTCACAATGGCTTGACTGTCCTTTACTTGGCTCTCTTTTACTACATTTTGATTTCTAGAGTGGCACAGTTAAAGCTATAGCTTCAGCATCCTGAGGTTGCGGGTTCAAACCCACATGGCTCCTTGTGACCCTGAGTCACTTAATCCCCCCCATTGCCCCAGGTCCATTAGATAGATTGTGAGCCCACCAGGACAGATAGGGAAAAATGCTGGAGTACCTGAATAAATGCATGTAAACCGTTCTGAGCTCCACGGGGACCTGGCATGGGTGCATTAAGTAGAAAGCATCCTTTCAACATCGGACAATGTTTCTTAGTAATGTGAACTATCAAATGACCCACCGTTTCCCAATAGGATTTTATCCCAGGATACGACCACCAAATGTGCTCAAATGACCCCAAACCTCCACAGGAGATTTTTTTTTTTTTCCATGCTTTGTCCTTAATTATAAAAAATGTTGAATACAGTATCATTACCCTTCATATTTTCAAAATGCTGTAGGACATATGTAGCACTGTAAAGATACCACAAAAACAAATACTCCCCTGTATCAAGCATAAGTTATAGTCTACATTTTCATTTTTTATCTCATGTTAATTATTATTTTTTTTTTAAATTATGGGGTGGAGTTAACAAGACGACAGATGCTGAGACCCACTGAGGGTCTATGCCAGACATGGGCAACTCCGGTCCTCGAGGGCCGGAATCCGATCGGGTTTTCAGGATTTCCCCAATGAAGATGCAGGAGATCTATTTGCATGCACTGTTTTCAATGCATATTCATTGGGGAAATCCTGAAAACCCGATCGGATTCCGGCCCTCGAAGAGCGGTGTTGTCCATGCCTGGGCTATGCTCTTCCTTCTGAATTGTTTCCTTGTGGCTATGAAATGACAGGGAAAGACGCGGGCCTTTTCATCGGTTGATTCATTCCTGGTCTTACCGACAGAGCAGTTTGCCCAGCCACTTCCCCTGTTGTGTTCAGGACCATCTTCTGCTGCAGGGGCTGTTGGTAGAGCATCAGACCCACTTGTACGGAGAGTTAAATGCAGCCTGCATGCTCACTCCTCTCCCGCGTCTTGTCCGGAGACTCCCAGAAGGAGCGCTTTGGTGCAGCAAGATGACGCCACTGGCGCTATTACAGCCTCAGGGTGACCAGAATCAGCATTGGCCTGGGGTGGAGACCCTGCCGGTGTTATAGTTATTGGCTTAGGAACTCAGCAAATAGTAAAAGTCTGGGGATGGAACTATACACATCAACCAGATAGAAAGCGAGTAAACAGATGTTTATTCATTGGAACTAGCGGACATAATTTGAGGTTGAGGGGTGATAGATTCAAGAGCAATGTTAGGAAATTCTACTTTACGGAGAGGGTGGTGGATGCCTGGAATGTGCTCCCGAGAGAGGTGGTGGAGAGGGAAACGGTGACGGAGTTCAAAAAAGCATGGGATGAACACAAAGGGTCTAGAAACAGAAAAGAATAGTAAATATTGAAGAACTAAGGCCAGTACTGGGCAAACTTGCATGGTCTGTGTCTGTATATGGCCGTTTGGGGGAGGATGGGCTGGGGAGGGCTTCAATGGCTGGGAGGGTGTAGATGGATGGAGACTTCAGTAGTTGGAACCTAAGAACAGTACCGGGCAGAGCTTTAAATTCCTGCCCAGAAATAGATAATAAGAAAAAGAAAAAAACCCCAACAAGAAATTTTTAGATTAAATCAGGTTGGGCAGACTAGATGGACCATTCGGGTCTTTATCTGCCGTCATCTACTATGTTACTATGAAAAGTTAATAAAACAGTCTTTTATCAGTCTGTGTTTCGGCATTAAAGCCTGCCTCAGAGGGGTGCAAGAAACATCCAGTATGTGGCAGTCTTATACTGTCGATGGTAAGATTGGAAACGCCTTATACAAATGTTCAGAAGCAATACCAGAAAAATAAAATCCCCTCCTGGGACAAATTGTTGGTTCAAAAACTCTGTCGGAGCGTCTGAGCCTGCATGCTCACTCCTCTCCTGGGTCTTCTCCGGAGACTCCCGGAAAGAGCGCTGTGGTGCAACAAGATGACGCCTCTAGCGCTATTGCAGCCTTAGGGTGTGCAGAACCGGCATTGGGTTGGAGACCCTGCCGGTATAAGAGTTACTAGCTTAGAAACTCAAAGGCCAATTACAGGAGCAGGCAGTTCTCCATGTGGAGGGGAATTTGTCAGTAACATGGAGAGTGTTCACGAGTCTTCTGTGGTATCAGGTACACTACCATATATGCTGAGCCCTGGAGTTCCTCTGCAATCTATCTGGCAAAGATGGAATGGCGTAGTAAGGGGAGGTGTGGTCCATCCCAGGCGCAGTCTTCCTCGGGGTGCTGGAACCCCTCCTGCTCACACCCCCTCCCTTCCCCTCCACCCCCATAGCTTGTTATCTTCTGTGCGAGCAGCCATGAAGTAGCTGCTCGCGTCAGCTTCAACGGTCTCTGATGTCACTTCCAGGCCCCGCACCTAGGAAGTGACATCAGAAAGTGCTGAAGCTGATGCAAGCAGCCACTCGAAGATGGACACAGATCTTTCTAAATGCTTGCCAGATATGACTGCTTTAGTGTATAATGTAAATGGACTGGCTGAGAAGCAAGAAACTGTCTCTCAAGAACTGACCAAAATTGACATACGCTGAAAAGAAAAACCGATGAAATCAATCTACTGTGAATGCATTAGTTAAGGATCAAGTTCTTTTGCACAAGAAATTAGAACAAGCTGAGAATGATTTAAGGTATTTAAATCGGAGGGTGCTGAATTTTCTATGAGCTCTTGGGCAAACTCCAATAATGACATGGGGGAAAAAAGTACACGGTGGAAGTTTTGGGCATGACGGAAATTCCTCGTCGTCTCTTTAATAATATGTATGTTTTAGGTGTAAGAAAAGCTAGAGAGGAAATAAGACCCCGATTCTATAAACAGTGCCTGGAACATACCGTGCACGTCAATATTAAATTAGGTACCGTTTATAGAATCAAGCCTAGCAGTGCCTAAAGTGGGCTTAGGTGCCAGTAGGCATTTCATCCTTAGGCATATCCTATTTTTGCCAGGGTTTTCTTGACCTAAATACTGGCACCTAAGTTCAAATCAGGTGCCTCCATGTTTAACATGCCCTCTAGCCACACCTACTTTCTGGTACGCACCTTGGAATAGGTGCCTAACTCAACGTGGTAGACGCCTACCAATCTAGCCCCCTACCACCCAATTAATTCTAATCTAAGCCAATTGTGAGTGCTAATTGTTTGATATCAATGCTGATCAAGCTTTTTAAATAATTAAGGGATCCTTTTAGGAGGCCGCAGTAGCGGCTGCTGCTGCTGTAATCGCTCCAGCGCCCATAGAGATTTAATGGGCTTCAGAGCATTTGCCGCGCGGCAGACGCTCTCGTGGCTTTGTAAAAAAAGGCAGTAAGAGATGCCTAAATCTAGGCACCAACCTTTAGGCATCTTTTATCGAATCTGCCAGTAAATGTTTGACAACCTTTGGTTATCTCCGTTATTTAAGAGAATTTAGCAGATGAAATACAAAAATGTGCTACTTTACGACACTTCTCCCTCCGCATTCGCGGTTTCAGCATTCACGGTTTCGATTATTCACGGTTTATAGCTTGCTGGCTCCTCCTCAAATTACGTCAGCTTGCATAGAGAAATCGCTGATTCCAAGCATTTACAGAGAAATTCGCCGATTCCCGGCACTTTCTTCACCGTGTTTTGCCTCTCCTTCAGGAACAGGCCAGGTCTCCCACCACGTTATTCGCGGTTTCACCACATTCTCGATGGGTTTTAATAGAAAACAGCGAATAACATATGAAAAAGTTGTTTGCGGTTTTTCTGTATTTGCGGTTCTGTTAATCCCCTTCCACAGCAAATACGGAGGGAGACGTGTAATGAGTTTTGGTTTTGAGCAGGATTTGAACTCACTAATGAGACTTTACTTTGGAAACTCAACAATTTATTGCATTTCTTAGCATTAAAGTTTAGCTGCCAGACCATTCTTTAAGCTTTGCCAGGTCTTTCTTCATGTTATTAACACCAAAAAAAGCACAAAAGGCCTCAATAAACTGGAACTTCTCTTTATTGACCCAACACGAGCCATGTTGTGCGTTGCCCATGCACTGAGGGTATGCATGGGGGTGGTCAGTAGGCATGCCCAGTGCTACCTGGTTAACGCAGATGCATTGTCGTCCAAGCTGACTCCAGCCTATCCAACCATCCCGTTATTTGCAGGATACCTACCGTAAAGTCTGGACAGTAACGTCCTCATGTTCTAAGTTAGTGGAGTTTCCATTGATGCCCTCCCCAGCCCATCCTACACTGAATTGCCATATATAGGACACAAACCATGCAAGTCTGCCCAGTACCAGCCTTTGTTCTTTAATTGATACCATGCATTTTCTAATTAAAAATCCTCTGTGCTTATCCCACACCACAAAGCGGAGGGTCAACCAGAGATCCAAGAGGAAGTCTTTACATATGTTTCAGTCATTTTTAAAGACTTTATGTTTGGACCTGTGGTAAAAGACTAAGCTCTTTTGGAAAGTGCACAGTATTCTGTTGCGTTCTTTTGCCATCCCCAAATTTGTGGTTTTCAACAGTACCACTTATTGTTTTAGGACCCCAGAAGAAGGTTGTTTCCACAACCGAAACATGGCCCGTGTCAGATCTATGCCGCAATTCATATACAGTACTCCCCCGGTCATTCGCGGTTAGCGATTCGCGGTCCTGGTCAATCGCGGTATTCTATGACCGCAAATGACCAGGACCGCGAAAGGCTGTGACCACGAATGACCGGGCAGGAGAGGGCAGCCGGAGAGGCAGGAGAGAGCAGCCGGAGCACCTGCATGTCAAAGCAGCTCCTGATTGGTGAGGCCCGAATTTAGTGCAGGAAGAGGCGGTCGGAGCATACCGCGAGTGATTTCCTTCACTCACAGGTGCTCCGGCTGCTCTCTCCGGCTGCTATCTCCTGTCTTCCCTACTAGTAACACCTACGGAAGTGACTTCAACCACACACCTGGTCCGAGATTCCTCGCCGGAGTGCGTGCCTGCTGTGAGGTGCCCGAATCACGTGCTTTTCTGTTCAGCGTATTCGCGGTTTTTCTGTTCAGCATTCTTCAGACTCGCTGACGGGCCAGGCAGTGGCTGCCACTGCTATGTTGCTGCCTATCCCCGCATCTCCCCCACGAAAAACTGTATTCGCAGTTTTTCAAGATTCACGGGGGTTCCTAGAACGGAACCCCCGCGAATATCGGAGGAGTACTGTATTGCGATCCTTGTGTTGTTGAACATTTTAATTTGATATTTTTTGCTCCCTGTTCAAATAAAGGTTTTATCAAGATCATCAGTTCCACAGTTTTTTGTTTTCTGCCTCTGTTTTTTGGCCATCTTCACTTTTTGGTTTCCTTTATATATTTGTTAACCACCTTTTTCAATACACTGAATAGTAATCAGGTACTCTTAAGTATTTTCCCTATCTGTCCCAGCAGGTTCACAATCTTAACTGTGGTACCTGGGCTAATGGAGGGGGTTAAGTGACTTGCTCAGAGTCACAAGCAGTAGCCTGGGATCAAACCCACAAGCTCATGGTACTGAGGCAGAAGCTCTAACCTCCAGATTGCCCCTCTACTCCATTCTGCAGAGAAACTCTTTGAATGTTAAGGAAAATCCGTAATTTGTTTCATCAACAGCATTTTGCTATTTTGTCCCAGCCTATTGTACTGACTCAACTAGATTATTGCAACTCTCTTTATGTTTTCCTAACTAAGGGCAACTTGAAGAGGTTGCAGTTGATCCAAAATACAGCAGCCAAACTGATTTATAGGAAAAAAAAAGTACGATTATGTATCTCTTTTGTTGAAGGCTCTTCATTGGTTGCCAGTTCATCTTAGAATTCAGTTCAAGTGTGCTACCATAGTGTTCAAAATTGTGAATGGAGTATTTCTGTCTTTGGTCCCTATCTCTCTTGATTATTTACGAACTATAAGACCAAGAACCTCTCAACTGTATAAACTTTCTTTCCCTTCAATTAAGGGAATAAAGGCATTAGGTTATGTCTCTCGCTCCTTTGTATACATCTTTACTTCTATTTGGAATGACCGACCAGTTGAGATCAGATCTACTTTTCCTCTTTATGTCTTTAGAAAATATCTGAAGACTTTTCTCTTTCAAAAAATTGTTACATAAGTAATTCTATTTGAAGAAACAATTACAACCTCTTATTGTGTAAACCGAGTTGTGCCTCTATTGCACAGGTGTCGAAGTCGGTCCTCGAGGGCCGAAATCCAGTCGGGTTTTCAGGATTTCCCCAATGAATCTGCATGAGATCTATGTGCATGCACTGCTTTCAATGCATATTCATTGGGGAAATCCATAGGCCACAGTGGGCCATGCACACTGAAGATCTTGAGGTTCCAGGGATTCCTTATACAGTGGTTTTCCCTATTCTAGGTACACAAGGGATAATATCAAGGAGGTATTCACTGAGGCTTATGGATTTCAAAGACTGATGGTGAGCTCAGTGGACTTGGTGAGGTGATATTGCTCTTGGCTAGGGTTACCATATTTTTCTCCGGGAAACCCTGGATACATGATCCCGCCCCATTCCGCCTCCAGCCCTGCCTGTTCTGCCCCAGCCCCGCCCTCACAAAGCCTCCTCTCTTCTTCCAGAGGAGCTCCAGTCGCGTCTAGAGGGCCTGGAGCATGTGCGGATATGGGTGACGTTATCCGCATATGCTCAGGGGCCCTCTAGATGTGGTTGGAGCTCGTCGGGGCTTTCCAAAACTCGGACAAATGCTGGGTTTTGGAAAGTCCGTCCGGGAGCCCGGACAGTCTAAACTAAACTAAAACTTAGGGCCTCTTTTACGAAGCCGTTTAGCGTGGGCCGCTGCGGTAACGGCCCCGAAGCCCACAGAGATTTAAAGGGCTTCGGGGCTGTTGTCGTGCAGCAGCTGCTAGCGCGGCTTTCTAAAAGAGGCCCTTGGCTTTATATACCGGGTCATCAACCAGAGGAAGCTCGACTCGGTTAACAATAATTAAAACCAATGCTAAAATTGCAAGAAGATTAATTTTCAAAATGTTTAGCAAATAAAAAAGTTTTTAATGATTTGTGGAAGAATTGGAGAGGACGAGGGCATCTCAAAGTTAAAGGGAGTTCATTCCATAAGAAAGGCTGAAGTTCTTGACTCCTTTAATACCTTTCCTAGAAGGAAGGGAAGGTTTAAATTGTCGAATGCCTCTGGCATAGGAAAATCTATAAATGTTCCATAGCAGAGGAACAAGAGGAATAAAAATACCATATAAAAATTTAAAAGTAAGGCATACACATTTAAATTGAATTTTGAGAAATACCGGGAGCCAATGAAGGCTCAAAAGCAAAGGAGTCACATGGTCGAATTTGCTTTTTCCATAAATCCGCTTCGCAGTGGCATTCTGAATCAGTTGTAACCTTTGGAGACAGATCTTTGTGATGCCAAGACAAATAGCATTACAGTAATCTAGCCGAGATAGTATAATTGAGTGGATCAGGACAGAAAAATGGCGTTGATGAAAAAGAGATCTCTTAGAGTTTCACAATCAATGCTCTTTATAATGTGGAATGCAATATGGACCCCATTTCGTATGTGGAAAGCCAAATTAAAACAAGATTCTATCTGCTGGAACTGTTTGAAAGAGGAAGGAACTCTTGATCATATGTTCTTCCATTGTACTCTGGTCCGTTCTTTTTGGTCCAAAATCTGGAATACCATACAATCTATCACCAACTGCTCAGAAGAGATTTCTATGGACATTATAATCCTTCGATCTCAACACCCCTGTTTCACGCAATCAAATTGTCCTCCTAAACTCATTGATACCATGTTTGTGACTGCTCTCATGCATATTCTGAAAAATTGGAAATCATCTTCGTTATTAGATTATACTTTTTGGTGGAACTCTCTATGTATGTACCACAGATTTGAATCATATGCATATGAAAAAAAAATTTCACTCCGTAAATCCATGAATTGGAAAAACAAAAAATCACCCTGGTCATTTTTAGATTTATATGTACATTCTACTATGTAGACACTCCTGTCTTCTCTTCTCCTCTCTTTAATTATTTTTTTTTTTTTCTTTCTCTTCTTTTTCCTCTCTCTTTCAATTTTTACTTTGTCCTATTTCACTTTCTATTGTCATACATCACCACAAACAAATCCAATACTCTGAGCTTTTCTTAATAATATGGGCCTTTATAAATAACTATATATTAATGCAAAATGTTATACTACTTTTATGTATTTGAATTGCTCCTTGTATTTTTTAAAATACTGAATAAAAATTTAAAAAAAAATTAAAAAAATTAAAAAAAAAAAAAAAGCAGACATCTGGAAACCCTACTCCCGGCACCTCTCAACTCTCTTCTTTTTGGGTTTCTCCTGGTCCTCCTTTTCTTTGTGGGCCTAGCTCCCTCAAGATCTTGCAAATGCTGGGTAATGCTAGCTTTTGGGGTCCCAACAGAGCTTTTGAGAGGACGGACAGGCCCCCTCATGGTACTCGCCTTGCTGGTCCCAGTGCATTGTGCATGGCTGCTTTCCTGGTTTGAGTTGCTCCCAGATGGCTTCCCGGTTCTACTTTTCTGGTTTTTCTGCACTTTTGATGACTTTTCAACTCCTTGAAAACTAGACAACCTCTTTGAGTCACAAAAGTCTGCCTTACATTGGCAACTGCAGCAGTAACAAGAGTTATTTCTAGTTCCATATGGCTGGTGGCTAACCTCTCTCTTTAGAAAAGATGCTTAGCATTGCTAGTGGTATAATTTGGCCACATGGCGGTTTAGGGCCTAGGATCCCTGTCCGATACTCAGAATTTCCCTCTCATTACAATCAGAGTCCTTGCAATGGTGCCAGTTTTTCAGGGTATGGCTTAGCTGTGTGCCCCTCTGCACATGGTCTGCTATTTTCTGATTGGGTAGACTGGAATACATGGTACTGATGTCATACCTTTTCAGGGAATATATCTCTCCCTCTGTAGCTTGTGTGCTCACTCAGGTGAACCGATTTGGCCCACTGGTGGGAAATGGCTCCACATTTTGAAATGTGGACAAAATGCACGCAGACGTCTCAAATAGGTTATAGACTTAGAAGAAATGCGGCGGTTCCTCTCTGCACTGCCTGTTCTCTTTCAGGCATTACAAATTATTTGGTTCAAGTTCACCTGATTACTACCAGAACATTTTATAGTCTAAAGTCAATTCTTGGCTTTTTTATGCACTTGCTCTCTGTCAGAGCATTTACAGTCCAAGGTAAAGCAATTCAACTACTTCTCCTTTGCGCTGTCTTTTTAAATGTTTCAGTCTTTTTCTTCCAAATTCTTATAGTTCATTATTAGTGTACCATTTCAATCTGTAAGGAAGCAGGTGAACTTGAGGGAAAAGGAGGTATTGATACTCCTGTATAAGACTTTGGTGAGGCCTCGTTTAGAATATTGTGTACAATTCTGAAGGCCGCACCTTCAAAAAGATATAAAAAGGATGGAGTCAGTCCAGAGGAAGGCTACTAAAATGGTGCGTGGTCTTCGTCATAAGGCATATAGGAACAGACTTAAAGATCTCAATCTGTATACTTTAGAGCAGTGGTTCCCAACCCTGTCCTGGAGGAACACCAGGCCAATTGGGTTTTCAGGCTAGCCCTAATGAATATGCATGAAGCAAATTTGCATGCCTATCACTTCCATCATATGCAAATCTCTCTCATGCATATTCATTAGGGCTAGCCTGAAAACCCGATTGGCCTGGTGTTCCTCCAGGACAGGGTTGGGAATCACTGCTTTAGAGGAAAGGCGGGAGAGGGGAGATATGATAGAGACGTTCAAATACCTACGTAATGTAAATGTGCATGAGTCGAGTCTCTTTTATTTGAAAGGAAGCTCTGGAATGAGAGGGCATAGAATGAAGTTAAGAGGTGATAGGCTCAGGATTAAGAAAATACTTTTTTACAGAAAGGGTGGTAGATGCGTGGAACCGTCTCCCGGTAGAAGTGGTGGTGTGTCAGAATTAAAGAAAGCCTGGGATAGGCACCTGGGATCTCTTAGAAAGAGGAAGAGATACTGGTTACTGCAGATGGGCAGACTGGATGGGCCATTTGGCCTTTATCTGCCTTTGTTTTCACTTCTTATTTTAATGTATTTTTTTCTGGGAAATTATCAGTGTTTTTTTATAATGGGAGCAAAAATGGAAGATAATTAATGTGTGTGGAATGGGTGGGTGGGGGGTAACTAATTTCTTCAGCTAAATAATTCAATCCACCTCAACCAGACATAGGAGAACTCACGCACCATTCACACACCCTCCAACCAAAATCGTCAAAAGAAAAAAAACTGTTCGACAACCTAATACTCGATCCCCAACTCTACAACCTATTGACCTCGACCACAGACTACAAAACCTTCAAAAAAGAAATAAAAACCCTTATATTCAAAAAATACATAAAACCAAACCAACACAATCAGAACTGTCCCAAGCATCACCTGCAACTACTCCATATGTACTTATGTCATGACAATTCAGACATAATTTATGTTATGTTATGTTTGGAATAATGGTTACATATATGAGGTTCAATAAAAGAAAATTTTCACTGCCTGTTTCTAGTCTGACCATTTATTCCGTTTTATGGTTATTACAAAAAATATTTTTTTACATGGGGGGGGGTGTCAAAAAATGATGGGCCCCGGGTGCCACATACCCTAGGTACGCCACTGGAGGAGAGAAAGATGCCAGGCCCTGGGGAGGGGGAAGATAAAGAGAGTGAGAGAGACAAAGACCTGGATCAAAGGTGGGAGTACTCAAAATTTTAGCAGAAAGAAGATAGAGAGAGGGAGAAGCCTAAAACAAAGGGGAGGCAGAAGAGAGGGAGGGGGCAGATGTTGGACTATGGGAGGTGCAGACAGAAGAGACAGAGGGGGAGAGACCATGAGGAAGAACAGAGAGATGCAAGATTAGAACAGAGGAGGGAGATAGAGGAAAACATGTTGCCAATAGGGGTGGAGGAGAGAGGAAGAAAAGGTGGACTCCTGGAGGGACAGAGAGATGTTGGGTGGAGAATGGAACGAGGTCTGGAGGACAGAAGAGGTGCACACGGTATATATAATAAAAAAATATGGGGGTGTTTAGCTAAGGGCTCCTTTTACGAAGGTGCGCTAGAGTTTAGGCGCACGCACAAAATTACCGCACGCTGTAGCTGAAAATCTACCGCCGTGTGGCTAGCGCGCTCGGGCGCACATTAAAGTCCTAGCGCACCTTCGTAAAAGAGGGGGCATATGTTTAGCATTTTTATTGCTGGTAGATTATTTTGACTTGGTCATTTTAAAATTAGCTTGCAAGTGGGGGCACCTCTGCTCTAGAGGATTAATGTGTATCTGGAGGATGCTAACCTTTCCACCGGAGCAGATGTCGTTTCTGTCTTAACGAAGGAAGTGTTTTATGTCTCTCAAAAACCGTGGGTAGATGTTCTTTCTGCCTCTGCTTGTTAGTGCTTTTCGCTCACACATATGGTGCTGGATGTTTGCAATCTAATCTAAGCCTTTTCCTGTAAGTCAGATCTTCTGAGACTCGTAGTGAGCAGGTGGTTCTCATCTTGAGGTCTCTCAAGCACAGGCAATGGGAAACTGAGCTGCTATTATCTTTCATTGTCTGTCTACAAACCAAACACCATTTATAAAATTCACAGAAAGCTGCCTCCTGCTTCACAGACATTATCAACAAGCTTTCTAGACATTCGTATATCTTACCTATATTAATTGAGGAGCTCCTTTGTTCCTTAATTATTATCCTTCGCATCGAGCAGTGCTTGAAGTTTAGCATGATACAGATGTCAAAAGAGGACAGTCAAAAAAAAAAAATGAAACATTTGAGCAAAAACCTGAGCAACTTAAGAAATCGAATCAATAGCCAGCATTATAAAGAGTATTTGTAAGCTATTTGCGTTATAGGGCTCCCTCACACTCTAGCCCAGGGGTGCCCACACTTTTTGGGCTTGAGAGCTACTTTTAAAATGACCAAGTCAAAATGATCTACCAACAATAAAATTTAAAAAAAACACAAAGCACACTGTATACAGAGAAAATGTTAACTATCATTTATATTCTGTTTTGTTCTTTTTTCAGTGGTCAAGGCAGATGACTCTATGCAATGTCACCTCAGAAACAACTATACAAAAATAGACAAAGATACCCCCTCCCTTTTTACTAAACCGCAAAAGCAGTTTTAAGCGCAGGGAGCTGCACTGAATGCCCTGCGCTGCTCTCGATGCTCATAGGCTCCCTGCGCTAAAAACCGCTATTGCGGTTTAGTAAAATGGGGCCATAGTACA
Organism: Geotrypetes seraphini; assembly: GCF_902459505.1. Classification (NCBI taxonomy): domain Eukaryota; kingdom Metazoa; phylum Chordata; class Amphibia; order Gymnophiona; family Dermophiidae; genus Geotrypetes; species Geotrypetes seraphini. Next base: position 19,135,908 of record NC_047085.1, read on the forward strand.
AAATATAGACAGCAGATATAAATTCTCAAAACGGACACATTTATCACTAAATTGAAAATAAAATCTTTGTTGTCTGGTGATTTCATGAGTCTCTGGTTGCACTGTCTTCTTCTGACTGTGCATCCAATATTTCTTCCCTTCTTTCAGCCTCCTGTATGCTTCCTCTCCTCCAGACATCATTCCCTCCCTCAACTTTTTCTTCCTCTCGTCCTGCCTCCTCCCCTTTCTTTCTTTCTTTCTCCCTGCCCCCTTCTTTTCTTTCTGTCCCTTTCTTTCTGTCTGTCTTTCTCTCTCCTTGCCCCATTCTTTCTTTCTGTCCCCCCTTTCTTTCAATTTCCCTTCTTTCTTTGTGTCTCCCTGCCCCCTCTTTCTTTGTGTCTCTCTGCCTGCCCCCTTTCTTTCTTTGTCTTTCTCTCTCCGTGACCTCCCCCAAGCTACCGCCGCCACCATCGTGGAACAGGCCCCCAAGCCACTGCCGCCGAGTTCTGCTTCCCGACGTCGTAAAAAGGACGCAGAAGCGTCGGGCCGACCAGCCTTCCCCACCCGATGTCAGTTCTAATGTCAGAGAGGAAGTTCCAGGCCAGCGTGTCAAAGCAGCTCCTGATTGATATAGCCCGACTTTACTACAGGAAGAGGCGGTCGGAGCAGACAGCGAGTGATTTTCTTCACCCGCTGGCGCTCCAGCTGCCCTCTCCTGCCTCCCCTGCTTTTTGACAGGCGAAAAAACGCTTTTGAGGATTTTTGAAATTCGCAGGGGTTCCTGGAATGGAACCCCTGTGAATTTTGGGGGAGTACTGTAATACACCGGGCTTTTAAAGTCTCTTGATTGTTCTTAACCGCGTTGAACTGAGAGGTTACTGCAGTATAGAAGTGAATTTGCTATGTGACGTTATGTTCCTTTTTGCTCACTGCAGCTGGAGCACAAGATTGAAGTCACCACTGACACAAAGCACGTACATTAAAGGACAATCACTATTCTCCTACACAGAGTGGATTTAAGCTCCATCATTAGCCGAATAAAGCAGTCTGCGGTACAACTCCTGGAAATGTAGCTCATGCTCCAGAAAGCTAGAACGCCAAGACTGATCCTGTTTTATTCGTGCAGAATGATCTCCATGTAATCCATTAGTGATGAACTACTGAGAATAAAAGAACCCAAAACAAACGGGTCTCGGTGGTGTTTAAATCTTCAGGTTTCTCAAGAGAGCGCTACCTCCAATTCCAGGGAGGCACGCTTTAGCAGTGTCTGGCACGGTCAGTGAGTAGAGTGGGAAACTGGAATTTAAAGTTACGGAACCGACAGAAGAGATTGATGAAATCCCTTAATTCACATACACTTCTGTCATTTTTAGTCGAAATTTATTATTTATTCTGTCAACGGTGAATTACTGGAAAGCAATAAACAAAGTGCCATGTAATAGCACGCGATAGGAGTGCATTATAGGGGGTTTGATAGATGTCTTAAGCTTGCCAGGTGACTTCATTTGTGCTGGATAGGGTAATCCATTCCTGGTTTTACCTCACTACAAGCAGAACCGTAAGTACACATTTCTATAGGGCTACTAGACATACGCAGCACTGTACAGCAAAACACAGAAGAGACAGTCCCTGCTCAAAAGAGCTTACAATCTAGTCAAGACAGGCAAACTGGATCAGGTGCTCAGGACAGCTTTGCGAAACAAAGGCTTACAAGAACTTATGTTGAGTATAAGTTTAATTTTCCACTGGGATTTGAGGTCCATTTGTTTAATGTCTATTCATTTTTGGGGACCACCAGACACATAAAATGTGGGAGATATAAATACTACCAGTAAATACCCTAAATAGAGGTGTCAGGTCAAAAGCGCGCTGGGACAAAAGTGCGCGCAGACAATTGAGCGCAGCGCGGAGGCGCGCGCCGCAGAAAATTACTGTTTTTAGGGCTCCGATGGGGGGGGGCATGGGGGGAACCCCCCCACTTTACTTAATAGAGATCGCACCGCGTTGTGGGAGCATTGTGGGTGGTTTGGGGGGTTGTAACCCCCCACATTTTACTGAAAACTTCACTTTTCCCTGTTTTTAGGGAAAAAGTTAAGTCTACAGTAAAATGTTGACGGTTACAACCCCCCAAACCCCCCATAACGCCGGCGCGATCTCTATTAAGTAAACTGGGGGGGCTCCCCAATAAAAACCCCCGTCGGATCCCCTAAAAACTGTAATTTTCTTCGGCGCGCGCCTCCGTCTTGCGCTCAGTTGTCGGCGCGCGCCTTTGTCTTTCGCGGGGTTGTCTATGAACCCTAAATAGATATATCCTTTCTAAAAATATGCAGTATGGGTGCCCAGTTATAGAATTACTCTTATGATGTATTGAGGGGCATTTTCAGAACTGGGATATTTTGCTTATGATGTCCAAACAAAAATCCATCTTAGAGCCATTTTCAGACAGGAAAAATGTCTGAGGGCTCCTTTTACGAAGGTGCGTTAGGACATTACCGCTGTCACAAGCCCGATCCCAGTGCCGGCCTTGTGCCAGTGGAAAAAGCACAGTTACTTACCGTAACAGGTGTTATCCAGGGACAGCAGGCAGATATTCTTGACTGATGGGTGACGGCACCGACGGAGCCCCGGTACGGACAATTTTAGAGTGATTGCACTCTAAGAACTTTTAGAAAGTTCTAGCTCGGCCGCACCGCGCACGCGCGAGTGCCTTCCCGCCCGACAGAGGCGCGTGGTCCCTCAGTTAGTATAAGCCAGCTAAGAAGCCAACCCGGGGAGGTGGGTGGGACGCAAGAATATCTGCCTGCTGTCCCTGGATAATACCTGTTACGGTAAGTAACTGTGCTTTATCCCAGGACAAGCAGGCAGCATATTCTTGACTGATGGGTGACCTCTAAGCTAACAAAAAGAGGGATGGAGGGAAGGTTGGCCATTAGGAAAACAAATTTTGCAAAACAGATTGGCCGAAGTGACCATCCCTTCTGGAGAATGCATCCAGACAATAATGAGATGTAAAAGTGTGAACTGAGGACCAAGTAGCAGCTTTGCAGATTTCCTCAATAGGAGTGGAACGGAGAAAAGCTACAGATGCTGCCATTGCTCTGACTCTATGGGCCGTGACAGAACCTTCCAGTGTCAGTCCGGTCTGAGCATAACAGAATGAAATGCACGCTGCCAGCCAATTAGACAACGTACGTTTAGAAACAGGACGTCCCAATTTATTCGGATCAAAGGACAGAAAAAGCTGGGGAACTGATCTGTGGGGTTTCGTACGCTCCAGATAGTAAGCAAGAGCCCTTTTACAATCCAAAGTATGCAGAGCTTGTTCCCCAGAATGATAATGAGGTTTTGGAAAGAAAACCGGTAGAACAATGGATTGGTTGAGATGAAATTCAGAAACAACCTTGGGGAGAAACTTTGGATGTGTACGCAGAACCACCTTGTCACGGTGAAAAACCGTAAAAGGTGGATCTGCAACCAGTGCATGAAGCTCACTGACTCTCCTGGCAGAGGTAAGAGCAATAAGAAAAAGTACTTTCCAAGTGAGAAATTTGAAAGGAGAAGTAGCTAAAGGTTCAAACGGAGGTTTCATTAAAGCTGAAAGGACCACATTGAGATCCCAGATAACCGGAGGGGCTTTAAGAGGTGGTTTAACATTGAAAAGCCCACGCATGAACCTGGACACCAGGGGATGAGCTGAAAGAAGTTTTCCATGGACTGGCTCATGAAAAGCTGCAATGGCACTGAGGTGGACCCTGATGGAAGAGGACTTCAGGCCAGAGTCAGACAAAGAAAGAAGATAATCCAACAACGTCTCCACTGCTAGGGAAGTGGGATCAAGATGATGAAGAAGACACCAGGAAGAAAATCTCGTCCACTTTTGATGGTAACATTGTAGAGTGGCTGGTTTCCTGGAGGCATCCAGAATGGAACGAACGGGCTGAGACAAAAGAGTATCAGTCGAGTTCAGCCCGAGAGATACCAAGCCATCAGGTGTAGAGACTGAAGGTTGGGATGTAGAAGGGTTCCCTGCTGTTGCGTAAGCAGAGAAGGAAACAGAGGAAGAAGAAAAGGTTCCCTGGAACTGAGTTGAAGTAGAAGGGAGAACCAATGTTGCCTGGGCCACCTCGGAGCAATCAGAATCATGGTGGCTCGTTCCCTCTTGAGCTTGAACAAGGTTCTCAACATGAGAGGCAGAGGAGGGAAGGCGTACAGGAACAGATTCGACCAGTCGAGGAGAAAAGCATCTGCTGTTAGACGGTGTGGAGAGTAAAGTCTGGAGCAGAATAGGGGCAGCTGATGATTGTGAGGAGCTGCAAAGAGGTCTATCTGAGGAGTGCCCCATTGATCGAAGATAGACTGCAGAGTTACGGGATCGAGTGTCCACTCGTGAGGTTGGAGAATTCTGCTGAGTTTGTCCGCTAAGGAATTCTGTTTCCCCTGAATGTATATAGCTTTCAGGAAGAGATGGTGATCTATGGCCCAAGTCCAGATCTTCTGGGCTTCCTGGCATAAAAGGCGAGAGCCTGTCCCACCCTGTTTGTTGATGTAGTACATCGCAACCTGATTGTCTGTGCACAACAGAAGGACCTGAGGAAAGAGAAGGTGTTGGAAGGCCTTGAGGGCGTAAAACATCGCTCTGAGTTCCAGGAAATTGATTTGATGCTTCCTTTCCTGGACTGACCAAAGACCTTGAGTCTGGAACTCGTTCAAGTGAGCTCCCCATGCGTACAGAGAGGCGTCGGTGGTGATGACTAGTTGATGAGGAGGCTGATGGAACAGAAGACCTCTGGATAGATTTGAGGATACCAACCACCATTGAAGAGACTGACGAAGAGATGATGTCACAGATATGTGTCGTGAGCAAGGATCCGACGCTTGGGACCACTGGGTAGCAAGGGTCCATTGAGGAGTGCGCAGGTGAAGACGGGCATGAGGTGTGACATGAACTGTGGATGCCATGTGCCCCAAGAGTACCATCATTTGTCTTGCTGAGATGGACGGCAGAGGAAGCACCTGGTGACATAGAGACTGAAGAGTCTGGAGACGATTGGATGGTAGGAAAGCTCTCATGAGGAGTGTATCCAGGATCGCTCCAATGAATTGAAGCCTCTGAGTGGGAATGATATGAGATTTGGGTAGATTGATCTCGAATCCCAGAAGTTGTAGAAACTGGATGGTTTGGTTGGTGGCCAGAAGGACTGCTTGAGCGGAAGTGTCTTTGATCAACCAATCGTCCAGGTAAGGAAATACATGCAGGTGGTGAGAGCGTAGAAATGCCGCTACCACAATGAGACATTTGGTGAATACCCTTGGAGATGAGGCAAGACCGAAGGGCAGCACCTTGTACTGGTAATGACAATGATTGATCATGAATCGGAGATATGGTCTTGAGGTTACATTGATCGGTATGTGAGTGTAAGCCTCTTTGAGATCGAGGGAGCATAGCCAGTCGTTTTGATTTAGAAGGGGATAAAGGATGGCTAAAGAAAGCATCTTGAATTTTTCTTTTACTAGATGAATGTTGAGATCGCGAAGATCCAGGATGGGTCTGAGATCTCCTGTCTTTTTGGGAACTAGAAAGTAACGGGAGTAGAATCCCTGCCCCTTTTGATCTAGAGGAACTTCCTCTATAGCGTTCAGAAGGAGGAGGGATTGGACCTCCTGAATAAGGAGGGCCGATTGAGGACTGTTCAAAGCAGACTCTTTTGGCAGGCTTTGAGGTGGAAGAGTCTGAAAGTTGAGAGAGTAGCCGTGGCGGATGATGTTGAGGACCCATTGGTCCGATGTGATTACTTCCCACCGGCTGAGGAACAGAGAAAGTCGACCTCCTATAGGCTGAGGCAGGAGAGCAGGAATGGGGATACTGGCTATACTGTGGAGAATGAAGTCAAAAGGGCTGTGACTTCTGCTGAGGAGGTTGTTTTACAGCTTGTTGCTGCTGCTGTTGTCTGGGAGGCTGACGTTGTTGTTGCCTCTGACGCCTAGGTTGCTGAGCAGTGGTAGTCAATGGCCGAGCTGTGAAGCGGCGTTGATAAGCCGATTGCTGCCTATATGGTCTTGGCGGAGGAGGCTTCTTTTTATTCTTGAGCAGGGTATCCCAGCGCGTCTCATGAGCAGAGAGCTTTTGTGTGGTTGAGTCCATGGAATCCCCAAAGAGCTCATCCCCTAGGCATGGGGCATTGGCTAACCGATCTTGATGGTTAACATCAAGCTCGGATACCCGAAGCCAGGCCAAACGACGCATAGCTACTGACATTGCTGTCGCTCTGGATGTTAGTTCAAAGGTGTCATATATGGATCTAACCATAAACTTACGTAATTGTAGGAGAGACGACAAGCATGTGTGAAAAGCGGGATGCTTTCGTGAAGGAAGATATTTTTCGAAAGAAGCCATGGTGGTAAGGAGATGCTTTAAATAAAAAGAAAAATGAAAAGCATAATTACCAGCCCTATTTGCCAACATAGCATTTTGGTAGAGCCTCTTACCAAATTTATCCATGGCCCTTCCTTCTCTGCCAGGAGGGACAGATGCATATACACTGGCTCCTGAAGTCTTTTTAAGGGTGGATTCGACAAATAAGGATTCATGTGGAAGTTGAGGTTTGTCGAACCCCGGAATGGGAATTACTTTATATAGAGAATCCAGTTTACGTGGGGCCCCTGGGACAGTTAAAGGAGTCTCTAAATTCTTATAGAAAGTTTCCCTCAAGATGTCATGAAGGGGAAGTTTCAAAAATTCCTTTGGAGGCTGATCAAAATCAAGGGCATCCAAAAAAGCTTTAGACTTTTTGGATTCAGCCTCCAAAGGAATAGACAAGGACTCACACATCTCTTTCAAAAAACTAGAGAAAGAGGAAGTGGCCTGTTTGGAGGATGGGTCAAGGACAGCCAAATCCTCCTCCTCTGAGGAACATTCGCCTTCAGAAAGAAAGGGTTCCTCTGAGTCTCCCCACAGATCAGGGTCCCTGACATGGGAAGATTGGTCCCGAGACTCAGGTGTCGACGTTTGCATGTGTCGGGTTTTGCGCACCGACTTACCCGACCTCATCGATACCGAGTCAGGAGAAGTTATCGGTCGCACCGGTGCCGAAGTCTGCACCGATTGATGGTGAGCTCTCGACTCCGGTGCAAGGACTGGCATCGATACCGATGAGGTTAGGTGAAGCGGTACCGAGACAGTGGAAGCGGGTAACACGGGTTCCACAATCGGTATCGATACGGGTTGATCCACAACCGGTACCGGTGGCTCGGTGCGGACTGGCACCGGAAGGTTCGGTGTCATGATAGCAGGAAGGAGTCGTTCTAATTGCTCCTTAAGCTGCACCTGAAGGATGGCCGTAATACGGTCATCGAGGGATGGCACCGGTACCGCTTTTTTCTTCTGCGGTACCTGCGGTGCCGCTCGACGCCCCGGAGATGAGGAGCCCGATGTCGAGGGACTCACCTCTATAGGGGCGGAGCGCTTCCGCTGGCGTCTTACAGGCGGCAGGATTGGACTCACTGCACTCGAGGCCGGAAGACGTTCCAGCGGGGAAGGCTTCTTAGCCGGCTTACCTGACTGTTGAGATGCCGGTGTGGAATCACGCGGCGTCGAAGACGAGGGTGCCGACTGAATCGGTGCCGAAGCCGGAGTCGAAGGAACGGGGTCGGACATCTCGGCACCGAACAACAATCGCTGTTGAATTTGGCGATTTTTTAATGTCCGTTTTTTTAAAGTAGCACAGCGGGTGCAAGAAGAGGCCTGATGCTCAGGACCCAAACACTGTAAACACCAGTTGTGTGGGTCCGTGAGAGATATAGGCCTAGCACACCGCTGGCACTTTTTAAAACCCGGTTGAGGGGGCATGAAAGTAAAAACGGCTTCCGCCAAATCGAAGGCCGAGGCTTCGATGGTGGCAGAAGGCCCCGCCGGGGAAAACCGAAAACTGAAGAATAAAAATGAAAGTTTTTTTTTTTTTTTTAAACAAATAGAATAGAAAGAAAAAAGGCAATTTAAGCCAAAACGTTTACGCGAGCGGGAAGGCAAGTTAGAGAAAATTTCAACAGCCGTTGAAAACGCGTCTTCTTAGCTCCGCGGAAACTAAGAAACTGAGGGACCGCGCGCCTCTGTCGGGCGGGAAGGCACTCGCGCGTGCGCGGTGCGGCCGAGCTAGAACTTTCTAAAAGTTCTTAGAGTGCAATCACTCTAAAATTGTCCGTACCGGGGCTCCGTCGGTGCCGTCACCCATCAGTCAAGAATATGCTGCCTGCTTGTCCTGGGATAACCTCAAAAATTAGTCAGGGCTGATCACTATGTGCCTGCAAGCCAGGAACAGGATCAGGAAGCGCAGGCTGTGTTCAAACAGAGCTTAGCCCATTGCCCTGTGAAAACAGGTATTGCCCCTTTAAATCCTCCATCTTTGAAAGGGCTGGCCAAACAGGTTAGAAGGCAGCCTCTGCTGAAGAAAGCCCCGCCCCCGCGTAATGCTAGGCGTGGCACAGCAGCTCTTGAGGGCTTGGAGAGCTGGCTGTCTAGGAGGAAGGGGGAAGCAAAGGAAGCTCTCAGGTGGAAAGAGCCTCCAATTCCTCCAGAGCCCACAGATGTGGAAATGCTGAACACACAGAGCCAGAAACAGCCTTGGTAAACCAGGAACACGAGGAAATGGACCTGCGTGCTTTAAAAATCTTTTTAAAAAAATCTTAAAAACCTACCTTTTTAAAGATGCATTTAGCCTATCGCTCACTGACCTGAAATCTTAAGCTTTTTCTCTTTTTTTTTTTTCTTTTAACATCTTTGACTCTTTTACCCTTCCTCTCGTTTATTTCCCTATTGTTTTTCACTCTAAGGAATTGTAACTTTTCCCTCCTACCCACCACGATTCATGTTAGTCTTATTTTGTAAGTCTGAAATTATTTTATTGTATTCACTACCCTTTTTTTTTTTTTTATAAATTGTACGTTGCTTAGGAAATTAAATAAGCGATTTATCAAATACTAATAAAAACTTGAAACTTGATGTAAGCTGATTGAAATGTGGGCTTGTGTTTTGCATAGCTTTTTTTTTTTTTGAGTGAACTTTCCTTTTTGGGTTTTTGAATGTTTGACTTCTGGGACAATAAGTGAACTCTTTGAGCCTGCTAGCAGAGGGTCGTATGCTAGTACAGTGGTGCCTCACACAATGAACTTAATTGGTTCCAGGAGCAAGTTTGTTATGCGAAAAGTTCGTTATGTGAAACGCGTTTTCCCATAACAATACATGTTAAAAAAAATAATTCGTTCTGTAGCATAAAATATGCTAAGATGACATAAAAAAAGATAAATTTTTGGTTATTATTTTTATTTAGATACATCTAAAAACATAATTGTTTTTTAAAACAACACACATTTTTTAAATTTAAAGACAGACTAAGTAGAGTCTACCGAATCTTGCACATCTTCATCCATTTTCTGCTTTTTGGCCGATGGTTTCATGAAAAACCTGTCTGAGGCCAAACTCTTTGACGAGGTCACACTGTTTTACCCCACATTCACTCCTTCTAATTATTTCCCGTTTAATTTCAACAGAAATCACCTTCCTGCTTTTTTTAGAAGCCATGATATACTGTATAAACAATAATTTTACAGTGAGAGAGGGCAGAGTCTCAGCGGCAAAAACTGGGACTTAACTGTTCATTTTTTTTTTTTTCTAGCATCGGGGAAGCGGCGAGAGTAGCTCCGCCCCCCCCCCAACGCATCAGCAGTAGGCGCCGGGCCCCTGCGAGCCGACGGTCCGCCACTGAACAGGGAGCCAGGCGGAGAGAGGGCAGTTAAGCGCAATGCCTGCGCGGAAGGATGCAGCTCGGGCGACTTCGTTGTGTGAAACGAAGTTCGTTGTAGGAAGCAAGACATGAAGTTCGTTGTGCGCAGCGTTCGCTGTGCGAGGCGTTCGTTATGCGAGGCACCACTGTACATTGTTTTGTTTGTTTGGAAGGGTTTTTTTTTTTTTTGAAGCCAAGATGGCTGTGGCTTGGCTGTAGTGAAGCAACACTAGCAGTAACCCTCATAGAGTTGGAAAACCCTGAAGGCTGGGGCAGCATCTGCCCAACATCTTAGTGGAGGGATTTGAGGGTTATTTTGCTCTTTGTCCTGACAAGGAGCCGATTTGGCAAATCCGCCAACCTTCTGCTATTGAACTTGGAGGAGAAGGGAAGAGCTATAATAGTTTATAGTTTATAGTTTATTCAATTTTTGATTAAACGCCTTTTCGTTACTACAAAGCGTTGTACAAAATAAAAAGTATTTACATTTGACAAAAATGACAATTAAACATACTTTCTTATAGTAAAACTACAAGACAAACGAACCGTACAAACTGGGTAAATGTTGACCCTTAGGCCATATAAACATAAGGAAAAGAGGGAAGAAATATACTTGTAATAGAAAAGTGAGGAACATATAAGGGAAGAACACTTAGGAACTGGGGAGCAGTATAAAATTAATAGTTAAGAGAAAGAAGTTCAGTTAAAAGCATCATTAAAAAGAAAGCACTTTAAATTGCTTTTAAAATTTTTTAGGTTTTTTTCCATTTTTATATACAAAGGGAGAGCGTTCCAAATTATAGGGGCTGTAACAGAAAACGTAGAGGTGCGACGCGTGCCAATGATTTTTAAAGAGGGAACATTAAGGTTATATTGAGAGATGGATCTTAAAGTTCTTGGGGGGTCGTATGGAATCAGAAGTCTATCTATGAAAGCTGGTGTGTTGGTCTGTGTTGTTTTAAATGCCAGAAGAGCGATTTTATAAGTTACCCTGTGAGAGACTGGCAGCCAGTGGGCCTTTTGAAGCAGAGGGGTAACATGATCGTATTTTTTTGCTCCCGAGATTATTTTAATGGCCGTATTTTGAATAAGCTGCAAGCGTTTTAAATCTTTGTGAAAGATACCATTTAGTAGAGAGTTACAATAATCCATTTTTGAAATTACTAGTGAATGAATCAGAATGTTAAGGGAATTAGTATCTAAAAGAGGGACCAGTGATCTAATCATTCTTAGTTTATAATAACAACTTTTTACTATTGCACTTATTTGAGGACGGAATGTTAGCTTATTGTCAATTAAAACACCTAAAATTTTTGTAGTTGAAATTAATGGAAGTGGAGTATTTTCGATTATGATTGGAGATATTAATTGATCCCCCTCTTTTCCGGAGAAAAGAAGAGTATTTGTTTTTAGAATGTTTAAAGAAAGCTTGTTTGTATTTAACCATTCGTGGGCTTTACTTAATTTTTGGTTAATTGACTGAATCTCAGTTTGATTGTTTGGGTTAAGGGGGTGCAGTAATTGTAGGTCGTCGGCGTAAGCATACACCGTAAATCCTATTGATTGGCAGAGGGTCAAAAGCGGGGCTAAATAAATATTAAATAATAGGGGAGATAAAATAGAGCCTTGTGGTATGCCAAATTTTGAATGATAGGATTTAGATTCTAAATTCTTGTAATATACTGATGAAGTTCTATCAGAAAAGTAAGAACGAAACCACTCAAGAGCTTGATCTGCTACTCCAATAGAAAAAAGACGTTGCAATAAGAGATGATGATCAATGGTGTCGAATGCTGCAGCAAGATCTAAAGAAATTAATAAAACGGATTTGTGATGATCCAAATAGTAATTTATAGATGTTGTGAGACCGAGTAGAGAGTATTCTGTGGAATGATTTGTACGGAACCCTGTTTGGTTGGGGTGAAGTATGTGCGTTTTTTCGACAAAATCTGTCAATTGTTGAAACACAATTTTTTCAGTTAATTTTGATAAAAATGGTAAATTTGCAATTGGGCGATAGTTAGAGCAATTGTCAACATTATTTTTTGAGTCCTTTATGATTGGAGATATAATGGAATGTTTCCAGTCTGATGGAATATTGGCTGAAGACAAACTATTGTGAATAATCGAAAGAATATATGGCCCAAAGACTGTAAAATGTTGTTTGAAAAAAAAAGGAGGAATAGGTTCTATTTTTGAGCCTTTAATATTAATACTGTGTAATGTATTTTCAATAGTTTTTAACGATGGAAGGAGAAAGTTAGATAGAGTAGTGTGAAATTTCTGAGTCTTAGTTATTGAATTATCAGTTTCCGCAAGATTAGGTAAGTTAGTAACATTAGTATGATGAGGTAAGTTGGTAACATTAGTTGTTTTGGCAATGATTTTTGATCTAATTGAATTAATTTTTTCTTGAAAATAATTTGCTAATGCTTGAGCTGTTGGAGATTCGTCAGTAGAACTTATTTTATCATTTTTGAAAACTGTTAATTGTTTGAGAATTTTGAACAGGGTAGATGAATTATTAGTCTGAGTAATTTGTTTAGTGTAAAATTTTTTCTTAGTGATATTAATAGATTGTCGATAATGATGTGAATGATTTTTATAATTGTTTAAGTTTTCCTGGGTGGGATTAGAACGCCACTTGCGTTCCAATGAACGCATTTGTTGTTTAAGTAGGCCTAAAGAAGCATTTGAGTGCTGTCCCATTGCTCCCATGATGAAGTAAGACTTTCCTGGGACATAAGATGTACGCGTTTGAGAATTTAATCAGACCAGGCTGATGAGTGCAACAATATTGAGCTGCCAGTTACGTTTACTATTATTGTTTTTCACCTTTGCTTTTCATGTATTCTCTTGGACCCTGACTGGATGACAAATAAATCTAAAGTTCAGTTTTTTTTAATGTTTACCTGAGTTTTGCCATCCTGACTATTACACACAGAGTAAGGCAGGGGTGTCCAATGTCGGTCCTCGAGGGCCGCAATCCAGTCGGGTTTTCAGGATTTCCCCAATGAATATGCATTGAAAGCAGTGCATGCAAATAGATCTCATGCATATTCATATTCTTTCTTTCTCTCTCCATGCCCTCTTTCTTTCTCTCTGTCTTTCTCTCTCTCTCTCTCCGTACTCCATTGTTTCTTTTTCTTTGTTTTACCCTGCCCCCTTTCTTTCTGGCTCCCTGTCCCCCCCCCCACATTTCTTTCTTTCTCCCTCCCCTCCCCTCCCCTATGCCACCGCCATTGGGAAAATACTGCCACCGCCGCTGGGGAATAGGCTACCACTGCCACCATCGGGAACAGGCCGGCTCCGAGTTCGCCCTGCTTCTCTTCCCCGTGGAGCCGACCAACTCTTTGCTGCCCGATATCAATTCTAAAGTCGGAGAGGACGTTCCGGGCCAGCCAGGCAGCAATTGGCTGGCCCAGAACATCCTCTCCGATGTCAGAATTGACGTTGGGCGGCGAGAGTTTGTCGGCACTGCAGGGAAGAAAAGAAGGGACTGGATTGCGGCCCTCGAGGACCGACATTGGACACCCCTGGAGTAAGGTATCCACAACAGGGACTTCCTCCCTCTTGGGGAAGCACGCCAGGGCAATATTGTCGTTGTGAGCCGGGCCCTGCTAGGCCCTAAGGGACGGCTGCGCGACAACGCTTGGAACAGCGCTAGACCTTAACGCCAGCATTGAGCTGGCGTTAGTTCTAGAAGCGTAGCGCGCGGTGTAGCCATGCGGTAATTTCCTGCGTGCGCTAAAAAACGCTAGCACACCTTCGTAAAAGGAGCCCTAAGTTTTCCTATTCGAAAATGGCTTAAAGAGGAACATGTTTGCACAAAAGATATCTAAAGAGATGAGCCGTTTTCCAAACTGACACGCTCAGCTTATAAACACTTAAAAAAAAAAAAAAAAAAAGGCACGAGAACGTCTGGCATCATTTTGAGAAAAAAAATGGCCCACAGACGCCTATGAACATCAGAGGGACCGGCTAGTGCCCAGCGCCGTGAACTATAAGCAACGGTGCCCGGGTATAATCCCCGTCAAAACTCCTTTATTTTGTATTGCGAGCCCTCCAGGAGCAGAATAAAACCTGCCGTGCCTATTATTACAATCGCCTTCTGATTTGTGGGTGTCAACTATCGGCCTCTTTTACAAAGCTGCGCAGCAAAATCTCTATGGGCTTCGGGGCCGTTAGCGCAGCGCAGCCGCTGGCGTGGCTTTGTATAAGAGGCCGTATGTTTACTGAAGGTACAAAAGGTAATATGGAGTTTTGGAGGGCTCAATTTCCACCACAAATGTACTAGTTAGAGCAGGATTTAGACCTGGATCCCCCTTATTCTCTGCTCTGTTGCGTATGCCCATAATACCTGCTGCTGTCATAGCGCTTGGTATCCCCTTTCAGTTTCGCTTCTTAAGGGGGCGGGAGGGGCACGGCATCGATTGGGGGATTATGGAGGGGTCAAATCTTAATCCCTCTAGCCTGCTGGTCATTCAAAGCATCTTTTTGGTAACTTAGATGTGATTGAAACAGGCCTAGATAAAAATGTACTTCTAAAAAAAAAAAAATAAAAAAAAAAAATAGGGTTTTAATTTTGGGACCACCCCATTCCCACCTAAAATATCCTTGCAATTTTGGCAATTTCAGTGGTAAACTTCCCAATTCTGCTTTTTGAAAATCCTGATTCAGACATTTTCAGCAGATGGATATATATATACTAATGTTTAAGCCCGTTACATTAACGGGTGCTGGAATAGATGTGTAGACTTTTAGCACAATGGGGTGCTGAGGCGTTTCTTTCTGTCTGTCTTTCTTTCTCCCTGCCCCTTTTCTTTCTTTCTGTCTGTCTCTCTCCCTGCCCCCCTGTCTGTTCTGTTTCTTCTCCCTTCCTTTTACCTCCCATGTCCAGCAGTACCCCTTCCCTGCTCCCTCTGTCCAGCAGTAGCCCTTCTCCCTTCCTTTTACCTTCCCCCTCTCCAGTAGTGCCCCTTCCCTGCTCCCCCTGTTCAGCAGTAATCCCTCTCCCTTCCTTTTACCTACCCATATTCAGGCTCCCATTTCCCCTTTTACCTTCCCTATGTCCACCTTTTTCCAAACTTTGACAGTGCAATACAATTAATGGAACATAAAATACTGCATAAAACGCATTATTAACTACACAAATAATACATAAAACAATCATTTTCTCCTACCTTCCTCCCAATTATTAATACAATATGACATATGATGTGATTACAATATTCTCTCTATCCCTTCCTCTGTATCTTAATTTCCCTTCTTATCCTTCAGTTCAGTCTCTTTTTTTTCTTTCTCTCTTATTCTCTGTATCGTCCCCCTCCCCATTCTCCCCCCCTCCACTTTATTTCTGGCTCCCTGGCTTCTCCATCAGCTAGAGGGAGCAGTTTCCTCAGCAGTTGAGTTACTTGCAGGATCAGGCGTTTCTCTTTCCTCTTCTAGCCCTGTCCTCAGTCCATCCTTTCCCAGCACAGCCCAGAAACAGAGAGGCGGGGACGCGGTCGCTGGAGACCCTGTGGCTCGCTGCCACTTTCCTTCGCGTCCTCTTGCGTTTGGGAAGTCAGTCTTCAGCCATCTTCCGCCGCGGCCGACATCCACCTCGGGGGATTCTCGCGCATGCACACTCCTACCTGCAGTGCCCTACAGCACACGGAAAACGGGAGCACGCAGGTGGGAGTGCGCATGCGTGCTTAGGGCTTTATTATATTAGATATCCAGACATCTGCATTTTCCCAGACACATTCCACGTTTGGGTTTTGAAAAGATTCCACGCCGAGACCATGCTGGGAGGGCGTCTCTACGCATGCGCAGATGCAGTGCGGTGACGTCACCTACATGCGCACTGCTGTGAACTTTACAAAAACAGTGCCACATAAACATCTCACCACAACTCCCTTGCAGGTCATGGTTTTGGGGGTGTTTTGAGGGGGGCTCACCTACTATACCCACCTGTCAATAGCCCTTATGGCAGTACAGTAGGTTTTGGGATGGGGGTTGGTGAACTCACATTTTCCATCATGAATGCAGCGGTTAGAGTGGCTTCTGGGCCTGGGTCCTCCTCTCTATGGTTCACTAGCCCACCCCCCAGACCACTTAATCCACCTCTGTGCAGCTCTACTAGGCTTTCCTATGCCAGGTGCTAATGTTCTGGAGGTAGGTATGTACGTTTTTATTCCAATTTTTATCACGGGGGGAGGAGGGGGGGTCAGTGATCGCCGGGGGAGTGTGTGTGGGTCTGTACTTTGTGTCTGTCTGGTCACGTTGGATACCTTCTGGGCACTCAGACCTGTTTCTAGATCGCCTAAGTCACAATGAGTATATTCTGTCCAGGAAGTCTCGTCAAACCTTCGACTATCGCTGCAGGATGACTAAGCCTACGTTGGCCCACCTTCCCGCCCTAACCACGCCTCCAAAACCGCCCCTTTGAGCTCTGGGCGCACAGCAGGCTTCTAAAGCCTAAAAAGTCCCTGGATACGCCATTTTGATTATCGGCACTTGGACGACCTGTCTTTTAGGTCGTCCAAGTACCGACTTGGGTGGGTTTTTGGACGTATTTTAGTTTCGATTATGAGCCCTATAGTTGTTATTATATACAAATATAGCGCGGCAAAACAGTATACAAAACGCTAACCCAGTATGACATGAGAGTATGCCACTTAATATGGTAGAACCTAGAGCGGTGGACACAGGTTGGCAAATATTGTGTCGTGGACGTAGCACGTGCAGTTGTAGATTGGTAGGCATGGGATGCCAATTATATTTTGAAAGATAGTAGAGACAAAGGTGACAGTATGACCAAATGTAGCAAAGCATTGTATGACAAAGACACGGTGGCTTGGTAGGGTAAGTCAAACCAAAAGAATAACTCCAAAATACCTGCCAAAGAAACTTAACAAGATACCAACAAGGAGGCAGTAAGAATCATGTGGTTCTCGGAGAGACTGTTTGCTGACCAGACTAAAAACACCAATTGTGAGAAATCACGTTTATCTATATATATAAAATCGGAGGTATGTATGTGTGTATGTATGTGTGTGTGTATGTGTGTATTGTGACAAACCCAGGTCCGTTTCGGGTTTTGGCCAAAACAAACCCGAATCCGTACCGGGTTTTGCCCCAGTGATCAGGAGTATTCACAGTGCACCTAGATGCAGGAGGGCTGATCAGGTGACCTGCCAATTGATTGATGAAGCTGACTTCTGCTCTGATTCTGACATGTAGGTAGAAGAGACAGGGCAGGATAAGATTAAGAGAAAAATCCTACACTCCATGCAGACCTGTCACTGTCAGAAAGCTTATTCAGTTTGAACAGCCTGTTAAAATCAGGGCTAGGGAGAAACCTGCCTGTAATAGCAGGAAGCAAGCCGGTGTGTGGAAAACCCTTCCCCCACCTTCTCAGAGGGGGAGTGGTTATCCACAGGATATAACGAGGCACAGGGGACATATGGGGGAGAGAGGAGAGACGGGAGAATGGGAAGCTGAAAGGAGGCAGTCTCTCACAGACTGTCCCATGCTGAGGCAGATGAGTTACCTCCTGTCTGGGACACTGGAGGACAGCCAGAAGGAGAAGCCATGGAGGGGCAGGAAAGCTGTGTAGGAGCTGACACTCTGCCAACACCCATGGAGACCCAGTAAGCCTAAGATTGGGATTTAATTTCTTTATGCTGCAAGCTTGTCTCTTACCCGTTTGAAGCCAGTGAAGCTCTCCTGGGAAGCCACATTTTTGAGGTTTTCTGTAAAGCAGGAATGTGTGTGTTTTCTGACAAACCATTTTGAATGTATTTCCTGTTTGATGATTCAGCTGGGGAATCTCGATGGTCCTGCTCAGCTGTGCCTGATTGCTACAGCAACGTTTAGAGGGAAACGTTGGCTTGATTTTGAACTCTGAATAATGCTGTGATTCTTATGTGTTCTGGACTGTTGGATAAAAGCATTACTTATCTGATTATTACTGCTCTGGTGAAGAGAACTGTATTTCTTGACTGATTAAAGTCCAGAAGCAGGGGACTGTACACAAGGCAGTGCTGACCCAGATTCAACTGCCTAATTATATTATTGTGAACCTTTGTATTTCATGCAATATCAGTCCATCTTGAACTACAAGGCTGTTGCCTATATTTTTTTGATTTATTCAACCAGTGGTTTAAATAAAGTTTATTTTTGCTTTGCCATTTCTGACTAAGATGCCTTTATACTTTGCATGCTGATAAGTTTGGAATGTGCCTGTTCTAAAGACCTGAAGGATCCCTTAGTGGAAAGGGACACGTCGGGTTTCAGCTTTGGTCACATTCCCAGGTGCTCGCTGCGCCTTACAGGAGCCCGGGTTGTGACAGTATGTGCTGCGATCACGCAAAAACGGCTTGACCGATTTGAACGAAACTTGGTATGCAGATCCCTCACTACCTGGGGTGATATGTTCTTGGGGTCTCGCGGCCCACCTGCACACGTGGGCGGAGCTACAAACAGAACATCAGATTTCACCCATTCATGTCAATGGAAAAAATGTAAAAAGCTGCCATTCTCACAGTAATTCAAAAACGGCTTGACCGATTTGAACGAAACTTGGTATGCAGATCCCTCACTACCTGGGGTGATATGTTCTGGGGGTCTCAAAGCCCACAACTCTATGTTGCTTGCTCAAGGGTGGGTTCACCCAAGAATTTATATGTACTTGCTCCAGGAGGTGAAACTAAAAATGTTGTTTATAATCACGTTTTGCGTTAGTTGTATTGTATTCATTTTGTCAAATATTTCACATTATAATTTGAATATTGTACTTTTTATTAAGCTGTAAAACAATAATTTCATTCACCACTATAAAGTATCTTTATTTGAATCCATTTACAGTGTTATTGCTATAATTAAATACCCGTGCAACGCCGGGGCATCAGCTAGTAATTAATATAATAGTGGAGTACCCTCAGTGTGATAAAGCAGCGAAGGGAGCAATACTCCTACGCTTCACATCTGAGACAAGGGCCAACCAGTCCCTGCCCCCACACCATCATAGGGTACTACCGTGGTGTGTGAAGCAAATAAATCAAAACGTGAAAAAGTGCAAAATAAAGCACAACACAATAACACAAGTGTGGTCAATCAAACAGTCTCTCAGAGAACCTCCCCCAGAGAACTCCCAATAAGATCGAAAAGCCGACTTAGCTGAAGCTGATGATAGATGATAAAGCGGTCCAAGGTAGTACTCTATGATGGTGTGGGGGCAGGAACTGGTTGGCCCTTGTCTCAGATGTGAAGCGTAGGAGTATTGCTCCCTTCGCTGCTTTATCACACTATTATATTACTCCACTATTATATTAATTATAGACGTGATTTCTCACCATTGGTGTTTTTAGTCTGGTCAGCAAACAGTCTCTCCGAGAACCACATGATTCTTACTGCCTCCTTGTTGGTATCTTGGTAGGGTAAGAGCATTGCATGAGGGGCAATATAATTTGCAACAGTTCCTGGTACGGTGGGCAAGGCGCATCAGCGTTTGAGATTTGTGACAGCAAAGGGCTGGCGCTCTTCCTTGTCAGGTTTGACAACTTAGCCGTATCCTATTCAGTCGGTCTAGCACAGGGATCTCAAAGTCCCTCCTTGAGGGCCGCAATCCAGTCGGATTTTCAGGATTTCCCCAATGAATATGCATTGAAAGCAGTGCATGCTCATGCATATTCATTGGAGAAATCCTGAAAACTCAACTGGATTGTGGCCCTAAAGGAGGGTCTTTGAGACCCCTGGGAGCATATGTACTCATCAAGCCTCATGGAGCATCCCTGCTTGTAATTGCTCACTTAAGCAAGAGCACTCACCTCCCTATCTACAGCTCTCCAATCTTGCTAGTTCCAAAGCCGTCAGAGCTGCAATCCACACTGCACATATCCCTTTCACCCTCGTTCTTTGGTCCAAAAAAAAGGAAGATTAAAGCCCCGCAGCCCAGCAAGACTCTACGTGTTATACCAGCAGACACGTCTTTGCTCTAAACTGGATATAATTGATCATTTGTGGGATAATGTAACATTACAGCTTGTCAAGGCACTGCTTGCATTTTGCGTTAATGGCACACATTTTCCGTAGATGCAAATTAATGAGCCGTGAAGTTCATGATGGCAACTGGGTTCATCCCAGTCTGTTAGAGAGGCAGACGTGAAGAGAGGTTAATTTCAACCTATCAAATAAAGTAAATAATCATTACAAAATAACATGATAGGTCTCTGACTGAGGAGTGACAAATTTCAACTGGGACCAGATCCTGTCAACATGAATTAGTGCTTTTGGAAAGTACAGTAACAGCAGATGGCTGTCTTGCAAACTAATGAAGACAAATGTTCCATACAGGTGCAATTAAAGGTGAAACTTGCTATCACACTCGGAAATCGGGAAACATTGCCTTTTGCGGGAGACCCACTAAATTAACTCCCCTTGTATGAAGCCGCGTTAGGATTTTTGTTATCGCCGGCCGCGGTGGTAACAGATCCGACTCTCATAGAATTCCTATGTATTTTATTTTAAAAATGGTTTATTAATTTTATTTAGCAAAATATAGCTGATACAAAGTGTAAGAAAATTTACATAAATTAGCAATATGTTCAGAAAACACCAAGAAACTATACATAAATAACTTAAGAAAATTAACCTATGTATCTAGCGGTCCCCCATCGCCTCTTTAAATTTTCGAAACGCCCCAGATTTTTCTGACATCTCTCTTTCAACCCTATAATACGGACATACAGTTTGCCACCAGAATGAAAAAATTCAAACAATCCCAATGTTTCCAATTTCTCGTTATCGTCTGTACTGCAATTCCCGTCATAATTAGTAACAGTTTATCTTTATCTGCTCTGAGCGGATTTTTAGACCTAGACGTGCCGAAGATAACCGTACCGTAAGACAATGGTAAAGTCACTTCAAGAATGAGCATAATTTTGCTCCAAATAGACCTCCAAAAAACCTTTATTAAAGGACAATGAAGCTAAAGATGATCTAAAGTACCTGCTTCAATTTTGACAGCGCCAACATCTGTTGGAGCAATCTCACCGGAGTCCAAAATATTCTGCATAATAAAAAATAAAGTGTTTGTCTCATTGAAGCAGAAGAAGTACAGTAGACTCTTTTATTCCAAAGCTGGGGCCACATAGCGGAGAGATGATATATTATATTTCTGAACTCCAGATATCTCATAAGCCCCCAGTAAATTTTTTAGGTAAATAATCATTTATTAACTTATACCGTGCAGAGGCTTCATGTCCATGAAAACCCACTTGGAAACAGAAAAATGGAAGGCTGTGCTGACCATTTATACATTTTTTATTTATATCCTTTTATATTTTCATCAAGCATAACAATCTTGACAAAGGATCAGAATATACAAAAAGAAAATAAAATTAACATATAAATATACCTAAGTGTATATTAGAAATACAATCTACTGTTTAGTCCACAAATACACTTCTCCCTCGTCATTCGCAAGGGATACGGGCAGAGCCGGATCGCGAATGGCGAAAAACCGCGATTAACCGGCCATTAGGAAATAGCTGTAGGGAGTTCCCGTCGTAGTCTCGAGAGACTACGGGAACTCACAGCAGCCATTTCCTCATGGCGATCTACACGGGGCAGGAGCGTAGGAAGATCGCTCCTGCCCCGAAAGCCCTCTAGACCACCAGGTAAGGCCAGGAAGGCAGCAGGGAGGAAAAAAATATGGGTTATTTTAAAATTAAGACTGCTTTTTTTATTTTCCCCCTCCCCAGAAAAAATTGCGATTATATGAAACCGCAAATGGAGAAACCGCGAATGGGGAGGGGGAAGTGTATTGGATTCAAGAAAGAAAATAGATTTCACTTAAACTGAACAAATTATTCTAAATTAGAGTAATGGCAATGGTTATCCACCTTAGAGCCGATAGTCAGGCCATTCATCAATGGACTAAGAAACCAACCCTTCTTTTGGTCCTAAAAAATCTAGGCTCAAAAAAAAAAATTTTTTTATTCTGATAGGAAATAAAACATTTTGCTGGAAATTTTAACAAAAAAGTAGCTCCAAGGGCCAGGATTCTAGGTCGCAAGGCCAAGAACTCCTTTCTACGCCTCTGGGTTTTCTGTGCTAAATCTGGAAAAATTCTAACATTTGAGCCCCAAAATTTGTCATTTATATGATGGAAATATAAGCGTAAAACATAATCCCTATCATTTTCCAAGGCTAGAGTCAGCAAAAGAGTGGTTCTATCTGTAACCACCTCAAGAGAATTCTCCAGAAATAAAGACAGATCAACATTGTCCTTAGATTTTTCCTTAGGGGTCGACTCCCCTTGAGGTCTTCTTATATCCAGGTAATAAGCCCTGACAATTGGAGGTAAATATTCCAAAGGGATGGCTAGGACTTCTCGAAAATATTTTCTCGCCATCTCCACTGGGGAGATAACTGGACATTTAGGAAAATTCAAAAATCTTAAATTGTTTTTCCTAAGTGAGTTTTCAAAGTTCTCCAACTTGCGGGAAATGAATAATCTTTCCTTAACCAACTCCAACTGGACAGTCTTTACTTCCTCCAAATTTTCTTCTTGTTTTTCCAATTTCTCACTTAATTTAGATAGTTGCAGTCCTTTCTGTTCCACCTTGGCATAGATAGTTCCGTAATAATTTTTTATGGTTGAAAGACTCAGTTTTAGGTTGGCGTCCATTATAGATATGGCCTGCCACAGCGCTTCCATATCAATCTTTTCTGGTCTTTGCAACTCCCCAAAACTAATGTTAGAAAGAACCATAGAAACATAGAAAGATGACGGCAGAAAAGGGCCACAGCCCATCAAGTCTGCCCACTCCACTGACCCACCTCATTAAGTCTGAGTGCTAATGACCCAGTTCCTTAACTCGACCCTCGTAGGGATCCCACGTGAATGCCCCACTTATTCTTAAAGTCGAGCACGCTGGTGGCCTTGTTCCCTCTAGAAGTTCCTCTCACCTTTACTTCACTGGCAGTGGGGGTTAGTTGAGCTTCCAAACCAACACCTTCCTTCTGAGTTTCCAGCATTGGCGTCCCTCCTCTGCTGGAGTCCAGATCTCCCTCGTCAGGCTGCTGGGCTCCTGCAGTTCCCTGCACCACCAGACTTCCGGGTTGGGGAGGAATTGACCTCTGCTCCGGACTCAGAATCGTCTTTCTCAGGGGACCCTCTGCCACCAGAGGGCATCCGCTCAAACTCAGGGGCGGGAAATTTCATGGCGACATAAGGAAGTACTTCTTCACAGAAAGAGTGGTTGACCGTTGGAATGAGCTTCCAGCGCAGGTGATCGAGGCCAACAGCGTGCTGGACTTCAAGAATAAATGGGATACATATGTGGGATCCCTACGAGGGTCAGAGGAGGAAAGAGGGGATCCCTAAGAGAGTCAATCTGAATAAATAGTCACTAGGTATAGACTTAAGAGGAAGGGACAGTACGGTGGGCAGACTTGATGGGCTATAGCCCTTTTTCTGCCGTCATCTTCTATGTTTCTATGTTTCTATGTCTGGGCACCTGCAGCGCCGAGGACTCCCGAAAACTCCGGGCTCACCTCCGAAGTAGAGTGGGTCTCCACGGATGAACGGGCAAAGGCAGCTGAAATCGTCAGCTGAGTTGTTGACTGCGGGGTGTCAGATGCCAGAGGGTTAGGGCGAACTGTCCCCTTTCTTTTCCCCATTACGGGTCAGGAATCCATAGCGGTAAGTGCTAAGAAAAACCTCAGCAACTCGCTGCCTCCCGTTCAGGCATCCATCCTCGACGCCATCTTGAATCCTGTGCTGACCTTTTAAAGAATGCCAATCCAGAATACCATTTAGAATTGCCTATTACGGAGAGGGCGGTGGATGCCTGGCATGCGCTCCCGAGAGAGGTGGTGGAGAGGAAAATAGTGACGGAGTTCAAAGAAGCGTGGGATGAACACAGAGGATCTAGAATCAGAAAATAAGATTAAATATTGAACTAAGGCCAGTACTGGGCAGACTTTCACGGTCTGTGTCTGTATATGGCCGTTTGGTGGAGGATGGGCTGGGGAGGGCTTCAATGGCTGGGAGGGTGTAGATGGACTGGAGTGAGCTTTGACAGATACTTCAGTAGTTGGAGCCTAAGAACAGTACTGGGCAGAGCTTTGGATTCTTGCCCAGAAATAGCTAAGAAGGGAAAAAAAATCTGGATTCCGGCCCTTGAGGACTGGAGTTGGCCCACCTCTGAGCTAGACAAATGATGTGTCAGAGAATCAGAAAATAATAGTAAATATTGAAGAACTGAGGCCAAAACTGGGCAGACTTGCACGGTCTGTGTCTGTACATGGCTGTTTGGGGGAGGATGGCCTGGGGAGGGCTTTAATGGCTGGGAGGGTGTAGATGGGCTGGAGTAGGTTTTGACAGAGATTTTGGCAGTTGGAACCCAAGCACAGTACCGGGTAGAGCTTTAGATTCTTGCCCAGAAATAGCTAAGAAAAAAAAATTTGAAAAATTAAAATTGAATCAGGTTGGGCAGACTGGATGAACCATTCGGTCTTTATCTGCCGTCATCTACTATGTTGCTATGCCTGTTTTAATATTCAGGCCGCAGGAATTAGCTGGGCTGACTTCTGCGGTTGACGCTGAGCGCAGATATTCAATATCGGGCTATTTAAGGTGACCGGCTTTGAATATCCAGCCTAGTTTTGGCCGCTACAAACTTAGCTGACCATATCGATATTCAGTGCTGGCTGGCTAAGGTTAAGTGGCCAAAGATAAACCAGTTATTTGGGTGGCCCAATTTGGCTTCTCAACTTAACCAGCCAGCGGTCTGAATTTCATGGATAGCTAGCTAAGTCACGTTACGTAGCCAGCTATCCATTAGCCACTAACTGCTAATATTCAGCGGCCATTTTGCGGCATTGGAAGCCATTCCTAGCTGGTTAAATAGCTGAGTATCAGGCAGAATCTCACCATTGTATGAGTTGAGCTAGTGAAATAGGCTTTCAATGCCCTTGAGCTTCAGTGTCCTGAACCAGTGCCTCATCTGGCTCATGCTTTGAGGCAACCCCGAGCATGTGTCATTATTCTAATGACTTGGGTTTTGACCAGATACTAGTGACCTGAATTGGCTACTGGGCTTGATGGACCATTGGTCTGACCCAATAAGGCTATTCTTATGTTCTTATGAGTTACGAGTATAATCGTCACATAACTCTTATACTTTGTAAGAACATAAGAATTGCTGCTGCTGGGTCAGACCAGTGGTCCATCGTTCCCAGCAGTCCGCTCTCGCGGCGGCCCCTAGGTCAAAGACCAGCACCCTAACTGAGACTAGTCCTACCTGCGTACGTTCTGGTTCAGCAGGAACTTGTCTAACTTTGTCTTGAATCCCTGGAGGGTGTTTTCCCCTATGACAAACTCCAGAAGAGCGTTCCAGTTTTCTATCACTCTCTAGGTGAAGAAGAACTTCCTTACGTTCATACGGAATCTATCCTCTTTCAATTTTAGAGAGTTCCCTCTCGTTCTCCCTTCCTTGGAGAGGGTGAACAACCTGTCCTTATCTACTAAGTCTATTCCCTTCGGTACCATGAATGTTTTGATCATGTCCCCGCTCAATGTCCTCTGTTCGAGGGAGAAGAGGCCCAGTTTCTCTAATCTTTTGCTGTACGGCAACTCCTCCAGCCCTTTAACCATCTTAGTCGCTCTTCTCTGGACCCTTTCGAGTAGTACCGTGTCCTTCTTCATGTACGGCGACCAGTAGAATTTCCCCAACAGAGAAGTCTCAGTCATTGATTTCTCGTGACCTTGGGTTTGAGTTACACGAAGAATTCATAAGAACTAAATTGATACTATTCCTATTCCAGAGCAGGCAATTCAGTTCATTTGCATAAGGACACAAAGGGAGCGCTTTTTGGAAAATGAAATACTACAATATTCTAAACAGGCATTTATGAAACGAGATGCAAAGAGATTCTCTACCCTACTGATGTCACCCTCAGAAACCGTACACAGGAATCTTGTCAAGGAGAGTTAAAGAGATGTAAGGCTTCAAATATGCATTGGGTTTTCCAAATATGCATACAAATTTACTTTGAAGATAGGATTTATCGTTCAATTTATATGTCTAATTCTTAAGCTTTACATCAAGCTGTTCTTCCTGGTTTTCCATTTCATACACGTCCCTAGAAGCTATTGTATAATAATCCCATTTTAGGGTTCTACGAAATAAGGTAAGGTTGATGCAAAGCATTACCTGATCATAATTCTCAATTTTCCCTTTATGTGACAACCTCATAGAAAGATAATCATTCTCTGTAACACATCATCCACCCTTCTAGATCCGTCAGCCACAAATCTTCACCCTTTAGGGCATCATCAGATTTCTGCAGCGTGCATTTTTGAATTTTTTATTTTTTGGGGGAAAAAATAGTATTTACTTTTGACTTCACTAGTAAATAATGATGCATTTTCCTTTAACAGTTACATAGGTTAAATGAAAAGTAATACCTCCACCTCCATAAGCATTGTGGGGAATGTGTGGCACAGTGGTTAGAGCTATGGCCTCAGCACTCTAAGGTTGTGGGTTCAAATCCCATGCTGCTCCTTGTGACCCTGGGCAAGCCCCTTAATCCAACTCCAATACCTTTCTCAAATTAGTTTCACAAATCTTGAAACGGACACAAATTCATTGAACATTTTCCTGCATCAGACACTCTAAAGCACTTGAAATTATACCGAGGGGAGAGCCTCAGATCCCCGTGCATTGATGAATTTTGCAACCGCACTAGAAAGGGAGAAATTGCTCACCGGCTCTTGATCCCCCCCCTCCTGTCCCGCTAAATGCTCTTAGCATCAGGCAGGGTATGTTAGTAGTTTTAAGAATGTCGCTGCATCCCCACCAGTCCTTGCCGACGTCAAGCTAGCTGCCGTTTCGCCCACAAGCTGCTTCAGGGTTCCGGACCAATTTAGCGGCGTGCTATCTTGCACGCTCACTATGGTAGAGACCACTTACTCCCCCATTACTCCAGGTGCATTAGATTGTGAGGCCCTATATGAGGAAGGACGCTTTCAGATTAGATCCTTTAAAAAACCCTTGACAAAGCCCTTGTATGGCAAAATGGGTCCCGTCGGGGCAGGCTAGTGACTCTGCATATGAAAGGTAAGTGAAAATACTTACTGTTGTGATGTTTTATTGAGAGTTATATCCACAAGGTAACAACAGCAAGTGAGCAGCATATTAAGGAGAAGCTGGTAACAAGGGTCAATACTCAATATCCTGACCTAAGCTTGAATAATACCCATTTATGTGTTTCAGTGAGTTTTTGAGACCCTTTGCCCTCCTTTCTCTTTAGTGGACACTCCGAAGTGGGGTGATTTGTCTTTGTGGACAAGTCTCTTAATTCCCCACTGCCCCCAGGTGCATCAGATGGATTTTGAGCCTGCCGGGACAGACAGGGAAAGTGCTTGAGGACCTGAATAAATTCATATGAGCTGTACTGAGCTCTCCTGGGAGAATGGTATAGAAAATTGAATGCATGAATAAATAATACTTTTGAACAAGGGAAGGGGCGTGGCAGACGGACTCAGGTAGTTTATTCCAGGCCTAGGGGCAGCGAGCTGAAAGGAATGAAGTCTGGAATTGGAAGTGGAGTAGAAGGGCAAACAAAACAAAAAACTGCAGACTTTGTACACGATGCAGGCAGACTTTATTTATGACGAATAAAACATTTAAAAACCTTTTACCAGGCAAGGGACCCAACATGGTCCGTGTTTCGTATAATCTTCATCAGGGGTCCAATAAGTGACGTGCTGAGGAAATCTGAAACGCTGGTGACACGCTGAAAGTGCTGCCGAGATAAAAGTGGAGTAGAAGGGTACAGATAAAAGCAATTCGTCCGAGGAACAGAGTTTTGGGGGAAGTGTAATAATAATAATAGTTTATTTTTATATACCGCCAAACCATCGGTTCTTGGCGGTTTACACAACAGTAATTACAACAAGTAATTAAAATACAGATCCAAATATCAATGTCTTATAAAAGAAAATAACACAATTAATAAAAGATACTGTAAAATATGCACAATACAGATTATTTATACTAAAACAGATAAGCCACTGTAAACATTAGTCCATAAAAATAATAAAAAAATCTGCTTATCATAATAATTTTGAAATCCATTAAATATTGTATTGTTTAAATAGATAAGTTTTAAAATCATTCCGAAATTGATAATAAGTGAGGGCTGGAGTAATAAGAGCATTCAAACATGAATTCATTACTCCTGCTTGAAACGCCAGAGTCCTATCTAAGAATTTCTTCACGCGGCACGTTTTCGCTGAAGGAAAAGAAAAGCAACCGGATCTACGTATATTTTTTCTTACATCTAAAAAATCTAAAATGTGCAACAAGATAAGATGGAGCTAACCCAAATACACGTCCCCCTCCCCATTCGCGGTTTCGGTAATCGTGATTTCACATATTCGCGATTTTTGGGGGAGGGGGAAAAAAGAAAAAAAAAAAAACGATCGTTAAGTCTTCCCCCTTGCATTCCGGCCTTACCTGGTGGTCTAGCGGGCTTTCGGGGCAGGAGCGATCTTCCTGCGCTCCTGCCCCGTGCAGATCACCATTAGGAAATAGCTGTAGGGAGTTCCCGTCGTAGTCTCGAGAGACTACGGGAACTCACAGCAGCCATTTCCTCATGGCGATCTGCACGGGGCAGGAGCGTAGGAAGATCGCTCCTGCCCCGAAAGCCCGCTAGACCACCAGATAAGGCTGGGAAGGCGGGAGGGAGGCAGGGGTGGGTCAGAGCTGGATATTCGAGGTTTTTCGCCATTCAAGGTCCGGCTCTGCCCCTATCCCCCGCGAATCTGAAGGGAGAAGTGTAAAACTTTATAACAAATACAAGTGTATAACTTTATAACAAATACTTAATAACTTTATACCTTGGATTACGAGCATAATCTGAGGAAGTATTTGTTATAAAGTTATACACTTGTATTTGTTATAAAGTTTTACACTTCTCCCTTCAGATTCGCTTTATACCTTGGATTACAAGCATAATCCGTTCCAGGAGCATGCTCGTAATCCAAAATGCTCATTTATCAAAGCGAGTTTCCCCATAGGAAATAATGGAAACTCGCTTTGATGCGTTCCCCCCCCCTGAGAACCGGCATTGCTCCCCTCGAAGGCCCCCCCCTCCATCAGGCACCCCCCCTGCAATCCGGCACCCCTCCTGCGTCGAACCGGCACCCCCTGCCACGATCCGACCCCCCCCTGCCACGATTGGGCACCCCCCCGCCACGATCCGACCCCCCGCCATGATCCGACCCCCCCCCGACACAATTGGGCACCCCCCCGCCGCTTCTTACCCTCATCTGGGCACTCTTGAAAATCGGCTTCCTCCTCTGCTGGGCCTTGAGCATCTGAGCATGCTCAAGGCCTGCGAGTTCACGGCCTTGAGCATGCTCAAGGCCTACGGGGGTGCCGGTTCGAGGCAGGGGGGGGTGCCGGATCGCAAGGGGGGGTGCCGGATTGCGGGGGGGGGGGGGTGCTCGTAAATCGAGCCATGCTCGGTTTCCGAGGCACCGATTTTGCAAATGTTTTGCTCGTCTTGCAAAACACTCACAAACCGGTGCACTCGTAAACCGAGGTACCACTGTACATCCAAATTTAAACAACACTCTAGCCTCGAACGGCAGGCAACCAGTGAAGTTTTTGATAATATGAGCTGATGTAATCATGTTTTTTTAAATTAAAAATCAAACGAATTGCTGTGTTTTGAATTAATCTTAATTGACTAGTTGCTTTTTTATGAGCGCCCAAATAAATAACATTACGATAGTCTAATATTGAAAGAATTGATGATTGAACCAGTATTTTAAATGATGTAAAATCAAAATATTTTCTAATGGTACGCAACTTCCAAAGAGTAATAAAACATCTTTTGACCAATAAATCTGTATAAGCCTTAAATGATAAAGTACGATCTAATGTAACTCTTAATATTTTTAAAGTAGGGACTATTGGATAGGTTTGACCGTTTACAGTAAGCATTGTTTCAGTAAGCTTAGCATTGGGGCTAGCCAGAAAAAAACTTTGATTTATCTGGATTCAATTTCAATTTGAAACTAGTGTATAAGGAAAGAGGAGAGATACTGATAGGCTGCAGCACAAACGTACTTGTAGGTTTGTAATAGGAATCTGATCTGTATGCAAAGGCGGATAGGGAGCCAGTGAAGTGATTTGAGGATAGGGGTGAGGTGAGAGTAATGAAGCTGGCAGAAGATAAATCGTACAGCAGAGTTTTGTACAGATTGCAGGGGGGAGAGGGGATTCAACGGGAGACCTAATAGAAGTAGATTGCAGTAATCTAAGTGTGAGCAGGGCAGGATTAATTTGTCGAAGGCCCCTAGGCACACAAGTAAACTGGGCCCCCCTGCCCCCCCCCCCACCCCACCATGCACCCAGGCAGAAACAGGAAGCTGAGTCGATCGAGGTGATCGAGGCAGACAGCGTGCCAGACTTTAAGAATAAATGGGATACCCATGTGGGATCCCTACGAGGGTCAAGATAAGGAAATTGGGTCATTAGGGCATAGACAGGGGGTGGGTAAGCAGAGTGGGCAGACTTGATGGGCTGTAGCTCTTTTCTGCCGTCATCTTCTATGTTTCTATGTTTCTATGAGTCAGAAGGAAGCTTTGGGCAAGCAGCACCGCTCGCAAAATTGCAGTTCCTGTTGCCTTTCTTACCCATGTTGCTTGCTTGTCTTGCTTTCCGTTGATGGGGGGGCCGCATTGCTGATCGGGGGGGGGGGTCTATGTTGCTGATCTGGGGGGCCATGTTGCCGATCGATGCTGGAGGGGCCCATCGCCGTTTGTAAAAAACAATGTTGATGCCCTCCTTCATTGGGCCCCCCTGACCATTTCGGGCCCTAGGCACGTGCCTACTAGGCCTATTGGTTAATCCTGCCCTGAGTGTGAGGTTACGAGAGTGTGGGCAAGGGTCTGTGTAGTGTGCTCAGAGAGGAAGGGGTGAATTTTGGTGATGCTGATGCATCATCACATAAAAAAATTTTAAAATCTGTTTTAAACTTACTGAGATTTGATTGAAGTCATAGCGTTTCTGGTAAAGAATATGGTTGAATTTATGCCTTTGGGATAGTAGAGCCAAACATGAACATTAGGCAAACATGATTGGCCTCCGAGGGAATATATGGTGGCTAGAGGACAAAATGTAATCAATGAACCTTTGGTAGCACGAGATGGAATCCTACTGCCACCACTACATATAAAGCTAGGCCTGATGAAACAATTTGTAAAGGCTTTGAATACATAGCCCAAATGTTACCTGGACTTACCACTGAAAAACTGAAGGCAGGAATTTTTGACGGTCCACAGATCAGACAATTTATAAATGACCCACATTTCATAGCATCAATGAATGAACTTGAATCATGTGCCTGGTCTTCATTTGTTCTTGTTGTGAAAAACTTTCTTGACAACAAGAAGGCAGACAACAACACACAATTAGTAGAGGATTTGCTGTTTCATTGCAACAGGCTTGACTGTAACATGAATGTTAAAAGTCCATTATCTGCACAGTCTCTTAGATCGCTTTCCAGAGAACCTCGGTGACTTCAGCGAAGAGCAAGGTGAAAGATTTCACCAAGACATAAAAACAATAAAAGCCAGATACCAAGGAAGATGGGTTGCGCACATGATGGCAGACTATGGTTAGACTCTTATGCGGGATTGTCCTGGCAGATCCCACTCTCGGAAGTCTTACAAAAGGAGCTTCTTGTGTGTCAAATGACTGGAAAGTTTGTATCATAAACATGTGCTTTTGGTATGAAATAAGCAGATTTTCATATTATATACAGTGGTGCCTCGCATAACGAACGCCTCGCACAGCGAACGCTGCGCACAACGAACTTCTTGTCTTGATTCGTACAACGGACTTCGTTTCACACAACGAAGTCGCCCGAGCTGCATCCTTCCGCGCAGGCACTGCGCTTAACTGCCCTCTCTCACTTGTTTCCCCCGATTATCCAGCATCTAGCCCTCCCCCCCAAACACTTCCTGTTTCCAGCGAGGCGGCCCGCGTCAGAGGGGACGGGGTATGGAAGCGCGAGCGAGCTGCGGAAGTGGTGTTGGTGGTGGACGGCCTCAGGTATGAGTTAGGATGGTGGGGTGGGGAGGGGAGGCCTGAGAGCGAGCATGCGCGCACAGGGAGGAGACGGGGAGAGACGCGCTGGATTGGCAACGGTTGCTCTCTGTCGCCTCCCGGCTCCAGCGGCGTGACAGTTTTCAAACAGGCGCGTGGTTCTTTCTAAGCAGAACCACCAGCTTTAACGGCGCTGACTCCCGACTACAGCCTCCAACAGATGACTGCTTCCCATTGCATCCGGCCGCTGGCAGGTCTCGCGCGCAGCAGCCAATGGGTGCCAGCCACGAGTCGGCCAGCACCAGAGGGGGGAATCAGGAGAGACGAGCATCAGAGGGTGGAGGAGAGGCAAGGTAGAAGAAGAAAATCAGAGAGGAGGAGAGAAGCAGAGAGAGAGAGATTGGACAAAGAGGAGGGGATGGTGAAGGAGGAAGAGAACAGAAAAGGAAAGCATAGGAGGAGCATTAGAGAGGGAGAGGAGAAGACAGTTTGCCAGCCTGAGAAACTCCCTAACCCCTTATGCTGCTGCACAGGGAAATGGGGAAAAATGACAGACAGACAGCGGGAGGGAGGGAGACAGAAAGAAAGACACAGGGGCAGTGAGAGGGACAGAAAGACAGACAGAGAAAGGGGGCCAGAGAGAGAGTCAGCGGGAGAAGGAAAGGGGGCTGCTTTGGGGGGGGCGGAGCTACTCTCGCCGCTTCCCCGATGCTAGAAAAAAAAAAAAATGAACAGTTAAGTCCCAGTTTTTGCAGCTGAGACTCTGCCCTCTCTCACTGTAAAATTAGACTCTACTTAGTCTGTCTTTAAATTTATAAAATGTGTGTTGTTTTAAAAAACAATTATGTTTTTAGATGTATCTAAATAAAAATAATAACAAAAAATTTATCTTTTTTTATGTCATCTTAGCAAATTTTATGCTACAGAACGAATTATTTTTTTTTACATGTATTGTTATGGGAAAACGCGTTTCACATAACGAACTTTTCGCATAACAAACTTGCTCCTGGAACCAATTAAGTTCGTTGTGTGAGGCACCACTGTACTTTTCTTTTAATTTTTAATATGTTTCCTTCATGCTTAAAAGATATTAATTTTAACACTACATTAAAAGATCCTGATTTTTTTAATGGGCGAGCCGAGTGAAGATCACCGAGCTGTGGAACAGCTTTACTGCCCATCTTCGGAGCTCGACCTCCCTCCAACACTTCAGAAAACATCTGAAAACCTGGCTTTTCTCCAAAATGTAACCCCCCCCCGTCTCCATTATCCTAAGCCCCTCTTTCCTTCCCTAAGTCCCCTTCTTCCTTCCACTGGAGTTCCTTTCTTTGTTTTTAATTCCTGTAAACCGTGTCAAGCTCCACTTCCGTGGAGATGACGCGGTATATAAACTTAAGGTTTAGTTTAGTTTAGCATTTATTTTTTTCATTAAAACGGGATATCTATTAATTTTTAGTCCCGCCCCCAATACCACCCTAGCCCCGCCCCAATTTCTTCCATTCATTTTTCATGTGTACATAATACCTTATTAATTCATGATGGTAACCATAAAATAAAAAAAACACAAAGCACACTGTACGCAGAGAAAATGTTAATTATCATTTATATTCGGGGGGTTTTCAAAGATGTCAAGGCAGATGACTTTAAAATATTCAATGTCACCTCAGTAATTATAGAAAAATAGACAAATATAGTGCAAAATATAGACAGCAGGTACAAATTCTCAAAACTGACACATTTTGATCACTAAATTGATAATAAAATCATTTTTCCTACCTTTGTTGTCTGGTGATTTAATGACTCTCTGGTTGCATTTCATTCTGACTGTGTATTCAATCTTTCTTTCTTTCTCCCCATCCCGTTTGGGTCCAGGTCTCTCTCTTTTTTTTCTCCAGCCCCATCCCCTTTGGGTCCAGGTCTCTCTCTCTTTTCCCTCTGTTACCCTCCCCAGATCCAGTGTCAGTTCTTCTTTGTTCCAGGTCTCCCTCTCTCTCCCTCCTATGTTATGATCTTGCATCTCTCTGCTCTTCCTCAGGGTCTCTCCCCCTCTGTCTTCACCTCACATAGTCCTGCATCTGCCTCCTGTCTTTCCCCTTTTGTCCAGGCCTTTCTCTCTCTAGTCTTTCTTCTACTTATAACCCCCCCCCTTCCTCTGCCTCTTTCTCTCCTTTCTTCTTCCCTCCCTCCTTCCTATGACACCCTCACTGCCTTCTAGCCTTTGTCCTACCCCCTCCCCTGAAGCCAGCCAGCCTGCCAGCCTACCTCCCTCCTTCCCAGCCTGTTTGCCTCTATCCCTAGAACACTGAAGCATGGCCTACCACCGATTCAATCCCCCCCCCCCCAGCCCGGCCCCCATTGCTGCTTCCTGCCCGCTGCCACTGCAACTGAAGGAAAGGAAGGTCCAGGCGCCGGCCCACTAACCTTTTTCCCGACGTCAATTCTGAAGTCGGAGAGGAAGTTCTGGGCCAGCTAATCGCTGCCTGGCTGGCCTGGAACTTCCTCTCCGACATCAGAATTTACGTCAGGAAGAAGGTTTTTGTGCCAGCACCTGAACCTTCCTTTTCTTTAGTTGCAGCGGGCGGTGGACTGAGGGGATTGAATCGGCGGTAGGCCAAGCTTCGGCGCTGGAGGGAGGGAGGGATGGAGGCAGACAGGCAGGCTGGCTTTGGCACGGCACGGAGGGAGAGGAAGTGATCGCCTGTCCTGTTGTCCCCACGCAATGCTTCGGGACGCTGTCTCTGTAAACAGGACATTTCATCGTCCTGAAGCTGTGCGTGGGGACAATAGGACAGGGGATCTAAAAATGGGACGGTCCCGTCTAAAATGGGATGTATGGTCACATTATATATGGCACATGTTCTGTATCTCAAAAACTAGAGCTGATAGGAGAAATCTGGCGCCATTTTTGGAATCAACAGGTCAAATATACCCAGAAACAGGTCTAACATTTGAGGCACCAAAACGAATGTTGGCCAGTTATCAATCTGTTGTATAACCAATGAATGGATTAGTATGTTTAGAGCAGTAGGGAAAATAATTTAAGGTGGAAATAATGCCAGAACTGACCTTCTAGTTGTATAATCACGCTGCTGTAATGCAACGTTTCAGAATGCTTTCTTCAGCTAATGTTGAAAAGGCCTCTTGTCACCAATGATGAGCTTTTTTTTTTTTTTTCCTATTTGATAGGTGTAAATGTTTGCCTGCTCAACTGGCTTCCTTGCAAAGTCCTCTGAAGATGTAACAGGTACATAAGCACACTTTCTGGAGCCTGTTGCTGCCTGCTTCTGCTGATTGGAATTACGCTTTCCTGCCCGAGGACTCTCTTTCATTTGTTATTATGTCCGACACATCCAGACAGAAGACCAGAATTAGCAATTTGCACCTTGACACAAGCTGATCTACAAAGTAGACATTTTTACACCAATTTTATCAGCAGATTTTTTTTTTTTTTTTTGAATGTTAGCAGTGGCTATGTTCCTTTCCAAATGCAAAGCTTTGACATTCCAATCCCCCTATTCATCTTCTACAGCACAGTTGTGTAAATTTTTGGGTGACTATTTTGAGATCTCTCTTAAGACTTTAAAAAAATACAGTCATTGTTAGTGGGAATATACCGGTTGATATTCATAGAAACATGATGGCAGATAAAGGCCAAATGGCCCATCCAGTCTGCCCATCCGCAGCATCCACTATCTTCTCCACTCTATAAGAGGTCTCATGTGCCTGTCTCATGCTTTCTTGAATTCAGACACAGACTTTGTCTCCATCACTTCTACCAGGAGACTATTTCATGCATCTACCACCTTTTTACTCCGGAGCTCTCTTGCAAATGAAAGAGACATGCTTCATGCACATTTATGCCACACAGATATTTAAATGTCTCTATCGTACCTCCCCTCTCCTGCCTTTCCTCCAAAGTAAACAGATTGAGATCTTCAAGTCTGTTCCCATACACCTCATGATGAAGACCATGCACCATTTTAGTAGCCTTCCTCTGGACCAACTCAATCCTTTTTATATCTTTTTGAAGGTGCGGCCTCCAGAATTGTACACAATATTCTAAATGAGGTCTCACCGGAGTCTTATACAGGGGCATTAATACCTCCTTTTTCCTATTGGCCATACCTCTCCCTTTGCACCCTAGCATCCTTCTAGCTTTCACCTTTGCCTTTTCAACCTGTTTGGCCACCTTAAGATCATCACATACAATCCCACCCAAATCCCGCTCCTTTTTTGTGCAGAAAAGTTCTTCATCCTCTAAACTGTACTGTTCCCTCAAGTTTTTGCAGCCCAAATGCATGACTGAAAAGTTTGTATCATAAACTTGTGCTTTTGGTATGAAATAAGTAGATTTTCACGTGTACTTGTCAAAAGATTAGCAGCACTATTTTGCGTTATCTGCAACCATTGAAGCTCTTTTTGCTTCATTCCTTGATAAAGGGCATCACAATAATAGAGAGGTGTAGTAACCAGAGAGCGGATTTAAATATTAATAGAGGAGGGCTCTTGAAGAAAAGAGATTGAACGTATCATTCTTTTTAAAAAAAAATCTTTATTAGTTTTCAAGACTTACAAAAAGTACAGAGAACTATGCATACAGATACAACAATTAATGGCACTTGTATTGGAACTAATATTAAAACATATTACCTTACGCCTTCCCCCCTCCCTATCTGGATGTGTGTGGAAAAACCAAGAAATTCCAGGAATAAAGATTTTACCAATTTAATCAATCTTCTGTTTAACATATGCTCCCAATGGACCCCATATTTCTTTAAACCTTTCATTGTTTCCCAATTGTTCCGCATTCATTCTTTCATACCTATAACACAAACAAAGTGATTCCCACCAAAAAGAAAAGTTTAGCCTATCATAATTTTTCCAGTTCTTAGTTATCAATTGCATGGCCACCCCCCGTCATAATCAGAAGAAGTCCTACTTTTATATAGAAACATAGAGTATGACGGCAGAAAAGGGCCGACGGCCCAACAAGTCTTCCCACTCAAGAACCCTCCCCCCTAAGCACTTCCTCGAAGTGAACCCACATGCTTATCCCATTTTTTTCTTAAAATCGAGCACGTTGCTGGCCTCAATTACCTGAAGTGGAAGATTATTCCAACGATCAACCACCCTTTCGGTGAAGAAATACTTCCTAGTGTCACCATGAAATCTCCCACCCTTGATTTTTAACGGCTGCCCTCTTGTTGCCGTAAGGAAAAAGATGTCTTCTTCCACCTCAATACGGCCAGTAACATATTTGAACGTCTCTATTATGTCTCCCCTCTCTCTCTGCGTTCCTTGAGAGAGTATAGCTGCAATTTACCTAGACGTTCTTCATATGGGAGATCCTTGAGGCCTGAGACCATCCTAGTGGCCATTCGCTGAACTGACTCCATTCTCAGCACATCCTTTTGATAATGTGGCAACCTAATGTTACTATTCAAAGTTTGTATTGTATTGTTTATTTTGTAATTGCTAATGAATGTATTTTAAATTGTTCATCGCTTTGAAATCTGACTAAGCGATCAATCAAGAGATATATTAAACTTGAAACTTGAACACAATATTCCAGATGAGGTCTCACCATGGACCTGTACAACGGCATTATAACTTCGGGCTTCCGGCTGACAAAACTTCTACGGATGCAACCCAGCATTTGTCTAGCCTTGGATGATGCTTTCTCTACTTGAATGGCAGACTTCATATCTTCACTGATGATTACTCCTAGGTCCCATTCTGCAACAGTTCTTGCTAAGGTCTCACCATTCAGGGTGTAAGTTCTGCGTGGATTTCCGCTACCAAGGTGCATAACCTTACACTTTTTGGCATTAAAACTCAGTTGCCCAAGTTGCAGACCATTGTTCTTGTAAGTGTAGGTCCTGCGTCATATTGTCTGGCACGGTGCTTTTGCCCACTATGTTGCACAGTTTAGCGTCATCGGCAAATAATGGACTCTTAGATTTCAACAATGTCCCAAATAAAACCACGTCATAAAATAGTGGCAGAGAGACACCTAAAACCATGTTAATTTTGCCCCCAAATTGCTTTCCAAAAATTAAGTATCAATGGACAATAGAATAACAAATGATCGAGTGTCCCTACTTCAAGATGACAGTGCCAGCATCTATTAAGACTTTAAATTATCCAACTTTTGCAAATGAACTGCGATCCAAAAAATTCTATATAACAAAAAGAACCAAGTTTGTCTCATAGATGCTGACGCTGTACATCTCATTCTCCAAGTCTAAATCTGTGGCCATTGTGTAGCAGAAATATGCTGCTTTGTTTCTATGTTCCAAATGTCTCTTAAGCTTGTTTTAGGTTTTTTAGCCAAATATTCAGAAATTAATTTCTACCACTTAGCGGCCTGATGCCCTTGAAAATCTGTTTGGAAACACAGACCCAGCGAGCTATACTGATTTTTTAAAATTTCGCCAGTCAGGGAACCCCTTCTGAATGTCCTGCTTCAACTGCAAAAATATCCAAAAAATCAAGAAAAGGATGCCCAAAATAAATCACAAAAAATTGCACCCTCCAAAATACAGGACAAAAAAGTCACCTTTCTTTACAAAAAGGGAGAAAAGACCTCAGTGTCTAATAGGGGCTCTTTAAGCTTCCCATATAGACAGGCTAGTTTTAAACAGAATTTAATCCTAGCAGACACATCCTTGGTCAGAAAAACTCCCAATTAGTATGTGAACCTCTATTCTAATTTTCTAATAGTTTTATATATTTTCTTATAGTTTTATATATTTTTTTAAACTTTTCTTCAAACAACAATTGTCAAAAAATAGAAGTCACTTATCTGAGCACTTCGATATTCAGGTGTAGTCCTGGAGTAAAGCAAGCAGGAAAAACTGCTCTATGGAAAAAAGCTATCAGTCAAAACATTCTTCCAAAATATCCAACAGGGGCCCCTGTTTCGCAACAAAATGCTTCGTCAGGGATTTGCTGTAAAACATGAAAGACACATTGTAGAAAGTTTTCAAAGAACTTGAGAAAACAAGCAGAAAAAGGATAGCTATACCCACAGCGATCACACACCCGCTTCCACTCCTGTCATAAAAATGGCCCCTCAGCGTTCTCCTTAAATAGGCACCTCCCAGTGACACCACGTCAAAGTGTGATGACATCATCTTTATGCAAATCATGCAAAAAACGTGGTGACATCATATTACTGCAATTCTTATTGTTCTCATTGCAGACTATCAAAACCAGGCTTTCCAATCCACCCCACTATTCAAACCCATAGGGGTAAAAGTTTGCAAAGAAAATATCCAGCGTTGTTCCCTTTTCAATAAAACTTGTTTAAAATCACCACCCCGTGCAGACGGTGACACTCTCTCCAAAACCCAGCAGCGCAAATCTTCAAAAACATGTTTACAGTCCATACAGTGCTGTACCATGGGAGCCTCAAGCCTTTCTCGTGCAAGGCACGAGCGATGTTCAATAAGGCGTGTTTTCAAAGCCCTTGAAGTCTGACCCACATACAATTGCTGACACGGGCACTTGATAATATATATAACTCCACTAGTGGCACAATCAGAGAAGTGATGTAGAGTTATATATATTATCAAGTGCCCGTGTCAGCAATTGTATGTGGGTCAGACTTCAAGGGCTTTGAAAACACGCCTTATTGAACATCGCTCGTGCCTTGCACGAGAAAGGCTTGAGGCTCCCATGGTACAGCACTGTATGGACTGTAAACATGTTTTTGAAGATTTGCGCTCTCCCCCACCAAGAAAGATGTAATGGGTTCCAATGCTCCACACATCTCTTTTGACTGTCAATAATAAGGATTTTTCATTTACTGTCATTATGTCTTCCAGTGATTTTTGAATCATTATACCCAAATATTTTATTCCCTCTTCCTTCCAAAGGAATGGGAAAGGATCAATTAAACCTTTTACATAATGTACATTCAATGGAAGAACTTCTGATTTGCTCTAATTGATCTTTTATCCAGAAAATTAACCAAAACGATCATTCAATTCCAGTAAATGAGGGATGGTTGATTCAGGATTTTTCAAATGAAGCAAAATATCATCTGCATAAGCCGAAACTTTAGAATCTCGACCTGCATATGGAATACCCTGTATCTTCTTTGCCTGCTGAATGGCTAACAAGAAGGGTTCCAAAACAATATCAAAAAGCAAAGGAGATAAGGGACATATCATTCTTAATTTGTAAATGCATTTCTGAACAACTGTACTTATTTGTTGGTGGTAAGTTAACTTGTTATCGCTAGGTGCTGCTACACATAGCAGCAACTGACTTAGATGTCCAATGCGTGGCGGTGGCCAAAACAGCAAACAGGATGCTGGGAATTATTAAAAAAGGGACGGTTAACAAGACTAAGAATGTCATAAGGCCCCTGTATCGCTTCATGGTGCAACCTCGTTTGGAGTATTGCGTTCAATTCTGGTCTCCTTATCTCAAGAAAGATATAACGGCGCTAGAAAAGGTTCAAAGAAGAGCGACCAAGATGGTTGTGGGTTCGAATCCCGCACTGCTCCTTGTGACCCTGGCCAAGCCACTTAATCCCTATTGCCGCAGGTACATTAGATAGAGTGGGAGCCCTCCGGGACAGTTAAGGAACAATGCTTGAGTACCTGAATAATGTGTCATCTGCATAGGATTGTACAGGGCCATGGTGAGACCTCATCTGGAGTACTGTGTGCAATTCTGGAGGCCACATTACAGTAAAGATGTGCGCAGAATTGAATCGGTTCAGCGGACGACCACCAGGATGATCTCGGGGCTCAAGGGTCTCTCGTACGAAGAGAGACTGAACAAATTGCAGCTCTACACTCTTGAGGAACGTAGGGAGAGGGGAGACATGATCGAAACATTTAAGTACCTCACGGAACGTGTCGAAGTGGAAGATGATATTTTCTTTCTCAAGGGACCCTCGGCCACAAGAGGGCACCCGCTCAAACTCAGGGGCGGAAAATTTCATGGCGACACCAGAAAGTATTTCTTCACAGAGAGAGTGGTTGATCATTGGAACAAGCTTCCAGTGCAGGTAATCGAGGCAGACAGCGTGGCAGACTTTAAGAATAAATGGGATACCCATGTGGGATCCCTACGAGGGTCAAGATAAGGAAATTGGGTCATTAGGGCATAGACAGGGGGTGGGTAAGCAGAGTGGGCAGACTTGATGGGCTGTAGCCCTTTTCTGCCGTCATCTTCTATGTTTCTATGATGGGTCATTTGGCCTGTATCTGCCATCATGTTTCTATGTTTCTATAATCAGAAAGTTCTATGACATCACAATGCAGGTGTAAAGAGCCTTAGCCTATAGGAAGAGGAGATGCAAATGTTAAGAGCCTTAGCCAATAGGAAGAGGAGGAGAGAGTTGATGCTGCAGACACCAGAAAGTTTCTTCACAGAGAGAGTGGTTGATCATTGGAACAAGCTTCCAGTGCAGGTGATCGAGGCAGACAGCGTGCCAGACTTTAAGAATAAATGGGATACCCATGTGGGATCCCTACGAGGGTCAAGATAAGGAAATTGGGTCATTAGGGCATAGACAGGGGGTGGGTAAGCAGAGTGGGCAGACTTGATGGGCTGTAGCCCTTTTCTGCCGTCATCTTCTATGTTTCTAATATAGGATTCAAGGTTTTATTAAAGTTTGATTTAATCGCTTATCTAATTTCTAAGCGAGTTTACAATATATATTAAAAAAAGAGCATGGACATAATAAAAATGCCATTAACAATACCATTAATACTTACAAAAAGAAAGTCTAGAATCTCTATCTCCCAGTTGAAAGAAAATTGAATTTACTTCTAATAATCTTCCATCTGCCCAATCCTCGGCAAACTTCTTCCAACAAAAAATTGAGAAAATCAGAAAACAAATCGGGACTCAACCTAACTCCATCCTCACTAGAAATCATATTGATCAATTCCCTCCCTCTAGTACTCATATTCCAATGGCCAAATGCTCTACCTTTAATCTTCCCACCCTACCTGAAATTCAGCGCATCTTTCAGGATATTAGCATCAAGGGATCTAAAGCGGAAATGATACCGCCGTTCATTCTGAAGAAATTTTTTTCTCAGTTCGGAGTCCTTTTACACTCTCTAGTAATTAACAGCTTAGAATCAGGAACTTTACCACAACAATGGAAAACATCTATCATTAACCCCATCATTAAGGTTCATAGACAACCCCGCGAAAGACAAAGGCGCGCGCCGACAACTGAGCGCAAGACGGAGGCGCGCGCCGAAGAAAATTACAGTTTTTAGGGGCTCCAACGGGGGGTTTTGTTGGGGAGCCCCCCAGTTTACTTAATAGAGATCGCGCCGGCGTTGTGGGGGGTTTGGGGGGTTGTAACCCTCCAGATTTTACTGTAAACTTAACTTTTTCCCTAAAAACAGGGAAAAAGTGAAGTTTTCAGTAAAATGTGGGGGGTTACAACCCCCCACAACGCCCCCACAACGCGGCGCGATCTCTATTAAGTAAAGTGGGGGGTGTTCCCCCCCACACACACCCCCCGTCGGAGCCCTAAAAACTATAATTTTCTGCGGCGCGCACCTCCGCGCTGCGCTCAATTGTCTGCACGCGCCTTTGTCCCGGCGCGCTTTTGACCTGACACTCATCATTAAACATCAACAATACCTTTATATTAAATAAATATAATAAGCAAAGAGTTGCTTGTAACCTTGCCTGCCTTAGAGTAGGGACTTTCAACCCCCTAACTTGAGCTGAACATAAACTTTGAGATGATATATTCACAGATATACATTCAATCGGGTATTTCGGTGCCGTTCCATAGAGACAAAGGTATGTTAATAACATACGTCGGTCTAAGGTTACCAGATTTTCGTAAATGAAAATCCGAACTCATGGCCCCGCCCCAGGCCTGCCACGTTCAACCCCCAGCCCTACCCCCACAACCTTTTTGCTTGTTGAGAAACCATCCCGACGTCGCTCGTTGCTAGAGGCTTTTCAAAACCCGGGCAAAGGGCCGGGTTTTGAAAAGCCGTTCGGACCCCCCGGACACGTCCTCAAAAAAGTAGGACATGTGCCGGGAAATCCGGACGTGTCCCGCTTTTCTTTTCTCCGGCTTCAAAGCGCGCTTGGGGTTTCTCAGTGAGATAAATGTCATTCCGAGAGATGAAAAGCTAGAACCGTCTGACTTGTGAGACGTAAGCCAGGGTTAACTGAGGCTGCGCTGGAAGCCAGGCCGTTTCGCCACTCTATAACTCGCGCCGCTGTGCTAGTTTAAAGAGATGAACAACCAGAGCGAGCAAATAACTACCATGTTTCAAAAACATCCATCTTCCTCATTTTTTTAATCAAAATCTTTGCCGTTATCTTGTTGTGCTCTAGAGTGAACTGATATGTCCCTGTGTGCCACTGGTACAGACATTAGGTCCTCGTAATATCCTAAGGACAGAAGCATTGAATATATAAAGCCATTGTGAGTCACATTTAATCAGAACAAAATCTGTCTCTTGCTCTTTAAACTCATAAAGGGAAACTTAATGGCAGTATAGGAATTTCCTAAGGATGATTTATGGGT
Organism: Geotrypetes seraphini; assembly: GCF_902459505.1. Lineage (NCBI taxonomy): Eukaryota > Metazoa > Chordata > Amphibia > Gymnophiona > Dermophiidae > Geotrypetes > Geotrypetes seraphini. The sequence continues at coordinate 19,179,316 of NC_047085.1, forward strand.
TTTCTTGAAATTACAGCTGTCACACTTACTATTCCACTCCAGCTTCTGATACAAGATGTGCAATTAGCAGCTAGAAATAATTACAGTCTTGCAAATGGAAGCCGAGCATGTAAAATGGATTAACACTTGGGCTTGTCTGACAAAGGCATCGTTTATAATCTGTAGCATCTCTTTGGCAGTATCACAGGTGGCGTACATGGAACATTCTGCAGTGCAGCTTGACAAGTGGAGGAGCGGCCTGATGGTTAGAACCGCCGCCGCCTCAGCGCCCTGAGGTTATAGGTTCGATCCCTGTGTTGCTCCTTAGACCCTGGGCAGGTCTCTCAACCCGGGTAGACTGTGAGCCTGCAGGACAGAGAGGGGAAATACTCAGAGTGTCTAAATGTCTATATATATATATTGTGTTCGTCATGGAGAGTTCAGGTTGATCGAAGGGTATGAGAATGGTAATGTCATCAGCATAGCTGTAGGAGGTTATGCCTTGTTTGTCCAGGTGAGAGCTGAGGGAGGCTGTATAGAGATTGAAGAGAGTCGGGGATAGAGGGGATCCTTGGGGCATCATTGGGAAATATGTTATCCAATTGAAAACATTAAAATTATTATTCCCATAACCTCACGGACTCAAGAGACAGAACAATTCATCTCATCTATCCTTACTAAGATAGAACAATGGACTACGCAATTTGGATAAAACTAAGGTGCGCTAGCGTTTTTAGCGCGCGCTAACCCCCACGCTACGCGGAAAATACTAACGCCAGCTCTACGGAGGCGTTAGCGTGTAGCGCCCGGGGCAATGTAGCGGGCGCTAAGCGCATGATAAAACTGCTAGCGCAGCTTAGTAAAAGGAGCCCTAAGTTCTTTTTGGCAAGTCCTAATCACAAGATCACGAATTCCTCTTTGAGATTAAATGGGTCAGGCCACCCAATTCATTCTACCATCAAAATCCTGGGTGCCATCTTGGACCGAAGCTTGACGTTTGAAGATCACATCAACTCTCGGGTTTAAAAAATGTTTTTTCACTTTATGGAAAGTTTGTATCGTCAAACACTATTTTGGTTTCTTCTCTTTTCGACTGCTGGTTCAATCTTTCTTCCTTTCAATTATATTTATTAGCAATTGCAAAAGGGACATATGACCAATGTATCTACCTGGGGAAGAAGAAACGAAACGGCACCAGCCCCGGAAAGGAGTCCAGTGCATAGGAGCATCCGCCTTGCCAGAACACAGGAGCAAGGCCCTCCGCCAAAGAGCTAGGTATTATTCAAAGCATTAAACGGCTCCGCCCCCCCCTATCTAAACACCCGCCTAAACCAGATCCTCACTTCAAGACAAAGAAGAACTCCGAACCCTTTTGCCTTTCCTCCACTCAAGGGCACACGGCGCAAAAAGATGTTTGATAACCTTCTGGCAACGCAAGCAGCAAAACTTAACCACTCCATCTCCAACCTGTTGACGGCAACGGGTGACTTCATAACTTTTCGAAAAGAAATCAAAACCCTACTTTTCAAAAAATGTATCCAGATATCTTAACCCAACCCTTCCCCCTCCTCCTAAATAAATTCTCCCCCAAAGCCTCCACTTAAATAATCTCTTCCTCCCCAAAACACCAACCAGGTATTCAGATCCCTGAAATGTAACGTAATCTTATTTGTACTCTAACTGTAATCTATTTGTTATATCACACAGTAACGTACAGTCAATTTAATATCCAATTTGCAAGTTCTTCTGGAATTAATCCAGGTACCTCTCCTCCCTTGTAACCAAAAAAAAACAAAAAACCCCAAAACTGTTGTAACTTCACTGGAAATGTCCAGTTAGCTCTTTTGTAATCCGCCTTGAACTGCAAGGTATAGGCGGAATAGAAGTCCCTAATGTAATGTAATGTAATACCGGTGTGCTAGGTGCCCCGACTGAGGAGTACGCTGGACTTCATAGCGGCCCACCTCAGCCAAGCGAGCAAGCCCCGGCGGGAAAGAAGCCACCGTGTCAACCACCCAATGTTGCAAGAGAAGCTTTTTCTCCACCAAGATAGCCATGTAGAGAACTTTCCGCTGGGGCAACGTGAGCCCCACCTCAAGTGAGCCACGCTGATCCCCTAGCAGCAATAGACCATAATCCCAGGGCACAGAGCGTTGAACAAGGTGCTCCAAAACTGGAAGTACTTGCAGCCATAGTTCGGAGGCAGGACACTCCAAAAAAAAATGGTGGGTGAGGGTACCCAAAGAGCGGTGACATTTAGTACACACCTCCCCCAGGCCCATACTTGCCCCCTGCACCCTGGAGATATAAGTTCGGTGCAGTATTTTAAACTGCATCTCCCGAAAATCCATGGAGCCCCCCAGGGCGTGTACAGTGGCAGAAAAGTCTTCCGATCATAGGTGATATCGAGGTCCGATTGACACTAGGAAGCCAATCTATCAATGGAGTCCAGGGCCAAAGCGTTCTTCAAAAAAAGGGTTTAACACATCTCACTGCTTTCCATGCACTTATGGTCTACTTTACCCTTCCCAGACCTTTCTCGAGTAGGAGGCTCCCTGTCGTAGCACCTGGAAGATTGTATTAAGCTCTGTCCATTCTGGTAGAATACCTCCTTGGACCAGGCACTGGAAACATGATGTTCCCATCTCTTAATGAGCCTGGACAGGAGAAGGGTGTCTACTGCTCCATGATTACGTTTCCTGATTCTCGCAGCCAGTTTGTCTCCATGTTTGCCATCTGACCACAGGGCACATACAGAAGGGGAGATGTGCTTGGATATACTGTATCCTACCACAGTTGGGAGCATACTTTTCTACCACATACATGTTTATTCTGTAAAGTGTAGGCTCACCTAGATTTTATATGATACATCTGGGTGGGGCCATATTTGGGACATGCCCATTTAGCTGACCTTTATATAGGGTTAAAAACTCACAAGATGAATGCTTAGATATAATTCACAAAATCAAAAAGCATTCAAAAATCAATAACGTAATGCTTTATTATTTTTTTTTAAATCTTTATTCATTACAAATCTTAAATCAAGTGCAATATTGACATTTATCAATTAAGCATTCAAATACACTTGAAATCCTATAATTGATCATCATAATATAAAATATTACCCCCTCCCTTATTTATTTATGAAAATGATTTGTTTCAATTATAATCAAAAATACCCCCCCCCTCCTCCTCTTAATGTCTTAAAATTTTATACAGGGAAGAATATTTTTAATCTTTATAATAATCTATTAATGGCCTCCACACATCTTGAAATTTGTTATAATTTCCTTTTTGGACAGCTAATGTCCTTTCCATTTTATATATATATATGGCATACAGAGTTCCACCCAAAACAATAATTAAGTCTATTCCAATCCTTCCAATTGTAAGTGATCTGTTGAATGGCAACCCCTGTTAAAATTAGCAATAACTTGTTATTATTAGATGAGATTTGTTTCTTAGCCCTCATTTCTATACCAAATAAAACTGTGTCATATGATAATGCCACATGATTTTCTAATAGGGAATTAATTTGATTCCAGATTGATTTCCAAAATTCTAATATATATGGACAATAGAATAACAAATGATCTAAAGTCCCTGCTTCGAGATGACAATGCCAGCATTTATCAGATTTAGAGCTATCTAATTTTTTTAAACGAACAGGGGGTCCAGAAAGCTCTATGCAGCAAGAAAAACCACGTTTGTATCATAGATGAAGACATCCTCCAAGACCAAATATGTGGCCATTGAGATTGAGATGCCGTAATTTCGTGCTTAATCTCAATGCTCCAAATGTCTCTTAAGACCATTCCTTGGTGTTTTTTTTTTTTTTTTCATTAATCCAGATATTAATTTGTACCACTGTGTGGCCTGGTGTCCCAGAAAGTCTGCTTGAAAGCATAGGAATTCTAAACTATATTGATTATTAAGATTTTTCCATTCAGGGAACCCCGCCTGAATGGCCCGCTTCAGTTGCAGCCATTTATAACTTTGTGATTTATTCAAGCCAAATTTTTGTTGCAACTGTGAAAAATCAAGCAGTTTACCATTAGACATTACATCATCAAGAGTACGAATTCCTGCTATTAACCCTTGCTTCCAGACAAGCTTAAATCCGCCAATTTGAATCTTGGAGTTAAGCCATATTATTTGATTTGTAGATTTATGAATTGGATTATTTATTGTGGGTCTCTGAATCAGCATTACATTATTTATTTCTCAATAAATAATTCAAAGACCCACAATAAAGACAGTTAACCCTTTCAGGACCAAGGGACATATTTGTCCCATAACTTTAAAATCCTATAAATTTTGATTGGGATAGTCTACAGTTCTAAATTTGATATGTACGGATTCCATATGATACTGCCTTTATGTAAACAAACTGGTTCCGACATTCATTCATTAGCGTCGTTGCCAGATTGACGAGAAGATTCACTTGCCACACTGTCCATAAGCCAGAAGTTTGATTTTTTTAAAAAAAAATAATGATATTTCACACAAAAAATCAATTTTTTGGCATCTGCAAGCCCTTTTTACCATAAAAATGTCGTCAAAACCACAAAAATTGGCCTACGATCCTTATGGTCCTGAAAGGGTTAAACTAAGTGGAGAAAAGACCTCAGTGTCACCCAAGGATATAATAATAAGCACAATATCCAAAAGGACTAGCCTAACTTCAAAAAAACCTTTTGAAATAGGAGGCACAACTCGGTCAGAAAAAGTCCACTTTCGGTTACACTTCAGCAGTTCAAATAAATATTTAAATATCTTCACAGGATTATCAATATCAGAATTGAGAACTTATCTTTGAGATGAAACGTCCAATTGCATCTCAGCAATATCCCAGAATTGCAGCTCGGTACAGTTACAAGGACTCCAGCAACTTTTCTATTACCTCAGCTTGGAAAAGAGACCGCTGAGGGGAGATAGGATTGAAGTCTACAAAATCCGGAGTGGAGCAGAATGGGTACAAGCGGATCGATTTTTCACTCCGTCAAAAATGACAAAGAGTAGGGGACACTTGATGAAGTTATAGGGAAATATTCTTAAAACCAATAGGAGGAAAAATATTTTCACTCAGAAAATAGTTAAGCTCTGGAGCACATTGCATTGTTAGAGGTTGTGGTAAGAGCGGATAGTGTAGCTGGTTTTAAGAAAGGTTTGGACAATTTCCTGGAGGAAAAGTTCTTAGTCTGTTATTGAGAAAAACATGGAGGAAGCCACTGCTTCCTGGATTGGTAGCATGGAATGTTGCTACTCTTTGGGTTTTGGCCCAGTGCTAGTGACCTGGATTGGCCACCGTGAGAACGGGCTACTAGGCTTGGTAGACTATTGGTCTAACCCAGTAAGGTTATTCTTATAGAAACATAGAAGATGACGGCAGATAAGGGCCCATCAGGTCTGCCCACTCTACTGACCCACCCCCAAGTCTACTATCCTAGGGATCCCACTCCTGGTGTCAGGTTCCCTTGGCTTAACCCTCTAAGGGATCCCACATGGGCATCCCATTTGCTCTTAAATTCTTGCACGCTGTTTGCCTCGATCACCTGCACCAGGAGCTCGTTCCAAGGATCGACCACTCTCTCGGTGAAGAAATATTTCCTGGTGTTGCCATGAAATTTCCCGCTCCTGAGTTCTTACATGTTTTTATATGTGCCAAGTATAAGACAATGAAGCCATTGTAACATCATTGATGAGGTTGGCTCCGAGGCACTGTGGAATGAGGCATTATGACATCACAATCTCAGCTCTGGAATGTTGCTGTCATTAGGGTTCCAGAATCTTGCTATTCTTTGAGATGCTGGAATGTTGCTACTCCTTGGGCTTTGGCCAGGTACTAGTGACCTGGATTGGCCACCGTGAGAACGGGCTACTGGGCTTGATGGACCATTGGTTTGACCTAGTAAGGCTATTCTTATGTTTGTATGTTATGCTCAAAATTCACATAGTGCTTTGCCGATTCAGCTTATACAAATATTAGATCTGCTGTTAGGTTAGTCCTCTTGGATATTGTGCTTATCTTTATACAGGATTACCATATTTAAAATCGTAAAATCCCAGATACAAGGCCCCACCCCATTACGCCTCCAGTCCCAAACCACCTGAAACCCTGCCCCGTTCTGCTCCTCATCCCCACCCCCACACAGCCTTGTCTCTTTCCTGCTAAGTCTGGAGGGCCTCCGAGCATACGCAGATGCGTATGATGTCATCAATGCATGCTTAGAGGACCTCCAGACACGGCAAGGCTTTCCAAAACCCGGGCAAACTGCCAGGTTTGGAAAGTCCGTCCGGACACCTGGACATGTCCTCTAAAAAAGGACACGGGTCTGGTAACCCCACCTTTATAGAGTTGCTCTCTAAATAGTGAAGATGTTGGATTACACTGCAGGGATCTCAAAGTCCCTCCTTGAGGGCCGCAATCCAGTCGGGTTTTCAGGATTTCCCCAATGAATATGCATTGAAAGCAGTACATGCACATAGATCTCATGCATATTCATTGGGGAAATCCTGAAAACCCGACTGGATTGCGGCCCTCAAAGAGGGACTCTGAGACCCCTGGGCTAGATGGACCTTTGGTCTGGAACAGTATGGCTGTTCTTATGGTCTTACATGTGCCAATAAGAACATAAGAACAATCAAGCCATTGTGACATCACTGATGAGGTTGGCTCTGAGGCACTGTGGAATGAGGCATTATGACATCACAATCTCAGCTCTGGAATGTTGCTCTCATTGGGGTTCCGGATCTTGCTATTCTTTGAGATGCTGGAATGTTGCTACTCCCTGGGTTTTGGCCAGGTACTAGTGACCTGGATTGGCTACAATGAGAATGGGCTTCTGGCCTTGATGGATCATCAGTCTGACCCAGTAAGGCTATTCTTTGAGACCCCTGGATTACAGACATTTGAAGAATACAGATTACCTAGGAATTCTATTTCACTCAGGTTGGTACCTCTTTAAGAACAATTGTGTGTAGTTTCAACATAAAATCAGTTGGTGTACCGTACCTAGTTACTTCAAGTTCATATAATGATTTCAGCTTCTCTTGCCTTATTGCATTATAGCAAAACAGGGTCTCAGGTTGCTGGAGGCAGTAATGTGAATTAAAGTAGCTAAATTGAATTTAAACTTGTAGTTTTGTGAACTTGAGGGTTGGAGAGTACCCCTAAAGAGATTCAAGCTGATTGCATGCGCTTAGAAAATTGCCTACTGGGACGACCCCTGCTAAATCAATAAGACAGCCAAGGTGAAACCATTTCCCAAGTGAACGGAAGCCCATTATGATGGCTGTGTTTGGTTTTTTACAACTGAAAGGAGACAAATTTAAGCAAGTTCTTTTTCCACTATAACCCCAAGTATAATACCAGGAAAGCTTGCTATCCCCTTCTAATGGTGACAGTAAATTCATTTGAAAAAGTACCAGTCATCTCTGAAGTAACTAAACAGTGCATAATGCATTGTCAATGAAGAATACAAATTACATAGGTGTTCTATTTCACTCACTCCTAGAGGAAAAGTCCATAGTCTGTTATTAAGACATGGGGGAAGCCACTGCTTGTCCTGGATTGGTAGCATGGAATTTTGCTACTCTTTGGGATTCTAGAATTTTGTTACTCTCTGGGATTCCAGAATATTGCTACTCTTTGGGATTCCGGAATCTTGCCACTCCTTGGGATTCTGTATGGAATGTTGCTACTCTTTGGGTTTTGGCCAGGTACTAGGGGCCTGGATTGGTCTCCGTGAGAACGGGCTACTGGGCTTGATGGACCACTGGTCTGACCCAATAACGCTATTCTTATGTTCTTAGGGTAGAACCAACAACCAAGGACATTTTAACTCATTTTTAGGTATCCATGTCTCACATTAGACACTTCCAGACGCGGCCCAGACTCTGGGAAGGAGAAGAGATGAGGTTTGTATGGAGGTGGAGCTGGGGCAGAACAGGGAAGGGCCATGTGTACTTTTTTTCCTTGAACAAATCTGGCAACCCTATGTGCACCTAAGGGTCATGTGTACCCAAACCATGGCACCCAAATAGCAGGGTCCAGCTAGTGATACCCAAAAGTCATACTTCACCTTTTAGGACCCGCAGGAGCTCAAGACCTTCCATGTCCAGTGCTCTCTGACCTAGGGTTACCAGATTTTCCAAACAGAAAATCTGGACTCATGGCCCCGCCACCAGGCCCAACCTGTTCTGACTGGCTATGCCCCGACTCTTCTCTCTCTGCCTCCCCCGACTCTCTCTGCCTGCCCCGACTCTCTCTGGCTCCCCTGAATCTCCTGCTCTTTGCTGCCCTTCCCCCCCCCCCATGGGGGGCTGCACTGCGAGGAAGGGAGGCAGAGAGCAGGAGAGTCAAAAATTGACTGCTTTTAAACATCGGGGATCGCCCTTCCGAAGCAGGGGACTCAGAGCCAGTAAAATTTAAAAAAAAACAACAACAAGCCAAAACGGACACAAACACATGCGGAGACCATCTGCATGCGTCAGGCTTGCACATTAACGATCCGTGCGGTCGGAGGGGGGGGGGGGGAGGGGGGTGTTTCCTCTGATCGCCCTCATTTTAATTTTCTTGTGTTGTGAATTGGTCGGGCCTGCACGGATCGGCCACGGAAAGGAGGTAAATGAATCCAGCCCACAGGCTCTTCCTCTGCAAACCGCTCTGAACTGTTTGTGGTATTGCGGTATATAAAAATAAAGTTATCAGTAGCAGTAGTTAGTAGGCCGCTGGGAAAAACAGGGCGATTATGTGGAAAAGTGATGCCGTTTGCTTTTGAGATATTCACCCCCTCCTTTGCTAACGCGTAGCGCGGGTTTTAGCGCTGGCAGCGGCGACAACTGCTCCGGCGCTCATAAAATTCCTATGAGCATCAGAGCAGTGGCGCTAAGCGTTAGTAAAAGAGGGCGTTAGTAAATAGTGTTTTAAAAAAATGCTAAACATTCGTGCGCGCTAAGGCATCCATTATATTCTATGGGCACCTTAGCATTTACCGCGCTAATCTTTAGCGCATGTTAAATCAGTTAACACACTTTAATAAAAGGACCCCTTACGTACAGATATGATATCCTTTAGGAAGCAACTAAAAACATATTTGTTTGTGAAAGCTTTTTACTAGGTAGCGATGCTTTAGATTTTTATAACTAACGATTTATCATTTTTATTGATTTTATATAATAACGTATAAAAAGTGCAAGAAAATATCATAATAAAATCAAGCAAACAGCACTTTCATACTACATCAAATTCTTAAAACAACCCAGATTTCCTCCCACCCAACCCCCCTTACCCCCTTATCCCTCCTGGATGTGTATAAAGAATATGAATAATACAATAAATATTCTGAATAAAATAAAAGAAACCATCATATATCACGGTCTTTAACAAACATATCCATTGGGCTCCAGATGCCATTAAATGCCCGGAACTGACCATTGTGCTCCGCTAACATTCGTTCATACCGATAATACAAACCCAGTGACTCCCCCACCAGAATGTGAAGTTTAGACGATCCCAATTTTTCCATTTTCTTGTGATGACCCTCTCCAAGGTAAGGAGAACGAGAGGGCACGCTCTAAAGTTAAAATGGGATAGTTTGTGTACAAACGTAAGGAAGTTCTTCTTCACCCAGAGAGTGGTGGAAAACTGGAACGCTCTTCCGGAGACTGTTATAAGGGAAAACACCCTCCAGGGACTCAAGACAAAGTAGATAAGGACAGGTTGTTCACCCTCTCCAAGGTAGGGAGAACGAGAGGGCACTCTCTAAAGTTAAAATGGGATAGTTTGTGTACAAACGTAAGGAAGTTCTTCTTCACCCAGAGAGTGGTGGAAAACTGGAACGCTCTTCCGGAGACTGTTATAAGGAAAAACACCCTCCAGGGACTCAAGACAAAGTAGATAAGGACAGGTTGTTCACCCTCTCCAAGGTAGGGAGAACGAGAGGGCACTCTCTAAAGTTAAAATAGGATAGTTTGTGTACAAACGTAAGGAAGTTCTTCTTTACCCAGAGAGTGGTGGAAAACTGGAACGCTCTTCCGGAGACTGTTATAAGGGAAAACACCCTCCAGGGACTCAAGACAAAGTAGATAAGGACAGGTTGTTCACCCTCTCCAAGGTAGGGAGAACGAGAGGGCACTCTCTAAAGTTAAAATGGGATAGTTTGTGTACAAACGTAAGGAAGTTCTTCTTCACCCAGAGAGTGGTGGAAAACTGGAACGCTCTTCCGGAGACTGTTATAGGGGAAAACACCCTCCAGGGATTTAAGACAAAGTTAGACGAGTTCCTGCTAAACCAGAACGTACGCAGGTAAGGCTAGACTCAGTTAGGGCACTGGTCTTTGACCTAAGGACCGCCGCGTGAGCGGACTGCTGGGCATGACCCAGCAGCAGCAATTCTTATGTTCTTATTAACTGCAACCCAACTCCAGACATTACCAAGAGAAGCTCATCTCTGTGAATGTCAAGCGGACTCTCAGGCTTAATGTTTTACATTTTGATCATCTGTTTTATCTAAGTTTTATTAACCATTTTGCTAGTTTTAGCAACAGTTAGAAGAGTTGGGAGGATTAGATAGAAAACGTTATTACTGATTACCTGTGTGTACGTGACTGTGTGTGTGTAAGCCTAAACCCTTGTATATTTCATGCAAAGTGCACTTTTGTGAAGTCATTTCACACTTTAGTGCACAGAACCGAACGGGGATTTTCTTCAATTTTTCTCATTGCCAGTCCCCAAATATTAATGATAGAAGTCAGGACCTGAGCTGCCTTTTCTTAGACTGTTGAGGGCTACTGGGCTTGATGGACCATTGGTCTAACACAGTATGGTTGTTCTTATGTTCTTACATGAGCCAAGTATAGGACAATCAAGCCATTGTAACATGACTGATGAGGCTGGCTCTGAGGCACTGTGGAATGAGGCATTATGACATCACAATCTCAGCTCCGGAATGTTGCTCTCATTGGGGTTCTGGAATCTTGCTATTCTTTGAGATGCTGGAATGTTGCTACTCCTTGGGTTTTGGCCAGGTACTAGTGACCTGGACCAGCTACTGGGCTTGATTGACCATTGGTCTGACCCAGTAAGGCTATTCTTATGTTCTTATTGCTAATATCCTGAAAAGAAAATAGGACACTGTAAGGATATGATCTGGGCAAATCGCTAGGATTTTATACTCTTTCTAAATGTTAAGTAAGATGACCCTATTCTCATTTATAAACGTAACAAATTGCACTGTTCTGGTTTTTAATCTTGCTTCCATTACTTTATCCGTTACTGATGTCAAAATAATCTTTTATTTGGTTCTCTCTATTGTAGTGCTACTCTATTGGGGATGGGAGGGTCCCAGCGCACAACCTCTCAGCAGCTCCCGAGTCCCCCCACCACCACCTCTTCCCGGTGCTATAGTTTCAAATCTTCGGGGCAGCCGCCGCCTCCGGAAGCAGAATGAAGGGTTCTGGGGCAGCAGGAGATGGGAGGAATGGCGGGAAACAACCAACAACTGAAAATTGTGGGGGGGGAGGCCATGGCCCCTGTAGCGTCCCCCGTTCCGACGTCTATGCTACTAGATGTACACAACGCTGTGTACATTTTCATGCAGGCATTTTCCTTGTCCCTAGCGGCTCAAAATCTGTTTGTTGTACCTGGGGCAATAGGAGGTTAAGCGACTTGCCCAGGGTCACAAGGAACTGGAGTGGGACAGCAGTCTGCCGCACTAACCATTAAGTTACGCCTCCACGCCATGCTCATTTGCACTTTTCCAGTCGGTGGCATCGCTGGGGAGGGTGGCGTCTGGGGGGAATGGTGCCTGGTCATGCTGCGCCATGCTCAAGCGCCCCGCCCCACTCTTCCCCGCCATTTGAGCGTCCCCGCCCCTTGTACACATCTTGAATTGTTGGCCGGCGTGAGCAGCCGGCCGCTCGTGCCGGCCTCGGCTCCCTTCTATCGTCATGCCCTGGTCCCGCAACTGGGAAGTGATGTCGGAAGGAAGTCGAGGTCAACGCGAGCAGCAGTTGAACGATGCTGTTCGCGCCAGTGAACATCTGAGGAGGAGAGACATTGGCACCCCTGCGAAGACGGCGCCGGGGTGGTCTGCCCCCCCCCTCCCATCACCCTCTTACTATGCCACTGATTCCAGTATCTTAAAATCACTGCTGATATTGTGAACCCTGAGAGCCACTAGGTGAGGATAGAGGCCCCTCCCCCACCCCCGAAAATATACACTATGGGCTAGATCAGACATGGGCAACTCCGGTCCTCGAGGGCCGGAATCCAATTGGGTTTTCAGGATTTCCCCAATGAATATGCATGAGATCTGTTTGCATGCACTGCTTTCAATGCATATTCATTGGGGAAATCCTGAAAACCCGACTGGGTTCCGGCCCTCGAGGACCGGAGTTGCCCATCTCTGGGCTAGATTCACTAAGCCCACCTTAGCTTTCTGGTCCGTGTCCGGGCTCCCTTTTCACAACACATCCTTATGCTAGTTAGGCCGACCAGAGGCACGCCCCCAACCAACCACGCGGATCGCAGAAGAGCGATCCTGACACGTGCGTACACCATCTTCTTTGCTTGTAGATGGTCTGTGCGTGCGCTTGCCTCCGTAGCAACTTTTCTTTTTAAACTGAACTCTTCCTGCCGCCCCGATTTCAGTGCTCTCTTTGCCGCCCCGACTTCAGTGCGAGCCCAGTTTTAATCACGGGAACACATAAGCCCCTACTATCAAAGACTCCATTGGCTGCCCCTAGAGGCGCGAATCCTGTTTAAGTTCGCTTCTCTATGTTATAAATCAATATTTGGTCTGGCTCCCACTTACCTGGTTTCCCACTTCAATCTGGCAAATTATCTTAGGCCCACATGAAGAATTCATCTGTTCACCTATCCGACAATAAAAGCCTGCCACTACAAAAGATTCTTGGACAGAACTCTTGCCTTCCAGGCAGCCAAATGGAACGACTGGCTTAGTAACGTTTTTGCACACTCTTCATCCTACTTCAATTTTAGAAAACTATTAAAAACGAGTCTGTTCAATCGATTTGATAACTAAGAATCTACTCACCACTTCTTATTCCATCCTGTAACCCTATGAACCTTTTAGCTTTCATATTCCTTCATTATGTAAGATTGTATTGCTGTCTTTGATTGTAACCTCTTCGCTGATTGTCCAGCGCCTCTTGCTGTAAACCGCCTCGAACTTATATGGCTTTGGCGGTATATAAGAATAAAATTATTATTATTATTAATTATTAAACTGGGGCTGCACTGCTTTAAATCCGCGGGTTAAAACCCTCTACTGAGCAGCCGCTAACATTTTCTGGGCTAGATAATGCTGGCCAGAACTGGGGATGTTGTGCAGAGTGTGGATTCTTGGGAACCGGGAACCAAACGTGTCCGCCCCCCCTCCCCTTTCCCGGCTTCTATTTCTGCAGCTGATGTCTCCAGCCGCGCTCGTCACCTGGCGATGTTACTCCCTATACACAGGAGCAGGCAGCATCCCATGGGTAGCGGTGTCCACTGTGCTTGGCGGGAAGTAGATTTCGGGGCTGCAGAACAGTCGGCACGGTCATGAGCGACTGGTCCTCACCAGTTGCTTCTTTTGTGATCAGACAGCCAAGTTCCTTACATTTCTTTGGTGAATCGCTGCCTTCCCTAATTTTGGATGTCCTGCCCCTCATTTGCATGTGCGGCTCGGAATCGGACCAGGAGGCAGGTTAGGGAATCGGGTCCGGGTCGCTAAGTGGTTGGGACTTGATCGGTGGGCTTGGTGAATCTAGCCCTATGAAAGATTTGTGAGAGCACTGCAAAAGGTTAATCATTGAGTGGAGCTTTGCTTATGAAATCCAATCCTTGAGAAAGAAACGTCATGCTTATAGTTTCAGCGCTCTTTGCTCTGATAAGAAAGTAGAGCTGCTTGTTTATGAAACGCTGCTTGGACATTTGCAGAAACCTTGAGGCTAAAGAGGACAGAGGTGATTAGTTATTAAGCAGCGTAGAAAGACAGATAATTAAGATTTAGGAACTTTAGAAACTTAGATATAGAGAATTAAAAAAGGACTGGGGCTCTTTTCCCTGGAGGAGAATTAGAGGGGATATGATAGAGACTTACAAGATCATGAAGGGCATAGAGAAAGTGGAGAGGGACAGATTCTTCAAACTCTCGAAAACTACAAGAACGAGAGGGCTTTCGGAAAAGCTGAAAGGGGACAGATTCAAATCCAATGCTAGGAAGATTTTCTTTACCCAACGTGTGGTGGACACCTGGAATGAGCTTCCAGAGGGCGTGATAGGACAGAGTACGGTATTAGGGTTCAAGAAGGGATTGGACAATTTTCTGAAGGAAAAGGGGATAGAGGGGGATAGATAGAGGATTACTGCGCAGGTCCTGGACCTGTTGGGCCACCGCGTGAGCGGACTGCTGGGCACGATGGACCTCAGGTCTGATCCAGCGGACGCATTGCTTATGTTCTTATGGGAGAGGAGGAGATAGTGGATGCTCTGGATGGGCCATTTAGCCTTTATCTGCCATCATGTTTCTATGTTACTAAAGTTCTGTGACATCACAATGCAGGTGCAAAGAGCCTTAGCCTATAGGAAGAGGAGATGCAAATGTTAAGAGCCTTAGCCAATGCGCTTCCAGAGGACGTAATAGGGCAGAGAACGGTACTGGGGTTCAAGAAAGGATTGGACAATTTCCTGTTGGAAAAGGGGATAGAGGGGTATAGATAGAGGATTACTGCGCAGGTCCTGGACCTGTTGGGCCGCCGCGTGAGCAGACAGCTGGGCACAATGGACTTCAGGTCTGACCCAGCGGAAGCATTGCTTATGTTCTTATGGGAGAGGAGGAGATAGTGGATGCTCTGGATGGGCCATTTAGCCTTTATCTGCCATCATGTTTCTATGTTACTAAAGTTCTGTGACATCACAATGCAGTTGCAAAGAGCCTTAGCCTATAGGAAGAGGAGATGCAAATGTTAAGAGCCTTAGCCAATAGGGAGAGGAGGAGATAGTGGATGCTCTGGATGGGCCATTTAGCCTTTATCTGCCATCATGTTTCTATGTTACTAAAGTTCTGTGACATCACAATGCAGGTGCAAAGAGCCTTAGCCTATAGGAAGAGGAGATGCAAATGTTAAGAGCCTTAGCCAATGCGCTTCCAGAGGACGTAATAGGGCAGAGAACGGTACTGGGGTTCAAGAAAGGATTGGACAATTTCCTGCTGGAAAAGGGGATAGAGGGGTATAGATAGAGGATTACTGCGCAGGTCCTGGACCTGTTGGGCCGCCGCGTGAGTGGACTGCTGGGCACGATGGACCTCAGGTCTGACCCAGCGGAGGCACTGCTTATGTTCTTATGACATGGCCTTTAGTTGCAGAGCATATGCACTATTACTAGAGATGGCTTTTATACATTATCACATCTAAGGTGTCCATTTACTAAGCTGCGTTAGCGTTTTTAGCGCAGGCAGCATTTTAGCACGCACTAAACTCGAGGGTAGAACTAACGCCGGCTCAATGCTGGTGTTAGCGTCTAGCAGGCGGGGAAAATTTAGCACGCTTTTCCACGCGGCTTAGTAAAAGGAGCCCTAAGTTCTGGTGCCTTGGTTTCGAGTTTTTGTCCCGTATGGTAAATGTTTTTGTTCACATGGAAATGGCCTGACAGATGGCAATGAGATTAACGACGTATTGCATACGATGTCATATTGTGTCTGTTGACTGATAACTGCTTATTCAGTTTTGACCTAATAAAAGACGAGGGGCTGGTTGGATTTCTTGGAGTCCTACGTTGCATGCCGCGTTTGGCTGGCCCGAGCATCTCCCTGAAGCTTCTGTTTTATTCAATATTGATCCTTTTTATATGCCAGTGTGCTTCTCTCTCTCTCTCTCTCCCTTCGCATTCCAATCTGTGTTATTATTACATTAGAGATTTCTATTCCGCCATTACCTTGCGGTTCAAGGCGGATTACAAAACAGAGAGATAGGGAATGGGATTGTTTCATTTGTAGTATTTATAAGATGCATTCTTTTTTTATTAGTTTATTAAGCTCATGAATTATATTGTGCTGTACAGTGTTCCCCCGGTTGTTCGTTGTTGGCGGTTCGCAGTATTTTCCGACCGTGAACTGTCAACAAGGAGAGGGCAGCGGGAGAGGCAGGAGAGAGCAGACGGAGTGCCGCGAGTGCAGGAAATCACTCGCAGTACGCTCCGACCGCCTCTTCCTGCACTAAGTCGGGCCTTATCCAATCAGGAGCTGCCCGACTTAGTGCAGGAAGAGGCGGTCAGAGCGTACTGCGAGTGATTTCCTGCACTCGCGGCGCTCCAGCTGCTCTCCTGCTGCCCTCTTCAGGCTCCCCCATGAAAAACTGTATTCGCGATTTTTTGAGATTCGCGGGGGTTTCTGAAACGGAACTATATTGAGATCATTGTATTAAAATTAATTATTAAATAAAGAATTAAAAAAAAAAAAAAAAGAATTGCCACTGCTGGGTCAGACCAGTGGTCCATTGTGCCCAGCAATCCACTCACACGGCGGCCCTCTGGTCACAGACCAGCACCCTAACTGAGACAAGCCCTACTTGTGTTTGTTCTGGTTCAGCAGGAACTTGTCTAACCTTGTCTTGAATCCCTGAAGGGTGTTTTCCCCTATGACTGACTGCGGAAGAGCGTTCCAGTTTTCTACCACTCTCTGGGTGATGAAGAACTTCCTTACATTCATACGGAATCTCCCTCATATTAACAGAATCTCTCCTTTGATATATGGCTAATCTCCCGTGATATCAAACACCCACTGAAGCCTGGAGCTAGCCCTCTGCCTTTATGGAAGAATTTGTTAGGGCAAAGTTTAATCTGTAGTTCGTAATGAAACTGTTCTCCGATTCAAACTCTTCACTTCAAAGCCAGGTCAGTGCCAAGGAGTCTCTCAAAACTCTCACGAGGGCTGTCTCTTACCACTTTGCCGAAACCTTTAAGCAGGGAGGCATCTCTTCACAGCTCCAGTGCCTCCGAAAGACCGCTCTCTGCGTCCAGCCTTCATAGTGTGGTTAACTCCTTCTTTGCCAGCCCCTCCTTTCTGGATTGCCTGGGAAAACTTTTTCTCTTTCTTGTGACTTTATTCTGTGGCTCTCTATCGCCTTCGATACATAGTTAAAACCACACGAGATAATCGTGCACCGACAAAGCCGGGCCGACAATTGCGCGTAGGACATCAGCGTGCCAGATTTAAGCGCAATTTGAAAGCGCTCCGAGGGGGGTTGTGTGTGTGTGTGTGTGGTTGGGGGGGTTCCTCCCCCCACACTCCCCCAACGGCAACATCAACACTACTAAGTTAAGTAAGGGGTTACCCCTCCACACCCCTCAGAGCACTGTCAAATTGAGTTTAAATCCGGTGCGCTGATGTCCTGCGCGTGACTGTCGGATC
The DNA here is from genome assembly GCF_902459505.1 of Geotrypetes seraphini. Classification (NCBI taxonomy): domain Eukaryota; kingdom Metazoa; phylum Chordata; class Amphibia; order Gymnophiona; family Dermophiidae; genus Geotrypetes; species Geotrypetes seraphini. The sequence goes on from NC_047085.1 coordinate 19,196,711, forward strand.
TGTGCATGATTGTCTCCCGCAGTTTTGACGCATTACCCTTGCCTTCATTCTAGTGATTAGATATGCAGTGGTGTCGTAAGTGGGGCAGACCACCCCAGGCGCCATCTTGATGGGGGGGGGGCAGACCACCCTGGGAACTCCCTCCCACTCCTCTCCTTCCATGCATGCGCCTTCATTTCTCCCCCACTATACCCCTAGCTCTTCGCCGGCGCTACTAGCAGCTCCAGCCTGCTGCTCGCAAAAGCCTCGGCGCTCCCCTCTGACCTTACTTCTGGGTCCCGCGACTAGGAAGTGACATCAGAGGGAGAGCCTGGAGAGATAGGTGGTCTGGAATGACTTCAAGTACAACAGACCGTGAAGCAAGCTTGATGATGGTCTGGCGATACAATCCCTTGATTACGGATTGACATGCCTGCGTGGTGTTAGATGTTGCATTCAATGCTGCCAACCCATTTTCAACCTTTATATATGGACGCAGATGGCAAGGCATTTGTTTAATTAAGTCAGCTATGTTGCAGTGTTAATAAGTTTGGTTTTTCGCAACAACTGAATAAGTCCCTCGAAGCAGATCGTATAGATTGAAACACTCAGGTAATGGTTTATTGAGCGTCGGGAGTTGTAAATATTGCCAGCGCTGGAATTAAGATCTACAAGGTCTACAACAGGACTGCCCAAGTCCGGTCCTCCAGATCTACTGGCAGGCCAGGTTTTCAGGATATCCACAATGAATATGCATGAGAGAGATTTGCCTGCACTGCCTTCTTGGTATGCAAATCTCTCTCATGCATATTCATTGTGGACAGCCTGAAAACCTGGCCTGCCAGTAGATCTCGAGGACCGGACTTGGGCTGCCCTGGTCTAAAAGATAAGTGTTGCCTTCTGTGGTAGACTTTGATGGGTTTTGGAACACTCTATACCGTTTTGAAGGATTTTGAAGAATGTAATTTTTGGTTAATGAATTTTTGATTGCTTTTGTATTTGGGTAGGTGAAGGTTGGACACATGATTATAATTTAATCTACTCTAATCTACGATTTGCGAGTTGCTCTATGCCTAAATAGGTGCAAGGCAACGTACAATTCAAGTGATGGGTAAAAGATAGAAGAAATGGGTGTAAGGAGATATAGCAGGGAGGAGGGAGGGGTGAAGGCCTCTACTGGGAAGTATTGAGGAGATATTTGAAGTACAATTTACATTGGAAAGGAAGAAATCTGTGAGTTAAAAGAGTGGTTCCCAACCCTGTCCTGGAGGACCTCCAGGCCAGCCGGGTTTTCAGGATAGCCCTAATGTATATGCATGAGAGATATCTGCATATAATGGAAGTGCCAGGCATGCAAATCTACTCCATGCCACAAGAGGGCATCCGCTCAAACTCAGGGGCGGGAAATTTCATGGCGACACCAGGAAATATTTCTTCACCGAGAGAGTGGTTGATCCTTGGAACGAGCTCCCGGTGCAGGTGATCGAGGCAAACAGCATGCAAGAATTTAAGAGCAAATGGGATGCCCATGTGGGATCCCTTAGAGGGTTAAGCCAAGGGAACCTGTCACCAGGAGTGGGATCCCTAGGATAGTAGACTTGGGGGTGGGTCAGTAGAGTGGGCAGACCTGATGGGCTATGGTCCTTATCTGCCGTCATCTTCTGTTTCTATTCATTAGGGTTATCCTGAAAATCCGACTGGCCTGGGGGTCCTCCAGGACAGGGTTGGGAACCACTGAGTTAGAACAAGCTACTGATTGTCAATGGAATATTTTGCATTGAAGAGGAGAGTCTTTAGTGTCTTTCGAAATTTGAGATAACAGGGATCCGTTTTGATGGTTGTCGGGAGGCTGTTCCAGGTCTTTGCGCCGATGTAGGTGATGTATGATGCATGACCTACTTCTACTGGAGCGCTGGTCTAGGTCCTGGCAACTCAGTTTCAATGCCAAAAAATGCAAAGTCATGCACCTGGGGAGCCGAAATCCATGCAAGGTTTACACCCTAAATGGCGAGATCCTGACAAGAACTGAAGCGGAAAGAGACTTAGGGGTGATTGTCAGGGAAGACATGAAATCTGCAAACCAAGTGGAGCAAGCTTCATCCAAAGCAAGGCAAATCATAGGTTGCATACGCAGGAGTTTTGTCAGCCGCAAACCGGAAGTCATTATGCCACTGTATAGATCCATGGTGAGACCGCACCTGGAGTACTGTGTGCAATTCTGGAGGCCGCATTACCGCAAGGATGTGCTGAGACTGGAATCGGTTCAGAGAATGGCCACCAGGATGGTCTCGGGACTCAAGGAGCTCCCATACGAGGAGCGGTTAGGGAAGTTGCAGCTCTACTCACTCGAGGAACGTAGAGAGAGGGGAGATATGATCGAGACATTCAAGTATCTCACGGGCCGCATCGAGGTGGAGGAAGATATCTTCTTTTTCAAGGGTCCCGCGACAACAAGGGGACATCCGTGGAAAATCAGGGGCGGGAAACTGCACGGTGACACTAGGAAGTTCTTCTTCACTGAAAGGGTAGTTGATCACTGGAATAGTCTTCCACTCCAGGTTATTGAGGCCAGCAGCGTGCCAGATTTTAAGGCCAGATGGGATAGACATGTGGGATCTATCCGCAAAGATAAATAGGGAGGGTCATTAGAGTGGGCAGACTTGATGGGCCGTGGCCCTTATCTGCCATCTATTTCTATGTTTCTAAGTGTGCCAAATGTGCGCTTGTATTTTATTCTTTTAGGACAGTGTCTCTCAAACTTTCTCGAGCCAGAGCACACTAAAGGTAGTGGCCACGGCTTGAGGCACCCAGAAGTGCACGTACGTCGCCGTGATGATATCACGCCTATGCGTGACATCATCATGTCAACACCCGCACATGTGCAGAGGCAGTGGTGTACCTAGCACATGTGACACCCGGGGCCTATCATTTTTTGTCACCCCCCATCTATATGAAAAATATGATTTTTAGTAACAATCTACATATCGCACAACAAGAGTGTACCTAGGAAAAGGCAGCATCTTAAACACTGCAGTGAGCACTAGAACACCAACACATACATTGTAAAACTAAACAAACCAGATCCTGCACAGTCAATTGATCCAGTACAGTCGATGCTTTCAGAAAGCCATGTCCCTTTCATACACACAGACAGATACACCCTTGCCCAATATGGAATAATCACAAACTAAAAGTAGAAATATGTAGACAAAAGTTAAACTGAACCGCCAAGAAACCATACTCTGCATACAATGCAACACCACAACACCACAAAAACAGTAATACATGTCCTCTAATACTGTGCAAAATATAAAGACTGTAGATGTAAATTTGAAAAAACTGATACATAACAATTACCACTTTACAAATTAACAAATAAAAATAAAACAAATAACGAGAAATAAGAAAATACCATTTTATTGGACTAATCCCTGTAAGCTCAGTCTTCATCCCCACAAACCACCTGATTCCATCCACACAAGCCTTGAATTGTTTTATATTGAACTTATTATATTAAAGTATAAAAAGAAACAATATTCTGTACAATTGTCAATTTATAAATCAGCGTCTTCTCCCCACTCCCCATTTCCCTTCAGCGTCCTCAGCCCACTCTCTCTCCACTTTCCTTCAGTGCACGCACATAAAAACAAGCAAGTAATTTTATATCATTTTCATTCTATTCATTAATATAAATTAAAGTCTAAATAATGCCAGTCACATAATAAAACATGATTTTACAAAAATAATTCCCTGCACAGTCAAGCCTGCAAGGATTACTAGATGTCTTTCAGCAGCTCCCCTCCCTTCCCCCCCCTTATCTTTGTGGCCAAGTCAAAATGATCCCCAAACAATAAAATTTAAAAAACACAAAGCACGCTGCACGCAGAGAAAATGTTAATTATCATTTATATTCCGCGGGTTTTCAAAGAGGTCAAGGCAGCTGACTTTATGCAATGTCACCTCAGTAACAACTATACAAAAATAGACAAATATACCCCCTCCCTTTTTACTAAACCACGATAGCTTTTTTTAGCGCAGGGAGCTGTGCTGAATGCCCCACGCTGCTCTCGACGCTCATAGGCTCCCTGCGCTAAAAACTGCTATTGCGGTTTAGTAAAAGGGGGCCATAGTGCAAAATATAGACAGCATATATAAATTCTCAAAACGGACACATTTTGATCAATAAATTGAAAATAAAATCATTTTTCCTACATTTGTTTGGTAATTTCATGTCTTTGGTTGCACTTTATTCTTCTGACTGTGCATCCAATATTTCTTCCCTTCTTTCAGCCTCCTGTATGCTTCTTCTCCTCCAGATCTCATTCCCTCCCCCAACTTTTTCTTTGTTTCATCCTGTCTCCTTCTTTCTTTCTCTCTCTTTACCCTGGAGAAGCGGAGACTGAGAGGGGACATGATAGAAACTTATAAAATCATGAAAGGCATAGAGAAGGTGGAGAGGGACAGATTCTTTAGACTAGCAGGGACAACTAAAACAAGAGGTCATTCAGAAAAACTGAGAGGAGACGGATTCATAACGAATGCAAGGAGGTTCTTCTTCACTCAGAGGGTGGTGGACACCTGGAACGCGCTTCCCGGAGAAGTGATAAGACAGAGTACAATTCTGGGGTTCAAAAAGGGACTAGATGACTTCCTGGAAGCGAAGGGGATAACAGGGTACAGATAGAGGTTTACCTTACAGGACATTGAGCGAATAGGGTATGGATATTTTAGGTTAGGTAGGGAACACTTTCAGGTCATGGACCTGGGGGGCCGCCGCGGAAGCGGATTGCCGGGCACGATGGACCCCTGGTCTGACCCGGCAGAGGCAACGCTTATGTTCTTATGTTCTCCATGCCCCCTTTCTTTCTCTATGTTTGTCTTTCTCTCTCCGTGCTCCATTTCTTTCTTTCACCCTGTCCCCTTCTTTTTCTCTCCATGCCCCCTTTCTTTCTCTGTCTGTCTTTCTCTCTCTCTCTTTCCGTGCCCCATTTCTTTCTTTCTTTCACCCTATCCCTTCTTTCTTTCTCTCTCCCCATGCCCCCTTTCATTCTGTTTGTCTTTCTCTCTCTCCGTGCCCCATTTCTTTCTTTTTCACCCTGCCCCCTTCTTTCTTTCTCTCTGCATGCCCCCTTTCTTTCTCTATGTCTGTCTTTCTCTCTCTCTCCCCATGCCCCTCTTTTTTTCTTTCTTTCACCCTGCCCCCTTTCTTTCTTTCTGGATCCCTGTCCCCCCCCCTTTCTTTCTTTCTGGCTCCCTGTCTTCCCCCTTTCTTTCTTTCTTTCTCCCTGCCCTCCCCCATGCCACTGCCATTGGGAAACATGCTGCTGCCACCGCCACTGGGGAAAAGCTGCCACTGGCCATCGTAAACAGGCCAGCGCCAAGTTCGCCCTGCTTCTCTTTCCCGCGGGTTGACCAACTCTCACTGCCCGACGTCAATTCTAACGTCGGAGAGTACGTTCCGGGCCAGCAAGGCAGCGATTGGCTGGCCCAGAACATCCTCTCCAACGTCAGAATTGACGTTGGACGGCTAGAGTCGGTCGGCTCGCGGGTAAGAGAAGCAGGGAGGGAGAACTCGGCGCCAGCTTGTTCCTGATGACGGCAGTGGCAGCCTTTCCCCGGTGGCAGCCTATTCCCCGGTGAATGGCCAGCTGTGCACCCCCTTGAGCTGTGCACCTGGGGAGGACCGCCCCGCCCCCCCCCTTGGTATGCCACTGTGCAGAGGCCCTCCAGACGGGCCCTGAGATGCCAGTAGGTGGCGCCAGCAGGGAAGAGGGCCAGAGAGGAGAGGCACTGGCGCCAGCTGATTGCCTACAGCAGTGTTTCTCAACTACTTCAAGCTAAATAACCCCTAAGTCTAACAAATATCAACTGAGTACCCCAACCACAGACCTCCCTAGGCCCACCCAAGCTCTGCCCCAGATCACATCCCCTTTACTAATTGCAATGCAATTTTTTCCATTCATTTTTCATATGCACACAATATACACAGCAATTATAAATTCTCAAAACACATTTCAATCACTATATTGAAAATAAAATCATTTTACCTACCAGCGATCATCTACAGGCTGCTACAATTAGCTTTAAAGCTGAGACCGTAAGGCCAGGGGGGGAACCGTAGGATGCTAGAGAGAAGGGGGAAACATGCAGGCCTTTGGCAAATCGGGCAGCGCTGGCGCCATACTGCGTAGGGAAGTCAGCTGGCAGGCGCCTCTCTTCCGCCTCAGTGTGCCGTGGCACACTTGGTATCTCAGGAGGCACACAAGTGTACCCCGGCACACCGTTTGAGATACACTGCTTTAGGAGATGGGAGGATCAGAAGTTTCTTGATGTTTCTGGCTGAATTGGTCAAAGAATTGATGAAGAGGTTTATGAGAGGTTCAGCTGAGCTTGTATATAAGATACGATGCATTATGCATGATATTTTGAATTTAATGCGTGCGGTGATTGGCAGCCAGTGAAGTCTGTTGAAATAGGGCGATATGGAGCTGGATTACAGGATAGGGTTCTGAAATAACTTTTGTTGTTATAAGAGATCCTGTGAGCTGACACATTTGGATCTCTAAGATGTCCATCATCGGAAGATTTGGTAGCTCTGCGTCCTTTAGGCATTGAGATGCAAATGATAAAATTGCTGTTTTGTTTTCTCTCATCCACTTTTTCTCTGGTGTAATGACTTATATGTGGAAGAGTGTATTATAATTGCCTTGGCAAATTGTTCTCACAATTTATTTTAAGCCTACTTAAATGTAGTTATACTTCTGGCTTGCACAACCTCTGCTGTTGGGGCTATTGCATAACGCTGCCGTCTCTTCTCGTGTGGTTCTTTGAATATGTCATACTTAATTCAAAGAAGAGTGTAGGATTTGACCTGCCATAAATTCTTCTATAGAGAACTTAAATTACTGTCCCAATCACTCTAATAAATCTTCAAAATGTAAGTTGATATCATGATTGCATTTGTACATCCAAGCAATGGAGATAAACTAATTTCAACGTATTCATCATATCAGACTGCCAAAATTGGGACCGGCAATAAATCAATAACAGCTCTAACCCTCTGCCCTTCCTTCCCTCAATGTTTGATTAAACTGTCATAAGATCTAGTCCTTCTAGAGATCTTGAGTTATTCATTTCTAATTGCAAAATGCCTTCTAAAAATAACCACCACCCCTGTCTGCTTTCCTGTTTGACCTTGGATAATGACATAAATCACTTAATAGAAGCTCCTTTTGAATCTACGCACATTTCACTAATAAAGACAGTATCTAATTGGCGTGCCTCTATCAGGCTCTTATAATTATAGCATTACTACCCACTAATCTAGCATGAAAATAAGATATGACAAGATTTTTCTTTACCTACCATCAAAAAAGATTCCAAAACCCTATCAAACCTCCTATTTCTAAATATTTCCTGTATGAACTTCAGTTCCTTAAGATACTGATAACAAACTATGTGGAACTAGATTATATTACTAAGGGATCGTGTTGATCAACCCAGCCTTCCCTGGTTGCTTTCTTCATATTTCTAAGATCAAATTCTCACTGTTCTAAGACATTTCCTTTATCTTTCAATCAAATGCCACTGACTTCCAGATCAACACCACCCATACTAGCCACCATATTATTAATACCAATTCTCAACGCTCTCCCTTTACCTCTTTCCCTAGAAGCTCAATTTCGACTAGCAGACTCAAAGCTAGTAAATTCAGGCTAAGCTGTATTTGGACTAGCAGATTCAAAGCTAGTAGATGCAGGGCTTGCAGATTCAAAGGTGTAGAACAGCTGGGGAACAATTATTTCATATGGCCATGTGCAGCTTTTTTTTTTTTTTTTAAAATCTTTATTAATTTTCAAATATTAACAATGCAACACACAGGTATAAGAACATATAACAAGTCAAGAAAAGCACATTCAACTTACAGATATTCAAAATCAATCATTTTATCCCACCCGTCAATCCTATATAATAAAACCCTAGAGTGTGCATGCGCTCTTGAAATTTTGTGATCCCTGCCGCTGTGATTTCTGATCCATGGCAGCCAATCCGGCGGCAGGGAACATTTTGGCCACTCCCCTCCTCCCGCCCTCACTCACCATAGAAGCTAGGCAAGCTCTCTCCCTGCGTGTCCTCAGCAGGGAACACACCTCCCGCCCTAACTCGCCGCTGCCGCCGCCGCTGCTGCTGATCCTCCTGTAAAGAGCAGCCTGCGATGGTGTCCGGCTTTAGCGAACCTCGCAGGCCGCTCTCCACCCTCGGTAGTACGTTCCCTCTGACGCACGGGATCGCGTCAGAGGGAACGTGCTACCGAGTTGGAGAGCGGCCTGCGAGGTTCGCTAAAGCCGGACACCATCGCAGGCTGCTCTTTACAGGAGGATCAGCCACCACGGGGATCGTGAGAAGAGCCGCCGGTACTTTGAAACTTGCAGGCCAGCCCGCGGGAAGGGAAGGGAGAGGGGCCAAACGGAGCAGGCCAGCTCACGGTAAGAGAAGGGAATGGGGGGTGGGGGAAAATGCTGTTACTGCTTCAGCAGGGATCTGGAGGGGAAGGGAAATATCACTGCTGCTTCTGCAAAGGAAAGTGGGGGGGGGAGAGAAGGGAATGGGGGGTGGTGGAAAATGCTGCTACTGCTTCAGCAGGGACCTGGAGGGGAAGGGAAATATCACTGCTGCTTCTGCAAAGGAAAGTGTGGAGGGGGAGAGAAGGGAATAGGGGGTGGGGGAAAATGATGCTACTACTTCACAGGGATCTGGAGGGGAAGGGAAATATCACTGCTGCTTCTGCAAAGGAAAGTGGGGGGGAGAGAAGGGAATGGGGGATGGTGGAAAATGCTGCTACTGCTTCAGCAGGGACCTGGAGGGGAAGGGAAATACCACTGCTGCTTCTGCAAAGGAAAGTGTGGAGGGGGAGAGAAGGGAATAGGGGGTGGGGGAAAATGCTGCTACTACTTCACAGGGATCTGGAGGGGAAGGGAAATATCACTGCTGCTTCTGCAAAGGAAAGTGGGGGGGGGAAGAAGGGAATGGGGGGTGGGGGAAAATGCTGCTACTACTTCACAGGGACCTGGAGGGGAAGGAAAATACCGCTGCTGCTTCTGCAAAGGAAAGTGGGAGGGGGGGGAAGAGAAGGGAATGGGGGTGGGGGAAAATGCTGCTACTGCTTCAGCAGAGACCTGGATGGGAAGGGAAATACCACTGCTGCTTCTGCAAAGGAAAGTGTGGGGAGGGGGAGAGAAGGGAATGGGGGGTGGTGGAAAATGCTGCTACTGCTTCAGCAGGGACCTGGAGGGGAAGGGAAATACCACTGCTGCTTCTGCAAAGGAAAGTGTGGAGGGGGAGAGAAGGGAATAGGGGGTGGGGGAAAATGCTGCTACTACTTCACAGGGATCTGGAGGGGAAGGGAAATATCACTGCTGCTTCTGCAAAGGAAAGTGGGGGGGGGGAAGAAGGGAATGGGGGGTGGGGGAAAATGCTGCTACTACTTCACAGGGACCTGGAGGGGAAGGAAAATACCGCTGCTGCTTCTGCAAAGGAAAGTGGGGGGGGAAAAGAGAAGGGAATGGGGGTGGGGGAAAATGCTGCTACTGCTTCAGCAGGGACCTGGAGGGGAAGGGAAATACCGCTGCTGCTTCTGCAAAGGAAAGTGGGGGGGGGGGGAGAAGGGAATGGGGGGGGAAATGCTGCTACTACTTCACAGGGACCTGGAGGGGAAGGGAAATACCGCTGCTGCTTCTGCAAAGGAAAGGGGGGGGGGGAGAGAGACAGAAAGAAATACAGACAGACAAAGGAGGCCAGGGAGAGAGACAGACAGAAATAAAGACAGACAGGGGACCAGAGAGACAGACAGAAAGAAAGACAGACAGACAAAGGGTGCCAGGGAGAGAGAGAGAAAAATAGCAGGAGGGAGAGAGACAGAAAAAAAGGAAGAAAGAAAGAGACAAGAGCAGGGAAAAAGACATAAATAAAGAAAGACAGACAGGCATATATTCTAGCACCCGTTAATGTAACGGGCTTAAACACTAGTTAATCAATAACACAAATGTATATACTCTTTCAATAACCTACACTTATTTAAAATAATGCAATAATACAATCCCTCCCCCCTCTCCCTCCCTCCCACCCTGGATGTGTAAAGAAATGGCACAGAAATTAAAGACAAAAACAACTACAAGAGAAGTCATAAAAGATGTCAATGGGCCCCAAATCAGTTTAAATACCTTACTATGCCCCAGCATTTCAGCATGCACAAAACAGAGTGGAATTGTCCAGAAAAGAATGATGTGCACTAAAAAAAAGGTGTCCTCCAATCCGTCTGGTATTTTGAATATCTTTATTGTTCCAACATCAAAATAACATACTCATCGACTCAATGACTCGACATGTACATGTTTCGGCCAACAGGCCTGCCTCAGGAGTCTTAGAAATCGCGAATGATGATCTAAGAAGTATGCTGGCACTCAAATGATTTGACCAAAAGCCAATTTCAGAAGAATATCATCCCGCGTGTGATACGAGTACTGTTGGCTGACACCGTACGCACTCGTATCACACGCGGGATGATATTCTTCTGAAATTGGCTTTTGGTCAAATCATTTGAGTGCCAGCATACTTCTTAGATCATCATTCGCAATTTCTAAGACTCCTGAGGCAGGCCTGTTGGCCGAAACATGTACATGTCGAGTTATTGAGTCGATGAATGTGTTATTTTGATGTTGGAACAATTAAGATCTTCAAAATACCAGACGGATTGGAGGACACTTTTTTTTTAGTGCACATCATTCTTTTCTGGACAATTCCACTTTGTTTTGTGCATATTGGTAGTTGTGATTTTATTTTTTTCCCCTGTTTTTATTTCTTTCTCTAGCATTTTAGCATTCATTTTTTCATACCTATAACTGGAGCGTAGGTTTGCCCACCAAAAAGTAAAATTGAAGTGATCCCAATTCTTCCAATTACGTGTTATCATCTGCATGGCTATCCCAGTCATAATTAAGAAAAGCCAGCATTTATAACAGTCCATAGGGGGCTTAACATGTAGTAACGTTCCACATATTACTACTTCATAAGTCAATGGAATTGATGACTCTAGTATAACATTAATCTGTCCCCATATCAACTTCCAAAAGTACAGTATCAAAAGACAATAGAACAACAGATGATCCAACGTCCCAATGTCTATATGGCAGTGCCAGCATCTATTAGAGTTATTAGATGTGCAGCTCTAAAATGGAATCAGCTATTTCCTAACACAAGAGAAACAGCCGGAAGAAGGCAGCTCAGCCTACCAGGCATACAGCAGTGCACTCTGGGAGCTTATCTTAAAGCTATGCACTTTGTTTCCATTTTCTCCGTGCAGGAATCTGCTTGCGTGAATATGAGGGCAGAACAGGCCCTGCCGCAAGAGGAAAAATGAGGGAAGGTTAATGCATTCAATGCAGCTCATAATGAGATGTTCTTTTTCCAAAAGGAGCTGGTCTTAACAACCACATCAAAGGTATATACCGTAAATCTACATGGCTAGAGAGGCCGTGTTTTTAGAATAAAGTCTGGCTATTTTTACTGGCCGAAGTTGACAAATAGCATTTTTTTTAAGACCCCCAAAGCGTCGTTTTTTGCGTTCTCAATTTAGTATTTGCTGAAACTGAAAAGCAAGCATCGGATTAGTAGCACCACTATCTTGCAATAACAGTAAAAACTTTTGTAGCATTTCAGTTGCCAACTGAATTCAATGTCATTGCTGTGTGAATTAAATGTTAATGAGTCGTTATTTTGCTGTCTCTCAAATAAGTCAATTAACAGTAGCAAATTAGTATGTCTTAAATTAACAATAAATGCAGTGTTCAGTGTAAAACTTAAGTATTCATCATAGCGTTTATCCATTAGTGCACTAGTGCCCAGAATTATATATGATAAATCCCAAGGCATCCTTTCACCAATCAGCATCTGTGCCGTCAGTATCTTTATCCACAATCACATTCTCTTTATGCAGTTATAAAAAAAAAAAAAAAAAAGATGTACAATTCTTGTAATTGTAAGTTACACAACTTTATTAATTTAAATTTAAATACAAATCAGCACAGAAACTTAACACAATATTGCCAGCTGGTGTAACCCTCGTCCCACCGCCAAACCCATTCTCTACAACATTGGTCTCAAACTCAAACCCTCTGCAGGACCACATTTTGGATTTGTAGGTACTTGGAGGGGGTGCCAGGTCAAAACCGCGAAAGACAAAGGCGCGCGCCGACAACTGAGCGCAGCGCGAAGGCGCGCGCCGAAGAAAACAACTGATTTTAGGGGCTCCGACGGGGGTGTATGGGGGGAAACCCCCCCACTTTACTTTATACAGATCGCGCCGCGTTGTGGGGGCGATGTGGGGGGTTTGGGGGGTTGTAACCCCCCACATTTTACTGAAAACTTCACTTTTTCCCTAAAAACAGGGAAAAAGTTAAGTTTACAGTAAAATGAGGGGGGTTACAACTCCCCAAACCACCCACAACGCCGCCGCGATCTGTATTAAGTAAAGTGGGGGGGGCTCCCCAACAAAACCCCCCGTCGGAGCCCCTAAAAATGGTCATTTTCTTCGGCGCGCGCCTCCGTCTTGCGCTCAGTTGTCGGCACGTGCCTTTGTCTTCCGCGGTTTTGTCTATGAACCTTTGGAGGGCCTCAGAAAAAAATAGTTAAAGTCTTATTAAAGAAATGTCAATTTTGCATGAGGTAGTTTATAAATCTTTCCTTTTGTCTAAGTCTTAATAATAATATTGTAATTTATAGCTAAAGAGACATATGATCAAGAAACTATTTTATTTTACTTTTGTGATTATGATAAACATGCCGAGGGCCTCAAAATAGTACCTGGCGGGCCGCATGTGGTCCCCGGGCCGTGAGTTTGAGACCACTGATCTACAACCACTGCAAAAGTCCACTCTAGGTGAAATCTCAGCCTTGCTCCTCCTCTCTCCAAGATATTAATAAGTAAACTTAATTATCATGATTACCCCAATATCACCTTTCCCCAGTGATTCAGGACCCCTCCCCCCCCCCCCCCACACACACATAATTAAAGATCATACTTATCCAAACTATTGGTGACACTGTTTAGGAGGCAGAGAAGGTGGCCAGCCCACGAATCCGGAGAAATCGTGAATAACTATTTCTATGTACTTGCCCGGACTCTGCTCAGCTTTGCACTCTTCGCCACCTGCCTCAGTGATGTCAGCACTCTGGGACTAACTCTGCGACAGGAAGGAAGAGGGAGGGATGAAAGGATTGTCCTATTGAGAGAGGGGAGAGCTTGACTGACTGCACGAGTGCCCTATCAAGATGCAGGCGGGTTCCCTCCCCATCCGACACTGGAAAAGAGACGACAGGAGAAACCTGTCCTTCAAGCGGGTTACCACGATGAAGGGTGTGGTGCCAGGGACAGCTGCTGGCCAATTAGAAGAGGTACTTGACAATCGGAGCTTTCTGCAAGCCAAAGGCAAGAGTAACAGCGTGCCATCCGACAGCCAGGCCAGGAAAAAGGAAGTTTATTGCTGTGGGCGCGGGACCGGGGCGGGGAAAAGCCATCGAAACAAAAACTGAGAATAATCGAAATTGCGAGTGTAGAAACCGTGAATACGGAGGGAGAAGTGTATTTTGACTCCATCTCACCCCCCTCCACCCTTGCTACTATCCAGGTAGCATTAACGATCATCAAATGATATGATTCAATTTAACAGCCAGTGTGTAAACATGAAACTCAAAGGCCTCAATATAGCAGCTCATTTTGGTAGTGATTTGGAATAGGGGGATGGGTTTTTAGATAAGACTGCACTGCTTTAAATCGTGTAGGTTGAGCGGGAATCCGCCTGGAAATGTTTTGACGGAGTAGAATATAAATAACTTACCCCCCCCCCCCCTTTGCCAACGCGTAGCGCGGGTTTTAACACCGGCAGGGGCGGTAACTGCTCCGACGCTCATAGGAATTCTATGAGCGTCGGAGCAGTTACCGCCCCTGCCGGCGCCAAAACCCGCTCCAGACGTTAGCAAAGGAGGGGGTTAAATAGTTAAATAATACCTAATACTATATCCATGGATCTCGGCGGTGCCCCTCACCGGCACTTACTCGTGACCAATGAGACTCGCACACTTTCTTCGTCTCAGGAATTTTGTTTATCTGATTGGTCTCCTTTCCCATCTAATTCATGGAGTTCCTTTCAGAAGTTGTAGGCACCTGCCGAGTTAGGTGACCCGTCAAATGAGCGCAGGACAATTGCGCTCTGAAAAAATGCGTCCTGACAATCGCGCACACGGACATGTGCGCGCATGGACAATTGCGCACACGGACATGTGCGCGCATGGACAATTGCGGCGGTGGATACTATTTTGGGTTTTTTGGAGGGTGAAGGGTAAGGGGTACTGCTGGGCAGGGGGGAGGTGCTGCTGGTCATGCTGTTTTTTGAGGAGGGGGTGGGGGGGGACACCCCCCATTACACTTTAAATATTCAGTTGCTATCTAGTGTTAGGGCAGACATGTCAAACTCTGGCCCGTGGGTCAAATTTGACAATTTCAAATTTCCCCTAAAGCTGGCCCGCCGGTATAAGCGCCACATCATCCCGTATCTGCACTCACCAGACTTTTGACAGTTAGCCGCAGGCAGCTGCTGTTCTTCTCCACATCGTAACCGGATGCCGCCAGAGCCTTACCACTATGCTCCCCTGAAGGCCCAATGCCTTGCGCGCTTTTTCGCCGCTTCCACTGGCTTCATAGCTTTTGTTTTTCCTTGGCTGTGCCTGAAAAAGGCGGCGCAGAGGCGGATTCTGCTGCTGGAGTGGTTTTGGCCTATCAAGCAGCGATCCCCCCCGACATTGCCAGTGGGCCATGGCACATCAACCAGGCCCCTGCAGACAGGTGCGTGATCCCACGAAGATGATCAAAGATGGCAGCAGGGGAAAAGTGGCAGAATTCAAGAGGCACCCCCGGCACACCGCACTGCACAGGTCCACCACAGGCAGAGCTTGAAAGTATCAAAACAGACCACCACACCGCAGGCTAGTAAGATTGGAGAATTCTGCCCGTTAACGGCCATGCCCGGGTGGTTGAATTAAAATTAGAAGATTAAAATAACATAAAATAGTAAAAATAGAACAAAAATAGGGTAAAAATAATAAGAGAAAATAAAACAAAGCGAAAACAACAAAAGGAGCACAGAGTCTGGGACCAACATGACTGAATAATGACCAGACAACAATAGGTTAAAAAAAATCATTTTATTTTATGTTTTGTGATTATACTATGTCAGATTTGAAATGTGTTTCCTGCCAGCGCTGGTGTTAGACAGCAAGCGTGGACTAGGACCTAAAAGAAAGAGGAAAAGTCTTTTTTATTTATTTTGTTTACATCACAAAGACTAAGGACTCCTTTTATTAAGGTGCACATTTAGCGTGCGCTAAATCGGTTAGCGTACCTTTGAAAGGTCACTTGGACACACAAAGTCAGAGGCGTGAAGAAAGTACAAGAGATTTATTACGGTATACCGGACTCTAGTGCAATTAATAGCCTGCCTACTAGAGTGTCAGAAACAGGAAATACACGGACTTTTATGCCCTTTTCGCAAACTAATATATGCAAAAACTACAATTTTTATTTGTTACTTCTATAACTTTTCTACAATTATTATTGGTCCTAAGCTCACACTAGCAGGTCACTTATCTAACTCTTACAGTTCTAAATGTTAAATGTACAGAAGGGCAGGGTACATCATGGCTCAAACTCTTATCTATTCAGCTTACAATGTGGTAAGGCAGGGACATACATTTTAGGCAGATGAGGTCAATAGATTGTACACTGTTTTCAGCTATGTAGGCCAGAGCAATATTTTAAACAACAGTTAACCATTTCATGACCCTATACCTCAATAAAAGGACCCCTAAGTATCTTAATAAAAAATTTGGCCCGCGACTTAGCCTTTTTTCAGATTTCAGCCCCTTATGTGATTGAGTTTGACACCCCTGAGTTAGGGTAAGGTTTATATCATGATTATGGGAACCCTAATTACGATATTAATCTTACCCTAACACGAAGGCCCCGATTTGCTGAGACTCGGCAAATCAGGGCCTTCCAGATTCACGGGCCGCCATTGGCCTGCACACTTGTTCCTGCACGCAACTGTCGGCCCGCATTTGTCGGAGCGCAATTGTCCTGCGCTCATTTGTCGGTGTACCACCGAGATAGGGACCTCTAAGTTTTAAAAATTGGGTTTTTTAATGGCCTTTTCAATTAACAGCGCCGTATGAAACCATTTTAAAACTGAGTTAGGTGCCTAATTGGGGGCATCATTTATAGAATCGGGGCCAGCTGGCAAACCTAACAGACCACTGAAAATATATTAGAGCATCAAAAAACATTTCTAGCATATTGCACAAGTATTATTCTCTGCTCCTAAAAAGGGCAGGATGAGGTGACAGATCAACACAATCGTACAACGTCTATGCACGAGATGCTGGCAGAAAAGGTCAACCTGCTGGCGCAACTTACCTCTCAATCCACCCCTACGGAGGACTTTAAATGCTGGAAATAGTGTTGATCCTTGCAGTTAAGTCTCTGCTTCTTTTCCAAATGCAACACTTATTCGTTTGAAGTCATTGCCTTCCTGATTTGCAGAGAATTAGATTTACTTCAAATCTTGGAACAATCCTTGCTCTCTTTACTCCATTCTCAAGAATTCTTTCTTCCTGTAATTCTAAGCTGAGATCTTTTTTCAGTGCTTCCTGTCTCTGAGCTCTTATGTTGCTCTTTGAAACTGCTGTGTTAGAAGAAGACTCCTTAGTAAGCTGAAGACTCAGTCTTTCCTCTTGAGTCTTGGCACCTCATCCTACTGGCAGAACCCAGCCACTACACAACAAAGGAGAGAGAGTAATTTTTTCCTTCTGTCAGTGGGAATTTTCAATATATATGAGATATGGGGGGTGGGGGGGAGGAGAAGTGAATGCCTTGACACTTTTCCTTCTAAGCTGAATGGAAGTCCTCCAACCTCACTGCTGCCAGTAGAAGGTGGTGCTTCAGTATTGTTTCTTCAACTGCTAGGGACAGGCAGGTTTCCCCTGGAGTCCTGCCTGCCCCTCACTATTGGAAATGTGACAGTGAAACAGCACCCTCTACTGGCAAGACTACAGCTGGAGGACTCCTGCTCAGCTTAGAGCAGTGTTCTCAAACTCGCGGCCCGCCAGTTACTATTTTGAGGCCCTCGGTGTGTTTATCATAATCACAAAAGTAAAATAAAACAGTTCTTGATCATATGTCTCTTTAGCTATAAATGACAATATTATTATTAAAACTTAGCCAAAAGGAAAGATTTATCTATATATATAAAATCGGAGGTACCGTATTTTCACGCAAATAACGCGCACCCGTATAAAACGCGCACACGGGTATAGCGCGCAGAAATCACGATGATATGTACAAAAACTTTGGTATACCGCGCTCACGGGTATACCGCGCATGCTGCCCGACGCTCCTTTCGCCCGCCCTGACTTTCCGACTCTCCGTTCACCCCCCCTGACTTCCGTGCACTGTCCCCCCTTGAAGGTCTGTCCCCATCCTGAAAGCCTGATGCCCCCCCCCGACGTCCGATACATCCCTCCCCCCGAAGGACCGCCGACTCCCCAACAATATCGGGCCAGGAGGGAGCCCAAATCCTCCTGGCCACGGCGACCCCTAACCCCACCCCGCACTACATTACGGGCAGGAGGGATCCCAGGCCCTCCTGCCCTCGACGCAAACCCCCCTCCCCCCAACGACCGCCCCCCCCCAAGAACCTCAGACCGCCCCCCCCAGCCGACCCGCGACCCCCCTGGCGACCCCCACGACCCCCCCACCCCCCTTCCCCGTACCTTTGGTAGTTGGGCCAGGAGGGAGCCCAAACCCTCCTGGCCACGGCGACCCCCTAACCCCACCCCGCACTACATTACGGGCAGGAGGGATCCCAGGCCCT
Organism: Geotrypetes seraphini; assembly: GCF_902459505.1. Lineage (NCBI taxonomy): Eukaryota > Metazoa > Chordata > Amphibia > Gymnophiona > Dermophiidae > Geotrypetes > Geotrypetes seraphini. Next base: position 19,214,668 of record NC_047085.1, read on the forward strand.
CCTGCCCTCGACGCAAACCCCCCTCCCCCCAACGACCGCCCCACCCCAAGAACCTCCGACCGCTCCCCCAGCCGACCCGCGACCCCCCTGGCGACCCCCACGACCCCCCCACCCCCCTTCCCCGTACCTTTGGTAGTTGGCCGGACAGACGGGAGCCAAACCCGCCTGTCCGGCAGGCAGCCAACGAAGGAATGAGGCCGGATTGGCCCATCCATCCTAAAGCTCCGCCTACTGGTGGGGCCTAAGGCGCGTGGGCCAATCAGAATAGGCCCTGGAGCCTTAGGTCCCACCTGGGGGCGCGGCCTGAGGCACATGGTCGGGTTGGGCCCATGTGCCTCAGGCCGCGCCCCCAGGTGGGACCTAAGGCTCCAGGGCCTATTCTGATTGGCCCACGCGCCTTAGGCCCCACCAGTAGGCGGAGCTTTAGGATGGATGGGCCAATCCGGCCTCATTCCTTCGTTGGCTGCCTGCCGGACAGGCGGGTTTGGCTCCCGTCTGTCCGGCCAACTACCAAAGGTACGGGGAAGGGGGGTGGGGGGGTCGTGGGGGTCGCCAGGGGGGTCGCGGGTCGGCTGGGGGAGCGGTCGGAGGTTCTTGGGGGGGGCGGTCGTTGGGGGGGAGAGGGGTTTGCGTCGAGGGCAGGAGGGCCTGGGATCCCTCCTGCCCGTAATGTAGTGCGGGGTGGGGTTAGGGGGTCGCCGTGGCCAGGAGGGTTTGGGCTCCCTTCTGGCCCGATATTGTCGGGAAGTCGGCGGTCCTTCGGGGTGGGGGTGCGAGTGGTCCTGCCGGGGGGGGGGGGGGATGTACCGGACGTCGGGGAGTCGGCCGGGCAAGAGGGCTTGGGCTCCCTCTTGCTCCGATCGTGGATGCGGGTGCGGGTGGGAGCGCGTGCGAGCGGTCGTTCGGGGTGGGGGTGCGAGCGGTCCTGCTGGGGGGGGGGTGAATCGGGCGTCGGGCGGGGTGGGAACTATGTTTTAAAACTTTTGTATACCGCGCTCACGCATATAACGCGCGAGGGGTATGCGCAGTAGGTAAAAACGCGTATAACGCGCGCGTTATATGCGTGAAAATACGGTAGTATGTATGTGTGTGTGTATGTGTGTATGTGCCGCGATCACGCAAAAACGGCTTGACCGATTTGAACGAAACTTGGTATGCAGATCCCTCACTACCTGGAGTGATATGTTCTTGGGGTCTCGCGGCCCACGTGCACACATGGGCGGAGCTACAAACAGAAAATCAGATTTCACCCATTCAAGTCATTGGAAAAAATGTACAAAGCTGTGGGACCGATTTGAACGAAACTTGGTATGCAGATCCCTCACTACCTGGGGTGATATGTTCTGGGGGTCTCGCGGCCCACCTGCACACGTGGGAAGGGTGGGTTCACCCAAGAATGTATATGTTCTTGCTCCTGGAGGTGAAAGTAAAAATGTTGTTTATAATCAATTTTTGTGTTAGTTGAATTGTATTCATTTTGTCAAATATTTCACATTATACTTTGAATATTTTACTTTTTATAAAGCTGTAACAACATTATTTCATTCACCACTATAAAGTATCTTTATTTAAATCCATTTACAGTATTATTGCTATAATTAAATACCCGTGCAACGCCGGGCCATCAGCTAGTAAACTATAAAGAGTTTTACCTCATGCAAAATTGTCATTTCTTTAATAAGACATAACTATTTATTTCTGAGGCCCTCCAAGTACCTACGAATCCAAAATGTGGCCCTGCAAAGGGTTTGAGTTGGAGACCACTGGCTTAGAGGGAACAGTGCTTGTTAGCTGACTCCATTGGCAACACGATACTGGAATGACATTGCCAGAGCAAAAATCTGCTAAACTAATACTTCAATAAATTTCTCTCTCTCTCTGAGTCTACATCCACTGATTGAAATTCTGATGCTCTGAGGAATCCACTTCTAATACTTTAAATCCACATGTTTAGGATTGCAAAGCTAACGCACTCTTTTTTTTCATAGTCTCTGATAAATATTCTTTGCAATCAATGTCACTATTTGCCCGATGGAACGTTTCAACATTTTCTTATAACCACAATCTACCATAAGGAAAACTATAACACAGGTGGTTATTATCCCTTTGCATAATGAAGCTAAACCATGTTTCCATTAGAATTCAGCACCAAAGAGCACGAACACGCTATCAGAAAAGAGTTAAAATTTTTAATGAAGAAATGATCAAAAACTGAAGGTAGAGGCCACGTCTTTAGAAATCTGTCTGTTATAATCATTTCTAACTCGTTATCTGTCTCCCATCTCCCTGCAGACAATGTCAGAAGTGTCACTGGCTCCTAGTCAAAAAAAAAAATCTAACTTTGAGATGATTTAGGGGCTTCTGACTATTCTCTCACATGGTGCCAGCTCAGAAATCATAAATTTGTATTGGCAGGTCATAGTCAGGGTTTATTAAGGGGGACTGAATTAGCTGAGCCTACAGTAGCTGGTATATTTATTTATTCAATTTTCTCTACTGTTCTCCCAGTCGGCTCACAATCATAAGAACATAAGAAGTTGCCCCCGCTGAGTCAGACCAGAGGTCCATCTTGCTCAGCGGTCCGCTCCCGCGGCGGCCCATCAGACCTAGTGCCTGATTAATTTTGTAACTTACCTCTAATCCCATCCCTCTACTCTTATCTGTACCCCTCAATCCCTTTGTCTTCCAAGTACCTATCCAAAGCTTCTTTGAACCCCTGTAGCGTGCTCCTGTTTATCACATCCTCTGGTAGCGCGTTCCATGTATCCACCACCCTCTGTGTGAAAAAGAACTTCCTGGCGTTTGTTCTAAACCTCTCCCCTCGCAATTTCTCTGAGTGCCCCCTTGTACTTATTGATCCCCTTAATTTGAAAAATCTGTCCCTGTCTATTTTTTCTATGCTCTTCATGATCTTGAAGGTTTCTATCATGTACCTAATGTACCTGGGGTAATGGGGAGATTAAGTGACTTGCCCAGGGTCATAAGGATCAGGGGGGGGATTTGAACCCACAACCTCTGGGTGCTGAGGTTCTAGCTTTAACCACTGCACCATTCTAGAAATCAAAATGGAGTAAAAGTGAGCCAAGTAAAGGGCAATCAAGCCCTTGTGACATCACTGATAAGGTTGGCTCTTAGGCACTGGTGGAATGAGGCATTATGATGTCATAATACCAGCTCTGGTTACCAGAGCCAGAAACTTTTCACACTATTTATTTATTCAATTTTCTATATTGTTTTTCTAGGAGAGCTCAGAACGGATTACCTGAGTTTATTGAGGTACTCAAGCATTTTTCCCTGTCTGTTCTGGTGGGCTTACAATTTATCTAATGTACCTGGGGCTAGGGGGGGGAATTAAATGACTTGTCCTGGGGGTTGAACCCACAACCCCCAGGGTGCTGCGTCACACATACTGGTAAGCAGTATAGTTTTTGCTTCATTTTGACTCTACAATATTCATTTTTCATTCTCGCTTATTTACCTTGCCATTCAATTAGTCATGTGTCAAAATTTATTTATTTATTTTGATTTCTATCCGCCCTTCCAATAGCTCAGGATGGGTTACAAGCCAACATTCACAGTGGATTACATTGGACAGTACAAATGACCGTACAGTATACTCAAAGGGACCCTTTTCCTCAAGTATATATTTGAGTAGCACTTTAATTACCATAATTAATGGATAAGCATAATAACTGCTACCACAACATGACAGCATGTGTGTTAATTCGCATGCCAGCTTCATGGGAGTCGCTTGCTTACAATTTCTATAAACAGTAGGACTAGGGAATGTGTATTGAAGCGACTAAGTAGTAGATTTAAAACAAACTGGAGAAAATATTTCTTCACTCAATGTTTAATTAAACCTTGGAATTCATTGTCAGAGAAAGTGGAGAAAGCAGTTAGCTTAACAGGGTTTAAAAAAGAGTTTGGTTACTTTCCTAAAAGAGAAGTCCTTAAGCAATTATTAAGATGGATGTGGGAAAAACCCACTGCAGCAGTATCAAATATGATTTACTCTTTGGGATCTTGCCAGGTACCTGTGACCTGGGTTGGCCACTGTTGGCAGGATACTGGGATTGATGGACCTTCAGTCTGTCCTACTATGGCAGTTCTTATGTTCTTATGTGAGGGAGATGTCTCTACAACCAAGATAAGTCTTTATTAAAAACAGTACAAGTACAAGTACATAAGAATAGCCTTACTGAGTCAGACCAATGGTCCATCAAGCCCAGTAGCCCGTTCTCACGGTGGCCAATCCAGGTCACTAGTGTCCGGCCAAAACCCAAGGTGTAGCAACATTCTATGCTACCGATACAGGGCAAGCAGTGGTTCCCCCCATGCCTTTCTCAATTACAGACTATGGACTTTTCCTCCAGGAACTTGTCCAAACCTTTCTTAAAACCAGCTACGCTAATCGCTCTTACCACATCCTCTGGACATCCCCCTTCTCTAACCTTGTTGTTTTGCTTGTATCCGAGGCGAGGGGCTCTTCTGTTTGCCTGTTAATACAATAACTTAAGCACAAGTTTGGAAAAATGTCGTTCTTATGAGCATAGAGTATCCTTAGTCACAAAAAACCCAAAATAAATTCTTTTTCTAGACATGCATTTTTCACTTGTTTGGAAATATGTTATAAAAATAAAGAGCCTGGTATTAAAGGATTTAGGTTCTTAACTTGATGGTCCTTTTACAAAGCGGCAGTAAAAACTGTACTTGGTCTGCCTTTACGCAGGTATTTCCCATGCGCTAAGGCCATTTTACTGTGGATGTAAACCCTCCTCCTCCAATTTTTGTATTTATTTAATGAATGGCCATGTGCTAATGTTCACCTTGAAAAAATTCCCCCCCGGAATAAAAAAAAAAATGAGCTCCTCACAACTCTTGTCTTTTACTCAATGAAGAGACTCTGGAAGGAATACAATATAACTTAAAATGACAGAGAGCTGGAGTAATTTAGTCATCTACCACAGTCCTAAAGTTGACTGCATCCCAGAGAAAAACTCCGTGTAAGCAGATGCTCTTAGTTACTTCACAAATGCTCTCTTTCTCATAATGTGCATAAAACATGTTCACTAACTTATATCAATAAAATAAAACAAAATACTGTAACATAGTAGATGACGGCAGATAACGACCCGAATGGTCCATCCAATCTGCCCCAACCTGATTCAATCTAAAAATTTGTTGTTGTGGGTTTTTTTTTAGCTATTATTGGACAAGGATCCAAAGCTCTGCCCGGTACTGTTCTTAGGTTCCAACTCCTGAAGTCTCCATCAAAGCTCACTCCAGTCCATCTACACCCTCCCAGCCATTGAAGCCCTCCCTAGCCCATCCTCCACCAAACGGCCATATACAGACACAGACCGTGCAAATCTGCCCAGTACTGGCCTCAGTTCTTCAATATTTACTATTATTTTCTGACTAGTCTTATAGCCCGTTACATTAACGGGTGCTAGAATATATGTGTGTGAGTCTGTCTTTATTTCTTTCTCTCTCTCCTTACCCGCTTATTTTCTTTCTCTCTTTCTTTTTCCTTGGCTGTCCATCACCACCCCTTGCCTGCTCCCCCTGTCCATTCTCCCTTCCTTTTACCTCCCCTGTGTCCATCACCACCCCTACACTACTCTCCTTATGCAGCAGCAGCCCTTCTCCCTTTGTTTTACCTCCCCCCTGTCCATCAGCACCTCTTTCCTTCTCCCCCTGTCCAACATTAGGCCTCCGCTCCTTTTTCTTCACCACCCCTGTCCATCAGCACCTCTTTCCTTCTCCTCCTGTCCAGCAGTAGGCGTCCCTTCCTTTTTCTCCCCCCTCCTCCTTCTTATCCCTATGATACACTTACCTTGCTCTGCCCCTGATCAGAGGTTCCCGACAGCCGCCCAGTTGCACCCATTGGAAAAGTTCCCTCTGCCGCATCCCGCACCCCTCCTGACGTGACTACCGCTGTCTTTCTTTCTTTCTGTCTGTCTTTGTCCCTGGCCCCCTTTGTCTGTCTGTCTTTCTGTGTATCTCCTTGCCCCTGTGTCTTTCTTCTTTTCTTTCTGTCTCCCTTCCTCCCTCTGTCTGTCTGTCCAAAGCAGCATTCCCTCCCCCTCCATTTCCCTCCCCCCACACCAGTTCCCTGTGCACCTGCCCCTGTGTCTTTCTTCTTTTCTTTTTGTCTTCCTTCCTCCCTCTGTCTGTCTGTCCAAAGCAGCATTCCCTCCCCCCACACCAGTTTTCTGTGCACCTGCCCCTGTGTCTTTCTTATTTTCTTTCTGTCTCCCTTCCTCCCTCTGTCTGTCTGTCCAAAGCAGCATTCCCTCCCCCCACACCAGTTTCCTGTGCACCTGCCCCTGTGTCTTTCTTCTTTTCTTTCTGTCTCCCTTCCTCCCTCTGTCTGTCTGTCCAAAGCAGCTTTCCCTCCCCCTCCATTTACCTCCCCCCACACCAGTTCCCTGTGCACCTGCCGCTGTGTCTTTCTTCTTTTCTTTCTGTCTCCCTTCCTCCCTCTGTCTGTCCAAAGCAGCATTCCCTCCCCCTCCATTCCCCTTCCCCCACACCAGTTCATTGTGCAGCAGCATTAGTGTTTCCTCTACCCCCCTTTCCCTTCCCGCGGTCCCGACTACAAACCTGGTGATTCCAGCAGGGTGTGCAAGAGTCTCCACACGCTGCTTCAGGTCCTTCTACTGGCCTGATTTACTCTGGCACGTCCCTGATGACATCATCAGAGACGCGGCGGAGCAAATCAGGGCAGTAGAAGGGCCCGAAGCAGCGTGTGAAGACTGCTGCACACGCTGCTTGAATTGCCAGGTTTGTAGTCGGGCCCGCGGGAAGGGAAGAGGGGGGGACGGCAAAGGACTCGAGTCCCGGGCAGCGGGGTCAGTTTAAGAGCCGGGGTGGAAAGTTGCTGGGCTCCTCGGTGGGGGGCGCTGAGCAGCCACGATCCCTCTCCTCCGAGACACTCCCCCCTCCTCCCCTCTTCCCCCCCACTGGAGGAATGGAGATCGGCAGCTGGCTGTGGCCCTGGCTTGTGGAGGTGATCGGCGGCTGGTGACGTATAAGCGCGCATACGCACTCCTGCGGCCACAGACCTACTGATCATGGAACACGCAAATAGGAGTGCGCATGCGTGACTAGCATTTTATTATATAGGATTCTAGATCCTCTGTGCTCATCCTACGCTTTTTTTGAACTCCGTCACCATTATTCTCTCCACCACCTCTCTTGGGAGCACATTCCAGGCATCCACCGCCCTCTCCGTAAAGAAGAATTTCCTGTACCTGATATGGAGGATGACATTTCTTGGGGAAGGGGGGTGAGTGGGATTTTGAAAAATGAGCCAAAACTGAGGGACGCAGAAGAGAGTAAGAGGTAAGAAATGAGGTGAGACAACAAAGGGCTCTTTTTACTTAGCCACGTTAGGGCTTTAACATGCGGAATAGCGCACGCTACTTTGCCCCGCGCGCTAGACCTTAAACGCCAGCCTTGAGCTGGCGTTAGTTCTAGAAGTGTAGCGCACGGTAATTTGCTGCGTGTGTTAAAAACACTAGCGCCCCTTAGTAAAAGGAGCCCAAACTGGAAGAGAGATAGAGGAGGCAAACAATTATCCAAGCTTGGGATCGATCAGAAATTCACTTTCCATAAACTTATTTAGCAAATATTATGAACCATAGACCGATTTACAGAAAGATTTTGCAGAAGTGCTGTGGAATTTCAAAAACTGTTTGACAAAGTTTTTGTAAATCTTTATTGATTTGTAAGACCAACAAAAGTGCAATAACCGTAAGAACATAAGAACATAAGCAGTGCCTCCGCCGGGTCAGACCATAGGTCCATCCTGTCCAGCAGTTCGCTCCCGCGGCGGCCCAAACAGGTCACGACCTGTCTGAATCACCAGAAGGGGCTCCCTTGCCACCTTGGTTTCTCATTGAAGTCCTATCTTCCCATCGAAGTCCTAACCCTCCGGTCTTGCACATGCACGACCTGGTTGGGTTTCTATACTTATTACCTGGTTAGCTTTCTATACTTGTGTTACATCCCAGCTCCTCCCTCAGTATCCCATGATCCCTTTATCCCTCAGGAATCCGTCCAATCCCTGTTTGAATCCCTGTACCGTACTCTGCCTGATCACTTCCTCCGGTAGCGCATTCCAAGTGTCCACGACCCTTTGGGTGAAAAAAAACTTCCTTGCATTTGATTTGAACCGTATACCGTCAAACCTCAGTTTACGAGTGCACTGGTTTGCGAGTGTTTTGCAAGACGAGCAAAACATTCTCGCAAATCGTGACTCACAAACCGAGCATTGACTCGATTTGCGAGCCCCCCGTCCACTAACCGCCATTGTCCCCCCACCTGCAAATGCTGCCCCCCCCCTGCGAACCGGCATCGCCTGCCCAAACTGAAAGCTTACCCCCCAATGTGGCACCGGCACGCAGCACCAAACCACAGGAGGTGCCGGTGCTGGTGCCCGAAGATCGTGCCTCTCCTCCGACTGGGCCTTGAGCATCTGCCCATGCTCAAGGCCTTCTGGCTCTCGTTCTCTCCGAGAATCTTCGGGCACCGGCACCTCCTGTGGCTCGGTGCTGCATGCCGGTGCCACATTGGGGGGTAAGCTTTCAGTTTGGGTGGGCGTTCACGAGGTGGGGAGCGATGCTGGTTTGCAGGAGGGGCAGAGTTTGCGGGCGGGGGACTATGCTGGTTCGCAAGGGGGGATATAGAAGCGCACCAGTGGCCTCGGGGGTGGGGGGTGGGGGTCTTTTGGGATGTGGTGAGGTGGAGCAGAGCCGGTGGCCGGGGGGGATGGATGGGAGGTGGAACAAATCAAGCGAGTTTCCCTTACTTCCTATGGGGAAACTCGCTTTAATATACGAGTAAATTGCTTTATGAGCATGCTTCTGGAATGAATTATGCTTGTAAACCAAGGTTTCATTGTATTTACATTAATCAGCAAGTTAAACACTTATAATCATAATCAATAACACTGTATAAAGAATAAATCCTCCCCTTTCCTTCCATTACATTTCATCAAGGATTAAGACATCCCTCCCTCACCCTTCCCTGGATGTGTATGGAAATTAAAGACAAAAGACAACTATAATGATGTAATAAAAGACGTCAACGGGCCCCAAACCAGTTAAAATAAATTACTATGTTCCAACATGTCAGCATTCATCTTTTCATACCTATAACTTGAGCACTTGGGTAACAGAAATCCATTCAGAACTTACACACTAAATGGTGAGACCTTAGCTAGGACTATGGCAGAACGGTGATTTAGGAGTGATCATTAGTGATGACATGAAAACTGCCAATCAACTGGAAAAGGCTTCCTCCAAGGCAAGACAAATGATGGGTTGTATCCGTAGAGGTTTTGTCAGCAGGATGCCCGAAGTCATAATGCCGTTGTACAGATCCATGGTGAGACCTCACTTGGAATATTGTGTACAATTCTGGAGACCACATTACCGGAAAGATGCGCTGAGAATTGAGTCGGTTCAGCGAATGGCCACCAGGATGGTCTCGGGATTCAAGGATCTCCCGTTTGAGGAAAGGCTGAATAAATTGCAGCTGTACTCACTTGAGGAACGAAGAGAAAGAGGAGACATGATTGAGACGTTCAAATATATCACGGGCCGTATCGAGGTGGAAGATGAAATCTTCCTTCCTAAAGAACCCTCGTCCACAAGAGGGCATCTGCTGAAAATCAGGGGAGGGAAATTTCATGGTGACTGCAGAAAGTATTTCTTCACCAAAAGGGTGGTCGATCATTGGAATGAACTCCCGCTGCAGGTGATTGAGGCCAGCAGCGTGTCAGATTTTAAAATTAAATGGGATATTCAGTAGGATCTCTAAGGGGGGTAAAGTCAGGGGGGTGGGTCATTAGAGTGGGCAGACTTGATGGGCTGTGGCCCTTTTCTGCCATCATTTTCTATGTTTCTAAATTCGCCCACCAAAAAGGAAAATTGAGGCGATCATAATTTTTCCAATTACAAGTTACCATTTGCATGGCTATCCCGGTCATAATTAGGAAAAGCCGGCATTTATAGAGGTCCGGGGAGGGGGGGGCTTAATATGCAATAATGTTCCACATATGACTACCTCATATGTCAATGGAATTGATGAGATATTAATCTGTCCCCATATTGACTTCCAAAAATTGAGTATCAAAGGACAATAGAACAACAGATGATCCAGTGTCCCAATGTTCGACAAAGTTTTTGGACTACTGTCTCAGGATCTGTTCATGATGATTGCAGTGACACAGGGGCCTTGCTCTAACCCAGGGGTCTCAAAGTCCCTCCTTGAGGGCCGCAATCCAGTCGGGTTTTCAGGATTTTCCCAATGAATATGCATGAGATCTATTTGCATGCACTGCTTCCAATTCATTGGGGAAATCCTGAAAACCTGACTGGATTGCGGCCCTCGAGGAGGGACTTTGAGATCCCTGCTTGCAGAAAATTCACAATGCAGCCGTGCAACAGGGTGATCCATTCAGCAGGGCTTCGGCCTTTAGAATTGTTTTCTTTCTCCTGGAAAGAAAAAAAAAAAAAAAAGTGCTTTTCTCGCTTAATCTCTCTTTGCCGTTTCATATCATTCAGGCATTCCTCAAGTGCCAGATTAAAATGCAGTTAATTATATACACCAACTCCATTGCAAAATTTCTAAACCCCAGCTTGATCAATGAGGGAGAAATAGAACTCGCATTCGTTTCATGAAAGCCAACGGCTTGGAAATGATGGGGGAAAGCAAAGAAAGGCGGGCGAGATACGCGAACAGCAAGTAATAGGTAACGCCAGAGCAGGGGTGTCCAAGTATGTTCAAGAGTGGGTGACATGACTAGAAATCCCTGTGTGCATGGGCTGCGTGAATTTTTTTTAAAAAAGTGAATTTATAATCAATTACATAGCATGATTTATGCTCCTAAAAGATCTCTGAATTTCTTCTGCAACTGCGACGTCGTACCCTCGAAATGGCTCTGCAATGTTTCAAAATCTTGTGTGCTGTCTGCGTAGGTAAATGTTCATTTTGCCTAAAAATCACAGGTGGGTCCTATGCCAAGGCCAACTGGGTTGCCGCATTAGGCCCGTGAACCACCTGTTGAATGCCCCTTCTGCTGAGGAAAGCATAATGGAGTTTAAGTGTCACGGATGGTCTCGGGACTCAAGGATCTACCCTACGAAAAACGGCTTGACAAATTACAGCTATACTCGCTCGAGGAGCGCAGAGAGAGGGGGGACATGATCGAGACGTTCAAGTATCTTACGGGCCGCATCGAGGCGGAGGAAGATATCTTCTTTTTCAAGGGTCCCACGACAACAAGAGGGCATCCGTTGAAAATCAGGGGCGGGAAACTACGAGGTGACACCAGGAAATTCTTTTTCACTGAAAGAGTGGTTGATCGCTGGAATAGTCTTCCACTACAGGTGATTGAGGCCAGCAGCGTGCCTGATTTTAAGGCCAAATGGGATCGGCACATGGGATCTATTCACAGGGCAAAGGTAGGGGAGGGACATTAAGGTGGGCAGACTAGATGGGCCGTGGGCCCTTATCTGCCGTCTATTGTTTCTATGTTTCTATGTTATAGTTATGTACAGTACAGTTCAAGAGGCATTTAATCTCCATTATGCTTTCCTCTGCAGAAGGGGCATTCAACAGGTGGTTCACGGGCCTAATGCGGCAACCCAGTCAACCCCGAGTTCATCGCAGATGGCCATAGAATAACCATGACCATCACTTTTGATATCATTGGGGCTATAGAATCTTATCTATTGTATCTCTACACTTAGTTAAAGAAAACAGGTGAAACGCGAAGGAGAGGGTCAAAACCCAGGCCCAGAGTGAAAGAAGGAGTCCCCAGGGGGTAGAGTGTGGTACAGTGGTTAAAGCTACAGCATTAGCACCCTGAGGTTGGGGCTTCAAATCCATGCTGCTCCCTGTAACCCAAGGCAAGTCTGTACCCTGCTCTTTTACTTCCAACTGCCAACTCCATCCCTTCTACTCTTCCCTCTCCATATTCATAGGGGTTAGGGGCAGAGCCAGGGTCGGATTAATGAATAGGCCCAAGAGGCACATGCCTAGGGCCTGAAGCTGTCAGGGGGGCCCGCTGAAGAAACAAATGGGACTCCGATTTCTTTTTTCCTTTCGGCAACGCGGCTGCCCACCCCTATCCCCCCCCTGTAAAGATTGGCAGTGCCGGGTCCCCCCTCCCCAGAAAGATCGGCAGCGCCGGGCCCCCTCCCCCCCGAAAGATCGGCAGCGCCGGCCACCCCCTCCACCTGGCAGCAGCAGCAACCGGCAACTATTCTGTTGCAAGCTGTGCTCAGCCAAAAGCTTCCCCTCTGACACAGCTTCCTGTTTCCGCCTGGGCGGTTCAAAGAGGGAAGCTTTGGCCGAGCAGCAGCAGCAGCACCGTTTGCAACAGAAAGGTTGCCGCCACGTTGTCAATCTTATGCCGAGCCCCGTTTTCGTTTGGGAAAAAAAAAAATCATAAAGAAGAAGATAAGCCACGCGGGTGAAGAGAAGGGTGACTGACCCGCCGCGTGAAGGTGAGGGGAAGGGAGGGAAATGGGACAGGGCCCTGCGGTAGAGCCAAGATGGGAGAATTGTTTGGGCCTTGGTCTGGCACACTGGCAAAACCAAGTAAGTAGGGTATTCCAGCAGTCAATGCAGTCCTGTAAGCTGTAAAGGCATTGATGGAAAAGGTAGGCGTAGGAAGGGATTAAAAGGGTGTAGGGATGTGGGGTCTATACTGTGTGAAGGGGGGGTCTAGTTGTGAAGGGGAATGATTTGGGAGCACACTGCAGAAATAGTTATCAAAAACATATCTAGAAAGTGGTCTGTCCATAAGAGGGGCATGGCAGAAAGGGATATTAAACAAAGAGGTGACGATTTAGGTGTCAAAACTAGGCAGGGCCTGAAGGAAATGTACACTAGAAATTTACTAAAGATCTGGCAGATCCAGGAACAAAATATGTTCATCTAGGAAAGACAACTCCTTGGCCTGGTAGAATTAAAGCAAATCAACCAACCAAAGGCTTTTAGGTAAAATCTTCGTCTTAACATGTCTGTCAGTTGAAGTGACTGAACAGAGAAGGTGTTTATTAATGAGTGAAAGATATACCTTATTTTTATTTTTAAGCATGGCAGAGTCAATGCCCAAGGGGATGTTCACTATCATTTCCTAGGTAATGCCATCCTCCAGTCACTTCCTTCTGCAAACATTTTCTCGCAATATGCAATCTGACCTGCTCTTAGTCCCTCCATCGGTCTCCAACAGTACCCTAATCACCAGAATCGGCACCTCAAGCCAGTAGTACCATACACTGATTTTGCTTTCCTCTCATCCCACCTATGGATGACCTACAGTAAGTGGAAAGGCATATTGCATTTTTGTTTTTTTAGAGAATAGAGACCCTTACCAAAAATGCAATGGTTGGAGCACATAATACCCAAGCTATAAAGTTTCTTCAACCGATTTTAGTAGCCTTCCTCTGGACTGTCTCCATCCTTTTTATATCTTTTTGAAGGTACGGTCTCCAGAGTTGCTCACAATATTCTAAATGAGGTCTCACCAGAGTCCTATACAGGGGCATCAATGCTTCCTTTTTTCCTACTGGCCATACCTCTTCCTATGCACCCTAGTATCCTAGCTGTCGCCGTCACCTTTTCCAACCTGTTTGGCCACCTTAAGATCATCGCATCCGATCCCACCCGAGTCCCGCTCTTCTGTCGTGCACATAAGTTCTTCGCCCCCTAAACTGTACTGTTCCTTCGGTTTGTAGCACCGTCTAGCGTGCTGAATTCTCTGTGGTGCTGCGACGCTCATTGGAACTCTTCTGTGCTTTTGTAAAAAGGGGGGAGACGTTAGTTTGTGATTACTTATTCCATACTGGGCGCAGGTGATTCTGTGTGTATGAAAGACATGGTTTTCTGTTAGCATTGACCAGCCTTATTTGGCAAAATGCTTCAGGTATGGTTTTTGGAAGCACCTTGAAGGAACCTGATTTGAATCTCCTTATTGTCGGCTGATCTTCTTTTGTTCCACGTTGGATTCTGTACTTGACCGCTTGCCTTGTTGTTTGGAAAGGGTTCAGAGTTAAAGGGAAGGAAGGGGAATTTGTTCAGCGATTTTTAGGGGTTGCATAGAACTAAAACTGTACACTGGTACTGGTATGGTAATCTTTGTTGTTTCTTTTGAATTTTATAATAAAAGAAAAAAAAAGAAATACCAGTGGAAATAAAGAAGTAAATAAGAAATTGGTAAATAAATGGGGGTGGGGCAGATAGGTGAGGGGGTGTGGGTGTGGGTGGGGCAGAGGCGGGGCAGGGCTAGGGAGCCCAGTGTACTTGTGTGCCCAGGGGCCCGCGAAGAATTAATCCTGCCCTGGGCAGAGCCAGCCTGCGGATGTTGAAAAATCGTGAATAACTTTTAGGGCCAACTCTGACCCGCCCCTGCCTCCCGGATCTCTCCACCCTTTATTTGGTGGTCTATCGGTGAAGCAGGGCAGGAGTGATCTTCCTAGGCTCCTGCCCCGCGCAGAGCCGTCAACAAAAATGGCTGCCGTGAGTTCCCGCTGCAGTCTCGTGAGACCACGGGAACTGCCAGCAGCCTTTATTGTCGACGGCTCTGCAGATCGCTCCTGCCTCGCGCAGAGCCGTCAACAAAAATGGCTGCCGTGAGCTCCCGCTGCAGTCTCGTGAGACCACGGGAACTGCCAGCAGGCATTATTGTCGACGGCTCTGCAGATCGCTCTTGCCCCGCGCAGAGCCGTCAACAAAAATGGCTGCCGTGAGCTCCCGCTGCAGTCTCGTGAGACCACGGGAACTCCCAGCAGCCATTATTGACGACGGCTCTGCAGATCGCTCCTGCCCCGCGCAGAGCCGTCAACAAAAATGGCTGCCGTGAGTTCCCGCTGCAGTCTCGTTAGACCAGCAGCCATTATTGTCGACGGCTCTGCATATCGCTCCTGCCCCGCGCAGAGCCGTCAACAAAAATGGCTGCCGTGAGTTCCCGCTGCAGTCTCGTGAGACCACGGGAACGGCCAGCAGCCATTATTGTCGACGGCTCTGCAGATCGCTCCTGCCCCGCGCAGAGCCGTCAACAAAAATGGCTGCCGTGAGCTCCCGCTGCAGTCTCGTGAGACCACGGGAACTCCCAGCAGCCATTATTGTCGACGGCTCTGCAGATCGCTCCTGCCCCGCGCAGAGCCGTCAACAAAAATGGCTGCCGTGAGCTCCCGCTGCAGTCTCGTGAGACCACGGGAACTCCCAGCAGCCATTATTGTCGACGGCTCTGCAGATCGCTCCTGCCCCGCGCAGAGCCGTCAACAAAAATGGCTGCCGTGAGTTCCCGCTGCAGTCTCGTGAGACCACGGGAACTCCCAGCAGCCATTAGTATCGACGGCTCTGCAGATCGCTCCTGCCCCGCTTCACCGCTAGGCCGCCAGGTACCAGGTGGAGAGGTCCGGGAGCCGGGGATGGGTCAGGGTTTAGAAACTCATGAATAACCGAAGTCGCGAGTCTTAAACCCACAAATTTGGAGGGAGAAGTGTGCTTTGCTGCACCGTTTGCCTGCAACAAACTGCCTGACTCGGTACATCAGGCTCCACCTCTGGCAATGTTCAAATCCACGCTAAAAGCCCACATTTTTGAAGCAGCTTTTAAGTCCTAACTCCAGCCCACTTGTAAAGCACTCTGTCATTCCCTCTATAGCCCCTACCCTATCCGCCTTATCATTCCCGCTCTCATTGCATACCGGAGCAGTGGGTATAGATTCACCCTTTTTGTCCTGTTTCTCTCTCACAACCAGATTGTAAGCTCTTTTGAGAGGTGTCAGGTCAGAAGCGCGCCGGGACAAAGGCGCGTGCAGACAATCGAGCGCAGCGCGGAGGCGCATGCCGCAGAAAATTACTGTTTTTACGGCTCCGACGGGGGGGGGCATGGGGGGGAATCCCCCCACTTTACTGAATAGAGATCGCGCCGCGTTGTGGGGGCGTTGTGGGGGGCGTGGGGGGTTGTAACCCCCCACATTTTACTGAAAACTTAACTTTTTCCCTGTTTTTAGGGAAAAAGTTCAGTTTACAGTAAAATGTGGAGGGTTACAACCCCCCAAACCCCCCACAACGCCGGCACGATATCTATTCAGTAAACTGGGGGGGCTCCCCAACAAAACCCCCCATCGGAGCCCCTAAAAACTGTAATTTTCTTTGGCGCGCGCCTCCATCTTGCGCTCAGTTGTCGGCGCGCGCCTTTGTCTTTCGCCGAGTTGTCTATGAACCCTTTTGAGCAGGGACCGCCCTTCCTTGTTAATGCACAGCGCTTGAGGCAGCTTTTTATGCCTGGCACCTCTATTATATGCAAATCTGCCTCATGCATATTCGTTAGGGATATTTTGAAAATCTGACTGGCTGGGGCTGCCTTTTTTTAATATATATATTGCCTTTCTTTTATATATGTCTATCTTTTGGTTCTAATGTATTTTATAAGAAAACAAAAAAATGGAGGAACTGGAAACAAAATCCACAGTTCAACGAAGGGCTCCTCTTACGAAGCCGCGATGGTGTCTTTAGCGCATGCACCTTTTTAGCGTGCGCTAACCCCCGCGCTAGCCGAAAAACTACCGCCTGCTCAAGAGGAGGCGGTAGCGGCTAGCGGCAAATTAGCGCGCGCTGATATGTGCGTTAAACCGCTAACGCGGCTTCGTAAAAGGAGCCCCAAATTTCCAGTTTACGCTTCCCCCTCCCCATTCGCGGTTTCTCCATATGCGGTTTCATATAATTGCGATTTTTTTCTGGGTAGGGGGGAAAATAAAAAAAAGCAGTCTTAATTTTAAAATAACCCATCTTTTTTTCCTCCCTGCCGCCTTCCCGGCCTCACCTGGTGGTCTAGAGGGCTTTCGGGGCAGAAGCGATCTTCCTACGCTCCTGCCCCGTGCAGATCGCCATGAGGAAATGGCTGCTGTCTCTCGAGACTACGTCGGGAACTCCCTACAGCCATTTCCTCATGGCGATCTGCACAGGGCAGGAGCGTAGGAAGATCGCTTCTGCCCCGAAAGCCCTCTAGACCACCAGGTAAGGCCGGGAAGGCGGCAGGGAGGTGGGGGTGGGTCAGAGCTGGATAATCGCGGTTTTTCACCATTTGCGGTCTGGCTCTGCCCGTATCCCCCACGAATGACGAGGGAGAAGTGTAAATACACAATGGTGCAAAATGCTCAATGCATACATATGTTTCAAGATGCTTCATGTAGCAAATTTGTGTTTACTACAGTGTCTTCCCGAAAATAAGACAGTGTCATATTAATTGTGGGTCCAAAAAACGCATTAGGGCTTATTTTCAGGGGATGCCTTATTTTTTTCATGTACAACAATCATCTCTCCCTTCCTCTTCTCCACCCTAATTCTTCCCCTTTCCTTTCTCCCGCCCCCCATGTACAGCATCTTTCCTCCCCTCTCACCCATCCCCTTTCTATCCCTCTCTCCCATCCCCCTGTGCAGCAGAACCCCACCGACCCTCCCACCGTGAGACTGACATACTTCTGCTCCGAGGCCTCCAAAAACAGCAGCAGCAATAGCGCTCTGAATGGACTGCTTTGTGGCCTTCACTCTGCCGCATCACTCACGATATCATCAGTGACACAGCAGAGGGAAGGCCCCAGCGGGGAAGTCCAAGAAGCAGTCCTTTCAGAGAGCTGCCGTCGTCGCTGCATTGGGAAGCCTCAGAGGTCTCACCGGGGTGGGGGCTGCTGAATTGACGAGTCAGACTTTTTTTCGGGCAGGGATGGAGTCAGGGAGTGTCGAGCACATTTGGGGGTCGATCTGAACTAGGCCTTATTTTTGGGGTAGGGCTTATTTTCGGGGAAACAGAGTATTATATGCTTTATTTTACTTTTTCATGTTTTACTTTTCTCTGTATCATGAAAACAATTATATATAAGCATTCTACATATTTTTTGATGTTCTTTTTCATATATGCCTTTTCTACATATACCTGTCTTTTATAAATGTCTTTTTTATGGTTTTAATGTTTTTTATCTGTACACTGCAAGATGGTTCATTTACCTAATGTAATATGTATGGTTTTATTTTATGTACGTTTGAGCATGTATTTATTTTATTGTTTGCTTATTTTATTATTGTTTAGATTTCATTTTATTCAGTGCGATCGGACCCCTGAAGAAGGCATCTCCGGATGCCGAAACTGGGATCCTAGTTGGGACTTTTTATGACTTTGTGATTTCTAACCTCAATAAATGAAACTATTTGGCGGATTTGACATCCTGTTTGCCTTTCTGTCTTGTTTAGGGGTACGGGGGGAGGGGGGGGCAATGTTCCTCAGTATTCCACCTGTGGCACTGCAGCTCTGGTCTAGGGTGCTAGTAAATGGTTTTTGCCTAAGATCAAGTGTAATCTGCCCTATTGGTTGTACTAAAGGAGGGCCTGGGGACTCCCTACTCTCTGGCTATAGTGTTTCCAAAAATGTACCATGTATTCAGAAGTGGGTGGTAGTTTCCGTTACAAAACAGGCGATACTCTGTCTTGGAAATGCTCTTCCACATCCTACGTATACTTGGGTACATTCCCCTTTATGGGGTAATCCACCCATTACCATAGGGAAACGTACGGTGTTTTGGCCTACCTGGATTAAACATGGAATCTGGCATTTGCGAGATATCCTTGTTGATCGTAGACTAATGCCATTTGCTCAGCTACATTCTTTATAGGCGATACCTTCCCACCAGGTTTATCGATATCTGCAACTCTGTCATAGTATTTATGCTGTCTGTGGGCTTCATTTGGAAGACCTTCACTTGGGTTCTGCCTATTACGCCCCGTTATTTACTCAATGGAGCTCCAGGTCTCATGTAATGTCTGTAATCTATGGTGCTCTTGTCTCTTCTGAGGCTGACTGTCCTTTACCGATCCAGCAGATGTGGATATAGGATTTATCCTGCACTCTCACGGAGCGTCAATGGTCCCAGGTATGGCGCTGTTGCAACCGACCCTTGCGTTCAGCCTCCATTCTTCAATCTCTGTATTTTGTTCTTCACAACTCTCTGTGGACTCCAGTCAAGCAGCAGTTGTGGTGGTGCGTGGCAGCTACCGGCACCTTCCAACACATGTTATTTGGCTGCTCCTTCGTCTCTGGCTTCTGGTCGGAGGCGTGGGATATTCTGTGGGCCATTCTACGTTTTCCTGATACTTTGAGCTATCGCGCTCTGCCATTCTGGAACCATCTCTCCCTCGGCATCACTCTGCTCTCTTTGACATCCTGATCGGCTCGGCCTTTAAGACCGTGCTGCTACACTGGAAACAACAGTCATCGATATCTACCTCTCAATGATGGCACATGGTTCTCAATGCCAACCAGTATGAACTTCGAGTGGCTGAACGATGGAGGTTGCAATATGCCTTTCATCGGATTTGGTCTCCTCTGCAAGTGTACTGTAATAGTTGATTGGCTATACAGTGTTCTTTTGGCCTGTGCACCTGTTCTTATCACTGTTCTCCCTGTAATTGGACTTTGACGTCTCGTGCCGCTGTGCGTTCTCTGCCTTTGCCTCTTGGTGATACCGCCTGTGCCATGCTATTTTGTATCCTGTTATGTTTCCTAATAAAAATGATTGATTTAAAAAAAAAAAAAAAAAAAAAGAACCACTGAGGGGTCCTTTTACTAAGGGCTCCTTTTACGAAGCCGCGTTAGCGTGCGTGGCTTTTAATCACGCGCTAACCCCCCACGCTAGCTGAAAAACTACCGCTTGCTCAAGAGGAGGCGGTAGCGCCTGGCGCGGCCGGCGGTTTAGCATGCGCTGTTACGCGGCGTTAAACCGCTAACGCGCCTTCGTAAAAGGAGCCCTAAGGCGTGCTAACCGAGGGCATCCGCTGAAAATCAGGGGAGGGAAGTTTCATGGTGACTCCAGCAAGTACTTCTTCACCGAAAGAGTAGTGGATCATTGGAACAGACTCCCACTCCAGGTGATAAAGGCCAGCAGCGTGACGGATTTTAAGAGAAAATGGGATACTCACGTGGGATCTTTAAGGGAGTAAATTCAGGGGAGGGGATACTTGGAATGGGCAGACTTGGTGGGCTATAGCCCTTTTCTGCTGCTTTTTTCTATGTTTCTATGATGGCAGATAAAGGCCAAATGGCCACAGCATCCACTATCTCCTCCTCTCCCTATTGGCTAAGGCTCTTAACATTTGCATCTCCTCTTCCTATTGGCTAAAGCTCTTTACATCTGCATTGTGAGGTCATAGGGCTTTATGGTTATAGAAACAGACTCCCACTCCAGGTGATAAAGGCCAGCAGCGTGACGGATTTTAAGAGAAAATGGGATACTCACGTGGGATCTTTAAGGGAGTAAATTCAGGGGGGGGGATACTTGGAATGGGCAGACTTGGTGGGCTATAGCCCTTTTCTGCTGCTTTTTTCTATGTTTCTATGTTTCTAAATGCTAAGGTGCCCATAGAACATAATGGATGCCTTAGCATTTGGCGCAAGCTAAATCGGAGCCATAGTAAAAGGACCTCTGAGTTATGCATCTGCTTGTGCAGCAAAAGATAATTATAATTCGGCCTGAGTTTAGCATTTAGCAAAAGTGAACGATGAATCCAAACTGGTGTTCGGCTTATTTGCAAGGCATGGCTATGTCCCATGTTTTCATTCAGAAGAACGGTGCCAGGTGATTAAGGGAGCCAGGCCATCAGCCCTCACACCGTGCCGCTTGGAGTTGGAAATGTCTGTGTTTATTCTCAGAGCTAAGAAGCAAGCCACGGGGGTTTCGAAATTCCAGGAAAGCAGCGATAGGCTTAATGTATGAGCTTGCATTCCACGGCTTCTCTGCACAATTCACGCTTTGGTTTGTTTTGCTTTTCACAAAAGGTTGCTTTTCAGTTAAAACATAACCCCTTCCCATTATTAAAAAAAGTGATGCATCGAGAAAATATATAATATGGTTACGAATTTATAGAACAATTCTATCACACACCAGCAGATGATACATAAATAGCTTTTTATTAAAAACACGTACTCCTAGTATAGATTGTATTAATTTTTTTTTTTTTTTAAATGTATTTGTACAACAGTTTGGAAAATTACAACTTGCCAAGAGCAAGTTGTAAATCGTGCCTTAGCATTGCTTCTCGACAAAATACAGCTTGGCCATGGAACGTTGGCTTCCAGTCACTTATAGAATTCCTTTAAAACAATCTTTCAATCCTGAGGTGTTGGCCTATCTGGCGCTATGGAAGGTGTTTCTGCATTTCCCTATGGTTGCACGATACCGGGGGAGGTGTGTGTGTGTGTGGGGGGACTCTGACTGGAGTGCGTGTTTGTGGTGTGTCTGTTTGTATGGATGATTGATGTTGTGTGGTTTGTCTGGCCTATCCCCTCTTGGGGAGCTGTTCCGGTTAGGCTGTCTTTACTTTACATAACATGACCTGGGATGACCTTTTTGTCTAGCCTCTCCATCTGGGGGCTTTTGAGGCCCTCGGCCTCTATGTATTACTGGTGGTTCGGGTGACGTTCTTCTACTGCCTGTATGTACCAGCTCTTTCCTCGTTTCCGCTTGCTGGGTGGGGTTGGCTTCCCTTTGGGTTTTTCTTTGATGCTCCGCTATACCTGTGCCATTCATGTACCTATTTGGGGAGAGTGTATTTTCTTGTGTATATACTGACTCTTTGTATTTGCGCTTTTGATATTATTGTTGTTCCTGTTACCCGGTTGTACCCTTTCTAATAAAAAATCTTATTACAGTGGTACCTTGGTTTACGAGCATAATTCGTTACAAAAGCATGCTCGTAATCCAAAGTACTCGTATATCAAAGCAACTTTACCCCATAGGCCATAATGGCAACGCTGACAATTCGTTCCACAACCCAAAAGGTGCCAAGGAACTGGGAGGAAGTGGCGAGGGGTGGCTCAGGGTGCCAGGTGCTGCAGTTTGTAGGTGGCCAGCCGCACGCAACCATCGGGGTCCTTGTACAGCTGCAGGCAGCGCCTCCTCCGCCCGTCAGCCAGCCCTCCGCACCACGCCGGAGAACCCCCGAGCCCAGGCAGCCGAGTGCCGTCCCACATGCGCGCCACGTATAAACATGATTGATGTGCGGGATCATACGCAACGTGCAGATGGGACGGCACTCGGCTGCGTGGGCTCTGAGGCTCTCCAACATGGTGGGGAAGGTACCCGGCGGACGGAAGAGGCATCCCCCTGAAGCGGCGCTGCCTGCAGCTGTAAGTGCTCGTTTATCGGGGCGGCGCTCGGTTTGCGAGACAAATGTTTGCTGAGTGTTTTGCTTGTCTTGCAAAACACTCGCAAACCGTGGTACTCACAAACCGAGGTTTGACTGTACTTTCTTTTTTTAACCAGTGTAACACTTTTTCGGCTAGAGTATCAGTGGACTAGACAAATATGTTTATGTTGAACTGATTTGAAGACAGTGCCGGGGCTGGCAATGCTAGAAGGCCAGCTGACATAGCACTCACTCGACTCTGTCTCTCAAGCAATAAAACAGCAAGGATTGTTTCAGCCTATGAAAAGTCCTCAGCCCGATCAAGAAGAGAAAGATGTGGAGCCCTGAAACCTACAAGTTATTCCACACTTTTCGTTTCAGTGAGGCAAATGCGTCTAGTAAATGGGCACATGTATAGGGAAACCAATCCATTGTGACATCACCGACGAGGTTGGCTCTTAGGCACTGGTGGAATGAGGCATGATGACATCACAATAGGAAGGACTGCTGGAAAGTTCTCACTCCAACCAAGAAGAGAATGACGTGGAGTCATGAAACTTACAAGTTATTCCACACTTTTCATTTCAATGAGGCAAATGCATCTAGCAAATGGGCACAAGCATAGAGAAACCAAGCCATTGTGACATCACCAACGAGGTTGGCTCTTAGGCATTGGTGGAATGAGGCATTATGACATCACAATAAGAAGGACTGCTGAAAAGTTCTCAACCCAACCAAGAAGACAATGATGTGGAGCCATGAAACTTAAGTTATTCCACACTTTTCTTGATACATTTTGTTTCACTATAGGGAAACCAAGCCATTATGACATCACCGACGAGGTTAGCTCTTAGGCACTGGTGTAATGAGGCATTATGACATCACAATACGAGGGGCCACTGAAAAGTTCTAAGCCCAACCAAGAAGAGAATGATGTGGAGCCAGGAAACTTACAAGTTATTCCACACTTTTCATTTCAGTGAGGCAAATGCATCTAGCAAATGGACACAAGTACAGGGAAAGCAAGCCATTGTGACATCACCGATGAGGTTGGCTCTTAGGCATTGGTGGAATGAGGCATTATGACATCACAATACGAGGGGCCACTGAAAAGTTCTCAGCCCAACCAAGAAGAGAATGATGTGGAGCCAGGAAACCTACAGGTTATTCCACACTTTTCTTGACACCTCTCATTTCATATCATTGAAACGAAAAGTGACAAGAAAAACGTGGAATAACTTGCAGTGGCTTAGCGAGGGTGGTTGGCACCTGAGGCAGTGGCACCCGACATCGCCGCATCATGCGCCCCCTCTTTCCCTGTAATTTGAGCACACCCTGCCACTCTTCCCTGCCGCTTGGGCGCCCCCCCCCCCCGTCCCCCACGTACCTGGTGCAAGCAACATCTTCCACCTGCTGCTTGCGCCGGCCTCTGCTCCCTTCTGACATCAAGTCCTGGCCACGTCTGAGGCTGGCACGAGCAGCAAGTGGAAGATGCTGTTCGCGCCGGTGAACATTTTAAAACTTTGTAGTTTTCTTTGCCTTCTTTTGCTGTATTTCTCTTAGTACGTGATCACTGTTCTCGCTAAGCTGAGCAAGAGTCCTCCAATTGCATTGCTACCAGTAGGGGGCAGTGCGATAATACTGTATTTTCAATCAGTGGGGACAGGTACAAGTATTGAAAATGTGCTAGTGAAACAGACCCACCCACTGGCAGGACCATAGGTGTAGAACTCCTGCTCAGCGTAGAGAGAACTGTTCGCCCAGTTCCACCCACCCCACCCTGTAACGCACTATTCCCACCCCCAGTCTCACCCTAGCCCCGCCCCACCCACCACTGCCTGCACTTGTCAGGCAGGGAGGAACTCTGCGCTTGCGTGCGTGCGACGTCATCGCATGGCCATCCGCGCATGCGTGGATTTCCTCCCTGCCCGACGCGATTTGAGGAGGCTTTTCAAAACCCAGACAAAGTGTTGGGTTTTTGAAAAGCCGTCCAGACCCCCGGACACGTCCTCAAAAGGAAAATCCAGACGTCTGCTAACCCTATGTATATGGTTATAACAGGATGAGCCACTCTGCAGCCCCTGACAAAGAGCAGTACGACACATGCACGAATAAACTGACCATGTTGTGTATCACTGGGCGTAAAAACATTCTCTTTTTTTTTGAACCAAAGCAATTGCAGGACTTTATTGTGGCTAAGGAAGGGGGGTGGAGTCATGATGAGATCGATGGTTTCTCCTCCAGCTTAAAACGAACCGGCTGCCGACTTTTTACCTCCAATGCTGTCTTCTTTGAAAAATATAATTTTCCTTTGTATTTTATGTCTTTTCTTGGCCCCTAATATTGTGAACTAAATAATCAAATTTTTCCTTATTGTTTGGTGATTTATTTCACCATAAAATTTTGTGGGTTTTGTAGTCAAGTATTGTACGCTTGTCTCTAAGTTTGCAAATATATATATATATATATATATATATACAGTGGTGCCTCGCATAACGAACGCCTCGCACAGCGAACGCTGCGCACAACGAACTTCATGTCTTGCTTCCTACCACGAACTTCGTTTCACACAACGAAGTCGCCCGAGCTGCATCCTTCCGCGCAGGCACCGCGCTTAACTGCCCTCTCTCCGCCTGGCTCCCTGTGCAGTGGCGGACCGTCGGCTCGCAGGGGCCCGGCGCCTACTGCTGATGCGTTGGGGGGGGGGGCGGAGCTACTCTCGCCGCTTCCCCGATGCTAGAAAAAAAAATAAAAATGAACAGTTAAGTCCCAGTTTTTGCCGCTGAGACTCTGCCCTCTCTCACTGTAAAATTATTGTTTATACAGTATATCATGGCTTCTAAAAAAAGCAGGAAGGTGATTTCTGTTGAAATTAAACGGGAAATAATTAGAAGGAGTGAATGTGGGGTAAAACAGTGTGACCTCGTCAAAGAGTTTGGCCTCAGACAGGTTTTTCATGAAACCATCGGCCAAAAAGCAGAAAATGGATGAAGATGTGCAAGATTCGGTAGACTCTACTTAGTCTGTCTTTAAATTTAAAAAATGTGTGTTGTTTTAAAAAACAATTATGTTTTTAGATGTATCTAAATAAAAATAATAACAAAAAATTTATCTTTTTTTATGTCATCTTAGCATATTTTATGCTACAGAACGAATTATTTTTTTTAACATGTATTGTTATGGGAAAACGCGTTTCACATAACGAACTTTTCGCATAACAAACTTGCTCCTGGAACCAATTAGTCGTGGGATTGGAGAGAATGCGCTATTATGGTATTAAGAACTGATTAAAAGATAGAAACCAAAGAGTAGGATTAAGTGTTAGATTGTGAGCCTGCTGGGACATTATTATTCAACGCATTGTGAACTGCTTTGGGTGAATCTCTTAATGAAAAAGTGGTTAATAAATTTAAATAATAATAATAAAGTGGTCGATAGTCTCGATGGAGAAGGGTAAATAATGGGGTTCCCCAGGGGTCTGTGCCGGGACTGCTGCTTTTTAACAAATTTGCTAATGACACAAAGTGGTTTAAAGTTGTCAAATCACACGAAGAGTATGAAAAATTCCAAGAGGACGTTGCGAGACTGGGTATCAAATTGGCAGATGATGTTTACCCTGCCCCCACTCCGTTATCAAGCTGCGTTAGGGTTTTATATCACCGGCTGTGGCGGCAAAAGCTCCCAACGCTTAGAGGAATTCTATGAACGTCGAATCTTTTACCGCAGCGGCTGGCGATTAAAAAAAAAACCCTAACGCAGTTTGATAAAACCGGGCCTTAATGTGAGCAAATGCAAAATCATGCTCTTGGGAAAGTGGAATTTGAATTATAGCTATGTGATGCAGGGTTCCTTGCTAGGAGTTATTACCCAGGAAAAGGAACTAAATGCCATAAGAATAGCCTGACCGAGTCAGACCAGTGGTCCATTAAGCCCAGCAGCCCGTTTTCACGGTGGCCAATCCAGTTCACTAGTACCTGGCCAAAACCCAAGGAGTAGCAACATTCCATGCTACCGATCCAGGGCAAGCAGAGGCTTCCCCCATGTCTTACTAACAGACTATGGACTTTTCCTCCAGGAATTTGTCCAAACCTTTCTTACAATCAGCTACGCTATCTGCTTTTACCACAACCTCTGGCGACGCGTTCCAGAGCTTAACTATTTTCTGAGTGGAAAAATATGTCCTCCTATTGGCTGTAAAGTAGAGAATGACACGGGGAAAAAATCTGTCCCCGTCACCGCCCTGTCACCGGCCCACCATCCTCTGCACCGCCCCGTCACCGCCGATCCCTTCACCGCCCCGTCACCGTCACCGTCATCCCTTTCACCGCCCCGTCACCGCCACTGCCATCCCATTCACCGCCCCGTCACCGTCCCCGCTGCATCCATATAAGCCTTTTTCCTTTCACTCCCTCCTTCCAATTTGAGCCGGGAACACTAGCGATCGCACGGTCCCCGCGGCCACTACCTGCCTGCCCGGTCGATCCTGGTGTTTGGCCGGCTCTCTCCCTTCTCCTCACCTTGGTTTGTGGGTTTTCTTTTTCGGCAACCTGCGCGCTTTCCCAGGGAGCCGCACACGCGCGGCTGCTCAGTGTTCGATCTTCTGCTCTGCTGCAACTTCCTGTTTCCGGTTGCGTCAGAGCAGAAGATCGAGGCTGAGCAGCGGCGGGTGTGCGCGGCTCTCTGGTAGCGTGCGGGTCGCCGAGGAGGAGAATCTGCAGACTGGGGTGAGGAGAGGGGAGAGAGCTGGCTGGACACTGGAATCGATTGGGCGGGCGGGTGTGAGCTGCGGGGACCGCGCGATCCTTCATGCCTCACTGCGGGGGACAAGACCATTCACCGCCCCGCGGGCGGTGAATGGCCTTGTCCCCGTCGCCGCAGCGACTGCTAGTTTTCTTCCCCGTTTTCGGCGGGTGACCCGCGGCTAAAATGCGGTGGCCGTGGGTAAACCGCCACCGTGTCATTCTCTACTGTAAAGTATTTTAGTCTAAGCCAGGACTTACTAGTTAAAGGATTAGCACAGGCAAAATTAAATTCCTTTCAAAGTAACATAGTGGGTGATGGCAAATAATGACTCCTTTGGTCCATCCAGTCTGCTCAACAAGATAAATTCATAAGGTATGATGTAATGTTACGTATGTATACTTGGTTTGGCCTTGACATTTTCAGGGCCCTAAGCCCATCCCTGATCCTCTTACCTCTTTCTCCCACAACTAAATGAACGTACCCTGTTTCATTGCTCAGGCTACATTACCAGCATCCACAGCAGTGTCTCTCCAACTGTGCACCATGGTACAGTGGTGTGCCATGAGAAATTCCCAAATTTTACTTTATTTTTAAAAATTCCCTTCATAAGTATACACTAGAATAGATGACATGTACGTCACATACGCACGAGTCTGTCATTATTATGAAGGTCTGTGTGCGTAAGGATACAACCGCCCGGACAAGCATCATTCTTTGACGTGATTGGTCCTTGGAAACTAACAAAAAGCAATTTGATTTTTACGCACTAGTTATCCTAACTTGAGCAACAAGGAAATCAAGGCTTCGTTACCGTTCGGATCTCCTTATCTTTGCGAACTTGGATTTTCAGCTCTGACAGAAATCAAATTGAAAAAAAAAAAAAGAAGCGAACGGCTGCAGATGGTGGATGATGAAATGCGTGTTCGCTCGTCGACTATCGAGCCCCATTTTGAGTTCATTTGCGCTCAAAAATAAGCCCATCCATCGCATGGATTAGCAATTCTATTCTATCTCCGTTACCCCCTCGTCTACGAAACCGCGCTAGCGGTTTCTAGCGCAGAGAGCCGCGCTGAATGTCCCGCGCTGCTCCCGACGCTCGCAGGAACTCAACGAGCGTCGGGAGAAGCGCGGGCCATTCAGCGCGGCTCTCTGCGCCAAAAACCGCCAGCGCGGTTTCGGAGAAGAGGGGATTACTTTCACCACCGTTACAATTACCCACACACAGCTTAAAGAACTTTAAACAAAGAAGTCTCAAATTGAATTTTTTTTTTTTGATGGTTTTGCAATTTTTATAATTTCAGTTAATAATGCGCCGTGAAAAACATTTGCCCCGTTCAGTGTGCCGGAGCTAAATCATTTTGAGAGACGCTGATTTACAGAGTCTACATCAATTTCTGTTGCAAAGGTATGTCTTGCTTTTAACAGTTCTAGAACACATGACATATTGCACCGGTAGCTGATATATTAAATCCAGCATTCTTATTGATTCTGCTAACTTGCATAATTACTTGTCTGCATTTAGACTCAAGTTATTGCAACGGTGAATTCACTCCAGTCAGAGCAAGAGATGTGAATTCACCTTGGGGATCGGCGACCATTAAATAACTCTAAAAATTACTGAGCTCCTGCAGAAAGATGCCATAATATCTCTAAGTAAAGAGACAAGCGGTGATGAACTGTGCAATATGTTTTCATTGTGTAATTTTTTTTTTCCTCCTAAAACTCACACAAGAGCCGCTGACTCTCTGAAGAAGGTGGCATGCATGAATCACAGAGGAATAAGCTTTAGGAGTGATCTATTTGAAATGTTTTTCCTCCTTTGGAAATGAAGATGGATTGCTAACGTGTAACAAAAATAAGATTTTTTTATTTTTTTTCCCCAACGATTCTGGAAAACTGCACGAATGAATTCAGCTTCAGATGCCTAAATGTGTACTTGATAAACTTGAATGTTCAGGCTTAGGGTGTTGCAATGCAACGGCGCATTTCCCCTTTTTCCTGTGGTCTCAAGCAATTTGGCCTGGGTCATTCCATTGAGACACACATACACAGTAAATGAGAGCTGAAAAAGACCCACATGGTCCCTCCAGGCAGCCCAGCAAAGTGGCTGGAGCCATGCCCACCACCCTGTGCAGGCCCCAGCCACCAATGGTTAAATTCTAGTGGTCAGGCCTCCACCATGCCAATCAGATACAGTATCTAGAAAAAGAATCCTTCCTTGATAAAGTGAGAAAAGCATAAGAACATAAGAAAAGCCTTACTGGGTTAGACCAATGGTCCATCAAGCCCAGTAGCCCATTCTCACAGTGGTCAATTCAGGTCCCTAGTTCCTGGCCAAAACCCAAGGAATAGCAACATTCCAGGCTACCAATCCAGGGCAATCAGTGGCTTCCCCCATGTCTGTCCCAATAACAGACTATGGACTTTTCCTCCAGGAACTTGTCCAAACCTTTCTTAAAACCAGCTACGCTATCCGCTCTTATCACAACTTCTGGCAACACGTTCCACAGCTTAACTATTCTCTGAATGAAAAAAAAATTTTGTCCTATTGGTTTTAAGAGTATTTCCCTATAACTTCATCGAGTGTCCCCTAGTCTTTGTAATTTTTGACGGAGTGAAAAATCGATTCCACTTGTACCCGTTCTACTCCACTCTGGATTTTGTAGACTTCAATCCTATCTCCCCTCAGCCGTCTCTTTTCCAAGCTGAAGAGCCCTAACCGTTTTAGTCTTTCCTCATACGAGAGGAGTTCCATCCCCTTTGCCATCTTGGTCCCTCTTCTTTGAACCTTTTCTAGCATCACTATATCTTTCTTGAGATAAAGAGAGCAGAATTGAACGCAGTACTCCAGATGAGGTCGCACCACGGAACGATACAGAGACATTATGACATTCTTAGTCTTGTTAACCATCCCTCTTTTTAAATAATTCCAAGCAACCTATTTGCTTCTTTGGCTGCCGCCGCACCTTGGGCGGAAGATTTCATCGTATTCTCTACGATGACACCCAGATCCTTTTCTTGGGCGCTAACCCCCAAGGTGGACCCTAGCATCCGGTAACTGTGATTCCGGTTATTCTTCCCAATGTGCATCACTTTGCATTTGTCCACATTAAATTTCGTCTGCCATTTGGACGTCCAGCCTTCCAATTTCCTAAGGTCTGCCCGCAACACCATTACTACATAGACCCCTCCCCCCTTTTAAAACCCCACAATAGCGGTTTATAACGCAGATCAGCGCAATGTTTCCGACGCTCATAGAGTTCTTATGAGCGTCAGGAGCTGCGCAGAGCATTCTGCGTGCCGGCCTGCACTAAAAAACGCTATTGCGGTTTTGAAAAAAAAAAAAAAGGGGGGGGGGAGAATGTTGAGCAAAGGATTCACCTAATGCTATCACTTCAATAGAAAGATAATACGGGCTTTAAGAAAAGCACCGTTCTCTCTACTCTCCAGCTGTAATGCTACAGTTCAGCATTTTAACTAAAACCAAATGCTTCTTTCCAGCCTCTACTGCTTTCTTAATAGTGGCTTAAAATATCAGAGCTTGTGGTTGAATGGCATTTTACACATTTTCAAATGCAAGTGACTCTAGCTGTTTGCGAGAAGCAGGGCTTAAATTAAACATTGCTTGAAAGAAGTTCATCTGCTCTGGATAATTACACACACCTTGTAGAGTCTAATGAGCTGATACTGTGCCCTGATGCAACATAGAAAAGAGAGTTATTGTATTTTTCTCACACTTTACTGGACAGCGGAAGTTAATTGATTCATCAAGAAAACATTTTAGGATTTTTTTTTTTCCAATTTTTCTTTTTTTTTTTTTTTTTTAGATAGAGGATAAAAGTGATAGAAGATCAAATGGTGCGTTTCGCAGTTTAATGTCGGAGACAAATTATCTATCCTGTCCAGTGTACCTTGATCTTCTAATTTATGGCTGTCCATTACTTTGTGCTTCATGATGTGGCTCTGCTCATCCATCTACAGATGCTAAGCTTCTCAGACAATGGCAAATAATTGATTTCTTTAACAGGGGGAACAAAAAGCCTATCTTTAAGAGTCATCCGGAGCTGTATTTACCTCAAAACGTGCACTTCCTTATGAACTTATACAGCGGGGGTGCCCAATACGTCGATCGCGATCGACCGGTAGATCGGGAAGGCAACGCGAGTCGATCGCGGAGCCCATCTAACGGCCGATCAGCCTTCCTCTCCCCGACGGTCCCCACCACCCTCCCTGTAGAAGCGGCGGACCGACCAGCGTTCTGCTCCCCGACGTCAATTCTGACATCGGAGAGGAATTTCTGGGCTAGCTAATTGCTGCCTGGCTGGCCCGGAACTCCTCTCCGATGTCAGAATTGACGTCGGGGAGCAGAATGCTGGTTGGTCCGACGCTTCTACAGGAAGCGCTTTGGGCGGCGGTGGCTTGGAGGCCTGTTCCCCGATGGCGGCGGCAGCAAACCTAGTGGCTTGAGGGCCTGTTCCCCAATGGTGGCGGCGGCAAATCTAGTGGCTTAGGGGAGGGCAGGGAGAAAGAAAGAAAGGGGGCAAGCAGGGAGAGAGAATGAAGGGGGGGGGCAAGGAGACAAAGAAAGAAGGGAAACAGAAAGAAAGGGGGAACAGGGGGCATGCAGAGAGAGAGAGAAAGAAATGGAGGCAGGGAGACAGAAAGAAAGAAGGGGACAGGGAGAAAGAAAAACTTGGGGGAGAGAATGAGGTCTGGAGGAGAGGAAGCATACAGGAGGCTGAAGGGAAGAAATATTGGACGCACAGTCAGAAGAAGAAAGTGCAACCAGAGACTCATGAAATTACCAGACAACAAAGGTAGTAAAAATAATTTTATTTTCAATTTAGTGATCAAAATGTCTCTGTTTTGAGAATTTATATCTGCTGTCTATATTTTGCACTAAGGCTCCCTTTTAGTAAACTGCAATAGCGTTTTTTAGCGCAGGGAGCCTATGAGTGTCGAGAGCAGCGCGGGGCATTCAGCGCAGCTCCCTGCGCTAAAAACTGCTATTGCGGGTTTAGTAAAGAGAGAGGGGGTATATTTGTCTATTTTTGTATGGTTGTTACTGAGGTGACATTGCATAGAGTCATCTGCCTTGACCTCTTTGAAAAACCCCCGGAATATAAATGATAATCAACATTTTCTCTGCGTACAGTGTGCTTTGTGGGTTTTGTTTTGTTTTTAATTTTGACTTGGTCATTTTTAAAGTAGCTCGCAAGCCCAAAAAGTGTGGGCACCCCTGTCATACAGTATGCGTGGTTATTGCAGTGTAGATGTTGTAAAAATAAACCACAGAGGTTTTTTTTGTTATGTTTTGTTTTAATTTCTTGCGTTGTCTCCAGCTACAAGCCTCGATGCATAGCGGTCTATAATACCGATGTTTAAAAGAACCTCAAACTATCCCCCCCCCCCTTTACAAAAGCGCGAAAGAGGTTTTTAGCGCCAGCCAGCACGCTAAATGCTTTTGCATTGCTCCGACGATCATAGTAACTCTATGACTCATGGAGCAGCGCAGAGCATTCAGCGTGCCGGCTGGCGCTAAAAACCTCTTTCGCGCTTTTGTAAAGGGGGGGGGTAAGTTGGCTGTTGTATATCTTGTAGGTCTTGGTGTGCGGCTGCAAATTTTAAGACAGTAGGACAGAAGGTGACATTTCTACATTGCAGTGTCTTGAGATAAATGTTATTCAAAGTTTGTATAATTCATAATAATTAAAAAAAAAAGAACTATACAAAATCTTGGGCAATGTTTTCTTTTACTGTTATGATTTTATTAATCTGTTGTGTTCTACATAAGAACATATGAATCGCCGCTGCTGGGTCAGACCAGGGATCCATCACGCCCAGCAGTCCACTCCCACGGCGGACCGTCAAGTCCATGACCTGTAAGTGATCCTTTGTCTAAAAACCATTTAATCTCCCATTTTTCTTCTATCTATACCCTTTCATGGTCCTATCTCTACCTCAGTTAGCGTAGTCCTGCTGTAATTTCTCCTGTTGACATCATTTGTTCCAACGTGGATTATCGCTGCTGTCTCTTCTGTTTCTGCGCCGTCCAGGATCCTCTCGATTCTGTCAGTGATGTCCTTCGTTCTTGCTCCTGGGAGACGGGTCACTAGCCGATCTTCTCTCCCTCCTGCTATGCGACTGTCCACTTCTCTCAGGATTGAGTCTCCCACCACGACTGCAGATTTCCCCTTCTTCAGCTTCCTCACTGGTCTCAAGTCTGTATCCTGGGTGTGGTTCAGTACTTCTCTTTCCCCCTCTGCATGCTCGATTCTTCCACGTGGTCCTTCATCTTTGGCGTCTGTTGGTTCCTGTCTTCCATCTGTTGATCCCTGTCCTCCATCTCCAGCAGGAACTCGTCTAACTTTGTCTTGAATCCCTGGAGGGTGTTTTCCCCTACGACAGCCTATTCCGACTTTACCTAATTAATGATGAATAACAAAAGAAAAACTGGACCATCGTATCCAGGAATTACAAAATTAGAGCATAAAATTGATGTTACAAAATTAAACAAACCCCCTCTTCTACTAAACTGCGCTAGCGGTTTTAGCGCGGGGAGCCGCGGCTGAATGGACCACGCTGCTCCCGACGCCCATAGGAACTCAATGAGCGTCGGGAGCAGCTCGGGCCATTCAGCGCGGCTCTCCGCGCTAAAACCGCTAGCGCGGTTTAGTAGAAGAGGCCCTAAGATAAGAATCATTTATAATGAAAAAAATTAAAAAAAGATGTCAACAGTTTCCTAAACTGAAGATAATGGCCAGAAACTCAAAGTCCCAAAGGAAGCCGATTCCCAAAACTAATAAGGCGATATTGAATTGACAAAGAAAATTGTTTGATAGAATTTGCTTTCTTGGATGTAGGAAATTGTAGTTGATATAGATTTCTCATTTGATATTTAGAAAGAGGATTTTGTAATAAAGTCAGTAACCCTCCCCCCCCCCCACACTTTTATCAAGCTGCACTAGAGGGTTTTAGGGCTCCTTTTATCAAGGCGCGCTACGGGGGTTAGTGCTTCGAACATTTCCCGCAGCAGCCTAAAATCCTAACGCCTCGTCAATGGAGGCATTAGGTACTAGCGCGGCAGGCGGTTTAACGCGCGGTATTCCATGCGTTAAACCGCCACCACGCCTTTGTAAAAGGACCCCTTAGTGTGGGCTCCGACGCTCATAAGAATTCTATAAGCGTTGGAGCATTTACCACACTAGTTTGCTCTAAAATCCTCTAACGCAGCTTGTTGAATGCGGCCTTAAATTAGCCCAATATTTTGCAGCATTCCCTGTCAAGATCCTGAAAACTGCGACACCTAACTTGAATTCTAATCGAGCTGCTAAAAGTAACCAATGAAGCTTATCGTAATAAGGTAGAAGATGCTCAAATTTCCATAAGCCAAAAATCAGTCCTGCAGCTGAGTTATGAACCGTTTGCAGTCGACCGATAAGAGACTTGGAGCAAATAATGAAACCTAAATTACAATAGTCTGTTCTGGACAAAATCAAAGATTGAACAAGAATTCAAGAGGGTAGGACTGCTTTTCCCCTCCCCTGTTTCTTCACTACTCTGAATAACTTCGTATCGTCTGCAAATTTTACCACCTCGCTCATCGTACCAACTTCCAGGTCGTTTATAAATATGTTGAAGAGCACAGGTCCGAGCACCCAACCCCGCGGCACTCCACTCCTGATGGCTGAAACGTTGGTTCTACCCACTCAGACGCGACGAGACCCGGATAACAGCAACAATCAATGACCACATATTTTTGTCTCTATGGCTATAGAGAGGACTCTTTTCATTTTCAAATGTATTTGAATGGACTGCAAATGTCGAACAACTTGGTAGGGCAGTTAAGGATGAGGAAAAATATATAATAATAATAATAATAACTTTAGTTTTGTATACCGCCATACCCAGGGAGTTCTAGACGGTTCACATTTGTTAGTCAAAGTTACAAGCGGTTCATGACAATTGAACAAAGTTGCAAGCAACGAAGTAGTTGAGGTTGGATAGAGAGGGAAAGAGTAGGTCAAGGAGGAGGAATATGGGGAATGTAGGTTGGGGGTAGTACAGAAGAGGAGGAGTTGTAGCAATTCAGAAAGCTTTTGAAGACATCCTTATTTGTAAAAGTTTTTTTTTTTTTTTAAATGGATGAGGAATATTGACTTTTAGGTGATTACAGAATGATTAATTTATGTGCAATGCTATCATGCATGTGTGCGATGGTGTCCACTTACGTTTTAAGTGGGATATAATTTTTAAAAATAAATATCTACAAGGGGGTGCTAAAACGTTCTCAGCCCAAACAACCAACGTCCTAAATTCTGAGCGTTATTTTGCCGCTGTAGCTGAAAAGAGTGTTATCTTATTTTTGTTAAGTGCCAACCTGCAGAAACACAAATCTATGTATTAACATTGTTTCATATCATTGATTGAACCCTATCCATGTCATTCTCTTCTTGGTTGAGCTCAGAACTTTATAGCACCCCCTCATAGCAACATTCCAGAGCTGAGATTGTGATGTCATAATGCCTCATTCCACCAATAAGAGCCAACCTCATCAGTGATGTCACAATGGCTTGATTGTCCTATACTTGGCTCACTTTTATTATGTACAAGGGGTGCTGAAAAGTTCTCAGCCCAACCAATCAACTTCCTAAATTCTGAGCATTATTTTGCCACTGTAGCTGAAAAGAGTTTTCTTATTTCGTTAAGTGCCAATTTGCAAACATAGAATTCTATATTTTGATGTTGTTTCATATCATTGATTAAACCCTATCCATGTCATTCTCTTCTTGGTTGAGCTGAGAACTTTATAGCACCCCCTCATAGCAACATTCCAGAGCTGAGATTGTGATGTCATAATTCCTCATTCCACCAATAAGAGTCAACCTCATCAGTGATGTCATAATGGCTTGATTGTCCTATACTTGGCTCACTTTTATTACATACATATTCTGAGCGTTATTTTGCTACTGTAGCTGAAAAGAGTATATCATTAAGGGCCAATTTTCTGAAACAAAATTCTATGTTTTGATATTGTTTCAGATCATTGTTTGAAGAGGTTTTTGCTAATCAAATGCAAAGAATAAATTTCTGCCTAGATTCCTTTCTACACTAGATGAACTTTAATGCATTCAAGCTAAAGCTAACTAAAGTGAGAAGAATTTTGGGGTGGGAAATTTTCTCCGCAAAATCCTCATTATTAGAATAAATGTTTCTCTGAGATCTCAGCCGAGAAGTCTTGCAGTTACTTTTGATCCATCCCTGAATACGGGCTTACAAATTAAAGTTGTTTCTTGAAACTGTTATATCTAACTGTATCTAACTGGCAATTAAGACCTTTCTTGAAGAGAGCAGAATTATCAACTGATTCATGCTCTAATAATCTCAAGATTGCACGGTTGTAATATACTACATGTTGGTATTCCTCCAAAGACAGTTAAGAAGCACCAATTAGTCCATACTGTAGAAGCATGTCTACTAAATGGTACTAGATTTCCATGATTACATTACCCCAAGCCTAAATGAACTACTTCTTTATTTAGGGGCCTGTAGATAGCTCTAAAGATTCTGTATGCATGGTGTCCCAGGTCATTTAAGAAATTAAAAAAAAAATCCTTTATACCGTAATAAGGGTCTTTGTTACCAGGGGGCCGCAGGAAAGTTTTCAGCCCAACCAAGAAGAGAATGATGTGGAGCCATGAAACTTATTCCACACTTTTCTTGGCACTTTTCATTTCAATGAGACAAACACATCTAGTAACTAGGCACAAGTATAGGGGAACCAAGTCATTGTGACATCACCGACGAGGTTGGCTCTTAGATATTGGTGGGATGAGGCATTATGACATCACAATACGAGGGGCCACTGAAAAGTTCTCAGCCCAACTAAGAAGAGAATAATGTGGAGCCATGAAAGTTACAAGTTATTCTACACTTTTCTTGACATTTTTCATTTCAAAAAGTGTCAAGAAAAGTGTGGAATAACTTGTAAGTTTCAAGGCTCCACATAATTCTCTTCTTGGTTGGGCTGAGACCTTTTCAGTGGCCCCTCATAATCCTACATAAGAACATAAGAAGTTGCCTCCGCTGAGGCAGACCAGAGGTCCATCTCGCCCAGCGGTCCGCTCCCGTGGCGGCCCATCAGGCCCATTGCCTGAGCAGTGGTCCCTGACTATCCCTATGACCTACCTCTACTCCTTTCTGTACCCCTCAATTCTTTATCCTCTAGGAACCTATCCAAACCTTCTTTGAAGCCTTGTAACGTACTTTATCCATAATTCATTTATCCAAGTCAAAATAATCCTAAAGGGGAACATGTCAGACTCAATAAAAATATAATCCCCTACATATGCAAGATTAATATACTGAGCAACAGATCATAAATATCAATTAATTAACTAAAATATTTTTGGTGAATGTGTACCCTCAGTGTGTTAACAAAAGCTATGAGAACACTGGACATAGTCCAAGTTCAAAGGCTTATACACTTCTTCGAGGGAGTAAAAAGGCAGATAGACAAGGGTGACCCGGTCGACATTGTATATCTAGATTTTCAGAAGATGTTAGACAAGGTCCCGCATGAACGACTCCTTCGAAAAATTGCAAGCCATGGAATCGAGGGTGAAATACTCACATGGATTAAAACTGGCTGGTGGATAGGAAACAGAGAGTGGGGGGTAAATGGACAATATTCGGACTGGAAAAGCGTCACGAGTGGAGTGCCGCAGGGTTCGGTGCTTGAACCTGTGCTCTTCAACATATTTATAAAAGACCTGGAAATTGGTACGATGAGTGAGGTGATTAAATTTGCGGACGATACGAAGTTATTCAGAGTAGTGAAGATGCAGGAGGATTGCGAAGACCTGCAACATGATATAAACACGCTCGAGAAATGGGCCGCAACAGGTCGCCATATATGAAGAAGGACACAGTGCTACTCGAAAGGGTCCAGAGAAGATCGACTAAAATGGTTAAGGGGCTGGAGGAGTTGCCTTACAGTGAGAGATTAGAGAAACTGGGCCTCTTCTCCCTTGAAAAGAGGAGACTGAGAGGGGACATGATCGAAACGTTCAAGATAATGAAGGGAATAGACTTAGTAGATAAAGACAGGTTGTTCACCCTCTCCAAGGTAGGGAGAACGAGAAAGTTAAAAGGGGATAGATTCTGTACAAACGTAAGGAAGTTCTTCTTCACCCAGAGAATGGTAGAAAACTGGAACTCTCTTCCGGAGGCTGTTATACGGGAAAACACCCTCCAGGGATTCAAGACAAAGTTAGACAAGTTCCTGCTGAACAAGAACGTACGCAGGTAAGGCTAGTCTCAGTTAGGGTACTGGTCTTTGACCTAAGGACCGCCGCATGAGCGGACTGTTGGGCACAATGGACCACTGGTCTGAACCAGCAGCGCCAATTCTTATGTTCTTAAGAAAGTCTGCCAAGATATTATTCCAGTCCTCAGTTACACACCATCATGGGTGTACACAGTGTGTGTTTTTATTTACAGTGAAATAGTGCCAAATCAATCAGTGAATAATTAAATATATTTATGTTCCCAATATACCAATACTGAAACAGTTTTCAGACAGATTTAGTACATATCTCCAGCACTTCTGGTTTGCTCCTCTGTGGACGGCACACCGGGAACCCAAACAAATGTATAAATGTAGTGTCGTCACTGTTCAAGCATTATCGTGCCAAGCAGCACAAACTAAACATAGAAATATGTAGACAAAAGTTAAACTGAACCACCAAGAAGCCAGACTCTTCATACAATACAACACCACAGAAACAGAAACGGTGATGCATGTCCCATAAATTTGTCTTTAAATCTAGTCCTCTGCACTGTGTTTAGGGGAAGAGAACACTAGAGAAGACTGCGAGAGTCTTAGCTGGGCGCGGAAGCGGTGTGTGAGAGAAACATAGAAACATAGAAATAGACGGCAGATAAGGGCCCACGGCCCATCTAGTCTGCCCACCTTAATGTCCCTCCCCTACCTTTGCCCTGTGAAGAGATCCCATGTGCCGATCCCATTTGGCCTTAAAATCAGGCACGCTGCTGGCCTCAATCACCTGTAGTGGAAGACTATTCCAGCGATCAACCACTCTTTCAGTGAAAAAGAATTTCCTGGTGTCACCTCGTAGTTTCCCACCCCTGATTTTCAACGGATGCCCTCTTGTTGTCGTGGGACCCTTGAAAAAGAAGATATCTTCCTCCGCCTCGATGCGGCCCGTAAGATACTTGAACGTCTCGATCATGTCCCCCCTCTCTCTGCGCTCCTCGAGCAAGTATAGCTGTAATTTGTCAAGCCGTTTTTCGTATGGTAGATCCTTGAGTCCCGAGACCATCCGGGTGGCCATTCTTTGCACCGACTCCAGTCTCAGCACATCCTTGCGATAATGCGGCCTCCAGAATTGCACACAGTATTCCAGGTGGGGCCTCACCATGGATCTATACAATGGCATAATGACTTCCGCCTTACGACTGACGAAACCCCTTCGTATGCAGCCCATGATTTGTCTTGCCTTGGACGAAGCCTGCTCCACTTGATTGGCAGACTTCATGTCCTCACTGACGATTACCCCCAAGTCTCGTTCTGTTACCGTTTTTGCTAGGATCTCGCCATTAAGGGTATAAGAGAGACGGCTGGAAGAAGGTGCTGGTGAGAGCTGCTCGGCTGGTGAGGTGGGAGTTAACTCGTTTCACCTTGATCCAACTTGTACAAATTACAGATGCTACAAATAAGTCTGCAGCTCAAGAGGGCTCAAGTTGAACCATTACAAAGCTTATATACTGCTGAAACTACCTCATATCTGAGTTGAATTTTGAGTCTTCTATCACTAAAGTTCCAAGTTCCAAGTTTATTATCAGCCTTGATATTCCGCTAAAGAGAAATCTATCAAAGTGGCTCACATTAAAAAAATCAATAAAATAGAAAAGAACTACAATATGAATAGAGAAGCAAGTTGAGGGGGAGAGTGTGGTGCAGTGGTTAAAGCTACAGCCTCGGCACCCTGAGGTTAGGGGTTCAAATCCACACTGCTCCTTGTGACCCTGGGCAAGACACTTAATTCCCCTTTTGCCCCAGGTACATGTGATAGATTGTGAGCCCAATAGGACAGACAGGGAAAAATGCTTAAATACCTGAATAAATTTATGTAAACTGTTCTGAGCTCCCCTGGGAGAACAGTATAGAACAGGGGTAGGCAATT
Source organism: Geotrypetes seraphini (assembly GCF_902459505.1). NCBI lineage: Eukaryota > Metazoa > Chordata > Amphibia > Gymnophiona > Dermophiidae > Geotrypetes > Geotrypetes seraphini. The sequence continues at coordinate 19,254,824 of NC_047085.1, forward strand.
CCGGTCCTAGAGAGCTGGAGCCAGGTCAGGTTTTCAGGATATCCACAATAAATACACATGAGATAAATTTGCATCTCAAGGAGGCAGAGCATGCAAATCCATCTCATACATATTCATTGTGGATATCCTGAAAACCTGACCTGGCTCTGGCTCTCAAGGACCGGAATTGCCTACCCCTGGTATAGAACATTGAGTACATAGTGTGAAAAGTTTCAGCCTCTGATAAGCAGAGCTGGTATTGTGATGTCATAATGCCTCATTCCACCAATAAGAGCCAACCTCATCAGTGATGTCACAATGGCTTGATTGTCCTATACTTGGCTCACTTTTACTACATTTTGATTTCTAGAGTGGTTCAGTGGTTAAAGCTACAGCCTCAGCACCCTGAGATTATGGGTTCAAACCCACACTGCTCCTTGTGACCCTGGGCAAGTCACTTAATCCCCCCTATTGCCCCAGGTACATTAGACAGATTGTGAGCCCACCAGGACAGACAGGGAAAAATGCTCGAGTACCTGAATAAATTCATGTAAACTGTTCTGATCTCCAGGGAGAACAGTAGAGAAAATTGAATAAATAAATTTTCTGGAATAACAACCAGCACAAGAGTTCTGCATTTGAGAGAACCGGCTCCCCAAGTTATGAAAGAACTAAAGATGTTCCATTTCTGCACCTGTCAGGGATCCCATGATGCCCCAGGCAAAGCTATCAAAAAACCAGGATCAGATCCAAATTTACCTGTGCCGCAGTGGCTTTATTAACTGAACGCAGAGCGTGTAAAGTTTCTTTTATTTTTTTTTTAAATAATTTTTTTAAAACCCCAAACCTAATGTTCTTTCCCCTACTAGATTTTCGTTTTCTTCTCTCTCGAGAAACCGCAATTTGTAACTTTTACCCACCTTTGTTCCTTCCCTATGTACCTCAGTTCGTCTGTATTGTCTGTTAGTGGTTTCTTCCCCCCCCCCCTTTTTATGGTTGTATATAACATATTTTTAATTGTTACTCGCTTAGTATGCAATAAGCGATTTATCAAATTTAATAAAACTTGAAACTTGACTCTCCCAAAAACTCTGCTTCCCTCTATCTTGATTTCCTTTTGGCTCTCTCTTAATTTCTGAATAAATATTATAGCCACTGCCTTAACTTTTCTTCCCGGATTTTATTGCACTACTAGCTGATGCCTCGGCGTTGCACGGGTATTTAATTATAGCAATAACACTGTAAATGGATTCAAATAAAGATACTTTATAGTGGTGAATGAAATTATTTTTTTACAGCTTAATAAAAAGTACAATATTCAAATTATAATGTGAAATATTTGACAAAGTGAATACAATACAACTAACGCAAAACGTGATTATAAACAACATTTTTAGTTTTACCTCCTGGAGCAAGAACATATAAATTCATGGGTGAACCCAGCCTTGAGCAAGCAACATAGAGTTGTAGGCCGCGAGACCCCCAGAACATATCACCCCAGGTAGTGAGGGATCTGCATACCAAGTTTCGTTCAAATCAGTCAAGCCGTTTTTGAATTACTGTGAGAATGGCAGCTTTTTACATTTTTTCCATTGACATGAATGGGTGAAATCTGATTTTCTTTTTGTAGCTCCGCCCACGTGTGCAGGTGGGCCGCGAGACCCCCAGAACATATCACCCCAGGTAGGGAGGGATCTGCATACCAAGTTTCGTTCAAATCGGTCAAGCCGTTTTTGAATTACTGTGAGAATGGCAGCTTTTTACATTTTTTCCATTGACATGAATGGGTGAAATCAGATTTTCTGTTTGTAGCTCCGCTCACGTGTGCAGGTGGGCCGCGAGACCCCCAGAACATATCACCCCAGGTAGTGAGGGATCTGCATACCAAGTTTCGTTCAAATCGGTCAAGCCGTTTTTGCGTGATCGCGGTACATACACACATACATACCTCCGATTTTATATATATAGACTAGCTGATGCCCCGGCGTTGCACGGGTATTTAATTATAGCAATAACACTGTAAATGGATTTAAATAAAGATACTTTATAGTGGTGAATGAAATAATTTTGTTACAGCTTTATAAAAAGTAAAATATTCAAAGTATAATGTGAAATATTTGACAAAATGAATACAATTCAACTAACACAAAAATTGATTATAAACAACATTTTTAGTTTCACCTCCAGGAGCAAGAACATATACATTCTTGGGTGAACCCACCCTTCCCACGTGTGCAGGTGGGCCGCGAGACCCCCAGAACATATCACCCCAGGTAGTGAGGGATCTGCATACCAAGTTTCGTTCAAATTGGTCCCACAGCTTCTTACATTTTTTCCATTGACTTGAATGGGTGAAATCTGATTTTCTGTTTGTAGCTCCGCCCACGTGTGCAGGTGGGCCGCGAGACCCCCAGAACATATCACCCCAGGTAGTGAGGGATCTGCATACCAAGTTTCGTTCAAATCGGTCACACAGCTTTGTACATTTTTTCCAATGACTTGAATGGGTGAAATCTGATTTTCTGTTTGTAGCTCCGCCCACGTGTGCAGGGGGGCCGCGAGACACCCAGAACATATCACCCCAGGTAGTGAGGGATCTGCATACCAAATTTCGTTCAAATCGGTCCCACAGCTTCTTACATTGACTTGAATGGGTGAAATCTGATTTTCTGTTTGTAGCTCCGCCCACGTGTGCATGTGGGCCGCAAGACCCCCAGAACATATCACCCCCGGTAGTGAGGGATCTGCATACCAAGTTTCGTTCAAATCGGTCAAGCCATTTTTGCGTGATCGCGGCACATACACACATACATACCTCCGATTTTATATATATAGATTAGCTTTTCACCTTCCAGGGTTTACATGCTGGTTATTTTTTTTTTTGCTTGTGGAAGAGAGCACTTTGCTTAGCATACTCATTTCACACAGGGTAGAAAGGCCGTTTTACTTCCAAAGCTCTCGCATTTTCTAACTGGCGTGCTTTGTGTGTGTGCTCATTTCTCTTTTCTACTAAAAACAGCCGTCACTGTCACTACGCTAAAGTACAAGCTGCGTCTCTGCTTCCAGATCTCACTCATTCTTAATCCCGGTGTACTTTTATATAGGATAGTGAGGGATTATCCTAAATTATTTATTTCTTCGTAGTATTTGTATTTACCGTGTATAGTCTAAGTGGTTTTCAGCAGAAAAAAACTTTCGTGTTAGCATTAATAAACGATCTCTGACACCGCAGCTCCTGATTGGTGTAGCCCGACTTTACCACAGGAAGAGGCGGGCGGAGCGAGTCCGCCATTCATGAACCGCAAATTTGCGGGGGAACACTGTATTTTTAAAAATTTATTTATTATTTATTCAATTTTCTATACCGTTCTCCCAGGGGGGGGGGGGATTAAGTGACACAATATTTTGAACCTGAGAACGCAAGATAAAGAGAAATCAGCGTTACAAACTTCCAAAATAACAGAGAGAGTTTATTAATGCTAAGTCGAAAGCTTTTTATGCCGATGACGCGGCGCTGGTAAGGTCATAGGGCTCACCTAAACCTGAGGCTTTTTCTTTCGTGAGCATTTCTATATCTTTGAGCGCTCTAGTTTAGCTAATTAGTGCAGAGTATAGACTTTATTTAAGTCCTTTCACGCCTCCTATTTAGATAGTCTAAGGCAGGGGTGTCCAACCTGCGGCCCGAGGGCCGCATGCGGCCCAGTGAAGTATTTTGTGCGGCCCCGGTCGAGGGCGATGCAGTGTTTTCCTCTGCTGCCCCCTGGTGTTTACCATCTTGCCGGCTCCCTCCTCTGTCTTGCTGCAGTGTTTGCACGTTTGTGCGGCCCCAGAAACATTTTTTTCGGCCAATGCGGCCCAGGGAAGCCAAAAGGTTGGACACCCCTGGTCTAAGGGCTCCTTTTACGAAGGTGCGTTAGTGGTTTTATCGCACGCACCAGATTAGCACGTGCTATAGTGCACACTAGCCGAAAATCTCCCCCCTGCTCAAAAGGAGGCGGTAGCGGCTAGCGCATGCGTCAATTTAGCACGTGCTATTCCGCGCGTTAAGGCCCTAGCGCACCTTCGTAAAAGGAGCCCTAAGTGGTGAACATTCAGGTACTCGAGCATTTTTCCCAGGCTCACAATCTGTCTAATGTACCTGAGCCAATGGGGAGATTAAGTGACTTGCCCAGGGTCACAAGGAGCAGCGTGGGATTTGAACCCACAACCTCAGGGTGCTGAGGCTGGAGCTCTAATCATTGTGCCACACATTCCCAAATTAGCACTTGCAGCTGTATTTTCACACTGCCCGCAGACTTCTTTTTTAAAAAAATTTTTTTTCTAATACAGAATTACAAAACAGACTGGGAGGTTTAAACTAGAGAGTTGCGTGGGGACAGAAATCCCACCCATCCCCACCCGTCCCCGTCAGAATCCTCTCCGTCCCCACCCGTCCCCGCCAGGATCCTCTCTGTCCCCACCCGTCCCTGCCAGGATCCTCTCCATCCCCACCCGTCCCCATCAGGATCCTCTCCGTCCCCACCCATCCCTGCCAGGATCCTCTCCGTCTTCGCCCGTCCCCGCCAGGATCCTCTCCGTCCCCACCCATCCCCATCAGGATCCTCTCCGTCCCCACCAGTCCCCACCAGGATCCTCTCCGTCTTCACCCGTCCCCACCAGGATCCTCTCTGTCCCCACTCGTCCCCACCAGGATCCTCTCCGTCCCCACCCATCCCCGCAAGGAATTACCTCCATCCCCGCCCGTCCCCATAAAAAGCAGCAATTACTTCTGACAGGATCATCAATTCCACGGTTTCTTTTGAGTTTGCGCTGCTGTTTTCCTTGTGGAATCTCTTTGGTGGAACCCTTTTTTTGTTTTCTGTTCAGGTAACTAACTTATAAACCCCCTCTTTTACTAAGGCTGACGTGTCCATTATATTATATGGACGAACCCTGCTTCCAAAGCCTTCCAGCCCCGTCGGAGTCCCTCTCCCGTGGGTTAGGGGGGATTCCCATGGGACCCCCGCGGGACCCGCGGGATTCCCGCGATCCCCGTTCCCGTGCAGACCTCTAGTTCAAACACGGCCTACCTCTTCCTTTCCATGCACAGGCAAGGATTTTTTTTTTTTCTTTTTGCACTGTATGCAAATTGCAATTTTCAAAATAGATTTTGTACATACAGTAAAACATTGGTCTGCGAGCATAATTCGTTCCAGAAGCATGCTTGCAATCCAAAGCACTTGTATATCAAAGCAGATTTCTCCGTAAGAAACAATGGAAACTCAGACAATTCGTTCCACAACCCAGAAACTTTAATCTAAAATACTACAGAGCAGTCACTGCACTCCTGCAGCGTCAGAGAGACTGCAGAAACAACGGCTCAGTTGTGATGACGTGACGGGCGTATAGAGTGCGCACTTGTATTGCAAGACCTCGCAGCGGCAGAGAGAGAAGAACCATCGGCTCAGTTGTGGCGACGCGACGCGCGCACACGTACTCGTAATGCACGGCCGCGCTCGTTTAGAACAGTCCGCAGCGTCAGAGAGAGAAGAACCGTCGGCTCAGTTGTCGTGCGAGTATACTGTGCATGCGCGTATCGCCAGACAACGCTCGTTTATCAAGTTAAAATTTAATAAGACGTTTTGCTCGTCTTCCAAAACACTCGCACACCAAGTTACTCGCAATCCAAGGTTTTACTGTATATATATAATAAACAATAGTTTATGACAATCTCTAACATTAGTCATTAACTGAAAGAAGGGAAAAAGCCCTTACCTAATCTAATCTAATCTAATCCTTAGGTTTGTATACCGCATCATCTCCACGTTCGTAGAGCTCGACGCGGTTTACAGTAGGAGAAATAGGAAGGAACTACAACAGAGGGTTAGAGGTAGAAGTGCTATCTCCTCCTCTCCCTATTGGCTAAGGCTCTTAACATTTGCATCTCCTCTTCCTATAGGCTAAGGCTCTTTCCACCTGCATTGTGATGTCATAGAGCTTTATGGTTATAGAAAAAGAGAAACATGATGGCAGATAAAGGACAAATGGCCTATCCAGTCTGCCCATCCGCAGCATCCGCTATCTAATCTAATCTAATCTAATCCTTAGGTTTGTATACCGCCATCATCTCCACGTTCGTAGAGCTCGACGCGGTTTACAGTAGGAGAAATAGGAAGGAACTACAACAGAGGGTTAGAGGTAGAAGTGTGAAGAAAATTTACAGGACTTGGGATGCCAAGATATAAGAGTTACCACACACTGTTTTGATGAAATGCCACTAGCAGTTTCTAAATTACCACAATCAAATGTAATTTATATGCAATTAGTGGTATTACTCCAATTACTCTAGCAACTGAATAAGTAAAAATAGCTGGTGGTTTAGTTATTCTGCGGAAAGAGGGTTGTATTCCAGGAATCCGTCTGCTTAAATACACTACTCACAGTTCTAATGGGGCAGGTGCAAAATGCTGGCATGAAGGAGCCAAGGTTGAGCGCCATGGTGGCAATTCTAGTTTCCCTTATCAAAAGCCTTATTAGTTACATGATTCTAGGAGGTTACATAGTAGATGACAGCAGACAAAGACCCGAATGGTCCATCCAGTCTGCCCAACCTGATTCAAGGAGAGATGATGGTTGTGCATGAAAAAAAATAAGACATCCCCGAAAATAAGCCTTAGTGCGTTTTTTTGGACCCCCCAATTAATATAAGAAATACGGTAGTATCACTAGGAACTCTCAAATCACTTATAGCTGCAGAAGCCAACAACCTTTCCTTGTCTATAGCATTTTAGCCGTCGGCTGATAGGACGCACACTCTTTCATTAAGTCAATATGGAGACCTGTGTAATAAAATTCACACTAAAATATTTAGCTTGTGAGTCAGTAAGCATTTAACATGGACAATAAAACACTATCTAATGAGTAATGCAATGAAATTTAATATGCACCTAGTACAACGATCGCTTCCTTATCATGCACCGGGACACAAAAATGCATGGGCTAAACAGCATGACCGATTGCATTAGGAAACTAAATAATGTGATGGCAATTAATGGACCATGCCCACAACTCTTTTTCTCTTCCTGATAGCTTTCAAAGGGTAAGCAAGTATGCTTGGCATCAATGGCGCAGCGAGGGCGAGAGGCACCCGGGGTGGTGGAGCCCCTCCCTTGCTGGGCACGCGCCCCCCTTCCCTTTGTTAACTACCGCTACCAATAACTGCAACGTGCTCCTCGCGACCGCATCCTCTCCCTCTGATGTCACTTGCCATGCGCAGCACCCGGAAGTGACTGACGAGGTTGCGAGGAGCACTTTGAAGTTGTTACTTGCGGCGATGAACATCTAGAGTTATGGGGGGAAGGGAAGGTGGGCAGCAGGGGGAGGAGCGGGATGAGGCAGGGAGGAGGAGAGGTGCTGGCGCCCAGGGAGGATCGCCCCTCTCCCCCTCCCCCCATTACTACTCCACTGCTTGGCTTAGGGAGTAGATTAGAACATAAGAATGGCCTTACTGGGTCAGTCCAATGGTCCATCAAGCCCAGTAGCCCGTTCTCACGGTGGCCAATCCAGGTCACTAGTACCTGGCCAAAATCCAGGGTGTACAAATATTCCATATAGAACCCAAAGGAGTAGCAAGATTCCGGAATTCGAAAAGTAGCAACATTCCATGCAGAATCTCAAAGAGTAGCAACATTCCAGAACCCCAAAGAGTAGCAACATTCTATGCAGAATTTTTAAGAGTGACAATATTCCATACTACCGATCCAGGGCACGCAGTGACTTCCCCCATGTCTTTCTCAATAACAGACTATGAACTTTTCCTCCAGGAACTTGTCCAAACCTTTCTTAAAACCAGATACGCTATCCATTCTTACCACAACTTCTGGCATGAGAAGGAGAAATGGTAAAACTAGAGGGCATAATATGAGGTTGCGGGGTGGTAGACTTGGGAGTAACGTCAGGAAATACTTGTTCACAGACAGGATGGTGGACGCCTGGAATGCCCTCCCTGCAGAGGGGGTGGAGGAAAAAACAGTGTGGGATAGACTCAAAAGATCCCTAATTGATACAAAATGCTACAGCTAGGTTAGTCCTAGGTGTTGATAGCATGGCACACATAATGTCAATTTTGAAGAAATTACATTGGCTACCGGGTGTTTTTTTTTGGTTTCTTTGTGGTTTTTTTTTTTTTTTTTTTGGGGGGGGGGGGGGTACGACATAATTCCATTTCTGTGATCCATAAAACTGTTTATCATCAAACACCAAGTTATTTCCGGCAAGTCGTAGCGATCTATAAGCCAAATAGATCCTTAAGATCTGAAATCAAAAGATTATGAAATCAAGTTTCAAGTTTATTTAAAATATTTGATATGATCGCAATATCCAAATCCAATGCGATTTACAAAGATTAAAAAAATAAAAACTCAGGAAAAATCCAAGAATGCAGGGCAATTAGGCAGATAGAGCAATGACATTCTGTATTGTTGGTGCTAAGATGTGGAATGCGTTGGTGGGTCACTTGCGACTCTCTGTTGATCGGCCCCAATTTAAGAAACAGCTAAAAACCCAGTCGTTTCTCACCACGTTTTTGTGACTTATTGGTCATTATTTGAACAGAAGGGATAATTTATTTATGAAGATTTTAGTTTGCTATTTATGTATATTATGTTTACATTTAACTGCTGTGAACTGTTTCGTTCTTTAAATGGTATATAAAAACTTTTTAGTTCATAAAATTTTTATTGAAAAATGTTTTTTCCCAAAGAAAAAAACAAAGAAGTAAAGGTAGGTACGGAATAAATAGAAAGAGGATAGATCAACAACTATAACTTTGTTTATGGTGCGCAGGAATGGAGCTTAAATGGCAGCTCCAGTAGTGGGGACGTGAAGCCGATGCCGGATGGACACTTCTACAGTCTGTGTCCCGTGTGTGGCAAAATGGATCAGGATGGGCTGGAGTTAGCTTTGATGGCAGCTCTAGCAGTGAGGCAGCGTGGCTAATGCCACATAGACGTCTGCGGTCTGTGTCTCTTACGCGGCAAGATGGATCAGGAGCAAGTGAGGAGTGTGTGGCGCAGTGGTTGGATCTACAGCTTCAGCACCCTGGGGTTGTGGGTTCAAACCCCACCGCTGCTCCTTGTGGCCCTGGGCAAGTCACTTAATCCTCTATAGCCCCAGGTACGTTAGATAGATTGTGAGCCCACCGGGACAGAGAGGGAAAATGCTTGAGTACCTGATTGTAAAAAAACGCTTAGATAACCTTGATAGGCGGTATATAAAATCCTAATGAACTTGAAGTATGCACATTTTATACCACATTCATATCGTCTGAATACAGATCTTGCCTATCTCGGGAGAGGGGAACTTAGCAAATAAAATGAATAATCACTGGATTGTTGTTTCAACATTGTCTTGATAATGAATGTCACTGTTGGGCAACCTGGCTGGACCTCCACTTCTTATCCAAGTTACTTGAACCCGTTGTTCACCGCCGTTGCCTGGACTTCCTCTCATCTCATGCTATTCTGGATCCACTTCAGTCAGACTTTCACTCGCTGCATTCCACAGAAAGTGCCCTTACTAAAGTTTCCAATGACCTGTTCTTGGCCAGATCATTCACCCAACAGACGGAACAACTCACATCCTCCATCCTCACCAAGTTAGAACTATGGACCTCACAATTTAAATTAAAATTGAACACTGAAAAAACCAAAATCTTCCTGGCAAGCCCTACCCATAAAATAACAAACACCTCCATGAAACTGAACGGCCTAGATTATCCTATCAACCCCTCCATAAAAAATACTCGGAGTCATCCTAGATAGATGCTTAACCTTCGAAGACCATACCAATGCACAGGTCAAAAAGTGCTTCTGCACCCTCTGGAAACTTCGCACCATCAAACACCACTTCGACCACCTCTCCTTCCGCTTACTGGTCCAATCATTAATCTTAAGCATACTGGACTACTGTAATATCATATACCTAGGAGCCTATAAAAACACCATCAAACGTTTAAGAATAGTACAAAATGCCGCCGTCCGCCTCATCTTCGGCCTCAAAAAATCCGACCACGTTAGCCCCTATTACGCTAAACTCCACTGGCTGCCAGTGGAGGCAAGAATCACCTTCAAGTTCGCTTGCCTCTGCTTCAAAACCTTAGCAGGCTCTTCACCAATCTACCTATCTGAGCACCTTGAAATTGCATGCCCCTCTCGTACACGAAACACCTACCTGTTCTCCTTTCCCTCCCTGAAGGGCTGCCTCTACAAAAAATTCCTTGACCGATCTCTAGCATGCCAAGCGGGCAAATGGAACAAATGCCTCTCTACTCTCATCTCCAATTCCCCCCACTATCAAACATTCCGGAAGTTAACTAAAACCTACCTTTTTGACAAATTCCTCTGATTTATCCTCCCTCCTCCTCCTCCCTTCCCTTCTGACCTCTCCCCCCTAGACCCTTACCGCCTCATGTAACACTGCTATCTGTAACGCTGCTGTATCTAACTTAAAGCAACCACTCTGATCTGAACATATAACCTAGCTGCCAAAATAACTTCACCGTATATTTATTGTCAAAAATGTAAAGGTAACTTGACCGAATATGTATCGTCTAAAATGTAAATGTAACATTAACGAAATTGTAACATCGCTGTAAATGTACAGTCTCTTCTTCTGTTAACCGCATAGAACTTCCATGGTAATGCGGTATACAAGAATAAAGTTATTATTATTATTATCCAAAGGTCTCTACTCTATCCTCATCCTTCTCGATCTGTCTGCCGCCTTTGATACTGTTGATCACCACCTACTCCTTGATACGATGTCCTTGTTGGGATTTCAGGGTTCTACACTCTTCTGGTTCTCATCCTGTCTTTCCCACAGCCTTCCTGCTATCGATTGGTGTATCTCAAGGCTCTGTCCTGAGACCGCTCCTTTTCTCAATTTACACTTGCTCATTTGGAGCACTGATCTCCTCCCATGGCTTCCAGTATCACCTCTTTGCTAACGACTCCAAGATCAACCTCTACTGAAACCCAGACTGGAATCTCAGCCTGCCTGTCCAACATTGCCGCCTGGATGTCTCACCACCATCTAAATTTGAATATGGCTAAAACAGAGCTGTTCATCTTCCCGTCTAAACCTACCTCTCCACTTTCCTCATCAGAGGAGAAGCTTCCGCAGATGCACGCGACTTCAGGCTCCAGCTGCTTGAACAAATTAAATTAAAACGTGCCACGAAGGTAAGGGGAAGGGAGATGCTTGGACTGTGCGAGGGGTGCTGAAGGAGGCTGGAGAGAGGGAAGGGGGTGGAAAGAAACAGATGCTGAAGGGGGGGAGAGAGGAACAGATGCTGAAGGGGGTGGAAGGGATGGTGGAAAGGAACAGATGCTGGAGGGGGGAATGGAAAGGAACAGACGTTGGAGGGGGAGTGGAAAGGAACAGATGCTGGAGGGGGGAATGGAAAGGAACAGACGTTGGAGGGGGAGTGGAAAGGAACAGACGCTGGAGGGGGAGTGGAAAAGAACAGACACTGAAGGGAAATGGGGAAGAGAGAGAAGGGAGAAGATGCTGAATGGAAATGGGAAACAGAGAGTGGGGAGAAGTCGCTGAAGGGAAATGAGGAACAGAGAGTGGGAATAAGACGCTGGAAGGGAAGAAGACAGAGATGTCAGACTATGAGGGGACTGGAGGAAAGAAGATGGGTGCCAGATAAGCACTGAAAACACAGAACACAGACCCCCACACACTACCCCAGTGATCACCGACCCCCCCACCCCCATAAAAATTTTATTCACAACTTTAAATTTCAGCCTCCAGACCATCATCACCTGGCCGCCTGGCATAGGAAAGCCTAGTCGTCCAGCCCAGAGGCAGCTTAAGTCGGCTTGGGGGTGGGTTAGGGACCCATAGAGAGGAGGACCCAGGCCCATAAGCCCTTGTAATGACTGCATTGATACTTAAACATGTGCACTCCCCTGTACACCCCCAAAACCCTTTTTTACAGGCATATAAGTGGCTCCTGCAGCCATAAGTGCTATTGGGGTGGTAGATAAGTGGATCTAGGGGATTCTGGAGGTGGTTTGGGGGGCTCATCATCACCTATAAGGGAGCTATAGTGAGGAGAAGCCATGGCACCCTTTTTGTGAAGTTCACAGCAGTGCCCTGTAAGGTACCCCATTATTTAGGTGGCATGTCTGGGTGTGCAGTCCATCACTTTGCAGACCTCTCCCACGTCCAACAGGGTTTGTTCTAGGCATTTTGGACTTGGATGAAAAGTTGGACGGAAATGTGGTATAAAGATGGACGATTTAGCAGCTTGGACAATCAGATCGGCAGAACATATAATTAGACGATTTTTGAAAGTAAAAAAAAGTTTGACGTATCTTTCGAAATTGTGTCTTATGCTCTTTTTAACTTTGGACGACTTGCGAGATGGACGTAAACGGACTTAGACGTCCCTTTCGATTATGCCCCTCCACAGATCTCGGGGGTATACTGTATGTAAAAAAATCTCTCTATATGTCTATCTGTAGGAGTCATAAAAGCGTCTATATTTATCTATAAGGTTACACAGGTAAAAAAAAAAATAGTGAAGTTAAGTTGTGAAGCTAAGTACTCCATAATTGTGAACTAAGTACTTCATAGATTCTACTTTCAAAGGGAAAATACTGTTAAAATAAATTAATGAAGACCAGTATATAAGCTAAAATAAAAATAAGATGGGAAAATTTAAAAAAAATATAAATACTCATAAGATTGAAAAAGAGAACACACAAGATCAATGATAGCTTGAAACATACATCAGACTTTTAGCTGTGAGCACTTGAGATCGTTCGTAGTTCTCTATTATATTTATTTGGATATATTAACTTGTGCTTTAGCCAAAAGTTAATGCAAGTTTAGTGTGATTCACAAAAATTTAATAGGATTATTAGTATTAAAAAAAAAATATGGACCAATAATTCAGAGATACTCAGATAATCTTGCACGTTTGAATGATTCCATTTGTTCAGTAATCAGTGTAGAAGACTATATTGCAGTCTGCTCTTCGGATCTCCTTTTCCTGCTTGCCCATGAAAGTGGATTATCCCATCTTGTTTTCAGTGCACTAGTGCTCAAATGGTATTTGGCCATGACGGGACTGAGCAGTGACTCATTTTTGCACTGGTGTAACCATGACAACAGCATCCATGGGCCTGCCACTGAAAGTGAGAATGGCCATTGGGCGTTGGTGATCACATCATTACAGGTAGACATTAGAACCAATGAAGAGGAAAATTGAGTTGTTCCTCTTTCTAATTTCACCTCAGCTATCAGCATGCTGTCTGAATCTGTGGACATCCCTTTCTATCTTGGGTACCTGGGATAGAGTGTTCAAATGACCATCCTGGACTAGCTATGGACACTGATGTGTGCTGTTTGGCTAGACCAGGGGTAGGCAATTCTGGTCCTCGAGAGCCACAGGCAGGTCAGGTTTTTAGGAAATCCACAACGAACATGTACGAGACGGATTTGCACGCACTGCCTCTTTGTGATGCAAAATCTATCTCGTGCATATTTATTGTGGATATCCTGAAAACCTGACCTGCCTGTGGCTCTCGAGGACCGGAATTGCTCATCCCTGGGCTAGACCGACATGCAACGAAATGGGACCAATTAATGCCACTCTGGGAAAAACATAATACAGACATCATCGTATTCCAAATACAGATATCCTCCCCCTAGGTACCTGACAAAAAAAACTATCAAAGCTCTTTGACTAGCTCACAGTTACTTACGACAATATCTCCCCCATCCTTATTTACCTATCAATTACGGATGAGTTGTCTTACATTTAGAGGCACGGAGGCATCAATAATAATTAACCTGAATCAAAGATCTGAGGCACTTTACCAATAAAAGATGTCTCGGATGCACTCACTAGGTTAAATCAGACGGCTGCCACATCAGTCTCCACTCTTGCAAAGAACAGAATGTTCTGGAAACTTATGTTCCACTATGCCCTTACTTGAATAGAAGGGTGCAAAATGCTTTTAAAAATCCAGACAACGTTATAGACCACTACAGGTGATTGAGGCCAGCAGCGTGCCTGATTTTAAGGCCAAATGGGATCGGCACATGGGATCTATTCACAGGGCAAAGGTAGGGGAGGGACATTAAGGTGGGCAGACTAGATGGGCCTTGGGCCCTTATCTGCCGTCTATTGTTTCTATGTTTCTATAGAGAATTTTAAAATGAAACCTGGTATAATGTGTACCCATAAGGAGGAAGCCCTATCACACCTTTTCACAAAATTATAATTGTGGCACCCTTTTTGCATAAGCGGAAGCTGTGATGTTAATGTTAGCGTTCTCCCTTAGATAAGCAGCAATACAGCACTTGAGGAACGACAGAACTGATGCTTGCATTTGAGAAACGACAGAACTGATGCTTGCACTTGAGGAACAATATAATACAACTGGGTAATTAAATAAATTGAATATTGTTCCAAAGGAAATGTAGCACAAACAGCAAAAAAGGAACAATAATAGTTATTAATACAGTTTCAAAAATGGCGTTTAGAATCCAAAAGTAGAGTAAAATAACTCAGCATAGGGAAAAAACCCTTTTATAAACTTTCATAGAATCAATCATTGCACCATCTTGTTAGAATAAATGATTTTTAAATAACTTTTAAATAAGATTTCACAAAACTTTGGACTTTATTTTCACATTATGGAGATTTAAGAATTACTTATGAATCTATGAAGTTATTTAAAAATCATTTATTCTAACAAGATGGTGCAATGATTGATTCTATGAAAGTTTATAAAGGGTTTTTTCCCGATGCTGAGTTATTTTACTCTACTTTTGGATTCTAAACGCCATTTTTGAAACTGTATTAATAACTATTATTGTTCCTTTTTTGCTGTTTGTGCACTTGAGGAACGACAGAACTGATGCTTGCATTAGAATGTGAGCATAGAAGTGTGTCTGGTGTGCAAAAGGCCACTGCGGACTAATTAGGGGACTTCAGCCTAATAGTCAGAGCAGCTGCTCAAGAGCCAGGGGAGCCCTCCAGTTCAAATCCACTGCTGTGTCTTGGGATCTTGGGTAAATCGCTTGTCTCCATTGCCTTAGGTACAAACACAGACTGTGAGCCCTCAAGGGACAGAATAATACCTACCGCTGGTGAATGCATGCCACTTCTGAAAGCTTTGGGGCTTGCAGGCTGTGGAATAATAAACAAATGACAGAATGCATTTCTGTAATAGCAGAAGTCTGAAAATCCAGCTTTAATATAGGCCCAGAGCTATGAAACATTGCCCTAGAGCAGTGTTCTTCAACCACCGGTCCATGGACCAGTGCCGGTCCACAGAAATTTCCTGCCGGTGCACAGGGCCAGCACGTGCATCAGGCCCAAAACAGGTCCACAGTGCTATCGATGAGGCGTTATCTTCGAGCCAGCTCCCTCTTCCCTAACTGATTCAGTGCACAAAGCCACGGGCAGTGGCTCCTACGGGCATCCTGCGCCTGAACCGGAAGCCTTCTCTCTGACGTCGTAACGTTAGAGGGAAGGCTTCCAGATGAGGCACGGGACGTGCAAGGTGCAATTAGTACTATTATGGGGGCGGGGTCTGGGGTGGAGATTGGGTAGAGATGGGCGGGGTCTGGACCACGACTTAGTCCAGTGTTCTTCAACCGCCGGTCCACAGAATAATTCTTTTATTTCTGCCGGTCCATAGGTGGAAAAAGGTTGAAAAACACTGCCCTAGAGAACAAATAGCCTCTGCCATTGGAGTTTGGTTTATTTTTGGTCCTTTCCTGCAAGTTCCAGCATGTCCAGGATGAAGCATTCCAAAAAAACACATGGATCAGTAGGGATTCTGAAGGCCTAAGTACCAGTACTGACATTTATTTATTAATTCAATTTTCTCTACTGTTCTCCCAGAGGAGTTCAGAATGGTTTGCATGAATTAATTCAGGTACTCAAGCATTTTTCCCTGTCTGTCCTGGTGGGCTCACAATCTCTCTAATAAACCTGGGGCAATGGGGGGATTAAGTGACTTGCCCAGGGTCACAAGGAACAGCGTGGGTTTGAACCCGCAACCTCAAGGTGCTGAGGCTGTAGCTTTAACCACTGAGCCATTCTGGAAGTCAAAGTGTAGTAAAAGTGAGCCAAGTAAAGGACAATCAAGCCATTGTGACATCACTGATGAGGTTGGCTCTCAGGCATTGGTGGAAGGAGGCATTATGACATCACAATATTAGCTCTGCTTATCAGAGGCTGAAGCTTTTCACACTGTTCACTCATTCATTCAATTTTCTATACTACTGTTCTCCCAGGGGAGTTCAGAACAGTTTACATGAATTTATTCAGGTACTCCAGCATTTTTCCCTGTCTGTCCTGGTGGGCTCACAATCTGTCTAATATACCTGGGGCAATGGGGGGGTTAAGTGACTTGCCCAGGGTCACAAGGAGCAGTGTGGGTTTGGACCAACAACCTTGGAGTGCTGAGGCTGTAGCTTTAACCACCGCGCCTTCAACATAGGTCCTGGTTTCATAACCTATATCTATAGGTATCAGCACTGCATAAGGGCCAGGATTTACAAAATTAGACACCCATAAAGAGACAGTTAAGGCATCAAGTGAAATGTTGAAATTATAAGGTGGTGGTAAATCCCAGAGAGCTATACACCCCCCTCGATACTACTGCACACTTCGGGCCAGATTCTGTAAAGGACGTCTAGAAGATGTTTAGACATCCAGCAGCACCACGCTGAGTGCAATTCTGTAATGCAGAGACACACTATAGAGAATTGCATTCAGCGGTGCCTATATTGTTAGATGTCCTTTACAGACTCACCTTTTAGGTGTTACAAGGACGTCCTCGTAACGCCTATAACATTATCGTATGTTAGTGTTATGATGTCATTAGAATGGCAAGGTTCATAGACAACCCCGCGAAAGACAAAGGTGTGCGCCGACAACTGAGCGCAAGACGGAGGCGCACGCTGAAGAAAAGTACAGTTTTTAGGGGCTTCGACGGGGGGTTTTGCTGGGGAACCCCGCAGTTTACTTAGTAGAGATCGCGCCGGTGTTGTGGGGGGTTTGTAACCCTCCACATTTTACTGTAAACTTAACTTTTTCCCTAAAAACAGGGAAAAAGTGAAGTTTTCAGAAAAATGTGGGGGGTTACAACCCCCCACACCCCCACAACGCACCCACAATGTGGCGCGATCTCTACTAAGTAAAGTGGGGGGGGGGTTCCCCCACGCCCCCCCATGCCCCCCCGTCGGAGCCGTAAAAACTGTAATTTTCTACGGCGCGCACCTCCGCGCTGCGCTCAATTGTCTGCATGCGCCTTTGTCCCGGCGTGCTTTTGACCTGACACCGAATGGCAATTATTTTTTAAGTTCCAAAATTTTATTAAATTTTATATATTAAACATACATTTCAGCAGGTGAGAATATAAATTTTAACAAATCTGTTCACAATCAATATCGTCACAATGCAAAGGATATTCTTAAAACTTCTAAGAAATGCTATCCTCAAACCCACCCATCGGCAATTTTATGCTCTTTTTTTAAAAATTTACATTAAAATTGTATGCAGTAAAATGCTGGCACCACTATTACTATTCATTTATCTTTTAATTATTTATATACTAATTACTTCCTAGAGGACACTCATTGAAGTTTTAGGGAAATACTTTTAAAACCAATAGGAGGAAAAAAAAAATTTCACTCAGAGAATAGTTAAGCTCTGGAATGAATTGCCAGAGGTTGAGGTAAGAGCGGATAGCGTAGCTGGTTTTAAGAAGGGTTTGGACAAGTTCCTGGAGGAACTGTTATTGAGAAAGACACGGGGGAAGCCACTGCTTGTCCTGGATCGGTAGCCTGGAATGTTGCTACTTTTTGAAATTCTAGAATCTTGTTACTTTCTGGGATTCCGGAATCTTGCTATTCTTTGGGATTCTGTATGGAATGTTGCCATAGGTTTTGGCCAGAGACTAGTGACCTGGATTGGCCACCATGAGAACGGGCTACTGGGCTTGATGGACCATTGGTCTGACCCAGAAAGGCTATTCTTATGGGCTAGATCAGGGGTAGGCAATTCCGGTCCTCGAGAGCTGGAGCCAGGTCAGGTTTTCAGGATATCCACAATAAATATGCATGAGATAGATTTGCATCTCAAGGAGGCAGTGCATGCAAATCCATCTCATACATATTCATGGTAGAGATCCTGAAAACCTGACCTGGCTCCAGCTCTCAAGGACCAGAATTGCCTACCCCTGGGCTAGATAAACCTTCGGTCTGACACAGTATGGCGGTTCTTATGTGGTATTTACATTTAGCTCCTTTATCATATTTTGCTTCTGCTCTGGTTGCCCAGGGTCAAAAGGAGCAGTGGGGAATTTGAACCAAGAACCTCAGGGTACTAAGGCTGTAGCTCTAACTGCGCCACACACTTATCCTCTTGATTCACAAGCAGTTATTTCTCTAGGATAAATATAAAACATGCACCTTCAACATTTGTCCAGGTCCTCTGCTGTTTTCTAAAAAAACTCTTTTGGCCTCTGTGTTCCTCAATCAAAGCACATGAAAAAAAAATAAAAATATATATATATATATATTGTATACTAAATCTTCTACTTTTTGGTGTAAAGAGGACTCCTTTGCAAAACCAGGGCATTATTCGGGTGCGAGTTAGGTGGACGTGACTTAGGTGTCCCTAGGTGTGCGAAAGGCGTCTGCATATAGGTGAATGGGGCATCTATTTTGGGGGGGGGTATAGAGGACTCCAGTTTGATATTACATTCAAAAGATGTTTAATAATGCATTACTTAAGCAAAGCACATGAAAAATATATATACAGTTTATATTGCATGCTAAACCTATTTTGGAGGGTAAAGAGGACTCCTCTTTGATAATAATAGAAAAAGATGTTTAATAATGCATTACTCAAGCAAAGCACATGAAATATATACTACATTACATTAGTGACCTTTATTCCGCCATTACCTTGCGGTTCAAGGCGGATTACATAAGAGGTTATCTGGACACTTTTTTTCCAGTGAGTAAGGAGGCAGATCGTGTTAAAAACAAATTGACATATATGTATGGAAAAATACAAAACTGGATGAGGCATAATCAGTTCTAACGGTGAATTTGCAAAAGACAGAAGTGTTGTTTGTAGGGAACGATACGGCTCACTTTTGAATGTAGAAGAACTGGGAGGGTGTAGATGGGCTGGAGTCAGTCTTAACAGAGATTTCGGCAGTTGGAACCAAAGCACAGTACAGGGTAAAGCTTTGGATTCTTGCCCAGAAATAGCTAAGAAGAAAAAATTTAAAAATTAAATTGAATCAGGTTGGGCAGACTGGATGGACCATTCGGGTCTTTATCTGCCGTCATCTACTATGTTACTATGTGAAATTTACAATTTTCTCACATATGAGAATATTGGAGGTATTTCTGGATGCAAGACATAGGGCTCCTTTTACTAAGCTGCGCTAGCGGTTTTAGCGCACGCCAGACGCTAATGCCACCATTGAGCTGGCGTTAGTTATTAGCACGTAGCGCGGGGTTAGCGTACACAGCAATATAGAACATAAGAACATAGGAATTTGCCTCCGCTGGGTCAGACCAAAGGTCCATCGCGCCCAGCAGTCCGCACCCATGGCGGCCTTTCAGGTCCATGACCTGTCAGGTTATCATGATTTAGCCCTATAGCCCCCTTGTTTTTATCAATACTCTTTCCATACTAATATCTACCCCTATCTGTATCCCTCAATCCTCCTATCCTTCAGGAATCCATCCAATCCCTCTTTGAATCCCCGTAGCATACTCTGCCCGACCACTTCCTCCGGGAGCGCGTTCCATGTGTCCACCACCCTCTGTGTGAAGAAGAACCTCCTGGCATTGGTTCTAAACTTGTCCCCTTCCAGTTTCTCTGAGTGCCCTCTTGTGCCTGTGGTTCCCCATAGTTTGAAGAATCTTTCCTTGTCTACCTTCTCCATGCCTTTCATGATCTTGAAAGTTTCTATCATGTCTCCCCTGAGCCTCCTCTTTTCCAGGGAGAAGAGCCCCAGCTTGTCCAGCCTGTCAGCGTATGAACAGTCCTCCATACCATTTATCATTTTCGTAGCTCTTCTCTGGACCTTCTCAAGTCTTGCCATGTCTTTCTTGAGGTACGGCGACCAATATTGGACGCAGTGCTCCAGATGCGGGCGCACCATTGCACGATACAGTGGCAAGATGACTTCCTTCGTCCTGGTTGTAATTCCCTTCTTAATGATGCCCAGCATTCTGTTTGCTTTCTTCGAGGCCGCTGCATGATGATTTCATGGTTGTATCCACCAGCACACCCAAGTCTTTTTCAAGATTACTCTCCCCCAGCACTAGCACACCTTAGTAAAAGGAGTCCGCAGTATGCAGGTCCATATATTGCAGGTGATTAAGGGGCTTTTTTTTTTTCAACTGCGAGGATTGTCTAGAGCAGTCTCCCGCAAACTTTCTCGAGCCGCGACACACTAAAGGCAGCGGCCGCTGTTCGAGGCACCCGGAAGTGCGCAGATGCCGCCGTGATGACATCGCGCGCATGTGGGATGTCATCATGTCGATGGCTGCGTATGTGCGAAGGCCCCCCCCAGAAGGGCCCTGAGGCGCCAGTGGGGGGCGCTAGCAGGGAAGAGGGCCGGATAGGAGAGGCACTTGTGCCCGCTGATTGTCTACTGGATGTGCCTTTTGCGGCGAGAGGCACATCCTGCAGGCAGTCAGCTGGCTGCGGCGCCTCTCCTCCTCCCCAGTGTGCCGCGGCACACCTGAAATTTCAGTTTGAGATACACTGGTCTAGAGTCAAACCTATGACGGCTCTGTCCGATTTTCAGACAGTACTACAGAGCCTGACGATTACACAGTTAGATTTCTGTACTGCATTGCTTTTAGGGATCGTAAAATACAGAATGAAGGCATAGCAGGTTGTGCAAAATACGGCAGCACGACTGATTTCGGGGGGTATCTCGGTGTGCGCATGTTTCGCCAACGTTAAAACAATTGCCGATGGGAGTTCAGGATTGAATATAAAGTTCTGACAATTGTGCATCAAATAATCTTGGATTTGGATTTGGAATTTAACACAGGCACTGAGTGGGTCTCTTTCAAGACGTCCTCTAAGACAGTGGTTCCCAACCCTATCCTGGAGGACCATCAGGCCAATCGGGTTTTCAGGCTAGACCTAATGAATATGCATGGTGCATATTTCCATGCCTCTCACTTCCTCATGCATATTCATTAGAGCTAGCCTGAAAACACGATTGGCCTGGTGGTCCTCCAGGACAGGGTTGGGAACCACTGCTCTGAAACAGCGACGAGACTGACAGTGGAGCCAGCTGGAGAGACTCATTCTAAGTCACAGGGATCACAAAGTCCTTCCTTGAGGGCCGCAATCCAGTCGGGTTTTCAGGATTTCCCCAATGAATATGCATTGAAAGCAGCGAATGCACATAGATCTCATGCATATTCACTGGGGAAATCCTGAAAACCCGAATGGATTGCGGCCCTCAAGGAGGGACTTTGAGACCCCTGTTCTAAGAGAACACAGGCAACAGCAATATAGGTTGAGGCTCCACAATTATGGAATCGTTTGCCAGGTTATCTAAAATTGGGTAAGGAGTTGAAATCTTTCAAAAAGGAATTCCTATGAGCATTGGAGCTGTTACCGTGGTGGCCGGTGCTAAAAAAATGCTAGCGCGGCTTTGGAAAGGAAGGGGTTATTTGTGCAAGCATCTTTTTTTAGAGCAAAATGTTTATGCAAGACTAGTTTTGTTTTCTTGTGAAGATTAGGTGTAACATTTTGTGCTTGCTTTATTGTAAACTGCTTAGGCCATAAGCGGAAAAGACATTTTAAAAACAAACAAATAAATATCGCAACCCCATGAGTGTTACTTCTCTTATTACTATATAATGCTGAAAGGTGTACTCAGCGCTGTACATTATGACATTTAATAGACAGTCCCTGTTCGGAAGAGCTTACGGTCTAACTTGGACAGACAGTGACATATGGGGCTGCAGATGCAGAACCCAAGGTGAGAGGAGTTAGGAGTCGAAAGCACTCTCAAAGAGGTAGGCTGACATTTATAGACGGTCCCTGCTCTGAAGAGCTTACAATCTAACTTGGACAGACAGACATGACATATAGGTTGGGGGATGCAGAACCCAAGGTGAGAGGAGTTAGGAGTCAAAAGCACTCTCAAAGAGGTGGGCTGACATTTATAGACGGTCCCTGCTCTGAAGAGCTTACAATCTAACTTGGACAGGCAGTAACATATGAGGTTGGGGATGTAGAACACAAGGTCAAAGGAGTTAGGAGTTGAAAACACTTTCAAAGAGGTGGGCTGACATTTATAGACGGTCCCTGCTCTGAAGAGCTTACAATCTAACTTGGACAGGCAGTAACATATGAGGTTGGGGATGCAGAACACAAGGTCAAAGGAGTTAGGAGTTGAAAACACTTTCAAAGAGGTGGGCTGACATTTATAGACGGTCCCTTCTCTGAAGAGCTTACAATCTAACTTGGACAGACAGACATGACATATAGGTTGGGGGATGCAGAACCCAAGGTGAGAGGAGTTAGGAGTCAAAAGCACTCTCAAAGAGATGGGCTGACATTTATAGACAGTCCCTTCTCTGAAGAGCTTACAATCTAACTTGGACAGACAGACATGACATATAGGTTGGGGGATGCAGAACCCAAGGTGAGAGGAGTTAGGAGTCAAAAGCACTCTCAAAGAGATGGGCTGACATTTATAGACGGTCCCTGCTCTGAAGAGCTTACAATCTAACTTGGACAGACAGACATGACATATAGGTTGGGGGATGCAGAACCCAAGGTGAGAGGAGATAGGAGTCAAAAGCACTCTCAAAGAGGTGGGCTGACATTTATAGACGGTCCCTGCTCTGAAGAGCTTACAATCTAACTTGGATAGACAGACACGACATATAGGGTTGGGGGATGCAGAACCCAAGGTGAGAGGAGTCGAAAGCACTCAAAGAGGTGGGCTTTTTACTTAGACTTGAATACTGCCATCAACGGAGCACGCCGTAGGAGTGTTAACTGTAACCCGATATAATGTCATAATGTAACACTGTGAATGTTAACTTGTAACCCGTTCTGAGCTCTTCGGGGTGGACGGGATATACAGGGTGTCCCAAAAGTCACTACACACTTTTATTTCTATTTCGTTCCGGGTATCATTCGCAGAGACTTGAGGCCATTAGCAAAAGAATAAGCCCCCGTAAACTGGCTCAGCTTGAGGAAAGAATGCGCGCAGCCTGCAGCGAGGTCGGGGAAGAGGTGCTGGAAAATGTCGGAGAGGCTTGCGTCCGAAGGTGGCTGAAAGTTATCGAAAATGGAGGCGTTGGAACGTGATGGCAAGGCTAGCAAGTCAAACTGCAACGACTCTTTTGTCGACGCTAAGGATAAACCCATGGCTCCTTTTACTAAGGGGCGCTAGCGTTTTTAGCACCCGCACAAGATGAGTGCACGCTATAGCGTGCGCTAGCCGAAAAATTACCGCCAGCTTCAAAGGGGGCGGTAGCGGCTAGCGTGCACAGCATTTAAGCACGCGCTGTTTTGTGTGTTAAGGAGCCCTCGGTTTCTTGCGTAATTTTTAAGAATTTATTAAAAGTGTGTAGTGACTTTTGGGACACCCTCTACATCGAAATGAATAAATGTTCTCCAATGCTGCCTATGAGGTATTCATAGTATATGACTGTTTTACAGTGCTGATAAATGTCTGCATTTCTGACACTGTATAATGTTAATCCTATTACTAGGTTTCAATTTGCCATTTCTAGGCTCACCTCGATAATTGTATTTATGCTCCTAGTTGGTCAAAAATGACAAAGTCTAGGGGACACTCGATGAAGTTACAGGGAAATACTTTAAAACCAATAAGAGGAATTTTTTTTTCACACAGAGAACAGTTAAGCTCTGGAACGCATTGCCAGAGGATGTGGTAAGAGAGGGTAGCGTAGCTGGTTTTAAGAAAGGTTTGGACAAGTTCCTGGAGGAAAAGTCCATAGTCTGTTATTGAGAAAGACATGGGGGAAGCCACTGCTTGCCCTGGATCGGTAGCATGGAATGTTGCTACTCCTTGGGATTCTGTATGGAATGTTGCTACTCTGGGGATTCCGGAATCTTGCTATTCTTTGAGATTCTCTATGGAATGTTGCTAAACCTTGGGTTTTGGCCAGGTACTAGTGACCTGGATTGGCCACCGTGAGTACGGACTACTGGGCTTGATGGACCATTGGTCTGACCCAGTACGGCTATTCTTATGTTCTTAACAAAGTTGTATATTTTATATTAAACTGCACCAATTATATCCTGTCTTGGGTGAACCTCTTCATAAAGGTAGCTAATAAATTCCTATAAATATCTGTACAAACAGCAGCTTTCTAAAAAAAAAAAAAAATCTATCTACTTGCATTGGTCATTTACAGCATACAGTGATACCTTGGAATCCGAACGCCCCAGGACTCGAACAACTTGGAATCCGAACTAAAAATTCAAGCAGATTTTGCCCCAGAATCCGAACTCTGCTTTGGAATATTTGTTAATATTTTACCTTAAAATCCAGTGTATTTCCTGTTAAAATTTGAGTTTATGGGACCCAGGAACGGATTCATCCAGTTTCTATTATTTTCAATGGGAAAAATTGTCTTGGAACTCGAACGGGGTTCTGGAACGGATTAAGTTTGGATTCTAAGGTATCACTGTATGTACATACCATTAAAAGACATACAGGCCTTCTAAAATGACCTCTACCGTCTCCTTCACAGTTTACCAAGGTTTTTCCCTTTAGACACAGAAATGGCAAAAAAGCAGCAGTAAATCAAGACCTCAGCTTGCAATGGCCTTAAGAGACTGTCAGTCCTGCACTGATTTGTTTTCCGCTGTATAGGCTTACTGTTTTTCTTAGGTATGTGAAACCCTCGTGTTATAACTTTATTTTTCACTTATTGAGCTTCACATAAGTTTGTTTTTTTTTAAATTTCTTACCCGTCATCTTCATTTTCTCTAAAACGAAATGTGCAGTTATGCAACTGTATCTGATTTCTCTATCCGGTTGCAATGGGCACCTCTGCGTCGATATGAAAACGTTAGACAATGAAAAATAAACAACCTGAGGTTTTGAAGAGAATGGACGGTTTAAAAGAAATCGTTAACTTGTGGTCTTGTAAAAAAAAAAATTCCGCAGGGGAAAGCAACAAGAAATAAACCCCTGATAATCAGCCCTTCTATATCTTGGAAAAGAGACGGCTGAGGGGAAGATATGACTGAAGTCTACAAAATCCTGAGTGGAATAGAACAGGTACAAGTGGATCGATTTTTCACTTTGTCAAAAATGACAAAGACTAGGGGACACTCGATGAAGTTATAAGGAAATACTTTTAAAACCAATAGGAGGAATTTGTTTTTTCACTCAGAGAACAGTTAAGCTCTGGAATGTGTTGCCAGAAGTTGTGGTAAGAGCGGATAGCGTAGCTGGTTTTAAGAAAGGTTTGGACAAGTTCCTGGAGGAAAAGTCCATACTCTGTTATTGAGACAAATACGGGGGAAGCCACTGCTTGCCCTGGATCGGTAGCATGGAATGTTGTCACTCTTTCAAATTCTGCATAGAACATAAGAACATAAGAAGTTGCCTCCACTGGGTCAGACCAGAGGTCCATCTCGCCCAGCGGTCCGCTCCCGCGGTGGCCCATCAGGTCCGCGACCTGTGAAGTGGTTTCTGACCACTTCTATAACCTACCTCAAGTTCTATCTGTACCCCTCTATCCCCTTTTCCTCCAGGAACCTATCCAAACCCTCCTTGAACCCTTGTACAGAGTTCTGGCCTATCACTTCCTCCGGAAGCGCGTTCCATGTGTCCACCACCCTCTGGGTAAAAAAGAACTTCCTAGCATTTGTTCTAAACCTGTCCCCCTTCAATTTCTCCGAGTGACCCCTAGTGTTTGTGGCTCCCCTCAGTTTGAAGAATCTGTCCTTGTCCACTTTCTCTATGCCCTTCAGGATTTTGAAGGTTTCTATCATGTCCCCTCTAAGTCTCCTCTTCTCCAGGGAGAACAGCCCCAGCATTTTTAACCTGTCGGCGTATGAAAAATTTTCCATACCTCTTATCAGTTTAGTCGCCCTCCTCTGCACTCCCTCGAGTACCGCCATGTCCTTCTTGAGGTACGGCGACCAGTATTGAACACAGTACTCCAGGTGCGGGCGCACCATTGCGCGATACAGCGGCATGATGACCTCCTTCGTCCTGGTCGTGATACCTTTTTTGACGATGCCCAGCATTCTGTTTGCTTTCTTTGAGGCTGTCGCACACTGCGCCGATGGTTTCAGTGATGTGTCGACTATCACCCCCAGGTCCCTTTCAAGGTTACTCACCCCTAGCAGTGTTCCCCCCATTTTGTAGCTGAACATCGGGTTCTTTTTCCCTACATGCATGACCTTGCATTTCTCTACGTTAAAATTCATTTGCCACTTTTTTGCCCAGTCTTCCAGTCTCGTTAGGTCCCTTTGCAGGTCTTCACAGTCTTCCGTGTTTCTAACCCTGCTGTAGAGTTTGGTGTCATCAGCAAATTTGATAACCTCACATTTTGACCCCATCTCCAGATCATTAATAAATATATTGAACAGTAGAGGTCCCAGCACCGACCCCTGTGGAACTCCGCTCGTGACCCATTGCCAGTCTGAGTATTGGCCCTTTACTCCAACCCTCTGTTTCCTGCCTGCCAACCAGTGTTTGATCCATCGATAGATATCCCCTTGCACCCCGTGGTTCCACAGCTTTTTAAGTAGCCGCTCATGGGGTACCTTGTCGAAGGCTTTTTGGAAGTCAAGGTAAATAATGTCTATGGATTCCCCCTTATCCATCTGGCTGTTTATTCCCTCAAAGAAGTACAGCAAGTTCGTGAGGCACGACCTTCCCTTGCAGAAGCCATGCTGGCTCACCTTCAGTTGTCCATTGTTTTCTATGTGTTCGCAGATTGTGTCCTTTACCATTGCTTCCATCATCTTTCCCGGAACCGAGGTCAAGCTCACAGGCCTGTAGTTTCCCGGGTCACCTCTTGATCCCTTCTTAAAGATGGGCGTGACATTTGCTATTTTCCAGTCCTCTGGGATCTCCCCAGTTTTTAGGGAGAGGTTACATATTTGGCGAAGTGACTCTGCTATTTCATTTCTCAGTTCTTTTAGCACCCTTGGGTGGATGCCGTCCGGGCCCGGTGATTTGTCACTCTTCAGTCTGTCTATCTGTCTGAGGACATCCTCTTTGCTTACCTCTAGTTGTACCAGCCTTTCGTCGTGTTCTCCGTTTATAATCACCTCGGGTTCTGGGATATTGGATGTGTCCTCTCTGGTGAAGACCGACGAGAAGAATTTGTTTAACCTTTCAGCTATCTCTTTTTTCCTCTTTATCGCTCCTTTCCTGTCTCCGTCGTTCCAGTGGTCCCACTTCCTCTCTGGCTGGTTGTTTTCCTTTCACATACCTGAAGAAGGGTTTGAAGTTTTCTGCTTCTCCTGCCAGTTTTTCCTCATATTCACTCTTTGCTTTCCTGACCTCTCGATGGCATTTTTTCTGGTGTCTTTTGTGCTCTTCCTGGTTTTCCTTTGTTGGTTCCTTTTTCCATTTCTTGAAGGATGATTTCTTGTCACTTATCGCCTTTTTAACTGCAGTTGTTATCCATGCTGGGTTACTAGTTCGATTTTTTTTGCACCCTTTCCTGAACCTTGGGACGCACAGGTCTTGTGCCTCGAGCACTGTGCCTTTAAGCAGTGTCCAGGCTTCCTTTACGGTCATCACCTTCCCTGAGCTGTTGCTGAGCTTTTTTCCTACCATTTTCCTCATGTCCTTGTAGTTTCCTTTTCTGAAGTTGAGTGCTGTCGTTGTGGTTCTTTTCACCTTTGATGTTCCCATGTTTAATTTGTACTGAATCATGTTGTGATCGCTGTTCCCTAATGGTGCTAGTACCACCACTTCCTTTGCGGGTCCCTCTAGCCCGTTGAGGATTAGGTCCAGAGTGGCATCCCCTTGCGTTGGTTCCGTGACCAGCTGCTCCATGAAACAGTCCTTTATTGCCTCTAGGAATTTAGTTTCTCTCGTGCAATTTTGACGTGCCCAATGTCCCAGTCTATTCCCGGATAGTTGAAATCCCCCATAACCACCACCCTTCCACTTTTGCACACCTGCCTCAGTTCGGCCTCCAGGTCCAGGTCGTTTGCTTCTGGCTGTCCTGGAGGGCGATAGTACAGTCCTAACTTGATGTCAGCTCCTTTCCCTCCTGTCAGCTTAACCCATAGTGACTCCAGACTGTCTGCCTTTATTGGTGTTTCTGTTCTGGATGAAGGAATGGAGTCCTTTATGTACAGTGCTATTCCTCCTCCCTTCTTGTGTGCCCTGTCCCTCCTGTAGAGTTTGTACCCCTGTAGGGCCACATCCCATTTGTTGTCCTCTGACCACCATGTCTCTGTGATTCCTATTATGTCTAGGTCCTTATTTCTGGCTATAACTTCTAGCTCCCCCATTTTAGTCCTTAGGCTCCTAGCATTTGTATATAGGCAATTTAAGTCCCGGTTTGTTACCTTTCCTTTTGGATCTACTCTTGATTTGATGCTCCTGTTGGTCTCCCCACGGGCTGCCTCCTGCGGTGTGTCTATCCCGTCCTCTGCCCGCTTCTTTGTTCTTTGATAGCCCTCTGGTTCCGGCTGTTTCCTCCTTGTCTTGCTCTTTAGCTCTATTTGCCTCACGGGTCCCTGTACTGCATCTTTGGGTTTATGACCATAAAGTGTCCATTTTGTCTCTAGTCCACTGTCGCCATTTCCTGTTTCAGTATCCTTGCTCGATACTGTGGTCCGATGTGTCGAGGTCAGATCGACTATCGGCTTTCCCCTTGTTATCAGTTAAAGTCATGTCTATGCAGGTCTGAATGTTACGTGCCAGCATCCTCGTCCCAGCCGTGCTCAAATGCAATCCGTCTCTCCTGTAGAGCTTGTTTTTTCCCCAGGAAGGTTGACCAGTTCCTTACAAAGAGGAAACCCTCCTCATCACACCATCGCCTCAGCCATCCGTTTGTTGCTTGCAGCTCAGTCTGCCTCCTCGCATCTGCCCTCGGTACTGGCAGGATCTCTGAAAAGGCTATCTTCCCTGTCCTCAGCTTCAGCTTCCTCCCCAGGATCTTAAAATGTTCGGTCAGTGTAGTCATGTTGAAATTCCTTCTGCTGACGTCATTTGTTCCGACGTGGATTATCACTGCTGTTTCCTCTGTCTCAGCTCTCTCCATGATTCTCTCGATTCTGTCGGAGATGTCCTTTGTCCTCGCCCCTGGGAGACATGTCACTAGGCGATCCGCTCTGCCTCCTGCTATGTGACTGTCCACCTCTCTCAGGATTGAGTCTCCCACCACGATAGCAGATTTCCCTCTCCTCAGCTTCCTCCTGGGTCTCAGGTCTGTGTCGATGATTGGGTCCTCCAATCCTTCCTTCTCCTGGTTGGTTCCTCCGCAAGGCTCCTCTCTCTCGGCTCCTGGTGGGTCCTGGTGGGTCCTGATGGCTCCTGGCGGGTCCTGTCCTCCATCTGTTTGCTCCCTTATGAAGAACGGGTGGTCCTGTGTTTCTACCATCTTGCAGGCCTCCTCGATGAATCTTTCGAGCTCTCTGACCTGTTCGTTGATGTGGTTTTCTCTGGTGATGTCCTCAGTTGGTTCAAAATCCCTTGGTTCCTCTATGGATCGGAGTCCCTCTAGCTCCTGTACTTTGATCTGCAGTCTCCCGACCTCCTTCTTCAGGCTAGCCAGTTCCTGACATCGACTGCATATGTAGGCCTGCCTCCCGGAAGGGAGGTAGTCATACATGTGACAATCAATGCAGTATACTGGAAAGCTTCGCTGGCCTTCTGCTGCCTCTATTATTCCTTCCTTGTGACTAAAGTTCCTTGGTGCGCTAGAGTGTGCCCGATGTGTAGCTAGGTGGAGAAGTAGAGAGAGAAGAAATAATGAGTATAGAAGAAAGAAAATTTTTTATTTTTTTTTAGTTATTTAAGAAGATTGAAGATTGAATTTGCTGCTGAGCAGCCTGGACTCCTGGCTCCTTCTCTCGGCTCCTTCGCAAAGGCGCCCTCGCTAAGGCGAGCGCCTTTGCCGCTCGCCTTCGCCACGCGCCGAACGGCCGCGTGCCGTTGGCTCGCCCCCTTTTAAGGGGAAGCCTGGGCACTGAAGCGACCTCTGACGCGGTGGGGGTGGGCAGAGCCTACTCTCGCCGCTACCCCGATCAGTCTTCCACCCCTCCTGGCTGGATCCTGTCCTCTGCCTTGCTGCCCTTGTGTCTCCTCTCAGCCCTGGCTATCTCCCTTCTGCCTCCCGATCCTGTAAGTAAAGAAACAAGCAAGTTAGAACGCCGCCATTCTTAGGATTCTGAATGGAATGTTGCTACACCTTTGGTTTTGGCCAGGTACTAGTGACCTGGATTGGCCTCCGTGAGAACAGGCTACTGGGCTAGATGGACCCTTGGTCTAACACGGTATTTCTTATGCTCTTACGTGTGCCAAGTATAGGTCAATCAAGCCATTGTGACATCACTGATGAGGTTGGCTCTGAGGCACTGTGGAATGAGGCATTATGACATCACAATCTCAGCTCTGGAACGTTGCTCTCACTGGGGTTCCGGAATCTTGAGATGCTGGAATGTTGTTACTCCTTGGGTTTTGGCCAGGTACTAGGGACCTGGATTTGCCACCGTGAGAACGGGCTACTGGGCTAGATGGACCTTTGGTCTGACCCAGTAAGGCAGGGGTGTCCAATGTCGGTCCTCGAGGGCCGCAATCCAGTCGGGTTTCAGGATTTCCCAATGAATATGCATGAGATTTATTTGCATGCACTGCTTTCATTGTATGCTAATAGATCTCATACATATTCATTGGGGAAATCCTGAAAACCCGACTGGATTGCGGCCCTCGAGGACCGACATTGGACACCCCTGCAATAAGGCTATCCTTATGTTCTAATTAAACTCTGCAATTTGTTGCTAGAGAATGTGATGAAAGCAGTTAGCTCAGCAGAATTAAAAAAAAATATTTGGACAAGTTCTTCAAACAGAAGTCTATAAGGCATTTTTAAGATGGATTGCTGTGGTGGTGAGAACTAATATTTGGCCACGCTATGCAGATGTATGAGTCGCCCAACGCAATTTAACCAGGTAGGACTCTGTATGGTGATTAAAGCCACCCATTAAAGGCTATGCTTGTATAATTCCATCGGACACAACTTCTTGTTTCATGAAGATGCAGAACTACTGATGAATAATGTTATATGTGGCTATGTCTATTTGCATAGAGCATGACATGTATTGGAGGGTTTTTGATTTTGTACCCCCACTATGGGGGTGGTTGTATTTTGTTTTAGTTCATAACATTTTATAAAAATTTTGTAAATTAATACATATGTAACAGTAATATTTACAACGCAGTAAAAGGGATAATACTGTAAAAAATCAATTTATGAAACAAAACAAAATAAATCCAAGTTTTATTTATTTATTTCGATTTCTATCCCGTTCTCCCAGAAGCTCAGAACGGGTTACAAGTAGACATTCCCAATCGTTTGAAGACAGACTAGTCGTGAAAACAAATAGGTTCCAGTAGACAATCACGGAGCTTATTCTAGAGACCAGACTGGTCATAGCGAAGAGCACTAGAAGTCTATTGAGGAGGCAGTTTTTAATGGCCCGATTGGCGGAAGAGGAAGGTCTTTACGGCTCTGCGGAAGGTCATTAGTGAGTCTAGTGACCTGATCTGTGTGGGTAGTCGGTTCCACAGCTGAGGTAGGAAATGGCTGTAGGATCTTTTGCACGCTGTACTCATTCGGTGGGATCCTCCTGCTTTGGAGCGGAGGGGGCGGTTAGGGATGTATAGGCGTAGCTTGGATGCTATGTAGGCTGGGTTTTTTGGGTAGAATCTCTTCTGTGTCATGACCAAGGCTTTGAAGATGCATCACTTTTTGACTGGTAACCAGTGAGCTGCATAGAGCGCTGGAGTAATGGGGTAATGGTAGCTGAGGATGAATGTCACAATATCAAAGCAAAATACATTCAAAATATAGCTGGTGAGAGGGATAAACATTATACATCAAATATATTAAGTGAAGAAAAAGGCCTCAGAGTCACACAAGATAAGTGAGAGAGCATATCCGGGAGACAATCTAACTTCAATTCTAAATGTCCACTTAGCGGATTCCCAACAAGGGCCCCTGTTTCGCAAAAAGCTTCATCAGGGAACCGCTAGAAAAAAAAGACAAAAAGAGTCTCTCAGAAGGATTCCAATAAGGGAAAATGAAAATAATTTAAACTATTAGCTGTAAACATACCTTATGATCGAGCTTTAGCACTTCAAATACTCCTAAAACAAAATGGCTCCTCGGCGTTCCAGGTGTTATGTTCTCAACGTCTCGTCACATCAACATGACATCAGCTTCAATCACACACTGCCAATGTTAGCAAATTCCTTGCCTATTTCAGAGAATATGAAATTCGCTCGTTATTGGATAGTAAAAAAAAATTCAATAGAATTTTCATCAAAAGAAAGTTTAAACCCGTGGAGGGGCATAATCGAAAGGAACGTGTAAGTCCGTTTTCGTCCAAGTCGCAAGCCGTCCAAAGTAAAAAAATAGCTTAGGACACATTTTCAAAAAATATGTCCAAATTTTTTTCATTTCGAAAATCGTCTAACTATACGTCCTGCTGATCTGATTGTCCAAGTCGCTAAATCGTCCATCTTTATACCACATTTTCGTCCAACTTTTCACTCAAGTCAAAAACGCCTAGAACAAGCCCTGTTGGACGTAGGAGGGGTCTGCAAAGTGATGGACTGAACACCCAGACATGCCACCTAAATAGTGGGGGTACCGCTCTGAACTTCACAAAAAGGGTACCATGTCATCATCTCACTACAGCTCCTTATAGGTCATGATGAGCCCCCAAACCACCTCTAGAAATTCCCTAGACCCCGTTATTTATCACCCCAATAGCCCTTATGGCTGCAGGAGCCACTTATATGCCAGTACAAAAGGGTTTTGGGGGTATATAGGGGAGTGCACATGTTTCAGTATCAATGCAGTGATTACAGGGGCTTATGGGCATGGGGCCTCCTCTCCATGGGTTCCCTAACCCACCCCCAAGATGGCTTTAAGATGCCTCTGTTGCAGATCGACTAGGCTTTCCTGTGCCGGGCTGCCAGGTGATGATGGTCTGGAGGCTGAATTTTAAAGGTGTGTTTATGATTTTTATGGGGTTGGGGGGGTCGGTGATCACTGGGGTAGTGTATGGGGGTCTGTTTTATGTGCTTGCAGTGCTTATCTGGTGACTTTAGGTGGGATTTTGTGATTCAAACCATGTTTTAAATGGTCTAAGTCACAACGTCCAAGTTCCGTCAATCCTGTGCTTTATAACTTTCGGTTATACATGCAGTACGACTAAGTCTAAGCCTGCCCACCTCCCGCCCTCGACACTCCTCCTGAAACGCCCAATTTAGCTATGGTCATTCAGCGGCACTATGAAGGCCTAGGTCGTTTAGAAATACATCCAGAACCCGTTTTTATTATTGGCACTTGGACGTATTTTGACAGTGTTTGTCCAAATACCAACTTAGGCCAGTTTTTGGATGTTTTTCTCTTTCGATTATGAGCCCCATAGGCTCAGACGTTTTCAAATTAAAGATCCATCTTTGTTCTCGTTGTCTTATCAGGCCCTTAAAATCACCACCACGGAATGATGGTGTCAGTTGTTCTATAATCCAGCATTGGAGCTCTGCAAAAGGGTGTTTCGGACAATGTTCAACCGTTGGAGCTTCTGTACGTTTACAAGACAGGCAGGATTTATGGTCTGTCATCCTAGTCTCACTAAGTGGACATTTAGAATTGAATTAGCAAAGAGTAACATGTGAGGCATGTGGAGTCTAGAATTCTCATGGTACCTTCACTTTTCCTTTCTGGAGCTGCGTGCTGAGTGGGCTTCTTTTGAAGATAAGTGCTGTTGATTTAATTCTATTCAAATATATTAATAGACTTTTTGAAAAATTAAATCTGCAGTTTTTGAAAGTGTGAATATGTCAGCCTAAGTGGAGTTGTTTTTTTTAAGACCAGGGATGTGCTTTCTACTTCAAAATATCTGTCTTATCCTGTGTGACACTGAGGTCTTTTTCTCCACTTATTATAATCCAATATATAACATGAACAGAAGCAACACTTTCATAGGTTTATTTTTCACTTACAAAGCAAAGGAAAATATATCATAATAAAAGAAAGGGAATAGAAATACAGTGCATCATGATGGATAACAACTGGATTAATCTGATGTGCATCTGATATAATTGAAGAGCCATACTAGGTGGCCATTAAGGCCCTTAGGGCCTGTTCTCTTTAGGACGTTGATCTCAATGAATGCCTAAGAGGTGGCCACCGGATCCGCGTGTCAATCATGCATCAGCGTCCTAAGAGAATCGTGTCTACATCGCTGAACGACACCTTAAATGTAGGCCAGCATTTAAGGCATATGTCCTCATGCCTACAAAGATACATAGGGATGCTAACCAATGCCCAAGGCCACTTCTGGGTGAAAACCATGCCCACGTCCTGCCTTGGGCATGCTTAAATATCCTACGCATCTCCATAGACCTGCAACACATGCCTACAGGGTAGGCCTTCTTTTTTTTTTTTTTTTAAACGTGCATCCCGATTGACAGAGAGACAGAGGTAGAACGCCAACTGCCGCCTACCATTGGGACACGCGTTTGCAGAATCAGGCCCATAGTCTATAATTGGCACCTGAAGTTAGGCACCTAACATGATTTTCTCAACTTGCTTAATCAGCACCATTAAATGAAAGTGCCATTACAAATGATTTAAAAACAATTAAATTAATTACCCGGTAGGGCGCCTAACTCAGTAAGCCTAGCCTACCACTTTGAGGTAGGCATCTACACCGAGGCTCCTACCAGCAAGTAGGCATAGTTAGGGGCAGATTTGGGGTGGATTTTGGGCATGGTTTGACTTAGGGTCCTCATTTAGGCCATGGATTTAATGCCTACCGGTACATAAGAGCTTCTACAAGCTGCTAGGCATGATTCTATAAACGGTGTCTAGCAGATGATTGACAATTCTGTTCAATGGTGCCCAGCCCTAAATACTAAGATGTCCGTTATATTCCTAAAATACGGCCACCAATCACATGTCAATCATGCAACGGCGCCATTTGCAGAATAGTGGCTACCTCAAACATAGGCAGCGGAAATGCAGACCAGGGCTTTTGAGGCCTACATTTCTGGCATCTATGTTTGATGTGAATCGCATAAGAACATAAGAATAGCCTTACTGGGCAGACCAATGGTCCATTTAGCCCAGTAGCCCGTCTTCACGGAGGCCAATCCAAGTCACAAGTACCTGGCATCTATGGAAGCATGTAAAGTCTTATCTGGTGTTAGCCATGCCTACTCCGACCTTAGGCTTTCTAAGGCATCCTTATAAATGCGATCTAGACGCTGGTTTTTTTTAGGTGCCTCTAGACATCTACATTTTTGTTTTTAAACTATTTTAAAATCAGGTTTTTTTAAAAATTGTATTTATTGAAAGTTTCAACAACAACTTCTCCACCAGCACATGACAAATCAAGGTAACTGAAATGAATACACAAACAGAACTATCCAGAAGTCAATATTCAACAACAAAGGCTTAACCAAACTCCAGTAGGCTGGAGTTGAGCCGCAGTGCAACAATCATTTTCAATTTTTGTCCCCCCCCACATGCATCCTCTGCCCCCCCCCTATTCAACAAACCAGACTAAGATAGTATATACCCATGAGGTGTCCAACCAGCTCAACACCAAGCACTCCCCATCCACACAACCATGCATACACTCCCACACACACTAGTCCCCGGCCGGCCAGCTCCCACCCCCGCCATGGCAACTGAGGGTCCCATCACCCCTGAGA
Organism: Geotrypetes seraphini; assembly: GCF_902459505.1. Classification (NCBI taxonomy): domain Eukaryota; kingdom Metazoa; phylum Chordata; class Amphibia; order Gymnophiona; family Dermophiidae; genus Geotrypetes; species Geotrypetes seraphini. The sequence continues at coordinate 19,290,799 of NC_047085.1, forward strand.
TAGTCCAGAGCCATCATCAGCTGGCCCCTGGGTAAGAGATAAGAGGTCCCTCCACAGTGCTACATAACACAATTATTCAAGGCGCACTGCCGAGTGATAGGTTTGGATCTCATACCAGGCCACCTCATGAGCTCTTAAATGGCTTCCCAACCTAAATTAGACTCCAGTGCCTAACTTAAGGTGCTCTATATAGAATATGAGCCTTGGTGCACTAATCAGTGTGCTAAATCAGGACCCCCTAAGCACATTCCATAAAGTGGTGTGTATAAATTCTAATCAGTGGCCAATTATCTGTGCCAAGTCGCTCTTTAAATAATTAAATTCTGCCTGCGATTTGGCTACGTGTCCATATTTGCTCATCCAACTTTAGTTGCCAAATATAGAATCCAAGGAATTCTGCATTCTTAGCCATGTATTTCAACCGACTGCGCACTCGCAAATCCATGCCACTATTGTTCATGCTCTGGATTCCAGCAGAATAAAGCAGGTCCATAACGGAAACATACTGCCTGGTGAATCAGGGGTCTGTCAAGAAGGCCTCCCCCTTTCTGCATCTGCAAATGAGCTACCCTTGGTTCAGCCAGGCCCTGTCCAAATTTATAAGCTATTACATTTTAATTGTACAACCGTAAGCATCGTCTGTCTCCCCATTGTAATATCTTCAGTATCAATAGCACAGTGTTCGATATTATGACCTAAAAAAAAAAAAGAAAAGCTTAATTCCAAGCGATATTGATTGGTTAAAACCCAGGACTTTAATGACCTGAAGATAATCCATTTCTATCACATCACAGTTTCTAATTTCCATATGGACTGTTTCTTTGAGAAAGAAATGATATGTAATGGAAACTGCCTTTTAAATGCCTTCAAGACAAAGAGTTCTGAGCTTATAATAGCTAAAATTCCTTCTAAAGATGGCATTTACTGTCACTTAGTGGCTTCTTGGGGTTAATCCTTCCAAGCAGCACACACTGACTGATAGGAAAATGCCTTTTTAGACAGACTTCCAAATCAAGACTTCATCTGTAAAAATGAAGGCCTGGATTCTCGTAACTAGCGTCATTGACGGCAGCCACCGATCGTGTGTCAATCGGTTCATAGACAGTAACGCGGAAGACAAAGGCGCGCGCCGAAGAAAAAGACTGTTTTTAGGGGCTGCACCGGGGGTTTTGTTGGGGAGCCCCCCCCCCACTTTACTTAATACATATCGCGGCGGCATTGTGAGGGGTTTGGGGGGTTGTAACCCCCCACATTTTAGTGAAAACGTAACGTTTTCCCTAAAAACAGGGAAAAAGTTAAGTTTTCAGTAAAATGTGGGGGGTTACAACTCCCCAAACCCCCCACAATGCCCCCACAACGTGGCGCGATCTGTATTCCCCCCCGTTGTAGCCCCTAAAAACAGTCTTTTTCTTTGGCGCGCGCCTCCGCGCTGTGCTCAGTTGTCTGCTCGCGCCTTTGTCCTGGCGTGCTTTTGACCTGACACTGTGTCAATCACATGATGGCAGTGGATACAGAACTGCGCCCCCAGCAAAGGTAGGCACTAGAAATGTAGGCCAGGCTTTTCGTGGCCTACATTTCCGGCACCTATCCTACGCACCTATCAGACGTCTGAGCGTCCCTGGACAGATCCCCCTTTTCGAGGACATGTCTGGGGGGGTCCGGATGGCTTTTCAAAACCCGGCACTTTATCCAGCTAGCAGTGACGTCGGGATAGCATCTACGCATGTGCAGAGGCCATGCGTTGATGTCACGTGCTTTCGTGTGATGTCATCGCATCATATCAGCATATGCGCAGATGCCCTTCCGACGAGCGAACAGGTTGAGGGGGTGGAGCTCGGATCGGGGCTGGGGCAGAACAGGATGTGACTAGGGTGGAACAGGGCGGAACTGGGCGGGGCCTGGGGGGCAGGGTCATGGGTCCGGATGTTCGTTCCGGAAAATCTGGTAACCCTATTTAGGCTGCCTAACGCCACTTCCGGCTCTAGCCATGCCCACAGTGGTGTTAGGCGGTCCAAAGCATCTACAGAGGCGTGATTCTGGATCCAATTTTTTTAGGTGCTGGGTAGGTGCCTTGAAACTTAGTTACAAATGTTGTTTCAACAGTGTTTTTTTTACTGAATTTTGGCACCTACCAGCGGTTCATAGACAGTGGCGCGCAAGACGCCAGCGCACTGACAATCCAGCGCCGACAATTCGGCGCAAGACAGAAGCGCGCTTGGGAAAAAGTAATTTTTAAAGAGGTCCGACGGGGGGGGTTGGGGTGGCAACCCCCCACTTTATTGGTTAGTGTTCGCGCTGCTGTTGGAGGAGGGTTCGGGGGGTTGGAAACCTCCATTATAGCGAAAATGGAACTTTTTCTTATTTTTTTTCGGGAAAAGTTCTGTTTTCTCTATAATGTGTGTGGGGGGGGTTCACCCCCCCCTGCAATGGCAGCGCGAACACTAACCAATAAAGTGGGGGGGGGGGTTGCCACCCCAAATCCCCAGTCGAAGCTCTTTAAAAATTACTTTTTCTCCCACGCGCTTCTGTCTTGCGCTGAATTGTCGGCGCTGGATTGTCAGCGCGCTGGTGTATGGCGCGCGATTATCCCGTCACGCCTACCAGCACCTAAAAAAACCCAAAATCTTTAAAATGGGATTCCAAAACTGTATAAGGTGCTCTGAGTCTAGCTGAGTCAAACAGGCAGCAAACACACACACACATGCAGTGGCATTTTAGATAAGTCATGGATGTAGGAACATAGATGATTTTGCTAAAATGTCTAGGCCCTGTGACACATTTTACAAACGAAGGACTGGGGTCACAAGACGTCTGGATTTCCCGGAACATATCCTCCTGGGGGTCTGGACGGCTTTCCAAAACCTGGCACTTTGTTTTTGAAAAGCCTCCTCAAATTGCGTCGGGCAGGGAGGAAGTCCACGCATGCGCGGCCTTCCTGCCCGATGAGAGCAGGCAATGGTGGGCGGGGTTAGGGTGGGACTGGAGGTGGAATTAGGGCGGATTTGGATGGGGCGGGACTGGGCAGGCCTGGGGGGGGGGCGGGTCTAAGGGGGTTACGGATCTTCTGATTGGAAAATGTGGCTGAACTTTTAAGTCTATTGTAAAAATCAACCTATCTCCGTCCCCTGACCAAACTTGTCCAAAAGGCTGTTGAAAACGTCGAGCACATCAACAGCTATGTCTCAAAATGTGTGGAGGAGGGGAAGGCACTGTAAGGTGGAACTCACCCCCAGATTCTATATAGTCTTCCTAAAGTTAGGCACCTATATCGGCATGCCTAGCCCGATGTAGGTGCCTAGGCCATGCGCTGACAGGTTTGCCATTGACATGATTGAAATTCTGCATCTCTCAGCAATGTGATGAACTAGGCAGTGCTAAAATGGTGACAGGTCTGGGAAGTACAAAGGAGGGGCATATACTGTCCTGATGGGGTATGAAGAGTACCAAATTGGTGCACAGGTGGGGAACGTCTGATGATCATCAAGAACATATGAGCACCCTTTGCAGTTGCAACCCAGCTCCCTCCCTTCCCCCCATAACATCGGCAGACAGTGTGGAGGAGCCAAAAGTGACGTGTCCGTATCAGAGGGACATATGAGCCACAGAAGGGCATTGGTGATCATTTGACTGGGCTGAACGGTATTACCTGTCACACATCAACCCCCAGTTGACATGAGGGGAGACATGATTGAGACGCTCATATATCGCTGGCCGTATCAAGGTAGAAGATGATATTTTCTTTCTTAGAGGACCCTCGGCCACAAGAGGGCATCCACTAAAAATCAAGGGCGGGAAGTTTCATGGCAACACCAGGAAGTACTTCTTCACCGAAAGAGTGGTTGACAATTGGAATGGGCTTCCAGTGCAGGTAATCGAGGCCAGTAGCGTGCCAGATTTTAAGCATAGATGGGATGCTTATGTCAGATCTCTAAGAGGATAGAATTAAGGGGATGGGTCATCAGAGTGGGATCTCTCAAAGGGTAACTAGGGGAGAGGGTCAATAGAGTGGGCAGACTTGATGGGCTTTGGCCCTTTTCTGCCGTCACTTTTCTATGTTTCTAGGTACCTTTGTTCTCTGTTAAAACACAACAAAAACACACAGGGTTAAATACACAACTCCAGGTCTTCTCTCAAGTCCTCTGACCCTCCAGGTCTTCGGAAGCTTCCGGAGCCATTTACCAGTCACTCCACCAGTTCTCACCATCCCAGCCGGTCCCTCCGCCGGACGCTCCTTAGAACTCTGGCCAATACTCCCAGGGTCTACCAGGCTCTCTCCTAGGGTTCCACTGAGTGCTCCCGATGCCATTAGTGGTATCTACGCCAGTCACCACTGCCCTAGTTGGTCCCTCCGCTGTTCAACTGTCAGTCCTTCCCCCTCAGTCTTAGACTCTACCAGCTTCTCCATTGCTCAGTTGTCTTATCCTGCACGCACGCACTCAGGGCTCTCCCAGCCCCTCAGTCATCTTATCACAGATGCACAAATGAGGACTCTCCTTGTGGGGCCACCACCAGTCATTCACTCCTTGGCCACTTGGGTCTCCACCACCTGGATTCTTCTTCACCGGTCTCACCTCTGGTTGTCAAACCTGAACCACTTCCTCAACTCCAGGCTCTAGAAAGCCCTCCAGCTACTTCTGAGCTAGAGAATGACATGGTGACAATTTTTTACCCGTCCCTGCGGGAACTCATTTTCCCATCCTGTCCAGGCGTGTTCTTTTTTTGTCTTTGCCCCATTCCTGCAAGCTCTGTCTTCATCTGCACAAGCCTCAAAGACTTTAAAATCAAAAGTATTCAAGACTTGTGAAGTTAAGACAGCGCTTACAGGAGTGGTACAGGAAGAGTGACAAAACTCATGGGGATAAGATGGGGAAATTGAGTTCCTGCGAGAACAGAGAAAAATTTGTCCCTGTATCATTCTCTATTCTGAGCTTTTTCCTGCCAGTGTATAGGGGTCGCTATGGCCCCTCCCACCTCTAAGCTTCACTATAGAGCTAAACCACTCTCTCAGATCTCTCTGCTGCTGTATAGACCCCTGTGGAGGCACCCACTCCTGGGCTTCAGTGTTCCCTATCAGGGCTTGTTAGCCTTATTACTCTAATCTGCTTTATTGCACCGCCTAACAGCAGTGGTCTCAAGGGCTTTCTGTGAGCTAGGCCAAGGCTCACCCAAAAGAACACCTCACTTTTGGAGCGCTCTGTGTTGGGAGTTGTTCTTTTCAGCACCACAATCCACACAAGGTAAGTGGACAACACCCAGCAGCACTTGCAGCTCTTATGCAAATTAGCTAGGCTCTCTCACTGCTCCAGTGCACAGGGTTCCTTTGGTGGAATACCAGTAAGAGGGAACTTCACCTTGTCACAAAGGGCCAGTGAACTGGAGATGTTTCCACTCTACATGTTTCTATGAGTACGTACCAGGCACCTTTGACAGATACTGACCACAATTTCTTGCCCCCATAGAATGCATGTCATTGGATTTGCCATTAGAGAAAGGGGGAGCAGGACCAGCCTGGAGAGGTTGAGATGAGTGATGTAATGTGGTACTTATACGTCACCAGCCCCCAATAATTAGGTTCAATGTGGATGAGCAATTAAAACTGGTCTAAAGAAATCATTCCATTAAAATTACAAATTCAGCTTCAAAGCCGGATTAATAATTAAAAATGGTCTAAAGAAACCATTCCATCAAAATTATAAATTCGGCTTCTGGAAGAAATAAGTCTTCAATCTGTCCTGGAAAGATAAATACATAGCTTCAGTTTTTATTCAATCAGTAGAGAGAACCAAAATTGAACTGCCTGATAAGGAAAAGCTAATTGTAAAGATTGCTTATATCCAATCCCAGAAAAAAAAAAAAAATCGGACATAAAACAATTAATCCTCAGCCCAAAAAGAGCAAGGTGATAAAAGGAAAAGAACAGAGTCCAATCATATATTCAGGACATATACCCGCAAATATTTTAGAACTTCCTCACCCCCCCCCCCCCCCGAGAGCACTGGACAAAAGTGAAGGACATGTAGCAAACCAACCGGGGTACCAGAAGGAAATTATAGAACCTTGAGGGGAGGGGGCGAAGGCTTAGGTGATGGTAGAGGGATCGTAGTGTGCATACAGAGGTGAGAATGGATAGGGCAAAGTGGAGGGAGAGCGTAGGGAATGGGCATTGAGTTGGAAGGATAGTCTTGTACATGTCAAGTATAATCCATTCCAAGTACAAATTAACTTTACTGAAAAGCTCTGTGTATGAGGCTCTCCCTTGCTGCATAGGTATGCCATTTTGTCAATGGGTTCTGCTGTGCTAATGGTATCTATTTCTTCTCCTCCACAGATCATGTGGCTCCTTCCCTTAGGAAGTGGATTCTTCTCAGTACAAAATTGTACGGGATGCTCTTTTTCTTTTTCTCCTGTTTTAAAGATCACTGTTAAATTATCAGACACTGGCAGCAATACAAGCTTCAGTGTTTCCCCTGAAGAAACCCGTTGGTGTGAAACGGACTTGGCCTCCGTCGGGTCTAAAAAGATAAGTGCTAGTAGTCAGTTACAAAACAGCATGCCAGACTCTACGTCCACCTCTTTAAATTCCTACACATGGGAGAGATAGGAATTGCTGAAATACATTTTAAAATATACAAATATTTATAAAAATAATAGGTTTGAAAAATTAATTAAAATTAAATGATTGATAAATTATTGATACATTTTCACAGAGGTTTTGATCAATGATGATACCCTAACCCCCAAATTGGTGTCCTTCTATTGATTGGACCCCAGGGGTGTATTGAGATCTTTTTCCTCTGTTGATACTATCGTGCATTTTTATCACCTGAGTGTTCTACATTGTATGATAATGCCGGAAGTGGCATTAGGCGTTGTAAGGTGCCTCTGTAGCCGTGGTAAAAAGGTAGGCGTAAATGAAGGCATTAGTCACCGTATAACCTTTAAAATTTTGCTTTTAGCATTTAAAACATTATCCTCTAATGAACCGCAATTTATAAATTGCATGCTTATTCCATAGAACACATCACACTCCCTCCATTCTACAGCCCAAAGGCTGCTTGCTGTTCCTTCATTAAAAATTATTGGCACTAGATGTCATGATATATACTCGGTGATGGCTCCTCAAACCTGGAATGCCCTACCGCAATATATAAGAGATGAAAATGACCTCAATCGTTTTAAAAATAACTTAAAAACATTCCTTTTTAAAGACACATTTAACCTTTAAATCTCAAATAATGCAGAAAACATCTCCAAAAACAAAAAAGGTAAAAAAAAAATAATAATAATAAAAAAAAAAATATATATATATATATATATATATATATATATATATATATATATATATATATATAGGAAAATTAATTTTACTACCTTCCCTTTTGTTCTTTCCATTTACGGGTTTTTTTTCGTTAATCTAGTTTAACACCATTTTGTAACTTTACCCCTTTTTTCCTCCTGTATCCAAGTTTGTCAGTACGTTTGTTCGTCTCGCCCATTTTTAAATAGTATATTAATTTCATGACTTATTTTTATATTTTGGTTGTAACTCGCTTAGTAAATTATGGATAAGCGATTTATTAAATAAAAATAAACTTGAAACTTGATTTAAAACCCTAGCCTACATTTCCGGAGCCTACCTTTCACGAAGTTGCGATTCTATAAATGGTGCCATTGCATGATCGGCATGTGACCAGCGGCCATTTTTTAAATCGCCCGCTGCTGCCGCCGTTTATAGAATCCGTCCCTAAATAAATAAGTAGTAAGGCTGTAAGTTTAATGTGGTTTTATTTTGAAGGTGGAATAAACTACGTGAGATTCGAGAAAATAACTCCTTTAATCCATAGTGTAAAGTCCTGACTGAAATGAGCATTTTTTAAACCTATAGGTCAGGGGTAGGGAACTCCGGTCCTCGAGAGCCGTATTCCAGTCGGGTTTTCAGGATTTCCCCAATGAATATGCATGAGATCTATGTGCATGCACTGCTTTCAATGCATATTCATTGGGGAAATCCTGAAAACCCGACTGGAATACGGCTCTCGAGGACCGGAGTTCCCTAACCCTGCTATAGGTGTTATTAAGCAGGTGTCAAAGCCAACATGGTACTTTTCCCTTATACAAATGTATTCCCCTTTGTGAAATGGGAAATAAATATGTAGATTTCAGTCCTGTCCATAGTCAGGTCCCCTTGAAATCTCTACAGAGCAGTTTTCTGAAATTGGTTTTACACATTTACGCGAGACACATGGAAATGCAAGTTTTTCTACATAGAAAATGCAAAAATGGCTTCCAAGATAAACAAAAACTGTGGATACAGATGTTCTGGAGATAATTTATTAAACACTGACATATAAAACCATGAAAATTCAATTTAAAAAATACAGTGATAAAAATCCAACCGGACCCTACATGGTCCGTGTTTTGGCGAAAACGCCTTCCTCAGAGGTCCTAAAAGGAAGAGGTAATAATGAATAAAGAGAAAGATGAAAAGATAAGAAGTGACTGTGATGCCAATCTGGAGCATGCATATTAGTGTCTATACTCGACTGCAGGATAAAACAAGTGAGCCAAGTGTGATCATGCTATATACAGAGGCTTGAAACATCTCCAGAACATCTGTATCCACAGTTTTTGTTTTTGTTTTCATCGGTGGATTGTTTTCACTGTGGATTATGGGGTCTCCCCATTTTTCTTTGTTGTGCTGCACTTCCAAGATAAACCTCACAATTATGCAAAGGAAGAAATGCAGTGGGCCCAATTGCAGTTAATTCATTATCATCCAGAAAGAGGTCAACTTTGTAGAACTACCTCAATGCCTTCTTTACAGAAATGATATTATCTAAATACTTCCAAATCAACGACTCAGGACTTAGAAAATCAACAGACTGAATTAGATATTACAAATATTCCTGAGTCATCATATTCTGAAATCTCTGAAAGGGCTACGTTGCTTGTGACCTTTGTTTTCTTACAAGACAAAGAAGCAGTTCTTCGTCTATTCTTTAGGACTGAGAATGTTGAATTTTACGGTTCAAGAATAGCTATATTTCCTGATGTTTCCAAATGGACGCAATTGCGTCGTAAAAAATTTCTAATGTAACATATAGTAACATAGTAGATGACCCGAATGGTCCATCCAGTCTGCCCAACCTGATTCAATTTAAATTTTTTTTTTTTTTTCCTTAGCTATTTCTGGGCGAGAATCCAAAGCTTTACCCAGTACTGTGCTTGGGTTCCAACTGCCGAAATCTCTGTTAAGACTTACTCCAGCCCATCTACACCCTCCCAGCCATTGAAGTCCTCCCCTGCCCATCCTACGTCAATCTGTATTGGAGTTAGCAGCTACCTTTCAGCTGCGCAAACAAGATATGTTTTTTATGAACCCGATCAATTACAATTTTTCTTGGAGGGTAAAGCGGCTTCCGTATCCCCTCAGATGCCCACCGAAGTCACCAACCAGACCGTATAGTTAATATACAATCGTTGTGCTCTGTATTTATCTTATGAATATTGTTGGTTTCTTGTTGTAATCAGCTATCCCTGATTTGTGCTTGATTCTCTCTCCTTAGTTGTGGACTGCTATCATGGTATTATATAAGTAATATTTAATATTTTATTACCTATTGGATAATGTTATGTTTCTTTATCAAAGAATTTCTTTTGATGTAAAACAAAGGTAAATAAATTAAAAATTAAAAAAAAAAACTTTGTAGAACTAGGGGATATGTGACCTGCACACTCGTGAACCATAGAGGTCGTTATCTGCCATCACCTACTATGTTGGTATGTTACTGTGTAATACAGCTGTGCACCCGCCAAGCACGCATCCATAAGTGCTTTTATTTAGGTGCTAAGGGTAGGGTTACCAGATTCTCCCGAAGAAAAATCCAGAACCATGGCCACGCCCCCAGGCCCAACCAGTTCCGCCCGCATCGAGCCCCATCCCGCCCCTAGCCATGCCAACAGCCCCACCCCCTTAACCTGTTTATGTGTCGCAAGCATGCGCATGAAGTCACCGCATTGCATCCGCGTGTTTGCGGATGCCGTCCCTGACGTCAGAAGTTTTTCAAAACCCGGACAAAGTTCCGGGTTTTGAAAAGCCGTCCGGACCCCCCCGGTCATGTCCTCAAAAGCTGGATGTGCCTGGGGAAATCCGGATGTCTGATAACCCTAGCTAAGGGGCTCATTTTCTAAAAAAGATTGACGTCCAAAAGACGGCATAAACCAGCACTTGGATGTCTCACTGGTCCAAACGGACTTTTTTGAAACTGACTTTCTAGATGTCTTTCTGGTCATTTTGTCTACAGTGGATTTAAATATTAAAGGGGCGTGTCAGAGGCGTGTTTTCAGCAGGATTAGGGCGGGCCTAACACTTGGACGTTGTACATCAATAGTCAAACATTTTACAAAACATCCAGCTCACAATTTGGACATTTTGGGCTAGATCTGTTTTTTAAAAACATATAAGGGTCTAAAAGGTACCCAAACTGACCGGCGACCACTGAAGGAATGAAAATATAGCCCCCCAACACCCCCTCAGTAGTCACTGACCCCTCCCACCCCCCAGATATCTGCATGAAACAGTATATATCTGTCTCTATGACAACTGCAGATACTAAGGCCAATCCTAGAAAAGCTTCAAGTAGGTCTCTGGAATAGCCTGGTGGGCAGTGTAGTGGACTTGTGCAGGGAAAGGGACCCAGGCCCATATACCACCCTAATACACTAGAGGTGGAAAGTGTGAGCCCACCAAAACCCACTGTGCTGCCATATTTGTGACACCTGCAGCCATAAGGGCTAATGTTATTTTCAAGTTTGGTTGGTTATTACAGAATTATAACAGGTCAGGCTCCTTCCTATCAGTTGGATGTATTCATGGTCTCTAACCTGAAACACTCTCGCAAAGCACATGCTCATACTAAAAGGATTTGACAAAACAGAGCAAAAAACATCGTTATTCACATTGTCAAATGTGACACGGACAAGGGGTCATGGACTGAAACTGAGGGGCAACAGGCGCAGGACAAATATCAGAAAGTTCTGTTTCTCGCAGCGAGTGGTGGACGCTTGGAATGCTCTCCCGGAGGAGGTTGTGTCGGAGACCCACCATTCCAGGATTCAAGGGCAAGTTAGATGCACAACTTCTTGCAAAACGCATTGAGGTAAACAAGGTCCTTAGCAGGGATCACCGAGATTGGCCTCCGCATGTGCGGGTCGCCGGACTGGATGGACCTAGGGTCTGATCCGGTGAAGGCATTTCTTAAGTTCTTATGTTCTTCAGCAAAGGGTTGCAAATTTATCAAGAATGTACGCTTTCATACCAAGCACTGTCTGGGATAAAGATTTTAAGCAACTACAGTGGTACCTTGGAATCCGAACTTAATCCGTTCCAGAACCCCGTTTGAGTTCCAAAACGTTCGAGTTCCAAGACAATTTTTTCCCATTGCAAAGAATAGAAACTGGATTAATCCGTTCCTTGGTCCCACAAACTCTGCAAGACCGGGCCTACCTGGCAGAAACAGCAAGATCGGGACCCCCAGCAGCAGAGGCAGCAAGATCGGGACCCCCAGCAGCAGAGGCAGCATGATGGGGATCCCCGGCGGCAAGACAGCAAGATAGGCAACGGCATCTGCAAGTGGGTGTTCAGCCCAAAGCTTCTCTCCCAGGCGGAAACAGGAAGCTGCGTCCTAGGGGAAGCTTTGGGCTGAGCACTGCTTGCAGTTCGGATTCCAAAGCAGCGTTCGGATTCCAAATCGTTCGATTTCTGGGGCGTTCGGATTCCGAGGTACCACTGTTTTCTCTATATCTCTTTCATACTTGGAGTTGAGAAGGCATCTAAAGACTTATTTGTTTTCTAGATTCTTGGGTAACTAATTTCTCTAAGAGTTTCAATTGTGATTTTAGGATAATCTTTTGTAAACCGCATAGATCCTCACAGTTCTGCGGTCTATAAGTTGATTTTATGTTATGTTAGACAGGTAGGTACAGTAGGTTTGGGGGGAGTTTTGCAGGATCATCATATAATGTATGGTGTGTACCTGGCATTCTTAATATGAAGTTCACAGCAGTGTCCTCCAGGGTGCCTCACTGCGGTGTCAGGTCAAAAGCGCGCCGGAACAAAGGCGCGCCCAGACAATTGAGCGCAGCGCGCGCCGCCGCGCCGCTCTAAATTACTGTTTTTAGCGCTCCGAAGGGGGGGCGTGGGGGGGAACCCCCCACTTTACTAAATAGACATCGCGCCACGTTTTGGGGGCATTGTGGGGGGTGTGGGGGGTTGTAACCCCCCACATTTTACTGAAAACTTAACTTTTTCCCTGTTTTTAGGGAAAAAGTTCAGTTTACAGTAAAATGTGGAGGGTTACAACCCCCCAAACCCCCATAACGCCGGCGCGATGTCTATTTAGTAAACTGGGGGGGTTCCCCAACAAAATCCCCCATCGGAGCCCCTAAAAACTGTAATTTAGAGCGGCGCGGCGGTGCACGCTGCGCTCAATTGTCGGCGCGCGCTTTTGTCTTTCGCGCCGTTGTCTATGTCCCGGCGCACTTTTGACCTGACACCTTGGACATTATTGATTTGGTCATTTTTTTTTCCGATAATGGTAAAAAAAACCATTTAGCTGGGCCATTTAAAAAAAAAAAAACCTACTTAGATGTCTTGGGGGTTTAAAAATGGCCATTTCTTCCGCCCATTATCTGGACATCTTGCAGGAATCATCCAAAGTTGGACTTATACGTCCCATCGAAAATGGCTGTCCACAGCTACAAAATTAGAGGGATAATTCTTTGGTGATCATTTGAACTCTTTTCACTTTTGAGCCTGTCGTTTTGAGCGCGTCGGTTATACGCAAAGACCCTTCGTTTTAATCCACAAGTTCACTTTTAGGACAAGTAGGGACCCCTGAAGAAGACAATTGCGTCTAGAGGTTCCGGCCCTAGATGTATTTATGTGGATTACTTGTTTGTTTCAATAAAGCCATCAGCTTGGACATCGATTCTCCACAATTTTTTTGTTTTCTCATTTTGAACTCTTTCCCATCTGCAGAAAGGAGAAGATTCGTCGCCAACAAAAAGTAGGGAAGGCCAACTCGAGAACAAGCTTCTCTCAAACCCTTGGGCTCAGCTTAGCAATGCTAGCATGCAGAGCTCGTGAGCCAATAGGCCTTACATGGGTGAATAAATTTATACAGGATCACTGTGTCAGGAACACAGCTATAATTTAAAATAATAAAAAAACCCCAAGGAAGCCTGGTTTGAAATTGTAATTCTGCTTTTAGAAACAGCTGTGGGCTCTCACATTCCAGGCGTGCTGTTCTGGCACATTTCATCCATGAATACATTAATATTAAAGCATCCCATAGCTGTAGAGCTATTTCTTCATATTGGAGTGATTTACCGTGGCTGAATTACTCCTGAACTCAAACCTAGGACGCAGCGTGCTATTCTCGCTATTGTCATGTGTATCACTACAGCAGAGGTCATATGCCATAAAGGGATGTGCGAGTCCTGATGTAATATTTCCAGTGGCATAAGAAACTGCATCAAAATTTGTGCCTCTGAAAATGTGTGCGGGAAGGTGTTGTTGGCCTTATAAACGAGGACAAATGCGTTGAGGGGGGGGTGGTTTGATAAAGGCATTTTGTGTTAACGAATGCAGTCAGATATGCACATCAATCTATATATATAAAATCGGATGTATGTATGTATGTGCTGCGATCACGCAAAAACGGCTTGACCGATTTGAACGAAACTTGGTATGCAGATCCCTCACTACCCGGGATGATATGTTCTGGGGGTCTCGCGGCCCACCTGCACACGTGGGCGGAGCTACAAACAGATAATCGGATTTCACCCATTCATGTCAATGGAAAAAATGTAAAGAGCTGCCAACGCAAAAACGGCTTGCCCGATTTGAACGAAACTTGGTATGCAGATCCCTCACTACCTGGGGTGATATGTTCTGGGGGTCTTCCGGCCCACCTGCACACGTTGGCCGAGCTACAAGCAGAAAATCGGATTTCACCCATTCATGTCAATGGAAAAAATGTAATAAGCTGTGGGACCGATTTGAACGAAAATTGTTATGCAGATCCCTCACTACCGGGGGTGATATGTTCTTGGGCTCTCGCGGCCCACCTGCACACGTGGGCGGAGCTACAAACAGAAAATCAGATTTCACCCATTCAAGTCAATGGAAAAAATGTAAAAAGCTGTGGGACCGATTTGAACGAAACTTGGTATGCAGATCCCTCACTACCTGGGGTGATATGTTCTGGGGGTCTCGCGGCCCACCTGCACACGTGGGAAGGGTGGGTTCACCCAATAATGTATATGTTCTTGCTCCTGGAGGTGAAACTAAAAATGTTGTTTATAATCAAGTTTTGTGTTAGTTGTATTGTATTCATTTTGTCAAATATTTCACATTATAATTTGAATATTGTACTTTTTATAAAGTAAAAAAATATTTTCATTCACCATTATAAAGTATCTTTATTTGAATCCATTTACAGTGTTATTGCTATAATTAAATACCCGTGCAACGCCGGGCCATCAGCTAGTGGCATTATAAGATTCTTTAATGGAAGTCAACAATAAAGGGGAGCAAACCAATCAAAATACACAGACTTCCAAACTGTGATTTGCACAACTTGAGAATCGTTGCAGAACTGGCAAGTAATGCAGTACTCCTAGAGGGTTAGAAGGGTTTTTTTTAGAAGCGAACCGGTGCGGTAAATGCTCCGACGCTCATAGAATTCCTATGAGCATCGGAGCACTTACGTTGCCAGCCTATGCTGAAAACCTCTATCGTTGCTTAATAAAGAGGGTGGGAGGAGGGGCAATTAATTAACAAAGACCCTCATAGCTCACCAAGATATATAGTTTTCTTCTTGCATATCTCAGATACAGAGTCTCGGTTATAATCATCAGTTATTATACACCCAAAGGGAAGTGGGGGGGGGGGGACCCACTCCAGAACCCCCCCCCTCCAATTCCTAAATCAACTTTAGGGACTTTTGAATGTTTTTACATTTTTGTTATTTATTTTGTTATTTGTTATTGATTATTGCAAACTGTGTGTAGAGACTATGGGGTCATAATCAAAAAATAAAGAAGTCCATGTGCCAGTTTTCAAAACTGTTTATCTGGACATGTAGCGAAGCATTTTGCCCGCTGTGCAGCCAGATTTTCAGGGGGCATATTGGGAGCTTTGGGCTTGCTTAACTTGGATGTCTTGCAGTGATAATCAAACCTTTCCGAAGATGTCCTGGACAGAACTTAGATGTTTTAAAATTGTCTAAGTGCCATAAAGCAACCCAAAAGGACTAGATGACCACTGGATACATGAAGTTATGACCCCCACACTCCCCCACCAGTCACTGACCCCTTCCACCCCTAAAAATTTTTAATGAAAGTGTACATACCTGTCTCTGGAACAGCAGCACTTGGAATGGGAAACTAAACTAAACCTTAGGTTTGTATACCGCATCATCTCCACAATCGTAGAGCTCGGCACGGTTTACAGGAGTTGGCAGAGAAAGGAACTCCAATGAAGGGTTAAAGGATAGAGTAAGAAGAATAATTAGAGGGCTTAGAATGTCAACGATGGAGTAAGTATTACATTTTTGAGAATAGACAGGTTTTCAGATGTTTGTGGAAAAGTTGGAGAGAGCTCAGGTTCCGAAGAGGGGGAGGTAAGGTTGTTCCAGAGCTCGGTGAATCTGAAGGGGAGGGAGGTCCCTAGTTTTCTTGCATGGGCAATGCCTTTTAATGAGGGGAAGGATAGTTTTAATTTGTAGGTGGGTCTGGTGGTATTAGGATTTGAGGAATTCCAAGAGTGGGATAAAGGGAGGGAGGATGGCGTGTAGAATTTTGAAAGTTAGGCAGGCGCATTTAAAGTGGACCCTGGCGATTATCGGAAGCCAGTGAAGCTTGGACAGGAGCGGTGAGACATGGTCAAATTTACTTTTTGGAAAGATAAGCTTAGCCGCGGCATTCTGAATCCGCTGAAGTCTATGAAGATTTTTCTTAGTTAGGCTTAAATAGAGAGAGTTGCAATAGTCCAATCTGGAAAGGATGATGGATTGGACGAGGACAGGGAAAACTAGTAGAGCATCACATGGGTGTCTTAAGTAACCTGGTGGGTGGGGTAGTGAACCTAGAGAGGACGACCCAGGCCTATAAGCCACTCTAACCACTACTTTTTGGTGGAAAGTGTGAGGCCACCAAAATCCTACTATACTGCTATATAGGTGCCACCTGCAGTCATAAGAGCTATTGGGGTGGTAGAAAGGTGGGTATGGTAGGTTTGGGAAGCTCACCATTACATTACATTACATTAGTGATTTCTATTCCGCTTGTACCTTGCGGTTCAAAGCGGATTACATAAGAAGAAGCTGGACATTTCCAGGAGGGTACATGACATTTAGGTTAAGACATAGTTACCGGAGAGAGCTACAGGCATATGAGGTGCTACTATCTGATGTACTATCTTGCCCCAGACTGCAGCGCTTATTGAATATCTAAGCCGGAGAGTTGGGAGCCGAACCCCTGCAGGCAAACGCAGAGGCTGACCCCTGACATCACGCGGGTCCTCTTCCCGCGGCTCAAAGGGACGCCGCGACTGCAGGAGTCTGGAGAGCTACAGGCATATGAGGTGCTACTATCTGATGTACTATCTTGCCCCAGACTGCAGCGCTTATTGAATATCTAAGCCGGAGAGTTGGGAGCCGAACCCCTGCAGGCAAACGCAGAGGCTGACCCCTGACATCACGCGGGTCCTCTTCCCGCGGCTCAAAGGGACGCCGCGACTGCAGGAGTCTGGAGAGCTACAGGCATATGAGGTGCTACTATCTGATGTACTATCTTGCCCCAGACTGCAGCGCTTATTGAATATCTAAGCCGGAGAGTTGGGAGCCGAACCCCTGCAGGCAAACGCAGAGGCTGACCCCTGACATCACGCGGGTCCTCTTCCCGCGGCTCGAAGGGACGCCGCGACTGCGGCGCGCGGCCGCAGGGCGCGGCCGCAGGGAGACACTGGGAGAGACGAGAGACTTGTATGTATGAATATAATGGGGAAGAGAAAAGCGAAAGCAAAGGTATCTACACCTATTGTGTCAGGCCCCATAGATAGGCATTTTATTTCATCTAGTGTATTAAGCCATAGTCAAGGAGCGGACTCGCTTTCAGGGGCATCTTTAAGTCCTTCAGGTAGAACTCCACCACCTCCACCAAATATTCCTGAAGCTTTGGAGCCTCAATCTGGCTCCAGTATACAGCCGGAGGGACTCTCTGAGCAACAGAGATCACCCTTATTAGTTTATGGGGTGATGCCAAAAGCCTTATCCTTTCAAGATGAGGCTTTAATTGCTAGAGAGCCCCAGGCTGAACCTCAGGAAGTTACCTTGAAAGATTTATGGCAAATTAATACTCGGATGGAGGGGTTATTAAAGTCCGTGGTAACACAGAACCTTAAGTTTTCACAGGAAGTGATTGATAAGTTTGTAAATGTTGATTCTAATTTAAAAATTATGGAAAAAATAGTTAAAACAACAGAGTCTCAAGTGGTTACATTACAAGCAGTTTCCTCAACAGCGGTTAAGGACTTTCATATCACTCATATGAAATTTGAAAAAATGGAAAATTTGCAGAGAGCAAAAAATCTTCGTCTAGTCAATTTCCCCAAAACTCATTTGTTGTCTCCAGAAATTTTGGTTAAGAAATTCTTTAAAGAAGTTTTGGGGATGACTGACGTAGAAAATTTGCCATTAACAAATTTATATTATATTCCTCAGAGGAAGAAAGTTTCCATAGAATCAGGTGTAGATCAGTTGGAACAAATTGATTTTGATTTAACAGGATTTTTGGAGGATTCACAAGATGTGATTCCAACTAGAGCTACACTCTTAATAACATGTACAAGAGAGATAGATAAATCCTTAATAATGAAAGCTTATTTTCAAAATAAGCAAGCTAAATTTTGTGGAGATAATGTATTGATATTTCCGGATGTGGCCCAAGCAACACAATTGAGAAGAAAATCTTTCTTGGCTTTGAAATCTAGGGTGTTGGCTTTGGGTGCCACTTTTTACTTAAAATTTCCTTGTAAATGCTTGGTTAGGTTTAAAGAAAATGATTATGTTTATTGGGATTCAATGCAGTTAGAACAATTTTTACAACATCATGAAGTTAGTTCTTCTTCTTCTGTGACCACGTAATTAATATTTGGAATTTTGAAAATAGGCACCATTTTGTTTGATCATTTGATCATGATTATATTTGATTGTTTCTGATTAGTTTTAAAAACCTGTTTGTGCTCTCTCAATTTATGTGGGCTTGAGGAAATTATTGCTATAACCTTTTGGGTTATAATTACTTTTTATTTATGTATTTGTTAAATTCCTTTTCTTATTATTTGTATAAATGATAATGTTTAAAAATTTTGATAAATAAAAAAAAAAAAAAAAAAAAAAAAAAAAAAAAGACATAGTTACAGAATGAGTATAGGCTTGGTAACATTGGATGAGAGCAGTTATATTACATTATATATCAAATCTTTTTCCAGGCGTTGGTAGGTAATATGAATCATAAAGTACTAGGGAGTTATAGTGAGCTGTACTTCTGGCCCCCTTTATGTGAAGTTCACAGCAGTGCCCTCTAAGGTGATCCACTGCTCTGGTGGCATGTCTGTGTGGCCAGTCCATCACAACGATGGCCACTTCCATGTCCAAATGGTCTGGAGTTGGATGTGTTCAACTTGGACATTTCTGTGGTTGAAAATGGGGTCTAAAGTTTGGCGTCCTAAGGGATGGACATCTTGTCGGCCTAGACGTCCATCTAGGTGATTTTCCCAAAAATATATATTTTTGGATGTCTAGTGGTTTGGCTTTCGAAAATGGATGTTTCTGTGCTTCTGACTTTAGACATTTAGCGGGAAACAACCAAGTCAGACTTAGGCGTTCTTTGCAAACATAGCCCTCTGGTTTTACTCCAAGGGTTTTTTTTAACACAACTGGTTTTCTCCAAAATTAAATATATGAAATTGAATTGGAGATTTTTTTTTTTTGTTTTCTGTGTTTCGCTCCCTTGGATGTATAAAAACTAATGATAATAATTGAGACTCTCCCCCTCTTCGACGAAACCACGCTAGTGGTTTTTAGTGCAGAGAGCCACGCTGAATGGCCTGCGCTGCACCCAACGCTCATAGGAACTCAGTGAGCGTCAGGAGCAGCGCGGGCCATTCAGCATGGTTCTCTGTGCTAAAAACCTCTTTCCTCAAGCTCCTACTCACCCATCCTATTGTTATTCCACTATCAAATATTGTATTTCTGGCCCTCCTTCCCCTTTGGCACAGTAAGTCCTATATGTCTATCATATTGTACCCTTTGAACGTTGTAAATTTTATTTATGTTAATCGCTTAGAAGTTTGATTAAGCGATCTATCAAATTTTAAATAAAACTTGATAAAACTTTGAAAGCGGGTTACATCTTTACAATATTAAAAATGTATTTAAGACCTGGGGATAGACAAACAAACCAATAGTGACAATTAAGACAAAAAAGGATTGAAACAAAAGGACACAGGGTAAGGGTACAATGTTAAAAATAAAAGGAAAGGGTTCAGGAAAAAAATGACGGGGGAGGGGGAATGTCGGGAACAGGCGTCTTCGCATTTTTCTCTCTTTCCCCCCCCCCATTATCGATCATAGATCTGATAAGCGTCTTTGAAAATAAAAATTTAACGATTGATTTTAAGATTGTTTAAATTAGTTTCTCGCCGTAGTGTTAGGGGGGAAGGGCGTTCCAAAGTGTAGGCGCAACTACCGAGTAAATGGATTTTCACGTTGTATCATAAAATGGCCGTCTGATTGAGGGAATAGTCAGGAGATGTTGGTTAGAAGATCTTAGTGACCTTGAGGATTCGTAGGGGATTAAAAGCCAGTCAATGAACATGGGGGGCAGGGGGGGGGGAGTGAGTTGAACTTTGAATGCTAGTAAGAGAGTTTTGAATGAGATTCTCTGAGTGATGGGTAACCAATGGGCTTTTTTTAGAAGAGAAGAAACATGGTCAAATTTGGTGTCATTTCCCATGCCGTTTATGGGAAATTTCGTTGTATTCAGGGTTTTCTGGCCATTTTGTTATGTTGTCTGTTTCTGATAATAGTGTACGCTTTTTGGAAATAGTATGCATTATGGCCCAGATTCTCTAACCAGTGCTGATTTTTTTTAGGCGCCAAGCTGAGTAAAAAAAAAAAAAAAATAATGCTTTGACTCGCAGGAAGAGGCGGTCGGAGCGTACTGCAAGTGATTTCCTGCCCTCGCGGCACTCCGGCTGCTCTCTCCTGCCTCTCCCGCTGCCCTTTCCTTGTCGTCGGTTTGCGGTCGGAAAATACCGCGAATGACCGGGACTGCGAACCGCCGACCGCGAACGATCGGGGGAACACTGTAGATGAAACAGACATGCTTGAATACTCTTATATGCAAACATGTGTGGGCAATTTCTAAATGCAAAAAATGAATAGCAAAGGTGTAACAATCTCCCTGTAATCTGAGTGTATCTGTGTGTTGGGGGGGGGGACTCGTTCTTTTCCTATGTCAAGACAAAAGCCTTGTGTGTCGAGTCCAGACATGGGCAACTCCGGTCCGCGAGGGCGGGAATCCAGTCGGGTTTTCAGGATTTTCCCAATGAATATGCACGAGGTCTATTTGCATGCACTGCTTTCAAGGCCTATTCATTGGGGAAATCCTGAAAACCCGATTGGATTCCGGCCCTCGAGGATCGGAGTTGCCCATGTCTGGTCTAATCGCTTGATCCGGCAGCCAGAGCAATGGATCTGAGGCAAAGGGAGGCAGCTGTGTCTCACCATGCTTTATCGTTGCTGTTTAACGAGGTTAAAGCATGCCGTGCTGACATGGGAGCATTTGATCTTCGGCAAAATGATGCTGTAACCTTGATGAGGATAGTTGCATTGTGCAGAATATAAGGGGTGTCACACCCACGCTCTCCGAGAACGCCTTGAGCCGTCGGGTAGTGACATGAAGCTTGTTACTGGCGTGGTCCCTTTAGAATTAGGGTCACCTTTCAAGTTGGTAGTCGCTGGCAAATGTACCACTAAGCTTATTCTCCAAGGGTTTTGGAAAAATCACACTTTGTCAGAATGGCCTTAAAATCAGGCACGCTGCTGGCCTCAATCACCTGTAGTGGAAGACTATTCCAGAGATCAACCATTCTTTCAGTGAAAAAGAATTTCCTGGTGTCACCTCGTAGTTTCCCGCCCCTGATTTTCAACGGATGCCCTCTTGTTGTCGTGGGATCCTTGAAAAAGAAGATATCTTCCTCCGCCTTGAAGCGGCCCGTAAGATACTTGAACGTCTCGATCATGTCTCCCCTCTCTCTGCGCTCCTCGAGCGAGTATAGCTGTAATTTGTCAAGCCGGTTTTCGTATGGAAGATCCTTGAGTCCCGAGACCATCCGGGTGGCCATTCTTTGCATCGACTCCAGTCTCAGCACATCCTTGCGATAATGCGGCCTCCAGAATTGCACACAGTATTCCAGGTGGGGCCTCACCATGGATCTATACAATGACATAATGACTTCCGCCTTACGACTGACGAAACCCCTTCGTATGCAGCCCATGATTTGTCTTGCCTTGGACGAAGCCTGCTCCACTTGATTGGCAGACTTCATGTCCTCACTGACGATTACCCCCAAGTCTCGTTCTGCTACCGTTTTTGCTAGGATCTCGCCATTAAGGGTATAAGATTTGCATGGATTCTGGCTGCCCAGGTGCATAACTTTGCATTTTTTGGCATTGAAGTTGAGTTGCCATGTCCTAGACCATCGCTCCAGTAGGAGTAGGTCGTGCATCATGTTGTCGGGCATTGAATCTTCGTCTGTTGTGCATTTGCCCACTACATTACTCAGTTTGGCGTCATCGGCGAATAATGTTATTTTACCTCGAAGCCCTTCTGCCAAGTCTCTTATAAAGATGTTTCAAGTTTCAAGTTTATTAGGATTTTATATACCGCCTATCAAGGTTATCTAAGCGGTTTTTTACAATCAGGTACTCAAGCATTTTCCCTCTCTGTCCTGGTGGGCTCACAATCTATCTAACGTACCTGTTGAATAGGATTGGGCCCAAGACTGAGCCCTGTGGTACTCCACTAATCACCTCCGTCATTTCGGAGGGGGTGCCGTTCACCACCACCCTTTGGAGCCTACCTCCAAGCCAGCTCCCAACCCATTTCGTCAATGTGTCACCTAATCCTATAGAACTCATCTTGCTCAGTAACCTGCGGTGTGGTACGCTATCGAATGCTTTGCTAAAGTCCAGGTACACGATGTCCAGGGACTCCCCAATATCCAGCTTCCCTGTCACCCAGTCAAAGAAGTGATCAGGTTGGATTGGCAGGATCTCCCCTTAGTAAATCCATGTTGTCGGGGATCCCGTAGATTCTCCTCATCCAGGATCTTATCTAATTGGTGTTTGATTAGAGTTTCCATTAGTTTGCTCACTATCGATGTTAGACTCACTGGTCTGTAGTTTGCTGTCTCCATCTTTGAGCCTTTCTTGTGGAGTGGAATGACGTTAGCCGTCCTCCAGTCCAACGGGACGCTGCCTGTACTAAGGGAGAGGTTGAAGAGCGCGGACAGTGGCTCCACCAAGACATCACTCAGCTCCCTAAGCACCCTGGGGTGCAGGTTGTCCGGCCCCATTGCTTTGTTAACCTTGAGCTTTGACAGCTCACCGTAGACACTGCTGGGCGTAAACTCAAAGTTACTAAACGGGTCAACTGAGCCAACCCTTGTCTGTATCCCTTCCAAACTCCAGCAGAACAGAATGTGAAATTGCAGTACAGGATTATTTCCCTTGTAACTCCCACAGTCATTAGTTCAAAGAGCCAACAGAGAAATACAGCCAAAACAAAACTCTGTTCACAGACCTTTTCAGGATATTCAGCTCTCCATCTCCTCTGGCCAGCTTTCCTGTATAGCCCCACTTTCCTCCAACACCATGGGTTCTGGGGGAAGGAATTCGGTGGCCAAATTACCACCCTGTTCCTCAGTCATTTCCCAGTCAGTGCTGAGGAACTGCTCAGCCCCGTCCTGCCTCTGCTCTACTGCCAAGCCTCGTTCTGCTCCTCCTCCTTCCTCCCTCTGCTCTCTAAGGAGCCTGGCTTTAAGCTGAGGGGAAGAACCACTCCCCCTTGGCTTTGGATGGGGGAAGGGAATTCCTTCCTCAGCCCATGCCGTTCCTCTGAGGGGAAACTGCCTACGAGCTTTCTGCCTTACAGGCAATGGACAATAGCAAGGCAGCTTCTTCCTGCCTGGCTCTGGAACTGCTTCAAGTAAGTCTAAGCCTTCCTGTTCTATTTCCATTTCATTGTCACTCACCAGGTAGTCAGCTAATTTATTGTCCTGGGAACTGACCTGGTCAGCCCTTCTGCACTGGGGTTTACATACTTTCCTTAATTTCCCTGTGGCAAACCTTGGGAAAGACGTCCGTTTGTCACAGGGGGGTGCTCTTTAACTAATATGGCCCCCATAACCAATATGTATTAGATACACTTTTAGTTAAGGCTTTAAAAGACACTAATATTGTAGCTGAATAATAGAAATCCTTCACACACAGCAAAGTACAAACAGCAGAGTTCATAGAATACATATTTTTCCTTCATAGAACAAAATATTTTGATTTAATGGCTGGAACAAGATGGAATCAAGAATAACCCAGGTGATAACGTTTTTTTCACCCTTACTTCCCTGTGCACAAGAAAGAGCTTTTCAACAAGTTTATTTGCCCTCAGAGATGCCACCAGAAGATCAACATATCATATCTACTGGCTTTATGCACCTAATCGTCATAGGGTCAAAACATTTAGTGTGTGTCTTTTTTGTTTATTTTTTATTTTTTAGTTATTTTAACCTTAATTCACAGCCACGTACAATTTGTCACACATTGAATTTTTGGACATCACCGTATATAGGGTGGGAGACACTTTTGAGACAACCTTATACAGAAAACCAGTGGCGAGAAACAATCTATTGCATTTTGCCAGCTTCCATCCTTATAAACTTAAGACTAGCCTACCTATTAGCCAGTTCCTGAGAGCCAGGAGGGTATGCTCCGAACTTACTGAATTTCAGCGGGTGGCTAAAGATGTTGGCCAGAGATTCAGGGTTCGGGGTTACCCGGAGAAATGTATACATCAGGCATATGTGAGGGCTCGCCACTCCCACCGGGAAGTACTTTTGAACGATGTGGAGAGGGGACCCCAACAAACTAGGGGGGAGCCAGGTTTAGTATGCGTTTTACCATATTCGGATGTGGTTATGACCATGGTGAAAATCATTAAACAACATTGGCCTATATTAAAAGATCTCAGGGGTTTGGATGATCTCCCCCTGTTTACATACACCAAGGGCACCACCATTGGTCAGCTTTTGAAACGAAACAACCCGATTCAAAATTCTGTGGGCTCCCATACCCCCTGCCACCAGTGCCAATGGTGTGACAAGACCATTGAGGGTAGTGAGTGGAGCGACCCACGTACAGGTAGAACGATTCAGGCTAGAACGAATTCTTCGTGTAAAACAACTTGGGTTATTTATATCATCGTTTGCCCATGTTCTTTAGTGTACGTGGGCCGCACCAAGCGAGCTATACATGTGAGATTAAACGAACACAAATCTAGAATACTCACGGGAAATCTGACAGCTCCCCTAGTCCACCATTGGCAGCTGAAAAAACATGAAGTGTCCCATATTAGGTGGAGGGTGATCGAAAAGTTAAATACCCAAGGGATGGAGGGGGATTTAGAGGCTAAATTGAATTACCTTGAACAGAGGTGGATCTACCGCCTGAACACGGTGATGCCATATGGGTTAAACCTAGAATTGGAATGGCCATCGCTTCTGTGATCTCTCCTTAGGTGTGTTCTGATATGTCCCCCCCGATAACTTCATAGGAGGTAGAAAATTTATGATTAACATTTGATATAACGTCCCTCCGGGATTAGTGGTGGTGCAGGGGAACGGGCGTTCGTCCCTCCCCTGTCACACCTCATTTCCGGTTTTGGGAGGATTTAAAGATGATGTTAAACACGCCGCGGCCATTTCCAAAAAAACTTATACTGGGTGGTCATGTCGTGAACTATTGGCAGAAATAAGGTAGGCAAGCATGGGTATTATTTATTGTGTGCTTGTGGTTTATTATGTTTATACTTAGTGTATTTCCTACTGAAATAAGATTTTTATTGTCTTACTGTAGGGATAGTAGCCCTGAGGAAACCCCCCCGAAGGGTGAAACATGTTGGCTCATTAATCCCTTACTAGTCATCTACCACCAGCCAGCTAAGTATTCTAATATACAAAAACTTCTTTAAAATATTTATGGTTTTAAGGTTAAAATAACTAAAAACTAAAAAATAAACAAAAAAGACACACACTAAATGTTTTGACCCTATGACGATTAGGTGCATAAAGCCAGTAGATATGATATGTTGATCTTCTGGTGGCATCTCTGAGGGCAAATAAACTTGTTGAAAAGCTCTTTCTTGTGCACAGGGAAGTAAGGGTGAAAAAAACGTTATCACCTGGGTTATTCTTGATTGATACCTGATCCTTGTGAAGAAATTTCATTGTATTATACACGGCCAGATACAACAATTTAATGGAACAAGATGGAGCCATAACAGGCCCTGCAAATGAGCTATAAGTCACACTAACAAATTTGTTTTTATAAAAACATAGTTTTCTTCCAGTTCTTGTTTAGGCGATTTACACATCTGTTTATCAAACCATATTTGCAATAGAAGAGAACATGTCTGAAGGGTCAGCGTGACCTCAGTAAACCAATAAGCATGTTGTCCACTTCCTTCTACTACTGACAGGGGTGACAGTTAGCCCGTGATGAGTTAAGTCACTGTTGCTAAGGAAATTACTAGCAAAGTAAAATTAAGAAACCACGTGACTTCAATTTGTAAATGGATTGTGATTGGAAGATGTACCACCTACGCATGTTTAATAATGAATGAATTAATGATGTCAACAAAATGGCTAGTCACCTGTATTGGGGAAGCATTTCTGATGTCCCTTTATTTTAGAGGATGCAGAAACGCTTCTGAAAGCTTTGACTATTTTTAACCACACTTTCTGTGTGAGATTTCTTTCTCTGATCGCCCCTGAAATAGAATTAAGAACTGAGGACTATATGGAAGTATTGGGAAGCAGGTAGATAGCCTATTTATATGATTACTTCAGCCAAACAACCTCACCTCCTTAAAATAACATCTTGCAATCGCAGGATGCCGCCAGTGCCTGGAATTGTTTACTGCCAGGCTGGAGGACACCAGGAAAAAATACCAACATTTAATATTTACATCTTAGCGTCTGTCAATTTCCCCTCTTCCAAAGAAGAAGTGTCAGTAAGAAAGAATGAGTAACTGTCTCGCTCTTCCAGTGCAATAATGATGTTTTCCAACTGACAGCACATATTTCAGAAAAAAGATGTCTGAGTGACATACGTAGACAGCTTAATCTCTGGTAAATTGTGCGGGGCAAGTTTGTTGAGCCCTTTCTAAGCATGCAATAAGGTCCAAATGACAGGTCAATAAACTAGGTCGTGCCCACTATTTGAATCATTGCTGATCTGCAAGATACCCTATAGTAGACCAAACCAATGCATGTTAATTGTTTAGTGCGAGACACTGTAGCAAGAAGAAAAATGTGTTCCTCATTGTAAGTCTGACTGGAAAAGCTTTTCTTTTGTTTGTTAGGTTCTAAAGAACATTTGCTAAACTCCATTTAATTTATTTCCTTGAAGTCCTTCGGAAAATACATCTGAAGAATGCTAAAGATGGCCATCTCTGCACACTGAATGTAACCCTATTTCACAAGGATGTCACAAGCAAGGCAAGACAAGCTTCATCCAAGGCAAGACAAATCATAGGTTGCATACGCAGGGGTTTCGTCAGCCGTAAGCCTGAAGTCATTATGCCATTGTATAGATCCATGGTGAGGCCCCACCTCACATCGAATCATCCGCTCCTGGGCAACTGTTGGCTTTCCCCAACAACTTGGTTTACTCTCCTCCATTGAGAAAAATGACCATTTAAACCTACCCTCTGTTTTCTATCCGATAACCAATTACTAATCCACAACTGACTCTTTCATTTTCTCAGGAGCTTCTCATGAGGAACTTTGTCAAAAGATTTTAGGTCAATTCTTGATTTTTAAGTTTCCCAACTTTGGAACAATCTCCCGTTTTTTTTAAGAAGCTCCGGTTCCCTTCCATCTTTCCGTAAGTTTTTGAAAACCACTTTATTCACTAACCACTTTGGAAATTAATTATTCTCCTATTCTCTCTTCTTATGGTTCTTATTTGTTTAAGTTAACTATTGTAAACCGAGTCGAGCTTTCCTAGAATGAAGACTCGGTATATAAAACCAAGCATTAGATTAGATTAAGTTTCTAAAAATCTAGATACACTACATCAACCGGCTCACCTTTATCCACATGTTTATACACACCTTAAAAGAAGTCAAGCAAATTGGTGAGGCAAGATCTCCCTCGGCTGAACCCATGCTGACTCCGTCTCATTAAATCATGTCTGTCTACGTCTTCCACAATTTTATTTTTTTTAAATAATTGTTTCCACCATTTTGCCCGGCACTGAAGCCAAGCTTACCGGTCTCTAATTTCCTGGATCTCCCCAGGAACCCTTTTTAAAAATCGGTGCAACATCGGCCTAAAATCATAGTAACATAGTAGATGACGGCAGATAAAGACCCGAATGTTCCATCCAGTCTGCCCAACCTGATTCAATTTAAATTTTTATTTTTTTAAATTTTTTTTTCTTCTTAGCTATTTCTGGGCAAGAATCCAAAGCTTTACCCGGTACTGTGCTTGGGTTCCAACTGCCAAAATCTCTGTTAAGACTTACTCCAGCCCATCTACACCCTCCCAGCCATTGAAGCCCTCCCCTGCCCATCCTCCACCAAACGGCCATACACAGACACAGACCGTACAAGTCTGCCCAGTAACTGGCCTAGTTCAATATTTAATATTATTTTCCGATTCTAAATCTTCTGTGTTCATCCCACGCTTCTTTGAACTCAGTCACAGTTTTACTCTCCACCACCTCTCTCGGGAGCGCATTCCAGGCATCCACTACCCTCTCCGTAAAGTAGAATTTCCTAACATTGCCCCTGAATCTACCACCCCTCGACCTCAAATTATGTCCTCTGGTTTTTACCATTTTCCTTTCTCTGGAAAATATTTTGTTCTACGTTAATACCCTTCAAGTATTTGAACGTCTGAATCATATCTCCCCTGTCTCTTCTTTCCTCTAGCGTATACATATTCAGGGCTTCCAGTCTCTCCTCATACGTCTTCTGGCACAAGCCTCCTATCATTTTCGTCGCCCTCCTCTGGACCGCCTCGTCTTCTTACGTCCTTCGCCAGATACGGTCTCCAAAATTGAACACAATACTCCAAGTGGGGCCTTACCAATGACTTGTACAGGGGCATCAACACCTTCTTCCTTCTACTGGCTACGCCTCTCTTTATACAGCCCAGCATCCTTCTGGCAGAGCCACTGCCTTGTCACACATCGGCCACCCTGGCCTGGTTTTCTGGCCGATGAAGTTATTTACCCTCTCTAGTTCGAAGAGGTTTCCTATCCTAACGGGGTTCTGAAGCTTTTCTTCCTATAAGAACCGAGGCACAGCACTGCGCTGTTCTATTTTTATTTATAGGTTCACCGCTTTTGGATGGAGATATATAGATCCTATTACTAAGGTGCGCTGACCGATATAGCGCGTGCAAACTGATTTAGCGCACGCTAAACGCTAACGCGTGCATGCTAGTCTGTGGACGTGTTAGCGTTTAGCACCCGCCAATTCGATTAGCGCGCGCTACATCAGTTTGCGCACGCCAAATCGGTTAGCGCACCTTAGTAAAAGAGGGAGGGGATAGAATAATTCTAGCTGCGTGGGTGTGTTTTTTGATTGTGATTTGCAAGTCACAATTCCCCGTTGCCCTAGGTACATTAGACAGAGTGTGAGCTCATCGGGACAGATAGGGGAAAATGCTTGAGTGCCTGAACGGCAACCACTTAGGGCTCCTTTTACTAAGCTGCGCTAGCGGTTTTAGCACGCGCTACATTGCCGCGCACGCTAGACGCTAATGCCGGCATTGAGCTGGCATTAGTTCTTGGCGTGTAGCGCGGGGGTTGGCACGCGCTACTCAGCAGCGTGCATTAAAAACGCTAGCGCGCTTTAGTAATAGAAGCCCTTAGGCCAGGGGTGTCCAACCTTTTGGCTTCCCTGGGTCGCATTGGCAGAAAAAAAATGTTTCTGGGGGCTGCGCAAACGCTGCAGCAAGACGGAGGAGGGAGCCGGCAAGACGGTAAACACCCGGCGCCAGCGGAGGAAAACGCTGTGTCGTCCTCGACCGGGGCCGCACAAAATACTTCACGGGGCCGCAGGTTGGACACCCCTGCCTTAGGCTATAAGCAGTATATAAATAAATAAATACATTTCTGTTAGAATGCATGTTTTGTTCCCTGTGTTTTTATAGATTCACTAGCTGATGCCCCGGCGTTGCACGGGTATTTAATAATAGCAATAACACAGTAAACGGATTGAAATAAAGATACTGTATAGTGGTGAATGAAATTATTGTTTTACAGCTTAATAAAAAGTACAATATTCAAATTATAAAGTGAAATATTTGACAAAATGAATACAATACAACTAACGCAAAACGTGATTATAAACAACAATTTTAGTTTCACCTCCTGGAGCAAGAACATATAAATTATTGGGTGAACCCACCCTTGAGTAAGCAACATAGAGTTGTGGGCCGTGAGACCCCCAGAACATATCACCCCAGGTAGTGAGGGATCTGCATACCAAGTTTCGTTCAAATCGGTCAAGCCGTTTTTGCGTGATCGCGGCACATACATACATACATCCGATTTTATATATATAGATAAGAACATAAGAAGAGTTGCCTCCGCCGGGTCAAACGAGAGGTCCATCACGCCCAGCAGCCCGCACCCGCGGCAGCCCATCAGGTCCATGACCTGCTAAGTGTCCCTGCCTTTCCCATACCTAACTCTATGTCTATCTGTACCCCTCAATCCCCTTATCCTGTAGGTATTTATCCAAACCTTCTTTGAACCCCTGTAGCGTGCCCTGCCCTACCACATCCTCCGGGAGCGCGTTCCATGTGTCCACCACCCTCTGAGTAAAGAAGAACTTCCTAGCATTTGTTCTAAACCTGTCCCTTTTCAATTTCTCCGAGTGCCCCCTTGTATTTGTGGCTCCCTTCAGTTTGAAGAATCTGTCCCTGTCTACCTTCTCTATGCCTTTCCTCTCTATCTCCTACTTTTCCTTGTTTTCTGTCTTAGCACTGAAGGATAACTTTACTTACATTTTTTGTGTAACACAACAAATGCACCATGGCAAAGACAATAGATGAAGGAAACCCGTCACGTTTAGAGCCCTATAAATCAAAGGTTTATATTTGCACGTTTCTCTTAAATTCTATCGATTATAATAGAGGAGAGAGAGAAAGGGGAGGGAGTCAAGTTCACCATAAAAAATGAATCCTCCCCAAGGAAAGATGATCTTAATAGTTCTATTATTATCTCCAGGATTACATTATTAGAATCGGCGTGTGCTTCTTGCTATTTCTTGCTTCACCAGGTTTTCTATTTATGGTTTCCCCTGTGTTCGTGTGCGAGAGTAATTCAGCTTTGCATTCACTCCCTTGCTGCTTGCATTGATAACAGAGGCTGATGAATTTTGGGCAGTATTTGGCAGGGTATCAGTTAAGGTTTGAATTATATCCAAATTTACTTGCTGGAGGTCCAGGTGGACCCTCTCCAGTTTTACTATAATTTTTTATTTTTTTCCGTGAAAACAATTTTTTTTACCCCATATTAGGCAGAGAACATCAACATTGAGGCTTTTCTACTCAGTTATCTTGATTGAATATCAATCCCTTTGTGTTTGGTCGCCTCTCTAAACCAAATGTTCAGTACCTTTCAGAGGTTCAGCAAGAGATCCTGAAAAGAGTACCTTATTCTTTCTAATAAATGCCCAGGCAATTATTACAAACATGTTGTTTTCTGTAGTGTAGGGTAGGCTATTAATGGGGGCACTTCAATTTTTAGAAAGCCTGAAATTGGTGACCTAAGACACCTTTCTCTCTTCTTTCCCCTCCCCTTCCCATCCTTGATCATGTCCAGCATTTTTCTCCCCCATCCCACCCCCGTTATGACAGCCATTTTTTTTCCTCTACCCCCATCTACCCATGATGACTGACAATTTCTCTCTTGCACCCTCCACCCCCATGATGACTGGCAATTTATCCATCACTCCTCACGCCCCATAATGATTGCCATTCCTCTCCTCTACCCTGACCTCTGTGGTAGCCTGCATTTCTCTCCATCCTCTACCTCCTCCCCCAACGATGACTGGAATTCTTTTTTATCTCTTCTCAAGGCCATGAGCATATACAAATGCTCAAGGTCACACAATGGCCCAGCATCATAACCTTATTATTAACTCAAATTGATTACTGCAATCTTTTGTATCTTGGATTGCCAAAGAAAACCTGCCAACCTGCCCAACTTTTAATGAATTCAGCGGCTAGATTGATAATGGGCATTCCTAGGGTTGCCCATATTACTCTAATCTTAAAAGCTCTCCACTGGTTACCTGTTCAACAGAAAATTTGCTATAAAGCTCTGTCTGTTGTTCATCAGATATTATACTCCTCTTCTCCTACTTGCTTTCAAAGCTTGTGGGAAATCTATCAACCCACAAGATGTTTGAGATCTGAGGGAGAACATAAGAACATAAGCAATGCCTCTGCTGGGTCAGACCTGAGGTCCATCTTGCCCAGCAGTCCGCTCACGCGGTGGCCCAACAGGTCCAGGACCTGTGCAGTAATCCTCTATCTATACCCCTCTATCCCCTTTTCCAGCAGGAAATTGTCCAATCCTTTCTTAAACCCCAGTACCGTTCTCTGCCTTATAACGTCCTCTGGAAGCGCATTCCAGGTGTCCACCACACGTTGGGTAAAGAAGAACTTCCTGGCATTTGTATTGAATCTGTCCCCTTTCAACTTTTCCGAATGCCCTCTTGTTCTTTTATTTTTTGAAAGTTTGAAGAATCTGTCCCTCTCTACTCTCTCTATGCCCCTCATGATCTTATAAGTCTCTATCATATCCCCTCTAAGTCTCCTCTTCTCCAGGGAAAAAAGACCCAGTTTCTCCAATCTCTCAGCATATGAAAGGTTTTCCATCCCTTTTATCAGTCATGTCGCTCTTCTCTGAACCCTCTCGAGTAACGCCATATCCTTCTTAAGGTACGGCGACCAATATTGGACGCAGTATTCCAGATGCGGGCGCACCATCGCCCGATACAGCGGCAGGATAACTTCTTTCGTCCTGGTTGTAATACCCTTCTTGATTATACCTAGCATTCTATTCACTCTCTTAGCGGCCGCTGCGCACTGTGCCGTCGGCTTCATTGACGTGTCCACCATTACCCCCAAGTCCCTCTCTTGGGTACTCTCAAGAGAGGGAGGAATGTTGCTCATCAGTTTAAAAGAAAATGGGATTTGTTATGTTAAATCTAGAATATCGCTTTTCTCACTTGCCGGTAAGAATCTCTGGAATTCAATTCCAGGTATAATGAGATTCTGCAACGATCGTGTGTCTTTCAAAAAATTATTAAAAACACAATTATTTGTGGACGCCTTTCTCTAACTCTGTGGTTATCATTTGTTTTAGATTTAAAGAATTCTGTACTGAGGAAATTTGGGGGGAAGACTTATTTGTCGACCGCATTTTATAACGTTTGTTGATGCTTGAAATTGTGGATGCAAATGTTTTGGACATCACTTAGGTTTAAGCGATTCACAAATTTTAAAAATAAATAAACCTTGATAACAGCCTCAGTCGGGAGAAGAGGTAAGAAAAGAAATCCATTCATTGCAGAGGAGTGGAAGGTAGAGGAGAGAAAAATCAGTCATTATGGGAGGAGGGGGGGGAGCGATGGAGAGAAATTTTCCAATGATGCCTGATCGCCAAATTTAAGAGTGGGTGATTATTATGGGAAACCGCATTTTGTATTTTAGACTAAGGGGTCCTTTTATCAAGCTGCGCTAGTGGGGTTAGCACGCGCTAACCTCCGTGGCCGGCTATAAAGCTAACGCCTGCTCGATGCAGGCGTTAGGGGCTAGCACGGCAGGCAGTTTAACATGCGGTATTACACGCGTTAAACCCCTACCGTGGCTTGATAAAAGGACCCCTAAATTTTACAGGATTTTTCTGTTCCAAAGTGGGGAGAGTGAAAATGATACAAGACCCCTAGAATTGTGTACACATGCATGAAAGCACATCTTGTTTTCCTTTGCATTGGGAAGGGGTAAAACGCGGACCTGACGGACCTGGCGGATCTAAACCCGTACGGCCTTAAAAATCTGAGGTCCGTGTCGGTCTGTGTCCGTGGCGCTTGTAGTTTCTGTCGCTGACAGACCTTGATTGAGATTTGAGCGCTGTCGGATCCGTCTCAGCCTAGGGAGGGAAAAGTGTTAGGATCCGTCAGCGCTAAAAATCTCTTCGAGGTCTTGTCAGAGCCAGAGACTCGCGCTGGAGTTTGGAGACTTCTTTTCCATAACGCACGTCCCAAACCTATGTCCCCCCGCTCTCTTGGCTTCTGCTCTGCCGCTCCAGCACTCGTCTCTGGCTCAGACAGACCTCGAAGAGATTTTTAGCGCCGACGGATCCGAACACTTTTCCCTCCCTAGGCTGAGACGGATCCGTCAGCTGCTCAAATCTCAATCAAGGTCTGTCAGCGACAGAAACTACAAGCGCCACGGACACGGACCGACACGGACCTCAGATTTTTAAGGCCGTACGGGTTTAGATCCGCGAGGTCCGTGAGGTTCGCGTTTTACCCCTTCCTTTTTGCATTCATGCTTAGGGGTTTCAAGAAGTCCATCATTCTGACAGCATTTCTGACCACCATGGAGGATGCATGTCAAAGAAGAAATTGCTAATTTTTACCCCTGCTTGAATCTGCAGGAATTTTCCCTTAGACTAATAGGATGCTGACGGTCTATTTTATTCACTCAGTGCCTGTGAAAGATGCCTTTGTAGACTCCATCCTTCCTTTCATCAACACCTTTCTACAAACAGGCTTAGTGCTAGCAAACTGGAAGTCAGCAGTCATCAGATCAGACCAATCTTGAAAACCCCACACTCAACCCTAACATGCCGTCAACTTCAGACCTGTCGCCAACCTACTCTTCGCCTCCAAGATCCTCAAAACCCCAGTAATGCCTAGATTATATAAAGAAAACAGAATACTAGTAGATACGTGGAATACCGTACGATATGTCAATAATTTAACACCTATTCCAATTCACAAATCAACAAATCAAACTATATGGCTAAACTCCAAGATTCAAATTGGCAGATTTAAGATCATCTGGAAGCATTGGATGATAGCAGGAATACGTTACTTTAGAGGATGTTATATCTAACGGTAAACTGCTTGACTTTTCACAGTTGCAACATAAATTTGGACTTAATAAATCACAAAGTTATAGATGGTTGCAACTGAAGCAGGCCATTCAGGCGGGGTTCATTGAATGGAAAAATTTAAATAATCAATATAGTTTGGAATTCTTATGCTTTCAGGTAGACTTCCTGGGACACCAGGCCTTGTTAGCTGGGTTTATAAATAAGAAACCAAAAACTGGTCTTAGGGACATTTGGAGTATTGAGATTAAGCACCAAATTTCTGCATCTCAATGGCCACAAATCTGGACTTGGAGGATGAGATGTACAATGTCAGCATCTATGAGACAAACTTGTTTTTTTCTGTTACATAGAGCATTCTGGACCCCTGTTCTGTTACAAAAGTTAGATAGCTCTAAGTCAAATAAATGTTGGAATTGTCATCTTGAAGTAGGGACTTTAGATCATTTATTGTTCTATTGTCCACTTATTTTGGCTTTTTGGAAAGAAATATGGGACCAAATAAATTGTTTGTTGGAAAAATCCTGTGGCATTATCCTATGATATTGTACTATTTGGCATATCAATGAGAGCTAAAAGTCAAATATCATCTAAGAACAACAGGCTTTTATTAATAACTAGCTTTATAGCCCATTACATTAACGGGTGCTAGAATATATGTGTGTGTCTGTCTTTATTTCTTTCTCTCTCTCTCTCTCTCTCTCTCTTTAGCCGCTTTCTGTATTTCTGTCTATCTTTCTTTTGGCTGTCCACCACCACCCCTTGCGTGCTCCTCCTGTCCATTCTCCCTTCCTTTTACCTCCCCTGTGTCTACCACCACCCCTTCACTGCTCCCCTTATCCAGCAGCAGCCCTTCTCCCTCTGTTTTACCTCCCCCCTGTCCATCAGCACCTCTTCCTGCTCCCCCTGTGCAGCAGTAGGCTTCCCTTCCTTTCCCCCCCTGTCCATCAGCACCTCTTCCTGCTCCCCCTGTCCAGCAGTAGGCCTCCCTTCCTTTTTTTCCCCTCCCTGTCCATCAGCACCTCTTCCTGCTCCCCCTGTCCAGCAGTAGGCTTCCCTTCCTTTCCCACCCCCACCAGACCAGAATCTCCCCTCTGTCTATCCCCCCATCAGTCCAGCATCTCCCCTTTCTGTATCCCCCCAACAGTCCAGCATCTCCTTCTCTCTATCTCCCATCAATCAAGCATCTCCCCTCTGTCTCCTCCTGTCAGCAGCTGCCGTTCGCCATCTCGTCGAGCCGCTGCTGACAGGCGGGGTCCAGCTCCGGTGCATCGCTCGCGCACAGCAGCGGGAGCAGTGCCACCAGCAGCAGCGCCGCCATAGTCGCTTCCGGACACTGCGGGAGCCCCCACGCCTGCGCATCACCCTGGCACGGGTAGGCGAGCGGCAGTTGATTGCAGAGCCCGCGAGGCCAGCTTTCAGCCCTTCTCAAGGAGGCAGGACAGGCTGGTGAGGAGCTTTGGGGCTGCTGCTGTTAGCCCCGGCAGAGATGGAGCAGCCGAGCTGAGATGGCGGCAGAGCTCTCGTGTGTGTCCCCCCTCTCCCCGGTGCCAGCGCCGCTCTACCTCTCAGCGGGCTGGGCCGGACCATGGCTTCTTCACTCCAGGCTTCGGCAGTGTGGCGGTGAGCGGACGCAGGGGGATCGGTGCCATGCTGCCAGCAGGACAGCCCCAGCCCTCTCCCTCCTCCCCTTGCGGAGCGCGCATGCCGCACTCTCGCCTTGGCACATCCCGACAGATCAGATCTCAGGGAACACGCGGCGAGAGTGCGCATGCGCGCTTAGCATATTATTATATTAGATGGGAAGAGAGAGAGGAGAGAAGGGGAGCAGGAAGCAGAGGAGGCAGGCAGCGTTGGTGCTGAGCACCGAAGGAAGTAGGAGGACAGTAGGCTCGGGGTAGCGGCGAGAGTTCGCTCCGCCCCCCCCCCCCACGCGTCACAGGCAGCGCCGGACTCCCCCTTGAAAAGGGGAGGAGCCAGCGCGGCACACGCGGTGCCGAAGAGAGAGAGGAGAGAAGGGGAGCAGGAAGCAGAGGAGGCAGGCAGCGTTGGTGCTGAGCACCGAAGGAAGTAGGAGGACAGTAGGCTCGGGGTAGCGGCGAGAGTTCGCTCCGCCCCCCCCCCCCACGCGTCACAGGCAGCGCCGGACTCCCCCTTGAAAAGGGGAGGAGCCAGCGCGGCACACGCGGTGCCGAAGAGAGAGAGGAGAGAAGGGGAGCAGGAAGCAGAGGAGGCAGGCAGCGTTGGTGCTGAGCACCGAAGGAAGTAGGAGGACAGTAGGCTCGGGGTAGCGGCGAGAGTTCGCTCCGCCCCCCCCCACGCGTCACAGGCAGCGCCGGACTCCCCCTTGAAAAGGGGAGGAGCCAGCGCGGCACACGCGGTGCCGAAGAGAGAGAGGAGAGAAGGGGAGCAGGAAGCAGAGGAGGCAGGCAGCGTTGGTGCTGAGCACCGAAGGAAGTAGGAGGACAGTAGGCTCGGGGTAGCGGCGAGAGTTCGCTCCGCCCCCCCCCACGCGTCACAGGCAGCGCCGGACTCCCCCTTGAAAAGGGGAGGAGCCAGCGCGGCACACGCGGTGCCGAAGAGAGAGAGGAGAGAAGGGGAGCAGGAAGCAGAGGAGGCAGGCAGCGTTGGTGCTGAGCACCGAAGGAAGTAGGAGGACAGTAGGCTCGGGGTAGCGGCGAGAGTTCGCTCCGCCCCCCCCCCACGCGTCACAGGCAGCGCCGGACTCCCCCTTGAAAAGGGGAGGAGCCAGCGCGGCACACGCGGTGCCGAAGAGAGAGAGGAGAGAAGGGGAGCAGGAAGCAGAGGAGGCAGGCAGCGTTGGTGCTGAGCACCGAAGGAAGTAGGAGGACAGTAGGCTCGGGGTAGCGGCGAGAGTTCGCTCCGCCCCCCCCCACGCGTCACAGGCAGCGCCGGACTCCCCCTTGAAAAGGGGAGGAGCCAGCGCGGCACACGCGGTGCCGAAGAGAGAGAGGAGAGAAGGGGAGCAGGAAGCAGAGGAGGCAGGCAGCGTTGGTGCTGAGCACCGAAGGAAGTAGGAGGACAGTAGGCTCGGGGTAGCGACGAGAGTTCGCTCCGCCCCCCCCCACGCGTCACAGGCAGCGCCGGACTCCCCCTTGAAAAGGGGAGGAGCCAACGGCGCCCAGCCGTTCGGCGCGCGGCGAAGGCGTGCGGTAAAGGCGCTCGCCTTAGTGAGAGCGCCTTTGCGAAGGGCCTTGCAAGGGACGAGCACTACTCTCAAGAACACCAGAGGAGAACAGACCGGTAAGGAACCGACAAGCACAGAAGAGAAGGAAGAGACAGACACAAAAGAAACCAACCCGCACATACAATCAAGGTGAGGTAGAGCAGAGACAGCACACACGAGAGAGACAACAAGGCAAGAAACACAAGGAAGCAGCAGGTAAGGAACACAAGCACACAAAGGTACAGGCACTGTAACACAAACAGACTCACTCAAATAGGAAGACTGCAGTCAGGAAGTCAGAAGGTAAGGGGGAGGTAGGATCAGTAGGAAAAAGAGCAGCAGTAGGTCACGAAATGGAAGCCCAAGGAAGTCAGAAGATGAGCTTTCCTGTCTTCTGTATCGACTGCAATATGTATGACTACCTCCCTTCGGGGATCCAGGCATACATTTGCGATCGATGCATGGAGATGGATAGCTTGAAATGTCAGGTAAGACTATTGGAGGGAACAGTGATGGAACTTGAAGACAGAATCCGAGCACAGGAGAAGATTCTAGTGGAGCACAGCCCAAACGACGAGGTCAAGGATCTAGAAATGTTCATAGAGGAAGCCCATCAGCACCACGTAGAGATCCCAGGGCTGGAAAACTGTAATCAGGAAACCCAAGTGAGGAGAGAAGACACCCATGCAAACACAGAAGAAAATGAAGACGAGGTAGGAGACAACCGCACACCAGGAGGAATAGTGAGAGCACAGGAAGATGTCCCCCCACCCAAAGAACAGGAAACAATTTCAAGAGTATCATTGGAGGAAGAAGACAGGCCCTACTCCAAGGACGTGGACCTACGCCCCCCAAGGAACTCCCGAATAAAGAAGATGGGGATCATCGTAGGCGACTCCATTATACGACACGTGGACAGCCACACCGCAGGAGGAAGAGAGGACAGAGTAGTCACCTGTCTGCCTGGAGCAAGAGTAAAGGATGTGACCAACAGGATCTCCAGGATCATAGATGGCGCACGGGGAGTGGACACCGCTGTGCTTATCCACGTAGGAACAAATGATGTGAGCGGGCGGAAGTATGACAGGGAAGAGCTGAAGGGCCAGCTCCGCTCACTCGGAAGACAACTGAAGATCAGGGAGGTGAAGGTGGCCTTCTCTGAAATCCTCCCTGTACCAAGAGCAGATGGAAAGAGACAAGGGGAATTGCAAGTGATCAACGCCTGGATGAGACGATGGTGCGAAGACGAAGGCTTCGACTTCGTGCGCAACTGGACGGCGTTCTGGGGAAAAAGTAAATACTACAGAAGGGATGGACTACACCTCAACAAGGAAGGAGCAAGAGTTTTGGCAGGCAACATGAAGAAAGCAATAGAGAAGGCTTTAAACTGAAGGACAGGGGAAAGCCGACAGTCGACCACCGGTCGATGGCACGGACAACAGGATGCCCCGACGTAGGAACAAAGGACTACTACTCATACACAAAAGAGGTCGACCTCACAGCCAACAAAGGAGAACAAGCAGGAAGGGACAACTCAGACACAGGAGGGGATGACCACACAGCAAACATGGGAGATAACACAGGAGCAGTAAAGGATACCGTAAATGAAACTGTAAGGACAGCCAAGAGTAGAAGGTCCAAAAAGGTAACACGAAGGGAACTTAGATGTATGTATACAAATGCTAGAAGTCTAGGAAACAAAATGGGAGAACTAGAGACGATAGCAAGACATGAGAACATGGATATCATTGGCATAACAGAAACATGGTGGAATGAAGAAAACAAATGGGACACAGTACTACAGGGATACAAACTATATAGAAGGGATCGAGAAGGGCAGAAAGGTGGAGGTATTGCCCTATATGTTAAGGAAGGAATAGATTCTGTTGGAATGATTACAACAGACAGGAAAGAGAAGCTGGAGTCCCTCTGGATCAAAATTCCTGGTCACAATGGCGCAGATACAAAAATTGGCCTTTACTATCGTCCCCCAGGACAGGCGGAGGTCACTGACTCAGAAATGATGGAGGAAATCAAACAAGTATGCAAGACAGGCAATGTAGTTATATTGGGAGACTTCAATTTCCCAGGAATAGACTGGAAACTAGGAGCCTCCAACTGCGGCAAGGAGGCCAAGTTCCTGGAGGTGCTAGGGGATTGCTTCCTGGAGCAAATGGTAAAAGAGCCGACAAGAGGCGACGCCACCTTGGACTTGGTCCTAAATGGTCTCACCGGACCGATAACAGAAGTAGAAGTCGTGGTTCCACTGGGAACGAGTGATCACAATGTAATCAACTTTAAACTTGACATCGGGAAAGGGAAACATGCCAAAACCTTAACCACCACCTTAAACTTTAAAAAGGGTAAATACGATTGCATGAGAGCCATGGTAACAAAACGACTCGAGAAGATGGTGGACAAACTTGAAACAGTAGACCAGGCATGGTGCCTATTGAAAAATACTATTGCAGAAGCACAAGATCTCTACATTCCGAGGATTTCCAAAGATCGGAGAACTAAAGGCAAAGGAGAACCAGCATGGCTTACCATACAGGTGAAGGAAGCCATAAAAGAAAAGAAGGACTCTTTCAAAAAATGGAAATGCACGAAGACAACCGAAGCCTGGAACAAACATAAAGATGAACAGAAGAAATGTCACAAGGCGGTGAGGGATGCAAAACAGGACTATGAGGAAAAAATAGCCCGGGAGGCCAAAAACTTCAAGCCCTTCTTTAGATACGTGAAAGGGAAAAAACCTGCAAAAGAGGCAGTGGGACCCTTGGACGACATGGGAAGAAAAGGGTACATCAAGGAAGATAAACAAATCGCAGACAAACTAAATTCCTTCTTTGCGTCTGTCTTTACGAAGGAGGACACCTCAACAATACCTGAAGTGGAGAAACTGTTTACAGGAGAAATAAAGGACAGCCTCACCACAGTTGAAGTGAACTTAGATCAGATATACTACCAGATCGACAAACTTAAAAGTGACAAATCCCCTGGACCGGATGAAATTCACCCGAGAGTCTTTAAGGAATTGAAGGTCGAAATCGGAGAGTTACTGCAAAAACTTGCAAACCTGTCAATCAGAACTGGTCAGATACCAGACGACTGGAGGAAAGCGAACGTCACGCCAATTTTCAAAAAAGGATCGAGAGGAGAACCGGGCAACTATAGACCTGTGAGTCTTACATCTGTCCCCGGCAAGATGATTGAATCACTGATCAAGGATAGCATAGTTCAGCACTTGGACACACATGACTTGATGAAACCCAGTCAACATGGATTCAGGAAAGGGAAATCGTGTTTGACGAATTTACTCCAATTCTTTGAGACCGTGAACGAGCAAATTGATAGTGGAAAGCCGGTGGACATAATATACTTGGACTTCCAGAAAGCATTTGACAAAGTTCCACACAAAAGACTTCTTAGGAAACTACAAAGCCATGGCATAGAGGGAGATATACAAAGATGGATAGGCAAATGGCTGGAAAACAGGAAGCAGAGAGTGGGCATAAATGGGAAGTTCTCCGACTGGGAGAAAGTGACTAGTGGTGTACCCCAAGGCTCGGTACTTGGGCCGATCCTTTTTAATATTTATATCTATGACCTGGAAAACGGAACATCCAGTGAGATCATCAAGTTTGCAGACGACACAAAACTCTGCCGGGCAATCAGATCGCAGGAGGACAGTGAGGAACTCCAGAGCGACTTGTGTCGGTTAGAAAAATGGGCGGAGAAATGGCAGATGAAGTTCAACGTGGAGAAATGCAAGGTAATGCATTTAGGCAGTAAAAATAAGGAATACGAGTACAGAATGTCAGGTGCAACTCTGGGAAAAAGTGAACAAGAAAGGGATCTGGGTGTACTGATAGATAGGACCCTGAAGCCGTCGGCACAATGCGCGGCAGCGGCAAATAAGGCAAATAGAATGTTGGGCATGATAAAGAAAGGAATCTCGAGTAGATCGGAGAAAGTTATAATGCCGCTTTATAGGGCAATGGTCAGACCCCACTTGGAATACTGCGTCCAACATTGGTCTCCCTACTTAAAGAAGGATATAAAACTGCTGGAGAGGGTGCAGAGACGAGCAACTAAACTAGTGAAGGGTATGGAGAAACTGGAATATGAGGATCGACTTAAAACACTGGGATTGTTCTCCCTTGAGAAAAGGAGACTGCGTGGGGATATGATCGAAACCTTCAAAATACTGAAAGGAATCGACAAAATAGAGCAGAAAAAACTATTTACATTGTCCAATTTGACACGGACAAGAGGACATGAAATGAAGCTAAGGGGGGGCAAGTTCAGGACTAATATCAGGAAGTTCTGCTTCACACAGAGAGTGGTTGACATCTGGAATACTCTCCCAGGGGAGATTATTGCGGAATCGACAGTCCTAGGCTTCAAAAGCAAACTAGATGCATATCTCCTTGAGAGAGGCATATAAAGAGACCGCTTTCAATTGAATACTGAGCAGCAACGACTTGTTTCCTAAATTATCTGGCCCTGAGGCAGTGGGTTCGAGTTTACGCCCACGAAACGTTGGCCACGTTGGCTGTCTTGAAATACAAGTGCTGACTCAAGATAAGTTTGGATGAATGCCTTGTTTAAAATAACTATCAATAGATATAACTGAAAGCAAGCAGGTTTATGAGAAAAAGGCTGTTATGCAATATAAATGCTGACTCAAGACAAGTGTGAATGAATGCCTTGTCTCTATAATAACTATTAATAGATAAAACGGAAAGTAAGTAGGCTCATAAGAGATAGATTGTTATGAAAGGGGTTAAATAAGAGTGTAGTGAAAGAATTAGAATGTGAGTATAATGAAAGGGGTAGTATGAGTGTAATAAAAAGTTTTAATAAGAATAAGTTATAAAATTGAAAAGATAAGAAAAAAAGTGATAATTTAAATAAATAACTTTTAGCAAATTTATGTGTTTGAATTAAGTATAGTCACAAGAGTGAGGCCAATGATTGGAGAATAAGGAGCAAGTATAACTACGCTGAATACCCCAGTCATTGATTTTGGCTACGCGTAGGCTCCATTACTGAGGCTATCTCTTGTTAGTATAATTGACCTTTCATTAACATATTAGATTAAGTGGAAAGTATTTGGTTTATATTATTTGGCTATAAAATAAGCCAGGTGTATACCTAGCAGGGCCTCCGCGTGTGCGGATCGCCGGACTTGATGGACCGAAGGTCTGATCCGGAGATGGCGCTTCTTATGTTCTTATGTTCTTATGACAGGAGTCACCATACAACAAATTACGAGCAATTGGAAGAGGCTTAACTATAGTTTTTGGTGAAATTCATTGTGTCATATGTATAAAATGGAAAGAACTTTAGCCATTCAGAAAGGGAATTTTAAGAAATTTCAGGAGACTTGGGAGCCATTAGCAAAATATTGTAACGTCTAATCATTGTTTTCCCCTATAAACATGCATATCTGGGAGTGGGGAGGTTGGGGGTCTGATAGGATAATAAATTTAGATATATTACATTGAGGGTTAATATAGAAATTTTATATGTTGAAAATTGTGATTGTTTAGGAGGGAGGGGTGGATTAATTCTGAAATAGATATTAATAGAATATTAAGTGTGGTGTTGAAGAAAAAAAATGTATTTATTGTTACACTTATTGTAAGTTTTGAAAATAATAAAGAATTGGAAAAAATAAAAGTGTGGTCCGCTTGAAGACTTGGCTCATTCTACTCTTTGTATCGATTCCTTGGGAGAGTGTACAGTATTTTTTCTGGTATTTGGTTAAAAATCTGCCACACAGAGGGATCATCTCCCTGGTTGGACAGGGCTAACGCCTCCTGACCTCCGGTCCCTGAAACGGAACCAGAGTCCTCCAGGCAAGAAACTGCACTCTGGGACAGTAAAGGCATGGAGTCCAACCTCCAATCTTCCCAGTCCTGGTTTGCCTGGGCATCCAGACTGGGCGTCTCCTGGAGCGTCTAAGCTGTAAATGCCCACTGATGCCTTACCAGATTTAGGCACCGCTAGGCATGACGCCTAACTTTGGCATGCAGTTAGTGCTGTTTTCATAGGCGCTTACCCAGTTAGGCACCGCCAGGCTCTAAATGGACGTTTTCAGTGGCACTACCCAGTTAAATCCTGCTATGTATGACCAGTTAGCCTCAAGCTAGCAATTTAACCAGCCACGTGCCATTTCTAACTGGTTAAATCACTTTAGAACATAAGAATAGACTTACTGGGTCAGACCAATGGTCCATCAAGCCCAGTAGCTGGTTCTCACGGTGGCCAATCTGGGTCCCTAGTACCTGGCCAAAGCCCAAGGAGTAGCAACATTCCAGCATCTCAAAGAATAGCAAGATTCCGGAACCCCAATGAGAGCAACATTCCAGAGCTGAGATTGTGATGTCATAATGCCTCATTCCACCAATACCTAAGAGCCAACCTCATCAGTGATGCTACAATGGCTTCATTGTCCTATACTTGGCACATGTAAGAACATAAGAACAGTAATACTGTGTCAGACCAAAGGTCCTTCAAGCTCATAAGAACATAAGAATAGCCTTACTGGGTCAGACCAATGGTCCATCAAGCCCAGTAGCCCATTCTCACGGTGGCCAATCCAGGTCACTAGTACCTGGCCAAAACCCAAAGAATAGCAACATTCCATGCAACCGATCCAGGGCAAGCAGAGGCTTTCCCCATATCTTAATAACAGACTATGGACTTTTCCTCCAGAAAT
This sequence comes from Geotrypetes seraphini, assembly GCF_902459505.1. Taxonomy (NCBI): domain Eukaryota; kingdom Metazoa; phylum Chordata; class Amphibia; order Gymnophiona; family Dermophiidae; genus Geotrypetes; species Geotrypetes seraphini. Next base: position 19,335,272 of record NC_047085.1, read on the forward strand.
CTGTCCAAACCTTTCATTAAACCAGCTATGCTCTCCGCTTTACCACAACTTCTGGCAATGCATTCCAGAGCTTAACTATTCTCTGAGTGAAAAAATATTTCCTCCTATTGGTTTTCCGTGTAACTTCATCGAGTGTCCCCCTAGTCTTTGTAATTTTTAATGGAGCGAAAAATTGATCCACTTGTACCCGTTCTACTCCACTCCAGATTTTGTAGACTTCGATCCTATCTCCCCTCAGCCGTCTCTTTTCCAAGCTGAAGAGCCCTAACCCTTTTAGTCTTTCCTCATACGAGAGGAGTTCCATCCCCTTTACCATCTGGGTCGCTCTTTTTTGAACCTTTTCTAGCGCCACTATATCTTTTTTCAAGTTTCAAGTTTATTAGGATTTTATATACCGCCTATCAAGATTATCTAAGCGGATTTTTACAATCAGGTACTCAAGCATTTTTCCCTATCTGTCCCGGTGGGCTCACAATCTATCTAACGTACCTGGGGCTATGGAGGATTAAGTGACTTGCCCAGGGTCACAAGGAGCAGCGTGGGGTTTGAACCCACAACCCCAGGGTGCTGAGGCTGTAGATCCAACCACTGTGCCACTGTGCCCACACTCCCTTGAGATAAGGAGACCAGAATTGAACGCAATACTCCAGGTGAGGTCGCACCACGGAGCGATACAGGGGCATGATGACATTCTTAGTCTCGTTAACCATCCCTTTTTTAATATAATTCCTGGAATCTTGTTTGCTTTTTGGGCCGCCGTCACACATTGGCCAGCATCGTATCGTGACTTTATTTTTAGGGTGCACATGTGCGCATTAAAGTTTGCTGAACAGGCATCTGTGTTGTGCCAAATAACGGAATCTTTCGGCCCTTTTCTGCTGCCATGTTATACGTTTCTGCGTCTCACCCCAGCACTGTCTGGTAAACATTGAAAATACTTTTCTGGCACCAGCCGTTCAACATAATTCACTTTAACATTAACATGACATAACACATGGCGACATTTGGGCATTCTTAGCTGCTTTCCTGGAGACAGGACTCCTGAGCGAATGGGGCATTCGTCTAAAGAATTATTTGTTTGTCAGGGTGTAATTGTTTTTAAATTGCATACTAGCTCTCTGTATTGCAAATAATGGAGTGTTTCGATTGCTAAATGCCTATATACAGTATATACACAAGTCCTGACGGAACATTCATTGTTGTCAAGCACAGAATGGGGGGGGAAAAAAGTCCTTTTGTGAATAGTCTATTTGTAAGGCAACAGTAAGCAAAACTAAATAGATTTGATTCCGAGTGAAGCACTTGACCTCCAAGGTAAGTTTGCTGGAGATGCAACTTGAAGCGGCAAAGTCTGGCTATTCTCTGTCTGCATCCAGTTTCCAAGCAAATGAGAATGGACTTGTTTACCAGCACACAAACCCATCGACTGATTTTTTTTTTTCCCCTCCCTCTTCTTTTCTACAGTAATTTTCAAACAAGCTTTACAGTACCAGTATCATCAGCTACAAAAAAAGCTGCCGAGAGAGCTCAGTTTTAGAGATGGAGATATTGAGCCAGGAACCCAACTCTGCCCAGCCCTGCACTCAGCCCATCCACTCTGCCTCTTGGCTCCATCTTCTGGTTCACTAAAATTCTGCAGCTGTGGCGTCCACAAGTCATGCCCCCCCCCCCCCCTCCTCCAGCAGCAGGAGACACCTCAATATTTATATATTCAATTTCCTATACTGTTCTCCCATGAATTTATTCAAGTACTCAAACATTTTTCCTGTCTGTCCTGGTGAGCTTACACGCTAAGGTACCTGGGGCGATGATGGGGCCAAGCGACTTGCCCAGGGTCACAAGGAGCAGCGTGGGTTTTGAACCCCCAATCTCAGGGTGCTGAGGCTATAGCTTTAACCACTGCGCCACTCTAGAAATCAAAATGTAGCAAAAGTGAGCCAATTGTAGGACAATCCAGCCATTGTGACATCACTGATAAGGTTGGTTCTTATTGGTGGAATGAGGCATTATGATGTCACAATACCAGCTCTGGTTATCAGAGGCTGAAGCTTTTCACACTATTTATTCATTAAATTTTCTATACTGTTCTCCCAGGGGAGTTCCGAATGGTTTACATGAATTTATTCAGGTACTCAAGCATTTTTCCCGGAGGGCTCACAATCTATCTAATGTACCTGGGGGCAATGGGGGGATTAAGTGACTTGCCCAGGGTTACAAGGAGCAGCATGGGGGTGCTGAGGCTGTAGCTTTAACCACTGCGCCACTCTAGAAATCAAAATGTAGCAAAAGTGAGCCAATTGTAGGACAATCCAGCCATTGTGACATCACTGATAAGGTTGGTTCTTATTGGTGGAATGAGGCATTATGATGTCAGAATAGCAGTTCTGGTTATCAGAGGCTGAAGCTTTTCACACTATTCACTCATTCCACCAATAAGAACCAACCTTATCAGTGATGTCACAATGGCTGGATTGTCCTACAATTGGCTCACTTTTGCTACATTTTGATTTCTAGAGTGGCGCAGTGGTTATTTAATTTTCTATACCGTTCTCCCAGGGGAGCTCAGAATGAATTTATTCAGCTACTCAAGCATTTATCTCTGTCTGCATTTTTCCCTGTTTGTCCCAGTGGGCTCACAATCTGTCTAAAATACCTGGGGCAGTGGGGGGATTAAGTGACTTGCCCAGGGTGACAAGGAGAAGTGGGTTTGAACCCACAACCTCAGGGTGCCGAGGCTGTAGCTTTAATCACCGTGCCACACTTTTCCCTAAGACATCATCTCCTGGTTCTGCAGAATTAGTATCATTAAGATCAGAAACAGCAATGCAGTACATTATGTGTCAACAATCAAAGCTTCGTTCTCGGCGGGAGGCTCAAGACTGTGGAGCTCGTTGCCAGGTAGATTACGACTGCAGAAACACTGAGCAATTCAGGCAATTGCTTAAAACCTGCGCGTGCCTGAGTTCTACTGATGAGTTATATCGATTGGAAAAGAGGGATGATGTATGATACTGTTTTGAGCTTAATGAATTACGTAGGTTCAGTTGTAGCCCACTTAGATGTTAGGCGGGAAGGATTTTATTTTAAACTAAGAGCTGAGAGGTTTTGCAGATCTTATTGAGAGACCGGTTCCCATGGCAGCAGGAGATGGCATCTTATTAATGAATTCGCTGCTGATGATGGAAGGGGAGGCTGCTATGTGAGAATTCTTTGCTCCCCAGTGCTGAATGTAGGAAACTCGTTAGCTGTGCAACCCGACAACATATATCTTTACAAATAAGTAGGAAAACATAGCAGGGGTCCCGGAAGTGGGAAATCTGACCTCCTTTGCTGGGCAAGAGGGTGTCTGAGATGGAGAAAATAGCTAAGGGATTGATGCGCCTTTGGAACCGTCTTCCTGACGAAACAAAGCAACAGACGTCTTCCGATTCTTTTCAAAAGTCGCTAAAACTTTCCTTATATTGGACAATGGGTTTTTTTTTTGGGGGGGGGGGTTATCATGATTTGTGTTTCCGAGACCTCTTCGATCGACCCAACAATCCCTTCTTGCAGTTCCCTCCATCAGACAATTATTTTATGACACCACTCGGAAACTAAATTTTTACAGTGGAAGACCCAACATTGTGGAAGGCACTGCCTCTTACTCTTAGGCAAGAATCCAATTTTCTCAAAACCTCTTTCTATAAAGAAGTCGAGCTTTTCCAGATTGAGGATCTGGTATACAAAACTAAGCATTAGATTAGATTAGAAGTGTACGAGACCTAGACCTTAAGCTTAACTTAAAACCTCTTTCTATAAAGAAGTCGAGCTTTCCCAGATTGAGGACCCAGTATACAAAACTAAGTATTAGATTATATTAGATTAGAAGTGTACAAGACCTAGACCTTAAGCTTAACTTAAAACCTCTTTCTATAAAAAAGTCAAGCTTTCCCAGATTGAGGACCCAGTATACAAAACTAAGCATTAGATTAGATTAGATTAGATTAGAAGTGTACAAGACCTAGACCTTAAGCTTAATTTAAAACCTCTTTCTATAAAAAAGTCAAGCTTTCCCAGATTGAGGACCCAGTATACAAAACTAAGCATTAGATTAGATTAGATTAGAAGTATACGAGACCTAGACCTTAAGCTTAATTTAAAACCTCTTTCTATAAAGAAGTCGAGCTTTCTCAGATTGAGGACTCGGTATACAAAACTAAGCATTAGATTAGATTAGATTAGAAGTGTACGAGACCTAGACCTTAAGCTTAACTTAAAACCTCTTTCTATAAAGAAGTCGAGCTTTCCCAGATTGAGGACCCGGTATACAAAACTAAGTATTAGATTATATTAGATTAGAAGTGTACAAGACCTAGACCTTAAGCTTAACTTAAAACCTCTTTCTATAAAAAAGTCAAGCTTTCCCAGATTGAGGACCCGGTATACAAAACTAAGCACTAGATTAGATTAGAAGTGTACAAGACCTAGACCTTAAGCTTAATTTAAAACCTCTTTCTATAAAAAAGTCAAGCTTTCCCAGATTGAGGACCCAGTATACAAAACTAAGCATTAGATTAGATTAGATTAGAAGTATACGAGACCTAGACCTTAAGCTTAATTTAAAACCTCTTTCTATAAAGAAGTCGAGCTTTCTCAGATTGAGGACTCGGTATACAAAACTAAGCATTAGATTAGATTAGATTAGAAGTGTACGAGACCTAGACCTTAAGATTAACTTAAAACCTCTTTCTATAAAGAAGTCGAGCTTTCTCAGATTGAGGACCCGGTATACAAAACTAAGTATTAGATTATATTAGATTAGAAGTGTACGAGACCTAGACCTTAAGCTTAACTTAAAACCTCTTTCTATAAAGAAGTCGAGCTTTCCCAGATTAAGGACCCGGTATACAAAACTAAGTATTAGATTATATTAGATTAGAAGTGTACGAGACCTAGACCTTAAGCTTAACTTAAACCTCGCAGGATGTCCTTTTCTTCTTTCCTTCCCCACCACCTTTTTATAGCAATGTAACCCTTCCCTTTTCCCTCTTGTGCCTGGCATAGTTGTCTATGGGGTTCTATGTGTTTCTGTTTGTAACTCCCACAATTTGACTGTTTTTGATTTTTTAAAATTATAATGATGTAAACCGCTTTGGAAATGAAAAGTGGTATATCAAGTCATAATAAACTTGAAACCTCACCTTCACTGTCTGTCTGAGATTAGCTCATAGCCTGTGCCCGATGCCTTCAAACAGGCCGTTGTTACACCATTCCCTTGCTGGACCCTACCTGCCCTTCCAACTATCATCCTATCTCCCTCCTCCCCTTCTTATTCAAGCAATTTGAACGTTTTGTTCACCATTGTCTTGACTTCCTTTCATCTCAAGCTATTTTTGACCTGCTTCAGTTGGGTTTTCGCCCTCTCCTTTCGAAAGTCTCCAATGACCTGCTCCTGGCCAAATCCAAAGACATTTATTCCAGCCTCAACCTTCTAATTTATTTTTTTACGCTTAAAATTTCTACGAGTATGTTTTCCCACTTAGCACATAATTAAGCTCTAGTCATTTTTGGCAGAGGATGTGGCAATATTATTTAGGATTAACTATGAGCCTGATTCTGTATCTCACGCCTAAAAAAAAATTGGTGCCAACTTTTACTAAGGGGTCCTTTTACGAAGCTGCGTTAGCGGCTTTAGCACGCGTGACTTTTCATCACGCGGTAACCCCCGCGCTAGCCGGAAAACTACCGCCTGCTCAAGAGGAGGCGGTAGCGGCTAGCGCAGCCGGCGGTTAAGCGCACGCTATGACGCGCGTTAAACCGCTAACGCGCCTTCGTAAAAGGAGCCCTAAGGTCCACTAACGTGCTAATCGAATTAGGGCGCCAAATGCTAATGCGTCCAAAGACTAACACGCACGCGTTAAGGTTTACCGTGCACTAAATCGATTAGCGCACCTTAGTAAAAGAGGGCCTGAGTACAATTCTATAAAAATTATGCACAAGTTATAGAACCACGCTTAGTGCCGGCTATGCGTCATAGCATTTAGGTGCACCCATGTAGGCCACGATAAACCTAGTCTAAATGCCTGCTCCTAAGTTGTGCGCACATCAGCGCATATGCTAAAATCTTGCACGTAACTTAAAAGAACGCTCATGATCCGCCCCTAACCATGCCCGCTTTTCGGATTCACGCACTCGAACCAATGCATAACATTTTGGCAGCGTGCATATGAAGTCGCGCCCTTAACTTTTAATTGATGCCAACGAGTTGGCAATTAGGAGGTGCTAGTCACTAATTACTGGCACCGATTTGGCCAATTGCTCAATTAACTTGTGCGTGCACATCATCTACGTGCACATCTTTACGCAACATATACAGAATTTGGGGGCTTGTTTATAAAAAGATTGTTGTTAGACGCCATCGACTCGTGTTCCAGTCCTAGCGACGTGAAGAAGTGTGGTTCTTTTTTGGGGGGGTGTTTAAAACATTTTTATTAAGAAAGAACAAGCTCCGATTCCGTATAGGGAGGAGCGCGGCCAAATTGGCCGAAGCCTGTGCGAGAGGAGCCGGGGGGGGGGAAGAGAAGGGGGAGGGAGAAGGCCAATCAACAGAGAGGACGCGAGGTGGGATGGGAGGGGGGGGGTTAGGATAGAATAGCGGGGAGCGAAAGGGAGGTCGCCCTTTCCGATTCGGAGATCGCGGGAGACAGACGCGGCTTTTCGGCAAACAGCCTCTCCGGCAATCGGCACTGACCCGATGCGGCATGTCCTCACCTGCTCCAGCGGCGGCCCGTCTGCAGCTCCCCTTTGGCAAGCAGCCTCTCCGGCAATCGGTACTGACCCGGCTACCAGCGTGCACTCTCTTACGGAGGCACGCACAGCATGAGTCGCGGCAGCCCAAGAGGAGATATCGGAAGAGTGATTTCAGTGCGCCAAGGCCCGCCGAGACGCGATACACATGCTGCCTGGCAGGTAAGAAGCGCCGAGGTATGAGTGATATACATTGAGTGTTATATCATGTTCAGATGTGCGGTTTCATTGTACAGTTCATCACCGTTCGTGATTTGTTATTCTGTTCAGTTGATGACAGTTTGATGTAATTGTGCTGTTATGGCTGCGGCCAAAATAAATTCCACACTAGTTGACAAACGCCTGAGTGTCATCATTATTTCACGACAGACCATGAAGTGTACAAGCAACAAGTGCTGAGTGCACGATTTGAGAACAAGCTCCAATTCCGTATAGGGAGGAGCGCGGCCAAATCGGCCAAAACCTGTGCGAGAGGAGCCGGGGGGGGGGGGGGGGGGGAGGAGAGAAGGAGGGGAAGGCCAATCAACAGAAAGGACGCGGGGTGGGATGGGAGGGGGAGGGAGTTAGGATAGAATAGCCGGGAGCGGAAGGGAGGTCGCCCCTTCCGATACGGAGATCGCGGGGAGACAGACGCGGCTTCCCTCCCGCCCACCCTTGGCTACTGTCGCAGCCAGTTTGGAAGGTAAGCACAGCATATGAATAAAAAGCATACATCTTTACAGTGGTTAAGACATGGGGCACGTCACCTTGCTTGGACGGCAGGGAGGCCAGGCCATGATCTTCACAGCAACGTACCGCTGATGAGAGGACACCTCCTTGAACGGGATGGGCCTGGTGAGCCGGGGGAAGCTTGTACGGCACCCCGCATTGTGTGGGGATAGAGAGGCATATGCTGTGCGGTTGGTTATATGTTGCCTTGTGCTATGAGTGATATACATTGAGTGTTATGTCATGTTCAGATGTTCGGTTTCAGTGGACAGTTCATCACCGATCGCGATTTGTTATTCTGTTCAGTTGATGACAGTTTGATGTAATTGTGCTGTGATGGCTGCGGCCAAAATAAACTCCACACTAGTCGACAAACGCCTGAGTGTCATCATTGTTTCACGACAGACCATGAAGTGTACGAGCAACAAGTGCTGAGTGTACGATTTGACAAACAAACACAGCAAAATCAGCCAAACAAGAGGCGGATACAAAAAAGAATAGGAATACAATACCCAATTCCCACAAGAAAAAAGCAACCAATGGAGACATGGAAGAAGCACCACCCAAGCAAGGGCTACGGTTTTCTGCTAGTCTGGAAAGGTCCTCCAGCGTCATCCCCATGGTTGTTTGCAATTTGTCCAGCCGTTTGATTGTAAGTCGCCCTCTTCGCCTGGTTCCTTCGATCTTCCCAAACATGATGTCCTTCTTTGGTGATCTCTCTCGTCTGATGGTGTAACCAGAATAAGACAGTCATAACTTCTTCATTTGGGCTTCGAGTGACATAGCCGGTTTGATCTCTTCCAGAATCAATTTGTTGGTTCTTCTGGCAATCCATGGGTCGCCTAAAATCCTTCTCTAGCATGGAAGAAAAATCCATGATCTGTCAATAACAAGGTACACTTAGGAAAGGTTCTGCTTAACCCTTGGGGGCAGGCAGCATGGATTCTGTCTACCTTTTGAGAACCCGCTAGATACTTATGATCTGAACTGGCCACTATTGGAAACAGGACGGTGGGGTGTTAATGGATCTCTAGTCTGATGCAGTATTGTATTCCTTACGTGTAATGAGCCTTTTGCAAAAACCGTAAACTTGTGAACATCGTAACTTGGACCTCCTTTTTCATACCTAGATAATCTCTGCAAACTTGGACTTTGCACCCTGAAAATATCCTCAGTAATAATATAATAATAATAATAACTTTATTCTTCTATACCGCCACAATCTTGCGACTTCTAGGCGGTTTACAATCAAGAGTGCTGGACATTCAGTGAAATACAATAAGTAGATATTCAGAGGAAATACAGAGACCTCAGGAGGCAATAGTATAGAAATACAATTTGCTGAGCGAAAATGTAATATGTACATTTTAGTAGGTAATGTCCAACTAAATATTGGGGATAAATAGCAACATAAAGTTACGATAAGATGAAGATAACAGATTATATTTATAACAGTGCTGTAAGTTCAGGTGGAATAGGGAGGGGGGAGAGGGAGAGCAGGTCAATTGTTTAGGTATTTCTGGAACAGGTATGTTTTTAGGCATTTCCTGAATTCCCCGTATGTAGTGGGTGAAAGCAGTTGGTCTAGGTCCTTTGCCCCATAGGACTGCTTGGTGAGAGAGAAGGTGGTCATGGTGTTTTTTCATTTTGCAGCCTCTAACTGGAAGGGAAATGAGTTTTGGGTGTGTGTTTCTCTTGAGTTTGTTATTAGAAAATGCGAAAAGGTCCGTTATGTACTTGGGGGTCAGGCCGTATAATACTTTGAAGCAGAGGCAGGCAAATTTAAACCTTACTCGGACTTCCGTTGGTAGCCAGTGCAGCTGCCGATAGTAGGGTGTCACGTGGTCGAATTTCTTCGGCCCGAAGATAAGTCTGACCGCAGCATTTTGCATTATTTGGAGACGTCTCATATTCTTTTGTGAGATTGCTAGATAGGCGATGTTGCAGTAGTCAAGCTGACTCAGTATGAGGGATTGCACTAGGATTCTGAATATTGACATATCGAAGTATGATTTAATCGTTCTGAGTTTCCAGAGAGTAAGGAAACCTTTTCTGAATAGGGAATCTACTTGTTCCTTCATTGTTAGGCATTGGTCTAGAATAACACCTAGTATTTTCATGGTGGGCTGAATAGGGTAGTTGAGTTTATTGATGCATTGTCAAGCGGGTGAGGGGAGGCAACGAAGAATTTTGTTTTTTCTGGGTTGAGCTTGAGCTTGAAATCTGTCATCCATTGTTCCATCTCATTTATGGCATCGGATGCCTTGGGAATGGTTTCCAAGATAGTAGTTATCTATCCAAGATGATTTGCAAAATTATTTTATAAATTATTTTGTAGGTTTTAAGTCCATCAGTTCAGTCCGTTTGATGTTCCAATACTACCCATCAAGAGGCTCTCAGGGGCGTAGTTATCAATGAGGACCACCATTTAAAATGTGTGATTGCACTACTAATTGCAATTTTAGCACAAGTCCCATTTTATACGAGACCTAGTTACTAAAAATCAGGGTTAAGATTAAAATATCATGTCTTAATAGTAGTTCATATTGAACATTTCTTCCTTTAATTAACGGGGAAAAAAAATCTCTAAAAATCGAAATCACTGTTGTATGTACTAAATGTGAGCCAAGCATAGAACAAACAAGTCATTTGTGACATCACTGATGAGGTTGGCTCTTAGGCATTGGTGGAAGGAGGCATTATGACATCACAATCTCAGCTCTGCTTACCGAAACTCTTCAAACTAAAGAGGGGCGTTATCAACCTTGGGCTTTAATGGTAGTCTGCATTGATTACAAGTTTCAAGTTTAGTAGTGTTTTTGATTAATTGCTTAATCATAATTCAAAGCGATGGACATAATAATAAAATTACAGTATTTAGGGAATAATACAATACTTAACATAAACTTAAGTTTGAACAGGACTATTAACAAACTTAACAAGAAAAGAGGGGAAAAAGGGAAGTGAACTACAAAATATTAAAAGTAGAACAATCAAGGAAAAAAACATAAGGTAGGGATGTAAAATTCCATAATCATAATCAACAAGATAAATAAAACAAAGAGAGATAATTAATTATCAAAAGCAGTTTTTAAATTAATCTTAAATTTATCAAGGTTGCGTTCTTCTCTCAAATAGATAGGAAGAGAGTTCCAGACTTGAGGGGCCGTAACAGAAAAAAATAGATTGTCGTCTTGTATTAATGATCTTGAGAAAAGGAGTTGTCAATAGATGTTGTTCATTTGATCGTAATGTTCTATTAGAAACATAGAAACATAGAAATAGATGGCAGATAAGGGCCACGGCCCATCTAGTCTGCCCACCCCAATGACCCTCCCCTACCTTTCTCTGTGAATAGATCCCACGTGTCTATCCCATTTGGCCTTAAAATCAGGCACGCTGCTGGCCTCAATAACCTGAAGTGGAAGACTATTCCAGCCGTCAACCACCCTTTCAGTGAAAAAGAATTTCCTGGTGTCCCCGTGCAGTTTCCCGCCCCTGATTTTCCATGGATGCCCCCTTGTTGCCGCGGGACCCTTGAAAAAGAAGATATCTTCTTCCGCCTCGATGCGGCCCGTGAGATACTTGAATGTCTCGATCATGTCACCCCTCTCTCAGCGTTCCTCGAGTGAGTACAGCTGCAACTTAAGGAATTAATAGTTTGAAAATAAATGCAGGAGTTTTATAAAGTAGGGATTTGAAGGTAAGTAAGCATAATTTATAAGTTATTCTGCGAGATACCGGTAGCCAGTGTGCATTCTTAAGGAGTGGAGTTACATGATCGAATTTCTTTGTTTTTGTTATAAGCTCCTGTCGGTGTCTGCTGTCTGGCGACCTATTATAGAGGATACGACGATGGCATTTGCATAGAAGTTTTAAAGCTACTAGCAATTATGGCGGGATTTTGATGCTAAAATGTCCTATGATTAGTATTTGAGGTTAACACAATGCAAGAGCACCATCGTTTTGACAAAATATCTCACCCAGGCTTCAACAGCTTGAGGGCACTTCAGCAATGGGTTTTTTTTTTTCATATTAAAATTGGCATTTCCAGAAATAGGATTACAGTACAAATTGCTTTAGTTAATTGAAAAATCTTCCTTTCCCGAGTTTAACAGCAATTGCAAATAAATTGTAGGCTTTTTTTCAACTGAGACATGTGTTTTGCCTTAGAAAATGGATACTGTTCTGAAACAATATCAAGGAATCAGAAAATATTTAAAAGATATTAATTTTTTTTTTTTAATTTATTTCAATTTTTCTATACCGTTCTCCCAGGAGGAGCTCAGAACGGTTTACATGAATTTATTCAGGTACTCAAGCATTTTTCCCTGTTTGGCTCACAATCTATCTAATGTACCTGGGACAATGGGGGGATTAAGTGACTTTCCCAGGGTCACAAGGAGCAGCCTGGGTTTGAGCCCAGAACCTTAGGGTGCTGAGGCTGTAGTTTTAACCACTGCACCACTCTAGAAATCAAAATAGCAAAAGTGATCCAAGTGTAGGACAATCCAGCCATTGTGACATCACTGATGAGGTTGGCTCTTATTGGTGGAATGAGGCATTATGACGTCACAATACCAGCTCTGGCTATCAGAGGCTGAAGCTGTTCACACTATTTATTTAGTCAGTTTTCTCTACTGTTCTCCCAGGGGAGCTCAGAACGGTTTACATGAATTTATTCAGGTACTCAAGCATTTTTCCCCATCTGTCCTGGTGGTCTCACAATCTATCTAACGTACCCAGGGCAATGGAGGGATTAAGTGACTTGCCCAGGGTCACAAGGAGCAGCGTGGGGGTGCTGAGGCTGTAGCTTTAACCACTGCGCCACTCTAGAAATCAAAATGTAGCAAAAGTGTAAGGCAATCCAGCCATTGTGACATTACTGATGAGGTTGGCTCTTATTGGTGGAATGAGACATTATGACGTCACAATACCAGCTCTGGTTATCGGAGGCTGAACCGTTTTACACTATTTATTTACTCAATTTTCTATGTCATTCTCCCAGGGGAGTTCAGAACGGTTTACATGAATTTATTCAGGTACTCAATCATTTTTCCCTGTCTGTCCCGGCGGGCTCACATTCTACCTTTGTTTTCTTGCGCAGAAATAGCTAAGAAGAAAAAAAAAAAAATAAATAAATAAATTGAATCAGGTTGGGCAGACTGGATGGACCATACGGGTCTTTATCTGCCGTCATCTACTATGTTACTATGTTACCTAATGTACCTGTGGCAATGGGGGGGGATTAAGTGACTTGCCCAGGGTCACAAGGAGCAGCGTGGCTTTGAACCCACAACCCCAGGGTGCTGAGGCTGTAGCTTTAACCACTGCGCCACACACTCCCCCTAATTTAAAATAAGGAGGAAGGAAAGACTGGTAAGTCTTTCCTTCCTTGAGTAATTTAGTGGATTTTCTGTTATTGAAGCCTTATAGATCTCAATATGTATACTCTGGAAGATAGGTAGGAGAGAGGAGGCATGATAGAGACGTTTAAATATTTTTGTGGCTTTAATGTACAGGATGTGCGCCTTTTTCAAATGAAGGAAAGCTCTGGAATGAGAGGGCATAGGATGAAGTTAAGAGGTGATAGGCTCAGGAGCAATCTAAGGAAATACTTTTTTACAGAAAGGGTGATAGATGTGTGGAACAGTCTCCCGGTCAGTGGCATAGCAAGAGTGAGAGGCGCTTTTTTCTCCGCCCCACTCCCGCTCCTTCCCCGCCACCCCACTGCGTGTGCACACCCCTTCCCTACCCCGATCCCCTTGTCCAGCGCAAGCATTGGCAACTTGCAGCCCACATCAGGTCTGTTCTCTCTCTGAAGCCACTTCCTAGGCGCGGGACCCAAAAGTGACATCAGAGGGAGAGCCGTCGCTGGGGCGAGCAGCAGGTTGGAGTCGACGCTCGCTCCGGTGAAGAGATAGAGCAGGGGTGTCAAAGTCCCTCCTCGAGGGCCGCAATCCAGTCGGGTTTTCAGGATTTCCCCAATGAATATGCATGAGATCTATTTGCCTGCACAGCTTTCATTATGTGCTAGTAAATCTCATGCATATTCATTGGGGAAATCCTGAAAACCCGACTGGATTGCAGCCCTCGAGGGCACCCTTGAGATAGAGGTATTTTGGGGTGGGGGGAAGTGAAGGTACGTGTGCATCCCATAAGGAAAAGCTCTCCAGATGGAAACAGCCCGGAAACGCTCATACAATCATTTCATCCCTCAGCTCTGGAACCAGTCGCCTGACCAGATAAGATCTCGGAACTTACTAATGACATTCTGAAGAGCAGTGAAAACCTTCCTTTTCAGCTAAACAGACTCCGACAGACTGCGTCTCCCTTTCTATTCCCTCCTCTGAGCCCCTTAGTCTCTGTGAATTTTCAACACTTTTCCCCCTATATACCCACTACCCTTTGACCCGTCATGACTCTCATCTCTATAAAATATCTGCATTGTGAATGTTCTTATGTAACCCGTTCTGAGCTTCTGGGAAGACAGGCTAGAAATTGAAATAAATAAAGAAAAGGAGGAGAGAAGGAGGAGGGATACCAGTGCCCTCACCAACATGGCGCCCTGAGCGGACCGCCCTCACCCCCCCTTTACTACTCCACTGTTCTCGGTAGAGGGGGTGGAAACAAAGACTATGGCTATCTTTTGCTATGGTGCGCTAACTGATTAGCGCACGCTAAACGCTAACGCATATTAGTCTACGGACGCATTAGTGTTTAGCACGCGCCAATTCGATCAGCGTGCGCAAATCGGTTAGTGCACCTTAGTAAAAGAGGGGGTGCGTCTGAATTCAAGAATTTAAATCCTTCCCTCCGGCACAACTTCCCGGTCTGGCGGACAGTGGGTTGTAGATGATGATGTTCAAGATGCAGGCTTTATTTAAGAATATGCAATTTGATAATCCGCATAAAATATATCTAGGACCCAAACCACTGGGAGCTGTGGACCCAACACAGAGTTACGACTCAGTATTATTTTCAGTTTTTAATCTACATGTTCTAATATCAGGACTTTGAGGGACCCCTAAGGAAGACAGCATTGTCGAAACATGGACCGTGTTGGGTCCACAACTCCCAATGGTTTCAGTCCTAGGTATATTTTATGCAGATTATCAAATTGTATATTCTTAAATAAAACCTGCATCTTGAACGTCACCAGCCGGAAGCCTGAAGTCATAATGCCATTATACAGAACTATGGTGAGACCTCATTTGGAATACTGTGTGCAATTCTGGAGGCCACACTACCGAAAAGATGTGCTGAGAGTAGAGTCGTTGCAACGGATGGCCACCAGGATGGTCTCGGGGGTTCAAGGATCTATCGTACAAGGAAAGGCTTTTAAATTTGCGGCTGTACTCACTCGAGGAACGTAGGGAGAGAGGAGACATGATCGAGACGTTTAAGTATATTACCGGCCGTATCGAGATGGAAGAAGAGATTCTCTTTCTCAAAGGACCCTCAGCCACAAGAGGGCATCCGCTCAAACTCAGGGGCGGGAAAGTTCATGGCGACACCAGGAAATATTTCTTCACCGAGAGAGTGGTTGATCCTTGGAACGAGCTCCCAGTGCAGGTGATCGAGGCAAACAGCATGCAAGAATTTAAGAGCAAATGGGATGCCCATGTGGGATCCCTTAGAGGGTTAAGCCAAGGGAACCTGTCACCAGGAGTGGGATGCCTAGGATAGTAGACTTGGGGGTGGGTCAGTAGAGTGGGCAGACCTGATGGGCTATGGCCCTTATCTGCCGTCATCTTCTATGTTTCTATCTCCATAGAGTTTTTGTTTTTTGCTGGATTTGCATTTTCTGTGAGATTAAGGGTCAATCTTTTGCTTGTAGAACGGTGAGTAGCAGGAATGAGACTTCTCTGTTAGTGAAGAAGAGAAGGATTTAAAAAGTAGCTCAGACCCCCCGCCTCCCCCCAATTGCTGAAAGTTCCCCGCCAACCACATCATTGCTCGGTGGGTCTAAATTCAAAGTGGGTGGGCCTAAAAAAACAGGAGAAAAATCCACTGTTCCAAAATACCACTATGCTATCAGAGAACCAAAAGTTCCAAACAGAAAAATAGTTCCAAAAAGACATGCACAAACAAAAAATCTGAAACAGTCCTCGAGCGCGTCCATCAGGAACCAATTATGTACTGGCTGTTCACGATGAAATTTTGTCCTCACGGTGAAAACTCATTGATAATAATGCAAAAACTTGTTTCTTCGGGGCTATCTGCTCTAAGGACCCAAGATGGCTGCCACTAACTGAATGCTGAGAGGACGCCTCTGATTACCTCTTTTGCTTTTGCAATGCCGAAGAGACGGGGGGGGGGGGGTGGAAGTGTTGGCAGTGCCTCTCGCTGCATTTAAACCTCAACTGTAACTATTGACGATTTTTTGAGATGCCTTCGACAGGAGCAAATATCGCCGGGGAGTTGGCCGCTGGGAACGCCGGCAGAGAGTAGTGCCGCCGCGGCTTCTCTTGGTCTGGATGTCACCTTGAGCCCTAATGTAAGGTCACCACCTCTACAGCCGCTGCCCCAGGTACGTTAGAAAGATTGTGAGCCCACCGGGACAGATAGGGAAAATGCTTGAGTACCTGAGTGTAAAACCACTTAGATAACCTTGATAAGCGGTATATAAAATCCTAATAAAACTTGAAACTTAATAAAACTAGAATACACATGAGGAGGACGTATTCTCGTCCCCAGAGGCCAACGTTTCGGAGGGCTTGCCATCTGAGATTGCTCGGAGTGATTCTCTCCTCCTGAAGGAACCCATGGCTGGGACATCTAACGGCGTGGAGAAACAAAGCATAAGGGAAGTAGCACATCTCAAGGAACAATGTTTAATTCCACCTGCAGTGTCTTTTTCAGTGGCTAAACCACCAGAAGTTACCCTTAGATGCCCTTTGGGATTTGGTGATGAATCTAGGGAACTCTATCAATCCTCCGATAAAGTATTTTGATAAAGAGTTGAAAATTCAAAATGAAGAGGTTAACTCTTTAAAACAGGATGTGACTTTTGTAAAAACTGAAATTCAGAAAAAAGACAAAGAGTTAACAATATTTAAACAGAACCAGGATTTGTTGTTAAAGGACAACTTAATAATGCGGAGGAAATTGGAAGATCTTGAGAATTTGCGTTTGATCAATTTTCCCAAGATCTCAATATTTCCTCCAAGGGATATGGTACAGTGCTACTTTATGGAAAATTTAAAAATACCGGAAGATTCCCTACCTCCCTTGACAAGGGTTTATTATTTGCCTACTGAAGAAACGCGAAAAGAAGGGGACGGTCCCTTAGACGTTACTGCTATTTTGGAACAATCTGATAGAGCAGTGGCTGTTCCAGCCACTCTCTTATTGACTGTAGCATTAGCTCTAGACAAGGATTGGATCCTTAAAACCTTTCTTCAAAAATAGGGCTAAGGACTTCCTGGGGGGCCTCGTATTCAGATGTTTCCTGCCGTCTCAAGAGAGACGCAGAAGAGAAGATGAGAATTTCTAATGTTGAAACCTTGGTGACTCAACTAGGGGGGGGGGGTCTCTTTTTTCTTAGATATTCTTGCGTGTTATTAGATATCGTTCTTTAAAATATGTTTTTGTAGATCCATCTCATCTAACCAGTTTTATCTCCCTAAAGCGTCTAGAGAATGAAGGAACATCTGTACCTTAGACATCTGAACATGTTAACTTGTAATTACTCTTTCTAAAGTCTTGGATCCAAATTTTGTGGACTTGAGTGGATCAAGTTTAAAATTTCAAAATAGCAATCTGCTTTTCCTATTTTTAGTTTTTAATTACTATCAGCCTCTTTTACAAAGCTGCGCTAGCGGCTACTCTGCGCTAACGGCCCCGAAGCCCACAGAGATTTAAAGGGCTTCAGGGCTGTTGCCGCGTGGCAGCCGCTAGCGTGGCATTGTAAAAGAGGCATTATATGTTTGATAATTTGAATGAATATTTTTTCTTGATCATGCTTGCTGTACAAGATGTTATGCTTGGAAAATAATTTGAAATTCTATAAATAAATAAATAATGAAAAAAAAAACCCAACTTGTTTCTTCTACTTTGAGTCCATTTGCATACGTCCAGGAAAATTGAGATCATATCACCCAAAAAGATATTCTTTGAAGAACAAAAGAATAGTCATAAAAAGGCTTATATGTCTTGAAAAGAAACTCAAAGGGCAGATCACTCTATGAAAGTATTTCTCAACACGGGGTACACATACCCTTAGGGGTAAGCAAGCTGCTTGTTGGGGGTACGCAGCACTGCGCCCTCTTGCTCCTTTGGCTGCCACCGTCGCTGAGGATCCCATGCCCTCCTTATTGCCTGCCTGCCCGCCCCCTGCGGCTGAAGTTGCTGCCGCCGTCACGGATCCCACACCCTCCTTCCTTCCTGCCTCCTTCACCGAAGCCGACCCAGAGCTGACATCGGAGGAAAGTCTTCCAGGTCAGTGGGGGATCACAGTTACCTCCTTCCAGGTGGGCTGTTCCTTCCTGCCTTCACGTCAGCGGCTCTTTCATGCTGCACGTGGCTGACCCGGAAACATTCTCTCCGACATTGGAGCTGGTATTTAGCATTTTTAATGAAAACAGAAAGTGGTATTTCTTCAATGGCACTCTTTATGTAATTCTATATTTAAGAGGTGTTTAATGTGTATTTGTATAATAAGGTGTGAAACTGTGTGGATAGAGATTGCATAATATATAATAAATATTTTCTAATGAATTGATTGAGTAGCTTTTTCTTTTTTTTAAAAAAATATAGATAGATATTGGAAGCTAGGGGGCTCATAATCGAAACGGAAATACGTCTAAAACTGGCTTAAATCGGCACTTGGACGATCAGTAAGACAAGTCGTTCAAGTGCCGATAATTGAACCGGGTTTTAGACGTATCTAAAGACAACTTAGGCCTTTTCAGTGCTGCTGTACGCCCAGAGCTAAAAGGGGCGTTTTAGGAGGCGTAGCGAGGGCGGGATTTGGGTGAGATGTGGGCTGAGCTAGACTTACCCCCTCTTTTACAAAAGTGCGCTAATTGATTTAGTGCACGCTAACTGATTTAGCGTCCGCTAAACGCTAATGCGTCCATAGATTATAATGGGTGCATTAGCGTATAGCATGCGCTAAATCAGTTAGCGCGCGCTATGACGCTTAGCGTGCCTTTGTAAAAGGGCCCCTTAGTCGTACTGCCTAGACTGAAATTGTACGTTGCGACTTAGGTCATGTAAACCCAGGTCTATGTGCCCAGAAGGTATCCAAAGTGATCAGATAACCACTGTAGACACAAACTACAGACCCCCACACACTCCCCCAGTGATCAGTGGCCCCCTCCCCATGGCCATAAAAAATGGAATATAAACTTTACATATCTGCCTCCAGAACATCAGCACCTGGCATACGAAAGCCCTAGTAGAGCTGCACAGAGGTGACTTAAGTAGTCTGGGGCTATTGGGGTTGTAGACAGGTGAGTCTAGTAGGTTTTTGGGGGGTGTTTTGGGGGCTCACCATGACCTATAAGGGAGTTGTGGTGTTTATGTGACACCCTTTTTGTGAAGTTCGCAGCAGTGCCCTCTAAGGTGCCCCACTACTCTGTTGCCATGTCTGGATGTCCAGTCCATCACTTTGCTGGCCCCTCCCATGCCCAAAAGGTCTTGTTCTAGGCGTTTTTGAGTTGGACAAATTTTTGGACGAGAATGGGGTATAAAGATAGACGACTTAGCGGTCTGGCCGACCAAACGGCTGCACGTATACTTAGACGATTTTCGAAAAAGAAAAATATTTTGGACGTATTTTTCGGGAATGGACTTTTGACACTGCCGACTTTGGGCAACTAGCGACTTTGGCCCAAAACGAACTTAGGCATTTCTTTTGATTATGCCCCTCTAAGTATTTATTGGTAATCCCAATAGTTAATTTATTTCTGAAAAGTTAAACAAAATATAAAAACACAGCACTGAGACTTATCTATTCATTGAGGAAACACGAGCACATCACAGAGGCATACCTCAACTTACACTGGCTTCCAATTTTGGCAAGAATACTATTTAATGCCTACTATTTAAAACCATAAATGGAGGGTGTTTAGTTGCTAAGAACTGATGATGCCAGAGATGTATTTATTTCCTTTAATATGAGCTAACATGGGAACCTCACTGCTTCATCCAAAGATCTAGTGGAACTACAGTATTACATCGGAAAACTGTAGATCGGATGGGCACTGTGGTCTGTATAGGCTATCATTTGGAAGTATAACCCGAATCACAGTTACCAGATTCTAGAGTCCACCTTGGGGGTTTGCGCCTAAGAAAAGGATCATGGTGTCATTATAGACAATACGATGAAACCTTCTGTCCAATGTGTGGTGGCGGCCAAAAAAGCAAACAAGACGCTAGGAATTATTAAAAAAAAGGGATGGTTAACAAGACTAAGAATGTTATAATGTCCCTGTATCGCTCCATGGTGCGACCTCATCTGGAGTATTGCGTTCAGTTCTGGTCTCCGTAACTCAAGAAAGATATAGTGGAGCTAGAAAAGGTTCAAAGAAGAGCGACCAAGATGGTAAAGGAGATGGGACTCCTCTCGTATGAGGAAAGACTAAAAGGGTTAGGGCTCTTCAGTTTGGAAAAGAGACGGCTGAGGGGAGATAGGATTGAAGTCTACAAAATCCTGAGTGGAGTAGAACGGGTACAAGTGGATCGATTTTTTGCTCAGTCAAAAATTACAAAGACTATCGGACACTCGATGAAGTTACAGGGAAATACTTTTAAAAACCAATAGCAGGAAATATTTTTTTCACTCAGAGACTAGTTAAGCTCTGGAATGCGTTGGCAGAGGTTATAGTAAGAGCGGATAGCATAGCTAGTTTTAAGAAAGGTTTGGACAAGTTCCTGGAGGAAAAGTCCATAGTCTGTTATTGAGAAAGACATGGAGGAAGCCACTGCTTGCCCTGGATCAGTAGCATGGAATGTTGCTACTCTTTGGGGCTCATAATAATAATTTAAAAAAGTCTCCAAAGTGGCCTAAATGGGTACTTGGACGATCAAAAAGCCTGATCGTCCAAGTACCCATAACCGAAGCTATCTAAAACCAGCTTAGGCCTTTCCCCTGCCTCTAAATGCCTAGAGCGAAAAAAGACATTTTTAGAGGAGGGGAAAGGGTGGGAGGTGGGCTGACCTGTACATAGTCGTACAGCAGGTAAAACCAAAACATTTGACAGGTTGCCTAGTCGGCACATATACGTTTTGACAGACAAAGTCAAAACAGGTATAAGTGCCGAAAAAGGGGCCGCTGAGCTGATCACGGCTGCCGCGATGAGCTCAGCGGCCCCGGCAACCTGCCCCCCCTCCACTGCAACCATCGCGGCAGGAGAGGTGCCTCATCTCTCCTGCCGCAATAACGATCCCGAAGTGCCGACAACTGCGGCACTTGGGATCGCTATCGCGGCAGAAGAGATAGCCAATCTCTCCTGCTGTGATCCACTCCCCCCTAATCGGATCGGGCAGGAGGGAGCCCAGGTCCTCATGTCCGGCAACTCCTTACCCCTCTCAACACGATCGGGGCAGGAAGGAGCCAAAGCCATCCTGCCCCGGTGAACCACGACCCCCTCCCCCCCCCGACAACATCGGGGTAGGAGGGAGCCCAACCCAGCCTGTGGGGCCTAAGGCAACTGGGCTTATTCCGGTTGGCCCGGGTGCCTCAGGCCCCACCTGTGGGCGGGGCTTGAGGCACCTGGGCCAATCAGGCACTAAGGCCTGCCGGACGGAAGGGCTTAGGACCCTTCCGTCAGGCCAACTTTCTTAAGGTACCGGGGGTATCAGGGGTGGGGGTCGGAGGGGGTTCATGGGGGATAAGCGGGTGTTTGGAGGGGAGATCGTGTGTTTGGGGGTGCGACGAGGGCAGGAGGGCCTGGGATCCCTCCTGCCATATCTTAGAGGGGGTGGGGTAGGGGGTTTCTCCGGGTAGGAGGGCTTGGGCTCCCTCTTGCCCCAATATTGTCGGGGGGGGGGGAAGGTTGCGGCTCACCGGTGCAGGAGGGCTTGGGTTCCCTCCTGCCCTGTATTGTCTGTGCTTGTTTACTTTGTTCTTTGAAAACATAATAAAAAGATTTAAACATAAAATGATAGGTTCATAACACTCTCATTCCCTCTAACTACTTGAGTTGCCGTGGAGGGGAGAAATGATTACGGTCATGTTTGACAATAGAGACCTGTCTAATAAACCTGCATGAAATATAACTCTGAATAATCTTATACCACATAGTGACATTTTTTTTGAGTCTATTTATCAATAATTCAAAACCCTAAGCTGTTCCTTGATACAACGATACACATCTCTTTTAGATCAAGACTAGAGAATTTTCAGCTCAACTTCTTAACAAAGATTAACGGCTGTATATCCTGTTCTTCTGCCTGCATCAACATTAAGAATGGCCTTCCCACATGATCAGAATTTGTGTTCTTTAATCAGTTATCTTGTCCTTCTACAATTAACAAACATTAACTAGGCTAGCCCGAACCTTCACGCTAAGATAGTTGCCATTTTTCATTGTTCAGTCCATCGTCTCCAGTATTGCATCTGATTTTCCCCAAATATATCCCTGCCATCCATAGTAACATAGTAGATGACAGCAGATAAAGACCTGAATGGTCCATCCAGTCTGCCCAACCTGATTCAATTTAAATTTTTTAATTTTTTTTCTTAGCTATTTCTGGGCAAGAATCCAAAGCTCTACCCGGTACTGTGTTTGGGTTCCAACTGCCGAAATCTCCGTCAAAACCTACTCCAGCCCATCTACACCCTCCCAGCTACTGAAATTTAGATATAACAGACAGTATGAGGTCAGCATTACTATTGTTTCTCTGTTTTGTAGACATAGGGGCTGATTCTATAAAAGGTGCCTAACTAACCCCCCTCACTCCCACTTTACTAAACTGCAATAGCGATTATTAGCGCAGGGAGCCATGCTGAATGCTCCGTGCTGCTCCCAACACTGATAGGAACTCTATGAGCGGCGGGAGCAGCACGGAGCATTCAGCTCCCTGCGCTAATAACCGCTATTGCGGTTTACTAAAGGGGGGGGGGGGTTAATTGGCCAAATTAACAGGTGTAGATATAAGACCTTCTTAGATAGGACCCTAGCATTTCAAGCTGGTAGGCAACAATCTTGGTTAGGTAAATGTATTCAGCAAGCTATGTTATCGGAAATTAATTAAGTCCACTTTGTTCGATAAGTTTAGTACTTAGTGAGTTTTATTATTGAAATTCTATTTAACAAATATTTGTATTTTTTTACTGTATTATTGTATTTTGCTGATTGTCCAGCTCTTTTTAGTGTAAACCGTCTAGAACTTTTGGTTATGGCGGTATAAAAGAATAAAGTTATTATTATTATTATTACTTCCACTTTTGTGGAGAAGGACCACATCCGCTCTTGTCCAGTCCTCCGTTACCACTCCCGACTCTAGAGACTCATTGAAAATGTCAGTCATCAGAGCTACCAGAACTTCCCTAAGTTCCTTCAGCACCAGTATGATAGTATCCCATTCAAGGGGGTCCTTAAACGATGTCTGTGTGATAGCAAGATCTAAATCGGCCTCTAACACAAGGCTTACAGATCCTGTAATTAGAAAACGAAGGATGTACATTAAAGAACTAAGGCCGGTATTGGACAGACTTGCACGGTCTGTGTCCCATATGTGGAGATTTGGTATAGGATGGGCTGGGGAGGGCATCAATGGGAACTCCAGTAACTTGGAACATGAGGATATTGCTGGCCTGCAAACAATGGGATAGCTGGATAGGCTGGAGTGAGCTTGGACAGCAACTTTAGCATTTGGAACCTAGGACAATGCCAGGTGGACTTTACAGTTTATGCCCCAGAGCTGTGATTGTGATGTCATAATGCCTCATTCCACCAATGCCTGAAAGCCAGCCTCATCAGTGATGTCACAATGGCTTAATTAGATGGCAACTTTAGCATTTGGAACCTAGGACAATGCCAGGTGGACTTTTCAGTCTATGACTCAGAAATACCAAAGAAGAGACAAGTTAATTTAATCATGTATTTTTAATGGGAATAACTAATGGGCAGACTGGATGGAACGTTCAGGTCTTTTTCTGCCGTCATTACTATGTTACTATGTTTATATTAAGAGCATTTATGCTCATTGTTTTCCAGTTATAGTATATTCATCTTTCACCTTCCGCTTGATTACTGATAAATTATTTGCTAAGATAGTTTATTTTAAACTATTGTTTCTCCTCCTTCTTTTGTTTTTGCTGGGAGTGACTTCTTCTCTATGTACCTACCTAGGTAGCAGCTTAAAGTTGGCTCTGTAAATGTAGACCTAAAATAAAACTTCACTGAGAAAATAGCACTTGTGGTATGTTCTCCTGTAGTGCTTGGCACCATCGGTTGCAAGAAGTCCTCCAGGCAGGTCAATCTCTAGGAAAGTAGTCCATGCTTCTCTACAGGAACTCCATGATGTCCAAGTCCTTAATGCAGCTACTTATTAAGGTCAAAGTGAGAAACTTAAGCATCAGTTCGTAAATGCTCATTCTTATCTTGGGTGTCCTAATGATAATGTATGTGTTAACAAGTTCCCAAAGCTCTTTGAATCACTCAAGTACTTCTTTTTGAGATTTGGAAGTATCCCTTCCTGTATGCAAAGGTTCATATTCAAATAGAACATTAGAGCTTTAATGAATTCATTTTCTCTAAAAGCTGGTACTACTACGTATCACTTATATAGCGCTGAAAGGCATACAGAGTGCTATATATGTTGACATTTATAGGCAGTCCCTGTTCGGAAGAGCTTACAATCTAACTTGGACAGACAGACATGACATATAGGGTTGGGGATGCAGAATCTAAGGTGAAAGGAGTTAGGAGTCGAAAGAACTCTCGAAGAGGTGGGCTTTGAACTGGACAAAAACAAAAAAATTGACCCAAGGAAATCCACAGAGAAGAAAGTCCAAGAGAAACCAAAAAACACTATGGAGTGACGATGTTCCTGAAATGGGCTTTATTGAGTATAATTAATCAATCCAAATAAAAATAAAGTAATCCATATAAAAATCTAAAGGACCTAGTCCGTTGAAGGCATAGGACCCAACACGGTCCGTGTTTCAACAAGATGATCTTCTTCAGGGGCCCCTGAAAGTCCTATGGTGGTAGATACGTAGAGTAACTAGTGTGTGGGGAATCGTGAAGAAGGTGCTGCCTGAAACCAAAGCAATAACACCTCCATTTCTTCTTCAGCCAAGGGTTCAGGGATGACCTTCATTCATTTCTGTCTCCATGGGTTCAGGTTCCCCTGGTCCTCAGGACTCACCATCAGCTTGGAGTGACTAAATGCGATATATCCTTGTCCTTTCGCTAGAGGAGGCAACCGCATATAGACAAAGGAATTGGTTACTCATTTTCCTAACCCTTTGGGTCAGTGGTCTCCTTATTAGTGGAGTAAATGGTCTTTTCAATCTAGAGACTAGACTTCCTCCCTGCCTATGTTTTCCTCACCATAATTTATAATGTATATTGTACCACACTTTCTGGAAGCAGATGTGATAAATATCAACTCTATTCAGTATGAACGTACTAAGAATTATTGGGACCACCATTCATACATACACAACCGAGACATAGAAATGCTAAAACAAAAGTGGAGGAAAAACAGACCTCAATAACTTGACTCCTGGACTCACAAGGCTTCCTTTAGAACCCGCATCACCATAAGTCGGTAAAAAAAACTCCACATAGCATAGACATCAACATTCATTCTTCTTATTCAATAATATCTGTTTTTATTAAGTGGGTGTTTTCTTAAGTCTCCAATAGAAGTCCACAATCTATATATATAAAATCGGAGGTATGTATGTGTGTATGTGTGTGTGTATGTGCCGTGATCACGCAAAAACGGCTTGACCGATTTGAACGAAATTTGGTATGCAGATCCCTCACTACCTGGGATGATATGTTCTGGGGGTCTCGCGGCCCACCTGCACACGTGGGCGGAGCTATAAACATAAAATCAGATTTCACCCATTCATGTCAATGGAAAAAATATAAAAAGCTGCCATTCTCACAGTAAATCAAACACGGCTTGACCGATTTGAATGAAACTTGGTATGCAGATCCCTCACTACCTGGGGTGATATGTTCTGGGGGTCTCGTGCCCCACCTGCACACGTGGGCGGAGCTACAAACAGAAAATCTGATTTCACCCATTCATGTCAATGGAAAAAATGTAAAAAGCTGCCATTCTCACAGTAATTCAAAAATGGCTTGACCGATTTGAACGAAACTTGGTATGCACATCCCTCACTACCTGGGGTGATATGTTCTGGGGGTCTCACGGCCCACCTGCACACATGGGCGGAGCTACAAACATAAAATCAGATTTCACCCATTCATGTCAATGGAAAAAATGTAAAAAGCTGCCATTCTCACAGTAATTCAAAAACGGCTTGACCGATTTGGACGAAACTTGGTATGCAGATCCCTCACTACCTGGGGTGATATGTTCTGGGGGTCTCGCAGCCCACAACTCTATGTTGCTTGCTCAAGGGTGGGTTCACCCAAGAATTTATATGTTCTTGCTCCTGGAGGTGAAACTAAAAATGTTGTTTATAATCACGTTTTGCGTTAGTTGTATTGTATTCATTTTGTCAAATATTTCACATTATAATTTGAATATTGTACTTTTTATTAAGCTGTAAAAAAATAATTTCATTCACCACTATAAAGTATCTTTATTTGAATCCATTTACAGTGTTATTGCTATAATTAAATACCCGTGCAACGCCGGGGCATCAGCTAGTAATAAATGTTTAAATGAGACGGCAACTGAAGTGAATGTATATTGTACACCATACTTTAGTTTTTGCTTATTCTGAACTGGCGTATTAGACTGTTCTTGAATATCTGACAAATAATTGTATATATTATAATAACAATTAATAATAACAGTTCTCGAATTTATGCATGATGGTATCCCAAGAGTTTATTAGTATGCCAGGCTTGTGATCAATTGCAATTGACTTCAGAAGTCCTGTACTAGTACAATTACAGATTATTTATGAACCTATTTGGAGATCAATTTCCTCATCATACTATTCATTCATTGTTCAATAACAAGTCAGGCTCATAAACTATGCATTTCCTGGCTTTCCAGCATGTTCTCTGAAAACAGAAATAGCTTGTAAAAATGCTGTAAGAACTTAGGGCCTCTTCTATTAAATCGCACCAGCAGTTTTTAGCACGGTGAGCCGCACTGAATGGCCCGCGCTGCTCCCGATGCTCATAGAGTTCCTATGAGAACATAAGAACATAAGAATTACCGCTGCGGAGTCAGACCAGTGGTCCATCGTGCCCAGCAGTCCACTCATGCGGTGTCCCTCTGGTCAAAGACCAGCACCCTGAGACTAGCCCTACCTGCGTACGTTCCGATTCAGCAGGAACTTGTCTAACTTTGTCTTCAATCCCTGGAGGATGTTTTCCCCTATGACAGACTCCGGAAGAGCGTTCCAGTTTTCTACCACTCTCTGGGTGAAGAAGAACTTCCTTACTAAACTAAACTAAACCTTAAGTTTGTATACCGCATCATCTCCACGGAAGTAGAGCTCGACACGGTTTACAGGAATTAATAAAGAAAGGAACTCCAAAGGGAAGAAGAAGGGCTTGGTGGAAAGGAAAGAAGGAGGGGACTAAGTAGGGTGGAGAGGGAGGGAGTGGTTACATTTTAGAGAAAAGCCAAGTTTTCAAATGTTTTCTGAAGCGTTGGAGGGAGGGCAAACTTCTAAGAGGGGCAGATAAGCTGTTCCATAGCTCGGTGATCTTGAAGAAGAGGGATGTTTCAAGTTTTCCTGTATGGGAGATGCCTTTTAAAGAGGGGAATGATAGTATGAATTTTTGAGTGGATCTGGTGGAGTTAGGATTCGGGGAGAGCCAAGATAGTGGAAACAGGGGAGAAAGGATGCCTTGTAGCGACTTGAAGGCTAGGCAGGCGCATTTGTAGTGAACCCTGAGGAGAACTGGGAGCCAGTGAAGCTTAGACAGAAGTGGGAAGACGTGGTCGAATTTGCTTTTTGCGAATATTAATTTAGCCGCGGTGTTCTGAATCCGCTGAAGTCTGAGAAGACTTTTCTTTGTTAGGCTTAAATAGATGGGGTTGCAGTAATCCAGTCTAGATAGAATAATGGATTGAACGAGGACAGCGAAGTGTTGTTGGTGGAAGCAGGATCTGACTTTCCTTAGCATGTGAAGGTTGAAAAAGCATTTTTTTACTAAGGAGTTGAGGTGATCGTTGAAGGACAGTGTAGAGTCGATGATGATTCCCAGAACTTTGCTTGAGTGCTCAAGCTGCAGTTTGGTGCCAGAGGATAGTGGGATGAGGGTGGGCAGCTGATCTAATTTTGGGCCTAGCCAGAGTAGTTTTGTTTTGGTCTCATTAAGTTTCATTTGAACGGTGAGAGCCCAGGATTGGAGATTCGTTATACAAGATGAAATGTTATCAGAGATTACGTTTGTACGGAATCTATCCCCTTTCAATTTTAGAGAGCATCAGGAGCAGCGTGGGCCATTCAGCGCGGCTTTCTGAGCTACAAACTGCTAGTGCAGTTTAATAGAAGACAGGGTAAGTTTTCTATCTTAAAGTCCAAAATATGATGGGTGAGGAAGAGTTAGTGTGGTTTGTCCTGTGTCTTAATACAAAGTTAAGGCAGTCAAGATAGTATGTTCTCCCTTCCCCATGAATGAGTATCTTGCACTTATGCATGCCTACAAAAATAAACCAATCCGACTAAAAACCAAAGTACACTTTTTCCCCCTCCAAAAAGAGGGGAAAAAGGTTGACTTGAATATAAACCAGAGGTTAGAAATTTGGATTACCATGGTGAGCCAATCCCCAGAATTGTTGGCCAATTCTCTGATGTCCTTTCTCGAACATACATTCCTGTTTTATGCATGGCTGTGCCTTTGAAGGTTCAAGTCCAAGTTGCTAATGAAGGCGCCACCTTTAAAAAGAAATTGAAGTTTAATAGAAGAAAAGGCAGTTTCATAATCACCTTTTGATTGCTTTTCATTGCCTCCCCTCTTTTCCTCATATTATCAAACAGACAGGGATGTGTTGTCCCTCTTCATCTGAGATATCCTCCCATGAAAATGCTAAAACTACAGCAGCCTACTATTCTGGACACATTTGGGTGCTGCAGTTTTCAGAGGTGCTTACAGTGGTGGCTTTTGGATTTTCACCTGCTGTCATCTTAGAACATAAGAATTATCATACAGATGAAGGTCCATCGTGTTTCCAACAGTGGCCAACTCAGGTCCCAACTACCTGGCAGAAACCCAAAGAGTAGCAACATTCTATAGCTGAGACTGTGATGTCATAATGCCTCATTCCACCAATGCCTCATTCCACCAATGCCTAAGAGCCAGCCTCATCAGTGATGTCATAATAGCTTGACTGTCCTATACTCAGCTCACATAAGAACATAAGAACTGCCATACTAGGGACAGACTGAAAGTCCATCAAGCCCACTATCATGTTTTCAACAGTAGCTAACCCAGATCCCAAGTACCCAGCTAGATCCCAAGTAGTAAAACAGATTTTATGCTGTTCATCCTAAGAACAAGTAGTGGCTTTTCCCAAGCCATCTCAATAACAGCCTATGGACTTCCCTTTTAGGAATTTATCCAAACCTTTTTAAAACCCCGGTAAGCTAACTGATTTCATCACATTCTCCGTTGTATGATGAAATATTTTCTCCAATTTGTTTTAAAACTACTTAGTAGCTTCATCACATGCCCCCTAGTCCTATTATTTTTGGAAAGAGTAAACAGGTGATTCACATCTACCCTTTCCACTCCATTCAGTATTTTGTAGACCTCTATCATATCTCTCCTGAGCCGTCTCTTCTCCAAGCTTAAGAGCCCTAGTTGCTTTAGCCTTTTCTCAAAGAAAAGTCATCCCATCCCTTTTATAATTTTCATCACCCTACTTTGTACCTTTTCTAATTTTGCTGTTTATCTTTTGAGATACAATGATCAGAACTGCTCACAGTATTTGAGGTACGGTCACACCATCTTTGTTTTCCATTCCTTTCCTGATAATTCCTATCATTCTATTTGCTTTTTTAGCCGCTGCCACACATTGGACTGAGGGTTTTAACGTAAGTTTCCAAGTTTATTTATAATTTGGTATACCGACCATCAACAAGTATCTGGCTGGTTTACAATACTAAAATTTATAAAATATAAAAGTAAAAATAGTATAGGGCAAATTGAAGACTAGACAAGGATATGGACAAGTTGCATAAGAGAGGAACTGGGGGTAGAGGGAGATTCTAAATTACATCAAAAAAATAAATGACGGAAGATAAAGACCTGAACAGTCCATCCAGTCTACCCATTAGTTATACCCATTAAAATATATTATTAAATTAACTTGTCTCTTCTTTGGTATTTCTGGGTCATAGACTGTAAAGTCCACCTGGTATTGTCTTAGGTTCCAAATGCTGAAGTAGTTGTCCATGCTCATTCCAGCCTATCCAACCATCCTGTTTGCAGGATATCTACCATAAACTCTGGCCAGTAGTATCCTCATGTTCCATATTAATGGAGTTCCCATCTATGCCCTCCCCAGCCCATCCTACACCAAATCACCACATATGGGGCACAGACCATACAGTACTGGCCTTAGTTCTATAATTTATTCTTCGTTTTCTAATTAGAAATTCTATATGTTTATTCCACGCTTTTTTGAATTCCATTATCGTTTTCCCCTCCACCACTTCTGTCGGGAGGGCATTCCAGGCATCTGCCACCTTTTCCATGATAAATAATTTCCTGACATTGCTTCTGAGTCTTCCTTCCCGCAACCTCAAATTATGTCCTCAAGTTTTACCATTTTCTCTTCTCTGGAAAAGATTTGGTTCTATATCAATACCTTTCAAGTATTTAAAAGTCTGTATCATATCACCCTTGTCTCTTTTCTCCTCCAGAGTATACATATTTAGGTCTTCCAGTCTCTTTTAATACTTCTTTTGGTTCAAACCCCTTACCATTTTCGTTGCCTTCCTCTGGACCGCTTCAAGTCTTTTTATATCCTTCACCAGATAAGGCCTCCAAAACCGAACACAATACTCCAAGTGTGGTCTCACTAATGATCTATACAGGGGCATCAACACCTCACTTCTTCTTCAACAATGACACTTTCATCCATTTCCTGGGCAGTGACTCCTAACATAGAACCTTGCATCACATACCTATAGCTCGGGTTCCTCTTTCCCACATGCATCACTTTGCACTTGCTCACATTAAACGTCATCTGCCATTTTGATGACCACTCTCCCAGTCTCACAAAGGTCTTCTTGCAATTTTTCACAATCCTCTTGTGATTTAACAACTTCGAGCAACTTTGTATCATCAGCAAATTTAATTATTTCACTAGTTATTCCTATCTCTAGATCATTGGTAATATGTTAAAAAGCAGCGATCCCAGCACAGACCCCTCGGAAACCCCACTATTTATACTTCTCCATTGAGAATATTGACCATTTAAACCTACTCTTTGTTTTCTGTCTTTCAACCAGTTCTTAATCCATAATAGGACATTAC
The DNA here is from genome assembly GCF_902459505.1 of Geotrypetes seraphini. NCBI lineage: Eukaryota > Metazoa > Chordata > Amphibia > Gymnophiona > Dermophiidae > Geotrypetes > Geotrypetes seraphini. The sequence continues at coordinate 19,366,378 of NC_047085.1, forward strand.
CTCCTATTCCATGACTTTCTAATTTCCTCAGAAGTCTTTCATGAGGTACTTTGTCAAATGCCTTTTGAAAATTCAAATACACAATATCAACCAGCTCATCTTTATCTACGTCTTCATTCACCCCTTCAAAGAAATGCAGTAGATTTGTGAAGCAAGATTTCTCTTGACTTAATCCAGGCTTACGTATATGCTCTGTCATTTTGTTCTTTATAATAGTCTCTACCATTTTGTCCAGCACCAACGTCAGACTCACTGGTCTATAATTTCCCGGATCACCTCTGGACCCCTTTTTAAAAATCGGCATCACATTGGCCACCCTCCAGTCTTCTATGCTGGATTTTAAAGAAAAATGACAAATTCTTAACATAGCTCTGCAAGTTTATTTTTCAATTCTATCAACACTCTGGGATTGTACCATCTGGTCCAGCAATTGACCTATTACATCTTCCAGCGTTACAGAGATTTGTTTGAGTTTCTCTGATTCATCAGAACTGAATACCATTTCTGGCAACAACAACTCCCCCCACATCTTCCTTGGTGAAGGCCAAGGCAAATAATTCATTGAATCTCTCCACTTTGGCCTTGTCTTTCCTAGGACCCCCTTTTATCCCTCAGTCATCTAGCAGCCCAACTTAGAGAGTTGCGTGGTGACAGAAATTCCACCCATCCCCATCCGTCCCCGCCAGAATTCTGCCCATCCCCACCCATTCCCACTAGAATCTCCTCCATCCCCACCTGTCCCCATGAGGAATTCCTATCCATCCCTGCCCATCCCTGTGAGGAATCCCCTCCGTCCGTCCCACCCAATAAAAATTACCTATCTCCATAAAAAGCAGCAATTACTTCTTCTGACAGTTTTAATTTTAGTTTTAATTGAGTTTTACAGAAAATTCAAAACAAAATCAGACATCTGCTAGAACAGGCATAAAACCAATACCCTTTCTCCCTCCCTCTCCCCAGTAGGGTGGGGTTGGCATATCAACAAAATGCTATCCCAAAGAAATAGATTTAAGGCAGAATTTGATGAACTGAAAGAAGATGCTCGGTGCAGCAATTCCCTTCTGCTCTTTTTTTTTTTTAAGTTACATATTTAATGTTGGTACCTACTGGACTGAAGCAGTTTAATGCAGGATAGTCTGGTTCCAGAGCTGCACAGTTATGCTGCACAGTCTCTCCCATGCTCCTCTGCACAGCCGCAGGGAGTGGTGGCAGGCATGAGCCAATGAGATTCTTGAGGGGAGGTCTCACATCAAGGCTCACTACTAGGAGAGCTCTGCACATCCACCAGTCTGGGATAAAGAGCTGGAGCTTGATGGCCAATCAAGAGCACTTCTACAGGGAAGTGCTCATGATTGGCCATCAAGCTCCAGCTCTGTCTCCCTGATTGGTGAATGTACAGAGCTCTCCCATGTGAGTGGCAATCAGCAACTGGTGCGCTGAAAGACTGAAGAAGCTTAGAGAGAACATTGGAACAAAGGTAGGCCTGCATTTCTGTGGGAACCCCGGAAAACCAGCGTCCATTCCCGCAGGAGTCCCTTGGACCTGGGGTTATCCCCGTGGACTTGGGGGATCCCCACAGAACCCGCAGGATTCCCGCAATCCCCATTCCCGTGCAGACCTCTAGTCCAATGGTTTCTCTTCCTGGATCCTTGCTTTTAATCTACTTAAAAAAAGGTTTTACGGTGTGTTTTTTGCTTCCAGTGCAATCTTCTTTTCAAGGTCTCTTTGCCTTCCTTATTAGTGCAATGTATTTGATTTGACATTCCTTATGTTGTTTACAATTTCAGTCGTATCCTCCTTCCGCTTTTTGAAGGATTCTCTTTTAACTCGAATAGCTTCCTTCACTTACCTTCACCGGCTGCCGTTCGGTCTTCCTTCCTTCTTTTTAAAAACATGGTTTCCAGGATGATATTTTTGAATCACATCCATGCCAGATATATATTTTTTTTTACTTTTGCAGTTGCTCCTCTAAATTTCTTTTTTACCATTCTCCTCATGTTGTCATAATCTTTTTTTTTTTTTTTTAAGTGAAATGCTGTTGTATTGGATTTCCTGTGACAAACTTTCTTGGTGTCATTTTCAAGACAAAAAGGCAGGTTTATTGTACAGTTAAAAGTCTCCACATGTTGTTCTATTGTCCTTTGATACTTAACTTTTGGAGGTCAATATGGGGTACGATTATCAACAATTCCACTGACGCATGAGGCGGTCATATGTGGAACATTATTACATGTTAAACCCCCTATGGATCGTTATAAATGCCGCCTTTTTCTCGTCATGACCGGGATTGCCATGCAGATGGTAACCCGAAATTGGAAGAACTATGACCGCCTAAATTTTCCTTTCTGGTGGGCAAATTTGTGTTCCAGCTATAGATATGAAAAAATGAATGCCGATAGTTTGGGGCACAGTAATTTATTTAAGCTGGTTGGGGGCTGTTGACATCATATATTACCTATAGTAGGTCTTTGATTATTAGTCAGTTTTGGTTTATTTTCTTACACATCCAGGAAAGGGTGTGTGTGGTGGTGGTAGTGGGGGGCTATTTCTGTCCTAATTTACTTTTGAACATGTCCACTTGGGTGGGAGGAGGGTGGGAGGATATTTTTAATCTGAATAGGGTAAGGTTATTGGGATAGTTTATGTTTCTGTGTTTTATTGAATAATCATTGGGGGAGGGGGGAGAAAATGGTTGGTTATGCATATTTGTAAGTTGAATGTGCTTTTATTAACTTATTATATGACTAGTCTTATAGCCTGTTACATTAACGGGTGCTAGAATATATGTGTATGTGTCTGTCTTTATTTCTTTCTTTCTCTCTCTCTCTCCTTAGCCACTTTCTGTATTTCTGTCTTTCTTTCTGTCTTTCTTTTTCCTCGGCTGTCCACCCATTCTCCCTTCCTTTTACCTTCCCTGTGTTCACCACCACCCCTTCACTGCTCCCCTTATCCAGCAGCAGCCCTTCTCCCTTTTTTTAAATCTCCCCCCTGTACAGCAGCACCTCTTTCATGTCATCCTGTCCAGCAGTAGGCCTCCCTTCCTTTTTCTCCCCCCATCTTTTCCCCTGTCCATCAGCACCTCTTTCCTATCCCCCTTTCCAGCAGTAGGCCTTCCTTCCTTTTTCTTCCTCACCCCTCTCTTCCCCTGTCCATCAGCACCTCTTTCCTGCTCCCCCGTGCAGCAGTAGGCCTCCCTTCCTTTTTCTTCCCCCTAGCACCTCTTTCCTGCTCCCCCGTCCAGCAGTAGGCCTCCCTTCCTTTTTCTCCCCCCTCCCGTCTCTTCCCCTGCCAGAAGTACCCTTGCCTCGCGTCTGACCTCCGCCGACAGCCGCCAAGACCTGCAGCCGCCGACAGCCACCGTGGCCTGCAGGCGCTGAGAGCTGCGGCAGCCTGCAAATGCCGACAGCCGCTGCGGCCTGCAGAAGCCAAGAGCCGCGGCGGCAGACAGCCTCTGCGCCGCCTGAAGCCAACAAACCCTAAGCCGCGCATGCACACTCCTACCTGCGGGGACCTACAGCGCATGGAAAACGGGAGCACGCAGGTAAGAGTGCGCATGCGCGGCTTAGTGTTTTATTATATTACATATATATTTGTGTATTGCACTTATGAAGTTTAGAAAATCAATAAAGAATTTAAAACAAAAAAAAAGATCTCCACATGTTGGTTATATAGATGTGTTCAAAGGGTTTGTCTGGCTAACTTTTGGAGTTACTAGGACGAACCTTAATGGCTGAAATTCCTCCCAACCCAGTTCGATGGATAAATTATATACTTGTGAAAAATGACAAACCCAGTACCATTCTGAGGATGTTGTTCCTCTTTGGCCCATCTGTGCTGGTTAACACTAACTGGACATGGCCAACTGTAGAGAACAAGATGTTTATTTCAACAATATATTCAGCAAAAGTAAAATACTTAGAGAATACCTTTTGCTAAGATGTATTAGGAGTAAAATGGAGATTTAAGAACATAAGAATAGCCAATGGTCCATCAAGCCCAGTAGCCTGTTCTCACTAGTACTTGGCCAAAACCCAAGGAGTAGCAACATTCCATTCAGAATTCTAAAGAAGAGCAAGATTCCGGAATCCCAAAGAGTAACAAGATTCTAGAATGCCAAAGAGTAGCAATATTCCTTGCTACCGATCCAGGGCTTCCCCCCATGTCTTTCTCAATAGCAGACTATGGACTTTTCCTCCAGGAACTTGTCCAAACCTTTCTTAAAACCAGCTATGCTATCCGCTCTTACCACATCCTCTGGCAACGCGTTCCAGAGCTTAACTGTTCTCTGAGTGAAAAAAAATGTCCTCTTATTGGTTTTAAAGTATTTCCCTGTAACTTCATCGAGTGTCCCCTAGTCTTTGTCATTTTTGACGGAGTAAAAAATTGATCCACTTGTCCCCGATCTGACCAAATTGACTACATCATCTGCCAGCAAAAAATGGAAGGAATCAATTCTCTGCAGGAACACTGCCGGGCGCAGATCGGATCCCCCAACTCCTTGTAGCCAAAATCAGGGTTAGATAATGCAAGATCAAGCATCCAGACTTGCAGAGGAAGTTTGATGTCAGAGAGATCCCTGTGCAGCGTGCAATTGAAACGAATAACGGGTTCAACCTGCTCAGGCAGGAAGGAGGGGACCCAAATGAATTGAGGGCAGAGATCGAAGGAATCATCACTGCAACGTCTCAAAAGCATGTGCCATAAAAGAAGTCAGTACATGTGCAACCGAGAGAAGGGGAGACAAGATGGCGACTAGAGTGGACGTGTGAGTCTTAAGCTCCCGCTCTAGAGGCAAATAATTTACCTTTGAAAGCGTTTTTTCCAAAACTGTTTCTGATGTCTAAGAGGAGGGGACGGCAGAGGGATATCCCTCTACCTCTGGCCGCGACTTCGACTCCTCGTCAGTCTGCAATAACATCATTTGCAGTCCCGATGGCGTCGGGCGGATCCGTAGCTGAGCCCCAGGAGCAGCACAGCTTGGACGGCGATACTTCGCTGAGCCCATTAGGACCTGACCCTCCTCCTCCTCCGAGAGAGGCAACGGATTTTGGCCTTCCTGTGGAGGGATTTCGGCAGCAGCCGATTCAGGAGGAAATGCCGTTGCAGGCCACCCCGGAGGGAAGAGCAGAAGGAGGAGGAGCACTGCAGACAAGCGGTGGTGAGTGTGGGGGGAGGTGAAACCCGGGAAGGAGAACGGGATCCCGGGCTACCTCAGCTCAAGCCGCTTGTGAAACCGGCAGTGGTTACACTGGACTCACTGTGGGGAGCAATTGAAAACCTTCAAACAGTATGTACTGGATTTATTTCCTTAATGGCTGAAGTTTCTACTAAAGTTAATAAATTGGAAACTGTTTGCCAAGACCAAATGAAACAAGTGGGAGAAATTGAAAAATCTATAACTGAGTTTAAATCTTTAAATAACCAGCATGCAAAGGATAAAAGCCTTTATTCTTTGCAAAATTGAAAATTTGGAAAATCAAAATAGGAGTTTAAATTTAAGGATTTTAAATTTTCCTATGTCTAAATGTAAAACTCCTAGGGAAATTTTCAAGGATTTCTTGGTTCCTATACTAAAAATTACGGAAGTGAATATACCACCTTTGCAGAAGATTTATTATCTAAAGAGGACAATAAAAGAGACTGAGACAACTACTGAACAAGATCTATCAACCTTTTTAGAATCATCAAATCTTGAATTGTCCGGACGAGCTACATTGATAGTATCCTTTGTATTCCATCAGGATAAAGAAATGATTTTGAGATTGTATTATGGTCTAAAACAAGTTACTCTTTTGGGAGAAAGAATATATGTTTCAAAATGGACTCAGACCAGAAGGAAAGAATTCCTTACATACCAGGAAAAAGTTGTATCATTAGGAGCCTCTTTTCAGTTAAGATTTCCTTGTAAATGCTTTGTTGTACATCAAAACAATAGATATATTTTTTATGATTCAGACCAATTACGTTTCTTTTTAGAAGGAAAAGGAGTTTCGTTTGCACCATAGTGATTTTCGGTATAACTCAAGTCTATTATTTGTGCCATCGGTTTTACACTTAATTTCCTTTTCAATTTACAATATGTGATCTTTCCTGGAAGATTTTCTCTCTTTGTCTCCTCCCCTCTCTATGATTGAGGACTATGTTTAAATTAAATATGGGTTTTCCTTTTTGTTATATTATATTGATCCAATAGGAAATTGGATTTATTTTTGTATTGCCTTTTTGATTTATTTTGTTTATTAATTGAAATATTGGATGTACTAATATCGTAATGTTGCCTGTTAAGCACAATTGTTGTACTTATCTAAAAAATTTAAATAAAGTAGAAAAAAACAAACAAACTGCAACCACCCTCCGAATCATTAAAGAGGAGAGAGGCGAGGCGACTCAATGCTGATTTCCAAAGAACAGCCAGGAAAGACAAGAAAAACTTCCTGACTGCGTGGAGGGGCATAATCAAAAAAACAACGTCTAAGTCCCCTTTCAGCCCAAGGCCCTAGGCGCCCAAAGTAAGCAGCAGGGAAATGTCCATTCTCAAAAAAAAACAAACCATTCAAAATGTGGTTTTGTTTTCTGAGAATGGCCTACCTGTATGTTCAAGATTTTAATCACATAGACTGCCACTACGTCTACCTTTAAGTCCTATTCTCAAAAAAAAAAAAAAAAAAAATAATTGGACTGCCCAAGTCCTAAACACTCAAAACAAGACCTTTAAGGCGTGGAAGGGACCAGTCTTTCGCCTAAAAGCACAATTCTCTAACCGGTGTCTGTCATAAGCGATGGTTAGAGAATCATGGAACCGTCCCCTTCCCCCCATAACGATCACGGCAGGCGGGATGTCCAGTCCCTCTTACCCGAAGCTGCCGCGCCCCCCCCCTGAATAATATCCAGCAGGAGAGATGCCCAATCTCTCCTGCCACGATCCCCCAAACCCTCCCGCAGTGTTCCCCAGCAGGAGGAATGCCCAATCCCTCCGGCCCACACCCCGCGAACACCCCCCTCCAAATGCCTGCACCTAAATTTAGACATATGCCCATATTGTATAATTATCCATATAAATGAATGCCCCCCAATCTATCCATGACCTGCCCATTTCCATTCCCCCTTTTTTGACTCGCATATAAAATTTAGGCCCAGATCTCACAACTAAATGTAAAGGCATAAATTGTAATTAATTTTAATTAGCGCCCGTAATTGCTTTACAAAATACTGAATACCAGTGCTAATTAGCTTGTTATTTAATTAAATTATGTGTGCAATTTGAGCACATGACCAGAACTGCGCATGCAATTTTGAATGCTTTTTATTGCATTGGGGAGTGAATGCTCTAGAAGCAGGGGTGTCCAACCTTTTGGCTTCCCTGGGCCGCATTGGCCGAAAAAAAATGTTTCTGGGGCCGCGCAAACGCTGCAGCAAGACAGAGGAGGGAGCCGGCAAGACGATAAACACCCGGGGGGGCAGCAGAGGCCTCGGCCGGGGCCGCACAAAATACAGTGGTGCCTCACACAACGAACTTAATTCGTTCCAGGAGCAAGTTTGTTATGCGAAAAGTTCGTTATGTGAAACGCGTTTTCCCATAACAATACATGTTAAAAAAAATAATTCGTTCTGTAGCATATAATATGCTAAGATGACATAAAAAAAGATAAATTTACCCCACATTCACTCCTTCTAATTATTTCCCGTTTCATTTCAACAGAAATCATCTTCCTGCTTTTTTTAGAAGCCATGATATATAAAAAATATTGAGTTTATCTTAAAAGGACGACTGTATACAGTGAGAGAGGGCAGAGTCTCAGCGGCAAAAACTGGGACTTAACTTTTCTTTTTTTTTTTCTAGCATCGGGGAAGCGGCGAGAGTAGCTCCGCCCCCCCCCAACGCATCAGCAGTAGGCGCCGGGCCCCTCCATAAAAGGAGGCGAGCCGACGGTCCGCCACTGCACAGGGAGCCAGGCGAAGGGCTGTGAGAGAGGGCAGTTAAGCGCAGTGAGTAACGCAGCTCGGGCGGCTTCGTTGTGTGAAACGAAGTTCGTTGTATGAATCAAGACATGAAGTTCGTTGTGTGCAGCGTTCGCTGTGCGAGGCGTTCGTTATGCGAGGCACCACTGTACTTCACGGGTCCGCGTGCTAGAGTTTTGTCTGCACCGATCATGTTTATATTTATCTCTCTCTGATGAGCAATGGTACATCAAGAATGCCAACCTTGCTTGAAGGTCGAATACTCTCAGACATTTGAGGAAAAAGCAAGCTAATTAAACACTAGCTGCACATAGACTGACGAGAACAACAGTGTAATATGTTCTAATAACAGGAGTTCATCATAGTTTCAAAAATATATTGGTTCTTTTGATTTACTAGCTTCTTTGCAGTAATCGGTCTGTTTTTATTTCTCTCTCTCTCTCTGCTCTATTAGATAATGGCGTTATTAGAACCGGGCATCCATAATTTATACATGCTCAATTGAAATGCAGTAGGCCTCTTCATTCTGTCCTAAGCTTAGAGCAGAACAAAGTCTAATTGCCACCATTTACACTTTGTTTCTCTGGGGAAGAATCGCGGAGGCATGTGATAAGTAAAGATGTGAAGATAATGACTAATCCAAGCTCCGAACCAGCCAGGACATTTTGACAGAGCCATTTATAACATTCAGATGTTACGTAGCAAATACAATGCTATCTCTTTTTTTTTAATGTTCAATAGACAGGGCTGTGTCTTGCTAATGAGTTACATTTCTGTTTCAACTATGGGAAGAAATAAATATGTTGGTTTATGATAAAAGTGTTTCTGTATTCACTCACGAGAGAACATAAGAACTGCCGCTGCTGGGTCAGACCAGTGGTCCATCGTGCCCAGCAGTCCGCTCTCGTGGCGTCCCCTAGGTCAAAGACCAGCGCCCTAACTGAGACTAGACCTACCTGCGTACGTTCCAGTCCAGAGGCCAGTGCTCGCTGCCACAAACCCTACATAGGTGGCTCCTTGAGCCAACAGACAAAAGAAAGGGTCATTCCTTATCAGTAGAGATCGATGTAGAAAAGTGAAGTCAGAAATTCACAAACTGCTTACGTAATGTTGGGGAATTTCTAAAAATAGCATGCACGACATTACTGTATTTCCAAATGTCTACATGAGTAATTGCAACCGAATGACTTCGATCCGTTTCAAAGTTTGATATGCCAAAAACTTAAAATGCTTAAAAAGAGACAAGAGCTGAGAGAAATAGCAACCATTAAAAACAAGGGAATTCCACAGTATGAACTAAGGTTACATTACTCACGGGAGAGAGGTGGGCACTAACAGCTCGATTCTGTAAACGATGGCCAGTGGCGTGCGGTGAGGGCTTTCAGGCGATTCAGTGAATCCCCAGCTCTACAGCCCTGCTTTTTTTTAGGGTGGGGGGTTACTTTTTGCATGATGCAGTTTGATTTGTTGAGTAAGCAACCTGTTCAACCAATCAAACTGCATCAAACAAAAAGTAAAAAAACAAACAAAAAAAAGCGGGGCTCATGGGCTGGGGATTCTCCGAACCTCCTGAAGGACCTGACGGTAGTGATCTGAATTTGATTGGCTGAGCAGCATCTGCCTGTTTACTGCTCAACCAATAAAATTCAGAGCAGTGCCCTCAGGGCTTTTAGGGGTTGGGCCAAATCCCCTGAAGGCCCTGATCACATGCCACTGATGATGCCCAAAAGATAGGTTGAACCACGTGTGGTTCTATAAAAGTAAGATACATGTTAAAGAATCACGCATAGTGATACCTAAAGTGGACTTAGGCGTTGGTAGGCATGCCTAACCTTAGGTGCACCCTATATAGGCCGGGTTTTCTTGGACTTAAAGCATTCACCTAAGTTAGGTACCTTCTGGCACATAAGTCCAAAACAGGTGCCTACATGTAAAACACGCTCACGATTTGCCCCTTAGCCACGCCTACTTTCTGGTAGACGCCTTGGACTAGGCTCCTACCAAGTTAGGCACCTACCATCCAATTAATTGCAATTAACAGCAATTATGAGTTGTCAATTGCCAATCACACTGGTCAACAACAACAAAAGTTTTCTTTGCTACTGAGGACTTAAGAAAACATAGAAACATGATGACAGATAAAGGCCAAATGGCCCATCCAGTCTGCCCATCCGCAGTAACCATTATCTCCTTCTCTCCCTATTGGCTAAGGTTCTTATCATTTGCATCTCCTCTTCCTATAGGCTAAGGCTCTTTGCACCTGTATTGTGAGGTCATAGAGCTGCCCATCCGCAGTAACCATTATCTCTTTCTCTCTCCGAGAGATCCCACGTGCCTATCCCAGGCCCTCTTGAATTCAGACACAGTCTCTGTCTCCACCACCTCTTCCGGGAGACTGTTGCACGCATCTACCACCCTTTCTGTAAAAAAGTATTTCCTCAGATTACTCCGGAACCTCTTCAACCTATGCCCTCTCATTGCAGAGTTTCCTTCCAAATTAAAGAGACTCGACTCATGACGCTGATTTCAGATCTGTAATTGAAATTCAGCTAGCAAGTCAGGTTTCTGAAATACACGTTACTGATTTTTTTTTTTAGACAGTTTGCCATATCGGCACAAGCCAGGATGGTATGACGATCACGGAAAAAAGATATTTTGGTGCCCTGCCTTAAAAGATTCCATTGCTTCAGCCTTGAACCCAGCGGTTCTGCTCCTTTGACAGTGACAAGTCTCTAAACCAGATCGTTAAGATCTTCTTGAGTTGGCAGGTGAGGTTGTTTCTCATCCACTTCAGGTTCTTACAACTCCTCCACGGCAGCAGGGGCACATTCTTCATCTGAACTTTCGGCCCGTTGTGCTGCAGATGCAGAAGGAGGAATTGGAACTGGATTCTCCGAGTCATGAGGAATGGGTTTAATTGCACCATTTTTTTATTTATTCCTCTTTGCGAATCCAGAAATTTATGTCATGCAAAAATAACAGTGTGGTTCACGCCACACCAAAAATGCTGGAATATAGCTGAACTTATCATAGTACTTATCCGCTGGTATGCAGGTCAAAATTGTCAATGAAAAAATTTGTGTACTGTATGAGTCTAACGGGGCTCCATTTCATCCAATGACAATCTGGATTAACTGACAGTCAGTTCACTTGGCTCCGCCCACTCTCTCCCACCACACCACTGAACCTTCCTAAAGTGCTTCCTGCCCCACACAGTGCCTTCTACCCCACTCACCCTCCCAAACAAAAGCAGCTTCCCTGCTTCCGGACCCCCTGCTCAATAGTAATTCCCCTGAGTCTGGTTTGGAAGCTCTGGTGGTCCATTGGTGAGGTCAGAGTAGGAGCAATCTTCAGTCGCTCTTGTCCTTCCTGGCTCCGCTTTCAAAATGGCTGCCACGAACTGTGTTGGCATCTTGTTCTCATGGAATGCTTTAAAGGAAGCCTTTATTAAAATGCCAAACTGCAGTAGAACAAATATCTGTAACTGTGGGGACGCTTTTGTGAATCAAAGTAGTGCATATCTTCCTTTTTTTTTTTAGAGAGAGAATTCACTTTTTCCTCAGTTTGTGAGAAAGAAAAAAATTTGCTCTGACATTAATTCTTTTAAATGGGCGTCAAAAATCATGACGACTAAATTGTTCCAAAGGAACTCTTCCTTTAAAACTGTGATAAAAGCTTACACTTAAATAGGCAGAGAATTTCTATTAATGCCTACAAAGAAGACACGAACAAGATCAGGATGTTTTGACATGCGTTTTGTGATCTGAATAACTAGTAGCCGCTTTTAGAAGGTGTGATCTTCTCACAAGAAATTGTTTAGCTGTCTGATATCGAGGTTAAGAACATAAGAACATAAGCAGTGCCTCCGCCGGGTCAGACCACAGGTCCATCCTGCCCAGCAGTCCGCTCCCGCGGCGGCCCAAACAGGTCATGACCTGTCTAAATCACCAGAAGGGGCCCCCATGCCACCTTGGTTTCCTATTGAGTCCTATCTTCCCATCAAAGTCCTAGCCCTCCAGTCTTGCACATGCACGACCTGGTTGGGATTCTATATTTATTTTCTGGTTAGCTTTCTCAGTATCCCACGATCCTTTTATCCTTCAGGAATCCGTCCAGTCTCTGTTTGAATCCCTGTACCGTACTCTGCCTAATCACTTCCTCCGGTAGCGCATTCCAAGTGTCCACTACCCTCTGGAATACTCATCAGTGGAAATCAGCTGAATAAGATTATCTGAAGTTCAGGAAGCTATCGAAATCTTGGTTGTTCAGTTGCTCTGTTGTGCCATGCCTGCCTGTCTCTCCGTAGCCCCCTTCTGTTCTCCCCCCCCCCCCCACCGTCCCACAGCAAAGCACGATTGCTGCCTGCCTCCCAGCACACCCCTCTCCCAAAGCAGCCCCCTTTCCCTCTCCCCCCCTCCACTTCTTACCAGCATGGGACACCTCGCAGCACCCCCACGACACCCTCCTGAACAAACCGCCGCTCAATCCGCTGCAGGCGCCGCAAGCCGCCCCACGCACTGCAAATGGAAATCGGCACGGAGGCACACATTACGGCGGCAGGGATCATGGCCTCCTAAGTGCGCATGTGTGCTTAGGGTTTTATTATAGAGGATTTTTATTATTATTTATTTAATTATTTATATTCCGCATATCCTCCAATTCTATGCGGATTACAAATTATTCAGGTACTCAAGCATTTTTCCCTGTCTCTCTCGGCAGGCTCACATCGTAAAGTTTCTCTTTATTGTATTTACATTTTCTTTTATTGTATTCACAGTTTCTTTTATTGTAAACCGCCTAGAAGTCGCAAGATAGCTGGCGGTATATAAAAATAAAGTTATTATTATTATTATCTAATATTGGTAAAAATAATGCCTCTTAATGATTGCCCATGTTATTAAATCCTCCTCCCCCTATTATAATTTTTGGGTTGCAAATTGCCAGTCACGACACTGCATATCCATAGTTGTATTAAATGTATAGTCTTTTTTTTTTTTTTTTTTTTTGGCCAAGCGAGTCTCACTTAAGTAGATGTTAGGGATAATACATTATGGCAGGTGAATTAGGCATGGAGTTAATTAGAGCTTGGAAGTTAATTAATGAGATCCACTGCACATTATACTGTAGATCATTACATCAAGTGAAGATAACGATAGTAATTAGCGGGTGGTTTGGAGTAGACTATGTGTTATTCTCCTGAGTTCTACACTGATAACTGACTGGAGAATTTCACTGTAGAACAGACGTGTCAAACGCTGTCGTAATATTTGGCCCCGCCAGAGAATTACCAGTTTGCACTGAAACTGGCCCGCCGGCTGAAGCATACATAACGGACAAAGCCGCCCCCCAAGGTGTGTGGCGTCCATTCTGACGTCGGGCCGTTGCCTCACTGAAGTTCGTGCTAAAAATGGAAAATTCTTGTGTTAAGAGTAGCAGGGAGAAGCGTGAGCCATGCCGGTTCTTTGCTCTTTTTCCTCTTGGATCTCTTGTTGATACACGGTGACTGTGTCCTTAAAAAGGGACCATGCTTATTCTAGCATTTTTACAGTGCTTATCCTCTTCTTAATCTTCTTGCCCATGGTGGGCATCGCTTCGTAATTCCCTTTTCGGAAGTTCAGCGCCGTGGCCGTCGTTCTGGACCGATGTTTTGCCCCTGTGTCCAGGTTGAAGCGGATCATATTGTGATCACTGCTTCTCAGCGTCCCTTCTATTTCTACACCTTGCGCCGGTCCTCGTAGTCCAGTGGTCTCAAGCTCAAACCCTTTGCGGGGCCACATTTTGGATTTGTAGGTACTTGGAGGGCCGCAGAAAAAAATAGTTAATGTCTTATTAAAGAAATGACAATTTTGCATGAAGTTAAATTCTTTATAGTTTATAAAACTTTCCTTTAACAGTTTTACCTTATGCAAAATTGTCATTTCTTTAATAAGACATTAACTATTTTTTTTCTGCGGCCCTCCAAGTACATAAGAACATAAGAAGTTGCCCCCGCTGAGTCAGACCAGAGGTCCATCCTGCCCAGCGGTCCGCTCCCGCGGCGGCCCATCAGGCCTAGTCCCTGACTGATTTTATAATTTACCTCTAATCCCATCCCTATAATTTACCTCTACTGGGGGTCCTGGTTTATATTCGGGCCATCCCCCAGTGACCACCCGAAACTCTCACGGACTTCCTGCCTTAGGCTGGGACAGGAGGGATCCCTCCCGTCTCCTGCACTGGCCAACACTAATAATTACCACCTTCCCTCCCTCGCGTACCTGTTCCCTGGGGTCCAGCGTGTATTCCACGCTGAAATCCCTTGTAAAGGTAGTAGCCAGTGGCGCACTCGGGCCGGCATGCAGGAGTGAGCTTTTCGTGCTCCCAGCCAGCCCTGCATCACTCCTTGATAGGCTGCACGTTCTCATGGGATTTGCGGTTCTCGCAGCAGCCTATCAAGGAGCGGTGCAGGGCTGGCTGGGGGCTTGAAAAGCTCGCTCCTGAGTGCCGGCTCACATGCGCTGCTGGCTACTATCTTTACAATCTAAAGGATTTCAGCTGGACCACCAGGGAACAGGTACGCAAGGGAGGGAGGGAAGGAGGGAGGGTGGTAATTATCAGTCTGCTGCGGCAGGAGATGGGAGGGATTCCTCCTGTACTGGCCTACCACTAGGTGGTTTAAGTTAAGGAGAATGGTTAATCTGCTGGCTGGGTTGGAGGGCAGAGGGGAGTACAGGATAATCAAGCCATTGTGACATCACTGATGAGGTTGGCTCTTTTTAGGGGGAAGAGGGTACAGGGAAAGAAGGTGGGACAGTGTTCAGAGCCTGGCAGGGAGGAGGATTTGGTTCACAGCCTGGTAGGGAATGGGACTGAGTGCAGGGCAGAGTGCAGAACTTGGCAGGGAGGGGGGCTGAGTGCAGAACCTGGCAGAGCAGGACTCTTGAATATTAAGCCGCCCGACTTATATTCGAGTCAACCATTTTTCCTCCTTTTTTTTAAGGGAAAAATGGGGGTCTCGACTTATATTCGGATCGATTTATATTCGAGTATATACAGTAATCTTTTTTTTCCAGTGCGATAGCTGAGACATTCTAGACAGTAGGGATGTATAAAAGCAGTCCTCCCCCAAAAAGGGTGGGCTTGCTGCGCTGACCCGTAAGACTGAGGACCCAAAGATGCCTATCCCTGTCTTGCCGCCACGTCCACTCTGTAAACTTGGCAAATGTGCAAACAGAAAACCACGTTGCCAGCCTGCAAATCTCCACAAGAGAGACAGCTCTAGGTGCGGTCCACACAGAGAACCTACATCTGGCAGAATACACCTTGACTGAAACAGGAGGCGGAGTCCCCGCAAGAATGTGAGCTGACGAAATGGCCCTATGGAGATATCCGGAAACAAGGTCTTTGAAGTGGGAGAGCAGAACACACACCATTGCATCCATTCGTGCAGAAGGAAAAAACTGTAGAGGGCGCTAAACTGATCAGTGAAGTACTACAGAGACAGTGAAAAATCCAGCATGGATTCCTTCTGCAGCCATGCGACTAAAGGGGAATAACCCTACTGTTTAGAAGAGTGTTTCTCAACTCAGTCCTGAAGTACCCCCCTTGCCAGTCAGGTTTTCAGGATCTCCACAATGAATATGCATGAAAAAAATTTGCATATTTTGGGGGCAATGTATGCAAATTTCTTTCATGCATATTCATTGTGGCTTTCCTGAAAACCTAACTGACAAGGGAGTACTCCAGGAATGAGCTGAGAAACACTGGTCTAGAACATAGGTTCCCAATCTTTTTTGAATCAGAGCCCACTTTTCCCAGTGAATGATTCGATAGTGCCCCCCCTTGGGCAAACTATATATTGAAAAACAAGGACAAATTTTTTAAATTATTATATTAGAAGATAGCAATATTGATGTATTGCTCACAGTATGATTAAAAAATTATATGTTATTAAAAAAGGAATATTATTAGTGAGAGAGCTGAGCTTGATGTGATGAAATTGCCATCCAGCGTCTGCTCCTTCTTCTCTCTCCACTTCCCTTCAGCGTCTGTTGCCCTTCCCCCCCCCTCCCTCCACTTCCCTTCAGCGCCACTCAACCTCTTCCCCTCATCGGGCCACCTTCCTCCGTTCCCTTCACCTTCGCGGGCGTTCTTCACAGTTTTCTCTTTGAGGTGTCCGGACGCTTCAACTTTTTGTTGGACGTGGCAACGTTCTCACCAAGTCCCGCGCGACTGCCCTAAAGCTTCTCCTCTGATGCACTTCCTGTTTCTGCCTGGGCGGCTTGCGTCAGAGGAGAAGCTTTGGAGCAGTCGCGCGGGACTTGGTGAGAACGTTGCCGTGGCGTCAAAAGTTGAAGAATCAAAACAAAGACGACAGTGCTGCCATCAGAGGCCCTTGGATTCACCAACTGCTCAAGGGGGTGGCGGCTGATCCTCAACGCCCCTTCAATATGACTTGGACATAAAATACCCCCTATGACTTCTCAGTGCCCACCGGGGCGGTAGCGCCCCCCCATTGGGAAACACTGATCTAGAATATCTCACCCATCGCACTGGAATAACCTTTTAAAATCTTAATTCTAAAATACTGATTTCAGAATTGAGTGCATGCCTTTATCTTCAATGTCATTATACAGCTATTTCATGAGATAATGGCATATTTTATAATACATACACAAAAAAAAAAAAAAGATAAAGACAATTTCGAGAGGCTTTGAGCATTGGCACTTAATTGGAACACATCCAGCAGCAGGTGTTAAGGACATTTTACGCTGAGGGAGACAAAAGCACAGAGAATAACTCAGCTTGCGTCCTAGTGTCACACATAAAACACAAAGCACAAATGATATGTTTGGCACCAATTTCTTATTTCATCAGTAGGAAAAATGTTCACTAGAGTATCTGTATTCTGTTCTGTACAGAGTAATCATTTGTTTTCAACAGATTTTCAATAAAACATAGTTTTTAACTCAGTTTTGTTTGATATTTATCTCATGATCTTCTAGTCTAATACCTGTATTGTACTTCTAAGGAAAGTTATGTCAGGTTGAGCTTTCTACATTATATTACATTAGTATTTATGGATTGCTAATACGTCCTAGAAGGAGTTCAATGCAATTTACAATTTAGAAGAGCCTAACCATATCCCGGGATTACGAACATTATTTCATTTGGTTTCACGACACAGACAACTTGGATTGTGTTTCTATAGGCGTTTGATTATGGTTTGGAGAGAAGATTGTCTATGGAAAAATGCAAGGTCATGCATATAGGGAAAAAGAACCCGTTGTTCAACTACAAATTGGGGGGGGGGCATTGTTGGGAGACAGCAGTATTGAGAGAGACTTGGGTGTGCTGGTGGATGCATCACTGAAGCCATCTGCACAGTGCGCAGCAGCCTCGAAAAAAGCCAACAGGATGCTGGGCATCATAAAGAGGGGCATAACAACCAGGACGCGGGAAGTCATCATGCCATTGTATTGAGCGATGGTGCGTCCACATCTGGAATACTGCGTTCAGTATTGGTCGCCACACCTCAAGAAGGACATGGCGGTACTTGAGAGAGTCCAAAGAAGAGCAACGAAACTGGTAAAAGGGCTGGAACACTGCCCATACGCCGAGAGGTTGGATAGGCTGGGGCTCTTCTCTCTGGAAAAGAGGAGGCTCAGGGGAGATATGATAGAGACCTTCAAGATCATGAGGGGCATAGAGAGGGTGGATAGGGACAGATTCTTCAGACTGAAGGGGACAACAGGTACGAGGGGGCATTCGGAGAAACTGAAGGGAGATAGGTTCAAAACAAATGCAAGGAAGTTTTTTTTCACCCAAAGGGACGTGGACACTTGGAATGCGCTACCGGAGGAAGTGATCAGGCAGAGTACAGTACAGGGATTCAAACAGGGATTGGACGGATTCCTGAGGGATAAAGGGATCGTGGGATACTGAGAGAGGTGCTGGGATGTAATACAAGTATAGAAAACTAACCAGGTAATAAGTATGGAAACTCAACCAAGTCGTGAATGTGCAAGACCAGAGGATTAGGACTTCGATGGGAAGATAGGACTTCAATGGGAAACCAAGGTGGCAAGGGGGCCCCTTCTGGTTATTCAGACAGGTCGTGATCTGTTTGGGCCGCCGCGAGAGCGGACTGCTGGGCAGGATGGACCTATGGTCTGACCCTGCGGAGGCACTGCTTATGTTCTTATATCTGGTATTGTATTCTTGATATCATGGGTTCTGGCGTGGGTGTCACTTTCTCAGTTTGTAGGGAGCTTAGTTGTCTATCGAGATAGGAGAGGTGATTTGTGTCTTGCTTGTTTTCTAGGGTCGTAGCCTGTTGTTGGGGGGTGGGGATGGGGGAAACTAAGGTATTTTCCAAATAGATAGGTTTTTAGGCCTTTACGAACCTTTTGGTAGGTGGGGTGTTCCTTAATTGTGCTGGGTATAGGTTTCTACCATTTTGCTGCTAGGTATGAGAAGGTTGTAGAGTGAATAATTTTGTATTTGATTCCTCTAGGATTTGGGAATCTTATTCTCATATGGTTGCTGATCAGGTTGTATTTGTCTTTGGGTAGTATTTCAATTAAATTCAACATGTACTCTGGTGTTGTGGTAAGAGTAGATAGTGTAGCTGGTTTTAAGAAAAGTCTACAGTATTTTTACTGAGAAAGACATGGGGGAAGCCACTGCTTGCCTTGGATCGGTAGCATGGAATGTTGCTACTCTTTTGCCAGGCACTAGAGACCTGGATTGGCCACTATGAGGACAGGCTACTAGGCAACATGGACCATTGGTCTGACCCAGTAAGGCTATTCTTATGTTTCACTATGGAAGACTAAAAAGATCAGGGTACATAAGTGGTCTTTGCCAATTTTAAAATGTGGGCCATTTTTGGTCCAAAAAGGGTGGAGAGCTAACAAATATATTCCTACTTTGGGCCAGAACACCTAGCCTCTGAATGCAGATAAACACTTTGGGGCTCAAAATCAAAAGTTTAAAATGTCAAAAAATCAGCCTAAATTGGCACTAGTAACCACTATCTCTTCCTCTCTCTGAGAGATCCCACATGCCTATCCCAGGCCCTCTTGAATTCAGACACAGTCTCTGTCTCCACCACCTCTTCCGGGAGACTGTTCCATACATCTACCACCCTTTCTGTAAAAAAGTATTTCCTTAGATGACTCCGGAGCCTTTCACCTCTTAACTTCATCTTATGCCCTCTCATTGCAGAGTTTCCTTTCAAATGAAAGAGACTCGACTCCCGTAGGTATTTAAACATCTCTATCATATCTCCCCTCTCCCTATTGGCTGAGGCTCTTAACATTTGCATCTCCTCTTCCTATAGGCTAAGGCTCTGTGCACCTGCATTGTGAGGTCATAGAGCTGCCCATCTGCAGTAACCATTATCTATTTCTCTCTCTGAGAGATCCCATGTGCCTATCCCAGGCCCTCTTGAATTCAGACACAGTCTCTGTCTCCACCACCTCTTCCGGGCGATTGTTCCATGCATCTACCACCCTTTCCGTAAAAAAGTATTTCTTCCGATTACTCCGGAGCCTACCACCTCTTAACTTCATCCTATGCCCTCTCATTCCAGAGCTTCCTTTCAAATGAAAGAGACTCAACTCATGTGCTGCTATCAGAGTAAACAACATCAAGTAACTTTTGTTCTATCTGGTTTGATCTTAATCTCTTCTTCAAGGTCTTACTTCACCTATCACTTGACTATCAAGATGTTTTTATATCAACAAAAAGCTTTAACAAACAAACGTGTTTTAATTAATTTCCTTAATTGTAACACATTTTTGCAGAATCCTATCCTATATAATAAAACGCTAGCCACGCATGCGCACTCAACTGCGTGCTTCTGTTTTCCCTGATCTGTGAGATGTAGGTCCGTGGCATTGCAGGAGTGCGCATGCACGCCTAGGGTTCTTTTCAGTTCGTCTTCGTCTTCGCCCCCCCCCCAATCCCCGTTGAGCCTCCCACCTGATTTTCCCTTCTCGCGGTTTGGCCGGCTCCCTTAGTCCCTTGCCGCCGCCGCCACTCCCTTCCCTTCCCTTCCCACAGTCGACAAACCTCTTGGCTCCAGCAGTGGCCGCAGCACTGTAAACACGCTGCTTCGCGGCCTCTACTGCCTTGATTTGCTCTTCTGTGTCCCTGATGACATCATCAGAGACGCGGCACAGCAAATCGGGGCAGTAGAGGCCGCGAAGCAGCGTGTTTACAGTGCTGTGGCCGCTGCTAGAGCCAAGAGGTTTGTCGACCGCGGGAAGGGAAGAAAGTGGCGGCGGCGGTGGCAAGGGACTAGGGGAGCTGGCCAAACCGCGGGGATGGCACGCATCTTCAAAAAAGTGTAGGCAGGAGGCGAGTGAAGGAGTTTCAGCTCAGAGGAATGGCTGGAGGGTGCTGCAGGTGGCCCATGCAGGTAAACATTCTCACAGGAGGGGAAAGGGGGCTGCTTCGGGGGGAGAGGTGTGCTGGGAGGCAGACAGCTTTACTTGAGGGGGGGGAGACAGAAGGGGGGCCAAGGATAGACAGTCAGGGAGGAACTGGAGGAGCAGAGGGAAAGGGGTCTGCTTTGGGGGAGGGTTGTGCTGGGAAGTAGATAGCTTTGCTTGGGGGGGGGAGACAAAATGGGGGGCCACGGAGAGACAGTCAGGGAGGAATTGGAGGGGTAGAGGGAAAGGGGTCTGCTTTGGGGGAGGGGTGTGCTGGGAGGCAGACAGCTTTGCTTGGGAGTGGAGACAGAAGGGGGCCACGGAGACACTGTCAGGGAGGAATTGGAGGGGTAGAGGGAAAGGGGGCTGCTTCAGAGGAAGGGGTGTGCTGGGAGGCAGATCGTTTTGCTTAGGGGGAAGCCAGAAGGGGGGCCACGGAGAGACAGTTAGGGAGGAACTGGAGGGGGAGAGGGAAAGGGGGCTGCTTTCTAGCACCCGTTAATGTAATGGGCTTAAACACTAGTTACTCCATATATCTCGTTCCATAAGATTGGGCCTGCAACAGAAAAGGAGGAGTTCTGGGGAGATGTTTATCTGGCACCCTTTTTGTGAAGTTCACAGCAGTGCCCTCTAAGGTACCCCACTGTTATGCTGTCATGTCTGAGTGGCCAGTCCGTTACAGCCCCACATCTAAATGGTCTTCTTCTGGGAGTTTGGGACTTGGACGAAATTTTGGTTGAAAATGTGGTATAAACATAGACGTCCTGGCCGTCTGGACGAACAATAGCCTGGATGTCCAGATAGATGATTTTAAGCCCCCCCAAAATATTGTAGACAAATTTTTTGAAAACTGACATTTTCCCACTGCCGACTTTGGGCGTCTAGTGCCATATGCCAAAATCGGACTTTGACGTATGTTTTGATTATGCCCCTCCATGCATTTCTGTACAAACGAAATGAATGTGTTTTAATTATTTGCAGTACTTGGTATAATGCACACCTTTAGCTTTATTGAAATTAGATGTGTGTTGTTACACTAGTGAAATAATTTAGATTTGGGTGCATATAAGTTTGTATCTATTTTTTTTGCAAATTAAGAGTGAGTGTTTATAGTACTAACATACTTTATCTCTTCTTTTTTTTTTGTACGTCTAGTAACATACAATTTTCTAAACTTAATGACCTACTTGGTCTAGATACAACTAAGCTTTTATTAAAATAATCCAGTAAAGTACCATAAATTACTTGTTGACTTATCCCCAATGATGGAGAATCCACACGTAGTAGCATCTTCCCATTGGCCCCTCCTTATGGAACGCTCTCCCTTCCCACCTTAGATAGACTGGAACCTGGGAACCTCCAGCTGCAGCAAGAGGCCAAATTCCTGGAGGCGCTAATGGATTGCTTCCTGGAACAAATGGTAAGAGAGCCGACAAGAGGAAACGCCACCTTGGACTTGGCCCTATATGGCCTTAAGGGACCGACAAAAGAAGTAGAAGTCATGGTCCCGCTGGGGACGAGCGATCACAACATGATCAACTTTAAACTTGACATCGGGAAAGGGAAACATACCAAAACCTTAACCATGACCTTAAACTTTAAAAAGGGTAAATACGATAGCATGAGAGCCATGGTGAAACAACAGCTCAAAAATAAGGTGGATAAAGTTAAAATGGTAGATCAGTCATGGTCCCTACTGAAAAATGCTATCACAGATGCACAAAATCTCTACATTCCATGGATTTCCAGAGAAAGGAAAACTAAAAGCAAAGAAGAACCGGCATGGCTTACTAGACAGGTGAAGGAAGCCATAAAAGAAAAGAAGGACTCTTTTAAAAAATGGAAACGCACGAAAACAACTAAAGCTTGGAACAAACATAAAGATGATCAGAAGAAATGTCACAAGGCGGTGAGGGATGCCAAAAAGGACTATGAGGAGAAAATAGAGCAAGAGGCCAAAAACTTCAAGCCCTTCTTTAGATAAAAGGGAAAAAACCCGCAAAAGACCAGGGAAGAAAAGGGTACATCAAGGAATTCAAACAAATTGCAGACAGACTAAATTCCTTCTTTGCGTCTGTCTTTATGAAGGAGGACACCGCAACAATACCAGAAGCAGTGGAAGTGTTCAAAGGAATAATAGAAGACAGCCTCACCACAGTAGAAGTAGACCTGGACCAGATATACTACCATATCGACAAACTTAAAAGTGACAAATCCCCTGGACCGGATGGAATTCACCTGAGAATCTTAAAAGAACTGAAGGTTGAAATCGGAGAACTACTGCAAAAACTTGCTAACCTGTCAATTAGAACTGGACAGATACCGGATGACTGGAAGATAGCGAATGTCACGCCAATTTTCAAAAAAGGATCAAGAGGAGAACCAGGCAACTACAGATCTGTGAGTCTTATGTCTGTCCCTGGAAAGATGGTTGAAGCACTGATGAAAGATAGCATAGTCCTGTACTTGGATACACACGACCTGATGAGAGGCTTCAGGAAAGGGCTTCAGGAAAGGGAAATCATGTTTGACGAATTTACTTCAATTTTTTGAGACCGTGAACAAACAAATTGATAGTGGAGAACCGGTGGACATAATATACTTGGACTTCCAGAAAGCGTTCGACAAGGTTCCACATGAAAGACTTCTCAGGAAACTACAAAGCCATGGAATAGAGGGGATATACAAAGATGGATAGGCAATTGGCTGGAGAACAGAAAGTAGAGAGTGGGCATAAATGGGAATTTCTCAGACTGGGAGAAAGTGACTAGTGGTGTACCCCAGGGCTCGGCACTTGGGCCAATCTTATTTAATATTTTTATCAATGACCTAGAGGAAGGAACATCCAGTGAGATCGTCAAGTTTGCAGACGACACAAAGCTATGCCGGGCAATCAGATCGCAGAAGGATAGTGAGGAACTCCAGAGCGACTTGTGTCAGTTAGAGAAATGGGCAGAGAAATGGCAGATGAAGTTTAATGTGGAAAAGTGCAAAGTAATGCATTTAGGCAGAAAGACAAGGAATATGAGTATAGAATGTCAGGAGCAACTCTGGTAAGAGCGAACAAGAAAAGGACCTGGGCGTAGGACCTGGGCGTACTGAAAGATAGAACCCTGAAACCATCGGCACAATGCGCGGCGGCAGCAAAGAAGGCAAATAGAATGTTAGGCATGATAAAGAAGGGAATCTTGAGTCAATCAGAGAGGGTTATAATGCCGCTTATAGAGCAATGGTCAGACCACACTTGGAATACTACGTCCAACGTTGGTCTCACAACCTAAAGAAGGATATAAAACTGCTGGAGAGGGTGCAGAGACGAGCAAAGAAGCTAGTAAAAGGTATGGAGAAACTGGAATACAAGGAACGACTTAAGAGACTGGGATTGTTCTCCCTTGAGAAAAGGAGACTGTGAGGGGATATGATCGAGACATTCAAAATACTGAAAGAAATCGACAAAATAGAACTGGAAAAAAAATTATTTACAATATCCAATTTGACACAGACAAGAGGACACGGAATGAAGCTAAAGGGGGACAAGTGCAGGACAAATATCAGGAAGTTCTGCTTCACACA
The DNA here is from genome assembly GCF_902459505.1 of Geotrypetes seraphini. Taxonomy (NCBI): domain Eukaryota; kingdom Metazoa; phylum Chordata; class Amphibia; order Gymnophiona; family Dermophiidae; genus Geotrypetes; species Geotrypetes seraphini. The sequence goes on from NC_047085.1 coordinate 19,390,329, forward strand.
AAGAGTGGTTGACACCTGGAATGCTCTCCCAGAGGAGGTTATAGTGGAATCGACCGTCCTACGATTTAAAAGCAAACCAGATGCACATCTCCTTACGAGAGGCATAGAGGGATATGGGTGACTAAATATTACGCCAGGTGTACACCTGGCTGGGCCTCTGCGTGTGTGGATCGCCGGACTTGATGGACCGAAGGTCTGATCCGGAGATGGTGCTTCTAATGTTCTTAGACTGGAAACAACACTTAGCAGATTTACATCTACCCTTAAAACTTTCTTATTGCAAGATACTTTTTTGAACGGTGATCTTACTTGCCTCTCCTTTGTCGTCTGGAAGTGGATCAGGCAACATCACGCACAACGTGCAAGGAAATTACCTTTACCTCTCTCGCTCTCTATCTCTATCCTATCGACAATTGTAATTCTCTCTCTCCTCATATTTCAATTTCCTCTCTTTTTATCTCTACTGCCTAGAAAATGTCCTGTCTAGATTGTGCAATATTTTTGTAAACTGCATGGATACACTGTGTAGTGTAGTAACTGACTGTGAACAATCAATTGATAACCCACAACCTTCAGTATATCAAGCTGAAATAAACTTGGAAACGTATAGCTGTTGATGTGTTAAGTTTTGTCTTGATACTCTTTCTCTTTAGGGACCCTTTCTGTCCATCTCATGCATTTTTTTAAACTCCGTCACTGCTTCTGAATCCATCACCTGCACCTGGAGGGCATTCCAGGCATCCACCACCCCTTTCCGTGAAAAAGTATTTCCTGACATTACTCCCAAGTCTGTCAAACAAACAAAGCGGGAACAAACAAGACATGTACATAAGAACATAAGAAGCGCCATCTCCGGATCAGACCTTCGGTCCATCAAGTCTGGCGATCCGCACACGCGGAGGCCCTGCCCAGTGTATACCTGGTGTAATTTTAGTCACCCATATCCCTCTATGCCTCTCGTAAGGAGATGTGCATCTAGTTTGCTTTTAAATCCTAGAATGGTGGATTCCGCAATAACCTCCTCTGGGAGAGCATTCCAGGTGTCCACCACTCACTACGTGAAGCAGAACTTCCTGATATTTGTCCTGGACTAGTCCCCCCTCAGCTTCAGTCCATGTCCTCTTGTCCGTGTTACAATCTCAGCTCTGGAATGTTGCTACTCTTTGGGGTTCTGGAATCTTGCTATTCTTTGAGATTCTGCCTGGAATCTTGATACTGTTTGGAGTTCTAGAATCTTTTGTTACTCTTTGGGATTCTGGAATGTTACTACTCCATTGTAACATCACTGATGAGGTTGGCTCTGAGGCACTGTAGAATGAGGCATTAGAAGAACATAAGAAGCGCCATCTCCGGATCAGACCTTCGGTCCATCAAGTCCGGTGATCCGCACACGCGGAGGCCCTGCCCAGTGTATACCTGGCGTAATTTTAGTCACCCATATCCCTCTATGCCACTTGTAAGGAGATGTGCATCTAGTTTGCTTTTGAATCCTGAATGTGACTGGGATGCAGTTAAACAAGCTCTTTATTGAGTCGAAACGGGACTCAACACTGGCATTATTTCAGCAAAATCCTTCATCAAGAGTCCAGACACTGTAAATAAATCCCCTACAGGGTTCAAGACTGAAAATAAGAGCTGTGCGTGAAAACCAAGCTCATTCGGAACAGCAAAGTAACATATGCCGTGCAACTTCAAATTAGGTTTAGGTTTATCGCTTCTCTGCCTTTGGGAAAGATTTGTTTGTGGATCAATACCATTCAAACATGTAAGGAGGAGGAGGAGTGCCGTAGTAGTTAGATCAACAGCCTCAGCACCCTGAGGTTGTGGGTTCAAATCCTGTGCTGCTCCTTGTGACCCTGGGTAAGTCACTCAATCCTCCATTGCACCAGGCATATTAAAAAGATTGTGAGCCCACCAGGGCAGAAAAGGAAAATTCTTGAGTACCTGACTGTAAACCACTTAAATAACCCTGAGAGGTGGTATATAAATAAATCAAATAAACATCTGTATCATATCTCCACTATCTCTTCTTAAATATTTATTTATTTAGATTTCTAGTAGCTCAGAACGGTCTACAAGTAAACATACACAGTAGAAGTAATTAGGCAAATAAGATGTACAATAGTTTTAGATGCTTGGACATACAAGATTGTGCAGTATTTATCAGGGTACAAACAATTTTTCAGAGTACAGACAATTTATCAGAGTACAGACTAAGTGAGGACTATACTGAAATTTAGGAGAAGTTAAATAGGGGAGAGAAGAGAGAGGTGGGGTTTAAGGGGGGGTGTAGACTGAGGGAGACCTTTAGTTGAAGAGGAGGGTCTTTACCATTTTACGGAATGTCAATAATGAGTTCTGTTGCCTGAGTTGGGGGGGGGGGAGTTTATTCCAGAGATGTTTCTCCAATGTAAGATGTTTATCTACAGTAACTCCTAGTATTTTTAAAGAAAATGCTTGAGTACCTGATTGTAAAACTGCTTCGATAACCTCGATAGACACTTTATAAAACACCTAATAAGCTTGAAACTTATTTGCACCCAAATCTAAATTATTTCACTAGTGTAACATGCACAGCCTTGAAAGCATTAAAGATAGCATACATGAGATCTATTTTGAGGGTTTTTCCCCCCTGCTGATTTAATTATCTACCCCATTTAATTATTCACCAACTGTAGGTGGGGGAGGGGGAGGGTCCTGAGGCTTTTTCCTCCTCTTTAGACTGGTCTCACGTATTCTGCCTTTAATGCTTTAAACGCAATGCATTTCTGTACAAATGAAATTAATGCGTTTTAATTATTTGCAGCACCTGGTATAACACACACCTTTAGCGTTATTGCAATTAGATCTATGTTGTTATACTAGTAAAATAATTTAGATTTGGGTGCATATATGTTAGAATCTATTTTTTTTTTTTTTTTTGCAAACTAAGAGAGTGAGTGTTGATATTTTCTGGTCCTATGTTCTTCAGTGGTTACTCCTAAGTCTACCACTCCGCAACCTCAAATTATGTCCTCTAGTTCAGTGTTTTTCAACCGCTGTTCCGCGGCACACTAGTGTGCCGCGAGATGTTGCCTGGTGTGCCGTACGGTCAGGGCCGCCATCAGGGCAGTACCACCAGTCTAGGGAGAGGGGCGATCCGCCCCACATGGACAGAAGAGAGCTGAACGGGGGACCTGCTGAGTTCAATACATCTCGAGCCGCGAGGCTCGTCTTCTGTTCCTGCCTGCCCTGCAGCTAACATATAGCCGATCGCAAGCGTTCCCCGATGTCAGCGCTGACGTCGGAGGGAGGGCTTAAGCAAAGCCTGCCCTCCGACGTCAGCGCTGACGTCGGAGAATACTTCCGTTCGGCTATTTGTGTGCGGCAGGGCAGACAGGAAGCAGAAGACAAGCCTCGCGGCTTGAGCTTCGTTTTGCTGAGAAAGTTGCAAAGATGGGCTGGGAGGCAAACACGGAACACAAAAGGGGGGAGGGAGTGCGTTTTGGACACAAGGCATGAACTTGGGAGAGAGGAAGGGAGGGAAAGAGATGCTGAGGTGGGGGAGGGAATGGGTTTTTGGACACAGAAGGCATGGACTTGGGAGAGAGGAAGGGAGGGAAAGAGATGCTGAGGTGGGGGAGGGAATGCGTTTTTGGACACAGAAGAAATGGACTTGGGAGAGAGGAAGGGAGGGAAAGAGATGCTGAGGTGGGGGAGGGAATGGGTTTTTGGACACAGAAGGCATGGACTTGGGAGAGAGGAAGGGAGGGAAAGAGATGCTGAGGTGGGGGAGGGAATGCGTTTTTGGACACAGAAGAAATGGACTTGGGAGAGAGGAAGGGAGGGAAAGAGATGCTGAGGTGGGGGAGGGAATGCGTTTTTGGACACAGAAGAAATGGACTTGGGAGAGAGGAAGGGAGGGAAAGAGATGCTGAGGTGGGGGAGGGAATGAGTGTTTGGACACAGAAGGCATGGACTTTGGAGAGAGGAAGGGAGGGAAAGAGATGGTTGTGTACACGGGGAATAGAAGAAAGGAGAATTTTTGGTCATAGGGAGGGAGTGAGGTACAGATAGTGGCATACCAGGGTGGGGGGGGCGGTCTGCCCCACCCCGGGTTTACATCCCAAGGGGGTGCACAGCTGGCCACCCTCCAGTGTTGTCCCTAGGCCGGCAAACTGCGGCTCTTTAGCCACTTGGGTGCCACCGCCGCCAACGGTGTTGTTGGCGGTGGCAGCATTATAAAATACTTTCTTTGTGTTTATTTGATTCCTATTCAAGAGAATTACTTTATATATAGTCAATATAGGCACAGAGTTAAATTTTTTAACATTTTCTAATGGTGGTGTGCCTCGTGATTTTTTTCATGAAACAAGTGTGCCTTTGCCCAAAAAAGGTTGAAAAACACTGCTCTAGTTTGACCACATCTCCATCTTTAAAATAGATTTCTTTGAAGATTAATCTAAACTAAACTAAACTAAACCATAAGTTTGTATACCACATCTTCTCCACAGAAGTAGAGCTCGGCACGGTTTACAAGAATTGATATAGAAAGGAACTACCATGAAAAGTAGAAGGACTTAGTAAAGAGAAGTTTAGAGGGACTTAGTATATCGAAGAGGGAGGGGGGTCATTGAATTTTAGAGAAAAGCCAAGTTTTCAAATGTTTTCGGAAGAGTTGGAGGGAGGGAGATTAATACCCTTCAAGTGTTTAAATATCTGTATCATATTTTCTCCGTCCCTTCTTTCTTCCACGGTATACATATTCAGGTATTCAAGCCACTTCACCAATGTCTCTCAGCGCAATCCCAATATCATTTTTGGCACTTTCTTCTGGTGGAACATGTGAGCCCTACAAAACTCACCCAAAATATACTGTACCTATATATAGGTGACACCTGCAGGCATATAGGCCATTGTTGTGGAATAGAATTAGGCACAGTAGGGTTTTGTAGGGCTCCCCATACATCTATTGCATTAGACTCAATTCAATACATGATTTGTTCTTCAATAAAAATACTGGGAGTTGTTCTCGATCAAAATCTAACTGTGAAAAATCAGATTCAAAAGAGGTACTACACATTATGGACGTTCCGTACTATTAAATCGTACTTTGACATTCCTGCATTCAGACTTATGGTTCAATCATTAGTACTGAGTCTTCTGGACTATTGTAATATTGCTTATTTAAATACAACTAAGCAAAATATTACCAGATTACAATTGATCCAGAATACTGGGGTAAGACTGATTTATGGTCTAAAGCACTGTTCTTCAACCGCCGGTCCAAGGACCGCTGCCGGTCTGCAGGAAATTTCTGCCGGTCCGCGCAGGGTCGGCAAGATTAAAATGACCATAGGTCCGTTTTCAGACCTCCTGTCCCGTTGTCCCCACACACAGCTTCGGGACAGCGTCCCGAAACTGTGCTCGGGGACAACGGGACAGGTGATCATTTCCTGTCCCTCCCTCCTTCCTTTTCCCGGGTCCCCTTCTCTTACCGCCCTGCCGCTACTGCTAAAGCCTGCCGCTACTGCTAAAGCCGACAGGAAGTCTTCTTTCCGACATCAATTCTGACGTCAGAATTGACGTCGGAAAGAAGACTTCCTGTCGGCTGTAGCAGCAGCGGCAGGGCAGTAAGAGCAGGGGAAAGGAAGGAGGGAGGCTTTTTTTTTTTTGGCGGGGCAGGGAGGGAAGGTGGTAGGCAGGCAAGCAGACTGGCTTTGGCCAGGGAGGGAGGGAGAGAGGTAGACAGGTAGGCAGGCTGGCTTCGGGGGTGGGGGTGGGACAAAGTGTGGAAGGTAGTGAGAGGGACACTGGGGGCAATAAAGACATGGGAAGGATGCACTGGGGCACTAAAGACAGGAAGGGGCACTAAGAACACGGGAAGGAGGAATTGGGGGCACTAAAGACATGGGAAGGAGGCACTGTGGGCACTAAGGATATGGGAAGGAGGCACTGGGGGCACTAAAGGCATGGGAAGGAGGCACTGGGGGCACTAAAGACAGGAAGGGGCACTAAGGACATGGGAAGGAAAGAGGGAGGGAATAAAAAGGGACAATTCTTGGGCCTGAATGCAGAAAGAAAGAAATGAAAGAAAGGATACACAGACAGAAGGAAACGCAACCAGAGACTCATGAAATCAATCACCAGACAGCAAAGGTAGGAAAATGATTTTATTTTCAATTTAGTGATCAAAACATGTCAGTTTTGAGAATTTATATCTGCTGTTTATATTTTGCACTATATTTGTCTATTTTTCTATAGTTACTGAGGTGACCGAGCTCGCGGAGATGTGGGCGGAAATGGGGGTTTTAAATTTTAGTCCTAGTAGTTTGCCGGTCCACAAAATAATTCTTTTATTTCTGCCGGTCCACGGGTGTAAAAAGGTTGAAAAATACTGGTCTAAAGCACATGTATCAAACACAAGGCCCGCCTGGCCTTTTTATGTAGCCCATGGCAACGTTCCTGATCTTCCTCTTCTGAGCCCAGCGTGTCCTCCCCTCCGTGCCAGTCCGACATCGATGCCGCCACGCCAGAAAGTCCGCCAGCCTTGGCAGCGACTCGGCAGTGCTGTTCGTGGCTCCCCCTCCTGCCCTCTGTCCGCCGCGGTCCACCTGGGCGGAAACAGGAAGTTGTGCGTCATTGGAGACAGACCATGGCAGACAAAAAGCAGGAGGAGGAGCCACGCACAGCACTCCCAAATCGCTGAGGCCGGCAGATTCCCCAGCCCAGCAGCGACATCAGACCGGCGCCGGAGGAAAGGCACGACGGGATGTGAAGAGAATGAGATAAAGGAAGAGAGGTAGGACCTGGGGTAGTGTGGAGAAAGAAGGAAAAGGTTACTTGAAGGAATAACCGTTGGGAAGAGAAAGGGAGAAATGGTGGAGGGGAGGGAGACAGGCAGACAGGGGGAGAGAAGGGTTGGGGTCAGTTGGGAAGAGAAAGGGAGAGAATTTGAATCTGGAGATGGAAGGGGTTGCAGAAATGTTAGGCCTGGGGGTGGGAGGGAGAGAGAGATGCAGCATTTCTTTTTTTTTTTTTTTCCTTCCATCTCATTGTTCAGCATCAAGGGGGGAGAGAAGAACAACAACAGAAAAGAGACGGAGCAAAATGTTGGACCAAGAGGAGGAGAGATAGAAGGAAATAGGAGGTTGGGAAAGGAGTGAGATGGGAAATGGGAGAGCTACAGAATAAGAGAAGATGGAAAATTGATAGCTGAAAATTTAACAAGGAGAAGGATGAGAAAGAGGGCGAGATTTGAGTGGATAGAAGCAGAAAAGAAAAAAAGGAGAAAAGTTTAAAGGGAAAATCAATATGTTGGAGACGGAGACTGGAGCAAGAGAGAAGAGGAGAAAAAAATGGACAGCAGACACTGGAAAGAGAAACTAGGACCAAAAGCAAAATGACCAGACAACAAAAGGAGAAAAAATAATTTTATTTTGTATTTTGTGACTACAATATGTCAAATTTGAAATGTGTATCCTGCCAGAGCTGGTGTTAAAGTGTGAACTAGGACCTAAAAGAGAGGAAAAGTCTTTTTTACTTATTTATTTATTTTGTAGCCGACGTGGGGTTGGAGAGGTTGCATCCCTATACGTCTACTAAGACTAACCCTCCTCCTATGCTGATGCGCAGCGTGGGTTTTGGCGGTGGTGGCGGCAGTGATGGATCCGACGCTGGGGCCCACGCTGGGGGGGGGCAAGTATCTTAATTTAAAAATCCAGCCCACGACTTAGCCGGCGTTTTTAGATTTCGGCCCCTTATGTGATTTGAGTTTGACACCCCTGGTCTAAAGAAATATGATCATGTAACTTCTTTCTGTCGTGAGTTGCACTGGCTCCCCTTGGAGGCACGCATTATCTATAAACTGGGTTGCATATGTTACAAAGTCATCTATGGCCAAGCTCCACTTTATTTACCTGCGTCCCATAAGAATTTTAGAAAATCACATGCTCTGTTTGTATTTCCCTCTGCTAAAGGCTGCAAAGGCAAGAAATACCACAATCGTCTGCTTTCGTTTCAAGCAGCTTTTTTAAGACAAAGACTTTCATGCGCTGTTATTTACTTCTCACTCTTATGAGCACTTTAGGAAACAATTGAAGCCTTATCTTTCCCCTAAGTACTTGGCCGAGTAGTTATCTATGACCCTTCTTTGCAAATTATGTTATTTTTGTAAACCGCACTGAGCTTATGGTTATGCGGTATAGAAATTCGATCTTATGTGTGTTATGTGGCGTCCACTGCAGTTCCCCCTAGGGCGCCCCCACTGCTCAGCTGGGATGTCTATGCGGCCAGACGGTTCATAGACAAAATCGCGCGAGACAACAGCGCGCCGACAACTGAGCGCAGACAACTGAGCGCAAGGATGACGGCGCGCCGAAGAAAAGCACTATTTTAAAGGGTTCCGACGGGGGGTGTTGGTGGGGAACCCCCCTACTTTACTTAACAGACATCGCGCTGGAGTTGTGGGGGGCTTGGGGGGTTGTCACCCCTTCATTATACTTGAAACCGAACTTTTTGCCTGTTTTTTAGGCCCCCAAACCCCAACCCCCCCACAATGGCAGCGCAATGTCTGTTAAGTAAAGTGGGGGGGTTCCCCCCCCACACACACACCCCGTCGGAGCCCTTTAAAATAGTGCTTTTCTTCGGCGCGCCATTAACCTTGCGCTCAGTTGTCTGCGCTCAGTTGTCGGCGCGCCGTTGTCTCGCGCGATTTAGTCCCGTCACCGGCCAGACTAGCAAGAATTCTGTTCCCCATACATCCTAATGGCTTGTTTTTCTGTGTTTTCTTGTGGAGGCTCCCCCCCCCCCCTGAAAATGGTCCTATAAGATAGATGCACTGAGCTCATAACATCTATCAAATGGTCACTGTTGAAAGAAAAATGTGGGTTTTTTATTTTTGGTTTGAAAGTGGCCATGTTCTCTAGGCTTGATTATTGCAACGCCAATGCCTCGGTTTCCTTTTACTAAGCCGCGTTAGGGTTTTAATGCGCGGAATAGCGTACGCTAGACCTTAATACCAGCATGGAGCTGGCGTTAGTTCTAGAAGCGTAGCGCGCGGTAATTTCCTGCGTGCGTTAAAAACTTTGTAAAAGGAGCCCTAAGAGTAAGGCATTACAAGGGGTAAAAAAAAATGCCGCTGCCAGACTTATTACAGGAGCGTCAAAGTACAATCAAACCTTGGTTTGCGAGCATAATTCGTTCCAAAACACTCATACATCAAAGCGGATTCCCCCCTAGGAAATAATGGAAACTCAGACGATTCGTTCCACAACCCCAAAACTTTAATACAAAATACTGTATGTACTCGTACTTCAAGACCTTGCTATGCTTCCGCAGCGTCAGAGAGAGAAGAACTCATAATTAGAATTAATTATGAGCTCCTCTTACATGTAACTATTTTTTTTTTTACATCATTTATAAACTTTTAGCCTTATATTATGACTTAATGTATAAATAGTTAATTTTTTATAATATTTTATGTTATTTACTATGTTAGTAAATTTTAGTATAAATTTGTTAATTTTATAATATTTCATGTTACCTACTATTTTAGTATTATGTCTATTCATACACTGTACCTCGCTTAGATATATTTTTAATTAAGCGATTAATCAAATATAAATAAAACTTGAAACTTGAAACTTGAACCATCAGCTCAGTTGTGATGATGTGACGTGGGTAACTGTATGGACTCGTTTTGCAAGACCTCACTCGTTTAGAACAGTCACTACACTCCTGCAGCGTCAGAGAGAGAAGAACCATCGGCTCAGTTGTGATGGATGTGACGCGTGTATACAGTATGTACTTGTATTGCAAGACATTGCTTGTTTATCAAGTTACAATTTTAATTTGTTCCCAAAGCATGCTCGTAAACCAAATTACTCGTATATCAAAGCAAGTTTCCCCATAGGAAGTAAGGGAAACTCGCTTGATTGGTTCCACCTCCCCTCCCCCTCCCCCCCAGCCACCACCTCTGCTCCACCCCACCACATCCCCAAAAGACCCCACCCCCACCCCCGAGGCCACTGGTGCTCTTCCACATCCTCCCCATGAACCGGCATTGCCCCCCTGCCCGCAAACGCTGCCCCCCCCCCCGCAAAACAGCATTGCCCCCCCCCCCCTGCGTGAACTGGCATCCTCCGTCCAAACTGAAGGCTTACCCTGAATGTGGCACTGGCATGCAGCACCAACGCACAGGAGGTGCCGATGCTGGTGCCCGAAGATCCTGCCTCTTCCCGGACTGAGCCTTGAGCATCTGCGCATGCTCAATGCCTTCTGGCTCTCGTTCTCTCCGAGAATCTCGGCCGGCAGTAAAAAACGCACTAGTTTTGTAAAGGGGGGGGTGGGGGAGGGGGGGATAAATGCTTATTTTCAAATCTAGATAACCTCTACAAAGCTATCCTCAAAGCCTTTTCCAAGGATTGAAAGTTTATCAAGGAAAGAAAGTTCACCAGCAAAGGAGCTCTAAATTATTTTTTTTTTCTAAAACCCTTTACAAACTTTCACTAGGACTTTCTTGATTTAAGTTTAAGTTTAAGTTAAGTTTAAGTTTAAGTTAAGTTTAAGTTTAAGTTAAGTTTAAGTTTAAGTTTTAAGTTTAAGTTTTATAGGAGTTTTAATTTATATCCTCGTTATAACTGCCTTAAATACCTAGAAGGGGGGAAGGGAGTTACACGATAAAGCACAGCATTTGTACAATGCAAGTTTGATCCCTGCATTTTTAATTATGATCTAATTAAATTAAATTTGGCAACAGTCCTCAAAATTTCTATCAGCTTCCAATGGAGAAACAACATTTAGGAAATTAAAGAAATCAGGAACACCACATTCAGTTTTTAAAGCTGTTAAAGACCTTTCACTATTTTTATACCGTTACTTTGTCTGTCATTCTTATCTTTCTGAAACCATCTGTAGTCTACTTGTTTCTTTCCTGTGTTTGATTTATGGCCCAATATCTTCAGTCATTCAGTAATTAGATATTGAAAAGCTATAGCAAAGGACAATTTTATGTATAAGGAAAGAAGTGCCCTAAAGCATCCTTGACTTGCAGATGATTTAGTGGAGACAATACAGAGCAAAGGAGGATGCTTTGTTGTTTCAACTTTTATTGAAAAATACATAAGAACATAAGAATAGACTTACTGGGTCAGACAAATTGTCCATGCAGCCCAGTATCCCGTCTTCACGGAGGTCAATCCAAGTCACAAGTGCCTGGCAAAAACCCATATAGTAGCAGCATTCCAAAGCTGAGATTGTGATGTCATAATGCCTCATTCCACCAATGCCTAAGAGCCGACCTCAGCAGTGATGTCACAATGGCTGGATTGTCCTTTACTTGATTCACTTAAGATCATAAGCCTTACTGAGTCAGACCAATTGTCCATCCAGCCCAGTGTCCCGTCTTCATGGAGGCCAATCTGAGTCACAAGTACCTGGCAAAAATCCAATTAGTAACAGCATTCTATGCTAGCGATCCAGGGCAAGCGGTGGCTAAGCCCATAGTCTGTCTCAATGGCAGACTGTGGACTTTTTCTTCAGGAACTTGTCCAACCCTTTTTTTTTAAACCAGCTACATTAACCGCTCTTACCACATCCTTTGGCAACGCGTTCCAGAGCTTAACTATTCTCTGAGTGGAAAATAAAAATTTCCTCCAATTGCTTTTAAAAGTATTTCCCTGTAACTTCAACGAGTGATACCCTAGTCTTTGTAATTTTTGACGGAGCGAAAAACCGATCCACTTGTACCCGTTCTACTCCACTCAGGATTTTGTAGCCTTCAATCCTATCTCCCCTCAGTTGTCTCTTTTCCAAGCTGAAGAGCCCTAACCTTTTTAGTCTTTCCTCATACGAGAGGAGTTCCATCCCCTTGACCATCTTGGTCGCTCTTCTTTGAACCTTTTCTAGCGCCGCTATATCTTTCTTGAGATCAGGAGACCAGAATTGAATGCAATATTCCAGATGAGGTCGCACCATGGAGCGATACAGGGGCATTATGACATTCTTAGTCTTGTTAACCATCCCTTTTTTTTTTTTTTTAAATAATTCCCAGCATTCTGTTTGCTTTTTTGGCCACCGCCACACATTGGGCGGAAGGTTTCATCGTATTGTCTACAATGTCCAAACCCTTTTTAAAACCAGCTACGCTATCCGCTCTTACCACATCCTCATTCCGGAGCTTAACTATTCTGCGAGTGAAAAAATATTTCCTCCTTTTGGTTTCTAAAAGTATTTCCCTGTAACTTCCAAATGAAGAGCAACATTTTTAAAATGAGGAATGGGTGATTTTCTGTTCAGTTTCAACCTTTATTATTGTTATTTTGTGAAGCTCTACTCATATTTAGCAAGCTGACTGGCTTATGCTTGTGGAGATGGTGCGGTATACAAACCTAAGTAACATAGTAACATAGTAACATAGTAGATGACAGCAGATAAAGACCCGAATGGTCCATCCAGTCTGCCCAACCTGATTCAATTTAAATTTTTTTTTTTTTCTTCTTAGCTATTTCTGGGCAAGAATCCAAAGCTCTACCCGGTACTGTGCTTGGGTTCCTACTGCCTAAATCTCCGTTAAAACCAACTCCAGCCCATCTACACCCTCCCAGCCATTGAAGCCCTCCCCAGCCCATCCTCCACCAAACGGCCATACACCGACACAGACCGTGCAAGTCTGCCCAGTAACTGGCCTTAGTTCAATCTTTAATATTATTTTCTGATTCTAAATCTTCTGTGTTCATCCCACGCTTCTTTGATGAACACAGAAGATTTAGAATCAGAAAATAATATTAAAGATTGAACTAGTTTAATAGTGGTAAGCCAGATAACCGCTAATATTTAACAGGAGATAGGTTGACTTTTTCCCCCGCTGAATATCCTAGCCAGCAGCTAGCCCACTTACTGGCTATGTTCAAGTTTAATTAAAATTTGATGAATTGCTTCACATAAAATTCAAAGGGATGTACAATGAAAATAAGTGGAGAATACAGGCAGAAGTTGCTCGCACTACCAAAGATAATACAGAGGTACAGGTTGGGGGCGGAGAGTTGCAAGTGTCCCCGTTGAACTCGGCACAAGGGTTACCATAGGGCTCCAGAAAAAGGAGCCCAAACACTATAAAGCTGGGATAATATTAAACCCGTGGGTGATATATGGAACGATTGCGCATTATGAAATCGCCCACTCTAATCTTCGGTATAACTAACTTCATGAAATGTAGACAAAAGTGCTCGGAACCATTCGGAAGGTAAATGAAGATCGCAACGGGGTGAATCCCCCCCCAAATAGTGTCTTCAGTGTTCAATCATTGCACTTTAGAATTTGAATGGGTGAAAACTCTAATATTCAAAATGTGAGACGATGAAAATTTTTTTTTTAATGTATGTGAATATTAGAGTTTTCACCAATTCAAATTCTAAAGTGCAATGATTGAACACTGAAGACACTATTTTCGGGGGATTCACCCCGTTGTGATCTTCATTTACCATCTGAATGGTTCTGAGCACTTTTGTCTATATTACATGCAGTTAGTTATACTGAAGATTAGAGCGGGCGATTTCATAATTTGTAATCGTTCCAGAAAAAGGAGGACAGATTGAGACATATGAACATAAGAATTGGGTCAGACCAGTGGTCCATCGTGCCCAGCAGTCCGCTCACGCGGCGGCCCCAAGGTCAAGACCAGTGCTCCAAATGAGTCCAGTCTCACCAGTTTAGCATGAATTTGTCCAACTTTGTCTTGAATCCCTGGAGGGTGTTTTCCCCTATAACAGCCTCCGGAAGAGCATTCCAGTTTTCTACCACTCTCTGGGTGAAGAAGAACTTCCTTACGTTTGTAGGAAATCTATCCCCTTTTAACTTTAGTGAGTGTCCTCTCGTTCTCTCTACCTTGGAGAGGGTGAACAACCTGTCTTTATCTACTTTGTCTTGAATCCCTGGAGGGTGTTTTCCCCTATAACAGCCTCCGGAAGAGCATTCCAGTTTTCTACCACTCTCTGGGTGAAGAAGAACTTCCTTACGTTTGTACGGAATCTATGCCCTTTTAACTTTAGAGAGTGTCCTCTCGTTCTCTCTACCTTGGAGAGGGTGAACAACCTGTCTTTATCTACTTTGTCTTGAATCCTTGGACGGTGTTTTCCCCTATGATAGACTCCGGAAGAGCGTTCCAGTTTTCCACCACTCTCTGGGTGAAGAAGAACTTCCTTACGTTTGTACGGAATTTATCCCCTTTTAACTTTAGAGAGTACCCTTTCGTTCTCCCTACCTTGGAGAGGGTGAACAACCTGTCTAAGTCTATTCCCTTCATTATCTTGAACGTTTCGATCATGTCCCCTCTCAGTCTCCTTTTTTCAAGGGAGAAGAGGTCCAGTTTCTCTAATCTCTCACTGCCATCCTTACTTCCATTGAATGCTATGGAAATAAAACCCGGATGTCTCAATCCGTCGTCCTTTTTCTGGAGCCATATGATAACCCTATGCCAATGGTTGTCAGCATAACAGTAAGAGACACAGCCGTGTCCCTAAATTATAGTTAAAAACAGAGAGAGAAAAATGTCAAATAACAAAGGATTTGCTGGTGAACCTAAGTTCGGATGATTTTTCTTTTCCTTGTATCTGATGGTTCAGTGGAGAAAGTTGATCAGTGCCCTTGAAACAGCTGAGATGTGAAACAGGGCTGCTGTCAGGTCTGGCTGAAGGTAACCTGTTTGAATTAAGCTTTTTGGAAGCTAAGCACGGTTGCTCTCCTGTACTTTGAACCAATTTCTGGATTTTGAACTTTTGTCCTCGGTACAGCTATAAAGATCACCGCATTATTACATGAAGATATGTTTGTACGATTTACTATCGGTGGAGTTTTTCTTGAGACCAGTGACTGCGATTTGCCCCTATGCATGGCATACGTTGTCCTGAAATTAATGGGTGCAATATTTTCTGTTCTCCTCGTTTTCGGGGAAGTTATTTAATGACCATACTGCAGATGTTTTTATTATAGCTGTCTCCACTCTCTATATTTATTGATTTTGCTGGCATTTATATATAGTTCATTTTGAATAAAATAGGAACCAGAATAGAGAGCCCTGTATCTCCGCATCCCAGCCATCTTTACAAAGGGAAGAGTGGTATTCTGAAATTGCCATTTCTATTTGTACATATATAGGGGTATATTTAATTTAATTCGATTTAATGTGATGTCTTATATACCACTAAAAGGGGCATAATCGAAAGGAACGTCTAAGTTTGTTTTCGTCTAACTCGCAAGTCGTCCAAAGTAAAAAAAACAACAGCTTAGGACACATTTTCAAAAAATCGTCTAAGTATACGTCCTGACGATCTGATCGTCTAAGTCGCTAAATCGTCCATCTTTATACCACATTTTTGTCCAACTTTTCGTCCAAGTCAAAAACGCCTAGAACAAGCCCTGTTGGACGTGGAAAGGGCTGCAAAGTGATGGACTGAACACCCAGATATGCCACCTAAATAGTGGGGTACTTTACAGGGCACTGATATGAACTTCACAAAAAGGGTGCTATGTCTTCATCTCACTACAGATTCCTTATAGGTCATGATGAGCCCCCCCAAACCACCTCCAGAATCCCCTAGACCAGGGGTAGGTAATTCTGGTCCTTGAGAGCCGGAGCCAGCTCAGGTTTTCAGGATAGCCACAATAAATATGCATGAGATAGATTTGCATCTCAAGGAGACAGTGCATGCAAATCCATCTCATACATATTCATTGTGGATATCCTGAAAACCTGACTTGGCTCCGGCTCTCGAGGACCGGAATTGCCTACCCCTGCCTTAGACCCACTTATCTACCACCCCAATAGCCCTTATGGCTGCAGGAGCCACTTATATGCCAGTACAAAAGGGTTTTGGGGGTGTATAAGGGAGTGCACATGTTTCAATATCAATGCAGTGATTTCAAGGGCTTATGGGCATGGGTTCTCCTCTCCATGGGTCCCTAACCCACCTCCGAGACGACTTAAGCTGCCTCTGTGCAGCACGACTAGGCTTTCCTATGCCAGGCTGCCAGGTGATGATGTTCAAGTTGTGATTAATATTTTTATGGGGGGGGGGGGTCGGTGATCACTGGGGTAGTGTGTGGGGGTCTGTTTTATGTGTTTGCGGTGCTTATCTGGTGACTTTAGGTGGGTTTTTGTGACTTAGACCATGTTTTAAATGGTCTAAGCCACAACGTCCAAGTTCCGTCGATCCTGTGCTGTATAACTTTCGGTTCTACATGCAGTACAACTAAGGGCTCCTTTTACTAAGCTGCAATAGGTTTTTAGCGCGTGCAGAATTTTAGTGGCTAGATGCAGCTCAATGCTGGCATTAGCGTCTAGCGCGCACGCTAAAACCACTATCGCAGCTTAGCAAAAGAAGCCCTAAGTCTAAGCCGGCCCACGTCCCGCCCAACTCCCGCCCACAACACTCCTCCTGACACGCCCTGTTTAGCTCTGGTCGTTCAGCGGCACTGTGAAAGCCTAGGTTGTTTTTAAATACGTCCAAAACCGGGTTTTATTATCGGCACTTGGACGTTTTTCACTGATGATCGTCCAAGTGCCGACTTAGGCCGGTTTTTGGACGTTTCTCTCTTTCGATTATGAGCCCCTCATTCTCCCAAAGGATTCGAAGCGCTTTACAAAACAATTAACTTGACCTAAGTAAGGGCCAAAAATCTAATCAAGTTCTTTGAATTTCCCCCTCTGTCCCAACCGGCTCACAATCTAACTATAGTACCTAGGAAAGAAATAATTACTTACATTTACCTAAATAAAGAGAAGGAAGAGGGAAAAGATAAGACAATAACCCCTCCCCCCCACACACCTTTCACAAAACCATTGCGCTGTTTTTAGCACCGGCAGCTCCGATGCTCATAGAATTCCTATGGGAGGGGCCTTAGGTGTATGGGCCAATCAGGGTCTTAGGTCCATCCCCGGTGCACCAGGAAGGGGAAGGCCCACCATTCTGTGGAGGCGGACCTGCCAGCCAGAGGAAGTAAACGTTCCTCTGGCTGGCCTGTGAGACATAGGTACGAGTAGGGTTCCGGGTGGGCTTTGGGGTATCAGGGTGGGAACATGTCTTCAGAGGGGGTTCCATGTAGGAATGCCATAAAGGAAACACACTCAGACTTAGAGTCAGGAGGAGACGCTCCAAATGAATGGTCTCTCCCTCTTTTTATTGAGAATCATATCTCCATTAATTACTTAGTTAATGGTCTACAAGGTTATAATTTCATAATGCATTTACAGTGAGGATTAAACTAAGGCAATATATTGTTTATCTATATCATGTCTGTCTCAAGGCTACTATCTCACGTGACATATGAATACATAATAACAGTTATAATAAAGTGATTCCCAATGTGTACCTTTCTGATATGTCTCAAATCTTACTATATTATGCAATAACACAATCTATATATTCCACAAGGGTCCTCAATCACCAATATAGCTCAAATGGTAGCAAAACTCCACCACCATTGGAATACCCTTATGTATTCAATATTTAATCAAAGTTTCAGGGATCCTCAGCGGCATCACTGAGTGGTCGTATGCGCTGGCGGTTTAATATTAGGGGGGTATTCCTTGATAAAGCTATCTATAGCGAAACATGTCGGTATGACATTCCCCTTGCCAGAGACCACACGAAAAAGCTAAGTAACAGCTTTTAAATACTGATTATAAAATATATAAACTTCAAAAAACTGTTTGATATGATGCAAGAGTAAAAGATAGTATTTGATAACTAATATAATAACGGGACCCGATGATGAGTAGACACATAAAGCTTGGCGCAATGAAATGTTATTGAGCTCCAAGTGGTGCCGCTGAGGATCCCTGAAACTTTGATTAAATATTGAATACATAAGGGTATTCCAATGGTGGTGGAGTTTTGCTACCATTTGAGCTATATCAAATCTTACTATGGCATACGACAGTCCAAAGGTTATAATGCATGCTTCTTAAGCTCTCTTGATTAGCCTTGCTCAGGCAAAGTCTGATTGTTGCCCATATAAGGGATGCTTAAACAAGATAAGAGAAAAAGGGTAAATGTATGTCAGGTTAATATGTGGCAAGGGAGGGGGGAATGCCTCAGCCTTCTGCTCAAGGTGCAACCCTTGTCCTTGCTTAGAATGTATACGTGGCAGGAGGGAGAGGGAGAGGAAATGAGAAACAGGGCCTCAGAACCAAACCCAGGCCTGGATCCACACACAGGCCCAGATCCGCACCCAGGGCCTAGGTCGGTGTGCCGACCCGGCCTGCGCTCAGAACCGCCTGCGTGCGGACCCCGCCAGTGTTCCGATGCCCCGGATCAGAACTTATCAGATCTCCATCCCTACAGTTCCAGCAGGAGGGAGTGGGCATCCCTCCTGCCGGTGATCTTCAGGGGGATGGTGTTTCCGGCAGGAGGGAGTGGGCATCCCTTCTGCTATGGGATGCCTCAGGGGATGGTGGCAGGAGCAATTGGGCGCTTCTCCTGCCACGGACATTCAGGGGGGAGGAGGGGCTTCAGGGGTTCTGGCAGGAGAGAGTGGACATCCCTCCTGCTGGCTGACTTCATGGGGGGAGGGGGGGACGGGTTCCCTGCTGCGAACGCTGAACTGATCATGACAGGGAGATTCCCTTGGCGCGATCGGCTCAGCGGCCAAGAATATTTGAAATGTAGACCAACATTTTGCTGGCCTACTTTTTAGGCACCTATCGCAGCCCCAGGGTGACACCTAGGGCCACCTAAGCTCGCCTAAGGCCACTTCCGGGCGAAACCACGCCCACACCTATCCTTGGGCGAGCTTAAGCGGTCATACATGTCTCCCTAGGCTCGTGAACATGCCTAAAGTGTAGGTGACCTGCCTCGGGGTGTTTTTTTTAAAATAAACAAACAAACATGAATCCTGATTGGCTGGTTAGACAGCGGTAGGACTCCTACCGCCGCCTGCAATCAGGACGCTGTTTATAGAATTTGGTCCTCTGTGTTTGGGAGATGGACAACGAACCTGGTGGCTCTAGTATAGTTTGTTGTATTAGTCAGACCTGTGATTGGATTATAAACACAGAGCATTCCTTTTGACATGCGTTTTTGTGTCCGCAAATCTCATGGTGCTGTGGTTTATCCAGTTTTGAAATATCATTTTTTCCCCCCGTTTTTTTTACACCCCCCTGTACCTTTTTTAATCCCCCCCCCCTTCCCATTGTACCTTTTTAAATCCCCCTTAAATCCTGGTGGTCCAGCAGTGTATCGGCAGGAGTGAGCTTTCCGTGCTCCTGCCCCTCCTTCGCTAGATGGCTGCCTCATTATCGCGGGCCAGTGACGCACAAGGCAGCCCACAAGTCCCACGAGAGCTGACAGCAGCCATTCAGGAAGCGGCGCAGGCCCAGGCTGGAGCGCAAAAAACTCACTCCTGCCTTGTGCACCGCTGGCCCCGAGATAATGAGGCAGCCATCGCGATGTGAGAGAGGGGCAGGAGCGCAGAATGCTCACTCCTGCCGATACACCATACAGCTTAAAAAGTTATTAGCTATTCTTACATAGAAACATTGTAGATGATGGCAGATAAAACCCAGCACAGTCTATCCAGTCTGTCCAATGAGATAAACTCATAGCATGTCTGTCTTAGCCTAGGACAGTGATCTCCAACCTTTTCATGTAGAGGGCTGCCGTGTAAATGCGAGAAAGCTCCGAGTACTGCAAATAGATTTCAAATGCACACATATTGCTAATTTTGTAAGCCACCATGACCTGCTTGTTCAGACTGAGTATTAATCATTGGAAATTAATGCCAATATTGATTCTACAACCCTTCAAAATATTTATTTAACAACTCACTTTATTTTGGATTGTCAACAGAAGCAAATTACATAAATGCAGTTACTGTTTCACGTGGGCAAGATTGAAAACCCATTACCCACCGTATCACCTATAAAACTTTAATGCTGGTCTACAAAATCAAACTTTCGCGTCTCCCATCTTTTCTCGATAAACTCATCATCCCCTTTTGCCCTTCCCGGACTCTTAGATCGGCCATACCTTCCATCAAAGAATTCTATTACACTAGAAAAACTAATTTCTCCGTTCTAGCTCCAACTTTATGGAACGCCAGGCCACCTCAACTCCGCCTCGAAAATTCACTTGACAAATTCAACAATAAACGTTTTTATTCCAAGACGCATACCATAGCATTTAAATATTTCTTCTCCAACAGCTGGCAAACTAAATATGAACCGCTTTTAAGAAGCGATCCCTTTTCCTGATGTTATATCCTCCCCCCTCTCTTCCTCTCTTTTTTTATTTGTTTTTTAATGATGTAATTATTAACTTTCCCTTCCCCCTTCCCCCTCAAGCTCATGTTCATACTTGTAATTTGTCCATTTAATGTTCACATTTCCCCTCCTCTTATAATAATTTATTTTTAACATTGTAAACCGGCAAGGTGCTCATCGATAGTCGGTATATTAAAATTAATAAACTTGAAACTTGAGGGGCACAATGGAGGATTTCAGGGGTTGCACAATGGAAACCAGTGGTCTAGGGCAGTGTTTTTCAACCTTTTTACACCTGTGGACCGGCAGAAATAAAATAATTATTCTGTGGACCGGCATCGGTCCGTGGACTTGCAGTTGAAGAACACTGGGCTAAGTCGTGGGCCAGATCCCGCCCATCTCTACCCAATCTCCACCCCAGACCCCGCCCCCATAATAGTACTAATTGCACCTTGCACGTCCCGAGCCTCATCTGGAAGCCTTCCCTCTGACGTTGCAACGTCAGAGAGAAGGCTTCCGGTTCAGGCGCAGGATGCCCGTAGGAGCCACTGCCCGTGGCTTTGTGCACTGAATCAGTTAGGAAGAGGGAGCTGGCTCGAAGATAACGCCGCATCGATCGCACCGTGGACCGGCGGTTGAAGAACACTTGTTTTGGGCCTGATGCACGTACTGGCCCTGTGGACCGGCAGGAAATTTCTGTGGACCGGCACTGGTCCATGGAACGGTGGTTGAAGAACACTGGTGTAGGGGTTCATCATCCAATGAGTTACATAAGAACATAAGAATAACCTTACTGGGTCAGACCGCTCACGCCGGGGAGAAGCTTTTGAGCTGTGCACCATATGGCGCGGGGTCAATGGAAGAGGACCAGCGACGGCCACAGATGAGTGTGCCTCGTACGGAGAGTCCAGAGCCTGCTTGTCTCGATGGTGCGGACGCCTTAATGACCTCCTCCTGACCCTTCAATTCTGCTTAACACCTACCATGCCTTACACATCCCTTCCCCCTTTTCTCCCAGTTACCTCTGTCTGGCTATCCCTCCCAAATCTAACTGAAGTAACTTCGCTGTCCTTACAGCTCCACTTATTGTATACCGTCTTGAACTGAAAAGGTATGATGGGATATAAATAAAGCGTCGGATGTCGGAGCGTTTGCCGCACACAGTCGCTACTGTACCTTTGTAAAAGACGGGGGTGGTAAGTTAACTCCAATGTCTGCAACATCTTTCTCCTAGGCTGGAATGGTCTTCCTTTTTCTGAAAGACTAACAACGGATTACCTTACATACATCAGTGCTTTGTAGACAATATTTATTAAGGACGCAGCGATTTTAAGTGTGTTAATTTTCCTGGATTGTTTCCAGCTTCTTGAAATATGTTAACCGTGTTGACCTGAGAAGGTATTTTGCGGGATACATTAATTAAATTGCATTGTATGTGTATATTGTGGTCATGGCAAGCCAAAGATGAAGCTTATTCTCCCGTCTCCCTCCCCTGCACTGCTCCTGATTAAAACCTAAAATCTCCCCTCGCTCTGACAGCCAGTCTGCGTTTGGAGTGAAGGGCATGTTCATCCATTCAAAAAGACATCAGGGATCTCCGTGCTGTATTTAACCGTAATTCCTCAGCATTTCTCTCTTTTTTTGGTTTCATTTCAACTTTATGTCCTACGTGTGACGAGAAGACTGAAGTGTCCTTTCCCCTTTTTGTGTGGCTGTGCTGGGAGCTATAAAACCGGTAATGAAATGTCTTCAGGCGCTGGGAGCTGTAGGGCCATCTGATTGGTTTAAAATCTGATCACTAGGGGGACATTAATAGCATTGACTCCAAGATGGACAAATGTCCAAGACCGGTCCAAAGGGTCCTCGTTGCACATCTGTCCCGCTTTCTAAAAATTCATCCCTCGTGGTGAAAAGGAAAGGCGTATTGTCATTCCAATCCAGTGCGGTTCCCCTGGGGAGTAGTTGTTCACAGCTGATACAGCGACCGAGCAGAAGCATCTGTTTGCTTTTGGACACGGAATAAAAATAGCCTTGAAAATGGGGCTTAAAGCAAACACGAGGGGGGGGGGAGGAGGAAACCGAGTTTAAAGAGAAACACCTCTGCCATAACTCTGACCCAGTGAGTTCCAGCTGTCTTCCAGAGCATAAATCCCTAAGTCTAGAAAGTTCCACACCCCCGTTGGCAGCTAGCGTGTATATTCGCGCATCCAAGTTATGAAATTAGGTCAAGTTTCAAGTTTAATAAGGATTTGATTGATCGCTTAATTAGAATTTGAAGCGATGTACATATCAATAAAATTACAAAATTTAGGGGACAACAAAATAAATGACAAAAAACTAAGTTTTGCAAAACATATTATAAACTAACATTATAGACATATTAAAACACAAGGAAAGATAGGGAAAAGAAATACAAGTTATTTGATAGTAAATAAGACATTCAAAGGAAAAAACAAAAGGAAGGGAAGCTTCCGAGAAGCTATAAAATACAGTTGAAATAATGCCATTAGACGAGCTTACTAATTATCGAATGCGTCCTTAAAAAGAAAGCTTTTTTAATTTGCTCTTAAATCTATCCAAGTTGCGTTCTTCCCTTAAGTAAATAGGGAGCGAGTTCCATGTTTGAGGGGCTGTGACAGAAAAAATGAATTGCCGCCAACTATTAATAATTTTAAGTGAGGGAATCATCAGTAAATGTTGTTAATCGCACAACTACCGGTAGTTTTAATAATAAACCGGTCATTGGCGTTAACGACCAATCGTAGGTGGTGGTTTTAATCGTCACTGATTGGCACTGTGTTTTTGCCCTTTTATTTATTTATTTAGCCCGTCCTCCCAAAGGAGCCCAGAACGGGTTACAAGTAAGACAAACTTTGGTGGGAAAAACAAACTTGGTGTACTTAGAGGTATAAATTTCAGCTCTTACGGTGTAATCATGACATATAGATTTGGAGATATAGACAGCGGACATAGGGTGTTTTAAAAATTGCAGTATGTTCCGAGAAGACATGCCCCCCTCTTTCACTAAGGTGTGCTAACCCCGCGCTGTGCGCCAAGAACTAACGCCACGTCTAGTGCACGCTATAACCGCTAGCGCAGCTTCGTAAAAGGAGCCCATAGTCTACCGTGGTTTAAATCAGTGTTCTTCAACCACCAGTCCATGGACCGGTGCGAAGGTCCTCCAGAAGGGCCCTGAGCTGCCAGTGTGTGGGGGGGTTGCCAGCAGGGAAGAGGGCTGGAGAGAAGGAGAGGCGCCGGCGCCGGCTGATTGCCTACGAGACGTGCCTCTCGCCACGAGAGGCACATTCTGTAGGCCGGACATGTCAAACTCTGGCCCGCAGGCCAAATTTGGCCTGCGGGGTGATTAAATTTGGCCCGTGATCTGGGCCGAGATTTGGCCCTCCGTTCCTTCCTGTGGCAGAGGGAACGCGTGAGGACGCCTGAATGACTGAGGTTGGCACTCTTCCTCATTGGCCCTCGTGCTTGTCCATCACCGCTGCAACGGACGCCGGATTGGTGGGAGTGAGCGTGCTCCATTTTCTTCCCTCCAACGTCCTGGACTGACGACGTGGTATGTCGGGTGGGAGGAGATGGCGACGGTAGCTACCGCACTTTCCTCTGCAGGCTGCTTTATTTTGTTTACATCACAGATGGTAGTGATCAAAATGGTGACTAAGAAGAACCTTAGTTTCCCCCGTTTACTAAGCTTCGCTAGCAGTTTTTAGCGCCTGGAGCCACGCGCAGCATTCAGCGCGGCTCCCGGCACTAAAAACCGCCATCGTGGTTTAATAAACGGGGGCACCGTGAAGAGAAAAAATGGCATCGGACAGCAAAAAGGTTTTCATGAACGGTGACTTTAGTTTCAAGGACAAGATAACTGTTGTTTGAAAGCAATGTGGTAAGGATTTTAAATACCATTGAAACCTCATTACAGTGGATGGGGGATTGGGGGTGCTTGTATTTGGGGGGGACTGGGGAGGAGAGGTGGAGGTAAAAGGAAGTTTTCTCTGTAGAGAAGACAGTGGGAGCAATCTGGATAGAGGAGAATTGAATGAGGGAGGAGGAAGAAGAAAGAAGAGGACAAATGATTGAGCTCTTTGGAGAGCGATGACTTGGAGAGAGTCAGTTATTGGGGGGGGGACAGATGAGTAAACAGAACTTTACAGTTGTTGCAGTTACTATGTCTAGGTATGGTGAGCTGGAGCAGGAACAGGAACAAGAGCAGGATGTGACATCACTAAGTGTAACAAAAGGAAGACAGCACGAAAGAAAGAGGGAGGGAAGGGAAACATGATTTGAATAATGACCAGGAGAGTCAGTTATTGGGGGGGGGGGGACAGATGAGTAAACAGAACTTTACAGTTGTTGCAGTTACTATGTCTAGGTATGGTGAGCTGGAGCAGGAACAGGAACAAGAGCAGGATGTGACATCACTAAGTGTAACAAAAGGAAGACAGCACGAAAGAAAGAGGGAGGGAAGGGAAACATGATTTGAATAATGACCAGGTTGTAACACTATATTTCTACTACTAAGACCAAGGGGTTCTTTCATTAAGGTGCGCATTTAGCACGCGCTAAATCGGTTATCGTACCTTAATAAAAGGGCCCCCAAGTATCTTAATTAAAAATTTGGCCCGCAAACTTAGCTTATGTTTTAGATTTCGGCCCCTTATGAAATTGAGTTTAACACCCCCTGCTGTAGGCAGTCAGCCGGTGCTGGTGCCTCTCCTCCTCCCCAGCGCGTCGCGGCACACCTGAAATCTCAGGAGGCACCCAGTTTACGATACACTGGTTTACCTGTGGATCAAACTAGGTAGAGAGCGAGGGGCTGGCTGAGTGCTGGCGAAAAAGTTAGACACAGGGTAGTGAAATTCAGCCACTCTGAATAGAAGCTCTTTGCATAAGCTGGTTTACAGGCTTAACAGAGATTTCGGCAGTTGGAACCCAAGCACAGTACCGGGTAAAGCTTTGGATTCTTGCCCAGAAATAGCTAAGAAGAAAAAAAAAAAAAAAAAAAAAAAATTTTTAATTGAATCAGGTTGGGCAGACTGGATGGACCATTCGGGTCTTTATCTGCCGTTATCTACTATGTTACTATGTTACTATATGTACTTGATGTGACGCGTGTATTCGTGCTCGTACTGCAAGGCTACGTACTGCAAGGCTACGCTCATTCGAATGGCAAATGGGCTACTGTCCAGAGCCAGATTCACTGTATATGCACAAAGTAAAGAGCTGAGGGTAGCACTTTTGGACGTCGCCTGGGCCAGCTGGATATCGGCCTAGTGTTACAGCCTGACAGGATAGCATTGGCTGAAACCCAGCTCATAAAACTGCAATGAGGATACGAGGTTTTTTTTGTTTGTTTTGCTGATGGCAGCAGAAATAGCGTAATGAATCTTTCCCTTCGTTCCCATTTTGGACAATTTCAGCAAACCTATTAAGGACTAATTAGTAAGAATAGACGTCCTCTCCCCTTGATGTGCCGTAGGTTTTGGGATCATTTGTCACGTTCTGCTTTCACGCGGGTCCGCCGCCTCAAAAAGGTGCCAGGAAGAAAGTTGAAGTATCAGGGTGCGGCCTAAAAGAACTAAAAGGTGGAAACAAACTGGGGTTCAGTTCGGCTTATCCTGACTCCCTGGTTCTTATTGGTTCTAGATTTAACCTGACTAACCACTTTTCCCCATCCTATCCCTAGGCAAACATCCAAGTTATGTCTTTTTTTTTTCAGGAGAAATAATTCATACAACCCGTCGGCATCCCACCAGCTCACTGGGAACACAGAAAACATTGCAAAGCTACTGTTCCATCATGCCTCAATTAGTCCTGAAGACAATTAGCTCGGGCGCCATCCTAGGCTGTACCGTGTCGCTCTAGGCGGCCCTAATTTGGAAATCACGAGCTATGAATCTTTTCAGTCATCGAGCAACCCGGGAACATGGCTTACAAATTTCCCAAAGTGCTTTATTTTTTCCAAGAAAATTTATCTGCGCACAGGCAAAGGTTTTATTACCCCCGGCCTGTAAACATGGTACTAAATTAGCTTCTCCGGGCTGAGCACAATCCTCGATATCCTATAAGAAATGGGAAATGAGTTATTAAATGCTGCTGGATTTGCATTTCTGCTGTAGCAATATTATGACCCTCTGCTGTTGACTGGATTTAAAGCGAGCTATTGCACCTCTATTAGCACTGTCCACCATCCAGCCTTTCCAACGGTGATTTATTAGATGTTCACGCCCGTATCAGTATGCGGACAATTTATAGGCCTTGCTTGATTTTTTTTTTTTTTCCCATCTATATTTCTGCACCCCCAAGGAGTGCCCTATAGTTAAGGATGGCAGATAATCAATCATATTCTATATTGGAGGAATCGGTGGAGATGGGCTCATAATAATTACGACTGTGATCATTAACCCTGTCTGTCAATGAACCAAAAGGAAACACAGGGCTTGGAGTGTTACCAAGAAAGGAACTGCAGGTCCTTGGAATGTGTGTGTGTGGGGGAGAGGGGGGGGGAGAGTCCCATCCTCTGGGGACTGGAGGGAAAGAGAATCTCTGCCATCACGCAGTGACAATAATGACCGGTTAGTCTCTTTATGTACTGTATTTATTTGGTTTATCTCAGAACAGGTTACGATGTACATACATAAAGCATGGTAAAAACATAACATGACAAACGTGGTACAGTGCCACATAGCATGACGTGCATTGTATGACAAAAAAACACAGGATGGCAGCTTAGCATGGCAAACATAGTCATACAAGCTTAGCATAGCATGATAAATAAGTGTAGCAAACACAGCAGGACAGACTTAGAATCTAATGTAATAAAACCCTAAGCCGCGCATGCGCACTCTTACCTGCGTGCTCCCGTTTTCCATGCGCTGTAGGTCCCTGCAGGTAGAAGTGCGCATGCGCGGCTTAGGGTTTTGGCTTCAGGCAGTGCGGAGGCTGTCGGCCGCGGCGGCTCTTGGCGTCTGCAGGCCGCCGCGGCTGTCAGCGCCTGCAGGCCGCCGCGGCTGTCGGGGGGGGGGGAGAAAAAGGAAGGGAGGCCTACTGCTGGATGGGGGAACAGGAAAGAGGTTCTAGGGGGGAAGAAAAAGGAAGGGAGGCCTATTGCTGGACGGGGGAGCAGGAAAGAGGTGCTGCTGGACAGGGGGGAGATTGAAAAAAGGGAGAAGGACTGCTGCTGGACAAGGGGAGCAGTGAAGGGGTGGTGGTGGACACAGGAAAGGTAAAAGGAAGGGAGAATGGGTGGAGAGCCGAGGAAAAAGAAAGACAGAAAGAAAGACAGAAATACAGAAAGCGGCTAAGGAGAGAGAGAGAGAGAAAGAAAGACAGACACACACACATATATTCTAGCACCCGTTAATGTAACGGGCTATAAGACTAGTTATATATACAAACATAGCATGACTAACGTGACCATTTATTTTTTTCCTCAAAAGGGAACATCTACTAATATTCAGTCCTGCCCCCCAGTCCCACCCTAACCCCGTCCCAACCCCATCCCCGATTTCTTCCATTCATTTTTCATGTACACACAATATCTTATTAATTCATAATGGTAATCATAAAATTTTTTTTAAAAACCCACAAAGCACACTGTATGCAGAGAAAATGTTAATTATCATTTGTATTTGTTTTATTTTTCAAAGATGTCAAGGCAGATGACTTTAAAATATGCGGGAGATGATTTTTGGCGTCCCATTTGAAACAAGTCTGATCGGTCGGGATACACCCTGAGGCAGCATATTTGTGAAATGCTGGCCACCATTGGTGTACCGAATAGCTGAAGAAGTTGAAAAGTTTTCTTCTATCCTTTGTGTTTCATTAGTGAAGCACAGCATAAGACTTTATATCATATTGAAGGTTTTTTACCAATGAGGTGACCGCTTAACCACCTTTAACAAACCACTTCGGTGGAGGTGGGAGGGCCCTTTTCTGAGGTTTTTTCCTTCATTTTGAGTTATTTAATAGCCTATGCTGTCCTTATATCATATTATAGGACATTGCAGCATCAACCATTATTGAAAGTTTATTATTTTAAAATATGCAATGTCACCTCAGTAACAACTATAGAAAAACAGACAAATATAGTGCAAAATATAGACAGCAGATAATTCTCAAAACTGACACATTTCGATCACTAAACTGAAAATAAAATCATTTGTCCTACCTTTGTTGTCTGGTGATTTCATGAGTCTCTGGTTGCACTTCTTTCTGACTGTGCATCCAATATTTCTTTGTTTCTTCACTCAAGCCCAACAATTGTCCCTTTCTATTCCCTCCCTCCCTCCCTCCCTCCTTCCCTCCTATGTCCCTCCCCATCCCTGCTTTCCAGCATTTGTCCCCAGCAGCACTCCCTGCATCACTATGTCCAATGTCCCCCCACCCTTCATCCCTTCTGTTCCCTCTCCACCTCCATATGAAAACTCATCTCAACCTTCTCTCCCTCCCTGCCTTCCAGCATTTGTCCCCAGCATCACTCCCCGCATCACTATGTCCAATCCCCCACCTTGCATCCCCTCTCTTCTTACTTGTGGACTCTTTGAACTGCTCCGACCTTGCTCCTTGCTCCAGCACTCCTGCATGGCACAGCACTCCTGGATGGCAGATGGCCCGGCACTCCTGGACGGCCCGGCCAAGCAGCTTCGAAATGCTGCACATGGCTGACCCACAAGCCTCTCTCCGATGTGAACTCTGACATTGGAGAGAATGCTTTCGGGCCAGCCACTTATAAAGTAGAGTGTGGCTCCAAGGAGCGGGGTGAGGCGATGCAGCAAATCCAAGAGCCAGTGCAGGAAAAGGAACAGAGGTGAGAGGTGAGAGAGTTCGGGGCAGGATCGCGAATAGTGTCCCTAGCTATTCCAGGGTTCGGGACGGGACCATCCCGTTATTAGATCGCCCTCACCACTGAAAACGGGACATTTTGACATCCTGAAGTGGTATGTGGGGTTAACGGGACATGCGATGTAATAATGGGATGGCAAGCATTGTATTATACATGGGAGCTCATAATCAAAACAGAAATACAACTAAAAACCCTGGCACTTAGATGACCTAAAAGACAGGTCGTCCAAGTGCCGTTAATCAAAACGGGTTTTTAGATGAATCCAGAGACTTTTTAGGCCTTTAAAACATGCTGTGTGCCCAGAGCTGAAAGGAGTGGTTAGGGAGGGATGTGGGCCGACCTAGACTTAGTCGCACTGCAGGATAATCGAAAGTTTTACGAGGCTGCCTGGACGGAACTTATACATTGTGACCTAGGCGATCTAAAAACAGGTCTAAGTGCCCAGAAGGTATCCAAAGTGACCAGATAACTACTGCAGACACAAAGTCCAGACCCCCCCCCAGTGATCACTGACCCCACCGCTCTGCTATAAAAATCGGAATAAAAACGTACATACCTGCCTCCAGAACTTCAGCACCTGGCACAGGAAAGCCTAGTAAGAGCTGCAGAGAGGTGGCTTAAGTAGTCTGGGGGGTGGGCTAGTGAACCATAGAGAGGAAGACCCAGGCCCATAAGCCACTCTAACCACTGCATTCATGATGGAAAATGTGAGTCCATCAACCCCCCCCCCCCCCCCCGAACCCTACTGTACTGCCATAAGTGCTATTGGGGTGTAGACAGGTAGGTATAGTAGGTTTTGGGGGGCTCACCATAACCTGCAAGGGAGTTGTGGTGAGATGTTTATGTAGCACCCTTTTTGTGAAGTTCACCGCAGTGCCCTGTAAGGTGCCCCACTACTCTGTTGCCAAAAGGTCTTGTTCTAGACATTTGGGACATGGACGAGAATGTAGTACAAAGATTAACATACTAGCGATCTGGACGATCAAACAGCTGGACTCGGAAGAAGACGATTTTCGAAGGAAAAAAAAAATTGGGGACGTAGTTTTCGAGAATGGACTATGGATGCTGCCGATTTTGGGGTGACTGGCGCCCTAGGCCAAAAACGGACTTAGACATTTGTTTTGATTATGCCCCTAATGGTGAACAGACTCTTAAGGGGAAAATTCTATAAAGGATGTTATAAGTTAAGCACAAGAAAACTGAGCACTAATGGAGAATTCTAGAATGGCTAAGTTGGGCACCGAAACCATGATGGTGCAAATTGGTCCTTGAGTGCCAAACTTTAAGTGCAAGCGTGTAGGCCATCTCAAAGACTGGCGTAAATACTCATGCCTAAATACTGTCAGTTGTGCACCAGGGCCAGACATGCCCCTGAATCGGCCATGCGCCTTTCACGTTAATGCCGTCTTTGTAGTGACACACTATTGAACCGAGGCGCTAAGGCCCCGATTCAGACCGCAGGAGCTAGCTGGATTGAATCCCGTGGTCAGCGCTGACCCTGGATATTGAATGCCATGCTGTTGACCAGGCCGCTAAAACTTAGTTGGCCATCCTTGGTGCATCAAAAGACTATGGTGAACTTGTTAACGGACCCATTACAGCAGGAAACTATAGAAAATGTCCTCTAGGCTCGGCACTTTCAGCAATTCTTTTTAATATATACATGTCTGCCTTGGTGGCGATGTTTCAAGAGTTGGGTGTACAGGATTGTCTTTACGCTGATGATATATATATTTTTCTCCCCCAATATGTGATGTTCAAAGTGCTTAGAGATGTCTGCAAGTACCGTATTTTTCGCTCCATAAGACACATTTCCCTCCCCCCCAAAAAAAAGGGTGGAAATAAGGGTGCGTCTTATGAAGCGAATACCCCCCTATGCCCCCATCGCACCTCTTTTTATCCTCCTCCGCACCTTTCTTTAATTGCCAGCAGTCCAGCGCCCATCTCCACCCCTTTCTTCTCAGCGGCGGGGTCGTGATGGTGTCCCACCTTCTGATTGGTGGAGGACAGATGGAGGGGGCGTGTTCGTTAGGCATGCAGGCACTACGTAGATGAAGTGGCACAACACGTGTTTTCCGCGGCGCTTTGTTTTCCTTGCAAGCTCCGCTCCGGACTTCCTCCTGTTTGCACCGGGGAAGCGGCGGGGCTCTGAGCAGCACAATTAGCCCTGATTGAGGCTGAGAAGACTGGGCCATGGCTCCCCCCAGGCTGACTTCATCTTCTACTGCTGCTATTATGTGTGCACAGCATTGCACATGAACCCGCTGGGGAGATCACAGAGGCCCGCAAGGGAAGAGGATTCGGAGGCGCTGGACCCGGAGGCACTGGACCACTTGCAGTTAAAAAAAGGTACCGGGGGGGCTGTCTACCACCAGGCTGCCTACCACCACCAGGCTGCCTACTACCAGACGCACCAGACCACCAGATGTACCTATTTGTAGAGGAGGAAAAACCAAGAAAAAAAAATTCTGAACCATATTTTTTTTTCTTGGTTTTTCCTCCTCTTTACATAGGTGCGTCTTATGGTCAGGAGCGTCTTATAGAGCAAAAAATACAGTATATATCTAATCTAATCTTCGGTTTATATACTGGATCATTTCTCGAAGGAGCTCAACTTGGTTCACAATTGATTAAAATTAGAAAGGCATAATAGTAGGCCTAAAAGAGAGAGTGCTGTTGGTGTATCATTTCCAGAAGCAGCATTAATACTTAAAATTGAAGAAATAAAATTAAAACTAAAAGAATAAAATATGCTGTTATTACAGCACTTCAGCGGATGAACTTTTAAGATATTGTGTAAACAACCAAGTTTTTAAATCTTTCCGGAATTGTTGTAACTGACCTGTCAGTCTGATAGAGGATTGTAAAGTGGATGGATGATCATGATTTCAAATTAAATGTGAATAAGACAGAGATGGTGATTGTGAAAAATCGATGGGACAACTTTGAGATAGAAAGTGTTTTTGAGACGGGAGAGCGACTGGAGGTGAAAAAAAAAAAAAAAAAAGACAGTTCTAGGAGTGTGTTTGGATAGTTGTTTGACCATCGAGAAACAAGTATTGAAAGCAATACAGGTAAACATAGAAACATAGAAGATGACGGCAGAAAAGGGCTACAGCCCATCAAGTCTGCCCACTCTGCTTACCCACCCCCTGTCTATGCCCTAATGACCCAATTTCCTTATCTTGACCCTCGTAGGGATCCCACATGGGTATCCCATTTATTCTTAAAGTCTGGCACGCTGTCTGCCTCGATCACCTGCACTGGAAGCTTGTTCCAATGATCAACCACTCTCTCTGTGAAGAAATACTTTCTGGTGTCGCCATGAAATTTTCCGCCCCTGAGTTTGAGCGGGTGCCCTCTTGTGGCCGAGGGTCCCTTGAGAAAGAAAATATCATCTTCCACTTCGACACGTCCCGTGAGGTACTTAAATGTTTCGATCATGTCTCCCCTCTCCCTACGTTCCTCGAGAGTGTAGAGCTGCAATTTGTTCAGTCTCTCTTCGTACGAGAGACCCTTGAGCCCCGAGATCATCCTGGTGGCCGTCCGCTGAACTGATTCAATTCTGCGCACATCTTTACTGTAATGTGGCCTCCAGAATTGCACACAGTACTCCAGATGAGGTCTGACCATGGCCCTGTACAACGGCATTATGACTTCAGGCTTTCGGCTGACGAAACGTCTATTGATACAACCCAATATCTGCCTTGCCTTAGATGAAGCCTTCTCCACTTGATTGGCAGTTTTCATGTCTGCACTGATGATTACTCCTAAATCTCGTTCTGCTGAAGTCCTAGTTAAAGTTTCTCCGTTCAAGAAGTACGTCCTGCATGGATTTCCGCTTCCGAGGTGCATGACCTTACATTTCTTAGCATTGAAGCCTAGCTGCCAGGTTGAGGACCAACTTTCCAATGTAAGCAGGTCCTGCGCCATATAATTCTGTAAACTGCATTCACTTACTATATTACATAGTTTGGTGTCATCGGCGAATAGTATTATTTTACCTTGAAGCCCTTGAGTCAGATCCCCTATGAATATGTTGAAAAGGAGTGGACCCAGGACCGAGCCCTGCGGCACTCCACTGGTCACCTCCGATGTTTTAGAGAGGGTACCATTAACCACCACCCTCTGAAGTCTGCCACTCAGCCAATCATTGACCCATGCAGTTAGGTAGGATATATACAGTTGAAGATGTTAAGAACATAAGAATAGCCTTACTGGATCAGACCAATGGTCCATCAAGCTCAGTAGCCCATTCTTACGGTGGCCAATCCAGGTCCCTAGTACCTGGCCAAAACCCAAGGAGTAGCAATATTCCATGCTACCGATACATGTCTTTCTCAATAACAGATTATGGACTTTTCCTCCAGGAACTTGTCCCAACCTTACTAAAAACCGCTCTTATCACATCCTTTGGCAACGCATTCCAGAGCTTAACTATTCTCTGAGTGAAAAAAAAAATTCTCCTCTTGCTTTGAAGAGATTGAAGCCTATGTTGCCAAATTATTATTTTCGAAGTGTGGCGCAGGCATTGATCCTGAGCAGAGTGGATTATTGTAGTTCGCTATACGTGGGAGCTGCAAAAGTGAACATGAGGGCACTGCAGATGTTGATTAACTCTGCAGCTGGATTGATCGCAGGTACTTCTAGAATGACTCATATAACACCGTATTGAAGCAGTTGCACTGGCTGCCTGTACAGCAAAGAGTCCAATTCAAAATTCTTTCCATAATTCATCAGACTTTGTACCAAGTCTCTCCTGCTTTTTCAAGTTTTGTTTTGTTTTTTATTTGTCAGCCTAAAACAGTGGTCTCAAACCTGCGGCCCGGGGGCCACATGCGGCCCGCCAGGTACTATTTTGAGGCCCTCGGTTTGTTTATCATAATCACAAAAGTAAAATAAAACAATTTCTTGATCATATGTCTCTTTAGCTATAAACTACAATATTATTATTAAGACTTAGCCAAAAGGAAAGATTTATAAACTATAATAAGTTTTACCTCATGCAAAATTGTCATTTCTTTAATAAGACATTAACTATTTTTTTCTGAGGCCCTCCAAGTACCTACAAATCCGAAATGTGGCCCTGCAAAGGCTTTGAGTTTGAGACCACTGACCTAAAAGAAGTTTGAGATCAGAAAACAGCATGAAACTATGTTCAGAGGGTAAGATGCCACCGTGTTTCCCCGAAAATAAGTCTGTGTCTTATATTAATTTGGGGTCCAAAAAACGCACTAGGTCTTATTTTTGGGAATGTCTTTATTTTTTTCATGTACAACAATCATCTCTCCCTTCCTCTCCTCTACCCCAATTCTTCCTCTTTCCTTTCTCTGCCCCCCCTTCCCCCCCGTGCAGCATCATTCCTCCCCTTTCACCCATCCCCTTGTGCTGCAGAACCCCCATCAACCTTCCCACCGTGAGACTGACATACCTCTGCTCCGAGGCCTCCTAAAGCAGCAGGGATGGGGGCTGCTGAATTGACGATTTCAATTTTTTTTTTAGCATATCAGGCAGCACTAGTGTCAGGGATGGAGTCGGGGAGTGTTGGGGACATTCGGGGGTCGATCTTAACTAGGGCTTATTTTTGGGGTAGGGCTTATATTAGGAGCATCTTTAAAAATCTTGCTAGGGCTTATTTTCGAGATAGGTCTTGTTTTCGGGGAAACAGGGTAATCTCCCACATCAAAATTGGTGCGACCATGTTGTCGGTAATGGGTATAAAGCTGTGGAATACCCTGCCAGGAATTTTGTGCAAGAATGAATTTTAAGAAAATGTATGTATATGTATATGTATAAGTATGTATATGTTTGGATAGATTATTTTATTGATATGGGAAGGGATGAGAGGTGGGTGGGGGGAATTAAAACATGTATAATAATATTGTTTAAGAATGTCAAGTGAGTTATGTGAATTAATTGTAATAATATTGTACACTTGTTGAGAGAAATAAAAAGGAATAAAGATTTTTTAAAAAAAAGAAAATGTTAAAAACCAAAATGGTTTGTGAAGGCTTTTTTGAGTTGAAACTTTAATGTGAAATTTTTCGGTGCTTATTGACCATTTTTTAAGGAGTGTTGCTCTGCAATAATTGAACTATGTATGTTTTCTTTAACATTTTATGCCTGTTATGATGTAACTAATCACCCTGTTTTGCCTGACTGACAGGTCACACGGCATTCTACGACACGCCCTCTTACCGCTTCTCCCACCCCCCCCCCCCCAAACCATTTCCTGTGAAAATCTGAAACCGCGGAAACTTTTTGAGGAACCCTCGTATGCAGGTATACAAATGTTACTTGATTGGAAAATTAGAGAATCCCAGGAAAGTTAAGTTTTTAATGCAGTTATTGGATATTGGAAAGAATGTCATTTATGACTAACAAAGCAGCTCTTTAATATCTAGATGTCTGATGATGAAATGTAAGCTGCTCACAAAAAAAAAAAAAAATCACACACTGGCACTGTAAATCAGACAGAACCAATTTCCTGTCTTCTCGGTCACTGCTTAAAGCAAATGAATTACCTGCGTCTAGAAACAAAGCCCGCACAATGCAATTTCATGACTTACAATTTGGGTGCTATTTAATTAGCAACAATAGTCTTTAACCTTGTGGCTAAAGTGGTGGCAGGGGTGGTTCAAATTGGCATAATGGACGTTCTGGTGTTCACTACCTGGCAGTCTAGAGGTTTGGAAATCAGGGAGGGCTGCGGCCCTTGGAGGGACAGGGGGGAGATGTGATTCAGACATTCAAATACTTGAAAGGTATTAACGTAGAACAAAATCTTTTCCAGAGAAAGGAAAATGGTAAAACCAGAGGGCATAATATGAGGTTGAGGGGTGGTAGATTCAGGGGCAATGTTAGGAAATTCTACTTTAAGGAGAGGGTGGTGGATGCCTGGAATGTGCTCCCGAGAGAGGTGGTGGAAAGTAAAATGGTGTCAGAGTTCAAACAAGCGTGGGATAAACACAGAGGATCTCTAATTAGAAAATAATGGTATATATTGAAGAACTAAGGCCAGTACTGGGCAGATTTGTACGGTCTGTGTCCCGTAGATGGCCAATCAGTTGAGGATGGGCTGGGATGGTTTAGATGAGCTGGAGTGAGCTCTGACGGTGACTCCAGTGGATGCACAGTA
The DNA here is from genome assembly GCF_902459505.1 of Geotrypetes seraphini. Classification (NCBI taxonomy): domain Eukaryota; kingdom Metazoa; phylum Chordata; class Amphibia; order Gymnophiona; family Dermophiidae; genus Geotrypetes; species Geotrypetes seraphini. The sequence continues at coordinate 19,426,560 of NC_047085.1, forward strand.
CCGGGCAGAGCTCTGGGTTTCTGGCCCAGAAATATCTAAGAAAAAGAACCATTTAAATGACATCATTAAATTATAGAGAGCATATGTTTGGGCAGACTGGACAGACCATTCGGGTCTTTATCTGCCGTCATTTAACTATGGTACTATGTTACCTGTGACATACCCAATGGCGCAAGGAATTTGAACCTAGATTAATGCAAACTAGAGAATGACACGGTGACAAAATTAATCACCGTTCCCGTCCCCGCGGATAACCGCGGGAAATAATTCCATGTCATTTTCTAGTGTCTATTTCAATCTCGGTCCTTCTACACCAGCATTCTTCAAAGCAAAGCTTGCGGGTCAGTGGCTGAGCCCATTCATACTCTGATTCTTATGTGAGCCAAGGATAATGAAGTATTGTGACATCACTGATGTGATTGGCTCTTAGGCACTGGTGGAATGAGGCATTATGACATCACAATAGCTGCTCTGGATACCAGAGACTGCCATTCTGTAGTGTCTGTTTCAACCTCGGTCCTTCTACACCAGCATTCTTCAAAGCAAAGCTTGTGGGTCAGTGGTTGTGGCCATTCATACTCTGATTCTTATGTGAGCCAAGGATAATGAAGCCATTGTGACATCACTGATGTGATTGGCTCTTAGGCACTGGTGGAATGAGGCATTATGACATCACAATATCTGCTCTGGATACCAGAGACTGTCATTCTTTACATTACATTACATTACATTACATTAGGGATTTCTATTCCGCCTGTGCCTTGCGGTTCTAGGCGGATTACAATAAAGATGAATCTGGACATTTCCAGTAGAATTACATTACAGGAGAAGAGTAGATTACAAGTAACTGTGAAGAGTTATAATACATTCAACATCGCAGCAGATATAACATAGCCTCGGATTACAATAAGGAAGATATCTGGGCATTTCCAGTAGAATTACATTACAGGAGAAGTGTTGATTACAGGTAATAGTGAAGGATTACAGTACATTCAATATCACAGGAGATGTTACATAGCAACTGAGTCAATTTATAACTGGTGGAGAATAAGAATTACAATATATTCTAGATTACAAAAGATGTTACATGAGATGAGTCAAGTTTCTTCGGATGGAGAGTAGCATCATATGCCTATAAGTGGAAGTGTATTTATTGTTTTGATGATTGCATCAGTCCTTCTACACCAGCATTCTTCAAAGCAAAGCTTGCGGGTCAGTGGTTGTGGCCATTCATACTCTGATTCTTATGGGAGCCAAGGATAATGAAGCCATTGTGATATCACTGATGTGATTGGCTCTTAGGCACTGGTGGAATGAGGCATTATGACATCACAATATCTGCTCTGGATACCAGAGACTGTCATTCTTCAGTGTTTATCTCAACCTCAGTCCTTCTACACCAGCATTCTTCAAAGCAAAGCTTGCGGGTCAGTGGTTGTGGCCATTCATACTCTGATTCTTCCCTCTCTCCTTAAAGAATGACATGAAGATGGTTTCCCGCGGTTATCCGCGGGGACGGGAACGGGGATGAATTTTGTCACCGTGTCATTCTCAAATGCAAACAGCATTTTGAATTATAAGATTTGCACACACAAAGGGAGAAAAATGAAGCAGCAGACCTGCGAACCAGCACTATCTGTTTTGCCTTCTCGGTTCCCTGAAGAAATATCCCATCGCAGTTCTAACTACATCAGACTATTTTTCATCAAGTAAAGTACAGCACCAGCCACCAGAGCTCCTAAAATTACTACATTATTTATTGATTTTTATTGAGTTTTATCTAGTGTTTATGCCTAAGGTGTGCTTCTAGGTGCCTATGGCTGCCCATAAAAAGGCAGTGAGAGCGTGCCTAGAAAACACTGTAAACACAGAGAATAAGGACGACATTAAAAAAGCAAATTAAGAGGGAGCCGAGAGATGTCTCAAGGGTATTTCCATAATCTAGGTGGCTCATTACATGCTCCTTGTACGTATAAATGTCTAGAAAATTAGCATTTATGTCCATAAGTCTACACTTATTTGTAAAAGTGCCAGCAGTGTACCTAAGAGCCTTTATGCACATACCAATGTACGTTGTGGAGCCGGTAATAGTATGAGATTTGTGAGTAGATATGGATTGATTATGATATAGATGTATCTATAATATACATGAAATACAATATAGGTTCCCGTACATAGTGGTTTTAATCTTTAATACACATTATAAGCTCACTGATTTCCTTCCTGTATGCTTGTTCTCATAGAGTCCTTCCCTGAAGAAGGAAGTTTTTCGAAACTCGAGTCGGGGGGACAAGGATATTCTATGGAGGAATAACAGTGATTGTTTTTAGCACACTACAAGCACCAGATTAATCACTCACCGCTGAGGGGCATTACCGACATCACACCGTCCTATTTACAGATAAGTGTTGTCTATCTGGTATTTAAAGAATCCTTTGGTGGATGGTTGTGGGGACAGTGAAAAACAATGACGGTCCCCTAATGAACCCCAGTTTGGTGATATCACCAGTCACGGGTTTAGGGTCTGAGATTTTCACAATATTTAATTAATCATATTTAATTGTAAGCTTAACTGTGATTATAGTAGGTATTGTTCATACCAATGTACGTTCCATAATGAGTTTTTGCAAGAGTGGGAATGCACGTGGGCATAGCATAAGAACATAAGAATTACCATACTGCAGGGGTGTCCAATGTCGGTCCTCGAGGGCCGCAGTCCAGTCGGATTTTCAGGATTTCCCCAATGAATATGCATGAGGTCTATTTGCATGCACTGCTTTCATTGTACGCTAATAGATCTCATGCATATTCATTGGGGGAAATCCTGAAAACCCGACTGGATTGCGGCCCTCGAGGACCGACATTGGACACCCCTGGATTAAGGCATCTGGGTTTTACTTCCATTGAGGGTTGCAATCCAGTCGGGTTTTCAGGATTTCCCCCAATGAATATGCATGAGGTCTATTTGCATGCACTGCTTTCATTGTACGCTAATAGATCTCATGCATATTCATTGGGGAAATCCTGAAAACCCGACTGGATTGCGGCCCTCGAGGACCGACATTGGACACCCCTGCCATACTGGGACAGACTGAAAATCCAACAAGCCCAGTATCCTGTTTCCAACAGTGGCCAACCCAGGTCCCAAGGACCTGGAAAAATCCCAAGGAGTAAAACAGATTTTATGCTGCTTATCCTAAGAATAAGCAATGGATTTTCCCCCAAGCCATTTCAACAGTGGCCTATGAACTTCTCTTTTAGGAAATTATCCAAACCTTTTTTAAACCCTGCTAAGCTAACTGATTTCACCACATTTCCCCAGCAACAAATTCCAGAGTTTAATTGCATGCTGTGTGAAGAAATATTTTCTCCGATTTGTTGTAAATCTATTACTTAGTAGCTTCACCACATGCCCCCTAGTCCTAGTATTTTTGAAAAAAGTGAACAAGCGATTCACATCTACTCTTTCCACTCCACTCATTATTTTATAGACCTCTATCACAGTGGCGTACCTAGGGTATGTGGCACCCGGGGCCCATCATTTTTTGACACCCCCCCCCCCCCATCTATATGAAAAATATGATTTTTAGTACCAATCTACATATCGCACCACAAGAGTGTACCTAGGAAAAGGCTGCATCTTAAACATTGCAGTGAGCACTAGAACACCAACACATACATTGTAAAACTAAACAAGCCAGATCCCGCACAGTCAATTGGTCCTGTAGTCAATGCCAACTGAAAACTATGTCTTTTTCAGAACACACAGAACAGAGATACACCCTCGCCCAAAATGGAATAATCACAAACTAAAAATAGAAATATGTAGACAAAAGTTAAACTGATCCGCCAAGAAACCAGACCCTGAATACAATGCAACACCACAAAAAACAGTAACACATGTCCTCTAATACAGTGCAAAATATAAAGACAGTAGATGTAAATTTGAAAAACCTGATACATAACAATCACCACTTTATAAATTAACAAATAAAAATAAAACAAATAATGAGAAATAAAAAAATACCATTTTATTGGACTAATCCCCGTAAGCTCGGTCCCCATCCCCGCAAACCACCTGATTCCATCCACACAAGCCTTGAATTGTTTATATTAAAGTATAAAAAGAAACAATATTCTGTACAATTGTCAATTTATAAATCAGCGTCTTCTCCCCACTCTCTTCCCCATTTCCCTTCAGCATCCTCAGCCCACTCTCTCTCCACTTTCCTTCAGCGCACGCACATAAAAACAAGCAAGTAATTTTATATCATTTTCATTCTATTCATTCATAGAAATTAAAGTCTAGATAATGCCAGTCACATAACAAAACATGATTTTACAAAAATAATTCCCTGCAGTCAAGCCTGCAAGGATTACTAGATGTCTTTCAGCAGTTCCCCTCCCTCCCTCCCCCTTACCTTTGTGGCCAAGTCAAAATGATCTACCAACAATAAAATTTTAAAAACACAAAGCACGCTGTACGCAGAGAAAATGTTAATTATCATTTATATTCCGCGGGTTTTCAAAGAGGTCAAGGCAGATGACTTTATGCAATGTCACCTCAGTAACAACTATACAAAAATAGACAAATATTCCCCCTCCCTTTTTACTAAACTGCGATAGCGGTTTTTAGCGTAGGGAGCTGCGCTGAATGCCCCACGCTGCTCTCGACGCTCATAGGCTCCCTGCGCTAAAAAACTCTATTGCGGTTTAGTAAAAGGGGGCCATAGTGCAAAATATAGACAGCAGATATAAATTTTCAAAACGGACACATTTTGATCACTAAGTTGAAAATAAAATCATTTTTCCTACTTTTTTGTCTGGTGATTTCATGAGTCTCTGGTCCTTCTTCTGGTCCTTCTTCTTTCTCTCTCCCCCTGGCTCCCCTCTTTATTTCTGCCTTTCTTTCTCTCTCCTCCTGGCCCCCCTCTTTATTTCTGCCTTTCTTTCTCTCCCCTTGGTCCCCCTCTTTCTTTCTGCCTTTCTTTCTCTCTCCCCCTGGCCCTCCTCTTTCTTTCTGCCTTTCTTTCTCTCCCCCTTGACCCCCTCTTTATTTCTGCCTTTCTTTCTCTCCCCTTGATCCCCCTCTTTCTTTCTGCCTTTCTTTCTCTCTCCCCCTGGCCCCCCCTCTTTATTTTTTCCTTTCTTTCTCTCTCCCCCTAGCCCGCACAAAGCCATCGTGCCGATTTCTCCACTTCCACGATTCTTTCCCTACCCTCACCCTCAAGCCAGCAGCCGATTTCTTCCTGCTCCTTCCCCGATGTCCTGATGTCCTGAACTTCATCGGGCAGCAGCAGCATTCACAATTCACTGCTGTTGCCCGCTTCAGGCCTTCCTCTCTGTCGGGTCCTGTCTTCATGAAAACTGGAAGTAGGCAGGACCAGGCAGAGAACAAGGCCTGAAGCCGGCAACAGCAGCGAATTGTAAACGCTGCTGCTGCCCGAAGAAGGTAATGGAGCACCGAGGCAGTCCGCTTCTCCCCCCTCCCAGCCGAACCCCCGCTGACCCTCCTATCCCCCCCCCCCCCCGTGAACCTTTCCGACCTTCCCAGCGAGAGCAGCAAACCTCCTTCGCGGCTTTCTCCTCCCTCTGCCGCGTTACTGATGATGTCATCAGTGATGCGGCAGAGGGAGGATAAAGCCGACGCTACTGGAGGGAGGTTTGCTGCTTTCGCTGGGAGGGTCGGAAAGGTTCACTTGGGGGAGGAGAGATAGGATGGTCAGCGGGGTTTCGGCTGGGAGGGGGGAGAAGCGGTCTGCCTTGGTGCTCCAAGGCCTGGCGCCATTACCTTTTTCGATAATGGCGCCGATGCTGCTTTCGCTGGGAGGGTAGGAGCGCGATAGGGACCGGGCCAGCTGTGCACCCCCCCCCTAAGGCGGCACCCGGGATGGACCTCCCCCTCGCCCCCCTTGGTACGCTACTGCCCTGGGGAAACAGCCTGCAACAAGATCGCGCGATGCCAGAGATCTTTGCCTGCTTCGGCTGTTTCCTCCGCCGCGGTCCCGCCCCTCCTCTGACATCAGAGGAGGGGCAGGACCGTGGCGGAGGAAACAGTCGAAGCAGGCAAAGATCTCTGGCATCGCGATCTTGCTGCAGGCTGTTTCCAGACGCGACACCCGGCGCAGGGGGGGGAACTGGACCGGACCGGGAGCACCCCCTCAGGGCTTGGTACCCGGGGCGGACCGCCCCTCCCGCCCCCCCCTTGGTACGCCACTGCTCTATCATATCTCCTCTGAGCTGTCTCTTCTCCAAGCGGAAGAACCCTAGTCGCTTTAGCCTATCCTCATAGGGAAGTCGTCCCGTCCCTTTTATCATTTTTGTCATCCTTCTTTGTACCTTTTCTAATTCCACTATATATTTTATGAGATATGGCGACCAGAAATGCACACAGTATTCAAAGTGTGGTCATACCATAGAGCGATACAAGGGCATTATAACATTTTCATCTTTGTTTTCAATTCCTTTCCTGGTCATTCCTAACATTCTATTTGCTTTCTTAGCTGCTTGGAAGGGACATAGGGACATAGGCACAGCTCCCACTTAATACACATAACTTACCGCATTAAGGGGTCCTTATACTAAGCTACTGTTACCCATATTCTCGAACCGGGCACCAATATCGGCAGCCACCTTACAAGAAGCCACTAATCGCGCATCAATCATGCATCAGCGTCGGTTTCGGAATTGCACCGATGTGATGGGCCTACATTTCTGGCACCTATTTTCACATGAATCACACCTACATAAGTGCTTTAGGCCAGTGGTTCCCAACCCTGTCCTAGAGGACCACCAACCAATCGGGTTTTGGGGATAGCACTAATGAATATGCATGAGAGAGATTTGCATATAATCTGCCCTATGCATATTCATTAGAGCTATCCTGAAAACCTGACTGGCTGGTGGTCCTCCAGGGCAGGGTTGGGAACCACTGCTTTAGACCACCCAATGCCATTTATGGCATTCACTGTGTCAACTTTGTCATTTGGCGGCCTAAAACGCCTACTTAGGCATGATTCTGGTGCGGATTTGCTAGGTGCCAATACGCACCTCAAATCGCAGTTAAAAACGCCATTTGCACGGTGTTTATAATGGAGGTGTGGGACTGAGAAAATCAGCGCCAGTTTGAGAATCTGGGCCTGTGTGCTTAACATAAAAGACTTAGCCTAAAGTAGGATGCGCTAAAGCAGTGGCCTCAAACTCGCGGCCTGGGGGCCACATGCGGCCCGCCAGGTACTATTTTGAGACCCTCGGTATGTTTATCATAATCACAAAAGTAAAATAATTCAGTTTATTGATCATATGTCTCTTTAGCTATAAATGACAATATTATTATTAAGACTTAGCCAAAAGAAAAGATTTACAAACTATAAAGAGTTTTACCTCATGCTAAATTGTCATCTAATATAATAAAGCCCTAAGCGCGCATGTGCACTCCCACCTGCATGCTCCCGTTTTCTGTGTGCTCTAGGGACCCGCAGGTAGGAATGCGCATGCGCACGGTGGCACGGAGCCTGTCGGCCGCGGCGGCTCTTGCCGTCTGAAGGATGTGAACTAGCCAGGGCGACGTCAGCGGTGGCTGGAACGGACATTAATTCCTGCCTCCCAGGTTTCTCCTCCTGCTCCGGCTGGGTCCGCGTAACAAAGCCAAAAACCCCCAGAGCTCGCTTCGGGTCCGGCAAGGGCTGCGGGTCCTGAAACCTTCCGATTCAAGCAGCATCTGCAGCACTCTACATACGCTGCTTCGGGGCCTTCTACTGCCCTGATTTGCTGTGTTATTGCTATATTAGGACGTATATAAGGCAGGGCTAGAACTAGGTTAAAGAAACTAGGGGAGAAGAAAGACGAAATGGCCCCAGCATAGTTTTTGATATCAACATCCAGACATTCTGCTTGATTGAGGTCAATTCTGGGGCACTGAATACATGTGAACTTTGTTCTATGGTCTTGCTAGGACCTGACCTCGCTAACTGCTGTGAAGAAAACTTTTGCAGTCTGTGTTTGGGGCGTGGCAGTACCAGCTCCAGGTTCATTGCACAGCAATACATTATGCTGAAGGAAAAAAAAAAAAAAAATAGACCTTCTTTACAACCATAGTTAAAAATGGTCTTAACGCACGGGAAAGACCTGCCTAAGGGCACACTAAGGCTAGTTCTTACTGCAACTTAGTAAAAGGACCCCTTAGGTGCCCACAGTTATGCCAGTTCTGTGATTTTCCTGGCTCTATGATTGATGTACCTGTGGGTACCTAAATGTGTATACTCCTTGCTAATATACTTCATCTGAGATACGTGCTTGTGTACTAATCTTTATCAGCGATGTGGAAAGGGTAGAACTAGAGATCATGAGCTGAGGTTGCAGTGTGGGAGATTTAGGACTAGAGTTACCATATTTTTCTCCGGGAAACCTCACATGACCCTATTCTGCCTCTAGCCCCACCCTGTTCTGCCCCAGGCCCGCCTCCAGCACTGCCCCATTCTGTCTCCAGCCCTGCCTCTATTCCCACCCCCACAAAGCTTCCTCTCTCCTTTTGGACGAGCTCTATCCATGTCTGGAGGGCCTGAAGCACGCGGGTGATATCATCCACGCACGTTCAGAGACCCTACATATGTGCCCGGAGCTCATCAGGGCTTTCCAAAACCCGGACAAATGCCGGGTTTCGGAAAGTCCATCCGAGAGCCATATTTTCTTAAAAAGAAAACTCTGGACACGTGACCCCGCCCTGTTCTGCCTCTAGCCCCGCGCCTCCCCAGAAAGCCTCCTCTCTTTGTAACGAGCTCCGGCCGCGTCTGGAGATCCTGGAGCACGTGCAGATGCGCGTGACATCATCCATGCGTGCTCAGAGGCCCTCCAGATGCGGCCGGAGCTTGTAGGGGCTTTCCAAAAACCCAGACAAATGCCGGGTTTCGGAAAGTCCACCCAGGAGCCCGGAGAATCCTCTAAAACAGTGGTTCCCAAACCTGTCCTGGGGGACCCCCAGCCAGTCAGGTTTTCAAGATATCCCTAATGAATATGCATGAGAGAGATTTGCATACCTGTCACTTCCATTATATGCAAATCTCTCTCATGCATATTCATTAAGGATTTCTGGAAAACCTGACTGGCTGAGGGTCCCCCAGGACAGATTTGGGAACCACTGCTCTAAAAAGAGGACATTTGTGGGTTTTCCCAGACGTCTGGTAATCCTACGTATAAGTTTCAAGTTTTTATTGATATTTGATGAATCGCTTATTCAATTTGCTAAGCGATGTACAACTTTCTAAAACACATAGTTGTAAAAACCAACAAAATATCGTCAGACTTACAAATTTAACAAACATGAGTCAGGGAGGAAAGGAGGGAAAAGTTACAATTCTTTCTTAGAGAGAATAAACAAAAAGGGGAAAGACGAAAGGGAGGGTAAAGAATAAAAAACGTAAAGTATTTGGTCGTATGATTAAAATTTAACTGTTGAAAGCGTCTTTAAAAAGGTAGGGTTTTAATGATTTTTTTAAAAAGAAGTAACATCCTTTTCTTCTCTAATATATTGAGGGAACGAGTTCCACAATTGAGGAGCCATTACCCAAAACATATCGTGTCTTCTAGTGCCTACAATTTTCAGGGATGGGAGAGTTAAGAGATTTTGAGAAGTCGATCGGATGCACTTAGGCCACTTTTTACCACAGTTTGGTAAAGAGTCCTCTAAATGACATAAATGCCGATTAAAATTCCATAGACAACCATTCATCCAGATATCTTTAATTGGATTTATTTTCATCGATCATTAGCCTCATATATTTTATGTTTAGGAATGAGAACAATTGTCAAATAAATCTAGAGGTTGATATTGAAAGTGATTGAAAGGAACAGAAGAGGTTCTTGCCCTACTAAATCATCTGTGTGGGGCTGATATTTAGTGACGCTTAACCCTTTCAGGACCATAAGGATCGTAGGCCAATTTTTGTGGTTTTGATGACATTTTTATGGTAAAAAGGGCTTGCAGATGCCAAAAAATTGATTTGTTTTGTGAAATATCATTATTTTTATTTAAAAAATCACACTTCTGGCTTATGGACAGTGTGGCAAGTGAATCTTCTCGTCAATCTGGCAACGACGCTAATGAATGAATGTCGGAACCAGTTTGTTTACATAAAGGCAGTATCATATGGAATCCGTACATATCAAATTTAGAACTGTAGACTATCCCAATCAAAATTTATAGGATTTTAAAGTTATGGGACAAATATGTCCCTTGGTCCTGAAAGGGCTACAGATCCCACGTGAGTATCCCATTTTCTCTTAAAATCAGTCATGCTGCTGGCCTTTATCACCTGGAGTGGGAGTCTGTTTCTATAACCACAAAGCCCTAAGACCACACAATGCAGATGTAAAGAGCTTTAGCCAATAGGGAGAGGAGGAGATAGTGGATGCTGTGGCCATTTGGCCTTTATCTGCCATCATAGAAACATAGAAAAAAGCAGCAGAAAAGGGCTATAGCCCACCAAGTCTGCCCATTCCAAGTATCCCTCCTACCTGAGTTTTACTCCCTTAACCAGACCGTCCTGCTGAATATCCCCTCTTATAGGCAAATTCTATATGCTACAACTATTGTTCATTTCTATAACGCAGCAACTTAACATGTAAGAGACAATCCCTGCTCCAAAGAGTTTACAATCTAATTAGAACAGACAATCATTTATTTATTCAGTTTTTTCTCTACTCTTCTCCCAGGAGAGCTCAGAACAGTTTATAGGAACTTATTCAGGTATTCAAGCATTTTTCCCTGTCTGTCCCGCCAGGCTCACAATCTACCTAAGGTACTTGGGAGCAATGGGGGGATTAAGTGACTTGCCCAGGGTCACAAGGAGCAGCGTGGGTTTGAACCCACAACCCCAGGGTGCTGAGGCTGTAGCTTTAACCACTGCACCACTGGGTTAGGGAAGAAGGAATGACAAGACAGACATGAGTACTTTACAGACAGGATGGGCCATTTGGCCTTTATCTGCCGTCAAGTTTCTATGTTTCTAACTGAGTGAGGATGAGGAGTTAAAATCAGCCTTGAAAAAGTGGGCTTTTAGCCTAGATTTGAATACTGTCAGAGATGGAGCTTGACATACTGAATCAGGCAGTCTGTTCCAGGCATATGGTGATAGAAGGTAGTCTGGAGTTAGCAGATGGGTACAGATAAGAGAGACTTACCCAATGAATGGAGTTCCCAGGGTGGAGTATAAGAACATAAGAATTCCCACTGCTGGGTTAGACCAGTGGTCCTTCGTGCCCAGCAGTCCGCTCACGCAGCAGCCCTTAGATCAAAGACCAGTGCCCTACTTGAGTCTAGCCTTACTGACGTATGTTCTGTTCCAGTAGGAACTTATCCAACCTTGTCTTGAATCCCTGGAGGGTGCTTTCCCCTATAACAGTCTCCGTAAGAGCATTCCAGATTTCTACCACTCTCTGGGTGAAGAAGAACTTCCTTATGTTTGTACAGAATCTTTTCCCTTCTAACTTTAGCGAGTGCCCTCTCGTTCTCTTCACCTTGTTGAGGGTGAACAGTCTCTCTTTCTCTACTAAGTCAATTCCCTTCAATATCTTGAATGTTTCAATCATGTCCCCTCTCAGTCTTCTCTTCTCAAGGGATAAGAGGCCCAGGAGAGATAAGAGAAGAGAGATACTGAGTAGTGCTGCCCGATTCTGGAAAAAAAATTTGATTCGATTTGATTCGATTTTCCTTCCCAATTGGGTTTTGTTTTTTTTTTCAAACATCTTGGTGAGTTTATTTTATAGCCTCTTCACCCCCTTTGCCTTCTCCTAACCACAATTGTCTGGTCAATATTCAAATCTTGTTGGTCCCAGGCTCTGGTTGTCTTGCTTGCCAGGGTCTCCTTCTTTTTCCATTCTAACCATCCATCTGCCATCTCTGTCCTCCCCTTCCGTTTCCCTTCCCTCCCCAGGAGGTCTGGCACCTTTCCTTGTTTTCATCTCCCTCCACAGAACCACCTTTTCTTAACTACCCTTTCATCCAGCATCTCTCCCTCCTTCCCCACCACCCCAGGGTTCACCATCTCTCCCTTTCTTTTCCCAACTACCTCCTATCCAGCATCTCTATCCCCCCCTCCACACCATCCCTTGTGTCCAACTTCTCTCCCTTTCTGTTCCTTCCCTCCCTAAATCCCATTGTCCATCATCTCTCTCCCTCTCCTCTATTTTTAGATCCATTATTTCTTCCCCCCCAAGAAATCCGGCAAATGCTTGTCTCTTTGAACCCCCCCTTCCCTCCCTCCCTCTGTGTACTTCTATACCAAGGCCCCCCTGAAGGTCTGTCCCCCCTGAATGCATGCACCTCCCCCTGAAGGCCTGTAACCCACCCCCCTGAAGGCTTGTCCCCCCTGAAGGCCTATGCCACCATTCCTGGCCTGTCCCCCCTTTGAAGGCCTGTTCCCCCCCTTAAAGGTCTGCACCCCGTTGAATGCCTGTTCCCCCAAAAGGTCTGTCCCCTTAGAAGGATTGCGCCCCCCCCCCGGGAAGGCCTCCGTGTTCCCCCTGGCCTCCCCACACCGTTTACCTCATAGCTGCAGTCTGCAGCAAAGTTCGCGGTTACATCGTGTTTGTAAACTTGCTTTGAGCTGTTTCCTCTGCTGCGGTCCCGCCCCTCCTCCGACGTCAGAGGCAGGATTGCGGCGGAAGAAACAGCTCAAAAGCAAGTTTACAAAGACGCTGTAACCGTGATCTTCCCTGCAGACTGCAGCTATGAGGTAAATGGTGCGGGGAGGCCAGGGGGAACAAGGAAGCCTTCCGGGGGGGTGGGGGGCGGTGCACAGTCCTTCGGGGAGGCCAGGGGGGAAACCGGATGCCAGGAAGGGGGGGAAGTAGGAGACCAGCACAGCAGCACTTCCCGACTGACTCTCCCTCCTCCCCTCTAAAGAAGGTGCGGCAGCAGCTGGCCAGCAAGAGCTGCGCTGCCGCTCCTGCTTTAGGGGGCGAGGGGGGAGGGTCAGACGAATCGGGAAGCCGATTTTGGGTTTTTTTTAAATCGATTCACCCGAAGTGAATCGGTGAACCGATTCGAATCATAAATCGGGCAGCACTAATACTGAGGAGCTGCAGAAAGAATGCACTTGTAAGTCAATAGGAAGAGTTTGAACTACTACTACTACTACTATTTATAAAATGCTACCAGACGCACGCAGCACTATACAACAAACACGCAAGAAACAATTCCTGATCAAAAGAGCTTACAATCTAATTAAGACTGTATCATTACACTGGATGATTGACCTGCACCTTTTATGAGAAGAATGTCGAATACAACCTTGCATCAAGATCATCGATTCCACAGTTTTTGTCCTTTGTGATGATTCTCTTTGCCCTGTTCTCCTGTGGAATTTTCTTGGTGAATTTTGTTGCTTTGCTTTTGTAAATAAATAACATTTATATTGCATAAAATACCACTTATGCTGACAAACGATAAAAAAGCCCTATAAGGGGAGCCTAAAAAAAATCACACATAAGCCACAAATGAATAAAAATGCCAGTAATAAACTATCTAATATAATAAAAGCCTAAGCGCGCATGCGCACTCTTACCAGCATGTTCCCGTTTTCCGTGCGCTGTAGGTCCCCGCAGGTAGGAGTGCGCATGCGCGCTTCCACGCATATATCTCTATCTCTTTCCCAAGTCAGATGTCGGCTTCAGGCGGCACGGAGGCTGTCGGATGCGGCGACTCTTGGCGTCTGCAGGCCGCGGCGGCTGTTGGCGGCTGCAGGCCGTGGCGGCTTGAGGCGGCTGTCGGCGGAGGGCAGACGCGAGGTAAGAGGTGCTGCTGGACAGGGGAAGAGACGGGGGGAGAAAAAGGAAGACAGGCCTACTGCTGGACGGGGGAGCAGGAAAGAGGTGCTAGGGGGGAAGAAAAAGGAAGGGAGGCCTACTGCTGGACGGGGGAGCAGGAAAGAGGTGCTGATGGACAGGGGAAGAGAGGGGTGGGGAATAAAAAGGAAGGGAGGCCTACTGCTGGACAGGGGGACAGGAAAGAGGTGCTGCTGGACAGTGGGGAGATTAAAAAAGGGAGAAGGGCTGCTGCTGGATAAGGGGAGCAGTGAAGGGGTGGTGGTGGACACAGGGAAGGTAAAATAAAGGGAGAATGGGTGGACAGCCGAGGAAAAGAAAGACAGAAATACAGAAGGAGAGAGAGAGAGAAAGAAATAAAGACAGACACACACACATATATTCTAGCACCCATTAATGTTACGGGCTATAAGACTAGTAATTACATAAGTGAATAAAAAGCTTCAAAAATTTGCATATGCCCATCAAGAAAAACAAAAAATAAAAATTATGTACAATACAGACCCCTCATTATTATTATGCAGAAAGCCATGGTGAAAGAGCCTGAGTGATCTTTGAGAGTAAAACCAGTGTACATCCAGTCAGCCACATTTTAAAGGTACAACAACTCTTTGTTGATTCACAAACCTGAGCTTGATTGGTTTTCTTCTTTCTTTACTGATCGGAATTCCAAGGTTGTTTTCAATTCAACTTCTTCAGACTCTATAACGACTGAATACGGTATTCCACAAGACTCAATTCTATCCCCTTTACTTTTTAATGTGTTCTTAGCCCTTCTCCTAACTCTATTGGTTTTACAACATTCGCCTACGCCAGGGGTAGGGAACTTCTGTCCTCGAGAGCCGTATTCCAGTCAGGTTTTCAGGATTTTCTCAATGAATATGCATGAGATCTATTTGCATGCACTGCTTTCAATGCATATTCATTGGGGAAATCTTGAAAACCCGACTGGAATACAGCTCTCGAGGACCGGAGTTCCCTACCCCTGGCCTACGCGGACGATGTCCAACTAGTTCATCCAATAGACCTAAACAACTTGAATGAAATTACTCTCATTAATCAAAAACTAGAAAAGATTAACTCTTGGCTTGATGCACATATGCTCTCCTTGAACGCAAATAAGTCGAAATTAATGATTTTTCCATTCAAAGATGGCCTTTCTCTTCAAACCCCTCCCAAACTCAAAAATCTACCTATCAAAGTAGTACCTTCTTTAAAGTTATTGGGAGTCACATTCGATTGTAAACTTATTTATCACTTACATATTAGTACTGTGGTCCAATGTTGCTTCTATCGATTGCGCATGATTAAAGCTTTAGCAAAATTGTTAGAGCCCGCGTCCCTGAACATTTTAATCCACTCCCTTGTTATTTCATGCATAGATTACTGCAACGCCCTCCTCAAAGGCATAACAAAAAAGGAAATTAGAAGACTCCAAATAGTAAAAATTACGGCAGTAAAAATTATATTTAATGCAAAAAAATACAACCATGTTACTCCTCTTTTACATAAAGCTCATTGGTTACCAATAGAACATAGGATCAACTGGAGAGTTTGCTACCTTGCCTTTCCTGGGACACCCGGAGGAGACTTTGCCTTGCTGCCCTGAGTCTCCTGCAACAGCGGTTAAGCATTTTGTTGGCTGCATCGGGCAGGCACTTGCAGAGACGGACCCCCTGACGTCATTGGGTCCGTCTCCACAAATTACTTTAAATTTCATACCACTGCCGTGGTTCTTTGGGAGTTTGCTATCTTGCCTTTCCTGGGACACCCGGAGGAGACTTTGCCTTGCTGCCCTGAGTCTCCCGCAACAGCGATTAAGCATTTTGTTGGTTGCATCGGGCAGGCACTTGCAGAGACGGACCCCCTGACGTCTTTGGGTCCGTCTCCACAAATTACTTTAATTTCCATACCGCTGCTGCGGTTGCGGCCACAGGGCGCAGCCAAAGGGGCGCACCCAAAGGGGCAGGTCCCGCCCCTTGGGAGCTCCTTGGAGCAACATGGAGCCGAGGAGCAGGAAATCAGGCTGTATAAATATTTACTAGCCAGACTATGGGGAAGAGAAAGATTAAGCCTAAGAGCTCAACACCTGCGTTATCTGGTCCCATGGATAGGCATTTGACATTTCCTATGAACAATCCTCCACAAACTTTATCGGATATGACATCTCCCATATCGGGGGCATCAATGAGTTCCCCTCGAAAGAACTCCCCCCCTTCATCCAGTATTAGGTGATAGCAGGAAAGATATTCCCGCTATTTCCACTGAATATGTGGTACCCTCTATTCAGACAAGTGAACTAGCTTTTAGTGAGATACCTAAACCACTTGACTTTTCAAGTGTAGCAGAGGATCAACCACTGGCAGTGGAAACACAGGATATTACCCTTAAATATTTGTGGTTAGGTATATCTAGAGTTGAAGGGATTCTCGGAGAAACAGTGAAACAAACATTAGACTTTTCACAATCTGTGTCTCAAAAATTTGAAAATGTGGACTCTAATTTGAATTGTTTGGATAAAAGATTAAATGTGGTTGAAACACAAAGTAATACACTCCAAGCTATCTCAGCATCTGCCGTTAAGGATTTTACGGTATTACACCCAAAAATGGAAATGATGGAAAATGTTTATAGAGCGAGAAATCTCCGCTTGGTTAATTTCCCAGTAACTCATCTATTGACTCCTGAAATTTTGCTAAGGAAATATTTTAAAGAAATACTGGGATTACCCAATGCGGAAACTTTTTCAATAAATAATTATTATTATGTTCCGCAAAAGAAAATACAATCCGCCCAGGAGGTGGACCATCTGGTTACTAATGAAATAAATCTGACAGAGTTCTTGGAGGATAGTCAGGATGTGATCCAGACTAGGTCCACTCTGGTAATAAGGTGCATGAGTGAGATGGATAAAATGTTAATAATGAAAACCTACTTTAAAAATAGGCTGACAAAATTTTGTGGAGATTTGGTTCGGATTTTTCCTGATGTATCAAGAGCTACGCAATTAAGAAGGAAAGAATTTCTAAAACTAAAAACAAGGGTCTTAGCTCTTGATGCATCATACTACTTAAAATTTCCATGTAAATGTCTTGTTAAACTACAAAATGTAGACTCTAGCACTCAAATTCTCCAATTTTCAAATGAAGATATGAACAAATATCTAATTTAGCTGAAAGAAGTTATCAAACAGCCTTAGTTAACTTCATTTAATACACTTTTGATATATGTTCACTGGTCCTCAGCGGGCCACCACACACTCAAATACATTCATAGTGAATGGCTTTACGCTCCCACTCGTCATTGGAACCAGCCCGATTTTGTATTAAATTTGACTTGCATTAATAACGGTAATATATAAATACTAAAAGTACTTAGCTTCTAGTAGTAAGCTGTGCAGGGAGAATGTATTCTAAGTATCAACATGTTTCGCCCGTTAAACTCATTGGGCTTCATCAAGATGTATACTCCCTTTAAATGAACTTGTAGCCACCATTGCAGAAACATTTGGCATGACCCTCGTAGCGATCCCACATAGGTATCCCATTTATTCTTGAAGTCTGAGATGCTGTGTGCCTCGATCACCTGCACTGGAAGCTTGTTCCAATGCTCAATCACTCTCTCCGTGAAGAAGTATTTCCTGGTGTCTCCATGAAACTTCCCTCCCCTGAGTTTGAGCGGATGACCTCTTGTGGTCGAGGGTCCCTTCAGAAGAAAGATATCATCTTCCACCTCGACCCGTCCTGTGATGTACTTAAATGTCTCAATCATGTCTCCCCTCTCCCTACGCTCTTCGAGAGTATAGAGCTGCAATTTGCTCAGTCTTTCTTCGTACGGGAGATCCTTTAGCCCCGAGACCATCCTGGTGGCCATCCGCTGAACCGATTCAATTCTAAGCACATCTTTACGGTAATGTGGCCTCCAAAATTGCACACAGTATTCCAGATGAGGTCTCACCATGGTTCTGTACAATGGCATCATGACTTCAGGCTTCCTGTTGACGAAGCTTCTCTTGATACAACCTATCATCTGCCGTGCTTTAGATGAAGCCTTCTCCACTTGAGTGGCTGCTTTCATGTCAGCACTGATGATTACTCCTAAGTCTCATTCTGCCGTAGTCCTGGTTAAAGTTTCTCCATTCAGGGTGTAAGTTCTGTAAGGATTTCCGTTACCGAGATGCATGACCTTACATTTCTTGGCGTTAAAGCCTAGCTGCCAGATCGAGGACCAACTATCTAAAGTACGCAGGTCTTGCTCCATAGCATCCTGTAGATTATAGCCTTTTACTATATTGCATAGTTTGGCGTCATCAGCGAATAAGGTTGCCTTGCCTTGAAGCCCTTGAGTCAGATCCCCAATGAATATGTTGAAGAGGAGTGGGCCCAGGACTGAACCCTGTGGCACTCCGCTAGTCACCTCCGACATTTTAGAGAGGGTACCATTAACCACCACCCTCTGAAGTCTGCCACTAAGCCAATCTTTAACCCATGCAGTTAGAGTCTCTCCTAATCCCATCGATTTCATCTTGTTCAGCAGCCTGCGGTGTGGGACGCTGTCAAACGCTTTGCTGAAGTCCAGGTACACGACGTCCAAGGACTCACCTGAGTCCAGTCTTCTTGTTACCCAGTCAAAGAAGCTGATAAGAATGGACTGGCATGATCTACCCTTGGTAAATCCATGTTGACTGGGATCCCAGAGATTTCCCTCGTTCAGGATCGTATCTAATTTATACTTAATTAGCGTTTCCATGAGTTTACACACTATTGAGGTGAGGCTTACTGGTCTATAGTTCGCAGCCTCAGCCTTACAACCCTTTCTATGTAGAGGAACAACGTTGGCTGTTTTCCAGTCCAATGGAACTTTACCGGTACTTAGTGAGAGATTGAAGAGCACTGCCAACGGTTCCGCCAGAACATCTCTCAATTCTCTGAGCACTCTTGGGTGTAAATTGTCCGGTCCCATGGCCTTGTTTACCTTTAGCCTTGCCAGTTCGTTGTAGATGTCCCCAAGTGTGAACTCAAAATTCTGAAACGGGTCATCCTCGTCTTGTTTTACCTTCAACTTTGGTCCGTGTCCCGGTGCTTCGCAGGTGAAGACTGAGCAGAAATATTCATTTAGTAGTTCTGCTTTTTCTGAATCCGCCACCGCGTAGTTTCCATCCGGTTGTCTAAGGCGTACTATACCATCTGTGTTCCTTTTCCTATCACTGATATACCTAAAGAAGGATTTGTCCCCTTTTTTAATGTTTTGTGCCAGAGTTTCTTCCACTCGAAGTTTGGCTTCCCTAACTGCTGTTTTGACCGCTGCAGATCTGGTCTTATATTCTACTTTAGTTTCTTCTCTCTGCGTATGTTTGTAGGAAAGAAATGCTTTTTTCTTTTCCTTAATGAGGTGTGAAATCTCTTCAGTGAACCATTGGGGTTTGTTGTTTCTTTGCCGTTTATCTACTGATTTTATGTAGCGATTAGTTGCTTTGTGTATGGATGATTTCAAGTACGACCACATAGTTTCCACATTGCCGGTTTCTGCTTGGTCCTGCAGCGTCTGATGAACGAAATCTCCCATGCGTGCGAAGTCGGTGCCCCGGAATTTGAGCACCTTTGTTTTAGTAATTGATTTAGGGGATCCTTTCCCAAGGTTGAACCATACCATGTTATGGTCGCTGGAGGCTAGCGTATTGGAACGAGCTGCCTCAGAGGGTGATTGAGGCCAGCAGCGTGTTAGATTTCAAGAGAAAATGGGATATTCATGTGGGATCTCTAGGAGAGTAAGAATCAGGGAGTAGGTCATTGGTATGGGCAGACTCGATGGGCTATAGCCCTTTTCTGCCGTCAATTTCTATGTTTCTATGTTTCTATGTTTCTATCACCTACCGAGACCTCTGAGACACTTTCCCCGTTGGTGAGTACCAGATCTAGGATCGCCTGAGCCCTAGTGGGCTCCGTTACCATCTGTCTGAGATGTACTCCTTTTATGGAGGTCAAAAGTCTCCTGCTGCTGCTGGTTGTTGCCGAAAATGTGTTCCAGTCTGCATCAGGCATGTTGAAGTCCCCTAGCAGCACAGTGTCGCCCCGTAGAGTGATATTCTCTATGTCTTCAATTAAATCTGTGTCCATGTCTTCCGGTTGTCTTGGAGATCTGTATACCACTCCAAGATACAGGCTTTTTTTGCCATTTCTTGCCAGGTTTACCCAGAGGGACTCCCCGGTATACTTGACGTCAGTGATCCTGGTGGTTTTGATGTCCTGTTTAACGTATAGTGCTACCCCTCCACCTAACCTGCCCTCTCTGTCCTGACGAAGTAGATTGTACCCCGGTATAGCCATATCCCACCCATGTGCGTCCGTGAACCAAGTCTCGGATATTGCCACCACGTCCAGGTTGGCATCTCTTATTTCAGTTTCCAGTTCTAGAATTTTATTGCCTAAACTGTGTGCATTAGCATACATGGCCCTCCACACTTTGTGTTTGCTGAGTCCCTGTAAGGCTATTCCTGACTGAGTCTGTGTGGCTCCTAGAGAACTGTTTGCAAATTGGGTCCTTACCTCGGAAACAGAGTGTCGACTCGTCCCATCAGGATAGTTCCTTTCCACACCAGTATATGAGTAGGTCCCCTCCCCCAACTTACCTAGTTTAAAGCCCTGCGAAGCAGGCGGACTAGTCGGTGTCCAAAGATGTTCTTACCTCTGCTGGTCAAACGGAGTCCGTCTGGTCTACGGTTAATGATTGCCACGCTCCAAACACCGGTTGTAAAAATTTATTCAGCATGAAAGATTGGCTTACCTTAGCCAAGCAGATAGCAACCGTCTCACCTTGACAGTTTTCCTCCCAACTCTACTGCTTCCTAGGGCTTCTCCTCAGCCCACAGCTAGGGAAGGTTTCTCCCTCTGGAGAACTCTTGTCTTAGTGCTTCTCTTGGGGAAGTCTCTTGCTCTGGGCCCTCCCTGACTGACTCCACCCTAGGGTAAATGAATTCTTCCTTGTCTGAGTCCCGCCCCTATGACTCAGCAGGGCTGCTCTACCTACACTAAGGTGGCTTACTCTTCTACTCTGTGAGCTATCACCCCTTGCTGTAACAGCAGTATCAGTAAGAAAATACCCTTCACTCCCTCACACATGGATAAAACGGAAGACTAGTGATAATATTTTAAAAGATCATAGGTTGTTCCTACAGCAGAACGTATCATGTTGTAAAGGTGCCATATTATGTAGCAAAAAAGGAGATTTATTTACCATACATCAAAAAGTCTCTAGAGAAACTGCTGGAGGAGATTGTCAGTGACTCTGGTGGCACCACACTGGAGAACCGATGAAGACGGTATTCAGAAGGAGAGGCGAGTCGGAAGCACGCACAAGAGAAGACCTGGCAGCATAGCGCGGTCCCCGAGTCAGGTGATAGTAAACGCCATAGGGCGTGATAGCTGATGACTCTGGTGGCAAGGAGTTGCACCATGCAAGAGTCCCAGCGACCACTTTAGTGTCAGTGTTTCTGCAAACGTGACTCTGCTCCGTTGATGGGAAATTACTGGGGGTAGGGGGGAATAATGCAGGGGGGAATTGACACCTTGGGTGTACATAATTCTATATTTCTTTCTCAGTTTTTGCAAGAAGGACACTCTCATTGGTGGCGTAGTAAGGGGGGCAGGGGGCGGTCTGCCACGGGCACCATCTTGCATGGGGCACCGGCATCCCTCATCCTCTTCGCTTCTCCTTCCCACTCCTCCCCCTGCCCCCAAGCACCCCTTCCCTTCCCCCGTACCTTTTTCACATGGGCATGAGCAGTTACCAACTTGCTGCTCACATCGGCTTCGGCACACTCTCCAACGTCACTTCTGGGACCCACGTATAGAAGTAACATCAGAGGAAGCGCCAAAGTCAACGCAGGCAGCTGCTCACCGAAGTTAAAAAGGTACAAGGAAGGGGGGAAAGGAAGAGGAGTGGGGCCCCACCGGCTCGGGCGCCGCTCACCTTCGCTATGCCACCGATATGATTGAAGTCTACAAAATCCTGAGTGGAGTAGAACGGGTACATTGGATTGCTTTTTCACTCCGTCAAAAAATACAATGACTAGGGGACACTCGATGAAGTTACAGGGAAATACTTTTAACTCCAATAGGAGGAAATTTTTTTCACTCAGAGAATAGTTAAGCCCTGGAACGCATTGCCAGAGGTTGTGGTAACAGGGGATAGTGTAGTTGGTTTCAAGAAAGGTTTGGACAAGTTCCTGGAGGAAAAGTCCATAGTCTGTTATTGAGAAAGACATGGGGGAAGCCACTGCTTGCCCTGGATCGGTAGCATGGAATGTTGCTACTCTGGGGATTCCAGAATCTTGCTACTCTTTGGGGATTCCACATGGAATGTTGCTACTCTTTGGGATTCTAGAATCTCGTTACTCTTTGGGATTCCAGAATGTCATTACTCTTAGGGATTCTAGAATCTTGCTACTCCTTGGGGTTCTGTATGGAATGTTGCTACTCCTTGAGTTTTGACCAGGTACTGGTGACCTGGATTAGCCACTGTGAGAACGGGCTACTGGGCTTGATGGGCCATTGGTCTGAACCAGTAAGGCTATTCTTATGTTCTTATGTACCACTTATAGCCCAGACATGAAAGTTGAAATATCGTTTACCTTAAAGTCCCAGCTCAAACTCCGAGTTCTCTCATAAACAGAGAAAAGGAGAAGTTATTTGAACTCGAGCCCAGTTTTTTATTTCTAAATTTGTCTACAAGGCCATCGAGTTGGAAAGATTAATACACCATGCTTGATATGTGGCAGAATAAATTCAGCTTTTTCCCGTAAGATCTAATTTAGTGAGAAAAGGGCTCGCACTTTGTCTTTCTGTGCCTGTTGCACTCTGCGTACTTTCTCCACCAAACAGTCCCCAGGGTGTCTTAATAAAGATGCCACGTTGTACCTTTTAATATCTGATAAAACACATTTTCCTGCTGGAAGTGGGGCCATTAATTCTTTTAACGGCAATCCAGGCTTTTCTCCTCTCCAGAAACACCAAGGAAAATCAGTATTTATTAGCATCGTAGAAGATTTAAAGATTATTAGTTAGATCCTGCACAGAATGCAAGTGTTCAGCAATATTATCATTTCAGCATGTTGAATTTTGCTACAAAGACAGAACTTATTGTATTCATTGTTAATTACTGGAAGAGGAATGAAGTTCAGGCAAAATAATGGGGTAATTTTGACAAGCTTTTTTCACGCGACAAAACATGCTTTACACATTCTTCCCCCATGGCTACGCTCTCTTACAAGTTTCAAGTTTATTTTAACGTAATTTTCCACTTTACAGTACACTATCAAAGCGGTATATTACATTTGCAACACGTCGAAAAGAAAAGGAAAAAGAGGAAATACTGTAACTATGAAAGAAGTGAACAGGATAGGAGAAGAGAAGGCAAAGAGAGGCAGGAAATGGAGACCAGCACTGCAAAACCCCAAACTCCAACCCTAATCAGGCAACAACAAGACTCCTAAGGCCCATAGGCCTTTCGGAAAGTAATTAAAACCGTACTGTTTGACCGATTCATCTCCTAATCAGAAGCCACACTAAACTTATTTTTTCCTTCTGTCTATTCTTCGTGTAATATGTTGTATCTCCACCATTTGCTTTCTGTAATTCGCTGATTGTCCAGCCCTCTTCGATGTGAATCGCCTAGAAGTCATCTGATTATGGCGGTATAGAAGAATAAAGTTATTATTATTATTATTTTATGGTTTTTAGCCTAACCTTAAAGATGGGTAAAGAGAGCCCCACTCGAAGGTCCCCTGGAAATGAATTCTTAACAACCTTAAGCGTGGAATAAAAATAGAGGATCTCTAATTAGAAAACAAAGTGATATAAATCATGGTCTGGTGATTTGGCATAGTAGGTGGTGATTTCGGAGTTCAAATATTTTTATTGATTTTCAATATACAATAAACAAAGAAAAATAGTATACAGTAAGGAATACATTGAGAGATATATATATGCACTAACAGAGTTAGTGCCTCAGTACATTCTAGAGCCATATAAAGACAAGTGAAGCAGAGAATCTTAATAATAATACAGTAATGTGATATCTCAATGTCAAACATATTCTAATCCTGGAGAGGAGGAGGAAATAGTAGAGAGAAGGATATCAGATTGAATGAGATAAGCATACTAGATATTAGGAAGGAAAAAGTAATATCAAAGAGATGGAAATAAAGTAGGGCGGGCATCAACATCTTTAATGAGTATTCCAATATCGACTGTGAGGGACAATAATTCAGAATCAAGCCGTCAGTGAAGTCAACGGCTGTGCAGAAAAATGTTGTATAGGTTCCCAGATGCGAGATATGGCCAGGGCTCTGTTAGAGAACTCCGCAGCTTTGATTTCAACAGGGCTTTCTTCTAGTAGGTGGTGATTTGGTGTAGGATGGGCTGGGGAGGGCATCAATGGGAACTCCACTGACTTGGAACATGAGGATGTTACTGGCCAGCCTTTACGGTAGATGTCCTGCAAATAACAGGATGGTTGGAAGGCAACTTCAGCATTTGGAACCTAAGACGATGCCAGACTTGACAGACTATTGCCCAGACATATCAAAGAGGAGACAAGTTAATTTAATCATGTATTTTTTAATGGGCAGATTGGATGGACCGTTCAGGTCTTTATCTACCATAATTTACTATGTTACTAATTGAGGAGAGATGAACAGATTGGTTTGAGGGGACTTGAAGATGACGAGATGAAGATGAATGAAGAGCCCTCGAGTGGCAATAAGGCCACAGAAATTGAAAAAAAGGTATTCCAGTTGGCTGGAATGAAGAATATTATAAACCAAAAGAAGCAGTTTGTACGTTGATCTGTAAGACGTAGGGAGCCAATATTCTGCCTGCAATAGGGGAGTGATATGATCAAAGCACCCTGCACCTTTAAGAAGATACAAGGTTGCTTCTACACCATGTTGTAGATGACGAATATCTTTGTGTCGGACACCATAAAGAAGAGCATGTAGCAATCTAAATTAGTAACCACCAACATGTGAACAAGAACACGAAGGGCAGATCCCAAAAATAAGCGTTGAACTGAATATAGCATCTGTAGTTTAAATATACAGTTCCTGACTATTCCCGAAATATGGTGACCGGAAGGATAGTGTGGCATCTCACATCATCCCCAGAACCCACGCAGAATGTGGCCTACCAAATGAATAGGATGCATTAGAGATGGAGCCTCTAAACAATTAAGAAGGACAATGGAACATTAATCCAAATTAAGCTTAAGTTTACGTCTAATAAGTCACCAGCTCTTCAAAGCTCAGATTGATACTGTTCTCTATGCAGCCTGTCTTGCCCCTTATCTTATCTAGGTTAGGTTACTTTTTCCCTTTTCAGATCTCAGATTATTCCTTCTCAGTCTTGTAATCCCAGACCTTGATTACTGCAATCCCCATTATATAGATCTGCCATTGTATGCCCTTAGAAGACTACAACTGGCTCAATCCAAAAATAGCGTACTGGATGAGAACTTCAATATAGGTACAGCATGAAAGAGTTAATTCAAACGTGAGAAGGAGGAAAAAGGCCTCGGAAAAAAAACAGTACATGCCAGCCGCCATAGTAGCTCAAAGCCAGACCAACCAATACCTCGTAGGCATAAAAAACCCTCCTTTGTGTGTTTTAAAATAGTTCTATACAATGCAATCAAGAGAGTGTGGTGCAGGGAGAGACACTCGATTGCGCCCCCTGGAGAGAGGATTGACAGGTGATCACACCCTGAGGCAGCATGGATTTCTGAAATGCTGGCCACTGTTGGTGCTCCAATCCTCGGCACAAGATAAACAGGTTTTTTTTCACTGTTATCTTGTTCATTCCTTAATTGCATTGCACAGAGCTATTTTAAAACACACAAAATCCTCATTCTATTTTTGTTGTCAGTAATGGTTGACGGTGTGTCTATAAGCACTGAAACGTGCCCTCGGGTTTTGGATTGTTTCATCAGTGCAGCCCCTCTTTGGAACGTCTTTCCCGTGTGAGTAGCTGTAGGGTTCTGCGGCTTGCGCCGGCACAGTGGGCGTCAGGGTGTCTTGCAGGGATTTGTGGCTGACACAAAAGACTGCATTTATTACAGTGCTAGTTATATCAGCACTTATCATTTGCGCTTCCAGGGTGATCTGTCAAATGCGTGCATGACAATTGCGCCCCCGAGAAATGCGCTCTGACAATTGTGGGCACGACAAATGCGCGCACTGAATGGGAGGTGGCCCGTCAAATGCACCCCGATGGTGGATACTATTTTGTCTTTTTGAGGGTTATAAAGTAACCCTCTTTTTTGAGGGGGTGGGTGGGTGGGGGGACCCTCCCCCCCCCCTCCACTACACTTAAATGATTCCCTTGGTATCTAGTGTTAGGGTAAGGTTTACATCATGATTATGGGAACCCTTTACACCAGTGTTCTTCAATCTTTTTACACCTATCGACCGGCAGAAATAAAAGAATTATTCTGTGGACCGGCATCGGTCCATGGACCGGCGGTTGAAGAACACTGGGCTAAGTCGTGGTCCAGACCCCGCCCATCTCTACCCAATCTCCACCCCAGACCCCGCCCCCATAATAGTACTAATTGTAACACTATTTTTTCCATTCATTTTTCACAGATACACAATATAATCTTATTAACAATACATAAATGTTTTTGTTTTTTTTTATTAATTCTTTATTCATTTTCAAAAATACATTAAGTGTTAAATATATTCATTCATATTAACAATAATGTAATGTAAGTTATGCAATGTACTGGAATAATAAGGTAAAATAAGGTAAAATAAGGTAAAATAACATAAAATAACTCTACGTAAAGTCTTGTAATATCATGTAATGTAAGTTATGCAATGTACTGGAATAATAAGGTAAAATAACATAAAATAACTCTACGTAAAGTCTTGTAAAGTTATGTAAGATAAATTATGTAAGATAAATTATGTAAACTTAATGCAAGTTATGCAAGCACGGTAAGGATAATGTAAAGTAACACAAAGTAACTCCACGTAAAGTTATGTAAAGTTATCTACGAAAAGTTATGTAAAGTTAGGTATGCAAAGTTTGTAAAGTTATACAAATAATTGTATTGTCATCGCCTGGAAATGACCAGCCATCTTCTAATGTAATCCGCTTAGAACCGCAAGGCACAAGCGGAATAGAAATCACTAATGTAATGTAATGTAAATACATCACTTACAAACAATCATTGATATATTTCATAAATTCTTATCCCTTCCCCTTTCCCATCCCTCCCTCCCATATATTCCATTATCATATAAAACATATAATAATAAACTTCCCCCCCTCCCTATACCTTAAGTTGATAAATATAAGGGAAACGAATTCAAATTAATCTTTACAATACTTTGTCAATGGTTTCCACACATCCTGAAACTTCTTAAAATATCCCCGTTGTAATGCAATAAACCTTTCCATTTTATAGATATGGCATAAAGAATTCCACCAGAAGTTGTAATTTAATCTCCTCCAATCCTTCCAATTATATGTAATTTGCTGAACGGCAACACCAGTCATTATGAGTAGTAATTTATTATTATTCGCAGAAATCTGACTTTTTGCTCTCATTTCCATACCAAATATCACAGTATCATAGGATAATGCCACTGGGTTAATTAATAAATTATTAATTTGGTCCCAAATTTATTTCCAAAAATTCATAATACATGGGCAATGAAACAATAAATGATCTAAAGTTCCTACTTCTAGATGACAATGACAACATCTATTAGACAAAGAACTATCTAATTTTTGCAACCTAACAGGGGTCCACAACGCTCTATGCAACAGAAAAAACCAAGTTTGTCTCATAGATGCTGACAACGTACATTTCATCCTCCAAGACCAAATTCGTGGCCATTGAGATGCAGTCATTTCATGCTTAATCTCAATGCTCCAAATATCTTTTAAACCAGTTTTTAATTTCTTTTTATTAAATCCACATAACATTTTGTACCACTGGGCGGCCTGGTGACCCAAGAAGTCTGTCTGAAAACACAGAAACTCCAAACTATAATGATTATTAAGGTTTTTCCAATCAGGGAACCCCGCCTGAATGCCATGCTTCAGTTGCAACCATCTAAAATTATCTGAGTTTTTAAGACCAAATTTATGTTGCAATTGTGAAAATTCAAGCATAGCACCATTAGAAATAACATCATCCAATATTCGTAGTCAGAGCCGGACCAGAAGATATTCGCGGTATTTCACCATTCGCGGTCCGGCTCTGCCCCTATCCCCCCGCGAATCCGGAGGGAGACGTGTACAATCTATCCAACCCCATGGTGTAAACAAAATAAATAAAAAAGACTTTTCCTCTCTTTTAGGTCCTAGTTCACACTTGATATCAAACACCAACTTGGATAGAGTACACATTGCAAATCAGACATATTGTAATCACAAAATAGGAAATAAAATTATTTTTTCTACCTTTTGTTGTCTGGTCATTATTCAAATCATGTTGGTCCCAGGCTCTGGTTTCTGATTGGCTTCTGGTAACTCACTTGCCAGAGTCTCCTGCCCATTTGTATGTTTTTCCCCCTTCTTTCTATTGTCCTTTGGCTTTCTGGTCTCACCTTCAAAGCAGCCTGCAGAGAATCACCTGTCAGCTGTGGCAATTCTAGCATGCTGCCATCAGCTTCTGCAGCACGTTCCCTCTGCCACGGTCCTGCCCCTCCTCTGACGTACAGGACTGTGGCAGAGGGAACGTGCTGCTGAGGCCAACGGCAGCCTGCTAGGATCGCTACAGCCGACCACCAATCCTCTGCAGGCTGCTTTGAAGGTGAGACCGGGAAGCCGGAAGAGAGATGGTGGCCAATGAGGGAACAAACAGAAAGGGTATTTTCTCGTGGGCCAAATCTAATGCCTTGCAGGCCATATTTGGCACCCCTACTCTAAGGGGTGCTGAAAAATGTATGCTAGGCGCAATTCTATATATGGTGCTCCAAGTTAAGTGCCACCTGTGCAAAAAAAAAAAAAAAAAAAAGCATGCTGATCAATTGGTGCAAATTTCTGTACCAATATTATGTGAAAATTGACATCAGCACTGTCATTGGCATGTACGTAATGTGTGATGATGTCAACAGTGCGAGGACAGTAAAAAATATGGCATTAACCTGAATGCATACACAGATAAACTTGTGTTCTAAATATTGTCATTATATCCCATATAATAAAATGTTAGCGGCGCATGCGGCCCAAAATTAGAATACCTGCCTACCCTTTTCACACTACCCACAGGCTCTGCTCTGCACCTCGGCATCATTATCGATTCTTCCCTCTCCCTCAACGATCACCTCAATTCCTTGGCAAAATCATGCTTTTCAGCCTCCACATGCTGAGGAAAGTAAGATCCTACTTTCACCAAAAACATTTCGCCATCCTTGTACAATCCACCATCCTCTCCAAACTCGACTACTGTAATGCCATTTATTTATGCCTAACAAAAAAAAGTCTCCACAGACTCCAGCTTATCCAAATTACCGCAGCCAAGTTGATTTTTGCAAAACGCAAATTCGACCACGTCTCCCCACTACTTACCAATCTTCACTGGCTTCCAGTGCTTTCCAGAATTCATTTCAAATGCTCCTGTCTGGCTTTCAAGATCATTCATGGCATCCTTCCGCCCCTAATCCCACTATCTTTTAATGCCTCAAGGCCTGCTACCACCAGATCCGCCCACAGACATAAACTATCCTTCCCCTCTCTACACGGTATTCTCTACGCAGGCAAACTGGGAAAGTCCCTTCTCTCCAAAATCACGGGCCTTTGGAACGATCTCACTATCCTGCTGCGGAACCTGGGCTCCCTCCAATTATTCCGCAAACAACTGAAAACCTGGCTCTTTTCTAACATATAATCATTTTTTCTAACATAAGATCTTTTCTTCTCCTGTTTATATTCCCTCTATTCATATACTCTTGTAAATCTCTCTCCTCTCTTCTTATATTTTTAAGCTTTGTAAACCGTGCCGAGCTCCACTTCCGTGGAGATGATGCGGTATATAAACTTAAGGCTTAGTTTAGTTTAGTGATCCCTGCCGCTGTGGTGTGTGATCCGTGGCCGTGTTCCATTTTAGAACCCGGCCAGGGATCACTATGGCCACTCCCCTCCTCCCGCCCTCACTCACCAACCCGAAGCAAGCCTCCTCCCACCCTCGCTCACCAACCCGAAGCAAGCTTCCTCCCGCCCTCGCTCACCGCTGCTGCCGCTGATCCTCCTCTTCGGGGCAGCCTGCAATTGTGGCCGGCTTTGGCGGGCCTCGCAGGCCGCTTTCCGGCCTCGGTGGCATGTTCCCTCTGACGCATGGGATCGCGTCGGGAGGGAGCGTGCTTCCGGGTTGGGGAGTGGCCTGCGAGGTTCGCTGGGGCCGGCCACTATGATCGCGGCCTGCTTTGAAGAGGAGCGGGCCAGAAGATGCCGGGATGGAGGGAGGGTAAGCAGGGGGATCA
Source organism: Geotrypetes seraphini (assembly GCF_902459505.1). NCBI lineage: Eukaryota > Metazoa > Chordata > Amphibia > Gymnophiona > Dermophiidae > Geotrypetes > Geotrypetes seraphini. The sequence continues at coordinate 19,456,870 of NC_047085.1, forward strand.
ATACAGGGGGCCTGAGGGAGAGGGAAAGGGGGCTGCTTTGGGGGGAGGGGGTGCTGAGGAGAGACAGAAGGGGCCATGGAGAGAAAGGGAGAGGGAAAGGGGGCTGCTTTGGGGGGGAGGTGTGCTGGGGACAGACAGTTTTGCTCATGTCGAACGGCAGTGGCTGACAGGAGGAGACAGAGGTGAGATGATGGATTGATGGGAGATAGAGAGAAGGGAGATGCTGGACTGTTGGGGGGATAGACAGAGGGGAGATTCTGCTCTGGTAGGGGGTGGGGAAAGGAAGGGTGGCCTACTGCTGTACAGGGAGAGCAGGAAGAGGTGCTGATGGATAGGGGGGGGGAAGGAAGGGAGGTCTACTGCTGGACAGGGGGAGCAGGAAGGAAGTGATGATGGACAGGGGGGAGGTAAAACAAAGGGAGAAGGGCTGCTGCTGGATAAGGGGAACAGTGAAGGGGTGGTGGTGGTGGACACAGGGGAGGTAAAAGGAAGGGAGAATGGATAGGGGGAGCATGCAAGGGGTGGTGGTGGACAGCCAAAAGAAAGAAAGAAAGACAGAAATACAGAAAGGGGCTAAGGAGACAGAGAGAGAAAAATATAAAGACAGACACATACACACATATTCTAGCACCCATTAATGTAACGGGCTATAAAGCTAGTGAAGAATATACAATGTTAAGAACACCAGTAGCTAAAAAGTCATTAGCACTTTTTTGGGGGAGGCGAGTTCTTCAACAGGGACAAGTCTTTAGGAGAGCTCCGTGTCGTTATATAGTATTATGACAATATTTAGAACCCAAGGATTGTTTGTGCATTTCATCTGATTTCGCGTGTTCACTTTAAGCCATTTGTCCCTGAATTATACATATTAGCCTGAATGCAGCCAAATTTATTTGAGACGGATAACCCTGCTGTTAGGCCAGGTTAATTCATAAAAAATCAAAAAGGCTCGTCCTCATCCCTGGACACAGGAGGAGGTCATTAAGGCGTCCGCACCATCGAGACAAGCAGACTCCGGACTCTCCGTGCGAGACACACTCATCTGCGGCTGCCGCTGGTCCTCTTCCATCGACCCTGCGCCACATGGTACGCAGTTCAAAAGCTTCGCCCCGGCACGAGTGGCAACACCATCCCCCCCACCAATTTTTTTCCTCGATGTCGTCTGTGCGCAGGTACTCCCAGCAATTCCGGGCCAGCAAAAAGGCTGTAGGAATACACCACAACTATTAGCATTCAGAGAATATTCGTGGGCTTCGATCGGAGCTCGGCGGTTAAGCTCCCATCTTGGACTGGTGACATGACACAGGAGGAGGTCATATTTGCATTAAGAACATAATGGTCCATCAAGCCCAGTAGCCCGTTCTCACGGTGTCCAATCCAGGTCCCTAGTACCTAGCCAAAGCCCAAAGAATAGCAACATTCCATCATCTCAAAGAATAGCAAGATTCCGGAACCCCAATGAGAGCAACATTCCAGAGCTGAGATTGTGATGTCATAATGCCTCATTCCACAGTGCCTCAAAGTCAACCTCATCAGCGATGTTACAGTGGCTTGATTGTCCTATACTTGGCTCACGTAAGAATATAAGAATTCTAAAATTCAAAATAAGGGTAGATCCCTTTCATGGAAGAGGTGGCAGCGGGCGGGTGTGTGGTTTGTTCATCAATTGATCTCCTCCTCTTCATTTGTCCCATTTGATACTTTTTGTTCTGTAAACTCACTCCCATCCTCTGTATATCCTCAATGGCTTACGCTTACTAGAATACTATCTAATGTGCAAATGCGCCCTGACTTTATGACCTCTCATCAAACTATTCGTCACTGGTCTACCTTGGCTTTACTGAAAGGTAGGGCAATATCTCTTTTTTATAGTATCTTAAGAGATCACACCTTCACTTTTACGCCTCAATCCATGAACCACTGGGGCTCTATCTTAAAGACCAAGCTTTCTGAAATAGATTGGGAACTCTTCTGGTCATCTACAAATCGTCCTCTATTATCCTCAAGAGTCTCGCAATCAATGTTCTTTGTTATGTGGAATGCAGTATGGACTCCGTTTCGAATGTGGAAAGCGAAACTGAAACAAGATCCTACCTGTTGGAACTGTTTGAAAGAGCCTGGAACTCTTGATCACATGCTTCTTCACTGCACTATGGTTCATTCCTTTTGGATTCGTATCTGGGACACCATAAAATCTATTACCAAATGTTCAGAACCTATTTCCATGGACATTATAATCCTTCGTTCTCAACACCCTTGCTTCGCACTATCAAACTGTCCTCCCAAACTCATTGACACCATGTTTGTGACAGCTCTTATGCACATTTTAAAAAATTGGAAATCATCTACATTACTAGACTACACCTTTTGGTGGAACTCTTTGAGCATGTACCATAAATTTGAATCATATGCATATGAAAAGAACATGATATCTCGTTTCTCTACAAAATTGATGCGAAATAAATCACCTTGGTCGTTCTTAGATTCATATGTTCATTCTGCCTCGTAGACACTTCTACCTCTCTTTTTCTCCCTCTTTCTCTTTCTCCTTCTTTACCTTTCTTTTTTCTTTTACTTCATCCTCACTTTCTTTTTTCTTTTACTTCATCCTCTCTGCTTATCTACGCTTTCTATTTCTTTTCTTAGCAGTTTCAAATACTCTGAATTCTTCTTAATAATTTGTTATATGCAAATGAATGCAATTACGGTTTCTTTTGTTTCTACATCACTATTTCTTATTCAATTTTCATGTACTTGAACACTTGAACTGCTTTCTGTATATTATTTATAATATTCAATAAAATTATTGAACTCAAAAAAAAAAAAAAAAAAAAAAAAAAGAATATAAGAATGGCCTTAATGGGTCAGACCAAAGGTCCATCAAGCCTAGTAGCCCGTTCTAACGGTAGCCAATCCAGGTCACTAATACTTGGCCAAAACCAAAGGAATTGTCAGAGACTGACCACCTCCTATAGCATGGAGGCATCCTTCCCTAGGGAGGTGAAGTGTAGGGCTCCTGATTGCATGTAACTGCTGTGACCCCAGTACAAGAAGGCACTGTTTGTATTTGGCAGTATAGCGAGGGAAGGAAGTGCCTAGGGCAGTGACACCTGACTTCACCGAGCTCTTTTCCCTGCTTTTCCTGCCTCTTGCTCCTTCCCCAAAACGTGTGCTTCTCCCTAGCACCTCTTAAAATCTTCACCACCAGCAGCGAACAGCATCCCCAACCTGCTGGCCTCGGCTCTCCCTCTGATGTCACTTCCCGATCTCAGAACCAGGAAGTGACGTGAGAGGGAGGGCTGAGCTAGCATGAGCAGTGGGTGGAGATGCTTCCTGTGAAGATTTCATGGGGTAGGGTTGGGCAGAGAGGAGGAGAGGTGCTGGTGTCCCTGCCAAGATGGCACCTGGGACAATCTGTGGCAATGGATGGTGAAGTGAATAGCTCAATGTGACAGCTGAGCAGTGGTGGGATTTGCCCCAGCCCCTCCAAATATCAAGACCACTAGGCTATTACTACAGCCCCCCGCTCCCCACGGTGTGGAAATATGGGCATGGTATAGAATCTGGGGGAGTGCAGATAGGGGACCCGGCAATCATTAATGCCCTTGAAGTGCCAAAGTGACATGTACCTCTAGGAGCCAGCTTATAAAACTGTCCTAAAACTGGGTCAGGGTACTTCAGTTTTAAAAAAGCAATAGATCTCTTGGCACTTAAAGAGGTCCAACTGTCCCATTGTTCTTCTGCATTAAAGTGCTGAAGATATAAAATGCTTTAATTGCACCGTTTGATCCTAATGCCTTAATGAATGGAAAAGCTTTTAAAAGGTTTCAACTCCATTACAAGCCTTCGTTGACACGGCAAACCAATTAACCTTAGAACTTACGGCCCGTAACATCAGAAGAACTTCTTGATGCAATTATAGCTCTTTAATTGCTGTTTTCCGTGTCATTTGCTTTTTTTTTTAATGTATTTATATGTCAGTGATACCGCAACTTCTGTCAGTAGCTCCTTATTATTTGACCTGTTCATGTGTGGGTTGAACCTTTGGGTTCATCGGAGAATGCATCAGTCAACAGCATGCTTGACTAGGTTTGTTGTTCTCCATTGAGAGGGCTGTAAGCAAATCGGCAAACTCAAAGCAAGACAGCGCAGGCCGGCACAGTAAATGCTCTGATGCTCATAGGAACTGAATTAACGTCAAAGCATTTGCCGCTCGGCCCTTGGCTGCACCGCTTTGTGAAATGGGCCTAAATAAATTGAAAGAGCATTTAGGAGAAAATAATACAATCGCCCTGTAACAGCACGAGTGGATGGGGTCCGGCTTGGTACCCAAACAGCCAGGCACCAGCATAGAAGAAAAAGGAAAATTATTAACTCAAAGGGAAAAAAAAATCCGGCACCCTGTTACTTCACAGGGTCAGGTATACATAAGGTGACCATATGTCCTGTTTTGAACGGGACAGTCTCTTTTTAATATCCCCTGTCCCGTTGTCCCCACTCACAGCTTCAGGATGACGAAATGTCCCGTTTTCAGAGAGGGCGTCCTGAGGATGTGAGTGAGGACAACGGGACAGGGAATCGCAGCCTGGATTCGGCAGTGGCAACATCATTGCTCGGGCCCCACTGACCCTCCTATCTCTCCCCCCCAAACAAAACTTCCGACCCTCCCAGCGAGATGACTGAGCAGCAAATCTCCCTCCAGTAGCGTCGGCAGCTGCAGCACGCTAAACAGGCTGCTTCGCGGCTTTCTCCTGCCGGTGAGTCCCTCTGCCGCATCATTGATGACATCATCAGTGACGCTTCACCGGCAGGAGAAAGCCGCGAAGCAGCCTAATTAGCGTGCTGCGACTGCCGACGCTACTGGAAGGAGGGTTGCTGCTCGGTAATCTCGTTGGGAGGGTCGGAAGGGTTCGCTTGGGGGGAGAAGCGGTCTGCTTCGGTGCTCCAAGGCCTGGTGCCATTACCTTCTTCAGGCAGCAGCAGCGTTTACAATTCGCTGCTGTTGCTGGCTTCAGGTCTTCCTCTCTGCCAGGTCCTGCCTACTTCCTGTTTTCATGAAGACAGGACCCGACAGAGAGGAAGGCCTGAAGCTGGCAACAGCAGTGAATTGTGAATGCTGCTGTTACTCAATGAAGTTCAGGACACCAGGCCTTGGGTGACAGAAGGAGGAAAGGGAGCAGAGGGGGAGAGAATTGGGGAGAGTGTTGCTGTACCCAACTGGAGGGAATGAAAGGAGATGCCAGGGCATGGAGGGAAGGAGGAAGGTATGCCAGACCAAGGGAAAAGGAAGGGGAAAAGGAAGGAGATGTCAGAGCATGGAGGGGGAGGGAGAGATGGAAGAAAAGGAAAGGAGAGAGATGCCGGGAATCAGGGAAGGGATGATGCCAGACTGTGGGGTGGGAAGGAAAGAAAGGAGAAGAGAGCGATGCCAGAGCATAGGGGAGGGGGTTGTGACAGAGAGAGAAAAACGGAGAGGTGACAGAGCTGAAATCAATCATGTACAAATGAGAGAAGGGGCACGGGATACATAGTTTATGGAAGGAGCATAGAAAGAGGTTAAGATGCCATATGGAAGAGAGAGAGAGAGAGGGCGGACACTGGATGGAAAGAGCACAGAGGGCAGTGAATGGAAGGGGCAAGATAGAGGGTGAACAGTAGATGGAAAGGGTAGAGAGAGGGAAACAGACACTGAATTGAAGTGTGGGGAGAGGAGGGACAGCCGCTGAATGGAAGTGTGAGTGACATGGGGAGCAGATGCTGGAAGGAAGTAGGGAGGAGAAAGAAAAAAAAGGGCACATGCAGGATTGAGGGAAGAGGATAGAGTTAGTTACTGGGTGAGGGAAATGAGGTGGCAAGCTATAAGTAGACACAGTGAAAGAGGGAAATTGAGGACTGAATAGTAAAAAAGAATTTAGACAGAGGCAGAAAACAAATTGAGAAGGAACAACAGGAGGAAGGGAGCAGAGAGAGAGAGAGATATGCCAGAGCAGGGGGGAAGGAGAGGAGACAGATACCAGACCAATGGGGGTGAAAGGAGAGATGGAATGGGAGGCATACAGTTTCTGTAAGGCGCATAGAAGGAGAGAAGATGCCATATAGGGGCAGAGAGATGGCTGACAGTGGATGGAAGGAAGAGAGTAACAAGAAGATGAGGAAAGCAGAAACCAGAGAAGACAAAGGTAGAACAAAAATTTTCTATTTATTTATTGCTTTAGGAGACATGTGTCACTGTTTCTGTGGTGTTGCATTTTATGCAGAGTCCAGCTTCTTGCTGGTTCAATTTAACCTTTGTCTATGTATTTCTATTTTTCCCCCCTTTTACAAAACTGTGGAGTGTTTTTTAGCACCAGCCTTGGTGGTAACAGTTTTACAATGGGTGCATTGATGTTGTACTGCTCACTGCAGTATGTAAGATGCTGCCTTTTCCTAGGTACTCATGTGTGACGTGTGGCTTGTTACTAAAAATCATGTTTTTCATACAGATGGGAGGGGGGTGCCAAAAAATGATGGGCCCCGGGTGTCACACATGCTAGGTATGCTACTGGCCAGGCACGTGCCCACAAGCCTTCCTCCGATGTCAATTCTGACATCAGAGAGAAGGTCTGGTCCAGCCAAGCAGCGATTGGCTGCATGTGCCTGGCCCTTCCCTTCCTGAAGTTGCAGTGGCGGGGGATGGGGAGCAGCAGCAGCTGCGGGCAGCAGTCAGCCTACATATCCCCTGACCTACAGGATGGGCAATTTTTGGGGAGGCCATGGCCCCTGTGGCCCCCACCCGTTCTGACGCCTATGATTTGTACTGTGAGGAGAAATTAAATAACTGCGCCCTAAGTTCTAACTATCAATTTGTAATTTAAGCTCTGTGTCATTTTGTGTATGTTACTTTTGTGAATAGGCAGTTGATAAATTTTTTAAATAAATAAATTACAAATGCCTAAGTTTCTGCAATGTGACTGACATTATAATAGGCACCTGATTGGTCGTTTATCATTTTTAGTTGCCAATTACAGAATCTGTCCCAAAATGCCTAACTTAAAAATGAAATTACTTTCCTGTGGGCTTTAGAATCATCGGGGTAAAAGACCCTGGAAAGACAGATTTAGGGAGAAACTTGATTTTTTTTTTTTTTCTCCACTTGCACATGCCACCAACGTGAAACCAAAACTGAACTTCTATTTTGACACCCTTCAGCATCCGTAGATTAGGGTTACTAGACGTCCGGATTTCCACAATAAATATGCACGAGATAGATTTGCATGCCAAGGAGGCAGGGCATTGCCTACTCCTGGTCTACCCTAATAAAGAAAAGCAGACTTCTCTGTGTTTTGGTTTGTTTTTCCCTGCCTCACACTTCACAACACACAAATTAGCAAAGGTTCTGGATCTTGAAGACCTTTTCATTTTCCTAGTGCCTCTGGTTTGTCCTTTTTTTTTTTTTACTGGCTCAGTTACTATAAGGCGATTTTAGGGACCTGCCACTTCTTGTACTCTTTCTCTCAGGCACACTCCATAAACATGTTTCTGGAATAAAAGAAATTTCCTCCGAGGGAAGCCCGAGCAGCAGAGTGCAAAATTAAACCGGGTTAGAGAATGGACTCCCAGAGTTATTGACGAAAATGACAGCCGAGGACAATTTGTTCTGCTCTCCAGCAAGGGCTGAATTTTGCATTTCTTTTCTTAACTCACAGAGCGATGGGATTGCAGCTACTGTGTTGGTGAGAGAGCGAGGCAGTCTTTTGTCACGGATTGACAGGCTAATCTGGATACCGAGTTCTATTTTAGTGTTCCACCGTTAAGTCTACACGTGGGAGCATTCAAAACATGTCTTCCTGACACTGTTCCCTCTAAGCTGAGCAGGAGTCCTCCACCCACAGTCTCACCAATAGAGGGTGCTGTTTTACTGTCACATTTTTCAATTGTGAGGGACAGGCAAGTTCTGCAGGACTCCAGGGAACATACCTGTCCTTAGCGACTGAAAATATTCCACCCCCTAGTGGTAGCAATGCAGCTGGAGGACACCTGCTCAGCTTAGAGGGAATCCCAATATTAAAGCAAACAAAACAAAACTGCAGATCTGTACAAGACGTAGGCAAGATTTTATTGTGACAAAATAATTATATGCAAACCCTTTTACCAATCAAGGGACCCGACACGGTCCGTGTTTCGGACAAACCTTCGTCAGGGGTCCATGGTAAAAAAGAGATAACAAAAAAAGTCACAAAAAATTGTAGAGTAGCAGCAAAGTATTAGCCACATCGAGATTCACCAACTCCAATGAACCGTCACGATGTGGCTAATACTTTGCTGCTACTCTACAATTCTTTGTGACTTTTTTTGTTATCCCTTTTTTCCAGGATAAAGAGCCCCAGCCTATCCAACCTTTCAGCATATGAAAGGTTTTCCATGCCTTTAATCATCCTTGTCGCTCTTCTCTGGACCCTCTCGAGTATCGCCATATCCTTCTTTAGGAAGGGCGACCAGTATTGGACACAGTACTCCAGATGTGGGCGCACCATCGCTCGATACAGTGGTAGAATAACCTCCTTCATTCTGGTAATGATACCCTTTTTGATTATGCCCAACATTCTGTTCGCTTTCTTTGAGGCCGCTGCACATTGCGCCGCCGGCTTCATTGTTTTATCCACCAATACCCCCAAGTCTTTTTCTAGGCAGCCTTCCCCCAATACCCTCCCTCCCTTCGTATAGCAAAGAATACCAAAAACTCTTATACCTTTGCTTCCATTGACTATGACAAAGCTTTTGACTATGTGAGTCACAATAAACTATGGAAAGCTCTAGGGCAAATAGGAATACCAAAACACATAACTCAACTGACAGAGAGCCTATATGAAAATCAAGAAGCTGCAGTGGGAACTGAATATGGCAACACTGATTGGTTTCCAATAAAATGTGGCGTCAGGCAAGGATGCATCTTGTCACCTTACCCGTTCAACCTGTACGGTGAAACTATCTTCAGAAAAGCAAATTTGGAAGAAGAGAGTGTCAGTCTCAAAGTTGCTGACCGAAATATAAACAACCTGCACTATGCAGATGATACAACCCTCATCAACAGCAGCAAAGAAGACCTGCTAGTCAAAGCCGTAAGCCATAACATGGGATTAGAACTGAATATAAATAAGATGAAGATCATGAACATGGAGAATGATGAAGATTTTGAGCTTGAAGGTGATAGACTAGAAGTTGTAAAGGATTTCAATCTCCTGGGCTCTTTTGTAAACAAAGAAGCAGGAAAGAAATATTCCACAGAATGGCACTTGGTAGCTTTTAAATGAAGGCAAGGAAATGACACTCCAAACGAAGATCGGACTTGTCCATGCGCTCATTTTCTCAGATGCGAAAGCTGGACGCAACGGAAACAAGACAGAAAGAAGATTGACTCATTCGAGCTTTTGGTGTTGGAGAAGGATTTTATGTGTGCCGTGGACCACCAGAAGAACTAACAAATCGATTCTGGAAGAAATCAAACTGGTTATGCTACTTGAAGCCCAAATGATGAAGTTACGACTGTCTTATATTAGTCACACCATCAGAAGAGAGAGATCACCGGAGAAGGACATCATGTTTGGGAAGATCAAAGAGGGCGACCTGCACATCAGATGGCTGGACACGTTGAAAACTGAGCACCCCTCCTGCTCCCAACTTTTTGAGGTACAGGGAGAGGGGAAGGGAGCTGGGGTCTGGGGTCAGTGGCAGGAGAGAGTGGACATCCCAACTGCCGGGTTTTTTTTGGGGTGGGGGCAGGGCAGGATTAATTCATCGAGGGCCCCTAGGCACACAAGTACAGTGGGCCCCCTGCCCTGCCCCGCCCCACCATGCGCCCAGGCGGAAACAGGAAGCTGCGTGAGAGGGAAGCTTTGGGCAAGCAGCACCGCTTGCACAATTACAGTTCCCGTTGCCTTTCTTACCCGCGTTGCTTGCTTGTCTTACTTTCCGTTGATGGGGGTGTGTGTTGCTGATTGGGGTGGGGCCCACATTGCCGATTGGGGGGCCTGCATTGCTGATCAATGCTGGAGGGGCCCATCGCCGTTTGGAAAAAACAATGTTGATGCCCTCCTTCATCGGGCCCCCCGACCATTTCGCGCCCTAGGCACGTGCCTACTTGGTCTATTGGTTAATCCTGCCCTGGTGGGGGGAGGCTTTTGTTGGTAGGATGGAGGCGGCATCCCTCCTGCAATTTATTTTGGGGCGGGTTGGGGGGAAGTCGGGCGATGGCAGTAGGGAGTGGGCATCCCTCCTGCCTTTTTCTTTGGGGGGTTCAAGGGTGCATTTGTCGGGGAGGGGGCTTTTTTCTTTAAGTGGCCATGCAAAATATCTGGCCCATTTAAAAAAAAAGAAAAAATGTCGCTGACAGCAGTGACAGGAGGCTGCTTCTCCTGTCACTACTGTCAGGGCTGCCCCGACTCAATCGCTCACTGAGCGATTGAGTCGTGGAGTTTGCATGCAAATCATTTGCATGTAACAAAGATAGTGAATCAACCACTGTTTCAAAATAGGCCAGTAATTGGCCAACAGCGACTTGAATCGCTACCGTGTAATGAATCTAGCCCAAAGTCAGGCTTTGGGATAATTAAAAAGAAGAATCTTTTAGATTATTGCAACATTCTCTACCTCCCCTGCCCAGCAACAATGATAAAAAAAACTATCCAAAACACAGCACTGAGACTTATCTATTCATTGAGGAAACATGACCACATCACAGAGGCCTACCTCAACTCACACTGGCTTCCAATTCCGGCAAGAATACTATTCAAATTCTACTGTCTACTATTTAAAACCATAAACGGCGACAGCCCAACCTACCTGAACAACCGCCTCATCCAAACCGCGTCAAGTAGACATAGAAAAACCCATACTCCATTCACGCACTCCCCAATCAAAGAAGTCAAACGGAAAAAACTATATGATGGCCTCCTAGCCACACAGAAAGCAAAAAGGTAAAACATAGAAACATAGAAGATGACGGCAGAAAAGGGCTACAGCCCATCAAGTCTGCCCACTCTGCTTACCCACCCCCTGTCTATGCCCTAATGACCCAATTTCCTTATCTTGACCCTCGTAGGGATCCCACATGGGTATCCCATTTATTCTTAAAGTCTGGCACGCTGTCTGCCTCGATCACCTGCACTGGAAGCTTGTTCCAATGATCAACCACTCTCTCTGTGAAGAAACTTTCTGGTGTCTGCAGCAGCCACTCTCTCCTCCTCTCCCTATTGGCTGAGGCTCTTAACATTTGCATCTCCTCTTCCTATAGGCTAAGGCTCTTTACACCTGCATTGTGATGTCATAGAACTTTCTGATTATAGAAACATAGAAACATGATGGCAGATAAAGGCCAAATGACCCATCATAGAAACATAGAAGATGGTGGCAGAAAAGGGCTACAGCCCATCAAGTCTGCCCACTCTGCTTACCCACCCCCTGTCTACGCCCTAATGACCCAATTTCCTTATCTTGACCCTCGTAGGGATCCCACATGGGTATCCCATTTATTCTTAAAGTCTGGCACGCTGTCTGCCTCGATCACCTGCACTGGAAGCTTGTTCCAATGATCAACCACTCTCTCTGTGAAGAAATACTTTCTGGTGTCGCCATAAAATTTTCCGCCCCTGAGTTTGAGCGGGTGCCCTCTTGTGGCCGAGGGTCCCTTGAGAAAGAAAATATCATCTTCCACTTCGACACGTCCCCTGAGGTACTTAAATGTTTCGATCATGTCTCCCCTCTCCCTACGTTCCTCGAGAGTGTAGAGCTGCAATTTGTTCAGTCTCTCTTCGTACGAGAGACCCTTGAGCCCCGAGATCATCCTGGTGGCCGTCCGCTGAACCGATTCTGCCAGAGGAGCTTACAAAAGAGACCAACTGAAAAGCAGTATAGTTAATGAGTTCTGAGAGTGGTATTCTGGCATTAAAGAATATTAATGAATAATCCTATGCATAAATATATTATATTATAATATTGAAACGGGATATCCTCAGTGTGAAGGATTAGCGAGGGGAGGAAAACCTCCAGCGCTTAACATACCAAGGCAGAGGCAACAAGCCCTTACCTGCACACCATCACTGGATATCTCACGTGTGCCCAACCAAAACAGTGAAAAATAGTGCAGTGAAAGATTACTAATTCATACAAACAGATAATCAAAGCAAAAAAAAATTAATTGAGGCAAAAATACCACTCTGAGAACCCCCCAGCCAACTCCAAAAGGAAATAAACTCAGACTTAGCTTGGATTAGAGCAGTGGTCTCAAACTCAAACCCTTTGAAGGGCCACATTTGGGATTTGTAGGTACTTGGAGGGCCTCAGAAAAAAATAGTTCATGTCTCATTAAAGAAATGACAATTTTGCAAGAGATAAAATCTTTCCTTTTGGCTAAGTCTTAATAATCATATTGTCATTTATAGCTAAAGAGACATATGATCAAGAAACGGTTTTATTTTACATTTGATTAAGATAGACATACCAAGGGCCTCAAAATGGTACCTGGCGGGCCACATGTGGCCCCCGGGCTGCATGTTTGAGACCACTGGATTAAGTTCAAGTTTCAAGTTTATTAAAATTTTGATTAATCGCTTAATCTTGCTTCAAAGCGATGTACATACATAAAAGAAAATATTTAAATTACAACTTTAAAATAAAATTGCATTTTTAAAATTAACAATAACACAATAATTAATATATAATCATTAAATAAAAAATAAAATGCAATTTAACAAACATGAATGAAGGGAGAAAGGGGAAATGAAATACAATTTATAATAGAAAAGAAGGTAGGGAAAAACAAAAGGATGGGAGTTCAAAGAATTGTCAAAAACAGCATTATTGAATTCAGGGAAGAACTTATTAGTCAAAAGCATCTTTAAATAAGAATGTTTTTAAATTAATCTTAAATGGATTAGAGAGTAGACAAAATCCTCCCAATAAAGAAAGTCCAACAGAAGACTGATTCCCAAAAAATATTCTTCAGGCAGGGTTCAACCAAGCCCGGTTTCGGAGATAAGATATCCCTTCATCAGAAACCCATTAAGACTGGAGAGCAAACAACGTGTGGAGCAGCAAAACTCGACAACCAAATCTCCAATCTACTACTTATGACCCCAGACTACAAAGCATTCAGAAAAGAAATAAAGACCCCACTTTTCAAGAAATTCCTGCAAACGACTTAATACCGCTAGCTTCTTCCCACTTCCCAATCCCTTCCCAATTCCCCAAAGCAACCTCATCTACTCTTTAGCTCCTCCAGAAATTAAGTCAAATGATCTTAAATCAGACCCCTGGTCTAACCCTTGTGAAGTTCCTTAAGGGTCACCGTTGTCACCCATGCTCTTCAACCTCTTCATATCCACCCTCGGTACCACTCTAGATACCCTAAACGTATTATCTTTCATCTATGCTGATGACATAACCATACTCCTCCCCTTCGATACCCAAGACCCCACCTCATTAGGCAACATAAAAATAACACTGGAAGCAGTGGAAGAATGGATGTTAGACCATAAACTGAAGCTGAACTCAGAGAAAACAAAATTTCTACTACTTGAAAAGGATAAAGCCCCGTCCATAACAGAATTTGAGTTAAACACCACCAAATACACCATAAAGCCATCTCTAAAAATCCTTGGAGTATCGATAGACAGATGCTGTACAATGCAAGTCCAAATCAACAAAATCACCCAAAAAGCTTTTTTCACCATGCGCAACCTGCGTAAAATCAGAAAATTCTTTGACAAATACCACTACAAGATCATAGTCCAATCCCTTGTCCTAGGACTAGTGGACTATTGCAACATCCTCTACTTACCATGCCCCTTAAACTTGATAAGGCAGCTACAGACCATCCAAAATACAGCCCTTAGATTGATCTATTCTCTTGGAAAATTTGACCATATCACCAATGCCTTCCTAGACTCACACTGGCTACCAATACGAGCCCGAATTCAATTCAAATTCTACTGTTTATTATTCAAGGCAATAAATGGATTTGCGCCCACCTACCTGAACAATCACCTAAACCGAAACTTCACACCCAGACTAAGGAGAACGCAGATCCCTTTCTCCTACCCACCACTCAAGGGCACTCAACGCAAGAAGATGTATGATGGCCTCCTAACAACGCAGGCGGCGAAGCTAGACCCCTCTATCTCTACTCAGCTGACAACCACATGTGACTTTAAATCTTTTTGAAAAGAAATCAAAACTCTGTTATTCAAAGAAACTATCTTGTCCGCTTATCCCCCCTCCTCCATAAAATCTCCCTCCCTGCATACTCCACCATATAACCAACCCTAATCTTCTCCCTCCCTACAAGTTTCCTCAAATGTCCCCCTTTCCTTAAATTTACCCTCTTAGCCTCCACCTCCTTAAATTCACCCTCTTAGCCTCCACTATGTATCTAACCCTATCTCTTATTCTAGCATCTCTATGTATCTTTCCTTAAAATCTGTAGCTTCCTGAAAATGTCCAGCCATCTTCAATTGTAATCCGCTTAGAACTGCAAGGTACAGGCAGAATAGGAGTCTCTAATGTAATGTAAATTACCATAGCGCACCTGAGAGCTCCTTTTGCAAAGGTGTGTTAGGGCCTTAACGTGCAGAATAGCACGCGCTAAAATGCCGTGCGTGCTAGCCTCCTGTTAAGCAGGCGGTAATTTTTTCGGCTGGCGCACTCTATAGCGCGCACCAATCCTAAAAACGCTAGCGCACCTTTGTAAAAGGAGCCCTGAATAAAACAGGTGGCAAGTCTTCATTTTGCCACCTCGGAATGACAACGGGCTGCCTGAGAATCTCTTGCAAAGGCACGATTTGAGTGCAGGAAAAGCAGAAAAGACGAGAGCTACGAGTGCACTGAACGGTATGAGCCAGCTCAAAGCGAGAAAAGAGATAAGTTGGAGCCAAGCCAGGTAATGTTTTAAAAGAAACGCAAGCCAATGGAAAGATAATCCTTGCCTCCACTGGCAAGCCATGCCTACGGAGAGGGGCAGAGGATTCAGTCATGTCGTCACTTGACATTTATTGTACAAAGCTTTTCACATCTAAGCACTTGCTCGAACAATTGTCGTGTCACTGCCAAACTTTGGCTTTTCTAGTATAAGTCTATTACAAAGCCTTGGAAAATTTAAAAGGCAATGCCTAGATGGACCTTTGGTCTGGCACAGTATGGTGGTTCTTATGTTCTTACGTGAGCAAAGTATAGGACAATGAAGCCATTGTAACATCACTGATGAGGTTGGCTCTGAGGCACTGTGGAATGAGGCATTATGACATCACAATCTCAGCTGGGCTAGATGGTCTGGAACACTATGGTTGTTCTTATGCTCTTACATGTGCCAAGTAAGAACATAAGAACAATCAAGCCATTGTGACATCACTGATGAGGTTGGCTCTGAGGCACTGTGGAATGAGGTTTTATGACATCACAATCTCAGCTCTGGAATGTTGCTGTCATTGGGGTTCCGGAATCTTGCTGTTCTTTGAGATGCTGGAATGTTGCTACTACTTGGGTTTTGGCCAGGTACTTGTGACCTGGATTGGCCACCGTGAGAACGGGCTACTGGGCTTCATGGACTGTTGGTCTGACCCAATATGGCTATTCTTATGGGCTAGATCAAGGATCTCAAAGTTCCTCCTTGAGGGCCGCAATCCAGTCAGATTTTCAGGATTTCCCCAATGAATATGCATTGAAAGCAGCGCATGCAACTAGATCTCATGCATATTCATTGGGGAAATCCTGAAAGCCCGATTGGATTGTAGCCCTCAAGGAGGGACTTTGAGACTCCTGCTGTAACTGGAAGTGAGATAAGTGCTGCTATTCCATACATTTGTGTAAGTGCACCCTGTGTTATCCTGTCAGCTAGTGGGGTGGAGGAGTTAGGGTTACCAGATTTTTCTATTGTAAAATCTGGTCCCATGGCCCCCGCCCCAGGCCCGCCCAGTGCTTCCCAGCCCTGCCCCATTCTGCGCAAGTCACACCCCATTCTGCCTCAGCCTCACCCCCCCGCCCCGCCCCCTCAACCTGTCCTAGCGCCGAGAGCCGTGTTGGGAGGGCATCCGCGCGTGGGCAGGTGTGATGTGATGTCGCACAGGCGCGATGTCACTGCATTAGATCTGTGCATGCGCTGATGCCGTCCCGCGCTGGAAGCTTTTCAAAACCCAGGCAAAGTGCCGGGTTTTGAAAAGCCGTCCAGACGCCCGGACATGTCCTCTAAAAAGAGGTAAATCCAGATGTTTGGCCACCCTAGGAAGGGTGTCAGGTCAAAAGCGCGCCGGGACAAAGGCGCGCCCAGACAATTGAGCGCAGTGCGTGACGCTGCGTCGCTCTAAATTACTGTTTTTAGCGCTCCGACGGGGGGCGTGGGGGGGAACCCCCCCACTTTACTTAATAGACATCGCGCCGCGTTGTGGGGGGTGTGGGGGGTTGTAACCCCCCACATTTTACTGAAAACGTCACTTTTTCCCTGTTTTTAGGGAAAAAGTTCAGTTTACAGTAACATGTGGAGGGTTACAACCCCCCATAACGCCGACGCGATGTCTATTAAGTAAACTGGGGGGGGGGTTCCCCAACAAAATCCCCCGTCGGAGCCCCTAAAAACTGTAATTTAGAGCGGCGCGGCGGCGCGCGCTGCGCTCAATTGTCGGCGCGCACTTTTGTCTTTCGCATCGTTGTCTATGAACCCCTAGGAAGAGTATTCTAGTGGTTAGAGCTGCTACCTCAGCACCCTGAGACTGCAAGTTCAATCCCAGGGCTGCTCCCTCTGACCCTGGCCAAGTCACTTAACTCTCCTGTGCCTCAGGAGATATAGGGAAAAATATACACTGCCCTGAACTTCTCCAAGATAGACCAGTATATCCAGTGGCGTACCTGGGGCCCGATCATTTTTTAACTTCCCCTCCCCCCTCCCCCAATAGAAAAATTTTTTTAAACAATTTTATTTTTTTTATTTATTTTTATAGCCTGTCCTCCACAAAGAGTTCAGAAGGAATTACAATTTAACATTCACAGTGTTACAATATAATATCACATAGGGTTACAACCTCTCCAACCCAGTGTCAGTGCTTTGGTACAAACAAAATAAACAAAAAAACACATTCCCTCTCTCTGTTAGGTCCTAGCACATGCTTGCTGTCTAACACCAGCTGTGGGAGGATACACATTTCAAATCTGACATATTGTAATCACAAAATAGAAAATAAAATGATTTTTTTTCTACCTTTTGTTGTCCGGTCACTTTATTATTCAAATCATGTTGGTCCCAGGCTCTGGTTTCTGTTTGTCTTCTCTTAACTCGCTCACCAAGGTCTCCTGCCCATTTGATGTTTTCTTCTTTCTCTGTGCTCACCATCCATCTTCCATCTCTGTACCTTCCTTTCCACAGCCATACCCAACATTTCTGTTTCTTTCCCACTGTCTACTGCTTGGGACGACCTCCCTGTGGAAGTGATGAAGACAAAATTGACTGCCTAGCTTCATGTCCTCCTGCCTCACTGTTGCAACCCCATAGCCAAACCCAACCCAAACCTCCCAAAAACAACTCTAGAAGGTGGGTCAGGAGGGAATAATTGCTTTCTCACCCACTAATCCCTCACATCTAATCCCAACTGCTCCCACTACCCAACAAAAATATTATCCAGCCTGTCCCCTCTTCCACATCCACCAATACCTGACACTTCTCACTCACTCTTTACTTCTTTCAGACACAGTCCCCATACCTAGTCTTTTCTGATTATTTTACTGCCAAAGCCCCTCATCCCTATACCTTATCCATCCCTTACTCCTTATCCTCCTCAACTTTTCCAAGCTGAAGAGCCCTAATCGTATGAGGAAAGACTAAAACGGTTAGAGTTCTTCAGCTTGGAAAAGAGACGGCTGAGGGGAGATACGATTGAAGTCTACAAAATCCTGAGTGGAGTAGAACGGGTACAAGTGGATCGATTTTTCACTCTGTCAAAAAGTACAAAGACTAGGGGACACTCGATGAAGTTACAGGGAAATACTTTTTAAAACCAACAGGAGGAAATATGTTTTCACTCAGAGAATAGTTAAGCTCTGGAACGCATTGCCGGAGGTTGTGGTAAGAGCGGATAGCGTAGCTGGTTTTAAGAAAGGTTTGGACAAGTTCCTGGAGGAAAAGTCCATAGTCTGTTATTAAGACATGGGAGAAGCCACTGCTTGCCCTGGACCGGTAGCATGGAATGTTGTTACTCCTTGGGTTTTGTCCAGGTACTAGTGACCTGGATTGGCCATCGTGAGAATGGGCTACTGGGCTTGATGGACCATTGGTCTGACCAGTAAGGCTTTTCTTATATTCTTATGTTATTTCTGCCAAGATTAAGAGCCCATTGCTATCAGTGCTCTCCTCTTAGCAATAACTGGTTCTAATTTACCATCTAGGCTGTGTGGATAGATGCTTCTAGTTTGTCCATAGCCTCTTGAACTATAATTTCAGCAGGGATAATTGCATTGACCGTCATCCTCCTCGGATGCAGTCTCTTCAAACGGAGTCCGTTTCTCTGCTGTATTTTATTTTTGTCGTGCTTCACTTATGGGAATCTGGTGCTAAGATGCACCTGTAGCCATTTGCATGCCTGGTATTAGAGTGCTATGAAAATGCTACTGATGTACCTCATTCTGTTACTGCTACAGCGCCACCGTCATGTGACTGCCTGGTCCCCAACAACATCTATCAGCTTCCCAACTCTTCCAGATTCTTCGGTGTGAAGTCAAATGAGCAGAACAGTCATCCTAAAAATGCACAACAGACGAAGATTCAGTGCCCGACAACATGATGCACGACCTACTCCTACTGGAGCGATGGTCTAGGACATGGCAACTCAACTTCAATGCCAAAAAATGCAAAGTTATGCACCTGGGCAGCCAGAATCCATGCAAGTCTTATACCCTTAATGGCAAGATCCTAGCAAAAACGGTAGCAGAACGAGACTTGGGGGTAATCGTCAGTGAGGACATGAAGTCTGCCAATCAAGTGGAGCAGGCTTCGTCCAAGGCAAGACAAATCATGGGCTGCATACGAAGGGGTTTCGTCAGTCGTAAGGCGGAAGTCATTATGCCATTGTATAGATCCATGGTGAGGCCCCACCTGGAATACTGTGTGCAATTCTGGAGGCCGCATTATCGCAAGGATG
This sequence comes from Geotrypetes seraphini, assembly GCF_902459505.1. Classification (NCBI taxonomy): domain Eukaryota; kingdom Metazoa; phylum Chordata; class Amphibia; order Gymnophiona; family Dermophiidae; genus Geotrypetes; species Geotrypetes seraphini. Next base: position 19,476,021 of record NC_047085.1, read on the forward strand.
TGCTGAGACTGGAGTCGGTGCAAAGAATGGCCACCCGGATGGTCTCGGGACTCAAGGATCTACCATACGAAAAACGGCTTGACAAATTACAGCTATACTCGCCCGAGGAGCGCAGAGAGAGGGGGGACATGATCGAGACGTTCAAGTATCTTACGGGCCGCATCGAGGCGGAGGAAGATATCTTCTTTTTCAAGGGTCCCACGACAACAAGAGGGCATCCGTTGAAAATCAGGGGCGGGAAACTACGAGGTGACACCAGGAAATTCTTTTTCACCGAAAGAGTGGTTGATCGCTGGAATAGTCTTCCACTACAGGTGATTGAGGCCAGCAGCGTGCCTGATTTTAAGGCCAAATGGGATCGGCACATGGGATCTATTCACAGGGCAAAGGTAGGGGAGGGACATTAAGGTGGGCAGACTAGATGGGCCGTGGGCCCTTATCTGCCGTCTATTTCTATGTTTCTATGTTTATGTTTCTATTTGGCATGTGGGATCTCTTCATGGAGGTAGTTAGGGGGGTGGGCCATTAGGGTGGGCAGACTGGATGGGCCGTGGGCCCTTATCTGCCGTCTATTTCTATGTTTCTATGTTTCTAATGGACGGTGGTTGTATATAATAGCTGAGTCATAGTTTCATTGAGGTACGTGTAAGTGTTGACACCTTTAGTATAATAATCATCTCTATTTCAGAGTTTGCCACCGTAGGATCCCATTACATTGGTACGAGGTTGTTCTTATTAGGAACAGTCTAGGTTGACTAAGCAAATGAGGCATTGGAAGTACAGCTGGGCATATCCTGGCAAAATAAAGTGAACATTTTGCTACTGTTTACCAGGCAGATGGAACCGTAAACATTAGCTTGAAGACGCTTTCCCAGTAATCGTAATTTATTGTCTGCAGGGTTCCTTTGTGTTGAATGCCACCCTGGCAAACTTCCTTAATGACCGCATTGTCAAACAAATTCACTCAGGAGGTGCATATGCCACTTGTTTGACATTAGAGTAAGGAGACGTTCAAAATACTCTACTGCCCTATAAAATAACTTACAGCACGACTGAATTGCTAAATGTAATTTATGCTGTTTATCAGGAAATTGTCCTTACGCTCAATGACAGTTTTGATCAAGATAGACTCGCTAATAAAAGCGATGGGCTTTTGGATTTCCAACGAAGCCATTACTCGGTTGCTATGCGGCATGAAGATGCAAAAGAAAGTATTGCCTTTGGCTCTTGACTCGCTGTTATGTTTCATGGAAGTGGTGGACAATCTCCTTCCGATTCAGTCTGCATCTGGGCTTGGGTTTTTTTTGCATATGTGGCTTGAATAAGCAGAACGGACTTTAATTCAGTTCCAATATAACTCTGGTTTGGTTTGACGACAGTATGTACAGAATATCTGAAGACAGTGAAAATCTGAAACAAAACCACATTCATTCTGAGCTAAAAGGATTCAGATTTAACAAATGTGTAGCCTTCAGTCTACTGTAAATGTAAAGGTTTATTTAATTTTAATTTCCCTTTTCCAAAGAACATCACTTGAGTTATAATAGATATACTTAACTCATGCAATAAAATCCTAAATGTGAGTCAATTGCTTACTCTTGACCATTCCATATAGGTACATGATAATGCTTTTAAAACACATAGGTAAATAATATTTTATTCAATGGAACTTACTGCTGGAATCAGTGGCATGGAATCTTGTTGCTCTTTGAGATTCCACCAGGTACTTGTGACCTGGATTGGCCAATGTTAGAAACAGGAGACTAGGCTAGTATGCGGTCTGGGTGTGTTTTGGGCGGGATTAGGGAAGGACTAAAATATTGCATCCAACTTCGATCACAGAAGGAGAAGGGCAGTTCAATGTACGGCAGCTGCTAAGAAAGCAAATAGAATTATTACATTACATTACATTAGGGATTTCTATTCCGCCATTACCTTGCGGTTCAAAGGTGGCTTACAAAAGATTTATAAACGGGGGGTTACAATGGAAGAACGGATGATATACTAGAGTGGTAAATAGTAGATCTTTTGACATTTTCGGGGCAAGGATTAATACAGGAAAGCAATTATCAGGAAAACAAAAGATGAAAATGTTATATGCCCTTGTATCGCTTTATGGTACGGCCGCACCTCGAAAACTGTGTGCAGTTCTGGTTGCCATATCTCAAAAAAGGTAAAGCAGAATTATAAAAGGTACAGAGAAGGGCCACAAAAAAATGATAAAGGGATGTATGAGGAAAGGCTAAAGCAGCTAGGACTCTTCAATTTGGAGAAAGAGGTCTATAAAATAATGAGTGGAGTGGAAAGGGTAGATGTGAATCGCTTGTTCACTCTTTCCAAAAATACTAGGACTAGGGGAAATGCAATGAAGCTTACAGCTTGACTGAATTGCTATGGGGTGGCCTAAGGAATCTGGCCAATTGGAATCTTAGGCCAATCCCAGTGCATCCCAGAATGCACTGGGAGATAGACCTAACATTCCGGTAGGAGGGGCCTTAAGTGCCTGGGCCAATCAGGCCCTTAGGCCCCTCCCTAGCGCATCCCAAGATGCACTGGGAAGGGGTAGGCCCGCCATTCCTTCGAAGGTGGGCCTGATGGCCGGATGCAGATAGGAGCCATCTGTCCGGCCAATGAAACAAGGTTAGAGAGGAGGATCTAAGTGGGGTCCTGGGAGGGTGGTGGTGAACTTTCATGGGGTATCGGCAGGAGGGATTGGGCACCCCTTCTGCTGCCGATCATTGGGGAGGGTTTGGGGGTTTGCAGCAGGAGAGATTGGGTATCTCTCCTGCCGGGGAACATTGGCAGGCGAGTGGGGGTATCTGCAGGAGGGATTGGGCATCCCTCCTGCCAAAGAACATTGGCATGGGGGTTCACAGGGCGTTGGCAGGAGGGATTGAGCCTCCCTCCTGCCGCTGATCATTGAGGAGTGTTCGGGGGATTGTGGCAGGAGAGATTGGGCATCTCTCCTGTCAGGGAACATTGGGGGGAGGGTTTGGGGGATCTCGGCAGGAGATATTGGGTATCTCTCATGCTGGGGAACATTTGGGGGTGGCTTTGGGCAGGAGGGACAGGGCATCCCTCCTGCCATGATTGTTGCGGGGGGGGGGGAAGAAGAGAGGATGGTTCCACAGTTCTCTAACTGGCACTTATGACAGACACTGGTTAGAGAATCATACTTTTAGGCGATGGACTGATCCCTCCCATGACTAAAAGGTCTTATTTTGGGCGTTTGGGACTTGGGTAATTTTTTTTTTTTTTTTAAGAATAAGGCTTAAAGGAAGAGGTAGTTGCAGTCTGGGCGATTAAATTCCTGAATGTACAGGTAGGCCATTCTCGACACCCCTCTCCCCCCCCTCCCCCCCTACCCCCCCATTTTGGATGTTTTTTTTTTTGTGTGTGCCTAGGGCCTTAGGCCAAAAGGGGACTTAAACGTTATTTTTGATTATGCCCCTCAGTAAGTTTTGAGGGCTCTCTATACAATGTAAGCAGTTTATAGTGACATGTGTGCCTGGAACTTTGAAATGTCACAGTCACTGCCTGGCCCCCAACAACATCTGTCTCTTCCAGATTCTTCAGTGTGAAGTCAAATGAGCAGAGCAATCATCCTAAAAATACATAATGGTTGCTTGTTGTATAGAATAGCTGTGTCATAGTTTCATTGACTTACGTGTAAGAGTTGATACCTCTCTGTAAACAGTTTGCTAAGAATGCTGGCTGCTTTGAGGTCTGAAAAATTTCCATTTGTTCATTTTTCTTGTGGACGTATTTATATTCGAGAATGGAAAAGAAAGATAGACGTACTAAGGACCAAGACATCTACATAGGTCATTAAAGTAGAAGTTGGGAAGGCTAGCTTAGGTACTTTGGTCAGATCGGTATTCTCTGCTCTTGCAAGAGGATGGGTGGCATTTCTGACCTAGGATGCATCCGAAAAGGTGAGAGTCTGCATAGAGAGTGACACGGGGACAATCGTTCCCCGTCCCTGTGGGAACTCATTTTCCCAGCCCGTCCCTGCGAGTTCTTTTCCTGCTCCTGCCCCATCCCTGCAAGTTCCGTCCTCAACTGCACAAGCCTCAAACACTTTAAAATCATAAGCATTTGAGACTTGTGCGGTTAAGGCAGAGCTTACAGGAATGGAGCAAGGAAAGGGACAGTGACAAAACTCATGGGGACGGGATGCAGAAATTAAGTTCCTGCAGGTACAGGGGCACGATGGACCACTGGTCTGACCCAGCAGCGGCAATTCTTATGTTCTATACTGCACTACACTAGAAATCAAAATGTAGTGAAAGTGAGCCAAGTAAAGGACAATCAAGCCATTATGACATCACTGATGAGGCTGGCTCTTAGGCATTGGTGGAATGAGGCATTATGATGTCACAATACCAGCTCCGGTTATCAGAGGCTGAAACTTTTCACACTATTTATTTATTCAATTTTCTATACTGTTCTCCCAAGTAGAAAATGACACAGAGACAAATTTTTTTCTCGTCCTCACAGGAACTTATTTTTCTGTCCCTGCCCCATCCCTGCAAGCTCCGTCCTCATCAAACACTTTAAAATCATAAGTGTTCGAGGCTTCTGTGGTTAAGGCAGCGCTTACAGGAATGGGGCTTGGCCAGCGACAGCGACAAAACTCACGAGGAAGGAATGGGGAAATTGAGTTCCTGCTGGGATGGGGACAAATTTGTCCCTGTGTCATTCTCTAATTCCACCCACTTTGGGCTAGATTCACTAAGCTCACCGATCGTGTCCCGACCAATTTGCAGGCCTTTTCCGACCCCAACCCGATTCACTAACCTTCTGCCCGATCTGTTCTGATCCACACTCAATACGATCCGCACATGCAAATGAGGGAAAATGGCATGCATAAGTAGAAAGGAAGCGATTCACTGAACTTGCCAATCCAAAATTTAGCGACTGCTGAGGAGCAGCCGCTCAAGTCCTTGTCGACTGTCCTGAGAACATAGGAACATAAGAAGCGCCATCTCTGGATCAGACCTTCGGTCCATCAAGTCCGGCGATCTGCACACGCGGAGGCCCTGCCAGGTGTACACCTGGCGTAATTTTTAGTCACCCATATCCCTCTATGCCTCTCGTAAGGAGATGTGCATCTAGTTTGCTTTTAAATCCTAGAACCGTGGATTCCGCAATAACCTCCTCTGGGAGAGCATTCCAGGTGTCCACCACTCGTTGCGTGTAGCAGAACTTCCTGATATTTGTCCTGGACTAGTCCCCCCTCAGCTTCAGTCCATGTCCTCTTGTCCGTGTTACAATCTCAGCTCTGGAATGTTGCTACTCTTTGGGGTTCTGGAATTTTGCTATTCTTTGAGATTCTGCCTGGAATCTTGATACTGTTTGGGGTTCTAGAATCTTTTGTTACTCTTTGGGATTCTGGAATGTTACTACTCCATTGTAACATCACTGATGAGGCTGGCTCTGAGGCACTGTGGAATTAGGCATTAGAAGAACATAAGAAGCACCATCTCCAGATCAGACCTTCGGTCCATCAAGTCCGGCGATCCACACACGCAGAGGCCCAGCCAGGTGTACACCTGGCGTAATTTTAGTCATCCATATCCCTCTATGCCTCTCGTAAGGAGATGTGCATCTAGTTTGTTTTTAAATCCTAGAACGGTGGATTCCGCAATAACCTCCTCTGGGAGAGCATTCCAGGTGTCCACCATTCGTTGCGTGAAGCAGAACTTCCTGATATTTGTCCTGGACTAGTCCCCCCTCAGCTTCAGTCCATGTCCTCTTGTCCGTGTTACAATCTCAGCTCTGGAATGTTGCTACTCTTTGGGGTTCTGGAATTTTGCTATTCTTTGAGATTCTGCCTGGAATCTTGATACTGTTTGGGGTTCTAGAATCTTTTGTTACTCTTTGGGATTCTGGAATGTTACTACTCCATTGTAACATCACTGATGAGGCTGGCTCTGAGGCACTGTGGAATTAGGCATTAGAAGAACATAAGAAGCACCATCTCCAGATCAGACCTTCGGTCCATCAAGTCCGGCGATCCACACACGCAGAGGCCCAGCCAGGTGTACACCTGGCGTAATTTTAGTCATCCATATCCCTCTATGCCTCTCGTAAGGAGATGTGCATCTAGTTTGTTTTTAAATCCTAGAACGGTGGATTCCGCAATAACCTCCTCTGGGAGAGCATTCCAGGTGTCCACCACTCGTTGCGTGAAGCAGAACTTCCTGATATTTGTCCTGAACTTGTCCCCCCTTAGCTTCATTTCGTTTCCTCTTGTCTGTGTCAAATTGGACAATGTAAATAATTTTTTTCTGCTCTATTTTGTCGATTCCTTTCAGTATTTTGGAAAGTCTCGATCATATCCCCTCGCAGTCTCCTTTTCTCAAGGGAGAACAATCCCAGTCTCTTAAGTCGTTCCTTGTATTCCAAGTTCTCCATACCTTTTATTAGCTTTGTTGCTCGTCTCTGCACCCTCTCCAGCAGTTTTATATCCTTCTTTAGGTTGGGAGACCAATGTTGGACACAGTATTCCAAGTGTGGTCTGACCATTGTCCTATAAAGCGGCATTATAACTTTCTCCGATCTACTCGTGATTCCTTTCTTTATCATTCCTAACATTCTATTTGCTTTCTTTGCCGCTGACGGTTTCAGGGTTCTATCTATCAGTACCCCCAGGTCTTTTTCTTGTTCGCTCTGTCCCAGAGTTGCACCTGACATTCTATACTCGTGTTCCTTGTTCTTTCTGCCCAAATGCATTACCTTGCATTTTTCCACGTTAAACTTCATCTGCCATTTCTCTGCCCATTTCTCTAACTGACACAAGTCGCTCTGAAGTTCCTCGCTATCCTTCTGCGATCTGATTGCCCGGCATAGCTTTAATCCTGAAATCCCAGCCCTGCAGCCCTGAAATCCCAAGATCAAAAAGTAAAATCATCAAAATAAAACATCTCCCTTGTGCAAAAAGCGCCCTCCTCTCTGCCGCCCTGCTCTCTGCCGCCCTTACCTCTCTGCGAGCCCATGGTTTTAACCTGCGGGTTTAAAGCGGGACTGCACTATTATGACGTGTTCTGCTCTGTTCCAATGATTCTCGTGGGGCCAGCGAGTGCAGTCACCCCTCCCCCCCTTCATATTGAACTCAAGCTTGTGCGGCGAGCAGGCGCATGCGCGGATCACATCTACAGGCAAAGAGGACGGTCCGTGCATGCGTCTGGATCACCCTGCAGCGATCTGTGGGGGTCAGTAAGGGGCGTGTGTCCGATCATTTCATTTGCATGAGGACGCTGTAGTGAATCGGTCGCCCGCCAAGATTCGGCCACGGTTCGCCCCGATTGGTGAGCTTTAGTAAAAAAACCTAGGCCTTTGTGTTGTTTCATAGAACCTGTTTACACGTGGCTTCCGGTTCCACTTGCCTCCGTGTTACAGACAGCCCTGATGATCACAGAAACGGTGACGACGGTGTTTCGGAACGGAATCCTCCGATAAAATCCTGGATCAAAGGGAGGACTTTCCCAGCTTGCAGATGGGATTCTGCCTTTTCCAGCACACGCTTGTTGATAAACACAAGCACGCAGTTTCTTCTAATTATCATGATTGTATTAATTCTTTGCAGTGACTGAAGCAAAAGAAGACAACCAATTAATGCTGTCTGACTTCCGTAATCATGTTATTACCCAATTACACATCGTTTTTCTCTTTACTGTAGCATAATAACCAGTGGTTACCCATCAAGGCATAAAAAAGATCCCGATTTACCACGGATTTGATTAGCTCAAATTCTCTCTAACCTTCAAGTGACAAAGATAGAGATCCTTGGCTTTTGACAAATTATAACTAATAAAATCAGAGGCCTGTTTGCAAAGTTACACTGTGCTAATGGTACTAATCTAATCTAATATTTCTGAATCACTCTAATACTATTTAGTTCAAGGTGATTTACATCAAGAAGAAGCCATAATAATTTGATGAGAAAATACAGTTCCTTGGATAAAAAGATAGAAACATAGAAACATAGAAAATGACGGCAGAAAAGGGCCACGGCCCATCTAGTCTGCCACACTAATGGCCCACCCCCTAACTACCTCCATGAAGAGATCCCACATGCCAAATAGAAACATAGAACATGACGGCAGAAAAGGGACACGGCCCATCTAGTCTGCCCACCCTAATGGCCCACCCCCTAACTACCTCCATGAAGAGATCCCTCATGCCAAATAGAAACATAGAACATGACAGCAGAAAAGGGCCACGGCCCATCTAGTCTGCCCACCCTAATGGCCCACCCCCTAACTACCTCCATGAAGAGATCCCTCATGCCAAATAGAAACATAGAACATGACAGCAGAAAAGGGCCTCGGCCCATCTAGTCTGCCCACCCTAATGGCCCACCCCCTAACTACCGCCACGAAGAGATCCCTCATGCCAAATAGAAACATAGAACATGACGGCAGAAAAGGGCCACGGCCCATCTAGTCTGCCCACCCTAATGGCCCACCCCCTAACTACCTCCATGAAGAGATCCCACTGCCAAATAGAAACATAGAACATGACGACAGAAAAGGGCCACGGCCCATCTAGTCTGCCCACACTAATGGCCCACCCCCTAACTACCTCCATGAAGAGATCCCACATGCCAATCCCATCTTTTCTTAAAATCTGGCACGCTGCTGGCCTCGATTACCTGTAGTGGAAGATTATTCCAGCGGTCAACCACCCTTTCGGTGAAGAAATATTTTCTGGTGTCGCCATGAAATTTCCCTCCCCTGATTTTCAACGGATGCCCTCTTGTTGCCGTGGGTCCTTTAAGGAAAAAGAGATCCTCTTCCACCTCGATACGGCTTGTGACATATTTGAACGTCTCGATCATATCTCCCCTCTCTCTCTGCAGTCCTCGAGTGAGTATAGCTGCAGCTTACCCAGCCGTTCCTCATATGGGAGATCCTTGAGTTCTGAGACCATACTTTAACTAAAAGGACAAACTTTACAATCTATCATATAAAAATGTTTTCAACATTCTATGAATTATCCTATGGCACCGTATTGTTTGGCATGTCAATGAGGGCTAAAAGCCAAATATCCTCTAATAACAATAAGCTTCTACTCATTATGACAGGAGTTGCCATACAACAGATTACGAATAATTGGAAAAATTGGGATAGGCTGAATTATAGCTTTTGGTGGAACTCTTTGTGTCACAGATTCAAAATGGAAAGGATAATTGCCATGCAGCAGGGAAAGTTTAAGAAATTTCAGGTTATTTGGGAGCCATTAACAAAATACTGTAAAGATTGAAATTACTGCATAGAATAAATATTACTTATTTCCCTTTTGTTCATACACGTCCGGGGGGAGGGGGGGGAGGGGTAGGTGAGAATATTTCATGAGTTCTTTTGCTTAGGAATAATTGTTGGGTATGAGGGAGGGGAATATTTGATGAGAGTTTGAATTTGATGATATATTAAGTGATGTTAAAGTATAAAATGACTGTATTTTATGTTACACTTTGTGTGAGTTTTAAAAATGAATAAAGATTTATCTAAAAAAACCCCAAAAAAACCCAATAACCATTCTATGAATTTTCCAATAACTAACTTCTGTCCTTATTGGTATAGGTAAATCATTCCAAATAACAATAGCAGCATATGTAAAAAAAAGAATTAAATTGACGTTGAAGACGTATACCTCTAAAATAGAAAAACTGCGATAAAAACGTATTAACTCAATCTATTAGATGAATAATGCAAACGTGAAAAGAACAAAGTCAGATGATCGGAAGCCTCTGCCTCTAGAATATGATGAATCAGCAAAAAGGGCAAACAGAATGCTAGGAATGATAAAGAAGGGGATCACGAACAGATCAGAGAAGGTTATCATGCCGCTGTACCGGGCCATGGTACGCCCTCTCCTGGAGCACTGGTCGCCGTACATGAAGAAGGACACGGTACTACTCGAAAGGGTCCTGAAAGAGGGTTAAGGGGCTGGAGGAGCTGCCATACAGCGAAAGATTAGAGAAACTGGGCCTCTTCTCCCTCGAACAGAGGAGATTGAGAGGGGACATGATCGAAACATTCAAGGTACTGAACGGGATAGACTTAGTAGATAAGGACAGGTTGTTCACCCTCTCCAAGGTAGGGAGAACGAGAGGGCACTCTCTAAAGTTAAAAGGGGATAGATTCCGTACAAACGTAAGGAAGTTCTTCTTCACCCAGAGAGTGGTAGAAAGCTGGAATGCTCTTCCGGAGGCTGTCATAGGGGGAAACTCCCTCCAAGGATTCAAGACAAAGTTAGACAAGTTTCTGCTGAACAAGAACGTGCGCTGGTAGGTCTAGTCTCAGTTAGGGTGCTGGTCTTAGACCAGAGGGCCGCCGTGTGAGCGGACTGATGGACCACTGGTCTGACTCAGCAGTGGCAATTCTTATGTTCTTAATCAGTTTTAAACTTTATACGTTTCTCTATGGGCAGCCAATGAACTACACCCTAAAGCACTACACACGAAAAGTAGCCATTACTGTAAAAATACCACCCTAGCTGCTTTTTGTGGGTAGGATGGGATCCCAGCAGGTAATGGGCAGGTATAGGGCATGGACAAAATAGACTACAAGTGCATGGGGGTATACCAGACGGTGACCCGTCGAAAGCCCACAGGACATTGGCGCGCCAAAATCCCGTGCACAGGACAAATGCGTGCCTCCACTTCCGCCACTTTCAGGCCTTCCTCCTTTGTGCTCTTAGGAGGGTGTGGGGGGGGGGGGGGGAACCCCCCCACTACACTGAAAACTCCTGAAGAGCAAAAACGGGAGGGAGAATTGGAGTTTTCAACGTAGGGGCGGGTGAAGGGTTCCACCTAACCCCCCCAAAGGGGGTCGAGGAGTTCCACACACACCCTCAGAATGCAAACGGGAAGGTCTCAAAGCAGTGGAAGGAGCGTTACTGTAAATAGTTACTTTCCAGCACTGCTTGCTACACGGTACGCTGCGGCATCCTACGGTAACTGCCAAATGTGCATGCACTAAGCATGTGCTAAACAGTATATATATATATATTTTAGAGGGGTCATGTCAGGGGCAAAGAGTGGGTATTCCATTACCATAACCGACTGGCGACTGCCTCATCTGGAGTATTGCGTTCAATTCTGGCCTCCTTATCTCAAGAAAGATATAGTGGCGCTAGAAAAGGTTCAAAGAAGAGCGACCAGGATGGTCAAGGGGATGGAACTCCTCTCGTATGAGGAAAGACTAAAAGGGTTGGGGCTCTTCAGCTTGGAAAAGAGACGGCTGAGGAGAGATAGGATTGAAGGCTACAAAATCCTGAGTGGAGAAGAACGGGTACAAGTGGATCGAGTTTTCACTCCATCAAAAATTACAAAAACTAGGGGACACTCGATGAAGTTAAAGGGAAATACTTTTAAAACCAATAGGAGGAAATAGTTTTTCACTCAGAGAATAGTTAAGCCCTGGGACGTGTTGCCAGAAGTTGTGATAAGAGTGGATAGCGTAGCTGGTTTTAAGAAAGGTTTGGACAAGTTCCTGGAGGAAAAGTCCATAGTCTGTTATTGAGAAAGACATGTGGGAAGCCACTGCTTGCCCTGGATCGGTAGCATAGAATGTTGCTATTCTTTGGGGTTCTGGAATATTGCTACACCTTGGGTTTTGGCCAGGTACTAGTGACCTGGATTGGCCACAGTGAGAATGGGCTACTGGACCATTGGTTTGACCCAGTAATGCTAGTCTTATGTTCTTATGTGCACATTTCTTATCATCAGCTTATCTTAAAACAGAACAGAAAAAAAAAAAAGACTCTCCATATCCCATTGGAGAAAAAAAAAACTGTTCTTCAAAAACCTGAGTAATTGAAGCTCCAAATCAGACCCAAACCCACAAATACAACTAAATCCATTAAACTCAGTTCAAAAAATGCCAAAAGAAACTAACATTAACCCCCACAGATCAACACTCCATCGCTTTTAATTCACTTCATCCAGGAGATTATTTGTTAATCCACATCATGCCTGATAGGGTTTCTGGGCTTCAGATTAAACAGTCACAAAAGTTGGAGCTCTGAGGCTTGAATTTTGATCAGTGAAAATAATTAGTTTTAATCTCGACCCTCCCCACATTGTAACTAAATATTAGCAAACTTCATGTTAAATATTTTTTTTTTGCGTTTCGAAAAACATCCGTCATAAGTAGGGTTACCAGATTTTCCAAACAGAAAAATCCAGACAAACTAGACCCGCCGCCCAAACCCACCCAGTTCCGCCCATCCCTGCCCTGTTATGCACCTGTCCTGCGCCCAATCCCGCCCTAGCTGTGCCCCAGCCCCCTCCCCCACTGCCTGTTTTTGTTGGGCAGGAGGGCATCTGCACATGCACGGATGGCCTCCTCCCCGATGGGGATTTGTTGGTTTTCAAGCACTGGACAAAGTGCCGGGTTTTGAAAAGCCATCCGGACCCCTAGATAGGTCCTCAAAATGAGGACATGTCCAGGGAAATCCAGACTAGAGAGTTGCGCAGGGACAGAAATCCCACCCATCCCCGCCCGGATCCTCTCCGTCCCCACCCGTCCCCGCCCGGATCCTCTCTGTCCCCACCCATCCCCATCAGGATCCTCTCCGTCCCCACCCATCCTCGCAAGGAATTACCTCCATCCTCGCCCGTCCCCAGCAGCAATTACTTCTGACAGGATCATCAATTTCACAGTCTCTTTTGTGTTTGCGCTGCTGTTTTCCTTGTGGAATCTCTTTGGTGAAACCCTTTTTTTGTTTTCTGTTCAGGTAATTCACTTATAAACCCCCTCTTTTAATAAGGCTGACGTGTCCATTATATTATATGGACGAACCCTGCTTCCAAAGCCTTCCATCCCTGTGGGAGTCCCGTGGGTTAGGGGGGATTCCCGCGATCCCCGTTCCCATGCAGACCTCTTATCCAGACCTCTGGTAACCCTAGTCATAAGTCCACCCTAGTCTTGCCAAACCACACCTCTAACTCCCCCTTCAGATTTAGACAAACTACTAATTAACAGCATAGACATAGGCAACAGAACACTGTTTTGTTTGGGGGAGGGGGGCGGGCAAAGGCTCTGCCCTAGCACAGCCTCTCACCAGCTCCAGATTCTCCCATCCACCTTCTCCCAAGACTGTATTTTTAAATCAACAGGCAGCCGCACGGCAACTGCTTGAAGATTTAAAAGTACAGCGTCGGGAGGGGACGGTTAGGTGGAGCCATAACCAACCGGCGACTGCCAGTCTTTGGAGAAATCAGGCCCCTGTGGTCTCCCCCCGTTCTGACCCCCATGAGCATAGATATCCATCTAGAGCACAGGTGTCAAAGTCGGTCCTCGAGGGCCGCAATCCAGTCGGGTTTTCAGGATTTCCCCAATGAATATGCATGAGATCTATTAGCGTACAATGAAAGCAGCGCATGCAAATAGATTTCATGCATATTCATTGGGGAAATCCTGAAAACCCGACTGGATTGCGGCCCTCGAGGACCGACTTTGACACCCCTGATCTAGAGAAAAGGTTTTGGAAAATAGTGAATTGGGAGGGTTTGACGTGAAAAACGTCCATCTGCCCCTTTATGCCACTTTTTGGGATGTTTTTCTTTTTTTGAAAATGAACTCCATATTGTTCTCCAAACATTAGGGAGTTATAGCATTCCAATTCATTTAATGGACATAATGAAGACTTCTACACCATACCGGACATCTATAATGCTAGTTTATGGGCAAATTTTTAAAAGTGCAAAAAAAATCAGTCTTAGGCAGATAGTTCTCTACTGAACCTTTCTTTGCCAGTCCCAGATCACATCAGTTTCAGCTTATCTAATTGTATCATTCATACACTGAATTGCTTTTTGTATTTTTTGATCATGTTTCTCACTTCTTTCATTTGTTCCAGTCAAAATCAATATGTGGAAACAAAGCTTTTTCTCATTGATATTCCTGAAATCCCTCTTGAAATATGAATCTTTATATTTTGCATTATACATAGCTTCTCTTTTCAACCTACTTTATGAGTTGTATTAATCAAAATACAATGCCACACTCCTGGATAGCATCTATTCATTTTGAGAGAAGCCTAGAGAATCGATAGAGAAGGTGGTCTTTTGGCTCTTCTTCACTGTCCTGCTATCTGTCCTCGAAAATGGTTAGAATTGTTCGGAGCTTGGCAAGTAAGACTGCTAAAAAAAAAGATAGAGAAAAGTCATGTCACATGATGTACTGAAGAAGGGAGGAATAACTAAAGAAAAAGATACTGGAAGGAAACCATGATGCAAAGAGTGGGTCCCTGATGAATTTCAGATCAGAAGGTGAACTAGAAAAGGTTCAAAGAAGAGCGACCAAGATGGTCAAGGGGATGGAACTCCTCTCGTATGAGGAAAGACTAAAACGGTTAGGGATCTTCAGCTTGGAAAAGAGACGGCTGAGGGGAGATACGACTGAAGGCTACAAAATCCTGAGTGGAGTAGAACGGGTACAAGTGGATCGATTTTTCACTCTGTCAAAAATGACAAAGACTAGGGGACACTCGATGAAGTTACAGGGAAATAACTTTTAAAACCAATAGGAGGAAATATTTTTTCACTCAAGGAACAGTTAAGCTCTGGAACGTGTTGCCAGAGGTTGTGGTAAGAGCGGATAGCATAGCTGGTTTTAAGAAAGGTTTGGACAAGATCCTGGAGGAAAAGTCCTTAGTTTAATCACAGCTTACTCCTTGACACACTGTCCCACTTGGATTCCGTGAATCTGTCCTCTCCTGTTTTACCTCCTACTTCTCCCAATGAATCTTTAGTATGTGTTGGTGGGCCTTCTTCTGCTGCTACCCCGCAAGTGGTTGGTAAACCCCAGGGTTCTGTCTTAGGACCTCTCCTTTTCTCTCTTTACATCTCTTCCCTCGGTGCCCTGATCTCATCCCGTGGCTTCCAGTATCACCTATATGCTGATGACTCCCAGATCTATCTCTCTACACCTGAAATTTCACCTAAAGTCCAAGAAAATGTCTCTGCCTGTTTGGCTGACATTGCTGCCTCGATGTCCTGTCATCATCTGAAACTAAACATGTCTAAGACTGAGCTGCTCCTCTTTCCTCCATTCTCTGTCTCTGTAAATAATACTGTCATCGTTCCAGTCTCCTCTGCTCACAACCTTGGAGTCATCTTCGATCCCGACCTAAACTAAACTAAACTAAACCTTGGGTTTATAGACCTCTCATTCTCTATACACATCCAACAAACTGCTAAGGTCTGTCACTTCTATCTCTACTACATCACCACAATTTGCCCTTTCCTCTCCGAGCACACTACCCAGACCCTTGTCCACACTCTAGTAACCTCACGCTTAGATTAGAGAGTTGCACGGGGATAGAAATCCCGCCCGTCCCCGTCAGGAGTCTCTCCGTCCCCACCCGTCTCCATCAGGATCCTCTCCGTCCCCGTCAGGAGTCTCTCCGTCCCCACCGGTCTCCATCAGGATCCTCTCCGTCCCCGTCAGGAGTCTCTCCGTCCCCACCCGTCTCCATCAGGATCCTCTCCGTCCCCGTCAGGAGTCTCTCCGTCCCCACCGGTCTCCATCAGGATCCTCTCCGTCCCCGTCAGGAGTCTCTCCGTCCCCACCGGTCTCCATCAGGATCCTCTCCGTCCCCGTCAGGAGTCTCTCCGTCCCCACCCGTCTCCATCAGGATCCTCTCCGTCCCCGTCAGGATCCTCTCCGTCCCCGTCAGGATCCTCTCCGTCCCCACCCATCCCCACAAGGAATTACCTCCATCCCCACCCATCCCCATAAAAAGCAGCAATCACTTCTGACAGGATCATCAATTCCACAGTTTCTTTTGTGTTTGCGCTGCTGTTTTCCTTGTGGAATCTCTTTGGTGGAACCCTTTTTTTGTTTTCTATTCAGGTAATTCACTTATAAACCCCCCTCTTTTATTAAGGCTGACGTGTCCATTATATTATATGGATGAACCCTGCTTCCAAAGCCTTCGATCCCCGTGGGAGTCCCGTTGGCTAGAGGGGAGTCCCCGTGGGACCCCCGCGGGATAGGGGGGGATTCCTGCGGGACCCCTGTGGGACCCGCGGGATTCCCGCGATCCCCGTTCCCGTGCAGACCTCTAGCTTAGATTTCTTCAATCTACCTCGAACTGGTCTCCCACAGTGCCACCTCTCCCCTTTGCAATCTGGGCAAAATTCTGCTGCACGACTCATCTTCTGCCAACCTTGCTGCACTCATGTCACCCTTCTCCTTTGCCTTCGCATCCAGTTCAAGCTCCTATTGCTGACCTACAAGTGTGTTCCTTCTGCTGCCCCTCAATATCTCTCCTCACTTCTCTCTCCATACCCACCTCCCAGAGAACTCTGTTCCTCAGATAAATCACTCTTAGTGTTACCCTTCTCCTCCACTGCCAATTCCAGACTTTGTTCCTTTCATCTAGCTGCCCCCTATGCCTGGAATAAATTACCTGAGTTTATCCACCAACCCCTTCCTTTACCTTGTTTAAAAGCAGACTGAAAACCCACCTTTTTGTTGTAGCCTTCAATCCATAACCCAACTCCCCACTTCCCACCAACCGAGCTAGCAGATTAACTGTTCCCCTTAACTGTATCCATGATATCCTATTTGTCTGTTTAGATTGTAAGCTCTTTCAAGCAGGGACTCTGTACAGTGCTGCATACATCTGGTAGTACTATAGAACTAATTAATTGTAGTAATGTTATTGAGACAGACATGGGGGAAGCCACTGCTTCCCTGAATCGGTAGCATGGAATGTTGCTACTTTTTGGGTTTTTGCCAGGTACTAGTCACCTGGATTAGCCACTGTGAGGACTGACTACTGGGCAAGATGGACCACTGGTCTGACCCAGTAAGGCTCTTTTTTTTTCCAGCACTTAAAGACCCCTGAAGAAGCCGATGATCAGCGAAACGGGTCCCTGTTGGGCAAATTAGACTGCTATTGTGAATGCTTAATCAGTCTTTGAAAGATAAGAAACATAGAAACATAGAAAATGACGGCAGAAAAGGGCCTCGGCCCATCAAGTCTGCCCACTCTAATGACTCACCCCCCCAACTTCACCCCCCAAGAGATCCCACATGCCTATCCCATTTTTTCTTAAAATCTGGCACGCTGCTGGCCTCAGTCACCTGCAGTGAAAGTTCATTCCAATGATCAACCACCCTTTCGGTGAAAAAATACTTCCTGATGTCACCATGAAATTTCACGGCCCTGATTTTCAGCGGGTTTCGAAAAGCTGTCCAGACCCCCAGACATGTCCTCTAAAAAGAAGACATGTCCGGGTAAATCCAGACGTCTGGTAACCCTTCTGATATATGCATAGAAGTTTTACAGTAAGCGTAGAAGGCATAATCGAAAGGAACGTCTAAGTCCGTTTTCGTCTAAGTCGCAAGTCGTCCAAAGTAAAAAAAATTTTTTTTTGAAAATCGTCTAACTATACGTCCTGCTGATCTGATCGTCCAAGTAGTTAAATTGACCTTCTTTATACCACATTTTCGTCCAACTTTTCATCCAAGTCCAAAACGCCTAGAACAAGCCCTTTTGGATGTGGGAGGGGTCTGCAAAATGATGGATTGAACACCCAGACATGGCACCTAAATAGTGGGGTACCTTACAGGGCACTGCTGTGAACTTCACAAAAAGGGTGCCGTGTCTTCTCCTCAATACAGCTCTCTTATAGGTCATGGTGAGCCCCCCAAACCACCTCCAAAATCCCCTAGACCCACTTATCTACCACCCCAATAGCCCTTATGGCTGTAGGAGCCACTTATATGCCAGTAGAAAAGGGTTTTGGGGGTGTATAGGGGAGTGCACATGTTTCAGTATCAATGCAGTGATTAGAATGGCTTATGGGCATGGGTTCTCCTCTCCCTGGGTCCCTATCCCACCCCCAAGATGGCTTAAGACGCCTCTGTGCAGCACGACTAGGCTTTCCTATGCCAGGCTGCCAGGTGATGATGTTCAAGTTGTGATTAATATTTTTATGGGGGGGGGGTCGGTGATCACTGGGGTAGTGTGTGGGGGTCTGTATTATGTGTTTGCAGTGCTTATCTGGTGACTTTAGGTGGGTTTTTGTGAGTTAGACAATGTTTTATATGGTCTAAGCCACAACATCCAGGTTCCGTCGATCCTGTGCTGTATAACTTTCGGTTCTAAATGCTGTACGACTAAGTCTAAGCCTGCCCACGTACCGCCAATATCCCGCCCTCGACACTCCTCCTGACACGCCCCATTTAGTTATGGTCGTTCAGCGGCACTATGAAGGCCTAGGTCATTTAGAAATACGTCCAAAACCCGGTTTTATTATCGGCACTTGGACGTTTTTGACTGATGATCGTTCAAATGCCGACATAGGCCGGTTTTTGGACGTTTTTCTCTTTCGATTATGAGCCCCTTAGCTCTTGTGCACATGTCCATGCAAGCCTGGAAATGAAGCATACATTGACACGGTTCTTCTACACCTTTAAATATATTGGAAGGCTTATATTTAAGTGCAGAAAACAGGAGGCAATGCGTGCTTCCACTTTTGGTTTTGCTCAGACTCGCACACATTCATCTCTCACTACCAACGCTTAGGAACCTGCACAGGCTTCCTTCTGCTTCCAAATAAAATAAAAATTGGCAGATTTTAAAGAACGTTTCATGGGAAATGCTCTCTTCAAACAGCCTAAAGACTGCTCTGAGCTGGCGTTATTTTTTTTTTTCAGGCGGCCATATTGTTTTGTGAACTGTTCTCTGAGCTTTAGGAAATGACTTCATTAACATCCATTTGAGTACATTTGCATGCTATTTGCATATTTGAATGCACATTGTCTCCCATACTAGAGCCCTCTGAGCATTCTCCGCTCACTAACACAGGTGCTAGTCTGGTGCTAGTTCCATAGGATTGCTAGTTCAAATCCCATAGATCCTGATTGCAGGCAGTGGCATGGTTAGGGGGGGCGGGAGGGTGGTCTGCCCCGGTCACCATCTTGGCGAGGGCAGAGACACCTGTCCTCCTCTCCGCCCCCCTGCTCCTTTTCTGCTCCCCCACTGCCGCACGTGCGCGACACTTCCCTTTCCCCATACCTCCGTAATGATCCTGGCGCAAGCAGCAACCCCCAAGCTGCCATCGTACCAGCATTGTCTCTTCCTCTGATGTCACTTCCTGGACCCGCACCTAGGAAGTGATGTCAGAGGAAGAGGCAACGCCGGTGCTACGGTAGCTTGGGGGCTTCTGCTCGCGCCAGGAACGTTACATTGGTATGGGGAAGGGAAGTGGCATGCGCATGTATATGAATATGATAGTCCACATGTGTTGATCCTACCAGATCCAACACAGTCCATATTTCGGCCAACACGCCTTCCTCAGGGGGGTCCAGTTGAATGTAATGGTCTCAGCTAACAAATACGTTTTTGGGCACCACACTGTTTGCATGACAGTCATTTTGAGATTTTGATTAAGATACGCATACTGTTTTTTAGTCTATATTTGTTAGCTGAGACCATTACATCCAGCTGGACCCCCTGAGGAAGGCACGTTCATCGAAACACGGACCGTGTTGGGTCTGGTAGGATCAACACATGTGGACTCTTATATTCATATGTTTTTATTGTGAAGAGTACAAAATACCACTCGCCTATATTGAAACATAAATGTTCAAACTAAGTACAAAAAGTGCTCAGAACCAATCAACTATTAAAAAAAGATCACGCCGGGGTTTTCACCCTAGAGAAAATCTTCACTTGTTCAATCATCGCACTTTACATATTGTACTATATTGATAATTATTCCAACTTCTCAAAGTGTTATAAATATTCAAAAGGTATTTAGTGTACTCATCTTGGGCGTCTAATTGTTCCAGGCTCTTTTTACGCATTTCGCCAGAGAAGGCTTCCTCAGAGTACCCACACAGAAATCTCAAAACAATTGTGATCTGAAAGACATAAAACACTAGTGAACCAACCTGTATAAAAATTCTCTCAATGACACTTACAAAAAACTTTACAGACTACAAAACCTTCAAAAAAGAAACTAAAACCCTACTCTTCAAAAAACACATAAAACCTGTTTAACACGACCAGTTCCTTCCCTAACTCCACCTACCACCTATCTCCACCTTCCCTAACTCCACCCATATCTAATCTAAAATGATTCTAATTACCCAACATGTTGCTCCTTAAGTTCTCGACAATTCTTATGAAATTCTTAAGTTCTCGACAATTCTTATGTAATTCTTAAGTTCTCGACAATTCTTATGAAATTCTTAAGTTCTTGACAATTCTTATGTAATTCTTAAGTTCTCAACAATTCTTATGAAATTCTTAAGTTCTCGACAATTCTTATGTAATTCTTAAGTTCTCAACAATTCTTATGAAATTCTTAAGTTCTTGACAATTCTTATGTAATTCTTAAGTTCTCGACAATTCTTATGAAATTCTTAAGTTCTCGACAATTCTTATGTAATTCTTAAGTTCTCAACAATTCTTATGAAATTCTTAAGTTCTTGACAATTCTTATGTAATTCTTAAGTTCTCGACAATTCTTATGAAATTCTTAAGTTCTCGACAATTCTTATGTAATTCTTAAGTTCTCAACAATTCTTATGAAATTCTTAAGTTCTTGACAATTCTTATGTAATTCTTAAGTTCTCGACAATTCTTATGAAATTCTTAAGTTCTCAACAATTCTTATGAAATTCTTAAGTTCTCGACAATTCTTATGTAATTCTTAAGTTCTCGACAATTCTTATGAAATTCTTAAGTTCTCGACAATTCTTATGAAATTCTTAAGTTCTCGACAATTCTTATGTAATTCTTAAGTTCTCGACAATTCTTATGTAATGTTACAACTCTTGTAACCTCCTGACAACTCTTGTGTAATCCGCCTTGAACCGCAAGGTAATGGCGGAATAGAAATCACTAATGTAGTGTAATGTAATGCTCGCAGCGATACTGGAGTTTACCTAACGTTCTTTCCTACTTGTATCTCTTCACAGAGCCTACTCTGTACTGACGTCCATTTATCCCTGAAGACAGGAAGTGATGTAATACTGGTCAATGAAGGAACGCCCACCATTCAACTTCATGATTCAGTCCATGAGGTTCTACTGCTCCATTTTCCATAACCGGGTTTTGAGATTTCGCCCGCAGTGCATGATTGGAGCTTCCAAAACAACAAACTGTAAATCTTGCTCAGAATGACCCGCCTCCCGCCAGTGTTGCACTAGGGGAGCGGTAAGGTATTTTGTATTAGTTAACGTTTTGCCCACATATTTATTACCACTTTCTCATTTTTTTTATTTGGTTTATTGTGAAGCTTGACAAATAAATCACCATTCAGAACATCTTCATCCAGTCTTTTTTTTTTCGTTTTCATCGCTTGGTTTCTGGAAGTAACCATGCCTTTGAAAGTTGTCTGAAATAAAGGTAGAATTTGAAAAAAGGGAGAGCGAGAAACTCTGGAATGCATGGAGATGAAGACTCATGGCACCGGGCTCTGTTCCAATCACTCATGGAAGCCCTCAGGAACACGAGGAAAATTCTAGCCCAAATGAAAAAAAATGACCACATCTTTTATTAATAAAAACAAGCCAAGGCACTTGTCTGGCCATAAAAAATATTGGCTCGTTAGAGTATTTCATGGCAAAACAAATCTACCAAGAAAAATTCAGTGCTTGCAAAGGAGTGCAAATTGGGTTTGTCTTGTGTTAATTAGGACTCTAGTGAGAGGCCTTAACTTGAAGGCAGGAAGATGAATGAAACACCTAGACTGCCAGAGTAAATTTAATAATCCAGGGAAGAGAAAATGGCAACAAAAAAAAAAAAAAAAAAGCCTCTTAATTGCAAACAGAGGAATGGCTTAACTAGCAACGACACTACCGGTGCTGAAAGAATTACTGATGGTGTTTATAAAAGGTGTATCACAGTGGGCATTGCCTCGAAAATAACGAGAGAGAAAAAGAAGAAAGAACCGATTACTCCTGCATATGCTAAGAGAGAACATGATATCCACAGGAAGAATTCAGACGCTGCTCATGCTGTCCAAACAGAAACATGAACCTTCTATTCTCTATACTGCTCTCCCCGGGGAGCTCCGAACAGTTTACATTACACTTCTCCCTCCCTATTCGCAGGGGTGAGGGGCAGAGCCGGTCCACGAATAGAGAAAAATAACTTTTGGCTGGCTGGTGGTCTAGCGGTGACGTGGGGCAGGAGCGATCTTCCTTCACTCCTGCCCCGTGCAGAGCCATGCTGCTGATTCTCCTAGGACAAGCAGGATGAGTCAGCCACATATGGTTGTGTGGCTGACTATCCTGCTGTCCACGGAGAACCTACGTTACAGGTAAGTAACTACACTTTCTCCTAGGACAAGCAGGATGAGTCAGCCACATATGGTTGTGTGGCTGACTATCCTGCTGTCCACGGAGAACCTACGTTACAGGTAAGTAACTAAACTTTCTCCTAGGACAAGCAGGATGAGTCAGCCACATATGGTTGTGTGGCTGACTATCCTGCTGTCCACGGAGAACCTACGTTACAGGTAAGTAACTACACTTTCTCCTAGGACAAGCAGGATGAGTCAGCCACATATGGTTGTGTGGCTGACTATCCTGCTGTCCACGGAGAACCTACGTTACAGGTAAGTAACTACACTTTCTCCTAGTCAAGCAGGATGAGTCAGCCACATATGGTTGTGTGGCTGACTATCCTGCTGTCCACGGAGAACCTACGTTACAGGTAAGTAACTACACTTTCTCCTAGTCAAGCAGGATGAGTCAGCCACATATGGTTGTGTGGCTGACTATCCTGCTGTCCACAGAGAACCTACGTTACAGGTAAGTAACTACACTTTCTCCTAGGACAAGCAGGATGAGTCAGCCACATATGTTTGTGTGGCTGACTATCCTGCTGTCCACGGAGAACCTATGTTACAGGTAAGTAACTACACTTTCTCCTAGGACAAGCAGGATGAGTCAGCCACATATGGTTGTGTGGCTGACTATCCTGCTGTCCACGGAGAACCTACGTTACAGGTAAGTAACTACACTTTCTCCTAGTCAAGCAGGATGAGTCAGCCACATATGGTTGTGTGGCTGACTATCCTGCTGTCCACGGAGAACCTACGTTACAGGTAAGTAACTATACTTTCTCCTAGGACAAGCAGGATGAGTCAGCCACATATGGTTGTGTGGCTGACTATCCTGCTGTCCACGGAGAACCTACGTTACAGGTAAGTAACTACACTTTCTCCTAGGACAAGCAGGATGAGTCAGCCACATATGGTTGTGTGGCTGACTATCCTGCTGTCCACGGAGAACCTACGTTACAGGTAAGTAA
Organism: Geotrypetes seraphini; assembly: GCF_902459505.1. Lineage (NCBI taxonomy): Eukaryota > Metazoa > Chordata > Amphibia > Gymnophiona > Dermophiidae > Geotrypetes > Geotrypetes seraphini. The sequence continues at coordinate 19,499,322 of NC_047085.1, forward strand.
CTACACTTTCTCCTAGTCAAGCAGGATGAGTCAGCCACATATGGTTGTGTGGCTGACTATCCTGCTGTCCACGGAGAACCTACGTTACAGGTAAGTAACTACACTGTTCCTGTGGTCTCACGAGATTACAACAGGAACCCCCAGAGCAGTAGCTGATTTTTGTCGCCAAAAGCCGACGCCGCTCTTGGAGAATGGCTCGGCGGTGCTTAACAATCCATCAGAGCACTCGTTTCAACATTCAAGAGCCCACTTGCATGGCAGTGTCGGAGACGGCTAGAAAGCTCGCTAAAGACCGCCCTCAGCTGTTTTGGTAATCTGCTGCTAAAATGCATGCAGGCTAAACCATCTGCAACCAGTTTAGCGACCATGTTAAGGTTTTGCAAATCTGGCCCTAGTTAGCTTAGCAGGGTTTAAAAAAAAGCTTGAACAATTTCCTAAGAGAAAAAAGTCCATAAGCCATTATTAAGATGGACTTAGGAAAATCCAACGTTTACTCCTCGGACAAGCAATATAAAATCTGCTTTGCTCTTTTGGGATTTTGTCAGGTATGTAGACCCGGATTGGTCCCTCTTGAAAACAGGATATTGCTTCAGTCTGTCCCAGTATACAATACTTATGTTCTTATTTTTTTACACATACGTATCAACTGAATATCAGCATTTATACCAAGGGAAAATCATTTTATTACTACTACTACTATTATTAATTATTTCTATAGTGTTACCAGACATACGCAGCGCTGTATAGAGTCACAAAGAAGAAAACAGTCCGTGCTTGAAAGATCTTACAATCTAAATAGCCAAGACAGACAAACAGGATGTCATGGATATAGTTAAGGGGAAAGGTTAATCTGCTGGTTGGGTTGGAGGACAAAGGCGAGTACAGGACAATCAAGCCATTGTGACATCACTGATGACATTGGCTCTTATTGGTGGAATGAGGCATTATGACATCACAAGCTCAGCTCTGCTTCCCAAAGACAGAAACTCTTCACACTACTACCACTATGAATTATTACTATAGCACTACCAGACGTTCATAACGCTGTACAGAGTCACAAAGAAGACAGTCCCTACTCGAAAGAGCTTACAATCTAAACAGGCAAGACAGACAAACCGGATGTCATGGATATAGTTAAGGGGAACGGTTAATCTGCTGGTTGGGTTGGAGGGCAGAGGGGAGTACAGGACAATCAAGCCATTGTGACATCACTGATGAGGTTGGTTCTGATTGATGGAATGAGGCATTGTGGCATCACAATCTCAGCTCTGGAATGTTGCTATGAGGGGGTGCTGAAAAGTTCTCAGCTCAACCAAAACGAGAACGACGTGGATATGGTTCAGTCAATGATCTAAAATAATAACAAAGCATAAAATTTTGTTTCTGCAAATTGGCACTGAAGGAAATAAGATAAGCACTCTTTTCAGCCGCAGTGGCAAAATAACGCTCAATTTAGGAAATTGTTTGTTTGGGCTGAGAACTTTTCAGCACCCTCTCGTACATACATTAAAAACCAACCCCAACACATTGGTACAAAATGCAAAAATAAAATCAAAATATGATTTTTAAATGATGTTTATATATTTAAAAGGAAAGACAGATGATAAACATGCAATAGTGTTTATAAATAATCACTACAGTGGGAAAATCAACTTAGGGCTCCTTTTACGAAGCCGCGTTTACGGTTTTAGCGCACGCAGCATTTTACCGCGCGCTAAACCCGCGCTACACCGCTGGAATCTGACGCCAGCTCAATACTGGTGTCAAGGTCTAGCGCGGGCGGCAATTTAGCGCACGCTAAGCCACGCGTTAAAGCCCTAACGCGGCTTAGTAAAAGGAGCCCTAAAGATAAGCTTGTAGTATATATTACTATATCGCAAAACAAATAAAGCTTTTTGTTCTTTTACATAAATATATTTCCTTCAGATAAATTTATAACATTATTAAATTAATTATGGGCGCCTATTACGAAGGCGCGCTAGGGTTTTAACGTGCAGAATTGCGGGCGCTACATTGCTGCGTGCGCTAGACCTCAATGCCAGCATTGAGCTGGCGTTAGTTCTAGATGCGTAGGGCGCAGTAATTTCCTGCGTGCGCTAAAAACACTAGTAAAAGGAGCCCTATGATGAATAAAGTGCACTTCAAAGACATCTATGTGCATTAATAACATTTTTTTTTAAAAACCCTTCTATCTAAAAATTTTATCTAAAATCATTGTATAAATGTCCATATAAATGTTCATTATATTTAGACGTTCCGATATCACTCCGCAGTCCCGCTCTTCTTCTGTGATCACTTCGTCAACGATATTTTCAGTGACTTGCGTTCTTGGTGCACTCTCAAGTATTTCTACGCTTTTTTTTCAAATCCTGGCACTGTGGGGTCCTTTTATCAAGCTGCGGTAGGGGGGGTTTAACACGCGTAATACCGTGCGTTAAACCACCTGCCGCGCTAGCTGCTAACGCCTGCATTGAGCAGACGTTAGTTTTTTAGCCGACCGCGGAGGTTAGCGCGTGCTAACCCCGCTAGCGCGGCTTGATAAAAAGACCCCTGTGTTTTGCTATTGTGCGTCATCAGAAGCTAACATTGAAGGATGCTCTTAAAACTTTCAAATACCTATAAATACATTAACAAAAATATTCTAATATAACTTCACACATATCATTATGATATCTATTTACAATAAATTCTTACCATTAAGTCACATAATACTAATCACAGTTGTCAGGAGCAGGTATGAAACAATTTTCATTCATCACATAAGAATAGCCTTACTGGGTCAGACCAATGGTCCATCAAGCCCAGTAAGCTGTTCTCATGGTAGCCAATCCAGGTCCCTAGTACCTGGCCAAAACCCAAGGAGAAGCAACATTCTAGCATCTCAAAGAATAGCAAGATTCCTTAACCCCAAATAGTGGTAACATTCCATTCAGAACCCCAAGGAGTAGCAAGATTCCGGAATCCCCAGAGTAGCAACATTCCATGCTACCGATCCAGGGCAAGCAGTGGCTTCTCCCATGTCATTCTCAATAACAGACTATAGACTTTTCCTCCAGGAACTTGTCCAAACGCTCTCCGCTCTTACCACAACCTCTGGCAACGCGTTCCAGAGCTTAACTATTCTCCGAGTGAAAAAATATTTCCTCCTATTGGTTTTTAAAGTATTTCCGTGTAACTTAATCGAGTGTCCCCTAGTCTTTGTCATTTTTGACGGAGCGAAAAATCGATCCACTTGTACCTGTTCCATTCAGGATTTTCTAGACTTCAATCCTAACTCCCCTCAGCCGTCTCTTTTCCAAGCTGAAGAGCCCCAACCCTTTTAGTCTTTCCTCATACGAGAGGAGTTCCATCCCCTTTATCATCTCGGTCGCTCCTGTTCCATACTCGGGAAATGGATATTGATGCCAGTGTTATCACGCCTCTATTTGAACCTTGTGAACAAACTCATTGCTTATCCCTGTGCCTAATTGTCTCTCAACTATCTAAGTACAATTGCATTGAGTTCCACTCTACCGCTCTATTCAAACCTCTTGGTTCAATAGTATTCCATTGATAAATTAGGCGCTGTTCCTTTTGCAAATTTCATAAATATTGCCTCCCCCTGTTAAATTGACTTGAATACTATAACCTCCCCCCCCCCATTTACAAAATCGTAGCGTGTTTTTTAGAGCCTGCCATAGAATTCCTATGAGCGTTGGAACCGTTACCGCTGCAGCTGGTGCTAAAAAGGGGTAAAATTTAATTCGTGAATTATACGATTTTCCTCCCACCAATGAAACACCACAGGCGCCTTTACTTTCCCTGTTCTCCAATTTCCGAGATGCTGCGCAATGCGCAATTTCAATTTTCTTTCAGTTTCCCCAATGTACCACTTCTTGCAAGGACATTGAATTCCATGTACGAGTTGACTAGTCTCACAATCAGGGTATGATTTATATAAAATGCTCTACCATCTTTCGGATTTATGACTTTCTGTGCTTCCTTAGCATGTTTTACAATAAACACAATGATTATTTGAAAGTGGACCTAGAACGCAAGCCACTGAAAATATCGTTGAAGAAGTGATTTAAGTGAAAATAGTATGTGATCACGGAAGAAGAGCAGGACTGCGGAGTGACATCGGAACGGATAAATATAATGAACATTTATACAATGATTTTAGATACATTTTCAGATAGAAGGGGGTTTCTAATGTTATTCATGCAAATAGATGTCTATGACGTGTACTTTTATTCAACATAATTAATTTAATAAATAGTATGTTATAAGAAGATATATTTATGTAGAAGGACACAAAGCTTCAATTGTTTTGTGATTTATTATTTATACAGCACGTTTCACATACAGTCTTAGTGCACACTTATTTGAGAAATGAGGTAACAATGTCAGATGGGTTCTTTTTTTTATTATTAATCTTTATTCATTTTTAAAGCCCACAATAAGTGTAACATATAATACAATCATTTTTACTTTAACATCACTTAATATAGCATCAAATTCTAACTCTCTTCAAATATTCCCCCTCCCTTATACCCAACAATTATTCATAAGCAAAAGAAATCCTGAAATATTCCCACCCCACCCTGGACATGTATTAATAAAAGGGGAAAAAGTAATATTCATTCAATGCAGTAATTTCAATCTTTACAGTATCTTGTTAATGGCTCCCAAATAACCTGAAATTTCTTAAAATTTCCCTGCTGCATGGCAATTATCCTTTCCATTTTGATTATGTGACACAAAGAGTTACCCAAAAAGCTATAATTCAGCCTATCCCAATTTTTCCAATTATTCGTAATCTGTTGTATGGCAACCCTTGTCATAATGAGTAGAAGCCTATTGTTATTAGAGGATATTTGGCTTTTTGCCCTCATTGGCATGCCAAACAATACAATGTCATAGGATAAAGCCACCGGATTATCTAACAAATTATTTATTTGACCCCATATTGATTTCCAAAAAGCAAGTATTAATGGACAATACAATAACAAATGATCTAATGTCCCAGCTTCAAGATGACATTGCCAGCATCTATTAGATTTAGAACTATCTAACTTCTTTAAACGAACCGGGGTCCAAAATGCTCTATGTAACAGAAAAAACCAAGTTTGTCTCATAGATGCAGACACTGCACATCTCATCCTCCAAGCCCAAATACATGGCCATTGAGATGCAGTAATTTGATGCTTGATCTCAATGCTCCAAATGTCCCAGGAAGTCCACCTGAAAGCATAAGAGCGGCAAACTATACTGATTACTGAGATTTTTCCATTCAGGGAACCCAACCTGAATGGCCTGCTTCAACTGCCACCATCTATAATTTTGTGATTTATTAAGACCAAATTTGTCTTGCAATTGTGAAAAATCAAGATGGGTTCTATTTATGAGATACAACAATTTGTTAACTAAAACGGAATGTGTCTGGAAAATGAAATGATAGAAAGATGGGGTTTGTTGCATTTCAATAAGCATCTTCTTGATTACTTAGCCAGCTGAATAACTCAATTTCTAAGATACTAAACTTATCTAAGGTGGTTTGTCATTCCACAAAATCTTAACGAGTAATCTAAACAGTATAAGCAACAAAGTTCATGATCTGCAAGCCCTGATGTTAGAGGCAGATCTGGATATTGTCGCTATCACAGAGACATAGTTCAGTGAATCCCATGGATGGGATGCAAACATACCAAGATATAATCTTTTTAGGATGGACAAAGATGGTCAAAAAGGTGGAAGAGTAGCTCCCTATGTAAAGATCGATATCCAAGCGACTGAAATGCAAGGGACCTGGGGAGAGGAAAAAGCGATATGGATCGCTCTGAAAAGAGGATCTTGGTGAGAGGGAGAATTAGAAGGCCTTGAGCATGCGCAGATGCATGCTCAAGGCCCGGCAGAGGCAGGAAGATCTTCAAGCGGCACCGGCACATCCTGTGAGCTAGGTGCCGGTGCCAGATGGGGAGGTAAGTTCAAGTTGTTCGGGAGGGTGCCGGTTCGTGTGGGGGGGGTGCTGGTTCAAGCGGGAGGGGGGGCTATGCGAGCGGGGCGGAGCGATGCCGGTTCTCGGGGGGGGGGGGGGTGCTCGCAAATCGAGTCAACACTTGGTTTGTGAGACAAGTTTTGCGAGAATGTTTTGCTCGTCTTGCAAAACACTCGCAAACCAGGTTACTCACAAACCAAGGTTTGACTGTATTTGGTTTACGAGCAATTTGGTTTATGAGCATGTTTCTGGAACAAATTATGCTCGTAAACCAAATTGCTCATATATCAAAGCGAGATTTCCCATAGGAAATAAGGGAAACTCGCTTTGATTCGTTCTACCTCCTCCTTCCCCCGAGGCTACCAGCGCTGCTCCATCATGCCCTCCTCCCCGCTCAAACCAGCATTGCACCTCCCTGCGAATGCACCCCCACGAGAACCGCATCACACCCCCGTGCTGGAAGCGGCATCCGCCCGCCCTCCTTCCCAAACAAGCTCCTTCCTTAGCAACAGCAGCAGATGAATCCAGAGACCAAAGGGATAGCACACATCTACCAGCAGGCGGAGATAGAGAAACTGATTAACAGGTGGTCCTATTGGCTGGCACTCCTCCTGTATCTTCAGTTTGCTCCATCTCCCAGCAGGTGATAGTCGCTATTCAACTAGCTCCTGAATTCTGGCTGTGACTGGATAGTTATTTTCTCCTGTTGAGGTTTCTCTTCAGTGAGACAGGGGTGTCCGGCTGAACGGTGCTGGCTTTAAGGGTTACACCTGGACCCTCCCCAGGTCCCTGCCTCACCTTCCCTCCAATGCTAGAGGGTCTGACTGGGTCTCAATTTTTCTGCTTTCTCTTCTCTGTATATAAAAAAAAAAAAAAAAAGGGAGGCCACAGTTGCTACATTCTGCCCTGTTAGTGCTGCACAATCAGCTCTTACTGGCTTCAACCGGCCCTAACAACAAGCTTGTGAGTATGAATGTGTTTTTTACTGTTGTTTGAACTTCAGGTTCTCTTTGGGAGTCTTAGTACTGTGGGTTCGGTCATCATATGTTTAAGGAATGGATATTTTATTGAGGCTAAGTTTTATGACTAGAAATCCGTTGAGGGAGCCGGGACTTTCCCGCTCTTTGCATGCACGTGCTTGGTTTCTTTGTTGGTTACAGCGCGGCAGTAGCGGTGCGATTTCATGCTCGCACTTGTTCTCCTCGTTGGGTTTCAGTGCAGCAGTAGTAGTCCTGTTTATTATGAGGCTCTCTTTCGTCGGTGTTTGTCGCAGCCATGTGCAGCTGATTGTGCAGATGCTGATTTATAGCAGCGCGCATGAGATGGAACATGTTTTTTCCGGCGCTGTGGGAAGCAGCACACTGTTCTTCTAGTTATTCCTCGAGTCTGATTTTCTTTCTATTCAGGCCACAGCAGGGTAAATTTTGCGGGGCCACGTGTCATTGAGAATCAGGCTCGCGCTTGGGTCTCCGGCGATGGCGGGAGAGCTGCAGCATTCCGGTAGTTTATTTCCAGCTGACTTTGGTCAGGGTATGCCGGGGCTTCTCTCCTTTCCGGTTCAGGCCAGTTGTACGTGTTTCACCAGATTTGGGACAAGCTTGGGCAGATTTATATGTCTATGTCTGTGTTCCTGCTGTATTCCCTTGAAGGAAGCTGCTAGTTTAATCGGACTCTGGGGTTAGCACTCAAGGGGATTACCAGAGAGACTCTGGCCTGTGCTAGGTCACCCAGTCTCAGTTTGTCTCCGGACTGGGTCAATATACGGCAAATCACGGCACAGTGAGATCAGCAGTAAGATAGTGCCCTGTATTTCACACGGGTATCTCATTGTCTCTCTTGGGGTCCCTACAGATTGAGCCTTTGTCTGTTGGTAACTGTCCTTCTTATTTGGGCCTCTGTGCTGCGCTGCATGTGTCTGTTAGTGGCATAGGATATATATGCCTAAAGGTAATACAAACAGTTTCCAAGTTCGGGCTGTCTCTATGGGCATAATGACACTTCGCATCTTCCTGCGGCCAGGATTCTCTTTCTCTCTTTCTGAGGGGGCCTGGACTTCAGATTTCCATGCTTATCACACTGGTTTCGCCTGTCTCCATCTTCTCATGGCACATGCTAGACGGACCCCCCGACCAGACAGGAAGGGCTGTGCAGCTCCTTCTAACCAGGAGCCAGTTACCTATTCTATCAAACCCGTGAAGGAGCACGCGCTGTGTGGCTGTTAGCCTCATCCCTGAAGCTCTCATTAGCGATGTGAGCTTTGTCTGATACTTGTTAGGATGCTGTTGTTTTCCACGGGGAGGTAGATGCAACATCTTGATTGCGTCTAGTACGTATTCACTTTAAAGGACATACGTATTTCGCTCACGTTGCATGGAGTTAGTACTGTTTTCATGGTTCCAGTATACTCCTCTTTACATTGTGAACCTTGATTTTTCCTAGGAGAATTTCTTTCTTCTTACAGATCTTACAGTTCTCATTCTGCCGTTCCCTGACCTTCTGCACTTCATTCTGAGGGGATCTTGACTTCTTCCAATTACTCTTCAGGCTTTCTCATGAGGGGGAAGATGCTATAATGTCAGATCAGGGGGCTGTGAACATTTTTCAGGATGCTTGCAACTTTGCATCCTCCTCAGGTTTCCGGTTCGTTCTTGGAGTCTCTATGTTTTGTGTTTCCCTTTAAGTGTTACTGGTCCTCAGGGCAGTTCTTGTAGTTCTTCAGGAACTAAGGAACGTTGTTCCACTTACTGCATGGTGCCCAAGATGGGGGCATTGGGCAGGCTGGATCCCATTCTGCTGAATTAGTTTCTCAGGGTTACACATTTCTGCAGAAAAACTGGGAGAATATTTACATTTTCACTATGGACTCTGAATCGGCACTAGGCTTGCTTGCCTCTCTTGGAGAAGTGCTTTCAGGTTTGGCACATGCCATTTTGCCTACCCAAAGCTTCACGAACATTTTAGAAAATGTGGGCAGTGGTACCATTTTGGTACTACCAGGCGATTCACCTACTTTCTTCTTGACTGACTGATTCGGACGTCTTCCAGTCGGGGCATTTGACTGACACAAAAAGGGTGGTTTCTTTTCCTCAGTTCTTTGGATGTGAATTTTCGAATTTGCACAGTGCTCTTTTCTCCTGTACTATTTATAGGTATATTGGGGAGATGTGTTTCTTCCCAGAGACTAGGGCGATGGGTCACAGTATCAGGTTTGCATTCTTCTTCGGTCACCATGACCAAGAGTATGGGATTCTGTATAGGTTCTAGGATCCATGTTGCTGACTCTACTGGGAACTTCGGCTTGCTTTCCCATTATAACGCTACAGCGGTCGCTTTTGTTCCGGTGGTTCCCGGTAACTCAGGGATCCAATTATTTGATAGGCTCCTCAAGCATCGCTCTGTATGATTTGGTGGCTCAGCGAGACTTCTCTTTTCAAAAGCATGCCTCGGTCTTTGCTGGACTAGCTCATGGTCACCAAACATCCCGGGCTGTCCGGTTGGGGGGCTCGGTGCCTTCCATCCTCAGCTCCGGGAGTCTGGTCTTAAGAGGCGACTCAGTACTTGTTCATTCTTCTACTCTGGAGCATGATCAGGCTACCGTTTCTGGAGCTTCAGACCATTCTTCTGGAATGATGCTGAAGGTCTTTTCAGTCAGTATTATGATAGGGGTATTTCTCTACAGCCTGGGCAGTAGGTGATGTACTCAGTTGGTGGCTAAAGTTGTGGTTCTACTTCAATGGGTGGACCCTCATCTTCCTCTTCTGTTGGCAGAACATTTTATGTCAGGAAAAGAGTTTAGATAGACTTTCTCTCTGCAAAATCTGAGCATGGCCCATTTATTGTATGTTACAGTGTACAGCGCTGTGTACGCTCTAATAGTGAAATCTTCTACATCCTGGATATTGAGAATTTTGGCTCAGGCGTTCCAGCTCTTTGTATGGAAATGAGATCTCCTGGAACTAGACCTCATGGCCTCGTCTCGGAATTCTAAGCTTCCTAGCTTCTTTGGCGGGCACAGGGAGTGGGAGTCAGAGGGGGTAGCAGCGTGGCTTCTTTCTCGCCTCTGGTTTCTCTTTTTTCAGTATTTTCCCCTGGTTGATGATGGCTTGGATTTGCCATCTCAAGCTCTCTTTCAGGGCACAGTATTTATAGAATCTTTGGATTGGCTGCTCCGTCCTTGCTATGCGGATCTGATGAGTCTTTCGACAGCCGGACTGTTGAGTTTCCTGGTATCTCTGGATTTGCTCACCTAGGGTCCGATCAACATGGAAATTCGTACTACTTTGGTATTGCGACCTAGCTTTTGAAAAGTCATGGCTGACGTGTAAGGGTTATGCGAAGCAGGTTGTTTCTTCTCTTATCCAGGCGATACAGACGTCTTCACCTGTGGCTTCTGCTTCCTTTTGGAGGTTTTTCCCTTTCTTGGGTACTTCTCAACATTTGCACCCTTCCAGAGTTCTTTTTTTGGCACAAGTGTATTGCCAAGGGCTTAGCGTTCAATTCCCTTCAGCTTCAAGTGCCATTCTTAGCTTGTTACAAGGGCTAGGTATATTGCTCTTCAATTACTTCTCATCTTCATATAGTTCAGTTCCTAAATGTACACCTCTTAGAAAGCCCTGTCCGGAGTACAGTCTTAAGGTACTTCTTCGCAGTTTACCGAAGGCTTCATTTCATCCTTGTTCTTTTTCACTAAGAGGGTGGTGGATACATGGAACGCGCTACCGGAGGATGTGATAAGCAGGAGCACGCTACAGGGCTTCAAAGAGGGTCTGGACAGGTACCTGGAGGACAAAGGGATTGAGGGGTACAGATAGGAGTAGAGGTAGGTATTAGGGATAGGATTAGAGGATTAGAGGCAGTTACAAAATTAGTCAGGGACACTGTTCAGGCAATTAGGCCTGATGGACCTCTGGTCTGCCCCAGCGGAGGCAACTTCTTATGTTCTTATGTCTTTTGAGACTCTAAAAGGCTGTGCTGTTGAACACAGGGTTTCTTGTGGCCATGGCTTCAGCTTGGCGGTTTTCTGAGTTGCAGGCCTTGTTTGGCGGGGATTCCTCTTTCTGATTTACAAAATCTGGGGTGTCAGTTCGGACGGTACCACAATTTCTTTCTAAGGAGGCGTCATCCTTTCTTTTATAGAACACACACTTGAAAGGCGAATATTACTACTTGGAACTATGATCTCACTAGAAGAAAAGAAGAAAAACTAGTTCCAAATTATTTGATTCTGATCTTCTTTCACCAATCACCATTCTAATCTCTGTACTGCATTTCATAAACCGTGCTTACACCACAGGCCTCAGAAACACCCCTCCTCCGTCCCATAGCGGCCAATTTTTTAACGGGGAGAATTGAGCGTAAACTCCTCGTTGGTCGGGGTTCAAATTCATATTAGTTCTGTGCTTACATTTATTCATATACTCTTTTATCCACTTTTATAGTGTTCTTCTTTAGAATATGTTGCTTGTACTTATCTTTTTAAGTGCTTATAGCTCATGTCCATCTTAAGAGTACGGGATCAAGGCCAGGACATTACATTTTAAGAGTGCAGAACACGTACAGATTTATTCACCTCAGTTTAAAAACCATGCTGGCTTTCGTTTGGCTTTCCTTCTCCCTTTTTAAATATTCAGTTTGTTCATTCATATGTACGAAGGGCCGCTGAAAAGTTCTCAGCCCAGCCAAGGAGAGAAAGATGTGGAGCCATGAAACCTACAAGTTATTCCAGACTTTTCTTGATGCTTTTCGTTTCAATAAGGCAAATGCATCTAGCAAATGGGCACCAGTATAGGGAAACCAAGCCATTGTGACGTCACCGACGAGGTTGGCTCTTAGGCATTGGTGGAATGAGGCACTATGACATCACAATACCAGGGTCCCCTGAAAAGTTCTCAGCCTAACCAAGAAGAGAAAGATGTGGAGCCAGGAAACACAAGTTATTCCACACTTTTCTTGACAATTTTTTAAATGAAATAAATTGATGATTCCACCCATGCTTCTTCCCAATGCACTCATACTTGAATCACATAAAAATGTCTAGGGGGAGGGGCTTGTGTTTGGGGTCTTTGCTGGTTGGGTAGGGTTGGGGAGATGGGGGGGGGGTGATTGCTGTTTTGTTTTATCTCCTAACCACAAATGTATTGTTGGCTGCTGGTTCTTTTGATTTTGTTCTATTCTTTGGTGTCTGTTAAAAATGTATGGCTTCTTGTTGTCACTGTGTGTTCTTTTGCCTCTGTAACTTGGGGTGGGGGGGTGTTGTATTTTTTTAAATAGGTCTTTCACATGCATAAAACTAAGTAGACACTTGAACATAAAATTACTCCCCTAATTTTGTTTTTCGTAGCCTGAAATGTTTAGATAGTTCCGAGTCTAATAGATGCTGGCATTGTCATCTTGAAGTTGGGATGTTGCATCATTTACTATACTATTGTCCCTTGATACTAAGGGGTCCTTTTATCAAGGTGCGGTAGGTTAGCGCGTGATGAAATCTCCGACGCACTAACCCCTGTAGCGCGCCTTTGTAAAAGGACCCCTAAAATTCTGGAGATCAATTTGGGATCAAGTTAATAATTTATTAGAGAATTCAGTGGCACTATCGTATGATACCATTTTATTTGGAATATCCATGAAGGCAAAAAGTCAAATTTCTAATAAGTTTGTTGTGCTGTAATGTTAATATTTTATGTAAATGCATCATCTCTTGTGCACAATTATAGTTTTAAAAATGAATAAAGAAGTTAAAAAATTAAAAAAAAGAAATGTTTAGCTACTGACCAAAACCAATGGAGGCATCTACTGACACTTTTAAATCCTGATTGAAAAAAGTGTAACTTACTTTTTTAGATAGCGAATGCAAAGTAAACTATAGAAAACTAGTATTTTAGCCCATTACATTAACGGGTGCTAGAATATATGTCTGTGTGTCTTTATTTCTGTCTCTCTCTCCCTCCCGCTGTCTGCTTCTCTCTCCCTAGCCCCCTTTGTCTGTCTGTCTTTCTGTGTCTCTCCCTGCCCCTGTGTCTCTCTTCTTTTCTTTATATCTGTCTCTCTCCCTGCCTCCTATGCAGCAGCATTTCTCTCCCACTACTTCCCTGTGCAGCAGCAGCGTTTCCCTTACCCCCCCCCTTTCCGTTCCTGCAGTCTGGCCGGCTCCCTTAGTCCCTTACCGCCCCCTTCCCTTCAAGCGGTCCCGACTAACCTTACGATTCCAGCAGCATCTGCAGCACTCTACACACCGCTGCTTCGGGGCCTGAATTGTAATGCTTTTTGGTGTAAGTCTATATAATAAAAAATAACTTTTCAGTAGAAGGTCCCAAAGCAGCGTGTGTAGAGTGCTGCAGACGCTGCTTGAATCGGAAGGTTTCAGGACCCGCAGCCCTTGCCGGACCCGAAGCGAGCTCTGGGTTTTTTGTTTTTTTTTTATGCGGGCCCAGCCGGAGCACGAGGAGAAGCCTGGGAGGCAGAAATTAAAGTCTGTTCCGGCCCCCGCTGACGTCGCCCTGGCCAGTTCACATCCTTCAGACTGCAAGAGCCGCCACGTCCAACAGACTCCGCGCCGCCGCACGCATGCGCACTCCTACCTGCGGGTCCCTACAGCTCACGGAAAATGGGAGCATGCAGGTGGGAGTGCACATGCGCGCTTAGGGCTTTATTATATTAGATGAACTAATGGGAAGACTGGATGGACTGTTCAGGTCGTTATCTGCCGTCATTTACTATGTTACTATGAAGTAGGATTGATTATTGGACCAAGCCTAACCATTCCCTATTGCATTGGTTCACCAACCCTCTCTGCCAAATAGTTGTCTGTCTGAACAATTTCTAAACCATTTACCTCTAATTATATCAGGTTTCTCTTTCCCAATTAATCCCCTGGCAATTAAAATCTCCCATTATGGAAGCCTGCCCAGGATAACTGGTTTCCCCCCCTCACTATCAGTTTGTCTTTAATTTTCCTCTCAGCTCTTTGGTGGTTTATAGGATAATCAACTAGAGCTGTGTTTTATCTGCACTCATCCTGCACTACAGGCTTTTATTAAGGGTAAGTCCGCAAATTTTAGGCTAATTTCTGAATGTAAGACAGCTAGTGATACTTATGTCTTTACTAGTCTTATAGCCCGTTACATTAACGGGTGCTAGAATATATGTGTTTGTGTCTGTCTTTATTTTTTTGTTCTCTCTCCTTAGCCGCTTTCTGTATTTCTGTATTTCTGTCTTTTTTTTTTTTTTTCCTTGGCTGTCCACTACCACCCTGCTCCCCCTGTCCATTCTCCCTTCCTTTTACCTCCCCTGTGTCCTCCACCACCCCATCACTGCTCACCTTATCCAGCAGAAGCCCTTCTCCCTTTGTTTTACCTCCCCCTGTCCATCATCACCTCCTTCCTGCTCCCCCTGTCCAGCAGTAGGCCTGTCTTCATTTTTCTGCCCCCCCCTGTTCATCAGCACCTCTTTCCCTGTCCATCAACCCCTTTTCTGCTCCTCCATTTCCGTGTGCTGCAGCATTTCCCTGTGCAGTATTTTCCTCCCCCCCATACCTTCCTCCTTAACTCCATGCCCTACTTATGTTAAAATGCTTTCCGGGTTTGCAGCCGCCGCGGCCGACATCCACCTCGGGGGGGAGGGAGAGAGAGAGCTTCGCGCGCATGCGCACTCCTATCTGCGGTGCCCTACAGCTCACAGAAAACCGGCGTACGCAGATGGGAGTGCGCATGCATGGCCTAGCATTTTATTATATTAGATGGAAAGATTGATGTTTGTCCCTCTCCCCTCCACACACACCAGTAACATTTGTGTTTAGAGTCATATATACGTTAAGGCCACAATGCTATGAACAACGTCTAAAACATAGGTCTCCAGGCATGGTACATGGGCTTGTCGTGCCACTGGGGCTCGCACGTCTCTAAGAAGCTGAAAGCTATGCTGTCGGTAGTTTCACTACCATCAGGGCCTCCCAAGGCAGACAGGTTTCAGCGGAAATGTCAGACTACTGATGTACTACCCATCTGGGCAGTAGCGGATGGGCAGTGTTGAACGTGGAGAATCACATTTGATGTGATAACGGCAACAACATCGAATTTATACTGCGATGCCAAAAGGCTTAGTAATCTACTTGAAAGGTAATAATATAGAACAAAATATTTTCCAGAGAAGATAAAATGGTGAAATTAGAGGGCATAATCCAAGGTTGCAGGGAGGAAGACGCAGGAGCAATGTTAGGAAATTCTTTTTCACGGAGAGGGTGGTAGATGCCTGGAATGCCCTTCCGAGGGAAGTGGTGGAGAGGAAAACGGTGAAGGAATTCAAAAAAGCTTGGGATAAACATAGAGGATCTCTAATTAGAAAACGAAGGATGTAAATTAAAGAACCAAGGCTGGTACTGGACAGACTTGGTGTGGGATGGGCTGGGGACTTGGTGTGGGATGGGCTGGGGAGGGCATCAATGGGAACTCCACTAACTTGGAACATGAGGATGTTACTGAGCAGACTTTATGGTAGATATCCTGCAAACAGGATGGTTGGATAGGCTGGAGAGAGCTTGGATGGCATTTGGAGCCTAGGACAATGCCAGGTGGACTTTGCAGTCTGCTTTCCAGGCGTATCAAAGAAGAGACAAGTTAATTTAATCATGAATTTTTAATGGATGGACCGTTCAGGTCTTTATCTGCCGTCATTTACTATGTTACTTCTGTATTCTGCCATGAAAACTCGATGATGTTCATGAAGTCACTAAGACTCGAACGCAAGTTGATGGCACCTAACAGCAACAAAACATAGGTGCTGAGGAATATGGCGCTTAGTGGATGTCAATCATGAGTTATAGAATCACACCTAGTGGCGTCTAAGTTTGGCTTGGGCACCAGTAGGCATCCAAACCTTAGGCAATATGACCAGTCAGACTCTGTGCCTGACATGTTCCCAGTTAAAAACGTCAGGAGAGGCAGAACTAAGGCTAGGAGAGTTGTTCCCAAGCCCCGTAAAGCCCAGCAGCCTAGATTCCCGGATTACACTAGGGAGAATCTGACTGAAGATGAGTTTCTTTCTGACCACTCAGGAGTAGAGGAAATGCAAGGTTGATCTCCAAACCAGTTAACATTAGGTTTAGGCAAAATGCCCCTGTAAGAAAGTCTTGCACTTACTCAAACATCCACAGGGGGAGCCCAAGGGAGCCTCAGGTTAGTGCAGGCCTACAGGGAGCAGGGCGGGGCTCACACACTGAAAAGTCAGCAGTGTTTCCTCCAGAGTTAGAGAGGAAAAGGAGAAGGAATGGTTCTCTCTCCATTGCTCAGCAGCCAGCCAGACCAGAGCAACCTAATAATCTGGAGCTCATGGAGGTAGATGAGATAGCTCCAAGCCGGAAGCTGAAGCCCTACCTCAAGAGGAACAAATGGAGGTTTTTGAACAGGTATTTCCAGAACCTGAAGCTATGGAAATAGGTGTTGCCTGTAAGGCCTAATGACTTTAAAGCTGTGTTTGTTTTTTGTTGGAAGTTCCCAAGACAAGCCACTGCTCTAAAGTTTTTTTTTTTCTCTTTGCTGTTGTGGGGTCTAGAATGAACAATGTGATGAATTGCCAGGACTTGTGTTGTAACAGTGACTGAGGCTGAAATAATTTTTTTTGCTGCATGGGCTCACAGCACTGCTGAGGCCCAATACAAAGCCCCAGGCGAGGGCAGTTCCATAAAGACTGTTGCTGGAGCTCTCACAGTTTTGTTTTTGCCTTTTTGCCTTGTGAGATTATATTTTTGTTTTGAATGAAGGAATTCAGTGGAACTGAGGATTGTATGTGGGGAGAAGTTTGTCAAGACCTTGGGCGGGATTCTTTGAAAGCTTTATTAAGCAGTGAAAGGTAAACTTGACAATTCTCCTGCCTCAGCTCAGGAGCAGAGCTGAAGGCTTCCTGAACATTTTCTTTTGGTATTTGTATTTTAAAAGATATGCAGGCCTGATTAGAGGGCCAAAGTAAGGCCTAGGCCCAGGTGAGGCCTAGTTCCTGCAGTCTGTGCTGGATTGCTAGGGCACAGAGACATTAGTATTTCCTGAACGGCTGACCAGGATTTTTGTGACAAGTTTTTGATCACTTTTGTTTGCCATTCTGTTTGAACTGTTGTGAAATAAAAATAACCATAATCTTGCAAGGAGTGTAAGCACAGCATTTTGTGTGAGACTGGTTTCCAGATTCTTTTTAAATTTTGTTTGATACCTTGCCTGTAGGGCTGGTCTTTAAATTGAGCAGCGCGTCCGGAGCATTGATCCTGTGGTCCACTAGGGGCGCTATCCGCCTAACCAGGGCCCAGTGGCCAAAGAGCCTCTTATTTATGTCAGGGTTTTCTTGGCCTAAATACTACTACTACTGCTACCTATCATTGTTTTAGTGCTACCAGGCTTGCGTACTATTGTACACCAAAACATGGAAGAGACAGCCTATGCTTGAAAGACCTTACAGCCTAGTTATGGCAGATGAACTGGAGCAAAAGGTGTATCTATACACAGTGCTCAGGTGGGGGAATTCCAAACGGAATGATAAGAGAGATACCGGTGCCTAAGTGCAAGCCCAAGATCTGCCCATGACCACAGCCACTTTCTGTTAGGTACCTTGGACTAGGCGCCTTGGCTAGCTGAACGTGGTAGGCCGAAATAGGCACCTAGAAAGCAATTAATTTTAATTTAAGCCAATTATTAAGCCAATTAAGCTTTATAAATAATTACGTTAGGTACCGAGATCGGTAGGTACGCCAATCTAGGCTCTTAACTTTAGGTGTCTTATATAGAATTTGGGCCCAGATTTCCAGTGTGGGTTAGGGAGTCTAAATGGATCCTGATCAGTACATATTTTTATTCATATAGATAAAGGGATGCAAGCCCGTGTCTACAGTAAGTGGAATCTGTCCTGTGTGTAATTTCCTGTTTTATTTTTACAGTCCTTTGTTGAAATACAGAATATGAAACGATTTACCGTATTTTCACGCATATAACGCGCGCGTTATACAAGATTTTACCAATTGAGCATAACCATGCACGTTATATGCGTGAGCGCATTATACAATTGTTTTCTGTCTTGCTGGCGCCCTCCTCCATCTTCCTGCAGCGTTCGCTGAAAGCCGCAGCAGCAGCTGGGAAGCGTTCCCTCTGACTTTGTGACGTCAGAGGAACACTTCTGGGTCAGCCGCAAGAGGCACATAGGATCCGCTGCCCGCGGCTTTCAGTGAACGATGCAGGAAGATGGAGAAGGGCGCCAGCAAGATAGAAAACACCGCATCACAATAGAATAGGCATTACAATAGAAAACCTGGGAAACAAAATTGCTTCATTGGTAATTTCCCTGCTGGCGGTATTTGCTGATATTTCTTGTGAAGTCATTTTGCATACAAAGCAACAGTTAGATAAATAGGACTTAAACGCCGGCATGGATTATTAAAGTTCAATGAGGAGCATGCGCGTCATACGCGTGGGCGCGCTATACCAAAATTTTCTTATATAAATTCCTTGTTCCCACGTGCTATACCCGTGTGCGCGTTATATGCGTGAAAATACGGTAATTGCTCCAAGATCTATAAACCTTATCCATCATAGGCATGGAGATGTAGAACAACAGGCTAGGAGCCATGGAACAACTACTGTGAAATTGAAATGGAATGGAACCTCTCCAATGTAGATAACAAATCAAAAATATAGGTTCCACATGCAATTGTGTCAGTTTGAACAAGAGGAAAAGACCTCAGAAGCCTGCACCATATAGAATATTCAATTCAAACAATGGTTTTTTAGCAGGACAGGTTCTCTATCATTGGTCTCAAAAACCTCTTATAACCGATTAACAAAAACTTAACATTTGTGTATTAAACACATTACTTATAATCGGTAGTGAATTGCACTTATCTGAATCAGTGATAAGAGCCCGACGGGACCCGTTTCGCCAGGGTATTGGCTTCGTCGGGGGACTTTTTTTTGATAGTGCATTCAGTCTGAACTTGCTAGTACATCAAAAAAAAAGTCCCCCGACCAAGCCAATACCCTGGCGAAACGGGTTCCGTCGGGCTCTTATCACTGAACACATAAGCAATGACTCCGCTGGGTCAGACCTGAGGTCCATCGCGCCCAGCAGTCCGCTCACGCGGCGGCCCAACAGGTCCAGGACCTGTGCAGTAATCCTCTATCTAATCTAATCTAATCTAATCTAATCCTTAGGTTTGTATACCGCATCATCTCCACGTTCGTAGAGCTCGACGCGGTTTACAGTAGGAGAAATAGGAAGGAACTACAACAGAAGGTTAGAGGAAGAAGTGTGAAGAAAATTTAAAGGACTTGGGATGCCAAGATATAAGAGTTTCCTTGATTCCTAAGTTGAAGGGAGACTTACATTTTTTGAGAAAAGCCAGGTTTTCAGATGTTTGCGGAAAACTTGGAGAGAGCTCAAGTTCCGAAGAGGGGAGGTAAGGTTGTTCCAGAGCTCAGTGATTTTGAAGTGGAGGGAGGTCCCTAGCTTTCCTGTGTGGGAAATGCCTTTTAGCGAGGGGAAGGATAGTTTTAATTTGTGGGAGGATCTGATGGTATTAGGGTTTGAGGAATTCCAAGAAAGAGGGATAAAGGGAGGGAGGAGACCATATAGGATTTTGAAAGTTAAACAGGCGCATTTATAGTGGACCCTGGCGATTATCGGAAGCCAGTGGAGCTTGGCCAGGAGCGGGGAGACATGGTCAAATTTACTTTTAGCGAAGATGAGCTTGGCCGCGGCATTCTGAATCCGTTGGAGTCTGTGGAGGTTTTTCTTAGTTAGGCTTAAATAGATAGAGTTGCAATAGTCCAATCTGGAGAGGATGATGGATTGGACAAGGAGGGTAAAATGTTTTTGATGGAAGCAGGATCTAACTTTCCTCAGCATGTGAAGGCTGAAAAAGCATTTTTTTACCAAGGATTGGAGGTGGTCATTGAAGGACAATGTGGAATCAATGATGATGCCCAAGACATTGCTCGAGAACTCAAGCTGCAGAGAGGAGCCAGAGGGTAGTGGGATGGAGGTGGATAGGTGATCTAGTTTTGGACCGAGCCAAAGAAGTCTTGTTTTGGACTCATTCAATTTCATTTGCACAGTGTGGGCCCAGGATTGTAGGTTCATTATACAAGAGGATATGTTCTTATCTATCTATACCCCTCTATCCCCTTTTCCAGCAGGAAATTGTCCAATCCTTTCTTAAACCCCAGTACCGTACTTTGCCCTATTACGTCCTCTGGAAGCGCATTCCAGGTGTCCACCACACGTTGGGTAAAGAAGAACTTCCTAGCATTCGTTTTGAATCTGTCCCCTTTCAACTTTTCCAAATGCCCTCTTGTTCTTTTATTTTTCGAAAGTTTGAAGAATCTTTCCCTCTCCACTCTCTCTCTCTGCCCTTCATGATCTTGTAAGAAAATAAAATAAAATAAGGATAATTTGGCGACCTACCTGTAAGATTGATTAGGGTCTAAAGGTTTAGTAATTGGTAAGTTATGCTGTCTATGTATTGAATGCGTCCTTATACAGAAAGCTTTTTAAGGGACGCTTGAATTTTTCTAAGGAAGGTTCATTACGTAGGGGCAGTGGTAAATTGTTCCAAAGCTGGGGGTGCTATGACCGAGAAAATGGTAGATCTCCTGGTCTCTATTATTTTTAGAGAAGGAAATAAATGTCGTTGTGTTGATCTGAGTGCCATAAGTGGAGAATACGGTATCAAAAGACGATCCAGAAATATCGGCGCATGTGATTGTTGAATTTTAAAAGTTAACACTATGATTTTAAAAGTTATTTTATGTGTGATTGGTAGCCAATGTGCAGCTTGTAAATGGGCGTGACTAAATGTTAGTCATACATACGGGCGCTAAGCGTGATTCTATATATGGTGAGTGCCTTTTACGAAATTGCACTCACACCATTCTGATCGATGCCAATTTTTTTAGGTACCGTATATAGATTCGGGGGAGGGGGGATGCAAAATCCCTTTAAACTAAACTAAACCTTAGGTTTGTATACCGCATCATCTCTACATTCGCAAAGCTTGACACGGTTAACAGGAGTTAGGGTAGAAAGGAACTCCAGAGGAGGGAAGGATGAAGAGGAAATTTAGAGGACTAGAATAATCAGAGAGGGAGGAAGAGTTACATTTTTGAGAATAACCAGGTTTTCAGATGTTTACGGAAGAATTGGAGGGAGCTCAGATTCCTAAGAGGGGAGGTAAGGTTTTTTCCAGAGCTCAGTGATTCTAAAAGGGAGGGAGGAACCTAGTTTTCCTACAAGGGAGACGCCTTTTAGAGAGGGAAAGGAGAGTTTCAGTTTTTGGGTGGATCTGGTGGAATTGGGGTTAGAGGAATTCCAAGAAAGAGGAATAAAAGGGGGGGGGGGGGAGGATGCCGTGTAGGATCTTGAAAGTAAGGCAGGCACATTTGGAGTGGACTCTGGAGATTATCGGGAGCCAGTGGAGCTTGGACAAAAGCGGTGAGACGTGGTCGAATTTGCTTTTTGCGAAGATAAGCTTAGCAGCGGCATTCTGAAGCCGCTGGAGTCTTTGAAGGTTTTTCTTTGTTAGGCTTAGGTAGATAGAGTTGCAGTAGTCCAGTCTGGAAAGGATGGTGGATTGGACAAGGACGGCAAAGTGTTTTTGATGGAAACAGGTTCTCACTTTCCTCAGCATGTGAAGGTTGAAGAAACATTTTTTTATTAGGGAGTTGAGGTGATCGTTGAAGGAAAGTGTAGAGTCAATGATTACTCCCCAAATTTTACTTAAGTATTCAAGATACAGGGTGGGGCCAGAGGACAGAGGGATGGAGGTGGGCATCTTCTCTCCTGCTACAATGCTGTAGACTTTCATCTCCAACTTTACTCTCAAAATCTCATGATCAGTTATCCATCACGTTGATGAAACTTTGGATATGATTTAATGTGACTGATGTGGTTTGTGGCTCCAAACCAAAAGGAATAACAGTTAAAAAGCACAGTTTTTGTGAATTAAATTCGAATCCATTTCCAATAAACATTCATAATCCAGTGATGCTAGACCAGTTGTTAAAATCGTTACACTAATGGAGACTGCCAAATTAGCACAGGCACCTCCATTCAGTGTTTACTGTAGATAAACAGGGTAATTTTCAAGACCACTTTAAGCATCCCCCAATACCATTTGCTAGCATTTCACAGGAAGTTCAGCAAACAAAACAGGGAGAAATTATTACAAGGAATGGGAAAAGAAGACCAGTCACCATTTACCTCAAAAATGTGCCCTAAATTGAACATTCAAGGGTCTTATGGGACACTGCAAGGCCACCCACACATCACACATACACCCACATTCTGAAAAAATAGAAGACACTGAAAAAATGTGGAGAAAAAGCCTCAGTTAAGCTTCATATGGCTAAAAAATACTTCCACTTATGTGTCTTCACTATATCAAAAACAGTGGTGAAAAAATGAGGCACAATAGCAGCCCCCCCAAAAAATACCTCACATTCAGCACGCCAAAATCTCATATACAAACATTGTGTGAAAAAAGTCCAGAGGCACAGTCAGAAATATTGCAACTTGAGCAAGGAAAAAAGAAAAACTTAGCTGTCCACGAAGTCCCAGCTGTCTCCAATCAGGCTTACTCCCAAGCCTCACTACCCAGGCCTCGTGGGTAAACAGCCAGACCAGTACAGTCAATAAAAGAAGACAGAGTTCAGAAGGCACGTATTGAAAGCGTTGGTGTATATTGTTGAGCTGTTCAGAGGGCCGTAAGATCAGCTGTACCACTAGAGGTCAGCATCGCTCCCTCTAAGCTGAGAAGGAGTTCTCCAACTAGGGTTACCATATGTTTTTTTTCCAGGAAACCCCAGACATACAACCTCGCCCTGTTCTGCCCTAGCCCCGCCTACTTCTGCTTCCAGACCCGCCCAGTTCCACCTACAACCCTGCCCCTATAAAGCTTCCTCTCTTCTTCAAGACGAACTCCAGTCACGTCTGGAGGACCTGGAGCACGCATGGATGCGTATGACATCATCCGCGCCTGGTCAGAGCTCTCCAGATGCGGCTGGAGCTCATCGGGGCTTTCCATAACCCAGACAAATACATAAGAACAAATATAAGGGGGTGCTTGAAAACCCCTCCCAAAAAACAACCTCCTAAATTCTGAACATGATTTTGCCACTGTAGCTGAAAAGAATGTTATATTATTTTGTTAAATGCCAATTTGCAGAAACAAAATTCTACATTGTGACATTGTTTCAGATCATTAATTGAACCATATCTATGTCATTCTCTTCTTGGTGGAGCTGAGATCTTTTCAGCACCCCCCTCGTAGCAACATTCCAGAGCTGAGATTGTGATGTCATGATACCTCATTCCACCAATAAGAGTCAACCTCATCAGTGATGTCACAATGGCTTGATTGTCCTATACTTGGCTCACTTTTATTACGTACAAAGTTCTCATCCCAACCAACCAACTTTCTATATTCTGAGCGTCATTTTGCCACTGTAGCTGAAAAGTGTTATCTTATTTCGTTAGGTGCCAATTAGCAGAAACGAAATTCTATATTTTGACATTTTCATATCATTGATTGAACCCTATCCATGTCATTCTCTTCTTGGCTGGGCTGAGAACTTTTCAGCACCCCTTCATACATAGATTAAAAACAAACCCCCAAAACAGTGGTACATAATACAAAAATCTGATTACAAATAATGATTATATATTTAAAATGAGAGATGATATGTAATATCATTATTTAAGATAAGCTTCCAATATTTATTAGTATATCTTGTACATAAATATATCTTCTTCGGATCAATTTATAACATACTATTTATTAAGGCATCCTTTTACTAAGGCACGCTAACTGATTAAGTGTACGCTAATCAATTTAGTTCACATTAATTGATTTAGTACACGCTAAAGATTAGCGTGCCCTAAATGCTACGGTGCCCATAGAATATAATGGCCACCTTAGCATTCAGCGTGTGCTAAATCGATTATCGCGCCTTAGCGAAAGGACCCCTAAATTATTTATTGTGAATAAAAGTACACTTCATAGACATCTATGTGCGTGAATAACATTAGAAATCCCCTTCTATCTAAAAATGTTATCTTAAATCACTGGGCTCCTTTTACTAAGGTGCGCTAGCGTTTTTAGCGCGCACAGGAAATTACCGCGCGCTACGCTTCTAGAACTGACGCCAGCTCAATGCTGGCGTTGAGGTGTAGCGGGCGCGGCAATATAGCGCGCGCGAATCCATGCGGCGTGGTAAAAGGAGCCCATTGTATAAATGTCCATTTAAATGTTCACTGTGTTTAGACGTTCCGATGCCACTCCAAAGTTCTGCTCTTCTTCCGTGATCAAATACTATTTTCATGATTTGGAAAATTTCCTAAAAGTTCGAAGGCCATTATTAAGATGGGCTTGGGAAAATCCACTGCTTATTTCTAGGCTAAGTAGCATAAAAATCTGTTTTACTCTTTGGGATCTTGTCAGGTGCTTATGACATGGGTTGCCCACTGTTGGGAACAGGATACTGGCAGGACAGGATTAATTCTTTGAGGGCCCCCTAGGCACACAAGTACACTGGGTCCCCCTGGCTATGCCCCGCCCCCATTTATCTGTTTTCTTCCTTACCTCTTTATTTCCACTTGTATTTCTTTTTTAAAAAAAATCAAAACAAAGATTAGTATGCCAGTGCACAGTTTTTCTTCTATGCAACCCCCAAACATCTTTGAACAAATCCCCCTTCCTTCCCTTCCCACCTACTTACCCAGGAATTTAACTCTGAACCTTTTCCATGCATATATGAAAGTGTTCAAATATTTGTAAAGCAGTAATACTATCCGAAATAAGTCTATATTAATAACCAAGTTTACAACGCTTCTCAACTGCCTCACTCTGCATCAACCAACTGTAACCCATATGTGTGGATAAACAACCAAATCTGTAACTCCTCTAGTGCGTTCCACTCCATGCATGTTAATTTGCAACGAAACAACAAGGCAAGCAGTCCACCAAAGAATCCAACGTGAAACAAAAGAAGATTGGCAGAAAATAAAGAGATTCAAACCAGGTTAATTCAAGGTGCTCCCAGGAACCATGCCTGATGCATTTCGCCAAACAAGGTTAGTCAACGCTAACAAAAAAAACACGTCTTTCATACAAACAGAACACAGAAAACACCTTCGCCTAGTAGGAATAAGTAATCACAAACTAACCTCTCCTCCCTCCGACGTCACTTACCTCTTCCTGAGCAGAGCTGGCAGACGCAGTCATCACGGGACCTTGCAACAACTCTTTGCATCTGCCGGTCCACCCCCTTCGACGTCACTTATTCAGGTTGGTTGATGGTGATGCCGGGGGAGGATGGTGTTGTCGATCTCCTGGAGGGGAGGCCTAGCGCTGCTGATCTTTCCCGGGGGGGGGGGGGGGCAGCGCTGCCGATCTTTCCTGGGGGGGCCCAGCATTGCCAAGGGAAAAACAAACAAACAAACCGAGTCCTCTGTTTCATCAGGTCCCCCTGACAACTTTGGGCCCTAGGCACATGCCTACTTGGCCTATTAGTTAATTCTGCCCTGGATACTGGGATTGATGGCCCTTCAGTCTGTCCCAGTATGGCAGGGGTGTCAAAGTCCCTCCTCAAGGGCCGCAATCCAGTCAGGTTATTAGAATGTCCCCAATGAATATGCATGAGCTCTATTAGCATACAATGAAAGAAGTGCATGCAAATAGATCTCATGCATATTCATTGGGGAAATCCTGAAAACCCGACTGGATTGCGGCCCCCAAGGAGGTACTTTGACACCCCTGCAGTATGGCAGTGCTTATGGTGCTGCCTGATTTAAACCCTTTCGAATAGCAGCTCATTGATTTGAATGGACCAGAATAATCCAAATAATTCTACATGTTGATTCACGTGAACCAATATGCTTTCACTGAAACATGTGCTATGCATTCTCTAGCACGGGGGCAGGCAATTCCGGTCCTCGAGAGCCGGAGCCAGGTCAGGTTTTCAGGATATCCACAATGAATATGTATGAGATGGATCTGCATGCACTGCCTGCTTGAGATGCAAATCTATCTCATGCATATTCATTCTGGATATCCTGAAAACCTGACCTGGCTCCGGCTCTCGAGGACCAGAATTGCCTACCCCTGCTCTAGCCCAGGGGTAGGGAACTCCGGTCCTCGAGAGCCGTATTCCAGTCGGGTTTTCAGGATTTCCCCAATGAATATGCATTAAAAGCAGTGCATGTAAGTAGATCTCACGCATATTCATTGAGGAAATCCTGAAAACCTGACCTGGCTCCGGCTCTCGAGGACCGGAGTTCCCTACCCCTGCTCTAGCCTAAGCAAGCTGTCTGCTGAAAAATACCAGAACCTTAGGAAAAACTACCGGCTAGATAAGTATCAGACATTGAAAAATGTACTATAACCAGTGAGAAATCTTATCACGATCATTCTTCATGATGATGCACGCTTGAAATATATCCGCACGCTCTTGTGGGAAAAGAGGTCTTCTCTCGGTATTATATTGCTGAGAATTTCGTCAGCACGGAGAGCAGCATAGATAACCTCTCAAGAGCTTTCACGTTTTGACTGGATTAATCCATTGTTAGATATACATCTTTGCTACCTAGCGCGTCCTTAGTGGACTCTGCACTTATGCTGAGGGGGAAAAAAAAAGCAAGTGTTTTTCAATGATCACCTGGAAACGAGAGCCTTTGAGAGTAGAGTCAATTTGTAGTGAAGAACCTTTGGACATGCATCCTTATTTGTTAGGTGATTCAGGCCAAGGAAAGCGGAGCAAAGCTCACTGCTCAACCAAAGGCTCCTTGTAGCAGACTGAATAATGTGATGAAGCGAGACCAGGGTTATTATCTCAGGAAGCCCTGCTTGAAGTGACAGAAGGGAAGAGCTACAGCGTCCGGAGAAGACAGCGGATGATATTTTTCATCTGCTGGATGAGGCTCTTGCCCGATGTGTTAAGGGACGGCATTGCGTGTTGCTCACTGGTTTGTAGTTTGTCGTTATGGCTGATGAGAGGGAAAAATAAAGTTAAGGAATAGCGGTTTTTAGCGCACGCCGGCCCCCGCTGAATGCTCTTGCGCTGCTCCCGATTCTTCTATTAAACTGCACTAGAAGTTTCTAGCGCGGGGGAGCCGTGCTGAATGGCCCGTGCTGCTCCCGACGCTCATAGAGTTCCTATGAGCGTCGGGAGCAGTGCGGGCTCTTCAGCACAGCTCTTTAATCATACCGGGTTTTGGCCGTATTTCTAAACGACCTAGGCCTACATAGTGCCGCTGAATGACCAAAGCTAAACGGGGCGTTTCGGCAGGAGTGTCGAGGGCAGGAGTTGGGCAGGACGTGGGCCGGCTTAGACTTAGTCGTTATAACCGAAAGTTATACAGCCCACGATCGACGGAACTTAGACGTTGTGACTTAGACCATGTAAAACATGGTCTAAGTTACACAAATCCACCTAAAGTCACCAGAAAAGCACTGCAAACACATAGAACAGACCCCCACACACTACCCCAGTGATCCCCGACCCCAACCCCATAAAAATCGTAATCACACCTTTAAAATTCAGCCTTCAGACCATCATCACTTGGCCGCCTGGCATAGGAAAGCCTAGTTGTCCAGCACAGAGGCGGCTTAAGCCGTCTCGGGGTGGTTTAGGGACTCATGGAGAGGAGGACCCATGCCCATAAGCCCCTGTAATCACTGCATTGATACTTAAACATGTGCACTCCCCTGTACACCCCCAAAACCCTTTTTTACTGGCATATAAGTGGCTCCTGCAGCCATGAGGGCTATTGGGGTGGTATAGAAAGTGGGTCTAGGGGATTCTGGATGTGGTTGGGGGGGCTCACCATAACCTATAAGGGAGCTGTAGTGAGGAGAAGACATGGCATCCTTTTTGTGAAGTTCACAGCAGTGCCCTGTAAGGTACCCCACTATTTAGGTACCATGTCTGTGGGTGTTCAGTCCATCACTTTACAGACCTCTCCCATGTCCAACAGGGCTTGCTCTAGGCATTTTTGACTTGGACGAAAAGTTGGGCGAAAATGTGGTATAAAGATGGACGATTTAGCGACTTGGACGATCAGATCGGCAGGACGTATAATTAGACAATTTTCGAAAAGGAAAAAAATTTGGACTTATTTTTCAAAAATGTGTCCTAGGCTGTTTTTTTACTTTGGACGACTTGCGACTTAGACTCAAACGGACTTAGACGTCCCTTTCGATTATGCCCCTCTATGAGTGTTGGGAGCAGCGCAGAGCATTCAGCGTGCCGGCCTGCGCTAAAAACCGTTATTGCGGTTTTGTAAAAGTGGGGAAGGGAATGACAATGTGAATAACAAAATATACTGTAATACGTAATCCTGTTATATTCAGGTGGGAAAAAAACATTCAGCCAGGGGAATTTACTGGACCATCCTCCCATGTTTTATGATTATGAGTTGTTGTTTTGTTTTTTTAATTATACAATAGAAAACCATTTTTAAAAGAGCCAAATCTTTCTTTAATAGAATAATGTTTACTATTTACTTTTTGTGTTTCACATTAGAATAGATCAGGGGTAGGGAACTCCAGTCCTCAAGAGCCGTGTTCCAGTCGGGTTTTCAGGATTTCCCCAATGAATATGCATGAGATCTATTTGCATGCACTGCTTTCAATGCATATTCATTGGGGAAATCCTGAAAACCCGACTGGAATATGGCTCTCGAGGACCGGAGTTCCCTACCCCTGGAATAGATTATTATGAGAGATTCCTTGCCGGGTTTTCCAGGAACCCTGCACATTCACCCAATCAGCACACATAACCCACTTTAGAAGGTGCATCAAATGTTTTATCGAGACATCTACCTGAGCCTATTCCCTCATAGGCTCAGGAAAGGCAAAGATATACTTTTAACTTTTATATCCTGTGACTGTACACTTTAGGCAGTTAAAGCCATATAATGTTCAGTCTAGCAGCCTCAGCTTTTGGTCAATTTCCCCAGTTCTCTCAGGTTTAAAGCACCATAACTCTGATTCCTAGTTCACTTGTTAAATAGTCCAAACCAGAACATTTTCTCCAGCAACAGTCTCAACTGGCTTCAGCTCAGCTGCCACACCCTAAACACCGGACAGTAACCTTTAAACCAGCAGGTTCAATTAACAGAGGTCTTGGATTAGAAGCTCATCTCTCTAGTGTTTTCCTGGATGGGTTCTCGGCTAGTTTTCTCATTCCTGTCCTCCCCAGGACTTGAATGCAGCCATGGCTAGGGAAGGTTTCTCTACTTCGGGATCCTTGCACTCTGGAACCTCTCTCCAACGATTCTCCTTTGTGGCAGATAAACACTTCCCTGCTGAACCCCGCCCCCTGACTCAGTAGGCTTACCTTGTTAAGGTACCTCAGCATCAAGCTGTAATGCCCAATGTGGTCTGGGTCATGTAGTCCGCTCAGTCTTGGGCTAGCAGCCCCTGCTGTCTGGAGCATTAGAGGAAGATAACCCCTTCCACAATTATTCTATATATTACTTTTCCTTTCAGAATTTCTAATTTACATGCAAGAGACATTGATGTTAAAATTGGTAGTTTCCATCATTGGATTGTCCTTGAGTTGTGGAAGGATTGTGTGATTTGAGAGACAGATACGTGTCCAGCATGTCTAATACCAGCCCTGTAGTTTCCAAGTTTATTATATAATTTGATTAATCGCCTATTCCAAGTTCTAGGTGATGTACAATTGCTAAAATAGCCAAATATGGGTAACAGATCACACAGACATAAATCTAAACAAATTAAAATGACAAATACAAGCATTCCTATACAAAGTTTAAATCAATTAAATTAAGTGACTTATACATACGATATCAAAATAAAAGGGAAAATTATTAAGGGATTGCAATCAGTGTTTAATTCAATAAATTTAAGGTAAAAACATTAGGAGGGGAAACAAATATAGTTTGTAAAAAAATATTCGATAAAAAGAAACAAAAGCATTATGTTTATTCACTAAAAGCATCTTTAAAGAGAAAACTCTTAAGTATGGTCTTAAATTTGTCCAAATTCTTTTCCTCTCTTATATATAATGGGAGGTCATTCCAGGACTGAGGAGCGGTTATAGTTTGAAAGAAATACCATTTTTTAATAGGACAGAAAGACATAGACGGTCGACGCAAGTAGGAGGGAGGGGATTCACATCTGTGGTAGACGGTAGTATCCAGTTGTCAGAGGTTATAAGTCGAATGCATCTTTGAATAGAAAGGACTTTAAGTTTGATTTGAATCTTTCGAGGTTGGATTCTTCCTGAAGGTTAGGCGTTGAATTCCACAGTTAAGGGGCTGTAATGGAGAAAATAGAGGAGCGGGTGGTGTCGTGTATTATCTGCTGTGGTGATGGTATAACTAATAGATGCTGATTTTGAGATCAGAGCACTCTTGATATGCACCCTTTTAATATGCAATTTTTGGAAAATACAAAAATCTGTAAAATCGAAAAGGATTGCACGTCTTCTTTGATCACTTCCAGTCGAAGATCGATTCAAAACGGCGCCGGCCAATTCGCCGTGAATTATTTGACATGCGGCCCGCCTTCTCCACCCTGCAAAAGTGTGAGCTGTAGTGAGAAGTGCCTGTAAAGCCACGCGCGTCGGCCTTGCCGACAGCCCAAGCTGAGTGGGTGTTAGGAAGTGTACACAGATTCCGGAAACCCAATTAGGAACAACAGAAGTAGACTTGCATAAGATACCGTTTGCGATAAACTGCAGGCTAATTGACAACACTGGTACAAGCAATAACTGTGTGCCGGCTACAGTGACAGATGGTGCTCTGTGATGTTTTTCCGAGCGTTCTTCTGTTAGTTTGCAAATTGCACAGAGGGCATAATAATGTGCTAGAAATTTACAGATAACATGAATATGCAGATCTAAATATTTCCTACGGCTGTATAGAAAATGGTACCACAAACAAAGGATTCTTCAGTGTTGGCAGGGATGTTCGCTTTCGGTGGCTGAAGGCTTGAAGGCAGGCTCTGTTGGATACATGCCCATCAGAAACTGCCCACCTTCTGCGTATGGAAGAGTGGCCTAATGGTTTGAGCTGCTGCAGTCACTGGTTCAATCCCAGAGCCACTCCTTGTGACCCTGGGCAAGTCCCTTTATCCTCCATTGCCTCAGGTACCAGAGTCTACTGGAATAGAAAGGGAAAACACTTGGAGGACCTGACTACCATTCAATTGAAACTTCTTTGGATCGCCTCGTGGTATATAAAAACAGAAGAATTCCCATACTGGGACTGACTGAAAGTCCATCAAGTCCAGCATCCTATTTCTAACATGGCCAACCCAAGTCCCAAGTACCTGGCAGAAACCCAAAGAGTAGAAACATTCCAGAGCTGAGATTGTGACATCATAATGCCTCATTCCACCAGTGCCTAGGAGCCAACCTCATCAGTGATGTCACAATGGCTTCATTGTCCTATACTTGGCTCACTTAAGAACATAAGAATTGCTGGAATGGGACAGACCACAGGTCCATCAAGCCCTGCATCCTGTTTCCAACAGTGGCCAACCCAGGTCCCAAGTCCCTGCCAGAAACCCAAAGAGTAGCAACATTCCAGAGCTGAGATAGCCTAAGAGTCAACCTCATCAGTGATGTCACAATGGATTGATTGTCCTATACACTTCCCCCACCATATTCGCGAATTCCGTGTCTACGGATTCGCTTATTTGCGGATTTAAATCAAAGAATACATTTTCATTTTTCAAGCTCTTTTAAGCCCTGTAAGCCTCCCCCCCTTAAGCCTTACCTGGTGGTCTAGCGGGTTTTCTGGGCAGGAGCGATCTTCCCCACGCTTCTGCCCCGTGCAGATCGCTCACAGGAAATGGCTCGAGAGACTACGGGAGCTCAAGGCAGGCCGACTCTGCCCCATACACCCGCAAATACGAAGGGGGAAGTGTACTTGGCTCACATAAGAACTGTCACACTGGAACAGACCGAAGGTTCATCAAGCCCAGCATCCTGTTTTCAACAGTGGCCACCCCAGTTCCCACGAACCTAGCTAGATCCCTTTAATAAAACAGATTTTACGCTGCTTATCCTAGAAATAAGCAGTGGATTTCCCCAGGCCATCTCAATAATGACCTATGGACTTCTCTTTTAAAGTGCGCTAAGCTAAATGATTTCACCACATTCTCCGGCAATGAATTCCAGTGTTTAATTACATGTTGTGCAAAGGAATTTTCTCTGGTTTGTTATAAATTTACTACTTAGCAGCTTCATCACATCAATGATACGGTGATAAAATTCATCACCGTTCCTGTCCTCGCAGATAACCGCGGGAAACCATCTTCATGTCATTCTTCAAGGAGAGAGGAAAGAATCAGAGTATGAATGGCCACAACCACTGACCCGCAAGCTTTGCTTTGAAGAATGCTGGTGTAGAAGGACTGAGGTTGAAACAGACACTACAGAATGACAGTCTCTGGTATCCAGAGCAGATATTGTGATGTCATAATGCCTCATTCCACCAGTGCCTAAGAGCCAATCACATCAGTGATGTCACCATGGCTTCATTATCCTTGGCTCCCATAAGAATCAGAGTATGAATGGCCACAACAACTGACCTGCAAGCTTTGCTTTGAAGAATGCTGGTGTAGAAGGACTGAGGTTGAAACAGACACTACAGAATGACAGTCTCTGGTATCCAGAGCAGATATTGTGATGTCATAATGCCTCATTCCACCAGTGCCTAAGAGCCAATCACATCAGTGATGTCACAATGGCTTCATTATCCTTGGCTCCCATAAGAATCAGAGTATGAATGGCCACAACCACTGACCCGCAAGCTTTGCTTTGAAGAATGCTGGTGTAGAAGGACCAAGGTTGAAATAGACACTAGAAAATGACATGGGATTATTTCCCGCGGTTATCCGCGGGGACGGGAACGGTGATGAATTTTGTCACCATGTCATTCTCTATGCCCCCTAGACCTAGTATGTTTGGAAAGAGTGAACAAGCGATTCACATCCACCCTTTCCACTCCACTCAGTATTTTATACTCCTTTATCATATCACTCCTGAGCTGTCTCTTTTCCAAGCTGAGGTGCCCTAGCCCCTTTAGCCTTTCCTCATAAGCAAGTCATCCCATCCCCTTTATCATTTTCATCGCTCTTCTCTGCACCTTTTCTAATTCTGCTACATCAGGGCTGCCCAAGTCCGGTCCTCGAGATCTACTGTCAGGCCAGGATTTCAGGATATCCACAATAAATATTGTAGCCGGCACGCTCCAGGCAGAGGGCCTGGGAATACTGGCCACAATTAAACTCTTGTGAGTCGCTGCGTGCCTCACAAGGATAAGTTCTTTCAGTACTTAGTGAAAGGGACAGCCTACAAAACAATAAGTTCAATGTTCAATAAAGAATTGCTTTTAATTGTTCAAAACCAAAAAAACACAGTAACTTGCTTGTCAGGATTGAAATAGCAAAGCTCCCATACCAGGAAAGCACAAAGTTCAAAAAACAGTCTCTGGTTGAGAAACCAAAAAGAGTCCAAACTTAAACAAAACTCTCTTCCTCAGAGGTAAGTTCTCATTTAATAATAATAACTTTATTTTTCTATACCGCCATAGTCAGGCGACTTCTAGGCGGTTTACATTGTAAGAAGGCTGGACATTCAGCGAATAACAAAAGGTCTTAATACAATACCATAAGTCTACTTACAATACCGTACAATGAGTCTAAATACAATACAATACAATACAATACATTACAATGAGTCTAAATACAATACAATACAATAAGTCTAAGTACATTACCATACAATGAGTCTAAATACTAAACAATAATCTAAAAGGGAAGCTTACGTATTAATTGGAGTTCTATGGATATTGAGTAACTGATTACTTTAGTACTAACATATTAATTGGGGTTCTATGGGTAGAGAATACCTGAATACATGAAAGGAGCTTCTTGAGAGAAAGAAAAAGGCGTTTACAGGGGGGAAGTCCTAGTGAGGGAGGGGACAGTTTTAGTCAATGAATTTGGCGAAAAGGGCGGTTTTGATCGATTTTCAGAATGCATTGTATGTCAGATTGGGTTCGTTTATGTAGTTTTTCAGCCAAACCTGCTGTCTGTTCGCTTGGAACTTAAAGGTTCTGTCCAGGGATGATTTGTATCTGCAGCCTGTAATCTTTGGGTATGCAAAGATGTTTTTGTTTCTGGTTGTTCGGGTGGGGTTGTGTAGGATGAAGTGAGATTGTAGGTAAGAGGGTGCTAGTCCCCAGGCTTGCCTGAAACAGGTGCAAGCAAATTTGAATAATATTCGCGCTTCTATCGGTAGCCAATGCAGCTTTTTATAGTAGGGGCTGATGTGGTCGCTTTTTCTTAGTCCGAAAATTAGGCGAATGGCAGTGTTTTGTATTAGTCTCAGTTTTTTTTATTGTTTTTTTGTGGGATACCCAGGTAGATGATGTTGCAGTAGTCAAGGATGGATAAGATCAGTGCCTGTACCAGCAGCCTGAATGATGTTGGATCAAACTATTTTTTTATGGTCCGTAGTTTCCATAGCATGAAAAAAACATTTTTTCACTAGTGAGTTTGTGTGGTCAGTCATAGTTAGGTGAGTGTCTAGAGTGATACCAAGTATTTTTATGTTTTTGGATATTGAGTATTCGTGATTGTTTATTTTTATCGATGTTCTCGTAATTTTGTCATTAGGACTAGCCAGAAAGACTTTTGTTTTCTCTGCGTTTAGTTTCAGTTTGAAATTGGTGGTCCATTTATCGATTTCGGTCATTATGTTTGAGAGGTTGTCTACAATTTCTTTTGTGATGTCGTTTAAGGGGATTAGAATGGATATGTCGTCTGCGTAAATGTAGTGTATTAAGTTTAGTTTTTTTAGGAGGTGGCCTAGGGAGGCGATATAGATATCGAAAAGGGTGGGCGATAGTGGGGAACCTTGAGGCACGCCTAATGAGTTTTTCCATGGTTGGGAGTAGTTTCCATTGCTGATTACTCGGTAGGATCTGTTTGTTAGGAATTCTTGGAACCATTTCTTTGCCTTTCCAGAAATTCCCATTACTTCAAGGCACAGTAGCATTTAACTCATTGTCCAGGTGGAGTTCATTACCAAAGAAAAAAAAAAGGAAAAACTTTTCCACCAAAACAGAGCTACAAGACAGTGTAAAAATACTGGCTTCTTCAGCGACTGAAGGCTGGAAAGACAGTGTGCACCGTGTGGTCTTGAATCGCCAGAAATTAGGCCCGCTATCCCACCACGTAACACGGGGCTAACCCCACTGTCTTAACATACTATAGTATACTTAACTCAAAAAGAAGGAAAGCGCAATTAAGCTTTCAAAAATGGAAAAAACAAAAACTTCAAAATAAAAGCCCTTGCTTAATTCAGCATAGTGAAAATCCACTCTTTAACATGAGTTGTAATTATTCAAAGAAACAGCTGGTCAAAACACACTTGCAATAACTTCAGCAAATACTTGCTTTTATAAGGCAAACCTCCATAGGAATATTCTCAGGCATCAGCCCAACACTGGCTTCAGGACTTGTTTCCATCTCCATGGCCAACGGTTCCTCACTCAGACTGGAAGGTGATTCTCCTCCAGCCTCTGTAAACTCCATGTCCTCTGGAGCTTGACTGCTATCAGGAGCTCTCAGCCCTGAGCATTGTGACCTTCCCTGCTGCTGTTCCTCTCTGTTCTGATTCTCTAGTAGCCTAGTCTTCAGGGAGAGCAGCTTGCAGCCCCGCCCCCAACCCTCAGGTGGAAAGGATTTCCGGTAATTCACCTTGTGATCCAGAGGGGGATGGGAACCTAGCACTGCCGCTCTCTTACTCCCTCTACAGGCCCTGGAAGAAAATTCGGACTGAGAGGCAGAAAATGGGGAATAAGACAGATTCTGGGCAGGGTCTGGATTTACATTGGGACCTGTACTAGGGACACTCCGCTTATCACAATATGCATGAGAGAGATTTGCCTGCACTGCCTTCTTGGTATGCAAATCTCTCTCATGCATGTTCTTTGTGGATATCCTGAAAACCTGACCTGCCAGTAGATCTCGAGGACCGGACTTGGGAAGCCCTGTGCTACATCATACGCCGACCAGAACCGCACGCAGTATTTGCGGTGCGGCCGTACCATAGAGCGACGCAAGGGCATTCTAACATTTTCGTCTTTGTTTTCCATTCCTTTCCTGATCATTCCTAACGTTCTATTTGCTTTCTTGGCCTCCGCCGCACATTGGGCTGAGGGTTTCAGAGTATCCTCAGTGATGAAACCTGGATTCTTTTCCTGGGCAGACTCCTAATCACGTAGCTGGAATAATACCATGCTGTTTTGGCTTTGCTAGAACTAGGCAGGAGATGCAATCACCATTGAAAAATGATACAAATATGGGATTACGCTTCATGGTATTAGCACTATGAATTGTAGCTACTAAACTGTGTTAAAATACTAGATTTTACTGCAGCAAAATATACCAGATGCCTAAAAGGGGCAAAGGGATTGGAACTTATATATCACCACCACACTCAAAGCAGTTTATATACAGACTAGTCTTATAGCCCGTTACATTAATGGGTGCTAGAATATATGTGTGTCTTTATTTCTTTCTCTCTCTCTCCCCTTAGCCGCTTTCTGTATTTCTGTCTTTCTTTTTCCTCGGCTGTCCACCCATTCTCCTTTCCTTTTACCTTCCCTGTGTCCACCACCACCCCTTCACTGCTCCCCTTATCCAGCAGCAGCCCTTCTCCCTTTTTTTAATCTCCCTCCTGTCCAGCAGCACCTCTTTCCTGTCCCCCTATCCAGCAGTAGGCCTCCCTTCCTTTTTCTTTCCCCCCTAGCACCTCTTTTCTGCTCTCCCGTCCAGCAGTAGGCCTCCCTTCCTTTTTCTTCCCCCCCTAGCACCTCTTTCCTGCTCTCCCGTCCAGCAGTAGGCCTCCCTTCCTTTTTCTTCCCCCCCTAGCACCTCTTTCCTGCTCTCCCGTCCAGCAGTAGGCCTCCCTTCCTTTTTCTCCCCCCGTCTCTTCTCCTGTCCAGCAGCACCCCTTACTTCACGTCTGCCCTCCGCTGACAGCCACCTCAAGCCGCCGTGGCCTGCAGGCGCCGACAGCCGCCATGGCCTGCAAATGCCAAGAGCCACCGCGGCCAACAGCCTCTGCGCCGCCTGAAGCCGACATCCGCCTTGGGAGAGAGAGAGAGAGATATGCGTGGAAGCGCGCATGCGCACTCCTACCTGCGGGGACCTACAGCGCACGGAAAACGGGAGCACGCTGGTAAGAGTGCACATGCGCGCTTAGGCTTTTATTATATTAGATACTTCAAGCATTTTCCCTATCTAATGTACTTGGGGCAGTGGAGGTTTAAGTGACTTGCCCAGGGTCAGAAGGAGCAGCGTGGAATTTGAACCCACAACCTCAGGGTGCTGAGGCTGTAGCACTAACCACTGTGCCACAGTCTCCTCCAATACAATATCAGAATGAGCCATTGTGACATCACTGACGAGGTTGGCTTTTATTGGTGGAATGAGGCATTATGACATCAGGGAAAGGGATTGGGACTTGTACATCACCACACTCAAAGCGGTTTACATACAGGTACTTCAAACATTTTCCCTATGTGTCCCGGTGAGCTTACAATCTATCTAATGTACTTGGGGCAATGGAGGAGGGTCAGAAGGAGCAGCCCCCTTGCCTTCTCCCCAACCCCTGATGTCTGAGGTGAAATTCTGTGAGCCTTTCCCCCCAACATTCAATCGTGCTGACATCCAATGTAGAATCTAATATGTAGAATCTATTACCCTTCGTGAATCAATTAAAATATTTGTTCTTATTAGCAATGCATCAAATAAAGATGAACTGTAGATTTGATCGTGTATTAACAGCAGTGTAATGTAATGTAATTTATCTAATATAATAAAATGGTAGACGCGCATGCGTACTAAAAAAATCGTGTTCCCTGAGCTGTCCCGTTTTTTTTAGTGCGCATGCGCGGGTTGTATGTCACCAAACTCGGCAACGCAAGCCATGTCCGCTGTCGGCCTCGAGCTCCTGGGGGCTGGCGGCTCGAGTCGCCCAGCCGGTGCTGAGTCCCCCCCCACTCCCACTTCAGCTGGCACGGACGGTTTGAGAATGAGGGAGAGAACAACGCAGCCAGACGGACCGCGGGAAGGGAAAGGGGGGGAGGGTTTCGAGGGAGCCGGCTGGCCGCATAAATTATTTTAATTTGAAATCTGCCGCCGTCGCCGCGGCTCCTCTCTCATCTTCCGACATAATATAAGTGCAGCTCATGAGAGGAGCCGCGGCGGCGGCTTTGAAAACGGCTCCCTTAGTTCGCTGCATTTTTTTTAAAGTTTAAAACTGCCGCCGTGGCTCCTCTCACGATCCCGGCCTGTGTCAGAGAAGGCTTCCGACGCAGGCCGGATCGTGAGAGGAGCCGCGTAGGCATCTTTAAACTTAAAAAAAAATCCAGCAAAGAACTAAGGGAGCCGTTTTATCTCCATGCTGCTACGAAGGAACAGGTGAGGAGGAGGGAAATGCTGATGCTGATGCACAGGGAGCAGGCAGGCATGGCAGGCAAGCAGGGGAAGAGGGAAAGGGGCTGCTTTGGGGGTAGGGGTGTGCTGGGGGCACATAGCAGTCATGGGCAGGGGATCACAGAACAGGCAGGCATGGCTCAACAAGGGGAGAGGGAAAGGGGGCTACTTTGGTTTCCTGGGCCAGACAGCAATCATAGGGGGGAAACAGAAAGGGGCCACGGAGCAGGCAGGCATGGCACAAAAGGGGGCAGGGGCATTGGGAAACGGGGCTGCTTTGGGGGGAAGGGTGTTCTGGGGGCACACACCAATCATGCCGGGGAAGAGAAGGGGGCCACAGAGAGATAGGCAGGCATGGCGCAAGACAGAGACACAGACAGAAAGAATGACAGACAGACAGACAGCATCCAAGCACAGAGAGAGAAAGGAAAAAAAAAAACAGTCGTCTACTCTAGCACCTGTTGCACAGGGGGAGAACGAAAGAGATGCTGATGGACAGGGGGTTGAAGAAAAGGAACGGAGGACTAATGTTGGATAGGGGGAGAAGGAAAGAGGTGCTGCTGGACAGGGGGGAGGTAAAACAAAGGGAGAAGGGCTGCTGCTGCATAAGGAGAGCAGTGAAGGGGTGGTGGTGGACACGGGAGGTAAAAGGAAGGGAAAATGGACAGGGGGAGCAGGCAAGGGGTGGTGATGGACAGCCAAGGAAAAAGAAAGGCAGAAAGAAAAAAAGCGGCTAAGGAGAGAGAGAGAAAGAAATAAAGACAGACACACACACATATGTTCTAGCACCCGTTAATGTAACGGGCTTAAAGACTAGTTTCTTATATACCGCTAAACTCCGTTAGGATTCTAAGCGGTTTACAGAAAAAAACAGACAATAAGGGTACATTAAAATTATAAGTAAAATATAAGTAAAAATAGGTACTTAGATATTCCCTTACTGTCCCGAAGGCTCACAATCTAACTAAAGTACCTAGAAAAATAACAATTAGTAGAGTAATGAAAAAATAAAATAGAGATAGATGAGAAAAAATAAGAAAATAAACATTCTAATAAGACTACAATGGTCTAAAGGACTTTGGAAGGTTGAAAAAAGAGGGGAGATAAGAATAGATGCAGAGGGAGAACTGTTGAAGCAATAGAATTCTGGGGAAATTTAAATGAAGTTTAAATAATAAAGTAGGAAACAAAAACCAAGTGGCAAAACAATGAATGAGATTTAAAAATAAAATATCATAAACTAAAAAAGAAGAAAGTGAAAAAAAAAACCAAAAAAAACAAACAGACAAGACTGAAGTCCAGCTTGAAATGACTTCACTGCTTTGGCTGCGAAACAGTGGTCAGCACAAATGCGCGTGCGTGGATGGGACGCAATAACGTCACGCACGCGTGATGTCATTGGGTCGCGATGCCTTCCTGCACGAAGGAAAGCTTTTCAAAACCCGGACAAAGTGCCGGGCTTTGAAAAGCCGTACAGACATCCTGGACATATCCGCAAAAGGAGGCCATGTCCGGGGAAATCCGGACCCCTAGTGCTGGGCGCCACTTAGATCAAGGTTTGCTTAGGATATCCAATCATCTTTTTTTTTTTTTTGGGGGGGGGGACAGGTCCAGGAGGAGAACTTGAAGGGGAAATTTTTCTTCCCTCGCTATCATTTAAAAACCCACATAGAATGGGCAAAAATTAGGATTTTGGAGGATAACTCCTTAATCGAATTTCTTGTAGAAAATTTGGCTATTTCAAAAATGTACTGATAGAACTGAACATTCAGAAAACAATACCCTAAAAAAACTGTAACGTAGAAAAAGAATCAAATGTGTTTTATTCATCAGGGTTTCGTACAAATCTGAAAACTTTTTTTCTATGACTTGTTGCAATATTCATGCTATGATATTTTAATTATTGATTGCTTTTGTATTTTCCCGTTGATTTTACGGCCTCTTTGAATGTAAATCGCCTTGAACCTTTTTGGTAGAGTGTGATTAATAAGTTGTGGATTGGATTAGATGTCCATAAAAGAAATGACATCAGAACATAAGATTTGCTTCTTTACTTGTTGTGGCTGGCACTGGTCAAATGTCCATCTCTAATCAAAGTGACACTCAGATTTGTTGCTTGAAGTCAATGCTTGGAGTTGAATTGGTGCTGGTTGGTGGTAAACTTGTTGATCTGTCACATTTTTTGTTTGTCCTATTTGTCTATACCAAGGGTCGGTGACCTTTTTAAAACAAAGAGCTATTTTACCCTAAATGGTTGATATTCCAGGTCTCTCACTCTCTCTTCCCTCCCCAAGGTCTAGCTTCTCTCCCCTCTTTCTGCTCTCCAATCCCTCTCAGGTCTCTGCACCTCTCATTTTTCCCTCCCTCCCCTGCCCTTCTCCCTCCCCCAACTAATAGCCAAGGCTCTCCCTCCCCTACCCAGGCCCGGACCCTTTGCTCTCCATCCCAACCCCATGATTTTCCCTCCCCTCAAGGGCCTACCTAGGTACCAGGTCCGGGGGGGGGGGGGGGAGAGGAGGGAATATCTTCAGGGCAGGAGCATGGCCCTCTCATGGCAGCTCAATTCCACAATGCCCTTGCCGCTGTCCACTCCGCCATATATAGATAGCCTTCCCCCCGGATCTACTGAGGTACCTGGTGGTCCAACGGGTGTCTTCATGGCAGCAGCTTCTAAAATGGCTGCAGTGACTTTTCACAGCTGCTCTCAGCATTTCCTGTAGTACCGTAAGCTGCCGCAAGAGGTCGTAGCAGCCATTTTAGAAGGCCGCCATGAGGAGGCAGGAACAAGAGGGCCACGCTCCTGCCACAAAGACCCCCGCTGGACCGCCAGGTACTTTGGTAGGTTGGGGGGGGGGCTATCCATACATAGGAGAAGAGCCGCAGCCACATGGGAGACGAGCCACAGGTTGCCGACCGCTGGTCTACACCCTTCAGCAATGTTTCTCACTTCTCTTGTTCCACGTTACAAATAATTATGTAATTTACTCTGGAATTTCCAATGTATGTATTTGGGCCTGGGATGATGTTTGCTGAAAGCTACATTATTGAGAATTCCATCTACAGATAGGCTTTTTTCTAATATGAGCCATGAATTAGCAGAGACAAAAAAAGAGATTGAGTGAAAAGGTAATATTGAAAAAAAAACAACCACAAAACCTTATCATCTGCAGTTTATAAAAATGCATTACCTTGATCTTTACCAAGGATTTAAGAACATTAGTTTTCATAAGAAACTGTTTATTCCATATACTGTTCCATAAAATATTCAGTACACAGCACTCGGATGAACCAAGTATAGATTTAGCAACTTGGCAAAACTCAAAGTTTTAGCAGTCTTGCGGTTTTTAAAATTTCCTGATGCAAGCATCTTATTTACTTTTAATTGATAACCGCATGGCGACAGAGTGCTTTAATAAAGTCCCATGTTGCATGACCCGTCAAGATAAGAATCGGAACGTCCAGTTCGAGGCATTCAGAATCCACCCATTATTTTTCAAAAGACTCCGCCAAACGTTGTGCCTTTTGTAAAATATACGTGATAGCAGAAAATAGAGGTGCGTTTGTTGATGCACAGTGGAAGCAGCCATTTCACACGCCTACCTGTGCAAGAAAGAGCAGCATCGGTTAACATCTTCCATGTACAAGGGCAAATAAAGACAATTGTTAAATTATGCGATAACCGGAACAGAGCTAGCGAAATGCGTCATATGTACTCGTATATTGCCTGTTGGATAGTTCATCCATACATAGTGCAGTGCTTGGCCTTTAGTCATGTGGCAGCAACGAGGTCAGAAACATGGACACTCCGTTGCAAGATTGTAACATAGTAACATAGTAGATGACGGCAGATAAAGACCCGAATGGTCCATCCAGTCTGCCCAATCTGATTCAATTTAAATTATTATTATTATTTTTTTTTTCTTCTTAGCTATTTCTGGGCGAGAATCCAAAGCTTTACCCGGTACTGTGCTTGGGTTCCAACTGCCGAAATCTCTGTTAAGACTTACTCCAGCCCATCTACACCCTCCCAGCCATTGAAGCCCTCCCCTGCCCATCCTCCTCCAAACGGCCATATACAGACCCAGACCGTGCAAGTCTGCCCAGTACTGGCCTTAGTTCAATCTTTAATATTATTTTCTGATTCTAGATCCTCTATGTTCATCCCACGCTTCTTTGAACTCAGTCACCGTTTTACTCTCCACCACCTGTCTCGGGAGCACATTCCAGGCATCCACCACCCTCTCCGTAAAGTAGAATTTCCTAACATTGCCCCTGAATCTACCACCCCTCGACCTCAAATTATGTCCTTTGGTTTTACCATTTTCCTTTCTCTGGAAAAGATTTTGTTCTACGTTAATACCCTTTAAGTATTTGAACGTCTGAATCATATCTCCCCTGTCTCTCCTTTCCTCTAGGGTATACATATTCAGGGCTTCCAGTCTCTCCTCATACGTCTTCTGGCGCAAGCCTCCTATCATTTTTGTCACCCTCCTGTGCAGTAGTGCGCTTTCTTTGGGCAGATGAAGTGAAACCTGATTGGCTGTAAATTTGGATATCAGCTATGTGCTGGATGGGTTCCCAAACAGCTTACTGATCTGCACGAGCCATGGCCCGTGGGGGTTCGCGACCCGGTTCCATGAGATGGTACGAAGAAGATCTGAGTATTCTGGAGAGAATTGCCACTGGCGACGAGACACGGGTGCATCACTGGGAC
Source organism: Geotrypetes seraphini (assembly GCF_902459505.1). Taxonomy (NCBI): domain Eukaryota; kingdom Metazoa; phylum Chordata; class Amphibia; order Gymnophiona; family Dermophiidae; genus Geotrypetes; species Geotrypetes seraphini. Next base: position 19,542,525 of record NC_047085.1, read on the forward strand.
CCGGAGAGCAAAAGACAAAGCATGAGGAAATAAAGGAAGTGGTGCTCACCTGGCTTCGGGAGCAGCGGAGAAACGTCTTCTCTGCAGGAATGCAGAAGCTAGTTGGAACGATGCAACAAATGAGGAAAAGTGATGCTATTAAAGCCTTTAAATGTATTTTGCCTTTACTTTTTTATTTACCCTTGTGTAAACGACGGCAATGAAGTGCCAGTTTGACCTCTCCATGAATGAGTGTGGGCAACTATGCATAAAGGGGGAAATTCTATACAAGGTGACTAAAGTTGGACGCATAATTAGATGTGCACCCCCCTTTAACATAAGAACATAAAAATTGCCACTTCTGTGGTTTATCCTGCCCAGCAGTCCGCTCCCATGGCGGCCCTCAGGTCAAAGACCAGTGCTCTAAATGAGTCCAGCCTCACTTGCGTATGTTCCAGTTTAGAAGGAACTTGTCTAACTTTGTCTTGAATCCCTGGAGGGTGTTTTCCCCTATTTGAATCCCTGGAGGGTGTTTTCCCCTAGAACAGCCTCCGGAAGAGAGTTTCAGCTCTCCACCACTCTCTGGATGCAGAAGAACTTCCTTACATTTGTACCGAATCTGTCCCCTTTTAACTTTAGAGAGTGCCCTCTCGTTCTCCCTACCTTGGAGAGGGTGAACAACCTGTCTTTATCCACTAAGTCTATTCCCTTCAGTACCTTGAATGTTTCGATCATGTCCCCTCTCAGTCTCCTCTTTTCAAGGGAGAAGAGGCCCAGTTTCTCTAGCCTCTCACTGTACGGCAACTCCTCCAGCCCCTTAACCATTTTAGTTGCTCTTCTCTGGACCCTTTCGAGTCGTACCGTGTCCTTCTTCATGTACGGCAACCAGGCACTAACTTACTCTCCTCACACCCCCCTTTTAAAAAAGCGTAGCACTGTTTTTAGCACCATCCATGGCGGTAACAGCTCCGATGCTCCCAGAATTCCTATGAATGTAGGAACTGTTAGCGCTGCTTTTGGCGCTAAAATCCTTGCTACGCTTTGGTAAAAAGGTTGTGTGTGGGGGGGGGGGGGAATTAGTACATTGACTTCAATTATGGGCCTGGGCACAGCTCTAGAAAAAGAAGATCTTGTGGTTTTCTGCTCTGCTAAAATGTGGTTTTGCAAATTCTGCGTTCTGCTCAGTGGAAAGTTTTGCTTTGGGGTTTAGAAAATCCTGTATCTTTGTTCAGCTCTGTAGTAAAGTGAGCTTAAGGATTTGGCTTGCTATTAGACCAGGGGTGGGCAAACTTTTTGACTCGTTAGAACATAAGATTTGCCACTGCTGGGTCAGACCAGTGGTCCATCGTGCCCAGCAATCTGCTCACGCGGCGGCCCTTAAGTCAAAGACCAGTGCCCTAACTGAGTCTAGCCTTACCTGCGTACTTTCAGCATTCTGGTTCAGCAGGAACCTATTCAACCTTGTCTTGAATCCCTGGAGGATGTTTTCCCCTATCACAGCCTCCGGAAGAGCATTCCAGGATTCTCTTGCCTTGATCACCTCCCTCGACCACTTCGGCTGCTTCTGCCCCCATCTAACGTACACGTGTGCACAGGTAGTTATACGGATACGTGTGTATTTTGCATCGTTGCTTTTCCTTGCAGTGAAGCACAAACTAGGGAGGCGAGGAAATTTTAAAAAAATAATACTAATTCCCACTGTGGGAAGTGGAAAGATGAGGGGAGAAGTGTGCAGTACAGCTCTGATCGCAGCCTAGGCATTCTCAGGAGGGGGGGAAGAGGAGGGAGGAATTGACTTTAGGGGCACACCTAAAGGGTAGTAGTTAGGGTCGGGGGGGGGGGGCTAAGCTAGGGAATTGAAGGAGATGCAATGATTTATACCAGGAAGTGACATAACCCCCTCCTCATTTGAATGCATAACAAACTGACCAATAGGGAGGCCAGGTGAGGCTCTAGTCTAGGTCCTAAGTCATTTTCTTTGAAGGACCCCCCCCACCCCAAGCCTCTCTGTCAAATTTAAGAACCCTTTGTGGTCCACGTAAGGAAATTCTTCTTCACCCAGAGAGTTAGAAAAGATCAGAGTTAAAAAAAAAAAGGTCGCTGTTGCTTTAAGCACAAGCATGCGTCGGGATCGCTGTAGAGCAAGCCGGGGGCTCGGTTGGGGGCGTGATTCCGATCGCCCTCATTTGCATGAGGGCGATTCGTGAATCAGCCCCCCAGACAAGGATCGGATCCCTCACAGATCGGATCCAATCCTTGCCCTTAGTGAATCTAGCCCATAGTCCCAAACATTCATAGGGATATAAAACTCATGCACAGCTGGTATAATTTTATTACTATAGAAAGGGTTTTTCACATTGTTCAACATTTTGCTTCACTTTCTTCAGAGGTCCAGAACATTGTGATTTCCATGGTTTTGTTTGTTTTTACTTAAACATGGTGTCAGGTCAAAAGCGCGCCGGGACAAAGGCGCGCCCAGACAATTGAGCGCAACGTGGAGGCGCGCGCCACAGAAAATTACTGTTTTTACGGCTCTGATGGGGGGGGCATGGGGGGAACCCCCCCACTTTACTTAATAGAGATTGCGCCGCTTTGTGGGGGCGTTGTGGGGGGTGTGGGGGGTTGTAACCCCCCACATTTTACTGAAAATTTCATTTTCCCTGTTTTTAGGGAAAAAGTTAAGTTTACAGTAAAATGTGGAGGGTTACAACCCCCCAAACCCCCCACAACGCTGGCGCGATCTCTATTAAGTAAACTGGGAGGGCTCCCCAACAAAACCCCCCGTCGGAGCCCCTAAAAACTGTAATTTTCTTTGGCGCGTGCCTCCGTCTTGCGCTCAGTTGTCGGCGCGCACCTTTGTCTTTCGCGGGATTGTCTATGAATCCTTAAACATAACTATCCGATCACCCTTTAAATCTCTATGGGCTTCGGGGCCATTAGCGCAGCGCAGCCGCTAGTGCTGCTTTATAAAAGAGGCCGTAAGTGTCCTCGACTATTGTAATATTATATACTTGGGGTCTTACAAGAGAACTTTTAAAAGACTAAGGCCCTCTTTTACTTACTAAGATGCGCTAACCGATTAGCTCCCGTGTACTTGTGTGCCTAGGGGCCTTCGACGAATGAATCCTGCCCTGGGTAGAGGCAAGAGTTTTGTTTAAATTTGCTTGCATCTGCTACAAAACTCTAACTGGCTTGGCTCCAGTTCATCTTTCCTCTCTCTTTGAGTTGGCTCATACCATTAAATCTACTCGCAGTTCTTGCTTATTTACCATCTAGGCCTCTGCATTCTAAGAACAAATTCTAATCCAAAATGCGCTGAGACCAGTAAAATTGTCTTTTGCTGTGCGGGGGTGGGGTGGGGTGTCAAACTGTGGAACTCGCTTGTCGGTCAATTACGAAAATGCTATGGCAAGGGTAATTTCAGAAAACCATTAAAAAGGCAGTTATTGGTTAATGCATTTTTCTAGGAACTGATCTTTGCGGCTGTTCTTTTGACGGGCACGTCACGTGATTTTCTGATGATCAAGTTTCTCAAGTTTAATAAGGATTTGATTGATCGCTTAATCAGAATTCGAAGCGATGTACATATCAATGAAATTACAAAATTTAGGGGACAACAAAATAAATGACAAAAACCTAAGTTTTGCAAAACATATTATAAACTAACATTACAGACATATTAAAACACTAGGAAAGATAGGGAAAGGAAATACAAGTTATTTGATAGTAAATAAGACATTCAAGGAAAAAACAAAAGGAAGGGAAAGATCAATGTACTTCCGAGAAGCTATAAAATACAGTTGAAATAATGTTAATGTTTGTTTGATTTTATGTGTTTTATTGAATTATGTATGTAATGATCTGTAAATTGTTTAGATTTAAACGGTATATAATTTATAAAAACATAATAATGTATTTTCATCATATCTCTTCTTTTCTTTGGTTTATTTATCTTTACACATCCAGGGGGTTGGAGGGAGGGGAATAAATATTGATAGTGATATTTGGGTAACTTTATTCTTTATTTGTATTGTATATTAGGATATATTATGATATTATTATATGCAGGAAAATGAAATTATTGAATGATATTTATGTTACCTGTATAGATAATAGTGTAATATGTGGAATATCTTTTGTTCTTTCATTTGTATGACACTGTTTTTGATTAAAAATCAATAAAGAATTTAAAAAAATTAAAAAATACCTGACATTAAAATCTTGCCGTTACAAGAGATTTCTGGGTCCAATCCTATTTAATATCTTCATACGAGATCTGTCTCAGGGACTTCGGGATAAAATTGTATTATTTGCCAATGATGCTAAATTATGCAACATAGTGGACGATGGTACCGTGCCCGACACAAGACATACTTTTACTGGGGCACGGGTCTTTTATTTGGCAGCTGAATTTTAATGCCAAGAAGTGTAAAGTTATGCACCTTGGTAGCAGAAACCCATGCAGGACCTACACTCTGAATGGTGAGACCTTAACTAGAACTGTTGCAGAACGGGACCTGGGAGTAATCATTAGTGAAGATATGAAGACAGCCAATCAAGTGGAGAAAGCCTCATCCAAGGCTAGACAAATGCTGGGTTGCATCCGGAGTTTTGTCAGCCGTAAGCCCGGAGTGGTAATGCCGTTGTACAGATTGATGGTGAGACCACATCTGGAATACTGTGTGCAATTTTGGAGGCCACATTATCAGAAGGATGTGCTGAGAATAGAATCGGTTCAACGGTTGGCCACCAGGATGGTCTCAGGATTCAAGGATGTCCCATATGAAGAACGTCTAGGTAAGTTGCAGCTATACTCTGTCGAGGAATGCAGAAAAAGGGATGACATGATAGAGACGTTCAAATACGTTACTGGTTGTATTGTGGTGGAAGAAGACATCTTTTTCCTTACAGAGGGCATCCGCTAAAAATCAGGGGCGGGAGATTTCATGGTGACACTAGGAAGTATTTCTTCACCAAAAGGGTGGTTGACCATTGAAATGATCTTCCACTTCAGGTAGTTGAGGCAAATAACGTGACTAACTTTAAGAACAAATGGGATCAACATGTGGGTTCACTTCAAAGAAGAACCTAGAGGGGAGGGTTCTTTGAGTGGGCAGACTTGTTGGGCCGAGGGCCCTTTTCTGCCACCATATTCTATGTTTCTAGAACACTCTCATTTCAAGCAGGCAAATTGAATGCCTGGTTAAGTGAAATTAGTTCAAAAGCTTTGTCCTATCACCTTTTTGGAAAATTAGTAAAGACTGATCTTGCTGATAAATGTGTCACTTGATACGTTCCCCCTCTTTTATCCAGATATCTTAACCCAACCCTTCCCCCTCCTCCTAGATAAATTCTCCCCCAAAGCCTCCACTTAAATAATCTCTTCCTCCCCAAAACACCAACCAAGTATTCAGATCCCTGAAATGTAACGTAATCTTATTTCTACTCTAACTGTAATCTATTTGTTATATTACACAGTAACGTACAGTCAATTTAATATCCAATTTGCAAGTTCTTCCGGAATTAATGCAGGTACCTCTCCTCCCTTGTAACCAAAAAAAACCAAAAAACAAAACTGTTGTAACTTCACTGGAAATGTCCAGTTAGCTCTTTTGTAATCCGCCTTGAATTGCAAGGTATAGGCGGAATAGAAGTCCCTAATGTAATGTAATGTAATGCGCTAAGTTTTTAAGTGTGCGCTAAATATTAGCATGCCCTAAAAGCGGTTAGCGCACGCACTGATTTAGCGCGCGCTAAATCCGCGATGAAACACTTAGGGCTCCTTTTAACGCGACTTTATTATACGCACCTTTTTAGCGCGCTAACCCCCACGCTAGCCGGAAAACTACCGCCTGTTCAAGAGGAGGCGGTAGCGGCTAGCGCGGCCGGCAAATTAGCGTGCGCTGTCACGCACGTTAAACCGCTAACGCTTCGTAAAAGGAGCCCTTAGTGCGCCTTTGTAAAAGAGGGCCTTTGTATTTTTTTCCATCGCTTGTATTTTGCTGGTTGTTCAGTTGCCTCTTTTGTGAACCGCCTAGAAATGTCGAGGTGTGGCAGTATACAAAAATAAAGTTATTATTATTATTTACTTGCATACCGCAGCTGCCTCTCAGTTCAGTGCAGTTAATAATAATAATAATAATTTATTCTTATATACCGCCAAAGCCGTGGTAGTTCGAGGCTGGACAAATAGCAAATACAACAAAGTGATAATTTGCTGCACATTCCCAGTGCATTATAATCCCAGGTTTAAAAAAAATAATCAAATAAATATGTTTTCTGCCAATTTTCTAAATGCTAGATACTGTATGGGCTCCTTTTATCAAGCCGCGCCAGCGGGGTTAACGTGCGTGACTTTTCATCACGCAGAGACAAGCAACGAAGCTAGTGAAAGGTATGGAGAACCTGGACTACGAGGAATGACTTAGGAGACTGGGGTTGTTCTCCCTCGAGAAGAGGAGACTGCGAGGGGATCTGATCGAGACTTTCAAAAAAAAATGAAAGGATTGGACAAAATGGAGCAGGGAAAGCAGCTATTTACAATGTCCAATGTGACACGGACAAGAGGACATAGACTGAAGCTGAGGGGGGACAGGTCCAGGACGAATATCAGGAAGTTCTGTTTCACGCAGCGAGTGGTGGACGCCTGGAATGCTCTCCCAGAGGAAGTAATTGCGGAATCCACCGTTCTAGGATTTAAGGGTAAACTAGATGCACATCTCCTTAAGAGTGGCATAGAGTGACACGGGTAAGGGTAAATTAGATGCACATCTCCCTTGAGAAGCATACGGTGATATGGGGACTAAAACTATGCCAGGGTACACCTGGCGGGGCCTCCGCGTGTGCGGATCACTGGACTTGATGGACCCAGGGTCTGATCCGGAGATGGCAATTCTTATGTTCTTAATATTTGCATGTCCTCTCCCTATATGCTAAGGCTCTTTTCACCTGCATTGTGATGTCATAGAGCTTTATGGTCATATAAACATAGAAACATTGGCAGCTAAAGGCCAAACGGACCATCCAGTATTCCCATCTGCAGCATCCACTATCTCCTCCTCTCCCTATTGGTTAAGGTTCTTAATATTTGCATGTCCTCTCCCTATAGGCTAAGCCTCTTTACACCTGAATTATGATGTCATAGAGCCTTATGGTTATAGAAACATAGAAAGGGAAAATTAGATGCACATCTCCCTTGAGAAGCATACGGTGATATGGGGACTAAAACTATGCCAGGGTACACCTGGCGGGGCCTCCGCGTGTGCGGATCACTGGACTTGATGGACCCAGGGTCTGATCCGGAGATGGTAATTCTTATGTTCTTAATATTTGCATGTCCTCTCCCTATATGCTAAGGCTCTTTTCACCTGCATTGTGATGTCATAGAGCTTTATGGTCATATAAACATAGAAACATTGGCAGCTAAAGGCCAAACGGACCATCCAGTATTCCCATCTGCAGCATCCACTATCTCCTCCTCTCCCTATTGGTTAAGGTTCTTAATATTTGCATGTCCTCTCCCTATAGGCTAAGCCTCTTTACACCTGAATTATGATGTCATAGAGCCTTATGGTTATAGAAACATAGAAAGGGAAAATTAGATGCACATCTCCCTTGAGAAGCATACGGTGATATGGGGACTAAAACTATGCCAGGGTACACCAGGCGGGGCCTCCGCGTGTGCGGATCACTGGACTTGATGGACCCAGGGTCTGATCCGGAGATGGCAATTCTTATGTTCTTAATATTTGCATGTCCTCTCCCTATATGCTAAGGCTCTTTACACCTGCACTGTGATGTCATAGAGCCTTATGGTCATATAAACATAGAAACATTGGCAGCTAAAGGCCAAACGGACCATCCAGTATTCCCATCTGCAGCATCCACTATCTCCTCCTCTCCCTATTGGTTAAGGTTCTTAATATTTGCATGTCCTCTCCCTATAGGCTAAGGCTCTTTACACCTGAATTATGATGTCATAGAGCCTTCTGGTTATAGAAACATAGAAAGGGTAAATTAGATGCACATCTCCCTTGAGAAGCATACGGTGATATGGGGACTAAAACTATGCCAGGGTACACCTGGCGGGGCCTCCGCGTGTGCGGATCACTGGACTTGATGGACCCAGGGTCTGATCCGGAGATGGCAATTCTTATGTTCTTAATATTTGCATGTCCTCTCCCTATATGCTAAGGCTCTTTTCACCTGCATTGTGATGTCATAGAGCTTTATGGTCATATAAACATAGAAACATTGGCAGCTAAAGGCCAAACGGACCATCCAGTATTCCCATCTGCAGCATCCACTATCTCCTCCTCTCCCTATTGGTTAAGGTTCTTAATATTTGCATGTCCTCTCCCTATAGGCTAAGCCTCTTTACACCTGAATTATGATGTCATAGAGCCTTATGGTTATAGAAACATAGAAAGGGAAAATTAGATGCACATCTCCCTTGAGAAGCATACGGTGATATGGGGACTAAAACTATGCCAGGGTACACCTGGCGGGGCCTCCGCGTGTGCGGATCACTGGACTTGATGGACCCAGGGTCTGATCCGGAGATGGCAATTCTTATGTTCTTAATATTTGCATGTCCTCTCCCTATATGCTAAGGCTCTTTTCACCTGCATTGTGATGTCATAGAGCTTTATGGTCATATAAACATAGAAACATTGGCAGCTAAAGGCCAAACGGACCATCCAGTATTCCCATCTGCAGCATCCACTATCTCCTCCTCTCCCTATTGGTTAAGGTTCTTAATATTTGCATGTCCTCTCCCTATAGGCTAAGCCTCTTTACACCTGAATTATGATGTCATAGAGCCTTATGGTTATAGAAACATAGAAAGGGAAAATTAGATGCACATCTCCCTTGAGAAGCATACGGTGATATGGGGACTAAAACTATGCCAGGGTACACCTGGCGGGGCCTCCGCGTGTGCGGATCACTGGACTTGATGGACCCAGGGTCTGATCCGGAGATGGTAATTCTTATGTTCTTAATATTTGCATGTCCTCTCCCTATATGCTAAGGCTCTTTTCACCTGCATTGTGATGTCATAGAGCTTTATGGTCATATAAACATAGAAACATTGGCAGCTAAAGGCCAAACGGACCATCCAGTATTCCCATCTGCAGCATCCACTATCTCCTCCTCTCCCTATTGGTTAAGGTTCTTAATATTTGCATGTCCTCTCCCTATAGGCTAAGCCTCTTTACACCTGAATTATGATGTCATAGAGCCTTATGGTTATAGAAACATAGAAAGGGAAAATTAGATGCACATCTCCCTTGAGAAGCATACGGTGATATGGGGACTAAAACTATGCCAGGGTACACCAGGCGGGGCCTCCGCGTGTGCGGATCACTGGACTTGATGGACCCAGGGTCTGATCCGGAGATGGCAATTCTTATGTTCTTAATATTTGCATGTCCTCTCCCTATAGGCTAAGGCTCTTTACACCTGCACTGTGATGTCATAGAGCCTTATGGTCATATAAACATAGAAACATTGGCAGCTAAAGGCCAAACGGACCATCCAGTATTCCCATCTGCAGCATCCACTATCTCCTCCTCTCCCTATTGGTTAAGGTTCTTAATATTTGCATGTCCTCTCCCTATAGGCTAAGGCTCTTTACACCTGAATTATGATGTCATAGAGCCTTCTGGTTATAGAAACATAGAAAGGGTAAATTAGATGCACATCTCCCTTGAGAAGCATACGGTGATATGGGGACTAAAACTATGCCAGGGTACACCTGGCGGGGCCTCCGCGTGTGCGGATCACTGGACTTGATGGACCCAGGGTCTGATCCGGAGATGGCAATTCTTATGTTCTTAATATTTGCATGTCCTCTCCCTATATGCTAAGGCTCTTTTCACCTGCATTGTGATGTCATAGAGCTTTATGGTCATATAAACATAGAAACATTGGCAGCTAAAGGCCAAACGGACCATCCAGTATTCCCATCTGCAGCATCCACTATCTCCTCCTCTCCCTATTGGTTAAGGTTCTTAATATTTGCATGTCCTCTCCCTATAGGCTAAGCCTCTTTACACCTGAATTATGATGTCATAGAGCCTTATGGTTATAGAAACATAGAAAGGGAAAATTAGATGCACATCTCCCTTGAGAAGCATACGGTGATATGGGGACTAAAACTATGCCAGGGTACACCTGGCGGGGCCTCCGCGTGTGCGGATCACTGGACTTGATGGACCCAGGGTCTGATCCGGAGATGGTAATTCTTATGTTCTTAATATTTGCATGTCCTCTCCCTATATGCTAAGGCTCTTTTCACCTGCATTGTGATGTCATAGAGCTTTATGGTCATATAAACATAGAAACATTGGCAGCTAAAGGCCAAACGGACCATCCAGTATTCCCATCTGCAGCATCCACTATCTCCTCCTCTCCCTATTGGTTAAGGTTCTTAATATTTGCATGTCCTCTCCCTATAGGCTAAGCCTCTTTACACCTGAATTATGATGTCATAGAGCCTTATGGTTATAGAAACATAGAAAGGGAAAATTAGATGCACATCTCCCTTGAGAAGCATACGGTGATATGGGGACTAAAACTATGCCAGGGTACACCAGGCGGGGCCTCCGCGTGTGCGGATCACTGGACTTGATGGACCCAGGGTCTGATCCGGAGATGGCAATTCTTATGTTCTTAATATTTGCATGTCCTCTCCCTATAGGCTAAGGCTCTTTACACCTGCACTGTGATGTCATAGAGCCTTATGGTCATATAAACATAGAAACATTGGCAGCTAAAGGCCAAACGGACCATCCAGTATTCCCATCTGCAGCATCCACTATCTCCTCCTCTCCCTATTGGTTAAGGTTCTTAATATTTGCATGTCCTCTCCCTATAGGCTAAGGCTCTTTACACCTGAATTATGATGTCATAGAGCCTTCTGGTTATAGAAACATAGAAAGGGTAAATTAGATGCACATCTCCCTTGAGAAGCATACGGTGATATGGGGACTAAAACTATGCCAGGGTACACCAGGCGGGGCCTCCGCGTGTGCGGATCACTGGACTTGATGGACCCAGGGTCTGATCCGGAGATGGTAATTCTTATGTTCTTAATATTTGCATGTCCTCTCCCTATAGGCTAAGGCTCTTTACTCCTGCACTGTGATGTCATAGAGCCTTATGGTCATATAAACATAGAAACATTGGCATATAAAGGCCAAAAGGACCATCCAGTATTCCCATCTGCAGCATCCACTATCTCCTCCTCTCCCTATTGGTTAAGGTTCTTAATATTTGCATGTCCTCTCCCTATAGGCTAAGGCTCTTTACACCTGAATTATGATGTCATAGAGCCTTCTGGTTATAGAAACATAGAAAGGGAAAATTAGATGCACATCTCCCTTGAGAAGCATACGGTGATATGGGGACTAAAACTATGCCAGGGTACACCAGGCGGGGCCTCCGCGTGTGCGGATCACTGGACTTGATGGACCCAGGGTCTGATCCGGAGATGGCAATTCTTATGTTCTTAATATTTGCATGTCCTCTCCCTATAGGCTAAGGCTCTTTACACCTGCACTGTGATGTCATAGAGCCTTATGGTCATATAAACATAGAAACATTGGCAGCTAAAGGCCAAACGGACCATCCAGTATTCCCATCTGCAGCATCCACTATCTCCTCCTCTCCCTATTGGTTAAGGTTCTTAATATTTGCATGTCCTCTCCCTATAGGCTAAGGCTCTTTACACCTGAATTATGATGTCATAGAGCCTTCTGGTTATAGAAACATAGAAAGGGTAAATTAGATGCACATCTCCCTTGAGAAGCATACGGTGATATGGGGACTAAAACTATGCCAGGGTACACCTGGCGGGGCCTCCGCGTGTGCGGATCACTGGACTTGATGGACCCAGGGTCTGATCCGGAGATGGCAATTCTTATGTTCTTAATATTTGCATGTCCTCTCCCTATATGCTAAGGCTCTTTTCACCTGCATTGTGATGTCATAGAGCTTTATGGTCATATAAACATAGAAACATTGGCAGCTAAAGGCCAAACGGACCATCCAGTATTCCCATCTGCAGCATCCACTATCTCCTCCTCTCCCTATTGGTTAAGGTTCTTAATATTTGCATGTCCTCTCCCTATAGGCTAAGCCTCTTTACACCTGAATTATGATGTCATAGAGCCTTATGGTTATAGAAACATAGAAAGGGAAAATTAGATGCACATCTCCCTTGAGAAGCATACGGTGATATGGGGACTAAAACTATGCCAGGGTACACCTGGCGGGGCCTCCGCGTGTGCGGATCACTGGACTTGATGGACCCAGGGTCTGATCCGGAGATGGTAATTCTTATGTTCTTAATATTTGCATGTCCTCTCCCTATATGCTAAGGCTCTTTTCACCTGCATTGTGATGTCATAGAGCTTTATGGTCATATAAACATAGAAACATTGGCAGCTAAAGGCCAAACGGACCATCCAGTATTCCCATCTGCAGCATCCACTATCTCCTCCTCTCCCTATTGGTTAAGGTTCTTAATATTTGCATGTCCTCTCCCTATAGGCTAAGCCTCTTTACACCTGAATTATGATGTCATAGAGCCTTATGGTTATAGAAACATAGAAAGGGAAAATTAGATGCACATCTCCCTTGAGAAGCATACGGTGATATGGGGACTAAAACTATGCCAGGGTACACCAGGCGGGGCCTCCGCGTGTGCGGATCACTGGACTTGATGGACCCAGGGTCTGATCCGGAGATGGCAATTCTTATGTTCTTAATATTTGCATGTCCTCTCCCTATAGGCTAAGGCTCTTTACACCTGCACTGTGATGTCATAGAGCCTTATGGTCATATAAACATAGAAACATTGGCAGCTAAAGGCCAAACGGACCATCCAGTATTCCCATCTGCAGCATCCACTATCTCCTCCTCTCCCTATTGGTTAAGGTTCTTAATATTTGCATGTCCTCTCCCTATAGGCTAAGGCTCTTTACACCTGAATTATGATGTCATAGAGCCTTCTGGTTATAGAAACATAGAAAGGGTAAATTAGATGCACATCTCCCTTGAGAAGCATACGGTGATATGGGGACTAAAACTATGCCAGGGTACACCAGGCGGGGCCTCCGCGTGTGCGGATCACTGGACTTGATGGACCCAGGGTCTGATCCGGAGATGGTAATTCTTATGTTCTTAATATTTGCATGTCCTCTCCCTATAGGCTAAGGCTCTTTACTCCTGCACTGTGATGTCATAGAGCCTTATGGTCATATAAACATAGAAACATTGGCATATAAAGGCCAAAAGGACCATCCAGTATTCCCATCTGCAGCATCCACTATCTCCTCCTCTCCCTATTGGTTAAGGTTCTTAATATTTGCATGTCCTCTCCCTATAGGCTAAGGCTCTTTACACCTGAATTATGATGTCATAGAGCCTTCTGGTTATAGAAACATAGAAAGGGAAAATTAGATGCACATCTCCCTTGAGAAGCATACGGTGATATGGGGACTAAAACTATGCCAGGGTACACCTGGCGGGGCCTCCGCGTGTGCGGATCACTGGACTTGATGGACCCAGGGTCTGATCCGGAGATGGCAATTCTTATGTTCTTAATATTTGCATGTCCTCTCCCTATATGCTAAGGCTCTTTTCACCTGCATTGTGATGTCATAGAGCTTTATGGTCATATAAACATAGAAACATTGGCAGCTAAAGGCCAAACGGACCATCCAGTATTCCCATCTGCAGCATCCACTATCTCCTCCTCTCCCTATTGGTTAAGGTTCTTAATATTTGCATGTCCTCTCCCTATAGGCTAAGGCTCTTTACACCTGAATTATGATGTCATAGAGCCTTATGGTTATAGAAACATAGAAAGGGAAAATTAGATGCACATCTCCCTTGAGAAGCATACGGTGATATGGGGACTAAAACTATGCCAGGGTACCCCTGGCGGGGCCTCCGCGTGTGCGGATCACTGGACTTGATGGACCCAGGGTCTGATCCGGAGATGGTAATTCTTATGTTCTTAATATTTGCATGTCCTCTCCCTATAGGCTAAGGCTCTTTACACCTGCACTGTGATGTCATAGAGCCTTATGGTCATATAAACATAGAAACATTGGCAGCTAAAGGCCAAACGGACCATCCAGTATTCCCATCTGCAGCATCCACTATCTCCTCCTCTCCCTATTGGTTAAGGTTCTTAATATTTGCATGTCCTCTCCCTATAGGCTAAGGCTCTTTACACCTGAATTATGATGTCATAGAGCCTTCTGGTTATAGAAACATAGAAAGGGAAAATTAGATGCACATCTCCCTTGAGAAGCATACGGTGATATGGGGACTAAAACTATGCCAGGGTACACCTGGCGGGGCCTCCGCGTGTGCGGATCACTGGACTTGATGGACCCAGGGTCTGATCCGGAGATGGTAATTCTTATGTTCTTAATATTTGCATGTCCTCTCCCTATATGCTAAGGCTCTTTTCACCTGCATTGTGATGTCATAGAGCTTTATGGTCATATAAACATAGAAACATTGGCAGCTAAAGGCCAAACGGACCATCCAGTATTCCCATCTGCAGCATCCACTATCTCCTCCTCTCCCTATTGGTTAAGGTTCTTAATATTTGCATGTCCTCTCCCTATAGGCTAAGCCTCTTTACACCTGAATTATGATGTCATAGAGCCTTATGGTTATAGAAACATAGAAAGGGAAAATTAGATGCACATCTCCCTTGAGAAGCATACGGTGATATGGGGACTAAAACTATGCCAGGGTACACCTGGCGGGGCCTCCGCGTGTGCGGATCACTGGACTTGATGGACCCAGGGTCTGATCCGGAGATGGTAATTCTTATGTTCTTAATATTTGCATGTCCTCTCCCTATAGGCTAAGGCTCTTTTCACCTGCATTGTGATGTCATAGAGCTTTATGGTCATATAAACATAGAAACATTGGCAGCTAAAGGCCAAACGGACCATCCAGTATTCCCATCTGCAGCATCCACTATCTCCTCCTCTCCCTATTGGTTAAGGTTCTTAATATTTGCATGTCCTCTCCCTATAGGCTAAGCCTCTTTACACCTGAATTATGATGTCATAGAGCCTTATGGTTATAGAAACATAGAAAGGGAAAATTAGATGCACATCTCCCTTGAGAAGCATACGGTGATATGGGGACTAAAACTATGCCAGGGTACACCAGGCGGGGCCTCCGCGTGTGCGGATCACTGGACTTGATGGACCCAGGGTCTGATCCGGAGATGGCAATTCTTATGTTCTTAATATTTGCATGTCCTCTCCCTATAGGCTAAGGCTCTTTACACCTGCACTGTGATGTCATAGAGCCTTATGGTCATATAAACATAGAAACATTGGCAGCTAAAGGCCAAACGGACCATCCAGTATTCCCATCTGCAGCATCCACTATCTCCTCCTCTCCCTATTGGTTAAGGTTCTTAATATTTGCATGTCCTCTCCCTATAGGCTAAGGCTCTTTACACCTGAATTATGATGTCATAGAGCCTTCTGGTTATAGAAACATAGAAAGGGTAAATTAGATGCACATCTCCCTTGAGAAGCATACGGTGATATGGGGACTAAAACTATGCCAGGGTACACCAGGCGGGGCCTCCGCGTGTGCGGATCACTGGACTTGATGGACCCAGGGTCTGATCCGGAGATGGTAATTCTTATGTTCTTAATATTTGCATGTCCTCTCCCTATAGGCTAAGGCTCTTTACTCCTGCACTGTGATGTCATAGAGCCTTATGGTCATATAAACATAGAAACATTGGCATATAAAGGCCAAAAGGACCATCCAGTATTCCCATCTGCAGCATCCACTATCTCCTCCTCTCCCTATTGGTTAAGGTTCTTAATATTTGCATGTCCTCTCCCTATAGGCTAAGGCTCTTTACACCTGAATTATGATGTCATAGAGCCTTCTGGTTATAGAAACATAGAAAGGGAAAATTAGATGCACATCTCCCTTGAGAAGCATACGGTGATATGGGGACTAAAACTATGCCAGGGTACACCTGGCGGGGCCTCCGCGTGTGCGGATCACTGGACTTGATGGACCCAGGGTCTGATCCGGAGATGGCAATTCTTATGTTCTTAATATTTGCATGTCCTCTCCCTATATGCTAAGGCTCTTTTCACCTGCATTGTGATGTCATAGAGCTTTATGGTCATATAAACATAGAAACATTGGCAGCTAAAGGCCAAACGGACCATCCAGTATTCCCATCTGCAGCATCCACTATCTCCTCCTCTCCCTATTGGTTAAGGTTCTTAATATTTGCATGTCCTCTCCCTATAGGCTAAGGCTCTTTACACCTGAATTATGATGTCATAGAGCCTTATGGTTATAGAAACATAGAAAGGGAAAATTAGATGCACATCTCCCTTGAGAAGCATACGGTGATATGGGGACTAAAACTATGCCAGGGTACCCCTGGCGGGGCCTCCGCGTGTGCGGATCACTGGACTTGATGGACCCAGGGTCTGATCCGGAGATGGTAATTCTTATGTTCTTAATATTTGCATGTCCTCTCCCTATAGGCTAAGGCTCTTTACACCTGCACTGTGATGTCATAGAGCCTTATGGTCATATAAACATAGAAACATTGGCAGCTAAAGGCCAAACGGACCATCCAGTATTCCCATCTGCAGCATCCACTATCTCCTCCTCTCCCTATTGGTTAAGGTTCTTAATATTTGCATGTCCTCTCCCTATAGGCTAAGGCTCTTTACACCTGAATTATGATGTCATAGAGCCTTCTGGTTATAGAAACATAGAAAGGGAAAATTAGATGCACATCTCCCTTGAGAAGCATACGGTGATATGGGGACTAAAACTATGCCAGGGTACACCTGGCGGGGCCTCCGCGTGTGCGGATCACTGGACTTGATGGACCCAGGGTCTGATCCGGAGATGGCAATTCTTATGTTCTTAATATTTGCATGTCCTCTCCCTATATGCTAAGGCTCTTTTCACCTGCATTGTGATGTCATAGAGCTTTATGGTCATATAAACATAGAAACATTGGCAGCTAAAGGCCAAACGGACCATCCAGTATTCCCATCTGCAGCATCCACTATCTCCTCCTCTCCCTATTGGTTAAGGTTCTTAATATTTGCATGTCCTCTCCCTATAGGCTAAGGCTCTTTACACCTGAATTATGATGTCATAGAGCCTTATGGTTATAGAAACATAGAAAGGGAAAATTAGATGCACATCTCCCTTGAGAAGCATACGGTGATATGGGGACTAAAACTATGCCAGGGTACACCAGGCGGGGCCTCCGCGTGTGCGGATCACTGGACTTGATGGACCCAGGGTCTGATCCGGAGATGGCAATTCTTATGTTCTTAATATTTGCATGTCCTCTCCCTATAGGCTAAGGCTCTTTACACCTGCACTGTGATGTCATAGAGCCTTATGGTCATATAAACATAGAAACATTGGCAGCTAAAGGCCAAACGGACCATCCAGTATTCCCATCTGCAGCATCCACTATCTCCTCCTCTCCCTATTGGTTAAGGTTCTTAATATTTGCATGTCCTCTCCCTATAGGCTAAGGCTCTTTACACCTGAATTATGATGTCATAGAGCCTTCTGGTTATAGAAACATAGAAAGGGTAAATTAGATGCACATCTCCCTTGAGAAGCATACGGTGATATGGGGACTAAAACTATGCCAGGGTACACCTGGCGGGGCCTCCGCGTGTGCGGATCACTGGACTTGATGGACCCAGGGTCTGATCCGGAGATGGCAATTCTTATGTTCTTAATATTTGCATGTCCTCTCCCTATAGGCTAAGGCTCTTTTCACCTGCATTGTGATGTCATAGAGCTTTATGGTCATATAAACATAGAAACATTGGCAGCTAAAGGCCAAACGGACCATCCAGTATTCCCATCTGCAGCATCCACTATCTCCTCCTCTCCCTATTGGTTAAGGTTCTTAATATTTGCATGTCCTCTCCCTATAGGCTAAGGCTCTTTACACCTGAATTATGATGTCATAGAGCCTTATGGTTATAGAAACATAGAAAGGGAAAATTAGATGCACATCTCCCTTGAGAAGCATACGGTGATATGGGGACTAAAACTATGCCAGGGTACACCAGGCGGGGCCTCCGCGTGTGCGGATCACTGGACTTGATGGACCCAGGGTCTGATCCGGAGATGGCAATTCTTATGTTCTTAATATTTGCATGTCCTCTCCCTATAGGCTAAGGCTCTTTACACCTGCACTGTGATGTCATAGAGCCTTATGGTCATATAAACATAGAAACATTGGCAGCTAAAGGCCAAACGGACCATCCAGTATTCCCATCTGCAGCATCCACTATCTCCTCCTCTCCCTATTGGTTAAGGTTCTTAATATTTGCATGTCCTCTCCCTATAGGCTAAGGCTCTTTACACCTGAATTATGATGTCATAGAGCCTTCTGGTTATAGAAACATAGAAAGGGTAAATTAGATGCACATCTCCCTTGAGAAGCATACGGTGATATGGGGACTAAAACTATGCCAGGGTACACCTGGCGGGGCCTCCGCGTGTGCGGATCACTGGACTTGATGGACCCAGGGTCTGATCCGGAGATGGCAATTCTTATGTTCTTAATATTTGCATGTCCTCTCCCTATATGCTAAGGCTCTTTTCACCTGCATTGTGATGTCATAGAGCTTTATGGTCATATAAACATAGAAACATTGGCAGCTAAAGGCCAAACGGACCATCCAGTATTCCCATCTGCAGCATCCACTATCTCCTCCTCTCCCTATTGGTTAAGGTTCTTAATATTTGCATGTCCTCTCCCTATAGGCTAAGGCTCTTTACACCTGAATTATGATGTCATAGAGCCTTATGGTTATAGAAACATAGAAAGGGAAAATTAGATGCACATCTCCCTTGAGAAGCATACGGTGATATGGGGACTAAAACTATGCCAGGGTACACCAGGCGGGGCCTCCGCGTGTGCGGATCACTGGACTTGATGGACCCAGGGTCTGATCCGGAGATGGCAATTCTTATGTTCTTAATATTTGCATGTCCTCTCCCTATAGGCTAAGGCTCTTTACACCTGCACTGTGATGTCATAGAGCCTTATGGTCATATAAACATAGAAACATTGGCAGCTAAAGGCCAAACGGACCATCCAGTATTCCCATCTGCAGCATCCACTATCTCCTCCTCTCCCTATTGGTTAAGGTTCTTAATATTTGCATGTCCTCTCCCTATAGGCTAAGGCTCTTTACACCTGAATTATGATGTCATAGAGCCTTCTGGTTATAGAAACATAGAAAGGGTAAATTAGATGCACATCTCCCTTGAGAAGCATACGGTGATATGGGGACTAAAACTATGCCAGGGTACACCAGGCGGGGCCTCCGCGTGTGCGGATCACTGGACTTGATGGACCCAGGGTCTGATCCGGAGATGGCAATTCTTATGTTCTTAATATTTGCATGTCCTCTCCCTATAGGCTAAGGCTCTTTACACCTGCACTGTGATGTCATAGAGCCTTATGGTCATATAAACATAGAAACATTGGCAGCTAAAGGCCAAACGGACCATCCAGTATTCCCATCTGCAGCATCCACTATCTCCTCCTCTCCCTATTGGTTAAGGTTCTTAATATTTGCATGTCCTCTCCCTATAGGCTAAGGCTCTTTACACCTGAATTATGATGTCATAGAGCCTTCTGGTTATAGAAACATAGAAAGGGTAAATTAGATGCACATCTCCCTTGAGAAGCATACGGTGATATGGGGACTAAAACTATGCCAGGGTACACCTGGCGGGGCCTCCGCGTGTGCGGATCACTGGACTTGATGGACCCAGGGTCTGATCCGGAGATGGCAATTCTTATGTTCTTAATATTTGCATGTCCTCTCCCTATATGCTAAGGCTCTTTTCACCTGCATTGTGATGTCATAGAGCTTTATGGTCATATAAACATAGAAACATTGGCAGCTAAAGGCCAAACGGACCATCCAGTATTCCCATCTGCAGCATCCACTATCTCCTCCTCTCCCTATTGGTTAAGGTTCTTAATATTTGCATGTCCTCTCCCTATAGGCTAAGGCTCTTTACACCTGAATTATGATGTCATAGAGCCTTATGGTTATAGAAACATAGAAAGGGAAAATTAGATGCACATCTCCCTTGAGAAGCATACGGTGATATGGGGACTAAAACTATGCCAGGGTACACCAGGCGGGGCCTCCGCGTGTGCGGATCACTGGACTTGATGGACCCAGGGTCTGATCCGGAGATGGCAATTCTTATGTTCTTAATATTTGCATGTCCTCTCCCTATAGGCTAAGGCTCTTTACACCTGCACTGTGATGTCATAGAGCCTTATGGTCATATAAACATAGAAACATTGGCAGCTAAAGGCCAAACGGACCATCCAGTATTCCCATCTGCAGCATCCACTATCTCCTCCTCTCCCTATTGGTTAAGGTTCTTAATATTTGCATGTCCTCTCCCTATAGGCTAAGGCTCTTTACACCTGAATTATGATGTCATAGAGCCTTCTGGTTATAGAAACATAGAAAGGGTAAATTAGATGCACATCTCCCTTGAGAAGCATACGGTGATATGGGGACTAAAACTATGCCAGGGTACACCAGGCGGGGCCTCCGCGTGTGCGGATCACTGGACTTGATGGACCCAGGGTCTGATCCGGAGATGGTAATTCTTATGTTTTTAATATTTGCATGTCCTCTCCCTATAGGCTAAGGCTCTTTACTCCTGCACTGTGATGTCATAGAGCCTTATGGTCATATAAACATAGAAACATTGGCATATAAAGGCCAAAAGGACCATCCAGTATTCCCATCTGCAGCATCCACTATCTCCTCCTCTCCCTATTGGTTAAGGTTCTTAATATTTGCATGTCCTCTCCCTATAGGCTAAGGCTCTTTACACCTTCATTATGATGTCATAGAGCCTTATGGTTATAGAAACATAGAAAGGGAAAATTAGATGCACATCTCCCTTGAGAAGCATAAGGTGATATGGGGACTAAAACTATGCCAGGGTACACCTGGTGGGGCCTCCGCGTGTGCGGATCACCGGACTTGATGGAGCCAGGGTCTGATCCGGAGATGGCAATTCTTATGTTCTTATGTTAACCCCTGCGCTGGCCAAAAACTACCGCCTGCTCAAGAGGAGGCAGTAGCGGCTAGCGGTTTAGTGCACGCTATTACATGCGTTAAACCGCTAGCGTGGCTTGATAAAAGGAGCCCTATGTGTTAGAGCTTAGGGCTCCTTTTACTAAGGTGCATTAGGGCCTTAATGCGCAGAATAGCGCGCACGCTAGACCTTAACGCCAGCATTGAGCTGGCGTTATTCTACAAGCCAAACGTGCGGTTTAGCGCGCGGTAATTTCGTCCGTGGGCTAAAAACGCTAGCGCACCTTAGTAAAAGGAGCCCTTAATATCAGATTGCCAAAATGTTTGTCCCATACACCTGCGTGAAACGATAGAATTCAGTTAAAGAGTCATTTGTATGCCCAGCCCCTTGCAGAAAAAAAAGCAAACAACCGCGATGCTGACAGTTTAATCCATGACTCAACAAGCCCTTAGAAGCGATTTTAGCTGTTAGAGTACAAAATGGATGTCAAAGAGTAGCCTTATGATACCAGAAAAAAAGAAAAACTTATAAGAACATAAGAAAAGCCCTCACCGGATCAGACCGAGGTCCATCCAGTCCGGTGATCCGCACACGCGGCGGCCCTTTTAGGTACTCCTGATTGGAGACCCAGATATACCATAGCCCTCAATACAATTTGCAAGAAGGTGTGCATCCAACTTGCGCTTGAATCCCAGAACAGTAATCTCCGTCACAACATCCTCCGGGAGAGCATTCCAAATTCCCAGCACGCGCTGCGTAAAAAAGAACTTCCTGACATTCGTCCTGAACCTGCTGCCGCTCAGTTTCAGACTGTGACCTCTTGTCCGTGTCACATCCGAAAAAGTTAGCAATGCTTCTTCTTGGTCGATTTTATCAAATCCCTTTATTATTTTAAAAGTCTCTATTAAATCCCCTCTCAGTCTTCTCTGCTCGAGGGTAAACAATCCCAATTTCCTAAGGCGCTCTTTGTAGCTCAAATTCTCCAATCCCTTGACAAGTTTCATGGCTCTCCTCTGTACCCTTTCCAGCAGAATTATATATTTCTTGAGGTATGGAGACCAGTGTTGGACACAGTATTCCAATTGCGGCCTGACCATTGCTCTATAAAGTGGCATTATTACATCTTCCGATCTACTCGTGATCCCCTTCTTAATCGTGCCCAACATCCTGTTTGCTTTCTTCGCCGCCGCCGCACATTGTGCCGAAGGCTTTAGGGTTCTGTCAATCAGTACCCCCAAATCCCTTTCTTGTTCGCATTTTGCTAATGTCACCCCCAACATCTTATATTCGTGTTCTTTGTTTTTTTTCCCTAGATGCATCACCTTGCATTTGTTTATGTTAAAATTCATCTGCCACCTTGTTGCCCATGCTTCCAGCTTGTTCAGATCCTTCTGGGGTTCCTCGCAGTCCCTTTGAGAGTCAACAGCCCGACATAGTTTTGTATCGTCTGCAAACTTTATTATATTGCAAGTTGTTTCCTCCTCCAGGTCGTTTATAAAAATATTGAACAAAATAGGCCCAAAGTGGAAAACAGATGCAGTGCCTTATTTCTCTGAACTGTAGAATACTTATCGAAACAACTCTTAAATACCGAGATTATGGGAACCCTCTTCTGTGATCCTAGGTGGATTACGGGTGGATTTGTGGAATAAGGCTGCGAAGCCTCGGCCTGAGCTCAGTGAACCAACATGTGTGCAGGCCAAATATTTTATGAGCTTCACAGGGCAAAATAGTATTAGATATTCGGGTTTTTGTTGAAATGCAGGCACTAGCTGAAAATCTCTCTCTCTCTCTGTCTTGAAAAAGACGTTCTTACTGTCTAGAATGAGAAGTTGGCCATAGATACGCCACTGATGCCTCTCAACTGTGGTTTCGAGCCTTGCCTCGAGCTACGAAGTGAGTATCAGCAATTAATGAAATGTCAAAAATTAGAGAAAGGCACGCCATTCAAACTGAACGATTCAGTTCCCAAATGCAGAGCAGACAATGCCATGAAATTTATGTTAAAAATATAATGCTGTTTTAACTGGGGCAATCATATATGTGTTCAAAGGACCCTTAACCCTCATTCCCCTGCAATAAACCAACTCCCGCCCCACCCCCCTCCTTTCTCTCCCCCTCCCCTCCCTTGGTTCCCTTCTCCCTCCCTCGTTCCTTCCAATCCAACTCTGATAAATTTCTGCTAAAACCCCAACACTTCCTTCCTCGTTGCTTGTAATTCGGACAAAATGTTGTAAATCCTTGTTCAGATCGGATCCTAATTTAATTGATGTGAACCGCCTAGAACTCTTTGGGTATGGTGGTATACAAGAACATAATAATAATAATAATTATTATTATTATATATCTTTCATCTTATGTATTACATATCTTTGAGGTAAATTCGCTTTGTTTTACCGTAAAATAGTAACATAGTAGATGACGGCAGATAAAGACCCGAATGGTCCATCCAGTCTGCCCAACCTGATTCAATTAAAATTTTTTTTTTTTTCTTCTAAGCTATTTCTGGGCGAGAATCCAAAGCTTTTCCCGGTACTGTGCTTGGGTTCCAACTGCCGAAATCTCTGTTAAGACTTACTCCAGCCCATCTACACCCTCCCAGCCATTGAAGCCCTCCCCTGCCCATCCTCCTCCAAACGGCCATGCACAGACACAGACCGTACAAGTCTGCCCAGTAACTGGCCTAGTTCAATCTTTAATATTATTTTCTGATTCTAAATCTTCTGTGTTCATCCCACGCTTCTTTGAACTCAGTCACAGTTTTACTCTCCACCACCTCTCTCGGGAGCGCATTCCAGGCATCCACTACCCTCTCCGTAAAGTAGAATTTCCTAACATTGCCCCTGAATCTACCACCCCTCAACCTCAAATTATGTCCTCTGGTTTTACCATTTTCCTTTCTCTGGAAAAGATTTTGTTCTACGTTAATACCCTTTAAGTATTTGAACGTCTGAATCATATCTCCCCTGTCTCTCCTTTCCTCTAGGGTATACATATTCAGGGCTTCCAGTCTCTCCTCATACGTCTTCTGGCGCAAGCCTCCTATCATTTTCGTCGCCCTCCTCTGGACCGCCTCAAGTCTTCTTACGTCCTTCGCCAGATACGGTCTCCAAAACTGAACACAATACTCCAAGTGGGGCCTTACCAATGACCTTTACAGGGGCATCAACACCTTCTTCCTTCCACTGGCTACGCCTCTCTTTATACAGCCCAGCATCCTTCTGGCAGCAGCCACTGCCTTGTCACACTGTTTTTTCGCCTTTAGATCTTCGGACACTATCACCCCAGGGTCCCTCTCCCCGTCCGTGCATATCAGCTTCTCACCTCCCAGCATATACGGTTCCTTCCGATTATTAATCCCCAAATGCATTACTCTGCATTTCTTTGCATTGAATTTTAGTTGCCAGGCATTAGACCACGTTGAACTGCAAGGTTTTGTGGTATAATAATAAAGGGCTCCTTTTAGTAAGGTGCGATTACCGATTTAGTGCACGCGAAATCAGTTAGCGCGTGCTAAATCGATTAGCGTGCCTTAGTGAAAGGACCCCAAAGCTATTATTATTATTATATCCTTTCTGGCTTCAACAGCAATCAAGACATGATGTTTAATGATACTTTGATTCATTATGCTGTATTGTGCATGGTTGTTTTCATAGTATGATCTGTGCTCTGAATCCGTGAGGGTTAGGGGGGCAGAGCAGGCCCGCGAATATGGAAAACCGCAGATAACTTACAGGGCTGACTCTGACCCACCTCCACCTCCCTCCTGCGTCCCGGACCTTACCTGGTGGTCTAACGGCGACGCGGGGCAGGAGCGATCTTTCTACGCTCCTGCCCTGTGCAGAGTCGTCATCAAAAATGGCTGCCATGAGTTCCTGTTGTAGTCTTGTGAGACCATGGGGACTCACGGCAGCCGTTTTTTATGATGGCTTCGCACGGGGCAGGAGCGTAGGAAGATCGCTAGACCTCCAGGTAAGGTCTGGGGAGGTCTGGGACGCAGTGATTAAGCCTTTAAAAAACTAGGGGGATGTCCGGGGCAAAAAAACACAAATAAACCCGCGGATTCAGAGGGAGAAGTGTAATATAAAGTTTAGCAGATAGAAGCTGAGGAATGTAATCTTTTGCGTTTAAAAGTGTGTCTTTGGCTAGTATTTTGTGGGTGTGCAAGAGGTCCTGGGTACAGGCCTCAAGAGGAGCGGCGGGAAATAAATTAATGGCAATGATAGCCAAGAGTGGTTGCATAAAAAGATAGTATATAGAAACAGGTTTATTATTATGCTTAGAAGATGAGAAAAAGCCGAAAGGGAACCTTTACGATGGAAACACCAGAGCAAACAAAAGAGTCGTAAGGCAGAGATGTCCACAGCCAAAGTCCAGATCAACCAAAACAGTCTTTATTGATGACGGCAACTGTAGGTGCCAAAGCAATTGATCACAGCGAATGTAGACTCGGCACTGCCAGGGTTTTGGCTAAAATAGCTCACAGCCCCGCCCCATCCTGCTCGTTCCTTTCTTCAACCCCGGACCCACACAAATCTCGTCTCTTTGGGCCGTGTCTGGAGGGCACCTGCGTGTGCGCAGGTGCGACACGCTGATATCACACGCTTGTGCAGATGCCTTCCAGATGTGGCCACAAGCTCAAAGTTTATCAAAACCCGGACAAAATGCCGGTATCCCCTATATTCTGGGCCTAGGACCTAAGATTGTGTTCATTTTAAACTAGGGTTGACACCCAGGGTGGGTGGATGGGGGAGGGAAATGTACTCTGAGGATTAAAATTACTTAATTATAATATTGTAATCACATAATTGGGAGGAGGGTGGGAGAAAATGATTGTTTTATGGGCTCCTTTTGTCAAGGCCGCGCTAGCGGGGTTAACGTGCGCGACTTTTCATCACGCACTAACCCCCGCGTTAGCCAAAAACTACCGCCTGCTCAAGAGGAGGCGGTAGCGGCTAGCGCGGCCGGCGGTTTAGCATGCGCTATTACGTGCATTAAACCGCTAGCGTGGCTTGATAAAAGGAGCCCTGTGTATTACTTGTGTAGTTAATAGTGCGTTTTATGCAGTATTTTATGTTT
This sequence comes from Geotrypetes seraphini, assembly GCF_902459505.1. Classification (NCBI taxonomy): domain Eukaryota; kingdom Metazoa; phylum Chordata; class Amphibia; order Gymnophiona; family Dermophiidae; genus Geotrypetes; species Geotrypetes seraphini. The sequence goes on from NC_047085.1 coordinate 19,568,742, forward strand.
AATTAATTGTATTGCACTGTCAAATTTTGAAAATCAATAAAGATTTAAGAAAAAAAGAACAAAAAAAAAAAACTAGGGTTGCCAGATTTCCTTTTTGAAAAAAAGAGGACACCTGGTCCCGCCCTGTTTTGCCCCCAGCCCCTCCCCTTTCCACCTCCAGCTCTACCCCGTTCCTACCCAGCCCCGCCCCCCCAAAAAAAACCTCCCCAAGCTCAAAGGCTGCATTTGTAAGCCTTCGCACAGGGTCGGATGTCGACACAATGACATCACACGCTTGCGCGGGCGCGTATGGCATCATCGTGGTGACGGCCGCGCACGCGCAAAGGCTTCCAGACACGGCCTCCAAGCTCAGGATTTCCAAAACCAGGGCAAACTGCCGGGTTTCGGAAAAGAGGCCATGTCCAGATTTTCCCGGACGTATGCTAACCCTTTCATTAAGGGCAAGTTGTTTTTCTGAGTGGCCTAGCATTTGTGTATAACTATCTCCTGCTCGTCGCCTCCTTTGTTCCACTAACTTGCTGCTAAAATAACTCTATTTTTCTTTCTTTGTATTGGCCTGTGTCATTGCTTGTCAGTATAACTAGGACTCTGGATTTGAGTCCCTATGGGAATATAAGATTGCTTTTCATATATCCCAGAGTGCTAACTATAATTCTAGCAGAATGCACATTCCCATCTACACTGTCCTCTAGGAGGCAGTGTGAATCTGTTTTAGCGGCACATATATGATTAACTATATCCCAGATATGTACTCTTTGTAGAGGAGTGTCTAGGTGCCCGGGGGATTTCCAAAACCCAGCAGTTTGTCCGGGTTTTGGAATGTCCCAAGCTCGGGGTTGCGTCTGAAGGGCCTCTGCGCATGCACGGGCATCACGATGATGTCACACGTTGATGTCCGCACATGCGCAGAGGCCCTACAGATGTGGTCCGAGCTTTTGGGGGGCGGGGCTGTGGTAGAGTGGGCGGGGCTGGTGCAGAACTGGGCGGGGCAGGGTAAAAATGGGCAGGGCCATGTGTCCTCTTTTTTTTTTTTTTACAGAGGAAATCTGGCAATCCTACAGCTAACTGCTAATATCCAGCACTTAACTGGATACATTAACCCGATAAACAGTCATCATTATCTGGCGTTATCCAGTTATATGTCACTGGATATTTGATGTCGGTGGCCGGACATAGCACATCATTGAATATTTGGGGATACTGCTAGTTGTGGCCCAAAAAAACATTGACCCCTGCCATCTGAATATTGACCCCTAAAATTTCCACTATATTGGGTCACTTTCTCAGCACAGACCCCTCCCCCTTATTCAGATTTGATTGGCACCTTTCTGTAGCTATATTCCAGCATGTTCTTCCAGCAACTACATAAGAAAGTACATTTTGGCAGCCGGCTATGAAAATAGTTTGGGTGGGGATGTTTTTGCTCTTCAAGCGTATGATATTTGGGTTACCGCTTCCCTAGTGAGAGTGTGTGGGGGTGGGGGTGGGGGGGTGGGGCGGTAGCTCTGTTATATTTTGTTGTCAGTACACAAAACACTTTGACTCCTCTGCTGGAGGGAAAAGACAGTATACAAGAGCTAAATGAATAGCTTTCCAAAATTGCTTTGTTAGATAAAAACATGTTCAAATGGATCTGTCAATATTTTGGAACAGGACTAAGCACACAATTCCGCCGTTGTCAGTAAACTGATCTACAGTAAATGGGAAGGAATCATCTGCTCGGTTCTTAAGTGCCAGCTTTTAGTGTCATTGGTTTATCACCTTGAACTGGTTTTGCTTTTCTCTGCAAATAAAGATGAAAATGATGAAAGAAAGATGAAGAAATCTTAAGAGCTGCCAGATCCCTCACCAGCACCATATTCCCACTGCACTAACGGCTGCTGTTGACCTGAATTTACCCTGCTCCGGCTTTCCTTTCTTCTGCAGGATAATCTTGAGGCGGTCGGACCCGAGGAACGGGGACGAAGGCTGCTATCGTGAAACGTTTCTCCTCACATCTAGGCACTGTTAGAGCATTCAAACAGTTACTAGATCCGGCAAAACATGTACTTGGAAAGGATTTTGGACAAATTTGGGTGGTAAACTGTCTGAATATTCAGTTGCATTGGTTTTGGTAGTGTATCAAGGCAGTTAATAGATAATATTTTTATATATAACATAACTTTATTCTTCTGTACCGCCACAATCAGACGATTTCTAGGCGGTTTACACTGAAGAGAACTGGACAGTCACTGAATTACAAAATACAAATAGTAAAAGTACAACATATTTCTCAAGAATAGTCAGAATAGAATTATTCAATTTAGTATGACTTCTGTTTAGGAAATAGATCTGTCAAACAATGCAGTCTTAATTTCTTTCCGAAATGCGCCGTAGGTCAACCTGGCTGCATTGATGTAATTACCTAACCAGGACGGCTGTTTACTTGCTTGAAACATGAAAATTCTATCCAAAAAGCACCTGTATTTACAACCGGTGATCCTTGGATAGGCAAATAAATTACACTTCCTGGTTATCCTTGTGGGGCTTTAAAGAGGTCACTCTTTAAAGTTAAAAGGGGATAGATTTCATACAAACATAAGGAAGTTCTTCTTCACCCAGAGAGTAGTAGAAAACTGGAACACTCTTCCGGAAGCTGTTAAAGGGGAAAACACCCTCCAGGGATTCAAGACAAAGCTAGACAAGTATCTGCTGAACCGGAATGTACGCAGGTAAGGCTTGTCTCAGTTAGGGCACTGGTCTTTGACCTAAGGGCCGCCACGTGAGCGGACTCCTGGGCACGATGGAACCACTGGTCTGACCCAGCAGCAGCAATTCTTATGCTCATATGATTCTAAATACAACTGGCAACCAGTGAAATTGGCGAAGATATGGCGTAATGTGCTCATATCTTGATGTTCCTGTTCAATCTAGCCGCGGTGTTCTGTGCCACCTGCAATGCCCTGCACCTGGCTTTGGTTATTCCCGGGCACAGGACATTGCAGATGATAAAGTGAAACACATCACAGCCATAGCACTAAAAGTGATGCCACAAAACAGTCTTTGAATTGTTTTTGAAACGCCGCAAAAAAAATGTATTGGATGTAGGATTAGGAGACACTCTAACTGCATGGGTTGGGGATTGGCTGAGCGGTAGACTTCAGAGGGTGGTGGTGAACGGTACCCCATCCGAGGCGTCGGACGTAATCAGCGGGGTGCCGCAGGGCTCAGTCCTGGGCCCGATTCTATTCAATTTATTCATAAGGGATATGACGCAAGGACTTAGAGGAAGGGTATCACTGTTCGCTGACGACGCCAAACTTTGCAACATAGTAGGCCAAAACTTATTACCTGATAATATGGCACACGATCTACTGCTGCTGGAAAGATGGTCAACTACTTGGCAGCTAGGCTTCAATGCTAAAAAATGCAAGTTAATGCACCTGGGTAGGAGAAACCCGCGTAGAACTTATGTACTGAATGGTGAGACCTTGGTTAAGACCACGGCAGAACGCGATCTAGGGGTGATCATTAGTGAGGACATGAAGGTTGCCAATCAAGTGGAGAAGGCTTCCTCCAGGGAAAGACAAATGATGGGGTGTATCCGTAGAGGTTTTGTCAGCAGGAGACCTGAAGTCATGCTGCCGTTGTACAGATCCATGGCCTCACTTGGAGTACTGTATTCAGTTCTGGAGACCACACTACCGTAAGGACATACTGAGGATCGAGTCAGTTCAACGAATGGCGACCAGGATGGTCCTGGGGCTCAAGGATCTCACGTATGAAGAAAGACTAAAAAAATTGCGGCTCTACTCACTTGAGGGAAGAAGAGAACGGGGAGACATGATTGAAACGTATAAATACATCACGGGACGTATCGAGTCTGAAGATGATATCTTCTGTCTCATGGGACCCTCAACCACCAGAGGGCATCTGCTGAAAATCAGGGGAGGAAAATTTCATAGCGACTCCAAAAAGTACTTCTTCACCGAGAGAGTGGTGGATCAGTGTAATGGACTCCCACTGCAGGTGATTGAGGCCAGCAGCGTGACGGATTTTAAGAGGAAATGGGATACTCACGTGGGATCTCTAAGGGAATGAACTCTAGGGGGCGGGCACTTGGAATCGGCAGACTTGGTGGGCTATAGCCCTTTTCTGCCGTCATTTTCTATGTTTCTATGTGAAGGATGCTACTTTGAAAAAGAGAAAAAAATGTTCAGGTCCTGTGGAGTCATCTATTTTTCAATCAGAAAGGTAACATAGTAGATGATGGCAGATGACCCGAATGGTTCATCCAGTCTGCCCAACCTGATTCAATTTAATTAAAAAAAAAAAAAAAAAAATTTCTTCTTAGCTATTTCTGGTCAAGAATCCAAAGCTCTGCCCGGTACTGTTCTTAGGTTCCAACTACTAAAGTCTCCGTCAAAGCTTACTCCAGCCCATCTACGCCCTCCCAGCCATTGAAGTTCTCCCCAGCCCATCCTCAACCAAAAGGCCATATATAGACACAGAGACCGTGCAAGTCTGCCCAGGACTGGCCTTAGTTCTTCAATATTTACTATTATTTTCTGATTCTCTGTGTAACAGTCAATTGCTCTGCATACCAGTTCTTAAACTGTTTCTGGAGGAATGATTTGGCTCTGGATTAATTCACAAGTTCTGCTCGGATACACATCAGTGGTTTAGCGTTCACTAGCCCGGACGTGTTCACAAATTCTACTTTTTGATACAGTTTATCCACGTGTATGAATATGCAAATGGGGTTTAAACTGGCTGAACAAAGATCAGAAAAGTCTTTAGAAATTGCCTCATTCTGCTAATATTCAAAATGTTCTTTCCTGCATTCAATATCTTTTTCTCATTACAAATGCCTTCCAGAATTAATACGTCTCCTTAATTTATTTGCTTAAAAGCCAAAAAAAAAAAAAAAATCTCTAACAGGCGCTAGATGAATTTTTGCATCCTCTGCTCAGTTTATAAGCGGATTCATAGCAAACCAGGCACAAGGACATCAATCATTTTCTGTATCTAAATTAGCATAGGATTTCACTTCAGTCCAGGAATTACGGTTCTTCTTAAATGAATGTCAAGTTTGGGATGAAGATGCGAGGTGGGATTAAACGAGAGAAATGCTCTTCTATCACTTCCACCAACCACACATCATAACGGGCCTGCAAAACTTTTCACCAGCATCATTTTTATATGTGAGATAGATCTCACAAAGATCTCTATATGCATACTTTAGAACAGTGGTCTCAAACTCAAACCCTTTCCAGGGCCACATTTTGGATTTGTAGGTACTTAGAGGGCCTCAGAAAAAAAATAGTTAATGTCTTATTAAAGAAATGACAATTTTGCATGAGGTAAATCTTTCCTTTTTGCTAAGTCTTAATAATAATATTGTAATTTATAGCTGAAGAGACATATGATCAAGAAACGGTTTTATTCTACTTTTGTGACTATGATAAACATACCGATGGCCTCAAAATAGTACCTGGTGGGCTGCGAGTTTGAGCCCACTGAGTTAAGGGGAATAGTTAATCTGCTGGCTGGGTTGGAGGGCAGAGGGGAGAACAGGACAATCAAGCCATTGTGACATCACTGACGAGGCTGGCTCTTATTGGTGGAATGAGGCATTATGACATCACAATCTCAGCTTTGCTTTCCAAAGACAAACAGGATTCCATGGTTACAGTTAAGCCAGTGGTCTCAAACTCAAACCCTTTGCAGGGCCACATTTTGGATTTGTAGGTACTTGGAAGGCCTCAGAAAAAAATAGTTAATGTCTCATTAAAGAAATGACAATTTTGCATGAGGTAAAACTCTTTATTTTATTTAATTCAATTTCTATCTCATCCTCCCAGTAGCTCAGAATGGGTTACAAGGTTTATAGTTTATAAATCTTTCCTTCTGGCTAAGTCCTAATAATAATATTGTAATTTATAGCTAGAGACATAGGATCAAGAAACTTTTATTTTGCTTTTATGATTATGATAAACATACTGAGGGCCTCAAAATAGTACCTGGCGGGCCGCGAGTTTGAGACCACTGCTTTAGAAGAAGATGGGAGAGGAGAGATATGATAGTTTAGGGGGCTGAAGACCTTTGGTGTACAAAAGAGGAGCGGGACTTGGGTGTAATACCTCTCTCTATGCACCCTAACATCCTTCTAGCTTTTGTCATCACCTTTTCAGCCTGTTTTGGTCACCTTAAGATCATCACATTCTGTCACACCCAAGTCCCGTTCCTCTTTCTTGTACAAAAGTTCCCTAAACTGTTCCGTTCCCTTGGGTTTCTGCAACCCAAATGCATGACCTTGCTTTTCTTAGCATTAAGTCTTGGCAGCCAAATTTCAGACCGTGCCTCAAGCTTCACTAAATCCTTCCTCATGTTTTCCGTACCATCTGGGGTGTCTATTGCAGATTTTGGTAGATACGTGGAACAGTCTCCTGGAAAACAGAGACTGTGTCTGAATTCAAGAGGGCCTGGGATAGGGACGTGGGATCTCTCGGAGAGAGAAAGAGATAATGGTTACTGTGGATGGGCAGACTAGATGGGCCATTTGGCCTTTATCTGCCGTCATGTTTCTAAATTTCTATCTGCAAAGAGGCAAATGTTACAAGTCAGCCCTTCAGCAATATCACTTGCAAAAATGTTAAAAAGAGCAGGCCCAAGAACTGAACCTTGAGGCACACCTCTGGTAACATCCCTTTCTTCAGAGCAATCTCTATTGATCACTACCCTCTGTCGCCTTCTACTCACCCAGTTCCTCAGTCCATCACTTTGGGGCCCATCCCGAGGGTGCTCCGTTTATTTATTAGACGTCTGTGTGGAACACTGTCAAAGGCTTTGCTAAAATCTAAATACATTACATCTAGCGCACTCCCTCTATCTTATTCTCTGGTCACCCAGTCAAAAAAATTGATCAGATTTGTCTAGCAAGACTTTCTTTTAGTGAATCCATATTGCCTTGGGTACTATAATTGACTGGATTCAAGAAACTGCACTGTTCTTTGTTTTAAAAGTGTTTTCATTCATTTACTTATCACAGAAGTCAGACTTAAGAACATAAGCATCGCCTCTGCCGAGTCAGACCACAGGTCCATCGTGCCCAGCAGTGCGCTCTCGCGGCGGCCCCCCAGGTCAGTGACCTGCAAGTGATCCTCTACTGAAGACATTTTGTCCTGTATAGTACCCCCCTCTATCTATATCCCTCAATTCCCTTTTCCTTCAGGAACCTGTCCAACCCCTTCTTGAAACCCAAAATCGTACTCTGCTCTACCACCTCCTCTGGAAGTGCATTCCAGGCATCCATCACCTTCCTAGCATTCGTTCTGAATCTGTCTCCCTTCAATTTTCTTGAGTGCCCTCTTGTTCTTGTTTCCCCGGCCAGTCTGAAGAATATGTCCCTCTCTACTCTCTCTATACCCTTTATAATCTTGTAAGTTTCTATCATGTCTCCTCTAAGTCTCCGTTTTTCCAGGGAAAAGAGCCCCAGTTTCTCCAGCCTCTCAGCATATGGAAGGTTTTCCATGCCCTTTATCATTTTCGTTGCTCTTCTTTGGACTCTCTCGAGTGTCGCCATATCCACTTCTTCCTTACTTCCACTTTTGTGTAGAGGGACCGCATCCACCCTTCTCCAGATCTCCAGTACCACTCCTGACTCTACAGAAGCAAAGAAATGCAGAGTAATGCATTTGGGGATTAATAATAGGAAGGAACCGTATATGCTGGGAGGAGAGAAGCTGATATGCACGGACGGTGAGAGGGACTTTGGGGTGATAGTGTCCGAAGATCTAAAGGCGAAAAAACAGTGTGACAAGGCAGTGGCTGCTGCCAGAAGGATTCTGGGCTGTATAAAGAGAGGCGTAGTCAGTAGAAGGAAGAAGGTGTTGATGCCCCTGTACAGGTCATTGGTGAGGCCCCACTTGGAGTATTGTGTTCAGTTTTGGAGACCGTATCTGGCGAAAGACGTAAGAAGACTTGAGGCGGTCCAGAGGAGGGCGACGAAAATGATAGGAGGCTTGCGCCAGAAGACGTATGAGGAGAGACTGGAAGCCCTGAATATGTATACCCTAGAGGAAAGGAGAGACAGGGGAGATATGATTCAGACGTTCAAATACTTAAAGGGTATTAACGTAGAACAAAATCTTTTCCAGAGAAAGGAAAATGGTAAAACCAGAGGACATAATTTGAGGTTGAGGGGTGGTAGATTCAGGGGCAATGTTAGGAAATTCTACTTTACGGAGAGGGTGGTGGATGCCTGGAATGCGCTCCCGAGAGAGGTGGTGGAGAGTAAAACTGTGACTGAGTTCAAAGAAGCGTGGGATGAACACAGAAGATTTAGAATCAGAAAATAATATTAAAGATTGAACTAGGCCAGTTACTGGGCAGACTTGTACGGTCTGTGTCTGTGCATGGCCGTTTGGAGGAGGATGGGCAGGGGAGGGCTTCAATGGCTGGGAGGGTGTAGATGGGCTGGAGTAAGTCTTAACAGAGATTTCGGCAGTTGGAACCCAAGCACAGTACCGGGAAAAGCTTTGGATTCTCGCCCAGAAATAGCTAAGAAGAAAAAAAAAAATTTTAATTGAATCAGGTTGGGCAGACTGGATGGACCATTCGGGTCTTTATCTGCCGTCATCTACTATGTTACTATGTAGAAGCATTGAAAAGGTCAGCCAGTTGATCGGCCAGAACTCCTCTAATTTCCCTCAGTACTCACAGACATACACCATCCAGCCCCGTTGCTTTATCCAACTTTAGTTTAGTGAGCTCATCACAAACACATTCTTTACTGAAAGGTAAACCATTCCAAAAATATATTAAAATTAAAGATAGGACCGGAAATGGTTTTCAAGGGTGATGATGAAAAGGAACTGAAAGTAATCTCGGTGAATCTGGAAGATGTACTAAGTCATATCGACAAGTTAAAAAGTGATAAATCGCCAGGACCGGATGGTATACATCTCAGGGTACTAAAAGAATGCAAACATGAAATTGCTGAACTGCTGTTAGTAACCTGTAACATGTCACTAAAATCGTCTGTAGTACCTGAAGATCGGAGGGTGGCCACTGTTACGTCGATTTTTTTAAAAGGCGCCAGGGGAGATCCGGGAAATTACAGACCACTAAGCCTCACTTTGGTGCCGGGAAAAATGGTAGAAACAATTATAAAACATAAAATTGTGGAACATGTAGACAAACATGATTTAATGAGATGGAGTCAGCATGGGTTCAGCCGAGGGAGATCTTGCCTCACCAATGTGCTTGACTTCTTTGAAAGTGTGAATAAACATGTGGATAAAGGTGAGCCAGTTGATATGGGACTCCTTTTACTAAGCTGCGCTAGCGGTATTAGTGCGCGCTGCATCGCTGCTTGCGCTAGACGCTAACACCACCATTGAGCTGGCATTAGTTCTTGGCGCACAGTGCGGGGGTGGGGCAGCGTGCGTTATTCTGCAGCGCGCGCTAAAAACGCTACTGCAGCTTAGTAAAAGGAGCCCATGGTGTATCTAGATATTCAGAAAGCAAACAGGATGCTAGGAATTATTTTAAAAGGGATGGTTAACAAGACTAAGAATGTCATAATATCCCTGTATCGTTCCGTGGTGCGACCTCATCTGGAGTATTGCGTTCAATTCTGGTCTCCTTATCTCAAGAAAGATATAGTGGCGCTAGAAAAGGTTCAAAGAAGAGCGACCAAGATGGTAAAAGGGATGGAACTCCTCTCGTATGAGGAAAGACTAAAACGGTTAGGGCTCTTCAGCTTGGAAAAGAGATGGCTGAGGGGTGATAGGATTGAAGTCTAGAAAATCCGGAGTGGAGTACAAGTACAAGTACAGGTGGAGTACAGGTACAAGTGGATCAATTTTTCACTCTGTCAAAAATTTCAAAGACTAGGGGACACTCGATGAAGTTACAGGGAAATACTCTTAAAACCAACAGGAGGAAATTTTTTTTCACTCAGAAAATAGTTAAGCTCTGGAACGCATTGCCAGAGGATGTGGTAAGAGGGGATAACGTAGCTGGTTTTAAGAAAGGTTTGGACAAGTTCCTGGAGGAAAAGTCCATAGTCTGTTATTGAGAAAGATATGGAGGGGAGCCACTGCTTGCCCTGGATCGGTAGCATGGAATGTTGCTACTCTTTGAGATTCTAGAATCTTGCTTCTCCCTGGGTTTTGGCCAGTTACTAGTGACCTGGATTGGCCACCGTGAGAACAGGCTACTGGGCTTGATGGACCATTGGTCTGACCTGGTAAGGCTATTTTTATGTTCTTAGGGAGAGGATGGCACCATGGAACATGGCAGGGGGGTTGGGAAGGAGTGGGGGGGGGGAGGCGGAGAGGTGGATGGGTGCTGGTGCTCCCATCAAGACGGCACCTGGGGTGGCACCCCTTAGTACACCAGTGCTTCCTAGAATACAAACAACCCAATTTGAGAATAAACTCAGCCTGTAGAGTAGTATATGATGCTGCCCCACTCCAGAAAGAACGTGTTCCATACAGTGCCAGATCGTATCTAGCATTGCCCACACCCTTCTGTTACACAGCCTTGAATTTCTACCTTGTTCAAGGGATCCTATTCTCATGAATTAGCTGAGTACATTCGCAAGCACTGCACCATGGACACACGACCAAATGGGAAGACTAACGTAAGGAAACCCATTTGATCAATCCGATCCTCAGACAGAAAACCGGACATTGCAAATAATATGCCATAGAATCCTACACTCATACCTCTTTAATTTTCCCGTCATGAGCAGCATCACGAACTTGCTGCTTGCATCAGTGTCGGCTCTCTCTGACATCACTTCAGGGTCCCGCACCTAGGAAGTGATGTCAGAGGGAGAACAGACACAATGTGGGGCAGCAAGGTTATTTTATTTATTCAACTTTCTATACCGTTCTCCTCAGGGAGCTCAGAATGGTTTTACATGAATTTATTCAGGTACTTAAGCATTTCTCCCTGTCTGTCCCAGTGGGCTCACAATCTATCTAATGTACCTGGGGCAATGGAGGGATTAAGTGGACTTGCCCAGGGTCAGAAAGAGCAGCATAGGTTTGAACCCACAACCTCAGGGTGCTGAGGCTGTAGCTTTAACCACTGAGCCACTCTAGAAATCAAAATGTAGCAAAAGTGAACCAAGTGTAGGACAATCAAGCCATTGTGACATCACTGATGAGGTTGGCTCTTAGGCATTGGTGGAATGAGGCATTATGACATCACAATCTCAGCTCTGGTTATCAGAGGCTGAAGCTTTTCACTCATTCATTTTTCTATACTGTTCTCTCAGGGGAGCTCAGAAAGGTTTACATGAATTTATTCAGGTACTCAATCTATCTAATATACCTGGGGCAATGGGGGGATTAAGTGACTTGCCCAGGGTCACAAGAAGCAGGGTGGGTTTGAACCCAGAACTGTAGCTGTACCTTTAACCACTGCGCCACACTCAGCCCGGAAAATTAAAGAGGTACGAGGGAAGGGAAGGGGGCGTGCGTACGGCAAGGGGGGGCAGAAAGAGTGGAGAAGAGGGCGGGGGAAGGGTGCCACTGCCCCAGGTGCCACTCACCCTCACCACACCAGTTAGGAAGTATTTGGGATATGCAAACGCGCCACACCAAGAGCAATCAATAGAACGCCTCAGAAGCCCAAGTATGGAAAACTGTCGCAGAAACACCCCAACTCTTTACTTATATATCGAAGCTCATGTATTGTAACACCATCACTGAAGCTCGTGTATCGTACAATTATTACAAAAGCTCATAAAATAGTAACTCATGTATTGTATTGTAACTATTGTAACACCGTTACTGAAGCTCATGTATTGTAACACCATCATAGAGGCTCACGTAAACCACTCTGAATTGACTACCTAGTCATGGTGTCAGGTCAAAAGCGCGCCGCGACAAAGGCGCGGCCAGACAATTGAGCGCAGTGCGCACCGCCGCACCGCTCTAAATTACTGTTTTTAGCGCTCCGACGGGGGGGCATGGGGGGAACCCCCCCACTTTACTTAATAGACATCGCGCCGCGTTGTGGGGGGTTGTAACCCCCCACATTTTACTGAAAACTTCACTTTTTCCCTGTTTTTAGGGAAAAAGTTCAGTTTACAGTAAAATGTGGAGGTTTACAACCCCCCAAGCCCCCCATAACGCCGGCGCAATGTCTATTAAGTAAACTGGGGGGGTTGCCCAACAAAACCCCCCGTCGGAGCCCCTATAATTTACAGTGGCGCGGTGGCGCGTGCTGCGCTCAATTGTCGGCACGCGCTTTTGTCTTTCGTGCCGTTGTCTATGAACCCCTAGTCATTAGTGGTGGTGTAGAAGTTCTCATAGAAATATGACAGCAGATAAAGGTCAAATGACCCATCCAGTCTGCTCATCCACAGCATCCGCTATCTCCTTCTTTCCTTAAGAGATCCCAGGTGCCTATCCCAGGCCCTTTTTGAATTCAGACACAGTCTCTGTCTCCACCACCTCTTCCGGGAGACTGTTCCACGCATCTACCACCCTTTCTGTAAAAAAGTATTTCCTTAGATTAATCCGGATCCTGTCGCCTCTTAACTTCATCCTATGCCCTCTCATTGCAGAGTTTCCTTTCAAATGAAAGAGACTCGACTCCCGTAGGTATTTAAACATCTCTATCATATCTCCCCTCTCCCTATTGGCTGAGGCTCTTAACATTTGCATCTCCTCTTCCTATAGGCTAAGGCTCTGTGCACCTGCATTGTGAGGTCATAGAGCTGCCCATCCGCAGTAACCATTATCTATTTCTCTCTCTGAGAGATCCCACGTGCCTATCCCAGGCCTTCTTGAATTCAGACACAGTCTCTGTCTCCACCACCTCTTCTGGGAGACTGTTCAACACATCTACCACCCTTTCTCTAAAAAACCTTAGATTACTCCAGAGCTTTTCACCTCTTAACTTCATTCTATGACATCTCATTCCAGAGCTTCCTTTCAAATGAAAGAGACTTAACTCATGCGCATTTAGAAACATAGAAACATGATGGCAGATAAAGACCAAATGGCCCATCCAGTCTGACCATCCACAGTAACCATTATCTCTTCCTCTCTCTAAGAGATTCCATGTGGTTATTCCATGTTTTCTTGAATTCAGACAGTCTCTGTCTCCACCACCTCTTCTGGGAGACTGTTCCACGCATCTACCACCCTTTCTGTAAAAAAGTGTTTCCTTAGATTACTCCGGAGTCTATCACCTCTTAACTTCATCCTATGCCCTCTTATTCCAGAGCTTCCTTTCATATGAAAGAAAGAGACTCGACTCATGCGCATTTACATCATGTAGGTATTTAAACGTCTCTATCATATCTCCCCTCTCCTACCTTTCCTCCAAAGTATACAGATTGAGATCTTTAAGTCTGTCCCCATATGCCTTATGACGAAGACCATGCACCATTTTAGTAGCCTTCCTTTGGACTGACTCCATCCTTTTTATATCTTTATGAAGGTGTGGCCTCCAGAATTGTATACAATATTCAAAACGAGGGCTCACCAGAGTCTTATACAGCGGCATCAATACCTCCTTTGTCCTACTGGCCATATCTCTTCCTCTCAGTAAACAATATATATATATATATATGTTCTTATACTCATTTCTTATGTTCTTATACTAAGTTTTTCAGATGTGACACGGACTAGAGGTCATAGCCTGAAACTGGGTGGCAGCAGGTTTAGGACGAATGCCAGGAAGTTCTGTTTCTCACAACGAGTGGTGGGCGCTTGGAATTCTCTTCCTGAGGATCTTGTGGCGGAGACTACTCTTCGGGGTTTCAAGCACAAGTTGGATATACACCTTCTTGCAAATCATATTGAGGGATACGGTAATTTCAGGTTTTCATAATAGAGAACCTAAATGGGCCGCCGTGTGAGCGGATCGCCGGACTTGATGGACCTTGGTCTGATCCGGCGAAGGCATTTCTTATGTTCTTATGTTCAGCATCATTTCTAATTCTTTTCCTATGTGCTAGTGTCTGTTTCAGGCTATCGACCTCCTGAAATCTTTCTGGATTGATGGCCATTCCCATTTACAAAAATGCAGCAAATCTAGTCAGAACCTAAAGTTACTTAGCTTTTATCCCACCAATTCTATAAAGTTCACTTAATTGGCTAACTTGTTGCTGATAATTGGCCCTACAGCTCATAATTGGGATTGACTGCTAAGCGCACAACTTGGTAGGCACAATTCTATAAACGTTAGACGCCTTGTCCAAAGCACCTGTCTAAAAGTAGGCCTGATTAGAGGCAGATCATGGGCATTTTTTTAAACTTTATGTTCATGATTATAGAATATGGGCCGATGTGCGCCTAACTTAGGCGCAGGCGTTTATGCCACGAAAACCCCACCATGAGCCTCCTCAGGCCAGCCTCTCCATTAATCTCATCATCAAGACCATAGACTATTTCTTAAATTGTTCTGCTGTTGATCATTCTCCGATAACTCAAAAAGTTGAGAAAATGTGAACTTCTAGTCCAGGAATCTGAGTGACAGCTAATATAGTGAAGAAAAAGTGTAACGATCATATATTTATAAACCACCTAATTAGCTCAGCAATGAGTCAGTCAGAGCAACTGACAAGACCGAAAATAAAATAGAAATGGGAAACATCGCTTGAAAACGCCACAAAATGAATACAAAGAAAACAAAGCCTTCAATTTCTTTTTAAAAGGGAAGGTAGGCTGACTCATCCCTAATTTCCGGTGGGATAAAACCCGTACTGCTTCTTCTGCTCTGAAAATCCAAATTAGGATTACTTCTTGAAATAGGAGCTTGTTCAAGAGTGTTGTAACCGTTCCAAGGCAAAAGGCACAGAAGTTAGAAATTTCAGAGCTCGGAGATGCTTGTGGCTGACATCATTGATGTTTCGCTGTCAAATACTTTATTCAAACTATGTAGTTAACTTACCCGTGACATTTAATATATGGGGAAGGGAAGGAAAGACATTTTGGCTTTAATTCACAATTGGAAGCTCAAGGCCCGTTATATTTAGCTAGGCATTTCAGGCCTAATTCTATATACTGTGGATGTAGCTGTTCTGAAAGATGATTTTTATTTGCTCTTCACACGAAAAATACAAATGAAAGTCTGAATTAATGATACACGTACAATTGTCCTGACGGACCCTACACAGTCCGTGTTTCGGCGAAACCGCCCTCCTCAGGGGTACGAAGGTAAAAATATGAGCAAAACAACGGACGTGTCTTTGAGCAGAAAACCTGAAAATGGCTCAAAGACACGTCCGTTGTTTTGCTCATATTTTTATCTTTGTACCCTACATCAGTGGTTCCCAAGCCTGTCCTGGAGGGCCACCAGGCCAATCGGGTTTCCAGGATAGCCCTAATGAATATGCATGAAGCAGGTTTGCATGCCTGTCACTTCCATTACATGCAAATCTCTCTCATGCATATTTATTAGGGCTATCCTGAAAACCCGATTGGCCTGGTGGCCCTCCAGGACAGGCTTGGGAATCACTGCCCTACATCATCCGGACCCCTGAGGAAGGTGGTTGCCAAAACGGTCCATCGGGACAATCATGCGTGTGTCATTAATTCAGACTTTTTTTGTATTTTTATGGTGAAGAACGAATAAAAATTATCTTTCATGACATCCACACCCACAATCTGTTTTTTTATCTTTGGATTGTTTTTTCTGTGGATCTTTGGGTCTCCCTTTTTGTTTTGTTTTTTGTGTGGCACTAATTCTTATATACAGCGCTTAACTCCTAGGTGCCATTGGGTGTGATTGTCAATCATCCATTAGACGCTGTTAATAGAATCATGCCTAGTGGTGTCTAAGTAGTTGTAGGTGCTGGTAGGCATTGAATACTGTGACCAGTCAGGCTCCGTGCCTGCCGTGGTCCCTGTGAACATAAGAACATAAGAACATAAGCAGTGCCTCTGCCGGGTCAGACCACAGGTCCATCCCGCCCAGCAGTCCGCCCCCGCGGCGGCCCAACAGGTCATGACCTGCCTGAATCACCAGAAGGGGCCCCCTTGCCCCCTAGGTATCTCATCGAAGTCCTATCTTCCCATCAAAGTCCTAACCCTCCGGCCATTCACCTACACGACCTGGTGAGCTGTCTATACTTATGCAACACCCCAGCACCTCCCTCAGTACCCCACGATCCCCTTTTCCCTCAGGAATCCGTCCAATCCCTGTTTGAATCCCTGTACTGTACTCTGCCGGATCACTTCCTCCGGGAGCGCATTCCATGTGTCCACGACCCTTTGGATGAAGAAAAACTTCCTTGCATTTGATTTGAACCTATCCCCCTTCAGTTTCTCTGAGTGCCCCCTCGTACCTGTCGTCCCTTTTAGTCTGAAGAACCTGTCCCTGTCCACCTTCTCTATGCCCCTAAGTATTTTGAAGGTCTCTATCATATCCCCCCTGAGCCTCCTCTTCTCCAGAGAGAAGAGCCCCAGTTTATCCAGCCTCTCGGCGTATGGGCAGTTTTCCAGCCCTCTTACCAGTTTCGTTGCCCTCCTTTGGACTTTCTCAAGAACTGCCATGTCCTTCTTGAGGTGCGGCGACCAATATTGAACGCAGTATTCCAGATGTGGGCGCACCATCGCTCGATACAGCGGCATGATGACTTCCCGCGTCCTGGATGTTATGCCCCTCTTGATGATGCCCAGCATCCTGTTGGCTTTCTTCGAGGCTGCTGCACACTGTGCGGATGGTTTCATGGATGGATCCACTAGCACACCCAAGTCTCTCTCAGTCCAGTGTCTCCCAGCAGTCCCCCTCCCATTTTGTACTCGAACAACGGGTTCTTTTTCCCTATGTGCATGACCTTGCATTTGTCTACGTTAAAGCGCATTTGCCATTTGTTTGCCCAGTCCTCCAGCTTATCAAGGTCCCTTTGCAGTTCCTCACACTCCTCCCTGGTCCTAACTCTGGCGCAGAGTTTGGTATCGTCTGCAAATTTTATAACCTCACACTTTGCCTCCGTTTCCAGGACATTGATAAATATGTTGAAGAGTAGCGGTCCCAGCACCGATCCCTGTGGCACACCGCTTGTGACTCCCCTCCAGTCAGAATATTGGCCCTTTACTCCGACCCTCTGTAGTCTACCTGACAACCAGTGCTTGATCCATCTGTGTACATCCCCGCCCACCCCGTGGTTCCACAGCTTCGGGGTGGGCGGGGATGTACACAGATGGATCAAGCACTGGTTGTCAGGTAGACTACAGAGGGTCGGAGTAAAGGGCCAATATTCTGACTGGAGGGGAGTCACGAGCGGTGTGCCACAGGGATCGGTGCTGGGACCGCTACTCTTCAACATATTTATCAATGACCTGGAAACGGAGGCAAAGTGTGAGGTTATAAAATTTGCAGACGATACCAAACTCTGCGCCAGAGTTAGGACCAGGGAGGAGTGTGAGGAACTGCAAAGGGACCTTGATAAGCTGTGGTTTACCTATTGTCCACCAGGTGAGCAAGAGAAAAGCTGGACCTGAAAGCAAGCCAAGGTCCTATTATCTAGGCCACCACCGGGGAGCCAAAGAGAAGAACAGATCCCTGCTGACTCAGGTTGATCAGGGCATGTCCCTCTCCTAGAAAGGCCAGCAGTCCTCAACCAACTATTAGGCAGGATAGGGAGGAATCTGAGGGCTCACTCCCAGGAGGACCTGCCTGGCTTAAGCAGGGATAATGGCTTTGTCCCCATGGAGGTGGAGGAAGCTGGAATATCTCCAGAATTACTAGGAGCTGAAGAATAAACTCCCATGGAATTACAAGGAGAGTTGCCTGCTGAGGAGCTATGTGTGATTCCAGAACCAATGGATGTGGGAGTGGTGATCAGTTCAGGCTGAGCAAAGACTGTGAGTGTTTGTTCCTATTTTTGTGGCTGGGTTCTTTTTTCTGCTCCCAGTCATTTTGCAAGGACTTTCTGAACTGTGCAGTTGTGTGTAGAGCTAAGAGTGAGTGGGGGGAGAAGTTTTCTTACATCCAGGAGGGAGTTTTTGTAAGCTGTTTTTGTGCTTTTGGAAAGGCAAACATTGCATTCCTCTTGACCCAGTGCTGATATATTTTAGGCTGGAGTCTTTATGTTTTGATATTTGCACTAAGAATGTTGGGGTGAAAAAGCATATTCTATAGACACTGTTTTGAATACTGTGGACTGCATTTACCTGAGCCCTACTGTGGAGCAGACTTGGGGAGAAAGGAGTTTGGGAAGCAGCCCTGTGAAAGAATATATCACAGACAGGACTGGATTACTGAGAGAGAAATCCTGAATGCTGACGGGGTTTTCCCTCTGCCTTCTGTTTGTTTTTTCTTGTTTGAACATTTATTTGCTACAATGAACTTTGATCATTTTTGATTGAGCCATTCTGACTTTATATTTTTTGCAAAGTAAATCTGCTTTATTGCCATTCAAATAACTGTTGGTGTTTTGTTTGAGTTCCTTAAAAATCCTGCATGGTGACTCCAGTCTGAGTCACACACCTTTGTACTTTTTGTTGGTGGCCACTGGAGGCACTACTGAGTCCTGACCTAGGTTCTCCAGTGCTGGCTACAATACTTAGGAGCTTTTCCATTTAGACCAGGGTTTCTTGGCTTAAATGAGTGCTCCTAAGTTAGGCACCTAGCGTTGCCCAAGTCAAACCACGCCCAAAATGTGCCCCAAATCCGCCCCTAACCATGCCTACTTGCTGGTAGGCGCTTTGGTATAGGTGCTTACCAAGTTAGACACCTACCACCAAATTCATTTTTTTAATCATTTTTTAACGGTGCTTTCAGTTGACAGCGACGATTGAGCCAATTAATAAAATTAAGTTAAGTGACTATGTCGGCTACAGGTGCAAACCTAGGGGGCAAATTCTGTAAAGGACGCCTAAAAGTTAGGCATTGTTTAGACGTCTGGGAGCACAATTCTATTACGCATAGACGCACAATAGAGAATTGCGCTCAGTGGCGTCCAGCGAATTTAAGCACGTCTATAATGTATAGTTAGACGTCCTTTATAGAATCGCCTTTCAGGTGTAGCATAGACGTCCTGATGTCTATAACATTTGTGTGTCGTAGAGTAATGATGTCATTAGAATAGCAATTTTATGATTTATTTACATTAATATTGTATGCAGTAAAATGGCACAACTATTATATTTTTATTTATTGAAAATGCTTCCATAGCTTTTCAGTGATTTTGGTTACTCTGGCATATTAGTTGGACCGAGTGACCCCTGATGCAGGCGTTCCTCAGATGCCGAAACACAGTGCTGTGTTGGGTCCACAGCTTCTGCTTGTGTCCTTTTATGAAATAAACACATTGATTTTACATCAGTGATCTTCAATGGAGTGTTCATTGTCCATTCCCACTTCCTTTTGTACTACTTAATTATTTATATACCACTTATATCATAAAATTCCGATTGGCCGGATCCTTTAGGCCACTCTAATGGGGGGATGACTTTCCTATTAGAAATGGCTAAAGTGGCTAGCGCTCTTCAGCTTGGAGAAGAGATGGCTCGGGGTGATATGATCGAGGTCTATAAAATACTGAGTGGAGTGGAAAGGATAGATGTGAATCGTTTGTTCACTCTTTCCAAAAATACTAGGACTAGGGGGGCATGCGATAAAGCCACAAAGTAGTAGATTTAAAACAAATTGGAGAAGATATTTCTTCACACATCCTGAAATTAAACTCTGGAATTCATTGCCAGACGATGTGATGAAATCAGTTAGCTTAGCAGGGTTTAAAAAAGGTTTGCCTAATTTCCTAAATGAGAAATCCATAGACCATTATTGAGATGGCTTGGGAAAATCCATTGCTTATTCCTAGGATAAGCAGCATAAAATCTGTTTTACTACTTGGGATCTAGCTTGGGACCTGGGATGGCCACTGTTGGAAACAAGATACTTGGCAATTCTTATGTTCTTAATAGGAGTTAAGCTTGAATCTGCCCCACACCTTTTCTGCAGCATGCACATCTAAATTTCATAGCATGCAAAGGGACATGGCCATGGGAGGGGCATGAGTGGGTCCCAGAAATTAGGTGCAATGTTATAGAGTACTTGGATTTCCATGCCCAACTGCCACCGGTTGGGCACAAGGATTTATACCAGGTTTCAACAGGTGAAAGGCCCAAATTCGGGCACAGGAATCCTTAGCTAATATTTAACACTGGGATATTTATAGAGTTGGCACTTAAAACCTATCTTAACAGAGCATAAATTTGGGTTCTATTTACTGAATTGGGTCCTCAAGGCCTGATTCAAAAATGAGCCCTTCCGCTGCCCAACTTATTTGGGTTTAATTGGTTTAATCGTTGCACTAATTGGCTGTGCCGATTTAAAAACAACAACAACATTTAAAACTCAATAAAAAGAAATGGAAGCATCCAAGGGCACCTCCCAAAGGGCTGCCGTTATACCGTCCATGGAGGTGCCTTATGACACCTGTGGATGTGGTGAGCGCCCGTGAATCGTGCCTCCATAGGCACGATTCATGGGAAAGGTAGATGCCGGAGATGTAAGCCTGATAAACCCTGGTCTACATTTCCAGTGCCTACCTTTCACATAGCTTCAATTCCGCAAATGGCGCCGCTGTGTGACTGACACACGATCGGCGGCCATTTTTAAGGCGGCTGCCAATAATGGCGCTGTTTACAGAATCTGGGCCTTAATGCCTAGGGTTACCAGGCATCCGGGAAAACACGGACGTATACGGTACTCTTTCCAGAGGTCTGTCCGGGCTCCTGGACAGACTTTCCAAAATCCGGCATTTGTCCGGGATTTTGGAAAGCCCCGACAAACTCAGGCCGCATTTGTAGGGCCTCTGAGCATGTGTGGACGATGTCACACACATCCACGCATGCTCCAGGCCCTCCAGGCACAGCTGGAGCTCGTAAGGAAGAAGAGAGGAATCTTTGTTGGGGCGGGGCTGAAGGCAGAACTGGGCAGAGTTGAAGGCAGAACTGGGTGAGGCTGGAGGCAAAACAGGGCGAGGTCAGAAAAATATGGTAACCCTATTAATGCCTCCCCTTGAGTGACAAGTGACAGTGTATGGTTTTAAGAAAGGTTTGGACAAGTTCCTGGAGGAAAAGTCCATAGTCTGTTATTGAGAAAGACATGGGGGAAGCATCTGCTTGCCCTGGATTGGTAGCATGGAATCTTGTTACTCTCTGAGATTCCAGAATCTTGCTATTCTTTGAGATTCTGTATGGAATGTTGCAACACCTTGGGCTTTGGCCAGGCACTAGTGACCTGGATTGGCCACCGTGAGAACGGGCTACTGGGCTTGATGGACCATTGGTCTGACCCAGTATGGTTGTTCTTATGTTCTTACGTGAGCCAAGTATAGGACAATGAAGCCATTGTAGCATCACTGATGAGGTTGGCTCTTAGGTATTGGTGGAATGAGGCATTATGACATCACAATCTCAGCTCTGGAATGTTGCTCTCATTGGGGTTCCGAAATCTTGCTATTCTTTGAGATTCTGTATGGAATGTTGCAACACCTTGGGTTTTGGCCAGGCACTAGTGACCTGAATTGGCCACCATGAGAATAGGTTATTGGGCTTGATGGACTATTGGCCTGACCCAGTATAGCTGTTCTTATGGTCTTACATGTGCCAAGTATAGGACAATCAAGCCATTGTAACATCACTGATGAGGTTGGCTCTGAGGCATTATGACATCACAATCTCAGCTCTAGAATGTTGCTCTCATTGGGGTTCCGGAATCTTGCTATTCTTTGAGATGCTGGAATGTTGCTACTCCTTGAGTTTTGGCCAAGTACTAAGGACCTGGATTGGCCACCTTGAGAATGGGCTACTGGGCTTGATGGACCATTGGTCTGACCCAGTATAGCTATTCTTATGTTCTTATGCACTAATTGCAGTGAGCCATATACATCATTCTCCGCCCATAACCCACATACGAGTTTTCATGCTGCTGCGGTAACAGTCCTTACTAACTGGAGCATTAACCACTTACTGAACTATAGTTTGAGCCTGAGCCATTGGAGGATCAAGGGCCCTTTTCTATATATGACGCCTTAAAGCTTGGCACCAAAAAGGAGGTCACTTAACGTGATTCTATAAAATGCCTCCAAAATTAGGCGTAGTTTACAAAACCACGTGTAGCACCATGCGCGCGACTAACATTTAGGTGCAACCGTTTATGCCAACGTAAACGAGACCTAAATACCTGCATCTAGGTTGTGCGCATATTGGGCACAGTGTATAACCGCCCACCTACAACCCGCCCAAGCTCCTCCCGCGGCCATGCCCCCTTTTGAAATCCACTCACTAGAATCTATGCTTCGAAAGTTGTGCGCTTACATTCTAATTATTGCTTATTACTTGCCAATTATTGGCGCCGATTGGCTTAGTAAATCTGCACGGAAATCGGCAATGTGAAGAGATTTGCATTCACAACTTTGGTCGCACTATACAGAATCTGGCCCCAAGTCCCTCACCCAAGATCACGGGGAGCCGCTGGGCGATTTAAGCTAGGCTTTCCTAATTCTCGGCCTGCTGCTGTAACTATTAGGGCTACATCTCCACTCCAATAACATAAGAGGAATTGTGCCGAGTCAGACCAACGGCCTTCTGAGTCTGACAATAGCCAATCTAGATCCTTTGGAAGTACACTTCTTCCTCCATATTCGCGGCGGACCATAGGCGCGAATATGGAAAAACCATGAATAACTTTTCTACTGTTATTCACGGTTTTTGAAATAAGCAGCGATTTCAGAGCTTGGAGCAGGCAAGCAGCAATTCCCAATGATTCCCAGCAATTCACAAAGAATTAAGGGCTTGGAGCAGGCAAGCAGCAATTCTTAACGATTCCCAGCAATTCACAAAGAATTAAGGGCTTGGAGCAGGCAAGCAGCAATTCTTAACGATTCCCAGCAATTCACAAAGAATTAAGGGCTTGGAGCAGGCAAGCAGCAATTCTTAACGATTCCCAGCAATTCACAAAGAATTAAGGGCTTGGAGCAGGCAAGCAGCAATTCTTAACGATTCCCAGCAATTCACAAAGAATTAAGGGCTTGGAGCAGGCAAGCAGCAATTCCCAATGATTCCCA
Source organism: Geotrypetes seraphini (assembly GCF_902459505.1). Taxonomy (NCBI): domain Eukaryota; kingdom Metazoa; phylum Chordata; class Amphibia; order Gymnophiona; family Dermophiidae; genus Geotrypetes; species Geotrypetes seraphini. The sequence continues at coordinate 19,591,777 of NC_047085.1, forward strand.
GCAATTCACAAAGAATTAAGGGCTTGGAGCAGGCAAGCAGCAATTCTTAACGATTCCCAGCAATTCACAAAGAATTAAGGGCTTGGAGCAGGCAAGCAGCAATTCCCAATGATTCCCAGCAATTCACAAAGAATTAAGGGCTTGGAGCAGGCAAGCAGCAATTCTTAACGATTCCCAGCAATTCACAAAGAATTAAGGGCTTGGAGCAGGCAAGCAGCAATTCTTAACGATTCCCAGCAATTCACAAAGAATTAAGGGCTTGGAGCAGGCAAGCAGCAATTCTTAACGATTCTCAGCAATTCACAAAGAATTAAGGGCTTGGAGCAGGCAAGCAGCAATTCTTAACGATTCCCAGCAATTCACAAAGAATTAAGGGCTTGGAGCAGGCAAGCAGCAATTCCCAATGATTCCCAGCAATTCACAAAGAATTAAGGGCTTGGAGCAGGCAAGCAGCAATTCTTAACGATTCCCAGCAATTCACAAAGAATTAAGGGCTTGGAGCAGGCAAGCAGTGATTCCCAGCGATTTTCTCCATGCATGCTGTGAAGAAGCCTTAATCTCTATGGATGCTGGGAAGCAGCGTTTTTCTCAGTGCACACTGGGAAGCATGGAAGCAGCGAATTTGTGGGAGAAAGCATGGAAGCAATGATTTTCAGAGTGAATGGTAAGCGATAAACTTTTTTTATCAGTACAGTAAAAGGAAAAAATAACTTTAACGATGATGTAATTTGCGGGAGGCGGAGTCAGCAGCCAAAAAATTGCAAATAAGTGAATCCTCAGATACGGAAACCACGGATACGGAGGAAGAAATGTAGCAAGAAGATCACCTCTGTTGTTCATTCCCAGATCTCATTGCTCACCTAGCTAATAAGTGCTAATGGAACTATCCCAACACTTGTTCAATTCTATTTAAAACACAGCTTAATCTTTTTATTCAAAAACCTCAGACATCAGGCTTTACATTAAAGATCCCTTTCACTCCTTTTGTTTTTGGCCTCCCATTTCTTTTATTTTAAGCAAAGCATCCTCCTCATTTGCCCATGTGTATCATGTTAAGTCTGTATCTTAATTGTGAATTGGTTCCCTCTATTTTAGATTTTTAAGAAATTTTTTTAAATACTTTTGTATAAATTGGAAACCACTTGGCTTACAAAAGCAGTATATCAAGACCCAAATAAACTTGAAACTTGAACTTGACAACAACCGATGATCTTTGATTATGATTTCGAACTAGGGCGGCAATGAGGTAGAAGAATGGACGAGAAGAAAATTACTTCCACCCCATACATGACAGTCGTCGTGGATAGCACGTTAAAAAAATAACATAACATAACTTTATTTTTCTATACCACCTTAATCAAAAGAATTCTAGGCGGTTTCCACAGAAGAGAAAAACTGGACAATCAGTGAAATACAAAATAGTAATGGTAAGAATACAGCCTATTATTTAAAAAGTCAATAAAAATTTAATACAGTAAAATTATTGTGTTAAGAATAAAAGCACAATTAAGAAATAAATTTATCACATAAAACTGTCTTAATTTCTTTTCTGAAAGCGCCATAGAACAGCATGGCTCCACTGATAAAGTTACCCAACCAGGACTGTTGTTTGCTTGTTTGAAATGCAAGCATCCTGTCTAAATAAGACCTAAGTTTACAGCCTAAAATCTTCGGGTATGCAAATAGGTTACATAAGAGAAGAAATATTGATAAAATGCTCCCTTATGAAGATATATGAAGAAAGTTAAACTGGAGAAGAGACAACAGTATTGGTTCAGTATTGGTTGCCGCACCTCAAGAAAGAAATGGCGGTACTTGAGAGAGTCCAAAGGAGAGCAACGAAACTGGTAAAAGGGCTGGAACACTGCCCATACGCTGAGAGGTTGGATAGGCTGGGGCTCTTCTCTCTGGAAAAAAGGAGGCTCAGGGGAGATATGATAGAGACCTTCAAGATCATGAGGGGCATAGAGAGGGTGGATAGGGACAGATTCTTCAGACTGAAGGGGACAACAGGTACGAGGGGGCATTCGGAGAAACTGAAGGGAGATAGGTTCAAAACAAATGCAAGGAAGTTTTTCTTCACCCAAAGGGTCGTGAACACTTGGAATGCGCTACCGGAGGAAGTGATCAGGCAGAGTACGGTACATGGATTCAAACAGGGATTGGATGGATTCCTGAGGGATAAAGGGATCGTGGGATACTGAGAGAGGTGCTGGGATGTAACACAAGTATAGAAAGCTAACCAGGTAATAAGTATAAAAAGCCAACCAGGTCGTGCATGGGCAAGACCAGAGGGTGAGGACTTTGATGGGAAGATAGGACTTAAATGAGAAACCAAGGTGGCAAGGGGGCCCCTTCTGGTGATTCAGACAGGTCGTGACCTGTTTGGGCCGCCGCGGGAGCGGACTGCTGGGCAGGATGGACCTATGGTCTGACCCGGCGGAGGCACTGCTTATGTTCTTATGTAACAGAGGGAATGTGACTGAAATTAGAGATTTGCTTTCGTTGGTGGGAAATGATCTGAAGATTTCAATGTGCTTTTCACAGTGATTCAAATGGCCTTTCCCTGGCTGATAATGCCTGATATGGAGTCCAGCACTTAGAATGATTTTTAAGAACATGAGACCAGTGGTCCATCATGCCCAGCAGTCCGCTCATGCGGCGGCCCTTTTGGTCAAAGACCCTAACAGAAATTAGCCCTACCTGCGTACGTTCCGGTTCACCAGGAACTTGTCTAACTTTGTCTTAAATCTCTAGAGGGTGTTTTCCCCCACAACAGCCTCCAGAAGAGCGTTCCAGTTTTCCACCACCAGTACTCCCAAGTCTCTTTCCTGGGGGGGGGGGGGTCTCTTCAAGTACCGTTGGCTCCTCCCCTAAGAATTGCTGCTGCTGAGTCAGACCAGTGGTCCATCATGCTCAGTAGTCCGCTCACGCGGCGGCCCTTAGGTCAAAGACCAGTGCCCTAACTGAGACTAGCCTTACCTGAGTACATTCTGGTTCCACAGGAACTTGTCTAACTTAGTCCGGAATCCCTGGCGGATGTTTTCCCTTATAACAGCCTCCGGAAGAGCGTTCCAGTTTTCAATCACTCTCTGGGTGAAGAAGAACTTCCTTACGTTTGTACGGAATCTATCCCCTTTTAACTATAGAGAGTGCCCTCTCGTTCTCTCCACCTTGGAGAGGGTAAACAACCTGTCTTTATCTACTTTGTCTTGAATCCCTGGAGGGTGTTTTCCACTATAACAGCCTCCGGAAGAGCGTTCCAGTTTTCTACCACTCTCTGGGTGAAGAACTTCCTTACGTTTGTACAGAATCTATCCCCTTTCAACTTTAGAGAGTGCCTTCTCGTTCTCTCTACCTTGGAGAGGGTGAACAACCTGTCTTTATCTACTAAGTCTATTCCCTTCATTTTCTTGAATGTTTCGATCATGTCCCCTCTCAGTCTCCTCTAATCTTTCGCTGTACGGCAGCTCCTCCAACCCCTTAACCATCTTATTCGCTCTTCTCTGGACCCTTTTGAGTAGTACCTTTGCATTTTCTATTTAGTGGACCAGTAGTGCCATCTGGCAAGGTTCTTCATCAGGCTACTCACAGTTTGCCTAAAAGTGTTTTCAAAAGAGTATGTCAGCTGCAAATCTGATCATGTCTTTCATCATTCCCTTGTTCGGGTCGTTAATGAAGACGTTAACACAGTTCCCGGTAATGCTCCCTCTAAGGAGTGGCCAGGTGTGCGCAATTTGGTTTTTCATGTGAGCGACAAGTTCTGAAAACCCCAATATTTTTTTTGACCCCAATATTAGCAATACATTTCTGTTTCTAGCCTACCCTCCAAAAAAAACCCTCATCAAACACAAGACAATTGATTTAGGGCTCCTTTTATAAAGCTGCGCTACGCAGTTATAATTAGCATCTAGCACGCGCTAAAACCGCTAGCGCAGCTTTGTAAAAGGAAGTCTTTAGTTTAGTTAATTTTGTTTGAAAATCGGGTTGAATTACCGTATTTTCACGCATATAACGCGCATACGTGTATAACACGCATATGCGTATAGCGCGCGGGTCCAAACCATTTGTGTAAAAAAAATTTTATATAGCACGCACACGCGTATACCGCGCATGCTGCTATAACCTCCTCCCGCCACTCCCGCTTACTCCCTCTTCTGGCCTGCGAACCGGCATCCTCCCCCCGTTCACGTCACCCCCCCTCCCCCGCGATCCTACATCCCCCCCAGCACCGCAAAGACATCAGTCGCTTACCCGATTGGGCACCGGCACCAGCACCAATGCACAGGACATGCCAGTGCCCGAAGATCCTCCCTCACTGGGCTGGGCTGGGCTGGGCTGGGCGGTGCGAGGGAGATCCTCCCTCTTCCCTGTGCCGGGCTGGACTGGACTTTGAGCATTTGCGCATGCTCAAAGCCTTCTGGTCTCGCTCTCTCCGAGATTCTGAATCTGAGAATCTCGGAGAGAGCGAGACCAGAAGGCTTTGAGCATGCACAAATGCTCAAAGCCCAGTCCAGCCCGGCACAGGGAAGAGGGAGGATCTCCCTCGCACTGCCCAGCCCAGCCCAGCCCAACGAGGGAGGATCTTCGGGCACTGGTACGTCCTGTGCATTGGTGCTGATGCCGGTGCCCAATCGGGTAAGCGACCAATGTCTTTGCGGTGCTGGGGGGGATGTAGGATCGCGGGGGAGGGGGGGTGACGCGAGCGGGGGGGGAGGATGCCGGTTTGCAGTGGGGATGCTGGATCGCACTGAAAAAAAAAATTTGTATAACGCGCTCACACATATAACGCGCATGGTTATACTCGGTTTGTAAAATCGTGTATAACACGCGCATTATATGCGTGAAAATACGGTAGTATTTTTGTGATCGACCATGTAATGAGGGGTTTCTCATGCACTCCGCTTAGAGGGAACATGGGTTCGCCGTAGACATCCCTCAGGCCCTCCACTATTTACGGATGCTATTTGTGCTGAGTACTGCGGTGAAAGGGAAGGTAAATAGGGCTTATATACTGCCTTTTTGTGGTTACACTTTCAAAGCGCTTTACATATGCTAAAGACAACATAATAATATTGGACACATGGAAAACAATTAAATTTATTGATAAATTAACAGATATTCCTATAATAAAATCTACTTTTCAGTCCTTATGGTTAAACTCCAAGATACAAGTGGGCGGTGCTGGATCTCCTGGAAGAATTGGATGCAGGCAGGTATTCGAACATTGGATGACGTTATTTCTAATGGAAAACTGCTGGATTTTATGCAACTACAACAATCATTTGGCATTCTGAGGTCTCAACAATATAGGTGGATGCAGTTGAAAAAGGCCATTCGGAGTGGGTTCCCTGAATGTAAAAATTAAAAAAATTATTACAGCTTGCAGATCCTTTGCTACCACCCAGATTTAGTAGGACATCAGGCTGCCCAGTGGTATAAATTAATTTTGAAATTTTTGAATAAAAAGCCAAAAAATAGTCTCAGAGACATTTGGAGCATCGAGATAGAACAGTCTCGTTGGCCACGAATTTGGTCTTGGAGGTTGAAGTGTACAAGGTCAGCATCTATGAGCCAAACTTGGTTATTTGTATTGCATAGGAGTTTTTGGACCCCAGTTCGTTTACAAAAGTGAGATAATTCCAGGTCTAATAGATGTTGCCATTGTCATAATGATATAGGGACTTATTGTCCTTTGATACTTAATTTCTGGAAATCAGTTTGGAGACAAATTAATCTTATTCTTGATTCAGCAATTCCCCTAACATATGAAGCCATAATCTGGGGTACGCTTTTACATGTCAAGCCTTCTCGATCGTTTAACCAGCTTTCTCTCTCCACCTCACCTTAGTTTGCCGGCATTCTTTTTCGGCGACCGGAACGCTTTCAAAAGAGCTGCGCACGCGCGGCTGCTCAGTATTCAATCTTCTGCTCTGACCCAACCGGAAACAGGAAGTTGCAGCAGAGCAGAAGATTGAACTTTGAGCTGCCGCGCATGCGCGGCTCTTTGAAAGCGTGCCGGTCGCCGAAAAAGAAAATCGGCAAACTAAGGAGAGCTGGAGAGCAGTAGCGTACCAAGGGGGGGGGCGGGAGGAGCGAAAAAGGTAATGGCGCCAGGCCTTAGAGCACCGAGGCAGACCGCTTCTCCCCCCTCCCAGCCGAACCTCTGCTGACCCTCCTATCTCCCCCCCCAAGTGAACCTTTCCGACCCTCCCAGCGAAAGCAGCAAATCTCCCTCCAGTAGCGTCGACTTTCTCCTCCCTCTGCCGCATCACAGATGACGTCATCAGTGACGCGGCAGAGGGAGGAGAAAGCCGCGAAGGAGGTTTGCTGCTCTCGCTGGGAGGGTCGGAAAGGTTCACGGGGGGGGAGATAGGAGGGTCAACGGGGGTTCGGCTGGGAGGGGGGAGAAGCGGTCTGCCTCGGTGCTCCATTACCTTCTTCGGGCAGCAGCAGCGTTTACAATTCGCTGCTGTTGCCGGCTTCAGGCCTTGTTCTCTGCCGGGTCCTGCCTACTTCCTGTTTTCATGAAGACAGGACCCGACAGAGAGGAAGGCCTGAAGCGGGCAACATCAGTGAATTGTGAATGCTGCTGCTGCCCGATGAAGTTCAGGACATCAGGACATCGAGGAAGGAGCAGGGTGAAATCGGCTGCTGGCTTGGGGGTGAGGGTAGGGAAAGAATCGTGGAAGTGGAGAAATTGGCACGATGGCTTTGTGGGGGCTAGGGGGAGAGAGAAAGAAAGGAAAAAATAAAGAGGGGGGGCAGGGGGAGAGAGAAAGAAAGGCAGAAATAAAGAGGGGGATCAAGGGGAGAGAGAAAGAAAGGCAGAAATAAAGAGGGGGTCAATAGGGAGAGAAAGAAAGGCAGAAAGAAAGAGGGGAGCCAGGGGGAAAGAGAAAGAAAGAGGGGGGGGGGCAGGAGAAGAAAGAAGAAGGATCAGAAGAAGGACCAGAGACTCATGAAATCACCAGACAAAAAGGTAGGAAAAATGATTTTATTTTCAACTTAGTGATCAAAATGTGTCCGTTTTGAGAATTTATATCTGCTGTCTATATTTTGCACTATGGCCCCCTTTTACTAAAACGCAATAGCGGTTTTTAGCGCAGGGAGCCTATGAGCGTCGAGAGCAGCGTGGGGCATTCAGCGCAGCTCCCTATGCTAAAAACCGCTATCGCAGTTTAGTAAAAAGGGAGGGGGAATATTTGTCTATTTTTGTATAGTTGTTACTGAGGTGACATTGCATAAAGTCATCTGCCTTGACCTCTTTGAAAACCCGCGGAATATAAATGATAATTAACATTTTCTCTGCGTACAGCGTGCTTTGTGTTTTTAAAATTTTATTGTTGGTAGATCATTTTGACTTGGCCACAAAGGTAAGGGGGAGGGAGGGAGGGGAGCTGCTGAAAGACATCTAGTAATCCTTGCAGGCTTGACTGTGCAGGGAATTATTTTTGTAAAATCATGTTTTGTTATGTGACTGGCATTATCTAGACTTTAATTTCTATGAATGAATAGAATGAAAATGATATAAAATTACTTGCTTGCGGGGACCGCGTGTTCCGGCTCACACAAGGAAGGAGGGGGTGAAAGGGAAAAAGTTTATCTTCCTTGGAAATAGATTCTGAAGTGACCTCATCAAAGAAGACCAGCACTAAATGTACAAGAAATCCCTTAAACAATGTCAAAAGAGCCCAAAATAGAAAACTGCTACTGCCTTGAGACTCCATTATTGAAGGAATCAACTTGAAATCACAGAAGAGACAGGAAAAGGTTAAATGCCTCATGGAATCCTCAGGTACAAAACACAAACCAAATTGTGAATGAAATCAGAGCAGACAGTAAGAATTATAAAATTGATGTCATTATCCATCTGGAAAAAAAGGCGTACTAGAAATAATGCCTCAGCAATACAATTTTCAGAAGTTCTATTTGCTCATGGTAAGGGAGAAGAGAGACTGCTAGTGATGGTGGGGGGACTGATAGAAGATATGAAAGAAGGGTGGTAGAAAGGAACAGATGGTGAGGGAGGGAAGGGTGGTGATGGAAAGGAATAGAACAGACATTGAAAGAGGGTAGAGAGGAACAGACCCTGAAAGGAAATGTGGAAGGCAGAGTGGGGAGAAGACGCTGGAAGGGAAGAAGACAGATGCCAGACTATGGGGGAGCGGAGGGAAGAAAATGGGTGCTAGACGGGGACGGTGACGGGGCGGTGAATGGGATGGCAGTGGCGGTGACGGGGCGGTGAAAGGGATGGCGGTGACGGGGCGGTGAAAGGAACGGCGGTGACGGGGCGGTGCAGAGGATGGTAGGCCGGGGACGGTGCAGTGACGGGGACAGATTTTTTCCCCATGTCATTCTCTAATCACAATCTGAGCTCTGGAATGTTGCTACTCTTTGGGTTTGTGCCGGGTACTTGGGACCTGGGTTGGCCACAGGATACTGGGCTTGATGAAAGGGAATGGAGACTTGTATACTGACTTTTTGTTGCTTTGGCATCTCAAGGCTTACATTCAAAGTGGCGGGCAGTGGAGAATTGAGTGACTTGCCCAGGGTCACAAGGACCAGGCCAGGGATTTGTTCCCCAACCTCTGGGTGCTGAGCAACAGCTCTACCATTAGGCCACTCCTCACCTATTTGCCTTTGTCCTACTCTTGGGAGGTACTTTGATAATTGCACATACTTTTCCCCCTCTAGGTACCCACAAATAGAAGAAATTCTACAACTAATCACCTGCAATTAGGTGCCCCAAGTATACAAACTAGGACCGTATTCTACCTCGTAGAACAATACCTGGGCACAATCTCCTATCGTTCTACATTGGCTTTATAGTAACATAGTAAATGACAGCAGATAAATATATGAATGATCCATCTAGTCTGCCCGGTGTCAGGTCAAAAACGCGCTGGGACAAAGGCGCGCGCAGACAATTGAGCGCAGCGCGGAGGCGCGCGCCGCAGAAAATTACTGTTTTTAGGGCTCCCCCCCACTTTACTTAATAGAGATCACGCCACGTTGTGGGGGCGTTGTGGGGGGTTTGGGGGGTTGTAACCCCCCCCCCCATTTTATTGAAAACTTCACTTTTTCCCTGTTTTTAGGGAAAAAGTTAAGTTTACAGTAAAATGTGGAGGGTTACAACCCCCCAAGCCCCCCACAATGCCGGTGCGATCTCTATTAAGTAAACTGGGAGGGCTCCCCAATAAAAACCCCCGTCGGAGCCCCTAAAAACTGTAATTTTCTTCGGCGCGCGCCTCTGTCTTGCGCTCAGTTGTCGGCACGCGCCTTTGTCTTTCGCGGGGTTGTCTATGAACCAGTCTGCCCAATAGTTGCATGCATTATAAATTCATTATTAAATTGTCTTTTTTTGTTGATATTTCTGGGCCATAGACCATAGAGGTCCACCCGGTATTGTCCTTAGGTTCCATCAATTAACTGATATTCGTTGGCATGTGCTGGAATTTAAGAACATGAGAATAGCCTGACTGGGTCAGACCAATGGTCCATCAAGCCCAGTAGCCCGTTCTCACAGTGGCCAATCCAGGACATGAGTACCTGGCCAAAACCCAAAGAGTAGCAATATTCCATGCTACTAGGGCATGCAGTGGCTTCTTCCAATAATTCTGATATCTGTTAGCGACTATGGACTTTTCCTCCAGGAACTTGTCCAAACCTTTCTTAAAACTAGCTACGCTATCCGCTCTTACCACAACCTCTGGCAATTTGTTGCATGCAGGTGGGATTGCATGTTTGAATTACACACAATGATCTCTGGTGGCCTTTATCAGGAAATGGACTGGATGTCACTGGTATGATTTGATTGGTTTCTCTGATCTGCTGAATATTGTATATACAGTCGACTCCACTTAAGTGCAAGGCCTCCGGACCGGACCACCACGTGCGCCTAAACGGAGTGTGTGCTTAATCGGAGTACTACGTTTTAGTCATGAAAAATCACAGTACGCTGTAGTCAAATGCAATAAAATTTTTATTCATCAAAAAACACACCGAATACAATTTAACACGGTTCAGTTATAGAAATAGCACTGTGTATCAGGCTGTGTATCTGACTACTGATGCTGTAAAATTGTCCATAGTTGTGACATTCATTTATCTCCAGATAACAACGCAGCATGTGTAGGGACTTCAGCACGTCCGAGAAGGAAACAATCTCTACAGGTGTTTCATTAGTCGTGATGACCGCAGCAGTATCTCCATCCTCATCAGACTCTTGGTTGTCTGCGGTGTCCTTTATGACTGTACAGATATCGGAATTAGTGCTGTCAGATGATGTGGGCACATCGTCGTCTACAGCGACATACAGCTCAAACTCTTGTGGCGAGAGTCCAACTGGGAGTTCAATGGACGAAGTGTCAGCTTCAGTTGGCTCATCTGATGCGTGAACGAAGCTCACCTGTCGATAGCAATTTGAAATCGTTGACGATGAGACTCAACTCCACGCCTCCCGTACCATGTGAGGAGAGTTGAGCATCGTCATTTTTTTCGTGAGTTCAGCAGCTTGGGAGCTGGATTCTGTGCTTGCATCAATCACTTCCATCACATATCTTAAGATGAGTGACCTGTAATGACATTTGAATTTGGCGATTATCCCTTGGTCCATTAGTTGGATCAAAGAGGTCGTGTTTGGCAGAAGAAACCCGAGTTTGATGTTGGTTAGTCTTACGTCATTGCTGTGTGCTGCACAGTTTTCACACAGCATTACAATGTGCTTCCTACGCCTTCTCATCAGATTGTCAAGCTTCTGCAACCATTCAATCCACAGTGTCGCTGTCATCCATGTGTTTTTATTGCTTTCATATTCAACAGGCAGGCGTTTAATGTTTTTGAAGCACCGAGGATTTCGATTCTTCCCAATCACCGGTGGCTCAAGCTTTTCACTACCGTCCATATTGCAACTGAGCAGCAATGTCAATCGTTCCTTTGGCACCTTGAGGCCAACAGTTTTGCTGCATTTGAAAGCCAATGTTCCATCAGGGATGGCACGCCAGTACAGGCCGGTTTCATCAGCGTTGAAAATGTCGCATGACTGATGGCAACTCTTCCATGACCCATCTTTCAGCACCAAACTCATTCGCGTCTTGTTTTTCATCATGCTGCTTCTTAAATTTTATGCCGTTACGAACTTTCCACCTCTCTAGCCATCCGTTTGTTGTTTTGAAGTCTTCTACGCCTAGTTCTTCGGAGAGCTGTGCTGCTTTCTCCATCAGCAGAGGCCCACTGATTGGCAGTTGACGACTTCTAGCTTCAGCAAACCATCGCAGCAAGGCCTATTCAACGTCTCCAGCCTTCCCAATTCTTTTCCGTTTCCTGGTAGGATTGCTGTTGTTTTGCCAGTCTTTCAATATGGCTTGCTTTTTTTTGTAAATCTGAGAAATCTGGCCAGGATGAACGATGTAACCTGACTCTCCCATTGGTCAAGTCTCTTTAAGACATTGACACGTTCAGCCAAAGACAAAGATTTTTGTCCACACGACGCCATGGTGCAGTTCGAAAAGTTCGAACACCTGGCCAGGCCTAGACTGTGATCCGAAACACGTGGCTCATCCACGTGAGAACGTGATTGTTTAAAAATTCTGGAAGAAAGGTGAATATTAATTCTGGTTTATTTTATTTTTTTTCTATTTTTACAGACCTTTCTGGAGCTATTATTTTTGAATCATGACTGTGGCCTTTTTTGAGAAGTTGATATGAAAATCTGCTTCTAACTTCTAGAGCAGGGGTGTCAAAGTCCCTCCTCGAGGGCCGCAATCCAGTCGGTTTTTCAGGATTTCCCCAATGAATATGCATGAGATCTATTTGAATGTACTGCTTTCATGGTATGCTAATAGATCTCATGCATATTTATTAGGGAAATCGCAGCTTAGTAAAAGGAGCCCTAAGTATTGCTGTATATCAGGTTTTTTGAGAACGGTCATTTTTTTCTCCTAAGTGTTTGATTTTTATTTTTTTTTGTGGAGTTTGTAGTCACATTTCCTTTTTTCCCCCAATGTAATTATTGCCAGTGATAATATAAGTGCAGTGTTGTTCATGGTGGTCTTTGAGTCATGGTTTGGATAGGCTGGAGTTAGCTTTGACAACGACTCCAGTAGTTGGACCCTAAGGACAGTACTGGGTGGACTTTTAAGGTCTATGGCCCAGAAATAAAGAAAAAAGGCATTTTAATTGAATCATGAAATTGTAAAGCACATAATTATAGGGCTTCTGTTACTAAGGTGCACTAGCATTTTTAGCGCACGCACGAAATTACCACGTGCTAAACCACACGGTACGCTTCTAGAATAATGCCAGCTCAGTGCTGGTGTTAAGGTCTAGCGTGCGCTAGTCCACAAGTTAAGGCCCTAACGTGCCTTTGTAAAAGGAGCCCCTAGCGAAAACAGGATAGACCGTTCTGATTTTTATCTGCTGTCATTTGCTAAGTTCCTATATTGTATGCTGGAAGATATGTTTTGAGGGTATGCAAACGAAGAAAACTATATGACAACCTAATGGCCACCAGAGCAGCAAAACTAGACTGACAACTCGCCATTCTGCGGTCTTCGACCACAGACTACAAAACCTTCATAAAAGAAACAAAAACTCTACTCTTCAAAAAATACATAAAACCTGTTTAACACGACCAGATCCATCCCAAGCTCCACCTACCACGCTGTCTACTCCTTATCAAATCTAAAATGCTCAAATTACCCAACATGTATTACCTAATTTCACGACAACTCGTATGTAATCCGCCTTGAACTGCAAGGTAATGGCGGAATAGAAATCACTAATGTAATGTAATGTATGTTATTTATTGGAGGGAGGGGGTTTATATATGTAAAAAAGCTGTTTGTAATTTTCTCTAATTTCTTAAAGTAGGAAACATTTTGGACTTGTTTAACAAAGCTTTGGTAGAGGTTTCTACCATAGGTCGGCGAGGTAAAAGCTCTGATACCAATTCTATGAGCATTAGAGCATTTACCTCACTGGCTTGCAATGGAAACCTCTGTCACACCTTTGTTAAAGCCAGCGTTTTTAGAGGGTTAGATCAATTTAACTGTCTGTTCCCTATCTATAACACTGGCCAACACTCGTTTTGGTGCCTCAAATTTTAGACCTGTTTCTGGGTATATTTGACCTGCTGGTTCCAAAAATGGCACCAGTTTTCTTCTATCAGCTCTAGTTTTTGAGATACAGAACATGTGCCATATACCACTCTTCACTCTGTTCACTCATAAAAAAAATCAGGATATTTTAATGTAGTGCTAAAATTAATATCTTTTAAGCATGAAGGAAACATATTAGAAATTAAAAGAAAAGTGTATAACATGAAAATCCACTTATTTCATACCAAAAGCACATGTTTATGATACAAACTTTCCAGTCATTCGACACACAAGAAGCTCCTTTTGTAAGACTTCCGAGAGTGGGATCTGCCAGGACAATCCCGCATAAGAGTCCAACCATAGTCTGCCATCATGTGCGCATCCCATCTTCCTTGGTATCTGGCTTCCATTGTTTTTATGTCTTGGTGAAATCTTCCGAGAGTGGGATCTGCCAGGACAATCCCGCATAAGAGTCCAACCATAGTCTGCCATCATGTGCGCATCCCATCTTCCTTGGTATCTGGCTTCCATTGTTTTTATGTCTTGGTGAAATCTTCCGAGAGTGGGATCTGCCAGGACAATCCCGCATAAGAGTCCAACCATAGTCTGCCATCATGTGCGCATCCCATCTTCCTTGGTATCTGGCTTCCATTGTTTTTATGTCTTGGTGAAATCTTCCGAGAGTGGGATCTGCCAGGACAATCCCGCATAAGAGTCCAACCATAGTCTGCCATCATGTGCGCATCCCATCTTCCTTGGTATCTGGCTTTTATTGTTTTTATGTCTTGGTGAAATCTTCCGAGAGTGGGATCTGCCAGGACAATCCCGCATAAGAGTCCAACCATAGTCTGCCATCATGTGCGCATCCCATCTTCCTTGGTATCTGGCTTTTATTGTTTTTATGTCTTGGTGAAATCTTCCGAGAGTGGGATCTGCCAGGACAATCCCGCATAAGAGTCCAACCATAGTCTGCCATCATGTGCGCATCCCATCTTCCTTGGTATCTGGCTTCCATTGTTTTTATGTCTTGGTGAAATCTTCCGAGAGTGGGATCTGCCAGGACAATCCCGCATAAGAGTCCAACCATAGTCTGCCATCATGTGCGCAACCCATCTTCCTTGGTATCTGGCTTCCATTGTTTTTATGTCTTGGTGAAATCTTCCGAGAGTGGGATCTGCCAGGACAATCCCGCATAAGAGTCCAACCATAGTCTGCCATCATGTGCGCATCCCATCTTCCTTGGTATCTGGCTTTTATTGTTTTTATGTCTTGGTGAAATCTTCCGAGAGTGGGATCTGCCAGGACAATCCCGCATAAGAGTCCAACCATAGTCTGCCATAATGTGCGCAACCCATCTTCCTTGGTATCTGGCTTCCATTGTTTTTATGTCTTGGTGAAATCTTCCGAGAGTGGGATCTGCCAGGACAATCCCGCATAAGAGTCCAACCATAGTCTGCCATCATGTGCGCATCCCATCTTCCTTGGTATCTGGCTTCCATTGTTTTTATGTCTTGGTGAAATCTTCCGAGAGTGGGATCTGCCAGGACAATCCCGCATAAGAGTCCAACCATAGTCTGCCATCATGTGCGCATCCCATCTTCCTTGGTATCTGGCTTCCATTGTTTTTATGTCTTGGTGAAATCTTCCGAGAGTGGGATCTGCCAGGACAATCCCGCATAAGAGTCCAACCATAGTCTGCCATCATGTGCGCATCCCATCTTCCTTGGTATCTGGCTTCCATTGTTTTTATGTCTTGGTGAAATCTTCCGAGAGTGGGATCTGCCAGGACAATCCCGCATAAGAGTCCAACCATAGTCTGCCATCATGTGCGCATCCCATCTTCCTTGGTATCTGGCTTTTATTGTTTTTATGTCTTGGTGAAATCTTCCGAGAGTGGGATCTGCCAGGACAATCCCGCATAAGAGTCCAACCATAGTCTGCCATCATGTGCGCAACCCATCTTCCTTGGTATCTGGCTTCCATTGTTTTTATGTCTTGGTGAAATCTTCCGAGAGTGGGATCTGCCAGGACAATCCCGCATAAGAGTCCAACCATAGTCTGCCATCATGTGCGCAACCCATCTTCCTTGGTATCTGGCTTCCATTGTTTTTATGTCTTGGTGAAATCTTCCGAGAGTGGGATCTGCCAGGACAATCCCGCATAAGAGTCCAACCATAGTCTGCCATCATGTGCGCATCCCATCTTCCTTGGTATCTGGCTTCCATTGTTTTTATGTCTTGGTGAAATCTTCCGAGAGTGGGATCTGCCAGGACAATCCCGCATAAGAGTCCAACCATAGTCTGCCATCATGTGCGCAACCCATCTTCCTTGGTATCTGGCTTCCATTGTTTTTATGTCTTGGTGAAATCTTCCGAGAGTGGGATCTGCCAGGACAATCCCGCATAAGAGTCCAACCATAGTCTGCCATCATGTGCGCAACCCATCTTCCTTGGTATCTGGCTTCCATTGTTTTTATGACTTGGTGAAATCTTCCGAGAGTGGGATCTGCCAGGACAATCCCGCATAAGAGTCCAACCATAGTCTGCCATCATGTGCGCATCCCATCTTCCTTGGTATCTGGCTTCCATTGTTTTTATGTCTTGGTGAAATCTTCCGAGAGTGGGATCTGCCAGGACAATCCCGCATAAGAGTCCAACCATAGTCTGCCATCATGTGCGCATCCCATCTTCCTTGGTATCTGGCTTCCATTGTTTTTATGTCTTGGTGAAATCTTCCGAGAGTGGGATCTGCCAGGACAATCCCGCATAAGAGTCCAACCATAGTCTGCCATCATGTGCGCATCCCATCTTCCTTGGTATCTGGCTTCCATTGTTTTTATGTCTTGGTGAAATCTTCCGAGAGTGGGATCTGCCAGGACAATCCCGCATAAGAGTCCAACCATAGTCTGCCATCATGTGCGCAACCCATCTTCCTTGGTATCTGGCTTCCATTGTTTTTATGTCTTGGTGAAATCTTCCGAGAGTGGGATCTGCCAGGACAATCCCGCATAAGAGTCCAACCATAGTCTGCCATCATGTGCGCAACCCATCTTCCTTGGTATCTGGCTTCCATTGTTTTTATGTCTTGGTGAAATCTTCCGAGAGTGGGATCTGCCAGGACAATCCCGCATAAGAGTCCAACCATAGTCTGCCATCATGTGCGCATCCCATCTTCCTTGGTATCTGGCTTCCATTGTTTTTATGTCTTGGTGAAATCTTCCCAGAGTGGGATCTGCCAGGACAATCCCGCATAAGAGTCCAACCATAGTCTGCCATCATGTGCGCATCCCATCTTCCTTGGTATCTGGCTTCCATTGTTTTTATGTCTTGGTGAAATCTTTCACCTTGCTCTTCGCTTAAGTCACCAAGGTTCTCTGGAAAGCGATCTAAGGGACTGTGCAGGTAACGGACTTTAACACTCATGTTACAGCCGAGCTGTTGAAATGAAAGAGCATATCCTCTACCAGTTGTGTGTAGTTGTCTGCCTTCGTGTTGACAAGAAAGTTTTTCACAACAAGAACAAATGAAGACCAGGCACATGATTCAAGTTCATTCATTGAGTCTATGGAATGTGGGTCTAATTTGTGGACCATCGAAAATTCCTGCCTTCAGTTTTTCCATGGTAACGCATTCGATGCACAAACCGTCTTTATTTAAAGCCTTCACAAATTGTTTCATCCGGCCTAGCTTTATATGTGGTGGTGTCAGTATGATTCGATCTCGTGCTACCAAAGGTTCATTGATTACATTTTGTCCTCCAACCACCATATATTCCCTCGGAGGCCAATCTTTTTTTTGGCCAGTGTTCATGTCTGGCTCTACTTCTCTATACTCAAAAACTGCAAGGGAACTCACTTATCCAAGGTGATACTATTAAATAACTCCTTCACTAATCACCTTTTTTCTTTACATCAAACACTATTACTTAATTCAACACTTAGCTGATGTGGTTAAGTGAACACTCAGACCCACAGCTGAGATCCCAGTGAAAAAATCACGGAGCAGCTGAATAGGAGACCATCATAGTTGTTCACAGTCTCCTCCACCATGCAAAGGCTAAATAACAATAAATTCAAAATCAAATAAAGTAAAATACATAACATCAACTTAACTTTGAATGGTGTGGGTGATAAACACAACTGCTCCGGGCTCCTCCTTTATTCTTAATACCGACCCCCCAACCTAGGTTTCACCCGCTGGCTTCTTCAGGAGGGGTACTGAAATTACAAAATAACTCAAATCACCACTGAACCACACAGCTTACTCTACCTTCTCAATAAACTTGAAAACATTGTAAATACTCGATGTACACATACACTCTACGACTTACCGGCACAAACACTCCATACTGCACACAGACACGCTGCTGACGACGGGATACCTCCCAGCTGTGGGTCTGAGTGTTCACTTAACCACATCAGCTAAGTGTTGAATTAAGTAATAGTGTTTGGTCTACTTCTCTATAACCATATCTAAGAAACTAGAGCTGATGCAGTCTATCCAACGCAATTTTCTGATTCAGCACCCCAAATAACTCCAGGAAAAGGTCAAAAACCCAAGTTAACATGAACATTTTTTGTTGTTGGCCTTTGTAATTGTCCTTGTGGATGTCTTTTAAGATCTACAAATTACTACTGTTCATCCTTCAATACACAGAGTTCAATTATTTTAAAGGAACTATTTTTCCAGATTCTTTCTGTGCAAACTGAGTGGATGTTGAAATGATTTATTCACTTATTTATATATTTTTAACAGGATCCTTTCAAAGTATTTTAGCACTTTAGAAACCCAGAGACAGCAAATGTTCAACTAGACTAGTTACTGCAAATCCACTATAAATTCACCTGCCAGGTATTTCAGCTTTTGCTGGTTCTTCACTAATGAAGCTTCGACATTAAACAGACTGATGTTCTATTTTATGGAATTTGGGCATAAAAACTGATCTGCGACAGGTGTGTGGAATGAATAGGACTGCTTTTTCAGGGCATAATGAACACAGCTTGTATTTATTAAAGGACATTTTGATCTCTGGTAAAATTAAATTGTATATATACAGGTATGGGATTATTGGGAAACATGATGGCAGATAGAGGCCAAATGGAAGTAAAATCCGGATGTCTCAATCCATCCTCCTTTTTCTGGAGCCATATGGTACCCCTAGACTCACTGAAACAGTATTAACTTTTTAAGCATCTCTTGACAAGGTTGAAACACAAGCTATGCAGACTGCTGTGATGACAGCATATTTGCATAATAAGGTATGGCAGCTTGATTAATTACACTGTGATACGGAAAAGTTATCAAATCATAACTGCTTGAGTCTCTTTGAAGGCACTGAAAGTCATGGTATAATCAACTCTTTGGAGACGTGTATACTTAATGTATTTTAACTTTTTAGAATGCCCACAAAACACCCTTTTTGCTCTTTCAAAGACTCAACGTTCCATGGCAATAATCACAAAATTACTTTGGTATCCTCAGACCTTGCAGTTCCTGCTGGCAGTGAAACTGGAGTCCTCATTGACATATGGAGCATCCTTATACGAGGGGCAGCTGAAAAATTCTCAGCCCAGCCTAGAAGAGAATGACGTGGAATCCTGAAATCTAGAAGTGGTTCTTGACACGTTTCATTTCATTTCATATCATCGAAACAAAAAGTGTCAGGAAAAATGTGGAACGTTTCATGGCTCCACATCATTCTCTTCTTGGTTGGACTGAGAACTTTTCAGTGATGTGATGTCATAATGTCTCATTCCACCAGTGCCTAAGAGCCAACCTCATCAATGATGTCACAATGGCTTGGTTTCCCTACACTTGTGTCCATTTACTTAGATGCATTTGCCTTATTGAAATGAAAAGCATCAGAAAAAGTGTGGAATAACTTGTAAGTTTCATGGCTCCACATCTTTCTCTTCTTGGTTGGGTTGAGAACTTTTCAGCAGTCCTTCCTATTGTGATGTCATAATGCCTCATTCCACCAATCCTTAAGAGCCAATCTCATTGATGATGTCACAATGGCTTGGTTTCCCTATCCTTCTGCCCACTTACTAGATACATTTGCCTCACTGAAATGAAGTGTCAAGAAAAGTGTGGAATAACTTGTAAGTTTCATAGCTCTACCTCATTCACTTCATGTGTGGGCTGAGAACTTTCAGTGGCCCCTCATAGTTCTCAGTCTAAACAAGTCAGTCTTGTAGCTGAAAAAAGTTACTTTTCAGGAGATGGCAATTGAAATCCATGGATGCTGAATAGGAACTCTATTCCGCTCGAGTAAAAGTCACCTTGTATAACACTATCAAGCCTTTTAACTGTCACGGAGCCCTACAATATTTTCTTGATAAACAGTCAAGAGTAGCAGTGACCTTTATCCTAGATGATTCTAATAATTATTTTCCTAACATTCATAAGCTAATTTTATAAGATGATGACTGTGTCAGAACAGATTGCCATATGGAATGCTAACTTAGCAATGGTGATATTTAAAAAAACAAAAAACAAAACCCCAGCCCTCTACAGAAGGTCCTATATGCTCTACGTACAAATGTTCTCCAGAATTACGGGTCCTTAGGCGTTAAGAATGTCAGCTTGAAATAAAATGGCAAAAGTCTCACGTAGATGAAGACAGGCTCAACGGTAAGAAACACATGACATTGTACTGACAGACATAGGGGATGCTACTGCTTGCTCTGAGATTGGTTCGTGGAATGCTCCTACTATTTGGGATTCTAGAACCCTGGTGCTCTTTGGGGTTCTAGAATGTTGCTACTATTTGGGATTCTAGAACCCTGGTGCTCTTTGGGGTTCTAGAATGTTGCTACTATTTGGGATTCTAGAACCCTGGTGCTCTTTGGGGTTCTAGAATGTTGCTACTATTTGGGTTTCTGCCACGTACCCTTGATCTGGATTGGCCACTGTGGAAACAGGATACTGGGCTTGATGGAACACTGTGATAAAAAAAAAAAAATCATCACTAGAACTAGAAAATTTGATCACGTAAACCCTCTCCTTCCAAAAGCTCACTGGCTACCCATAACATACAGAATTACTTACAAATTAGCCTTCTAACAGTTAAAGTTCTATTATTCTTAGAAAGATATCTTATTCCGTGCACTCCAACAAGAACCTTAAGATCAGAAGATAAAAACCTACTTTCCGTTCCGTCCTTAATAATAATAATAATAATAATAATAAATAATTTTATTTTTTATACGCCGCCTAACCAAAAATGTTTCTAGGCGGTTTACAACAAATAATAACTTGTCATACAGTGAAGAATACAATTTAAAAGGAAAATACAGTTCTAAGCAATGTACAATAAATAGGAACTGGAGAGTATGATTTAAAAGAAAAGTATAATTTAAAAACTAAACTAAACTAAACTAAACCTTGGGTTTATATACCGCACCATCTCCATGAATGCGGAGCTCGGCACGGTTTACAGGAAGAAAGATGAGAGAGGAACTACAGTGGAGAGATTAAAGAGTTAGGTGTAAAGGGGGAAGGTGAGAGGCCTAAGAGGGGGGAAGTGTTACAGTTTTGAGAATAGCCAGGTTTTTAGGTGTTTGCGGAAGAGTTGGAGGAAGCTTGAGGTTCGGAGAGGGGAGGTGAGGTTATTCCAGATCTCAGTGATTCTAAAGGGGAGGGATGACCCAAGTTTGCCTACATGGGAAATACCGTATTTTCGCGGATATAACGCGCACCCGTGTAAAACGCGCACACGGGTATAGCGCGCAGAAATCACGATGATATGTACAAAAACTTTTGTATACCGCGCTCACGGGTATACCGCGCATGATGCCCGACGCTCCTTTCGCCCGCCCTGACTTTCCGTGCGCTGTCCCGACTCTCCGTTCACCCCCCTGACTTCCGTGCACTGCCCTGACTTTCCGTGCGCTGTCCCGACTCTCCGTTCACCCCCCCTGACTTCCGTGCACTGCCCTGACTTTCCGTGCGCTGTCCCGACTCTCCGTTCACCCCCCCTGACTTTCCGTGCACTGTCCCCCCTTGAAGTCCTGTCCCCCCTTGAAGGTCTGTCCCCATCCTGAAAGCCTGATGCCCCCCCCGACGTCCAATACATCCCCCCCCGGCAGGACCACTCGCACCCCCACCCCGAAGGACCGCCGACTCCCCATCAATATCGGGCCAGGAGGGAGCCCAAACCCTCCTGGCCACGGCGACCCCCTAACCCCACCCCGCACTACATTACGGGCAGGAGGGATCCCAGGCCCTCCTGCCCTCGACGCAAACCCCCTCCCCCCAACGACCGCCCCCCCCCAAGAACCTCCGCCCGTCCCCCAGCCGACCCGCGACCCCCCAGGCCGACCCCCACGACACCCCCACCCGCCTTCCCCGTACCTTTGTGTAGTTGGGCCAGAAGGGAGCCCAAACCCTCCTGGCCACGGCGACCCCCTAACCCCACCCCGCACTACATTACGGGCAGGAGGGATCCCAGGCCCTCCTGCCCTCGACGCAAACCCCCTCCCCCCCCCAACGACCGCCCCCCCCAAGAACCTCCGACCGCCCCCCCAGCCGACCCGCGACCCCCACGACCCCCCCACCCCCCTTCCCCGTACCTTTGGTAGTTGGCCGGACAGACGGGAGCCAAACCCGCCTGTCCGGCAGGCAGCCAACGAAGGAATGAGGCCGGATTGGCCCATCCGTCCTAAAGCTCCGCCTACTGGTGGGGCCTAAGGCGCGTGGGCCAATCAGAATAGGCCCTGGAGCCTTAGGTCCCACCTGGGGGCGCGGCCTGAGGCACATGGTCGGGTTGGGCCCATGTGCCTCAGGCCGCGCCCCCAGGTGGGACCTAAGGCTCCAGGGCCTATTCTGATTGGCCCACGCGCCTTAGGCCCCACCAGTAGGCGGAGCTTTAGGACGGATGGGCCAATCCGGCCTCATTCCTTCGTTGGCTGCCTGCCGGACAGGCGGGTTTGGCTCCCGTCTGTCCGGCCAACTACCAAAGGTACGGGGAAGGGGGGTGGGGGGGTCGGCCAGGGGGGTCGCGGGTCGGCTGGGGGGGCGGGCGGAGGTTCTTGGGGGGGGTGGTCGTTGGGGGGGGAGGGGGGTTTGCGTCGAGGGCAGGAGGGCCTGGGATCCCTCCTGCCCGTAATGTAGTGCGGGGTGGGGTTAGGGGGTCGCCGTGGCCAGGAGGGTTTGGGCTCCCTTCTGGCCCGATATTGTCGGGAAGTCGGCGGTCCTTCGGGGTGGGGGTGCGAGTGGTCCTGCCGGGGGGGGGGGATGTATCGGACGTCGGGGAGTCGGCCGGGCAAGAGGGCTTGGGCTCCCTCTTGCTCCGATCGTGGATGCGGGTGCGGGTGGGAGCACGTGCGAGCGGTCGTTCGGGGTGGGGGTGCGAGCGGTCCTGCTGGGGGGGTGAATCGGGCGTCGGGCGGGGTGGGAACTATGTTTAAAAACTTTTGTATACCGCGCTCAGGCATATAACGCGCGAGGGGTATGCGCGGTAGGTAAAAACGCATATAACGCGCGCGTTATATCCGCGAAAATACGGTACCTTTTATGGAAGGGAAGAATAGTTTAAAAATTTGGGAGGATCTGGAGGAAGTAGGGGTTGGGGAGTTCCAGGATAGAATGCTTCTGAACGGTTTACAGCAAATAAGAACCGATCAAATGCAATTTAAAAGGTGATACATTACATAAAAGAAGCATGGAATTTTTTAAAGAGAAAACCAGTTAGGATACCAATTTCTCAAATAGTTGGGTCTTCAATAATTTTCTAGAATCGAGATAATAATAAGATCCTAACGTAATTTTACTGAACCAATCATTCAATTTAGCATGTGTAAGCTTGAAGTCTTTTGGTGGCCCTCAGAGCTTTCTCGTATTCACACTGTGGCTCTATATAGACCCCTGGTCTAAAGGCTATTCCCAACCCTGCTTCCATAGCTTAAGAATTATAAACACCCGACAGGCCACAATCTTTTTGCTCACAGTTCCCCAGATCCGGAACCCACTGCTGGCACAGCTTAGGGAAGAGAAAACCCTTAGGAACTTATTCGAGGCCTCTTTTAATGGGAATAATAAAATAAATAAAAAAATTCCCCCACCTTATGTTTTTTTCCTTTTTGTTCTTCTTTTCTTTAATTTATTGTAGTTCCCTCCCACCTCCCACTCACCTTTTGTATTTGTTCATCTCTTTATTCGACTTTGAGTGTTATTTGTGTGTCCCCCCCCTATTTTTTTTTTTTTTTAATTCTTTATTCATTTTCAAATTTACAATAAGTGTAACAATATATCCAAACAAATTAACAATAAATATAACACTTAATAATCATCAATGGTACAAATAATATGCTCTTATCTCCCACCCTTCCCACCCTTTCTTATCATATAATCAATACCTTATACAATATGTAACAATAAATTTACCCTCCCCTCCCCCCTCATGATCAAACTTGTAAATTTAAGGGGAAAAAAATATAAAATGTCATCTAATCGGTACAATACTTTGTAAATGGCTCCCACACATCCTGAAATTTTCTGAAAAAACCGCGCTGTATTGCAATAAATCTTTCCATTTTATAAACATGACATAAGGAATTCCACCAGAAATTATAATTTAATCTACTCCAATTTTTCCAATTATACGTAATTTGTTGAATGGCAAACCCCAGTCATTATAAGTAATAATTTGTTATTATTTGTAGAAATCTGACATTTTGCTCTCATTGCCATACCAAATAGCACAGCATCATATGATAATGCCACTGGGTTATCTAATAAACAATTAATTTGGTCCCCCCTATTTTTTTTATATAAATTGTACATCACTTTGAAACTTGATATTACGATTTAATCAAATTTTTTAATATACCATGAAACTTGTATGACCCGGTATGGCTATCTGTATGTTCTAACAATCAAAAAACTGCAAACATCGAACAAGCTGCAAATTCAACCAAGCAACTCTTTAAAATAGTAAACAGCTTACTGCAAACCCCACCAAAGATCCAGCCTTCCCAACCACAGCTAACCAGCAATGACTTTGCCACATACTTTGCCAACAAAATTAAAGGTTTCCGTCAAGACCTACAGGCGATTCCATCAAAGCTCCCATCAGCTAATGAGAAGAGCACTCCATCTCCCCCTTCACGTACAGCTAACGTGACAATACATCCTGTTTTGAATGGGACCATCCCATTTTTAGGTAGCCTAAACCAGTGGTTCCCAACCCTGTCCTGGAGGACCACCATACCAATCGGGTTTTCAGGCTAGCCCTAATGAATATGCATGGAGCAGATTTGCATGCCTGTCATTTCCGTTATATGCAAATCTCTCTCATGCATATTCATTAGGGCTAGCCTGAAAACCCGATTGGCCTGGTGGTCCTCCAGGACAGGGTTGGGAACCACTGGCCTAAACTGTTGTCCCCAAGCACAGCTTAGGAACGCCAAAATGTCCTGTTTTCAGGGACCCCCTGAAGAAACAAGTACCGTAGCGAATACAGCACACACACCCCACTCAGGTACCTTTTTAAATCCTAGCAGCTGCCTCCTGTCCTGATGTCTTCCGGCAGCGGCAGAGCGGTGTGCCTGCCTGGTCCCGCGCCGCTCACTGAATGGCTGCCATCAGTTCTTGCGAGAACTGACGTCAGCCATTCAGTGAGTGATGGGGGACCAGGCAGGCACACCGCTCTGCCGCTGCCGGAAGACATCAGGACAGGAGGCAACCGACGGGATTAAGAAAAGGTCCTGGAGGGGTCTGGGAGAGGGGGGGGGGTGTTCCTGTCCTGTTTTGAGGAACAAATAAATGGTCAAGTTAAGTATAGCCATCTGGGATTTATTCAACCAGATCACAGAGAAGCACTTGAAAAAAATCCTGAAAGGTCTATGGCTAACAGCTTGCCTTTTTGATCCCGCCCAGCACAGAATGCACGACACTCAGGCAAGGTCTCAATAAAGGGGCCACTAAAATTTTTTCTTCTCTTGTGGAAAGGCAGTTGCCAACCATTCTAAAAAGAGCTGTTGTGGGGTCCCCTACTGAAAAAGAGTTCCCTTGACCAGGACACACTCAAAAACGACCACCAAGTTTTCTTTCCTGGCAAAACTGATAGAATAGACAGTCTGCATTCAACTTGGTGACTGACTACATGAAGTAATTGGCTAGACCCATGTCAATCTGGCTTCAGACTTGGATATGGAGCAGAGACAGCTTCATGCTCATAATCAAAAAACATAGATGTCCAAAAAGCAACCTAAATCGTCATTTAGATGTCCTAAGCGCCAGGACATCCATGTGCTGATAATCGAAACTGCCTTTCTGGATGTCCCAGCCTCTGTGCAGGAAGAAAATCATCTCAGATCACAGCCGGTGCCAAAACATTCTGTGGAGCACTGGGCCAAAGTTTTGCAGTCTGATGTTTCTGGAACAGGACAAATACTGTGTTTTGTGAGGTTGATTGCAAGTTAAAAAAGGGATAGTTAACAAGACTAAGAATGTTATAATGCCACTGTATCCCTCTGTGGTGCAACCTCATCTGGAATATTGTGTTCAATTCTGGTCTCCTTATTTCAAGAAAGATATAGTGGCGCTAGAAAAGGTTCAAAGAAGAGCGACCAAGATGGTAAAGGGGATGGAACTCCTCTCGTATGAGGAAAGACTAAAACGATTAGGGCTCTTCAGCTTGGAAAAGAGACGGCTGAGGGGAGATAGGATTGAAGTCTACAAAATCCTGAGTGGAGTAGAACGGGTACAAGTGGATCGATTTTTCACTCCGTCAGAAATTACAAAGACTAGGGGATACTCCATGAAGTTACACGGAAATCCTTTTAAAGCCAATAGGAGGAAATTTTTTTCACTCAGAGAATAGTTAAGCTGTGGAACGCGTTGCCAGAGGATGTGGTAAGAGCAGATAGCGTAGCTGGTTTTAAGAAAGGTTTGGACAAGTTCCTGGAGGAAAAGTCCATAGTCTGTTATTGAGAAAGACATGGGAGAAGTCACTGCGTGCCCTGGATCGGTAGCATGGAATGTTGTTAACTACTTCAGATTCCGGAATCTTTTGTTACTCTTTGGGATTCCAGAATCTTGCTGTTTTTTAGGATTCTGAATGGAATGTTGCTACTCTTTGGGTTTTGGCCAAGTACTAGTGATCTGGTTTGGCCACCGTGAGAACGGGCTACTGGGCTTGACGGACCATTGGTCTGACCCAGGAGGCTATTCTTATATTCTTAGGGCTCCTTTTTCAAAGGCTAGCTGCTACCGCCTCCTTGTAAGCAGGCGGTAATTTTTCGGCTAGTGCGCGCTAATCTTGTGCGTGCGCTAAAAACGATAGCGCACCTCAGTAAAAGGAGACCTTAGTGACTGCTTCAGTAAATTAAAGAGTGGTAAATGCCTGACTTTGCATCTTAATATTCCCTTCACCCCTCCTCCTCCCCCAGTCTTTACAGGTGCTAAAGTTTTTAATATTGGAATGTAACCTCATCAAACCATGGTGCCAATGAAATCCCACCAAGAGATATTATATTTATTTTTCTTTCCTTCATTACTTTTTCTCCAGAAATGATCATTTTCTTATTCGAGTATCCTATTCCCATACATTATACATATAAAAATTTGTCCTGTTCTTAATATCTGATCATGCGGCTTTGATTCTCTCACTATAATAATAATGATAATAATTTTATTCTTATATACCGCCAAAGCCATACAAGTTCGAGGCGGTTTACAGCAAGAGGCGCTGGACAATCAGCGAAGAGGTTACAATCAAAGTCAGCAATACAATCTTACATAATGAAGGAATATGAAAGCTGTTTAGCTCATTAGGGATACTGGTTGATTAAGCAGAGCTGAGAAGATTCTTAGTTAACAAATCGATTGAACAAGCTCGTTTTTACCAGTTTTCTAAAATTGAAATAGGATGATGAGAGCGCGAAAACGTTACTAAGCCAGTCGTTCCATTTGCCTGCCTGGAAGGCAAGAGTTCTGTCCAATAATCTTTTGTAGTGGCAGGCTTTTATTGTCGGATAGGTGAACAGATGAATTCTTCATGTGGGCCTAAGATAATTTGCCAGATTGAAGTGGGAAACCAGGTACGTGGGAGCCAGACCAAATATTGATTTATAACATAGACAAGCGAACTTAAACAGGATTCGCGCCTCTAGGGGCAGCCAGTGGAGTCTTTGATAGTAGGGGCTGATGTGCTCCCATTTTTTCAGCCTAAAGATCAGTCGAACTGCCGAATTTTGAATAACTCTGAGTCTTAGAATGGTTTTTTTTGAAGGAACCCAAGTAAATAATATTGCAATAATCGAGCAAGCTCAGGATGGATGATTGAACTACAATGGAATGAGCAGCTTAATGAGAAAATCCTGCTCTGGAGGTTGAACTCCAAATTACTCGAAGACAAAGAATTCATCAAACAAAATTGAGACTCAGTCACTTCTTATTTTCAGAGAGACGCCACAAATTTCCCTAGCCACCTTGTGGAATAGGTTTAAAGCTTGCAATATACTGTAAGATAATCAGTTGTGGGGCCCATTCGAAATTAAGCAAATATTGAAGTTTAGAAGAGAAAATTGGGTCTCTTGAAATTCCTTATATACAGGCTAAAAATAATAGTCAGTTAACCCAGTTGTATCAATTAAAGTACAAATGCGCAAAAAAAAAAAAAAAGTTATGACTGCCAGAAAATGCGCAAAATAAGCCATTGGGATGTAGGAAGGACCAGTATTTTTAGGAGACTGGCCACACAGGCTTCCAAGTGGGGTACCTCACAGGACATTGCAGCGAATTTCACCTAAAAGGTCCCAGGTACACATCTCACCATAACCCTTTTATATTGTGTGGTGAACCTTCCAGAACTTTTAAGATCATTCACGGCATCCTTCCTCCCTTAATCTCACTATCTTATAACTCCTCGAGTTCTGAATCTACCAGACCTGCCCAAAGGTATAAACTATCCTTCCCCTCTCTACACGGTATTCGCTATGCAGGCAAACTGGGAAAATCCCTTCTCTTCAGAATCACAGGTCTTTGGAACGACCTTACTACCCCTCTGCGGAACCTGGGCTCCCTCCAATTATTCCGCAAGCAACTGAAAACCTGGCTTTTCACTAAAATGTAATTCTATCCCCCCTTACTCTTCTCTTCTATATATAAGTTCATGTAAACCTTTTTTTCCTTCTCTTCCTATATTTTAAGTTCTTGTAAACCGTGCCGAGCTCCACAACATCCGTGGAGATGATGCAGTATATAAACTTAAGGTTTGGTTTAGTTTAGTTTAGAACCTACGGAACCTAACTGTACACCACAATAATACCCTTTATGCCTTCAGGTATTACCTATATCAGGAGTGCCCAATGCGTCGATCGCGATCGACCGGTAGCTCAGGAAGGCAACGTGAGTCGATCGCGAAGCCCATCCCGGGCTCCGTGATAGACTCGTGTTGCCGTCCTGATCTACCGGGCCGATCAGCCTTCCTCTCCAATGTTCTCCCTAGGGCCTTTTAGCTGGGCGGTCCGCCCAGCTGTCATCTGCTGCTGCTGCCGCTGCTGAACATTAAAAAAAACCCCCAAAAACCCGGCTTGGAGATTTCAGCCCGCAGCGAACTTATGCTCCGGGCTCTAACGTGTGCGTGCCGGCTTCCCTTCTCATCCCTCCGAAACCGGAAGTTATGTCCGGGGGGGAAGAAGGGAAGCCGGTGCGCACATGTTGAGAGCCCTGAAGCAAGCGTTCGCTACGGGCTAAGGCGGGAGTCAGGTTAGTGAAGCATTTGCTCTTCTTGCTGCCGGGTCCTGCCTACTTTCTGTTTCCGCGAAGGCAGGACCCGGCAGCATTTCCCCCAATAGGTCGATTGCGATCTTGGGCCAATCAGCCTTCCTTTCCCCGACGGCAGAATTGACGTCGGGGAGAGGAGTGCTGGTCGGCCGAAGCAGGGAGAGCTTGGGGTGGCGTCGGCTTTCGGGCCTGGTGGTTTGGGGCCTGTTATTGGTGGTGGTTTGGGTCCTGGTCCCCAATGGCAGTGGCAGTGGCTTGGGGGAGGGCAAGGAAAAAGAAAGAAAAAGGGCAGGCAGGGAGACAGAAGGAAAGAAGAGAAACAGAAAAAAAAGAAAGGGAGGCAGAGAGAAAAAAAGGGCAGGGAGAGAGGAAGGAAAAGTTGGGAGAGGGAATGAGGTCTGGAGGAGAGGAAGCATACAGGCTAAAAGAAGGGAAGAAAGATTGGATGCACAGTCGGAAGAAGAAAGTGCAACCAGAGACTCATGAAATCACCAGACAAGGTAGGAAAAATGATTTTATTTTAAATTTAGTGATCAAAATGTGTCTGAATTTATATCTGCTGCCTATATTTTACACTAAGGTCCCCTTTTACTAAACCGCAATAGAGGTTTTTAGCGCAGGGAGCCTATGAGCTTCGAGAGCAGCACTGGGCATTCAGCGCAGCTCCCTGCACTAAAAACTGCTATTGTGGTTTAGTAAAAAGGGAGGGGGTGGGTATTTGTCTATTTTTGTACGGTTGTTACTGAGGTGACAGTGCATAGAGTCATCTGCTTTGACCTCTTTGGGAAAAAACCCCGGAATAGGAATGATAATTAACAATTCTATGCGTACAGTGTGCGTTGTGTTTTTTTTTAAATTTTATTGTTGATAGATCATTTTGACTTGGTCATTTTAAAAGTAGCTCGCAAGCCCAAAAAGTGTGGGCACCCCTGACCTATATGATGGTCCAGTGGGCTTTGGTGGACTTGCACGCTCCACCATAATGCAGTCGTTAGAGTAAGATCGGGGCCTGGATCCCCTTCTCTGCTTTTCACTGCACTGGCCACCAGGCTTCTCCTGAGACCTACTTCCTGCCTATTAGGACTGGGCATACCATCTGTAGCTGGCATATAGACAAGTATGAAATGGTAAACACAGCATAGGCTATTAAATGACTGAAAATGAAGAAAAAAGTTTCAGACAAGGGCCCTCCCACCTCCACCGAAGTGGTTTACTAAAGGTGGTTGAGCGGTCACTTCATTGGCAAAAAGCCTTCAATGAAATAAGAGCTTTATGCTGTGTTTTACTAATGAAAAACATGGGGGC
Organism: Geotrypetes seraphini; assembly: GCF_902459505.1. Classification (NCBI taxonomy): domain Eukaryota; kingdom Metazoa; phylum Chordata; class Amphibia; order Gymnophiona; family Dermophiidae; genus Geotrypetes; species Geotrypetes seraphini. Next base: position 19,621,913 of record NC_047085.1, read on the forward strand.
TATATAGACAGGTATGTACTGCTTCATTTACATAACTGGGGGATGAGAGTGGGTCAGTGACTACTGGGGGAGTACGGGGGCTCATGCCTAGGGTTAAACCGATGTCCGGATTTTCCCTGATATGTCTTCCTTTTGAGGACATGTCCAGGGCTCCGGACGGATTTCAAAACCCAACACTTTGTCCGGGTTTTGAAAAGCTTGGAACAAATCACTGTCGGGCAGGAGGGCATCCGTGCATGTGCGGATGCCAAGCGATGATGTCACGTGCACGCACGCCTGCGTGTGATGTCATCTTGTCGAATCCACGCACGTGTGGATGCCCTCATGATCGACAAGAGCAGACAGTGGGAGGGGGGGGAGAGGGGCGGAGCTGGGGCTAAGGTGGGGTTGGGGGGCGGGACTGGGTGGAATTTGGCAGGGCTGGGGGCGGGTCTAGGGGGTCCAGATTTTTCAAACGGAAAATCTGGTAACCCTATTCATGCCGACATTCCTTCAGTGGTTATCTGGTCATTTTGGCCAACTTTTTGGCACTCATTTGGTATTAAAACCAGGGCAGGTACATGCCTAGAGCCCGAAATGGTCAGGGGGCCCGATGAAGGAAGGCATCAACATTGTTTTTTCCAAACGGCGATGGGCACATCCAGCATCGATCGGCAACGCGCCCCCCCCCCCCCCCGATCGGCAATGCAGCCCCCCCATCGACGGAAAGTAAGACAAGCAAGCAACGCGGGTAAGAAAGGCAACGGGAACTGTAATTGTGCTGCTTGCCCAAAGCTTCCCTCTGACGCAGCTTCCTGTTTCCGCCTGGGCGCATGGTGGGGCGGGGCAGGGCAGGGGCCCCAGTGTACTTGTGTGCCTAGGGGAGCCTATAAGGATTAAAAGATAAGTTATTATGTTTTAAAAGATTTAATAAGATTAAATAAATGAAGTAAATGAATTAAATAAAATAAAATAAGGTATAAAATAAAGTCAGAAGTTATAAGAGCTGTGAAGGGAAATAATGAAGAGGTGGAATCTGAACTCCCATATAACGAAATAATTTTTGAGAAAAATGTCCAGGTCATAAGCCCACTCTAGTCGTGACCAAGCCACACTGCTAACATGCCCCCTTGAGATTTAGATGAACAGCATGGATATCTGTTTAGAAAATATTATATTTATCATTTGTATCCTAAGTGGTTTTACATCCAGGCACTTTATCATATTTCCCTAGCTGTCCCGATGGGCTCAAACTCTATCTAGTGTACCTGGGGCAATGGAGGGGGGGGGATTAAGTGACTTGCCTAGGGTCACAAGGAGCAGCGAGGGATTGGAACCTACAAGCTCAGGGTGCTGAGGCTGTAGCTCTAACCACTGCATTACACACTCCCCAGGTTTCAAAGATAGTGACTCGGGAGGATCTGGCGAGAAAAACATCCATTTGCCCTGTTAGGCCACTTTTGAGATGTTTTTGTGTTTTTTTGGAAAATGAGCCCCATAGACTCTCCACATTTCCTACTCTGTTCTTGTTTACTAGTTCAGCTCTTTAAAGAGGTGGTTATTTGGGGTGTTTTTTTGGGTTGTGTTCTTGGTTTTTTGGTAAGATTGCCTCTCCTCAGAGGACTATAAAGTGATGAGCACGAAAAGTAAACAAACCATCATCATTACAGGCAATCATCATTAGCAATAACAGCAAAACCATCTCTTTCCCCAGGTGTGCTGGCAGATTCTCCAGCATCCCCTCTACATGTTAGAACACGGCCAAGTTCAAGGACGGAGACACGGTTTGCTCACTTGCTTTCATTCCTCGTCTTTTTTTGATAATTTGGATCTCTTGATGCCATCAGGTAAGCATATGCAATAAGTTCAAAACGGTACTAATGGCGTAATAAGAGGGGTCTCCTGCCCCGGGCGCCGTCTTGCAAAGGGCTCGGCACCCCTCGTCCTCTCCTTGCCACGCACACACGCCGCTTGCCTTCCCCTGTACCTTTTATTTTTTTTAACTTCCCCGACGTGAGCTTGCTGCCCGCGTCGGCATCGGCGCTGTCTCTAACGTCACTTCCGGGACCTGTGCCTAGGACAGACATGTCAAACTCTGGTCCGCGGACCAAATTTGGCCCATGGGGTGATAAAATTTGGCACGCAATCTGGGCTGAGATTTGGCCCGCCGTTCCATCCCGCGGCATAGAGGACATGTGAATGGCTGGGGTCGGTACTCTTCCTCATTGGCCCATGTGCTTGTCCATCACCGCTGGAACAGACGCCCGATTGGTAGGAGTGTACTGTGGGGCTCAATGTTATGCCCAGCTGTGAGGAAGGCCTACTTAGCTTAAAAAGTTGACTCAGGATTGAAATGGTACCCTATCTAGCACCAAAATATAACAATGCATTTTCAAAGAGAGACTATGACTAAAATTCAATTTAATTGCATCTTACCCACCGTTTTAGGGCTTGCTTTCTGGTACCTGAAATCTGGGTGCCAGGTGTTTTCAGTGTACAAAATCCAGTTACCCCCAAATCCCATTTCAGAGCCAACCAGTCAATGTCTTCCTTCTATAATTCACAGGACACGGCAAACTTGAATGGAGGAAAGAATAAGCTTTTTTTTCTTATTCCATAATCCTTCCATTAAAAAAAGTTAAGTTCCATTTGAAAGATATTATATTTATTTATTTTAAAAAATTTATACACCGCGGTTCCCCCCCAAAAAATAAACATACATAATTGCCAAGTATAAAACAAAATTACATTTCTAAAATCAAAACTAAAATACAGTACCATAAATACATTTTCTTTAAATAGAAAAGAAACCGAACCCCCCCCCACAAAAAAATACAAAAAAAACCCCAAAAACATTTCCACCCAGTAAATGAACAATGTCCAAGCAATTAATAACAAAAACAGTTAGGAATCACGCAGTAGTTACATCTACCAGGAAATATGTTAATATGAAGGCTGAATAGAATGCGTATGCGTCCGCAAATAACTTGCCCCTCCTTTACTAATGCGTAGCTCGGGTTTTGGCGCGGGCCGCGGCGGTAACTGCTCCGACGCTCATAGGAATTCTATGAGCGTCGTCGTGCCAGTTACCGCTCTGCCGGCACTAAAACCCGCGCTAGAAAAAGGAGGGGGGGTTGGCTTTCAAGAAGCTTTATGAAATTAAAATGGTCAATGCCTAATCTTGGATGTCCCGACAGCTTATTCCAAAGTGGCATTCCAGCTACAGAAAATATCTTAGATTTTGTAGCTGCATATCTCACACTTAAGAACATAAGAATAGCCGTACTGGGTCATACCAATGGTCCATCAAGCCCAGTAGCCCGTTCTCATAGTGGCCAATCCAGGTCACTAGTACCTGGCCAAAACCCAAGGTGTAGCAACATTCCATTCAGAACCCTAAAGAATAGCAAGATTCTGGAATCCCAAAGAGTAACAAAAGATTCCGCTGAGCAAGATGGACCTCTGGTCTGACTCAGCGGGGGCAACTTCTTATGTTCTTACCCCAGAGTAGCAACATTCCGTGCTACCGATCCAGAGCAAGCAGTGGCTTCCCCCATGTCTCTCTCGATAACAGACTATGGACTTTTCCTCCAGGAACTTGTCCAAACCTTTCTTAAAACCAGTCAGTAGATGCCAATAGTCTCAATAGTCCTATCGGGAAGGGGGGGGGGGGGGAAAGGGGTGCATCTAGCTGTATGCCCTTTGTTGGAAGTCAACCAAGTCAACTATTTGTTCTAGTACTTTCTAACTGTACAATGATGTTGCCACTTATAAAATGTAGGTTTTGTAGCACATCAAATTCCAAAGTGTCCAGCTGTGCAGGTTGATTGACTGTTAAAATATAGACAGGAACATGACGGCTAATGAAAAGCAGCTGCTCCTTAACAATGAGAAAATTGCACAAAATGTTTGGGGATATCATCATTTCCATTGTCCTTGTTCTCTCTGCCATTAGAAGCAAATTATAAAACGATGCCAACAAATTCTCATGCTTTACGTCGTAGAAGTGGAGGTAACTCATTAGCCAGGTGATTAATATTTAAGTAGGATTATTGCACCTAATGAACTCATTTTAATTTTTGTCAAAGAAGAGTTCAACAAATCTAGTATTTCATCAGCTAAGGTAGCAATTAGACATATATCCATTTAGGTTTATAACATTCTTTATTGCTATTCTCCAATGTTCGATCTGATCTGCTGCTGTCAAATATTTCTCTTTTTTTAAAAAAATATTTTAATTTTCCAAAAAACTTAACAGTGCAATATACATGTTAGCAACCAGAGAATAAAGCACAAAAATGCACATTCATCTTATAAATATACACATACGGTATCTTTATCCCACCCACCCGTCTTTTAAATCATCAATAAATCAATAATAAATACATATTTATACTTTCCAATCCTTATCTATATATATAAAATCGGAGGTATGTATGTGTGTATGTGTGTGTGTATGTGCCGCGATCACGCAAAAACGGCTTGACCGATTTGAACTAAACTTGGTATGCAGATCCCTCACTACCTGGGGTGATATGTTCTGGGGGTCTCGCGGCCCACCTGCACACGTGGGCGGAGCTACAAACAGAAAATCAGATTTCACCCATTCATGTCAATGGAAAAAATGTAAAAAGCTGCCATTCTCACTGTAATTCAAAAACAGCTTGACCGATTTGAACGAAACTTGGTATGCAGATCCCTCACTACCTGGGGTGATATGTTCTGGGGGTCTCGCGGCCCACCTGTACACGTGGGCGGAGCTCCAAACAGAAAATCAGATTTCACCCATTCATGTCAATGGAAAAAATGTAAAAAGCTGCCATTCTCACAGTAATTCAAAAACGGCTTGACCGATTTGAACGAAACTTGGTATGCAGATCCCTCACTACCTGGGGTGATATGTTCTGGGGGTCTCTCGGCCCACAACTCTATGTTGCTTGCTCAAGGGTGGGTTCACCCAACAATTTATGTGTTCTTGCTGCTGGAGGTGAAACTAAAAATGTTGTTTATAATCACGTTTTGCGTTAGTTGTATTGTATTCATTTTGTCAAATATTTCACATTATAATTTGAATATTGTACTTTTTATTAAGCTGTAAAAAAATAATTTCATTCACCACTATAAAGTATCTTTATTTGAATCCATTTACAGTGTTATTGCTATAATTAAATACCCGTGCAACGCCGGGGCATCAGATAGTCTTATATAATAATAAAGTATTCTCTCCCTCCTCCCACCAATCCTGGATGTGAATAGAAATACACCAAATTAAAGAAACAACTCAATTATACTGCATTCATAAAAGATGTCAATGGTCCACAAACCAATTTAAATATATGACCATGTCCTAACAAATCCGCATTCATTTTCTCATTCTTATATGTGGAGCATAAATTTGCCCACCAAAAAGAGAAATTAAGACGATCATGATTTTTCCAATTATGTGTTATCATCTGCATAGCAATCCCGGTCATAACTAAAAAAAAGACGACTTTTAAAACGATCTATGTAATAATATTCCGCATATGACTAGTTCATAAGTTAATGGGAATGGAAATTCAAGTATTACATTAATCTGTCCCCCATATCGACTTCCAAAAACTGAGAATCAAAGGACAAAAGAACAACATATGATCCGACGTCCCTATGTCTAGATCAGGGGTGTCAAAGTCCCTCCTCGAGGGCCTCAATCCAGTCAGGTTTTCAGGATTTCCCCAATGAATATGCATGAGATCTATTCGCATACAATGAAAGCAGTGCATGCAAATAGATCCCATGCATATTCCTTGGGGATATCCTGAAAACCCGACTGGATTGCGGCCCTCGAGGAGGGACTTTGACACCCCTGGTCTAGATAATTTTGAATTATCTAACTTTTGTAACTTAACAGGGGTCCAAAAAGATCTATGTAACAGGAGAAACCAAGTTTGTCTCATAGATGCTGACGCTGTACATTTCATCCTCCAAGTCCAAATTCGTGGCCATTGAGTCACAGAAATATACTGTTTTATCTCGATGCTCCAAATATCTGTCTTTTGGTTTTTAGACAAGAATTCAGAAATTAATTTATACCACCTGGCAGCCTTATGCCCTAAAAAATATTTCTATATCAGCAAGTTACTGGCAAGTTTCTTAAGCACAGTCTAAAATCTTTGAAGTTTCCTGGGCCAGTTGAAAGCCTAGATGAACTAAAAGAAAAGATGGTTTCAAAAGAGACAATGCTTGTCTAGGGTTTCTTGAAGAAGAATGCCTTAGAGATGAGGCTAATAAGACTATCTTTTGTTCGGTGTCAAAGTTACATGTTCGAGAGCTGAATTGCATAGATAAAGACATCTGAATTTACATTCTTACAGACTGTTCCTGCTGAGATCACCTTGGACACCGGGTTTTGATTTTCTAAATTAGATGTGCATGAGAAGTGAAATGCATTGGCTGGATAGAAGACACCAATGTAATATAATGTAATTATTCATGGAAAGACATGAGATGTGCTGGTGAGGATTCTTCTCTCCTGGTAGAAATCCTCATTAAGGTCCATTTAGTAGGTCTCCACAGGGGTTTGGAGACTCACTTGGAAAGAAAATAAGCCTTTTTGGCATACCAAAATTCCAAATCAAAGTAAAAGTTAGTTTCCATTTTAATTAGCTACTTTCAATTTTAATTTGGAATAGTCAAAATGACAGGCAACTTTAAAATCTTTCTACATTTCTCTAAATCTGTAGTCATGACACATTGAAGATTCTGGATGACGATATTGTCTGGTCTTCATAATCATCCATTTATCCATCCATTTATCCTGAACGTTGCTGCCTATCTTCCCTTAAAAGCCTTTGGTTTCCCCTTCATTCCAGTGTTTGGAGGATCCTGGCCCAGTGAAAGGGTGGTAGATGTCTGGAACAGTCTCCCGGAAGAGGTGGTGGAGATAGAGACTGTGTCTGAATTCAAGAAAGCATGGGATAGGCACATGGGATCTCTCGGAGAGAGAAAGAGATAATGGTTACTGCGGGTGGGCAGACTGGATGGGCCAGTTGGCCTTTATCTGCCATCATGTTACTATGTTTCTATAACCATAAAGCTCTATGACCTCACAATGCAGGTGTAAAGAGCCTTAGCCTATAGGAATAGGAGATGCAAATGTTAAGAATCTTAGCCAATAGGGAGAGGAGGAGATAGTAGATGCTGCGGATGGGCCATTTGGCCTTTATCTGCCATCATGTTACTATGTTTCTATATGTATAGCCACCTAAAGATATTCACTATATAAATACTGTATTTATATAGTGAACTAGCTGATGCCTCGGCGTTGCACGGGTATTTAATTATAGCAATAACACTGTAAATGGATTCAAATAAAGATACTTTATAGTGGTGAATGAAATTATTTTTTTACAGCTTAATAAAAAGTACAATATTCAAATTATAATGTGAAATATTTGACAAAATGAATACAATACAACTAACGCAAAACGTGATTATAAACAACATTTATAGTTTCACCTCCTGGAGCAAGAACATATAAATTCTTGGGTGAACCCACCCTTGAGCAAGCAACATAGAGTGGTGGGCCGCGAGACCCCCAGAACATATCACCCCAGGAAGTGAGGGATCTGCATACCAAGTTTCGTTCAAATCGGTCAAGCCGTTTTTGAATTACTGTGAGAATGGCAGCTTTTTACATTTTTTCCATTGACATGAATGGGTGAAATCTGATTTTCTGTTTGTAGCTCCGCCCACGTGTGCAAGTGGGCCGCGAGACCCCCAGAACATATCACCCCAGGTAGTGAGGGATCTGCATACCAAGTTTCGTTCAAATCGGTCAAGCCGTTTTTGCGTGATCGCGGCACATACACACACACACACATACATACACACATACATACCTCCGATTTTATATATATAGATATCTTTAGGTGGCTATACATATTTTTTAATATTCTGCTTGTATTATACTATTTTTTGTCACTATGTTTCTATAACCATAAAGCTCTATGACCTCACAATGCAGGTATAAAGAGCCTTAGTCAATAGGAAGATGAGATGCAAATGTTAAAAGCCTTAGCCAATAGGAAGAGGAAGAGATAATGGTTACTGCAGATGAACGGACTAGATGGGCCATTTGGCCTTTATCTGCCATCATGTTTCTATAACCATAAAATTCTATGACCTCACAATGCAGGTATAAAGAGCCTTAACCTATAGGAAGAGGAGATGCAAATGTTAAGAGCCTTAGCCAATAGGGAGAGGAGGAGATAGTAGATGCTGTGAATACGCCATTTGGCTTTTAGCTTACCATGTTTCTAGAACAGTTGGAGTGATCCATCCAAAGCCAGCTATTAAGAAGGGTTTCAAAGTTCATCTAGGAAAGCACAATTCAGTGAACCTAATGTCAGTGCTAGGAGAAAGCTGTTAAGAATGGTAAAGCATAATTTAGTGGAGAAGGAGCAATGTGGGTTTAGAAAAGGGATTATAATCTTTATTAAGTTGTTAGAAGTCTTTGAAGGTGCAAATAAACATACTGATTTTGTCAAGCAGGCTGTTTTGTTAGGTAAAGAATAAATCAGAGAGGAAGAGAGAGTGGACAATATGAATGGGTAGACTTGATGGGCCCTATGGTCTTTATCTGCTATCAAAAAGCGGTTGGCCTAGCCCTAGGTGGTCTGTGACTTGCTGCAGCGACCTCTAGAGGTAAAGACAAGCATGAAGACTCCTGAGGCTGACCTGGGCTTAATGGACCATTGGTCTGGCCCAGTAAGCCTATAGAAATTTGTAAAATAAGTTAATACAATTTTAAAAAAAGATAAATCAGATTTTCCTTAAAAAAAAACTTCCTGTCTTATGATCATGCCTTAGCCAATGAAGGTTGCTGAAAACCGGCTACCGTTGGGCCTGGTATTGGTGAGAGTGGCTAAGATTGACAAAGGGTAAGATTCAGTAACTAGTACCCAAAGTTAGGTGCACAAGCAGAAAAAAGTGAGGATGAGAGGATAGTCCTTCCTTAGGAACACAGAAACTTTATTGGAGAATCGCAGAAGATGGATTACAGCTCAGCTCGACACGGCCAGTGTTTCGACACATAAATAATGTGCCTTTATCAGGAGTCGTTATGAATGCTCTCAAAGGCGTGAGAATGATAAACAGTAGGCAGTAATCCACAAGCTGAGCAATTCACCAGAGCAACAGGATGCAATAAACCACTTCTAAATGTCCAAGTGAAAGAAACACCGGCCACGTCGAGATGAGTTGTAATCCGTCTTACGTGAGTCTCCAATAAAGTCTGTTTGCTCCTAAGGAAGGCCTACGCTCTCGACCTAACTTTTTTTTCTGCTCGTGTGCATCTACTGCATGGGGAACCACTCTCCTCTTTCTTTTTGGTAGCCAAACTTAGGTGCCAGGAAGATCTACACTAGGATGGTCCAAATGATGCCTAGCGGTCGATTGAAAACTGGCCTACAAGTTAAGCGCAGTTAGGTGGGATTTATAGAAATGGGCCCTTTGTGCGTGCATCTGCCCTGGGCGCTCATACTTGTGCGATCAACTTTGAGTGGCCTCTATTGAATCTGGGAAAAGCCCCGGCTATAGCTTCATGCCATCTTATATCTGAAATAAATTGTTCTCTTATTTATGTCTTTAATTTAGAATAATTAATTGAGAAGCTCCTTTTCTAGTCCTCAACCAACTATTCCTTTAACCCCCACCCTCTTTATTTTTACCTTCATTAATAGCTAGTCTTTCAGCCCTGTCCTAATTTTGACTTTTGAGTATGTCCACCTAGGGGGGAGGATATTATTAATCTGAATAGGGTAAAGTTATAGGGATAGTATATGTTTCTGTGTTTTATTGAATAATCATTGGGAGGGTGGGTGGGTGGGAGAAAATGGTTGGCTATGCATAATTGTAAGTTGAATATGCTTTTATTGACTTATTAAAGGAATGCACCTACAAAAGATTCCTCAGTAGAACTCTCTCGTACCAAGCTGGCAGATGGACAAACTGCCTGACCACCCTCATCTCATCTGCCCCATCTTACTCATTCTTCAGGAAATCTCTCAAATCTTTCCTCTACGACAAATTTCTCGAACCCCCCCCCCCCCCCATCACCAAATAATCAAATACTCCCATCCTGTAATTGATACTGGTTGCCTTTCTTGACATTCACCACCCTGCATTGGCTTTGTACACTGCTTTGTTCTTGATTGTCATGAAAGGAACTGTAGGACTTAGGGATATGTAACAATCATTGCATAGTAAATCGCTTCACCGCATTATTCTGCCCCTTGCATTGCTTTTTTGCTCTATAAGTCTCTCGCACTGCTTTCTCCACTATATAAATATCTCTGCTGTATATGTACAGTCTCCTGCATGGTAAATCTACATTGTTCTTCGCTGTATAAACACCTTTACTGAATATGTACAGTCCTCATTGTATCTTCGCTGTAAATGTACAGTCTCTTACACTCTGAACTGTTTGTGGTACTGCGGTATACAAAATAAAGTTATTATTATTATTATTGTACTTTTGAAGTTTGGAAAATCAATAAAGCATTAAGAAAAAAGAGAGAAAAGAGTAAATGAATTAATATATGTTGGATATTAATGAGGATTGCAGACATTAGGTGTTATATTACACTTTTATTACACTCACGGCAATCTGAAGGTTCTTAAAACAGAACAGTGATTTCTTGTACCAGCGCAAAACCAACTAGGTCTTATGTAATAATCGGTGGTTATTTTTTTTGTCATTGTTTGTACTTTTCTGTCTAATTGTCACAACTTCTCCCTTTCATTTTTAAAACTTGTTTTATTTGTAAAACATTTTTAATTACCCTCCTGATGATGTTTTTCCTTAAATGTTCTCTTACTTTCTTTAGTAATTGTAGTTCAATCCTTTTTCCTTATGTATCACTTATTAATTGTGTACATTGATTGTATGTTTGCCTGTTTAAATTGTTTGAAATTGTCCTCCCCCCCAAATTTTTTTTTTAATTGTTATACGCATTGAAAATATTTGATTTTGCGTTTATATCAAAATTTTAATAAACTTGAAACTTGTTTGGAAATTTGCTTTTACCCTATTTTATCGTTTGTACATCGCTTAGGAACTAGATAAGCGATGAATCAAATTTTAATAAAAACTTGATGATGTTGTCTTAACCCCCCCCCTCCTTTTACATAACCGCAGCGCAGGTTTTTAGTGCCGGCCGCGGCGGTAGCAGCTCCGACACTCATAGAATTCCTATGAGCGTCGGAGCTGATAACGCCAGGGCCAGTGCTATAAACCGCGCTACGGTTTTGTAAAAGGAGGAAGGGGGTTAGTGACCGATCAAATTCATGATAAGTATTATTCACTGAGACCTTGCTGAGTTTTACCGCCCAATTTTACAATCCTATTCTGGTTACTCTGATTACCGCCCCCTACTGTCATTAACTTGCCATTGTATCCACTGTTATTGCAATTCACCTTGAGCTCTAATAAACAAACATCCATTAAATATTCAATGTCTAAATACATCTTGAGGCTGAAAATTGTGTGTTAACAAGAACACAACTGTTGTGTCAATGCACGCTGATGTTTAAACGCATTTTAACACCTGTATTAGCATTAATATCGTTTGGCAAACAGGCTACATAATGCAAAGTGGAAAGATAATCCATCTCCAAATATTCATCTCACGATAATAATGAATTTCGGATAGCTGAATTTACGGCTCATTAAAAATGACAGGCTTGTCTTAGCTTCCTAATTAATTGAATGCTTGTGAAAGGTGTAAAAAGTCTCTGTTCACCGAAAATGCCCCCGTCCCCGTGATTTCCCAGTGAAGGACGGGCAGGTGTCAGAGAGTATTTCAGGTTTCACGATGGAGTGATCCTTCACCTCTCCGCTCAGCCTTCTAGCTGCGATGCCAATTAGTTCCAAATTGAGAAGGTCTTGTTTTAGAGACAGGAACGACCGTCTACTGGGAACCGATAACCGTGCACTCCTTTTACCCAGCGCAGCTAACAATGTCCAGATGGCACTGGATTTCTCTCATTTCTGTCAGGATTAGAAATGCTGACGTAGTGAGAGGTTGAGAAGCCAGTGATAAGCTACTGAGTTCTTGTCAAGGAGTTCTCATTAGCTCTGCGCCACTTATGGAAACTCTGCTAAACAATGAGTCGGGTCCCTCCCATACTCCCCTTCCCCTCTAGCAAGTCACAGTTTTTAACCCATGGCATCCCCTAAGCAATCAAAGGCCTCTGAAGATGTACAGACTTTTAAATTGGCATAACATAAGCAACTCCCATCCATGAGGGATACTTTGGCTTGGATTCTATACAATAATTGCGTACAGTTGGGCAGCTAGGGCTAGATTCACTAAGGGCACGGATCGGATCCAATCCGTGAGGGATCCGATCCGATCCGTGTCCGGGGAGCTGATTCATGAATCGCCCTCATGCAAATGAGGGCGATCGGAATCATGCCTCCAACCGACTCCCGGGATCACTCTCTAGTGATCCTGATGCATGCGCAGACCATCTGTAGATGGTCTGCGCACGCGCTGGCCCTCCGTGTCCGGCAGAGCAGCACAAAATCTTTTTTTTTACTTTTTCATGAGCCTGTAGTTTTAACCTGCTTTAAACCCGCGGGTTAAAACCATGGGCTCGCAGTGCGAGGAAGGGCAGGAGAGATTTGGGGTGCGTGTAGGGCGGTGAGATGGGGCAGAAGGCAGGAGAGATTTGGGGCAAGAGCAGGGCGGCCAGAGCAGCAGATCGGGGCAGAGAGGAGCATGAGATCGGGGCTAACAGGAGCAGGAGATCGGTGCTAACAGGGGCAGGAGATTGGGGCTAACAGGAGCAGGCGATCAGGGCTAACAGGAGCAGAAGATTGGGGCAGACAGGAGCATGAGATTGGGGCAGACAGGAGCAGGAGATTGGGGCAGACAGGCGCAGGAGATTGGGGCTAACAGGAGCAGGAGATTGGGGCAGACAGGAGCAGGAGATCGGTGCTAACAGGGGCAGGAGATCGGTGCTAACAGGGGCAGGAGATCGGTGCTAACAGGGGCAGGAGATTGGGGCTAACAGGAGCAGGAGATTGGGGCAGACAGGAGCAGGCGATCAGGACTAACTGGAGCAGAAGATTGGGGCAGACAGGAGCAGGAGATCGGGGCAGACAGGAGCAGGAGATCGGGGCTAACAGGAGCAGGAGATTGGGGCAGAAAGCAGGGTTTTTACACAAGCAACTGGTCCTGAGCAGTCGCTTGTTTTTGGATCAGCCAGCCCAGTCATTGTGCCTCCTTTTTGTTAGTGAATCATGGCCTTTCCTACTTTGCATGTCATTTCCCGTCATTTGCATGCGCGGATCGGAATCGGATCAGAGGTGATCGGCCACGAGGTTAGTGAATCAGCTCGGAAGGAAATCGGGTTGCAAAGGGGTTGCAAAACGATCGGTACACGATCGGTTTGCTTAGTGAATCCCTAGACTGGTTTGCTTAGCTGAACTAGGGGCCTGACTTAATTTTCTTAATTGGCTTAATCACTGCCTTTAATTGAAAGTGCCATTAAAAACAATTAAAAGCTGGTGTAAATTCAGGTAACCAACTAATGACAGTTGCGCACCCAACTAACATTCTATAGCATGGAACCTAATTCTTGGAAACGCCCCTGAGCAGTCCACGGTCAGGTCCTCTTTATAGCTGTGTGCTATAAAATTTAACAACAACAAAAAAAAGCTGGCAAATAAAAGTCAGCAAAGTGGAGTTGATGGACTGGAAAAACACAGGTTGATTGATTATATTCTGAATAAAATGGAAAAAAAATAAAAATAATAAAAACAATCGTCAATGACACAAACGTGATCAGTGATCCCAGAGAATGTTCCAGTTTATCGGGGGCCTGAAAAACAGGAAAGTCACCTCCACAAGTCAATAACAGGCGAGTAAACAGTGAAGATGTCCAAAGACAGAAGCGTGCAAATCTATTTCAAAACTCTGCTTTATTCATTCATGACTCGGCACGTATGTGTTTCGGCTCAAACGGCCTGCATCAGGAGTCGTATTCTTAAAACATCCAATTCAGCAGAGTGTAAAATAGTACTTGTGGAACATGCACAGTGCAAGTTATTGCATAGTGAAAGGAATCTATACAACAGGCACTTTTGCAAAGACATATATACTTGGTTCAAGTTTATCGGGGATCACATGGTCTTATACGTTGAAACAATGTCACTTTGATGATAATTCCAATTTCAGGAACCCAAAATGGTTGACAAGTGGTATGGCAGTTGAATGGACTTCAATCGATGCATGTTATAAAATAGCAATTAAACCACTTAATGAGTTTACTAATTAGCGATCATCTTGAGGACAGTGACCTATTTCAAAAATACATTTATTAACCAAAATGGGCCTCAAAGCTCCTTAGGGATCCTTTAATCACAAGCAGTCGCCACTTCTTCTCGGAGTCCCAATTATTCTCTTTGGCCCCACTGGGAAAAGGTCTGAGAAGACAAATCTTTTATGGAACAATCCACAAAAGAAGAAATTCCCAGGTCAAAAAAACGGTGAATATTTAAATATAAAATTGTGGTCATTTATCCACGTTGAACCTCATCTGCCATGTCGATGCCCATTTCTCGAGCCTGATTATGTCACGTTGCAGGTCTTCGCAATCCCACTGTGTCTTCACTACAATGAATAACTTTGTATCGTCCGCAAATTTAATCACCTCACTCATAAAGATGTATAAAGATGTTAAAAAGCACGGGTCCAAGCACCGAGCCCTGCGGCACCCCACTGGTGATGCTCTTCCAGTCCGAGTATTGTCCATTTACCCTCACTCTCTGTTTCCTATGCTCCAGCCAGTTTTTAATCCACGTATTTCACCTTCGATTCCATGGCTCTCAATTTTCCGAAGTAGTCGTTCATATGGAACCTTGTCAAATGCCTTCTGAAAATCCAGATATACAATGTTGACCGGGTCGCCCTTGTCTATCTGCTTGTTTACTCCCTCGAAGAAGTGCAACAAGTTTGTCAAACAAGATCTGCCTTTCTGAAACCATGCTGGCTGGTCTTCATCAGACCGTGCCAATCCAGGAGATCAATGATGCAGTCCTTTATCAGTGCCTCTACCATCTTTCCTGGTACCGAGGTCAGACTGATTGGTCTGTAGTTTCCCGGGTCTCCCCTTGCACCTTTTTTGAAGATCGGTGTAACATTTGCCACCTTCCAGTCCTCCAGAATCTTTCCAGATTTGATCGACAGATTGGCTATTAGCTGAAGCAGTTCAGCTATAGTCCCTCTCAGTTCCTTGATGACTCTTGGATGGATACCATCCGGTCCTGGGGATTTATCACTCTTAAGCCTATCAATCTGCCTGCATACCTCTTCTAGACTGACTGTTAGCCCTGTCAGTTTCCCGTTTTCGCTTCCAGCTTATAGCCTGCTGTGTAAATCTTCTTCGGTAAATAATAATAATAAAAATAAGTTTATATACCACAGTGCCGTTAAGTTCTATGTGGTATACAAAAGATTAATGAAGTACAAGTTGAGAGAACTTAAGGGATGGGAAAACAAGAGGGAGATAGTTTGTCGGCAATTGCTTTGTCCTCCTTTAGCGCTCCCTTTATTCCATGGTCATCCAATGGTCCCACCACTTCCTTCGCGGGTCGTTTCCCCTTAATATATCAAAAGAACGGCTTGAAGTTCTTCTCCTCCTTGGCTATTTTTTCCTTGTAGTCTCTTTTGGCCACTTTCACCGCCTTATGACACCTGCGTTGATGTTGTTTGTACTTGTTCCAGTTTTCGTCCATTTTTGACCTTTTCCATTCCTTAAACGAAGTTTTCTTGTCTCTGATCGCTTCTTTCACCTCTACAGTGAGCCACACTGGTTCTTTGTTCTTTTTCCTCTTTGATCCCTTGTTGATACGCGGTATCATGGGGTAAAGACCTAGAACAATTACTTTCGCCCTCTACTTATGAGGAATTTAGGAAACATCTAAAAACACACCTGTTCCTAAAACATCTTGACAACTGATCCACTTATCTCTTTCCCCTCAATAGCGACCTACTGTCCTTTTGATCACTTTTGTCCTCAACAATGAATTTCCTGTCTAATTACTTCTCTTTCCTCTTCCCCTCTTGAAGTCAGTCAATTTGTACCTTTGCTTAATCTTTTGTAAACCGCATAGAACTTCACGGTATTGTGGTATATAAGCTGTTATTATTATTATTATTATTATAATATATAGATTTTGCGCCTCGGTGACTATGTCCTTAAAAAGGGACCAAGCTTCCTCTAGCGTTTTTACAGTGCTTATCTTCCCTACCATGAGTCTCATCCCTTCGTAATTCCCTTTTCGGAAGTTCAGTGCCGTGGCTGTGGTTTTGGGCCGATGTTTCTCCCCTGCGGCCAAATCGAAGCGGATCATATTGTGATTGCTGCTTCCCAGCGTCCCTTCTACTTATACATCTTGTGTTGGTCCTCACAGGCCATTTAGAATTAAGTCCAGAATTGCATTTCCTCTAGTATTTTCCTTGACAAGTTGTTCCAGGAAGCAATCGCCTACAGCATCCAAGAACTTGGTCTCTCTAACGCAGCCAGAGGTGCCTAGGTTCCAGTCTATTCCCAGATAGTTGAAGTCACCCAGGATAACTGCGTTGCCTCCCTTGCAGTTGCATTTAATATTGTCCATCATTTCTCTGTCAATTTCTTCGTTTCCAGGTCGTTACTGGGAGTGGGAAAAGAGGGATAGTCACCTACCCAAACTAAATTTTTGAATCTAGCCTTTACAGCTGCTTGCTTGACAGTGGCTCAGCAATGGTGTAGCCCTAGTGCCCCTAAACTGAGTTATATGAGGGACCAATTAGGAATGGTTTGTGATAAATATAGGCTATCGGCCCTTCTGTCAAATCATTGGGCACAATTTAAAGATATGTGGGGGAGATATATTGAAGTGGAGAAGGAGGATATGAGGGAGGGATATGGAGGGGAAAAAGGGATAAGTATTGGAAATATGGTTTTTTTTCTTCTTATTTCTTTGCCCTCAGTGATGGTTTTTGAATCCAGGTCTTCTTGGGGTGGGGGGGAGGGCGTGTTTTGTGTAAATTAGGTTATATATATATATATATATATATATATATATATATATATATGTTATAAAGAGAGTATTTTTCTTCAGATGACTATTGTATTGGGATTTTATTTTTTTCTTCTTGAAAATGTTATAACTGAGAAAATTAAAGTGTCATGGGATAAGTGGCAAAGTTCAGTTGTGGATTAGGAATTGGTTATCAGATAGAAAACAGTGGGTAGGGTTAAATGGTCATTTTTCTCAATGGAGGAGAGTAAACAGTAGAGTGCCACAGGGGTTTGTACTGGGACCGGTGCTATTTAACTTATTTATAAATGATCTGGAAATTGGAAAGACGAGTGAGGTGATTAAATTTGCAGATGACACTAAACTGTTCAAAGTTGTTAAATCGCATGCGGATGGTGAAAAATTACAGGCGGACCTTAGGAAACTGGATGACTGGGCATCCAAATGGCAGATGAAATTTAATGTGGACAAATGCAAAGTGATGCACATTGGGAAGAATAACCTGAATCACAGTTACCGGATGCTTTGGTCCACCTTGGGGATTAGCGCCCAAGAAAAGGATCTGGGTGTCTTCGTAGACGATACGATGAAATATTCCGCCTAATGTGTGGTGGCGGCCAAAAAAGCAAATAGGAGGCTAGGAATTATTTAAAAAGGGATGGTTAACAAGACTAAGAATGTCATAATGCCCCTGTATCGCTCCATGGTGCGACCTCATCTGAAGTATTGTGTTCAATTCTGCTCTCCTTATCTCAAGAAAGATATAGTGGCGCTAGAAAAGGTTCAAAGAAGAGCGACCAAGATGATAAAGGGGATGAAACTCCTCTCATATGAGGAAAGGCAAATGGTTAGGGCTCTACAGCTTGAAAAAGAGACGGCTGAGGGGAGATAGGATTGAAGTCTACAAAATCCTTATTGGAGTAGAACTGGAACAAGTGGATCGATTTTTCACTCCGTCAAAAATTATACTCGAAGTTACAGGGAAATACTTTTAAAACCAATAGGAGGAAATTTTTTTTCACTCAGAGAATAGTTAAGCTCTGGAACACGTTGCTAGAAGATATGGTAAGAGCGGATAGCGTAGCTGGTTTTACGAAAGGTTTGGACAAGTTTCTGGAGGAAAAGTCCATAGTCTGTTATTGAGAAAGACAAGGGAAAAGCCACTGCTTGCCCTGTATCGGTAGCATGGAATATTGCTACACCTTGGGTTTTGGACAGGTACTAGTGATCTGGATTGGCCACCGTGAGAACTTGATGGACCATTGGTCTGACCCAGTACGGCTATTCTTATGTTGTTATGATATGGGATGAACATTGTTGTATGTTATTGTTGAAAATAAACAACAAGAACAAAAAAAAGTAGTAGATTTAAAACAAACAGGAGAAAATATTTTTCACATAACATGTAATTAAACTCTGGAATTCATTGCCGGAAAATGTGGTGAAATCATTTAGCTTAGTAGGTTTTAAAGAAGGTTTGGCTAATTTCCTAAAAAAGAAGTCCATAGGCCATTAGTGAGATGGCTTGGGGAAATCCACTGCTTATTCCTAAAATAAGCAGCATAAAATCTGCTTTACTACTAAGGATCTAGCTAATAATAATAATAATAATAATAATAACTTTATTTTGTATACCGCAATATCACAAGTAGTTCAGAGCGGTTTACAGAGGGAGAGACTATACATATACAGCGATGTTAGAGAAAATATTGTCAAGTACATTGGTAACAAATTTTGATTACATTAGTGAGCTGAGAGAAGTTAGGTATAACCGGAAATATGTCAGAGATACAGCAGGTATTTCAGTGATATAACAAGGTAGGAGGGAGTCAGAGAAATTTATCAAAGAGATAGGTTTTAATTTATTTCCTGAAGGATTGGTAGGAGGGAGGACTTGAAATGAGGGTGGTTAGACATTTATTCAATCTGCCAGCTTGGAATGACAGTGTTCTAGCAAGGAATCTCTTGTAGACACAGCCCTTCAGGGAGGGGAAGGCAAACAGATCGGCACTACATGTGCAAGTGGTGCCTGGAAACACAAAATGGTGCGACAGGTAAATCGGGGATGAACCCGTTAAGGTTTTGAAGCCAAGGTAGGCGAACTTGAAGATGACCCTTGCCTCCATTGGCAACCAATGAAGTTTTCAGTAGAACAGACTTCCATGGTCTGACTTTTTTGAGGCCGTAGATGAGGTGGACGGGAGTATTCTGAATGATTCTCAGGCGTTTGATGGTTTTCTTGAAGGATCCAAGATAAATGATGTTGCAGTAGTCTAAGGCAGTGGTTCCCAACCCTGTCCTGGAGGAACACCAGGCCAATTGGGTTTTCAGGCTAGCCCTAATGAATATGCATGAAGCAAATTTGCATGCCTATCACTTCCATCATATGCAAATCTCTCTCATGCATATTCATTAGGGCTAGCCTGAAAACCCGATTGGCCTGGTGTTCCTCCAGGACAGGGTTGGGAATCACTGGTCTAAGGTACTTAAGATTAGAGACTGAATCAGCAATCGAAAGGAGAGGAAATTGAAGTAGTGTTTGATGGTACGGAGTTTCCAGAGGGTGCAAAAGCATTTTTTAACCTTAGCATTGGTGTGATCTTCAAAAGTCAGGCATCGGTCCAGGATGACTCCAAGGATTTTAATGGTGGAATTGATTGGGTAGGTTAATCCGTTTAATTTCAGAGAGATATTTGTTAGTTTGTGGTTGGGGCTTGCGAGGAAAAGCTTAGTTTTTTCTGGGTTTAGTTTTAGTTTGACTTGT
Source organism: Geotrypetes seraphini (assembly GCF_902459505.1). Taxonomy (NCBI): domain Eukaryota; kingdom Metazoa; phylum Chordata; class Amphibia; order Gymnophiona; family Dermophiidae; genus Geotrypetes; species Geotrypetes seraphini. Next base: position 19,641,727 of record NC_047085.1, read on the forward strand.
GTAATCCATTGTTCTACCATAGTGAGAACAGATGAGGTGAGTTGTTCAGTCTCATGTGTCAGTGAGGTTATGGGGATGATAATTGTGATGTCATCTGCATATATGAATGATTTCAATTTTAAGGTGGATAACATATGTCTCAGTGATGCCATGTAGATGTTGAACAGAGAGAGAGGGGAGCCCTGTGGAACTCCGCAGGGGTTACTCCAAGAATGGGAGAAGGTTCCATCGCTGTGGACTTTGTAGGTGCGGTTTTTTTAGGAAGCCTGTGAACCAGGTTAGTATCTGTCCCGAAATGCCAATAGAATCGAGGCATCTGATCAAAATGTCGTGGTCGACAAGGTCAAAGGCACTGCTTAAGTCAAACTGAAGTACCAGTGCGCTTTTTCCCAGAGAAAACAGATGGAAGAGGTGATCAGTTAGCGATGCTAAGACAGTTTCCGTACTGTAGTTTGTGCGAAATCCCGACTGGGAGTCGTGTACTTGAGACTTGAGTTGGCCACTGTTGGGCTTGATAGACCTTCAGTCTGTCCCAGGATGGCAGCTCTCATGTGAGCCGAGTATAGGACAGTCCAGCCATTGTGACATCACTGATGAGGTTGGTGGAATGAGGCATTATGACATCACAGTCTCAGCTCTGGAATGTTGGTACGCTTTGTGTTTCTACCAGGTACTTGGGTACTGGATTGGCCACTGTTGGAAACAGGATATTGGGCTTGATGGACTGTCCCAGTATGGCAATTCTTATGTTCCTATGTTTTCTTTGCTCAAACTCCACCACACTTACATTTCAGGTAGACGTTATTAGGCAACAGTAGGCATCTTGGTGTAGATGCCTACCCATAACTTAATTTTTTAATTGATTTTTAATGGTGTTGTTCAATTAACAGCGCTGATTGAACCAATTAAAAAAATTAATGTAGGCCCCTACCTTGGTATTCCAATGTGTCCAATGTGGCTTTATTCAGCAGCATTTCTTTCCGAACATCATCTGCTGCATTATGATATGCTTAAACACAACCCTACCAGAGAAATATTTTCAAGAAAGGAATGCTTTGGCAGGTGTTACAGGTGAAACCTCCATGTCATCCAACACATCGGCCTCCTTTTACTACGCCGCGACAGTGGTTTTAGCGCGCACTTAGCACGAGATAAATTGCCACGCACTCTAGACGCTAGCACCAGCATTGAGCTGGCGTTAGTTCTAGCCACGTAGCGTGGGACTAGCTCGCGCGGCAATTCTGCGCACGCTAAAAATGCCTTGTGTGCTTGTACTGCCATGTTAACCTGTAACTTGAGTCCGGTGTCTGATGAGAATTTTCCCTTTCTTTTCCTGAGACGGAATGATCTCGATTTGAGCTGAGAGCCAGATCTATAATTGCTGGGTTTTTGAACGATGGTGACTTGAGCTGTTACACTGGACAACAAAGTTTTTGCTTCTTTAACACTTTCGGATGTATCTAGCAGATTTTTGCCCGTGATCACGAAAATCACGTTTATAATTACGTAGCGCGTATCGTTTTTAACAAAAAAGTACATTTTTACAATTTCTTGTTATGCTTTCAGGCTAATGCACTTAATAATTAATAATTGACGCCAAGATTAAGGAAGGCATTTTTGTCAGTCCACAGGTCAGACACGTCATCAATGACGAGAGATTTCACGATCTGTTAGTTGGGCCAGAGAAAATCGCCTGGAAAGCATTCAAGGATGTCGTTGAGAATTTTCTTGGCCGTTACAGAGCACCAAACTATATTCAACTGGTTGACAAATTTCTTAGAGCATAAAAAAACTTTGAAGTGCACTTTTTATATTCACAATTGGGACTACTTCCCCGCAAATCTTGGCGCAGTCAGCGACGAACATGGCGAAAGGTTTAACCAGGACATCAGGGCAACTGGAATCCATCAATGCTGGCCAACTATTGTTGGACACTGCAACGAGATGCACCGGACACTGAGTACAAATGAAAATCAGTAGGAAAACACGTTTAGCCGCGGCGAACGATCAAGGCGTTTCAGAAACTTTCCATCTCTTTTACAAAGGTGTGCTAAGCTTTTTTAGCGCGCTAATGCACACCTGTTATCCTATGGACGCATTAGTGGTTAGCGGACATGTTGATTTAGCGTGCGCTAAATCCACGCTAAAACGCTTAGCGCACTTTTGTAAAAGAGGGCCTTTGTGCATTAAAACAAATCATGGTCAATTAGAGATACCATCGTGTTTCTCAAAATTCCTACGTGATACAGTCAGTGTGAAATTATATTTGCGTTTATTTTGAAGGGGGGGGTCTATCGTAATCATCAATTTTTGTTAAGGAAGCAAAACTTTGGGAAAAATTTGTTATCCAGCGTTACTGTTCTAGTTCTGTTAACCCCCTCCCTCCCCTCCCTTTATGAAGCCACATTAGGGTTTTTTTTATCGCTGGCCACGGCGGTAAAAGCTCTGACACTCACAGAATTCCTTTGAGCGTTCAAAACACTATTTTTCCCTTGGAAAAAAGATATAAATCTAAATGTTCCATTTATTCTAGACAACGTTCATTTCAATTCAGTAAGATCCCTAAAAATATTAGGTATTACTATAGATGATAGGTTATCTTTCCATGAACACATTACTAATACTGTCAGAACATGTTTTTACAGGCTGCGTATGATCCGCTCAATTGCCAAATTTTTAGAGCCAAAATCACTTAACCTATTGATTCATTCGTTAATTATTTCAAAGCTTGATTATTGTAACTCTTTATTAATAAATATCACCCAAAAAGAGAAAAAGCGTCTTCAAATAGTTCAAAATGCTGCCATCAAATTAATACACAACCGCAAAAAATTTGACCGCTCTTGATTGAGTCATATTGGCTTCCTGTTGCCCATCGTATTACTTTTAAAATCTTACTTTTAGTTTTTAAAACATTGTCTACAAATGAACCCCAATTCATTAATAAATTACTTATTCCCCATAGTACATCAGGTTCTTTAAGATCTACCAATCAAAAACTCTTAACAGTTCCATCACTAAAAGTTATTGGAACTCGTCATCCTGATATTTTTTCTGTAATAGCCCCACAATTATGGAACAGCTTGCCCCAGTATCTAAGAGAAGAAAATGATCTGAAACAGTTTAAAGGCATTTTGAAGTGTCAGGTCAAAAGCGCGCCGGGACAAAGGCGCGCCCAGACAATTGAGCACAGTGTGCGCCGCCGCGCCGCTCTAAATTACTGTTTTAGTGCTCTGATGGGGGGGGCGTGGGGGGAACCCCCCCACTTTACTTAATAGAGATTGCGCCGCATTATGGGGGGTGTGGGGGGTTACCCCCACATTTTACTGAAAACTTCACTTTTTCCTTGTTTTTAGGGAAAAAGTTCTGTTTACAGTAAAATGTGGAGGGTTACAACTCCCCAAATCCCCCATAACGCCGGCGCGATGTCTATTAAGTAAACTGGGGGGGTTCCCCAACAAAACCCCCCATCGGAGCCCCTAAAAACTGTAATTTAGAGCAGTGCGGCGGCGTGCGCTGTGCTCAATTGTCAGCGCGCGCTTTTGTCTTTCGCGCCGCTGTCTATGAACCCATTTTGAAGAGTTTCCTTTTTAAAGATGTGTTTAATTTATAAGCTTAATTAACGATTACTATTAAATTTTTTCCTTTTTTTATTCCCCCAATATCTACCCTACCTGTTGTTTTTACCATTTATGTTCTCTTTTATACATACGATTGTAGTTCTACCCATGTATCTGTTTGTTTGTATGACATTATTTATTATTTTGTATGATAGTGTGTCAAACCTATGTATTCTTTTATAATTAATCCGATGTATTTACCTTTTATTTATCTGTAAATCGCTTAGCAAATTAAATTAAGCGATTCAATAAGTCAAAAATAAACTTGAAACTCGAAGCTGTTACCGTGGCTTTGTAAAGGAGGATGTGTGTGCTGGATAGGAATAACGAGATTTTTTCTTTCCTTAACATAGGAAGGCGGCTTCCCCTAGACTACTTCATAACAAAGTGACAACAACAACATTTTGGGAATAAAAGGCCACATTTTTATTATAACACCCATGTAAATAAAACCCTAGGGAGCGCCCGAGCCTTACTCCTGACGAATTGCTTCGTTCCATGAAAACCAGCGCGGGAGCGCGTCCATCAACCCTTGTGGCCCCGCCAAACCTTTCTACCAGTGAGGCCACAATTCTCCGCCCACCCGCCATGGATGCCAGCGAGGCAGACGTTTTTCGAGAGGACTGCTAAATTCCTCCCTGTGAGTCCATTCGCATGTCTTTTGGTCCCAATGTTCTTGCTTGGATGCCTCCGTCATCACCTGAGGCTCGACTGCCTCTGGTCCAGTGCTTCTGCCACTGGGGAGCCCGAAAAGACCAGGGCTCCTCAGCGGCAGCGATTTTAAACGGCCCGCTCTCTCCGAAAGGTCTGCCCTCCTCCCCGAGTACAGCCAATGAGGCGGAATGCCCCAGAGGTGACGTCGGCGGCACGGGACAGACTGGATGCCAATCAGGGAAGCCTCGCGGCCGCCGCCCTGTTAGTGGCGGCGTGCTCAGGAGGAACCCTCGCCGCCTTAATTTAAAACATTTCTCTGTAATAACATGTTAGTGGTACTGGACTCTTGTAGGCTTTTTTTTAGGCTAAGTTAGTAGAAAGTAATATTTAAATACAAAACTATGCTAATTCAGGCGCATATGCAAAACACCACTTATTATACCTGCCCCATTTCTTCAGCATCTTTACGAAGAGACACTTTTTCTAACATATCTAATTTCTTTTGCATTTCATGACAACCTTTTCTGTATTCGTCATCAGTTTTTTTTGTTCCTTTTTAATCATTGTAAATAAAAAAAAAAAAAAAGTTCTTTAAAAACCATCAAAATGTTATGCTGTCCTACTAATCGCAAGAATTTTTTTCACTGGCATATTATCTTCTAACTAAAATTTATCACATATTAAAAACTAACTCTGTGCATGGCAAACTTTGCACGCCAGACCTCAGAATTATTAAACCAGTCTCATTTGGAATATGTTACAACAATTATCCTCAATGAAGTTGGTTAGTTCATAGTACCTAATCAGTTTTCAAGATTATTAAGTTTTATTAAAGAATTCAGACTGGCTAACAGGTTATTGGTTCATTACAATATATGACAAAATGAATGCATTAGCTTCAGTTAACCTTTCAGCACTTTCATCTATTTTAACCATTACATATTTTGATCACTGTACCTATCTACCTTCCAAGCTGCCAGTTCTCTGTATTTTATGCCAATACTCGAGAAGAACAAGAAAAAAGCATTAAGAGCTGTTAAGAACAAAAGTTCTTCATTGATGGACCTCACACAGGCCATATTTTAGAAACAAGGGCCTGGGATAGGCACGTGGGATCTCTCGGAGAGAAAACGAGATAATAGTTACTGCGGATGGGCCGACTAGATGGGCCATTTGGCCTTTATCTGCTGTCATGTTTCTATATGACCGCAGAATGGCCCATCCAGTCTGCCCGTCCGCAGCATCCATTATTTCCTCCTCTCCCCAAAAGATCCCACGTGCCTGTCCTATGCTTTCTTGAATTCTGTCTCCACCACTTCTTCCGGGAGACTGTTTCACACATCTACCACCCTTTCTGTGAAAAGGTATTTCCTTAGATTACTCCGGAGCGTATCACCTCTTAACTTCATCCTAAACCCTCTCATTCCAGAGCTTCCTTTCAATGAAAAGAGACTCGCATCATGTGTATTTATGCAACGTAGGTATTTGAACATCTTTATCCTATCTCCCTTCTGGATCAACTCCATCTTTGCGCTCGTTGCAGGTTTCCAGGTCTCGCTGCGTCTTGTCAGGTAGAAACTGATGCTTCAGCTACCATGCTGTGGCTTTCTTCAGGGTATGATGTGAGGTCTGCAGTTTGTCTTTGTAAATAGTGGGTTTACTGACCTGATTGGAAACAGGGCAGTCCGTTGGTCACCAATATGAATTATAAATTTTGGTGGAAAAAATCAGTTGGTCTCTTTTTTTCCCATAGAATTCACATCAGTGACCAACTGTATATTTTTCGCTCCATAAGACGCACTTTTTCCCCCCCCAAAACTGGGTGGAGATAAGGGTCCGTCTTATGGAGCGAATATCACAACCCCCCCCCCCCGTACCTGTACAACCTTCGACCCCTCCCTTCTTTACCCTCCCTCTTCGCGCTTCTCCCTGCCCCCTCCTCCGTTTCACTGGAGACCAGGGCGCGCGGAGGCTATGTGTTCCATATATACAGCATCTCCCGCTTCCACTGGAGCCCCCAATTTGAGCACCTGCATTGGTCCCATGGCAGGATGAGGGACCTGCTCAATAATCGCACGTAGTACTGCTGGCACTGTAGAAGAAGATGTGCATGAGGCTTGCTGCCATCGCCGCCCACAAGCAACGCAAAGACTTGTCATATGTGTGGCCTGCCCGAGATCCGTGCCACCCAGCTGCAAGCCCCAGAGGAGAAAGCTGGGACCTAGGGTTCATCGCCGCGGGAGCCTTCTGCCAAATGCAAACTCCTCTATCAGGTCCTTGATAAGCATGGCCTGCCTGAGATCGGCACCACCCGGCAGCAAGCTCCAGGAGAAGGCCAAGACCCAGGCTTCGTCACCGCGGGAGCTTTCCACCAAACCCAAGCTTCTCTATCAGGGTCTTGACAAGGACAGCTCAGGAAGGCAGCAGTATTTGGAGCACAGGAGGCTCTTTGGAGACTTGAGGTTGGAAATAACTTTGTTGAGCAGTACTGAGGAACAACTTGGGTTTATCCAGGTTTTAAATTACTATCCCAAAATAATCTTAAAAAATCTGAACTAATTGGCCTCTCTATAGTAGGAATAGAATCTGAACTGGCTCAGCTGATTATGAACTGGAATCAACTGGTAACTTTAGGAAGCTTCAGTGCTGAAGGGGGGGTCCTGTGCCCTGTCCCTGCCTACCACTAGACCACCAGAGGGAGGACAGGGTGCAGAGCCAAGCAGGGATGGGGGACAGGGTGCAGAGCTTGGCAAGGAGTGTGGGGTTGGGTGCAGAGCCTGGCAGAGAGAATTTGGTTCAGAATGGTTTTTTTTCTTCTTTTCCTCCTCTAAATCTAGGGTGTGTCTTATGGTCAGGTGCGTCTTATGGAGTGAAAAATATGGTAATTATGGATAAAGGTTAATTTCAAAGTACGTATTTCATTTTTCTATTTTTTTTTAAGTTGTGTGTATGCCTTTTTTACATAATTTTTATATTTCTCATATGAAGATTATCACTCTATTACATATGCTCTTTCTTTGTTTGCGACTTTAGGCTGATTGGTGAAGGTATTTTGACATTAACAGTTCCTGACTGGTCCAAGTGTTTTATGTGGTAGGTCAGCAATCCATCAGCTTTTTAAAGTATAGATATTTTTGGTACATGGGCTTGTCACGCCCCTGAGGCTTGTGCGCATCTGAGAAGCTGAAAGCTATGCCGCCGGTCGTTTTGCTATCAGCAGGGCCTCCCAAGGCGGACAGGTTTCGGCAGAGATGTCAGACTAACGATGCACCACCCATCTGGGCAGCAGCAGATGAACAGTGTTGTGGGCGGAGGATTGTGCAGAGTTTTGCCAAGAGACGCTTTTAGCCTCTGATCCACGAGTCTCAGTACCAAGATCTTTAGGGACCCCTGAGGAAGACAGTTTTATCGAAACACGGACCGTGTTGGGTCCACAGTCCTCAACGGTTTGGGTCCTAGATATTTCTTTTCGTGGATTATTGGATTGAACTTTTAATAAAGCCTGCATCGTGATCATCTTCTCCACAGTGTCTTTGGTTTTATCAGATTTTTTTCATTTCTGTGGAGTACTTAGGGTCAACCTGTTGGCTGTGACAACAGTAAGAACATGAATTTATTTTGCCATGAAATTTGATGATACCCATCACGTGACTAGGACTCAAACATGAATCGATGGCACCTAACATATGTATGCATAGACAGCATGTTTGTTATATTTTGTTTTATTGATTACGGATTATGGGCTCCTTTTACTAAACTGTGGTAGAGATTTTTAACGCGGGTCAGTGAGGTAAATGCTTTGACACTCATTCAATTCTTATGAGGGTCGGCGCATTTACCTTTCTGGCCCAGGGCAAGAAGCTCTACCATGGTTTAGTAAAAAGCAAGTGTACATACGAAGGTAGTTTGAAAAGTTTGGTAAAAAAATGCAAGTTATTTATTTAGGGCCTCTTCTATTTAATGGCGCTGGCAGTTTCTAGCATGGGGAACCACGCTAAATGGCCCGTACAGCTCCCGACACTCATAGAGTTCCTATGAGCGTCGAGAGCAGCACGGGCCATTCAGCGCGGCTCTCTGCGCTAAAAACTGCTAGCGCAGTTTAATAGAAGAGGGGGTTAGTTTTATAGGCCGTCCTACCAGAAGAGCCCATAAGAATTGGCATACTGGGACAGATCAAAGGTCCATCAAGCCCAGTATCCTGTTTCCAACAGTGGCCAACCCAGATCCCAAATACCTAGCTGGATATCAAGTAGCGAAACAGAATCTATGCTGTTTATCCTAGCAATAAGCAGTGGATTTCCCCAAGCCATCTCCATAATAGCCTATGGACTTCTCTTTTAGGAAATTATCCAAACTTTTTTAAAACCCCGCTGAGCTAACTGATTTCATCATATTCACCAGCAATGAACAGAAGAGTTTAATTATATGCTGTGTAAATAAATATTTTCTCCAGTTTGTTTTAAATCTACTACTTAGCAGCTTCATCGCATGCCCCCCTTGTCCTAGTATTTTTGGAAAGAGTGAACAAGCGATTCACTTCTACCTTTTCCACTCCACTCATTATTTTATAGACCTATATCATATCACCCCTGAGCCATCTCTTTTCCAAGCTGAAGAGCCCTAGCCGCTTTAGCCTCTCCTCATAGGAGATCTGACCCATTCTTTTTATCATTTTTGTCGCCCTTCTCTGTACCTTTTCTAATCCGTTATATCTTTTTTGAGATACAGCGACCAGAATTGTACACAGTATTGAGGTGCAGCTCAGAACGGGTTTCAAATTTACATACATAATCAGTGCAGTGAGTTTCCAGTTTTTTGTAACATATGAAAAATTGCGTACAAAAAACCTGGAAACTCCCTATACTATGGGGCTCATAATTAAAAAAAAAAAAGCGTTCAAAAAGTGGCCTAAATCGGTAATTGGACGATTAAAAAGACAGATCGTCCAAGTACCGATAATCAAAGCTGGTTTTAGATGTATCTAAAACCAGCTTAGGCCTTTACCCTGCCTCTGAACGCCTAGAGCGAAAAGAGGCATTTTTAGAGGAGGGGAAAGGGCAGGAAGTAGGTGGGAGGTAGGAAGACCTAGACCTAGACTTAGTCGTACAGCAAGTATAACCAAAACTTTAATAAGGTTGCCCAGTCTGAACTTATACGTTTTGACTTAGACCAGCTCCGCAGCCCCAGCAACCTGCCCATCCCCCACCGCAATGATCGCGGCAGGAGAGATGCCTAATCTCCCCTACCACAATCACGATCCATCCCTGAACTCTGACAATACAGGAGTCCAAGCCTTCCTGCTAAGGTGTGAGCCCCTGAACCCTCCGCCCCATGTGCCATGGGTTGGCTCCATGTGCCTAAGGCAACTGGGCCAATTCCGGTTGGTGGACCTGCCGGCCGGCCAGGCTTGGGACCTGTTTAATCTTTATTTTATTTTATTTGATGAATCGCTTATAACAATATCTAAGCGATGTACAATATAAAAACCATCAGATTGTGGTAATACATTTAGATTACAAAAGTCAATTAAAAGACAGACAATATTGGACTAACAAGAAGGGGTGGGAAGAAAGGGAAAAAGTTACAATTTTGTTTTAAAATAGAAATTAACATCAAAAGGGAAGCACTTTGGGTAGTAAAGGGTTAAGATGATCTAATAAGAATGTGAAAACTTGAAAAGTTATGTTCTATGAATCGTATGCGTCTTGAAATAGATATGTTTTTAAAATTTTCTTAAACGTGACAAGGTCTGTTTCGCTTTTAATATAGTTCGGGAGGGAATTCCATAATGTAGGGGCTTTCACAGAAAACATATCCAACTTAAAGTAAGTTGAGGGGGGTTGTCAGGGGTTGGGGTGGTGTTGGGGATGTCATGGGGTAGGGGAGTAGGGGGACTGTTCAGGGGTACAAGGGGTGATCGGGGGTTTGGGGGTCAATTGGGGGGGTTGCAGGGGGGATCTTGGGCAGGAGGACCTGGAATCCCTCCTACCCATATTTGAGTGGCGGTAGGGGGTCGCCTTCTGGCAGGAGGGGTTGGCCTCCCTTCTGCTGGTATTTTTGGGATTTGGGGGGGTTAGATCGCAATAGCGGCAGGAGAGATTAGGCATCTCTCCTGCCGCGATTGTTGCCCGGTGGGGGAAGGGGGATTCTGTAACCGGTGTTGTTTTTGCCAGACACCAGTTACAGAATCCAGCTTTTAGGCAAAGGACTGACCCCTCCTTCGCCTAAAAGGTCTTGTTTTGGGCTTTAACCTAGAGGTAGGCCATTCTCAAAAATACCTCATTTTGGACAGGTTTTTTTTGTTTTGTTTTATTTAGAATGGACATTTCTCTGCTGCTACTTTCAGCGTTTAGGGCCTTAGGCCAAAAGGGGATCCTCCACGTATACAGCCCTCAATGGAGACTACGTTGCTTAACTTGCTTTTTTTTTTTTTTTTTAACCAAACTTTGCAAATCACTCTTGTATGTTTTAATGTTCTGTGTTCCAAATTTTCAAATGTTTTTGGAGGGTTTTCTTTTTAGGAGAACAATGTTTTTTATTTTTATGTTATCTGTAACAATTTCAACCAAAGGGTTTGCTAGTCAGAACTGCTTTTAATTCTCTATATAAATATTTAGTATGACCCATTAGATGTAAATTTAAAGACAAAGAATCCCATAACTATCATCCTATCACATAAGACGCTTTTCAGATATGCACCACTTTTCCTTATAATAATAATACTCATAGGCCAGATCTTCAAACAAAAGAGGGAGGCAGAAGCTTTCAGTGGAGAGACTATTTCATCTCCCAGTAGGTTCTACACAATTGGTCCAATTACATTTTTATTGCTTATTTATAGGTTTCCAAATCCATTTCGAGAAATCTTGAAGTAGTAAAACTAAACATCCAAAACTGGAAGAAAAATGCCACCCATTTAAATTGTTTATTTTGAAAAAAATATGGATTGTGATTTCAGAGAGGGATCTGCACGTATCATAGCTTTTCCACCAAGACTTAAATTTAATTTGATTACACTTCCCCCTCCGTATTCGCGGTGGTTAGGGGCAGAGCCAGCCCGCGAATATTAAAAATATGCAAATAATATTCGAGCTGGTTCTGCCCCTACCCCCACTTCCCTTGGCTATTTTAAGCCCTGAAAGCACCCCCCCCCCCCCCTTAAGCCTTACCTGGTGGTCTAGCGATCTTCCCACGCTCTGAGCAAGGGACATCGATGCCTCTTTGAAAGCTTAGGTTTGAAAATAATAACACATGCAAAATGACACCAGCGCAAGGTTTTCAAAATTATAATTAAGATTTATTGAATTATTGTTTCTATGTTTCCATTATGAGATCAAAAGAATCAAGCATAATTGTTTAACAGTTGCGCTAAAGGGGATCGTTATAGTTGCCAAATGCTGGCCTTCTCATAACGAGCTCATCTTACTATCTCATTTCATTCTATTATATACTTTTGGCTTATTGTGAATTCATCAGGTTGACAACCAATAAAGTAATATGGGTGGTCTTAAAAGTTGGACAAAGAAAAATTCCTCCACGTTTCAAAGTTAGACAAAGTTTTAGAAAATTATTTTTGATTTCTGAATAAACATTATAACATATTCAAGAGAATCTACAATTATTAACAGGGTGCTGAGAAGTTCTCAGCTTTGGAGGAAAAAAGCTGACAGGCTATGGATTCTGCACACAAACCCTAGCCTGGAGGAGGAGGGGCTGGTCCCCCTCTCCTCCTAAGCTGACATTCTCACACACAAAGAGCAGGAGTCTCTGACTTAATTACTTCCAGATGTTGCTGTAGAATTTCTTTAGGTTGCAAATATATATAATATTCTTTTGTTCAAATACACAGTCATACACACACTCCAGTCATATTTATTCATTTATACTTGCTTGGCCAAGCTTCCATTCAATAAATCATAATTTTCATTCAAAACTATATCTAATTCAGTTTGGGACACGTTATCTTTCTTTATCAGGCTAAAGCAAGCACATGTGGTATTAATTAACTCCACGATGCTGAGAACAAAGACCTGGAAACACAAAATGGATTCCAAGAACCCAAAATGGATTCCTCTGGTTTCCTTTATGATTTCCTCCATGATCTAGCCTAATAGCAAAGTACATAAACAGATATTATTATGCTTTCCCTTATATTCATCTGTAGTGTGTTGTTCTGGCTTTATCTACATTTATTCAGATTTTTTATTCACCAGTTTGTTGTACGATTCTATTGGGCGTGTCCCTAACTGACACAGATGTTTGTATCTAACTAGAATTACCCAGAATCATACGAAAAACAGGCGCTTTTGTAGAAAAACTCCACAAAAATACTGCACTTATCATGTTCTGACATCCATTCCATTACCGTCCCATAACCTTCACCCCCTGCTGGCCACGAGCCACTACTCCTCAGCTCCTACCCCGTACAGATTGCTCACAGGAAATGGCTGCCTTGAACTCCCGTAGTCTCTCAAGCCATTTCCTGTAAGTGATCTGCACGGGGCAGGAGCATGGGAAGATCGCTCCTGCCCTGAAAACCCTCTAGACCACCAGGTAAGGCTTAAGGGGATGTGTAAGGAAGCCAAACAAAAGGAAACAACAAGCTGACAAAGCAGAGTGCTTCAGGTCTTCTGCTTTCATGTTTACATGTATTAATAATAATAATAATAATAATAATAATTTATTCTTGTATACCGCCAAAGACATAATAGTTCGAGGCGGTTTACAATGAAAAGTACTGGACAATCAGTGAAAAAAATACAATATAAATAATCAGAAATACATACAACATGGGGGGGGGGGGTAAGAAAATGATTGTTTTTTGAATTATTTGTGTATTTAAAGTGTGTAGTGTTTATGTTTAAATTCATTGTATGGCACTGTTAACATTTGAAAATTAATAAAGATTTATTGAAAAAAAAAAGAAAGAAATACATACAACATAAAAAGATAAAAAATTAAAACAGTGAATCATTAGGTTACAAATCGATCAAACAACTGTGTTTTTACTAATTTTCTAAAAATAAAATAAGACGGAGCACGCATAATAATATTCCCCAACCAGTCACTAATTTTACCTGCCTGAAATGCAAGAGTTCTGTCCAGAAATCTTTTAAAGCGACAAGCATTTACTGTTGGGGAAGCAAACATATGGATTCTACATGTAGGCCTGTTAAAATGGTCTAGAACAGGGGTGTCAAAGTCCCTCCTCGAGGGCCGCAATCTAGTCGGGTTTTCGGGATTTCCCCAATGAATATGCATGAGATCTATTTGCATGCACTGTTTTCATTGTATGTTAATAGATCTCAAGAATATTCATTGGGAAAATCCTGAAAACCTGACTGGATTACAGCCCTCGAGGAGGGACTTTGACACCCCTGGTCTAGAAAAAAATGAAAGACCAGGTAAGCAGGAGCCATACTAAATATTGATTTGAAACAGCTACAGGAAAATTTAAACAAAACTCTTGCCTCCAGCGGTAACCAATGTAATTTCTGATAATATGGAGTAATATGTTCCCATATTTTCGAACCAAAAATCAGCTGAACTGCTGAATTTTGAATAACTCGAAGTCTTTTCAGTGTTTTCTTATAGGTGCCCAAGTAAATAATATTGCAATAGTCAAGCTCTAGCAAATCCGTATGTTCTAAAGTGAGATGCCGGTCCAATGTCACTCTCCAAATTTTTATGGAATTGTATTCTGTGGGCCTGATCGTCAGAGATTTAGCTTTTAAAGGAAATGAGTGCTTTTTTTTTGTTTCTTTGGACACAAAATAAAACAATACATTGATATGTACCAGGCTGCAAAGCAAAGCTTCGTTCAGAGAACAAGTCAGAAACTACCAGGATTCTCTCGGAGCAAATCTGTGAGTAAATCCATGGTTAATCCCTGCAATTATTCAGACGAGAGAGGAGAAATGAAGCAAAGCAGATGGGCTGCTTGTGAATTCATGACAGCTGTCACCCTTCCCCTCCCCCCATCTCTTCCTAGCAGTCTTTGAAATTACTTTCCATATAAATGACCAGTTACATGAAAGAAGCAATAAATGCACTGTTTTATCAAGGGAAGGGACCATGTGTGTGGGGATTGGGGATGAGGGTCAGGAAGCGAAAAGAAGCTAGGTAAGATTTTCTCAATATGGTGTAGGGACGTGGGAATAAAAGAATGAGCAGATAAGGTTTATGGAGCATCCAGAAGCCAGGGTAATTCCTCTGACTCATAATGGAGTGTTAAGTGATGCGCTCCTAGGTCAGCCCATGTTACCCATCAATAACCTTCTTGAATTCAAGACACTGCTGTCATTAGGCATCATGGCGACCATTTTGAGGCTGACGAGCAGGATCAAGTGGGCATCGATCCTGCCTAGAGGATCCCCTAGCTCCAGGGAGATTCTAGGCTAGCCTGTAGTGTGGGCGGGGGAAGGAGACGAGCGGGCTCAGGCTGAGGCTATTATGTCTTCAGATGCAGGAGGGAGGAGTGATCAGCATGGAAGTGGTGGGGGGCATCCAAATCTTTCTTGCCACAACCTTGAAGTTAACTGGGCATCCATTAAAATTCTAACTGGGGTATCTTTACAGCTAAAGTTAGAAGAACCTTTTTGCTGTTCCATCTTTAGACTAAACTAAACTAAACTAAACCTTAGGTTTGTATACCGCATCATCTCTACATTTGCAAAGCTCAACACGGTTAACAGGAGTTAGGGTAGAAAGGAACTCCAGAGGAGGGAAGGATGAAAAGGAAATTTAGAGGACTAGAATAATCAGAGAGGGAGGAAGAGTTACATTTTTTAGAATAACCAGGTTTTCAGATGTTTACGGAAGAGTTGGAGGGAGCTCAGATTCCTAAGAGGGGAGGTAAGGTTGTTCCAGAGCCCAGTGATTCTAAAAGGGAGGGAGGAACCTAGTTTTCCTACAAGGGAGACGCCTTTTAGAGAGGGAAAGGAGAGTTTCCGTTTTGGGGTGGATCTGGTGGAATTGGGTTAGAGGAATTCCAATTACATAACTGGTTAGTGGTCTGAATATCACTGCTAATTGGTTAAGAACTTGTTCCTCTCAGTCTCGTGGACCACTCTGGTAATAATCGGACAATGCAGAGTGCTTAGTGCCGACATTCAGCGGTCTGGTTAAATTCTACTGAATATTAGCAGTTAGGCATTCACGAGTAGTTTAACCAGGCAGAAGCCTCTGCGGCCTGGCCAAATTGCTTTGAATGAGGGGCCAACTGACCACTGGGACAAAAGGGCAGAGCTCAAGGTCCCATAACAATAAGGGGCCGAATATGGTTCAAATTCCTCTTACTTACCTACAAATAGGGTTTCCAGACGTCCGAGGAAACCCGGCCATGTCCTCTTTTTGGAGGACTATCCGGGCGTCCAGAGGGATTTCCAAAACCCAGCAGTCTGGACGCCGCGTCTGCAGGCCGTGTCTGGAAGCCTTTGCGCGTGCGCGGCCGTCACCGTGATGACATCACATACATGCATGAGACATCATTGCGTCGACATTTGCGCATGCGTGAAGGCTTCCAAATGTGGCCTTCGAGCTCGGGGAGGTTCATGTGGGGGTGGGGCTTGGAGGGCAGAATACGGTAGAGCCGGGGAAGAACTGGGGGTGGGATGGGGCAGGCATCCTCTTTTTTCAAAGAGGAAATCTGGCAACCCTATCTACAAGTGTACTCGCTCTGCGGCTCCTCGATATCTCTCCTCCCTTCTTTCTCCCCACGCCCTGCCCCGGGACTCCGTTCTTTGGGTAAATCTCTCTTGTCTGTACCCTTCTCCTCTACTGCCAACTCAGCCCTTTCTTCCTTGCTGTACCCTATGACTGGAACTATCTGCCTGAATCAGTACACCAGGCTCCATCTCTGGCATTATTCAAAGTCCGCATTTTTCAAAGCCGCGTTTAGGTCCTAACCCTTCCAACGGGTCATTCCCTCTGTAACCCCCTACCCTCTCTACCACTTCATCCCTTTGCCTTTCATGGACAGCATATATTGATTCGCCTTTTATCCTGTGTCGTGTGTCTGTCATAATTAGACTGTAAGCTCTTTAGAACAGGAACCGTCTCTTGAGTGTTTAATGTACAGTGCTGCATGAATCTAGTAGCGATATAGAAGTAATAAACGGTAGGAATAGGGGCCATTTAGTTTAATCACTTTGGATAGGTGGTTCGGGGTTCATGAACCCTTATTGCTTGAGGGCTCAGGTCACTGCTTTGAATGTTGGGCTCTTGTAGTGTTGTTTTGCTCTTAAGAAAATTACCACCGAGTGCAAAGCAAGGTAAATGGAGAGCAAACACAGAATAGTGTTGTTGGAAGGAGACGGTAAGGTTTATTATTGATTTAACTCATCCTGCCTGACAAAAAGACCGACTTGCATTCATTTCCGTCTTCCTGCATTCATTACATTTGAACTGCAAACAGTGATTTTGTGTCAATGACTGTCTGTAATGCAAAAAGTTATTGTGCGTTCCAGCTGTGTAGACCTCGCTTCTTTTTCCTATTCAAAAGGGGGAGAGAAATAATGTTCTTTTCTGCTCAGAAGAGGAGCATCCTTCACTTCAAAACCCTAATGACATAGGGCTCTTCTTAATACTCTTGAATAATCCACAACAGATTTGGCTCCAAAATTATTATTATTTTTTTTTAGAAAGACTGCACTGAATTTACTGATGGCTGGATAACAATTTAATGTACACCGTTAAACCCATTTAAAACTGCTAAAGGCAAACCATCTCAGCTTCCAGAACAAAATAAAAAGCAGGGTAGGGATTATGTGCTTGACTGAATCAACTTCTACATTATTCCCTAACAGAGAAAACAGTAACCCTAATAGTACTGTGGATTGAATTGAACACAAGGAAAACTGGGTTCAATTCCCACTCTGGCACTCTGCGACCCCGTGAAAATCATTTAACTTTTCTTTGCCCTGGTACAAATATGTAAGATTATGAGCCCATTAGGGCAGTGTATCTCGAACTGTGTGCCTCCTGAGATTTCAGGTGTGCCGCGGTACCCTGGGGAAGAGGAGAGGCGCCAGTGTCAGCTGACCGCCTACAGGACGTGCCTCTCATGCCTCTCGTGGTGCCAGCACCTATCCTTCTCTCTGACCCTCATCCCTTCTGGCACTCCCCCACTGGCATCGCAGGGCCCACCTGGAAGGCCTTCACATACACTCAGACATCGACACGATGATGTCACGCATGTGCGGGATGTCATCACGGTGATATCTGCGCACTTCCAGGTGCCTCGAGCCACGGCCACTACCTTTGGTGTGCTGCAGCTCGAGAAAGTTTGAGGGACACTGCATTAGGGGCAGAAAATGTACCTGCATATAATATACATAATATTATTCAGATTTCCACATCAAATATCAATCGTGAATTTTCTAATGGACTTCAGTGGCCAACCTCAGGTAATACAAAGAAATCATGGGGCAAAATTTTTCCTCATCCCAGCGACTTCTTTTCTTGTCCCTGCCCCATTCCTGCAAACTCCGCCCTTATCTGTACAAGCTTCAAACACTATAAAATCATAAGCAGCAACATTCTAGAGCTCAGACTGTGAGGTCATAATGCCTCATTCCACCAATGCCTAAGCTCCGTCCTCAACTGCACAAGCCTCAAACCCTTTAAAATCCTAAGTAACAACATTCTAGAGCTAAGATTGTGCTGTCATAATGCCTCATTCCACCAATGCCTAAGCTCCGTCCTTGTCTGCACAAGCCCCAAACACTTTAAAATCATAAGTGTTCGAGTTAAGATAGCAATGAATCATATTTCACAGGTAGCCCCTTCCCTTGTTTAAAAGCAGACTGAAAATCCACCTTTTTGATAAAGCCTTCAATCCTTAACTTTACTGCTCTGCCCTCCAACCCAGCCAGCTGATTAACTATTCCCCTTAACTATCCATGACATCCTGTTTGTCTGTTTTGCCTGTTTAGATTGTAAGCTCTTTCGAGCAGGGACTGTACAGCGCTGCGTGTGTCTGGTAGCTCTATAGAAATAATTCATAGTAGCAGTGTGAAGAGTTTCAGTCTTTGAGAAGCAGAGCTGAGATTGTGATGTCATAATGTCTCATTCCACCAATAAGAACCAACCTCATCAGTGATGTCACAATGGCTTGATTGTCCTTTACTCCCCTCTGCCCTCCAACCCAGCCCTTAACTTTATCCATGACATCTTGTTTGTCTGTCTTGGCTGTTTAGATTGTAAGCTCTTTCGAGCAGAGACTGTTTTCTTATTCTTTGTGATTCTGTGTAGCGCAGCTGTGAGCTTGCCGGTGCCGGGTTTAACACTGGCCCCTGGTCAACGCTCAGCAACGACTGACCTCGACGTGCCTCCAGAAGAAGTTGGAGGTCCTGCTTTCATCCATAACTGTGTCCTCAGGTTCCAAGGCAGTATCCATAAATTCCATTGGTTCAGGGCTGGCTGTTTGGCTGGCTTCAGGGACAGGAGCTGCCTCTGACATTTCAATGTCCTGGCTTTTCTGAGACTCAGGAGGCCAGTCCTGAGAACCTCCTTCCTGGGTTGTCCAAGGTTAGACTGCCTTAGCCTTTATCAGTTCAGCTTCTAAAGCGTTCAGCTGACCACGCCCTAACCTGGGAGGGGGAAGGGCAACCTGCTGCTTCTGCTGAGTTTTCCTCTGAGCCTTAATTAGGCTCAACAGCTGTGAATTCTCTGAGCTAGGAGCCTGCCTTCTAGGCTGTCCCTTTTTGCAAGGCACCTCCTGTTGCTCCTGGCTGTTCCCCCAATATTCCTCCCCTCCCCAGGGTTCTGGATCATGCTGGTTCAATTTGAACTCAGAACCTACTTGTCTGTCTGAGTAGAACCTGTCACAGTGATCAGCCCTTTTAAGGGTAGGGCCTGGGTTTTGAGGAGATTTACCTGGCACAAGCTTAGCCCTAAGGCTGGGGTTGTGACACAGCGCTGCGTGTGTCTGGTAGCCCTATAGAAATAATTAATAGCAGTAGTAGTAGCTGTATCAAGGTCTGTTCCCTATAAAAAAAATCAAACCACAATATAAGTGAGCCAAAAATACTTTAACCTCAATAAGATATCTTGAAAAAGTAGCCACCATAATCCTTCTTCCCTACCTTATCAAGGCCATCTCAGAATAGACTCTTCTCAGAAACGTGGAAGGGCATAATAAAAAAAAACATCTAAGTCCCCTTAGAAGCAGGGAAAATGTCCATTCTCAAAAAAAAACGTCCAAAGGGAGTTTTTTATTTTTATTTTTATAATGGCCTGCCTCTACATTCAGCTGTTTAAACGCCCAGACCACCACTAGGTCTACACTTACAACAGAATAATGAACCCAAAAAAGCCTAAGTCCCAAATTGCCAAAACCAGACCTTTTAGGCGAAGGAGGAGCCAGTCCTTCGACTAAAAGCTGGATTCTGTAACCGGTGTCTGTCAAAAAGAACATCGGTTACAGAATGCACAGCCCCCCCCCCTACCCCCCCTCAGCAAGGATCGTGGCAGGAGAGATGGCTCATCTCCCCTGCCGTGATAACGATCTCGATGTGCCGCCAACTGTGGCACTTTGGATCGCTATCGCGGCAGGAGAGATAACCAATCTCTCCTGCCATGTTGCCCTCTCTCCCCCCAACATGACCGGAGCAGGAGGGACCCAAGCCCTCCTGCCTGAACAACTCCCACTCTCCCCAACATGATCGGGACAGAAGGGAGCCCAAGCCCTCCTGTCCGATGAACCCCCACCCTCCTCGACGGAATTCAGGCAAGAGGGAGCCCTTGCTCACCTGCCCTTGTGATCCCCCTACCCCCACTCTCACTAAAATACGGGCAGGAGGGATTCCAGGCTCTTCTGCCCTGATGCAATCCCCCCACATCCAGCCCCCCCACACCCCAAATCGGCCCCCCCAGAACACCCCCCCAATCCACCAGCCTGTGAGACCCCCCCGCCGACCCCACCCCACCCCAACACATATCCCCTGTACCTTAAGAACGTTGGACAGACAGATGGGTCCCAAGCCCATCTGTCCGGCAGGCCCGCCATCCTCAGAATAGCTGGCCTTAGGGCCTGATTGGCCCAGGTGCCTCAAGCCCCGCCCACAGGAGGGGCCTTAGGCACCTAGGCCAACTGGAATTGGCCCAGTTGCCTAAGGCCCCTCCTGTGGGCAGGGCCTTAGGCACATGTGCTGGGTTGGGTCACAAAAGCCAGCATAGACCCAATTATTATATCAGATCATGCTGGAGTTTGGATTGAATTTAAATTTACTGAACAAAATCATAGTAGACCTGTTTGGAGATTCAATAATGCATTGCTTGCAGATTCAAACTTTCTTGAGGAATTTCAATTAAAAATGAAGGAATATTTTCAACTTAATGGTTCAGAGGAAATCTCTCTAGAAACATTGTGGAATGCTTTTAAAGCTACTATGAGAGGGCAAATCATTTCATATTCGCCACACATTAGGAAACAACTTAAAATAGAATTTTCCAATTTGGAACAAAATATTAAGGATTTGGAGTCACAATTGGCCTCGAAATGGGAACAAATTACTTTACAGGCCCTCTTGAAAGCTAAATATAAATACAATGAGATTTCCTCACAATTGGCTAGGAAAGATTTGTTTTCTCAACAGGCTCTGTATTATGGAAACTCGAATAAAGCGGGAAGATTATTGGCTAATTACCTTAAAGCAAAAAAAAAAAAGCAAAGTAAAGATTGTGGCTATTAAAGATGGGAAGGGTGAAACTCATTCTCAGATTGGAAATATTTTAAAACAATTTCTGAACTATAAAAAGCTTTATATGGTTCTGAGCTTTATTCAAATAAAGAACTTGAGGGTTTAGAGTTTTTAAAGTTAATCAAGGGACCAAAAATTCCCGAGCATATAAAAGGAAATCTTGAGGCGCCTATATCATTGGAAGAACTTCAAGCAGCGTTGAAGTCCCTTAGAGTTGGATCCACCCCAGGTGGTGATGGGTTCACTGTAGAGTTCTACAAATCGTTCCAAATTACATTATTACCTCATCTTTTAAATTTATATCAGGCTCAACTAACTAAAGGTTGCATTTCAGGTACTATGGCAGAATCTTTAACTATTGTTTTACCAAAGCCAAATAAAGATCCCTTGTTGGTTTCAACTTACAGGCCTATTTCTTTGATTAATGTAGATGGAAAACTTTTGACTATGTTATTGGCTTTACACTTGGCCAAGCCTCTCCCTTATATTATTGGTATGCACCAAACAGGTTTCGTGGCTCAAAGACATTCTTCGAACAACACCAGACTGGCTTTTCATACGTTAAATTTAACAAAAGCCATGGAAGATCCGGCCTTCTCTGTAATCTTTGGATGCAGAGAAAGCCTTTGATCGTGTAGAATGGACCTTTATGTATCAGGCAATGGATTGGTTTGGTATTGGTTCCGGATTCATACAAATGAGTCAAACCTTGTATAGTTCCCCTTCTGCCAGATTATATATTAATAATACTTTTTCAGAACGTTTTCGTCTGGAGAGGGGAGTTAGACAAGGGTGTCCACTATCTCCTTTGCTTTTTGATATTGTTCTGGAACCCTTGCTATTGGCTATTCAACAAACAAGGGAGATACAGGGTATTCCTTATGCAGGTCGGGAATATAAGATCTCTGCGTATTCAGATGATATTTTGCTTCATTTGAGGAATCCTGAATCTACCATCCCGCATTTACTAGATTTAATTGACAAATTGGGAAAATTTTCTGGTTATAAAATAAATTGGAGTAAACCTGAGATTCTTCCGCTAAATGTACACTGTCCAAAAGGATTATTTAAATCATTCCCTTTTCTATGGAAAGAAAAGGGTATAAAATATTTGGGAATTTGGATACAAAAAACATTGGAAGATACGATGAGGGTAAATGAAAAATCCTTATTGCTAAAGGTCTCTGAAATGTGTGAGCAATGGAACCCATTATATCTGTCTTGGTGGGGGAGAGTCCAAACGGTTAAAATGATGATTTTGTTAAGTTTTCTTAGTAACTGTTAAATATATCTTGGACCTAACCAAAGGTGGACTTGAGCTGGGGACTAAGCTAAATAATTTTAGTTCTTTCAATGCATTGTAAAGATTTTTCTTTTTCTATGTTTAGATCCTACTTTCTGTACAAGTTTATACTTGATATGTTTAATCTAAATTTGATAAATAAAAAAATAAAATAAAAATGATGATTTTGCCTGTGGCTTGCTACCAAATGTGTATGTTGCCAGTTTATTTTCAGGGTTTTTATAAGAAACTAGCTGATGCCCCGGCGTTGCACGGGTATTTAATTATAGCAATAACACTGTAAATGGATTAAAAAAAAGATACTTTATAGTGGTGAAATAAATTATTTTTTTACAGCTTTATAAAAAGTACAATATTCAAATAATAATGTGAAATATTACTAACACAAAACTTGATTATAAACAACATTTTTAGTTTCACCTCCAGGAGCAAGAACATATACATTCTTGGGTGAACCCACCCTTGAGCAAGCAACATAGAGTTGTCCATGGGAAAAACAGGGGGATCTTAAATCCACTCCACAGTATGTAATAGTCTGTCCTTGTGATTTGTTGATTGTGATAGAGAATGCAAGTCTCACTGGAATTTGCAATCTCTTAAACTGAAAAGGAAGATCTGTTGGAATAAGTGGTATCTGCGGGATAAATACGGTTTCACCTTGTCCCTTTCCGGTTAAGATAGTCGCTTCACTTACATTGGACAGTAACCTCTTTACACAAAGCCTTGTGCCATTGCAAAGTTTTGGTGGGTCAAGGTTGCTAAGTAAAATAACTGGAGATCCCACAGCTTTTTACATTTTTTCTATTGACATGAATGGGTGAAATAAGATTTTATGTTTGTAGCTCCGCCCACGTGTGCAGGTGGGCCGCGAGACCCCCAGAACATATCACCCCAGGTAGTGAGGGATCTGCATACCAAGTTTCGTTCAAATCAGTCCCACAGTTTTTTCCATTTTTTCCATTGACTTGAATGGGTGAAATCTGATTTTCTGTTTGTAGCTCCGCCCACGTGTGCAGGTGGGCAGTGAGACCCACAGAACATATCACCCCAGGTAGTGAGGGATCGGCATACCAAGTTTCGTTCAAATCGGTCAAGCCGTTTTTGCGTGATCGCGGCACATACATACATACATCCGATTTTATATATATAGATTGAATAATATTCTCACCAAATTTATTTGGCTGGGTAAAGCTGCTCAGATTGCTTTAGTATCTTTACAAAAAACAATTGTGGCAGGTGGGGTAAATTTCCCAAACTTTTATAGGTACCATCAGGCCTATATACTGCGTTAGGGTATGCATTGGATCCTTCCTGAGCTCATGGAACATCTCCCTGATTGGCGTTACTTAGAATGGCAACTCCTGTCTCCATTGAGATTATATTACATTTTATCCAAGTTACCTAGGATTTATAAGGACAATAGAATTTTATTAGCTACATGGCAGACATTGAAATTTATTAATAACTTAACACCTACTCCGATTCATCAATCTAAACTAAACTAAACTAAATTAAACCTTAGGTTTGGATACCGCGCCATCTCTGCAAGCGTAGAGCTCGGTACGGTTTACAGAGTTAGGATAGAAAGGAACTCCAATAAAGGGTTAAAGGAAAGGAGCTAAGAGGATAGAGAGGGGTACCAGAGAGCGGGAGGTATTAGATTTTTGAGAAGAGCCAAGTTTTCAGGTGTTTGCAGAAAAATTGGAGGGAGCTAGAATTCCTGAGCGGGGATGTGAGGTTGTTCCAGAGTTCTGTGGTTCTAAAGGGGAGGGATGTTCCTAGTTTTCCTGCGCGGGATATACCTTTTGTAGAAGGGAAAGATAGATTCAGTTTTTGGGAGGATCTGGCGGAATTAGGGTTTGAGGAATTCCAAAAGAGCGGAATAACGGGAGGGAGGATGTCAGTCCTTGTGGTTGAACTCCAAGATTCAAATTGGCGAGTCTAAGATCCTCTGGAAGCACTGGCTGCAGGCGGGTATATGCACATTGGATGATGTGTTATCAGATGGAAAGCCGCTTGACTTTTCACAACTGCAACAAACATTTGGTATCACAAAGTCTCAAATGTATAAGTGGTTGCAGTTGAAGCAGGCCATTCAGAAGGGGTTCCCTGATTGGCGAAACTTAAAAACTCAGTATAGCTTGCCGGGTCTGTGCTTCCAGACAGATTTGCTAGGGCATCAGGCAACCAAGTGGTATAAATTAATATCTGAATTTTTGAATAAGAAACCAAAAACTAGTCTTAGAGACATTTGGAGCATTGAGATAAAGCAACAGATTTCTGTGGCTCAATGGCCACGAATTTGGACTTGGAGGATGAGATGTACGGCTTCAGCATCTATGAGACAAACTTGTTGTTTTTTTGTTGCATAGAAGTTTTTGGACCCCTGTTAGATTACAAAAATTAGATAGTTCTAAGTCAAATAGATGCTGGCACTGTCATCTCAATATAGGGACATTGGATCATCTGCTCTTCTTTTGTCTCTTGATACTTAAATTTTGGCAATCCATTTGGAGTCAGATCAATAGAATACTGGAAGCTCCAGTGGCACGTTAATGAGGGCATGAGTCCAATAACTTCCCATAACAACAAATTACTTTTCATCATGACGGGAATTGCCATACAACTTATTCTGAAAACTGGAAAAATTGGACCATGTTAAATTATAATTTTTGGTGGGAATCCTTGTGCCAAACATAAATTTGAGCGTATGAGAGCAATACAATTGGGACATTATAAGAAATTTAAGGATGTTTGGGACCCATTGCTAAAATTTTCTAAAGATTGATTATTGGTTTTAGCCCTTTGATTATACACATCCAGGATGGGTGGGTGGGAGGGGAGGGTCATGTATTTATTATATCATTTGAAGGAATTGAGTTCTGTCTATTATGTTAATTGATTGATATGTTGCACTTTGTGCTGGTTTTACAATGAATAAAGATTTTTTTAAAATATCTGCTGTCTATAATTTGCACTATATTTGTCTTTTTCTATAGTTGTTACTGAGGTGACATTGCATATTTTAAAGTCATCTGCCTTGATATCTTTGAAAACACCCAAATATAAATGATAATTAATATTTTCTCTGCTTACAGTGTGCTTTATGTTTTTAATTTTATGGTTATCTTTATGAATTAATAAGATATTGTGTGTACATGACAGATGAATGGAAGAAATTGGGGGTGGAGCTAGGGCAGGATTGGGGGCGGGGCTGAAAATTAATAGCTGTCCCATTTTGATGAAAAAAATAAATGGTCACGTTATTGAAACCCCACTAAAGCCCTTCCAAATATCTCCAGCTATGATCGGGGCACAGACCATAGAAGCCTGCCTGGCACCGGCCTTATTCTTCAAGTACTGAAGCCGAATTTCTTCTGCCACCGTCGAGGAACATAGAAACATAGAAATAGACGGCAGATAAGGGCCCACGGCCCATCTAGTCTGCCCACCTTAATGTCCCTCCCCTACCTTTGCCCTGTGAATAGATCCCATGTGCCGATCCCATTTGGCCTTAAAATCAGGCACGCTGCTGGCCTCAATCACCTGTAGTGGAAGACTATTCCAGCGATCAACCACTCTTTCAGTGAAAAAGAATTTCCTGGTGTCACCTCGTAGTTTCCCGCCCCTGATTTTCAACGGATGCCCTCTTGTTGTCATGGGACCCTTGAAAAAGAAGATATCTTCCTCCATAGAAGTCTGCCTCCCCGCTGTTGCTTATCAATTTCTGGTGTTGCCATCTGATCACAGCTAAGTTTGTTTGGTTCCATTAAAATTAGATAACATTCAAACAATTACAAATATTTATAAAGCAATATAGCAAATAGCATATATAATATAAATAATTAAAACCTTATAAATTAAAAATGTGAATGAAGGACACAGAATTAACCATTCCTGGTCAGGTGGTATATAAAAATAAAATTATTATTATAATAAAAAAAAAAAAATAAAAGCAGAGAGGTCTTAAATAAATGTAGAATGCTGTTGCCAAAAAATCTTTACAAACATGGAGAAAACGCTATAGGATTGGTAATAAAAATAAATCTTAATTTTGTACAACTCTAGGTGCCCTTGGTTTGGTTTCAGTCTCCAAGGAGATTGCCAATTGGAGTTGTTGAGCTGTGCCCTGCTAAAATTCTTGTTTGCTGTGAAGGATTCATATTGCAAAGGAAGCAGAATTATTCGGCATAAGAAAGTTCCCTCTGCCTAATGACTGCTACCTGGGCTTTGTGACAGCTTCAGCTCGCAACGATGACAGTTCGGGGAAGTTTATAAAACCAAGTGGCATGCAAAGAAAATAAAAGGGAATCGGTTATCCAAGACTTGACAGTGGTTGATAACAGATAAAGAAACAGCCTTTGGAAGTAGCATATCGCTCACTTATTACCTTGGTTTCTCTGATAAATAATAATGAAAAAAAGCAACTGCAATAAAAATTTGTCAGGGCTTGGAATAAGTGTCAAATGTTATTCTATTGAATTTGATTAGTAAATGAAACCCAAAGTATGCATTTCATTTTCAGGTGACGGTAGAGAAAGACAGACAGGTGGCGGCAGGCAGTAATTCCTGGAATACTGGTTTAGATTATAAATCTAACTGAAATAAATCACTGGCTAACTAAACTAAACTAAACCTTAAGTTTATATACCGCATCATCTCCACGGATGTGGAGCTCGGCACAGTTTACAAGAACTTAAAATATAGGAAGAGAAGGAAAAAAAAGGTTTACATGAACTGCGACTGAGTTCAAAGAAGCGTGGGATGAACACAGAAGATTTAGAATCAGAAAATAATATTAAATATTGAACTAGGCCAGTTACTGGGCAGACTTGTACGGTCTGCGTCTGTGTATGGCCGTTTGGTGGAGGATGGGCAGGGGAGGGCTTCAATGGCTGGGAGGGTGTAGATGGGCTGGAGTAAGTCTTAACAGAGATTTTGGCAGTTGGAACCCAAGCACAGTACCGGGTAAAGCTTTGGATTCTTGCCCAGAAATAGCTAAGAAAAAAAAAAATTTAAATTGAATCAGGTTGGGCAGACTGGATGGACCATTCGGGTCTTTATCTGCCATCATCTACTATGTTACTATGTTACTTATATATAGAAGAGAAGAGTAAGGGGGGATAGAATTACATTTTAGTGAAAAGCCAGGTTTTCAGTTGCTTGTGGAATATAATTGGAGGGAGCCCAGGTTCCGCAGCGGGGTAGTAAGGTCGTTCCAAAGACCTGTGATTCTGAAGAGAAGGGATTTTCCCAGTTTGCCTTCATAGCGAATACTGTGTAGAGAGGGGAAGGATAGTTTATACCTTTGGGCAGGTCTGGTAGATTCAGAACTCGAGGAGTTATAAGATAGTGGGATTAACTGATCATACGAGAATCTGAATCCTAGTAAACGTGAGTCTCTTTGGATTACTAGGACAACAATACTACCCGCCTTTGGACACAAGATAAGTGGAGGGACATTTTGAAAAATCATCTACATTTATTTCTTTAAAACATTTATAATCCGCTTCAAACCAAAGCGTCTTACAATTAACATGCACGGCCTTCAACACGTAAAAATCCACATACCACAAAACAAGTGTCATAATGTGGTCATCTTAACATACTGAAGTTAGTAAAAGATAACATCGTCATAACCGAAATTAAGTGC
Source organism: Geotrypetes seraphini (assembly GCF_902459505.1). NCBI lineage: Eukaryota > Metazoa > Chordata > Amphibia > Gymnophiona > Dermophiidae > Geotrypetes > Geotrypetes seraphini. Next base: position 19,669,660 of record NC_047085.1, read on the forward strand.
AACTAGCAAAGGAATGCTTGTGAAAAACAATAGGTCTTCAGCAGTTTTCTAAAGGCAGGTCCAGCAATGGAGAAAAAAGATTTTTTTCGTTTGCACTTATCGTGCTGTATCCCTTAGCCCGTATCAAAGAGCAAACAGTTCTCAGATCTCAAAGCTCTTAATGGTCTGTACAATAACAGACAGCCAAATAGTCCGGCAAGGTATCACAGATGCCCTGTTGGACAACCTTCAGAATTTAAAATTGAATACAAAATTGAATTGGTAACCAATGTAATTTTTTTTAAGATAGGAGAGATGTGTTCGCAGTGAGACACTCCCATCAGCATCCGAGCCGCTGAGTTCTGAACAGTTTGTAACGCCTTGATGCCATTACAATAATCCAACTTTGATAATACCATCGTTTGTAGCACTTGTCTGAAATCCCAATTCAAGCAAGAATACTATTTAAATTCTACTGTCTAATATTTAAATCCATAAATGGTGACAGCCAAGCCTACTTGAAAAACCGCCTAATCCAAACTATCACAACCAGACACAGGAGAACCCAGACACCATTCACATCAGAAACATCAAACGGGAAAAACTGTACGATGGCCTTTAGGCAGCAAAACTAGACCACCAACTCTCCATTCTACTAATTGCAACTACAAAACTTTCAGAAAAAAAAATAAAAACCCTGCTATTCAAGAAATCCATGAAGACTAACTAACACCGTATGAAACATTTCAATCCTCTGAAGCAACCCGCTCGACTCTGTAACGCCTCTGGACATGTCCAGAAATCCTCTTCTGTAATCCGCCTTGAACCGCAAGCTAATGGCGGAATAAAAATCACTAATGGAATGGAATGTAATCTTGTTACTCTTTGAGGTTCTGGAATGTTGCTACTCTTTCGGATTCTAGAATCTTGTTATTCTTTGAGATTCTGAACGGAATGTTGCTACTCTTTCGGATTCTAGAAAAGAAATAAAAACCCTGCTATTCAAGAAATCCATGAAGACTAACTAACACCGTATGAAACATTTCAATCCTCTGAAGCAACCCGCTCGACTCTGTAACGCCTCTGGACACGTCCAGAAATCTTCTTCTGTAATCCGCCTTGAACCGCAAGCTAAAGGCGGAATAAAAATCACTAATGGAATGTAATTAACACATTCTTCAAATGAGATAATTTCCACATAGCAAAATTCGCGAGCTGCACCACACCATGAAAACTCAGATAGATGCTGTAGCACGTAAAGGTTATTTTATCCTACGGAAACTACGAACTATTAGATCTTATTTCGAATTTGCTACTTTTAGATTATTGGTTCAATCACTTTTATTAAGGGCTCCTTTTACGAAGCCGCGTTAGCGGTTTAATGCGCATAATAGCGCGCGCTAACCTGCCGGCTGCGCTAGCCGCTACTGCCTCCTCTTGAGCAGATGGTAGTTTTTCGGCTAGCGTGGGGGTTAGCGTGCGCTATAAAGTTGCATGCGATAAAGCCACTAACGTGGCTTCGTAAAAGGAGCCCTAAGTCTTCTTGATTATTGTAACATTATTTATCTGACAATTGCTAAGAAAGAATTAGCGAGACTTGCATTAGTACAGAACACAGCGGTCAGAACGATCTATGGCTTGAAGAAATAGAATCGTGTCACGCCTTTTTATTGTGAGTTGCACTGGCTGCCTGGGGAGACTCGGGTGTTGTTTAAGTTGGGCTGTTTTTGTTATAAGGTCCTTCCCTGGCTACCGTTTGAGGCTAGAGGGTTATTTAAATTTGGATGCATTTGTTTTAAAGTTTTATTTGGCTTAGCGCCGGCTTACCTTGTTTCTCATTTTAGTTTTTTTATTTCTAAGAAAAATATTCGCAGATCTGGTTGGTTTTATTTTCCTTCAGCAAATGCATGTCGTTACAAAAATTTTTTGAATCGGATCTTAACATTCCAAGCAGGATTAATTAATTCATGTTTGAATCTTCTCGTTTCTCCATTTCTTACTTACTATCAATTTCGAAAAGATCTTAAGACCCACTTATTTAAACAATATAATATTCATTACTGATTTTTATATTATCACGTAGTTATAATGTACTTTTAATCTTTTTATCTATACTTATTTTAGTTTATATAGTGGTTTTTTATTCATTAATTTTAATGCTTGTATTAGTTACTTAGGATTTTATTATATATGATGTTATTATTATATTGTATGCCGAGTACCTATTGTGTAAACTGCTATGAACTGCTGGTTAGGCGGTACAGTACTCCCGTGAATCTTGAAAAACAGCGAATACGGTTTTTCATGGGGGAGACTGGAGAGGGCAGCGGGAGAGGCAGGTGAGAGCAGCCGGAGCGCTGGGAAGTGCAGGAAATCACTCGCTGTATGCTCCGACCGCCTCTTCCTGCACTGTCGGGCCTTATCCAATCAGGAGCTGCGTGTCAAAGCAGCTCCTGATTGGATAAGGCCCAACTTAGTGCAGGAAGAGGTGGTCGGAGCATACAGCGAGTGATTTCCTGCACTTGCCAGCGCTCCGGCTGCTCTCTCCTGCTTTTCCAGCTGTCCTATCCTTGTTGGCGGTTCGCAGTCGGAAAATACCGCGAATGACCGGGGGAACACTGTATATAAAAATAAATTATTATTACTATTATTATGGTACAGCCCGCCCTTTATTTGGTTAACAGATTTTCCTTGGCTTCCTACAGACATAGTAGAAGAACCCATCCTTTGTTTCATTTTCCTTCAGTCCAGGGTTGCAAAAGTAAAAAATTTCTTAACCACACTTTGGCATCTCGAGCTGCCTTTCACGACAAAGAATTTCAAATTTTACTGCTCCACAGCTCATTCTTATAAAGATTTTAGAATACAATTGAAAACCTATCTATTCTCTAAGCATCTGACTAACTAAATCACTTTAATAATAATAGTAATTTTTATATACCGCCATACCCGAAAGTTCTAGGCGGTTCAGAACAATTAAGCATAGTACAAACAATGCAAATCAGTTTTGGCAAGCCATGAATTCAGTTTGGCCGCCTGAAAAGAAAAGGTTCTTTCAAGGAACCTTTTGCAATGACATAATTTTATTGAAGGATATGCAAACAACATCTTTTCTCACACCAAGCAGCATTAAGGGGTTAAGATCTGGAACAACTGCTCATGTCTACTACTTATGGGGAATTCAGGAAACACCTGAAAACACATCTGTTCCTGAAGTACTTAGGTTAACTGACCCCTACAATCTTAGTCGTCAACAAAAGATCTTTAGAACTGTTAATCACTAACTCTGAACTTTTTTAATTCCACTCAATTTGTAGCATCTTTTAATCATTGTAAACCGCACAGAACTTCACGGTCCTGCGGTATATAAACTGTTATTATTATTATTATTATTATTGTATTCTTCGAGAGCTCTTGTTAGTGTAACTCAATGTTAAATGAGGGCTAAGATAACCCAGTAGCATGCCAAATACTGTTTTGCAGCAAATGCATGAGAACTTAAACCAAACTCTGGATTCCAATGGCAGCCAGTGAAGCTTTTGATAAAAGGGGGTAATGTGTTCCCATTTTTTTTAGGCCGAAAATAAGGCGGACAGTCGTATTCTGAACCACCCTCAATTTTCTGAGGATTTTCTTGAAAACGCCCAAATATATGATGTTACAGTAATCAAGAATACTCAGAATGGAAGATTGAACTAACAGACGAAAAGAAGCTTCGTCAAAGTACTTCTTAATGGTACGGAGTTTCCAGAGCATCGAGATACTTTTCTTACATACTAAATCAGAATGTTTTTCCAATGTGAGATGTACTTTGACTATTATTAGTAATCTTTTGTAAACCGCGTTGAATCAATGGTTACGCGGTTAACAAGTACAATGTTTTGTGTTACCTGAGCTTTGAGTGACAATTTTGCATCTAGAATCACTCCAACCACTCTAATCTCTTCACTTATCATGATCAGGTGTTCATACAGATAAATCTCTGTAGGCCACAGATGTTCATTCTCATCGTCAACAATCATTATTTCTGTTTTCCCCTATACTTTGCATCCATTCATTAATCTTGTTCATGTAACCGTTTAACTCTTGAAACAGCTCTTAAAGGATCTTAAAGAAAAACTGAACATCGTTGGTATAAATCCTAGAAGAGGCATCCATTTTATCCAGTAACTCCCCTAATGGGAAGAGGTAAACATTAAATACGATGGCTGATAAGGCAGAGCCTTGCGGCATACCACAATGCAAAAGGATCTCAGATGACACTTCACCGTTACTATGGAAACGCATTCTCCTGTTTGACAAAAATGACCGAAACCTGTCACATACCTTACCAACTACTTCTATCTGTCTTAGAACATAAGAGCATAAAAACATAAGCAGTGCCTCTGCTGGGTCAGACCAGGGGTCCATCATGCCCAGCAGTCCGCTCACGCAGCGGCCCATCAGGTCCAGACCTGTTACGTAACCCTCTATCTATACCCTTCTATCCCCTTTTCCTTTAGAAAGTTGTCCAATCCCTTCTTGAACTCCAATACCGTATCCTGTCTTATCACACTCTCTGGAAGCGCATTCCAGGTGTTCACCACCCGTTGGGTGAAGAAGAACTTCCTAGCATTGGTTCTAAATCTGTCCCCTCTCAATTTTTCTGAATGCCCTCTCGTTCTTGTAGTTTTCAAAAGTTTGAAGAATCTGTCCCGTTCCAAATTCTCTATGCCCTTCATGATCTTATAAGTCTCAATCATATCCCCTCTAAGTCTCCGCTTCTCCAGGGAAAAGAGACCCAGTTTCTTCAGTCTTTCAGCGTATAAAAGGTTTTCCATACCTTTTATCAAACGTGTCGCTCTCTTCTGAACCCTCTCAAGTATCAAATATATCAAAAATATACCAGCTTCTATTATGGTATTTAAAATCTTATAGCGTGATTATGTTAAATATATAAAAATATATTAGTGATACTTAATAAATAAACACAATATATGTTATTAAATAAATCTAAAGATAGTGAAAAGTGTTCAGTGTTTTATTTCTTGCATGCGAGCCACATGAAGATCATATCAGGACCATCATTTCACTTTTCTGTCCTTCTAAATTTATAAATATTGATAAGATCTAAATGTTACGAATAATCTAAAATGATAAATGTATTACTCTAATAGATAAAGATCTTAAATATCTTAAATGTATGAGCATAAATATATTGCACTTATCTGTTGTGGCTCAGCAGATGAATGATCAAAAATTAGGTGAAAAGGGTGTTTAGCAAATCATTTCAAAACGGTGCAAAAATGAAAATGTGGGAGTAAAATCAACTTTCCATCCTGAATCTATATGTATAAAATCGGATGTATGTATGTATGTGCCGCGATCACGCAAAAACGGTTTGACCGATTTGAACGAAACTTGGTATGCAGATCCCTCACTACCTGGGGTGATATGTTCTGGGGGTCTCTTCACCCAAGAATTTATATGTTCTTGCTCCAGGAGGTGAAACTAAAATTGTTGTTTATAATCACGTTTTGCGTTAGTTGTATTGTATTCATTTTGTCAAATATTTCACTTTATAATTTGAATATTGTACTTTTTATTAAGCTGTAAAAAAATACTTTCATTCACCACTATAAAGTATCTTTATTTGAATCTATTTACAGTGTTATTGCTATAATTAAATACCCGTGCAACGCCGGGGCATCAGCTAGTAGACTATAAATGCTTGACTCCTCAACCCAGTTCTGAGTTTCGCCGAAAAGCTGGCTTCTTCAGGAGGAGTAATCCCTTAAATCGGAAAATGAGCATTAGCTCAAAAACGCTGACTTTCGCCTGCACATAACCGTTAAACAAGTATCGCCATATCCTTCTTCAGGTACGGCGACCAATATTGGACGCAGTACTCCAGATGCGGGTGCACCATCGCCCGATACAACAGCAGGATAACTTCTTTCGTTCTGGTTGTAATACCCTTCTTGATTATACCTAGCATTCTATTCGCTTTCTTAGTGGCCGCTGCGCACTGTGCTGACGGCTTCATTGTCTTGTCCACTAATACCCCCAAGTCCCTTTCTTGGGTGCTCTCACTCAATAACAGCCCTCCCATCGTGTAGCTGTACTTCGGGTTTCTGTTTCCCACGAGCAAGACCTTACATTTCTCTACATTGAACTTCATCTGCCATCTCGTCGCCCACTCCCCTAGTTTTTTGAGGTCCCATTGTAAATCATCTCATTCCTCTTTAGTCCTAGCCCCATTAAATAGTTTGGTGTCGTTTGCGAATTTTATTATTTCGCACTTCGTCCCTGTTTCTAGATCATTTATGAATACATTGAATAGCAGTGGTCCAAGCACCGACCCCTGCGGAACACCACTCGTGACCCTCCTCCAGTCCTAGTGGCCCTTCACTCCTACCCTCTGCTTCCTACCCGCCAACCAATTCCTAATCCATCTGTGTACATCTCCTTCCACCCCATGGTTCTTCAGTTTCTGAAGTAGGCGTTCATGGGGTACCTTGTCAAAAGCTTTTTGGAAGTCTAAGTATACGATGTCTATGGGATCCCCTTTGTCCATCCGTTTGTTAATTCCTTCGAAGAAGTGCAATAAGTTTGTCAGGCACGATCTTCCCTGCAAAAGCCATTTTGGCTTGTTATCATGAGTTTATTCCTTTGTAGATGCTCCTCGATGCTATCTTTTATCAGTGCTTCCGCCATTTTTCCCGGAACTGAGGTCAGACTTATCGGTCTGTAGTTCCCCGGATCATCTCTGGATCCCTTTTTAAAGATGGGCGTAACATTGGCTATCTTCCAATCCTCTGGGATCATGCCTGTTTCCAGGGATAGATTACAGACTTGCTGTAGTAGTTCCGCTATTTCCTCCTTTAGTTCTTTCAACACCCTAGGATGAATTCTGTCCGGGCCCGGTGATTTGTCAGTTTTTAATTTTTTTTATCTGCCTATGTACGTCTTCAAGGCTCACTACCATGGATGTTAATTTTTCTGCTTGGTCTCCCTTGAAGATTTGTTCAGGTTCCGGTATGTTGGATGTGTCCTCTTTTGTAAATACTGACGAAAAGAACATGTTTAGTCTTTCCGCCACTTCTTTCTCCTCCTTCACCACTCCCTTCCTATCTCCGTCATCCAGCGGTCCCACCTCCTCCCTAGCCAGATGCTTCCCTTTAACATATCTGAAAAACGGTTTGAAATTTTGTGCTTCCCTGGCTAGCCTCTCTTCATATTCTCTTTTTGCTTTTCTAACCACGAGGTGACATTCTTTTTGATACTTCCTGTGTTCTTTCCAGTTCTCCTCGGTTTTGCCTTTTTTCCATTTCTTGAATGAATTCTTCTTATCACCTATCGCTTTCTTCACTTCTTTAGTTAGCCACGCCGGGTCTTTTGCTCGGCTCTTTTTGCACCATGATTTAACATTTAAAAAAAGCATCTCGGAGCTCTGGAAACTTCGCACCATTAAGAAGTACTTTGATGAAGCCTCTTTTCGCTTGTTAGTTCAATCTTCCATTCTGAGTATTCTTGACTATTGTAACATCTAGTAGTTATATATTCTAGGAGAGATATGATCTTTTCCGCCACAGCTCCACAAATTTGGAATTCACTTCCACTCAATATAAGAGAAGAAAAATCACTTAGCAAGTTTAAAAGTCTCCTAAAGAGCTGGCTATTGAAGGACGCTTTCCAATAGATCTGTCATAACCTATAATGGTTTCAGGAGGACGATCTAATAGAATCAAGCGGGTATTTGTTCCCCTACCTTCTGTGGCTTAATCCTCCCCTGTTTTTTTTTTTACTTTTAGTTTTTTTTTAAAATTGTATTTATGTTAATTGTTGTTTACCGCTTCCCTCCTTATATGTACTATTGTATTAGGAATGAATGTTATGTTTGTTGGTTTTTAATATTTTACATAACTTTGGAACTTATGTAAATAGCATTGGATCTGGACTATGTGAGGTAATTTAAAAAATTAAATAAACTCGAAACTTGAAACTTAAATTATTTGGGTGCTTTCAAGAAAATTCTCAGAAAATTGAGGGTGGTCCAGAATACGGCTGTTCGCCTTATTTTGGGCCTAAAAAAATGGGAGCATGTTACCCCCCTTTTATCAAAAGCTTCATTGGCTGCCATTGGAATCCAGAGCCTTGTTTAAGTTCTCATGTATCTGCTACCAGGCTATCTCACCCCGAGTTACATTAATAAGTGCTCTCGAAGAGTCCACTTGTTTGCATATCCTGCAATAAAATCCCGTCATTACAAAAGGTTCCTCGAGAGAACTTTCTCTTTTCAGGCGGCCAAACTGAATACGTGGCTTGCCAACAGTGTGCTATCTTGATTTTAGAAAACAGATAAAAACGCAACTATTTAACAGGCTGGGTTCTTAATGTATGTTATTGTTTAACTTAGGGCTCCTTTTACGAAGCTGCGTCAGTGGCTTTATCGCACGCAGATTTTTAGCGCGCGCTAACCACCGCGCTAGCTGAAAAACTACCGCCTGCTCATGAGGAGCCAGTAACGGCTAGCGCGGCCGGCAAATTAGCGCGCGCTATTACGCGCGTTAAACCGCTAACGCGGCTTCGTAAAAGGAGCCCTTAATATCTTTTATCCTATTTTAAACTGTTTGTATTTTTTTCCTATATTGTATGCATTCAACTTGCCGAATCTTAGATGATTTGTATTGTATGTATTATGCTTGATTGCTGTGAACCGCCTAGAACTTCCGGGTATGGCGGTATATAAAAAAATAAACTATTCCTAAATGTAATTCGTCAATGGTAGCAAGTAAGGAAAAATTATGTTCTTACCTGTTAATTTTCTTTCCTTTAGACGCAGCAGATGAATCCAGAGACCAATGGGATAGCCCACATCTACCAGCAGGCGGAGATAGAGAAACTGATTAACAGGTGGTCCTATTGGCTGGCACTCCTCCTGTATCTCCAGTATGCTCTATCTCCCAGCAGGTGATGGTCGCTATTCGAATTGCTCCTGGATTCTGGCTGTGACTGGAACTTCCGGGTATGACGGTATATAAAAAATAAACTATTCCTAAATGTAATTCATCAATGGTAGCAAGTAATAAAGTTTCAATACTATGATTCCTTTTGAAACCAAATTGGTTCTTATCTAAACATTCAGAGTCATCTGAGGCAAAACAATTTTCTCTAATACCCTAGCTATAAAGAGCAAAATTGATATTGGTCTATAACTAGACATGAGCTCTCTATCAAGGTCAGGCTTCTTCAATACTGGTGGCACTGTGCCGACTTTACAGCTGTCTGGAAACGAGCCTGGATCAAAAGATTTGTTAACTAGCTTCGTCAGTAAAGGAACCATCTCTGTGGCGAGTCGGCGTAGTATCCCCTGATGAACGTGGTTCTGTACTAGCGTGAGATATTGTTAGAGTTTCTACAACATGTTCAAACTTCCTGAATTCAGAGGTTTTGCTGATAAAATCCATAAATAAAAAGCCTGCGTACAATTTTAATGTAAAAAAAAAACCCAGCATAAAATCGCCCTTCTAATGACATCATAACGCTAACACGATAACATTATAGACGTTGCTTAGACGGCAATGCAACATCTACAAGGCGATTCCGCAAAGGACGTCTAACAATATAGGCGCATTTAGATTCGCTCAGCACTGCTAAGCATGATTCTCTATAGCGTGTCTATACATTATAGAATCACGCTCAGCATTCTGCTCCTGGATATCTAAATGACGCCTAACTTTTAGATGTCCTTTACAGAAGTGGTTCCCAACCCTATCCTGGAGGACCACCAGCCAGTCAGGTTTTCAGTTTAGCCCTACTGAATATTGTGGCGGGGCCAGGGATAAGCCTAGCGCTGGCAACCCGGCTCCCACCCCAGGCGCAGGACGAAGCGCTCCCTGGAGGACTCCCGCTGGATAATCCCAGTAGAAAATAGCATACACTGCTCACTTGGTAAAGTTAAGGTTTGTATTTTTATTATCCCCAGTTCAAGGCACTGGGTCTCAAATAGTCCCTCTTAACTGAGTGGACTTGAAACAAATGATACATCAGCAATGCTTCTCCTTTATAAGAGAGTCCAGACTGCTGTTCAGGCAGATAAACCAAAAATAAACAAAAGCGTTGGGTTTTTTTTTTTCAGTTTCACCAATTGTGCCTGTGAATACTTCAGGAAGCTTTTCCCACCTGACCCACCTGAAGTACCATGCCCCCACTACCCGTATGCTCCTGGGGTAGAGGCTGGGGAACCATCCACCCTTTTCTGACTGGTTTAAGTCCCCACCCAAAAGTTCCCCTATTCAGGGCTATGTAACGTCAGGTCACTGAAGTCCCGTTCAGGCTTTTCTTGGAAGTTAATTAGAGTTCCCACCTCCTTCATTCTCTCTGCAAGGCCTATCTCTCGGGCTCTAATTGACCCATTCACACTTCCTTACAGTCCTGCCTAAGGGAGAAAGAACCTGCACAGAAAGACCTTAACTTTCATTCCCCTCCCCCATTCATTACCTCATTGACTGTAATTAGATAGGAGATCCCAGGCTGCCAGACTGCACTCCATTTCACTTCCTTCAGAGACCTCTATATCTATCTCCATTAGGGACTCCCCGCTCTCTGAGGCTGGATAGGAATTCCCTTCAGGGGCAGCTACCGGCCAGCCCTGCTCTGGAAGCCTTTCTCCTCCCTTGAGCTTCTGCCTGGGAGCCAGAAATTTGTTAATTCGTGAGGGCTGTAGGACAGCCTGTTCTTTAGCCCTGGACTGGGAAAGAAAACTCCCAGCTGTTTCCTTCCTGCTCTGCACGGCACGTCTCTCTCTTGCAGTTCCTGAGTTCCCCCGAGTGTTTCCAGGTGTGTTGGTTTTATGCAGGCTCGTTCCCACTCTCCCTCTGGGCTCGTCTTGCCTGTCAGCTCCGCCCCTTTCCTTAACCCTTCCTGGGCTAGTTTTCTTTACCAGAGGCTTTACTGGAGAACTGCCCAAGGAATTATAAAAGGGATTATAGTGCCCTAAATCAGATATTGTGGTGTCTGCCCTTCTCTCTCTGCCTTGCCCTGCCTGTTGGCTCTTTGTAATAGGAACAGGGTTAATGGGCAGCTTCCTGGGCTTAGGAATAGGGGCAGCCCTTTGCTTGGCAGGGTTTAAAACCGGGTTTAAACTGGTGACAGGAGCTTCCCTGTCACAATATGCATGGAGCTGATTTGCCCGCCCGTCACCTCCATTATATGCAAATCTCTCTCATGCATATTCATTAGGTTATCCCAAAAACCACTGCTTTACAGAATCTGCCCCTTAGTCCGGTGATTTTCCACTTTTTTGTTCCATATTTTTCCGATGGAACGAAAAAAGTGGAAAATCACTGGACTGAGTGCAAAGCCCTTGATAGAGAAACCCCCCCCCCCCCCCCAACTTTGTTGGCAGGGCTGAGAACTTTTCAGCGGCCCCTCACAAGTGTTAGCTGTTACTGAAGGTACAGTAAACATAACCAAGTTTTGTTGTCTGAAAATAAACTTTGGGCCTGTTTTACAAAGCCGCGCTAATGGCTGCTGCGCGGTAACGGCCCCGGAGCCCATAGAGATTTAAAGGGCTTCGGGGCCGTTGCCGCGCGGCTGTTTTGAGTTGAACCTGTAGGAGCTTGTTAAATTATTCCTGCCTGGCAACCTGATGTAAAATTTCTCTTTGTGCCTTCAGGATGCCCAAGAAGCTCATACTTCAGAAAATGCTAGTCAAAACTGAAAATTAATTGATGAATTCAAGTAGTATCCTACTCATTAATTCATACTGCTCTCCTAGGTACTCAGGCATTTTTTCCCTGTCTGTCCTAGAGGGCTCAAAATCTATTGAATGTACCTGGGGCAACAGGGGATTAAGTGACTTGGCCAAGGTCACAAGGAGCAGCGTGGGTTTGAACTCATAACTAAGGAAAGAAGGGCGATTTTAATTGAATAAATATCTCAAACACAACCCCACACAGAACAAACGAACCTGCTTAGCAACGCTACAAAGCTTAAACATACATACACCCAACCATCCGCAGCAGGAGAAACACTCAATCAAACAGAAAACAAAAAAAGGAAGTGGAGAAAAAGCCTCAGTTCACCTTTTTTGTGATTCATGACGTGGTGGGTGTACTAGAGGAGCACCGAAGGATCCGTGGACTAGCAGATGAAGCCGTGTGGATACCCCTGACGCAGCAAGAACTGGCGAAACGGGGGATTCCCCGTTGGGTACTCTCGCTGCTGTGTTACTACGCTGGATTGAGACATATCTGACGGACTTTGGCAGCTAAGTGGGTTTTTTTGGCCTAATGCTATGATTTCGGATCACTGTGCCTTTGGGCCCTGTTGCCACATTTTTTTCCACGTGTGGGGTTGGTGCTTTTGAACATTGACTTTGCAAGCTATTACAGTGCTTTCTTCACCCTACCGGTTGGTTTGTGTAGGAGTGTATGTGAAGTGGAGTTTTTTGCCACATGAAGCTGAACTGAGGCTTTTTCTCCACTTCTTTTTTTTGTTTTCTGTTTGATTGAGTGTTTCTCCTGCTGTGGATGGTTGGGTGTATGTATGTTTAAGCCTTGTAGCGTTGCTAAGCAGGTTCGTTTGTTCTGTGTGGGGTTGTGTTTGAGATATTTATGAGATTTGAACTCATAACCCCAGGATGTTGAGACTGTAGCTTTAAGCACCGGACCACACTCTCCACCGCCACAGGTAGAACCTTTTCTCTGACTCTTTTACAATGCACCGTGTAAACTCTCATTTTGAATTTCTTGCTGTGAGGCACCGAATAAAATTGTTAATAAATAAATCACACGTTTTACAATTTTTAATACCTCAGTGCTTCGGTTTCCAGATCAAATTTGAGCTTCACTATCGGCCAGAACTACCTTTCTTTTTTCTTATATGCTAGAATGGAGCTAAAGTGCAGTGTGTTTTTAATATTTTTGAGGAAAATGTGGAATCCTTTGAATGCTGTAACAAAATGAGCATCCCGTTTTGGCATTTATAATGGACCTATTTTCTGAGCGAGATAAATAAGCTGACCTGCATACGTTACTAAATGTTCTCAGGCATTCATATGGCCTACTTTTTGTGGATAATTTTGGCACTTACCATCCCAACTAGAGAACAAACTTTTGTACCTTGAAAATGTTCCTAGGCCTGTTGATGGTTTTGTCAGTCCGTTTTTTCCTCTACAACCCGCCATGCTCCTATCAAGTGTTAGCAGATATTAACTAGAGAGAGGTGAGATCTAGTTAATTCATACAGATCTTAGATTAGCACATTTAGAAAATGATCAGGAAAAGACAAATTGCTGAAAATTCAGTTGCCCCCTAAATTGGCTGTTAAGATGTTTCATCGTATCATACTTATATTATCTAATCTAACCTAATTTAATCTAATCCACAATTTATTAATTGCACTATACCAAAAACGTTCAAGGCGATTTACATTCAAAGAGGCTGTAAAAATCTACAGGAAAATAAAATAAAAAAAGCCAATAATTAAAATATCATCATAACATGAATATTACAAGAAGTCATATTAAAAAGTTTTCAAATTTTTACATAACCTTAAGTAATTAATATCCAATCTAAACTAAACCTTAAGTTTGTATACCGTATCATCTCCATAAAAATAGAGCTCGGCACGGTTTACAGGTAATTCAGTAAATGAGGGAAGGACATAATAAGAAATTAGAGGTTATGAAGAGGATAGCTAGCTTTACATTTTCAATAGATAGCTTTACGTTTTAGAGAAAAGCCAGGTTTTCAGATGCTTTCGGAATAATTGGAATGAGCCTAGGTTCCGCAGCGGGGCAGAGAGGTTGTTCCAAAGCTCAGTGAATTTGAAGAAAAGGGATTTCCCTAATTTACTTGCGTACATGACGCCTTTTAACGAGGGGAAAGATAGTTTGAGTATGTGGGCGGATCTGGTAGTGTCAGGTCTCGAAGATTTCCAGGATAGTGGGATTAGGGGAGGAAGAATGCCATGAAGGATCTTGAAAATTAGGCAGGTACATTTAAAGTGAATCCTAGAAATCACCGGAAGCCAGTGAAGTTTTGACAGAAGCAGGGAAACATGATCGAATTTGCGTTTTGCGAAGATCAACCTAGCCGCATGTCTAATGTAAATAGGTAGATTATTTCAAATTGTAATGGCAGCGTAATCTGTGGAAAGCGTAGTAATAAGGTCCAGGGCAACAAACAAAAATTGACCCTTTAGTCCCACAGGAAGTGCAATTTCCAGCGAAAATGAAAAGATCTGTGGAGATGGTGATGTTCAAGACACAGGCTTGATTTAAAAATGTACAATTGTATAATCCACATAAAATATATCTAGGCCTAAAGCCGTAGAGAGGTGTGGACCCAACATGGTCCGTGTTTCGACAACGCTGTGTTCCTCAGGGGTCCCTAAAAGTTCTGATGTAAAAGCATGTGGATTAAACACTGATAACAATACCGAGTGTAACTCTACGTGGATGAGGATACCTCACGAGCGTGTTGGGTCCACACCTCTCTACGTTTGGGCCTAGATATATTTTATGCGGATTATGGAATAGTAATAAGGTACCACATAATCTGGTGGAAGAATAATGCAATTGAGAAAAAAAGCAAAAACAGGTTATCTGAAAAGTCTGTCTGTAATATACGCTGAACTATGCAAGCTGATTTCAACTTAATTCGCCTCTCCACTGATAACCAATGAAGATTTCTATAGCCTAACGCAACATTTCATGTCTTTTTAGACCAAAAATTAATCTAACCGCAGTATTCTATAATAAGTGCAACTTTTAAGAACATAAGAATTGCCGCTGCTGGGTCAGACCAGTGGTCCATCATGTCCAGCAATCCGCTCACGCGGCGGCCCTCTGGTCTAAGACCTGCACCCTAACCAAGACTAGCCCTATCAGCGCACGTTCTTGTTCAGCAGGCACTTGTCAAACCTTGTCTTGAATCCCTGGAGGGTGTTGTCCCCTATGACAGACTCCGGAAGAGCGTTCCAATTTTCTACCACTCTCTGGGAGAAGAAGAACTTCCTTACGTTCGTACGGAATCTATCCCCTTTCAACTTTAGAGAGTGCCCTCTCGTTCTCCCTACCTTGGAGAGGGTGAAGAACCTGTCCTTATCTACTTTGTCTTGAGTCCCTGGAGGGTGTTTTCCCTTATAACAGCCTCCGGAAGAGCGTTCCAGTTTTCTACCACTCTCTGGGAGAAGAAGAACTTCCTTACGTTCGTACGGAATCTATCCCCTTTTAACTTTAGAGAGTGCTCTCTCGTTCTCCCTACCTTGGAGAGGGTGAACAACCTGTCCTTATCTACTAAGTCTATTCCCTTCAGTACCTTGAATGTTTCGATCATGTCCCCTCTCAATCTCCTCTGTTCGAGGGAGAAGAGGCTCAGTTTCTCTAATCTTTCGCTGTTCAAATATAAAGCGCGTTTTTGGGCAATTCTGTTTTTACAACGCTTCAAAAGCGCGCCATAAGATTACTCCATATCAGTATCCCTTGAAGAAGGCGTTGTTCCAACACGCCAAAACTTGGATCCTAGTTGGGACCTTTAGGGTCTCCTTTTACTAAGGTGCGTTAGGGCCTTAACCCGCAGAATAGCGCACGCTAAATTGCCACGCGTTAAGCTGGCTTTATTCTAGAAGCGTACCGTGCAGTTTAGCACGCGGTAATTTTGAACTGAATAAAGATGCCCCTTTTTAATAAGGACGCCTCCCTTGCCTCTTTCTCTGTACTGTCTGTGTCCTTCTCTCCTTTGCTGCCAAATATAAAGAGCATCATATTATTGTTAATTTTATGTTAATAAAAATAACAAAAAAAAATAACAATGATATGATGAAGTTAAGAGGTCATAGACTCAGGAATAATCAAAGGAAATACTTTATTTTACAGAAAGGGTGATAGATGTGTGGAACAGTCTCACGGAAGAGGTGGTGGAGACAGAGACTGTGTCTGAATTCAAGAAAGTGTGGGACAGGCACGCGGGATCTCTTAAGTTCAAAACACAGCGCAAAGACTTATCTATTCACTGAGGAAGCACGACCACATCACGGCGGCATACCTCGACTCACACCGGCTCCCAATGCAAGCAAGAATACAATTCAAATTCTACTGCCTACTATTTAAAACCATAAATGGAGACAGCCCAGCCTACCTTAACAAACGCCTAATCCAATCGACCTTAAGCAGACATAGGAGAACCCACAAACCGTTCACGCATCCCCCAATCAGAGACGTCAAACGAAAAAAAAACTGTACGATGGCCTTCTAGCCACACATGCAGCAAAACTGGACCACCAACTCTCCAATTTACTCATAACGACCCCAGACTATAAATCGTTCTGAAAAGAAATGAAAACCACGCTATTCAAGAAGTCGTTGAAGATAAACTAATACCGCAAGACTCTTCCCAATTCTCTGAAACAACTCGCTCTTCTCTTCGATTCCTCTGGAAATGGCCAGATCACTTCTTTTGTAATCCGCCTTGAACCGTAAGGTATTGGCGGAATAGAAATCACTAACTTAATGTGGCTGCTGTGGCACAGTGGTTAGAACTAAAGCCTTATCATCCGGAGGTTGTGGGTTCAAATCCCACGCTGCTCCTTGTGACCCTGGGCAAGTCACTTAATCCCTCATTGCCCGAGGTACATTAGATAGCGTGTGAGCCCACCAAGACAGACAGGGAAAAACGTTTGAGTACTTGAATGCAAACCACTTAGGTAATAAGTGTTATATAAATCCTAAAAAAAAAAAAAATTAAAATAACTGGATGAGCCATTTGGCCTTTATCTGCCATCATGGTTCTATATTTTGATATAGTTCTACGTTAGTCAGTAGTTGGTGGTGGAGGCTCCGTAAGTGGGTCTGCAGTCGTGCGCGGTGTGACTGTAAGGGCTGCCGAAGATGGGAGTCCTGATGGCGCGTGGAGCGAAAATCGAGTAGAGGGATCGGGTCAAGGCACCAGCCGGAATACGTTATATTTATTTTCATGAAGTTAGTAGTTATTTTGGGTGGTCTTCGGCACATCAGAGCGCAGTGGAAAGTGAACAGCCATGTCTTCAGATAAGTACAATTCTACACCTAATATATATATATGCGGTCTGCATAAAGTAAAGACGGTGGCTTTTTGGGACAGTACTGTGGTAATGATGGTCCCAACCGGCTGCCTCCACTTTATGTTAAGCACAAGGGGTGAGCGGATCTGAGCACAGCACCAGGAAAAATACAGATGTTTATTATTGTTATTATTATATATAACAGCGTTTTAAGTTAGTTGGTGGTTTATAATAATTTAAAAAAATATAAGAAGCCTGTGTGAAAAAAGGAGAAAATCTATATTTTTATAACCATAAAACTCTATGGCCTCGCAATTCAGGTGTAAGGAGCCTTAGCCAATAGGGAGAGGACACAGTAAATGCTGTGGATGGGCAGATTGGATGGGCCATTTGGCCTTTATCTGCCACCATGTTTCTATGTTTTTCTATGACCTCACAATGCAGGTGTAAAGAGCTTTAGCCTATAACCATAAAGTTCCATGACCTCACAATGCAGGTACAAGGAGCCTTAGCCAATAGGGAGAGGAGGACACAGGAAATACTGTGGATGGGCAGACTGGATGGGCCATTTGGCCTTTATTTGTCATGTTTATATGGGTTCATAAACAGTAACGCGGAAGACAAAGGTGCGCGCCGACAACTGAGCGCAAGATGGAGGCGCGCGCCGAAGAAAAAAACTGTTTTTAGGGGCTGCGACGGGGGTTTTTGTTGGGGAGTCCCCCCCCCACTTTACTTAATACAGATCGCGGCGGCGTTGTGGGGGGTTTAGGGGGTTGTAACCCCCCACATTTTAGTGAAAACGTAACTTTTTCCCTAAAAATAGGGAAAAAGTTAAGTTTTCAGTAAAATGTGGAGGGTTACAACCCCCCAAATCCCCCACAACGCCCCCACAACGCGGCGCGATCTGTATAAAGTAAAGTGGGGGGGATTCCCCCCCACAACCCCCGTTGTAGCCCCTAAAAACAGTCTTTTTCTTTGGGGCATGCCTCCGCGCTGCGCTCAGTTGTCTGCTCGCGCCTTTGTCCCGGCGCGCTTTTGACCTGACACCTTTTATATGTTCTCATCTATTCCTATCAAAGTATTTTGTGCTGGCATCATGTTTATCATATTTTAAAAGCTTTTATTTTCATTATGCTGGTGTCGAGCGTACCATATATGAATGTTCCTACGCGCTGTCAGTTATGATGTGTCATTTGTCTCCTGCTGACGTTGATCATATTTCTGTTATATGATTTCTCTATTATGCTGTTTTAATGTGTATATTACTTATACTGTATCAAGTTATTCCTGTTATTAGGATTCAATTTGCCTGTCTGCAAGTTACCTCACCAACTGTATTTATGATTGTTTTTGGTCATTTCACTATTGTTACGCTGTTAAGAAAATTACGCTTTTTATGGCAGTTGTACTCGCTTTTTACCACCTTATGTGTATCATTTCATAAAAGCAGCTAATAAATCTCAATACATAAAAACATATATAAAAAAAAAGACTTGCTTATAGATTGGGCTGTAAAACCCAAACCTCAAGATGCCAGAGGGGAGATAAGAAAACGAGAGGAAAGCCAGTAAAGAAAAGGCCCATTAGCCATTGCATACACTGCTGTGATCGGTTTGTTAGTCCAGGCAGTATATCAAGATTTTAATAAACATAAAGCAAGTTCTTACATTCCCGAAGACCCTCAATGAGAGAAAAGTGTTAGTGAATCAGACAGAAGTGGTATTTGCAAATGAATCTGGATGAACAATACAAAGCTATTCAATTTACTGTTCATCTAGTGCACGGGTAGGGAACTCCGGTCCTCGAGAGCCTTATTCCAGTCGGGTTTTCAGGATTTCCCCAATGAATATGCATTGAAAGCAGTGCATGCAAATAGGTCTCATGCATATTCATTGGGGAAATTCTGAAAACCCGACTGTATGGCGGCCCTCGAGGAGGGACTTTGAGACCCCTGGTGTAATCTGACACATCATTTGTCTAGCTCAGTGGTGGGCCAACTCCGGTCCTCAAGGGCTGGAATCCAGTCGGGTTTTCAGGATTTCCCCAATGAATATGCATTGAAAGCAGTGCATGCAAATAGATCTCGTGCATATTCATTGGGGAAATCCTGAAAACCTGACTGGAATACGGCTCTCAAGGATCAGAGTTCCTTACCCCTGATCTAGTGTATCATTCAAAAATAAAATAGCTGTAAGGCTAAAAATTCTTACATCTTTTACAAAACACAATGATTCTGTATATTTGTATGTTCATGAGTAACATGACCATTTATTTTTTTTCCGCCGGAATGGGACAGGACCCCCTTTCCCCCCCCCCCCAGACTCCACCCCCGGTACCTCGAACCCCCCAGTACCTCAGACCATGGATCCCTCTCCCCTGTTACCTTTTCTTAATCCCGGCAGCTGCCTCCTGATGTCTCCTGTACCTTTTTAAAATCCCAGCGGCTGCCTCCTGATGTCTTCCGGCAGCGGCAGAGCGGCGTGCCTGCCTGGTCCCGCGCCGCTCACTGAAAGGCTGCCAAGAACTTGCGGGAACTGACAGCAACCATTCAGTGAGCGGTGCAGGACCAAACAAGCACGCCGCTCTGCCGCTGCCCCACCCATGCTCTGACTTGCTTCTTCCATGTATACACCCCCTTGCACTTATGCGCTATTCTCTGGATTCTATACATTCTACCACAATTGTGCAATTTGAGTATTGAGCCAATTACCACCAATAATTGAGTGCTGATCAGTTATCGGCATTTATTGGCAACAATTTGGATTTGTACATGCATCTTGATAAGCGCTATTTGATAAATATGCATGCAACTCTTTCAGTGCATAACTAAAATGGAAGTGTGACCATGGGAGGAACAAACAGTGAAGGAAGACTCATTTGGAGGAAATTGTGCATCCTGATATGGGGCCAGCCTTTCTTTCACGAATTGTTACGCCCACTCGCAGAGCCAATTGTCACGTTTCAAATAGTGATACATGATATTCTTAGGACGATAGTAGGTATTACATCATCCTGCTCATAGACTCCTGAGGCAAGCCCAGTTGGGGCCGAAACACGGTCGTTTCGAGTCACATCATATCAATAAAAGGCATTTGAGCACCAGAGTTTTCCTTCACTGTTTGTCATGTTCCAAATTTTGGGAAGTAGTCATCTCCTGTTCTAAATAAAATGTAAAATTAATTAATTAATGAAAAATATAAGAATATATAAATGCAGATTGAAGTCCCGAATTCACATCCAGTCAGTTTAAAAAGGCCAGTTGAGTAAAAAAAAAAAAAAATGTGCCTTTAAATGTCTTTTAAAATTATGGAAAGATTCTTCCTTTCTGAACTTTACAGGCAAACTATTCCATAATATTGGAACTACATAAAAAAATGTACAATTTCTAGTTGAGGCAAGATGAGCCTTTAGATTATAGTAATCGCCTAGGCGCATAGAATAAAACTAACCTCCGCCCCCCCTTTTTACTAAACCGCAATAGCGGTTATTAACGCAGGGAGCCGCGCTGAATGCTCCACGCTGCTTCCGACGCTATTAAAGAAAAAAGTTTCAATAAAAGATTGGACTGACGAAGACCCGAGCAGCCAGTAGTATGAAATGCCTGGCTGCACTCTGAAGGGCCGTACAAAAATTTCTTACATATGTAGCCGCTATATAAAGTGTGATAAGGCTTCGGTATTAGTAATTAGTACATTTCACATGTGGAAATTTAGCACGTGGACATTAATTTGGAAAATGAGCTATTTTCCGGCTGCAGCATAAGTACAAGAAACAGGCAGAATTGAGGACTTATGTGAATGAAGGTTCTTGCTAATTCAAGATACACTGTTATGCTCTCAGAGACCTGTGTTTTTCAAGCACATAAGTGTTCGAAATAAACTTCTACAGGTATATGGTTTCTTTCATCGAGCAATAGTGTTCATATATATATATGTGCAAAAATGGTACCACAAGTTCTCATAAAGTGCTACATGCAATAAATAACTAATAAATAAGTTAAAATTCTCACACTTATCTTTTAAGAAGTAACTTGTGACCAAAATTGTTGCTGTATGGCTAAAGTGCGAGAATTTTAACACTTATTTATTAGTTATTTATTGCATGTAGCACTTTATGAGAACTTGTGGTACCATTTTTGCACATATATATATGAACACTATTGCTCGATGAAAGAAACCATATACCTGTAGAAGTTTATTTCGAACACTTATGTGCTTGAAAAACACAGATCTCTGAGAGCATAACAGTGTATCTTGAATTAGCAAGAACCTTCATTCACATAAGTCCTCAATTCTGCCTGTTTGTTGTAACTTTTCAGAGGACTTAGTCCATTACAGTGATTTAAGTGCAGCATAAGTAGCCTTAGTGTGTGGGGAAGACCCGTGTAAGAGGTGCGCTAAAGCCACATGTGCCACGGCTTTAATGAAAGGGGCCCAATGTGCATTTTTTCGGTGCCCAAATGTGGGTGCCATTTAGTGACTCTAGTCCTATACCCCTTAACGACTTGTCCACGATCACAAGAAGCGTCATCGTGGGCGAATGTGTGTACCACATATAAATATGAGAGGATAAATTCGGAATGTTGAGGATTTAGTAGCTCATTTAAAAAAGTGTGGAGCCCAGTGACTAAATTTGTTACTTTGCAATAATGGTCATTTGTTTTTGTTTTTTTTTCTCTTTTTTTAGATACTTTTACACATCCAGGGTGGGAGGGTGGGGGGAGGGAAATGTATTTTGAAGATTAAAATTACTTAATTTAATATTATAATCACATACTATGTCTTATTGTATTAATAATTGGGAGGAGGGAGGGAGAAAATGATTGCTATATGTATTATTTGTATAATATTTTATGTTCACTTGATTGTATTGCACTGTCATAGTTTGAACATCAATAAAGATTAAAAAAAAAAAAAAAAGCATCAGCGGGATTTGAACTTGGCCGCCCTAGTATTTTGCTACAGCAAATGCAGTTTTGAATGGAGCGGAAATCTACCAAATGTGTGGTACCATTTAGACTGACAGGCTCCAGTAACAAAAACCGCAACGACCTGTGAGCGTTTTTGTCACCTTGAAAGCTTCCTCTAACAGCATCTTCCTAATGGAAGTGGCCTACGAGGCTGATGCTTTTCCCCAGATGGCTGTCTCTGTGCTTATCTGACAGCACGCACAAAGGCTGCTTGGGAGGAAATTGATCTTTTACACTGCAGCCTCACAAGAGAATTTACATAGAGTAAACATTTATGCAAATATTGCGGTGAGTAAGGCCTGCTGTTCTTCATGAACGATTTGCACTATGTAATTACATTTTTGTTAAAAAAAAAAAAAAAAAAGGCAAGCATGTAGACCTTAGCTCTCAGTGTATTTTACTGATTTAAAATTCTTGTGGGAAAAGTAATTGTCACGTTGACAACTTGATTGCGGTATTTATTTCCTTCCTCTGACGTCCGACCATTTCATCCAGTGCATTTATCAAAACATTTCCTTTTCATTCAAGGTAATGAATAGAAATCAATTTATATATTTATATTCCTGTAGATGCTATCATTAATAAAAACATTTTAGGCAAGAGTTAGATGGACCCATATCAAACACAAGTCCCTATATTTCCATGCAAATAAAGAATTTAAATAGTGCTCAATTGCAGTGTCGTGGGGGGTGGAGTGCCCTGGGCACCATCTTCAGTGGGGTGCCATTGCCTCTACTCCTCTCTGCACACCTCCAAAAATGTTTGCCGGCGCGAGCAGCAGGTGAGCCTCAGCTCCCTTCTGACATTACTTCCTGGTTGCAGGAGCAGGATGTGATGTCAGAAGGGAGCTGAGGCCGGCGCGAGCAGCAGGTGAGCCTTGGCTTCCTTCTGACATTATTTCCTGGTTGCAGGAGCAGGATGTGATGTCAGAAGGGAGCTGAGGCCGGCGCGAGCAGCAGGTGGAAGATGCTGCTCGCACTGGTGAACATGTAAAGAAGTATATAGGGGGCAAGAGAAGTGCACAGCACAGAGCAGGGGGCATATGGCAAGGTGATGCCAGGCACCAACCTCCTTAGCTACGCCACTGCTCCATTGTTCTCTCTGGAAATAGGAAATGATGGCTGATTTCCTGTCCCAGAGAACCAACCTAGAGGGATAATATGATTTGTCTTACATTTGGAACATACAAACATAAAAATGGACAGCAGATAAAGATCATTCAGCTTGCCTGTCCTAGGGTTACCAGATGTCTGGGAAAACAATGGACATGTCCTCTTTTTAGAGGACTGTCTAGGCTACTGGATGGACTTTTCAAAACACGGCATTTGTCCATGTTTGGGGAAAGCCCCAACGGGCTCCGGCAGAATTGGGAGGGCCTCTGAGCATGTGCGGATGATATCACCGCCCCCCCCCTGCACATGCTCCAGGCCCTCCAGACGTGACTAGAGCTCGCCCTGAAGAAGAGAGGAGACTTGGTGGGGGTGGGGCTTGGGGCAGAATGGGGCAGGGCTGGAGACGGAACAGGGCAGGGTCATGTGTCTTGGGCTTCCCAGAGAAAAATATGGTAACCTTAGCCTGTTCATCTACCAACCCCTGTTAACCCCAAAAATAAGAGCTATCGCAAAAATAAGCCCTGGCATGATTTTTAAAGATGCTCCTAAAATAAGCCCTAGTTAAAATTGACCCCTGAAGGCCCCCCGCCCCATGAATGTCCTTGACACTCCCTGACTCCATCCTTGTTGACACTAGTGCTGCCCGATTCGCCAAAAAAAATGGACTCGTCAATTCAGTGATCCCCACCCCGGTGAGACCTGACATACCTCCGCTCTGAGTCCTCCAAAAACAGCTGCCGTCACTGCTGTTTTTGGAGGCCTCGGAGCAGAGGTATGTCAGTCTCACGGTGGGAGGGTCGGCGGGGTTCTGCTGCACAAGAGGATGGGAGGGAGGGATAGAAAGATGCTGCACATGGGAGTGAAGAGAAAGGAAAGAGGAAGAATTGGGGTGTAAGAGAGGAAGGAAGAGATGATTGTTGTACATGGAAAAAAAATGACATCCCCCAAAAATAAGCCCTAATGCGTTTTTTAGACCCAAAATTAATATAAGACACTGTTTTATTTTCGGGGGAAACACGGAACAAAGCTCTACAATCTTTTCTTCTCCCTCAGAGATCCTAGGGATGAATATTTGTTAGAGTGCATTTGGTTCATAACTGCGCCTTAAAAATTGTAGCGTGTACCAAATTGATTTAACATGCACTGACGAGTTAACCCTTGTTAGGTCAAGTACTACATGCTAGAAAGCTGTTAGTGTGCTTTAAAATTTCTATTAACAATGGATGTGTGAAACAACTCCTCCACCCCCCCCCCCAAAAAAACCCCCCAGAAATCAGAAAAGAAAGCCAATTTGAAACTAAAATATTTGCTCTGTATATATTCCTATGATAACCTCCATACTTGCCCCGTGCTTTATTAAATGCAGAAACAATTCTCATCTCCACCACCTCTAATGGCAGGGTTGTTCCATTCATCCATCATGCTCTCTGTAAAGAAGTATTTCCTTAACTTGACTTCTGAGTCTATCTCCTTTCACTTCTAAACTAAACTAAACTAAACCTTAGGTTTGTATACCGCGCCATCTCCATGGTCATAGAGCTCGTCACGGTTTACAGGGATTGTAATGAGAAAGGAACTCCAGGGAAAGGGTTAGATGAAGATTGGAGGAAAGAAGAGTGTTAGAGAGCTAGGATGTCAGATGAGGAGGGAGTGGTTAAATTTTTGAGAAAAGCCAGGTTTTCAGATGTTTACGGAAGGATTGGAGAGCACTCAGGTTCCGAAGAGGGGAGGTAAGGTTGTTCCAGAGCTCGGTGAATCTGAAGAGGAGGGAAGTCCCCAGTTTTCCTGGGTGGGAAATGCTTTTTAATGAGGGGAAGGATAGTTTCGATTTTTGGGTAGGTCTGGTGGTACTAAGATTCGAGGAATTCCAGGACAGTGGGATTAATGGAGGAAGGATGCCAGAGGTTTCCTTGAACTGAAAGATGCCCACTTGATGTAGGGTTACCAGATTTTATTTTAGTAAGATCCGGACCCCTAGACCCACATTCGTTGTCTAATACCAGCTCTGGTAGGGTACACATTTCAAATCTGACATGCTGTAGTTACAAAATAGAAAATCAAATTATTTTTCTACTTTTTGTTGTCTGGTCATTTTATTATTCAAATCATGTTGGTCTCGGGCTCTGATTTCTGTTTATCTTATGTTAACTCACTCGCCAGGGTCTACTGCTCATTTGACATTTTCTTATTTCTCCATGCTCACTGTACATCTTCCATCTCTGTACCTTCCTTTCTCTCTCCTCCTCCCAGCAGGTTCAGCAACTCCCCCCCCCCACCTCAAGGGTCCAACATCCTCTCTCCCTTCCCTTCCAGCTCCAGCCTCCAGTCCATTGTCTCTCTCTCCCTTCCCTCCAGCACCCCATCCACCCCAAGTGGCCAGAAGTCTCCCTTTTCTTCCCTGTAGCCCACTCCTACCTTACATGGCCAGCACCCTCTCTCCCTTCCCTTTCCTACAGCCCACCTCACCCCATGGTATAGCATCTGTCTCCTTCCCTTCTCTCCCCCTTTGACCTAGCATCTTTCTATTCTCCTTCCCTTCTCTTCTCCTACATGCTCTGGCATTAGTTGATGAAAGGGGGCGGATTGCCCAGGGTGCCATCTTCACGGGGGACGCCAACACTGGCGCATCTACTCCTATCTTCCCCCCCTGCATACCACTTTAAATGTTTGCCGGTGCAAACTGCATCTTCCACACCAACTTTGGCTCACTTCTGACCTCACTTCCAGGACAAGGGGCCAGGATGTGACATCAGAAGGGAGCCGAGGCCTGCACGAGCAGCCGGTGGAAGATGCTGTTCATGCCATCGAGGATGTCAAGAGGCAGGCAGGGTGGGGCCCAAGCGGCAGGGAAGAGTGAGAGGTGCATGGCAGATGCCTCTCTCCTAATTGGCAGCAGTCTTCTCAACTCACTGCTCTGCCGGCATCAGGCCTTCCTCTCTACTGGCCCCGTCTCCTTCCTGTTTCTGCAAAGACAGGACTCGGCAGAGAAGAAGGTTGAAGCCAGGTGAAGGAGTGGAAGTTTGGACACTGACGCCCACCCTGGGTGCACCCCTTTATGGTCTGCACCCAGGGCAGTTTGTACAGGTTTTGAAAATTATTGAGCTCAGGGCGTGTCTGGAGGGCATATTGCACATGTGCAGACGTGACATGAAGATGTCACACGCATGCTCTCCAGATGTGGCCCTGAAGAGACGAGGTTTGTATGGGGTTGGGGTAGGAGGGCGGAGTGGGGTGGGGCAGTGGAAGGAACAGGGCAGGAGTGGGGGCTGAATGAGGCAGGGCCACCCATCCTCTTTTTTTTTTTTTTAGATAACATCTGGTAACCCTACCTGTGGGGAGAAAGTCCTAACATGGTTTGCAGCAGAGCAAACAGAAAAGAGGTGATAGAGGGAATTCAAGGGGGGGGGGGGGTCAAAGTGAAAAAGATCTAAGGACTATTTTTACAAGGGGATCACTACTATTTATCACTTATATAGCACTGAAAGGCATACGCAGCGCTGTACATTTTTACATTTAGACGGTCCCTGCTCTGAAGAGCTTACAATCTAACTTGGACAGAAAGTGACATAAGGTTGGGGATGCAGAACCTAAGGCCAAAGAAGTTAAGAGTTGAAAGCACTCTCAAAGAGGTGGGCTGACATTTATAGACGGTCCCTGCTCTGAAGAGCTTACAATCTGTGGGCTGACATTTATAGACGGTCCCTGCTCTGAAGAGCTTACAATCTAACTTGGACAAACAGACATGACATATAGGGTTGGGGGATACAGAACCCAAGATGAGAGGAGTTAGGAGTCGAAGAGGACAGAGATGGAGAGTGTGAGAACACCTGAGAGGTAAAGCCATAACGAACCAAATGTGATTGATGGTTAAAGAGGAAAAAAAACCCAAATCTTTACAACTGATGACTGCCAACGCTGGAGGAAATTGTAAATAGTTGATTTTGAAGCCTACAATCAAGTTAAATTAAAAGTTGTTGTTTTCAGTGAGATTCCACTTTACATTAGACAACAAGGAGATTTGAATAGTTTTAAGAAACTATTGAAACTACTAGTATTTTAGTCTGTTAAATTAACGGGTGCTAGAATATGTCTGTCTGTCTTTCTTTATTTCTGTCTCTCTCTCCATCCCGCTGTCTTTCTTTCTGTCTGTCTCTCTCCCTGGCCCCCTTTGTCTGTCTGTCTGTCTCTCCCTGCAGCAGCATTTCTCTCCTCCCCCCCCCTCCACTTCCCTGTGCAGAAGCCACAGCAGCATTCCCTCCCCCTCCATTTCCCTCCCCCACACCACTTCCCTATGCAGCAGCAGCGTTTCCCCTACCCCCCCTTTCCCTTCTCGCGGTCTAGCCAGCTTCTTTAGTCCCTTGCCGCCGTCATCAGGGACATGCCAGAGTAAATCAGGGCAGTAGAAGGCCCCGAAGCAGCGTGTGTAGAGTTCTGCAGGCTGCTGGAGTCGGCAGGTTTGGAGTCGGGACCACGGGAAGGCGGGGGGCGGCAAGGGACTAAGTGAGCCGGTCAGACGTCGGGAGAACTGACGTACCGACCCTATGGAGAGCAGGGCGTCCAGCGCTGGCAGCCAGTCCTGCGAGTGTAGGTAGGGGCTGGAGACTCGCACATGCGCTCTTCTGCGGCCAAGTACCTACAGAACATGGAACAGGGAAAACGGAACACGCAAGTAGGAGTGCGCATGCGCAGCTAGGGTTTTATTATATAGGATACCTTTTTTTGGTAAAATGAAAGATGAGTGTTGAACACTTATATTTTTATTTTGGAGCTGAATGATGTGCTTCTGAGGAGGCTCTTGTAATTGTTTGTTATTTATGCATGTTTCTTATGATATGTGTGTACTTTTGTGACCCATTTTGTTAAAGGTGGGCTATAAATAAATAAACTATCACAATGGCTTGATTGTCCTATACTTGGCTCACGTTTGCTATACTTTGATTTCTAGAGTGGCGCAGTGGTTAAAGCTCCAGTCTCCGCACCCTGGGGTTGTGGGTTCAAACCCACATGGTTCCTTGTGACCCTGGGCAAGTTACTTAATCCTCCCATTGCCCCAGATACATTAGATAGATTGTGATCCCCTCCCCCCAGGACCGACAGGGAAAAATGCTTAAGTACCTGAATAAATTCATGTAAACCATTCTGAGCTCCCCTGGAAGATCAGTATAGAACAATGAGTAAATAGTGTGAAAAGTTACCGCCTCTGATAACCAGAGCTGGTATTGTGATGTCATAATGCCTTCTTCCACCAATGCCTAAGAGCCAACCTCATCAGTGATGTCACAATGTCTGGATTGTCCTTTACTTGACTCACGTTTGCTATACTTTCATTTCTAGCGTGGGTTTAAAACAGTGCTTTTTTGAATTTATGCACTATCTTATTAAAGATTTTTGATATTTATGACGTTTATACTAAAGAGTTTTGATATTCATGACGTTTAGAATTACACACCTATTTTAATGGATGTTAATAACCTATAAAAAATTTTAAAGAACAAATTCATAAAAAAAGTTTAAAAAAAATATAAAATTATTTAGTGCGGTTAGCACATGCCAGTTGCCAATGATTGAGACTTTGACCGAAGAATGGCTCTAGCAAATTTTGCTGGTTGACTCGGTCTCTGAGGCATGGCATAACATACAGTTTGTATGTCCATCACAACGGTGTGTGCTTACTATTTTCACGATTTTGATTGATACTTCCTTAGTATTTGTATTTTGGTTGTGGTTCCCAAACCGTCCTGGGGGACCCCCAGCCAGTCAGGTTTTCAAGATATCCCTAATGAATATGCATGAGAGAGATTTGCATATAATGGAAGTGACAGGTATGCAAATCTCTCTCATGCATATTCATTAGGGATATCTTGAAAACCTGACTGGCTGGGGGGTCCCCCAGGACAGGTTTGGGAACCACTGATCTAGACTGTTCTGAGCTCTCCTGGGTGATGTGGTCGTGTTTTCTTAGTGAATAGATTAGCCTTAGGGCTGTGTTTTGTACTGTTTGTAGTTTTATCATTGTTGTGGGGCAGGGGAGATATAGGATGTTGCAGTAGTCAAGGAGACCTAGGACTAGGGACTGGACCATGAGAATTTTCGAACTTGCCTTAAGTTTCTCATGGCCGCAAATGATTTCTGTATTGTTTTGTTGATTTGTGGTTGCATGGTGCAGCATCTGTCTTGTCATTCCCAGAAGTTTTAGAGTGGGTTGAATGAGGTATGACGTGATTGAGTTTATTACTAGGTTTATTATGGTTGGGGTTTTATTTTTTTTTCGAGAAGTATGAATTTTGTTTTGTCTGGGTTCAGTTTTAGTTTGTGGTCTTTCATCCATGTTGCCACTGTTTCTAGAGTTCTGTGTAGTGTCTGTCATGCGTAGCTATCGGAGGTTAAGCTTATTTTGTCTAGGCAGGTGCCGAGGGATTCAATTTAGAGATTGAAGAGTGTTGGGGATAAGGGCGACCCTTGGGGTACGCCGCAGGGGTTGGACCATGGTTCTAATTTTTCATTGTCTTTAATCTGTAGGTCCTGAATTGTAGGAATCCTTGAAACCATGTGTGTACTTTGCCTGTGATTCATATTGTATCTAATATTTGTAGCAGGATGTCATGGTGTACCAGGTCAAATGCTGTGGTGAGATCTAGTTGAATAATCAGCATTTTTTTGCCTGTGCTGAGGTGTCTAGCTGTGTCCAGAAGGGAGCCTAGTAGTGTCTCAGTGCTGAAGTTGGTTCTGAATCCAGATTGTGTAGGGTGGAGCAAATTGTGGTTTTCTAAGTAGTTGATGAGGAGTTTAGCTACGAGACCTTCCATTATCTTGACATATAGTGGAATTGAGGCTATGGATCTGTAGTTGGATGGTTGATTTGTTGCTCCTTTTGGGTCTTAAGATTGGGTCGGCGGGTCGGCTTGGGGGCAGGCAGACTTCAGTGCGGGTCAGCTTCGGGGGAGGGAGGGAGGGGTGGGACAAAGGTTGGAAGACAGTGAGGGGGAGGGGGCACAAACTCGGGACACAAAAGGAAGGGAGGGAGGAAGGGGGCACTAACTTGGGACATAGGAAGGAGGGAGGGAATAGAAAGGGACAATTGTTGTACCTGAGTGTGTGAGTGAGAGGGAAAGAGATGGTGCACATGGGGAAAAGAAGAGGGAAATTGGGCATGGAGAGGAGTGAGGTAGAGATGCATGGGGAATAGAAGGTTGAGAGAGAGAAATGTTGGATATGGTGAAGGAGAGGAAACAGAGGGATAGATTGAAGGGGATGCAAGGGGGAGGAATGTTGGGCATAGTGATGGAGGGAGAGATGTGGCATGGTGTTGGAGAGGGGTGATAGAAGGAGAAAAGGGCATGGGGCTGGTGGGCAGTGGTGAAAAATGATCTGGGGGATGAGAGAGGAAGAAAAGTTGGACTCATGGAGTGAGAGAGAGATATTGGTTGGGGAATGGAATGAGGTCTGGAGGAGAGGAAGCATGCAGGAGAAAGAAAGAAAGATTGGATGCAAAGTCAGAAGGAAGTGCAACTAGCGACTCATGAAATCACAGACAACGAAGGTAGGAAAAATGATTTTATTTTCAATTTAGTGATCAACATGTGGCAGTTTTGAGCATTTATATCTTCTGTCTATATTTTGCACTATATTTGTCTATTTCTCTAGTTGTTACTGAGGTGACATTGCATATTTTAAAATCATCTGCCTTAACTTCTTTGGAAACCCCCCCCCCCCCAATATAAATGATAATCAGCATTTTCTCTGCGTACAGTGTGCTTTGTGTTTTTATAATTATGTGGTTACCATTATGGATTAAGATTATATTTTGTGTATATGAAAAATAGATGGAAGAAATTGCATTACAATAAGTATTATTATTATGGGGTGGAGTCAGGGGCGGGTCTTGGGCGGGGGTACTCAGTTGGTATTTGGTAGGCTTAAGGAGTACTTGGCTTGAAAAGGTTGAGAAACACTGGTCTAGTATACCTGGGGCATTAAGTGA
Organism: Geotrypetes seraphini; assembly: GCF_902459505.1. Lineage (NCBI taxonomy): Eukaryota > Metazoa > Chordata > Amphibia > Gymnophiona > Dermophiidae > Geotrypetes > Geotrypetes seraphini. The sequence continues at coordinate 19,700,729 of NC_047085.1, forward strand.
CTTGCTCAGTGTCACAAGGAGCAGCGTGGATTTGAACCCATAACCTCAGGGTGCTGAGACTGTAGCTTTAACCACTGCACCAAATCTTTCTTTTTAGCCTACCTGGCCATACTCTTGAGAGAAGCCTGTTCTACTAGTCTGTTATGTGGGAGCGTTTGGAAAGAGGAAAGAATATTATTTATATGATTAAGAGCTTTTTCCCCTGAAGTAGCCTTGTGAGGCGAAACAGAAGTGCTTTCTATCGGGAAGTGGAACATTGGATAAAAGATAATTGCTGCTATTTGAGATACATTTTTTCAAGTTTCCACATTCTTTTCCACATTATTGAAATTTTCATATTTGCACCAGGATGTTGCCACTATAACCAGTTTTAGGCAGATTGGGTTTCTTGCTCATTATGATGAACAAGACAAAAATAAATTTTGAAAAATAAGTTTTTGAATGGAATGAAAGTGCATTTACATATTTATGTACAGAGATTTTTTTTCAAACCAGTGATGATAAAGGTGGCTTAGGGCAGTGTTCTTCAACCACTGGTCCGTGGACCAGTGCCGGTCCACAGAAATTTCCTGCTGGTCCACTGGGCAAGCAAGTGCGTCAGGCCCAAAACAGTGTTATTCAACTGCCGGTCCACGGTGCGATCGATGCGGCGTTATCATTGAGCCAGCTCCCTCTTCCTCACTGATGCAGTGCACAAAGCCACGGGCAGTGGCTCCTACGCACGTCCTGCGCCTGAACCGGAAGCCTTCTCTCTGACGTTGCAACGTCAGAGGGAAGGCTTCCAGATGAGGCACGGGACGTGCAAGGAGCCACTGCCCGTGGCTTTGTGCACTGCATCAGTGAGGAAGAGGGAGCTGGCCTGAAGATAACACCGGGGACGGCATAAAATGGCCAGGCGGGAGCAGGCCAGAAGGTAAGGCATAGCATGGAGGGAGGGAGACAACAAAGGTAGGGGGAATTATTTTATTTTTTAATTTTGGGATTGAATTATGTCAATTTTGAGAATTTACATCTGCTGTCAATGTGCTTTGTGTAGTTTAATTTTGTGGTTAACCATTATGTGTTGTTAATAAGATTATATTGTGTATCTGTAAAAAAGAATGGAAAAAACAGTGTTACAATTAGTACTATTATGGGGGCGGAGTCTGGGTGGAGATTGGGTAGAGATGGGCGGGGTCTGACCCACAACTTAGCCCAGTGTTCTTCAACCGCTGGTCCACGGACCGATGCCAGTCCACAGAATAATTATTTTATTTCTGCCTGTCCATAGGTGTATAAAGGTTGAAAAACACTGGCTTAGGGCACTTGTATAGTCTCAGCTGCCTGTGTATGAGGTTTGTTTTTCTCCGTTTTTGTATTTATCATTTTTTGTCCGTTTTGTTTTTTGATTTGGTATGAATGAAGCTAAACTAACTACACAGTACTTTTTTTTGACATAGTCACCCACCTTCCTTGAATACACCGCAAACCTGTAGCTTTCAGTGCATGATATTGTCACAAAACATAAGGGGTGGAGCAAAACACATCCAATGCAATTCAGGCACCTCGTTCATTGTTTTCTCATTCTTTTTTCCCCGTTTTTTTAGAAGCTCCTTTTAAAAGAAAGTACCGTAGTCTGTGCAGTGATTTATTTCAGTGCATGAACAGAGCATTCATCATCACACCAGGTATGCATCTGTGATGTCACAAAGACGGATGGACAGATGGTCTGTTGAACGGAGAACACTCCGACAGGAGAATTTTTAAAAGTGTCGTTAGCTTTGCATTGGTCGTACTTGCTTATTCTTATCCATACAGAGACTGATTGATGACATCTCATACTTTTGAATTTAAAAAAATCATGATAAAATACCTTTATAGTATTTTATTTTTTGTTTCCGTCAGTCCTCTGAAGATTAATTGCTATAAATATGGAAAATTAGACTCTGACTGGCACATAAGTGAATTAAAGCTTAATGATGAATGGTAGATGTTCCAAGCCTACAGTGCATAGATGGAAGCATGGAAAATTGGGCCTGTGTCATTGAGAGGTCATCTTATTGTCTTTCAAGGACATCCAATGCATTGGAAAGTTCTATATTTGGAATCTGTGTTGATTTTTTAGGAAGCAAGTTATATGAAAGATGTTTCATGCAGCAGCACTGTTTTACATTTAAAAAAGGCCTCATAAAATTACCCTATGGAGTTGTGAGTAAAAAGTATGAGCTATGATTTAAAAAAAAAAAAAATAGTGTGTAGTCGTATGCAACCCGTATGTAGACATGGGGTGACATACGATTAAGTTACAAGGAAATATTTTTATAAAATATAGGAGGAAATATTTTATTTTTCACTCAAAGAATAGTTAAACTTTGGATCTCGTTGCCTGAGGATGAGGTAACAGTGGTTAGCATAGCGGGGTTTTAAAAAGGTTTGGACAAATTTCTGGAGGAAAAGTCCATAGTCTGCCTTAGAGATTGGCATAGGGAAATCCACTGCTTGGCCTGGGATTAGTAACATGGAATATTGCTACTATTTCAGATTTTACTTGTGACCTGGATTGGCCACCGTGGAAACAGGAAACTAAGCTAGAAGGATCATTGGTCTGAATCAGTATGACTATTCTTATGTTCATATGAAGAGGATTTTGAGTGGAACATGAGTGCAATCAGAAAGGAAATGTGTTGTGTAGAAAATAAAAACCTATGCACATTTATCACCTGTGAATGTTTATATCAGCTCTTGAGCAAGCGCAAAGCTGCATGGCTATATACTTCCCCCTTCCCATTCGCGGTTTCTGCACTCGCGGTTTCATATAATCGTGACTTTTTTCTGGGGAGGGGCAAACTAAAAAAAACAGTCTTCATGTACAAAAAATCCATCTTTTTTTCCTCCCTGCCTCCTTCCCGGCCTTACCTGGTGGTCTAGAGGGATTTCGGGGCAGGAGTGATCTTCCTACGCTCCTGCCCCGTGCAGATCGCCATGAGGAAATGGCTGCTGGGAGTTCCCGTAGTCTCTAGACTACATCAGGAACTCCCTACAGCCATTTTCTGCACGGGGCAGGAGCATAGGAAGATCGCTCCTGCCCTGAAAGCCCTCTAGACCACCAGGTAAGGCAGGGAGGTGGGGGTGGGTCAGAGCCGGATAATCACGGTTTTTCAGCATTCGCGGTCCGGCTCTGCCCGTATCCCCCGCGAATGACTTCCGACGCAGGTGGGGATCATGAGAGGAGCCGCTGCCGCATCTTTCAACTAAAAAATACAATACGGCAAGGTGAGCAGGGAGCAGGCCAGACCGAAGCTTCGACTTGAACTGCCAGTTGGCCGGCTCCCTTGCCGGAGTTATTTTTCAGTTTAAAGGTGCCGCCACAGCTCCTGTCATGAGCTGCACCTGCTTCAGAGAAGACTTCAAATGCAGGCGGGGATCATTAGAGGAGCCGCCGCGGCTCCTTTAAACTGAAAAATAACTCCGGCAAGGGAGTCGGCCAGATCACCACGGCCAGATCCCCCCCTCCCGCCCTCTCTGTCTGCCGAAAAAAAACAAACAAAAAAAACATTATACAAGCGAAACTCGAGCCGAGGGGGTAGCCCGAAATAGTTATAAAGTCATATGTTGTCTATCCGGGGTTACATGTTTTCCCAGGTGCAATATCTGATAGTTTGCTTTATTTTTGGATCTATCTTTTGATATATTTAAACCAGCCAACTTAATTAGTTTCAAGTTTATTAAAACTTTGATTTACCACCTTATCAATTTATTTCCAAACAAATAATACAAATTAACATAACTTTAACAAAAAACATACTCGACAAAACAATAACATACTAGACTAGACAAGTGGAAAAAAAAGGGTAGAACTACAGTGGTTAAAGAAAAGTAAGATATAAAGGTATAAACATTAGGAAGGGATTAAACACATAAGTCCAATACAAGAGGACTCATAAAAAATAAAGAAATTTTTAAAATCCTTAAAAGGACATTTATACTTGAAAGGCATCTTTAAAAAGGAATGTTTGCTAATCTAAAAAAAATCATTAGAGCAAAAGAAATATGACATTTTAAACCGGTGATAGTTCACTTTAAGTCCTTCTGTTTTGGATATATTCCATTTTCGGTCGGATGTGAACACTTGAGGCTCTTTGGTCATTATTTGAAAAGGATTCCCTGTATTTTTGGAGGTATTGTTGATTTGGGATTTTAACACTACATTTGAGACGAGAGGAGCTGATGATAGATCAACTGCTGGTTATTTTGGATAAGTTAATGTTATTATAAGAATTTAAAGTATTTTAGTGGTTATTGGCAGTTTTGGGACCATGTGAGTGCTATAATAATATAAAATTGATTTCTAGACCACATAATATCACAGTTTTACAAAAGCCTAAAATGAAATACAGCAACTAGAAAAATAAGATGAAAATTAATTGTCAGGTTTTCCAGTGTCTCCTAAATTCTAAATAAGAAAATGAAAATCCTTGTCACAAATTGCAGCCTGATATGAAAGCATACGTTCATGGTATCTTTTAAACTTGCAACGCTTCACCGATGGATAAACAAATAAAGCATGGGTTTTGCGAGAATATTTTTGAGTGGAAGCTGAGAATAGGTCAATCAAGTACAATAGAGCTTATAGAATTTCAAGTCAAAGTACCACATTCTGAAGAGTATCATAATCATTTATGCTCGAATCCTCCTACCATCCCCTTAAATCAATTATCCACAGAAGTGCTGGAACTTATTGCAAAAACAATTGCCAAAATAATTGAAAGTGTATAGGACAACAACACAACATCCTCTGGCAACGCGTTCCAGAGCTTAACTATTCTCTGAGTGTGAAAAAAATATTTCCTCCTATTGGTATTAAAAGTATTTCCCTGTAACTTCTTCGAGTGTCTCCTACTCTTTGTAAATCTTAATGCAGTAAAATATCGATCCACTTGTACTGGAACACTTTGCTGTTGTAACCAGTCCAAATATGGCATCCATGTTATGGGTTTTCTCTACAAGCTTTTAAAATGAAACTGTGACCATCTATCCCCTCTTCGCTGGCTGCTAGGTTGGCTTCCCATCCATTTCAGTTTTATTCATTCAATTTTTAGGAAGACGGTTTAGTCAAAACACAGACTGTGTTGGGTCCTTATATTTTATTTTATTTTTATTCTTTATTCATTTTCAATAAGTGCAATACAAATTAAATACATTTTATATTTAAGACATCACTTAATACTCTTTCAAGAAACAAATCAATCTATATCCCTCCCCCCACCCTATCCCATAACTATTATAAATTTTTAATTTAATAATCAAATCTTCAAAAAGCTCATTATGATATACATTTCATATCCATAAGAGATAATAAGCACTAATAAATATTTTATTGCATATGTGGATTCCATTGATGTTGCTCATCCTACTGACTGAAGAAAATCTTGCATCATGGACATTATTTCCGCAGTCCTCCTTTGTTGTTTTTTGGCTGCTACCTTCTTATTGCGGAATGGTTGGGTTCTCTCTTTGCTTCTTGACTTTGTCTTCCCATCCATTTCAACATTTAGTTCAAGTTACTCTTACCTTATAGCTCCTCATTACCAACCTTCTCTTTCTATCCACCCCTCTGTTTTTAGTATTTATTTTTCCAACTTGACATTTTGTTAAATTTCTCTTATCTATTGGTTTACAGGAAAAAGAATCTCGTATGTCTGAGTTAAGAATTCAGTAATCCATACAGTTCTTATCAGCTTAGGTGTCGTAAACAATGTGCTCAAAGTTCGACAGAATATGAGAGATCATTCTCTTATTACGGAAAAAAATATTAAAGCAATCTCCTTGTGCTAAAGGACGTTCCCATAATATATTTAAAAAGGTACTTTGATCGTTCATGCTTCTGAAGCACTAATTTGACAGTATTTTTATGGTGTGTGATATAAACAATTCATTAACTTGACGTGAATTAGCCCAGAAATAGAATGCGACGGCAGATAATAACCACAGGGACCATCAAGACTGCCTGTTTTCTTTTCCTGCAACAATACCACAGATAATGTCTAACGTTGATTTCAGGCAGATTTTCTAACTTTTGGCACCTGATTGGTGCCCATGGAGGCCATTTTAGAATCCTATGTGTACGAACACACTACTCTCCCTCCCCCTCCCTCCGGAAACTTGGAGAAATGAAGAAAGGGATTATTATTTAACTGGAATAAACTTTCAGAACAGCAGAAGTTACAAACAGTAATATGATCCATTAGTCGGTAACCAAGCAACTGCTGTATTCAAACTAGAGGGAAATTGAGGGGGAGGGACATGCAGATTGCTGAATTTCACTGATGGCTAAAAATTACACATCAACATTCGTAGTACAGAGAATTGAATTAATATCAACTACACTTAAAATTTAACTAATCGTGCTCGGTGTGTGTATTGTTTTCACGCCCTGCAGACCACATCTGTACCCATACCTCATACAAATCGATGTTTTGAATTGTTAGGGCATAGTGATTGTACAGCACAAGTAATTTATGCCATTATATGCTCGTGCGGACTGGTCTATATTGGGCAGATTCGACGAGTGGTAAAAATAAGAACAGCGGAACATCTAAGTTGTTTGAGAACCAGGAAGGAGGAGGCGTCGTTTGTTAAGCGCTGGTATGCCAAACATCATCGATTAGCAGGTCTGAAATGTGTAGTGTTGAAACAATTTCATGCACTGCGGGGGGGGGGGGGGGGTAACATATCACGCCAGTCGGTATTTCCAATGGGGCTTAATAAAGAGATAGGGCTCCTTTTACTAAGGTGCACTAGCGTTTTAGCGCACGCACGAAATTACCATGCGCTACACCATGCGGTATGTTTCTAGAATAACGCTAACTCAATGCTGGCGTTAAGGTCTAGCGCGTGTGGCAATTTAGCACGCGCTATTCCGCGCATTGAGGCCCTAACGCACCTTAGTAAAAGGAGCTCATAGAATGGCCCATAGGATAGGAGTGGGGTTTAGCCAATCAGTTTGTAATACATCAGCAGCGATACGTCACTTAAGGAGTAGTGCGGAATACCGCACAGCATTTCTGCTGGTGGCGTCTCTTGGCAGTTGATTGTCAGCGGGTTCTGGATGTGTCGCCAGTTCAATGTGGAGACTTTAAGATTAATTATGTTGAAGTTGAGCAATACTTAATTATGTTGAAGTTGAGCAATACAGCGCTGTTTTTTTTTTTTTTCTTCCTCCTGAAGAAGAAAAGATCAAGTGAAACATGGATCGTGTTGAGGAAGACTGAAGATCATGTGTGTGGCCTATCACTTCAATCAATAGTTGGCTAACTATTTAAATCCCTTGGAGAGAGTGTTTGACCTTGAAGAAATGGAAATATATCAAAAATGCTTTTAATAAATGGACATCAGTATGAGCTCTCGGAATACAAACGGGAGATTATGAGCTCGGGCAGTAACTCGTAGGTGACCAGCACCAGACATAAGTCTAAATGAGAACTGCCCCATACATCATTTAGTCCTGATAAGTGTAAACAATCCAATTCAAATCTCATTTAAATCAAGATCAAACGATCGCACCAGGGAGAAAAGAAAAATAAAGTAAAAAGTGAAAGGTAAAATAAAAAATGAAAAATTAAACAAGTATGTGAATGTAAGAAATAAACTCCCAAGAATCGTCAGAGTATCAGAATTAATAATTGAAGTGTAAAGTGCTCATGAAAATTTCATTCTAAGATTGACATACTCCACTGCATCCCCTTAAAATGTCATGATATTGCTTAATTATCACTAAAGTGCATTAAAGTGTTTGAAAAGTTCATGAAGAAAGTTGAAAAGTTCATATTGAAACCCACAGGTTGAAAAAGTTCATAGAAAAATAGATGTCCAAAACCACAAATTCAATCAAGAAAAAATAGTAATAAATATCCTATATAAAGTTCATGTTTCCTCATAACACTTAATTCATGGAAAAATTCATCCAGAACTGTTGTTCACAGAGGAGTACTTAGCTGAATCTTGTTGTAGAGATATACTGCCACTCAAGGAATAAAATCACCACTCGACAGAGCTCCGTTTCGCCACCTTCGTCAGGAGTGGAGATTGCCTAAAATAATTGAACAAGGCGACAGAGGCTTCTCGAACTGTCTTCCGGAGCGTAGAACAATCAAACAATCGCTTCGGAATAACTTGTTGGATGGATTTTAACTTGATTTATTTGAGATTTTGGTATGGCTGGACATTGTATAGATGGTTTTTGTTTTCGAATTTAATGGACTTTTTTTGTAAGATCACATGACACGGGAAGCACAGAGCACGTTGAAGAGCAGGAGTAATGTTAGCTCCAATGCTCATTCAATTCCTATGAGTATCGGAGCATTTACCTCATCAGCCCGCAGTAAGAAACTCTTCCATTGTTTAATAAAACACAGAGTATGTTCTTACCTGATAATTTTCTTTCCATTAGTCCTTCACACTATAGCAGAACTTGTGGGTAGTTGGGCAGCTGCAAGATAAGTAACATCTTTTTTTCTTGTTTATTAGTTATTTTATGATGCATAGACTTATTAAGATCCCCTACCTGCTTAACCTGCTGTGGATCAATATGGTGGGTATAAGGAAGGCAGGGAGGGGTTATGATGTCATAAAGCTAGAGCTGGTGGAGTCTGCTGCTCCTATACCATCACTTGTTTGCTTTTCACTGAGCACTTAGTTTTATTTAAGTGTGTTTGATATTAATTCAATTCTCTGTACTACTACTAATAATAATAATAATAACTTTATTCTTCTATACCGCCACAATTTTGCGACTTCTAAGCGGTTTATATTCAAGAGAGCTGGACATTCAGCGAGTTACAATATGCAGATAGTCAGAGGAAATATAGAGAACAGAAACTTTAAGAAAGCGGAAATGTAAACTGTACAGTTTGCTAAGTGAATATATAAAAATATACAGTTTGCTAAGATATTTCCGAGAGGACCTGTTAGGAAAAGGTTGCGAATTACAAAAAAATACAGCGACAATTACAAATATACAGCGAAAATTTCAATATACAGCGAAATTCCGAGAGGGCCTGTTAGGAAAAGGTTGCGAATTACAAAAAAATACAGCGAAAATTACAAATATACAGCGAAAATTTCAATATACAGCGAAATTCCGAGAGGGCCTGTTAGGAAAAGGTCGCGAATTACAAAAAAATACAGCGACAATTACAATATACAGCGAAAATTACAGTATACAGTTCGTTAAGGATTTTCAGTGGGGATATATTAGAAGACAGGTCCTGAATTTCAAAATACGATTTGATTAGGATTTAGAGGGGGCATATTTGGAATGAGAAAAAGAAAAAAAAGAAAAAAGTTCTTCATCCAACTGTTTGGTGAAGATTCTGTTTAAGTGAGATATCTGTCGAATAAGTTTTTATGAGTTTTCTAAAAGCGTTGTAGGTCAGTCTAGCTTTGTTGATTGAAGTTTAAGGGCTCCTTTTACATTTTTAGCGTGCGCTAACCCCTGCACTAGCTGAAAAACTATCCCCTGCTCAAAAGGAGGCGGTAGCGGCTATTGCGGACGGCAAACGAGCTTGCGCTATTACGCGCATTATACCACTAACGCGGCTTCGTAAAAGGAGCCCTAAGTGAGGATTGAAATATTTGATTATTACACTCCCATTTTTTGGATTAAGAGTATAAATTACACATTACACAGATAAATAATGATATAACTTTAATGCTGAAAGTGAGTGATAAATATTTTGGAACATACTGTACAGTATAAGGAATGAGAAAGTGGCAGAATTGTGTTTACTGGGAAGAGAAGATCTATACCGCAACCAAAAAGTGTAGTTCACTCCACATCAGTCTTTTGGTAGCCTTGATCCCAATTTGTGTGTCTGCGGAAAGTATCTGACCCCTGCACGGGACAATAACGTCTATGTTGCACCTTCACGCTAAACACAAGTTTTGCAAACCTATTTTGAGTTGCAATCTACAGATTGGAAAACTGCCCTAGATCCTGAATTCAGAATGAATTAATGTAGTGTGACAGGGACGACTTTGCACACGTTGTCTCTAATTTTCCTGCCTGATTTCTTGGGGCTTTCAGCTAAGAGGGGATGGGTCCTTCTAGCTGGGGAAGCTGAAAGGCAGATTATGAGCTCAGCTAGCTAGACCCGCAGAGAGTGAAAGGGAAAGAAGAATTACACTTCCCCCTTCGAATTTGCGGGGGTTAGGGGCAGAGCCGGCCCGCGAATATGGAAAAACTGCGAATAATATTCGGGCCGGTTCTGCCCTTATCCCTGGCTTCCCACGGCTATTTTTAGCCCTGTAAGCCCCCCCCTTAAGCCTTACCTGGTGGTCTAGCGGGTTTTCAGGCAGGAGCGATCTTCCCACGCTCCTCCCCCGTGCAGATCGCTCACAGGAAATGGCTGCCTTGAGCTCCCGTAGTCTCTCGAGCCATTTCCTGTGAGCGATCTGCACGGGGCAGGAGCGTGGGAAGATCGCTCCTGCCTGAAAACCCGCTAGACTATCAGGTAAGGCTAAAGGAGGTGGGGGGGGGGGCTTACAGGGCTAAAAAAAAAGCCTGAAATTAAAATTTTTTGGTCAAAAATCACAAATAACCAAATCATAGAAACATAGAACATGACGGCAGAAAAGGGCCACGGCCCATCTAGTCTGCCCACACTAATGGCCCACCCCCTAACTACCTCCATGATACGTCGATACGGAGGGGGAAGTGAGTTTCCATGGAATTTGCATAAAAGTTGACTAGTAATATAATGCATATAGGTAAAAATAATGAAAGTTCTATGCATATAACTTTAAGGCCTCCTTTTACAAAAGGTGCGCTAGCGGTTTTAGTGCACATGCTAGACACCAACGCCTCCATAGAGCTGGTATTAGTATTTTCCGTGTAGCGCGGGGTTAGCGCACCTTCGTAAAAGGAACCCTAATATGAACAAATTGACTCTTAAGGGCTCCTTTTACGAAGCTGGCATTAGTTTTCTCACGTAGCACGGGGGGGGGGGGGCAGTGCGCGCTAATCTGCACCGCGTGCTAAAAACGCTGGCGCAGCTTCGTAAAAGGAGCCCTAAATTTAATCTTCAGGCTGAATTTCTAAATGGACCACCAGAATGCCTGTCCCATATCAGTCGTCCCCTAGGAAGGGAATGCTTCATTTTTATAGGGCCAGGTTTATGCAAATTCTGAGCTTTAAATCCACTTTCGTGTAAATGGGTGACTCGTACGCACCTAACTCCAAACTGAATTTTGGAAAACATACCTTCCAATGGCCATTTCAGGACAAATACTTGAAGGGGATTAACGTAGAACAAAATCTTTTCCAGAGAAAGGAAAATGGTAAAACCAGAGGACATAATTTGAGGTTGAGGGGTGGTAGATTCAGGGGCAATGTTAGGAAATTCTACTTTATGGAGAGGGTGGTGGATGCCTGGAATGCGCTCCCGAGAGAGGTGGTGGAGAGGAAAACGGTGACGGAGTTCAAAGAAGTGTGGGATGAACACAGAGGATCTAGAATCAGAAAATAATATTAAAGATTGAACTAAGGCCAATACTGGGCAGACTTGCATGGTTTGTGTCTGTATATGGCCGTTTGGGGGAGGATGGGCTGGAGAGGGCTTCAGTGGCTGGGAGGGTGTAGATGGGCTGGAGTAAGTCTTAGCAGAGATTTCGGCAGTTGGAACCCAAGCACAGTACCGGGTAGAGCTTTGGATTCTTGCCCAGAAATAGCTAAGAAGAAAAAAATGTAAATTGAATCAGGTTGGGCAGACTGGATGGACCATTCAGGTCTTTATCTGCTGTCATCTACTATGTTCCCCTTTTTCCCTTCATTCATGTTTGTTTTTATTTAATGGTTATATATTAATTAATGTTTTATTGTTAATTTTAAAAATGCAATTTTATCTTAAAGTTGTAATTTAAATATTTTCTTTTATGTATGTACATCGCTTTGAAGCAAGATTAAGCGATTAATCAAAAATTTTAATAAACTTGAAACTTGAAACTTGATGTTACTATGTTACTTTTATTTGAAGCTAAAATGCAGCACTACAGAGGCTCCACACCATCATTATATAATAATAATAATAACAGCTTATATACCGCAATACCATGAAGTTCTATGCGGTTTACAAAGATTAAGCAAAGATACAAATTGATTGACTTTAAGAGTGGAGGAAGAAAGAGGGTTAATAGGACAGGATAGGATAGGACATATGCATTCGTAAGGTGTGATTTAACATGCCAATAAATAGTTTTTTTGTTAATAGAATCCTAGAAACAGAGATGATACCAAATAAAGGCTGTAACCACCAGTCAGCCCAGGTTTATTTTGAACCCAGCTCATCTCTGGCTTTCCTCATTGAATCTATGCCATGCTTTCTTAAATTTTAAGTAAAATGGGTGGGTGAAATTATATCTCAGAGTACATGGAGACTTGGTTATCCTCCAGACCCGTGGACTTTCCTTTTGCTCCTCTCTTTCCTTATTGACACCTCAAAGTGGAAAATTGTGGCTTTAGGCCTACATGAAGAAATATGACCACAGGGTCATAGCAATCTACGGGTAAGCCTCCAGTATGTTCCGTCTTTCTGATACACGTATGTAGAAAGTGATACAGAAGACAAGAAGCAGACCATATGAAGAAAAGTGTCCATATGAAGACAATGCCCAATGTGGCCACATTTCATCAACAAGGCTGCATCAGGGTGGCAAATGGGTGACATACAACAGCTTGCACCAGTGCTGATAAAATTATCCTGGGTTCATTACAACTTGTGTGTTCAGTTGGTGTGGCCTGAAAATTGATCTTTTACCCTTCCTCGATAACTTTGAGTTTTGGAGATCTTTTGAAGATAGATTTTTCATCTAGGATATTGGGTATCATCTTTAAAAAATGTTTCTTTAGTCTTCAAATGTTAGACGGTGCATCAGCTATTCTCTAAGCAACGTTTTGCTATATTGATTCAAGTCATCTTTTAGCTCAATTAGATTATTGCAATTCTATTCACATTTCTTGAGTAAAGGAAATATCAACCATTTATAGTTGATTTAGAATACGGCAGCCAGATTGATTTTTAGAAAAAGGAAATTTGATCATGTATTTCCATAACTGAGAAGTTTTCACTGGCTCCCTGTTCATCTTAGAATTCGATTTAAATGCGCTTGCATGATATTCAAAATTATCCATGGTCTATTTTTGCCTCTAGTCCCTCTAACATGGAATTCTCTTCGGTCTGTTTCAAGGAATTCTCAGAAGTACAAACTTTCATTTCCTTCAGTGAAAGGGATAACGCTTGTTGGTAATATCTCTCACTCCTTTTCGTATAGGTTTACAGCAATTTGGAATTAAATTCCTAGTTATATTAGAATTCTTTACTCACTCCAGATTTTTTGTAAATCGATGAAAACAATGCTATTTCAATAGTTTTGGGGAAATGGCACTGTTAATTGTCTTTTGTTTAGTAATTCACATGTTAGATAAACTGATTTCCTTGTTTATTGAAGTCTTATGTAAACAGAGTCAAGCCCCTACTTCAGGAGATGGTATGGTATATAAATTTAATGCTTAGATTAGATTAGCTTAGAAAATGCTCCAGTGCTCATTCAATTCCTATGAGTATCGGACCATTTACCTCATCAGCCCGCAGTAAGAAACTCTTCCATTGTTTAATAAAACATAGAGTATGTTCTTACCTGATAATTTTCTTTCCATTAGAACTTCACACTATTCCAGAACTTGTGGGTAGTTATGCCCATTAACTAACAAGTAACGATCGCCAATACTGAACGGAGATGTACATTATAAACCTTACTAGACACCACAGCTCTTCAATATTTAAATAGACAAGCAGCAAGACAAAAGGTAAGACAACACTATATTAGCAACTTTGAAACATACAAACAATTTGGTTCATAGACCATTTCTGCGCGTTTTTGACCGCGCGCGATTATCTTGCGCGCTTTTGACCTGTCACCAACAATTTGAGCATAATGAAACTGGAAAGGGGCTGAGGCCCCTTCCAGACTACTCATCCTTTCTGGATCAAGAGAAAGAGAGGTGAAACTTGAGAAGAAACCCATGACACATGGTTCATTTATTATTGAACATCATAGCTGAACAAAGGATGGGCTTTTGGAATAGAGTGAACGACTAATGTAAAGAAAATTATCAGATAAGCAAATTTTTCCTTCCACCGTGTCACTTCACACTATTCCAAAACTTGTGGGATGTTCTAAAGCAATCCTTACTGAGGGCAGGATTCAGGCATCGCGGTCTGCAGTGTTGCAGAACCAAAAATCACTTCTGAGTGGGCCTCTACGTCCACTCAATAATGCCTAGTAAAAGTATGCAAGGTCAACCAAGTGGTAGCCTTACAAGTGTCTCCTGGAGTAATCAACTGCATTTTTGCCCAAGAGGCCGCAATACGCCTTGTGGAGTAAGTCCACACAGCTGTAGGTGGCTGTTTGCCTGAAATAATGTGCGTGGAAGAAATAGATTATGGCTTGGGAACACGCTGCATGTCCAAAAGCTTCAAGGAAGAATAATGAGATGCATAATTCTCATTGTAAATTGAAGGAAGCTCTACTGACTAGTTAATGTGAAAAGAAGAAACCAATATAAGAATAAGGGACTGCTCTCAGCGAAACCTGGCAGAGAAAGACTTGAAGTTCCGAGACATGATGTGCTGGAACAACTGCTTCCAAAAATACTTTCTTCAAAGTCAGACCCTTTATGGAGGCCCTCTTTAGGACCAGGTAGCAAAGCCCTTCTAGAGAAACTGGATGGACCATGGTTCACAGATGACCCATCCCTTTCAACAACCAGACCACATCCAGATGTATAGCCAGGGATGAACATTGCAATAGGCCCCTGAAGCTGGCTAGGGCTTCCACCTGCATCTTAAGAGACCCTAGAGACAAGCCCTCTTCCAACCCAGTTGTGCAGTGTGAGCAGCCATGGAAGCTCTCTAAGACTGAGCGACTGACTTCCTGACCACAACAAGAAGACCTTCTATCCTAAAAGCCCAACTGCTGGCCAAAGTGCTGCCTGCCAAGTTTGTATCTCTTGCTGTTATGAAATCTGTTAAGGGAAGAACCCCTGGAGGAGCAAGAAGCAACGACATTAATACTGCACACACATCATGAAAAAAATTGTGGATTATTCACACAGAGTGCGCACTCTTTCCCAACAATGCATGCAGATGTGATGGCTCACACGCTATCGATGGCAAATGAAAACACACATTTATTTAATTTCTGCTTGATTTCATTTGTTAATGACAGAAAACAAATGGATATCCCTACTGGATAACATCACAAAAAAAATCTCTGCAAATCTCCTGCTGCTCTACGGGGTGGAGCTGGGAGTTAACGAGAAACCAATAAATTCTGTGCAAGTATCTGGATACCTGCTTAGAACAACAAGAAAGGGCTTGGTTATTTGAGCCATAGGCAGCGGGACGCTTTTTTGTTTGGGGGGAGGCCAGCCAAAGAAGCCGCTAAGCGCCGAGCAGGAACGCCAAAGCGCACTCCTACTGGTTGCATCTCAGCGGCAGAAGAAACTAGTCACTGCCGACCGGGTTAGCAGCAAGCAGGACGTGCAGAGAGCTCGCTACTGCCCGCTGCTCCCCTGGACCACTAGGGATAAAATTTTTAGGGAGGCCACGGCCCCTGTGGCCTGCCCCCTATGATTTGAGCAACAACACTCAATATCTCAATTACCGAGATAATTGCAACTCTGACTGTTACACTTGGATCTTCCGCAGTGATACCCAGATAGCACCGGCATTCTGCTATAATGTCAAATGCAATGGATAGAATTTAAATGAAATGATGACTTCAGAGTTTGAATATTAACAGAAAAGGAAGGGGAGGGGGGAGAAAAACAATTCCTTAAAAATATCCAGATAGAAGGCACAATATTCATCTCTTTATTGACCCATATATTTCTAACCTGTGCTGTTGGTGTAATCAGTATTTTTTTTTAAATGAATGGCTGAGTATAAGACTGGAAGATACAATGGCTGGAAAAAAATCATCTTTACCTAGGGTTACCATATGGCTCCTGAAAAAGGAGGATGGATTGAGACATCCGGGTTTTACTTCCATTGCTTTCAATGAAAGTAAAACCCAGATGTCTCAATCCGTCCTCCTTTTTCTGGAGCCATATGCTAACCGTGTCTTTACACCATCTGTAGGGTATTTGCACCTACAGCTGCCAGACTTGTCAATGCAGTGGTCAGCTGGCGTGCCCACCACCCAAAATTAAGAGAAAAACGTTGCCTCTTTCTCACTGTTATCCTGGAGCATATAGTAAGGAGGATTCTGCTTCTCTCTGTATATAGCAAAGCGGTCTTGTATTGTGCTTTTTCTTTTTCAATGCCAAGTTCCAAGTTTCCAAGTTTATTAGTTTTTAATATCCCGACCATCAGGCAAATGTCTGGCCGGTTAACAATATTTTGAAAAAGCTAAAAATTTATAATACGAAATGAACGTAAATGACGTAGACTAGACAAACTAGAAAGTGAGGGTAAAAGGGGAAGGAGGGGAGAAGTTACATAATTTAGATGAGAAGGAAAAAGTGTGGGGGGGGATAAAACGAGAAGGATAAGGTAGCATTGTTGAAGCAAATACATACTCGCGGTAAGAAGCATAAAAAGAGAAATAAAAATAAATAAGAGAAATAAAAATAAAAAAAATAAAAAAATTTAAAAAAAAGAAAGTGAAACGAGAGAGATGAGGAGGGATGATCTAAGTTCAATAGAAAGTGTCTTGAAATAAGAAGGTCTTTAAGCCAGTCTTGAATTTGATTAGATTTTGTTCATCACGTAGGTATTGTGGAAGCGAGTTCCATAATGTAGGTGCAGTTACTGCGAAGTTGGTTTTTCGGGTGTAATAGAATTCTTTTAGAGATGGAATGAAAAGAAGTTTTTGGTCAGTGGATCTTAACGTGCGAGGGGAACATTGTGGTATTAGTAGTTTATCAAGGAATAAAGGTTGGTGGAAGAGTTTGAT
The DNA here is from genome assembly GCF_902459505.1 of Geotrypetes seraphini. Taxonomy (NCBI): domain Eukaryota; kingdom Metazoa; phylum Chordata; class Amphibia; order Gymnophiona; family Dermophiidae; genus Geotrypetes; species Geotrypetes seraphini. The sequence continues at coordinate 19,717,721 of NC_047085.1, forward strand.
TTTAAAGGAAAGTAAGATGATTTTGTAGGTGATGCGGTGGGTGATAGGGAGTAGAGAATGACACGGGGAAAAAATCTGTCCCCGTCACCGCCCCGTCACCGGCCCACCATCCTCTGCACCGCCCCGTCACCGCCGATCCCTTCACCGCCCCGTCACCGTCACCGCCATCCCTTTCACCGCCCCGTCACCGCCACTGCCATCCCATTCACCGCCCCGTCACCGTCCCCGCTGCATCCATATAAGCCTTTTTCCTTTCACTCCCTCCTTCCAATTTGAGCCGGGAACACTAGCGATCGCACGGTCCCCGCGGCCACTACCTGCCTGCCCGGTCGATCCTGGTGTTTGGCCGGCTCTCTCCCTTCTCCTCACCTTGGTTTGTGGGTTTTCTTTTTCGGCAACCTGCGCGCTTTCCCAGGGAGCCGCACACGTGCGGCTGCTCAGTGTTCGATCTTCTGCTCTGCTGCAACTTCCTGTTTCCGGTTGCGTCAGAGCAGAAGATCGAGGCTGAGCAGCGGCGGGTGTGCGCGGCTCTCTGGTAGCGTGCGGGTCGCCGAGGAGGAGGATCTGCGGACTGGGGTGAGGAGAGGGGAGAGAGCTGGCTGGACACTGGAATCGATTGGGCGGGCGGGTGTGAGCTGCGGGGACCGCGCGATCCTTCATGCCTCACTGCGGGGGACAAGACCATTCACCGCCCCGCGGGCGGTGAATGGCCTTGTCCCCGTCGCCGCAGCGACTGCTAGTTTTCTTCCCCGTTTTCGGCGGGTGACCCGCGGCTAAAATGCGGTGGCCGCGGGTAAACCGCCACCGTGTCATTCTCTAATAGGGAGCCAATGAGCCTCTTTAAGAAGAGGAGTGACATGTTTGAATTTACCTTTTTTGTATATTAGTTTTATTGCAGTATTTTGTATTAATTGTAGTCGTCATAGTTCTTTTTGAGGGAGTCCGTTAAGAAAGGAGTTACAGTAGTCTAAGTGGGAAATGACTAGGGAATGAACCAAAATGTTGATTGAGTCAGTGTCTAAGATGGAACATAGTGATCGAATGATACGAAGTTTATAGAAGCAGATCTTTACGACTGAACTTATGTTTTTTTTTTTGGTTTTTTTTTAAGAACTAATCTTTAAGAGGGGAGGGAATTAAATTCTCAAGCAATTGAGGTCCAAAAGGATGAAGTAAAAAGCTTAAGACAAACATAAATGCCTCTAATCTGGCAGAGGTGTTAAAATTACTAGACTGTGGAAGACAAGACTATATTAAACTGGAGTACAGCTCAGGAAGGCAGCCAAGCAGATGGGCAAAACTTCTCAACCAAATGCCACAAAACTTAAGGTTCCTTTTACTAAGGTGCATTAGAGCATTAACGCGTGGAATAGCGCGCGCTAGACCTTAACGCCAGCATTGAGCTGGCGTTAGTTCTAGCCACATAGCGCACGGTACTATCCTGCATGTGCTAAAAACCCTAGCGCACCTTTGTAAAAGGAGCCCTTAGCATGTACCACAAAGGGTGACTGTAGTCCAAATTTGCAAAACTGAATGATCAGAACATAAGCAATGCCTCTGCCGGGTCAGTCCTGAGGTCCATCGTGCCCGGCAGTCCGCTCATACGGCGGCCCAACAGGTCCAGGACCTGCGCAGTAATCCTCTATCTATACCCCTCTATCCCCTTTTCCAACAGGAAATTGTCCAATCCTTTCTTGAACCCCAGTACCGTACTCTGCCCTATTACACCTTCTGGAAGCGCATTCCAGGTGTCCACCACACGTTGGGTAAAGAAGAACTTCCTAACATTTGTTTTGAATCTGTCCCCTTTCAACTTTTCCAAATGCCCTCTTGTTCTTTTATTTTTCGAAAGTTTGAAGAATCTGTCCCTCTCCACTCTTTCTATGCCCTTCATGATCTTGTAAGTCTCTATCATATCCCTTCCAAGTCTCCTCTTCTCCAGGGAAAAGAGTCCCAGTTTCTCCAATCTTTCTCTATCTATGTCTCTCTCCCTTTCTTTCGCTCTCTTTCTTTCTCTCTCTCTCTCTCTATTTCTCTCTCTCTTTCTGTCCCTCTCTACGCCCTTCATGATCTTGTAAGTCTCTATTATATCCCCTCTAAGTCTCCTCTTCTCCAGGGAAAAGAGTCCCAGTTTCTCCAGTCTTTCTCTATCTATCTCTCTCTATTTCTGTCTCTCTCCCCTTCTCTCGCTCTCTTTCTTTCTATCTCTCTCTATCTATCTCTCTTTCTGTCTCTCTCCCTTTCTCTCTCTCTTTCTGTCCCTCTCCACTCTCTCTATGCCCTTCATGATCTTGTAAGTCTCTATCATATCCCCTCTAAGTCTCCTCTTCTCCAGGGAAAAGAGACCCAGTTTCTCCAATCTCTCAGTGTATGGAAGGTTTTCCATCCCCTTTATCAGACGCGTCGTTCTCCTCTGAACCCTCTCGAGTAACACCATCAGAGATGGTAGTCACACAACACATGTCTATGCTATCTAAAAATTGATATTTTATTTCAGATCCAGCTCACACCTCTTCATTGGTAATTTAAGGTGAGGTGCATTGAAGTCTGGTATTTCCCTGTTCCATGGGGTAATATAATAAGGGGCTGTTTCACTACCTATAACAATGACAATTAACATGCGTTAAAGCATTTTAATATTATTAAATCACTTCACTGGCTCCCTATCCGCTTTCACATACAGTTCAAGCTCCTATTGCTGTCCTACAAGTGTGTTCATTCTGCTGCCCCCCAATATCTCTCCTCTCTTCTCTCTCCTTATACACCTCCCAGAGAACTCCATTCCTCAGATAAGCTGCTCTTAGCGTTACCCTTTTCCATTACCAATTCCAGACTTTGTTCCTTTCATCCAGCTGCCCCCTATGCCTGGAATAAATTTATCCGAGGTTGTCCACCAAGCCCCTTCCCTTGTTTAAAAGCAGACTGAAAACCCACCTTTTTGATATAGCCTTCAATCCATAACCCTACTCCCCACTGCCCACCAACCCAACCAGCAAATTAACCGTTCCCCTTAACTGTATCCATAACACCCCGTTCTTCTGTCTAGATTGTAAGCTCTTTCGAGCAGGGACTGTCTTCTTTGTGACTCTGTACAGCGCTGCGTATGTCCGGTAGACTATAGGAATAATTCAAAGCAGTAGTAGTAGTGTGAAGAGTTTCAGTCTTTGGGAAGCAGAGCTGAGATTGTGATGTTATAATGCCTCATTCCACCAATAAGAGCCAACCTCATCAGTGATGTCACAATGGCTCGATTGTCCTGTTCTTCCCTCTGCCCTCCAACCCAGCCAACAGATTAACCCTTCCCCTTAACAGTATCCATGACATCCTGTTTGTCTGTTTTGTCTGTTTAGATTGTAAGCTCTTTCGAGCAGGGACTGTCTTTCTTGCCCATCTCCTTATGTTTGCTGTATGTCCATAAGTCAAGTAATTTGTTGTACTAACATCCCCTAGTATTGTCCATCTTTGTTAATTTTATAAATTGTTTATAGAATATCCATTCTCTGTATTATTAATATTGTACGCCACCTAGAAGCCTGAATAGGCGGTATAAGAAATTTTTAATAAACTTGAAACTCTGTACAGCGCTACGTATGTCTGGTAGCACCATAGAAATAATTAGCACTAGTAGTATATTATTTTGGTTGGGGGTCTATTTACTAATTAAATTGCATTAAAGTACTGCAATCAAGCTATATTAACGCCAACAGTTAAATCTAGTAGCTGCAAAATCTCCGTGATAATTTAACAGTGGCCGCGGTTTGAGGCGTCTGGAAGTGCGCGGACATTGACATCATCACGTCAACGGCGGTACATATGCAGAGGCCCTCCAGACGGGCCCTGAGCCATTAGTGGGGTGCGCCGGCAGGGAAGGCGCACGGAGAGATGGCGAGGCGCATCCTGGAGGCAGGCAGCCGGAGCTGATGCTTCTCCTCCTTCCCAGCGTCTCGCGGAACACCTGAAATCTCAGGAGGCACACAGTTTGCGATCTACCGGTCCAGATGAAGGTTAGCGTACATTCCTTAGCTTCAGTTGCAGTCATAACAGCTTTGCACACTAGTGAGAAAAAGAAACTCTGAGATCCAGCCATTAGGTGGTTTGTAAATCAAAATCAAATGAACAAGTCTATTTAGCACATGCACAGACACATGTTTTTCTCTCTTGAAGATTTGAAGCTCGGAGGTTCTTTCTGTGAAACAGTGCATTGGTGCTTAATGCTACAGGGTTCGTTTTGTTCAATGGAACGTGAAATGGGCAAACATTTATAGACACATTTTTTTTTTTTTGTCATCTCTAATAGGAGAACTGAATTGGCGGGATGCAGTCTTCCTGGTGAGTCAATAACTCAGGAATTTTGTTATTCAGCTCCTGGTACACATGACATATCTTGTGAAAGCAATTCAGACAGCGACTTTCAGAGGACTTCCCCTGGGTTTCTACACTCTTCTTACGCTTGCTGGATAGGCAGGGGTATCTCCCTGGGATTGCATCCAGGAGGAAGTCTATAAAGAGCGCCTAGATTTTATTTATTTATTCAATTTTCTCTACTGTTCTCCCAGGGGAGCTCAGAACGGTTTACATGACTGTATTCAGGCACTCAAGCATTTTCCCCTGTCTGTCCTGGTGGGCTCACGATCTATCTAATGTACCTGGGGTAATGGTGAGATTAAGTGACTTGCCCAGGGTCACAAGAAGTAGCGTGGGCGTGGGCACCTAAGGGTGCTAAGGCTGTAGCTTTAACCACTTTACCACTCTAGCAATCAAAATGTAGTAAAAGTGAGCTAAGTATAGAACAATCGAGCCATTGTTACATCACTGATGAGGTTGGCTCTTAGGCATTGGTGGAATGAGGCATTATGATGTCACAATACCAGCTCTGGTTATCAGAGGCTGAAGCTGTTCACACTATTTATTTAGTCAGTTTTCTCTACTGGTCTCCCAGGGGAGTTGAGAACAGTTTACATGAATTTATTCAGGTACTCAAGCAGTTTTCCCTGTCTGTCCTGGTGGGCTCACGATCTATATAATGTACCTGGGGCAATTTGGGGATTAAGTGACTTGCCTAGGGTCACAAGGAACAGCGGGGGTTTGAACCCACAACCTCAGGGTGCTGAGGCTGTAGCTTTACCCACAGCGCCACACTCTCCCCATCATAGGTGAATGTTATGAAAGAGGGCCTAGATTCTATAAAAGGTGTCTAACGTTAGTCACCTAGATTGGCTCGTCTAACCAATCTAGGATCCTAACATAATTATTTAAAAAGTTTAATTGGTTCCAATAACGAGCATGAGGAAGACCCACGGGTAAAGCACTTCTACCTGAAGCACAAAGGCCAGTAGGGAGCTGGACTCGGGACAGGCAAGCATCAGGAAATGAGGTAGAAGTAAGTGCCCAGGATACTAATATGGAAATATGCTCAAAACAGTGAAATACCAGCTATGGGTTAGGAAGTTATGTACTGAGATGACAACTGCCTTGATAATAGTTTTTCTGATGTCATGATGGAAATTGAAATGATGAAAGTTTGAAAAGGCTTACTGAAGGGAGAAGTAAAAGTACTTCAAAGTTTGTTCCTAAGAGAAATGTGGCAGCTGTGAAATGGAGTGTGGTAAAGAGCAGTGACTGTGTACACTTCCCCTCCGTATTCGCGAATTCCATATCTACGGATTCGGTTATTCGCAATTTTTGAGCAGAATTTTATTTTATTTTTTGGGCTATTTTTAGCCCTTTAAGCCCCCCCCCTTAAGCCTTACCTGGTGGTCTAGCGGGTTTTCTGGCAAGCGCGATCTTCCCACGCTCCTGCCCTGTGCAGATCGCTCACAGGAAATGGCTGCCTTGAGCTCCCGTAGTCTCTCGAGCCATTTCCTGTGAGCGATCTGCACGGGACAGGAGCGTGGGAAGATCGCTCTTACCTGAAAACCCGCTAGAACACTAGGCAAGGCTTAAGGGGGGGGGGCTTACAGGGCTAAAAATAGCTGGGGGAAGCGGGGGATAAGTGCAGAACTGGCCCGAATATTATTCACGGTTTTTCCATATTCACGGGCTGGCTCTGCCCCTAACCCCCACGAATACGGAGGAGGAAGTGTATTGTGGTGGCTGAAGGAGTTAAGCTTCCAGATAAAAGGGTATTTGCTAGTAGTGGCAGGGTGGAGAGTGCCACAAGCCATATATTGTCACTGAGAATGTAACTGTAGCAAATCAATTAATGTTTTTGCACCTGAATGGGATCTTGGGAGGGGTTTTAGATCATCACAAATCGGTTTCTCTATTTTCTTTAGACCTATCTGCGGCTTTTGATACTATCGATCACGCTCTATTACTTAATCGTTTGGAATCTTTTGGCATCGGTGGAAAGGTTCTAAATTGGTTTGCTTCTTTTCTCTCTAATCGATCTTCCACAGTCATAATTAAAGATGATCACTCTACTTCTTATTCTTCATCTTTTGGAATTCCCCAGGGATCTATTCTGTCACCTCTTCTATTTAACATCTTTCTTTCTTCTCTGCTTACTATCTGTCAATCTTTGGGCTTTACCTCGTTTTCCTACGCCGATGATATTCAACTTCTTCACTCATTTGACCCCGAAAATGATGAAGAAATTAAATCAATCAATACTAAACTGGATACAATAAAAAACTGGCTTAGTCTTAATAAATTGTCATTAAATTTACAGAAAACCCAATCTATGTTCTTCACTTGGAGAAAAGATATTCTTCCAACTTCTTCATTTGTAATTGATAACACCCCTATTGAATCAGTACCTAAGCTGAAAATTCTAGGTGTAATTATTGACACTAACCTTTCTTTTCATGATCACATCAGTCATACTGTTAAGTCCTGTTTTTACAAACTCCGACTGATTCGATCTATCTCAACTTTCTTAGAACCCAAATCCATCAATACACTTATTCATTCTATGATCATTTCTAGATTAGATTACTGTAACTCTCTATTATTTAATATACCGCAAAAAGAAAAGAAGAGACTTCAAATAATACAAAATACAGCAGTAAAACTTATTCACAAAGCACGAAAATATGACCACGTAACACCATTATTAATTAAGTCTCATTGGTTGCCCATCAACCATCGAATTACCTTTAAAATAGCATTTCTGGTATTTAAAATACTATTATTTAACGAACCGCAATTTTTATCCAGAATGATCACTCCGTATTATTCATCTCTATCTCTTCGATCATCATCCCAAGGTTTACTATCGGTCCCATCCCTAAAAATTGTGGGAACAAGGAGAAATGAAATGTTCTCTGTTTTAGCTCCTCAAACCTGGAATGCTTTACCACTTTATATTAGACAAGAAAAAGACCTTATCTCTTTTAAAAAACTTTTAAAAACATTTTTATTTAACGACGCTTTTAATAACTAAACGACTATACTAATATGCTTGTCTTTTTAAAATTACTTCCCCCTTCCCTATTTTTTTATCCTTTTTATGTTTTTTCTTGCTTAAAATGTTGTAACTTTTCCCTTTTTCCCTTTTATATCATGTTTGTCACTAGACCATATGTAAAAAGAAACTCTCTAGCACTTTGACTTTTTACTTGTCTCTTAATAACATTTGCTGTCTAACATATTGTCTTAAAATTGTTTTAAATTTGTTTTTAAAATTTGTTTGTTTCCCTATATTTTGTTTTAATATTGTTCATCGCTTAGAATGTTTTTAATAGGCGATTTATCAAATAAATTTGAATTTGAACTTGAACATTTGCTACATCTATTTAATTCGGGTGGTTAGAATCTCACACTACTAGGTTGCAATAAGCAGTAGGGCCTATTAGTGCCTTCAGGTTAAGGCACAAGACCTGGAGAGTAAAAGCATTATGAATGGTCAGAAATATGGTTTAAAATAAGAACTGTCTAAATGGCAAGTGAATGACAACTGGAAATTCATAGGTGGCAAAAGACGTAAAGGATAGTTTAAATACTGTATATTCCAATGAATACTGGGCCTTGAAGGGAAACTTGAGCCAAGGCTGGCTGAAGGGTGAAAAGAACTATTTGCTTATAAGAAATTTCTTTTTCTTTTGTCTTTAACCCTTTCAGGACCATAAGGATCGTAGGCCAATTTTTGTGGTTTTGACGACATTTTTATGGTAAAAAGGGCTTGCAGATGCCAAAAAATTGATTTTTTTTGTGAAATATCATTATTTTTATTTAAAAAAATCACACTTCTGGCTTATGGACAGTGTGGCAAGTGAATCTTCTCGTCAATCTAGCAACGACGCTAATGAATGAATGTCGGAACCAGTTTGTTTACATAAAGGCAGTATCATATGGAATCCGTACATATCAAATTTAGAACTGTAGACTATCCCAATCAAAATTTATAGGATTTTAAAGTTATGGGACAAATATGTCCCTTGGTCCTGAAAGGGTTAAGAAAGCACAGCACCAGAGCCAGAAGGCTCAAAGTTATTTATTTTGACCTTCAAAGTGCTTGAGCAATTTTTGCTGCCGATATTATTTTGAACTGTGACAAAGTAAGTGTTTTTTGAGGTGCTAATAAAACACTGTTTTTAGAACTAAAACCAGCCATTACCTAACTCTTTGCCAACTCACAAATCTGCTCGGGGCGATGCCGGTTCTTGGGGGGGGGGGGCGCTCACAAATCCAGTCAACGCTCAGTTTGCGAGGCACGATTTGCTCGAGTGTTTTGCTTGTTACTCGATAACTGAGGTTTGACTATATTAAAGATTAAAACATTAAAAAGTACAGGTGAAAATTTTGAATGTTAAGTAGGACACTATTATTCACTGGGGGGAGGTATTTGAGATTATTTTTGGAATCAGTGATTTTGGATTTTTGGGGTTTTTTTCAGTTTATTTTGAGTAAACCAGCATATAAAATTCTCTCTTTAGCACCTTTTGCAATGCCAAATCCAAAAGTAATCCAATTATCAAAATGTCAGTAATTTGTGTGGCTGTTGCCTGACTATCTGGCTTCCTAGGCCACCTGTAGAGTCAGCTGGATAGACATGGCTCGGTGAGTATCTGGTTTTCAAGTTCAGGTTTCAAGTTTATTAATTTTTAATATACCGACCATCAACTGGTATCTAGCCGGTTTACAATAAAATAAGAATAGGAGTAACGCTTATAAAAAGTAATATTTATGAAAAGGAGGGGAAGTGTATATTGAAGACATTTTCCGATAACAAACATGATGGTGGGGTTGCTGTTTGCCCATTTTTCATTCTTATATATGTACAATTCTTATGAAAAATTATTTCTTAGTAAATGTTTTATTTTGGGGAAGAAATGTATCTTGTGTTGCTGGCTGTCTTCTGAACCACCTTCATTCTGGTACTGGAGGAATCGCCTTCATGAACTTATGGGTTGGGAGGCCCGTTTGGCTCGTCCTTCTCGACGCCGGAGCAGAGACTTTGTTCACACTTGGACTCCATATTTGAACATTTTGACTCCTGAGAGTCGTAGTCGGGTCTTGAATAGACTCCACCTCTGAAACAGTGCTACTCGGTGTCTATGCTGTTCCCTGCTTACGAGTTTTTCTGTAACTGTGGGGGGATGGGGAGGGGTGGGTGGGGGGTAGGGGCTTCTTTGTCGGGGGGTGGGGGTATGGTGGGTCCGGGGAGGACATAAGAGTCCAGTCCTCCGCGGGTGTTTGATGAAAATGTATCCCGTGGTTGTTATTGCTGTTGTATTTACTGTTGCTTAATAAAATAGATTTGAACATAAAGAGGGGAGGGGAGTACATTATTAGTGGTGAAGAGAAAAAAAAAAAGAGTTGAAGGGATAAAACATTAGGGATGAGATCGCTTCTTAAAAACAGTTGGCTGACTTGATGGTGAAGGGTTCAAGAGCAGAGAAATGCATCTTGAAATAAGAATGTTTTTAGTTTTGTCTTGAACTTCTAGTTACTACAAAGGTTGTAACCTTACAGACACAGAAACAGAGAAAAATGAAGGCCTATATGGCCTATCTAATCTGCCTAACTATTCCTTCCTCTCCCCCCAGAGAACCAATATGCTTATCCCAAGCTTTCTTGAATTCAGATACATTTTTTGTCTCCACCCCCTCTACTGGGAGGCCGTTCCACCTGGTCACCAACCTTTCCCTGAAAAAGTATTTTTCTGAGGTTACGTCTGAATCTGGTCCCTTTCACCTTCATCCTATGTCCTATCCTATGTTTTCTTTCAATTGAAAGAGACTCGACTCGTATGCATTTATGCCACATAGGTATTTAAATGTCTCTATCATATCTCCCTTCTTTCACTTTTCTTCCAAAGTATACAGATTAAGAACTTTAAGTCGGTCCCCATATGCCTTATGACGAAGACCACACATCATTTTAGTAGCCTTCCTCTGGACAGACTCCATCCTTTTTTATATCTTTTTGACGGTGCGGCCTCAAAAATTGTACACAATATTCTAAATGAGGTCTCACCAGAGTCATATACAGGGGCATCAATACCTCCTTTTCCTACAGGCCATACCTTTCCCTTTGCACCCTAGCATCCTTCTAGCTTTCGCCGTCAACTTTTCAACCTGTTTGGCCATACTATAACATCTAAGTCCCACTCATCTTTCGTTCACAAAAGTTCTTCACCCCCTAAACTAAACTAAACTAAACCTTAAGTTTATATACCGTGTCATCTCCACGGAAGTGGAGCTCGACACGGTTTACAGGAATTAAAAACAAAGAAAGGAACTCCAATGGAAGGAAAGAGGGCATGGTAAACAGGAAGGAGAGAGGGGGAGGGAGGGGGTAGTTACATTTTGGAGAAAAGCCAGGTTTTCAGATGTTTTCTGAAGTGTTGGAGGGAGGTCGAACTCTGAAGATAGGCAGTAAAGCTGTTCCACAGCTCGGTGATCCTGAAGAGGAGGGACGTTCCAAGTTTTCCTGTATGGGAAATGCCATTTAGAGAAGGGAAGGATAGTTTGAATTTCTGAGTGGATCTGGTGGGGTGAGTACTCGAGAGCCAAGATAGAGGAAAGAGGGGAGGAAGGATGCCGTGAAGAGATTTGAAGGTAAGACAGGCGCATTTGTAGCGAACCCTGAGGAAGACTGGGAGCCAGTGAAGCTTAGACAGAAGCGGGGAGACATGGTCGAATTTGCCTTCCCTCTGTACCGTTCCCTCTGGTTTTTGCAGCCCAAATGCATGGCCTTGCATTTCTTAGCATTAAATCTTACCTGCCAAATTTCAGACCATACTTCAAGTTTCGTTAGGGCCTTACTTATGTTATTCGTACCATCAGGGGTGTTTACTCTACTGCAGATTTTGGTATTATCTACAAAGATGCAAATCTTATTCGACTGTATTTCAGTAATATCGCTTACAAAAATGTTAAAAAACAGGCCCAAGAATTGAACTCTGAGGCACACCACTGGTTACATCCTTTTCCTCAGGGAGATCTCCATTAACATTACAAAATGGTTTTGCTCTTTGCTTTCCTATTTCTTCCTGATGATCTCAACAAGACAACTCCTTGACGTAATCCCTCATCCAAACAGTTAGTTTTTTGTTGGTTTTTCAAAGTATAGAACCCTTGCTTTCACCATCCAGTGATCACTGGATGCCAGATGTTCACTATAATATCCGAAACACTTTCCATCCTGTGTGGGTTCGATTACTAACTACTCGAACAGTTCTCCCTGTAGAGAATCCAGGATCTTCTTACTTCTAGGAGATCTCGCAATAGGGATCAAGAGTTGGCATATTAATATCACCTATTAATATTTCCCCTTTTATAACTATATTCTGAATGACTACTATTAAATCTCTGTCCACTTCTATCTGCGAATGAGGCCTGTATATCACACCAATGTAAATACATTTTTCATTCTCTCTTTCCAGATTGACCCTCAGCCTCTTCCTTACCCTGTTGGCCCTGAAATTGTGTGACTTTAATATGATCTTTAATATATAATGTCACTCCCCCTCCTTTTCTTCTTACCCTGTCTTTTTTGAGCAGATTATAGCCCAGTATAACTATAGTCCAGTCATGGTTCTCCATGGACCACATCTCCTTGATCGCCCCTAAATCCGTCAGCCTTTTCCAGCACAGCCTCCAGTTCTAGAACCTTATCTCCCATGCTATGGGCTACATTGTTTACCTAGGGCTACCATACGTCTGGGGGAACCCGGACATGTCCTCTTTTTAGAGGACTGTCCGTGCACCTGGAGGGATTTCCAAAACCTGGCAGTTTGTACGGGTTTTGGAAGTCCTGAGCTAGGAGGCCGCGTCTAGAAGCCTTTGATCATGCGCGGCCATCACCGTGATGATGTCATTGTATGCACGAAGGCTTCCAAATGCAGCTTTCAAGCTCGAGGAGGTCCATGTGGGGGCAGAACTGGAGGTTGAATGGGGCGGGGCTTGGGGGTAGAACGGTGCAGGGCCAGACATCCTCTTTGTTCAAAGAGGAAATCTGGCAGCCTTATGTTTACCAGACACTGACCCTTTCTCCCATGTACGTAGAGGTATTTAATGATTCACTTACCGGAGGGCATATACTTATCAAGGGCCTTTGATCCTAAAGGGTCAATATTCAGTCAGTGACAGTGATCATCTTGCTGATCATAGCTGGTGTTATTCCTTGTCTAGACTTTGGCACTAAATATCCAGTTTAGGCAGCTCCAGTTAACACACGGCCCGTTAAGTCAATATTCAGAACCGAAGCAGCCATAGGTTTCCGCATTCTGTGTTCTATGCTGTCCCATTCGTGCTGAATGTCTGCACTTAGCCAGCCAAGTGCCCCCGGAATAGGATTACCAGCTGTCCGGATTTATCCGGACATGTCCTCATTTTAGAGGACTGTCTGGGTGTCCAGACAGCATCTCAAAACCCAGCACTTTTGTCCAGGTTATGAAAAGCTTCCAGCTGGAGACCGCGGGAGGCCCAGAGCAGTTTACATGAATTTATTCAGGCACTCAAGCAATTTTCCTTGTCTGTCCCGTCGGGTTCACAATCTGTCTAATGCAGGGATCTCAAAGTCCCTCCTTGAGGGCCGCAATCCAGTCGGGTTTTCAGGATTTCCCCCATGAATATGCATTGAAAGCAGTGCATGCACATAGATCTCATGCATATTCATTGGGGAAACCCTGAAAACCTGACTGGATTGCGGCCCTCAAGGAGGGACTTTGAGACCCCTGGTCTAATGTATCTGGGACAATGGAGGGGGATTAAGTGACTTGCCCAGGGTCACAAGGAGCAGCGTGGGATAATGTGCACTCATCGGAAAACAACCACCCAGCCCTCATTTCAACATTCAGAACATGTGAAGCTTTCAGAAACTGTGTGCAGATTTATGAGTGAAGAAATTACAAGCTCCGGAGCTCATTAACTTATTAGTTTTTTTTCTGTGCTAAATTGCTCATGTATACTAATCACACTGGAAATTACAAAGTGAAAACCTGTGTGTGTGTGTGTGTGTGATCTTTAACATTTAATGCACTTTAATGAATCAACAGCTAAACAGTTTTAAAAAAATAAGAAAACTTGAGCAAGAGAAGCAAATTAAAGAAAAGAAATTAAAGGTTTGAAATAGTTTATAGTATAACATTTGTTATTAGTACATTTATCTCTGAGGTACACTGAGCCTCAAATCCCGTGGACCCAACTAATCTTCTTAGGTATTTCCAAACTTAATAATTGCTCATTAAGAAGCCTGAAATCTATTGTGCATGACAGATGTAAATATCAGTGAATTCATAATGAAACAGAGGAGCCCATCTGTAGGAACAAGCAGTGTAGACATAACAGTGCCTGTAAGCAATATATTACCTAGCAGATATTCACAATGAAGGTCAAGGTCGATTATAAGCTCAGTCATATCTTAAGTCGGATTGGCCCCATTGAGATTACAATATTATTTCTCGCCTTTGGAATTTAGGGGAAGGTCTACTATACAGTGGTACCTCGGAATCCGAACGTCCCAGAACGCGAACGCTTTGGAATCCGGACTTTTTTTTGTAGTAAATTTTGCCCCAGAATCTGAATGCTGCTTTGGAATAGTTGTTGTTATTTTACCTTAAAATTTGAGTGTGTGGGACCCAGGAAGAATGGATTAAACCAGTTTCTATTATTTTTCAACTAGTCTTATAGCCCGTTACATTAACGGGTGTTAGAATATATGTGTGTCTTTATTTTTTTTTCTCTCTCCTTAGCCGCTTTCTGTATTTCTGTCTGTCCTTTTTTTTTTTTTAACTTGGCTGTCCACTACCACCCCTTGCCTGCTCCCCCTGTCCATTCTCCCTTCCTTTTACCCACCCCGGTGTCCTCCACCACCCCATCACTGCTCACCTTATCCAGAAGTCCTTTGTTTTACCTCCCCCTATCCATCATCACCTCCTTCCTGCTCCCCCTGTCCAGCAGTAGGCCTGTCTTCATTTTTCTGCCCCCCTCCCTTTTCATCAGCACCTGTTCCCCTGTCCATCAACCCCTTTTCTGCCCCTCCATTTCCGTGTGTTGCAGCATTTCCCTCCCACCCCACTTCCCTGTGCAGTATTTTCCTCCCCCCCATACCTTCCTCATCCTTTCCGGGTTTGGCTGCCGCGGCCTGCAGCCGCCGACAGCCGCGGCGGCCGACATCCGCCTCGGGCCGCCGACAGCCGCCGCGGCCGACATCCACCTCGGGGGGAGGGAGAGAGAGAGCTTCGCGCGCATGCACACTCCTATCTGCAGTGCCCTACAGCTCACAGAAAAAGGACGCACGCGATGGGAGCGCGCATGCGCGCCCTAGCGTTTTATTACATTAGATGGGAAAAATTGTCTTGGAACTTGAACGCTTTGGAACTCGAACGGGGTTCTGGAACGGATTAAGTTCGGAGTCCCGAGGCATCACTGTATTTGAATAATTTGGTGAGCTGCTATGGGCGACTAAGCAAACCTATCAGAAAGAAAAATGTGGTCAAGGGGATTGAAGGGTATAATTAGAGGGATACTATACAGCAAAATGTCGTAAATAATAGATAACTTACAGGTCATTGACCTGGGGGGCCGCCGCGGGAGTGGACTGCTGGGCATGATGGACCTGTGGTCTGACTCGGCAGAAGTGATGCTTATGTTCTTATATAATGCTATATACAACGTTAATGTTGTATAAAAATACCGTATGTTATTTGTACGTTAACATGCGGTAAAGCTGTGATGATGATTATACTGTGAAAATAAATACTATGCAATGTTTTAATCAGTAGAAACCACAAAAATGTTTTCATTTTTTAAAGTATTTATATACCACTTAGGCCCAAATTCTGTAACCGGCGCCTACTGTCGGCCCCTGTTTTGGAGGCGCCCAACTAGGCAGGCGCCTATCTAAATTGATTAACAAGATCAATTAAAGCTCTTTAATCAGCAAGGATTGAAACCTAGGCGCCTATCGAAGAATGATTCTGCAATAAAGCGCCTCAAAATTTAGGCGGCCTTCAAAAAAAATAGGCGCTATGCGTGTTAGGAGTGGGCGTGGCTACGCGTTATGCGCCTTATTGCAGAATCGCTGCTCTTAAGCGGGCTTAAGCGCTGGCATGGGCGGCCTAACTTTTAGTTGTGCCTAGAGCCGGCCTATTTCTGGGGCGCCTCCAAAATAGGCGCCGCTCAGCGTGATTCATTAAACAGCACCCGATTGTGCTTGAATCGCGCTGAACGGCGCCTATGTCGGCGCCTCTTATGGTTAAACTGGTTTACGTTCAGGCACTCAAAACATTTCTCCTTCTCTGTCCCAGTAGGCTCACACTCTATCTAATGGGTTCATAGACAACGGCGCGAAAGACAAAGGCGCGCCCAGACAATTGAGCGCAGCGCGGAGGCGCGCGCCGCTCAAAATTACTGTTTTTAGGGGCTCCGAAGGGGGGTTTTGTTGGGGAACCCCCCCCCCCACTTTACTTAATAGACATCGCGCCGGCGTTATGGAGGGTTTGGGGGGTTGTAACCCTCCACATTTTACTGTAAACTGAACTTTTTCCCTAAAAACAGGGAAAAAGTGAAGTTTTCAGTAAAATGTGGGGGGTTACAACCCCCCACACCCCCCACAATGCCCCCTCAATGCGGCGCGATGTCTATTAAGTAAAGTGGGGGGGGTTCCCCCCCCACGCCCCCCCCCGTCGGAGCCCTAAAAACAGTAATTTTGAGCGGCGCACACCTCCGCGCTGCGCTCAATTGTCTGGGCGCGCCTTTGTCCCAGTGCGCTTTTGACCTGACACCATCTAATGTACCTGGGGCAATGGGGGATTAGGTGACTTTCCTAGGATCACAAGGAGCAGTGTGGGATTTGAACCTACAACCTCAGGGTGCTGAGACTGTGGTTCTAACCACTGCACCACACACTCTACTTTAAAAAAAAAACATACAACTGCTACTACTACTTATCATTTCTATAGCACTGAACGGCATACGTAACGCTGTACATTTAACATTCAATAGACGGTCCCTACTCAGAAGAGCTTACAAACTAATTTGGACAGATGGGACATCTCAGGGTTGGGGAGTTTCTGGTAACATAGTAAATGATGGCAGATAAAGACCTGAACGGTCCACACGGTCTGCCCGTTAGTTATACCCAGTGGGTATAGGTATCTCAGTGAGTGGGAGTTAAGAGTTGAAAGCGTTTCAAAGGCATGCAGTGCGGCAAGAATGAAGGGACGGAATCTGGAGTTGGCGGTGGAGGTAAAGGGTACAGATAAGAAGAACCTGATGAACGGAATTCATGGGGGGAGGGGGAGCACAGGGGGAGATGAGTGAGGAGAGATATTCAGGGACTACAGAGTGAATGCACTTATAAATCAGTAAGAGGAGTTTATTTGGAAATGGATAGGAAGCCAATGAAGTGGCTCTCAGAGAACATGAGTCATGCAGCAGCACTTTGAATGAATTGAAGGGGTGAGAAATGGATGAACGGGAGACCTGAGAGTAGTACGTTGCAGTAATCTAAGTGAGGGGTGATGAGAGCATGGATAAGGGTTTTGGTAGTGTGCTCGGAGAGGAGAGATCAGATTTTGGTAATATTATAGAGGAAGAAGCAACAGGTTTTAGTGGTTTGTTGGATCTAAGCGGGAAAGGAGAGAGAGGAGTCACCCTGAGGTTACGAGCTGACGAGATGGAGGAGGAGAGTGCTATCTACCAAAATAGAGAACGGTGGGTGGGGAGAGGTGAGTCTGGTGGAAAGATATGGAGTTCGGTTATAGCCATATTCAATTTTAGATGGTGGTGAGACATCCAAGAGGCAATGTTGGACAGGCAGGTTGAGATGCGGGCTTGAATTCCTGTAGAGATATCGGAGCGGTAGATCTGGGAGTCATTTAAATTCTAATGTCTACTATTTAAGACTTTATACTGAGACAGTCCAAACTACCTGAACAACCGCCTCATCCACAACACCTCAACCAGACATAGGAAATCTCACACCCCATTCTCATACCCCCCCAATTAAGAAGATCAAACGGAAAAAAACTATATGATGGCCTACTAGCCACTCAAGCAGCCAAACTAGACAACCGAATCGCCAATCTACTGACGGCATTCCTCGACTACAAGACTTGTAGAAAAGAAATAAAGACCATACTCTTCAAGAAAACTCTGAAAAAAGAAATAATACCGCAAGTCTCAAACACCACCTCTCACTGAAGCCAACTACCCCAAACAAATAACCTTACCCATTTCTTACTCTTTTTGAAAATGACCAATTTTTTTTTTTTTTTTTTGTAAGTTCTTGTTGTAATACATCTTGGATAATTATTTTGTAATCCGCCTTGAACTGCAAGGTAATGGCGGAATAGAAATCCCTAATGTAATGTATCTCAATAGTAAACTATGGACATTTCCTCCAGGAACTTGTCAAAACTATTTTTAAACTCAGCCATGCTAACCAATGTTACCACATCCTCTAGCAATAAGTTCCAAAGCTTAACTATTCACTGAATAAAAAAAAAATATTTTATCCTATATGTAACTTCATTGATTGTCCCCTAGTCCAGTGTTTTTCAACCGCTGTTCCGCAGCACACTAGTGTGCCGCAAGATGTTGCCTGGTGTGCCGCAGGGCTGCCATCAGGGCAGTACTACCAGTCCTGCATTCAGGGGCCCGGAGCTGACAGGGGGCCCGGGCTCCCCAAGGGTCCTACGCAATGTTCTAAGGCAGGGGCGCCAGTAGCTCGCCAAGGCAAAGTGAGTCGATCACCCAGGACTCACTTTGTCTTGGCAATCTAATCTATCGAGCCGATAAGTCTTCTTCTCCCCGACGTCAATTCTGCAGTCGGAGAGGAAGTTCGGGCCAGCCAATCGCTGCCTGGCTGGGCGGAACTTCCTCTCCGATTGCAGAATTGACGTCGGGGAGAGGAAGACTGATCGGCCCGAAGCAGGGAGAGCATGCGTCGATGTTGGCGTCGGCTTTGGGGCCTGCTATCCATTGGTGGGTCCTGTTCCCCGATGGCAGCGGCAGTGGCAGTGGCTTGGGGAATGGCAGGGAGAAAGAAAGAAAGGGGGCAGGCAGGGAAACAGAAGGAAAGAAGAGAAACAGAAAAAAAGAAAGAAAGAAAGAAAGGTCAGGGAGAGAGGAAGAAAAAGTTGGGGGAGGGAATGAGGTGTGGAGGAGAGAAAGCATACAGGCTGATAGAAGGGAAGAAAGATTGGATGCACAGTCAGAAGAAGAAAGTGCAACCAGAAATCACCAGACAAGGTAGGAAAAATGATTTTATTTTAAATTTAGCAAAGTGGAGGCAGTATTACCACAGTTTTCAAAGGAATTTGCCCAAATAACTTAATAGTTAACTGGGTAAATTCCCAGAGATGAAAACTTCCCTTCACTTACTATGCACAGTTCTGAATTTATATCTGCTGTCTATATTTTACAATATGGTCACCTTTTACTAAACCGCAATAGTGGTTTTTAGCGCAGGGAGCCTATGAGCGTCAAGAGCAGCGCTGGGCATTCAGCGCAGCTCCCTGCGCTAAAAACTGCTATTGTGGTTTAATAAAAAGGATGGAGGGTATATTTGTCTATTTTTATATGCTATAAAAACCAAATACAGAGAGAGACTGAGAGCTGTTGACGAAGAGCTACGTGTGTGTCTTTCTTCGATTCCAGCCAGAATATCAGCTTTGTGTTCAGCCAAACAGGCCCAGGTTTCGCACTGAATAAATTAAGCGGGTAACAATTCCCATCCTACTGTCTTAACCTCTATGTTCATTTTATTTTTTTATGAATTGTAGTTAAACCTGTCTTCCTCTTGTGTCTTGTAGTGTCATAGTTTTAAAATATATGTGTTTTTTACCCTGTTTTTATTATTATTTGTAAATCGCATTGGAATATGATATTGTGATCATATCAAATTTTTAAATAAACTTGAAACTTGAAGAAAGAGTAAAATATAGATTTACTTGTAGCCATTCTACACCACTCAGATTTTGCAGATGGCAGAAAATAAATCTTAACTTGTCAGCAAGGGCTAAACTAACCTCCTGGTTACAGGTTAAGAACATAACATAAGAACATAAGCACTGCCTCTGCCGGGTCAGACCAGGGGTCCATCGTGCCCGGCAGTCCGCTCCCGCGGCGGCCCTCCAGGTCCATGACCTAAAAGTGTTCCCTACCTAGCCTAAAATGTCCATACCCTATTCACTCAATGTCCTGTAAGGTAAACCTCTATCTGTACCCTGTTATCCCCTTCGCTTCCAGGAAGTCATCCAGTCCCTTTTTGAACCCCAGAATTGTACTCTGTCTTATCACCTCTCTGGGAAGCGCGTTCCAGGTGTCTACCACCCGCTGAGTGAAGAAGAACTTCCTTGCATTCGTTATGAATCTGTCTCCTTTCAGTTTTTCTGAATGACCTCTTGTTTTAGTTGTCCCTGCTAGTCTAAAGAATCTGCCCCTCTCCACCTTCTCTATGCTCTTCATGATTTTATAAGTCTGTATCATGTCCCCTCTCAGTCTCCGCTTTTCCAGGGTAAAGAGCCCCAGCCTGTCTAACCGTTCGGCATATGAAAGGTTCTCCATACCCTTTATCATCCTCGTTGCTCTCCTCTGGACCCTCTCGAGTATTGCCATGTCCTTCTTGAGGTATGGCGACCAGTATTGGTTAAGTTAAGAGGTTAAAAAAAAAAGCTCATGCTCATTTAGAAAACATTTTTCTCAATTTTCTTGCACGTTGTGTTCATAAATTATGTACTTTAACTTTGTAGGTGCTGAAATGAACTGAATATGTACTCACAAAATTTGTACCCTATTGTAGATAGACCTTCAGGGAAGGAGGAGAGAGTGGGAGGAAGAAGTGGCCTGGTGGTTGGAGCTCCAGCCTCAGCACCCTGCGGTTGAGGGTTCAAACCCACGCTGCTCCTTGTGACCCTGGGCAAGCCACTTAATTTCACCATTGCCCCAGGTACGTTAGCTAGATTGTGAGCCCATCAGGAAAGACAGGGAAAAATGCTTGAGTGCCTGAATAAATTCATGTAAACCGTTCTAAGCTCCCCTGGGAGAAAGGCATAGAATATTGAGTAAATAGTGTGAAAAATTTCAGCCTTTGATAACCAGAGCTGGTATTGTGATGTCATAATGCCTCCTTCCACCAATGCCTAAGAGCCAACCTCATCAGTGATGTCACAATGGCTGGATTGTCCTTTACTTGGCTCACTTTTACTACATTTTGATTTCTAGAGTGGCGCAGTGGTTAAAGCTACAGCCTCAGCACCCTGAGATTGTGGGTTCAATTTCACGCTGCTCCTTGTGACCCCGGCAACGCCACTTAATCCCCCTATTGCCCTAGGTACATTAGATAGATTGTGAGCCCACCAGGTCAGACAGTGAAAATGCTCAAGTACCTCTTAGATAACCTTGATAGGCAGTATAAAAAAACCTAACTAGATAAAATTGTCTCCTAATATATAGAGTTTGTTTCCTTTTCCAGTAAAGAGGCAGCCAAATTCTCTTCACTGAGCTTTGTCTCCAGAAAGTTCGTGACTTTTCTTTCAAGAGCCATGCAGCTTTTTAAATATAACCTTTTTTTTATTATATTCTTTCCCCATTTCCCTAGAGTTTCCCTCTTTCACCTTGCTAGAATGAAACTTCGCTTATCACATTTATTAGAACACGCGCGGTGAGAATCATAAATACCTGGGATTCATTATGCATTACGTTTTCCTCAGGCACCAGCATTTCATCCATCATTCTGTGGCTTTTCTTGAAAGAAACGAATAAGTGCCCGGTGGTGACCTCAGTCTCTCAGGAAACACCGGTAAACATCAGATTTATTTACTTCATCGTGGGTGAAGTCCTGAATTTGGAAGCTAAGAAGAGGGTTTGCGTTGTTATCGATGGAACTGGCCCAGGAGACGTTTGCAGAGGGGCTTCATGGCTTCGCACGACACCCATGCAGTAAATGAAATCGTAAGGAAACAAAAGAATCGAGACCCAAACTGCGTAGGAATGTACCCACGTGCTAAATTTAATTTAAGCAGCTGCTCAACGGCACTTTTGAGGAAACTTAAATACTGCTTAATCAGGCCTTTACTTGTTCAAATACAGTGTAAACATTCAGGGCCGTTTGAATCAACCCTGATTAATTAGGAGCACCCAAGTTGATACCCTGTTTCCCCGATGGTAAGACACTGTCTTATTTTTTTTTGGAAGGCCAAAATATGCTCTAGGGCTTATTTTCGGGGGGATGCCTTATTTACCCATGAAGAAGACTACAGTACACAGTTATTGTTGAAAAAAAAACAGAATTTTATTACGTTCGCGATAGGTACGTTCGCAATGCGTTCGTTGGAGGAAGAAAACGGTCGGCTGAAGAATCGGTCGGCCGAAAAATCGTACCGTGTATGGCCAGCTTTATCCATCGTACCATATATTGTACCATTTAATGTCCCCAATGTTCTCCATCAGGGAAACACAGTAAAGAGATTATTCTGTAGTGCAGCATCAGAGGGGACTTGACAATGTGAAACCATTGTTTATATACCGTATGCATTTTAAACAGGCTTTATATACAGTAAGTGGTATTGCTCACAGCAAAAGAAACCTGTCTGCGTGTCTCACTTTTGGATGTTCTGGCCGTGAACAAACTCCTGCAGTCTCCGTTAGGGAGGGATGAGGGAAGCTGCCTGTGTTTCCTTGCGCGGAGTCACGTGCGCGCGCTGCAGTCCTGTCACTTCCTCCTCTTCACTTCATGACGAGGCGCGGCACGCAGCCATGGAGGCAAATACGGTAGACGGAGGGACCACACGGAGTCACCCACCGTACCACCCGATTCGGGTAAGTGCAGGTATCGGTGGGTGGCTTATTTGCTGGGGGGGGGGTGCCTTATTTTACATTTTTTTCTAAAAAGGGGGGGCTGTCTTATTTGATGGCCCTGCCTTATCATCGGGGAAACAGGGTAATAATGCGAGAGATGTTTGTTTTTTTACCTGTTCAGGTGTGGCTAATTAAGTTAACGCTAAAAGCTGCTATGGCTCGAGCTGCTGACTTGAACGCTGGAGTAACATTTGTCCGTAATGGTGTATTATCAGGGATTAAATTACTGTATGGCCGGAATGGATAGAGTGACCTAGTTCTTCAGTTCTCGACCGTTCCTCATCTTTCAAAACTGTACTGTGGAGCCTCCCTTTTATTTCAAAGGTCTCTATTCAAATCCCTGCTAGGTTGAGGAGTAGCCTAGCGGCCTGGGGAACAGGGTTCGATTCCCGCCGCAGTTCCTTATGACCCTGGGCAAGTCACTTAACCCTCCATCGCCCCAGGTACAAAATAAGGACCTTCATGCGATATGTAAACTGCTTTGATTGTAACCACAGAAAGGTGATGTATCAAGTCCCATTGAACTTTCCGTTTTATGAGCAGCTGACAGTGAATTGAGCAGGTATTCTTTTCCCCATCTTGTTGTTTCATCACCTCGCCCTTTTTATTTGTTTATAAATTGTATTTAATCCTGGTAATGGATGAAAGTAGCCACTTAGGGGTACTGGTGGACAAAACAATGAAGCCGTCGGCGCAGTGCGCAGCGGCCTCTAAGAAAGTGAATAGAATGCTAGGTATCTATATATATAAAATCAGAGGTATGTATGTATGTGTGTGTGTGTATGTGCCGCGATCACGCAAAAATGGCTTGACCGATTTGCACGAAACTTGGTATGCAGATCCCTCACTACCTGGGGTGATATGTTCTGGGGGTCTCGCGGCCCACCTGCACACGTGGGCGGAGCTACAAACAGAAAATCAGATTTCACCCATTCATGTCAATGATAAAAATGTAAAAAGCTGCCTACGCAAAAACGTCTTGCCCGATTTGAACGCAACTTGGTATGCAGATCTCTCACTACCTGGGGTGATATGTTCTGGGGGTCTCGCGGCCCACCTGCACACGTGGGCGGAGCTACAAACAGAAAATCAGATTTCACCCATTCATGTCAATGATAAAAATGTAAAAAGCTGCCTACGCAAAAACGTCTTGCCCGATTTGAACGCAACTTGGTATGCAGATCCCTCACTACCTGGGGTGATATGTTCTGGGGGTCTCGCAGCCCACCTGCACACGTGGGCGGAGCTACAAACTGAAAATCAGATTTTACCCATTCATCACAATGACAAAAATGTAAAAAGCTGCCTACGCAAAAACGTCTTGCCCGATTTGAACGAAACTTGGTATGCAGATCCCTCACTACCTGGGGTGATATGTTCTGGGGGTCTCGCGGCCCACGTGCACACGTGGGCGGAGCTACAAACAGAAAATCAGATTTCACCCATTCATGTCAATGGAAAAATTGTACAAAGCTGCCAACGCAAAAACGGCTTGCCCGATTTGAACGAAACTTGCAACACATCTTCCTTTTCAGTTTAAGAGATTGCAAATTCCAGTGAGACTTGCATTCTCTATCACAATCAACAAATCACAGGGACAGACTATTACATACTGTGGAGTGGATTTAAGATCCCCCTGTTTTTCCCATGGTCAACTCTATGTTGCTTGCTCAAGGGTGGGTTCACCCAAGAATTTATATGTTCTTGCTCCTGGAGGTGAAACTAAAATTGTTGTTTATAATCACGTTTTGCGTTAGTTGTATTGTATTCATTTTGTCAAATATTTCACATTATAATTTGAATATTGTACTTTTTATAAAGCTGTAAAAAAATAATTTCATTCACCACTATAAAGTATCTTTATTTGAATCCATTTACAGTGTTATTGCTATAATTAAATACCCCTGCAACGCCGGGGCATCAGCTAGTAATCAATAATGGTATTACAACCAGGACGAAGGAAGTTATCCTGTCGTATCGGGCGATGGTGCGCCCGCATCTGGAGTACTGCATCCAATATTGGTCGCCGTACCTTAAGAAGGATATGGCGATAATCGAGAGGGTTCAGAAGATAGCGACACGTTTGATAAAAAGGTATGGAAAACCTTTCATACGCTGAAAGACTGGAGAAACTGGGGCTCTTTTCCCTGGAGAAGCGGAGACTTAGAGGGGATATGATAGAGACTTACAAGATCACGAAGGGCATAGAGAGAGTGGAGAGGGACAGATTCTTCAAACTTTCAAAAACTACAAGAACGAGAGGGCATTCGGAAAAATTAAAAGGGGACAGATTCAGAACCAATGCTAGGAAGTTCTTCTTCACCAGAGGGTGGTGGACACCTGGAACGCGCTTCCAGAGGGTATGATAGGTCAGAGTACGGTACTGGAGTTCAAGAAGGGATTAGATGATTTCCTGAAGGAAAAGGGGATAGAGGGGTATAGATAGAGGATTACTGTACAGGTCCTAGACCTGATGGGCCGCTGTGTGAGTGGACTGCTGGGCATGATGGATCTCTGGTCTGACCCAGCAGAGGCACTGCTTATGTTCCTATGGTTGGTCTAAAGTTGTTTTACCCGTCTGGTTTGATTAATGAGTTTTTCTTTTTTACCCCAATTTTATCATCATTTGTAAATCGCATTGAATTACGATTTTGCGATCAAATCAAATTTTTATTAAACTTCAAACTTGAATATCTCTTAGTCCCATTAAAAAAAAATATTTGAATACTTTATTGAGCTATACTCTGTATACACTTAAATATTTGCAAAAGGGAGTGATGCGGTATGGTTATTTGATGTAATTTGTCATGTTATGAAGATTATGTGAAGCATTTTGGGGCAAATTCTATAAGAAGCGCCCAAAAAATAGGCCCAGATTCAGGATAGGCTCAGCCCGATTCAGGGAAAAAAAATGGGCGCTCTTTTATAGTGAATTGCGCTGAGCTAATCGCAAAGCGTCTATGTCAAATAAGGGTGCTCAAGCGGTTATTATGGGCCTGCTTTAGTAAATTGCCTAAATAGGCACTCTAAAGGATGCCTAGTGATGTCAGCGTGCATGATGTCATCAGCGCGGATACAGAAGCTGCAGCATGATGTCGGGCAGAAGACAGCCTAGATTTTCTCTGGCTGACGCTACACTCCTGGCCAGCCTCTTTGAGAGAGAGCACCACTATTTTGTGGTCCCAGGCCACCTAAGGCGCTATCTTCGATACAGGGAAGGGGGAATGGATGAATGGAAAGTGGGGGGGGAGGGGAAGGAAAACAGGAATTGGAAGTGGGAGAGGAAGATGCTTGGGACCTGGGCTGGGCACAGAGGAGGGAAATGTGCAAAGAGTAGGATTTACCTGGACAAGTCGTCTTTATGAAGGACACACTTCCTTCAGTTCAGGAAACCATTCAGACACGCAGAAAGTCCTCTAAAACAGTGTTTCTCAACTCAGTCCTGGAATACCCCCTTGCCCGTCAGGTTTTCAGGATATCCACAATGAATATGCATGAAAGAAATTTCGGCATCAAGCCACGAAGTTGTCTCTTCTACTTATGAATTATCTATTAGTCTACATCACCCTGCTTTTCTTTGGCATTTGAATTTTACCAACTCTCCTTTCTGGGTTCCTTGAAAAAGACCACGAAACATGGCCCATGTCGGGACCTTGTAACACGCTTAAGCTAAGTAGGATTTATATATCCTCTTCTGCCATCGAAAAATTCAGTTAGATATTTCAGAAGAATACCTTATGTTATCACTTAATAGTCATACACAGTGATGGGACGGTGGGTTCGGCTATAGGAGTTTCGGCTCCTGGTCGGATTACACATATTCTGAGTATATTCTATAGCAATTGAACTTTATTTCAAAACTGATTTTGTGATCCTTTTCCTGAGAAGTCTTCTCTTTTGTGAAAGAAATTTGCATACACTGCCCCGCCTCAAGCTCTTTTTACTAAGCAGCGTAAGAACATTTTACCGTGGGCCGGTGAGGTAAATGCTCCAATGCTCATTGGATTCCTATGAGCGTCGGAGCATTTATCTCCCTGCCCCACGGTAAAAAGCTCTTACACTGCTTAGTAAAACCCAGAGTTGGTGTTACATTGCGACCAACATGGAAAAATAATCCTCTTTGATCATCCTCTACGAAAGCTCCACATAACTCAAACAATTCTTTTTCCCAAACTACTAAAAGCATACCTCTATGGTAGAACCATCTTATTAAAGTGGATTCTAAATCTGTCGTCTGGAAAATGTGGGCAGAGGCATATGGACATCGGAGCATGTTGTAAATCGCCAAATGTTCTCGTTACAGAATTGAAGAAAAAAAAAAAAATACCACCTTCCATTTTCACAATGCTACAAATGGATATAACTACATCGTGCTCTTCAATCTGGCAAAATTGATTTCGCAATCTTAACGTCTACTCCCGATGTGTTAACATTGTGCACCTCTAATCAAAAAGAAATCTATTAGCCTCCAACATATATCAGCAATTATAACATCCGTCAAATAAACCTATATCAACTACCGTGAAGTCAACTTGGGAAAGAGAAATGTCTGTGCCTATATCAACTCAATTACAGACTTCCATCTGGTCTAAGATGGTTCAGTGCTTTTTTTCTGCATCAATCATCCAAACTATACTTTACTGTACATAGAGCAATATGAACTCCTATTAAACTCTTTTGGATGGAACAGCTTCACACAGACAAATGTTGGTCTTGTAAATCCATGTGGGCACTCTTCATCCCTTACTCTTTTGTTCCTACTTCACCCGTGACTACTGGACATTAGTTTGGGAAAGGATTCAAGAAACACTAACCCCCTCTTTTACGAAACTGCGATAGCAGTTTCTAGCGTGGAAGTAGCGTGGGCCATTCAGCGCGGCTCTCCGCATTAGAAATTGCTATCCCAGTTTCATAAAAAAGAGGCCTAAGGATTACAGAGCAATTTGATTACACCATCCTATTTTCTGGATCTTTATTAGTTTTGGGGTCTTTTTTATTAAGGCAAGCTGGCCGTTTTAGCGCGCTCTAAATATTAGCGAACCCTAAAATGACTTGCACGCCTTAGTAAAAGGACCCTATCTTTTAATGAGGGACAAAAAAACATTTATATCATGATCACTATTTCTTTTCAAGATATTTTAAGAAACTGGAAAAAAAAACTTAAAAGAAACTGAATGTATATAGTGGTCCTCTGTAAGCTTGATTTATAGAAAGAAGGCATTTTAACAGAAAAATCCGGCCATTATTGGAAATTCAAAGAAACATTGTCTCCCATATGGTCATTTATACACCCTGCCTTGGTTCTTAATGTTTTGCTGCTATATTATATGATAATACATACATACAGGTGCTTTGATTTACATTCATATATGGAGTAATATAAATGATACAGAAATATACAGTATTTCATATTCTAAGTACAAATATAGTTCAGTATCAGGATGTTATTTCTCATATTTCTGTTATAAGGCTTAAAGGTTCAGTAACATAAATATCATAGTCTTCAATATAGTAACATAGTAGATGACGGCAGATAAAGATCCGAATGGTCCATCCAGTCTGCCCAACCTGATTCAATTTAAATTTTTTAATTTTTTCTTCTTAGCTTTACCCAGTACTGTGCTTGGGTTCCAACTGCCAAAATCTCTGTTAAGACTTACTCCAGCCCATCTACACCCTCCCAGCCATTGAAGCCCTCTCCAGCCCATCCTCCACCAAACAGCCATACACAGACACAGACCATGCAAGTCTGCCCAGTACTGGCCTTAGTTCAATATTTAATCTTATTTTCTGATTCTAAATCATCTGTGTTCATCCCACGCTTCTTTGAACTCAGTCACAGTTTTACTCTCCACCACCTCTCTCGGGAGCTCATTCCAAGCATCCACCACCCTCTCCGTAAAGTAGAATTTCCTAACATTGCCTTTGAATCTACCACCCCTCAATCTCAAATTATGTCCTCTGGTTTTACCATTTTCCTTTCTCTGAAAAAGATTTTGTTCTACGTTAATACTCTTCAAGTATTTGAACGTCTGAATCATATCTCCCCTGTCTCTCCTTTCCTCTAGGGCAGGGGTCTGCAACCTTTAAGACATAAAGAGTCACTTGGACCCATTTTCGAAAAGAAAAAAAAACTTGGAGCCGCAAAACCATTATAAAACAAATCTAACACTGCATATATTGTTTCTTATCTTAATGCTATATACAGGATCACTAAATTGAAAATAAAATCATTTTTCCTACCTTTGCTATTTGGTGATTTCATGAGTCTCTGGTTGCACTTTCTTCTTCTGACTGTGCATCCAATCTTTCTTCCTTTCTTTCAGCCTCCTGTATGTTTCCTCTCCTCCAGACCTCATTCTCTCCCCCAACTTTTTCTTTCTGTCTCCCTGTTCCCCCTTCTTTCTGTCTCCGTGCCGTCCCCCAAGCCACTCGGTTTGCTGCCACCGCAATCGGGGAACAGCCCCCAAGCCACCGCCGTCCCAAGCTTTCCCTGCAGAAGTGTTGCGCTGACCAGCATTCCGCTCCCTGACGTCAATTCTGACGTAGGAGAGGAAGTTCCGGGCCAACAAGGCATTTCTCCTCATTCCATCCAGCCTGAGCCCCATCTCTCCTTGATCCAGCATTTCCCTTCTGTGTCTGTCAGAATTACCATTCCACCTATTTTCCAGCATCACCCTTCTTTGTGTCCATCTCACCTATATCCCTATCTCACCACTTTTTCAGAATCTTCATTTGTCTCTGTCCTTATCTTTACGCCATGTTCACCATTTGCCCTTTCAATGTCTTTATCTCCCCCCACACACTTTTTCAGCATTACTTCTATGTCTCTATTTCACCTCCTCTTCATGTCCCCTCTGTATCTCTATCCTTATTCAGTAGGTCCTGCTTACCCTTTCTCTTCTTTGTGTCACTATCTCCATTTTCAGCTTTCCCCCCTTTTCCTTTGTTACTGCACCCTGTAGCTAGAATCTTTCCACCCTCCCTCCACTCCGGCCCTCTCTCTTTTCTCCTCCCTCACCCACGAGTCCTGCATCTGGCCCTCTCCCTTCTACCTGCACCTGGCAACACCCCCCTGCTCCGCGGCTCTCTTCAGCAACTCATCAGCAGCAGTGATCAAGACAAGCTGCCGACATCGAGGCCTTCCCTCTACGAGTCCCGCCTTTGTGGAAAAAGGAAGTTGAAACAAGCGGGACTCGCAAAGGGTAGGCCCCGACGTCAGAAGCTTGTGTCGATCGCTGCTGCTGAGTTGCCGAAGAGAGCCGCGGAGCAGGGGATGTGGCCAGAAGCAGGTAGAAGGGAGAGGGAGATAGGAAGGCTGTAGATCTCCGGAGCATGACACCGACCTCGGCCAGGATGATTTCTTTTTCAGGCGTGCACCTTACAAGTCCAGCGTCGCGGCGGGAAATAGCCATGCTGAGCAGTGAGCTCAGCACTACACAGATGAAAGCCTTGCTTGCTGATTGGTCCAGCGGCACGGCTCAGCATGGCTATTTCCCGCCGCGACGCCGGACTTGTAAGCTGCATGACTGCGTGACACACTACCGGAGCCGCAGCAAAGGTGGAAAAGAGCCGCATGCGGCTCTGGAGCCGCAGGTTGCCGACCCCCGCTCTAGGGTATACATATTCAGGGCTTCCAGTCTCTCCTCATACGTCTTCTGGTGTAAGCCTCCTATCATTTTCGTCGCCCTCCTCTGGACCGCCTCAAGTCTTCTTACGTCCTTCGCCAGATACGGTCTCCAAAATTGAACACATTACTCCAAGTGGGGCCTTACCAATGACCTGTACAGGGGCATCAACACCTTCTTCCTTCTACTGACCTGGCTCTTGGCACTCTGGTCCTCTCTTGTTTCGAGCTATCTCTTTCTCTGTCTATCTCTCTGTCTATCCTTCACTTTACCATCACCCCATCCCCCTTTCTCTCTCTCTCTCTCTCTGGCTCTCCTTAGAACTTCAGACTCTCTGTCTCTTTGCCTCTGAACTCTGTAAGGCAGGGAAACTGCTTTGCTCTCTACTTAATTGTAATGCTTATAAATATTGCTTTTCTGTAAGCCTATTTCTATAATATATTCTTTATGCAATCACCTCTGGCTGTGTTTCTTATTGGATTCTACTCCTGGTGAATTTTCTGTGAGGGAACTGAACCTGGGACCTGGCGTTTGTAAGGGCGCCTTTCGTGGCCCCACCAACCATATATTGTGGGGGCCACTAACAATCCTATATATTTCTATTTTATATAACAATCTTAAATTTCAATAAAAAATTTGAATTTAAAGAAAGTCTGATAACAGGTAGACAAATTACCTCTTATCATTTGTATACATTCTAAAATATTAAGATGGTTTGGGGAAATCCACTGCTTATTCCTAGGATAAGCAGCATAAAATCTGTTTTTTCTCCTTGATCTTGCCAGGTACCTGGATTGACCACTGTTGGAAAGAGGAAACTGAGCTTGATGGACCTTTTAGTCTGACCCAGTATAGGTATTTATTTATTTACTAGTATTTTAGCCCGTTACATTAACGGGTGCTAGAATATATGTCTGTCTGTCTTTCTTTCTGTGTCTCTCTCCCTCCCGCTGTCTTTCTTTCTGTCTGTCTCTCTCCCTGGCTCCCTTTATCTGTCTGTCTTTCTGTGTCTCTCTCTGCCCTTGTGCCTTTCTTCTTTTCTTTCTGTCTCCCTTCCTCTCGCTGTCTAGCTTTCCTTCTATCTATCTGTCTCTCTCCCCCCCCCCACTTCCCTGTGCAGCAGCCACAGCAGCATTCCCTCCCCCTCCATGTCCATGTGCAGCAGCATCCCCTCCCCCTCCACTATTTCCCTGTACAGCAGCATTTAGATCCCTCCCTTCCCTGTGCAGCAGCCAAAGCAGCAGCATTCCCTCCCACCCCACCCCACTTCCCTCTGCAGCAGCAGTGTTTCCCTTACCCCCCTTTCCCTTCCCTCAGTCTTGCCTGCCCTCTTAGTCCCTTGCCGCCCCCACCCTTCCCTTCCCGCGGTCTGATAAACCTGCCGACTCCAGCAGCGTGTGCAGCACTCTACACACGCTGCTTCAGGGCCTTTTACTGCCCTGATTTACTCTGGCACGTTCCTGATGACATCATCAGAGACACGGCAGAGCAAATCAGGACAGTAAAAGACCCCAAAGCAGCATGTGTAGAGTGCTGCACACGCTGCTGGAATCAGCTGGTTTGGAGTTGGGACCGGGGCATCCCTTCGCGGCTGGAGTGTTTTGGGCTTCCCTTCCCGCGAGGTGTCGCTGCAGCTCTTCTCAATCCCGCCAGCTTCGGAAGCCTTCTCCGACGCTGGTGCGGCTGGTGAGAGGAGCCGACACGGAGAGCAGGGAGTCCAGCGCTGGCGTCCAGTCCTGCCGGCGAGTGTTAGGTGCTGGTAAGTAAGGCTGGGGACTCGCGCATGCGCACTCCTGCGGCCACAGACCTACGGATCATGGAAGCACGCAGATAGGAGTGAACATGCGCGAGGTAGGGTTTTATTATATAGGATATTTAGGGGGGAGTATTGCCACAGTGATTAGAGCTACAGCCTCAGAACCCTGAGGTTGTGGGTTCAAATCCCATGCTGCTCCTTGTGACCCTGGGCAAGTCACTTAATCCCTCATCACCCCAGGTACATTAGATAGAGTATGAGCCCACCAGGGAAAAATGCTCGAGAACCTGATTGTAAACCACTTAGGCTATAAGTGGTATAAAAATATTATAATAAATATATTGCCTTTCAAGGTTAAGTGGTTTGGGCATTTTCCCCATCTGTCCCAGTGGCCTGACAATCTATACTTGGGGACAATGGTAGGGTTACCAGATTTTCCAAATAGAAAATCTGGATCCATGGCCCCACCCCCAGGCCCGCCCCATTCTGACTGGCCACACCACGTTCCGCTCTTCCAACCATGCCCCCCAGACCTGCCCCATGCCCTGCCCCCTGCGACCTCCACAAGCGACATCGTGTTCGCGCACGTGCTGGTGTGATGCGATGATGTCACATGCACACGCGTTGCATCCGCACATGCGCAAATGCCATCCCGACGTCGCTCGTTGCCAGAAGCTTTTCAAAACCCGGACAAAGTGGCAGGTTTTGAAAAGCCGTCCAGAGAAATCCGGGCGTCTGGTAACCCTGGGCGATGGAGGATTGAGTGACTCGCCCAGGGTCACAAGTAGCATCGCGGGGTTTGAACCCACAATCTCAAGGGTGCTGAGGCTGTAGCTAGAACCACTAGGCCACTCCTTCCTTATGTTCTTATAACCAGTGGCGTACCTAGGGGGGGGGCGGGGGGGGGCGGGCCGCCCCGGGTACCAGCCCTAAGGGGGTGTTCCCGGCCTTGCCGTTCAGTCCCCCGCCACCCCCGAAGGACCGCTCGCCCCACTGACCTTCCTGCACCACCTGTGAAGCAGCCCGCAGCAGGATCGCGAAGTCAGCGTCAGCATCCCTGCGCTGCTTCCTGCGCCGCGATCCCGCCCCTCCTCTGACGTCAGAGGAGGGGCGGGACCGTGGCGCAGGAAGCAGCGCAGGGATCGCTGACGCTGACTTCGCGATCCTGCTGCGGCTGTTCATAGGTGGTGCGGGGAGGCCAGGGGGGCGAGCGGTCCTTCGGGGTGGGTCGGGGCATCAGGCCTTCAGGGTGGGGCGGGCGGGCAGGCAAGCAGGCTTTCAAGGGGGAGGGGGTGACAGGCAGGCAGGCAGGCCTTCAAGGGGGAGACAGGCCTTCAAGGGGGGGAAAGGCAGGCAGGCAGGCCTTAAAGGGGGGACAGGCCTACAAGGGGGGGACAGGCCTACAAGGGGGTGGGACAGGCCTTCAAGGGGGGGACAGGCCTTCGGGGGGGTGCAGACCTTCAAGGGAGTGCAGGCCTTCGGGGGGGGGGTGCAGTCCTTCAAGGGGGTGCAGGCCTTCAAGGGGGGGGAAAGGCAGGCAGGCAGGCCTTCAAGGGGGGGACAGGCCTACAAGGGGGGGAGAAGCTACAAGGGGGTGGTACAAGCCTTCAAGTGGGGGACAGGCCTTCGGGGGGGGTGCAGACCTTCAAGGGAGTGCAGGCCTTCGAGGGGGGTGGTGCAGGCCTTCAAGGGGGTGCAGGCCTTCAAGGGGGGACAGGCCTTCAAGGGGGGAAAGGCAGGCAGGCAGGCCTTCAAGGGGGGACAGGCCTACAAGGGGGGGGGAGAAGCTACAAGGGGGTGGGACAGGCCTTCAAGTGGGGGACAGGCCTTCGGGGGGGTGCAGGCCTTCGGGGGGTGCAGACCTTCAAGGGGGGGACAGGCAGGCAGGCCTTCAAGGGGGGGACAGGCCTACAAGGGGAAGGGACAGGCCTTCAAGGGGGGTGCAGGCCTTCAAGGGGGGACAGGCAGACCTTTAAGGGGGGACAGGCCTTTGGGGGGGGACCATGATTTAGAAGTACACGGAGGGAAGGGGGTGTTCAAAGAGACATGCATATGCTAAACTTGGGGGGGGGGGGGGAAGAAATAATGGGTCTGAAAATAGAGGAGAGGGAGAGAGATGATGGACCATGGGATTTAGGGAGGGAAGGAACAGAAAGGGAGAGAAATTGGACACAAGGGATGGTGTGGAGGAGGGATAGAGATACTGGATAGGAGGGTAATTAGGAAAAGAAACGGAGAGATGGTGGACTCTGGGATGGTGGGGAAGGAGGGAGAGATGCCGGATGAAAGGGTATTTAAGAAAAGGTGGATCTGTGGAGGGAGATGAAAAAAAGGAAAGATACCAGACTTCCTGGGAAGGGAAGGGAAATGGAAAGGGAGGACAGAGTTGGCAGATGGATGGTTAGCATGCAGAAAGAAGGAGACCCTGGCAAGCAAGTTATCAGAAGAAAACCAGAGCCTTGGACCAACAAGATTTGAAATATAACCAGACAACAAAAGGTAGAAAAATTAATTTTATTTTCTGTTTTGTGATTATAACATGTCAGATTTGAAATGTGTATCCTGCCAGAGCTGGTGTTGGACTGCAAACGTGAGCTAGGATTTAACAGAAAGAGGAAAAGTCCTTTTTGTTTCTTTATTTTATTTACACCACAGCGCCAGTGTGGTTAGGAGAAGCCAAAGGGGGTGAAAAAGCTATAAAACCCACCAGGAGTTTTGAAAAAAATCACCCAACTGGGCAGGAAAATCGAATTGAAAAACCAATTCAATAGGGCTGAATCGAATCAAAATTTTTTTTTCCTGTATCTGGCAGCATTAGTTTGCGCTACTGTCTTAGACTTTAGGACCTGGGATTGGGGAGAGATGGCATCCTCAGTACTTTATAATGCAAGTGAAACGAGGATTTGGTCAGACTTTTGAAGGGTCTGCAGAAAAAAAATATTGTATAGGCCGGGGACATGAGACAGCAGGAAATGGGAACTTTTCTTCCTTCTATTTTTGTGAATGGAAAGGCTGAGGATGTCAGAGAGGTCAGTTAAAATATGTGCTTTATAAGAAAATATAATAATGTGTTTTATAAAGTTTATAGCATAGCTGGCCTACCCAGTGAGGTGTTCCTAGTGGTGATGGTGGCAGCGTGTCAATGTGTTGAGAGGAAGAGGTGGTCTGGGAAATTCTGCTGAGCAAACTCCGGGCCCATTTCCACCCCCCAGTTAGTCCACTCCACTCAACTGATTCACACACTGAGTGGGTCTTTGGGTGTTGTTTTGGGATCTCTTCCAGTGGTTTATCTCCTTCTGGTCCAAGGAAGGAAACTTTGTTATCCTTAGCATTGACCTACAGAATATGTTTGTAACAGCGCTGCTTGTGTGGCATTAGGCTATGTAGTGATCGAAAGAAAAAAACAGACCTTTGCACATTTTTGCACTATATGGTGGGTGTATCAGGAGATTCACATTTCCTGCACAGCTAAGTCCATGTGAAGTTACCTTGTGCTGTATTTGACATCTAGCAAGGTCTCTGTTTGAAAGGAAAGATCTAAACTTAAAAATGAAGTGGCCAGAAGTTATGGTAAAAGCAGATAGTGTAGCTGGTTTTAAGAAAGATTTGGACAAATTCCTGGAGGAAAAGTCCATAATCTGTTATTAAGACATGGGGGAAGTGTCTGCTTGCCCTGGATCGGTAGCATGGAATGTTGCTACTCTTTGGGTTTTGACCAGGTATTAGTGTCCTGGATTGGCTACCATGAGAATGGGCTACTGGGCATGATGGACCATTGGTCTGACCCAGTTAGGCTATTCTTATGTTATGTTCTCATCTGTAGGGGCCTTTGTTTTCACTTCTTATTTTAATGTATTTTTTTTCTGGGAACTTATCAGTGTTTTTTATAATGGGAACAAAAATGGAAGAGAATTAATGTGTGTGGAATGGGGGGTAACTAATTTCTTCAGCTAAATAATTCAATCCACTTCAAACAGACATAGGAGAACTTGTGCACCATTCACACACCCTCCAACCAAAAACGTCAAAAGAAAAAAACTGTTCGACAACCTCCTAGCCATTCGAGCTGCAACACTCGACCCCCCAACTCTACAACCAATTGATATCAACCACAGACTGCAAAACCTTCAAAAAGAAATAAAAACCCTTCTATTCAAAAAACACATAAAACCGAACTAACACAATCAGAACTGTCCCAAGCATCACCTGCAACTACTCCATATGTACTTCTAATGTCATGACAATTTAGACATAATTTATGTTATGTTATGTTTGGAATAATGGTTACATATATGAGGTTCAATAAAAGAAAATTTTCACTGCCTGTTTCTATTCTGACCATTTATTCCATTTCATGGTTATTGCAAAAAAAAAAAAATTTTTTTACATGGGGGGGGGGGGGGTGTCAAAAAATGATGGGCCACATACCCTAGGTACGCCACTGCTTATAACACACCTGATAAAACCAAGTCTTAGAACTGAGTACTGGAGACTGAATGGAGACACCTGCAGTACAGATTATACCTGATTTGTGTATCCATATTAAATATACCTCATCTTAATACCAGAAGAAAAGTAAAAAGAACCAGCACAAAAATTATCACAGACATCAATGATCTCAAAGAGACTCAAACCCTTCCCCTCCCCCACACCTCTCAAAGGGATTAAGGTGATATTTATCTTAAAGGCACATGTGAGAAAATGAGCCTGGGATAATTGAAACATAAAATCAATGATAATTACCTTGTGCTGTATATGCCTATAGCTACTTCCTTTGCAATGCTGAAACTACTAAACCTTTTTTTTTTTCTTTTTCTCTCTCCCTCTCTCTTTAAACTCTACTCAAACAACGGTATGATTTCTTCCCTCTGGTTTAACTTTATTACAACTTTATGGTAATTGGATAATTTATTTGAATTCTACATCCTGCATTTTCTTGTTATGCGTGCTTCTTTAGACTGGTCTGGCTAAATTGCTCATGCTGGCAACAAAAAACTCTTTTCGTATTTCCTTAGGATATACTTGTGTGTGAAATATAGCAGCAGACAACAGTTTGTGGCAGTGGTCGATCGTATGAGGAAAGACTACAGAGGTCAGGGCTCTTCAGCTTGGAAAAGAGACGGTGGAGGGGAGATATGATTGAAGCCTGCGAAATCCTGAGTGGCGTAGAACGGGTACAAGTGGATTTCTTTTTTTTTTTTTTACTGCATCAAGATTTACAAAGACTAGGGGACACTCGATGAAGTTACAGGAGAAAATATTTTTTCACTCAAAAGAATACTTACCCCCAGGGCCGGATTTTCCTATAGGCTAACTAGGCTTCAGCCTAGGGCCTCAAGATCGAGAGGGGCCTACATTCAAATTGTTAGCAAAATTAAAATTACACTATTCTAAAAACAGTGAACACTAAAACACTGAACCGAAAATAAGGAGAAATTCTACGCTTCGGGATCGGAACTGGCTCCGGCCACAATGGGGCGCCGACTCGGCTTTTCTCTTTCTTTATCTTGCCCTGGGAGGAGGATCGGGGAGGGAAAGACGTCAGTCCGGAAACAGCTGGGCAAAGCCCAGCCCCGCGGGGAGAGAGGCAAAACGTGGATCCGTCAGGACAGGGCGGCCCAGACTGGCATCGGGGGTGGGGGTGGGGGTGGGGGGTTTCAGTGGAAGGGGGATGGGAGGCAGGCGGGCATCAGAGGGGGGGTGAGGTGAGGAAGGACGCACTGGGAGCACTATGGACATAGGAAGGGGCAATGTTGTGTGTTATGTTTGATTAGTTATTGTTACAAGTACTATATATGGTGCTGAGAATAAATGTCCAAATAAGTGTTGTCGACTTTTTTAAATTTATTATCCGTGTCACATTTTTTATAAAGGTTAGTACCAATAACAACATGTTTCATTTAACATATTGATATACATCACAGTAATGATGTATTTTATTATCTCTCATGTAATTTACAAGCTTAAAAATGGGAGGTGAAAGGGCCTCATAAGTGGAATAGCCTAGGGCCTCTTTTCATCTAAATCCAGCCCTGCTTACCCCCTTCTACGAAACCGCGTTAGCGTTTTTTTAGCGCAGAGAGCCACGCTGAATGGCCCACGCTTCATAGGAACTCAATGAGCGTCGGGAGCAGTGCGGGACATTCATCACGGCTCTCTGCACTAAAAAACGCTAGCGCGGTTTCGAAGAAGTTGGGGGGTTAAGCTCTGGAATATGTTGCCAGAGGATGGAACCAGTTTACCAAGCACGTTAAAGGCAAATTTTAGTTTTGAGAATCTGTCCCTAAGTGGTCTTTTTCACTGGTGCTAACTAGTTAAGTGCCACTAAAAATGGCCGGATAGTTGTATACAAGGAGGAGAGACTGGAAGCCCTGAATATGTCTACCCTAGAGGAAAGGAGAGACAGGAGAGATATGATTCAGATGTTCAAATACTTGAAGAGTATTAACGTAGAACATAATCTTTTCCAGAGAAAGGAAAATGGTAAAACCAGAGGACATAATTTGAGGTTGAGGGGTGGTAGATTCAAAGACAATGTTAGGAAATTCTACTTTACAGAGAGGGTGGTTGATGCATGGAATACGCTCCCGAGAGAGGTGGTGGAGAGGAAAACTGTGACTGAGTTCAAAGAAGCGTGGGATGAACACAGAGGATCTAGAATCAGAAAATAATATTAAAAATTGAACTAAGGCTAGTACTGGGCAGACTTGCATGGTCTCTGTCTGTATATGGCCGATTGGTGGAGGACGGGCTGGGGAGGGCTTCAATGGCTGGGAGGGTGTAGATGGGCTGGAGTAGTTTTTAACGGAGATTTTGGCAGTTGGAACCCAAGCACAGTACCGGGTAGAGCTTTGGATTCTTGCCCAGAAATAGCTAAGAAAAAAAAATTAAAAAATTTAAATTGAATCAGGTTGGGCAGACTGGATGGACCATTCGTACCTTTATCTGCCGTCATCTACTATGTTACTATGTTACTATGAACCGGACAGCAGCTGTTCCCAGCCGGTTAACTCGCTTTGAATATTGGCTAGTCTATCGGACTAGAACAAAACCGATTTCTTTTTAGATCTGTAAGTCATCAAGTCGCTAGGACTTCAGCATGAGTCGATGGCTCCTAAGAAGACATATATAGATGCTGATTTTAATATATAAATCTACCATTTATGGCTATGAATGGCACCTATGCTTTTTAAAATGTAATATATGAAAAAATACAGAAAGTGACTAGACAAACATGAAGACAAAGAATCACATAACACCTTGCTGTTCTCTACACTGAATTCCCTTCTCATAGATGTGTGCAGGGGCAGAGATCTAATGTCAGGATGCCATATTAATAATAATAATGATGATGTTGATATTGGAAAAAACATTTTGCATCCCGACTTTAAAGCACTGTACAGTCCCGTGTGCTCACTGTTTGCAGCCAAATGATTGAATGTATCTTTATTTAATGATTAATCCAATTCAGTGCTCATATCAGACTTGCAGCTATTTATATACTGTATATTTAAGCATTTATTTATTGAATTTATCAGCCCACTGTGACAGCTTTGGGCAAAGTATAAGTATGGCGTAAAATACAATGATCATTAATAACATATACATATATCGGGCAATTTTCTGGAAATGTCTTGGGAGTAATTAGAAATGTCCAGCCTAGACAAATTATTCCTATATTCGGCAGCACTTAGTCATGATTTCCACTTATGAATACCAGAGGCATAGCCAGATATCAAGTTTGGGGTGGGCCACTGGGCAAACTGGGTGGGCACATGTGTGGTCTTCCCATCCCCCTCAGGCCAACTCAAAGTAAGAACATAAGAATAGCCTTACTGGGTCAGACCAATGGTCCATCAAGCCCAGTAGCCCGTTCTCATGGTGGCCAATCCAGGCCCCTAGTACCTGGCCAAAACCCAAGGAGTAGCAACATTCCAGCATCTCAAAGAATAGCAAGATTCCGGAACCCCAATGAGAGCAACATTCCAGAGCTGAGATTGTGATGTCATAATGATTCAGTGATGTTATAAAGTCGTGATTGCCCTATGCTTGGCTAACATAAGAATAGCCATACTGGGTCAGACCAATGGTCCATCAAGCCCATTAGCCTGTTCTCACAGTGGCCAGTTCAGGTCCCTAGTACCTGGCCAAAACCCAAAGAGTAGCAACATTCCAGCATCTCAAAAAGTAGCCAGATTCCAGAACCCCAATGAAAGCAACATTCCAGAGCTGAAATTGTGATGTCATAATGCCTCATTCTACAGTGCCTCAGAGCCAACCTCATCAGTGATGTTACAATGGCTTAATTGTCCTATATTTGACACACGTAAGAGCATAAGAACAGTCATACTGGGTCAGACAAAGGTCCATCTAGCCCACTAGCCCGTTCTCAAGGTGGCCAATCCAGGTCACTAGTACCAGGCCAAAACCCAAAGAGTATCAACATTCCATGCTACCGATCCAGGGCAAGCAGAGGCTTCCACCATGTCTTAATAAGAGACTATGGACTTTTCCTCCAGGAATTTATCCAAACCTTTCTTTAAACCAGCTACGCTATCTGCTTATACCACAACCAGTGTTCCCTCTAAGCGGGCGGGTGTTGTGAGCAAAATTTTTTCACTGTGAGCTAAAAATATCGGGCGCCAGCAAGTTATGAGCCAAATAAATATGTTGTCAAAGTTGCTGATACATGAGGACGAGGTATTCAAAGGAATTTTAGGCCTACACGCTAAATTAAATAACGTTAAATAATATTTTTAAGAACACAAAACAACGCATTAATTCTTGAAAGTACAAAATTCTTTATTTTTTTTTTTTTACCAGAAAAACTCAAATTTATTTTAAAACAGCTGTCACTAACACTACCAAGATTATCAGGGGGGACTGGGAGGGAGGGGAAATCTAATTTGAGGCAAACTGTTTTAATTTTTCAGAGATTGTTATAACATGTACTCCAAGCATTAGAAAATATAGCGAAAATGTTATTTTTTTGCATTATAATGTTCTTTTGCCAAAAATCAGAAGGTTATACCGAAAAATTTAGGTCAGTTTTTCTTTCTTTCTCTGTCTGTCTTTCTCTGATTCTATGCCCCATTTATTTGCTTTGTTTCTGGTTCCCTGTCCCCCCCCCTTCTTTCTTTCTTCCTTCCTTCCTCCGTGCCCCATTTTTTGCTTTTTTTTCTGGCTCCCTGTCCCCCCCACCCCACCTTCTTTCTTTCTTTCTTCCTTCCTACCTCCCCCATGCCACCACCGCCGCGGAATAGGCTGCTGCTGCCGCAATCGGGAACAGGCCGAAATCTCCCTGCTTCTCTTCTGCACAGGGCCTATCAACTCTCGCCGCCCGACGTCAATTCCTAACGTCGGAAAGGACGTTCCGGGCAGCCAGGCAGCGATTGGCTAGCCAGAACGTCCTCTTGACGTCAGAATTGACGTCGGGCCGCCACGAGAGTTGGTCAGCCCAGCAGGGAAGAGAAGCAGGGAGATCAAAGACACGGTGTCGGCCTGATCCCCGATGGCAGCAGTGAGAAGGGAAGGGAAGCAGGTTGGGCACCACTGCTCTAGACGAGCCGCACTCTAGGGAGAACAGAGGACCGTGAACCCTCGCACCCCCACCCCGACGTCCGATTCCTCCCCCAGCCTCCCCTTACCTTTGCGACGCGTGTGTGCGCTGTGACGAGAAACTTGTGCGCTGCGATGTAATATTTTGTGCGCAAGCGCACGTCAGCGCAGCTTAGCGGGAACACTGCACGTTCCAGAACTTAACTGTTCGCTGAGTGAAAAAAATATTTTGTCCTATCGGTTTTAAGAGTATTTCCCTGCAGTTTCATCGAGTGTCCCCTAGTCTTTATATTTAAAAAGCCCCACCAGCGGCAAGGGTCCTCCGACACTGAGAACTCCTTCCTCTCTCACTTGTTCCAGTCGGCGGCAAGAACTTCTGTCTCCCACTTGCTCCGGCCATTGGTTTTGTCCATGCGCTGGTCGCTGCCCCACCCTCCCCGCACATGCTCGGTCTTCGCACCTAACCAAAACTGACCATGTGCAGCAGGTGGAAGCCAGCACTCGGACTGTTTTGTGAGCTGGTGTAAGCGTGAGGGAGGAATTCTTGCCGCTGCGGGACCTTAGCAGCTGGTGAGGCTTGACTGTCCCCATCAGCCACGATTTGTGCACAATTTGATTGTCTTATGAACTAGGTCGTGA
Source organism: Geotrypetes seraphini (assembly GCF_902459505.1). NCBI lineage: Eukaryota > Metazoa > Chordata > Amphibia > Gymnophiona > Dermophiidae > Geotrypetes > Geotrypetes seraphini. Next base: position 19,759,555 of record NC_047085.1, read on the forward strand.
CCATAATTGGACTCAAGCGATCCATTATCATTAATATTTATTTATTTAGAAAATGTGTAAACCGCTTAAATGTAAGCGGTGTACAGTCGACTCCGCTTAAGTGCAATCCCTTTGCACCGGTTTGCCACGTGCGTTTATACGAAGTGTGCGTTTAATCGGACTACCATGTGAAGAGAGTCGAGCACCGACATTTTTCAAGCAAGATCAGCAGCTCGGGGCAGGATTCCGTGCTTGCATCGATCACTGCCATCACATATTGTAGGACGAGTGACCTGTGAAGTTTGCGATTATCCCTTGTTTTTTGTTGCTTTCCTATTCAACCTTGAAGCCATAGAAACATAGAAAGATGACGGCAGAAAAGGGCTACAGCCCATCAAGTCTGCCCACTCTACTGACCCACCCCATTAAGTCTGAGTGCATATGACTTAGTTCCTTAGCTCGACCTTCGTAGGGATCCCACGTGGATGTCCCATTTATTCTTAAAGTCGAGCACGCTGGTGGCCTTGATCACCTGCACCGGAAGTTTGTTCCAATGATCCATCACCCTTTCTGTGAAGAAGTACTTCCTGGTGTCACTACTAAATTTCCCTCCTCTAAGTTTAAGCCTCCTCTAAGTTAAGCCCCCTTGTGACCGAGGGTCCCTTGGGAACGAATATGTCGTCTTCCAGCTCTACACGACCTGTGACGTATTTAAATGTCTCAATCATGTCACCCCTTTCCCTGCGTTCCTCTAGAGTATAGAGCTGCAATTTGCCCAGTCTTTCTTCGTATGAGAGACCCTTGAGTCCGGAGACCATTCTAGTGGCCATCCGCTGGACCGACTCAGCTCGAAGCACATTTTTACGGTATTGTGGCCTCCAGAATTGCACACAGTATTCCAGATGAGGTCTCACCATGGTTCTGTAAAGTGGCATTATGACTTCAGGTTTGCGGCTGACGAAGCTTCTCTTGATACATCCCATCATTTGCTTTGCCTTGGACGAGGCCTTCTCTACTTGTTTGGCAGCCTTCATGTCTGCACTGATGATTACTCCCAAGTCCCGTTCTTCTGAAGTCCTAGCTAGTGCTTCTCCATTCAAGGTGTATGTTCTGCATGGATTTCTGCTGCCGAGATGCATGACCTTACACTTCTTAGCGTTGAAGCCCAGCTGCCATGTCGAGGACCAGTTTTCCAACGTGATCAGATCCTGCGTCATATTATCCTTGAGATTGCTTTCACTTACTATGTTACACAGTTTGGCGTCGTCGGCGAACAGTGCTACTTTTCCCTGAAGCCCTCGGGTCAAGTCCCTTATGAATATGTTGAAAAGGGATGGTCCCAGTACTGATCCCTGCGGCACTCCGCTAGTCACCTCTGATGTCTCAGAGAGGGTGCCGTTGACCACCACCCTCTGAAGGTCTCTATCGCTTTAATTGGGAGACCATACGTGAAGGACCTGGAGTACACCATTCTCAGGGGACAGGCCCTTTCAATTTATGTACAAGTACTGTAATAACGCCACAGCACCGTCTGACATCAGCATCGTGGACACGTTCTGCCAAGAACATAAGAACATAAGAAGTTGCCTCCGCTGAGGCAGACCAGAGGTCCATCTCGCCCAGCGGTCCACTCCCGCGGCGGCCCATCAGGCCCACTGCCTGAACAGTGGTCTCTGACTAATTTTACAAATTACCTCTAATCCTATCCCTCTAACCTTACCTCTACTCGTATCTGTACCCCTCAATCCCTTTGTCCTCCAGGTACCTGTCCAGACCTTCTTTGAAGCCCTGTAGCGTGCTTCTGCTTATCACATTCTCCGGTAGCGCGTTCCATGTATCCACCACCCTCTGGGTGAAAAAGAACTTCTTGGCGTTTGTTCTAAACCTCTCCCCTTTCAATTTCTCTGAGTGCCCCCTTGTACTTGTGGTTCCCCATAATTTGAAAAATCTGTCCCTGTCCACTTTTTCTATGCCCTTCATGATCTTGAAGGTTTCTATCATGTCTCCTCTGAGTCGTCGCTTTTCCAGCGAGAAAAGCCCCAGCTTTTTCAGTCTGTCAGTGTATGAGAGGTCCCCCATACCCTTTATCAGCTTAGTTGCTCTTCTCTGGACTCTCTCAAGTACCGCCATGTCCTCCTTGAGGTACGGCGAGCAGTACTGGACACAGTACTCCAGGTGTGGGCGCACCAATGCACGATACAGTGGCAGGATGACTTCCTTCGTCCTGGTCATGATACCTTTCTTAATGATACCCAACATTCTGTTCGCTTTCCTTGAGGCTGTGGCGCACTGTGCCGACGCCTTCAATGTTGTGTCTACCATCACTCCCAGGTCTCTTTCAAGGACAATGATTTTTGTTCACACGACGCCACAGTGCAGTTCCGAAAGTTTGAACACACGGCCAGGCCTAGACTGCTGCTCCGAAACACGCGGCTCACCTTCGCGATTGCTTTTAACCGGAGCGAAAGAATACAGGTGGGACCTGCGACATCAGTGCGCATAAGCAGATCCTGTGCTTGTCAGAATTGCAAATATCAGGAGTTTACGTCCATTGACTTTAATGTGAAAAAAAACCCAAAAAAAACGGGACCCTGGTGGTAGGCTGCGGATAACCGAAGCGTGCGCTTAACCGGCGTGCACTTAGGTGGAGTCAACTGTACATATCAAGCATACACAATTTTAAAAGCAAATAATACAAAAATACGAAATGTTTATAATTGGAAGTGAAATTTTAAAATGCTACCCTCCTTAACCTTAATCTGCCCTTTAAAATTGAAAACCTTATTCTTGAGAAATCTATTCCCTTAACTTACGAAGCCATAATTTGTGGTACGTTACTACACGTTAAGCCTACTTTGGATAAATATAAAAGCCGTCTTTTCTTGGTCATGACGGGGATAGCCGTCCAAATGGTCACACGTAACTGGAAGAGCCACGACAGACTTAATTACGTATTTTGGTGGGCAAATGTATGTACCACATATAAATAGGAGAGAATGAATGCGGAATGTTTAGGGTTTAGTACATAAGCACATAAGCACATAAGCATGGCCTCTGCCGAGTCAGACCATAGGTCCATCATGCCCAGCAGTCCGCTCCCGCGGCGGCCCCCCAGGTCAATGACCTGTAGTGATCTATTTAATAAAGTGTAGTAATTCATTTAATAAAGTGTGGAGCCCATTGACTACATTTGTTACCTCGCAATAAGGGTCATATATCTCTCCTTTTCTTAGATTTCCTTACACATCCAGGGTGGGTGGGTGGGGGGAGGGAAATGTATTTTGAAGATTAAAATTACTTAATTATAATATTGTAATCACATCATATGTCTTATTGTATTAATAATTGGAAGGAGGGTGGGAGAAAATGAATGTTTTATGTATTACTTGAGTAATTAATAGTGCGTTTTATGCAGTATTTTATGTTCAATTAATTGTATTGCACTGTCAAAGTTTGAAAATCAATAAAGATTAAAAAAAGAAAAAGAAAACCATCGAAACTCGGAGAATTAAATCTCAACTGAGTTTACAAAAAAGCATCTACTACTGGGTTGTGTTTTAAGAGTTTCAGAAATGACATTTTCACATGTGGATCCAAAAGGGGGATGTGGCCAAGGGAGGGGCATGAGTGGGTCAGGGGCGTTGCCTGAATTTTGCATACAGGTTTCAGTTGGTGTAAATCCTCGTGCCCAAAATGGGCACTGATCCCGGTGCCAAGTGTTATTCTGTAAATGGTGCCCAACATGGAGTGCCGTTTATGTTTCGAAAGCGCATTTGGCATCGACTAGAAATTGTGCTTTTTCTGCCTTGCGCTGGTTTTATGGACTAGCTTACCGTTAGAATTAAGGAAAGAAGTAAGGTTTAAAAAGATTTTAAAATCATTCTATTTCAGATTAGCTTTTTCTTTGGACTCTGCGGTTTGAATTCCTTTGTATTTTCTTCATGTGAACTTATCTGGTATGTCTGAATTATCTTTCCTATTTTAGTTTATTTGTTTATGTTAAAAATTTATATACCATTTAAACCTGAGGGAGAAGACCTTCATGAGAATGAGGGTGAAGACCCTCATGAGACCCCCCAGAAGACACATTTAAGAGAGATATTGTGCTGCTAAATTGGACTTATACGAGAATTTATGAACAGTGCAAAAAATATATCTTTCCCTGTCGGCACAAACAACATGTTTTTGAGAGAATTTCATTTTTGCCCTAGAAGCTGGAAGACATCTGTTGACTATGACAAGTGTTGGATATTCTATTCTGGGACTTTCTAAAACAAATGCGTAGGTCACCAGAGAAACCAAACCACATAATTCCAGGTCAGGACGACATGGCCACAGTGGCATTAACCACAGGTGAAAATAGCTGACAAACTACAATCAAGCCTAGGAGGGAGGGGGGGTCCACTCTCAGGGATTATTGACCATAGGGCTCCTTTTACGAAGGTGCGTTTGGGCCTTAACACGCGGAATAGTGCACGCTAAATTGCCGTGCGTATTAGCTGCTACCGCCTCCTTTTGAGCAGGTGGTAGATTTTCGGATAGCGCGCGCTAATCCGGTGGGTGTGCTAAAATGCTTAGCGCACCTTTGTAAAAGGAGCACATAGTTTTAAGAATACATTGTCAGGGGAAATGGAGAAGTCATATTTGACACCAAGTGACACCATGCTTCATTATGACTCAGAGGCCATTATGTATACCAGGGGTGTCAAAGTCCCTCCTCGAGGGCCGCAATCCAGTCGGGTTTTCAGGATTTCCCCCATGAATATGCATGAGATCTATGTGCATGCACTGCTTTCATTCTATGCTAATCGATCTCATGCATATTCATGGGGGAAATCCTGAAAACCCGACTGGATTGCGGCCCTCGAGGAGGGACTTTGACATCCCTGATGTATACCATCCAATCAACAGAAATGACAAGTGTGACAATCCAATAGAAATTAAGCATGTAATTAGTAACCAGGTAGCACTCTTAACCCTAGGTACTAAAGTAGGGTATAAAAGTAGCTTACCTGCTGACTTAAGCCTTAGAACGAACTGGAGAGCACATGACATACCGGTACTCTGTGTTATTCCTCCATTGGCCTAACTTGCTGTTACCTTATTGCATGTACATAGAAACATAGAAATAGACGGCAGATAAGGGCCATGGCCCATCTAGTCTGCCCACCCCAATGACCCTCCCTACCTTTCTCTGTGAATAGATCCAACGTGTCTATCCCATTTGGCCTTAAAATCAGGCACGCTGCTGGCCTCAATAACCTGAAGTGGAAAACTATTCCAGCGATCAACCACCCTTTCAGTGAAAAAGAATTTCCTGGTGTCCCCGTGCAGTTTCCCGCCCCTGATTTTCCACGGATGCCCCCTTGTTGCCGCGGGACCCTTGAAAAAGAAGATATCTTCTTCCACCTCGATGCGGCCCGTGAGATACTTGAATGTCTCGTAGAAACATAGAAACATAGAAAGATGACGGCAGAAAAGGGCCACAGCCCATCAAGTCTGCCCACTCTATTGACCCACCCCATTAAGTCTGAATGCTAATGACCTAGTTCCTTAACTCGACCCTCGTAGGGATCCCACGTGGATATCCCATTTATTCTTGAAGTCGAGCACGCTGGTGGCCTTGATCACCTGCACCGGAAGTCTGTTCCAGTGATCTACCACCCTTTCTGTGAAGAAATACTTCCTGGTGTCACCACTAAATTTTCCTCCTCTGAGTTTGAGCGGGTGCCCCCTTGTGACCGAGGGTCCCTTGGGAAAGAATATATCGTTTTCCACCTCGACACGACCCGTGACGTACTTAAATGTCTCAATCATGTCACCCCTTTCCCTGCGCTCCTCTAGGGTATAGAGCTGCAGTTTGCCCAGTCTTTCTTCGTATGAGAGACCCTTGAGCCCCGAGACCATCCTAGTGGCCATCCTCTGGACCGACTCAGCTCGAAGCACATCTTTCCGGTAATGTGGCCTCCAGAATTGCACACAGTATTCCAGATGGGGTCTCACCATGGTTCTATAGAGTGGCATTATGACTTCAGGTTTACGGCTGACGAAGCTTCTATTGATACATCCCATCATTTGCCTTGCCTTTGATGAGGCCTTCTCTACTTGTTTGGCAGCCTTCATGTCTGCACTGATGATTACCCCCAAGTCCCGTTCCTCTGAAGTCCTAGCTAGCATTTCTCCATTCAAGGAGTATGTTCTGCATGGATTTCCTCTGCCGAGATGCATGACTTTACATTTTTTAGCGTTGAAGCCTAGCTGCCATGTCGAGGACCAGTTTTCTAACGTGATCAGATCTTGTGTCATACTATCTTGGAGGTTACTTTCACTTACTATGTTACACAGTTTGGCATCGTCGGCGAACAGTGCTACTTTACTCTGAAGCCCCCGGGTCAGGTCCCCTATGAATATGTTGAAAAGGGATGGTCCCAGGACTGAGCCCTGCGGCACTCCACTAGTCACCTCCGATGTCTCAGAGAGGGTGCCGTTGACCACCACCCTCTGAAGTCTTCCACTCAGCCAATCCCTGACCCATGCAGTTAGTTTCTCCCCCAAACCCATCGATTTCATCTTGTTTAATAGTCTACGGTGTGGGACACTGTCGAAAGCTTTACTGAAATCCAAGTACACTATGTCCAGAGACTCTCCCAGGTCTAGCTTTCCTGTCACCCAATCGAAGAAGCTTATAAGATTGGATTGGCATGACCTGCCTCTGGTGAATCCATGTTGACAGGGATCCCTTAGATTCCCTTCATCCATTATCGTGTCTAATTTACCTTTAAGTAGAGTTTCCATGAGTTTACACACTATTGATGTGAGACTCACTGGTCTGTAATTCGCAGCCTCTGCTCTGCAACCCTTTTTGTGCAGAGGAACGACATTAGCTGTTTTCCAGTCCAGGGGGACTCTCCCCGTACTTAGGGAGAGATTGAAGAGCATGGCTAACGGTTCCGCCAGAACATCGCACAGCTCTCTGAGCACTCTTGGGTGCAAATTGTCCGGTCCCATGGCTTTGTTCACCTTGAGTCTTGAAAGTTCTCTGTAAACATCAGCTGGTGTGAACTCAAAATTCAGAAATGGGTCTTCCTTGCTTTCCTTTGCTTCCAGCCGTGGCCCTTGCCCTGGCGCCTCGCAGGTAAAGACTGAACAGAAGTAATCGTTCAGTAGTTTGGCTTTTTCAGAATCTGTTTCCACATAATTCCCGTCTGGCGTTCTAAGGCGTACTATCCCGTCTGCGTTCTTTTTCCTGTCGCTAATGTACCTGAAGAAGGATTTGTCCCCTTTTTTAATGTTCTTCGCTAGTGTTTCTTCCATTCGAAGTTTGGCCTCCCTGACTGCTGTTTTGACCGCTGCAGACTTTGTCCTGTATTCAATGTTTGCTTCTTTTTCCCCCGTGCGTTTGTACAAGAGAAACGCTCTTTTCTTATCCTTGACGAGGTACGAGACCTCAACAGTGAACCATTGGGGTTTCTTTTTTCTTTGTTGTTTAGTTACTGATTTTATGTAGCGGATAGTTGCCTCATGAAGGGTTGATTTCAAGGTTGACCACATAACCTCCACATTATCCGTTATTTCTTGAACCTGAAGCGTCTGATGGACGAAGTCTCCCATGCGTGTGAAGTCAGTGCCCCGGAAATTGAGTACCCTTGTTTTTGTTTGTGATCTAGGGAAGCCTTTCCTAAGGTTGAACCATACCATGTTATGGTCACTGGTGGCTAGCGGTTCTCCCACCGAGATCTCTGAGACACTTTCCCCGTTCGTAAGTACCAGGTCCAGGATGGCCTGGGACCTAGTGGGCTCTAATACCAATTGTTTGAGCCGTACTCCCTTCAAACAATTGGTATTAGAGCCCACTAGGTCCCAGGCCATCCTGGACCTGGTACTTACGAACGGGGAAAGTGTCTCAGAGATCTCGGTGGGAGAACCGCTAGCCACCAGTGACCATAACATGGTATGGTTCAACCTTAGGAAAGGCTTCCCTAGATCACAAACAAAAACAAGGGTACTCAATTTCCGGGGCACTGACTTCACACGCATGGGAGACTTCGTCTCGATCATGTCATCCCTCTCTCTGCGTTCCTCGAGTAAGTAAGCTGACTTTTGTTTATTATTGTCTACAATAACCCGATTCTCTAACCGGTGTCTGTAACATAGACGTCTTATTTTATTTGTGTTTATTTTTATACATATCTAGGACGGGGTGAGGGGGGATATCTTTTTGGTTCATTTCTTGATTAAATTGTTGGATGGAAGGGGAGGGATATTTTTCTTCTGCATTGTTATTGAGGGAATTTAAGTGCTTACGTTGATTATTAATGTCTGTGTAATTCCTGGCACTTTGTATTTGTTTTGAAAATTAATAAAGATTTTAAAATAAGAAGAAAAAAAAAGAGAATCGGGTTTACTTTAAGCGGCGTTAGTCCCGATTCTATATAGGACGCCCGTCGGCTTCTGACACCGGGTGTCCTATACAGAATCCGAGCCTAAATGCTAAGGTGCCTATAGGAATATCATAGAAACATAGAAAAAAGCAGCAGAAAAGGGCTATAGCCCACCAAGTCTGCCCATTCCAAGTATCCCCTCCCCTGAATTTACTCCCTTAAAGATCCCACGTGAGTATCCCATTTTCTCTTAAAATCCGTCACGCTGCTGGCCTTTATCACCTGGAGTGGGAGTCTGTTCCAATGATCCACTACTCTTTCGGTGAAGAAGTACTTCCTGGAGTCGCCATGAAACTTCCCTCCCCTGATTTTCAGCGGATGCCCTCTGGTGGTCGAGGGTCCCATGAGCCAGAAGATATCATCTTCTGACTCGATGCGTCCCGTGATGTACTTAAACGTTTCAATCATATCTCCCCGTTCTCTTCTTTCCTCAAGTGAGTACAGCCGCAATTTTTTAAATCTTTCTTCATACGTGAGATCCTTGAGCCCCATGACCATCCTGGTGGCCGTTTGCTGAACCGACTCGATCCTCAGCACGTCCTTTCGGTAGTGTGGTCTCCAAAACTGAACACAGTACTCCAAGTGAGGCCTCACCATGGCTCTGTACAACAGCATCATAACTTCAGGTCTCCTGCTGACGAAACCTCTGCGGATACACCCCATCATTTGTCTTGCCCTGGAGGAAGCCTTCTCCACTTGATTGGCTGTTTTAGTATTTAGTGCACGCGAAATCGGTCAGCGCACCTTAATAAAAGGACTCCTTTGTTTGGAGACATCTCGTCCTTCCCGCTTGCTTTCTTTCATACCCCACAATCATTCACTGAGCCCCTATCAATCTTAGTCAGTCGTTCATTCACCGATTCGCTTACTGGGTTCCTTCTCTGCCTCTTATAAGCCCTCTCATCCTCTCAATCACTCACTCAGAAACCCCCAGGTATTCATAGACTCAATCCATGAAAATCTCTTGCTTCTCATTGCCTGCCTTTGAAATCAGATGGTCTGACAAAGCTTTTTTTTTTTTTTTTTTTGTAAATCTTTATTAAATTTCCATAGTGCAAACAAACAATTTCAATATACATAAGTTTACATGAAAAGCACATTAAACTTATAAACATTAATGTATAACTATTCCCCCCCCCCACCAAATAATCAGTAAAAGTACATACAGGAAACCCTCCATATATTCCCCGAATGAAATTTCAATGCAAAACCCTCCCTCCTCCCACCCACCCTGGATGTGTACGCGTAAGGGTCGATAAAATAAAATCAGTTATCATTCCTTACAGAACTTAGGGCTCTTTTTACGAAGCCGCGTTAGCGGTTTAACGCGCGTAAAAGCGTGTTCTAATTTGCCGGCCGCGCCGGCCGCTACCACCTCCTCTTGAGCAGGCGGTAGGTTTTTTTTTGGCTAGCGCGGGGCTTGGCGCGCGCTAAAAAGGTCAATGGTTCCCAAACGCCCATAAATTTCTTATACCGTCCCTGTTGTGCGGCCATCGAAAGTTCCATTTTAAAAGTGTAACCGAGAGATTCCCACCGGAAAGTGTCATTTAATCTATATCCCAGTTCTTCCAATTCCTCAAAATAAGTTGTACGGCAAATCCTGTCACTATATAGAGAAGTTTGTTATTTCCAGCAGTTATTTCCGACACAGCTAGACACCCTTCTGTGCCCATATTCATTCACTCACTCAGCTCCCCTCCCCCCCACGACTCTTAATTCAGCACCATCCAATGATTCGCACACACACTCCAATGGCAAAATGCTTACAGCATGCACTTTCCAACGAGGATGTTATTTATAAGATGTATTTTCCCCCTTCAACCTTTTCATGTTCAATATTTCCTTGTTTATTTACAGCCTAGCTAACCTAGAAAGAAAGAGTAAAACTTCTAGCCAGCCGAGGTATAAACTCCTAAAAGGTTAATGTAATCAAGACCACAATTAGATTTCACAGAACATATTACGTTTTCGAAATGTTGACGTCTTATTTGTGTCAAAGAGTCTATAACAAGAAGAGAATATGGCAAAACAGTAAGCACGTTTCATTATTCTCTTGTTATTGGATCAGTGGCCATGGTTAGGTAATTTCGATAGCGAATGTGTAACGTTTTCGGTCTCAGATTTGACAGTCGCTGCAATGAAGCTCTGACGCCGGGCTGCTGGATTAATCCAGCGGGAAGTCTGTGTCATCTGCTCACCTCTCTGGAAGATTTAGATCTGACTTATCTTCTGGTGATATTTTGCCTCTGATGCTGCCTTTGGCAAAACGTGGCCGTGTCGGGCATTAATGTGAAGGGGGAGCTGAACACTTCTCAACCCAGCCAAGAAGAGAATGACGTGGATACGGTTCAATCACTGATCTGAATTTTGTTTCTGCAGATTGGCACTTAAGGAAATAAGATGACAGCTACAGTGGCAAAATAATGCTCAGAATTTAGAGAGTTGGGTGGGCTGAGAATTTTTGAGTACCCCTCGTAAAGCATTTTGGATTGTATGTCCAGTTGGCCTGCTCTTTTGTAATTTCAGTAGAGAATAATATGTAATGTTTTGAATCAGATGTTGCTTTTTTTTTTTTCCTTATGCAGACCAACAATGAATCTCTAAGTTTTGGGGTGCACACAAATCCTAAAATAAGAACATAAGAAGTTGCCTCCGCTGAGGCAGACCAGAGGTCCATCTCGCCCAGCGGTCCGCTCCCGCAGTGGCCCATCAGGCCTATAGCCTGAGCAGTGGTCCCTGACTATTTCTATAACCTACCTCTACTCCTATCTGTACCCCTCAATCCCTTTGTCCTCTAGGAACCTAGCCAAACCTTCTTTGAAGCCCTGTAACGTGCTCCTGCCTACCACAGCCTCCGGAAGCGCGTTCCATGTATCCACCACCTTCTGGGTGAAAAAACTTCCTAGCGTTTGTTCTAAACCTGTCCATTCTTGGTATTATAGGGGTCATTTTTATTAACTGTTTTAATGGGTAAATATGTTAAATTTTTAAATCATTTTTATAAATTATCACTCCATAAGACACACTTTTTACACCCCCAAAAAGGGGGTGCATCTTATGGAGAGAATAGACCTCTGCCCCCCAGCGTTCTGCTGCTGCTTGTCGACCCCCCACCTCCGGCGTTCTGCTGCAGCTCTTACCCGCTCGCTGCCGCAGGAAAAGAAGGAAAGGACTGGTGACGTGTAATCGGACCCACAAGTCTTCCTCTGACGTCGGAGAGAAAGTCCGGGCCAGCCAGTCGCTTGGCCGGACCTTATCTCCAACGTCAGAATTGCATGCCGCCGGCCCTTCCCTTCGTGGAGTTGCAGCAGGAGTGGGCGAGCGGTGGACCAGGGAGGAGGAATCGGCGTGGCAGGGAGGAAGGTAGGCAGGCTTTGGTGCAGGAGGGAGGAAGGACAAAGGCTGGAAGGCAGTGAGGGGGAGAGGCCACAAACTCGGGACATAGGAAGGAAGGAGGTAGGGAATAGAAAGAGATAATTGTTGGGCCTGAGGAAGGAAAGAAAGATAGAACTATCTAGTGTAACCAGAAATCACCAGACAACAAAGGTAGGATTTCAATTTAGTTATCAAAATCTGTCTGCTGCAGTATATTTGTCTATTTTTCTAAGGGGCTCGGTTCAGAGGCACAATTTGGTTCAGAATATTTTTCTTGGTTTTTCCTCCTCTAAATCTAGGGTGCGTCTTATAGTCAGGTGCGTCTTATTATGGTCAGGTTCAGTCTAATTAAATATTTACCTTAATAGGATCTTTTGTTTCACCAATAGACAGTGGGATAGCAGCAGAGAAGGATCCACCATTACACCGAAAGTGTGATGGGAGAGAGAGGAAGAAAACCAGGAGAGAACAGAACTCTGGAATCCAAGCGAGGACAGCATGCCGAGGAGCAGGTGGTGATCAACCGTATAAAATGCAGCAAACAGATCGAGAAGGATGAGGATAGAGCAGAGGCCATTAGAATATGCCAGGAACAGGTCGACACTTTAGCAAGCGCTGTTTCCGTAGAATGGAGAGGGTGCAAGAATATCATGAGAAAAAAGGAAGTCCAGGCAGTGGCTTGGATAGGAAGGGGAGGAAGGAAATGGGGCAATAGTTGAAGGGGGATGTGGGGTCTAGTGAGGGTTGTTTTTTTTTTTTTTAGGAGAAGTGTAACTACAACGTGTTTGAAGACATCAGGAACTGTTGCAGTGGAGAGCGATAGGTTGAGGATGTGACTGCTGGATGGGATGACAGCAGAAGCAATAGCTCTGACTAGGGGGGTAGGAATAGGATCAGAGGAACAGGTGATGTGTTTGGAGGAGGAGAGACGATGAGCATGACTTCAGAAAAGAAGGAAAACTTGGCAGGGATTGTTAAAGGGAAGTTGGCAGAGTGGACAGCTGCAAAAGGGTGAGAATTCAAGGTGGATATTGTGAATCTTGTCATAGAAGAACTCTGCCTTTGTCTGGAGAGAAAGTGAGGAGAGGATAGGAGGTGGGGGTACTTTGAGCAGAGAGTTATAGAAACATAGAAACATGATGGAAGATAAAAGCCAAATGGCCCACCCAGTCTGACCATCTGCAGTAACCATTATCTCTTCTGCTCTCTAAGAGATCCCACGTGCCTTTCTTGAATTCAATCTCTGTCTCCACCACCCCTTCCGGGAGACTGTTCCATGCATCTACCATCCTTTTGTAAAAAATGATCTCCTTAGATTACTCCTGAGCCTATCACCTCTTAACTTCATCCTATGCCCTCTTATTCCAGAGCTTCCTTTCAAATGAAAGAAAGAGACTCGACTCATGCACATTTACATCATGTAGGTATTTAAACATCTCTATCATACCTCCTCTTACCCGCCTTTCCTCTAAAGCAGGGGTGCCCAACATGTCGATCGCGATCGACCAGTAGCTCAGGAAGGCAACGTGAGTCGATCACGGAGCCCATCCCGGGCTCCGTGATAGACTCGTGTTGCCGTCCTGATCTACCGGGCCGATCAGCCTTCCTCTCCAGTGTTCTCTCTAGGGCCTTTTAGCTGGGCGGTCCGCCCAGCTGTCATCTGCTGCTGCCGCCGCTGCTGAACATTTAAAAAAAACAAAAAAAAAAAACGGCTTGGAGATTTCAGCCCGTAGCGAACTTATGCTCCGTGGCTCTAACGTGTGCATGCCGGCTTCCCTTCTCTTCCCTCCAAAACCGGAAGTTATGTCTGGGGGGGGGAGAAGGGAAGCCGGCACGCACATGTTGAGAGCCATGAAGCAAGCGTTCGCTATGGGCTAAGGCGGGAGACAGGTTAGTGAAGCATTTGCTCTTCTTGCTGCCGGGTCCTGCCTACTTTCTGTTTCTGCGAAGGCAGGACCTGGCAGCATTTCCCCCAATAGGTCGATCGCGATCTTGGGCCAATCAGCCTTCCTCTCCCCGAAGGCAGAATTGACGTCGGGGAGAGGAATGCTGGTCGGCTGAAGCAGGGAGAGCTTGGGGCGGCGTTGGCTTTCGGGCCTGTTATTGGTGGCGGTTTGGGTCCTGGTCCCCGATGGCAGTGGCTTGGGGGAGGGCAGGGAGAAAGAAAGAAAAAGGGCAGGCAGGGAGACAGAAGGAAAGAAGAGAAACAGAAAAAAAAAGAAAGGGAGGCAGAGAGAAAGAAAGGGCAGGGAGAGAGGAAGGAAAAGTTGGGGGAGGGAATGAGGTCTGGAGGAGAGGAAGCATACAGGCTAAAAGAAGGGAAGAAAGATTGGATGCACAGTCAGAAGAAGAAAGTGCAACAAGAGCCTCATGAAATCACCAGACAAGGTAGGAAAAATGATTTTATTTTAAACTAGCTGATGCCCCGGCGTTGCACGGGTATTTAATTATAACAATAACACAGTAAATGGATTGAAATAAAGATACTTTATAGTGGTGAATGAAATTATTTTTTTACAGCTTTATAAAAAGTACAATATTCAAATTATAATGTGAAATATTTGACAAAATGAATACAATACAACTAACACAAAACTTGATTATAAACAACATTTTTAGTTTCACCTCCAGGAGCAAGAACATATAAATTCTTGGGTGAACCCACCCTTGAGCAAGCAACATAGAGTTGTCCATGGGAAAAACAGGGGGATCTTAAATCCACTCCACAGTATGTAATAGTCTGTCCCTGTGATTTGTTGATTGTGATAGAGAATGCAAGTCTCACTGGAATTTGCAATCTCTTAAACTGAAAAGGAAGATCTGTTGGAATAAGTGGCATCCAAAAGTTCCAGTATTGATTTAAACAACTCAATATGTGCAAAACTCAGGTTGAAAAGAAACTCCATGCAGTTTTTTCCCGGTTCAGAATGGAACCTGTGTTCCTAGTTCAGCATATGTGAGTACTCATGTAATGTAATAACATTATGAACTGGGGTGCATGAAGGAAACAGTTACAAACACAGTTAGAACATACAAACTCTATATGTATGGTGTCCGTGGTAGAATAGAAACGATGTCCCTAGTGGTTATAGTATCATAGAAAGTGTTTTATAGTTGGAATTACTGTGAGAATGGCAGCTTTTTACATTTTTTCCATTGACATGAATGGGTGAAATCTGATTTTCTGTTTGTAGCTCCGCCCACGTGTGCAGGTGGGCCGCGAGACCCCCAGAACATATCACCCTAGGTAGTGAGGGATCTGCATACCAAGTTTCGTTCAAATCGGTCAAGCCGTTTTTGAATTACTGTGAGAATGGCAGGTTTTTACATTTTTTCCATTGACATGAATGGGTGAAATCCGATTTTCTGTTTGTAGCTCCGCCCACGTGTGCAGGGGGGCCACGAGACCCCCAGAACATATCACCCCAGGTAGTGAGGGATCTGCATACCAAGTTTCGTTCAAATCGGTCAAGCCGTTTTTGAATTACTGTGAGAATGGCAGGTTTTTACATTTTTTCCATTGACATGAATGGGTGAAATCCGATTTTCTGTTTGTAGCTCCGCCCACGTGTGCAGGGGGGCCACGAGACCCCCAGAACATATCACCCCAGGTAGTGAGGGATCTGCATACCAAGTTTCGTTCAAATCGGTCAAGCCGTTTTTGAATTACTGTGAGAATGGCAGGTTTTTACATTTTTTCCATTGACATGAATGGGTGAAATCCGATTTTCTGTTTGTAGCTCCGCCCACGTGTGCAGGGGGGCCACGAGACCCCCAGAACATATCACCCCAGGTAGTGAGGGATCTGCATACCAAGTTTCGTTCAAATCGGTCAAGCCGTTTTTGAATTACTGTGAGAATGGCAGGTTTTTACATTTTTTCCATTGACATGAATGGGTGAAATCCGATTTTCTGTTTGTAGCTCCGCCCACGTGTGCAGGGGGGCCACGAGACCCCCAGAACATATCACCCCAGGTAGTGAGGGATCTGCATACCAAGTTTCGTTCAAATCGGTCAAGCCGTTTTTGAATTACTGTGAGAATGGCAGGTTTTTACATTTTTTCCATTGACATGAATGGGTGAAATCCGATTTTCTGTTTGTAGCTCCGCCCACGTGTGCAGGGGGGCCACGAGACCCCCAGAACATATCACCCCAGGTAGTGAGGGATCTGCATACCAAGTTTCGTTCAAATCGGTCAAGCCGTTTTTGAATTACTGTGAGAATGGCAGGTTTTTACATTTTTTCCATTGACATGAATGGGTGAAATCCGATTTTCTGTTTGTAGCTCCGCCCACGTGTGCAGGGGGGCCACGAGACCCCCAGAACATATCACCCCAGGTAGTGAGGGATCTGCATACCAAGTTTCGTTCAAATCGGTCAAGCCGTTTTTGAATTACTGTGAGAATGGCAGGTTTTTACATTTTTCCATTGACATGAATGGGTGAAATCCGATTTTCTGTTTGTAGCTCCGCCCACGTGTGCAGGGGGGCCACGAGACCCCCAGAACATATCACCCCAGGTAGTGAGGGATCTGCATACCAAGTTTCGTTCAAATCGGTCAAGCCGTTTTTGAATTACTGTGAGAATGGCAGGTTTTTACATTTTTCCATTGACATGAATGGGTGAAATCCGATTTTCTGTTTGTAGCTCCGCCCACGTGTGCAGGGGGGCCACGAGACCCCCAGAACATATCACCCCAGGTAGTGAGGGATCTGCATACCAAGTTTCGTTCAAATCGGTCAAGCCGTTTTTGAATTACTGTGAGAATGGCAGGTTTTTACATTTTTCCATTGACATGAATGGGTGAAATCTGATTTTATGTTTGTAGCTCCGCCCACGTGTGCAGGGGGGCCGCGAGACCCCCAGAACATATCACCCCAGGTAGTGAGGGATCTGCATACCAAGTTACGTTCAAATCGGTCAAGCCATTTTTGAATTACTGTGAGAATGGCAGCTTTTTACATTTTTTCCATTGACATGAATGGGTGAAATCTGATTTTATGTTTGTAGCTCCGCCCACGTGTGCAGGGGGGCCGCGAGACCCCCAGAACATATCACCCCAGGTAGTGAGGGATCTGCATACCAAGTTTCGTTCAAATCGGTCAAGTCGTTTTTGAATTACATGAGAATGGCAGCTTTTTATATTTTTTCCATTGACATGAATGGGTGAAATCTGATTTTATGTGACATCAGCTAGTGACTTATATACTTATGGAAGACCACACCTTCCTCTGGACCAACCCCATCCTTTATATATCTTTTTGAAGGTGCGGCCTCTCGAATTGTCCACAATATTCTAAATGAGGTCTCACCAAAGTCTTATACAGGGGCATCAATACCTCTTTTTTCCTACTTGCCATGCCTCTTCCTATGCACCCTATCATCATTCTAGCTTTCGCCATCACATTTTCAACCTGTTTGACCACTTTAAGATCATCACATACAATCACACCCAAGTACCGCTCTTCTGTCGTGCACTTAGGTTCATCACAATACATTTTCTAAGTTATGGCACCACAAATGTAGAACCCTCCTCTTATTCAATTAAGAGAAGAACATTTTCTAGATAGATTTAAGAGTAAGTTAAAATGCTTTCTTTTAAAGATGCTTTTGACCTTTAGCTCCTTCAACTTTCCACATCTGATTTTCTTTGCAGAGTTAAACTTCCTAATTTCTGATTCCCTTCTATTTTTCACTCCAAATTCCTTCATTCCATTCCACCTGCTATTCTCTCCTCCTCCTTTTCCGTTTCGCTATACCCCTCCTATTGTCCTTCCCCTACTTGTCTTCATTCCTATCCTATATTGTATTTCACACCCTCCTTTCCCATTGGCACAGTAAGTCCTGGACGTCCAGTATATGTTTTGCATATTGTACTCCCTGAATGTTGTAAACTTTTTAGCTATGTTCATTGCTTCGAAGTATGACTAAGCAATTAATCAAATTTTAAATAAAACTTGAAACTTCACCCCCTAAACTGTACCGTTCCTTCGGGATTTTGCAGCCCAAATACATGACCTTGCATTTCTTAGCATTAAATTTTAGCTTCCTAATTTCCGACCATTCTTCGAGCTTCACTAGGTCTTTCTTCATGTTATTCACACCATTTGGGGTGTCCACTCTATTGCCGATTTTGGTATCATCTGCAAAGAGGCAAATCTTACTTGATAGCCCTTCAGTAATGTTGTTTATAAAAATGTTAAAAAGAACAGACCCAAGAACAAAACAGAATTGAGTGTGGTAAATGATGGTGAGGGTTGGCACAAAGAGATTTATAAATATTTAGTTAAATGATTGTACTATTCCTGTTTGGCTAGCGAGAGGGTAGATTGGAAGAATGTCAACATGAATATGAAGTTGGCATGCGTTCGGGATTTAAGCCAAAGACATTCCACTGCTCAGGCACAGGAGTGCAAATAATGGATGTTGGGCATCAACCAGTACTGGGGTCTGGTACATCTTAGAGGACATGAAATGGGAGGGGCAAAGGTATCAATAGAAGAAGAGAGAATGGAGTTATAGGAGAGGACAGCTTCATTGACAGACTGTGTTTGACATAATAGTTGAAAGGAGGGATGAGATAGTGGTGTAGAGCATGTTAGGGTCAATATCCTGAAGGTTCCTAAATGTATGGGTAAAGAAGGTTAGCAGCTGATGGTCAGAGATGGGAAAGAGTCTAGGTGCAGAATTCGGTGATAGAGCAGTTGGAGGAGGGGACAAGGTCAAGGCAGTGGCCTTTCTGGTGAGTAGGAGCGGTGGAGCCCTGCTGAAGATTGTATGAAGAAGTTAGAGTAAAAAATCTGGATGTACAGGAGTCAGAGGGATCATTGCCAGGCACTGCCTACCCTTGCTATGCTACTGAAATGAGGTCAGGGATTGGGAATAGAAGCGAGCAGAAGAGATGTTTGGAGGAGACAGGAGAGGCTGCGACATAATAACTGTTTAATCATGATTCATTTTTGAAAATTGTGTTAACTAATTAATGCATTAATCACAGAGGGCCAACTCTATGAACAGCGCCAACTCAGCAGGCGCCTAGAAAAGCAACACCTACTGCATGTCATTCATAAGTGTCATTTGTGGAATCACGTCTATCGGCACCTAGAAACATAGAAACATAGAAAGATGACGGCAGATAAGGGCTATAGCCCACCCCTTTAAGTCTACTGACCCCCTTAATCATATAGCCACTCTACTGACCTGCTCCTTCAAGTCTATACCCTAGCCAGCCTATTCCTTGACTTGACCTTTGTAGGGAACCCACATAGGTATCCCATTTATTCTTAAAGTCTGGGATGCTGCTGGCCTCAATCACCTACATCAACTTAGTTACTGGTAGGAGTCATAAGAACATCAGAACCTTACTGGGTCAGACCAATGTAGCCCATTCTCACAGTGGCCAATCCAGGCCACTAGTACCTGGCCAAAATCCAAGGAGTAGCAACATTCCATAGAGAACCCCAAGGAGTAGCAAGATTCCGGAATCTCAAAGAGTAACAAAAGTTTCTAGAATCCCAAAGAGTAGCAACATTCCATGCTACCGATCCAGGGCAAGCTGTGGCTTCCCTCATGTCTTTCTCAATAACAGACTATGGCCTTTTCCTCCAGAAACTTGTCCAAACTTTTCTTAAAACCAGCTACGCTATCTGCTCTTACCACATCCTCTGGCATCGCGTTCCAGAGTTTAATTATTCTCTTGATGTTAGGTGCCTGTATATTAAGCCAGGGTTTTCTTGGCCTAATACAACGGTACCTATGATAGATGCCTACCATGTCTAACTCAATCAACAACCAAACTCCAACCCTAACCATGCATATATTCTATGTAGGTGCCAGTAGGTGCCTCAATATAGATGCCTACCACACTTTATTTCGGGAACCCACCCTGTGCTTGTGGATTCGCCGATTGCATGCCTTTCCAAGTACTTGAAAGCTAGATTTTCAATTTCTGACCTGCCTTTCTACGATTGCAATCAGACTGGGTTTAACACTTGGTTTAGGGGGCCCCTAGTTCAGTGCAGGCTGTGTCTCCTTATAGCACCATTTTTATCGTTCAGGTTTCTAATGTTTAATAACCTGGGTCAATTGTTTTTGATTGTTGCTGTTTTGCATTTCTTGCTACGAGCAGATTAGACCTCTTTGTTGGGGAGTGTCCCCCGCACCCCTCTTATGTCTTTGTCCTCTACAGATGTTCCTGGCTCCTTTTCAACTAACTGATTCCTGAGGGGACAGTGCTGAGGTAAGAGGGGTGGAGCTTAGGTATCTGAAATTTGAGACTTCCTATAAGTTCTGGCGGGTACAGGAAAATAGGCGAGTTAGGCGCCTACTGGCTAATTAGAATTTTATATTGTTTTTAATTGGTTTTTAATGGTGTTTTTAATTAACAGTGACAATTAATACAATTAAAAAAGATTATGTTAGGTGCCTGAAGGAATAATCCAGGGTGATAGAGATAAACCTAAGAACTGGGTCAGATCAATGGTTCTCACGGTGGCCAATGCAGGTCACTAGTAGCTGGCCAAAACCCAAAGAATAGCAACATTGCATGCTACCGATCCAGGGCAAGTAGTGGCTTCCCCCATGTCCTTCTCAATAACAGACTATGGACGTTTCCTCCAGGAACTTGTCCAAACCTTTCTTCAAACCAGCTACCCTCTTCACTCTTACCACATCCTCTGGCAATGCGTCTCACAGTTAAAAGCTTGGAGCACTTTTTGGTGACTATATAAAATTATCTGTCACGTGGCACATTTCGATCAGGTTTCTTGTTTTGTGAGAATTTCTGTGTTCTTACACCATCAAAGCATTAGCTTAAGAAAAATCAATAGAACTAAAGTGCTATGCATTCATAACGTCAGAAAAATAACTTGCCTCCAAGAAATTAGAAGTACATTGTTATAGACCCTTTGAAGTGTCAGTTTCTTTACATTTTTTATGAGTTTTAATGGATAAATCTGCCATTAATGCCTTTGATGTTTTTTGTTTTAAAGTCTGTGTGAGCAATCATAAACTCGGAGAATTTAAAATGTCTTCCTTAAAAGAAATAGAGGAAAAAAAGTTGCTTTCATCAGTAGCTGAAGTCACTTTATTATCCTTTGATAGTTTAGAATAGTGGTTCCCAACCCTGTCCTGGAGGACCCCCAGGCCAGTCGGGTTTTCAGGATAGCCCTAACGAATATACATGAGAGAGATCTGCATATAATGGAGATGTCAGGCTTGCAAATCAGCTCCATGCATATTCATTGGGGCTATCCTGAAACCACGGCTGGCCTTGGGGTCCTCCAGGACAGGGTTGGGAACCACTGGTCTAGAGGCAGAGTCTATCTCAAACTGTGTCGCTAGTGTGCCTCCTGAGATTCCAACTGGGCCGCGGCACACTGAGGAGGAAGAGAGGCTCCTGCCAGCTGACTTCCCTACGCAGATTAGCTCCAGCGCTGCCCGATTCGCCGAAGGCCTGTATGTTCCCCCCCCCCTTCTCTCTAGCGTCCTACGGTTCCCCCCCTGGCCTCCCGGTCTCACCTTTAAAGCTAATTACAACAGCCTGCAGAGGATCGCCGGTAGGTACAATGATTTTATTTTCAGTATAGTGATTGAAATGTGTCAGTTCTGAGAATTTATATCTACTGTGTATACGAAAAATGAAAGGAAAAAATGGCATTACAATTAGTAAAGGGGGCGGGATCTGGGGGCGGAGCTTGAGGGGGCCTAGGGAGGTCTGTGTTGGGGTACTCAGTTGATATTTGTTAAACTTAGGGGGTGCTTAGCTTGAAGTAGTTGAGAAACACTGCTGTAGGTAATCAGCTGGCGCCAGTGCCTCTCCTTCTCTCCGGCCCTCTTCCCTGCTGGCGCCCCCTACTGGCGTTTCAGGACCCATCTGGAGGGCCTCTGTATATGCGGCAAGCTGTGGCCACTACCTTTAGTGTGGCCCGGCTCGAGAAAGTTTGAGAGACATTGTGCTAGAGTGTGTATCTAGAGAAATGTGACAACCCTGCGCATAGTGTGAAAGGACAACTTTAGTATCTCCCCCGTGCATATTATTCTCAGAAAATGTCCATTCAGACACCAAAATCAATTTTCCCAAAGGCATTACATGCGGAGGGGCATTTTAAATAGGACGTTTAAGTCTGAGTTTGGACGTTTGGGGGAAGATGTCCAGAAATCCAGTAGAGAAAACATCCATTTTCAAAACAGCAAGATATTGGGTTTTGGGGTTTTTTTTAATGACTTATCGAGACGTTTTGGCCCTTAGTACGTCTATCTTATTTAGCCATTTTTGAATGCAAAGATGTCCAAATGAAAAATGCACAAAAGCGAGCTATTGGGACGTCCCAAGCAGGCAGCATTCTTAGCAAACTGGCCACATAGACATCTGAGCAGAGCAGAGGAGCGCTCCAGGGGGTTCTGCAGTGAATATCACATTTAAAAGTCCCAGGAAGAGGCCACTATAACCTGCTTATACTGTATGGTGAGTCCTCAAAAACCCACCCAAAACTTACTACACCCACCAGTCCACCACTGCAAGAAACTTCATGCCAGCCTCTCTGCATAGGGTTACCAGACGTACGGGAAAAACCGGACATGTCCTCTTTTTAGAGGACTGTCCGGGGTCCCAGACAGACTTTACAAAACCCAGCAGTTTGTCCCCTACGATCTCTAACCGCATCTCTGAACATGCGCCGATCACACCACACACATCTGTGCATGCCCCAGGCTCTCCAGTCCAGACATGGTTGGAGCTTATTGGTGAAGAAGAGAAGGTTTTGTGGGTGTGGCCTAATGGCGTGGGGCTGGAGGCAGAATGGGGCAGGGCTGGAGGCAGGACAGGGTTAGGTCAAATATTCGGGATTTTGTGGGCAGAAATATGGTAACCCTATCTCTGCACATTCTCTCCGATGTCCCTACCTTCAGTTACTACCACACATAAAATATCTTTAAGGGCCTCTGTATAGGACGCCCGGTTTTGCATGCGGACGTCCTATATAGAATCGCCTAACCCCACAATACATACTTTGAAGAAGTCAAAAATGGAACAGTCTCTAGAACCATAAAATGTAAATAAGAAATAAACATTCTTAATATTATAAAGATAGCTTAGTAAAGGTATTCAAAACATTATTTAGCAATCACTTAATGGCTGTTTGCGCTTTTGAAGTAGGGCTAAAATCTGCGCCTATTTGGGATTCTCTCTCTTCCTATCGGACAAATTTTCTGACAGGTGTGTTGTCATCACATCTTTGGATGCCATGACGCAGCTCTTTTTTAAATGGATCACAGCGGTGGGGGTTTTTTTTTCGCCGTTTGGCAATCATTTTTTGAGAGTTACCGTTTTTGAATGATTACAAGTATTTTATGAGGTACCTTTCCATTTAGCTATTAAGGAGGGTCGAGAGAAGGAGGGTTCCTGGTGCCCCAAGCAAGATGGCGCCCCTTGCTCCCTCCTTACTGTAGGCCAGGGGTGCACAACTTCGGCTCTTGCCAGGCCAGGTTTTCAGGATTTCCCAAATGAATATGCATGAGATCAATATGCATACAATGGAAGCAGTGCAGGCAAATAGATCTCATGCAAATTCACTGGGGAAATCCTGAAAACCAGACTGGATTCGGCCCTCGAAGACCGGAGTTGTGCACCCCTGGCCTATAGGCCATGACCTGATCCTCTCTTCCTTTCATGACTTTTATGTATCGCAGCTTCAGACAGCATCGCCAAGGCTACATTTTCAGTTCCATTTCATAAATGATATATGGTATGCGTTAAAAAAACAAAAAAAAAAAGTAAAAGAAAAGGCATTCGCAGAATTTAGGTTCCTCAGGAAAGAGATTCATTACGCAAAGTTACAGAGTGATATAATGGCACAATAAAACGAAGAAAGATCTACCCTGCTTCCTATATATAGAGCAGTTTCAATCTGTAACTCAGATACCATCTGAGGAATGGCCGAGTAAACAAAACAAACAACCTTCCGTCTCAGATCGCAGTAAAACATTCACCTGTTCTTGCGGTTGAGCTAAACAGCATGCCAAAATTGTATACGGCTTCACGAGAGGAAGAAAGACTTAAATCTAATATAGCTGGAAAAATTCAACTTCATTTTCTCTCCTAAATTCTCTCTAGACCTATTTCTTTCTTTCGAAGACTTATGGCGGAGATAAACAAGTAACCGTGGAGCATTGAAAGACATACCGAGCGCTTTCACATCACATATATTGTTATATATATTTTTTTTTTTATTTGCTTTTGAAGAATTGGTATCTTTTATGGGAGTAAAGATCACAAGCAACAATAAGGTTATGTAACATTAATCAACCCTATCAGTAATTTGGCATTAATATATACCGTGTTTCCCTGAAAATAAGCCCTAGTATCATTTTCGGGATAGGTCTTAATATAAGCCCTACCCCAAAAATAAGCCCTAGTCCCGAGATTCGCTGGCAGCAACTTAAACCCGTCCCTCCCACCACAGCCCCCGCCCCCACCGCACAGCCAAACCCCTGCTGACCCTCCATCTTTCCCTCCCCGCCGACTGTGAGCGAGCCCTACCTTCATACAAAGCAGTGTCGGGCCGGCAGTACTTTAAACAGGCTGCTTGGCCTTGTTCGTCGGGGATTTCACTATGCCGCAGTACTGATAGGCAAGGGTTATGCTACACAAGGGATGGGAGGGAGGGAGGGAAGATGCTGCACATGAGGAGAGAAAGGAAAGAGGAAGAATTGGGGTGAAGGAGAGGAAAGGAGAGATGATCATGTGCATACCCCGAAAATAAGACCTAGTGCGTTTTTTGGGCCCAAAATTAATATAAGACACTGTCTTATTTTCGGGGAAACAAGGTATGCCTGCGAGAGATTTATAGGCCCACTACCTCCATATATATAAATCTTTCTCAACAGAAACAAACAAACCACAGTGGAGATATGCAGGGATGTTGGTGTGCTATTTATTCATCAACAATGGAAATCTGGGCGATGGCTCGGAACGCACGTGCTTCGGCCAACATAGCCTGCCTCAGGAGCCTTATAATTAGAGTGCAATAGCTTGCATTGTGTAGCCTATAATGTATAAAACACCTCATCCAAGTATAATTAATACTAATGAGGTAATGCGCAGAGACTTGTACAGTTGACAAGGACAGTTGACGGAGGCTGTGTTGTTGGCTTGCCTCGGTGGAGCCTGCCTGGATGGTGTGCAGGTCGGATGACCTTTCGTGGCCTGCCTCTTCTTCTTGGTTTCTTTGCCTTCTTCTCGTGGGCCCAGATTGCAGCCGTTGATTCCTTCACCTCTGGCAGGGACGGCCCCACAGCCCACCATCACTTCTCTGTATCGATCCTTCCTTGCCGATGTGGAGCTCTCTTGGACCGGACTGATGATTGGACTTAGCACTAGATTGCAATTTATTTTGCTCAATCTCCAATCTCTTAAACTTATTTGTATGTTTTAATTTTATTCTTTTCATTTCTTTTATCTTTTTTTTAATTGTACCTTTCTCTCACAATTCTTGGAATTTTGTTAAATCTTTTTCTATTTTAATAATTGTTTACTCAGGTACTTTAGCTCAATTGTGAGCCTTCGGGACAGACAAGGAAGTTCTAAGTACCTGTATTTTATTGTAAACTGCTTAGATCTGTAATATGCGTAAGCGGTATAGCAAATATTAATAATACATAAACATAAATGCTGGCCCATTGGAGGCCCTGGAGGACTGGGAGTGAAGATCAAGGGCATAAGGCAAGGGAAAAAAACCCAAAATATATTCCAGAACCTGAGTGAGTAGAATTCAAGGACCATCTCAAAATGCCACGATGATAAGAAATCAATGTAGATTATGGGCAGTGTTCCCAGGATACAAAATAATGAGGAATACTTATCGAGGAACTGATTTAATGTGAATGTAACCTCAAATTGAGTT
Source organism: Geotrypetes seraphini (assembly GCF_902459505.1). NCBI lineage: Eukaryota > Metazoa > Chordata > Amphibia > Gymnophiona > Dermophiidae > Geotrypetes > Geotrypetes seraphini. The sequence continues at coordinate 19,785,252 of NC_047085.1, forward strand.
AGATGCTCCTGAAGTGTAATCTAGGAGATGTGAGGACCTCAGCTGAAACTTTCCTTTGGATTGCGCCTTCCAGTGCTGGTGGCTGCCAAGCTTTAGCTGAATAAGGCTGATTCCATGGGTGTAGCATTGTAAACATAAGGAATGCAAGAATAGAATACGAAGTCAACTAACCAGACTAGCAACAAAGCTGAATTTCAGCAAGGAAGCAGAATTAGAAGTAATACAGGAACATGAGAAATGTGGATCTCATAAAGGAAACAAGATCGATAAGAATGAAACAGAAGCACTGCAACAGGAGTTGCCCCAATGAACTTTGGACGCAGTCAGAGGAGTGGAGCAAATCTGGGCCAGTGTGAGAGAGTCACTGCACCCCTGAAATCCTCTCGATGTGTCGCCATTGCCTAACTAGGCCGGTGATCTTCAGGGCAGCTCCACTGCAACAGCAACTACCCTAACGGACTTCGGACTCCATCAGGGCCGGTATGGGAGAGTCGCTCTGCCCCAAACATCCATTTAAGGCAGTATGCTTAGTGGCGCGCCACCTAAGGCGCAAGCCAAAGGCACACTTCTTTGCATAGTTCATGGTGCAGTTCCCAGCGCTACACCAGACAACTGAACCTCGATCAACAAAAAGATTACCTTCACCAACCTGCTGTCTCCTAATACCTACAACTTGAACTATCTCTATCATACCTCCCAAATCCAGGTTCTTCTGAACAACCCTTGGAAAGTATCTTCAAGATAATTCCAGAGAATCAAAATCATAATGAATCAAATACACACATCATGAATCTCACAATTACACACATAATGAATCTCTCAATTACACACATCTTTCCTGCCCTATACCTGGTAAGCCTAATAGAAGTCCAGTGTACAACTACCATCAACAGACCTATATACCCATGGTGCACCATCAAACAAGGACCCAAATCCCAAATCTCCACCACCACACCATGGGATAGCTATCATCATCATCAGTACCCCATCCCCATTCTCAATTCTAAGCATGATACCAACAAAAAACATTTACGACAACCCTTTTCAGAAACCATGCAGACTTAAGATATATACCAAATAGTCATCAATCAAAACAAGGAATAACCTCCAACCAAATCCCCTGCATGTATTTCAAAGCTAGTTTCATAGTCAACAAATTGTTCTTACTTAAAGAGCTGATCCTAACCATCAACCCGGGGTTCATCTTCATCACCAAAACCTGGCTATAAGACCCAATGGCCCTGAACTGCCACATCTCTGCCCACAAGGATACAGTATCATTCACATTTCCAAGCAGGACAGGCGAGGAGGTGGCTTAGCCATTATTTACAAATGCACCTTCAATATCACCCTGAATGACTTTGTCACCCATCTGACCTGCAAACTTGAAGACAAGTCTAAGACCACCAAGAAAAACATCTGCCTCTTAGTGATATCACCCTCCTGGCCCCCAATCATAGAAAACTGCAAGAATTCTTCTTGAGCCTAGCCTGCCAACACACCAGACTACTTATACTTGGAGACATAAATCTTCTCCTTGAAGCCTCTGATAATAATGCAGTCCAATACTTCAAGACGTGCTTGAAGACTGCCAACTACATTTCAAAACCGCTCAGACTTTTCGGATGAGTGGTATATCAAGATTTAAATAAAACTTGAAACATTGAGAGGAGATGATACAGATATTTAAACACATGAAAGGTATTAATGAACAAAAATCGATTTCCAAAACAAAAGAAGTTGTAGAACTAGGAGGAGGAAACTTTAAAAAAACCAATTTTTTCATGGAAAGAATGGAGAATGCCTAGAACATCTTCTTGGAAGAGGTCAAGGAGATTGAACCAGTGAAGAAATCTGAAAGGGAATGGTGTGCAGACAGTGGGCCCTTAAATTGCAAGACAATGGAAAGTAATGAGCAGAACAATGACTTTTATATTATTAATAAAATATGGGAGGAAAAGGCACAGGTTGGAAGTTGCAACCTCGAAAGAAGACATGGGAGCGTGTGTCCCGAATCATAGATTAGGGCCTACGATCAGAACTACATAACATAACATAACCTAATAGCAGATTTCTAGACTTCATAACCATAAGTTCAATGAAGTTAACAAAAGATTATGCTGTGAGAAAATACAGGAATAATATGATATACATAAATCTAATTGATCAGAAACTTAGAAAAAAGAAAATGTACATAAGACGTGGATCTAATTAATAATGGACGGAAATCTTTGTCATAGTAAGCTGCTTGGTAGGAAAGACAATGCCCATAATTTTTCTTACTTTTACAGTCCTTGGCTGAAGGGGACGTAAATAGGGCGTGGGATCTTCTACTATTCTTATGCGCCACAATAACAAATCTGTTGGCAAGATATAATGGGACAACACCAAAGGCAACTTTTTAATATAAGCATCCTAACTTAAAGATCACCCGGGCCTCAACTGGAAGCCAGTGTTACTCACGATAATAAGAGGTTACATGGTCATACTTCCTCAGGCCATAAATCATTCTTACTGCTGTAATCTAAACTAGGGTCAATCTAGCCAAATTTTTCTTAGTACTTGTTAAATATACAATAGATCAGTTGTTAACAGGAAAAACTGGAAAATGAAGGCTTTCCAAGAACAGGCTGTTGAAGAACGCAATAGGCAACCATCTGAGATTAGGAAAACGCCATCGTATTTGGCCTTTAGGAAGGCACTGAAAACCTGTTGCCCATATTTTAAATTTTGATTTTATGTGCTTTATTTAGGTGTTCACCATCTTGAATGGCAATTTGCTTGCCACAAATATACCCTATAACTCGTATGTTCTTGGGCTAGAACAGACTCATTCATGTAGGAAATGTTTCAGAACGTTTGAAGATTTTCAGGGCAAAAAGGAAAGATTGGCAGAACAAAGGATACATAATCAATAAGGTTGTCAGTGGCCAGTGGCATAGTAAGGGGGTGGGAGGGATGGTCCGCCCTGGGTGCCATCTTGCTAAAGGCATGGCACCCCTCCTCATCTCTGCCCCCCCCCATCCTCTCCTTATTGTACGTGTGCACCCCTTGCCTTCCCCCGTACCTTTTTTATTCCCAGGTGTGAGGTTGCTGCCCGCAACGGCATCAGTGCTCTCTCCGACATCTGGGACCCGTGTCTAGGAAGTGATGTCAATGGGTGAGCTCCAATCGGGCAGCATATTTACAGTAGAAAAATCCTCTCAAATTCTAGGCTGCATACTAGACTCCACATTATCCATGGAACCTCAGGTATCCCATCTTCGAAAGAAAGCCCTCTTCACCATGAAACAGCAAAGACTCATCAGGCCATACTTCCACCAGCCTCACTTTGCCACCATTGTCCAGATGACGATTCTATCCCAACTGGATTACTGCAACTCCGCCTACTTGGGAATCAACACCACCCTCACCAACAAAATGCAACTTATTCAAAACCCTGCAGTATGACTCATCTTCAGCCTGAAAAAATACAACTCCATCTCAACCTACTGCAAACAATTCAAAACAGCCAGTATCGCGCATCACATTATCTACGGCAACTCAGCCGCCCCACTCATCAAACTCTTAACTGATGCATGGTCTACCTCGCGCAGAATTCTCAACAGGATCCAATTGAATCTCCCCTCGACAAAAAATCTCAAGTACAAAAGAATCTTCCAGTCCATGTTCACCTTCCTCGGAGTCAAAATCTGGAATGATTTCACAGAGACTATAAGAATTGAAACCAACCATACCCTATTCCGGAAGAAACTGAAAACTTCACTCTTCGACAATTAATTCTTCTAAGATCGTCATAAGCACCTGACCTTTACTTAATTCGTCTGGGATTTATGTTTCCATCCCCCTTCTGCTCCTTCCTCCCTCCCTCCCCTACTTCCCTTCCTTCCTCAAGTCGCCTAGAGCCTGTTTAGGTGTGCGCGACACCAACGTGGACATGCTGCTCATGCCAAAGAAGTTAAAAAGGGAAGGGGGGGCGCATACGGCAGGGGGGCGGGGGAGGGGCGCCGCTCACCCTTACTAAGCCACTGTCAGTGGCCTTTTAGTTTATAATCCATATTCTATCATGTTCCCATCTTTGGTCTGTTGAACTTTAATTTTGCAGTAACTTAGCAGGCAGGTGAGCCCTCTACTGCCTTATTTGCTTGCTGTTCACAGAGAAATATACGAAAGGGGTTTTTAGAGGCTCCGTATCCATTTACATATTTCTGGACATTGATGTTATTAAAGGGTCAGCTCTTTCATCTCCCTTATCTGTTTCCCATGGACTGAGCCCTTCATCACACCAGATAATTCTATTTTGTGAGAAATGCCTTTGTGGGAATCCGACGTCTAATTTATTAAAAAACAACAACAACAACAAAAAAAACAAAACCGCAAGGATGGACAATAAAATGACCTTCTCTATCTGATCATTAAATTGTTTGTGATCTAATAAAATAGTTGTAGTACACTCCATTCAGCATGATTTTAATTTCCTACCTGACATTTAGATTAAAAAGAATATGACTAAAAGGAAAATAATTTATCAGAGCCTGAGAGACTGGACTCCTGCATAGGTGTCAGGCTAGGCCATTGCTCTTCACACCTTTCGCAAAGGAGCAGCCCATTCATCTATCACAGAGCTGCCCATAGACTGAATCAACACCAGCAAGACTGGCAGAAAATCATTAATTACATTATTTGGTGTAACAAATGGCATATCTCAGAAAAGTGAATTAGAAACTTGTTGGAAAATCAAATTTAGAAATGCAATATGAAGACTTTAACACTGGTGTCTTGAGAGGGAAGAGGGATTCAAGGGGCTGAAAGGGGGATTGTTATCTATGATTGGGTATGGGGAGGGGGGGGGACTCACAGGTTTTGGGGTTCTTTAATTGTATGTGCATGCTGGCTTAACGTTAGGCAGCCAAAACTGAGAGGTCTAGATTTAAGGGGAAAGCTTGAAGATAAGCAAGAAAGGAGGGAGAAAGATCAGAAGACTGAATTAGGGTGGGGGCACCATAAGAACATAAGAATAGCCTTACTGGGTCAGATCAAAGGTCCATCAAGCCCTTCATCAGGGGTCCTGTAAAGATATATCTATTCCAGGGGTCTCAAAGTCCCTCCTTGAGGGCCGCCATCCAGTCGGGTTTTCAGGATTTCCCCAATGAATATGCATGAGATCTATGTGCATGCACTGCTTTCAATGCATATTCATTTAGGAAATCCTGAAAACCCGACTGGATTCCGGCTCTTGAGGACCGGAGTTGGCCCACCTCTGAGTTAGACAAATGATGTGTCAGATTACACTAGGGGTCTCAAAGTCCCTCCTCGAGGGCTGCAATTCAGTCAGGTTTTCAGGATTTCCCCAATGAATATGCATGAGATCTATGTGCATGCACTGCTTTCAATGCATATTCATTTAGGAAATCCTGAAAACCCGACTGGATTCCGGCTCTTGAGGACCGGAGTTGGCCCACCTCTGAGTTAGACAATTGATGTGTCAGATTACACTAGGGGTCTCAAAGTCCCTCCTCGAGGGCTGCAATTCAGTCAGGTTTTCAGGATTTCCCCAATGAATATGCATGAGATCTATGTGCATGCACTGCTTTCAATGCATATTCATTGGGGAAATCCTGAAAACCCGACTGCATTGCGGCCCTCAAGGAAGTACTTTATCCCTGTATTAAGCATATTGGGGACTAAGAAGTGAAAGGAGAAGGTGAAACACGCCTGCCCCTTTACATTGTGCAAGGGTGCTTTACCCTTCTCCTCCACTGCCAATTCCAGACTTTGTTCCTTTCACCTAGCTGCCCTCTATGCCTGGAATAAATTACCCGAGTTTGTCCGCCAAGCCCCTTTGTTTAAAAGCAGACTGAACATAAGAACATAACATAAGAACATAAGCAGTGCCTCCGCCGGGTCAGACCATAGGTCCATCCTGCCCAGCAGTCCGCTCCCGCGGCGGCCCAAACAGTTCACGACCTGTCTAAATCACCAGAAGGGGCCCCCATGCCTCCTTGGTTTCCTAATTGAGTCCTATCTTCCTATCAAAGTCCTAACCCTCCGGTCTTGCACATGCACGACCTGGTTGGGTTTCTATACTTATTACCTGGTTAGCTTTCTATACTTGTGTTACATCCCAGCTCCTCCCTCAGTATCCCACGATCCCTTTATCCCTCAGGAATCCGTCCAATCCCTGTTTGAATCCCTGTACCGTACTCTGCCTGATCACTTCCTCGGGTAGCGCATTCCAAGTGTCCACGACCCTCTGGGTGAAAAAAAACTTCCTTGCATTCGTTTTGAACCTATCTCCTTTCAGTTTCTCCGAATGCCCCCTCGTACCTGTTGTCCCCTTCAGCCTGAAGAATCTGTCCCTATCCACCCTCTCTATTGCCCCTCATGATTTTGAAGGTCTCTATCATATCACCCCTGAGCCTCCTTTTTTCCAGAGAGAAGAGCCCCAGCCTATCCAACCTCTCAGCATATGGGTAGTGTTCCAGCCCTCTTACCAGTTTCGTTGCTCTCCTTTGGACTCTCTCAAGTACCTCCATGCGACCAATATTGAACGCAGTATTCCAGATGCGGACACACCATCGCTCGATACAATGGCATGATGACTTCCCGCGTCCTTGTAGTTATGCCCCTCTTTATGATGCCTAGCATCCTGTTGGCTTTTTTTGAAGCCGCTGCGCACTGTGCAGATGGCTTCAGTGATGCATCCACCAGCACACCCAAGTCTCTCTCAAGATTGCTTTCTCCCAACAATGCCCCCCCCAATTTGTATTTGAACAACGGGTTCTTTTTCCTTATATGCATAACCTTGCATTTTTCCACATTAAAGCGCATTTGCCATTTGTTTGCCCAGTCTTCCAGCTTGTCTATGTCCCTTTGCAGGTCCTCACACTCCTCCCTGGAGCTAACTCTGCCGCACAGTTTGGTATCGTCTGCAAATTTTATAACCTCGCACTTTGCCTCCTTTTCCAGGTCATTGATAAATATGTTGAAGAGTAACGGCCCCAGCACCGATCCCTGTGGCACACCGCTCGTGACTCCCCGCCAGTCAGAATATTGGCCCTTTACTCCGACCCTCTGCAGTCTACCCGACAACCAGTGCTCGATCCATCTGTGCACATCCTCTCCCATCCCGTGGTTCCACAGTTTCCTAAGCAGCCTTTCATGTGGTACCTTATCAAAAGCCTTTTGAAAATCGAGGTAAATGATGTCGATGGGTTCTCCATTGTCCACCCGACTGCTTATTCCCTCAAAGAAGTACAGAAGGTTCGTTAGGCACGACCTTCCCTTACAGAATCCGTGCTGGCTTGTTCTCAGTAGGCCATTTCTCTCAATGTGCTCGCAAATGCCGTCCTTTATCATAGCTTCCACCATCTTCCCTATAATTGAAGTCAGGCTCACCGGCCTGTAGTTCCCGGGGTCACCCCTCGATCCCTTCTTGAAGATAGGTGTGACATTCGCTAATTTCCAGTCCTCTGGTACCTCTCCAGTTTTCAAGGATAGGTTACAAATATGCTGGATTGTGTCCGCTATTTCTTGTCTTAGTTCCTTCAGAACCCTTGGGTGGATCCCGTCCGGACCCGGTGATTTGCCGCATTTTAACCTGTCTATCTGTTTGAGGACATCTTCCTTACTTACCTCTATGTGCTCCAATTTTTCAGCCTGTTCCCCACGCATGAGCTCCTCTGAGTCCGGTATATTAGATGTGTCTTCTCTCGTGAAAACTGACGAGAAGAACGTGTTCAACCTCTCAGCTACCTCTTTATCCTCCTTAATCACTCCCTTCCTATCCCCATCGTCCAACGGCCCCACCTCCTCTCTCGCTGGTCGTTTCCCCTTTACGTAACTGAAGAATGCCTTGAAGTTTCTTGCTTCCCTGGCCAGCCCCTCTTCGTATTTCCCTTTTGCTTTTCTAACCTCTCGGTGGCATTCTTTTTGGCATTTCCTGTGCGCCTGGTGATTTTCCTCCGTTGGATCCTTTTTCCATCTCCGGAAAGATACTTTTTTGTCATTTATTGCCTTCTTTACTTCTGCTGAGATCCAAATCGGGTCCTTTGACCGCTTGTTCTTGCAGCCTTTCCTGAAACTGGGGACGTACGTTTTTTGTGCTTCCTGCAGGGTGTCCCTGAATAGGGTCCAGGCGCTTTCCACAGTCTCCATCCTAAAGATGTTTCTGAGCTTCCTCCCCACCATTTCCCTCATAGCAACATAGTTCCCTTTCTTGAAGTTGAGCGCAGTTGTTGCGGTTCTCCTTACTATGGGTGTCCCCCTTTCTAATGTGAATCTGATCGCATTGTGGTCGCTGTTGCCTAGTGGTCCTCCCACTTCTACCCCTCTTGCAGGCCCCCCTAATCCGTTCAGGATGAGGTCAAGGGTAGCATTCCCCCGCATCGGTTCCCTGACCAGTTGCTCCATGAAGCAGTCCCTCACAGCTTCTACAAATCCTGTTTCCCTAGTGCAGTTGGAGTGACCTGTACTCCAGTCTATCCCTGGGTAGTTGAAGTCCCCCATCACTGTTACACTTCCAGTCCTGCACTCCTGTCTCAGTTCCGCTTCCAGGTCGTGTCCGAGTCCTTCCGGCGAGCCAGGTGGGCGATAGTACAGCCCCAGTTTTATGCCTGCACCCTTGTTTCCCGGCAATTTGACCCATAGCGATTCCAGCCCCTCTGCCTTCGTTGCCATATCCATCCCGACTGAGTAGATAGAGTCCTTTATATATAGTGCTATGCCTCCCCCCTTCTTGTGGGTCCTGTCTCTCCTGTAGAGCTTGTACCCCGGCAGCGCCACATCCCATTGATTCTCCTCTGTCCACCATGTTTCTGTAATTCCAATTATATCCAGGTCTTCCCCCTTGGCCACGACCTCTAGTTCATCCATCTTGGCCATGAGGCTTCTTGTATTTGCGTATAAGCATCCCATTGATTCACCTCTGCATTCACCTGGGCCGCCTCTCCTGTTCCCTGTACTTCTGTTTTGCCCTTTGCCTTTACCCTCGTAGCTTTCAGCTTCCCCACATTTCTGCCACCCCACTTCCCCGCTTTTCCTCTGGGTTTTCTTGCCCCCTCCTGGGCCCCGGCCTCTGTTTGATCCCCCTCGCCTTGTGCAGCCCCTAAAATGCCCTCAGCTTCCGTCCTCTTGCCACCCAGTCCCCCTGTGTCTCCATGCCCCTTAGTCTCCATCCAGCAAGCTCACTTTACCTGTTGTTTCCCTCGCTGTCTGATCCTGAGATCCACTGGTCTCTCTACTTCCACCGTGCAGTCAGCCCGTTCAGCATCTGTTCTGGATACTGTTGTCCGAAGCGTCAGAACAGATGCTGAACGGGCTGACTGCACGGAGGAAGTAGAGAGACCAGTGGATCTCAGGATCAGACAGCGAGGGAAACAACAGGTAAAGGGAGCTTGCTGGATGGAGACTAAGGGGCATGGAGACACAGGGGGACTGGGTGGCAAGAGGACGGAAGCTGAGGGCATTTTAGGGGCTGCACAAGGCGAGGAGGATCAAACACCTTTTTGAAATAGCCTACTCCCCACTACCCCAGTCAGCTGATTAACCATTCCCCCTAACTGTATCCATGACATCCTGTTTGTCTGTCTTGTTTTCTTTAGATTGTAAGCTCTTTCAAGCAGGGAGCACTTTAGTTGTGTGCGAATTTATCTTAGGCGTTGCTAGGCATCTGCTATTAAGGTGCCTAGCCTGTGCCTAACCTAAGCTCCATTTATAGAATCAGGCTCACTGATCTTTTATTGTAATCTGCATAGGACGTGGGTATTTGCAGAACAGAAGAATACAATGTTATGTTAATATCTCTTTAGTTAGAAAGACAAAGGGCTAGATTCACTAAGGACACCGATCATGTCCCGACCACTTTGCGACCCCGACCCGATTCACTAACCTTACTCCCGATCCAATCCGTGCCCGATCTGATCCGCACATGCAAATGAGGGGGAATGGTTTGCTAATGTAGGAAAGCAGCGATTCACTAAAAAAAAAAAAAAATCAGGAGCACCGACTGGGCTGGCCGATCAAAAAATGAAGCGACTGCTGGGGGACCAGTCGCTCACATCCCTCCCGACTCTCCTGCCCCTCAGAAGTGTAAGGGTATATTCTTTATAAGCTTATTTTGCTATACAAGAAATCACAAAAAGGGTGTCTGTAAAATTCTCTCCAGTACTTTCTCCTGTTGCACCTTTATTCCCGACAATACAGTTCCTACGGGTAAGATTACTATGGCCCTTCAGAAATTAGAGGACCTCTCTGCTGAGCTCAAACGTAACTCTGGTTTATCTAATCCTTGGGACCAGTACTTAGCTGGATGCAAGGATGGGTTAAACGGTTAGTGTTATAATCTTTATTATTATTTGTACCCATGTTGCTTATGTCATTTTTAGACTGCTTATGTGTTATAGTGCTCGTATTACTGCTCCTAAGCCCCCCCTCGAGAGATATATCTGGACTATCTCTCTCTCCAACCTGATGCTGTGCACTTATGACATCATTTTCATGACGTAAGAGGGGATTGAAGGGGCACATATATTCCTTGTAAGTTTTCTATTCCTGTTTGTGTAACATATAAAATAAAAGAACTGCTAAAAAAAAAGTTTTCATTCTGCTGAACAGCTACAAGGTCATTTTTCTCTTTGTGTTCTGCACTCTGTGTTTTACATCCTGTTCTGAAGCTAGCTACTTGTGCCAAGGTCATTCCTCCTCATGTCCTGAACCACCCACAGCTGAGCGATCCTGCTTCTCTTGTAGATAAGAAAAAACACATTTTGCTAAGAATGAAACATTTGCTCAAACCTTAGGCAAAAGGACAGTTTGCTGAATCTATAGACCAGACTCTTAATGTCAGCAATTGTTTTGTCTGTGGTGGGAACGGTATGGGAGAACAGTGGCTATGAACACGGCTGGATATGCTAGACCTGCCTTCACAGAACCTCTCTTTCACGTCAGCCCCACGACCTCCACTGTGGGCCTTGCAGACTTCCATTATTGCATCTTCAAGTTACCAGGACCTCCTCTTCATCACCTGCTCCATGGAATTTCCTACGCCTTTGGGCCAGCTCCTGATGGTTGATATTGACTCTGTGGCCTGTTTGCTACCCTTGGTGACTGCTCAACGGACTGTTACATGTGTACTCGGATCCATCCCAGCTCCTTTCTGCTACTGCTAGCCGACGGCAAACGCCTGGGAGCCCCTGTATTCGACACCAGGGGTCGCCAAAAGCAATTAGCATTCTCCACCCCATACAGATTGGAAAATGGGGTGACAACTAGCCTGCTGAACGGATCATTGCTGCTTATGGACCTGCTACGTGGGCCAAAGATGGCTCCTGGAGTTGTCGGACCCCAATCTACCCGCTCAACTGCATACTTCACTTGCAGGCTGTTCTTGAACTTTTGCACTGCCATGTACCAGAATCGCCTGTCTCTAGATTACTTGCTGGCTGTGGAAGGTGGCATCTGTGGCAAGTTCCACCTTTCTAACTACTGCCTTGACTTTGATGATGGTGGTACCATGCTCGAGGAAGATGTGGACCGCCTCACCTCACTGGTTCATGTTCCTCTCTGAACCTGGCGTGACCTCCCTGCTGACTGGCTCTTTCGCTCTTGGCTGCCTGCCTTGCCTGGTTCCTGTGATTCTATAATATTGTCAACTCTGCTGTTCATCGCTCTGTAGCCCTGGCTAGTACCTACCGGTCCCTACCACAGTCCCCGACCTTCCTGGCAGCTTTGATATTTGCTGTCCTTGGTGATTTGCACATGTGAAGGAATTATTTATTCTTTATACTTCTTTTCCAAGGTTTTCTCTCTATATATGTGATCTCAGACACCTTAGCGGAGTACCTTTCTCTCCATGCTGCTGCTGTACGCTTATGATGTCATCTTCATGACGTAAGGGGGGATTGTAAGGGTATATTCTTTATAAGCTTATATTGCTATACAAGAAATCACAAAAAACCATTGTCTCTTTTTGTTATCTGTAATTATGACTATGTGTACAGGTTGTGGAATTTCCCTGCCCCCTCCCTGTTTTTTTATAAGAAACGAAACTTACTTTTCCTTGAGAAATGAAACTTACTTTCCTCATAAGCTACACCCATTATTAGCTTGTGACTGCGCATGTACAAAGGGGGAGGGGGATTATAAATATGTGTGGTTCTTCTGAATAAAAAGACATCTCTTTGGCTATCTGTGTGTGTGTGTGTGTGTTTTCTGTCCCCGGATGCATCTGTAGTCAGGACAGCAGAACGAGGCTAATACAAATTGGGACCTAGTCGTTTCAAGAAGCAGTTTCTCCTTGCTTTCATCCAAGCAATGCAGGCTTTTTAAAGAAGTTAACTTCCGGATGCCACTAGTAAGGCTCTTGCCGCCCCGACTCTCCTGCTCTGCCGCCCTTCCCTGCAGTGCGAGCCCGTGGTTTTAACCCCCGGTTTTAAAGCGGGGCTGCACTACGGCGTGTTCTATGTCTTTGTATAACTCCAAAATGTGCTCCCTTCTCTTTCCTCTTTGGCCGAGGGTCCTGCCCACAAACCAATCAGTACCCATCCTGAAGGGGCATTCTTCGGTCACATAGCAGAATCACGAAGCCTGCTTGCCAGTGTCACAGGGAACCACAAATCATGCCATAAAGATAAGGTACCAGACACAATTTGTCCAAGTTCTACAGATGTAGTCACTCTCCTCCACTGGAGAAACAAGGGGCCCAGTGCTGGTAAAGATGAACTTGTCAGAAGACACACAGCTTGTAAAATTCCAAGAGGCTACAAGCGGGAAGAAAATGGTTCTTGGCCTAAGTTAGGCTACCAGCCTAAAATGGCAGTGCAGGAATAGCTCTAAAGGCCATCAGGCCACAGTGTGGCAACAGGAAAAATCCATGAAACTCTTGCACATGCTTGGACATGACCAAGGACTAGGCCGCATCCCCAGTGTTTCCTAGTTCCTTTACCAGCCGGCCCTCACTTTTCATCTGGCTGACGTTTAACACAGCTCTGCCTCCCTAGACTCCCGGAACAAAATCAGACCCTAAAACACATCCCAACATGCCCTGTCCACCTTAGCCAGATGCCAAGAATATAGTGGGCTGCCCAGAAGACCGAGAGCAGCTCCATGGGAGCCCTGAAACCCCCAGGGAGGTAAACATTTATTTATTTATTTATTTTTCACCCCATTTACAGTAGAAATAACCCATGTTACTGATTAGGGCAAGCAGTGGCTGCCCCCATCTCTGTCTCAATAGCAGAAATGGACATTTCTTCCAGGAACTTGTCCTGTAATTTCAACGAGTGTCCCCTAGTCTTTGTAATTTTTGATGGAGTGAAAAATTGATCCACTTGTACGCGTTCTAAACTACTCAGGATTTTGTAGACTTTGATCATATCTCCCCTCAGCCGTCTCTTTTCCAAGCTGAAGAACCCTAACCTCTTTAGTCTTCCTTCATACAAGAGGCGTTCCATCCCCTTTATCATCTTGGCCGCTCTTCTTTTAACCTTTCCTAGTGCCGCTCTATCTTTTGGGGGGAATAAGGTGACCAGAACTGAATGCAATACTCCAGGTGAGGTCGCACCAAGGAGTGATACAGAGGCATTATAACATTCTTAGCCTCGTTACCATCCTTTTTTCTAATCGTTCCTACCATCTTGTTTGCTTTTTTTGGCCAGAATAAACTGAACAAAGAAATGTTTTGAAAGCTGGTCAAAGATTAATTAAATTACATTATTTTAGGACTATCACTGACAACTTGTGTGTTGCCTTTATTTCTACATATGCAAGTGAATGAACGCATCAACCAGAACACCTGCAGTTCTTTGGTATATGTAGCCCTTGCCACTGTAGACATCTTAAATCATTACTTTAACGCAACCGTATTTCATTGTAACTATTGTCTCCCTCCATAAGAACTTTTTAATCTCTTTTTTTAATTTCACTTTTTTTTTTGTAAGCCTAAGGAAATAAAGCTTTTAAAGATGTTGGAGATTGTTATTAGTAAGATGTAAATAGATCCCGGTTACTTCAACAGTAATAGGTGTTGAAAATCAATTTTGGCTTTAAAAAAGCACTCTGAATAATTCAATTACCGTATACCTAGTTGCTGGATTAAGGTGCTTCAAGGAGCCCTAAAAATGCTCTAATAAAAAACGTTTGTCTATTAAATTCATCCTATTGTTTTTTTTTTCTTTTAAGTATAAATGTGATGAAATTCTAGTATGTATTACATTACATTACAGTAGTGACTTCTATTGTGCCAATACCTTGCAGTTCTAGGATTACAAAAGAAGATAACTGGATATTTTCAGGAAAATTACAGATTAGGGTGCTAATTACACGGCTGAGACTTTGCTGGGAAATTTACAAGATAGGGAATAGCTAAGGAGACGTATTAGTATTTCGTGATAAATTGTCTGAATAACAAGGTTTTAATTTCCTTTCGGAATGTTTTGTACTCAGGCGTCATCAGCATGTTGGAGAGCTGGTGATCTAGTTTCGCTGCTTGCGTTGCCAGTAGGTTGTCGTACGTCTTCTTGCGCCATATACCTGTGATTTGGGGGTGGGGGGGGGTGATTTGTTCTGGCTTAGGCGATTGATTAGGTAGGTGTGAGGGCAGTACCGTTCATTACTTTGAATACGAGACAGTAAAATCTGAATGGTATTCGCGCTCGTGTAGGAAGCCAGTGTGAGTCTAGGTGTGCGGTGGTAATGTGGTCGTATTTGCTTAGTGAGTACATCAGTCTGAGGGCAATTTTATAACTCAGCGCCTCCATTTTGGCACACTAATGCCACCCTCGGATTTTATAAACAGTGTTCATATTTGCACACCCAAAATTGGATGCAATTCTGAAATGCACATGAGTACTGAGCCAATTAATTGATTATTTTATTATGTCATTTCAATTTTATTCATTGTATTTTTATCTTGCTGTGAACTGCTTTGCACCTTTTTTGGTATAGCGGTATATAAAAAAATAAATTATTATTATTATTATTATTAATAATTATGGCCGGCTCATGGTTCACCCTGCATCCTGGCCAGTTCCCTCCCCACTCCTCTGATGCGACTGCTCGGTCCCAGCAGGATGAGGTTTCATAGGCCAATATCAGACGAGGGAGAAGGGACGTGCTGCATTTCCCTCCTCTGATGAGTACACTGGCCCATGAAGTCGCAGAGGGAGGGAGGAGGGATGCTGCAGGGTAGCTTAACATATGGCCTGGTAACTCAGCAGGGTAGCTTAACATAAGGCCCTGGGCACTCAGCACCCTTTAAATGCCGGCCCTCTGGGCCAGAGGCTCTCTGGCCCACGGGTTAAGCCAGCTCTGGAGCCAATTAACATCAATAATCTGGCGCTGACAATCAATTATTGATAATTGCAACCAATTTGGAATTGCTTGCGCACCTTGCTAAGTGCTGTTCTGTAGAACTGCACACCTGTATCCCGTGTCCGTAATCCAGAAGGAGGCACTGACGGGGAGGAAGCAGGGGCGGGTCAAGGGTTTTCCAGAAATGTGCGTGCAGTATTACAGAATACCATGGATGCATGCCCACTCTTGGCACGCGGAATTACACCTGGTTTCAGCAGGTGTAATGTGGGTGTGGGAATCAGCGCTATGGTGATTTTACAAAGGGTGATTACCCTGGAGCACATAGAATAAAAGCTGGATGTCGATCTTTTTCCAGTGCCCTAATTACAGGCATGAAGTTCAAATTCAATGAGGGAGTGTGTGGTGCAGTGGTTAAGCTACAACCTCGGCATCCTGAGGTTATGGGTTCAAATCCCACACTGCTCCTTGTGACCCTGGGCAAGCCACTTAATCTCCATTGTCCCAGGTACATTAAATAGAGTGGGAGCCTGCTGGGACAGTTAGGAAAACATACTTGAGTACCTGAATAATTTGTAATCAACATAGAATTGTAGGATATGCAGAATATAAATTATAGAGCACCCCCCCCACACACACCCCTGTATTTAATATACTGCAAATATAAAACAAAAGTTAAAATCTAAGCGGTTCTCAATGAATGTAAAATGGGGAAATAAAACAATGCAAAACAAACTATTACAATTAAAGGGAAGAGCAATAAGGGTGGTGGATACATGGAACGCGCTGCCGGAGGATGTGATAGGCAGAAGTACGCTACAGGGCTTCAAAGAAGGTCTGGACAGGTACCTGGAGGACAAAGGGATTGAGGGGTACAGATAAGAGTAGAGGTAAGGTTATAGGAACAGGATTAGAGGTAAATTATAAAATTAGTCAGAGACCACTGTTCAGGCAGTGGGCCTGATGGGCAGGATGGACCTCTGGTCTGCCCCAGCGGAGGCAACTTCTTATGTTCTTATGATAAATTATAATAAAATTTGCAATAAGAACATAAGAATTGCCGCTGCTGGGTCAGATCAGTGGTCCATCGCGACAAAAGTCCGTTCAAGCGGCGGCCCCCAAGTCAAAGACCAGTGCCTTAACCGAGACCAGCCTCACCTGCATACATTCTGGTTCAGCAGAAACTTATCTACCCTTGTCTTGATACCCTGGAAGGTGTTTTCCCCTATAACAGCCTCTGGAAGAGCATTGCAGTTCTCCACCACTCTCTGGGTGAAGAAGAACTTTGTACGGAATCTATCCCCTTTTAACTTTATAGAGTGCCCTCTTGTTCTCTCTACTTTGGAGAGGGTGAACAACCTGTCTTTATCTACTAAGTCTATTCCCTTCAGTATCTTGAATGTTTCAATCATGTCCCCTCTCAGTCTCCTCTTTTCAAGGGAGAAGAGGCCCAGTTTCTCTAATCTCTCATTGTACGGCAACTCCTCCAGCCCTTTAACCATTTTGGTCGCTCTTCTCTGGACCCTTTTGAGTAGTACTGTGTCTTTCTTTATGTACGGCAACCAGTGCTGGACGCAGTATTCCAGGTGAGGGCGTACCATGGCCCGGTACAGCGGCATGATAGCCTTCTCCGATCTGTTCGTGATCCCCTTCTTAATCATTCCTAGCCCTTTTCGCCGCTGCCGCCGCACATTGCACAGACAGTTTTATTGACTTACTGACTAGTACTCCCAAGTCTCTTTCCTGGGGGGGTATTTCCAAGTACTGCCCCAGACATCTTGTTTCTGTGTGTGAGATTTTGACCGACATGCATCACCTTATACTTATCCACGTTGAACCTCATTTGCCATGTCGCTGCCCATTTCTCGAGCGTGGTTATGTCGCGTTGCAGATCTTCGCAATGGGATATTAGGGAAAAGTGGGGGGGAAAAAAGGAAACCCATAATAACATAACTTCCATTAAAAAAACAACAGCCCTATAAGGTAAATGCTTGAGAGAAGTGAAATGCCTTTAATTGGGCTTTAAATGTAGTAAACGATTTTTCTTCACGAAGATAAATGGGAAGAGAATTCCAGAGAACTGAGAATGAAGAATTTCTGTGTACATCAAGGAGTAATTGCCTAAAAGAAGGAACGCACAAAAGATGTCGGTCAGATGAACGAAGAGATCTACGAGCTGTATAATGAACCCAAAAACTAAGCAGAAAAAGAGGAAGTACAGAGGATAGAATTAAAAAAAGAAATGATGATGTTATATTTGTAAGGAATCCGGTAAGCCATAGAATTGGCATGCCAATTTTAAGCAATTATGATTTGTTACCCATTTTTATATGACACGATCCCCAAATTTTTTAAGAGTATGATGTCTGGTTATCAACCATCGAGATCATTCATAGAAACATAGAAACATAGAAATAGACGGCAGATAAGGGCCACGGCCCATCAAGTCTGCCCACTCCAGTGATCCTCGCTATCTATCTCTGTGAATAGATCCCACGTGTCTATCCCATCTGGCCTTAAAATCCGCCACACTGGTGGCCTCAATAACCCGAAGTGGAAGACTATTCCAGCGATCAACCACCCTTTCAGTGAAGAAGAACTTCCTAGTGTCACTGTGCAGTTTCCCGCCCCTGATTTTCCACGAATGCCCCCTTGTTGCCGCGGGACCCTTGAAGAAGAAGATGTCTTCTTCCACCTTGATGAGACCCGTGAGATACTTGAATGTCTCGATCATATCTCCCCTCTCTCGACGCTCCTCGAGTGAGTAGAGCTGCAAATTCCCCAACCGCTCCTCATACGGGAGCTCCCTGAGTCTCGAGACCATCCTGGTGGCCATCCTCTGGCACTGTTGAAAACAAAGGTCCATCCTAAATGTACGGAAACCAATGCTATGACCATTATCACGGGCGGGAGTAAAATTGTGGAATCGCCCTGTTGTCAATGCATTTCTCTGAGCATTGATTTTTGTAAAGGCTGAAACTCTCTGGGCTCCTTTTACAAAGGTGCGTTAGGGCCTCAACGCGCAGAAGAGCGCACGCTAAAATGCCCCGCGCGCTAGCCGCTACCGCCTCCTCTTGAGCAGGCGGTAGTTTTTCGGCTAGCGCGTGCTATAGCGTGCGCTAATCTGGTGTGTGCGCTAAAAACGCTAGCGCACCTTTGTAAAAGGAGCCCTCTGTTTCTGGCCTGTTTGGTTGTTTTTCGGTTCAAAAATGTTTTATGAAGTTTTATAAAACCCACAACAATCAAAACAAAACACACGGTGCAGACCAGCAAATACAAAGGCATAATACACCTTACAGGAGATAGCACCACACTGCAATCAAAACAATCAATACAAGAACTGTTGAAGATTTCTGGAATTTACAGGTGTGACAGTTGTTACCGATGATATGAAAACTGAGATTGTGAATGAATCAAACTTAAGTGAATACATTAAAAAATACAGTTATCTGCACATTGCATTGGAAACTCAGCCTTGAGGCCTTGTAATAAATAGATTTAGCTAGCTTACAGATGGGCATTCCCTGCCTAAATTGCTGATTCTACATTTCAGCTAATGCTAGGAAGTTCAGAAGGTTGATTTGGTTGATTTTGTGACTATTAAGAGAGATAAATTTATGTACCATTGTTCACATACATCTATGGGGTAAGGTTCTCAGAGGAACAGGAAATTTGGGTGTTTTACAGAGAATCTGGTTCTTATAGTTTAGAAAATACAATACTACTTTGAAGTTCATACAGAAGTCAAGATGTGTTTGTAGGAAGTAGGGCTTTGTAACTGACATGATTAATACTTGGAAAGGTCAAAGATCAAAACTGATTTAGGAAGAAAAGTGAAACACTGCCACCTGCTGGGTTTAAAAACTTAACAGAATGGACTTTTAATGTTAACATTGACATAAGGCATTTTTGGAAAGGAAGTCATGTGATCAACTGTGCCATTGTATTCTAAAGCATGATAATTCTTACAAATGATGTCACTTAAGGGCATAAATCTGTTTGCCTTGTTTTCTCTCTTTGAAGAGCACTGAAATTCCGAGGGCTTGCTCTTCCCAGACTATGGAAGCTCTGTCAATAAAGACATATTTGTTTTTACATGACTTTTCCTCGTCTGTTATTTGAATTCACAGAACGGAGTCTCTAGCCCAATGATGTGGGAAAGAGAATCCAGTCTGGCAATTCTTTTGGCCTCGATGTTCGAGTCTCCAGCCACTTGACCATAACAAAAGAAAGAAAAGAATTAATGAAATGAAATAAAATGACAAAAACACTGCAAAGCACGGCCAATAAAAGAAAAATAAAGAGCATTGTCTTGATGTCACTCAGACAGAATAAAGCTCAATACAGGGAAGACACAGCGGTGCAAAATGTATAATATTGGCATTGATAGTAAATTCCAATCAACCCATTTGTATAGTGTTCTGACCTATTTTAATATTTTATGTATGTAACCATTTTGGAATAAAACGGCATAGAAATTTTTAAAATAATTGAATAAATTTAGACACAGTCACGTACGCCAGGTCAATGACAGGCATATATTAGTATTTATTGCACCATGTAAAGCACGTAGCTTATATTTTCCTATAAGTTGCACACATTAGTTGAAGATATGCCCATTCTCTGCCCATCTATAATAATAATAATCAGTCCCTACTACCAAAAACCACAATGGAGGCTAGAGTCCTGTTCAAATTTGCCTGTATCTGTTTTAAATCAATTTTTGGTATGTCTCCAGCCTACCTTGTTTCCCATTTTCTCCTGGATCTTGCAAACAAGTCCACACGCAGAGTACATCTATTCGCATAGTCTATTATAAAATCTTGTCGTTTCAAGAGTTTTCTTGATAGAACTCTTGCTTTTCAGGCAGCCAAAATGAATGATTGGCTAGGTAAAATTATTCCATGCACTTCATCTTACTACTCTTTTAGAAAATTAGTAAAAATGCAATTATGTGATAGATTTGTAACCTAAGTTTTTTTTAACGGTTTTTACAGTTTTGTTCATTTGGTTTGTCATGTATAGTCAAACCTCGGTTTGCGAGTAACATGGTTTGCATGTGTTTTGCAAGATGAGCAAAACATTTTCGCAAATTGTGACACGCAAACCGAGCGTTGACTCGCTTTGTGAGTCCCCCCCGCCCGCGAACCGGCATCGCCCCCTCTCGTGAACGCATGCCCCCCCACCCCCATGTGAACCGGCATCCCCCGCCCTCCCAAACCGAAGCCTTACCCCCATCTGGCACTGGCACGCAGCACCAGCCCACAGGAGGTGCCGGTGCCTGAAGATCCTGCCTCTTGCTGGACTGGGCCTTGAGCATCTGCGCATGCATCAAGGCCTTCTGGCTCCCGCCTCTCTCTGGTTGCCATACTACGATCTCTCATGCCACGTTTGCCGTTCCATGTCTTCCATGCTATGTTTCATCATGCACACTGGCCTTACCATTTTTGTAGAGTCGTGTCATACTATTTTAGTTAAGCTTTGTAAAACTAGGGTTGCCGTGTTATATTTTGTCAGATTACGCTCGCCATGCTATGTCTCACCATACCATGTTTTGCCATCTCTGTCAAACAATGTTTGCCATGCCATCTTCTACCATACTATGTCTGAGGGTGTGACACAGAAGTTAGAGCTACACACACTTTTGACCCTGGGCAAGTCACATAATCCCCGTTGCCCCGGGCATATTAGATAGATTGAGAGCCCCCCAGGACAGCTAGGGAAAAATGCTTGAGTATTTGAATAAATTCATGTAACCTGTTCTGAGTTCCCCTGGGAGAACAGTCTAGAAAACTGAATGAATACTGTGAAAAGTTTCAGCCTCTGATAACCAGAGCTGGTATTGTGATGTCATAATGCCTCATTCCACCAGTGCCTAAGAGCCAACCTCACCAGTGATGTCACAATGGATTGATTACTTGGCTCCTTTACTACACTTTGATTTCTAGAGTGGTGCAGGGGTTAGAGCTACAGCCTCAACACCTTGAACTTGTGGGTTCAAACCTTGTGACCTTGGGCAAGTCACTTAATCCCCCCATTGCCCCAGGTCCATGAGATAGATGGTGAGCCCACCAGGACAGACAGGGAAAAATACTTGAGTAACTGAATAAATCTATGCAAACCATTCTGAGCTCTTCTGGGAGAAGAGTATATAAAATTGAATCAATAAATACATGTAGACCCAGAATTATTATAGTACAGTGGTGCCTCGCATAACGAACGCCTCGCACAGCGAACGCTGCACACAACGAACTTCATGTCTTGTTTCCTACAACGAACTTCGTTTCACACAACGAAGTCGCCCGAGCTGCATCCTTCCGCGCAGGCACCGCGCTTAACTGCCCTCTCTCCGCCTGGCTCCCTGTGCAGTGGCGGACCGTCGGCTCGCAGGGGCCCGGCGCCTACTGCTGATGCGTTGGGGGGGGCGGAGCTACTCTCGCCGCTTCCCCGATGCTAGAAAAAAAATTAAAAAATGAACAGTCCCAGTTTTTGCCGCTGAGACTCTGCCCTCTCTCACTGTAAAATTAGACTCTACTTAGTCTGTCTTTAAATTTAAAAAATGTGTGTTGTTTTAAAAAACAATTATGTTGTTAGATGTATCTAAATAAAAATAATAACCAAAAATTTATCTTTTTTTATGTCATCTTAGCATATTTTATGCTACAGAACGAATTATTTTTTTTAACATGTATTGTTATGGGAAAACGCGTTTCACATAACGAACTTTTCGCATAACAAACTTGCTCCTGGAACCAATTAAGTTCGTTGTGTGAGGCACCACTGTACTAATATGCCAATCAGTGGCTTGGCAAATGTCCAAAGGATCTTATGCTGCTCTCTTTACAAGGGAAGATGTAACCACCTCATTCATCTTTGCTGTCACTATACTGGGGCAGAGCTCTCCAGTCATGAAGCGTTAACAAATTGCCCAAAGGGTCCTACCACGCTTTTCATGAATTTGAAGATGAATCACTGCCTTTTGTGAAAGCTACGGTGACCTGCCTCTCTTAAACTGGAAGAAAGGCGCGTCAGAAAAGCAGGTCTGGGTGAAAAGGTGCCTTATCTTTCTCTGTGTGACACACCTTAAGGCAACTTCCACAGAGAAACAACACAGAAGAAAATGAAAAATAAAATGTATTTACTCTGTGTTGAAGGTGGAGAGCCAGGGTGTTCATTATAGGTCTCTACTCTGCTCTGTTGTATCCCAACTATAATGCTTCACATAGCCAGGAATGCTATTTTATTTCCTCTCTGTCCCCTCAGATCCAAATAAAATTATTCCTGACCATAGCTAAATAGCTAAACTTGAGAGAAAAAAGAAACAACAGTCAAAATTAAGGTTTTACTTGCACAGAGCTGGATTAAATGGACAGAAGAGTTTGGGATCATTGTTTATTGGGGTGGTTGTTATTTTTTAGCAATTTTATTTATTTATTTATTAATTTATTCAATTTTCTATACTGTCCTCCCAGGTTTACATGAGTTTACATGAGTTTATTCAGGTACTTAAGCAAGGAGAGGAGTGGAGGGCCAAGAGGAGGATTGCTGTGCCCTTAGCAAGATGGCGCCCGGGACGGACCACCCTCCCTGACCCCCTTACTATGTCACTGCTCACAAATAATACAAGGACAGACGAATGTGCAGAAACAATAATTGTATACAGTAGATGGTACAAATAGGTAAGATTCACTTATATTTGGCCTATATATTGTAACACCACTATTGGAGCTCATGTATTGTAACACCTTTACTGAAGCTCATGCAAACTGCTCTGAATTGACTCCCCAGTCATTAGCAGCGGTGTAGAAGCTTCCGGTGCGTCAGTTCAAGTACGTAAATCTGAAGATGGGGCACGGTTAGGGATGGATCATAGGTGTTCTTAAAAGTTATGCACAAGTTGATCGCTTATGCCTAAGCACGGACATTTAGACCAGGTTTTTCTTGGCCTAAGTGAGTTTGCCTACAAGTTATGATGGTGTCAGGTCAAAAGCGCGCCTGGACAAAGGCGCGCACAGACAACTGAGCGCAACGCGGATCCCGCGCGCCGAAGAAAATGACTGTTTTAAAGGGCTCCGACGGGGGTGTGTGTGTGTGGGGGGGAACCCCCCCCCACTTTACTTTATACAGATCGTGCCGCGTTGTGGGGGGCTTGGGGGGTTGTAACCCCCCACATTTTATGGAAAACTTGACTTTTTCCCTAAAAAACAGGGAAACAGTTAAGTTTCCAGTATAATGAGTGGGGTTACAACCCCACAACGCCGCCGCGATCTGTATTAAGTACAGTGGGGGGGTTCCCCAACAAAACCACCCGTCGGAGCCCCTAAAAACACTCTTTTTCTTCGGCACACGCTTCTGTCTTGCGCTCAGTTGTCGGCGCGCGCCTTTGCCTTCGGCGGTTTTGTCTATGAACCGTTATGACGCATAGCAGTGTTAATCGTGATTCTATAAGGTACGCGTAAGTTCTATGGAATTACACTCAGTGCCGATTTTTAAAACGTGATGTATAGAATCAGATCCTCAATGACTTTACTCGGGTGGCAAAAAAAAAGGCAAACGTCTGAAAAGATTTAGCAGAAGATTTTGATTAATTGATGGCTTTTATACCTACCCTATAACCAATTTACTAGCTATATCATAGGGGGGTTATTGCTTTTATATCCTTGCTAAGCTTATACTGCTCCTATATAATTGAACTCTATTTTTGCTGCAGAGATATGTTCTACAAATACAAGACTTTACCTTCCTAGTGCTCTGTTCCCTGTTTTTCTGCGCATGTTAGAAGGCATGACTTATGTTTTGACTCGTGCCTCCAGGGCCGCCATCAGGGCAGTACTACCAGTCCTGCATTCAGGGGCCCGGAGCTGACAGGGGGCCCGGCTCCCCAGGGTCCTAGGCAGTGTTCTAAGGCAGGGGCGCCAGTAGCTCGCCAAGGCAAAGTGAGTCGATCACCCAGGACTCACTTTGTCTTGGCGATCTAATCTATCGGGCCTATCAGTCTTCCTCTCCCCGACGTCAATTCTGCAGTCGGAGAGGAAGTTCGGGCCAGCCAATCGATGCCTGACTGGGCGAAACTTCCTCTCCGACAGCAGAATTGACGTCGGGGAGAGGAATGCTGGTCGGCCCGAAGCAGGGAGAGCATGCGTCGGTGTCGGCGTCGGCTTTGGGGCCTGTTATCCATTGGTGGGTCCTGTTCCCCGATGGCAGCGGCAGTAGCAGTGGCTTGGGGAATGGCAGGGAGAAAGTAAGAAAGGGGGCAGGCAGGGAAACAGAAGGAAAGAAGAGAAACAGAAAAAAGAAAGGGGGCATGAAGAGAGGAAGAAAAAGTTGGGGGAGAGAATGAGGTGTGGAGGAGAGGAAGCAAACAGGCTGAAAGAAGGGAAGAAAGATTGGATGCACAGTCAGAAGAAGAAAGTGCAACCAGAGACTCGTGAAATCACCAGACAAGGAAAAATGATTTTATTTTAAATTTAGCAAAGTGGAGGCAGTATTACCACAGTTTTCAAAGGAATTTGCCCAAATAACTTAATAGTTAACTGGGTAAATTCCCAGAGATGAAAACTTCCCTTCACTTACTATGCACAGTTCTGAATTTATATCTGCTGTCTATATTTTGCACTATGGCCCCCTTTTACTAAACCGCAATAGTGGTTTTTAGCGCAGGGAGCCTATGAGCGTCAAGAGCAGCGCTAGGCATTCAGCGCAGCTCCCTGCGCTAAAAACTGCTATTGTGGTTTGATAAAAAGGATGGAGGGTATATTTGTCTATTTTTGTATGGTTGTTACTGAGGTGACAATGCATAGAGTCATCTGCCTTGACCTCTTTGAAAAAAACCCAGAATAGGAATGATAATTAACATTTTCTCAGCGTATAGTGTGCTTTGTGTTTTTTAATTTTATTCTTGGTAGATCATTTTGACTTGGTCATTTTAAAGTAGCTCACAAGCTCAAAAAGTTTGGGCACCTCTGAGCTAGAGCGTTGAAACTGTGTATTTCTATTTTATCCCCCCTTTTACAAAATTGTGGAGCGCTTTTTAGCGCCAGCCGTGGTGGTAGCAGCTCTGATGCTCAGAATTCTATGAGCGTCAGGGCTGTTACCACCATGGCTAAAATCCACACTACAGTTTTGTAAAAGAGTGAGGGGTTAGTTTGTGATGACATATTCCATACTAGGCGAAGGTGTTTTCTGTGTTTTCTGTGTTCGAAAGACATGGTTTTCTGTTAGGATTGACGGTGTAGGATTGATCTGTGCTGGTCTGGCTTGTTTAGTTTTACAATGGGTGTATTGATGTACTGCTCACTGCAATATGTAAGATGCTGCCTTTTCCTAGGTACTCATGTGTGACGTGTGGTTTGTTACTAAAAATCATGTTTTTCTTACAGATGGGGGGGGGGGGTGCCAAAAAATGATGGGCCCCGGGTGTTACATATGCTACGTACGCCACTGTATGTAAAGATACCAGAAAGCTGGGGTAGCAAAAACTTTAAGTAAATTGTTATTCTTCTAAGTTTTGAGTATTTAACCCTCCCACAATCTCATGGGCACTCGTTTCAAGTTTCAAGTTTATTGAGATTTTGATTTAAACGCAATATCAAATATTTTCAATGCGTATAACAAAAAATAAATTTGGGGAAATAAATAAAACCATTTGAACAATAAACATACAAACATATCCATAGATGATTAAAATTACATAAGGAGTACAAGGATAAACTACATTTGTTTAAAAATGCGTTCTCCGCTCCTGCTCATAAATTTGTTGACTGGAAGGATCCAGCAATGTGGCCAGATGTCATTCAGGACAAAGACAGAGAAAGAATTGTGCAATTTGGATTAATGATGGAAGATGATTTAAAGCAAATGGCACAGTCTATGAGTAAAGATCTTGACGGACGTTCTTTTTATGAATATCTCCTCTATGCCAAATCACCCAATGGACGTGAGAAGATTTTAAGGGACTGGCTTAGGTGGAGCATTAGCAGAAAAGTATGTGTGTATTCGGCCCATGGAAGAAGGGGGTGGGGTCGGGGGGGGAAGGGGTGCGTGGGGGGCCCAATAGGATTGCTCAGTAAGGGGCCCAGAAATTTCTGATGGCGGCCCTGCGTGCCTCTACATGTCAGTTTCTCTTTGGTCATAGAACAAAACAGGGGAAACAAAACCACAAATACAAATGCACAAAAACAGAGTGGAATTGTCCTAATCAGAATGATGCGCACATATAAAGAGTCCTTCAACTCATCTGATGGTTCGAATGCCTTTATTCTTCCAAAAACTCACGAATTCATCCCATGACTCAATGACTCGACATGTACATGTTTGGGCCACACCGGACTGCCTCAGGAGTCTTAAAGAGTCTTCAGCAGGTGTGTCAAATAACGTAATGCACGAACACTAATTAAGAACATAAGAACATAAGAACTGCCATCTCCGGATCAGACCTTCGGTCCATCAAGTCCGGCGATCCGCACACGCGGAGGCCCTGCCAGGTGTACACCTGGCGTAATTTATAGTCCACCATATCTTTATATGCCTCTCTTAAGGAGATATGCATCTAGTTTGCTCTTGAAGCCTAGGACGGTCGATTCCGCAATAATCTCCTCTGGGAGGGCATTCCAGGTGTCAACCACTCTCTGAGTGAAGCAGAACTTCCTGACATTAGTCCTGAATCTGTCCCCCCTTAGCTTCATTACATGTCCTCTAGTCCGTGTCAAATTGGACAGTGTAAATAATCTTCTCTGCTCTATTTTGTCGATTCCTTTCAGTATTTTGAAGGTCTCGATCATATCCCCACGCATTCTCCTTTTCTCAAGGGAGAACAATCCTAGTGTTATAAGTCTATCCTCGTATTGCGGCTACTCAAATTCCAAAGTATGTCACTTCCACAGCCCACTCAATCAATCCAGACTCAAAAAAACTTTGCGGAATTGGAAACCATACCAAACGTATTTCAGCTCTTTGGTCACAATTATCAATTACATTCAAATATGTATCTATCTCTCTTTCCTGGAAGTTTCTTTTTTGTTTCTCTCCTCCTCAATTTGAGGACTATGTTTAAGTTAAATATTGCTTTTGGGTTTATTTCTGTGTAACCCAATAGATGACTGGATGTACTAATATCGTTACAAGACCTGTTAAGCACAATTCTGGGTTCATAGTCTTAAGCGCGAGAGACTGACGCGTGCTGACCAACGAGCGCCGACAATTCAGCGCAGGACTTCATCGCGCCGAAGAAAAACCTTCTTTTAAAGGGTTCCGACGGGGGGTCTTGGTGGGGAACCCCCTCCCACACACACACTCTACTTAATAGGGATCGCGCTGGCATTGGGGGGGGGTTGGGGGAGTTGTAAGTTTCAAGTTTATTTAAATTTGATAATCGCTTATATATAATTTACTAAGCGAGTTACAATAAAATATAAAATAAACATACAATGTAACGTACAACTTAAAATGGGTTAGACGGACAGACATATAGACAAACTTGAAAACATGAGGAAAAAAAGGGAGAAAGTTACAAAGTTAATGTTTTTCATTTTTAAAAAAGAAAAGAAGAAGCCATGAATGGAAGGTACATGAGGAAAGGTAAAAAATTTTTTTATATATATATACGGTACTAGCTGATGCCCCGGCGTTGCACGGGTATTTAATTATAGCAGTAACACTGTAAATGGATTTAAATAAAGATACTTTATAGTGATGAATGAAAGTATTTTTTTACAGCTTAATAAAAAGTACAATATTTAAATTATAAAGTGAAATATTTGACAAAATGAATACAATACAACTAACGCAAAACGTGATTATAAACAACAATTTTAGTTTCACCTCCTGGAGCAAGAACATATAAATTCTTGAGCAAACAAAATAGAGTTGTGGGCCGTGAGACCCCCAGAACATATCACCCCAGGTAGTGAGGGATCTGCATACCAAGTTTCGTTCAAATCGGTCAAGCCGTTTTTGCGTTGGCAGCGCTTTACATTTTTTCCATTGACATGAATGGGTGAAATCCGATTATCTGTTTGTAGCTCCACCCACGTGTGCAGGTGGGCCGCGAGACCCCCAGAACATATCATCCCGGGTAGTGAGGGATCTGCATACCAAGTTTCGTTCAAATCGGTCAAGCCGTTTTTGCGTTGGCAGCTCTTTACATTTTTTCCATTGACATGAATGGGTGAAATCCGATTATCTGTTTGTAGCTCCGCCCACGTGTGCAGGTGGGCCGCGAGACCCCCAGAACATATCATCCCGGGTAGTGAGGGATCTGCATACCAAGTTTCGTTCAAATCGGTCAAGCCGTTTTTGCGTGATCGCGGCACATACATACATACCTCCGATTTTATATATATAGATAAATGGTGTTTGATACGTTAGATATATAAATGGTGTTTGGAAAGTTGGATATAAGTCATTTAAAGATTAAAAGTGTCTCTAAAAAGGAAAGTTTTCAGGTTGTTTTTAAATCTATTAAGATCTTTTTCTTCTCTTATATGTTGTGGTAGGGTATTACAGGTCTGAGGGGCCATTACTGAATACAGTGGTACCTCGGTTTACGAGTGCACCAGTTTGCGAGTGTTTTGCAAAACGAGCAAAACATTCGCAATATTGGTGCCTCGCAAACCGAGCTTACCTCGATGTACGAGCACCTCCCCCCTGCTATCCGGCACCCCCCCCCGCGCGATCCGGCACCCCTCCGCTCGTCCCCCCCCCCCCCCGCCGCGATCCGATATCCTCCGTACCCATCACCCACCCGAACGTATCACTTACTCCCCCATCTGGCATCCGGCACCGGCACCCAGGCACAGGACATGCCGGTGCCGGTGCCCGAAGATCTCTCATCCTTTTTTGCTGGGCCTTGAGCATCTGCGCATGCTCAAGGCCTTAGTTCCTGCTCTCTCTGAGATTCTCGAGATCTCCGAGAATCTCGGAGAGAGTAGGAACTAAGGCCTTGAGCATGCGCAGATGCTCAAGGCCCAGCAAAAAGGATGAGAGATCTTCGGGCACCGGCATGTCCTGTGCCGGGTGCCGGGTGCCAATGGGGGGTAAGTGATGCGTTCGGGTGGGTGTTGGGATGGGGAGGATATCGGATCGTGGCGGCGGGGGGGGGAGGGGGAGTAGAGTGGGGAAGGATTCCAGATCGCGGGGGGGTGGTGGATCACGCGGGGGGGCCTTCGTGAGCGGGGGGGGGGGGGTAGAGCAGTGCCACTGGCCTCGGGGGGGGGGGAACAAATCAAGCGAGTTTCCCTTACTTTCTATGGGGAAACTCGCTTTGATATACGAGTAATTTGGTTTACGAGCATGCTTCTGGAACGAATTATGGTCGTAAACCAAGGTACCACTGTATATGTCATGGCATCTAGTACCAATAACTTTTAAAGAAAGGACCGCTAACAGCCTTTGAGCTGTGGAACGGAGAGTGCGTGACGTATTATATGGAATGAGCATCCGGTTTATAAATTGAGGTTCGTTTGTGGACAGTGTTTTAAACACTAGAAGCAGGATTTTATAGGTTATACGGTGATTAACGGGGAGCCAATGCGAATCAATCAAAAAGGGAGTCACGTGATCAAATTTTTTTCCGTTGTGGATGATTTTAACAGCGGTATTTTGAATTATTTGTAAACGTTTTCTTTTCCTTTTGAGTGATATTTAAAAATAGTGAATTGCAATAATCGAGCTTAGCAATGACAAGTGAATGTATTAAAATATTTAATGATTTAGGTTCCAGAGACTTGGACATAGAACGGACCAAACGCAAGCGGTAAAAACAGCATTTGACAACATTACTAAAATAATCGTGATACAATAGTTTGTCATTGATAATACTCCCAAGTATTTTCAATGATGATACTAGGTTTAGATGTATATTATTAATAGTAAATGGAGCGGCCGGATTTAACCCCTGTTTCCATAGAAAAAGTAGTGCTTTAGTTTTTGTTATATTTAAAGCTAATCTATTTAGAGTAAGCCAATCCCTATTAAGTAGAGTGGGGGGGAGGTTCCTTTAAAAGAAGGTTTTTCTTCGGCGCGATGAAGTCCTGCGCTGAATTGTCGGCGCGCGTCTATCTTGCGCGCTTAAGACCCGTCACCCCATTCTGTACTGAATTGAAAAATCAAATAAATAATTTTTTTTTTTAAAATGTATCTATCTCATGACTTGTTATCCCTTTTTCTGTTTGTATGGTTTTTTTGAAAAATTCCATGAAAAAGTTTAAAAATGGAAAAAGAAAAGGGCAAATGAATAGAAATAGAATTAGCATTCCCTATAGATTTGACGGGAACTTTTTTTTTTTTTTTTTTTTTAATAAATGTGGCCTCAAAAGATTCTACTCTAAGACACCTCGACCTTTTGGGGCTCCTTTTACTAAGGGGCGCTGGCGTTTTTAGCGCACGCAGGAAATTACCGCACGCTACGCTTCTAGAACTAACGCCAGCTCAATGCTGCCATTAAGGTCTGGCGCGGGGGGCAATGTAGCGCTCTAACGCAGCTTAGCAAAAGGAGCCCTTTATTGCTTAATATTTTGCCGCGATTGCTCCCCTGTCAGTCCAGGAAATGTATCAGGCCTGAAAATATATGAATCCTAGAATCTGAAAGTAGATAAGCCCTGCAAGACACATCTGCTGGTGTAACAGCTTCACCGTACTGCTAGCTTACAAGCTGATCTCCCTATCCGGTTGTACTTATTTTAAAAACGTTAATCTTATGCATTAGCTGAAAATAGTCCCAGTGTGTTTTATATCTGCATTTCATTTGCTCCTGGATATAAAAGAATGATCTCGATGAACGTCTGATAGCCTAGGTTGTGGTCCAGCTACTTGGATTTTGCATACTGATCTGACATGTTGATATTCTCCACAGGATATTGCAAATATTTCAGAGAATCATGTCTCGGCTTTCTTTGTTCTCTGGATTTCTGTTGACTTGAGCTCTGCTTGATTTCAAATTGAAGTTCTAGGATAGTCACTAGCAGTATGGAAAGCCAATTCGAGGTGTTCTTTCTGGGAGGTATGGTCTCAATCACAGCACATTTTCAGAACTGTATTTTCAGAACTGTACTCTGAGACTCGTCTATTCATTGAAAAAACATGATCACGTTACTGAGGCATTCATCCATTCTCATTGGCTTCCAATCCAGGAAAGAATACAATTTAAATTCTACTGTATACTATTTAAAACTATAAAAGGAGACAGCCCAACCTACCTAAACGACCGCCTCATCCAAACCACCTCTACCAGGCATAGAAAAACACACACCCCATTCACTTACCCCCCAATCAAAGAAGTAAAACGGAAAAAAACTATACAACGGACTACTGGCCACTCAGGCAGCGAAGATAGACAACCAAGTCTCCAACCTGTTGACAACAACCCCAGACTACAAGATGTTCAGAAAGGAAATAAAAACTATACTCTTCAAGAAATCCCTTAATAAAGCTTAATACCATGATAAAGCTTAACCCCCCTCTTACCATCCACTCCCTAATCCCAGATCCTACTCTTCCCTCTCTTGGAAACCTTCTCTGATCTAACGTTGTAACCCTTCTTCCATAACTCTTTTTGTAATCCGCTTTGAACCGAAAGGTAATGGTGGAATAGAAATCTGTAATGTAATGTAATGTATTGAGGAAAAAGTGGTTTCAGACGAAGGGGTCCTTTCATTAATTGCAGTAAGTGGTAGCTCCGCCCCCGAACAGCCCTTGCGGTGCTTCTTCTTTCCTCTTCAGGGCAGCTCCACTTTGATCGGGAAGGGAAGGAGTTGGCCGAGTGTGGGAGACCAGCTCCGCCCCCAACAGCCCTTGCGGTACTTCTTCTTTAAAAGAAAAACTTTCTGTTTCTTTAACAGTTCCCCTTTCCTTTGGCTCTGCCATCTTGTTCTTCCCGGAGCAAATGAGGATCCCCTCGGGGGTGAGAGAGCACTCCACCCCTCACCGACACTCCAGCCGCTGAGCCAGTTAGAGGGCTCAATGGGAAACATTGCTTTTTTAATAGCTCCCCTTTCCTTTGACTCTGCCATTTTGTTCTTCCCGGAGCAACTGAAACGCAGATTAGCCTTAACCTTGTCTACTCCAGATCACCCGGACTCTTTTTCAGCCCCAACCACACACACAATCTCACTGAAATCCCAATCACTTGCCACCAACAAACACCAAGAGAAAAATCAACTATCTAACCCCCAGGAAATCGCCTACAACCTCACTCCCACCAACCCCCTACCTCCCGTCTTTCACAATGAAAGCTATACCACAAACACAAACTAACCTACTGACCATCTTGCTCCTAACCAACTGGAAGGCTGCAGCAAACAACATCTCCCCAATACCAACTATTTCAGCTACAAATAGAATTTACCACCCAGCCAGGAGAACCATTACGAACGGAAACATAAACTCCCAGACCTGCATACACCAAGTCATCACATCAACATGGAGGAGAAGACCAACAAACCCTTCCAGGACTAAACCACATCCTTAACCAAGAGCACTTGTGTACCCAAAAGCAACCAATTGTGCGTAAACAGAATACACCACACTAACATGTGCCTACATAAACATCGGAGCTCTTGGCCCAAAGACAGAACACATAAAAGACTGAATAAAAACCAAAAATCTAGACTGCCTCTTCCTCACTGAAACCTGGCTAACCTCAGATTTGGACTCCAGGATAACGGAAGTTTGCCCAAAGGGATACAAGATAACAGTGGTCTGTAGGGAAAAAAAAGAGGAGGAGGTCTAGCCATCTTACTCAAAAACTCCCTAAACTAAAGCATACCAGACAAAATGTCCACCCCATACATGGATCTACTAGCCTGCCAACCTGCATGCTCTACTACATAACACCAGGGAATTGGAACACAGCAAGACCAGAATTCAAAGATTTTATATACCGAAACTCACCAACAGCAATTTACAACCTAATCCTAGGAGATTTAAACCTCCATCTCGAAGACCAAACTTCTAAGCAAGTAGAAAACCTACTATCTTACCTCAAAGCCTTAACCTACAAGATCTTAGATTCACAAACCACACACGAAAAAGGTCACCAGCTTGACATTGCAGCCTTCATGATCTAACAACCCATTCTACCAGAGATTCAAACCTCAAATGGAAAATGGTCCAGATCCATCTGTTCAGACCATTACACATACACCTTCAATATCAACTGGGCCAAAGACAAAACCAAACCAAAATCCCAAAGTTTAACCTACAAATCATGTACATATATCGACCCCCTCCAAATTCTGGAACAAAACAGATGCTACAATCCAAGAATGTGACTCCAAAGACTTCATCTCACAATGGTGCAACTAACCCTAGATGAGCTAGCCCCAATACAAACAAAAACCAGAATCAGCAGGTAAGACTAAAATGGTTAGGGTTCTTCAGCTTGGAAAAGAGACAGCTGAGGGGAGATATGATTGAAGTCTACAAAATCCTGAGTAGAGTAAAACAGGTAGAAGTGAATCAATTTTCACTCCGTCAAAAATTACAAAGATTAGGGGACACTCGATGAAGTTACAGGGAAATACTTTTAAAACCAATAGGAGGAAATTTTTTTTTTCACTAGTTAAGCTCTGGAATGCATTGGCAGAGGTTGTGGTAAGAGTGGATAGTGTAGCTGGTTTGAAGAAAGGTTTGGACAAGTTCCTGGAGGAAAAGTCCATAGTCTGTTATTAAGATATGGGGGTAGCCACTGCTTGCCCTGTATTGGTAGCATGGAATATTGCTACTCTTTAGGTTTTGGCTAGGTACTAGTGACCTGGATTGGCCACCGTGAGAATGGGCTACTGGGCTTGATGGACCATTAGTCTGACCCAGTGAGGCTATTCTTATGTTCTTATGATGGGGCGTGGCTGGGGCAGAACAACGTGTCTGGGTTTCCCTCTTCAAATATGGTAACCCTAATTTATAGAATCACTGAATTCCTATTACTTCACTCCAAAGCTCTGATTTTATAACAAGGCAACTTTGAAAGACATCCAAAAGGTTCCTACATTAAGCTTTAAAAGAAGAATTAAAAGAATTTATCATAAAAATGATTTTCAGTGAGAACTGTTTATTTAAAGGTTTGTGGCAGCAGGTTCAGTTAATGCATTCAGCAGTATATTCTGCTGCTTTGTTGACTGTCATTACAGCGATAAGGCTCGGGTCCTGATCTCGATTTAAGATTAAGGTGAAGGCTTTTTTTTTTTTTTTTTTAATACTTTCTGTGTGAGCTTACACCCCTGGCTCTTCTTTTTATACATGCATGGAAAGCTGTGTTAATGCAAGGCATGCAGAACTAGCTTTCCAAACTCCCTTTGTTTTTTTGACAGCTTGCTTTTCTCTTGAAATCTATACATACCACAAAATCTCCCTTTAATCTGATAGCTGCCAGTTTGCTATTGAACCTTCTTTTGATCTTAGGTATTAGTTTTATTCTGCATTATTTTTTATAGATCTTTGACTGTTATGGATTTCTAACATTCATTGTTAACCCTTTATAGGACAGTCTCCCTGACTACAAAATTTTGGATGGCTATGTCTGAGATCTGAATAATATACTGTTTAGTCTAAAAATAACTTAGTAACATAGTAGATGACGGCAGATAAAGACCCGAATGGTCCATCCAGTCTGCCCAACCTGATTCAATTTAATTTTTTTTTTTGTAATTTTTCTTCTTAGCTATTTCTGGGCAAGAATCCAAAGCTTTACCCGGTACTGTGCTTGGGTTCCAACTGCCAAAATCTCTGTTAAGACTTACTCCAGCCCATCTACACCCTCCCAGCCATTGAAGCCCTCCCCTGCCCATCCTCCACCAAACGGCCATACACAGACACAGACCGTGCAAGTCTGCCCAGTAACTGGCCTAGTTCAATATTTTAAGTTTTGCCTGGCATAATAGATATGGCTTCTGAAATGTGATAAAAAGGATTATTTTTATGTATTATAGGAACATAAGAATAGCATTACTGGGTCAGACCAATGGGTCAGACCAATGGTCCATCAAGCCCAGTAGCCTGTTCTCACAGATGCCAATCCAAGTCACTAGTACTTGGCCAAAACCCAATGAGAGCAACATTCCAGAGCTGAGATTGTGATGTCATAATGCCTCATTGATGTCCTATACTTGGCACATGTAAGAGCATAAGAACAGCTATACTGGGTCAGACCAATGGTCCATCAAGCCCAGTAGCCCATTCTCACGGTAGATAATCTAGGTCACTAGTACCTGGCCAAAACCCAGGGAGTAGCAACATTCCAGCATCTCAAAGAATAGCAAGATTCTGGAACCCCAATGAGAGCAACATTCCAGAGCTGAGATTGTGATAATAATCTAATATAATAAAACCCTAAGCCGCGCATGCACACTCCCACTGCATGCGCCGGTTTTCCGTGAGCTGTAGGGACCCGCAGGTAGGAGTGCGCATGTGCGCTTAGGGTTCTGTTTTTCAGTCTGGTCTGCTCCCTGCTTGCCTTGCCGTATTGTATTTTTTAGGTGAAAGATGCGGCGGTGGCTCCTCTCACGATCCCCGCCTGCATCGGACTTCTGACGCAGGTGGGGATCATGAGTGGAGCCGCCGCCACGTCTTTCAACTAAAAAATACAATACGGCAAAGCGAGCAGGGAGCAGGCCAGACTGAAGCTCCGACTTGAACTGCCAGTTGGCCGGCTCCCTTGCCGGAGTTATTTTTCAGTTTAAAGGTGCCACCGCGGCTCCTGTCACGAGCCGCACCTGCTTCAGAGAAGACTTCTAATGCAGGCGGGGATCGTTAGAGGAGCCGCCGCAGCACCTTTAAACTGAAAAATAACTCCGCAAAGGAGTCGGCCAGATCACCACGGCAGCCACTCCCCCTCTCCCGCCCTCTCTCTGTCTGCTGAAAAAAAACAACAAAAACCCCAACAATTGCTGGCATATAGGGGGAAAGGGGAGCTTGCAACAACAAAAACTCCCGATGCCCACGACTGTGACCCCCCCCCCCAAAGTAAACTCCCCTGGAGCAAGGGGGGAGAGGGAGATCATTCCCATCTGTCCAAAGAAGGAACCGGCAGGTTAGACGGTCAGCTGGGGGCAGGAGCAAGGGAATCAATCATGAGATGAGGGTGGAGGACAAGGAGGAGAATGATAGTTGGGTGGGGGCGGAAAGAGATACCTGATTGGGAGTTGGGGCCTGGGTTGGTGAGGAGAAGAGAGACATGGGATAGCCACTAGAGAGAGT
Source organism: Geotrypetes seraphini (assembly GCF_902459505.1). Classification (NCBI taxonomy): domain Eukaryota; kingdom Metazoa; phylum Chordata; class Amphibia; order Gymnophiona; family Dermophiidae; genus Geotrypetes; species Geotrypetes seraphini. The sequence goes on from NC_047085.1 coordinate 19,821,750, forward strand.
GGCTTTGGGCTGGTGAGAGAAGCAGACATTTGTAGTGCAGGTAGGAGAGAGAGAGTGCATGGATGGAGTGGCCCATCACCACCTCAGCGAACGAGAGCTAAAGGAATCCCTCCCCTCCCCCGCCAGGAGTATGCGGGCAACTGACCACAGCTGGATTGAAGAAAGGGCAAGGGATTCCTTAGCTGGCACCGCTGGAAGGCGGCTTCAGTGAGGGTCTGGACAGGGAGAGAGACAGAAAGAAAAAAGATAGACGGGGCAGGGAGAGAGACAGAAAGAAAGGAAGAAAGAGACTGGGGGGCAGGAGAAAGACAGACATCTATTTTAGCACTCGTTAATGTAATGGGCTTAAACACTAGTCTAATATAATAAAACCCGATTATCAGGGAAAAAAAAAAATCCAGATGTGAGTGGAGAAAATGAATTTTTAGTTTAAGGGCTGTGTTTCGTACGGACTGTAATTGTTGTATTATTCCCGCTGGGCATGGTAGGTAAAGGATGTTGCAGTAGTCTAGAAGTCCCAAGACAAGGGATTGGACCAGGAGGTGGAATTGCAACCTGAGAAATAATTTTCTTATGTTTATTAATAGTAATAATAATAATAATTTATTTCTTATATACCGCTATACCGTGAAGTTCGAAGCGGTTTACAATAAAGATACGTTTAGTCAGTACATGGGATGCAAGTGGTTTACATTAAAGATTCATTTTGTCAGTACATGGGATACAAGTGGGTTACAGTAAAGGTATATTTTGTCAGTACATACGATGCAAGTGTGTTACAATACAAGTGGTTTACTATCAAGGTGCATTTTGTCAGTGTATGGGATACAGGTGGGTTACCATAAAGATACATTTAGTCAGTACATGGGTTACAATAAAGATACATTATGTCAGTACATGAGATTCAAGGTGGAAAGTATAATTAGTTTCGGGCCTTGGAATTAGGGGGCGAGGTGGAAGGGTCATGGCGAGGAAGAGTTGGGTATGGGAATTTAGAATTTGTTAAACAGTCGAGTTTTCAGGGATTTTCTAAAGTCCGTGTATGGAGTGGCCTCAAGTATGGGCTTTCCAAGCCATGTGTTCAGCCTGGCTGCCTGGAATGATAACATTCTATCTAGAAACTTTTTGTATTGGTAAGACTTCAAGGAGGGGTAATTAAATAGGTTTGTTCTGCGAGTGCTCTTGTTGGACTCGTTGGGGGAGAACTGGGAGATTAGGGAAGCTGGAAGCATCCCAGAGACAGCTTTGTAGCAAAAACAAGCCAACTTGAAGAGGACTCTGGATTCTGCGGGTAACCAGTGGAGTTTCTGATAATAAGGGGAAATGTGTTCCCATTTTTTTAAACCGTGGATTAGTCGGATCGCGGTGTTCTGAATTAATCTCAGCTTGTTGAGGTTCTTTTTATAAGCTCCTAGGTATATGAAGTTACAGTAGTTTATTTAGGGTGCTTAAGATGGATGATTGTACTAGTAAACGGAAGGACTTTTCATCAAAATTTTTTTTAATAGTGCGAAGTTTTCAGAGGACCGAAATACATTTTTTAAACAGTAGGTTTGTGTGGTTTTCCAGGGTTAGGTGTTTGTCAAGTGTTACCCCCAGAATCTTTATGGTTTGGTCAATTTTGTATTCTCGGCTCTGTAGGTGAATTGAATTTTCTTTTATCTTTTCGTTTTTGACCGCATTTCGGTTTAGTAACAGCATGCTTTCCTGCTGATGTGGTTAAGGGCATAATCCCAGATATTTAATGCCAGGACCTAGACATTGCCCAGCACTTCCTTTCTGGAAACGTCAATCGCTCCTCCTAAACTTACTTGCTCCACTTCATCACTGACGCTGAAACCGTGGATTGAAGACAAAGTTTTATTTTATTTTTCTTTCCAGCTTATGATTTATCTTTAATCTTATCTATTGTTTTGCCTTTTGTCTTTGTTTTGTTCTATTTCTATCATTTAAATTTCTCCAGAATTCTACTGTTCAACGGCTCCCCCTTCTGCTTCTATTCCTTTCTCTCCTCTCTTCTACCTTCCAAAGTATTTAGATCAATGCTGTCTTGTTAAAATGTTTATTTTATTTTTATTTTTCCTCTAACTCTACTTTTCACTTCTCTATTACCCTCCAGGTACTTTAGTTAGATTGTGAGCCTTCGGGACAGTAAGGGAATTTTTCAAGTACCTTTCTTATTTCTAATCTTAATGTATATTTTCTGTAAACCGCTTAGAACCTAACGGATGTAGCGGTATATAAGAAATAAATTACATTACATTACATTACTGAATATCTGGTAATAACTTTGCCAGTGGCTAAAAAAAGCACCCAGCGCTTCTAGATGAATATCTATCCCTTAGGGCTCCTTTTACGAAGGCGTGCTAAATTGCCCCGCGCGCTAGCCGCTAACACCTCCTTTTGAGCAAGCGGTAGATTTTCAGCTAGCGCGTGCTAATCTGGTGCGTGCGCTAACACGCTTAGCGCACCTTCCGTAAAAGGAGCTCTTAGTTTTCTTCACTGAACAGGCTTAAAGGCCCTTATTCTAGAAATGGTGCCTGAAGTCACAGCACCTAGATCGCCAAGGCGTTGCTGGTCTAGGTGTCTAACTTCATTATTTTAATTGGCTTAATTGGCGCCAATAATTGAAAGCACCATTAAAACCCAATTAACAATGACTTAAAAAAATGAATGAGCTGGTAGGCGCCTAACTCGGTGACCCGTTAATTGCGCCCTGTCCATTCCGCTCCAATGCCTTCAGTTTTGAGGAGGGGGAGGAACCCCCCCCCCACTACACTTAAAAGATTCCAGATTCCTCCCTCTCACTTTACAATTCCTACATGCAGGACTCAGCAACAATCAATCTGGATTTAGGAGCACAAATTTTTAGACATTGCTCACTTTACTATCAATTTTGTCATTCCGTTCTCTACTTTATTTCTAGTTTAAGTTAATTTTATTCTCTTTTTAAACCTTATCCCCTCCTTTTACAAAACTGTAGCACAGTTTATGGTGCCGGCCGCGGAGGAAACGGCTCATACGATTAGTAGAGCGGCCGCAGCTGTAGCTGCCAGTCTTCCCCCCCCCCCTAAATGAATGAGGCAGGAGGGATGCCCAATCCCTCCTACCGAAAGACCCCCCCACTCACCCTCGACAATCGCTGACAGGAGGGTGCCCAACCTCTCCTGCTGATAGGCCCCCCACCCCCGACGATCACGGCAGGCCTCCACCCTCCCCCGCCAATCGTGACAGGAGGGTGCCCAACCCCTCCTGTCCAATGACAGCCCACCCTTTCCTGAAGATCACCGGCATGAGGGTGCCCAATCCCTCCTACCAGACCCCTCTAACGACCAACCCGCCCCCCCAAGAAATGCCCCAACCCTCCTCCCCGGAACACTCCCCCCCCCCCCGGGCTCACCTAGCAAGTTGGCCGGCCGGCCGGGTCCCCGCCTCTCCCCTGCTCAACCCACAGGAGCCTGGGGCCGAATTAGGCACTGTTCAGCGCGATTCAAGTAAAATTGGGTGCTGTTTAATGAATCACCTTGAGCGGCACCTATTTTGGAGGCGCCCAATAAATAGGCCAGCTCTAGGCACAACTAAAAGTCGGGTGCCATGGTGAGCGCTTAAGCACGCTTAAGACCAGTGAATCTGCAACAAGGCACCTAATACGTAGCCACGCCCACACCTAACGTACTTAGCGCCTATCTTTTTGAAGGCCGCCTAAGTTTTTAGAGGCGCCTTAGTGCAGAATCGCTCTCTCTTGATAGGCGCCTACGTTTCAATTATTGCTGATTAAAAAGCTTAATTGAGCTTGTTCTTCAATTTAGATAGGCCCTTATCTAGTTGGGCGCCTCCAAAATAGGAGCCTAACATTAGGCGCTGGTTACAGAATTTGGGCCTTAATCCTCCCATTGCCCCAGGTACATTAGATATTTATTTATTTAAAAATGTATATACCGCATAGAACTAAGTGGTTAACATGTTGGCTACTTACATAATATACTGATCGCCCATTAGTCACATAGATGTGGATCAACGTTAAAACCCAAATATTCATTGGCGTTGTGTCTTACAAGAAGAACAGAAACAGCAGCAGTTTCATAGGAAAGCATTAACCAAGAGCTGCGTTTTCAACTTTTTCTTAAAATGAATCTTTCCAACATAAAATCGCAGTAGGCCCGGCAGAGCATTTGATACCCGCCCCTGACACCATTGATGCTCCAATTCTAACATGAGCAATATTATTATTATTATTATTATTATTATTATTAGGTTCTTATATCCCGCCATACCCAAAGAGTTCTAGGCGGTTTACATTCGTTACATTAGGATCCGGTCTGAACCCGGATTTACAAAAATTTTATCGGAATTGCAGGTAGCGTGGAAGGAGGCACAGGTTTATCATAGTTGGGTTAGAAGATAAAATGGAGGGAGTGGGAAATAGACATCTTCCCCTCTAAATTTAGGGCTCCTTTTACTAAGGTACGCTAGCGTTTTTAACGCACGCAGGAAATTACCGCGCCACTACGTCGCGCGCTACGCTTCTAGAACCAACGCCAGCTCAATGCTGGCGTTAAGGTCTAGCGCGTGCGGCAGTGTAGTGCGCGCTCTCTAGCGCACCTTAGTAAACGGAGCCCTTAATCTCATAGCGCTCCTTTTACTAAGCTGCGTTAGCGGTTTTAGCGCACGCAGCATTTTAGCGCGCGCTAAACCCGCGCCAAGCGGCTAGAACTAATGCCAGCTCAATGCTGGCATTAAGGTCCAGCGCGGACGGCAATTTAGCGCACGCTATTACGTGCGTTAAAGCCCTAACGCGGCTTGTTAAAAGGAGCCCATAGTGTTTTCAGACCTTAGATTTCTTTTAGGACAGACAGGGAAAAATGCTTGAGTACCTGAATAAATTCATGTAAACCATTCTGAGCTCCACTGGGACAACAGTATAGAAAAATGAATGAATGAAAAGCTTCAGCCTCTGATAGCCAGAGCTGGTATTGTGACATCATAATGCCTCATTCCACCAATGCCTAAGAGCCAACCTCATCAGTGATGTCACAATGGCTGGATTGTCCTTTATTTGGCTTACTTTTACTACATTTTGATTTCTAGAGTGGCGCAGTGGTTAAAGCTACCGCCTCAGCACCCTTAGGTTGTGGGTTCAAACCCACTCTGCTCCTTGTGACCCTGGGCAAGTCACTTAATCCCCCCATTGCCCTGGGTACATTAGATAGATTGTGAGATCACCAGGACAGATGGGGAAAAGTGCTCGAGTACCTGAATAAATTCATGTAAACCGTTCTGAGCTCCACTGGGACAACAGTATAGAAAAATGAATGAATGAAAAGCTTCAGCCTCTGATAGCCAGAGCTGGTATTGTGACATCATAATGCCTCATTCCACCAATGCCTAAGAGCCAACCTCATCAGTGATGTCACAATGGCTGGACTGTCCTTTATTTGGCTTACTTTTACTACATTTTGATTTCTAGAGTGGCGCAGTGGTTAAAGCTACCGCCTCAGCACCCTTAGGTTGTGGGTTCAAACCCACTCTGCTCCTTGTGACCCTGGGCAAGTCACTTAACCCCCCCATTGCCCTGGGTACATTAGATAGATTGTGAGATCACCAGGACAGATGGGGAAAAGTAAACCGTTCTGAGCTCCCCTGGGAGAACAGTATTGAAAACATACATTTTTATTCTGCATTTTCAAATACTAGGAGATTTTAATTGCTGGGCCCAAAGCACCGGTTGCCTGGATGTAAAACTGGAACAAACGTTTCATGCATTTGACCATCAGAACAAAAGACGTAAAAACAGAGAAACAGAATAAAGGAAGGAAAGGGAAAATGTCCAAGCTCCTGTCCCTTGTATACAAGCAGAAAGGCTCGCCCGCAAGCTCCTTCCCTTTGCAGTAGGTCTCAGACTCTCTGTGGTGTCATAATGATGAATGGCCACCTACGTTCTCTCTTCAGCTCTTGTGAATGGGGCATATTGTTCCGGGGGTGGGGGGTGGGGGGGCTGATGTTTTAAAATAGTGCAACATGTCATCGCTCAACAATTGCAACCGAAGATATTTTGCCATGAATTAAACCAAATATGACACAGGGGATGGCGTCTTTCCCCAAGAGAAAACCAATCATGTCCACATAGAAGAAACATGATTGTGTGACATTTTAAATGCGTTTTTAAATATAGCACGGAAAAATCTAAGAGGCTTTGGAATATATAACGGTGTTGCATTAAATACAACACGTGTCCTGGTGGCGATATAATAGACCTTCCAACGTGCTAGCAGTAGCACTTGAAATGTCATCACTGCATACGCCACCTGAATAATATTGTACAGAGGGTAATCTATGGTACGTTCGCTAATCTGCTGTATCCACATGGTAAAATAATGTGATGAGATCTAAATTAATGTATGCTGCTAGAATAGCACCTCAGGGGTAAGTAGAATACAGTAGTTGTGAAGTGTTTAAATGAAACCTCGACCATCTGTGTCCCGGGCTGCGTTCCAAAAGCAGAAACAGCGAGCTATGCCAGTGAAAATGCTTTTACTTAGTCACTATTCTTTAAGGAGTCAATTTGTATGTTTGGGGAGCCGAAGGGAAACCATGGCAAACAGCTTTCCAGCCATGCAGTCGCTATTCGAGACGTGTGCAGGAGGCTGGGAGGAGTCTTTTCGGTTGCTGTGCCTACACTTTGGAATGCTCTACCCACCCATCTCAGACAAGAAAACGCATTCGCTAAATTTAAATCAGATCCTTTTTGTTTAAAGACGCACACAATGCGCAAGTCGACTGAATTCAAGAGGGCCTGAGATAGGCATGTGGGATCTCTCGGAGAGAGAAAGAGAAAATGGTTACTGCGGATGGGCAGACTGGATGGGCCATTTGGCCTTTACCTGCCATCAGGTTTCTGTGTATCTATAACCATAAAGCTCTATGACATCACAATGCAGGAGTAAAGAGCCTTAGCCAATAGGAAGAGGAGATGCAAATGTTAAGCGCCTTAGCCAATAGAGAGAGGAGGAGATAGTGGATGCTGCGAATGGGCAGACTGGATGGGCCATTTGGCCTTTATCTGCCATCATGTTTCTGTGTATCTATAACCATAAAGCTCTATGACATCACAATGCAGGAGTAAAGAGCTTTAGCCAATAGGAAGAGGAGATGCAAATGTTAAGCGCCTTAGCCAATAGGGAGAGGAGGAGATAGTGGATGCTGCGGATGGGCAGACTGGATGGGCCATTTGGCCTTTATCTGCCATCAGGTTTCTGTGTTTTCTATAGCACTACTCTTGTATCACAGTCCCAAAACTTTTTTTTATATAAATATATAAATTATTAAATAGTGCTCAGACCCACAACCTTCGCGTGTTTAAGTGTATAAAATACAAAACACAGGCTGCCATCAGACCATCATAGCACCATTATTGTCTGTACCACCTGACATCTTTATAAATACGTTTGTTTAATAAGAACAATAAACTTATCTTTTATGGTGGTAAACTTGCATTCGAAGGTCACGTAACAGGCAGAACCTGTATGATGGTCAGAAGCTGAGGACAAGTTTGGCAGAGTTTCAAAGAAGCGTGGGATGAACACAAAGGATCTAGAATCAGAAAATAATATTAAATATTGAACTAAGGCCAGTACTGGGCAGACTTGCACGGTCTGTGTCTGTATATGGCCGTTTGGTGGAGGATGGGCTGGGGAGGGCTTCAATGGCTGGGAGGGTGTAGATGGGCTGGAGTAAGTATTAACAGAAATTTCGGCAGTTGGAACCCAAGCACAGTACAGGGTAAAGCTAAGAAGAAAAAATTAAAAAATTTAAATTGAATCAGACTGGCAGACTGGATGGACCATTCGGGTCTTTATCTGCCGTCATCTACTATGTTACTATGTTACTAGATCCTCAACCATTTCTACATCCTGGCTATGGCTAGGGTGATGGGCATGACTTCTCCCTTCCTCCTCCTGCTTGGCTTCTGCCCTGCTTCCTGGTCAGCACTGCTGCTGGCTTCCTTACCTATTCTCCTCCCCTTGCTTCCTCTCAGGGCTTTGTACTTATGTGAGTCAAAGCCCCACCCTTCTCTCCTAGGAAAGGGGCTGGGCTCCAGCACATCCGGGAACTGACTTTGATTTCTCCTGGGCAACCAGAGCTGGGATTTTCTTAAAGGAACATGTCTCCAATTCTCATGATAAACCCTGGCATGTTTTCTAGTACTTTTAAACAGGGTAAGGCACATTCTGCGGGGAACATTATACTCCTGTCTCTGAGTCACAAAGGGGAAAAAAACCCCACCACAACCCCACAACGGAGGGCAGTCATATCCACGTGCAGGATATGACAAAGAAAAAGGAGTGTGGAAAGGACACAAAGTCAAACCGTTGTGAGGACAATCAATTTATTAAAACATCATATATCTACATCATACCTAGATCATGGGCATAAAATAAGGCAGGCGATACTTTGTATTCTGCAGCGTTCTTTTCAGCATCGGCATTTTTCTGGTACCGTGTCAGATTGACTTTGAGAGCAATCCTTTTGATTAGTAGTAGTCTGGCGCCATCTACTGGGCTTCTATTTTATACGCCCCTGAGGAAGGCTGCCCTAGCCGAAACACGGACCGTGTTGGGGGTCCAGTTTATATTTTTATGCCTACCTTATTTTATGTTCAAAATCAGCCAGTTATTTACTTTATGCTGCAATCCATAATGACAAATGTCCAAAAAGGCAGCGACTTAAATCTTTACACATTTTTCAACTTATAAGCAGACTCGTCAGACATGCTACCACCAGCCATATGCGATTAAACAGGCTGTGTACATCATTAGTGGCATATATGCATCATCCATACTGCTTTAATTTACTTAACTTAATATATTTTTATTTTTTTTTAATATAATAATTTAATTCAATTAATTTAATTTAATTCTTCTCTAAAGTTCTCCCATTTTGGTTAGTATACATCATTAAATTCATATATGAAGCAAAAATCACTTAGCTTGAAGTCATATCTCTAGTTAATGCTTCAATAATTAGCTCTTCCCATTGCCGGGAAGTGACTTGCCGACATGTTTTGCCACTAGGCTTTCTCAAGATCAGCCCCCTGTAGTTTCAAAGACGTTTTTTCAGTCTAAATTAATACCTAAATATCTAAAATACCCTATCTAATAAGGTTATGCTCCTACCTCTTCACAATAACCGCGTACCATCCCAACTGCAATGTTTTATTTCAAAGATATACTGACACTTCCCCCTCCATATTCGCGGGGGTTAGAGGCAGAGCCAGCCCGCGAATATTTAAAAAACATGAATAATATTCGGGCCGGTTCTGTCCCTAACCCCCGCTTCCCCCGGCTATTTTAAGCCCCCCCCCCTTAAGCCTTATCTGGTGGTCTAACAGGTTTTCGGGGCAGGAGCGATCATCCCACGCTCCTGCCCCGTGCAGATTGCTCACAGGAAATGGCTGCCTTGAGCTCCCGTAGGCTCTCGAGCCATTTCCTGTGAGCGATCTGCACGGGGCAGGAGCGTGGGATGATTGCTCCTGCCCCGAAAACCTGCTAGACCACCAGGTAAGGCTTAAGGGGGGGGGGGGGCCTTACAGGGCTTAGAATATCCCGAAAAAAGAAAAAAGGAATTTTAAGTTTAAAATCGCGAATAAGTGAATCCATAGATATGGAAACCGCAAATAAAGAGGGGGAAGTGATGTTTTAATAAATTGATTGTCCTCACAGTGGTTTGGGACTTGGTGTCCCTTCCTCACTTTTTCGGTGCCAATATTATCTTCATGGCAGGGGGAGTGAGAAAGCAATGCCAGTGTTCGTAGGAAGACCTTGAAGCACTAGAAAAGTGGCAGACTGGTACCACCATCAGAATGTGATCTTCGGAGCACATAACGAGGGTAAAGCAGCACTGACATTCTCACGGGCACGGGGCAAAGACATACCAAGAGGGTTAGGTCACAATTAGAGTTCTGTGGGAAAATGAGACTTGAAGGATTTAGAGTATAGATTATTATCCACCTTTTACAATCTGAGCTCAAACTGAGTTACAATTCCAATGCACGAGTTATTTCGCTGCCTAATTAGGCTTACAATTTACTTTGTATCTGAGGCAATAGAAGTTGCAAGAATTTCAGCGAGAGAAGCAAAATGTCAACCCCTTTCTGACTTTGCAGTCTGCTTCTGGAACATCTTAAGTTTCTCGTCCACTGCATGAGAGGTGCTGCTTTTTGACTGTCTTGCTGCTGCTTTAGGGATGGCTGTGGTATTGGCTCTGTAGCTACTGTGTTGCTCTATTCGTGTTGTTGCATGCCTCTGCACCCTGAGGTTGTGGGTTGAAATCCCATGCTGCTCCTTGTGACCCTGGGTAAGTCACTTAATCCTCCCAGGATAGACAGGGAAAAATGCTTGAAGTGCCTGTATGTAAACCGCTTTGAGTGTGATTGTGAAACTACAAAAAAACTCGGTATACAAGTCCCAGTCCCTTTCCTTGATGTCATAATGCCTGGCAGAAACCCAAATGGTAGCAACATTCCAAAACTGAGATTGTGATGTCATAATGCCTCATTCCACCAATGCCTAAGAGCCAAACTTCAACAGTGATGTCACAATGGCTTCATTGTTCTATACTTGGAGGAGAATATGGCGCAGTGGCTAGAGCTACAGCCTCAGCACCCTGAGGTTGTGGGTTCAATCCCATGCTGCTCCTTGTGACCCTGGGCAAGTCACTTGATCCCCCCATTGCCCCAGGTACGTCAGAAAGATTGCGAACCCACTAAGACAGACAGGGAAAAATGCTTGAGTACCTGAATAAATTCATGTAAAACCGTTCTGAACTCCCCTGGGAGAACAGAAAAGAGAGTTAAACAAATGGAAGAAGAAGAAAAAAACAAGCTCCGATCCACATAGGGAGGAGCGAAGAGAAATCGGCCGAAGCCTTGGGGCCAATCGGCAAGGAGTAGGGGGAGGGGGGTCAGGATAGATTAGGGGTGAGCGGAGGGGAGGTCGCCCCTCTCGATCCGGCATCCCGTGAGGCGCTCACCAATTTTCTCCTCACCGGCTTTGGGTTCCTCCGGCGGCTGGAGCGGCTCTCCTGTTCCTGCCTACATGTGCGCCCCACGTTGGACAGCGGTGGCTGGCCCAGTCCCGATGCTGACGCCCTGGTGACAGCTTTGCCGCTGCACCCTGGATTGCCCCATGTTCCTCCGGCTCACCGGCAGGGAAGAAATAAACACAGTGGCATAATTAGGGGTGTCGGGGGCCAGACCGTCCCAGGTGCCATTTTGGTGGGGATGCTGGCACCTGTCCTCCACTCCCGCCCCCCCGCTCCTTCCCTGGCCCTTCCCCCTCCAGTACGTGCACGTACGCCAATTCCATTCCCTCGTACCTCTTTAGCGTTCATGGTGCGAGCCACAACCCCAACCTGCTTCTCGAGCCAGCTTCGGCTCTTCCTCTGATGTTACTTCCTGGCTCCACTGCCCGAGCGACTCTTACCCTCGCTACACCACTGTGTAAACATCATGCTGTGCTATGGGCTCAGTAAGCCGCCCCCCCCCCCCCCCCGGCTCCCACTGGGCATTGCTAATGCTTAGTGGGCTGAACCACTTGTGTGTGTGTGTATGTGTGTGTTTGTGTGTGTATGTGTGTGTGTTTGTGTGTGTGTATTTGTGTTTGTGTGTGTGTGTTTGTGAGTGTGAGTGTGTGTGTGTGTGTGTGTTTGTGTGGTGTGTTTGTATGTGTGTGTGTGTTTTGTTTGTGTGTTTGTGTATGTGTGTGTGTTTGTGTGTGTATGTTTGTGTGTATGTGTGGTGTGTATTTGTGTGGTGTGTTAGTGTGTGTTTATGTGTGTGTCTCTCTCTCTGTAAATCTGTCTGCCTAATATAACTTGTAAGAGAAGCTGGAGCGCAATATTATTTCCCCAGAGAGCAAATGGGATACACACCTGGCCAAAAAATGTCTACTTTAAGGAAAGGTTGTACTGAACGTGCTGGGATTCTCTAGTCTAGAACACAGGTGTCAAAGTCGGTCCTCGAGGGCCAGAATCCAGTTGGGTTTTCAGGATTTCCCCAATGAATCTGCATGAGATCTATTTGCATGCACTGCTTTCAATGCATATTCATTGGGGAAATCCAGAAAACCCGACTGGATTCCGGCCCTCGAGGAGGGACTTTGACACCCCTGCTCTAGAAGAACTGGCCTGACAACAATTGATCTGTGAGTTTACTTATTTCTTTGTTTTAAGTTTATTAAAGAAAGCTTGTTTAAGGATTACAGAGTCCAGTTTGATAATACTGTATTATTGGCTGCTGGTTCAATGGGTTTTGCTGCCTGATAATTCTCCAAGTTAAGAGTAAAAAGTTCAGGACAGTGAAAACAGATTGAGCGCCTGAGATCCCCTGGGATAAGCTTCAGCACAGAGAAAACAGCTTCATTAAACTGGCTGAAGAATGGCACTACTGCGATTTGGAGTCAGTGAACATTTGAACTAAGAAATCTGTGGAAACTTAGGGCCTGATTCTCAAAAACGCCGTACCGCGGCAGGCACCATTTCCAGAATCAGGCCCTTATAGAAGGCTGCCCAAGAGCCAAGCTGGCATACAGTCTGCCTTAAAGGCCACACCAGTCAGTTATAAGTAAGGTGACCATACGTCCTGTTTTGAATGGGACCGGCCCGTTTTTAGATCCTCTGTCCCGTTTTCCACAAGCACGGCTTTGGGACGTCGAAATGTCCCGTTTTCAGGGACAGCGTCCCGAAGATGTGCGGGGGCACAACGGGACAGGTGATCGCGCCAGCCTGCCTGCCTGCCTCCAGCGCCGAAGCTGAAGCCTGCATCCCCTCTCCCCAGACCGGCCCCTGCTGCTACTACCTACCCGCCGAAGCCTGGCCTACTGCCGATTCAAACCTCCCCCCCCCTCCCGGTCCACCGCCGCTGCAATCCGCCGCAACTAAAGAAAAGTAATGTCTAGACGCCAGCCCACAATCCTTCTTCCCAACGTCAATTCTGACGTCGGAGAGGAAGTTCCGGACCAGCCAATCGCTAGGGCGGGATTGGGGGGACGGGACTAACAATTAATAAATGTTCCATTTTGATGAAAAAAATAAATGGTCACGTTAGTTACAAGCTGCTTATGAAAAATACCACAGAACATCCACAGGGTTCTGTTCTTACCTGGACAGAAAGCAAACCCAAGAAAGTCTGGCATAACTTGAAAGACAAAAGGCCTCAGATCAGACAAGGCAAGCCATAGTAACAGTCAGTGGTGAAGGGAGGGTGAGTGACGCCCCTCCCCTGCCCTTTCTCCATCTCCGCTCCTTCCCAAACCCTTCCCACCACGTTCGCCTCCATCCCTGCCCCTGTATCTCTTTAATTTTTCCAGCATGAGCAGCCTTACAAACTTGCTGCCTGCCTCAAGTCTGTTCTCCCTCTGACATCACTTCCTAGGTACGGGACCCGCAAGTGATGTCAGAGAGAGCAGACACTGATGCTGGCAGCAATTTCACGCCCGAAAAATTCAAGAGGGGTGCATGCACCCGGCAGGGGGAGAGGTTTGGGAAGGAGTGGGGGTAGAGAGGAGGACATGTGCTGGCACCCCCACCAAGACGGCACCTGGGGTGGTGCACCCCCCCCCCCCCCCCCTTAATACACCACATCACTGGTAACAGATGCTCTTAAAGAGAGAGCACAATCGGTTTTACTCCTCTATATATGAGCAATTTAATTTGAAGGCCATTGGTTGGACGATATTATAATGTTCATAATACTTTAAAAAGAATTGTATCTAAAACATTATATGCTATTTACTCTCATCAGGCTGCTTCTGTTTGGTTTATCTTGCCAACTCAAATAAATCTATAGTACTATTTACAATCTTTAATAAAGGGCCCGAAACATTCTCGTTTCAGAAATTCAATTTTAGCAGTTAATGATTGGGATATCTCGTTCTATATTTATATCCTAGTTAATTAATCATGTTCTTTATTGTGTAAATCCGCCATGAACTATCTGTTGAGAATAATAGAATGTAAATGATTTAACAAACTGTAACTGGTAACTGTCAAGGTAGGAGAAAATCTTGCCAAATATTCCTGAAGTACAGTGGTACCTTGGAATCTGAACTTAATCCGTTCGAGTTCCAAAACGTTCTCGTTGCAAGACAATTTTTCCCATTGAAAATAATAGAAACTGGATTAATCTTAGATTTTCCAATAAATTTAACCGAGGCAGCAAGATCGAGTACCCCTGGCATAGACAGCAAGATCGGCCCCCGCCGGTCTAGGCAGCAAGATCGGCAACTGCAAGCAGTGCTCAGCCCAAAACTTCCCTCCCAGGCGGAAACAGGAAGCTGCATCAGAGGGGAAGCTTTGGGCTGACCAATGCTTGCAGTTCCCGAACGTTCGGATTCCAAAGCAGAATTCGGATTCTGGGGCAAAATTTAATTTTTAAAAAAGTTCGGATTCCAAGTTGTTCGAGTTCTGGGGTGTTTAGATTCCAAGGTACCACTTTATATGAATTTGATCTGTGTCCAGAAGGGACCCGAGTCTAGGGTTACCAGATATCTGGGAAAACCCGGAGTCCGAGTTAGCCGGTTCTCTTGATTCCCCCATCTACCTCCTCCCCAGCCCAGCCGCTGTAATTGAATCTTCAGGCAGCCGGCAGCATCAATGAGATAAGCCTGCCCCGGAAGCTGCCTCTTTGCAAGTCCCGCCTACATGGGAATAGGAAGTCACTGCAGAGAGGTGGCTTCTAGAGGAGGCCAGCTGTAGCAGGCTTACTCATTGCTGCTGCTGCTGCTGGCTGCCTGTAAGATTCAATTACAGCAGCCAGGTCCAGAGAAGAAGTAGGAGGGGGAGTTGGGAGCTAGAGAGGTCATGAGGGGAATCAATGTTGGACGGGATGGGGCTGGAGAAACAGAATGGAGGGAGGGAGGAGGGATGACTGGAGAAGCATTATGGAGAGATTGTTGGAGAAAAGATCATGGAGTATGGGAGGGGAGAGTCAGAAACATCAGGAGAGGAGTTTGGAAGGAGAGAGAGAAGTGCCCATGGGGGAAGAGGGTTGAAGGAAGGGAGAGAGAGAGAGAGAGAAGCACTAAAAGGCTACAGAAGATAGGATGGGGGGGGGGTGACCAAGGAAATGAGTAGTGTGTGGGCTGGCCTACTTTTTAGGTGGTGTATCTGACCAATGAATATTTGTGGTGACAGGATCATATGAGTATATTTTGATTTCAGAATCAATACTATCTTTTAGAACCTTACACAAATAGTAAAGGTGATGGGACTTGATATACTGCTCTTCCAATCAAAGTGGTTTACATATTTTAGACAGGTACTTATTTTGTACCCGGGGCAATGAAGTTAAGTGACTTGACCAGATTCACAAGGAGCTGCAGTGAAAATCAAACTCACAACCTCAGGGTTCCGAGGTAGCAGTGGGAATCAAACTCAGAACCTCATGGTTCCGAGCTACAGTGGGAATCAAACTCACAACCTCAGGGTTCCAAGGTAGCAGTGGGAATCAAACTCAGAACCTCAGGGTTCCGAGCTACAGTGGGAATCAAACTCACAACCTCAGGGTTCCGAGGTAGCAGTGGGAATCAAACTCAGAACCTCAGGGTTCCGAGCTACCGTGGGAATCAAACTAACAACCTCAGGGTTCCGAGGTAGCAGTGGGAATCAAACTCAGAACCTCATGGTTCCGAGCTACAGTGGGAATCAAACTCACAACCTCAGGGTTCCAAGGTAGCAGTGGGAATCAAACTCAGAACCTCAGGGTTCCGAGCTACAGTGGGAATCAAACTCACAACCTCAGGGTTCCGAGGTAGCAGTGGGAATCAAACTCAGAACCTCAGGGTTCCGAGCTACCGTGGGAATCAAACTAACAACCTCAGGGTTCCGAGGTAGCAGTGTGAATCAAACTCAGAACCTCAGGGTTCCGAGCTAAAGTGGGAATCAAACTCACAACCTCAGGGTTCCGAGCTAAAGTGGGAATCAAACTCACAACCTCAGGGTTCTGAGGTAGCAGTGGGAATCAAACTCACAACCTCAGGGTTCCGAGGTAGCAGTGGGAATCAAACTCACAACCTCAGGGTTCCGAGGTAGCAGTGGGAATCAAACTCACAACCTCAGGGTTCCGAGGTAGCAGTGGGAATCAAACTCAGAACCTCATGGTTCCGAGCTACAGTGGGATTCAAACTCACAACCTCAGTGTTCCGAGCTACAGTGGGAATCAAACTCACAACCTCAGGGTTCCGAGGTAGCTACTCTAAATACTCAGCCACTCCCGGCGACTACCTCTCCCATTGCATGCTTCTTTATGCCCCTGCGTTTGTTCTTCGATCATTAAATGGTCAGAGACTGGTTCTTCCTTCACCTGCTCGCTCACACATTGGGAGAGTATGTGTGCACCTGCTTCTTATAGTTTAGCTCCTTGCACCTGGAACAAGTTATCGTCTCACCTGTATCTTGAGACCTCGATGAAACAGTTTTAAAACCAATCTAAAAATGTAGGCGCCCCCCCCCCCTTTTTCAAGCCACGTTAGGGTTTTTTATTGCAAGCTGCTGCGGTAAACGCTTCGACACTCATAGAATTCTTATGATTGTCTGAGTTTTTACCACAGCGGCTGGCGATAGAAAACCCTAAGAACATAAGAATAGCTATACTGGATCAGACCAATGGTCCATCAAGTCCAATATCCTGTTCTCACGGTGGCCAATCCAGGTCACTAGTACTTGGCCAAAACCCAAGGAGTAGCAACCTTCCAGCATGTCAAAGTATAGCAAGATTCCGGAACCCCAATGAGAGCAACATTCCAGAGCTGAGATTGTGATGTCATAATGATTCAGTGATGTTGATTGCTCTATGCTTGGCTAACATAAGAACAGCTATACTGGATCAGACCAATGGTTCATCAAGTCCAATATCCTGTTCTCACGGTGGCCAATCCAGGTCACTAGTACTTGGCCAAAACCCAAGGAGTAGCAACCTTCCAGCATGTCAAAGTATAGCAAGATTCCGGAACCCCAATGAGAGCAACATTCCAGAGCTGAGATTGTGATGTCATAATGATTCAGTGATGTTGATTGCCCTATGCTTGGCTAACATAAGAATAGCCTTACTGGGTCAAACCAAAGGTCCATCAAGCCCAATAGCCTATTCTCATGGTGGCCAATTCAAGTCACTAGTACCTGGCCAAAACCCAAGGAGTAGCAACATTCCATTCAGAACCCTAAAGAATAGCAAGGTTCTGGAATCCCAAAGAGTAACAAAAGATTCCGGAACCCCAGAGTAGCAACATTCCATGGTACCAATCAGGGCAAGCAGTGGCTTTCCCCCGTGTCTTTCTCAATAACAGACTATGGACTTTTCCTCCAGGAACTTGTCCAAGCCTTTCTTAAAACTATCCGCTCTTACCACATCCTCTGGCAACGCGTTCCAGAGCTTAACTAATCTCGTCTCCCTAATGCGGCTTGATAAAAAGGGAGCCTAATTTATTTTCCATTGCTTATGATTTATATTAATTTTATAATTGCTGTTATTGTGTGTGTTCTTGGAAGCTTGTGCTTTTAAATAATTTTTTTTTGGTATGCCTTTTCCTCTATACAGAGCTGGATTTTTACTGTTTATCGCCTAGATGTGGCTGTGCCGTAGTTTGGCGATTCATCAAATTTTTAATAAAGACTAAAAGATAAAAGATAAAGATTGTAATGCGCTCAGGACTTAAGTAGGCCTAGAAATTGCAAAAATTAATAAGTACCAGGATTGTCAACTGCTGATCGGCCGGGAAATTGTTGTACACTGGGAGGTGGGGGGGGGGGGGGAGAGGGGACCCAGCACAAGGCCAAACAAGATACGCGCTTGTGGATCAAAAGAAGGCAGACATGTTTGCCAACGCGATCTCTCCTTCTACATAAGCAAGTGCACCGCGCTGCAGCTCGGGTCTGTAAAGTACTATCATTAAATCTATTTTTGAAGGATAAAGAGCAAAACGGCTGCTTCAGTCAGTAGCATGAGAGAACGTATTTAAAGTGTGGCATAAGGCTTTCTCATTTTCCATTAGCCTGAAGTGGCCTGATTTGTGCTTCTTTTTTTTTTTTTTACCCCCTCCTAGCAAATGGCAAAAGCGTTCCCAATATCAAGGGAATATACTTTGCTGTTGAAGCGCTGCAAACCTCTTTTACTGACGGAAGACGTTTAGGCCCTGATTCTGAAAAGTGCCGTCCCGAAGTTAGGCAGCTGTAGGCGTCCTACAGCTGTCTAATCAACCAATCGGGATGCACGTTTTTTAAAAAAATGCTCCCCAGGCAGGCCACCTATATTGAAGGCGCCTCGGGAGGCCTGCAAGACGCCTAAGGGCCTTAGGCAAACCTAAGCGGCCCTACGCGTCTCACTAGTAGAGGAAGAGACGCAGCCGCTATACTTATCGCGGCAAGAGATCTCCCTGCTGCAATAAGTATAGTGGCCGCGGCCGCCTGTCCCATCACCGGCAGGAGGATGCCCAACTCCTCCTGCCAGAACCCCGAACCCCGGACCCCCCCTCCCTCCCAAACTCGTAATCGCCGACAGGAGGATGCCCAACTCCTCCTGCCGGAAAGCCGGACCCCCTCCGGACCCCCCATGCTAACGACCCCCCCAACTAACCTTTAAATGTTGGTCGACTGGACGGGTCTAGCTGCCGTCCAGCCGACAGGCCCACCTTGTAGAAATGAGACAGGCCCGCCCCTTCCCGGCCCATCCCCGCTAAATCTAAGGCCTGATTGGCCCAGGCTCTAGAAGCCTGGACCAATCAGGCCTTAGGCATAGCGGGTCCGCCCATCCCCACTAATCTTAAGGCCTGATTGGCCCAGGTGCCTAGCCTGGGCCGGCGATCGGACAGGCGGCCGCTATACATATCCCTTGCCGCGATAAGTGTAGCGGCCGTGTCTAATCTAACCCGATTCTCTAACCGGCGTCTTTAACATGGACGCCGGTTACAGAATCGGGGTTTAGTGTAGGCCTGATTCTGTATAGGACACCTCTCCCGGGCGTCCTATACAGAATCAGGGCCTTAAGGTGTTTCTGTTTATCTCTCTGTATCTACGTGCATGCGCATAGGTTTTGATGTCAGTCAGTGGTGCTCCTCCCCCGCCTTCTTCCCCCCCCTCGCTACGCGCACGCCCCTTCCCCTTACCTTTTTACTTCGGCACTCCCCCTCTTCCCTATTGTTCCAGTCAGTCTCCGTTATTACATGTCCCCCCTTTGCAATTTTTTGTCCCTCTTTTTAAACTGATTTTATACGTTCTTCGTTTTTTTTTAAGTACATTATATTTTTGTAAACCGTTTAGGTATTTTTTTGATAAATGGTATGGCAAATAACGAAGAAACTTGGCACTCTCTCTGAAGTGACGTCAGAGAAGGCGCCGAAGAAGACGCGGGCAGCAAGTTCTTCGCTGCTCACGCCGACGTTTAAAAGTTACGGGGAAGCGGTGCGGGCGCACAAGTGTGACAAGGAGAGGACTGGGAAGGGGGGCAGAGAGGAGGAGGGGCACCGGCACCCTGAGGAAGACCGTGCCCAGGGCAGACTGCCTCCCTCTTACTACGCCACTGGAATCAGTGTTGTTTCAGTGTGTGCGTGTTAGCGTGTATATTGCTTCAATCTGTGTTGCTGTCTACATGTGTGTCTCTGATATTACCTGCCACGACTGAAACACCTCTGCCGATTCGTCACCGACACGGACTTTGCCCAACTGCTAAATGCTTTCGTGCCTTGACTACTGCAACGGCCTATATGCAGGTCTGCCAGCCAAGAAACTGTGGCGACTACAGAGAGATTACTAGAAAACCTTGGCCCCTTCGACCACATTTCACCAGCACTGAACCTGGCCCACTGGCTCCCAATAGAGAAGAGAGCTATATGCATTAGCAGCTGACGATAGCCTTCCAAGCGATTCCATGGCTTGAACCCCCCACTATGTGGCGGAAAGGCTTCCCATCTATCTTCCAAGACCACTCTGATCCCAACAAGACCTTTACCTGGGCATTCCACCAGCAATCTACCTGGAAGCTGCCCGGAGATGATCATACGCCCACAGAATAACCAAACTGTTCAACCAGCTCCCCTGCCATCAGAGCAATAGACAGCCTGCTGCTTTTCTGAAAAGCTGTGAAGACAATCCTTTTCTCATCCCAGTGCACATCAACCTTAAGACCCTAGCCGCCCATCCAAGGCAAACGAATGATACTTGAAACCATCTGGGACACAAACTATACAAAACACCTATGATCCTTCAGGCCAAGTCTCGGCCTGGTTGGCAAGGCCACTAATGACACTTAAATAGGATTACCAGATTTCCGGATTTCCACGGACATGTCTTCCTTTTGTCTGGGTTTTGAAAAGCTTCGATTGGATTTGCATGGTTTTCTGCAAGATCACTCATTCTCCAATCTGGCCATGCAAATATGGTCATTAATATTGAAATGCCAGATAAAATAGTAGAGCGATTGATGTTCTAACATGGTCTCGAAATGCACAAAAAAAAGTGATCGCTTGCGATCCGTAAAAAGCCCTTACTTGTCCTACTTGATGCAAAAATATTTACAACATGCCATACCTCTTTTTTTAATGGGCACAGATGCTGTGAGTGTGTTACACATGCACAGTATCTGCCCCATTAAAAACAAAAGAAAAAAGCCCCCACCACCAAAGACAGCTTTCCCGATATTCCACCCCTCTATGCCAGCAAAATTAATCAAGAGGTATGCCCGCCCCCTCCTGCCAATGGTAGCCCCCCAAACCATCTCCTACATTCCCCCCCAAAAGGCAGAAAGGAATGTCCACTCCCTCCTTCCATCGGATGCTCATACAAATCTCACTCCCCCCCCAATACCTTTGTCTGAAGAGAGCAGGAGGGAGGCTTGGTCCCTCCAGCTTCGAGGCCCGCCAATCCAAAATGGCGGGCCTTCCCCTCCTCGGTGCTTCATATGATGCACGGGAACTTCCAAGTAACTTTGGACCAGGTGAAGAAATTCGACCATGTGACACCCTACTATCGGCAGCTGCACTGGCTACTAACGGAAGCCCGAGTAAGGTTTAAATTTGCCTGCCTCTGCTTCAAAGACTATACGGCCTGACCCCCAAGTACATAACGGACCTTTTCGCATTTTCTAATAACAAACTCAAGAGAAACACACACCCAAAACTCATTTCCCCTCCAGTTAGAGGCTGCAAAATGAAAAAACACCATGAACACCTTCTCTCTCACCAAGCAGTCCTATGGGGCAAAGACCTAGACCAACTGCTTTCGCCCACTACATACGGGGAATTCAGGAAACGCCCAAAAACATACCTGTTCCAGAAATACCTAAACAATTGACCCGCTCTCCCTCTTCCTCCCCCCTCCCTATTTCACCTGAACTTACAGCACTGTTATAAATATAATTACATTACATTACAGATTTCTATTCCGCCATTACCTTTCGGTTCAAAGCGGATTACAAAAAGAGTTATGGAAGAAGGGTTACAACATTAGATCAGAGAAGGTTTCCAAGAGAGGGAAAAGTAGGATCTGGGGTTAGGGAGGGGATGGTAAGAGGGGGGTTAAGCTTTATCATGGTATTAAGCTTTATTAAGGGATTTCTTGAAGAGTATAGTTTTTATTTCCTTTCTGAACATCTTGTAGTCTGGGGTTGTTGTCAATAGGTTGGAGACTTGGTTGTCTATCTTCGCTGCCTGAGTGGCCAGTAGTCCGTTGTATAGTTTTTTCTGTTTTACTTCTTTGATTGGGGGGTAAGTGAATGGGGTGTGTGTTTTTTTATGCCTGGTAGAGGTGGTTTGGATGAGGCGGTCGTTTAGGTAGGTTGGGCTGTCTTCATTTATAGTTTTAAATAGTATACAGTAGAATTTAAATTGTATTCTTTCCTGGATTGGAAACCAATGAGAATTGATGAATGCCTCAGTAATGTGATCATGTTTTTTCAATGAATAGACGAGTCTCAGAGCTGTATTCTGAATTGTCTGTAGTTGTTTAATCATTATTGCAGGGCAGGGGAGGTAGAGGATGTTGCAATAGTCTAGGATACTTAGGATTAGAGATTGTACTAGGAGCTGAAATTGTGTTTTTTCGAAGAATTTTCGGACTTGTCTAAGGTTTCTCATAACTGCGAAAGATTTCTGTATTCTTTTGTTAATTTGTGGTTGTATGGTGCAGCCTCTGTCAATAGTCATACCTAGAAGTTTTAGGGTGGTTTGCAAAGGGTAGTTGATAGAGTTGATTTCTAAGTTGGTTATGGTTGGGATTTTGTTATTTTCTAGGAGGATGAATTTAGTTTTGTCTGGGTTGAGTTTCAGTTTGTGGTCTTCCATCCAAGTCATAACTGTAGCTAGAGTTCTGTGTAGTGTGTCTGACATTAAGAGCATTGGTTGGTCGAAAGGAATGAGGATGGTGATGTCATCAGCATAGCTATAAGAGGATAGGCCTTGTTTGTTCAGGTAAACGCCAAGAGAGGCTGTATATAGGTTGAAGAGAGTAGGGGACAGTGGGGACCCTTGTGGAACGCCGCAGAGGTTGGACCAAGGTTTGGATTTTTCTTTGTCTGATTTTACTTTGTATGTTCTGGATTTTAAGAAACCTTCAAACCATGAGTATACTTTATCTGAGATGCCTGTTGAGTCCAAGATTTGCAGTAGGATGTTATGATCTACCAGGTCAAATGCTGCCGTCAGGTCCAACTATAAGAGCAGCATCTTCATCTTATCGTAACTTTACGTTGCTATTTATCCCCAACAGGTCCTGTCGGACATTACCTACTAAAATGTACATTTACATTTTCGCTCAGCAAATTGTATTTCTATACTATTGCCTCCTGAGGTCTCTGATCTCTGTATTTCCTCTGAATATCTACTTATTGTATTTCACTGAATGTCCAGCACTCTTGATTGTAAACCGCCTAGAAGTCACAAGATTGTGGCGGTATAGAAAAATAAAGTTATTATTATTATTATTATTATTACTAGTGGTAGGGTTACTAGACGTCTGTGAAAACCCAGACATGTCCTCTTTATAGAGGACTGTCCGATCTCCCGGACTGACTTTCCAAAACCCGGCTTTTGTCCAGGTTTTGGAAAGCCCCGACGAGCTCCGGCCTCATCTGGAGGGCATCTGAGCCTGCGTAGATGACATCACACGCATCCACGCATGCTCCAGGCCCCCTAGTCTTAGCTGGAGCTCATCCGGAAGAAGAGAGAAGGCTTTGTGGGGGCGGGGATGGAGGCGGAACGGGGAGGGGGGGGGGGGTTTGAGGCAGTGCAATGTAGAAAAATATAGTAACCCTAACTACTAGTGTTAAGCTCAGAGGCTGAGGACTTTGGCGCTCTGTATCTCCAACGACCTGGGCCAGAGCTCACCTGGTCCAGTGGTTGAGCCAGCCCTGCCCCTTTTAAGAACATAAGAACATAAGAAGTTGCCTCCACTGGGTCAGACCGAGGTCCATCTCGCCCAGCGGTCCACTCCCGCGGCGGCCCATCAGGTCTGCGACCTGTGAAGTGGTTTCTGTCCACTTCTATAACCTACCTCAAGTTCTATCTGTACCCCTCTATCCCCTTATCCTCCAGGAACCTATCCAAACCCCCCTTGAACCCCTGTACAGAGTTCTGGCCTATCACATCCTCCGGAAGCGCGTTCCATGTGTCCACCACCCTCTGGGTAAAAAAGAACTTCCTAGCATTTGTTCTAAACCTGTCCCCTTTCAATTTCTCCGAGTGACCCCTAGTTCTTGTGGCTCCCCACCGTTTGAAGAATCTATCCTTATTCACTTTCTCTATGCCCTTAAGGATTTTGAAGGTTTCTATCATGTCCCCTTGAGTTACATGTTATAAAATTTAGGCACAGATGTTACAGAATAGCACTTGAGCGGGTGCGCAGGCCAATCCGAATTCTTGCCAATTAACTTCACTAATTGATTGGTGATACCCCGTTTCGATCTTATTTTCTTGACAGAGCCTCTACAGTACACTTCAACAACTCAGTTTCAAAATCTTATCATTCTAACTTCGGTATTCCACAAGGTTCCATCTTATCACCTCTTTTATTTAATTTCTATTTGGCTCCTCTCCTGACTCTATGTCAATCAATAGGGTTTACGGTATACGCTTACGCCGATGATCTTCAATTATTGCACCCTATTGATCCCAATAGCCAAAATGAGATTCAATCAATTAATCACACATTAAATAAAGTTCACGACTGGTTTAAATACTAATAAGCTTTCTTTAAAAGGATGGCCACCAGAATGGTCTCAGGGCTTAAAGGTCTCTCGTACGAAGCAAGACTAAACAGTTTGCAGCTCTACACTCTCGAGGAACGCAGGGAGAGGGGAGACATGATTGAGACGTTTAAATACATCACCGGACGTATAGAAGTGGAAGATAACATTTTCCTTCTCAGAGGCCCCTCAACCACAAGGGGGCACCCGCTCAAACTCAAGGGCGGAAAATTTCACGGCGACACCAGGAAGTATTTCTTCACAGAGCGAGTGATTGATCAATGGAACAAGCTTCCAGTACAGGTAATCGAGGCCAGCAGCGTGCCAGATTTTAAGAATAAATGGGACGCCCATGTGGGATCCCTAAGTGGATCAGGGTAGAACATTGGCTAATATTAAGGGGAGGGTCTATAGAGTGGGCAGACTTGATGGGCCTTGGCCCTTTTCTGCCGTCATCTTTCTATGTTTCTATGTTTCTATTTCAAAAACTAACACTCTCCTCTTCCCCGGGAAGGAGGGAGCACAATTAATTTCTCCAGTCACCATTGAAAATATCCCACTTCCACCAATAACAACTACTAAAACCTTAGGTGTCCTTACAGATAATAAGTTAACATTTCGACCACAAATTAGTGCATTGGTTAAAAATTGTTTTTATAGACTAAGGATGATTCGATCTTTGGCCCCTCTACTTGATATTAGTTCCCTGAATGTTTTGATCCATGCACTTGTAATATCAAAAATGGACTATTGTCACTCATTATTAAAAGGAATTTATCATAAACACTTAAAACGCTTACAGCTTATCCAAAATACAGCCATTAAGATAATCTCGGGCGCAAAGAAATTTGATCATGTGACTCCTTTGCTTCAAAAAGCCCACTGGTTGCCTGTCCCACATAGGGTAACTTATAAAATTGCCCTTTTGACATTTAAAACTTTGCAGACCAATACACCAGCATTTATAGACAGACTTTTGATCCCATATGACCCTCCGAGAGCTTTAAGATCTATTTCTCAATTCAATCTTAACATTCCACCTTTAAAAATAATCGGTACACGTCGCACCTCAATCTTTTCTGTGACAGTCCCTATGATCTGCAATACTCTTCCTTTACAGTTAAAAATGGAAAAAAACTTAAAAAAATTTTTTTTTTTTTTTTTTTTTTTTAGTTCAAAAAGTTTTATTGATTTTATAAAAGATGAAATGCAAAGCCAACAATATGCGTGCTCCAACAAGGCGCACATTATAACAATGTCATTAACAAATGTGAAGTGCATCCACAGTGGAATAATGGTCATAAATGATTGAATGCATTAGAAATAAAATAGAAGTTAAAGTGCTTTCTTTTTAAAGATGCTTTTAATTGATCAGCTGTATTTTAGAGATTAACCTATTCTTGTTGATTACATTTATTTTCCCAGTTCCTTTTGTGTTTACCTTAAATGTTTCTCACATTTTCTATATCAATTGTATTTCTCCCCCTCTTCCTATTCGTGTTTAGGGGCCTTTCGGTCCGTATTTACCTAGTATGTAATTGTTGTTGGTCTTGCGGGGTTTTTTTTTATACAAATGTATGTTTTAATCGTTAAATTGTCTAAATGTTATTTTACATTTTGTTCAACGCTTTGTAGTTTCGAAAAAGCGTTTAATCAAAAATCTGAATAAACAATAGCTCATTAATTTGCACACGCATCTGCCCTAGCCACCCAAATTGGGGGGAGGGGGCTGTAACCCAGTATTCTCTAAAACAGTGGTTCTTAAACCTGCCCTGGGGGTCCCTAGCCGGTGACGGGACAAAAGCATGTGAGACTTCAGCGCGCTGACATTGCAGCGCCGACAATTCGGTGTAAGACCCCAGCGCGCCGCCTAAAAAGTGACTTTTAAAGAGCTCCGATGGGGGCGTGGGGGGGAACCCCCCCACTTTACTTCAGACTGTTCGCGCTGCCGTTGGGGGAGGTGTGGGGGGTGCAACCCTCCCACACATTATAGAGAAAACTTAACTTTTTCCTAAAAAATCGGGAAAAAGTTAAGTTTACTCTATAATGGAGGGTTCCAACCCCCCCCAACCCCCCCATGGCAGCGCGAAGAGTATGAAGTAAACTGGGGGGGTTCCCCCCCACACCCCGCGTCGGAGCTCTTTAAAAGTCACTTTTTAAGCGGCGCGCTGAAGTCTCGCGCGCGAATGATTATGAACCCCCCAGCCAGTCGGATTTTCAAGATATCCTTAATGAATATGCATAAGGCAGATTTGCATATAATAGAGGCACTACTACTACTACTAGTTATTATTTCTATAGCGCTGAAAGGCGTACCCAGCGCTGTACATTTTAACATACAATAGACGGTCCCTGCTCAGAAGAGCTTACAATCTAATTTAGACAGGACATTTTGGGGTTGGGGAGATTATGGTAGAGGAAATGATACAGTGGGTCTAGGAATCTGACATTTTAACATACAATAGACAGTCCCTGCTCAGAAGAGCTTACAATCTAATTTAGACAGGACATTTCGGGGTTGGGGAGATTATGGTAGAGGAAATGATACCGTGGGTCTAGGAATCTGACATTTTAACATACAATAGACAGTCCCTGCTCAGAAGAGCTTACAATCTAATTTAGACAGGACATTTCAGGGTTGGGGAAGTTATAGTGGGTCTAGGCATCTGACAGCAGCGAGAGGGAGTTTAAGAGTTGAAAACAGTTTTTAAAAAGTGGGCCTTTAGCTTGGATTTGAACACTGCCAGGGATGACAGGCATGCAAATCTGCCTTATGCATATTCATTAGAGATATCTTGAAAACCTGACTAGCTGGAGTCCCCCAGGTCTGGTTTAAGAACACTGCTCTAAATTAGGTGTAAAAGCAGGTTCACTGCCAGCCATTCATAAAATTAGTGTGACCATATGGCTCCAGAAAAAAGGGGACGGATTGAGACATCCGGGTTTTACTTCCATTGAAAGCAATGGAAGTAAGGAGAACAGATTGAGACATCTTGGTTGCTTTCAATGGAAGTAAAACCCAGATGTCTCAATCCGTCCCCTTTTTTCTGGAGCCATAAGGTCACACTATTCATAATCCACCTATGTGAAGACTCCTCTGAAAATTATGCTCTTTCAAAATTTAAAATCGGGATTAAAAACTTTTGCTATTCAAAGACGTTCACGGTTGTTAGGACTCAGCAGGGCTTTGATTTGCCGTGCACTTCGCCCTCCGTATTTGCGGTTTCAGCAACTGCGGTTTTGATTATTCACGGTTTTGTTTTCTTTTTTTTGCTTGCTGGCTCCTCTCCCTCCCCTCCCCCCCCAAATTACATCAGCTTGCATAGAGAAATCGCTGATTCCAAGCGTTTACAGAGAAAAATCACCGATTCCTGTCACTTTCTTCACCGTGTTTTGCCTTTCCTTCAGGAACAGGCTATGTCTCCTGCCATGTTATTTGCGTTTTCACCATATTCATGATGGTTTTTTAATAGAGAACAGCGAATAACATATGAAAAAGTTATTGGCGGTTTTTCTGTGTTCGCGGGTCTGTTAATCTCCTATCACAGCGAATACGGAGGAAGAAGTGTATTCTTTTTTTCCCCCCCGTCCTGCTGCTCTTTTCCCTTCCCCAGCTTTCCCTTCCATAGATTGTATTTCTCTCCCTCTTCCCCTTCTATTTCTGTAATAAGTCTCTCTCTGTATGTTCACGTGTACGGTATCAGAGTATTAGTCTTCCATCTCCACCATGCAGATTGTGAAACCGGGTGAATAGGAACTGAAAATGAGCCTGCAATTAGTAGACATTAGTAGGCATTTGGCAAAGGTACTAAAAATTATAATTCAAAATGTCGTGTGATCGTTGCACCAAGGCACCCCCCCCCCCACCCCTCTTCAAACCCAGCATGCACCCAAAAAGAGGGAGGTTTTTTTTTTGCCAGTGAAAGTATCAAAAGCAGTTTTTTTTGTTTTTTTTGTTTTTTTTTTCCAATTCTTTATTCATTTTCATATCTCATAACAAGTATACAATAATCATTCAATATTCATACAATTCACTTGTTTACTTCATATAATATTAAATCTTATATTATCCCCCCTCCCCCCTTCCCTTCCACACATATCAACATTTTATTTGAATCTCACACATTATACCCTCCCAATCCCATATCATATTATTCTTCTATATAAAAAAAAAGTGTCTAATCATTCGAATATTCAATCAATGGCCCCCAAATTTTTTTAAACTTGTTATAATTTCCTTTTTGCATAGCAAGAATTCGTTCCATTTTATAAATATAACATATAGAATTCCACCAAAAAGTATAGTTAAGTCTTGTATAATCTTTCCAATTTCTAGTTATATTTTGAATGGCAACCCCTGTCATAATCATTAGTAATTTATTTTTTGATTTGTACCTTTTGCTGAGGTTTTTTTCTCCCTCTTTTTGGGGTGCATGCTGGGTTTGAAGAGGGGTGGGGGGTACCTCGGTGCAACGATCACACGACATTTACGAATCATTCTATGAAGATATTATAAGTTGTGAGTCCTCGTATAATTTGTTAACTAAAAATGATAACCCATTTTGGAGGTTACGGGGCAAAAAACGCAACTGCGAGCGTGAGATGCTTCCTGCTCCTCTACAGCAAAGATCAAAAGTGCAGAAAGCATTGCTAAAGATTTCTCTGCGTCCCAGGGCCTGTTTGTTTAGGGTTATTTGGTTACTAGACTGAGATGATTAGAAGTGACATTTTTATTGCTTATTTTTCTTTAGCATGGAATGAAATTGCTTGAACATGTGGTTGTGGACTTGCATCAGCGAGAGGTCACCCGCTTGGGTATCAGGGACATAATTCACATTTGGAACGACTTGACATATGGGGAGCGGTGGAGAAAAACGAGTGAGATGGAATAATCCATCTTCGAAAAGAAACGTTAGCAGAAAATATTGCCAAGAGTCACTGCGAATTAAGGTCTCCTGGGACCCCCCCTCGCTGGGAGAATCTCTCGGAATCTGGAATTTGGAGGATCCGTGGTTCTTTTTACAACTCCATGCGAAAATGGGGCCTCAGCACTCCCTTCTGTGGGCCTTGCCACCCGCTAAAGCCACTTGCACTCAATGGTGTAGTAAGAGGGGGTGTAGTAAGGGGGTTTGCCCCGGGCACCATGTTGGTGGGGGCACCGTCACTCCCTCCTCCTCTCCACCCCCATCTCTTTCCACTCCTCCCCTCGCCACGTGTACACGCCCCCTTCCACCATACCGCTCTTCACAGCTGTGAGCAACAACTTCAACGTGCTCCTCGTGACATAGTCCAATACACAAAGGAGATGGTATACTGTTAACCAACCCGGTGAGGATCTAATGTGTAAATCCAACCACTATTGAAACTACAATGGAGTGGATGGTGGCATTTCTGAGGGTCTGAAGACTAATTTATTTGAGTGGATTGACTGGTGTTGGTTAACAGTATACCATCTCCTTTGTGTATTGAACTGATATTATCCTCTCAAAAATATTTATTTATTATCCTTCCATCAACATATTTTATAGTATGGCCTCATGACATAGTAACATAGTAGATGATGGCAGATAAAGACCCGAACGGTCCATCCAGTCCGCCCAACCTGATTCAATCTAGTTGTTGTTTTTTTTATCTATTACTAGACAAGGATCCAAAGCTCTGCCCGGTACTGTGCTTAGGTTCCAACTACTGAAGTCTCTGTCAAAGCTCACTCCAGTCCATCTACACTCTCCCAGCCATTGAAGCCCTCCCCATCCCATCCTCCCCCAAACGGCCATATACAGACACAAACCGTGAAATGTCTGCCCAGTACTGGCTATAGTTCTTCAATATTTACTGTTATTTTCTGATTCTAGATCCTCTGTGTTCATCCCACGCTTCTTTGAACTCCATCACCGTTTTCCTCTCCACCACCTCTCTCGGGAGCGCATTCCAGGCATCCACCACCCTCTCCGTAAAGTAGAATTTCCTAACATTGCCCTTGAATCTACCATCCCTCACCTCAAATTATGTCCTCTGGTTTTACCATTTTCTCTTCTCTGGAAAAGATTTTGTTCTACGTTAATACCCTTCAAGTATTTGAACGTCTGAATCATATTTCCCCTGTCCCTTCTTTCTTCTAAGGCAGGGGTAGGCAATTCCGGACCTCGAGAGCCGGAGCCAGGTCAGGTTTTCAGGATATCCACAATAAATATGCATGAGATAGATTTGCATCTCAAGGAGGCAGTGCATGCAAATCCATCTCATACATATTAATTGTTGATATCATGAAAATCTGACCTGGCTCCGGCTCTCGAGGACCGGCATTAACTACCCCTGTTCTAAGGTATACATATTCAGGGCTTCCAGTCTCTCCTCCTATCATTTTCGTCACCCTCCTCTGGACCACTTCAAGTCTTCTTATGTCCTTCGCCAGATACGGTCTCCAAAACTGAACACAACACTCCAAGTGGGGCCTCACCAACGACCTGTACAGGGGCATCAACACCTTCATTCTTCTACTGGTTACACCTTTCTTTATACAGCCCAGCATCCTTCTGGCAGCAGCCACCGCCTTGTCGCACTGTTTTTACACCTTTAGATCTTCGGACACTATCACCCCAAGGTCCCTCTCCCCGTCCGGGCATATCAGCTTCTCTCCTCCCAGCATATACGGTTCCTTCCTATTATTAATCCCCAAATGCATTACTCTGCATTTCTTTGCATTGAATTTTAGTTGCCAGGCATTAGACCATTCCTCTAACTTTTACAGATCCTTTTTCATGTTTTCCACTCCCTCCTCGGTGTCTACTCTGTTACAAATCTTGGTATCATCCGCAAAAAGGCAAACCTGTCCCTCTAACCCTTCAGCAACGTCACTCCCGCTGACATCACTTCCGGGTGCCACACTAAGGAAGTGATATCAGAGGGAGAGCCAATGGGATCGCGAGGAGCACGTTGAAGTCCTTGTTGCTCGTGACGGTGAACAACTAGCAGTGCAGGGGAAGGGAAAGGGGCGCGTGTGCAGCAGGGGTGGGTCAGGAAAGACTCGGGGGTGGAGATGAGGGCGAGGAAGGGGCACTACCCCCCAGGGCACCTCTCGCCCCCGCTATGCCCCATTAAAAAGGCGTTTATTTTTCCATTTTGTGCACTAATGGCCACGTACTAATGTTATTTATTTTTATTCTTTATTTATACATTTGTTACAAATTAAATAAACATAAAAGAATATACAGTGTTCCCCCAGTTGTTCGCGGTCGGCAGTTCGCGGTCCCGGTCATTCACGGTATTTTCCGACCGTGAACCGCCGACAAGAAGAGGGCAGTAGGAGAGGCAGGAGAGAGGAGCTGGAGCACCGCAAGTGCAGGAAATCACTCGTGGTATGCTCCGACCGCCTCTTCCTGCACGAAGTCAGGCTTTGACACGCAGCTCTTGATTGGATAAGGCCCGACTTCGTGCAGGAAGAGGCGGTCGGAGCATTCCATGAGTGATTTCCTGCACTTGCAGCGCTCGGGCTGCTCTCTCCTACCTCTCCCGCTGCCCTCTTCAGGCTCCCCCATGAAAAAACGTATTTGCGGTTTTTCGAGATTCGCAGGGGTTCCTGGAACGGAACCCCCGTGAATCTTGGGGGAGCACTTTACATTTCATCATCAGCATAAAATGCTCATAAAATAAAGTACAAAGAAAAATTATATCAATGATCTAGTCCACATCATTTAGCCCGCTAATGGTGCTGCTAGGAAACAAATTAACTAAACCATATATAAAGCATGTGGCAGACAAATAAACATGTGGCATACTTTTAATTAAGAAAAATGGGGAGAACCAATAACCCACAGTGAAAACAATCCACCGATGAAAACAAAAACTGTGGACACAGATGTTCTGGAGATAATTTATTATACACTGACATAGAAAAACATGAAAATTCAATTTAAAAAGTACAATGATAAAAAAAACTGTGATAAAAATCCAACCGGACCCTACACGGACCGTGTTTCGGTGAACACGCCTTCCTCAGGGGTCCTAAAAGGAAGAGGTAATGATGAATAATGATAAAGAGAAAGATAAAAAGATAGAAAGATAAGAAGTGACTATGATGTCAATCTGGAGCATGCATATTAGTGTCTATACTCGACTGCAGGATAAAACAAGTGAGCCAAGTGTGATCATGCTATAAAGAGAGGCTTGAAACATCGACAAGAGACTTAAGAGGAAAAGATGTGCCAAAAAAGGCCGAGAAGAAAAAGTGCCATGGTGTGTATTAGAGTATAAGATTAAGCACAGAAATCTAAAGTGCCTAAGAGAAGCCATAAGAATGAAAACTGAATAGGATAAAGAAACCATAGTGCGTGTCTGATTTTGAAAACATGAAGAGATATGTGACACAATGTAATAACGAGAAGACATTATACATACCAAATGGTTTGCAAACTCACATATGAAGAATTGGACTGAAAACAGTCTATTGTCTTTAAACATGTGAGCAAAGAACACCGCTAAGCGTTTTTTTTGCTACGTCAGCTTGTCTGTGGTGCAAACCATTGGACCCCTGAGGAAGGCGTGTTCGGCGAAACACGGACCGTGTAGGGTCCGGTTGGATTTTTATTGCTGTATTTTTTATCATTGTACTTTTTTCATTGAATTTTCATGTTGTTATATGTCAGTGTATAATAAATTATCTCTAGAACATCTGTATCCACAGTTTTTTGTTTTTGCATACTTTTAATTGTCAGCTAAACATCCTCCCAGACTTGTTTCTGTTTGTTTTCAGCCACGCATACTCCTAGAATTCAAACCAGTTCCAGAGACAGGAAATCCGAGTTCAAACCCTTTTCTTTTTTCACTCACACAGGTAAATGTATTCATCAATGTCTCAGGCAGAACTTATTTTGCCTATATCTGATTTGTTGTGAAATGCTCTGGTACAGAGCATTCCACACAGGCAGAACCAACAGAATTAAGTACAGAATCAACCAATTCATCAGTTCCCAGGGCTTACGGTAGCTCCAAAACCTGAATCACCCAAAAGACACAGAGAGAGAATCAGAATTGGACCATACCAAGTACTTTTATCTAAATGTAAACACATGTAAAATCCCGAACAAATCAACACTTGGACAACCTAAAAGACAGGATTTCCAACTGCCGATAATCAAACCTATTTTTTTGATGTATCCAGGGACTTTTTAGGCCTCTGAATGCCGCTGTGTGCCCAGAGCTAAAAGGGGCATATCTGGAGGAGTGGTTAGGGCAGGATGTGGGTCAACCTAGACTTAGTCATGCTGCAGGGATAATCAAAGGTTTGACGGAACTTACACGTTGTGACTTAGATGATGTAAAAACAAGTATAAGTGTCCAAAAGGTATCCAAAGTCACCAGATAACCACTGCAGAGACAAAGTAAAGACCCCCACATGCTCTCCCCCAGTATTCACTGGCTCCCTCAAAGATCGGAATAAAAATGTACATATCTGTCTCCGGAACATCAGCACCTAGTAACCAGCAGTACATGATTCATTCCTTTTTGAGGGTCAGCTTTACATGCTGAGGAAAGTTAGATCCTGCTTCCATCAAAAACATTTTACCTTCCTTGTCCAATCCATCATCCTCTCCAGATTGGACTATTGCAACTCTATCTACTTAAGCCTAACTAAGAAAAACCTCCACAGACTCCAACGGATTCAGAATGCCGCGGCCAAGCTCATCTTCGCTAAAAGTAAATGTCTCCCCGCTCCTGACCAAGCTCCACTGGCTTCCGATAATCGCCAGGGTCCACTATAAATGCGCCTGTTTAACTTTCAAAATCCTATATGGTATCCTCCCTCCCTTTATCCCTCTTTCTTGGAATTCCTCAAACCCTAATACCACCAGATCCTCCCACAAATTAAAACTATCCTTCCCCTCGCTAAAAGGCATTTCCCACACAGGAAAGCTAGGGACCTCCCTCCACTTCAAAATCACTGAGCTCTGGAACAACCTTACCTCCCCTCTTCGGAACTTGAGCTCTCTCCAAGTTTTCCGCAAACATCTGAAAACCTGGCTTTTCTCAAAAAATGTAAGTCTCCCTCCAACTTAGGAATCAAGGAAACTCTTATATCTTGGCATCCCAAGTCCTCTAAATTTTCTTCACACTTCTACCTCTAACCCTCTGTTGTAGTTCCTTCCTATTTCTCCTACTGTAAACCGCATCGAGCT
Organism: Geotrypetes seraphini; assembly: GCF_902459505.1. Classification (NCBI taxonomy): domain Eukaryota; kingdom Metazoa; phylum Chordata; class Amphibia; order Gymnophiona; family Dermophiidae; genus Geotrypetes; species Geotrypetes seraphini. The sequence goes on from NC_047085.1 coordinate 19,856,148, forward strand.
CTACGAACGTGGAGATGATGCGGTATACAAACCTAAGGATTAGATTAGACTAGATTACATCAAGAAATACTGTTCATAATTCAGATTACAATTCAACTCCCTCGGCCTGTGAGAGAAGAAGCAGGGGCAGTGGCTGAGGAGATTCCTCCCAAATTCTTGGACAAATCATGATGGGCAGGCGTAGGGATTTCCTGGGCCCGTATTCAACCTACCTCCAATTTTCCTTATCTGATGAAACATCTTCTTGAATTTTATCATCATTTTAAAAAAAATTTTATTTCTTTTTTTAAATAATTGTGACTTAACACTAGCCGTAAAGCTTGACATCATCTTCCATCACCAGTTTGTTTCCACTATCGTCCCCTGAGAGGGCATTCCGGGTATCAACCACCCTCGGTGAAAAAGAATTTCCTGACATTATTCCTCAGTCTTCACCCCGCAACCTTGATTCATTCCCTCCGGTTTGGCCATTTTCATTTCTCTGGAAAAGACTTGTCTTCCTAAACTGTGCTCCCAGCTTAGACAGGGTCCCATGATTTAATATGTCAGAGCAGGTACTCGGCTGTCAGTTCTGTATGAGCCATGTTTCACAAGTAAAACATACATTACAGATGGAAATCATTTATAAACCTACATCCTCCCAAATGCTGTTCTCATTTTGTGCGTTACAGCCCCACGAGGATAACCTGAAATTGTAATTTATTTGCCTATCCAAAGCTCTTTTATGGATAGGACTTTTATGTTTCAAGCAAGCAAACAGCAGTCCTGGTTAGGTAATTACATCAGTGGAGCCAGATTGACCTACAGCGCATTTCGGAAAGAAATTAGGACTGTACTATTTCATAGATTTATTTCCTAAATAGAAATTACGTTAATTGTAATAATTCTTTAATAATTGCAATAATTCTACTCTGATTATCCTTAAGAAATATATTGTACTTTTGCTATTTGTATTTTGTACTTCGCTGATTGTCCAGCTTTCTTTGATGTAAACCGCCGAGAAGTTGTTTGATTGTGGCGATATAGAAGAATAAAGTTGTTATGAAAAATTGGGATTGTAAATTTTGCCTCTAACTGGATCAATTTAAGCAACTAGGATAAAATTTACATTTTTCAGAAAAGAGAAGAAAAATGTAATTACTCATAGTTTTTCTTAGCATACTAATGAAACTTACAAGGGTTTCCAATGAATTTCTTTGTTACCAGGGTTCCAGATGTCGTTCAAAGAAATATGAGCGGGGGGAAACAGAATTTAACAAACGCGCTGTGTGTCAAAGAAGGTCAAAGGTTTACAGACAATGGAGTAAATCTGTGGAAGTCGCCCATGAAGGAACAGGAGGCAGACCAGTAGAAAGAAAGGGAGAAGTTGAATGATGGAAGAAAGCACAATAATAGAGAACTGAAAGAATACAAATAAAATTTATTAACTGCTCTTGGAGAGATTAGAGAAACCTATGATACCCGACCGTGAGAAAGCTTACGCTGTAAACGTGTCTTTGCCGCTCCATGGCCATTTGAATGAAGCTAAAAAGAGAGCCAGTTTCCCAAGGTCAATATTTTGCCTGCAAGAAAGAGATAGTGAGGGGGGCACGGGGGAGCCAGTCCTGAAAGTAGTTTTGATAGTCTGGTGAATGGGAGGCAGCTGAAGTGCCAGGCTTGACAGCTAGCCGTATGCGCCGTTTCTAATGGTTTCACTGAGTGTGTCACTTAAGAGACTCTTAACTTTGCCAAACCAGCAGGAACTAAAATGTTGTGTGTGTGTGTGTGTGCAAACTGAAAAAAACACCACGAACACCTTCTCTCTCACCGAGCAGCCCTATGGGGTAATAATAATAATAATAATAATTTTATTCTTATATACCGCCATACCCAGCGAGTTCTAGGCGGTTTACATCAGTTAATTAAGATCCGCGATGACACGCAGATTTACAAACATTTTATCAGAAATGCAAGCAGCAACGAGGGAGAGGATAGAAGGTAAGGTAGAGAAAGGGAGATCAAGAAGGAAGGAGAAGAGCAATGAGAGTGGGGAGGTGAGGATTTATTGCTGGAGTAGGGGGGGAGGGAATTAAGGGTCCTGTTCGCGGAATAGGTGAGTTTTAAGTAATTTTCTGAAGCCGAGATAGGTGGGAGCCTCGAGTACTATTTGGGCTAGCCATGGGTTCAGCTTAGCCGCCTGGAAGGCGAAGGTTTTGTCTAGGAATCTTTTGAGATGACATAGTTTTAGAGAGGGGAAGGCGAACAGCTGGATTCTGCGGGATTTCTTATTGGTGCAATTCAGATTGAAATGAGGATTGATGGATCTTGGCAATGAACCAAATACTGTTTTGTAGCAGAAGCAGGCGAACTTGAATAGGACTCTGGTTTCGAATGGCAGCCAATGTAGTTGGTGGTAAAACGGGGTGATGTGTTCCCATTTGTTCAGGCCGAAAATGAGGCGGACGGCGGTGTTCTGGATCATTTTTAGTCTCCTGGTGGTTTTCTTCGTGGAGCTCAAGTAAATGATATTGCAGTAGTCCAGTATGCTGAGAATGGAGGATTGTACTAGTAGGCGGAAAGAGGTGTCGTCAAAGTATTTTTTTATGGTGCAAAGTTTCCAGAGTACCGAGAAGCTTTTCCTGACTGTGAGATCGGTGTGATTTTCTAGGGATAAATGTTTGTCCAGCGTGACTCCTAGTATTTTTAAGGTTTGTTCGAGGGGGAAAGCCATTCCTTTCACTTGAATTGTGGGGTCTTTGATTTTGTCTTTGGGGGTGGCTAGGAAGAATTTAGTTTTGTCAGGGTTTAGTTTTAGTCTGTATGATAACATCCAGAGTTCAATCTGATTGAGTATGCTTGTAATGTAGGTGAGTAGTTCTGGTGTGAAACTGGTTAGAGGGATGGCTATTGTAATGTTATCTGCATAGATCAACTGCTTTCGCCCACTACCTACGGGGAATTTAGGAAACGCCTAAAAACATACCTGTTCCTGAAATACCTAAACAATTGACCCGCTCTCCCCTCTCTCTCCCCAATAACGTTCCCCCTACCCCCTTCCTTAACCCCCCCCCCTCCTTAGCCCACCTGAATTTCATGGTACTGTGATACATATAAACTGTTATCTTCATCTTATCGTAATTTTTCGTTGTTATTTATTCCAAACAGGTCCTGTGGGACATTACCTACCAAAATGTACATCTTACACTCTTGCTCAGAAAATTGTATTTCTATATTCTTGCTTTCTTAAAGTCTCTGCTCTCTGTATTTCCTCTGATTATCTGCATATTGTATTTCGCTGAATGTCCAGCACTCTTGATTGTAAACCACCTAGAAGTCGCAAGATTGTGGCGGTATAGAAGAATAAAGTTATTATTATTATTATTATTATAAGTGAAGAAATTCTACAGATCTAAATTTGGCAAGATGCCCATTCTTTTGAAATTAAAAGGATAACTTTTCCATTTTTAATAACCTTGACAGTTTTGAGACACTGTGTTCTTGTACCTTCTGTATTTTAGAAATTTCCACCCCCACCCACACACCACTGTTGTATTCCAGTAGGAAAAATCCAAAGTGAGATACAGTGGTGCCTCACACAACGAACTTAATTCGTTCCAGGAGCAAGTTTGTTATGCGAAAAGTTCGTTATGTGAAACGCGTTAAGTGCAGTGACTAACGACTGCCTGCAGTGCCTGCGCGGAAGGATGCAATACATCGGCAGCGATCGTGGAAGCTCGGGCGACTTCGTTGTGTGAAACGAAGTTCGTTGTATGAATCATGACATGAAGTTCGTTGTGTGCAGCGTTCGCTGTGCGAGGCGTTCTTTATGCGAGGCACCACTGTATATTGGGAAAAATACAGTTAAATAATGTCTGAGCGTCTTCACTTGCTCTACCAAGGGCTCCTTCTACTAAGCTGCCATAACGTTTTTAGCGCTGCGCTAAACCTTCGCCACGCGGCTAGAACTAACGCCAGCTAAGTGCTGGCGTTAGCGTCTAGCACGCGGGGCAATTTAGCATGCGCGAAAACCGCTATCGCAGCTTAGTAAAGGGAGCCCCAAGTCATTGAGGGGCTCATGTTTTTAAAAAGGAAAATGTCCCCCCCCCCCCAGAAAAAAAAGGTCAAAGCAGCAGATGGACCTTTTTCACAAAACTATCCAAATCACGATTTTTTAAAAAACTTCATTTTTAGGACAGTTTTCTCCGCAGTTTGTCGAAATGTCAAGGAGGTATTGGGGGGGGGGGGTATATTTTGAGCAGGAGTAGGACGATTTGGACGCTTTTCTGCAATAAAAGAATAATTTTTAACTCGATTTGCTTTAGTAACGAAAGGGTCCTTTTACTAAGGCACGTTAGACAATTTAGCGCTCGCAGACTGATTTAGCGCATGCGAAATGCTAAGGCGCCCATTATTTTCTATGGGCGCCTTAGCATTTACTGCACGCTAAATCGATTAGCGGGCCTCAGTAAAAGGATCCTGAAATGACTAAAAAGATGCCCAAATTGGCTAGATGACCACTGGAGGGATAGAGGCATGACCCACCCCCTTAATCCCCTTCCACCCCCTAACAGATGAAAGTGACAGTATATATCAGGCTCTATGGGGCTGATAATCGAAACTTAAATACGTCTAACAACCCGTCCAAGTCGGCTCTTGGTCGTCCTATAAAAACAGGTCGTCCAAGGGCCGATAATAATCAAAACAACTTTTTGGATGTATCCAGGGACTTTTTAGGCCTCTGAATCCCCCTGTGTGCCCAGAGCTGAAAGGGCCGTTTCCGGAGGAGGGGTTAGGCTGGGATGTGGGCCGACCTAGACTTAGTCGTCCTGCGGGGATAATCGAAGGTTTGACGAGACTTCCTTCCAAGGGAGGTGCAGGAGAGGAAAACGGTGACAAAATATTAAAAAAAAAAAGCATGGGATGAACCCAGAGGATCTCTGATTAGAATATGGATGGTATAAACTGAAGAACTAAGGTGAGTAACGGGCAGACTTGCGCGTTCTGTGTCCCGTATATGGCAATCCAGTTTAGGATGGGCTTCGGAGGGCTTCAACGGGAACCCCGGCAATTTGGAACACGAGGACAGCGCTGAGCAGACTGTCGCGGTCAAAATGCTGCAAACGATGAGAAGGTTGGATGGGCTGGAGTGAGCTTCATCGGCAACTCCGGTCGTTGGAACCTAAGGAGCAGTCCTGGGCGGACTTCTAAGGTCTATGGCCCCGAAATAACAAAGAAAAAAGACACTTAGGAGTCCTTTTACAAAGGCGCGGAATACCGCACGTTAAACTGCCTGCCGTGCTAGTACCTAATGCCTCCATTGACGAGGCGTTAGGATTTTAAGCTGCTGCGGGGGTTAGCGCGTGATGAAATGTCCGACGCGCTAACCCCCATAGCATGCCTTGATAAAAGGAGCCCTTAGTCCCTCTTTTACTAAGGTGCGCTAAGCGTTTACACGTGCGCTAAATCAACGCATGCACTAACCTCTAATGCGTCCATAGGATAACAAGCACGCGTTAGCGTGTAGCACGTGATTAGCACGCGCTAATATTTATCATGCGCTAAAAAGCATAGCGCACCTTAGTAGAGGGGGTTAAATTTAATAATGAAATTGTAATGCATGCAATTATAGGGCAGACTGGGTGGGCTGTTGGTTGCGATGCTTATTTACTATGTCAAAGGCCAGTATACATGCATGCGTCTAAATACTGTCAGTTGCACGGGTAACTTTCCAGTATTCTGTAAATTTGCATATAAGCGCCTTACACGCCCTGACACGCCTGACGCCCTGACACCCTGACATGCCTGACGTGCCCTGACACGCCCTGACATGCCTGACACGCCTGACGCCTGATGCCCTGACATGCCCTGACATGCCTGACGCCTGATGCCCTGACACGCCCATGACACACCTGACACGCCTGACGCCTGATGCCCTGACACGCCCTGACACGCCTGACGCCCTGACATGCCCATGACACGTGTGACACGCCTGACGCCTGATGCCCTGACACGCCCTGACACGCCTGACACGCGATTTATCGCGCAGTATTCTGCGCATTAAACCCCTACCGCGCCTTGATAAAACGAGCCCTTAATAATCTCACAAGACTCATTCAGTTCAAATATCTCTCCCTGCTCCTTACCCAACAATGATTCACATTCATAAGAAAACAATAAGTACCTCCCCCTTCCCCCCACTTTGGATGTGTATATTCGGTGTCAGGTCAAAAGCGCGCCAGGACAAAGGCGTGCCCAGACAATTGAGCACAGCGCGGAGGTGTGCGCTGCTCAAAATTACTGTTTTTAGGGCTCCGATGGGGGGGCATGGGGGGACCCCCACACTTTACTTAATAAACATCGCGCCACGTTGTGGGGGCGTTGTGGGAGGTTTGGGGGGTTGTAATCCCCCACATTTTACTGAAAACTTCACTTTTTCCCTGTTTTTAGGGAAAAAGTTAAGTTTACAGTAAAATGTGAAGGGTTACAACCCCCCAAACCCCCCATAACCCCGGCGTGATGTCTATTAAGTAAAGTGGGGAGGTTCCCCAACAAAACCTCTCGTCGGAGCCCCTAAAAACAGTAATTTTGAGCGGCGCATGCCTCCGCGCTGCGCTCAATTGTCCGGGTGCGCCTTTGTCTTTCGCGCCGTTGTCTATGAACCGTATATTCAAAGGGAAAAAACAATACTCATTCTTTACAATATTTTGTTAATGGCTCCCAAACACCCTTAAATTTCCTAAAATACTCCTGCTGTATGGCTATTGTCTGTTCCATTTTAAAAATGTGGCATAATGAAGTCCACCAAAAATTATAATTCAGCCGGTCCCAATTTTTTCAGTTTTTCGTAATATGCTGTCATAATGAGTAAAAGTTTATTATTATTAGAAGAGATTTGACTCTTAGCTTAGCAAACTGTTTTAAGAGACAGCAGGAAGGTGGGAAGAGGCAGGGAGTCAACTGGGATTCAATCTTGAAGAAAGAAAAGATTAAAAATCCCTGATGTGAATTTCGATATTTTCATTGTGGAGTTTTTCTTTTCTGTTGCTCAGAGCTATAGAGGTTTCAGAATAGCCGATTCCTATTTTGCATAGATTTTTGTTCAGTTTTGTTTCACACATTCGCTAGAATAAAAATATTGCAGCGAGCAGGGCGTCCATTTGCAGGAAAAAAAAAAAAACCAGGAAGGGGGAACTGTGGATTTAGGGGAGGCAGGTGCACAAAAATCTGGCAAGAGGGTCTGGATTAAGGAGCAGGATAACTGTTATTGCTTAGATTTTAATTGAAAGAAATGAACTGAATCATTCAATGTCTGTAAACGGTCTGAATGGGTGATTGATCAGAAAATGAACCAAACCAAAATGTTGTAAGGCTATAGTTTTACATTTTTTCTTCTTGGCTTGGTGTCAGCGAGATGGATTTTCTTTTTCACATGAGAAGTGCCAGGTAGACTCTGTAATGCTTTGGCTAGATTTTGTAAGGGAAAATGTATTACTGTACTTTGTAAAAGAATTTAATATGAATCAGTAGCTCAAATAATATACCGTATCGATCTTTTGCTTGTATTTGCTGCGTTTGCTATACCACACTAACGGGAGGGGGGGGGATTCATCAAGGTGTGGTAAAGGTTCACCCCTTTACCGTACCTTAATGCCCCGTGGAATTCAGTAACCAGGTGTATCCCAGGTCGCTGAATCCCATCCTATAGGAATAATGCTGTCTACAAGTAGGGTTGCCAGATTTTTCAGTTGGCCCGCCCAGTTCCACCTTATAACGCCCTAATCCCGCCCCCAGTCCTGCCCTAGCATTACCCCCCTCCCCGCTGCCTGCTCTTGTCGGGCAGAGAGGAAGTCCATACATGCACGGATGCCACTTGACGTCATCGTGTGGCAACCGCGCACGAGCGGACTTCCTCCCTGCTCGATGCAATTTGAGAAGGCTTTTCAAAACCTGGACAAAGTATCGGGTCTTGAAAAGCCATCTGGAGCCCCGGACATATCCTAGCCCTAGTATTTTTGGACAGAGTGGACAAGCGATCCACATCTACCCTTTTCCACTCCACTCATTATTTTTTTAGACCTCTATCATATCACCCCTGAGCCGTCTCTTCTCCAAGTTTCCAAGTTTATTAAGAACATAAGAATTGCCGATGCTGGGTCAGACCAATGGTCCATCCTGACCAGCAGTCCGCTCATGCGGCGGCCCCAAGGTCAAGACCAGTGCTCCAAATGAGTCCAGTCTCACAAGTTTAGCATGAACTTGTCCAATTTTGTCTTGAAACCCTGGAAGGTGTTTTCCCCTATAACAGCCTCCGGAAGAGCGTTCCAGTTCTCCACCACTTTCTGTGTGAAGAAGAATTTCCTTACATTTGTACAGAATCTATCCCCTTTTAACTTTAGAGAGTGCCCTCTCGTTCTCCCTACCTTGGAGAGGGTGAACAACCTGTCTTTATCTACTTTGTCTTGAGTCCCTGGAGGGTGTTTTCCCTTATAACAGCCTCCGGAAGAGCGTTCCAGTTTTCTACCACTCTCTGGGTGAAGAACTTCCTTACGTTTGTACGGAATCTATCCCCTTTCAACTTTAGAGAGTGCCCTCTCGTTCTCTCTACCTTGGAGAGGGTGAACAATTTGTCTTTATCTACTAGGTCTATTCCCTTCAGTATCTTGAATGTTTCAATCATGTCCCCTCTCAGTCTCCTCTTTTTAAGGGAGAAGAGGCCCAGCTTCTCAAATCTCTCACTGTACGGCAACTCCTCCATCCCCGTAACCATTTGATAAAACGCAAATCAAGATTTCTAAGCGTTTTACAAATTGTATTAAAATAAGGCGAAAACACTGAACATATAAATGCCGACTAAACATTACATCACAAACGTGAAACGATAGGAAAGTGGGGAGAACTACGGCTTTTAGAATCCTAGTCCAATCCCTCGTACTAAACCTGCTTGACTACTGTAACATCGCCTATTTGGCAATTTCCCCAAAAAATATGCGACGCCTACAACTGTTGCAGAATGCGGCAGTCAGACTAATCTTTGGACTAAAAAAAATTTGACCACGTGACACCCTACTACCGGCAGCTACATTGGCTGCCGATGAAGGCAGGCGTAAAGTTCAAATTTGCCTGTTTCTGCTTTAAAGCATTACACGGACTTGCCCCCAAATACATTACTGACCTTTTCTCCTTCTCAACCAACAGACACAAGAGAAGTTCACATTCCAACTTCGTTTCCCCCCCAGTGAGAGGTTGCAAACTGAAAAAACACCATGAATTCCTTCTCTCACACCAAGCAGCATCATGGGGTAAAGACCTAGAACAATTACTTTCGCCCTCTACTTATGAGGAATTTAGGAAACCTCTAAAAACATCTTGACAACTGATCCACTTATCTCTTTCCTCTCAATAGCGACCTACTGTCCTTTTGATCACTTTTCTCCTCAACAATGAATTTCCTGTCTAATTACTTCTCTTTCTTCTTCCCCTCTTGAAGTCAGTCAATTTGTACCTTTGCTTAATCTTTTGTAAACCGCATAGAACTTCACGGTATTGCGGTATATAAACTGTTATTATTATTATTATTATTATTATTTAAAAGTAAAGAAAACATGGAGGGTAAACAACAATAGGGAAGTTAGGGAATAAAGATCATTGGATAACCTTGGCTATTTCCAAGTCTATTCAGCAGCTGTAAGCATCTCGGAAGAGGTAGCTCTTTAGATTTCCCTTAAATTTGTCTAAATGTTTTTCTGCCCTGATGTGAAGTGGCAAGGAATTCCATATTGTAGGGGGACAAATGAGGTGGGCCGACGCGTGCTGATGATTTTCAGGGATGGTGTATAATGAAGATGTTGAGAAGAGGAACTTAGGACTCTTGAAGGCTCGTGTGGTATGAGGAGCTTGTGAATAAGGGCCGGTTCATTAGTGTTTTGGGACTTGAAGGAAAGAATAGTTATTTTATATAAGACTTGATGTGGGATTGGTAGCCAATGCGCACTTTTCAGCAGGGGAGTAATATGGTCGAATTTCTTCCTATTAGTAATAAGCTTTTATGACAGTGTTTTCTATCAATTGTAATCGGCGGATATCTTTTTGGCGCATACCTTTATATAACGTACTAGCTGATGCCCCGGCGTTGCACGGGTATTTAATTATAGCAATAACACTGTAAATGGATTCAAATAAAGATACTTTATAGTGGTGAATGAAAGTATTTTTTTATAGCTTAATAAAAAGTACAATATTCAAATTATAAAGTGAAATATTTGACAAAATGAATACAATACAACTAACGCAAAACGTGATTATAAACAACAATTTTAGTTTCACCTCCTGGAGCAAGAACATATAAATTCTTGGGTGAACCCACCCTTGAGCAAGCAAAATAGAGTTGTGGGCTGTGAGACCCCCAGAACATATCACCCCAGGTAGTGAGGGATCTGCATACCAAGTTTCGTTCAAATCGGTCAAGCCGGTTTTGCGTGATCGCGGCACATACACACACACATACATACCTCCGATTTTATATATATAGATACAGTAGTCAAGTTTGGATATAATAAGTGAGTGAATAAGAATGTTGAGGGATTGGGGGGTCCAGAACGTTTGCTTTAGCCTTTCCTCATAGGGAAGTCGAAGAAGCTGCTGAGCACCGAGTAGGAGCGCTAAAGCGCGCTCCAGCTCATTACCGCTCAGTGGCAGAAGAAAGCAGCCGCGATCGACCGGGTGAGCAGCAGAGCAGGAGCCAGAAAGCTCGCTTCTGCCCGCTGCACCTCTGGATCACCAGGGTTAAATGGCAATTTAAAAGTGGCAATTTTGTTCTGACACCTATGCCTTAGACCCAAAGTTAGGTGCGAAAATCATGCTAAGTTAGCATTATGCAAAGGATGTTCTGCACGAGCGAGCAAACGAGCGAGGAGGGAGAGGGCGAGGAGGGGGGTGCAATCGGTCAGACAGGAAGGGAGCAGAGTCTGGGTCTGACAGGGGGTGTGGCTGACTGGGTGCAGAGTCTGACAGGGGAATGGCTGGGGGGTTCAGAGTCTGACAAAGGGGGGTGGCTGGTGTGACAAACCCAGCACCAGCACTAGCCCAGTCCCTTATAGGATTAAGTGCAGAAGAATGGACCAGATTGATTCTGGCGCTCAACTTGAGGCTGACCTCCCTTGCCCCTATAATCAAAGTGATAGTGAGCTGGAACAGAGGCAGGCAGGTTGGCAACAGCAGCTTCCGGGCTTTAGAACAGCTAAAGAAGCCACAAGGAAAGTAGCTGCAGTTGAAAAACCCAGGCAGAGGAAAACTGCTGTAGAGCCAAAACCCATCCCCCGCTACAGGCTGAAGGGGATTGGCTCTGGTCTGTTTAAAAGCAGGCAGAGACAAACAGGAGGGAGAGGAGCGAGTGACGAGGGTGAGTCACTCCCACAGCCCAAGGCAGGAGAGGAGCTGTGGAACAGGGCAGCAGAGGAAAACGTGCTGGATTATCCCATGCAGGATTTGGAGGAAGTCTTAACCCCTTCAAACTGTCCAGTGCCAGACCAGGTAGAAGGCATGGAGATAGAAATAGCTGGCCCTAGGGTAGAAGGCCAGTTAGAAGGTATGGAATTCTGAATGAAAGAATGCAGCAACAGGGAAACTGTTTGTGCTTTATGTTTTCTGTTTGCATATCGTTTTTATTTCTCTCTCTGCTGCCCAAGTTAAACCTGAAGAAGGGGATATATATATTGAGCTGTATAAGCATAGGAAGTTGGAGAATAATACTTGCCTGAAGTCTGAATCAAGTTATGCATTCAAAGACAAGTTTGTGAACCAGATGCAGGCTGAACTGTTTAAAGTGCAGTTGGAACTGTAGGGAAGTTGCTGTGACTCCCGTTGCAGGGAGCTAATTAGATTAACCGTCTCAGCTGTGTGATTTGTGCCTGCACGTAGGAGCTGTGAGAAAAGCTGAACTGCTAACAGAGTGTGCTGTGACGATTTTTGCCTACTGAGTTCTTGTCTGCTTGAAAATGTACTGTAAGTTTGATTTTTGCCAATTTACTATTTTTGTTCAATGACCTGCAAAGTGATATTGTTTTGCTGTTGCATATCTTTTGACCTGGAGGTCAGAATAAACCACTTATGTTTTCTTAAAGAACTCGTTTGCTTGGTGATATAATGAAACCTTGTACTTGCCCTATATCTCGAGGGGCCTAGACCGTTGTCTGGGGCCGCCTAAAAATCCTGAAGGTACCCCTAGTTGAAGGGGACGCGCCCGAATCTATGTGTTTGTCACACGCCAGCCCTGGACTGCAAGGGGGTTTGTGACACTGGGGATGCAGAGTCTGAAAGAGGGTGGCTGGGGCATACAGAGTCTCATGGGGGCTGTCTGGGGGAGGGTGCAGAGTCTGACAGGGGGGTTGCAGAGTGACGGGGTGGCTGGCTGGGTGAAGAGTCTGATGGGGTGGGGGTGGCTGGCTGGCTGGGTGAAGAGTCTGAAGGGGTGGGGGTGGCTGGCTGGCTGGGTGCAGAGTCTGACAGGGGGGGTGGTTGGGTGCAGAGTCTGACAGGTGAGGGAGTGGCTGGGTGCAAGGGGTAGAGAGTTGGGAAGACAGATGCTCAGGGGATTAAGAAAGACAGATACTGCACGTACTGGGAGAGGGTTGGGAAGGACAAATGCACAGGGAAGAGTTAAGAAAGGAGGAAAAGAGAGATGCTGCTCAGATGGAATAGTGGGAAGGGAGAGAAAGAAATGCTGCTGGTGGGGGAGGGAAAAGTAACGGAGAATTGTTGGACATAGGTGTGTGGCATGAAAGAGATAGAGAGATGATGTATATGGGGAAAGGCAGAAAGAAGAAGAATTATTGGACATGATAGTGATGGAGAGGAGGGAGGAAGGAGAGATGACCCAAAGAAGGAAGAGATATTAGACCACTTGAATGGGAAGTAGAGAGAGAGATGCCAGACTGCAGAAAGGAGAGGAAAGAGATGTTAGCATTGGGAAGAGGGAGAGAAGGAGAGAGAGATACCAGACCATATGAGGTGGGAAGTGGGAAGACACAGATGTCTGACCATGGGAGAGGGATGAGATGGTGCATAGGGATTGAGGGGAAGACAGAGGGATGGAAGGAGACAGAGGGATGAGATAGTACACATGGATAGATGGGAAGGGAAGGCATGGAAAAGTAGATTTTGAGAAGAAAGCAGAATGTTAAAAGTTAATGCTAAAGATGGATGTATGGCAGAAAGTGAAGGAGAGAAAAACAGCAAATGGATAAGGTGGTACTGGATACACAGTTAAGAGCACAGAAAGAAGGAAGTGCAGCCAGAAACTGGGAAAAGAAGGTTTGAAAACCAAGGTTGGGGAAATGATTTTATTTTCAATTTAGTGATTGAATTGTGTCAGTTATGAGAAATGACATCTGCCGTCTATATTTTGCACTGTTCAGGAAGAAATGCATCTGTTTCTATTTCTCTGGGGGTTATACTGCATGCAGAGTTTTGCATCTTAGGTTTTGTTTGCATATATTAGTACTTTAGTTTCTGGTCCTGTATTTGCATAGGGGTTATCTGTGTTCTGCATGTGAGACCAAGGCCAGGTGTTCTGGTAGGAATGAATGTTGAGAAACATAGTGTGCTTTGCGTAGTTTAATTTTGTGGTTAACCATTACGTATTGTTAATAACATTATATTGTGTGTATATATGAAAAATAAATGGAAAATATAGTATTACAATTAGTACTATTATGGGGGCGAGGTCTGGGGTGGAGCTTGCGGGGACCCCAAACAAAAAAGCGTTCCGCTGCCTATGGAAGATATACACCTGTATTACCGTGTATTCCCGAAAATAAGACGGCCTTATATTAATTTGTGCTCCAAAATACGCACTAGGGCTTATTTTTGGGAATGTCTTATTTTTTTTCATGTACAACAATCATCTCTCCCTTCCTCTTCTCCACCTCAATTTTTCCTCTTTCCTTTCTCCCCCAACCTACATGTGCAGCATCTTTCCTCGTCTCTCACCCATCCCCTTGTGCAGCAGCTCCAAGGCCTCCAAAAACAGCAGCAGCGCTCCGAATGGGCTGATTTCCAGTCTTCCCTGCCAAGGTTGGGCCTTCCCTCTGCAGCGTCTTTCTATCCCTCCCTCCCATCTCTCTGTGCAGTGTGGAACCCCACTGACCCTCCCACTGTGAGCCTGACCTACCTCTACTCCGAAGCCTACAAAACAACAGCGGTGCAGCGCTCTGAATGGGTTGCTTCGCTGCCTTCCATGATGGGGCTTTCCCTCTGCCGCATCACTGATGACATCATCAGGTATGTCAGGCTCACAGTGGGAGGGTCGGAAGTGCCAGATAGAGAATAATCGCTTAATAGTGATACTTTTGTTGACAGTGCTGTTTTTATGTTTTTCTCCTCTATTGCTATGTTGGATTTTCTAGAATTCAACTTTTTGTTGGTTTGTGAATTTATTTACTTCACCTCATTTGATATTCCGAAGTGCTAATCATAGATGTTCAAGTCTGAAACCCCATTTGTGAAGGCCTGAATTCCAGTGGAAAAAATATTTTTTCATTCACAAAAAGCTAATTTGAATCCGTTTGTTGCAACTCAGTGTACAAATACTGTGGTTCATAGACATAATTGCGGAAGACAAAGGCACGCACTGACAACTGAGCGCAAGACGGAGGCACGCGCCGAAGAAAATTACTGTTTTTAGGGGCTCCGACGGGGGGTTTTGTTGGGGAGCCCCCCCACTTTACTTAATACAGATCGCGGCAGCGTTGTGGGGGGGTTTGGGGGGTTGAAACCCCACATTTTACTGGAAACTTCACTTTTTCCCTAAAAAGAGGGAAAAAGTGAAGTTTTCAGTAAAATGTGGGGGGTTACAACCCCCCAAAACCCCCACAACGCGGCACGATCTGTATTAAGTAAAGTGGGGAGGTTCCCCCCCCCACGCCCCTCCCATCGGAGCCCCTAGAAACAGTAATTTTCTTCGGCGCGCGCCTCCGCACTGCGCTCAATTGTCTGCGCTCACCTTTGTCCCGGTGCGCTTTTGACCTGACACCTGTAGTTCCGAAAGACTAACCTAACCACCAAAAAAAACAACGAGATGCGTTATTTGCTGTCTTCCAGAAGTATGTCTGTTATGATTGTATATGTATTTGTTTCTTTATTTATGTCTTCGAAGGTGGCTGTATTTCAGGGAAACGTTTTACTAAAAGCAAATTTCTGAATTTGAATACTACAGGGGTTCGCTGAAAATTGGTATGCCCTCCTCCTCAGTCAATGTTTCATTGATATTTCAAAACAAACTAGGCTGAATGTCAATCACAGTTATTGTGGTTTCCTTTGAAAATGAAAAGGTCTCGATTCAACCAAATTAACTTTGCCCTCTGGAGAATGAATGATAGGAGGAAAAAAAACCTCTGGTATGCAACTGTCAAGAAGGCATATATGCAGGAGATAGCCAAAAATTAAGAAAATCTTTGCTATTGTCTCCCCCAAAAGATATTCAAAATGCAAAGGAGAAGCCACTGGTAGCGGATCTTCTGCTTTTTCCTGAGAGTAGCTGCATTCCAGTCCCCGAGGAGTTACTACATCTTTCATGAATATGCCTGAGAAGATCTGCATACAGTGGAGGTAGAATGCATGCAAATTTGTCTCATGCATATTCACTGAAAAGGCATTTCTAAAAATTCTGCATGTACCAGGAAACACTTTTAAATATTTATTGTGCTCAAAAAAAATCATGGAGTAACAGCCACATTTTAAAATTTTAAAAAAATTTTTAAATGCAAAGAGCCCGTGTCAAAGTGATTGCAATCGTAACAATCGTTTCATCATACACTGATTGCTCGCAGGATTTATGGTAAAGAGCAGACCCTACGCGGAGATCCTCTTGGTTATTGGTAATAGAGAATGACACGGTGGCGGTTTACCCGCGGCCACCGCATTTTAGCCGCGGGTCACCGCCGAAAACGGGGAAGAAAACTAGCAGTCGCTGCGGCGACGGGGACAATGCCATTCACCGCCCGCGGGGCGGTGAATGGGTCTTGTCCCCGCAGTGAGGCATGAAGGATCGCGCGGTCCCCGCAGCTCACACCCGCCTGCCCAATCGATTCTAGTGTTTAGCCAGCTCTCTCCCTTCTCCTCACCTTAGTTTGTAGATTTTCTTTTTCGGCGACCCGCACGCTATCAGAGAGCCGCGCACCCGCTGCTGCTCAGTTTCGATCTTCTGCTCTGACGCAACCGGAAACAGGAAGTTGCAGCAGAGCAGAAGATTGAACACTGAGCAGCCGCGCGTGTGCGGCTCTTTGGGAAAGCGTGCAGGTCGCTGAAAAAGAAAGCCTGCAAATTAAGGTGAGGAGAAGGGAGAGAGCTGGCTAAACACTAGGATCGATTGGGCAGGCGGGTGGGGGCTGCGAGGACCGTGCGATCGCTAGTGTTCCCGGCTCAGACTGTAAGGAGGGAGTGAAAGGGAAAAGGATTCTGGGCCAAGGTGATGAAAACGGAAAGAAAAACCCACAGCAGGAAAGAAAGGGAAGGACAGGCAGGTGAGCCAGATGCTAGAAGCAGGGGGGGGTGGGAAGAAAGAGGGAAAAAAGCTAGATGGGGTTGAAAAGAAGAGACACACTGGTATGGAAGAGGAAGATAGGGGAAATCTGGACACAGGAAGGTAACAGAAAGAGGGGAAATTATGTGCATGGGGCATAGGGACAGAGACAAAAAGGGGACATGCCATGGGGATGGAATATGGACACAGGGGGGGGCAATGGCAGATACATAGGGGAGATATTAGAAAAGTATATAAAATCGTACCCGTTTGAGGCTTTTATGTATGCAACGGTGACGGGGCGGTGAATGGGGTTGCAGTGGCGGTGACGGGGCGGTGAATGGGGTGGCAGTGGCGGTGACGGGGCGGTGAAGGGAATGGCGGTGACGGGGCGGTGCAGAGGATGGTGAGACAGGGACGGGGCGGTGACGGGGACCAATTTTTTCACCGTGTCATTCTCTAATTGGTAACACTGGACAACAAAGTTTTTGCTTCTTCAACACTTTTAGGTGTATATTACAGACTTTTGGCTGCTGATCATGAAAATCACATTTAAAATTACATATCACGTACTGTTTTAACAAAAATTCATTTTTTTAAAAATAAATCTTTATTAATTTTCAAATGTTAACAGTGCCATACAATGAATTTAAACATAAACACTACACAGAACGCACTTTAAATACACAAATAATTCAAAAAAACAATCATTTTCTCCCCCCCTCCCCATAATGAATAGAAGAAGTACATATTTAATTTCAATAATATAGATAATTAAGGATAGCAAACAATAATACATTCCCTCTCCCCCCACCCACCCATCCTGGATGTGTACGGAAAGGTACATGACAGTTCTTGTGACTCAATAAATGCAGTCAATGGGCACCACATCATTTTGAATGCGTTACTATATCCCAAACATTCCGCGTTCATTCTTTCATACTTGTAACTGGAACATAGGTTTGCCCATCAGAAAGTGTGATTCAGTTGATCATAACTCTTCCAGTTACGTGTAATCATCTGGATGGCTATTCCCCTCATTATCAAGAAAAGCCGGCTTTTATGTCGATCCAAAGAAGGTTTAATACGTAATAGAGTACCACAAATTATGGCTTCATAAGTCATTGGTATCGATGACCCAAGTACAACATTGATTTGTCCCCAAATTGACTTCCAAAAATTAAGTATCATTAAGTATTCATTTTTACAATTTCTTGTTATACTTTCAGGCTAAGCAAATAATAATTAATAACTGACGCCAAGATTAAGGAAGGCATTTTTGTCAGTCTACAGATCAGACACATCATCAATGATGAGAGATTTGCAGATCTGTTATTTGAGCCAGAGAAATCGCCTGGAAAGCCTTGAAGAATATCGTTGAGAATTGTCTTGGCAGTTACAAAGCACCAACTATATTCAACTGGTTGAAAAACTTCTTGGAGCATACAAAACCATGAAGTACGACATGTCACTGAAGATGCACTTTCTACATTCACACTTGGACTTCTTCTCCACAAATCTTGGTGCAGTCAGCGACGAACATAGCGAAAGGTTTCACCAGGACATTGCCACTATGGAAAAAAGATAGGGCAACTGGAATCCATTAATGCTGGCTGACTATTGTTAGACACTGCAACGAGATACACCGGACACTGAGTACAAACAAAAATCAGCAGAAAAAAAACTTTTAGCCAGATGAACTATCACAACAAATCAGAAGCTTTATGCATTAAAACATGTTATAGTCAATTAAAGATACCATCGTGTTTCTCAAAATTCCTATCTGATACAGTCACTGGGAAATTATATTTGTGTTTATTTTGAAGGGGTTTATCATAATCACCAGTTTGATTTAAGGAAGCAAAACTTTTGGAAAAATGTGTTGTGCAGAAGAACCTAAGATTGAGCAAATAGACTGGAACAACATATATATTGTGGCTGGGCCAGACCCCGTGTAGGTGGGAAACACACCTACACGGTGTAGGCTCAGATCACAGGTAAGATTTTTAGGAGCGCCTTTTATATGTTGGTCAAGGAAAACCCGGAGACTGGACTTTTCGCAAAGCTTCACCAGGTTTATTAATGTGCAAAACAAAACCTCACTGTGTGCACCCTTGTCACAGTGCACAGTCGCTGAGTTCACAGTATATTACATAAGTCCCAGGCACGCTGGATGTGCCTTGGCCTGTGACTGTCAATCTTCCTCAGTGCATTGAAATCATATACAAAAAAAAAATGCTTCTGGAGCTTCTTCACTGCCTCCGTAGCGTCCCCTCTCAGGACTCAGACTTCTCCCAACCCCAAGCTGGTTTACTAATTCACAGCTGGGCACTACAGGTGTCAGCAAGCTTTCCCCTATACTTTGTAGAAGAAAAAATAAACATTTTTGGCTTTTATTATTTTTCCTCTTTCTCTCCTAGTCCTTCCCTTTGAAGGACGTTCACAACCTGAACCCAGGTTGTGTGGGCAAGCCTCCCTTATGCTAAAGGTCTTATCACCCACCCGAACATGCCCATAACATCCAGAACTTCAATTCAAAGGGCCCCTAGGAGAACTGAGGTTCAAGGAATTATTTTGGCATTACTTAATTAGGCACTGCTGCCATGCCTGTTCCAGCTCAAGACTCCATGTCCATGTCTTCCTCAAACATGTATTCTCCAGAGCCTTCCTCACTGAACATTTCCCAGGCTGACTCCAGGGGATTAGGGCTCTCTATGAAGTCCTCCCATCCCCCTCTTTGAATATCTGCCAGCCTTCTCAAATCCTTTTCCCCTTCAGGAACATCCTCTAGCTCCTCACCCCAAAACGTGCTAGGAAAGTTATGGTACTTCCCTGGAGGTAATCTCTCTCCCCTGGTGGGCTGGTGTCCTGAAAGCTTTCTTGGCTCGCTCATGGAAGAAGGGAGATTGCAGCTACCTTGGGGTGCTGCTGGGCTCCTACAATCAGGAACAGCTGAGTCTCCTCCTCCTCCCTGATTACTCTGCCTATTTGAGGTTTGCATGGTTGCAGGGCTTGGTGACCAGCTCCACCCCCTTCTACCTGGATTCCTCTAACCTGGGGAAAGGAGTAATAGGGACTGGCTTATGGTTTTAGTGCCCTCCCTTCCTGAATTCTGGGCTGGCTCCACCCTTGCTTTTCCCCCAGGTTCTTTGGTTATGTTACCCTGCTGTTTTTTTATCAGGAGAAATAGGCTTTAGTTTAGAGCTGGCAGCCTTAAGGGCAGTATTGCTGACTGGACCCACAGTCTTTTTACCTGTGACAGGAGCTTCCCTGTCACAATATGAAATCTGTTGATAAATCACACAATTGCAAAGAGATAGAAAACGCTGGATGCGAATGTCACAAATATACAGTATATTTTGATTGTTACTTTATGAGATTTTTCAGCACAATAAACAGCTACATCAAGTGTTTCCTGTTACACCTAGCAACTGTTGTTCCAATTTTTTTTGTTTGGGGATTTATCAGTATCATAGTGGAACAAGGGTTTTTTTTTCTCTTTTGGTTTTGTGTTTCCATTTCTATAAATTGACTTCTAAAAGGTAGGCATCAATTGTTCACATAAGCTACAGAACGACGGCACTTACTGGCAATTACATGCATACGTGGAAGGCACTATTCTGCGAAAGCGAGACGTTTCAGTTCCTTTGTGTGTTGGGTTTCATATAACCAATATATTTGCCATCACCCCCGAAGTTCGTATGTGCATGGCTTTGTTTCAGCCACAAGACTCTTAAGACTCCTGAGGCCAAAACATGTATATGTTGAGTCATTGAGTTTGAATTGTTATTCATTTGATGAATAAAGGACTTGTATCTAATATAATAAAGCCCTAAACGCGCATGCGCACTCCCATCTGCGTGCTCCCGTTTTCCGTGAGCTGTAGGGACCCGCAGGTAGGAGTGCGCATGTGCGCGGCGGCGCGGAGCCTGTCGGACGTGGCGGCTCTTGCAGTCTGAAGGATGTGAACTGGCCATGGCGACATCAGCGGGGACCGGAACGGACTTTAATTTCTGCCTTCCAGGCTTCTCCTCCTGCTCCGGCTGGGCCCGCGTAAAAAAACAAAACAAAACCCAGAGTTCGCTTCGGGTCCGGCAAGGGCTGCAGGTCCTGAAACCTTCCGATTCAAGCAGCGTCTGCAGCACTCTACACACGCTGCTTTGGGGCCTTCTACTGAAAAGTTCTTCTTTATTATATAGACTTACACCAAAAAGCATTACAATTCAGGCCCCGAAGCAGCGGTGTGTAGAGTGCTGCAGATGCTGCTGGAATCAGAAGGTTAGTCGGGACCGCGTGAAGGGAAGGGGGGGGGGCGGTAAGGGACTAAGGGAGCCGGCCAGACTGCGGGAACAGAAAGGGGGGGGTTGGGGAAACACTGCTGCTGCACAGGGAGAGAAATGCTGCTGCATAGGAGGCAGGGAAAGAGACAGATAGAAAGAAAAGAAGAAAGACACAGGGGCAGGGAGAGACACAGAAAGACACACAGACAAAGGGGGCCAGGGAGAGAGACAGACAGCGGGAGGGAGAGAGAGACAGAAATAAAGACACACAGACATATATTCTAGCACCTGTTAATGTAACGGGCTTAAAGACTAGTTTGATGAATAAAGGACTCATGTGATAAATAGTGTTCACCAATCCTATTAGGACATATCCACTCTTTGCCTTGAGACACTATTCTGCTACATGTGTGTCAACATCACTTAGGGCTCCTTTTACTAAGTTGCATTAGCGGTTTTAGCGTTCACTTAGCGCGCTCAACAATGCCCCACGCACTAGACGCTAACGCCTCCATAGAGCTTGCATTAGGATTTTCCATTTAGCGTGGACGAAGACCACACACCATTTTAGTAGCCTCCCTCTGGACCGACTCCATCCTTTTTATATGTGGGTGGGGGAGGGAGGGAGGGAGGCATATAATGTAGGCCGCTAATAGATTTTTTTAAATAATGTAATCCTTTTATGGCTCTGACGGTGGCT
Source organism: Geotrypetes seraphini (assembly GCF_902459505.1). NCBI lineage: Eukaryota > Metazoa > Chordata > Amphibia > Gymnophiona > Dermophiidae > Geotrypetes > Geotrypetes seraphini. Next base: position 19,877,623 of record NC_047085.1, read on the forward strand.
TTGAACTTTATGTTTATTAGGTGCTTGATATACAAACGGAGATCACTCAAACTTTATAGAACTTGACCAGACGAACCATAGTGAGTACCAAGACAAAAAGCAGAACTCTGTACGAGATGTACATAAATAAATTATGTGACAAGAAAAAGGTAAAGTTGAAGAGACACTGGACGAGAACAATGTAGGTGAAAATAAAAGGAGGAAAAGCCAGGATCTGGGAGAGAGAAGAGAAAATTGGACATTGGAAGAGGGAGCCTTGAGGAAACTTATTTTTGTTTGAGTCAAGGCTGGTGGCAAATGTGCACCCGGGTATTTTTACAGAATAGCTTTGTGGCCATTAAAATGCTAATAAAACTGTAGGTCTGACCAAGCGAGCGTTGAGTCTTGCGGCCCAGAGCTAAATATGCCACCGCAGTATCCTGAGTGACTTTTTAGCAGAATAAATAAAAATACTGTCAGCCAAATGTTTTCACCTCTTCGCTCGTTTATCTGATGGGAGATTCTGCGCAATGCAGGATGGGCTCTTTATCCAAAAAGAGACTCATTTTCTTCAGCTAGCCCATTCGTCGCTCACGTTTGTCAGGCTGCCTTTAGGCCACTTTGGACATTAGGCAATTTCCTTGAAACACTAAAGTGGGTCTAAATGCTATGAATCTCAGGCTTGAACAGTTTCTGCATCCGAGCCCTGCAAAGAAATGATTCCAGGGACATGTCGAGACTATTACAAGGAAGAGCTAGTCCCCGGGGGGTCTTACAGGAATGTCTAATGATGCAGGGAAGCAGAGTGATTTTGAATGATGGGTTGACCTAAAACCCAGTCCAAGCTTAAATTCAAGTTCAAGTTTCAAGTTTATTTATTCTTGATGAATCGCCTATTTAAATTGCTAGGCGATGTACAATAATAATAACATGTATTAATGAATGAAACAAGTACAATATTAATGGTGACATAAAAACAAATTTGTTGTTAGTTAAAATTTAACACACTTAACAAACTGAGTGTAAAATAATTTGTGGGTAAAACATACAAGACATGTGTGGTTAAGAGGGGGAATAGTTACAATTTTTGATAGAAGAGAAGAAAAAACATAAAAGGGAAAAACAAAAAGGTAGGTTATAATGGCTGTTTAAAAAAAAAAAAAAAAAAATTGAAAATTCGGTAATGGTTAAAAGATAATCGATAATTCTGTGTACTTCAAAATCCATTTGATGTCTTGTCAGGAAGTCGACATGGTACCTCTGCAGGTAAAACGCTGAGACGCTGGACCATGACATGGGGACCTATTTGTCCCCGCGGGATCTGTCACCATCCCTGTCCCTTCCCCGCAAGTTCTGTCCTCATCTGCACAAGCTTCGAATCCTTTAAAATCATAAGTGTCCAAGGCTTGTGCAGATGAGGACAGAGATTTCAGGGAAGGGGCAAGGAAAAACGACAGAAGTCACAGGGCTGGGACTAGGGTTGCCATATGGCTCCAGAAAAAGGGGGACGGATTGAGACATCTGGGTTTTACTTCTATTGCTTTCCACGGAAGTAAAGCCCGGCTATCTCAATCCGTCCTCCTTTTTCTGGAGCCATATGGCAACCCTAGTTGGGATGGGGATGGAGATGGAGATAAGAGATAGATCCTGTGGGGACGGGGGACACATTTATCCCCAAGTCATTCTCTGGAAACTGCTGAATTCTCTGTAAGTTTAAGTTTCTGCAATGAGACCTGTGCATACGAAATGGTGGTCAGCTAACCTCGATGTCAGAAAGGCACAAATCAAGGTCAAAACAGATTGCTGAGGCGGTCCTGGGCTTCAAATGTGCTGAATGGTCAAGAGCAGACTGAACAGCTTAAGCCAACGAGCCTGGTGCTATTCTCCACCAGCAAAAACTTGAGATCGAAGGTCACATTCTATCAACAGAATACAGTGGTACCTCGGAATACGAACGCCCCAGAACTCGAACAACTTGGAATCTGAACTTTTTTTTTTAAATTAAATTTTGCCCCGGAATCCGAACGTACGGGAACTGCAAGCGGTGCTCAGCCCACAGCTTCCCCTCTGACACAGCTTCCTGTTTCCGCCTGAGAGGGAAGCTTTGGGCTGAGTACCACTTGCAAGTTGCCGTTGCCTATCTTGCTGTTTCTGCCACGTGGGCCCAATCTTGATGAGAGTGTGGGACTAAGGAATGGATTAATCAAGTTTCTATTATTTTCAATGGAAAAAATTGTCTTGGAACTCGAACGGGTTCTGGAACGGATTAAGTTCAGATTCCAAGATCCCACTGTACTACAATCGTATACACATGTGTCAGGAGAGAACCATTGTTAACGAGCTTGTATGTTGCTGCAAATGGCACGAGTGAGTTGGTTCTAGTGGCATAGTAAGGGAGAAGGACAGGGGGGCAGTCCTCCCTAGGTGCCATGTTGGTGGGGGCACCGGCACCCTCCTCCTCTCTGCCACGCCTCTTCCCACTCCGCCCCCTTGCCACGTACATGCCCACTTCCCTCCCCCCATACATTTAGTTGTTCACCGCCGAGAGCAACAAAAACTTCAACGTGCTCCTCGCGACTGCATCGTCTCTCCCACTGCCATTGTGTCCGGGTGCCTCACGTAGGAAGTGACATCAGAGGGAGAGCCGACTGGGTCACGAGGAGCACGTCGAAGTTCTTGTTGCTCATGGCGGTGAACAACTAGAGTCACGGGGGAAGGGAAGGGTGGCATGCTTGCATGGCAGGAGGGATCAGGGAAGGAGTGGGAGGGGGGAGGCATAGATGAGGGCGGGGGAGTGGCGGCCCCGTCCACGGGCGCCTCTTGCTCTCACTACATCACTGGTTGGCTCTCTTTCAAAATTAGAAAATATTAAGTGTGTACAGTGTTCTCCCGTGAATTCGCAGTTCGCATTTTCTGACTGCCTCTTCCAGTCAGAAAATACAGGGAATGAGTCTGCGAATCAGCCTTCTGCAAAGTCGATTCCTCTCCTCTCCCTCCCACCCCCCTCCCCGGAGCATACCGGGTATGATTTACTGCACCCGCCGGCGCTCCAGCTGCCCTCTCCTGTCTTTTTACCGACTCAAAACCGCATTTGCGGTTTTTTGAAATTCGCGGGGGTTCCTGGAACAGAACACCCTCCCCCCCTCCGTGAATTTTGGGGGAGCACTGTACACTCTGAAAGCATCGCATGCTTTTTAGGAGTTAGTTCTGCAGGTGGCCAAGAAACAGCAAAATAGCTTGCAGACCTGAAAAAAAAAAATTAGGAATGTACACCGGTTAAAAAAATGTGCTCTCCCCCCCCCCACACACACACTCTCTTTCTGATTTTTCAGACTTTCAGCTGATTTTCAAGCATTTTTCATTGTATTTTATTTATTCCCCTCCCCTCCCCCCTTTTTGCAAAGCTGCACGGCAAAAGTCTTGAAGCCCTCTAAATCCCTACCGACGTCGGGGCGGCGACCGCAGTCATTAGCACTGCTTAGTAAAAGTGGGGGTTATTTATCAGGGTTTATTTACTGCCCTTTTAAAGGAATTCAGCAAGAACGAGTCAAACATAAGAAACAGACAATTACAGCAGTAAAAACATTCAAATAACAATACAAAGTATGACATCATATGCTACATCACAGTGTCAAAACAATTTACAATCCTCCCCCACCTCCCAAAATTCAGTGTGCTTTTCTTTTTATTTAATACCATGTTTATGGAATCAACCACTTAACTATATACGCTTAGTCCAAAATTCTCTAAACGGCGGCATAAGTTAGACAGCAGTAGGAGCCCATAGGCCCCTACAAAAAAGGACGCTGTATTCATTTCTACTGAGGCACCCAATGGACCTAAGGTCAAAGTGGATGTGATTTATGTTTATTAAAATCTTTATATACAGTATACCCCTGCAAACTCTCGGTTCGCCAATCGCAGACTCAGTCTTTCGCGGTATTTTCCGACCGCCTCCTCCGGGAACTAAAGTCAGGCTACACCAATCAGGAGCTGCTTTTACGCGCCAGATGGCGTGTCAAAGCAGCTCCTGATTGGTGTAGTCTGACTTTAGTTCCCGAAAGAGGAGGTCGGAGAATACTAAGAGCGATCCCGCCGGACATCAGCCTTTTTTTTTTTTTTCAGCACCTGCCTCCGCCCCTGCAGAACCTCTCCCGCCTCCGATCCACTCTTAAACCGCATTTGCGGTTTTTCAAAATTCACTCCTGTCAAACCAAGACAAGTAGAAACAGAAACATTCAATTCTTGCAACAGTAAGATCAATGTTCAGAGAAATGCATCCACAAATAGCTGCGTTTTTAGCAATTTTCCGAGTGAGCTCCTGTCACTGCATTTCTGAATTTGCCGTACAAGGGTATTCCACAATTTTATTCCTGCACATGAAAAGGTCTTTGCATTGGTTTCCACATATTTTGGATCAACATTTGTTTTCAACAATGCAGAATTTTCGCAACACAATGATCTTGTCGGCTGATAACTGGACATCTTGCTCTTAAAAAAATTCTGGGATTGTGCCATATAAAAATTGATGACAAATCATAATTACTTTATATTGTATTCTAAATACAACTGGCAACCAATGCAATTGTCGAAGATATGGTGTAATATAATCATATCTTGACGTTCCTGTTATCAATCTAGCCGCGGCATTCTGTACAACTTGCAATGCCCTGCACCTGGTTTTCGTTATTCCCGTGGAGGGGCATAATCGAAAGGGACATCTAAGTCCGTTTTCGTCTAAGTCGCAAGTAAAAAACAGCCAAAATTTTTTTCTTTCGAAAATCGTCTAATTATACATCCTGCAGATCTAATTGTCCAAGTCACTAAATCGCCATCTTCATACCACATTTTCATCTAACTTTTCGTCCATGTCCAAAACGCATAGAACAAGCCCTATTGGATGTGGGAGGGGTCTGCAAAGTGATGGACTGAACACCCAGACATGCCACCTAAATAGTGGGGTACCTTATAGGGCACTGCTGTGAACTTCACAAAAAGGGTGCCATGTCTTCTCCTCACTACAGCTCCCTTATAGGTCATGGTGAGCCCCCCCAAACCACCTCCAGAATCCCCTAGACCTACTTATCTACCACCCAAATAACCCTTATGGCTGCAGGAGGCACTTATATGCCAGTAAAAAAAGGGTTTTGGGGGTGTATAGGGGAGTGCGCATGTTTCAAATTCAATGCAGTGATTACAGGGGCTTATGGGCATGGGTCCTCCTCTCCATGAGTCCCTAACACACCCCCTAGACGGCTTAAGCCGCCTCTGTGCAGGACGACTAGGCTTTCCTATGCCAGGCTGCCAGGTCTGGAGGCTGAATTTTAAAGGTGTGATTACGATTTTTATAGGGGGGGGGAGGTCGGGGATCACTGGGGTAGTGTGTGGGGGTCTGTTCTATGTGTTTGCAGTGCTTATCTGGTGACTTTAGGTGGGTTTTTGTGACTTAGACCATGTTTTACCTCAAACTTGGAATTCCTTGCCCCTCTATATAAGAAAAGAAAAAGACCTCAATTCCTTTAAAAAATCTTTGAAAACTTTTTTATTTAAAGACGCTTTTACTATTTAATAATTTAAATTCTGTTTAAAAATTTTTGTTTTTCAAGCTCAAATTTTTAATCTTCTAAATTTATTTTTGCCCCTTCCTTATGTGTTTACCTTTAATGTTTCTTCCTTCTTAGATTGAGAAAATTGTAACTGTTCCCCTTTTTCCCTAATGTACCTAGTTAGTGATGTAACCCCTTAAGTTCTAACATTGTATGTCATAAATTTTTGCTTTTCAAAAATTTGTTAAGAAGTTTTGTTTTTAATACTGTTTGTTATCATATATGATATTTTAAATTGTACATCGCTTTTTCTTTAAAAATAGATCCAAAGACTTCCTGGGGCAGCATATTCAGATTTTCCCTGATGTCTCTAGAGAGACTCAAAAAAGAAGGAAAGAATTTTTAATTTTAAAACCTGGAGTGACTCAAATAGGGGGTATTTTCTTTTTGAGATATCCATGTAAATGTGTAGTTAGATATTTATCATTGAAGTATATATTTACAGAGCCATCTCAATTGATTAGTTTTCTCTCCATGAAACGTCTTGAAAAAGGAATAAGAACGTCCATGGAAAGTTAGTTCCCTGCACTTTAGTCAGATAAGGATTTTTTCTTATTTAATTAATTTGAATTATATATGTTCTACTCTTAATTATGGATCCAATAATATTGAGGACTAGTGTGAGATCAGCTAGATTAGTATTTCCTTGTAGTAATATTAATTTTGCAATTTTAGTTTAATATGTTGCTTGATCTCACTTTACTGTACAAGATGTATACGCTTGGAAATATTGTAAAATTTTATAAATAAATAATTAAAAAAAAAATAAAAAATTGTACATCGCTTAGAAAGTGTTATAGGCGATTCATCAAATAAAATTGAACTTGAACTTGTCTAAGTCACAACGTCCAAGTTCCGTCGATCGTGGGCTGTATAACTTTCGGTTCTACCTGCTGTACGACTAAGTCTAAGCCGGCCCACGTCCCGCCCAACTCCCGCCCTCGACACGCCTCCCGAAACGCCCCGTTTAGCTCTGGTCGTTCAGCGGCACTATGAAGGCCAAGGTCGTTTAGAAATACGTCCGAAACCCGGTTTTAGTATCGGCACTTGGACGTTTTTGACTTATGGTCGTCCAAGTGTCGACTTAGGCTGATTTTTGGACATTTTTCTCTTTCGATTATGAGCGCCAAATTGTTTTGGGTTATTCCCAAATTATTTAAAACATTTCTTTTTTTACAGAAGCTTTTTAAGTGGTTAAGAAATAGTGATTTATTGATTTATTGATTCAATTTTCTCTACTGTTCTCCCCGGGGGAGCTCAGAATAGTTTACATAAATTTATTCAGGTACTCAAGCATTTACCCTGTCTGTCCCAGTGGGCTCACAATCTACCTAATGTACCTGGAACAATGGGGGGGGATTAAGTGACTTCCCCAGGGTCACAAGGAGCAGCATAGATTTGAACTCACAACCTCAGGGTGCTGAGGGTGTAGCTTTTAAGAGATTAATGGAAATGTTATCTGTATATTGTTTTGTTTTATTGTATTTTATGCTGGGTTTTTGTGGTGTTTTTATCTTATGATTATGTTTGGGTTTTTCGTAACCATTTAGGTATAAGTGGGTTATAAGCTTTTTAAATAAATATATAAACACTAGTCTTATAGCCCATTACATTAACGGGTGCTAGAATATATGTGTGTGTGTCTGTCTTTATTTCTTTCTCTCTCCCTCCTTAGCCGCTTTCTTTCTTTCTGTCTTTCTTTTTCCTTGGCTGTCCACTACCACCCCTTGCCTGCTCTCCCTGTCCATTCTCCTTTCCTTTTACCTCCCCTGTGTCCTCCACAATCCCATCACTGCTCACCTTATCCAGCAGAAGCCCTTCTCCCTTTGTTTTACCTCTCCCTGTCCATCATCACCTCCTTCCTGCTCCCCCTGTCCAGCAGTAGGCCTGTCTTCATTTTTCTGCCCCCCTCCCTGTTCATCAGCACCTCTTCCCCTGTCCATCAACCCCTTTTCTGCCCCTCCATTTCCGTGTGTTGCAGCATTTCCCTCCCACCCCACTTCCCTGTGCAGTATTTTCCTCCCCCCCATACCTTCCTCCATGGCCTACTTATGTTAAAATGCTTTCCGGGTTTGGCTGCCGCGGCCTGCAGCCACCGACAGCCACTGCGGCCAGCAGCCGCCGCGGCCGACATCCGCCTGGGGGGGGGAGGAAGAGAGAGAGAGAGCTTCGGGCGGGCAGCAGCCGCCGCGGCCGACATCCGCCTCGGGGGGAGGGAGAGAGAGAGCTTCGCGCGCATGCGCACTCCTATCTGCGGTGCCCTTCAGCTCACAGAAAATGGATGCACGCGATGGCAGTGCGCATGCGCGGCCTAGCGTTTTATTATATTAGATTAGTTTTTTCACATATTCTTTTTCATCTGTTTTTTAACATGCATTAGAATTTTTAAAATTTCCAATCAGTTTTATGTACACTAACCCTCTTATTCTATAAATGGTGGGTAAGGAACGTGCCTTGCAGTTAATGTGATGCTGCTGGAACCGTGACCTGTGCAACGCACCCGTGGCACTTCTGCCCCATCCACTGGGCCGTGGTCAAGAAGAGGAGACAATGGATGCAAAGCTATTTTGGTGTCCCCCCCCACCTTCCGTGTGCCCTGTGCAGCCACACTGATTGCACAGCCAGTGTTAGAGATGGGCGGGAACAGGGCAACTGCCATGGGTCCCAGAGCTGCAGGAAGCCCCCCCCCAAATAGGCTAGGATGTTCTTCCCTTCTCTCCACCTGGTTCCAAAGCCCCTCTCCCCTGTAAAAATGCAAGGAGGTTGCTGGCTTGGCAGCGATTCTTTAGCACTGCTCGTGGCTTCCTCGGCGCTGTTCCTTTGCCACGGCCCGCCCCCCTCTGATGCAACTTCCTGTTTCCACTTGGATGGACTGTGAGAGGAACAACACTGAGGAGGCTGCAGGCAGAATGAGAAAACTTCTGCCGTGCCATTGACCTCCTTGCACTTTTACAGGTGGGAGGGGGCCTCCCTCGCCATGATCAGCTGATGGCAAGGGATCAGGCACAATTCTCTAACCAGCGTCTGTGACATGCAAGTTTATTATTATGTATTTGATTAATTGCTTATATCGACTTCTAAGCGATGAACAAAAGATAAAAATATTGGATTACTCAAAGGGAAACAAATTATATAAATATGACTGACAAGACAAAATTAATTAATACAGAAGGAAGGGGTAGAAACATAGAAAGATGACGGCAGAAAAGGGCTATAGCCCATCCAGTCTGCCCACTCTACTGACCCACTCCATTAAGTCTGTGTGCTAATAACCCAATTCCTTAACTCGACCTTCGTAGGGATCCTACGTAGGTGTCCCATTTATTCTTAAAGTCAGGCATGCTGGTGGCCCCGACCACCTGCACTGGAAGCTTGTTCCAGTGATCTACCACTCTTTCCGTGAAGAAATACTTCCTGGTGTCGCCATTAAATTTCCCGCCTCTGAGTTTGAGCGGATGCCCTCTTGTGTCAGAAATACAATTTAAAAAATAGTAAAGAAGACATATAAGGGAAAAAACCATTAGGGAAGGGAAGAGCAATAAGCATGAGAGAATTTAGAAACCAGGGCTCAATCAAAGCACCTGATATAAACCTAATGTCTAGTTAGAGGACCAAATATAGTTTTATTAGTTGTCAACTGCATCTTTAAAAAGAAAGCATTTTAGATTGCTCTTAAATCTATCCAAATTCAGTTCTTCTCGCAAGTGAATTGGGAGTAGATTCCATATTTGGGGGGCAGTAATGGAAAAAATAGTTTGTCGCTGGCGTGTATTAATAGTTTTTAGAGAGAGAACAGTCAGGAGATGCTGATCAGTGGATCTGAGAGATCTAAGGAAAGAGTAGGGAATCAATAATCTATGAATAAAAGCAGGTGCTTTATAAAGAAAGGCACTATTTAGAGAATCAGGGCACTTGAGAAGGGTTAGACTTCTATCTGTTAGGGCAGATGTGATTCTATATAGGATACCAGTGTACAATTTTCAGCCCTTAGCAAACGCTAAATTTCTTAGCCCCCGTTGATGAATTCCCTCCTAACTGGCCAAGAGCTATTTTTGGCTGGCTATTGACTCCTCTTAGTTTACTGAATAGAAAAATGCTGGGAACACCTCCAACACACAGTTACAGCACATTAATTTTGGCTGTTAATCTGAGCTAATTGCAAAATTCTTAAAAAGGCTCCCCAATTATTATAACTAATGGAATTCTAAGTAGATGCAGGCTCCTAAAACCAGGAAGAATCGTTTTTGAATTGAATGCAGTTGGTTCTTTTTGTTCTTGTTATATATGAGTACTGTATATATGTATTGGGAGTTGGGCATTCTTGCTTATTCCAGGAGAATTGAAAGTGCAGGTGATTTGTGAGTCTGCTGGGGCTCATAAGCCCGTGCTCTACGTCTGCCGTTGCATCTAGCCGCCATGTGCTTCTATAATAAAAAGGCCCGAGAAGACCATGAAAAACTAGCAGCGGCTTCTGGACCCTGGATGCCACAGAAGCTCCTGAAAGTGGGGCTTTATAGGAGCCAACGAGATATTATTTTTAACCAATTGCCAACTGCAGTAACTCATTGCGGGGAAGGTGGCGAGGCTACGGTGGCTGACGAGGGTCACATTTATTCCGTAGCATTTGCTGTCCCTAATCAGCGGTCGTCTGCAAACTTGAGGTCCGAAAAGTGTTTCGTGACCGTCGCTGGAGGTGTTTCACAGGTGTCTAATGAAATGGATGAGGATTTAAATCGTCACCATGAGAAGCTGGGACATCCGTATTTACGTTGTTTTACATTCCTGAGGTTGAAGGGAGGGTCTTTAAACATTTGATTAGTATGTTTAATTTGTTCTTTTAAATGTGTTTTCTGCTTTTGACTGGAATATATGAATGCCAGAAGCTTCTTTTCTATCTTTATCCCTCCTGAGAAAACAAAAACAAAATGATAGGTGAAGGGATAGAGCAAAACCCTAGGGCCCTAATTATACTGCAGGAATAGGCTGTGTTGCTCAAAGACAGGCTCTGATTTCCTTGAGGACACAGTACCGAAAATAGACATTTATTACAGCAGTCTAACTTAATAAATCCTCATCCCGTACCACTATAATGCCATGCTGGGTTTTGCATTCAAGAGGAACTGAAAGGTAATTTAAATGATGACAGTTCTCATGGCATTCTCGGGGGCCGTAATTGGCGGGGCGATGAGAAAGCAAACGTCGAGACGATACAGGTTCAGGGATGCAGGTCCGCCTTGTGCACCGAGACACCTGCCTGCTTTGCTTTCTCATTTGCTCTATGCGCCCGCCACCCCCTTTCATGGCCGTCCAAGAACAGCAGAACTGAAGCTCAAGCAAAACCCCTAGTGCTATACTGTATCTATCAACGGCTGAAAATAAAGTTTCCAACATTCAGATTTAGATTTAACAACAAAGCATTTCTGCAGGACCAGCTCATGGCTGTCTAACACAGACAAACTTTCAGCTGTGGGCCATGCCTCACCCCTCAGCCAGCGTTTCCCCCTTTCCGTCCCTACACTCCCTCCCCCGTATCCCTCATTCTCTTTCTTATACGCCCTCCCTGCACCTCAAAGTGTCCAGGCTATCTTTTTCAATTCCCTGCCCCTCTCAAGGTGTCCAGCACCTTCCTTTCCCCCTTCCCCTCCCTTCCCCCTCAAGATATTCAGCATCTCCCAGATCGTCAAGGTGTCCAGCATCTCCCCTTCCTTTCTTTGCTTCCCACCAAAATGTCACAACTTTCCTTCCCCAGGCAAGGTGGCCATTATCAAATCTCTTTTTTCTCTCCCCCCCCTATATCCTGAATGTGATGTCCCTTTCCACTTCTTTCATGTTTATTAAATTTATTAAAATTTGATGCTTATAATATAGTTTCAAAACGAATTACAAATGTAAAAAAAAAGAGGTAGCAAAAACAGTTTTTCCACATATCTTTACCAAGACAAACAGACTTACAGACCGCGATGGGATAGGGGGTGGAACTGCATAATTTTAGAAAAAAGCAATATTGAAGGATCACATAATGGGAGGGGACTAAAAAGCAGGAACGGAGTGCTATAAACAGGAAATCTACAGAGATGCATTCGATTGGGGAATTTTAATTTTCGAAAGCATCTTTGAAAAGAAATGTTTTCAAGAAACTTTTCAACTTGTCCAAAGCAACTTCTCCTCTGATAGATCCGGGCAGTGAATTCCATAGTTGAGGCGCTGCTACTGAAAATATTTCTGCTCGTCTCGTGCAGATAACTTTCAGAGATGGTACAGAAAAAAGATTTTGGTCAGAGGACCGCAGAGTTCTGGATGGAGTGTGGGGAATCAATAACCTGTCTAAGAAAGTAGGCAGATTAGTTTGACGGATCTTCAATGAGAGTAATGCTATTTTAGAGGTGATGCAGTGGGATATTGGCAGCCAATGAGCGTTTTTTAAAAGAGGCGATACATGGTCATACTTTTATGAATTTGTTATGATCTTTATTGCAGCATTTTGGATAAGTTGAAGTCTGCCCTGATGATGTGCAATTTGTAAAAGCAGCATTTTACTGTTTGGCTTATGTGATCTTGGTATGTTAGTTTATATGATCCAATTGTAAGGTTTAGCCCCCAAAATGTAAGGTCTTGGAGGGGCAATGTTGAAGCGGCCTTATAATCCGCCAGGTCCTGGGTTCAATACCCAGCAGGAAGTAAAATTACTGACAAAGACTGCTAAGAGTGATTGCATAAAAAATATATATATTGTGCAGAAATAAGCCTATTATTACAGAAAAGCAAGATTTATAAAGATACATCAAGCATTACAATTAATGAGAGAGAAGACAGTTTCCTGAATAGGTGCTGTGAGGACAAAGAGAGAGAGAGAGAGAGGGGGAGGGGATGGGGGTGATAGTCCAAACTTCAGGTTCCAGAGAGAGAGCGGAGTGATGCAGACAAGAGGCTTTTATAGTTGGAATCTTATTCTAAATATAGAAACTATTGTATGTCCCAGTATCTTTCTGTTTATAATTTGTAAACTGTTTGAAACAATGGTTCATTTAATTGATAAGGAAGGTGTAACTCTTATAGGAATGGTAGATGGGATCAGTCTCTGGCTTCTTTGTCCCATTCAAGTAGCCTCTCTTCTTGAAAAACAATCCAGTCTGGCTGGATGCTTAATGGATGTGAATTCATAGAAACATAGAAACATAGAAAAAAGCGGCAGAAAAGGGCTATAGCCCACCAAGTCTGCCCATTCCAAGTATCCCCCCCCCCCTGGATTTACTCCCTTAAAGATCCCACGTGAGTATCCCATTTATTCTTAAAATCCGTCACGCTGCTGGCCTTTATCACCTGGAGTGGGAGTTTGTTCCAATGATCCACCACTCTTTCGGTGAAGAAGTACTTCCTGGAGTCGCCATGAAACTTCCCTCCCCTGATTTTCAGCGGATGCCCTCTGGTGGTCGAGGGTCCCATGAGCCAGAAGATATCATCTTCTGACTCGATGCGTCCCGTGATGTACTTGTACGTTTCAATCATATCTCCCCGTTCTCTTCTTTCCTCAAGTGAGTACAGCCGCAATTTCTTTAGTCTTTCTTCATACGTGAGATCCTTGAGCCCCTTGACCATCAGAGAACGTAATAGGGCAGAGTACGGTACTGGGGTTCAAGAAAGGATTGGACAATTTCCTGCTGGAAAAGGGAATAGAGGGGTATAGATAGAGGATTACTGCACAGGTCCTGGACCTGTTGGGCCGCCGCATGAGCGGACTGCTGGGCACGATGGACCTCAGGTCTGACCCAGCAGAGGCATTGCTTATGTTCTTATGAGAGAGCCGGGTTTTACTTCCAGTGCTTTCAATGGAAGTAAAGCCCAGATGCCTCCTACCTTCCATTGCGTTCAGCAGAAGTAAAACCCGTACGTCTCAATCCGTCCTCCTTTTTCTGGAATCATGTGGCAACTCTACTATCACCTCTTAACTTCATCCTATATCTTCTCATGCCAGAGCTTCCTTTCAAATGAATGAGACTCAACTCATGTGCATTTATGCCATGTAGGTATTTAAATGTTTCTATCATATCTCCCTTCTCCTGCCTTTCTCAGTCTAAAATATAGATCTTGAGATCTTTACGTCTGTCCCCATACACCTTATGATGAAGCCCACTGACCATTTTAGCAGCCTTCCTCTCCACAGACTCCATCCTTTCTATATCTTTTCAAAGGTGCGACCTCCAAAATTGTACAATATACTCTAAATGAGGTCTCACCAGAGTCTTATACAGAGGCATCAATACCTCCTTTTCCCAAATGGCCATTCCTCTCCCTATGCAACCTAGCATCCTTCTAGCTTTCACCGTCACCTCTTTAACAAAAGCATGTTGGCTAATAAGAACCCTTTCCCCTATTCCATGTACCCTATTAGTCCAATGTACAATACTCTAGCTTAAACTAGTTCCCAGAAGTCAGTAGTACAAGTTTAATCACCTAACATAGTAACATAGTAGATGACAGCAGATAAAGACCTGAATGGTCCATCCAGTCTGCCCAACCTGATTCAATTTTATTTTTTTAATTTTTTTTTCTTAGCTATTTCTGGGCAAGAATCCAAAGCTCTACCCGGTACTGTGCTTGGGTTCCAACTGCCGAAATCTCCATTAAAACCTACTCCAGCCCATCTACACCCTCCCAGCCATTGAAGCCCTCCCCAGTCCATCCTCCACCAAACGGCCATATACAGACACAGACCGTGCAAGTCTGCCCAGTACTGGCCTTAGTTCAATATTTAATCTTATTTTCTGATTCTAGATCCTTTGTGTTCAACCCACGCTTCTTTGAACTCAGTCACAGTTTTACTCTCCACCACCTCTCTCGGGAGCGCATTCCAGGCATCCACTACCCTCTCCGTAAAGTAGAATTTCCTAACATTGCCTTTGAATCTACCACTCCTCAACCTCAAATTATGTCCTCTGGTTTTACCATTTTCCTTTCTCTGGAAAAGATTTTGTTCTATGTTAATACCCTTCAAGTATTTGAATGTCTGAATCATATCTCCCCTGTCTCTCCTTTCCTCTAGGGTAGACATATTCAGGGCTTCCAGTCTCTCCTCATACGTCTTCTGGCGCAAGCCTCCTAGCATTTTCGTCGCCCTCCTCTGGACCGCTTCAAGTCTTCTTATGTCCTTCGCCAAATACGGTCTCCAAAACTGAACACAATACTCCAAGTGGGGCCTCACCAATGACCTGTACAGGGGCATAAAGTCTTTGCTGAAATCCAAGTAAATTACATCTAGCATATGTCCTTGATCCAGCTCTCTGGTCACCCAATCAAAAAAATTCAATCAGGTTCGTTTGGCACGATTTACCTTTTCTAAAGCCATGTTGCCTCGGATCCTGCAAGATACCACTATTTATTTATTTTTCTGATTTGCATCCCACATATCATCTAAGTGGGTTCCAAATAAAACATACATATCATTCTTCTAGCTTGGCAGTGTAGTCACAACAGTCTTATTTCATGTTAAGAGATTTACTGTCTTTTTCTGATTATATTAAAGAAACCTTTCTGCAGTTTCATATTGTTTGACCTTATCCCTCTTTCTTTCTTTTTTTTTAAATTAGCTCTTTATTAGGCCACATTTCAATTCAACATATTGAATGTCACAGCAATAATCGTAACAATACAAATTTATATACCGTACCAACCCAACCTTGGGCTCAGGGTGGTTTGCAATATGACTTTGATTACATTTTAATAAAAATACAACACTTACATTAAAATAAAGAACCAAACAAACAAAAAACCAAAACTGTTCCAATAGAAATAGATGATTATGGACTCCTCTTATCATAGAAACATAGAAACATGATGGCAGATAAAGGCCAAATGGCCCATCCAATCTGCCCATTCGCAGTTACCATTATCCCCTACTCTCTCTGAGAGATCCCACGTGCCTAACCCAGGCCCCCTTCAACTCAGACACAGTCTGTGTCTCCACCACCTCATCCGGGAGACCGTTCCACACATCTACCACCCTTTCCGTAAAAAAAGTATTTCCTCAGATTACTCCAGAGCCTATCACCTCTTAACTTCATCCTATGTCCTCTCATTGCTGAGCTTCCTTTCAAATGAAAGAGACTCAACTCGTAGGTATTTAAACGTCTCTATCATATCTCCCCTCTCCCGCCTTTCCTCCAAAGTATACAGATTGAGATCTTTAAGTCTGTCCCCATACGCCTTATCACGAAGACCACACACCAAATATAATACAAAATTAAGGGCTCCTTTTACTAAACCGCTGTAGAGCTTCTTCAGTGAGGTAAATGTTCATTCATTTCCTATGAGTCTCAGAGCATTTACCCCGCTGGCCCGTGATAAGAAGCTCTCGGTTTAGTAAAAACCAGCATAAAACTACATTCGGTAACAGAATCGAGAAGATTCACCAAAATATTTAGAAAACAATGATGTTTTTAATAATTTATAGAAACATACATAATTTTGCTCAAGACTAAAGGCAGAGAGTTCCACAGGTATGCAGCAACCCAACCATGGTCAATTTCAAATTTCTATTAGATAGAAACTAGGGGATAGGGATATTGCTCTCGCAGTTTTCAAACTCAAAGGAAGTTATATTCAGGTTCAGTAGGTTTTTCCATCCCCCTCTAGGGCCCGCAATCTAATTCCACACCTGAGGCAACGGAGGCTTGCCCAAGATCACAAAAGCAGCAGTGGGATTTGAATTCGTTTTTCCTGGTTCTCAACCTGCTCCATTGCTCTCTATTTTGTTGACCTGCCCCTTCCCCCATCAACTTTGGTCACGCGTACTTAAATTCTTTTATGGTCTGGGTCATCACTACCACTATAGATGGGTTGTTGAAGGTAGTGATAAGAATAATCAAAACTATAACAGATGATAGCTTTCAATATCTGGAAAAGCAAAGGAAGAACACTGAGCCAGTTTTACATTATGACATCAGCACCTGAAGTTCTTGGGTTGAAAAGGGAACGATGAAAATTAGAAGGATGCTGAGATGCCTAGGAAGATGTTTGGCCAGTAGGAAGAAGGAGGCATTGATGGCCCTGTATAAGACTCTGGTGAGACCTCATTGTGTACAATTCTAGAGGCCGCACCTTCATAACGATATAAAAAGGATGGAGTCGTTCCAGAAGACGGCTACTAAAATGCTCAGTGGTCTTCGTCATAAGGTGCACTTAAAGATCTCAATATGTATACTTTGGGAAAACCAAGATGGCGTCAGGGACAGATGTGTCGTGAGAGGCTCCCCTTCCATCGGCGTTCTAAGTTTTTTCCCCCCGAGACTGACTTACCGGTTTTCGCTTTAAAGGAATGCCGAAGCGCAGGGGGAAACAGAGGAGCGATCTCCCGGCTTCCTCTGCCTCGTCGGTAACACGCCAGACAGCAATAACAGCTTTTGCTGTTCCCTTTGGCCTGGGCGAATCCGTGCTCCGAGGGGGGGCAGACCTCGGAGCTGGACAGTGACTTTTCGCTGAGCCCGCTGGGTCCTGCGATCCCTCCCCGTCCTGGGATGATGTCGGGCAGTCCTGCGGGTCAACGGGAGACGTCGGGGAGTGAATCCCCGTTGGACCCGATGATGCTGCCTTTGACCCCGGAGGTGATTCAAGCTATGCCGGGTCACCAGCAAACGGCAGAGGGAGGAGGAGGCGTTCAGGGAGCAATGAGTGTGGGAAATGGAGTCTCTTCTCCACTTCAACCTCTGAAACCCCTGATTAAGTCTAAAGTGGTGGATATGGAGGCGTTGTGGGGAGCCATGGAGAGCCTTCATCAGGTATGCTCCCAATTTATTTCCTCAACTCAACAAACCGCAGTTCAAATCAAAAACTGTGAAGGGAAAATTCAACAACAAGCAACTAGAATGGATAATATTGAGAAGACAGTCTCTGAAATAAAACTTGTATCAAATTCTCAAATGAAAGAAAAAAACTTAATGATCAGGAAAATTGAAAACTTAGAAAATGCAAATAGAAATTTAAACCTGATACTTTTCAATTTTCCTGTATACTATCACCGAGAGAACTTTTCCATTCTTTTTTGACTTCAGTTTTAAAATTTTCAGAGACAAACATGCCACCATTGCAAAAACTATATTATCTTAATATAGTTGAAGAGGATAAGGACAAGTCAACTGTTCATCCCGGAGAATTAGACCTCACTGGGATGTTAGAATCTTCACGGATTGAGATTTCAGCGAGAGCTACTTTGCTAGTGACTTTTGTTTTCTTACAAGTTAAAGAAGCTCTTCTCTGCCTCTATTATAGAACTGAAAGTGTTGAATTTTACAATCACAAAATTGCAATTTTTCCTGATGTCTCCAGTGGACGCAGCTTAGACGTAAAAAATTTCTGACATTTCGTCAGTCAGTTTTGGCTGTGGGAGCAACCTTTCAACTTAGGTTTCCTTGTAAATGTTGTATTACCTATCAAACAAACAAGTATATTTTTTATGATCCAGAACAATTGCAATTTTTCTTGGAAGGTAAAGCTGCCATTAAGGCTCCTGACCCCTCTGTAATTTCAACCACTTAGGCCCTAATATAATTAACCAAAGAACCCTGTATATTTGAGGCATATGCAATATGATTGAGTTTAGTTTTTCTTTAATTCAACTATCCTTGATTGTGTATGGTTTCACTCTCCTCTAATGTGGACTATGATCATTGTACTGGAATTTATGACTTGATAATAATTTCTTGAATGTACTTAGTTGCTTTATCAAAGTGTTCTCTGTGATCTTTGATGTGAAAATGAATAAAAAGATTTAAACATAAATATGTATACTTTGGAACAAAGGTGGGAGTGGGGAGATATGATAAAGACGTTTAAATACCTACATGGCATAAATGTGCATGATTCGAGTCTCTTTCATTTGGAAACTCTGGAATGAGAAGGCACAGGATGAAGTTAAGAGGTGATAGGCTCCGGAGTAATCTAAGGAAACACTTTTTTACCAAAAGGGTGGTAGATGCATGGAATAGTCTCCTGGAGAGGTCATGGAGACAGAGACTGTGTCTGAATTGAAGAAACACCAGTATAATGACAAACACAAATCGAACTTGGAATACACTTGACTGCAATAATCAAAGTGGAGTATTTGATAATGAAACCCTCAGAATCCTGCACTGCTCAATGGACTCATTGAGACAGCTAACGGCAGGTACACAGTTTTCTTTCATAGGGTTGTCATATGTTTTGTTTCTGCAGTGAGTGATCTTTATGTTTTACACTCTAACCAATATGCAATAGAAACACTAATAAATAACTAACGACACTTATCTTTTTTGCTTTTTTTCGGGTCGCTTAGTTTTTTGCAAGAACGCCCAGCTAGTTAGCAAAAGGCCCGACGGGACCCGTTTCGCCTAATGAGGCTTCTTCAGGGGTCGGTAAGTTCAGGCTATAAAAGAGTAAACATTAAATACTGTAACTTACTGTACTCTCATTTTACAAGCCAAGTTAAAAATCTTAAATTACATGTCGGTACTCACTGTGAACTGCTTGCCTCGCACTTTGCGGATCAAAAAATGGGGCCGGCAAACTGCCGGGTATGCGCTTGCGCTTAATGCTCGAAATTTAACGACGTCACTTAATTGACCTTGCCTCGGTCCGAATTTTTACAACAAATTCCTAATATTTCGGTACAACCATTACTTTGTACAATCACAGCATATGTTGTTCGTTTACTAGAAAAAGGCATACCAATGTTTATGTTTATTTTATTAATTTGATGAATCGCCTATCCATAATTTACTAAGCGATTTACAATAAGATACATAAGCATTTTAAAAAACATATTAATAATATTAGGTAAAAGGGAAAAAACAGACTCATGAATGGACAAATACAAGAACACATAATAATAAAGGGGAAAAGTTACATAATAAATGTTTTGAAAAGAAGAAAGGGAACATTTAAGGAAAAAACATAAGGAGGGATGACTCAACTACAGTAATTAAAAGTATTTGTATTAAAGACTAAAAGCATCTTTAAAAAGGAAAGTTTTTAATTTATTTTTAAAGAGACTGAGTTCCTTTTCATCTCTTATGTATTGTGGCAAGGAGTTCCAAGTCATGACGTCTAGTACCTACTACTTTTAAAGAAGGGACTGCCAGTAATCCTTGTGCTAAAGATCGAAGAGAGCGTGATAAATTATATGGCACTGTTAAGACCTGCGGGTTTCACTGTGTTTAAAGCAAAAATCCACCGGCATTCTTTTTGATGTAATCGCCTCTGTTTGTCTCCTCCTCTTATGTGGGACTCTACTCTATCTATACGGAAGCATTTAAGATCGGTGAATTTATGTTTCAATTGAACGCAGTGTTCCACTAGAGGAGCTGTTACTTTTTTATTCTTTAAATTGGATTTATGCTCAGACAGTCTGACCCTGAAAGGTCGGGTTGACATTCCGACATACGATCACGTAAATGATATGATCAGTATTACATGTCAGAAAATGTCGAATAATGCACTTTTTGCCATTAGCAGGATTGATAAATTATTTTTGTAGACACAGTTACTTCACAAAAGCTGCATTTCCCACATTTAAAAAAACCCTTTGGGTAACAAAATGGTCATCTCGAGGGTACTGACATGATGTCATCGCTGGGCTCAAGATGTCTTTTAGATTTCTCTCCCTAGAGAATGCTACTCTCAATTCAGTTTGTTGGAAAAGAGGGTGGGATTGTATTATTTTCCAGTTCTTTCTAATGATACTGGCTGGTATGTTCCCATGGGTGGAATAACGTAACACACATGTGCACATATCGTCATCCACAGGATCTCTTAGGAAGAGGAGGAGATAGAGGATGCTGTGGATGGGCCGACTGGATGGGCCATTTGGCCTTTATCTGCCATAATGTTTCTATGTTTGAGATTGTTTCATTAACTTGTAGTAAGATGGACCTTACTGGGTCAGACCAGTGGTCCATCAAGCCCAGGAGGCTTTCCTCACAGGAACCAATCCAGGTCACTAGGTAACTGAGAAAACGGGGTTCAACATACACAGTAAGAATCTCCCAGTAGATCAGGAATCAAGATGGCTTCTTTAGCAGAGCAGTGGAGTCCTTGGTTCCTGGTCAGAAAAGTTGCAAGGTCAAAGCCAAGAGAACTCAAGCTGTAAAAATAGACTTCAACAGAGCAAATTCTGCAGAAGCAGTGAAATCTTCCCATGAAGGCTTGGCAGCAAATACTAGAATATCTCACAGGATGTGACATCGCCTCTATTGCCCTTCTCTTAATCTAGCCCTGAAGCCAGAGATATTGCTTATCTAAGACGCCAACTGTATTTATGTTACTGATACAGCACTGCAGGCTTGCACGTGAGATCTCACAGGTAATAGCCCTCGATGGAATGCCATCCGTTTTCCAGCCCCAAAGACCTGTGCCTCACAAAGGCGATGCATCCCTATTTGCAACCACCGCTCGTCATAATTAAATTTCCAGTCATTAGCATGCATTCAAAGTAGGGTCCAGCTTTGTAATTTTTCATAATGAGGCTTGAAAGACAAAAATGAGTCAGAAATCAGCGCAGAGCCGCAACAACAAAAGATTTTGATTACTTTTGGGACTGCATTCAGGGAACCTGTCAATTTAATGGACTTGTTCCTTCTAAACCCTGCAATCTGTCATATGGAGATACCATTGACCTTAGCGTTTATGTCTCCAAGCCCCGCAGGCATGAGGTGTTCTCATTACATAAAAGCTAATTCAGCAGACATATGATATTTCACAGTTTGCACAAGATGCTTGGACAAAAAAAAAAAAACTCAGACAGTGAGCTGAATGCAAGAGGCATTTTTGCATTTTTGAGGTCAGGCTTAATATTAGCAGAATCTCAAATACCGGGTGCTTTTTTTTATTACTTAAATGATTTTATTTTTTTTTTAACTCTTCACCAAATATCAAAACCAAGATGTGACATGAAACAATAAAATCTACATTAAAAAAGTATATTTTTTGCTGGATCGGAATAGCTAAAGTATATTGAATCTTCCAAGCATCTGTCGTCTGTTATACCCCCAGGAGCGATTCGTTCAGTTTTGTGAGGCAGAATCCTCGCAATGGCATGGTGGATTTAAGTTTGCAGAATTCATCTGAGGAATGTACAATACAGATTATTTCGGTGTATATGGGACAGGCGCATTCCGCCAGTCAAAATGACATCTAGGAACACTGTTCACCCAGCTGATCCTGAGTTTTGAAAAATGCCTACCGGTGTGGCAAAGGAAATCGGATTTTAAGATGCATCAACCTGTGTTGCCAAGAGCTTAATTGCAGTGCTTGTAACAGAAGGGTGTCAAACTGCAGCCCTGAAGGGCTAAAAACCAGTTCGGGTTTCAGGTACCCCCCCCCTAATGAATATGCATGAGCTATATTTGCATGGGATGGGGGCTGTGCATGTAAATATCTTCCACAAATACCGTGTTTCCCCGAAAATAAGATAGTGTCTTATATTAATTTTGGGTCCATAAAATGGGCTTTTTTTCAGGGGATGTCTTATTTTTTTTTTTCATGTACAACAATCATCTCTCCCTGCCTCTTCCCCACCCTAATTCTTCCTCTATTCTTCCCCCCCACCCCCCTCTTCCCCCCCCGTGCAGCATCTTTCCTTCCTTCTCACCCATCTCCTTGTGCAGCATCTTTCTATCCCTCCCTGCCATCCACCCTGTGCAGCAGAACCCCACCGACCCTCTCACCGTGAGACTGGTATACCTACGCTCTCCAAAAACAGCGGCGGTGGCAACGCTCGGTGTTGCGGCAGAGGGAAGGCTCCAGCGGGGAAGGCCATGAAGCAGCCTGTTCAGAGTGCTGCCACCGCTGCTGCTTTACATAGAAACATAGAAACAGACGGCAGATAAGGGCCACGGCCCATCAAGTCTGCCCACTCTAATGACCCTCCCTATTTATCTTTGCGGATAGATCCCACATGTCTATCCCATCTGGCCTTAAAATCTGGCACGCTGCTGGCCTCAATAACCTGGAGTGGAAGACTATTCTAGCGATCAACTACCCTTTCAGTGAAGAAGAACTTCCTAGTGTCACCATGCAGTTTCCCGCCCCTGATTTTCCACGGATACCCCCTTGTTGTCGCGGGACCCTTGAAAAAGGAGGCCTCGGAGTGGAGGTATGTCAGATCTTACCATGGTGGGGGAGGTTGCTGAATCAACAAGTCTGATTTTTTTCGGCGAATCGGGCAGGGATAGAGTCAGGGAGTGTTGTGGACATTAAGGGGGGCCTTTGGGGGGTTGATCTTAACTTGGGCTTATTTTTGGGAGAGGGCTTATATTAGGAGCATCTTTAAAAATCATGCTAGGGCTTATTTTCGGGATGGGTCTTATTTTCAGGGAAACAGGGTATTTAGTAGGTATAGCATGAAAGCCTGGCTTGTTTCCAGCCATCCAGAACTGTAGTTTGACATCCCTGCAGATAACATTACCGAAAGTCCACGGTGTATCTCAGTTAAGAATGGTCCATTACCAAGAAAATAAACAGCGAAGTGAGGGTTTGTCATTTTCTCAGAGCATGCATGCTGCATGAGGTGACATGCAAAACTTTCAACTGGCATTAGTATAGGTATTGTTTCACATATTGCAGGGCACATTTGAAGTCCCGGAGGATTGGAAGATAGCCAATGTCACGCCCATCTTTAAAAAGGGATCAAGAGGTGACCCGGGAAACTACAGACCAGTGAGTTTGACCTCGGTTCCGGGGAAACTGGCAGAAGCACTGATTAAAGAACACATCGATGAACATCTGGAAAGAAACGAACTTTTGAAAACAACCCAACATGGTTTCTGCAGGGGGAGATCGTGCCTAACGAACTTATTGCACTTCTCCGAAGGAATTAACAAACGGATGGACAGAGGAGACCCCATAGACATCATATACCTTGATTTCCAAAAAGCCTTTGACAAGGTGCCTCACGAACGTCTACTCCGGAAACTGAAGAACCATGGAGTGGACGGAGACGTACATAGATGGATCAGAAACTGGTTGGCGGGTAGGAAACAGAGGGTAGGGGTGAAAGGCCACTACTCGGACTGGATGAGGGTCACGAGTGGTGTTCCGCAGGGCTCAGTGCTCGGGCTGCTGCTATTTAATATATTCATAAATGATCTAGAAACAGGCACGAAGTGTGAGATAATAAAATTTGCGGACGATACAAAACTATTTAGTGGAGCTGGGACTAAAGAGGAATGTGAAGAATTGCAAAGGGACTTGAACAAATTGGGGGAATGGGCGGCAAGATGGCAGATGAAGTTCATCGTTGAGAAATGTAAAGTATTGCATGTTGGAAACAGAAACCCGAGGTACAACTATACGATGGGAGGGATATTATTGAATGAGAGTAACCAAGAAAGGGACTTGGGGGTAATGGTGGACATGACAATGAAGCCGACGGCACAGTGCGCAACAGCCGCTAAGAAAGCAAATAGAATGCTAGGCATAATCAAGAAGGGTATTACAATAAGGACAAAAGAAGTTATCCTGCCATTGTATCGGGCGATGGTGCGCCCGCATCTGGAATACTGCGTCCAATATTGGTCTCCGTACCTTAGGAAGGATATGGTGTTACTCGAGAGGGTTCAGAGGAGAGCGACATGCTTGATAAAAGGGATGGAAAACCTCTCATACGCTGAGAGATTGGAGAAACTGGGTCTCTTTTCCCTGGAGAAGAGGAGACTTAGAGGGGATATGATAGAGACTTATAAGATCATGAAGGGCATAGAGAGAGTAGAGAAGGACAGATTCTTCAAACTTTCGAAAAATAAAAGAACAAGAGGACACTTGGAAAAGTTGAAAGGGGACAGATTTAAAACGAATGCTAGGAAGTTCTTCTTTACCCAACGAGTGGTGAACACCTGGAATGCGCTTCCAGAGGGCGTAATAGGGCAGAGTACAGTACAGGGGTTTAAGAAAGGATTGGACAATTTCCTGCTGGAAAAGGGGATAGAAGGGTATAGATAGAGGATTACTGCACAGGTCCTGGACCTGTTGGGCCACCGCGTGTGCGGACTGCTGGGCACGATGGACCTCTGGTCTGACCCAGCAGAGGCATTGCTTATGTTTATGTTCTTATAAGTCCTCTGTTAAATCCAAGGTAATCTCCCAGGGATCCAGAGCTCGATTCACAGAAGGATTGGATTCACGCATGGCTGATCACAATGGGTAGGATTACCAGCCATCTGGATTTCCCCGGATAAGTCCTCCTTTTTGAGAGCATGTCTGGGGGGGGGGTCAGGTCAAAAGCGCGCCGGGACAAAGGCGCGCCCAGACAATTGAGCGCAGCGCGGAGGTGCGCGCCGCTCAAAATTACTCTTTTTAGAGCTCCGATGGGGGGTATGGGGGGGAACCCCCCCATTTTACTTAATAGACATCGTGCCGCATTGTGGGGGTGTTGTGGGGGGCTTGGGGGGTTGTAACCCCCCACATTTTACTGAAAACTTCACTTTTTCCCTGTTTTTAGGGAAAAAGTTAAGTTTACAGTAAAATGTGGAGGGTTACAACCCCCCAAACCCCCCATAACGCCGGCGCGATGTCTATTAAGTAAAGTGGGGGGGGTTCCCCAACAAAACCCCCCGTCGGAGCCCCTAAAAACAGTAATTTTGAGCGGCGCGCACCTCCGCACTGCGCTCAATTGTTCGGGCGCGCCTTTGTCTTTCGCGCCGTTGTCTATGAACCGTCCGGGGGTCTGGACGGCTTTTCAAAACCCGGAACTTTGCCTGGGTTTTGAAAATCTTCCCTCATAATCGCGTCGGGAAGGAGCATCCAAGCACGTGCGGACGCAACACGGAGATGTCAAGTGTGCGTGATGTCACTGTGTCACGTTCGTGCTATTTGGGGGCGGGGCTGGGGGGCGGAATGGGGCGTAACACAGGCAGAATGGAGCGGGCCTGGGGGCGTGGCCCTGGGTTTCTGATTTTCCTTCAGAAACTGCAAAGAATGAAGACAGAACTTCATCTTTAATCTTATTCCAGGGCTTCTAACAGGACTTCTCAACTAGTCCGCTTTCAGAATGACCGTAACGAATATGCCCGAGAGAAATCTGCCCACACTACATCTCCATCCCATGCAGATTTATTTTATAGGAAGGGGGAGGGGCATTCACAGTATGATGTCTAAGTTCAATTTCAGACGTTTTTACCGTAAACAACGTAAGTCTAGCTCACAGCCATAATCGAATCAGAAAAATATCTAAATTTCTGGTTCGATTATTGCTTTGAGTTAGATGTATTCCTGCTCAGCCCAGCCACCTGTAAGTAACATTTTTTTTTTTTGGGGGGGGGGGGGAAAAAGTCCTTCGGAAAAACATAGAAAAAAAGCCATAGGGACGTCTGTCTGGCAGCATTCCTAGTAAACTGGCTACACAGACATAGGGTCAGGAAGGACACCTACCTCCACATAACTTCGGGATGCCGTTTGGAGAATTTGGGCCACTGGGTTAGACCAATGATCCATCTAGCCCAGTCTCCTGTTTTCAATAGTGGCCAATACAAGTCGCAAGTACCTGGCAGAAAACCAAATACCATATATACTCGAATATAAACCAACCTGAATATAAACTGTGGAAAAAAGGTTGACTCACATATAAAGCAGGGGGGGAGGTTAATATTCAAGTTCCCTGCCCTACCCAACTCTGCACTCAGCCCCCTCCTTCCCTGCCCTGCCAGGCTCTGCACCCTATTTCCCCTCCTTCATTATCAGGCTGTACACCCTGACCCCCTCCCTGCCCTGGAGGCTCTGAACTCTGTCTCCCTCCCTCCTTGCCCTGTGCCCTGTACCCTCTCCCTCCCTCCCAATGCCTTGCAGGCCTCCACCAGGCCTGCTGTAAGAATTGGGGGTCCAGCAGTGAGCTGGGTCAGGAGGGATCCCTCCCGCCTCCTTTCCCAACTGACTGTTACAACTTTTATCTTCTTCCCACCTCCCCTGGGTGCCTTTAAACTCCCCGGTGGTCCAGTGTTGAACCGGAGAGGGAACAGTCTTCCCGTGCTCCTGCCCATGAATGGCTGTGATGAGTTTTTGCAGTTTTTAAAGGTATGCAGGGGAGGCAGGAGGGAGATAAAAGTTGTAACAGTCGACCGGGACAGGAGGCAGGTGGGAACCCACCAGGTCTTACAGCAGGCCCGGCGGAGGCCTGAACATAAGCCGAGACCTCCATTTTTTGGCTATTTTTATGGCCCCAAAATCTTGGCTTATATTCGAGCATATACAGTAGTAGAAACGTTCCATGTTACCAATCCCAGGGCAAGATTAGTTTTCATAATAATGACTTTTATTTTTATTTTTTTTATAAATCTTTATTCATTTTAAACATACACAAAGGGCTCCTTTTATTAAGCTGCACTAGCAGTTTTAGGGCGTGCTAGACGCTACCGCCACCATTGAGCTGGCATCAGTTCTTGGCACATAGCGCGGGGTTAGTGTGCACGGCAATGTAGCACACACTAAAAATGCTAGCATACCTTAATTAAAGAAGCCCCAAGTGCGAACATAAATAAAACAATTCGCCCCAAATAACAGCACTTTTACTAACAATTAATTATATAGACATCCATGTAAACTATTCTGTGCTCTCCTGGGAGAATCAATAAATAAATAGTGTGAAAAGCTTCAGCCTCTAATAACCAGAGCTGCTATTGTGATGTCATAATGCCTCCTTCCACCAATGCCTAAGAGCCAACCTCATCAGTGATGTCACAATGGCTGGATTGTCCTATACTCAGCTCACTTTTGCTACACTTCGATTTCTAGAGTGGCGCAGTGGTTAAAGATACAGCCTCAGCACCCTGAGGTTGTGGGTTCAAACCCACGCTGCTCCTTGTGACCCTGGGCAAGTCACTTAATCCCCCCATTGCCCCAGGTACATTAGATAGATTGTGAGCCCACCGGAACATACAGGGAAATATGCTTGAGTACCTGAATAAATTCATGTAAACCATTCTGAGCTCCACTGGGACAACAGTATAGAAAAATGAATGAGTGAAAAGATTCAGTCCCTGATAATCAGAGCTGATATTGTGATATCATAATGCCTCATTCCACCAATAAGAACCAACCTCATCAGTGATGTCACAATGGTTGGATTGTCCTACACTTGGATCACTTTTACTACATTTTGATTTCTAGAATGGCGCAGTGATTAAAGCTACAGCATCAGCACCCTGAGGTTGTGGGTTCAAACCCATACTGTTCCTTGTGACCCTGAGCAAGTCACTTAATCCCACTTTGCTCCAGGACAGACAGGGAAAAATACTTGAGTACCTGAATAAATTTATGTAAACCGTTCTGAGCTCCCCTGGGAGAACAGTATAGAAAATTGAATAAATAAAAAAAAAATTATTGGGTCACTTCAAATGATTATTGGGTCACTGGGACAGGTTTGGGAAGCTGGCGGATTGTGGATTGCGTTTCTTGGTTCAAATTCATACTGATACCTAAGAACATAAGACCATAAGCATCGCCTCTGCTGAGTCAGACCATAGGTCCATCATGCCCAGCAGTCCGCTCCCGCGGCAGGCCCCCCAGGTCAATGACCTGTAAGTGATTTATTACTCTAAATCACTTGTACTGTATAGTACCCCTCTAATTGTACCCTTCAATCCCCTTTTCCTTCAGGAACTTGTCCAGTCCCATTTTGAAACCCAAAATCGTACTCTGTTCTACTATGTGCATTCCAGGTATCTACCACCCTCTGAGTGAAGAAAGTCCTGGCATTTGTTCTGAATCTGTCCCCCTTCAATTTTTCCGAATTCCCTCTAGTTTTTGTTGCCCCCGCCAGTCTGAAGAATCTGTCCCTCTCTACCTTCTCTATATCCTTCATGATCTTGTAAGTTTCTATCATATCCCCTCTAAGTCTCCGCTTTTCCAGGGAGAAGAGCCTCAGCTTCTCCAATCTCTCAGCATACGAAAGGTTCTCCATGCCCTTTATCATTTTTGTTGCTCTTCGCTGGACCCTCTCCAGTATCGCTATATCCTTCTTAAAGTACGGCGACCAGTATTGAACGCAGTACTCCAGATGCGGTCGTACCATCACCCTATGCAGCGGGAGGATAACTTCCTTGCTTCTGGTAGCGATACCTTTCTTGATAATGCCCAACATTCTGTTCGCCTTTATCGAGGCCACGGCGCCCGGTTTCATTGTTCTATCCACCATAACCCCCAAGTCTCTTTCTACATACTGTATTTACACTTGGAGCTAACTGTATTTTGGCTTGACTACTAGTAAATCAGAGAACTGGTGAACTTCAGGCTTCATAGATTTTATGACTAGTTGCCTTAGCCAGCTGTCATACCTCTAATTTGTTAATAAACTTGGCCCCTTGAAAAATTTCTCAGTGGTCAATGGATTCAATGAAGAAAAAGATTTAATACTGTTAGAATTATCCAAATGATAATAGCTGTTTGCTCGTATGATACATGCTCACAGATTCTAATGTATAATATTTCTTAATGATGGTAAATAGTCAATAGCTCTTTGGATTACAGTCGTAGAGAAATTGTTTTGTGCTGAACTATTAATTATACCTGATGTGGGTTTATTGCATGTTCAAGTTCAATTTATTTGATATACCGCAAATATAAAACCAAGGTTAAAATCTCATCGGTTTACAGTAAAAGTATATGTATGTAAAAATTTAAAAAAGGGAGGAGGGACAAAGGCTGAAGTGTCAGTTGAAGGGAAAAAAAACCTTGCGGGATAATACAGAAAGCCACACGATAGAGCTGTGTGACGTTGGCGGTGCTCTCCAACTTAGGGCCTCCTTTTACGAAGCCATGCTAGGGCCTTGACCCGCGGAATAGCGCATGCTAATTTGCCACGTGTGCTAGCCGCTACCGCCTCCTTTTGAGCGGGCGGTAGATTTTTGGCCAGCGCGTGCTATAGTGCGTGCTAATCCGTTGCTTGCGCTAAAATGGTTGGCGCACCTTCATAGAAAGAAGCCCTATGGTGGTGATTTTCATGGCATTAATTTACTAAGGGCTCCTTTTACGAAGCTGCGCTAGCGTTTTTAGCGCACGCAGGATATTACCGCACGCTACGGTAATCGAATTAGCACGGGCTAAATGCTAATGCGTCCATAGACTAACATGCACGCGTTAGCGTTTAGCGTGCACTAAATCGATTAGCGCGTGCTAATCGGTTAGCGCACCTTAGTGAAAGAGGGCCTAACTATTAGTAACTCCATTCGGGATATAGAATTATTTTCTGCCTACTCCTTTTTGCCTTAATAATTTAAATGGTTTCTATTTTTTCAAAACCACCTAATCAATTTCTTCTGTTTCACTTTGTGTCCTTGTTCAACATGTTCAGTTTTGGGTCATTCATAAAACTACTGAAAACTCATTTACAGTTCAGCCTTGGTTTTCGAGCATAATTCGTTCCAGAAGCATGCTTGTGATCCAAAGCGCTCGTATATCAAAGCGAATTTCCCCATAGGAAATAATGGAAACTCAGATGATTCGTTCAACAAACAAAAAACCTTAATACAAAATACTATACGTACTTCTATTGCAAGACTTCTCTCATTTAGAACAGTCGCTACACTCCCGCAGCGTCAGAGAGAGAAGAACCATCGTCTCAGTTGTGATGTGTGTATACTGTGTGTACTCGTATTGCACGACTTTGCTTGTTTAGAACAGTCGCTACACTCCCGCAGCGTCAGAGAGAGAAGAACCATCGGCTCAGTTGTGATGTGTGTATACTGTGTGTACTCGTATTGCACGACTTTGCTTGTTTAGAACAGTCGCTACACTCCCGCAGCGTCAGAGAGAGAAGAACCATCGGCTCAGTTGTGATGTATGTATACTGTGTGTACTCGTATTGCACGACTTTGCTTGTTTAGAACAGTCGCTACACTCCCGCAGCGTCAGAGAGAGAAGAACCATCGGCTCAGTTGTGATGTGTGTATACTGTGTGTACTCGTATTGCACGACTTTGCTTGTTTAGAACAGTCGCTACACTCCCGCAGCGTCAGAGAGAGAAGAACCATCGGCTCAGTTGTGATGTGTGTATACTGTGTGTACTCGTATTGCACGACTTTGCTTGTTTAGAACAATCGCTACACTCCCGCAGCGTCAGAGAGAGAAGAACCATCGGCTCAGTTGTGATGTGTGTATACTGTGTGTACTCGTATTGCACGACTTTGCTTGTTTAGAACAGTCGCTACACTCCCGCAGCGTCAGAGAGAGAAGAACCATCGGCTCAGTTGTGATGTGTGTATACTGTGTGTACTCGTATTGCACGACTTTGCTTGTTTAGAACAGTCGCTACACTCCCGCAGCGTCAGAGAGAGAAGAACCATCGGCTCAGTTGTGATGTGTGTATACTGTGTGTACTCGTATTGCACGATTTTGCTTGTTTAGAACAGTCGCTACACTCCCGCAGCGTCAGAGAGAGAGAAGAACCATCAGCTCATTGTGATGTGTGTATACTGTGTGTACTCGTATTGCACGATTTTGCTTGTTTAGAACAGTCGCTACACTCCCGCAGCGTCAGAGAGAGAAGAACTATTGGCTCAGTTGTGATGTGTGTATACTGTGTGTACTCGTATTGCCGACTTTGCTTGTTTAGAACAGTCGCTACACTCCCGCAGCGTCAGAGAGAGAAGAACCATCGGCTCAGTTGTGATGTGTGTATACTGTGTGTACTCGTATTGCACGACTTTGCTTGTTTAGAACAGTCGCTACACTCCCGCAGCGTCAGAGAGAGAAGAACCATCGGCTCAGTTGTGATGTGTGTATACTGTATGTACTCGTATTGCAAGACCTTGCTTGTATATCAAGTTAAAATTTAATAAAATGTTTTGCTTGTCTTGCAAACCAAGTTACTTGCAATCCAAGGTTTTATTGTATTTGTAAAAGCCTTCTATTAATAAGGATTTACTGCTTTGATGCACTTTCTTATGATCATTCTTCTTTTTAAATATATTTTTTACTTAGTTTGTATTTTAATATGTTTTTATTTGAATTTGTTGGGTTTTTTTTAGGTCTGACATGTTAGAAATGTTTTAAATAAATAAACATCTAAATATCCGTATATCGTTTTCCTGGTATCCTCCTTGGTATATCGCGTTGATTAGTTGTTTTAATTCAGCTCTACACCAGCTTGTGTTTCTCTCACGGCGTCATCAGAGCTACACTAAGGCCCTCTTTTACAAAGGTGCGCTAAGCATTTTAGTGCTCGTTTAGCGCGCGCTAAATCAACGGGTGCGCTAACCGCAAACGCGTCCTTAGGATAACATGCACACGTTAGCGTTTATCCTGTGATTAGCGCATGCTAATATTTACCGCGTGCTAAAAAGCATAGCGCGCCTTTGTAAAAGAGGGGGCAAGGGCTGCTTAAGAAGCAAACTGTGCTCCTTCTCTTCTCATATACATATCGGCCTATGGTGTGCGCTAAATGCTAAGACACCCATTATATTCTTATGGGCATCTTAACATTTAGCACGTGCTAAATAGGTTAGCATGTGCTAAATCAGTTAGCGCTCCTTGATAGATTCCCCCCTCCCCCATTAGTGCCCTCTAGTAGTCGTACGCCGCTGTACTGGGCCATGGTGCGACCCCCCCCCACTTGGAATATTGTGTCCACCATTGGTCACCGTACTTGAATACGGCCACGGTACTACTCGAAAGGGTCCAGAGAAGAGCGACTACAATGGTTAAGGGGCTGGAGGAGTTGTCGTACAGCGAGAGATTGGAGAAACTGGGCCTCTTCTCCCTTGAAAAGAGGAGACTGAGAGGGGACATGATCGAAACATTCAAGATAATGAAGGGAATAGACTTAGTAGATAAAGACAGGTTGTTCACCCTCTCCAAGGTAGAGAGAACGAGAGGGCACTCTCTAAAGTTAAAAGGGGATAGATTCCGTGCAAACGTAAGGAAGTTCTTCTTCACCCAGAGAGTGGTGGAGGCCTGGAACGTTCTTCCGGAGTCTGTCTTAGGGGAAAACACCCTCCAGGGATTCAAGACAAAGTTAGACGAGTTCCTGCTAAACCAGAATGTACGCAGGTAGGGCTGGTCTCGGTTGGGGCACTGGTCTTCGACCTAGGGGCTGCCGCGGGAGCAGACTGGTGGGCATGATGGACCCCTGGTCTGACCCAGCAGCGGCAATTCTCCTGCTGTTATGTACTTATGAGCACAGAAATAATTTTATAAGAGGCATGTTTTATGTGAATGCTGGCACACAAAAATTCCTTTTTAAAATTAGCCCCATGCAATACAGTAGATTGAATCCTCTCAATGTGACTGAGTGAGACTCTCTCATGGAGAGCTCTTGATACATTCCACTTCAGTGTATGAGGAGAACACACAATTAATTATTTCTAAAGTGGATCCAATATATGAAACAATACAAGTATCTGATTCAATGAATATAGAATGCCTACCTTTGCCTCTACAGTCGGGGGGCAGAAGCAGTAGCTTTGGGACCCACAGAAAAATCAATATCAACAGAAGTTCTCATATCTGTTGATAAGTGTTTACCGTGGAGCTAATTTGCATCCGGAAGACTCCAGGCAATTCTGTTAGCTAGTACATCCATGTGACATCTATTGTAGGTATTCATATACCACCTATCAAAGTTATCTAATTGGTTTATTTATTTATTTAGATTTTTATCCCGTTCTCCCAGTAGCTCAGAACGGTCTACAGATAAACATACACAATGGAGAGTAATTAGACAAATAACATGTTCTATAGGTTAAATGTTTGGACATACAGGACTGCGAAGTAGTTAAATACAGGGAGTATACAGTAAATTAAGAGAAGAGTTTAAGTATATGTAGTTTAGTTTAGTACAAGTTAGTTGAGTTTCGGTACAATTTATCCGAGTACAGACTAAGAGAGGACTGTACTGAAATTTAGGGAGAAGTTGGACATCCAAGCTTTCATGTCAGATAGGCATTGTTGTAGGTTAGCAATTTGGGACGATCGGTTCTCGCCTAGTGGGAGGAGCAGCTGGATGTCATCTGCATAAGAGTGGATTTTAATGTTATATTTCTGTGCTATATCAATGACAGGCCTGATGTAGAGGTTGAATAGGAGGGGGGATAGAAGGGCGCCTTGAGGAACACCATATTTGATAGGCTTGGGGTGAGATTTATGTGTCCCTAGTAGGACCAATAAATACCAATCAGGTATTTATTCAGTTTTCTATACCGTTCTCCCAGAGGGAGCTCAGAACAGTTTACATGTTTATATTCAGGTACTCAAGCATTTTCCCTGTCTGTACTGGTGGGCTCACAATCTATTTATTGTACCTGGTGCAATGGGGGAATTAAGTGACTTGCCCAGGAGCAGCGTGGATTTGAACCCACAACCTCAGGGTGCTGAGGCTGTAGCTTTAACCACTGCGCCACTCTAGAAATCAAAATGTGGTAAAAGTGAGCCAAGTAAAGGACAATCCAGCCATTGTGACATCACTGATGAGGTTGGCTCTTAGGCACTGGTGGAAGGAGGCATTATGACATCACAATAGCAGCTCTGGTTATTAGAGGCTGAAGCTTTTCACACTATTTAATTATTCAATGTCTATACTGTTCTCCCAGGGGAGCTCAGAATGGATTACATGAATTTATTCAGGTACTCAAGCATTTTTCCCCTGTCTGTCCTGGTGGACTCGGAACCTATCTAATGTACCTGGGGCGATGGGGGGATTAAGTGACTTGCCCAGGGTGACAAGGAATAGTGCAGGATTTGAACCTATAACCTCATGGTAATAACCATTAGGCCACTCCTTCTTTCCATGCAATTAATGATTATTTATGTAGAAAGAAGAATTGAAATAAGCCATGAGAAACCAATCAGTCACTATTTGGAATGAGCTCATATCACTAGAAAAAGTTATTTGTATGCTGCAGTACCTTAGGAGTTCTATGCAGTTCACAAAAGAAAATTGAAATGGTGACAATAAAAATCAAATCGTGCACTCAGTCCTTGTTGCTCTGCCCCCCTTACCGTCGATCATGAAACAATGCCAATACTCAGGTGTTCGTCAACCAGTGTGGAATTTTATTCTGGCCGCAGCCATAACTGAACAATACGATAAAGCATGAATCATAATCAACTGTACATCAAAACTGAACATATGAACCATGACATACCACTGTCTGTACACATCACGTGTTAGTAGCATGCAACATATACCCATCACATGATCCGGTGCACAGCATAGGCCTCTCCATTAACTCACATTATGGGGTGCCGTACAAGCTTCCCCACTGCTCACTTGACCCAGCCCGTTCAAGGATGGGTCCTTTCATCGGCGGTACTTTGCTGTGAAACCATGGCCTGGCCTCCCCGCCGTCCAAGCAAGGAGATGTGCCCCTTTCTTTTTTTTTTTTTTTTTTTTTTAATTCTTTATTTATCATTTTAAATTTTTTAACAAAATCTAAACATTTTGTAAAGAAAGATTGTCTAATCGTTCATAATAATAGAAGAAATTAATTTTGATAATACTAAAAATCTCTAAATCTAACAATCTCAAGTCCTCAAATATTGATCCAAGAATTTATGAGTGAACTTTAAGGAAATCCATTAATAAACCTATACAAGAAAAAGGTATCTAGTGACTGGTTTAAGGAGCTTATTCTATTTATCGAGTCCATTAGTTGTTACTATTACATTGTTGTTGTCGTTCTTCCTTCTTTCTCCAAACGTTTCTGCGTCAAGAAAGGTGTAAGTTGAGCCGGTTCAAAAAACACATATTTATTATCTCGATACCTTATAATACATTTACATGGGAAGCGTAGAAAGAAAATACCACCCAGCTGTGCAACTCCTGCTTTCATCAAAAGGAATTGACGTCTACGTCTCTGGGTTTCTCTACTAACATCTGGAAATATTTGAATTTTCAAGCCCAAAAATTCCTTATTTTTGTTCTTAAAGAACATTTTTAGTATCCAATCCTTATCTGGCAGCAACGCCACAGATAGTAAAAGAGTTGCTGGTTTAGCCAAATCTTTATCTGATACTTCCAAAATTGCTGTCAAATCTTGTTGAAGATCTTGTACGTGCCCCTTTCTTAACCATTGTGAAGGTGTCTCCGTGACTCCTATGCTGTGCTTACCCAGCAACCTGGCTGCGACAGTAGTCGAGGGTGGGCGGGAGGGATGTCGCGTCCGCCTCCTCCGCTCGCCGATTGGAAAAGGGGGGCGACCTCCCTTCCGCCCCGGCTAAGCTCTCTCCAGTTCCTTGCCCCTACTCTTCCCTGATTGGCCTTCTTCGTTGGACCTCCCCTATCCCTATCTCGGCCCTCTCTGCTCTAGCCCTTCCTCTCACCCCCCCCCACCCCCCTCGAGCAACGGCTTCGGCCGATTTGGCCGCGCTCCTTCCTAACGGGATTGGAGCTTGTTCTAAATGACCTATGAATTACAAATCTGGCTGGGTAAAACTGCTAGAATCGCTTTAGTATCTCTACAAAAACCAATTGTGGAGGGAGGGGTAAATTTCCCAAACTTCTATAGGTATCATCAGGCCTATATTCTGCATCAGGGTATGTATTGGATCCTGCCCAAGCTCAAGGAACATCTTCCAGATTGGCTATATTTGGAATGGAAAATTATGTACCCAACGTGACTGTCTCATGTATTGGATAGTAGGTTACCTAGTTATGCTAAGGACATTAATATTATTTTGGATACTTGGAAGACCTTGAGATGTATTAATAAGTTAACTGAAATTCCTATAGAACAATCCATGTGTCAGTCCTTATGGCTGAACTCCAAGATTCAAATTTGCGGGTCTAAAATTGCCTGGAAGGAGTGGATGCAGGCAGGTATACGAACATTAGATGATGTTATATTAAACTAGCTGATGGCCCGGCGTTGCACGGGTATTTAATTATAGCAATAACACTGTAAATGGATTCAAATAAAGATACTTTATAGTGGTGAATGAAAATATTTTTTTACTTTATAAAAAGTACAATATTCAAATTATAATGTGAAATATTTGACAAAATGAATACAATACAACTAACACAAAACTTGATTATAAACAACATTTTTAGTTTCACCTCCAGGAGCAAGAACATATACATTATTGGGTGAACCCACCCTTCCCACGAGTGCAGGTGGGCCGCGAGACCCCCAGAACATATCACCCCAGGTAGTGAGGGATCTGCATACCAAGTTTCGTTCAAATCGGTCCCACAGCTTTTTACATTTTTTCCATTGACTTGAATGGGTGAAATCTGATTTTCTGTTTGTAGCTCCGCCCACGTGTGCAGGTGGGCCGCGAGACCCCCAGAACATATCACCCCCGGTAGTGAGGGATCTGCATACCAATTTTCGTTCAAATCGGACCCACAGCTTTTTACATTTTTTCCATTGACTTGAATGGGTGAAATCTGATTTTCTGTTTGTAGCTCCGCCCATGTGTGCAGGTGGGCCGCGAGACCCCAAGAACATATCACCCCAGGTAGTGAGGGATCTGCTTACCAAGTTTCGTTCAAATCGGTCAAGCCATTTTTGCGTGATCGCGGCACATACATACATACATCCGATTTTATATATATAGATGGAAAATTGCTTGATTTTTCACAGTTGCAACAATCTTATGGTATTTCAAAATCTCAATTTTATAAATGGTTGCAGCTGAAGCAGGCCATTCAGAAAGAGTTCCCTGATTGGCAAAAGTTAAAAAATCACTACAGCTTCCTCTGTTTCCTGACAGATTTGCTAGGGCATCAGGCCGCCAGGTGGTATAAATTAATATCTGAACTTCTGAATAAGAAACCCCAAAACACTCTCAGAGACATTTGGAGCACTGAGATTAAGCAGTATATTTCTGCATCTCAATGGCCACGTATTTGGTCTTGGAGGATGAGATGTACAGCGTCAGCATCTATGAGACAAACATGGTTGGGGTTTTTTTTGTTACATCGTTCTTTTTGGACCCCGGTTAGGAAGAATAAGTTGGATAGTTCTAGGTCTAACAGATGCTGGCACTGTCATCTAGATATAGGAACGCTGGATCATTTACTGTTTTATTGGAAGTTGGTTTGGGCAGGGCCGGATTTTCCTATAGGCTAACTAGGCTTCAGCCTAGGGCCTCAAGATCAAGAGGGGCCTACATTCAAATTGTTAGCAAAATTAAAATTACACTATTCTAAAAGCAGTGAACACTAAAACACTGAACCGAAAATAAGGAGAAATTCTACGCTTCGGGATCGGAACCGGCTCCGGCCGCAACGGGGCGCCGACTCGGCTTCTCCCTTTCTTTTTCTCGCCCTGGGAGGAGGATCGGGGAGGGAAAGACGTCAGTCTGGAAGCAGCTGGGCAAAGCTGGAGAGAGGCAAAACTTGGATCCGTCAGGACAGGGGGCGGCCCAGACTGGCATGGGGGGGATGGGGGGTTTCAGTGGAAGGGGGATGGGAGGCAGGCAGGCTGGCATCGGAGAGGGGGAGAGGGGGTGAGGTGAGGAAGGACCCACTGGGGGCACTATGGACATAGGAAGGGGCAATGTTGTGTGTTATGTTTGATTAGTTATTGTTACAAGTACTATATATGGTGCTGAGAATAAATGTCCAAATAAGTGTTCTCGACTTTTTTTTATTTGTTATCCGTGTCACATTTTTTATAAAGGTTAGTACCAATAACAACATGTTTCATTTAACATATTGATATATATCACAGTAATGATGTATTTTATTATCTCTCATGTAATTTACAAACTTAAAAATAGGAGGTGAAAGGGCCTCATAAGTGGAATAGCCTAGGGCCTCTTTTCATCTAAATCCGGCCCTGGGTTTGGGGACATATTAATAATATTTTGGAGTCTGCGATCCCTCTGACCTATGAGGTAGTGGTTTGCGGAACTGTGAGGCATGTTAAGCCCTCGTTGGATAGATATATGTATGGCCGTTTGGTGGAGGATGGGCAGGGGAGGGCTTCAATGGCTGGGAGGGTGTAGATGGGCTGGAGTAAGTCTTAACAGAGATTTCGGCAGTTGGAACCCAAGCACAGTAACGGGTAAAGCTTTGGATTCTTGCCCAGAAATAGCTAAGAAGAAAAAATTTAAAAAAAAAAAAAAATTTAAATTGAATCAGGTAGGGCAGACTGGATGGACCATCCGGGTCTTTATCTGCCGTCATCTACTATGTTACTATGTAAGGCCGACTCTTCTTAATTATGACGGGTGCAGCTATGCAGTTGATCACGCGTAACTGGAAAAATTGGGACCGTCTTAATTTCACATTCTGGTGGGCAAATATATGTTTAAGTTTAAGTTTATTATTAAGTTTAAGTTTAAGTTTATTAGGATTTTTTATATACCGCCTATCAAGGTTTTCTAAGCGGGTTTACAATCAGATACTCAAGCATTTTCCCTGTGTGTTTAGTGTGTAAATATGAAAAAAAAAAAAATAAATGCGGATTTGTCAGGAAACACAAAAATAGTCAAATTAGTGTGGGGTCCATTGGTGTCTTTTGTAGAATTGTCATTTTATGTTAGTATTTGCACATCCAAGGGTGGGAGGGTGGGTATATGTTTATATGATTCCTTGTTTTTTTCTTTGATGGTTGGGAAGGGAGGGGGGTATTTTGGGGTATTGATAAACTGTTTCTGAATGTTTATAAGTGCTTAATTGTATAGTTATGACATGTATGTTATGATGCACTTTTTGTAAGATATGAAAATTTAGTAAAGATATATATATAAAACAAACTTCTTAAATAAGTAGATTTTCAATAATTCCCTGAACAGGTAAGAGACAGAGCTAACTAACAGATTTACAAACACTTTATCACAAGAAGCTGCCTGAAAAGACAGGAATCATTGAAATAGCTCTTATATAAATAACCCTTTACTGATTGAAAAGCAAACAAATTACAATTACGTCTTGGGCGTTGTGAATTAATGAATAAAAAAAATGATCCTCAAGACTTTATTGCATATTCGACCAAACTTAAATCTGACTCTGACTTCGACTGCTATCTAGGTGCGCAGTCTCGGAGTGACTCTGGATAGCCACCTGTCCCTCTCCGCCTACATCACGCAGGTGGTCTCCACTTCCTTCTACTATCTGCAC
Organism: Geotrypetes seraphini; assembly: GCF_902459505.1. Classification (NCBI taxonomy): domain Eukaryota; kingdom Metazoa; phylum Chordata; class Amphibia; order Gymnophiona; family Dermophiidae; genus Geotrypetes; species Geotrypetes seraphini. The sequence goes on from NC_047085.1 coordinate 19,917,229, forward strand.
CAGCTACAAAGGATCAAACCCTACCACTCTAAACTAGACCTAGCTCAGCTCATCTTTGCCCGTAGATTACTGCAACTCACTATTTAATGGAATAACCACAAAAGAACCCAAACGCCTCCAGCGAGCCCAAAACTCAGCGATCCGCCTACTAGACGGCCTCAACGACCATGACCGCACCTCACCAGCACTCCAAGCAGAACACTGGCTACCTGTCAACATACGCTGCATATTCAAAGCTCACGAAAGATTCCACAACATAAACAAATTCTTCTCGTCAGTCTTCACCAGAGAGGACACATCCAATATCCCAGAACCCGAGGTGATTATAAACGGGGAACACGACGAAAAGCTGGTACAACTAGAGGTAAGCAAAGAGGATGTCCTCAGACAGATAGATAGACTGAAGAGCGACAAATCACCAGGCCCGGACGGCATCCACCCAAGGGTACTAAAAGAACTGAGAAACGAAATAGCAGAGACACTTCGCCAAATATGTAACCTCTCCCTAAAAACTGGGGAGATCCCAGAGGACTGGAAAATAGCAAATGTCACGCCCATATTTAAGAAGGGATCAAGGGGTGACCCGGGAAACTACAGGCCTGTGAGCTTGACCTCGGTTCCGGGAAAGATGATGGAAGCAATGGTAAAGGACACAATCTGCGAACACATAGAAAAAAATGGACAACTGAAGGCGAGCCAACATGGCTTCTGCAAGGGAAGGTCGTGCCTCACAAACTTGCTGTACTTCTTCGAGGGAATAAACAGCCAGATGGATAAGGGGGAATCCATAGACATCATTTACCTTGACTTCCAAAAAGCCTTCGACAAGGTACCTCACGAACGGCTACTAAAAAAGCTGTGGAACCACGGGGTGCAAGGGGATATCTACCGATGGATCAAACACTGGTTGGCAGGCAGGAAACAGAGGGTTGGAGTAAAGGGCAAATACTCAGACTGGCAATGGGTCACGAGCGGAGTTCCACAGGGGTCGGTGCTAGGACCTCTATTGTTCAATATATTTATTGATGATCTGGAGACGGGGACAAAATGTGAGGTTATCAAATTTGCTGATGACACCAAACTCTGCAGCAGGGTTAGGAACAAGGAAGACTGTGAAAACCTGCAAAGGGACCTAACGAGACTGGAAGACTGGGCAAATAAGTGGCAAATGAGTTTTAACGTAGAGAAATGCAAAGTCATGCATGTAGGGAAAAAGAACCCGATGTTCAGCTACAAAATGGGGGGAACACGGCTAGGGGTGAGTAACCTTGAAAGGGATCTGGGGGTGATGGTTGACACATCACTGAAACCATCGGCGCAATGTGCGACAGCCTCAAAGAAAGCAAACAGAATGCTGGGCATCATCAAAAAGGGTATCACAACCAGGACGAAGGAAGTCATCATGCCGCTGTATCGTGCAATGGTGCGCCCGCACCTGGAGTACTGTGTTCAATACTGGTCGCCGTACCTCAAAAAGGACATGGCGGTGCTCGAGGGAGTGCAGAGGAGGGCGACTAAACTGATAAAAGGTATGGAAAATTTCTCTTACGCTGACAGGTTAAAAACGCTGGGGCTATTCTCTCTGGAGAAGAGGAGACTTAGAGGGGACATGATAGAAACCTTCAAAATCCTAAAGGGCATAGAGAAGGTTGACAGGGACAGATTCTTCAGACTGTGGGGAGCCACAAGCACTAGGGGTCACTCGGAGAAATTGAAAGGGGACAGGTTTAAAACAAATGCTAGGAAGTTCTTTTTTACCCAGAGGGTGGTGGACACATGGAACAAGCTTCCAGAGGAGGTGATAAGCCAGAACTCTGTACAGGGGTTCAAGGAAGGTTTGGATAGGTTCCTGGAGGATAAGGGGATAGAGGGGTACAGATAGAACTTGAGGTAGGTTATAGAAGTGGTCAGTAACCTCTTCACAGGTTGCGGACTGATGGGCCGCCGCGGGAGCGGACCGCTGGGCAGGATGGACCTCTGGTCTGACCCAGTGGAGGCAACTTCTTATGTTCTTATGTTCTTAACCCCTACCTACATTACATTCAGGCTATACCAGTACACTAGAGAATGACACGGGGAAAAAACCTGTCCCCGTCACTGCCCCATCACCGGACCACCGTCCCCTTCACCGCCCCGTCCTCGCCATCCCCTTCACCGCTCTGTCCCCACCGTCCCCTTCATCTCCCCGTCCCCGCCATCCCCTTCACCGCTCCGTCCCCGCCATCCCCTTCAGCGCTCTGTCCCCACCGTCCCCTTCACTGCCCCGTCCTCGCCATCCCCTTCACCGCCCCGTCCCCGCCATCCCCTTCACCGCTCTGTCCCCACCGTCCCCTTCATCTCCCCATCCCCGCCATCCCCTTCACCGCTCCGTCCCCGCCATCCCCTTCACTGCTCTGTCCCCACCGTCCCCTTCATCTCCCCATCCCCGCCATCCCCTTCACCGCTCCGTCCCCGCCATCCCCTTCACCGCTCTGTCCCCACCGTCCCCTTCACTGCCCCGTCCTCGCCATCCCCTTCACCGCCCCGTCCCCGCCATCCCCTTCACCGCTCCGTCCCCGCCATCCCCTTCACCGCTCTGTCCCCACCGTCCCCTTCACTGCCCCGTCCTCGCCATCCCCTTCACCGCCCCGTCCCCGCCATCCCCTTCACCGCTCTGTCCCCACCGTCCCCTTCATCTCCCCGTCCCCGCCATCCCCTTCACCGCTCCGTCCCCGCCATCCCCTTCACCGCTCTGTCCCCACCGTCCCCTTCAATGCCCCGTCCTCGCCATCCCCTTCACCGCCCCGTCCCCGCCATCCCCTTCACCGCTCTGTCCCCACCGTCCCCTTCATCTCCCCGTCCCCATCTCTGCAACATCCACCCTTCCCTTTTGCCACCTCACTGCCCTTTTGCACCCCTCGCGCGGTCCGTGCATCTCCCTCCCTCCCCCTTACCTTCTTGGTGCGTTTTAAGATTTCAGAGCACTTGTTGAAAGCTGCCAGAGCCCACGTGCATCGCGTGCGTGTGTGTGTGGCCACCAGTCCCACCCACATCCCGCCCTATCCCGCCTCCCCAGCCCCGCCCTCCTTAACCTGTTCGTGCTTCGGGACAGCATCCGCACATAAAAGGATGTAACGTGATGACGTAGTGCGTACGCGCGCAGAATATCACTGCGTTGCATCCGCGCGTTCGTGGATGCCATCCCGATATCGGAAGCTTTTCAAAACCCGGACTAAGTGCCAGGTTTTGAAAAGGCGTCCGGACCCCCGGAAATGTCTGGGAGAAATCCGGATGTCTGGTAACCCTAGACATGATCTGATTTTTTTTCAGATTGCAAATGAATCGGAGTTCCTTCTTAAGGAGCTGAATATTTTTTCTCTTTTGTTTTTTTTTGTTGTTAATTGGTTTTCTGCAAACTATCAAAAACAACCCCACATTTCACAGATGAACATTTTGTAAATATGTGATCATAACCTTTGAGTCATTTAGAAACAGATGATATTTCATAGACAAGACATTTCTTTTTTTCTTTTTTTAAAATCTTTATTCATTTTTAATCTTTCAATAAGTGTAATATAAGATACAATCATTTTCTACTTCAACATCACTTAATATACCATCAAATTCAAACTCACATCAAATATCCCACCTTCCATATACCCAACATTTGTTCTTAAGCATAAGAAATCATAGAGTATTCCCTCCCCCCTCCCCCCCGGACATGTATGACAAAGGGAAAAAATAAAATGCAGAGTAATGCATTTGAGGATTAATAATAGGAAGGAACCGTATATGATTGGAGGAGAGAAGCTGATATGCACGGACGGGGAGAGGGACCTTGGGGTGATAGTGTCCGAAGATCTAAAGGCGAAAAAACAGTGTGACAAGGCAGTGGCTGCTGCCAGAAGGATGCTGGGCTGTATAAAGAGAGGCGTAGTCAGTAGAAGGAAGAAGGTGTTGATGCCCCTGTACAGGTCATTGGTAAGGCCCCAGTTAGAGTATTGTGTTCAGTTTTGGAGACCGTATCTGGCGAAGGACGTAAGAAGACTTGAAGCGGTCCAGAGGAAGGTGACAAAAATGATAGGAGGCTTGCGCCAGAAGACGTATGAGGAGAGACTGGAAGCCCTGAATATGTATACCCTAGAGGAAAGGAGAGACAGGGGAGATATGATTCAGACATTCAAATACTTGAAGGGTATTAACGTAGAACAAAATATTTTCCAGAGAAAGGAAAATGGTAAAACCAGAGGACATGATGTGAGGTTGAGGGGTGGTAGATTCAAAGGCAATGTTAGGAAATTCTACTTTACGGAGAGGGTGGTGAATGCCTGGAATGCGCTCCCGAGAGAAGTGGTGGAGAGTAAAACTGTGACTGAGTTCAAAGAAGCATGGGATGAACACAAAGGATCTAGAATCAGAAAATAAGATTAAATATTGAACTAAGGCCAGTACTGGGCAGACTTGCACGGTCTATGTCTGTATATGGCCGCTTGGTGGAGGATGGGCTGGGGAGGGCTTCAATGGCTGGGAGGGTGTAGATGGGCTAGAGTAAGTCTTAACAGAGATTTCGGCAGTTGGAACCCAAGCACAGTACAGGGTAAAGCTTTGGATTCTTGCCCAGAAATAGCTAAGAAGAAAAAATTAAAAAATTTAAATTGAATCAGGTTGGGCAGACTGGATGGACCATTCGGGTCTTTATCTGCCGTCATCTACTATGTTACTATGTAATAATATTCATTCTGTACAATATCTTGTTAATGGCTCCCAAACATCCCTAAATTTCGTAAAATGTCCTTGCTGTATGGCTATTACCAGCTCGATTTTAAAGATTTGGCATAACGAATTCCACCCAAAATTATAATTCAGCCGATCCCAATTTTTCATAATTTGCTGTACCCCTGTCATAATGAGCAAAAATGTATTATTATTAGAAGAGATTTGACTCTTAGCTCTCATTGCAGTACCAAATTACACAGTGTCATATGATAATGCCACCGGATTTTCCAGCAGATTGTTCACTTGACCCCCAAATGGATTTCCAAAAACTAAGTATCAATGATCTAATGTCCCAGCTTCGAGATGACAGTGCCAGCATCAATTAGACTTAGAGCTATCTAATTTCTATAAACGAACTGGGGTCCAAACTGCTCTATGTAATATGAAAAACCAAGTTTGTCTCATAGATGGACAAGACATTTCAGTAAGCACGATTGTCGGCGCGCCAATGTCCAGCACGCTTTTGACGTGCCACCCCAAAATAGGCATGTAAAATCAAGTGTCCATTTTCTTAGAAAAAAATAATCACGGCTGTGCTTACATAATTTCTGTATGTTCTTATCAGTGCACTTAACACTCGTGTTTTTTAAGATCCCAACACAGACCGTGTTTCACGGCCCTAGTGATACTCGTGCTACTCTCGTGAGACAACCTCTAGGAGCACCATTTTGGATGTGGCGCCGGCTAGACAAGAGCAAGGGGTGGGTGGGTCACCCTAAGGTACTCTCTAGAGGGAACAAAGCTTTGGCGATAGAGAGAAGCTTTAGGTGGAGTGGGGGGAGTCTAGGATTAGGTTGGGAGGATGCTGCTTGGTGGGGAGGGGGAATCAGGAAATGGAATACTGCCAGGGCAGTGGGGAAGGAGGATGCTGCCTGGGGGGGGTTACCATTAAAAGTAACCCTATGGACCCATGCACATAGGGCCCCAAAGCATCAGGCCACAGCTTTTTGACCCAATGGTCCCCCGAGGTAAATGACGCCAACTAAAGCTGGCGTCATTTAATCATTTCTGGACCATCGAGTAATGAGATACAGTGTTCCCCCGGTGGTTCGCGGTCCCGGTCATTCGCGGTATTTTCTGACTGCGAATGGCCGACAAAGAGAGGGCAGCGGGAGAGGCAGGAGAGAGCAGCCGGAGCGCCATGAGCGCAGGAAATCACTCGCGGTACGCTCCAACCGCCTCTTCCTGCACTAAGTCGGGCCTTATCCAATCAGGAGCTGTGTGTCAAAGCAGCTCCAGATTGGATCCGACTTAGTGCAGGAAGAGGCGGTAGGAGCGTACCGCGAGTGATTTCCTACACTCGCAGCGCTCCGGCTGCTCTCCTGCTGCCCTCTCCCGCTGCCCTCTTAAAAAAACATATTCACAGTTTTTCGAGATTCGCAGGGGTTCCTGGAATGGAACCCCCGCAAATCTCGGAGGAGTACTGTATAGAGCATGCATTTGCATATTCTGCGCATCCTTACTGCGTAACCCTTAATGACTTAAATATCATTGCGATAAATTATCCCCCTCTTTTACTAACTGATTTAGCGCGCTCTAAAATCTAACACGTCCATAGGATATAATGGACGTGTTAGCATTTAGCGTGTGCTAATACGATTAGTGCACGCTAAATCAGTTTGCGTGCGCTAAATCAGTTAGCGAACCTTAGTGAAAGGGCCTATATGTTAACTTGCGTTAGGACCCGGTATTCTAAACGGACAGAAAGTACATAAGAACATAAGCGTTGCCATACTGGAATAGGTTGAAGGTCCATCAAGCCCAGCATCCTGTTTCCAACAATGACCAATCCAGGTCGCAAGTACCTGGCAAGATCCCACCAGAGGAAAAGTGATTTTATGCAGCTTATCCTTGAATAAGCAGTGCCCCCAAGTCCATCTTATTAGTGGCTTATGGACTTTTAAGAACATGAGTATTGTATACATAAGAATATAAGAATTGCCACTGCTGGGTCAGACCAGTGGTCCATCATGCCCAGCAGTCCGCTCATGCGGTGACCCTCAGGTCAAAGACCAGCGCCCTAACTGAGACCAGCCCTGCCTGCATACATCCGTGTTCAGCAGGAACTTATCTAGCTTTGCCTTGAATCCCTGGAGGGTGTTTTCCCCTATGACAGACTCCAGAAGAACGTTCCAGCTCTCCACCACTCTCTGGGTGAAGAAGAACTTCCTTACGTTTGTACGGAATCTATCTCCTTTCAACTTTAGAGAGTGCCCTCTTGTTCTCCCTACCTTGGAGAGGGTGAACAACCTGTCCTTATCTACTTTGTCTTGAGTCCCTGGAGGGTGTTTTCCTTTATAACAGCCTCCGGAAGAGCGTTCCAGTTTTCTACCACTCTCTGGGTGAAGAAGAACTTCCTTACATTTGTACAGAATCTATCCCCTTTCAACTTTAGAGAGTGCCCTCTTGTTCTCCCTACCTTGGAGAGGGTGAACAACCTGTCCTTATCTACTTTGTCTTGAGTCCCTGGAGGGTGTTTTCCCTTATAACAGCCTCCGGAAGAGCGTTCCAGTTTTCTACCACTCTCTGGGTGAAGAAGAACTTCCTTACGTTTGTACGGAATCTATCTCCTTTCAACTTTAGAGAGTGCCTTCTTGTTCTCCCTACCTTGGAGAGGGTGAACAACTTGTCCTTATCTACTAAGTTTATCCCCTTCAGTACCTTGAATGTTTCGATCATGTCCCCTCTTAATCTCCTCTGTTTGAGGGAGAAGAGGCCCAGTTTCTCTAATCTTTCGCTGTACCGCAGCTCCTCCAACCCTTTAACCATCTTAGTTGCTCTTCTCTGGACCCTTTCGAGTAGTACCATGTCCTTCTTCATGTACGGCTAACTGCTTTTACTACATTCTCTGGCAACATTTAATTACATGTTGTGTGAAGAAATATTTTCTCCGGTTTGTTTTAAACCTGTTACTTTGTAGCTCCCTCACATGACCCCTAGTCCTAGAATTTTTGGAAAGAGTGAGCAAGCGATTCACATCTATCCTTTCCACTCCACTCAGTATTTTATTGACCTCTATCATATCACCCCTGAGCCATCTCTTCTCCAAGCTGAAGAGCCCTAGCCTTTCCTCACAGGGAAGTTGTCCCATCCCTCCTTTAAAAGTAGCAACACCTTGAGCAATTAAGAAGCAATGGCTTTTCTCCGAGTACTTTGTAAAATCATTTTGACTGTCCCTGCACCGAGAAGCCAGGAACTTTATAAACCGCTTCTGTCCTAGGGTTTCCCAACCTTTCCAAGCCCAAGACATGTCCACATTTTCAAAAATATTGTCCAGCACACCAAATATCAAAGAGTGGGAAGACAAAAAGTCCAAAAGAAAAGCCTGGGATGGAATAGAGCGGCACTAGAAAAGGTTCAAAGAAGAGCGACCAAGATGATAAAGGGAATGGAACTCCTCTCGTAAGAGGAAAGACTAAAATGGTCTTCAGCTTGGAAAAGAGACGGCTGAGGGGAGATATGATTGAAGTCTACAAAATCCTGTGTGGAGCAGAACGGGTACAAGTGGATCGATTTTTCAATTTGTCAAAAATTACAAAGACTAGGGGATACTTGATGAAGTTACAGGGAAATACTTTTAAAACCAATAGGAGGAAATATGTTTTCACTCAGAGAATAGTTAAGCTTTGGAACGCGTTGCCAGAGGTTGTGGTAAGAGCGGATAGCGTAGCTGGCTTTAAGAAAGGTTTGGACAAGTTCCTGGAGGAAAAGTCCATACTCTGTTATTGAGAAAGATATGGGGGAAGCCACTGCATGCCCTGGATCAGTGGCATGGAATGTTGCTACTCTTCAAGGTTCCAGAATCTTGCTATTCTTAGGATTCTGGAATGCTGCTTCTATTTGGGTTTTTGCCAAGTACTTGTGACTTGGATTGGCCTCCGTGACGGGATACTGGGCTGGATGGACCATTGTCTGACCCAGTAAGGCTATTCTTATGATCTTATGTACTCAGGAAGGGGAAATGGAGGTGGTTCTGTGTGACTGTTCTTCTTTCTCGTAACACTGATGTATTTAATTTTGACCTTAAAAAACACTCAATACTGCAAAAAAAAAAAAAAAAGTAGATAGATAATAATAAATTTAGCTGATCTTGATTTGTTGTCCCAGTTTGCTGTGTTGCTGATGCAGCCATAATTAGAGATGTACATCTGTTTGAACATGAAAATGAAAGATACAGTGAAACAGGCTACAATTTCTTTTCTTTTTTTTAATCTTCAAATGAAATGAAATAAACACGTCAACTACATATTCATTTTATTTTATTTCTGTTTCATTGGACTGTCATTAACGTTGGGTTTTACTAAACTTCGGTAGAGGTTTTTAGGTGTCAGGTCAAAAGCGCGCCAGGACAAAGGTGCGTGCAGACAATTGAGCGCAGCGCAGAGGTGCGCGCCGCACAAAATTACTGTTTTTACGGCTCCGACGGGGGTGTGTGGGGGGGGAACCCCCCACACTTTACTTAATAGAGATCGCACCGCATTGTGGGGGTGTTGTGGGGGGTGTGGGGGGTTGTAACCCCACACATTTTACTGAAAACTTCACTTTTTCCCTGTTTTTAGGGAAAAAGTTAAGTTTACAGTAAAATGTGGAGGGTTACAACCCCCCAAATCCCCCACAACGCCAGCGTGATCTCTATTAAGTAAACTGGGGGGGGCTCCCCAACAAAAACCCCCGTTGGAGACCCTAAAAACTGTAATTTTCTTTCGCCGAGTTGTCTATGAACCGGTTTTTACCGCGGGTCGGCGAGGTAAACGTCCCAACGCTCATAGAATTCCTGCGAGCGTCAGAGCATTTATCTCTCCGGCCTTACATTTACCGCCGTTTAGTAAAAGGAGCCCTAAGTCGGGGGGGGGGTAGAGAGAGAAGCGCTGCTTCTTCACTTTTCTGCCCAGTTTGCCTGGAGAAAGTGGGAGATGGGGTGGGACAAAGAGCAAGACTGTCCTTTGCGAGTCTGTCTCAAAGTGAAATGGAAACAGATGTTGAAGCAGGCACTTGAGTGAGATATTTCAGAGAAAGTAGAACGCAATTTTTCAACCGGTGCACCATACACCATGGCATACTGATATGCCTTCTGTCCTGGATCGGTAGCATGGATTGTTGCTACTGCTTGGGTTTTGACCAGGTAGTAGGAACCTGTGGATTGGCCACCATGAGAGCGAGCTACTGGGCTTGATGGACCATTGGTCTGACCCAGTATGGCTGTTCTTATGTGAGCCAAGTATAAGACAATCAAGCCACTGTAACATCACTGATGAGCCTGGCATAATTAAGAAAAGCCGGCATATTATTTTTGACCTGTGTGATCTGGTCATTTAATTTTTCTAATTGTGTTGCTTCCAATCTCTGATTTTTGCCTTCCTCTGTCTTCTCTTAACTCTGTTTTGCCAGGGTTTCCTGTCCATTTGCCATTTTTCTCTCTTCTCCTGTCTTCTTTACTCCCTCCATTACATCCATCTTTTCCTTTCAATTTCTTCCATTTATTTTTCTGCTTCTCTGCCCAGATTTCTTTGTTACTACTCAGTCTTCAATTTCCTTCTTTTTCCTAAATCTACCTAAAGGTTTCCGTCTCTTTCCTTACCTTTCCTCATATTTCTCAGACTTTCATTAACTGTATCCTCTCCTTCCATCTGATCTCCTGGCTTTTCAGCAAATTGTAGCTCTATCCTTTCCCCCTTTCTCTCCCCCCTTCTACACATAAGTTCATGTAATCCTTTTTCTTCTTCTCTACCCACTATTTTAAGTTCTTGTAAACCGTGTCGAGCTCCATTCTCATGGAGATGATGCGGTATATAAACTTAAGGTTTAGATTAGATTAGATTAGATCTCTCTCCTCCTTTTCCATCCAGAGACTCCTCTCTCTGTCCCTTCCAATCAGCACACAATGCAATACCAGAGAAAGAGAAAAAGTGACTTGTATCCTCCTGTTCAGTAGAAAATATCAAAATAGCAGCACGGTGGGGGAGAGAGGGGAGGAGGAGAAGGGACCAGGGGCCCCCTTCTTAATGTCTGCCCTAGACCCCCACAATGTCTAAAAATGGCCACGGCACTGAGGAAGTTGCAAGCAGCTTTAGAGAATTACATCATCATGTCGACAACCGGGCATGCCCGAAGGCCCTCCAGACGGGCTCTGAGTCGCCAGTAGGGAAGAGGCATGGAGAAGCGCCGGCTGATTGCCTGCAGGATGTGCCTCTCGCCGGCGCCTCTCCTCCTCCCCAGTGTGTTGTGGCACGCCTGAAATCTCAGGAGGCCCGCTAGCGTGCCACGGCACACGGTTTGATACACTGCCTTAGCATTTAGCCCACGTTAATCTTTACCGTGCGCTAAATTGATTAGCAGGCCTTAATAAAAGGACCCCCCCCCTACTTTATTCACTTCAGTAAAGTAGCCTGCGCTTTGTACGCCGCTTCTGCAGTCTTTCTCCTATTGTTACTCAAATTGCATCACAACTTTTGCTCAAAGGAGCCTAAACGAGTTCATATTTCCTTGCGCAATGAACTTTCTCGGTTGCTATTTGCTTATAGTTAGCAGTCAAACACATCGCAGTCCACTAAGCCAGATAAATGACTTCTTTGAAGGATTTCCAGCGCATGACTATAATACAAATGACTGAAAAGGTCAGCACATCAAACAATCTCTGATGCTCATCACCCGGTACAATCAAGGTAAAGGGACTTGATATACCGCGTTTTCTGTGTGGTTACAATCAAAGTGGTTTACATAGTTTAGACAGGTCCTTATTTTGTACCTGGGGCAATGAAGTGTTAAGTTACAGGGCTTCAAAGAAGGTTTGGATAGGTTCCTAGAGGATAAAGGGATTGAGGGGTACAGATAGGAGTAGAGGTAGGTCATAGGGATAGTCAGGGACCACTGCTCAGGCAATAGGCCTGATGGGCCGCCGCGGGAGCAGACTGCCGGGCGAGATGGACCTCTGGTCTGCCTCAGCAGAGGCAACTTCTTATGTTCTTAAGTGACTTGCCCAGAGTCACAAGGAGCTGCAGTGGGAATCAAACTCACAACCTCAGGGTGCTCTAACCAGTAGGCCACTCATAAGGAGCCTGCGCGCTCTTAGGATAAGAATATGGCATGTCAGTGGCTCAGAAAGTGACAATACATGGTGTACGGTTCTCTGAACTGAGTCCCCAGCAGGACTGTCGAACCGAGCCCTGGGACATCATGTGACATGTTCTCTTAGGCATCACGATTGTTGCAGTTGTCCAGGTCTCGCCACATCTGGGTAGGTAGAACTGTCGTTTTCGTCATCGTGCTCTGGCTTTCTTCAGGATGCAATGTGAGGTCTGCAGTTTGTCTTTATATATAGTGGGTTCTCAAGCCCGAGTAGCCGGGGCTTGAGGTGACTGAGGAAAATCAATAGGTCATGAATTAGAATTTTTTTGGGGGGGGGAAATCCATTAGCCACAACCGCCGGAATTTAAAGTTGTGACCAATGGACTTTCTCGCCTCAGTCACCTCAGGCCCCAGCCAATCAGGTTTGAAGACTCTCTACTTTATATATTCGTATATCAATACAAACTGCAGACTTCCCAGCACTCCCTGGAGAAAGCCACAGCATGATAATAATAATAATAATAATTTGATTTCTTATATACCGCCAAAGCCATAGTAGTTCGAGGGGATTTACAATTAAGAAGGGCTGGATAATCTGTGAAAATGGTAAGTTTTACTCCCCCTGATTCTCTCCTTGCCGCACACACACACACCTTGCCTTCTGCCATATCTTTTGTACTTCCCCAGCGCATCAGCGCTCTCTCTGACATCACCTCTGGGACCCGTGCCTAGGAACTGACATCAAAGGGCGAGCTGATACCGACGTGGGCATGCTTCTCACACCGGAGAAGATAAAAAGGTACAAGGGAAGGGGGTGTGCGCCTGACAGGGAAGAGGGTGGGGGAGAGGCACCACCACCCCGGGCACCGCTCACCCTTACTATGCCACTATGCCCACGCAAATTGTTTAACTGTCAATCCATTGACTTTAACAATCAATTTTTGAAGTTAACTAATTTGGTTTTGCATGCACACTATTCTATTACCCCTGGTGCCTAAATCCCATAACATGTAACTCAAAAGGGGCTATGGGAGGGCACTTAAGAACATAAGAATAGCCTTACTGGGTCAGACCAATGGTCCATCAAGTCCAGTAGCCCATTCTCATGATGGCCAATCCAGGTGCCTAGTACCTGGCCAAAACCCAAGGAGTAGCAACATTCTATGCAGAACCCCAAGGAGTAGCAAGATTCCGGAATCCCAAAAAGTAGCAACATTCCATGCAGAATCCTAAAAGAGTAGCAACATTCCATACTACTAAGCCGGGGCACGCAGTGACTTCTCCCATGTCTCTCTCAATAACAGACTATGGACTTTTCCTCCAGGAAATTGTCCAAAACCTTTCTTAAAACCAGCTACGCTATCTGCTCTGACCACAACCTCTGGCAACGCGTTCCAAAGCTTAACTATTCTTTGAGTGAAAAATATTTCCTCCTCTTGGTTTTAAAAGTATTTCCCTGTAACTTCATCGAGTGTCCCCTTGTCTTTGCAATTTTTGACGGAGTGAAAAATCAATCCACTTGTACCCGTTCTACTCCACTCAGGATTTTGTAGACTTCAATTATAATCAATCAATCAAATACCTGTAAACAAATAGAAGGACATAGTTTTTCATCTGAAGAATATTTAAGCTCTGGAACTTGTTGCCAGAGGAGGCGGTTACAGCAGATAGTGTAATGGGTTTAAGAAAGGTTTGGATACGTTTCTAGAGGAAAAATCCATAATCTGCTCCTGAGACTGAGTGGGGGAAGCCGCTGCTTGCCCTGGGATGGGTAGCATGGAATGTTACTACTATGTAGGATTCTGGAACCCTGATTCCCTTTGGGGTTCTAGAATGTTGCTACTATTTGGAGTTCCGGAACCCAGCTACTCTTTGGGGTTTTAGAATGTTGCTACTATTTGGGTTTCTGCCAGGTACTTGTGACCTGGATTGGCCACTGTTGGAAACAGGAGACTGGGCTAAATGGACCATCGGTGTGACCCAGTTTGGATATTCTTATGTTCTTATGGGTAGGTCAGGGGCATGTCAAAAAGTTGTGCACAATATTATAGGATAACGTGCTAAAATTCCGTGAGTTGGGCACCTTCGAAGACTTAGGATTTCTTCAAGCTTTAATCTTTATAACTTCTTTCTGACCTCTTGGACTTCAGCAGTGCCAGTCAGAGCTCAGTACGCTCATAGCTCCAAGATTTATATACCCACCTTGTCATCAGCCCATAAATTCAACCATTGTCTTATTAAATTTTCAATTGTTTTAATTTTCATTACTGCTTATAAATATTCCAATTTGTTTTTTAAAAGATCACTTATCTTAAAGCTTGTTTAGTCCAGCGGCCAGATGAACCAGCATTTACACCAGGTTCAGTTGGTATAAATTACATTACATTAGGGATTTCTATTCCGCCATTACCTTGCGGTTCAAGGCGGCTTACAAAAGATTTATAAAAAAGGGTTACAATGGGAGAACAATTGGTTTGCTAGATTGGTAAAGAGTAGATCTTTGGTGTTTCTTTGTTGGTTAAGAACAGGGAGGCTTAACAGAAGATTTGTAGACTGGGGTTTCAATCCTTTGTCTAATTTAGTGATTTTGAGAGTACGTGAGGTTAGGGCTGATTCAGGAACTTCTTGAAAAGTATAGTTTTTAGTTCTTTTCTGAATGTCTTGTAGTCTGGGGTGGACGTCAGAAGGTTGGCGATCTGGTTGTCCAGTCTTGCTGCTTGAGTGGCTAGGAGGCCGTCGTGTAGTTTTGATCGTTTTACTTCTTTGATCGGGGGGGGGGGGGGGTATGAATGGGGAATGCGTTTTTCTGTGTCTGGTTGTGGATGCTGGGATGAGGCGGTTGTTCAGGTAGGACGGGTTGTCTCCGTTAAGTGTTTTAAATAACATGCAGTAGAATCTGAATTGAATTCTTTCTTGGATTGGTAGCCAGTGTGAGTTGATGTAGGCTTCTGTGATATGGTCATGTTTTCTCAATTAGTAGACGAGTCATAGATACTGGCACTCTACTGGGGGTGTGGGAATTGGCTCTAAGGCCCATATTCTTAAGTTAAGCACCGGTAGGCCTCATGATCGTGCATATTGGTGCCTAACCTAATTGCTTTACTTGGCTTTAATCAGTGCGGTAATTGCATCATTTAAAACCATCATTAAAAACTTGTTTAAAAGTAAGTAGGCGCCTGTCGGAGCAGGCACAGAAATTGTGCCTATATCAATGCTGGTAACAGTGCGTAAGGTCAAAGTAGGAGTGGTGAGGGGTGGAAATGGTCTTAGGCGCTCCTAGGCCTGATTCTCAAAAAAAACTTAGGCGCCAGTAATGTAGGCCTTTGAAGCCCTGGCCTACGCTATTGACGCCTACCCTTTTTCTTAGGCGCTGCTAATCGCAATTCTGTTAACAGCACCTAAACATGAGCGACACGCAGCTGGCACCATTTTTCAAGGCACTGGCTGATGTAGGCGCCATTAACAGAATCCGTGCCTAAAGTGTGGGCAAACTGATGCACCTTTAATGAATAGTGCTTAGGGTTGATTTTGTTCCAGTGTCAATCTTTGAGCATTTATGGAATTTCCCCCTAAAATGGGTTTCCAAACTGGTGCTTCCATATGCCTTTTTATCATTCTCATCGACTGCCAGGCCTTCTGGTCTCGATCTCTCCGAGATTCTGAATCTGAGAATCTCGGAGAGAGCGAGACCAGAAGTCTTTGAGCATGTGCAAATGCTCAAAGCCCAGTCCAGCCCAGCACAGGGAAGAGGGAGGATCTTCGTCACACCGCCCAGCCCAGGCCAGGCCAGAAGAGGGAGGATCTTTGGGCACCGGCACCTACTGTGCATTGGTGCTGGTGCCAGTGCCCAATCGGGGTAAGCGATGTTGCGGTGCTCGGGGGGGGAAGAGGGAATGCAGAATCGTGGGGGGGTGGATGATGTGAGCGGGGGAGGATGCTGGATCACTGGGGGGGGATGCCAGATCGCGGGGGGGGGGGGTGGCGCTCGTAAACCGAGTCAAATTCGGTTTCCGAGGCGCCGATTTTGCGAATGTTTTGTTCGTCTTGCAAAACACTCGCAAACCAGTGCACTCGCAAACCGAGGTTTGACTGTATTAGCTTAAATCAGCTCAAGTCCACAATAAGATCCATAATGTAATATAAACGGAATAATTGAAGAAAACGGACATAAGAAGAGTGATGCAAAATTAATTGAAATACAGGCATTTAATATATTCTATAACCCTCATTTCTTTTCCTTCTCCAGACGGGATAGAGAGAGAGAAAGGCCGTCAGCTGGAAAGGCTCAAAGAAAACATATTTTTGAGAGTTATACTGAATTATACACTTGCAAGGAAGTGGTCCTAAGAGCTATAGCTCCAGGTTTTAATAGAAGAAATTCTTTTCTACGTCTTTGTGTATCTCTTGCCAAGTCAGGAAACATTTGTCTCTTGAAGCCCAAGAGTTATTTTCCTTTATTCTTGAAGAAAAGTCTCAAAAGCCAGTTTTTATCCAGTGTAAGGGCTAAAGTTACTACCCACGTTGCAGAAATAGCAGTTTCCTTATCAGATAACTCAAGTAAAGCTGATACATTTATTGGTCCTTGACTTTTTTCCTGTTGCTGGTTCTGGTTCTGGTAATGAATCCTCGGGCATTTCCAATATTTCCATCAGATAACGTTTTAGCATTTCCCGAGGAGTTGCTGTTACAATTCTAGGAAAATTAATCAGTCTAAGGTTATTACTCCTTGAGAAATTTTCAAACGTCTCTATCTTCCTTCTTAAATTAACATTATCTTTCATTAGTGTCTTTTGTATTTATTTAGAAGATTTTAAGTCATTTTTTAATACCCTGCAAAGCAGTCTTAGAATCACCAATATCCTTTTTATTTGAATAATTTCTTTTTCTTGCACTTTTATTTTCCCATCCATTTTGGATATGCTGGGTGTTCACAGTTTTATCTAAATTGGCAACGAGGTCCCACAAAGTGTCCAAAGTGACTTCTTGGGGTTTTACAATAGTAGAACATTGCAAGTCTGTTTGTGTAACGTTCTGCTCCACAGCCGGTAGCTCTTCTCCTCGTCCACTCTCATGGGTAGGTCCAAACACCGATGTTGCAGTATCCTCCATCCTCAGGCTCCCTTGGAAAACCTGGGGGCTTGAATCGGCAATCGCCATACCATTCCCGGTAACATCCGGGGAAGACTGCGTCCCAACTTCCAGTGGCTTCTCAACCCCTGTGGCTTGAGGATGTGGGGGAGGTGCTCTTACGTCGGGACTCAAAGCAGTCCTCAAAGCCCCGTAGAGATGCCTCTATTCCATTCCCCTGGAATGTCTCAAGCGGGGATATCACTGACGACCCTGGGATGCCCTGCATTCGCCTCAGCAATTCCTCAATATTGCCGAGGATTGCTGTTCTGGAGCACTCCAGCGGCGCTCTTGCCCCTCCTCTTCAGCATATTGAGGTATTATTCCTAAGAAATAGCGACTAAAAAGGAGCACTGAAGGAAAAACTTCCATGGGCATCAGCGGCCATCTTGGATCTGGTCCTTCGTATTCTTTTTTTTAACATCCCTGGGATTCTCTACCCCTATCCCGACTACCACCCACCAGAAAGGTCAACATTTAGACTTAATCTCCTTCTCATCCAAAGACCCCACCTCCTCCCACATCAACTTAACAAATGTAACCTGTACTGACACCATCTGGTCAGACCATCTGATGGCTAACTTTCAAATCCCAAGGAACAATACACACCCCCAATTCAACAATAAAATACAGAAAGAACAATCCAACCACAAGTTTTAGACCTTTTCTAAATCCTACAGAATTCTGGTCCCACTTTGACTCACTATTCAATTTTAACACTGAAAAGGAGTTCAACTCTAATTGGGCCAACATTAGCAATCAAATCTTATCAAATCTTATCAAATTGCACCCCTAAAGAAAGGAAAAAAGAGATGACACATAATTGACGGCTGTTACGACACGGAACTGACAACACTAAAATGAAAGGCATGACAACTAGAAAGAATATGAAACACAACAAAGAACGAAAATGAAAAAGCGATATGGAGATCTAAGATAAATGAGTATAAGAGAATTACTAAAGAAAAATGGCATACTTTCTACTCTAACAAAATAGAATGTTCCACAACTAATAGCAAAGAACGCTTCAGATTAATTAACACCCTATTTGAGATAGACCACCTCAAAAGATCGTCCTCCACCAAACTACCATCTTCAGAGAACTTTGCCTCTTACTTCAAAACAAAAGTTCTCAAACTAAGAACCTCCTTCCAGAATTTTCCACTCAACTACCCCCTATCGACCCTACCCCCTACCCCCTCCCCCCACACACACACAAAAAAAAAACAGAAACAACCCCAGCAGACAGGTATTGGAATCACTTTGAAAACCCTAACTGATTCCAATTTCTCAAGCTTTATAAAGCATATGCCAGTTCCTACTGCCTCCTAGACAACAGCCTACCCATAATCATGAAATTAGCCCCTATCTCCTTCAAGGCCATTGCTTTTCGACTGGATCACACTTCTAATGTCTATCGAGGAATTTCTAACCGACCTCGGCCACATCCTCATCACACCCATTGTGAAAAAACATAAATATCCCATACCAACAATCACCAATTACAGACCCGTAGCCAACATACCCTTCTTTACCAAATTGATGGAAGGGCTGATTGACACTGATCTAACAAACTTCCTGGAAAAATTCTCAATAATGCATCAATATCAATCAGGATTCTGCATACACTACAGCACCAAAACAGCCATAGCCTCCATTGTGGATCACATTACCCATGTACTCAGTTCAGGGAATCACGCACTAGTTTTCCAATTCGACCTGAGCAGTACGTTCGACTTGGTAGATCACGACATGCTACTAAGCTATCTAGATGCCATTGGTATCTCTGGTCATGTATTAAATTAGTTCAAAGTCTTCCTGAAAAAACGATCCTACCAGGTCATCAGTGAACAAGTCTACTCCCAATCATGGACCAATTCCTGTGATGTCCTGCAAGGCTCCCCACTATCACTTACTCTGTTCAATCTATACATGTCTACACTAGGCCATGAACTATCCAAACTAAATCATCATCCCCTTCTCTATACTATCGATCCAAACTAGACACTTCATTTCATCTGTCATTGATTATATAGAACAATGGACTAAAAACTTCAACCTAAACTAAACCCTTAAAAAAACTAAAATATTCATGGCCAACCCAATGAACAAATACAAAGAACCATCAATCAGCTTACAAGGGAGAAACTTTTCTATTAGCCCCACTATAAAAATCCTAGGAATGACCTTAGATCAGCGACTGGCATTTGACATCCACACCAACATCTTAGTATAAATATGCTTTTGCCTACTATGGAAACTATGTACGATAAAACCATACCTCGACTTTGCATCATTCAGACTATTAGTACAATCACTAATCCTAAGCTCGCTGGACTACTGCAACATCATTTACCTAGGATCCTACATATAAACTACCAAAATACTGAGAACAATCCAAAACACAGCCATACGACTGATTTTTGACCTGAAAAAATCCGACCACATCACTCCATATTTCAAAAAACTGCACTGGCTACCAGTCGAGGCCAGAATAATTTTCAAATTTGGTTGCCTATGCTTCAAAACACTATTTGGCACTGCACCCACCGACCTTCTGAAATACTTTGTTCCCCAAGACAAACTCTGCTTCTCACACAGAACATTAGTATTCACCTTTCCGACTCCCAAAGGATGCCAATTCAAAAGATTCCTTGACAAGACACTTTCCTTCCAAGCAGGAATCTGGAACAATACTCCATGCGACTTACTCCTTAACTCATCATCATACCAATCATACAGAAGATCACTGAAAACCCATTTATTTGACAAATTTGTTTAAACTTCCTCAAACGATTTCCTCTATGTCTTCTGGCGTGCTCCTACCTCCTGTTGTATATAATTACGTTACATGCCTGTTTGTTTCCTCCTACTCCATGCTCATGATGTAACTTCGCTGCATTCTTGCAGTCTCTTTTGTTGTAAATCATCTTGAACTGAAAGGTATGATGGGATATAAATAAAGCTATTATTATTATTATAGAGACATTTAAATATCTACATGGTGTAAATACACATGAGTCAAGTCTCATTCATTTGAAAGGAAGCTCTGGAATGAGAGGGCATAGGATAAAGTTAAGAGGTGATAGGCTCAGGAGTAATCTAAGGAAATATGTTTTTACAGAAAAGGTGGTAGATGTGTGGAACAATCTCCCGGTAGAGGTGATGAAGACACAGATACTGTCTGAATTCAGGAGAGCGCAGGATCTCTTAGAGAGAGAAAGAGATAATGGTTACTGCAGATGGGCAGACTAGATGGACTAATGGCCTTTATCTGTCATCATGTTTCTATTTTTCTATATTCTGTCCTTTTCTGACTTCAGAGGTATACCGTATTTTTCGTTCCATAAGACACACTTCTTTCCACCCAAAAGTGGGTGGAAATGTCGGTGTGTCTTATGCAGCAAAGATATAAATTTTTAACACCCCCCCCCCCGGTTGGGTTTTTTAAAAACACCCCAGTACCTTTTTTTAACCCTCGTCTCTTTTTAAAACACGTTCCATCCTGTCCCATACCTCTTCAGATCTCCCCCATTACCTGATGGTCTAGCGGTGCATTGGCCAGCAGGCACGAGCCCTCCGCCTGCATGCCTGGGCCTGCACCGCCTCTTCCCATCCTGTCCTGCACCTCCTTAAATGTCTTCCATTGCCTGGTGGGCCAGTGGTGTGTTGGCCAACAAGCATGAGCTTTCTGCCCGCCTGCCAGCGCTGCTCTCCAAATGGAGAACTGAAGGCACTATTCGGAGGGCGGCGCTAGCCCAGGAAGGCGGGCGGAGGGCTCGCGCCTGCCGGTCGATGCCCTGCTGGACCACCAAGCAATGAGGGAAATTTGAAGAGATATGGGACAGGACGGGAGGTGTTTTAAAAAGGGATGGGGGTTAAAAAGGTTGTTTTTTTATTTTGGGTTCATTGTTCTACATACTGGAGGTTGCTCCCTGCTCTAGGAGGGGGTGGGGGTTCATGCTGTGGTATTCTTGATTATTGTTCCAATTTTGTATGGGACTTGTTTCTGTTTTAAGCTATGCCCTGTTTGTAATTTATTTTGGAAACCAATAAAAATTGTTGTACCATAAAGGGAAGGTGGGGGAATTAAAAAAGGTACTGGGGGGCAGGTTACAGGACAGGGCAGTGCAGTGGGACAAGGTACAGAACCTGGCAAGGAGTGTGGGGTTGTGTGCAGAGCCTGGCAGGGAGAATTTGGTTCAAAATGGTTTTTTTTCTTGCTTTCCTCATCTAAATCTAGGGTGCGCCTTATGGTCAGGTGCGTCTTATGGAGCGAAAAATACAGTAGATCTGGACTTCGAAATAAAGTGAAGCCCTGCTCAGGAGGTGAGTTCAAAATTGAAACTAAAGTGTTAGCATATTATGGGCCAAAAGCACCTTATTAAATGACTTTGCACTGTCCAAAAGTCATATGATTTGTGCTCTACATCCTGGAATGAAAAACACTTCACATTGTGTCAAGTTGTTTATTTGTCCGACAAAATTGAATCTTGTAAAGGGGAATAAAGGAACTGTACGTGCAGAACAGAAAACTTCTGTGATAGCATACCATATACAGTAAATGTAATGCAGGTGGTATTATGTACACATTGAGATCCTCACTCTTTTATATATCACCTAGGCAACCGCCTTGTATGTGCTTGGGATCAGAGCAAGCCCCGTACATAAACAATATTTGTTTGTTGGAACCAGGGCTGGGACTGGCATACACCGGGAGTTTATAGGTAATTACTGCACATGGAACTCGCTTCACTCACTCAATAAGACACTTCAATATATAGGTATGTGCTCTGACCCATATTGTTTACTACAAATCTATAATTAGAAAACTTATTGATGCTTAATTACAGCAGCAACAGTAGCAGCAGGTAACTCTATTTACAAAACTCTTTTAACATAATAACATACATTACAATGTCATAATTGAATAAAAATGTCTTTTTACTTCATTATTTCTGGGCCATATACCTTAGACGTCCACCCAGTACAATGCTTAGGTTCCAACTATTGGAGTTATATGTTCTCATAGGCTTCCATGGCTGGCATCATGATTGTTGCTGTTTTCCGGGTCTCGCCGCGGCTGGGTAGGAGAAGGGGAAACCCAACCAAAACAAAACAGCATGGGAAATGACATGAAACAAAAATGATCCATCAAAAATTACTTCGGAACAGAGGCATTCCGAATTGTAGTGCAATCCCTAATCATATCTCGACTAGACTACTGTAATGCAACACTAGTTCTTTGCTCTAAAATATTGCTATTGCATCTACAACTAGTTCAAAATGTAGCAGTGAGACTCATTTATGGACTATATAAATCAGAACATCTACAGCCCTACTATATGAAACTATATTGGCTACCCATAACCACAAGGATCAAGCTTAAATTAGGCATCACTGCTTTTAAGATCCTGACAGGGAATGCCCCGACTACCTAAGAGTTAGCTGTCCTACTCAAGGGTGCCTAACTTACCCTGTGCACAGTGGTGGGTATTATACCCGTGTTGAAATTTACATTTTGGAGGTTTTTTTGCCTATGATAATAGCGGAACAGCTAGAAATCTGTTGAAATTGCTGTCTTTCATATAAATTTCTTAAGGCTTTTTTCTCCACTTTATTATTAAATATGGTTTTCTCGGGGCAGCTCCACCTCTGGCTAATGACATTTTGTATAAAGTAAACACTTCCACTAGAAATATGAACAGGATGTCATGAATGATTAGTGCTGCTATAGTTCCAATTAGGGGAGTTTCAAATTGCTGGAGGAAAAAGCCTCAGATAGGAACCCTTCCACCACCACAATGGTGGTCCAAGGTGGTCGGGCGAACACCTCACTGGCAAAAAACCTCCAGACCAGCTCCCACAATAGTGAACTTAAAGCAGGACTTCTTATGGTATAAAGATAGAGGAAAATTTCCACTTATCAATAGATAGATCGGTACACCGACGATGGCCAGCGTTTCACATCTCTGCTGCCTCAGGGTGTATAGCAATCCGATCGCACTGCGAACCAAAAATTTAAACAAAGCTCCAATTAATAAATAGACTGGAAACGTAACTCTATAAACCAGTTCAAGAAAAAAGCCTCGAAGACATACCTTTAAGCTGGACGCAAAGCGCATCTCAAGATCAAAAGATGGCTACACCACGACTGTGTTGGGATTAATATAGCACTCCCGGGTGATAAACCCGGAAGTGAATACGTGGCTAGTTTCACCATTGAAAAATGTTAATGAAAAATGCTGACTGTTATAACACTTGAATTAAAAAAGATGTTTTAGTTTTTGTCTTTTCTTTTACCCTGTCTCCTTCTTCTTATTATTATGTATATAATTTTCAATGTTAAAGTTGTTGTTAATAGAATGCGCTCCATTCAAGTTTTGAATTTAGACCATCCGGTTCTTCACTATTCAGCCTATGAATCCACTGTTGTTCTGTTGAGAGCAGAACAACAGTGGATTCATAGGCTGAATAGTGAAGAACCGGATGGTCTAAATTCAAAACTTGAATGGAGCGCATTCTATTAACAACAACTTTAACATTGAAAATTATATACATAATAATAAGAAGAAGGAGACAGGGTAAAAGAAAAGACAAAAACTAAAACATCTTTTTTAATTCAAGTGTTATAACAGTCAGCATTTTTCATTAACATTTTTCAATGGTGAAACTAGCCACGTATTCACTTCCGGGTTTATCACCCGGGAGTGCTATATTAATCCCAACACAGTCGTGGTGTAGCCATCTTTTGATCTTGAGATGCGCTTTGCGTCCAGCTTAAAGGTATGTCTTCGAGGCTTTTTTCTTGAACTGGTTTATAGAGTTACGTTTCCAGTCTATTTATTAATTGGAGCTTTGTTTAAATTTTTGGTTCGCAGTGCGATCGGATTGCTATACACCCTGAGGCAGCAGAGATGTGAAACGCTGGCCATCGTCGGTGTACCGATCTATCTATTGATAAGTGGAAATTTTCCTCTATCTTTATACCATAAGAAGTCCTGCTTTAAGTTCACTATTGTGGGAGCTGGTCTGGAGGTTTTTTGCCAGTGAGGTGTTCGCCCGACCACCTTGGACCACCATTGTGGTGGTGGAAGGGTTCCTATCTGAGGCTTTTTCCTCCAGCAATTTGAAACTCCCCTAATTGGAACTATAGCAGCACTAATCATTCATGACATCCTGTTCATATTTCTAGTGGAAGTGTTTGCTTTAACATTATTGATTTTTCACTTTTCCGTGTGTTTTTTGCTATAGATTTTGTATAAAGTATACATCTTGAGATCTTTAAGTCTGTCCTCATATGCCTTAGACCACGTACCATTTTAGTAGCCTTCCTCTGGACCGACTCCATCCTTTTTATATCTTTTTGAAGGTGTATCTCCAGAATTGTACACAATATTCTTAAATGAGGTCTCACCAGAATCTTATACAGGGGCATCAATACCTCCTTTTTCCTACTGGCCATGCCTTTTCCTATGCACCCTAGCGTCGTTCTAGTTTTTGCCGTCACCTTTTCAACCTGTTTGGCCACATGGCCCTTTCAGTCTGCCTGACAAGATGGTTAGAGTCACTCCTGCCACTCTGTGCAGGCCCCAGTCACCCAAGCTTAAATGCTGCTTGTCAAGTGTCCAGCGTGCTAACTATACAGGCAGCTAAACATGAGGTAGTCTTGGTTATAATCATATATCATTTCCAAGTATTACTGACAGTAGTCAACTTACAGTCAAAGGACCCGATTCCGTAAAAAAAGCCTACCATTAGGCGCCTAGATCATCGAGCTCAGCCAATTTAGATGCCTAACAATTTTTTAATTGGTTCAATCGGCGCTTTTAATTGAAAAGTAATATTTAAAAACTATTTAAAAAAATTAATTTGCTTGTAAGTGCATAACCTGGTAGGCACCAAGGAGTACCTGGAAAGCAGACATGGTTAGGAGTTTGGGCGTAGATTGAGATAGGCTCCGGTATTTTAGTCCATGAAACCCTGGCCTAATATACCTTTATAAATCGCATTGGATTTTGATATTGCGATCATATCAAATATTTTAAATAAACTTGATACCAGCACCTAACTCGATGTAGGCACCAATAGGAGTGATTCTACAAATGGTATCTAACTTTATAGAATCAGACCCAAAATGTCTTCCCCTCTCTCCCTCCCCTGAGCTGCAACACAAGGACCCGGGGATTTCATTAGACCTAGGGCATGAAACTCATTATAATATTAATCATAAGACCCCTGAAGAAGACATTCTCTCGAAACACGGACCGTGTTGGATCCAGGGTCCAAAGCTTTTCAGCGGACTGCGTCCTAGAGGTTTTTATGTGGTTTGCCAAGTTTGAATATTATTTTAATATTAATAAAGTGCATCTCAGGAACATCATTTTTCCACTTTGTTTTTTGTTTCTTCTTGGATTTGTCTGTGGAGATCATTGGGTCCATTCTCTTGTTTCCATTAGACCTAGGGTTACCAGACGTCCGGATTTCCCTGGACATAATCCTCCTTTTAGTGGACACGTCCGGGGCCCCAGACGTCTTTTCCAAACCAGGCGCTTTGTCCAGGTTTTGAAAAGCTTCCAACAAATAACGATGTCGGGACAGCATCTGCGCATATGGGGATGCAACGCAGCGACATCGCACACATGCATGTGACATCATCACGTCACGCCAGCGCATGTGCAGATGTCCTCCCAACAAGCGAACATGTAGAGGGGATGGGGCTGGGGAAGAACGGGGCGTGGCTCGAGCGGGGCGGGGCTGGGTAGAACTGGGCAGGCCTTGGAGCAACACATACCAGCATATACCAGATTTCACTGCTCAGCCAAGACATATCTTATCAAGACACGGTGGCCTCTGACTTATGGAATCCTGCATAGAAATCAGCGTCTTCAAGAAACCTCTTGGAATCCAATTTTTTTGCACGTATGTGCTGGTGTCGAAATGTAAATAATGCAAGCGATATGAATTAATACTGTTTTATTTTTAATGCTATGTCATTTTCAATTTCTGTTCTGAACTGATTCTCCTGTTTTTCCTGCCTTTGTTCTGCTTGAGCTGAATCAAAAGTAGAGTCAGCCCGCCTGGGTACAAACAGAAACAAAACAAAACACCACCTCATAAAAATTGCACAGAAGCGACCCTCGTGCATTGAATGATTCAGAAAAATATATAAGACTTGTGATATCTGACAGCCACGCTGTTCCATAATTCAGGAAGGTATTAATATTGTGCTCATGCAAAATGCGTTCGGGGAGCTGACGCCACATTCTTTCGGCTCCAAAGACCACTGAATGCTTTGAGCATCGTGTTAGAGCTTGGAACATTGATAATAATAATAATAATAACAGTTTATATACCGCAATACCGTTAAGTTCTATGCGGTTTACAATAGATTAAGCGAGGTACAAATTGATTGAATTTAAGAGGGGAGAAGAGGAGAGTTAATAGGACCGGAAATGCGTTGTTGAGGAAAAAGAGATTAACAGGACAGAGGAATCACTATGGAGGAGAAAGAAGATGAGTGGCTCAGTTGTCTAGATACTTTAGGAACAGGTGAGTTTTTAAACATTTTCTGAATTCCTCATAAGTAGTGGGCGAAAGCAGTTGATCTAGATCTTTACCCCACAATGCTGCTTGATGTGAAAGA
This sequence comes from Geotrypetes seraphini, assembly GCF_902459505.1. NCBI lineage: Eukaryota > Metazoa > Chordata > Amphibia > Gymnophiona > Dermophiidae > Geotrypetes > Geotrypetes seraphini. The sequence continues at coordinate 19,943,822 of NC_047085.1, forward strand.
AGGTGTTCATGGTGTTTTTTCAGTTTACAACCTCTAACTGGGGGGGGAGAAACGAAGTAGGAATGAGAGCTTCTCTTGTGTCTGTTAGCAGAGAAGGAGAAAAGGTCAATTATGTATTTAGGGGCAAGTCCATTTAGCGCTTTAAAGCAGAAGCAGGCGAATTTAAACTTTATGCGTGCTTCCATCGGTAGTAGGGTGATACATGATCGAATTTCTTTAGTCCGAAGATTAATCTGACCGCTGCATTTTGCATTAGTTGATCAGTTGTGCGGGGCGAGGGGGCGGACGGAGGCAGAAGGAAGTGTAAGAAAATGCATGTGCACAAGACAAACTGTTCTGGTCAGGTCCACTGCTTGACCAGTAACTCCTTAGAGCAGTCCCGAAGAAAGCAAAAGGAGATGTACAATGCCATTAACATATGGTCATAAAACAAAAATTACAGCGTTTTCTCTAGACTATGGCCCTCTTCTACACAGGCGCGCTAAGCATTTTAGCGCGGATTCAGCGGGTGCTAAATCAACACATGCGCTAACCGCTAACTCATCCATAGGATAACATGCACACATTAGCGTTTAGTGCGTGTATAGCATGCGCTAAAAAGCTTAGCACACCTTTGAAAAAGAAGGGGTATATATTCCATTCTGATTACGGTAAATCATTTTCTTTCAAAACCCTACGGGTCTTGCTGCCGTTCAGCCGATGGATCTGCCTCGTGGAAATGAGACGGCACGCCCCTTCCCGGCCCATCCCCGCTAAATCTAAGGCCTGATTGGCCCAGGCTAGGCACCTTGGCCAATCAGGCCTTAGGATTAGTGGGGATGGGCGGACCCGCTATGCCTAAGGCCTGATTGGCCCAGGCTTCTACAGCCTGGGCCAATCAGGCCTTAGATTTAGCGGGGATGGGCTGGGAAGGGGGTGCCGTCTCATTTCCACGAGGCAGACCCGTCGGCTGGACGGCAGCAAGACCCGTCCAGCTGACCAACATTGAAAGGTTAGTTGGGGGAGGGAGATTAGTTGGGGCGGGGGGTCATTGGGCTTTCCGGCAGGAGGAGTTGGGCATCCTCCTGTCGGCAATTACGAGTTTGGGGGGGAGGGGGGTTCCGGGGTTCCGACAGGAGGAGTTGGGCATCATCCTGTCGGCGATTACGAGTTTGGGGGGGGAGGGGGTTCCGGGGTTCCGACAGGAGGAGTTGGGCATCCTCATGTCGGCGATTACGAGTTTGGGGGGAGGGGGTTCCGGGGTTCCGACAGGAGGAGTTGGGCATCCTCATGTCAGCGATTACAAGTTTGGGGGGGAGGGGGTTCCGGGGTTCGGGGTTCCGACAGGAGGAGTTAGGCATCCTCCTGTCGGTGATGGTACAGGCGGCCGCGGCCGCTATACTTTATTGCAGCAGGGAGATCCCTTGCCGCGATCAGTATAGCGGCCGCGTCTACTTACAATGTAGACCAGCATTTTGCTGGCCTACATTTTAAGCGTCTCTTCCTCTACTAGGGAGACGCGTAGGGCCGCCTAAGTTCGCCTAAGGCCTGTAGGCGAGCTTAGGCATCTTGCGGGTCTCCCTAGGCTCCCGGAGGCGCCTTCAGGCCTGCCTGGGGAGCATTTTTTTTAAAAAAACGTGCATCCCGATTGCCTGATTAGACAGCTGTAGGACGTCTACAGCTGCCTAAAATCGGGACGCACTTTTGGAGAATCAGGGCCTTATGGTCTTAAAAGTGTTTGAGGCTTGTGCAGATGAGGACGGAGTTTGCAGGAATGGGCCAGGATCAGGAAAAGAACTCGTGGGGATGGGACAGAAAATGAGTACCTGCGGGGATGAGGAAAAATTTGTCCCCGTGTCATTCTCTACTTCTGACCCTCTCCCGTCTACGCTCTTCAGGACTGAGATCAGGCGGCTGGTTTATTTCTTCTATCTCTTTACTTAAATTTTTCTTTTGCTTTCTATTACCAGATTTATTTCATTCCTTGATCAATTCTTGGGCAAAGTTTTCTGCATCAATTGTACCAGCTTCCGCTTCTCAGACCTTTAATTCTTGTGAAGCCTTGAAACATCGAACGCTTCTTCTGAAGCGATCCCCATCCTAATGTTTTACCACTCCCCGTTTACCTTCCTTTTTTTAAAATTAATTTTACTTCAATGTATTTTAAACAACCTTTCCCTCCCCAACTTTCCTTTTGTTCCATATACATTAATGTGAATTTGTCTAATATTTTTAATATTTGATAAAATATTGCTTTATTTACCTATTTTAATTTTTTTCTATAATCTTTCTATATTGTACACCGTTTAGATACTTGTTTGGTAGATGGTATATAAAAAAATAAAGAAACTTGAAACCTGGAATACTGTGTGCAATTCTGGAGGCCGCATTATCGCAAGGTTGTGCTGAGACTGGAGTCGGTGCAAAGAATGGCCACCCGGATGGTCTCGGGACTCAAGGATCTACCGTACGAAAAACGGCTTGACAAATTACAGCTATACTCGCTCGAGGAGCGCAGAGAGAGGGGGGACATGATCGAGACGTTCAAGTATCTTACGGGCCGCATCGAGGCGGAGGAAGATATCTTCTTTTTCAAGGGTCCCACGACAACAAGAGGGCATCCGTTGAAAATCAGGGGCGGGAAACTACGAGGTGACACCAGGAAATTCTTTTTCACTGAAAGAGTGGTTGATCGCTGGAATAGTCTTCCACTACAGGTGATTGAGGCCAGCAGCGTGCCTGATTTTAAGGCCAAATGGGATCGGCACATGGGATCTATTCACAGGGCAAAGGTAGGGGAGGGACATTAAGGTGGGCAGACTAGATGGGCCGTGGGCCCTTATCTGCCGTCTATTTCTATGTTTCTATGTTTCTATATATATTGTATATTGTATATATATCTTAGCTAGGGATATATAGAACCTTTTCTGTAGTCACTTTCATCTGTCTGAAACTTTTTGTTTTTCACGTCCTTAAGTTCATCTCTAAAGTTGTCAGAAAGCTTATTAATACTCTCCATAATAGTTTCAAAATTACCATCTTTTTCTTTTAGACTTTGCAAGCTTGTCATCTAAATTTATCTTTATTTCATTACTTTTAAATTTAGCTGTCTTTGCCAATAAAATCATCAGATCTAGTGAACATTTATTCAGGACAACGCACCACTTATCTAAAAAGACTGATTAAAAATATAGCTGGTGCTTTCTTATTATGTAGGGAGGGGGCAGTGACAGAGGAAGAGGTCACATGAATTATTCACGGAATCAGATCAGGGACAGGTTTGAAATGAGAAGGGACAGCTTGAGGTAGATAGTCCAGTTTTCAATTTATCAGAATTAACTTGGACAGAATCACAGAAAATAATTTTACAAAAAAAAAAAAAGACTTAGGGGTCCTTTTATCAAGGCGCGGAATACCGCACGTTAAACCGCCTGCCGTGCTAGTCACTAACGCTAACATTGACGAGGCGTTAGTTTTTTTTGCTTGCCGCGGGGTGGGTAGTGCGTGATTAAATGTCCGAAGCGCTAACCCCGCTATTGCGCCTTGATAAAAGGACCCCCTTAGGGCTCCTTTTACTAAGGTGCGCTAAGCAGTTTAGCGCACCCGAAATAGCGCACTTTAACCACACGCTAAACGCTAATGCATGCATGTTAGTCTATGGATGTGTTAGTGGTTATCGCTTAGCGCACTTGTGTAAAACAGGGGGATAATAAATGTGTAAGCGTGATTAGTGGCGTACTAAAGGGGGGGTGTGGTGGGACGGTCCGCCCAGGGTGCCAGCCATGAGGAGGGTGTTCCCGGCCTGGGAGTCATGATCCGGGGACTTCCCTTCTCACGGCCCGGTGCCAAGGCTCTGGATAGTCCCCGTGGCCCAGCATGTTCCCAGCCTTCTCTCCCTTTACCTTCTGTGAAGCTGAAAAAACTGCCGGCCTCGGCAGTGATTCAGCTACGTCGGCCGCGGCTCCCCTTCCTGCTTTCTGCGTCTGCCAATGACGCAACTTCCTGTTTCCGCCCGGGTGGATTGCAGAGGCAGACGCGGAGAGCAGGAAGGGGAGCCGCGGCCGACGTAGCTGAATCACTGCCGAGGCGGGCAGTTTTTTTCAGCTTCACGTCAGGTAAAGGGAGAAAAGGCTGGGAACATGCTGGGCCACGGGGACTATCCAGAGCCTTGGCACCGGGCCGTGAGAAGGGAAGTGACTCCTAGACCGGGAACACCTGGGGGGAACATTACTAAAAATATTTTTTTTATATTGGGGTGGGGGTGTCAAAAATTATGGCAGGGGGGCGTCAAAAAGCAATGGGTCCCGGGTGTCGCATACCCTAGGTACGCCTCTGAGTGTGATCTCAAATCCCTTGAAAAAAAGAAAGAGGCTGAGATTTTTTAATCTCTCTAAGGAGTAATATAAAGCGATAGGTTCTTTTTATCAGAAGATCATAAATTTGTGATAAAACCTTGCCGATAAGGGTGGATGAATAGTTATACAAAATTGATCTGACTATGTGAGATAATAGAGAATATTACATTCCCTTAGACAAAGATTCCACATGCACTCTACAGGAAGAGATAACGGAACTGGTTGGTCTTGCCTTTGGGGCTGGTTTGTTTTTTTTTACTTCCAAATAAAAAGATTTTTTAATTGTAAAACACCTAGTAATACCTACATTATACAAATTACCTAAGGTATATAAGTCTTTAATCAATCTACCAGGTAGACCTGTGGAGGGGCATAATCAAAAAATATGTCTAATAATAATAATAATAACTTTATTCTTCTATACCGCCACAATCTTGCGACTTCTAGGCGGTTTACAATCAAGAGTGCTGGACATTCAGCAAAATACAATAAGTAGATATTCAGAGGAAATACAGAGATCAGAGACCTCAGGAGGCAATAGTATAGAAATACAATTTGCTGAGCGAAAATGTAATATGTACATTTTAGTAGGTAATGTCCGACAGGACCTGTTGGGGATAAATAGCAACGTAAAGTTACGATAAGATGAAGATAACAGATTATATTTATAACAGTGCTGTAAGTTTAGGTGGAATAGGGAGGGGGGAGGGAGAGGGAGAGCGGGTATTTCTGGAACAGCTATGTTTTTAGGCGTTTCCTAAAGTCTAAGTCCGTTTTGGGCCTATGTCGCAAGTTGGCAGCGTCCATAGTCCATTCTCGAAAATGCAACCAAAATATTTTTTTGCAAGAATCGTCTACTACGTTTGGGATCGTCCAGACCGCTAAGTCGTCTATCTTTATACCCCATTCTCGTCCAAAAAAATCATCCAAGTCAAAAATGCCTAGAACAAGACCCTTTGGACTTAGAAGGGGCCAGCAAAGTGATAGAATGGGCACCTAGACATAGTAACAGAGTAGTGGGGCACCTCACAGGGCACTGCTGCGAACCTCACAAAAAGGGTGCCACATAAACATCTCACCACAATTCCCTTATAGGTCATGGTGAGTCCCCCAAAACCTATTATACCCACCTGTCTACCACCCCAATAGCCCTTATGGCTGAAGGTGCCACCTATATGGCAGCACAATAGGGTTTGTTTGTTTTTTGGAGGGGGGTTGGCAGGTGCATATGTTTCACCATGATTGCAGTGGTTAGATTGGCTTATGGGCCTGGGTCCTCCCCTCTATGGTTCACTAGCCCATCCCAGACTACTTAAGCCACCTCTGTGCAGTTCTACTAGGCTTTCCTATGCCAGGTGCTGATATTCTGGAGGCAGGTATGTATGTTTTTATTCCGATTTTTATGGCGGTATTGGGGGGGTGTCAGTGGTCACTGGAGGAGTGTGTGGGGGTCTGTACTTTGCCCTTGAAGTGGTTATCTGGTTACTTTGGATGCCGTCTGGGCACTTACATCTGTTTTTAGATCGCCTAAGTCACAACGTATAAGTTCCGTCTAGGCAGTCTCGTTAAACTTTTGGTTATACATGCAGTACGACTAAGTCTAGGTCAGCCTACATCCGTCCAAATTCCGCCTCACCACTCCTCCTAAAATGCCCCTTTCAGCTCTGGGCGTACAGCAGCAGTAAAAAGGCCTAAGCTGCTTTTAGATACTTCTAAAATCCGTTTTGGTTATCGGCACTTGGACAACCTGTCTTTTTGATCGTCCAAGTGCCGATTTAGGCAGGTTTGTAGATGTATTTTTGTTTCGATTATGAGCCCCATAGGGCCTGATTCTTGAAAACATGCATTCCGATGGAAGGTGGTGGTAGGCGTCCTACCACCATCTGGCAGCCAATCGGGATGCATGCCTCCGGAGCGCATCTACGTAAATGCGTGGTGACACTTAAGCAGGCCCAAGGTGGAGCCTAGGTGTGGCTATGCCCAGAAGTGGCCTTGGGTGGGTTAAACATCGCTACACATCCACGTACACATGAGACAGATGCCTTAAATGTAGACCTGCGAAACGTTGGTCTACATTCTGTGCATCTGGCCATGACTGTAGATGTCATTTTCTTTTGGACGCCAACACGTGATTGACACGCTATTGGTGGCCGCTTCATAGGCGGCCACCAATGTAGGCGTACAAAAGAGAATCAGGCCCATAGTCTCAGCAAATGGATCCTCTATGCCAGTGGTTCCCAACCCTGTCCTGGAGGACCACCAGGCCAATCGGGTTTTCAGGATAGCCCTAATGAATATGCATGAAGCAGATTTGCATGCCTGTCACTTCCATTATATGCAGATTTCTCTCATGCATATGTGTCTATGTAAACGATATGTAGGCCAAACACAAAATCAAAAAAGACAACAGGATAATATTTTGAATTAAGGTTGGTGAGTGGTGATTGACCGGTGATTGATAAATTGATCCCCCGAATGGATCAGCTTAGGCTGCCCTATAGTGAGTTGGGGGAATGAATTTCTGAGGTCCCACCACAAATGAGTTTTAGATTTAGAATGAAAGCTCAGCCTTGCCACTCTTTTCAGTATTGATTAATGAATTATTTCTGATCTTTGCCAATAGTTATTTCACCCAACATATTTGTTGTTTATCATCAACGATATATATAGGCAACATTTTCATCCTGTGGAGAGGTGATCAGGAGACTTTGCAAGTGTTTTGTAATTGGTTGAATATGAGAGAGAGAATTTTTTACCTTCAAATTATCTTACCATGACCAACAGATTAACATTTTAGATCTTCTAATTAAAAGGGATACAGATTGCTTGTGTTCCTCTATTTATCATAAGCCCATGTACAAAAACGCCTTTTTGCACTGCAGTAGTTATATCATAGCACTTCATTAAAAATAATCTGCTTTATAGTCAATTTCTTCGACTGCAGAGATTATGTACAAGCCACTTGGACTTTCAATTACAAGCAGAAAATATAATGGATAGGTTTTCATCTAGGGCAGGGGTGTCTAACCTTTTGGCTTCCCTGGGCCACATTGGCCGAAAAAAATGTTTCTGGGGCCGCGCAAACGCCTACATTGGTGGCCGCCTATGAAGCGGCCACCAATCGCGTGTCAATCACGTGTTGGCGTCCAAAAGAAAATGACGTCTACCGTCATGGTCAGATGCACAGAATGTAGACCAGTGTTTCGCAGGTCTACATTTAAGGCATCTGTCTCGCGTGTACGTGGATGCGTAGCGCAAGACAGCTAAACACCCGGGAGCAGCAGAGGAAAACACTGCATCGCCCTCGACCGGGGCCGCACAAAATACTTCATGGGGCCGCATGCGGCCCTCGGGCCACAGGTTGGACACCCTTGATCTAGGGGATATCATCAGAAATGCATTAAAAAAAGTTATAAAAGCAGAGAAGAATTATTGACAATATGAAGAGCAGAGCACCCGATGTGGTGCGTACCTTGCGATTCTCATATTTAGCTAGAGACATGCAAAGAATAATTTGAAAGCATTGGCATATTTTAGAAAACGCGCAAAACACAGGGGAAACAAATCCACAGAAGACAGAATAATAAAAATGAGTGGAATTGTCCAATAATAAAAGGTGCAATAAATAAAGATGTCTTTCAACTCATCTGGACAAACAGGTAATCCTTTATTCTTCCAAAAATACTCGACCCGACATGTACATGTTTCGGCCCTACGGCCTGCGTCAGGAGTCTATAGGTAATGTATAAAATCATATAAACACATCTATAAACATATAAAACTATAATGATAAAATATATAATAACAAAACATAAAGCACATTCAAAATGTTAAAAACATTAAAAATAAATTAAAAATAAAAGTAGAAAACAGCCAATTTGCATATACAGGTAACTTTAAAAACAATACAAAACTTATACTTTAATAAGCCGATACATAAATTTAAAAATATATGTAATAACTAATATCAAATAGATTTATCATATAAATATCATATAAATATCATATATTAGACTCTTAAGGAACATATATTGATTGTTTTTTAATCTTTTGTTTTTAATTTTTCTATTAATTATATATTGATTTTTATTAATTATATATAAATATATTTTGATTGCTTTGTCCTGATATCTTAATTACGTTTGATTTTACATTTATATGATATTTTGTTGTTAAGATTGGTTTTAAATTTTTAAATTTATATGATATTTATATGATAAATCTATTTGATATTAGTTATTACATATATTTTTAAATTTATGTATCGGCTTATTAAAGTATAAGTTTTGTATTGTTTTTAAAGTTACCTGTATATGCAAATTGGCTGTTTTCTACTTTTATTTTTAATTTATTTTTAATGTTTTTAACATTTTGAATGTGCTTTATGTTTTGTTATTATATATTTTATCATTATAGTGTTTATATGTTTATAGATGTGTTTATATGATTTTATACATTACCTATAGACTCCTGACGCAGGCCGTAGGGCCGAAACATGTACATGTCGGGTCGAGTATTTTTGGAAGAATAAAGGATTACCTGTTTGTCCAGATGAGTTGAAAGACATCTTTATTTATTGCACCTTTTATTATTGGACAATTCCACTTGTTTTTATTATTATATTTTAGAAAACTACAGTTCTTTTAAAGATAAAAGGCTTAGCAGACTGCAGAGATAAGAATATCAAGGAGAAGTTAGTTCCCTCTAGGTTGCTCTCCGTTCCAATATAACCACAGACACCTGCGATTGTAGGTCATGCCAAATGAGTTAACTGTGTGTGTCGCCATATCTTGGTGACACATAAGTTTGTTCGACCACAGACTCTTAAAGAGTACATTTTAAAACACAAATCTGACTGTAATATTGTTTGTGCAACGTACGAGGGTTCTTCGAAAAGTTTCCACACTTTCATAGTTTCATGGGGAATGGTTGGGGCGGGAGCAGTGGTAAGAGGGCGTTAGTAGGACGCTGGGAAAATGTATCACAAAACGGGGCGATTATGTGGAAAAGTGATGTCATTTGCTGTTGAGATATTTAATAGTGTTTAAAAAAAGCTAAAAGTGTTCGTTCATTCAACTAGCATACCTTTAAAACTTCCTTATACTTGCTTAATTCAAAAATATTTTATCTCATTTACCATTCATACTTCTAGAATATTCAAAAATATTAGCCCTAAACACCCTACAATTATTTAAAAAAAACATTCAAGCATTAAGCCATACTAGCTTTTAGGCACTCTTACGTAATCCGGGTAAAATTGACTGCCATCTCCATCATTCGTTTATGTTTAAATTCACTTAACTTTAGCATTCGCATTCCCGTCACCTGCAACTGAAAGCTAATCACCACCAATCAATAATCACACAACTCAGTTTTATTGGAATAAATATTTGGCCGCAGCTTTATTATCTATCTGAATATTATCTTCACTTACAATACAATCTGTGTCCAAAAACCAACAAACCCCCCAATGCATATTTCACACATCCCCAGGGAGCTATTCGGTGTCGAAACTAGCTCCCGTTAAGTCTTCAAATTTATAACATTCCCCCAAACATGGCCCACGGTGACGCAAGGCCATGCTTCCCCTCCCCCCCAAACATGATCCACGGTGACGCAAGGTCATGATTCCCCTCCCCCCAAACATGACCCATGGTGACGCAAGATCATGCTTCCCCTCCCCCCAAACATGACCCACGGTGACGCAAGGTCATGCTTCCCCTCCCCCCAAACATGACCCATGGTGACGCAAGGTCATGCTTCCCCTCCCCCCAAACATGACCCATGGTGACGCAAGATCATGCTTCCCCTCCCCCCAAACATGACCCATGGTGACGCAAGGTCATGCTTCCCCTCCCCCCAAACATGACCCACGGTGACGCAAGGTCATGCTTCCCCTCCCCCCAAACATGATCCACGGTGACGCAAGGTCATGCTTCCCCTCCCCCCAAACATGATCCACGGTGACGCAAGGCCATGCTTCCCCTCCCCCCAAACATGACCCATGGTGACGCAAGATCATGCTTCCCCTCCCCCAAACATGACCCACGGTGATGCAAGGTCATGCTTCCCCTCCCCCCAAACATGATCCACGGTGACGCAAGGCCATGCTTCCCCTCCCCTCCCCCCAAACATGATCCACGGTGACGCAAAGTCATGCTTCCCCTCCCCCAAACATGACCCACGGTGACGCAAGGTCATGCTTCCCCTCCCCCCAAACATGACCCACGGTGACGCAAGGTCATGCTTCCCCTCCCCCCAAACATGATCCACGGTGACGCAAGGTCATGCTTCCCCTCCCCCCAAACATGATCCACGGTGACGCAAGGCCATGCTTCCCCTCGCAGCGGTATCGCATACGAGTGTTACATTTATTTATTTATTAACTGCTCATCTCCCAGATCCAACTGGGCCAAACCCCATTTTCCGCCCCACCCAAAGCTGCGACCACTTCCCCCCAACCCCATAAGCTCCACCAAATCCACCCAAGTCGACATATAACATGTACACCCCCCACCCCACCCCACAACACTAACACAAAACATAACACCAGCACAAATGGGAGGGAGGGAGGGATAATCTTTTCCTGAAGAGACTACTCTACTGTTCCCCTTTCCTCACAGAATTCACTCCAGACTGCCACAACATCCAACCAATCACGTGACTGCTCCACCCCATCACCTTAGAAACCTCCCTAATCATTTTTCTTTCTTACAAGCTCTGTCTATTAACCCTTTCTTACTTCCTCTTATAAAATTATCAATCCTTATTCTACAGACCTTTGATAACACCTCATATATTCCCCTTACCCTCTGTCCCCCCTCCCCCCATCATTCAATAAATATTACCAGCCGGTGACATCAGCTCAGCTAATGTTATATCACACCAGATGAATCTGGTGTTCTTCTGTATTGAACTGTTAATAATTGAAAACTAATAAAGATTTTCTCAGTTTCTGAGGAATTAATTCCGCCCTTTTCCCAAGTATATTACTTGCCTGTTAGAAAAATGGAACAGCAATTGGGTAATCAAAGACAGCAGGAACCACAGTTGAATATTTCCATTTTATTGGAATCTTCTACAAAGGATTTGGTTACACCAGCAACATTGTTGGCGATTGTTGCTCTAGGACCAGATAAGAATTGGATTATGAAGATGTTCTTTAAAAATAGAACTAAAGAGTTCCTGGGACAAAAAGTACAGATCTTTCCAGATGTTACCAAAGAGACTCAAAAACGGAGAAGGCAGTTTTTGTTATTAAAACCAGGAGTAGTTTCAATGGGGGGAAAGTTTTTTCTTAGATTTCCCTGTAAATGTGTTGTTCTTCATGGTTTAGATAAATATGTTTTCTTTGATCCAATGCACCTAACAAATTTTGTGGCTTTGAAACGTCTTGAGAAAGAAGGAACAACTGGAATAATAACTGACTCATGATTAGAATACTCCCTCCGACTTCAGCCACTTTTGTTTTATTTGTTAATGGTTATTTTTTTTTCCTTTTCTTAATTGATAATGTCACTCTTTGAAAGTCTTGGATCCAATAATTGGGGACTATAGATTGCTTAAGTGTAAGAGAACATGTTATATGTCTTCTTATTATTATGTTCATGATTACAATCTTACTGTACAAGATATAATGCTTGATAATTTTTTGTAAAATGATAAATAATAAAAAAAAAAATAAAACTAATAAAGATTTACCAAAAAAAAAAAAAAAAAGCTAAAAGTGCAGAAACCTTTTGAAGATCTCATTCAGTGTCCAAGTCAAACCAAAGGAAAAACCAAACAGAATGAAGCGAACAAGAATCACCGAACTCAGAAGTTGCATAAATAGAAATATTACTTCAGACTTTGATGCAAAAGATGTGGAGGGGCATAATCAAAAGATACGTCTAAGTCCGTTTTGGGCCTAAGTCGCTAGTCGCCCGAAGTCGGACAAGGAAAAAGTCAATTTTCGAAAAATACGTCCATATTTTTTTCCGAAAATCATCTAACTGTACATCCGGCTGTCTGATCGTCCAGACCGCTAAGTCATCCATCTTTATATCCTATTTTCGACCAAAAATTCATCCAAGTCAAAAATGCCTAAAAAAGACCTTGTAGATGTGGATGGGGTCAGCAAAGTGATGGACTGGACACCCAAACATTGCACCAGAGTAGTGGGGTACCTTACAGGGCACTGCTGTGAACTTCACAAAAAGGGTGCCACATACACATCTCACCACAACAACCTCATAGGTCATGGTGAGCCCCGCAAAACACCCCCCAGAACCGACTAGACCCACCTGTCTACCACCCCATTAGCCTTTATGGCTGCTGGTGCCACTTATATGGCAATAGATAAGGGTTTTGGGGGTGCATGTTTTACCATGCATGCAGTAGTTAGAGTGGCTTATGGACCTGGGTCCTCCTTTCCATGGTTCACTAGCCCACCCCCCAGACCACTTAAGCCACCTCTGTGCAGCTCTACTAGGCTTTCCTATGCCAAGCTACCAGGTGCTGATCTTCTTATGGTGGTGTGGGGGGGGGGCATTCAGTAATCACTAGGGGAGTGTGTAGGGGGTCTCTACTTTGTCCCTACAGTGGTTCTCTGGTCACTTTGGATACCTTCTTTTGACTTAGACCTGGTTTTAGATGGCCTAAGTCACAACGTCCAAGTTCCTTCTAGGCAGTGTTGTTAAACTTTCGGTTATACATGCAGTACGACTAAGTCTAGGACGGCCCACATCCCGCCCAAGTCCAGCCTCACCACTCCTCCTAAAACGCCCCTTTTAGCTCTGGGCGTACTGCAGCACTGTGAAGGCCTAAGTCGTTTTTAGATACGTCTAAAACCCGGTTCGATTATCGGCACTTGGACGACTTGTCTCACTGATTGTCTAAGTGCCGATTTAGGCCCTTTTTTAGACGTATTTCTGTTTCGATTATGAGCCCCATAAGATTTCTAAAGGGGTGACACAAAGGCAGAGAGGAGGGAACATAGACCAAATTTTGCTACAGGAAGAACAACAAACTATATATGAATTACAATTTGTTACGCCCAGTTTGTCTAAATTTAGAAATAGGTTACAGCTCAGTTTTGAAAATTTGAGATTTACAGTATATATTTTAAAGTAATATATGTTGGTGATTGTGCAAAAGGGATCATTTATTATTGTTTATGGCTTATTCCATTTTGAGACTTACCCCCTGTTTTACATGACCCATGAGGGGAGGGCTAAGCGTTTTAGCATGCATTTAGCGTGCGCTAAATTTACGCACATGCTAACCGCTAATGCGTCCATAGATTAACATGCACGCATTTGCGTTTAGCGCTTTCTAAAAGCATAGCGCACCTTAGTAAAAGGAGCCCTTAGAAGATATTGTTTGCTACTCTAAAGCAGGGGTGTCCAACCTTTTGGCTTCCCTGGGCCATAGTGGCTGAAAAAAATGTTTCTGGGGCCACGCTAACGCTGCAGCAAGACAGTTGGGCTTTTTCCGAGTCCGTTTTTGCAGAGGGAGACTATGCAGAAACGGACTCGGAAAAAGCCCAACTGTTAAATGAATACTTCTGCTCAGTCTTCACCCGCGAGGCACCGGGACTTGGTCCTCAGCTGCAAACAAGGGTTGACTCAATTTAGTAATTTCGAGTTTACGCCCAGCAGTGTCTACTGCGAGCTGTCAAAGCTCAAGGTTAACAAGGCAATGGGGCCTGACAACCTACACCCCAGGGTGCTCAGGGAGTTGTGTGATGTCTTGGCGGAACCGCTATCCGCGCTCTTCAATCTCTCCCTTAGTACAGGTAACGTACCGTTGGACTGGAAAATGGCTAACGTCATTCCACTTCATAAAAAAGGCTCCAACATGGAGACAGCAAACTACAGACCGGTGAGTCTCACAGTGAGCAAACTAATGGAAACTCTAATCAAAACGCCAATTGGATACGATCATGAACGAGGAGAATCTACGGGATCCCCGTCAACATGGATTTACTAAGGGGAGATCCTGCCAATCCAACCTGAACAGCTTCTTTGACTGGGTGACGAGAAAGCTGGATGTTGGGGAGTCCCTGGACATCGTATACCTGGACTTCAGCAAAGCATTCGATAGCGTACCACACCGCAGGTTGCTGAGCAAGATGAGTTCTATAGGATTGGGCGACACGTTGACGAAATGGATTGGGAACTGGCTTGAGGGTAGGCTTCAGAGGGTAGTGGTGAATGGCACCCCCTCCGAAACGACGGAGGTGATCAGTGGAGTGCCACAGGGCTCCGTCCTGGGCCCGATCCTGTTCAACATCTACATAAGAGACTTGGCAGAAGGGCTCCGAGGTAAAATAACATTATTCGCTGATGACGCCAAACTAAGCAATGTAGTGGCCAAGAGTACAACAGACAAAAATTCAATGCCCGACAACATGATGCACGACCTACTACTACTGGAGCGCTGGTCTAGGTCCTGGCAACTCAGCTTCAATGCCAAAAAATGCAAAGTCATGCACCTGGGCAGCCAAAATCCATGCAAGACTTACACCCTAAATGGCGAGATCCTAACAAGAACTGAAGCAGAACGTGACCTAGGGATGATCGTCAGTGAGGACATGAAGGCTGCCAATCAAGTGGAGCAAGCTTCCTCCAAAGCAAGGCAAATCATAGGTTGCATACGCAGGAGTTTCGTCAGCCGTAAGCCTGAAGTCATTATGCCATTGTATAGATCCATGGTGAGACCACACCTGGAGTACTGTGTGCAATTTTGGAGGCCGCATTACCGAAAAGATGTGCTGAGACTGGAGTCGGTCCAGAGAATGGCCACCCGGATGATCGCGGGTCTCAAGGATCTCCCGTACGAGGAAAGGCTGGATAAGTTACAGCTCTACTCACTCGAGGAACGCAGAGAGAGGGGAGACATGATCGAGACGTTCAAGTATCTCACAGGTCGCATCGAAGTGGAAGAGGATATCTTCCTTCTCAAGGGTCCCACGGCAACCAGGGGGCAAACGTGGAAAATCAGGGGAGGGAAACTTCACAGTGACACCAGGAAATTCTTTTTCACTGAAAGAGTGGTTGACCGCTGGAATAATCTTCCACTTCAGGTCACTGAGGCCAGCAGCATGCCTAATTTTAAGGCCAAATGGGATAGACACGTGGGATCTATTCACTGAGTTAGGTGGGGAAGGGTCATTGCGGTGGGCAGACTAGATGGGCCGTGGCCCTTATCTGCCGTCTATTTCTATGTTTCTATGTTTCTATGAGGAGGGAGCCAACAAGACAGTAAACACCAGGGGGCAGCAGAGGAAAACACTGCATCGCCCTCGACCGGTGCTGCACAAAATACTTCACGGGGCCGCATGCGGCCCTTGGGCCGCAGGTTGGACACCCCTGCTCTAAAGTAAGAAATGATGAAGACTGTATATTAGTGTCTCTCAAACTTTTTTTTAGCTCCGGCACACTAAATAGAGCAAATATTTTTCGTGGCACATTATAATTGAAATTATAAAATTGCAAACCAACAAAAAATTAACCCCCCCAACCACCTTTTACAAAACCTTAACGTGGTTTTTAGCGCCAGCCATGTCAGTAACAGCTCCCACACTCATAGAATTCCTATGAGCGTCAGAGCTGTTACCACCACGGCTGGTGCCAAAAGCCGCGCTACGGTTTTGTAAAAGGGGGAGGGTGTTAAATTTGAGTTATTTATTTAAAGTTCTTTAAACTATGTATGGGTAATTGTAACAACGGTGAAACTAAAGTCGATAGAATAGAATTGTTAATCAATGCGATGGATGGGCTTGTTTTTGAGTACAAATTAACTCAAAATGGGGCTCGATGGTTGACAATCAAACACATACAGTCAAACCTTGCTTTGCGAGCGTAATTCGTTCCAGAAGCATGCTTGTAATCCAAAGCACTCGTATAGCAAAGCGAATTTCTCCACAACCCCAAAACTTTAGTTCAAAATACTATACGTACTTGTATTGCAAGACCTCGTTCATTTAGAACAGTCACTACACTCTTGCAGCGTCCGAGAGAGAAGAACCATCGGCTCAGTTGTGATGATGTGACCCGTGTATACTGTATGGACTCGTATTGCAAGACCTCGCTCATTTAGAATAGTCATTATACTCTTGCAACGTCCGAGAGAGAAGAACCATCGGCTCAGTTGTGATGTGTGTATACTGTATGTACTTGTATTGCAAGACATTGCATGTATATCAAGTTAACATTTAATCAAATGTTTTGCTTGTCTTGCAAAACACTTGCCAACCAAGTTACTTGCAATCCAAGGTTTTACTGTATTTCATCATCCACCATGTGCAGTCGTTCTCTTTTCTTTATTTAAATTTAGTGTGGCTTCTGATTAGAAGATGAATCGGTCAAACAGCACGGTTTTAATTACTTTCCGAAAGGCGCCTTAGGTCAGCATGGCTCCATTGAAAAGCAGGCTTTTATAACGATCCAAAGAATCACATGTTGTCGGTTATTTTGCACCTTACTGGGAAGGTAGTAAACTTGTGTGAAGGGAGGTAATGAAGCTTCAGGCCTTTTTTTCTTTATTACGTCTAACAGTATCTTACCGCATACATGCATCTATTAAAGTTATCCTGCTGCGTACATGTGTTTTTAAAAAAGTTATCCTACTGAGAACGCGTGGTTCTCTGTTCCCGCCATTGTAGCATTGAATTCTCATTAGGGACATGATAAATTCTCTACTGAGCATGCATGTGTGCAAGATAACATTGTATGAAACAAGACGTACTTTATGATGCAGTAAGTTAAGCTTTTTCATCGAATTCCTTTTCATGTTAGCTTTCATGATGGGTGCACTCTGCTCTTTAATTTTTACATTGCCAAAATATATTTCCTTAAATTTGCTATGATGTCCCTTCTGTAGAGAATTCATGCTTTCAAAACTTATAAATCTGACATAAGGATTCCCACCAGAAGCTGTAGTTCAAGTTATCCCAGCTCTTCCAATTTTTCATTATCAACTGCATGGCTACTCCTGCCATGATAAGGAGCAATCTATTCTGATTCGCATTAATTGGTTTCTTGGGTAATATCGTTCCAAATAATATTATATCATATCATAGCAATAGTCGAACTTCCAGAATCGTAATAATTTGACCTCAGATGGATTTCCAGAATTTGAGTATCAAGGGACAGTACTATAGCAAATGATCCAAAGTCCCTATATCAAGATGACAGTGCCAGCATCTATTAAACTTAGAACTATCTAACCTTTGTAACCTAACGGGGGTCCAAAAAGATCTATGGAACAAGAAAAACCAAGTCTGTCTCATAGACGCTGATGCTGTACATCTCATCCTCCAATTCCAAATTCGTGGCCATTGAGAAGCAGAAATCTGCTGCTTTGTCTCAATACTCCAAATATCCTTAAGACTCGTTTTTGGCTTTTTATTCAAACATTCAGATATCAATTTATACTACTGGGCACCCTGATGTCCCAGGAAATCCATCTGGAAGCACAGGATCGGCAAGCTATGCTGATCTTTTAAATTACGCCATTCAGGGAACCCCTTCTGAATGGCTTGCTTCAACTGCAACCATTTACATGTTTGAGACGTAGAAATACCGAAAGACTGTTGCAGTCGTGAAAACTCAACCATCCTCCCATTTGACATCAAGACATCCTTGAAGACAAACTAACACCGCAAGACTCATCCCAATTCTCTGAAGCAACTCGCTCTACTCTTCAATTCCTCTGGAAATGGCCAGATAACTTCTTTTGTAATCCGCCTTGAACCGCAAGGTATTGGCGGAATAGAAATCACTAATGTAATGTAATGTAAATAGTTTATAATGCTCGATTAGAACTGAGCAATGGGGTGTGACTCCCTTGTCTACATATAAGTGTGTTATCTCTTTTTTAACCATCTTCATAGGTTTGAGATTTTCTTATTTTATGCTTTTTGGATTTTATCAGCTTTAAAGGACTGAGTACATTTATGTTAAGAACATAAGAATATAAAAATAATCTTACTGGATGAGACCATCAAGCCTAATAGCCCGTTCTCACGGTGGCTAATCCAGGTTTCAAGTTTTATTAACATTTGATTTCATCGCTTATCAAGTGTTTCTAAGCGAAATACAAAAAAAAATTTTTTTAAGAACATAAAAAGTCATAAAAACATGACATAAGAACATAAGCAGTGCCTCTGCTGGGTCAGACCAGAGGTCCATCATGCCCAGCAGTCCGCTCACATGGCGGCCCATCAGGTCCAGGACCTGTATAGTATTCTTCTATCTATACCCTTCTATTCCCTTTTCCTTCAGGAAATCATCTAATCCCTTCTTGAACTTCAATACCGTACCTTGTCCTATCACGCCCTCTGGAAGTGCATTCCAGGTGTCCACCACCCGTTGGGTGAAGAAGAACTTCCCAGCATTGGCTCCTAATCTGTCCCCTTTTAATTTTGCCGAATGCCCTCTCGTTCTTGTAGATTTCAAAAGTTTGAAGAATCTGTCCCTCTCCACTTTCTCTATGCCCTTCATGATCTTGTAAGTCTCTATCATATTCCCTCAAAGTCTCCGCTTCTCCAGGGAAAAGAGCCCCAGTTTCTCCAGTCTTTCAGCGTATGAAAGGTTTTCCATACCTTTTATCAACCGTGCCGCTCTCTTCTGAACCCTCTCGAGTATCGCCATATCTTTCTTTAGGTACGGAGACCAATACTGGACGCAGTACTCCAGATTCTGGCGCACCATCACCCGATACAGCGGCAGGATAACTTCTTTCGTTCTGGTTGTAATACCCTTCTTGATTATACCTAGCATTCTATTCGCTTTCTTAGCGACCGCTGCACACTGTGCCGACTGCTTCATTGTCTTGTCCACTATTACCCCCAAGTCCCTTTCTTGGGTATACTAACTGGTACATAAGGACAGTGGGGTAGAACTACAATTTGTTTTAGAAAAGAGAGAGATAACATATATGGGAAGCACAATAAGGATGGGGGAGAGAAAACGTAAAGAGGGAAATAGAAATAACTTTTTTCGGAGGAGTTATAGGTTCAAGGCATCTTTAAAGAGAAAGTTTTTCAGAGAACTTTTAAAACATGTTAAGTTTCCTCTCTTAAGTATAATAATAATAATAATAATAATAATAATTTTATTTCTTATATACCACCAAAGCCATAGTAGTTCGAGGTGGTTTACAACGAAGAAGGGCTGGACAATCAGCGAAAATGGTACAATGGTATGATCAGAGAAAATAGGTACCAGAGAAAAATGGTACAAACAGAGAAAATAGGAACAATCAGCGAAAATGGTACAATCAGCGAAAATGGTACAATCAGCGAAAATGGTGCAATCAGAGAAAATAGGTACAATCAGAGCAAAAAGGTACAGAGAAGAAGGTCAAGACAATCCGAGTAAAGGTTCAATCCAAGAATGTAGATATAACAAAGGGGTACAGTGGATGGAGGTATATAGGTTAAAAAAAAAGAAAAAGAGAACAGAGGGTAAAATCAGCAGATGAAGATGCAGTTTAATTGAAAGCTGTATAATTGGAAGCAGTTTAATGGGAAGCAGGACATGGTGAGATAAGAGGGGCCATGGGTAGGGCATAGAGGTCTTGGGTTGTAAATCGGGTGAATAGATTCGTTTTTAGTAGTTTCTTGAAGATTAGGTAGGATGAAGCGCGTGAGATGATGTGGGCCAGTCAGTTGTTGAGCTGACCTGCTTGGAAGGCAAGAGTTCTATTTAGATATCTTTTGTAACGGCAGGCCTTTAGAGTAGGATAGCTAAATAGGTGGGTTCTGCGTGTGTGTTTGGATGGGCGGTCTAGGATAAAATGGGGTACCAAGTAAAGGGGGGCCGAGCCAAGGATGGATTTGAAACAGAAACAGGCAAACTTGAATTGCACTCTTGCTTCCAAGGGTAGCCAGTGAAGTTTGTGGTAGTAGGGAGTTAAGTGTTCCCATTTTTTTTAGTCCAAAGATCAGCCGGATTGCCGTGTTTTGGATGATTCGCAATCTTTGAGTGGTTTTTTTTGAAAGATCCCAGGTAGATGATGTTGCAGTAGTCGAGTAGACTTAAGATGGAGGATTGCACAAGTAGGCGGAATGAGGGAGCGTCAAAGTATTTTCTGATGGATCTTAGCTTCCATAAGGTGGAGATGCCTTTTCGTTCCAGAGTCCCTAGTACCTGGCAAAAACCCAAGGAGTAGCAACGACATGTCCCGGGAAATCCAGACGTCTGGTAGTCCTACTCGGAACCTACTCAGTACCAACTAACTGGGCAAGAGGCTCTCTCACCTCATTATCTGGCTTTCAATATCAACCCCATTTGTGTTTTGATAAAAAAACAAACCCATAAATTAAGGGGTACATTACCAGCAATTTAGGCCCTCTTTTACAAAGGCGCACTAAGGGCTCCTTTCATCAAGGCGCGCTACGGGGGTTAGCGCGTCGGACATTTCATCACGCGCTAACCCCCGCGTCAGCCTAAAATCCTAACGCCTCGTCAATGGAGGCGTTAGGCACTAGCGCGGCAGGCAGTTTAACGCGCGGTATTCCGCGCGCTAAACCGCTACCGCGCCTTTGTAAAAGGACCCCTAAGCGTTTTAGCATGGATTTAGCGCACGCTAAATCAACGCGTGTGCTAACCACTAATGCGTCCATAGGATAACATGCACGCGTTAGTGTTTAGCGCACCTTTGCAAAAGAGGGGGGTTAGGGTTAAAGTCGACGCAAGTGTGCTTTGGTGATCTCGTCAACCACTGAGAAAACCAGAAGGTCCCCGGCATTGCAGGCAGCTAATTTTCCAGAGATGACCTGTTCTATCATCAGCTTCCAGATCTCAAGAAAGGAAAAAAGAAGGAATTTTGTGTTTAGCTTTGTGGGGGTTTTTTTCATTCGTAGCTCAAGGCAAATTATCTTCAGGAACAGATGTTTCTCTGCCGCCTAAGGGCTAACATTCTAAACAGGGAAGGGTTAAATGGCTTGGCCGGAATCAGAAGAATCGGCACTGGGTTTTGAACCTGGCTGCTCCCTGCCACAAAGGCTTCTGGAAGTCTTTTTAATTGTTACTAGAATGGTTTTCATATAATAACTGCTGAGCCCCCCCCCCCCCCCCATATATGAAAGAGAAATCCTTATATTTAACCTTTTTTTTCTTTTTCTTTCTGACATGTACAACATCTTCTTACACTGCTGAATCTAAACCGAACCCGTGAAGACACCGCATTGCAAGTGAGGTCACTAAGAGGAAAAGAGAAAACTCACGTCTACAGAGTAGCTTTAAATGACTAAATCTCTCCATAAATATTGCAGGTATATAATATCTGATTTAGCTTTTCTAGTGTGGGTCAATCATCGGTGCTTTTCCATGTCATCTTCCTGTGAAGGCGAACCGAAAATGGGTATGGATGTCGATTTGGCTTTGGTAACATTGCCACCAAGAGGAAGTTTCTGGAATTTTCTCTCCAGGGCTGTGAAAATAAATAGGGCAGCAGATGTATTTAGATACCTTTGACTGCATCTTAAAAAATCATCTTTGCTCTCAAATGATTTGCTTCAGTGTATAAAACCCAAACCTCCTGATTATTTTTATGCCAAGGAGCTTACAGTCATGTCTTCCCAGTCCTGAAGCCTTTGAAATTGGACAGAACTATGAAACGACCTTAATCATACCCACAATAATGTTTGGAGGGTGATGTGCAGCCTTGGCCATGCTGACTGCTGTAACTTTGCCCACTGAGAAGGCACCGTGCCTTATCACAATAACGACAACGAAGGGTATTACAGGGACACTCAGCTGTATTCGCACCACACCTCCATTATGAGGTACATTCTATACATGCAGTGGCGAAGTAAGGGGAAGCGGACCGCCACAGGTGCTGTGTTGGTGGGGGAGCAGGATATCTCCACCCCACCCCGCCACACCATGCCTCGCTTGCGCCATCCTTTCCTTCACCCTGTACCTCTGTAGATCTTTGTTAGTGCAAGCAACTTCTGCCTGTTGCTCACGCCAGCCTGATTCTCTCCTGAATCACTTCCAGGTCACGGGGCCAGGAAGTGACATCAGAGGGAAATCCAACTCTGGCTCGAGGTGCATACTAGAGAAGCCATTTGCGCTGGAGAAGATTTAGAGGTACGAGGGGAAGGGAGAGTGAGTGTGGAGTGGCATTTTGGAAAGAGCGGTTTAAAACATAAGCGAGTTACATAAAAAACATACATAAAATTCATACCAATCACAGAGAAACGAAGTACAACTATTACACATATTTCATTTTTTCACTTGTTTCCTCATACTCATATGTTCCTACTCTATATAAAACAAACTATCGCATAAATGTCTGCACAAATAAATATGTAAATGAGTAAAATGGCTAAAAAGAAGCTCCTGTATGCTTCCTCTCCTCCAGACCTCATTCCCTCCCTCAACTTTTTCTTCCTCTCTCCCTGCCCCCTCCCCTTTCTTCTTTCTCCCTGCCCCCTTCTTTCTGTCTGTCTGTCTTTCTCTCTGTCTCCCTGTCCCCTTTCTTTCTGTCTGTCTTTCTCCATCCCCCTTTCTTTCTGTCTGTCCCTCCTTTTTTTCTTTATTTGTTTCCCTTCTTTCTTTCTGTCTCCCTGTCTCCCCTTTCTTTATTTCTGTTTCCTTTCTTTTTTTCTGTCTCCCTGCCCCCTTTCTTTCTGTCTGTCTTTTTCTCCCCATGCCCCCTTTCTTTCTTTCTTTCTTTCTCCCTGCCCTCCCTCAAGCCACCGCTGCTGCCATCGGGGAACAGGCCCCCAAGCTGCCGCCGCTGAATTATGAGCTATCTCTGCTTCCCGACGTGGTAAACAGAAGCGCCAGGCCGATCATCCTTCTACCCGATATCAATTCTGATGTTGGAGAGGAAGTTCCAGGCCAGCCAGGCTGGCTCGGAACTTCCTCTCTGATGTCAGAATTGACGTCGGGGGGGGGGGGGGGAAGGGAAGCTGGTCAGCCCGGGGCTTCTGTTTACCATGTTGAGAAAGCAAATGTTGTCCATGGAGAAGCATGTAGAATGCGAAGGCAACATGAGTCTATCACGGAGCCCGGGATGGGCTCTGCGATCGACTCTCGTTGCCTTCGCAATCTACTGGTCGATCGCTATCGACCTTTTGGGCACCCCCGTTGTAGACAATACGATGAAAACTTCCCCCCCAATGTGCAGCAGTGGCCAAAAAAGCAAACAAGATGCTAGGAATTATTTTAAAAGGGATGGTTAACAAGACTAAGAATGCCCCTTTATCGCTCCATGGTGCGACCTCTTCTGGAGTATTGTGTTCAATTCTGGTCTCTTTATCTCAAGAAAGATATAGTGGCACTAGGAAAGGTTCAAAGAAGAGCGACCAAGATGATAAAGGGGATGGAACTCCTCTCATACGAGGAAAGACTAAAACAGTTAGGGCTCTTCAGCTTGGAAAAGAGACGGCTAAGTGGAGATATGAATGAAGTCTACAAAATCCTGAGTGGAGTAGAATGGTTACAAGTGGATCAATTTTTCACTCCGTCAAAAATTACAAAGACTAGGGGGCACTCGATGAAGTTACAGGGAAATACTTTTAAAACCAATAGGAGGAAAGATTTTTTCACTCAGAGAATAGTTAAGGTCTCGAACGCATTGTCATAGGTTGTGGTAAGAACGGATAGCATAGCTCCTTTTAAAGAAAGTTTGGACAATTTCCTGGAGGAAAAGTCCATAGTCTGTTGTTGAGAAAGAATATAAGAACATAAGAATTGCCCCTGCTAGGTCAGACCAGTGATTTATCATGCCCAGCAATCCGCTCACACGGTGGCCCTCTAGTCAAAGATCAGTGCCCTAACTGAGACTAGCCCTATCAGCGTATGTCCTTGTTCAGCAGGAACTTGTCTAACTTTGTCTTGAATCCCTGGAGGGTTTCTTCCCCTATGACAGACCCAGAAGAGCGTTCCAGTTTTCTACTACTCTCTAGGTGAAGAAGAATTTCCTTATGTTTGTACGGAATCTATCCCCTTTCCACTTTAGAGAGTGTAAAGGCACAATGGAGTCTAATGATTGTAGAGTTGCATTGTCTCAATGGAGATATTGTGAGGGTGTAGAGGCACAATGGAGTCTAATGGTTGTAGAGTTGCATTGCCCCAATGGAGATATTGCGAGAGTGTAGAGGCACAATGGAGTCTAATGGTTGTAGAATTGCATTGCCCCAATGGAGATATTGTGAGGGTGTAGAGGCACAATGGAGTCTAATGGTTATAGAGTTGCATTGCCCCAATGGAGATATTGCGAGAGTGTAGAGGCACAATGGAGTCTAATGGTTGTAGAATTGCATTGCCCCAATGGAGATATTGCGAGGGTGTAGAGGCACAATGGAATCTAATGGTTATAGAGTTGCATTGTCCAGTTGCTTGGCTGTACTGTGTTGACAGTTGCCGATTTACACAGTTACTGCAGACCAAAACTGATCGAGGTTTGCTCTTCCTCTGCTTAAGAGTTTCTGACTTGCTGGTATGCTAGTTCAGCAAGTAGAGGGATAGTGTGATGGATAGCAGTGAGTGGTCCGACCAGGGGACTGCTGACCAGATAGGGTCAGTGGCCGGGAGCGTAGAGCTAGTTGCTATGAAGTCGATGGTATGACTTTTGTCATGCATTGGGCCAGAGGGAACTGGTATTAGGAAGGCTTTGAAGTCGTGGATAGCAGGGTTGTCTTGGGATTCTAAGAGTATGTTGATGTCTCCGAGAATGAGCACTCGTGACTTTTAAGATGCAATTAAAGACTTTCTGTTCTTTCTCTGCAAATCTTCTTTCTCTGCAAATCTTCTTTCTCTGCAAATGCAGCAGGCAACCTTTTCTGTACTGGCATTCCTGACCTTATCTCATCTCATTTAGTGTGGGCAGAAGTGTCATCTCATTCTGGACCTCTTTTACAAAGGCACGCTACTCGCACAAATTACAGCTATACTCGCTCGAGGAGCGCAGAGAGAGGGGAGACATGATCGAGACGTTCAAGTATCTCATGGGCAGAGGAAGACATCTTCTTTTTCAAGGGACCTGCGGCAACAAGAGGGCATCCGTGGAAAATCAGGGGTGGGAAACTACGAGGTGACACCAGGAAATTCTTTTTCACTGAAAGGGTGGTTGATCGCTGGAATGGTCTTCCACTGCAGGTGATTGAGGCCAGCAGCGTGCCTGACTTTAAGGCCAAATGGGATCGACACATGGGATCTATTCACAAGGCAAAGGTAGGGGAGGGTCATTAGGGTGGGCAGACTAGATGGGCCGTGGCCCTTATCTGCCGTCTATTTCTATGTTTCTATGTTTACGCATTTTAGCGTGCGCTAAATTGACACATGCGCTACCCGCTAATGCATCCATAGAATACCATGCACGCATGCGCTTATATTTACCACACGCTAAAAAGCATAACGCACCTTAGTAAAAGAGGGGGTAAGTGTGGTGAAACCACATCATTCATTCTTTCTCTCTCCCCAATCCTTTTTGCTTTTAATGTAACCTACCAATTCCTTCCTCTCCTCATGTTTCTATGGTTGTTTGACTGTTTCATTGAATTTAGTGTTTAGCCTAATTTTTGTTTCCTACCCTATTTTATTTTTTTACTTTTTGTTTTCTTTTTTTTATTCATTTTACATTTTATTGTAAACTGCTTAGATTTACCTTGGTTATATATTTGTGGTACATTAAATAAAGTTACAGGGAAATACTTTTAAAACCAATTGGAGGAAATATTTTTTTCACTCAGAGAATAGTTAAGCTCTGGAATGTGTTGCCAGAGGATGTGGTAAGAGCAGATAGCTTAGCTGGTTTTAAGAAAGGTTTGGACAAGTTCCTGGAGAAAAAGTCTATAGTCTGTTATTGAGAAAGACACGGGGGAAGCCACTGCTTGCCTTGTATTGGTAGCATGGAATATTGCTACACCTTGGCTTTTGGCCAGGTACTAGTGACCTGGATTGGTCACCGTGAGAACGGGCTACTGGGCTTGATGGACCATTGGTCTGACCCAGTAAAGTTATTCTTAAGTTCCTATGCTCTTAAGAAAGGTTTGGACAAATTCCTGGAGGAAAAGTCCATAGTCTGTTATTGAGAAAGACACGGGAAGCCACTGTATCAGTAGCATGAAATATTGCTACACCTTGGGTTTTGGCCAGGTACTGGTGACCTGGATTGGCCTCTGTGGGAACAGGCTACTGGGCTTGATGGACCATTGGTCTGACCCAGTGAG
The DNA here is from genome assembly GCF_902459505.1 of Geotrypetes seraphini. Classification (NCBI taxonomy): domain Eukaryota; kingdom Metazoa; phylum Chordata; class Amphibia; order Gymnophiona; family Dermophiidae; genus Geotrypetes; species Geotrypetes seraphini. Next base: position 19,970,333 of record NC_047085.1, read on the forward strand.
GCTATTCTTATGTTCTTATGAACTTGAACATTCTAGTGAATTGGCATGCGATGCTTGAGATGATTTCCTGCAGCTTGTGGGACATTTGAGACCACACCCCAGGTGGGTGATACATTAGCAGGTTGCCAACAGTGCTGTGGAGGTTGTCTGCTTCGTCTTGTAGTGAGCATATCATATATTCCAGGCCTGGTAGGGTGGCTGTGTCCATGGTGGTTATATGGAAGAAAAAAGCTCTTGTAGATGAGAGCAATACTGCCACCTCTTTTGCCAGGTCATAGAGTGTGTAGGATACTGTAGCTGAGGGGGCAGAGATGAGCCATCTTTCGGCTAATCACCATTTTGTGCCGCGTTCCGGCGAAGAAGGTGAAGCCGATGTCTTTAGAGTAGATCTTCATTTAGCAGCAAGAGGTTGTTCAATGCCGATCTGGCATTGACGGAAATGCATGGGACTGGAGTGGAGGAGCTTTCATGGGTGGAGAGATGAGTGACTGGATCTTGCGGAAGGTTAGTGCATATGGGGGCGCTTTGACTAAGGCACGCTATTCGATTTATCACACGCTAAAGATTAGCGCGCACTATATGCTAAGGCACCCGTTATATTCTAGGGGTGCCTTATAATTTAGCGTGCACTAAATCATTTAGCGTGCCTTAGTAAAAGGACCCAGTGGTGAGGTTTGTGCACGTGTGCTTCTTTCTGTTGGCAAGGCGGTTACCACAGATGGTAAGTATTTACATAGTAACATAGTAGATGACGGCAGATAAAGACCCGAATGATCCATCTAGTCTGCCCAACCTGATTCAATTTAAATTTTTTTATTTTTTCTTCTTAGCTATTTCTGGGCAAGAATCCAAAGCTCTACCCGGTACTGTGCTTGGGTTCCAACTGCCGAAATCTCTGTTAAAACCTACTCCAGCCTATCTACACCCTCCCAGCCACTGAAGCCCTCCCCAGCCCATCCCCCACCAAACGGCCATACACAGACAGAGACCGTGCAAGTCTGCCCAGTACTGGCCTTAATTCAATATTTAATATTATTTTCTGATTCTAAATCCTCTGTGTTCATCCCACGCTTCTTTGAACTCAGTCACAGTTTTACTCTCCATCACCTCTCTCGGGAGCGCATTCCAGACATCCACCACCCTCTCCGTAAAGTAGAATTTCCTAACATTGCTCTTGAATCTACCACCCCTCAACCTCAAATTATGTCCTCTGGTTTTACCATTTTCCTTTCTCTGGAAAAGATTTTGTTCTACGTTAATACCATTCAAGTATTTGAACGTCTGAATCATATCTCCCCTGTCCCTCCTTTCCTCTAGGGTATACATATTCAGGGCTTCCAATCTCTCCTCATACGTCTTCTGGTGCAAGCCTCTTATCATTTTCATTGCCCTCCTCTGGACCGCTTCAAGTCTTCTTACGTCCTTCGCCAGATATGGTCTCCAAAACTAAACACAATACTCCAAGTGGGGCCTTACCAATGACCTGTATCAACACCTTCTTCCTTCTACTGGCTACGCCTCTCTTTATACAGCCCAGCATCCTTCTGGCAGCAGCCACTGCCTTGTCACACTGTTTTTTTGCCTTTCGATCTTTGGACACTATCACCCCAAGGTCCCTCTCCCCGTCCATGCATATCAGCTTCTCTCCTCCCAGCATATACGGTTCATTCCGATTATTAATCCCCAAATGCATTACTCTGCATTTCTTTGCATTGAATTTTAGTTGCCAGGCATTAGCCTATTCCTCTAACTTTTGCAGATCCTTTTTCATTTTTTCTACTCCCTCTTCGGTGTCTACTCTATTACAAATCTTGGTATCATCTGCAAAAAGGCACACTTTTCCTTCTAACCCTTCAGCAATGTCACTCACAAACATATTGAACAGGATTGGCCCCAGCACGAACCCTGAGGGACTCCACTACTCACTTTTCCTTCCTCCGAGCGACTTCCATTAACTACCATCCTCTGGCGTCTGTCCGACAGCCAGTTTCTAACCCAGTTCACCACTTTGGGTCCTAACTTCAGCCCTTCAAGTTTGTTCAACAGCCTCCTATGAGGAACCGTATCAAAGGCTTTGCTGAAATCCAAGTAAATTACATCTAGCATATGTCCTCGATCCAGCTCTCTGGTCACCCAATCAAAAAATTTAATCAGGTTCGTTTGGCACGATTTACCTTTTGTAAAGCCATGTTGACTCGGATCCTATAACCCATTAGATTCAAGGAAGTACACTATCCTTTCTTTCAGCAACACTTCCATTATTTTTCCAACAACCGAAGTGAGGCTCACCAGCCTGTAGTTTCCCGCTTCATCCCTATGACCACTTTTGTAAATAGGGACCATATCCGCTCTCCTCCAATCCCCGGGAACCATTCCTGTCTCCAGAGATTTGTTGAACAAGTCTTTAATAGGACTCGCCAGAACCTCTCTGAGCTCCCTTAGTATCCTGGGATGGATCCCGTCTGGTCCCTTCGCTTTGTCCACCTTCAGTTTTTCAAGTTGCTCATAAACACCCTCCTCCGTGAACGGCGCAGAATCTACTCCATTTTCTCATGTATCTTTGCCAGACAATCTTGGTCCTTCTCCAGGATTTTCTTCTGTGAACACAGAACAGAAGTATTTGTTTAGCACAATTGCTTTTTCCTCATCACTCTCCACATATCGGTTCCCAGCATCTTTTAGTTTAGCAATTCCATTTTTCATCTTCCTCCTTTCACTAATATATCTGAAAAAAATTTTGTCTCTCTTTTTTACATTTTTAGCCATTTGTTCTTCCGCCTGTGCCTTCGCCAAACGTATCTCTCTCTTGGCTTCTTTCAGTTTCACCCTGTAGTCCTTTCTGCTCTCCTCTTCTTGGGTTTTTTTATATTTCATGAACGCCAACTCTTTCGCCTTTATTTTCTCAGCCACTAGGTTGGAGAACCATATCGGCTTCCTTTTTCTCTTGTTTTTATTGATTTTCTTCACATAAAGGTCCGTAGCCATTTTTATCGCTCCTTTCAGCTTAGACCACTGTCTTTCCACTTCTCTTATGTCCTCCCATCCTAACAGCTCTTTCTTCAGGTACTTTCCCATTGCATTAAAGTCCGTACGTTTGAAATCTAGGACTTTAAGTATCGTGCGGCCGCTCTCCACTTTAGCCGTTATATCAAACCAAACCGTTTGATGATCGCTACTACCCAGGTGAGCACCCACTCGAACATTAGAGATACTCTCTCCATTTGTGAGGACCAGATCCAATATCGCTTTTTCCCTTGTGGGTTCCGTCACCATTTGTCTGAGCAGAGCCTCTTGAAAGGCATCCACTATTTCCCTACTTCTTTCCAATTCCACAGACGGAACATTCTAGTCCGCATCCAGCAGGTTGAAATCTCCCAACAACAGAACCTCCTCTTTCCTTTCAAACTTTTGGATATCCACAATCAGATCCTTATCAATTTGCTGCGATTGAGTTGATGAGATGGGTGACACAAGTAGTCAGTGGAGGGATGAGCGGATGGTTGGTTGGCCTTACGTGGTTTAGGTTTCCTATGTACTAACCGGTGAATGGGGATGGAATAGTGTGGTGCGGAGATACTGGCTCCTAGGCTGATGAGGCCTAGTAGAGGACGGAATAACGGGTAGAGTGAATTCATATTCACTAACCTGCCCAGTTGGATTTGAGCTTTGAAATCAGCAGCACTGGCATTTGTTCTCTGTTAGGCAGGAGCTTCGTGGGCTGCTTCAGCTTTAGGGAGAATTTTGGCAGAGCTGACGTTTTGATCCACTTTGGTCTGCTGTGGTCCACATGAAGGCTTGCGCAAAGGGCCCCACTGGCAAGAGAGGCCTGCTTGTTTGTTGGCCCTTTTACAAGGGCCAAAGAGGAGCTGAAGAGTAGAGTGGGCGGGGTTCCAGTCAGATCATCGGAGCTGGATCAGGTGGGGGGAAGGAGGGACAAGATGGAAGACTCCTTCCTTCCCCTGCCTGGAGTTGGAGTGGCAGGGTTTTTGGGGGGTTTTCTTTCATCATCCCTTTTACAAGGGCTGAAGAGGAGCTGAAGGGTAGCGTGGGTGGGGTTTTGGCTGGATTGGGTGGGGGAAGGAAGGACAAGATGAAGGACTCCTGCCTCCTTCTCCTGCCTGGAGCTGGTGGAGCCAAAGGAGAAACTGTTAACATTTTTGCTTGCTGCATCAGATCTTGCCAGTACTTTTTGTATCATTGAATGGATCATTAAATACCAGTTATGTTGCAAATCTAGTTTGTTTCTGTGTTCTGTTTAAATTAGACAGGAGTTGTTTCATATAAATGATTCAGCGCACATCTCTCTCTCTCTCTTTCTTTGCTCCCTCCCAAATGTATATTATTCTTAGCTTTGTGGTTAGATATGGAGAGGTGGGCATGAATGACGCAAAGGATCTTTTGTGCTTATCAGCCCGAGATTGTAGAGTATATACCTGATGAAAACAAACAAACAAAAAATTGTCTTGGAAAGGGGAAACATTACACTGGTAAGAAATCATATTATATGGCCGGTATTGTAATATATCCTTACAGTATAGACCAGAATAAATGGAGAGACTAAGGACTTAATTTAACAATGTGAAGATAGTAGGATCGCATCTAGCACCTGTGAGAGTTGGATACTGAAACCACCCCCGCCCCCAAAACTAGCAACTACAGTCGCGTTTCCTACAGAGGGAGTAAAACAGAAAACAGAGGAATTACCAGATTGACAACAAGATACTACACCCCTCCCTACGTATTCGTGGTTTCAATATCTGCGGATTCGGTTATTCGTGGGTTTTTGGCCCTGGACACCCCCCCCTAGTGAATCGCTCCATCCCCGACCTCCCCCAGACCTTACCGGAAGCGATCTTCCTACATGGACAAGCAGCCGGAGAGATCGGGCAGCGATCAAAGTTGCAGGAGGATCCGGAGGAGAAGGTGCCCTGTTCCTCACCCCAGCCCGGCGCCCTTCTGCCATGGCTCCGCACCTTAAGCCCGAAGCGAGCCAGCCCGTGATGGTGGAGGAGAGCCTGCAGACCAGGCGGACGCAGCTCCGGCTGCCCCCGCACCTCAACCCCTGCACTATAACCTGCTGGTCATCCCCTTCCTGGGCAACATCAACTTCCGCGGTGAGCTGAACGTGCAGGTGGAGGTCCGCAACGTCACTCACCACATCATGCTGCACACTGACCACCTGGCCATCTTCCTACACTCCTGCCCCGTGCAGAGCCGTCATCAAAAATGGCTGCTGTGAGTTCCCGTGGCCTCACGAGACTGCTCTGCACGGGGCAGGAGTGTAGGAAGATCACCAAGTAAAGGTCCGGGACACCGGAGGGAGGCAGGCTGGCTCTGCCCCTAACCCCTGCGAATAAGGAGGGAGGAGTGTACCTCATCCTGGGAGGACATCTAAGACAGCCATTAATGAACCTCAAATGGCCGTGTTGATTATTTATGTAATTAATTTATATACCGTTTAAAACTAAACGGTTTGCATGATTTACGTACACAGTATTTAAAATGAGCACAAAATCAAAACAAATACATCTAATATAATAAAATGGTAGGACGCGCATGCGCACTAAAAAAATCGTGTTCCCTGAGCTGTCGCGTTTTTTTTAGTGCGCATGCGCGGGTTGTACGTCACCAATGTTCCTCCTCCACCATGCAACGCAAGCCATGTCCGCCGCCGGCCTCGAGCTACTGGGGGCCGGCGGCGCGAGCCGCCCGGCCGGTGCTGAGGCCCCGCCTCCCGCTTTCGCCCTACACGGCGATGCCAGACCCGGACCTACAAAACGCTGAGGCCCGTCTTCCGACCTACACGGCGCCGCCAGATCCGGCACCACAAAACGGCCCTCACATCCGCGAACATGCTTGCCATGGAAACAGAGGGGATCAGGAGCTAAACATCGATTTTAAAAAACAAACAAACAACAGTGCACAACGACAGAGACACACAGACACTAACAGAAGGACAGGGGGCTAAAGAGACAGATTTAAAATAATAACAAAACACTAAGGAGAAAGAGAGACACAGGTAAGGAATGCTGCTGGGCAGGGGGAGCAGGGAAGAGGGTCAGGGGGAGAAAAGAAGGAGTGCTGCTGGACAGACAGAGCAGGGAAGAGGAACAGGGGAGCAGGGAAGAGGAACGGGGGAGCAGGTAAGAAGTGCTGCTGGACAGGGGGAGCAGGGAATAATGACTGCGGAGCAGGGAAGAAGCTGGACAGGGGGAGCAGGGAAGAGGGACAGGGGGAGCAGGTAAGGAGTGCTGCTGGACAGGGGTAGGTAAAAGGAAGGGAGAAGGCCTACTGCTGGACAGGTGGAACAGGCAAGGGGTGATGGTTGACAGCCGAGGAAAGAGAGAGACAGAAAGCGGCCAAGAGGAGAGAGAGAAAAAGAAATAAAGACACACACATCTATTCTAGCACCCGTTAATGTAACGGGCTTAAATACTAGTAGTAAAATAAACATATAAAAAATGTCCATGAATGCTACTCCCTGGTAGAATTAGCTCCTGGAGGAAATCAGATTGTAGGACATTTTGGGGCCGATTCTATAAAAGGTGCCTAAATTACACCGGGATTTACTAAACCGCGGAAGAAACCTCGTACCCCCCTCTTTTACAAAGGTGCGCTAAGCGTTTTAGCGCGGATTTAACACGCGCTAAATCAACGCGTGCGCTAACCACTAACGCTTCCATAGGATAACATGCACCTGTGTAAAAGAGGGGGTTACGGTAAGCCAGCAAGGTAAATGCTCCGATGCTCATAGGAACTGAATGAGGTATGAAACTCTTCTGCAGTTTAGTTTAGTAAAAGGAGCCCTTAACTGGCAAAATACCCTCAATATAATAATTGGTTAAAAAAAAAATCAGGTGATAGGCACCTATTTATTTATTTAATTTGTTTTCTATGGCTTTTTCCCCAAAGAGCTCAGAACGGGTTACAGGTTAACATACATAATAATATGATATCCTTTCCAACTTCTGTCAATGACACATCACCCTTCCACCGTGCTAATATGGCTTAGGCGTTCCCTTTAACGTGACTGGCGTTTCCCGACGCCGGCGACGTCATTGATGTCATGACGTATGTGTGGCGGGCTTAAACAAATTAAAAAAATGCCGCCGCTGGGGGAAATCGCCATCGCTTAAGACCGCTGAGCCCACAGACGCCTGCAGGGGGAGATCATTAAGTTCCGCAGCCCTTCTCAAAGAATGAGACGGTGCTTTCGTCTCTCCCTCCCGTCCGAACCCTGACTGCGAGACCGAAATACCTGGGAACAAACGGCAGCGTCGGCAGCACAGGCCGCATCGCGGCCTGCCCTTCTCAAATATGGGCGCTCCTCTGCCGCAACGCTGATGATGTCATCAGAAACGCGGCACGGAATGGCCGGGCTTGAGAAGGGCAGGCCACGATGCAGCCTGTGCTGCTGACGCTGCCGTTAATTCCCAGTTATTTCAGTCTTGCGGTCAAGGTTCGGATGGGAGGGAGAGATGGAAGGGTCGGCGGGGCGGGGGGGGCCTTTGGAGGAGCGGGGGAAACGCTGCTGCTGGCAACTAAGGCTTATTTTGGGGGTAGGGCTTATATTAAGACATACCCTGAAAATCATGCTAGGGCTTATTTTCGGGGTAGGTCTTTTTTCGGGGAAACACGGTAATATACAATTAACAGGTTGCAATTTACCATAGTTAAAGTATAAGGTTGCTTTTTTTTATGCCTGCATGGGAGGAGCGTGATTTAAGCGCCCGCTAAGCGCAATTCTGCAAAAACACAGGCGCCTGAAAAGTAGGCCTCTAAAACCCTGGTCTATATTTCAGGTGCCTAAGTTTTTACCTAGGCGTCGCTAGGCGCGATTCTGTGATCGACACTTGGCCTGCGCCATTTTTCCAGGCACCAGCCAATCTAGGCACCATTTATAGGATCCAGCCCCAAATGTCTTTTTGGCGATGATACATTGTGATAAATTAATTGCTGATCAAGCACAACCAAATTCATGGGAAAAACTTCAATTCACCCATTTTTTTTTCCAACTTTAGGTTTTTCTGGACAACCATATTAGAACTCATACCTTGATCAATCCTGTTTTTCATCATGTATTTGTCTAGTACAGTGCATCCGAAACTGTGTGCTGCGACACACCAGTGTGCCTCCTGGGATTTCCGGGTGCCGCGGTACACTGGGAAAGAGGAGAGCTGGCGGTGCCGGATGACTGTCTACAAGATGTGCCTCTTGCGTAGAATGGCACGTCTTGTAAGCAATCTCCCGATGCCGGCACCTCTTCTCTCTGCCGTCCGTTCTCTCCAGCTCTTCTCGCTGGCACTTCTCTCCTTCTCTCTGCTGGCCCTTCTCTCCAGCGCGGGTCTTTCTGCGCAAGGCTCCTTAGAAGGGCCTTTGTCCATGTGCTGATAGCATGCGCATGATATATCACGCCGACGCCAGGGACATTAGGTTCAGTGTGCCTCGGCTCAAAAGAGTTTGCAAGACACTGGTCTAGTATATTTTTAAAAACCCTTAGGAGTCCCTGTCTTGTAGTTGCTCATACCATAGCATGGGACTCTATGACAAATGAACCAGCCCAAGTAAATGTACCGACGATAGAAGGATTCGTCTACACGCAAGTGCCTACAGCAGCCTAAAGACAGTAAATACAAACAAAAGAACACATAAATGGGAAAATAAGATGATATGAGTACTTTTTCATTTTTTTTAAACATTTTTATTATTTTATTAAATTACAATAGTGTAATACATTTAATTGAAAATAGCAAAATATTACAGAGAATACACTATTTCAAACAAATAATATTATAGAATCATAACTATACCCAACCCCCTTCCATCAATTATTAATATTAACAATACTAAACATCTTTAATATGAAGATTTAATATCCATTTTATCATTACGTTTCCTTACTCTACCCCCCCATCCCATCCCAGATGTGTAATGAAAAAACACAGAAGGTAATATATTATCTTTTAATGCGAAACAGCAAATAAGGCCAATGGACTCCATATTTTGTTAAATAAAACACTAAACCCTAAACATTCTGCGTTCATTCTCTCATATTTATATGTATTACATACATTTGTCCACCAAAATGTATAATTTAACCTATCATGATTTTTCCAGTTTGTTGTGATCATTTGAACCGCAATTCCAGTTAAAATCAAGAAAAGACGGCTTTTAAATTTATCAAGGGGAGGTTTAATATGTAAAATAGTACCACAAATTATTGCTTCGTATGTTAATGGAATATCCGATTCTAAGACTATATTTATTTGTCCCCAAATTGACTTCCAAAAACTAAATATCAGCGGACAAAAAAATAACAGATGATCTAAAGTCCCTATATCAGCATGACAGTGCCAGCATCTATTTGATCTGGAGCTATCTAATTTTTGCAATCGAATTGGGGTCCAAAAAATTCTATGCAATAAAAATAACCATGTTTGTCTCATAGATGCTGACGCTGTACATTTAATCTCCAAGTCCAAATACGTGGCCAACGAGATACAGAAATATACTGCTTAATCTCGATTTCATTTTTTCTGGTTTATTTCAGTATATTTAGTGGACTAACATGGCATCCACATTACTTTATCCACAGTAGCTTAGCAGAAAAGCCAAATTATCCTGTTCCAAGAAGAAAATCGAAGGCCAGTCCAGGCCTTCTGACAAGTCTGTCATTTGATGTGTTATGGGACTTCAATGAGTAGAATTCCTGCACTGCTCTGGGGAGTAAGTTCGGAATCAAGATTAGCCATAAAGTCCCTTTCCAGGAACTGGATAACTTAACAGCTCTGTACGAGGGGCGCTCAATAATTTATCCGAGTATGAAAGAAAGTAGCAAGCGTGCTGAAACAAGTCTGTTCCGTGTTGCGACATGTCTCAGGGTTGCTCGGCCCTTTCACACCGCAACATCTCACCTATTCGGAGACGCACAGAACGAAGGCCTAGATTCACTAAACGTACCTTTCCCATCCGTGGCCGAGGCTCGGCGGGCAACCGATTCGCTCCAGCGTCCTCATGCAAATGAAGTGATCAGACGCACGCCCCTTACCGACCCCACAGATCGCCGCAGAGCAATCCAGACGCATGCGCAGAGCATAAGAATTTGCCGCTGCTGGGTCAGACCTGTGGTCCATCGCGCCCAGCAGTCCGCTCACGCGGCGGCCCCCGGGTCAAAGACCAGCGCCCTAACCGAGACCATCTCTTTGCCTGTAGATGTGATCCGCGCTAATCGTGCACTAAACACTAAAGCGTGCACGTTATCTTGTGGACACGTTAGCGGTTAGTACACGCGTTGATGTAGCACACGCTAAACGCGCTAAAACGCGTAAAAGAGGGCCATAGTCTCCATTGAGGGCTATACACTTACCTCCTGTTTTACTAAGGTGCGTTACGCATTTTAGTGCATGCTAAACGCCAACGCATCCATAGACTAACATGCACATGTTAGCATGTAGCGCGTGGTTAGCGCACCTTCGTAAAAGGAGCCCTTAATCTGGCGAGTTTCCAGTTTTTTTCGTACGCTATTTTTCCTATGATACAAAAAAACAACAACTGGCAACTCACTGGACTAAGGGCTCCTTTTATCAAGGCGCGGTAGGCGGTTAACGCACGGAATACCGCGTGCTCAACCGCCTGCCGCGCCAGTCGCTAACGCCTCCATTGACGAAGCGTTAGTTTTTGGGCATGCCACGGGGGTTAGCGCGTGATGAAATGTCCGGCGCGCTAACACCGCTAGCGCGCCTTGATAAAAGGAGCCCTAAGTGTGTATCCCTCGACGGAGACTCCATTGTTTAACGTGCTTTTTTTTTTTTTTTTTTACTAAACTTGTCAAACCAGCCTCGTATATCGAGGCCCACATCTTACCCCCCTGCTTTACTAAAGTGCGCTGCACGTTTTAGCGTGCATTTAGTACGTGCTAAATATACACGCGCACTAACCGCCAACGCGTCTGTAGACTAACACGCACGCATTCGCGTTTAGCACGTGGTTAGCGCGCGCTAAAACGCTTAGTGCACCTTTCTAAAAGGAGCCCTTAGAAATAAGCAGATGGATGTTGAAGAACAGATTAAGTTTGAGAGGAATAGTCTTGATTTACAGACAACAGCAAAAAAACATGATCAGGGCAATATTTATTTAGGTAATCAAGCATTTTTCCCTATCTGTCCTGGTGGGCTCACACTCTATCTAATGTACCTGGGTCAATGGAAGGATTGAGTGACTTGCCCCAGGGTGACAAGGAGCAGCGTGGGTTTGAACCGATAACTTCAGGGTGCTGAGGCTGTAGCTTTAACCACTGCACCACTCTAGAAATCAAAATGCAGCCAAAGTGAGCTGAGTATAGAACAATCCAGCCATTGTGACATCACTGATGAGGTTGGCTCTTATTGGTGGAATGAGGCATTATGATGTCACAATGCCAGCTCTCAGAGGCTGAAACTCTATTTAATTTTCTACACTGTTCTCACAGGAGAGCTCAGAAAGATTTACATGAATTTATTCAGGTACTTAAGCATTTTTCCCTGTCTGTCCTGGTGGGTTCACAATCTTTCTAATGTACCTGGGGCATTAAGTGACTTGCCCAGGGTCACAAGGAGCAGCATGAGATTTGAACCCACAACCTCAGGATGCTGAGGCTGCAACTCTAACCTCTGCACCACACACTCCCAATGCTTTGGTTCAAAGGGGATACAAATTAATTTAACGTCTTAGAAAACAATTAGAAATTACAAAAATGGTCTCTCAAACAGGTAGGTCTTCAGGTAGGACTCTCAAAGGGACTGCGAGGAACTCCAGAAGGATCTGAACAAGCTAGAAGTGGCAGATGAATTTTAACATAAACAAATGCAAGGTGATGCATCTAGGGAAAAAAAACAAAGAGCACGAGTATAAGATGTTGGGGGTGACATTAGCAAAATGCGAACAAGAAAGGGATTTGGGGGTACTGATTGACAGAACCCTAAAGCCTTCGGCTCAATGCGCGGCAGTGGCGAAGAAAGCTAATAGGATGTTGGGCATGATTAAGAAGGGGATCACGAGTAGATCGGAAGATGTAATAATGCCACTTTATAGAGCAATGGTCAGGCCGCAATTGGAATACTGTGTCCAACACTGGTCTCCATACCTCAAAAAGGATATAATTCTACTGGAAAGGGTACAGAGGAGAGCTACGAAACTTGTCAAGGGATTGGAGAAATTGAGCTACAATGAACGCCTTAGGAAATTGGGATTGTTTACCCTCGAGCACAGAAGACTGAGAGGGGATTTAATAGAGACTTTTAAAATAGTAAAGGGATTTGATAAAATCGACCAAGAAGAAGCATTGCTAACTTTTTCGGATGTGACACGGACAAGAGGTCACAGACTGAAACTGAGCGGCAGCAGGTTCAGGACGAATGTCAGGAAGTTCTTTTTTACACAGCGCGTGCTGAGAATTTGGAATGCTCTCCCGGAGGATGTTGTGACGGAGATTACTGTTCTGGGATTCAAGCGCAAGTTGGATGCACACCTTCTTGCAAATCGTATTGAGGGCTATGGTATATCTGGGTCTCCATTCAGGAGTACCTAAAAGGGCCGCCGCGTGTGCGGATCACCGGACTGGATGGACCTCGGTCTGATCCGGTGAGGGCTTTTCTTATGTTCTTATGTTCAATGCTTTACAACAAAATGTATTTATTTATATACCACTTACATCCTAAGTGGTTTACATTCAGGTACTTTATTATATTTCCCTATCTGTCCCGGCGGGCTCAAACTCTTTCTAGTGCACCTGGGCAATGAGGGGATTAAGTGATTTGCCCAAAGAGCAGAGAGGGATTTAAACCCACAGCCTCAGGGTACTGAGACTGTAGCTTTAACCACTGCACTACACACTCCCCCTCAAAATGAATATGTAGGTAGTATTCAAAGTTTAATTAGCAATGAGTCCCAGAATTAAACAGGAAAAGATAATTGTGGTAAATAATAGCAGCAAAAGATGGAAAATAAAGAAGGTGTGAGTCTCCAGCCCGAGAATGAGATGAGGAAAGAGGAAAAGAAAATAATGTTATTGAATACTCCAGTCTAGAGCCTTCTTATAAATCAAAAAAGCCAGTGTAAAAGATATTCTGGCATTTATAGGGAGCCAATGGCGTGATCGCATTTTTGCTACCTAAACACCATTTTCGCTGCAGTGTTCTGCAGTAGAAAATGACACGGTGAGAAAATTCATCACCGTTCCCGTCCCCGCGGATAACCGTGGGAAAGCATTCCGTGCCATTCTTTAGTATCCATCTCAAACTCAGTCCTTCTACACCAGCGTTCTTCAATGCAAGGCTTGAGGGCCAGTGGCTGGGCCCATTCATACTCTGATTCTCCCCTCTCTCCTTAAAGAATGACATGGAGATGGTTCCCCGCGGTTATCCGCAGGGACGGGAACGGTGATGAATTTTCTCACCGTGTCATTCTCTATTCTGCAGGACCTGCAGTCTGGCAAGTGATTGTTTGGGACAGGACACCCGTAGGGGTCTCAAAGTCCCTCCTTGAGGGCCCCATTCCAGTCGGGTTTTCAGGATTTCACCAATGAATATGCATGAGATTTATGTGCATGCACTGCTTTCAATGCATATTCATTGGGGAAATCCTGAAAACTCGACTGGATTGTGGCCCTCAAGGAGGGACTTTGAGAACCCTGCAAGTGTAATCAAGATAAGATAATATTACAGACTGAACCAAAGCATAAAAATGTATTTCATTGCACGAATATTCCTGAGTTGACGGAGTCTACAAAAAACCCGTTTTAATCATCGCATTAACCTGAGGAGTCAATGATAAAGTTGTATCCAAGCAAACTTTATCTACTTTCAAGGTTAATCCATCAGAGAGCAATAGTTCTGAAGGAACAAAAGTCAGTAGGATTTAACAAAGAAATTTCTTTTTTTTTTTTTCTTCTTTGTTTAATTAAAATCCATGAGCAGAACTTTACCTCTCTATCTATTTTATACATGACAGAGCACAAGGTAAAGAGGAAGGTAGGTCATCATGAATAGTTATATAATCCGCATAAGGAAAAAATAAAACTCTCAGTAGTGGAAAAATCAAGTCATAATGAAACATTGCCAGTGCTTAAGCCAGCTCCTGTGTTAGGAGCTAAACCTTGGTGTAATAGGAACAAGGTTGGGGGAAGGGATAGAAAAGAAACATAGAAACATGATGGCAGATAAAGGCCAAATGGCCCATCTAGTATGCCCATCTGCAGTAACCATTCTCTTCCTCTCCTTATTGGCTAAGGCTCTTAACATTTGCATCTCCTCTTCCTTTTGGCTAAGACTCTTTACACTTGCATTGTGAGGTCATAGAACTTTATGGTTATAGAAACATTGAATATAATTTACAAAACCATCGGTGTGACCCAAAATAACACTGTAGGTACTTATTAAACTTTTTTTTCTTTCTTTTTATCTACTTTCTTCTATCCCTTAAATGTCCTAGTAATTTGATTTATGTAGGGCAAACATCCAGAGCATTTAATATTAGACTAAATGAACACATGAGTAACATCATGAGGGAGGTTCTAACAGGACCACTTGCAAAACACTGTAAAGAATATAAACACGACTTTGCCTCTTTGAAAGCTTTAGTTTTGATTTCTATTTTAAAAAAAGCTTTAAATGTTCGAGTGAAGCTTAAAAAAGTTTACAGCACAAATGCACTTTGCTATGGCACTTTTGGTACAGCACTTTAAAGCGCTAATGCACTTTATACTGGTGCACTTTTGCTGGTTCTGAGTTTTCCAGAATACACTGTGAGGCCTAATTGGTCCTGAATTTTGATGAAGTATTAACTTTTATGAATTTAAAATTAACCCTTTAATGAATTTTGAATTATTTAAAAATATTGAGTCTACTAGAAAATAATGAGATGAGAAGACAATAATACTTTAGTTAGTATTTTAACAGTGATTAATTTAAAATTGAAGAAATAAAAAATTAAAGTGAAGATTAAGGTAGGGAGGATGGGTTCAAGCCAGTGATGTTAATAGGAGTAAGAGAAAATCGTTCTTCTCTTTGAAAGAACTCTGAATGGGTAAAACTCCATAATCTGAGGCTTGTCCCTGTTTATAGGATAGAAGAAAGTAGATAAAAAGAAAGAAAAAAAGTTTAATAAGTGCCTACAGTATTATTTTGAGTCACACCAATGGTTTTGTAAATTATATTCTATTAATAGATTACCATCAGGTTTTTTTTTCTATTTTTTTGTTATATAAACATGACGGCAGATAAAGGCCAAATGACCCATCTAGTCTGCCCTTCCACAGTAAGCATTATCTCTTTCTCTCTCCGAGAGATCCCACGTGCCTATCTCAGGCCCTTTTGAATTCAGACACACTCTCTGTCTCCACGACCTCTTCAAGGAGACTGTTCCACGCATCTATCACCCTTTCTGTAAAAAAGTGTTTCCTTAGATTACTATGCTGAGTCAAAGCTCCAGAGTAAGACTTTCCCTGACTCGGGAGAATTCAGGTGGGGGAGGGGAAAGTTGCCTTTTACAAACACTGAGAAATACAAGGGGGAATTCCTGAAACACCTGACATCTGGTGGCCAAAGGGGGATGGGTGAGTCAAGAACTTAAATTCAGCTCAGAGGATTCAGAGGGGGAGGAGTTAGCCAGCACACCTGTCTCCGATGTCCCTCCTAATGTAGCAATGGAAGAGCTATCAGAGGAAATCATGCCGGTTTCTGATCTGAACTTCCAAGGGGAGCCAATGCAGCAGGAACCCAGTGAGTGGAAGGCTGAAATGGGGCCAGAACTCATGGAGCAGACCTGAGCAAAGCAGGCTGCAGCTTAAAGGCAGGAATAAAACTTAAATTATGCTTTCTTCTGGTGCACAGGTATCAAAGTCGGTCCTCGAGGGCCAGAATCCAGTCGGGTTTTCAGGATTTCCCCAATGAATCTGCATGAGATCTATTTGCATGCACTGCTTTCAATGCATATTCATTGGGGAAATCCAGAAAACCCGACTGGATTCCGGCCCTCGAGGAGGGACTTTGACACCAAATCTGGTGTGTTGTTTTTTCCTTTTGCACCACCATGCTGGCTAGACCGTAGAGAGTGTTAGGCTACCGGAAGCCTTACCCTGTTTGGAGGAAAGTTTGCCTTTTGAACTGATGCTTGTTATTGAGAAAAGTGTGCATAACAGAATGAATAATTGAATTTGCTAATGAACTGCACAGCTGCCTAAACCAGAAAGGTGAATGAAGAGCACTGTGGGAATTGTAGTCTGAGCTAATCACTGAAACTGCACAAGTGCCTAAACCAAGGAAGGTAAATGAAGGGCATTGTGGGAATTGTAGTCTGAGCTAATCACTGAAACTGCACAAGTGCCTAAACCAAGGAAGGTAAATGAAGGGCATTGTGGGAATTGTAGTCTGAGCTAATCACTGAAACTGCACAAGTGCCTAAACCAAGGAAGGTAAATGAAGGGCATTGTGGGAATTGTAGTCTGAGCTAATCACTGAAACTGCACAAGTGCCTAAACCAAGGAAGGTAAATGAAGGGCATTGTGGGAGCTGTGGTTTGGTTGCCAGTTTTTCCAATTGGAAAATCCGGACCCCTAGACCTTCCCCCCCCCCCAGTTCTGTCCATCCCCGCCCTAATCCCACCCCCAGTCCTGCCCTAGCCCTGCCCCCCACTGACTGCTCTTGTCGGGCAGGGAGGAAGTCCGCACATGTGCGGACGCCACATGATGACATCACACGAACACGTGCGTGCGACTGACGTCATTACGTAGCGTCTGCACAAACGCGGACTTCCTCCCTGTCTGACGCGATTTGAGGAGGCCTTTTAGAACCCGGACAAAGTGTCAGGTTTTGAAAAGCTGTCCAGACTCCTGGACATATCCTCAAAAGGAGGACATGTCGGGGGAATCCAGAAATCTGGTAAACCTAGTTTGGACTAATTGCTGGAGTGGGTTTTTTTCCTGTTTGAATTTAAATGAAGCATGTTTTTGTTTGGATCTGAAAAACCCAGTGTAAAAATGGGAGAAATCCTGATGTGCAATCTTGATTGACTGACGGTGCATTCTGACAACAGTAATAATAATAATAGAAACATGATGGCAGATAAAGGCCAAATGGCCCACCCCAGCATCCACTATCTCCTCCTCTCCCTATTGGCTTAGGCTCTTAACATTTGCATCTCCTCTTCCTATTGGCTAAGGCTCTTTACACCAGCATTATGAGGTCATAGAACTTTATAGTTATAGAAACCTATAAACTTGATGGCAGATAAAGGCCAAGTGGCCCATCCAGTCTGCATATCCACAGAAACCATGATCTCTTCCTCTCTCTAAGAGATTCCACGTAGAGAATGACACGGTGACAAAATTCATCACCGTTCCCGTCCCTGCGGATAACCGCGGGAAATAATCCCATTTCATTTTTTAGTGTCTATCTCAACCTCAGTCCTTCTACACCAGCATTCTTCAAAGCAAAGCTTGCGGGTCAGTGGTTGTGGCCATTCAAACTCTGATTCTTCCCTCTCTCCTTAAAGAATGACATGAAGATTGTTTACCGCGGTTATCAACGGGGACGGGAACGGTGATGAATTTTGTCACCGTGTCATTCTCTAATTCCACGTGCCTATCCCAGGCCCTTTTGAATTCAGACACAGTCTCTGTCTCCACCACCTCTACCGTAATATGCCTCCATAGTGAACTTGGGGATAAAATATAGTTCCAAAGGAACAGAGTTTGATAAAATACTGAATAATTAATATAATTTACTGGAAAAAAAAAAGTTAGTTTGCTTTGGTTTTCCTTTTTAGTAGTTAAGTGTGGAGCTAACCCCAGGTGCTTTAGGCGCATAGTTTTTGATTTTTCTGTGCTCCAAAACTGTTATTAAAGTAATTGCTAAATGTAAACTAATTGTTAAATTCATCATAGTTTTGCTATGATTTGATTTTCTGCTTCCAGGGTTCACTTTAAATATCGTACTGATAGGCCCTGATTCTGCAAACTGCGCCGAACTTTAGGTATGCTGTAGACGGTCTTCGGTAGGCGTGCTGCGCTCAGCGTCACATAGGCGTCACATGCGCATCTCCAATAATCTCATTTTTTTCTCTTGTAGACGCCAGGTAGATATCCATACAATGTATTTAGTTTTATGTAAAAATGTTTTTTTCCGATTCTTTTACACTATTTCAGGATTGTAAGCTTTAACATATTTAAAAGGATATTCATAATATATTATTTTCAGTGGGAGTTGAACTAGGAACATCAGTGTGACTCTTAAGAATGGTTGAATAAATGTGACATGGAATTTTTGAGCTTGTTTCCGAATTGCGAGTCTCCAAACTCTGCCTCAAACTAAAATCTTGCAAGTGTACCTTGGACCCTTTCCCCTCCTACCTATTCGAGAATATCTCTACACAGGCCATCGCTTCCCTCACCAAACTTATAAACGCTGCTCTAACATCGGGCCTTTTCTCCTCCGAAATGGGACGTATCGCACTAACCCCTCTACTAAAAAAGACCGACCTTGATCCCTCTATTCCCTCCAATTACCGTCCAATAGCAAACATCCCTCTCCTAACCAAGATGTTAGAATCCATCATATTCACTCAACTATCATCCTACCTAGAAAGATTCTCTATTTTCCTACCCTACCAATTCGGCTTCAGACCCAACTTCAGCACCAAATCCCTATTAGCCTCACTAATCTCTAAGGTACAACAACTTCATTCTCGCAACAAATTCGCTGTTCTTCTACAATTCGACCTCTCCGCAGCTTTTGACGTCGTCCATCGTGATATCTTAATCTTCCAACTCTCTGAAATAGGCATAAGTTCCACAGTCCTAGACTGGTTCTCGAAATTCCTTCGCTTACGCTCCTACACCTTTAACATAAACGGTACCTCATCCCCTCCCTGGAAGCCGATATGTGGAGTCCCGCAAGGCTCACCCCTCTCTCCTATCCTTTTCAATATTTACATGTCCTCTCTGAAACTTCTTCACCTATCCCCCCTGGAAACTCTCTACACCTATGCCGACGATATTCTCATCCTCCTCGAGACCGACTCGAACCTCACTAATCTCGCTGAGAACATATCCGCATGTATAATGAACCTCCATTCCTGGGCACATTCTGTACAAATGAAATTAAATGAGTCCAAAACAAAATTACTTTGGCTCAGCCCAATGTTAGATCATTTACCCACCTCCATCCCATTATATTCCGGCTCCACTCTTCAGCTTGAGTTTTCAAGCAAAGTCCTTGGCATCATCATAGACTCCTCTCTCTCCTTCAATGACCACCTCAACTTCTTGGTAAAAAAATGCTTCTTTAGTCTTCATATGCTGAGGAAAGTGAGATCGTACTTTCATCATTCTCACTTCACCGTCCTTGTTCAATCCACCATCCTCTCTAGACTGGATTATTGCAACTCCATCTATTTAAACCTAACTAAAAAAAAAACTCCATAGACTTCAGCTAATCCAGAACGCCGCAGCCAAGCTTATTTTCGCAAAAGGCAAGTTCGACCACGTCTCCCCACTCCTGTCCAAACTTCACTGGCTCCCAGTTCACTCCAGAGTCCTCTTTAAATGTGCCTGTTTAGCCTTCAAGATTCTACATGGCATCCTCCCTCCTGTTATCCCTCTCTTCTGGAACTCCTCTAACCCTAATTCCACTAGATCCTCCCAAAAACTGAAACTATCATTCCCCTCTACAAAAGGTATATCCCGCCTAGGAAAATTAGGAACATCCCTCCCCTTTAGAACCTCAGAACTCTGGAACAACCTCACATCCCCGCTCAGAATTTCAAGCTCCCTCCAATCCTTCCGCAAACACCTGAAAACTTGGCTCTTTTCAAAAATCTAACACCTCCTGCTCTTCCTAGCTCCTTTCCTATAACCCTTCATTGTAGCTCCTTTTCAACCTAACCCTGTAAACCGTGCCGAGCTCTACGCTTGTGGAGATGGTGCGTTATACAAACCTAAGGTTTAGTTTAGTTTAGTATAGGAATCAATTACTGCTGTTTATATCAATTGCAAACTCCACTTTTGGAATTTATTGCTTCTAGTATTGCTATGTTGTGCTGTTTGAGATGAAAATTATATTTGATTGGTCTGTAGCTTGTAAATTTTATTAAAATGAGTATTGTGTCAGCTGAAGTACATGAGGGAGTTGAACCCACACTAGGCTCACACGCTAACCTTCATTCTAACCACTGTGCTAGACAATGAGCCATAAAATAATAGCAATTTAGGTTTATACTGTTCTGTATAGGCATTGTTATGGGTGTAACGGTGGCATTTTTGATGCGCCGTATCGGAGTGCCGGAAGGATGCATAAAAGGCTAGTTAATTCTGCTAGGATAGATGCTAGGAGACAACCCAAGGTGGATCTCACTGCCCTGTCATGGTGGACTTTGCCATTTTTCATCAGCGCATTTCCCTTTCCAGGCAAACTTATTCTCACCTTCACTTGGCTAGCATATCCTAAGCTGTCAGGGTAGGTAACTTCTCACCTGACTGAAAGAAGCCATTTCTGGCACATGCGTTGATTTAGCGCACCTGTGTAAAACAGGGCCTAAAAAATGCACCAATATACTGTCCTTTCAGAAAGTCATCAAGAAGTACACCTTTGTCAAGGTATGAGATATGATAGCAGGGAAAATAAGTGTGAAACATGTGAGCATTGTGAATATGTATTTAATTCATCACAAAGGAAAAGGTATAGTTATAACAGTGCAGATAGGAAGAAGGGGAAAGTGATGCATGTGGGTAACAAAAATCTCATGCATAAATACAGGATGTCCGGGATGGTACTTGGAGAGACCTCCCAGGAAAGAGACTTGGGAGTTATGATCGACAAGTCAATGAAGCTGTCCACACAATGTGTGGCAGCGGCGAAAAGGTGAACAGAATGCTAGGAATGATAAAGAAGGGGATCACGAACAGATTAGAGAAGGTTATCATGCCACTGTACCGGGCCACGGTGTGCCCTCACCTGGAGTACTGCGTCCAGCACTGGTCGCCGTACATGAAGAAGGACATGGTACTACTCAAAAGGGTCCAGAGAAGAGTGACTAAGATGCTTAAGGGGCTGGAGGAGTTGCGAAAGATTAGAAAAACTGGGCCTCTTCTCCCTCGAACAGAGGAAATTGAGAGGGGACATGATCGAAACATTCAAGGTACTGGCGTGTGTGTGGTGCAGTGATTGGATCTACAGCCTCAGCACCCTGGGGTTGTGGGTTCAAACCCCGCGCTGCTCCTTGTAACCCTGGGCAAGTCACTTAATCCTCCGTAGCCCCAGGTACGTTAGATAGATTGTGAGCCCACTGGGACAGAGAGGGAAAATGCTTGAGTACCTGATTGTAAAAACCGCTTAGATAACCTTGATAGGCGGTATATAAAATCCTAATAAACTTGATAAAGACAGATTGTTCACCCTCTTCAAGGTAGGGAGAACGAGAGGGCACTCTCTAAAATTGAAAGGGGATAGATTCCGTACGAACGTAAGGAAGTTATTCTTCACCCAGAGAGTGGTAGAAAACTAGAATGCTCTTCCGAAGGCTGTTATAGGGGAAAACACCCTCCAGGGATTCAAGACAAAGTTAGGCAAGTTCCCGCTGAACCGGAACATGCTCAGGTAGGGCTAGTCTCAGGGCACTGATCTTTGATCAGAGGGCTGCCGCGTGAGCATACTGCTGGGCACAATGAACTACTGGTCTGGCCTAGCAGCGGCGGCAATTCGTATGTTCTTGTAAGCACAATTTGCATTCAAGTGAAGGATATCTAGAGTATGCAAACAAAGGTTGCAATTCATCATTTTCACCTATTCTTTCTGTTTTGGTTTTTGAGCTGCTGGCAATAACTCTTTGTCCAGGTGCAAGCTGGTGTGCTGAACCCAGTTTTAAGAGACCTACTCTGGCCTCTGAGAAACACAAGGGAAGTCATTAGCCACTCTGGGGAGATGAGCATAGTCAACCTGAAATCAGGAGAAAAGAGGGAAAATGTTAGAAAGACATCTGTGGCAAAAGTACAAATTAGAAGTTGTGGGAGAATATGTCACAGCACAGTCAAAATAACACCTAGAATGAACAGAAGCACAAACACTGTTGGACTCCTAAAAAGAAGAGGCAGCTGCATCTGAACCTTTTTTATAATAAGGATGCCTAACAATTACTACCAAAACCATGTCCACTGATTGGATGTCCTTTGGGTGGTTCCCCCCCCCCCCCACCACACACACACACACATGAGCAATAGTTATCACACTAGCAATAGTTAACAAATGAGTTTTTACACTGAACCATTCCTCAACTTATTAGACGCCTCTATATGACTGTAAAAAGAATTACCTTTAGCTCTATGAGTAAAAGCACTGCTTCCATCTTCCCATCATCATAGGTTCCACTCTCGGGTACGGTTAACACATATTCATGTAACTTGCATATCCATTTTCCTGGCACCAAAGTTTCAAACAGCATGGGTATTTTTTCAGCCAACACACCTGGAACCAATTTTTATTATCACTAATTCTCAGACCTGCTAATGACCCTGTGGAATGGAGAAAGTTGTGGCAGATATCAGGGGGACAAAAACTTAAAGATGAATCACCATAAGAAATAACACAGAATGGGAGTCCAAAAGAAAAAATCAGTTCTGGCTGAGCTTTTTTTGTAATAAAGATACCTAAGCAGCTAGCAATATATCATTCTCACCTGGATTTGGTATCTGAGCTGCTAGCAAGGAGTTCCTTGCATAAGGGCAGCATATTCACCTGGAAAGATGAAAAATGTTAGAAAGATATCAATTGCAAATTACTATAGCTGCTAATGGTCCTGTGGAATGGAGAGAGTTGTGGCAGATATAGGAAAGAAAAAGTTAAAAGATAACCAGGAAAGGTAAGGTCTCATAAATCAGCATAAGCAACAACACAGAATGGGAGTCCTAAAAGAGAAAACTCTACTCTGATGGACCTTCTTATACTAAGCATGCCTAAGTGGCGTCTGACATTATAAGCACCGCTAGGACTTCCCTCCAGAAAACGTTCAATCTGATTGGGCGTGCTTTGGGTGAAGTTTGGCCAAACACACCTGTACTGACTTTTAATCATCTCTTTCGCTTCTCAAAGCTTTTACAAGAAGCCATTTGTCTGTAGAGGCTCCTGTTAACAAATTCTAAAAGGAATTCCCTCTATAGCTCTTATGTTTCAAAGCACTGCTTTTGTCTTCCAAACATCAGGGATTCAAATCTTGATTACGGTTAGCAAATATTTTGTATTCATTTTTCTACCAGAAAACTTTCAAACTGTTTGGGCATTCTTTGGCCATTCCTTTCCTTAAACATATTTGGGTTGAGATTTAAAATGATCTGCAGCAATTCTCAGATGTCTAAAGCAGCCTGTTTTCTCATCCAAAACCCCCTTCCCCCATCCCAACACACACTCCTCAGGCATGAAACTACACCCCAATTCTAAAGCTAAGCTGCATTTACCAATAGTAATGTCTCTAGGATACATCTCAAAACATGTACCTTCCTTGAACACTTGCCCAAGTCTTCTGAAATTTGCCCTGTGAGTATATTGCATAAAAATAAATACATTCCTACCACAATGGCTTGTAGTTGAGAGCAAATAAATGTATCTGATGCACAGTGTTGACCTCATTGTGAGATCATCAAGATGCACCTAGATGGCAGATTGTCACAAAAAATTGAACATGCTTTGGGGTATCCAAACATCATTTGGATTTGATCTTCAGAGGATGGGAGAGGTACCATTAACTATTGAGCCACAGCCACTTCCTTTGAGTTAGGGGTGTCTTACCATGAGAGCTTAGGATATCCTAGCCATGGCAAAGTCAAAATAAGTGTGCCTGCAAACTGCACAATACTGATGAAAAACAGCAAAGTCATAGAAACATAGAAACATAGAAATAGACGGCAGATAAGGGCCATGGCCCATCTAGTCTGCCCACCCTAATGTCCCTCCCCTACCTTTGCCCTGTGAATAGATCCCATGTGCCGATCCCATTTGGCCTTAAAATCAGGCACGCTGCTGGCCTCAATCACCTGTAATGGAAGACTATTCCAGCGATCAACCACTCTTTCAGTGAAAAAGAATTTCCTGGTGTCACCTCGCAGTTTCCCGCCCCTGATTTTCCACGGATGCCCTCTTGTTGTCGTGGGACCCTTGAAAAAGAAGATATCTTCCTCCGCCTCGATGCGGCCCGTAAGATACTTGAACGTCTCGATCATGTCTCCCCTCTCTCTGCGCTCCTCGAGCGAGTATAGCTGTAATTTGTCAAGCCGTTCTTCATATGGAAGATCCTTGAGTCCCGAGACCATCCGGGTGGCCATTCTCTGCACCGACTCCAGTCTCAGCACATCCTTGCGATAATGTGGCCTCCAAAATTGCACACAGTATTCCAGGTGGGGCCTCACCATGGATCTATACAATGGCATAATGACTTCCTCCTTACGGCTGATGAAATCCCTTCGTATGCAACCCATGATTTGTCTTGCCTTGGATGAAGCCTGCTCCACTTGATTGGCAGACTTCATGTCCTCACTGACGATTACCCCCAAGTCTCGTTCTGCTACCGTTTTTGCTAGGATCTCGCCATTAAGGGTATAAGACTTGCATGGATTTTGGCTGCCCAGGTGCATAACTTTGCATTTTTTGGCATTGAAGTTGAGTTGCCATGTCCTAGACCAGCGCTCCAGTAGGAGTAGGTCGTGCATCATGTTGTCAGGCATTGAATCTTCGTCTGTTGTGCATTTGCCCACTACATTACTTAGTTTGGTGTCATCGGCGAATAATGTTATTTTACCTCGAAGCCCTTCTGCCAAGTCCCTTATAAAGATGTTGAATAGGATCGGACCCAAGACTGAGCCCTGTGGCACTCCACTGATCACCTCCATCATTTCGGAGGGGGTGCCGTTCACCACCACCTTTTGAAGCCTACCTCCAAGCCAGTTCCCAACCCATTGCGTCAATGTGTCACCTAATCCTATAGAACTCATCTTGCTCAGCAACCTGCGGTGTGGTACGCTATCAAATGCTTTGCTAAAGTCCAGGTACACGATGTCTAGGGACTCCCCAATATCCAGCTTCTCCGTCACCCAATCAAAGAAGCTGATCAGGTTGGATTGGCATGATCTCCCCTTAGTAAATCCATGTTGTCGGGGATCCCGTAGATTCTCTTCATCCAGGATCTTTTCATCCAGGATGTAGACTCCTATGAGAGCTAATAGGAAGTTGTTAAAATGAGTGCAGGTGAGAGTGGGATTTGAACTGGTGAGCTTGAGAAGATGGACAAGGTGCCTTAACTTGGTGAGCAACAAATGGCTTCTTTCTGACAGGGGAGAGGTTTCCTACCATGACAGCTTAGGATGTTCTAGCCATGTGAAGGTGAAAATAAGTTTACCTGGAAACGGAAATGTGCTGATGAAAAATAGCAAAGTCCACCATCTAGACTCTCTTATGAGAGCTAATAGGAAGCTGTTAGGAAGTTGTTAAAATTAGTGAAGGTGATGGTGGGATTTGAACCAGTGAGCTAGAGAGGATAGAGGCGGTGCATTAACTTGGTGAGCTAGAAATGCTTTCTTTGTGGTAACTGTGATATCATTCCTAAGCAGATGATACAGTAAGCTATGATCAGGTCAGTAAGCTATGATATGACAGGGCAGTGAGATGAAGCTGATGTAGCTCAATGTGTTAAAATCCTGTGCTGATCTTGCAGTGTTTGGGAGTTCAACACCCAGCACATCTTTTAATTGAGGCATTATACCTTGCAGGTACACCTTGATGATTTCACAATGAGGTCAGCATTGTGCAGCTGCACACCTCCATTTGCAATGAAGGAAAATGCATGTTAAGGTCTGTATCTGGTTTTTCTATTTTTAAGTTTTGAGAAATGAAGTAATGTGTGTAATATTTATATATTTTTCATGTTCTTTCTTTGCTTTCAAGAAAGAGCTGATTGTAGCACTGTTTGGTGAGAAAAAATGGGTTCTTTTTAAGCAGGAAATCCAAAGGTGTGCGATTTTCATGTGCTGTAATTAGTAAATCATATTGCTGTTTGGGCAGAAAAGTACCTTGTTGTGCATGCAATATGTTTGTATTGATGTGCCCTATTGATATGGTGGCTTATTAAATCTTTTAGGAGGGAAAAAATATATTCCTGAACTCTATTTAGAAAATATCATTTTGGAAGCCCAAAGCATGCCTAACTTTCGCCCATAAAAAGTCATGTTCTGCAGAAGCTGAAATCACACTTAGACCAGCTTTTCATTCGCCTACAATTTCCGCAATGTATAGATGTGCTCTGCTGCCCAACTAGCGTCTATCTCAAGCCTATTCCTAACCACACCCAGGTTACACCCATGTTTATATACTTAGATGTGACTTTTTCTTGAGGACACCCACAAATATGCAGGTAAGGCTCAAAACTCGCGTCTATATTCTAAGGATGCCTAGCTAGCACCTAAGTCCCAATTAATGCTTGTTAAGACCCTTAAATTGCTCATTAACCACTTAATTCAGCTGCCTAAATGTTAGGCACCACTTAGGCGCCCTTAGGCACCCTTTGCAGAATTGGGGCCTCAGTGTCTGTCTTCCTCCCCCTTAGCGCTCAGCCCTGGATGCCTTCCACCCAGCCAGAGGGTTTGGTGCCCTAGTATGCCCCTACCCCCACTCAGAGGGACTTAAAGGTGTTGTTTCAGGACTGGCCATCCAGGTAGCCCTAGAAGCAATACACAAGCCATGGATGCCCTTTAAGCATTAGTGTCTGACAGGTGCTGTTCCAAGGTTGCCCGTATGGGCAGCCCTATGGTCAACACTGTAGGCCACGCAAGAAAGAACCAACCAATTAGACTAGGAATCCCCAGCTCATCCGTGACATGAAGATCAGACAGAAGGAAGATCAGACAGAAGCAGGATGTAGTGCTTGTGAATTAGAGTTGCTTGGTGGTATGTCACATTCATACAAGAAGGAATATGTAACTCATGAAAGGGAATAATCAAAGATATCTTATATCTGATGGGTCAGCAGACTTGATGGGATGATCGAGACCTGCATCGTGTTGAACTTTAAGAATAAATGGGATGCCTATAGGGGATCCCTAAGAGGGTCAATCTGAATAAATAGTCACTAGGTATAGACTTAAGAGGAAGGGTCAGTATTGTGGGCAGACTTGATGGGCTATAGCCCTTTTCTGCCGTCATCTTCTATGTTTCTATGTTTCTATCTTGTAGGCATGTGGGAATGAGTCAAGAACACACATGGGTAATGAATATAGAGATCAGGCCCAAGAGAGACAAGAACACATGATGAAGACATAAAAGAGGTCCTTGATTTATTCAACGTTAGACTTCCATTCATTCTGAAACATTATATATATATATATATGTGTTCGAGTTCTAGCACTGAATTACGGATCTACAAAGAAATCAGTTTTGTGCTAGTCCGGTAAGGTCCTCCAGCGTCATCCCCGTGGTTGTTTTCAACGTGTCCATCCATCTGATTGCAGGTCGCTCTCTTTGCCTGGTTCCTTCATTCCACCCAAACATGATGTCCTTCTCCAATGTTCTTTCCCTTCTTACAGTATGACCAAAATATGAGACATTACATAGCAAACTTTCAGGAGTATAACGGTGGGAGCAGAAACAAAGAGCATCGTTGACCGTTATCTGCAGAAAGATGACCAGAGAGCCCAAAGGCACAGATGTATGACACCTAACACACAAGAGAAGATGAAAGCGCCCATATCATAGAAAGAGAACAGATGAATGATTATCTCAGTCCAGTCACAGAAAGAAAACATTTGTTCCAATTAAAACAATCACTTGTAATCAAAGTTAATGTTCTGTTGCTTTTGCAATACACAAGAAACAGTTCAGTTTTCCATTATAGCTTAGCTGCTGGTGCCCCGACAGTTAATTCTGCTGCCTGCTTTACTCTCTCATTAGGCATGCATTTTAAATGGTGCTTTTCATTTACTGCACACATATTTCAGTTTATCCTATAGATAATGTATTCTTTTTAACAACAGGTTTCTCCTTTAGTAGCTATTTGTCTCACTTGGTACCAGGAGATGAATAAAGCTTAATTATATTATGTTGTGAAGTATTAGGTTTTCTTTTATTATGAATAAATATTTTTGGTGCCTAATGAAGCAGTCAGTTCAAACAATGTTAAAACAATGAAAAGTTAGAACGCTACCTTATCTTGTTGAGTATGAGAAATTTTTTCGAAAGACGGGCCAGAATGCAAATCCCAGAATGCAACTGAATAAGAGTGGTTCACTTAGACTGGATCATCTCTCTGAGATAGACTGGAGGCATCTTGTAATGCGACGAGGGACCGCTGAAAAGTTCTCATCCCAACCAACAAAGTTGAAGCAGTCTCCATCGAAGGCTATATACTCAGGCCCGGATTCTCTAATCCAGACATGGACAACTTCTCCAATGAATATGCATGAGATCTATTTGCATGCACTGCTTGCAATGCATATTGTGACAGGGAAGCTCCTGTCACTGGTTTAAAACCTGCTTTAAACCCTGCCACCAAACCAAATGTGCCTATTCCTAAGCCAAGGAAGTTACCCATTAAGTCTATTCCCAGTGCTAGGATCAGGCAGGCAGGACAGAATGGAGAAGAGGTGGCAGAAAAAGGCAGAGTATCTGTTCCAGGGCACTATAATCCCTTTTATAACTCAGTGGGCAATTCTCTAGCTAAACCTCTGGTGAGGAAAGCTGTCCCAGTAAGGGTTAAGGAAAGGGGTGGAGCTGACAGGCAGAAGGGACCTAGAGCAGGAGTGAAAGCCAGCCTGCAGCATAAAACAGAAACAGCTGAGAACACAGGATTGCACTCAGGAACTGGGAGAGAGGGGCGTGCCTCACAGAGCAGAGAGGGGAAGGCTAGGAGCTCTCTCTTACTGCTGAGGGCTAGGGAACTCCCTGTCCCACAGCTCTTCCAACCTAACAAACTGTTGCTTCCTAGACAGAGAGGCTCATTGGAAGAGAAAAGCTTCCTGAGCAGGGCTGGCCAGCTCCTGCCTCTGAGGAGAATCTGTACCCAGCTTCAGAGCAGGGAATCCCTGATAGAGATAGAGGGAGAGATCTCTGAGGGCAATGAGATGGATTGCAGCCCTGAAGCCTGGGACCTTCTGTCTGATTACAGCATGAGTCAGTGAGGTACTGAGTGGGGGAAGGGAATGAAAGTTTGTTTGGAACGAAAAGGCTAACGTACTTTAAAGCCACAGTTCTGTCCTTATGCAGGACTGTATAAGGTATCAGTGTGAGGAGTGGGTGAAAGCCAAAAGTAAAGTAAAACCCTTGTATGCAAGTCTAGTATAAAGAGTGGGGGAAGGGGGAATGCTAATTAGCCTTTAAAAAGGGAGAAGAAAAGCCTAGAGGGAATTCAGTGACCTGACATTGCACAGTCCTGATAAGGGGAACTATGGGTGGGGACTTTAGACCATTAAACAAAGGGTAGATGGTTCCCAGGACCTACCCCATAATCAAAAGGGTAGTGGGGGCATTTATACTTCTGGTGGGTCAGGTGGGGAGAACTTCCTTAAGCAACCGCAGGGACAATATGGCAAGTTTTAAAGGAAAAAGTTTTTAGTTTATTTTTGTTTTCCCGAATGCAGCGTGGACTTGATCCGAAGAGGAATTATTGTTTATGTAAAATCTTTTCCAAACCTAATCAGCCAATGTGGTGGCCTGAGACCCAATGCCATTGAACTGGGTAATTCTTTTCTGCTGTGGTTTCCCAGTGTGGCCCTCCAGGGAGTGCTCAGACTTGCGCCTGGGATGGGAGCTGGGTTGCCAGCGCTAGGCTTACCCCTGGCCCCGTCACAATATTCATTGGGGAAATCCTGAAAACCCACTTGGATTCCGGCCCTCGAGGACCGGAGTTGCCCACCCCTGCTCTAATTGGTGCCAGTTTTTAGGTGCTCAATAAAAAATGCCACTTACTGGGTTTCAAGGCGCCTGCTGATGCCTAAAAAATTGGCACCGGAATCACGCCTCTGTAGGTACTTTGCACTGCTTAATGCCACTGTGGGCATGGTTAATTCCGAAAGTGGTATTAGGCGTTCCAAAGTGCCTACATAGGTGCAATTCACGACAAAGATAGGCATCAGAAGTGTAGGCCTAGAAAACCTGGCCTAAATTTCTGGCGCCTATATTTCCTGGAGGTGGTGCAATTCTCTATACAGCACCGTCACATGATTGACATGCGAATGGCTGCCGTTTGTAGGCAGCCATCAATATCGGCACTATATCGAGAATCCGGGCCTCAGTCTAGTGATTTTTTTCCACTTTTTTCATTCTGTATTTTTCCAATGGGACGAAAAAAGTGGAAAATCATTGGATTAATGTATAGCCCTCGATGGAGACTGTCCTAACTTTGTTGGCTGGGCTGAAAACTTTTCAGTGGCCCCTCCTAGAAATGAAATAACAGCTGTTACGAAAAAGTACAGTATAATAATAATAAATGTATTTTTGTATACCGCCATACCCGGGAGTTCTAAGCGGTTCACAACAATTGAATAAAGTACAAACAGTACAAGTTATATAAAAACAGCAATTAAATGCCACTAAACAAAGGAATATCATGACAAAAAAAGGAATTATTCCAGTATTGTAATAATCTCCAAATTCATAAGGAGAAGTGAGATACTTGGTCCTCAGAGGGTCAAATTACCCAATGGTTCAAATGAGCAGAAGCTCATAGAACCCGATCTTCATAGGATCCAAATATATCTTTTTTATCTTTATATACTTTTTTTTATATCAATTTTTCATTTGTCCATAAATTATTAGTCAAAATGGTTTTTACTTAGCTTTTAACATCAAGGAGCAAAGATGGATTTATGAATTAAATGCTCTATGGCCTAACGGATTGAATGAAGAAATTGACTGGATGTCTTTAGTTTGAATCAATTGACGTCTCTCACATATTTCAGTCTCTTCCGGTAAGACATATAATGAGTCTTTTACTGAGTAAGCTTTTTCAGGGTTTAAATACCGGAGCTGACATCAGACGCTCCCGACCGGCATGAAATTATCTCGAATGGAGCGATTTCTACTGGGTGCATGAGTAAGTTGCTATGAGTTTAAAAGTCTTGACTAGACATATTATAGTATATCAATACCTAAGAGCTTTTTTAAAACATAAGTTAACAATAGTTTAGGAGTAAATGTTTGATATTCAAATGTTTTACAGATATAATTGGGAGCCTCGACCCTGAGGAAAGCGTGCGAAACATGGACATGTTGGTGGAGGCGCTTCCCTTTAAAAACTAGATAAAAGCTAAGTAAAAACCATTTTGACTAATAATTTATGGACAAAAGAAAAATTGATATAAAAAAAGTATATAAAGATAAAAAAGATATATTTGGATCCTATGAAGATCGGGTTCTATGAGCTTCTGCTCATTTGAACCATTGGGTAATTTGACCCTCTGAGGACCGAGTATCTCACTTCTCCTTATGAATTTGGAGATTATTACAATACTGGAATAATTCCTTTTTTTGTCATGATATAACGTATTTATTCCAGTTTCTAGTATAGCCATTTATTGTGGGATACTAAACAAAGAAATACATAAATTATAAAATGCGATATAAAAGAATGCGGAGAATTTTACATAGCGAAATAAAGATACTTCATACTTATTTGTGAAATTTAGGGTCTTATTCAATAAAGGGTTTTTTCCCATTATGTATAAATGGAGATATATATATATAAAAGCTTTATTGGCATGATTATAAAAACGGCATCCTGAAGATAGGAGGGTGGCCACTGTTATGCTAATTTTTAAAAAGGGCTCCAGGGGAGATCCGGGAAATTACAGACCAGTAAGCCTCACTTCGGTGCCAGGCAAAATGGTAGAAACGATTATAAAAAATAAAATTCTGGAACACGTAGACAAACATGATTTAATGAGACAGAGTCAGCATGGGTTCAGCCGAGGGAGATCTTGCCTCACAAATTTGCTTGACTTCTTTGAAGGTGTGAATAAACATGTGGATAAAGGTGAGCCAGTTGATATAGTGTATCTAGATTTTCAGAAAGCTTTTGATAAAGTTCTTCACGAGAGGCTCCTGAAACAATTAAAGAGTCATGGGATAGGTGGTGAAGTTCAGTTGTGGATTAGGAATTGGTTATCGGATAGGGTTAAATGGTAATTTTTCTCAATGGAGGAGAGTAAACAGTGGAGTGCCGCAGGGGTCTGTACTGGGACCGGTGCTTTTTAACTTATTTATAAATGATCTGGAAATTGGAACGACGAGTGAGGTGATTAAATTTGTAGATGACACTAAACTGTTCAAAGTCGTTAAAATGCATGTGGATTGTGAAAAATTACAGGCATACCTTAGGAAATGGGAAGACTGGGCGTCCAAGTGGCAGATGAAATTTATTGTGGACAAATGCAAAGTGATGCACATTGGGAAGAATAACTTGAATCACAGTTATCGGATGCTAGGGTCCACCTTGGGGGTTAGCGCCCAAGAAAAGGATCTAGGTGTCATTGTAGACAATATGATAAAACCTTCCGCCCAATGTGTGGCGGTGACCAAAAAAGCAAACATGATGCTGGGAATTATTTAAAAAGGGATGGTTAACAAGATTAAGAATGTCATAATGCCCCTGTATCGCTCCATGGTGCAACCTCATTTGGAGTATTGCGTTCAATTCTGGTCTCCTTATCTCAAGAAAGATATAGTGGCGCTAGAAACGGGTCAAAGAAGAGCGACCAAGATGGTAAAGGGGATGGAACTCCTCTCGTATGAGGAAAGACTAAAAAGGTTAGGGCTCTTCAGCTTGCAAAAGATATAGCTGAGGGGAGATGTGATAAAGTCTACAAAATTCTGAGTGGAGTAGAACAGGTACAAGTGGATCGATTTTTCACTCCATCAAAAATTACAAAGAATAGGGGACACTCGATGAAGTTACAGGGAAATACTCTTAAAACCAATAGGAGGATTTTTTTTTTTCACTCAGAGAATAGTTAAGCTCTGGAACGCGTTGCCAGAGAATGTGATAAGAGCGCATAGCATAGCTGGTTTTAAGAAAGGTTTGGACAAGGTCCTGGAGGAAAAGTCTATAGTCGGTTATTGAGAAATACATGGGGGAACCCACTGCTTGCCTTGTATTGGTAGCATGGGTTTTGGCCAGATACTAGTGACCTGGATTGGTCACCATGAGAACGGGCTACTGGGCTTGATGGACCATTGGTCTGACCCAGTAAGGCTATTCTTATGTTCTTATGATTGTAGGTGGTAATGGGCGTCCTAAATAAGGATGCACGTTAAAAAAATTAATCGATGGGGTGAAGGACGCCTACAATGTGGTGTTGTTTGCGCATGTACGGAGATATCTAGGCATGCCTACGGATGCCTAAGGCTGGAGTAGACGTGAGTCAGACGCCTGTAAAATGCTGGCCTAAATTTAAGGTGTCTGTAGAAGAAAATAGGCGTGATTACAGATGCGGCACCTGACTGTCACGTGGTAGGCGCCTGTTTTGTAGGTGCCTACTGTGGCAGCCACCGTTTCCAGAATCAAGCCCCCAGATATATTGGTGAAATAATATACTGCTGATTCAAGGCATTTCATTGTACCGTGTGACTGAATTGCAGTTTTGCAGTGGAGGATGTTCGGCCTAGAATACCTTTCAAAATAAGACAATGCTAATGAACATGACTGACTTTGAAACCCAAAAAACAAGGCAGGGCATTAGTATGAGATTAACAAAACTCATCCACTGGGACCAATCAGGTACTGCAATACTGCCAATGTGCAATCAAAACACCTAATACCGGGCTATAATCTGTTCAGGAAAGACAGGGTAGGAAGAAAAGGAGGAGGAGGAGGAGCGTTATATGTTAAAGAACATATTAAAGCCACACAATTGCAGGATCTGCAGGGCAAGGAAGAGGCACTGTGGATCAATTTGGAAAGAGGGAATTGTGAATATATTTACATTGGTGTGATATACAGGCCTCCTTCACAGACGGAAGAAGTAGATAGAGATTTAATAGCAGACATTCAGAATACATCTAAAAAAGGGATAATCTTGCTAATAGGTGATTTTAACATGCGTGATGTTGATTGGGGTATCCCTATTGCGGGGTCTTCTAGAAGTAGGGAGATTCTGGATTCTCTACAAGGAGAACTGTTCCAGCAGTTGGTAATGGAACCCACACGAGATGGGATCATACTGGACTTAGTGCTTACAAACAGAGAAAGTGTTTCTGATGTTACAGTGGGTGGTCATCTGGTATACAGTAATCATTGCATGGTACGGTTTAATGTTAAGATGGGTATAGATGAGGGCTCATTCAAAAGTAAAGGTTCTAGACTTTAATAAAACTAACTTTGTTCGGATGGGGGTTTACGTCAAGGAATTATTGTCTGGATGGGAACGTCTAGAAGGAGTGGAAATCTGGTGGGCAAAACTGAAAGGAGCGATTGTAAGGGCGAGAAACCTTTTTGTGAGGCAAGTAAGTAAAAGTAAGAGGAAAAGAAGGCCACTTTGGTGCTCAAAAGTAGTAGCTGAGAAGGTATGGATTAAGAGGTTAGCTTTCATAAACTACAAAAGATCGCAGAAAGAAGAAGGCAAAAATATCTGGAAAAGTTAAGAGAGGCTGGACTTGTAGTCAGGAAAGCAAAGATGAAAATGGAAGTAAAAATAGCTGACTCGGTAAAACGGGGAGACAAGACATTTTTTAGATATATTAGTGATAGGAAGAAGTGCAAAAGTGGCATTGTGAGACTCAAAGGTAAAGGGGAGGAATATGTAGAAGCTGATAAAGAAAAGGCCGAATTGCTTAACAGATATTTCTGTTCTCTGTTCACGGCTGAAGCGCCGGGAGCGGGATCGCAGAAGACAAACGTGAATAGGGATGGACCATGATCGATTTTCAGAAGGTTGTGTTCATGTGGAGCTAGCTAAAAAGGTAGACAAAGCAATGGGGCCGGATGGTATACATCCTAGGGTGCTGAAGTTCTAATAGATCCATTAACTGACCTTCTCAACGAGTCTCTAGAGTCAGGAGTGGTACCGGAGGATTGGCGGATGTGGTCCCTCTCCACAAAAGTGGAAGTAAGGAAGAAGTAGGGAATTACAGGACCTAGGAGAGATCTTAATCATCCCAATCATGAAAGATCACAAAGGCCCAATAGATAGCCCCTCCAACTACAGACCTATCGCTTCAATTCCAATATACATCAAAATAATAGAAGGCCTAGTTACACAATACCTCACAAACTACCTGGAAAAACATAACCTACTCCACCCCTCACAATCAGGATTTCGAACTAACCATAGTACAGAAACACTACTAGTCTTACTTCTAGATATAGCCCGGCAACACATCAGTAAAGGAAAAAAGATGATACTAATACAACTTGACCTCTCTGCAGCATTTGACCTAGTTGACCACACCTTATTACTACAGACACTCGACGCCATAGGGATCTCAGGCAAGGTCTACAATTGGTTTCAAGGGTTCCTCAAATCAAGAACCTATAGGGTAAAATACAATGATATCAAATCAGAGCCATGGGCAAATCCCTGCGGAGTTCCACAAGGATCACCTCTCTCACCTACGCTTTTCAACCTCTTTATCTCCTCCCTAGGAGCCACCTTAGATAACCTAAATGTCACATCCTTTAGCTACGCAGACGACATCACCATACTCCTCCCCTTCGACCCATCAGAGCCCACCACCACAGCAAAGCTGGAAACAACCCTAGATACAGTAGAAAAATGGATGATAGATCACAAACTAAAACTAAACTCAGAAAAAACAAAATTCCTTTTGCTCGAAAAGGCCAAAACTCCTACCATCACAGAACTAATAATCAAAAATACCAAAATACCCAATACAACCCGAACTAAAACTCCTAGGAGTTACTATAGACAGATGTTGCACAATACAGTCCCAAATCAACAAGACGACCCAGAAAGCTTTTCTAACCATGAGAAACCTACGTAAAATCAGAAAATTCTTCAACCAAACACAATTCAGACTAATTGTACAATCCCTAGTCTTAGGTCTGCTGGACTATTGCAACTCCCTATATCTTCCTTGTCCAGCCATTATGATAAAGCAACTCCAGACCATACAAAACACCGCCCTCAGACTGATCTACTCACTTAGAAAATATGATCACATAACAACTGCCTTCTTAGACTCCCACTGGCTACCCATACAAAGCAGTACACGGCTCTTCCCCCTCCTACCTAAACAACCGCCTAAACCAGACCTCCACCTCAAGACACAGAAGAACCCCGAACCCTTTTGCCTTCCCCCCACTCAAAGGCACACAACGCAAGAAAATGTTTGACAACCTTCTGGCAACACAAGCAGCAAAACTCAACCATTCCATCTCCAACCTGCTGACAACATCGGACGACTTCAAAACATTCCGTAAAGAAATCAAAACCCTGCTTTTCAAAAAATTCATCCAAATATCATAAACCCTCTTCACCTACCTCCAGCTAATTCACCTACCTCCAGCTAATTCACCTACCTCCATAGAATTCACCTACCGCCAGATAATTCTCCCCCAAATATCCCACCTAAACACCTTTCAAGTAAACAGACCCCTAAAATAGATTGTAATCTTGCCTACTCTAACTGTATTCCATTTGCTAATATCACACAGTTCGGCACTGTCAGTTTACTATCCAACCCGTAAGATCCCCTAGAATTCTATCCAGCTACCCCCCCTTAAAAAAAAAAAAAAATTGTATCTTCACTGGAAAATGTCCAGTCAAATCTTTTGTAATGTGTTTATCACTGGAAATGTCCAGTCAAATCTTTTGTAATCCGCCTTGAACTGCAAGGTATAGGCGGAATAGAAATCCGTAATGTAATGTAAGTCTGACTTCTGTGGTAAGCAAATTAATGGAAACACTTTTAAAACAGAAAATGATCATGTTTCTGGAATCCTGTGAATTACAGGACGGTTGGCAACATGGATTCACTAGAGGTAGGTCTTATCAATTTCTTTGACTGGGTGACCAGAGAAAAGCCTTTGACAATGTTCCACACAGACGTCTAATAAATAAACTGAGTGCCCTCGAGATGGGTTCCAAAGCAACAGGCTGGGTCAAGAACTGGTTGAGTGGTAGGTGACAGAGGGTAGTGATAAATAGAGATCGCTCTGAGGAAAGGGATGTTACCAGTGGTGTGCCTCAAGGTTCTGTTCTTGGGCCTGTTCTTTTTAACATTTACATAAACGATATTGTTGTAGGGCTATCGGGTAAGATTTGCCTCTTTGTGGATGATACCAAAATCTGCAATAGAGCAGATACCCAGTATGGTGTGAATAACATGAAGAAAGACCTGGTGAATCTTGAAGGATGGTATGAAATTTGGCAGCTAAAATTTAATGCAAGGTCTTGCATTTGGGCTGCAAAAACCCAAGGGAACGGTACAGTTTAGGGGGTAAAGAACTTATGTGCACGACAGAAGAGCAGGACTTGTTTGTGATTGTATGTAATGATCTTAAGGTGGCCAAACAGGTTGAAAAGATGACGGCGAAAGCTAGAAGGATGCCTAAGGTGACCATACGTCCCGTTTTCAATGGGACAGTCCCATTATGGGACCGACCATCCCGTTGTCCCGACTCACCACTTCGGGATGCCGAAATGTCCCGTTTTCAGGGACAGCGTCCCAAAGCTATGTGAGGGGACAAGGGACCGGCGATCGCTCCCGCGCTAAAGCCTGCCTCCCTCCTTCCCTCCCTACAGCGCTGAAATGGTCAGGGGGGCCACCAGGTCCGAAATCACACTTCCTATTCTCAGGGCCGGCATTAGGGGATGGCAAGGGGGCCCCGCGATCCAGGCAGCTCTCTTAGCTGCCATCAGCCCTGCCTTCGGCTGCGCCAGTAAAGCTAAACTGCATGGTAAAAGCAAAGAGAGATGCCGCGGGACTTTTCTACTTGCCTGCATTGCTCGAAGTTCTGCCGCTCTCGATCACGCCCCTCGAAAACAGGAAGTCACTTCAGAGGGGGCGGGATCGAAAGCGGCAGAACATCACGCGATGCAGGCAAGTGGAAAAGTCCCGCGGTGTCTCTCTTTGCTTTTACCATGCAGTTTAGCTTTACCGGTGCAGCCGAAGGCAGGGCTGATGGCAGCTAAGAATTGCCTCCAGTCTCACAGCAGCACTAGAACACTCACCTCTAAATTAAGCTAAGGGCTGATTCCCTGTGGGTAAAGAGGAGAAGTACTGGAATGGGATGTGGGACGATGGTGGGTTGGCTGGCTCAGGAAAGGGGAGAAAGCTGCTAAATCAGATAAGGAAGAAAAAAAGGAACACAGGAAGATGCTGGACATGAAGGTTGTAGGGTGAAGGAAAAAAAACAGACATGACGAGTAGGAAGGCAGGTGGGAGATGCTGGACACAAAAGAAGAGAGAAGGAAAAGGGAGAGGAACGAGAGATGCCAAGTCCATGGGAGGGAGGGAAAGGAAAGGAGATACCAGACCATGGAGGGGGAGGGAGAGATGCCAGGGCATGGGGGGAGAGAGAGAAAACAAATGCCAGACCAGAGGGAAAGGAGGGAGATAGATGCCAGGGCATGGGGAGGGGAGGGAAGGAGATAGAGACATCAGACCATGCGCTGGAGTGGGAAGGAAGGAAGGAAAGGAGAAGAGAGAGATTCTAGAGCATAGGGAGACAGAAAAATGGAGAGAGGGGAAGCTGAAATGAATCATGTACAAAGGAGACAGTTTATGGAAGGAGCATAGAAAGAGGGAAGATACCATACGGAAGAGAAAGAAGGCAGACACTGGATGAAAAGGGCAGAGAGGGCAGAGAATGGAAGGGGTGAGACAGAGGGTGAACAGTAGATGGAAGTGGTAGAGAGAGGGGGACAGACACTGAATGGAAGTGTAGAAGAGAGAAGGAACAGACGCTGAATGGAAGTGTAGGGGAGAGGAGGAACAGATGCTGAATGGAAGTGTGGGGAGAGGCAGGACAAACACTAAATGGAAGTGTGGTGGTAAGGAGGGACAGACACTGAATGGAAGTGTGGGGGAGAGGGGGGCAGACTGAATGGAAGTGGGGGAGAGGGGGAGCAGATGCTGGAAGGAAGTGGGGAGGAGAAAGAAAAAAGGGCACATGCTGGATTGAGGGAAGAGGATAGAGTTAGATACTGGAAGTGGTGAGGGAAAGAGGTGGAAAGCTATAGGTAGACACAATGAAAGAGGGAAATTGAGGACTGAATAGTAAGAAAGAATTTAGACAGAGGCAGAAAATAAATTGAGAAGGAAGAACAGGAGGAAGGGAGCATAGAGAGAGATGCCTGAGCAGGGGAGAAGGGGAGGAGACAGATACCAGACCTGGGAAGAGAAAAAGAGGAAGGAGACAGATACCAGATCTGAGAGGAGAAAAGGAGAAGAGAGATAAGCTAAAATCTGCTGGGAGGGAAGGAGGGAGGAAGGAAGGTGAGAAAGAGGCAGAGAAAGGGGGGGGGGGGTTGTAAGCAGATTAGAAAGACTAGAGAGAGAAAGGCCTGGACCACAGGGGAAAGACAGGAAGTAGATGCAGGACTATGGGAAGTTCAGACAGAGGGGGAGAGACCATGGAGAAGAACAGGGAGATTTAAGATCATAACAGAGGAGGGAGAGAGAGGGAGACCTGGAACAAAGGTACAAATGAGAACTGACACTGGATCTGGGGAGGGTAAGAGGGAAAAGAGAGAGAGACCTGGACCCAAAGGGGATGGGGCTGGATTGTGAAAGAAAGATTGGATGCACAGTCAGAAGGAAGTGCAACCAAAGACTCATGAAATCACCAGACAACAAAGGTAGGAAAAATGATTTTATTTTAAATTTAGTGATCAAAATGTGTCTGTTTTGAGAATTTATATCTGCTGTCTATATTTTGCACTATATTTGTCTATTTTTCTATAGTTACTGAGGTGACATTGCATATTTTAAAGTCATCTGCCTTGACATGTTTGAAAAAAAATCCGAAACTCGTAAATGATAATTAACATTTTCTCTGCGTACAGTGTGCTTTGTGGTTTTTTTAAAATTTTATGTTTACCATTTTGAATTAATAAGATATTGTGTGTACATGAAAAATGAATGGAAGAAATTGGGGGCGGGGCTGGGGTGGGATTGGGGGCGGGTCTGAATATTAATAGATGTCCCGTTTTGATGAAAAAAATAAATGGTCACGTTAAGGATGCTAGGTTGCAAAGGGAGAGAGAGAGCTAGTAGGAAAAAGGAGGTATTGATGCCCCTGTATAAGACTTTGGTGAGACCTCATTTAGAATATTGTGTACAATTCTGGAGGCCGCACCTTCAAAAAGATATAAAAAGGATGGAGTTGGTTCAGAGGAAAGCTACTAAAATGGTATGTGGTCTTACTCATAAGGCGTATAGGGACAGACTTAAAGATCGCAATCTGTATACTTTGGAGGAAAGGCTTGAGAGGGTAACTATGACAGAGACATTTAAATACCTACATAATGTAAATGCCCATGAGTCAAGTCTCTTTCATTTGAAAGGAAACTCTGCAATGAGAGGGCATAGGATGGAGTTATGAGGTGACAGGCTCTGGAGTAATCTAAGGAAATACTTTTTTACAGAAAGGGTGGTAGATGCATGGATCAGTCTCCCAGAAGAGGTGGTGGAGACAGAGACTGTGTCTGAATTCAAAAGGGCCTGGGATAGGCACGTGGAAGCTCTCGGAGAAAGAGATAATGGTTACTGCGGATGGGCAGCTCTATGACCTCACAATGCAGGTGTAAAGAGCCTTAGCCTATAGGAAGAGGAGATGCAAATGTTAAGAGCCCTAGCCAATAGGGAGAGGAGGAGATAGTGGATGCTCTGGATGGGCCTTTTGGCCTTTATCTGCCATCATGTTTCTATACATTAATTTGCAACCATACACTATCAAAAATCTAGTGAGGAGGGAAAATCCTCAGATTCCTCCGTTTCCCCTACGGAGATTGGGTGAAAGGTATGTTAGGGTAGTGAACACCATTGGCATTAAAAAAAAAACAAAAAACCCTCAGCTAGCATCGGTAGCTCTGTGCAGTGCAAATATTCACAACAAAATCGAAACAATATGGGGCTCATAATCGAAACAGAAATACATCTAAAAAGCTGCCCAAATCAGCACATGGACGACCTAAAATACAGGTTGTCCAAGTCCCGATCATCGAAATGGGTTTATGGATGTTTTCAGAGACTTTTTAGGTCTCTAAATCTCGCTGTGCACCCAGAACAGAAAGGGGCGTTTTTGAAGGCGTGGGTAGGGCGGGACGTGGGCCTACCTAGACTTAGTTGTACTTCAGGGAGAATTCAAAGTTTTACGAGGCTGCCTGGACGGAGCTTATACGCTGCAACTTAGGCAATCTAAGGGCTCCTTTTACGAAAACGCGGTAGCGGTTTAACGCACGTAATAGCGTGCGCTAAACTGCTGGATGCGCTAGCCGCTGCCGCCTCCTCTTGAGTTTTTCGGCTAGTGTGGGGGGTTAGCGCGTGATTAAAAGTCATGCGGGTTAAAGCCGCTACCGCGGCTTCGTAAAAGGAGCCCTAAAAGCAGGTCTAAACTCTAAATGCCCAGAAGATATCCAAAATGACCAAATAACCACTGCAGGCACAAAGAACAGACACCCCCCCACACTCCCTCATTGATCACTGCCCCCCCCCCCCACCATAAAAATTAAAATAAAAACGTACATGCCTGTGTCCAGAACATCAGCACCTGGCCTAGGAAAGTCTAGTAGAGCTTCACAGAGGTGGCTTAACTAGTCTTGGGGTGGGATAATGAACCATAGAGAGGGGGGACCCAGGCCCATAAGCCACTCTAACCACTGCATTCATGGTGGAACATGCAAGTCCACCAAAACCTTACTGTACTGCCATATAGGTGGCACCTGCAGCCATTGCAGCTGTAGACAGGTAGGTGTAGTAGGTTTTGGGGGTCTCACCATGCTCTGCAAGGGAGTTGTGGTGAGATGTTTATGTGGTACCCTTTTTGTGAAGTTCACAGCAATTCTCTATAAGGTGCCCCAGTACTTTGTTGCCATGTCTGGGT
Organism: Geotrypetes seraphini; assembly: GCF_902459505.1. NCBI lineage: Eukaryota > Metazoa > Chordata > Amphibia > Gymnophiona > Dermophiidae > Geotrypetes > Geotrypetes seraphini. The sequence continues at coordinate 20,012,396 of NC_047085.1, forward strand.
GGCCAGTCCATCACTTTGCTGGCCCCTCCCATGTCCAAAAGGTCTTGTTCTAGGCGTTTGGGACTTGGATGATTTTTTGGACGAGAATGTAGTATAAAGATAGACGTACTAGCAGTTTGGGCTAGAGAATGACACTAGGAAGGAGGGAGTGTAAGGGAAAGAGATGCTTTGAAAGTGTTTGAGGCTTGTGCAGATGAGTACAGAGCTTAGGCATTGGTGGAATGAGGCATTATGACATCACAATCTGAGCTCTAGAATGTTGCTACTTAGGATTTTAAAGTGTTTGAGGCTTGTGCAGATGAGGACAGAGCTTAGGCATTGGTGGAATGAGGCATTATGACAACACAATCTAAGCTCTAGAATATTGTTACTTATGAGGTCTGAGGCTTGTGCAGATGAGGGTGGAGCTTAGGCAATGGTGGAATGAGGCATTATGACATCACAATCTCAGCTCTAGAATGTTGCTATTTATGATTCTAAAGTGTTTGAGGCTTGTGCAGATGAGGACAAAGTTTGCAGGAATGGGGCAGGGACAGGAAAAGAACTTGCAGGGACAGAACGGGAAAATGAGTCCCCGCGGGGAGGGGGGAAAATTTGTCCCCTGTGTCAATTCTCTAATCTGGAGTAAAGAGGCATTGCTGAAGTGCAGTTCCCTGCATGTACTATGTACTAGTGCTGCCTGATTCAGGAACAAAAATTTTGATTCGATTTGATTTTCCTGCCCAATTGGGTGTTTTATTTCAGACATCCTGGTGGGTTTCTTTTATGGCCTCTTCACCCCTTTGCCTTCTAACCACACTGGCGCTGTGGTGTAAACAAAATAAACAAACAAAAAAGACTTTTCCTCTCTCTCTTAAATCCTAGCCCACGTTTGCGGTCTAACACCAGCTCTGACAGGATACACGTTTCGAATCTGCTGTAATCAGAAAATTGAAAATAAAATTATTTTTTCTACCTTTTGTTGTCTAGTCATTATTCAAATATTGTTGGTCCCAGGCTCTGGTTGTCTTCTGATAACTTGCTTGCCAGGGTCTCCTTCTTTCTTCTTTCTCCCTGCTAACCATCCATCTTCCATCTCTGTCCTCCCCTTCCGTTTCTCTTCCCTCCCCCGGAGGTCTGGCATCTTTCCTTTTTTTCGATTCCCTCCACAGATCCACCTTTTCTTAACTATCCTTTAATCCAACATCTCTCCCTACTTCCCCACCACCCCAGGGTCCACCATCTCTCCTTTTCTTTTCCCAACTACCCTGCTATCCAGTATCTCTATTCCCCCTCCACACCATCCCTTGTGTCCAACTTCTTCCCCTTTCTGTTCCTTCCCTCTCTAAATCCCATTGTCCATCATCTTTCTCCCTCTCCTCTATTTTTAGACCCATTATTTCTTCCCCCCCAAAGTCCGGCATATGCATGTCTCTTTGAATCCCCCTACCCTCCCTCTGTGTACTTCTACACCAGGGCCCCCATCCCATGAAGGTCTGTCCCCCCTGAAAGCCTGCACCTTCCCCCTGAAGGCCTGTCCCCCCCCTTGAAGGCCTGCCTGTTCCCCTTGAAGGCCTATGCCACCATCCCTGGCCTGTCCCCCCTTTGAAGGCCTGTCCCCCCCTTAAAGGCCTGTTCCCCCCTTGAAAACCTGCACTCCCCCAAGGCCTGTCCCACCCCCTGAAGGACTGCCCCCCAAAAGACTGCCCCCCCCGAAGGACTGCCCCCAAAAGACTGCGCACCCCCCTCCCCGGGAAGGCCTCCGTGTTGATCCTGGCCTCCCCGAACTGTTACCTTTTTGCTGGAGCCTGCAGCCGAAGATCGCGGTTACAGTGTCTTTGTGCTCTGAGCTGTTTCCTCTGCTGCGGTCTCGCCCTTCTCTGACGTCAGAGACAGGATCGCAGTGGAGGAAACAGCTCAGAGCACAAAGACGTTGTAACCGCGATCTTCAGCTGCAGGCTCCAGCAATAAGGTAAATGGTTCGGGGAGGCCAGGAGCAACACAGAGGCCTTCCCGGGGGGGGGGGGCGCAGTCTTTCGGGGGGGCAGTCCTTCGGGGAGGCCAGAGGAGGGAAGCCGGACTGCAGCACTTCCCGACTGACCCTCCCTCCTCGCCCTCTAAAACAGGTGCGGCAGCAGCCAGCCAGCAAGAGCAGCGCTGCCGCTCCTGCTTTAGGGGGCGAGGGGAGAGGGTCCGAATCGGGAAGCCGATTTTTTTAAAATTTAAATCGATTTGAATCGATTCACCTGAACTGAATCGGTGAACCGATTCGAATCGTGAATCGGGCAGCACTACTATGTACTATTAATCATTTCTATAATTCTACTAGAAGTGTGCAGGTACTAGAGCCCCATTTCTTTGTAGCCCCTCATCTTTAGGTGAGATTGCAGTGACATCCTATCTTGCCTGCTTTTATTCCGGTTAATGACTGTTACCCACAGAACCAGGACAGGATTAACCAATAGGCCAAGTAGGCACATGCCTAGGGCCTGAAATGGTCAGGGGGGGCTCAATGAAGGAGGGCATCAACATTGTTTTTTCCAAATGGCAATGGACCCCTCCAGCATTGATCGGCAATGCGGCCCCCCCCCATTGACAGAAAGTAAGACAAGCAAGCAACCCGGGTAAGAAAGGCAACGGGAACTGTAATTTTGCAAACGGTGCTGCTTGCCCAAAGCTTCCCTCTGACGCAGCTTCCTGTTTCCACCTTGGCGCATGGTGGGGTGGGGCGGGGCAGGGGGCCCAGTGTACTTGTGTGCCTAGGGGCCCTCGACGAATTAATCCTGCCCTGCATAGAACTGCCTCCCCCCTCCCCCTCCTTACCTGCTCTTTAAAATCTTCACCCCGGTTTACTACTGTGTCATGTCTTTCTATAGCAAAACTGCTGTATCCATTTTTCTCCCCTCCCCCCTCCCCTATCGTCTGCCCCGCTCACCCTGTTCCAGTTTCCAATGACACTCCAACCAGGGTAATGGCCATCCAATGTGCTTCAGGTAGTTCTATTGACTTTAAAGACCTCGATCAAGAAAGGCCGGAGAACGCAGTAGGTGGGCAAAAATTGGGAGACCGAGTGAATCAAGTCGTCATTCTCTACTGACATTTTTCTGTTTGAGCTTCTTTAGCTTCTCACGGAATCATTTTCTGCTCAAACACTTCCCTGGAATCTGACCTTTCCTTAGCATCGTTTATAAAAATAAATAAATAAATAAAAGCCTTCAGTAATTATTGTCATTTGACAAATGTATCAATATTTTGCAACTGGGACTAATGGATTCAGCTGGGGAGAACAATTATTTGCAAAGTGTTACTGATTTATATGTTGGGCTCTCTGTAATATGGTTTAAACAGTATTCCACTTCCAAATGCAAATCAGACACGCACACAAAAAAAAAGGATTTCTCTAAGTTTTATTGGTCTTCATAGATGATTCACTTCCATTAAAATAGCTCTTAAGATTCAGACGTCGTCATTTTCCTACACCGAAGCCTCCAATTTCATCTGCTCATTAACTTAAGAGCATCGCTGTTTGGAATGTTAAAAGAGCATAAAAAAAAAAAACAACGGGATGGTTTGGCAAAAATACTGCGCATGAAAAAGTTAGCAACGCTTACTATCCAGGCTTTCATGACATCCAAGTCGTAATATAAAATCGCCAGTTTTTATTACATTACATTACATTAATGGCTTATATTCCGCCTGTATCTTGCAGTTCTAAGTGGATTACATCAAAAAGATAACTGGACTTTTCCAGGAAGGGGAATACAATTAAAGGCGTAAGGTCTAAAACAATTTTGAAGTGAGGATGCTAAGAGGGGGCGTGAGGGGAAAAGGAAGGGGTTAGGACGGTTCATAGACAACGGCGCGAAAAACAAAAGCGCGCGCAGACAATTGAGCGCAGCGCGTGCCGCCGCGCCGCTCTAAATTACAGTTTTTAGGGGCTCCGACGGGGGTTTTTGTTGGGGAACCCCCCAGTTTACTTAATAGACATCGCGCCGGCGTTATGGGGGGTTTGGGGGGTTGTAACCCTCCACATTTTACTGTAAACTGAACTTTTCCCCTAAAAACAGGGAAAAAGTGAAGTTTTCAGTAAAATGTGGGGGGTTACAACCCCCCAAACCTCCCCACAACGCGGCGCGATGTCTATTATGTAAAGTGGGGGGGGGGGTTTCCCCCCCACGCCCCCCCGTCGGAGCCGTAAAAACAGTAATTTAGAGCGGCGCAGCGGTGTGCGCTGCGCTCAATTGTCTGGGCACGCCTTTGTCCCGGCACGCTTTTGACCTGACACCGGTTAGGACATTTGGGTGAATTTCTTGAATAGTAGGGTCTTGATTTCTTTGCGGAAAGCCTTGAGGTCAGTTGAAGCCGTCAGTAGGTTGGTGATGGTGGGGTCCAATTCAGCTGCATGTGTTGCTAGTAAGTTGTCATACATCTTTTTGCATTTAGTTCCTTTAAAAGGGGGGTGGGAGAAAGGGGACTGGGTTCTCCTCTGTCTGGTTGAGAGGTTCCTGTTTAGACGGTTGTTTAGGTGGGTGGGTGCCGTTCCGTTTAATGTTTTGAATAACATGCAGTATAGTTTGAATGGGATGCGGGCTTGTATTGGAAGCCAGTGTGAGTCTAGGAAGGCGTTGGTGATGTGGTCAAATTTTCCAAGGGAATAGATCATTCTGAGGGCCGCGTTCTGCACGGTCTGTAGTTGTTTTATTAAGTAGGTGGGACAAGGAAGGTAGAGGATATTGCAATAGTCCATTAGACTTAGGACTAGGTATTGGACTATGGCTTTAGACGTCATAGTCAATAAATGATAATGATGCAAAATGCAACACGAAGGCCAATGTGGTACCACACGGATGGCGCAAATCGATTTTGAAAAAAAGATCAAGGTTCTGCATTATATATATATATATATATTTTTTTTAAAAGAAGAAACTAAAGAATATCCCTCTCTTTTACGAACGAATAGCGCAGGATTTAGCGCCGGCAGCGGTAGCAACAGCTCCGACGCTCACTATGAAATGCTGCTCGGGCCAGGGGTAGAGGTGGTAGGGAAAGAGAGAGAGATACGGTCGCTCAATTTGGGCTCAGGTAGGGTTACCCGACATCCGGATTTCTGACATGTCCGAGCTTTCTGGCAGGCTTTTCAAAACCTGGCACTTTGTCCGGGATTTGGAAAGCTGGTGAGATCGGGGTCGGGGCTGGAGTGCATCTCTGGGCCCAAAGAGACGAGGTTTGGGGACAGAATGGGACGGGGATGGGGGCTGAATGGGGCAGACCCAGGGACGGAACAGGGCAAGGTCATGCGTCCTCTTTTACCAGGCAGAAAATCTGGTAACCCTAGGCTCAGGCTCACCCAAAATTGGCTAAGCCACTGTCCGATGTGCTAGCATGCTCTGACTTGGGCCGGGACAGGTGCTGCACTTTTTCCACACCGAACACAATTTCCATTGGGTTAGAGCAGGGGTAGGCAATTCCGGTCCTCGAGAGCCGGAGCCAGGTCAGGTTTTCAGGATACCCACCATGAATATGTATGAGATGGATTTGCACGCACTGCCTCCTTGAGATGCAAATCTATCTCATGCATATTTATTGTGGATATCCTGGAAACCTGACCTGGCTTCCAGGATCCTCAGCTACCAGGAGTTCCAGGCAAATGCAGACTATAATTACGGAAGAAACTAAGGATTTTAACACTGATGTTGTTATCCATCTGGGAACAAATGACCTGGCCAACAACTCCACACTTGCAGCACAGAAAGCTTTTCGGGAGCTTGGTGAGGGCGTGAAACCTTTTGTAAAGACTTTAGCTTTTTCTGAAATACTGCCTGCATATGGAAAAGGAGAGCAAAGAGTGAAAAACACAGAGGACTTTAATAGATGGCTCAGAGCCTGGTGTCATCAAGAAGGCTTCAGGTACATAGGAGGATGGGGAAATACATGGAAGGACAAGAAGCTATATTGCACTGATGGGCTACATATTACTACAGCAGGAAAAAGAAACCTTGCAGAGAAATTTAGACAATATTTTTCTAGGCATTTAAACTAGAAGGTGGGGGTGGTATATGTATGAAGGACAATTATAGAGACCACCCCCGGCAAAAGAAAAGATGTGATAGTAGTAAAGATTGCAACATAAATAATATCAGCAACTCATTTCTTAGTATTGCAACGGAAAGTAAAACGAAACAAAAATCTATAAGAAAAAGGAGATTACCGCTGAAAAATAGCTGGAAAGTGATGACCACAAATGCTCGCAGTCTAAGCAACAAAGTTCATGATCTACAAGCCCTGATATTAGAGGCAGATCTAGATATTGTTGCTATCACAGAGACATGGTTCAGTGAATCACATGGATGGGATGCAAACATACCGGGATATAATCTTTTTAGGAAGGACAGAGATGGTCATAAAGGTGGAGGAGTAGCTCTCTATGTAAAGATCAATATCCAAGCGACCGAAATGCAAGGGACCTGGGGAGAGGAAGAAGCGATATGGATTGCTCTGAAAAGAGAAGATGGAACTTCTATCTACGTGGGTGTAGTCTACAGACCTCCGACTCAATCGCAGCAAATTGATAAGGATCTGATTGTGGATATCCAAAAGTTTGGAAGGAAAGAGGAGGTTCTGCTGTTGGGAGATTTCAACCTGCCGGATGCGGACTGGAATGTTCCGTCTGTGGAATCGGAAAGAAGTAGGGAGATTGTGAATGCCTTTGAAGAGGCTCTGCTCAGACAAATGGTGACGGAACCCATGAGGGAAAAAGCGATATTGGATCTGGTCCTCACAAATGGAGAGAGTATCTCTAATGTTCGAGTGGGTGCTCACTGGGAAGTAGCGATCATCAAACGGTTTGGTTTGATATAATGGCTAAAGTGGAGCATGGCCACACGATACTTAAAGTCCTAGATTTCAAACGTACAGACTTTAATGCAATGGGAGAGTACCTGAAAAAATTGCTGTTAGGATGGGAGGACATAAGAAAAGTGGAAAGACAGTGGTCTAAGCTGAAAGGAGCGATAAAAATGGCTACGGACCTTTATGTGAAGAAAATCAATAAAAACAAGAGGAAAACTAGTGGCAGAGAAAATAAAGGCGAAAGAGTTGGCGTTCGTGAAATATAAAAAAAATCCAAGAAGAGGAGTGCAGAAAGGACTACAGGGTGAAACTGAAAGAAGCCAAGAGAGGGATACATCTGGCGAAAGCACAGGCGGAAGAACAAATGGCTAAAAATGTAAAAAAGGGAGACAAAAATTTTTTCAGATATATTAGTGAAAGGAGGAAGATGAAAAATGGAATTGCTAAACTAAAAGATGCTGGGAACCGATATGTGGAGAGTGATGAGGAAAAAGCAAATGTGCTAAACAAATACTTCTGTTCTGTGTTCACAGAAGAAAATCCTGGAGAAGGACCGAGATTGTCTGGCAAAGTTACACGAGAAAATGGAGTAGATTCTGCGCCGTTCACGGAAGAGGGTGTTTATGAGCAACTTGAAAAACTGAAGGTGGACAAAGCGATGGGACCAGACGGGATCCATCCCAGGATACTAAGGGAGCTCAGAGAGGTTCTGGCGAGTCCTATTAAAGACTTGTTCAACAAATCTCTGGAGACGGGAGTGATTCCTGGGGATTGGAGGAGAGCGGATGTGGTCCCTATTCATAAAAGTGGTCACAGGGATGAAGCAGGAAACTACAGGCCGGTGAGCCTCACTTCAGTTGTTGGAAAAATAATGGAAGTGTTGCTGAAAGAAAGGATAGTGTACTTCCTTGAATCTAATGGGTTACAGGATCCAAGGCAACATGGCTTTACAAAAGGTAAATCGTGCCAAACGAACCTGATTGAATTTTTTGATTGGGCTGGAGAGGGCTTCAATGGCTGGGAGGGTGTAGATAGGCTGGAGCAGGCTTTAAAGAAGATTTCGGCAGTTGGAACCCAAGCACAGTACCAGGTAGAGCTTTGGATTCTTGCCCAGAAATAGCTGAGAAGAAAAAATTAAAAAATTTAAATTGAATCAGGTTGGGCAGACTGGATGGACCATTCGGGTCTTTATCTGCCGTCATCTACTATGTTATGTTACTATGGCTCCGGCTCTTGAGGACCGGAATTGCCTACCCCTGGGTTAGAGCAACCTCATTTGTATAGCACAGGGATCTCAAACTCCCTCCGTGAGGGCCGCAATCCAGTCAGGTTTTCCCAATGAATATGCATGAGATCTATGTGCGTGCACTGCTCTCAATGCATATTCATTGGGGAAATCCTGAAAACCCGACTAGATTGCGGCCCTCGAGGAGGGACTTTGAGATCCCTGGCCTAGCATATTGCGATGGCATCATTCGGGGTTAGCCTTTATGTCTGGAGGAGCTTCCACTGCGTACCACAGCGGTCTCCAACTCTTTTTCACGTAAAGGGGCAAGCAATGTGATTGCGAGACAGCTTTGCGGTTCGCCAAACCAGTTCAAGCTTGCACATAGTACAAAATTTTGTAAACTGCCTTCGGCTGCTTGGTCAGACTGGGTATTAAACATGAAAAATGAATGCCAAGATAGATTCTACAATACTTCAAGGATATATATTTTACAAACTCACTTCATTTTGGATTGTCAGCGGTGGCAAATTCCATAAAAGAGCCATCTGAGGAATATACTTAAGAGATTGTTTGCAATTACTGTATCATCTGATTGTTGAACATGAAATATTGATTCTCCAACACAAAATAGGATATATTGAAACTCGCTTAACTGTGGCTTGTCAACGGTTGCAAATGTCATTGATGAGGTACCTGCGGTTGCATGTTGTTTACCAGCAGGGCAAATTGTGGTTTGTAATTTGTCTTGAACGTTCATAATAGACTTAGGGCTAGATTCACTAAGGGCACGGATCGGATCCGATCCATGAGGGATCCGATCCGTGTCCGGGGGGGGCCGATTCACGAATCGTCCTCGTGCAAATGAGGGCGATCGGGAATCACGCCCCCCAACCGACTGCAGGGATCACTGAATGGCGATCCCAACACATGCGCGGTCTATCTGTAGATGGTCCGCGCATGCGCTGGCCCTCCGTGCCCAGCAGAGCGTTTAACTTTTTTTTTTCACGAAACCACGGTTTTAACCCGCGGGTTAAAACCATGGGCTTGCACTATGGGGAAGAGAACAGATGGGGGGGAAGGGGTAAAACACGGGCCTTACGGACCTCGCGCGTCCTTAAAAATCTGAGGTCCATGCATTGACAAGTCCGCCTTCGCTTTCCTGGCAGCTCAGCTCAGGCCCCCGGCTCCCTTGCGGACCTCACAGATCTGAACTGCACGTCACATCCTTAAAAATCCGAGGGCCGCGCCACTTTTGAGGTCCGTGCCACTTTTAGTCTCTGGCTCTGACAGAGCTCTATGACAATTTAACTCTGACGGATCCTAATGCTTTTCCCTCCCTATGCTAGGATCCATCAGAGTTAAATTGTCATATAGCTCTGTCAGAGCCAGAGATTAAAAGTGGCACGGACCTCAAAAGCGGCGCGGACCTCGGATTTTTAAGGACGTGCGGTTTTAGATCCGCGAGCTCCATAAAGTCCGTGAGGTCTGCGTTTTACCCCTTCCCCAGATGGGGCAGAGAGCAGGAGATCAGAGCCGAGAGCAGAGAAGCAGGGTGGCAGAAGGCAAGGCAGTCGGAAAGGACCTGAGCGACTGGTCCTCGGCAGTCGCTTATATTTGGATCGGTCAGCCCAGTTGGTGTGACCCATTTCTTGTAGTGAATCGCTGCCTGCCTATATTTGCATGCCATTCCCCCTCATTTGCATGCGCGGATCGGAGGACGATCGGGACAGAGGTTAGTGAATCGAGTCGGAGGGAAATCGGGTCATAAAGGGGTCGCTAAGTGGTCAGAACTTGATCGGTGGGCTTAGTGAATCTAGCCCTTACAGCAGGGGTGTCGAAGTCCCTCCTGGAGGGCCGCAATCCAGTCGGGTTTTCAGGATTTCCCCAATGAATATGCATTGAAAGCAGTGCATGTTCATTGGGGAAATCCTGAAAGCCCGACTGGATTGCGGCCCTCCAGGAGGGACTTTGACACCCCTGCCTTAGAGAGTGTTTGCAGTTAGTCTGTTCCACGGTTTTGATTTTTAAAATGTTCATAGTTGAAAAGATCTGTTAATACAGATAAGCGTAGCCAAAAAATGAAGCAACCTTTTCCTCAACTGGCATCGAAATATTAATCTGACCTTTGACCTGTCCTTTGACCTTACTTATGCACACACAGCACAAGCATCGTAGGTCCTGTGCCTGCCCCACAGCAACACACTTATGTGCCAGGCCTACTGCAATCCTTTTTTAAGACATTTAGGCCCGGATTCAGTGGCGCAATAAGGGTAAATGGCACCCGGGGTAGTGGCGTTCCCTCCCCACTCTCTTCTCCGCCCCCCTTGCCATGTTCCCCCTTCCCTTCCCCCCCCCATACCTCTTTAATTTTCCCAGCATGAGCAGCCTCACCAACTGGCTGCCCACGTCGTGTCTGCTCTCCCTCTGACATTCTAGGCGCGGGACCTGGAAGTGACATCAGAGAGCCGACACTGATGCGGGCAGCAAGTTTGTGACGCTGCTCGAGCTGAGAGAATTAAATAAGTGTGAGGAAAAGGAAGGGGTGCATATGCATGGCGGAAGGGGGGTCGGGAAGGAGTGGGAGGGGGGCAGAAAGGAGGATGGGTGCCGGCACCCCCCTCAAGACGGCACCTGGAGTTGCCTAACCCCCCTGTCCTCCTTACTACATACTGCATCTACCTAACGGATCGTAGTATTACTGTAATGGACCCTGAGAAGGCAGATCCAAGGTTTGAGGGAGTAGCTGCTGAATCCTCATGGGAGAAATTTGAGCAGGTTAGTATTGAGGAAGTGAATTTGGTAATTTCCAAAATTACCCCAACAAGAACAGGTTATGTGAGAGGTAGCAGGAAAAATTGCCCCCTATGTGGCTCAGGTTGTAAATAAATCTCTGTTATCGGGAGTATTCCCAGATAATTGTAAGCAGTCGACAGTAAGACCAGTTTTGAAGAAGAAGGGATTGGACATAGATTCGATGACAAGCTATCGCCCCATTTCAGGGATACCTTTCTTTAGGAAGGTCTTAGAGAAACCTGCATTATTACAGTTAGAAGAATATGTCTGGATCCACCACAATTTGGATTCAGAAAATGTCATAGCATTGAATTGTTGCTGATGTCGGTTGTGGAAACTATGAGAGAGGGTCTTGATAAACATCTTTCGTACTGTGTGATGTCACTTGATGTTTCGGGAGCATTTGACACTGTTGAGCTAGACTTGCTGTTGTTGAAATTGGCGAAACTGGGAATTAATGGGGATATTTTATCTTGGTTCTTGGAGTATTTGCTGGGAAGGTCGTTTGATGTACGAAGTGGCCAATTGGTTTTGGAGGTATGGGGAGTTGAAAAGGGATTGCCTCAGGGATCTGCTTTGTCAGCTTTGTGGTTTAATTTATATTTGGCCACGTTAGGGAAAAGATTTCGTGAATTAGGAGTGCATTATAGATTTTACGCAGATGATATTTCTTCCCCATTGAGAATGGAATAATGGAAGTTGGGAAAGAGTTAAATACGTACATGAAATCTGTGAATGATTGGATGGATGATCATGGGTTGCAATTGAATGTTGGAAAATCAGAAGTAATTATTGTGAGTGAGGATGAGGTAGGGAACCTTCCAACTGAAATAATGGTCCATGGTATGAGTTTGCAAGTTAAAAGAGAGATTGTGAGTTTAGGTGTCTGTTTAAATCACACTCTTTCCATGAGAAAACAGGTCCTCAGGGTGATTCAGGGTGAATAAGCATCGTCGCAGGCGCTTTATAGAATAAAACCAATGCTCCTTCCATATGACTTTCATTCATTGGTTCAAGAACTGATTTTGACTCTTTAGATTACTGTAATATGCTTTATTTGGGTATGGCGAAGGTCAAGTGTAAAGCATTACAACAGTTGATGAACTCAGTAGCTAGGTTGATTCTCAGTATTTCACACAGAGAACATATTACTCCGGTGTTAAAGAAATTACATTGATTACCGATGGCTCAAAGAGTTTGCTTTAAGATGTTATCGATAGTGCATCATAGTTTGTATGACTATGTGCCTGTAAATTATCAGAATTTGTGGGAGGTGTACCAACCAGGGAGGGCGTTGAGGTCAGAATAATAATAATAATAATAACTTTATTCTTGTATACCGCCAACAATCTTGCGACTTCTAGGCGGTTCACAACGAAGAGAAACTGTACAGACAGCAACTTACAGAGTATAGCTGAGAACATCTAATAGTAACAACAGTGATAATAATAGCAACAGTTTATATACTGCAGGACCGTGAAGTTCCGTGCGATTTACAATGAATTAGAAAAATTCCATAAATTGAGTGGAGCATTCATAGTTAGAGATTAGAGGTTAACAGTTTTCAAGATCAGATCTGGGTGGGATTACGAAGGGGGCTATTGTCCTGAATCGTTACCTAGGTATTTTGAGAACAGGTATGTTTTTAGGTGTTTTCTAAATTCACCATAGTTGTTTGTGTGTGTAATTAGTTTTTCTAAGTCTTTGCCCCATAAGGCTGCTTGATACGATAGAAGTTGTTGATGGTATCTCTTATATTTGCATCCTCTAGCCGGTGGGGAAACGAATTTCAGGTGTGTTCTTCTCTCATGTCTGTTGGTTGAGAATGAGAAGAGGTCTGTTATGTATTTAGGGGCTAGGCCAGATAATACCTTGAAGCAGAGACATCCCAGCTTGAACTTCGTACGTGCCTCCATTGGCAGCCAGTGCAGGAGTCGGTAGGAAGGGGTTATGTGATCGGACTTCTGCAGCCCGAAAATCAACCTGACTGCTGCATTTTGTATCAGCAGGTATTATGAGACTCACCTCTATGAAGGAAAATGTTAGTAACATAGTAGATGACGGCAGATAAAGACCCGAATGGTCCATCCAGTCTGCCCAACCTTCTTCTTAGCTATTTCTGGGCAAGAATCCAAAGCTCTACCCGGTACTGTGCTTGGGTTAGCTACTGCCGTTAAAACCTACTCCAGCCCATCTACACCCTCCCAGCCATTGAAGCCCTCCCCAGCCCATCCTCCACCAAATGGCCATATACAGACACAGACCGTGAAAGTCTGCCCAGTACTGGTCTTAGTTCAATATTTAATATTATTTTCTGATTCTAAATCCTCTGTGTTCATCCCACGCTTCTTTGAACTCAGTCACAGTTTTACTCTCCACCACCTCTCTCGGGAGCGCATTCCAGGCATCCACTACCCTCTCCGTAAAGTAGAATTTCCTGGAGGACCACCAGGCCAATCGGGTTTTCGGGATAGCCCTAATGAATATGCATGGAGCAGATTTGCATGCCTTTCACTTCCATGATATGCAAATCTCTCTCATGCATATTCATTAGGGCTAGCCTGAAAACCCGATTGGCCTGGTGGTCCTCCAGGACAGGGTTGGGAACCACTGCACTAAATCACCGTACTTGCCCAATGTTATTAGATGTCTAACTTCTGCTAGATAAGCATCAAAAGATTCGTTTCCTACTGCCCGACAGTACCTATCTTTCATAAGTAACATTTGTTTGACACCAGGACAGATAGGGGCAAATGATTGAGTACCTGAATGTAACGATGCACCTCAATAGGAGATCCTATCTTGTCACGGTAGAAACACAAAGAAAACAGAGAAGGCGACCTGTGGTACTCAATATCATTATTGTGGTCAAGACTCGACACGTATGTGTTTCGGCCCTAAGGCCTGCCTCAGGAGTCTGAGCCTCCATGCAGATTATATGTTGCAGTTTTTTTCTCCCTTAATAATGCTTGGACCAGGTATTCAATTTGGTAAGCGAAATGAACAAAATAACCAATGAAAAAGTTTGTCCGATGTGTCAAGAAGTCTGTCGATTACTCCAAAATTCTGTTTTAAATGGACAACCCCTAACAGAATACACGAAGGAAGAGCACGCCACTCCATTTTTGTTCTTCTATCCTATCAAAATTGCATTTCACCCCCCTCTCCCCTTGTATCTATATGTTTTGTTTTTGTCTTCGTTTTAACTATTGATACACCTGAAAATTTTGTATAATTTTTTTTTTTTGTGCACCACTTAGACAATTTTTTTTAAGCGGTATTTCAAATTTTACATAAACTTGGAAACTTGGTAAACAACCAAAGTAGCTAGCATTTGTTCCCACCTGGACTCACGTGCTCTAATAAGATATTCAGATCATATTTTAATCAGCGTCTGTAATACTAATTTAGCATTTTCTCCCAACAGTGCAATAATTATGTTCTTATAAGAATTCTGCAATTATTGCAATACAAACCACCAATTATGCAGTATTCTAATATTAAATCTACTGTTCATGCTAATTAACTAAAATCTCATAATCAACTAGCATAATGCTACAAACCTCATTGATAAAAATAATTTCTATTACACCTGTTGCCTCCCGCCTTCCCACCCCCTCCCTCCATTTATAGAAAACGTTAGGGGAGATATCTTGCCAATGGCAGCACAAAACTCAACAAACCATCACTGCACGCTTTTATTGGCAGGGAGCATGGTCAGTTTTTTAAAAATTACCTTCAACCTGTAACAGGCAGGGAAGTGGAGTTAGGGCAGAGTGACAACTTAGCTAATTAGCAAAGATAGAGGGGGTCGTTATTCAGACTGTGGAAGGTAGCTCGGCTAAGTCCTGCAGTTGGCTAAGTCCTTCAGGTCGTTTTTGGTGACAGGCACTGAATATCTGGAGGTGTGTGTGGGGGGGGGGGGGTTGGCTGCTATTAATTTACCCGGCTAAATCAATATTTGTTGCTGACTGGTTAAGTTAATAACAGCCAAAGGCGGGCCTGCTAATCATGTGGCCTGATTTGGCCGCTAAACATAGCTGGCTAGTACTTAAATAATTGTGAATATTGAGCGTACAAAGGCAGCTTTCTCATTCATTCATTCAGTTTCCTATACCATTCTCCCAGAGGAGCTCAGAGCGGTTTAAACTGAGGTATTTGAGTCTTTTTCCCTGTCTGTCCCAGCGGGCTCATACCTGGGGCAATGGGGGGATTAAGTGACTTGCCCAGGGTCATAGGGAGCAGCGTGGGTTTGAGTCCTCAACCAAACCTGATTTTATAACAAACGCATCCCAATTTGAATAATGCCTGTATTGGAAGCCAATGTAATTTCTGGTTTAAAAAGCCTGGAAAGATGATCAAATTTCTTCAGATTAAATATCAGACGCACTGCGGAATTTTGGATAATATGTAACTTTTGGAAATTTTGATATGAAACCCGCCAAGTATATTATATTGCAGTAATCTAGGATACTTAGGGCTCCTTTAACGAAGGTGCGCTAGCGTTTTTAACGCACACGCTAGCCGAAAAACTACTGCTTGCTCAAGAGGAGGCGGTAGCGGCTAGCCCGTGCGGCATTTTAGCGTACGCTATTCCGCGTGTTAAGGCCCTATCGCGTCTTCGTAAAAGGAGCCCTTAATAAAAGAGACTGCACCAATAGTTGAAATAGGTAAGGTTCTAAATAAGAATGAATGAACCATAAGAACATAAGAAGCGCCATCTCCGGATCAGACCTTCGGTCCATCAAGTCCGGCGATCCGCACACGCGGAGGCCCAGCCAGGTGTACACCTGGCGTCATTTTAGTCACCCATATCCCTTTATGCCTCTCGTAAGGAGATGTGCATCTAGTTTGCTTTTAAATCCTAGAACGGTGGATTCCGCAAGAACCTCCTCTGGGAGAGCATTCCAGGTGTCCACCACTCACTATGTGAAGCAGAACTTCCTGATATTTGTCCTGGACTAGTCCCCCCTCAGCTTCAGTCCATGTCCTCTTGTCCGTGTTACAATCTCAGCTCTGGAATGTTGCTACTCCTTGGGGTTCTGGAATCTTGCTATTCTTTGAGATTCTGCCTGGAATCTTGATACTGTTTGGGGTTCTAGAATCTTTTGTTACTCTTTGGGATTCTGGAATGTTGCTACTCCATTGTAACATCACAGATGAGGTTGGCTCTGAGGCACTGTGGAATGAGGCATTAGAAGAACATAAGAAGCACCATCTCCAGATCAGACCTTCGGTCCATCAAGTCCGGCGATACACACACGCGGAGGCCCTGCCAGGTGTACACCTGGCGTCATTTTTAGTCCCCCATATCCCTCTATGCCTCTCGTAAGGAGATGTGCGCCTAGTTTGCTTTTAAATCCTAGAACGGTGGATTCCGCAATAACCTCCTCTGGGAGAGCATTCCAGGTGTCCACCACTCGTTGCGTGAAGCAGAACTTCCATTGCGTTACAAATCCTCTTCAAACTACCAAACTTATTGTGATTTCATCGATAAATTCCAATCTAATTGGACCCCTAAAATTTGTATTGCTGGAATAATGATATAATGAATCCTATTTAAATGTAACTTTTTTTTTTTTCATTTGTGTTATCATTAGAAGCCAAAAAAACTCTAGTTTTTTTCATTATTTAGTTTTAACTTAAAACTGACATGTATCAACAGTAAAACTTTTCTATCCAAGATACTTCTAATGGGAAATGTAAGGAATCGGGGACTATCAAGGTAATATCACCTCCATAAATATAGGTGTCGTTTTGCTAAGGCGCACTCAGGGCTCCTTTTACTAAGGTGCGCTAGTGTTTTTAGCGCAAGCACAAAATTACCGCACGCTAAACCGCGCGGTACGCTCCTAGAATAACGCCAGCTCACGCGGCAATTTAGTGTACGCTATTCCGCGCGTTAAGGCCCTAACGCACCTTAGTAAAAGGAGCCCCAACCCTTTTAGCACGGACTTAGCGCACGCTACATCAACGCATCGCTAATTGCCAACGCATCCATAGGATAACACGCACGTGTTAGCATTTAGCGCATGTTTAGTGTACGCTAAAAAGCGTAGCGCACCTTTGTAAAAGAGGGGGGTTACAGTGCGCTCACCGAGTTAGAGCACGCCAAATGCTAAGGCGCCTATTATAGTCTATGGGTGCCTTAGCATTTAGTGGGCGCTAATCTTTAGCATGCGCTAAATCAATTCGCGCGCACTAAATTGGCTAGCACACGCTAAATTAGTTAGTGCGCCTTAGTAAAAGGACCCCCTAGTGTAAGACTTGTAATTCAGTTAGGCCCTCCTTGCTAAAACCGCGCTAGTGTTTTTAGCGCTGGACATGGCAGAAAGACCTCCGACGCTCATAGGAATTCTATGAGCGTCAGAGTTCTTACCGCCGTGGCCGGCGCTAAAAACGCTAGCGCGGCTTTGTAAAGGAGGGGGTTAATTCCGTACTCAGTGAAGGATACATGTTAAAGAAGGAAGGAGAAAGGGGTGATCCCTGAAGAACTCTGCCTAGTATATCCCATTTATGAAAGAGAATTTCATCTAAACCAGTGGTCTCAAACTCAAACCCTTTGCAGGGCCACATTTTGGGTTTCTAGGTACTTGGAGGGCTTCAGAAAAAATAGTTAATGTCTTATTAAAGAAATGACAATTTTGCATGACATAAGACTCTTTATAGTTTATAAATCTTTCCTTTTGGCTAAGTCTTAATAATAATATTGTAATTTATAGCTTAAGAGACATATGATCAAGAACCTGCTTTATTTTACTTTTGTGATTATGATAAATATACCGAGGGCCTCAAAAGAGTACCTGGCGGGCCGCATGTGGCCCCCCCCGGGCCGCGTGTTTGAGACCACTGATCTAAACTAAACTGAACTTAAGTTCGTATACCGCATCATCTCCATAAAGATCGGCACGGTTTACAGCCTAGGTTCCGCAGCGGGGCAGGAAGGTTATTCCAAAGCTCAGTCCAATTTGAAGAAAAGGGATTTCCCTAATTTCCCTACATACATAACGCCTTTTAATGAGAATAAGAAAGAGAAAGAGAGAAAAAAAGAAGAGAGAGAGGAAAAAAAGGAGAGAGACAGAGAAAAAAAGAGAGAGGAAGAGAGAGAGACAGAAGACGAGAGAGAGTAAAAAGAGAGAGAGGAATAGAGAGAGAAAAAAAAGAGAGGCGAGAGAGAGAGAGAGAAAAAGAAGAGAGAGAGAGAAAAAAGAGAGAGAGGAAGAGTAACTAAACTAAACCTTAAGTTTGTATACCGCATCATCTCCATAAAGATAGAACTCGGCACAGTTTACAGGTAATTCAATAAATGAGGGAAAGACATAATAAGAAATTAGAGGTTATGAAGAGGATAGCTAGCTTTAAATTTTAAATAGATAGCTTTACGTTTTAGAGAAAAGCCAGGTTTTCAGATGCTTTCGGAATAATTGGAATGAGCCTAGGTTCTGCAGCGGGGCAGGGAGGTTATTCCAAAGCTCAGTGAATTTTAAGAAAAGGGATTTCCCTAATTTACCTGCATACATGATGCCTTTTAATGAGAAAGGGAAAGAGAGAAAAAAAAGAAAGGGAGAGAGAAAAAAAAGAGAGAGAGAAAAAAAAGAGAGAGAGGAAGAGAAACAGAGAGGAAAAAATAGGAGAGAGAGAGAGGAAGAGAGTGAAAAAAAAAGAGAGGACGAGAGAGAGGAATAGAGAGAGAGAAAAAAGATAGGAAGAGAGAGAGAAAAGAGAGAGGAAGAGAAACTAAGCTAAACCTTAAGTTTGTATACCGCATCCTCTCCATAAAGATAAAGTTTGGCACGGTTTACAGATAATTCAGTAAATGAGGGAAGGACATCATAAGAAATTAGAGGTTATGAAGAGGATAGCTAGCTTTACATTTTAAATAGATAGCTTTACGTTTTAGAGAAAAGCCAGGTTTTCAGATGCTTTCGGAATAATTGGAATGAGCCTAGGTTCCGCAGTGGGGCAGGGAGGTTATTCCAAAGCTCAGTGAATTTTAAGAAAAGGGATTTCCCTAATTTACCTGCATACACGATGCCTTTTAATGAGAAAGGGAGAGAGAGAAAAAAGAGAGGAAGAGAGAGAAAAAAGAGAGAGAGAAAAAAAAGAGAGAGAGGCAAAGAGACAGAGAGGAAAAAATAGGAGAGAGAGAGAGAGAGAGAGGAAGAGCGTGAAAAAAAAAAGAGAGGACGAGAGAGAAAAAAGAGAGAGAGGAATAGAGAGAGAGAAAAAAGAGAGGAAGAGAGAGAGAAAAGAGAGAGGAAGAGAAACTAAGCTAAACCTTAAGTTTGTATACCGCATCCTCTCCATAAAGATAAAGTTTGGCACGGTTTACAGATAATTCAGTAAATGAGGGAAGGACATCATAAGAAATTAGAGGTTATGAAGAGGATAGCTAGCTTTACATTTTAAATAGATAGCTTTACGTTTTAGAGAAA
This sequence comes from Geotrypetes seraphini, assembly GCF_902459505.1. Lineage (NCBI taxonomy): Eukaryota > Metazoa > Chordata > Amphibia > Gymnophiona > Dermophiidae > Geotrypetes > Geotrypetes seraphini. The sequence goes on from NC_047085.1 coordinate 20,031,680, forward strand.
AGCCAGGTTTTCAGATACTTTCGGAATAATTGGAATGAGCCTAGGTTCCGCAGCGGGGCAGGGAGGTTATTCCAAAGCTCAGTGAATTTGAAGAAAAGGGATTTATCTAATTTACCTGCATACATGATGCCTTTTAATGAGAATAAGAAAGAGAAAGAGAGAAAAAAAGAAGAGAGAGAGGAAAAAAGGAGAGAGACAGAGAAAAAAAGAGAGAGGAAGAGAGAGAGACAGAAGAAGAGAGAGAGTAAAAAGAGAGAGAGGAAGAAAAAAGAGAGAGGAAGAGAGAGAGACAGAAGAAGAGAGAGAGTAAAAAGAGAGAGAGGAAGAGAGAGAGACAGAAGAAGAGAGAGAGAGTAAAAAGAGAGAGAGGAAGAGAGAGAGAAAAAAAAGAGAGGAAGAGAGAGAAAAAAAGAGAGAGAGGAAGAGAAACTAAACTAAACCTTAAGTTTGTCTACCGCATCATCTCCATAAAGATAGAGCTCGGCACGGTTTACAGGTAAATTCAATAAATGTGGGAAGGGCATAATAGGAAATTAGAGGTAATGAAGAGGAGAGCTAGCTTTACATTTTATTTTACTTTTTTTTTTTTAATTGTTTATTTATAACAAAAAACCTCAGACAGATAGCTTTACGTTTTGGAGAAAAGCCAGGTTTTCAGATGCTTTCGGAATAATTGGAATGAGCCTAGGTTCCGCAGCGGGGCAGGGAGGTTATTCCAAAGCTCAGTGAATTTGAAGAAAAGGGATTTCCCTAATTTATCTGCATACATGATGCCTTTTAATGAGAAAGGGAGAGAGAGAAAAAAAAGAAAGGGAGAGAGAGAAAAAAGAGAGGAAGAGAGAGAAAAAAGAGAGAAAAAAAAGAGAGAGAGGAAGAGAGACAGAGAGGAAAAAATAGGAGAGAGAGAGAGAGAGAGGAAGAGAGTGAAAAAAAAGAGAGGACGAGAGAGAAAAAAGAGAGAGAGGAATAGAGAGAGAGAAAAAAGAGAGGAAGAGAGAGAGAAAAGAGAGAGGAAGAGAAACTAAAGTAAACCTTAAGTTTGTATACCGCATCCTCTCCATAAAGATAAAGTTTGGCACGGTTTACAGATAATTCAATAAATGAGGGAAGGACATAATAAGAAATTAGAGGTTATGAAGAGGATAGCTAGCTTTACATTTTAAATAGATAGCTTTACGTTTTAGAGAAAAGCCAGGTTTTCAGATGCTTTCGGAATAATTGGAATGAGCCTAGGTTCTGCAGCGGGGCAGGGAGGTTATTCCAAAGCTCAGTGAATTTTAAGAAAAGGGATTTCCCTAATTTATCTGCATACGTGACACCTTTTAACGAGAGGAAAGATAGTTTGAGTTTTTGGGCGGATCTGGTAGTGTCAGGTCTCAAACAATTCCAGGATAGTGGGATTAGGGGAGGAAGAATGCCATGTAGGATCTTGAATATTAGGCAGGTACATTTAAAGTGAATCCTAGAAATCACTGGAAGCCAGTGAAGTTATGACGGAAGCGGGGAAACATGATCGAATTTGCTTCTTGCGAAGATCAACCTAGCCGCAGTGTTCTGGATCCGCTGAGGTGTTTGAAGTCTCTTCTAACACGATATATCTGGGATCGCAGAAAATGTGATAAACCAGCAGACGATGTTACCGAATAGACCAGGGGTCTCAAAGTCCCTCCTTGAGGGCCACAATCCAGTCGGGTTTTCAGGATTTCCCCAAATGAATGTGCATGAGATCTATTTGCATGCACTGCTTTCATTGTATGCTAATATATCTCATGCATATTCATTGGGGAAATCCTGAAAACCCGACTGGATTGCGGCCCTCGAGGAGGGACTTTGAGATCCCTGGAATAGACCCAATGAATGCGGACAGTGCAATTAAAATCGTGATCAACTAAATCAAAGGCATAACTCAAATCTAATTGTAAAATCAAGGCATTTTGTCCCAGAGATAAAATACTAAATAAGGGATCCTTTTACTAAGGTGCGCTAACCGATTTAGCACACGCTAAATGCTAATGCGTCCATGAAATATAATGGGTGCTTTAGCATTTAGTGCGCACTAAATCGATTAGAGCATGCCAAATCAGCTAGTGTGCCTTAGTAAAAGATGGGGTAAGTGATTTGTTAAAATAGTTTTAAAACCAATAGGAGGAAATTTTTTTTCACTCAGAGAATAGTTAAGCTCTGGAATGTATTGGTAAAAGTGGTTAACGTAGCTGGTTTTAAGAAAGGTTTGGACAAATTCCTGGAGGAAAAGTCCATAGTCTGTTATTAAGACATGGGGGAAGCCACTGCTTGCCCTGGATCGGTAGCATGGAATGTTGGTACTCTTTGAGATTCTAGAATCTTGTTACTCTCTGGGATTCCGGAATCTTGCTACTTCTTGGGGTTCTGAATGGAATGTTGCTACTCTTTGGGATTCTAGAATCTTGTTACTCTCTGGGATTCCGGAATCTTGCTACTTCTTGGGGTTCTGAATGGAATGTTGCTGCTCTTTGGGTTTTGGCCAGGTACTAGTGACCTGGATTGGTCACCGTGAGAACGGGCTATTGGGTTTGATGGACCATTGGTCTGACCCAGTAAGGCTATTCTGATGTTCTTATGTTCTTACTGTGGAGTGATCTGAAACCAGACTGAAAATTAGATAGTAATGTAAAATTATCTAAATAGTCTGAAAATTGAATATTGACCAGTTAAATATTCTAACAGTTTAGTACACAAAGGGCTGCTTTCACTAAGCAGCATAAGATAATTTTACCGCTCAGTGAGACAGCCCACACTTATCTTAGTGGTTGCAGGCAGTGGTTGTCGTTGAGTCTACTGAGAGTGCCGCGGCAAACCGCAAAATTGTAGCAGCCTAAGAGAACCCTTGAGAAAGTTGGTATCTTCGGCGAAATAGGTCCTGTCAGGCCACGGCTGCCTGCGACCCCTGAGATAAGTGTAAGCTGTCTCATTGCCATCTTTCCTACGGTGATTTGCTCTTTGTTCAGTATCTCACAATATCATGTTATGAATAAGTTCATGCTAATGCTTAAGGAATTTCAGACCTCCCCCCAAATAGCATACCCCGCTGGGGTCCAGTTCCTCATTCTTCCCAATATAGCAAAAGGTTAAATATCTCTTAGAAATAATGTGCTTTATTTATTTAAATTTTCTATACCGTTCTCCCAAGGGAGATCAGAACGGTTCACATTAATTTATTCAAGTACTCAAGCATTTTCCCTGTGTTTCCCGGCGGGCTCACAATCTACTTAATGTGCCTGGGGCAATGGGGGGGTTTAAGTAACTTGCCCAGGGTCACAAGGAGCAGCGTGGGTTTGAACCCACAACCCCAGGGCGCTGAGGCTATAGCTTTAACCAATGCATCACACACTCACTTTAAATTTTGTTATTTCATCATTTAAATAGTTTTATATAAATAACTTCACTCTTCAGCAAAATTCTCCCCTTTACCAACGCGTTTCGCTTTATCTTTATCAAGGTCGGGGAAACTGAAAAGCAAAAGAAATCAAACTTACAATTAGTTTACTCAATAGTTAAAAACTCCGCTGGGTAAATTCATCCAGCAGAGAACTTCTTACCAAAGATAACTTTGTCTCATTTACTTTGCCGCCGGCATTCAAAGATGGCTACGGCATTCAGACAACGTACTGAAATAGGGAATCCCTCCCGATGTCGAGGATATCCTCGCTAATCGAAATGGGTCTTCATCGCCTTGGCTTGTATTCGAAATTCATCCAAAGAATAGCAAATCCTCCGAAGACGGAGGAACTGACTAATAGGGAGGCTCTTTTTAAGTCCTATAGGATGAAAACTATGAAAGTGAAGAAGACTGATTCTATCTGTATTTTTTCGATATATTGTTGTCAGTAATTTTCCATTATATTTCTTAATTTTAATATCCAGGAACGCAATCACTTGCTGTTGAATAGTTACTGTAAGCTTTATATTGATGTCTCATTGAGCATGTTACATTTGTTCAAGCATGAAGCTTGATTTTTAGATTTTGCATGAAATTAAATATAGAGAATTAAACTATTTAAAAAAGGCGAGATTTTTCAGGATCGACGATAGAAACATGGAACCGTATAAGTTGTGGTCAAGGTTTCTTCCAGAAAATCAAGCAGGTTTCTGAGAACCTTTTCCTCTCATTTATACACTTCTTGTATTTTGTTAGGTTGGGTCAGAGAACGTTATCATGCCACTGTACCGGGCCATGGTGCGCCCTCACCTGGAGTACTGCGTCCAGCACTGGTCACCGTACATGAAGAAGGACACGGTACTACTCGAAAGGGTCCAGAGAATTGCGACAAAAATGGTTAAGGGGCTGGAGGAGTTGGCGTACAGTGAGAGATTAGAGAAACTGGGCCTCTTCTCTCTCGAAAAGAGGAAACTGAGAGGGGACATGATCAAAACGTTCAAGATAATGAAGGGAATAGACTTAGTAGATAAAGACAGGTTGTTCGTCCTCTCCAAGGTAGCGAGAACGAGAGAGCACTCTCTAAAGTTAAAAGGGGATAGACTCTATACAAACGTAAGGAAGTTCTTCTTCACCCAGAGAGTGGTAGAAAATTGGAACGCTCTTCCGGAGGCTGTTATAGGGGAAAACACCCTCCAGGGATTCAAGACAAAGTAGATAAAGACAGGTTGTTCACCCTCTCCAAGGTGGAGAGAACGAGAGGGCACTCTCTAAAGTTAAAAGGGGATAGATTCCGTACAAACGTAAGGAAGTTCTTCTTCACCCAAAGAGTGGTGGAAAACTGGAACGCTCTTCCGGAGGCTGTTATAGGGGAAAACACCCTCCAGGGATTCAAGACGATGTTTAGACAAGTTCCTGCTGAACCAGAACATACACAGGTAAGGCTAGACTCAGGGCACTGGTCCTTGACCTAAGGGCCGCCGCGGGAGCAGACTGCTGGGCACGATGGACCATTGGTCTGACCCAGCAGCAGCAGTTCTTATGTTCTTATACCATTTTTTTGGGATATCAACTTTTCAGCAACCCCTCTTAGATATAGATATGGATACATTAACTGCTCTTGTTCTGTCTTGTTCAAAATGCAGTAACTAAGGACTGGGAACTTGAGCCTACCGCCTAGGAACCATTTTCACACCTCTTTAATCTCAAGCTTTGTATTCTAGTTCATATTCCGCGTATCTTGGCCCCTTGGAGGACCTTGATAGCTATCCTGGGAGGATGATAAAGGCTGAGATAGGTGGAGAGGTGGAAGAAAAAGGTGGAGAAGACTGAGAACAACGCACTGCCTTCTTAACGTCTTTTGAAAATTTTTTTTAAAAAAATTAAAATCAAAACAAAATAAACCATCTTCATTATTGAAGCATTAACTTTCTTATTAGTAGCCCAGTGTGCCTGACAATTCATTCCTGTGTGTTTGGGAATTACATTTTAATTAACCAATTTATCTCCCATCTTGGCTTGCTTTATAGAAACAGCTCAAGGCCTGGAAACACTTCAGACGAGAAGTTTTCATGATAATTGGTTCTGGCTTAGAGAAGGCCTCTGGTGACAAATGCATATTGATGAAGTGAGCACTCGACTAATTAAACCCTTACTAAACACTGTCCTGTTCTCGGAAAAGTCCAACGCTTATCCGGAGAAGGAAAATATTAATCACAGTGCAAGCAGGAGGAAGCACATTCCTTATGAAGTCAATTTCATAACAGGTCACCTAACGTGTGTGGCAGATATTACACACGTCAGTTAGACCGGTCTTCGAAGGGAAATTGTGCATATAGTTTATCTTTCAGAATGGCTCCAGAGAATCAAACACACCCACTTACAACAGTTCTTTGGTAGGCACAAATATCCCACTCACCGTTCCATCTAAGCCAAGGGCGTCCAACCTGCGGCTCGAGGGTCCACATGCGGCCCCATGAAGTATTTTGTGCGGCCCCAGTCAAGGGCGATGCAGTGTTTCCCCCAGGTGTTTACCGTCTTGCCGGCTCCCTCCTCTGTCTTGCTGCCCCATAAAAAAAATTTTGGGCCAATGTGGCCCAGGGAAGCCAAAAGGTTGGACACCCCTGATCTAAGCCGAGTGGGAGTCCTCCAACTGCATTGCTACCAGTAGGGGGTGGTATTTCAATATCGTGTTTTCAATTATGAGGACTGGCACGTTCCCTGGAGTCCTGCAGAACATGCCTGTCACTTGCCATTTTCAATGTGAAAACAGGGTTAACTTAAAAGGCTCACTTGAGAAGGGCTTGCTGGGATGGCCCGGGGCTGGATCGTGAGTTCTGCTGCTGGCCCAGTGCAAGAGCCGATGTTGGGGAAGAGACCAGGACTGGAGGAAGGCAGTGGCAGGCAGCTAGAGCAGGGCTGCAGCAGCCATTCTTGCTATTTGCCTGCTTCCGGGAGGAGAAAGGAGTGTGGGCTGGCAAGGGTAGCCACGGAGAAGGAGGCCTTGTCGGCATGGGAGCATGCCGGTCTTATGGGGGAGCCCGGAGAGGCTGTGGGGCTCCCAGGGGACCGCCTATGATGGCAGTTTAGTGCTGGATCCTGACTGGGTAGACGCCAGCGTCGGGGGGTCCAAGATGGTGAGAGGGTGTCCCTGAAGGCCACTGATTACGACAGTGGCATTGCAGAACCCTGGCCAGTGGGAGGCTGGAGTCTGAAGAAATGGTCACACGGAACCATCCCATTCTTTGCCATGTTTGCACATGCAGGCAGAGAGGAAAGAGGATGAGCAGACAATATTTGCAGCAGCCATAGTCCCCAGATCTTGAAGGCATGAAAATTTGCATTTATTTGTTATTCACTCAGAATGGATTATATAAATTTATTCAGGAACTCAGGCATTTTTCCCTGTCTGTCCTGGCAGGCTCACAATCTATCTAATGTACCTGGATCAATGGGGGGATTAAGTGACTTGCCCAGGGTCACAAGGAGCAGGGTGGACTTGAACCCACAACCTCAGGGTGCTGAGGCTGTAGCTTTAACCACTGCACCACACATCCTGATTGGTTGGAGTCCCCAGCAATAGCAGGTTGGGGGGGGGGGCATGCCTTGGAGGTGATCCCTGGCTACTCTAATGCTGGAAGGGGTGAGTGCAGGATCCACAGCCGTAGCATGGCTGTGGCATAATATTTTGAAGACCCCTGGGCTTTACCATAGCCTAGGGGCAATTTTGGGGTACAAACAGAGGGGAGAGGTAGATAAGGCTGGATTTGTGGGTGTGCCAGTGTGCATGTGTGTAGATGTGGGTGTGCATGAGTGCAATGTGAAAATTCCAAACTTGAAATAGTGCAAATGGATTTTGAGAAAATTTGTTGGGCAGTGGCAGACCAGCTCTGAAAGAGGGTGGAAGTTTGTTGAGTGATTGTGTTCTGTGAAATGATTCTTTTTAAGTAAATTTGGTTAGAAATGGTTAATTTAGCACTGTGAAAGTGAGAGCTGTGCTTACTATTAATGTTTGAGTGGGTTAGAAGCTTTTCTAGTTTTTTTTTTAAGGTTCTAGAAAAATAGACTGGTGTGTGTAGGGTTCAGGTATGAGTAGGGTTACCAGATTTTACGGAAGTAAAATTTGGACCCATGGCCACGCCCCCTGCCCACCCGTCTCCGCCCCATTCTGCACGGGTCATGTCCCGTTTAAGAGAGTTGCGCGGGGAGAGAAATCCCACCCGTCCCCGCCAGGATCCTCTCCGTCCCCACCCATCCCCGCAAGGAATTACCTCCATCCCCGCCCGTTCCCATAAAAAGTAGCAATTACTTCTGACAGGATCATCAATTCCACAGTTTCTTTTGTGTTTGCGCTGCTGTTTTCCTTGTGGAATTTCTTTGGTGGAACCCTTTTTTTGTTTTCTGTTCAAGTAATTAACTTATAAACCCTCTCTTTTACTAAGGCTGATGGATGTGTCCATTATATTATATGGATGAACCCTGCTTCCAAAGCCTTCCATCCCCGTGGGAGTCCCGTTGGCTAGAAGGGGGTCCCCATGGGAGTCCCGTGGGTCCCCATGGGAGTCCCATGAGCTAGGGGGGGATTCCCGCAGGACCCCTGTGGGACCAGCGGGATTGCCGCAATCCCCATTCCCGTGCAGACCTCTAGTCCTGTTCTGCCCCAGCCCCGCCCACAGCTCCACCCCTCAACCTGATCACTTGTTCAGAGCGGCGTCGGGAGGGCATCTGCGCATAGTAACATAATAGATGACGGCAGATAAAGACTCAAATGGTCCATCCAGTCTGCCCAATCTGATTCAATTCAATTTTTTTAAAATTTTTTTCTTCTTAGCTATTTCTGGGCAAGAATCCAAAGCTCTACCTGGTACTGTGCTTGGGTTCCTACTGCCAAAATCTCCGTCAGAACCTACTCCAGCCCATCTAAACCCTCCCAGCCATTGAAGCCCTCTCCAGCCCATCCTCCATCAAACGGCCATATACAGACACAGACCGTGCAAGTCTGCCCAGTACTGGCCTTAGTTCAATATTTAATATTATTTGCTAATTCTAGATCCTCTGTGCTCATCCCATGCTTCTTTGAACTCCGTCACCGTTTTCCTCTCCACCACCTCTTTCGGGAGCGCATTCCAGGCATCCACCACCCTCTCCGTAAAGTAGAATTTCCTAACATTGCTCTTGAGTCTACCACCCCAGGTGTGGCACAGCGCCACTCCCAGCCGAAAGCTTTTCAAAACCCAGACAAAGTGCCGGGTTTTGAAAAGCCATCCGGAGGCCCGGACATGTCCTCTAAAAAGAGGACATGTCCGGTAAATCCAGACGTCTGTTAACCCTAGGAAAGGCACATAGTTAAAAGAGGGGGAACGTCTGATTTCTTAAGCTGATGATATGTTTATTTTGGTTCCCATTAGCTCCAACATGTTAGACACTCATGCTAGGATTCTACGTGTATGAGCAAAATTTTAAATTGGGCCTCCTCTCAAAAGTTGAAATTGAATATTTGACCTCCCCCAAGAAAGCCTCTGTTGCAAAGCAGTTGGTAGGAGAATCCAAATTCTTTCCCGTGTGTCATAAGTTAGCCAGTAGTAGGCGCCCTACTGCCGTCTAACTTAACCGTTTTAATTGACGATACACGGTGGGATATTTGACCGCATCACTCTAAACCAAATAAAATCTAATTAAAAAAAAAAAAATTGTAGACACTCGCAAGCGCCTACAAATGGCTGCATACAACTCCTATCCGTAAAGGCGCCTACATCTAAAATAGGCTTGATACAATGCCAGAAGTGGACACAGGCACTGGTAGGAGCCTCTAGGGCAGAGGTAGGCAATTCCGGTCCTCGCGAGCCGGAGCCAGGTCAGGTTTTCAGGATCGCCACAATCAATATGCACTAGATAGATTTGCATCTCAAGGAGGCAGTGCATGCAAATCCATCTCGTACATATTCATGGTGGAGATCCTGAAAACCTGACCTGGCTCCAGCTCTCGAGGACCGGAATTGCCTACCCCTGCTCTATAGGTATGATTCTCGTCAAAAGTGGGCACTAGAAATGTAGGCCTTACTTGTCCGGCACCTACTTTCAACATGGCTGCGATTCGCTAAACAGTGCTATCATGTGATTGGCATGCGATTGGCGCATCTTTTCTAAGTGGACACTGCTAGCGGCGCCGTTTAGAAAATCCAGCCCTCAGTGTGTGTGTGTGTGCGCACAGAAGAGCTTAAGTGGGAGGAGTTGGAGGATTCTGACCTGAGTGGGAGGGGGGACTAGGTAATTAAAGGGAGGTGAGGAGCAGAAGCGGGGCTTGTGGTTATCCTAATCTCCCACCACAGCCTGAATATTGAGGGAGACTCCTGGAAGTAATGGCAGCTTGAGGGGTGAAAGTCTGAATGGGCTTGCTAGAAGAGCAAAAAGGGGAGAGTTTCAGCTTTGTGTGAAGATAGCACGATTCCAGGCTAGTGCTGCCCGATTCGAATCGATTCACTTTGGTGAATCGATTTGAATCAATTCGTTGCCCGAAAAAACGGACTCACCAATTCAGTGACCCCCATCCCAGCGAGACCCAACATACCTCCAAGGCCTCCTTAAGCAGCAGCAATGGGTGGCGCACGGAACGGCCTGCTTTGCGGCCTTCCCCGCCAGGGCCTTCCCTGTGCCATGTCACTTCCCCGAATGTTATAGCCATCGGAAGAGGCTTCATGATGGATGGAGATGACTTTATGTGGTGTCATGTCAGTCTTACTCCCCCTCCAGCCTCTACCATCACATGGAATCAGTTTCAAACAATTAAAACCACAAGGTTCATGTCCAAGAGGGGGATCCACAAATGTCCATCTCTGTCTCCATCCTTCTTTGCTACAGAGGGCCCTGGACTTTCCTTTTTTCTATCTAGCTCTGACCTATGCCTGTGGGCCACTCACTGGAGCTGGTTGTAGTGCAAACTTATTTCATTTTGACCAGGCATGCCTGAAGCAATATAGCTTTGTTCATAATCAAAAATGGCGTCTGCATGCAGTGAATTTCTGTTGTCCACAGGTCTAGGGTAAACTCCAAGGTTTTGAACTCTCCATTTCCTCTATTCCGTCCCCTAGAGTCCCAAAGGTTAAGCATTGTCGCCCCTATCTTTCTAAAACTGCCCTGTTAGTTGTCACTCAGGTTTAGATTTTTTTTTAATGTGTTAAAGGAAAAGTAAATACTTAGAAAAACAAACTTGGTAATGTTGCTTAAAAGAAATAAAGCAAAAACTGTTGTTCCAATAACTGGAGAAAAAAAAAAAGTGGGGGGGGAAACAGATAGTTTAAAGATTAGTAGAGTTCTTCCAATAGATGCCCCAGAATTCACTGAAGCAGATGGGATTACCTTTATTCGTTGCCACCATCTCCCAAACTCAATTAATCTTTAGGCCCTACAGAAAGATAGTACATGCTTCCAGGTTGTGGCAACAGCAGATCTGCCAGAAAGCAGGAAATGATTAATGAGTTGATTCGAATTAGCTCTCACTTGTCAATAGTGCGAGACCTGATAAACAAAATACCTGCATCCCAGGCGATTTTCTCATCCGTTCATAATTTGATAGCATTTCGTCTTCTTTTCCAATAGGTCATGCTCCAGGACTTTAGAACAGTGTCCCAATTAAGCTGAACCCAGTAGGGTTGTGTTTCTTTTGTCTATTGCAGAAAATAAAGTTGCAACGGTGCTTGAGGAGCCAAAGCATTGGCCTTAAAATATTCAGTTAATTTATTATTTGAATTGGTTTTCTGACACGAGGTAGTGTGCATTTTGTGCTTCATTGAAATTGCAAATGATGGTTTTCATATTTTCATTGGAAATATCAGGTTCGTGTAGTATTTTGCCTGGCTGTATTTTATGTCAAACAAATGATAATGCTTTGCGGTTTACTAAGATGTCAGTTCGAAGAATGCATTTTCACACCTCCGCTGGAAGTCAAGCAAAACAGTATTCTGTTATCTCTTTGCCTGCTCGTGTTGTCACTTCTGGATTGAAAATGGTCACATGACTTGCATATATTCTAAACAACAACAAAAAAATAGTGGAGGAACACCAAATTTTCCAAAAGTAAGATATTTATTTATTGGGATTTATAAATTACCTTTATGAAGAAATTCACCCAAGGTGGTGTACAGCAAATACATTTCAATACAAAGCTTACAATTGTGTTAACAGTATAACAGTATGAATACAATAAACTCGATTCCATAGAAGCCAGTCAAGATCTGTGTATACACAAAGCTAGACAATATTCAGATGACAATAAAGCTCTCACTCAGTCAGTACCTCAAAGGCAGAAAGAAGAAAAAAACCCCAAATTATTTCTATAGATGATTCTAACTCTAATCTCCTTATAAAACAAAATGAGATCAAATACGATTTTCTTAAATTTTTTAAACAACTATTTCAACCAGAATGTTCTCATAAGACGTCAGATACTCGACATTTTTTGAAGAATTTAACTCACCCCACTCTTACTCCATATCAACAAAAATCGCTAGGAGAACTTATATCTGCTAAAGAAATATTGTTCACCATTAAATCCCTCCCAAACAATAAAACCCCAGGGCCTGATGGTTATACCGCAGAATTCTAAAAAGTTTTCCAAGATATCATTGTCCTTTTTCTTGCAACCCTCCACACTGAGTTAACATCGCAATGAAATTTTGCAGATGCCACAATTGTGTTAATACCTAAAGAAGGCATGGATATTAATAAAACTAGTACAGTAATTACAAACCAATCTCTTTGCTAAATTTGGACTATACAATTTTACTACTGCTGCTATTTGTTATTTCAATAGCGCTGAAAAGGCGTACGCAGCGCTGTACATTTTAATATATAATAGACATTCCCTACTCAGTAGAGCTTACAATCTAATTTAGACAGGACATTTCAGGGTTGGGAGATAATGGGAGAGGAAATGATACAGTGGGTCTAGGTATCTGACAGCAGTGAGTGGGAGTTAAGAGTTGAAACCAAAAAACTTTTGCCATAAGACCAAATACAATTTTACTTAATCAAATTCATCTAGATCAAATTAATGTTATGCCTAATAGAAATATCAGAGATAACCTAAGTTGGGGAAGGGGTAAAACGTGGACCTCATAGACCTGACGGACCTCGCGGATCTAAACCTGCACGTCCTTAAAAATCTGAGGTCCGTGCCGCTTGTAGGTAGTTTCTGGCTCTGACAGACTTTGGTGACAATTTAGTGCTGACGGATCCGTCTCAGCATAGGGAGGGAAAAGTATTAGGATCCGTCAGCGCTAAAATGTCACCAAGGTCTGTCAGAGCCAGAGACTAGTGCGGCTCTAAAACAAATCCTTTAAACTGGTTTCCTACAGCCCCAGTAAATCGGCTCTGACAGACCTCGATGACATTGTAGCGCTGACGGATCCTAATACTTTTCCCTCCCTATGCTGAGACGGATCCGTCAGCACTAAATTGTCACCAAAGTCTGTCAGAGCCAGAAACTACCTACAAGGGGCACAGACCTCAGATTTTTAAGGACGTGCGGGTTTAGATCCGCGAGGTCCATCAGGTCCGTCAGGTCCGCGTTTTACCCCTTCCCCCTACGTTGCGATTTAGACACACCGCAGATGAACTGCATAGAAAATCATCTAAAAATTGTGTTTCAAAAATGGCAATTTGGACGTTTAGCAAGACAATCGGCCTCTTTTACAAAGGCGTGCTAGCGGCTGCGCTGCGCTAACGGCCTCGAAGCCCATAGAGATTTAAAGGGCTTCGGGGCTGTTGCCGCGTGGCTTTGTAAAAGAGGCCGAATATGTTAACTATAGAATGTCAGGTTAATTTAGCGAGTAAAAACATCTTTGAGCTTTTTAGGAAATTAAGGTTTAGTCAAAAAATGTTTTGATATTTCAGCATTTTCACTAGTGGTTCAGTCATTAATTCTTCCGCAATTGGATTATTGTAACATAGTTTATCTCCTAAAGAGATTACAAACTGTTCAAAATACTGCAGTTAGAGTTATATTCTCGAATCCCAAATGTGAAAGGATTACACCTTACTTTGTTCAGTTATATTGGTTACCAATTTCTGCTTGGATAACTTACAAGCTCTGTGGATTGGTTTTTAATGCACTACATGGCCTAGCTTCTTATTTCCTAGATTTGGGGCTCCTTTTACTAAGGTGTGCTAGCGTTTTTAGCACTCGCAGGAAATTACCGCGTGCTACGCGGCTAGAACTAACGCCAGCTGGTCATATATAGCATTGCTCCAAGGTGGTCTTATTTGAGGGGTTTTTCCCTTTCTGTATCTCGGAGGGAGGGGGAGGGGAATGGAGTGTATTGAGTCCTGAGTGAAAGGTAAGGGAAGAGAATCATTACACAGGTCTGCAAAAAATTTTTTTTTCAAGAGCTGTTTTGTTTATTCCACGTAATCTTTATGTTTTTTGGTGCGCTGAATCCGAAAATGACCTCTATTTTGTCATAGGACATCACGTTTCCTGACAATTTAGGTAACTATGTTAAATAAGGCAATACCTCAAAATAAATGGAAATAGATTTCTAAAATTAAAGTTTTATTACAATTCTTGTCATGAAAATCCTTTTTTGAACTGAAATGAGCTCACCTACACACACTAAACTCGATTCTTCTTCCCTGTGAGGCTCCTCTTGGTGCATTTACGCTTGTGAGTAGCATCTGGAATGTCTCTCTGATGCGTCCAACCGGAGTCTGCCATCATTGTAAAGCTCCATTTTCCCTGGTATCTCTTCTTTCCATCTCTTTAATGTCTTGATGGAATCGTTCACCTTGTTCCTCACTCACAGCTCCCAAATATTCAGAAAAGTAGTCAAGATGGGACTGGAGGAAATGCACTTTCAAACTCATCAGGCAACCTAAAGCTTGAAATGCTTTCAGCATTCGTCCGACAATCTTTTCGTAGTGAGGATCTTTGCTATTGCCTAAAAATTTCTGTATGACTTCTTTAAGTGCAATTCACCCTTCTTTTTGAGGCTCCGTCTTGGTATTGACAAACTCTTGATCAACTATAAGCCTTCTAATGTCTGGTCCGATGAACACACCTTCTTTCAATTTTGCTTCCGGCAGGCCTCGAAACTTGGTGACCAAGTATTTGAAGCATTCTCCATCACTTGGAAGTGATTTTACGAATTCTTTCATCAATCCCAGTTTTATGTGGAGAAGAACTTTATGGGAAGGTACCAAAGTTTCTCGGAGGACATTTTTTTTACCGACTGTTAGCACCCTCGGCTGCCAACTCTTCTTGGTCCAGTGATTTTGTCAGTCTCGACTGTCCCATAGACACAGAAAACAAGGGTATTTGGTATACCCAGCTTGTTGCCCGAGCAGCATGCACAAGACCTTCAAGTCCCCACACACCTGCCAACCATGGTCTTCATATTTAAATTTACAAAGAACCAATTCTATGTTCTCGTAGGTTTCCTTCAAGGGTACGGAATAACCTACAGGTATGGAAGTGGAATAAAACTGCTTTGAGACTTCTTTTTGAAGAATCTATAAAAAGACGCCATTGCTTTGAATCATATTGGATTTTAAATTGACCCATCAGACCTTCGACATTGATGCAATAAACCAACTTGTCTTCCTGGGCGAAGTAAGGAATGAACTCCATTTCACGATGTCTGAACCATGAAGATGACACTCCTGGCAACAATAAGTTCCTGCTTTTCAGCCTTGATCCGAGTAACTCAGCGGCATCTTTGGGAAGATTCAAGTCTCTTACCAAATCATTTATCTCCTCCCGAGAAAACAATTTTGGTCTTGTATCATCTTCAAAGTAAGAACTTGATTCATCTGGTTCAGGTATGACTTCACCTTCATCGGAGCTAGGTATCTCTTCCAAGGTAGCAGGGGACTTGGGTACTGGTATATCTGTGCCATGGGGGATGGGACAAATTGCTGAGTGAAGATTGGGGTATGAAATGGAATGCTTCCATTTGGAATTAAACCCTTTCACATCGCATGAACAAAAGTAACAGTCATCACTATGGTTCTTTTGCTCTCGCCATACCATAGGAATCCCATAACTGAAAGATTTTTTTCTTACCCTTGAACCAGTTTCGGAGGTCCTCAACACACCATTTGCACAAGTTATGAGGCACCCAAACTTTATCTTGATCTCCAATTTTTAGTCCAAAGTATGCAAAGTATACTTTTTTCCACAAAGTCTGTAATATTCTGCTGTTCCTTCAACATTGTATATTCACCACAGATGAAACAGAAACTGTCTAGCGAACTAATACACTTTCGCAGAGCCATAACATAAAGGTTGAAGAATGACGAGTAACACGAACTGCGATAAAAAAGTGTGAACAGCCTAGAACCAAGAACAAGTGTGGACTGCAGGAGAGAGCAGCTCTTTGTCTTTATAGGAGTCGTCACAGTGCTGGCCACGCCCCCCTGCACTGACTGGAGCTGCTGCTACCTGAGTCTCCCTCCCACTCTTCTGGAAAGATTAACCCCTTCTACCATTAAAAGCACAGACTCAGGGCTGAGGCTTACACATACAGCATGCTGCTGAGTATCCCAGTAGTCAGACATGTCACTCAGAGCAGCACTTGTATTCACCCCCTTTGCAGGGGGGGAGGGGCAGAGATTGTTTACCTGCAAATAACAACAAAGGGCCAGAAGAGAACTAGGGAAATGAGGAAATAGAATTTTTTTCCCTAAAACTTGCTTAGCTTATGTATAAATTGCTGACCATCAGATTTACAGTGCCATATTTTTTTTTACCTAACTCGGACAACCCCTTTAAGGTTTTTTGGGCATTTTATATCTTAAATGCACTTATGTGAATTAATTAATAGTAATTTGGACTTTAAATTTGGTTAAAACCCATAATATAAAAAAATTGATAAATTTGAAGACAATTTTGCATTTTGTGGCAAATCATAATGTCTAGGAGTTTTTTCAATATTTTATTTGTTTTCAGCATACCAAAATACGTGGAGGGGCATAATAAAAAAAGGGACGTCTAAGTCCGTTTACGTCCATCTCGCAAGTCGTCCAAAGTTAAAAAGAGCCTAAGACACATTTTCGAAAGAGACGTCCAACTTTTTTTTACTTTCGAAAATCCTCTAATTATACGTCCTGCCGATCTGATCGTCCAAGCCGCTAAATCGTCCATCTTTATACCACATTTCCGTCCAAGTCCAAAACGCCTAGAACAAGCTCTGTTGGACGTGGGAAGGGTCTGCAAAGTGATGGACTGCAAACCCAGACATGCCACCTAAGTAGTGGGGTACCTTACAGGGCACTGCTGTGAACTTCACAAAAAGGGTGCCATGGCTTCTCCTCATTACACCTCCAGAATCCCCTAGACCCACTTATCTACCACCCCAATAGTCCTTATGGATTCAGGAGCCACTTATAGGCCAGTAAAAAAGGGTTTTGGGGGTGTATAGGGGAATGCACATGTTTAAGTATCAATGCAGTCTTTACAGGGGCTTATGAGCATGAGTCCTCTTCTCTATGGGTCCCTAACCCACCCCTAAGATGACTTATGCTGCCTCTGGGCTGGACGACTAGGCTTTCCTATGCCAGGCGGTCAGGTGATGATGGTCTGGAGGCTGAAATTTAAAGTTGTGAATAAAATATTCAGGGGGGGGGTTGGTGATCACTGGGGTAGTATGTGGGGGTTTGTGTTATGTGTTTTCAGTGCGTATCTGGTGAGTTTAGGTGGGTTTTTGTGACTTAGTCTTCTAAGTCACAACGTCCAAGTTCCATCTAGGCTCTGTTGTAAAACTTCCGGTTATACATGCTGTACGACTAAGTCTAAGCTGGCCCACGTCCCTCCCAACTCCCGCCCTCGACATGTCTCCCGAACCGCCCCGTTTAGCTTTGGACATTGAGCGGCACTATGAAGGCCTAGGTCGTTTAGAAATACGTCCAAAACCTGTTTTTATTTTCAGCGCTTGGACGTTTTTGAGAAATGTTCGTCCAAGTGCCGACTTAGGCCGGTTTTTGGACGTTTTTCTCTTTCGATTATGAGCCCCGTAGAAATTAGATGAAAATAATCAAACAGCTTTTTAGTCGCAGACTTGTGTTATTTGGGTGTCCTGAAAGCTATAGCATTTTCTAAATGTTGATGTGTGGACACTAGACTCTGTCTAGGCTGCATAAGGCAAAAGTTTTGATTGTTGGCATAAACGGGTACAGGGCATAGGTGGGAGATGTACAACCACCACCCTAACAATATGCATTGAAAACAAAAGATGAAAAATATGTAAAAATTATACAGAAGACAGAACTAACAAAGTAGAACAGAGGAGCATCAGTTCCTATATTTGCAATTTAAGAGAAGAGGGGGGGGGAGTTATCAAGCTGTGTTACAGCCGGAAGTGACATTAATTGCTCCATAATGAGACGTAAAAGGCTTTTTATATAGCGTGCTTTGTCCTAATGTGGGTTCATAGACAACGGCGCGAAAGACAAAGGCGCGCCCGGACAATTGAGCGCAGCGCGGAGGCGCACGCCGCTCTAAATTACTGTTTTTAGGGCTCCGACCGGGGGGGCGTGGGGGGGAACCCCTCCACTTTACTTAATAGACATCGCGCCGGCGGTATGGGGGGTTGTAACCCTCCACATTTTACTGTAAACTTAAGTTTTTCCCTAAAAACAGGGAAAAAGTGAAGTTTTCAGTAAAATGTGGAGGGTTACAACCCCCCAAACCCCCCCACAACGCACCCACAACGCGGCGCGATGTCCACACACCCCCCCCCCCCCGTCGGAGCCCTAAAAACAGTAATTTAGAGCAGCGCGCGCCTCCGCACTGCGCTCAATTGTCTGGGCGCGCCTTTGTCCAGGCGCGCTTTTGACCTGACACCCCTAATGTGGCTATATTTAGGGCATCCAATCTGTCTTTTATATGTACAGTACTCCCTCGAAATTTGCGGGGGGGGGGGGGTTCCGTTCCAGGAACACCCGTGAATTTCAAAAAAAACCGCGAATGCGGTTTAGGAGCTGATCGAGAGGCAGGAGAGGGCAGCTGGGGCGCTGGCGGGTGCTGAAAATCATTCTCGGTATTTTCCGACCGCCTCTTCCCGGTACTGACGTCGGGCTTCACCAATCAGGAGCTGCGACAAAGTGCCGGGATTTGAAAAGCCATCCGGACGCCCAGACAGCCCTCCGAAAAGAGGACCCTGTCCGGGTAAATCCGGATGTCTGGTAGCCCTAGCTAAATGCTCCGATACGCAGAATTCCTTGGAGCGTTGAAACATTTAGCGCTCTGGACCGCAGTAGAAACCTCTACCGCGGCTTAGTAAAAAGAGGGCCTTTACTAGCTAAGATGAATTACCTAAAGACAGGACTGGGTTTTATGTGATTATCTTAATCGGTTAAGTGATAAAAATTAGCATTTAACCAGCCACGGCTGACTCGGACCTAGAATACCTATAAAGCAGCTGGTTTTAACTTAGGCGTTAACTGGGCATTTTTAGCCACATTTAAATTGCTTTGAATATTGACCCCCCCCCCCCAATAAATGATAAAGGGTATGAGACCACATATACTGGGGGAGGGGGGGGTTTCTGTGTGGTTACAATCAAAGCAGTTTTGTACCTGCGACAATGAAGTGTTAAGTGACTTGCCCAGAGTCACAAGGAGCCACGGTGGGAATTGAACTCATAACCTCAGATTGCTGAGGCAGCTACTTTAGCCACTGGACCACTCCTGTTCTTCCAGTGGTCTATGTTGCTAACTCCCACCCCCCAATTAGTATGAAGAGTTTCAGTCTCTGGTAACCAGAGCTGAGATTGTGATGTCATAATGCCTCATTCCACCAATAAGAGTCAACCTCAGCAGTGATGTCAGAATAGCTTGATTGTAAAGGGTAAAGGACGATATGCTGCTTTTTCTGTGTGGTTATAATCAAAACAATTTACTTATTTTAGACAGGTGCTTATTTTGTACCCAGGGCAATGAAGTGCTAAGTGACTTGCCCAGAGTCATAAGGAGATGCAGTCGGAATCAAACTCACAGCCTCATGACGCCGAGACAGCTGCTCTAACCACACTAGGCCACTGCTCCACTCAAGCCTCAACTCCACTCAGAGGGAGAAAGGCATGAGCTGTCTAATTTCAAACACTGTTTGCCCTGCTTTCGTTCTGAGGGTATCTGTGCTATCTTTCTGTGACCCAAGTTCCATGGTACAGCGCCCGTGCAGGTGGCGAGGGCTGCCATTTGATGAGCAAAACATTTCACGAATGGAAGCGTTTTTGTATGTCTGTTACGTGCCAAGAACCACACTTGCTGTTTCGCACAAGGCCTTTGCTGCTCTGTTTTCTGCGCAAAACCAGACCTGTGGAAAACAAAATCATAAATGGAAGCTGTTATTTCGCTTCACTAAAGAGACAATAAGAGAAACTGGTCAGCAGTTGAAAGCGGCTCAGATGTCTGCTAAAAGAATCGCAAACTGCCTTTAAGCATGAAATTGATGACACACGTCCTGAGCTGCTCTGTAATGAAAGCAAGCACCGCTCTTTTGTGGAGAGCTGAACCTCGCAGAGGTCACCAAGTCTCACGTTGTTCTGTCACTTCTTTGTCCAGCAAAAGAAAAGTTAAGCTCCCTCTGGAACAGAAGCTCGATATTGTAATGTGGCTTTTGTGGCTTGATTCTTCTAGTCGGGGCCAACATTTTTTTAAGGGGGAAGGGGCAAACAAGGTAGCTGTCCTGGGTAGGGTTACCAGATTTTCCCGAAGGAAAATCCGTACCCATGGCCACGCCCACAGGCCCGCCCAGTTCCACTCTGTTCCGACTGCGTCACACCCTGTTCTGCCCCCAGCCCTGCCCCCAGACGCCATCCAAGCATGCGCGGATACAACGCGATGATGTCACGTGCGTCTGTGCCATGCGTTGCGTCTGTGCATGCGCGGAAGCCCCCCTCCCGACCCGATTTTTACAGGAAGCTTCTCAGAATCCGGACAAAGTGCCGGGTTTTGAAAAGCTGTCCGGACTCTGGTACATGTCCGGGGAAATCCCGGCTCTGGTGGGCCCCCTTGGGCAGACATGTTTTCCCCCTTCTAACCGTGCCTGTCCGTCGTCATCCTCACCTTCATTCTTGCTAAGCGATGCACTTTTGTTGCAGCCTGCAGGGGACCACCGAGCACAGCGGTGATTCTGAAGCGTTGCCTGCAGCTTTACTCCGTGTTTTCCTTCTGCCCCGATCCACCCAGGCGGAAACAGGAAGTTGTGTAATTGTGGATGGACTGCGATAGAAGGAAAGCACCGAGAAGGGCCACAGGCTGTGTTTCAGAGTCGCTGCCGCAGCCAGCATTCCCCTACCTTACAAGAAAAGTGGATTTCTTAGCATGAACGAAGGTGAAGGTGATGTCGGACCAGCACGGTGTTGAAGTGGGAGGACATGCTGGGCCAAGAAGTCCGCTGGAAGGAAGAGAATGATGAGAAGATGAGGAAAGAGGAAAGCAGAAACCAGACAACAAAGGTAGAAAAAAATGATATTTCTTTTTTTTCATTTAATTTATAACAATTTTTATTGAAAGAATCAAGTAATAATTACAATAAGATAATACAAAAATATTTTCATTACAATAAGAATCACAATAATAATATTCATACATATTTATATCATTCCTCCAAATTAAATCACCATATGAACTAATCTATTCTTTTATACCCCTCCCCCCTTAATTCCATCCCTTTTCTCTTTTTTTGCTTTAGGACAGGGGTAGGCAAGTCCGGTCCTCGATAGCCGGAGCCAGTCAGGTTTTCAGGATCTCCACAATGAATCTGTAGGAGATGGATTTGCATGCAGTGCCTCCTTGAGATGCAAATCTATCTCATGCATATTTATTGTGGATATCCTGAAAACCTGACCTGGCTCCGGCTCTCGAGGACCGGAATTGCCTACCCCTGCTTTAGGATAAAGTAGTATTGTAGCTGTGTTGATAAACATTTATTAACAAATCCCTGCCAGCTGAAGATCTCTTCTTTTAGTTGGGCAGCCAGAACCGAGTCTGATTTATAAATTGACAATTGTACAGAATATTGTTTCTTTTTAAACTTTAATAAAATAAATTCAGTATGAAATTATTCGAGGAGTTTGAATTGTATTCGGAAATGGATGGGAAACCAATGAAGTGACTTTAAGAGACGGGTAATGCAAACATAGCGGCTCTCCCGGAATGTGAGTCGTGCAGCCGATTTCTGGACGGATTGAAGGGGTTCTCACCCCAGTTTTCAGGGCGGACCCAGCCAGTCAGGCTTTCAGGATATAGACAGTGTGTATGCATGAGCAATATTTGCATACCAAGGCGGTAATGCATGTCAATTCAATGTGAATATCCTGAAAGCCTGGCTGCCTGGATGTGCCCCATAGAACAGGTTGAGATGCAAGTAATAGGACATTCCTCTTCATTTAAGAAGTTCCGGTTTCCTTCCTTTTTTTTCTGTAAGTCTTTGAAAACCATTCTGTTCACTAAACATTTTGGAAACTAATCTTTGTGATAAGAACATAAGCAATGCCTCCGCAGGGTCAGACCTGAGGTCCCTCGTGCCCAGCAGTCCGCTCACACGGCGGCCCAACAGTTCCAGGACCTATGCAGTAATCCTCTATCTATACCCCTCTATCCCCTTTTCCAGCAGGAAATTGTCCAATCCTTTCTTGAACCCCAATACCGTACTCTGCCCTATTACTTCCTCTGGAAGCGCATTCCAGGTGTCCAACACACGTTGGGTAAAGAAGAACTTCCTAGCATTCGTTTTGAATCTGTCCCCTTTCAACTTTTCCGAATTTCCTCTTGTTCTTTTATTATTTGAAAGTTTGAAGAATCTGTCCCTCTCTACTTTCTCTATGCCCTTCATGATCTTATAAGTCTCTATCATATCCCCTCTAAGTCTCCTCTTCTCCAGGGAATAGAGACCCAGTTTCTCCAATCTTTCTCTATCTATCTCTCTCTCTCTCTCTCTCTCTCTATTTCTGTCTCCCTTTCTCTCTCTCTCTCTTTCTCTCTCTCTCTCTCTCCCTTTCTCTCTCTCTCTATTTCTCTCTGGCTCCCTTTCTCTCTTTCTGTCCCTCTCTACTTTGTCTATGCCCTTCATGATCTTGTAAGTCTCTATCATATCCCCTCTAAGTCTCCTCTTCTCCAGGGAAAAGAGTCCCACTTTCTCCAATCTTTCTCTATCTCTCTCTCCCTTTCTCTCTCTATTTCTGTCTCTCTCCCTTTCTCTCTTTCTTTCTATTCTCTCTTTCTATTTCCCTCTGTCTCACTTTATCTCTCTTTCTGTCCCTCTCTACTCTCTCTATGCCCTTCATGATCTTGTAAGTCTCTATCATATCCCCTCTAAATCTCCTCTTCTCCAGGGAAAAGTGTCCCAGTTTCTCCAATCTTTCTCTATCTCTCTCTCCATTTCTCTCTCTATTTCTGTCTCTCTCCCTTTCTCTCTTTCTTTCTATCTCTCTCTTTCTATTTCTCTCTGTCTCACTTTCTCTCTCTTTCTGTCCCTCTCTACTCTCTCTATGCCCTTCATGATCTTGTAAGTCTCTATCATATCCCCTCTAAGTCTCCTCTTCTCCAGGGAATAGAGACCCAGTTTCTCCAATCTTTCTCTATCTATCTCTCTCTCTCTCTCTATTTCTGTCTCCCTTTCTCTCTCTCTCTCTCTCTCTCTCTCTCTTTCTATCTCTCTCTGTCTCCCTTTCTCTCTCTCTCTCTTTCTATCTCTCTCTGTCTCCCTTTCTCTCTCTCTCTATTTCTCTCTGTCTCACTTTCTCTCTCTTTCTGTCCCTCTCTACTTTCTCTATGCCCTTCATGATCTTGTAAGTCTCTATCATATCCCCTCTAAGTCTCCTCTTCTCCAGGGAAAAGAGTCCCAGTTTCTCCAATCTTTCTCTATCTCTCTCTCCCTTTCTCTCTCTATTTCTGTCTCTCTCCCTTTCTCTCTCTCTGTCTCCCTTTCTCTCTCTCTGTCTCCCTTTCTCTCTCTCTCTCTATTTCTCTCTGTCTCCCTTTCTCTCTCTCTTTCTGTCCCTCTCTACTTTCTCTATGCCCTTCATGATCTTGTAAGTCTCTATCATATCCCCTCTAAGTCTCCTCTTCTCCAGGGAAAAGTGTCCCAGTTTCTCCAATCTTTCTCTATCTCTCTCTCCATTTCTCTCTCTATTTCTGTCTCTCTCCCTTTCTCTCTTTCTTTCTATCTCTCTCTCTCTATTTCTCTCTGTCTCACTTTCTCTCTCTTTCTATCCCTCTCTACTCTCTCTATGCCCTTCATGATCTTGTAAGTCTCTATCATATCCCCTCTAAATCTCCTCTTCTCCAGGGAAAAGAGTCCCAGTTTCTCCAATCTTTCTCTATCTATCTCTCTCTTTCTCTCTCTCTCTCTATTTCTGTCTCCCTTTCTCTCTCTCTGTCTCCCTTTCTCTCTCTCTATCTATTTCTCTCTGTCTCCCTTTCTCTCTCTCTTTCTGTCCCTTTCTACTTTCTCTATGCCCTTCATGATCTTGTAAGTCTCTATCATATCCCCTCTAAGTCTCCTCTTCTCCAGGGAAAAGAGTCCCAGTTTCTCCAATCTTTCTCTATCTCTCTCTCCCTTTCTCTCTCTATTTCTGTCTCTCTCCCTTTCTCTCTTTCTTTCTTTCTATCTCTCTCTCTCTATTTCCCTCTGTCTCACTTTATCTCTCTTTCTGTCCCTCTCTACTCTCTCTATGCCCTTCATGATCTTGTAGGTCTCTATCATATCCCCTCTAAGTCTCCTCTTTTCCAGGGAAAAGTGTCCCAGTTTCTCCAATCTTTCTCTATCTCTCTCTCCATTTCTCTCTCTATTTCTGTCTCTCTCCCTTTCTCTCTTTCTTTCTATCTCTCTCTTTCTCACTTTCTCTCTCTTTCTGTCCCTCTCTCCTCTCTCTATGCCCTTCATGATCTTGTAAGTCTCTATCATATCCCCTCTAAGTCTCCTCTTCTCCAGGGAATAGAGACCCAGTTTCTCCAATCTTTCTCTATCTATCTCTCTCTTTCTTTCTCTGTCTCTCTCTCTATTTCTGTCTCCCTTTCTCTCTCTCTCTCTTTCTATCTCTCTCTGTCTCCCTTTCTCTCTCTCTCTCTCTTTCTATCTCTCTCTGTCTCCCTTTCTCTCTCTCTCTATTTCTCTCTGTCTCACTTTCTCTCTCTTTCTGTCCCTCTCTACTCTCTCTATGCCCTTCATGATCTTGTAAGTCTCTATCATATCCTCTCTAAGTCTCTTCTTCTCCAGGGAATAGAGACCCAGTTTCTCCAATCTTTCTCTATCTATCTCTCCCTTTCTCTCTCTCTCTCTCTTTCTATCTCTCTCTGTCTCCCTTTCTCTCTCTCTCTATTTCTCTCTGTCTCCCTTTCTGTCCCTCTCTACTTTCTCTATGCCCTTCATGATCTTGTAAGTCTCTATCATATCCCCTCTAAGTCTCCTCTTCTCCAGGGAAAAGAGTCCCAGTTTCTCCAATCTTTCTCTATCTCTCTCTCCCTTTCTCTCTCTATTTCTGTCTCTCTCCCTTTCTCTCTCTCTGTCTCCCTTTCTCTCTCTCTGTCTCCCTTTCTCTCTCTCTCTCTCTATTTCTCTCTGTCTCCCTTTCTCTCTCTCTTTCTGTCCCTCTCTACTTTCTCTATGCCCTTCATGATCTTGTAAGTCTCTATCATATCCCCTCTAAGTCTCCTCTTCTCCAGGGAAAAGTGTCCCAGTTTCTCCAATCTTTCTCTATCTCTCTCTCCATTTCTCTCTCTATTTCTGTCTCTCTCCCTTTCTCTCTTTCTTTCTATCTCTCTCTCTCTATTTCTCTCTGTCTCACTTTCTCTCTCTTTCTATCCCTCCCTACTCTCTCTATGCCCTTCATGATCTTGTAAGTCTCTATCATATCCCCTCTAAATCTCCTCTTCTCCAGGGAAAAGAGTCCCAGTTTCTCCAATCTTTCTCTATCTATCTCTCTCTTTCTCTCTCTCTCTCTATTTCTGTCTCCCTTTCTCTCTCTCTCTTTCTATCTCTCTCTGTCTCCCTTTCTCTCTCTCTCTCTATTTCTGTCTCCCTTTCTCTCTCTCTCTTTCTATCTCTCTCTGTCTCCCTTTCTCTCTCTCTCTATTTCTATCTGTCTCCCTTTCTCTCTCTCTTTCTGTCCCTCTCTACTTTCTCTATGCCCTTCATGATCTTGTAAGTCTCTATCATATCCTCTATAAGTCTCCTCTTCTCCAGGGAAAAGAGTCCCAGTTTCTCCAATCTTTCTCTATCTCTCTCTCCCTTTCTCTCTCTATTTCTGTCTCTCTCCCTTTCTCTCTTTCTTTCTATCTCTCTCTCTCTATTTCTCTCTGTCTCACTTTCTCTCTCTTTCTGTCCCTCCCTACTCTCTCTATGCCCTTCATGATCTTGTAAGTCTCTATCATATCCCCTCTAAGTCTCCTCTTCTCCAGGGAAAAGAGTCCCAGTTTCTCCAATCTTTCTCTATCTCTCTCTCCCTTTCTCTCTCTATTTCTGTCTCTCTCCCTTTCTCTCTCTCTGTCTCCCTTTCTCTCTCTCTGTCTCCCTTTCTCTCTCTCTCTCTATTTCTCTCTGTCTCCCTTTCTCTCTCTCTTTCTGTCCCTCTCTACTTTCTCTATGCCCTTCATGATCTTGTAAGTCTCTATCATATCCCCTCTAAGTCTCCTCTTCTCCAGGGAAAAGTGTCCCAGTTTCTCCAATCTTTCTCTATCTCTCTCTCCATTTCTCTCTCTATTTCTGTCTCTCTCCCTTTCTCTCTTTCTTTCTATCTCTCTCTCTCTATTTCTCTCTGTCTCACTTTCTCTCTCTTTCTATCCCTCTCTACTCTCTCTATGCCCTTCATGATCTTGTAAGTCTCTATCATATCCCCTCTAAATCTCCTCTTCTCCAGGGAAAAGAGTCCCAGTTTTCTCCAATCTTTCTCTATCTATCTCTCTCTTTCTCTCTCTCTCTCTATTTCTGTCTCCCTTTCTCTCTCTCTGTCTCCCTTTCTCTCTCTCTATCTATTTCTCTCTGTCTCCCTTTCTCTCTCTCTTTCTGTCCCTTTCTACTTTCTCTATGCCCTTCATGATCTTGTAAGTCTCTATCATATCCCCTCTAAGTCTCCTCTTCTCCAGGGAAAAGAGTCCCAGTTTCTCCAATCTTTCTCTATCTCTCTCTCCCTTTCTCTCTCTATTTCTGTCTCTCTCCCTTTCTCTCTTTCTTTCTTTCTATCTCTCTCTCTCTATTTCCCTCTGTCTCACTTTATCTCTCTTTCTGTCCCTCTCTACTCTCTCTATGCCCTTCATGATCTTGTAGGTCTCTATCATATCCCCTCTAAGTCTCCTCTTCTCCAGGGAAAAGTGTCCCAGTTTCTCCAATCTTTCTCTATCTCTCTCTCCATTTCTCTCTCTATTTCTGTCTCTCTCCCTTTCTCTCTTTCTTTCTATCTCTCTCTTTCTCACTTTCTCTCTCTTTCTGTCCCTCTCTCCTCTCTCTATGCCCTTCATGATCTTGTAAGTCTCTATCATATCCCCTCTAAGTCTCCTCTTCTCCAGGGAATAGAGACCCAGTTTCTCCAATCTTTCTCTATCTCTCTCTCCCTTTCTCTCTCTATTTCTGTCTCTCTCCCTTTCTCTCTCTCTGTCTCCCTTTCTCTCTCTCTGTCTCCCTTTCTCTCTCTCTCTCTCTCTATTTCTCTCTGTCTCCCTTTCTCTCTCTCTTTCTGTCCCTCTCTACTTTCTCTATGCCCTTCATGATCTTGTAAGTCTCTATCATATCCCCTCTAAGTCTCCTCTTCTCCAGGGAAAAGAGTCCCAGTTTCTCCAATCTTTCTCTATCTCTCTCTCCCTTTCTCTCTCTATTTCTGTCTCTCTCCCTTTCTCTCTCTCTGTCTCCCTTTCTCTCTCTCTGTCTCCCTTTCTCTCTCTCTCTCTCTATTTCTCTCTGTCTCCCTTTCTCTCTCTCTTTCTGTCCCTCCCTACTCTCTCTATGCCCTTCATGATCTTGTAAGTCTCTATCATATCCCCTCTAAATCTCCTCTTCTCCAGGGAAAAGAGTCCCAGTTTCTCCAATCTTTCTCTATCTATCTCTCTCTTTCTCTCTCTCTCTCTATTTCTGTCTCCCTTTCTCTCTCTCTCTTTCTATCTCTCTCTGTCTCCCTTTCTCTCTCTCTCTCTATTTCTGTCTCCCTTTCTCTCTCTCTCTTTCTATCTCTCTCTGTCTCCCTTTCTCTCTCTCTCTATTTCTATCTGTCTCCCTTTCTCTCTCTCTTTCTGTCCCTCTCTACTTTCTCTATGCACTTCATGATCTTGTAAGTCTCTATCATATCCTCTATAAGTCTCCTCTTCTCCAGGGAAAAGAGTCCCAGTTTCTCCAATCTTTCTCTATCTCTCTCTCCCTTTCTCTCTCTATTTCTGTCTCTCTCCCTTTCTCTCTTTCTTTCTATCTCTCTCTCTCTATTTCTCTCTGTCTCACTTTCTCTCTCTTTCTGTCCCTCCCTACTCTCTCTATGCCCTTCATGATCTTGTAAGTCTCTATCATATCCCCTCTAAATCTCCTCTTCTCCAGGGAAAAGAGCCACAGTTTCTCCAATCTTTCTCTATCTATCTCTCTCTTTCTCTCTCTATATATATTTCTGTCTCCCTTTCTCTCTCTCTCTCTATTTCTGTCTCCCTTTCTCTCTCTCTCTTTCTATCTCTCTCTGTCTCCCTTTCTCTCTCTCTCTATTTCTATCTGTCTCCCTTTCTCTCTCTCTTTCTGTCCCTCTCTACTTTCTCTATGCCCTTCATGATCTTGTAAGTCTCTATCATATCCCCTCTAAGTCTCCTCTTCTCCAGGGAAAAGTGTCCCAGTTTCTCCAATCTTTCTCTATCTCTCTCTCCCTTTCTCTCTCTATTTCTGTCTCTCTCCCTTTCTCTCATTCTTTCTATCTCTCTCTATTTCTCTCTGTCTCACTTTCTCTCTCTTTCTGTCCCTCTCTACTCTCTCTATGCCCTTCATGATCTTGTAAGTCTCTATCATATCCCCTCTAAGTCTCCTCTTCTCCAGGGAATAGAGACCCATTTTCTCCAATCTTTCTCTATCTATCTATCTCTCCCTTTCTCTCTTTCTTTCTATCTCTCTCTCTCTATTTCTCTCTGTCTCACTTTCTCTCTCTTTCTGTCCCTCTCTACTCTCTCTATGCTCTTCATGATCTTGTAAGTCTCTATCATAACCCCTCTAAGTCTCCTCTTCTCCAGGGAACAGAGACCCAGTTTCTCCAATCTTTCTCTATCTCTCTCTCCCTTTCTCTCTCTATTTCTGTCTCTCTCCCTTTCTCTCTTTCTTTCTTTCTATCTCTCTCTCTCTATTTCTCTCTGTCTCACTTTCTCTCTCTTTCTGTCTCTCTCTACTCTCTCTATGCCCTTCATGATCTTGTAAGTCTCTATCATATCCCCTCTAAATCTCCTCTTCTCCAGGGAAAAGAGTCCCAGTTTCTCCAATCTTTCTCTATCTATCTCTCTCTTTCTCTCTCTCTCTCTATTTCTGTCTCCCTTTCTCTCTTTCTCTCTCTCTCTCTCTCTTTCTATCTCTCTCTCTCCCTTTCTCTCTCTATTTCTGTCTCTCTCCCTTTCTCTCTTTCTTTCTATCTCTCTCTATTTCTCTCTGTCTCACTTTCTCTCTCTTTCTGTCCCTCTCTACTCTCTCTATGCCCTTCATGATCTTGTAAGTCTCTATCATATCCCCTCTAAGTCTCCTCTTCTCCAGGGAAAAGAGTCCCAGTTTCTCCAATCTTTTTCTATCTCTCTCTCCCTTTCTCTCTCTATTTCTGTCTCTCTCCCTTTCTCTCTTTCTTTCTTTCTATCTCTCTCTCTCTATTTCTCTCTGTCTCACTTTCTCTCTCTTTCTGTCCCTCTCTACTCTCTCTATGCCCTTCATGATCTTGTAAGTCTCTATCATATCCCCTCTAAATTTCCTCTTCTCCAGGGAACAGAGTCCCAGTTTCTCCAATCTCTCAGCGTATGAAAGGTTTTCCATCCCTTTTATCAGACGTGTCGCTCTCCTCTGAACCCTCTCGAGTAACACCATATCTCTCTTTACTGGCCTAACTTAATCGTTGTAAACTGAGTCGAGCTTTCCTGGTCTGAAGTCTCGGTAAACAAAAGCTAAGGGGTCCTTTTATCATGCCATGCTAGCGGGGTTAGCGCGTCGGACATTTCATCACGCGTTAACCCCTGCGTCTGGCTAAAAAACTAACGCCTGCTCAATGCAGGCGTTAGCAGCTAGCGCGACAGGTATTTTAATGCATCGTATTACGCGCGTTAAACCCCTACCATAGCTTGATAAAAGGACCCCTAAGTATTAGATTAGATGAATTTACACTTAAAATAAAAGGCACAGAAGGGTGTGGCATGCAATGGCGTAGTAAAGGGAGGAGGGGAGGGTGGGCGACAGTCCACCCAGGCAGGGCCGGATTTAGATGAGGCCCTAGGCTATTCCACTTATGAGGCCCTTTCACCTCCCATTTTTAAGTTTGTAAATTACATGAGAGATAATAAAATACATCATTACTGTGATATATATCAATATGTTAAATGAAACATGTTGTTATTGGTACTAACCTTTATAAAAAATGTGACACGGATAACAAATAAAAAAAAGTCGAGAACACTTATTTGGACATTTATTCTCAGCACCACATATAGTACTTGTAACAATAACTAATCAAACAAAACACACAACATTGCCCCTTCCTATGTCCATAGTGCCCCCAGTGCGTCCTTCCTCACCTCACCCCCTCTCCGATGCCCGCCTGCCTCCCATCCCCCTTCCATTGAACACCCCCCATGCCATCCTGCCTGCCTGCCTTCCATTAAACCCCCCCCATCCTCCTTCCGATGCCAGCCTGCTCTCTGACGTCACTTCTGTGCCTAGGCAGAGGGAGAGCCGACACGCCACAGGCAGCAAGTTCGTGATGCTGCCCACACCGATAAAATTTAAAAAAGCACCGGGGAAGGGAAGGTGGGCGCGCATGTGGCGGGTGGGGGAGGGGAGAAGAGAGCATGGGGAGGGGCACCACTCACTTTCGCTATGCCATTAGTGACATGTATGGAGAAGCAGATACAAGAAAGGCAAGGGAGAGGGGGGTAACCTGCATGGAGCAGCAGGCAAATCTCGAAATAAAGGCATACAGGGTGATAATTTGCACCAAGCAGGAGGTACAGAATAGAGAGTTGCGTGGGACAGAAATCCCACCCATCCCCGCCTGTCCCTGCCAGGATCCTCTCCGTCCCCGCCAGGATCCTCTCCGTCCCCACCCTTCCCCGCCAGGATCCTCTTTGTCCCCGCCAGGATCCTCTCCGTCTCCACCCTTCCCCGCCAGGATCCTCTCCGTCCCCGCCAGGATCCTCTCCGTCTCCACCCTTCCCCGCCAGGATCCTCTCCGTCCTCGCCAGGATCCTCTCCGTCCCCACCCGTCTCCGTCAGGATCCTCTCCGTCCCCACCATTCCCTGCCAGGATCCTCTCCGTCCCCACCCTTCCCCGCCAGGATCCTCTCTGTCCCCACCCGTCTCCGTCAGGATCCTCTCCGTCCCCACCCTTCCCCGCCAGGATCCTCTCCGTCTCCACCCTTCCCCGCCAGGATCCTCTCCGTCCCCACCCGTCCCTGCCAGGAATTATCTCCATCCCCGCCTGTCCCCATAAAAAGCAGCAATTACTTCTGACAAGATCATCAATTCCACAGTTTCTTTTGCTGTTTTCCTTGTGGAATCTCTTTGGTGGAACCCTTTTTTTGTTTTCTGTTCAGGTAATTCACTTATAAACCCCCCCCCTTTTACTAAGGCTGACGTGTCCATTATATTATACGGACGAACCCTGCTTCCAAAGCCTTCCATCCCCGTGGGAGTCCCATTATCTAGAAGGGGGTCCCCGTGGGAGTCCGTGGGTTAGGGGGGATTCCCGCGGGACTCCCTCGGAACCTGCAGACCTCTAGTACAGAGATGGGGTAGCCTGCACAGAGTGGTAAGCGCAATTCTAGCCTTCTTCCTAGGCAGACTCCGTGTGTTTGGCTGGTCTTTATCTGCCTTCAATTCCTCTCTGTAACAGACGACCTGATAAGGCAGACTGCCTTGGCTTTCTAGGAAAGGTCAGCACACAGAAATAAAACCAGAGTGGCCTAGGACCAAAACACTTTTTATCTCTCTACAGTTTCCCCTCACACATTAATAAGCTTTGCCTCTGCCGAGTCAGACCATAGGTCCATCATGCCCAGCAGTACGCTCCCGCGGCGGCCCCCCAGGTCAATAGAAACATAGAAATTGACTGCAGAAAAGGGCCTTAGCCCATCAAGTTCGCCCACACCAATGACCCACTCCCTGACTTTTATTCCCCTAGAGATCCCACGTGAATATCCCATTTTCTCTTAAAATCTGACACGTTGTTGGCCTCAATCACCTGCTGAGGTAGCTCGTTCCAATGATCGATTACCCTTTCAGTGAAGAAGTACTTCCTGGTATCACCATGAAATTTCCCTCCCCTGACTTTCAGCGAGTGCCCTCTTGTAACCGAGGGCCCTGTAAGACAGAAGATAGCATCTTTGACCTCTATACGTCCCGTAATATGCTTAAAGGTCTCAATCATGTCTCCCCTCTCTCTTCGTTCTTCCAGCGAGTACATCCTATAGTGATCTATTACTCTAAAGCATTTTGTACTGTATAGTAACCCTCTAATTGTACCCCTGGATCCCCTTTTCCTTCAGGAACTCGTCCAGCCCCTTTTTGAAACCCAAAGTCATACTCTGCTCTACCACCCCCTCTGGAAGCTCATTCTAGGTGTCCACCACCCTCTGAGTGAAGAACACTTCCTAGCATTTGTTCTGAACCTATCTCCCTTCAATTTTTTTGAGTGCCCCCTAGTTTTTGTTGCCCCCGCCAGTCTGAAGAATCTGTCCCTCTCTACCTTCTCTATACCCTTCATGATCTTGTAAGTTTCTATCATATCCCCTCTAAGTCTCCGCTTTTCCAGGGAAAAGAGCCCCAGCTTCTCCAATCTCCAATTTTCCAAGCCCTTTATCATTTTTGCTGCTCTTCTCTGGACCCTCTCGAGTATCGCCATATTCTTCTTAAGGTATGGCGACCAGTACTGAACACAGTACTCCAGATGCGGTCGCACCATCGCTCTATACAGTGGGAGGATAACTTCCTTGGTTCTGGTAGTGATACCTTTTTTGATAATGCCCAACATTCTGTTCGCCTTTTTTGAGGCCGCTGCGCATTGTGCCACCGGTTTCATTGTTTTATCCACCAAAACCCCCAAGTCCTTTTCTAGGTTGCCTTCCCCCAATATTATCCCCCCCCCCCATCGTGTAACTGTACATCGGGTTCCCTTTCCCTATGTGCATAACTTTACATTTCTCTACCTCAGTTAAGTGCTGCGCCTGCTCAGGACCTCGCCTCTGGGACCTCTCCCTCACTGAATCAGGTCTGGGCAGAAATATGCCTCCCTGAATACCACCCCTCTGTCTAGGATTACCTGATTTTCCAAACGGAAAATCCAGATCGATGGCCCTGCCCCCAGGCCCTCCCCCCTCGACCTTCATGAACAACGAGCGACATTGGACGGCATTCGCACATGCGCTGGTGTGACGCGATGATGTTCCGTGCATGTGCATGACATCACCGCGGTGTCATCCGCGCATGCATGAATGCCGTCCCGACGTTGCTCGTTGCCAGAAGCTTTTCAAAACCCGATCAAAGTGCCAGGTTTTGAAAAGCCGTCTGGATCCCCGGACATGTCCTCAATAGGAGGACATATCTGGGGAAAAACGGACATCGGGAAACCCTACTTCTGACTCAGCGCTGAACCAAACAGTGCAGGGCTTTCCCAAATGCACAGTGCCCTCTGCTGCCCAGTGGCAGAACAGCAGTTCTAGAGAGGGAAAATCCCTCAGTCAGCCACACTATCTCATAAATATGCAAGAAGTTGGGGGGTTTTTCCACTCATTTCCAAAAAGTCCTATTTAACCTTCTTTTGGAGACTCTGGGAAGGAGAGGCATCAACAGAGAAGGAAATTATTGTCATGGCAATCAATGAAGGACAGAGAAAGGAAGCCAAGTGACCCCAAGGAGCACATGAAGTGTTAGATTCACATTCAATTTTCCAGCTCAGCACACAAAGGCTGAAATTCTCCAGTTTCCAGGTAAGTCTGGGAATAAATGTATATGGTTAACATGTTTTTTTCTACAAAATTGAGCCTGTATAAATATTGAGTTATGTGACATACATATTTTATTCTTATCTAGCCATCCCCCCCCCCTCCTATGACAGCATTTCATAAAAACCAAAATGACAACAATCCTATCCAAGTGAGTCTCTCATGAAAATCTAATCTAATCTTCTATTTGTGTGTCGCTAATACCTATACAGGCTCAAGGCGACTGTAAAGAGAGGTAAGAGGGGAGAGAAAGAAGAGGGAGGGAGAGGAAGGGGAGAGCGGAGGAAGGGAAAGGGAGAGAAAAGAGGGTAAAGGAGATGAAGTATCGAACAGATGGGTTTTCAGTTTTCTTCGGAAGATGATGTGGCAAGGTTCAGTTCTGGTCTTTAGTGTCCAGAGGGCATTGTTATGAGCTGTATCTTTATTAGATTTTAATTTTTGAAATTGAAAAAAATATGCAGGACTTATCTTGTTTCATAATGTAAATGATTAGTGGAAGGACATTTTTTATAAAGGTCATCCAACTCAGAAAATGGACACTCATTTCTGCTGAGGTACGCCTTGTTCAAAATTACATGAAAAATGGACGTTCAAGTGCAGGAGGTGTCATTTTTTGCAAACTGAAACATCCGGATTTCCCCGGACATGCCCTCCTTTTGAGGACGTCCGCCGGTCGGGACGGCTTATTAAAACCTGACACTTGAGCGGATGTCTTCCTGTACGATGTCTGTAACAATCTTCCTATCAGTGATTACTCAAACAGCAGTCACACACTCTCAGTCACAGAGTCAGCAATAATATATGGTGCAGTTTAATAATAATTTTTATCAGAGGTCCTTACAAACAACATAGTTTGAAAGGGTTATTTCCTCATATTACCCCGTGGTACCTCCTCCTCCTCTTGTTCTTTTACTTTTTCTATTTACTTTTTTCTTTTTCTATTAATTATTCATGATTCTATGATAGAGTATACATAGCTTTCAGCCTTGCTATATATCCCCTCAACGCCAACGCGTTTCGGTCTCTTTTTCAAGGCGAAATGGGAAAACTGAAAACCAAGAATAAAAACAGTTGATGTAACCTAATTATACATAAACCTATAAAGTCTTTTATTTAAAAAGATTACAGAATTTTGATGGGATTAACACTACCCCCACCACTTCTAGAACAAAAATTCCTTACCTACTACATAGGGCACACCTAATACAGCTGACTGTTCTCAGTACAAAGGAAACCGCAGCCTCCTGACTCAGGACTTAAGTACTCCCACCCCTATGACATCACTTCCGGGTTCCTAACTCATTCAAACAACCCATAAAAGATTTAAAGGGGCCTCTAATAACAACATTTTTCATAGAATACTATGAATCAACTTGCGCTAACCAGTCAGAAGATTCATTAAGGGTTTTGGATCACATTATAGTAGGGTGGGAGGGAGGTAATACAGAACGTAGGTTAAACCTGTGTGAGCTTAAATGGATGTTTAAATTAGATTCCATGTCACCTTGAGGCCTTAATGAATCTTCTGACATATCTCTCTTCTCCTTTCTATCCTTCCCACTCCACGATCTGGCATCTCTCTCCTTCCTTTTCTTCCATCTCTCCCTCCACCTCCATGCTCTGACATTGCCTCCTTCCTTTCCCCCTTCCTTTTCCCTTGGTTTGACATACCTTCCTCCTTCCTTCCATGCCCTGGCATCCCTCCCTCTCTTCCCTCCATGCTCTGGCATCTCTTCCTCTCTCCCTCTCTTCCCTCCATGCCCTGGCATCTCTTCCTCCCTCTATTCCCTCCATGTCCTGGCATCTCTTCCTCCCTCCCTTCCTTTCCTGGCATCTCGTTTCATTCCTTCCCTCATCTTCCTTCTCCCTCCAATTGGGTGCAGCAATTCTCTCCCCCTCTGCTCCCTTTCCTCCTTCTGTCACTCAAGGCCTGGTGTCAAGAACTTCTTCAGGCAGCAGCAGCATTCATAATTCGCTGCTGATGCCAGCTTCGGGCCTTCTGTCGGGCCCTGCCTTCATGGAAACAGGAAGTAGGCAGGACCCAGCAGAGAGGAAGCCCTGAAGCCGGCAACAGCAGCAAATTGTAAATGCTGTTGTTGCCCGAAGAAGTTAATGGGGCACCCAGAGCAGACCGCTTTTCTCTTCCCCCCCACCCAGCACATCAATTGGCAACGCGGGCCGGGTTGAGCCCCCCCCCCTCCCCGACTCTCCTATATCTCCATCCCATTGCTAGACGACTGACCAACCAACAAACCTCCCTCCAGCAGTGTTGGCAGCCACAGCACTCTAAACAAGCTGCTTGCCTTCTCCTGCCGGCGATGCCCTCTGCCGTGTCACTGATGACATTATCAATGACACGGCTGAGGGAATCATTGGCAGGGGAAGGCCGCAAAGCAGCCTGCTTAGAGTGCTGTGGCTGCCGACGCTGCTGGAGGGAGGTTTGTTGGTCGTTCGTTCATCTTTCAATGGGAGGGAGAGATAGGAGAGTCAGCGGGGGGGGGGGGGGTTTGGCTCATGTTGCCAATCGATGCTGGGGGGAGGGCCCCATCGCTGTTTTAAAAAAAAACACATTTCAGTGGTTTGTTTGCCCTCCTTCAGCCGGCCCCCCTGACCATTTCGGGCCCCAGGCATGTGCCTACTGGGCCTACCCTTTAATCCAGCCCTGCTTCCATATGCACTGTCTTACATAGGCTTCACTGCCCACCTCACCTCCGTTTATCCCTCCCCCCAACCCATTTGCACAAATCCCACCTGAAGGCGCTCAGCTCAGCTAATGTTATTAACACACCAGATTGGTCCAGTGCTTCTCCTTAACTTTCTTTCTCATGGAATGCATCCACACCTGTCACTAATGAATTAATGTGCTGTCCCAAACCAGATACATTCATTTATGTATTGAATGTCCATTCATTTTACTTGCTTGACATAGAAGGATGCTGGAATTAATAGTTACACAATAAACTGTAATGCACACAATTGATTTTTAACTTATTACATGCAAGAGTGGTAATTATGGACAGTAAATCTAAGATGACAAATAGAGCCGTATGAAATGCTTTGGCGCAGTTGATCGAGATCTACAGAACTCCCATGGTGATGCAGTCAGCCCTAGCAAATACACAAATGGGTGCAGTTTGCCCCCCCTGCCCACTCCTCCCCCTGCCGCGCACGTGCCCCCTTCCCCGCTGACATTGAAGGATGGCACCGCAGCTTTCAAGAGACACGTGGTACCCATTCTCCAAATATATACCAGTTTATTAGCTGCCTGAAACTTCAGCACGGTGTTCGTAATTTGGAAATCACTGAAATCACAGCCAGCAATCCCGTCGATACAAGAAATAAAAAATATGCTGCAATTTTAGCAAGAATCAAAGGTATTGTGCAAGATTTTGAGAATCGGAATTTGGTTGACCATCTGAGAGGCATTGCATACAATTTTGAATTTTAGCTTGTTGTGACAGGCTTTCTGGTGTTTTCTTTGACTTTATTTAACAGTTATGGGGCTCATAATCGAAAGAGAAAAACGTCCAAAAACCGGCCTAAGTCAGCACTTGGACGAACATTGTCCAAATACGTCCAAGTGCCGATAATAAAAATGGGTTTTGGATGTATTTCTAAACGACCTAGGCCTTCATAGTGCCGCTGAACGACCAAAGCTAAATGGGGCGTTTCGGGAGGAGTGTCGAGGGCGGGACGTGGGCCGACTTAGACTTAGTCGTACAGCACAGGATCGACGGAGCTTGGACGTTGTGACTTAGACCATTTAAAACATGGTCTAAGTCACAAAAACCCACCTAAAGTCACCAGATAAGCACTGCAAACACATAATACAGACCCCCACACACTACTCCAGTGATCACTGACCCTCTCCCACCCCCATAAAAATATTAATACTACCTTTAAAATTCAGCCTCCAGAACATCATCACCTGGCAGCCTGGCATAGGAAAACCTAGTTGTGCTGCACAGAGGCGTCTTAAGCCATCTTGGGGGTGGGTTAGGGACCCATGGAGAGGAGGACCCATGCCCATAAGCCCCTGTAATCACTGCATTGATATTGAAACATGTGCACTCCCCTATACACCCCGAAAACCTTTTTTTACTGGCATATAAGTGGCTCCTGCAGCCATAAGGGCTATTGGGGTGTAGATAAGTGGGTCTAAGGGATTCTGGAGGTGGTTTGGGGGGCTCACCATGACCTATAAGGGAGCTTTATTGAGAAGACCCGGCACCCTTTTTGTGAAGTTCACAGCAGTGCCCTGTAAGGTACCCCACTATTTAGGTGCCATGTCTGGGTGTTCAGTCCATCACTTTGCAGACCCCTCCCACGTCCAACAGGGCATGTTCTAGGCGTTTTTGACTTGGACAAAAAGTTAGACGAAAATGTGGTATAAAGATGGATGATTTAGCGGCTTGGACGATCAGATCAGCAGGACGTAGAGTTAGATGATTTTCGAAACTGAAAAAAATTTAGACGTATTTTTGAAAATGTGTCCTAAGCTCTTTTTTACTTTGGACGACTTGCGACTTGGACGAAAATGGACTTAGATTTTACTTTCAATTATGCCCCTCCATGTTTTTACTGTTGGCTCCTTTTACAAAGCCGCGCTAGGGCCGTAACGCGCGGAATAGCGCATGCTAAATTGCCGCACGTGCTAGCCACTACCGCCTCCTTTTGAGCAGGTGGTAGATTTCCGGCTAGCGCGCGCTATAGCACGCGCTAATCCAGCGCGTGCATTAAAACCGCTAGCGCGGCTTTGTAAAAGGAGCCCTATATATTTTTGGACTTATGATTTTTTAGTGCGAGGCTCATTTTAATTTGTTTGCTTTTCTACTTGATTGTTTTGTGTTTACCATGTATTTTTTTTTACTTTTTGATAAAAAATAAAATTTCATTGTGGCCTTATTGTGAATGGGTCAAAAATTCTAACATTCGCAAAATGAGAGGTCAGTTCTGGGTCAGTAATGATTATGATATTAACACTGATAATTACAGATAATTAATTACAAGATCCTCCCTTCCCATTGAACTTCCCTTAAGGGCTCCTTTTATCAAGCTGCGTTAGCGTTTTTAGCGCCCCCAGCATTTTAGCGTGCGCTAAACCCCGCTACGCGGCTAGAACTTACGCCAGCTCAATGCTGGCATTAGGGTCTAGCGCACACGCTATTCCGCTCATTAAAGCGCTAATGCAGCTTTGTAAAAGGAGATCTAAATGCCTTACTATTCTATAAATTTTATGGATTTCTCCCATATCCTTCTGTCTCCAAGATGTCTGTAATGTCCTGTCTGTTTAGATTTATATTATTGGTTTGTAATTCTCCTGTTTATTTAATATTCTGTACACCGCTTAAAAGTACGATAAGCGGTATAACAAATTTTGAATAAACTATACCTGGGAAGTGGCGTCAGAGAGTGCGCCGAAGCCGAGTGGGCAGCAAGTTCGTGGCTGCTCACGCCGAAGTTAAAAAGGGACGGGGAAGGGGTGCGCATGCGTGGCGGAGAGGGTGGGGAAGAGGGCAGGAGAGGGGCGCCACTGCCCTGGGCTCTGCTCATCTTTGCTATGCCATTGGCCAAATATTTTTCAGACCTTCAATTCATCTATAACGATGTTTAATTTTCTTAAGGGGTTTTTCCTACTTGCAAAAGAGTGTCAGGTCAAAAGCGTGCCGGGACAAAGGCGCGAGCAGACAATTGAGCGCAGCGCGGAGGCGCAACGCCAAAGAAAATTACTGTTTTTAGGGCTCCGATGGGGGGGGGCGGATCGCGCCGCGTTGTGGGGGGTTTGGGGGGTTGTAACCCCCCACATTTTACTGAAAACTTCACTTTTTCCCTGTTTTAAGGGAAAAAGTTAAGTTTACAGTAAAATGTGGGGGGTTATAACCCCCCAAGCCCCCCCCCAACGCCGGCGCGATTTGTATTAAGTAAACTGGGGGTGCTCCCCAACAAAACCCCCCGTCGGAGCCCCTAAAAACAGTAATTTTCTTCGGCGCGCGCCTCCGTGTTGCGCTCAGTTGTCGGCGCGCGCCTTTGTCTTCCGTGTTGTTGTCTATGAACCTGCACAAGATGTAGAAAAAAAAAATGTATCTTACCTTTTGATAAGAAGTTAAAAATTTTGCATGTCAATAATGCGTGCTTAACATCTTATTCTGTTGGTTATATGGATTGGCGTGCTGACATTCT
This sequence comes from Geotrypetes seraphini, assembly GCF_902459505.1. Classification (NCBI taxonomy): domain Eukaryota; kingdom Metazoa; phylum Chordata; class Amphibia; order Gymnophiona; family Dermophiidae; genus Geotrypetes; species Geotrypetes seraphini. The sequence goes on from NC_047085.1 coordinate 20,071,413, forward strand.
CAAGCGTTCTATTCGTCCATCACTTAAACATCGACGCAAAGAGCGTTTAGTATAACATTTTAGAACCGAGACTTTGTAGCTCGCTGGATCGCTGCTTTTTTGTTTGAAACGTTCAATAAAGTTTATTGTATCCACAAACACGATGACATCAGTTACTTATGGAAAAGAGTCGGTGTGCATAAAAAAACGCCATGGTGCCATTTCAAAGTTTTACTGCAGTGGCTAGAGCCACAGCCTTGGCACCCTGAGGCTGTGGGTTCAAATCCCGCACTGCTCCTTGTGACCCTGGGCAAGTCACTTCATCCCCATTGCCCCAGGTACATTAGATAGACCAGGAACAATGCTTGCGTACCTGAATAATTTGTAATCCGCACAGAATTGTAGGATATGCAGAATATAAATTATTTAAATAAAATATTTTAAATAACACCGATGCAGAAAGTGGGAAGTAGAATCTCCTTGCTATTGGGTTAGTATTATTTAGGGTTCTTAATTTATATTACCGTATTTTCACATAGATAACGCGCACCCGTGTAAAACGCGCACACGGGTATAGCGCGCGAAAAACACAAATTTATGTACAGAATTTTTTATATACCGCGCACACCCGTATACCGCGCATGCTGCCCGACTCTCCTTTCGCCCGCCCCGACTCTCCTCTGGAGACCCTGACTCTCTTTTCGCCCGCCCCGACTCTCCTTTCCCTCTTGAAGTCCTGTCCCTACCCTGAAAGCCTGATGCCCCCCCTGACGTCTGATTCCCCCCCCCCCCCCGCAGGACCGCTCGCACCCCCACCCCAAAGGACCACTCGCACGCACCCCCACCCCCACCCTGAAGGACCACTCGCACCCCCATCCCGAAGGAGCGCTCGCACTCCCACCCCAAAGGACCGCTCGCACCCCCACCCGAAGGACCGCTCGCACCCCCACAGCCTCCCCCCCCATGGAGAAGCTGTCTACCTTGTTTCCAGATGCCAGCGAGCCCAGCTGTTTCCTCTGCCGGCGGTCCCGCCCCTTCTCTGAGCCCTGCTGCGCTGCTTTTTCTTCCGGCGGTCCCGCCCTTTCTCTGACGTCAGAGAAAGGGCGGGACCGCATGAAGAGGAAGCAGCGCAGCACAGGGCTCTGAGAAGGGGCAGGACCGCCGGCAGAGGAAGCAGCTGGGCTGGCATCCGGAAACAAGGTAGACAGCTTCTCCATGGGGGAGGGGGGGAGGCTGTGGGGGTGCGAGCGATCCTTCGGGTGGGGGTGCGAGCGGTCCTTCGGGGTGATGAATCGGGCGTGGGGGGGGGAGAAACTATGTAAAAAAAATTTTGTACAACGCGTTCACGCGTATAACCCGCAAGGGTATGCACGGTATGTAAAAACCACATATAACGCGCGCGTTATATGCGAGAAAATACGGTAATAGGTTTATTCCTAAAGTTAATCTTAAGAGTGCTGCCGGGTCCCCATTTGCCACCCCTGTACTCCTAATTTTAGAATGACAGTTCAGTTGGGATAAAAGACAACGCAAAGCAATAGTAATATTGGCCACTTGGCTCCTGAAGAATAATAAATATTAATAATAATAACTTTATTTTTGTATACCGCAGTACCATGGCAGTTCAGAGCGGTTTACAGGGGAAGAGACTGTACATTTACAGCGTTGATACAAATAAGGCATTCCATTTAGCATAGCGTTTCGTTCAATTTAGACATTCAGATTGAGATTAATTTAGCAAGTCGGGAGAAGTCAGGCAGGGTGGTTAGAGAAATTTATCAAAGAGATAGGTTTCGATTGATTTCCTGAAGGTTTGGTAGGAGGGTGAGTTAGAGATGAGAGTGGTAAGACATTTATTCCATTTGCCTGCTTGGAATGCTAGAGATCTATCCAGGAATCTCTTGTAGATACAACCCTTTGGGGACGGGAAGGCAAACAGGTAGGCGCTACGTGTGCGAGTGGGGCCTGGAAGTTCAAAGTGTTCCGACAGGTAGATTGGGGAGGAGCTTGTTAGGGTTTTGAAGCAGAGGCACGCAAATTTGAAAATGGTCCTTGCCTCTATTGGCAGCCAGTGCAGTTTTTTTGTAATACGGGCTAACATGGTCTGATTTTTTTGAGATTGTAAATGAGGCGAACGGCTGCATTCTGCACGATTCTCAAGCGTTTGATGGTTTTCTTAAAGGATCCCAGGTATATAATGTTGCGGTAGTCTAAGATGCTTAGGATTAGTGATTGGACCAGCAGAAGTGGTTTCATGAAACGGAGAAGCTCTGTAGAGCACATTGTGGTCTGCCTTTACCTTAAGTTTTGAGTACAGTGAGGTTTGTACACAACACAGCATGCTTCAGCTAAGTAGACTGATTAAATCCTTATTAAATGTTAAAGTCAGTTCTATGGTTAATAAGTATAGTAATTTTGAAAAATTATATTGGCATTTTAAAGGTGTCTATTTAATAAGGAGGCTTTTATGACCAATGATAGCTCCAAAGTAGGGTATTGGGTAAGAATCATTTCTAAATCCTATATCCTGGAGCACTTGTGTGTGTGTGTGTGTGTGTGTGGGGGGGGGGGGGGGGTTCTCCTTTCAAAAGGGTGATCAATCAATGATCTGAAACAAAGTCAAAACATAGAATTTTGTTTCTGCAAATTGGAACTTAACAAAATAAGATGACATTCTTTTCAATAATGCCCAGAATTTAGGAAGTTGGCTGCTTGGGCTGAGAACTTCTACAGCATCCCCTCGTAATACAGGCTAGAAAGTACTGTTTTTTATACATCTTTGGGTGGTGGAAGGGGGCTGATGACCACTGGGGGGTGAAGGGGGGTTATGCTTTAATCCCACAAGTTATCATCCGGTCAGTTTGGGCACCTTTTTAGCATTTTAGATGTAGGTCTAGCTCCAAACATCTAAAAAAAAAGCCCACGTCTCCCCACTCCTGTCCAAACTTCACTGGCTCCCAGTTCACTCCAGAGTCCTCTTTAAATGTGCCTGTTTAGCTTTCAAGATCCTACATGGCATCCTCCCTCCCGTTATCCTACTCTTCTAGAACTCCTCTAACCTTAATTCCACTAGATCCTCCCCAAAACTGAAACTATCATTCCCCTCTGCAAAAGGTATATCCCGCGTAGGAAAACTAGGAACATCCCTCCCCTTTAGAACCACAGAACTCTGGAACAACCTCACATCCCCGCTCAGAATTTCAAGCTCCCTCCAATCCTTCCGCAAACCCCTGAAAACTTGGCTCTTTTCTAAAATCTAACACCTCCTGCTCTTTGGTACCCTGTCCCTCTTTTTCTTCCTAGCTCCTTTCCTATAACCCTTCATTGTAGCTCCTTTTCAATCTAACCCTGTAAACCGTGCCGAGCTCTACGCTTGTGGAGATGGTGCGGTATACAAACCTAAGGTTTAGTTTAGGATGTTTTGTTAAAGGTTTGATTATGCCTGACGAGCGTCCAAGTCCTAAGTCCACCCAAAACACGCCCCCTTAAGATTTGGATGCACTGGAGACAAAACAACCAGAACGACATCTAGAAAGTCTTTTTTTGAGAATGCCCACTGGGACGTTTTGACCACTAAGACGTCCAAGTGAAGGCTTATGCCGTCTTTTGGATGTCTATCTTTTTTTGAAAATGAGCCCCATAGGGTATAAGTGGAGCTGGAACACGTGGAGGGGCATTTTTGATATGACATCCAAATCCACATTTGGACATTTTGCAGAACACACACAGAACCCCAGCAGCAAACATGACCATTTTCGAAACAGAAGCGTGTCTTATCTTTTTGTTTTGAAAATGACCATTCCTTAGATGTGCATTTATCTTTTATAACCATTTTCCAAAACAAAATGTCCAAATGAAATATATGCACAAAACAAACCATTGGCCACACAGACATCCCAGTGGGGCTCCTTAAGGGGGGCACTGCCCTAAACTTCATATAAAAAGGTCCAGGTACACATTTTACCAGAACCCCCTTATATGGTGAACCCTCAAAACCTACTGGATCACACCAATGGCCCTTATGCCTGCTGGTGTCACCAATATATAGGCATAGTGGGATATGGATGAGTTTTAGAAGGGTCACAAATTCACCATAAGCGTGGTAGTTAGAGTGGGATATGGACCTGGGTCCCCATTGCTATGGTTGACTATGCCACCCACTAGGGCAACCTGAGGAGCCAGCTTGAGGATCTATTAGGACTGGCCATAACATCTGAAGCTATCATATAGGCAAGTATGTACTGTGTCATTCACTTTTTGGGGGAGTGGGAGGGTGTCGGTGACCATTGGAAGAGGAGCCCATGCTTTCATCCCTCCAGTGGTCAGCTGGTCATTTTGGGTATCTTTTTGGCACTTATTCGCTGTTAAACAGGTCTAGCCCCAGACAACTAAACTGTGCCCTGGCCATTTTCTAAAATATTTAATTATTTCAGAAAAATGTCCAAATCACAAGCCATCCCAAACCCTGCCTATAGCACACATCCCTTGAGATTTAGATGCACCGCAGACAAGCGCCATCGAGATCCATCTAGAAAATAGCAAATCAGAAGGGTTTGGTGCCACATTTTCTTTTTTTGAAACAGCTTCATAGACAGATAAGCAGATAAGAGAGTAAGAGGAGTTAGAAAATAGATTGCACTTGAAATCAGGAAACATGTGCGGTCAGTGTTAATTCTTGTGTGTTAGTTCTTGTGTGTGTATATGTGTGTTAACTCGTGTTTGTGTGTGTGTTAGTTTCTCTGTGTGGGTGGGTGTTAGTTCGTGTGTATATGTGTGTGTTAGTTTGTGTGTGTGTTAGCTCTTGTGTGTATGTGTGTGTGTTAGTTTCTTTGTGTGTGTGTGTGTTAGTTAGCTCTTGTGTATATGTGTGTGTTAGTTTCTTTATAGAAACATAGAAATAGACGGCAGATAAAGGCCACGGCCCATCTAGTCTGCCCACCCTAATGACCCTCCCCTACCTTTCTCTGTGTCTGTCTCATTTGGCCTTAAAATCAGGCACGCTGCTGGCCTCAATAGCCTGAAGTGGAAGACTATTCCAGCGATCAACCACCCTTTCAGTGAAAAATAATTTCCTGGTGTCCCTGTGCAGTTTCCCGCCCCTGATTTTCCACGGATGCCCCCTTGTTGCCGCGGGACCCTTGAAAAAGAAGATATCTTCTTCCGCCTTGATGCGGCCCGTGAGATACTTGAATGTCTCAATCATGTCTCCCCTCTCTCTGCGTTCCTCGAGTGAGTACAGCTGCAACTTATCCAGCCATTCCTCATACGGGAGATCCTTGAGTCCCGAGACCATCCGGGTGGCCATTCTCTGGACTGACTCCAGTCTCAGCACATCCTTACGGTAATGCGGCCTCCAGAATTGCACACAGTATTCCAGGTGGGGCCTCACCATGGATCTATACAATGGCATAATGACTTCAGGCTTACGGCTGACGAAACTCCTGCGTATGCAACCTATGATTTGCCTTGCCTTGGATGAAGCTTGCTCCACTTGATTGGCAGTCTTCATGTTCTCACTGACGATCACCCCTAAGTCTCGTTCTGCTTCAGTTTTTGTTAGGATCTCGCCATTAAGGGTGTAAGTCTTGCATGGATTTTGGCTGCCCAGGTGCAAGACTTTGCATATTTTGGCATTGAAGCCGAGTTGCCAGGACCTAGACCAGTGCTCCAGTAGGAGTAGGTCGTGCATCATGTTGTCGGACATTGAATTTATGTCTGTTGTGCTTTTGCCCACTACATTGCTTAGTTTGGCGTCATCGGCGAATAATGTTATTTTAACCTCGCAGCCCTTCTGCCAAGTCTCTTATAAAGATGTTGAATAGGATCGGGCCCAGGACCGAGCCCTGCGGCACTCCACTGATTACCTCCGTCGTTTCGGAGGGGGTACCGTTCACCACTACCCTCTGAAGCCTACCTCCAAGCCAGTTCCCAACCCATTTCGTCAATGTGTCGCCCAATCCTATAGAACTCATCTTGCTCAGCAACCTGCGGTGTGGTACGCTATCGAATGCTTTGCTGAAGTCCAGGTATACGATGTCCAGGGACTCCCCGACATCCAGCTTCCTCGTCACCCAGTCAAAGAAGCCGATCAGGTGTGTGTGTGTGTGTGTGTGTTAGCTCTTGTGTGTGTGTGTGTTTGTCTTAGTCCGTGTGTGTGTGTTAGCTCGTGTGTATATGTGTTTGTTCGTGTGTGTGTGTGACTAGCGATCTCTTTCTCAACCCTGCCAGCTGCAAATTCTCCACCTGACCCTCCTATTCTGCAGAAGACATCTTAATCTTCTTCTTCATGATATTCCTTCTTTTTTTTTGGGGGGGGGGAATTGCTTGGATAAGGAATTGGTTGCCACCTCTGAAACCAGTACAACATCTTCACAGATACCTGTTTCTCAGTCCATCTGTAAGAATGTTTGTGCATTTCAGGACGGTACTAGGTATATGCCTGTTTTTGATGAATGCATAAAGCTGTCAGTTTTCTATTGCTCTGCTAAATTATTTACACATTCCAACACCTGACAAGCTAATTATATGTGTTAGGATTTTTTTTTTCCCACCTGTTAAAATGATAAATCGCTGAAATTGAACAGAACATGAAAAAACAGAAATCTACAATCAGCTTAATAGGTATATAAAAAACATTGTGAGGTTAACTCATACTATAAGAGACCAACAACGAATGAGATATCTGAAGGGGTAATGAAGTCCTGGAATGGATATAGGTCACAGAAACAAATAGCATATGTTGCCAGTCGGCTGCGTTCAGCAACTCTGATCCGGCTCCTCCACCGAGCTCTTCGGGCTCCCACAGGCTGCAATCGGCAGCGATTTGAGATCGGGGCCGGCTCCTCCACAGAGCCTCCACTGAAACTGCCCCCCCCCCCTTCCAGCCGGGCATGCGAGCTAGCTCCGCCCCGCCCCCTCCCCCAGTCAGCGAAACCTTTATGTTCCAAGCAAACAGACAGCAATCCTGGCTGGGAAACCACATCAATAAAGCCAGGCAAACCTACAACACATTCCGAAAATCAATTAAAACCGCTCTATTTGACAAATTCCTTGCCTAATCAGATGACCTCTCTCAGGTATTCTTTCCCCTTATAGCCCCAATTTATTATGTAACATCCTTCTTGCATTTTGTAATTCGCTGATTGTCCAGCCTTCTTTCTATGTGAACCGCCTAGAAGTCAGTTTGACTATGGCGGTATAGAAAAATAAAGTTATTATTATGATGATGATAAATGGGATGGAACTCCTCTCGTACAAGGAAAGACTAAAAAGGTTAGGGCTCTTCAGCTTGGAAAAGAGGCAGCTGAGAGGAGATAGGATTGAAGTCTACAAAATCCTGAGTGGAGTAGAACGGGTACAAGTGGATCGATTTTTCACTCCGTCAAAAATTACAAAGACTAGGGGACACTCGATGAAGTTACAGGAAAATACTTTTAAAACCAATAGGAGGAAATTTTTTCACTCGGAGAATAGTTACACTCTGGAACACATTGCCAGAGGTTGTGGTAAGAGCAGATAGTGTAACTGGTTTTAAGAAAGGTTTGGACAATTTTCTGGAGGAAAAGTCCATAGTCTGTTATTGAGGAAGACATGGGGCAAGCCACTGGATTGGTACTATGGAATGTTGCTACTCTTTGGGGTTCCAGAATCTTCATACTCTGAGATTCTGGAATGTTGCTACTCTTTGGGTTTTTGCCAGGTACAAGTGATCTGGATTGGCCACCGTAAGAGCGGGCTACTGGGCTTAATGGTCCATTGGTCTGACCCAGTAAGGCTATTCTTATATTCTTATGCTTTCAACCCATTGTATCATTCCTTCTACCAGAATCTCCCCAACCCTGAGATATTCTCTCTGTCTATCCAAATTAGATTGTAAGCTCTTCAGAGCAGGGACCGTCTATTGAATGCTAAATGCACTGTGCTGTGAACGCCTTTCAGCGCTATAGAAATGATAAACAGTAGTAGTAGTAGCTACTTTGATTAGGGGAAAGGATGGTTAAGGTCATTCAGAAGAAGGACAAAAAACAAATCCTTACGCCATGATTGGGTCTTCTGTAGGCTTTGACGTAGCTATAACCATTTCACCTCTGGAATTAAGAAGAGGGGAGTTCCTGAAAACCAATTACATCACCAATTATTCAATAGCTGTGGTGTGTCGGTCTGATCAATGAGGCTCCATAAGGGTTACTCCAGTCCTCCTGGCTGGGATTTGTTTTTGCTAGGTGACACGGAAGGACAATTGATTGAAGGTCTGTGGATTTTGTGGCCTTGCGTCGGATCAGCTGCCTGATAAAAATAGTATGAACTAGGATGATCTCATACTAATGTGTTCTTCCCAGTCAAAGGCTTTAACGAGATATTCATGACGTGATGCTTCAGGTCTTGTTTTCTTTCTAACAGAGAGTCTGATGATTTAGAAATGACAAAAAAAAAAAAATATAGAGAAGTTCTTCCGAGTGCAGATTTGAGTCGCATCAATTTTTCAGTGGACGTGTAGCCTGCAAGAGTTAAATTTATACTGCAAAACAGGAGGCATCTTGATCTCATGTATAACCTCAGCTTTTTGTAATGTTAATTTTATGCTATGTATGTTTTTTATGGAAACCGTTTAGATAAAGTATGGATGGTATATAAATTTAAAAAATAAATCCTGTATTATCCTGTATTAACAAGTTAAGGGAAATGGATTGTGACTTTTATGCAGTGGCGTCGTAAGGGCGCTGGCACCTCTCCACCACGCCACACCGTACCACCCTCACGCCATCCCTCCCCCTCCCCACTCCGTACTTCCGTATTATCTTCTCTAGCGTAAGCAACTCCTGCCTGTTGCTCGCGTCAGCCTGGTTCCTTTCTGAATCACTTCCAGGTCACATTGCCAGGAAGTGACGTCAGAGGGAATCCAACGCTGGCGTGAGGAGCATGCCTGCAGAAGCCACTCGTGCTGGTGAAGATTAAGAGGTACGGGGAAAGAGAGAACACAAGTGTGGAATGGCGGAGTAGGAAAGAACGGAGGGGCGCGGAAGCAGTGGGGGTACAGAGTGGAGAGTGCGGGGGGTGCAGGAAGGGTGCCACCACCCCGAACACCTACCTTTACTACGTCACTGATTGTGTGCCACCTTTTTGTAGTTTTATTGTTTGGTGAAAGCTTCTTATCGTTACTAATAACTGGGGAGTAATCAACTGGTTAGACTTTTTCAAAGCAAATGTGCTCGTGGTTGAGAACTTCTACTCAAAGGTATTAATGTAGAACAAAATCTATTCCAGAAAAAGGAAAATGGTAAAACCAGAGGGTATAATTTGAGGTTGAGGGGTGGTAGATTCAAGAGCAATGTTAGGAAATTCTTCTTTACAGAGAGGGTAGTTGATGCATGGAATGTGCTCCCAAGGGAGGTGGTGGAGAAGAAAACGGTGACAGCGTTCAAACAAGCATGGGATGAACACAGAGCATCTACAATCAGAAAATAATGGGTATACACTGAAGGAACTAAGGCCAGTACTTGGCAGGCTTGCACGGTCTGTGTCCCGTCCATATATGGACATTCAGTTGAGGACGGGCTGGGGAGGGTTTCGGTGGCTGGGATGGTTAAGATGGTTTGGAGTAAGCTTTGATGGAGACTCCAGTAGATAGAACTCAAGCAGACTACTGGGCAGGGCTCTGGGTTTCTGGCCCAGAAATATCTAAGAAAAAGGACCATTTAAACTAAATGATTAATTTATGGAGCAGGGATTGGATGGACTACTCGGGTCTTTATCTGCTGTGATTTACTATGTTACTCATGGAGAATATTATGGTACAGACAATGAGGCAGCTGAGTCCATTCCAAGTCTGTTGTGGATCCGAGTTGACGCATGAAAAATTGGGTAAGTAATTAATTAGTCCTTATGAACCACCCCGAACACGTAGATCATCTGATCTCAGCTGATTAACCATTCCTTCATTAAGAATAATTAGTGCCAAAGCTCAGGACATCTTTTCTGTTGTTGCACCGCAATATTGGAATTCGCTTCCCACCAAGCTGAGAATAGAAAAAAATCTTGATGATTTTAAGGGTTTACTTAAAAGTCATTTGTTTTAAGGAAGCATTTACATGCACTACAACCAGCGGCAGCAAGAGGCTACTTGCCTCCATGCAAGGAGCACACCTCAAGCAGATGGTATTGGAACCCACCAGGGACCAGGCAATCCTGGACCTGTTGCTCATCAATGGAGTCAGTGTCACAGAGGTATCGGTGGGAGACACCTTGGCATCCAGCGACCACAACATGGTTTGGTTCCACCTCAAGAAAAGATCCACTAGGCCAAACACATCGACTAAGGTCCTAAATTTTAAAGGAACTAACTTTCAGGGCATGGGGGACTACGTCTACAAAGTGCTGCAAAACCAAAGCACAACAGACAATATAGAGGAACTATGGTCGACTCTAAAATCTACCCTGCAAGGAGCAACCAACATACACATCAAAACCGAGAGCAAACGACGCAGAAAAAATAGACCACAATGGTTCTCTGCGGAGATCTCAGAACTAGAAAGGCAAAAGAAAAAAGCTTTCGTAACCTACAAACAATCACAACGACCGGAAGCTAAAGAAACCTATCTGGCCAAATCCAGAAAAGTTAAAATGACAGTCAGAGAGGCCAAACTCCAGATGGAAGAAAACACAGCTAGGCAGGTAAAGAAAAAGGAGAAATCCTTTTTTAAATATGTTAGCGATAGGAAGAAGAACACAAGCGGTATTGGGTGCCTAAAGAAATCTGACGGCAACTTCACAGACTTCACAGCAGAAATACTCAAGAACTACTTCTGTTCAGTCTTCACCTGCGAAGCACCAGGATCCGGTCCTCAGCTACAGACAAAGGGGAATTTGGAGGACCCATTCCGGGACATGGAATTTACTGCGAGCGAGGTCCACCAAGAATTATCAAAATTAAAAGTAAACAAAGCTATGGGCCAGGACGATCTACACCCTAGAGTACTTCGAGAACCGAGGGATGTCCTGGCAGAGCCGTTAGCTGTGCTCTTCAATCTTTCCCTAAGTGAGGGAAAAGTTCCCCTGGACTGGAAAACTGCCAATGTTATCCCGCTCCACAAAAAGGGATGCAGGTCAGAGACTGAAAATTATAGACCGGTGAGTCTCACATCGATAGTGAGTAAACTCATGGAGAAGTTGATCAAGAACAGATTGGACACATTTCTGGATGATGAAAGATTAAGGTATCCCCACCAGCATGGCTTTACAAAGGGAAGGTCTTGTCAATCCAACCTGATAAGCTTCTTTGATTAGGTAATGAAAAAACTGGATGAGGGTGAGTCCCTGGATATCGTGTATTTAGACTTTAGCAAGGCTTTTGATAGTGTTCCACACCGTAGGTTATTGAACAAGATGAACTCGTTAGGACTAGGAAAAACACTGACGGCATGGGTACAAGACTGGCTTAGCGGCAGACTTCAAAGAGTAATGGTGAACGGTATCCCCTCAAAAACATCAAAAGTGACCAGCGGAGTGCCACAGGGTTCGGTATTGGACCCTATGCTATTTAATATCTTTATTAGGGATCTAACTCAGGGACTTCGAGGCAAAATTACATTATTTGCTGATGATGCTAAACTATGCAACATTGTGGGCAGAGCAACAGAACCTGATAGCGCAACCGGGCCCATCAGGACCTACTTTTGTTGGAACAATGGTCCAGTACTTGGCAACTAAACTTTAATGCCAAAAAATGTAAAGTAATGCACCTTGGGAGGGGAAACCAATGCAGAACATACACCTTGAACGGTGAAAACATAGCAAGAACCACTGCAGAAAGGGACTTGGGAGTTCTCATCTGAGAAGATATGAAAGCTGCCAATCAGGTGGAGAAAGCTTCAGCAAAGGCAAGACAAATGCTGGGTTGCATCAGGAGCTTTATCAACCGAAAGCCTGAAGTCATACTACCGTTATACAGATCCATGGTGAGACCTCACCTGGAGTACTGTGTCCAGTTTTGGAGGCCACATTAACAAAAGGATGTGAAGAGAATGGAGTCGATCCAGAGAATGGCCACTAGGTTGATCTCAGGACTTAAAGACATCATATATGAAGAATGTCTGACCAGACTTTGCCTATATTCTCTCGAGGAGCGCAGAGAAAGAGGGACATGATAGAAACATTCAAATACATCACGAATCGCATTGAAGTGGAGGAAGAATTATTTTTTCTTACGGGTCCCACGGCAACAAGAGGGCATCCGCTAAAACTTAAGGGGGGAAGATTTCATGGTGACACCAGGAAATACTTCTTCACCGAACGGGTGATTGATCGATGGAATAAACTTCCACGCCAGCTGGTCGAGGCTAGTAGCGTGCTCGACTTCAAAAGTCGATGGGACAAACAGGTGGGGGTGCTACAGAGTTATGCATAAAAGATGGGTACACCAGGGAGGGAGGGTTCTTGAGTGGGCAGACTTGTTGGGCCGCCGGCCCTCTTCTGCCGTCATACTCTATGTTTCTATGTTTCTCTATGCAACCTTATTATGGTCCATTTCTTGGTTCCTGAGCTTCTTGTTCAATTACAGTTATAGAGAAACTGGGTCAAATCGTGATTACACCAATTATAAAAAATACTAAAGAATCAGCTAATATTGCATCTAACTTTAGACCCATTGCTAGTATTCCGCTGGCTACCAAGTTACTGGAAGGGTTGGTTAACACTGAACTAGTTACATATCTAGACAAGTTTAGCATTTTGCATGATAATCAATGTGGTTTTCGGTCAGGCTTTAGTACCGAAACAATCATGGCCTCTTTGTTAGATTATCTGCACTCACTATTTAGTCAAGGTAGAAAGCCCTAATTTTTCAGCTAGATCTGACCAGCGCCTTCGATCTAGTAGACCATGCCATTCTTTTAGATTGTTTGGAATCCATTGGAGTTGCGGGAAATGTTTTGAATTGGTTTCATGGATTCCAGGGTACAAGATCGTACCAGGTGTTTAAGGACGATACTTTGTCCTATCGTTGGAAAAATTCCTGTGGGGTTCCGCAGGGTTCGCCATTGTCCCCCACCCTGTTTAACATTTACCTTACCTCTCTGGGAAATCTGCTGCAAAGTCTAAAGCTAAAGTTCTACATTTATGCGGATGACATTACTATAGTTATCCCGTTAATCTGTCTGTCACCTGAGTTTATAAATTCGTTAGTGACCATTTTAGTCAGATCGAACTCTGGATGACTGCTTTTAAATTGAAACTAAATGCGGAAAAAACTAAATTCTTTCTAGCAACTCCCAACGATAAGATCAAAGAAATAATGATTCATGTGAATGGTTTGGACTATAATATAGAACAATCCATACAAATACTGGGTGTGGCTCTGGACAAACATCTCACATTGGAACAACATACTGATTTATTGTTTACGAAATGTATTTCGGTGCTTTGGAAGCTTCGCACCGTTAAGAAATATTTTGATGAAACTTCTTTTGGTTTATTGGTACAATCTTCAATCTTAAGTATTCTTGATTACTGCAATATTATATATTTAGGTGCTTACAAGAAAATTCTTTAAAAAATTGAGGGTGATTCAGAATACGGCTGTTCGCCTCATTTTTGGTGTAAAAAAAAAAAAAGGGAGCATATCACTCCTTTTTATTGGAAACTTCATTGGTTACCGATAGAGTCTAGAATTTTGTTTAAATTCTCTTGTATTTTTTATTCGGTATGTCACCTCGGTATCTTGTTCCTCACTTTTCTTTGAATCACTCTAACAAGAACACACAGGGGTAAATTCTCTATAATACGTCTAAACTTAGATGTGCTGTAGACGTCCAGAGTAATTGAATAATTACGGCGTTAAGGGTCTTAATAAGCGTTAATTGGGATTTAGACGCAGCTAGACGGCAGATAGACGTCCAAAAAAGATAGACGTAAGATAGACGTCTACGGAAGGCATAGGCGCGTCTATATATGTAGACGTGGGCGTGACATGGGCGTGGTGATGGGCAGGCACTACTTAAACGCTACTTAGGCAGGAAACCGCGTCTAAATATCGTCTATATTGTAGGCGTAAGAAATGCTGGTCTAACGTGGATTTTGCTTCATTTCAATGCGGTTTCACCTGTTTACATATCCCCCTATAAAATTTTGTCGTTACAAGAAGTTCTTTGAGAGAACTCTCTCATTTCAGGCCGCTAAATTGAATGTATGGCTTGGAATAATTATGTTAGAGGCTTCTTCCTATTTAGATTTCAAAAAATTGTTAAAGACACAGCTATTTGAAAGGTTGGTATCTTAATGCATCCTGTTTTAACTTTAATAAGTTTTTTTTAATTTTAACCTGATGTATTTTTATCTGCTTATATTTTTTATCTGCATTGTATGCATTAGCGCTACTTTTTGTGAACCGCCTTGAACTTTCCCGGTATGGCGGTATACAAGAATAAATTATTATTATTATAGACTTGATCTTCTTATATGTACATGCTTGCCCATTTGTTATGGTCTGTATATTTCTTGCGACCACAATTGTAATTGTTATTCAAGCTATGTATTTGGCACGAGTATTACAACTGATAATTATTTGTTAAAAAAAAAAAATAAAAAAAGAAGAAAAAAATAAGTGTGTTTCACTATCACACTTTCATTGGTGAGAGACAGGTAAGCTCCGTCAGGCTTCAGGGCCCACCCGGGCCCACCCCCCCCTGCCCGTTCCTAGCGATTGAAAACACAATATTGAAGCATCATCCTTCATTGGCAGTAAAGCGAATGGAAGACTCCAGCTCAGCTTAGAGAAAATAGTACTGACAATTAGTCCTTTAAATCTCAGTAGAGATTGTATGGCACATACACACACACACAAAAGCAAACTGAAAACAAGATAAAGCATGTCCGGGTCTAAGTTAGGCTGACTGCCTTCTCTTCTCCAAACCACTATAAATCAGCATCGTTCACCTCTTTCTAGTGAAACAGCAGTGACTTTGGTACATTTATCATGGTTTAAGAACGTTTGACATGTTGTTCTTTCCCGAATTTTGTTTTTTTTTAAAAAGCCCTTGTCTGGGGGTATCCTAGTAGCAGCACAGAAAGGAGACGAAAGCAACTGTGTCGGTTTCCAAAGCAAGTGGTGTGTGTGAACTTAAGAGAGAAATGGATATTACAGAAAAGCCAAGAAGCAGAAGTAAAAAAAATGATCCAGGGAGGTTTTCATGCAGCTGGTGACCTTAATTACTCCAGATACTCACATCATCTGTCACCGCTGGTACCTGGAAATCAGGGTCAAGGTAGCTTGCAGAACTGTCATCTCTAAAATGTCATTTTCCCATTAAAAAAGTTATTTTTTTCTCAATTGTGCAGAGTGACTGTGATAGATGCAGTATTATAGAATAGAATTATGTGTATTAATTGTAAGGAAATGAATTTTCCACAAATGATGTGGACGTCAGATATATATGTTCTAAAGATGTTAGGTTTAGAAATACTTTTACAATACAACCTTCTCCCCCTTTCACTACCATATGTTCTCAAATAAATACCCATCCAAGTAAAACAAAAAAAGGGGAAAAAGGTTGACTCGAATATAAACCAAACCCACATCTGTCTTGCAAAGTTACTGTATATACTAGAATATAAACTGGGATTTATGGGCCAAAAAATTGGCCCAGAATTTTTTAGGCCGCCGCTAGGCTCTGCCCCCATCCTCCTCCTCGTCCTATCATACCACTGCTGATCCCTGGTGGAGGTGCAGCGGGCAGGAGCAAGCTTTCCGAGCTCCTGCCCCGCTGCTAACCGGCTGCGCGGATCCAGTTTCTTCAGATGAGCGACACGAGCAGCAGCGCAATTTGGCGCTGCTTCTAGGCGCTGAGCGGCTTCCTTACTAGCTCCTGGGAATTCTCGCCGCTCAGCTGAAGAAACTGGATCCGCGCAGCCGGTTAGCAGCGGGCCTGACAGGGGAGGAAGGAAGGGTGCTGGGTGCAGAGCCTGGCAGGGCAGGACACTTGAATATTAAGCCGCCCGACTTATATTCGAATCAACCATTTTTTTCCCCCCCTCCTTTTTGGGGGGAAAAGGGGGTCTCGACTTATATTCGGATCGACTTATATTCAAAGTGAGTGGCCTAGTGGTAGAGCTGCTGTCACAGCACCCTGAGTTCAATCCCAGCCTGTTCCTTGTGACTCTGGGCAAGTCACTTAATCTCTCTATTGCCCCAGGTACTGCAGTTATTATGTGAGCCTGCAGAGACAGATAGGGAAAATACTTAAGGTTACCTGTTTGCTAATGTATTGTAACCCCTTTGGATGCATCGCTTCATGAAGATGTGGTAAATAAACATAGCAACCACTGTGGGAACTCACGTCAGCCATTTTGAGTAGTGAGACTGTATGGGGCCGGAGGCATAGGAGGATCGCTCTTGCCCTGGCTCATCAATGCACCAGCAGGGCTTAAGGTAGGCCCGAGGATAGGCCTGCAATGGGTCTGACAGGGGGAAGACTCAAATATAAACTGAGACTCCCATTTTTGGGCCACTTTTTTGGCTCAAGAAAGGAACAAAGATGATACTCTTTGCAGTACACTTTAGCAAATAAAGAAACATTTAGGGGGAGTAGCAACATGGAGGAAACACAAAAGGGTGAACTGGCAAATAATACAAAGAAAGATGAGTAAATGACAATACAGCAATAATTGTAGTGTTTGTGGCTGGGCCCGGCTCTTGGCAAATGAAAGACCCAGCTCAGACCGCAGGCAAAATTTTGGACACCTTTGATTTGATTGGTGAAAAGAAAAACACAGAATTTTTCTGGATTCAGTTCAAAATAAGGTTTATACTTAATTTGTCCACAAGAAAAAAAATCATCAGACTTAAATCCAGTGATAATTTCCATTCAGTTCAGTCTTCACTGCTACCTGGGTAAAGCATTCATTCTCATTATTGTATTTCCGGCGATCGCTTCCCCTCCCACGCTAATGCCTGCCTCCCTCCTTCCCTCCCTACAGCGCCAAAATGGTGAGGGGGGCCCACTAGGTCCGGAATCACCCTCCCTATTCTCAGGGTCGGCATTAGGGAATGGCAAGGGGGCCCTGCAATCCAGGCAGCTCTCTTAGCTGCCATCAGCCCTGCCTTCAGCTGCGCCGGTAATGCTAAACTGCATGGTAAAAACAAAGAGAGACGCCGCAGGACTTTCCCACTTGCCTGCATCGCTCGAAGTTCTGCCGCTCTCGATCCCACCCCCCTCTGAAGTGACTTCCTGTTTTTGAGGGGCGGGATTGAGAGCGGCAGAACTTCGAGCGATGCAGACAAGTGGAAAAGTCACACAGCATCTCGCTTTGCTTTTACCGTCCAGTTTAGCATTACTGGCGCAGCCGAAGGCAGGGCTGATGGCAGCTAAGAATTTGCCTCCAGTCTCGCAGCAGCACTGGAACACTGTGAGGGACTTCTATACCATTCAGGCCTATTAATTTGGGGAAAGAGGGGAGGTACTGGAATGGGATGTGGGAAGATGGTGGGTTGGCTGGCTCAGGAAAGGGGAGAAAGCTGCTAAATCAGATAAGGAAGAAAAAAAAGGAACACAGGAAGATGCTGGACATGGAGGTTGTAGGGTAAAGGGAAAAAAACAGACATGATGTGAGTAGAAAGACAGGTGGGAGATGCTGGACACGGGGGTGGATGCAATAAGAAGAAAAAGGAAGTTCTGGATATTGGAGGAATAGGTAGATAGGGGGCATGCTGACACAGAAGGAGGGAGAAGGAAAAGGGAAAGGAACAAGAGATGCCAAGTCCATGGGATGGGAGGAAAAGAAAGGAGATACCAGACCATGGAGGAGGAGATGTCAGGGCATGGGGGGGAAGGAGACAGATGCCAGACCATGGGAAAAGAAGAAAGGAGGGAGGGAGAAAAAGGAAGGAGAGGAGATGCCATATAATGGAGGGGGAGGGGTAGTTGGAAGGAGAGGAGAAATATGCCAGGGCATGGGGGAGAGACAGGAAACAAATGCCAGACTAGAGGGAGAGGAAGTGTCAGAGCATGGAGGGAAAGAGATGCCAGGGCATGGGGGAGGGAAGGAGATAGAGATGCCAGACCATGGGGTAGAGTGGGAAGTAAGGAAAGGAGAAGAGAGAGATTCCAGAGCATAGGGAGACTGAAAAATGGAGAGGGGGTGAAGCTGAAATGAATCATGTACAAAGAAGACAGTTTATGGAAGGAGCATAGAAAGAGGGAAGATACCATATGGAAGAGAAAGAGGGCAGGAACACTGGTTGGAAAGGGCAGAGAATGGAAGGGGCGAGACAGAGAGTGAACAGTAGATGGAAGGGGTAAAGAGAGGGGACAGACACTGAATGGAAGTGTGAAAGAGAGGAGGGACAGATGCTGAATGGAAGTGTGGAGGAGAGGAGGGACAAACACTGAATGCAAGTGTGGAGGAGTGGAAGGACAGACACTGAATGCAAGTGTGGGGGAGATGGGGGCAAACTGAATGGAAGTGTAGGGAGAGGGGGAGCAGACGCTGGAAGGAAGTAGGGAGGAGAAAGAAAAAAGGGCACATGCTGGATTGAGGGAAGAGGATAGAGTTAGATACTGGAAGGGGGTAAGGGAAAAAGGTGGCAAGTTATAGGTAGACACAATGAAAGAGGGAAATTGAGGACTGAATAGTAAGAAAGAATTTAGACAGAGGCAGAAAATAAATTGAGAAGGAAGAACAGGGAATAACAGGAGGAAAGGAGCAGAGAGAGAGAGATGCCTGAGCAGGGGGGGAAGGGGAGGAGACAAATACCAAACCTGGGAGGAGGAAAAGAGGAAGGAGACAGATATTAGATCTGAGGGGAGAAAAGGAGAAGAGAGATATGCTAAAATCTGATGGGAGGGAGGAAGGAAGGTGAGAAGGGGGGGGGGGGCGTTGTAAGCAGATTAGAAAGACTAGGGAAAGAAAGGCCTGGACCAAAGGGAAAAGACAGGAGGCAGATACAGGACTATGGGAGGTTCAGACAGAGGGGGAGAGACCCTGGGGAAGAACAGGGAGATTTAAGATCATAACAGAGGAGGGAGAGAAAGGGAGACCTGGAACAAAGGTACAAATGAGAAATGACACTGGATCTGGGGAGGGTAACAGAGGAAAAAGAGAGAGAGACCTGGACCCAAAGGGGATGGGGCTGGATTGTGAAAGAAATGTTGGATGCGAAAGAAAGATTGGATGCACAGTCAGAAGGAAGTGCAACCAGAGACTCATGAAATCACCAGACAACAAAGGTAGGAAAAATTATTTTATTTTAAATTTAGTTATCAAAATGTGTCTGTTTTGAGAATTTATATTTTGCACTATATTTGTCTATTTTTCTATAGTTACTGACATTGCATATTTTAAAGTAATCTGCCTTGACATCTTTGAAAAAACCCAAAACTCGCAAATGATAATTAACATTTTCTCTGTGTACAGTGTGCTTTGGTTTTTTTTTAAATTTTATGTTTACCATTATGAATTAATAAGATATTGTGTGTACATGAAAAATGAATGGAAGAAATTGGGGCTGGGCTAGGGTGGGATTGGGGGCAAGGCTAGGTCAGGATTGAGGGCGGGGCTGAATATTAATAGATGTCCCGTTTTGATGAAAAAAATAAATGCTCATGTTAGCAATGCCCCACCCAAGTTTCCAAACACCCCTTGCTTCTGCACAGCAGTTTAAAAGTTTCCCCTAGCACTTGTGCATGGTCCCTGTTTCTTATCAACACTCTATAGCCCTCCCCCAGCACATATACATTCCTAGCTCATTTAATATTCTGGCTGGAGAAATGTTTGCAAAGTGCAGTGCTGGTGAGCAGTTATATTACAACTCCATGCCTTCTGGCAAATTATATTCTTCTGGGTTATTAGTATGGCTCTCCCAGCCCATACTACTGGTATCACAATCATAATCAGCTATTTCCATACTTTCTGCATTTATATTTCCCCTTTTCCTTCTCCCTTCAGGGTAGTTAGAAGGGCAGACTGGCCAAGCTTCCCTTCCCCCCTCTGTAGCATTACTTTGCCTTTCCCTTACAAAACCCTCTACAAGGTCCCAGTACTTAGCTGCTTGGGGAATTTCTGTTTGTCCTTCTCTGGGTGGCAAAGAGCTGCCTCTCTGTCTCTGTGGAGGGAATGTCCAGCATGGAGCTGTGGGCTGGGCTCGAATCTCTCTTCCAGCCACAGTTGGGGTTAATTTATTTCCCTTCTGCTTCACGTCTGAAGGCTTAGTGCTTGCAGTTTCCCCAGTGTAGCCCCTCCCCCTTCTGGGTTGATGCTCTATTTCACAGCTTGGTTTTGCAGGGAAACTTCTCTGTTCTTGGGAAAGGAATAATGGCAGACTGTGGTTTGGGAGCCCTCCCTACTGGGTTTCCTGGTGGATGGCTCTCTTGTTTTAACCCTGCTTGTTTTACTCTGCCTAAAACCCTATTCTCTGGCTGCTGAACTGGCTTAGCTTTAGGAACGGAGGGTTTTAGAGCAGGGTCTTTCCTCGTGGCAAGGATTTCCCTGTCACAATATAGATGGTATAAATAGGTAAGATTAGCTCAGGTATTGCAACACCTTTACTGAAGCTCATGCAAGCCACTCAGAATTGACTTCCCCCAGTCATTAGTAGCGGTATAGAAGCTTCCAATGAACAATAAACACTGCTGTTGTTTATTGGGAGGGAGGGATGGGGGAAGGGAGGGAGGAAGGATGTTGAGACTATGTTTGTAATGTGCAGCTCTTGACCATTTTCGTGAGTGTGTGTTTTTTAAAAGCCAATAAAAAGATTTAAACATAAATTATCTTGTTGAATGCCCAGAACTCTAGTTTGCATATCAAAGTATAATTACTTTGTCCAAAACATGACAGAAGATCCGATCTAGCCTGATCCTGTGGGCCTAATCAAAGAAACTTAGTTTTATCTATGTTTATCTTCAATTTATAAATTTATTACCCATTTCTCCACAGTGTTAAGCACTAGCTTTAATGCATACCAATCAGAATCCTCAGTATTAAAAGACAAAATAACACTATTGTCTGCATACATATAACTGTATGCATTATGGGTTTCAAGTGCCTGACCCAAAGAGTGCATCATAACACTGAACAATATTGGGGATAAGGGAGAATCTTTTGGTATCCCACAACCTATTTTCCAACTAGTGGATAATAGACCATTCATTTTCACTCTGTATGATTGTTGGGCTATCTATCCGGTTCAAAACGTAGCTGGTTTTAAGAAAGGGTTGGACAAGTTCCTGGAGGAAAAGTTCTTAGTCTGTTATTGAGAAAGACACGGGGGAAGCCACTGCTTGCCCTGTATTGGTAGCATGGAATGTTGCTACTTCTTGGGTTTTGGCCAGGTACTAGTGACCTGGATTGGCCATCGGGAGAATGGGTTACTGGGCTTGATGGACCTTTGGTTTGACCCAGTAAGGCTATTTTTATGTTCTTACATGAGCCAAGTAAAGGACAAGTAAGTCACTGTAACATCCCTGATGAGGTTGGCTCTGAGGCACTGTGGAATGAGGCATTATGACATCACAATCTCAGCTCTGGAATGTTGCTCTCATTGGGGTTCCGGAATCTTGGCCAGGTACTAGGGACCTAGACTGGCCACCATGAGAACTGGCTTCTGGGCTTGATGAACCATTGGTCTGACCCAGTAAGGCTATTCTTATGTTCTTATGTACTCCCCCCCCCCCTTTTTTACAAAACCATAGCGTGTTTTTTAACGCCAGCCACGGTGGTAACAGCTCCAACGCTCATAGTAACTCAATGAGTGTCGGAGCTGTTACTGCCTCAACTGGCAGTAAAAACTGTGCTACGGTTTTGTAAAAGGCAGAGGGGGGTAAATGAGGTGATGTGCTGATAAAAAGAAGACGAGGGGAGGACAACGTGTCTATTTACAACAGTCAAGATGAAGCTGACCGTAGTCTTCTTTTTCTTGTACATGAAAGGAGGGGCCGAGTTTGTGACTGTAAGTGGAGCGGCTGCTGTGTTTGGGCCCAGTTCTGCGCTGCGCCCTCTCTCTTCCTGTTGGCTGCGCTGTGGATGCCGTCGCTTACATCGGGCACCGAGTTGGAGTGGTTCTCGGGGACCGCAGTTTCCCTTTCTCGCTGGCGGGACTGCGTTGTACCCGATGGCTGCGCTGTTGGCTCCTTCCTTCCGGCGCCAGGGATTGCTGTCCACCACTTTTCTGGCGTGCCGGGACCAAGGACGGTTGACGGAGGCTGTGTCGTTGGCTTGCCTCGGTGGGGCCTGCCTGGATGGTGTGCAGCGTCGGATGACCTTTCGTGGCCTGCCTCTTCTTCCCGGCTTCTTTGCCTTCTGCTCTTGGGCCCAGATTGCAGCCGTCGATTCCTTCACCTCTGGCAGGGACGGCCCCACAGCCCACCATCACTTCTCTGGGTCGATCCTTCCTTGCGGATGTGGAGCTCTCTTGGACCGGATTGATGATTGGACTTAATACCAGATTTGAATTTATTTATTTATAGATTTCAAAATACGATACAAGAATCCTCTTGTTACAGAAAATCAGAGACAAAATATAAGAACACATATTGCATAGTACCATGTAAACAAATGAATCTGAAAAAATTAGCTTATCAAGTATAATAAATTATGCAATATTTACAAAGAATTAAATAGCCACTCTTTCTTATAACACTATAATAACGGAAAAAAGTTAACTTAGATTTGAGGGCTGTTATTAAGAAATTGAACCGGATGTAATCACGTTAAGCCGTTTTTTCTTTTTGAAATTGGAATATTGTTAGAGATCTCCTTATCTCGTTATATTCTTGTCTCTTTGGAATTTATTTTGCTCAATCTCCAGTCTCTTAAATTTATTTGTATGTTTTAATTTTATTCTTTTCGTTTCTTTTATCTTTTTTTTAAAAAAAATTGTACCTTTCCCTCACAATTCTTGGAATTTTGTTAAACCTTTTTCTATTTTAATAATTGTTTACTCGGGTACTTTAGCTCGATTGTGAGCCTTCGGGACAGACAGGGAAGTTCTAAGTAACTGCAATTTAGTGTAAACTGCTTAGATCTGTAATATGCTTAAGCAGCATATCAAATGTTTAATAAAACATAAAAGGAGACGGAGGCAGTCCAGGACAGGTCTCTGCCAAAGAAGGAGAAAGAGGTTACAAGCAAATTAAGAATTAATAAAATTAGCAGGAAGTAAAGGAACTGGTAGCTCAGGATGCAAACTGGACCACAAATGCAGAACAATATACCATGCATACTTGGGAGGGGAGGGGGCAGAATAACCATCACCTAAACAGGCTTGAAGAATGTCATTTCAGAGGTTCAAGGTCAGACGAAGCCAGTTAAGACTTCTTGCGTGAAATGGACTTTGAAATACCTATAGGCAATTTAGAACATCAAAGTATGATGAATTACGCCCTTATGATAAATTAGATTTGTCCCATTAGTTTTCTCTTCTTCGATTAAGGAAGATTAATGTGGGCTATGGTATCGCACTTGATGTACTGCCTTCCTGTGGTACAACCAAAGCAGTATACATACCACGAGTATATGCAGACGCTTTCTCTGTCCTTAGTGAGCCCGGAATCTATGCTTGGAAAAGAGACAGCTGAGGGGAGATACGATTGAAGTCTACAAAACCCTGAGTGGGGTAGGGCTGGCTCCCTGAGTGCTGCATTGCACAAAGCTGTGGGCAGTGCACGTCCCACGCCTCATCTGGAAACCTTCCCTCTGACGTTGCAACGCAGACAGAAGGCTTCTGGTTCAGGCACAGGATGCGCGTTGATCGCACTGTGGACCGGCGACTGAAGAACACTGGATCGGCAGAAAATTTCTGCGGACTGGCGCCGGTCCACGGACCGACGGTTGAAGAACACTGCTTTAACTATGCATATAGAGATTATGTCTTGGATGACGTCCAATGCCACTACAAATGGTGTCCGTTTTGCATTGTGGCCGTCTTTGCCACTAGCGTGAGCACTGAGAACAATCGCTGGCAGTGAGTAAAGAAGATGAGCACACAAGCTCTTTATTCTCTCAATATCAATGTTGCTAAGTGTCTCTATTTTTCTTTCCTTTTCATTGAAGGCACCTTCAAGTCCTTGGCCCAGATGCAGCTTTCCAGTGAAACATTGGCTAGCCGTAATCGTCGCGGGATTGGTCCCGCGAGAACTGACGGCAAAGCCATGCAGGTAGCAATGCAGGGCTGGGCTGGAGATCGAAAATATCACTCCTGCCCTGAATCGCTGGCTGTGAAATTCGAGGAGGCCACCATCTGCCTTCCGCCGTCCAGCGAGGGAGATAAGGGGGAGGGGGATTATTTTAAAAACTAGTATAGGCCACCCCAGTTATGCAAGCTTCACCCACTGGGCAGGCTTGCAAAACCCATTTGTAGGCTGCAGCCTATATATGGGGAAATACGGTATATTTTTCAATTTTCTCAGTACTCTGGGATGGATACCATCCAGTTCAGGTGATTTGCTACTCTTCAATTTGTCAAATTGCCCCATTACATCTTCCAGTGTTAAAGAGATTTGCTTCAGTTTATCTGACTGATCAGAATGATTCTTTAAAAGGTGCTCACCATATATAGAATTGGTGCCTAACTCCGAAGGTGCCAGTAAAAATGCCACCTGTCAATCAAAGTTAGGCTCTTTTTGTAAAATTGCGTCTACTGGTACCTAAATGGATTTAGGAGCCAGTAGGGGTCATAATGTTAGGTATCCCACAGGGTCGCCTCTCCCCCTTGCAATTTGTGCAAGTTTCCAAGTTGATTTAAAATTTGATAAAATCATTTTTTCAGAATTATAAAGTGATGTACAATAATAATAATAATAAAATTTAGAAAAAAACACCCTCTGCCGCATGACTCATCTTCCACCAACCACGCTACGCTCATGTCTCCCCTCTCCTTAAGTCACTCACTGGTTCCCTATCTGCCATCGCATACAGTTCTACAAGTGGGTTCATTCTGCTGCCCCTCAATATCTCTCCTCGCTTCTCTCTCCTTATACACTTCCCAGAGAACTCTGTTCCTCAGATAAGCCGCTCTTAGCTGTACCCTTCTCCCCCACTGCCAATTCCAGACTTCGTTCCTTTCATGTAGTTGCCCCCTATGCCTGGAATAAATTACCCGAGTTTGTCCGTCAAGCCCCTTCCCTTGTTTAAAAGCAGACCGAAAACCCACCTTTTTGATATAGCCTTCAATCCTTAACCCTACTCCTCTGCCCTCCAACTCAGCCCGCTGATTAACCATTCCCCTTAACTGTATCGATGACATCCTGTTTGTCTGTCTTGGCTGTTTAGATTGTAAGCTCTTTTGAGCAGGGACTCTCATCTTCTTTGTGACTCTGTACAGCGCTGCATATGTCCGGTATCAGTATAGAAACAATTCAAAGCAGTAGTAGTAGTGTGAAGAGTTTCAGTCTTTGGGAAGCAGAGCTGAGCTTGTGATGTCATAATGCCTCATTCCACCAATAAGAGCCAACCTCATCAGTGATGTCACAATGGCTTGATTGTCCTATACTCCCTCTGCCCTCCAACCCAGCCCACTGATTAACTGTTCCCCTTAACTGTATCCAAGACATCCTGTTTGTCTGTCTTGGCTGTTTAGATTGTAAGCTCTTTCGATCAGGGACTGTCATCTTCTTTGTGACTGTGCAGCGCTGCGTGCGTCTGGTAGCGCTATAGAAATAATTCATAGTAGTAGTACAGTAGTAGTGCTAGCATACTAAGCAGGGGGGGGGCGGGAGGAGGGTGCAGTGGTTGGAGCTACAGCCTCAGCACCCTGAGGTTATAGTTCAAATCCCACCCTGCTCTTTGTAACCCCAGGCAAGTCACTTAATCGCCTATTGCTCCAGCTACATTAGATAGCTTGTGAGCCCACTGGGACAGACAAGGTCAAAATGGTTGAGTACCTGAACGTAAACCACTTAGGGCTCCTTTTACGAAGGTGCGCTAAGTGTTTTAGCGCACGCACCGGATTAGCGCGTGCTATAGCGTGCGCTAGCCGAAAATCTACCGCCTGCTCAAAAGCAGGTGGTAGCGGCTAGCGAGCGGGACAATTTAGCGTGCGCTATTCCGCGTGTTACAGCCCTAACGCAGCTTCCTAAAAAGAGCCCTTAGGCTATAAGTACTAAAAATAAATATATTAAGCCAGGCTTTTCTAAATTTGCTCCAATCATGCCTATTTTCTGTGTATCAAGAAAAAATAAGTAGGCTACCAGGTGGCTAGCTGAATGAGCTCTGGAAAAGAAATTAATCGTAACTATAAAATTGTTATATAAATCCTCAGTGTGCGATTATGAGCTCTGAAGAGAGAATCGCCGACAGGAGACCACTCTATTGCTCAATTAACCCAAAATCTAGGTCAGCGAAGAAATCGTGGTTTGATTTCAGCCACACACCATCATTGGATTCGTCATAATGTGTGCAAGTGAATGATGTGAGTTCCAGGAAGTATTAGTGATTCAAAACCATTTCAATTTCACATGAAATCTGTAATATTTTCTACCAGAGTTCACAGTGCTAGCCCCCTAGTTGCCCGCCAGGACATGGGTCAATCACGGCGTTATGTGAGAACATAAGAATAGCCTTACTGGGTCAGACCAATGGCCCGTCAAGCCCAGTAGCCCGTTCTCACGATGGCCAATCCAGATCCCTAGTACCTGTCCAAAACCCAAGGAGTAGCAACATTCCATTCAGAATCCTAAAGAATAGCAAGATTCTGGAATCCCAAAGAGTAACAAAAGATTCCGGAAACCCAGAATACCAACATTCCATTCAGAACCCCAGGAGTAGCAAGATTCCAGAATCCCCAGAGTAGCAAGATTCCAGAATCCCCAGAGTAGCAACATTCCAGAATCCCCAGAGTAGCAACATTCCAGAATCCCCAGAGTAGCAACATTCCATGCTACCGATCCAGGGCAAGCAGTGTCTTTTTCCCTGTGTCTCTCTCAATAACAGACTATGGACTTTTCCAAACCTTTCTTAAAACCAGCTACATTAACAGCTCTTACCACATCCTCTGTCAAAAATATTTCCTCCGGATCCTTAATAAGATCCCTAAACTGGATCCAAGATGGCTGCCGCTGTCTGATGCTGGAAGGACGCCTGAGAGTGTTTTCCTTACCTCTTTGGAAATGCCGAAAAGAAGGGGCAAGAGTGTTGGTGGTGCCTCCCAGCGCTCAGGACCCACGGTTCCTACAATTGAAGACATCTTCAGACGCCTTCAAAACGAGCAAGTCGGTTCGGGGAATCGCCCGATGGAAGCATCGGCAGAGAGGAGTGCTTCGACGACATCCCATGGGCTAGACGTGACTCTGAGCCCCGACGTTAGGACGCCTCCCCTCCAGCCGTTGCCGCTGGGAGCTAGCTCACCGCGAGAGGAGAGCACGTCAGACGAGAGTGTGTTCTCCCCTCGAGAGGCCAGCACGTCGGAGGGCTTGCAGCAGGAGACAACTCAGAGGGACTCGCTCCCTTTGGAGAAACCAGCGACTGGGACAACTCGTGCTATGGAGGAACAGGGCACTGAAGAGGTAGACCAGACATCTGAACTATCTTTGCCTACACTAACAATTCCTTTTGTTCCAGTTAAACCCCCAGAAGTCACTTTAGACTCGCTCTGGGAGTTAGTTGTGGCTTTGGGTAATTCTCTGACTCCTCAAATTAAAAACTTAGATAAAGAACTTAAAGACCAGAAAGAAGTTATTAAGAATTTGAAAGAAGACATAGAAATATTGAAATCTGATACCCAAGAAGATAAGAAGGACATAAAAATGATAAAAAGTAATCATGACTTATTGGTAAAAGATAACTTGATAATGAGGAGAAAATTGGAAGCACTTGAAAACAATTCCCGGATTAATAATTTGCGTTTAATTAATTTTCCAAAGGTCTCTTCAATTTCCCCAAGAGACATGATAAAGCGTTACTTTCTGGAAATATTAAAAATTCCTGAGAATTCATTACCTCCATTGATAAGAGTATATTATTTACCTATAAAGACTCAGGATGCTCAGAAGAAAGACGTAATTGGAAAATCCCAGGAAAGTTCTATGGATGTATCTGCTTTATTAGAGCAGTCGGACAGAGAAGTGGCTATTCCAGCCACTCTCCTACTGACTGTAGTTCTGGCTCCAGATAAAGACTGGATCCTTAAACTTTTCTTTAAAAATAGAACCACAGACTTCCTGGGTTTTCATATTCAAATTTTTCCGGATGTCTCTAAGGAGACTCAAAAGAGAAGAAGGGAATTTCTAATGTTGAAACCTGGTGTGACCCAGATTGGGGGTTTATTTTTCCTTAGATATCCTTGTAAATGTGTAGTAAGGTATCATACTTTGAAATATGTGTTCTTTGAACCAGCTCATTTGACAGCCTTCCTCTCCACGAAGCGCCTTGGGAATGAAGGAAAATCAGCGTCCAAGGAATAATTAGCTCCTTTTCAGTATCAGATAATGTGATTTCCTTTAGTTGTTATTTTGTATCCTTAAATCACTCCGTTTCTTAAGTCTTGGATCCTAATTTTGAGGACTAGTGTGCGATTAAGTTGAGAGTTATTTCTTCTTTTTTGGATAGAAAGTATTTTTAATGTTGTGTTTAATATTATGTTTTCTTAATTGCACTTTCTGTACAAGATGATATGCTTGTTAAATAATGCAAAAATTTCTAAAATAAATAATAATAAAAATATTTCCTCCTATTGGTTTTTAAAGTATTTTCCTGTACCTTTGTAATTTTTGACGGAGTGAAAAATCGATCCACTTGTACCCGTTCTACTCCACTCAGGATTTTGTAGACTTCAATCGTATCTCCCCTCAACCGTCTCTTTTCCAAGCTGAAGAGCCCTAACCGTTTTAGTCTTTCCTCATACGAGAGGAGTTCCATCCCCTTGACCATCTTGGTCGCTCTTCTTTGAACCTTTTCTAGCACCGCTATATCTTTCTTGAGATAAGGAGACCAGAATACTCCAGGTGAGGTCGCACCATGGAGCGATACAGAGGCGGTGGCTCTTGCCCATCTCCATTATTTTTCTAGCAGCTGATTTACCGGGGTAAAAATCTGCCTTGAGATGTAGGGACTTAATAGAATGGAGGGTCCTCGGCATGTGCTTAGTTTGCGTATGCTGTAATCTTGCCCAGGTCACGGAGCACACTGCCAGCGGTGAATTTTAGTATGGCGTAGCCTTTGCGGCTGCTACTGCTGCTTTAAAACACTTTAACCTTAGCGCTTCACATTGAGATTAAGAAGTAAAGTAAAACTGACAGCACTGGAATCCACGGGGAATATTTCAACCATTTGAGTAGCGTACTTATGCAAAGCTCTTTTATTTCGTTTCATTTTTTTTATTAAATCTCTCTTCTAAAGCCAAATGGGATCGTAGGGAGTAGCATTCAAAAGAGAAAAAGGGGGAGGGGGGGAAGCCATTTGCTGAAGTGTCTCTTTGCATGAGTATTTTTGACAGGCTGGAAGCAAAAATCTCCGATAAAGACATTCAGTGAAAGCGTTCCCCCATGGAACGACTGGGGAAAGATTGGCACATCTACTTCGCAGTGGCTGATAACCTCCAGACATCGGCTGTTTTATCTCTGAGGGGAGCTTCTGAATAGCCTGAGCAATTTGAAAGTCAATCATCTTTCCCAAATAATACCTGTATGAAAGGAAGCACATAAAACAATCCTTAGCGGGAGAGATTTCAAACATTAGCATTTCTGCGTCTGAAACAAAATGAAATGTGACCTCTGGTGATTAGCCCTTCTCCTTTTTTAAAACTAGCAGGTAGGCGCCGTCCTGGCACGGCCGTTCTTATTTAAGCAACAAAACGGCCCCCATTTTAAAATAGAAAATATCCTATTCTGTGTCTTCTCCCCGGAAAGCTCCATTGAATTTTTAAGTCCCTCCGTTGACCCTCGGTATTTCTCCTCAATGAGGAAAGCATTCAGATTGTTTTCAGTCGCTGGATTATCATGTCAGATGTTTTCATTGGAACTTTGGGTGGCCCAGGAAGCCCGTTTTCGTAGTCAAAGATGATAATAGAAAGGTTTTACAGATGAGGTAGAAATAGAAACATAGAAACATAGAAAGATGACGGCAGAAAAGGGCTACAGCCCATCAAGTCTGCCCACTCTACTGTCCCACCCCATTAAGTCAGAGTGCTGCTCGACCCACGTAGAGATCCTACGTGGATGTCCCATTTATTCTTAAAGTCGAGCACGCTAGTGGTTAAAGTCGAGCACGCTAGTGGATAAAGTCGAGCACGCTAGTTCAGCCAAAAAGTTTTTAAAAAATATGGGGCTCCTTTTACAAAAGTGCGCTAGCTTTTTTAGCTCACGCACCGGATTGGTGCGCGCTACCCGAAAAACTACCGCCTGCTCAAGAGGTAAGTTTAAAAGTCTCCTGAAAAGCTGGCTTTTTAAAGATGCTTTTAACTGAGTCATGCATACTTTATACTTTCAGGATGCTCGTTCGAGTAATAGTAGGAGATTAAGCAAAAAATGGAGCGGGTAACCTTTCCCCCATCCTTTTGTTTTGCTTTATAAATTGTATTTAATCCTTTTTTTATTTTTCCCTTCTTGTGTTTGTCCGGTCCACAGTTGTCTTAATTGTCTGGTTTGAGCAATATGTTTTTTTTTTCTTTTTTCACCCCAATTTTACCAGTACTTGTAAATCGCATTGAATGAAGATTTTGCGATCAAATCTAATTTTTTATTAAACCTGAAACTTGAAACATTTTAGTGTGCGCCATTCCACGCGTTAAGGCCCTAACGCACCTTTGTAAAAGGAGCCCATAGCGTGGCAATGCTGGGAAAATAATGCGTTTTCTTGCGCATGAATACATTTCAAGTAATTAAACGTCTGTATCGTATCTCGCCATCCCTTCTCTCCTCTAGAACAGGGGTGTCAAACTCAATCACATACCGGATCGAAATCTAAAACACAGGCTAAGTGGCGGTCTGAATTTTTTATTAAGATACTTAGGGGTCTGTTAATTAATTTGGGTAGGGTGAGGGATATTTTATTAATATGTTTTTTTTAATATGATTATGGAATATAGGGTAAGGAGGGGTGGGAAGGGGGAGGGATAAAAATTTATGTACTATACAAATGATAGAATGTTAAATGATATATTTATTGTTAATGTGATTGAATATATATATACATTTAATGTAATTTTTAAAATGAATAAAGAATTAAAAAAAAAAAAAGATACTTAGGGGTCCTTTTATTAAGATGCGCTAACCGATTTAGAACACGCTAATCTGCAGCATGCTTTAAATTGGTTAGCGCACCTTAATAAAAGGAAAGCCGCGGTAACGGCCCTGAAACCCCTAGAGATTTAAAGGGCTTCGGGGCTGTTGCTGCGCGGCTTTGTAATACAGGCCCTTAGTCTTAGTAGAAGTCTAGGGTTGCAACTTCTCCAACCCCACCCCGGCTCTGTGGTGTAAAACAAAATAAATAAAAAAGACTTTTCCTCTCTCTTTTAGGTCCTAGTTCACGCCTGCTGTCTAACACCAGCTCTGGCGGGATACACATTTCAAATCTGACATATTGTAATCACAAAACAGAAAATAAAATCATTTTTTTCTACCTTTTGCTGTCTGTTCATTTTGTTTTTCCATCATCTTGGTCCCAGTTTTTCTTTCTGCTTTTTGACTATCGTCCACTAAATTTCTTTCCAGTGTCTGCTGTCCATTTTTTTCTCCTTTCTTGTTCCATTTCCTCCGTATGCTTGTCTCCAATGTATTGATTTTTCCCTTTCAGCTTTCTTAACTTTTTCTTTTCATTTTTGCCTTTGTCCACTCAAAATCTTGCCTTCTTTCTCACCCTTCTTTTATAAAAAATATTCAGCTACCTTTCAATTCTCCATCTTCTTTCAGTCCCTAGCTCTTCCATTTCCCATCTCACTCCTTTCCCACTCAAATCTTGCCTTCTTTCTCTCCCTTCTTCTTTTTCAATGTTCAGCTACCTCTCAATTCTCCATCTTCTCTCAGTCCCTCGCTCTCCCATTTCCCATCTCACTGCTTTCCCACTCAAATCTTGCCTTCCTTTCTCACCCTTCTTCTTTTTAAATATTCAGCTACCTCTCAATTCTCCATTTTCTCTCAGTCCCTTGCTCTCCCATCTCACTTCTATCCCACTCAGATCTTGCCTTCCTTTCTCACCCTTCTTCTTATTCAGTGTTCAGCTACCTCTCAATTCTCCATCTTCTCTCAGTCCCTAGCTCTCCCATTTCCCATCTCACTCCTTTCCCACTCAAATCTTGCCTTCCTTTCTCACCCTTCTTCTTTTTAAATGTTCAGCTACCTCTCAATTCTCCATCTCCTCTCATTCCCTAGCTCTCCCATTTCCCACCTCACTCCTTTCCCTGTCTCCTATTTCCTTCTATCTACTCCCCATTACCACACCTCTCCTCCTCTCTCCCTATGGTCCAACATTTTGCTCCCTCTCTTTCCTGTTGTTCTTCCCTCCCCCACTTGATGTTGAACAATGAGATGGAAGGAAAAAGATGCTGTATTGCTCCCTTCCGCCCCCCCCAGGCCTAGCATTTCTCCCTCCCTTCCATCCCCACATCCAACTTCTCTCCCTTTCTTTTCCCAACTGCCCCCCATTCCAACTCTCCCCCTATCTCCCTGCCTCCCTCCCTCCAGGTCCACCCTTTCTCCCTTTCTCTTCCCAACAGTTCTCCCTTCAAGTATCTCTTTTCCTCTTCCTCCACACCATCCCAGGTCCAACTTCTCTCCCTTCAGAACATTGCCCACCATTTCTCTCTCTCTGCCCTCTGTTTCTGGCCCCATAAGCTCTCTCCACCCATGCCCAATCTGGCATTGCTTTTAATACCATCCCCTTCTTACTTAAACCCCAGTCCCCCCCCCAAAAAAAACAAACAAAACAGAACCAGGTAGTCCAGGAGGCTTCCTTGGTCCAGCATGTCAAGTTTCAAGATTCAAGTTTATTTAACATTTCTTATACCGCCCAATCAGCCTTCTAGGCGGTGTACAAATTTGTAATAACAAAGGACAAACTTTAGCTAAAATATAGGTTTGAAGTGTCAATACGTCACCAAACTATAAGTATAAAACTTTTAAAAACTATTAAAAACACAGACAAACAAGAACATAAGGTAAAAGGCAAGAACTACATTAGGCAAAGTAAAAGAAAACAATTAAGGAAAAAACAAGAGGGAGGGCTGCTGTTAAACTCAATAGTATTTTCGCTCGATTGCCCTTAAAAGGACAGTTAGGCCTCAAAGGCATCAAGGAAGAGAAATGTCTTTAGCTTCGTCTTAAAGTTGTCCTCCCTCTTCTCTCCGCATAGTCCAATGTCGTTGTCATAGGGGTGGCCATGCAGTTAATAACAAGGAATTGGAAGAACTGGGACAGACTAAACTTTACTTTTTGGTGGAAAACTCTTTGGGCTCCTTTTACTAAGCTGCGCTAGTTTTTACGCGTAGCGCAGGGGCAGCGCGCTAATCTGCAGCGTACGCTAAAAACGCTAGCGCACCTAAGCAAAAGGAGCCCTTTCTCAATATTATAGATATGAAAGAATGAATGCTGATAAATTGGGACAGAATAAAAAATTTAAAGACACATGGGGTCCATTAGCGGGATTTGTTAAAACTGATTAATCGAATAAACCTGTAATTCCTGATTTCTACACACATCCAGGGGGGGGGGAATGTTCTTTGTATTATTTATTTGGCTATAAGTGCTGTTTAATATATTAGCTGATTGTATATTGTCGGCACTTTGTATTTGATTTTAAAATTAATAAAGAATTTTTTAAAAAAAGAAAAAGTGGCCCACAGTAGTGTTCCTGGAACTTCCCCTTCTCACGGCCCATCGTGTCTTCCCTCCCATGTCAATCCGATGTTGCTGTCACGCTGAAAAATCTGCCGGCGTCGGCAGTGATTCAGCAACATTGTCCACGGCTCCCCTTCCTGCTTTCCGTCTGCCACGATCTACCTCCAATGACACAACTTCCTGTTGCCGCTCGGGTGGACCACAACAGACAGAAAGCATTAAGAGGAGCTGCGGACAATGTTGCTGAATCACTGTGAAGGCCGGCAGATTTTTCAGCGTGATGGTGACATCGGACCAGCGCGGGAGGGAAAACACGCTTGGCTGTGAGAAGGGGAAGTTACAGGAGAACTGCCGCGGGCCACATCGGGCTGAATTTGGCCCGCAGGCCTTGTGTTTGACACATGTGATCTAGAATATAAATATTCATTGTGTTGTTTATCTTCTGATGTAGACATCATGCCATTTTTGTCACTTTCCTCTCAGCTGCCTGAAGCCTCTTGGCCTTGTGACCTTGGGCAAGTCACTTAATCCTCCACTGCCTCAGTTTCATTAGAGAGACTGTGAGCCCATCGGGACAGTTAGGGAAAATGCTTGAGTACCTGATTTGTAACCAGTTCTGAGCTCCTTTGGGAGGACAACCTAAAACATTGAATGAATAAATGCATAACCTTACTGGGATAAGACCTACAAAATTTCACCTCACTTCCTCTTTTGGTTTTCCAGCCTCATTGTGCAGCGTATCACATAGATTCACAACCTTGAGATCACCAGACATCACCACATGCGGTGGCATAGCGAGGGTAGGAGGTGTCTCCACCCTCTACCCCACCCCTGCCCCTTCCACACCCCACCACGCTACCTCACGCCCTGCCTTACCCCATACCTCTATAATAGTTGCAAGCAGCTTCTTTGGCCTGCTGCTTGCACCTGCGTTGGCTTTCCCTCTGATGTTACTTCCTGGCCCTGCGACCCGGAAGTGATTTCGGAGGGGAGCCAGGCTGGCGCAAGCAATAGGCCGGAGAAGTTGCTTATGCTGGGCAAAGATTTAAAGAGGTATGGGATGAGTGGAAGGGAGGGAGGGCATGAGTGTAGCATGGGAGGAACAGAGAGGGGCTGGCATCCCCACTAAGATGGCATCTGGGGCGGTCTGGCCACATGGTCTCTGCTGTGAGCCAAAGAGAAACAAAAATCACTGTGAAGAAGTAATGTTAAACCTTGACAAACCATATATAAAACCTTTAGGACTCAATCTGCTGAGAACCTTGGACTCAACACGGTCTGTGTTTCGACAAGAATGTCTTCTTCAGGGGTCTCTAGAAGTCCTAAGGTTAAAAATACATGGATATATCGAATAGGTCAAATATACTACACTTCTCCCTCCGTATTCGCTGTGATAGGGGATTAACAGAACCGCAAATACTGAAAAAACGCAAATAACTTTTTTATATGTTATTTGCTGTTTTCTATTAAAAACCATCACGAATATGGTGAAACCGCAAATAACATGGTGGGAGACCTGGCCTG
This sequence comes from Geotrypetes seraphini, assembly GCF_902459505.1. Classification (NCBI taxonomy): domain Eukaryota; kingdom Metazoa; phylum Chordata; class Amphibia; order Gymnophiona; family Dermophiidae; genus Geotrypetes; species Geotrypetes seraphini. The sequence goes on from NC_047085.1 coordinate 20,106,665, forward strand.
TTTCTGAAGGAGAGGCAAAACACAGTGAACAAAGTGCTGGGAATCAGCTATTTTCTCTGTAAACGCTTGGAATCAGCGATTTCTCTATGCAAGCTGATGTAATTTGGGGGGAGGAGCCAGCAAGTTAAAAACCGTGAATAATCGAAACCGTGAATGCTGAAACCGCGAATACGAAGGTAGAAGTGTAGTTCATAGAAACCCCGCTGTTCATCTGAGCTCTTCTCAACAGCGGAGTTTCTACGAACTAGTCTATTTGGACTGTTCGATTTATCCATGTATTTTTAACCTTAGGACCCCTGAAGAAGACATTCTTGTCGAAACACGGATCGTTTTGGGTCCAAAGCTCTCAGCGGATTGAGTCCTAGAGGTTTGTGGTTTGTCAAGGTTTAACATTACTTCTCCACAGTGGCTTATGTTTCTCTTTGGATTTTTGGTCTGTGGAGACATTAGGGGTCAATTTTTTGTTTTTGTTTTCTCTGTTGTGAGCCATACACATCAGCATCCCTCCTCTTGTCGAACACAGCTTATTTGGGATTTTGGAATGAATTTAACCTCTAAACGTTAAGCCAGTTTTCCAGTCGATGATGTTGGACTGCCAGGGCAGCCAAGGTCAACATCTCTGCTCTTTTAAAGAAGACAGATCTTTGCTGGGTTACTCGTAGCTTTCGTCTCCCAGCAGGGGCATCTGGAGGGGACGAGGATGATGGAAGACCCTGGCCTCCTACATGCCAGCCTGAGCAGGAATGGGGATAAAGGATTGCTGCGGAGCAAAAGCTATACCACTGCTGGGAATGCGAAAAAAACCACCTTCCTGAAACTGTGCTCCATTAATATATTTACCCCTCCTTTTACAAAACCGTACCATGTTTTTTTTTAGCTTTGATTTTGTAAAAGGGGTGGGGGTGTTAATTAAAGGAAGACCTCAGTTGCAAGCTTTCATAGCACAAAAAATTAATTCAGACAAAAACAAATTGGGTCATTTAAAAAAATAAAAAAAAAGACCTCAGTGTTCATGTCAATATAGTCCTGTAGCTTTTATATATAATTTATTTTCATTTCAACAATTTTTTTTATTTTGCAAAAATGTAAAAAAAAAAAAAAATCACAATTGAACAGAGCTGTGAATAAGAACAAGGGGAAAGAAACAAAATAAAAAAACAAGTGCATATCTGAATGAAAGTATATCAGTACAGTATAATCTCATTATAACGGACTTGCTTATAACGGAACCTCGCCTATAGCGGACGAGGTCTGCTGATCCCGGCCGAGCACCATTATAAACATACAGAAAATCATCGGATATAGCAGACTCGCATATAACGGACAACCAATTCGGTCCCCAGAGCCGCTTATAGCTGTAGTTTTTGTCGGCTATAACGGACATGCAGGCTCCGCCTACAAGGCGAGTGACATGCCGGTGATATAGTATCAAAATGCAGCCCAGAAGAAAATGACAGAGTATTTTTCTTCCCAGTACAGTATGACATAATGCTTTAGAACATCTTATAGTGTTCTGGTTTTGCCATCGTTTCGTGCCATACCAATGTTTTGCCGAGTTTTGTTCTTGATGTTGCTGATATGCTTGTGCAGTGACTGTTCATTGATTGAACGTTGTTTCAAGTTGACCTAAATAAAGTTTTTAGAAAATGCAAACTCTGGATATAACGGACCATTTTTCCAGGTCCCTTGAAGTCCATTATAACGAGATTATACTGTATGTGACAGAGTGTATGAATCCCTGCCACTTCCATTGCTTGACACTGCTGCTCAGACTCAGAAAAAACCCTCAGAAAAACCTGGCACGCCCCCTGCAGGCTAAATTGTCTCACAACCACAGCAGCAGTGAGAAAGAGTTTTCCTCAGGAAGGGGGGAGGGAAGAAAAGTAGGAAACCAGGAAGTGACGCAGGAGGAGACCCAGGAGGAGAGGTGTGCTAGAGGGAGCCTAGGAGCTGAAGAAGCTGGTGGGAAGGGCTTGGCACTGACAGAGTTTGTAGGAGGTAAGACTCTACTGCAGGGGTGCCCACACTTTTTGGGCTTGCGAGCTACTTTTAAAATGACCAAGTCAAAATGATCTACCAACAATAAAAATGCTAAACATATATATATTTATTTATTTATATATATATATATATATATACACACCGAGTGTACTTTGTATTTATGTTCAAATATTTTTTTATTATACAGCCCCCCTCCCCCGAAGGCCTGACCCCCCCCCTGAAGGTCTGCACATTCCCCCTCAAAGGTTGACTCCCCCCTGAAGGCCTGCACTACCCCTTGAAGGACTGCACTCCCCCCCCCCTCCTCTAAGGCCTACCCTCCCCACATCCATTTACCTAATTCCAGCAGGGAGCAGTCTGCAGAGAGGATCGCTGGTACTTTAGCGATCCTTGCAGGTTGCCATAGGCCTCAGGAGCTGTCTTCCCTCTGCCCCAAGCCTGTCTCTGACTTAGAGGAGGGGCAGGACCACGGCAGAGGGAAGACAGCTCCTGAGGCCTATGGCAACCTGTAAGAATTGCTAAAGTACCACCTGCCACCGGCCGTCTCCCATTCGTCCCCTTTGGAGATCCCCACAGGAATAAGGAAGTTAAATTAATAGAATACTTAGGCACAGAAAAACAAAGAAATACTTCCAAGAACTGCCCCATAAGAACTGCCTGTCACAATGCTCATTAGTGGAACTGAATAAAAGACAAGTACAATAGATTTAGAAGGGGGACGATCCGCCCGGGTGCACGGCTTGGAGGGGTGCACAGCCGGCCAGGTCCGGGTCATCCTGCCTTTCTTTTCCCCCGGTCCGCGCTTGGGGCTTGCGCCTGCCTGGTCCCGCGCCGACGCTCGAATGGTGCCGTCAACTCCCGCGAGTCTCGCGATAACCAACAGCACCATTTGGGCGGCGGGTGCGAGCCCCGTGCGCAGACCGGTGGAAAGGAAGGGCAGGAGGACCCGGATGGCTGTGCATCCCTCCAAGCCGTGCACCCGGGGCGGGGGCGGACCGCCCCACCTCGGTACGCCACTGATTGGGAGGCCGATTTTGGGGGTTTTAAAATTGTATATCGGGCAGCATTAGGCCTCGCTCTTACCTCAATCATTACAGGCGCTTCTATTTCTTGTGATGCGCTGAGCTCCGTCCCCCACCGACCTTCACCCCGCCCTTCCAGCACTCTGATTGGCCAGCGTTCTTTAAGAGGCGGGCCAGTCAGGAGGGGAAAAAAAGAGAAGGGAACCTGCTGTGCGATCGACTGGGGTCGCCTGAGCGAACGACCTGTCGATCGCGATCAACGCGTTGGGCACCCCTGCTCTACTGCATTTAAAAATCTGCCTTTGTTCTAGTGCCTGCTAAGACCTGGGGCCAAATGCTGCCTAACTTTCCTGCACATAGAATAAAGACTGTTTGGAGCGTGTCATGCCCTGTGGAGAATGGGACTTATGTTTGGGAAAATACTGGGGAAAAGCCTACCTGTTTTATTTGAAGAACACAAACTTATAGGAGCCTGTTAAGGAACAGGCTCTGCACTATTGTTGAATAAAAGAGATTTTTCCTTGAATGCCCAGAGTGTGGTCTGTCTGTCCGGCTATGCAACCCTACTCCTGAGCAAGCTGCCGCACTCTGTCACACAGTATAAGAAACATATTATGAAGCCGCGTTATGCTTTTTTATTGCCAGCCGTGGCGGTATTAACTCTGACACTCATACAATTCCTATGAGCGTAAGAGTTAATACTACCACGACCGGTGATTTAAAAAAGCCTAGTGCGGCTTCATAAAAAAAAAAAAAGGGGTGGGGATAATTTTTAAAACTATATAACATTCTGTAAAATGTATTTTTTTTGTGGTATCAATTGTGAGACAATTACTTGGAACGTCAATGGTCATCAAAGGGCACCTTAAAGGAGACCAAATTCTGCCTCCTCTTTTACAAAGCCGAATACCTCGGCAGTCCACAGTAATGACACTGATGCCTATTGAGAGTTAACGGACTTCGGTGCTGTTGCCACACAGCAGTCGCTAACACAGCTTTGTAAAAGATGATAACATATTAAAATAGTAAATGACGGCAGATAAAGACCTGAGCAGTCCACCCAGTCTGCCCATTAGTTATACACATTATAATTTCATAATTAACTTGTCTTTTCTCTTTGATGTTTATGGACCATACACCGTAAAGTCCACCTGGAACTGTCCTAAGTTCCAACTGCTGGAGTCGCCGTCCAAGCTCACTGCAGCCTATCCAACCAGGATATCTGCCTTAAAGTCTGGCCAGTAACGTCCTCATGTTCCAAGTCACTGGAGAGCCCATTGATGCCATCCCCAACCCATCCTATACCAAATCACCAAATATGGGACACAGACCATGTAAGTCTGTTCAGAACTGGACTTAAATCTTTAACTTATACCATTCGTTTTCTAATTAGAGATCCTCACGTGTTTATCCCATGCCTTTTTGAATTCCGTCACTGTTTTCATCTCTACCACTTCCCTCGGGAAGGCATTCCAGGCATCCACCACCATCTCTATGAAAAAAAAAAAAAAGAGTTTCCTAACATTACTCCTAAATCTTCCTCCCTCCAACCTCAAGTTATGCCCTCTAGTTTTACCATTTTCCCTTCTCTGGAAAAGATTTGGTTGCATATTAATACCTTTCAAGTATTTAAGCATCTGTATCATATCTCCCCTGCCCCTCCTCTCCTCCAGAGTATACATACTTAGGTCTTCAAGTCTCTTCTCATACTTCTTTTAGCTCATACCCCTTACTATTCTCGCTGCCTTCCCCTTGACCACTTCAGGTCTTTTTATATCCTTTGCCAGATACAGCTTCCAAAACTGAACACAATACTCCAAGTGTGGCCTCATCAAAGACCTATACAGGGGCATCAACACCGCCCTTATTCTACTGGTTACTTCTCTTTCTATATAGCCTAGTATCCTTCTGGCTATAGTCACTGCCTTTTCACACTGTTTAGATGCCTTCAGATCCTCAGACATGGTCACCCCAAGGTTCCTCTCCCATCTGTGCATAACAGCTTCTCTCAGCACATATGGTTCCTTCTGATTTCTACTCCCCCCCCCCCCCCCAATGCATCTCTCTGCACTTTTTTGGCATTGAATTTTAGTTGCCAGACGTTAGACCATTCTTCTAACTTTTGCAGAACCTTTTTCATGTTTTCCACTCCCTCCAGGGATTCCACTCTGTTACAAATCTTGGTATCATCTGCAAAAAGGCTAACCTTACGTTCTAACCTTTCGGCAATGTCGCTCACAAACATATTGAACGGTATCGGTCCCAGCACCGATCCTTGGACACTACACTACTCACCTTTCTCTCCTCCGAGTGAAATCCATTAACCACCACCCTCTGGTATCCGTCTGTCAACTAGTTTCTAATCCTGGCCACCACTCTGGGCCCTAACTAAGATACAGCCTCAGCACCCTGAGGTTGTGGGTTCAAGCCCATGCTGCTCATGCTGGGCAAGACACTAAATCCCCCCATAACCCCAGATACATTAGACAGATTGTGTCCCATCGGGACAGACAGGGAAAAATGCTTAAGTACCTGAATAAATTCATGTAAACCATTCCGAGCTCCCCTGGGAGAACAGTAGAGAAAATTAAATGAATGAATGAGTGAATAATGTGAAAAGCTTCAGCCTCTGATAACCAGAGCTGCTATTGTGATGTCAATAATGCCTCCTTCCACCAATGCCTAAGAGCCAACCTCATCAGTGATGTCACAAAGGCTGGATTGTCCTTTACTTGGCTCACTTTTAATACATTTTGATTTCTAGAGTGGTGCAGTGGTTAAAGCTACAGCCTCAGCACCCTGAGGTTGTAGGTTCAAACCCACGCTGCTCCTTGTGACCCTGGGCAAGTCACTTAATTCTCCCATTGCCCCAGGTACATTAGATAGATTATGAGCCCACTAGGACAGATGGGGAAAAATGCTCGAATACCTGAATAAATTCATGTGAACCATTCTGAGCTCCCTGGGGAGAACAGTATAGAAAATTGAATAAATAAATAGCTTTAGACCGTGAACTTATTTAAGAGCCTCCTAAGAGGAACCATGCCAAAAGCTTTGCTGAAATTAAAGTAAATTACGTCTAGCACACGTCCTTGATCCAATTCTCTGGTTACCCAGTCAAAGAATTCAATCAGATTCGTTTGGAACGATATACCTTTAGTAAACCCTTGTTGCCTCGAATCTTGTAACCCATTAGAGGCTAAGAATTCCACTATTCTCTCCTTCAGCAATGTTTCCATTATTTTTCCAATAACTTACCGGCTTACCGGCCTGTAGTCTCTCACTTCATCTCGGCTGCTGCCAAAGACACTTCTTCCCTTCTTTGATAGATACACACCATCCCTCCTCAGCAGCCCTTGGGAAATCATCCCTTAGTCCAGATAGCCAAAACGCTCACGACGACACTATCCACGTAACCACGCATTCATCTCCCGGATGCGAGCTTCCCTGCCCTGGCCTTTACCCTTGACAGGGAGGATGGACGAGAATACCACCTGCGCACCTGTCTGCTTCACCTTTCCCAGAGTCTTTCCCAGAGTCACAAAGTCGCTTTTGTTACGTTCGCAGGGGTACCTGGCAGTATCGTTAGTGGCAACATGGATGAGCAGCATCGGATAATGGCCCTCATGCTTGGATTTTGGCACCAGGCAGACAGCATACCTCTCGTGACATCATGTCTGGTCTGCAAATAGATGCTTCTGTATCCCTCAGAAGGGAATCGCCAACTACCACTACCTTACACCTCCTAGTGATCAAGGATCCAATAATTTTTGGGATTTCAAGTTTTGGTTCTTCCTCTCCTTGGAGTATAAATTCACATAAGTTGAGTCTCTTTCATTTGAAAGGAAGCTCTGGAATGAGAGGGCATAGGATGAAGTTAGGATGTGATAGGCTCAGGAGTAATCCAAGGAAACACTTTTTTTTTTACAGACAGGGTGGTAGATGCATGGAACAGTCTCCCAGAGGAGATGGTGGACATAGAGATTGTGTCTGAATTCAAGAAAGCATGGGATAATGGTTACTGTGGAGGGCAGACTGGATGGGCCATTTGGCCTTTATCTGCCATCATGTTACAATGTTTCTATAGCCATAAAGCCCTATGACATCACAATGCAGGAGTAAAGAGTCTTAGCCTATAGGAAGAGGAGATGCAAATGTTAAGAGCCTTAGCCAATAGGGAGAGGAGGAGATAGTGGATACAGATGGACCATTTGGCCTTTATCTGCCATCATGTTTCTATGTTTCTAGGTGTAACTTTGCTAGCCAATCATGGTCCTTCTCCAGGATTTTCTTCAATGAACACTGAAGATGAAGTATTTGTTTAGCCCATTTGCTATTTCCCTCATCACTCTCCACGTAGTGGTTCCTCCTTTCACTAATATACCTGAAAAAAAATGCCTCTCCCTTTTTTTATATTTATAGCCATTTGTTCTTCCGCTTGTTCTCTCGCCAAGTGTATCAGCATCTTCTTCCAGTGTGTATGTCTCTCTCTCTCTCTCTCCCAGCCATGCAGTTTCTCCTTTCTCTGTCTCTGCCTCTCTCTGTGGGTCTCGATGTTAGCGAAATGGGAGAGTGTGGCGCAGTGGTTAAAGCTACAGCGTCAGCGCCCTGGGGTTGTGGGTTCAAATCCCTCACTGCTCCTTGTGACCCTGGGCAAGTCACTTAATCCCCCCATTGCCCCAGGTACGTTAGATAGATTGTGGGCCCACCAGGACAGGCAGGGAAAAATGCTTGAGTACCTGAATAAATTCATGTAAAATCGTTCTGAACTCTCCTGGGAGAACGGTATAGAAAATTGAATTTAAAAAAATGAATCTGAGGGTGCCCAGCTCTGGTCCAGGAGAAGGAAAAGCAGGGGGGGGGGGACTCCTTTTCGTTTGTGATCATTTCGCTAACGTTGATACTTTGTGGTAACAGTCAGTTTGTCTGCGTTGCGGTATCACAGTATCAGGGCATGGGTTGCAAGAACTGAGGAAAGTCATTCTTAAGCCGAAACGTGAACTGTTTCGAGTTGAACTCGTATACTGTAATAAATCGTGGTATTTTGACACTTACCCCCCCCCCCCTCTTTTGCTAAGGTGCGCTAACCGAATTATCGCGCGCTAAACACTAACGCCTCCATGGACTAACATGTTAGCGTTTAGCGTGCGTTAAATCAATTAGCGCGCCTTAGTAAAAGAGGGCTTAAATCTCGAGTGGAAACTTGTTTTTCCATCTCTGCTTTTCACTAACCGCTGATATATGAACCGTCGTCACTGTACAGCCGCGCAATTTTAGAAATACGCCTTTTCTGTCTATTTCTAAATTTCTCTGTCCTAAAGCACTTAATATACTTATTCATTCTCTGGTGATATCTAAAATCGATTATTGTAATTCCCTATTTAAAGGAATTGCTTTACAAGAAATAAAACGACTACAAATTATTCAGAATGCATCTATTAAATTAATAACTAAATCCAAAAAGTTTGATCATGTAACACCACTCCTTAAAAAGGCTCATTGGCTTCCTGTTATATATAGAATTACTCATAAATTATGTACAGTTATTTTTAAAACCTTATATAATAGGACCTCAGCATTTTTATTTAGATTACTTATCCCTTATTCTGCAAAGAGAACCTTACGATCTAGCGAACAAAATCTTTTATCTATTCCCTCTCTAAAAATTATTAATACAAGGAGACAATTTATCTTCTCTTGTACAGCACCGCAGACATGGAACGCCCTCCCTATGTTTTTACGGGAGGAGAAAGAGTTTGTAAAATTTAAAAACGAGTTAAAAACTTTCCTTTTTAGAGATGCATTTGCAAATTAACCTTTTATCTTATTGCTTTGTTTATTTTATTCCCCCTAAATGTCTTATTATCCTTTTGTATTTTCCTTTGATGTCTCCTCTTTTCTTTACAAATTGTATTTCATCCCTCCTTACCCTGTGTTCAACAATGTTAATTTTTAGCATAATAAGTTTATTTATTAATTGTATGGACTGTTTTGTTACCCAACATATGTAACTTTTTAAGTGTACACCGCTTAGAAACTTGGTTTAAGCGGTTAATCAAGCCATCTAATAAACTTGAAACTTGAAACTTAAACAAGACTTCAAGTTTCAAGTTTATTAGTTCTTTTGATTAATCGCTTAATCATACTTCTAAGCGATGAACAATTTAAAATACATTCAATGGGAAACAATACAGTACAAACTTTAAATAATAACACTGGTTTAAGGATTAACGCATCATACTCATAACACAAGGTAAAAAAGGGGATGCGAAATACAATTCAATATAGAAAAGCAAGACAAAGGAAAACTACAAGAGGGCAACAAATGAAAGCATGATATAATACAGTAAAATCACTGGCCTAATGATTATTAAATTAAATACCAAAGGCATCTTTAAAAAGAAATGATTTTAAATTACTTTTGAATTTTCCCAGATCTTGCTCCTTTCGTAAATAAATTGGAAGGGCGTTCCAAGTCTGTGGAGCGGTTACCGAAAAAAATAAACTGCCGTCTAGTATTGATAATCTTAAGCGAAGGAATAGTTAGTAAATTTTGTTCATTGGATCTCAAAGCTCTATTTGGATAGTATGGGATTAATAATTTATATATAAATGCTGGAGTTTTATTGAAAAGAGACTTAAAGGTGAGCAAGCAAAGTTTATATGTTATCCGATGAATAACTGGGAGCCAATGCGCGTTTTTTAGAAGAGGTGTAACATGATCAAACTTTCTAGATTTGGTTATAAGTTTAATGGAAACATTTTGAATAATTTGACTTTGCAAATGAAGCAGCGTGTGCAAAATGGCCTCCTTAATTTTCACGGTCCATGGGGGGGGGGGGGTAAGGCTTTCGCACTGACAGCAAGTCTAAAAGCTTCACATACGGATTCAGATGAATTCTCCTTTTTTTTCCTGTTTCCTTTAAACACTAAAAGGGCGTCCGACTTTGACGGGCACGCTTTGTTAACACAGCAGGGCTACTACAAGATGATAAGTAAGCTGAGGTCAAAATCAGCAGCCCTGCGCCTCAGTCCACGCTTGTCAGGATCTCTTCCATTGTAGAAAAAGCCAACTTGCAATGTACTGCATTGTTTCTCATATAGATGTGGTCAGATGTAATATAGCGTAGTAACCATTTTTGCTCAACCAGTTCTATCAAGTCCATTTTACGCATCAGGAACAAAAATGGAAAAATTGATTTTGTTTTTGTCTCCAGTTGTTTCTAGCTGGTAGACTTGCTTTAATTTATTTAAAATCGGATTCCATATAGCTGTTCCCCGATAAGCTCCTGAAAGCTACTACCTTGTCTAGCCGGACCCACTAGCTCAGGCCTCTCTAAATAGCTTTACCCTTTCCCCCTCCCTCACCTAGCTTGCATATATGATGGAAAATTCTTAAAGCTCCACTGCCTTTTCCGGTGTCAGGTCAAAAGCGCGCCGGGACAAAGGCGCGCCCAGACAATTGAGCACAGCGCGGACGCGCACACCGCAGAAAATTACTGTTTTTAGGGCTCCGACGGGGGTGTGTGTGTGGGGGGGTAACCCCCCCACTTTACTTAATAGAAATTGCGCCACGTAGTAGGGGCATTGTGGGGGGTTTGGGGGGGTTGTAACCCCCCACATTTTACTGAAAACTTCACTTTTTCCCTGTTTTTAGGGAAAAAGTTAAGTTTACAGTAAAATGTGGGGGGTTACAACCCCTCCAAACCCCCCACAACGCCGGCGCGATCTCTATTAAGTAAACTGGGGGGGCTCCCCAACAAAAACCCCCGTTGGAGCCCCTAAAAACAGTAATTTTTTCGGCGCGCGCCTCCGTCTTGCACTCAGTTGTCGGCGCGCGCCTTTGTCTTTCGCGGTGTTGTCTATGAACCCCTTTTCCTCCCCAGCTCCTCTCCAGTGCTCATGGACTCCTCTTGCCCAGGTAATCTGATCTCTGCCCTCCATAACATCAAGAAACAGTGGCATAGTAAGGCGGTGGCGGGGGGGCAGACCTCTCTGCTCCCCCCACGCTCGCGACCTCCCTTTCCCCACCCCCACCTCTGCCTCTTTAAACCTTCGCCAGTGCGAGCAACTTTTCCAGCCTGCTGCTTGAAGCCGGCCTGGCTCCCCTCTGAAATCACTTCCGGGTCGCAGAGCCACAGGAAGTGATTTCAGAGAGATAGCCAATGCCAGTGTGAGCAGCAGGCCAGAGAAGCTTCTCACATTGGTGAAGTTTTAAAGAGTTACAGGGGGGGGGGGAGGGAGGGTGTGAGTGTGGCATGAGGAACAGGGAGAGAGCAGGGAATGCGGAAGGAGGGGTGCGCCTCCTACCCTCGCTACACCACTGTCAAGAAGAAAGCTCAATATTTCAACTCTACAATGAAGGGACTACCCTCTTAGGCAGCAGGAAATATGAAACGCTGGTCACCATCGACAAGTCAATGAAGCCATCCACGTAATGCGTGGCAGCGGCGAAAAGGGCAAACAGAATGCTAGGAATAATTAAGAAGGGGATCATGAACAGATCGGAGAAGGTTATCATGCCGCTGTACCGGGCCATGGTACGCCCTCACCTGGAATACTGCATCCAGCACTGGTCACCGTACATGAAGAAGGACACGGTTCTACTTGAAAGGGTCCAGAGAAGAGCGACTTAAATGGTTAAGGGGATGGAGGAGTTGCTGTACAGTGAGAGATTAGAGAAACTGGGCCTCTTCTCCCTCAAACAGAGGAGATTGAGAGGGGACATGATCGAAACATTCAAGGTACTGAAGGGAATAGACTTAGTAGATAAAGACAGGTTGTTCGCCCTCTCCAAGGTAGAGAGAACGAGAGGGCACTCTCTGAAGTTAAAAAGGGGATAGATTCCGTATGAACGTAAGGAAGTTCTTCTTCACCCAGAGAGTGGTAGAGAACTGGAATGCTCTTCCGGAGTCTGTTATAAAGGAAAGCACCCACCAGGGATTCAAGACAAAGTTAGACAAGTTCCTACTGGAGCAGAGCATACGTCAGTAAGGCTAGACTCAAGTAGGGCACTGGTCTTTGACCTGAGGATCGCCGCGTGAGCGGACTGCTGGGCACGATGGACCTCTGGTCTGACCCAGCAGCGGCAATTCTTATGTTCTTAAGCCACTTCTATAGCTGTCTGAGGCTTTTTTCCTGCCATTTTGGGCTTCATTTTAGCCTGTGCGGAAGTTTTGACCTTCATTATTGCTTTATATTGCCTTTGTGATAGTGTCATTTATTATGGTGTTTTTTTTATAGAATCAGGGCCTTTGTCTTTTTAGATTACATGTGGTTTTATTTTTATCTCCCATGTACACATACTCCAGTCTTCTTTTTTAGATCCTCAGAAGGCTAAAGAACCCTTATGGTTTATGTGAACCAAATCACAAAAAACCCGATTGGTCAGTTTTCGGCTGTCCTTCAGGAGCTCCTATCATAGAACTAGTTTTGGTTGAAATTTTGGTTTTAAACCGGAACTGACGACAGACGCCATCAGAACATGATATCTTATGGAGAGGAGCGGTTTCTTTGAAGCACGATAGTAAGTTACTATAATTTAAGTTATATATAATAAATGAGAGGTCCTGGTCAGTATAGAATATAAATTTAAAATAAATTATTGTTATTCTCATTGGCTAAGACCGTATATTTTTGAATTTGTTTTTAGATTAAATAAGGGAGCCTCAACCCTGATGAAAAGTATTCTTGAAACATGTGCGTGTTGGTAGAAGTGCTCCCAAAAATCGGCTGTTAACCTTAAGTATGCTACAGCTTAAAAATTAACCAAAGTTATTATAAACCAAAAAAATATAAAAAAGGTGGAAAATATTGATCCTATGACGATCGGGTTTTTTGTGATTTGGTTCACATAAGCCATAAGGGTTCTCTAGCCCTCTGAGGATCTAAAAGAAGAAGGCTAGAGTATGTGTACATGGGAGTTATAAGTTAAAACCAGTCTATGAATAGCCTGTTATATTAAAACTGTTTCATTTTTATCAGCATGTCTCCTAACTCAGAGCTATTTTGACCGTTTTTTTTCAGCACTGGGGGAAGTTCTGTGTTTCTCACCAGCTCGGTAAGCCATCTTTTATTTTCTTTTAATGTGATATTATGAGGGTTTTTAAAAAATGTATTTATCTTTTTCCATTCTACACCATCATTACAAGATTACTCTTGTCACAGTAATATAGAAAGGATTGTGAAGATCTGCAAATGTACAAACGTAAGGAAGTTCTTCTTCACCCAGAGAGTGGTAGAAAACTGAAACGCTCTTCCGGAGTCTGTCATAGGGGAAAACACCCTCCAGGGACTCAAGACAAAGTAGATAAAGACAGGTTGTTTACCCTCTCCAAGGTGGAGAGAACGAGAGGGCACTCTCTAAAGTTAAAAGGGGATAGATTTCGTACAAACGTAAGGAAGTTCTTCTTCACCCAGAGAGTGGTAGAAAACTGGAACGCTCTTCCGGAGTCTGTCATAGGGGAAAACACCCTCCAGGGACTCAAGACAAAGTAGATAAAGACAGGTTGTTTACCCTCTCCAAGGTGGAGAGAACGAGAGGGCACTCTCTAAAGTTAAAAGGGGATAGATTTCGTACAAACGTAAGGAAGTTCTTCTTCACCCAGAGAGTGGTGGAAAACTGGAACGCTCTTCCGGAGTCTGTCATAGGGGAAAACACCCTCCAGGGATTCAAGACAAAGTTAGACAGGTTCCTGCTGAACCAGAACAAACACAGGGTAGGGCTGGTCTCGGTTAGGGCACTGGTCTTTGACGTGGGAGCGGACTGCTGGGCGCGATGGACCACTGGTCTGACCCAGCAGCGGCTGTTCTTATGTTCTTATATATTATAATTAAAGAAAATATTTCAGTTCTTCCTTAGACCACAATCTAAACAAGGAGGGGAGGAGAAAATAAGGAAATTTATCTTAACTCTGAAACAGAGCTCAAATGCCTTAGAGATTAAAATCCTTTCTATTAACTAAATAAAGCCAGTGATCACTCGAATAATTGTCTCCAAATCTAGAAAAGCTCTTAGGCCCGGAGTTTGTAAAGGGCACCTAAATTGGCAGACACCTAGAACAATACCATTTCTCACATCCAAATAAAGCAGGCAGCCACTTTCACATCAATAAAGCCTTCTATCTAGAGCAGTGGTCTCAAACCCTTTGCAGGGCCACATTTTGGATTTGTAGCTATTTGGAGGGCCGCAGAAAAAAATAGTTAATGTCCTATTAAAGAAATGACAATTTTGCATGAGGTAAAACTCTTTATCGTCATCTGTGGCTTTGAATAGAAAAAAGACTGCAGCAAGGGAGCCGACCCTCGATCTTCGTGTCCAGGGAAGGAAGGAGGAGGAAGAGAAACGCTGCTGCTGCACGGGGGGAGGGGGAAAGGGGAAAAGAAAGAAATGCTGCTGCACGGGGGAGGGGGGAAGAGAAAGATAAATGCTTGTGCAGCTGCACGGGAAAGAGGGAAGGAAATGCTGCTGCACCCAATTGAGGAGAGGGAAGGAGGGAGAAGGAAAAAGGGAGAGGAGAGGAACAAGAGATGCCAAGTCTGAGGAAGGGAAAGGAAAGAAGGAAAGGAGATACCAGACCATAGAGAGGGAGGGAGAGATGCCAGACCAGGGGAAAGGAAGGAATGAAGGTAGGAGGGTAAGAAAGGAAGGAGTGAGATGTCAGACTTTGGAAATAGGAAGGGACGGAGAGAGAGAAAGGAAGGTAAGACATGGAAAAGTGGATTTTGAGAAGAAAGCAGAAAAAATTGAATGTTAAGTTAATGCCAAAGGCAGAAAGTGAAGATGGAGAGAAAAATAGTCAAAGGACAAGAAGGCCCTGGAAACATAGTTAAAAACACAGAAAAATGAAGTCACCAGACAACAAAGGTAGGGAAAATGATTTCATTTTCAATATAATGATTGAAATTTGTCAGTTCTGAGAAAGGAAAGATGTTAAACTTTAACTGTGAGGGCTGCAGAAAAAATAGGGTATTTGGAGGGCCGCAGAAAAAATAGTTAATGTCTTATTAAAGAAATGACAATTTTGCATGAGGTAAAACTCTTTATAGTTTATAAATCTTTCCTTTACCTTTACCTGGTATCTCCTTTCCTTCTTTCCTTTCCCTTCCTCGGTCTTGGCATCTCTTGTTCCTCTCCTCTCCCTTGTCTTCCTTCTCCCTCCTTCCCTCTCCTCAATTGGGTGCAGCAACAGCAGCATTTCCCTCCCCCTCCCCTGTGCAGCAGCAGCATTTCTTTCTCATCCCCCCTTTCCCCCTCCCCCCCCTTCCGTAGAGCAGCAGCGTTTCTCTTCCTCCTCCCTCCTTCCCTGGACACGAAGATCGAGAGTCCTCTCCCTTTCTGCAGTCTTTTTTCTATTCAAAGCTTCAGGTGGCGGCTCCTCACACAGTGCGCGCCTGTGTCAGAAGCCTTCACTCTGACGTTGACGTCAGAGAGGCTTCCAACATAGGTGTAGATCACGTGAGGCGCCGCCACCCATGGCTTTGAATGGGAAAAAGACCCCAGCAAGGGAGCCGACTTTTGATCCTTGTATCCAGAACATGGGCCGCAAAATAGTACTTGGGGGGGCCGCGAATTTAAGACCGCTGATCTACAGGATGCGCAGTAAAAATGGTAAGACTAGAAAATTGGTTCTAGTTAGAGCAGCGGTCTCAAACACACGGCCTGTGGGCCGCATGCGGCTCGCCAGGTGCTATTTTGCGGCCCGCGGTCTAGACGCGATCAAAACAAAATTTCTCTTCCCCCCTTCCCTTCCTTTTGGAGCAGCAGCATGTCTGGTCGGCTCAGTCGATCGTTCCGTTCAAAGCCGTGGGTTGGCAGCTCCTCGAGCTATCCACTCCTACATCGGAAGCCTCTCTGATGTCACAACATCAGAGAGGCTTCAGACACAGGCACGGATCTCGCGAGGAGCCGCCACCCGCGGCTTTGAATGGAACGATCAACTGAGCCGGCCAGACACGCTGCTGCTCCACAAGGAAGAGAACGGAAGGGGAGGGGAAAGAGAAATGCTTCTGCTGCATAGGAAAGGGGGACCCTAGGGAAATGCTGCTGCTGCTGTACAGGGAAAGGGAGAGGGAGGGAAAGGGGAAGAGAAATGCTTCTGCTGCACAGGATAGGGGGAAGGGAAATGTTGCTTCTGTTGCTGCTGCACCCAATTGGGGAAAGAGAGGGAAGGAAGGAGAAGGAAGACAAGGGAGAGGAGAGGAACAAGAGAAGCCAAGTTCATGGGAGGGAGGGAAGAAAAGGAGATATCAGACCATGGAGGGGGAGGGAGAGATGCCAGGGCATGGGGGAAGGGAAGGAGACAGATGCCAGACCAGGGGAAAAGAAGGAAGGAGGGAGGGAGAGAAAGGAAGGAAAGAGATGCCAGACCATGGAAATAGGACGGAAGAAGAGAGAGATAGGAAGGGAAGGTAAGACATGGAAACGTAGATTTTGAAAAGAAAGCAGAAAAATTGAACATTAAGTTAATGCCAAAGATGGATGCAAGGCAGAAAGTGAAGACGGAGAGAAAAACAGTCAAAGGACAAGAAAGCCCTGGAAACATAGTTGAAAGCACAGAAAAATAAAGTCACCAGACAACAAAGGTAGGGAAAATGATTTTATTTTCAATATAGTGATTGAAATGTGTCAGTTTTGAGAAAGAAAAGATATTAAACTTTAAATGTGAGGGCCGCAGAAAAAATAGTTAGCGTCTTATTAAAGAAACTAGTCTTTAAGCCCGTTACATTAACGGGTGCTAGAACATATGTGTGTGTGTCTATCTTTATTTCTTTCTCTCTCTCTCTCCTTAGCCGCTTTTTTTCTTTCTGCCTTTCTTTTTCCTTGGCTGTCCATCACCACCCCTTGCCTGCTCCCCCTGTCCATTTTCCCTTCCTTTTACCTCCCCTGTGTCCACCACCACCCCTTCACTGCTCTCCTTATGCAGCAGCAGCCCTTCTCCCTTTGTTTTACCTCCCCCCTGTCCAGCAGCACCTCTTTCCTTCTCCCCCTGTCCAACATTAGTCCTCCGTTCCTTTTCTTCAACCCCCTGTCCATCAGCATCTCTTTCGTTCTCCCCCTGTGCAACAGGTGCTAGAGTAGACGACTGGTTTTTTTTTCCTTTCTCTCTCTGTGCTTGGATGCTGTCTGTCTGTCTGTCATTCTTTCTGTCTGTGTCTCTGTCTTGCGCCATGCCTGCCTATCTCTCTGTGGCCCCCTTCTCTTCCCCGGCATGATTGGTGTGTGCCCCCAGAACACCCTTCCCCCCAAAGCAGCCCCGTTTCCCAATGCCCCTGCCCCCTTTTGTGCCATGCCTGCCTGCTCCGTGGCCCCTTTCTGTTTCCCCCCTATGATTGCTGTCTGGCCCAGGAAACCCCTCACCCCAAAGTAGCCCCCTTTCCCTCTCCCCTTGTTGAGCCATGCCTGCCTGTTCTGTGATCCCCTGCCCATGACTGCTATGTGCCCCCAGCACACCCCTACCCCCAAAGCAGCCCCTTTCCCTCTTCCCCTGCTTGCCTGCCATGCCTGCCTGCTCCCTGTGCATCAGCATCAGCATTTCCCTCCCCCTCACCTGTTCCTTCGTAGCAGCATGGAGATAAAACAGCTCCCTTAGTTCTTTGCTGGATTTTTTTTTAAGTTTAAAGATGCCTACGCGGCTCCTCTCACAATCCGGCCTGCGTCGGAAGCCTTCTCTGACACAGGCCGGGATCGTGAGAGGAGCCACGGCGGCAGTTTTAAACTTTAAAAAAAAAATGCAGCGAACTAAGGGAGCCGTTTTCAAAGCCGCCGCCGCGGCTCCTCTCATGAGCTGCACTTATATTATGTCGGAAGATGAGAGAGGAGCCGCGGCGACGGCGGCAGATTTCAAATTAAAATAATTTATGCGGCCAGCCGGCTCCCTCGAAACCCTCCCCCCCTTTCCCTTCCCGCGGTCCGTCTGGCTGCGTTGTTCTCTCAAACCGTCCGTGCCAGCTGAAGTGGGAGTGGGGGGGACTCAGCACCGGCTGGGCGACTCGAGCCGCCGGCCCCCAGGAGCTCGAGGCCGACGGCGGACATGGCTTGCGTTGCCGAGTTTGGTGACGTACAACCCGCGCATGCGCACTAAAAAAAACCCGACAGATCAGGGAACACGTTTTTTTTAGTGCGCATGCACGGCCTAGCATTTTATTATATTAGATGACAATTTTGCATAAGGTAAAACTCTTTATAATTTATATATCTTTTCTTTTAACTGTTGAAGGAAAGTTTTATAAACTATAAAGAGTTTTACCTCAGGCAAAATTGTCATTTCTTTAATAAGGCATTAACTATTTTTTCTGTGGCCCTCCAAGTACCTACAAATCCAAAATGTGGCCCCGCAAAGGGTTTGAGTTTGGGACCACTGAGTTAGAATTACCAGATGTCTGGATTTCCCTGGACTGTCCGGGGGTCTGGACGGCTTTTCAAAAACCTGGCACTTTGTCTGGGTTTTGGAAAGCTTGAAACAAATCCCTGTAGGGCAGGAGGGCATCCGTGCATGCTTGGATGCCACACAATAATGTCACGTGTAGGTGCCATCATCTCATCGCATCCGTGCATGTGTAGATGCCCTCATGCCTGACGAGAGCAGGCAGGGGGGGGATGGGTAGAACTCGGCGGGCCTGGGAGAGCGGATCTAGGGGGGAAGAGGGGGGTCTAGATTTTCCAAACGGAAAATCTGGTAACCCTAGTTCGAGTATACTTTTATTTTCAGGTCATTGGCAGTGCCACTTTCATAGATCAAGATTATTCCCCAAATCAGTTTGTGTGAAGCAAGTTAAAGAGGTTAGCAGTGTTATTTTCCGCTGGCCCGCACTTAGCAATCTCAGCCTTGCAATGATTTTGATGGTTTTCACTTTTATGTTTGCCTAGAAAAAGTTCTGCTATGTATATCTGAGCTTTATGACCACACTAAATCAGCAGCATGGTTAAGCAAGGAGACTGAAATGTCAGATGCAATATAATTCCACTAAAAGCATATCACGGAGCAAACGTCCTTCACTGAGGGTCATTAGGCAAAGTCATGGCCCAAAAGGCATTTCTATTGCCTGAAAATAACTGGAAAATACTGCTATGGCAAAACAATATTTTAATTTTCTAGCCGCTTGTAGCAAGGAAACATTCTCCAATACCTACTGGCTTTCTACCCAAATACAATCTGAACTTCAGTACAAAAAAAAAAAAAAAAGATTTGCCATACTGGGACAGACCGAAGGACCATTAAGCCCAGAATCCCGTTTCCAGCAGTGGCCAGCCGAGGTCCCAAGTACCTGACAGAAACCCGAAGAGTAGCAACATTCCGGAGCTGAGATTGTGACGTCATAATGCCTCATTCCACCAATGCCTAAGAGCCAACCTCAGACGTGATGTCACAATGGCTGGATTGTCCTATACTTGGCTCACATAAGACCATAAAAGCTGCCACACTGGGACAGACCGAAGGTCCATCAAGCCCAGTATCCTGTTTCCAACAGTGGCCAGCCCAGGTCCCAAGTTTCAGGAAAATGATGGAGGCGGCAGGTGCAGCAGTGCCAAAAAGGGGTCCAGGTTCTTTTTGTTCCCACAATCACTTATGTATTGTACTGATAGTTTGGGGGAATTTTTATACAGTATATTGCCTATCAAGGTTATCTAAGCAGTTTACAATCAGACCCCCACCTATCTTTTGTCTCATTTTGTGCTATACAACCCCACGAGAAGAACCAGAAATTGTAATTTATTTACCTATCCAAAGATTACTGGTTGTAGATACAGGTCATTTTTGGATAGGACGTTTATGTTTCAAGCAAGCAAACAGCAGTCCTGGTTAGGTAATTACATCATTGGAGCCAGATTGACCTACGGCGCTTTTCGGAAATAAATTAAAACTGTACTATTTGATAGATTCATTTGCTAAATAGAAATTACATTAATTGTAATAATTCTTTAATAATTGCAATAATTCTACTCTGATTATACTTAAGAAATATATTGGACTTTTGCAATTTGTATTTTGTACTTCGCTGATTGTCCAGCTCTCTTCGATGTAAACCGCCGAAAAGTCATTAGATTGTGGCGGTATAGAAGAATAAAGTTATTATTATCTGTCCTGCTGGGTTCACAATCTCTCTAATGTGTCTGGGGCAATGGAGGAATTAAGTGATTTGCCCAGGGTCACAAGGAGCAGCGTGGGATTTGAACCCACAACTTCAGGGTGCTGAGGCTATAGCTTTAACCACTAGACCACCCCTTAGCAAAAATGCTTAGAGTATGATTTTTTTTTTTTTTTTAATTATTGAAATTTTCAATATATTACAAGAAACTAACATTCTTGCTAAGGAAATACAGCAGCATTCTTGCTAAAGAAAAACATCACATTTTTTTTAAAAGAATATAAAAAATAAAATTCTCGCTTCCGTAGACCACAAAAATCAAAGGGGAGTAAAGGCAGGTATCATTAAGAAGTTAAACACAAAGGAAAAAGAACTTATCAATGAAAGGCTATAACATATTCTGCATTTATATTAAATTTCCGCTAAACAACAGTAATTTTCTTTAGCTCCAGAAATGATCTTAGCTGCTCCGGCTGAAAGAAAATATATTTAACCTGAGCAAATTTTACTACGCATTTACAAGGGTATGCCAGTAAAAAAGACGCCCCCAAGGGCCTTGGTCTCCTGTCTCAAAGACAAAAATTGTTTCCTTTTTTCCTGGGTAACCTTAGTTACATCCAGGAATACCCATATCTTTTTATCATAAGACAGTTCCTTTGATAAGCGGAAATAAAGTTTCATAAAGGAATCCAAGTCCTGTTGGAAAATAAATGAAATCAGAAGTGTCACTCTCAATGAAGAATCAGAAATGGACTCTTCTAAAATAGCAGATATGTTATTAACATCCAATTGCGGTGTATCTGGATTAACTCCCTCCAATGTTTCCCGAGCTCTACTGGTTTGTGGAAGATAATATATTTTATTTAATGGAGGAATATGGTCCAAAGAATATTTTAATTCTTCCACCAAATATCTCTTAAACATCTCATATGCAGAAATCCCGGGTACTTTGGGGAAGTTCAAAATTCTGGCATTGAGTCTGCGGTTATTATTCTCAATGTTTTCTATTTTTCTTTGAAGCATAGTATTATCTTTAATCGCAGCTACTTTAAAGGTTTGTAAGGCTTGAACTTCTGATTGCACATTTACTATAGAGTTTTTCATTTCTGCGTTAGAGTGTTCCAAGGCTCTTGAAATGTCATCGATTTTACCAGCCAAAGTTTTTACCTCCTCTGATGTCTTCGAAGCAGCCTCTGATGTTTTAACTGCAGCTTTATCCAACTTCTGAAGCATTTGCCAAATTGCTGCTAAAGTCACCTCGTTGGAGGGGTTTCTCTCCCCAATATTGGTTCCCATCGGCAGAAGCTCATCTGCCCTGCAGGAACTCCAGGCACAACCTTGGCAACACTGCTAGCTCCCGCCTCCAGAGCGTTTGAATCCGCCGGACAAGGAGATGGTTCCATTTGCGATGGCGAAAGGGAGATTTCATGCCCCTGTGAGATAAGACCTTCTTTACCTTTTCCCAGCGTGGGGCTACTTTCGCCAGTCTTAATGCAGATACCGGGCAATAATTGCTCAATTGTCTGCTGTTGAATAGGTGGTATCGGCGTCGAGGAAGAAGGCGCTTTAACCAAACCTTTTCGTTTATGTGGCATAACTGCTCCTAGGAAAAGTAAAAGCTGACATCCACGAGAGCTCGATCTCAGTGCTCGGTCAATACCTTGTCCTGCCAACATGATAAAACAACTTCAGACTATACAAAACACTGCCCTCAAACTGATCTACTCCCTGAGAAAATATGATCATATTACAACTGCCTTCCTAGACTCTCACTGGCTACCTATGCAAGCACGAATTCAATTCAAATTCTACTGTCTATTATTCAAAGCATTAAACAGTTCCACCCCCCTATCTAAACAACCACCTAAACCAGATCCTCACCTCAAGACAAAGAAGAACTCCGAACCCTTTTGCCTTCCCTCCACTCAAGGGCACTCAGTGCAAAAAGAGGTTTGATAACCTTCTGGCGACGCAAGCAGCAAAACTTAACCACTCCATCTCCAACCTGTTGACGGCAACAGGCGACTTCAAAACTTTTCGAAAAGAAATCAAAACCCTACTTTTCAAAAAATTTATCTACATATCTTAATCCAACCCTTCCCCCTCCTCCTAGATAAATTCTCCCCCAAAACCTCCACTTAAATAATCTCTTCCTCCCCAAAACACCAACCAAGTATTCAGATCCCTGAAATGTAACGTAATCTTATTTGTACTCTAAACCACAGTTCTTCAACCGCCGGTCCGCGGACCGGTGCCGGTCCGCAGAAAATTCCTGCCGGTCCGCGCAGGGCCGGCGAGATGGACGCTGTTAAATTTCCTGCCCTGGTGGTGTTCGGGGAAATCTGTTCCGCCCAGCCTCGGGCTATCAAGACAGCCTGCTGACGTCGGGCATTCCCTCTGAGTCTCGCCTATGCGGAAACAGGAAGTTGAAAAAAATAGGCGGGACTCAGAGAGGGAAGGTCCCGACGTCGGAAGCCTGTCTTGATCGCTGCCCCTGCTGAGTCGCCGAAGAGGGCCGCGGGGAAGCGGCAAGTAGAAGGGAGATGCGCGGTGGTCAGCGTGCGCGGTGGGGGCAGCGTGTAGATTGGGGCCATCAGCAGCGTCTGTGCTGAGAGTCTGCCCACGTGCAGGATGCGGCGGATAGGGGCCTCCGGCTCGTCTTGGGCGGCAGGGCCTGCGGTGCAAAGTTTTTGCCAGCTTGGGGGGGGGGGGGTTGCGAATGTGCAGGGAGCCTTCAACAGTGGCTGTCTCCTCTCCTAGCAGCTCTATACTTACCAGGGCAGTGATTCACTTTGGCAACTTTACCTTCCTCAGAGGCAGCAACGACTTAAGGCTGCCTAAGGAAATCACTGCTGCAGGCAAGTACTGAGAGCTGCTGGATGGAGAGGAAGCCACTGTTGGAAACTGGGAAGCTGCTGGATAAAGGGAGAGCTGCCACTGCACCTGGAGGTAGAAAGAGAGATGCTGCTGGGAGGGGAAGAGGGAAAGGGATGGTTAGAGAGTTACTGTTGGATAGGGGGGAGGAGGGAAGGGAGAAGGAAAAAAGGAAGGAAACAGCTGGCAGGGAGATTAGAGGAGGGAAAGGGGAGAGACAGGAATGAGAAAGTAGAGAGAGATTGATGCTGGAAAGGGGATCAGCAGAGAAATGAGAGAGGGATAAATATGCTAGATCTGGTGTAGGAGAGATAAAAATGAAGAAAGCAGTGAAGCTGGAATGAATGATGTAAAAAGGAGAGAGGAGGCACAGGCTGGATGGAAAGGAGAGAGGGGCATAGAAAGAAGTCAGATACATATGGAAGGAGGAGAGGCCAGACAGTGGATGGAACGGGCAGACGCTGGAAGGAAGAGTGGAAAGAAGATGAAAGCAGAGACCACAAAAGGTAGAAAAAAATCATTTTATTTCTATTTTGTCATTACAATATATCAGATTTGAAATATATATCCTGCTACTGCTAGAGACATAACTGGGGACTGCAAAGCCTAACACTATTTCTATCATGTGTGACTGCAGTATTCTGTTAGCATGATATTTCTGTGTAGCATTCTGTAATAATTTGGCTTGTTCAGTTTTCTTGATAGTAGAGGGGATATATGTGAAGGGGAGGGGAGACAGGGGTTTTGTTGGTCCTTGCTCTGAATATTTATATTTATAAAATGACAATTGTACAGAATATTGTTTCTTTTTATACTTTAATAAAATACGTTCAATATAAAATCATAACTGAGGCTTGTGCAGATGGGATCAGATGGTTTGTGGGGACCGAGCTTGCGGAGACGGGCGAAAATGTGTTTTTTTTATTTCGGTCTTAGTAGTTTGCCGGTCCACAAAATAATTCTTTTATTTCTGCCGGTCCACGGGTGTAAAAAGGTTGAAGAACACTGCTCTAAACTATAATCTATTTGTTATATCACACAGTAACGTACAGTCAATTTAATCCAATCCAATCCAATTTGCAAGTTCTTCCAGAATTAATCCAGGTACCTCTCCTCCCTTGTAACAAAAAACAAAAAAACCCCAAAACTGTTGTAACTTCACTGGAAATGTCCAGTTAGCTCTTTTGTAATCCGCCTTGAACTGCAAGGTATAGGCGGAATAGAAGTCCCTAATGTAATGTAATGTAATGCCGCCATCTTTGCCACTTCCCCCAGATAGTCGAGTATGATTTCTTTTTGTGAGTTGTGTCTGGATTGTCACGGCACAACATCCAACAGTCGTCGGCCATCATACTCTCATTCCAGAAACCTTGGCAGCGACGCTCCATTAACTGAATGTCCTGGTGAAAAGGTTCTTTCTGCTCACCACTCACCATACCAGGATTTTCTGGAAAAAAAGTCAAGATGAGAGTGCAAAAAGTATATTTTTAATGACATGCAGCAGCCAAGTTTCTGATATGAGTCAAGGAGATTCTGAACTCCTTTCTTATATGAAGGAGACTATGGTTGCCAAGAAAGTTTTACACTAACCACTTGAATGCCTCCCAAGCTTCAAGCTCAGCTGCTGAGAGTAATTGCATAACAGACTTGATCTGTGGACCTATAAATATCCCTTCCTTCAGTTTTGCAGTGCTGATTTTTGAAAATTTCTTAACAAGATATTGAAAACCTGGCAAGTTTGCTTTACCCATGGCCAGCTTTATATGAAGAGGTGGAAGAAATATTTTATGAGGATCCACCAATGGCATACATTTCACACTGCTTGTCCCTGGGTTATAGTATCCCTCAGCTGCAGATCTGCTATCCCACAAGCACAGGAATCAGCAGTATTTAGTGAATAGAAACATAGACATAGAAACATAGAAAAGTGATGGCAGAAAAGGGCCAAGGCCCATCAAGTCTGACCCACCCACCCTCCTAGCTACCCTTTGAGAGATCGCATTCTGATGCCCCATTCCCTCTTAGAGATCCGACATGAGCATCTAATCTGTTCTTAAAATCTGGCACGCTACTGGCCTCGATCACCTGTGCTGGAAGCTCATTCCAATTGTCAACCACTCTTTCGGTGAAGAAGTACTTCCTGGTGTCACCATGAAACTTCCCGCCCTTTATTTTCAGCGGGTGCCCTCTTGTGGCCGAGGGTCCTCTAAGAAAGAAAATATCATCTTCTACCTCAATACGACCAGTGATATACTTAAACATCTCAATCATGTCTCCCCTCACCCTACGTTCTTCGAGAGAGTATAGCCGCAATTTGTTTAGCCTTTCTTCGTACTATAGATCCTCCTTGCATTCCCATTAGCATGCCATTGACCTTCAGATCACCATAGATGTTCCACTGGGGTGTTTTATAACTGATTGCTTCTAGTAAATTCTTTATACTCTCATAAGACTCCTTTAGATTAGCAGAATGGGCATTTGGTATACTTGGTTTGGAATTTCCGTTGTGCAGTAATATTGCCTTCAAGCTTCTCTGTGAAAAATCAATGAAGAGACGCCATTCATCTGGACAATGCACTTGGAACAAACTGTTGAAGAGCCCATTGATGTCATGACAAAAGCACAATGAGCCATTTAAAGTGAAGAATCTTGTTAAGTTATGATTCCTTTTCTGTAATGCGTTATATTAGCATCTTTTGCAAGCAAGTGCTTTTGCTTAAGCCTTGAAGCAAGAAGTTCTGCTTTTTCTTTTGAAAAATTTAGATCACGAATAAGATCATTGAGCTCAGCTTGTATAAAGGTCTCTGGTTCTGAATCTTCATCATTCACATAATCAGGATCAGATAATTCTGGATTGTGACCAGCTGCTGCATCATCATCACATTCCTCATCATGTTCCACAGAAGCAAGTCCATCTTGCTTAGGTACAGGGACATGTAGCAAGTCATCATAGCAGAATTCAGAGTAGGATATATAATTTTGTGCTTAGTTTTAGCTGAGAATCCACTTGTGTTCACAAGACAAAAGTAGCAATCTTTAATATGGTCTCACGGTTCCCTCCATATCATTGGGATTGCAAATGATACCGTTGTTTTTTGTCCATTAAGCCAGCCACAAAGTCCATTGGAACAACTGGTACAGATGATATGTGGAACCCAAGACTTATCCTGGTCACTCAGTGGATAACCAAAGTACAATTTGTATACCTTCTTCATATCTACGGTAATTGGGCGATTTTGTGCATTCGCCTTGAATGAACCACAGACGTAACAGAAACTATCTGGATGATTAGTACAATGTCTTGGCATAATAAAAACTGATATTAATCACCATAAATAATGTCTGTGGCATAAAAAACAAAGACTGTCATTAATCCTCCTTATACGTTTAACCTATAAATGCATGATATAGCGCCCAATTAACATTTATAATTATATATCCAATAAGCCTCATCACAAACATGTGACGTACTAGTGAAAAACTAAACACAGATTTGAAATCAGCATGCAAACTACTACAAAACCCACCCAACATTAACTCTGATGAAAATGATGTGTTGACCTGTGGGTCTTATTTCTCATTAACACAAGCATAAATAACATTGATAATGAAGAAATTTCTTTTCAGATAGAAACTCCCAATGATCAATTGCAATCTGGGACATAAACCTTTCTATTCCTGCCATGGTTTGCTATGTTCTTAATTCAATTTTTGTGAGATGATTCATTCTGTAACACTGTATGTTTGCTCTACACAGGCAATTTATTTTAATGAGATGTTCAACTTCTGTTCCATGCTTTAAAAGTTTTTACTGTGAACAATCTCGTTCTCTAACGATTCATAATAGATTGTAATATCATTTTTTATTTAAGGTATGAAGTGTTTATTCTTCAAACAATTTTTGTTTGCTAAATTAAATAATTTCATTATCAGATGTTCTTCCAATGAGATATATTCATCTCCTGTTGTCAAGGATTTCTGACTATTGTGAGCATGTCGACGGAGACTGGAGACCTTGAGATCCAATGAGATATATGCAGGCCTAAGTCAAAGAAGATGTTTATAATTTAAGGGCTGGGAATGTAAGCAGAGAAAGGGCTGGAGTAATGGAGTTTGAGATATGGATTTGACACAGAGCTACCAGACTGTCTGGGCTCCCGGACGGACTTTCTTAAATTTCAGCATTTGTCTGGGTTTTGGAAAGCCCCGACGAGCTCCGGCTGTATCTGAAAGGCCTCTGAGTATGAGCGGATAACGTCACACACATGCTCCAGGCCCTCCAGATGCAGCTGGAGCTCGTCCAGAAGAAAAGAGAAGGCTTTGTGGGGACGGGCATTGGGGGCAGAATTTGGCGGGGGTGGGGCTGGAGGCAGAATGGGGCAGGGTCAAAATATAAGAACATAAGAAGTTGCCCCCGCTGAGTCAGACCAGAGGTCCATCTTGCTCAGCGGTCCGCTCCCGCGGCGGCCCATTAGGCCTAGTGCCTGAACAGTGGTCCCTGATTAATTTTGTAACTTACCTCTAATCCCATCCCTATAATCTACCTCTACTCTTATCTGTACCCCTCAATCCCTTTGTCTTCCAAGTACCTATCCAAAGCTTCTTTGAACCCCTGTAGCGTGCTCCTGTTTATCACATCCTCCGGTAGCGCGTTCCATGTATCCACCACCCTCTGTGTGAAAAAGAACTTCCTGGCATTTGTTCTAAACTAGAGAATGACACGGGGAAAAAATCTGTCCCCGTCACCGGCCCACCATCCTCTGCACCGCCCCGTCACCGCCGATCCCTTCACCGCCCCGTCACCGTCACCGCCATCCCTTTCACCGCCCCGTCACCGCCACTGCCATCCCATTCACCGCCCCGTCACCGTCCCCGCTGCATCCATATAAGCCTTTTTCCTTTCACTCCCTCCTTCCAATTTGAGCCGGGAACACTAGCGATCACACGGTCCCCGCGGCCACTACCTGCCTGCCCGGTCGATCCTGGTGTTTGGCCGGCTCTCTCCCTTCTCCTCACCTTGGTTTGTGGGTTTTCTTTTTCGGCAACCTGCGCGCTTTCCCAGGGAGCCGCACACGCGCGGCTGCTCAGTGTTCGATCTTCTGCTCTGCTGCAACTTCCTGTTTCCGGTTGCGTCAGAGCAGAAGATCGAGGCTGAGCAGCGGCGGGTGTGCGCGGCTCTCTGGTAGCGTGCGGGTCGCCGAGGAGGAGGATCTGCGGACTGGGGTGAGGAGAGGGGAGAGAGCTGGCTGGACACTGGAATCGATTGGGCGGGCGGGTGTGAGCTGCGGGGACCGCGCAATCCTTCATGCCTCACTGCGGGGGACAAGACCATTCACCGCCCCGCGGGCGGTGAATGGCCTTGTCCCCGTCGCCGCAGCGACTGCTAGTTTTCTTCCCCGTTTTCGGCGGGTGACCCGCGGCTAAAATGCGGTGGCCGCGGGTAAACCGCCACCGTGTCATTCTCTATTCTAAACCTCTCCCCTTTCAATTTCTCTGAGTACCCTCTTGTACTTATTGATCCCCTTAATTTGAAAAATCTGTCCCTGTCTATTTTTTCTATGCCCTTCATGATCTTGAAGGTTTCTATCATGTGTCCTCTAAGTCTCCGCTTTTCCAGGGAGAAGAGCCCTAGCTTTTTCAGTCTGTCAGTATATGAGAGATCCTCCATGCCCTTTATTAGCTTAGTTGCTCTTCTCTGGACCCTCTCAAGTACCTCCATGTCCTTCTTGAGGTACGGCGACCAGAACTGAACACAGTACTCCCTAATTTGATATAATCATTACACTTGTACCCATGTTGTGAGATTCATGTCAATGGGAAAATTCCAGAGCAGAAGTTAAGAATTGTTTACAAGACATGGTTTGATGGTCACAAACAACTTTAGCAGAACATGCGAGAGAACAAAGAGTATCATATGGGGATGTGGCAAGGGTCTTCAACAGATGTTATGTCCAGATGTTTCCCCATAAAAGTCATGAGGAATTTAGAAAAAACTATCCATATGATCAAGAGGTACAATATAGGATAAAACTAGGTAAGAGATTGGTACCGCCACCTAGTATCACATATTCAACTGATATTGCATTATGAATTTGTTGGAGAACGATAAATGAGAGATTGTGATTTTGCTGACTTAGCAGTGATGATTGATGATTTTGTCATCTTAGGGCTCCTTTTACGAAGCCGCGTTAGCGGTTTTAACGCACGTAATAGCGTGCGCTAAACTGCTGGACGCGCCAGCCACTACCGCCTCCTCTTGATCAGGCGGTTGTTTTTTGGTTAACGCGGGAGTTAGCGCGTGATTAAAAGTCGCGCACGCTAACGCGGCTTTGTAAAAGGAGCCCTTAGTATATGCTTATAGGAAGTGTGGAATTCTATAATTAGAATAAATGATAACAATTGAAAGTACCAACACCTAGGGAAAAAAGGAACTCAGCCTTTGGAGTGTAACATATGTAGGATGCTTTATAATCTAATACTTTATATTCTGGAAATTCATTATATCTTCAAAGAATGCTTAAGTATAAAAACCTGTGCTGAGAGGAAAGAAAAGGGAAGTGATTTTTGACTGTAGCTCAAGAGGAAATCATGTGCTTAGATCAGGGGTGTCAAAGTCCCCCGCAATCCAGTTGGGTTTTCAGGATTTCCCCAATGAATATGGCTTAGTGGTAGACTTCAAAGGGTGGTGGTAAATGGTGCTCCCTCAGAAACGTCGGAAGTGACCAGTGGAGTGCCTCAGGGCTCGGTCTTGGGTCCGATACTATTTAATATCTTTGTAAAGGATCTGCCTCAGGGACTTCGAGGTAAAATTACATTATTTGCCGATGACGCTAAGCTATGCAACGTTGTGGGCAGCGCAACCGAGCCCGACAGCACAACCATGCCCGACACTATGAGGCAGGACCTACTTTTACTGGAACAATGGTCCAATACTTGGCAACTGAGTTTTAATGCCAAAAAGTGTAAGGTTATGCACCTTGGTAGCGGTAACCCCTGCAGAACATACACCCTGAATGGTGAAAACTTAACAAGAACTGTCGCAGAACGGGACCTGGGTGTAATCATAAGTGAAGATATGAAAACTGCCAATCAGTGGAGAAAGCTTCAGCCAAGGCTAGACAAATACTGAGTTGCATCCGAAGAAGTTTTATCAGCCGAAAGCCTGAAGTTATAATGCCGTTGTACAGGTCCATGGTGAGACCTCATCTGGAGTACTGTGTTCAGTTTTGGGAGGCCACATTATCAAAAGGATGTGAAGAGAATGGAGTCGGTTCAGCGAATGGCCACTAAGATGGTCTCAGGACTCAAGGATCTCCCATATGAAGAGCATCTAAGCAGGCTGCAGCTATATTCTCTCGAAGAACACAGAGAGAGGGGTGAATTGATAGAGGAAGATATCTTTTTCCTTACGGGTCCCACGGCAACAAGAGGGCATCCGCTCAAACTCAAGGGTGGGAGATTTTATGGTGACATTAGATAATACTTCTTCACCGAGAGGGTGGTTGATCGATGGAATGGTCTTCCACATCAGGTAGTTGAAGCCAGTAACACGCTCGACTTCAAGGGATGATGGGATAAGCATGTGGGTTCGCTCCGGAGAAATGTTTAGAAGGAGGGTTCTTGTTGAGGGAGGGTTCTTTGAGTGGGCAGACTTGTTGGGCCGAAGGCCCTTTTCTGCCATCATACTCTATGTTTCTATGAGATCTATTAGCATACAATGAAAGCAGTGCATGCAAATAGATTTCATGCATATTCATTGGGGAAATCCTGAAAACCCGACTGGATTGCGGCCCTCCAGGAGGGACTTTGACACCCCTGACTTAGACTGTAACCTTGGACACATGAATACGTAATTGAGTAGCGATGACGTCAAAATGGCTATAAAAATCAGTGTGTAAGACAATAACAAGGGAGTGTGGTAACTTATGGCCACAACCCTCCAAGTATAAATGCTCTGCTATTATCTTTTTACCTAATAAAAGTTTCATCATTGATTTTTTTTTCTTTTTCTTTTTTTGCCTTTATACTTACTTTTTCTATTTTCTATTTTGTAATTTGGGATTTGTTGGCACAGATCTGGAGAGCTCCGACTCACAATAGGAATCCTCATACCTGTTGGATTAATTCCAGCCACTGTGTTGAGGCTGAAGCATCCCAGCTCGACGCTTTGCAAACATCTAATAAGAGGTTCAAAATCAATTGTTATATTTTCTTAATATACATTTTACAGTATGATTGATTGTTTTTAAGATCAATACTTTTTATAAATTTCTCTCAGTTAACACCCTATTTTACAAAGCCGCGCTAGCGGCTGCGCTAACGGCCCTGAAGCCCATAGAGATTTAAAGGGCTTCAGGACTGTTGCCGCGTGGCTTTTGCCGTAAGTTTTTAAGTAGAATCACTTCATTAATGTGTTATGTATTTTTATGCTTTAGACAGAGATAGCACTTCTTTAAAGGGATAAACAGCCAGATGGACAAAGGGGAGCCCATAGACATCATTTATCTCGACTTCCAAAAAACCTTTGACAAGGTACCTCATGAGCAGCTACTTAGAAAGTTGTGGAACCACGGGGTGGAAGGGGACGTATACAGATGGATTAAACACTGGTTGGCAGGCAGGAAGCAAAGGGTTGGAGTGAAGGGCCACTACTCGGACTGGAGAAGGGTCACGAGCGGTGTTCCGCAGGGGTCGGTGCTTGGACCGCTACTGTTCAATGTATTCATAAATGACCTGGAAATGGGGACAAAGTGTGAAGTTATAAAGTTTGCGGATGACACCAAACTCTGTAGCAGGGTTAGAACGGCGGAAGAATGTGAAGACCTAAAAAGGGACCTAAACAAACTGGAAGAGTGGGCAAATAAATGGCAAATGAACTTCAATATAGAGAAATGCAAGGTCATGCATAAAGGGAAAAAAAAACCCGATGTTCAGCTACAAAATGGGGAGATCAGTGCTAGGGGAAAGTACCCTTGAAAAAGACCTGGGTGTACTGGTAGATACAACAATGAAATCAACGGCACAATGTGCAGTAGCCTCAAAGAAAGCGAACAAAATGTTGGGTATTATTAAGAGGGGAATTAGGACCAGGATGGAGGAAGTCATCATGCCGCTGTATCGCGCGATGGTGTGCCCGTATCTGGAGTACTGTGTCCAATTTTGGTCACCGTACCTCAAGAAGGACATGGCAATGCTTGAGAGGGTTCAGAGGAGAGCGACGAATATGATAAAAGGGATGGAGAACCTTTCTTAGACAGACAGGTTGGAAAGGCTGGGACTCTTCTCCCTGGAAAAGCGGAGACTCAGAGGAGACATGATAGAGACTTTCAAGATCATGAAGGGCATAGAGAAGGTAGAAAGGGACAGATTCTTCAGCCTATTGGGAACCACAAGAACAAGAGGGCATTCGGAGAAATTGAAAGGGGACAGGTTTAGAATCAATGCCAGGAAATTCTTTTTCACTCAAAGGGTGGTGGACACCTGGAATGCACTTCCAAAGGTTGTAATAGGACAAAGTACCCTACCGGGCTTCAAGGAAGGATTGGATAATTTCCTGAAGGACACGGAGGTTGAGGGATACAGATAGAGGTAGAGATAAGTTATGTAAGGGCTTACAGAGAAGGCTAAGGGGATTAAAAGGACTTAGACGCCGGTCACCTTACAGGTCATGGACCTGATGGGCCGCCGCGGGAGCGGACTGCTGGGCTCGATGGACCTCTGGTCTGACCCAGTGGAGGCAACTTCTTATGTTCTTAATTTACCTAATGCAGGTGTTTGCTAAAATATCAGGCTTATTAAAAAAAAAAAAAAAAAAAGACATCCAAAGGCAGCATAAACCACCAGTTGGACGTCTTAGTAGTCAAAAAGTTTAAGTGGACATTCTCAAAACAGACTTTCCAGATGCCTTTCTGGTTGTTTTGTCTCCAATGCATCCAAATTTTAAGGAGGTGAGTTTAGGACTTGGGCGCTCCTCAGGCATAATCAAACCTTTAACAAAGGATCCTGGGCTTTTTATAGACATTTGGAACTAGACCTGTTTTAAAAACGTCTAAATGCTAAAAAACAAAGTGCCCAGACTGACGACTGGAGGGATTACAGCATGACCCCTCCCCCTTACTCCCCCCAGTGGTCATGACCCCTTCCCACCACCCAAAGATATATTTTTTTAAACAGCACATTTTAGCTTGTATTACAAGAAAGTGCTGAAAAGTTCTCAGCCCAAGCAGCTTCAGATGTTAACACAGGCATTTGAGTCCAGAGAGCAGAGGGACACTCAAGTAGAGAATGACACGGTGACAAAATTCATCACCGTTCCCGTCCCCACGGATAACCGCGGGAAATAATCCCTTGTCATTTTCTAGTGTCTATTTCAACCTCGGTCCTTCTACCCCAGCATTCTTCAAAGCAAAGCTTGCGGGTCAGTGGTTGTGGCCATTCATACTCTGATTCTTATGTGAGCCAAGGATAATAAAGCCATTGTGACATCACTGATGTGATTGGCTCTTAGGCCCTGGTGGAATGAGGCATTATGACATCACAATATCTGCTCTGGATACCAGAGACTGTCATTCTTTAGTGTCTGTTTCAACCTCGGTCCTTCTACACCAGCATTCTTCAAAGCAAAGCTTGCGGGTCAGTGGTTGTGGCCATTCATACTCTGATTCTTATGTGAGCCAAGGATAATAAAGCCATTGTGACATCACTGATGTGATTGGCTCTTAGGCCCTGGTGGAATGAGGCATTATGACATCACAATATCTGCTCTGGATACCAGAGACTGTCATTCTTTAGTGTCTGTTTCAACCTCGGTCCTTCTACACCAGCATTCTTCAAAGCAAAGCTTGCGGGTCAGTGGTTGTGGCCATTCATACTCTGATTCTTCACTCTCTCCTTAAAGAATGACGTGAAGATGGTTTCCCGCGGTTATCCGCGGGGACGGGAACGGTGATGAATTTTGTCACCGTGTCATTCTCTAACTCAGAGTTACTGCAGTGAATTTCACATTAAAAGTCCCAGCTACAGCTGTCACTTTACCTGTATTGTATGGTGAGCCCTCCAAAACTTACTGTAGCTACATTAAGATGATACCTGCAGGCATAAGGACTATTGTTTTGGTGTACAGGTGGGTACAGAAAGTTCTGGGTGGGTTATGGAGGGTTCACCATACAATAGAAGCAAGTTAAAGTGACATCTACGCCTGGTACTTTTAATGTGACATTCTCTGCTGTCATTGTTCTACTATGCTGAGGAACGCTCAGCTGTCTATGTCAGTTTGCCAAGAATGCTAGCTGCCAGAAAAACTTGCTTTTGTGCATTTTTCATGTGGACGTCTTTATATTTAAGAACATAAGAATAGCCTTACTGGGTCAGAACCAATGGTCCATCAAGCCCAGTAGCCTGTTCTCACGGTGGCCAATCCAGGTCACTGGTATCTGACCAAAACCCAAGGTATAGCAACATTCCATGCTACCGATCCAGGGCAAGCAGAAGCTTCCCCCTTTTCTTAATAACAGACTATGGACCTTTCCTCCAGGAACTTGTCCAAACCTTTCTTTAAACCATCTACGCTATCCGCTCTTACCACATCCTCTGGCAACGCGTTCCAGAGCTTAACTGTTCTCTGAGTGAAAAAAAAATTTTCCTCCTATTGGTTTTAAAAGTATTTCCCTGTAACTTCATCGAGTGTCCCCTAGTCTTTGTCATTTTTGAGAATGGCCAAAAAAGATAAAAGTATTAAGGACCAAAACGTCTACTTAGGTCACTCTAAAAAAATTTTTTTAAAAAAAGATACATTTCTTGCTGTTTTGAGAATGGACGTTTTCCCTATTGGATTTCTGGACGTCTTTCCCAAAATGTTCAAACTCAGACTTAGACTTCCTGTCGAAAATGCCTCTCCACAGGTCTGGTTGATGATTGGTTGAAAATAATTTTTCTTTGTCATACTGGTGCCTGCTGTCTTCTGTTCTTTTGGTGCGTCTTTCTAGCTTCTCCATACTGGGTTATGGTCTGACTACACTTCCCCCTCCGTATTCGCGAATTCCGTACCTACGGATTCGCTTATTCGCGGTTTTAAATTTTAAAAAATTATTTTCATTTTTCAGGCTATTTTAAGCCCTGTAAGCCCCCCTTAAGCCTTACCTGGTGGTCTAGCGGGTTTTCGGGGCAGGAGCGATCGTCCCACGCTCCTGCCCCGTGCAGATCGCTCACAGGAAATGGCTCGAGAGACCACTGGAGCTCAAGGCAGCCATTTCCTGTGAGCGATCTGCACGGGGCAGGAGCGTGGGAAGATCGCTCCTGCCCTGAAAACCCGCTAGACCACCAGGTAAGGCTTAAGGGGGGGCTTTCAGGGCTTAAAATAGCCGGGGGAAGCGGGGTTTAGGGACAGAACCGGCCCAAATATTATTCGCGGTTTTTTAATATTCGCAGGCCGACTCTGCCCCTAACTCCCACGAATACGGATGGGGAAGTGTACTGCCTATATTGTTTGGACTTTTTCTTTGGACAGACCTCTATAAAGCACACATGCTTCTCTTCTGTGACTATGAGGTCAAAGGTGTGTGTTCCAAGTGCCTGTCAATTTGTATTTTACAGCATTCCCTGCTCATTTTCTATAATCTTTTCATTGGTGTGATCCCGAAGCTGGATAAAACACAGCTAGACTAAAACAGAACTATGCTGTATAATCCAAAACAGTCTGCTATCTCACAGAAAGAGGAAGAGAGAACAATATCTGGGTAAGTCGGGAAGCAAAGAAGCAAATGGAAGAAAAATGAACCACTATGTTAAAAAAAAAGGGGTCGGGGGGGGGGACAATAATTTTTTTTTAGATATTTTACTGATAAGAAGAAGTGCAAAAATGGCTTTTTGAGACTCTGCTACTACTATTTATTATTTCTATAGTGCAGAAAGGCGTACATTGTAACATACAATAGACAGTCCCTGCTCAGAAGAGCTTACAATCTAATTTAGACAGGACATTTCAGTGTTGGGGAGGTTATGGTAGAGGAAATGATACAGTGGGTCTAGGTATCTGACATTTTAACATACAATAGACAGTCCCTGCTCTGAAGAGCTTACAATCTTATTTAGACAGGACATTTCAGGGGTGCGGAGATTATAGTGGGTCTAGGTATCTGACAGCAGTGAGGGGGAGTTAAGAGTCAAAGGCAGTTTCAAAAAAAGTGGGCCTTTAGCTTGGATTTGAACAGCTTGGATTTGAACAGCTTGGATTACAATTCTTGTAAACCGTGCCAAGCTCCACAAATGTGGAGATGGCGCGGTATATAAACCTAAGATTTAGTTTAGTTTAGTTTAGTTCTCGACCTTCGTTTAATGGCTTTATCAAACCGTTTGTGGCATCAAGAAAGATATGGACGGAGCACGACGTATTGATTCAGGCAGCCTGTTCCAGGCATACGGAGCTGCAAGAAAGAAGGGAGGGAGGAGTCTGGAGTTGGCAGTGGAAGAGAAGAATGCGCTCCCAAGAGAGGTGGTGGAGAGTAAAACTGTGACTGAGAGGATTTAGAATCAGAAAATAATAGTAAATATTGAACTAGGCCAGTTACTGGGCAGACTTGCACGGTCTGTGTCTGTGTCTGGCCGTTTGGTGGGGGATGGGCAGGGGAGGGCTTCAATGGCTGGGAGGGTGTAGATGGGCTGGAGTAAGTCTTAACAGAGATTTCAGCAGTTGGAACCCAAGCACAGTACCGGGTAAAGCTTTGGATTCTTGCCCAGAAATAGCTAAGAAGAAAAAATTTTAAAATTTAAATTGAATCAGGTTGGGCAGACTGAATAGACCATTTGGGTCTTTATCTGCCGTCATCTATGTTACTATGTTACTGTGTTGGCTCTTAGGCATTGGTGGAAGGAGGCATTATGACATCATAATATTGAACTAAGGCCAATACTGGGCAGACTTGCACGTTCTGTATATGGCCCTTTGGGGGAGGATGGGCTGGAGAGGGCTACAATGGCTGGGAGGGTGTAGATGGGCTGGAGTAGGTTTTGACGGAGATTTTGGCAGCTGGAACCTAAGCACAGTACCGGGTAGAGCTTTGGATTCTTGCCCAGAAATAGCTAAGAAGAAAAAAAATTTAAATTGAATCAGGTTGGGCAGACTGGATGGACCATTCGGGTCTTTATGTGCCGTCATCTACTATGTTACTATTTTACTATGTTAGAAGGGTACAGATAAGAGGGGCTTGCCCGAAGAGCGGAGATCATGGGGGGATCATAGGGGGAGATGAGCGAGTGGAGGAATATACCACTCCTGTTATAAAACCGCGAATGTGGTTATTAGTGCAGGCTGGTGCGTGCTGCTCCCAAAGCTCATAATGAGTGTCAGAAGCAGCGCAGAGCAATCAGCATGCCAGCCGGCGCTGAAAACCACTTTCACGGGGGATAATGAAGCTGAGAAGATGGAACTGCTTAACAAATATTTCTGTTTTGTATTTATAGGTGAAGGGTCAGGAGTGGGACCATAGAAGACAAATACAAATAAGAATGGAAGTGTGGTAGATCCTGAATTATTTTAAGAAGGCCTCTCTTCATAGCAGCTACTTAAACTAAAAGGTAAACAAAGTGATGGGGCTGGATGGCAATGCTTCTCTAGCATCAGAAGTGGTCCCAGAGGACTGCTGAAGGGTAGATGCAGTGGCATAGTAAGGGGTGGGAGTGGGGGCGGACTGCCCTGGGCACTGTGTTGTTGGGGGCACCGGAACCTCTCCACCCCGCCACACCATGCCACGTTCGCACCATCCCTCCCCCCCACCCTGTACCTCTGTAGACCTTCGCTTATGCGAGCAACTTCTACCTATTGCTCGCGCCGGCACGATTCCCCTCTGAATCAATTCCGCATCAAGGGGCCAGGAAGTGACATCAGAAGGACATTCAAAGCTGGCACGAGGAGCATGCTGGGGAAAAGCCGCTCATACTGGTGAAGATTTCGAGGTATGGGGAGAGTGGGGGGGGGGGGAGGGAGAGCGCAAATGTGGAGTAGGGGTCGGCGAGGAGACGGGGGTGTATGGAAGGAGGGGGGATGCAGAGAGGAAAGCAGGGGGCCCGGGGGTAGAGGGGGCGCCACCGCCCCAGGCTCCTCCTACCCTTACTATGCCACTGGATCGATCCCGAGGGTAGGTGGCGGTTGGCGTCCTACCGCTGTCTCACTGCCAATCGGGACTCACTTTGTTTTTTTTAAAGGGGGAAGGATGCCTACATTGTAGGCATATGTCATGCGCCAATGGAGATGCGTAGAGATGCTTACAGACACCCGTGGTGTGGAGTGGTTTCCCATGGAAGAGGCCTTGGGCATTGGTAAGCGTCTCTGTGCATCTCCGTAGGTGCAAGACAGATGCCTTACATGTAGGCTTCTAAAATGCTGGCCTACATGTAAGGCATCTGTGAGAAAACGAGATGTAATTCTCCATAGGACGCTGACGCATGATTGACACGCTGAGATCGGCAGCCTATGGAGAATCAGGAGCTATAGGTCTGTCAGTCTGACCTCTGTGGTAAGTTAAGTAACAGAAATACTTCTAAAACAGGGAACAGCGAAGTTTCTGGAATACCAAGAGATCGCAGGACCTGAGGCAGGTCGTGCCAGACAAATATGATTAATTTCTTTGACTTGGTGACCAGAGAGTTGGTTAAAGGTACAGTGCTAGATGTAGGGTACTTAGATTTTAGCAAAGCTTTTGACACGGTTCCAAATAGTAGACTTATAAATAAACCGAGTGCCATAGGGATGGGCCCCAAATTGAATGACTGGGTTAGGAACTGGTTGAGTAGAAGGTGACAGAGGGTAGTGGTAAATTGAGCCCACTAAGGAAAAGGACGTTACAACTGACCCAGTTCTTTTTAACATTTTTATAAGCGATATTGAGGAAGAGTTAATTAAGGTTACCATATGGCTCCAGAAAAAAGAAGATGGATTAAGATATCTGGGTTTTAGTTCCATTGAAAACCACATATACATGTATACTGTATTTCCCCAAAAATAAGCCCTAGTCCCTTGATTCACCAGCAGCAGCACTTCCCCCCACCCCCCTGCTTATCCGTACCCCCGCTGACTCTCCATCCTTCCCTTCCATCCAAACCCCACCAACCGTCAGCCCTACATACCTCCCTCCAGAGGAGCGTTGGGCCAGCAGCACTCTAAACAGGCTGATTCGTGGCCTTCATCCACTGGGGACTTCCGTGTGCTGCGTTACTGATGACATCATTAGTGACATAGCAGAGGGAATTACCTGGCAGGAGAAGGCCATGAAGCAGCCTATTTAGAGTGCTGCCAGCCTGAAGCTGCTCTGGAGGACGGTATGTAGGGGTCGTGGTTGGCTGGGTTCAGATGGGAAGGATGGAGGGTCACCGGGGGTTCGGCTGCGCGGCGGGGTCGGGTGCTCAAGGGTTCTGCTGCGGGAGGGAGGGAGAGAAGGATAGAAGCTGGGCAAGGGTTCTGCTGCCCAGGAGGATGGGAGGGAGGGATAGAAAGATGCTGCAGAGAGATGGCACAAGGGGACAGGTGAGAGGGGAGGAAAGATGATGCTCATGTGGGGAAGAGAAAGGAAAGAGGAAGAATTGGGGGCGAAGGAGAGGAAGGGAGAGATGATCATGTACATGAAAAAAATAAGCCCTATCCCAAAAATAAGACCTAGTACATTTTTGGGGCCCAAAATTAATATAAGATACTGTCTTATTTTGGGGGAAACACGGTATATATATATTTATTTATTTATTAGCTCTTCTTGTTTGAGGTAAGCACTGATGATTGCATGTGTAAGTTGTAATTTTTTAATGCTATCCCGTTATTTTACAAAAAAAGCACTGCTGAACTTAGAGCTTCCTGTAAAACACATTGAATTGTGCAGGAATGTGTGTATGTGTAGCATAGGTGTCTGAATAAGGGAGGCCAGAGTTAGTTATGGCTCTACTTCCCCAACCTACCTCCTCCCGGCTGCTATAATTTTAAATCTCTGAGCAGCCGCCACACAGCAGCGTCAACAAGCAGGCCTTTCCCAGAATCCTTCATTCTGCAGCATCCCGCCTATGGAGGGAACAGGAAGTTGCTGCAGAATGAAGACTTCCGGGGCTGGCCTACTCATTGATGCTAAGCAGCGGCTGCTCGAAGATTTAAAATTACAGTAAATGGGGAAGGTAGGTGGGGGAGTCGGGAGCTGGAGGGAGAGGTCATGTCACAGGATCCTGCTGGGACTAGGGTGGAGCGGTGTCAGGTCAAAACCGCGGAAGACAAAGGCGCGCGCCGACAACTGAGCGCAGCACGGAGGCGCGCACTGAAGAAAATAACTGTTTTTAGGGGCTCCAACGGCGGGGGTGTGGGGGGGGAACCCCCCACTTTACTTTATACAGATCGTGCCGCGTTGTGGGGGATTTGGGGGGTTGTAACCCCCCACATTTTACTGAAAACTTCACTTTTTCCCTAAAAACAGGGAAAAAGTTAAGTTTACAGTATAATGAGGGGGGTTACAACCCCCCAAACCACCCACAACACCGCCGCGATCTGTATTAAGGTAAAGTGGGGGAGGCTCCCCAACAAAAACCCCCGTCGGAGCCCCTAAAAACTGTCATTTTCTTCAGCGCGCACCTCCGTCTTGCGCTCAGTTGTCGGCGCATGCCTTTGTCTTCCGCGGTTTTGTCTATGAACCGGGTGGAGCTTTTGATCCCTCCCAAACAAAAAAGCGTTCTGCTGCCTATGATATTTGGCACCTCGCCCACCTACCTCATGAAACACTTCGTTCTACAGGACAATCCCCGCCCATCCCGCAAAACACTTCTATTCTCATTCCCCACAAAAAATTTCTTGATAGGACACTATCCTTTCATGCTGGCATCTGGAACAACACCCTAAGCACCCTCCTCCTGAACTCTCCATCATACCAATCCTTCAGAAAATCTCTGAAAACCCACTTATTTGACAAGTTTATCTGACCCTTCGAAACCCATCCATCCTGCCTGCGCAACCCACCATCTTCTCTCCCTCCCCATTAAACCAATGCTGTAATCTCCCTGTTCTCATCACTTGTATCGATACCTGTGGTATCCACACTGTATTTCTACTTTACTCTATACTGTCTTGAACTGAAAAGGTATGACGGGATATAAATAACGCTATTATTATTATTAGGCTTACCAGATGTCCGGGGGTTCGGACGGCTTTTCAAAAGCTTGGCACTTTGTCCAGGTTTTGAAAAGCCTCCTCTAAATCGCGTTGGGCAGGAGGAAATCCGCACATGCACAGATGTGCCACTCAATGACGTCACATGTGACATAATCACGTGTGACATCATCGCGTGGCATCCACACATGCGTGGATTTCCTCCTGCCTGATGAGAGCAGGCAGCAGGGGCGGAGTTGGGGGCGGGGCTATGGTGGGATAGGGGGCGGGACTGGGGCATAACGGGTGGGGATGGGTCTAGGGGTCCAGATTTTGCTTCAGTAAAATCTGGCAACCCTATGTAGCATCCATTTTATAAATGTATATATGTAGATATCATGCAAAGTTTCTAAAATGCCTTTTTTTTCATCTAAAATGCCTAATTTTAAACACTCGGCTTTCCTAGTGCCCTATTTTCAAAATAATTTCATGCTCCCTTTGCCTCAGAAGAGCTGTTTTGAAAGTGAATTTAGCAGTTTAATTTTATCTGGTCACATCAGTTCTTTGAATAATTTCCCATATCACTCTTCCCTTTCAGAAAGTGCAAATTGACCAGGCGTGCCTTGAGACCAGTTAAAAAGCATCGAGGCAGATCCAACTTTATGCCTCTCAGAGGGTGAATGATAATAAAATTTCATTTTTCTTTAAAGTGACCAGAAGGACAAAGCTGGAACAAAGACTCGTCTGCCAAGAAGAAATAGTCCTGCCATGATATTTCCATGATTGAATAGCATATCTTTCTTGATGCCACAAACGGTTTGATAAAGCCATTAAACGAAGGTCGAGAACTAAACTAAACTAAACTAAATCTTAGGTTTATATACCGCGCCATCTCCACATTTGTGGAGCTTGGCACGGTTTACAAGAATTGTAATGAGAAAGGAACTCCAAGGGAGGGATGGGTGAAGATCGGAGAGGGGAGAATGTTAGCGGACTGGGATGTCAGAAGAGGAGGGAGTGTTGTTAGGTTTTTGAGAAAAGCCAGGTTTTCAGATGTTTACGGAAGGGTTCGAGGGCACTCAGGTTCCAAAGAGGGGAGGCAAGGCTATTCCAGAGCTCGATGAATCTGAAGAGGAGGGAGGTCCCCAGTTTTCCTGGGTGGGAAATGTCTTTTAGTGAGGGGAAGGATAATTTTAGTTTTTGGGTAGGTCTGGTGGTATTAAGATTTGAGGAATTCCAAGAGTGGAATTAATGGAGGAAGGATGCCGTGGAGGATCTTGAAAGTTAGGCAGATGCATTTGAAGTGAACTCTGGAAATTATTGGGAGCCAATGAAGCTTGGAAAGAAGCTTCTCTTTGCGGACGGTTTACCTTCTTTGAGACTCCCATGTTCCCGTCTGTATTCGTATGGTCCTTATATATAAAGCTGAAACTTATTAGGCAGATTAGAGCGAAAAGGATTTCCCCCCAATATAAAGCACAATCTACAATTCATTTCTTCCACAGATAACGTGGGGAACAGACGGCATTACCCCAAAATAAAAATCTTTTAATAGGGAGCTCAGGGGCAGAAAGACTAAACCAATTATGCAGTGGTAACTGTTCCATTTCATTTTCTGTAAACATAAAAAGACGGAAAACTGGCATTAGTTAGGCAATCCAGGGAAAGAAAATAAAGTTGTAAAAACCAGTTGCATTACTGCCTAATGAAGATGAGCGGATGGTACAAAATCCATCGCATGCTGGTTTTCATCGTAAGGTTTGCCAGGTGCACAGAATCAGAATAAAGAATTTAGAAGCAGGACCCACTGTCTTCTATCGTATAACTGCAGACAAATTAAACCGCTTCATGGTACCATATTGTTTCTAACAGCCTATCTGGCACTGGCATTTTGGCTTCTTGTCTGTATTACGTTAGAGCGAGTTCTGTGATAGCTAGGCAACAACCAAGAGTAGCTTTTTGGTGGTGTTCCAACCCAGATTCAGGAATAACCCCTCCCCCACCAAAAAAAAAAAAGTAGCGATAGGGCCAAGAAATAAGCAGGATGATATTATAAAGAACCTGGTGTCAGGACTTGTCAGGGGAACGTAGAGGGCCACTGCTGAAGGATAACACAACCATCGGGCCGTGGTGATGATCTTGGGTGGTTGAGCCAATGGCAGAACTTTGGACATTTCTGCAGAGGTATAGGATGGATGGCATTGGGGCTTGCCAGGGATGGTGGTGCATGGGACCAGATACTGGGGAGCTGGTGATTTGGAAAGCAGCTAAAGTGGTGGTGAAGGAGCAACCCCCCCCCCCCCCAAATCATTTTTACTACTTCATTTCTGTATAGTCTGAAGCTGATAAGTTGCCTATTAGACAGTCTCAGAAATATACTATTCACATAATCCAGAGGAGAGAGAACCGTGGCATGCATAATCACTTGTGCAAACGCCATTTTCTTGTAAGTTGTTGTCCTGGATGCTTAAGGACCTGTAGAACTGGGGAGAACGATGGGCGAACAATTATGCACAGAGAACAGGACTTTCTTTGCAAGAGGGAGAAGGGAGTTCCAACTTGGTCTGCAGTAAAAAAAAAACCAACCAGGAACCAACAAACCAAAACTGCAGATATGTACAACGGTGTAGGCAAAATTTATTGTGACAACCAAATTATATCTAAAAACCTTTTTACCAAACAGGGGACCCAACACTTTAGCGAGATTTTACAATACCCAGTGACCCTTGGCGATTTATATAATCCGTTTTCTCTACCATATATATTTTTTTGTGTGACATATTTTTTTTCCCTTTTCTACCATGGACCCCTGATGAAGGTTGTCCGAAACACGGACCGTGTTGGGTCCCATGTTTGGTAAAAAGGTTTTTAGATGTAATTTGGTTGTCACAATAAATTTTGCCTACACCGTTGTACATATCTGCAGTTTTGGTTTGTTTGTTCCTTTCTTTTGCAAGAGCCATTTTTTCCAATGCCTTTGTTTAGCGTGCATTCTATATATCAACCTGTTCTGAAGTAGTAAGAACATTAGAATTGCCACTGCTGGGGCAGACCAATGGCCGGCCCTATTTGAGTCTAGCCTTATCTGCGTACGCTCTGGTTCAGCAGAAGATGCTCACCGTAGCCGTAACAGAATTGAATGGGAGAACCAGGAGCGCGCATCCCTGCTCATCAGAATGGGGATGCGGAAGCCTGTGGCTGCTCCCACTGTCAGCGATGCACGTGGAGGGATCACTCAGTCAGGGTAAGCATTACTGCTTTTTTGGGTTCCTCTCCACAGTGTCCCTTTAAGGAAGGTTTATTATTAGATGCGATAACCAAGAGAAGACCGCAGACAAAGTGTACAAGATGCAGGCTATGTTTATTACATCAAATATAAATGCGGTTAATGTTACCACCCTTCAAACAAACCTAAGGACCAGACACTGTCCGTGTTTTGGAAACACGTCTTCTTC
This sequence comes from Geotrypetes seraphini, assembly GCF_902459505.1. Lineage (NCBI taxonomy): Eukaryota > Metazoa > Chordata > Amphibia > Gymnophiona > Dermophiidae > Geotrypetes > Geotrypetes seraphini. The sequence continues at coordinate 20,151,211 of NC_047085.1, forward strand.
AGGGGTGCAGGGTTGATAGGGTTGGTATTAAACCACAATATAAATTGATAGGAAGCAAAAGCCTATACGAATCTGAGGAAATCATGCGCCGACAATCTCGGCAAAACTTTTCCACAGGTTCTCTTAGTGCTCGTCTGTTGTTCCACATCTAATGCAGTCCTTGTTGGATTTTTTTTCATGTTTTCTTTATTATTAGATACGTGCATCATCTATATTACTGCAACTCCCTATTTAATGGGTAGCCAAAAAAAGATCTCAAGCGCCTCCGAGGGGTACAAAACGCAGCAATCCGCCTCCTGCACAGCCTCAACTACCGCGATCCCATCTCCCCAGCCCTCCTCAAAGAGCACTGGCTTCCAATTAACCAACGCTGCGCATTCAAGGCCCTGGTAATAGCACATAAAAGAATTTACGCCACCACTCCAGCCTGCATAGAATCCAAGCTAACCCTGTACACCCCCACCCGCCCCCCTCCGCTTGGAAATGGAGAAACGCCTATGCATCCCCCCAGGAAGATCCCTTCTGTCAGAAACCGCCCGCAAACGTTCCTACAGCCCCTTCATCCCCCAACTCTGGAACCAACTCCCCCCGCAAATCAGATCACAGAACTCATTGATGACCTTCCGGAAAGCGGTAAAGACCCTCCTCTTCAACTAAAAGGACAACTGCGATCTACCTCTTAATCTCCCCCTTCCTTCTCCCCTCCCCCATCCATCCTGAACCTTTACTTAAATTACTGTATAGTCCATTCTTAACTTGTACTTAAATTGTTGTATAATTCCTGTACTTGAACTACTGTATAATCTTTATACTGTCCAAATATACTCCACTGTGAATGTTTGCTTGTAGGCCTTTCTGAGCTACTGGGAGGACGGGATAAAAATCAAAATAAATAAATAAAATATTAATGATTGAAAATTTGGGACCTGCTCAACCTTTTTATTGGTCATCAGTGTTTGTGCGGCCCAGGGAAGCTAAAAGGTTGGACACCCCTGATGTAAATAATAATTATTAGCCCCAAATAGGACCGTAGGCCAAAACATTTGTCTTAAGATGTTTCAAAAAAAAAAAAAAAAAACTCCCAAAACAATCATTGCCAGAGACACCGAGGGCTCCTTTTAGTAAGCTGCGATAGCGTTTTTAGCGCACGCTAAACCCACGCTACGCGGCTAGAACTGACGCCAGCTCAATGCTGGCGTTAAGGTCTAGCGCGGGGGGGCAATTCAGCGGGCGCTAAAACCGCTTTCGCTGATTAGTAAAAGGAGCCCTGAGTGTTGCTCTCTCACCTCAGTATTTTATAATCATCCCTTTGGCTTTAATAAAAGTGTTTGTCACCTGCAGAGCCACTGGGAGCCAAGGTCAATGCAATGGCGGGCCCATATGTAATTATGAGGGGATACATTCGCAATTGCTTTCCTTTATCTCCTTGCATTGGGTTTGAATTCCATTAAAATGCCTTTATCTGTCGGTGGAATAACAAATAACGCTATTAGTAAAGCATAGATATTCTATCCCTTCACTAAGAGAGAAATTAGACTGTCATCGTGGCAGGGGTAGTTTTCCTATACATCCCAATGATTAACTGCTTCAATGGAGGTGCTCACAGCACAGAATGAAAAAAGGAGGCCTACGACACGGTCGCGTGTGAAATGTTGCAATTATAGGAACAAAATACAATACATCAGAACTGCAGGGCTGTAAAAAAAAAAAATCAATAAATAGAATCAAACATCGTTTTCCTTAGTTTTTCATGAACGCGCCCCTAAGTCAGCACGCAACGTCAGCGTATGCCACCCCGGCTTCTTATCTGCCCCTGCTCTGCATTAATAGGGTTAGCAGATGTAATGATTTACCCGGACATGTCTGGACGGCTTTTCAAAACCCAGCACTTTGGGTTTTGAAAAGCATCTTCTTTGGGGCTGCGTCGGGAGGGCATCCTCCCGACTAATCAGAACAAGTTGAGGGGGGCAGGGCTGGGGCACGACACGGGTAGAACTTGGGGGACCTGGGGGGAGGGGGAGCCGAGGCTATGGGTCCAGATTTTATTAACTAGAATCTGGTAACCATATGCATTAAGCTTAGTGACATGAAAGAAGGAGCGAGCGACATATTTATGGACACTGGGCCCGATTCTGCTCATCAAAAAGAGGACTGGGGCCAAGGAGAAACACCTTCTCTCTCCATCCCAAAGTTTCTAGCCTCTATGCTGACAGAATTTTAACAGACTTTCCCGACAGAATTTAAAATTGTGTCCAACGGACTTTCTTGTCGCAAATTAAATTTGTACACCAACAAACTCTTTCACCAAAATTCAAAAATTAAAATCTGTGGCCTACAGACTTTCCCACCGCAATTCAAAATATGCATGCCAATGAACTTTCCTGCCAAAATTCAAATCTGTGACCAACGGACTTTCCCTCCACAAATTCAAATTTGTGACCCACGAAATTTCCTGCCTCAGTCAACCCAAACCCCAGCCAATCAGGTTAGAGGACCTACTATATAAAAAGACAAAAAGCAGACCTCACATCATACCCTGAAGAAAGCCACAGCATGATGGTTGAAACGTCGGTTCTACCTACCCAAACATGGCGAGACCTGAAAAACTGCAACAATCTTGTAACCTTTCATGTCGGATGTTTGAGTTTGACCTACATAACTTCTAGATCAGTGGTCTCCCACTCAAACCCTTTGCAGGGCCACATTTTGGATAAGTAGGTATTTTGCATGAGGTAAAACTCTTTATAGTTTACAAATCTTTCCTTTTGGCTAAGTCCAGAAACTTTTATTTTACTTTTGTGATTATGATAAACATACCAAGGGCCTCAAAATAGTACTTGGCGGGCCGTGTTTGAGACCACTGTTCTAGATAGGGTACATCGTAGCTTTCAAAAAGCAGGCCACCCAAAGACATTGCTACGGTTACAGGCTAGTTTTTTTTTTTTTTAATATTTAAATTTTTATTTCAAGTTTTTCAAATTATACAATGCACAATGTGCTTGACTTTTCCCCATCAGTGAAAGGAACATGACCCCTATCCAATACCGATAATAAATTGTATTTTCCTTTACCTGCTACAGTTTGTCCCAACTCTAGGCCCGTCTCTCACATTACCACAAGCAGATAGGCACCTATGTTGCCTTTCTAAAATATGAATAAAATAGGTGATTTCTTTCCCCTCCCCTCAAATGTATTAGTGTGCATTTTAATATACTTCCCCCTTAAGCCTTACCTGGTGGTCTAGCGGGTTTTCAGGCAGGAGCGATCTTCCGTGCAGATCGCTCACAGGAAATGGCTCGAGAGACTACGGGAGCTCAAGGCAGCCATTTCCTGTGAGCAATCTGCATGGGGCAAGTGCGTGGGAAGATCGCTACTGCCTGAAAACCCGCTAGACCCCCAGGTAAGGCTTAAGGGGAGGCTTACAGGGCTAAAAATAGCCAGGGGAAGCTGGGGATAAGGGCAGAACCGGCCCGAATATTATTCGTGGTTTTTCCATATTCGCGGGCCGGCTCTGCCCCTAACTTCCGCGAATACAGAGGGGGAAGTGTACACAGATCCCTTAATGTGGCTATTTCAGTTTTCATTTGCAGAGACTGCTGCCTTGTTTCTTCGTGAGCAGAGAGATCTTTAGTCACATCCTAGTGAATTCTGCTCCTTTCCTCCTAGTAACAGATTCTTTGCACTTTTCAGGCGAGGAGGAGGTTTTCACCGAATGGCGTGTTTGATTCTAATCAGACGCTTAATTCTCGCTACTGCTGTTTAGATATGCTCACTCAAAGGAAGGCATGATTCATTGCAAGTACCAATTTGTATCTGATGAAAAATCCAGCAGACAACAATTTTTGCAAATGAATCGAAATTCTGCCCACTTTGGAATGCATATATCTATCTTTTCAAACTGCATCGATCATCTTCCCGCTTCCTAGGTGGCATAAAATATTGCCCTCTCACAGAACCAAATCATTTACGTCTGCATCATGAAAGAATGATAAACTTCAGTTCTGATAAAGAAAAGATTTTTTCCCAACTGCACAGACCTCGCATCCATCCATGTCTCCGGCTAAAACCTATAGTTTAAATGGTGTTTTAATTAAAAGATTTCCAGAGGTGACTTTGGTATAGCAATATTGAATTTTTAGTTTGTGTCTCTTTGTCATTCATTTTTGCTTCTAGTCGGTCGACAGGGAGTTTGGCAAGGTAGATTCCATAGAAATTAGAATGAGGAAGCATGAGATGACCCCCCCACCACCACCAAAATGACTTGCCACCCCTTTGCCAATTCTAGTGGCTAGGCATGGGCCCTACTTGACTCCTTTCAACCTGTTCTCCCTCTCTCCCAGGCTGCACAATTTGAAATGTGATCTCTTTGAACCAGGAGCTATCTAACTGTGAAGTCCTGTATGGTTCAGCTCAATTTTGTTAGCCTCTCTGGTGACTCATTGAAAATTGATTTTTTATCTAGATTTCTGGGTTTTATTCTGGATTCTTCACTCTCATTATCTAATCAAATTAATCATGTTACAAAAAAAAAAAAAATGCCTTTTCAGTTTTTTTCCAGCAACATTTTGCAGTGTGAAGAGTTTCAGTCTTTGGGAAGCAGAGCTGAGATTATGATGTCATAATGCCTCATTCCACCAATAAGAGCCAACCTCATCAATGATGTCACAATGGTTTGATTGTCCTGTACTCCCCTCGAAAGGGTCCAGAGAAGAGCAACTAAAATGGTTAAGGGGCTTGAGGAGTTGCTGTACAGTGAGAGATTAGAGAAACTGGGCCTCTTCTCCCTTGAAAAGAGGAGACTGAGAGGGGACATGATCGAAACGTTCAAGATAATGAAGGGAATAGACTTAGATAAAGTTAGGTTGTTCATCCTCTCCAAGGTAGAGAGAACGAGAGAGCACTCTCTAAAGTTGAAAGGGGATAGATTCCGTACAAACGTAAGGAAGTTCTTCTTCACCCAGAGAGTGGTAGAAAACTGGAACGCTCTTCCTTAGTCTGTTATAGGGGAAAACACCTTCCAGGGTTTCAAGACAAAATTGGACAAGTTCCTGATAAACTGGAACGTACCAGGTGAGGCTGGACTCATTTAGAGCACTGGTCTTTGACCTAAGGGCCTCCGTGGGAGCGGACTGCTAGGCACGATGGACCACTGGTCTGACCCAGCAGCGGCAATTCTTATGTTCTTATGGGACATGATCGAAACATTCAAGGTACTGAAGGGGATAGACTTAGTAGATAAAGACAGGTTGCTCACTCTCTCCAAGGTAGAGAGAACGAGAGGGCACTCTCTAAAGTTGAAAGGGGATAGATTCCGTACAAACGTAAGGAAGTTCTTCTTAACATAGTAACATAGTAGATGACGGCAGATAAAGACCCGAATGGTCCATCCAGTCTGCCCAACCTGATTCAATTTAATTTTTTTTTTTTTTCTTCTTAGCTATTTCTGGGCGAGAATCCAAAGCTTTACCCGGTACTGTGCTTGGGTTCCAACTGCCGAAATCTCTGTTAAGACTTACTCCAGCCCATCTACACCCTCCCAGCCATTGAAGCCCTCCCCTGCCCATCCTCCTCCAAATGGCCATACATAGACGCAGACCGTACAAGTCTGCCCAGTAACTGGCCTAGTTCAATCTTTAATATTATTTTCTGATTCTAAATCTTCTGTGTTCATCCCACGCTTCTTTGAACTCAGTCACAGTTTTACTCTCCACCACCTCTCTCGGGAGCGCATTCCAGGCATCCACCACCCTCTCCGTAAAGTAGAATTTCCTAACATTGCCCCTGAATCTACCACCCCTCAACCTCAAATTATGTCCTCTGGTTTTACCATTTTCCTTTCTCTGGAAAAGATTTTGTTCTACGTTAATACCCTTTAAGTATTTGAACGTCTGAATCATATCTCCCCTGTCTCTCCTTTCCTCTAGGGTATACATATTCAGGGCTTCCAGTCTCTCCTCATACGTCTTCTGGCGCAAGCCTCCTATCATTTTCGTCGCCCTCCTCTGGACCGCCTCAAGTCTTCTTACGTCTTTCGCCAGATACGGTCTCCAAAACTGAACACAATACTCCAAGTGGGGCCTCACCAATGACCTGTACAGGGGCATCAACACCTTCTTTCTTCTACTGACTACGCCTCTCTTTATACAGCCCAGAATCCTTCTGGCAGCAGCCACTGCCTTGTCACACTGTTTTTTTCGCCTTTAGATCTTCGGACACTATCACCCCAAGGTCCCTCTTCCCGTCCGTGCATATCAGCTTCTCTCCTCCCAGCATATACAGTTCCTTCCTATTATTAATCCCCAAATGCATTACTCTGCATTTCTTTGCATTGAATTTTAGTTGCCAGGCCTTAGACCATTCCTCTAACTTTTGCAGATCCTTTTTCATATTTTCCACTCCCTCTTCGGTGTCTACTCTGTTACAATCTCACCCAGAGAGTGGTAGAAAATTGGAACGCTCTTCCGGAGTCTGTCATAGGGGAAAACACCCTCCAGGGTTTCAAGACAAAGTTAGACAAATTCCTGCTGAACCAGAACGTACGCAGGTAGGGCTGGTCTCGATTAGGGCACTGGTCTTTGATCTAGGGGCCGCTGCGGGAGCAGACTGTTGGGCATGATGGACCACTAGTCTGACCCAGCAGCAGCAATTTTTATCTTCTTATGCCCTCCAACCCAGCCAGCATATTAACCCTTCCCCTTAACTGTATCCATGGCATCTTGTTTGTCTGTCTTGTAAGCTCTTTGAGCAGGGACTGTTTTCTTCTTTGTGACTCTGTACAGCACTGTGTAAGTTTGGTAGCACTATGGAAATAATTAATAATCGTAGTAGATTGCAAATGGTATTCTAGAGAACATGAGCGAAGGGAAGATTAACATGTCCATAAAACGCCAAGTTAAAGAGCTCTTTGACTGCCTTGTTTTCTGTACTTTGTCGAGATCTGCTTCCTTTATTGTTGGCATATTAAAATACTTAATTGCCTGCAACAACATAATTTACATAGCATAATGGGAAGTAAATGGTCTGATAAAATCACCAATAACGATGATATACTATTATAACTCTACACGACTAGTAAAGATAAACGTGACTTTTTTGCCGGCCAGACAGTATAGATTTCCTTTTAATTATTTTTCCTTCACTAATTCCTATATATTAAGAGTATGTGAGGGCTTTGAACATATTTAAATGTGGCAGTGTGGTGATTGCAATGCAGGCGAATGTCTTTGGCTTCTTGCCTTTGGAAAGGGTTGCAATCGCAGTCTGCCCATGTCGATTGTATTTCTTCTACTCAGTTTTGGAAAGCAGTGATATCACAAAGGTAATTCTGGATATTCAGAAAAGGATAAGAGGAGTCGTGTATAATGCATTAGGTTAAAGCAAAGCAAAAATCGTTATAAATAGAAGCATGATGGCAGATAAAGGCCAAATGGCCCATCCAGTCTGCCCATCCACAGTATCCAGCATCTCCTCCTCTCCCTATTGGCTAAGGAGCTTTACACCTGTATTGTGATGTCATAGAACTTTATGGTTATAGAAACATTGTAACATGATGGCAGATAAAGGCCAAATGGCCCATCCAGTCTGCCCATCCGCAGTAACAATTATCTCTTCCTCTCTCTAAGAGATCCCACGTGCCTGTCCCAGGTTTTCTTGAATTCATGCACAGTCTTTGTCTCCATCACCTCTACCAGGAAGGAAAACAAAAGAAGAGACATGTGGTGCGCAATCTTTTTATTCACTCAAGACCCGGTCCAGAGGAAAATGACTAAAATTGTACGTGGTCTTTGTCATAAGGCCTATGGGACAGACTTAAAGATCTCAATATGTATACTGGAGAGAAGAGAGAGAGGAGAGGAGAGAGATAGGAGAGAGAGGTGAGAGAGAGAGAAGAGAAAGAGAGGAGAAGAGAGGATTGAGAGGAGAAGAGAGAGAGGGAGCGAGAGAGGTAGATAGATAGATAGATGGCATAGGATGAAGTTAAGAGGTGATAGGCTCAGGAGTAATCTAAGGAAATACTTTTTTACAGAAATGGTGGTAGATGTGTGGAACAGTCTCCCAGAAGAGGTGGTGGAGACAGAGACAGTGTCTGAATTCGAAAGAGCGTGGGATAGGCGTGTGGGATTCTTAGAAAGAGGAAGAGATAATGGTTACCCGGTATTGGGCAGACTGGATGAGTCAATTGGCATTTGTCTGCTATACTATGTTTCTATAACCATAAAGTTCTATGACATCACAAAGGAGGTGTAAAGAGCCTTAGCCCACAGGGAGAGGAGGAGATAGTGGATGCTGCGGATGGGCAGATGAATGGGCCATTTGGCCTTTATCTGCCATCATGTTTCCGTGTTTATATGTTTATATATAAACAGGATGGAGTTGATGCAGAGGAAGGCTACTAAAATGGTCGGTGGTCTTCGCCATTAGGCATATGGGGACAGACTTAAAGATCTCAATCTGTATACTTTGGAGGAACGGCGGGAGAAGGGAGTTTCAATTGAAAGGAAGCTCCGGATTGAGAGGGCTTAGGATGAAGTTAAGAGGTGATAGCCTCAGGAGTAATCTAAGGAAATACTTTTTTTTTACAGAAAGGGTAGTAGATGCGTGTTGAAATTTGCGTGCCAGGTTCAGCAGGCGTGAATGCCGGCATCAAGAGTTAAGTGCAGGAAACATGACCAGCTTAACCTATGGACCAAAGTGAGGCTCTAGCCCAGGCCACCGGCGCTAGAGGGCATCAAACATCTGTGGCTTTGATGTCACCAAGCCATAAATTAAGCTATAGGATACAACTTGGACGCTTTACTCCCTTCTCTGACTCTGCTGCCCAGTCCCAATGGGATTCAACTTCATGGGCCAGATGCCATGGAGGAGAAGGGCCAGCGTCCGCATCAACGTTGGCATCAGAGGAGAGAGGAGGGCAGTGCAGCCCTTCCCTCCTTCCTCTGGGCCTCCCTCCTCACAGCAGCTGGTCTATGGACCTGCATCCTGTTGGGACCGGGCAGTAGCATCAGAGGAGGGAGGAAGGAACTGGCCTGGGGGGGGGGGGAGGAGATAGGGTACCGAGGCTCCAAAATACAAGTGGATCTGAGGCACCATATTATCTTGAGTAGGCCATGGCAGGAAAGGTCCTCTGTAAGATAATATTCAGCAAAGGACACTTGACTACCTTTTACTGAATGCAGCCTTTCATGTGTATCTCCTTTAAATAGAAAAGGACAAGCATTGAACCCAAGAATCATATATAATTATCTGTCCATCATCAAATCTTTTAGCAAGGTAACAGCTTTCCATTCTGTTTCTTGCTTTAAACAGTCCATAAAGGAAAGCACCTTCAGAGCATTTTAATACCTTGAAGCAGGGTCCCGCAAACTTTCTCGAGCTGCAGCACACCAAAGGTAGTGGCCGCAGCTCGAGGCACCCGGAAGTGCTCGGGCATCGCCGTGATGATGTCACACGCATGCGTGACGTCATCTTGTCGACGTCTGCACATGCGCGAAGGCCCTTGCCAGACCCTGAGATGCCAGTGGGGGGTGCCAGCAGGAAAGAGGGCCCTAGTGAAGGAGAGGCGCTGGCTCATTGCCTACAGGACGTGCTTCTCGCCGGCGCCTCTCCGACTCCCCAGTGTGTCGCGGCATAAGGTTTGCGATGCACTGCCTTAAAGGAAATGGTGTGGTGGCTGTGTTAGTTAACTTTCCAAGGTAATGTATAGAAATAAAACAAAGGAAATATGGTAATACCTTTTTATTGGACTAACAATGCATATTTATTTTTTTTAAAATTTCTATACCGTTTAAAACTGAACGGTTTGCATAATTTATATACATAATTTTAAAACAACATCCTCTATAATAAAACCCTTACCCACGCATGCGCTGTTGAAATGGCGTGATCCCTGCCGCCGTGATTTCTGCTTCCGTGCCAAATTTGATTTGCGGCGCATGCGGCGGCTTGAGGCACGTGCGCCGGCTTGCAATGACTTGTGGCGCGTGCAGTGATTTCAGCGGCGGTGGCGGTTTGACTCCTGCGCTGCCGCTGCTGGGACACCTCTTCTCACCCCAAGACCAGCAAACGCAGCAGCCGAGGGGCATTTGCTAGGCCGGCCCACTTCGATAATGCAAGATGGGACGGCCTAGCAAAAGCCCCAAGGCTACCTGGGCTACCGGATGCTGGACAGGGGGAGCAGGGAAAGGATAAGGCCTACTGTTGGACAGGTGGATCAGGTAAGAGGTGCTGCTGGAAAGGGGGGAGGTAAAAGGAAGTGAGAAGGCCTACTTCTGGACAGGGGGAGCAGGGAAGAGGTGCTGCTGGACAGGGGGGAGGTAAAACAAAGGGAGAAGGGCTGATGCTGGACAGGAGGGAGGAAAAACGAAGGGAGAAGGTCTGCTGCTGGACAGGGGGAGCAGGCAAGGGGTGGTGGTGGACAGCCGAGGAAAGAGAGAGACAGAAAGACAGACAGCAGCCAAGGAGACAGAAAGAAAAAAAGCGGCCAAGGAGAGAGAGAGAGAAAGAAAGGCAGACACACATCTATTTTAGCACTCGTTAGTGTAATGGGCTTAAAGACTAGTGATAAAATAAACTTACAAACAATCCTCAGAAATCATGTCTACAAAATAATACCATAGCTTACATAGTAAAGATCATGAATAGTTCATCAACGCTGCCGGAGAGGAAAATTATTGGCTAGAAAAAGGCATCTACAAATAACTGCGTCTTAAGTAGTTTCCAAAACATGCCCTTTTCACAGCAATTTCATATTTGGCCCACAAGGGAGTTCCATATCTTAACTCCTGCACAACAAAAAGTCATTTTACCAGTCTCAACGAGCCTTGGATTCACAGTCGTCCTCAGTAAAGCTAGAGTCTCAGAACATAATGATCTATTTGGCGTATAACTATGCAAATTCCGGAATGTTTCCATACAAGAATTGATTGCAGATCATTACGGCTTTATATTGTACTCTGAAGCAGTGGCGTACCTAGGGTATGTGGCACCCGGGGCCCATAATTTTTTGACACACCCCCCCATGTAAAAAAATATTTTTTGTAATAACCATGAAACTGAATAAATGGTCAGAATAGAAACAGGCAGTGAAAATTTTCTTTTATTGAACCTCATATATGTAACCATTATTCCAAACATAACATAACATAAATTATGTCTAAATTGTCATGACATTAGAAGTACATATGGAGTAGTTGCAGATGATGCTTGGGACAGTTCTGATTGTGTTAGTTCGGTTTTATGTGTTTTTTGAATAGAAGGGTTTTTATTTCTTTTTTGAAGGTTTTGTAGTTTGTGGTCGAGGTCAATAGGTTGTAGAGTTGGGGGTCGAGTGTTGCAGCTCGAATGGCTAGGAGGTTGTCGAACAGTTTTTTTCTTTTGACGTTTTTGGTTGGAGGGTGTGTGAATGGTGCGTGAGTTCTCCTATGTCTGGTTGAGGTGGATTGAATTATTTAGCTGAAGAAATTAGTTAACCCCCCCCCCCCATTCCACACACATTAATTCTCTTCCATTTTTGTTCCCATTATAAAAAAACACTGATAAGTTCCCAGAAAAAAAATACATTAAAATAAGAAGTGAAAACAAAGGCCCCTACAGATGAGAACATAACATAAGAATAGCCTAACTGGGTCAGACCAATGGTCCATCATGCCCAGTAACCCATTCTCATAGAAGCCAATCCAGGTCACTAGTACCTGGTCAAAACCCAAAGAGTAGCAACATTCCATGCTACCGATCCAGGGCAAGCAGATGTTTCCCCCATGTCTTAATAACAGACTATGGACTTTTCCTCCAGGAATTTGTCCAAACCTTTCTTAAAACCAGCTACGCTATCTGCTTTTACCATAACTTCTGGCCACTTCATTTTTAAGCTGAGATCTTTCCTTCCAAACAGAGACTTTGCTAGATGTCAAATACAGCACAAGGTAACTTCACACGGACTTAGCTGTGCAGGAAATGTGAATCTCCTCATACACCCACCATATAGTGCAAAAATGTGCAAAGGTCTGGTTTTTTTTCTTTCGATCACTACATAGACTAATGCCACACAAGCAGCGCTGTTACAAACATATTCTGTAGGTCAGTGCTAAGGTTAACAAAGTTTCCTTCCTTGGACCAGAAGGAGATACTGACAAACCACTGGAAGAGATCCCAAAACAACTACCCAGGAACAACACCCAAAGACCCACTCAGTGTGTGAACCAGTTGAGTGGGGTGGACTAACTGGGGGGTGGAAATAGGCCCGGAGTTTGCTCAGCAGAATTTCCCAGATCACCTCTTCCTCTCAACACATTGACACGCTGCCGCCACCACCACCACTAGGAACACCTCATCGGGTAGGCCAGCAATGCTATAAACTTTATAAAACACATTATTATATTTTCTTATAAAGCACATATTTTAACTGAACTCTCTGACATCCTCAGCCTTTCCATTCACAAAAATAGAAGGAAGAAAAGTTCCCATTTCCTGCTGTCTCATGTCCCCAGCCTATACAATATTTTTCTTCTGCAGAGTGCAGACCCTTCAAAAATCTGACCAAATCCTCATTTCACTTGCATTATAAAGTACTGAGGATGCCATCTCTCCCCAATCCCAGGTCCTAAAGTCTAAGACAGTAGCGCAAACTAGTGCTGCCAGATTCAGGAAAAAAAATTTCGATTCAATTCAGCCTATTGAATTGGTTTATCGATTCAATTTTCCTGGCCAATTGGGTGTTTTTTTCACACATCCTGGTGGGTTTATTTTATGGCTTTTTCACCCCCCATTTGGCTTCTCCTAACCACACTGGCGCTGTGGTGTAAATAAAATAAAGAAACAAAAAGGACTTTTCCTCTCTCTGTTAAATTCTAGCTCACGTTTGCGGTCTAACACCAACTCTGGCAGGATACACATTTCAAATCTGACATATTGTAATCACAAAACAGAAAATAAAATTAGTTTTTCTACCTTTTTGTTGTCTGGTTATTTTTCAAATCTTGTTGGTCCAAGGCTCTGGTTGTCTTCTGAAAACTTGCTTGCCAGGGTCTCCTTCTTTCTTCTTTCTCCGTGCTAACCATCCATCTGCCATCTCTGTCCTCCCCTTCCGTTTCCCTTCCCTCCCCCGGATGTCTGGCATCTTTCCTTTTTTTGTCTCCCTCCACAGATCCACCTTTTCTTAACTACCCTTTCATCCAGCAGCTCTCCCTCCTTCCCTCCACCCCAGGGTCCACCATCTCTCCCTTTCTTTTCCCAACTACCCTCCTAACCAGTATCTCTATCCCCCCCTCCACACCATCCCTTGTGTCCCACTTCTCTCCCTTTCTGTTCCTTCCCTCCCTAAAACCCATGTCCATCATCTCTCTCTCTCGCCTCTATTTTCAGACCCATTATTTCTTCCCACCCAAAGTCCGGCATATGCACGTCTCTTTGAACCCTTCCCCCTTCCCTCCGTGTACTTCTATACCAGCCCCCCCCCTCCCCTGAAGGCCTGTCCCCCCCCTTAAAGGTCTGCATCCCACCCCTGAAGGCCTGTCCCCCCTTGAAGGTCTGCCTGCCTGCTCCCCTTGAAGGCCTGCCCCCCATTAAGGCCTGTCCCCCCCTTGAAGGCCTGCCCCCCCCCGAAGGACTGTCCCCCCCTTGAAGGCCTGCCTGCCTGTTCCCCTTGAAGGCCTGCCCCCCTGAAGGCCTATCCCCCCTTGAAGGCCTGCACCCCCCGAAGGCTTGCACCCCTCCCGAAGGCCTGCATCCCCTGAAGGCCTACACCCCCTCGAAGGCCTGTCCCCCCCTTGAAGGCCTGCCCCCCCTGAAGGCCTGTCCCCCCCTTGAAGGCCTGCACCCCCCCGAAGGCCTACACCCCCCTCGAAGGCCTGTCCCCCCCCTTGAAGGCCTGCCTGCCTGTCCCCCCCTTGAAGGCCTGTGCCCTTCCTGGAAGGCCTGTCCCCCCCCTAAGGCCTGCACCCCCCCCCCCCCCCCGACGGCCTGTCACCCCCCCCCCCGAAGGCCTGCCTGTCCCCCCCGAAGGCTTGTCCCCCCTTTGAAGGCTTGCCTGCCTGTTCTCCATGAAGGCCTGTCCCCCCCCTCCACAAGGTCTGCCTGCCCGCCCCACCCTGAAGGCCTGCTGCCCCCCCTACCTCGAAGGACCGCTCGGCCCCACCACCACCACGAAGCACTGCTTATTCCCCCAGCCTCCCCGCTTCATTTCCCTAGAGAAACAGCCTGCAGCAAGATCGCGCGATACCAGTGATCTTTGCTTGCTTTGGCTGTTTCCTCCGCCGCGGTCCCGCCCCTCCTCTGACGTCAGAGGAGGGGCGGGACCGTGGCGGAGGAAACAGCTGAAGCAGGCAAAGATCGCTGGCATCGCGATCTTGCTGCAGGCTGTTTCCAGACGCGACACCTGGCGCAGGGGGGGGGGGACCGGACTGGACCAGGAGCACCCCCTCAGAGCTTGGCACCCGGGGCGGACCTCCCCCCACGCCCCCCCTTGGTACGCCACTGCTCTGAAGGCGACTGGTAACCAATGCAATTGTCGGAGATGTGGCAAAATGGGATCATATTTAGACCATCCCATTATAAATCTTGTATAACCTGCAATGCTGTATACCTTGCTTTTGTTACTCCAAGGTACAGGCATTGCAGTAGGCAAGCCTCGACAAAACCATCACCTGAACTACAGTACGGAAATCATATGGCGCTAGCATTGGTTTTAGTTCTTCTCAATTTCCAGAGAACTTCGAACACCCTAATTGACACCTGTTTCACTTGATGTTCAAAAGCTAGTATTGTACGGATTAGTTGGCATTGTTTCCCTTAATTTATTAGTTTAATTGTGAAGGAGGGGTATATTTTAATATTACATATTATATAAGATAATGGAATATATGGTAGGGAGGGGGGAGGGATAAGAGTTTATGTAAGATACCAATGATAGTTTTTAAGTGATGTATTTATTGTTAATGTGATTGAACATATATAACACTTATTGTAATCTTGAAAATGAATAAAGAATTATTAAAAAAAAAAAAGATAGTATATTGTCAATTTTGACTCCTAGGATTTTTGATTAATTTTCTGATTTGTAGGGAATACCTTTAATAAGTTCTTTACTAGTTAGTTGACTAAAATTACTCTCTATCACCATAAATTTGTTTTTTTCCCTATTAAATTTTAGTTCAATTTGGCATGCCCAGTTCTCCATTATTGTTAATCCATTGCAAACTCTATTGGTTACTTGGGCAATATCACCTTTAAAAGGTTTATAAAACATAGGGCTCCTTTTACAAAGCCATGCTAGCGGTTTTTACGCTAGCCCAAAGATTAGCGCGCGCGCTAGCCCAAAATCTACCACCTGGAGGCGGTAGCGGCTATCGTGCACAGCAATTTAGCACGTGCTATTTCCAGCGTTAAGGCCCTAGCGCGGTTTTGTAAAAGGACCCCATAATATCATCTGCAAATATAAATGGGTTGAAGCCAGAAAGAATTCAGTTTAAAACCCAGTGTTAAGATAAGCGATAATGGTGACCTTCAACGAATTCCATAAAATGGAATTCAAGCCGATGAAATAATTTGATTTGTGTTTACCTATGAACGGTTTTTAAGAAAACCTTGTAGCTAACCGATTTAGGCCGGACACTGTTCCCTTCAGCAAGGATCGAAAGCTGGCCGCCAATCTACCCAGCGCTAACCGCAGGGTACAGGCCTGTACTCACCCCAGCGTCGACTCACTCCTCTTAGCGTGTGACCACAACTCCCAGCAGCGGCTTCAGCCCCATTGTCTTCTCACAGCTCCCCTTTTCCGGCTTGACCAGCTCATGCAGCGCTGATGGGTAATAGAAATGTCTGCCGCTCACCACAGGATTGAAAGCTGGCCGCCAATCTGCCCGTAATCACTCCAGCATCGACTCACTCATGGTAGCGTGTGACCGCAACTTCCAGCAGCGGCTTCGGCGGGCCAGCTTCAGTGCAAATTGCTAATTGTCTGGCGGGCCAAATTTTATGACACCACGGGCCAGAGTTTGACATGACCGATTTAAGGGATAGTTTCACAGGGAGGGAGGGGTGAGTGGATGAACAGTTGATAGAGAGATAACAAAGCAGTTTTAAATGTCTTTGGAAAGGGAAAGGAAGCCCAGATCTTTAAGTCCTGTTTGGTAGGCGTCAAAATATGTTATCATTTTGATTTCAAAGGTTTTACTTTCTTGGATTGTCTTAAAGTTCCCTTTTAGTATTCTTACCATAAAATCATTGGGGCAGTGGTCACTTTTTCCAAACCGTTGTCCAACAGAGGTGACGTCCTGGTTAGTGTTGCAATTTTTAAAGTGATATCTAGTTTACGTTGATTCTGGTCTTTAGCATTTGGTTTGTTTCACGAATGCAACATCCCTTAAAGGGAAATTTTGCCAGCACATGACGAAGGGCTCCTTTTACTAAGCTGGGTTAGGGCTTTAACGTACGGAATAGCGCACGCTACAATGCCACAGGCGCCAAACGCTAACGCCAGCATTGAGCTGGCGTTAGTTCTAGCCACGTGGCGTGGGGTTAGCGAGCGCTAATCTTCTGCGTGCGCTAAAAAAACGCTAGCGCACCTTTGTAAAAAGGAGCCCATACAGAAGAGCTCTGTACAATTGTGTGTGGAAACTTTAAAATCTGGCTCAGCAAGAATTAACTGTTTAGGTAAATTACAGCAGTGGTTAAAACACTAATTGCAATGCTGAAACCGGCCTTGTTATTTTTTGTTGTTGTTTTTTTCTTTTTTGAGATAGAGGGCTTTCATTTCCAAGAATTAATTTATATTTTAATTGGAAAATTTGCATTTTTTTTAGCAGCATTGCCGAGAGCAATTAGTGGCTCCAGGGTTTCTAGAGCAATTTAAAATAAATATCGTTTACGTCGGTGTGTCATTTGGAAGCTGTATATTATAGACTGTGGAACAAAGATGACACGTTTCCAGAAACTTAGCAGCATTTGAGAAAACTGTCTGGACAAATTCTTGCGTCTATTGCCTGCTGTAATATTTATTGGTAGTAAAACATTTCCTGAGAACCAGCCCTAAACGATAAAGCCATAATTTTTCAGGGTTATAATGAAGAAAAAAAAAAACCCCGTCAAACAATACAGCCATCCTCACAGTTTGAATTATGAATCTATGAAATGTCTAGGAATTATTAGGTGTGAACTAGACCGTGTAATAAACAAGTTATAATTCAGTATATCATTGCTGAGTTAAAAGCACGTGGATATTTTAGCAGTCACCTGGTATGTAGTTAGCACTATATGAAAGTGAGCGAGAAGTTAGCCAGATATCAGATAACGCTTAAAACCCTACCAGTAAATACATGGAACCGTGTGATGCCGTCTGTGTAATAAACCATTTGCAAGCGTACTGAAAAGTAGTTAAAAGATCTACGAAATGCTGGAATTCACAGCTCTCGAGCCCAAGTCTGTCAGTAATAATTTAGGGCAAGTATTGTGAACTCTGAAATATGTAGTGAAAATGGAGGGGGGGGGGGTTTCCCCTGTTTGATCGTCAAAGGCAATCAAGTCAAATATCTTGAATTTAAAAGATCATGGAGCCCACTGGTGCGTGGTGAGGGCTTTCGGGGGATTCAGTGAATCCTCAGCTCTACTGCCCTGCTTTTTTTGTATGCTTATTTGTTTACTTTTTGATTGATGTGGTTTGATTTGTTCACTAGGCAGCCTATTCAACCAGTCAAACTACATTAAAAAAGTAAACAACAACAAAAAAAGCAGGGCTCTTGGGCTGGGGATTCTCTGAATCCCCCCCTCCCTTCCCCGAAAGCCCTGACAGTACTGGTCTGAATTTGACTGGTTGTTTACCTGTTGCCTGTTCAACCAATAAAATCCAGCGCAGTGCCCTCAGGGCATTTAGTGGGTGGGTTGAATCCCCTGAAGGCTCTGACCGCACGCCACTGATGGAGTCAATATTCAGAGTGATCTAAATGGGCCAGAGAGGCACTGGCCCACTTAAATCACTGATCAGGGGCCAAACACCGAGATTCAGCAGCACTAAGCCCCGACTCTCTTCAATCTCTTTACAGCCTCTCTCAGCTCTCACCTGGACAAACAAGGCATAACCTCCTACAGCGTTGCCGATGACATTACCATTCTCATACCCTTCAATCAACCTGAACTCTCCATGACGAACACAATATACCAAACACTAAAATCAATAGCAACCTGGATGAAAGATCACAAACTGAAATTGAACCCAGATAAAATGAAATTCATCCTCCTAGAAAATAACAAAATACCAACCATAACCAACATTGAAATCAATGCAATCAACTACCCCATACAAACCACCCTAAAACTGCTAGGAATAACTATCGACAGATGCTGCACCATGCAACCGCAAATCAATAAAACAATACAA
The DNA here is from genome assembly GCF_902459505.1 of Geotrypetes seraphini. Classification (NCBI taxonomy): domain Eukaryota; kingdom Metazoa; phylum Chordata; class Amphibia; order Gymnophiona; family Dermophiidae; genus Geotrypetes; species Geotrypetes seraphini. The sequence continues at coordinate 20,169,578 of NC_047085.1, forward strand.
AAGTCATTCTTAGTCATGAGAAACTTAAGACAAGTTCGGAAATTCTTTGAGAAAACTCAATTCCAGCTCATAGTTCAGTCCTTAATACTAGGCCTACTTGACTACTGTAATATCCTCTACCTCCCATGCCCTACAACCATAACAAAACAACTACAAACAATCCAAAACACAGCACTAAGACTCATCTACTCATTAAAGAAACATGATCACATTACAGAAGCAAATCTCCAATCGCACTGGCTTCCGATCCCAGCAAGAATACAATTCAAATTCTACTGCCTACTATTTAAGACTTTATACGGAGACAGTCCAAACTACCTGAATAACCACCTCATCCACAACACCGCAACCAGATATAGGAAAACTCATACCCCATTCTCATACCCCCCAATTAAGGAGGTCAAACGGAAAAAACTATATGATGGCCTCCTGGCCACTCAAGCAGCCAAACTAGACAACCAAATCGCCAATCTACTGACGGCATCCCTCGACTACAAGACTTTTAGAAAAGAAATAAAGACCATACTCTTCAAGAAAACTCTGAAAAAAAGAAATAATACCGCAAGTCTCAAACTCCACCTCTCACTAAAGCCAACTACCCCAAACAAATAACCTTACCCATTTCTTACTCTTTTTGAAAATGACCAATTTTTTTTTTTGTTTGTAAGTTCTTCTTGTAATACATCTTGGATAATTCTTTTGTAATCCGCCTTGAACTGCAAGGTAATGGCGGAATAGAAATCCCTAATGTAATGTAATATCTAGGGTTACCAGATTTTCCGTAACAAAAATCTAAACCCGTGGCCCCACCCCCCAGGCACACCCAGTTCTACATGGCCCTACCCTGTTCTGCCCAAGTCACACCCCCATTCTACACACAGCCCTGCCCTCAGCCCCACCCACCCCAACCTGTTCGCTTGTCAGGAGGGCATCTGCGCATGCGCTGGCGTGACACAATGGCATCGTAACCATGCGCGCTTGCGTGTGACATCACCTTGTTGCATCCACGCAAGTGCAGGTGCCATCCCAAAGTTGCAGCTGGCTGGAAGCTATTTAAAACCCAGACAAAGTGCTGGGTTTTGGAAAGCTGTCTGGACCATCGGACATGCCCTCGAAAAGGAAGACATGGCCGGGGAAATCCAGATGTCTTGGTAATCCTATGAATATCAGCTTTCACCGGCTCCAATAAAGTTAGCCGGACAGGCGCAGGCCAGGGGGCAGTGCTGGGGAAGAGCCAGGGCTTAAGAGGGCACTGGAGATATTCAGCTGGGGCCCACATAAGATAGGCAGATGAATTTAGGACAGCTCAAAAGCAGGCCCTGCCTGACTATCGGACCGGAGCCCACATAAGTAATTTTGTTTTTAAATAAACCCGTCCCTGCCCCATGAAATCTGGTCTCATGCCTGCCCTGTCCCCGTGAACTCTGTCTGATCTATGCTTATCAGACATATGGATTTCCCCGGGCATGTCCAGGCGTCCAGATGGCTTTTCAAAACCTGGCACTTTGTCCTAATATTATATTTGCTTTCTTAGCCACCGCCGCACATTGAACTGAGGGTTTCAACGAATCCTCAATGATGACACCTAGATCCTTTTCCTGGACAGTGACATCTAATGTTTGACCCTTTGTTTGGTCTAAATAACTACATGAACAGGTTACATATCCCCTCAGTTCTTATCTCTATCTCCAGAGGAGGCCAAAGGAAAAAAAAAAATATCAGACACAAAAGTGTAGTTTAAACATTCAGGGCCTTGGGAGGCGTTTGGAATCCTACTAACTGGTAGGACAACATCCAAAAAGTCTCACCCAAATACAAGTGACTGGCCATTTATTGGGATTATGATATCATCAATTAATTCATTATTAAACATACGTAGTTGGTACATCTTCCAATTAGATTACAATTGCTTCACTAGGATCCAATTACAAATTGCATACTTCAACAATGTTCTATTGGTTCTATTCAAGTCACATGATTTCTGGTTAATCATAATTCATTAGTAATTTTCCTTAGCAACAATAATGACTTAAATTATCACATGCTATTGAATCACAAGACATCCCTGCAGACCTATGTTTCATACTGGTAAAACAGCTAAGTTTTGCTTCCCAAGCATTATTAAGGAACAGTGTGAAAAATATGTTAGCTCTTAGGTCAGTGTGACCCCTAGCCTATGCTTTCTGTTATTTATAAGTTGTTTTTATGACTTTTAGTTATAGTCAACTGTTATGTTATGACTGTTATTTTATGACTTGTAACTCACTTTTCCAGACATTAAACCAAATTAAAATATTTTTTCTCTCTGCTTCATTGGTAACAGAAAAATATGTACCTACTCTGCATGCTGTGTCGTCTCTGAAGCATTTATATCATTCAACTTCATCCTTTTATATATACATATTAGTGCCTTTTCAGGTTCCCAGGCAAGGGGTGTCTTAGCCAATATCAATATAACTATTAACACAGATTTACATATGATATAATTTAAATTCACATTTGAATCACTTAAATTAAGAAAGTGGGGGGCTGAAGGAGGTTTTATGAGCCGATGAGGTGGATTCCCTTTCTAGTCTGCATGCAAGTTTTGCTTTGGCTGTAGACGAGGATCTGAGGCTTTTTCCTCCTTTTGAAAGTGCCAGTTCATCTGAATGAAGTAATATCACATAGAGATTTGTGGTGTGTAAAGATTTGCATAAAGATTTTTTAAGAACACCTTAGTGAGAGGATGTATGGTATAGTACAGGGGTGTCCAATGTCGGTCCTCGAGGGCCGCAATCCAGTCGGGTTTTCAGGATTTCCCCAATGAATATGCATTGAAAGCAGTGCATGCAAATAGATCTCATGCATATTCATTGGGAAAATCCTGAAAACCCGACTGGAATGCGGCCCTCGAGGACCGACATTGGACACCCCTGGTATAGTGGATACTTTTGAATCTCTCAATCTTCTTGTATTGGGAACTTGAACCCCGCTATTTACCCTTCGCCATTGAGATTGTGGACCATTTAAATCTACTCTTTGTTTTCTACTTTCAAACAGTTCTTAATCCATAATAGGACATTATCCCCTGTCCCATTACTCACTAATTTCCTCAGAAGTCTTTCATGAGGTACTTTTGTCAAATGTCTTTTGAAAATCCAAATACACAATATCAACTGGCTCACCTTTATCCACATGTTCATTCACCCCTTCAAAGAAATGCAGTAGATTGTTGAGGCACGATTTCCCTTGAATAAATCCATGATGCCTTTCTCTCATTAATCCATGCCTTCACCATATAAGACAGGGGGGTGTCAAAGTCCCTCCTCAAGGGCCGCAATCCAGTCGGGATTTTAGGATTTCCCCAATCATTTGATACAGCATAGAGAGCATATTAACAACTGCAACACATATAACATTTAAAATTTATTTCTCATATATGAATGAGAATGAATATGCATGAGATCTATTAGCATACAATGAATATGCATGAGATCTATTAGCATACAATGAAAGCAGTGCATGCAAATAGATCTCATGCATATTCATTGGGGAAATACTGAAAACCCGACTGGATTGCGGCCTCGAGAAGGGACTTTGACACCACTGATATAAGAACATAAGAATAGCCGTACTGGGTCAGACCAACGGTCCATCCACTCCGCCTCCAAAAGTGGCCAATCCAGAGTGAGTTAAATTCAAACACAGTGAAACTACTTATGTAAAAAATAGTTTGTTGATGTTATTATTATTGATATTCTTCTTCTAGAATGTGTACTGCAGATTGAAATCAACACATCCTGGAATGCCATGTTGCTAGGGTTACCAGAAGTCCAGATTAACCCGGATATGTCCTCTTTTTAGAGGACACGTCAAGGCGCCCGGACGACTTTTCAAAACCCGGCACTTTGTCTGGGTATTGAAAAGCTTCCAGCTTGGGGCCAGTTCGGTAGGGCATCTGCGTATGGGTGGATGTAATGCAGTGAAGTCATAGAAACATAGAAGATGACGGCAGAAAAGGGCTACAGCCCATCAAGTCTGCCCACTCTGCTTACCCACCCCCTGTCTATGCCCTAATGACCCAATTTCCTTATCTTGACCCTCGTAGGGATCCCACATGGGTATCCCATTTATTCTTAAAGTCTGCCACGCTGTCTGCCTCGATCACCTGCACTGGAAGCTTGTTCCAATGATCAACCACTCTCTCTGTGAAGAAATACTTTCTGGTATCGCCATGAAATTTTTCGCCCCTGAGTTTGAGCGGGTGCCCTCTTGTGGCCGAGGGTCCCTTGAGAAAGAAAATATCATCTTCCACTTCGACACGTCCTGTGAGGTACTTAAATGTTTCGATCATGTCTCCCCTCTCCCTACGTTCCTCGAGAGTGTAGAGCTGCAATTTGTTCAGTCTCTCTTCGTACGACAGACCCTTGAGCCCCGAGATCATCCTGGTGGCTGTCCGCTGAACCGATTCAATTCTGCGCACATCTTTACTGTAATGTGGCCTCCAGAATTGCACACAGTACTCCAGATGAGGTCTCACCATGGCCCTGTACAACGGCATTATGACTTCAGGCTTTCGGCTGACGAAACTTCTATTGATACAACCCAATATCTGCCTTGCCTTAGATGAAGCCTTCTCCACTTGATTGGCAGTTTTCATGTCTGCACTGATGATTACTCCTAAATCTCGTTCTGCTGAAGTCCTAGTTAAAGTTTCTCCGTTCAAGAAGTACGTCCTGCATGGATTTCCGCTTCCGAGGTGCATGACCTTACATTTCTTAGCATTGAAGCCTAGCTGCCATGTTGAGGACTAACTTTCCAATGTAAGCATATAATTCTGTAAACTGCGCCTATGTGTGATGTCATCATGTCAAATCTGCGCATGCGCAGATGCCCTCCCGACGTGGCTCCGAGCATGAGAACAGGTTGAGGGGGCGGGGCAGAACGGGACGTGACTTCGGTGGGGGGGCGGGGCTGGGTAGAACGGGGTTGGCCTGGCGGCATTTTATTGGATTTTACAATAGTAAAAATCTGGGAACCCTGCTGTGCTTTGTAGCTCAAAAACGACTCACCTGCTGTAAAGTTGGCAATCTTGTTCAAGGAGTCCATAGGCTCAATGTGCACGTGTCTGCATGTAAGGAAATGATGTGGAGGGTTTTGGTGTTGCTGTGGTGTCTATTTTATGGAAGGCACAGGAGGGTTTTGGTGTTGCTGTGGTGTCTATTTTATGGAAGGCACAGAGAGGAAAGAAAGCTGGCCAGCCACCCCTAGCTGTAGAAAATAAACAAGAACCAGATTAAGAATTAGCAGACATGACAGTGGAAATTGCTTCATGCTTGAACAGTTTTGTTGAGCGAGGTGGGGGGAGGGGAGGGAGAGGGTATCTGCTTTTTAGGATAAGGCCAAGAAACACTTTTTCTACAATAGCCTTGTAGCACAGATGATTTCCCTTCGTAACTTTTGGAAACTGCTTTAAAATTCAGTCCCAGGGGAAATGTCTGGAGGCATCTTAATGCCATTTGGTTTACAAGTCATTTGAGCGCAGATTGGAACACGCCAAGAGTCAAAGCAATCAACTGATATAAATAGACATAACAATGGCTTCCTCTTATCTGTTTCTGTTTAGTTCTTTATATATTTGGTACTGCTACGTCTGCAACTAATGGCGGTTAGTACTTGGGAGTCCCTGTCATTAAAGGGTGAGCGGAAGAAACTTTCTAAGACCCTCTTGTGAAAAGGCACTTCAGGTGCTGTCATAGAGATGGCATTTCACCTTGAGTGTTCACCAGGGAGTTGATAGAGCCACACAATCCTTCTGCAACATTGTCACTGCTTTTTTTTTTTTTTAGATTGGAGTCCATGACTTCAATTGCCCTCCTCAGCGCGTCCATGTTGACAATGGCAGACTTCACCATTTCTCCAAACTGTGCATTCTCTTTCCCGAAGGAAGAAGTTTCTCCAGCCTCCAAGCAGGACCAACTTCCGCCATCAATTTCTCTCCCGCAGCTCCTCCAGGGCTAGGCGCCACCTCTTCCTCTTGGGAGGAGTGTGTAGCCTCTGTTCCTGCAGGGCTATTCCTTCCGGGTTGGAGAGGAGCCTGACCCTGATCCGGGCTCAAGGAGACCCATTCCAAACTAAGGTCCACCGTTAGGTCCAGCATTCCTCCCGAAGCCAATGATGCCTCCATCGCGTGGTGTGCCACTACTCCTGTGATGGTTGTATGGATCAGTTGCCTCGGGTTCCTGGCCACTGAAGGACCAGGCCGGGCACTTCCCTTCCATTTCCCTATAGGCTAAAGAAAAAACCCTCAAAGTAAGCTTTGATGTCAGTTCAGTGTTTCGATCAAGGAAGGAGCTCTGCACTTGCGACTGTTCTCAACGCCATCTTGGTCCCCCCTGAAATAAGGATTATTGAGTTTAATTTTGGGGGCCCAAGACTAAAGGATTTTCTTGGGTGCTTTATCTGCTTGCACTGGCCTTGCGAATCCTTAGAACCTATAGTATGACACAAATAATCTAATCTAATCTAATCTAATCTAAACCAAACCTTAAATTTATATACCGCATCATCTCCATGAGCACGTTTAGGAGTCCTTTTATTAAGGCGCACTAAGCTTCAGAACGGGAGAGGCCTGGTCTCCCCAAAAACTGGCAGTTAGAAGAGTCAGTTATGGCTCTACTCCCCTACCCACCTCCTCCTGGTTGCTGTAATTTTAAATCTGCGGGCAGCCGCCACATAGCCACCGCGCAGCGTCGCTGTAGAATGAAGACTTCCGGGCTGGCCTGCTCGTTGACGCTGTATGACGGCTGTCCAAAGATTAAAAAATTACAGCGACCGGGGATGGTAGGTGGGAGAGTAGAGTCTTAACTGAGTTGTCGTGCTGCAGGATCCTGTTTGGGGCTAGGGCGGAGCTTTTGGGGGCCTCCCCCCAAACAAAAAAGTGTTCCGCTGCCTATGGCTAACTGACGTAGCACACGCTAAATGCTAAAGACACCCATTATATTCCTATTGGTGTCTTAACATTTAGTCTGAGCTAATCTGTAGCGTGTACTAAATCAGTTAACACGCCTTAGTAAAAGGACCCTTTTGTTTCGTCCCCCATCCTCTGACCTAGATAAAGCGTTCCTATTTCTTTTTGATCCACAAGTTTTCAAAAGCAGACTTTGCTGCTATTTTTCTAATTAAAACAAAGCTGATGAAAAATACATCTATTAACATTTTGCCTTCTGAAATTATTTAAATTAGATACCAGATGTAATCCATTCGTAGGCTGCAGGAATTAGTTACACCAGAACCCAATCTTCCATAACTTAATTTACTTTATCAGCCTCTGTCAGGTTCTACTAAGTGGAAGAAATACAAGTTTTTGCATTGTAGACTAATGGTGACATAACCGTCAACCATGTCCCTTAGAAGCTTGTCTATAATGAGATGTAAATTTTAGGGAAAGCAGATTTGAGGAAATTCAAAATGCTTAAGTCAGCTCCGAGAGCCAAAGTTTCAAAATAACATACTGCAAGTCCTGCGGTTACGAAATAATCGAACATTTTAGAAAACTTTCAGGGCACAATTTGGCTAGACATAATTTAACCTATAACGCGACGTACATACACATAACATACCTGGTAGTTCGATTCAGTTAACAGAATTATCTAAATCAGTGTTCTTCAACCACCGGTCCATGGACCAGTGCTGGTCCACAGAAATTTCCTGCCGGTCCACAGGGCCAGCACGTGCATCAGGCCCAACACAGTGTTCTTCAACTGCCGGTCCACAGTGCGATCGATGCGACATTATCTTCGAGCCAGCTCCCTCTTCCTCACTGATTCAGTGCACAAAGCCATGAGCAGTGGCTCCTACGGGCATCCTGCGCCTGAACCGGAAGCCTTCTCTCTGACGTTGCAACGTCAGAAGGAAGGCTTCCAGATGAGGCACGGGGGACGTGCAAGGTGAAATTAGTACTATTATGGGGGCAGGGTCTGAGGTGGAGATTAGGTAGAGATGGGCGGGGTCTGGCCTACAACTTAGCCCAGTGTTCTTCAACCGCCGGTCCATGGACCAATGCCGGTCCACAGAATAATTCTTTTATTTCTGCCGGTCCATAGGTGTAAAAAGGTTGAAAAACACTGATCTAAATGGTGAATTCCCAATTCTATTCAATCTCTTTTTTGCACCACTATCAACCTTAGCACAATCAATAGCTTTCATAGTCTTCGCCTATGCAGATGATATACAACTTCTGTACCCTTTAGACTCTCAAAATCCCCTTGAAATTCAAGAAACGAATCAAAAGCTAGAACAAATTAGTCATTAGTTAAATGAAAATAAGCTGTCTTTAAATATAACCAAACCAAAAGTGCTTTTGTTTCCATGTACAGTATTCCCCCGATATTCTGCTGAAAAACCGCAAATACATTTTTTAGTGGGGGAGAGAGAGGGCACCCGGAGAAGCAGTAGAGAGTAGCCGGTGTGCCGGCAAGTGAAGGAAATCACTTGTGATATGCTCCGCCCACTTCTTCCTGCACTAAAGGCGGGCCTCACCAATCAGAAGCTGCTTTGACACGCAGCTCCTGATTGGTGAGGCCCGACTTTAGTGCAGGGAGAGGCGGGCGGAGCATACCGCGAGTGATTTCCTTCACTCGCCTGAGTTCCGGCTGCTCTCTCCTGCTGCTGTGGCTGTCCTCTCCTGCCCGGTCATTCGCGGTCAGAAAATCCACGAATGACCGGGACCATGAACAGCGAACCGTGAATGACTGGGGAAACACTGTAATAATAAAGATTTAATAGCCCCTATTTGTACATGATCAATACCAATTCAAATGGTTACTACTATCAAATTATTGGGTGTAATCCGGACAACAAATTAACTTTTCACCAACAAAGCAGCTTCGTTGTTCAAAAATGCTTCTACAAATTATGAATGATACGCTCAGTCTTAGCCCTTTTAGAACCTTCATCATTTAATATCTTGATTCATTCTCTTGTCATTACATATCTTGATTATTGCAATTCTTTGTACCAGGGAATTTACCAAAAGGATCTTAGACCAGTGTTCTTCAACCACCGGTCCGTGGACCGGTGCCGGTCCACAGAAATTTCCTGCTGGTCCACAGGACCAGCACGTGCATGGGACCCCAGGCAGCGCTCTTCAGCCACCGGTACGATCGATGCAGCGTTGTCTTCGGGCCGGCTCCCTCTTCCTCAGTGCTGCAGTGCACAAAGCCATGGGCAGAGGCTCCTACGCATGTCCTGCATCTGAACTGGAAGCCTTCTCTCTGATATCACAACGTCAGAGAGAAGGCTTCCAGATGAGGCGCAGGATTGGGTGGGTAAGGGCGGGATCTGGCCCATAACTTAGCCCAATGTTCTTCAACTGTCAGTCCACGGACCGGTGCTGGTCCACAAAATAATATTTTATTTCCGCCGGTCCATAGGTGTGAAAAGGTTGAAGAACACTGTCTTAGATTATTACAATACAAAATACTACTGTGCAACTTTAATCAAAGGCTAAAATATTTGACCATGTCACTCCATTTCTTATTAATGCTCACTGGTTACCCATCACTCACTGCTTGCCCTGAAATTTTTTTTTCACTCAGAGAATAGTTAAGCTCTGGAACGCATTGCCAGAGGATATGGTAAGAGCAAATAGCGTAGCTGGTTTTAAGAAAGGTTTGGACAGGTTCCTGGAGAAAAAGTCCATAGTCTGTTATTGAGAGAGACATGGGGGAAGCCACTGCTTGCTCTGGATTGGTGGCATGGAATGTTGCTACTCTTTGGGATTCTAGAATCTTGTTACTCTTTGGGATTCCAGAATGTTGCTACTCTTTGGGATTCTAGAATCTTGTTACTCTTTGGGATTCCGGAATCTTGCTACTCTTTGGGGATTCCACATGGAATGTTGCTACTCTTTGGGATTCTAGAATCTTGTTACTCTTTGGGATTCCGGAATCTTGCTACTCCTCGGGGTTCTGAATGGAATGTTGCCACTGTTTGGGTTTTGGCCAGGTACTAGTACCTGGATTGGCCACCGTGAGAATGGGCTACTGGGCTTGATGGCTACTATTATGTTCTTATATCAAATTTTGCTTTTTACTTTTAAATCTAGACAGAACATTCTCCAGCTTTTATAGACAGATTACTTCTTCCATATAATCCTTCATGAACACTGCGTTCCAGTCATCAAAATCGTCTTACTGTTCCTTCATTACATCATATTACTTACGATACCACTCGTAAATCTATTTCCTCAGTAACAGTTCCCACATTATGGAATACCATGCCTTCCTATCTTCGTCAAGAATCCTTCTTAAATCGATTTAAATCTAACCTTTTAAATCTTCGTATTTAAAGATGCATGCTATAATATGAGAATAAGTGGCTTTCTTCGCCATTCTATACTTTCTTTACACCAATTAAGAACAGGACTATTTTAACCTATACTTAGACAATGATTGGACAATTTTTAATTTACAGGGACCTCTACCTGTTGGAATAGATTACCGTTGGAATTAAGTCAGATTTCCAGTGTGTTACAGTTCAGGAAGGGGTTAAAAACGGTATAGTTTGCATGAAGTTTTGCAACATGAATTGTGGGATTTCTTTGTTGGTGTTTGTTGAGGAGTCGATATTCAGGGTTCCTCATGTTATGTAGTGAGTTGTAATCCTGTTCTTTTATGGGTTTTTTTGTGATTTTAGTGTAGCTTTAGTGACTCATATTTTTATGAGGTTTTTAAGTTACATTGATTTTTCTGACTGTATACTTATGTATATTTGATTATTATGTGTTATGATGTTATCCGCACTGAATTGATGGATATACGGACTATAAATTTTATGTTAAACAATTTTATTGATGGTAAAACACCAAAGAACAGCGAAAGGCACAATAAACAGCAAGCAGTGATAACAACATAATTTAAGAACCATCATAATTTGTCGTATACATGAAGCACTACCCTCCCTGCACCTGCCCAGCCCCCACACACCCCCAACTCTTATGGTCACCGAAGAAGAATCACCCTCTACCACCTCTAAAACCCCAACTAGCGCACCCCTGCAGGTACCAACCCTACCCATTCCCCCCAACCCATCCAGAACCCCACCCCCATCCTACCAGAGAGCACAGAGGCAGGGTCACCAAATCCAAAGGCAGTCAGAGCTGATTTGGCTGTGTAAATGAGGTGGTAAAGAATCCAGATAGGGATCCCAGATGTCCAAAAATTGTTTCCATTGCCGGAAAGACCTCTTAACATCCTTGGCTTCCCAGCCCAGTAATTCATGTATTGAGAATCTCCAGCCCCAAAATGAGAGAGAACCGTCTGCGGTCCATTCTTTCAAAATGGGTTTCAACCCCAAAATGCAAGCCTTGCAGACCCAACGTCTAGGGCCATGACCCCGATCCCATAATGCTGTGAAAGTCCCAACAGGATACCCTCCGGAGACAAGACAAAAACTTGCCCCAAGACCCGTCTAATATATGCGCCCACCCTCTTCCAAAAAGAACGAACCACAAGGCAACTCCAGAAAGCATGAAAAAGTCGCCTCATCCAGGCCACATTTCAAGCAAAGAGGGGACTGGGCATAGCCCGTTCTATGGAACTGACAAGTGGAGGAGTGTGTGACGCAGTGGTTGGAGCTACAGCCTCAGCACCCTGTGGTTGTGGGTTCAAACCCCACGCTGCTCCTTGTGACCCTGGCAAGTCACTCAGTCCTCCATAGCCCCAGGTATGTTAGAATGTGAGGGAAAATGCTTGAGTACCTGATTGTAAAAACCGCTTAGATAACCTTGATAGGCGCCATATAAAAATCCCAATAAACTTGAAACTTGGGTGACATACGCCCTATGGAGAACAGACAAAGCACTTTCACGTAAGTGAGCGCTTAGAACTTCAGACGGGATGCGTTTGATACCAGCCTCAACATCCCATGCAGCCACTCAACCTCCCAGGTCTTCCACCCACCGACGACGGAGGTGTGAAAAACCTTTAGCGGGCTCCAACCCTAGCATGGCTTTAGGAATAGTAGAGATAGACATTGGCAGGGGAGAAGCTAGTTCAAGGAAACGGCGTCATTTCAATCCCAAAGGAAAGCTCAAAGCCTCTTTGTCAAGGGACAGGAAATAGTGTTTACGTTGGCAGAAAGCATAACAGTCCCCCCCATCGGGCATCTACTCTACCAGAGAATTCCGCGTAAGTTATCAGGGACCCCTCCGGGTTAGTAAAATGTTCAAGGAGCGTGAACCCAGCCTACTCCCAACGTTGAAATGCCTTGTTCTCCCTCTCTGGCAAAAAAAAAGCCACATTGCCCCTAATGGGCAACAGAGTGGAAATCTACGGATTACCGCCCAGGTGTAAGACCAAGAACTTACACGCCTCCCGCAAAGGCGTGACCAACCACCTATCCTTGAGACGCTGGGGCAAAAGTCGTCCAGCCGCCTACAAAAGAGAGTTGAAATGATAAGGCGCTACAAAAGCCCTTTCCAGCGCCAAGGGACTAGACTCAAGACACTTGTGTGATGTTCTACTAGGCTTTCCTGTTCTAGAGCCAGATATGTATGTTTCATTCAAATTTTTTTGGGGGTGGGAGGAGGTCAGTGATCACTGGGGGAGCTCATTACTTAATCTTTCCAGTGGTCATCTGGTCAGTTTGGCCCTTAGGGCTCCTTTTACAAAGGTAGCGGCTAGCACACGCAGCATTTTAGCGCGCGTTAAGGCTCTAACGCATCTTTGTAAAAGGAGCCCTTAGACGCTTCTCAAATAGGTCTAGTTGAAAATGGCTAAGTTCCGTCTAGGACGTCCTGGGAAATGTTCGATTTAAGCCGCAGGACGTCCAGGTCTAACCCCACATGAAGCCCACCCATTCCCTGCCCATGGCACGCCTATTCCCACGCCCATGGCACGCCTTCAAACTTTCAAAAAATAAAAGAACAAGAGGCCATTCGGAAAAGTTGAAAGGGGACAGATTCAATACAAATGCCAGGAAGTTCTTCTTTACCCAACGTGTGGTGGACACTTGGAATGCGCTTCCAGAGGACGTTATAGGGCAGAATACAGTACTGGGATTTAAGAGAGGATTGGGCATTTTCCTGCTGGAAAAGGGAATAGAAGGGTATAAATAGAGGATTACTGCTCAGGTCCTGGACCTGTTGGGCCGCCACGTGAGCGGACTGCTGGGCAAGATGGACCTCAGGTCTGACCCAGCAGAGGCATTGCTTATGTTCTTATGTTACCAACATGCCCATTTCTACTTTAGATACACAGCAGGTAAGAAGTTCTGCTAGATGTCCAAAAAGTCAGTTGTGAAAATGCCCAATTGGGCATTTTGACTAGTAAGACATCCAATTGCCAGTTTATGCTGCCTTTTGGACCCCTATCTTTTTTGAAAATGAGCCCCATAGCATATGAGTAAGTTATGATGCGATACTAAACATTTGCATGCTTGATCTTGATTTGTTCTTGCCATTTTCACGGCACAGACTGTAGAAGTCTGCTCGGCACCGGCCTCGTTCTCCAACTACGGAAGCTGTCATCGAAGACCCACTCCAGCCCAACCAAACCTGTCCAGCAAATCTTTCTCCTACTTCTAATACAAGTTCTTACCCCAAAATCAACACTTTCAGCAGTTTTTTTGTTGTTTTTTTAATCATCCCTGAGGGCCATAGTTGGGTTTTCTTCTCAGCATCTCCACACTGATGATCCTGAGATTTACCAGCTTGAACCGGGCCCAATCTATAAGTCATTTTAGAATTTCGCTTATTCTGTAAACCAAACCTGAGTGGCTTGTGGCCCTCCAAGATGGAACCTGGCACCCCAGCTCAAAAAATGATAGGCAAAGTGGGGAAGATTTTGGTTACAATAATATGTAGAAAGATACCTAAGATCCGATAATCGGTGGTGGGGCAGAGCTTTTGCAGTCAGATGACGGCATTAAGCCTGGATATTCAGTGCTGCCTGGGGCATTTCCAGCTACCTGCACTGAATATCCAGTTTCATTTTTAGTCATAGAAACATAGAAAATGACGGCAGAAAAGGGCCATAGCCCATCAAGTCTGTCCACTCTATTAACCCTCCCCCAACTACCAACCTAGGGGTTTCACTCTGATGGCATCACCTCTACACTACCCTCGTAGAGATCCGACGTGGGCATCCCACTTTTTCTTAAAATCTTGCACGCTGCTGGCCACGATCACCTGCACAGGGAGCCGGTTCCAATGGTCAACCACTCTTTCTGTGAAGAAATACTTCTTGGTGTCTCCATGAAATTTCCCACCCCTGATTTTCAGCGGATGCCCTCTTGTGGTCGAGGGACCTCTGAGAAAGAAAATATCATCTTCCACCATGATACGACCAGTGATATACTTAAATGTCTCAATCATGTCTCCCCTCTCCCTACGTTCTTCGAGAGAGTATAGCCGCAATTTGTTCAGCCTTTCCTCGTACGTGAGATCCTTGAGCCCCGAGATCATCCTGGTGGCCATTCGCTGAACCGAACCTTACGGTAATGTGGCATCCAGAATTGTACGCAGTACTCCAGATGAGATCTCACCATGGTTCTGTACAATGGCATTATGACTCTGGCTTCCGGCTAACAAAACTTCTACGGATACAACCCAGCATTTGTCTAGCCTTGGATGAAGCCTTCTCATGGCAACTTAACCGGTTATATAGTTGTTAAGCACGAACCGGTCAAGTGCTTCGTGCATAAAAATAGGCCACTAAACCAGTGGCGTACCTAGCACATGTGACACCTGGGGCCCATCGTTTTTTGACACCCCCCCATCTGTACAGAAAACATGATTTTTAGTAACAAGCCACATGTCACACATGAGTACCTAGGAAAAGGCAGCATCAATACACCCATTGTAAAACTAAACAAGCCAGACTAGTACAGATCAAGCCTAAAAAAAAAAACCATGTCTTTCGAACACACAGAACACAGAAAACACCTTCGCCTAGTATGGAATATGTCATCACAAACTAACCCCTCCCTCTTTTACAAAACTGTAGTGTAGATTTTAGCCACAGTGGAAACAGCTCTGACACTCATAGAATTCTGAGCATCAGAGCTGCTACCTCCATGGCTGGCGCTAAAAAACGCTCCACAGTTTTGTAAAAGGGGGGATAAAATAGAAATACATAGACAAAGGTTAAATTGAACCAGCAAGAAGCTGGACTCTGCATAAAATGCAACACCACAGAAACAGTGACACTTGTCTCCTAAAGCAATAAATAAATAGAACATTTTTTTCTACCTTTGTCTTCTGTGGTTTCTGCTTTCCTCATCTTCTTGTAACTCTCTTCCTTCCATCCACTGTCTGCCGTCTCTCTTCCCCTATATGGCATCTTCTCTCCTTCTATGCCCCTTCCAGAAACTGTATGCCTCCCCCTTCCATCTCTCCTTTCACCCCCATTGGTCTGACATCTCTCTCCTCTTCTTCCCTCTCCCACACCTCTCCTCTGCAATCCCTTTCCCTTTTTTCCCTTCTCAATTTATTTCTGCATCTGTCTAGATTACGTTCTTACTACCCTCTCATCAATGTCCTTTTTTACTGTCTACCTAAAGCTTGCCACCTCTTTCCCTCACCCCTTCCAGTATCTAACTCTATCCTCGTCCCTCAATCCAGCATGTGCTCTTTTTCTTTCTCCTCCCCACTTCCTTCCAGCGTCTGCTCCCCCTCTTCCTCACACTTCCATTCAGTGTCTGTCCCTCTCTCTACCCCTTCCATCTACTGTTCACCTTCTGTCTCGCCCCTTCCAGTCACTGCCCTCTCTGCCCTTTCCATCCAATGTCTGCCTTCTCTCTCTTCCATACATCTTCCTTCTTTCTATACTCCTTTCATAACTATCTATCCTGTGCCCCTTCTCTCCTTTGTACATGATTGATTTCAGCTCTGCCACCTCTCCATTTTTTTTCTCTCTATCACCAACCCATCCCCTATGCTCTGGCATTTCTTCTCCTTTCTTTCCTTCGCACCCCATAGTCTGGTATCTGCCCTTCCCTGATTCCCTGGCATTTCTCTCCTTTCCTTCCATCTTTCACTCCCCATCCATGCTCTGAGATCTCCCCCTTCCTTTTCCCTTAGTCTGGCATACCTTCCTCCTTCCCTCCAAGCCCTGGCATCTCCTTTCATTCCCTCCCTCATCTTCCTTCTCCCTCCAGCTAGGTACAGCAACACTGTCCTTGCAGTTCTGGACTTCCCCACACCTGCTCCCCCCAAATTGCCAATGCTTCGGTTAGTTTTCTTTCTTCCTCCCTCCCCCCCACGCGGGACCCTGTGGCACCATCAGCTCTTAGTCCCTCTAACGCCGGCCCTGCAGCTCCGGACTTCCCCCCCCCCGCTCCCCCCTCCCCATCGCTATTATTTTAAACGTTATGGCAGCCGCGGTGCTGTATTGATCGAAAGAGACTTCTAACCTCGGCCTGCCCCAGAACTCTTCCTGCAGCCACCGCCCGCCTAGGCGGGAACAGGAAGTTGCTGTTGCAGGAAGAGTTCAGGGGCAGGCCGAGGTTAGAAGTCTCCTTCAATCAATACAGCGCCGTGGCTGCCATAACGTTTAAAATAATAGCGATCGGGGGGGAGCAGGTGTGGGGAAGTCCGGAGCTGCAGGGCCGGCGTTAGAGGCAGTGAGAACAGCTGGCTGTGCACCCTCCCCAAGGCGTGTACCCGTGGCGGACCTCCCTCCCCCCCGCCCCCACCTTGGTACGCCACTGCACTAAACATTGTTGTTTTGACGGTGAATATCTACACTTAGCTGACCATGTCGCATGATATAGCTGCTTAGCGGACACCGCTAATCATGACTATTCAACAGGAGATAGCCAGTTATCTCTCGCTGGATATCCGCAGTGAGGTGCCAATATGTTATTTAACTGATCAGTAGCCATTCCTGGATAGTTAAATAATTTTGAATAGCGGGAGGGCTAGAGTCCTAAACTTCTAAACGCCTTGATAAGCAGATGCTGCATTTCCGCCTTAGCCTTTAAAAAAAAAAAAATCTTTAATTAAGAACTCTAATAGAATCTGGCAGCCACCCTGTAGTTTTTTCCATAAACCAGCAAAAGCGACAGCTCATAATGTAGTGCCTTTGTAAACACTCGCCATTTAAAGTCCCCATCTGACAGTGAAGAAATCCATCAGGCTCTTCCTGAAATGCCAGCTTCAACGGATTGAATTAAAAAAAAACCAAAAAAAAAACCACACACACACACCCTGCTATCCTTCATCTGTTTTTCCCTGCGAGGGATTGAACAAGCAGTTAGAAAATGCTACAATTTAAGTAGACGGGTGGCTTGACACATCTGATTTGATTTACCTGCCCCTGCCTACCTCAGTTACTGAAGTTATCTTTACTTTCTGAAGAGACATAAATCATGCTGTCACTATCTGCCATGGTGAAAAGACACAGACACTTCACCTTTGGTTATAATTTCACCCGCTTTTCAAAGGAAGGATAGTTCTGAGGCTGTCTTGAAAACGTTTGTTTTAAGATATAATTGAAATGTAATAGAAAATTATCTTCAGGACCGCAGGTCTATGAGGCGTTTGATAAACATGGGGTTTATCGTATCGAACACAGAGCCAGAGTCACAGAGAACATGACGGCAGAAAAGGACCACACAGCCCACTGTGTTCTTACAATTTATTTCTATGCATTATCTATAGGCTCTCATTGATCTATGGCTTTCATTTCATAAGAACATAAGAATAGCCATACTGGGTCAGACCGATGGTCCAGCTAGCCCACTTTCTTGTTTCCAACAGTGGCCAATCCAGGTCACAAGTACCTGGCAGAAACCCAAAGAGTAGCAACATTCCTTGCTACCAATCCAGGGCAAGCTGTGGCTTCCACCATGTCTGTCTCAATAATAGACTATGGACTTTTCCTCCAGGAACTTGCCCAAAGTTTTCCTAAACCCGGCCGCATCCTCAAGCAACAAGTTCCACAGCACAACTACTCTTTGAATGAACAAATATTTCCTCCTCTTAGTTTTAAAATTATTTCCATGCAATTTCATCGAGTTTCTCTTGGTTTTCGCACTTTTTGAAGGGTGGGGGGAAAAAAATTAACTCCTGCTCGTTCTACACAGGAACACAGTAAATGATGATAGAAAAAGAGCCTCACAGTCCATCCAGTCTGCCCAAAATGGTGACCAGAGCGTCATCTACCATGCCATGTCGGCCTAGGTTTTAATTCTGGTTGTGAAGTCGCCACCATGCCAACCATACATACAGCTACAACCTTTTCTAAGTCTGCAATATCTTGTTTTGAGATATGGCAATCGATACAGAGGCATTAAATTATTCTCGATCTTATTTACCATCTCTTTCTCAATAATTCCTAGCAATTTTTTTTTTTTGTTTTGCTGCGGTCGCACACTGGGCAGAAGATTTCAGTGTATTGTCTACTATGACACTGATTCCTAAGATGGACCCTAGCATAAGGCAACAGTGATTTGGATTATTCTTCCCAATATGCTACATTAAATTTCATCTGCCATTTGGATGCCCAGTCTTCCAAAGTCATAAGGCTTTCCTGCAATTTTTTCCACAGTCCTCATGTGTTTTGACAACTTTGAAGTTTTGTGTCATCTGCAAATGTACAGTAATTACCTCACTTGTTTCATTCTGATTTCCAGATCATTTATAGGCATGTTAAATAGCACCAGTCCCAGTATAGATCCCTGTGGCACCCCACTAGTTACCTGCATTCATTGAGAAAAAAGCCATTTAACCCTACCCTCTATTGTCTGTCCAATAACCAATTCTTAATCCACAACAGAGCATTGCCGCCTATCCCACAACTCTCATGAGGAACTTTGTCAAAGGCTTTCTGAAAATCTAGATACACTATATCAGGGCTGCCCAATTGCGGTTCTCGAGATCTACTGGCAGGCCAGGTTTTCAGGATATCCAGATTTGCATACCAAGAAGGCAGTGCAGGCCTCTCATGCATATTCATTGTGGATATCCTGAAAACCTGGCCTGCCAGTAGAACTCGAGGACCAGAATTGGGCAGCCCTGCACTACATCAACCGGCCTGCCTTTATCCACATGTTTATTCACACTAGAGAATGACACGGTGACAAAATTCATCACTATTCCCGTCCCCGCGGATAACCGCGGGAAATAATCCCATGTCATTTTCTAGTGTCTATTTCAACCTCGGTCCTTCTACACCAGCATTCTTCAAAGCAAAGCTTGCGGGTCAGTGGTTGTGGCCATTCATACTCTGATTCTTATGTGAGCCAAGGATAATGAAGCCATTGTGACATCACTGATGTGATTGGCTCTTAGGCACTGGTGGAATGAGGCATTATGACATCACAATATCTGCTCTGGATACCAGAGACTGTCATTCTGTAGTGTCTGTTTCAACCTCAGTCCTTCTACACCAGCATTCTTCAAAGCAAAACTTGAGGGTCAGTGGTTGTGCCCAATTATACTCTAATTCTTCCCTCTCTTCTTAAAGAAGGACATGAAGATGGTTTCCTGCGGTTATCCGCGGGGACGGGGACGGTGATGAATTTTGTCACCGTGTCATTCTCTAATTCACACCTACAAAGAAATGAAGCATGTTTGTCTACATGTTCCCTAACTTTATTTTATTTTTGATAATATTTTCACTATTTTGCCCATCACCGAAGACAAGTTTATTGGTCTGTAATTTCCCAGATCATCCCTAGTACCCTTTAAATGTCCTGGGGATATAGGAGCATTCAAAAGCCTGAACTGTTCTTATGTAAATTTGGACAAATCTAGGCCCTAAAAAAATTGATTTCGAACCAATATAGTGTTCCCTCTGATTATAAGGCTCCCTGTAATACAGTCAAACCTCAGTTTGCGAGTAACGCGGTTTGCGAGTGTTTTGCATGACGAGCAAAACACTCTTGCAAATCGTGCCTCACAAACCGAGCATTGACTCGATTTGTGAGCCCCCACTCCCCCCGAGAACCAGCATCGCCCGCCTGCCCGAACCCAAACCCTTACCGCGAACTGGCACCGGCATGCAGCACCAACGCACAGGACGTGCTGGTTCCGGTGCCGGAAGAGCCTGCCTTTTGCCGCTGATCTCTGCTGGGATGGGCCTTGAGCATCTGCGCATGCTCAAGGCCTTCTGGCTCCCACTCTCGCCAAGATTCTAATGAGATTCTCGTGGGATGTGTTGGGCTGGAAGCGAGAAGCACCGATGGCCTCGAGGGGGTTGTGTTGGGATGTGGAACCAATCAATCGAGTTTCTCTTACTTCTTATGGGGAAACTCGCTTTGATATACAAGTACTTTGGTTTAGAAGCATGCTTCTGGAACGAATTATGCTTGCAAACCAAGGTTCCACTGTACTTTACAAATCCTCCGTACAGCAAGTGCTTCTGGGGTCCTTAATAGAGGTAACAATCTGCATTTCATCTGTCATTTCACTAGATTAGCAAGCACTGAAGACAACATTCCATGCTAATGATCCTGGGCAAACAGAGGCTTCCTCCCATGTCTTAATAACAGACTATGGACTTTTCCTCCAGGAACTTGTCCAAACCTTTCTTAAAACCAGCTACGTTATCCACTCTTACCACATTCTCTGGCAACGTGTTCCTGAGCTTAACTCTTCTCTGAGTGAAAAAATATTTCCTCCTATTGGTTTTAAAAGTATTTCCCTGTAACTTCATTGCGTGCCCCATAGTTTTTGTAATTTTTGAAAGAGTGAAAAATCGATCCACTTGCACCCGTTCTACTCCATTCAGGGTTTTGTAGCCTTCAATCCTATCTCTCCTCAGCCGTCTCTTTTCCGAGCTGAAGAACCCTAACCGTTTTAGTCTTTCCTCATACAAGAGGAGTTCCATCCCCTTCACCATCCTTGGTTGCTCTTCTTTGAACCTTTTCTAATGCCACTATATCTTTCTTGAGATAAGGAGACCAGAATTGAACCCATTACTCCAGGTGAGGTCACACCATGGAGTGATACAGAGTCATTATAATATCTTTAGTGTTGTTAACCATCCCTTTTAAAATAATTCCTAGCATCTTGTTTGCAGTGGTACTGCAGTTTGATGTTTCTGCTGGATCATCAGTTATTGCTCTATAGGTTGAGTGAGCTAGGTATTTATGGGAATGTTTTACATGGTTGAAAGGATTTTTGGAAGGAAGAACATATCAAGTAGCAAGAGGCACTGAATTGTCTGAAATATGGAAAACTAGATGTGATGGGCCTCAAGGTTCACCCTTATCACCTTTAGATGGATGGAAAAAGTTAGAAAAAAGTATGTTGAATTGCTTAAAATTACTATATGACAGCTAAAAACAAATTAACTATTGTGAAAACAACCAGGTTTTTAACCTTTTTCGAAATTGAAAGATTGATCTACCAGTCTTAGAGAATCCTGAAGTCCATTCCAAATTCTCACCAATTTAAAAGTAAAATATTTCCTAAGCTTCCCAGTGCATTTAATTCCTTTCAGAGAAGGAAATGCTAATTAGTGAATTGTTGTAATTCTTGAATAGCAGGATCTAAAGGAATTCCAACTAAGGGGAATCAAAGAGTCAAATATTCCATAAAGGAGCTTGAAAACCACACATGCCCACTTGAACTGGATCCTATGATGGAACGGAAGCCAATGGAGTTTTCTCAGCAATAGGGAAACATGGTTGTACTTTCCAAAAATAAGTTTGGCCGCTGTATTCTATATTAACTGGAGACGATCAGTCAAGTTCTGGGAAAGTTAGTGATTGGGCAAGGAAAAGCTTTTTTAAATTGAATACAGCTATGACAAAATTTGTTGGTTTTGGAAATTATCAGAGTATCTGCATGAATGAAGTAAAGTTCATGTCTGCTGAAGTTTTGAGACTAGCTAATGTATCCAGAATGTTCACGTGTAATCCTAGATTCTGACCTAGAATTAAATCGTCATATGAAAATGGTTTCTGCAAAATTATTTTTCTGACTTCGACATCTGAGAGCTATATGATCACAATGCGGTTTTCGAGTACTTTGTCAATTGATATTTTTGCTTTATTTGGATTACTGCAATTCTACTCACTGTGGAGCATCTGAAAAGATTCTTACAAGATTACAGTTGCTTCAAAATACAGCTGCAAGACTTTTTGAAAGGGTTTCACTGCTCTTGCGTAAAATTGCACTGGCTTCTGGTAGGATACAAGATTAAATTTGAGGCATCTTGTCTAAGTACATAAGGATTTACATGGTAATGCTCAAAAATCAATTAACATCTCTTTATGTGTTTGAGCTAATTTTATTACTAAGCGGAGATTTAAACTTCAGTTTCCTACTGTTTTCCGAGTAATTAGGAAGAATCAACTGGTATGATAATTTTATTATCAGCCTGTACAGACGTGGAACAGTCTTCCATTACAAATAAGAAGTCTAGATTCATATATTACTTTTCATAAAACTTTAATGACCTACTTTTTTGATAAATGTTATTCTTGATATTTTAATTCCATGTGTAATCATTTTTAAGTATATGTGTCCCCCTTAATGTAGGGTTTTTCTTGTAATCTGCATTGAAACTGAATTGAAAAAATAACAGAATATAAGATTAATGAATAGATTAGATTGGATTAGGCCTTTCTTTTAAGAGGCGATTCTCGATGGTACTTTTTAAGAATACACATTCATTAGCATACTTTCAGTATGTTGGCATGCCTTTAAGTTCAATACTCTTCATTAAATTTAGAAGGTTAGATAAACATAAACCACGTACAATTGAAGAATTATAACATACAATTAGCCAGATGGTAACAGAATAAAAGACGGCTGAGGGGAGATAAGATTGAAGTCTACAAAATCCTGAGGCTACAAAATCCTGACAATGGCTAAAAGTGAATCAATTTTTTATTCCATCAGAAATGACAAAGACTAGGGGACATTCGATTAAGTTACAGGGAAATACTTTTAAAACCAACAGGAGGAAATATTTTTTCATTCACAAAATAGTTAAGCTCTGGAATGTGTTGACAGAGGATGTGGTAACAGTTGTTAGCGTAGATGGGTTTAAAAAAGGTCTGGACAAGATAAGTCCATAGTCTATTATTGAGAAAGACATGGGGGAAGCCACTGCTTGCCCTGGATTGGTAGCATGGAATGTTGCTACTATATTTGGGTTTTTGCCAAGTACATGTGACCTGGATTAGTCACTGTGGAAACAGGATACTGAACTTCATAGACAACTGGTCTGACCCAATATGTAACCTCAATTTACAAACTACTCTAAGATAATAAAATATAAGGGATAATGAAATACTCTATAAATCTTATACAGTGAAATGAAAGCAAGCCAGATTTCACAAAACATGCAATGGAGACCAAATCTCTTTTAATTTCTTTAAAATTTCCAGAATTTTCTGCATTTATATTTTTGAATCTATAAATTAAACAGACAGATAATCACCACATGTATACATTCATGTCATGCCATGTTTTCTAATTACAAAGTATACCCTGAATAGCAATGGCTGCCATTACATTAAATGAACATTGGTTATTTTCTTTTAGAGATGGAGTCGGTAGGGTAGATCCAGAAATTATAGCCACGTTGGGAAATAGGTTCTTTAATATGTAACACTTGAAACTTTGCCCAAAGCTCTGTCCAAAATTTATTAGTATACAAACAAAAAAAAAACAACCCAGAGGATGATCTAGTGTACATGAATGGCAAAGACCAACATGTTCTTATGGTTGTGGTAAGAGCGGATAGCGTAGCTGGTTTTAAGAAAGGTTTGGACAAGTTCCTGGAGGAAAAGTCCAAAGTCTGTTATTGAGAAAGACATGGGGAAGCCATTGCTTGACCTGGATTGGTAGCATGGAATCTTGATACTCTTTGGGGTTCTGGAATGTTGCTACTCTCTGGGTTTTGGCCAGGTACTAGGGACCTGGATTGGCCACCGTGAGAACGGGCTAGAAAGACGTTTGTCTCACCCAGTATGACTGTTCTTATGCTCTTACATGTGTCAAATATAGGACAATTAAGCCATTATAACATCACTGATGAGGTTGGCTGTGAGGCACTGTGGAATGAGGCATTATGACATCACAATCTCAGCTCTGGAATGTTGCTGTCATTGGGGTTCTGGAATCTTGCTATTCTTTGAGATGCTGGAATGTTCCTACTCTTTGGGTTTTGGCCAGGTACTAGGGACCTGGATTGGCCACTGTGAGAACAGGCTACTGGGCTTGATGGACCATTGGTCTGACCCAGTAGGCTATTCTTAGGTTCTTATGTTCTTAGCCATGGAAAGGAGTTTCGTTATGAAGTTTAACAGGTGTCCAAAGGGACTCAGTAATGGATGCCGAGGCAGTGAACTGAACCGTTCTCATCCAAATGCAAGACCACAGCTGATCAGTAATGGTGAAACCGACTTCTGAAGAGGACAGTAGGATTTTTGTTCACAGAATGATGCATTTGTTTGTATATGTTCGAAACTGAGAGAAACGCTTTCATAGAACTATTACAGAAGTCTAATGTATCAGACAAAGGAGAAAGCTAGAGGGAAGGCGTGGCTCAGTGGTAGAACTGCTGCCTCTGGACCCAGAGGTTGTGAGATCAAATCCCAGTGCTGCTCCTTGTGACCCTCAGCAAGTCACTCGATCTTCCAGTGCCCACCCTTTTGAATGCCAAAGCCACAAAAAGTGGTGTCAGGTCAAAAGTGTGCCGGGACAAAGGCGCGCGCAGACAATTGAGCGCAGCGCGGAGGTGCGCGCTGCAGAAAATTACTATTTTTAGGGTTCCGACGGGGGGCGTGGGGTACTTAATAGAGATCACGCCGCGTTGTGGGGGCGTTGTGGGGGGTTTGGGGGGTTTAACCCCCCACATTTTACTTTTTCCCTGTTTTTAGGGAAAAAATTAAGTTTACAGTAAAATGTGGAGGGTTACAACCCCCCAAACCCCCCATAACGCCGGCGCCATCTCTATTAAGTAAACTGGGGGGGCTCCCCAACAAAACCCCCCGTCGGAGCCCCTAAAAACTGTAATTTTCTTCGGCGCACGCCTCCGTCTTGCGCTCAGTTGTCGGTGCGCGCCTTTGACTTTCGCCTTTGTCTATGAACCCAAAAAGTTGGTATATAAGTCCCCATTCCTATTTGTGTTGAAGCTAATTTCTTTCATTTGCCAACATAATATTTGGTGGGATCAAACGTATCTGTTGGTTTTTGTTTGCTGTTTGTCTTTCTTTTTTTTGATAATGCTCAAAAAGAAAAGTACCTCCTCGTACTGGGACACTTTAAGTAAGCTGTGTTCAGTGCTAACATACGCCTAGCACAGCTAAAACTGGAGTATCGCAGGACGCACTCGAGCATCCTGTGATAATTCCATTATGTGTACACTAACCATAGGTTAAAAGTATTTCTTAGGTTTTTTTGAGGGGGTATTTCATGAGTGGAGAGTGAACATTACCACAGGTTAACTGTTTAGCTTAGGGATAGCATGAGCCTTAACCACCAACAAAATAAGAGGCAGTTAAGTGTAAAGAATGACACGGGGACCAATTTTTTCCCATCCCCGCAAGAACTCAATTTTCCCGTCCCCGCAAGTTTTGTCATTATCCCTGTCCCTGCCCCATCCTTTTAAGCTCTGCCTTAACCGCACAAGCCTCGAACACTTATGATTTTAAAGCGTTTGAGGCTTGGGTAGATGAGGACCGAGCTTAGGCATTGGTGGATGAGGCATTATGACATCACAATCTGAGCTCTAGAATGTTGCTACTTAGGATTTTCAAGGGTTTGAGGCTTGTGCGGATGAGGACGGAGCTTAGGCATTGGTGGAATGAGGCATTATGACATCACAATCTGAGCTCTAGAATGTTGCTACTTAGGATTTTCAAGGGTTTGAGGCTTGTGCGGATGAGGACGGAGCTTAGGCATTGGTGGAATGAGGCATTATGACATCACAATATCTGCTCTGGATACCAGAGACTGTCACTCTTTAGTGTCTCTCAACCTCAGTCCTTCTACACCAGCATTCTTCAGTCCAAAGCTTGAGGGTCAGTGGCTGTGCCCAGTCATACTCGGATTCTCCCCTCTCTCCTTGAAGAATGACATGGGGATGGTTTCCCATGCTTAACCGCAGGGACGGGGACAAATTCTGTCCCTGAGTTATTCTCGGAGGCCCTCACCAGCAAGTGACTTGAAAGGTCACAGTGTGAGCCTCCAAACATCGGTAACTGCAGCCTGTTGTGAACTTGCTCTAAAGACATGCCACAAACCAAAAAGATTAGGATTAAAAAAAACTGCAAATTAAATCTTAATGAGAACATTACAAGCCATTATTTTTGATGGCCAGTTGAGCTAGTACCATGCAGAAAACAAAATGATCGTACTCCAGGCGCCGCAGAGAGCATCAAACAGCACCGTCAGTAAAAATATACTGTTATTGGCTTTCAAGATCCGTAGAGTCCCTTTAGTAGCAGAGCATTCTGCCTTCAAGAATCGGAGAGACATTTTTGATTCATTTTCAGTTTTTCCAAAGGTTTCCTGATCTTTCATTGTTTATTTGGCTTCTTTCACACATGCGTAGATGCCTTTTTTAAGTTATCTCTGGTAAAGTCGTTTGATTTTTAATTAAAAAAAAAACCCACATGATCCTATCAGTTTATGTTATCAAAAGCTTCACTGGTTGCCATTTGAAGTCAGAGTGTTATTTAAATTTGGTTGTATCTGTTTTAAAATTTTATTTGGTTTAGCACCAACTTATCTCTCTTCCCATTTTTACACTATTAAGAAAAATACCCGAAGCTCAGGTTGGGTCTCTTTCCCCTCAGTCAAAGCATGCCGTTATTAAAAAATTCTCGGATAGGACCTTGGCATTCCAGGCAAGAGTAATGAATTCATATTTGAATGCTCTTTTCTCTCCATCCCTCACCTATTATCAATTCCGGAAAGATCTTAAGACTTATCTGTTCAAAAAATATGAAATACTTATGAAGCCATAATTTGTGGGACTCTATTACATATTAAACCTTCTTTGGATCGACATAAAAGCCGGCTTTTCTTGATAATGACGGGAATAGCCATCCAGATGGTTACACGTAACTGGAAGAGTTATGATCGACTGAATCACACTTTCTGGTGGGCAAACCTATGTTCCAGTTACAAGTATGAAAGAACGAACGCGGAATGTTTGGGATATAGTAACGCTTTCAAAATGGCGTGGAGCCCATTGACTGCATTTATTGAGTCACAAGAACTGTCATGTACCTTTCCTTTTATTTGACTTCCGTACACATCCAGGGTGGGTGGGGGGAGGGGAGTGTATTCTAGTTTGCTATACTTAATTATCTATATTATTGAAATTAAATATGTATTTCTTCTTTTATTAATTAGAGGGAGGAGGGGGGGAGAAAATGATTGTTTTTTGAATTATTTGTGCATTTAAAGTGCGTTCTGTGTAGTGTTTATGTTTAAATTCATTGTATGGCACTGTTAACATTTGAAAATTAATAAAGATTTATTTTAAAAAAATTGATTTTATTTTTTTAAATTTATTAAGGTATTAAGCTTCCAATCAATTTATGATCATTCGTACAATCAACTGTATTGTGTAATTTCTATTTACTATATTGTAATTAATTGTACTGTGTAATCACTATCTTCTACAAGTCTTACAAGGTTGTATCTAGTGCTTTTATTCTGAATTGTGGGGTTTTTTCTATTTTAATAATTATTTTATGACTTTGTATTTTTATTCCCTAGTGTAATATCATTCTTGTACACCACCACGAACTAATGGTTTGGAGGTATATAAAAATAAATTATTATTATTATTATTCTCTTTATTGTCCATATCATGGTACTTTTCTGAAGATTGCCTATATGTCCATTTTATTATGTATTCGTTTATTAAGGGCATCTTTAACAAAGGTGGCGGTAGTTATTCGGGTAGCACACGCTAATCCGGTGCATGCGCTAAAAACGCTAGCGCCCCTTTGTAAAAGGAGCCCTAAGTGCTTATTTTAAATATTATACATGTCAATTAAGTAAACCGTTTACTGTTAAACGGTATATAAATTTTTAAAATAAAATAATAAATAGAGCTCTTTTTACTAAAGAGCGCCAGAGGTTTTTAGCACAGGCCGATGAGGTAAATGCTCCAATATTCACAGATTTCCTATGAGCGGCGGAGCATTCACCTTGCCGGCCCGCACTAAAACCCTCTAACGCCATTTAGTAAAGCCCAGCATTAATTTCTAAACATCTCTGTGCATTACAACATTTCTACATGAGCAAATTGATGTTCGGCGTGTCGATTTGTAGGCTTGCGATCAGTTTTACACACTGTCCCCTGAAGTCTACATACCTTGCGCAAAAAAGCTGTGTAGAAATCTCGCTGGTCTTCTGGTTGCTCATCGAATAACCTATACAATATGGGGCTCATAATCGAAACGGAAATACATCTAGTAACCGGCCTAAATCGGCACTTAGACAATCAGTAAGACAAGTCGTCCAAGCGCCGATAATCGAATCGGGTTTTAGACGTATCTAAAAACGACTTAGGCCTTCACATTGCTGCAGTATGCCCAGAGCTAAAAGGGGCGTTTTAGGAGGAGTGGTGAGGGTGGGATTTGGGCGGGACGTGGGCCGTCCTAGACTTAGTCGTACTGTATGTATAACTGAAAGTTTGACAACACTGCCTAGACGGAACTTGGATGTTGTGACTTAGGCCATCTAAAACCAGGTCTAAGTCACAAGAAGGTATCCAAAGTGACCAGAGAACCACTGTAGGGACAAAGTACAGACCCCTACACACTCCCCCAGTGATCACTGACCCTCCCCCCCACCACTGCCATAAAAATCATAATAACAACTTTACATATCTGCCTCTAGAACATCAGCACCTGGCAGCCTGGCATAGGAAAGTCTAGTAGAGCTGCACAGAGGTGGCTCAAGTGGTCTTGGGGGTGGGTTAGTGAACCATGGAAAGGAGGACCCAGGCCCATAAGCCACTCTAATCACTGCATTCATGGTGAAACGTACTGCCATATAAGTGGCTATTGGGGTGGTCGACAGGTGGGTCCAGTTGGTTTCTGGGGGGTGTTTTGGGGGGGCTCACCATGACATATAAGGTTGTTGTGGTGAGTTGTGTATGTGGCACTCTTTTTGTAAAGTTCACAGCAGTGCCCTGTGAGGTACCCCACTACTCTGGTGCAATGTTTGGGTGTTCAGTCCATCACTTTGCTGACTCCGCCCATGTCCAAAAGGTCTTTTTTGTAGGCGTTTTTGACTTGGACGAATTTTTGGACGAAAATGGGGTATAAAGACTTAGTGGTCTGGACGATCAGATGGCTGGACGTACAGTTAGACGATTTTAAAATATATATATATATGTTGGACGTATTTTTAGAAAATGGACCTTTTCCCATGTCCGACTTTGGATGTTTTTAAATCTGACTTAATGTTGTTGGGATTTTTTGTTTTTTTTTTAAGAAAGGTTGCTACAGATGGGGAGAGGGAGATTATTCCAGGTATGTGGTGATAAGAAATAGAAGGCACTGTGTCTCATTAATTCTAATGTTGCTGCCTTGCACTAAATCCCCAGCTAAGCACTGACTTAAATCTTGGCAGGAGAGGTTCCAGAGTAATGTATTTGGGGATGGAATTGCACAAGGGGACCAGAATATGAAAATCAGAATCCCTGGTACGTTCCCATTGTCCTTGAGGAGGCAGGAGAACAGACAATGATTTGTCACTTCAAGAGAGGACGTTGATGTGTAGAAGTAAGCGGAACTAGAGAATTCCAATTATATTCGCTTACAAAATCACCCTGCACAGACCACATTTGCACCTAAGTCTGTGGACTTTGAGGCTGCCGTGCATTTGGACCCTGCCAACACAGACTCCTCTACAGATAGTTTATACAAGTAAATCCCGCTCTGGCCTCCCACCCTGCCTCTCAACCCACCCGTCCCTTGGCTCACTTTACATTTATGCATTACTCCCATCAAGTCTCCAGCTGTTCCTGACTAAAGAAAATCTCCACTAATTAAATCGACTCCCATCCTCTCACTGGCCCTTTTCGTTATCACAGATTTATTCTTACCCTATACTTAGAAACCAACCAAGAGAGCAAAAGGAAAAAAAATAAAAGATAGATGCTTAACCCTTACATAGCTTTAGCAATCCTAACCATCATGTCCTTCAATATCCCAGTCATTGTAGGCCAGGGTACCGTATTTGCCGGCGTATAAGACGACTGGGCATATAAGACGACCCCCCCAACTTTTACAGTTAAAATATAGAGTTTGTTATATACTCGCCGTATAAGACTACCCCTTCTTCCGATTCACGACCCCCCCCCCAAGCCGGCAAAAACAGCTTTGCACCGCAGGCCCAGCCGCCCAAGACGAGTCGGAGGCCCCTACCTGCCGCATCCTGCACGTGGGCAGACTCAGCACAAACGCTGCTGATGGCCCCAATCGACACGCTGACCTCCCCGCGCACGCTGACCATCTTCTCTCTGCCTGCACTTTCCCCGCGGCCCTCTTCGGCGACTCAGCAGGGGCAGCGATCAAGACAGACTGCAAACGTCGGGACCTTCCCTCTGAGTCCCGCCTATTTTGTTTCAACTTCCTGTTTCCGCATAGGCGAGACTCACAGAGGGAATGACCGCCTGTCTTGATCGCCCGAGGCTGGGAGGAACAGAAGATTTCTGCAAACACCATCGGGGCAGAAAATTTAACGGGTCCATCTCGCCGGTCCTGTGTGGACCGGCAGGAATTTTCTGCGGACCGGCACGTAAACAGTACCCGGCGTATAAGACGACCCCCGACTTTGGGGAGGATTTTAAGGTACTGAAAAGTCATCTTATACGCCGGCAAATACGGTAAATATGGGGACCTGAGAAATTGCCCTTGAAAAAAAAATCTTCTAAACATAGACCTTTCAGCCTAAAACAAATACCCATCTTCCCTGACACACCTGTGGCAAACAGCTTGTCTATCGCCCTAATAAACGCTAATCTGATTAACAACAAAGCCATAATATTAAACAGTCTACTCACAGATGAAAACTGGGACATCTTCTTGATTACTGAAACCTGGCTGAAAGACAATGATGGAGTCACGCTTAGTACGATATGTCCCCTTAGCTATCAAGCACCAGCATGCTCTAGAGCTGTCAAAAAAGGAGAAAGGATAGCTGTGATTACAAAATCAAGCATCACCCCAAGACTGATAGACACTATCACCCTGAGCGGCATTGAATGCCTCACTTTCTCCATTGGCTACACCAGAGACTTGACCATCGCTCTGATATACAACGTTCCGAGTTCCCCAGATGACCCTATAATCATCATCTGCAAGCTACTTGTCTCTCATCAACAGATCATTATCCTTGGTGTCTTCAACTTCTCAGACTACCCAAACACCACCGGGGCTCCAGCTAACTTCATAACAACACTATCTTCTAAGCTTCTACCAAACCATCATCTCAATCACTCACTCTGCTGGCCATACACGAGACCTAGTCCCGTGTCTAGGTGTCATTGTTGAGGATACGTTCAACTCAATGTGCAGCGTTGGCATCTAAGAAAGCAAATAGAATGTTAAGAGTTATCAGGAAAGGAATGGAAAACAAAGATGAAAATATTATATTTCCCTTGTATCGCTCTATGGTATGGCCACAATTTGAATATTGTGTGCAGTTCTGTTCACTGTATCACGACACCCAAAACCCATACTTTGTCACCACACCAATACCTTGATCTGACCACTACCTAATCTCATTCAATCTCACTGGTGCAACAACGATCCTGCCATCAAGGACACAACCCCACTAAACAACATATTTAATCCTAACTCAGTCAACCTAAAAAAACTCTTATCTAGCATTGCTGAAATAACAGACACAAACAAACCTAACCTCGCCTCACATACATCGAAGAAGCCGCGTCAAACTGGCACACGCCAGTCAAGACCCTCTTTGAGAATCCAGCTGAAGCCAAAGAAAGAAAAATGAACACTCGCAAACTCTCCTCTCCCTTGATTACCAATGTCAGAATTTTAAAAAAATAGAACTAAGAAAAGCAGAAAGAAAATGATGCAAATCCAAAGGCAAAAATGGCAAAACATACTGGAAAAAGTTACTAGAAGATTACAAATTAGCTATCCAAGAAGCTAAAAAGGCCTATTATACCAAACTTCTACAACAAACCCCAAACCAATCTAGGAACCTCTAACAAAAAACTTGCTGACAGCCTCACAAGGAAATTGCCAAGACCTACATACCAGCCTGGACAGTGAAACCCTCTCCACCTTCTTCCAAGTAAACATTGACCATTTATTTATTTATTTAGATTTTTATCCCGTCCTCCCAGTAGCTCAGAACGGTTTACAAGTAAACATTCACAATGGAGTGAATTGGACATACAAGATTATACAGTGGATTTAAATACTTGGACATTCGAGACTGAGCAGCAGTTTAAATATAGGGACTATACAGCAAATTAAGAACAGTAGTTTAAATATAAGTAGTTTAGTTTAGATACGAGTTATTTGAGTATAGGCTGAGAGTGGACTATACAGAAATTTAGGCCGAAGATTAGAATGGAGAAAGAAGGGTAGAGGTGGGGTTCCTCAACCCAAAATCCACCAAACAACAAAAATGACCCCTCCCCAGATAAAAATACCAAGATCTTAAACCCTAAATCACTTTGAACTAGTCTCTCATGATGACCTCTCTAAAACAATCAGCATGCTACAACCCTTTGGCTCCATCCTTGATCCATGTCCTCCCAACTTCCTGCCACCCACATCACTAAATCAGCCCTTCCCCTAATAAACTTCTCCCTTCAAACAGGAATAGTGCCACAAAGCTGGAAATCAGCTATCATCAGACCTATCTTTAAAAAATCCCACCTTGGACCCAAATGACCCCAGTAACTACAGACTAGTCTCTAACATTCCATTGATCTCCAAGATCCTAGAAAAGACCGTACTATCACAACTCCAGACATTTATCGACAAATAAGACGCACTCCTACTAGTCTGGCTTCAGGCAATTCCACAGCATGGAAACAGTCCTGGGCTGATATCATCGGTGACTGCTGGAACATGATAGACAAAGGAAATTATGTTCTATTGGTTCTTTTAGACCTCAGCGCAGCATTTGGTACTATCAGTCATCACCGCCTCCTTTCCAGATTCAAAGATGTCATAATCCATGAAATTGCACTCCACTGGTTCTCATCATTCCTAAACCAAAGAACCCAAAGTGTTCTGCTAAGATCTATTCTATCAAAACCAAAAATGATAAAATATGGAGTACCGCAGAGTGCCACCCATATCCCCTTTACTCTTCAACCAGTAATAGATATTTCCATAAAATCTATATATATAAAATCGGAGGTATGTATGTGTGTGTGTATGTGCCGCGATCACGCAAAAACAGCTTGACCGATTTGAACGAAACTTGGTATGCAGATCCCTCACTACCTGGGATGATATGTTCTGGGGGTCTCGCGGCCCACCTGCACACGTGGGCGGAGCTACAAACAGAAAATCAGATTTCACCCATTCATGTCAATGGAAAAAATGTAAAAAGCTGCCATTCTCACATTAATTCACAAACGGCTTGACCGATTTGAACGAAACTTGGTATGCAGATCCCTCGCTACCTGGGGTGATATGTTCTGGGGGTCTCGCGGCCCTCCTGCACAAGTGGGCGGAGCTACAAACAGAAAATCAGATTTCACCCATTCATGTCAATGGAAAAAATGTAAAAAGCTGCCATTCTCACATTAATTCACAAACGGCTTTACCGATTTGAACGAAACTTGGTATGCAGATCCCTCACTACCTGGGGTGATATGTTCTGGGGGTCTCGCGGCCCTCCTGCACACGTGGGCAGAGCTACAAACAGAAAATCAGATTTCACCCATTCATGTCAATGGAAAAAATGTAAAAAGCTGCCATTCTCACTGTGACCAATTTGGACGAAACTTGGTATGCAGATCCCTCACTACCTGGGATGATATGTTCTGGGGGTCTCGCGGCCCACCTGCACATGTGGGCGGAGCTACAAACATAAAATCAGATTTCACCCATTCATGTCAATGGAAAAAATGTAAAAAGCTGCCATTCTCACAGTAATTCAAAAACGGCTTGACCGATTTGAACGAAACTTGGTATGCAGATCCCTCACTACCTGGGGTGATATGTTCTGGGTGTCTCCCGGCCCTCCTGCACACGTGGGCGGAGTTACAAACAGAAAATCAGATTTCACCCATTCATGTCAATGGAAAAAATGTAAAAAGCTGCCATTCTCACAGTAATTCACAAACGGCTTGACCGATTTGAACGAAACTTGGTATGCAGATCCCTCACTACCTGGGGTGATATGTTCTGGGGGTCTCGCGGCCCTCCTGCACACATGGGCGGAGCTACAAACAGAAAATCAGATTTCACCCATTCATGTCAATGGAAAAAATGTAAAAAGCTGCCATTCTCACTGTGACCAATTTGGACGAAACTTGGTATGCAGATCCCTCACTACCTGGGGTGATATGTTATGGGGGTCTCGCGGCCCACCTGCAGACGTGGGCAGAGCTACAAACTGAAAATCAGATTTCATCCATTCATTTCAATGGAAAAAATGTAAAAAGCTGCCATTCTCACAGTAATTCACAAACGGCTTAACCGATTTGAACGAAACTTGGTATGCAGATCCCTCACTACCTGGGATGATATGTTCTGGGGGTCTCGCGGCCCACCTGCACATGTGGGCGGAGCTACAAACTGAAAATCAGATTTCACCCATTCATGTCAATGGAAAAAATGTAAAAAGCTGCCATTCTCACATTAATTCACAAACGGCTTGACCGATTTGAACGAAACTTGGTATGCAGATCCCTCACTACCTGGGGTGATATGTTCTGGGGGTCTCGCGGCCCTCCTGCACATGTGGGCGGAACTACAAACAGAAAATCAGATTTCACCCATTCATGTCAATGGAAAAAATGTAAAAAGCTCCCATTCTCACTGTGACCAATTTGGACGAAACTTGGTATGCAGATCCCTCACTACCTGGGGTGATATGTTATGGGGGTCTCGCGGCCCACCTGCAGACGTGGGCAGAGCTACAAACTGAAAATCAGATTTCACCCATTCATGTCAATGTAAAAAATGTAAAAAGCTGCCATTCTCACATTAATTCACAAACGGCTTGACCGATTTGAACGAAACTTGGTATGCAGATCCCTCACTACCTGGGGTGATATGTTCTGGGGGTCTCGCGGCCCTCCTGCACACATGGGCGCAGCTACAAACAGAAAATCAGATTTCACCCATTCATGTCAATGGAAAAAATGTAAAAAGCTGCCATTCTCACTGTGACCAATTTGGACGAAACTTGGTATGCAGATCCCTCACTACCTGTGGTGATATGTTCTGGGGGTCTCGCGGCCCACCTGCACACGTGGGCGGAGCTACAAACAGAAAATCGGATTTCACCCATTCATGTCAATGGAAAAAATGTAAAACGCTGCCATTCTCACAGTAATTCAAAAACGGCTTGACCGATTTAAACGAAACTTGGTATGCAGATCCCTCACTACCTGGGGTGATATGTTCTGGGGGTCTCGCGGCCCTCCTGCACATGTGGGCGGAGCTACAAACAGAAAATCAGATTTCACCCATTCATGTCAATGGAAAAAATGTAAAAAGCTGCCATTCTCACTGTGACCAATTTGGACGAAACTTGGTATGCAGATCCCTCACTACCTGGGGTGATATGTTATGGGGGTCTCGCGGCCCACCTGCAGACGTGGGCAGAGCTACAAACTGAAAATCAGATTTCACCCATTCATGTCAATGGAAAAAATGTAAAAAGCTGCCATTCTCACAGTAATTCACAAACGGCTTGACCGATTTGAACGAAACTTGGTATGCAGATCCCTCACTACCTGGGGTGATATGTTCTGGGGGTCTCGCGGCCCTCCTGCACACGTGGGCGGAGCTACAAACAGAAAATCAGATTTCACCCATTCATGTCAATGGAAAAAATGTAAAAAGCTGCCATTCTCACTGTGACCAATTTGGACTAAACTTGGTATGCAGATCCCTCACTACCTGGGGTGATATGTTCTGGGGGTCTCACGGCCCACAACTCTATTTTGCTTGCTCAAGGGTTGGTTCACCCAAGAATTTATATGTTCTTGCTCCAGGAGGTGAAACTAAAATTGTTGTTTATAATCACGTTTTGCGTTAGTTGTATTGTATTCATTTTGTCAAATATTTCACTTTATAATTTGA
Organism: Geotrypetes seraphini; assembly: GCF_902459505.1. NCBI lineage: Eukaryota > Metazoa > Chordata > Amphibia > Gymnophiona > Dermophiidae > Geotrypetes > Geotrypetes seraphini. Next base: position 20,205,809 of record NC_047085.1, read on the forward strand.
ATATTGTACTTTTTATTAAGCTGTAAAAAAATACTTTCATTCACCACTATAAAGTATCTTTATTTGAATCCATTTACAGTGTTATTACTATAATTAAATACCCGTGCAACGCCGGGGCATCAGCTAGTACAAGATAAAGATCCATTCTTTGTGGATGACATACAACTATACCTGCTGCTAGATTCAAACCAAGACACCAAAATATCCAAACTACACAACTTCATAATGGAAATAAATAGCTGGATGACTCAAAACAAGCTCCAATTAAACGCCACAAAAACTGAGCTTTTGCGGATACGTAAAAATAACCCCACACCCATCCACCCTTTGATTTGGAATCCACCACCCTAACTGCCAAAGATAAGGTATGCAGCCGAGGAGTTACCCTCAACTCCAATCACTCTCTGATCATATCTCCCAAATAGTATCCACCTCATTCTACTACCTCAAGCAGCTCCAAAATATCAAAAGATATTTCTCATAACCGGACTTCTCGCATCTACTCTACGCCTTTGTCCACTCCCACATAGACTATTGCAACATGCTACTAAACGGTCTCACTTCAAAAAATCTCCATTGACTTACAATGAATACAAAACAGCCTCCTAAAAAACCTTCACCTATATGACCTGATCACCCCATCACTGCGCGCAGCTCACTGTCTACCAATCAACAAACGATGTGTATTCAAGGGCCTGATAATGGCCTACAAAGTCTTCCACAACATGGTACCAACCTCCAAACTTAACACCTTACACCACAAACTGGCAGCTTCACTCACAAGAAGAGAAAAAGACTATGCACCCCTTCAGGACATTCCCCCTGCCTTGAGAATGCTTGGAAAAGATCCTACTCAAACTACCTAAAACGCCTCTGGAACCAACTACCAGCTCACATCAGATCACTAGAAGGACTACTGAACTTCAGGAAGGCAATAAAAAACTCACTTTTTCCTCAAACCTTCAGTGAAATAGCTCCAGTCTAAATATCACCGTCTACGCAACAAGAGCAACCATCATGGATACTACCTTGTCCTGCCATACATTCCATACCATGTCATTCCTAACACATATTATCATGCACCGTTATGAACTATCTTGCCATGCCACGTACTGTCATTGCCGATACTTCCATGCATTACCAGGCATTCCGTGATATACCACACCTAGCATATATTATCATTCACAGATATGTATTGTCCTGCTGTGCTTCTATATGTGTTGTCTGCCATACCATGAACAAGAACATATGAATTGCCGCTGCTGGGTCAGACCAGTGGTCCATCGTGCCCAGCAGTCCGCTCACGCAGCAGCCTCCAGGTCAAAGATCAGTGCCCTAACTGAGACTAGCCTTACCTGCGTACGTTCTAGTTCAGCAGAAACTTGTCTAACTTTATCTTGAATCCCTGGAGGGTGTTTTCCCCTATAACAGCCTCTGAAAGAACATTCCAGTTTTCTACCACTCTCTGGGTGAAGAACTTCCTTAAGTTTGTATGGAATCTATCCCCTTTTAACTTTAGAGAGTGCCCTCTCGTTCTCTCTACCTTGGAGAGGGTGAACAACCTGTTTCTTTCTGTTCCCTTCATTATTTTGAATGTTTCGATCATATCTCCTCTCAATCTTCTCTGTTTGAGGAGAAGAGGTCCAGTTTCTCTAATCTTTTGCTGTATGGCAGCTCCTCCAACCCCTTAACCATCTTAGCTGCTCTTCTCTGGACCCTTTCGAGTAGTACCGTGTCCTTCTTCATGTACGGCGACCAGTGCTGGACGCAGTACTCCAGGTGAGGGCGCACCATGGCTCGGTACAGCAGCATGATAACCTTCTCTGATCTGTTCGTGATCCCCTTCTTTATCATTCCTAGCATTCTGTTCGCCCTTTTCGCCGCCACCGCACATTGCGTGGACAGCTTCATCGACTTGTCGATCAGAACTCCCAAGTCCCTTTCCTGGGAGGTCTCTCCGAGTACCTCCCTGGACATCCTTTATTCGTGCATGTACTGTCATGCATCCAAATGCACCGCCATGCTTTGCTGTCAGGCACTACAAAGTACTGTCAAGCTCTATTAGTTACCGCAATGTCAAACCAAACTCATATCATCACCAGCCCATGCTGTATGAGGTCTTGTCCTGTCATATCCTATTAAGTATTGCTATGCTTATTGACTACAGTTATGCTCCCCTATGTATTGTCCTATCACAGGGGTAGGCAATTCCAGTCCTCGAGAGCCGGAGCCAGGTCAAGTTTTCAGGATATCCACAATGAATATGTACGAGATGGATTTGCATGCCCTGCCTTCTTGAGATGCAAATCTATCTCATGCATATTTATTGTGGATATCCTGACAACCTGACCTGGCTCCGGCTCTCGAGAACCGGAATTGCCTACCCCTGTCCTATCATGTCAAGATCTAAAATGTACTGTCATGCTCTACATCAGTGGTTCCCAACCAGCCAGTCAGGTTTTTAGGACAGCCCTAATGAATATGCATGGAGCAGATTTGCATGCATGTCACTTTTATTATATGCAAATCTCTCTCATGCATATTCATTAGGGTTATCCCAAAAACCCGACTGGCTGGTGGTCCTCTAGGACAGGGTTGGGAACCACTGCTGTATATTACTATACCCTGTTCTGCTTTATTATGTTTGTAGCTTGTAACCTGTTCTGAGCCGTTCTGGGAAGATGGGATATAAATCAAAATAAAGAAATTAGTTTTATCTATAAGGACAATTAGGCTTTTTAATATTGAAAGCGCCCGACAATTAAAACTGCAGTTTTAAGAAGAAAAACCGTATTTGAAGAAATTATAGAATTTTATATAATATTTGGATTAGAATTTTAACATTTGTAAATTATTTATTATTTGTAATTATTATCTTTCTGTATAATTTATATGTATATTTTTATTTTATTTCTTTAATAAAATATATGAATGTAAATTTTATGAGGGGGGAAGGGTAGGGGGGTAGAGGATTGGATTAAGGGGGGATGTAGAAAGGAATGGATTAGGTCATTTGGAAATATATTTTGATAGAATGATAGAAATATGTATGGAACTATTTTATTGTGAATCTAATTGTATTGAATATCTTTCTGTATTATATTATTGTATATTTGATTGATTCCTTCAACAAAATATTATAAATTAAAATGCAAAAAAAAAAAAGAAGAAGAAAAACTGTTTTAAAGGCAAGGTGAGAGCAAGAAAACTGAAACACTGCCCGACCTTGTGAGGAAGAAAGATTCCCTCTGCAGTCTAGCAAAAACTGACCGTGGCCTGCCCAAGTGCTTATTGCTTCTTTGTGACTTTCAAAGTTCACCTTTTCAAAGCGGCCCAGCGGTAGGAAGAGGGCGACGTTACAAATTTCATTGACCCCCCTTTTGCATGTCTTATGAGATCTCCCGGGGGGAGCATTAGCCGAGGAGGTTGGTTGCAAACGTACTGTTAAACGATCTCAAAGGTATAGTCTTTCTAGCACCAGCCAAGCTCAGCCATATGCTCCCCTGAATAAAAACGGGCTCCCTTGCCCCATTCCAAGCAAAATATCACAGCTATCACCTTGACGGCGGAGGGGGCCGGAGAGAAACCCTCAGCTGCTGGGTTTCAAAATGCCTGTCTCAGCAAGAGGTTAAGAGGCAATGAAAAGGACCCAGGAGGCTGGAAATATTGCAGCAAATGCACTGAAGAGACAATGGCCCGGTATATCTGAGCTCTGTGCCTGATCGTCAGATGTAATCACCGTCTCCGTTGACATTCAGCATTTGATTTAAGAACCCCAGAATGCAACAGTTTGTTGCAGTTATAATGCCAAGGTATAAAACCAACTCAAAGTGTCAATACCATGAGCCTTTATACACGTGGAGGGGCATAATCGAAAGGGACGTCTAAGTCCCCTTTTGGCCTAAGGCCTTAAACGTTGAAAGTAGAAGAAGGGAAAATGTCCATTATCAAAAAAACGTCCAAAAGGAGGTGTTTTTTTTATAATGGCCTGCCTCTACGTTCAGCTGTTTAAATGCCTAGACCACTACTACATCTACACTTACTACATATAATGAACCCAAAAAAAGCCTAAGTCCCAAAGCCCAAAACAAGGGCTTTTAGGTGAAGGAGGAGCCAGTCCTACGCCTAAAAGCTGGATTCTGTAACCGATGTCTGTCAAAAACAACACCGGTTACAGAATCCACCCCCCCCCCCCCACGACATCGGTGCAAGAGGGAGCCCAAGCCCTACTGCCCCGCGGTACCCCCAAACCCCCAATTACGTTCGGGACAGGAGGGAGCCCAAGCCCTCCTGCCCTGCAGCACCCCCGAATCCCAGATTATGTGCACGTCCATGTGCTTAAGGCCCCTAAGGCTCCTGGGCATATTCTGGTTGGCCCAGGTGCCTCAGGCCCCACCTGTGGGCAGGGTTTGAGCCTCCTGGGTCAATCTGGCCCCATTCCTGCGCTGGCTGGCCTGCTGGATGGGCAGGCTTGGTACCCGTCCAGGTACGGGGGGTGGGATTGGGGGTGGGGGGCTCGTGGGGTCAGCATGGGGCCCCATCGGGGGTTCGGGGGGGTGGTCGTGGGGGGGTTGAGTCGAGGGCAGGAGGGCCTGGGATCTCTCCTGGGGGTGGGGGGTAGGGGTTCCACCTGGGCAGGAGGGGTTGGGCTCCCTCCTGCCTGATCTTGTAGGGAGTGGGGGTTGAATCATCAGGAGGACTTGGGCTCCCTCCGGGCCGGATCGGACTCTGCGGGGAGCGGGGGTGGGGGGGGGGTTGGGGATCGCGGGACAGGAGGGCTTGGGCTCCCTCCTGCCCCAATAGTGTTGGGGAGGTCGGGGGTGCCACGGGGCAAGAGGGCTTGGGTTCCCTCTTGCCCCGATGTCGTCGGGGGTGGGTGATGTATCGCGGCGGAAGAGATTGGCTATATCCCCTGCCGTGATGCGATCACTCCTCTACACAAACTGCCACAACCCGCGCCAAGAGAGATTGGATATTTCTCCTGCCGTGGGTCGCGGCAGTTCGGGTAGAGTGGTGATCGCATCGCGGTAGGGGAGATGAGGCATCTCTCCTGCCGCAATGGTTGCGGTGGGGGGGGAGGGGGTAGGTTGCCGGTCTGCTGAATAGATCACGCCAGCCGCCATCAGCTCAGCGGCCCTTTTTTCGGCACTGATACCTGTTTTGACTTGGTCTAAGTCAAAACGTATAAGTGCTGACTAGGCAATCTGTCAAATGTTTTGGTTATACCTGTTGTACGCCTAGGTGTAGGTCGGCCCACCTCCCGCCCACCGCCCGCCCTTTCCCCTCCTCTAAAAACGCCTCTTTTCTCTCTGTACGTTTAGAGGCAGGGGAAAGGCCTACGCTGGTTTTAGATACGTCTAAAAGCAGCTTTAATTATGGGTACTTGGACGATCAGGCTTTTAGATCGTCCAAGTAGCCATTTAGGCCACTTTTTAGACTTTTTTTTTAAATTATGAGCCCCATAACATTTTGGGGATTTTGCAGCTAATGCACTTTACTGATTATAATTGGCATGCATTAACTGCAAATCTAAGATGGCAGCGTTTGGGGAGTATGTCCAGCATTTCACTTAGGGCCGTTCACTAATTACATTCGGCGCAACTCCTTGCGCTAATAATTGCTATCGCGGTTTAGTAAAAGGGGGGGATGATAATACGCTACTTCCTAACTTACCCCCTACCCTTTATCGAGCTGCGCTAGAGGATTTTAGTGCAGGCCAGCGAGGCGAGTGCTTCAGTGCTCATAGAAATTCTATGAGCGTCAGAGCGTTTATCGTGCCGGCTTGCGCAAAAGATCTCTAGCGCAGCTTGATAAAAGGAGCCCCTTAATATGCGCTTTCTTAATTATAAGTGTTTAAGAAATTGTTTACGCATGCGTAAGGAGGGAGGTGTGGCCTAGTGGTTAGAACTATAGCCTCAGCACCGTGAGGTTGTAGGTTCAAATCCCACGCTGCTCCTTGGGACCCTGGGCAAGTCACTCAATCCTCCATTGCATCAGGTACGTTAGATAGATTGTGAGCCCACTGGGACACGTAGGGAAAATGCTTGAGTACCTGATTGTAAACCGCTTAAATAACCTTGATAGGTGGTAAATAAATCTGTCATTTATGTATTCTTTGCTGCCTAGGCTGAACTAAATGTGAAACATTAACATTATTATCCGCTGTATAAGTGCAGTTAGAAATTGTTAAATGGCTTGTGATAAGGGAAACCTTTATGGCGAGCTGTACAAAAGTTTCAAACTAATAATAATAATAATAATAACTTTATTTTTCTATACCGCCATAGTCAGGTGACTTCTAGGCGGTTTACACTGTAAGAAGGCTGGACATTCAGCGAATAACAAGGTCACAATACAATACAATAAGTCAACATACAATACAAGACAAAACAATACAATACAATAAGTCAACATACAATACAAGACAAAACAATACAATAAGTCAACATACAATACAAGACAAAACAATACAATACAATACGATACAATTAGTCTGTATACAACACAGTACAATATAATACAACAAGTCTAAATATAATACAATACAATAAGTCTAAAGACAACACCATACATAAGTCTAAATACAGTATCGTACAATGAGTCTAAATATAATACAATAGTGAAGAGGGGAAAGTTACAGATTGGGGTTCAATGGGTAATGAGTAACTGACTATTTCTTTAGAACTTCCATTTGAATTGGAGTACTATGGATAGCGAATATCTGAATACATGAGGGGCATCTTGAGAGAAAGAAAGAAAGGCGTTTAAAGGGAGGGGAGTCCTAGTGCGGGAGGGGACGATTTTAGTCAGTGTATTTTTTCGAATAGGGCGGTTTTGATCGATTTGCGGAATGCACTGTAAGACAGGTTGGGTTCGTTCAAACTAGCATACCCAAACAAAAATAATACAGGATGAAAGTCGTGTAGTGGATAGAGGTACAGCCTCCGCACCCTTTGGTTGTGCATTCAAATCCCACGCTGCTTCTTGTAACCCTGGGCAAGTCGCTATATCTTCCAGATTGGGAGCTTGCTGGGACAGACGGGGAAAATGCCTGATCGTTAACTGCTTAATACACCTTGTTCAAGTGGTAAATAAAAAACCCATTCCCACAATCAAATTTTGGATGGCTATCAAAGATGAAGAAAACGTTTCCAATCTTCTCAAACAGGAAGTCGTTGATTTGGCAAATGTTCGTCGATGGACACGTGCTGGTTTGCTGACATTTTGGGCAAAGGTAAGAGTTATAGATTATTTGAACAAAGCTCTTTTTATGTATTATTGAAGGAAATGCATTTTTATTTGGCACTGTAATTAATTTTAATTGGTTTAATAACACCAATTCCGTTTGTCCACTCTGATTAGCTGCAGAAGGCAGCGAGCACTAATGGCAGTGATAAGGTTCGGTGATACAGAAAATGCAGAATGGCTTGACTAAGATTTGGTTGACTCTATGAATTGGTTCCAGTTTGTATCAGCTTTAATTTCATATACTGTATATAGTTGAATACAGTGGCGTACCAAGGGGAGACGGTCCGCCCTGGGTGCACGCCCCAAAGGGCCCTATTCTGCCGCTGCTGCTTTCCTTAACTAGAAGCAGCGGCAGTAAACAGGGGTGTCCGCGGGTGCTCACTCCGGCGGTTCTTCAGCTTCTGGCTGGCTTCCCTGCTCAAAGCCAAGGGTGTTGGCTCCTTGCGCGATCCGCTGCTGCGTTGGAAGAATTCCCTCTGATGTCATAATGTCAGAGAGAAGGCTTCCAACGCAGCCGCGGATCATGTGAGATGTAGACGCCCATGGCTTTGAGCAGGGGAACCAGCCAGAAATGCTGGGCAGGGAAGAGAAATGTTGTTGCTGCACAGGGAAGGGAGGGGACGTAGAACTGTTGCACAGGGAAGGGGGGGTGTAGAAATATTGCTGCTGCACAGGGAAGGGGGGAGGGTAGAAATGTTGCACAGGCAAGGGGGGGAGAAATGCTGCATAGGCAAGGGGGGAGACATGCTGCTACTGCACAGAGAAGGGGGGAGAAATGCTGCACAGGCAAGGGGGGGGAGAAATGCTGCTGCTGTACAGAGAAGGGGGGGATAGAAATCATGCTGCTGATGCAGCACCCAATTTGGGGAGAGAGAGAGGGAAGGAGGGAGAAGGAAGACAAGGGAGAGGAACCAAAGATGCCAAGTCCATGAGAGGGAGGGAAAGGAAAAAAGGAAAGGAGATACCAGACCATGGAGGGGGAGAAAGAGATGCCATGGCATGGGGGGAGGGAAGGGAAGAAGATAGAGATACCAGACCATGGTGTGGAGTGGAAAGGAAGGAGGGAAGTAGAAGAGAAAGAGAGATATGCCAAAGCAATGGGGAGGGGGTGGAGACAGAAAAATGGAGAGGGGTTGAAGCAGAAATGAATCATGTGCAAAGGAGAGAAGGGACACAGGATATACAGTTTATTGAAGGGACATAGAAAGAGGGAAGATGCCATATGGAAGAGAGAGAGGGTGGACAGTAGATGTTAGGGGCAGAGAGAGTGTGGGCAGTAGATGGAAGGGGTAGAGTGAGAGGGCAGAAGCTGGGTGGAAAGGGTAAAGAGGGCAGATGTTGCATGGAAAGGAGAGAGGACAAACGCTATATAGAAAAAAGAGAGCAAAGAGAAGATGATTAAAGCAGAAACGACAACAGGTAGAAAGATTTTTTTTGTTGCTTTACTTAGAATCAAGTAGTATTGTAACTGTATTGATAAAAGTTTATAAATAAGAAATGGAAATAAGGCAATTTTTTGGATTAAACCCCTTTCCTCAGGTCAGGACAGGATACCATAACAGCAGTATACTGTACTGTTCTGAAGAAAGATTTGGCCTCTGAAAGCTAATTGAAAAATGGATTAGTCCAATAAAATGGTATTTTCTTATTTCTCATTATTTGTTTTATTTTTATTTGTTAATTTGTAAAGTGGTGATTGTTATGTATCAGTTTTTACAAATTTACATCTACTGTCTTTATATTTTGCACAGTATTAGGGGACATGTTGTGTGGTGTGGTGGTGTGGTGGTGTGGTGTTGCATTGTATGCAGAGTCTGGTTTCTTGGCAGTTCAGTTTAACTTTTGTCTACATATTTCTATTTTTAGTTTGTGATTATTCCATATTGGGCGAGGGTGTATCTCTGTTTTGTGTGTATGAAAAGGACATAGTTTTCAGTTGGCATTGACTGTGGGATCAATTGACTGTGCAGGATCTGGCTTGTTTAGTTTTACAATGTATGTGTTGGTGTTCTAGTGCTCACTGCAGTGTTTAAGATGCTGCCTTTCCCTAGGTACACTCTTGTTGTGCGATATGTGGATTGTTACTAAAAATCATATTTTTCATATAGATGGGGGGGTATCAAAAAATGATGGGCCCCGGGTGTCACATATGCTAGGTATGCCACTGGTTGAATATAAGCCGACCCGAATATAAACCGAGGTAACCTTCCCCACCCCTCAAAAGGAAGAAAAAAGGTTGACACAAATATAAACCATGGGTTTAATATTCAAGCACCCTGCCCTGCCAGGCTCTGTAACAAACCCCCCTCACTCCCCTGCCCTGTAAGGCTTTGCACCCAGCCACACTGCCTCCTTCCCAGGCTCTGCACCCAGCCATGCTCCCTCCCTGCCAGGCTCTGCACCCTCTCCCTCCCTCTCCCTGCCCTGTACCCTGTCCTCCCTCCCTCCCAGTGTCTTGCAGGCCTCCACCGGGCCTCCCGTATGACCTGGTGGTCCAATGGTGGGCCAGGACAGACAGGATCCCTCCTGCCTCTTGTCCTGGCTGAATCTACAAACTTTTACCTTCCTCTCATCTCCCCCACGTACCTTTCGAATCCCAGGTGGTCCAGCTGTGTACCTGGGCGGGAGCGACCATGTTACTGCCGAGTCCCATCCAGAACCACTAGCTGAATGGCTTCAGCGAGTTCTTGCGGGACTCATGAGACCCATTCAGCTAGCAGCTCTGGACAGAGCAGGATTGCAGGAAGCTACACCGCTATTGTCTTGACATTCTTTTGCCCTCTTCATTCTACAGGAACTGCCTATACAAAAGTCTCCAGTGACCTGCTCCTAGCCAAATCCAAAGGGCTCTACTCTATTCTCATCCTTCTTGATCTATCCGCGGCTTTTGACATGGTAAATCACCGCCTACATTGATATGCTGTCCTCGCTTGGATTTCAGCACTCTTATCGCATGGTTTTCTTCCTATCTTTCCTTTAGCATATGCTATGGTTGATCCTCCTCACCGCCATCCCTCTGACAGTCGGTGTACCTCATGGCTCTGTCCCGGAACCACTTCATTTCACCATCTTCTCCCCTTGGTGTTCTAATCTCCTCCCTTGGCTTTAAGTATCATCTCTAGGCCAATGACTCACAGATCTCTCTCTCTCTCTCTCTCTCCACCTGAAATCTCGACGTTCATTCCCGGATGTCAACCTGCTTATCTGACATCGGTAACTAGATGTCTCGCCACCATCTAAAATTAGACATGGTCAAGACTGAGTTCCTTATCTTTTCACCTAAACCCATCTCTCCTCTTTCCTTGATCAATATTTCTGTGAACAACGCCCTCATCCTCCCTTTCTTGTTGGCTCACAACCTTGGGGTAATATTTGACTCATCTCTCACCTTCTTTTCACATATCTAACAGACTGTCAAAACCTTTCATTTCTTTCTCTGCCATGGCCAGGATTCACTAACTTGCTCGATCGGGGCAGGTCTGACGAATTCAGCAAACTCCAACATGCAGATGAGGGCGATCGGAGGAATGCCCCTATCTGCAGGCACGGATCACGCTATAGCGATCCCCGCACATGCTTAGACCATCTATAGATGTTCTGAGCATGCACGGGACCTCCGTGCCGTCGGAGTTGTGGGTTTTTTTTTCTTCTTCTTCTATTTTTTTACACTGAGCGCAGCCAGGGAACCTGAAAAGTGCTGGACCTCAGGGCCGGCATAGATTTTTTAAAATAGGCGATCAAGGAGCTTTTGGGAGCCCGTAGTGTTAACCCGCTTAAGCCCATGGGTTAAAACCATGGGCTTGCAGTGCGGGGAAGGGTGGGAGAGTTGGGGCAGGCAGGTAGGGTGTTCGGGTTCGGGGCTGGAAGGCAGGTGTGTTTGGGGCAGGCAGGCAGGCACGTTCGGGGCTGCAGGAAGGATTTGGGGCAGCAGGAGATCAAGGCTGACAGGGCAGAGAGCAGGGCTGCAGAAGGCAGGGCAGTCGCAAAGGGCTTCAGCGACCGGTCCTCAGCACTCACTTTTTTTCGATCGGCCAGCCCATTTGGTGTTGCAGGGTTCTGTTTAGTGAATCGCATCCCTGCCTACTTTGCATGCCGTTGTCCTCATTTGCATGCGCAGATCGGAGGATGGTTGGAAGACAGGTAAGTGCATCGGGCCAGGGTCGCTAAGGGGTCGCAAACCGATCGGTACACGATCGGTTTGCTTTGTGAATCTAGGCCCATATCGCTAAAATCAGACCAGGTGCAATAGGAGAATAGGGGCTGGATTACAGAGTAAAGACTGCTATCTGCTCTGCTCCAGGCTCACTACCTGCAACTCCCAGCAGGAAGAGAGATTTGAAAGGTTGAAAAACCCTTGCCTCTGTTGGGTAAGCAATTCTGATCCTCAAGAGCCAGAGCCAGGTCAGGTTTTCAGGATATCCACAATGAATATATATGCGATGGATTTGCATGCACTGCCTCCTTGAGATGCAAATCTATCTCATGCATATTTTTTGTGGCTATCCTGAAAACCTGACCTGGTTCTGGCTCTCGAGGACCGGGAATTGCCAACCCCTGATCTAGGATATATGTTACAGCGATTTCATAATAAATGTTTAAAAAAAAATACCATGTAGAGTAATTTGAGTGAAAATGTGTTTCTAGTTCTATCTTAAACAAATATTACTGCAATTGATGAGAAAAATTATATATATTATTTTCAGAGAACCGTATCCGTGTATTTCCATGTATTCTCGTTTCTCAAAGGAACCACTGCAGTCCTTGCTACCTCCACCTTCTTTCATGTTCTACGCACACTTGAAGCCAGGGCGCAATACAGATTAACAATAAGGATCAAAAACATTTCTTTCTTTTATCATAATTACTAAGTAAATCAATTTGGAATGGTACGGGGGCTAGACTGGTCTCACCCAACACGATAGCTAATTAGAAACAACTTTCATCTGGCCTCGTCTTTTGAAGATTTTAATTGAAAACAATTAAACATGCATGGCTTTCTTATTAAACATTTATAACCTGAAAACTGACTGAGATAAAAGGGAACCAATTCAAGAGGCCCCTTGTTCCTTCTTTAACTGTCTAAAATAGCCTGGGTCTAGTACAGTTCATAAATATCATATTCATTTGTCCCAATTAACTGACATACTAAGAATATATTATATTAGATAAAGACAGGGGGAGGGAAGAGTTATAATTTACCCAAAGAACAACATGCAGCAAAGAAACAATTCTGAAATTTAGGAAGAAGAGGATTTAGAACAGTGGTTCTCAACCCTGTTCTGGGGAGCCCCCAGCCAGTCGGGGTTTCAAGATATCCCTAATGAATATGCATGAGAGAGATTTGCATACCTGTCACTTCCATTATATGCAAATCTCTCTCATGCATATTCCTTAGGGATATCTTGAAAACCCGACCGGCTGGGAGGTCCCCAGGACAGGGTTGAGAATCCCTGATTTAGAAGAATATTGCTATACGTGAAGCCCATTTGGCATAGGATGGTGTGATAGGGAGTGGTACGTCCAGATAGGAATGTTCACAGTTTCCTTGGTATTTTACAAAAGGCTTAACATGTGCAGAAAGATTAGCATTGCTCATTATCTTCCACATACAGCTGCTGGTAATTATAAGTGGAAGTAGCCAAGTTTGAGCTATTTCCATGTATAAGAGACAGCACGACGCTGAAACCAAAATCGCCTGCTGGAAATTCCCTCCTTGAGAGACATCAAACACCAAAGCGTCCGGAAAAGAACGTTCTCGGTCCAAGGTGGTGGAACGCCCTCCCGAAGGAACTAAAATTAGAAAAGGATACCGGAAAGTTCAAGAAAGGGATAAAGACCATCCTCTTCATAGACTACTTTAGCCAATAAAACAACATAGAGGAGACAGTGTCAGGTCAAAAGCGCGCCGGGACAAAGGCGCGTGCAGACAATTGAGCACAGCGCGGAGGTGCGCGCCGCACAAAATTACTGTTTTTACAGCTCCAACGGGGGGCGTGGGGCAGGAACCCCCCACTTTACTTAATAGAGATCACGCCGCATTGTGGGGGCATTGGGGGGGTGTGGGAGGTTGTAACCCCCCACATTTTACTGAAAACTTCACTTTTTCCCTGTTTTTAGGGAAAAAGTTAAGTTTACAGTAAAATGTGGAGGGTTACAACCCCCCAAATCCCCCACAAAGCCGGCATGATGTCTATTAAGTAAACTGGGGGGGCTCCCCAACAACCCCCCCCCCCGTCGGAGCCCCTAAAAACTGTAATTTTCTTCGGCGCGCGCCTCCATCTTGCGCTCAGTTGTCGGCGTGCGCCTTTGTCTTTTGCCGACTTGTCTATGAACCGAGGAGACAGTTGACTAGCCCCCTCCCCCCTCCCCAATCAGGAACACGATAGGATGAGCATAATAGGGATATAAATAGACAAAGCCCAGAAGCCCAGAAAACTAGGCTCTGGGGAAGATAATATTTCAAAGATAAATATAAAATACGATACAGATAGGTGTATGTAGATATTTAGTTAAATTGGTCAACCTCCTTAGGAGGTGTGTAAATATTGTGAACTTAGCTGCAATGCTAAATCTAGTATTATATGTGAATATACGTAGGACGATTGATTTGGTAGAAACTTGGAACAGACTCCCTGACTCTGTTAGACTGATAGGTCAGCTACAACAATTTTGCAAAGTCCTAAAAACTTTGCCGTTTACACAATACCTAAATGGCTTACCTACTGAACTAACGAATTGATAGCACTTTAACATTCACTTTTTCACGTTTTCATTTTTATGTATTCTGGTCTTTAATTATTTGTGAACCGAGTCGAGCTCCGTTAGGAGATGATCCAGTTTATAAACCGAAGACTAGACTAGACTAGACGATATAAGTAGGATGATCGATGTGCCAGTAGCATAAGTAGGATGATTGATTATGGCATAATTATGCCAGTATTAATAACTCTGTGTTATAACACCACTACAGAAGCCCCTGTAACTCTGTATGAAGCCCTTGTATAGAGTCCATGTATTGTATCACCTCACAGAAGCTCTTTGTAACTCTGTATTGTAATACCTCTACAGAAGCTCATGCAAATGGCTCTGAATTGACTCCCCAGTCATTAGTAGCAGTATAGAAGCTTACAAAAAAAGCAATAAACAATTTTATGTATAAAAAGCATTTTGTAGACTCTTAACCCCTCATTCAATAAACGGTCATTCACATTTAAGCTCAACAAAACAAACAGCTGAGGCATCAACAAAAAACATACATTTTAATATCTAAGGCACCAAAAGAAGTACGAGAAGAGACTAGAAGACCTCAACATGTAGGAGATGATATGATACAGACCCTTAAAGATTTGAAAGGTATTAATATAGGACCAAATCCTTTCCAGAGAAGGGAAATTGGTAAAACTAGAAGACATAGATTGAGATTGAGGGGGTGGTAGGCTTAGGAGTAATGTTAGGAAATTCTAGAATGCCCTCCCGAGGGAGGTGGTGGAGAAGAGGATGGTGATGGAATTCAAAAAAGGGTGGGATGAACACAGAGGATCGCTAATTAGAATATAAATGGACCAACTTTCATGGTCTGAATCCCGTAAATGAGATGGTTTAGATAGGCTGGAGGGAGCTTCATCGGCAACTCCAGTAGTTGGAACCTAAGGACAGTCCCGGCCATCGACTTTACGGAGAGGGTGGTTGATGCGTGGAATGCGCTCCCGAGGGAGGTGGTGGAGAAGAAAACGGTGTCAGAGTTCAAACAAGCGTGGGATGAACACAGAGGATCTCTAATCAGAAAATAACGGGTATACATTGAAGGAACTAAGGCCAGTACTGGGCAGGCTTCCACGGCCTGTGTCCCGTATATGGACATTCAGTTGAGGACGGGCTGGGGAGGGTTTCGATGGCTGAGATGGTCAAGATGGGCTGGAGTGAGCTTTGATGGAGACTCCAGTAGATGGAACCTAAGCACACTATTGGGCAGGGCTCTGAGTTTCTGTCCCAGAAATATCTGAGAAAAAGGACCATTTAAACTAAATTAATTTATGAAGCATGTATGATTGGGCAGACTGGATGGACCACTCGGGTCTTTATCTGCCGTCATTTACTATGTTACTATGACTTCTAAGGTCTAGGCCCAGAAATAACAAAGAAAAATGACTTGGATCTTCCAGCAAAGTTATGGAACAGAATGATCAAGTTTGGTATGAAATTGCTGTTGATTGTTATGATGGTAGATTTTAGATCATTGCTGTTGTGACTCGTATCATATATTTAGAAACATAGAAACATAGAAAATGACGGCAGAAAAGGGCCACGGCCCATCTAGTCTGCCCACACCAATGACCCACCCTCTAACTACGCCCATGAAGAGATCCCACATGCCAATCCCATCTTTTCTTAAAGTCTGGCACGCTGCTGGCCTCAATTACCTGTTGTGGAAGATTATTCCAGCGATCAACCACCCTTTCGGTGAAGAAATATTTTCTGGTGTCACCATGGAATTTCCCTCCCCTGATTTTCAACGGATGCCCTCTGGTTACCTTGGGTCCTTTGAGAAAAAAGAGATCTTCTTCTGCTTTGATACGGCCCGTGACATATTTGAACGTCTCAATCATGTCTCCTCTCTCTCTGCGTTCCTCAAGTGAGTATAGCTGTAACTTGACCAGCCATTCCTCATACGGAAGGTCCTTGAGTCCTGCGACCATCCTGGTGGCCATATGCTGAACCGACTCAACTCTCAGCACATCCTTTTGGTAATGTGGTCTCCAGAATTGTACACAGTATTCTAGATGGGGTCTTACCATGGATCTGTACAGCGGTTTTATTAAGTTTTATTAACTTATTGAAAATGTATTGATTGTTATTGTTCTTCAGTATCTTTTGTTTATGTATCATTTTTTGTACTTTAATACTATAGGGATAAGCAGTATATAAAGCATTGAGATAAAATAAACTCTTCCATGACCTCTTTCTCCTATACAGTTCTCCCTCCGGATTTGCGGTTTCCATATTTGCGAATACGATTATTCACAATTTTTTTTTGTCTAATTTTTCTTCTATTTTTTAGGCTGTCCAAACCTCCCCGGACCTTACCTGGTGGTCTAGCGGTGACATGGGGCAGGAGCGATCTTCCTGTGCCCCTGCCCCGTGCAGAGCCGTCATCAAAATGGCTGCCGTGAGTTCCTGTTGTAGTCTCGAGACTACAATGGAAACTCACGGTAGCCATTTTGATGATGGCTCTGCACGGGGCAGGGGCATAGGAAGATCACTCCTGCCCTGTGTCACCGCTAGACCACCAAGTAAGGTCCAGGGGCGCAGAAGGGAGGCAGGGGTGGGTCAGAGCTGGCCCAAAAACTTATTCATGATTTTTTGCTATTCGCGGGCCGACTCTGTACCTAACCCCCGCGAATACGGAGGAAGAGCTGTATATACAGTCTTTTCCTTTTCTATGCTGCCCTCATCCTTCCTGCTTCCACGATCCTATTTCCGGTGTAAATACGATGTAGAGGGAATACATTTATTACACAGTATAAGAATCCCATGTTTCTGGCAAAGGCACAAAAACCACAAACTGATTACAGCTCTGATCTAGCTTATATAATTATATTTGAAATATTTTCTTTCATGGATTTTAGCCAAGGCAATGACAGGAATTACTAGTGCCGTGCCTAATATTCATCATTCTCCAGATAAAAAGCTTGAAGATAGTTTTACGGGAATTCCATTCACTGAATAAGTCAATTGTTTGTTTTATTTTTTTTTTTTGGGGGGGGGGGGGGGTTTCTAGTTTAAAATCTCCAAAGGACTTTTTAAGGGCTTTCTTTTCTTTTTTATTTCCAAACTGTGCATTCTACTTCTACATAGTAGAGGATTTAATTATCTATAACAGTCGCTCTGTTAAGCCCTCTTTTACAAAGCCACTCTAGCGTTTTGAGCGCCGTCCGCAGCGGTAAGAACTCAGACGCCCATAGGAATTCTGTGAGCACTGGAGTGTTTACCGCCGCTAAAAACACTAGTGTGGCTTTGTAAAGGAGAGGGTTAGAAGAGTTTTATGTGTAGAAGGGATGAGCAGTTAACACATGAGATCATTGCCGCCTGTGAATCAAGAACTGACCTCAGCCAATCACAGAGCGGCATGGGACCAGGCAGGAAGCGCAAAGGTCGCGCTCCTGTGTTGTGCGCTGCTCTGCAACGAAAGGCAGCCGTCCAACAGGAGACCGCGCTGGACCACTGCCAGTTACACAAAGGTACCGGGGTGGGGGTGGGGCTGCAGGCTGCTTCCTAGCACCAGACGTAGCTACATATAGAGGAGGAAAAACCAAGAAAAAAAAAATTCTGAACCACATTTTTTTCCCTTGGTTTTTCCTCCTCTACAGGGGGGTGCATCTTATAGAACGACAAATACGGTATTTGGGAAACCTTAATTCGTCTGTCTGACAAAATTAAATCCTTGACTTTCTTGCACATTTCTGTTGGAAGTTGCTTCCAAAGGCCGTCCAGTATGAGAGTCATCTTCAGTGGACTCTCTGCCCCACTTAGGGCTAGATTCACTAAGCAAACCGAGCAAATTTCCCTCCGGCCTGATTCACTTCCCTCTCCTGCGATCCGCTTCAAATCCGTGCATGCAAATGAGGAGAAACGCATGCAAATTGGACAGCGACGCGATTCACTCCACAAAATTTCACATCGGACAGGGCTGGCCGATCAACGGAAGAAGCGACTGCTGGGGAGCAGTCGAAAACATCCTACCGATTCTCCTGTTCCATTGAAGCCCTGCTCTCTGCCCTGTCAGCCTCGATTTCCTGCAGCCCCGAACGCCTTCTGTAGCCCTGAACTGCCTGTTTCAATCTGCCTGCCCCAGTTTGCCTGCCCTAGCTCTCACGGTCATGCACCCCTGGGCTTGCCTGCCCCGAATGCCTGCCTGACATGTCCTCTCTGCTTCCCCTGGCTCTGCCGCCTTCCCTCCAGTGCGAGCCTGCGGGGCTACATGCCACAGTGCAGCCCCGCTTTACACCCACAGGCTCGCACTGAAGGGAAGGTAGGAAGAGGCTGCTGCTGCCGCATGGAAGCAGGAGAGTTGTGCCCGAACATGCCTGCCTGCCTGCCCCGAACACATCTGCCCCGACTGCCTGTGTAAGCCCGAAGCGGGTTAAACCCACGGGCTGCAAAAGTTTAAAGTTTTTTTAAAAAAGTCACGGCTGGGACGGGTCTGCGCATGCGCGAGCCGTGTAGGCAGATGGGGGCGTTCCTCCGATCGCCCCCATCTGCATATTTTTGTTTCCTGAATTCGTCGGACCCGCCCGAATCCTGGCCTTAAAGTGCTAGCTCCAAAATTTTACTTTGTAGGAGGATGGGGCTGAGTCACCATAAACTTCTGTCATGCGTTTATGGATCTCCTTTGGCTTTTTTTTTTTTTTTTTTTTCTTTTGTGAGAAATTTTATCACTGACTAGCTGATGGCCCGGCGTTGCACGGGTATTTAATTATAGCAATAACACTGTAAATGGATTCAAATAAAGATACTTTATAGTGGTGAATGAAAATATTTTTTTACTTTATAAAAAGTACAATATTCAAATTATAATGTGAAATATTTGACAAAATGAATACAATACAACTAACACAAAACTTGATTATAAACAACATTTTTAGTTTCACCTCCAGGAGCAAGAACATATACATTATTGGGTGAACCCACCCTTCCCACGTGTGCAGGTGGGCCGCGAGACCCCCAGAACATATCACCCCAGGTAGTGAGGGATCTACATACCAAGTTTCGTTCAAATCGGTCCCACAGCTTTTTACATTTTTTCCATTGACTTGAATGGGTGAAATGTGATTTTCTGTTTGTAGCTCCGCCCATGTGTCCAGGTGGGCCGCGAGACCCCCAGAACATATCACCCCAGGTAGTGAGGGATCAGCATACCAAGTTTAGTTCAAATCGGTCCCACAGCTTTTTACATTTTTCCCATTGACTTGAATGGGTGAAATCTGAAGTTATGTTTGTAGCTCCGCCCACGTGTGCAGTTGGGCCGCGAGACCCCCAGAACATATCATCCCGGGTAGTGAGGGATCCGCATACCAAGTTTCGTTCAAATCGGTCAAGCCGTTTTTGCGTGATCGCGGCACATACACACATACACACACACATACATCCGATTTTATATATATAGATTGATGCTCCAAATCTAGCAAGTTTCTTCCTTGATTCCCACGAGGTCTCTCCTGACATCCTGTCTCTTGGAATGTTAGATTCACACTGAACTGCAGCTGTGCATGAGTAACCTTGCACAGACTTGTTTCGACTCGCTTGCTACTTTCTTTCATTGAGGGTGTTCAATAATTTTTCATTTTATCTCTTTTTTTCCTAATTGTTTTTTTTTACCTTGTCAGTGCAATAAAGCGTCTTTAATCTCGACAGGTCACCCAACGTGGGGCTCCCAGCCTCCCAGGTCTCACCCTACCGGCCTTCGAATCTCGACTCCTGGCTCCAAGTTTTCCACGCAGTCTGAGGCATCGCATGAAACTGAAAATGGTTTGAAAACGGGTTAATGCGTGCCCTCGCTGCGCTATGAACGGCCTCTGACTTCTTTCATAAATGTGCATTATCAAAAGGCCAGCCCTCCAGGCATCCGAGTTGCATTCTCAATTGCCAGCTATTCTCTTCTGAAAATGTGGGGTTTGTGATAAAGTTCAGGACCGACATTCCTTTCCTTTTGCTTGTAATGATTCCATTAATGGGCACAGCAGAGCATTCTGCTGTATAATAACACTTTCTGTTTCCCAGGAGAAAGTGGAGAAGGTAGCTTAGGGCTTATTCGTTATCAGGAACTAGCTGAAAAGAGGTGATGCGCCATAGTTGAGAATCTGAGAACAGCCTTACTGCACCTGACGTGACTCCTGAATGCTGTGAGTCCTTCATCGAGCAGTTTGTGTTTGATATTCTTCATGCGAAGGGTTACCAGAAGTCTGGATTTCCCCGGACATGTCCTTGTTTTGAGGACATATTTGGGGGGTCTGGACGGCTTTCCAAAACCTGGCACTTTTTCCGGGTTTTCAAAAGCCCCCTCAAATCGCGTCGGGCGGGGTGGAAGTCTGCGTATGTGCGGATGCCACACGATGTCACATGCAAGCGCGGACTTCCTCCTTGCCCGACAAGAGCAGGCAACGGTGGCGGGACCGGGGGGAGGGATTAGGGCATTACAGGGTGGGCATGGGTGGAAGTGGGCAGCCCTGGAGGCGGGTCTAGGGGTCCAGATTTTCCGACTGGAAAATCTGGCAACCCTATTCATGCAAATATATTGTTGCCACTCATGTATTTCATATGACCCTCGTGTCAAGTGGGGGATTTTTTCTATAAGAGTGTGCCCAGTGCCGTAGCGAGGGTGGGAGGCGCCCGAGGTAGGGGTGACCCCCACCTTCTTCACCGACCCCCTACTCTTTCCTTGCCCCCCCGCCATGCACGCACGTTCCTTCCCCCGTTCCTCTTTAACTTTGCCGGCACAAGCAGCATCTCCAACCTGTTACCCATGCCGGCCTCGGCTCTCCCTCTGATGTCACTTCCTGGTCCCGCAACCAGGAAGTGACTTCAGAGGGGAAGCCCAGGCCGGCACGGGCAGCAGGTTGGAGATGCTGCACGTGCCGGCAAAGAGTTAGAGGCATGGGGGAAGGCAAGGCACGCACACAACAGGAAAGGACTTGGGGTAGAAAGATGTGCCTTCACCCCCCACCAAGATGGTACCTGGAGCGGTCTGCTACTACACCACTGAGGGTGCCCACAGTTATGAATTAGCCCCCCCTTTACAAAGCCAAGCTAGCGTTTTTAGCGCCGACCACTGCGGTAACAGCTCCAAAGCTCATAGAATTCCTATGGCCGGCACTAAAAGTACTAACGCTGCTTTGTAAAGGAGGGGGGTAGGTTAAAACCTATGTTGTCAGCATATGACTTCAGAACCATAGTGCAAAGTTTGATACCGCAATGCTCTATACCCAGGGATGTTATCCTCTAGGTCAGGGGTGTCAAAGCCCCTCCTCGAAGGCCGCAATCTAGTCGGGTTTTCAGGATTTCACCAATGAATATGCATGAGATCCATTTGCATGCACTACTTTCATTGTATGCTAATAGATCTCATGCATATTCATTGGGGGAAATCCTGAAAACCCGACTGGATTGCGGCCCTCGAGGAGGGACTTTGACACCCCTGCTCTAGGTATAGGGTAGGGGTGGGCAATTCCTGTCCTCGAGAGCTACAGGCAGGTCAGGTTTTCAGGATATCCACAATGAATATGTATGAGATGGATTTTCATGCACTGCCGCCTTAAGATGCAAATCTATCTCGTGCATATTTATTGTGGACATCCTGAAAGCCTGACCTGCCTATGGCTCTCGAGGACCGGAATTGCCCACCCCCCAGTCTAGAGCTTTGCAAGAGGTCCGGAATACCGCAGCATAGATGATCTGTCGAGGTTCGAACGTGTCGCTCGTTTGTTGAAACAAACGCACTGGCTGCCTGTTAAGTGCAGAATTCTATTCATGGTGCTGGCGTTAGCATTTCCAAGTCATCCATCTGGCATTTGTCTCAAAATATCACATTGTATCACGCGCAGCGTTCCTTGAGGTCAGAGGTAGCAATATGTCTTTCATTAGACGGTTTACAGAAAGTGAAATATGCTGACAGAAGAGCAAAAGCTCCCTGGCAAGAGCAAAATGATCGAATAAGTTAGTCGGATGGTTACGGATGATAGCGAACTTGCAAAATTTGAAAGCTTCTATATTTACGAGTATTGAAGCTTTTTCCTGAACTGAGGTTGTTTTTACTCTGTGCCGTTTTTATATGATTAATAAAGTTTTTTTTATTTTTTTGGTTTAATATTGGAAGAAGTTGCAAGAGTAATACAGTGGTGCCTCACACAACGAACTTAATTCGTTCCAGGAGCAAGTTTGTTATGCGAAAAGTTCGTTATGTGAAACGCGTTTTCCCATAACAATACATGTAAAAAAAAATAATTCGTTCTGTAGCATAAAATATGCTAAGATGACATAAAAAAAGATAAATTCTTGATAGTAGAGGGGATATATGTGAAGGGGAGGGGAGACAGGGGTTTTGTTGATCCTTGCTGTGTATTATAATCACCCCCCACATACTCCCCAGTACCTTTTTTAATTCCTCCCATCTTTCCCAGCCAGTGGCGTACAGGCCAGAAGCGCAGAGATCAGGAGCAATTCCTCTGCACGCCTGTGTGGGCCCATGCCGATCTCCGAATGGCTGCAGTTAGTTCTTGTGAGTCCCGCGAGAGCTGACTGCAGCCATTCAGAGATCAGCGCAGGCCCAGGCGGCGGGGGGAGGTTTAAAAATATGCGGTGGCGGCGGGGGGAGGTTTAAAAATATGCGGTGGCGGCGGGGGGAGGTTTAAAATATGTAGCGCCACTGCACAGGGAGCCAGGCGGAGAGAGGGCAGTTAAGCGATGCAGCTCGGGCGACTTCGTTGTGTGAAACGAAGTCCGTTGTACGAATCAAGACAAGAAGTTCGTTGTGCGCAGCGTTCGCTGTGCGAGGCGTCCGTTATGCGAGGCACCACTGTATGTTATTGTATGTATTTTTGTTTTAATGATGTTTATTATGTAGCCCGTTAGATTAACGGGTGCTAGATGTCTCCTGCTTTTGAACTTGGGCAGGGGCAGAGGCAGAGCCGGGGCGGGAGGGAGTGACGGTGGGAGAGCAATTTCAAAGCCTCAGCAGCGGCGGCTCCTTGACCAATCCGCGCTTACAACGTCCCCACACTTGCGGTCTGGCTGGCTCCCCCACCAAAGCCCTTCGCAGCGGCAGCCCCTCCCGCATCCGTCCCCGCGTTCCAAGCCTCTCCGAAGGCCGGCTCCCACGAAAATGGTACCCCTCTGTCCAAAGCCGCCGCGGCAGCCTCCCTCAAGACACATTTCAAATCTGACATATTGTAATCACAAAACAGAAAATAAAATTATTTTTCTTACCTTTTGTTGTCTGGTCATTATTCATATTATGTAGGGGTCCCAGGCTATGGTTGGCTTTTGATAACTCGCTTGCCAGGGCCCCTTCTTTCTTCTTCCCTCCCTCCATCCCGGCAGCTGAAGACAGGCACCTCCCCCCAGTGGTCTGAGACAGGAGGGAGCAGTTAGGAGAGGGTCTGAGGGCAAAGAGGGGCTCAACAGCGCCCAACCACCTTTCCTTCCCTCCCTCCATCAAGTGCAGTGAATCCACCAATGTTAAAAGGAGCCGCGTCGAAATCGGAGGCCTGCCACTGCCATAGCACGTTCCCTTCTGCCTTGGTCCCGCCCCTTCTCTGACCTATGGGACCGCGGCAGAAGGAATGTGTTACGGTGGAGGCAGGGCTCCAATTTCAAAGCAGCTCCTTTTAACATAGGCGGAACTGAAGGGAAGGAACGGTGGGGCCGGGTGAGTAAGGCCGCCTGCTAGGTAGGGGGATAACAATGGCGCTTATGCTCAAGCCCCCGCCGCAGCTCCTCTCTCGATCCTGGTGCGGTTCGAGAGAGGAGTCATGGCGGCGGCTTGAACATAAGCGCGATTGTTGTCCCCCTACCTAGCCGCGAGGCTGCGGCGGGGTTTCCATGGCAACCCGATCGCGGATCTCAGTGTAGGGCCGGGTCTGGCGGCGCCGTGTAGGGCGAAGGCGGGACCTCAGCACTGCACCGCCGGGCGGCTCGCGCCGCCGGCCCCTAGGAGCTCGAGGCCGGTTGCGGACATGCCTGGCGTGGCATGGTGCAGGAGGAGTGATCGGTGGCGCGAGGTAGAGAGCAGGTGATGACAGTGATTGGTGGCGCAAGGTGGAGAGTAGGTGATGACGTAAAACGCGCGCATGCGCACTCGTGTTTTCGGGACGGATCAGGGAACACGTTTTTTTTAGTGCGCATGCACGGCCTAGCATTTTATTATATTAGATTTGTATTTTATGGGCTAGATTCACTAAGCAAACCCGATCGTGTACAGATCGGTTTGCAACCCCTTTGCGACCCGATTTCCCTCCAACCCGATTCACTAACCTGTGTACCGATCATCTGATCTTGATCCGTGCATGCAAATGAGGAGAAACTGCATGCAAAGCAGGAAGGACGCGATTCACTAAACTTTCTTCTGGCACACCGACTGGCTGGCCGATCAAAAAACAAGCGACTGCTGAAGACCAGTCGCTTGTGTTAAAAAAAACCTGCTCTCTGCCCCATCAAAAGCATCCTGCTCTCTGCCCTCTGCCGCCTCTCCTTCCAGTGTTCCCAAGACGATCTTTGCACAGGATAGAACAGCACCGGAGGCAGTGAACTAGCCTCTTGCTGCCCCGACTCTCCTGCTCTCTGCCGCCCTTCCCCGCAGTGCGAGCCCGTGGTTCTAACCCGCGGGTTTAAAGCGTGGCTGCACCGCGGGGAAGGGCGGCAGAGAGCAGGAGAGACAATAATTATGCCTGCTTGGCTGTGGGGGACTCGCCGGGGCTGAGTGAACTTGAGCGCTGCCAGTCTGCGCCTTTGCAAACCCCAGGAGAAACGTTTGCGTGAAGTCCAAGAACTGGTGACGGATCCGGGAGCGCCCGGTGGCTGGAGGGCCGAACGCAGGGAAAATTTGCCGGAAAAACCCTCAACTGCTTGCGAAGTTCTAGACACGGAGGGGAATTGTTAAGTAGGCCAGGACTCCCGAGGGCTCGGATGAACAGGCGGGACTAATTTTTTTTTTTTTTTTTAATTTTTTAACAAATGTTTGCATTGTGGATATGAAGTATTATGCAACAGTATTACAGCTAGCTTCTTTTCCAAAGCTGTACCATTATCTAACAGGCATTTTCGGCCTCTTCCTTCGGTTGCCTTACTTTCTGCATTGTACCTACTACGTGTCAGTGCACAGCCGGAGGTTGTTTGAAAGCGAGTTAAAAAAAAAAAGGACAGTAAACGCATGAGCAGACCATCTACAGGCAAAGTAGATGGTCTGCTCGCGCGCCGGGATCGCTACACAGTGATCCGTGTCATCGGATGGGGGCATGCCTCCGCTCGCCCCCATTTGAATATTCTCCCTTCGTGAATTGGTCGGCCTGCCGCGGATCTGCAGGTTAGTGAATCTAGCCCTATGTGTTTTTGTAATCTGCTCTGAATTTAAGCAGGCTAGAGGCTTTTTAAATAAATAAATTTAACACGGTATACACTAGAGAATGACACGGTGACAAAATTCTTCACCGTTCCTGTCCCCGTCCTCGCAGATAACCGCACGAAACCATCTTCATGTCATTCTTTAAGGAGAGAGGGAAGACTCAGAGTATGAATGGCCACAACCAATGACCCGCAAGCTTTGCTTTGAAGAATGCTGGTGTAGAAGGACTGAGGTTGAAACAGACACTACAGAATGACAGTCTCTGGTATCCAGAGCAGATATTGTGATGTCATAATGCCTCATTCCACCAGGGCCTAAGAGCCAATCACATCAGTGATGTCACAATGGCTTCATTATTCTTGGCTCACATAAGAATCAGAGTATGAATGGCCACAACCACTGACCCGCAAGCTTTGCTTTGAAGAATGCTGGTGCAGAAGGTCCGAGGTTGAAATAGACACTAGAAAATGACATGGGATTATTTCCCGCGGTTATCCGCGGGGACGGGAACGGTGATGAATTTTGTCACCATGTCATTCTCTAGTATACACACAACATTTTGGCGTGATTAGTTACGTTCCTCATAGAGCTGCTCTAAGTGTTAGAATCTAAGGGCCCAATATTAGCCAGCAGCAATCGGCACTTTGCTGACCACCACCAGAGCTATAAAAAAAAATAGCCAGCCTGAGGGGCAGAAGGAACAGGGGCTTCTTGAAAGATAGTGGCTAAAATGGAAGGAGGGGTTCCAGGGTGGTGGTAGCAAGTCCACTTCATGGTGCCTTTACTTTGCAGGGAACTCCATTATCAATAAAGATACTAATCACGTTTAATACATGTGAATCCAATTCAAAGAAAAACAAAAAACACTCTGCGGAAGGTGATGTTCATGATGAGGACTTTATTGTAAATCAACTTCGTAATCCACATAAAAGCAACATAAAATCCTCTGAGAGAGAAGGGCCCAGCATGGTCCGTGTTTCGACAACACTGTCTTCCTCAGGGGTCCTGTGGGTAATAATGTAACGTATGAACTTAATGCATGTAGGTAACAAAAATCTCATGCACGAATACAGGATGTCCAGGGCGGTACTTGGAAAGAGACTTGGGAGTTATGATCGACAAGTCAATGAAGCCGTTCACGCAATGGGCGGCGGCGGCGGTGAAAAGGGCGAAGAGAATGCTAGGAATGATAAAGAAGGGGATCGCGAACAGATCAGAGAAGATTATCATGCCGCTGTACCGGGCCATGGTGCCCCCTCACCTGGAATACTGCATCCAGCACTGGTCGCTGTACATGAAGAAGGACACGGTATTACTCGAAAGGGTCCAGAGAAGAGGGACTAAGATGGTTAAGGGGCCGGAGGAATTGCCGTACAGGGAGAGGTTAGAGAAACTGGGCCTCTTCTCCCTCGAACAGAGGAGATTGAGAGGGGACATGATCGAAACATTCAAGGTACTGAAGGGAATAGACTTAGTAGATAAAGACAGGTTGTTCGTCCTCTCCAAGGTAGAGAGAACGAGAGGGCACTCTCTAAAGTTAAAAAGGGGATAGATTCCGTATGAACGTAAGGAAGTTCTTCTTCACTCAGAGAGTGGTAGAAAACTGGAACGCTCTTCCTGAGTCTGTCATAGGGGAAAACACCCTCCAGGGATTCAAGACAAAGTTAGACAAGTTCCTGCTGAACAAGGACATACGCTGATAGGGCTAGTCTCAGTTAGGGTGCTGGTCTTAGACCAGAGGGCCGCCGCGTGAGCGGACTGCTGGGCACGATGGACCACTGGTCTGACCCAGCAGTGGCAATTCTTATATTCTTATGTATACAATGTATAAAGTGAAATGTGATACGGTCCAAGTGATTTGATATGTGTGGAGGTGACTAATCCTGGAGTGCATTATTGTGATGAGCAAATAAATGCAAAAAAACCAAAACAAACCATAGAAAAACGTAGAAAAGGACTGGTGACTTGTGATCTTTGAGTGAGCGAATGAGCGAACAAGAGAAGTGCTCATATATAAAGTGAAATGTGGTCCAAGTGACATGAAAAATAACAAATGCCGATGTGCATGATTGTGATAAATAGATAAAAATAAGAGCATCAGAAACATTAAAAGGTGGTGACTCATAATATGAGGGATTGAACTGCTTACGTGAAAGTGAAATATGAGTAGAAAAGAAGAAAATAGGGCTGATTAAAAAAGAATCTATGAAAAGAGAGTATGTACCCGATGGGTTTTATTGGAAAAACTTGTGGATTATGAACAAGTCCGAGATGAAGTAAAAATTTAAAATAAAATGATTAAAATGGGTCTGATGGAAAAGTATAACTGCCAGATCAAAAATCATACAGTGGAACTTTGGTTTATGAGCATAATTCGATCCAGAAGCATGCTCGTAAACCAAATTGCTCGTATATCAATGCAAGTTTCCCCATAGGAAGTAAAGGAAACTCGCTTTGATTCATTCCAGCTCCTCCCTCCCCCCCCAAGGCTACCGGCGCTACTCCATCACCCCCCCTCGCTCAAACCAGCATTGCACCCCCCGCCCGCAAACAACCCCCCATGAGAACCGCATCGCACCCCCGTGCTGAAAGCGGCATCCGCCCGCCCACCCACCCAAACAAGCTCCTTACCCCAACTGCTGCGTGCCAGTACCAGTTAAGGAAAGATCCCGCCTTTTGCCTGGGCTTGGCCTTGAGCATCTGCGCATGCTTAAGGCCTTCTGGCTCTCGTTCTCTCTGAGATCTCGGAGATCTCCAAGATATGCTGAACCCCACCCCTACCCACCCAATAATTTCTGATGCGCCTGTTTCTGGCTTATGCTTCATGGTCCTCTCCATAGGTAAGACTTCTCTTCCAATCAGACTATGGGTTCAGAATCAGATTGTAAATAAAATCTCAAGAGATAATTGAGCTCTACTTACATTCAAGCTCTTGCTATGTTTGATGTGTTTTACTGTTCAATGGTAATGCTCATTCATTTATACATTACACTTTTATTAGTGACTGTTATAACATTATATGAGAAGATCAGAACTTTGGTTTTGGGGACTTCCCCGTGTCTTTCCTTCTCCTGCCTTTTATTCTAGAGCTCTTGCATGCTTTGGAACAAACTGAAGGGGCAGCAGACTCCTGGGATAAGGAAAAGGTTTTGAAAGCTGTGATTGACATCTTTCTGCAATATGCTGGCAAGAACAGAGGCACATCGCTGCGAGAGGCACCTGTAGGTAGTCAGCCGGTAGTGGGGCCCCTCCTCCTCCCCGGCGTCTGGCGGCACATCTGGAATCTAGTGTGCCGCAGCAAACAGTTTGCGATACACTGCGTTAAAGTATGCTGAAAAAACACTGTTAATGCTACACTGAATTAGAGTCTTCCACCTACAGTGCTGCCAGTGGGGGGTGCTGTTTTACTATCATGTTTTCAATAGTGAGGGTAGGTAAACTCTGCAGGGCTCTAGGGGACCCGCCTATCTTTAGCGTTTGAAAAATGCAATATTGAAGCACCATCTCTCACTGCTATGCAGATGGAGGACGACCACTCGGCTTAGATGGAACACTGACTGAAAGACAAAAATCAAGCAGTAAAATGCAGAATGTCAATTAGATAAAAATGATAGTTCATGTTTTTCTTTCAATTTTTCCTGATGATATCAATCAAATGGTTTGTGCCATGTATATACAAAATCCACGGTTAAAGACCCCAGCAAAAGAGTAATCCGTTCTGCGTGTTTTACGTATTAAACTTAATAAAGGTTATAAATGCTCATAAAATAGTACTTAGGAGGTGCCATGCGTTAAAAACATTTTACCAGTGGTTAATCACTTTTTTTTTCCCTACAAAACCTTTGATGCGAGTAATAGACGTTTCAAAAGAAAGCAACAAGACTTCAAAGGAACTTAGCTTGAAAGCATCGATGTAGGCGTGAACCCTGGCTTTTGAAACGTCTATTACTCGCATCAAAGGTTTTGTAGGAAAAAAAAAAGTGATTAACCTCCTCCTTTACAAAGCCGCGCTAATGTTTTTAGCGCTGGTCGCCGCTGTAACAGCTCCGACGCTCATATTTCTATGAGCGTCCGTTCCCGCCACAGCTGGCGCTAAAAACACTAGTGTGGCTTTGTTAAGGAGGGGGTAAAAAAAAAAAAAAAGAAGTGAGCGGCACCGCTGGTAAAAATTATAAGCTTTATTAAGTATAATACACAGAACTTGCAAAATTTATTACTTTTTTGATGTGGTTTTCAACAGTGAATGTTGCATTATGATACTCCTGGTATGTGTAGGTTTTGATGTATACAGTAGAGAATGACACGGGGACAAATTTGTTCCTGTCCCCCACAGGAACTCAATTTCCCCATCCCGTCCCCACGAGTTTTGTCACGGTCCATGTCCTTGCCCCATTCCTGTAAGCTCTTCCTTTACAACACAAGCCTCGAACACTTATGATTTTAAAGTGGTTGAGGCTTGTGCAGATTAAGACAGAGCTTAGGCATTGGTGGAATGAAGCATTATGACATCACAATCTGAGCCCTAGAATTTTGCTACTTAGGATTTTAAAGTGTTTGAGGCTTGTGCAGATGAGGACGGAGCTCAGGCATTGGTGGAATGAAGCATTATGACATCACAATCTGAGCTCTAGAATGTTGCTACTTTGGATTTTAAAGTGTTTGAGGCTTGTGCAGATGAGGACGGAGTTTAGGCATTGGTGGAATGAGGCATTATGACATCACAATCTGAGCTCTAGAATGTTGCTACTTAGGATTTTAAAGGTTTTGAGGCTTGTGCAGATGAGGACGGAGCTTAGGCATTGGTGGAATGAGGCATTATGACATCACAATCTGAGCCCTAGAATGTTGCTACTTATGATTTTAAAGTGTTTGAGGCTTGTGCAGAAGAGGACGGAGCTTAGGCATTGGTGGAATGAGGCATTATGACATCACAATCTGAGCTCCAGAATGTTGCTACTTATGATTTTAAAGTGTTTTGAGGCTTGTGCAGAAGAGGACGGAGCTTGCAGGAATGGGGTGGGGACAAGGAAAAACTCGCGGGGATGGGACGGAAAAATGAGCTCCCGCAGGGACAGGGAAAAATTTGTCCCTGTGTCATTCTCTACAGTATACTTTCAAAGTTCTTGAGTGCTAACGGAGAAGAATCTCCACTGACGTAGAAAGATTGTGTCTGAATTCAAGAAAGTGTGGGACATGCACATGGTGATCTCTTAGGGAGAGGAGATAGTGAACACTGCAGAATGAACGGGCCATTTGGCCTTTATCCGTCGTACTGTTTCTCGGTTTCTATTTTTTCTCCCTCCATGTCCACCGTCATTCCCTCTGCATCCCTACCTTTCCTGTCCAGCCTCGCCCCCATGTCTTTGTTTCTGTCTGTCTCCCTCCACACGTTCAACATCTGTGTCCTCATCCCTCCTTCCCCTTCCCTGCGTCTAGCCTCTTCCCTCTTGTCGTTTTCTCCATTTCCAACAACACAGTGTTCCCTCGCATATTCACGGTTCGCGAATCGCGGACTCACTCGCGGTCTGCTCCAACCGCCTCTTCCTATCGTAAAGTCAGGCTACACTAATCAGGAGCTACGTGTCAAAGCAGCTCCTGATTGGCGCAGCCCAACTTTGTGACAGGAAGAGGCGGTCGGAGCAGACTGCGAGTGATTTTCTTCACCCGCCGGCACTCCAGCTGCCCTCTCCTGCCTCCCATTTGCGTTTTTTTGAAATTTGCGGGGGTTCCAGGAACGGAATCCCCACGAATTTCAAGGGAGTACTGTATACAGAAACCTATCTTTGGGCTTAACATTTATACCATTTCGTTTAATCCCTTTTAAGATCACCTCCTATGATTGACTTACTGGTAAGAAGAGCTCTCCCAATTCTGAAAAGTAATGGGTGGCCTAAAAAGACCATCTGTTACTAGTAGCATAGCGAGGGTGAGAGGCTTCTTCCCCAATCTCCCCCTCCATGCGTGCCCGCACCCCTCTTCCCTTCCCCCTACCTCTAGTTGCTCACCACTGCAAGAAACAACGTCAACGTGCTCCTCGTGACCCCAGCGTCTCTCCCTCTGATGTCACTTCCTGTGCACAGCACCCGGAAGTGATGTCAGCGGGAGAGCTGATGAGGTCGCAAGGAACGCTTTGACGTTGTTGCTTGTAGCAGTGAGCTAGAGGTACGGGGAAAGAGAAGGGAGTGCATGCCTGGTGAGGGGAGGATGGATGTCAGCTCCTCCACTAACATGGCACTTGGGGCGGACCATTCCCTAATCCCCCCTCCCCCACTGCCTCCTGTTTCCATAAGTGGCAGAACCATAGGGATTCCTACGTGGATACAGTGGTAGCTCGGAATCCGAATGCCCCAGAACTCGAACTTGGAATCCAAACCTTTTTTAAATTAAATTTTGCCCCGGAATCCGAACGCTGCTTTGGAATCTGAACGTACGGGACTTGCAAGCGTTGCTCAGCCCAAAGCTTCCCCTCTGACGCAGCTTCCTGTTTCCGCCTGGAATGGAAGCTTTGGGCTGAGCAACGCTTGCAGTTGCCGTTGCCAATCTTGCTGTCTGTGCTGGTGGGGGGCCTGATCTTGCTGCCTCTGCCACGTCTGCCGGGGGGCGGGGGGGGGGGCGATATTTCTGTCTCTGCCAAATCCAGTGTGTTTACTGTTAAATTTATTGGAAAATCTGAGTTTGTGGGACCAAGGAATGGATTAATCCAGTTTCTATTATTTTCAATGGGAAAAATTGTCTTGGAATGCGAGCGGGGTTCTGGAACGGATTAAGTTCAGATTCCAAGGTACCACTGTAATTTGAAAATCACCCTCTAGGTGTCACTGTCGAGCAACAACATGGCGTCTTCTCGGGCTTATGATTGCCTGCCACCGTAGCACACTCAGGCTCTGCCAACCCAAAGAACAGAAGCTAAGAATATATTTAGGAGTCTTTCACATACCAGCATTCAATTCTGCCACCTGACTATAGCGTCAGAGAAACATCTTTTTAATAACAGCAAAACTATACTGAAAGATACACAACTTTTATTATAAAAGAAATACACAGGCATAATACAAAAGGTTTATAATAAACATTTGATATAACAGATACGAGATACGATACAACAAAAATTTGCATTCCGCCACAACAAACCCTTTATTAAAAAATATTTATTGCCTGTGATAAACACGAGTATGTATGGAATTCCTCCATTTGTGTTTGCGTACACACACATATATATATATATTTCCCTTAAAACAGTAAAAAACACAAACCAGAAAGCAACATTTCTTCAAAATCTCCCAAGTGTAATTATTGGCTTCGAAAGGTGCCTGGATTGTAAAGTTATTTAATTACTTTTCTTGTAAAAAAAAAAATGCTTCTATGAGGGCCAATATGATATGGCATTTTGAATTTAGAGCTAAATGCATGATTTCATCTATTCAATATTAAAGAAGATTATTAAAGACGACATAGGCGTCAGCAAGCCAGAGATAAGTGATGTTTATCTTTTCTTTTCAAAGGTCAGATGCTTTCTCACTCTTTCTTCTCGTCTCTATTGTAATTTCCACAGCAACAAAGGCTTGACACGTTGGTGCAATTTTTTTTATATATATAAAAATGTCTTGTCTTCTGGATTAATCTCTTTTTGAATGAATTTAAAGACCTTCCCTGAAACATTCTACTACAATTCAGCAGTAAAATATAATTTATTTTATGTTTTTTAAAAAAATATACGAGTATAACTAAGAGCATAAGAATAGCCATACTGGGACTGACCGAAGGTCCATTAAGCCCAGAATCCTGTTTACAGCAGTGGCCAACCCAGGTCCCAAGTACCTGGCAGAAACCCAAAGAGTAGCAACATTCCAGAGCTGAGATTGTGATGTCATAATGCCTCCTTCCACCTGTGCCTAAGAGCCAACCTCATCAGTGATGTCACAATGGCTGGATTGTCCTATACTTGGCTCACATAAGAGCTGCCATCAAGCCCAGTATCCTGTTTCCAGCAGTGGCCAACCCAGGTCCCAAGTACCTGGCAGAAACCCAAAGAGTAGCAACATTCCAGAGCTCAGATTGTAATGTCATAATGCCTCATTCTACCAATGCCTAAGAGCCAACCTCATCAATGATGTCACAATGGCTTGATTGTTCTATTCTTGACTCACATAAGAACATAAGATTTGCCATACTAAGACAGACCGATGGTCCGTCAAGCCCACTATCTTGTTTCTAGCAGTGGTCAACCCAGATCCCAAGTACCTGGCAGAAACCCAAAGAGTAGCAACATTCCAGAGCTGAGATTGTGATGTCATAATGCCTCATTCCACCAATACCTAAGATCTAACCTCATCAGTGATGTCACAATGGCTGGATTGTCCTATACTTGGCTCACATAAGAACTATCATACTAGGACAGACTGAAAGTCCATCAAGCCCAGCATCCTGTTTTCCAACTGTGACCAACACAGGTCTCAAGTACTTGGCAGAAATTCAAAGAGTAGCAACATTCCAGAGCTGAGATTGTGATGTCATAATGCCTCCTTCCACCTGTGCCTAAGAGCCAATCTCATCAGTGATGTCACAATGGCTGGATTGTCCTATACTTGGCTCACATAAGAGCTGCCATCAAGCCCAGTATCCTGTTTCCAACAGTAGCCAATCCAGGTCCCAAGTACCTGGAAAGATCCCAAGTAGTAAAACAGATTTTATGTTGCTTATCCTAAGAATAAGCAGTGGATTTCCCCAAACCTTCTCAACAATGACCTATGGACTTTTGCTTTCAGAAATTATCCAAACCTTTTTTTAAATTCTGCTAAGCTAACTGCTTTCACCACATTCTCTGGCAATGAATTCCAGGGTTTAATTACCGGTACATGTCGAGTGAATAAATATCTCTGGTTTGTTTTAAATCTACTACTTAGTAGCTTCATTGCATGTCCCCTAGGGCTCCTTTTACTAAGGTGCGCTAGCGTTTTTTAGCGTGTGCTAACCACACGCTAAATGAAAACTACTACAAGTTCTGTGGAGGTGTTAGCGTTTAGCGGGTGCGGTATTGTAGCGTGCGGTAAGTGCGAGCTAAAACCGCTAGCGCGCCTTAGTGAAAGGTGCCTCTAGTCTTAGGGCTCCTTTTATCAAGCCGCGCATGACGTTTCATCACGCGTTAACCCCCGTGTTGGCCTAAAAACTAACACCTGCTCAAGGGAGGTGTTAGCGGCTAGCGCGGCCGGCGGTTTAGCGTGCGTTAAACCGCTAGCGCGGCTTGATAAAAGGAGCCCTTAGTGTTTCTGGAAAGAGTAAACAGGCGATTCGCATCGACCCATTCCACTCCACTTAGTATTTATAGACCTTTAACATATCTCCCCTGAGCCATCTCTTCTCCAAGCTGAAGAGCCCGAGCTGCTTTAGCCTTTTCTGACAGGGAAATCATTCCATCTCCTTTATCATTTTTGTCGCCTTTCTCTGTACCTTTTCTAATTCCACTATATTTTTCTTGAGATGCAGTGACCAGAATTGAACACAGTATTCGAGGTGCAGTCACACCACGGAGCAATACAGAGGCATTATAACGTTCTCATCTTTCTTTTCCATGTCTTTCCTAATCATTCCTTTGCTGTCTTAGCTGCTGCTGCACACTGAGCTCAGGGTTTCAACGTAGCCTCAACAATGACACCTAGATCCTTTTCCTGGGCAGTGACTCCTAATGTGAACCCTGTATCACATAGCTATAGTTAAGTTCCTCTTTCCCACATTAACAGCTGCTAGAATAGATGTGTCTGTCTGTCTGTATTTCTGTCTCTCTCTCTCTCTCTCTCATTGGCCGCTGTCTGTCTGTCTTTCTTTCTTTCTGTCTGTCTCTCTCCTCGGCTGTCCACCATCACCCCTTCCCTGCTCCTCCTGTCTAACAGTAGCCCTTCTCCCTTCCTTTTACCTCCCCCTGTCCAGCACTAGCGTTGTAGTAATTATTTTTTCCTTACCTGCTCCCCCTGTCCAGCAGCACCCCTTCCCTGCTCCTCCTGTCTAGCAGTAGCCCTTCTCCCTTCCTTTTACCTACCCCCTGTCCAGCAGCACCCCTTCCCTGCTCCTCCTGTCCAGCAGTAGCCCTTCTCCCTTCCTTTTACCTCCCCCTGTCCAGCACTAGCGTTGTAGTAATTTTTTTCCCCTTACCTGCTCCCCCTGTCCAGCAGCACCCCTTCCCTGCTCCTCCTGTCTAGAAGTAGCCCTTCTCCCTTCCTTTTACCTCCCCCTGTCCAGCAGCACCCCTTCCCTGCTCCTCCTGTCTAGCAGTAGCCCTTCTCCCTTCCTTTTACCTCCCCCTGTCCAGCACTAGCGTTGTAGTAATTTTTTTTTTCCTTACCTGCTCCCCCTGTCCAGCAGCACCCCTTCCCTGCTCCTCCTATCTAGCAGTAGCCCTTCTCCCTTCCTTTTACCTACCCCCTGTCCAGCAGCACCCCTTCCCTGCTCCTCCTGTCCAGCAGTAGCCCTTCTCCCTTCCTTTTACCTCCCCCTATCCAGCACTAGCGTTGTAGTAAATTTTTTTTCCTTACCTGCTCCCCCTGTCCTGCATCTGCTAGGCCGTGCAGCCTCGGGCCTTTTGCTAGGCCAGCCCAACTCGCAATATCAAAGTGGGCCGGCCTAGTAAATGTTCCTTGGCTGCTTAAGGAGACCATGGCTGCTGCCGCTGCTGGTCCGGGAGTGAGAAGAAGAGGCGTCCTGGCAGCCGCAGGAAGTCAGCTGACGTCAGAGATGGAAGAAGAGGCATTCTGGCAGCCTGGAGGAAGTTGTGGAAAGTGCCACGCACACTGCAAACTGCCACAGGCCGCACATGTGCACACTGTAGTACTGTACCATGTCTCTGCCACGGAGCCACGGATCATGGAAGCAGGGATCATAGCATGTCAACTGCGCTTGTGTGGTAAGGATTTTATTATTATTGATAAGTTGAAAAATCCAAGTCAATCAGGAACAGACTTTATAGTACTTTTTTTTTTTCAATAGCCTTTGAATCAAGTTTTTTACTAGGAGACACTTGATGAAGTTACAGGGAAATACTTTTCAAACCAATAGGAGGAAATAATTTTTCACTCAGAATAGTTAAGCTCTGGAACACATTGCCAAAGGTTGTGGTAAGAGCGGATAGCGTAGCTGGTCTTAAGAAAGGTTTGGACAAATTCCTGGAGGAAAAGTCTATAGTCTGTTATTGTGAAAGACATGGAGGAAGCCATTTTTTATCCTGGATCGGTAGCATGGATTGTTGCTACTCCTTGGGTTTTGGCCAGGTACTAGTGACCTGGATTGGCCACCGTGAGCTACTAGGCATCAAGGAGCATTGGTCTGACCCAGTAAGGCCATTCTTATGTTCTTGTGGGCTAGATGGACCTTTGGTCTGACACAGTATGGCTGTTCTTATATTCTTATCATAACACAAGAAGCTAATACGGAAGTATATGGATGTGATTGCACCTCCATGACCTAGAAGCAGATAGAGGCTTGATTTATTCTTGGTTCTGTTTTTTTCTTCTTTTTGCAGTACTCCAATCTTCCCTATCACATAAGTTATGACAGAAGTGGAAGAAAGAGCATGATTTAATGAGTGAGAGTTGAATGGACATTTACAGTGTATTCTTGACAATGCAAGTATGGATAAGAAAATGGGAGAGATTGTGTAAATGGAATAGTATCAATGAATAAT
Organism: Geotrypetes seraphini; assembly: GCF_902459505.1. Taxonomy (NCBI): domain Eukaryota; kingdom Metazoa; phylum Chordata; class Amphibia; order Gymnophiona; family Dermophiidae; genus Geotrypetes; species Geotrypetes seraphini. The sequence continues at coordinate 20,242,840 of NC_047085.1, forward strand.
GACTGCTGTGCGAATTCTGGGGGCTGAAAAACCATACAGGGGGCGCTGAAAAGTTCTCAGCCCAACCAACCAGCTTCCTATATTCTAAGCATTATTTTGCCAGTGTAGCTGAAAAGAGCGTTTTCTTATTTCGTTAAGTGCCAATTTGCAAACACAAAATTCTAGGTTTTTTGACGTTGTTTCAGATCACTGATTGAACCATTCCCACATCATTCTCTTCATGGTTGCGCTGAGAACTTTTCAGCACTCCCTCATAGCAACATTCCAGAGCTGAGATTGTGATGTCATAATGCCTCATTCAACCAATAAGAGCCAACCTCATCAGTGATGTCACAATGACTTGATTGTCCTATACTTGGCTCACTTTTATTACATACAAGGGGTGCTGAAAAGTTCTCAGCCCAACCAATCAACTTCCTAAATTCTGAGCGTTATTTTGCTGCTGTAGCTGAAAAGAGTGGTATCTTCTTTCGTTAAGTGCCAATTTGCAAGCATAGAATTCTATATTTTGACATTGTTTCATATCATTGATTGAACCCTATCCATGTCATTCTCTTCTTGGTTGAGCTGAGAACTTTATAGCACCCGCTCACAGCAACATTCCAGAGCTGAGATTGTGATGTCATAATTCCTCATTCCACCAATAAGAGTCAACCTCATCAGTGATGTCACACTAGCTTGATTGTCCTATAATTGGTTCACACAAGAACACAGGAATAGCTATACTGCGTCAGACCAATGGTCCATCTACCCAATTTCCTGTCTCCAGCCATGACCAATCCAAGTTTCAAGTACCTGGCAGAAATCCAAATAGTACAAGGGGATGCTGAAAAGTTCTCTGCCCAACCAACCAACTTCCTAAATTCTGAGCGTTATTTTGCCGCTGTAGCTGAAAAGAGTGTTATCTTATTTCATTAAGGGCCAATTTGCAAAAATAGAATTCTATATTTTGACCTTGTTTCATATCATTGATTGAACCATATCCACATCATTCTCTTCTTGGTTGAGCTGAGAACCTTTCAGTACCCCCCCTCGTAATATACCGCTTTGCCCTTCAGAATTAGATTTGTTTGGTTGTTTTGGTGATGGGGGAGGGGGGCTGTCACTTTTTGCACGTCTCAGTCCGCGCTCTGAGCTGCAGCATCCAATTGCAACGAGGGTTAACTGTGAAATTTCTAGTTTAATTCGGAGGGGGGGAGACAGAAGTGCGGTGCGGTTCTTCAAGCCATTAGTCAGAAATAGCTCTTTACGGAAAAGGAATTTTCCCGTCTCAGAGTGCTGAATAGCCAACTTACCTTTCAGCTATGCCTGTGTATTGCTTAGAGTCTAAATTGACTGAGCTACCTAAATAAAAGGAACTAAGTCCTTGCAGAGCTCCAGTGGAGGAATGCCACTTTCGTTCTTCTACGGGAGACCTACTTGACTTTTGCGGAGCCCTTCAAAACTGAACGGGAAAATAAGTAGATCAAGTGTGTTCGCTGCACGAAGCCAAATGAGGGTTGTCTAGATTAATTTCCAAGCATTGCTGTTCTGTACGCTGTCAGGTAAATCCTGACCCAAAAGGGAGATTTGTGAATGGGTTAAGGATTGGGACTTTGTAGTTTTTACAACCACACTCAATGCAGTGGCGTAGTTAGGGGGGGGCAGGTCTGCCCCGGTTGCCATCTTGGTGGGGTGCTAGCACCCCCCTCTACTCCACCCACACCCCACCCACCCCCCGCTTCATACCTGCCCACCCCCACTACCGCCCCTTCCCCACCCCGTACCTTTTTAACATTCCGGGCGCGTGCAGATGCTCGCACCAGCGTCGCCTCTTCCTCTGTCACTTCCTGGACCTGCGCCTAGGATGTGATGTTGGAGGAAGAGCCGACGCTGGTGCGAGCAGCGGGTCGGGGTCGCTGCTCGTACCGGGAATGTTAAAGAGGTACGAGGGAAGGGGTGCGTACGGCAGGAGGAGGGCGGAAGGAGTGGATGAGGGAGAGAAGAGGGCGGGGGAGGGGCTCCACCACCCCAGGCGCCTCTGGGCACAGGTACTTCAAGCATTTTCTCTATCTGTTCTTGCGGGCTCACAATTAGAGAATGACACGGTGGCGGTTTACCCGCAGCTACTGCGTTTAGCCGCGGGTAACCCGCCAAAAACGGGGAATGAAAATTAGCAGCCTCTGCGGGGACGGGGACAAGGCCATCACCGCCCCGTGGAGCGGTGAATGGTCTTGTCACCGTAGTGAGGCATAAAGGATCGTGCGGTCCCCGCAGCCCCCACTCGCCCACCGGCTCAATCGTTTAACCAGCTTCCTCTCTCCACCTCACCTTAGTTTGCCGGCTTTCTTTTTCGGCGACCGGAACGCTTTCAAAAGAGCCGCGCACGTGCGGCTGCTCAGTATTCAATCTTCTGCTCTGACCCAACCGGAAACAGGAAGGTGTAGCAGAGCAGAAGATTGAACTTTGAGCAGCCGCGCATGCGCTGCTCTTTGAAAGCGTGCCGGTTGCCGAAAAAGAAAACCGCAAACTAAGGAGAGCTGGAGAGCAGTAGCGTACCAAGGGGGGGAGGAGCGAAAAAGCTAATGGCGCCAAGCCTTGGAGTACCGAGGCAGACCGCTTCTCCCCCCTCCCAGCCGAACCCCCGCTGACCCTCCTATCTCTCCCCCCCCAAGTGAACCTTTCCGACCCTCCCAGCGAAAGCAGAAAACCTCCCTCCTGTAGCGTCGGCTTTCTCCTCCCTCTGCCGCATCACTGATGATGTCATCAGTGATGCGGCAGATGGAGGAAAGCCGCGAAGGAGGTTTGCTGCTCTCGCTGGGAGGGTCGGAAAGGTTCACGGGGGGGAGATAGGAGGGTCAGCGGGGGTTCGGCTGGGAGGGGGAAGAAGCGGTCTGCCTCGGTGCTCCATTACCTTCTTCGGGCAGCAGCAGCGTTTACAATTCGCTGCTGTTGCCGGCTTCAGGCCTTGTTCTCTGCCGGGTCCTGCCTACTTCCTGTTTTCATGAAGACAGGACCCGACAGAGAGGAAGGCCTGAAGCGGGCAACAGCAGTGAATTGTGAATGCTGCTGCTGCCAATGAAGTTCAGGACATCGGGGAAGGAGCAGGGAGAAATCGGCTGCTGGCTTGGGGGTGAGGGTAGGGAAAGAATCGTGGAAGTGGAGAAATTGGCACAATGGATTTGTGGGGGCTAGGGGGAGAGAGAAAGAAAGGCAGAAATAAAGAGGGGGGGCCAGGGGGAGAGAGAAATAAAGAGGGAAGCCAGGGGGAGAGAGAAAGAAAGGCAGAAATAAAGAGGGGGGCCAGGGGGAGAGAAAAAGAAAGAGGGGGGGGGCAGGAGAAGAAAGAAGAAGGATCAGAAGAAGGACCAGAGACTCATGAAATCACCAGACAAAAAGGTAGGAAAAATGATTTTATTTTCAACTTAGTGATCAAAATGTGTCCGTTTTGAGAATTTATATCTGCTGTCTATATTTTGCACTATGGCCCCCTTTTACTAAAACGCAATAGTGGTTTTTAGTGCAGGGAGCCTATGAGCGTCAAGAGCAGCGTGGGACATTCAGCGCAGCTCCCTGCGCTAAAAATCGCTATCGCAGTTTAGTAAAAAGGGAGGGGGAATATTTGTCTATTTTTGTATAGTTGTTACTGAAGTGACATTGCATAAAGTCATCTGCCTTGCCCTCTTTGAAAACCCGCGAAATATAAATGATAATTAACATTTTCTCTGTGTACAGCGTGCTTTGTGTTTTTAAAATTTTATTGTTGGTAGATCATTTTGACTTGGCCACAAAGGTAAGGGGGAGGGAGGGAGGGGAGCTGCTGAAAGACATCTAGTAATCCTTGCAGGCTTGACTGTGCAGGGAATTATTTTTGTAAAATCATGTTTTGTTATGTGACTGACATTATCTAGACTTTAATTTCTATGAATGAATAGAATGAAAATGATATAAAATTACTTGCTTGCGGGGACCGTGTGTTCCGGCTCACACAAGGAAGGAGGGGGTGAAAGGGAAAAAGTTTCTCTTCCTTGGAAATAGATTCTGAAGTGACCTCATCAAAGAAGACCAGCACCAAATGTACAAGAAATCCCTTAAACAATGTCAAAAGAGCCCAAAATAGAAAACTGCTACTGCCTTGAGACTCCATTATTGAAGGAATCAACTTGAAATCACAGAAGAGACAGGAAAAGGTTAAATGCCTCATGGAATCCTCAGGTACAAAACACAAACCAAATTGTGAATGAAATCAGAGCAGACAGTAAGAATTATAAAATTGATGTCATTATCCATCTGGAAAAAAAGGCGTACTAGAAATAATGCCTCAGCAATACAATTTTCAGAAGTTCTATTTGCTCATGGTAAGGGAGAAGAGAGACTGCTAGTGATGGTGGGGGGACTGATAGAAGATATGAAAGAAGGGTGGTAGAAAGGAACAGATGGTAAAGGAGGGAGGGAAAGGAAGGGAAAGGGTGGTGGAAAGGAATAGAACAGACATTGAAAGAGGGTAGAGAGGAACAGACCCTGAAAGGAAATGTGGAAGGCAGAGTGGGGAGAAGACGCTGGAAGGGAAGAAGACAGATGCCAGACTATGGGGGAGCGGAGGGAAGAAGATGGGTGCTAGACGGGGACGGTGACGGGGCGGTGAATGGGATGGCAGTGGCGGTGACGGGGCAGTGAAAGGGATGGCGGTGATGGTGACGGGGCGGTGAAGAGAACGGCGGTGACGGGGCGGTGCAGAGGATGGTGGGCCGGGGACGGTGCAGTGACGGTGACAGATTTTTTCCCTGTGTCATTCTCTACTCACAATCTATTTAATGTACCTGGGGCACTGGGGGATTAAGTGACTTGCCCAGGGTCACAAGGGATTTGAACCCACAACTTCAGGGTGCTGAGGCGGTAGCTCTAACCACTGCGCCACACTCTCCTCTGATACAATATCAGAAGTGAGCCAAGTATAGGACAATGAAGTCGTTGTGACATCACTGATGAGGTTGGCTCTTATTGGTGGAATGAGGCATTATGACATCAGGGAAAGAGGTTGGGACTCATATACCGCCTTTTCATACTTTTACAACCACACTTAAAGCAGTTTAGATACAGGTAGTTCAAGCATTTTCCCTGTCTATCCCAGTCTATCTAATGTACCTGGGGCAGTGGAAGATTAAGTGACTTGCACAGGGTTACAAGGAACAGCACAGGGTTTGAACCCACAGCCTCAGGGAGCTGAGGCTGTAGCTCTAACGACTATACCACACTCTCCTCAAATATAATATCAGAAATAAGCCATTTAGAACAATGATACCATTGTGACATCACTGATGAGGTTGGCTTTTATTGGTGGAATGAGGCATTATGACATCAGGGAAAGGGATTTGCATACTGCCCTTTTATAGTTTTATAACCACACAAAGCGGTTTACATACAGGTACTTCAAGCTTTTTCCCTGTCTGTCCTGGTGGGCTCACACTCTATCTAATGTACCTGGGGCAATGGGGGATTAAGTGACTTGCCCAGGGTCACAAGCAGCAGCGTGGGTTTGAACCCACAACCTCAGGGTGCTGAGGCTGTAGCTTTAACCACTGCGCCACTCTAGAAATCAAAATGTAGCAAAAGTGAGCTGAGTATAGAACAATCCATCCATTGTGACATCACTGAAGAGGTTGGCTCTTAGGCATTGGTGGAATGAGGCATTATGACATCACAATCTCAGCTCTGGTTAACAGAGGCTCAAACTGTTCACACTATTCATTCATTCAATTTTCTATACCGTTCTCCCAAGGGAGCTCAGAACAATGTACATGAATTCATTCAGGTACTCAAGACATTTTTCTTTGTCTGTCCCAGTGGGCTCATAATCTATGTCAGTGGTTCCCAACCCTGTCCTGGAGGAACACCAGGCCAATTGGGTTTTCAGGCTAGCCCTAATGAATATGCATGAAGCAAAATTGCATGCCTATCACTTCCATCATATGCAAATCTCTCTCATGCATATTCATTAGGGCTAGCCTGAAAACCCGATTGGCCTGGTGTTCCTCCAGGACAGGGTTGGGAATCACTGATCTATGTAATGTACCTGGAGCAATGGGGGGATTAAGTGACTTGCCTAGGGTCACAAGGCGCAGCGTGGATTTGAACCCACAACTCAGGGTGCTGAGGCTGTAGGTTTAACCACCACGCCACACTCTCCCCCTATATAAGCAACTTTTAATAAGACATCACAACAGTAAGTGTTTTCACTTATCTTTCGTGTGCAGAGTCACTAGCCTGCCCCGACGGGACCCGTTTCGCCATACAAAGGCTTTGTCAAGGGTTCCAAGGGAGCTATTCTGAAGCAGCCTGTTTAGAGTGCTGCCGGCCGGCGGGGAGGGAAGGATGGAGGGTCAGCAGGGGTTCAACTGCGCGGTGGGAGAGGGAGGCAGCGGCAGGAAGGCCATGTTGAAGAGTTGCTGGTGAATCCCAGGACGAGGTCTTATTTTCAGGGTTCATAGACAAAACCGCCGAAGACAAAGGCGCGCACCGACAACTGAGCGCAAGATGGAAGCGCGCGCCGAAGAAAAAGAGTATTTTTAAAGGCTCCGACGGGGTTTTTTGTTGGGGAACCCCCCCCCCCACTTTACTTAATACAGATCGCAGCGGCGTTGTGGGGGTTTGGGGGGTTGTAACCCCCCTCATTATATTGGAAACTTAACTGTTTCCCTGTTTTTTAGGGAAAAAGCGAAGTTTTCAGTAAAATGTGGGGGGTTACAACCCCCCAAACCCCCCACAATGCCCCCACAACGCAGCGCAATCTGTATAAAGTAAAGTGTGGGGGGGTTCCCCCCAACACCCCCTTTAAAACAGTCATTTTCTTCAGCGCGCGGCTCCGCGTTGCGCTCAGTTGTCTGCGCGCGCCTTTGTCCCGGCGCGCTCTTGACCTGACACCATTTACGGGGTAGGTCTTATTTTGGGGGAAACACAGTATCTGTACTCTCCTAGTTTTGACAAAAAACAGGCCTCAATTTTCTTTGTGCAACTGTAGTATGTAAAAAAGTTGCAATGCAAACAAAAACTTATCCGAGCTCAAAGAACATCCGTAACTGCCCGACAGAGCTCCGTTTCGCGCTCTTCCTCAGGAGCAGAAACTCTTTGATCCACTACGTGACCGATGAAAGTCCAAAAAAATGTTCAGAAAATACTGTTCAAAAAAACAAGAGGCGAGTCCAACTGAAACTTTCTTCCTCTTTTGCCTGTAAGCCGGTAATAAATATGACACACAGGTATTCAGTCCTAAATAGAGAATGACATGGTGACAAAATTCATCACCGTCTCCGTCCCCGCGGATAACCGCGGGAAATAATCCCATGTCATTTTCTAGTGTCTATTTCAATCTCAATCCTTCTACCCCAGCATTCTTCAAAGCAAAGCTTGCGGGTCAGTGGTTGTGGCCATTCATATTCTGATTCTTATTGGAGCCAAGGATAATGAAGCCATTGTGACATCACTGATGTGATTGGCTCTTAGGCACTGGTGGAATGAGGCATTATGACATCACAATATCTGCTCTGGATACCAGAGACTGTCATTCTGTAGTGTCTGTTTCAACCTCAGTCCTTCTACACCAGCATTCTTCAAAGCAAAGCTTGCGGGTCAGTGGTTGTGGCCATTCATACTCTGATTCTTATGTGAGCCAAGGATAATGAAGCCATTGTGACATCACTGATGTGATTGGCTCTTAGGCAGTGGTGGAATGAGGCATTATGACATCACAATATCTGCTCTGGATACCAGAGACTGTCATTCTGTAGTGTCTATTTCAATCTTAGTCCTTCTACAACAGCATTCTTCAAAGCAAAGCTCGAGGGTCAGTGGTTGTGGCCATTCATACTCTGATTCTTCCCTCTCTCCTTAAAGAATGACATGAAGATGGTTTCCCGCGGTTATCCGTGGGGACGGGAACGGTGATGAATTTTGTCACCGTGTCATTCTCTAGTCCTAAACAATACACACCTTCAGAGTCCCGATGACCTTTCATGCTTCTTTGCTGTTTACTGGGTATTTATTCCCCGTGTTTCTCTTTCTGAGACCTTTTGTACTTTCAGAACGCAAATCTTTTTTGGGGCTCGCTTGTTCAACCACCTCTTTGGAAAGCTACACCGGCTCTCGCCTGATTTATAAAACTTGTCGCAACTCGCTTAATTTGTTTTATTGTGAAGCCAATAGGTAGGGGCTGAATCACTTCATCCGTCTGATATTTCAATAGGCACGGTGAGAAATGCTAATTCATTCTCATCTACTTCCTCAACTAAAGAAATTGCATTTTCAGGTCTTGTAAGAATTTATTTCCAGAAAAAAATAATAATAATAATGCCCTCATCTTCTTCAACATGAAAATTGCCAAGCCAGGTGTTTTGTTTTCTGAAGGAAATGGGCCAGTCACAGCCACCCACCTCCGATAAGAAATTGGTCTGGACGGGCAGACTGGATGGGCCGTGTGGTCTTTATCTCTTGCCATTTCCCCAGCTTCTGTTTTCTGTTGCTTCAGGCTGAAACATTTGTCAAGTGTGGATCACATAGATTTATTGATGATGCAAACAGTTCCTAACCGCTTTCCTTGTTTTTCTCGTGTTCTTGTCTCTCTAAAGGCATCCTGTAGAAAGAGAAATACAATCAAGAAAGAATCATACGAAAACCTTTTCATCTGGTGTCGAGCCTCGGCTGACAGCATACTCTTTTAACCAGTCTTTCAAATTCTGAAAGTTTTATCCTTGCAGCAAAATGCAGAAATATAGAATAATAGCAGGAGAGGGGGGGGGGTTAAGGGAGAGGAGATATGGCATTTTGTGAGGGGGGAGAGGGTTCGCTGACAATTTGGCGCAAGAAAGAAGCGCGTCACGGAAAAACTTAATTTTAAAGAGCTCCGAAGTGGGGTGTGAGTGGGGACCACCCCCCCCACACACACACACTTTACAACTTTTTTTTGGGGGGTTGGGGGGTTGGAACCCTGCATTATAGAGAAAACGGAACTTTTTCTGATTTTGGGGGGAAAAAGTTCCGTTTTCTCTGTGATGTGGGGGGGTTGCACCCCCCCCCCAACGGCAGCGCGAACATGATGCAGTAAAGTGGGGGGTTCCTCCCACACCCTCCGTCGGAGCTCTTTAAAACAAAGTTTTCCCGCGGCGCGCTTCTTTCTTGCACCAAATTGTCAGCGCTGGCTTGTCGGCACGATTATTCCGTCACCGGGTTTCCAGAGGCCTGCGGGAGGGTTGGGAGGGTTTTGGGTTTGTTTTTTGTAAGGTTATGAGGGTGTCACAGTCTGATATTCATCGTCAGCACCCACATAGCAAAGCAAACAGGATTAGGACAGCTTTTGAGCTGTCTTAAACCCGGCCTCTTCTCTGGGCGGGTGCTGAAACTGAGGTACATCGACCAATCCGCGCATGGACACGTGCGCGCACGAGAATTGCGGCCTGTTGGATTTGTCGGTGTACCATCTGGAAGGCCCTGATTTGCTCAGACTCCGCAGGCCCCTCCCAAGGGACAGGGCCTCAGATGTCTGAGCAAATCAGGGCCTTCTAGATATCCACTAAAAGGTTTCCCATAAACATGATTAAAGCCTAACCCTAACACTAGATAGGAAGTGACTGTTTTGAGTGTAGTGGGGGGTCCCCCTCCCCCTCAAAAAAGAGGGTTACTTTGTAACCCTCAAAAAGACAAAATAGTATCCTAATTGTCGGGTCACCTCCCATTCAGTGCGTGCATTTGTCTGGGCGCACAAATGTCAGTGCGAAATTGTCCTACGCGCATTTGATGGGTCACCGACGCTGAATACGAGGTTAAATCAAAAACTAAAGGCAAAATACATTTAACGTCTTTAATAGAAGTAACTGTGAGTAATTGAACATATCACTTTTCCACATAGTGTCCAAAGCACATTAACGGGTGCTAGAGCAGATGTCTGTCTGTCTGTTTTGTTTTCTTTGTCTCTTTCTCCTTGGACACTGTCTGTCTGTCTGTCATTCGTTCTGTCTGTGGCTCTCCCTGGCCCCGTTTGTCTGTCTGTCTCTCTCCCTGGCCCCCTTTGTCTGTCTGCCTTTCTCCGTGATCCCCTTCTGTCTCCCCCCCAAAGACAACACATTTGTTGTATCGTTCAAGTAGCTTCTACATTCCTGCAGAGAAGAAGGTTTTCGGCTGGAGGGCGCACTAAATAAAAGAGTTAAATTGGGATTGTGCGACTCTTTTTCTAAGAGTGCTGCCAGACAGACATCCTTGACCCTGGTTCTTTTTTTTTTTACCATTCGTACGTTAGACGTTCCAGTTTGTAAAACGGCCGTTCACGCTGGACACCTTCACCACACAGTGACCCATTTCAAGCGTTTTCAAACAGAAAATCCTGATGTATTTTCTGTCGGAAAATACATGCGAGATGGACATCTGTTTTGGAGGTTATGAGCTGGACGTCTCTTATTCTGACCAGGACGTCCTTTGGAAATGTCTTCCAAATAAGAGACCATCAGTTCCATCCCACCTACAGAACAATAACATTTAAGTAATGCAGATATAAAAATTTTAAGAATTCTAAAAATATTTGCAAAGCAGCCATGTCTTCGCTTAAGTGCCAAAATTTCCCGCACTCTGAAACAATTCTAATATTAAAGGGTAAGGCGTTCCAAAGCGCCAAGCCTTTTTCCCCCAAAACAGAGGCATTGAAAGCTCTTCTCGATCTACAAGACACCTTTGTAGGAATTTCCAATTTAGCATCACAATTAAATCTTGAGGCTCTTTTAAGCTGAGACATTATTACAAAATATTGTAGATAGCCCAGATCCAAACCGTGCAGCATCTTGAACACCGACGTCAGCAATTGAAACTCAACCTTTGCCTTGCAAGGAAGTCAACGAAGCGTCATTAAAAAAGAAAGGCATGATCACACCTGGTTCCTCCTACTATCAATTATATGTCCAGGGTGTGCAAGGCAGGGGCCTATTCTGTAAGCATAACTGCGTGCACGGTATGTGTGCTTAACATTTAAGTATGAACACCTACGCCATCCATAGAGCCAATATATATGGGGCAGGGACCTATATACCTTTCAATATTCTGTAAGTTGCATGCATAAGTGGGAGCTCCATTCTTGCCTCACACATACTTCCCCCCCATCCCCCCCACCCCAATGTATGCCCCCCCCTTGCAAATAAACTCAGGGCAATTTGACAACTAGGCACCTGAGGTTAGATGCCCCTTTCACACGTACTTTCACACGTAAGTGCCCCACACATAATTCTATGAAGGCACATGTAAGTGCTACTGTAGCACACAGGTGTGAACGTACATCTGTACAGAGTGGAGGAGTGGCCTAGTGGTTAGAAGCCATCAGAAGCAGCTCTCGTACGGAAAAATTGCCTGATACAAGTGTTAGCTAAGGCCACAAGCTTCTTCGTTGGCTTCAGCTTTTTTAACCACATCGCCTTTTTTCTATTTTGCAAACAGTATTTCCAAACTTCATTTTTCTATTTTGCAAACAGTATTTCAAACTTGTATCTTATGCACGTTTCTTCAATTGCCGTTTGCTGTTAAGTTGTTAGTTTGTTGCCAAACCCAATGCCAACATGCATATTTCGCTGTCTGCCAAATTACAAGAGGAACCAAGCTTATTTTAAACATCTAACCCATATATAAGCTTGCATAGAAAAAATGTTGGCCTAAATCAGATGATCATCAATCAATATTTAACCTATATATAATGTCATTATAACTTATTTGATATAAATTATTTTCACCATTATCCTAAACAATGTCTACGCTGTGTATATATAGTCATTTCTTCCTTTTTTTAAAAAAAAAATATGTAACCTACTCAAGTATTTGTTTTTTTGTTTGTGTTTTTTTCCAATTCTTTATTCATTTTCATATCTCATAACAAGTATACAATAATCATTCAATATTCATACAATTCACTTGTATAATTCATATAATATTAAATCTTATATTATCCCCCCTCCCCCCTTCCCTTCCAAACATATCAACATTTTATCTGAATCTCACACATTATACCCTCCCAATCCCATATCATATTATTCTTCTATTAAAAAAAAGTGTCTAATCATTTTTTGTTTTTGTTTTGATAATTATTCTTATTTTCCAAAGAGGAAGGGCATATTATAACTTAGATATCAGATCTTAGGACCTCATATGATCTATACCAGTGGTCCCCAGTCCTGTCCTGGAGGACCACCAGGCCAATTGGGCTTTCAGGCTAGCCCTAATGAATATGCATGAGAGCGATTTGCATATAATGGAAGTTACAGGCATGCAAATCTGCTCCATGCATATTCATTAGGGCTATCCTGAATACCCAATTGGTGTTTCATAATCATCTCTGCCCTCCTATCAATTCTACCTCCTACCAATTCTTATGTGTATCTTGTGAATGTAATGCCTAAATTTTCAATTTTATATGCCAAAAAGTTAAGTCAAAAAAGCCAAAGAGGAAATCCTTCAAATGTACTATAAAATATTACAATAACTAATAATAATAATAATAACTTTATTTTTCTATACCGCCATAGTCAGACGACTTCTAGGTGGTTCACATCAAAAGAAGGCTGGACATTCAGCGAATTACAAATGCATGAGGGGAATGTTACAGAAGAAAAAGGACTTGCCACGTCAACGTTGGTCAACGTTGATGTCACAATAGAAATTCCCGATGCCTATTATTTCAGGCGTTTCAATCCCAGCTGGATCTTCCTCGGGGGATTTGAAAAAAAAAATAACAACACACGCTGCCTTCCCAAAAGATTGAAGAATTCACTTCTCAGGTTTGAAGGACCAATCTCTAAAGCGCCCTAACTGCCTGACAAATTGAACAATTAAAAGCCAAATGTATTCCACATGTTCAGCGTAACAGGTTCACATATTTTTAAAATACTAAGTCTAGCACCTACTTGATTTTCACCATAGTGGCTTCCTCGCATATGCTTGGCAGTATGGCGCTCTAACGTTTAAACTCCCAGCCACTCCCTTATATCTGAACTTCACTGAGCTTGCGGCCTTAGCAAACATTTGTATCGGTCAATTTTCCCGTACGAGAGCCGCTTCTGATGGCTTCTAATTGGGATAATCGAACCGAGGTTTGCGGGTTTTTGATACAATGAACGAGAGTGCAAATATTTAAGCTGTAAGGAAAAGCCATGTCATAGGGGAAAACACCCTCCAGGGATTCAAGACAAAATTAGACAAGTTCCTGCTGAACCAAATGTACGCAGGTAGGGCTAGTCTCAGGGTGCTGGTCTTTGATCAGAGGGCCACCGTGTGAGCAGACTGCAGGGCAAGATGAACCACTGGTCTGACCCAGCAGCGGCAATTCTTATGTAAAAATTTATATACCCGAATAAAACTATGCGGTTAACATATTGGTTACACATATGGTTGCTGATTCTGGGCAGCCAGAATCCATTCAAGTCTTATACCCTTAATGGCGAGATCCTAGCAAAAACGGTAGCAGAACGAGACTTGGGGGTAATCGTCAGTGAGGACATGAAGTCTGCCAATCAAGTGGAGCAGGCTTCGTCCAAGGCAAGACAAATCATGGGCTGCATACGAAGGGGTTTCGTCAGTCGTAAGGCGGAAGTCATTATGCCATTGTATAGATCCATGGTGAGGCCCCACCTGGAATACTGTGTGCAATTCTGGAGGCCGCATTATCGCAAGGATGTGCTGAGACTGGAGTCGGTGCAAAGAATGGCCCCCCGGATGGTCTCGGGACTCAAGGATCTACCATACGAAAAACGGCTTGACAAATTACAGCTATACTCGCTCGAGGAGCGCAGAGAGAGGGGGGACATGATCGAGACGTTCAAGTATCTCACGGGCCGCATCGAGGCGGAGGAAGATATCTTCTTTTTCAAGGGTCCCACGACAACAAGAGGGCATCCGTTGAAAATCAGGGGCGGGAAACTACGAGGTGACACCAGGAAATTCTTTTTCACTGAAAGAGTGGTTGATCGCTGGAATAGTCTTCCACTACAGGTGATTGAGGCCAGCAGCGTGCCTGATTTTAAGGCCAAATGGGATCGGCACATGGGATCTATTCACAGGGCAAAGGTAGGGGAGGGACATTAGGGTGGGCAGACTAGATGGGCCGTGGGCCCTTATCTGCCGTCTATTTCTATGTTTCTATGTTTCTATGATCGCCCTTTAGTCGTAAGGATATCAAAAAACAATAGATAAACATCATATCAATAAAACGTTCAGCAAAAACACTATAAAAGTTAAAACCCAGGTATTTCTTGTCACTATATATTATGACTGGCGGTTTTTGATTCTTGACTATACTTTTTTGTTTATAGGCATGTGCAAAGCACATAAGAAAAGAGCGTGGGAAAGGCTGGGCTGCCACGTATGCAAGTAACACATAGAATGCTGTAGCTATCTTGAGGATCATTTTATATTTGCTAATCCAAAATGCTTGTTGCGCAGTTCTGTTCTATTTGGTTTTCCATCTGTCAAAGGATGCTTATCTAAAAGATACTTTCAACGATTATTGTCATTCCAAGCTGCCAGCTGGGATATTAACTTTCGTAGTTTAACGGCCAATTCCATTTCTTATTTAAATTTTAGGAGAATACCGCCAACTCCCGTCTCCGTTTCTTCAACCTTGCTGTGCCGCCTGGCTTACTATGTCAAGCTCCGTCTATTGCAGTATTCAAAGCCAGACTTATTTGAAGCTGCGTTTAAACATTGACCCAAGTGTTCCCTCTAAGCTGAGCAGGTGTCCTCCAGCTGCATTGCTACCACTAGGGGGTGGAATATTTTCAGTCGCTAAGGACAGGTATGTTCCCTGGAGTCCTGCAGAACTTGCATGTCCCTCACAATTGAAAAATGTGACAGTAAAACAGCACCCTCTATTGGTGAGACTGTGGGTGGAGGACTCCTGCTCAGCTTAGAGGGAACAGTGCCGGCGGCGGCGGCGGGAACCAACGTATCTGTCTGTCATTCCCTTAATAGTCCCCTGCCACCTTTAGCTCTCTCTGTGTGTCTGTCATAATTAGATTGTAAGCTCTTCTGAGCAGGGACCATCTCTTGCCTGTATAATGAAGTGCTGTGTGCACCTGGTCGCGCTATAGAAATAATAAATTGTTGTTGCATATTTGTAAAATTTTTGGAAGATTGATTATTGTACTTCACTGTGTTATTCAGTCCTCTTTATCTGTTAACCGGTGACCCGTCAAACGCGCGCCATACATTGGTGCTCCAACAATCCCGCAACGACATATGCGCGCAGGACTAATGCGTGCTGCCACTTCTGCTGGTTTCAGGCTTTCAGGTTTGCACTCTGAAGGGGGAGGGAACTCCCCCACTACACTTAGATGTCCTGGCATTCCCGTTGGGGTGGGGGGAGGAATCCCCCATACAGAAAACTCCCATTCTCCTTTCTTCTGGAGTTTTCACGGAGTTTTCAGTGTAGTGGGGGGGTCCCCCCCCCAAACCTCCCCCCCATGGGAGCACCAGAACTTCTAAGTGTACTGAGGGGTTTCTCCCCCCAACAACCCCCCCTTCAGAGTGCAAACCTTCAGAGAGGCACCCAAAGTGGGGGCAGGGCAGTGACACCCCTTCCATGCCCTCTTCTCCGCCCCCCTGCTTCGTGCGTGCCCCCTTTCCCCCGTACCTTTTTAACTTTCCTGGGGTGAGCAGCATCGCCACCAATTTTCTGCCTACATCGGCGTCAGCTCTCCCTCCGATGTCACTTCCTAGGCATGGGACCCAGGAGTGATGTCAGAAGGAGAGCCAGTGCTGATGGGAGAAGCAGGTTGGAGCTGCTGATTGCACCAACGAAGAACTAGAGGTATGGTGGGAAGGAAGTAAAGGTGTGCACGTGGTGGGGGAGGAGTGGGAAGGAGCAGGAGGGCGGAGAGGAGGACAGGTACTGGCACCTCTACCAAGCTGGCGCCCGGGGAGGACCACCTCCGCTTACTACGCCATTGTCTGTAAAGCTCAAGTATGTGCAAGTGCCTATGTGTTAGGTGTGCTGATACTGGGTTAAGAACATAAGAATAGCCTTAATGGGTCAGACCAATGGTCCATCAAGCCCAGTAGCCCGTTCTAACGGTGGCCAATCCAAGGTGTAGCAATATTCCATTCAGAACCCTAAAGAATAGCAAGATTCTGGAATCCCAAAGAGTAGCAACATTCCATTCCACCAATCCAGGGCAAGCAGTGGCTTCCTCTATGACTTTCTCAATAACAGACTATGGACTTTTCCTCCAGGAACTTGTCCAAACCTTTCTTAAAAGCAGCTACGCTATCCGCTCTTACATTCATATTCTATTATGCATCCTAATCATCTCAATTCCATTATAACATGGGCTCCTATTCCGCGGTCTTGGGGCTCTTAGAGGTGCCCCGTCTTAGAATTATCTTCTTATAGTGTACGCTTGCCTCCTACAAAATTGTGGGAAAGTTGCGAGGAGATACATGATGAGTGCCGAGAATGAAAAAACATCTTGTCCTCCTTGGAGTATAACGTTATAATCTTATTCAATTATGACAATGCAAAATCTTTGTTGAAAAGGGAACGAGCTAATTTTGCTGATGCTAATGACTATTTAGCTCACAGTGAACCTATTTAAGAGACTAATTATATTGCTTTTCCTATTCTTTGTCTACATATTGGATAACACCTATTGTATAATAATATCAACTGGAAGATTTAATTGAAGTTTCAGCAGCTGTTGGGATTGTTTAATGGTTGTTTAATGAAATTTATTGCAAGTCTGATGCCTTATTCTGCTGCTAATTAAGTGATATATATATATATTTTTTTTTTTTTTGCTTCTTTCTAGCATCTAAATAGTGATCCAAAAATGTTAATCTTAACATTTTTGTCACAAATGAGTGTAGTAACAAAAGAAAGTTGCTTCAAAATTTCCAATTGCAATATCTCCATTTACAAACTACGTTAAAGAATCATTGACCAGTAGATGTTTAACTTTATATGAAGGCATAATAGATTGTATTATGCTGTGAAAAGTTTATTTTGTAAAATATTAAGGTTATAGGGATGGGTGGGTGGGTGGGATCCAAGGTGTTGGAAGTGTAGTCACCTCATAGAAACATAGAAACATAGAAATTGATGGCAGAAAAGGGCCATAGCCCATTGAGTCTGCCCATACCAATGACCCACTCCCTGACTTTTACTCCCCTATAGATCCCACTTGAATATCCCATTTTCTCTTAAAATCTGACACGCTGTTGGCCTCAATCACTTGGTGAGGCAGCTCGTTCCAATGATCGACCACCCTTTCGGTGAAGAAGTACTTCCTAGTATCACCATGAAATTTCCCTCCCCTGACTTTCAGCGAGTGTCCTCTGGTTACCGAGGGCCCTGCAAGACTGAAGATATCATCTTTCACCTCTATACGCCCCGTGATATATTTAAAGGTCTCAATCATGTCCCCCCCCTCTCTCTTCGCTCCTCCAGTGAGTACTTCCGCAGTTTTTTTTAACCTTTCTTCATACGTGAGATCCCTGAGCCCCAAGACCATCCTGGTAGCCATTCGCTGAACCGACTCAATTCTCAACACATCTTTCTGGTAATGTGGTCTCCAGAATTGAACACAATACTCGAGATGAGGTCTCACCATGGATCTGTACAGTGGCACTATGACTTCAGGTTTTCTGCTGACAAAACCCCTACGGATGCAGCCCATCATTTGTCTTGCCTTGGACGAAGCCTTCTCCACATGATTGGCAGCCTTCATATCATCGCTAATGATCACTCCTAAATCACGTTCCACCGTGGTCCTGGACAAGGTTTCACCATTTAGTGTGTAAGTTCTGTGTGGATTTTTTTTGCCTAGGTGCATTACTTTACATTTTTTAGCATTGAAGCCTAACTGCCAAGTTGATGACCACTGTTCCAGCTGCTGTAGGTCCTGCGTCATAAAGTCAGGCACACTGCTTTTGCCTACTATGTTGCATTCTTTAAGATGGGATTTTGAGCATTATGATGATGATAAAGATGATGATGAAATGAAGGGGGGGTTGGGGGTTCCCTTGAATGCCTCACCCTCTTTCCAGATATCTATTTGCAGAGTCTTTAGAACAGCTCGAGTCCTCTGGTGAAATCCTTTCTATTGATTCAATGAAGATAAATCTTGTTCTGGCTTGAGCCTGCGGTATCTTTAAACACCAAGGTCTGTGTCCTACTAGCACCAGCCACGTTTGAAGGAACTGATACGATCAGACTGAATGAAGATGCTAGAGATATATGATTCAGTTGCTGGAAGAACTTCATGAAGTCCCTACAGAGGTGATATTAGTGACCATGGATGTCACTTCTTTAGACACAAATATCCATACCATACCAACTCTTGTATCCCGCAAATGTCAGCTAGGAATCATTGCGGCTTACATAATTTTAGCAATGCTACAGAGACATAGGCCAGGATTCACTAACCTGTCCGATCGGGCCCGATCCGGGCAGGTCCGACGAATTCTTCAAACTCTAATAAGCAGATGACGGCGATTGGAGGAACGCCCCCATCTACAGGCACAGATCGCTCAACAGCGATCCCCGCGCATGCCCAGACCATCTGTAGATGAGGTGAGTTCGAGAAGGAGTGATTCCGTGCTGTGTCCGGCTCTGAAACTGTGCTGGGAGTAATGAAAGCCATCTACCTTATCGAGGAAATCTGATAGGTGTGTGTAGATGCAGAATTCCAGCAGTCTTGGGGCTTCAAGCTGATGTTTGGGATCTTAGTACTTTCATCCACCATTCCCCCAAGCAATGGATAACCTTTTCTCAAGTGCAATCAGAATTTCCCCTGCCTCCCTCGCAATTTTTTGCCTGGCTTCAATTGAGGTCAGCAATTCATAATAGTGCCATTCCAATATCTACCCTGCAAATAGTATCAGACATTTACCAATTGCAAATTCAACTTATGTTCACTGGTCATGTGGCTTCTAACCTTTTATAAATATTTCAAAGATGTCCTCTATCCGAACTTAATTGGATTCCGGAACCAGTGGTCTTCAGACATTGGTGTGGACATCTCTGATGACTCATGGTCTCTTCTATGCCGTAATATGTTTAAATATTCCAGATCAGCTTCAACATTTCAATCCCTGTTTTTTTCTATTTCACAGAACTCTCTGGACGCCTTTAAAATCCTTATACATAGATAAAGCCATATCCACCTCTTGATGGTCTTGTTCCCTTGCCTCTGGCAGACTATGACACATGCTTTTTGATGGCCCCTTTTCTTACAAATACTGGACAAAAGTTTGGAGTGCTATTGGTAAAATTTTCCATCTTTCTATGCCTTTATCGTACAAGATTATTACCTTGAAAAGTGTATGTTTCTCTGATTGCCTCTCTGATGATGATTGGAAAGTACTTGATACTCTATTGGCAATTGCCTTAAAAGTTGTTTGTGCCTCATGGAAAGATCTAAAACAGTTATCTTATGACAAATGAATCTTCTTTGTTTAACCTATAGATATGAAGCTTATATTGCAAAAAAAAAAAAATAAATAAAAAATCAGATTCTATGCATATTTTCTCTCGTAAATGGTCATTAAAAGAGTTTCTTGTTTTGTTGCACACTGCAAACTAGTTAGCTATTCTTTTTCTGTTCATATGTTGGCTATATTGTATTTATCTTGCCTACCCTTTTCTTTTTTTTTCTCATTGCTTACTTTTCTGAATCTGGTATTGTTGTTATATTTGCTGTGATTTGTCACTTTAAAATGCAAATAACATAAGACTTAAAAGGAAGAATTCCAGCAGCTTAGCTGGTCATGGAATCCCAGCTATTGGTCTGTAGTTTTCCATTTTGATAGGGGTCAAGCCCTGCCGCTTTGAGGATGGGTGTTAGAGAGATGGCAGTGCTGAGGGATAGATCCCTTTCGCCAGGCATACGTTGGTTAGATCAGTCGGCCAGTGTATCAGTTCAGTGGGTGCCTGGTCTATTAGGGTTGCTGGATATAGGTAAAGACAAGTCTCTTTAGTATGTTAGAAATTTCAGCTGGCTTAACTTTGGTGCATTCCGACCAGTTTCTGTCTGTAGGTATTCCTGTTATGTCCTTGATTGGTCTTATATTTGGTGCTACACAGTCCTCTAGGGCAGGGGTGTCAAAGTCCCTCCTCGAGGGCCGCAATCCAGTCGGGTTTTCAGGATTCCCCCAATGAATATGCATGCGATCTATTAGCATACATTGAAAGCAGGGCACGCAAATAGATCTCATGCATATTCATTGGGGAAATCTTCAAAACCCGATTGGATTTCGGCCCTCATGGAGGGACTTTGACACCCCTGCTCTAGGGTATGAGAGAAAGTTTCTCGTATATATTTTATTTTGTCCTGGAAGTAGCTGGCAAGATCATCTTCACCTGGGCATTGAATGGTTGAGTCTGTGATGAGATGTTCGGTGGATATCAGTGTTGTGAAGATCTTGAAAAGGCTCTTGGCAAAATTTCTGATTGGCTTATCAGCGTGTCATAGTAAGTCATGTTTGCCTCAGCCACTGCTAGCTTGTATTGCTGCATTGCCTTTTTCCAGTTGATGTAGTGTTCTTTGTTCTTGTTCTTCTCCCATTTCCGTTTTAGTTGGCCTACTTGTATCCTCTGTGAATGTAGTTCCTTTGTGTTCCAAAGATTATTTTTCTCTTTGACCCTTGTGTGTTTAATAGGTGCTAGCTTATTGATGGTTGAGGTAGAGAGGTGCTGCCAGGAGGTAATGACCTTACCAATGTCTCCATCTGCTGGATCCAGATGAGTCATAACTTTTTCCCAGTATTCTGCTGCTGGGATCTTGCCTCAGGATTCCTGAAGTGGCATTAGTTTGTGTTTTGCATGCCTTGCCTGGGGTAATATCAGGGTGAATGTGAGCAGTTAATGGTTTTACCAGATGGTGGGTTCCCAGGTGATGTTGATAGAGTGACTATTACATCTAGGCTATGTCCTTCCTTGTTGGTTGGTTCTGAGGGGGAGGGGGGTTGAAGCTTAGATGGGACAGAGTGTCCTTAAAGGCTCTTACCTTGGGGGCCAGAGTTGTCTTCCAGATGTAGGTTTATATCTCCCAGCAGTATCAGTTTGGTGAAGATCATGGCATGGTATGTAATCAGGTTGAGGAATTTGTCCTCTGCTGTACTCCACTTGCTGGGTTGACTGTAGCATAAAACTATGCCTGTAGCTTGTCTCCCCATAGGACTGCCTAGGCAGCAAACCTGGATCAGTGCCGCTGTCAATCAGCTAGAGGGTCAGTGGTGATTTGTATAGTAGGATAAGCCCCCCTCTCCTTGCTGTTCTGGGAGCATGTATTAGTTTGTAGCCCGGTGGGCAAAGGTTGTTCAAGATGGGAGAGTTTTTGTCGTGAATCCAAGATTCAGTTATGCCGACTATGCCGGTGGCATGTCTAGTGATCAGGTCTCTTAGTGTCAAAGTTTTGTTGCAGACTGATTCATTGTGCGTTGAAGTACAGAAATGTGATTGATGAGTGTTTCAGTTCTGGTGTAGATTCCTTGGTGCATGTGATTTGTCTCAGGTTCCTCCTCCCAGGTCTGTGTTTGCTGACCTGTGGGGAATGGGCTCTTGATAAGATAGTTGCCCGTAATTACAATGGGTGTGTTGTGTGGGGAGCTCTCTTCTGCTGATGTTGTGCCTTAGGTAGATGGTTGCCTTGAGTGGTTTGAACTGTGTTGTGTGGGGTGATTATTTTGTCTGATTTAGATGTAGAGATCTTCCAATTGTACCCCATAGTCTCGATGCAGCGCATAACATTGACGAGTGAGTAGGGTTGTGGTGTAGAGTCACCCTCATATTTTATCATCATCAGGATTGTGTTTGACCATGCTAGGATTAGGCCTAGTGTGATTATATGAGGAGTGTTTGGCAGCCTCATTTGCTTCTCTCATACTAGGTCTGGTCTAGGTTTGTGTTCGGGGGTGTGGATTTGGTTGGGCTGGGCTTCCTGGCAGGGTGCTATTGAGAGAGGCTGTCTGTGAGGACCAGGGGTCCAAGTGTTATCGCTCCAGGGAGAAGCTCTGCTCACAGATACGGTGGGGGTCTCCACTGATGTGGTCGTCTTGCATGAGCTTCTGGCCTGCGGGTCAGGATGCTCAGCCTGTATGTTGTAACATTTCCGCTCCCAGAGACGATCATGTCAGAGTAAAACCCAATACTAAATCCTTTGACCGGGACCAGAGACTGACTGAGAATGATCAGGCAGGAGATCCTGAAAGCAGAGCTGCCTATCCTGAGCCATCTGAGCCTGAGCAAGAGCTAGAATACAGATTAGCTCCACATCCTAGTAAAAAACTCAGCTCCCTTAGGAGATTTAATCAGGCTCCCAGTTGCATTCTGCCCAGCAACCTGAGGGGGAGCCAAAGAGCACGAAAGCTAGGAACACAGACACCTAGAACAGGGAGGGGCACAAACACTCTTAAACAGCTCTCCAAGTCAGTAAGGGAGGCTGCGCATGAGGACCTGGCAGAGAAGGTTCTCCGGGCCAGGCAAAGGCCAGACCTCGCACGGGAGCCTATAGAGTGGGAGGATTCCATAGCTCAAGAGCCAGCAGAGCAGCTGGGTGCTCCAGAAAGCATGGACACAGCTGAAGAGAATGTGCCTGAAGCTGAAAACGTGGAAGACATGGATGTGAGTTTGGCAGTCACTCACTAAAGACTGGAGGTACTGGTCTCTATAAGGAGATAGTTCTTGGGACTGTTTTCTGGAAAACTATTTTGTTTTTTTGTGTGCCAAAGTTTTGGTTCTGCTGCAAAGCCAAGCTCAGAGCAGTGCTGCACCAGCATTCAGCATTGATTACGTTGCTGCACTCCAGCTGTACAAAAGCCAGGAGAAACTGAATCCAAGCTTATCCAAGTTTATTATATAGTTTGATTAATCGCCTAATCTACATTCTAGGCGATATACAAAATAGTTGCAAATATCTAAAAACATAGGTAAATTATTACATAAACATACAATGTTTCAAAAACAAAACAACAAAAATTCATAAATACAATATAGAAACAACAGGAAGATTATTTAAAGGTTACAATCTGTATTAAATTTAATATAAGGGTAAAAACAATGGGAGGGAAGACAAACATGAAAAAAAAGAAATATAAGATAAAGATAGATTAAAGGATCATTTATTCACTAAAAGCATCATTAAAAAGGAAACTTTTAAGCTTAGTCTTAAATTTGTCTAAATTCTTTTCTTCTCTTATATAGAGTGGGAGATCATTCCAAGACTGAGGAGCAGTCACTGAAAAAATAGTAAGACGTCTCGTATTAATGACTCTCAGTGAAGGAATGGCCAATAAATGTTGATCCTGAGATCTCAGTGTTCTTGAAGTAGTATAAGGAATTAAAACTCTAAAAATAAAGGCGGGGGGTTTGAAATATTAATGATTTAAAAGTGAGTAAACATATTTTAAATAAAATGCGATGTGCAATGGGAAGCCAGTGTGCCTCCTTGAGTAAGGGTGAGACATGGTCACATTTTTGAGCTTTGTAAATTATTTTGATAGAGGAAGTTTTTCTTTTGGGCTTGTGTAGCAGTTTCCCTGTTACCTGTTTTAACTTCAAGGGACTTACAGAATTGGGGTAGGATCCCCGAAGAGCTAAGGGTTGGGATTCTGCGGGAGCTTGTTAAAGCCATGTAAGAAAGGGGAGCCAGCAATTCTGTTACCCAACAAGGGAAAGGACTGCAAAATGCAGTATATAAATGCCTGGTGAAGAAACAGGACTGTATGCTTGAAAGTCCAGGACTCAAGGACAGTGCTCCCTCTAAGCGGGCGGGTGGTGTGAGCAAAATTTTTTCCCCGGGCGCTAAAAATATCGGGCGCCAGCGCCAACTCGCCCGATTCCCCTCTCGCCGCGGCCTGCCATCTCCGTACGCCGTGCGCTGTGACGTGACATTGTGCGCTGCGAGGCAATATTTTGTGCGCCAGCGCACGCCAGCGCAGCTTAGAGGGAACACTGCTCAAGGATAGTCTTGAGGACTTTTCCTTTTTGGGACTAGCTTTTGTTTTTGTTTTTTCTTGTTGAATGTATGGTTCAGAGCTGGGTGAAGCTAATAGAACCTTATTGTGGACTCCTATGAACTGACCTGATACAGAAACTTCTGTTCTTCCATTGAACTGTTTTGGGAGGATAGAAACCTTTTTTCCTTTAGAGCGAAAGGAAGATAGTGTTAATGCTTCCTTGTATTATTTTGGTTTTTTATTTTTGTCTTTTTGGTAACAAATTAAATCTTTGACATTTTGATTTGAATTGACTTTCGCTGGTGTTTATTATAGCGAAACCCAAAGTATTGGGACATCAGTAAGGTCTCCCACATTGGGAGCCGCGCCCGGGTCGCGCTGCCGCCTGTCGGTGGTCCTCCACAAGTTTCCCGGGACCCCGGCTGGTGACAATGCGCGATAAACTCCGGAGGCCGGTGGTGGGAGCAGTTCTCCTTGGCTTACCTTGGGCTGCACGAAGGGCCACATAGAGGATCATTTGGCATGGCCTGCCAGTGGGAGGGGCCCACCTGGTCAATGGCCCTTTAAGGGCTGGCCACGGTCATGTGAATGGAAGGGTGGGCCCTTGATGCTGCTGGGGAGCAATGACTGGGGATCTGCATCTCCGCTGTGCTGCTGGTGCAGTAAGGAGGGACAAGATGAGGAGTGTGTGGTGCCGTGGTTGGAGCTACAGCCTCAGCACCCTGGGATTGTGGGTTCAAACCCCGTGCTGCTCCTTGTGACCCTGGGCAAGTCACTCAATCCTCCATAGCCCCAGGTACGTTAGATAGATTGTGAGCCCACCGGGACAGAGAGGGAAAAATACTCAAGTACTGATTGTAAAACCGCTTAGACAACCTTGATAGGCGGTATATAAAAAACCTAAGAAACTTGAAACTTAAACTTGAAACTCATGATGTCCTCTTTCCTCCTCACCATTCTGGTCCTGAGGGTCAGGTGAGCACTGAAAGTTCCATAGGAAAGAGCGTTGACAGTGATTGAAGAGACTTTAATGAACTGGGTGGAACTGAACAAAGGATCTCTACTGACTTTATGGTTGAATTGGCTAAATTGGTCATTAAGAAGAATTATTTTTGGTTTGACAATAACTATTATTTACAAAACTTCATGGGGTCGCTATAGGTGGTACATTAGCTCCCTCAGTGGCTTCATCGTACATGTCGAGATTCGAATCTGCTGTGGTTTATCCCTCATTGTTTGTTTGTTTTTTTTTCAATCTGTTCGATTCTGAAAGAGATTTTTAGATGATATTTTCTTCCTTTGGGGCGACACGATGGAGGGTCTACTGGATTTTGAGAAATAGCTTAACTCCCAGGACCCTAACTTGAAATTTTCAATGAAATGTCACAACCAGTCTATTGAGATTTTGGATCTTTTAATTTATAAACAAAAGAATGTATTATTTACATCTTTATATCGAAAACCAGTAGATAGAAGCAACTATCTTAGATTCCACAACTTCCACCCCTACCATCTTAAATTTAATCTGTCGGTCAGTCAGTTTTAAAAAGCAAGCTCAAGTTTTGGAGCAAAGATTTTGGGAATGGGGGCACCCTAGATCATCTATTAGGAAAGCTTATATTAGAACTAGATTTGCTCATAGTCATCTTCTATAGAAAATTGGAAGTTCCTCTTCAGATGATAGGGTTGTGTGTGTATCCCCATATTCAGTGCTTTCTAAACAGTTTGCTTTGATTATTTTTTTAAATAAAACCCACTGGCATGTAGTGCAGTTGAATCCTGAGCTTACTGAGTTCCCAATTTTTGCCCATCAACGGGGCAAAAACCTTGGGGAGCTTATGAATCGGGTTAAATTGAGAAAGAGAGCGTGAAAATGGAGGCAGAGGTAAAGAATGTTTGGGTCTTTGTCAATGGTGTGATTCATGTTTGACTGGAAAATATTGGATGGACCCACAGAGTCGTAAAATCTAGTGATAGTTTGCACCAGAAAGGAAAAGATTGATGCTGTTGCCCAAGCAGTGATCCCAGCTTTGACTTCTATTGTACCTTCGTAAGGGAACCTCTCTTTGTCAAGAATTCCATCAACATTGGTGAAATCATTTTGCTTAGCGGGGTTTAAAAAAGGTTTGGATAATTTCCTAAAAGAGAAGTCCATAGGCCATTATTGAGGTGGCTTGGAAAAATCCTCTGCTTACTCCTAGGATAAGCAGCATAAAATCTGTTTTAATACCTGGGATCTACCTTTTGGAAGCAGGATACTGGCCTTGATGGGCCTTCGGTCTGTCCTGCATGGCAGCACTTATGTTCTTATGTGAGCTATGTATAGGACAATCCTGCCATTGTGACATCACTGAAGAGGTTAGCTCTTAGGCACTGGTGGAATGAGGCATTATGAAATCACAATCTCAGCTCTGGAATGTTGCTACTCTTTGGGTTTCTGCCAGGTACTTGGGATCTGGGTTGGCCACTGTTGGAAACAGGATACTGGGCTTGATGGACCTTCGGTCTGTCCCAGTTCTTATGTGAGCCAAGTATAGGACAGTTGAGCTATTATGACATCACTGATGAGGTTGGCTCTTAGGCATTGGTAGAATGAGACATTATGACTCACAGTCTCAGCTGTGGAATGTTGCTACTCTTTGGGTTTCTGCCAGGTACTTGGGACTTGGGTTGGCCACTGTTGGAAACAGGATACTGGGCTTGATGGACCTTCAGTCTGTCCCAGTTCTTATGTAAGCCAAGTATAGGACAGTTGAGCTATTATGACATCACTGATGAGGTTGGCTCTTAGGTGTTGGTGGAATGAGGCATTATGACATCACAGTCTCAGCTCTAGAATGTTGCTACTCTTTGGGTTTCTGCCTAGTACTTGTGACCTGGGTTGGCCACTGTTGGAAACAGGATACTGAGCTTGATGGACCTTCGGTCTGTCCCAGTTCTTATGTGAGCCAAGTATAGGACAGTTGAGCTATTATGACATCACTGATGAGGTTGGCTCTTAGGCATTGGTGGAATGAGGCATTATGACATCACAGTCTCAACTGTGGAATGTTGCTACTCTTTGGGTTTCTGCCAGGTACTTGGGACCTGGATTGGCCACTGTTGAAAACAGGATACTGGGCTTGATGAACAACACCTATGTTCTTATGCCTGCTGTTTAGCGTGTCCCAATCCAAATGAAATCAAAATAACTTTTTTTTTTTAATAAAGCCCAAAACCTCGGCAGTGACTCATTTCACATGAAGTATATCACTCCATGACTCACTGAACTCATCATCGATCTTCACTCAATAAATACATTTTATATTATCATGTGTTAAATCTTATTATCCATCTGAGAAGCAGCAGATGGGAAGTATTGGAGGTGGAGGATCGCATTTGAAATGACAACGGTGACCACATTGAATTTATACTGCGCAGAAGAAAGGCCCAGCAATCTACTTCTGTAAACTGCCATGAAAACTTGATGATCAAGTCATTAGTACTCGAACACATAAGCCACAAATCTTATTCAGTCCTTTTCTAAGAATAGAATTTATATATTTTACGAAAAACTGACTTTGATGCGGTACACTTTGCCCTCGGAATGCTCCTAAAATGGTCGGTTTTCACTTAGGCGCTAACTGCTCATTTTCAGCGGCAATAACCAATTAAGGGCTAGATTCACAAAGCAAACCGATCGTGTACCGATCGGTTTGTGACCCGATTTTACTCAGGCCCAATTCACTTACCTCTCTGCCAATCTGATTCAGAGCCGTGCTTGCAAATGAGGGGAACGGCATGCAAAGTAGGCAGGGATGCGATTCACAAAATAAATTTTGTGAACCGACTGGGCTGGCCGATCAACTCAAGAAGCGACTGCTTCCGACTCTCCAGCTCCATTGCCACCCTGCTCTCTGCACGCCCTGCACTCTGCTGCCCCGATCTCGCTGCCTTTACTCCTCTCGCCACCCTGCTCTCTGCCACCCCGACTCTCCTGCTCTCTACCTCCTTCCCCGCAGTGTGAGCCAACGTGTTTAAACCTACGGGCTCACACTGCAGAGAAGGCGGCAGAGAGCAGGAGAGTCAGGGCCAGTGAGTTTAAGGCTCCTGCCGCCGGGGATCGCCCTTCAAGAGAGTCAGAGCCCCCCAAAACAAAACAAAAAAAACGGAGCAGAAATGCACAGACCATCTACAGGGAAAGAAGATGGTCTGCGCATGCGTCTGGATCACACACTTGCGATCCGTGACGGCGGATGGGGGTATTCCTTCGATCACCCCCATTTGAATATTGCTGGTTTGTGAATCCATTGGACCTGCCCAGGTCGGAGACGGATTGGTCACAATCGGGCAGGTTAGTGAATCTAGCCCTAAGTGCTGCTGAAAATTTGCAGCTCCAACAGATGATTTAATTGGCCGGGACCCATTTCTGGCTTCTTAAATCTCTTTGAATACACTGGACAACAAAGTTTTTGCTTCTTCAACACTGTCGGGTGTATCTTACAGATTTTTGGCTGCTGATCATGAAAATAATGCTTTAAATTACATTTCATATACTGTTTATAACAAAAAAAAAAGTACATTTTTACCAGTTCATGTTATACTTTCAGGGTAATTCAATTAATAATTAATAACTGACACCAAGATTAAGGAAGGCATTTTTGTCGGTCCACAGATCAGATACATTACATTACATTAGTGATTTCTATTCTTGCGGTTCAAGGCGGATTACAAAGAAGTTATCTGGCCATTTCCAGAGGAATTGAAGAGAAGAGCAAGTTGCTTCAGAGAATTGGGAAGAGTCTTGCGGTATTAGTTTGTCTTCAATGATTTCTTGAATAGCGTGGTTTTTATTTCTTTTCTGAATGATTTGTAGTCTCGGGTCGTTATTAGTAAATTGGAGAGTTGGTAGTCCAGTTTTGCTGCTTGGGTGGCTAGAAAGCCATCGTACGTTTTTTTTTCGTTTGACATCTCTGATTGGGGGATGCATGAAGGGTTTGTGGGTTTTCCTATGTCTGGTTGAGGTAGTTTGGATAAGGTAGGCTGGGCTGTCTCCGTTTATGGTTTAAAATAGTCATACGTCATCAACGACGAGAGATTTGATGATCTGTTAGTTGGGCCAGAGAAAATCGCCTGGAAAGCATTCAAGGATGTCGTCGAGAATTTTCTTGACCGTTAGAGAGCACCAAACTATATTCAACCGGTCGACAAACTTCTTAGAGCATCAAAAACTTTGAAGTGCACTTTCTACATTCACACTTGGACTTCTTCCCTGTAAATCTTGATACAGTCAGCGACGAACGTGATGAAAAGTTTCACCAGGACATTGCCACTATGGAAAAAAGATATCACGGCAACTGGAATCCGTCGATGATGGCCGACTATTGTTGGACACTGCAACGAGATGCACCGGACCCTGAGTACAAACGAAGATCAGCAGGAAAACACTTTTAGCCATGGCGAACTATCACAGCGTATCAGAAACTTTGTGCATCAAAACGCGTTATAGTCAATTAAAGAAACCATTCCTACATGATACGGTGAGAAATTATATTTGTGTTTATTTTGAAGGGGGTCTATCATAATCACCAGTTTCTTTTAAGGAAGCAAAACGTTTGGAAAAAAATTTATTGCCCCATGATATCAACCCCCTAGGTAAGTAGGACCACAGAAATTGCAGTTATACGTAATTTGCTTATATATTTATCCGGATACTGGCACTGAATATCTGCTGGATAACTTCTGGCTACCGCTGCTGAGCACAAAACCTTTTCCCAGGAATGCTTAAAAGATAGAGGGAGGGAGGAGGGAGGGTTCTTGAGTGGGCAGACTTGTTGGGCCGTCGGCCCTTTTCTGCCGTCATACTCTATGTTTCTATGTTTCCCTGCTATTGACAGCAATGCGGTTTTCAACATAGCATGAGCAGGCATTACATAATATAAATGATCTGTACAGCTTTGGAGATATACAAAGAGCTCCAAAAGATGGCTCAGAAAGTCACAATGCTCATTCTTCTTAAAATGTTTGCCATCCAGTTTTGAGCAGAAGTGGTTCACTGAAGAATGGCAGGCAACAGCTGGGGTCTCCAGAATCAAATTGACCCAGGGGAAAAAAAGAATAGAAAAATCAGAGACAACAACTCTACTGAACAGAATTCAGTTGTGAAGCCTGAAGATGGGCCCAAAGATCTCTCTGCGTGGCTGCAGGCTACAAATGCTGAAGTGTGCCCAGTCAGGGTTGCCAACAAGAAATGGCATAGTAAGAGGGGGATTGGGGTGGATCGCCCTGGGTGCCATCTTGGTGGGTGCACCAGCACCTCTCCGCCCTCCTGTACCTCTTTAAATCTTTGCCAGTGTGAGCAACTTCTCCGGCCCTGCTGCTCGTGCCGGCCTGGCTCCCCGCTGAAATCACTTCCTGGTTGTGGGGCCAGGAAGTGACATCAGAGGGAGAGCCAACGCCAGCGCGAGCAGCAGACCGGAGTAGCTGTTCGCGCTGGAGAAGATGTAACCACAGACTTTTTAGGCTTCTAAATGCCGCTGTACGACCAGAGCTGAAAGGGGTATTTTAGGAGGAGGGGTGAGGGTGGGAGGTGGGCAGGAGGGGCCGACCTAGACTTAGTCGTCTTGCAGCGATAACTGAAAGTTTTACGAGGCTGCTTGGACGGAACTTATACGTTGTGACTTAGACAAAGTTACAACGGGTATAAGTGCCAGTTTGGGTTGCCGCTGAGCTGATCGTGGCAAGGGAATCTCCCTGCCGCGATCCGTTTAGCGGAAGTGGTAGGGAACCTGCCCCACCCCCACGTGAAGACTACCAGCAGAAGGGATGCCCAGTCCCTCCTGCCGGAACCCCCAAAGCCGCCCCACCCCGAATGTCCACGGCTGGAGGAGTGCCCAATTCCTCCTGCTGCCACCCCACCAACACACCCAACGGCAGGAGGGATGCCCAGTCCTTCCTGCCAGACCTCCCCCCCCCCCAGCAAAGATCAGTTATAAGAGGTGCAACCCGCATCTATGTACATGCTTATAGAGAGTGGGTGGGTGGACACGTGGTAGTAGGGTGGAGGGATCCAGTTGGGTGAGATGAACTTTTCTCTGTACCAAAATATATTTCTTTTATATCTGTGAGATCTCCAGTGCTTTCTTGTCACTTTCTGCATCACAGATCCATCCTGCTTCTGTTACAGAAGGTGAGATATTCAATGCCTGCACATTGCCGGAGGTCGCAGTATGAAATCTCCCTGCCCCCAACGTCCGAAACAGAAATCCGGTTTTCTGTCATTTTGCCTGTTAAAAGTCGGCGTTGCAGTACATTGTGACGACTTTCATGGGCTCTGCCGTAGCCTTTCATATAATCTCTATCGCATTAGAGCCTTGGTAATTGGCAATATTGAGGGCCAAGGTGAATTTCTCTGGTGGGCTTTCATTGACTCCCGGCGTTCTCCCACCTAGAGTGTGACTTCTAGAAGAAAACGGATCAACCACCAGCTGCAATGGGAATGTTTTGAATAGCTCATATTCCCCCCTCCTTTACAAAGCCGTGCTAGCATTTTTAGCGCCGGCCACCGCGGTTATCGGCTCCGACGCTCGCAGAATTCACAGGAGCATCCGAACTGTTACCGCCGCGGCTAGTGCGGATTTGTAAAGGAGGGGGGGATTGTTTGTAATGTCCCTGGCCACTTTTTGCAATGCTACTGTACTTTGCAACCCGTTTTGAAGGGAAACTAGCACATGATTTCCCTTCGGACGTTAGCAAGTGCCAAATCTGCTGTTCGGCCCCCCACGTTATGTGGGCATTTGCTCCGTTTCTTACATAGGAACTGGTTTAATGTTTGCATTAGATGTGTAGGTTAGGGGTGATCCGTGGACTCGGATTCCCAGAGGGCTTTGCTTGCCACAGAGCATGGGCCTGCCTCCTTCTCCAGTGGCCATATTGCTGAGAGCCTGAGTGCGGTGGTGTTCTCCCACCGGGTTTTTTCACCTTTCAGTTCGAACGATCTAATACAGGTTAGGCTATTTTCTAAGTCCGGAGAATGGTATCATCTCCATAGGGTGGACACTCCCAGCGTAGCTCTGATATGCTGGTGGAGTGAAAAGACACGCCACAGGCTTGAACTGCGTTGAACCACCCTGTGATTGTAAATGGTTTGACTTCATTTATTAACATAACATAAGAACATAAGCATTGCCTCCGCTGGGTCAGACCCGAGGTCCATCGCTCCCAGCAGTCCGCTCACGCGGCGGCCCAACAGATCCAGGATCTGTGCAGTAATCCTCTATCTATACCCTTCTATCCCCTTTTCCAGCAGGAAATTGTCCAATCCTTTCTTGAACCCCAGAACCCTACTCTGCCCTATTACGTTCTCTGGAAGCGCATTCCAGGTGTCCACCACATGTTGGGTAAAGAAGAACTTCCTAGCATTTGTTTTGAATCTGTCCCCTTTCAGTTTTTCTGAATGCCCTTTTGTTCTTTTATTCTTTGAAAGTTTGATGAATCGGTCCTTCTCTACTCTCTTTATGCCCTTCATGATCTTGTAAGTCTCTATCATATCCCCTTTAAGTCTCCTCTTCTCCAGGGAATAGAGACCCAGTTTCTCCAATCTTTCTCTATCTATCTCTCTCTCTATTTCTCTCTGTATCCCTTTCTCTCTCTCTTTCTGTCCCTCGCTACTCTCTCTATGCCCTTCATGATCTTGTAAGTCTCTATCATATCCCCTTTAAGTCTCCTCTTCTACAGGGAAAAGAATCCCAGTTTCTCCCATCTTTCTCTATCTATCTATCTCTATTTCTGTCTCTCTCCCTTTCTCTCGCTCTCTTTCTTTCTCTCTCTCTATTTCTCTCTGTCTCCATTTCTCTCTCTCTTTCTTTCTAGCTCTCTCTTCATATATTTCTCTGTCTCCCTTTGTCTCTCTCTTTCTGTCCCTCTCTACTCTCTCTATGCCCTTCATGATCTTGTAAGTCTCTATCATATCCCCTCTAAGTCTCCTCTTCTGCAGGGAAAAGAGTCCCAGTTTCTCCAATCTTTCTCTATCTATCTATCTCTATTTCTGTCTCTCTCCCTTTCTCTCGCTCTCTTTCTTTCTATCTCTCTCTCTCTCTCTATTTCTCTCTGTCTCCATTTCTCTCTCTCTTTCTGTCCCTCTCTACTCTCTCTATGCCCTTCATGATCTTGTAAGTCTCTATCATATCCCCTCTAAGTCTCCTCTTCTCCAGGGAAAAGAGTCCCAGTTCCTCCAATCTTTCTCTATCTCTCTCTCTCTATTTCTGTCTCTCTCCCTTTCTCTCGCTCTCTTTCTTTCTCTCTCTCTCTCTGTCTCCATTTCTCTCTCTCTTTCTGTCCCTCTCTACTCTCTCTATGCCCTTCAAGATCTTGTAAGTCTCTATCATGTCCCCTCTAAGTCTCCTCTTCTCAGTCTATTCAGAGTCGGGCTGGTGACATCACGATTACAGAATTAGGGGGCTGAACAGGAACCTCATACAGTAGACAATATAACTCAAGAGGAGTCCTTGCTTTCAGCACAAAAACCTTATTTAGAGACCACGCAGTGAGCTGTGGCTGTATAGTAGGAGTTGGACAGCACATCTGCACCAAAGCAAACCACAGATTTGTATCTGTAATTTGTCTCTGTGGTTGGGAGAGAGGTGTAGCAGGCATACATTGGGAAATCTCAGGCAGACATTGAAACATGGAAATTCAAGCACCCACTGGACTGACACAGGGCACCGCTGATGGCAGGGCAAGGGGACAGAGGATAGGAAGAGATTTGCCCAGACATGTCCTCCTTTTCAAGGATAGGTCCGGACGGCTTTTCAAAACCCTGCACTATGTCCGAGTTTTGAAACGCTTCCCCTCAAAATTGCATCGGGAAGGGGAATCCGCGCATGCC
Organism: Geotrypetes seraphini; assembly: GCF_902459505.1. NCBI lineage: Eukaryota > Metazoa > Chordata > Amphibia > Gymnophiona > Dermophiidae > Geotrypetes > Geotrypetes seraphini. The sequence goes on from NC_047085.1 coordinate 20,276,651, forward strand.
GTCTAGGGGCAGGAATGGGGGTGGGGGGGGCAGAACGGAGCGTGACACAGGTGGAACGGGGCGGGCCTGGGGGAGGGGCCATGGGTCCAGATTTTCCTAGGAAGAGATCTAGCAATCACAAATGGGCAGACTGGTGGATCTACAAAACCATTTTTTCTCTTTACAGTATAATGACAATTCTATAAAGAACACCTAAATTTAAGCTCTGGTTGTGCAGGTTAACTCGTAGAATAGGTGCACTTATGCAAGTGATTATGGCAGCCATTTAGAAAGCAGCCACTAGGGGCAGGAGTGAGTGGGCTTTGCTCCTCCCCCACCGCCCCTGCACTAATCCATATGTCTGTCCATCTGCTGGAGACGTAGAAGTCATAGTAACATAGTAGATGACGGCAGATAAAGACCCGAATGGTCCATCCAAGTCAAAACTGTTTCTTTTGCTTTCCCCATTCTTCAGTAACCAGCAAAGTCAGTGCAGTTCTGGATGAAATGCACAAGGGATTCTCAAGAGCTGAGAAACTCGTCGACTCTTTATATACAGACACTAATTTCAATCAAACAAGGCACAGGTGTGGATACTTACCCTTCAGTGCCATCTCAACCTGTGTGTGTCAACTTGACTGTATATTATCAACTCATACAGTCAAGGGTATGTAAACTTTTGATCAGGGCAATGTGTACGAGTTCAGTTTTCATTACGATTACTAAAAGGACACACAATTCGGTGATGATAAATGGCTTCACCTGACCAATATTCCTAAATTAAAGATCACTCGTACTTTCCACAAAAGGAACACATCTCCCAAATTCTGCCAGGGGCATGTAAACTCATGAGCACAACTGTACATGTGTTTGAGACCTAAGTCAAACGTTAAAGTCATAAACTTCGGGTGAAAAGTGGGGGGAGGGCCATTACGATGGAGATATTAAAAACCTCCAAGATAATCAAGGCTGAGTTATTAATTCACCAAACTCAGCTGTCTAAATGCCAATCAAACACCCACAGAATAAACACCAAGCGCTGAAATCCTCAAACAAGAGAACCCGAAAATATATCTTTCGCACAATATAATCGCTAGCGCCGGTCCATATAATAAGGCTAGACCTCCTCGCTTTCAGTCTCTTCTAGAATTTTGTACAGGACCTTAAGCGGGGGAGGGGGGAGAGAGAGCCGCAAGCAAGCTACAAGTTAATACAGTGCCCTCAACTGCCCATGTGTCTGTTCTTTCTGTTAATAGACCTTGCATTAAACCAAACCTATAATAACAGCATCCCATTTTTAGGTACATATCTGTTGCAAACTCATACCTTTCCTGAGTGGTTAAAGCTGCAGCCTCAGCACCCTGGGGATGTGGGTTCAAACCCACGCTGCACCTTGTGACCCTGGGCAGGTCACTTAATCCCCCCATTGCAGTAGGTACATTAGATAGAGTGTGAGCCCACCAGGACAGACAGGGAAAAATGCTTGAGTACCTGAATAAATTCATGTAAACCATTCTGAGTTCCCCTGGGAGAACAGTAGAGAAAAATGAATGAGTGAAAAGCTTCAGCCTCTGATAACCAGAGCTGCTATTGTGACGTCATAATGCCTCCTTCCACCAATGCCTAAGAGCCAACCTCATCAGTGATGTCACAATGGCTTGACTGTCCTACACTTGGTTCACTTTTGCTACATTTTGATTTCTAGAGTGACACAATGGTTAAAGCTAAAGCCTCAGCACCCTGAGGTTGGGGGTTCACACCCACGCTGCTCCTTGTGACCCTGGGCAAGTCACTTAATCCCCCCATTGCCTCAGGTACATTAGATAGATTATGAGCCCACCGGGACAGACAGGGAGAAATGCTTGAGCACCTGAATAAATTCATGTAAACTGTTTCAAGCTCTCCTGGGAGAACGGTAGAGAAAATTGAATTCATATTCCTCTAATACCAGGGTATAAATTACTCTTCAGGAAAAATCGCACACATTAATAAACTTCAAAATGGACATGTAAAACCCACCGCTATATAACCCAGCAGGCACCCAAACCATAAAAAAAGAGAAATACTGTATTCTGATTGATCTTTCAGGTAATGTGTTAAAATGGTTTCGAGGGTTTTTTGAGCAAACGGTCATATCAAGTCTACAGTGACCATAAAAAAATCCGCTAGTTGGATCAACTCATGCGGAGTCCTGCAGGGCTCTCCCTTTCCCCCCACTCTGTTCAACATCTACCTTGCCTCCTTGGGGAACTTACTTCAAAACCTGAAGGTTAAATTCTACATCTATGCAGACGATCTCATCATCATTGTTATTCCCATTACCACTCTGACCTCCGAGACTAAGATTCACCTATCATCCATTCTAAAGGAAATCGAACCATGGATGACCAACTTCAAACTGAAGCTCAACACCGACCAAACTAAATTTTTCCTCGCTCCCCCCAGTGACAAAATCAGTGACCCATCGATCTCCTTGAATGGTCAGATCTTCCCTATTGACCACTCCATTAAAATCCTAGGAGTCACCCTGGACCGCCACCTCACTCTAAATGCTCACACAGATTTATTAGTCAAAAAATGCTTATGGAAAAAGTACTATGGAAACTCAGAACCATCAGAAAATACTTTGATGCTCCATCCTTCCGCTCACTGGTTCAATCTTCCATCCTGAGCCTGCTCGATTATTGCAACATTATTTACTTAGCATCCTACAAAAAAACCATCCTAAGACTCAGAGTCATTCCAAACTCGGCAGTTCGACTGATCTTTAGGCTGAAGAAATGGGAACACATAAGCCCCTACTATCAAAGACTCCATTGGCTGCCCCTAGAGGCCCGAATCCTGTTTAAGTTCTCCTGTCTGTGTTACAAATCAATATTTGGGCCTAGCCCCCACTTACCTGGTTTCCCACTTCAATCTGGCAAGTTATCTTAGGCCCACACGAAGAATACATCAGTTTTATATAAAATATGTTTGCTTACGTTCAAATCAATAATGTCTCAAACCCCAGCTTTTATTTTCAGAGTGTTAATTCCTTATATAACTACAAGAACACTGAGATCTCAGGATCAACATCTATTGGCTATTCCCTCATTGAAAGTTATTAACACTAGACGGCTTACTATTTTTTCAGTGACCGCCCCACAAGAACTTAGCTAATTTCAAGACTAAGCTTAAAAGTTTCCTTTTCAATGACGTTTTTACTTAATAAATAACTTTACATTCCTTCTTAACCTTTTATTTTCTTATTTGTGCTTTTATTCCCTCCCTATTGTTGTAATCCTGAAATATAGAATTTGATACAGAATGTAACCCTTTAAATATAGTTTTCCTAGTGTTTCATGATTGTAAGTTTTTGTAATTATGTAATATTATTTGTCTATGTAATAATTACCCCAAGTTTTTATTTATTCGTTATTGTTTGTATATCGCCTAGAATGTAGAATAGGCGATTAATCAAATTGCATAATAAACTTGAAACTTGAAACTTAAAACTTCTCCTATCCGACAATAAAAGCCTATCACTATAAAAGATTCTTGGACAGAACTCTTGCCTTCCAGGCAGGCAAATGGAACGATTGGCTTAGTAACGTTATCGCGCTCTCATCATCCTACTTCAATTTTAGAAAACAGGTAAAAACGAGTCTGTTCAACCGATTTGTTAACTAAGAATCTTCTCAGCTCTGCTTACTCAACCAGTAACCCCAATGAACTACACAGCTTTCATATTCCTTCATTATGTAAGATTGTATTGCTGTCTTTGATTGTAACCTCCTCGCTGATTGTCCAGCGCTTCTTGCTGTAAACCGCCTCGAACTTCTATGGCTTTGGCGGTATATAAGAATAAAATTATTATTATTATTATTATTTATCCAGATTTTCTGATTGGAAAATCTGGCAACTCTAAGTGCATGCATACAACATCACCGTGTCACATCTGGCCCGAAGAGACAAGGTTTGCGTGGGGCTGGGGGAGAACGGGGAGGTGCCAGAATGGGGCGGGGCCATGTGTCCTCTTTTTCCAGATGCAAAATCTGGAAACTCTAGGAAACTGGGGAAGCAGACGGGGAAGAGAGGAACTGGGAAGGTTTCCTTACTTTCTGCCCTGGGCCCCGTTTGTACACATGTACAAGGACATTTTATTGTGCCCGAACAGACGTGTGCTTGAAAGGAGCAAGCCTGGCATTGTCTTGTGTTTAATGAACTTGTAATTGCAGGTGCAGGCAGAATTTGCGGATGCCGGTTTGTACTTAGAGCAGGAAGATTGACTTCCAGGGGAGGGGAAACCAGCAGATCGCAGCTGACCGGAGAAGCTCATTAACGCCGAGGCAAATGAGCAGTTTCTCTCCAATTGCCAGGAATCAGGTAGGAAAGCAATTGAATGAAAGTAATAATGTTCATATTGATCCTCCAGGCTTTGAATCTTTCCATGAAGCCATGTGGTAATGAGCCTGTGGAACAATAATACATAGTAACATAGTAACATAGTAGATGACGGCAGATAAAGACCCGAATGGTCCATCCAGTCTGCCCAACCTGATTCAATTTAAAATTTTTTTTTTTTTTTTTTCTTCTTAGCTATTTCTGGGCGAGAATCCAAAGCTTTACCCGGTACTGTGCTTGGGTTCCAACTGCCAAAATCTCTGTTAAGACTTACTCCAGCCCATCTACACCCTCCCAGCCATTGAAGCCCTCCCCTGCCCATCCTCCTCCAAACGGCCATACACAGACACAGACCGTACAAGTCTGCCCAGTAACTGGCCTAGTTCAATCTTTAATATTATTTTCTGATTCTAAATCTTCTGTGTTCATCCCACGCTTCTTTGAACTCAGTCACAGTTTTACTCTCCACCACCTCTCTCGGGAGCGCATTCCAGGCATCCACCACCCTCTCCGTAAAGTAGAATTTCCTAACATTGCCCCTGAATCTACCACCCCTCAACCTCAAATTATGTCCTCTGGTTTTACCATTTTCCTTTCTCTGGAAAAGATTTTGTTCTACGTTAATACCCTTTAAGTATTTGAACGTCTGAATCATATCTCCCCTGTCTCTCCTTTCCTCTAGGGTATACATATTCAGGGCTTCCAGTCTCTCCTCATATGTCTTCTGGTGCAAGCCTCCTATCATTTTCGTCGCCCTCCTCTGGACCGCCTCAAGTCTTCTTACGTCTTTCGCCAGATACGGTCTCCAAAACTGAACACAATACTCCAAGTGGGGCCTCACCAATGACCTGTACAGGGGCATCAACACCTTCTTTCTTCTACTGACTACGCCTCTCTTTATACAGCCCAGAATCCTTCTGGCAGCAGCCACTGCCTTGTCACACTGTTTTTTCGCCTTTAGATCTTCGGACACTATCACCCCAAGGTCCCTCTCCCCGTCCGTGCATATCAGCTTCTCTCCTCCCAGCATATACGGTTCCTTCCTATTATTAATCCCCAAATGCATTACTCTGCATTTCTTTGCATTGAATTTTAGTTGCCAGGCATTAGACCATTCCTCTAACTTTTGCAGATCCTTTTTCATATTTTCCACTCCCTCTTCGGTGTCTACTCTGTTACAAATCTTGGTATCATCTGCAAAAAGGCACACTTTTCCTTCTAACCCTTCAGCAATGTCACTTACATACATATTGAACAGGATTGGCCCCAGCACCGAACCCTGAGGGACTCCACTAGTCACCTTTCCTTCCTTCGAACGACTTCCATTAACCACCACCCTCTGGCGTCTGTCCGACAGCCAGTTTCTGACCCAGTTCACCACTTTGGGTCCTAACTTCAGCCCTTCAAGTTTGTTCAACAGCCTCCTATGAGGAACTGTATCAAAGGCTTTGCTGAAATCCAAATAAATTACATCTAGCATATGTCCTCGATCCAGCTCTCTGGTCACCCAATCAAAAAATTCAATCAGGTTCGTTTGGCACGATTTACCTTTTGTAAAGCCATGTTGCCTCGGATCCTGTAACCCATTAGATTCAAGGAAATACACTATCCTTTCTTTCAGCAACACTTCCATTATTTTTCCAACAACTGAAGTGAGGCTCACCGGCCTGTAGTTTCCTGCTTCATCCCTGTGACCACTTTTATGAATAGGGACCACATCCGCTCTCCTCCAATCCCCAATAATGGCTTGACTTTATATATAAGAAAGCCATTTCCACTTTGTTTGGCGACCCAGTGGGAATTTTCCTGCTCAGTGACTGCAGCGCATGGCTCCCTTCCCCCCCTTCTGTTAAAGGTGAACCGTGCAGCCCATTGCAGTCAAATTAAGTTAGTTTTATGGTCACGAAACCTATAATCAGTGTATATGTCGGTGAAAAATGTAATTCATATCTGCTAGCTTAAGTGACCAAACCTACCTTAAAAGCCCTGGAAAAAAAAAATGGTAGCTGCCTGCCAGAGCCTCCCAAACCGGCACCCAAGGTCGAAGAAGGCGTGCCTAACACCAGAAACGACCTTCGGGGCCTCCGTAGCTGCGATTCGTGGTAAACATCACCACAGGAAATGTAGGCCATCAAAACCCTGGCCTAGATTTCTGGTGGACAATTTTCCAACCGGCACTGGTGCATGATTTGACACGCGACCGGTGCCGGTTTGGAGATGCCGATACCGGTGCCGATTGCAGAATCCGGTCCTTAATTCCCCCCCCCCCCCCGAGTCCACAGTTTCAGGTCCGGAAAATGTGGATTCATGAATTCCACCTAAATGCCCCCAGAAACTGGAACTAGTAGACTTCAGAACCTATAAACAGGACAGGATTAACCAATAGGCCCAGTAGGCATGTGCCTAGGGCCTGAAATGGTCAGGGAGGCCGGATGAAGGAGGGCATCAACATTGTTTTTTCCAAATGGCGATGGGCCTCTCCAGCATCGATCGGCAACACGGGCCCCCCGATCGGCAACACAGCCCCCCCCTCATCGACGGAAAGTAAGACAAGCAAGCAACGCAGGTAAGAAAGGCAACGGGAACTGTAATTGTGCAAGCGGTGCTGCTTGCCCAAAGCTTCCCTCTGACGCAGCTTCCTGTTTCTGCCTTGGCGCATGGTGGGGTGGAGCGGGGCAGGGGGGCCCAGTGTACTTGGGTGCCTAGGGGCCCTCGACAAATTAATCCTGCCCTGGCTATAAATGAGGAGCCCAGTACCTGAAAACCCTAAACCAGGGACCAGTAGTGATTTTCAGTCAGGTCATTCTAGATCAGGGGTCTCAAAGTCCCTCCTTGAGGGCCGCAATCCAGTTGGGTTTTCAGGATTTCCCCAATGAATATGCATGAGATCTAGTTGCATGCACTGCTTTCGATGCATATTCATTGGGGAAATCCTAAAAACCCAACTGGATTGCGGCCCTCGAGGAGGGACTTTGAGATCCCTGTTCTAGATCATGTCATCCTTTGCTTCCAACCTGGAGACTGTGAATTGCTTTATCTTCTCCATTGCAGAAGGTGGAACCCCCTTATTGGCTACGACCTGGTACTTTTTAAAACTAAATAATGTAATTTTACTATTCATGGTACCTGGGACCTGTAGTATGTTTCACATAGTAGCTTAATTGCAATTGTACTGTTGTGGATGAAGTCTACTGCATTACAGACCTCAGAGTGAATTTTAGAAACTGAATTCAGTGGATCTGTTACATTTCTTTTGCTTTACTGCCCTCTAGTGTGTTGAATAGAAACATATTTTTTTTCTTTTCATCAATAAATATTAGTAACACTGCACAAAGGAGATAGAACAGTGGTTTTCCATTTCTTATACCATCAAATAATAGCCAAATGGAGCTCATGCAATGTGAGAACCTAGGGACTTATTCTCACTGTATTGGACTACGGTAGGAATATGACATTGATTTTTTTTTTCATACAATTTTATGAAGTGAAGTGAAGAAATGGAAGCCGAGATGAAACAAGAATACAAAAGCGGTAACACGGTTATTATGGGAGACTTCAACTATCTCGGGATAGACTGTTGTCTTGGAAGCTCAAAATGCGCTAGGGAGATAGAATTCCTGGAGGCTACACAAGATTGCTTCATGGAGCAGCTTGTTAGAGAACCAACGAGATGAAATGCCATTCTGGATCTAATCCTAAATGGGTTAAGGGGACCTGCAAAGGAAGTGGAAGTAGTGGGACCGTTGGGAAACAGCGATCATAATATGATCAAGTTCAAGGTTGAAGTAGGAATACCGAAAGGAAAGAGAACCATAGCGACAGCTTTCAACTTCAGGAAAGGGAACTACGAAGCAATGAGGGAAATGATAAGGAAGAAACTTAGGAACACTTCCAAGAAATGGCAAACAGTAGAACATGCCTGGTCATTTTTCAAGGACACGGTGAGCGAGGCGCAAAATCTGTATATCCCCAGATTCAGAAAGGGGTGCAAAAAGAGTCGAACAAAAGACCCGGTGGGAAAACTAAAGTAGTGAAGGAAGCGATAGGCAATAAGAAAAATTCATTCAGGAAATGGAAAAAGGACAAAACTGAGGAGAACTGGAAAGAGCACAGGAAGTATAAAAAAGAATGTCACCGTGTGGTTCGAAAAGCCAAAAGAGAGTATGAAGAGAGGCTAGCCAGGGAAGCACGAAATTTCAAACCGTTCTTTAGATATGTTAAAGGGAAGCAGCCGGCTAGGGAGGAGGTGGGACCACTGGACGACGGGAAGGGAGTGGTGAAGGAGGAGAAAGAAGTAGCAGAAAGACGTAATGTGTTCTTTTTGTCTGTATTTACAAACAAAGAAACATCCAACATACCGGAACCCGAGCAAATCTTCAATGGAGATCAAGCAGAAAAATTAACATCCATGGAAGTGAGCCTTGAAGACGTACGCAGGCAGCTAGAAAAATTAAAAACTGACAAATCCCTGGGTCCGGACAGAATCCATCCAAGGGTTCTGAAGGAACTAAAGGAGGAGATAGCAGAACTACTGCAGCAAATTTTCAATCTATCCCTGAAAACAGGCGTGATCCCGGAGGATTGGAAGATAGCCAAAGTTACGCCCATCTTTAAAAAGGGATCAAGAGGTGACCCGGGAAACTACAGACCGGTGAAGATATGGTGTTACTCGAGAGGGCTCAGAGGAGAGCGACACATCTGATAAAAGGTATGGAAAACCTTTCCTATGCTGAGAGATTGGAGAAACTGGGACTCTTTTCCTTGGAGAAGAGGAGACTTAGAGGGGATATGATGGAGACTTACAAGATCATGAAGGGCATAGAGAGAGTGGAGAGGGACAGATTCTTCAAATGTTCGAAAAATAAGAGAACAAGAGGGCATTCAGAAAAGTTGAAAGGGACAGATTCAAAACGAATGTTAGGAAGTTCTTCTTTACCCAACGTGTGGTGGACACCTGGAATGCACTTCCAGAGGACGTAATAGGGCAGAGTACGGTACTGGGGTTCAAGAAAGGATTGGAAAATTTCCTGCTGGAAAAAGGGATAGAGGGGTATACATAGAGGATTACTGCACAGGTCCTGGACCTGTTGGGCTGCCGTGTGAGCGGACTGCTGGGCACGATGGACCTCAGGTCTGACCCAGGAGAGGCATTGCTTATGTTCTTATGTTCTTATACTGTTGCATTCAATTAATGGCAATTGCCTTTCATCTAAAGTCCTACCTGATATCCTAATGGGTAACATAAGAATAGCCTTACTAGGTTAGACCAATGGTCCAAATCCAGTAGCCCATTCCTACGGTAGCCAATCTAGGTCCCTAGTACCTGGCCAAAACCCTAGGAGTAGCAACATTCCAGCATCTCAAAGAATAGCAAGATTCCGGAATCCCAATGAGAGCAACATTCCAGAGCTGAGATTGTGATGTCATAATGCCTCATTCCACAGTGCCTCAGAGCCAACCTTATCAGTGATGTCACAATGGCCAGATTGTCCTTTACTTGGCTTATATAAGAATATAAGAGTTGCCATATTGTGTCAGACCAAAGGTCCATCTAGCCCATAAGAACAAAAGGATAGCCTTAATGGGTCAGACCAATGGTCCATCTAGCCCAGTAGCCCATTCTCACGGTGGCCAATCCAGGTCTCTAATACCCAAGGAGTAGCAACATTCCATACAGAATCTTAAAGAATAGCAAGATTCTAGAATCCCAAAGAGCAACAAGATTCTAGAACCCCAAATAGTAGCAACATTCCATTCTACCGATCCAGGGCAAGCAGTAGCTTCTCCCATGTCTTTCTCAATAACAGATTATGGACTTTTCCTCCAGGAATACTGTACAAAACATTCTTAAAACCAGCTACGCTATATGCTCTTACCACATCCTCTGGCCTACATTCCAGAGCTTAACTATTCTCTGAGTGAAAAAAATATTTCCTCCTATTGGTATTAAAAGCATTAAACTCTGTCTTAGTGTTTAGTCTTAGTGGTTAGTGCCCCTTGAAGAATGCATGCCCTTATGAAAGTTTTCCCCAAGCATTAAAGCCACAGCCATAAAATGGCCGCTTTTCAATTTGCTCCATTAATGGCCATGCTGTCAGTCAAAAGGTGGCCTTAAAGTGTTCTTATACTGCTTATAGTGTCAATATAGAAATAAGGGCAAAATACACCAAACTAAAAATACATATAACTCAAATTTTACATCAATCACGATGTCACTTAATAATTTTCAAAATTCCAATTCGGTTCAAACACATTTTTATTTTCAAAAAACTCACTTTCAAAGGTGACCATAAATTTACTGGGTTGGGCGTATTATACTCAGATCATAGGATCTCATATAACATATGTTATTTCAGTTCTAATCATATACTATACCCTCCACCCTGAGTTTGAAGTCTAGCCTAAGTCCTACAACACTTCATCCCTTTGTTAATTCACAATGGCAACAAATTGATACGAAGAGAAAATCTCAAACAATCAGAAAGTATCAAACAATGTCTTTTTCAGAACTTCTCAATGAAATGGCAACACATCTTTGATTAATTATATACTATTATACAATGAAATTATACTATAAGTGTTGCCATTTCATTGTATAATAGTATAATAAATTAATATATACTATTATGATATACTATCAATTATTTCTATAGCGCTTGTGCGCATGACATCATCGGAGGTGACCGGTGGAGTGCCGCAGGGCTCGGTCCTGGGTCCACTCCTTTTCAACATATTCATAGGGGATCTTCAAGGGCTTCAAGGTAAAATAACACTATTCGCCGATGACGCCAAACTATGTAATATAGTAATATAGTAAGTGAATGCAGTTTACAGAATTATATGGCGCAGGAACTGCTTACATTGGAAAGTTGGTCCTCAACCTGGCAGCTAGGCTTCAATGCTAAGAAATGTAAGGTCATGCACCTCGGAAGCGGAAATCCATGCAGGACGTACTTCTTGAACGGAGAAACTTTAACTAGGACTTCAGCAGAATGAGATTTAGGAGTAATCATTAGTGCAGACATGAAAACTGCCAATCAAGTGGAGAAGGCTTCATCTAAGGCAAGGCAGATATTGGGTTGTATCAATAGAAGTTTCGTCAGCCGAAAGCCTGAAGTCATAATGCCGTTGTACAGGGCCATGATGAGACCTCATCTGGAGTACTGTGTGCAATTCTGGAGGCCACATTACAGTAAACATGTGCGCAGAATTGAATCGGTTCAGCGGACGGCCACCAGGATGATCTCGGGGCTCAAGGGTCTCTCGTACGAAGAGAGACTGAACAAATTGCAGTTCTACACTCTCGAGGAACGTAAGGAGAGGGGAGACATGATCGAAACATTTAAGTACCTCACAGGACATGTCGAAGTGGAAGATGATATTTTCTTTCTCAAGGGACCCTCGGCCACAAGAGGGCACCCGCTCAAACTCAGGGGCGGAAAATTTTATGGCGACACCAGAAAGTATTTCTTCACAGAGAGAGTGGTTGATCATTGGAACAAGCTTCCAGTACAGGTGATCGAGGCAGACAGCGTGCCAGACTTTAAGAATAAATGGGATTCCCATGTGGGATCCCTACGAGGGTCAAGATAAGAAAATTGGGTCATTAGGGCATAGACAGGGGGTGGATAAGCAGAGTGGGCAGACTTGATGGGCTGTAGCCCTTTTCTGCCGTCATCTTCTATATTTCTATGTTTCTATGAGTTGCCCTACTGCCCGACAGTGATTATGAGGGAGGCTTTTGAAACCGTGGACATAGTGCTGGGTTTTGAAAAGCCGTCTGGGGAGGACATGTCCGGACCTCTGGTCACCCTGACTCTATTGTCAATCCAGAAACAGGCTACCATGACACCATTTCAGGTTGAATCGAATCTTTTGTCTGGTGTAGAGGGGAATGCCCATTAGTGCTTAAGGAGACTTCCAGTGTTGGAAATCTGAAAGGAGGACAGGAAGTACCAATAACTTCAAGAACCTACAAATAAGAGGATTGTATCTTTTTTTTAATCATGGTAATAGGAAATTACACTTCCTCCTTCGTATTCGTGGGGGTTAGGGGCAGAGCCGGCCCGCAAATATTAAAAAACCGCAAATAATATTTGGGCCGGTTCTGCTCCCAACCCCCGCTTCCCCTGGCTATTTTAAGCCCTGAAAGCCCCCCCCCCCCTTAAGCCTTACCTGGTGGTCTAGCGAGTTTTCAGGCAGGAGTGATCTTCCCACGCTCCTGCCTCGTGCAGATCGCTCACAGGAAATGGCTGCCTTGAGCTCCCGTAGTCTCTCGAGCCATTTCCTGTGAGCGATCTGCACGGGGCAGGAGCGTGGGAAGATCGCTTCTGCCTGAAAACCCGCTAGACCACAGGGGGGGTGGCTTTCAGGGCTTAAAATAGCCCGAAAAATGAAAATAAATTTTTTAATTTAAAACCACGAATATATAGATACGGAATTCGCGAATATGGAGTGGGAAGTGTATTTCAGAAATACCCACCTAAGTCAAAGTCCAGGAGGAACTGTGTTTTCTTTCATCTCTCCTAACCGCTGCTTTTCCTGAGGATTCTATCGGCTGGTTCAACACTGTAGCAAGGAGGGACTCGTGTGTGATCTACAATCATCTAAAGTGAACCAGTTGGCCTAGTGGCATGGAGAATGCCTCTTAAACCCAGCTTTCAGCCCAGAGCCTCCGCTTGCATCCAGCTCCAGGCCACGACGTCTTCTGGAGTCCCATGGGAGGACGGTCCCACCTCTCTTCATTCTGCCATCTCAAAGCAGACTGGCGGAGCTGCAGCGTTCGGTTCCAGTCTTTCAGGAAAATTGAAGCTGGGAAGTCACTTTTGTGGTTCCGGCCCGGGCTGGCCTGGCTCGATTGGGGTCATGGAATTTGAAGCTGACTGGGATTGAGGGTAGTGAGCATGACTGGGGTTTATTTTTATTTTATTTTTAAATTTTCGTTTTGCTTTATTTTTTCTTGGTCTTGTTTAATTTAGCTGCTTTTTTTTTTTCCTGCTTTTATTTTTAAGATTTTTCTTTGGGGTTCATTGATATTGAAGTGTTTCCCTTCTGTTGTGCCTATTACACACCTAATTACACTATCTTGGAATTCCTTGAGTCCCGATACCACCAGGTCCACCCAAAAATATAAACTATCCTTCCCTTCGCTAAAAGGTATCCTCTATGCAGGAAGATTAGGGCAATCTCTCTTCTTCAGAATCACAGGGCTTTGGAATAACCTTTCTGCCCCACTAAGGAATCTGGGCTCCTTCCAACTATTCCGAAAGCACCTGAAAACTAGACTATTCAAAAAAATGTAAGGTTCTCTTCCCCTCTATACTCAACCTCCAACCCCATTTTGTTGTTCCTTCTTATATTAAGCTTTTGTAAACCGTGCCGAGCTCTATAATTATGGAGAGAACATAAGAATTGCCGCTGCTGGGTCAGACCAGTGGTCTATCATGCCCAGCAGTCCGCTCATGCGGCGGCCCTCTGGTCAAAGATCAGTGCCCTAACTGAGACTAGCCCTACCAGCGTACGTCCTTGTTCAGGAGGAACTTGTCTAACTTCGTCTTGAATCCCTGGAGGGTGTTTTCCCCTTCGACAGACTCCGAAGAATGTTCCAGTTTTCTACAACTCTCTGGGTGAAGAAGAATTTCCTTACGTTTGTACGGAATCTATCCCCTTTCAACTTTAGAGAGTGCCCTCTCGTTCTCTCTACCTTGGAGAGGGTGAACAACTTGTCCTTATCTACTAAGTCTATCCCCTTCAGTACCTTGAATGTTTCGATCATGTCCCCTCTCAATCTACTCTGTTTGAGGGAGAAGAGGCCCAGTTTCTCTAATCTCTCGCTGTACGGCAACTCCTCCAACCCCTTAACCATCTTAACCGCTGTTCTCTGGACTCTTTCGAGTAGTACCGTGTCCTTCTTCATGTACGGCAACCAGTACTGTACGCAGTACTCCAGATGAGGGCACACCATGGCCCGTGATACACTTCTTTATTATTCCTAGCATTCTGTTCGCCCTTTTTGCCGCCGCCGCATATTGCGCGGACAGCTTCATCAACTTGTCGATCAGAACTCCCATGTCCCTTTCCTGGGAGGTCTCTCCAAGTACCGCCCCGGACATCCTGGTTACCTACATGTATCACTTTACACTTAAGGTTTAGTTTAGTTTATTGTTGGGTATCATTGATTCGTGGTTCAAGTCCTAGCGATTTTGTGGTAGTTTGTGCAGTTTTGTGCTAGTCAGATAAGGTCCTCCATCATCATCCGCTTGGTTGTTTTCAAAGTGTCCAGCCATATGATTGTGGGTCGCCCTCTTCGCCTGGTTCCTTCGATCTTCCCAAACACGATGTGTCCTTCTCCAGTGATCTCTCTCTTCTGATGGTGTGACCGAAATAAGACGGTCACATTTGGGCTTCGAGTGACATAGCCGGTTTGATCTCTTCCAGAATCGATTTGTTAGTTCTTCTGGCGGTTCACGACACGCACAAAATCCTTCTCCAACACCATAGCTCAAATCTTGTATTTGTCCTATAGTATTGAATTTATGGTCTTATCTTTTCCCTCTTTCTTCTCTTTATAAAGGTAAATGTAAGGAATTATTTCTTTCATAGGTACTATAGTTAGATTGTGAGTCCGTAGGGACAGAGAGGGAAATTCAAAATGCCCGATTAGATTTTTGTCGATTACTTAAGTCAATTTAATTGTTTTGTAAACCACTTCAAATCCTTTGGAAGATTTGGCGGTATATTTATTTTTTTATTTATTTAAAAAAATGTACAGTATATACCGCCTTTAAACAAAGCGGTTTCCATAAAGATAAACATACATAATTATAAACCCAAGACAGAATTACAATTCTGTAATTAAAAGTAGTTTACAATACCATAAATTACATTTTACAGAAAGAAAACCCCCCCCAAAATCATCCTCTCCCAACAAACAAACAATGCCCGGTCTAAAGTATCCTCCAGGCAATTAATAACAAAGGCGCTTAAAAATCCACTTATTGACTCAAACAAACAGAACCAAGACAGAAGTGATGTTTTCCAGGAAACATGTTACGTAGGCCGGCACAGCTCTACAAATAGGTGTCCACAAATAACTTGATTTTCAACAGCTTTTTGAAACTAAAGCGGTCAGTGTTTTAATCAGTTCAGAAACCCTTCCTCCTTTACTAACGCTCTGTATGGGTAACTGCTCTGACGCTCGCAGGAATTCCGGCGCTAAAACCCGCGCTACGCATTGCAATCAACAAAGGCCCACGGCGCCGGCGCCGCAGGAACGGAGATGGGCAAACTAGATGGACCCTACAAGTACTCGTCTGCCATCCTAGTCTGTTTCTGTGTTTGCAAGAAATCCAAAGACGCCTGTACACATCGACAGGGCCGTCGCACCTTCTGTCGTTAAAAATACATTAAAGAACACATCTCATCCAACGCCAAGGGAAGCCCGAGAATATTAGCTCATAATGCCTGTTGTCCAAAAGCAGCTGCCTTGAGGGCACCGAACATCAGAAGCAATAAACATTTACATACATTATCGGAGTAAATAAACCCGTTTGCTGTTTCCCAACCACATATAAATGGAAGTGTAGCTTTGCAGAATTTGAATTAATAGTTGATTTCATGCAAGAATCTAATATCGAGGAGCCCTTATATTAAAGCCCGTGTTCGGGGACTTTGTCGCATTTTCACAGTTAGAACACAGTAAATCCGGCATTAAGTATTTTATGTGCCAGAACGTGACATGAAAGTGGAGTGGGCATGGAAGGCATTAACATGCAACATTTACCCACAGTAACCCCCAAATTCTGCATATGGTGCCTAGGGTGACGTGCGCACATCAGCATGCATGGCCAATGTGCACACACGACTTCATTGATTAGTCAGCTTAATCAGTGCTGATAATTGGCAATCAGCACCTTGTGAGGGAGTGTATAGAACCCTGCCTCTCCCTCTTTGAGAGACTTAAGAACATAAAAATTGCCATACCGGGATGGACCGAAGGTCTATTAAGCCTAAATTCCTGTTTCCAACAGTGGCCAACCCAGGTCCCAAGTACCTAGCTAGATCCCAATTAGTAAAACAGATTTTTATACTGCTTATCCTAGGAATAAGCAGTGGATTTCCCCAATCCATCTCATTAATGACCAATGAACTTTTATTTTAGCAAATTATCCAAACATTTTTTTTTAAACCCCGCTAAGCTAATGATTTCACCACATTCTCTGGCAATGAATTTCAGAGTTTAATTGCACATTGTGTGAAGAAATATTTTCTCTGGTTTGTTTTAAATCTACTACTTAGTAGCTTCATCGCATGTCCCCTAGTCCTAGTATTTTTGGAAAGAGTGAACAAGCGATTCACATCTATCCTGTCACCAGCAGCCTCAAGGCAATGGGTCCTAGGGCACCAGTGGCAAGGAAAACTCTTGTCAGTCGCTAAGGGCTGCACCAGATAAAAATAGGCAACCGAAAGGAAACACCAGGTAAGTGTATCTCATAAAGCAAGGTCTGAGTTTATTCACAAAAAAACCCCCATTTAAACCAAACTGCTTGTATAGGGTTAAACAGTTCCACATTGGAAGAAGGAAAATCAATGCTCTTCCAGAGTCTGTTATAAGGGAAAACACCCTCCAGGGATTCAAGACAAGGTTGGACAAGTTCCTGCTGAACCAGAACGAACGCAGGTAGGGTTGGTCTTGGTTAGGGCATTGGTCTTTGACCTGGGGGCGGCCACGTGAGCGGACTGCTAGGTGAAATGGATAACTGGTCTGACCCAGCAGCAGCAATTCTTATGCTCTTATGTTGTCAGAAAGCTCCAAAATACAAAGTATAATCCTTCTGCTAGTGTCCATCGGCACAAAAACAAACAAACTGCATTTTCAAACAGTCTCTGGATTAGTGTTAGCCAATAAAGTTCATCCTTTCCCTTGGGTCTCTCGGTATTGGGAAAATAATTAAATCCTAAAACCCACAGTTCTGGCTTTTCAAAGCTGCCACAGGTTCTCCAGCTGATCAATTGTTCACAACTTTTAGATATCTCAAAAACAGTTTCTTGGGCTGATGTCACTAACTCGACCTGCACTAGTGCTACGGCACTAGGCCCCAGCATATGACATGCTGACCAGGGAGTGTGCTCTGTGTGATCTTTATGCAAAGGATATGTCCTCAAAAACCCACCACAGAAAAACACAGAGCAGTCCCCACTTCCTGGGCCTATTAATCGCCCTTTCCCCACCCAGAGAGAAAGACCCCTCCCTAAAAAAAACCCAGTTCTTTTAAAGTTCAATCAGGTGCCACCAAGCACCACACCTTTACCAGGGTTATATTGTTGGATAAGCATTAAGAAAGCTTATCCAACAATATTCAGTTCTTCACAATTAAATTCAAAACAAAAAATGAGGCAAAAACTTTCAGCCAAACAATAAGGCAATTTTAGCTCACTTGTCTTCAGTTCAGCAGACTTCCATAGGCAGTGTACCAGTGAGCTGCTCATAGTATGGCTCCAGCTCCATAGCTTGAATTTCCTGGTTTCCAGGCCCCAGTTGCTCTGCACCGGCCTCTACCAGGTCCATGCATTCAAGCTGTTCACTGCCATTCAGCCCTGAGTTCTCCTGCCTTCCTTCTTGCTCCTTTCCCCTCTGCCTCTCTAGCTGTTCTGCCCTCTGGAGTAAAAGCCTGCAGCCACGCCCCAAACCTTCAGGTGCAAAGACTTTCCAGTTGGTTCTAGTTTCAGCCTGCACCTGCCTGCTGGGAACCAAGCTGTGTGTGTTGTGGAACAGGCAAATCTGCTCTCCTGTTCCCTCCAGAGGCAACGGAAGACTCCTCAAAATTGTCAATTTGAGGTTTAAAGTGTGTTGTTTCTAGTGCATCTGATTTTGGTTTGTGCACTGCTCTGGGGACAGAACTAGCAGGCATGGGCTGAATACCACAACCCTTTCCACTCCACTCAGTATTTTATACACCTCTATCATATCACCCCTGAGCCGTCTCTTCTCCAGCTGAAGAGCCCTAGCCGCTTTAGCCTTTCCTCACACAGTGTTCGAGGTGCAGAAGAGTATAGAACCTGCCTCTCCCTCTCCTGGACACTCCCCTTCAGATTCAGAACTACCTTACGAAGGCTTCAGGAGTAACAGGTAGGCCACTAAGGGCCTGGCTGGGCAGGGAGGCCTGAAGGGCGTGCACGAGAGCGTGCCGGATCAGGTGGGGGGGGCACCCAGGTTGTTGTGTGGGCACCCCAGAGAGCCGCGGGAGCAGAGGAGGTACTGCAGGCCCTGGCAGTGGGAGGCCAGTGTCCAAAGGGGCTTTCCTGGCCTAGGAGAGCCTGGAAGGGCATATGGGCATGTGCATGCTAGCCTTGTACAAGGAGGAGCAATGAGAGAAGGGGGGACTGAGCAGGCTAATCAAGTGCCATCCAGGCTAATCAAGTGCCTGGATGTCAGAATCGTGAAAATCGTGCCTCCTCGTTGGCTGAGGCTCCCAGCAATAGGGCGGGGGGCCTCAGGAGTGGGTTTAGCTGCACTCATTCTCTGTAGTGACCATTCGTTGGTTAAATTCACATCGGCCCTCTTTTACGAAGGCAATTATCGTGGCAGGCCATAGTAATCACTCCTACACCAAGAGGGATTCAATGAGTGGCCGAGCATTTGCCGCTACTGTGCCTTTGCAAAAGGATGGTACTGTCCTTAGGTTCCAACTACTGGATTTGTCGTTGAAGCTCACTCCAGCCTGTTCAAACCTTTGCTGGATTCAGACTGTGAAAATATGATCATTCATATTCTAATTAGTGATCCCCTGTGTTCATCTCACGCTTTTTTGAATTTCATCACGGCTTTCCTCTTCACCACCTCCCTTGGGGGGTGGGGGGGGGGGGTATTCCAGGCATCCACCACCTCCTCCGTGAAAGAGCATTTCCTAACTTCTCTTTATTATGACAGGGGTTGCCACACAGCTTATTTTCAGGAATTGGAAAAACTGGGATCGGTTAAACTATACCTTTTGGTGGGAGTCTCTGTGTCATGTCTTTAAAATGGAACGCATTATGGTTATACAACGGGGGCATTATAAGACGTTTATGGATATTTGGGAGCCACTGACAAAATTTTGCAAAGAGTGATTGTTGAATTTGGCCCCTGATCATAATATTTTTGAGTGCAATTTTTGAATATGAACATGGGGGGGGGGGGGGGTTGATATATGTATTTGTCATGGATTACAATTTTGATTGAATTTAGCTGCTATAATAGTGTAATATGATTGTATAATTGTTACCAGTGTTCCCTCTAAGCGGGCGGGTGTTGTGAGCAAACTTTTTTCACCGTGAGCCAAAAATATCGGGCGCCAGCAAGTTATGAGCCAACTCGCCCGATTCTCCTCTCGCCGCCCTGCCATCTGCCGTACGCCTCTTCCGATCGTGCGCTGTGACGAGAAACGTGTGCGCTGCGATGTAATATTTTGTGCGCCAGCGCACGCCAGCGCAGCTTAGCGGGAACACTGGTTCAAATGGTTTTATTTATTTCCCCAAATTTATTTTTGTTATACGCATTGAAAATATTTGATATTGCGTTTAAATCAAAATCTCAATAAACTTGAAACGAGTGCCCGTGAGATTGTGGGAGGGTTAAATACTCAAAACTTAGAAGTTTTTGCTACGCCAGCTTTCTGGTATCTTTACATACAGTGGCGTACCTAGCATATGTAACATCCGGGGCCCATCATTTTTTGGCACCCCCCCCCCATCTGTAAGAAAAACATGATTTTTAGTAACAAACCACACGTCACACATGAGTACCTAGGAAAAGGCAGCATCTTACATATTGCAGTGAGCAGTACATCAATACACCCATTGTAAAACTAAACAAGCCAGACCAGCACAGATCAATCCTACACCGTCAATCCTAACAGAAAACCATGTCTTTCGAACACACAGAACACAGAAAACACCTTCGCCTAGTAAGGAATATGTAATCACAAACTAACCCCTCCCTCTTTTACAAAACTGTAGTGTGGATTTTAGCTACGGAGGTAACAGCTCTGATGCTCATAAAATTCTGAGCATCAGAGCTGCTACCACCAAGGCTGGTGCTAAAAACGCTTCACAGTTTTGTAAAAGGGGGGATAAAATAAAAATACATAGACAAAGGTTAAATTGAACCAGCAAGAAGCTGGACTCTGCATACAATGCTTCACAGAAACAGTGACACATGTCTCCTAAAGCAATAAATAAATAGAAATTTTTTTCTACCTTTGTCTTCTGTGGTTTCTCCTTTCCTCATCTTCTTGTAACTCTCTTCCTTCCATCCACTGTCTGCCGTCTCTCTTCCCCTATATGGCATCTTCTCTCCTTCTATGCCCCTTCCAGAAACTGTATGCCTTCCCCTTCCATCTCTCCTTTCACCCCATTGGTCTGGCATCTCTCTCCTCGCCTTCCCTCTCCCACACCTCTCCTCATAGTCTGGTATCTCCCCTTCCCTGATTCTCTGGCATCTCTCTCCTTTCCTTTTCTTCCATCTTTCGCTCCCCCTCCATGCTCTCACATCTCCCCCTTCCTTTTCCCTTAGACTGGCATACCTTCCTCCTACGCTCCAAGCCCTGGCATCTCCTTTAATTCCCTCCCTCATCTTCCTTCTCCCTCCAGCTGGGTACCGCAATACTCTTCCCTGCAGCTCTGCACTTCCCCACAATTGCCATGCTTCGGTTCCTCTTCTTCCTTCCTTCCTCCCCCCCCCCCCCGCGGGACCCTGCGGCACCATCAACTCTTACTCCCTCTAATGTCGGCCCTGCAGCTCCAGACTTCCTCGCACCTTCTCCCCTCCCCCTTTGGATCGCTATTATTTTAAATGTTATAGCCGCGGAGCTGTATCCATCAGTGGAGATGTCTAACCTCGGCCTGCCCCGGAACTCTTACTGCAACAGTGACTTCCTGTTCCTGCCTAGACGGGCGTCTGCTGCAGTAAGAGTTCCGGGGCAGGCCGAGGTTAGACATCTCCACTGATGGATACAGCTCCGCGGCTATAACATTTAAAATAATAGCGATCCAAAGGGGGAGGGGAGAAGGTGCGAGGAAGTCTGGAGCTGCAGGGCCGACATTAGAGGGAGTAAGAGTTGATGGTGCCGCAGGGTCCCGCAGGGGGGGGGGGGAGGAAGGAAGGAAGAAGAGGAACCGAAGCATGGCAATTGTGGGGAAGTGCAATCCCCCCAATGCGTCCCCTTACCTTACCGACGCGTGTGTGCGCTGTGAAGAGAAACTTTGCGCTGCGATGTAATATTTTGTGCGCGAGCGCAGGCCAACGCAGCTTAGCGGGAACACTGATTGTTACACTTATTTTTGGCTTCAAAATGAATAAAATATTAAAAAAAAAAAAAAGAACAGAATTTCCTAACTTTACTTTTAAGTCTCCCACCCCTCAACATCAACCTATACGTCCTCTAGTTTTACCAATTTCATAAGAACATAAGCAATGCCTCCGCTGGGTCATACCTGAGGTCCGTCGTGCCCAGCAGTCCGCTCACGCGGCGGCCCATCAAGTCCAGGACCTGTGCAGCAATCCTCTATCTATACCCCTCTATCCTCTTTTCCAGCAGGAAATTGTCCAATCCTTTCTTGAACCCCAGTACCGTTCTCTGCCCTATTACGCCCTCTGAAAGCGCATTCCAGGTGTCCACCACACGTTGGGTAAAGAAGAACTTCCCCTTTCGGCAACATTCTAGAGCTCAGACTGTGATGTCATAATGCCTCATTCCACCAATGCCTAAGCTCCGTCCTCATCTGCACAAGCCTCAAACACTTTAAAACGCAGTAATCCTCTATCTATACCCCTCTATCCCCTTTTCCAACAGGAAATTGTCCAATCCTTTCTTGAACCCCAGTACCGTACTCTGCCCTATTACTTCCTTTGTCTGGAAAAAGATTTAGTCCTATATTAATACCTTTCAAATCTTTAAATGTCTGTATCGTATCACCCCGTCCCTCCTCTCCTCCAGAGTAGACATATTGAGGTCTTCTAGTCTCTTCTCGTACTTTTGTTGGCGCAAACCCCCTACCGTTTTTGTCACTTTCCTCTGAACCACTTCAAGTCTTTTTATATCCTTCGCCAGATACGGCCTCCAAAACGGAACACAATACTCCAAATGGGGCCTCACCAACGACCTGTACAGAGGCATCAACACCTCCTTTCTTCTACTGGTTACGCCTCTCTCTATACAGCCTAACATCCTCCTGGCTAAAGCCACTGCCTTGTTGCCTTATTTCTGGGCCATAGACCTTAGAAGTCTACCCAGTACCGTCATTTTGTCATTAATAATATTAAAAAAATAGGAATAATTAGTCATGAGGTCCAGGTGTGCTGGCTAATTCAGAAGCGGTGAAATTTAGTTTAGCCCAGAATGTCTTTCTGTCTTGTTCTTGGCCAGGCTTATTGTTAAGTGGCAATAGAAAAGAAAGTTGCTTTGGAATTCACTTCCCAGTCCTTCTCATTAGTTAAAACATTAGTGATAATTGTAGCTCCAAACACACCGCCATTATGGAAAGTCTCATTAATCACACCTGCTGTCAGCGCTGGTATATTCATAGCCAGGACAGATTGGTTTTACACAGTCTGGTCACCATTCATAGTAATTTGATAAAAACGAGCAAAGCTCATTCATCTCAATTAGCAGCTATGAGATAGAAATTGTAGGAAGTCCTTGTTTTCTTCCACAGACTTTGCGTGGTTTCAGTACTTGAAATTACAGTTTACTCAATTAAGATTAGTTAAAAATAACACTCTTTTCCCCCACTCACATAATAATATAGTAAATGCCGGCAGATAAAGATCAGGCAAAAAACAAAGGAGACAAGACGCCTCTGCACAAAATCCTGAGTG
The DNA here is from genome assembly GCF_902459505.1 of Geotrypetes seraphini. Taxonomy (NCBI): domain Eukaryota; kingdom Metazoa; phylum Chordata; class Amphibia; order Gymnophiona; family Dermophiidae; genus Geotrypetes; species Geotrypetes seraphini. Next base: position 20,299,869 of record NC_047085.1, read on the forward strand.
GAGCGGAACGGGTACAAGTGGATCGATTTTTCACTCCGTCAAAAATGACAAAGACTAGGGGACACTCGATGAAATTGCAGGGGAATACTTTTAAAACCAATAGGAGGAAATATTTTTTCACTCAGAGAATAGTTAAGCTCTGGAACGCGTTGCCAGAGGTTGTGGTAGGAGCGGAGAGCGTAGCTGGTTTTAAGAAGGGTTTAGACAAATTCCATGAGAAAAAGTCCATAGTCTGTTATTGAGACAGACATGGGGGAAGCCACTGCTTGCCCTGGATCAGTAGCATGGAATGTTGCTACTTCTTGGGTTTTGGTCAGGTACTAGTGACCTGGTTTGGCCATCATGAGAACTGGCTACTCGGCTTGATGGACCGTTGAACAGTAAGGCTGTTGTTATGTTCTAATAAGGGTCAACCTCGTCATGGGCAAACCAATGTTGGAAGGCCTTCTACACCTTAGCGTAGGCTGACACTGTGGATGACTTCTTTGACCTCAGAAGAGTATCCACAACCAGGGAAGAATATCTTTTATGCTCAAGAGTCATGCCTTAAGAGCAAAGTGACCCGGGTCTTCTGTGGAAATTGGACCCTGCGTGAGAAGGTCCGGATTGGTCAGGACACTCAGGCTGCGACCTCCGCACAAGTGCATCAAATCCGCGTACCAAGGTCTGAGAGGCCAATCTTTAGCCACCAGAATGACGTGGCCCAGATGAGCCACAATCCTCCAAAGAGCCTGGTTGATCATCGGCCAAGGAGGAAATACATACAGGCGAATCTCCTGAAGCCACGGCTGTACCAGAGCATCGAGCCCCTCGCTTCCAGGCTCGGATCTTCGACTAAAGAAGTTTCCGCTTTCTTGTTTCTTGCTGTAGCCATGAGGTTGAAGCAGGGCCACCCCCAGCACCCACTATAGCTTGGAACACCTCCGGGAACAGGACCCATTTGCCCAGATCTAGCGTGTCTGCTGAGGAAGGCAGCTTGAATGTTGACTATTCCTGCCACATGTGCTGCCTTCAGTGCTAGAAGATGATGCTCCATCCAAAGAAACAGAAGGCAGGCATCCTGAGCCAGAGGAATGCTCTTGGTCCCTACCTGGTGATTGACATAGGCCACTGCCATGACATTGTCGGAGAAGACCCTAACTACTTGGCCCTCCAGCGTCTTCTGCAATCTCGTCAGGGCTAGTCGAATGGCTCGGAGTTCCAATCGGTTGATTGACCACTTCTTCTGAGAGGGCATCCAACACCCCTGAACAGGATAATGATTGCACTGTGCTCCCCAGCCCTGAAGGCTGGCATCTATCATCACCACGTTCCAGGAGGAAATGTGTAGCAGTATACCCCTGTGGAGCGATTGTGGGAGAAGCCACCAGTCCATGCTTGCTCAGGCTTCCAGAGTCCAAGGCAGACAGGCTTGCAAGGCCCAGTGAGAAAGCAATGCATGCTGAAGAGAATGCCTATGGGACGACATCCAGCATTGCAACCATGGATCCCAGAACCTGAAGATAATCCCAATCCAAAAGAGCTGGCCACTGTAGAAGGGAAGAAATTTTAGCACATAGTTTTTGCCTGCAGGCTTCCGGGAGGTAGACGCCCAGGCATTCCAACGATTATGTGGGCATCAGATAGCTCTTCCTGAAATTGACAATCCAGCCCAGGTCTTCCAGCACCTGGAGTACCCACTCCACCATGCGGGCAAAACCACACAGAAATTCAATGCTAATTGCTGGATAATTGCTGAATTGAATTTCCAGCCAGCTATCTTCCAAAGTCTAAATGAGAGGTTTGCTGATAGATTAAATACATAAAGGCTTCTCCTCCTGAAGAAGCCAATTGTGAAACGCAGATCTGAGTTGAGGGGAGCTGTCGCCTGGGTGTTTTGATAGGTGCTGTCTTTTGGAGTAACTGAGATTTTATACGATAAGGTTATAAATGATTGAAAAGCAAGAAAATTGAGTAGTACCACAAGTTTATCCGCAAAGGAAAAGATATGGGTTACTTAAAATAAACTCTTTTGAGCACAGCGGTGTTTTGGGTGGTGGTCAGGAACACAAGAAGTGCTATGATTTGTTCTCTTGCTTTTTTATGCAAGAGGGTTTTATGACACTGAGCATTTCTTTCACTATAAGTATTATGGTTAAGTATTGTTAGTTTCAAAATACTTTTTTGAGGAATATAGAGGCATATTGCGTCCTGGTTTGTAGTTATTAGCAACTGTGTTGACGGGATAGATCATATTTTAATTCCCTAAATATATTTTGAGGTTTATTTTATAACCTCTTCACCCACTCCATCCCCTTTGCCCTCTCCAACCCCATGCTGGCACTGTGGTGTAAACAAAATAAAGAAACAAAAAAGACTTTTCCTCTCTCTTTAAGATCCTAGCTCACGCTTGCTGTCTAACACCAGCACTGGCAGGATACACATTTCAAATCTGACATATCGTAATCACAAAATTATTTTTTCTACCTTTTGTTGTCTGGTCATTTTACTATTCAAATTATGTAGGTCCTAGGCTCTGGTTTCTGTTTGTCTTCTGTTCACTTGCTTACCAGGGTCTCCTGCTCATTTGATGTTTTCTTCATTCTCTGCTCACCATCCATCTTCCATCTCTGTACCTTCCCTTCCACTGCCATATCTAACAGTTCTGTTTCTTTCCCACTGTCTACCATCTCTCTCTCTCTCTCTCTCTCTCCCTCTCTTGCTCCTTGCCTTGTGCCCTGGGTCAAACCTCTCTATTCCCCTTCATTATCATGTGGAACATTTCTTTCTCTCCCCTCATGCACCATCTCTCCCTGCCCTCCACCCTGTGTCCAACATTTCTCTCTTTCTCTTATCCATGCATGTCTCCCTCCCCTCCACCATATGCAAGATTTCTCCCTCTCACCCCTTTCTACCTCTTTGTTGCATCTCTCCCTTCATCTCCTCTACCCACGTCCAACAATTCTTCCTCTCTCATTTCTCCCCCCATGTGCAGCAGCTTTCCCTCCTTCCTAACCCCTATACATAGAAACATAGAAAAAAGCAACAGAAAAGGGCTATAGCCCACCAAGTCTGCCCATTCCAAGTATCCCCTCCCCTGAATTTACTCCCTTAAAGATCCCACGTGAGTATCCCATTTTCTCTTAAAATCCGTCACGCTGCTGGTCTTTATCACCTGGAGTGGGAGTCTGTTCCAATGATCCACTAATCTTTCGGTGAAGAAGTATTTCCTGGAGTCACCATGAAACTTCCCTCCCCTGATTTTCAGCGGATGCCCTCTGGTGGTCGAGGGTCCCATGAGCCAGAAGATATCATCTTCTGACTCGATGCGTCCCGTGATGTACTTATATATACAGCAGCTTTCCATCCCTCCCTCCCATTCCCCTGTGCAGCAGCCTTCCATTCTTCCTATCCATGACTGACCCCCCCACCCCCCCCCCCCACACACCCACCCACCCACACCCACAAATTGTGAGACCTGATATACCTTTGGGCCTCCTAAAGCAGCAGCAGCGGTGGCGGAAGTTGACTGGTAGATGCGACGCTCTGAACAGGCTGCTCTCGGCCTGCCCAGCCAGGGTTTTCCTCTGCCATGTCATCAGTGACATCATTAGTGACACAGCAGAGGGTAGGCCCTGGCAGGGCAGGTCACAAATAGCCTGTTCAGAGCACTGCCTCTGTTGGCCGGCCACTGCTGTTGCCGCTGCTGTTTTTGGAGACTTCTTTTCTTTGCAGAATGAATCAATTTGAATCGATTCACTGATGTGAATCGGTGAATTAGGCAGAACTACTGAGCACATGAGCAATTGCTCATAAATAATAGGAGTATCGCTCACAGGTTTTGCATGGTCGCTCACAAAAATACAGTAAAAGCTTGGATTGCAAGTAACTTGGTTTGCAAGTCAAGCAAAACATTTTATTAAATTTTGACTTGATATACAAGCAATGTCTTGCAATACAAGTGCATACAATATACACACGTCACATCAACACAACTGAGCTGATGGTTCTTCTCTCTCTGACACTGAGGGAGTGTAGTGACTCTTCTTAACGAGCGAGGTCTTGCAATACGCATAGTATTTTGTATTCAAGTGTTTGAGTTGTGGAACAAATCGTCTGAGTTTTCATTATTTCCTGTGGGGGAATTCGCTTTGATATACAAGTGCTTTGGATTACAAGCATGCTTCTGGAACAAATTATGGTTGCAAACCAAGGTTTTACTGCACTTGCAAATCTGGAAAATTGTTTTTTATAACTTCTTGCTCCCACAAAAATTTTTTTTTTTTTTTTAGAACTTTTAGCTCACATGAGAAAAAACTTTGCAAACACTGGAGGAGAGGAGGGACGTGAGGGGGGGGGGAGGATATGATACAGACATTTAAATATTTGAAAGGTGTTAATATAGAACCATACCTTTTCCAGAGAAAGGAAATTGGTAAAACAGAGGGCATAATTTCAGGTTGAGGGGTGGTAGACTTAGGAGTAACGTTAAGAAATTATTTTTCACGGAGAGGGTGGTGGATGCCTGGAATGTCCTCAAGAGGGAGATGGAGGAGAAGAAAATGATGACAGAGTTCAAAAAAGCATGGGATGAACACAGAAAAACATAAGAATAGCCTTACTGGGTCAGACCAATGGGCCATCAAGCCCAGTAGCCCGTTCTCACAATGGCCAATCCAAGTCACTAGTACCTAGCCAAAACCCAATATTCCATGCTTCCGATCCAGGGCAAGCAGTGGCTTCCCCCATGTCTTTCTCAATAACAGACTATGGGCTTTTCCTCCAGGAACTTGTCCAAACCTTTCTTAAAACCAGCTACGCTATCCGCTCTTACCACATCCTCTGGCAACACATTCCAGAGCTTATTCTCTGAGTGAAAAAATATTTCCTCCAATTTTTGACGGAGTGAAAAATCGATCCACTTGTACCCGTTCTACTCCACTCTGGATTTTGTAGACTTCAATCCTATCTCCCCTCAGCCATCTCTTTTCCACGCTGAAGAGCCCTAACCGTTTTAGTCTTTCCTCATACGAGAGGAGTTCCATCCCCTTGACCATCTTGGTCGCTCTTCTTTGAACCTTTTCTAGCGCCACTATATCTTTCATGAGATAAGGAGACCAGAATTGAACGCAATACTCCGGATGAATGGGCAAACTTCCACAGTCTGAATCCCACAAAGGAGTTGGGTTGGATAGGCTGGAGTACGCTTCAATAGCAGCTCCAGTAGTTGGAACCTAAGGACAGTCCCGGGTGGACTTCTAAGGTTTGTGGCCCAGAAGAAAAAAAAAAAGACAATTCAGTCATGAAATTGTAATGCATGTCTTCATCTGCCATCATTTACTATGTTACCCAGTCAAACCTTGGATTTCCCGAGACATGACCTCCTTTTCGAGGACACGTCCAGGGGTCCGGACAACTTTTCAAAACCCGGCACTTTGTCCGGGTTTTGAAAAGCTTCCAGTGAGCAGCGACGTCGGGACGATATCTGCGCACACACGGATGCAATGCGCTGATGTCGCACGCATGAGTGTGACTTCATCGCATCACACCCGCTCATGCGCTGATGCGCTCCCGGCGAACGATGTGGTTGAGGAGGTGGGACTGGGGGCGGAACAGAGTGTGACTCGGGCAGAACGGAGTGGGCCTGGGAGCGGGGCCATGGATCCGGATTTTCTTTCCCAAAAATCTGGTAGCCCTACTTCGACGGAGCATTGCATTTTAACATGCATTTGACTTCAGATATTGCAACTGTTCTTACAGTTGTGTGCTGTTAATCTCACTGCTTTCTTAATTGCAAAGTAAAGTTAAAATTGAATGTGAATGTTAAAAAAAAAAAATCTGCCATTAAAATTTAACACAGATTTTCAGCAAACTTGTATTACATTAAACCCAATGAGAGAAGTGAGAGGGTTCTAACATATTATTACCCAAGAGTGGCCTAAAAGGAAGACATTCATCATCGAGAAGGAAAACAAAATAGATGAGAAAAAAATGTAATCTTATTTGCACATATATTTCAGACTTTTGTGTCCTTGACTTTCTATTCTTATATTTGGTGTACGAAACTGTAAAGTAACTTTACACAAACACACTTCCTGGTCGATATTCCAAAATGATTTCACCAGCCAGAAATGGCCGCTGACCAGTTAAAATTGCTTTTTCGGGGCTTTCTGTTAATTTTCAGCGGCACTTGACCAGTTATTGCCACTGAAAAGTAATAATAATAGTTTATTTTTATATACCGCCATACCTGGGAGTTCTAGGCGGTTTACATCAATCAATCATACATACAGTACAAATAGATATTTAAAATTGAAATCATCTTCAATTTCAACAAAGTTAAAAGCTTACAGTGGGAAGATACAAACAATTAAAAATGAGATAAAATTATAAGTAAGTAATAAGATACATTAGGTTGCCAGTCTATTGAATAATTGAGTTTTTATCTGTTTTCTAAAATCAAGATACGAGGAAGCTTCTAACGCAATTTTGGCAAGCCGTGTATTCAGCGTGGCCGCCTGAAAAGAAAAGGTTCTGTCGAGGAACCTTTTGTAATGACAGGACTTTATTGAGGGATATGCAAACAAGTGGACTCTTTGAGGGCTCTTATTAATGTGACTTAGGGTAAAATGAGGGGTGACATAGCCTGGTAGCATGCCAAATACTGCTTTATAGCAGATACATGAGAACTTAAATAAGACTCTGGATTCCAATAGCTTTTGATAGAATGGAGTAATATGCTCCCATTTTTTTAAACCAAAAATAAGACGAACAGCCGTATTCTGAACTACTCTCAACTTTTTGAGAATTTTCGTAAAAGCACCCAAACATGATGTTACAGTAGTCCAGAATACTTAAAATGGAAGACTGAGTTAACAAGCGAAAAGAGGCTTCATCAAAGTATTTCTTGACGGTGCGGAGCTTCCAAAGCACTGAAATGCTTTTTTTTAAATATTAAATCAGAATGTTTTACCAACGTGAGGCAGCTCAGCTTCCGATGCTCAAAAGGTTTCTTGGGGGCTTTAACCAATCATGGTAGCAGCCACTGAGAACCCCATGCAAATGCATTATAAGGAACCCATTAACTTTAAACACAGCTGTTAGGCGTGGGACTTACACTCATATAACAGATGCGTTCAAATCACTCTAAAACTTGCTCAGGAGAGCGATCCAAGATGGCCACGTGCAGATGCTCCGAGAGCGACGCTTCTGACCGCTCCACTCGTCTTTCTCTTTGTTCCTGTTAGTCAGCTTGCTGGTTACTTACTTCGGATGCCGAAGAGAAGGGGCCGGAGCGCAGCTGGCGCCTCGTGGCGCTCCGAGGTGCCCTCCTTTGGCAGAGTCGACAAGATGTTGCGGCGGGTGCAGGAGGCAGTCCTTCCTGTGTCGGGAGCAAGCCCGTTGAGAGCACCGGAGAGGGGAGAGACCGGGGTTGTCTCTCCAGGGCTAGAGACTACCTTGAGCCCCGACTCGAGAGCACCACCTCCGTGTCCCCGGTCAGCCAGTTCTCCAGGGGTGGAGGAAACCCCGGAGATGGGGGAAGTACTTCCCCTCGAGGCAGCAGGGTCATCATGGGGAACTGAGGAGGCAATACTCTCTGACTAGGGAGTAGTTGCAGAAGAAACCGGGCTAGGACAAGCAACTGGAGGTGAAGGATTCCAGCCAGAACCTAACCAGGGGAACTTTTCTTCTTCTGACGGTGAGCATTTTTACACCCAGCAAAGTCTTCCAATTTTGGAGAAACCAGCGTAAGTGACTTTAGATTCACTATGGGATTTGATTGCAAATTTTACTAGGAATATTAGTCCCAATTTCCAATATACATAGAAACATAGAAATTGACGGCAGATAAGGGCCACAGCCCATCTAGTCTGCCCACCCTAATGTCCCTCCCCTACCTTCGCCCTGTGAATAGATCCCTCCCCTACCTTCGCCCTGTGAATAGATCCCATGTGACGATCCCATTTGGCCTTAAAATCAGGCACGTTGCTGGCCTCGATCACATGCAGTGGAAGACTATTCCAGCGATCAACCACCCTTTCTGTGAAAAAGAATTTCCTAGTGTCGGCTCGTAGTTTCCCTCCCCTAATTTTCCACGGATGCCCTCTTGTTGTCGTGGGACCCTTGAAAAGGAAGATATCTTCCTCCGCCTCTATGCGGCCCGTGAGATACTTGAACGTCTCGGTATTGAGGGGAAATTGATTCAACATTCTAGAGAGCTGAAAGATTTGTCTGCGGAAGTGACTGTTTCAAAGGCTACAATTCAAAAGATTGATCAAGAAATTTCTTTGACCAAACAGGTACAGGAGTCCCTAATTAAAGACAATATTAACTTAAGGAAGAAACTGGAGACACTTGAAAATAATTCCCGGAATAATAATTTGAGATTAATTAATTTCCCTAGATTGACTTTGGTTACTCCTAGGGAAATGCTTAGGAGATACTTGATAGAAACTTTGCATTTGTTCAAGTGTATTACTTGCCAAATAAAGAAGGGGCCCAAACGCAAGTCAAAGTATCGGATCAAGCATTATTGAATGTTTCTGAATTGTTAGAAATGATTTTGACCGTAGCTCTCGCCAAAACATAGTTATTGAGACTTTTCTTTAAAAATAGACAGAAAGAGTTCCTTGGTTGCAAAATACAAATGTTTCCTGACCTCTCCAGAGAAACTCAAAAGCGACGTAGAGAATTTTTGTTGTTCAAATCTGGAGTCGCTTCTCTGGGAGCAACGTTTTACTTGAGACATCCTTGCAAGTGTATTATTTGCTACCGTTCACTCAAATATGTTTTCTTTGAACCACAACAGTTAACAGCTTTTCTGGCTATGTTTCGACTGGATAAAGAGAAATCAACAGCTCCATAATCATATTTCTGCCTATCTCTCAGTTGTGTCTGTATTTATCTTCTAATAATAATTTCCTTTGTTCGCTTTAATGTATTCTTGGATCCATATTTTGAGGACTTGAGTTGAGTTGGTTGAAAGAATTTTCCTGTATTTTTCTCTTTTTATTTAGATTGAATATGATTAATATTGGATATAGGTCATATCTATACTAACTAACTTTCTGTACAAGTGATTACTTGGTATGTTGTTTGAAAATCAATAAAATAATTAAGAACAAACTTGCTCAGGATCAAACCCACAACCTCAGGCTGCTGAGGCACTCGTCCACAAGTTTCAAGTTTTTTTATTTTTGATATACCGTCTATCAAAACAAATGTCTAGATAGTGTACAATATAAAAAGATTGTAAGGGACAATTAAAATAAGTAAATAAAAGCAATATTTTATCAAATATTAAAAATACTAGACGAATTCGGATTAACGTACATGAGACGGAAGGAAAGTAGGGGAGGGAGAGGTTGTTTAAAATACATCGAAGTAAAATTAATAAAAAAGGACGGTAAATGGGGAATGGCAAAAACATTGGGAGAGGAATCATTTCAAAAGAAGTATTAGATGTTTCAAAGCGTCACATGAATCAAAGAATTAAGAGGCTGAAGCTAATACTAAGGAATAAAGGCATCTTTAACCCTTTCAGGACCATAAGGATCGTAGGCCAATTTTTGTGGTTTTGACGACATTTTTATGGTAAAAAGGGCTTGCAGATGCCAAAAAATTGATTTTTTTTTGTGAAATATCATTATTATTATTATTTTTTTTTTAAATCAAACTTCTGGTTTATGGACAGTGTGGCAAGTGAATCTTCTCGTCAATCTGGCAACGACGCTAATGAATGAATGTCGGAACCAGTTTGTTTACATAAAGGCAGTATCATATGGAATCCGTACATATCAAATTTAGAACTGTAGACTATCCCAATCAAAATTTATAGGATTTTAAAGTTATGGGACAAATATGTCCCTTGGTCCTGAAAGGGCTACAGAGGAAGGTTTTAAGTTTGGCTTTACATTTTTCAAGCGAGTTCTCTAATCGAACGTCTAATGGGAGGGCTTTCTACAGGGAGGGGGCGGTAACTGAAAAGATGGATTTACGAGTAGTATCGTAAAATAGGCAGTTCAATTTCTCTGTTTATGAGTTATGAGTTATCCTTGTTTCTGTGCGGGAAAATAATTTTTAGAGATATAATGGGGGCATGCTTTGTTGCGAGAAATACTAATTGACCAGGAGGCTTGCCATCCAATAAGCCAGAGTTCAAAGTCAGTACTCTAGCTCCACCTGCTGGTAGATAGGCAAAACCCACTAGTCTCTGGATTCAACCGTTGCGCCTAAAGGAAAAGAAATGGTCAGGTAAGATGTAATTTTTTTTTCTATTCATAATAGCAGAAAACATCCTCTATAATAAAAACCTAAGCGCGCCTGCGCACTTAGGAGACCGTGATACCTGAGAGCGTGCTGTGTCCTTCCGTGGCCATATTCTATTTGCAGCACGCAGTGGCTTGAGGCGTGTGCGCCGGCTGACAACGCATGCGGTGATTTGAGTGGCGGTGGCGGTTTCACTCCTGATAGCTGGCGCCTAGAGGAACGGCTGGAGGGTGTTGTGCGAGGTGCCCCATGCTGGTAAAAATTCCCTGCTGGAAGGGATGCTGCTGGACACGGGGGAGGTACAAGGAAGGGAGAAGGCCTACTGTTGGACAGGGGGATCAGATAAGGGGTGCTACTGGACAGGGGGGGAGGTCACACAAAGGAAGAAGGGCTGCTGCTGGACAGGGGGAGCATGGAAGGGGTGCTTTTGGACACGGGGAAGGTACAAGGAAGAGAGAAGGGCTACTGCTGGACAGGGGGAGCAGGGAAGAGGTGCTCCTGGATAGGGGGGAGGTCAAACAAGGGGAGAAGGGCTGCTGGTGGACAGGGGGAGCAGGGAAGAGGTGCTCCTGGATAGGATGGGGGGGTCAAACAAGGGGAGAAGGGCTGCTGGTGGACAGGGGGAGCAGGGAAGGGGTGCTTTTGGACACAGGGAAGGTACAAGGAAGAGAGAAGGGCTACTGCTGGACAGGGGGAGCAGGGAAGGGGTGGTGGTGGACAGCCGAGGAAAGAGAGAGACAGAAAGAAAGACAGACAGAAAGCGGCCAAGGAGAGAGAGAGAGAAAGAAAGAAAGACACTCACATCTAATGTAACGGGCTTAAAGACTAGTAGTTTATAATTTGCTTCACTCTTAAGACATATGGGATATTTGGCAGATGTGAAAATGTCATTACAAATGAATCGGTAAATCAAAGAGTGTGTGAACATGTTTCATGAAAGAAACTGCAGATGGGAATGTACAAGGACAGGAATCTTTATTTAAAAAAACTATATAAATTTGGATTTCTCTTTGTTTTGTTTCATACCATATGGCACATGAAGAGTTTTATGACAAGCACTTTTGCTCTCTAAAATCTGTAGCACCAGAAAAATCAGTGTAATCTTTTTTTACTGTGCAATCTTTTATGCTATGATATATTGCTACTTCTCAGCTCCTTTCATTTGTATGCCTACGGTTTAATTATCGCATGGTGATTTTTATATTATGTTTTTATATTCACATCAAAAAATGAAAATAGAATCAAATAGAATGCTCCTTAAATCTTCAACAATATACACTTCTCCCAGTTTCAGCATTCGTAATTTCGATTATTTGCGGTTTTTAGTTTGCTGGCTCCTCCCCCCCCCCCCCCCCAATTATATCAGTTTGTATAGAGAAAATCGCTGATTCCCGGCTCTTTCTTCACCATGCTTTGCCTCTCTTTCAGGAAGAGGCCAGGTCTCCCACCGTGTTATTCGTAGTTTCACCATATTCACGATGGTTTTTAATAGACAACAGCGAATAACATGAAAAAGTTATTCACGGTTTTTCTGTATTTTCGGGTCTGTTAATCCCCTATCGCAGCGAATACGGAGGGAGAAGTGTAGTGCAATCAAGGAAAACATAATAATGAGAATGAGTACCACAGATTTTGTCTAAAAAGTGGAGAAAAGACCTCAGTGTCACGTTGGATTTTGTAAAAAAAAAAAAAAAAACAACCAAAAAACTTAATCCTCTGGACAAGCCAACTTCAAAAGAAATTTTGACGATGCAGACACATCCTCAGTCTAGAAAAACTCCACTATATATATATATATATATATATATATATATACACAAAATTCTCGCTTCAAATGGCAACCAATGGAGTCGCTGAGAGAAAGGACTCACAAGGTCACATTCTGTACCACTGATATTCCATAATATTGTGTCATATTCAAAATAGTCATCTTTTTCATGTCTTATTTTAATGTTTATGTATTTTAGCTGTATTTCAGTTCTTTGTTGTCCCCTGAGGAAGGCGGCATTCGTCACCGAAACACAGATCCTTGTCGGGACTTTACCTATATAGTATGAGAAGGACTTTTTGTTTATATTGTGGATATTATAATATCAATAAAGCATATGTAACTTAAGATTGGTTCAAGACATCTCCTGTGCCTTTTCTTTTTGCTCTTCTGTTTGTCTACGAGGCCTGGGACCTTCAAGTTTCAAGTTTAATTAAGTTTTAATATTCCGACCATCAACGTGCACCTGGCCGGTTTACAAAGCTAAAAAAAGCTTAAAATAAATTTTTTGTAAACATGAGTTTGAAGGTAAAAGGGGGGGAAGTTAATTACATCATTAAAAACAAATAATTAAAGGGAGGGGGGGAATAAAACACCGGGAATGGGGATCGCTTCTTAAAAGCGGTTCGTGTACTATACTGCTATGCTGTTGGAAAGGAAATATTTAAATGCTATGGTATGCGTCTTGGAATAAGAATGTTTTTAGTTTAGTCTTGAATTTGTCGAGAACGTTTTCGAAGCGGAGTTGAGGTGGCTTGGCGTTGCATTAAGTTGGAGCTACAACGGAAAAGTTAGTGCACTTCTCCCTCCAGATTTGCGGGGGATAGGGGCAGAGCCAGACCGCGAATGGCGAAAAACCGCGAATATCTGGCTCTGACCCACCCCCGCCTACGGCCTTACCTCGTGGTCTAGCGGGCTTTCGGGGCAGGAGCGATCTTCCTACGCTCCTGCCCCGTGCAGATCGCCATTGGGAAATGGCTGCTGTGAGTTCCTGTAATCTCTCGAGCCTACGACGGGAACTCCCTACAGCTGTTTCCTAATGGCGATCTGCACGGGGCAGGAGCGTAGGAAGATTGCTCCTGCCCAGAAAGCCCGCTAGGCCACCAGATAAGGCCGGGATGCCAGGGGGAAGACTTAACTATGGGGTTTTTTTTTTTTCTTTTTTCCCCCTCCCCCAAAAATCGCGAATATGTGAAATCGTGATTGCCGAAACGGCGAATGGGGAGGGGGAAGTGTATTTCTAGTGTAGTAGAATTCTTTGATGGAAGGTATAGTCAATAAATTCTGATCAGCCGATCTAAGGGTCAGGGAAGAGCAAAAGGGGATGATGAGTTTATCAAGAAAAGATGGAAGACGCGAAAGTTTAATTTTGAAGACCAGCAGTAAAGTTTTCTTTCTTTTCTACTAAAATCAAGGCCACCCTGGGACCCAACGATACAGAAAGGATTAGGAAACCGACTACAAGAAAGTACAGTCTTCTAGAAAAGACGCACTCGGCTTTCCGCCCCTCCCTTTCCTGTTTCTGGGCCAAACAATTCGGAAAGACCTTTAGTAAACATTGCATTTTCTGCCTTGTAACTTCAATAATGATATCTCTTTTAGAATAAGCAAATGAAAAGACAGAGCCCATTAATCTTATTTCTTCCCAGGCAGGGATTCCTTCCCATTTGTCTTCATCAACCTCTGGAGTGAAAAACATCAGTTCTGACTCAGACAAGGAAATAAGCTTATATAAACCTATTAAGGTTTGTTTTCTCATCAAAAGATTTATTGCTGTTTCCAGTGACGGGGCTGTGGACGGCTGAGACTCGAAACTGGTGCAAATGGAAATGAAATCCTAGGTCTGGGACCTTTGTGTCTTTTCTTTTTTTTTAGTTTTTCTACTTTGCAACACCTTTTTTTTTTTTTTTTTTGTAACTCCCAAACCTAGGGTTACCAGATTTTGTTAAGCTATACCTGAACATGTGGCCCCACCTTTAGCCCTGCCCAAATCCACCCCAGCCGCCCCAGCTGCCCCGCTCCCAAATCTCTTCTCGACCTCGGAGTCCCATCTGGAGGGCCTCCAAGCATGCACAGATGTGATGCAATGATGTCACGTGCATATGTGTGCATCCAGACGCAGCCCCAAACTTGAAAACTCAGATGAACTTTTGCTTTTAAAAAATCCATCCAGACACCCAGACAGTCCTACCCTTAACTCCCCCCCCCCCCCCTACACACACACTCCTTTTCACCGCATTTCTTCTGGGATGTTGGGTCTAGACTTGTCCATATAACCCCCAGACACACATAATTGAGAATTCTTCTCGTTTGGCTGGGTGGACCTGGACATAAACCCACCCCAAAAGTCAGCATTCCTGTTCATACTGGGTGGGAGATGCTGCTCACATCGGTGAACATTTCAAGAGGTATGCCAGGGGGACAGAAAGAAGGAGAGGCACCAGCGCCCCCAAGAAGATAACACCCAGGATGGTCCTCCCCCCCCTCCTTACTAAGCCACTGGATAGGAAACAGAAGAGAATAGGGAGGGGGAAGGGATAGGAAACAGAAGAGAATAGGGAGGGGGAAGGGATAGGAAAGAGAAGAGAATAGGGAGGGGGAAGGGATAGGAAAGAGAAGAGAATAGGGAGGGGGAAGGGATAGGAAAGAGAGGAGAAGGGAGGGAAGGGACTAACTTCACATTATTCTTCACTTAGATCAGGGGTGTCAAAGTCCCTCCTCGAGCACACAATCCAGACAGGTTTTCAGGATTTCCTCAATGAATATGCATGAGATCTATTTGCATGCACTGCTTTCATTGTATGCTAATAGATCTCATGCATATTCATTGGGGAAATCCTGAAAACCCAACTGGATTGTGGCCCTCGAGGAGGGACTTTGACACCCCTGACTTAGATAGTCTAGATTAGGGGTGGGCAACTCCGGTCCTTGAGGGCCAGAATCCAGTCGGATCTATTTGCTTGCACTGCTTTCAATGCATATTCATTGGGGAAATCCTGAAAACCCGACTGGATTGCAGCCCTCAAGGAGGGACTTTGAAATCCCTGGTGAAGGGGGTTTCTGACAAAGGGACCGTGTAGACCAGGGAGGTCAAAGTCCCTCCTCGAGGGCCACAATCCGGTCGGGTTTTCAGGATTTCCCCAATGAATATGCATGAAATCTATTACAATGAAAGCAGTGCATGCAAATAGATCTCATGCATATTCACTGGGGAAATCCTGAAAAACCAACTGGATTGCGGCCCTCGAGGAGGGACTTCGAGATCTCCGATGTAGACTAACCAAATACAAAATAAAAGATAAGAAAAAGAGGGGTTTTCTAACTAGCCCTCCCCAACAGCTGAGGGTCTTAACTTAATAGGGATCGCGCTGCCGTGTTGGAGGGGTGTGAGGGGGTGTAAACCCCCCATTATACTGAAAACTTAACTGTTTCCAATATAATGTGGGGTTACAACCCTTCCAAGCCTCCCCAAAGCCAGTGCAATCCCTATTAAGTAAAGTGGGGGGGGGGGGGTTCCCCACCAACACCCCCCCCCCCATCGGAGCCTTTTAAAAGGTTTTCCTGTGGCACGCTGAAGTCTTGCGCTGAATTGTCGGCGCTCGTTTGTCTCGAGCGCTTTTGTCCCTTCACCGGCGGGTCTAGAGGTCCGGATTTTACTGACGTAAGATCTGGGAACCCTACCTTAATCGAGATCTCTCTTATTCGTTTGACACAATGACATCATAGAAACATAGAAATAGACGGCAGATAAGGGCCACGGCCCATCTAGTCTGCCCACCCCAATGACCCTCCCCTACCTTTCTCTGTGAATAGATCCCACGTGTCTATCCCATTTGGCCTTAAAATCAGGCACGCTGCTGGCCTCAACCTGAAGTGGAAGACTATTCCAGCGATCAACCACCCTTTCAGTGAAAAAGAATTTCCTGGTGTCCCCGTGCAGTTTCCCACCCCTGATTTTCCACAGATGACGGATGACGGCAGATAAAGACCTGAACGGTCCATCCAGTCTGCCCATTAGTTATACCCATTACAAATACATGATTAAATTAACTTGTCTCTTCTTTGCTATTTCTGGGTCATAGGCTGTAAAGTCCACCTGGTATTGTCCTAGGTTCCAAATGCTGAAGTTGCCGTCTAATCAAGCCATTGTGACATCACTGCTGAGGCTGGCTCTTAGGCATTGCTGGAATGAGGCATTATGACATCACAATCTCAGCTCTGGAATGTTGCTACTCTTTGGGTTTCTTCCAGGTAACATAGTAAATAGAAACATAGAAATAGACGGCAGATAAGGGCCACGGCCCATCAAGTCTGCCCACCCCAATGACCCTCCCTGTCTATCTTTGCAGATAGATCCCACATGTCTATCCCATTTGGCCTTAAAATCTGGCACGCTGCTGGCCTCAATAACCTGAGGTGGAAGACTAGTCCAGCGATCAACCACCCTTTCAGTGAAAAAGAATTTCCTGGTGTCCCCATGCAGTTTCCCGCCCCTGATTTTCCACGGATGCCCCCTTGTTGCAGCAGGACCCTTGAAAAAGAAGATATCTTCTTCCATCACGTGCATGTCCCCTCCCGACGTGATTTCTTTTCAAAACCCGGACAAAGTACCAGGGTTTTGAAAAGCCATCCAGACCCCCCTGACATGTCCAGGGAAATCCGTACATCTGGTAACCCTATATTAAGGTGGCTTGAGAAAACGTACTGCTTGTTCCTCAGATAGGCAGCATGAGATCTGTTTTGTTCTTCTGAGATATTGCCAGGTACTTTGTACAGAAAATCCCAGTGTTCTTCCTATTTGAAAATGGCTGTGAAATGAACTTTTTTTTAAAAAAAATGTTATGAGCAGGACATCCCGATTCTGAATTTGGACGTTCTTTCAAAAATGTCTTTCAATGTATAATCTAATCTCAAACTCGCGGCCTGGGGGCCACATGCGGCCCGCCAGGTACTATTTTGAGGCCCTCGGTATGTTTATCATAATCACAAAAGTAAAATAAAATAGTTTCTTGATCATTATGTCTCTAGCTATAAATTACACTTTTATTATTAAAACTTAGCCTAAAGGAAAGATTTATAAACTATAAAGAGTTTTACCTCATGCAAAATTGTCATTTCTTTAATAAGACATTAACTATTTATTTCTGAGGCCCTCCGAGTACCTACAAATCCAAAATGTGGCCCTGCAAAGGGTTTGAGTTTGAGACCACTGGCCTATAGGAAGAAGAGATGCAAATGTTAAGAACCTTAGCCAATAGGGAGAGGATGAGATAGTGGATGCTCTGGATGAGACATTTGGCCTTTATCTGCCATCATGTTACTATGTTTCTATAATCATAAAGTTCTATGACATCACAATGCAGGTGTAAAGAGCCTTAGCCTATAGGAAGAAGAGATGCAAATGTTAAGAACCTTAGCCAATAGGGAGAGGAGGAGATAGTGGATGCTCTGGATGAGACATTTGGCCTTTATCTGCCATCATGTTACTATGTTTCTATAATCATAAAGTTCTATGACATCACAATGCAGGTGTAAAGAGCCTTAGCCTATAGGAAGAAGAGATGCAAATGTTAAGAACCTTAGCTAATAGGCAGAGGAGGAGATAGTGGATGCTCTGGATGAGACATCTGGCCTTTATCTGCTATCATGTTACTATGTTTCTATAATCATAAAGTTCTATGACATCACAATGCAGGTGTAAAGAGCCTTAGCCTATAGGAAGAAGAGATGCAAATGTTAAGAACCTTAGCCAATAGGGAGAGGAGGAGATAGTGGATGCTCTGGATGAGACATTTGGCCTTTATCTGCCATCATGTTACTATGTTTCTATAATCATAAAGTTCTATGACATCACAATGCAGGTGTAAAGAGCCTTAGCCTATAGGAAGAAGAGATGCAAATGTTAAGAACCTTAGCCAATAGGGAGAGGAGGAGATAGTGGATGCTCTGGATGAGACATTTGGCCTTTATCTGCCATCATGTTACTATGTTTCTATAATCATAAAGTTCTATGACATCACAATGCAGGTGTAAAGAGCCTTAGCCTATAGGAAGAAGAGATGCAAATGTTAAGAACCTTAGCCAATAGGGAGAGGATGAGATAGTGGATGCTCTGGATGAGACATTTGGCCTTTATCTGCCATCATGTTACTATGTTTCTATAATCATAAAGTTCTATGACATCACAATGCAGGTGTAAAGAGCCTTAGCCTATAGGAAGAAGAGATGCAAATGTTAAGAACCTTAGCCAATAGGGAGAGGAGGAGATAGTGGATGCTCTGGATGAGACATTTGGCCTTTATCTGCCATCATGTTACTATGTTTCTATAATCATAAAGTTCTATGACATCACAATGCAGGTGTAAAGAGCCTTAGCCTATAGGAAGAAGAGATGCAAATGTTAAGAACCTTAGCTAATAGGCAGAGGAGGAGATAGTGGATGCTCTGGATGAGACATCTGGCCTTTATCTGCTATCATGTTACTATGTTTCTATAATCATAAAGTTCTATGACATCACAATGCAGGTGTAAAGAGCCTTAGCCTATAGGAAGAAGAGATGCAAATGTTAAGAACCTTAGCCAATAGGGAGAGGAGGAGATAGTGGATGCTCTGGATGAGACATTTGGCCTTTATCTGCCATCATGTTACTATGTTTCTATAATCATAAAGTTCTATGACATCACAATGCAGGTGTAAAGAGCCTTAGCCTATAGGAAGAAGAGATGCAAATGTTAAGAACCTTAGCCAATAGGGAGAGGAGGAGATAGTGGATGCTCTGGATGAGACATTTGGCCTTTATCTGCCATCATGTTACTATGTTTCTATAATCATAAAGTTCTATGACATCACAATGCAGGTGTAAAGAGCCTTAGCCTATAGGAAGAAGAGATGCAAATGTTAAGAACCTTAGCCAATAGGGAGAGGAGGAGATAGTGGATGCTCTGGATGAGACATTTGGCCTTTATCTGTCATCATGTTACTATGTTTCTATAATCATAAAGTTCTATGACATCACAATGCAGGTGTAAAGAGCCTTAGCCTATAGGAAGAAGAGATGCAAATGTTAAGAACCTTAGCCAATAGGGAGAGGAGGAGATAGTGGATGCTCTGGATGAGACATTTGGCCTTTATCTGCCATCATGTTACTATGTTTCTATAATCATAAAGTTCTATGACATCACAATGCAGGTGTAAAGAGCCTTAGCCTATAGCAGTGGTCTCAAACTCGCAGCCTGCCAGGTACTATTTTGCGGCCCTCGGTATGTTTATCATAATCACAAAAGTAAAATAAAACAGTTTCTTGATCATATGTCTCTTTAGCTATAAATGAGTTTGAGACCACTGATCTAATCTATAATTTGTGAGTCGCTCTATCCCTAAAAAGGTTCAAGGTGATGTACAATTCGAGTTAAGGCAAATAGGTAGAGGGAGGAGGGAGGAAGGTCAGCTAGGGGGAGGCAGAGAAGGGAGTTAGAGGCACATTATATGTGAGAATGTTGGAAATGCAGGAAAAATGTAGATGTTGCAAGTTTTCATTCATTCCCTGAAACACTATTTTGACAAGTAGAAAAATAAAGAGATTCATGGCGATACTTTTCTGTCTCAAAATCACTCTACAGTAGACCCCCGTGAATTTTTTCCGACCGCCTCTTCCTGTTACCGAAGTCAGGCTACTCCAATCAGGAGCTGCTTTGACCCGCTGTCTGGCGTGTCAAAGCAGCTCCTGATTGGAGTAGCCTGACTTCGGTAACAGGAAGAGGCGGTCGGAGCATACCGCGAGTGATTTTCTGCGCCCGCCGGTGCCCCGGCTGCCCTCTCCTGCCACTCCTGCCTTTTGACGGGTGAAAAACCTTATTGGCGGTTTTTCAAAATCTGCGGGGGTAGAGAGAACGAGAGGGCACTCTCTAAAGTTAAAAGGGGATAGATTCCGTACAAACGTAAAGAAGTTCTTCTTCACCCAGAGAGTGGTGGGAAACTGGCATGCTCTTCCGGAGGCTGTTATAGGGGAAAACACCCTCCAGGGATTCAAGACATGGTTGGACAAGTTCCTGCTGAACCGGAACGTACGCAGGAAAGGCTCGTCTCAGTTAGGGCACTGGTCTTTGACCTAGGGGCCGCCGCGGGAGCGGACTGCTGGGGGCGATGGACCACGGGTCTGACCCAGCAGCGGCAATTCTTATGTTCTTCTTATGGAACGGAACCTCTGCGAATTTCGGGGGAGCACTGCATTTTAAAACTGGAAGCCTCCCCCCTTTGTACCCTGCCTGAGGGATTATCTCACCACACAATTGCTTTCACCACAGATGGAAAATTCAGGTTTCTTGGGAATCAAAGATGAGTTTAATGACGGTTTGGATTGCCAACACACACAGATTTTTTCACAAGCATGTTCTCTCTCTTACTCCAAATTGGTGTCAGGTCAAAAGCGCGCCAGGACAAAGGCGCGCCCAGACAATTGAGCGCAGCGTGGGGGCACGCACCGCAGAAAATTACTGTTTTTAGGGCTCCGACGGGGGGCGTGGGGGGCAACCTCCCCCACTTTACTTAATAGAGATTGCGCCGCATTGTGGGGGCGTTGAGGGGGGTTTGGGGGGTTGTAACCCCCCACATATTACTGAAAACTTCACTTTTTCCCTGTTTTTAGGGAAAAAGTTAAGTTTACAGTAAAATGTGGCGGGTTACAACCCCCCAAACCCCCCATAACGCCGGCACGATCTCTATTAAGTAAACTGGGGGGGCTCCCCAACAAAACCCCCCATCGGATCCCATAAAAACTGTAATTTTCTTCAGCGCGCGCCTCCGTCTTGCGCTAGTTGTCGGCGCGCGCCTTTGTCTTTCGCGGGGTTGTCTATGAACCCTCCAAATTCACAACATACACTAACCCCCGCGCCACTCCCCCCCCTCCTCCACGACACACACACTTTGACAAAACTGCGAAAGCGTTCTTTAGCGCCGGCCGACGCTCTGAATGAGTGCTGCTCCGAAGTACACGGAACTCTATGAGCGCTGGAGCAGCGCACAGCATTCAGTGCGCCGGCCGGCACTAAAAACCACTTTCGCAGTTTTGCAGGGGGGGGAGGGGGAGACTATTTCATGAAAGACAAAATTCTATACCACTTTTTTTTTTTTTAACCAAGAAAACCAATTTGTACATGAACAAGTTTTTATAAACAGCTTTTTTTTTTTTTTTTTTTTTTTAAATGCCTTGATATTATTAGTCACCTGGTCCTTGAGGACACATTTCCTGCCTCTGTTCTTAAAGATTTCACAGCATGTCCTGCTGAGCTGTAGGTTTTCATGATTCACTTGTTTTTCCTTTCCACTGTGTCAGCTTGGAGTAAAAAAAAAAAAAAATAGTGGTAGGACAATATCAGACACAATATACTGATTCAGTAGTGATCGATGAGGCTTGTTTTTCTAGGTGGGGACTGGAGTAGGAGAAGGGTCGTCAAGGCTTTCTATTGCTGTTTTCTATGGACCTGAAAATTCATTATTGTGACTGTTCTCATTCGCTCTTTCTTTAACTCTATCTTGCTCAGTTCTCTCTGCTTGCAGCAGTATTTTCTGCTACAAAGGACAATTTGAATTAAATCAGTAATTTAACGAGAGGGTAAGGTTGGGCAGACTGGATGGACCATACGGGTCTTTATCTGCCGTCATGTACTATGTTACCCGGCAGACACCCAAAGAGTAGCAACATTCCAGAGCTGAGATTGTGATGTCATAATGCCTCATTCCACCAATGCCTAAGAGCCAGCCTCATCAGTGATGTCACAATGGCTCGATTGTTCTATACTTGGCTCGCATAAAAATAGCCATACTGGGACTGACCGAAGGCCCATCAAGCCCAGTATCCTGTTTCCAACAGTGGTGAACCCAGGTCCCAAGTACCTGGCAGAAACCCAAAGAGTAGCAACATTCCAGAGCTGAGATTGTGATGTCATAATGCTTCATTCCACCAATGCCTAAGAGCCAACCTCAGAAGTGATGTCACAGTGGCTTCATTAGATGGCAACTTCAGCATTTGGAACCTAGGACGATACCGGGCGGACTTTACAGTCTTCGACCCGGAAATATCAAAGAAGAGACAAGTTAATTTAATCATGTATTTCTAATGGGTATAACTAATGGGAAGACTGGATGGATCGTTCAGGTCTTTATCTGCCGTCATTTACTATGTTACTATGTTAATAGTCTAGATGCCTCCAAATCCCCCCCCCCCCCCCCCCCCCCCACACACACACCTGTCTCTGAGCAGCAGGTGGTTTTTTAACCACAGGTTGAGGTTTAATTAGCATGAGGTTTAGGGAATAGGGCAATAATTTGTGACTGCTCATAATGCATTTGTTTACATCTTATTCTGGACATTAACATGCCTTTCAATACTGCATCTTCTGCTCCCCTTCCCTTGTTTAAAAGCAGACTGAAAACCCGCCTTTTTGATATAGCCTTCAATCCTTGACCCTACTCCTCTGCCCTCCAGCCCAACCAGCTGATTAACCGTTCCCCTTAACTGTATCCATGACATCCTGTTTGTCTTTGGGAAGCAGAGCTGAGCTTCTGATGTCATAATGGCTCTTCCACCAATAAGAGCCAATCTCATCAGTGATGTCACAATGGCTTGATTGTCCTGTACCTCCTCTGCCCTCCAACCCAGCCAGCTGATCAATTGTTCCCCTTAACTGTATTGAAAGAACTTGATCATATCCCAGCAACAGCACGTAGAGGAGATGTAAAAATAAATTATACCAGAGTGAGCAAAGATCAATTTACTTCTTGAATACCATTTGGCCCAACGGTTTAAATAAAAAAATAGAATGGTATGCGTTTTATTAAGTTATGAGCCTTTGCATTTTTGTTCTTTCAATAAAGTTCTGCCCCCCCCTCCCCCCAAAATGATCATATTATACCTCTCCTAAAAGATGCCCACTGGCTACCAGTAGCGCACCGGATTACTTTTAAAACATTATGTCTTACTTTCAAGGTACGATCTGATCATTCTCCAGCAATCGTCGATATTATTTTTGACACCGTATACCTCCTCGAGGTTGCTTCGATCCACCCAGAAATATCTTCTTACAATGCCCTCCAGGTGCCAAATAGTATACGATGCCACACGAAAAACTCTCTTTTCAGTCGTTGCACCGATGCTATGGAAACTAAAACCAAACTAAACTGAATCTTAGATTTGTAGACCGGGTCATTACCAAAAGAGGAGCTCGACTTGGTTAACAATAATTAAAAAACAAAAAAAGACGTAAGAGAATAAAACAAACAAACAAAAAAAAAATAGAAAAAACTAAGAAGAGTGATTTCCAAAATGATTTGCAAACAGGGTTCCCTCCCCATCAACCTCAGACGAGAACATTTTGTCTCAAAGTTTAAATCAGGTCTTAAAACCTTCCTATTCAAAGATGCTTTTGAAACTTAAACATGGCACCGACCCTAGAATTAATTTCCCCCAGGCTTCTTTCTTTTCTTCTTCTCTCTTATCCCACTCTCTTGGCTTGTTCCTTTCCCACGTCCTTTTATTTTAATATGATGTATCCTTAACATGACCATTTATTTTTTTCCTCTAAACAGGACAGGTCATCCCCCCAGATCCTTCACCGGAACCCCCCCCCCCACCCGAACCCATTAAATATAGTGCAAAATTTAGACAACAGATATAAATTCTCAAAAGTTACACATTTTGATCACTAAATTGAAAATAAAATAATTTTTCCTACCTATGTTGTCTGGTGATTTCATGAGTCTCTGGTTGCACTTCCTTCTGGCTATGCATCCTTTCTTTCTTTCTTTCTGTCTTTTCCCCCAAGCCGCCACAGCAACAGGCCAGGTGCATGCAATGACTGCACAAGCCTTCTCCCCCCCTCCATCCCGACATCAATTCTGACGTCAGAGAGGAAGTTCCGGGCCAGCCAGGCAGTGATTGATGTCGGGAGGGGGGGAGGGGAAGGCTTGTGCAGTCGCTGCACACACCTGATCTGCATCGGTGTTGGGGAAGCAGAGAAAAATCCTGGGCTCCGCGAATGCCTGTTCCGTTGTCCCCATGCACAGCTTCGGAACGCTCTTTCTGAAAACGGGACATTTCGGCGTCCCAAAGCTGTACGTGGGGACAAAGGAACAGGCGATCTAAAAATGGGACGGTCCCTTTCAAACCGGGACATATGGTCACATTGAATATCCTTTTACCATCTTCCCTTTTGTGCCCAGTGTTGTCTTTTTTAATTGTTTTTTATTGTCCGTGTAAGTTTTCTTTATATCTATACTCTTGTAAACATTTTTTTTTAATGTAAACCACTTAAAATTTAACAGGCGGTATATCAAAATGTAATAAACTTGAAACTTAAGACGTCCAAGTGCCACATTATGCTGTATTGGGGGCGTCTTTCCTTTTTGAAAATAAGCTCAAGAGTATAAGATATGAATGTGGAACTAAATTCTCATTCTTCCCTGCCTCCTTCAAAGCCGAGAATGTACAGATCTGCCCTGCCCTGGCCCTACGGAGAAGAGGAAGAGCTGGGGCAGCATTGGCACTTGTGTGCCTCTGAACAGGTGGAAATTTGTTTGACAGTGTGTTGTACCGGGATTGAATCTAGGAGCCTACTTTATAAAGGAACTAATACACACATAGGAGCGGAATGTGTGGAACGGTCGTTAAAGCTACAGCTTTAGCACCCTGAGGTTGTGGGTTCAAACCCACACTGCTCCTTGTGACCCTGGGCAAGTCACTTAATCCTCAAATTGCCCCAGGAACATTAAATAGATTCTGAGCCCACCGGGACAGACAGGGGAAAATGCTTGAGTACCTGAATAGATTCATGTAGGAGTGTCCAACCTGCGGCTCGAGGGCCGCATGTGGCCCCGTGAAGTATTTTGTGCAGCTTCAGTCGAGGGCGATGCAGTGTTTTCCTCTGCTGCCCCTGGGTGTTTACCGCCTTGCCGGCTCCCTCCTCTGTCTTGCTGCAGCGTTCGCGCATTTGTGCGGCCCCAGAACCCTTTTTTTCGGCCAATGCGGCCCAGGGAAGCCAAAAGGTTGGACACCCCTGATAGTAAACCATTCTGAGCTCCCCTGGGAGAACAGCATAGAAAATTGAGTAAATAGTGTGAAAACCAGAGCTGGTATTGTGATGTCATAATGCCTCCTTCCACCAATGCCTAAGAATCAAACTCATCAATGATGTCACAATGGCTTCATTGTCCTTGGTTTACTTTTGCTACACTTTGATTTCTAGAGTGGCGCAGTGGTTAAAGCTACAGCCTCAGCACCCTGAAGTTGCGGGTTCAATCCCACGCTGCTCCTGGACAAGTCACTTAATCCCTCCATTGCCCCAGGTACATTAGATAGATTGTGAGCCAGACAGGGAAAAATGCTTGAGTACCTGAATAAATTCATGTAAACCATTCT
The DNA here is from genome assembly GCF_902459505.1 of Geotrypetes seraphini. Taxonomy (NCBI): domain Eukaryota; kingdom Metazoa; phylum Chordata; class Amphibia; order Gymnophiona; family Dermophiidae; genus Geotrypetes; species Geotrypetes seraphini. Next base: position 20,325,297 of record NC_047085.1, read on the forward strand.
GAGCTCCCCTGGGAGAACGGCATAGAAAATTGATTAAATAAATATGCTGCTTTTATCAAATACCATGCAAAAAAGTGACAGTAGCCGGTTTACAACCCTCAGACGTACAATCCCCCACCAGGACATGAACAAATTTGAAAATCATAATAGAGCAGGCTGGATTTTTCACTTCCTTCCTAAGTGCTCTGCTCTAAAATTACCGCCCGCACGTGCTTAAGGGTAATTATACTAACAACCTTCAATCACTCGCCTTTTGACTGTGTACCGAGATGCCGAAGTACCTGAGCTATTGCGCTAATCAAATTGTAAGAGTCCGCCACTTGGATCTCTGCTCCCTGCCGTTTGCTATCGTTCCACGCTCTCTGTGATTTCGCCATCTGTTAACGATCTCTGCCTCTTGGACGGTCTGTCATAATCTCCGGGGAGCCAGTGTGACTTATTGGGCATACAATCGAAGAGAGTGTTCATTTTTCTTTCCCACCTAGTTGCAATATTAAAGCTTATTTTCTTTCCCTCTTTTGTTTCAATTAAACACATTCAGCTTCCTTCGGTTCTGCTAAAGTGCTCAGGATTAACTGAAGATGAGGGAAAGATTTATTCTCTTATTTGGCAGCTGGAGTTTTAGGCAGGTAGGCTCAGAGAGAGACAAGGCCTGCAGGAAATGCTCCCTTGGGAAGTGGAGCTTTCTACAGCCTGCTATCGCCACCTAGTGCTCAATATGCAGAATGTCACTACTAAAAACACCATGAAAGATAAAAACCAAATGTCCTATCCAGTCTGGCCCTCCTCAGCATCCACTATCTCCTCCTCTCCTTTTAGGCTCCTCTCCTTTTTGCACCTGCATTGTGAGGTCATATACGATTACCAGACCTCCAACAAAACCTGGACATGTCCTCTTTTAAGAGGACTGTCCATGTTTCCGGACAGACTTCCCAAAACCCGGCATTTTGTCCGGGTTTTGGAAAGCCCCGATCTCCAGCCGCCTCTGCGGGCCCTTCAATAAGCATGCGCGGATCACGTCACACACATCTGTGCATGCTGGAGGCCTTTGAAACACAGCTTAAAGATCAGCAAAAAAAGAGATGAGGCTTTTTCGGGCAGGGCTGGAGGCAGAAAGCGGAACAAGGTAGGATTGGGAGCGGAAAAGGGCAGAGCCAGAACATGGGGGAGGGGGTCATGCATCCGGGTTTTCCCTTAGTTAAATATGGTAACCCTAAGGTCATAGAGCATTATTGCTATAAGCAAAGGCTCTTAACACTTGCATTAGGATGTCATAGGACTTTATGGTTATAGAAACAGAGAAACATGATGGAAAATAAAGGCTAAATGGCTCATCCAGTCTATCCATCTGTGGCATCCTCCTCTCCCTATTGGCTAAGGCTCTTAACATTTGTATCTCCTCTTCCTATAGGCTAAGGGGCTCATAATAATAATTTAAAAAAAAAAAACACCCCACATCTACAAAGTGGCCTACATGGGTACTTGGAGACGATCAAAAAGCCTGATCGTCCAAGTACCCATAACCAAAGCTGGTTTTAGATGTATCTAAAACCAGCTTAGGCCTCCCCCTGCCTCTAAATGCATAGAGCGAAAAGAAGGGGGAAAGGGCGGGAGGTGAGCCGACCTAGACATAGTCGTATAGCAGGTATAACCAAAACATTTGACAGATTGTCTAGTCAGCACTTATACGTTTTGACTTAGCCCAAGTTAAAACAGGTATAAGTGCCGGAAAAGGGGCCGCTGAGCTGATCACAGCTGCTGCGATGAGCTCAGCAGCCCCGGCAACCTGCCCACCCTCCACCAGGAACCATCACGGCAGCAGAGATGGCTCATCTCCCCTGCCACGATAACGATCCCAAAGTGCCGCCAACCACGGCACTTGGGATCGCTATCGCAGCAGGAGAGATACCCAATCTCTCCTGCTGTCATCCAATACCCCCTCCCCCCTCGATCAGATTGGGCAGGAGGGAGCCCAGGCCCTCCTGCCCAGCAACTCTCTACCTCTCCCAACACGATCGGGGCAGGAGGGAGCCCAAGCCTTCCTGTCCCGGCAAAATCCCCTACCCTCCACCCCCTCTAAGATATGGGCAGGAGGGATCCCAGGCCCTCCTGCCTTGGTCGCCCCCCCCCCCCGCCTGATCGCCCTCCCAAACCCCTGCTCAGCCCCCCCAAACCCCGCAGATCACCCCACCCAATGACCCCCCATGAAACACCCCCCCCTCGGTACCTTAAGAAAGTTGGCCGGACAGACTGGTCCCAAGCCCGTCCGTCTGGCAGGCCCGCCATCCTCAGAATGGTGGGCCTTAGGGCCTGATTGGCCCAGGCGCCTCAAGCCCCGCCCACAGGTGGGGCTTGAGGCACCTGGGCCAACCGGAATAGGCCCAGTTCCCTTAGGACCCCTCTTGTAGGCACCACGTAGTGATGGTCTGGCCGTTTAAACAGCTGAACGTAGAGGCAGGCCATTATACAAAAAAACTTCCTTTTGACCATTTTTTTTTTTTTGAGAATGGACATTTTTCCTGCTTCTACTTTCAGCGTTTAGGGCCTAGGCCAAAAGGGGACTTAGACATCTTTTTTTTATTATTATGTCCCTCCACGGCTCTTTAAACCTGCATTGTGATGTCATAGAACTTTATGGTTATAGAAACATTGTAAAAAATATATGTATTTGAATTTCATTTTTAGAGACTTCCCCTGATGCAGCATATTTGTAGCGAAACAGGGCCTGTCGGGAGTCTTGAGAGAGAAATTTTCCACGTTTGAATGAAGATTAACTTAATAATCTTAAGCATACGATCTGGATTCTTGCCTCACCTGGAGAACAGTGACCCTAAGAGATAAGTTTTTTTGTGGACTCTAACTATTAGTCTCTTCAGTTAGTAGTATGTAGTGGAGTTTTTTGACCAGGGATGTTTTCTCCTATGCTGCTTTAAGTTGAGTACGGCAGACATAGTGACCTCTCTAAGAGGAAACTGAGGTCTTTTCTCCATATAACTACATATCCTTATCTCTTGTTTGTATTTCTCCATAGTAGTGGGCATTTATTGGAATATATTTTTGTGGTGTGTCGTATAGAAACATTGTTTCATGATGGCAGATAAAGGCCAAATGGCCCATCCAGTCTGCCTATCTCCTCCTCTCCCTGTGAGATCCCACGTACCTATCCCACACTTTCTTAAATTCAGACACATCCTTTATCTCCACCACCTCTACTGGGAGACTGTTCCACGCATCTGTCACCCTTTCTGTAAAGAAGTATTTCCTTAGATTATTCCGGAGCCTATCACCTTTTCATTCTTACTGTGTGCTTTTTAAAAGCCTCGGAGACAAGCTTGAAATGTAAAACTGCCACCCACTCTTACAATGAACATTAGTGCATGCGTGATTCAGCAGAAAGTCTACCAATGTACTGCAAGTCTATCGGCCTTTAGAGCAAGTAACCAGTTGAAGACGTCTTTTTTTTATTTCCTCTTATAGAATTTTATGCCATTGATATGAAAAGATAACGAATCCCTTTTTTCCAAATTGTAAATCAGGGGGTTCTCAACCCATTCCTCGAGATACACCCAGCCAGTCAGGGGTTCAGGATACTCAGAATGAATATGCATGAGAGAAATTTGCATGCACTATCCCCATGATATGCAAATCTAATCCCATGCATATTCATTATGGGCATTCTGAAACTCCAACTGGTTAGATGTGACCTGAGAACTGGGCTCAGACCCCCCCTGTTCTAAGAAAATGTAGGTATTGATCTTAAAACAGGAACTGCTGATTCTTTTACGTTTTCAGACCCTGCAACGTGCTGTTTTCCCCGATCATAAAAAACTGAGATAAGTCAAACTTTTAGTACATATTTAAAAGCATTTGACTAGTAGCACCTTAAGGCACTTTTTAAGCACTTTGAAACGGTTGCTCGTGTTTTTCTGAAAGATAAATGTGCTTTTTCTTGTGTTATTATATGTATATTTAATTGTTTATTGCACTGTTGTTGATTTGGAAAATCAATAAAGATATTTTTTTTAAAAAGTATACTTCCCAACTCCCCAGATCCTAATGCATTTTCCAACTATCAACGTTGTAATCTCCCTGGGATTGCCCAAACCAATTCTTTTGTAAACCGCTTAGAACTGAGAGGTATTGGCGGGATAGAAGACACCAATATAATGTAATGAATTAAGGAATCATGATAAACAAACACAAAAGTTAAGTTATATTTTTTCCTCTATGAATAGAGATTGAACTTCTGTCTCTGTGTTTGAAGTTATCTTTTTAACACAAGGGGTAATAAGTTGGGAATTTAAAAAAAAATAATATAGACCCAGGGGTCTTAGGAAAGGTAGTTTTAAAGTTATGAAAAGTATATAACAAAGTAGAAAAAAAAGTATATAACAAAGGTTTTTTGCTTGCGACTGCATTGTGAGCTGAGTGAATTATCTCGTTTGTGGCCCGCATAAATTAATTGGCTCCGACTCTGAGGCTTTTCCCTACTGAATACGAATAAAAATAATAATTTGAATAACCCCTGTTGAATGATGACAGATTTTAGTGGTTTAATTAATGTGATTATTGTACAACTGATATGTACACATTTAAGTGTACATGTATGCTAGGCTTCTAAACATCTACACATGTAAATAGTCAGGGCAGGATTCATTCTTCAAGGGCCCCTAGGCACACAAGTACGCTGGGCCCCAAGCCCCACCCCACCATGCGCCCAGGCGGAAACAGGAAGTTGCGTCAGAGGGAAGCTTTGGGCAAGCAGCACCGCTTGCAAAATTATAGTTCCTGTTGCTTTTCTTACCCGTGTTGCTTGCTTGTCTTACTTTCCGCGTTGCCGATCTGGGGGGAGCCGTGTTGCTGATCGATTCTGGAGGGGCCCATCGCCATTTGGAAAAAAGCAATGTTGATGCCCTCCTTCATCGGGCCCCCCTGATCATTTCGGACCCTAGGCATGTGCCTACTGGGCCTATTGGTTAATCTTGCCCTGTAAATAGTACTCTCGTGACATCCAATTATGTGTTTTTGCAGCATTATAAGAATGATGGTGTTTGGTTGCTGATTTACAATTTTTGGGAGAGGAGAGGGTGCAAAGCTGATGGCTTGCTTACGATACCTAAGATCCTTGTTCACACCTTGCTCTGTTGTACCAAAGCAAGACTAAAGGTGGATTATTCACTAGGATTTGTGATACAACGATGCAAGAGCATGATCAGACCACCAGAGGGCAGCAGAGCACCATATCTGATCACTTTTCAAGCGTCATTGGACATTGCATTCTCAAATGCATACCAGCAAAATTACTGGTATCAGATTTGAGATTTTAATAATAGAAAATGTACACCTTTTGCCTAAAATGCGGATCTGGAGGGTGTGGCGAAGTTCGAAAAAGGGTCTGGTAATTGGCAACAAATATTTAATGCTAAAAAAAATGCAGGGTCATACCCTTGGGCTGCAAAAATCCAGGAGAGCGGTATAGTATAGGGGGGTGAAGTACTTCTGTGTGCGGAAGAAGAGCGGGACTTGGGGGTGATTGTGTCTGATGATCTCAGGGTGGCAAAACAGGTACAAAAGGTGACGGTCAAAGCCAGGAGGATGCTCGTGTGCATAGGGAAAGGAATGGCCAGTAGGGAAAAGGAGGTGATATTGGAGATATAAAGAGGATGGAGTCAGTCCAAAGGGCTGCTACAAAATTGATTAGTGGTCTTTGTCATAAATCGTATGGGGACAGACTCAGAGACCTTAATGTGTGTACTCTGGAGGAAAGATGGGAGAGAGGGCAAATGATATAGACCAGGGGTGCCCAGACTTTTTGGGCTTGAGAGCTACTTTTAAAACGACCAAGTCAAAATGATCTACCAACAATAAAATTTTTTAAAAAAACACAAAGCACACTGTACGCAGAGAAAATGTTAATTATCATTTATATTCGGGGGGGGGGTTTCAAAGAGGTCAAGGTAGATGACTCTATGCAATGTCACCTCAGGAACTATACAAAAATAGACAAATATACCCCCTCCCTTTTTACTAAACCATGAAAGCAGTTTTTAATGCAGGGAGCTGCGCTGAATGCCCAGCGCTGCTCTTGACGCTCATAGGCTCCCTGCGCTAAAAACCGCCATTGCGGTTTAATAAAAAGGAGCCATATTGCAAAATATAGACAGCAGATATAAATTCTCAAAACGGACTTCCCTGTCTGTTTTTCTTTCTGTCTGTCTCTCTCCCTGGCCCCCTGCCTGCCTGCCTGCCTATCTCTCTCTGTTGCTCCATGCCTGCCTGTCTCTCTGTGGCCCCCTTCTGTCACGCCCCCCCCCCCCCCGAGCAAACCTAGATTGCTGCCTGCCCCCAGCATACCCCTCCCCCAAAGCATCCCCCTTTCCCTCTCCCCGTCCACTTCCCTGTGCAGAAGTAGCAGCTGGACGCATCGCAGCACCCGCACCCTGTCCGCTTCATCCAGACAACACCCGACGCAAATCGAACACGGCTACGGAAGCACACAGCACAGCGGCAGAGATCACGGCCTCTTTTAAGTACGCATGCGCGCTTAGGGTTTTATTATAGAGGATTATGATTGCAGCTCATGCATCACAACAGCAGACACGGTCTCTGCTCTGCTGGCCACTTGTTTTCTTGGTGGTTTTACATGAATTTTCTATATGTTTCCATTGTGAGCCGCTTTGGGGAAAAGTGGGTTATAAAGAAAACAAAACAAACGCGCTTTTTCCGGTGCATGCGCACATTTGTGCCGCTATACGCGATGTATTCTGCGCACGTGTCCGATGCTTTCTCCAGTGACTGATCAGGTGGGATTGTGGCAGACCTCTGTCAAACCCATTTGCGTGCGAAGCTGTGGGAACGCTGATTGCTGCTATCAAATTGGACAATTAATCAGACCCACAGGATTTTAACGATGATTCTTGTGCATCCGGCCCTAAGTGACTTGCCCAGGGTCACAAGGAGTAGCACTAGGATTTAATCCTACAGCCTCAGGGTGCTGAGGCAGCAGCTCTGACACTAGGGGGATGGGAGAGGGTAGCGCAGTGGTTAACCCTTTCAGGACCATAAGGATCGTAGGCCAATTTTTGTGGTTTTGACGACATTTTTATGGTAAAAAGGGTTTGCAGATGCCAAAAAATTGATTTTTTTTGTGAAATATCATTATTTTTATTTAAAAAATCACACTTCTGGCTTATGGACAGTGTGGCAAGTGAATCTTCTCGTCAATCTGGCAAAGACACTAATGAATGAATGTCGAAACCAGTTTGTTTACATAAAGGCAGTATCATATGGAATCCGTACATATCAAATTTAGAACTGTAGACTATCCCAATCAAAATTTATAGGATTTTAAAGTTATGGGACAAATATGTCCCTTGGTCCTGAAAGGGTTAACCTCAGCACCCTGAGGTTATGGGTTCAAAACCTATGCTTCTCCTTGTGACCAAGGGCAAGTCACTTAATCCCTCCATTGCCCCAGGAACATTAGATAGAATGTGAGCCCACCGGGACAAACAGGGAAAAATGCTTGAGTACCTGAATAAATTCATGTAAACCTCTCTGAGCTCTCTTGGGAGAACGGTATAGAAAATTGAATGAATGAATAGTGTGAACAGTTTGAGCCTCTGTTAACCAGAGCTGAGATTGTGATGTCATAATGCCTCATTCCACCAATGCCTAAGAGCCAACCTCATCAGTGATGTCACGATGGCTGGATTGTCCTTTACTCGGCTCACTTTTACTACATTATGATTTCTAGAGTGGTGCAGTGGTTAAAGCTACAGCCTCAGCACCCTGAGGTTGTGGGTTCAAACCCACGCTGCTCCTTGTGACCCTGGGAAAGTCACTTAATTCTCCCATTGCCCCAGGTACGTTAGATAGATTATGAGCCAGACAGGGAAAAATGCTTGAGTACCTGAATAAATTCATGTAAACAATTCTGAGCTCTCCTTAGAGAACAATATAGAAAATTGAATGAATGAATAAATAAATAGGCTACTTCTCACCTCCCTCTATCAAACAATATATGCTTCTTTGCATTGCTCTTGAATGCATCCCTATCAGCTTCAACTTGGGAAAGGGGAGATACGTAATGACAGAGCCATTTAAATACTTCCAATGCATAAATGCACAGTGGGTATCTTTCACTTGAAAGGAAGATCTGGAATGAGGATGAAGGTGAAAGGGAACAGACTCAGGAAACATGAGGAAATCCTTTCCACTGAAAAATCTTTGGGTTACATGTCTTTCATGCACTCAAATACCACTGCTCCTTATAAACCGAGCAGAAGTCCTCCACCAACAGCTCTGCCAGTGGGGGGCGCTGTATTATTATCATATTTTCAATAGCAAGCTCTGCAGGACTCCAGTTAACCCTCCTGTCTCTAGCAATTGAAAGCACAATATTGAACCACTGTCCGTCATGGGCAGCAATGCAATTGGAGGACTCCCGCTCGGCTTAGAGCAGTGCTCTCAAACTTGCGGCCCGGGGCCTTGAGACCCTCGGTATGTTTATCCTAATCACAAAAGTAAAATAAAACAGTTTCTTGATCATCTGTCTCTTTAGCTATAAATGACAATATTATTATTAAGACTTAGCCAAAAGGAAAGATTTAGAAACTATAAAGAGTTTTACCTCATGCAAAATTGTCATTTCTTTAATAGGAAATTAACTATTTTTTTCTGAGGCCTTCCAAGTCCCTACAAATCCCAAATGTGGTCCTGTAAAGGGTTTGACTTTGAGACCACTGGCTTAGAGGGAACAGTGTCAGCTACATCTGTTATTTGAGCCTTCTGAGCATGCCCAATATGTCCCCAGATTCTATATTACGCACCCAAATTTGAGCACCCAGGGCAGATGTGGATTATGCTATTCTATAACACTGCATTGGAGAATGACATGGGGACAAATTTTTCCCCATTCCCGCAGGGACTCATTTTCCCATCCCGGTGAGTTCTTATCCTGTTCCAGCCCCATTCATGCAAGTTCCGTCCTCACCCGCACAAGCCTCAAACCCTTTAAAATCCTAAGTAGCAACATTCTAGAGCTCAGATTGTGATGTCATAATGCCTCATTCCACCAATGCCTAAGCTCCGTCCTCACCCGCACAAGCCTCAAACCCTTTAAAATCCTAAGTAGCAACATTCTAGAGCTCAGATTGTGATGTCATAATGCTCATTCCACCAATGCCTAAGCTCTGTCCTCCTCTGCACAAGCCTCAAACACTTTAAAATCCTAAGTAGCAACATTCTAGAGCTCAGATTGTGATGTCATAATGCCTCATTCCACCAATGCCTAAACTCCGTCCTCATCCGCACAAGCCTCAAACCCTTTAAAATCCTAAGTAGCAACATTCTAGAGCTCAGATTGTGATGTCATAATGCCTCATTCCACCAATGCCTAAGCTCCGTCCTCACCCGCACAAGCCTCAAACCCTTTAAAATCCTAAGTAGCAACATTCTAGAGCTCAGATTGTGATGTCATAATGCTCATTCCACCAATGCCTAAGCTCTGTCCTCCTCTGCACAAGCCTCAAACACTTTAAAATCCTAAGTAGCAACATTCTAGAGCTCAGATTGTGATGCCATAATGCCTCATTCCACCAATGCCTAAGCTCAGTCCTCATCTGCACAAGCCTCAAACACTTTGAAATTATAAGTGTTCGAGGCTTGTGCGCTTAAGTCAGAACTTACAGGAATGGGGCAGGGACAGCGACAAAACCTGTGGGGACAGGGTGGGGAAATTCAGCTCCTACGGGGAAAATTTGTCCCTATGTCATTCTCTACTGTGCATCAAAATTGTCTCATGCACAACCCAAAAGCTGGCCTGGCTACAGGAGAAGGCTGAGTGGGTTAAGGGCATTCTCAGAATTTATAGCAGTGTTATAGAATGACTGGGTTATATGCCCAATTTGAACTTCAAAGTTTACACCAGGATTCCGCAGGCACAGTGGCGAAGTAAGGGAGGGGGGCAGGGGGTTGGACCGCCCTGGCCGCTGTCTTGGTGGGGGTGCCTGCACCTCTCTGTCCCCCATGCCATGCTTGCATTTTCCCTTCCCTCTTCCCCTGTACCTCTTTAAATCTTTGCTAGTGAAAGCACTCCTTCTGAATCACTTCCAGGTTGTGGGGCCAGGAAGTGATATCAGAGGGAAAACCAACACCAGCATCAGCAGCAGGCCGGTGAAGCTGCTTGCACTGACGAAGCTTTAAAGAGGTTTGGGGTGGAGGGAGGGTGCAAGTGGGAGTGGCAAAGGAGCGGGGGCGGACAGGAGGACACAGCAGGTGCCACTGCCCCGGGCTATACCACTGAGCTGGCATAAATTCTCACGCCCAAACATGTTGACCCCAACTGTTTTTCTGCCTATGGTTTGTTTTTTTCCTCAGCATCTAAATTTGAGTGTAATCTGCTCCACGATGCCCAAGGGATTAGCAGAGCTCGATGCATCCGTCACCTACAGTGGCGCTGGAATCCCAGAAGTGCAGCTGTGCCCTCCCCTTTCTGTAAAACGGATTTACATCCTTTCGTCGTACAAAACAAAAATAAGGCTAAGTGGAAATCCCCTGCCCTCATGTTCCCATCAGCGGTGTTTCCTTCTCAAGGCCATATCATTTCTAATATTAAAATACACAACACACATTTATATTTTTGTACCAAACCACAGGAAGTCCCAGTTCTTGAGAGGTGGCCAAATTGTTCTGAACTGTTCCTTCCCACTTTTCTATTCGTACGTGTTGTAGTTCAGAAGCAGATGGCAGCCCCTGTGATCAGTGAACTGATCCGGGAAAGAGAGGTTGGGGGGAGGGGGAGGCGGCTGAGGCTCAGCTGTCATCAACAGAAGCTGGGAGAGAATGCAGTTATCTCTGCATTTGCTAAAAAAAATAGTTCCACTGTATACCAGAAGAAAGAGTACATCAGAAACAACGGAATCTAGAAAGGCGAAATACGGCGGTGTTTGATGTTGACATTAGAAAGCAAAGATGTGGTTGCATCACATTTTTATACAGATTTTGAGCTTGAAGGCGATAGAAGTTAAAAAGGATTTCAATCTCCTGGGCTCTTTCGTAAACAAAGAAGCAACTAGCAGGGAAGAAATACTCCGCCGAATAGCATTGGGTCGCTCTTCAATGAAGGCTCTCGACAAAGTATTCGAAGGCAAAGAAATAACATTCCAAACAAAGATCGGACTTGTCCACGCACTCATTTTCTCAGTGGTCACTTATGGATGCGAAAGCTGGACACTAAGGAAACAAGACAGAAAAAAGATTGGCTCATTTGAGCTTTGGTGTTGGAAAAGGATTTTGTGCGTGTCGTGAACTGCCAGAAGAACCAACCCAATCAATTCTGGAAGAGATCAAACTGGCTATATCACTTGAAGCCCAAAATGATGAAGTTGCGACTGTCTTATTTTGGTCACACCATCAGAAGAGAGAGATCACTGGAGAAGGACATCATGTTTGGGAAGATCAAAGGAACCAAGCGAAGAGGGTGACCTGCTTTGGTTTTAAGCTGTGCGTTCTCAACAATTCTCCACGGATTTGTTATTCCACGTATCTACTACCAGAGGACTTTCAGGGACTCCTGAAGAAGACTATCTTGTCGAAACATGAACTGCATTAGGTCCTACGCTCTCAGTGGAATAGGTTCTTAAGGTTTTTAGGAGGATTATTTTACTTTCATATGGATTGTTTAAGTAGAGTTTTGGAACTTTTGAACTTTCAATAGAGTCCATTTCAGGAACATCGTCACTCCACGGTATTTTTTGGTTTGTCTTATTTTGGTAACACCATCAGAAGAGAGAGACCATTGAAGAAGGCCATCATGTTTGGAAAGATGGAAGGAACCAAGCGAAGAGGGTGACCTGCAATCAGATGGCAGAACACATTGAAAACAACCATGGGGATGACGCTGGAGGACCTTACCAGACTAGCACAAAACCAGTTTCTTTTTAGATCTGTAATTCGTCAAGTTGCTGAGACTCGAAAATGAGTCAACGGCACCTAACAACATGTAAAATAGCTTATTGGGTTGAATTCTTATCTATGGAATATTGTCTTCTACTATATTTCAGCAGAGAAATTGCCTCTCCCCTTCTTAGATGTGACTAGGTCTCAGATAATAAACGCTATTTAAGGCAACCCTTGTCCTACCATCATTTCTCATAACAAAGAACAAGTTATGCAAATACAGACTATGTGAAGGGTGGCAACTTCTTCTCTAGCCTTCTGGGTTCCAGATTATGTACACGAATACTATAATGCCACTATGAGCATATTTGGTTGATTCCAGATTATTTAGCCAACTACTGCGGAGGCAACAGCAGCATGAGTGTTCAACTGCTGCTACCTTGGAAGGAAGCTGGGGGAGGGAGGGGGAGAAGACTATCCCAATTTAGATAGAAACAGATACAAATGAAGGCAGATAAAGACCATATAGTCTATCCAGTCTGTTCATCCATGCCATCTACTATCCTTTCTTCTCAGAGATCCTATAATACCTGCCCAAAGTTTTCTTGAATTCAGATACATAAGAACATAAGAATAGCCTTATTGGGTCAGACCAATGGTCCATCAAGCCCAGCAGCCCGTTCGCATGGTGGCCAATCCAGGTCACTAATACCTGGCCAAGACCCAAAGAGTAGCAATAGGGAATCTCTTAATGAAAAGTGGTTAATAAATCCCAATAAATACCGTAAGTAAATATATCTTTGTCTTCATCACCTCCACCAAGAGGCCATTCCATGCATTCATCACCCTTTCCTTAAAGGAGTATTTTCTTGGGTTACTTCTAAGTCTGTCCCCTTTCACTTTCATCCTATGCCCCCTCGATCCAGAGCTTTCTTTTAGAAACACAGAAACATGATGGCAGATAAAGGCCAAATGGCCCATCCGCAGTAACCATTATCTCCTCCTCTCCCTATTGGCTAAGGCTCTTAACATTTGCATCTCCTCTTCCTATAGGCTAAGGCTCTTTGCACCTGTATTGTGAGGTCATAGAGCTGCCCATCCACAGTAACCATTATCTCTTTCTCCCTCTGAGAGATCCCACGTGCCTGTCTCAGGCCCTCTTGAATTCAAACACCAGTCTCTGTCTCCACCACCTCTTCCGGGAGACTGTTCCACGCAACTACCACCCTTTCTGCAAAAAAAAGTATTCACACCATCCAGCGTGTCTACTCTATTGCAGATTTTGGCATCATCCGAAAAGAGGCAAATCTTACCCGACAACCCTTCAGCCTACTAAGGACGTCTATAACAACAACAACAACAAAAAAAACCCAACAAAAAATCTGTCACTATCCTATGACTAAGTGTCTGTAACTGAATCTGACTGTAACTAACCCCCCTTTTATGAGGCTGCGTTTGGGGTTTTTTGTCGCAGGCTGCGGCGGTAAAAGTTCCGACGCTCAAAGGAATTCTGCGAGCATCGTAGCTTTTACCGCCGCGGCCGGTGATGGGGGAATGCTGGCGTGGCTTCATAACTCTGTAATTATTTGAGGAGCTTTAAAAGAAAACAGAGACACCAGCCTGTTAGATCTTCCCCACCCCCCCAAAAAAAAATACAGTTAAAAGAAAATCGAGAGCATAGGAAAGGTGTACCATATTTTCTCGCATATAACGCGCGCGTTATACGTGGTTTTTACGTACCGCGCACACCCTTGCGCGTTATACGCGTGAGCGCGTTGTACAAAAATTTTTTTACATAGTTTCCCCCCCCCGACGCCCGATTCATCACCCGGAAGGAGCGCTCGCACTCCCACCCCGAAGGACCGCTCGCACCCCCACAGCCTCCCCCTCCCCCATGGAGAAGCTGTCTACCTTGTTTCCAGATGCCAGCGAGCCCAGCTGCTTCCTCTGCCGGCGGTCCTGCCCCTTCTCAGAGCCCTGTGCTGCGCTGCTTCCTCTTCAGGCGGTCCCGCCCTTTCTCTGACATCAGAGAAAGGGCAGGACCGCCGGATGAGGAAGCAGCGCAGCAGGGCTCAGAGAAGGGGGCGGGACCGCCTGCAGAGGAAACAACTGGGCTCGCTGGCATCCGGAATCAAGGTAGACAGCTTCTCCATGGGGGAGGGGGGGAGGCTGTGGGGGTGCGAGCGGTCCTTCGGGGTGGGAGTGCGAGCGCTCCTTCCGGGTGATGAATCGGGCGTCGGGGGGGGGAAACTATGTAAAAAAATTTTTGTACAACGCGCTCACGCGTATAACGCGCAAGGGTGTGCGCGGTACGTAAAAACCACGTATAACGCGCGCGTTATATGCGAGCGGTCCTTCGGGTGGGGGTGCGAGCGGTCCTTCGGGGTGGGACTGCGAGCGCTCCTTCCGGGTGATGAATCGGGCGGCGACGGGGGAGTCGGGGTGGCATGCGCGGTATACGTGTGTGCGCGGTATATAAAAATTTCTGTACATAAAGTTGTGTTTTTCGCGCGCTATACCCGTGTGCGCGTTTTACACGGGTGCGCGTTATCTATGTGAAAATACGGTAAATGCAATGGCGTAGCGAGGGTGAAAGGGGCCCGGGACGGTGGCGCCACCCCGCTCCGTTCCCGATCCCGCCTGCCATGTGCCCCCCTTCCGTTTTCCCATACCTCTAGTTGAAGTTTTTGCTCGCAGCGGTCAACAACGTGCGCCTCACGACCCCGTCGGCTCCACCTCTGACGTCACCCGGAAGTGACGTCGGCAGGAGAGGGGAGGAATGGGAAGAGGCGGGGCCCGGAGAGGAGGAGGAGTGCCGGTGCCCCCACCAACATGGGGCCTAGGAGAGACCGCCCCCTCGCCCCTCTCCCCTTACAATGCCACTGTATGTACATGATTTCTTTATAAGGATGACGAATGTTGTAAGAGGTATAAGCTTTTGAGCAGTTTCTTTTAACTGAGAAATAGTTGTAGCGCAGCGGTCTCAAACTCGTGGCCCGCCAGGTACTATTTTGAGGCCCTCAAAAAGTAAATAAAAGAGTTTCTTGATCATGTCTCTTTAGCTATAAATGACAATATTATTATTAAGACTTACCCCCTCTTCTACGAAACCGCGCTAGCAGTTTTTAGCGCGAGGAGCCTTGCTAAATGGCCCGCGCTGCTCATAGGAAGTCAATGAGCGTCAGGAGCAGCGCGGACCACTCAGCGCAGCTCTCTGCGCTAAAAACCACTAGTGCGGTATGGTAGAAGAGGGAGTTAGCCAAAAGGAAAGATTTATAAACCGTAAAGAGTTTTACCCCACGCAAAATTGTCATTTCTTTAATAAGACATTAACTCTTTTTTTTCCCAGAGGCCCTCCGAGTACCTACAAATCCCAAAATGTGGCCCTGCAAAGTGTTTGAGTAGGAGACCACTGTTGTAGACAACAGAAGCCGCTTTTGGTGAGCCCGGATGATACCACAAGCGACGTGCACTCCATGTACAGCTCCCCCCTATATTGCTTCAGTTGGGGAGGCATGTTTTCCACATTAACATACGAGTCGCACCACAATAAATAAATAACACATATGCAAGGATATTGGGGGGGGTGTTATGGTATCTGAAACTGCTGTAGCAGGAAGCCTTGGGCTGTAAACCTGAAAAAAAAAAGAGAAACTGCCCTCTCTTTGATTGCAGGATGTGCTTTACTTATTCCAGCAGCTGTTGGAAACTGATACTGTCAAAGAGCTCTTTAATCTACACAGCTTCTTAGTCCCCACCCACTGCAGGTCATTCAAGCCTCTCAGAAGTCCATTGCCTGCCTTGGAAGGGGTGCTGTAAAGTTCTCCGCCCAACCACCGGAGCTGGAAAGAGTGTTTATCTTCTTTCGTTAAGTGCCAATGTGCGGAAACAAAATTCTCTGTTTTCCACATCGTTTCAGATCACTGATTGAACCCGGTGTCAGGTCAAAACCGCGGAAGACAAAGGCGCGCGCCGACAACTCCGCGCATCGCGGAGGCACGCGCCGAAGAAAATAACTGTTTTTAGGGGCTCCGACGGGAGTGTGGGGGGGGGGGAACTCCCCCACTTTACTTTATACAGATCGCGCCGCGTTGTGGGGGCGTTGTGGGGGGTTTGGGGGGTTGTAACCCCCCACATTTTACTGAAAAACTTCACTTTTTCCCTAAAAACACCACCAGAACGAAAAATTTAAACGATCATAATTTGTTGAACAAGTCTTTAATAGGACTCGCCAGAACCTCTCTGAGCTCCCTTAGTATCCTGGGATGGATCCCGTCTGATCCCATCGCTTTGTCCACCTTCAGTTTTTCAAGTTGCTCATAAACACCCTCCTCCGTGAACGGCGCAGAATCTACTCCATTTTCTCGTGTAACTTTGCCAGACAATCTCGGTCCTACTCTAGGATTTTCTTCTGTGAACACAGAACAGAAGTATTTGTTTAGCACATTTGCTTTTTCCTTATCATTCTCCACATATCGGTTCCCAGCATCTTTTAGTTTAGCAATTCCATTTTTCATCTTCCTCCTTTCACTAATATATCTGAAAAAATTTTTGTCTCCCTTTTTTACATTTTTAGCCATTTGTTCTTCCGCCTGTGCTTTCACCAGACGTATCTCTCTCTTGGCCTCTTTCAGTTTCACCCTGTAGTCCTTTCTGCACGCCTCTTCTTGGGGGTTAGTGTCCCTGTGGTCATCCACACTCACGCTTTCCCTCCCTCCCCACCCATACCTCTAAATCTTCGCCAGCACGAGTGGCTTCTCCAGCATGCTCCTTGCATCAGCGCTGGATTTCCCTCTGATGTCACTTCCTGGCCCCGTGACCCGGAAGTGATTCAGAGGGGAACCAGGCTGGCACGAGCAATGGGTAGACAAGTTGCTCGCGCTAGCGAAGATCTTACTTATACTGTGAATGTCATCTTGTAACCTGTTCTGGGCTCCTTTGGGAGGACGGGCTAAATAAATGAACAGAGGTATGGGGTGGGGGAGGGATGGCGCAAGCATGGTGTGGTGGCAGGGCAGGGCAGAGAGGTGCTGGCGTCCCCACCGATACAGCGGCCGTTGTGTCCGCACCCCCTACCCCCCTTACTACAATGCTGCCTGTGGTATGGAGGCATTAGGCAATTGCCTTAGTTGAACCTGCCTCAGTTGCCCAACTGAGAAGGGCAAACAAAATAATACAGAGAGTAGAATGGTTTCTTTAAGAAATACTAAATAGATTAGGGCTCATTAGCTTGGAGAAGAAGTGGTTTGTATATCTTGATTTATATTCCATTTATATTCTTTTTTTTTTTTTTTTATAAATCTTTATTGATTTTTAAACTTTGACAATGCAATACAATTACTTGAACATAAATATTTCATAAAACGCACTATTAAATACACAATTTATACATAAAACAATCATTTTCTCCCCCCCCCCAATTATTAATACAATAATTAACTTATATTCTAAGTGGTTTACATCGAAGAGTAATCAGGTACTCTTTTAAGTATTTTCCCTATCTGTCCTGGTGGGCTCCCAATCTGCCCATGGTATCTGGAGCAAAGGAGAATGAAGCGACCTGCCTAGAATCACACGGAGTGGTGCTGGGATTGAACCCACAACCTCAGGGTGGTGAGTCAGCAGTTCTAACCGCTAGGGTTTTCACCCAAGGTGATAAACACCCAGCTACAGTATGATGCGAACAACTGTGTAAGAATAGAAAAATGTCTACATGTGGGCATAATTCACAGAACAGTGAGATAAACTTCATTGTGCTTTGTGAGAAAAAAATACTTCCCTGTTTTACATCTTCTATTAATTTGACGGATAATCCCTAGTTTCAAAGAATAAACAATTTTTCATATTTATCTGTTCTGTCCTACTTTATAGAGGTCTGTCATGTCCTTCTTAACTATTCTATAAAATCATGAGTAGGGTAGAACAGATAAATATGAAAAATTGTTTATTCTTTGAAACTGGCGATTATCCATGAATTTAATAGATAATTGTAAAACAGGGGAGTATTTTTTTTCTCACAAAGCACAATGAAGCTTCTCTCGTTGTTCTGTGTATTACGCTCGCATTTAGACATGTTTCTATTGGGGGGGGGGAGAGTGTGGCAAAGTGGTTAGAGCTACCCTGAGGTTGCGGGTTCAAATCTCACACCTTGTGACCCTGGGGAAGTCGCTTAATCCTATGGAAAATACCCCTCTCTTTTATATTTCTTTTCAGCGAGTATTATTCTTTTGGGAGAAGTGGCTCTAAAAACTCTTCTCCCACAACTGAGTCTCAAATGTATGGTTGGTTATTCAAAGGGGGGAGGGGCCTCAGATCCCCCGTGCGTTGCGAAGTACGTTAACTGGAAAGGGGAGATACGTCATAGGGCCCGCTCCCCCTCCTGCCTAATATAAATCGTGGAAACACTTCACTTCAAGAACCCCAAAGAGTGGACCAGCAAAAGACAGCAGGAGAACCAACGTGCCTAGGCAGAACTGAAGCCCTGCCTAAGCTAAATTCTTTGCATTACTCTTTGGTTCTTGAAGTGAAGTGAAGTGTTTTTTTTTTATTATGCACAAAAGGGAGAAAGAAAATCCAACGTAGTCTACAGTAAACAACTGCAAGACTTGCTTGACCCCATTTGATCGTGATTGGGTGTATTTGTTATCTTTTATACAGTTTGCTTTACCTTAACCACCATGGACCCCTGAGGAAGGCGTGTTATCCGAAACACGGACCGTGTCGGGTCCCTTTGTTGGCTATAATATTGTATATGTTACTGCATTTATTAATAAACGCCTACATCTTGTACATTATCTGCAGTCTGTTCGTTGTTGTTTTTTTTTTATTATTATTATGCCCCTTAAAGCCTCTGTATTAGTCTTTACTGAGACCTCAGTTAGAGTACCATATACAATAAAATAAAATATTAACTGTTGAATATTTGTAGGTTAGTGGCAGAGCAGGGATGAGTGGACTTAATATGTTCTGTAAAACTAATGAAGGTTGATTTCACAAAAGCAGCCTTTGTAGTCCTAAACCAGCCTTCGTTACATCTATAAAAACAGCTCTGCCCAAACTTCTCGGTCGGTTTTTCTCTTAACAAAAAGAATGTTTAAAGAAAAGAAAGGCAAATACAGACAAATGATCTATTTCAGGGAGGTTATCAGACAATCAATCATCCTAACCCGGCAGAAAGGAGTGGAATGCCTTATATACATGGCAAGAAATTTGAATCCCATTGCTTTCCCTAATGATAAAAGTCATCAAACCGGCGAAACAAAACCCTGAAAAGGATACAGCGCCTGGGAAAGATCCCCCTTATGTTTGCCGAATTCTGGGCTCTTTGATCAGGCTTGGAGGTAACGCTGCGTAGCATCCCTTGAGCGCTGAACTGCGTTTGGTAATTTAAGCCAGAGGCCCACAAATGGGATTACAAGTCAGAAGCAGCGAGTCTGGAAGCAAAAGGGGGAATGTCATTCTTCCAGATGTGGCCTGCTGCTCAACTTTCATTGAGCTGGCCGGTTTCGGCTGGCTTCAATCCAGCCTGCCGAAAGTGGAAGAAGTATGGGAAACTGAGCATGCTCACTCGTGATGGGCAACTCCAATCTGGACCTGTCCTGGTAGTGCTCCAAACCCGAGCCTAAATAACTCTAACTTGCACTTTTATTCATAAAAACAATAAAATGTTAGCTCCAGGTTGGCACATAAGGTAATCAGGGCATACACTTTTCTTTTGGTGTCCTTTAAAGAAAAGCAAGGCCCTGTGCGGGTTACTGCTAATCTGAGCACGGTGAGTCATGCAATAAAACATTTATTAAATATGCTGCCTGCATGTTTATGATTTCAGTCTGGGTGACTGTTGAACAGTACACACATAAATATGTGAATATTTCGCTCGCATGCCTGTACGCTGCCTTCAGATGTTCTGTACGTTACAAGGATGTTACAAATAGAATTGGGATACCAGTCATTTGTTTTCTGGATCCACTAAATCAGGGGTCTCAAAGTCTCTCCTTGAGGGCCGCAATCCAGTCAGGTTTTCAGGATTTCCCCAATGAATATGCATGCACTGCTTTCAATGCATATTCATTGGGGAAATCCTGAAAACCCGACTGGATTCCGGCCCTTGAGGACTGGAGTTGCCCACCCCTGAGCTAGACAAATGATGTGTCAGATTAAACCAGGGGTCTCAAAGTCCCTCCTTGAGGGCCGCAATCCAGTCAGGTTTTCAGGATTTCCCCAATGAATATGCATGAGATCTTTGGGCATGCACTGCTTTCAATGCATATTCATTGGGGAAATCCTGAAAACCCAACTGGATTCCGGCCCTTGAGGACTGGAGTTGCCCACCCCTGAGCTAGACAAATGATGTGTCAGATTAAACCAGGGGTCTCAAAGTCCCTCCTTGAGGGCCGCAATCCAGTCAGGTTTTCAGGATTTCCCCAATGAATATGAATGAGATCTTTGGGCATGCACTGCTTTCAATGCATATTCATTGGGGAAATCCTGAAAACCCAATTGGATTCCGGCCCTCGAGGACTGGAGTTGCCCACCCCTGAGCTAGACAAATGATGTGTCAGATTAAACCAGGGGTCTCAAAGTCCCTCCTTGAGGGCCGCAATCCAGTCAGGTTTTCAGGATTTCCCCAATGAATATGCATGAGATCTTTGGGCATGCACTGCTTTCAATGCATATTCATTGGGGAAATCCTGAAAACCCGACTGGATTCCGGCCCTTGAGGACTGGAGTTGCCCACCCCTGAGCTAGACAAATGATGTGTCAGATTAAACCAGGGGTCTCAAAGTCCCTCCTTGAGGGCCGCAATCCAGTCAGGTTTTCAGGATTTCCCCAATGAATATGCATGAGATCTTTGGGCATGCACTGCTTTCAATGCATATTCATTGGGGAAATCCTGAAAACCCGACTGGATTCCGGCCCTTGAGGACTGGAGTTGCCCACCCCTGAGCTAGACAAATGATGTGTCAGATTAAACCAGGGGTCTCAAAGTCCCTCCTTGAGGGCCGCAATCCAGTCAGGTTTTCCCCAATGAATATGCATGAGATCTTTGTGCATGCACTGCTTTCAATGCATATTCATTGGGGAAATCCTGAAAACCTGACTGGATTCTGGCCCTTGAGGACTGGAGTTGCCCACCCCTGAACTAGACAAATGATGTATCAGATTAAACCAGGGATCTCAAAGTCCCTCCTTGAGGGCCGCAATCCAGTCGGGTTTTCAGGATTTCCCCAATGAATATGCATGAGATCTTTGGGCATGCACTGCTTTCAATGCATATTCATTGGGGAAATCCTGAAAACCCGACTGGATTCCGGCCCTTGAGGACTGGAGTTGCCCACCCCTGAGCTAGACAAATGATGTGTCAGATTAAACCAGGGGTCTCAAAGTCCCTCCTTGAGGGCCGCAATCCAGTCAGGTTTTCAGGATTTCCCCAATGAATATGCATGCACTGCTTTCAATGCATATTCATTGGGGAAATCCTGAAAACCCGACTGGATTCCGGCCCTTGAGGACTGGAGTTGCCCACCCCTGAGCTAGACAAATGATGTGTCAGATTAAACCAGGGATCTCAAAGTCCCTCCTTGAGGGCCGCAATCCAATCGGGTTTTCAGGATTTCCCCAATGAATATGCATGAGATCTTTGTGCATGTACTGCTTTCAATGCATATTCATTGGGGAAATCCTGAAAACCCGACTGGATTGCGGCCCTCAAGGAGGGACTTTGAGACCCCTGCACTAAATCATGCGCTTACTAAGGGGCCCTTTTGGTGGCATAATAAGGGAGGGGGGCGGTCCGCTCTGGGTGCCGTTTTGCTAAGGGCACGGCGCCCCGCCTCCTCTTCACCCCTTGCTCCTCTCCTAACCACGCGCGCGCACCCATTGCTTTCTTCCGTACCTTTTTGTTGCCCGCGTCAGCATCGGCGCTCTCTCTGATGTCACTTCCGGCACCTGAGCCTAGGAAGTGACATCAAAGGGCGAGCCGACACCGACGTGGGCACGCTGCTCACGCCAGCAAAGTTAAAAAGGTACAGGAGAAGGAAAGGGGTGTGCTCACGGCAAGGGGGGGGTGGGGAAGAGGGCGGGAGAGGGGCGCCACCACCCTGGGTGCCCTGCACCCTTAACACGCCCTTGGGCCATTTTAGTAAAGCTGCAGCAAAAATGGCCTTAGCATGCCCTTACTGTGGGCCCTTCTGAGCAGGGACCATCTCATAGAAACATGATGGCAGATAAAGGCCAAATGGCCCATCCAGTCTATCCATCTGCAGTATCCACCATCTCCTCCTCTCCCTATTGGCTAAGGCTCTTAACATTTGCATCTCCTCTTCCTATAGGCTAAGGCTCTTTACACTTGTATTGTGATGTCATAGATCTTTATTAACATGATGGCAGATAAAGGCCAAATGGCTCATCCATAGCATCCACTATCTCCTCCTCTCCCTATTGGCAAAAGCTCTTAACATTTGCATCTCCTCTTCCTATAGGCAAAGGCTCTTTACACCTGCATTGTGATATCATAGAACTTTATTGTTATAGAAACATAGTAACATGATGGCAGATAAAGGCCAAATGGCCCATCCGCAGCATCTACTATCTCCTCCTCTCCCTATTGGCTAAGGCTCTTCACACCTGCAGTGTGAGGTCATAGAGCTTTATGGCTATAGAAACATGTAGGCAACTGCAGATGCCTACTAAAAGTGCCACTCTACCACCTCCATAGAGGTGCCTATGGATGCCTATGTCTAAAGTAGGAGTGATTTATGCTGGAATTTGATATAGGCATCCTTTAGCGCCTCTATGGACACAATTCTTCTGTGAAGCAGGTGTCGGAAATGTAAAACCCTGGCCTACATTTCCGGCGCCTACTTCAGATTTATTTTATTTTTTTAAAAACATTCATATTCCGCTTTAAACCAAAGCATCTCACAATCAACATACATAGCTTTGAGCAGAAAAAAAACAGAGAATGGACCCCCATATCATGTTCATCTTAGAAAGGGATCATATGATCATTACAAAGCATCACGCCACTAACAGGAGAATGCTTGTACAAAGAGAGAGGCTTTCCACAGAATCTCAGAGTGCATGTCAATGCATTCCACAAGGCTGGCCTAGCAATGGAAAATCTGGTCACCCTACTCACTAAAATGGTTGAGGGGCTGGAGGAGTTGCCGTACAGTGAGAGATTAGAGAAACTGGGCCTCTTCTCCCTTGAAAAGAGGAGACTGAGAGGGGACATGATCGAAACGTTCAAGATAATGAAGGGAATAGACTTGGTAGATAAAGACAGGTTGTTCACCCTCTCCAAGGTAGAGAGAACGAGAGGGCACTCTCTAAAGTTGAAAGGGGATAAATTCCATACAAACGTAAGGAAGTTCTTCACCCAGAGAGTGGTGGAGAACTGGAAGGCTCTTCTGGAGTCTCTCGAAGGGGAAAACACCCTTCAGGGATTCAAGACAAAATTAGACAAGTTCCTGCTGAACCAGAACATACGCAGGTAGGGTTGGTTTCATTTAGGGCACTGGTCTTTGACCTGAGGGCCGCCGCGGGAGCGAACTGCTGGGCACGATGGACCACTGGTCTGATCCAGCAGCGGCGATTCTTATGTTCACCCCCATTCTGGGAAATGGCACCCTGCAAGGGCATTGCTTAAAAGTTTTGCTTTCATCAATCCCGTTAACCTACAAAGCCATAATTTGTGGTACAATATTGCATATTAAGCCTTCTTTAGATAGATATAAAAGCCGGCTCTTCTTGATTATGACCGGAATAGCCATCCAGATGATTACACGTAACTGGAAGAGTTACGACAGACTGAATTACACATTTTGGTGGGCAAATATTTGTTCCACGTATAAATATGAGAGAATGAATGTGGAGTGTTTGGAGTCTAGTATGACATTCAATAAGGTGTGGAGCCCATTGACTGCGTATGTTGAATTGTAATGAATGTCAGGTATCTCCCTTTTAACAGATTCCTTATACATCCAGGGGGGGTGGGGGGAGGGGAAGGTATTTGGGATTGCTAAAGGTATTTATCTATAATATTGGGGGGACTGGGACCATAGGCTGAACAGAACAAAAAGAGAAAAGTTTTAACGTCACTCCACACGGTTTATGTTGGTTTGAACGAGGATTAACATTATCAATGACCACCTGGCAAAGATAAGTACATCTTCCTTCTTTTACAAACTACAGGTGGTAGGGGACTGTGAAGGCTATGATGGTCCCCTTGTTAACCTCGTTTTGGTGATAACACTAAAAACACAGGTTATAAGGTCTGAGCACTTCACATCTTTAATTAGAATATTATTTTTGATTTATGATTTATTGTTTATAAAAGCTGTGATTATTTAATTAATTATTGATTTTCATCACAGAGTTAAGTTAATTATTCCTCCTGATATAAGTTTCTATAATATTGCAATAATATATGCATATGCAGTGTAATGGTTATGTGAGGAAGGGAGGGAGAAAAGAATTGGTAATGTATTAATTTTGTGTATTTTATGTGCATTATGTATAATATGTATAATGTTTAATATAGTTGTATTGCATTGTCAAAATTTGAAAATCAATAAAGATTTAAACAAAAAAAGTTTTGCTTCCATGCAGTGTGAGAGACCTCCAATCAGGACACTGCACACGGCTGCCCCAATTTCAAATCAGCGAGCACTAGACCACCTTGCAAAAGACAGGCCCTGTCTGTGGGCTCCGAGTTCTGTTTTGTTGAGCAAAGTCTGAGTGCAAGTCTCCGGGATCTTGAAGTTCACAGAAGATACACACAGCTGTGCACTGTAGCTGCATCCAAACCTTTTCCTGGAAGGGCAGTTTATGTCTTAGAAATATTGCATTTTTTTTTTTTAACTTCTTTTATAGAAAATCTTTGACTACTCTGATGCCAGGCTTAATTTCCCATGACACTGGAAGATTAGAAAGGCCAACAGAAAGCAAAACACAAACCGCTCCAAGCAAAAGATTTTACGGCATTGTAGATACCCTTGCAAATCATCTGACGGAGCAAGCCCCAGCAGGCACATCCTTAGCCACGCTGTTGTGGGTCCTTCCTTCTATTTGTTGGATCACAGTGGCATATGGTGGTTTCTAGGTGCAATATTATATAGACTCTAATGCCTTCCGCAGTGATAAACAAGAGGATGAGCCTTCGACTACAATTCCCACACTCCCACTTCTCTACTGTATCTGTTAAGGGATAGGGATGCTCCCATGGAGGGGCATTTTCGATAGGACGTCTAAGTAAGACTTTGGACGTTTCTGCAAGGGCATCCAAAGGTTGGGTCAGGAAAACAGCTACACTTCTCCCTCGTTATTCGCGGGGGATACGGGCAGAGCCGGACCACGAATGGTGAAAAACCGCGATTATCCAGCTCTGACCCACCCCCACCTCCCTGCCGCCTTCCCGGCCTTACCTGGTGGTCTAGAGCAGTGTTTTTCAACCGCTGTTCCGCGGCACACTAGTGTGCCGCGAGATGTTGCCTGGTGTGCCGCAGGGCCGCCGGGCCCGGAGCTGACAGGGGGCCCGAGGCAGGGGCGCCAGTAGCTCGCCAAGGCAAAGTGAGTCGATCACCCAGGACTCACTTTGTCTTGGCGATCTAATCTATCGAGCCGATAAGTCTTCTTCTCCCCGACGTCAATTCTGCAGTCGGAGAGGAAGTTCGGGCCAGCCAATCGCTGCCTGGCTGGGCGGAACTTCCTCTCCGATTGCAGAATTGACGTCAGGGAGAGCATGCGTCGGCGTCGGCTTTGGGGCCTGTTATCCATTGGTGGGTCCAGTTCCCCGATGGCAGCGGCAGTGGCAGTGGCTTGGGGAACGGCAGGGAGAAAGAAAGAAAGGGGGCAGGCAGGGAAACAGAAGGAAAGAAGAGAAACAGAAAAAAAGAAAGAAAGGTCAGGGAGAGAGGAAGAAAAAGTTGGGGGAGGGAATGAGGTGTGGAGGAGAGAAAGCATACAGGCTGATAGAAGGGAAGAAAGATTGGATGCACAGTCAGAAGAAGAAAGTGCAACCAGAAATCACCAGACAAGGTAGGAAAAATGATTTTATTTTAAATTTAGCAAAGTGGAGGCAGTATTACCACAGTTTTCAAAGGAATTTGCCCAAATAACTTAATAGTTAACTGGGTAAATTCCCAGAGATGAAAACTTCCCTTCACTTACTATGCACAGTTCTGAATTTATATCTGCTGTCTATATTTTACAATATGGTCACCTTTTACTAAACCGCAATAGTGGTTTTTAGCGCAGGGAGCCTATGAGCGTCAAGAGCAGCGCTGGGCATTCAGCGCAGCTCCCTGCGCTAAAAACTGCTATTGTGGTTTAATAAAAAGGATGGAGGGTATATTTGTCTATTTTTGTATGCTATAAAAACCAAATACAGAGAGAGACTGAGAGCTGTTGACGAAGAGCTACGTGTGTGTCTTTCTTCGATTCCAGCCAGAATATCAGCTTTGTGTTCAGCCAAACAGGCCCAGGTTTCGCACTGAATAAAGTATTTTATAATTTTTATAATTTTTATTTCGTAATAAAGTAATTATAAAATACTTTCTTTGTGTTTATTTGATTCCTATTCAAGAGAATTACTTTATATATAGTCAATATAGGCAGAGAGTTAAATTTTTTTACATTTTCTAATGGTGGTGTGCCTCGTGATTTTTTTCATGAAACAAGTGTGCCTTTGCCCAAAAAAGGTTGAAAAACACTGGTCTAGAGGGCTTTCGGGGCAGGAGCGATCTTCCTACGCTCCTGCCCCGTGCAGATCACCATGAGGAAATGATTGCTGTGAGTTCTCGTAGTCTCTCGAGACTACAATGGTAACTCCCTACAGCCATTTCCTCATGGCGATCTGCACGGGGCAGGAGCGTAGGAAGATCACTCCTGCCCCGAAAGCCCTCTAGATCACCAGGTAAGGCCGGGAAGGCGGCAGGAGGTAAAAAATATGGGTTTTTTAATTTTTCCCCTCCCCAGAAAAAAATTGCGATTATGTGAAATCGCGAGTGCAGAAACCGCGAATGGGGAGGGGGGAAGTGTACAGTCAAACCTTGGATAGCGAGTAACATGGCCGTGCGAGTGTTTTGCAAGACAAGCAAAACATTTTATTAAATTTTAACTTGATAAATGTGCGTTGTCGTGCAGCATGAGCACGTATACGCACGTCGCGTCAAGCACGCACAATATGCGTGTGTCGCATCGCATTGCTGAGCACGGCTGAACGCAGACTTGGGTATAACGCAATCTCAAACACTTTGTGACTGTTGACCGAATATGGTCAAGTCCACGCAAGGGGTTTCCTTTCCCGAGATCGAGTTCAAGCGTGTACAACATACGCACATCTCACGCTGAGCGCAGCTGAATGCAATAAAAGCATCACGCCCAATTCAAGCGTGCTGTACAAGTGCACATATCTTCCGCACTGTATTTTATAGAGTACAATATTTTGGGTTGTGGAACCAATCGTCTGAATCTCCATTATTTCCTATGGGGAAATTGACTTTGATATGCGAGCGCTTTGGATTACAAGCATGTTTCCAGAACGAAATATGCTCGCAAACCAAGGTTTTACTGTATTTTCAAAACTTTAAGACATCTATCTTCTATTTTGGGGCAAATGACCCATCTCTAGATATTCTGGCCCTTAGGATGTCTATCTTTTTGGCCATTTTTGAAAATCAAACGTCCAATTTAGAGAATGACACGGTGACAAAATTCATCACCGTTCCCATCCCCGCAGATAACTGCGGGAAACCATCTTCATGTCATTCTTTAAGGAGAGAGGGAAGAATCAGAGAATGAATGGCCACAACCACTGACCCGCAAGCTTTGCTTTGAAGAATGCTGGTGTAGAAGGACCGAGGTTGAAACAGACACTACAGAATGACAGTCTCTGGTATCCAGAGCAGATATTGTGATGTCATAATGCCTCATTCCACCAGTGCCTAAGAGCCAATCACATCAGTGATATCACAATGGCTTCATTATCCTTGGCTCACATAAGCACAGCCAATGACCCGCAAGCTTTGCTTTGAAGAATGCTGGTGTAGAAGGTCTGAGGTTGAAACAGACACTAGAAAATGACATGTGATTATTTCCCGCGGTTATCTGCGGGGACGGGAACGGTGATGAATTTTGTCACCGTGCATTCTCTAGTCCAAATGCAAACATCCAAAGTGAGCCCATTTGGACATGGGAGGGGCCAGCATTTTAATGGACTGGACACCCAAACATGCCAACAGAGCTGTGGGGCACCTTTGCGAGTACTGCTGTGAACCTCACCTAAAGAGTGCTAGGTACACACTTCACCTTAACTCCCTTATAGTGTATGGTGAGTCTTCCAAAATCCCCCCAAACCTATTATACCAACCTGTCTACCACCCCAATAGGCAAAAACTAAAAAGAATGACCCCAAAGTATCCACAGAGAAGAAAATCCAGAGGAAAGCAAAAGTAATCCACATAAAAACCTTAAAGGACCTAGTCTACTATGGGCGCAGAACCCAACATGGTCCGCGTTTCGACAAAAAGTCTTCTTCAGGGGTCCCTGAGGGTCCTATAATGGTGAATAAGTGGAGAATCTAATATTAGACCATGTCCTGCGCCCCCTAGCTTTTATGTGGATTACTTTATTTTTATGTGGATGATTTTATTTTATGTGGATGATTTTAGTATACTTTTGGAACTTTGACATTTACAAATAAAGTCCTTTTAAGTAACATCATCACTCCACAGAGTTTCTTTTGCCTACCATCCCAATAGACCTTAAAGCGGCAAGTGTCACCTATATGGCAGTACAGTAGCTTTTGGGGGAGTTAATAATAATAATAACTTTATTTTTATATACCGTAATACCACAAACAGTTCAGAACGGTGTACAGAGGAAGAGACTGTATATAGACAGCGATATTACAAAAAACTTTCAAAATTACATTAGCATGGTAAGATTAATCAAATTTCTCTGGAAGTGTTTTATAAATACATCCATATTCCGGGTTTTTTCAAAGAGGTCAAGGCAGATGACTCTGTGCATTGTCACCTCAGTAACAACTATACAAAAATAGACAAATATACCCTCCTTCCTTTTTACTAAACTGCGATAGCGGTTTTTAGCGCAGGGAGCTGCGCTGAATGCCCTGCGTTGCTCTCAATGCTCATAGGCTCCCTGCGCTAAAAACCACTATTGCGGTTTAGTAAAAGGGGGCCATAGTGCAAAATATAGACAGCAGATATAAATTCTCAAAACAGACAAATTTTTATCACTAAATTGAAAATAAAATCATTTTTCCTACCTTTGTTGTCTGGTGATTTCAGCCTCCTGTATGCTTCCTCTCCTAGAGGCCTCATTCCCTCCCCCAACTTTTTCTTCCTCTCTCCCCTCCACTTTCTTTCTTTCTCCCTGCTCCCCTTCTTTCTTTCTGACTTTTTCTTTCTGTCTTCCTGCC
Source organism: Geotrypetes seraphini (assembly GCF_902459505.1). Lineage (NCBI taxonomy): Eukaryota > Metazoa > Chordata > Amphibia > Gymnophiona > Dermophiidae > Geotrypetes > Geotrypetes seraphini. The sequence goes on from NC_047085.1 coordinate 20,354,644, forward strand.
CCCCTTTCTTTCTGTCTTTCTCTCTCCATGCCCTCTTTCTTTTTTTCTGTCTCCCTGTTCCCCCTTTCTTTTATTTCTGTTTCCCTTCTTTCTTTCTGTTTCCCTTCTTTATTTCTGTCTCTCTGTCTCCCCTTTCTTTCTGTTTCTCTTCTTTCTTTCTGTCTCCCTGTCCTCCCTTTCTTTCTGTCTCCCTGCCTGCTCCTTTCTTTCTTTCTCCCTGTCCTCCCCCAAGCCATCGGGCAACAGGTCCCCAAACCACCGCCGCCCCAAGCTCCCCCTGCTTCCCGACAAAGAAGCACTGGGCCGACCATCCTTCCTCCCCCCCGACGTCAATTCTGACTTCGGAGAGGAAGTTCTGGGCCAGCCAGGCAGCGATTTGCTGGCCCGGAACTTCCTCTCCCATGTCAGAATTGGCGTCAGGGGGAGGAAGGATGGTCAGCCCAGAGTTTCTTCATCCTGTTTAAGGCGTCGGGATGCAGGAGGAACGCGATGGCAACATGGAGCCCGGGATAGGCTCCGCGATCAACTCGCGTTGCTTCACGATCTAATGGTCGATCGCGATCGACCTTTTGGGCACCCCTGGACTAGGGGGACACTCGATGAAGTTACAGGGAAATACTTTTAAAACCAATTGGAGGAAATTTTTTTTCACTCAGAGAATAGTTAAGCTCTGGACACATTGCCAGAAGTTGTGGTAAGAGCGGATAGCATAGCTGGTTTTAAGAAAGGTTTGGACAAGTTCCTGGAGGAAAAGTCCATCGTCTGTTATTGAGAAAGACATGGAGGAAGCCTCTGCTTGCCCTGTACCGGTTATCAAAAATTATAATGATATGACTGTGTTTTTCACATGGTATTCAATAGAACTCTGCTCAGAGACATGAAGGCAATTTGTTCTGCCTCACCACCCAATCATTGCAGTGTTCTAAAAATGTATATAGCTTCGCTCTCACTACTGAATGGCTAGCTGATACAGCTATGCTAAGTATCTTCATTCAAATTGTAATATTTAAAAAGTAATTTGAAAAACTTAGCTTAGCAATGTGGCTGGTTCCGACGTGCCACGTTTCGACCCTGCGTCAGGGAACCGACAGCAACACAAATTTGCAAGTAGGAGGTAAAAGCTCTGCAATAAAACAACGTGAATTAGTACCAACAAACTTTAATATTGCAATATCTAAAACAAGATTAAATATATATCTCTCAAATCTTCATAAGTTATAAATGGAACAGCTAAGGAAGGTGCTCACCATGAAAAACCGCAATTACACTAAATGCTGTATCTCTCAAAGTGTACGCAAACGCCCACACACCAGATGGGAAATTTAAAGGAAAGTACACGCCGGTAAAACCCCATGTGACCACGTAAAAATTACATGTCTCTGAGCAGAGTTCTATTGAATACCATGTGAAAAACACAGTCATATCATTATAATTTTTGATAAGCAGTGACTTTTCCATTTGTGCATTGATATTTTAGTCACTCCTCTTCAAGTTACCTTTGCTTGAATTGTTTGCCCCGTTCTATTTGCTTTGCCCTGTACCGGTAGCATGGAATATTACTATTCCTTGGGTTTTGGCCAGGTTCTAGTGACCTGGATTGGCCACCGTGAGAATGGGCTACTGGGCTTGATGGACCATTGGTCTGACCCAGTAAGGATATTCTTATGTTCTTAAAAAGATATAAAAAGGATGGAGTTGGTCCAGAGGAAGGCTCTTGTGTGATGTGTGGATTGTTACTAAAAATCATACTTTTCAAACAGATTGGGGGGGGGAGGTCAAAAAATGATGGGTCCCGGGTGTCACATATGCTAGGTATGCCACTGGTTTCACCTTACACTCTGATTCCTTAGTTTAAGGCAGCTCACCTTCGGCCACTGACCCAACAAAAGGTCACTTGCAGTATTGAGGGCAGGAGACTTCATAAGATAGACATTGGAGTGGGATATAATAGATGCAGCTGGACAGATTTGAGCCTTAGCATTCTATATCCCTACTTAGATAAAAGTTTCAAAGCCAAATGAGAAAAAATAAAGAGGCTAATCCAACTGGCCTCTTTTCAAGTCTTTCAAACATGCAAAGCTCATTGGCTTGTGGCCAGCTTGGATTCCCCTCCCCCCTCCTTTTTTTTTTCCCCCTCCACCTCTTCCACTGGGAAGTTGTTCCATGTAGCTATTACCATTTCTCAGAAGAAATATTTCTTTGTATTATTCCACGGACCACCCCCTTTTTTGCCTCTTACCAGAAAGAAATATATTCTATGTCTTGTTGTGAGCAAGAACAGAAGGGCCATTCATGCAACGGAGGTAATATGATTATCCAGCAGTTAAAGCACTAGGGAAAGGTTTCACCTAGCTGGAACATCAGAGCCCCTTGTGGAAATTATTGGGCCTCAGCAAGGAGTGGACAGGGTGTTAGGAATGAAGAAGAACTCTCAGACGTAAGTAGACGATTGCAGATATAATGCAGGAGGAAAGTGTGGTGTAGTGCTGTGGTTTACAACCCTGCCCTGGAGGACCCCAGCACCAATCGGGTTTTCAGGCTAGCCCTAATGCAGGAGTAGGGAACTCCGGTCCTCGAGAGCCGTATTCCAGTCGGGTTTTCAGGATTTCCCCAATGAATATGCATTGAAAGCAGTGCATGCAAATAGATCTCATGCATATTCATTGGGGAAATCCTGAAAACCCGACTGGAATACAGCTCTCGAGGACCGGAGTTCCCTACCCCTGACCTAATGAATATGCATGGAGCAGATTTGCATGCCTGTCACTTCCATTATATGCAAATCTCTGTCACGCATATTCATTAGGGCTAGCCTGAAAACCCGATTGGCCCGGGGGTCCTCCAGGATAGGGTTGGGAACCACTGGTGTAGTGGTTCGAGCTACAGTTTCAGCACCCTGAGGTTGTGGGTTCAAAGCCCACACTGCTACTTGTGACCCTAGGCAAGTCACCTAATCCTCCGCTGCCCCAGTTACATAGATTGTGAGCCCACTGGGACAGAGAGAGAAAATGTTTGTTTTTACAAGTAGGAATGAATAATTCTGTGCATTAAAAAGGGACCACACTGAATTTCATCAATTCATCTTCTGAAACACTTGATCTTTTCGATAAGCATCAGCGTATGAGAAGATGCAATAAACAGGGCCCACCATAGGTTATACATTAATACAGACTTGTCCACGTTCAGTCCTTGAGGGCTGCAGACAGGCCAGGTTTTCAGGCTATGCCTAATGAATATGCAGCTGAAAGATTTGCATACCCACGCCATCCATTGTATGGAGATCTCTCTTGCACATTCATTACGAACCATCAAAACAAAGAGTTCCCTCAATATAGATAAACCTGGTGCAAAACTTGAACACTTCTATAACAAACAGAAGCTCAAAAAGTTCAAAAACTGTGAAGGCCAAACACATATACCCATAACCTAAATGCCACAGACCGGCAAGGGTTACAAAAGGACCAGCACTGTCGTACCACGGTCCCTAACCTAGGGTTACCAGACGTCCGGATTTCCCTTTTGAGGACATATCCGGGGATCTGGACGGCTTTATCAAAACCCGGCACTTTGTCCAGGTTTTGAAAAGCTTCTGGCAACGTCGGGATGGCATTCACAGGGGTGATGTCGCGCGCATGCATGCGATGACAACAGAATTTCTGATAATATATCAAAAAGCTTATCTGTCTCCGGCAGTTCCACCTCTTCACAGCGCTCCTTGTCGTCTGTTGCATTATCACCTTGTGTAAAAAAATATTAGACACACATCAAAGTCAATAAGAGCTCCCCCAACTCGAGTTTCGCTTGTCCCTGCTTCTTCAGACATGGACGTTGTAACCAGTAAGCTCCAGGCAAGGTGTCTTGGGTTACCGGTACAAGAAAACTCTTGTGAGCCGCTGTGGGTAGCACAAGGAGAAAAATAATATAGCGTTTAGAGCAAGAAACACCACCCAATCAGATAAGCACTTCTTCAGCGAAAACAGGAACTTTATTCTTCAAAAATAACAGAAAGCTTGTCAGGTTGATTCTGTTCAAGAACAGAGGCTCAAAGTCACTATTGCCAAATCTTATATAAGATAATAGTCTCTGTGGGTGAATCAAATAAAGGGAGTCCAAAAACATACAGCAAAAATCTTCCCCAGCAGAGTTGAGTCCATATTCACTTCACAGTCCAAAAATGTAAGTAATAAAAGAAAGAAAAAAAACTCCAAAACTAAAACAATCAACTCCAGGGCTGTACCAATTCAGCCTAAGTCAGTGCAGCCGCACCGACTTCTTCAGCAGCAACGTGCTGGTGAGACGGTGTGCTCCGTGTGGTTTTAAATTGCCAGTAACTAGGCCCACTATCCCACCACAATGAACACGGGGCAAACCCCACTGCCTCTGACTGTCACAGTCCACTTTCCCTCCCCAGGGAAAAACAATAAACTTTCAGAAAAAAAAACAAAAATCAAAATGAAGTCCTTGCACAGTTCAACAAAAGAGCTTCTTCACTCTTCAGCTGGCACAGAGATATCCAGCACTTGCAAACAAATCAGCAAAGACAAACTTGAAGTACTCACAGCAACAGAGTCAGTTACTTGCTTTTTATACAGCAGACTTCCATGGGAATAACCTCATTAGGCAACTCAGCATTTGTCTCAGGGATCAGCTCCAGCTCCCTGGCATGCGGTTCCTCCAGCAAACTAAGAGGTATTTCTTCCCCAGCCTCTGTCAACTCCATGGATTCTGGAGGTTGACTGCTATCAAGAGCTCTCAGCCCTGAGCGCTGTGGCCTGTCCTGCTCCTGTTCCTGCTGCCTCTGAGTCTCAAGAAGCTTAGTTCTCAGGGTTAGCAGTCTGCAGCCCGGCCCCAAACCCTCAGGTGGAAATGATTTCCGAGTAATCATCCTGGGATTCTGAGAGGGATGGGAACCCTGCACTCCTGCTCTCCCGCTCCCTCTACAGGACAAAGAAGGAAAGTCATCTATTGGCTCAGGATAAGGTTTAAATGTGAGTATTTGAGTAGAGCCTGGTTTAGATCTGGGCACTACTCTAGGGACACTCCTAGAAGGCATAGGCTGCATATCACAACGTCCACTATGACATGCAAAAAATTTAAAGTTAACACTCCACATATGGTCCCCCCACAAACACTTCCATACAACCACTCCTTCAAATTATACATTCCAATACAGCTAATACCCAAGTCCCACCGTCACCGCTTACTGCAAATGGCAAACTGTATACCAAACTCTATTTCTCACATTTAGACCCCGTAGCATGAGTGGTGATTGGCTCCCGCAGAAAGAGGGAAACAAGCATAACTAATGCCAAATCAACAAGCCTTTGACTACAGTTCCCACACTCCCACTTTTCTACGGTATCTGTTAAAGGATAGGGAAGCTCCCATGGAGGGGCATTTTGAAAAGGATGTCTAAGTCTGACTTTGGACGTTTCCGCAAGGGCAGCTGAAACCCTTCTACTTCCACATTCAAACCCCCCAGAACCAAAGTCTGCCAAGTAAAAATGAACCACTGATCTAACCGCAAAAGGCATTGGGAAATGTTAACACCTCCCCTCCCCCCATGGGAGCTTGATCTGTCTCAATACCATATGCTGGAACTCCGTTTCACTATGGCCTGTCTGCAACCAAAGTGAAAACAACGGCGCCTGCTGAGATTTTGAGCAACCCTTAAATTGGCCTTTTAGTCTGCTCAATATAAAATTTACCACAAGGGCAAATAATGCAATACACTACTTGCCACAAATTGTAGTCCGTATCCACATACATTAAATACTTCTTGTAACATAGTAGATGACATAGAACCATAGTAACATAGAAACATAGAGTATGACGGCAGAAAAGGGCCGTCGGCCCAACAAGTCTGCCCACTCGAATAACCCACCCCCCTAAGCACTTCCTCGAAGTGAACCCACATGTTTATCCCATTTATTCTTAAAATCGAGCAAATTGTTGGCCTCTACTACCTGAAGTGGAAGATCATTCCATCGATCAACCACCCTTTCGGTCACCATGAAATCTCCCATCCCTGATTTTTAGCAGATGCCCTCTTGTCGCCATAGGTCCTGTGAGGAAAATGATGTCTTCTTCCACCTCAATTCAGCCAGTAACATATTTGAACGTCTCTATCATGTCTTCCCTCTCTCTGCGTTCCTCGAGAGTGTATAGCTGCAACTTACCTAGGCGTTCTTCATATGGGAGATCCTTGAGTCCTGAGACCATCCTAGTGGCCATTCGCTGAACCGATTCCATTCTCAGCACATCCTTTTGATAGTGTGGCCTCCAAAATTGAACACAATATTCCAGATGTGGTCTCACCATGGACCTGTACAGTGGCATTACCATTTCGGGCTTTCGGCTGACGAAACTTCTCCGGATGCAACCCAGCATTTGTCTAGCCTTGGATGGAGCTTTCTCCACTTGATTAGCCGTCTTCATATCTTCACTAATGATTACTCCCAGGTCCCGTTCTGTAACAGTTCTAGTTAAGGTCTCACCATTCAGAGCGTAGGTTCTGCATTGGTTTCCGCTACCAAGGTGCATAACTTTACACTTCTTGGCATTAAAACTCAGTTGCCAAATAGTAGACCATTGCTCCAGTAAAAGTAGGTCCTGTGTCATAGTGTCGGACACGGTACCTCCGCCCACTACATTGCATAATTTAGCATCATCGGCAAATAATGCAATTTTACCCTGAAGTCCCTGAGGCAGATCACGTACGAAGATATTAAATAGGATTGGACCCAGGACCGATCCCTGCGGTACTCCACTAAACACCTCCGACGTTTCGGAGGGAGTACCGTTTACCTTTGAAGTTTGCCATTGAGCCAGTCTTTAACCCATGCAGTTAATGTTTCTCCTAGTCCCAGCGAGCTCATCTTGTTCAATAATCTACGGTGTGGGACACTATCAAAAGCCTTACTGAAGTCCAGATACACTACATCCAGGGACTCTCCCTTATCTAGTTTTTTTTGTTACCCAATCAAAGAAGCTGATTAGATTGGATTGGCAGGACCTTCCCTTTGTAAATCCATGCTGATGGGGGTCCCTATGCCTCTCTTCGTCCAGAACCGTATCTAATTTGTGTTTAATCAACGTTCCCATAAGTTTGCACACTATTGATGTAAGTAACTTATCGGCCTGTAATTTGCAGTCTCTGACCTGCATCCCTTTTTATGAAGTGGAATGACGTTAGCTGTTTTCCAGTCTAATGGGACTTTTCCAGTGCTCAAGGAAAGATTGAAGAGCTTGGCTAACGGTTCTGCTAGGACATCTCTCAATTCCTTAAGCACTCTGGGGTGTAACTTATCCGGTCCCATGGCTTTATTCACTTTGAGCCTTGACAATTCTTGGTAGATGCTGATGGTGGAAAATTCAAAATTCCTGAACTGGTCTCCTGAGCTCTCCCTTGTTTGCAGCTGTGGACCGGATCCCGGCATCTCACAGGTAAATACTGAGCATAAGTATTTGTTCAGTAGTTCGGCTTTATCGGAGTCCGATTCTGCAAAGTTGCCGTCGGGTTTCCTCAGGTGTACTATCCCATCAGTATTCCTCTTTCTATCACTAACATACCTGAAAAATGATTTATCCCCTTTTTTAATATTCCTAGCTAAATTTTCTTCCATCCGGAGTTTGGCGTTTCTGACCTCTGTTTCAACAGTTCTAGATTTCTCTAGATAAGCTTCTTTGGCTTCTGGTCGTTGTGATTGTTTGTAGGATACAAATGCTCTTTTCTTCTGTTTTACGAGTTCCGAGATCTCCGCTGAGAACCATTGGGGTTTGTTATTTCACCGCCATTTACTCACGGTTTTTATAAAGAGGTTGGTTGCTTCCTGTAGGGTAGATTTCAGAGCTAACCACAATACCTCTACATTATCTGTTGTGTCTTGGTTTTGCAGTACCTCATAGACAAAATCTCCCATGCTCTCGAAGTCAGTGCCCTTAAAGTTAAGGACCTTCGTTGACGTGTTCGACCTCGTGGATCCCTTCCTGAGGTGAAACCACACCATGTTGTGGTCGCTGGAGGCCAACGCCTCACCTACCGAAACCTCTGTGACGCTATCTCCATTGGTGAGTATCAGGTCCAGAATTGCCTGATCCCTGGTGGGCTCCATTACCATTTGTTTGAGTCGTGCTCCTCGTATAGAGGTTAGTAGCCTTCTGCTGCTGCTGGTCTTAGCTGAAAGTTTATTCCAGTTTACATCCGGCATGTTGAAGCCCCCCAACAGTAGTGTCTCCAAGCAGAGTGATGGTCTCGATGTCTTCGATTAATTCTTTGTCTATGTCGTCCTGTTGTTTAGGAGGTCTGTATACAATGCCCAGATACAGGCATTTACCACTTCCCCTGGCAAAGTTCACCCAGAGGGACCCTCCTGTATACTTGACCCCTGTGATTCTGGTAATTTTGATTTCCTCCTTGATATATAGCGCTACCCTGCACTCTCTCTCGGCTTGACCCTCATTGTAAACCGCTTAGAACTTAGGGTATAGCGGTATATAAGAAATAAAATTATTATTATTATTATTACCCCTCCTCCGTTTTTGCCTACCCTGTCTCGGCGGAGTAAATTATATCCTGGTATAGCCATATCCCATCCGTGGGAATCTGAGAACCAGGTTTCAGATATTGCCACCACATCTAGGTTGGCGCTCCTCATTTCCGTCTCTAATTCCAGAATTTTATTGCCTAAACTGCGGGCATTAATGTACATAGCCTTTCATACTTTGGGTTTGCCCGGTCTGTGTGGAAATTTTCCTATTTGACTTAGTTTTTCCCTTATTTCCCTGTTTGAGTTAGTTTGTCCCTTTTGAGTTAGTTTGTCCCCTGCAGTACTGTCTGCAACGTAAGTACTTACCTCAGACTCAGTAATGGAGTGGTTACTTACCATACTGGGATGGTTACTTACCACACCAGGATGAGAGTTGGTGCCCTCCCCCAACTCACCTAGTTTAAAGCCCTTTGGATCAGGCGAGCTAGTCGTCTACCGAAGACTTTCTTCCCTCTTCTGGTCAGGTGAAGCCCTTCTGATCCCTGTAATCCTTGAAGTGCTTCTCCATGGTCCAGGAAACCGAAGTTCATCTCTCTGCACCATCCGTGTAGCCACTCGTTCATCCAGTCTGCCCAACCTGTTGGCTTTTTTTTTTTTCTTCTTCTTAGCTATTTCTGGGCAAGAATCCAAAGCTCTGCCCGGTACTGTGCTTAGGTTCCAACTACTGAAGTCTCCGTCAAAGCTCACTCCAGCCCATCTACACCCTCCCAACCATTGAAGTCCTCCCCAGCCCATCCTCCACCAAACGGCCATATACAGACACAGACCGTGCAAGTCTGCCCAGTACTGGCCTTAGTTCTTCAATATTTACTATTATTTTCTGATTCGAGATCCTCTGTGTTCATCCCACGCTTTTTTGAACTCCGTCACCGACTTCATCTCCACCATCTCTCTCGGGAGCACATTCCAGTTGGTGAGACGCAATCACAGACTCCAAGATTATAACATACAGTGGCTTAGTAAGGGGGGGGAGAGAGAGGGGGCGGTCCGCTCTGGGCACCATGTTAGTGGGGACACCGGCACCCTTCCTCCTTTCTGCCCCCTCCACCTCTTCCTACTCCTCCCCTCGCCACAAGCACGGCCCCCCCCCCACTATCCCTTCCCCGTACCTCACATTTGTTCACCGCCACAATCAACAACTTCAATGTGTTCCTTGCGACCACCAACATTACTTCTGGGTGCCATGAATAGGAAGTGATATCAAACAGAGAGCTGCTGGAGTCACAAGGAGCACATTGAAGTTGTTACTTCCAGCGGTGAACCACTAAGAGGTACAGGGGAAAGGAAGGGGGTGCAAACATGGCAGGAGGAGCGGAGATGAGGATGGGGGAGGGGCACCTCTGCCCTGGACGCCTCTCACCCTCACTAAACCACTGAAAACAGGCTTGCACAATTCCCACAAAGGTGATGACCTTTCCTATCCCATGACTTATTGGGTTGCCCACCCCAATGATGTAATATCGCCCCCCAAATTTTGACCCTGACCAAAATGCAAACTTAGGTATCTGAATTAGGGATGAACCCCTATAATAGGTCAAAATTTTATTACCAAATCACGAACAAAGCTGTTTGCCCATAATGCGGTAATATACAAACCACCGGATGCTCGTCCCTCTGACCGTACAGAGCTCTTTTCCCTGCCTTAGGGCTCTTAGGGACAGCATCCCTGTGAAAACAAAAACAAAAAACTGTGGATACAGATGTTCTGGAAGTAATTTATTATACACTGACATATAAAACCATGAAAATTCAATGAAAAAAGTACAATGATAAAAAATACAGTGGTAAAAATCCAACTGGACTCTACACGGTCTGTGTTTCAGCGAAAACACCTTCCTCAGGGGTCCTAAAAGGAAGAGGTAATGATGAATAATGATAAAGAGAAAGATAAAAAGATAGAAAGATAAGAAGTGACTGTGATGCCAATCTGGAGCATACATATTAGTGTCTATATTCGACTGCAGGATAAAACAAGTGAGCCAAGTGTGATCATGCTATATAGAGAGGCTTGAAACATCGACAAGAGACATAAAAGGAAAAGATGTGCCAGAAAAGGTCGAGAAGAAAAAGTGCCATGGTGTGTATCCTATAAAATAAAATCCTAGCCGCGCATGCGCACTCATACCTGCGTGCTTCCGTGATCTCTGATCTGTGAGATGTAGGTCCGTGACCGCAGGAGTGCGCATACGCGAGTCCCGAGCTTTACAGCATCTACTTACACTTGCTGGCAGGACTGACCGCCAGCGCTGGACTCCCTGCTCTCCAAAAATCGCGGTGTCGGCTCCTCTCACGAGCCGCACCAGCGTCGGAGAAGGCTTCCGACGCTGGTGGGGATTGAGAAGAGCTGCCGCGACAACTTTGAAACTTAAAAAAAAAATTTGCCCGGAACAGGCCAGACTGTGGGGCGGGCAGGGAAGCGCCGACAAAAAAGACTACAGCCGCGAGCCGCTCAATGGGACCAGGCAGGCAGGCAGCTACGTGAGGGAGGGCAACACAATTTAAAAAAAGATAACGTGCAGGGAGAAGCTGGGCCTGCCTGCAAGGAATGCAATAAGGGAAGGGGGGCCCTTGAAGCAGGCTAGACCGCAGGAAGGGAAGGGGGAGGGGCCAAAAGGAGCAGGCCACCTCGTGGTAAGAGTAGAGAAGGGGAGTGGGGGAAAATGCTGCTACTGCTACACAGGGACCTGGAGGGGAAGGGAAATACTGCTGCTGCACAGGGAAGTGTGTGGGGGGGGGGAGGGAAATGCTGTTGCTGCTGCACGGGGAAATGCAGGGAAAAAATGACAGACAGACAGCAGGAGGGAGGGAGACAGAAAGAAAGGAAGAAAGACACAGGGGCAGGGAGAGGGACAGAAAGACAGAGAAAGGGGGCCAGGGAGAGAGAGAGACAGTGGGAGGGAGAGAGAAAGAAAGACAGGCAGACATATATTCTAGCACCCATTAATGTAACGGGCTTCAAGACTAGTTAGAGTATAAGATTAAGCACAGAAATCTATAAAGTGCCTAAGAGAAGCCATAAGAATGAAAACTGAATAGGATAACGAAACCATAGTGCGTGTCTGATTTTGAAAACATGAAGAGATATGTGACACAATGTAATAACGAGAAGACATTATGCATACCAATGGTTTGCAAACTCACATATAAAGAATTGGACTGAAAACAGTCTATTGTCTTTAAACATGTGAGCAAAGAACACCACAGTCAAGCTGAAGTAGCAAAAAAAAAAAAAAATGCTATGAGTCAGCTTTTTTTTTTTTTTTTTTTTTTTTTTATTATGAGTCAGCTTTTGAGGGCCAGAAGGTTATGCTCTGAGAGACATGAGTTTCAGCACTATGCTTCCATTTTATTTGATAAATTTGTAGGGCAGGGAAAAGAGCTCTGTACTGTCAACATAAGTGGTTGTTTGCTCCTGCAGGTCAGAGGGATGAGCATTACCACATTCTGGGCAAGATTCAAAGTGAACGATTGAGTAAGTTCAAGCGCATAAGTGAGGAAGGGCTAGTTTTTTTCCCTTTCAGTCCAGAAGAGGTGCTGTGAGAGGACTTCCAGAGACAGAGGGTCGGATTCTCAAAACTCGCTGGCAAAGTCTGACGTGTCACTGTAGGGGCTGTAAATCTAACGATTCAGAAAAGACGAGCGATTCTCGAACCTGGCATGCAAATGAGGTTCACCGAGGGTCGTCTAATTTCCATGAGAGCATTCGCTGGTGACGATGATCAGCACATGCACAGAATAGTCCACAGAAAGACATAAATGTTCGCACTTGCCCTATTGTAGCGCAATGTAGGCACACATCATAGGCATGGGTGGATAAGAGGGGTGGAGAACTTCCAGCAAATGCTACGTCATCGTGTCAATCATAGGCGTGCCAGTGTGCTATTGGATGGAGGGGGAGGGGAGAGGAGGGTTGATCCTCAGCTTTCAATGAGTGTGTGCATAAGACACGCCTCTAATTCACGCACTAGAAATGTGTGCTTTTGAGATTTAATATAATTTATGTTAATAGTGGGTTTTCTTTTCATTTTTATCATGAGCCACAGCGAGATACACATGCCTGAGACAAGCTTTCACAGCACTGGCACCCCCGGACCAATTGATAATTTTGGGTCATTAAAACCAGGTGCTTCGTTTAGAGCAGGGCTGCCCAAGTCCGGCCCTCGAGATCTCCTGGCAGGCCAGGTTTTCAGGATCTCCACAATGAATATGCATGAGAGAGATTTGCATACCAAGAATGCAGTGCAGGCAAATCTCTCTCATGCATATTCATTGTGGAGATCCTGAAAACCTGGCCTGCCAGGAGATCTCGAAGACCGGACTTGGGCAGTCCGGGTTTACAGAATCACCCAGCAAGGATAGAGAATCGGACGAAGTACTCGTTTTAATATTAATGACCTCATTGTAATACAATTTTAATAGTAATGACCTTGTAGTAGTACATTTGCATGGCAGAATTCGAGACGGCTAGGAAGCTCAGAAGAGACCACGGTGAGCCATTCTGAGACTCAGGAAGTAAAATACTGGCACACTAAACTGGCTAGAACTGGTTTAGCAATCATCGTTAAAGGCACGGTGAGTTTTGAGAATCCGGCCCAGAGAGATCTTCATTGGTAAGAATTTGCTGGGAAATTGCCTATAAACCTGAGGAAAGGTAGATTTAAATAGGTAAGCTCATAGAAACATGATGGCAGCTAAAGGTCCATCCAGTCTGCCCATCCACAGCATCCACTAACTCCCCCTCTCCCTATTGGCTAAGGCTCTTAACATTTGCATCTCCTCTTCCTATAGGCTAAGGCTCTTTACACCTGCATTGTGATGTCATAGAGCTTTATGGTTATAGAAACATAGTTTTGAACAATAATAGGAAGATATGCAATAATATTCTGTGAACTACTATCAATCAGTTTACTACTAAATTTCACAGTATTTGGCTTTTTATATTCATTTATATTTTATACTTATCTTAGATATATATCTAAAATAGTTATGGTGATGTGCTCAGACCTGTAACCCAATAAATAGTGAAGCCACTACCATGAGTTTAACAAGGGGACCATCATTGCAACCACCTGTCCCCGACCCTCCCTAGGTTATCTTGTTACTATTCAAATACTGTGATATTACTTATCTGAATGGAGAGGTTTTAGTTGTTGATCTTGGTCTTGTTAAATCTCACTGGTGACTGTGTTCTAACCAATAAAGTGAAGATTAAAATTCAATGAAGATTGTGTTTGTCCTCATCAATTCTTAACAATTCCCGTCCCCCCGACTCGAGTTTCGTCCGCTTCGTCGGGGAGGGACACTAGAAATCTAAATCAAAATATATTACAATTACACTCAGCAGCATTAGTGGAATACTGCCATTATATGAGGGTACCTAGAGGTCTAAGGCTTTATAAAGAACCAAGGTTCCAAGAAAATCCGGAATATATTAAGAATTGGAATGAAACTCTGACTCGTTGTTCAATAGATCTAATGTTGCTAACTATTGATGCATTGGCACCAGTAATTGAACAGCAACAGAAAGAATTAGGAACAAAATTGGAAACAATTAAACAACAATTACCTGCTTTCAGTAGAAGTAAAACCAGGATGTCTCTATCTGTCCTCCTTACTTCCATTGCTTTCAGTAGAAGGAAAACCAGGATGTCTCTATCTGTCCTCCTTACTTCCATTGCTTTTAGTAGAAATAAAACCCGGATGTCTCTATCTGTCCTCCTTACTTCCATTGCTTTCAGTAGAAGTAAAACCCGGATGTCTCTATCTGTGCTCCTTACTTCCATTGCTTTCAGTAGAAGTAAAACCTGGATGTCTCTATCTGTCCTCCTTACTTCCATTGCTTTCAGTAGAAGTAAAACCCGGATGTCTCTATCTGTCCTCGTTACTTCCATTGCTTTCAGTAGAAGTAAAACCCGGATGTCTCAAACTGTCCTCCTTACTTCCATTGCTTTCAGTAGAAGTAAAACCCGGATGACTCTATCTGTCCTCCTTACTTCCATTACTTTCAGCAAAAGTAAAACCCGGATGTCTCTATCTGTCCTCTTTACTTCCATTGCTTTTAGGAGAAATAAAACCCGGAGGTCTCTATCTGTCCTCCTTACTTTCATTGCTTTCAGTAGAAGTAAAACCCGGATGTCTCTATCTGTCCTCCTTACTTCTATTGCTTTCAGTAGAAGGAAAACCCGGATGTCTCTATCTGTCCTCCTTACTTCCATTGCTTTCAGTAGAAGTAAAACACGGATGTCTCTATCTGTCCTCCTTACTTCCATTGCTTTCAGTAGAAATAAAACCCGGATGTCTCTATCTGTCCTCCTTACTTCGATTGCTTTCAGTAGAAGTAAAACCCGGATGTCTCTATCTGTCCTCCTTACTTCCATTGCTTTCAGTAGAAGTAAAACCCGGATGTCTCTATCTGTCCTCCTTACTTCCATTGCTTTCAGTAGAAGTAAAACCAGGATGTCTCAATCTGTCCTCCTTACTTCCATTGCTTTCAGTAGAAGTAAAACCCGGATGACTCTATCTGTCCTCCTTACTTCCATTACTTTCAGCAGAAGTAAAACCCAGATGTCTCTATCTGTCCTCCTTACTTCCATTACTTTCAGCAGAAGTAAAACCCGGATGTCTCTATCTGTCCTCCTTACTTCCATTGCTTTCAGTAGAAGTAAAACCCGGATGTCTCAATCTTTCCTCCTTACTTCCATTGCTTTCAGTAGAAGTAAAACCCGGATGTCTCAATCTTTCCTCCTTACTTCCATTGCTTTCAGTAGAAGTAAAACCTGGATGTCTCAATCTTTCCTCCTTACTTCCATTGCTTTCAGTAGAAGTAAAACCCGGATGTCTCAATCTGTCCTCCTTACTTCCATTGCTTTCAGTAGAAGGAAAACCCGGATGTCTCAATCTTTCCTCCTTACTTCCATTGCTTTCAGTAGAAGTAAAACCCAGATGTCTCAATCTTTCCTCCTTACTTCCATTGCTTTCAGTAGAAGTAAAACCCGGATGTCTCAATCTGTCCTCCTTACTTCCATTGCTTTCAGTAGAAGGAAAACCCGGATGTCTCTATCTGTCCTCCTTACTTCCATTGCTTTCAGTAGAAGTAAAACCCGGATGACTCTATCTGTCCTCCTTACTTCCATTACTTTCAGCAGAAGTAAAACCCAGATGTCTCTATCTGTCCTCCTTACTTCCATTACTTTCAGCAGAAGTAAAACCCGGATGTCTCTATCTGTCCTCCTTACTTCCATTGCTTTCAGTAGAAGTAAAACCCGGATGTCTCAATCTTTCCTCCTTACTTCCATTGCTTTCAGTAGAAGTAAAACCCGGATGTCTCAATCTTTCCTCCTTACTTCCATTGCTTTCAGTAGAAGTAAAACCCGGATGTCTCAATCTTTCCTCCTTACTTCCATTGCTTTCAGTAGAAGTAAAACCCGGATGTCTCAATCTTTCCTCCTTACTTCCATTGCTTTCAGTAGAAGGAAAACCCGGATGTCTCAATCTTTCCTCCTTACTTCCATTGCTTTCAGTAGAAGTAAAACCCAGATGTCTCAATCTTTCCTCCTTACTTCCATTGCTTTCAGTAGAAGTAAAACCCGGATGTCTCAATCTGTCCTCCTTACTTCCATTGCTTTCAGTAGAAGTAAAACCCGGATGTCTCTATCTGTCCTCCTTACTTCCATTGCTTTTAGTAGAAGTAAAACCCGGATGTCTCTATCTGTCCTTCTTTTTCTGGATATTATAACTATACATTCTTATCCTTTCATACTTTGGTATAAAAGATTTTTTTGGTGATGTGCTCAGACCTTTAA
This sequence comes from Geotrypetes seraphini, assembly GCF_902459505.1. NCBI lineage: Eukaryota > Metazoa > Chordata > Amphibia > Gymnophiona > Dermophiidae > Geotrypetes > Geotrypetes seraphini. The sequence goes on from NC_047085.1 coordinate 20,370,995, forward strand.
CCCAATAAATAGTGTAGTCACTGTATTGAGTTTAACAAGGGGACCATCATTGCAATCACCTGTCCCCGACCCTCCCTGATAGAATTTAAACTTATTCAGATTCTATAATAGTACTTATCTGAATGGAGAGGTGTTTGTTGTTAAACTTAAGCTGGTTAAATCTCAATGGTGACTGTGTTGAAAACAAATAAAGTGATGCTTAAAATCCAATGGTGATAATTTATGTAGAGATTCTTCCGAACAATTAAACTAAAGCAGTTCTTTCAAGATAAACAAAATACAACACCATCCCTACCAGAGGGATTAAAACTCAAATCTACATGGATGCCGCCAGGACAACCGGATCCTCTGATAACAACCTTTGAAAAATTGGTATTAAAGGATGTTCTAAAACTGGAATCCCAAGATAGATTCATAAATCATTCGAATTTAACTATTCAACAGAGGAAAGTTATACAAGACCTTCAAGCAGACCAATCAATAGTTATCTCGAGGGCTGACAAGGGAGGGGGAATTGTCATCCAGAACTATACGGATTACAGGGAAGAAGCTTTACATCAATTACATGATACCACATACTACACAAGGTTACAGCAAGACCCCACTACACAAATTAAATCAAAAATAGATGGATTGATAAACAGCGCCAGGGAGTCACAAATATTCACGTCTAAAGAAATTAGATTTCTTACGTGTGATTTCCCCAGGATACCCAAAATCAATTTTATACCAAAAATTCACAAATCAGATACCAAACCACCTGGACGTCCAATTGTTGTAGGCATAGGCTCAGTTCTTGAGCCTATATCTCAATATCTGGATAGCCAATTAAAACATTTGGTTCCTCGGGCTGAGTCATATATTAAGGACTCAACTCACTTTCTAAAAATCATAGAACAAAGTTTTCAGAACTCAATAACGGAAGATTCAATACTTGTTACAGCTGATGTCGTGGTGTTATACACTAACGTTCCACAAAAGGAAGCAGTAAATTTAGTCAAAATTCATCTAATGAAACTAAACTTAACAGCTGTAAAGACATCTTTATTGACAGAATTAGCTGAACAAGTTATTCACAATAACTACTTTAAATTTGAAAATGATATTTTCCTCAAACGAAGGGAGTGGCAATGGGGGCCACAGTAGCCCCCACGCTAGCGTGCCTCTATATGACTCAGTTCGAGGAATCACATGTTTATACTTCACCCCACTTCCAGTATGTTTCATGCTGGAAGCGATTCATAGATGATGTCTTTTTTGTGTGGAGTGGTGGACAAGAAAATTTAAATATATTTTTAGAAGAACTTAATCATAAAGATAGCAATATATCTTTTACGTATAATACAAATAAAAATCAAGTCACATTTTTAGATATAAAAATTGTTAAACAGAATCAACACATATCCACCACTCTACACAAAAAAACATCAGATAGAAATACTCTATTACAATATCAGAGTTTCCATCCACGACCATTAAAAAATAGCATCCCCACTGGGCAGTTTCTCCGGTTACGGAGAATATGCTCAGAGGAAGCTGATTTTGATAAGGAGGCTTTTGAAATGTACACCAAATTTACACAGAGAGGGTATCCTGCGAAAACCGTAAAGAAAGCCTGGAAAAGGGCAAAAAATTGTCACCGATCATGGCTAATGCAAGACAAACAAAATAAGCAAGAGCAGCAACACATAGTTTGTGTTATGCCCTATACCAACAAAAGCAATGCCATAAAAGCATATCATATTAAAATATTGGCCAATATTGCAATATTATCCATCTTTGCAAAATCAGCCCAAATTTGCCTTTTCCAGAGCAAAAAACTTAGGTGAACAGTTAAAGCATAATTTAAATCATTATGATACCAGAAATAAGTTTCCCCATAAACCTTGTGGTAAATGCAGTGTCTGCCGTTATATATTTGACACGAACTACATTGAGATACCAGGGTCGGAAGGACGACACTTTAAATTAAATACAGGCACAAATTGTGAATCTAAGCAGGTGGTTTATTGTATACAGTGTCCCTGTAAAAAATTATATATAGGCCAAACGATTCGTATGATTAAAACACAAATCATAGAACATCTGAGCAACATAAGAAAAAACCGTGTCACCGCCCCCCTGGTATCTCATTGGTTGGAAAAATCACATGCATTGGAAGATCTCAAATACACTGTGCTAATACAAATTCACAACTCTGAAGGGGACTTATCCAAAATGCTTATTCAAAAAGAACAGCGATTCATATATAATTGGCAGACTCTGCAACCAACAGGTTTGAATGTGGACATCGAGTGGCTAGTTACATAGTAATATTTCCCTGACGCTGATCACATCCGGGGTCTAATAGAAACAACTCCCCTTTTTCCCTGCTTAGCTTCCTTTAAAAGCGCACAGTTCTAGTAGAGCTTCACAGATGGCCAGGAGATTTTGAACGTGTCTGGTCTCAGTCAGCCAGTAACAGGTATTTAAACAAGTTAATCAAGAATAGTAATAACATTGAGATAAGAATAAGCTTGAATTTTATAAAATAATTGTTAAGTAAACTAAAATAATGACCATGTTTTGAATTTGATTTCGATTTCGATTTCGATTTTCAGTGTCCCTCCCCAACGAAGAATACGAAACTCGAGTCGGGGGGACGGGGATTGATGACAACATAAATTATCACCATTGGATTTTAAGCATCACTTTATTTGTTTTCAACACAGTCACCATTGAGATTTAACCAGCTTAAGTTTAACAACAAACACCTCTCCATTCAGATATGTACTATTATAGAATCTGAATAAGTTTAAATTCTATCAGGGAGGGTCGGGGACAGGTGATTGCAATGATGGTCCCCTTGTTAAACTCAATACAGTGACTACACTATTTATTGGGTTAAAGGTCTGAGCACATCACCAAAAAAATCTTTTATACCAAAGTATGAAAGGATAAGAATGTATAGTTATAATATCTGTGAAATATAGTAGGATACTAATTTTAGTTATTCACAGAGTAATATTGTATATTTCCCAATTATTGTTCAGCTTCTTTTTCTGGAGCCATATGGTACCCTAGCTTGAGTCCTTTGGGCATGCATCTTTTCCAAGTGCTTTTTAACATGTGAAAGGATACATTAAGACTGTTGCAGGCATAAAACTGGGGCTGTACTATCGCCCACCTGGCACGCCGGAAGGACTCGGACACGACCTGGAAGCGGAACTGAGACAGGAGTGCAGGACTGGAAGTGTAACAGTGATGGGGGACTTCAACTACCCAGGGATAGACTGGAGTACAGGTCACTCCAACTGCACTAGGGAAACAGGATTTGTAGAAGCTGTGAGGGACTGCTTCATGGAGCAACTGGTCAGGGAACCGACGAGGGGGAGTGCTACCCTTGACCTCATCCTGAACGGATTAGGGGGGCCTGCAAGAGGGGTAGAAGTGGGAGGACCACTAGGCAACAGCGACCACAATGCGATCAGATTCACATTTCACATTAGAAAGGGGGACACCCATAGTAAGGAGAACCGCAACAACTGCGCTCAACTTCAAGAAAGGGAACTATGTTGCTATGAGGGAAATGGTGGGGAGGAAGCTCAGAAACATCTTTAGGATGGACACTGTGGAAAGCGCCTGGACCCTATTCAGGGACACCCTGCAGGAAGCACAAAAAACGTACGTCCCCAGTTTCAGGAAAGGCTGCAAGAACAAGCGGTCAAAGGACCCGATTTGGATCTCAGCAGAAGTAAAGAAGGCAATAAATGACAAAAAAGTATCTTTCCGGAGATGGAAAAAGGATCCAACGGAGGAAAATCACCAGGCGCACAGGAAATGCCAAAAAGAATGCCACCGAGAGGTTAGAAAAGCAAAAGGGAAATACGAAGAGGGGCTGGCCAGGGAAGCAAAAAACTTCAAGGCATTCTTCAGTTACGTAAAGGGGAAACGACCAGCTAGAGAGGAGGTGGGGCCGTTGGACGATGGGGATAGGAAGGGAATGATTAAGGAGGATAAAGAGGTAGCTGAGAGGTTGAACACGTTCTTCTCGTCAGTTTTCACGAGAGAAGACACATCTAATATACCGGACTCAGAGGAGCTCATGAGTGGGGAACAGGCTGAAAAATTGGAGCACATAGAGGTAAGTAAGGAAGATGTCCTCAAACAGATAGACAGGTTAAAATGCGGCAAATCACCGGGTCCGGACGGGATCCACCCAAGGGTTCTGAAGGAACTAAGACAAGAAATAGCGGGCACAATCCAGCATGTTTGTAACCTATCCTTGAAAACTGGAGAGGTACCAGAGGACTGGAAATTAGCGAATGTCACATCTATCTTCAAGAAGGGATCGAGGGGTGACCCCGGGAACTACAGGCCGGTGAGCCTGACTTCAATTATAGGGAAGATGGTGGAAGCTATGATAAAGGACGGCATTTGCGAGCACATTGAGAGAAATGGCCTACTGAGAACAAGCCAGCACGGATTCTGTAAGGGAAGGTCGTGCCTAACGAACCTTCTGTACTTCTTTGAGGGAATAAGCAGTCGGGTGGACAATGGGGAACCCATCGACATCATTTACCTCGATTTTCAAAAGGCTTTCGACAAGGTACCACATGAAAGGCTGCTTAGGAAACTGTGGAACCACGGGGTGGGAGGGGATGTGCACAGATGGATCGAGCACTGGTTGTCGGGTAGACTGCAGAGGGTCGGAGTAAAGGGCCAATATTCTGACTGGCGGGGAGTCACGAGCGGTGTGCCACAGGGATCGGTGCTGGGGCCGTAACTCTTCAACATATTTATCAATGACCTGGAAAAGGAGGCAAAGTGCGAGGTTATAAAATTTGCAGACGATACCAAACTGTGCGGCAGAGTTAGCTCCAGGGAGGAGTGTGAGGACCTGCAAAGGGACATAGACAAACTGGAAGACTGGGCAAACAAATGGCAAATGCGCTTTAATGTGGAAAAATGCAAGGTTATGCATATAGGGAAAAAGAACCCGTTGTTCAACTACAAATTGGGGGGGGCATTGTTGGGAGAAAGCAATCTTGAGAGAGACTTGGGTGTGCTGATGGATGCATCACTGAAGCCATCTGCACAGTGCGCAGCGGCCTCAAAAAAAGCCAACAGGATGCTGGGCATCATAAAGAGGGGCATAACAACCAGGACGCGGGAAGTCATCATGCCACTGTATCGAGCGATGGTGCGTCCACATCTGGAATACTGCGTTCAATATTGGTTGCCGTACCTCAAGAGAGACATGGAGGTACTTGAGAGAGTCCAAAGGAGAGCAACGAAACTGGTAAGAGGGCTGGAACACTGCCCATACGCCGAGAGGTTGGATAGGCTGGGGCTCTTCTCTCTGGAAAAAAGGAGGCTCAGGGGAGATATGATAGAGACCTTCAAGATCATGAGGGGCATAGAGAGGGTGGATAGGGACAGATTCTTCAGGCTGAAGGGGACAACAGGTACGAGGGGGCATTCGGAGAAACTGAAGGGAGATAGGTTCAAAACAAATGCAAGGAAGTTTTTTTTCACCCAAAGGGTCGTGGACACTTGGAATGCGCTACCGGAGGAAGTGATCAGGCAGACTACGGTACAGGGATTCAAACAGGGATTGGACGGATTCCTGAGGGATAAAGGGATCGTGGGATACTGAGGGAGGAGCTGGGATGTAACACAGGTATAGAAAGCTAACCAGGTCGTGCATGTGCAAGACCGGAGGGTTAGGACTTCGATGGGAAGATAGGACTTCAATGAGAAACCAAGGTGGCAAGGGAGCCCCTTCTGGTGATTCAGACAGGTCGTGACCTGTTTGGGCCGCCGCGGGAGCGGACTGCCGGGCAGGATGGACCTATGGTCTGACCCGGCGGAGGCACTGCTTATGTTCTTATGTTCTTATATCTAATCTAATTCTTACACTCTGGCTTGAATGTGGCCAAATTTCATGGCTGTGATACTGAGCAAGTAGAAGTAGATATTCCATCGGCAGTACATTTCTGAATCAATTTTCACTTTTCTTAGGCCATCTTGGAGTATATTTGACTGTGTCATATTAGAATTTAGGCTACTGCTTAATTTTTTTCAACACTTTGGGGGCTTTTACTAAGAGTTAGGGCTAGTTATCTGTGGAAGAGTGGCCTAATGCCTCAACACCTGAGGTTATGACTTTGACCAAGTCACTTAAGATTCCATTGGCCCCAGGTACCACAGTTAGATTTTAATCCTGCCAGGACAGATAGGAGAAATGCTTAATTAATTTATTTATTCAATTTTCTATACCATTCCCCCCCAAAGGAGCTCAGAACAGTTTACATGAATTTATTCAGGCACTCAAACATTTTTCCCTGACTGTCCTGGCAGGCTCACAATCTATCTAATGTACCTGGGACAATGGGGGGATTAAGTGACTTGCTCAGGGTCACAAGGAACAGTGTGGGTTTAAACCTGCAACCTCAGGGTGCTGAGGCTGTAGCTTTAACCGCTGCACCCCACACTCCCCACTTAAGAGTATCCGATTACTATTCAATGCATTGTAAACCACATCGGGAGAATATCTTCATCAAAAAGCAGTTAATAAAGCCAAATAAATAGACTGACATTAACCTTTCTTTAGTAAAAGACTCCCAAAGTTTTTTTTTTGCACACCTCTGACTTTTCTCAGAATTGGGGTCACAGTGGTTAAAGCTGCAGCCTCAGCACCCTGAGGTTGCGGTTTCAAACCCATGCTGCTCCTTGTGACCCTGGGCAAGTCACTTAATCCCCCCCCCCCCCCATTGTCCCAGGTACATTAGATAGATTGTGAGCCCATCAGGACACATAGGGAAAAATGCTTGCACACCTGAATAAATTAATGTAAACTGTGCTGAGCTCTCCTGGGAGAATGGTATAGAACATTGAATGAATAAATAAATAGTGTGAAAGGTTTCAGCCTCTGATAACCAGAGCTGGTATTGTGACATCATAATGCCTCATTCCACCAATACCTAAGAGCCAACCTCATCAGTGATGTCACAATAGCTTGATTGCCCATTACTTGGCTCACTTTGACTACACTGATTTCTAGAGTGGTGCAGTGGTTAAAGCTACAGCCTCAGCACCCCGAGATTGTGGGTTCAAACCCACGCTGCTCCTTGTGACCCTGGGCAAGTCACTTAATCCCCCCCTCATTGTCCCAGGTACATTAGATAGCGTGTGAGCTCACCGGGACAGACAGGGAAAAGTGCTGGAGTACCTGAATAAATTCATGTAAACCTCTCTGAGCTCCCTTGGGAGAACGGTATAAAAAATTGAATGAATGAATGAATAGTGTGAACAGTTTGAACCTCTGTTAACCAGAGCTGAGATTGTGATGTCATAATGCCTCATTCCACCAATGCCTAAGAGCCAACCTCATCAGTGATGTCACAATGGCTTGATTGTTCTATACTCAGCTCACTTTTGCTGCATTTTGATTTCTAGCATGGCGCAGTGGTTAAAGCTACAGCCTCAGCTCCCTGAGGTTGTGGGTTGAAACCCACACTGCTCCTTGTGACCCTGGGCAAGTCACTTAATCCCCCCCTCATTGTCCCAGGTACATTAGATAGCGTGTGAGCTCACCGGGACAGACAGGGAAAAGTGCTGGAGTACCTGAATAAATTCATGTAAACCGCTCTGAGCTCCCCTGGGAGAACAGTATTGAAAATTAAATAAATAAATAAATTTTCCCATGTCTCTCCTTAACCCCGTTCTGTAACTGAGCAGCCATCTAGCAAAATCACTTCCCCCCTCCTCAGTTCTGATGTTGGAAGTGACCTCGCTCATGTGAATGGGGTCAGCAGCTGGGAAGCTACAGAGTGGAACGCCTGTTACAGCAATTCCCAGCTGCCTTTCTAGGGGGATTTAAAATAAATGTTATGTTTTAACAAGAGCTGCCAACTATTTGGGAGGGTTGAACTTCTCTGATGCAGATGATGGATCTCTGTCATCTATTACGCCGTTCGGCCAGTAGTAAAGAGAAGGGCGGGAGTGGTATGATTAGCAGTATAGATTTTCTGAACGCAGAAGGGGGGGGGTCGGTGAAATCTGGAATACATTTTGAACTGATTTTGCTGTCCTAAAAAAATGTCCGCTCGTCGGGTGCTCTCCTTTGGCCTGTCAATTTTCTCTGCCCAAAACATAAACTCCTGCGATTCCCAATGCTCCCTTTAATTGAATTAACGGGTAGCTTTGGAGGCGTTGGGGGGATTTAGGCAGGGAAGAGCTCTTCGTTTCCTGATTCAGAAGGCAAACAGAAACATGAAGCTTCAATTATAAGAAACCTCAAATTCCTTATAAACACACTTAAGAGCTCGCCAAAGTTTACTTTTTTTTTTTATTTTTTTTGCATCTTAGTTTCAAAATCTACCTAAACAGTGGCTAAGAACCCAGGTTCATCATCAAGACACCCTAGATTTGCTCTGCAGGAGCTGAGGAGTTAGAGGCACTAGGGGGGAAGATACAAAAATGAGACCTCTTGGCCCACGGAGAGTCGAGCAAATCAAATATTCTGATCATCGGAACGTTTCGGGAGCCTTCTGTGGCCGAGGCCACCGTTCGAAATGTTCCACTTTTCTATTTCACTTACGGAAAGCAGGCGTAGGGGGTTCTCAAAAGTCAGTTTGTTTGCTGTAGGCACTTCTTCTTAGTTGCTAGGGCTCAAAACATTCATCAAAGTTGACATAGTCCCTTTGGGAGAATAGTGGTAAAATATAGCCTCAAAGGATGAGAATTTCGGCATCGCTCCAAACCACGATAGAACCTACCAGGGATCCACGGCAAGAGCCGCTGGGTAGATTTTTAACATGCATAGCTCTGAGCTGAAAATGGTCAAAGAAAGATATGTCAAGTTGATAAACTATATCTTGCATCTTATTTTTATTGCAAGCGTTGTAATTTGCAGATCAACATCAAATTCTTCCTCTTACTCACCATGGGGTCCTTTTACTAAGCGTTTAGCGCTGTAAAACAGTTAGCGTGCCTTAGTAAAAGGACCCCCATATGTTTACCGCTAGTTCTCCTAGTGCAGGGGGTAGGCAATCCCGGTCCTCGAGAGCCGGAGCCAGGTCAGGTTTTCAGGATATCCACCATAAATATGCATGAGATAGATTTGCATCTCAAGGAGGCAGCGCATGCAAATCCATCTCATACATATTCATTGTGGATATCCTGAAAACCCAAGCACAGTACTGGGTAAAGCTAAGAAGAAAAAATTAAAAAATTTAAATTGAATCAGGTTGGGCAGACTGGATGGACCATTCGGGTCTTTATCTGCCGTCATCTACTATGTTACTATGTTACCTGGCTCCGGCTCTCGAGGACCGGAATTGCCTACCCCTGTCCTAGTGGTAGGCTGTGAGATCAAACCTCTGGGCTGGTCCTTCTGACCCTGGGCAAGTCACTTCATCCTCCATTGCCCTAGGTGCAAAATAAGTACCTGTCTATATGTAAACTGCTTTGAATGTGGTTGTATAAACACAAAAAGGTGATATACAAGTCCCAAAACCTTTCCCTTTCCTCCAGTATCAATCTTTACATCCCATCCTGTAACTTGTGCTCTGTTCATGATCGTCAGTCCCGTCTCAAAATCTTAATGATTCCCTCTTTAAAGCACATCAGTGTTATTAGATCTACACTTCTCCCTCCCCATTCGCGGTTTCCACACTCGCGGTTTCACAAATTCACAATTTTTTGGGGGGGGAACCATATTTTATCACATTCCCGCCTCTCTCCCGCCTTCCCCCCGAATTGTATTGCAAGACCTCGCTCGTTTAGAACAGTCACTAAACTCCCGCAGCGTCAGAGAGAGAAGAACCATCGGCTCAGTTGTGATGTGTGTATACCGTATGTACTTGTATTGAACGACATTGCTTGTATATCAAGTTAAAATTTAATCAAATGTTATGCTTGTCTTGTAAAACACTTGCAAACCAAGTTACTTGCAATCCAAGGTTTTACTGTATTTGTACACCGCTTAGAAGTTTGATTGCGCGGTATAAAAAATTTTAATAAAACTTGAAACTTCTTCCAGCACTAGGGTTACCATTTGGCTCCAGAAAAAGGAGGACGGATTGAGACATTTGGGTTATACTTCCGTTGCTTTCAATAAAAGTAAAACCCGAATGTCTCTGTCTCCGTCCCCCCGCTCCTTCCCTACTCCCCACTACCATTCATGTGCCCCTTCCCTTCCCCCATATCTCTTCAACGTTTCTGACGCGAGCGGCAACCCCAACCTGCTGCTTGTGCCAGCGTTGGCTCTTCCTCTGATGTCACTTCCTGGACCTGCGGGTAGGGGCCAAGAGGCGGGGCAGGAGCGCCTCCGCCTCAGACGCTTCTAACCCTCGCTACGCCACTGACTGCAGAACATTGGGTCATCCACTGCTGAACTGTCCTCTTGAGTTTGAAAAATAGCCCTAGACATTTCCTCTTTATTATAATGTATCCCCCTTACCAATTTTGGTTGCATTGGCTCTAACGTTGTCCAAATATATAAAGATATAAACAAATACACTTTGAAAATATATAGAGATGATAATTTAGCACTAGGTGTTTTTAGAGGACTGAACAGGTTCCCGAGGGATTTCGAAAACCTATCATTGCGTCAACGTCCGTGCATGCACAGAGGACAACCAGACACGGCTCGAGCTTGGGAAAGGAGACATACAGTTCATTTGGGGGCAGGGCTGAGGGTAGAGTGAGGTGGGGCTGGAGGCAGAGTGGGGCAGTGCTGGGTGGTGGGGGCAGCTATCTTCTTTTTTTTAAAGAAGAAATCTGGTAACCCTACTTAGCACCAAAAGCCAGATATACATCTAAGAACATAAGAATAGCTCTACTGGGTCAGACCAATGCTCCATCAAGCCCAGTAGTCCATGCTTATGGTGGCCAATCCAGGTCACTAGTACATGAACAAAACCCAAAGAGTAGCAAGATTCTGGAACCCAATGAGAGCAACATTCTAGAGCTGAGATTGTGATGTCATAATACCTCATTCCACAGTGGCTCAGACCCGACTTCATCAGTAATGTTACAATGGTTTGATTGTCCTATACTTGGCACATGTAAGAGCATAAGAACAGCCATACTCGGTTGTCAGTTCGAAAGTGGCCCCCACAATATTAGGTGGTAGGGGTTAAGTGAAATGCGCACTGACAGACGCCAGGTCCCAGGTTCAGTTCCTTCACAGAAGTTTCATTAGGGATAGAATCAAATAAGAAGCACAGCCAGGGGTGATTATATAAAGAATATATTATAGAAATAGTCTTACAGAAAAGTAATATTTATAAGCATTACAATTAAGCAGAGAGCATTACACTTAAGCAGAGAGCAAGCAGTCTCACTGCCTTACAGAGGTCAGAGGCAAAGAGGGACATAGAAGCTTGCAGTTCTAGGAAGCTTCGTGTTCCATAGATAAAGGGAAGGATAGACAGAGAGAGGGGGAGCCAAAGTGCCAAGCCAAGAGCCAAGAGATAGCTAGATAGAAAGAGAGAGAGAGGGCCAAGACCCCTCTCCTGATAGCTCCATAGAAAAAGAGAGAGATCACTTGATAGAGCAGAGAGCAGGCTTTTATACCTTGGAATCTTATTCTGAATAGAGAAAATATTGTATCTCCCAGTATCTTTCTGTTTAGAACTTGCAAACTGTTTGAGACAATGGTCAATTTAATTGACAAAGGAGGGTGAGAAACTTGCAAGCATGGTGATGGGATTAAGTCTCTGGCTTGATCTGTGCACCATTGTCCTAAGCACCCTCTTAATCAGACATTAACACCTTTTAGCTAGCCATGATTCAATCAGGGCTACTTGAAACTTAAAATATATCAATCAGGGCTACTTAAAACAGTTTCCCTGCACTAAGGGTCTATCTGCCTTCCCATGCCAGGGTCAGATTGATATAATCTCCCAGAGGCCTCTAGGCTGACATCGGTCAGACCAATGGTCCATCAAGCCCAGTAGCCCATTCTCATGGTGGTCAATCCAGGTCCCTAGTACCTTGCCAAAACCCAAAGAGTAGTAACATTCTCTGCTACCAGTACAGGTCAAACAATGGCTTCCCCCATGTCTATCAATAACAAACTATGGACTTTTCCTCCAGGAAATTGTCCAAACCCTTCTTAAAACCAGCTACGCTATCTGCTCTTACCATATCCTCTGGCAATGTATTCCAGAGCTTAACTATTCTCTGAGTGAAAAAATATTTCCTCCTATTGGTTTTAAAAGTATTTGCCTATATTATAGGCCCTATAACTTCATCGAGTGTCCCCCTAGTCTTTGTAATTTTTGATGGAGTAAATAATCATTCCACTTGTACCCATTGTACTTCACTCAGGATTTTGTAAACTTCAATCCTATCTCCCCTCAGCCATCTCGTTTCCAAGCTGAAGAACCCTAATCATTTTAGTCTTTCCTCATATGAGAGGAGTTCCATCCCCTTTACCATCGTGGTCACTCTTCTTTGAACCTTTTCTAGTGCCGCTATAACTTTCTTGAGATAAGGAGACCAGAATTGAATGCACTTTGTCTGGGTTTTGAAAAACCTCCGGCTCAGAACCACATCGGGAGGGCATCTGTGCAAGCATGTGATGTCATTGCATGACATCTGTGCATATGCAGATACTCTTCCGATGCAGCTCCGAGCACAAGAAGAGGTTGGGGAGGAATAGTGCATGACTTGGGCGGAAGAGGGAGGGCTGATTGGAACTGTGCGGGCCTAGGGGGCAGGGCTATGGGTCCGAATTGTACGATCAAAAAATCTGGTAACCCTAAGTGTTGCTCTCTGCTACATTAATGAAGAAGGCCAAGGCAGCAAATCCAGTGGAGTTCTTCCAGCTCTCGCTTAAGTTCAGTTTGTTTTGGGTGAACATAATATGCATCTGTAGTGACTGGCTTCCCTTCCTCCACCTCCTAGGATCACATGACAAGATTTTGAAAGTTCTCTCTGTTGCGAAGCACCCCTGTGGGTCCAAATGGGGGTTTCTCATTTAGTGGCGTAGCGGAGGTGTGAGACGCCCGAGGGGAGTGGCGCTCCTCCCCCGCTCTCATGTCCATCCCCCCGCTGCCCCATCACACACGCACTCCCTTCCCTTGTCCCTCTAATTGTTCACTGCCGCAAGCAATGAAAACTTCAACGTGCTCCTTGTGCAACATCCAGGAGAGAAGACAAGGTCACAAGGAGCACGTCAAAGTTGTTGGTCACAGTGGTGAACAACTAGAGGTACAAGGAAAGGGAAGGGGGTCACGCAAAGCAAGGGGAGGAGTGGGAAGAGGTGTGGGCGGAGAGGATGAGGGGCTTCAGCACCCCTACCAACTTTGCATTTGGGGTGAACCATCCACCCCCTTACTGCGCCACTGTTCTCATTTGGCCTTCTTCATTAATGTAGAAGAGAGCATCACCAGTTCACCAGCAACCTGAACACATTGTCTAATCTACTGCAGGTCTGACTATGCCTTTGAATGCCTTGATCGCACCTGTTATTACCGCATCCTGGGTTCCCTGACCAGCCCTGCATGTGACGAGGCTGTGATTTGAACTGTCTTTAAGAATCCTCTGCTTGTCCTGGAACGGTATCATAGAATGTTGCTACTCCTTGGGTTTTGGCAAGGTACTAGGGACCTGGATTGACCACCATGAGAATGGGCTACTGGGCATGATGGACCTTTGGTCTGACCGAGATTGGCTGTTCTTATGCTCTTACGTGTGCCAAGTATAGGACAATCAAGCCATTGTAACATCACTGATGAGGTTGGCTCTGAGACACTGTGGACTGAGGCATTATGACATCACAATCTCAGCTCTGGAATGTTGCTTTCACTGGGGTTCCGGAATCTTGCTATTTTTTGAGATGCTGGAATGTTCCTATTCTTTGGGCTTTGGCCAGGTACTAGGGACCTGGGTTGGCCACCGTGAGAACGAGCTACTGGGCTTGATGGACCATTGGTCTGACCCAGTAAGGCTATTCTTATTTTCTTATGTCCCTGCCAGTGTGTGACCCCTGAAGAAGGCAAATTCATAGGCCAAAACTAGGATCCTTGTCGGGAATCAGTTACACAAAATAAAGTTATTGCTTGTTGGATTGGACATCGGATTTGCTTTTGTTTGTTTTTCTTGGAGAAAACTTTGGACCAGGTAAAACACTGGTAGTGAGCTGAAGGGCCAGGGATGACATGAGTCACATGAAAGTATATTGATTAAATATTGCAAAGGAGAGTAAATCCCTAGAGGTTCATGAGTAATTAAAGAGTCTAAACTATTTGAAGACAATCATGAATTTTTAAATAAGTATAATTATTTTCTAAATATGTACTTACTAGATTTAATGGTGTTCATTATTTATATAACAACACTGCTTATATACTCTTTTAATTGACATGCATGGATATTAATTCAGTAGCCGTGGAGCAGATTGCTTACAGATGAATTGTGCTGTCTTAGTTGTTTGACATGAAGCCTTATTTATGCTAACTCTTCCTCATCTATAATGTTGGCGAGTAGGTAAGTAATAAATAGATGAATAAAACAAAATACCGTATTTTTCACTCCATAAGATGCATCTGACCATAAGACGCACCCACCTGTAGAGGAGGAAAACCCAAGAAAAAAAAATTCTGAACCAAATGGTGTGTCCTGTCCCCTGTCCCCCTCTGGTGGTCTAGTGGTAGGCCACGACAGGGTACAGGGAAAGTCTAGTGGTGGGCATGTCTAATGGTAGGGAGTCTAATGGCAGCCAGCCAGCCCCATGCCAGCCAGCCAGAAACCCCAAGAACTGACGGCAGCCAATCAGAAAGCAACGCAGGGCCAGGCAGGAACACGGAAAGCTCATGCCTGACCTCCGCTGCTCCTGTCCAGGAAATAGGAAATGGCTAGTGAGGGAGAAATCATGCTAGACCACCAGGATGTTTTTAACATGGTGCAACAGGTGTTTGTGGGGGGGTATGTTTTAAAAAGGTACGGCGGCAGGTGTTTGCGGGGGGGTGAAAAAGGTGCAGCGGCGGGTGTTTTCGGGGGGATGTTTTAAAATGGTGTGGCAGCAGGCATGTGGGGGGATGTTTTAAAAAGCACAAGTGGATTGTGAAACATTTCAGGCAGACCTTAGGAAATTGGAAGACTGGGCGTCCAAGTAGCAGATGAAATTTAATGTGGACAAATGCAAAGTGATGCACATTGGGAAGAATAACCCAAATCACAGTTACCGACTGCTAGGGTCCACCTTGGAGGTTAACGCCCAAGAAAAGGATCTGGGGTATGATTAAAACTTCCACCCAATGTGCAGTAGCAGCCAAAAAAGCAAAACAAGATGCTAGGAATTATTTAAAAAGGGATGGTTAACAAGACTAAGAATGTTATAATGCCTCTGTATCGTTCCATGGTGTGACCTCACTTGGAGTATTATGTTTAGTTCTGGTCTCCTTATCTCAAGAAAGATATGGCAGAACTGGAAAAGGTTCAAGGAAGAGCGATGAAGATGATAAAGGGGATGGAACTCCTCTTGTATGATGAAAGACTAAAACGGTTAGGGCTCTTCAGCTTAGAAAAGAGATGGCTGAGGGGAGATAGGATTGAAGTCTACAAAATCATGAGCAGAATAGAATGGGTACAAGTGGATCGATTTTTCACTCCGTCAAAAAGTACAAAGACTAGGGGACACTCGATGAAGTTACATGGAAATACTTTTAAAATCAATAAAAGGAAAAAAATTTTCACTCAGAGAATAGTTAAGCTCTGGAACGCATTGCCAGAGGTTGTGGTAAGAGCAGATAGCATAGCTGGTTTTAAAAAAAGGTTTGGACAAGTTCCTGGAGGAAAAGTCTGTAGTCTGTTATTGAGAAAGACATGGGGGAAGCCACTGGTTGCCCTGGATCGGTAGCATAGAATGTTGCTACTCTTTGGGTTTTTGAGAGGTACTAGTGACCTGGATTGGCCAACGTGAGCACAGGCTACTAGGTTTGATGGACCTTTGGTCTGACCCAGTAAGGCTATTCTTATGTTCTTAAAGACAACAGCACAACCCAAAATCTCACTCACAGGAGCTGCAGATAACTCCATACATCGGGTAAATCTCTCTTGTCTGTACCCTTTTCCTCTATATTAACACAATGATTGTTTTATTCACAGAGACCTGTAATAATGAATGTACATAGAATTTAAATCGGGTTCCCTGAAAAAGGAAGCGAAGCGTGATCCATGTTGTGACCCTCAAGTTTTAAATATTTAAGAAATCAATCACTTTTTCACACATGCGATGAATGGCTGGTGAGTCATTCATTGGGGATTTTACTCCCAGGCAGGCTCCTGGTCTCTGAGCGTATGCTTTGTATGAACAATAAAAATTCTTTATCCGCAAGTTAAGAGGTTTGAAGTATTGAAGGGCGAATACTTTATCAATTATATTGTATACTATTTAAAATATGTTTTGGGGGAAACTCCAGATTATCCCCCCCTTTTTACTAAACCGCAAAAGCGGTTTTTAGCGCAGGTAGCCACGCTGAAGGCTGCACACTGTATGTGGATTGTAATGATTGGATAAGTTCTTTGAAGACTCTGAAGAGTAGTGTATGATTGGATATCCTATGGATGATGTCATTAGGGGGTGTATATCATGCAATAACTAAATGCCGTGGCCATATTTGGATGACATATTGTAAGCAGCGTGAGAAAGCGAATGAATGAAATGTAGTTGGTGAGTACTTGAAGGGAATGATATAATACCGATAATTATTCATTATCGGTACCTGTGACTCATCGAATCACCTACAAAATCATTCTTTTGTCATTCAAAATAAAATCTTCTCACCTGCCGCTATATCTTCACAAACTTCTCATTCCTCAGTGCTCTACTCGAACTTTGAGATCTTCAAATCAAAATCTCTTATTGATTCCGTCTATAAAAGAGTTTTATTACACACGCAAAATAAATTTTGCGGTAACTGCCCCGACATTGTGGAACTCCCTTCCTCAACCACTTCGAGACGAACAACACCTTGACAAATTTAAGAAAAACTTAAAAACTTTTTTATTTCGTGATGCATTCTCTTCTGTTTAATTTCTCACTTCTTAATTTCTCTTCTATCTAATTTCTCTCTTTTACAAACATTCTATATATTTTAATCCCATCCAACATGTTTTTTTCCCAACCCCTCTTTCTCCTTTTTCTACCTACAATGTAACTTTACCCATCCATTCCCTCTCTCCTCACTGTCAAGTCCGTCTTGTTAATGTCTTTAATGTTCACTATATATTATTTAAATTACTTAATATTTCTTCAATTGTTCCTACTCCTATCTGTCATTTTTAAATCTAATGTAAACCGTCCAGATATTTGCTTGATGGTCGGTATATTAAAATCTAATAATAATAATAAACTAATTGACATTCCCCTCCCAATAACTCTTATGTTGCTGTGTTTGCTTTGTTGTAGTTAAGGCACTTCCCCCGTCCTGAGGAAGATACGAAACGCGTTGGTGGGGGCGTAGTGTAACAGCGACATTGCACTATCAAAGCTAAGTTATCTAGGGGATAAGAAATGTTCAGTATATATTACTTGAAAATGAATCAGAAATGATGATAAATTATTGAAATGACTAAGAAAACATATGGAAGAGATGAAAATTCAATGAATTGAGATTTTGGAAATGACTTTAAAGATATTAGCATATTTATTTATTAAAGAGCACAGAAACAGTATGAAGAATTAGAATTAGAAACAGTGTGAAGAATATAAAAAAGAAAAAAAAGAGATTAGAATAGAATAGAGGGCACATTTGGGTGAGCCAGTGACGAGCGCTGCCACATTGTACTGCAGGAACCAACAAGCAGACAAGTGGCATTCTGAGATCCCCGTTGTGTCTTTAAAAAGGATTATAAGCTGCTTCATAAAGCATGATAGACATTTAAACAATACCCTTCTCCCTCCGGATTCGCGGGGGATAGGGGCAGAGCCGGACTGCGAATGGCGAAAAACCGTGAATATCCAGCTCTGACCCACCCCCCGCCTCCCTCCCGCCTTCCCGGCCTTACCTGGTGGTCTAGCGGGTTTTCGGGGCAGGAGCGATCTTCCTACGCTCCTGCCCCGTGCAGATCGCCATGAGGAAATGGCTGCTGTGAGTTCCCGTAGTCTCTCGAGTGTGTGGCACAGTGGATGGAGCTACGGCCTCAGCACCCTGGGGTTGTGGGTTCAAACCCCGCCGCTGCTCCTTGTGACCCTGGGCAAGTCACTTAATCCTCCATAGCCCCAGGTACGTTAGATAGATTGTGAGCCCGCCGGGACAGATAGGGAAAATGCTTGAGTACCTGATTGTAGAACCGCTTAGATAACCTTGATAGGCGGTATATAAAAACTAATAAACTTGAAACTTGAGGGAAATGGAGGGGGAGGGAATGCTGCTGTGGCTGCTGCACAGGGAAGTGGTGGGAGACAAATGCTGCTGCATAGGAGGCAGGGAGAGAGACAGCTAGATAGAAAGAAAAGAAGAAAGACACAGGGGCAGGGAGAGACACAGAAAGACAGACAGACAAAGGGGGCCAGGGAGAGAGACAGACAGCGGGAGGGAGAGAGAGACAGAAATAAAGACACACAGACATATATTCTAGCACCCGTTAATGTAACGGGCTAAAATACTATTAAGAATCTAAAATACAATAGATCTTTTAACTCCACGTGGGCTTATCAAGCAGCAAAACTTTGGAAAATGTTACCAACTAATATTAAAATGTAATTTAATTTTGAGATTTTCAAAAAAGACTTAGGGCTCCTTTTACGAAGGTACCATGATAAAGCTTAACCCCCCTCTTACCATCCCCTCCCTAACCCCAGATCCTACTTTTCCCTCTATTGGAAACCTTCTCTGATCTAACATTGTAACCCTTCTTCCATAACTCTTTTTGTAATCCGCTTTGAACCGAAAGGTAATGGCGGAATAGAAATCTGTAATGTAATGTAATTAATAATTCCTAAATATTATAATACTGTTTAATAATTTGTATCCTCATTACTATTTATGTGAACTTCCTGGAGGTATTGGTGGTTTTTAAATACAGATTCTATTGTATTGAAGCAAGGGATTCATTTTCATTATATCTTTGTCCATATTAGAAGCCTTTCTCCTGCTTTATATATATTTTTGCCCTTGTCTTCTACTGCCCCTCCAGACTCTGCCCCTTCTATCTTGCTGTACCATATGCCTGGAACAGACTGCCTGAGTCAGTGCATCAAACTCCTTCTCTGGCAGTATTTAAATCTAGGATAAAAGCCCACTTTTTCAAGGTTACTTTTAACTCCTAACACCCACGCACTTGTAAAGTACCCAAGTCTGTTTTATCATTCCCTCTGTAAGAAATTCCCTAACCTCTATTTCTCCTGTTTGTCTGTTTTAATTAGATTATAAGCAGTGTTATTAGCCAGTTCATTGTTGATTAAATTCATAAGACATGATGTTTTTGAATTTAGGATAGATTTGAAATACAGTCAAACCTTGGTTTACAAGTAACGCGGTTTGTGAGTGTTTTGCAAGATGGGCAAAACATTCTCGCAAATTGTGACTCACAAACCGAGTGTTGACTCGATTTGCGAGCACCCCCCCCGAGCACATACCCTCCCCCCGCTCACAAATGCCCCTCAGCCCCACCCGTGCAAACCGGAACCCCCTGCCCACCCAAACAGAAGCCTTATTCCATCTGGCACCGGCACGCAGCCCACAGAACGTGCCGGTGCACGAAGATCCTTTCTGTCGCCTGGGCCTTGAGCATCTGCGCACGCTCAAGGCCCAGGCAACAGAAAGGATCTTCGTGCACCGGGACCGGCACATCCTGGGGATGCGTGCTGGTGCCAGATGGAGTAAGGCTTCTGTTCAGGCAAGCAGGAGGTGCTGGTTCGCCAGGGGTTCAGGAGCAGGGGGGAAAGCGATGACGATTCTCGGGGGGTGGAGCATCACCGCTGGTCTTGGGGGGTGGGGGAGGTGGGAACAAATCAAGCGAGTTTCCCTTACTTCCTATAGGGAAACTCGCTTTGATATACGAGTAATTTGGTCTATGAGCATGCTTCTGGAACGAATTATGCTCGTAAACCACGGTTCCACTGTACTTTATTTGAAACACCATCAGAGCGGTCATTTTCCAAGTACTATTTGTACTTTTAAAAAAAAATTATTTATCAGATTTTAAATTTAACAACTAAGCAAAATTCTTGAACAGTAAAATGAAATCTAAATATGAACAAATATTAATATAACCTAGGGTATCATTTGAAGCCATATCAAAGAAAATATCACTCAAGTCCAGAGTAATAGATCCAAGACTTGAAATGAAAGGAGAAATAAAAGAACCATTAACCAACATCAGAAATTAAACCTGAAGCGCTCACGGATATAAAAATATTCTTCATGAAGCGCTAACTGTCAAGGCGGCAACCTCTTGATTGCCCACAATGCGCTTCACCACAAAGAAAGCAGTAAGGTGAAAAGGATATAAAAAGATATATTTTATAGATTGGTACGTGACAATACGAGCATTTCACAGCTATTTATTTAGTTCATTTATAGGGAGATTTAAGAAAGAAAGAAGCACCAACTTGAAGTTGCTCCTGGTTTTATCAATAAGAACCGCCTATGTCTTTTTTGAGTATCCCTTGATACATCAGGAGAAATCTGAACTTTAATATAATATACATAACGTAATATCGCATTTCTAGACCGTATAACCATAAGTTCAATGCAGTTTAACAAAAGATTACAATAAGAAAAATAAAGGTGTCAGGTCAAAAGCGCGCCAGGACAAAGGCGCGCCCAGACAATTGAGCGCAGCGCGGAGGCGCGCGCCGCTCAAAATTAATGTTTTTAGGGCTCCAATGGGGAGGCATAGGGGGGAACCCCCCCACTTTACTTAATAGACATCGTGCTGCGTTGTGGGGGCGTTGTGGGGGGTGTGGGGGGTTGTAACCCCCCCATTTTACTGAAAACTTCACTTTTTCCCTGTTTTTAGGGAAAAAGTTAAGTTTACAGTAAAATGTGGAGGGTTACAACCCCCCAAACCCCCCATAACACCGGCGCGATGTCTATTAAGTAAAGTGGGGGGGTTCCCCAACAAAACCCCCCGTCGGAGCCCCTAAAAACAGTAATTTTGAGCGGCGCGCACCTCTGCGCTGCGCTCAATTGTCTGGGCGCGCCTTTGTCTTTCGCGCCGTTGTCTATGAACCAAAATAAAATAAGATCTATTTAGTCAGAAATCTTGAAAAAAGGAAGGTTTTCAACTGTTTTCTGAAATGTTCGTAAGAACAAGATGGGAACAGCAGCTATCGAAAATCTTTAGCGTAGAAAACTGCTTGGTAGGAAAGAGTATGATCAAGATATTTCTTACCTTTGCATCCCTGAACTGATGGAAAAGTGAAAAGGACATGTATAGTCACACCCATTATAAAAAAAAAAAAACCCCAAAAGACCCCATTATATGCGCAAAGAATTAAACACCAGTAGCCAGCATCCCGTTATTTACAATAAATATTAGAAGGATTAGTAAATGACGAATTGGTCAAATACTTTAGGGCTCCTTTTACTAAGCTGCGATAGCGGTTTTAGCACGTGTTAGACGCTAATCCCAGCATTAAACTGGCGTTAGTTCTAGCCGCGTAGCGCAGGTTTAGCGCGCATGGCAATTAATATCCCGCACAACTGCCAATCTGGATTTCGTTCAGGTCACAGTACAGAAACCATACTAGCATCATTAATTAATCAACTAAACAACCTATTTAGCCTAAGTACCAGTGCCCTGATTCTCCAACTAGATCTAAGCAGTGCCTTCGATCTGGGAGATCATGATCTACTGTTGGGCTGCTTGAATTCAATTGGAATCACGGGTAATGTACACAAATGGTTCCAGGGGTTCCTGAAAAACAGATCTTATCAAGTATACAGTGCACGTAAATACTCTCCCCTATGGACAAATTCCTGTGGAGTCCTGCAAGTCTCTCCACTATCGCCAACGCTGTTCAATATATATTTAGTCCTTTTGGCTAATTTACTACAAAGTCTCAATGTGATATTCTACATCTATGCTGATGATATCACTATACTAATACCACTACCATCATTCTCAACAGAACTAAGTATTCTAATCTCAAATATTCTGGGAAAAATAGAATGGATGTTGCAGTCAAAATTAAAACACAACCCTGAGAAAACTAAGATCTTTCTTGCTAGCCCCAACGACAAACTCAGGGAAACCTCCATTCAACTCAATGGTCAAAATTTCGAGATAGCAAGTCACATCAAAATCTTGGGAGTTACTCTAGACCGACACCTAACGTTCGAGAAACACACTGACCAACTGACTAAAAAATGCTTCGCTATTTTATGGAAACTAAGAGCCATAAAAAATATTTTGACATGGAGTCCTTTAGGATACTAGTTCAATGCACCATCCTTTCTACCTTAGACTACTATAATATCACATACCTGGGATCTCTCCATGGAGGTAGTTAGGGGGTGGGCCATTAGTGTGGGCAGACTAGATGGGCCGTGGCCCTTTTCTGCCGTCATGTTCTATGTTTCTATGTAACCAAGATAATATTGCTAAGACTTCGTCTTGTTCAAAATGCGGCTGTTCGTCTGATCTTTGGATTAAAAAAGTTTGACCATGTAAGCCCTTTTTACGTGCAACTTCATTGGCTCCCTTTCAAAACTAGAGTTATTTTTAAATTCGGCTGCATTTGTAATAAAGCACTCTTCGGACTACAACCATTATCCACCCAACTAAAATTATTCTCATCAAATAAGAACACAAGAAACATGGGTATGTTTATGTACCCCCCACTGAAAGACTGTCGTTTTAAAAGTTTCTTAGACAAAACTCTGGCTTTTCAAGCGGGGAAAATGAACTCTTGGCTGTGTCCTCTAATTGCCCAATCCCAATCTTACCTTGAGTTCAGAAAATCGATAAAAACCTATTTGTTTGGTAAATGTATGCGATAATTTCACATTATATTACATTGTACTGCATCATATTATATTTCACTGTATTGTATGCCACTGAATTCTACTGTATTTTGTGTCTTCGCTGATATGTCTCAGTTCTCTTGCTGTGAACCGCCCAGAACTTCCGATTGGATGGTATATAAGAAAATTAATTATTATTATGTGATTTTCTGCTGTTCTTATTGGACGCTTTAAGGAATCTATCGGCTAGATACAACGGGGCTGAACCAAAGGCAACTTTGTAGCTTAAGCAAACTAATATAAATACAACAGGTACCCATGGCCATCTTGGATCCTTCTTTCATCACAATATTTGCACATTAAACGTCCCAATCGCAGTCTTTGTGGCCAAAATGTTTAAAGCAGCATTTTAGAAAAAGCCAGGGCGCAAAGTTGTAGCTGTGATTTTATTATTATTAATAATAGTAATAATAATAATATTAATAACAGTTTATATACCGCAGGACTGTGAAGTTCTATGCGGTTTACAATGATTAAAAGGTGCTACAAATGGAGTAGAGTTTACAAAGTTAAAAGCTAGTGATTAACAGCTCTAGAGATCAGTTATTGCGGAATAAGATATTACAAAAAGCCAGGGCGCAAAGTTGAAGCTGTGACAACATCTAGGGCCGCCAGAGGCATATCCACCACCCACAACTGTTTATCATTTCTATAGCGGTTCTAGACATATGCAGCACTGCGCATTAAAACATACAAGAGACAGTCCCTGCTCAACAGAGCTTGCAATCTAACCAGACAGATGTACAGGGAGTTTCTCTGGCAAGGAGTTATAAGCAACCTTAAAAAAAAAGTGAGTTTCATACCTCGATTTGAATACTACCACAGACAGAGCTTGATGTACCAACTCAGGGAGTCTCTTCCAGGCATATGGTACAGCAAGAGAGAAGGAACGTAGTCTGGAGATGGTAGTAGAAGAGAAGGGTACAGATAAGAGAGACTTGCCCAATGAACAGGGTTCCCAGGTAGGATTATAGGGAGATATATTGAGGAACTGCAGAGTGAATACACTTGTAAGTCAATAGAAGGCGTTTGAACCGTATGCAGAAATGAACAGGGAGCCAATGAAGCGACTTGAGGAGAGGGCTGGTGTGAGCATAGCGACACTAGCGGAATATAAGTTACGCAGCAGAATTTTAAACAGATTGAAGGGAGATTTGACAGAGTGGGCTGGGGGAGGGAGAGATGGAGGTGACTTGGTTGAGAACTCAAAGTTACTCTTCTGAACCTTGTCACAGAAGTACTCAAGCATAGTCGGGAATGGTATGGGAGAGTATCATGGGCGGTGCAGCGCTCTCTGTATCGATCCCTGATTTCAAAAACCGTATTTTTCGCTCCATAAGACGCACTTTTTTATTTTCCCAAAAGTGGGTAGAAATTTCCATGCATCTTATGGCATGAATATTGCGTCACAGACCGTGATGTGCAGTGTTCTCCCTAGCGTCTTTTAGACGGGCGCTCTGCCTGGCTAATTTAGGTAAGTGCCTGGCTGTCTGCCAGGGAAACTTTGTTTGCCTTTTTAAATCCTGGTAGTCCAGCGGTGTATCGGCAGGAGCGAGCTTTCCGTGCTCCTGACCTGTGCTGAGCCCCTCCCTCGCTAGATGGCTGCCTCAGATCTCACGAGAACTGACCACAACCATTCAGGAAGCGGCTCAGGCCCAGCCTTGCGCGTGAAAAGCTCACTTCTGCCATGTGCACCGCTGTCTGTGAGATCTGAGGCAGCCATACTGCGAGGGAGGGGCTCAGCGTGGAGCAGGAGTGCGGAAAGCTCACTCCTGCTGATACACCACTGGACCACCAGGATTAAAAAAGTTACGGGGGGGGGGAATTTCTAGTCGGCCTACCACTAGACCACCAGAGGGGGGACAGGGAACAGGGCAGGGAGGTGGGACAGGGTACTCCTCGTTTGTTAATGACAGTGATGATGGCTCTTAATATCGCTGTTGAATATACATGGTTGAAATATTCTTCTGCTATATTTTATCAAATATATTAGTACACCATTTGGTTCAGAATATTTTTCTTCTTCTCTTCCTCCTCTAAATCGAGGTGCGTCTTATAGTGAGAAAAGTGTGGTAGCACATTGATATACAAGATCTACATGGTTCATGTTTATTTTAAAGGCTTGATATACCACTTGGTCTTTTCCAGTCGTTAAACCACGAATAAGTGCCACCACAGCATCCCTGAGACTGAGTTGGTGCTGACTGTTGGGAGAACCTGATGACCATTTCTGTTCACTCAGATCTGTCATCTATGACCCGTCTTGTACCCACACCTCTCAATTCCCTGCTGCCAGCCTCCTAACAGTTCCCTGCCTTGCCAACTTCCACAGTCCCACTCTATTCCATCACCACCTGTCAGCCCCTCCATATTCCTCTTTGGGCTTATTCCATCTACAAATGAGCAAGGTGTGTCGTAATCCATTCCACTCTCTCTTTAAGGGGGCTAAAGTCATAACCGTCAAATTGTAAATTCTAGCAAAAGACAGTAGAACAGACTTTCATTGACCTTACATTACATTACATTAGACGAGACTTCTATTCTGCTATTACCTTGTGGTTCAAGGTGGATTACAAAATAATTATGGTTGGTCTGTTACAGAGAGAGATCCGTGGACACAGCTAGTGAAGGTAAAGAACAGGCTGATCACATTTTGGTTGTCTCTAAGGAAGCAAGATAAGAAAAATAAATTCTGGTTCTTACTTTTGGTAACCGCTTAGATCAGTGGTCTCAAACCCGCGGCCCAGGGGCCACATGCGGCCCGCCAGGTACTATTTTGAGGCCCTCGGTATGTTTATCAATCATAAAAGTAAAATAAAACAGTTTCTTGATCATATGTCTCTTTCGCTATAAATTACAATATTATTATTAAGACTTAACTAAAAGGAAAGATTTATAAACTATAAAGAGTTTTACCTCATACAAAATTGTTATTTCTTTAATAAGACATTAACTATTTTTTTCTGAGGCCCTTCAAGTACCTACAAATCCAAAATGTGGCCCTGCAAAGGGTTTGAGTTTGAGACTACTGGACTCGAACAATGGTCTCAAACTTGCGGCCCGGGGACCACATGCGTCTCACCAGGTACTATTTTGAGGCCCTCAGTATGTTTATCATAATCACAAAAGTAAAATAAAACAGTTTCTTGATCATATGTCTCTTGCGCTATAAATTACAATATTATTATTAAGACTTAACTAAAAGGAAAGATTTATAAACTATAAAGAGTTTTACCTCATGCAAAATTGTCATTTCTTTAATAAGACATTAACTATTGTTTCTGAGGCCCTCCAAGTACCCACAAATCCCAAATGTGGCCCTGCAAAGAGTTTGAGTTGGAGACCACTGGCTTAGATGGATGAAGGACTAGAAGCATGACATGAATAGCCATTCAAATGATCACAGGAACTGGAAATGTCATGACAGACTTAACTACACGTTCTGGTGGGCAAGTGTGTGTAATACATATAAATATGAAAGAATGAATGCGGAATGCTTGGGTCTTAGCAATACTTTTAATAAAGTATGGAGCCCATTGCCTGCATTTGTTAACATACAATAATAGAGATATATCTTTTATTTCTTAGATTTCCTTACACATCCAGGGTGGGGGAGAGGGGAGGGGAAAGTATTTGGAAGAGTTTAAAAATATTTAAATATAATATTGTAATAAATAATATGATTTAATATATTAATAATTGGGAGGAGGGGGAAATGGATGTTTTCTTTAATAATGTGTGTAATATGGTGTATTTTATACAATCTGTTCAAGTTATATTGATTGTAATACACTGTCAAAGCTTGAAAATTAATAAAGAATTAAAAAAAAAAAGATAAGAAGAATAAATTCTGGTTCTTACTTTCGGCAACCGCTTAGATCAGGGGTCTCAAAGTCCCTCCATGAGGGCCGCAATCCAGTCAGGTTTTCAGGATTTCCTCAATGAATATGCATGAGATCTATGTTCATTGCAGAAATCCTGAAAACCCGACTGGATTGCGGCCCTTAAGGAGGGACTTTGAGATCCCTGGCTTAGGTGGATGAAGGACTGGAAGCAGTTTTAGTCATATACTGAATCTGTCTAAGCCAGAGCTGCATGGGAAGAAAGCGTGAGAAAACTAAGACGAAATGGCTTGTGACCAGCTAAAAGTGATTAGTGGGAAATTGGCTCCCTTGCCCAAGGGCTAGAAACAAAAAAATTGTCATTGACACAGATATCTTGGAATCAACCTTCCTCCCACTGTACGTTAAATAGGGTGGATAGGGAGAGAGAGGGAAGAAAAAAGCACGCTGGTTCTCTGTCAAGAGAACTTTCACTGTTGATTAAATTCTTCTGGTGCCCCTCCAGTGGCGTAGCGAGGGTGAGAGGCACCCGATGCTTTTTCACCTCTCCTCCACCCCATCTGCTCCTTCCCTGCCCCCTCCTGGCGTGCATACATGCGTCCCTCCCTTCTCCCCCATACCTCATTAATGTTTGCAGCGTGAGCAGCAGCCCCGACCGGCTGCTCACGCCAGCGTCGGCTCTTCCTCTGACGTCACGTCCTAGGCGCTATTTTTGTGAGATTAGAGAAACTGGGCCTCTTCTCCCTTGAAAAGAGGAGACTGAGAGGGGACATGATCGAAACATTCAAGATAATGAAGGGAATAGACTTAGTAGATAAAGACAGGTTGTTCACCCTCTCCAAGATAGGGAGAACGAGAGGGCACTCGCCAAAATTAAAAGGAGATAGATTCCGTACAAACGTAAGGAAGTTCTTCTTCACCCAGAGAGTGGTGGAAAACTGGAACGCTTTTGCGGAGTCTGTTATAGGGGAAAACACCCTCCAGGGATTCAAGACAAAGTTAGACAAGTTCCTGCTAGACCAGAACGTACGCAGGTAAGGCTAGACTCAGTTAGGGCTCAGGTCCTTGACCTAGGGGCCGCCACGGGAGTGGACTGCTGGACACAATGGACCACTGATCTGACCCAGCAGCGGCAATTGTTATGTTCTTAACTGGTCAGGAATACAATTCACTAGTCAGGATTACAGTTCATCTCCTCTCCACGAGGGTAGTAAAAGCAGAGCTCAAAACAAAACTCTCAACAGAATATTGCAGTTCTGTCAAAAACAATAATGCAGAATAGAGAATGACACGGTGGCGGTTTACCCATGGCCACCGCATTTTAGCCACGGGTCACCCGCCGAAAACGGGGAAGAAAACTAGCAGTCGCTGCGGTGACGGGGACAAGGCCATTCACCGCCCGCGGGGCGGTGAATGGGTCTTGTCTCCGCAGTGAGGCATGAAGGATCGCGCGGTCCCCGCAGCTCACACCCGCCTGCCCAATCGATTCTAGTGTTTAGCCAGCTCTCTCCCTTCTCCTCACCTTAGTTTGTAGATTTTCTTTTTCGGCGACCCGCACGCTATCAGAGAGCCACGCACCCGCCGCTGCTCAGTTTCGATCTTCCGCTCTGACGCAACCGGAAACAGGAAGTTGCAGCAGAGCAGAAGATTGAACACTGAGCAGCCGCGCGTGTGCGGCTCTTTGGGAAAGCGTGCAGGTTGCTGAAAAAGAAAGCCTGCAAACTAAGGTGAGGAGAAGGGAGAGAGCTGGCTAATCACTACGATCGATTGGGCAGGCGGGTGGGGGCTGCGAGGACCGTGCGATCACCCGTGTTCCCGGCTCAAACTGTAAGAAGGGAGTGAAAGGGAAAAGGATTCTGGGCCAAGGGGATGAAAACGGAAAATGGATGCAGCGGGGACGGTGACGGAGCGGTGAATGGGATGGCAGTGGCGGTGACGGGGCGGTGAAAGGGATGGCGGTGACGGTGACGGGGCGGTGAAGGAAACGGCGGTGACGGGGCGGTGCAGAGGATGGTGGGCCGGTGACGGGGCGGTGACGGGGACAGATTTTTTCCCCGTGTCATTCTCTAATGCAGAACCAATAATTCAAAACAGTCCTTTTCTTCCTGGGAGCAGGAGAGCTTTGTCTTCTCTGCCCCTCCCCTCCCCCGTGCCTGTGGCACAGAAAAAAAAAAACCCTCAAAAGGCAAAAATCCTTTTCCTGTTCTCCCCCCAAAGAAACCAAACTTTAATGCTGGCTTAATCCAGGATGCTAGGCTCTCCAGCATAAGATCTGACCATTTCAGAGGATGGCAGAAGACATGTGAAAAGCCATCCTTCCTTCATCATTGCAGCTACACTTCAAACTGGATCAGTTAGCACAAGGACTTGTGCAATCCTTTTTTGAGTTCACCTGCATCCTACTCTAGAGGCAAATTTAAATCGTGGTCTATTGTACCAGCCAGCAATACCCAGTTTGCGTTGCAAAAAGCCTTTTGGGAACTGGGGGGAGGGATTAAAACCTTTTGTAAAGACTGTCGCTTTCTCGAAAGTGCTTCCAACATATGAAAAGGGAGAGTTTCCGAATTCAGTGTCATGAAGAAGACTTTAGCTACGTAGGAGGATGGGAAATACATGGAAAGACAAGAGATTATATTGCAATGGTGGGCTGCGTCTTACTATTACATTACATTACATTAGTGATTTTTATTCCGCTTGTGCCTTGCGGTTCAAAGCGGATTACATAAGAAGAGAGCTGGACATTTCCAGGAGGGTACATGACATTGGAGAATACAGATTGAGGGTATAGACTAATGACAGAGAGAGTGTGTAGACATAATAACAATGGAAGATAAATCAGGTTACATTACTATACATATTAAATATTCTGTTTCCATACGTTGGTAGGCAATCGGTTTCGGTAGGGTGAATTGGTTCCAGGGAATTTTTTTATTTTTTTTTTTATATGTGTATTTTTTGTCGATTGATGGTATGGTGCCAGGGAGTGATCAAACCTGGTTGGTGGAAGAGGAGAGGGAGATTAGGTAGATTGTAAATACTTTTTGAAGAGCAGCGTTTTGATTTCTTTACGGAATGCTTTGAAGTCAGATGTTGAGGTTAACAATCTAGTGATGGAGGGTTCGAGTTTTGCTGCATGCGTTGCTATGAGGTTATCATAAAGCTTTTTTCGATGAGTGCCATTGAGTGGTGGATATGCGAATGGTGTCAGTGTTCTTCTTATTCTGGGTGGAAGGTTACGTTTTAGGCGATCGTTTAGATAGGCAGGTGCGGTACCGTTGAAAACTTTGAAGATTAGACAGTACAGTTTGAATTGAATTCTGGCTTTAATTGGTAGCCAATGAGAGTCTAGGTAGGCGTTGGTGATGTGGTCATATTTTCCGAGGGAGTAGATTAGTCTGAGAGCTGTGTTCTGAACGGTCTGTAGTTTTTTGATCATGTTTGTAGGGCATGGTAGATATAGGATATTGCAGTAGTCCACAAGACCTAGTACCAGGGATTGTACAATGATCCTGTAATGTTCTTTGTCAAAGTATTTCCTTATTTTTCTTAGGTTGCGCATTGTGAAGAATGCTTTTTGGGTAGTTTTGTTGATTTGAGTCTGCATAGTGCAGCATCTATGACAGGTAAAAGGATCCTTCCCCCTTATGTCTCTATGTGGAATCTCTAGGATACCAAGGGTGGGGCGTGGGGGTGGTCCACCTTGAGATCAGGCAGTGGGAAGGGAATGTGTGGAATAGTCGTGGACCATGGTCCGCATGTGCATGGCCATAGGCTCTACTGGCCCCCACCTGCTCTGATGTCAATTTCCTTTTCCAGGACAGAGAACCGGCAGAGCTAATGGTCATGCACATGCGGACCATAGCTCTGTGATCACTCCATGCGTCTTCACATACATGTACTGCCTGGAGAAGGGAGGTGCTCTGTTCAGAGGAGAGGGTGTTCCACCTTAGGTGGCCATCAAGCCAGGTATGCCACTGGCTGGGGAGGAGAGATAATATACAGGGTGCCCACAAAAATACTCCTTGATTTTAAACGGTTGCAAAACTGCACATACAAGATCATACACAATCGCTTGCACTTTCACCCTTATAAGCTGCAATTGGTGCAGAAGTTACAACCTTCAGACAATGCAACGTGACAAAGTGACCAGGTGTTCCACAAGTGGGCCCCGAGATCACCGGACATTACTGTTTGTGACTTTTTCCTTTGGGGGTACATGAAAGATAGTGTTTACGTACCTCCACTACCCGCAACTATGGATGTGTTGCAGGAACGCACCACTGAAGCTATAAACACGATCACACCGGATATGCTTCGGAGAGTCTGGTCCGAGCTCGATTATCGCATCGATGTTTGCCGAGTAACAGGTGGAGGCGCATGTCAAGTGTATGGAATCGACAGATACCATATGAAACTTTATGAGTTGATGAAACTGTAGCCTCAAAGGTGAAAGAATATTCCAATCAATTTTGGTTTTGTAACCATTTAAAATCAAAGAGTGTTTTTGTGGGCTCCCTGTATATCCCATTGGAATTCAGTAGGGATAAGGAAAGAGGAAGAGAATAGAAAAAAAGAACAGTTTTTATGACAGAGTGTCTCCTTCATCAATAAAAATTGACTGACACTTTGGCAATGATACATCTTACTTTCTAGGTGGTGGTAATTAGGAAAGGACCAGTGTTTGTTTTTTAACTTTCTGAAAAGGAAAGGACTTGATGAAAATGGAGTGAGGTCCCTGGGAATTTTTTTTTAGGACTTGGCAGCGAAGTCTAACGGGGGTTTCACACAGGAATAAAATTACTGCTTGTCAGAGCATTGCTGATTCTCCAAGCTGAGGTCAGGGTCCTAAAAATTATATCATTGACGAACACAAACTTTTATTAAAAGCCCTGCGTTTTTTTCAAACATGTGGATGGCACAGAAAATACCCCAAACCGGGCTCCCATTAACTTTTTTAAACAAACATAAAACTCCCTGGAATGAATATAGAAACTATGTTTGCATTCTAGGGAACCTCGGACAACGCAGATGCTTCACAGATCAGGGGAACATCTTGCAATGGTGAATATTTCTTTCCTTTGAATTCATAACACATCCAAAAGTACTGCATGCAAATTTCCCCTGTGTTTATTGGTTGCAAAAGAGAAAAGCTCAGTTATATATTTGGGAGACTGACCAAACAGAGCCTTGAAGCAAAAGCAAGCCTATATGTCATGTCTGTCTGTCCAAGATACATTTGAGCTCTTCCGAACAGGGACTGTCTATAAATGTAAAAATGTACAGCGCTGCGTATGCCTTAAATAAGTGATAAGTAATCTAATATAATAAAATGATAGGCCGCGCATGCGCACTAAAAAAATCGTGTTCCCTGATCCCGTCGCAGAAACACGAGTGCGCATGCACGGGTTTTACATCATCTGCTCTCCATCTCGCGCCGCCAACGATCTCTGTTCCTCTTTGCCACGCATGTCCGCCGCCGACCTCGAGCTCCTAAGGGCCAGCGCCGCGAACCGCCCGGCCGGTGCTGAGGCCCCGCCTCCCGCTCTGCACCACGATTGAGAGAGGAGCTGCGGCGGCGGCTTTCAACTAAAAAAAAAAAAATAGACAACTGCAGGTCGCCGCTCTCACCCGGCTCTCAGGGTGCGGCTGAGCGCTGGCGGCCAGCGAACCCTAATTGCAGCGGCGGCTTTCAACTACAAATAAAAAAACAACAGCTGAAGATAGCAGCTCTCACCCGGCTCTCACAGGAAAATGGACAGGGGAATAAATGCTGCTGCAGCTGCTGTACAGGGAAGTGGGGAGGGAGGAAAATGCTGCACAGGGAAGTAGGGAGGGGGGAAATGCTGATGCACAAGGCAATGGAGGTGGAGGGAATGCTGATAGGAGCCGCATGCTGGACAGGGGGAGCAGGTAAGGAGTGCTGCTGGACAGGGGGAGCAGGGAAGAGGGTCAGGGGGAGAAAGTAAGAACTGCTGGGCAGGGGGAGCAGGGAAGAGGGTCAGGGGGAGAAAAGAAGGAGTGCTGCTGGACAGGGAGAGCAGGGAAGAGGAACAGGGGAGCAGGGAAGAGAAACAGGGGAGTAGGTAAGAAGTGCTGCTGGACAGGGGGAGCAGGTAAGGAGTGCTGCTGGACAGGGGGAGCAGGTAAGGAGTGCTGCTGGACAGGGGGAGGTAAAAGGAAGGGAGAAGGCCTACTGCTGGACAGGTGGAACAGGCAAGGGGTGATGGTTGACAGCCGAGGAAAGAGAGAGACAGAAAGCGGCCAAGGGGAGAGAGAGAGAAAGAAAGAATGAAAGACAGACATACATATATTCTAGCACCCGTTAATGTAACGGACTTAAAGACTAGTAGTAGTAATAATAGCTTAATTACCTCTTCCATTGTGAATGGCCTGGATCTTCAACTTGGAAAAGAGGCAGCCAAGGGAAGATATGACTGAAGTCTACGATATCCTGAGTGGTGTAGAACAGATACTAATGGTTTGTTTGTTTTTACTCCATCAAAAATTACAAAGATTAGGAGATGAAGTTAAATGGAAATACTTGTAAAACCAATAGGAGGAAGTATTTTTTCACTCAGAGAATAGTTAAGCTCTAGAATGCGTTGCCAGAGAATGTGGAAAGAGAGGTTAATGGAGCTAGTTTTTAAAAAGGTTTGGACATGTTCCTGGATGAAAAGTCCATAGTGTGTTATTGAGACAGACATGGGGGAAGCCACTGCTTGCCCTAGATTGGTAGCATTGAATGTTGATCAGGAATTGGTTGAGTGGAAGGCGACAGAGGGTAGTGGTCAGTGGAGATTACTGTGAGGAAAATGATGTTACCAGTGGTGTGCCTCAAGGTTCTGTTCTTGGGCCTGTTCTTTTTAACATTTTTATGAATGATATTGCTGAAGGATTGTTGGGTAAGATTTGGCTCTTTGCGGATGATACCAAAATCTGCAATAGAGTGGACATCCCGGATGGTGTGAATAACATGAAGAAAGACCTGGTGAAGCATAAAGAATGGTCTGAAATTTGGCAGCTAAGATTTAATACTCAATAAAGTTGGGAGTAAAATATAGAACAAATTTATTCTCAAAAAAATTTTCACAAGATTTCATACTAAAGAGAATTATTATTAATATAATATAATATATAATTGTGCTCAGTGAAAGCCAAAATAAACTTTTAGTAAAAGAGTACAGGATTCTACCAGTTCTGGCTTAAAAACATCATGGCAGTCCTCCCTCCCTACCTCCTGAACTAAGAAAATAAAGGTAGAAAATGAAGGATACTTTATCTTGAACTGGAAAAAGTTTAGATGTTGAAAAAGTTGAAACGTCCTGAACTCACAATACTTCAATTCCAAAGTGCTCAGTGCTCCCCATCCATGTCCAAACAAAACAAAATGTAACATCAAAAAAATATATAATAAAAAATGTGCAAATAGCAATCCATATAAAATCAGCAACGTTCATTAATCCACAAAATCACAATGTCCATAATTGAAGTATTGTGAGTTCAGGACGTTTCAACTTTTTCAACATCTAAACTTTTTCCAGTTCGAGATAAAGTATCCTTCATTTTCTACCTTTATTTTCTTAGTTCAAGAGATAGGGAGGGAGGTCTGCCTGATGTATTTAAGCCAGAACTGGTAGAATCCTGTACTCTTTTACTAAAAGTTTATTTTGGCTTTCACTGAGCACAATTATATATTATACTAGCTGATGCCCCGGCGTTGCACGGGTATTTAATTATAGCAATAACACTGTAAATGGATTCAAATAAAGATACTTTATAGTGGTGAATGAAAGGATTTTTTTACAGCTTAATAAAAAGTACAATATTCAAATAATAAAGTGAAATATTTGACAAAATGAATACAATACAACTAACGCAAAACGTGATTATAAACAACAATTTTAGTTTCACCTCCTGGAGCAAGAACATATAAATTCTTGGGTGAACCCACCCTTGAGCAAGCAAAATAGAGTTGTGGGCCGTGAGACCCCCAGAACATATCACCCCAGGTAGTGAGGGATCTGCATACCAAGTTTCGTCCAAATCGGTCGAGCAATTTTTGAATTACAGTGAGAATGGCAGCTTTTTACATATTTTCCATTGACATGAATGGGTGAAATCTGATTTTCTGTTTGTAGCTCCGCCCACGTGTGCAGGAGGGCCGCGAGACCCCCAGAACATATCAACCCAGGTAGTGAGGGATCTGCATACCAAGTTTCGTTCAAATCGGTCAAGCCGGTTTTGAATTACTGTGAGAATGGCAGCTTTTTACATTTTTTCCATTGACATGAATGGGTGAAATCTGATTTTCTGTTTGTAGCTCCACCCACGTGTGCAGGTGGGCCGCGAGACCCCCAGAACATATCACCCCAGGTAGTGAGGGATCTGCATACCAAGTTTCGTCCAAATTGGTCACAGTGAGAATGGCAGCTTTTTACATTTTTTCCATTGACATGAATGGGTGAAATCTGATTTTCTGTTTGTAGCTCCGCCCATGTGTGCAGGGGGGCCGGGAGACACCCATAACATATCACCCCAGGTAGTGAGGGATCTGCATACCAAGTTTCGTTTAAATCGGTCAAGCCGTTTTTGAATTACTGTGAGAATGGCAGCGTTTTACATTTTTTCCATTGACATGAATGGGTGAAATCCGATTTTCTATTTGTAGCTCCGTCCACATGTGCAGGTGGGCCGCGAGACCCCCAGAACATATCACCACAGGTAGTGAGGGATCTGCATACCAATTTTTGTTCAAATCAGTCAAGCCGTTTTTGAATTACTGTGAGAATGGCAGCTATTTACATTTTTTCCATTGACATGAATGGGTGAAATCTGATTTTATGTTTGTAGCTCCGCCCACGTGTGCAGGTGGGCCGTGAGACCCCCAGAACATATCATCCCAGGTAGTGAGGGATCTGCATACCAAGTTTCGTTCAAATCGGTCAAGCCGTTTTTGCGTGATTGCGGCACATACACACACACATACATACACACATACATACCTCCGATTTTATATATATAGATTATATTTTTATTAATAATAATTCTCTTTAGTAAGAAATCTAGCTAAGATTTAATGCCAAGAAATGCAAGGTCATGCATTTGGGCTGCAAAAACCCGAGGGAACGGTACAGTTTAGGAGGTGAAGAACTTATGGGCATGACAGAAGAGCGGGACTTGGGTGGGATTGTATGTGATGACCTTAAAGTGGCCAAACAGGTTGTAAAGGTGAAGGTGAAAGCTAGAAGGATGCTAGGGTGCATAGGGAGAGGTATGGCCAGTAGGAAAAAGGAGGTATTGATGCCCCTGTATAAGACTCTGGTGAGACCTCATTTAGAATATTGTGTACAATTCTGGAGGCTGCACCTTCAAAAAGATATAAACACGAAGGAGTTGGTCCAGAAGAAAGCTACTAAAATAGTCGGTGGTCTTCGTCATAAGGCGTATGGGGACAGACTTAAAGATCTCAATCTGTATACTTTGGAGGAAAGGCGGGAGAGGGGAGCTATAAAAGAGTCAATACTCTGGATAGCAATGGCTTGTGTTTCTCAGTGCAGCGTTTCAGACAGAAGAGCTTCTCGTCTGCTTTATTGGAGATTTTTGCATGATTATTCCATTTGGAAGGAGCAGAGACGGAAGAGACAGCAGTGATAGTCCACGTCAGGACAAACGATGTCACCAGGAGAGACTATAGCAAGAATGCAATGACTGAACAGTTCAAGATCTTAGGAAGGAAACTGAAGATGCCTTCTCAGAGATCCTGCCGGTACCGAGGGCAGAAACGAAGAGGCAGACGGAGCTACAATCAATTAATGCATGGATGAGAAGATGGTGTGAGGAAGAGGGTTTTCTCTTCGTGAGGAACTGGACAACGTTCTGGGGAAAGAACAAGCTCTTCAAGAAGGATGGTCTACACCTGAGCAAGGAGGGAACTAGACAACTAGCAAATAACGTCAGAAGAGCGATAGAGCAAGCTTTAAACTAAGTAGAAGGGGAAAGCCGACAGTCGACCTGGTATCGACGGTTCAGGAAACAGTATCCAGAGAGGGTACTGAGAGGGAAGATTGCGGGGAAGACACAAGTGGCAAGCAACAGACTGTGAACAAACAAGGGATCCATAAGAAGCGAGAGGGGGACAGGATGAACATACTACAGGGGGAAGTCAAAATAAGACTGGATGATGCGAAGGAACAAGAGGAGGACAATAGGAACACGCCACAAGGGGAAGGCAATAGGAATCTACCACAAAGAGAAGACAAAAGAGACAATACTCAGGAGTTGGCAGGTCAGGAAGGGGACAGAATGAAGAATGAAATGCAAGGGAAAATAGCGAGGAAGGGAAAATGCCAGGACTTGAACGGCATGTATACTAATGCAAGGAGCCTAAAGAACAAAATGGGGGAACTAGAAGTTATGGCCAATAATGAGAGACTAGACATCATAGGGATCACAGAAACATGGTGGAAAGAGGAAAACAAATGGGACATAGTACTGCCAGGATACAAACTCTACCGAAAAGACAGGACTTACCAGAAAGGAGGAGGAATAGCACTATACATAAGGGACACCATTCACTCAACCACTGTGGACACAGCAGCGACAAATGCCCAACTGGAGTCATTGTGGATCAAAGTACCAGGAAGCAACGGATCCGAGATAAAGATAGGACTGTTCTACCGTCCACCTGGGCAAACTGAAGCTGAGGATACAGAAATGGTAGCCAAGCTGAGAAGGGAATGCAAAAACCCAAACACCATAGTTATAGGAGATTTCAACTATCCTGGGATAGACTGGTGTCTTGGAAATTCAAAATGTGCAAGGGAAACAGAGTTCCTGGAAGCTGTTCAGGACTGCTTCATGGAACAACTTGTCGAGGCACCAACGAGAGGATCAGCGATTCTGGATCTGATCCTCAATGGGCTGAAAGGACCTGCAAAGGGTGTGGAGGTCGTGGGACCACTAGGAACCAGTGACCACAACATGATTCAGTTCAAAGTGCAAGTAGGATTACCTAAGGGAAAGAGAACCAAGGCAACAACGTTTAACTTCAAGAAAGGGAACTATGATGCCATGAGACAAATGGTGAGAAAGAAGCTCAGAAACAGCTCCAAGGAAACTCGGACTGTGGAGCAAGCTTGGCCCCTATTCAAGGACACAGTAAACAAGGCGCAAAACCTATATATACCAAGATTTAGGAAAGGATCCAAAAAGAATCAGACTAAGGACCCTGCATGGATAACAAGTGAAGTAAAGAAAGTGATAGGAGACAAGAAAAAATCATTTCGGATGTGGAAAAAAGACAAAACTGAAGGAAATTGGAGAGCACAGGAAGCATCAAAAAGAATATCACCGAGTAGTCAGGAAAGCCAAGAAAGAGTATGAGGAGAGACTGGCCAAGGAAGCAAGAAATTTCAAACCATTTTTCCGGTATGTGAAAGGGAAACAGCCAGCAAGGGAGGAGGTGGGACCCCTGGATGAGGGTGACCGGAAGGGAGTGGTGAAAGAGGAAAAAGAGTTGGCTGGTAGGCTAAACAAGTTCTTCTCGTCGGTCTTTACAATAGAAGATACATCCAGTGTGCCAGAACTGGAAGAAATCTTCAGGGGAGATCAAGAGGGGAAATTATCATGCATGGAGGTAACCCTCGAAGACGTTCTCAGGCAGATAGATAGATTAAAAAATGACAAAGCTCCAGGCCCAAACGGGATCCACCCGAGAATACTGAAAGAGCTCAGAGATGAAACAGCAGAGTTACTGCGGCATATTTGCAACCTATCCTTGAAAACAGGGGTAATCCCGGAGGACTGGAAGATAGCGAATGTTACACCGATCTTCAAAAAAGGATCAAGAGGTGACCCGGGAAACTACAGACCGGTGAGCTTGATCTCTGTTCCGGGGAAGATGGCCGAATCACTGATCAGGGAAGGTATCAATGAGCATATAGGAAAACATAATCTGATGAGATCAAGCTAGCATGGTTTCTGTAAAGGCCGATCATGCCAGACGAATCTACTGCATTTCTTTGAGGGGATAAGTAAACAATTGGACCAAGGTGACCCCGTAGACATCGTATATCTAGATTTCCAAAAAGCCTTTGACAAGGTGCCCCATGAACGCCTACTGAAGAAACTGTGGAGTCACGGGGTGGAAGGGGACGTGCACAGATGGATCAAAAATTGGCTGGCGGGCAGGAAGCAGAGGGTAGGAGTAAAGGGGCACTACTCTGACTGGATAGGGGTCACAAGTGGTGTTCCGCAAGGGTCAGTGCTGGGACCACTGCTGTTCAATATATTTATTAATGATCTAGAAACGGGGACGAAGTGCAAAGTTATCAAATTCGCGGATGACACAAAACTCTCCAGCAGGGTCAGAACTGTTGAGGAATGCATAGAACTGCAGAGCGACCTGAACAAACTGAGTGAGTGGGCAAAAAAATGGCAGATGAGCTTCAATGTGGAGAAATGTAAGGTCTTGCACATAGGGAAGGGGAACTCCACGTACAGCTATACGATGGGAGGGAGGGTACTCGGGGAAGGCAGCCAAGAAAAAGATCTGGGGGTATTGGTGGATAACACAATGAAGCCGGCGGCGCAATGTGCAGCGGCCTCAAAAAAAGCGAGCAGAATGTTGGGCATTATCAAAAAAGGTATCACTACCAGAACAAAGGAAGTTATCCTGCCACTGTATCGAGCAATGGTGCGCCCACATCTGGAATACTGCGTCCAATACTGGTCGCCATACCTCAAGAAGGACATGGCAATACTCGAGAGGGTCCAGAGGAGAGCAACGAAGATGATAAAGGGTATGGAGAACCTTTCATATGCCGAACGGTTAGACAGGCTAGGGCTCTTTACCCTGGAAAAGCGGAGACTGAGAGGGGACATGATAGAGACTTATAAAATCATGAAAGGCATAGAGAAGGAGGAGAGGGACAGATTCTTTAGACTAGCAGGGACAACTAAAACAAGAGGTCATTCAGAAAAACTGAGAGGAGACAGATTCATAACGAATGCAAGGAAGTTCTTCTTCACTCAACGGGTGGTAGACACCTGGAACGCGCTTCCCGGAGAGGTGATAAGACAGAGTACAAAAAGGGGTTCAAAAAGGGACTGGATGACTTCCTGGAAACGAAGGGGATAACAGGGTACAGATAGAGGTTTATCTTACAGGACATTGAGTGAATAGGGTATGGACATTTTAGGTTAGGTAGGGAAAACTTTCAGGTCATGGACCTGGAGGGCCGCCACGGGAGCGGACTGCCGGGCACGATGGACCCCTGGTCTGACCCGGCAGAGGCAATGCTTATGTTCTTATGTTCTTATGTTCCCGACACGCTACGTACTGCACAACTTGGACCCCTGAGGAAGAAGTGTTTTTCAAAACACGGACCATGTTGGGTCTGGCACGCATGACAACAAGAACCATGTTTTGGATACAATCATTTTTCTACATGTGTTTATATATGAGTTTATGACTTTTATTGAATAAATTCCAGCACCTTGTACATTTTCTGCAGTTTTGTTTTTCATGGTCTCAGGGGCTACATAATATTCAATCGCGGGCCTCCCTTGGATTAAACCAGTGTATCGCAAACTGTGTGCCCGTGCCTCATTGGGAAAGAGAAGAGGAGCGAGTCATGTCCTGTAGGCAGCGCCATCGCCTCTCCTTTTTCTCTGGCTCTCTTCCCTGCTGGCACCCCCCACCCCTCCACTAGCAGCTCAGAGCCTATCTGGAGGGCCTTCGCAAGTGATGTCATCATGTTGCCTCGAGCCACAGCCACTACGCTTAGTGTTCCGTGGCTCGACAAAGTGTGTGGGACACTGGCTTAAACAATGCATTGTTTTCATGTCTACTTTTTTTGTTCTTCTTCTACTCAAGCAATTTCTTCACTCCCTCTTCTTGCACTTTTTAAACTTATCTTGCAGACTGTACTGCAGTAATATAACTTTGTTTTTTTTTCACCAGTATCAATGTGATGCAATTAATCACCAAGTTTCTTTTCACGTCTTTATACATTTCCACTCTTCTTTTTTTCTCTCTCTTGTCTGAGCCAGTGTACTCAAGCAGCTGTTACGCAGCTCCTCTTTGAAGAGTTCCCACATATTTTCAACATCTGGCTCTCTGAATATTTGTCTTTTAATTAAAACAATATTGAGGCGGCAGGTGTTATTTTCACAGAGAAAGCCTGGCTCCTGACAACTTCCCCAGTAGGACCTTGAAGCTCGACTTCCCCTGCCTTGGATAGGAAAGAACCCTCAGTTTTCCCCTTCCAGGAAGGACAGACGAAGGAGAACTACGCACATCTGAGACATGAAAAAAAAGAAGAAACTCGAGTAATCTACACAACATCCAAATACTAGGCTGCAATTTTTCTAGATGTCTGAACTTTTCCACGCTGCCCTTTGTGATTTTGTCTCCCTTCCTTCCCTAGAGGAAGGTATTACAGGTTATGAACAGTGGCTTACCTGTCAGGGCAAAGCACCCCCTCTTCTAAAGAGGGTGCGTGGAGCGGGTCGCAGGGTCGCGGACTACCTGCACGCGGCCTTCGGCTCTGCCAGTCCCCTGCCCCGGAACAGGAAACTGATGTCAGAGGGGGAAGGGCTGGCAGAACACCACCCTGCAACCGCGCCTGCATCCCCCCTAACTCCCTGCATGGAGTTTGGACAGCTCCCGCCACCTTTGGTATGCCACTGGTGTGCAACCTTTTATCTACATAGTATATGCTTTCAAAACTCTGGATCTATAACATGGCATTGTAAATGATGACAGATAAGGACCTGAATGGTCCATCCAGTCTGCCCTGTAATCACATGCATTACAATTTCATTATTAAATTAAAATATCTCTCTTTTTTTTTTCTTTATTATTTCTGGACCATAGACCTTAGAAGTTTACCCGATACTGTCCTTAAGTTCCAACTACTGGAGTTGCCTTTGAACCTGTCCAAACCATCTCCTTTGTTGGATTCAGACTGTGAAAGTTTGCTCATTTATATTTAAATTAGCGATCCTCTGTGTTCATCCCATGCATTTTGGAATTCCATCACCGTTTTCCTCTCCACCACCTCCCTCCGGAGTGCATTCCAGGCACCCACCACCCTCTCCGTGAAAAAGAATTTTCTAACGTTACTCTTAAGTCTACCACACCTCAACCTCAATGTATGTGCTCTAGTTTTACCAATTTCCCTTCTCTGGAAAAGATTTGGTCCTATATTAATGCCTTTCAAATATTTAAATGTCTGTATCGTATCAACACACACAAGCCGCTGGTTAGGGCGTGATGAATTTTGTGCTGAATCTGCAGATCTGCTCCCGAGCTGTTTTGTTTTCTGTTCCGCTCGCTCCGTGCTTATGAACACTGATCTCATGCTGACATTTGAGGAGAGACAGGAGAACAAACACACCCCGTGCAAATGGTCCTTTCTCCTCTTCTTACAGACAAAACTGACAGCACTAGAGTCTGCGTCAAAGTGAGAAGCAAAAGCCAGTGTGGGTTTAGCAGAGATTCTCTCTAATGTCACTGTAGGGTTTCAAGTTCAAGTTCAAGTTCACTTTATTTTTGATGAATCGCCTATTTAATACATTCTAAGCGATGTACAATTAAAAAAACAAATTATAAGAGAACATACAATCATATTAGTACTACATTAATAACAGCAAAATAAATATTTGTTAAATAATTACATAAAACAGAAAAGATCTCTATACATAATGTTAA
Organism: Geotrypetes seraphini; assembly: GCF_902459505.1. Classification (NCBI taxonomy): domain Eukaryota; kingdom Metazoa; phylum Chordata; class Amphibia; order Gymnophiona; family Dermophiidae; genus Geotrypetes; species Geotrypetes seraphini. The sequence continues at coordinate 20,413,525 of NC_047085.1, forward strand.
AAACAAACATGAAAAGAGGGAAAGGGGGGAAAAGTTACAAATTTTTCTCTTAATGGAGGAAAAAACATATATTAGGGAAAAAAAACAAAGGGAGGGGGAAAAAAAAAAAAAGAGATTAATTAATCGATAAAAGCATCATTGAATAAGAAAGTTTTTAAAAGTTTTTTAAAAGAGACAAGATCTCTATCCTTTCTAATAAAAAAAGGCAGAGTGTTCCAGAGTTGGGGAGCTAAAACAGAGAACATATCGTTTCTCCTTGTTCCCACAATTTTTAAGGAAGGGACCAATAATAACTCTTATTATGACGATCGAAGGGATCGATTTGAATGATATGGAATAATCATTCTGGATATAAATTGAGGGGTATTATATAGTAGGACCTTAAAGACTAGAAATGCTATTTTAAACGTTATTCTATGATTAATAGGTAGCCAGTGTGACTTAATAAGAAGGGGTGTTACGTGGTCGTATTTTTTTGCTTTATGTATAAGTTTTATGGCAGTATTTTGGATTATTTGGAGTCTTTTCTTTTCTTTTTGGGAAATATTATATAATAAAGAATTACAGTAGTCTAATTTGGAAATGATCATAGAATGAACAAGGTTAACAGATTTTGGTTCTAGAAAGGATGAAATAGATCTTATCAAATGTAATTTATAAAAACAGGATTTAACTGTTTGACTTATGTGGTCATGAAAAGATAGGTTCGTATCAATAGTAACTCCTAAAATTTTTTCCATATGGCTCCAGAAAAAGGAGGACATCTGGGTTTCACGTTTAATCAGTTTCACTGAAGTATCCTGAATTAGTTGAAGGCACTGAAGATCCCTATGTCTTATGCCTTGATAAAGTGTGCTGCAGCAATCCAAGTGGCGTATGACTAAGGAGTTAATTAAGTTGTTAAGAGCTGACAGTCAAGCAGTGGATTGGCCACCGTGAGAATGGGCTACTGTGGTTGATGGACCATTGGTCCAACCCAGTAAGGCTATTCTTATGTTCTTATCAAATTGATGATACACAGCCTGAAGAACCACTGAAGATATTTATTGGCTAGAGGAGAACACCAAGAACATTTAGCAAGGATGCCAACGGAGCAGGTGTGTTAGAGAGCAGAAGTGACCCATTCTGAGCTCTTTGGGGACAACGGGATAGAAAATGGATTGATTAAATAAATACATAGGTCTCGCTAGTTCTCTAAGTCCATTGCTTGAAAAGAGGAGGGCTTTGGACTAGAGGTCTGCACGGGAACGGGGATTGCGGGAATCCCCCCTAACCCACGGGACTCCCACAGGGACCCCCTTCTGGCCCACGGTATTCCCACGGGGACCCCCCTCTGGCCCACGGGACTCCCACGGGGATGGAAGGCTTTGGAAACAAGGTTCATCCATATAATATAATGGACACGTCAGCCTTAGTAAAAGAGGGGGTTTATAAGTTAATTACCTGAACAGAAAACAAAAAAAGAGTTCAACCAAAGAGATTCCACAAGGAAAACAGCAGCGCAAACACAAAAGAAACTGTGGAATCCTGTCAGAAGTAATTGCTGCTTTTTATGGGGACGGGCGGGGATGGAGGTAATTCCTGACACGGATGGGTGGGGACGGAGAGGATCCTGGCGGGGACGGGTGGGGATGGGTGGGGTTTCTGACTCCGCGCAACTCTCTACTTTGGACTTGCTGGGGTTTAGTAGGAGCCGACCGTCCTGAAGCTATGAAGCAATCTGAACTAAATTGAGGTTGATACTGTGAATATCTGAAATACTGGCAGGGAGGAAGGAAGATTTGTCATGAAGAAGATTTTTTGTGGTCGTGAGGAAGTGGAATATCGGCCGTTAGCCACAGACAAGCAATATAAACAGACGGGAACCTCTCCTGCCCACTTGAATCATTTTGAATATCACCTAGATTGTTTCTATGGGACTGATTTGAAACTTCACGTCTGGATCTCACATAAAGGTGGGAAAGAATTAAGGTTGATTTTAAAGAGGGCTAGTCTAGCGGCCCCAGACCCAACAATAAAATACCTGCTGATAGCAATGGATGGAAATTGTGGAAGTGAGTGACTAAAAAGTAGGTAAACTCTGGAAAATGTTAAGGGAAATGCTGGGTCCTGGGAAAGGACATTAAAACTCTCTATTTCAGTGCCCTCGCCCCCTCCTGTTGCTCAATTTGCAATGGGAATGATCTGCCAGATGCCATAGAATACTTTAAGCTAGGAATGAACCAGATGGTCAGAATTTGTTTGTTTCTTTAAAGAGTTGTAGAACACCATGAAAATATATTTCTGCATCCTTATTTTTGAGTCGAGGCTTGGATGTGAGTGCTCCCACACTATAAATCACAGAAACCCATTTTCAGTCATTAAACAGCTAGCAAGCACCGTCTCAACTCACTACCCCATGTGGCTTCCAGGATAACTTCCTTCATTGTACATTAACATCAATCACTGAATACAGTCAGGGTAGTAATGTTAAAGGTCAAAAGCGCAAGCCAAAATTAGTGTTCAACTTGATGAATTTTTTTTTTTTAAATCTTTGCTGGCATTTTGACAACAACATGTTGGGTAAAAAAAAAGTAACACCCCTTGTTAATCCATTCTTGCAACGCGGTCCCGTTTCAGCCAGTAATAATAAACCAGCGCCAACAGAACTATGTGAGAATCACACAAGGAGCCAACCTGAGTTCAGAAACAGATGCTGCTACTACTGGGGAGTGTGTGGTGCAGTGGTTAGAGCTACATCAGCCTCAGGTGGTGGGTTCAAATCTCACACTGCTCCTTGTGACTCTGGGCAAGTCAATCCCCCATTGCCCTAGGTCAGGGGTAGGCAATTCCGGTCCTCGAGAGCCGGAGCCAGGTCAGGTTTTCAGGATATCCACAATAAATATGCATGAGACAGATTTGCATCTCAAGGCAGCACATACAAATCCATCTCATACATATTCATTGTGGATATCCTGAAAACCTGACCTGGCTCCGGCTCTCGAGGACCGGAATTGCTTACCCCTGCCCTAGGACAGATAGGGAAAAATGCTTGAGTACCAGAATATAGACCACTTAGGCAATAAGGCCCGGATTCTGGCATCCCTCCTGCCGCTTTCGTTCAAGGGGGGGAGTATTCCAGGCAGGAGGGACTGGGCATCCCTAATACCACGTTCGTTCAGGGGGATGGGGGGACTGGCAGCTACAGCCACTAAACCTATCACGGCAGGGAGATCCCTTGCCCCGATAAGCTTATCGGCCGCATCTACAACAACCTGATTCTCTAACTGGCGTCTGTAACATGGATGTAGGTTAGGGAATCAGGTTTACTTTAGGCGGCCTTAGGCCCGATTCTATATATAGGACGCTTGTCGGATTCTGAGACCGGGCGTCCTATACAGAATCCGGGCCTTAGTGGTACAGTGGTGCCTCACACAACGAACTTAATCCGTTCCAGGAGCAAGTTTGTTATGTGAAACGTTCGTTGTGTGAAACGCGTTTTCCCATAAGAATACATGTAAAACAAAATAATTCGTTCTGCAGCCCTGTTTTCCCATAAGAATACATGTAAAACAAAATAATTCGTTCTGCAGCCCTACATTTCCCTCCCTCCACCTCACCTTATATGCAGAGTTTGCCAGCTTTCTTTTTCACCCAGCCGCACGCTTTCAAAAAGCTGTGCACGCGCAGCTGCTGGAGTTGATCAATGTTCTCCTCTCCTGCAACTTCCGGTTTCCGGTTGCGTCAGAGGAGAAGATTGAACAACAGAGCATGCGCGCATGTGCTGCTCTTTGAAAGTGTGTGGCTGGCCGAAAAAGAAAGCCGGAAAACTCGGCATCTAAGGTAAGGTGGAGGGAGATGATGGAACACTGCATTCAGACAGGAGGGTGCTGCTGTTCCCGGCTCACATTAGGAAGCGGCGAGAGTAGTTCCGCCCCCCCCCCGGGCCCCTCGGGCGACTTCGTTGTGTGAAACGAAGTTCGTTATAGGGAGCAAGACAAAAAGTTCGTTATGCGCAGCGTTCGCTGTGCGAGGCGTCCGTTATGCGAGGCACCACTGTATATAAATACTAAAAATAAACAAATAAATATTGGTGAGGGGAAAGATATTCTTTGTATCCTGTGGGTCTTTGACCTGTTACAGAATATCGGGTTTGGTTCCACCAAGATCACTGAGTGTCCAATGAACATAAGAACATAAGAAGTTGCCTCCGCTGAGGCAGACCAGAGGTCCATCTCGCCCAGCGGTCCACTCTCGTGGCGGCCCATCAGGCCCATTGCCTGAACAGTGGTCTCTGACTAACTTTACCATTTACCTCTAATCCTGTCCCTATAACCTTACCTCTACTCTTATCTGTACCCCTCAATCCCTTTGTCCTCCAGGTACCTGTCCAGACCTTCTTTGAAGCCCTGTAGCGTGCTTCTGCTTATCACATCCTCCGGTAGCGCGTTCCATGTATCCACCACCCTCTGGGTGAAAAAGAACTTCCTGGCATTTGTTCTAAACCTTTCCCCTCTCAATTTCACTGAGTGCCCCCTTGTACTTGAGGTTCCCCATAGTTTGAAAAATCCGTCCCTGTCCACTTTTTCTATGCCCTTCATGATCTTGAAGGTTTCTATCATGTCTCCTCTAAGTTGTCGCTTTTCCAGCGAGAAAAGCCCCAGCTTTTTCAGTCTGTCAGTATATGAGAGGTCCCCCATACCCTTTATTAGCTTAGTTGCTCTTCTCTGGACTCTCTCAAGTACCGCCATGTCCTTCTTGAGGTACGGCGACCAGTACTGGACACAGTACTCCTAGTGCGGGCGCACCATTGCACCTTCATCCTGGTTCCTTCACCTGACTTCCTTCATCCTGGTTGTGATACCTTTCTTAATGATACCCAACATTTTGTTCGCTTTCCTTGAGGCTGTGGCGCACTGCGCCGACGCCTTCAATGTTGTGTCTACCATCACTCCCAGGTCTCTTTCAAGGTTGCTCACCCCTAGCGGTGATCCCCTCATCTTGTAAGTGAACATCGGGTTCTTTTTTCCAACATGCATGACCTTGCATTTCCCTATGTTGAAGGTCATTTGCCACTTTTTGGCCCACTCTTCCAGCGTTGTCAGATCTTTTTGGAGGTCTTCGCAGTCCTCCATGGTTTTGACCCTGCTGTATAGTTTAGTGTCATCCGCAAATTTAATAACCTCACATTTTGTTCCCGCCTCCAGGTCGTTAATAAATATATTGAACAGAAGCGGTCCCAGCACCGACCCCTGCTTCTTTTTCATCATGATTCAAGTTAGAAAATTTCTTGTGCTTCGTTCTTCTATTGTTTTCAATATCCCTTATGACAGATTGCTTAAAATTTTTTTTAGTGTCCTGCATAGGTCCCGGGGGACACCAAGATGACTTAGGATTCAGAATAGTCCTATCAGGTATATCTTCCTTGTCACTGAAAAATAGTTTCAGCTGTAACTTTCTTATAAATCGTTCAAAATTCACCATGAATTGAAACTCATCAAAATTAGATGTAGTCACAAAATTCAGACCTTTAGAAAGTAAAGAAATTTCAGCCTGGGTTAACGTTTTCTGAGAAATATTGACTACCACTGTGTCTGCTTGGTCTGGGATCTGGTGTTTGGTCTCGTTCTTCCTTGACCTCTTCCTCTCCTTCCTCTGTTCCTCCCTCAGTTTTGCCGTTAACAAGATTCTGTGATAAACTTCCACTTATGGGGCAATTTAATCCAAATAACAGAGAGAGGTTGAAGCTATGCTCAAAGGAGATATAGAATGTTCTAAGTTTTTAATGGATTTTCATGTTTTTGATAGATGCAGCGTTGTTATTGAACCCTTGAGAAAGTCTGAGCAAGGCAAAATGGGTCCCGTCGGGCTGTGCACTTGACATTTATCTAAAATAAGTTATATTTGTTTGCTGGGTGAAGGATAAGCCATTAAGATTTTGAAAGAAAGTAACCAGTAATTTTTTAAAAAAGGAAACACTAGAAGAATATAGTTAAACATTTTAGAATGTTATAAATTGGTTGGGGGAAGTTTCGAGAATCAGTGATGCAAATGTGGAACTTATAAGTCTATAAGATCTAGAACAATTGCTTACGTCTACTACTTATGAGGAATTTAGGAAACGCCTAAAAACATATCTGTTCCTAAAGTACTTAGGCAACTAACCTGCACAATCTCATTCCACAATAACTCATCCCTAGAGCGGTTAATCACTAGCTTTTAACTTAGTTAAATCCACTCAATCTGTAACATCTTTTAATTATTGTAAACCGCATAGAACTTCATGGTCCTGTTATATTATTATTATAAGTCTTGGCTGGGAAATTGGCTGGTTTCTGAGATTCTCAACCACTCTTTCGTAACATTCTAGGCTCCTTTTTATGGGGCTCTGTTTTCCCTTTGGTTGTGGGTTCAATCCCAGGACTGCTCTTTGTGACCCTAGGCAAATCACATGGCCCTCCATGGTTCCAAGCATCGTGAGCCTCCCAGGACAGGTAGGGAGACACTTAGGAGCTCATTTTCAAAACATTAAGATGTTCAAAAAATGTCGTAAATTGGCACTTGGATGTTTTCCTCACCAAAACGTCCAAGAACCGATTTTCGAAACTGACTTTCTGGATGTCTTGCTATGCATCCAAAGTTCAAGGGGACATGTTGGAGGCGTGTTATAGGTAGGCTTTGGGTATGCTTAGCACTTGAAAGTCTTGTGGTGATAATTAGACCTTTCCCAGGACATCCGGATGGCCGGTGAAGAGACCCCCCCAGGAAAGAGATTTGTCAAGTCAATGAAGTTGTGCGGCGGCGGCAAAAAGAGCGAACAGAATGCTGGGAATGATTAAGAAGGGGATCACGAACAGATCAGAGAAGGTTATCATGCCGCTGTACCGGGCCGTGGTACGCCCTCACCTAGAATACTATGTCAAGCACTGGTCGACGTACATGAAGAAGGACACGGTACTACTCAAAAGGGTCCAGAGAAGAGCAACTAAAATAGTTAAGGGGCTGGAGGAGTTGCCGTACAGTGAGAGATTAGAGAAGCTGGGCCTCTTCTCCCTTGAAAAGAGAAGACTGAGAGGGGACAGGATCGAAACATTCCAGATAATGAAGGGAATAGACTTAGTAGATAGAGACAGGTTGTTCACCCTCTCCAAGGTAGACAGAACGAGAGGGCACTCTCTAAAGTTAAAAGGGGATAGATTCTGTACAAACGTAAGGAAGTTCTTCTTCACCCAGAGAGTGGTAGAAAATGTATTTATAAATTATTTAAAAACAGGGACGAAGAGTGAAGTAATAAAATTCGCAGATGACACCAATCTATTTAATGGGGCTAGGACTAAAGAGGACTGCAAAGATTTACAAAGGGACCTGAACAAACTAGGGGAGTGGGCGACGAGATGGCAGATGAAGTTCAATGTAGAGAAATGTAAAGTCCTACACGTAGGAAACAGAAACCCGAGGTACAGCTACACGATGGGAGGGCTGCTATTGAGTGAGAGTACTCAAGAAAGGGACTTGGGGGTAATAGTTGACATGACAATGAAGCCATCGGCACAATGCGCAGCGCAGCAGCCGCTAAGAAAGCGAATAGAATGCTAGGAATAATCAAGAAGGGTATTACAAGCAGAACGAAAGAAGTTATCCTGCCGTTGTATCGGGCGATGGTGCACTCGCATCTGGAGTACTGCATCCAATATTGGTCGCCATACCTCAAGAAGGATATGGTGATACTCGAGAGGGTTCAGAAGAGAGTGAAGCGTTTGATAAAAGGTATGGAAAACCTTTCATACGCTGAAAGATTAGAGAGACTGGGGCTTTTTTCGCTGGAGAAACAGAGACTTAGAGGGGATATGATAGAAACTTACAAGATCACGAAGGGCATAGAGAAAGTGGAGAGGGACAGATTACATTACATTACTGATTTCTATTCCGCCTCAACCTTGCAGTTCTGGGCGGATTACAAAAGAGACATCTGGACATTTCCAGGATGATTACAAAGAGACTTCTACGAGAAGAAGAACATTTCCAGAGGAGTTACAAGAAGAATGGTGTAGTATAGTTTAGGGAATGGGATACGGCAAGGAGGATTGGGCTATTCCAGTGGATATACAATTCGGGATGCTGTACAGATAGGATATAGTGCAATTTCAGTATATATGCAGTTAGGGAAGCAGTTGACAAGCTTGGGCTTTGAGGGGAAGGGTAACTGGTGAAGAAGGGAGGATGGGGGAGTCACACTGAGGGGAATCCAGGTTTGAGTTACGACATCTGTATAAATTTTTTGAATAGATGGGTTTTGATTTCTTTGCAAAAAGATTTGAAATCGCTTGTTGTCATGAGTAGGTTGGAGATGGCATGGTCCAATTTCGCTGCTTGCGTCGCTAGTAGACTGTCAAATATCTTCTTACGCTGGGTGCCTTTGAGTGGGGGGTAGGTAAATGGAGTCTTAGATCTTCTTTGTCTAGCGGCGAGGTTTTGGTTCAGGCGGTTGTTTAGGTAATTGGGGGCTGAGCCATTTATTGCTTTGAATAATAGACAGTATAATTTGAATTGGATTCGCGCTTGTATTGATAACCAGTGTGAGTCTAGGTAGGCAGTGGTGACGTGGTCAAATTTTCTTAGCGAGTACATCAGTCTGAGTGCAGTGTTTTGGATTGTCTGTAATTGTTTTATCATTGTTGCAGGGCAAGGCAGGTAGAGGATGTTGCAGTAGTCCAGTAGACCTAGTACTAGGGATTGGACTACGAACCTATATTGCTCTTTGTCAAAGAATTTTCTGATTTTATGTAAGTTGCGCATGGTTAGAAATGCTCTCCGGGTGGTCTTGTTGATATGGGCTTGCATTGTGCAGCATCTGTCTATTGTTACTCCCAGGAGTTTAAGGGTGAGTTGTATATGGTATTTGGTGGAGTTAATTTCTAGTTCTGTGGTGGAGGGGTTCTTATCCTTTTCAAGGAGTAGAAATTTTGTTTTGTCCGTGTTCAGTTTCAGTTTGTGGTCTGTCATCCATTTTTCCACTGCTTGTAGGATTTTTTCCAATTTTTCTGTAGAAGTGGGGTCAGGAGAATCGAAGGGTAGAAGTATGGTGATGTCATCAGCAGTGTTCCCTCTAAGCTGCGCTGGCGTGCGCTGGCGCACAAAATATTGCCTCGCAGCGCACAATGTCACGTCACAGCGCACGGCGTACGGAGATGGCAGGGCGGCGAGAGGAGAATCGGGCGAGTTGGCGCTGGCGCCCGATATTTTTAGCGCACAGCGAAAAAAATTTTGCTCACAACACCCGCCCGCTTAGAGGGAGCACTGGTCATCAGCATAGCTGAAAGAGGTTACATTTAGGTTGTCTAGGGTGGAACCCAGAGAGGATAAAAAGAGGTTGAAGAGAGTAGGTGAGAGTGGTGATCCTTGAGGTACCCCACAAGGGTTGGACCATGGATCTGATTTAAGATTGTTTGATTTAACTCTATAAGTTCTGGTTTTAAGGAATCCTTGGAACCAGTTATATGCCCTGCCTGAAATCCCTATGGCTTCTAGTGTCTGTAGTAGGATGGTGTGGTCAACCAGATCGAATGCTGCGGATAGATCAAGTTGAATTATCAGCATCCTTCTGCCTTTGCTGAGGTGCTGTCGGGCTGTGTCTAGTAGGGTTACTAGTAGGGTCTCTGTGCTGTGATTGAATCTGAACCCCGATTGAGAGGGGTGGAGAAGATTGTGGTCTTCCAGGTAATTTGTGAGGTATTGGGCAACAAGTCCTTCTATAATTTTGACATATATTGGTATTGAGGCGATGGGTCTATAGTTAGCAGGGTTATCTATTAGGCCTTTGTGATCCTTCACAATTGGAGTGATTATGATTTCTCCTAGGTGCTGCGGAAATTGACCTTCAGTGAGAGTAATTTGGATCCATTGCATGAGGCTGGCCCTAAATTTGGGGGTGGCGTTAGTTATCAGATATGAGGGGCAGTGGTTCAGGTCGCATGAGGCTTGACTGTATTTTTTTGTAGAGTCGATTCATATCTGTCCAGTTTACTGCAGGGAATTCGGTCCACATCCTATCTGCTGCAATGGCTTTTCCTATTGGGGGATTTGTTGTTATCTCAACGAGGTGGGGTCGTGTGTTATTGAAGATAGTCCTGATTGTTGTAATCTTGTTTTTGAAGTGGTCTGCGAGTTGGGTGGCTGTTGGTGGGTGCTTTCCTTGAGCTACTAGGTAAGGTTTGGTGTCGGTGAGGTTTTTTACTAGGTTGAAAAGTTTTTTTGAGTCTATAGACTCCGTGCCTACCAGCTTGGATAGTAGTCTTTTCTTTTTTTCCTTGAGCTTGGTCTTGTATTGTTTAATAAGACTTCTCCATGCTATTTTGGATTGATGTTGGTTATTTTTTTTCCAGTTTCTTTCCATTTGTCTGCAGTGCCTTTTGAGTTGGAGAAGTTCGGCGACTTGTAAAAGAAGAAGAGTAGTTGGGTCATGTGAGAGGGGTGGGGAAAGAGAAGGAAGAGGGGAAGAAAAACCTAGTCATGCTAAGTAAGAGAGCATGTGAGAGTGTGCTCTCATAGAGTTAGATTGTCAAAAAGTAGAGCTTTCAGTTTCTTCCGGAAAAGAGTGTGCTTGGCTTCTGTTCTTATTGCCTCTGTGAGCTCATTCCAAGTCTTGACTCCTAAGAAGGTGAACATGGATTGGAAGATTCTTCTGTACTTGATGTTTTTTGTCGAGGGGAGGTTTAACTGTATCCTGTTAAGTATTCTGCGAGAGGTGGACCATGCATTTGAGAAGAGATTGACAAGAGGGACGGGAGAGTTACCGTAGATTCTGTGATATATGATACACTTTTTCGAGGCTGCTTTTAACGCCTAATTCTTACCCATGTCTGTTTTATCATTCCCTCTTTGAGAAATTCTCAAACCCCTATTTGTCCTGTTTGTCTGTTTTAATTAGATTGTAAGCTCTACTGAGCAGGGATTGTCTCTTACATGTTAATATTCAGCAATATGGAAATGATAAATAGAAACAGTAATACAGTTAATAGCCTTTCATTTCCAGTGTTTTTGTTGATCAAATTCGTAAGACATGGTGTTTTTAAACTTAGCATAAATATGAAATATTTTATTTGAAACCTGAACACCAAAGCGGTCAGTTTATAAGTGCTATTTGCACTTTACAAAAAAAAAAAAATTATTTAACAACTAAGCAAAATTCCTGAACAGTAAAGTGAAATATATCTAAGAACAAATATTAATTTAACCTATGGTATCATTTGAATCCATATCAAAGAAAATAACACTCGAGTCTACAATAATAGATCCAAGACTTGAAATTAAAGGAGAAACGAGGGAATCATTAACATCCGTCAGAAATTAGACCTGAAGTGCTCACGGATATACAAATATTCTTCATGGAGAGCTAACTGTCAAGGCGGCAGCCTCTTGATTGCCCACAATGCACTTCACCATAAAGAAAGCAGTAAGGTGAGAAGAATAAAAAAAGGCATATTTGTCTACTCTGTTGAGTAGGGATTGTTTTTTACATGTTTAATGTACCATACTGCATATGTCTACTGAAAACGGTGTGAACAAAATCCAAAATGTTAAACGTTTAACCAACCTTCGCTTAACCATCAAGGCAGTTTATGTAGGAGATAAACAGAAAGAAAAGAACTCCAATTCCAGAAGAGTTTAGGAGACAGCAGGGTAACCAGACATCCGAACACATTTGAGCTGACACTGGGAGTGACGTCGCAAAAGAAATCTACTGTAGCGGCATTTAAATTTCGAAAGGGTGACTATCATATAATGAGGAAAAAGGTTAGAAAGAAGCTAAAAGGCTCAGTTGCAAAGGTTAGGACTGTAAACCAGGCATGGATGGGGTGTTTTGTTTTTTGTTTTTTTTAAATAAATAAACAAATAAACCACAGTGGAGATGTTCAGTCACGTTGGTGTGCAATTTTATTGAAATCTGTGCGAGGGCACGACATGCACGTGTTTCCGCCAATATGGCCTGCCTCAGGAGCCTTATTTCTAGTGTAATATCACTTGCGTGCTGTAGCCTATAGTTGATGGAAAACTCAGCAGAATACTATAAATGCGATTAGAGAATCCTTGTAGACCTCTGCACACACGAGAAGCAAGACAGAGACTGCTCGTCTTCCATAGCTATTAGAGAATCCTTATAGACCTCTGCACACACGAGAAGCAAGATGGAGATTGCTCATCTTCCATAGCTATTAGAGAATCCTTGTAGACCTCTGCACACATGAGAAGCAAAACGGAGACTGCTCATCTTCCATAGCTATTAGAGAATCCTTGTAGACCTCTGCACACATGGGAAGCAAGACAGAGACTGCTCGTCTTCCATAGCTATTAGAGAATCCTTGTAGACCTTTGCACACAAGGGAAGCAAGACAGAGACTGCTCGTCTTCCATAGCTATTAGAGAATCCTTGTAGACCTTTGCACACACGGGAAGCAAGACGGAGACTGCTCACCTTCCATAGCTATTAGAGAATCCTTGTAGACCTCTGCACACACGGGAAGCAAGACGGAGACTGCTCACCTTCCATAGCTATTAGAGAATCCTTGTAGACCTCTGCACACACGAGAAGCAAGACGGAGACTGTTCGTCTTCCATAGCTATTAGAGAATCCTTGTAGACCTCTGCACACATGGGAAGCAAAACGGAGACTGCTTGTCTTCCATAGCTATTAGAGAATCCTTGTAGACCTCTGCACACACGAGAAGCAAGACAGAGACTGCTCGTCTTCCATAGCTATTAGAGAATCCTTATAGACCTCTGCACACACGGGAAGCAAGACGGAGACTGCTCACCTTCCATAGCTATTAGAGAATCCTTGTAGACCTCTGCACACACGGGAAGCAAGACGGAGACTGCTCGTCTTCCATAACTATTAGAGAATCCTTGTAGACCTCTGCACACACGGGAAGCAAGACGGAGACTGCTCACCTTCCATAGCTATTAGAGAATCCTTGTAGACCTCTGCACACACGAGAAGCAAGACAGAGACTGCTCGTCTTCCATAGCTATTAGAGAATCCTTATAGACCTCTGCACACACGGGAAGCAAGACGGAGACTGCTCGTCTTCCATAGCTATTAGAGAATCCATGTAGACCTCTGCACACATGGGAAGCAAGACAGAGACTGCTCGCCTTCCATAGCTATTAGAGAATCCTTGTAGACCTCTGCACACACGAGAAGCAAGACAGAGACTGCTCGTCTTCCATAGCTATTAGAGAATCCTTATAGACCTCTGCACACACGGGAAGCAAGACGGAGACTGCTCACCTTCCATAGCTATTAGAGAATCCTTGTAGACCTCTGCACACATGGGAAGCAAGACGGAGACTGCTCGTCTTCCATAACTATTAGAGAATCCTTGTAGACCTCTGCACACACGGGAAGCAAGACGGAGACTGCTCACCTTCCATAGCTATTAGAGAATCCTTGTAGACCTCTGCACACACGAGAAGCAAGACAGAGACTGCTCGTCTTCCATAGCTATTAGAGAATCCTTATAGACCTCTGCACACACGGGAAGCAAGACGGAGACTGCTCGTCTTCCATAGCTATTAGAGAATCCTTGTAGACCTCTGCACACATGGGAAGCAAAACGGAGACTGCTTGTCTTCCATAGCTATTAGAGAATCCTTGTAGACCTCTGCACACACGAGAAGCAAGACAGAGACTGCTCGTCTTCCATAGCTATTAGAGAATCCTTATAGACCTCTGCACACACGGGAAGCAAGACGGAGACTGCTCGTCTTCCATAGCTATTAGAGAATCCATGTAGACTTCTGCACACATGGGAAGCAAGACAGAGACTGCTCGCCTTCCATAGCTATTAGAGAATCCTTGTAGACCTCTGCAAACATGGAAAGCAAGAAGGAGACTGCTCGTCTTCCATAGCTATTAGAGAATCCTTGTAGACCTCTGCACACACGGGAAGCAAGACGGAGATTGCTCGCCTTCCATAGCTATTAGAGAATCCTTGTAGACGTCTGCACACACGGGAAGCAAGACGGAGACTGCTCGCCTTCCATAGCTATTAGAGAATCCATGTAGACCTCTGCACACATGGGAAGCAAGACAGAGACTGCTCGCCTTCCATAGCTATTAGAGAATCCTTGTAGACCTCTGCAAACATGGAAAGCAAGAAGGAGACTGCTCGTCTTCCATAGCTATTAGAGAATCCTTGTAGACCTTTGCACACTCGGGAAGCAAAACAGAGACTGCTCGTCTTCCATAGCTATTAGAGAATCCATGTAGACCTCTGCACACATGGGAAGCAAGACAGAGACTGCTCGCCTTCCATAGCTATTAGAGAATCCTTGTAGACCTCTGCAAACATGGAAAGCAAGAAGGAGACTGCTCATCTTCCATAGCTATTAGAGAATCCTTGTAGACCTCTGCACACACGAGAAGCAAGACAGAGACTGCTCGTCTTCCATAGCTATTAGAGAATCCTTATAGACCTCTGCACACACGGGAAGCAAGACGGAGACTGCTCGTCTTCCATAGCTATTAGAGAATCCTTGTAGACCTCTGCACACACGGGAAGCAAGACGGAGACTGCTCGTCTTCCATGGCTATTAGAGAATCCTTGTAGACCTCTGCACACACGGGAAGCAAGACGGAGACTGCTCACCTTCCATAGCTATTAGAGAATCCTTGTAGACCTCTGCACACACGGGAAGCAAAACGGAGACTGCTCACCTTCCATAGCTATTAGAGAATCCTTGTAGACCTCTGCACACACGGGAAGCAAGACGGAGACTGCTCGCCTTCCATAGCTATTAGAGAATCCATGTAGACCTCTGCACACATGGGAAGCAAGACAGAGACTGCTCGCCTTCCATAGCTATTAGAGAATCCTTGTAGACCTCTGCAAACATGGAAAGCAAGAAGGAGACTGCTCGTCTTCCATAGCTATTAGAGAATCCTTGTAGACCTTTGCACACTCGGGAAGCAAAACAGAGACTGCTCGTCTTCCATAGCTATTAGAGAATCCATGTAGACCTCTGCACACATGGGAAGCAAGACAGAGACTGCTCGCCTTCCATAGCTATTAGAGAATCCTTGTAGACCTCTGCAAACATGGAAAGCAAGAAGGAGACTGCTCATCTTCCATAGCTATTAGAGAATCCTTGTAGACCTCTGCACACACGAGAAGCAAGACAGAGACTGCTCGTCTTCCATAGCTATTAGAGAATCCTTATAGACCTCTGCACACACGGGAAGCAAGACGGAGACTGCTCGTCTTCCATAGCTATTAGAGAATCCTTGTAGACCTTTGCACACAAGGGAAGCAAGACGGAGACTGCTCGCCTTCCATAGCTATTAGAGAATCCTTGTAGACCTCTGCACACACGGGAAACAAGATGGAGACTGCTCGTTTTCCATAGCTATTAGAGAATCCTTGTAGACCTCAGCACACACGGGAAGCAAGACGGAGACTGCTCGTCTTCCATAGCTATTAGAGAATCCTTGTAGACCTCTGCACACACGAGAAGCAAGACGGAGACTGCTCGTCTTCCATAGCTATTAGAGAAT
This sequence comes from Geotrypetes seraphini, assembly GCF_902459505.1. NCBI lineage: Eukaryota > Metazoa > Chordata > Amphibia > Gymnophiona > Dermophiidae > Geotrypetes > Geotrypetes seraphini. The sequence goes on from NC_047085.1 coordinate 20,429,057, forward strand.
CCATGTAGGCCTCTGCACACATGGGAAGCAAGACAGAGACTGCTCGCCTTCCATAGCTATTAGAGAATCCTTGTAGACCTCTGCAAACATGGAAAGCAAGAAGGAGACTGCTCATCTTCCATAGCTATTAGAGAATCCTTGTAGACCTTTGCACACACGAGAAGCAAGACGGAGACTGCTCGTCTTCCATAGCTATTAGAGAATCCTTATAGACCTCTGCACACACGGGAAGCAAGACGGAGACTGCTCGTCTTCCATAGCTATTAGAGAATCCTTGTAGACCTTTGCACACAAGGGAAGCAAGACGGAGACTGCTCGCCTTCCATAGCTATTAGAGAATCCTTGTAGACCTCTGCACACACGGGAAACAAGATGGAGACTGCTCGTTTTCCATAGCTATTAGAGAATCCTTGTAGACCTCTGCACACACGAGAAGCAAGACGGAGACTGTTCGTCTTCCATAGCTATTAGAGAATCCTTGTAGACCTCTGCACACATGGGAAGCAAAACGGAGACTGCTTGTCTTCCATAGCTATTAGAGAATCCTTGTAGACCTCTGCACACACGGGAAGCAAGACAGAGACTGCTCGTCTTCCATAGCTATTAGAGAATCCTTATAGACCTCTGCACACACGGGAAGCAAGACGGAGACTGCTCGTCTTCCATAGCTATTAGAGAATCCTTGTAGACCTCTGCACACATGGGAAGCAAAACGGAGACTGCTTGTCTTCCATAGCTATTAGAGAATCCTTGTAGACCTCTGCACACACGAGAAGCAAGACAGAGACTGCTCGTCTTCCATAGCTATTAGAGAATCCTTATAGACCTCTGCACACACGGGAAGCAAGACGGAGACTGCTCGTCTTCCATAGCTATTAGAGAATCCATGTAGACCTCTGCACACATGGGAAGCAAGACAGAGACTGCTCGCCTTCCATAGCTATTAGAGAATCCTTGTAGACCTCTGCACACACGAGAAGCAAGACGGAGACTGTTCGTCTTCCATAGCTATTAGAGAATCCTTGTAGACCTCTGCACACATGGGAAGCAAAACGGAGACTGCTTGTCTTCCATAGCTATTAGAGAATCCTTGTAGACCTCTGCACACACGAGAAGCAAGCAAGAGACTGCTCGTCTTCCATAGCTATTAGAGAATCCTTATAGACCTCTGCACACACGGGAAGCAAGACGGAGACTGCTCGTCTTCCATAGCTATTAGAGAATCCATGTAGACCTCTGCACACATGGGAAGCAAGACAGAGACTGCTCGTCTTCCATAGCTATTAGAGAATCCTTGTAGACCTCTGCACACACGAGAAGCAAGACGGAGACTGTTCGTCTTCCATAGCTATTAGAGAATCCTTGTAGACCTCTGCACACATGGGAAGCAAAACGGAGACTGCTTGTCTTCCATAGCTATTAGAGAATCCTTGTAGACCTCTGCACACATGAGAAGCAAGACAGAGACTGCCCGTCTTTCAGTTTTTCTTTTTGGAAACTGATTTTCTTTGCGTACAACAGGGAGTTTATTCCGAAACCTTGTTGGCTAATCTCCAATATCCACCTCTGAACACGAGTCTCTGTTTTGCTTCTCATGTGTGCAGAGGTCTACAAAGATGATCTAATAGAATTTTAGTACTCTGCTGAGTTTTCCATCAACTATAGGCTACATCACACAAGAGATATTACACTAGTAATAAGGCTCCTGAGGCAGGCCATATTGGCTGAAACACGTGCATGTCAAGCCATCACACAGATTTCAATAAAATTGCACACCAACTGTGGTTTGTTTGCCTCTGATCGAATTGTGGAGGTTTTCTCTGGTTTCCATTGTAGAAGCCCAGATCAGATGTGTTCCACGTATCAGCAAAGGTGGAAAGAAGAGGAAACGAGAACCAGCATGGTTAAAAGGTGAAGTGAAAGAGGCTATTAGAGCCAAAAACATCCTTTGAAGAATGGATAAAGGATCCAAATGAAGAAAATAAGAAGAGACACAAACACTGACAAGTTAGATGCAAAGCATTGATAAAGAAAGCTAAGAAAGAACATGAAGAGAAACTTGCCAAAGAGACAAAATCTCATAACAATTTTTTTTGGTACATCAGAAGCAGAAAACCTGTGAGGGAATCCATGAAACCGTTGGATGATCAAGGAGCAAAAGGGGCGCTCAGGGAGAATAAGGTCATAGCAGAGAGACTGAATACATTTTTTGCTTCGGTCTTTATGGAAGAAGATGTAAGAGATATACCTGAACCAGAAATGGTTTTCAAGAATGATGATACAGAGGAACTGAAAGAAATCTCGGTGAATCTGGAAGATGTACAAATCAAATTGACAAGTTAAAAAGTGATAAATCGCCTGAACTGGATGGTATATATCCCAGGGTACTAAAAGAACTCAAACATGAAATTGCTGACCTGCTGTTAGTGATCTGTAACATGTCACTAAAATCATCTGTAGTACCTGAAGATTGGAGGGTGGCCAATGTTATGCTGATTTTTAAAAAGGTTTCCAGGGGAGATCCGGTAAATTACAGACCGGTAAGCCTAACTTCAGTGCCGGGCAAAATGGTGGAAGCAATTATAAAAAATAAAATTGTGGAACACGTAGACAAACATGATTTAATGAGACAAAGTCAGCATGGGTTCAGCCAAGGGAGATCTTGCCTCATCAATTTGCTTGACTTCTTTGAAGGTGTAAATAAACATGTGGATAAAGGTGAATCGGTTGATGTAGTATATCTAGATTTTCAGAAAGCTTTTGACAACGTTCCTCATGAGAGGCTCCTGAGAAAATTAAAGAGTAATGGAATAGGTGGACAGAAAACAGAGGGTAGGGTTAAATGGTCATTTTAGTGGCGTGCCACAGGAATCTGTACTGGTACCGGTGCAGATGACACTAAAATGTTCAAAGTTGTTAAAATGCATGCAGATTGTGAAAAATTGCAGGCAGACCTTAGGAAATTAGAAGACTTGGCATCCAAGTGCCAGATGGAATTGAATGTGGACAAATGCAAAGTGGGAAGAAAACCCAAATCACAGATATCAGATGCCAGGGTCCACCTTGGGTGTTAGGGTTCAAGAAAAGGATCTGGGTGTCATTGTAGACAATACGATGAAACCTTCCGCCCAATGTGCAGTGGCAGCCAAAAAAACAAACAAGATGCTAGGAATTATTAAGAGGTATGGTTAACAAGACTAAGAATATTATAATGCCTCTGTATCGCTCCATGGTGTGACCTCACATAGAGTATTGCGTTCAATTCTGGTCTCCTTATCTCAAGAAAGATATAGTGGCACTAGAAAAGGTTGAAAGAAGAGCGACCAAGAAGGTAAAGGGGATGGAACTCCTCTCGTATGAGGAAAGACTAAAACGGTTAGGGCTCTTCAGCTTGGAAAAGAGACGGCTGAGGGGAGATAGGATTGAAGTCTACAAAATCCTGAGTGGAGTAGAATGGGTTCAAAATACATTTAAAACTAATAGGAGGAAATATTGTTTTTCACTCAGAGAATCGTTAAGCTCTGGAATGCATTGCCAGAGGTTGTGATAAGATCAGATAACACAGCTGGTTTTCAGAAAGGTTTGCACAATTTCCTAGAGAAAAAGTCCTTAGTCTGTTATTGGGACAGACATGGGGGTAAGAACATAAGAACATAAGAAGTTGCCTCCGCTGAGGCAGACCCTAGGTCCATCCTGCTCAGCGGTCCGCTCCCGCGGCGGCCCATCAGGCCCATTTCCTGAGCAATGGTCTATACCTATCTATACCCCTCAATCCCTTTTTCTTCTAGGAATCTATCCAAACCTTCTTTGAAACCATTTAATGTTTTCTTGTCTACAACAGCCTCTGGAAGCGCATTCCACGTATCCACCACCCTCTGAGTGAAAAAGAACTTCCTAGCGTTTGTTCTAAACCTGTCCCCTTTCAATTTCTCCGAGTGCCCCCTTGTACTTGTGGCGCCCCTTAATTTGAAAAATCTGCCCCTGTCTACTTTTTCTATGCCCTTCAGGATCTTGAAGGTTTCTATCATGTCTCCTCTAAGTCTTCGCTTCTCCAGGGAGAAAAGTCCCAACTGCTTCAATCTTTCGGTATATGGAAGTTTTTCCATTCCCTTTATCAGTCTAGTTGCTCTTCTTTGTACTCCCTCAAGTACCGCCATGTCTTTCTTGAGGTACGGTGACCAGTACTGGACGCAGTACTCCAGGTGCGGCCGCACCATTGCACGATATAGCGGCATGATGACTTCTTGCCCTGGATTGGTAGCATGGAATGTTGCTACTCTCTGGGTTTTTGCCAGGTACTAGTGGCCCGGATTGACCACCATAAGAATGGGTTACTGGGCTTGATGGACTATTGGCCTGACCCAGTAAGGTTATTTCATGTTCTTATGTTCCCTTTTTAGAGGACTGTCCAGGCATCCGGAAGGCTTTTCAATACCCTGCACTTTTTCCAGGTTTTGAAAAGCTTCGAGTTCCGGGTCACATCTGGATGACCTCTGCGCATGTGCGAATGCAACGTGGTGATATCATCGCTTCACACGCGTGTTACATCATCGCTTCACACCTGTGCATGTTCAGAGGCCCTCCAAACGCTGCTCCGAGCTTGAGAATTGGCTGGGGGAGGGGCTTGTGCAGAACAGGGCAGGGCTGGGTGGAACTGGGCGGGCCTGGAGGTGGGGCCAAGTGTCCGGATTTTACATTTGTAAAATCTGGTAACCCTAGGAGAGAGAGAAACAAAAGTCAATGAAACATTCGGCTAATTAACCAGTCCAGTTGTCACAGTACACAAGAAAAATAGCCAGACATGTGAAAAGGAATGACATAACATAAGGAAAGACCAAATAGATGATTTTTTTCAACTTGTTGCATATCTGAGCTAAGCAATTAAGCAACATCCGTTGAGCAGTAATAACACAGGCTACAAAGAATTATATCACTGTTTGAAAAGTGGGGCATTCACAGCAATAAAAAAAAAAACGCATCTCCAAAATAAATCTTGTGAGGATTCACATGCTAAATACTTCCACATGGCCCTGGTTGCTGGCAGACTGAGCTCTCCAGCGAGTGAGGTTAGAAAGATCCAGTGTTTAGCGTAGTTCTTCTTATCGGGGTCAGAAAGCAGCTTCTCGGGGCGGCTCAGTCTTAACAGATGGGACTGCAGATATGCGGCTTTGGATCTTCTCCAGGGCCTTTCGAAGTGTCTGCTGTCGTCTGAGAACATATTCATTTAGCTTGCACGACGGCATTTTTTTTTTTTATTCTAGGGTAAAGCAGAGTGAAATGTGTTTGTTGGGGGAGGGGAAGGCTCCTGATATACACAGACTGCTTAGCTGAACTGAGCACAACTTTTTTGAAGTCTTTACAAGAGAGTTTCTGCTTAAGAAATGCACAGACTTAAATGCACCCTCCACCCCAAGTATTTGCTTCACTGCTAATCCTGTCCTCCTCCCCTGCCCCTCACAACCACCACCACCACATACACACAGATCAGAAATACACTATCGGAACTGGGAGGGCCTGGGGTGTGGCCATGGGTCCAGATTTTCCCAAAGGTTAGAGCTGCTGAAAATATCTAATTAGGGCCTGATTCTATAAACGGCGTCAATGGGGGTTGTTGTCAATCAACCGTTAGGTGTGGTTTATAGAATCCCGCCTAGCAGTGGGTAGGCATACTTAGACGTCAGGTGCCGGTAGGCCTAATTTATCAGCGCCTTTCTCGAAAATCTAACCATATCTATTTTCCGCCCCTAGCCATGCCTACTTTTCAGATAGGCATCATGAGGCATCGGAAGGCGCCTCCACTTATGTGGCGCCATGTGGAATTCCACGCCTAACTTTTAATTTTAAAAACATAACGATAACCTTTACTGGATCAGGGCAATGGTCCATCCAGCCCAGTGTCCCGTCTTCACGGAGGCCAATCCAAGTCACAAGTACCTGGTCAAAACCCCAACCAGTAGCAGCATTTCATACAGAATCCCAAGCAGAAGCAAGAATCCGGAATTCCGAAGAGTAGCAATATTCCATACCACCGATCCAGGACAAGTGGTGGTTTTTCTCATGTCTGACTCAATAGCAGTTTATGGACTTTTCCTCCAGGAACTTGTCCAAACCTTTCTTAAAATCAGCTACGCTATCCGCTTGTACCACAGCCTCTGGTTTGGTAAAATTATGCTAGGATCCTCTTGTTATCTTGATTTTAGAAAACTATTGAAAACCCAGCTGTTTGAAAAATTTGTATCCTAACTGGTTGTTGCGTTTAATAATTCCATGCTTCCGTCATGCAATTTATCTTCTTTTAAATTGTATTTTTACTGTATGGTCGGTTCTTATTTGTTGTAATCCACTTAGAACCATTCTTTTAAATTGCATTTTTCTTTTACATCATATCTTCTACTGTAGGACCAATTCTTATTTATTGTACAGTATTTTGTTTTGAATTGTTTTTTCCTTTTAAGTTGTACTCTCTACTGTATGACTTGTGCTTATTTGTTGTAAACCGCCTAGAACCATTTTTGGTTAGGCGGTATATAAAAATACAATTATTATTATTATTAATTCCAGAGCTTAACTATTCTTTGAGTGCAAAAATATTTCCTCCTATTGGTTTTAAAAGTATTTCCCTGTAACTTCATCGCGTGTCCCCTAGTCTTTGTAATTTTTGATGGAGCGAAAAATCGATCCACTTGTACCCGTTCTACTCCACTCAGGATTTTGTAGACTTCAATCGTATCTCCCCCTCTGCCGCCTCTTTTCCAAACTGAAGAGGCCTAACCTCTCTAGTCTTTCCTCACACGAGAGGAGTTCGGTTAACTTCAATGGCGCAACTAACACACCATTAAAAGCTAATTGAATGAATTTAGGGTAGTTGTGGCCTCAATTACGGCGCCTGGTGACTCCTAAGGCACGGTTTATAGAAGCAGGCTCTTAGGCCCGGATTCTCTAACCGGTGCCATTGTCAGTGGCCGCTGATCACGTGTCAATAATCACATACCATTTAGAGAATTGTGCCTACGCCAAAGTTAGGCACCTGAAATGTAGGCAAAAGTTTGCCAGGCCTACATTTTTGGTGCCTACCTTTGATTGGAATCGCGCTTTCTTAGACGCTTTACGGTGCCTAATGCCACTTGCAGCGTTAGCTATACATAGAGTGGATTTAGGTGCCATGAAACACCTATGGAGGTGAGTTTCTAGTGCTGGTTTTTTAGGTGTCAGTCAGTGGCATAGTTAGGGTGAGCAGTGCCCAGGGCTGTGGCACTCCCCCCCCCTCCCCAGCCTGCACCCACTTCTCTTTCCCCGTACCTTTTTAATTTCTCCGACATGAGCAGCGCGCCCACGTCCGTGTCAGCTCGCCCTTTGACATCACTTCCTAGGCATGGGTCCCGGAAGTGACATCAGAGAGAGCGCCGACGCTGACGCAGGCAGCGACCTCACGCCGAGGAACTAAAAAAAGGTATGGGGGAAGTCAAAGGGGTGTGCATGCGTGGCAAGGAGATGAGAGGGGGAAGTGGAGTGGAGGAGGGATGCTGTGTCCTTCGGAAGACACCCTCCCCCCCGCCTCCCCTTACTATGCCACTGGCGCCTTGAAAGTCAGTTTAAAACATTGTGTAAGCGGCATTTTTCACTGAGCTTGGGCACCTACCGGCACTTATAAAATGGCGCGGTTTAGAAAACGGTCCTAGGGCCTATCTCAAAACTCATTATTTTGGAGACTTTCCTGGTGTGGCGTTAGCACCAGGCTGGTTAAATGTCGATATTGAGCATTTAAGAAAAGGGAAAGGGGGATGGAATTTCATACACGGTGTTCCCCTGCGAATCCGCGATTTGCGAATCGGGTACTCGCTCATTCACACTCTGCTCCAACAGCGTCTTCCTGTAGTAAAGTCGGGCTACGCCAATCAGGAGCTGCGTGTCAAAGCAGTTTTTTGAAATTCGTGGGGGTTCCTAGAACGGAACCCCTACGAATTTCAGGGGAGTACTGTAGTTTATGGTTTTGATTTATAGTCCACCTGGGCGTGGTCTTCCGAAGGGTGTGGCACCCCTCTACCCTCCCACTCCTTTCCTTGCCACATGCCCCTTGCCTTCCCCGACGCGAGGTTGCTGCCCACGTTGGCATCGGCGCTCTGACATCACTTCTGGGACCCACGCCTAGGGCGAGCTGAGTTACATGCAAATCTGACTTAAGAGCAGCTTTAAAAAACGTAACTCGTTCTTAACCTGGGGACTGACTGTACACCCTTTGTGGACTGTTTTTGAGATTATCGCTTTTAAGTTAGGCTCATTCCGATTATTCCGAAAGCATCTGAAAACCTGGCTTTTCTCCAAAACGTAAAGCTATCTATTTAAAATGTAAAGCTAGCTATCCTCTTCATAACCTCTAATTTCTTATTATGTCCTTCCCTCATTTACTGAATTATCTGTAAACCGTGCCAAACTTTATCTTTATGGAGAGGATGCGGTATACAAACTTAAGGTTTAGTTTAGTTTCTCTTCCTCTCTCTTTTCTCTCTCTCTTCCTCTCTTTTTTCTCTCTCTCTATTCCTCTCTCTCTTTTTTCTCTCTCGTCCTCTCTTTTTTTTTCATTCTCTTCCTCTCTCTCTCTCTCTCCTATTTTTTTCTCTCTGTCTCTCTTCCTCTCTCTCTTTTTTTTCTCTCTCTCTTTTTTCTCTTTCTTCCTCTCTTTTTTCTCTCTCTCCCTTTCTTTTTTTTCTCTCTCTCCCTTTCTCATTAAAAGGCATCATGTATGCAGGTAAATTAGGGAAATCCCTTTTCTTAAAATTCACTGAGCTTTGGAATAACCTCCCTGCCCCGCTGCAGAACCTAGGCTCATTCCAATTATTCCGAAAGCATCTGAAAACCTGGCTTTTCTCCAAAACGTAAAGCTATCTAATTAAAATGTAAAGCTTGCTATCCTCTTCATAACCTCTAATTTCTTATTATCTCCTTCCCTAATTTATTTGAATTACCTGTAAACCGTGTCGAGCTCTATCTTTATGGAGATGATGCGGTATACAAACTTAAGGTTTAGTTTAGTTTAGTTTAAGTTATTCAGACACTTATTAAACTGCAAACTGGTACATCTGATCTTTGCGTTATTTTGCTGCTTCATTTCCTTTGTGGAAACCTTGTGGTGCCTTTTGGATTTTGTTGCATCGTCTTATGGTTTATAATGCAACAGGAAACCAAGATCTTTGATTTCAAAGGTCTTACGTTCCACGGAGAACCTACGTTACAGGTAAGTAACTACACTTTTCAAAGGTCTTACGTTCCTGGGTTGCCTTAAAATTGCCTTTCAGTATTCTCACCATAAAATCATTGGCTCAGTGTTTTGGTTTTCTGAAATGTTGTCCTACAGAGATCCTACTAAAGGGATTTGCCTTTGCTATTGGGTATGTGAATATGACATCACTACATTCTTTTAACTCCCTACAAAAAGCCGCGGCCATGTTTCCTGTTTAAATATAGAGTCGTGGGAAACACTGAACCGGCAAAACGGAGGTGATTTCTACTAACATTTTAAAATAAAGGGATATAAAGAAAAATAGTTGTGCTAAACAATAGTAACTTAGAATGTAATATAATTTAAAATCTATTTTGTACTCTATAGTGGAATTATCTTGAAACAGCCTTTGGCGAAACACAGTTCGTATGTCGGACAACATCCCCCTAAATATGTCACAAATGACTATCTGAAGTACTTAAAGTGAAAGGGAGGGATGTTATTGAATGAGAGTACCCAAGAAAGAGACTTGGGGGTAATGGTGGACATGACAATGAAGCCGACGGCACAGTGCGCAGCGGCCGCTAAGAAGGCAAACAGAATGCTAGGCATAATCAAGAAGGATATTACAACCAGAACAAAAGAAGTTATCCTGTCATTGTATCGGGCGATGGTGCGTCCGCATCTGGAGTACTGCGTCCAGTATTGGTCGCCTTACCTTAAGAAGGACATGGCGTTACTCGAGAGGGTTCAGAGGAGAGCGACGCGTCTGATAAAAGGTATGGAAAACCTTTCATACGCTGAGAGATTGGAGAAACTGGGTCTCTTTTCCCTGGAGAAGAGGAGACTTAGAGGGGATACGATAGAGACTTACAAGATCATGAAGGGCATAGAGAGAGTAGAGAGGGACAGATTCTTCAAACTTTCGAAAAATAAAAGAACAAGAGGGCATCGGAAAAGTTGAAAGGGGACAGATTCAAAATGAATGCTAGAAAGTTCTTCTTTATCCAACGTGTGGTGGACACCTGGAATGCGCTTCCAGAGGGCGTAATAGGGCAGAGTACGGTACTGGGGTTCAAGAAAGGACTGGACAATTTCCTGCTGGAAAAGGGGATAGAGGGGTATAGATAGAGGATTACTGCGCAGGTCCTGGACCTGTTGGGCCGCTGCGTGAGCGGGCTGCTGGGCACGATGGACCTCAAGTCTGACCCAGCGGAGGCACTGCTTATGTTCTTATGTTCTTATATTCTAAACATTTTTGACTATTTTGAGACCGATGACGATCCTGGTGCTATTGGTCCGTGTGTTAAAACATTACACGCCCAGCAGCACCGCCGAGGTCTGTTAGTAGTTATCATAAGATGTTTGTTTGTGAAGACTAAAACTGCTATTATCTTAAGCAGGGCTGCCCAAGTCCGGTCCTCGAGATCTACTGGCAGGCCAGGTTTTCAGGATATCCACAGTGAATATGCATGAGAGAGAGATTTGCATACCAAGAAGGTAGTGCAGGCAAATCTCTCTCATGCATATTCATTTTGGATATCCTGAAAACCTGGCCTGCCAGTAGATCTCGAGGACCGGACTTGGGCAGCCCTGATCTTAAGAAAGCTATTGGATAAAACTGTCGCCTAGAATACATGTGTCCTACAGAGATGACATCCTGGTTGGCTGTGCAATGTTAGTCCAATAAAAAGGTTATTTTTTTTTATATATATATTACCTTTAAAAGTGGACTAAGATGGCTGCCACACAAGTTTATACCTGGATACTCGGCACTAGGCTGGACTCGGATACCAGCACTGACTAGCCAGGTGTAAAACAGCAGCCTGAAATTGTCCATGTCCTGCAAATATATTGCGCTGATATCCTCCAGATCAGCTGTTCTAACTTCTCTGGACAGTATTTTGCCATACTAACTTAGCCAGATAACCGCTGTTTCCACCTCGACTGTGCCCCCAGACCACACCGACAATAGTGCCGGGGTGGTCATTGGAGATTTTCAGCAGTATTACCCAGATATTGGGTAATCCTCAACAAGACGTTGATGTCAATTGATGTCATTTGACCATATTCTATGATGGCAATTGACGGGCATTCTATAACCTGTGTGTGCTACTCTTCGGCATGCTCCTGCCCCTCCCCTGCCCCTCTCAGATCAATGCCCCTCTTGCAGTTGTGTGCTACAGATTTTGTTCGCATTGTTTATAGACTAAAGGTGGTTACATGCATAACTGCTATTTGGAACCAATCAGCATCAATTAGCAGACTGAGCAAAATTGGGATTACTGGTACAGTGTTCAATTGGTTTCAATCTTTTTTGGACGGTTGTTATTTTTGTGTGAGGATGGGCTGGGGAGGGCTTCAATGGCTGGGATGGTTTAGATGGGCTGAAGTGAGCAATGCTGATTTCTTATATATTTTATTTAAGTGTTTTGAAGTTTATTAAGTAATTGCTGTTTTAATGTACTTGTTTTCTAAAAATTATGTATGTTTGTTGGGATCCGCTAGAAATGTTGATAGAGCGGAATATAAATTTTTCAAATAAATAAAGGCCAATTAACAACCAATTACACAATTAAATGATGCATGTAACTGCCCTTTTACTAAAGCCTGCATATGCGAATTTGCAGTCTAAGGGGGAAATTCTATATACGGTATCAAACAGGCGCTACTTCAGCGCCAAATATTTGGCGTGAAAAAAGCATTCTAATAGCTGCATGGTGCCAAAACAGGGCAAACAGGGCAAATCCATGCAAAAACACGTTTTTGGGCCCATTTATAGAACAGCGCTTAAGTGTTTCCGTGTGGATCTGTGATGGGATCGTGATATGGGAGGGACATTCACTTGAAATGCACGCAATGTAATAGAATTGGGGGGATGTGCATCCAACTTGTTCACTGGGATTTACATCTGTCTTCAGTTGACGAAATTCCTTCTGGCCAAAGTTGAGCGTGAATCTCAGCGCAACATGCTGTCCTAGAAAGGGCGCTAATCCTGGAATACCATTCAGTGCTGGATTCTTTGGCACAGACAGTGGTATAGTGAGGGAAATTTGCACCTGAGGCAAAGGCGCCCGGCATTGTTACACCATGTACCCCCTGACATCACCATGTTCTGTGCCTCCCCTCCTCCCAATGCACCCTTCCCTGTACTTTACATACTCCCATGCACCCTTCCCTGCATCCCTCTCCCATCCCTCTTCAAATCTTCACTGCCAGTGAGCATCATAAAAACATAAGAATTGCCGCTGCTGGGTCAGACCAGTGGTCCATCGTGACCAGCGGTCCGCTCGCGCTCACATGGCTTCATCTTACTTGCTACTTGCCCCAGCTTCATCCTTCCCTCTGACATCACTTCCTGGTCCCTGCGAACAGGAAATGATATCAGAGGGAGAGATGAGGCCAGTGTGAGCAGCAGGTAAGAGATGCTGCTCACTACTGGCAGAGATTTGAAGAGGTACAGGTGGAAGAAGAGAGATGCCGGAGGCAGCGCCCCCTCCAAGACGGCTCCTGGGATACACCGGCCCCACCCCCACCCCTTACCACACCAACAGGCACAAAATTTTGAGTGCCATTTATAGAATTTCCCACTAAGTGTTCACTTGCACATGTCTTTATAAACATGTATGAGTTATAAGAATATGCTACAAGTTTGGAAGAACATGCAATGATTGGGTGAAGAGGTTTTTGGAGGTTAGTCCTCCTTTTTTCCTCTACAAGTCTCTGAGCATAAACCTTCCAAATTTGAAGAATAATGTAAAATTGTAATAAGAGGTTTGACGTTCTGGGAAGAGTTATATTTTGTGGATTATTGGTTGAGATTCAATCTTCCTTTTTTTGAAGATTCTTTTTGCAATTCCGCACCGCTTTTATTTTGACTGAAAAATCGATGGCTGACCCCAGTGAGAAGTACAAGGAGGCAGGAGCTGCTCCTATCCGCATAACTGCTGCTGAATACACCCATGGAAGATAAAAAGAAATGTTCTTTTTAGAAGAAAGGGTCACTGCTATGATGACTGTCTTAGAAAGTGCCAAAGGGGTTTAAGCAAGGGGACAGAACGCCCGTCGGCCACAAACGATCGTCGTTCTTTTGGACAGGCGCCCGGGATGAGCTGGGATCACTCTTGGATTTTTCCGGAGACAGGACTGCAACCACTTTATTTGTTTTGGTTTTCTTGTCCCAAGTAGCTCATATGAAAAACATCAAGCACTCTTTTAAACAAACACAGCATCTACTGAAAACACAGGGGATTTCGGTTTAAACAACCCCGCCACGCCCATTTCTCTAACCGCAAACATCCCACACCTAATAAACTCTCTGAAAGCCATGAAAACATCCAACCCCTGTTATTGTAACACGTGTCTCCAAGTAGAATTCCATAATTCTGGCCTTAAACTAACCAGGAGCTTGATATTGGAAAAGCAATAAAGATATATTTAAAAAAAAAAATGATGTAAGTGATTTAATGGGAATCAATAAAGGAATATCATCTACATCAGTGGTCTCAAACTCAAACCTTTTGCAGGGCCGCATTTTGGATTTATAGGTACTTGGAGGGCCTCAGAAAAAAATAGTTAATGTCTTATTAAAGAAATGACAATTTTGCATGAGGTAAATCTTTCCTTTTTGCTAAGTCTTAATAATAATATTGTAATTTATAGCTAAAGAGACATATGATCAAGAAACGGTTTTATTCTACTTTTGTGACTATGATAAACATACCGATGGCCTCAAAATAGGACCTGGTGGGCTGCGAGTTTGAGCCCACTGAGTTAAGGGGAATAGTTAATCTGCTGGCTGGGTTGGAGGGCAGAGGGGAGAACAGGACAATCAAGCCATTGTGACATCACTGACGAGGCTGGCTCTTATTGGTGGAATGAGGCATTATGACATCACAATCTCAGCTTTGCTTTCCAAAGACAAACAGGATGCCATGGTTACAGTTAAGCCAGTGGTCTCAAACTCAAACCCTTTGCAGGGCCACATTTTGGATTTGTAGGTACTTGGAGGGCCTCAGAAAAAAATAGTTAATGTCTCATTAAAGAAATGACAATTTTGCATGAGGTAAAACTCTTTATAGTTTATAAATCTTTCCTTTTAGCTAATTCTTAATAATAATATTGTAATTTATAGCTAAAGAGACATGATCAAGAATCTGTTTTATTTAATTTTGTGATTATGATAAACATACCGAGGGCCTCAAAATAGCACCTGGTGGGCCGCATGTGGCCCCTGGGCCACGAGTTTGAGACCACTGATCTACATCGATGTAGAATGGAACTTTCAAACTTTGTAACAGATTTTCCCGAGAAACAAGATAGACATTGAACAATGTGGGTGACAATTTTTTCAGTCATAGCACCCCAGCTTTGGAACAATTTACCAATCTATTTACGTGGAGAAACTTCATTAGAAAAAATTTAAAGTACATTAAAATGCTACTTGTACAAAGATGCATTTGAGTCATAGATAGGATAATTCTTCTATCATTAATCCCAGGCTCAAATACCTAATTTTAACTAGACCTTATTTATAGGTCACAACCTCTCCTATCCTCTTTTTAGGCTTAGCTATATTTTCCTAAAAAAAATTCTTCATTACCCTCCTGATGTTGTTTCTCCCTTAAATGTATTTTTACTTTCCTTAAAGATTGTAGTTCAACCCTCTTCCCTTTTGTATCGCTAATTATTTATGTACATACATTGTATGTTTAATTGTACAAATTGATTTATTTTGTCTCCCAATTTTAAATTGTAATACACATTGAAATATTTGATATTGTGTGTAGAACAAACTTTTAATAAACTTGAAACTTGAAAACTTGAAACAATGGGGAACCCTGTGGAACTCCACAAGGGTTGTTCCAGGAAGAAGAATATGTACCCTCACTAGGTACTTGATAAGATCTTTTTTCAAGAACCCCTGAAACTAGTTCCAGACATTTCCCACGATCCCTATTGTATCTAGACAACCTACTAAGATTTCATGATCCACCAGATCAAAAGGACTGTTCAAATCTAGCTGGAGGATTAGCGCACTGCTTCCTGCGCTACACAGACGTTGAAGGTTGTCAGTCATTGAAACAATAACGGTTTCTGTAATAAATCCTAAACGAAATCCTGATTGGTGGTCATGAAGAATGTTATATTTTTCTAGATGTTTCACCAAATCTGTATTAACCATCCCTTCCATTACACTTCTCCCGTGTCATTCGCGGGGGATACGGGCAGAGTCGGACTGCGAATGCCAAAAAACCGTGATTATCTGGCTCTGACCCACCCCCACCTCCCTGCCGCCTTCCCGGCCTTACCTGATGGTCTAGAGGGTTTTCGGGGCAGGAGCGATCTTCCTACGCTCCTGCCCCGTGCAGATCGCCATCAGGAAATGGCTGTAGGGAGTTCCCGACGTAGTCTCGAGAGACAACGAAACTCCCAGCAGCCATTTCCTCATGGCGATCTGCACGGGGCAGGAGCGTAGGAAGATTGCTCCTGCCCCAAAAACCCTCTACACCACCAGGTAAGGCCAGGAAGGCGGCAGGGAAGAAAAAAGACTGGTTTTTTTTTTATTTTCCCCCTCCCCAGAAAAAAATTGCGATTATATGAAACCGCGAGTGCAGGAACCGTGAATGGGGAGGGGGAAGTGTAGTTTAACAAACAAAGGGATGTTTGCAATAGGTCTATAGTTTAGTTCACTAGTAACAGGGTTTTTTTTAGAGTTCCTTTTAAAAAGGTGCGTTAGGGCCTTAACGGGCGGAATAGCGTGCGCTAGATTGCCGCATGCGCTAGACCTTAACGCCAGCATTGAGCTGGCGTTATTCCAGAAGCGTACCGCGCGGTAATTTTGTACGTGCGCTAAAAATGTCAGCGCACCTTAGTAAAAGGAGCCCCTAATATCTTTTATGATAGATGTAACTAGGATCTGTCCTATCTGATCTGGGAACAACCCCTTTTCCAATAAAGAAGTGATCCATTCGAAAACCTTAAATATTCTATAAGACTGTAATAAATACTATGATTTAATATATTAATAATTGGGAGGAGGGGGAAAATGGATGTTTTCTTTAATAATGTGTGTAATATGGTGTATTTTATGCAATCTGTTAAGGTAATATTAATTGTAATACACTGTCAAAGTTTGAAAATTAATAAAGAATTAAAACAAAATAAATATTCGGAGGGCAATTGTCTCAAAGACAATTGGATTTTCTGTATTTTGCAAACAGCTTACAGAATTGTTGCCAGTCTGGTGTCTTAAATTGTTGCCAAATCATATCTGACCTTAGTCTTCTCTTGATTGAGGTAAAATGTTGTCCACATCAGTGGTTCCCAACCCTGTCCTGGAGGACCACCAGGCCAATCGGGTGTTCAGGCTAGCCCTAATGAATATGCATGGAGCAGATTTGCCTGCATGTCATTTCTATTATATGCAAATCTCTCTCATGCATATTCATTAGGGCTAGCCTGAAAACCCGAATGGCTTGGTGGTCCCCCAGGACAGGGTTGGGAACCACTGGTCTACATCAATAAAAATAAATTTCAAAATTAGAGTTAATGATGTCATTAACAAGCTTTAAAAAGCTCATAATGACAAAAAAAGGTTAATTGGGTGATCCGCTCCGGGTGCTGTCCTGGTGGGGTCGCCAGCACCCATCCTCCTCTTCACCCCTCTGCTTTATCCCGACCCCCTCCCCCAGGGCAAGCAGCATCATAAACTTGCTGCCCGCATTGGTGTTGGCTCTCTCTGATGTCACTTCCAGGTCCTGCACCTAGGAAGTGATGTCAGAGGGAGAGACGCGGGCAGCAAGTTTGTGATGCTGCTTACGCTGGGAAAATTAGATAGGTATGGAGTTAGGGAAGGGGGTGGGAACTCGCACGTGGCAGGGGGAATCAAGAGCATAAGAATTGCCACTGCTGGGTCAGACCATGGTCCATCGTGCCCAGCAGTCCACTCATGTGGTGGCCCCCAGGTCAAAGACCAGTGCTCTAAATGAGTCCAGCCTCACCTGCGTACGTTCCAGTGTAGCGGGGGAGGGGGGGGGGAGGGTGGCATTCACGACAAAGACAACAATTACATGAATTAACGGTTCATAGTCAGTCGCACGAGAGATACCAGCGCGTTGACAATGGAGGGCAGACAATTCAGCGCAAGACACCAGTGCGCTACGTGAAAACTTAGTTTTAAAGAGCTCCGAAGCGGGGTGTAAGTGGGGACCCCCCCCCCACACACACACACACTTTACTGCATAGTGTTTGCGCTGCTGTTGGGGGGGATTGGGGGGGTTGGAACCTCCAATATAGAGAAAACGGAACTTTTTCCGATTTTTTTTCTCTATAATGTGGGGGATTGCACCCTCAACCCCCCCTCAACGGCAGCGCGAACAGTATGCAGTAAAGTAGGGGGGTTCCCCCCCACACCCCCCTCGTCGGAGCTCTTTAAAACTAAGTTTTCCTGGGGCGCGCTTGTGTCTTGCGCCGAATTATCAGCGCTCAATTGTTGGCACGCTGGTGTCTGGCGCGCGATTGTCCCGTCACCGAATTAATAGATAAAATGAGATGTCTTTTATCACCAACTTATCCCTAGAATGTCCCTCTCAAAAAGTTAAAAGCAACGATCTAAAATGCTTCAGATTTTTACATGGACCTAAATAACCCAGATGAGCAACAAAACTCCTTTGCAAAAAAGATGAGTCTTGAGTAATCGTCTAAATTGTTCAACATTCTTACACAGACGGTGACTGGCTAAGTCTGAGCTGGCGAACTTTGACCCCGATATTCAATGCCAGTGGCCACATACGGCCCCCGACATGGAATAACCAGGAGATTCAGCAGGAGATAGCTGGCTATTTCCTGCTGAATATCGCCAGAGATCTGGCTTAGAGGTACTTAGGGCTACAACTTGATTACTGTAACATCGCCTATTTAGCAATTTCCCAAAAGAATATGCGACATTTACAATTAATGCAAAATGCAGCGGTCAGACTAATCTTCGGACTAAAGAAATTTGATCACGTGACACCTTATTACCGGCAGTTGCATTGGCTGCCGATGGAGGCACGCGTAAAGTTTAAGTTCGCTTGCCTTGGCTTCAAAGTACTATACGGACTAGCTCCTAAATACCTAAATGACCTTTTCTCATTCTCGGCCAACAGACACAAGAGAAGCTCACACTCGAATTTCGTTTCCCCCCTAGTTAGAGGATGTAAACTGAAAAAACACCATGAACACCTTCTCTCACATCAGGCAGCATTATGGGGTAAAGATCTAGAACAATTACTTTCGCCCACTACTTATGAGGAATTCAGGAAGCGCCTAAAAACATACCTGTTCCTGAAATATCTAGACAGCTGACCCGTACTTCTCTTTCTCCTCAATACGGTTCTCTTCAATACGGTTCTCCTCAATACGGTTCTCTTCAATACGGTTCTCCTCAATACGGTTCTCCTCAATACGGTTCACTTTCTTGCAGCCTCTTTAAGTTCAGGCAACTTGTAACGTCTTTTAATCTTTTGTAAACCGCATAGAACTTCACGGTACTGCGGTATATAAACTGTTATTATTATTATTGTTATTATTACATTCATGAACCTGCCCAATCGGGACCGATCTGAGCAGGTCTCCTCAATACGGTTCTCTTCAATACGGTTCTCCTCAATACGGTTCTCCTCAATACGGTTCTCTTCAATACGGTTCTCCTCAATACGGTTCTCCTCAATACGGTTCTCTTCAATACGGTTCTCTTCAATACGGTTCTCCTCAATACGGTTCTCCTCAGTACGGTTCTCCTCAATACGGTTCTCTTCAATACGGTTCTCCTCAATACGGTTCTCCTCAATACGGTTCTCTTCAATACGGTTCTCCTCAATACGGTTCTCCTCAATACGGTTCTCCTCAATACGGTTCTCTTCAATACGGTTCTCCTCAATACGGTTCTCCTCAATACGGTTCTCTTCAATACGGTTCTCCTCAATACGGTTCTCCTCAATACGGTTCTCCTCAATACGGTTCTCTTCAATACGGTTCTCTTCAATATGGTTCTCCTCAATACGGTTCTCCTCAATACGGTTCACTTTCTTGCAGCCTCTTTAAGTTCAGACAACTTGTAACGTCTTTTAATCTTTTGTAAACCGCATAGAACTTCACGGTACTGCAGTATAAAAACTGTTATTATTATTATTGTTATTATTACATTCACGAACCTGTTCAATCGGGACCGATCTGGGCAGGTCTGATGGATTCTCCAAACTACAATATACAGATGGGGGTGATCGGAGGAACGCCCCCATATGCCTGCCCGGATCGCTCTATAGCGATCCCAGTGCATGCACTGGACCTCCGGGCCTGTCAGAGATTTTTTTTTTAACTTTTTGGAGTCTGTGGTTTTAACCCGCTTAAGTCCGCGGGTTAAACTACAGGCTTGCACTGCGGGGAAGGGTGGGAGAGTCGGGACTGCAGGAGGCGTTTGGGGCAGCAGGAGATCGGGGCTGGCAGGGCAGAGAGCAGGGCGGCAGAAGGCAGGGCAGTCGGAAAGGGCTTGAGTGACTAGTCTTCAGCACTCGCTGGTTTGTGTTCGGCCAGCCCAGTTGGTGTTGCAGGGTTTTGGTTAGTGAATCGCGTCCTTGCCTACTTTGCATGCCGTTGCCCTCATTTGCATGCGCGGATCGGAGGATGGTCGGCAGAGAGGTAAGTGAATCGGGCCGGAGAGAAACCAGGGTGCAAAGGGGTCGCAAACCAATCGGTACACGATCGGTTTGCTCTGTGAATCTAGCCCTTAGTCAGCCAAGAGCTGTTCACAGTCGGCAAAATACCGCCGAATATCGGGGAGACAAACTCATGGTTTTGAAGGCTTATCTTGAGAAGAAAAACGTTATTGGGGAAAATTCTATAAATAGCCCCAAAATTAGGCACTGGGAAGATCTGGGCTAAGGTAATATTCTGCATGCATCTTTTACAGAATGTTAGCTTAGCAGCAGATCTCATTCCTAACTTTGGACGCCTCACTTAAGTTGCTAAAACCTAGTATTGCACAAGTAATGGCAGCTGGGCAAGTAATGACCCCATTCTATAACACTGCCCCTAACGTCTATCAAAGCTTCTTGATCCGCCCAGGTCCCTCCTATGGTCACGCCCCTTTTGAGTTGTGTGTTATAAATGTTAACAAAAACAAAAACTGTGGATACAGATGTTCTGGAGATAATTTATTAAACACTGACATATAAAACCATGAAAATTCAATTAAAAAAGTACAATGATAAAAAATACTGTGATAAAAATCCAACCGGACCCTACACGGTCCGTGTTTCGGCGAACACGCCTTCCTCAGGGGTCCAATGGTTTGCAAACTCACATATAAAGAATTGGACTGAAAACAGTCTATTGTCTTTAAACCTGTGAGCAAAGAACACCGCAGACAAGCTGAAGCAGCAAAAAAAATGCCCATCTGCAGTAACCATTATCTCTCTCCTTATTGGCTAAGGCTCTTAACATTTGCATCTCCTCTTCCTATAGGCTAAGGCTCTTTACACCTACATTGTGAGGTCATAGGGCTTTATGGTTATAGAAACATTGTGGTTTGCAACCTCACATATAAAGAATTGGACTGAAAACAGTCATTTTTTTTGCTACTTCAGCTTGTCTGCAGTGTTCTTTGCTCACATGTTTAAAGACAATAGACCAGTGGTCTCAAACTCAAACCCTTTGCAGGGCCACATTTTGGATTTGTAAGTACTTGGAGGGCCGCAGAAAGAATAGTTAATTTCTTCTTATTAAAGAAATGACAATTATGCATGAGATAAAATTCTTTATAATTTATAAATCTTTCCTTTTGGCTAAGTCTTAATAATAATATTGCAATTTATAGGTAAAGAGACATGATCAAAACGGTTTTATTTTACTTTTGTGATTATGATAAATATACCGAGGGCCTCAAAACAGGACCTGGCGGGCCGCATGTGGCCTCCGGGCCGCGAGTTTGAGACCACTGTAATAGACTGTTTTCAGTCCAATTCTTTAGCACCGGTCATGGTGGTAACTGCTCTAATGCTCATAGAATTTCTATGAGCGTCAGAGCTGTTATTACCACGACCGGTGCTAAAAACCACACTGGTTTTGTTAAAAAAAAAAAGGGGGAGGGGGAGAGTGTAAAATAGAAATATGTGGTCAAAAGTTAAACTGAACCACCAAGGAGCAGAACCCTGCATACAATGCAACACCACAGAACAGAAACAGTGACGGATGTCCCCCTAATATTGTGCAAAATATAAAGATAGCAGATGTAAATTTGAAAAGAACAGAGAAATAGCGATCATCTAAACCCCCCTTTTATGAAGCTGCATTAGAGTTTTTTTTATTGCCGGCCTTGGCAGTAAAAACTCCGGCACTCATAGAATTCCTTTGAGCATCAGAGCTAATATTGTCGTGGCTTCATAAAAGGGGACCAAAAGGGGGAAAAAATGGAAAATAAGATAATAGCATTTTATTGGACTAATACATTTTTCAAATTAGCTTTCAGAAGCCAAAACCTCTTTTCTCGGGTCAGTAACGTTTACTGCTGTTACGGTATCCTGACCTGACCTGAGGAAGGAGATTTTGGTCTCTAAATCAGTCAAAAATGCATTACAATTAGTACAATAAAAAGATCACCTTATTTCATTTTCTATTTATAACTATTTATGCCTTTCCCCCTTCCTGAGGCTTGGGATGGGTAGAGGGTTTTCACTGATTCATTATTGTACCAATATTTGCTTTGTATGTTTTTTTACATGGATTAGTAATTTTGTTGACTGATGTTTGCTGTTGGACATTTGCTCAATAAAAAAAATGATTTAAACATAAATATTTATCAACACAGCTACAATACTACTTTATCCTAAAGCAGAAATAGAAATAGAAATTTTTTTTTCTACCATTGTCTTCTCTGGTTTCTGCTTTCCTCTTCTTTTCACTCTCTTCCTTAAATCTACTGTCTGCCCTCTCTCTGCTCCTTGTATATGCCATCTTTTCTCCTTCTATGCACCTTCCAGAAACTGTCTGCCTCCCCCTGCCACCTCTCCCTCCACCCCCATTGGTCTGGCATCCATCTTCTTCTCTTCCCTCCTCTCTCCAATGGTCTGGCATCTCTCTCCTCTCCTTCCCTTCCTTCTCCCACACCCCCATGGTCTGGCATTTCACTCTCTCCTTTCCTTCAATCGTTTTCCTTCTCAGTTTATTTTCTGCATCTGTCTAGATTAAATTCTTACTATCCAGTCATCAATTTCCCTTTTCACTGTATCTACCTATAGCTTGCCACCTCTTTCCCTCACCCCTCCAGTATTTCACTTCTATCTTCTTCCCCCATCCAGCATGTGTCCTTTTTTATATATCCCCTCCTTCCATCATGTTCCCTCTTTCTCTACCCTTTCCATACAGCATCTGCCCCCTCTCTCCACGTCCATTGTCTGCTCCCCTCTTTCTCTCCTCTCCACTTCCATCCAGCATCTGCTCCCTTCTCTCTCCCATCCACACTTCCATCCAGCATTGTTTCTCTCTCCACTAACATCCAATGTCTGCCCTTTCTCTCTCTCCACCCATCCTCTTCCATCAGCATCCGCCCCTTCTCTCTCCCTTAACCTCACTTCCATCAGCATTTGCCCCCTTTTTTTCCCTCCAACCCAATTCCATTCAGTATTCTTCCCCCTTCTGTCTCTCTATCCTTCTCCCTGCACACCAATTCCATCAGCATCTGCCTCCTTTCTTTCCCTGCACCCCAATGCCATCGAGTATCTTGCCCCCTCATCTCCCCACTGCTGCTGTATGCTTTCCTAAACCAGCAGCAGCGGCTGTAAACTTAAATGCACTCATCGATTGCCAGACCTTGTTGCACCTCCCCATGCTGCCCGCTCTGCTCCGGAACAAGGAAGTGATGTCGGAGGGGATGAATCAGCAGCCACGGGGAGATGCAGGAAACTCCCGTGATGACTGAACTTAAAGTTTACTGCCGCTGCTGTTGGTTCAGGAAAGCAGCAGTGGCAGAGTAGGGTGGGAGGTTGCAGACTCGGTATGCCAGCTGTGCATCCACTTAGAGCGTGCACCCAGGGCAGACCGCCTCTCCCGCCCCAAACTTGGTACGCCACTGCTTTTCAATTATATGAAATGGAATGAAATGTGTCAGGAAACGTGTGGAATAACTTGTAAGTTTCATGGCTCCAGGTCATTCTTTTCTCAGCTGGGCTGAGAACTTTTCAGCAGTTCCTCCTATTGTGATGTCACAATGCCTCATTCCACCAACGTCTAAGAGCCAACCTCAACAGTGATGTCCCAATGGCTTGGTTTCCCTATACTTGTGCCCATTTACTACATGCATTTCCCTCATTGAAATGAAAAGTGACAAGAAAAGTGTGGAATAACTTGTAAGTTTCATGGCTCTACGTCATTCTTTTCTCAGTTGGGCTGAGAACTTTTCAGTGGCCCCTCATAATTAGTGGCAGGTGATTTGTTGGAATTTATAAGGGAAGAAATCAATGCATTGTAGTCTACCTTTAAGACGGATTATTTTATTTGGAAAGTTCTCAATGTGGACTAACATTAAGACACGTTATTTCATTATTAACCTCGGTTATTTGTAACTAGGTCTCACTGCATATAATGGGACCTGTGCTAAAATAGGATATCTTTAAATGCATTCCATGTTGATAACTTCTCCCACACCCACACATTTTCTCTTATGATCTGATTATTTGATTCATCATATAGTGCAATTTGACTCCTCTGACAATCTTATTTGGGGTTGTTTTTGTTCTCAGCTACATTACTCTTCTTCAAGAATAAGTGATACACTTTTACTGCATTATCCACAAACTAGAGGAAGGCTATTAAAATGGTGTGTGGTCTTCGTCATAAGGCATATGGGGAAAGACTTCAATATCTCAATCTGTATAATTTGGAGGAAAGGTGGGAGAGGGGAGATATGATAGACGTTTAAATACCTACGTAATGTAAATGTGCATGAGTCTCTTTAATTTGAAAGAAAACTGCAATGAGAGGGCATAGGATGAAGTTAAGAGGTTCTGGAGTAATCTAAGGAAATACTTTTTCACAGAAAGGGTGGTAGATGTGTGGAACAGTCTCCCGGAAGAGGTGGTGGAAACAGAGACTGTGTCTGAATTCAAGAGGGCCTGGGACAGGCAAGTGGGATCTCTTGGAAGGAGAAAGAAATAATGATTACTGCGGATGGGCAGACTGGATGGGCCATTTGGCCTTTATCTGCCATCATGTTTCTATAACCATAAAGCTCTATGACCTCACAATGCAAGTGTAAAGAGCCTTAGCCTATAGGAAGAGGAGATGCATATGTTAAGAGCCTTAGCCAATAGGGAGAGGAAGAGATAGTGGATGCTGAGGATGGACCATTTGGCCTTTATCTGCCATCATGTTTCTATAACCATAAAGCTCTATGACCTCACAATGCAGGTGCAAAGAGCCTTAGCCAATAGGAAGAAGAGATGCAAATGTTAAGAGCCTTAGCCAATAGGGAGAGGAGGAGATAGTGGATGCTGCGGATGGACCATTTGGCCTTTATCTGCCATCATGTTTCTATAACCATAAAGCTCTATGACCTCACAATGCAGGTGCAAAGAGCCTTAGCCAATAGGAAGAAGAGATGCAAATGTTAAGAGCCTTAGCCAATAGTGAGAGGAGGAGATAGTGGATGCTGTGGATGGGCCATATGACCTTTATCTGCCATTATGTTTCTATGTTTTACTCTTCATTTGTTAATGCTGTTATTACGTACAATTTGGAATAATTTACCATTGCTGTTGAGGCTGGAATTTAGATGCTGCAGTTTTCATTTAAAAAATCAAAGACTTTTCTGTCATACTGATTTGTATTTTTATTCCAGTTTGATCTAATGTGAATTTTGATTGGTCTATGTAGGGTTACCAGATGTCTGGATTTCCCCGGACACCTTTTGAGGACATGTCTGGGGGCTCCGGACGGCTTTTCAAAACAAATCGCGTCGGGAGGGGGACATCTGCGCATGCACAGATGCCATGCAGTGATGTCATGTGCACATACATTACATTACATTTCTGATTTCTATTCCGCCTCAACCTTGCAGTTCTGGGCGGATTACAAAAGAGACATCTGGACATTTTCAGGATGATTACAAAGAGAAGAAGAACATTTCCAGAGGAGTTACAAGAAGAATGGGGTAGTATAGTTTAGGGCAGTGTTTTTCAACCTTTTTTGGGCAAAGGCACACTTGTTTCATGAAAAAAAATCACGAGGCACACCACCATTAGAAAAAGTTAAAAAATTTAACTGTGCCTATATTGACTATATATAAATATATAGGAATCAAATAAACACAAAGAAAGTATTTTATAATGCTGCCACCGCCACTGGGGAATAGGCTGCCACTGCCGCCATCGGGAACAGGCCGGCACCGAGTTCTCCCTGCTTCTTTTCCCCGCAGGGCCGACCAACTCTCGCCACCCGTCGTCAATTCTAACGTCGGAGAGGACGTTCTAGGCCAGCCAGGCAGCGATTGGCTGGCCCAGAACGTCCTCTCCGACGTCAGAATTGACGCGAGTGGCGAGAGTTGGCCGGCCCCACAGGGAAAAGCAGGGAGAACTTGGCGCTGGCCTGTTCCCGATGGCGGCGGTGGCACTCAAGTGGCTAAAGAGCCGCAGTTTGCAGGCCTAGGGACAACACTGGAGGGTGGCCAGCTGTGCACCCCCTTGGGACGTAAACCCGGGGTGGGGCAGACCGCCCCCCCCACCCTGGTATGCCACTATCTGTACCTCACTCCCTCCCTATGACCAAAAATTCTCCTTTCTTCTATTCCCCGTGTACACAACCATCTCTTTCCCTCCCTTCCTCTCTCCAAAGTCCATGCCTTCTGTGTCCAAACACTCATTCCCTCCCCCACCTCAGCATCTCTTTCCCTCCCTTCCTCTCTCCCAAGTCCATTTCTTCTGTGTCCAAACATGCATTCCCTCCCCCACCTCAGCATCTCTTTCCCTCCCTTCCTCTCTCCCAAGTCCATTTCTTCTGTGTCCAAAAACACATTCCCTGCCCCACCTCAGCATCTCTTTCCCTCCCTTCCTCTCTCCCAAGTCCATTTCTTCTGTGTCCAAAAACGCCTTCCCTCCCCCACCTCAGCATCTCTTTCCCTCCCTTCCTCTCTCCCAAGTCCATTTCTTCTGTGTCCAAAAACGCATTCCCTCCCCCACCTCAGCATCTCTTTCCCTCCCTTCCTCTCTCCCAAGTCCATTTCTTCTGTGTCCAAAAACGCATTCCCTCCCCCACCTCAGCATCTCTTTCCCTCCCTTCCTCTCTCCCAAGTCCATGCCTTCTGTGTCCAAAAACCCATTCCCTCCCCCACCCCCACCTCAGCATCTCTTTCCCTCCCTTCCTCTCTCCCAAGTCCATTTCTTCTGTGTCCAAAAACGCATTCCCTCCCCCACCTCAGCATCTCTTTCCCTCCCTTCCTCTCTCCCAAGTCCATGCCTTCTGTGTCCAAAAACCCATTCCCTCCCCCACCCCCACCTCAGCATCTCTTTCCCTCCCTTCCTCTCTCCCAAGTCCATTTCTTCTGTGTCCAAAAACGCATTCCCTCCCCCACCTCAGCATCTCTTTCCCTCCCTTCCTCTCTCCCAAGTTCATGCCTTGTGTCCAAAACGCACTCCCTACCCCCTTTTGTGTTCCGTGTTTGCCTCCCAGCCCATCTTTGCAACTTTCTCAGCAAAACGAAGCTCAAGCCGCGAGGCTTGTCTTCTGCTTCCTGCCTGCCCTGCCGCGCACAAATAGCCGAACGGAAGTATTCTCCGACGTCAGCGCTGACGTCGGAGGGCAGGCTTTGCTTAAGCCCTCCCTCCGACGTCAGCGCTGACATGTTAGCTGCAGGGCAGGCTAGAACAGAAGACGAGCCTCGCGGCTCGAGATGTATTGAACTCCGCGGGTCCCCCGTCCAGCTCTCTCCTGTCCACGTGGGGCGGACCGCCCCTCTCCCTAGACTGGTGGTACTGCCCTGATGGCGGCCCTGACCGTACGGCACACCAGGCAACATCTCGCGGCACACTAGTGTGCCGCGGAACAGCGGTTGAAAAACACTGGTTTAGGGAATGGGAGGATTGGGTTATTCCAGTGGATATACAATTCGGGATGCTGTACAGATAGGATATAGTGCAGTTTCAGTATATATGCAGTTAGGGAAGCAGTTGACAAGCTTGGGCTTTGAGGGGAAGGGTAAGTGGTGAAGAAGGGAGGATGGGGGAGTCACACTGAGGGGAATCCAGGTTGGAGTTATGACATCTGTATAAATTTTTTGATTTCTTTGCGAAAAGATTTGAAATCGCTTGTTGTCATCAGCAGGTTGGAGACGGAGTGGTCCAATTTCGCTGCTTGCGTCGCTAGTAGACTGTCAAACATCTTCTTACGCTGGGTGCCTTTGAGTGGGGGGTAGGTAAATGGAGTCTTTGTCTAGCGGCAAGGTTTTGGTTCAGGCGGTTGTTTAGGTAATTGGGGGCTGAGCCATTTATTGCTTTGAATAATAGACAGTATAATTTGAATTGGATTCGCGCTTGTATTGGTAACCCGTGTGAGTCTAGGTAGGCAGTGGTGACGTGGTCGAATTTTCTTAGCGAGTAGATCAGTCTGAGTGCAGTGTTTTGGATTGTCTGTAATTGTTTTATCATTGTTGCAGGGCAAGGCAGGTACGCCTGCCTGTGACATTGCATCACATCCGCACATGCGCGGATGCCTTCCTGCCCGCCGAACAGGCAGTGGGGGCGGGGCTGAGGTGTAACAGGGTGGGGATGGAACTGGGCGGGCCAGGGGGGAAGGTTTAGGGGGTCCGGATTTTACTGACATAAAATCTGGTAACCCTAGGTCTATGTATATCTTTTTATTACTGTAAATTGCCTTAAACTTATTTACTACAGTGCAATTAATAAACCATGTATTAAATTAAGGCCCCCTTTTATTAAGATGTGGTAGAGGTTTCTACTGCGGCCTGAAGCGCCAAATGCTCCAACGCTCATAAAATTCCTATGAGCATCGGAGCATTTAGCGCTCCAGGGCGGAGCAGAAACCTCTTCGGTGGCTTAGTAATGGGGAGGGTTAAATTAGATTCGTTTTCCTTTTTCTTCTCAAAATGTAAGTTGCGTGAACGTAACGCCTCTTTTACAAAACTGCGCAACAGGTTTTTTAGTGCCAGCCAGCACGCTGAATGCTCTGCACTGCTCCAACGCTCATAGGAAACTATGACCACGGGAACAGCGCAGAGTATTCAGCGTGCCAGCCAGCACTGCAAACTACTTGTTTGGTTTTGTAAAAAGAGAGGGGGGGGGGGGGTAATTTCCTACTAGAGAATGACACAGGGACAAATTTTTCCCCATCCCGTGGGAACTCATTTTCCCATCCCATCCCCGTAAAATCTTTTCCTGTCGCTGCCCCATTCCTGCAAACTTTGTCCTCACCTGCACTTTGTCCTCAAACACTTTAAAATTCTAAGTTGCAACATTCTAGAGCTCAGAGTGTGATGTCATAATGCCTCATTCCACCAATGCCTAAACTCCGTCCTCATCCGCACAAGCCTCAAACCCTTTAAAATCCTAAGTAGCAACATTCTAGAGCTCAGATTGTGATGTCATAATGCCTCAGTCCACCAATGTCTAAGCTCCGTCCTCATCTGCACAAGTCTCAAACACTTTAAAATCCTAAGTAGCAACATTCTAGAGCTCAGATTGTGATGTCATAAGCCTCATTCCACCAATGCCTAAGCTCCACCCTCATCTGTACAAGCCTCAAACCCTTTAAAATCCTAAGTAGCAACATTCTAGAGCTCAGATTGTGATGTCATAATGCCTCATTCCACCAATGCCTAAACTCCGTCCTCATCCGCACAAGCCTCAAACCCTTTAAAATCCTAAGTAGCAACATTCTAGAGCTCAGATTGTGATGTCATAATGCCTCAGTCCACCAATGTCTAAGCTCCGTCCTCATCTGCACAAGTCTCAAACACTTTAAAATCCTAAGTAGCAACATTCTAGAGCTCAGATTGTGATGTCATAATGCCTCATTCCACCAATGCCTAAGCTCCACCCTCATCTGTACAAGCCTCAAACCCTTTAAAATCCTAAGTAGCAACATTCTAGAGCTCAGATTGTGATGTCATACTGCCTCATTCCACCAATGCCTAAGCTCCGTCCTCATCTGCACAAGCCTCAAACCCTTTAAAATCCTAAGTAGCAACATTCTAGAGCTCAGATTGTGATGTCATAATGCCTCATTCCACCAATGCCTCAGCTCCGTCCTCACCTGCACAAGCCTCAAACCCTTTAAAATCCTAAGTAGCAACATTCTAGAGCTCAGATTGTGATGTCATAATGCCTCATTCCACCAATGCCTAAGCTCCGTCCTCATCTGCACAAGTCTCAAACACTTTAAAATGATAATTGTCCGAGGCTTGTGCGGTTAAAGCAGAGCTTACCGGAATGGAACAGGGACAGCAACAAAACTTGCGGGTGCGAGGAAAAATTTGTCCCCATGTCATTCTCTATTTTCCACTATTATTTTGAAATTTGGAACTTTATAAATTTGTGGATTCTAATTTCTCTTATACTTTTATGAGATGTCGTTGAGACAAACAAAAAAAAAAGCTATGTTGCCAATTTTTTGCGCTGCTGTTGAGATTTGTGTTCTGGTAATTTTTACACAAGGCTTACATTTTCTGTGTGTCTAAAAACAATTGCTCCTAGAATTATAATTCTGTGGTTGGTGAACCCTTTGCAAAATTTAAACCTAGCTCTGCATTTTCCATACAGCTATGATGAAACACTATTTGTTATGATTTTCCTAGAAGGGGACCTTGAGGGAAACAAGTGCATTCTAGAGACAGAGTTTTCTGCCAGCTGCCGACAGTCAAGTCACGGCCTTTGCCGTGTTTATTTTTTTTCTTCTAAAATGGATGTGACGTTGTTCCTCTAAATAGTCCGTACTTCAGGAAATGGTTCATAGGTTTTTATGGTTTGGTGAAGGCTAAATAGCTTGTCCTATTGGTTTTCTGATATCTAGGCAATAAAAGGCAGTAGACGAACATTTACTCAGTCACGGAATGGCATCTACGTGGGTGACAGGATGAAAACCTTTCCGGAAGAGCAGTGGCAACATGTGCAGCCAGCAGCTTCCCGATGTTTTGGCCCCCTTTTATGAAACCGTGGTATCAAGTTCAAGTTCGAGTTTATTAGGTTTTTATATACCGCCTATCAAGGTTATCTAAGCGGTTTTTTACAATCAGGTACTCAAGCATTTTCCCTCTCTGTCCCGGTGGGCTCACAATCTATCTAACGCACCTGGGGCTATGGAGGATTAAGTGACTTGCCCAGGGTCACAAGGAGCAGCGCTGGATTTGAACCCACAACCCCAGGGTGCTGAGGCTGTAGATCCAACCACTGCTCCAACGCTCATATTTATTTTGTTTTATAAATGTATATTCCGCATATCCTACAGTTCTGTATGGATTACAAAAGGCATCCAAAATACAAGAGGACATACAGTACAAATAATTTAAAACCTTGATAAAATTCCAGACATAAAATAAGTAAAATCATTAAACTATCCCTGTGCCCTTTGACATCCTTTATAACTTCATTAATAGGTATCTTTTTTTAAAAAAATTTTGTTTATTTCCATACACATACAGGACTGGGGGGGTGGGGGTGGGGGGGGATTTCTTGTTGGTTTATTCTTTGATTAAGGGCTCCTTTTACAAAGGTGCGTTAGGGTCAAGATAAGGAAATTGGGTCATTAGGGCATAGACAGGGGGTGGGTAAGCAGAGTGGGCAGACTTGATGGGCTGTAGCCCTTTTCTGCCGTCATCTTCTATGTTTCTATGATGGGTCATTTGGCCTTTATCTGCCATCATGTTTCTATAATCAGAAAGTTCTGTGACATCACAATGCAGGTGTAAAGAGCCTTAGCCTATAGGAAGAGGAGATGCAAATGTTAAGAGCCTTAGCCAATAGGGAGAGGAGGAGAGAGTGGCTGCTGCAGACACCAGAAAGTATTTCTTCACAGAGAGAGTGGTTGATCATTGGAACAAGCTTCCAGTGCAGGTGATCGAGGCAGACAGCGTGCCAGACTTTAAGAATAAATGGGATACCCATGTGGGATCCCTACGAGGGTCAAGATAAGGAAATTGGGTCATTAGGGCATAGACAGGGGGTGGGTAAGCAGAGTGGGCAGACTTGATGGGCTGTAGCCCTTTTCTGCCGTCATCTTCTATGTTTCTATGTTTCTATAATGCACGGAATAGCGCGAGCTATAATGCCGCACGCGCTAGCCGCTACCGCCTCTTCAGCAGGCGATAGTTTTTCAGCTAGCGCGCTCTAATCCGGTGCGTGCGCTATAAACGCTAGGCACCATTGTAAAAGGAGCCCTAAATGAATTGGATGGGAGGGGAGGGATATTTTTCTTCCGCATTGTTACTGATTGAATCTAAGCGCTTGTTTTGATTATTAATGTCTGTATAATTCCTGGCACTCTGTATTAGTTTTGAAAAATTAATAAAAAATTTTTTTAAAAAACAACTATCCCTGCAGCAATACGACTTTCTGCCTTCTCCTACTTTACTGAACACTGAATTCCTGTGAGCGTCGGAGCTAAAACCGCCATAGCTGGCAATTAAAAAAAGCCTAATGTGGATTCAGAAAATGTGTGTGTGTGTGTGGGGGGGATTTGATAACTTAGGGCTCCTTTTATCAAACCGCGGTAGAGCTTTTTACCGCGGGCCGGTGAGGTAAACGCTCCGACGCTCATTCAATTCCTATGAGTGTCAAAGCGTTTACCTTGCCGACCCGCAATAAAAAAAAAAAGCTCTAGCGTTCGAGAATGTTCACAGCTTCATTAATAGAATCTGCCGAGACGATACAGAGCTACGTTTTTATACACTTTTCAGAATAGAGAGAGAAATTGTTTAAAGCTGAAGTGTGGGAAAATTTTGTGACAAGTCTGACATTTGGGCTATGAACGATTCTGAAGTTCGTAGTGGAGGATGTAGGGAAAGTCTATGGGCTCCTTTTACGAAGGTGACCTAGCGTTTTTAGCGCGTGCACCGGATTAGCGCACGCTATAGCGCGTGCTAGCTGAAAAACTACCACCTGCTCAAGAGGAAGCGGTAGCGGCTAGCGCACGCATTTTAGCGCGCGATTCCGTGCGTTAAGGCCCTAACGCACCTTCGTAAAAGGAGCCCTAAGAGTCTATGTTGTATTGCTATGATCTATTTGGTATGTTTTGTAAACTGCCTAGACTTTAGGCAGTATCTAAATTTTTTTTAAATAAATAAATAAAATCCTGAATTTGTTTCCGAGTCTCATCTCTACCGCAGGTCGACAGCTGCCTTTCCCCTGGAGAGTGATTGCTTCCTGTCCTTTAATTCATTCCTCCTGTTTCTTCTCTCGTCTAGATTTAAGCCCTTCAGTCTGATCTCATATGGATTTTGACGCAGATTCCGCCTCATTTTTGGACAGATTCTCTGCATAGCCCTTAGCCAGTCTCTTGGCTTTCTAAGATACAGGCTCCGGAACTGTACACAGCACCTTTTCAGTTCAACAGTAATTATGCTGTTGCCCCTTTAGCAGTGCCACCATTTCTTCCAACATGGAAATCAGAACATAAGAATAGCCTGGGTCAGACCAATGTCCAGATCATTTATAAATAAGTTAAATAGCACCGGTCCCAGTACAGACCCCTGCGGCACTCCACTGTTTACTCTCCTCCATTGAGAAATTTAACCCTACCCTCTGTTTTCTATCCAATAACCAATTCCTAATCCACAACTGAATTTCGCCACCTATCCCATGACTCTTTAATTGTCTTAGGAGCCTCTCATGAGGAACTTTATCAAAAGCTTTCTGAAAATCTAGATACACTATATCAACTGGCTCACCTTTATCCACACCTTCAAAGAAGTCAAGCAAATTTGTGAGGCAAGATCTCCCTCGGCTGAACCTATGCTGACTCCGTCTCATTAAATCATGTCTATTTACGTGTTCCACAATTTAATTTTTTATAATCGTTTCTACCATTTTGCCCGGCACCGAAATGAGGCTGTAATTTACCGGATCTCCCCTGGAGCCCTCTTTAAAAATCGGCGTAACATTGGCCACCCTCCAATCTTCAGGTACTACAGACGATTTTAATGACAGGTTACAGATCACTAACAGCAGGTCAGCAATTTCATGTTTGAGTTCTGGTCTGGGCTTCCACGACAGTATCCGCTATAATAAAACCCTTAGCGCGCATGCGCAGTTGAAACTCTGTGCGGCCATGATCCTTGGATCATGTCACTACTCCTGGACAGGGGGAGCAGGGAAGGAGTACTGCTGGACAGGGGGGGGAGGTAAAAGGAAGGTAGAAGGGCTATTGCTGGACAGTGGGAGCAGGGAAGGGGTGCTGCTGGACAGGGGGGAGGTAAAAGGAAGGGAGAAGGGAAGCCATCAGGGGGAGAGAGGCAGAAAGAAAAAAAAGCAGACAGGGTGCAGGGAGAAAGACAGACAGAAAGAAAGAAATGCCTAAGTCTACACATCTATTCTAGCACCCGTTAATGTAATGGGCTAAAAAAACTAGTTTTTAAATAATATGCATGCCTGGTTTACAGACCTAACATTTGCAAACGATCTTTTAGCTTCTTTTTAACCATTTTCCTCATTTTATCATAGTCACCCACAGTTCATCCACTCTTTCAATGTTATTTTCTTTACCTGCCATGTGATCGATTTGCATTAATATCTTTCGGGGCTGCAGTTCCTGCACCATCAAAGTTCTAATTTCCTTGCCAAAAGCCTTTTTTTGTGTGTGTGGTGATAGAGGGTGCCGTTCGGATCTACTGACTCCATTTGATGCCACAGAAGTCAATTCTCTGTGCCAGATTTACCACTGGCCATTGGCCATGCTGGTTCTCCTATAGCAGTGTTTCCCAACCCTGTCCTGGAGGACCACCAGCCAGTCAGGTTTTTGGGATAACCCTAATGAATATGCATGAGAGAGATTTGCATATAATGGAGGTGAAAGGTATGCAAATCTGCTCCATGTATATTCATTAGAGCTATCCTGAAAACCTGACTGGCTGGTGGGCCTCCACTGTCCTATAGGATACATTTTGGGAAGACAGAAATTTTACTTGTAGGGTTTGACGAGTTCTAGACTGTTTCTCAAATCATTCGCATACACATCTGGCAGCAAAATCTCTACCACTGATTCACCCATGAGTTATTAAAGTAGACTGTGAACGGTATAATATTACATTACATAATCACAATGATCCAATGTCCTTACAGTATTATATTACTGTAACGAACTCTGGCCTTCCGGAGCTTTATCTTAAATATTTGCAGATCAATAGTGGTGTATGTTTGATTCTGAGTCACGAACAGCCTCTTTGCAATCCTACTGTGAATTTTACTGAGACTTTATTCACTGGACAAACAGCAGTCTGAACTCAGAGCAAAGAAATTTGAAGTATGTTTATTTTTTTAATAATTCACTACTAACATGACTGTTTATTTAGGTGATTTACAATCACTGTTTTCTCTAAGCTGAGCAGAAGTCCTCCACCTACAGTCCTGCCAGTGGGTGGTGCTATTTTACTTTCACATTTTCAAGGAACAGCATGGGAGTTGAACCTATAACCTCAGGGTGCTGAGGATGTAGCTCTAGCCACTGTGCTTCAATAATGAACTTTAACAAGCTCATAATTGAAAATAAAATTTAATTGGGAGATGGTTTATGGTTTTTACTATCTTTAAGCCTGTTATATTAACGGGTGCTAAAATAGATGTGTGTGTCTGTCTTTCTTTCTTTCTCTCTCTCCTTGGCCACTGACTGTTTGTCTGTCTTTCTTTCATTCTGTCTCTCTCTTTCCTCGGCTATCCACCACCACCCCTTGCCTGCTCCCCCTGTCCAGCTGTAGGCCTTCTACCTTCCTTTTACCTCCCTCCTGTCCAGCAGCACCCCTTCACTGTGCCCACCTCGTATTATCGAAGTGGGCCAGACTAACAAATGCCCAGCGGCTACAAGATGAAACCGCGGCTGTTGCCTTTGCTGGACCGGGGGTGAGAAGAGGCGGTAGTGCATGAAGTCAGCCGGCATCGGAGATCGGGGCAGAAGGCAGGCAGTGCACATGTGCAGCACGGAAGCGCACATCACAGCGGCAGGGATCACAGCATCGTAAGTGCGCATGCACGCTTAGGGTTTTATTATAGAAGATATCCCCTCTTTAACAAGGTGGGTTTCAGTACCGTTCACAACAAGCATTACAAACCAGCCATAAGATACACGTATAAGTTTCATCAACATATCATAGAATTTACCCAGTGAAAAAGCTCAGCACCCATGCTTTATTTCGCAAAGAAGATGTCTCTTCAAAAGCCTCTTAAAAACAGTCACATCTTTCTGCTTTCTAATATACAATGGAATAGCATTCCACGCTTCAGGACCAGCACAAGAAAAGGCTCCCATTCTTGTGACTTTCAATCCTGCTTGAGCAGAGCGTAAACTTTTGATCTCACTAATCTTAATTATACATTTTGGTGGAATTCGGTATGCCATATTTTTAAGATGGAAAGAGCAATTGCAATACATAAAGGGAACTATAATAATTTTATAAAGATCTGGGGGCCATTGGAACGATATTGTAAGGAGTAAACATCATTTTCCTTGGATGAATATATGTACACATAGTGGGGGGAAGGGGGGGAGTTTTTCTGGAAATTTCACTAAATTATATGTTTATATTATATTTATGATATAACTGATTATAATATTTGAAAGAAGGGGGGGTGGGACGGGATATAATTTTTATGTTTTTAGAATTATATGAGAATTACAAGTGTTATTGTTGTTACTAATGATATATTCCTGTACGCTTGCTGTAAGTTTTCAAAATGAATAAAGAATTAAAATTAAAAAAAAAAAAAGCAGAGCGTAAACTACGTGATGGCATATACTCAGATATACTGTCGATCAAATATGTCGGAGCCATTCCATGAAGGCAAAGGTAAGTTAACAACAGCAGTTTATATCATATCCAAAAATCAATCTTCAGCCAGTAAAGATTCACATCAAATTCAGACACATGGTCAAATTTCCCAATACCAAACAGAACGCGAATAATCGAGATTCTACAAAAGACAGGCGCTTGTCACATGGCACCTATCAGTGCCTAACACCAAAGTAGGAGTGTTTAAGGGCGGAGAAAGACTTAGGCTTAGGCGTGATTCTTTAAAGGACTTAGGCACCTATAATGTAGGCCTCTAAAACCCTGGCCTCCATTACAGGTACTTACGTTTTCTGCTCTGGAACGCGTTGGCAGAGGTTATAGTAAGAGCGGATAGCGTAGCTGGTTTTAAGAAAGGTTTGGACAAGTTCCTGGAGGAAAAGTCCATAGACTGTTATTGAGAAAGACCTGGGGGGAAGCCACTGCTTGCCCTGGATCGGTAGCATGGAATGTTGCTACTCTGAGGTTCCGGAATCTTTTGTTAGCCTTTGGGATTCCAGAATCTTGCTATTCTTTAGGATTCTGAATGGAATGTTGCTATTCTGGGGATTCCGGAATCTTGCTACTCCTTGGGGTTCTGAATGCCCAGCTGCCATAAGGTGTGCGTCAGCATTTACATCAAGTTTCAGTAGGCGTAGGTGTTCCAGCCCAAAATTAGGCACAAGATCCGTGCTAAGCTAAGCAATGGCATGCGGTCAGGGTCTTCAGGGAATTCACCCCACCCGCTAAAGGCCCTGAGGGTACTGTTCTGAATTCTATTGGCTGAGCAGGCAACAGGCAGCTGCTACTCAGCCAATCAAATTCAGATCAGTACTGCAGGATGCACCGAGGAGGGGAAGGCCCATTTTGAAGAGGCGGGCCAGCTGATCAGAGGAGTAGGCATCCCTCCGGTCAGCCATCTAATTCAAGGTACGGGGGAGATGGGTCGGAGGCAGGAGGAGTGGGGGGGGGGGGGGGTGTTGTGTGGCAGCGGGAGAGAATGGGCATCTCTCCCTCTGCCAGGGTTTTAAACAGTTCTGTCACTATACTGGCACCCCTGGACCAGTTGCTCATTTTTGTCACCGAAAGCCGACGCCGCTCTTAGAAAATGGCTCGGCGATTTTAAAGAATCTACCCGAGTGCTCATTTTAATGTTGAAGAGCCCATTTGCATGGCACTGTCGGAGACTGCTAGAAAGCTCGCTAAAGACGCTTTGATAATCTGCCGCTAAAATGCGTGCAGGCTAAACCGTCGGAAACCAGTTTAGCGACCGCGTTAAAGTTTTGAGAATCTGGGCCTCGAATCTTTATCCCATGTTGCAGCCTGAAACGACAGGAGACATTGATAATATTTTTTATATATTGACAACCTTTGACTGAAGGAAAGGTAAATATAGCGCGGGTTCGTCGACGGTGCTTTGAATGAACAAATGTGAACGAATCCACAAGATAATTAGATGCAAGGCCAAATAGTACCTTTATAATACATGCAAACAAATTTAAATTTCACACAAGCCTCGACTGGCAACCAATGCAATTCAGGGAAAAAAGGGATGACATGTCAAACTAAAGCCCATCTAATATCTTTGATTGGGATAGAACAGGGGTAGGGAACTCCGGTCCTCAAGAGCTGTATTCCAGTCGGGTTTTCATGATTTCCTCAATGAATATGCATGAGATCTATTTGCATGCACTGCTTTCAATGCATATTCATTGGGGAAATCCTGAAAACCCGACTGGAATACGGCTCTCGAGGACCGGAGTTCCCTACCCCTGGGATAGACAATAAACAGAGCTTTCGTCTTAGGGAAAAAAGCGGATGCATTGCAAAGTTTGCTCTCCATGCTATCTCTATTAACTGTATCAGTGATGACGATCAAATGTTTCTACAGAATTTTTGCCAATGGAAATAACAAAAGTACATTTTGCTTTTAGTGGCTTTTCATATCTATACAGGGTATGTGAGGCCTGCAACAGGTTAGTGCTATCCCGTGCGAGCCTGTGCTTACATTTTTTTTTCCAGTATTTACATACGCTTAAAGAACACTTATCTGTCCTGCTGCCATCACCGAGGCCTATAAGCAAGGCAGGGTGGTCTGATGATAAAAACTCCCTGCAGAGCACAGTGTGTCAGTGGCACAGCTATGAATGTCTGTAGAGAATTATCATTTGTGCAAGATACAGCTAGCAAAGTGCAGTCGGGCCCCCGAGCCAACTTCAGTAATGCTTTTCAGATTCGTACCACGTCTTGTGATGGCTGTGGTCGCCCAACTCCTCACATGTTTACAGGGTTCTTTTGTACCTCGTAGGTTCAGCACATTCTGTCTGGAATCAGGGCTTCATTTCTTCTCGTATATCCACAGGCTCCTGAGAAAATTAGAGTCATGGGATAGGAGGCAAAGCTCAGTTGCGGATTAGGAATTTGTTATCGGATAGAAAACAGAGGGTAGGGCTATATGGTCATTTTTCTCAATGGAGCAGAGTAAACAGTGGAGTGACGCAGGGGTCTGTACTGGGACCGATGCTATTTAACTTATCTATAAACGATCTGGAAATTGGAACGACGAGTGAGGTGATTAAATTTGCAGATGATCCTAAACTGTTCAAAGTTGTTGAAATGCATGCGGATTGTGAAAAATTGCAGGCGGACCTTAGGAAACTGGAAGACTGGGTGTCCAAGTGGCAGATGAAATTTAATGTGGACAAATGCAAAGTGATGTATATTGGGAAGAATAACCTGAATCACAGTTACTGGATGCTATTGTCCAACTTGGGGGTTAGCGCAAAAGAAAAGGATCTGGGTGTAAATCATAGACAATACAATGAAACCTTCCACCCAATGTGCGGCAGGCCGGCAGCAGCCAAAAAAACCCAAACAAGATGCTAGGAATTATTTTAAAAGGGATGGTTAATAAAACTAAAGATATTATAATGCCTCTGTATTGCTCCATGGTGCGACCTCACCTGGAGTTTTGCACTCAGTTCTGGTCTCCTTATCTCAAAAAAGATATAGCGGCACTAGAAAAGGTTCAAAGAAGAGCGACCATATGAGAAAAAACTAAAAAGGTTAGAGTTCTTTAGCTTGGAAAAGAGACGGTTGAGGGGAGACATGATTGAAGTCTACAAAATCCTGAGTGGAGTAGAATGGGTACAAGTGGATCGATTTTTCACTCTGTCAAAAATGACAAAGACTATGGGACACTCAATGAAGTTACAGGGAAATACGTTTAAATTTTTTTTTCACTCAGAGAATAGTTAAGCTCTAGAATGCGTTGCCAGAGATTGTGGTAAAAGCAGATAGCATAGCTGGTTTTAAGAAAAGTTTGGACAAATTCCTGGAGGAAAAGTCCATAGTCTGTATTAATACATGGGGGAAGCCTCTGCTTGCTCTGTGGATTGGTAGCATGGAATGTTGCTATTCTTTGGGTTTTGGCCAGGTACTAGTGACCTGGATTGGCCACCGTGACACCAGGCTACTGGCTTGGTGGACCATTGGTCTGACCCAGTAAGGCTATTCTGTTGTTCTTAATCAAGGATCCAATCTTACTTGTCTTTCTAAAAACATCTAATCCAACCTTTGTAGCTCTAGTCTACCAATTATCTTGACTATAGCTAATACAGTTGGTACGCTTCATGTATATATGGGTGCAAAAATTGGACACCTGACTGATTGTTATATAGACTAGCTGATAAATGTCATTGCTTTGTTTGCCTGATCACAATGGTATGAGACTATTAACTACGCCAAATGTAAATTATATTAAATGGGTAAAATTTTTCTTACCGCACAAACTTCTAGATTTAGATGCGTTCATATACTTAGTGAAACTAGAAAGCCAAAAGAGCGTCTTTTTGAAACTAAAAAAGCAAGATGTCTGGTCAGCATAGGGACTGTCATATGCTGTAGAGGCCAGAAGGGGGAACCATAGATCTCTGAGCAGAGGAGAAGGGCCATGGAAGTTGAGGGACTTTCAGAAAAGTGTGTGGGGGGGGAGGCGGGGGGGGGGGGAATACAATTCCTAGGATGCTTAGGGACCAGAAGCATGTACTTCAGAAACTTTGATAAACTGGAAGAAAACCTGGGCTGGATTCCTCTGGGGAAGGGAGAAGCAAAGCCTTCCAATAGCCTCAGGAAGAGGAAGTCCAAGGAAAGGAATCTTGTATTAGGTTGTGCCCCAGGGTGGAGATGCTTCAGAAACTTTCCAACCACTGTATAAAAGCAGCTGGGTTAGAGGTAAAGGGACTTGAATGGAACTGCCAGAGTCTGTTTGCAGATAAAAGAAGGGAAGTTGAAGAGGAAGTCCTTGGAAGAAGACAAGCAGCGAGCAAGCCTTGGCAGGACTGGGATGGACAGAGTTTGTAAATGACTATGGCTGGAATTCACTAACGGGCCCGACCCGGGCAGGTCCGATGAATTCAGGAACGAAAAATATGCAAATGGGGCGATCGGAGGAACGCCTCCATCTGCCTGCACGGATCGCTCTATAACGATCTGTAGATGGTTTGCGCATGCCCGTCTGAGACGCGACCTTTTGTTTTTTTAACTTGAAAACTTTTTTTTTTTTAGTTTTTAGCCCTGCGAGCCTGTGGTTTTAACTCGCGGGTTAAAGCCACGGGCTCGCTGGGCAGGGAAGGGCAGGAGAATGGCGATGCGGCAGGAGAGCTTCGGGGAAGGGCAGGAGAATGGTGATGCGGCAGGAGAGCTTCAGGGAAGGGCAGGAGAATGTCGAAGCGGCAGGAGAGATTCGGGGAAGATCGAGGCAGAGCAGGGCAACATTAGGGGTGAGCAGGCAGGAGAGTTTGCAGGACTTCCAGTCGGAAAGACGCTTCTTCAGGTGATCGGCCAGCCCAGTCGGATCGGAAATTTGGTGTTGTGAATCGCGGCCCAGCCTACTCTGCATGCGTTTCACCTCATTTGCTTGCACGGATTCAAAGCGGATCGCAGGAGAGGTAAGTGAATCAGGCCGGATGGAAATTTGATAGTAAAAGGGTTGCAAACCAATCGGTACATGATCGGTTTGCTTAGTAAATCCTGGCCTATTTGTTTAAGGGAAGAAAAATGATCTGCAAGCAGTTTTAAAGTCTTGACAGGGGAGGGCACTGGTGGATAAATTCCAGATGCCAATTTGCATGAGTAATGCAAGCGTACTGGGGAGATTAGAAGCCCGTCACCGATTTTGTTAGTGTTTCTTTTTTAATTATCAGCTTGGGATGGGGGGATGACATTGGAAAGCAGAGTTGTAATAAGTGCTAATGTCATCCAGGCAATGGAGGCAGTTAATTAAAAGGAAAGCACCCTTAGGGCTAGATTCACTAAGGGCACGGATAGGATCGGATCCGTGTCCGGGGGGGGGGGCTGATTCACGAATCGCCATCATGCAAATGAGGGCGATTGGAATCACGCCCCCAACTGCCTGCCTGGATCGCTCTATAGCGATCCCAGCGCATGCGCAGACCATCTGTAGATGGTTTGCGCATGCACTGGACCTCCGGGCCCGACAGCGATTTAAAAAAAAAAATTTTTTGGAGCCTGTGGTTTTAACCCGCTTAAACCCACGGGTTAAAACCACGGGCTTGCACTGTGGGGAAGGGTGGGAGAGTCGAGGCAGGTTGGAGATCCGGGGCAGCGGGAGAGTCGGGGTTGCAGGAGGTGTCCAGGGCAGCAAGAGATTGAGGCTGACAGGGCGGCAGAAGGCAGGGCAGTCAGAAAGGGCTTGAGCGACTGGTCCTCAGCAGTCGCTTGTTTCTGATCGGCCAGCCCAGTCGGTGTTGCCGGGTTTTGGTTAGTGAATCGCGTCCCTGCCTACTTTGCATGCCGTTCCCCTCATTTGCATGCGCGGATCGG
Source organism: Geotrypetes seraphini (assembly GCF_902459505.1). Taxonomy (NCBI): domain Eukaryota; kingdom Metazoa; phylum Chordata; class Amphibia; order Gymnophiona; family Dermophiidae; genus Geotrypetes; species Geotrypetes seraphini. The sequence continues at coordinate 20,471,131 of NC_047085.1, forward strand.
AGGATGGTCGGCAGAGAAGTAAGTGAATCAGCCCGGAGGGAATTCAGGTCGCAAACCCTTAGTCCACATTAGAATGAAGATTGCAGAATCCTAAGAGTGATGGCAAGAGTTCTTATTTGCATATGGAAATAAGTCTAAGCAGACTGTCCTTTTAACCCTTGTTCTTTAGTTGTAGAAGGGAGAGCTAGGGAACTAGGTCATAAGGAAGCCTCCGTGGAACCAAATTAAGCTTCTGTCAGGAAGAAGTAGACAGTTATATTTTCACCCCGAGTACAATAGTACTGGAAGATAGAGACCTCTGATAGGAATTGCAACACTAGCAAGATCTGTCTCTGAGCTTTCTTCTTAGAAATAAAGGATCTTGCAGATGACAACAGGCTGGCTGCATTCAAAGCTGTTTGAGAAGTAACTGAGCTGGACAAACTCTGAAAAGATCTTAGAAAGCTTTCACCAATTAAAACTAGGATCTGGTCCTTTGGGGTTTCCTTCCAACTTATGAGAAGTAAGTCTGGACCTTACTACAAACTCAACTGCTGAGATCCAGGACCAGTATATTATGGGTGGTAAGAGGCTGATTTGCATGGAGATCTCAGGGTTATGTTATGTTAATCAGGTTTTCTATTCCACCTATACCTGTTCCGTTCCAAGGTCGGATTACATTGCAAGTATCTGAAGATTTGAAGGTGGTAAAACAATGTGACAAGGCAGTAGCTAAAGCCAGAAGTATGCTAAGCTACATCAAAAGGGGCATAACCTGTAGAAAAGAGGAGGTGATAACTCCTCTGTACATGCCATGGGTGATGCCCCATTTGGAGTATTGAGCTCAGTTATGGAGGCGATATCTTGCTAAGGATATAAAAAGACGTGAAGTGGTTCAGAGGAAAGCAACCAAAATAGTATGGGCTTTGCACCAGAAGATGTACGAGAAAAGACTTGAAGACTTGAATATGTGCACTCTAGAGTAGAGAGCTGCACGGGAACGGGGATGACGGGAATCCCGTGGGACCCGCGGGGATCCCGCGGGTTCCCCCTTTGGGTCATGGGGATCCCGTGGGGACGCCCCCTAGGGTCGCGGGGATCCCGTGAGGACGCCTCCGAGGGTCGCGGGGTTCCTGCGGGGTTGGATCGCGCCGCGAGGGTAGTCTCCTTCTCCTTACCTGTCCTGTCGCAGCACACAGCCGAACGGAAATCTTCCCGATGTCAGCGCTGACGTCGGAGGGAGGGCTTAAGCAAAGCCCTCCCTTTCTCCGACGTCAGCGCTGACATCAGGAAGACTTCCGGTCGGCTGTGTGCGGCAGGGCAGGTAGAGAGAAGGCAATGGCGTACGAAAGAGGGGGGAGGGGGCGGTCCGCCCCGGAGAATGTGCACAGCCGGTCAGGTCCCCTGATCGACCGACAACAGGCCCGGCCGACAAATCTCCCTGCCCTGTAGCTGCGAATCTAAATTACCTCTTACAGCAGCTTCACTACTCCAGCTGCTGTAAGAAGGTAATTTAGATTCGCGGCTACAGGACAGGGATATTTGTCCGACCGGGCCTGTTCTGTTGTCGGTCGGGTGCAAAAGCGCCACAAAGGTGGAGGCAGGGAGGGAGGAAAGGTGGAGTGGAGAAGAAAAGACGCTTAAGGGGGGGAGAAGGCCGCTGAAAGCACTGGGGAAGACAAAGGGGTGGAAAAGAACGCTGAAAGGACATGGGGTAAACGGGAGGAAGGGGGGGGAAGGACCCTGAAAGCACTGGGGAAGACAAAGGGGTGGAGAATGCCACTGAAAGGACATGGGGAAAACAGGGGTGGAGAAGGCCGCTGAAAGGACATGGGGAAGACAGAGGGGGGAGAAGGCCGCTGAAAGGACATGGGGAAGACAGAGGGGGGAGAAGGACGGGGACGGGTGGGATTTCTGTCCCCACGCAACTCTCTACTCTAGAGGAGAGACAGATGTTTAAAAACTGGAACGATATTAATGAATAAAGCAACATCAAGAAATATGTTTTCTGGTGCCAGGGTTGGATTAGGGGGAGGATCAGTGGTATAGTAAGGGGGACTGCCCAGGCACTGTCTTGGTGGGGGCGCTGGTGCCTCTTCTGCTCTGCTGCTCATGGCGGCCTTGGCTCTCCTTCTGAATTGACTTCCTGGTCATGAGACCAGGAAGTAACATACGAGGGAGAGCCAAGGCCAGCAGGTTAGAGATGCTGCTAGTGCTGACAAAGAAAAAGGTATGGTGGGAAGGGCTGGCGCGTGTGCAGTGGGGTGGCGGAGAAGGAGCAGGGGGCGGAGAAGAGGGTGAGGAGAGCCTCCTACCCCAGGCGCTGCCTACGCTTGCTATGCCACTAGTGAGGATACACTTATTCAGTTGGCCATTGTGGAAATTAGACTCTTAGCATCACGGTGGAAATAACTGAGCTGCCTGAACTGGAGGGGAGTGGTAGAGAAGTCGAGTGGGTGATACGTGATGTACTGCATGACAACGATTAAATACAATCTAGTGTGAGTCTTTGGGAGTGGAGATGATGAAACTTTCAAACCTGAAGAATGAATAATATCCAATGCTGTTTCCTTTGAGTGTGTGGAATCTTAGGATATGATTAACGTGACCATTTATTTTTTTCCTCAAAACGGGATGGGACATCCCTCCCCCACCCTGGAACCCGTTAAATATAGTGCAAAATATAGACAGCAGATATAAATTCTCAAAACTGACACATTTTGATCACTAAATCTATATATATAAAATCAGAGGTATGTGTGTATGTGTGTGTGTATGTGTGAATGTGCCACGATCACGCAAAAACGGTTTGACCGATTTGAACGAAACTTGGTATGCAGATCCCTCACTACCTGGGTTGATATGTTCTGGGGGTCTCGCGGCCCTCCTGCACACGTGGGCGGAGCTACAAACAGAAAATCAGATTTCACCCATTCATGTCAATGGAAAATATGTAAAAAGCTGCCAACGCAAAAACGGCTTGCCCGATTTGAACGAAACTTGGTATGCAGATCCCTCACTACCTGGGTTGATATGTTCTGGGGGTCTCGCGGCCCTCCTGCACACGTGGGCGGAGCTACAAACAGAAAATCAGATTTCACCCATTCATGTCAATGGAAAATATGTAAAAAGCTGCCATTCTCACTGTAATTCAAAAACGGCTTGACCGATTTGGACGAAACTTGGTATGCAGATCCCTCACTACCTGGGGTGATATGTTCTGGGGGTCTCACGGCCCACAACTCTATTTTTCTTGCTCAAGGGTGGGTTCACCCAAGAATTTATATGTTCTTGCTCCAGGAGGTGAAACTAAAATTGTTGTTTATAATCACGTTTTGCGTTAGTTGTATTGTATTCATTTTGTCAAATATTTCACTTTATTATTTGAATATTGTACTTTTTATTAAGCTGTAAAAAAATACTTTCATTCACTACTATAAAGTATCTTTATTTGAATCCATTTACAGTGTTATTGCTATAATTAAATACCCGTGCAACGCCGGGGCATCAGCTAGTTGAAAATAAAATCATTTTTCCTGCCTTTGTTTGGTGATTTCATGAGTTACTGGTTGCACTTCTTTCTGACTGTGCATCCTTTCTTTCTTTCTTTCTCTCTCCCTGCCACCGCCGCTGATTTCTCCATGCCACCAACGCAGCAAAAGGCCAGGTGCGTGCAACAACTGCACAAGCCTTTCCCCCCATCTCCCAATATCAATTCTAACGTCGGAGAGGAAGTTCCGGGCCAGCCAGGCAGCGATTGGCTGGCCCGGAACTTCCTTTCCGACATCAGAATTGACATGCGGTGGGGCAGGCTGCTTGGCCCGGTGCTTCTGTGTCCTCTTTATGGCGTCCGGAAGCAAGTAGAGCATGAAGGCAACGTGAGTCTATCACGGAGCCTGGGATGGGCTCCACGATTGACTCGCGTTGCCTTCGCGTTCTACTGGTCGATCGCGATTGACCTTTTGGCCACCCCTGGTATAGAGTTTCTGGTGTTTCCCACTGTTACAGAATAAATTCCAGACCAATACAGCTTCACAAGCTGGCATTCCCCTACACACCAAAAAGTTCACAAAAAAAAACCCCTGTTCCAATCTATGTACCTTTGAATTCCAAAGACCCAAAATCTGGAATAATCTTTTGTCACATTTGTGACGGGTCTCCTCTTACTACCAGTTCAGTAAAATGCTGATGACACATCTCTTCATAAATTGCTTAATCAGCAACAAATTGACCCTGTAAATCATCAAATCTTATTGCAAACCGCATCAAATCCATGTTGAAATTTGCAGGATATAAAAAATTGTCTGGTATGGTATGAAGGAAATAATTTTTCGCTTAACCAATAGTTAAGCTCAGAGGCTGTGGGAACAGTGGTTGGTTAGCTAGCTGTGTTTAAGAGAGGTTTTGACAAGTTCCTGGAGGAAAAGCCCATAGTCTGCAATTGAGACAGACATAGGGGAAGCCAGTGCTTGCCCTGGGATTGGTAGAATGGAATGTTGCTACTATTTAGGTTTTTGCCAGGTACTTGTAACCTGGATAGACCACTTTTAGAAACAGGATACTGGATTATATGCACCATTGGTCTGACCCAGTATGGCTATTCTTATGGTCTTATGTTCTTAACTTTTTCTGCTGAGTCACTGGTCTGACTATCAACTGATGCCTGGTTATGAGGGACGTTCAATAATTTATCTACCTGAGTTTGAAAGACAGTAGCAATGACTTTTATTAGTATTGTATTTTGCTTAGTAAAACAAAATAAGCAATTATATCAAATTTTAATAAAAATTTAAACTTCAAAGCGTGTTGAAACAAGTCTATGCTTGTTGTGACATGCCTCAAAGTTACTCATGCATAATTGCGTCTCAGTGCGGGTCTAACATTCCAAGGGACAGGATGTCAGGAGAAATCAAGTAAGAAACTGTTAAATTTTAGAGTGATAAAAATTCTCACAAAAGAAGGGAAAAAGCCAAAGGAGATCCATGGACATATAACTGCGGTGTTTGGTGAGTCTGCTCCATCATCCTACAAGGTAAAATTTTGGAGCAAGCAGTTTAAGTGGCGTAGAGAGTCCATTGAAGATGACCCTCATGCTGTAACTTCTATAGAAATGTGCAAGAAAGTCAAGGATTTAATTTTGTCAGACAGACGAATTGAGGCTTCCTTGAATAGCTAAAGAAATGGGCCTCTCAGCAGGTACAATTTGGAAAATAATTCAGGAAAGGTTGGGCATGTCCAAGGTTAGTGCAAGATGGGTTCCAAGAATACTGATGCCATGTCAGAAGGCCTCGAGGCTCCAGTGCTGTCAGGAGAACTTGGAGATGCTCCGTGAAGACCAAGTGAATTGTTTTCATCGTTTGGTGACTGGAGATGAGACTTGGGTCTATCACAGGGATCCTGAGTCCAAAATGGAGTCAGTGAGTGGAAGCACAAGTCATCTCCCCCACCCCCAAAAAATTCAAGACAGAAAAATCTGTAGACAAAGTCATGTTAACTATCTTCTGGAATGATGAAGGACTGTTACTTCTGGAGTTCATGCCACACAAGACAACCATAACCGGGAAGAGTTACACCAACACAATGATTCCTTTGCAGGAGTCAATCAAGGAGAAAAGACGAGGAAAACTCAGTAGGCTTGCTACTTCTTCATGACAATATGCAGGTGCATGTGTCACGACAATCACAGGCTGTCATCCGAGAATCTGGGTTTCAGCAGCTCAACCATCCACCCTACAGTCCTGACCTGGCTTCCTCTGATTATTTCCTGTTTCTAGTTTTGAGGAAATCTCTCCGTGGACAGCGGTTTTCAAATGAGGAAGACGTCAAGGAAACTGCGACGTCCTGGTTTGAAGGTCAAACAGAAGAATTCTTTTCAAGGGGATTAAATTCAATGCAGGAAAAGTAGATGGAGTGTATGGAGCTATCGGGGGGACTATATTTGAAAAAAATACAACAAAAAATTTTTAGAAAATTGAGGTAGATAAATCATTGAATGCCCCTTGTAACTTCCAGGTTGCTGCATTATCCCGGATATTCAGTCCTGGAGGCTGACTTGCTCCCACATTCAATATCCAGGGTTAATTTAGCCTACGGTCGTGAGCGACTTACAAGCCACTTACCGCCGTGGATTGAATATTGAGCCCGTTATATTTAAGGACAATGCTGCTCCTGACACTTGCTTATACACCAACACATTGATCAGGATGTCTCTTCTTTCAGCTGATCCTGTGTTAATTCTTGCCGTCTCAGTTTGATCTCAAGCGTGCCTCTGTCACTATTAAAATCTCCATTTAAAAGGGTCCTATTGCATAGAGAATCTGTCCACTCAAAATCCAGCAGTTATTTTATTCAACAAACATGTATTAAGAAAACTAAGGAACTTTCATTGACTCATAATTATATTGTGCATTCCTTCTTCTCGTCCTGCATGGAGAAAAAGAGGAATGAAGAAATCCCGCTTGCCAAAAAACCTCTCCCCTTGAGGTAGGCTGCATTAAGAGGGATTCAGAAGGGAGGTTTATCTGGGTTACAGGCGAATTGGCAGAGAATAGTGCAGTCTAGAGGTCTGCACGGGAACTGGGATCGTGGGAGTCCTGCAGGAATCTCCCCTAACCCACGGGACTCCCACGGGAACCCCCCTCAGGCCCACAGGACTCTCACGGGGACCCCCCTCTAGCCAACGGGACTCCCACGGGGATGGAAGGCTTTGGAAGCAGGGTTCATCCATATAATATAATGGACACGTCAGCCTTAATAAAAGAGGGGGTTTATAAGTTAATTACCTGAATAGAAAACAAAAAAAGAGTTCCACCAAAGAGATTCCACGAGGAAAACAGCAGCGCAAACACAAAAGAAACTGTGGAATTGATGATCCTGTCAGAAGTAATTGCTGCTTTTTATGGGGACGGGCGGGGATGGAGGTAATTCCTTGCGGGGACGGGTGGGGACGGAGAGGATCCTGGCGGGGACGGATGGAGACAGAGAGGATCCTGACAGGGACAAGTGGGGATGGAGAGGATCCTGACGGGGATGGAGAGGATCCTGGCGGGGACAGGTGGGGATGGGGAGGATCCTAGCAGGGACGGGTGGGGACGGAGAGGATCCTAGCGGGGACGGGTGGAGATGGAGAAGATCCTGACGGAGATGGGTGAGGACGGAGAGGATCCTGACGGGGACAGAGAGGATCCTGGTGGGGACGGAGAGGATCCTGGCGGGGACGGGTGGGGACGGAGAAGATCCTGGCGGGGACAGGTGGGGACGGAGAGGATCCTGGCGGGGACGGGTGGGGACGGAGAGGATCCTGGAGGGGATGGAGAGGATCCTGGCAGGGACGGGTGGAGACGGAGAGGATCCTGGCGGGGATGGGTGGGGATGGAGAGGATCCTGACGGGGACAGGTGGGGATGGGTGGGATTTCTGTCCCCGTGCAACTCTTTGTAATCAACATATTATTCTTTGCAACACAGTAAAAAAGGACTAAGGCAAGGGGTCTGACTCTATACTGTTCAAGTCTACAGAGTCTCTCCCCCACCCCCACCCCCACCCCCTATTTTTAGGCTCCCAACAGCATTAATAATGAAATTGCACAAATCAATACATATGAAAACATTTGGGGCTCCTTTACTAGGGCCTTTACTATTAGGGCCTTAATGCTCGGAATAGCACGCGCTAAATTGCTGCGTACATTAGACCTTAACGCCAGCATTGAGCTGGTGTTATTCTAGAAGCATACCGCGCGGTAATTGCGTGCATGCGCTAAAAACGTTAGCGCATCTTAGTAAACGGAGCCTTGGTTATTGCTAACAATGACAGGTGTGGCACGTTACTCACAATAACGCATATGGAAAGGGAACCCGAATTATTCAACTGATTTTACATACATTTGGCAAATTGTCCTGAGAGGCACCACGATTATTCTAGCAAAGGGCTTCCCAAACTGTGGCTCGGGACTCCAGATATAGCCGCTTTGAGATGGCAACCCAGCCCAGAAGTAGAGAGGTATGTCGTCATGATGTGCTTCAGTGGGGATGCTGATATTGCAGTGGAAAGTATGGTAGATTCTGTTCTAACATGTCCTTGCACTAAACTGTGTCCCAATTTACTTTCCTGTCTGCTGCTAAGAAGGACAACATAATCGTTGCAATGAGAGAATGACACGGGGGCAAACTTTCTTGGTCCCCGGGGAAACTTATTTTCCTGTCCCTGCCCTGTTCCTGCAAGCTCCGTCCTCATAAGCACAAGCCTCACTTTAAAATCCTAAGTAGCAACATTCTAGAGCTCAGACTGTGATGTCATAATGCCTCATTCCACCAATGCCTAAGCTCCGTCCTCATCTGCACAAGCCTCAAACCCTTTAAAATCCAAAGTAGCAACATTCTAGAGCTCAGACTGTGATGTCATAATGCCTCATTCCACCAATGCCTAAGCTCCGTCCTCATCTGCACAAGCCTCAAACCCTTTAAAATCCTAAGTAGCAACATTCTAGAGCTCAGATTGTGATGTCATAATGCCTCATTCCACCAATGCCTAAGCTCCGTCCTCATCTGCACAAGCCTCAAACCCTTTAAAATCCTAAGTAGCAACATTCTAGAGCTCAGATTGTGATGTCATAATGCCTCATTCCACCAATGCCTAAGCTCCGTCCTCGTCTGCACAAGCCTCAAACACTTTAAAATCCTAAGTAGCAACATTCTAGAGCTCAGATTGTGATGTCATAATGCCTCATTCCACCAATGCTTAAGCTCCGTCCTCATCTGCACAAGCCTCAAACCCTTTAAAATCCTAAGTAGCAACATTCTAGAGCTCAGATTGTGATGTCATAATGCCTCATTCCACCAACGCCTAAGCTCCGTCCTCATCAGCACAAGCCTCAAATGCTTTAAAATTATAAGCGTTCGAGGCTTGTGCGGTTAAGGCAGAGCTTACAGGAATGGGACAGGGACAGCAAGAAAACTCACGGGGTCAGGATGGGAAAATCGAGTTCCTGCGGGAATGGGGACAAGTTTGTCCCCGTGCCGTTCCCTGAGCTTACTACCTCACACTGAGGATTCACATTATTACACACAAATTTCATTATATTGGAAACAAAATACCCTTCAGCAGTCTTTTCTATTTTTTTGTATCTTTTAAGTACCTAGAATTCAGCATTAAAGCATTTAAGGACGGTGCCTGGATAACATGCTGAATAATGATCCAACTGTGGAAAGAGAGTTCCAAAAGCAAAGCGAGTGGTTGAGACCCACTACCCAGAGAAGGGTCCACTGGCTTCCTAAGATGAGATCTGCACGCAGGAGTTTTCCTTCAGAAGGGAAGTCTAAGACATCCCCCCCCCCCCACCTCTCCATGCGCGTTCCGATTTTTTTTAATTTAGCATGCCGAATTAACAAATTGTTAATATGTGCTTTGTAGCACTGTCGCCTAAAGATTTGGAATGGGAGGTCTGTTTTCAATTAGTGTTTGGCGGGAATGCCGACTTTAATATCTCTCTCTCGGAACAATGATGACTCTGTAGAGTCACTGAATTAATTTGCAGCTTCTCAGCCCTCACGCTGAATTTGACTAAGAGCCAGCACTTTTCAAATACTCCAAGCAGATTTTGGTTTTTTGTTGTTTTTTTTTTAATGCGTTAATGAGCTAGGGCTGTAGGTAACTCAATGATTGCCAGCTTCCCAGGGATCTGTCCTGCACCACTTCAGTTCTTTTTACCTTCTGTGTTTGGTTGGTCAAATGTTGTATTAATTGTCTGGTTTGATACATGTGTTTTTCTTTTTTACCCAATTTTATCGTAATTTGTAAATCGCATTGGATGATGATTTTGCGATCAAATCAAATTTTTAAATAAACTTGAAACTCGAAGGTGAGAGTAAGGGAGAAACTAACCCACAAGCTACCTGTGCCTGGAACATTCCTTCAATAATCCACGGTGAAAGAGCAATTTTATTCTCAGGCCTGTCAGTTTAAAGGTGAGTCTCAATCGAAAGGAGTAGGAATTCTTTTTTTGAATGATTTTCTTGGTGAGAGTAACAGAATTGGGCAGTGCTTGGGACACTCATGAAAGAAGCATGTGAGAAGGGCCAGGGAAGAAGAGCCCAGACTTATAGGGCAAACCGATTGTGTACCGACCGGTTTGCGACCCGATTCACTAACCTCAGTGCCGATCAGATTCCGATCCATGCAGGCAAATGAGGGAAAACGGCATGCAAAGTAGGCAGGGACGTGATTCACTGAACAAAAATCTTGAACACCAACTGAGCTGGCTGATCAACTAGAAGCGAGTGCTGGGGACCAGTTACCTCCTTTCCGACTGTCCTGCCAGCCCTGCAGCCCTGAAATAAACCTGCTCTCTGCCTCCATAGAAACATAGAACATAGAAACAGAAACATAGAACATAGAAACATAGAAACAGAAACATAGAACATAGAACATAGAAACATAGAAACAGAAACATAGAACATAGAAACAGAAACATAGAACATAGAAACAGAAACATAGAACATAGAACATAGAAACATAGAACATAGAAACATAGAAACATAGAAACATAGAAACATAGAAACATGAAACATAGAACATAGAAACATAGAACATAGAAACATAGAACATAGAAATAGAAACATAAAACATAGAAACATAGAAACAGAAACATAGAACATAGAAACATAGAACATAGAAACATAGAAACATAGAACATAGAACATAGAAACATAGAACATAGAAACAGAAACATAGAAACATAGAAACAGAAACATAGAAACATAGAACATAGAAACATAAAACATAGAACACAGAAACATAGAACATAGAAACATAAAACATAGAAACATAGAACATAGAAACATAGAACATAGAAACATGAAACATAGAACATAGAAACACAGAACATAAAACATAGAACATAGAAACATGGAACATAGAACATAGAAACATGAAACATAGAAACATGAAACATAGAAACACAGAACATAGAAATATAAAACATAGAACATAGAAACATAGAACATAGAAACATGAACCATAGAAACATAGAACATAGAACATAGAAACATAGAACATAGAAACATTGAAACATGAAACATAGAACATAGAAACATAGAACATAGAAACATAGAAAAAGAACATAGAAACATAGAAACATGAAACATAGAACATAGAAACATAGAACATGACGGCAAAAAAGGGCCACGGCCCATCTAGTCTGCCCACACTAATGGCCCACTCCCTAACTACCTCCATGAAATCCCACATGCCAGTCCCATCTCTTCTTAAAATCTGGCACGCTGCTGGCCTCAATTACCTGTTGTGGAAGATTATTCCAGCGATCAACCCCGGCTGTCCTGCTCTCTGCCGCGACCTGCTCTCTGCCTCCCCGACACTGCAGTTACAAGTTTCAAGTTTATTCATGGCTTGATATACCGACCCTCACATGTATCTGGGCGGTTTACAATATTAAAAATTAGAAAGGTCTGATAAAATTTTTGATTTAGCTGAGATAAAATAAAAAGAGGGTAAACCTAAAACTATGACGAATTATGACTGATTAGAAACGAGAGGTTTTAGGGGATAGGGAAGTTTTAATTATAATGATAAATAAAAATAAAAGGAAGGGTAGAGGGATAGGGAGTACGGAGAGGGAAACAGGGATGTCATTTCTTAAAAGCTTTTTTTTTTTTCACTTAAAGAGAAATGTTTTGAGATTTGTTGCCGCACAGCACTGCTCTGCTTCTGACCCGGCCTTCCTCCGCAGTGCGAGCCTGTGGTTTTAACCCGTGGTTTTAAAGCGGGTTAAAACCACGGGCTCGCTATAAAAAGTTAAAAGTAAGATGATCCGTGCACAGGATTAGAACAGCACCGGAGGCAAGAAGTGGAAAGAAGGCAGGACTTCGGAGGAGAGTCAGGGCGAGTAAAAACCCCCCCACAAAAAAACAACCCATGAAAAAAAACAGACAGCAAACGCATGTGCAGGCAAAGTAGATTGTCTACGCATGTGTCGGGATCGCTAATCAGCGATCCGTGTCGTCGGATGGGGGCATGCCTCCGATCACCCCCATTTGCATGAAGGTGGTTGGTGAATCGGTTCATAGACAACGGCGCGAAAGACAAAGGCGCGCCCAGACAATTGAGCGCAGCGCGGAGGCGCGCGCCGCTCAAACTTACTGTTTTTAGGGGCTCCGACGGGGGGTTTTGTTGGGTAACCCCCCCACTTTACTTAATAGACATCGCGCCGGCGTTATGGGGGTTTGGGGAGTTGTAACCCTCCACATTTTACTGTAAACTTAACTTTTTCCCTAAAAACAGCAAAAAAGTGAAGTTTTCAGTAAAATGTGGGGGGTTACAACCCCCCAAACCCCCCACAACGCGGCGCGATGTCTATTAAGTAAAGTGGGGGGTTCCCCCCCACACACCCCCGTCGGAGCCCTAAAAACAGTAAGTTTGAGCGGCGCGCGCCTCCGTGCTGCGCTCAGTTGTCTGGGCGCGCCTTTGTCCCGGCACACTTTTGACCTGACACCGGTGAATCGGTCGACCTGTCTCCAATCGCCCACGGATCGGACACGGATCGCAAGGTTAGTGAATTTAGCCCCAAGTAGACAAAATAGGCGCAGAAAACATTTTTCAGTTTGTCATTTTCGGACTTTGTTCCCATTTTTTAAAAAACCCAAAAAACAACAACATTTTGCTTTGTTTCAGACTTTTTTTGTTAATTAAATAAAAAGCACAAGATCCTTTTATCAGAATTTCTCAAAACTGAAAAGCTCTGAAAACCAAAATTTGGCTCTTCATTTGTGTTTGAGGGTATTGCTCTGGTGCCATAGTTCGGAACAAGTCTACGTCTGAAGAGCTTGAAGTTTTGACGTGTTTAGCATTTCCCTTAATTTGAAATAAAAAGGACTGGTGGCAATTTTATGGTCTTTTTCCGACGTAACATTATTTGTTTATTTGGATTTACGGTATATCCCAGGGGTAGGGAACTCCGGTCCTCGAGAGCCGTATTCCGGTCGGGTTTTCAGGATTTCCCCAATGAATATGCATTGAAAGCAGTGCATGCAAATAGATCTCATGCGTATTCATTGGGGAAATCCTGAAAACCCGACTGGAATACGGCTCTCGAGGACCGGAGTTCCCTACCCCTGGGATATCCCATCCTCCCAAAAGAGCTCAGATCGGGTTACATGTTTACATACATAATAAGATATAACAGGGTTTCCATAATAAAGCAGAACATGATATGTGCTTTCCCACGTGATTTGCATGCACCCAATTCCAAACTACACATGTCCACAGTCTATTAGCTCCATTTGGAAACATCGTCTATCGTTTCCTTAACATTTTCTTTTGGCTGACGTTCTGGGAGGCGTTTCTCAAGACTGTAGTCGGTATGCAGTTAAGTTATGATTTTTGTTTGATTCACTTACTGCACAGTTTATGTAAAGTTATCACTTGAACAAAAGTGAATTCCTATGATGGTGTGCGGGCAAACAGTGGGTAATATATTTGCTCACTGGCTGGCTAGGCCCAGTAAAAGCACTGGAGCCTTTTCTCAAGGGTTTGGGCTTCCCTGTAGCGAATGACACGGAGACAAATTTCTCCCCCTCCCTAAGGAACTCATTTTCCCGTCCCATCCTGGTGAGTTCTTTTCCTGCCCCTGCCCCATGCCTGCAAGCTCTGTCCTCATCTGCACAAGCCTCAAGCACTTTAAAATCCTAAGTAGCAACATTCTAGAGCTCAGATTGTGATGTCATAATGCCTCATTCCATCAATGCCTAAGCTCCATCCTCATCTGCACAAGCCTCAAACACTTTAAAATCCTAAGTAGCAACATTCTAGAGCTCAGATTGTGATGTCATAATGCCTCATCCCACCAATGCCTAAGCTCCGTCCTTGTCTGCACAAGCCTCAAACACTTTAAAATCCTAAGTAGCAACATTCTAGAGCTCAGATTGTGATGTCATAATGCCTCATTCCACCAGCGCCTAAGCTCCGTCCTCATCTGCACATACTCATGTGTTTGCTTTCCCCTTAACTATATCTATGACATCCTGTTTGTCTGCCTTGACTGTTTAGATTGTAAGCTCTTTTGAGCAGGGACTGTTTTCTTACTCTTTGTGACTCTGTACAGCGCTGCGTGCATCTGGTAGTGCTACAGAAATAATTAATAGAGGGGTACAGATAGAAGACTACTACACAGGTCCTGGACCTGTTGGGCCGCCGCACGAGCGGATTTCTGGGCACGATGGACCTCTGGTCTGACCCAGCAGAGGCACTTCTTATGTTCTTATGTTATGATATAATAAGAGTGTGTAATCCACATTTTTTTCTGACAGATATCACAACTGGCTTTGCCTGCTGTTCATTTGGTATGTTTGGAATCTACGCAAAAGTCTGCTTTTTTTTTTTTTTTGCAACAGTTCCTCGCCTGTGGAATTCTCTCCCAGTCACGATTCGTTCAGAGTTATCCTATTTAAAATTCAGGTCAATGGTTAAGATGTAACTTTTTGGTTTAGCATTTTTATGAAAAGATTGGTGAATTGGGATCTAGTTTCAAGTTTATTAATTTTTTGGTTATCTACGCAATATCAAAAGCTTCAAAGCGTATAACATTTTAAAAATGGGGATGGGTAGAACAAAACTCTTTAACATAATTACAATCAAATTCTATCCATTCTAATACATAACTGGTACGGAAGGTGAAAGGGATGAACTGCAATCTTTAAAGAGAGAAAGAAAACATTTAGCGGGGAACACATTTGGTAGGTAACACAAAAAGGAGGAAAAAAAGAGAAAAAGAAAAGAAAAGATGAATCTATAATCTATACAGAAATCTAATGTAGATCTAAGAAGTTTGGTGACTTGTGAAATCGTGTTGTCTATTTTTCAAAAGCGTCCTTGAACAAAAAACTTTTTAAGGAACGCTTGAATTTGTCTAAAGAAGATTCATTACGAATATAAATAGGTAGATTGTTCCAAAGCTAGGGTGCTATAACTGAGAAAATGGTAGATCTTCTGGTTCCTATTATCTTTAATGAAGGGATAATCAATAGCTGTTGTTGTGTTGATCTCAATGCCCTGGATGGAGAATACGGTATTACGAAACGATGTAGAAAAGTTGGAGCATGAGTTTGTTGAATTTTAAAAGTTAACAGTAACATTTTAAAGGTTATTCTATGTGTGATTGGTAGCCAATGAGCTGCTTGTAGAAGTGGTGTGGCGTGATCGTATTTTTTTAAGTTACTGATCATTTTTATTGCTGTGTTTTGCATTATCTGTAATCTTCTTTCTTTTTGTGCTATGCCCTGATATAAAGAGTTACAATAATCCAGCCTTGAAATGATTAATGAATGTACCGTGGTACCTTAGATTACGAGCATAATCCGTTCCAGGAGCATGCTCGTAATCCAAAATGCTCGTTTATCAAAGCGAGTTTCCCCATAGGAAATAATGGAAACTTGCTTTGATGCGTTTCCCCCCCTCCCCGAGAACCGGCATTGCTCCCCTCGAAGGCCCCCCACCCCCCGCAATCAGGCACCCCCCCTGCGATCCGGCACCACCCCTGCCTCGAACCGACACCCCCCCCCCGACACGATTGGGCACCCCCCCACCCCCGCAGCTTCTTACCCTCATCTGGGCACTCTTGAAAATCGGCTTCCTCCTCTGCTGGGCCTTGAGCATCTGAGCATGCTCAAGGCCTGTGAGTTCACGTTCAGAACGTGAACTCGCAGGCCTTGCTCAGATGCTCAAGGCCCAGCAGAGGAGAAGGCCGATTTTCAAGAGTGCCCAGATGAGGGTAAGAAGTGGCGGGGGGGGGGGGGTTGCCCAATCCTGGCGGGGGGGGGGTCGGATCGTGGCGGGGAGTGCCCAATCGTGTCGGGGGGGGGGGGTCGGATCGTGTCGGGGGGGGTTCGGATCGTGATGGGGGGGTGCCCAATCGTGGCGGGGGGGGTCGGATCGTGGCGGGGGGGGGGTGCCGGTTCAAGGCAGGGGGGTGCCGGATCGCAGGGGGGGTGCCGGATTGCAGGGGGGGGGGGTGCTCGTAAATCGAGCCATGCTCGGTTTCCGAGGCTCCGATTTTGCAAATGTTTTGCTCGTCTTGCAAAACACTCGCAAACCGGTGCACTCGTAAACCGAGGTACCACTGTATTAGAATATTAAGGGCCTCGGGCTTTAAGACTTTTGATAAGGATCTAATGAGACGTAATTTGTAAAAACAATTTTTAACCACTGAACTAATCTGGTCATGATAGGTAAGTTCCTGATCTAATGTTACTCCCAATGTTTTTGTTGTGGTTACTTTTTGAAGAGGGGTTTTGTCGAAGAGAATCTGTGATGAAAGTGTAAGATCACTTTTCCATGGGAAAAACATTACGGAAGATTTGGTTGCGTTTAATGCCAACATATTATCCTTTAGCAACTATTTAAACAAGATTGAAATAAAATTTAACTCCGAACCCTTTTGCCTTCCCTCCACTCAAGGGCACTCAGCGTAAAAAGATGTTTGATAACCTTCTGGCGACGCAAGCAGCAAAACTTAAGCACTCCATCTCCAACCTGTTGACGGCAACGGGCGACTTCAAAACTTTTCGAAAAGAAATCAAAACTCTACTTTTCAAAAAATTTCTCCAGATATCTTAACCCAACCCTTCCCCCTCCTCCTAGATAAATTCTCCCCCAAAACCTCCACTTAAATAATCTCTTCCTCCCCAAAACACCAACCGAGTGTTCAGATCCCTGAAATGTAACATGATCTTATTTGTACTCTAACTGTAATCTATTTGTTATATTACACAGTAACGTACAATCAATTTAATATCCAATTTGCAAGTTCTTCCGGAATTAATCCAGCTACCTCTCCTCCCTTGTAACCAAAAAAAACCAAAACCAAAAAAAACAAAACTGTTTTAACTTCACTGGAAATGTCAGTTAGCTCTTTTGTAATCCGCCTTGAACTGCAAGGTATAGGCGGAATAGAAGTCCCTAATGTAATGTAATGTAAATGTAATTGTAGATTTAATTGATTTTACTTTTTGGTTTTTCTTTGCTTTCCTATTTTTTTCATGGCGTTCTTTTCATTTCTTGTTTTTATATATTTTGTAGACCGTGCGGTTGATAAACCAAAGTGCGGTTAAAACTTTTAATAAACATAAACATAATGTCTAATCTAATCTGATTTTCTATTTGTCCGCCGCTCATAGCTATATAGGCTCAAGGCGACTTAAAGAGAGGCAAGAGAGGAGAGGATGGGGAGGGAGGGATAGAGGGGAGAGGAGGTGGATAGGTAGGAGGGAGAGGAAGGGGAGGGGAGAGAAAAGAGGGGAGAGTGGAGGTGGGAGAGAAGGGGAAAGGGGAGGAGAAGAGAGGGGAAAGGAGATTAAGGACTCCTTTTATCAAGCCGCGCTAGCGGGGTTAACGCGCGTAACGTTTCATCACGAGCTAACCCCCGCGCTGGCCAAAAACTACCGTCTGCTCAAGAGGAGGCGGAGGCGGTAGCGGCTAGCGCGGCCGGCGGTTTGATAAAAGGAGTCCTAAGTGTCGAACAGGTTTTGCTGGCAATTTGTACAGTATATAATCCAATTTTAGTGCTAACAGATATCAGACTAATTTATACTGGTGTTTTTAACAATGGTAATGAGTGGACACAACCAAACCCATAACAACTGGACCAGCTGGCCAGTGATGAGTGGAAATGGAAGACCCTACACGGACCGTCATTTATTCTGTACTAGCTGATGCCCCGGCGTTGCACGGGTATTTAATTATAGCAATAACACTGTAAATGGATTTAAATAAAGATACTTTATAGTGGTGAATGAAATAATTTTGTTACAGCTTTATAAAAAGTAAAATATTCAAAGTATAATGTGAAATATTTGACAAAATGAATACAATTCAACTAACACAAAAATTGATTATAAACAACATTTTTAGTTTCACCTCCAGGAGCAAGAACATATACATTCTTGGGTGAACCCACCCTTCCCACGTGTGCAGGTGGGCCGTGAGACCCCCAGAACATATCACCCCAGGTAGTGAGGGATCTGCATACCAAGTTTCGTTCAAATCGGTCCCACAGCTTCTTACATTTTTTCCATTGACTTGAATGGGTGAAATCTGATTTTCTGTTTGTAGCTCCGCCCACGTGTGCAGGTGGGCCGCGAGACCCCCAGAACATATCATCCCGGGTAGTGAGGGATCTGCATACCAAGTTTCGTTCAAATCGGTCAAGCCGTTTTTGCGTGATCGCGGCACATACATACATACATCCGATTTTATATATATAGAAGATGAAATATGGATACTAACGGGCTCATAATCGAAAGAGAAAAACGTCCAAAAACCAGCCTAAGTCGGCACTTGGATGATCATAAACGAAAGACGTCCAAGTGCCGATTATCAAACTGGGTTTTGGACGTGTTTCTAAACGACCTAGGCCTTCATAGTGTCGCTCAACGTCCAAAGCTAAATGGGGCGTTTTAGGAGGAGTGTTGAGGGCGGGAGTTGGGTGGGACGTGGGCAGGCTTAGACTTAGTCGTACTAAATGTATAACCGAAAGTTTTACAAAAGAGCCTAGATGGAACTTGGATGTTGTGACTTAGATCATTTAAAACATGGTCTAAATCACAAAAACCCACTTAAAGTCACCAGATAAGCACTGCAAACACATAACACAGACCCCCCATACACTACCCTAGTGATCACCGACCCCCCCCCTCCCAACCCCATAAAAATCGAAAACACACCTTTAAAATTCAGCCTCCAGACCATCATCACCTGGCAGCCTGGCATAGGAAAGCCTAGTCGTCCAGCACAGAGGCGGCTTAAGTCGTCTTGGGGGTGGGTTAGAGACTCATGGAGAGGAGGACCCATGCCCATAAGCCCCTGTAATCACTGCATTGATACTTAAACATGTGCACTCCTCTATATACCCCTAAAACCCTTTTTTACTGGCATATAAGTGGCTCCGGCAGCCATAAGGGCTATTAGGGTGGTAGATAAGTGGGTCTAGGGGATTTTGGAGGTGGTTTGGGGGGCTCACCATGCCCTATAAGGGAGCTGTAGTGAGATGAAGACATGGCACCCTTTTTGTGAAGTTCACAGCAGTGCCCTGTAAGGTACCCCACTATTTAGGTGCCATGTCTGGGTGTTCAGTCCATTACTTTGCAGACCCCCTCCCACGTCCAACAGGGCTTGTTCTAGGCGTTTTTGACTTGGATGAAAAGTTGGACGGAAATGTGGTATAAAGATGGACGATCAGATCAGCAGAACGTATAGTTAGACGATTTTCGCAACCAAAAAAAATTTTGGGCGTATTTTTCGAAAATGTGTCCTAAGCTGTTTTTTTACTTTGGACGACTTGCGACTTAGACGAAAACAGATTTAGACGTTCCTTTTGATTATGCCCCTCTAAATGTTTATGTATAATGAGAAATGACATGATATTTATATGTTTGTTGTTTTCTTATATTTATTGTGTATGTGAAGATGTAATCCGCTTTGATAAAGGCGGACTATAAATAAGAACCTATAAACTAGATGATGGCCTTCATCGGGGGGTCCAACACTAAAGGCATCCAGCTGATCAAAAATGAAAATGCGCATTAAACTCTCTCAGGAAGCAATCGGTAAAAAAAACTCCCCCAAAACCCCACCAGCATTAAGCAAGCTGAACAAGATGGTACGCATAGCTAGTTCACTTATCCGCCCCCCCCCCCTTTACAAAACCACGCAAGCATTTTTGTAGCGTCGACCAGTGTGCTGAATGTTCTGTGCTGCTCCGACGCTCAAGGAGCAGCGCATAAGAACATAAGAATAGACTCACTGGGTCATTAAGCCCAGTAACCCATTCTCCCGATGGCCAATCCAGGTCACCAGTACCTGGCCAAAACCCAAGGTGTAACAATATTCCATGCTACCGATACAGGGCAAACAGTGGCTTCCCCCGTGCCTTTCGCAATAATAGACTATGGACTTTTCCTCCAGGAACTTGTCCAAAACTTTCTTAAAACCAGCTACGCTTTCCGTTCTTACCACATCCTCTGGCAACGCTTTCCAGCGCTTAACTATTCTCTGAGTGGAAAAAAATTTCTTCTTATTGGTTTTAAAAGTATTTCCGTGTAACTTCATCGAGTGTCCCCCTAGTCTTTGTAATTTTTAATGGAGCGAAAAATTGATCCACTTGTACCCGTTCTACTCCACTCAGGATTTTGTAGATTTCAATCCTATCTCCCCTCAGCCATCTCTTTTCCAAGCTGAAGAGCCCTAACCGTTTTAGTCTTTCCTCATACAAGAGGAGTTCCATCCCCTTTACCATCTTGGTTGCTCTTCTTTGAACCTTTTCTAGCGTCACTATATCTTTCTTGAGATAAAGAGAGCAGAATTGAACGCAATACTCCAGAGAGAGATGCTCAAGGCCCAGCAAAGAAGAGGAGGCCGATCTTCGGGCACCAGCACCAACGCACAGGACATGCCGGTGCCGGTGCCGAGATGGAAGTAAGAAGCCTGTTCTGGTGGGTCTGGGGGACTTCAGATCGCGGCGGGGGGTGCAGGATCGTGGTGGGGGTTGCCGGATCGTGGGGGGGGGAGGGTGCCAGATCACATGGGGAGGACCTTCGGGGGGAGCAATGCCGGTTCTCGTGGGGGGGGGGGGGGAGAAATAGAGCAGCACCGCTGGCCTTGGGGGATGGGGGTGGGTGGGAACGAATCAAGCGAGTTTCCCTTAGTTCCTATGGGGAAACTCGCTTTGATATACGAATATTTTGGTTTACGAGCATGCTTCTGGAACGAATTATGCTCGTAAACCAAGGTAACACTGTATATTGATTTTGACAACATTTGCTTATTTCTGATCTGAGGAAGTAAGATACTTTCGAAAGATAACCATAACCTACATTGTTAGTCCAATAAAAAAAGGTGGGTTCCCCCTCCCTTTTTGTCTTTGTTTTATTTCTGCATATTAAATTTTTTTTTTTACAGACGAAATCTGGTAACTCTAGCTTTGTAGGAGGGCCAAGCCAGAAATGCACACTACAGCACTCATCAAGACCATTAACCTGCAGAGAACAGGCAAATAAATAAATATAATTTTTGTTATCAAGGGTCATTCTCTCACCTTGGGCTCTGCATCCCCCAACCTATATGTCGTGTCTGTCTATCCAAGTTAGATTGTAAGCTCTTCAGAGCAGGGACCATCTATAAAGGTCAGCCCACTTCTTTGAGAGTGCTTTCGACTCCTAACTCCTCTCACCTTGGGCTCTGCATCCCCAACCCTATATGTCGTGTCTGTCTATCCAAGTTAGATTGTAAGCTCTTCAGAGCAGGGACCATCTATAAAGGTCAGCCCACTTCTTTGAGAGTGCTTTCGACTCCTAACTCCTCTCACCTTGGGCTCTGCATCCCCAACCCTATATGTCGTGTCTGTCTATCCAAGTTAGATTGTAAGCTCTTCAGAGCAGGGACCATCTATAAAGGTCAGCCCACTTCTTTGAGAGTGCTTTCGACTCCTAACTCCTCTCACCTTGGGCTCTGCATCCCCAACCCTATATGTCGTGTCTGTCTATCCAAGTTAGATTGTAAGCTCTTCAGAGCAGGGACCATCTATAAAGGTCAGCCCACTTCTTTGAGAGTGCTTTCGACTCCTAACTCCTCTCACCTTGGGCTCTGCATCCCCAACCCTATATGTCATGTCTGTCTGTCCAAGTTAGATTGTAAACTCTTCTGAGCAGGCACTGTCTAGAAATGTCAAAACGTACAGCGCTGCATATGCCTGTCAGCGCTATATAAGTGATAAGTAGTAGTAGTGGGTCACGGGCACTGACCTGTGACCCACATGACACGTCCAATACTGTTGACCCATAACCCGTTGACCAATAGGACTGTTTTGGATTTCTGACCATTCTATCATGTTGCATTATGGGACTTTGAGTCCTGATTTTTCAATGGCCAGGACCAGGCACTACACATCCCACTACTCTGGGGATGTAAGTTGAAAAGCAGGATTGGCTAAAAAAAAAAGCCTCCGGGTAACTTGCCATCTCCGCCTATCCCCCCCCCCCTTTTGGTTATTTATTCTACTTTCTTCCCTTAGGTTAGTGGTTTCAAACTCGGGGCTCAGGGGCCACATGCGGCCCGCCAGGTACTATTTTGAGGCCCGCCAGGTACTATTTTGAGGCCCGCCAAGTACTATTTGGAGGCCCGCCAAGTACTATTTGGAGGCTCGCCAGGTAGTATTTTGAGGCCCGCCAGGTACTATTTGGAGGCCCGCCAGGTACTATTTGGAGGCCCGCCAGGTACTATTTTGAGGCCCGCCAGGTACTATTTTGAGGCCCGCCAGGTACTATTTAGAGGCCCTCGGTATTATAAAGAATTATTCTTTATGGAAAACTTGTGCCTTAAGTGTCCGGCGGTCACATTCTGGAACGTTGCCCGTCTCACTGCTGTGGCCTCCCGCAAGCGCTTTCCTGCGTCTGCATGTGATTGTGAGATGGAGTGGAGAGGACAATCGCGTACAGACGCAGGAAAGCGCTTGCGTGAGGCGGGCAACTTTCCATAAAGAATCATCCTCTATAATAAAACCCTAAGCATGCATATGCACTTACGATGCCGTGATCCCTGTTGCCGTGATGTGTGCTTCCGTGCCGCACATGCGCACTGCCTGCCTCCTGCCCCGATCTCCGATGCCGGCTGACTTCCTGCGCTGCCGCTGCCGGGACGCCTCTTCTCACCCCCGGACCAGCAAACGCAGCAGCCGCGGTTTCATCTTGCAGCTGCGCGGCATTTGCTAGGCCGGCCCACTTCGAGAATGCGAGGTGGGCCGGCCTAGCAAAAGCCCCGAGGCTGCCTGGGTAGCGGTTGCTGGACAGGGGGAGCAGGGAAAGGAGAGGGGGTACTACTGGACAGAGGGAGCAGGGAAGGGGTGCTGCTGGGCAGGGGGGAGGTTAAATGAAGGGAGAAGGACTGCTGCTGGATAGGGGGGAGGTAAAAGGAAGGTAGTAGGGCTACTGCTGGACAGAGGAAGCAGGCAAGGGGTGGTGGTGGACAGCCAAAGAAAGAGAGAGACAGAAAGAAAGACAGACAGCGGCCAAGGAGAGAGAGAAAGAAAGACAGGTAGACAGTGGCCAAGGAGAGAAAGACACACACACACATGTATTCTAGCACCCGTTAATGTAACAGGCTTAAAGACTAGCTCTTTATAATACCGAGGGCCTCAAAATAGTTGGTTCAAAATCTTGTCTCTTGCAATTGATACTTTGATAGTTTTTCACATTCTGCATGCTGCACTCCTTTCAGCTGTGTAGAGCTGAAATTATCAGAAGCAATTAAGGAAAGATTTATAAACTCTAGTTAATTGCTTCTGCTAATTTCAGCTAATCCACGTTTTGGATTTGGAGGTAGTTACCTCCTGCAAAGTCGTCATTCCTTCAATAAGACAGTCACCCAGTTTTTCACCTCCAAATCCAAAATGTGGCCCTGCAGAGGGTTTGAGTTTGAGAACTCCCCACCCCCTCCCTGCCTTTAGATTCATCCCTTTGGCAGCCCACGCCCCCGTTGTCCTGCCAATAAAGTTCAGTGAATCAGTGCAGGAAGGGGGAGGGGCAGGGATAGCCCTGGGAACTCGAAGCTCCGCCCCCTCCGAATCGCTCTCGCGCTCTCTCTCTCCTCGCCGCCGCGCGCTGGAGCCACACGCGCGAGCTGTAGAACGCCAGCGCCGTCTCTTTCCCTGGCTCAGGCAGCAGCAGCAGTGCCGGAGTCTGCAGGCGGCGCGGGGCTCCTGGGGCGTCCGCCGAGACCGTTGCACCGGTAGACGCATGCAAGTATGCATTTCTTTCTGCTCTTCATTGTCGCTTTGGAGGCATCGGGGGCAGAATTGCTGCTGCTTTTTTTTGCTGTTCTTCTCGCCTGGCAGCTGTCAGAGCCGTTCTTAGCTGCTGCCCCCCCGCCTGGGGGTTATTAAAAGCCGCCTCCCCGAAAGCTCCTGCAGACCGTATTTGGCCACATGGCACCGATCGGAGCAAGATCTGACCGGGATCCCGGGGCCGTTTAGCGGGGAGTGACTGCCCCGGGGCCCTGATTGCGGGGTGGGTCTAATGACAGCTAAAGCCGAGACTTGTTAGGCTGGGGCGCCGGGAGATCAAGGGCCAGATGTGCCGAGCCTTTTCTCCAGCACATCTGGCACCAGGCGGTGGGGGAGGGGAACTGGCTCTGGCCCAGGTATGGTTTTCTGCCTGTTTGATGCTGGTGGCGTTCAAATGCAGTGATTTTGCTCCATTCGTTAAGAGAAACAGAGGGGGGGGCGGGGGGGGGGTCTCCAGGCAGCCCTGAGCTTCCTCCCCTCCCCCCCTCCATCCCCTTTTTATGCATTGGACTTAGCTGCAGTTCAGGTTACAGTGAAGCTCGCTGAGAGGATGGAGGGGCATTGTGTGTTTGGGGGGGGGGGGCGGCTCCTGTCAGTCATGCAGACTGTAGGCTGAAGGGCAAAGAGCAACAAGTTTCGCAGGCAGAGCTGCTGCCAAGAGAAGCCGCCTCCGATTCTCTTGAAGTTTTTGCACTCTTGGGGGGCTCCTTTTACTAAGGTGCGCTAGTGCTTTTAGCGCGCGCTAAACGCTAACGCCTCCCTAGAGCTGGCGTTAGTTTTTTTTTCCGTTTAGCGCAGGGGTTGCAGCGCGCGTTAAAAACGTTAGCGCACCTTAGTGAAAGGAGCCTTTCATCTTTGCGAAGTTTTAGGTTTGTGAGGTGACAGGTGGCCGGGGAAAACCAGAAGTAGTATTGCAACTGGGGGGGGGGAGGGGGAAAAGGCGCTGTTAAGGTATCACTTTCTCACCTTGCAAGTTATTTCCTGATACTGTACTTAAATTTTTTTTTTTTTTTTAATCTTTTGGAATGCAGTTTATGTTTCCTTTAAGTCCAAACTCCAATAGAGCACGCTCTGTGTCGGCCTCGCTCAGGGCTGAATTTGAGGAATTCTTTCCCCGTGTGACCGTAGATCTGGTGAACAGTTTCTGTGTGTTGTTTGAACAGTTCCTGTCCAGATGAGCTGCTTTTGTTCTGCCACAATCCCAGCTCTTGCTTCTGGTGGAGACGGGAGGCACGGGGGTCCCCCCAGCGCTGCTCTGCGTGTGGTTGATTTTCTGTGTGGGTGAGTTTGAACAGACCTCAGTAGCTGAGTGGGACATACATTCCTGTCGCGTGTCGCCATCCTGCTATGCACAGAGGCGGTGGGGTCTCGCTTGTGTGGCTCCTGGGACCCAGGGAACATTTTGGGTTATTTAAACAGAAATAGAGAAAAGCATATAAATCGCCCTTAGCAACAGCCTTGTTATCTTCCTTGTGGTTTTTATTAAGCAGTTTTCATGGTAGGTTTTGTTTTTTCTTACTGTTGACCTTTGTTTTATCTCCGTTATCTTCTAACTACAGAGCATATTTCAGATTTTCCAACATTTTTTTTTCTTTCCTTCTGCTGCTACTACATTTCTATACTGCTGAAAGGCGTACGCAGCGTTGTACATCTAGCATTCAATAGAAGGTCCCTGCTCAGAAGAGCTTACAATCTAATTTGGACAGACAGACTGGACATCTCGGAGTTGGGGAGGTTCGGGCAGAAGGAATGATACAATGGGTAAAGCGAGAGAGAGTTAGGAAGTTGAAAGCGGCTTAAAAAAAAAATTGGGTTCTTAGCTTGGATTTGAATACCGCTAGAGACGGAGCATGACTTACTGACTCTGGCAGCCTGTTCTGACAGCTGAATTAGCAGATTCCTCAAGGAACAAATCGCACATAGCATTTGGGGGGTGGGGTCTCTTTTTTTTTTTCCCCCACTGCTAACAGTCTAGCTTTTGGTGTTGTCATTTCAGGCTTTGACGACAGGTTACTGTTTCTTCTTCAGAAGTTCTTGTTCTGTATCAGGTGGGGAACTGTTTGTGTTCTGCTTGTGTGACAGCTGAAGGATTTTAAGAACATAAGCAGTGCCTCCGCCGGGTCAGACCACAGGTCCATCCTGCCCGGCAGTCCGCTCCTGCGGCGGCCCAAACAGGTCACGACCTGTCTGAATCACCAGAAGGGGCTCCCTTGCCACCTTGGTTTCTCATTGAAGTCCTATCTTCCCATCGAAGTCCTAACCCTCCGGTCTTGCACATGCACGACCTGGTTGGGTTTCTATACTTATTACCTGGTTAGCTTTCTATACTTGTGTTACATCCCAGCTCCTCCCTCAGTATCCGTCCAATCCCTGTTTGAATCCCTGTACCGTACTCTGCCTGATCACTTCCTCCGGTAGCGCATTCCAAGTGTCCACGACCCTTTGGGTGAAAAAAAACTTCCTTGCATTTGTTTTGAACCTATCTCCCTTCAGTTTCTCCGAATGCCCCCTCGTACTTGTTGTCCCCTTCAGTCTGAAGAATCTGTCCCTATCCACCCTCTCTATGCCCCTCATGATCTTGAAGGTCTCTATCATATCTCCCCTGAGCTCCTTTTTCCAGAGAGAAGAGCCCCAGCCTATCCAACCTCTCGGCGTATGGGCAGTGTTCCAGCCCTTTTACCAGTTTCGTTGCTCTCCTTTGGACTCTCTCAAGTACCGCCATGTCCTTCTTGAGGTGCGGCGACCAATACTGAACGCAGTATTCCAGATGTGGACGCACCATCGCTCGATTTTGCTAGGTTATGCTGTCTGTATTAGTCCTGTAGATCCAGGTTTTTATTTTTGTTTTTTTTTTTTAAGTTCAAAATTTTATTAATTTGCAATACAATACAAGGTGAATATGCTTTCGAAGAAGCATAGAATAAAAAATTCCAGTATAGAGAATGACACGGAGACATATTTGTCCCTGTCCCCACAGGAACTCAATTTCCCCTGTACCGTCCCCGCAAGTTTTGTCGCGGTCCCTGCCCCGTTCCTGTAAGCTCAGCCTTAACCGCGCAAACCTCAAACATTTCTGATTTTAAAGTGCTTCAGGCTTGTGCGGTGTCAGGTCAAAAGCGCGCCGCGACAAAGGCGCGCCCAGACAATTGAGCGCAGCGCGGAGGTGTGCGCCGTTCTAAATTACTGTTTTTAGGGCTCCGACGGGGGGGCGTGGGGGGGAACCCCTCCACTTTACTTAATAGACATCACGCCGCGTTGTGGGGGGGGGCGTGGGGGGTTGTAACCCCCCACATTTTACTGAAAACTTAACTTTTTCCCTGTTTTTAGGGAAAAAGTTCAGTTTACAGTAAAATGTGGAGGGTTACAACCCTCCATAACGCCGGCGCGATGTCTATTAAATAAACTGGGGGGGTTCCCCAACAAGAACCCCCGTCGGAGCCCCTAAAAACTGTAATTTTGTGCGGCGCACGCCTCCGCGCTGCGCTCAATTGTCGGTGCGCGCTTTTGTCTTTCACGCCGTTGTCTATGAACCGGCTTGTGCAGGTGAGGACGGAGCTTGCAGGAATGGGGCAGGGACAGGAACAGGAAAAGAACTCATGGGGGCGGGAAAATGAGGTGCCTTGGGGACGGGGAAAAATATGTCCCCCGTCATTCTCTATTCCAGTAGGAACAGTGTTGACATTCTTAGGACCCAGAGGAATATTTGCAGTGTTGCTTTCTCATAGGTAGGGTTGTTGCACGTTTTTAAGTTCTGTTGAAAACAATGCTGTCGGCCAAACTTCCTACTTTCAGTAGCTCTCTAGAGACACGTTATACCAATCCTTGAAAGTGCTCAAAGAAAACTGTGAATGTTAGAGACCATGGTATGGGGTCAAGCCCACCAGGACACGAACTCGTGTTCTCGATCATTGCGCTTAAATGTGTCTTTCAAATGGGCTAAATTTCAGTATATCATAGTGACCGCAGCTTGAAGCACCCGGAAGTGCGTGTTGTCGCTATGATGATGTCACGTGTAGAGAATGACACGGTGACAAAATTCATCACCGTTCCTGTCCCCGTGGATAACCGTAGGAAATAATCCCATGTCGTTTTCTAGTGTCTGTTTCAACCTCGGTCCTTCTACATCAGCATTCTTCAAAGCAAAGCTTGCGGGTCAGTGGTTGTGGCCATTCATACTCTGATTCTTATGTGAGCCAAGGATAATGAAGCCATTGTGACATCACTGATGTGATTGGCTCTTAGGCACTGGTGGAATGAGGCATTATGACATCACAATATCTGCTCTGGATACCAGAGACTGTCATTCTTCAGTGTCTATCTCAACCTCAGTCCTTCTACACCAGCATTCTTCAAAGCAAAGCTTGAGGGTCAGTGGTTGTGGCCATTCATACTCTGATTCTTCCCTCTCTCCTTAAAGAATGACATGAAAATGGTTTCCCGTGGTTGTTCAAATCGGTCAAGCCGTTTTTGAATTACAGTGAGAATGGCAGCTTTTTACATTTTTTCCATTGACATGAATGGGTGAAATCTGATTTTCTGTTTGTAGCTCCGCCCATGTGTGCAGGTGGGCCGCGAGACCCCCAGAACATATCACCCCAGGTAGTGAGGGATCTGCATACCAAGTTTCGTTCAAATCGGTCAAGCCGTTTTTGAATTACTGTGAGAATGGCAGCTTTTTACATTTTTTCCATTGACATGAATGGGTGAAATATGATTTTCTGTTTGTAGCTCCGCCCACGTGTGCAGGTGGGACGCGAGACCCCCAAAACATATCATCCCAGGTAGTGAGGGATCTGCATACCAAGTTTCGTTCAAATCGGTCAAGCCGTTTTTGCGTGATCGCGGCACATACACACATACATACACACATACATACCTCCGATTTTATATATATATATATATATATATATATAAAATATATATATAAAATAAAATAAATATAAAATAAAATATATATAATATAAAATAAAAAATAAAATATAAAATAAAAATATATATAAAATATATATATAAAATGTATATATATATATATATATAATATATATATATACATACAGACCTGGCTGGCCGATCAAGTAGTTAAATTATACTCTGCTCCAGAATCTTACAAATGAATTGTGTCCCCGACTCAGTGTGCCCCTTCCGTAGCATCCACTATCTCCTTCGCTCCCTAATAAAGATCCCACGTACCTGTCCCACGTTCTCTGCTCTTCTCCCCCCACCTCGTTAAAAATGTAACCTTTGCTACCAGTTGAAGAGCTCCCTAGCCCGTACCTCCCCGGTCCCTCCCCCCAAAAAGTTGACAATGTGCTTTCCGGCCACCGACACCACCGCTCTTCGTGCATGCTCGGTTCATGCGTGTAAACTTGGCATGCACGAGGAGCATCCGTGTCAGCAGCTGGAAAGCACACTGCCGACTTCTCGCCCTGGGGGAGGTTTGGGCTGCGGAGCTCTCCAGCTGGTGGGGCTTGGGCATCCCCGTTGGCCATTCAGAGTACTGCAGTTTAGGGAGGGCCCTGAGCCCAAAGTGTGTGTGAGGGCAGGCCTGCCCCCCCCCCCCGAGCTATGCCTCTGTTTTGAAGCTGGAGTCGGTACATTTTTACTAACTCCATTTAAAATTGCTTCCAACTCTACAGTGGACTTAGGCGTGCGACTGCCATTCTCCTCCCCCCCACTGCTCCATTTTTATTCATTTAAAAAATTTCTGTACTGTTTAGAAGTAAACGGTTTACATAATTTACGGTATACATAATTTTAAAACAAAAACAGGATAAAATAAACTTAGAAATCATCCTCAGAAATCATGATTACAAAATAATACCGTAACTTGACTAGTAAAGCTCATGAATAGTCCATCAACTCTTCCGGAGAGGAAAATTATTGGCTAGAGAAAGGCATCTACACTTCCCCCTCCGTATTTGCGGTTTCCATATCTACGGATTCACTTATTCGCGATTTTAAACCTAAAATTCCTTTTTCTTTTTTCGGGCTATTTTTAAGCCCTGAAAGCCCCCCCCCCCCCTTAAACCTTACCTGGTGGTCTAGCGGGTTTTCAGGCAGGAGCGATCTTCCCCCGCTCCTGCCCCGTGCAGATCGCTCACAGGAAATGGCTCGAGAGACTACGGGAGCTCAAGGCAGCCATTTCCTGTGAGCGATCTGCACGGGGCAGGAGCGGGGGAAGATTGCTCCTGCCTGAAAACCCGCTAGACCAGGGGTGTCCAACCTTTTGGCTTCCCTGGGCCGCATTGGCTGGAAAAAATGTTTCTGTGGCCGCACAAACGTGCAAACGCTACAGCAAGACAGAGGAGGGAGCTGGCAAGATGGTAAACACCCAGGGTCAGCATCGCCCTCGACTGGGGCCGCACAAAATACTTTATCCCAGGACAAGCAGGCAGCATATTCTTAACGTATGGGTGATGTCACCGACGGAGCCCCGGTACGGACACTTTTAACTAGAAAGTTCTAGTTGACCGCACCGCGCATGCGCGGGTGCCTTCCCGCTCGACGGAGGAGAGCGTGGTCCCCAGTTTCTTCGTTTCCGCGGAGCGAAGAAGACGCATGTGTTTTCAACGGCCGTTGAAAAATCAATTCCTGCCTTCCCGCTCGCGTAATTTTTCGTTGTTTTTCTCTTTTTTTCCCTTTGGGTTACTTTCCTTTTTATTTTCAAAAAAAAAATTGTCGGATTTTCTTTATTTTTCAGGCCGGCCCCGGTGGGGCCTGTTGCCACCATACAAGCCTCCGACTTTGATTTTGCGGAGGCCGTGTTTCCCTTTATGCCCCCTCAACCGGGCTTTAAGAAGTGCCAGCGGTGTGCACGCCCGATCTCTCTTACCGACCCGCACAATTGGTGCCTGCAGTGCTTGGGTCCAGAGCATCGGGCGGACACCTGCACCCGCTGTGCTACACTTAAAAAGCGCACCTTAAAAAATAGGCAGATCCAGCAAAATATTCTATTCGGTACCGGATCTGCCATGGAATTTGCCGCGACATTGACGGCACCGCAAAAGTCGACACCGACTACTTCGACTCCACCGGATCCTTCTTCGGGGTCGCTGGCCCCAGGTAAGCCGACTAAGAAGCCTTCCACTTCCCTTGAGCGCCCTCCTGCCACGGTTGCGACACCGGCAACCCCGGCACCGCATCGACCCCGCAAACGCTCCGCTCCGATATCGGTGAGTGCCTCGTCATCGGCCTCCTCATCGTCGGAGCGTAGAGCGGCACCTATGGTACCGAAGAAGAAAAAAGCGGTACCGGTGCCTCCCCTGGACGACCGCATCGCGGCCATACTCCAAACACAGTTACAGGAGCAGCTGCAACAACAGCTCCAACAACTGTTGCTGGTGTTGCTGGCACCGCACCTTCCGGTACGGGACTGGTCCGAGCCTCGCACCGTTCCATCGGTGTCGACCCCCTTGGTACCGCTCAACACTTCCATGCCGGTCCTCTCGGCTGAGCCACATCTTTCCCAACCTACGGTACAGACCCGCTCTGATGCCGATCCTCCTCGGTACCAGGTACGGCACCGGTCTTCCTCACCCGGTACCGCCTCGGTCCGCTCTGGCAAGTCTCTCTCCAAAACCCGCCATGCCGAGCCCTCCACACCGATGTCCCGCCGTGCGCACCCCGACATCAGGGACCCAGACTTATGGGAAGAATCCCCACACGGTACCGAGGAAGACGCTTCCTCCACGGACGAGGAACCTTCAGTGACTGATACCGTCTCAAAACCTGAACAGTCCTCGTTCACCAAATTCCTTAGGGAGATGTCTGCTTCTCTTTCCATTCCCTTAGAGTCCGACTCTAAAAAGTCACAGGCCTTTCTCGATGCCTTAGACTTTGAGCAACCTCCTAAGGAATTCCTCAAGTTACCCGTACATGACATCCTACGGGAAACTTTTTATAAGAACTGGGAGAACCCCCTCACTGTCCCGGGGGCCCCTCGCAAATTGGATAGCTTGTATCGGGTCATTCCCATCCCAGGGTTTGACAAGCCTCAATTGCCCCATGAATCTCTCCTGGTGGAGTCCACCTTAAAGAAAACTCAGGGCTCCAGTGTCTATGCCTCCACCCCTCCTGGCAGAGAGGGAAAAACTATGGATAAGTTTGGCAAGCGCCTTTTCCAGAATGCAATGCTGGCCAACAGGGCAAATAATTACACCTTTCACTTCTCCTTCTACATGAAGCATCTGGTGCAACAACTCTCCGCCTTACAAAAATACATCCCTGAACGTAAGGTGCCTCTTTTTCAACAACAAATTTCCAGTCTGCTCCAACTCCGGAAATTCATGGTGCGCTCCATTTATGACTCGTTTGAGCTGACCTCTCGAGCGTCTGCCATGGCTGTTGCCATGTAGCGTCTGGCCTGGTTGAGAGTTTCTGACCTCGACATTAACCACCAAGACCGCCTGGCTAATGCACCTTGTCTTGGTGATGAACTCTTCGGGGAGTCCCTGGACTCAACAACCCAAAAACTCTCGGCTCACGAGACCAGGTGGGACACCCTGGTGAAGCCTAAAAAGAAGACCCCGCCTGCTCGCCCCTACAGACAGCAGTCTTCCTACCAACGCAGGTTCTCGGCCAGACCTCTCATCCCGCCTCAACAGCAGCCTCGCCGACCTCGTCAACAGCATCAAACTCAGGCTCGCTCACAGTCTCACCAACCTGCCAAGCCTCTTCCTCCGTCAAAACCTTCTCAGCCCTTTTGACTTTTTCCTCCAGGGCATAGCCAGTCTCCCACCATCATTGCCTCTTCCTCAGCCTATCGGAGGTCGCCTCCAACTCTTCCTCAGCCGTTGGGAGGTCATCACATCAGACCAATGGGTCCTCAACATCATTCGCCATGGCTACTCTCTCAACTTCCAGACTCTTCCACCAGACAATCCTCCCGTAGAGTCTGCTTCACACTCCTCCCAAACCCCCCTCCTCCTGAGGGAGGTCCAATCCCTCCTTCTTCTCAATGCCATCGAAGAGGTGCCTCCGGACCAAAGGGGTCAGGGATTCTACTCCCGCTACTTCCTGGTTCCCAAAAAGACAGGAGACCTTCGTCCCATCCTCGATCTCAGGGACCTCAACAAGTGTCTGGTCAAGGTGAAGTTCAGAATGCTCTCCCTTGCCACGCTTTACCCTCTTCTCTCTCAACACGACTGGCTATGTTCCCTGGACCTCAAAGAGGCCTACACTCACATCCCAATCAATCCGACTTCACGTCGCTACCTACGGTTTCAGATACAGCACCGTCACTATCAGTACAAAGTGCTACCCTTTGGCCTCGCATTATCACCCAGGGTGTTCACCAAGTGCCTTATTGTGGTGGCGGCCTTCCTCAGGTCTCACGACTTCCAGGTGTTCCCCTACTTGGACGATTGGTTGGTGAAAGCGCCTACATCTCCGCTTGTGCTACAAGCCACTCATCACACCATCTCGCTCCTCCATTTACTGGGGTTCGAGATCAACTACCCCAAGTCGCACCTACTTCCCACACAGCGACTTCAATTCATTGGAGCAGTTCTGGACACCACTCTGATGAGGACGTTTCTTCCCGCCGACCGACAACGGACCCTGCTCCATCTCTGTCGTCAGGTGCTCCTTCATCACTCCGTCCCAGCTCGGCAGATGATGGTCCTCCTGGGCCACATGGCCTCGACGGTCCATGTGCTTCCTCTGGCACGACTCCACCTCAGGACACCTCAATGGACTCTTGCCAACCAATGGTCACAGACCACGGATCTTCTTTCTCATCCCATCTCTGTGACATCGTCTCTTCAGCAATCTCTTCACTGGTGGTTGAACTCCTCAAATCTTTCCAGGGGTCTACTCTTTCATCTACCCCCTCACTCCATGATCATAACCACGGTTGCCTCCCCCTATGCGTGGGGAGCTCACCTGGGAGATCTACGCACCCAGGGACTCTGGACCCCTCAGGAGCGTCAACATCACATCAATTTCCTGGAACTCAGAGCCATGTTCTATGCTCTCAAGGCCTTCCAGCACCTTCTCTACCCTCAGGTTCTTCTCCTGTGCACAGACAATCAAGTCGCCATGTACTACATAAACAAGCAAGGCGGCACCGGATCCCCCCTCCTCTGTCAGGAGGCCCTCCGAATATGGACCTGGGCCACGACCCACAGTCTCTTCCTCAAGGCTGTATACATCCAGGGCGAACAGAACTCCCTGGCCAACAATCTCAGCCGCATCCTTCAACCCCACGAGTGGACTCTGGACCCTCCAACACTCCACTCCATCTTTGCTCGCTGGGGCACTCCACAGGTGGACCTCTTTGCAGCTCTTCACAATCATTAGCTGCCCCAGTTCTGTTCCAGACTCTTCTCTCCTCATCGTCTGACCCCAGACGCATTCCTGCTCGACTGGACGGATCGGTTCCTCTATGCCTTTCCTCCTCTACCTCTGATGTTGCGGACGTTATCCAAACTCCGCAGGGACAGGGCCACCATGATTCTCATCGCCCCTCGGTGGCCTCGCCAACAGTGGTTCTCCCTCCTGCTTCAGCTCAGCTCCAGGGAGCCCATTCCTCTTCCTGTGTTTCCTACTCTACTTACGCAGCAGCATCAGTCTCTACTACATCCCAATCTGTCTTCGCTCCACCTGACAGCTTGGTTTCTCTCGGGCTGACCTCTGCAGAGAATCTGTCTCAGCCTGTCCGTCGCATTTTGGATGCCTCCAGGAAACCGGCCACCCTCCAATGTTACCATCAGAAGTGGACCCGGTTCTCCTCTTGGTGTCTCCTGCGTCATCACTATCCCACCTCATTGGCGGTGGAAACTGTATTGGACTATTTGCTCTCTCTCTCCGACGCTGGCCTCAAGTCTACCTCAATCAGAGTCCACCTCAGTGCCATCACTGCGTTTCATGAGCCTATCCTCGGAAAACCGCTTACGGCTCATCCTTTGGTTTCCCGGTTCATGAGAGGCCCCTTCAATGTCAAACCACCTCTGAAGCCTCCTCCTGTCGTCTGGGACCTGAATGTGGTTTTATCAGCTCTCATGAAACCTCCTTTTGAGCCTCTTGCCACAACTTCGCTCAAACTTCTAACATGGAAGGTGCTTTTCCTCATTGCCATCACCTCTGCCAGGAGGGTTAGTGAGATGCATGCACTGGTTGCCGACCCTCCTTTCACTGTTTTTCACCATGGCAAGGTGGTTCTGCGTACCCATCCTAAATTCCTTCCCAAGGTGGTCTCGGACTTCCACCTCAACCAGTCCATTGTGTTGCCTGTCTTTTTCCCTAAGCCCCATTCTCATCCTGGGGAACAGGCGTTGCACACGCTGGACTGTAAGTGTGCCCTTGCATACTACCTTGACCGTACCAGGGCTCACCGCTCTTCACCTCAGCTCTTTCTGTCCTTCGATCCTAACCGTCTAGGTCGCCCTGTCTCTAAACGAACGCTTTCCAACTGGCTTGCTGCCTGCATTGCGTTCTGTTATGCTCGGGCCGGTCTCCCACTGGAAGGTGCTGTCACGGCCCACAGGGTCAGAGCTATGGCTGCTTCTGTGGCTTTCCTCCGTTCCACGCCCATCGAGGAAATCTGCAAGGCTGCCACTTGGTCCTCAGTTCACACGTTCACTACTCACTACTGTCTGGATACCTTCTCCAGACAGGATGGACACTTCAGCCAATCTGTGTTACAAAATTTATTTTCCTAATGGCCAACCATCCCTCCTCCCTCTCTGTTAGCTTGGAGGTCACCCATACGTTAAGAATATGCTGCCTGCTTGTTCTGGGATAAAGCACAGTTACTTACCGTAACAGGTGTTATCCAGGGACAGCAGGCAGATATTCTTACGACCCGCCATCCTCCCCGGGTTGGCTTCTTAGCTGGCTTATCTTAACTGGGGACCACACTCTCCTCCGTCGAGCGGGAAGGCACCCGCGCATGCGCGGTGCGGTCAACTAGAACTTTCTAGTTAAAAGTGTCCGTACCGGGGCTCCGTCGGTGACGTCACCCATACGTTAAGAATATCTGCCTGCTGTCCCTGGATAACACCTGTTACGGTAAGTAACTGTGCTTTATGGGGCCGCAGGTTGGACATCCCTGTGCTAGACCACCAGGTAAGGCTTATTGGGGGGGGGGGGCTCACAGGGCTAAAAATAGCCGTGGGAAGCGGGGGTTTGGGGCAGAACCGGCGCGAATATTATTCGCGGGCCGACTCTGCCCCTAACCACCGCGAATACGGAGGGGGAAGTGTACAAATAACTGGGTCTTAAGTAATTTTCTAAATATGCCCTTTTCACGTCGGTTTCGTATCTGACCCACCAGGGAGTTCCATAACTTAACTCCTGCGCAACAAAAAAAGTCCTTTTACCGGTCTCGACAAGCCTTGGATTCGCAGTCGTCCTCAGTAAAGCTAGATTCTCTGCGCGCAATGATCTTTTTAGTGTGTAACTACGGGCTTCTTTTACTAAGCTGCGTTAGGGCTTTAACGCATGGAATAGCGCACGCTACAATGCACGGGCGCGCTAGACGCTAATGCCAGCATTGAGCTGGCGTTAGTTCTAGCCACGTAGCGCAGGTTTAGCAAGCGCTAAAAACGCTAACGCGGCTTAGTAAAAGGAGCCCTAAGTATATTATTTTTAAACAATTCTGGAATGTTTCCATACAAGAACTGATGCCAAATCATCACTGCTTTATACTGTACTCGGAAGGCGACTGGTAACCAGTGCAAATTTTGGTGCTTAATTACTGCTAACTTCCATTTGAGCATCAAAAATTAGACGCCAAATTTTAAATTTGTTTGGTGGGGGGTGGCGAGTAAAGACTTAAGATAAATAGGAACCCCAAAAAATATAATCGTCCAAATTTATTAGAAAAAATATGTCATTAAAAATGAGGGAAGTAGGTGGGGGGAAGGATATAATCTTTTCTCCCCACTTAGGGGCATCTATGATCCGATCTTATTTGTGTTAATATTAGAAATGCAGATCCAGAAGCTTGTTTTTGCTATCAGCTGGTGAGGGCGCCAGAGAGCTTTGCGTCCCTTTATGCATCCCAAACTGGGGCTGCAGCTCCCTCCCGGGCAGGAAAGAACTTTGATGTGAGAATCATTGGAGGAGGGCTGAGGGGTAGGGGATATCCCTGGGAAAAGAAGACCCCCCGATCCCATTGAGATCTTAGACCTACTTATGGAGATGGATACATGGGTGCTCACCCTGCCTTTTCTCTCCCTCTTTGTTGCAGGCAGGTAAGGGTTTGCCTATCAAAGTGAAGGGACACCAGTGAGAAACTCTTCTCGTTGCTTCCTATAACGTTGCACTGGGTGGAGTGCCAGCATTGTAATGCATGTGTGTGCACTTCTCCCTCCATATTTGCGGTTTCAGCAATCACGGTTTCGATTATTTGCGGTTTTTAGATTGCTGGCTCCTTCCCCCCCCCCCCCAAAAAAAAAAAAATTACATCAGCTTGCATAGAGAAATCGCTGATTCCCGGCGTTTACAGAGAAAATCGCAGATTCCCGGCACTTTTTTCACCGTGTTTTGCCTCTCCTTCAGGAACAGGCCAGGTCTCCCACCGTGCTATTCGCGGTTTCGCCATATTCACGATGGCTTTTAATAGAAAACATGTGAAAAAGTTATTGGCGGTTTTTCTGTATTCGCGGGTCTCTTAATCCCCTATCACAGCGAATACGGAGGGAGGAGTGTATATGTTTATTAAATAGGGAGAACTGATTTCTGAGTCATCAGGGTAACCGTAAAAAAATACAGGCTTGCAATGATTGGGGGCAGATTTAGCCACGTTTTTGGGTTTGTTTGTTTTTTTTCTCGTCTGGGAGCTGTCGGAATTGTTTGTACCTCTCCTGTGCCTGGGTTATTAAAAGCTGCCTCCCAGAAACCTAATACAGACCGTATTTGGCCACATGGCAAGGAACAGAGCAAAATTGTTGACCTGGCGCAGGCAGTGTTTTCTGTCCCAGGGTGGAATATCGCGTATTGAATCTGACCAGGATCCCATGTCATTTAGCAGTGACTTACTGCCCGTGTGTGGCAGCCCGGGGCCCTGATTTACTGATTTCGGGGTGGATCTAATGACAGCTGGGGGCACCGGGAGATAAAGGGCCAGAGGTGCCGGGCATTTTCCCAGAGAGACAAAACAGGCAAAAGCCTGTAGCGCATCTTTCACCAGAGCCACTTTCTCAAAGGCGCTGGAGGAGGGGAACTGGCCCTGGCCAGCTTCCAGGTCTCCCAGGTATGATTTTCTGCGTCTTTGATGCTGGTGGCATGCAAATGCAGTGATTTTGCTCCATTTACAGAGAGAGAGGTGCAAAATGTGGAGAAGGAGCAGCAGAGCTGTGGGGTTCTCTAGGCAGCCCTGAGCTTCCTCCCCTCCCTCCTGGATGGGTGATCTCCTCCCCCCCCTTTTTTTTTTTTTTCCTTTGAGCTTAGTGAGTTTTACTATAACCTGACCTGCAGCTGAGAGGATGGAGAGTTTGTTAGATATCCAGTAGAGAATGACACGGGACAAATTTTTCCGTAGGAACTCATTTTCCCATCCCGGCAAGTTCTTTTCCTGTCCCTGCCCCATTCCTGAAAGCTCCATCCTCATCTGCACAAGCCTCAAACACTTTAAAATCCTAAGTAGCAACATTCTAGAGCTGAGATTGTGATGTCATAATGCCTCATTCCACCAATGCCTAAGCTCCGTCCTCATCTGCACAAGCCTCAAACACTTTAAAATCCTAAGTAGCAACATTCTAGAGCTGAGATTGTG
Source organism: Geotrypetes seraphini (assembly GCF_902459505.1). Taxonomy (NCBI): domain Eukaryota; kingdom Metazoa; phylum Chordata; class Amphibia; order Gymnophiona; family Dermophiidae; genus Geotrypetes; species Geotrypetes seraphini. The sequence continues at coordinate 20,509,667 of NC_047085.1, forward strand.
ATGTCATAATGCCTCATTCCACCAATGCCTAAGCTCCGTCCTCATCTGCACAAACCTCAGACCCTTTAAATTCCTAAGTAGCAACATTCTAGAGCTGAGATTGTGATGTCATAATGCCTCATTCCACCAATGCCTAAGCTCCGTCCTCATCTGCACAAACCTCAGACCCTTTAAATTCATAAGTAGCAATATTCTAGAGCTCAGATTGTGATGTCATAATGCCTCATTCCACCAATGCCTAAGCTCTGTCCTCATCTGCACAAGCCTCAAACACTAAAATCATAAGTGTTCGAGGCTTGTGCGGTTAAAGCAGAGCTTGCAGGAACAGTGACAAAACTCGCAGGGACGGGAGAGGAAAATTGAGTTCCTGCAGGGATAGGGGATAATTTGTCCCTGTGTCATTCTCTAATATCCAGACAGCGGACTGAAGCGGAAGGTTTCGAGAGCAGAGCTGCTGACAAGAGGAGCCCCAGATCTCCTTGAAGTTTATACTCCTTAAGTTGTAGGCTTGTGTAGTGAGGTCAGAGGTGGCTGTGGCAAACCAGGACAAGGTTTCAATTGAAAAACAGTTCTGTAAAGGTAGTATCCTCTCCTCGCCCCTCCCTCCAACTTCTTAAATATAATAACACTGTGAGTGCTATTTCTAGAGACAGAAAATTTTTTGTTTCTTTGGAGCGTCTTTTTTTTTTTTTTTTCCTGAAACCTAAGTTGCAATAGTGAGCCTTGTTGCAGCCCGTTTATGTAAGTTTTTGGAACTCCTCTCATATGAGAAAAGACTAAAAGGTTAGGGGCTCTTCAGCTTGGAAAAAAAACGGCTGAGAGAGGATAAGATCTAAGTCTACAAAATCCTGAGTGGTATAGAACGTGGAAAAAAGTAGATCAATTTTCTTTTGGTCTGTCAAAAATTACAAAGACTAGGGGACACTCGATGAAGTTACAGGAATATAGGGGTCCTTTTATCAAGCTGCGGTAGGGGTTTGACGTGCGTTAGTTTTTTAGCCGGCCGCGGGGGTTAGTGCGTTATGAAATGTCCGACGCACTAACCCCGCTAGTGCGGCTTGATAAAAGGACCCCATAGTTTTAAAACCAATAGGAGGAAATATTTTTTTTCACTCGGAGACTAAATCTGGAATGCATTGCCAGAGGTTATAGTAAGAGGAGGTTAACGTAGCTGGTTTTGAGAAAGGTTTGGACAAGTTCCTGGAGGAAAAGTTCATAGTTTCTTATTGAGACAGACATGGAGGTAGCCACTGCTTGCCCTGGATCAGTAGCATGGAGTATTGCTACTGTTTGGGTTTTTGCCGGGTGCTAGTGACCTGGATTGGCCACCGCGAAGATGGGCTATTCTGCTAGCTGGACCATTGGCTATTCTTATGGGCTTATGTTCTTATGGATTTTCTACCAGTGTGATCCTAGATCTGGTGAACAGATCCTGTGTTGTTTTAATGGTTCCTTTCCAGCAGAGGTGCTTGTGTTCAGTGACTCTAACTCTGCTTCTGGTGGAGGTACAGGGCCTCCAGTGCTGCTCTGTGTATGGTTGAACAGGCCTGTGGAACCTGTCATGTATGTAACCATCCTGTTATATTTATTTAACACATCCTCCCAAAGGAGCCCAGAATGGGTTGCAGGAGTACATTCATAGTTTGGGTAACATAGAAACAGACGGCAGACAAGGGCCACGGCCCATCAAGTCTGCCCACCCCATTACCCTCCCCTACCTTTCTCTGTGAAGAGATCCCACATGACGATCCCATTTTGTCTTAAAATCAGGCACACTGCTGGCCTCAGTTACCTGTGATGGAAGATTATTCCAGCGATCGACCACCCTTTCGGTGAAGAAGTATTTCCTGGTGTTTCCCGCCCCTGATTTTCCACGGGTGCCCTCTTGTTGCCGTGGGGCCTTTGAAAAAGAAGATATCCTCTTCCACCTCGATACGGCCCGTGAGATATTTGAACGTCTCGATCATGTCTTCCCCTCTCTCTGCGTTCCTCGAGTAAGTACAGCTGCAATCTTTTCAGCCGTTCCTCATACGGGAGATCCTTGAGTCCCGAGACCATCCGGGTGGCCATTCGCTGGACTGATTCAAGTCTCGGCACATCTTTGCGGTAAAGCGGCCTCCAGGACAAACTTTAGTGAGAAATGCAGACTTTACAGCATTTACAGTATAGACAAGGGGGTTTAGGTTACAGCATTTACAGTAAAGACAGAACATACAGACTTAGTAGGCATAGGGTGGATAAAATTGCAGCGTTTACAGTGTAGGTATAACATGGAGGTTACATAGTTTTCCTAGCGATGGGTGTATCTTTGTTGTCGGAGAATGTGGTGGTAATTGAGGTTGTATTTGTGGTGCCCTGCGAGTTTACAGAAGTCGCTTGGTGTATTAGGCAGTGCCTTTGAGATCCATCTGTCCGGGGTGTAGACGCGGGTTGATAACGGAGCTGGGTTTGTAAAGAGAGAGGTTTTCACGGCTTTCCTGATGCTCCAAAGACTTGTCTAGTGATCTAATGCAGTGGTTCCCAACCCTGTCCTGGAGGACCACCAAGCCGGTCGGGTTTTCAGGCTAGCCCTAATGAATATGCATGAGAGAGATTTGCATATCATGCAAGCGTCAGGCTTGCAAATCTGTCCCATGCGTATTCATTAGGGCTAGCCTGAAAACCCGATTGGCCTGGTGGTCCTCCAGGACAGGGTTGGGGGACCAGTGATTTATTGGATGGGGGGAGGGGATGACGTGCCATAATCTGGGTAAGTAATGAGAATAAGAGCGACTTCAGGCTGTCTCAGATGTGAGCGAGCGGCCAGGTGGCAGGATCAGCTGTTTTTCTGTTTGAGAACCCAGTGATCAGTTGGGGGACATAGGTTTGTAGTTTTGATGCTATGTAGTTTGGTGTCATCTTGTTAGAAAGTCTTTTAAGTATAGAATTTCCTAGAAAGCACCCAAAGCGATATTCTACAGCCAACGTCCCTCCTCGAGGGCCGAATCCAGTCAGGTTTTCGGGATTTCCCCAATGAATATGCATGAGGTCTGCTTGCATGTACTGCTTTCAGTGCATATTCATTCGGGAAATCCCGAAAACCTGACTGGATTCGGCCCTCGAGGAGGGACTTTGGAGACACCTGTTCTGCAGTATGTAACTGCAAGGAGGAGGGGCATAAATATGGGTGGAGCATGGGCAGGAAGTGGGCGTGTCTTCTACTTCTGCGTGCAACTTATAGAATGCTGTAAATTTACGCATGGCCAGTGTGGGACCGGGATCCTGGCGAGGCCTAGTAGCTCCGCAGAATCCTAGTCTTGGCGCGAGCGTAAAGGTGGTGGAACACAGCTTGCCTGGTGTCTCCCATAAATTGCACACCAAAATGGCCTGGTTTGTCCAAATATTACACTTTTATTGAACATCAATGAAAGTTCCAAACAAAAAGGTCAAAATTTGGCATCAATAAAAAAACCAAACATTCCAGTTTTCTCTGCTGCTTCTTTTCTCATACATGCAAGTTCCAATCCCAGCACCGGCTGTGCTTTCAGAAATAAGTTCAAAACAATAATAACACAAAATCCAATTCATCCTATATGCCACCTTCAAGGTAAGATAGAACAGTTCATGCCTCTGATAATAGTTTAGGATATAAGGCTTTTACCAGTACTAGCTCTAAAGCTGGTTTGGAGTAACCTTGAACAGCAGCTCCCCCTAATAGCAGGAGCAGAGAGGCCGGTTCTCCTACAGGTGTTGCCACTCTTTCCAATTATCTAAGCTCAAGGTAAATTCTGCAGCTTCCAGCACAGGTTCAAAACAGTGTATAAAAATACTTTCAAAACACAAAAACTCCAAAAAGGAAAAACCTTTCATAAAGGAAAAGAAAATTCAGGCTTTCCAAACCTACTCCCATTCCATGGGGTGCTCTTCCCCCTGAGGCATAACGTTCTCCAGCCAGTCCCTATCACAAACCTCGGACTGTGCTTCAGGATTTTCCATTTCCCAATCCTGGTGAGAACCTTCCTGTGCTGGCCATAAGTTAGCTGCTCTAGCTGACTTCCTTCTCAGCTTTTCCTCAGCTTCCAGTCCCAGCTGCCTCTCTCCTCCTTCTGACAAGGGAAGCTCAGAAAAAGGGAGACTTGGCCAGCAACCACGCCCCCTACCAGCAGAGTCAGCTAAACTCTTAAAGAGCCCTGTCCTTCTAGTTCCTGCCTGAGCTCTGTGAACTTTTAAAGGGGCAGGCTCACTCTTGACATTGTGCACAGGATTTCCACTATACCCAGGATGTTTCTTCCACTTAGTCACTGGAACTTTAGTGATACTTACAGGAGCTTTTCCCTTGGCTTTATTAGGCCTAGCCGGATCCCTGTCACACCAGCTCTATGGTTGGTGTAATGCTGGGCATGCAAATTTTGGCCATGTCAATGCTGACTTAAACTAGCGTTCTGTAACTGAATCTGGGCACCCGGATGCTTTTTAAGAATAGGCATGCCCAAAAGGATGCACCCCACTTGTAGAGTTGCCTTCACATTTTTTAAGGCTTGCCTAAATATGCTTTTAACGTACACGCGTCCTTAATATGCGCATGTGCCTCTTTTTCCATCCAGCACGTCCATGCACTCGATTACGCCTACCTTGCAGCCAGCTGATGTTGCAGTGAAAGAAGGGGTTAAAGACTGTGTTTGCCCGCACCTTTGAGGACTGAATAGACCAGGGGTGTCAAAGTCCCTCCTCGAGGGCCACAATCTAGTCGGGTTTTTAGGATTTCCCCAATGAATATGCATGAGATCTATTAGCATACAATGAAAGCAGTGCATGCAAATAGATCTCATGCATATTCATTGGGGAAATCCTGAAAACCTGACTGGATTGCGGCCCTCGAGGAGGGACTTTGACACCTGTGGAATAGACTCTTAGCTGTTCCTTTTCAATTCTTTGTTGCAGATTTTCTTTTGTTTTGGTGTATTGATGTGTTACATAGTAATATGATGGCAGATAAAGGTGTTATCCCAGGACAAGCAGGCAGCATATTCTTAACGTATGGGTGACGTCACCGACGGAGCCCCGGTACGGACATTTTTAACTAGAAAGTTCTAGTTGGCCGCACCGCGCATGCGCGAGTGCCTTCCCGCCCGACGGAGGAGTGCGTGGTCCCCAGTTTCTTCGTTTCCGCGGAGCGAAGAAGTCGCATGTTTTTCAACAACTTCCTCGAACTCAGGGCCATGTTCTATGCTCTCAAGGCCTTCCAGCACCTTCTCTACCCTCAGGTTCTTCTCCTGTGCACAGACAACCAAGTCGCCATGTACTACATAAACAAGCAAGGCGGCACCGGATCTCCCCTCCTCTGTCAGGAGGCCATCCGCATCTGGACCTGGGCCACGGCCCACAGTCTCTTCCTCAAGGCTGTCTATATCCAGGGCGAACAGAACTCCCTGGCCGACAATCTCAGCCGCATCCTTCTACCTCACGAGTGGACCCTGGATCCTCCCACACTCCACTCCATCTTTGCTCTCTGGGGCACTCCTCAGGTGGACCTCTTTGCAGCTCCTCACAACCATCAGCTGCCCCAGTTCTGTTCCAGACTCTTCTCTCCTCATCGTCTGGCCCCGGATGCATTCCTGCTCGACTGGACGGATCGGTTCCTCTACGGTCCATGTGCTTCCTCTGGCGCGACTCCACCTCAGGACACCTCAATGGACTCTTGCCAACCAATGGTCACAGACCACGGATCTTCTTTCTTATCCCATCTCTGTGACATGGTCTCTTCAGCAATCTCTTCACTGGTGGTTGAACTCCTCAAATCTTTCCAGGGGTCTACTCTTTCATCTACCCCCTCACTCCATGATCATAACCACGGATGCCTCCCCCTATGCGTGGGGAGCTCACCTGGGAGATCTACGTACCCAGGGACTCTGGACCCCTCAGGAGCGTCAACATCACATCAATTTCCTGGAACTCAGAGCCATGTTCTATGCTCTCAAGGCCTTCCAGCACCTTCTCTACCCTCAGGTTCTTCTCCTGTGCACAGACAATCAAGTCGCCATGTACTACATAAACAAGCAAGGCGGCACCGGATCCCCCTCCTCTGTCAGGAGGCCCTCCGAATATGGACCTGGGCCACGACCCACAGTCTCTTCCTCAAGGCTGTATACATCCAGGGCGAACAGAACTCCCTGGCCGACAATCTCAGCCGCATCCTTCAACCCCACGAGTGGACTCTGGACCCTCCAACACTCCACTCCATCTTTGCTCGCTGGGGCACTCCACAGGTGGACCTCTTTGCAGCTCCTCACAACCATCAGCTGCCCCAGTTCTGTTCCAGACTCTTCTCTCCTCATCGTCTGACCCCAGACGCATTCCTGCTCGACTGGACGGATCAGTTCCTCTATGCCTTTCCTCTCCTACCTCTGATGTTGCGGACGCTCTTCAAACTCCGCAGGGACAGAGCCACCATGATCCTCATCGCCCCTCGGTGGCCTCGCCAACACTGGTTCTCCCTCCTGCTTCAGCTCAACTCCAGGGAGCCCATTCCTCTTCCTGTGTTTCCTACTCTACTTATACAGCAGCATCAGTCTCTACTACATCCCAATCTGTCCTCGCCTCAAGTCGACCTCAATCAGAGTCCACCTCAGTGCCATCACTGTGTTTCATGAGCCTATCCTCGGAAAACCTCTTACGGCTCATCCCCTGGTTTCCCGGTTCATGAGAGGCCTCTTCAATGTCAAACCACCTCTGAAGCCTCCTCCAGTCGTCTGGGACCTGAATGTGGTTCTATCAGCCCTCATGAAACCTCCATTTGAGCCTCTTGCCACAACTTCACTCAAATTTCTTACGTGGAAGGTGCTTTTCCTCATTGCCATCACCTCTGCCAGGAGGGTTAGTGAGCTGCATGCACTGGTTGCCGACCCACCTTTCACTGTTTTTCACCATGACAAGATGGTTCTGCGTACCCATCCTAAATTTCTGCCTAAGGTGGTCTCGGACTTCCACCTCAACCAGTCCATTGTATTGCCTGTTTCTTCCCTAAGCCCCATTCCCATCCTCGGGAACAGGCGTTACACTCGCTGGATTGTAAGCGTGCCCTTGCATACTACCTTGATCGTACCAGGGCTCACCGCTCATCTCCTCAGCTCTTTCTGACCTTCGATCCTAACCGTCTAGGTCGTCCTGTCTCTAAACGGACGCTTTCCAACTGGCTTGCTGCCTGTATTGCGTTCTGTTATGCTCGGGCCGGTCTCTCACTGGAAGGTGCTGTCACGGGCCACAGGGTCAGAGCTATGGCTGCTTCTGTGGCTTTCTTCCGTTCCACACCTATCGAGGAAATCTGCAAGGCTGCCACTTGGTCCTCAGTTCACACGTTCACTACTCACTACTGTCTGGATGCCTTCTCCAGACGGGATGGACTCTTCGGCCAATCTGTGTTACAAAATTTATTTTCCTAATGGCCAACCATCCCTCTTCCTTCTCTGTTAGCTTGGAGGTCACCCATACGTTAAGAATATGCTGCCTGCTTGTCCTGGGATAAAGCACAGTTACTTACCAGGGACAGCAGGCAGATATTCTTACGTCCCACCCTCCTCCCCGGGTTGGCTTCTTAGCTGGCTTATCTTAACTGGGGACCATGCACTCCTCCGTCGGGCGGGAAGGCACTCGCGCATGCGCAGTGCGGCCAACTAGAACTTTCTAGTTAAAAAGGTCCGTACCGGGGCTCCGTCGGTGACGTCACCCATACGTTAAGAATATCTGCCTGCTGTCCCTGGATAACACCTGTTACGGTAAGTAACTGTGCTAAATGGCCCATCCGCAGCATCCACTGTCACCTCCTCTCCCTATTGGCTAAGGCTCTTAACATTTGCATCTTCTCTTCTATTGGCTAAGGCTCTTTACACCTGCATTGTGAGGTCATAGAGCTTTATGATTATAGAAACATAGTGACATGATGGCAGATAAAGGCCAAATGGCCCATCCGCAGCGTCCACTGTCACCTCCTCTCCCTATTGGCTAAGGCTCTTAACATTTGCATCTTCTCTTCTATTGGTTAAGGCTCTTTACACCTGCATTGTGAGGTCATAGAGCTTTATGATTATAGAAACTTAATCTATATCCACATAGCGCAACCTCAAGAGTATAGGATAACAAGTCCAAGTGTTACTCTCAAGGGAGAAAAGTCCTCAGTGTCTAATAGGGAAAATCAAAGCAACCCATCTAGACAGGCTAGTTGCAAATATCACTTGCAGCCAGCAGACACATCCTCGGTCAAAAACTCCCAAAAAGTTGAGGACACAATTTCACAGTGAATTTCAACAGTCTTAATTCTAAGTCTTAAAAAGTTTTCATAAAAACACTTATCTGAAAATTGTTGTCTTCTCAATCAAATTGCAAACACAAGAACGTGATCCTGGAGCTTGGAAGCAGGAGAAAATCACTCCGTAGGAGACAAACTCAGAGCATAGCAGCTACTAAATATCACCACTAGCATAATCCAACAGGGTTCCCTGTTTCGCTGGTGCGCTTCTTCAGGGATTTGAGCATCGATTCACCCGCTTCAATTTCTGTACAAAAAGTATTTCCTTAGATGACTCCTGAGCCTATCACCTGTTAACTTCATCCTCTGCCCTCTCACTCCAGAGCTTCCTTTCAATTGAAAGAGACTCGACTCATGCGCATTTACATTACGTAGGTATTTAAACATCTCTATCATATCTCCCCTCTCCTGCCTTTCCTCCAAAGTATACAGATTAAGATATTGAAGTCTTTCCCCATATGCCGAAGACCACACACCATTTTAGTAGACTTCCTCAGGACCGACTCCATCCTTTTTATATCTTTTTCAAGGTGCGGTCTCCAAAATTGTACACAATATTCTAAATTAAGGTTTCACCAGAGTCTTATACAGGGGCAGCAGTACGCTTCTCCCTCCGTATTCGCGGTTTCGCTTATTCGTGATTTCTCGCATGCTGACTCCTCCCCCCAAAATTACATCATGATTACCGATAAAGTTTAGTGCTTTCCAACATTCACTCAGAAAATCGCTGTTTCCATGCTTTCACCCACAAAATCGCTGCTTCCCAGCCTGAAAATCTCTGCTTGACTGCTGTTGGCGCTAAGAAGAGCAGCGGGAGGGAAGCGTGGGCCACTCGGTAAGTGACAACAGGCTCAGGTCTTGCGAAAAGAGCGCCGGCGCCAAGAGCAGCGCGAGGGAAGCACGGGCCACTCGGGGTAAGTGACAGCAGGTTCAGGCTCGGTTCGGATCTCCAATCCTCATGCGGGAAAAGGCAGGCTCAGGTCCCGGCTCCCTGCATTGAGTGTCTGAAGCTCAGGTGGAGCCACGCTCGGAGGAGACGAAGGATCCGGGGAGCGCCCTTCTTTGCATTGGGAAGTTGGTGGACTGGAGAGGGAGAGATGGGGAAAAGTTATTCGCGGTTTCAATATTAAAAACGCTGGCTGTTACCAAAAAAAAAAAAACCCGCGAATAATATACAACAAGTTATTCGCGGTTTTTCCATATTCGCGGCTATGTCCCACCCATAACCACCGCGAATACGGAGGGAGAAGTGTACCTCCTTTTTCCCTCTAACCAAGCCTTCCTTTCACTTCTGTTAGCGGGTGCATTATGAATGACCAACTTAATGAAATCGAGAACGCTGACACTTGCTTCTTTGATTGCTGAAACCAGGTTAACCATTGGAATGAATAATCATGATATTCTTGGCCAACAGCCCTAGGCTGTGGTTATTGACACAGTAAAGTTCTCTAGAAAACAGGTCCTCTTGCATCACTCCTATGTCATTTTAAGGTGTCCGTGCCCTAAATGTGACTTGGGAAACCAAGAAATGATAGATGTTATGTAAATAAATGGCTTTAACGTGCTTATTTAGAGGTACAAAATTATCCAAAACATTGTGAGATACTGTATAATAACCTTTTAATTATATGATGCTTGATGTCAATTAAACACCATGCCTGTAATTACATAGCGTTAAACTGTTGATTTTTGCATGGCGAGTGCCAGGATTGCCCCCCCCCCCCCATAATAGAAGATGATAAATGAAACTTTGCCAGTACAAAATGGCTAGAGTGGTCTTGTTTTACGTTTTAAAAGTGGTAATTCTGCCCGTCTGGGAAGGTTTTGTCCTTGCAGGAATTTGCTGTTGTTGTCTGTACGATTCTGCTTCTCTACAGAGGTCTGGTGTCCTTTTAAGCGTGAACCCAAAAACTCTTTGGTTGTTCATTGGCCACCCTTATATTTTTGAGCAGGGACTGTCTCTTCTGTGCTTTGATGTACAGCGCTGCGTTTGTCCAGTAGCGCTATAGAAATGATTAGTAGGAGCGGAAGCTGTCTGAACGCTCAGTGACATCACAGTGCATCAAGAATTCTTGGTGACATCATAATCCAGCTGTATATGGTTTCCCCACCTGAGCACCTTCTTGTCCAGTTTGCCTGTCTTGACTAGATTGTAAGCTCTTTTGAGCAGGGACTGCGCTGTACAGCGCTGCGTATGTCTAGTAGCGCTATAGAAATGATTATTAGTAGTAGTGGTTTATTATTTATAATCCACCTTATTCCATGGCAAAGCAACAGAATAAAACATATACAATGTGTAAAAATCCCCATATGCATTTACTCTCGCTCTGTCCAAACTGTGCCACTCTTCCAATCAAAGTGGTTTACACTCTTCCCTCAGTATTCGCGGGGGTTAGGGGCAGAGCCGGCCCGCAAATATTGAAAATTTGTGAATAACTTTTGGGCGGACTCTGACCCACTCCGCCTCCCTCCCGCCTTCCCCGATCTCACCTGGTGGTCTAGCGGCCTTTTGGGGCAGGAGCGATCTTCCCACGCGCCTGCCCCGTGCAGATCACTCGTCCAAAACGGCTGCCGTGAGTTCCCGTAGTCTCTCGAGCCATTTTCTTTGAGCGATCTGCACGGGGCAGGAGCGGAGGAAGATCGCTCCTGCCCCGAAAACCCGCTAGACCACCAGGTAAGGCTTAAGGGGGGGGGGCTTACAGGGCTTAAAATAGCCTGAAAAATTAAAATGACTTTTTTGTTTTAAAATTGCGAATAAGCAAATCCGTAGATACGGAATTTGCGAATATGAAGGGGGAAGTTACAGGCAGTCTAGAAATTTTAGAAATAAATAAATCTAATTATGACAAAGTGGACAAATTGGTGAATCAATATAAGACAAAGGGATCGAGGACTACGGAAGGAATGATAAATATGGTGCTTTACCAGACCTAAATGCAGCTTTGAAAAAGTGGGTTTTCAGCCTGGATTTGAATACCGCCAGAGGCGGAGCCCGACGTACCGAGTCAGGCAGGTTTGTTCCAGGCATACGGCGCAGCAAGGCAGAAGGGACGGAGTTGGGATTTGGGCATGGAGGAGAGGGGTACAGATGAGACTTGCCCGACGGCGAGACCCCCCCGAATCCTAGTCCCTTGCAGCATTTGGAATCAAACTTGGGTCTTTCACATAAGAATTGCTGCTGCTGGGTCAGACCAGTGGTCCATCGTGCCCAGCAGTCCGCTCGAACGGCGGCCTTCTGGTCAAAGACCGGCGCCCTAACTGAGACCAGCCCTACCTGCGTATGTTCTGGTTCAGCAGGAACTTGTCTAACTTTGTCTTGAATCCCTGGAGGGTGTTTTCCCCTATGACAGACTCCGGAAGAGCGTTCCAGTTCTCCACCACTCTCTGGGTGAAGAAGAACTTCCTTACGTTTGTACGGAATCTATCCCCTTTTAACTTTAGAGAGTGCCCTCTCGTTCTCTCCACCTTGGAGAGGGTAAACAACCTGTCTTCATCTACTTTGTCTTGAATCCCTGGAGGGTGTTTTCCCCTATGACAGACTCCGGAAGAGCGTAGCATATACACCCCTGGCCAATCCTGGCAGTGGCTTTTTTGGCATGGTAATGGTATTGTACAATTCTGGAGGCCTCATTACCGGAAAGATGTGCTGAGACTAGAGTCGGTCCAGCGAATGGCCACCCGGATGGTCTCAGGACTCAAGGACCTCCCGCACGAGGAACGGCTGGATAAGTTGCGGCTATACTCACTCGAGGAACGCAGAGAGAGGGGAGACATGATCGAGACGTTCAAATATCTCACGGGCCGCATCAAGGTGGAAGAAGATATCTTCTTTTTCAAAGGTCCCACGGCTACAAGAGGGCATCCGTGGAAAATCAGAGGAGGGAAGCTGCACGGTGACACCAGAAAATACTTTTTCACCGAGAGAGTGGTAGATCGCTGGAATGGTCTTCCACTTCAGGTGATTGAGGCCAGCAGCGTGCCGGATTTTAAGACAAAATGGGATCGTCACGTGGGTTCTCTTCACAGAGAAAGGTAGGGGTGGGTCATTAAGGTGGGCAGACTAGATGGGCCGTGGCCCTTATCTGCCGTCTATTTCTATGTTTCTATGTATTTGCTATTCTGTTTTTTTGTGGTAAAACCAAAGTGGTTTATTATTATGCAGGCACTTTCTCTGTCCCTAGTGGGCTTACAAATTACTTTACAATGACAGTGCAATGTTTTATTTGGCTGGGGAGGGAGTGCGGCTCAGCTGGCTTGCGTTCTACCTGCGGCCTGTAACCGGACGACTTACAGCAGGTTAGCTGGATGACTTCAGCTACTGTAGCAAATGCGGCAAACAAATTCTAATTAAATTAATGGAGGGGAGGAGGAGCCCGGTGGTTTGTGCAGTAGGCTGTGATGCAGGGGAACTGGGTTTGATTGCCTCCGCAGCTCTTTGAGACTCTGGGCAAGTCACCTGACCCTCCATTGCCCCGGGTACAAACCCTACATTATTGCAGTCATCCTAAGTGAAATTAAAAGAAGTAGGTTAAAGAAACATTTGTTACACTAACACTGATCTAAAGGCATTTGTTCGCTGTTAACGATTCTCGAAAAATCCCTGAAATGTATTTAAACAGATGGCTGTATACGGGGGTAGGAAGGAAGAGCTTAAGCAGGGTCTCTCGGACAGTGAGGCTCATGCTCTTTGCCAGAGGTTGTGGTAAGAGCGGATAACGTAGCTGGTTTTAAGAAAGGTTTGGGCAAGTTCCTGGAGGAAAAGTCCATAGTCTGTTATTGAGAAAGACACGGGGGAAGTCACTGCTTTCCCTGGATCGGTAAAATGGAATTTTGCTACTTTTTGGGATTCTTGAGTCTTGCTACTCTTTGGGGGTTCTATATGGAATATTGCTACACCTTGGATTTTGGCCAGGTACTAGTGACCTGGATCAGCCACCGTGAGAACGGGCTACTGGGCTTGATAGACCATTGGTCTGATACAGTATGGCTGTTCTTATGTAATGGGGAAGTCTGATTTCCTCATCCTTTATTCACAGATGCTGTTGTTGGTGGGGTCAGTTTCACAAATAAAGCAAAAATGTCATTCATGTGGTTTTTCGCCCAGGAGCTGTTGCTCTTTCGCGGGAGAGGCTCCTATTTAAATCGCTTGTTGGGGGCTGAGTTTATTCAGGATCACTGGATATACCTGGTTTGCCCCGAAGCCGAAACCAGTTTTTCTGGGGGCGGTCTGGGGGCAAAGTTGTCACTTATATGGATAAGTTAACAAGGTAAATAGGACCACATAAGCGTTAGCCCCATTTTTATCTGGTTTGACTTATCCAGTTCTGAGTATCACACTTAAACCAGATAGGAGTTATCTGGCTATATAGAACTAGGGCTCTTCAGCCTGGAGAAGAGACAGCTCAAGAGAGCTATGATAAGAGATCTATAAAATACTAGTGGAGTGGAACAGGTAGATGTAAATCGCTTGGTTACTCTTTGCAAAATACTAGGACTAGGGGGCATGCAATGAGGCTATTCAATAGCAGATTTAAATCATACCGGAGAAAATATTTCTTCACTCAACATGTAATTAGACTCTGGAATTTGCATTATAGTTTTATGTGGATACCTTATTTGCATAATGTTATTTATGCTTTCAGACTTGTAACATCTAATATCACATGAATGGTGGCTAAATAATGCCTTTATCTGCATAACTAAGAGCATAAGAATAGCCTTACTGGGTCAGACTGATGATCCATCAAGGCCAGAAGCCCATTCTCATTGTAGCCAATCCAGGTCACTAGTACCTGGCCAAAACCCAGGGAGTAGCAACATTCCAGCATCTCAAAGAATAGCAAGATCCGGAACCCCAATGAGAGCAACATTCCAGAGCTGAGATTGTGATGTCATAATGCCTCATTCCACAGTGCCTCAAAGCCAACCTCATCAGTGATGTCACAATGGCTTGATTGTTCTTATGTTCTTACTTGGCACATGTAAGACCATAAGAACAGCCATAGTGTTCCAGACCAAAGGTCCATCTAGCCCAGGGGTCTCAGAGTCCCTCCTTGAGGGCCGCAATCCAGTCGGGTTTTCAGGATTTCCCCAATGAATATGCATGAGATCTATGTGCATGTACTGCTTTCAATGCATATTCATTGGGGAAATCCTGAAAACCCGACTGGATTGCGGCCCTCGAGGAGGGACTTTGAGATCCCTGAGCTAGCCTATAAGAACATAAGAATAGCCTTACCCGGTCAGACCAATGGTCCATCAAGCCCAGTAGCCCGTTATCAAGGTGGCCAATCCAGGTCACTAGTACCTGGCCAAAACCCAGGGAGTAGCAATATTCCATGCGACCGATCCAGGGCCTCATCTTTGAAACAGCAGACTCTGTTACGTGGAATTCTGCCTTCTCTATCGCTTTGGCTCCCTTATGCGATGGGTTATCTAATTAACCTACTGAGCGTGATTTTTATTTCATTTTAGATTATTGAAACTCTGTTAGCAGACTCTCTTAATTGAGCTCATCTGTTCTTTTCTATTATTGTACCGCGGGTTTGTGAATGGTTCCGTGATTATCAATTTTGTGTGTGGTTGGTTCTCGTGGGGCCGGATTCTCTAAAGTCGCTGTGCATTTAACGACGGCGCTAAACCATCGTTAAATGCACGTAGTTTACCGCCTGATTATCAGAACGGCTACCATGGTCTTTTTTTATGCTTTCTATCAGCTTTCAATTGTACTATGCAAATGTAATACAGCGAGGTCATTAATATTAAAACTATAGAATAACGAGGTCATTAATGTTGAAATGAGCTCTCCAGATGATTCTCCAAAAGGAACACCCCTCTATTTACCTAGAATTGGGACCAATATTTACCGGTAGGGTCTGAGCTGTCGTGGCCTTACTTTTCCTGTCAGTTCTGGGTGCTGATTGGCTCAGGCACTGACAGGAAAATAAAGCAGCTCGTACTAGCGTGCGCTAAATGCTAAGGGGCTCATAATCGAAAGAGAAAAACGACCAAAAACCAGCCTAAGTCGGCACTTGGACGAACATTGTCAAAATACATCCAAGTGCCGGGTTTTGGACGTATTTCTAAACGACCTAGGCCTTCATAGTGCCGCTGAACGACCATCGCTAAACGGGGCGTTTCGGGAGGAGTGTCGAGGGCGGGACGTGGGCTGGCTTAGACTTAGTCATACAGCATGTATAACCTAAAGTTATACAGCACAGGATCGACGGAACTTGGACGTTGTGACTTAGACCATTTAAAACATGGTCTAAGTCACAAAAACCCACCTAAAGTCACCATAATACAGCCCCACACACTACCCCAGTGATCACTGAGCTTCGTCCACCCCCATAAAAATATTAATCACAACTTGGAAATTGTGCCTCCAGGACATCATCACCTGGCAGCCTGGCATAGGAAAACCTAGTCGTGCTGCACAGAGGTGTCTTAAGCCGTCTTGGGGGTGGGCTAGGGACCCATGGAGAGGAGGACCCATGCCTATAAGCCCCTGAAATCACTGCATTAATATTGAAATGTGTACACTCCCCTAAAAAAACCCCAAAACCCTTTTGTACTGGCATATAAGTGGCTCCTGCAGCCATAAGGGCTATTGGGGTGGTAGATAAGTGGGTCTAGGGGATTTTGGAGGTGGTTTGGGGGGCTCACCATGATCTATAAGGGAGCTATATTGAGGAGAAGACACGGCACCCTTTTTGTGAAATTCACATCAGTGCCCTGTAAGGTACCCCAATATTTAGGTGCCATGTCTGGGTGTTCAGTCCATCACAGTCCAACAGGGCTTGTTCTAGGCGTTTTTGACTTGGAAGAAAAGTTGGATGAAAATGCGATATAAAGATTTAGCGACTTGGACGATCAGATCAACAGGACGTATACGTAGACGATTTTCGAAACGAAAAAAATTTTGACGTATTTTTCGAAAATGTTTGTTAAGCTGTTTTTTTACTTTGGACGGCTCGCGACTTAGATGCAAACGGACTTAGACGTTCCTTTCGATTATGCCCCTCCACGGCAGCCATTATATCCTATAGACACCTTAGCATTTAGCGCTTGCTAAATCGGTTAGCGCTCCTTAATAAAAAGACCCCCATAATTTTCATGCTGTTGTGCTGAGAATTGCCAGTAAATCAAAAATCGCTCTCACCCCGGTATTTTTTTTTTTTTTTTTTTTTAACTGTGGTGTTGGAGCTTAGAGAATCTGGCCCTTGGTGTTTGTTTTTGCCTGTTTTATTTTTGGGGTGCTCTGATTGCAACTCTCATTGGATGGTAACTCGTATTTACCAGTTTGGGGGGATGTAAATGGATGAAAAAAATAGAAATAGTTAGGGCTGAAAGCAGCTGGTGCCAGATTCTGCTTCCTGGTTCTGCTTGACCAGGAAATGCAAATTAGCAACAGGAAATTGCCGAGTCCAAATTAGAAATGCATGTTAGACAGGTTTTTCTTTGTCATAGACATTGCGTTGAATACTACAGAGCACAATAGGACTTTGAGAAAGAGGTCTCGGTAAGAAAAGTATACTTAGGGTTGGAATTCTCTGTACTGTTCTTTTTGTTTGATTTGGGGGCAATTAAGAATTGCCAGCTGTTTTGCCAAGCCATGCTAAACTGGACTTTAAAAAGGGGACTTTGATTTTTTTTGTTTGTTTGCCTAAGCAAGCTAAGTTTGCTGGAGAGAGCTCTATCGTATTCCTGACCTCTCTGCTTTTCAGGGCTCCTCGGGCTGTCCGTCTGCGCTCGTTGGCGCCATACTCTCAAACTAGACCAGCGGACCACGGGCCGTATGCGGGCCCGCCAGGTACCGTTTTGAGGCCCTCATTGTCCACTCCACAAGTGTCAAGCGGTCGCATCCCGGTGGTCGCTGTAACCTCACGCAAGCGTTTTACTGCGTCTGCACGCGATTGTGAGGTGGAGTCCAATTGCGTGCAGACGCAGGAAAGCGCTTGCGTGAGATTACGGCAGTGAGGCGGACAACGTTCCAGAACGTGCAGCTTGGAGCAATGGTTGGAGGCAGTGTAGCTTGTGCCTGTGTCCGGTGCTGGAGGAGGCCAAGAGCTGTTGATACTTTTTCACTTTCTCCATGCTCCCTTCTTTCATAACATAACATAACTTTATTCTTCTATACCGCCATAACCAAACGATTTCTAAGCGGTTTACACAGAAGGCTAGACAATCGGCAAAATACAAATAGTTAAAAATACAACAGTTATTTAGATATACTCAAAGTAGAGTTTTGCCAACAATAGTACCCACGTTTAAGAAATAAATTTGTCATACAGTGCTGACTTAATTTCTTTACGAAATGCACCAGTGTATTTACCCAGTCAAAATTGCTGTTTACCTGCTTGGAATGCGAGAGTCTTATCCAAAAAAGTCTTGTTTCTGCAACCAGTAATTTTTGGATAAGCAAATAAATGTGAATTCCTAGTTTTCCTTATAGGACTATACAACATGAAATGAGATAAAAGATAAGTTGGGGCCAATCCCCAAATCAGCTTAAAACAGATGCAAGAAAATTTGAATAGTGCTCGCGCCTCCACCGGCAGCCAATGCAGCAAACGATAGTAAGGACTGATATGGTCATGTTTCTTCAATCCAAATATTAGTCGAACAGCCGTAGTCTGTATTATTCTCAATTTTCTCAATACTTTCTTTGGAGCTTCCAAATAGACAATGTTATATTACATTACATTAGGGACTTCTATTCCGCCTATACCTTGCAGTTCAAGGCGGATTACAAAAGAGCTAACTGGACATTTCCAGTGAAGTTACAATAATAATAATAACAGTTTATATACCGCAATACCGTTAAATTCTATGCAGTTTACAGAAGATTAGTGGGATACAAGTTGAGTTGACGTACAAGTTGAGTTAACTTAAGGGATGTGGGAACAATGGGGAGAAAGGGCAAGAGAGGGGAAGGAGGGAAGTGGGTCAGCTGTCTAGGTATTTCAGGAATAGGTGAGTTTTGAGGCGTTTCCTGAATACCTCATAAGTGGTGGGCAATAGGAGTTGTTCTAAGTCTTTACCCCATAGGGCAGCCTGATGTGAGAGAAGATGCTCATGGTGTTTTTTTAGTTTGCATCCTCTAACCGGGGGAGAAACAGTATTGGTTGTTTTTTTGGGGGGTTACAAGGGAGGAGAGGTAGCTGGATTAATTCCGGAAGAACTTGCAAATTGGATATTAAATTGACTGTACGTTACTGTGTGATATAATGTCGCAATAATCCAGTATAGATAAAACCAAAGCCTGCACCAATAGTCTCTAAAGAATAATGGATCAAAGTAATTTTTTATGGTCTTTAATTTCCATAGTGCAAAAAAGCATTTTTTTTTATCACTGAATCTGTATGTTCTGTCATGGTCAGCTGGCAATCTAATATGACTGTGTAGAGCTGAAATAATTTATAAATCTTTCCTTAATTGCTTCTGATAGTGTTGAAACAACGGAGTCCAGTTTAAGATTCCCTTAATCATACAGCAAATTTTATATCACGTTTCCCCAAGGGCACTAAAGGAATTTTTTTGAAATCTTATCAACTCGGAAAATGTTTGAGATCTGAAAATGGTATGAAGTTGAATTTGGAGGGGAAGATGTTAGTCTCTCATGTTAAGATTGGGGCAAAAATGTTGGCTGTAGCAGGTGCCAAACTTTGGAAAACGCTGCCGGGTATTTTGCGATTTCTGTGATGGGAGACTGAACTTTAAGAAAATGTTGACAACGCAATTATTTGTCAACTAGTCTTATAGCCCGTTACATTAACGGGTGCTAGAATATATGTGTGTGTGTCTGTCTTTATTTCTTTCTCTCTCCCTCCTTAGCCACTTTCTTTCTTTCTGTCTCTCTTTTTCCTTGGCTGTCCACTACCACCCCTTGCCTGCTCCCCCTGTCCATTCTCCCTTCCTTTTACCTCCCCTGTGTTCTCCACCACCCCATCACTGCTCACCTTATCCAGCAGAAGCCCTTCTCCCTTTGTTTTACCTCCCCCTGTCCATCATTACCTCCTTCCTGCTCCCCCTGTCCAGTAGTAGGCCTGCCTTCATTTTTCTGCCCCCTCCCTGTTCATCAGCACCTCTTCCCCTGTCCATCAACCCCTTTTCTGCCCCTCCATTTCCGTGTGTTGCAGCATTTCCCCTCTCATCCCACTTCCCTGTGCAGTATTTTCCTCCCCCCATACCTTCCTCCTGAACTCCATGCCCTACTTATGTTAAAATGGTTTTCGGGTTTGGCAGCTGTGGCCTGCGACATCCGATTCGGGCCGCCGCGGCTGACATCCGACTCGGGCCACCGCGGTCGACATCTGCCTCGGGCCGCCGTGGCCGACATCCGACTCGGGCCACCGCGGTCGACATCTGCCTCGGGGGGGGGGGGGGGAGGAAGAGAGAGAGCGGAGAGAGTACTGTAGGGGCATGCGCACTCCTACCTGCGGGTCCCTACATCGCGGCGACGGCAAAGTTACTGTAAGGGAGACGCCAAGAGCAAAAATGGAGCATTGGTGCGCAAGGGAACGATGGCGGCGGGGACGGCCAACTTACAGGAAGGGAGGGAACGCAGGCGGGGATCGTGAGAGTAGCCACCGCTGCGTCTTTCAACAGGGAGCAGGCCAGACCGTAAGCTGCGCATGCGCACTTCCTATGGGTCGCTGCAGCTCACGGAAAACTGGCGCACGCATAGGAAGTGCGCATACGCGGCCTAGCGTTTTATTATATTAGATGCCTTCATGTGCTAATGCGATTTGCTGTTGAAGCCTTACCGTCCTGTAAATGTTTTTTTTATGGGATTTTGTCTTTCCATCTTGTAGGATGAATTTGAAAAAAGGTTTTAATAATGACACTGTTTTATTGTGTTTGTTCTGTCGAAACGTGGTTTAGTATTTTTTAATATGTATGCATGTAATTTTGTAAATCGCATAGTTTTTATGTGGTGTACATAAATTTTTTAATAAATTTAATTGCTTCTGATAATCCACATTTTAGATTTGTAGGTACTTGGAGGATTGCATAAAAAATAGTTAGGGCTCCTTTTACTAAGGCATGGTACTACTCGAGAGGGTCCAGAGAAGAGCGACTAAGATGGTTAAGGGGTTGGAGGAGCTGCCGTATAGGGAAAGATTAGAGAAACTGGGCCTTTTCTCCCTCGAACAGAGGAGATTGAGAGGGGACAATTTCACTGCTTATGACAGTGGTTTACATACCTAAGAACAAAAGAATAGCCTTACATGGGTCAGACCGATGGTCCATGAAGCCCAGTAGCCCATCCTCATGGTGGCCAATCCAGGTCGCTAGTACCTGGCCAAAGCCCAAAGAGTAGCAACGTTCCAGAATCTCAAGGAGGAAGCAAGATTCCGGAACCCCAAATAGTAGCAACTCTTATATCTTGACATCCCAAGTCCTCTAAATTTTCTACACACTTCTACCTCTAACCCTCTGTTGTAGTTCCTTCCTATTTCTCCTACTGTAAACCGCGTCGAGCTCTTCGAACGTGGCGATGATGCGGTATACAAACCTAAGGATTAGATTAGATTAGACATGATCGAAACATTCAAGGTACTGAGGGGGATAGACTTAGTAGATAAAGACAGGTTGTTCACCCTCTCCAAGGCAGGGAGAACGAGTGGGCACTCTCTGAAACTGAAAGGGGATAGATTCGTACAAACGTAAGGAAGTTCTTCTTCACCCAGAGAGTGGTAGAAAACTGGAACGCTCTTCCGGAGGCTGTTATAGGGGAAAACACCCTCCAGGGATTCAATTAGGGGAAAACATCCTCCAGGGATTCAAGGCAAAGTTAGACAAGTTCCTGCTGAACAAGAACGTGCGCTGGTAGGGCTAGTCTCAGTTAGGGGCTGGTCTTTGACCAAAAGGGCCGCCGCCTGAACGGACTGCTGGGCACGATGGACCACTGGTCTGACCCAGCAGCGGCATCTCTTATGTTCTTGTGCTAGCCGATTTTAGTGCGTGCTAAACGCTAATGCGTCCATAGAATCTAAGGGACATGTTGGCGTTTAGCACGCGCGAAATTGGCAAGCGCGCCTTAGTAAAAGGAGCCCTAACTATTTTTTCTGTGGCTCTCCGAGTACCTACAGTACCAACCCACAGGAATAAAATCATCAAAAAAGGTTTTTAATTTTTGGAATACAAACAAAATTATTCAGACCTCTATTTTTTTTGCACATACAGTGTCACAATCTCTAACTCCCTCTTCTACAAAGCCACGTGGCAACAGCCCCGAACCCTTTTAAATCTCTATGGGCTTCGGGGCCGTTAACCACGCGGCAACCGCAAGCACGGCTTTGTAGAAGGGGGGGGGGGGTAAGTGTCTTAATATCGAACGCGATGAACATATTAGGCACCTCAGTGCATGTTACTACCATTTTACCCCCGTTTTGGCACTCAACTACCATTCTTTTGTTATTGCACCTACAGGTAGGGTTCTAATTGGGGTCTAACTTAAGGCGCACTATATCGATTGATCCTCTAAGTCAGCGGTGTCAAAGTCCCTCCTCGAGGGTCGCAATCCAATCGGGCTTTCAGGATTTCCCCAATGAATATGCATGAGATCTATTAGCATACAATGAAAGCACTGCATGCATTGGGAAAATCCTGAAAACCCAACTGGATTGCAGCCCTCGAGGAGGGACTTTGATACCACTGCCCTAAGTGCCAAAATGTGGCCCTGCAAAGGGTTTGAGTTTGAGACCACTGAAATAGACGTTGCCTGTGGCGCAGGGAACCACATTGAGGTCCTTTTTTTTTTTTTTTCTTGTATTTCTCCCCTTTTTTTCTCCTTCTGCCCTGCCGCTTCAAGTTTCAAGTTTAATCAAATTTGATGAATCGCTTATTACATACTAAGCGATTAACAATAAAATATAAATTGTACAGTTTTTTAAAATAGGGGAAAAAAACAAACTGACAAAACAAACATACTCAGGCACATGTGGAAAGGAAAAAGGAGGGAAAAAGTTACAAAATTGTTGTTCTTCAGATGAGAAGAAAGGAGAAGCCACGTAAGGGAAAAACATGAGGTTTGGGGTAAAAATTATTCGGAAAAATTTTGTTTAAAGATTAAAAGAAACTTTAAAAAGAAAAGTTTTTAAATGGGTTTTGAATATTTTGAGGTCTTTTGTTTCTCTTATATATAAAGGTAGGGAATTCCAGGTAAGAGGGGCCATTACTGAGAATATATCGTGACGTCTGGTTCCAATAACTTTTAAAGAAGGAACCATAAGCAACCCTTGAGTTGTGGAACAAAGAGAACGAGTCGTGTTGTATGGAATTAGTAGTCGGTCCACCTGATAGTTTCTCCTCAATTTCGATGACCCCTTCCCACGCAGTTTCCTGCATGATATACGAGAAATTTCTTTGTAATATCTGTGTGTCTGTAGCAATTCAAGTTTTATTGAAAATTTGATTAAATCGCTTATCAAATTCTAAGCGATATACAAAAAAGGTACAAAATGGGAACAGACTTTGGGAATTACAAACGTATTAATTTATTAATAATAATAACGAAAACAAAACTTGACAGACACACGGAACCATATGGGTAAATAGGACAGTGAAACGTGAATGGAAAAAACAATAAAGGTAGGAGTTTCCAAAAAAATGGAATTAGACTAGAGTCAAGACGGTAGAGATTTCCTATCAGTTGGACGGCGATAAAACCTGGTAAAAGGATGTTATAACTCAATATTGTATAAGCCGCAATGATTCCTTGCTGACATTTGCGGGTTCCAAGAGTTGATATGGTGTGGCATTTGCCTTGGATACTTCATGAGGTAGCCTGCCAGTGGGCTCGAGTCTGCATTTGAATACTGCTAGAGACTGAGCCTTGACGTATCAAGTCGGGCAGTTTGTTCCAGGTAGGGCAACCAGATTTTACGATTGTAAAATCCGGACATGTGGCTCCGCCCCCTCAGATCCTCCCACTTCCATCCAGCCTCGCTCCCCCCCCCCCCCCGAACCTAGTCTCCTCGAGCTTGGAGCAGCGTCTGGAGGGCCTCTGAGCAGACGCGAATGCTTGTGACATCACTGCGTTGCATCTGCGCATGCGCCAGATGTCCTCCAGACGCAGTCCCGAGCTCGAAGGTTTTCAGAACCCGGACAAAGTGCCGGGTTTTGCAAAGCCGTCTGGACACCTGGACAGTCCTCTAAAAAGAGGTAGAAGGGACGGTGCTGGAGTTGGGCTGTAGAGGAGAAGGGTACAGATAAGAGAGATTTATCCAATGAGCAGAGTGCCCGGGGGTGGGGGGAGAGGAGAGATACTGAGGAGCTGCAGATCGAATACACTTGTAGGTCAGTAAGAGAAATTTGAACTATATGCAGAAACAGAATCAATGAAGTGACCTGAGGAGAGGGGTAGTGTGGGCATAGCGACGTTGACGGAATATGAGGCATGCAGCAGAGTTCTGGATAAATCGAAGGGGAGAGAGATGGTTTAGTGGAAGACCTAGCGATATTGTAGAGAAAAAAAGTAGATAGGTCGGGCTGGTCTTTAACTACCACCATTTACTATGTTACTGACCCCCTCTTCTATTAATCTGTGCTTGCAGGTTTTAGCGCAGAGAGTCTCGCTGAATGGCCCGTGCTGCTCCCGACGCTCATATAAGAACATAAGAATTTCCGCTGCTGGGTCAGACCAGTGGTCCATCGCGCCCAGAAGTCCGCTCCCGTGGCAGCCCTTAGGACAAAGACCAGTGCCCTAACTGAGTCTAGCCTCACCTGCATACATTCTGGTTCAGCAGGAACTTGTCTAACTTTGTCTTGAATCCCTGGAGGGTGTTTTCCCCTATAACAGCCTCCGGAAGAGCGTTCCAGTTCTCCACCACTCTCTGGGTGAAGAAGAATTTCCTTACGTTTGTACGGAATCTATCCCCTTTTAACTTTAGAGAGTGCCCTCTCATTCTCTCTACCTTGGAGAGGGTGAACAATTTGTCTTTATCTACTAAGTCTATTCCCTTCATTATCTTGAATGTCTTGATCATGTCCCCTTTCAGTCTCCTCTTTTCAAGGGAGAAGAGGCCCAGTTTCTCTAATCTCTCACTGTATGGCAACTTCTTCAGCTCCTTAACCATTTTAGTCGCTCTTCTCTGGACCTTTTCGAGTAGTTCTGTGTCCTTCTTCATGTACGGCGACCATTGCTGGACGCAATATTCCAGGTGAGGGCGTACCATGGCCCTGTACAGCGGCATGATAACCTTCTCCGATCTGTTTGTGATCACCTTTCTTAATCATTCCTAGCATTCTGTTTGCCCTTTTCGCCGCTGCCGCGCATTGCGCGGATGGCTTCATCGGCTTGTCGACCAGTACTCTCAAGTCTCTTTCCTAGGGGGGTCTCTCTGAGTACCGCACCGGACATCCTGTATTCATGTATAAGATTTTTGTTACCGACATTAATCACCTTACACTATAGGAACTCTACGAGCGTTGGGAGCAGCGCGGGCCATTCAGTACGGCTCTCCGGGCTAGAAACTGCTAACGCAGTTTAATAGAAGATGCCCTAAGCTGTGGTAAGCCTCGGTGTGTGCCTACCCATTTTGAATGTGAGCACACAAACCAAGCGCTAAAAATCTTATTTTTCTCTCTGCGGGCCATGTTTGGGGGGGGGGGTGGCGTGACAGCATGAGTTAATCAGGATAGCTACATTACTGCTTGCTAACTGATTAGCGGGGGATTACGTAGCGTGCGAGCCCTTACCACCTTCAAACTAGGCGGCAACAAGGGCTCGCAGGATAATTTTTGATAATGGCTTTGATCTAATGGCCAAAAGAACAACACGGATCACTTCATAATATATCCAACCCACAGGAATAAAATCATCAAAAAAGGTTTTTAATTTTTGGAATACAAACAAAATTATTCAGACCTCTATTTTTTTTGCACATACAGTGTCACAATCTCTTAACTCCCTCTTCTACAAAGCCACGTGGCAACAGCCCCGAACCCTTTTAAATCTCTATGGGCTTCGGGGCCGTTAACCACGCGGCAACCGCAAGCACGGCTTTGTAGAAGAGGGGGGGGGGGTAAGTGTCTTAATATCGAACGTGATGAACATATTAGGCACCTCAGTGCATGTTACTACCATTTTACCCCCGTTTTGGCACTCAACTACCATTCTTTTGTTATTGCACCTACAGGTAGGGGTCTAATTGGCGTCTAACTTAAGGCGCACTATATCGATTGATCCTCTAAGTCAGCGGTGTCAAAGTCCCTCCTCGAGGGTCGCAATCCAGTCGGGCTTTCAGGATTTCCCCAATGAATATGCATGAGATCTATTAGCATACAATGAAAGCACTGCGTGCATTGGGAAAATCCTGAAAACCCAACTGGATTGCAGCCCTCGAGGAGGGACTTTGATACCACTGCCCTAAGTGCTTGATGTGGTTTAGTAAAATGCCAATCTGGGCCAATTAGAGTCTTAAGCCTGCTCATTCCATCTTAGGATGCACCAGGAAGGAGGCCTGATTGGCTCAGATGTCTAAGGCTCCTGAGGCAGGAACCTTAGCCATCTGAGCCAATCAGGGCCTTAGGCCCCTCCCCGGTGCATCCCAGGGGATGGAAGGCCCGCCATTTTGAAGAGGCAGGCCTGATGGCTGTAGGGAGTAATCATATCTCCAGCGGACCTTTCTTCAACAAAAGTACAGGGTGGGCTTAGAGGTGTCAGAGGTGGGTTTTGAGGTTGGGGAGGGGTTTGAGGCAGGGCTGCTGGCTGGAGGGAGTAAGCATCCCTCCATTGGACCTTTCTTCAAAAAAGTACTGGAGGGTGGGTTTAGAGGTGTCGGGGGAGGGTTTTAAGGTTTGGGGTGTCAGAAGGAGGGAGTGAGCATCCTTCCTGCCGGGCTACTTCGGGGAGGGGGGGGGAGGCTGATGGCGGGGGTTTGGGTAGTTGTCAGCATGTCAGCAGAAGGGAGTGGGCATCCCTCCTACCCATAGTGCTTGGGGGTGTATGTTGGGAGATCGTGGGCTGGCAGTAGGAGAGAGTGGGCATCCCTACTGCTGATTTCATGAGTGGATGCTGGGGGTCCCCCCGGCTCAGCTGATTGCAGCAGAGGTATTTTCCTTCTGATCAGCTGAGCTGGCAGAAATTCCTGAAGCTGTGGCTTTGGGGAGGCCTACTGGCTCAGCTGATTGGGAATTCCCTTGCCGCCATCAGGTAATGGCAAGGGATCCCTCAATCAGGCAGGCGTGATTCTGTAATCGATGCCAGTGACATGGGCAGCGGTTAGAGAATCAGAGGGAGGGGGGGGGTTGGGGGGAGGTAAAGTGTCTGGTTTTTAAGACAGACATGATTCTGTATAGGACAGCTGTGTGGAATTCTCAGTCAGTTCATAGGTGGCCGCTGAAACCGGCGTCCTCTACAGAATCGACCCCTTAGAGCTCCCCATCCCTCAAATTAGAAAAGTTCTAAACCCTCTGAACCCCTTTTTCCCCCTTATGGCCTTAGTCCTGTTCCTGCCCTCCTACACTCTGAAATCTGTTCAATACCTGACTCCTCACCCTAGGGCAGGGTTAGGCAATTCCTGTTCTCGAGAGCCAGAGCCAGGTCAGGTTTTCAGGATATCCACAATAAATATGCATGAGATAAGATTTGCATATCAAGGAGGCAGTGCATGCAAATCCATCGCATACATATTCATTGTGGATATCCTGAAAACCTGACCTGGTTCTGGCTCTCAAGGACCGGAACTGCCTACCCCTGCACTAGGGGATAGTGTTGAGATATAGCAGTGGTTCCCAAACCAGTCCTGGGGGACCCCCAGCCAGTCAGGTTTTCAAGATATCCCTAATGAATATGCATGAGAGAGATTTGCATACCTGTCACTTCCATTATATGCAAATCTCTCTCATGCATATTCATTAAGGATATCTTGAACACCTGACTGGCTGGGGGTCCCCCAGGACAGGTTTGGGAACCACTGCGATATAGGGACCCCAGATAAAAAAGATAGATCTTTGTCATTTTGTTTTTTTCTGCTTATGACGGTGATGGAAGAAAGGTGAATTTGTTATGTTTTGTACATTTAAGGCAGGGGTGTCAAAGTCCCTCCTCGAGGGCCGTAATCCAGTCGGGCTTTCAGGATTTCCCCAATGAATATGCATGAGATTTATTTGCAAGCACTGCTTGTGTGCTAATAGATCTCATGCATATTCATTGGGGGAAATCCTGAAAACCCGACTGGATTGCGGCCCTCGAGGAGGGACTTTGACACCCCTGATATAAGGGGAAGGGAAAAAAAACCCCAAACAAGTGTGGTCGAGACTGATTAACGCAGGTAGCAGCTATTCTCCTGAGAGAACACATGGAAACGAGTCCCTTGAAACCACTTATCTTTTTTTATTTTTTTCAGGTTGCTTGCTGTGTGAAACAATCCTTGCTTTGAAGGCGAGAAAAGATTTTGGCCAGCGCCGATTGGTTTCCACTACTGCTGATTTACCTTTTGGTCCACTTCGTTCGGAGGAGCTCAAAGCCATTCTTGATTGGACCTAATGAAAGCTTCCAAGCTCTCGCGCGCTGGATCTCCTTGAGGAAGGTAACGAGCGCTGCCTCGTTGTTGTGTGTTTTTTATCATTGTTTTCCTGCAAGTGCTGTTTTGGATCTGGAGGAAAACTGATTTTTTTTTTCATTCATATTTCTCTCTCTCTCTCTCCCTCCGCACTTTGAAGTGATGCTAACATTTTTACTAGGGAGTCTGCGGCTGGGATGCGTTTGTTAGCATGCTTTAGAGCTGCGGCCTTGGCAGTGTTGACATTTTTTTCCTTTCTCGGGAATTGTTTATTAATAGATTAGGAAAAGTAGGGCGGGTGAGCTTGAAGATAATCTCCAGTGGGAGCTGCACAGCCTGTAAGCATCAGTACTGGCCTGGTGGTACAGAATGTCAGTGTTTCTCTTTTTTTTTTTTTTTTAACTACTTATGTCTATAGCGTTGCTAGATGTACGCAGCACTGTACATTAGGGGAAAGGGAACTTATATGCCACCTTTTTGTGGCTTTGGCATTCAAAGCTGACATTCAAAGCGGCGGATGCTAAAGGTTTAAATGACTTGCCCAGGGGACAGAGGCAGCAGCTCTACCCGTGAGCCACACCTTCAGTCTGTCCTAGTATGACAATTCTTATGTGAGCCAAGTATAGAACAATGAAGCCATTGTGACATCACTGGTGAGGGCTCTTAGACATTGGTGGAATGTGGCATTGTGACATCACCGTCTCGGCTCTGGAATGTTGCTTACTCTTTGGGTTTCTGCCAGGTACTTGGGACCTGGGTTGACCACTGTTGGCAACAAAATATTGGACTTGATGGGCCGTTGTTCTGTCCCAGTATGGCAACTTTTATATTATGCTCTTAACTTGTTTGCTTCTGTATCAGTGGTCTCCAAATCAAACCCTTTGCAGGGCCACGTTTTGGATTTGGAGGTCCTCAGAAAAATAGTCAATGTCTTATTAAAGAAATGACAATTTTGCATGAGGTAAAACTCTTTACAGTTTCTAAATCTTTCCTTTTGGCTAAGTCTTAATAATATTATTGTCATTTATAGCTAAAGAGACAGATGATCAAAAAACTGTTTTATTTTACTTTTGTGATTATAATAAACATACCGAGGGCCTCAAAATAGGACCTGGCGGGCCGCATGTGACCTCCGGGCCGTGAGTTTGAGACCACTGTTCTATATCTACTGGTGTGGTCTGTGTTGCTTGGATTTCTTGCAGACCATTGACTCTGAGTTGTCTCCTGCCGCCCATACTCCTTCCATGGCGACGGCGTTTGGAGTTCTGCGCTGTGAAATTTAGATGCCCGTGTTGTAGAACAGGGCGTAGGGCTTAACTCCTAATTACTGGCAACTAAGTACTTTTGCTAACTCCAAAAACTATCACCTAATTAGCTAATATCTGCCCGGATCTGTGCCCAAAACCAGAGCGCCCATAAGAATGTGGGGATATGGTCACGATTTAATTACACTCGCAGTAGAGAGACTGGGTATAAAAGGAGGGGAAACGGGGAGGATTTGATAACTGTAATTTGAAAAAAAAAAAAAAATTGAAAGAAATAATAGACATGCTTTGGCTTTTCTAGAAAATACTCCGCCCAAAGACCTTGTAGATTAGCTGCAAAGCTTCTTGCAGTTTTGTTTGGAGATCTGGGCACTGAAACTTTCAGTACAAAGAGAGATGATACAAAACATGCTGATGCAGACGTTGGAACATAGTACCATACCATATGACAGTTGATTTAAAGCAACACTTTACCATCAGTGACTCCACGGTGAAAATTTGCATGAGAAAGATTTGTATATAATGGAAGCGACAGGCATGCAAATGTGCTCCATGCATATTCATTAGGGCTATCCCAAAAACCTGATTGGCCTGGTGGTCCTCCCAGGACAGGGTTGGGAACCACTGCTCTAGGGGGATCTCTTAGCAGATGGGCAAGAGCTGTTTCGAATTTCCAGAAGAGAACATAACGAAAAAAACAAACCAAAGTTGTTTGTGTCACTCTGAGCTGAGATGCTTCATCGAGTTCAGAATTCCCCTCCTTTTCTTAAGTAACCCCTGGAGATTCAGCATTCTGAAGCCAACATAAGAATAGCCATACTGGGCCAGATCATTGGTCCATCTAGCCCAGTTTCCTGCTTTCACAAGTACCTGGCAAAAACCCAAAGAATAGAAACATTCCAGAGTTCATATTGTGATGTCATAATGCCTCATCCTACCAATGCCTAAGCGCCAACCTCAGCAGTGATGTCACTATGGCCTGATTGTCCTATACGTGGCTCACATAAGAACTGCCGTACCGGGTCAGATCATTGGTCCATCTAGCCCAGTTTCCTGTTTTCACAAGTACCTGGCAGAAACCCAAAGAATAGAAACATTCCAGAGTTCATATTGTGATGTCATAATGCCTCATCCTACCAATGCCTAAGCGCCAACCTCAGCAGTGATGTCACTATGGCCTGATTGTCCTATACGTGGCTCACATAAGAACTGCCGTACCAGGTCAGATCAATGGTCCATCTAGCCCAGTTTCCTGTTTTCACAAGTACCTGGCAGAAACCCAAAGAATAGAAACATTCCAGAGTTCATATTGTGATGTCATAATGCCTCATCCTACCAATGCCTAAGCGCCAACCTCAGCAGTGATGTCATTATGGCCTGATTGTCCTATACTTGGCTCACATAAGAACTGCCGTACCGGGTCAGATCAATGGTCCATCTAGCCCAGTTTCCTGTTTTCACAAGTACCTGGCAGAAACCCAAAGAATAGAAACATTCCAGAGTTCATATTGTGATGTCATAATGCCTCATCCTACCAATGCCTAAGCGCCAACCTCAGCAGTGATGTCATTATGGCCTGATTGTCCTATACTTGGCTCACATAAGAACTGCCGTACCGGGTCAGATCAATGGTCCATCTAGCCCAGTTTCCTGTTTTCACAAGTACCTGGCAGAAACCCAAAGAATAGAAACATTCCAGAGTTCATATTGTGATGTCATAATGTCTCATCCTACCAATGCCTAAGCGCCAACCTCAGCAGTGATGTCATTATGGCCTGATTGTCCTATACTTGGTTCACTTAAGAACTGCCGTACCGGGTCAGATCAATGGTCCATCTAGCCCAGTTTCCTGTTTTCACAAGTACCTGGCAGAAACCCAAAGAATAGAAACATTCCAGAGTTCATATTGTGATGTCATAATGCCTCATCCTACCAATGCCTAAGCGCCAACCTCAGCAGTGATGTCATTATGGCCTGATTGTCCTATACTTGGCTCACTTAAGAACTGCCGTACCGGGTCAGATCAATGGTCCATCTAGCCCAGTTTCCTGTTTTCACAGTGGCCGATCTTGCTCACAAGTGCCTGGCAGAAACCCAAATACAGTCAAACCTCGGTTTGCGAGTGTTTTGCAAGATGAGCAAAACATTCTCGCAAATCGTGACTGGCAAACCGAGTGTTGACTGGATTTGTGAGCTTCGCTACCCCACCACCCGCGTGAACCGGCATCCTCCACCCGCCCAAACAGAAGCCTTACCCCATCTGGCACTGGCACGCAGCCCATAGGACGTGCCGGTGAACGAAGATCCTTTCTGTTGCCTGGGCCTTGAGCAGGCAACAGGAAGGATCTTCGTTTACCAGCACCGGCACATCCTGGGGGCTGCGTGCCAGTGCCAGATGGGGGTAAGGCTTCTGTTTGGGCTGGTGGAGGATGCCGGTTCGCGTGGGGGGAGAGCAGCGCCGGTGGGCTCAGGAGGGTGGTGTTGGGGGGTGGGAACAAATTAAGCAAGTTTCCCTTACTACCTATGGAGAAACTCGCTTTGATATACGAGCAATTTGGTTTACGAGCATGCTTCTGGAACGAATTATGCTCGTAAACCACTGTACTAGCAAAATTCCATGCTACTGATCTGAAGTAGACAATGACACGGGGACAAATTTGTCCCATCTCCGCAGAACTCAAGTTTCCCCGTCCCTGTGAGTTTTGTCCCTGTCCCTGCCTCATACCTTTAAGCTCTGCCTTAACTGCACGAGCCTCGAGAACACTTATGATTTTAAAGTGTTTGAGGCTTGTGCAGATGAGGACGAAGCTTGCAGGAATGGGGCGGGGGCAGGGACAGGAAAAGAACTCAACAAGAAGGGAAAATGAGTTCCCGAGAGAATGGGGAAAAATTAGTCCCTGCGTCATACTCTAATCTCAAGCATTGGCTTGCCCATAAATATCTCAATAGCAGATTATGGACTTTTCCTCCAGGAACTTGTCCAAACCTTTTTTTAAAACCCCTTTTCTGGTTTTTGCAAAGCAAATAAAATATTTTTGAAGTTTTCTGTCCTAAAGGTAAGCAACAGCACTACATTTTCCTGTGCAGCTGAACCACATCATAGAATGATATTAAAGTGCACTGGGAGGCTTGATGTTTAAGCCAATAACCTTACGGGTTTTGGTGAGATAAAAACATAAGAGCTGCCATATTGGGGCAGACTTCTAGTCCATCAAGCCCAGTATCCTGTTTCCAACAATGGCCAACCCAGATCACAAGTACCTGACAAGATTCCAAAGAGTAATACATATTGTATACTGCATGTTCTAAGAATAAGCAATGGATTTACCCAAATCCATCTTAATAATGGTTTATGGACTTTTAGGAAATTATGCAAACCTTTTTTAAACCCTGCTAAGCTAACTGAATTTACGCTGCTGGGTCACACCAGTGGTCCATCGTGCCCAGCAGTCCTCTCCCACGGCGGCCCTTAGGTCAAAGACCAGTGCCCTAACTGAGCCTAGCCTTACCTGCATACATTCTGGTTCAGCAGGAACTTGTCTAACTTTGTCTTGAATCCCTGGAGGGTGTTTTCTCCTATAACAGCCTCCGGAAGAGCCTTCCAGTTCTCCACCACTCTTTGGGTGAAGAAGAACTTCCTTACGTTTGTACAGAATCTATCCCCTTTTAACTTTAGAGTGCCCTCTCGTTCTCCCTACTTCTCAGTCTCCTCTTTACAAGGGAGAAGAGGCCCAGTTTCTCTAATCTCTCACTGTACGGCAACTCCTCCAGCCCCTCAACCATTTTAGTCACTCTTCTCTGGACCCTTTCGAGTACTAGTCTGTAATTTCCCAGATTACTCCTGAATCTCTCTTTATCTTTTTTAAGGGAATACTGTAAATAGTTAAATCCTCGCATCTCATATATATTTTAGTGACCTTTCACTACAGTTTTTGGTTTTTCGTTATTCTTTTTAAGATTCTTTTTAAGAAGTGAACGAGAAGTGAGCATCGCTAACAACCTGCATAGGAGAAATAATGCCCCTTTTTTTCTGCCCTCTCTTTGCAGTCACTGCCTTGTCTCGGGATTAGCAGCTCAAACGATCACCACTCTGCTTTTCTTTCTTTGGCGTGTACACAGCCTGGCATACCTCTTGCCCTACCTACTACCTTGCCACACCGCTTTGATGTCGTACAAGAGTGTGGCGTAGTGGTTAAAGCTACAGCCGCAGCACCCTGAGGTTGTGGGTTCAAACCCAAGCTGCTCCTTGTGACCCTGGGCAAGTCACTTAATCCCCCCATTGCCCCAGGTACATTAGATAGATTGTGAGCCCACCGGGACCGACAGGGGAAAAATGCTTGAGTACCTGAATAAATTCATGTGAACCTTTCTGAGCTCCCTTGGGAGAACGGTATAGAACATTGAATAAATGGAATCATCGGACACTCTGATTGTTGTGGTTTTGTGAGAATCGGAGACTGATCTACCAGAAGAAGTGAGGGAGGCTGGTGAAATGGGGGCAGGGGGCTTAGGGAGGAGTTGGTGTTGATGGGACATAAAGATTTCTGTGCTCATCTGTTCAGGGTGGCAGAGAATCGGAGAGGAGGTATCTTACATTGGCACTATTTACTGTGTCCGCTGTGGAATTCAAAAGCATGGCCTACTTGTTGCCTTAAGGTGTGTGTGTGGAGGTGGCAGAGGGAGGAAGGAAGAGAGTATTGGACATTTATCCCAGGACAAGCAGGCAGCATATTCTTAACACATGGGTGACGTCACCGACGGAGCCCTCGGTACGGACCTTTTTAACTAGAAGTTTCTAGTTGGCCGCACCGCGCGTGCGCGAGTGCCTTCCCGCCCGACGGAGGAGTGCGTGGTCCCCAGTTTTTCCGTTTCCGCGGAGCGAAGAAGACGCGTGTGTTTTTTCAACGGCCGTTGAAACCACTTTTTTGCCTTCCCGCTCGCGTTTTTTTCCTTATTTTTTCTTTCTTTACCTTCGGGTTTATTTTTCTTTGATTTGCAAAAAAAAAAAAAAAAAAAAACTTTGCTTTTTTCCTTTTTTCTTTCGTTTTTGCCCCGGCGGGGCCTGTTGCCAGTATACAGGCCTCGGGCTTCGATTTTGCGGAGGCTATCTTCCCCTTCATGCCCCCGCAGGTCGGTTTTAAGAAGTGCCAGCGGTGTGCACGCCCGATCTCCATAACTGACCCACACAATTGGTGCTTGCAGTGTCTGGGTCCAGAGCATCGGGCGGACTCCTGCACCCGCTGTGCTACTCTTCAAAAAAGAACCCTTAAAAACCGAAGAATTCAGCAAACTCTCCTCTTCGGCACCGAGTCGGCGATGGACTCCTCACCTTCAACAGCGGTACCTCAAAAATCGGCACCGTCGTCCTCGACACCGACCGACCCCGCATCGGCGTCACTGGCGCCAGGTAAGCCGGCTAAGAAGCCTTCCTCTTCCCTCGAGCGCCCTCCAGCTACGGTGGCGACACCGTCCCTACCGGCATCGCACCGGTCCCGCAAACGCTCCGCCCCGATCTCGGTGAGTGCCTCGTCATCGGCCTCCTCATCGCCGGGGCGTGGAGCGGCATCTAAGGAACCGAAGAAAAAGAAAGCGGTTCCGATGCCACCCCTAGATGACCGTATCTCGGCCATCTTAAAGGCTCAACTCCAAGAACAGTTGAAGAAACAACTTGAACAACTGTTGCCCACTATCCTGGCACCGCTCCTTCCGGTACCAGACCGGCCCGAGCCCCGTACCGAGCCTCCGGTGTCCACCCCTTCGGTACCGGTGAACACATCCATGCCGATCCTTTCGGCCCAACAACTTCAGGGCGATCCGGTGGTTCATTCTCAGGCCACATTGGATCCTCCTCGGCACCAGGCGGCACGGCATTCTTCTCGGGACCGAGATAGACGCCGGTCGTCCTCCCCTGGTACCGTTTCGGTGCGCTCTGGAAAGTCCTTGTCCAAAACTCGCCATACCGCGCCCTCCACCCCGGTGTCTCGACATGCACCAGAAGTCAGGGACCCTGACTTATGGGAGGAAACTCCTCTCGGTACCGAGGAGGATCCCTCCTCATCTGATGAGGAACCATCGGCACCCGATGCCACCTCTAAACCAGAGCAGTCCTCATTTTCTAAATTTCTGAGAGAAATGTCTGCTGCCCTGTCCCTTCCCCTGGAATCGGACTCAAAAAAGTCTCAAGCCTTTCTAGAGGCTCTAGACTTTGAGCAACCTCCTAAGGAGTTCCTCAAGCTTCCCGTGCATGACATTCTACGGGAAACTTTCTACAAAAACTTAGAAAATCCCCTCACGGTACCGGGAGCCCCCCGTAAACTGGACAACCTTTACCGTGTCATTCCCATTCCTGGATTCGACAAATCTCAATTGCCCCATGAGTCCCTTCTGGTTGAATCCACCTTAAAAAAGACTCAGGGCTCCAGTGTCTATGCCTCTACCCCTCCTGGCAGAGAAGGTAAAACCATGGACAAGTTTGGCAAGAGGCTTTACCAGAATGCCATGCTTGCAAACAGGGCAAACAACTATTCCTTCCATTTTTCCTTCTATCTGAAACATTTGGTCCAGCAACTGTCTGCCCTCCAAAAGTACCTTCCTGAGCGCAAGGTCCCGCTATTCCAACAGCACATCTCTGGCCTTCTCCAAATGCGCAAGTATATGGTCCGCTCGATATACGACTCCTTCGAGCTCACCTCTCGGGCCTCTGCCATGGCCGTAGCCATGCGTCGCTTGGCCTGGCTCAGAGTCTCCGACCTGGACATCAACCACCAGGATCGTCTGGCCAACGCCCCCTGTCTCGGGGATGAACTTTTTGGAGAGTCACTGGATTCCACCACCCAGAAACTCTCTGCCCATGAGACCAGGTGGGACACCCTGATCAAGCCGAAAAAGAAGGCACCGCCTGCCCGACCTTATCGGCCACAAACATCTTATCAACGGAGGTTCTCAGCCAGACCACTCAACCCGCCTCCCCAGCAATCTCGGCGACCCCGTCAACAGCAACATCATGCTCAGGCTCGATCTCAGGCCACTCAACCCTCTAAGCCTTCTCAGCCTGCTAAACAATCTCAGCCCTTTTGACTCTTCTCTCCAGGGCATAGCCAGTCATCCACCCTTGCTACCTCTTCCACAACCCATCGGAGGTCGTCTCACCATCTTCTCCAGCCGTTGGGAAGTCATCACGTCAGACCAGTGGGTCCTCAACATCATCCGCCACGGCTACTCTCTCAACTTCCAGACTCTACCTCCGGACAACCTTCCCGTAGAGTCTGCTTCGCACTCATCTCAAGCCCCCCTCCTCCTGAGGGAGGTTCAATCCCTCCTCCTTCTCAATGCCATCGAAGAAGTACCTCCAGATCAAAGGGGTCAGGGATTCTACTCCCGCTACTTCCTGGTCCCCAAAATGACGGGAGACCTCCGTCCCAATCTCGATCTAAGGGACCTCAACAAGTGTCTAGTCAAGGAGAAGTTCAGAATGCTCTCCCTTGCCACGCTTTACCCTCTTCTTTCTCAACACGACTGGCTATGTTCCCTGGACCTCAAAGAGGCCTACACTCACATCTCCATCAATCAGAATTCTCGCCGCTACCTCCAGTTCCAGGTACTGCACCACCACTATCAGTACAAGGTGCTACCGTTTGGCCTAGCTTCCTCACCCAGGGTCTTCACCAAGTGCCTTATAGTGGTAGCGGCCTTCCTCAGGTCTCACAACCTCCAGGTGTTCCCCTACTTGGACGATTGGTTGGTGAAAGCACCTTCATCTCAACTCGTGCTACAAGCCACTCATCACACCATCTCTCTCCTCCACCTCCTGGGGTTCGAGATCAACTACCCCAAGTCGCACTTGCTTCCCACCCAGCGACTTCAATTCATTGGAGCAGTTCTGGACACCACGCTAATGAGGGCCTTTCTCCCCTCCGATCGCCAGCGGACCCTGCTCCATCTCTGCCGTCAGGTACTCATGCACCCCTCCATCCCTGCCCGACAGATGATGGTCCTACTGGGTCACATGGCCTCGACGGTGCATGTCCTTCCTCTGGCACGTCTCCACCTTCGTACGCCTCAGTGGACTCTCGCCAACCAATGGTCACAGACTACAGATCTTCTTTCTCATCCCATCTCTGTGACATCATCTCTTCAGCAATCTCTCCAATGGTGGTTGAACTCCTCAAATCTTTCCAGGGGTCTACTTTTTCATCTGCCCCCCCACTCTATGATCATCACCACCGATGCGTCCCCCTACGCGTGGGGAGCTCACCTAGGAGATCTACGCACCCAGGGACTTTGGACCCCACAGGAGCGTCGTCATCACATAAATTTCCTGGAACTCAGAGCAATGTTCTACGCCCTCAAGGCTTTCCAACATCTTCTCTGCCCTCAAGTCCTCCTCCTGTGCACAGACAATCAAGTCGCCATGTACTACATAAACAAACAAGGCGGCACCGGATCTCGCCCCCTTTGTTTGGAGGCTCTGCGCATCTGGACCTGGGCCACGGACCGCAATCTCTTTCTCAGGGCGGTCTATATCCAGGGCGAACAGAACTCTCTGGCCGACAATCTCAGTCGCATCCTTCAACCCCACGAGTGGACGTTGGACCCTCCGACTCTGCTCTCCATCTTTGCTCGATGGGGCACTCCGCAGGTGGACCTCTTTGCAGCACCTCACAATCATCAGCTGCCCCAATTCTGCTCCAGACTCTTCTCTCCTCACCGTCTGGCCCCGGATGCATTCCTGCTCGATTGGAGGGATCGGTTCCTGTATGCCTTCCCTCCACTTCCTCTGATGTTGCGGACCTTGTCCAAACTCCGCAAAGACCACGCCACCATGATTCTTATCGCACCTCGGTGGCCTCGCCAACACTGGTTCTCACTCCTGCTCCAGCTCAGCTCCAGGGAACCCATTCTACTTCCTGTGTTTCCTACTCTACTTACGCAACAGCATCAGTCTCTGCTACATCCCAATCTGTCTTCGCTCCACCTGACAGCTTGGTTTCTCTCGGGCTGACCTCTCCGGAGAATCTATCTCAACCGGTCCGCCTCATTTTGGACGCTTCCAGGAAACCGGCCACTCTCCAATGTTACCATCAGAAGTGGACCAGATTTTCCTCCTGGTGTCTCCGGCATCATCAAGAACCCACCTCCTTAGCGGTGGAAACTGTCTTGGAATATTTGCTCTCACTGTCCAACGCTGGCCTCAAAACTACCTCCATCAGAGTCCACCTCAGTGCCATCACTGCGTTTCATGAGCCTATTCTCGGAAAACCCCTCACGGCTCATCCTCTGGTTTCCAGATTCATGAGAGGACTCTTCAACATCAAACCGCCTCTCAAACCTCCTCCTGTCGTCTGGGACCTGAATGTGGTTCTCTCAGCTCTCATGAAACCTCCGTTTGAGCCTCTTGCCACAACTTCTCTCAGGCTTCTTACCTGGAAGGTGCTTTTCCTAATTGCCATCACCTCTGCCAGGAGGGTTAGCGAACTGCATGCACTGGTTGCCGACCCACCTTTCACTGTTTTTCACCATGACAAGGTTGTTCTGCGTACCCACCCTAAATTCCTTCCCAAGGTGGTCTCCGCTTTTCACCTCAACCAGTCCATTGTGCTGCCCGTCTTCTTCCCTAAGCCTCACTCGCATCCTGGGGAACAGGCGTTGCACACGCTGGATTGTAAGCGTGCCCTTGCTTACTATCTTGATCGTACCAGAGCTCACCGAACTGCCCCTCAGCTCTTTTTGTCTTTCGACCCCAACCGTTTGGGTCGTCCTTTCTCCAAACGGACACTTTCAAATTGGCTTGCTGCCTGTATTGCTTTCTGCTACGCTCGGGCCGGTCTCTCACTGGAAGGAACTGTCACGGCCCACAGAGTCCGAGCTATGGCTGCTTCTGTGGCTTTCCTCTGCTCCACGCCCATCGAGGAAATCTGCAAGGCGGCCACTTGGTCCTCAGTTCACACGTTCACTACTCACTACTGTCTGGATGCGTTCTCCAGACGGGATGGACACTTCGGCCAATCTGTGTTACAAAATTTATTTTCCTAATGGCCAACCATCCCACCTCCCTCTTTGTTAGCTTGGAGGTCACCCATGTGTTAAGAATATGCTGCCTGCTTGTCCTGGGATAAAGCACAGTTACTTACCGTAACAGGTGTTATCCAGGGACAGCAGGCAGATATTCTTACGTCCCACCCACCTCCCCGGGTTGGCTTCTTAGCTGGCTTATCCTAACTGGGGACCACGCACTCCTCCGTCGGGCGGGAAGGCACTCGCGCACGCGCGGTGCGGCCAACTAGAAACTTCTAGTTAAAAAGGTCCGTACCGAGGGCTCCGTCGGTGACGTCACCCATGTGTTAAGAATATCTGCCTGCTGTCCCTGGATAACACCTGTTACGGTAAGTAACTGTGCTCTCTCTCTTGTATCCCATTCTGTCTAGTCACCTCACTCATAGTTCCTCCATTCAAATCTTCTCCCACAGATGCCCCAGTCCCTTCATACAACCTTCATCCCTTTGATCTCCTTATTTTCTTCCCTTACCCTCGCTCTTCTTCCCTGTATAAATACAAACCTTCCTTTCTGTGGTCATCAAGGGCAGAGATGGCGGTGCCCGAGAAGCTAACATGATGAGCTTTTAACGGAGCAAGGAAGCTGACACTTCAAGGAGCGGAAGAAGCTGTAGGTTAGACAAACATTCACTCCTTGTTTCTTCAAGTGTGTTCATTTTCCCTTGTAACTCCTTAGTTCAGTGTCTTGCAAACTTTCCAGCCAGCGGCGCATTAAACCCCGGCCGGGAGGCACCCGGAAGTGACATCATCACTCGGCAGAGGGAAGGCCCTGGCAGGGAAGGCCGCAAAGCAGCCCATTCAGAGTGCTGCCGCAGTTTTTGGAGGCCTCTGAGCTGCTGCACAAGGAGATGGGCGAGAGGCGAGGAAAGATGCTTCACATGTGGGGAAGGGGGGAGAGAAAGAAAAAAGGAAGAATTGGGATGGAGGAGAGGAAGGAAGAAATGATTGGAAAATCAGGCAGCACTAATGTCAGGGATGGACTGTGGGTGGCTTCGGGAGACAATCTTAACTAGAGCTTATTTTCGTGGAAACACAGTATTAGAGAATTACACGGTAACTGTTAGCCGCGGGTAACCCACCGAAATGGGGAGAAAAAAAAACTGGTCCCTGCAGGTACGGGGACAAGGCCATTCACCGCCCTGTGGAGCGGTCAATGGCCATGTCCCCGCACTAAAGTACCTGCCACGTTGTTACCCTTCCCAGCCCTCCTTGCCATCGCTCCCTTCCACCAGCAGCAACCCCCCCCCCCCCCCCAGCATCCGGGCATATGTTCCCTTCATCTAGCCACTTCCCTCCCTTCCCCTCACCTTCACAGGTGCTCTTCGAAATTTTCTCTCTTTTCTGAGGTATCCGGATGTGGTAAACCTTTCTCACAAGTCCTGCACTTGACTGCCCCAAAGCTTCTCCTCTGATGCACTTCCTGTTTGCATCAGAGAAGCTTTGGGGCAGTCGTGTAGGACTTGTGAGAAATGTTGCCACATCCGGGCACCCAGAAAGAAAAAAGTCTGAAGATCATCCGTGAAGGTGAGGGGAAGGGAGAGGGGGGAGCATATGCTGGTTGGAAGGGAAGAGTGAGAGAGGGGAACAGACGCTGAAAGTGGAGAGAGAAGGAGCAGACGCTAGAAGGAGGTGGGGAGGAGAAAAAAGGGGAGCAGATGCTGGATGGGATGGAAAAGAGAGAATGGAGGGAGAGGGGGGAGCAGATGCTGGTTTCAAGGGAAGAGAGAGGGGAACAGATGCTGAAAGTGGAGAGAGAGGAAGCAGATGCGCTAGAAGGAAGTGGGGAGGATAGAGAGGGGAGCTGGTGGGAGGGGAGAGAGAGAGGGGAAGAGACACTGAATGGGAGAGAATAGAGAGGGGAGCAGAATTTGGAAGGAAGTGGAGAGGAGAGAGCGAGCACATACTGGATGCAAGGAGAAGATAAAGAAATAGAGCACATGCTGGATTGGGGTAAAATGATAGATTTAGTGAGATACTGGAAGGGGTGAGGGAAAGAGGTGGCAAGCTGTAGGTAGACACAATGAAAGGGAACTTGAGGACTGGAAAGTAAGGACAAGAGGTAGAAAACAAATTGAGAAGGAAGAGCAGAAAAAGGGAGAGGAGAGAAAGATACTAGAACATTGGGGGAGGGGGAGGGGGAGGAGACAGATACCAGATCTGAAGGGAGGAAAGGAGGAAAGATGCTAAAAACTACCTAGGAAAGGGAGTGAGAGATGGAAGGGAAGAAGACAGAGATGCCAGAGCATGGGGGAGCGGAGGGAAGAAGATGGGTGCCAGACCAATGGAGGGGGAGGGGGAGGGAGAGATGGAAGGGAGAGGCCTACGGTTTCTGGTAGAGGCATAAAAATAGAGCAGATGCCATAAGGAAGAGGCAGAGAGAAGGCAGAGAGTGGATGGAAGGAAGAGAATGACGAGAAGTTGAGGAAAACAGAAACCAGACAACAAAGGTAAAAAATTTCTATTTTTTTTTTTTTTTTTTTTTGCTTTAGGATAAAGTAGCATTGTAGCTGTGTTCAGTATAAAACTATTGGAGGCTTGTGTGGATGGGATCAGCTGGTTTGCGGGGACAGGGACAAATTTTTTTTCCCCCATGTCATTCTCTAAAGCAGGGGTAGGGAACTCCGGTCCTTGAGAGCCGTATTCCAGTCGGGTTTTCAGGATTTCCCCAATGAATATGCTTGAGATCTATTTGCATGCACTGCTTTCAATGCATATTCATTGGGGAAATCCTGAAAACCTGACTGGAATACAGCTCTCGAGGACCGGATTTCCCTACCCCTGCTCTAAAGGGTATCTACTTCAAGCAGGATCAACAAGTTTTGAGATAGGTGGCTGTCCAGAGCTGGCAGCTTGATATTGGCAAGACGAGTAACAGCAAGCCGCCAGGTACTTGCACTTATTCAAGGCTGGCTGCATCCTGTCCGCTCTGATAGGACGTTTGTATTGAAGGAGGTGGGATGGCTGCTGGCCTGAACTGCATATGGATACTCAAAAGGTCCCGCATTAGACATACAGGATGGAGATAGGGCAGTGGTGTTTGCAGAAGGAAGTGAAAGGGGAGAGATGCTGGACACAGGAGGGGAAGGAGAGATTCTGGTGGGTCATACAGGGCTGAAAGTTTGTCTAAGGCAATAAATATTCTTGGGCTGGCTCTAGCTTCAGGATCAGCCCCTCCTCTTCTCTCCTGGCTCCTGTGGGAGGACGGAGCAGAGGGGCCCACTCTTTTGCTCTGTTAGCTCCTGACATACCCACTCTCTTCCCTGCAGCCTTTCTGGAAGGGATGAACTGGATAGAACTGTTTTTGATTCTGGAGTCTGCAAAGAAGGGCTGGAACTGTGTTCCCCCACCAGAAATCCAAGCCCTTACCCGTGTTTATTTTCAAGAACTGTGGTCATGGAAAAACTGATGTTATGAGGGTGTTGTTTGTTTACATTCAGTGTCCAAGGTCATTTCCCCAGTACTGTGGTATCTTATCTGTACTTCTTGTGTGAAGAATGAATACCCCCCTCCCCCTACTCGAAGGCACCATGCTAATCTGAATATCCACGTGGATGCAGCTGCTGTTCAGACATCTGGTGTATGGGTAGCTTCTGTTTCCTGATTTAGCCTGGCACCTCCGTCTTCTTTAATGCAGCAGGATCCTGCGCCTCATAAGTTGGTATTTGAGCTCGTATTAATGTTCCAATCTGAGTATTGGCAGTAAGCAACAGTGATGAGGGTAACCATCAACACTGTGGACCATGAAATCACATAACCTAGAGATTTTCAACCCAGTGCGTCAGAAACACCCATCTAGTCAGATTTTCATTTATTTATTTATTCAATTTTCTATACGGTTTTCCCAGGGGAGCTAAGAACACTTTACATGAATTTATTCAGGTACTTGAGCCTTTTTCCCTGTCTGTCCTGGCAGTGGGGGGATTAAGTGACTTGCTCAGGGTCACAAGGAGCAGAGTGGGTTTGAACCCACAACCTCAGGATGCTGAGGCTGTAGCTTTAACCACTGCGCCGGTGTCAGGTCAAAAGCGCGCCGGGACAAAGGCGCGAGCAGACAATTGAGCACAGCGCGGAGGCGCGCGCCAAAGAAAATTTACTGTTTTTAGGGCTGCGACGGGGGGGCGTGGGGGGGAACCCCCCCCACTTTACTTAATACAGATGGCGCCGCGTTGGGGGGTTTGGGGGGGGTGTAACCCCCCACATTTTACTAAAAACATCACTTTTTCCCTGTTTTTAGGGAAAAAGTTAAGTTTACAGTAAAATGTGGGGGGTTACAACCCCCCAAACCTCCCACAACGCTGGCGCGATTTGTATTAAGTAAACTGGGGGTGCTCCCCAACAAAACCTCCCGTCGGAGCCCCTAAAAACAGTAATTTTCTTTGGCGCGCGCCTCCGTCTTGCGCTCAGTTGTCGGTGCGCACCTTTGTCTTCCGTGTTGTTGTCTATGAACCACTGCGCCACTCTAGAAATCAAAATGTAGTAAAAATGAGCCATTGTGACATCACTGATGAGGTTGGTTATGAGGCATTATGATGTCATAATACCAGCTCTGGTTATCAGAGGCTGAAGCTTTTCACACAAT
The DNA here is from genome assembly GCF_902459505.1 of Geotrypetes seraphini. Lineage (NCBI taxonomy): Eukaryota > Metazoa > Chordata > Amphibia > Gymnophiona > Dermophiidae > Geotrypetes > Geotrypetes seraphini. The sequence continues at coordinate 20,553,359 of NC_047085.1, forward strand.
TCATTTGTTCAATTTTCTATACCATTCTCCCAAGGGAACTCATATACACGGGTACTTGAACATTTTTCCCTGTCTGTCCTGGTGGGCTCACAATCTGCCTAATGTACCTGGGGCAATGGGGAGATTAAGTGACTTGCTCAAGGTCACAAGGAGCAGCATGGCTTTGAACCCACAACCTTAGGGTGCTGAGACTGTAGCTTTAACCACTATTCCACTCTCTTTCAATGACTATGTATGAGATTGCATGATTTTCCTTTTCCCGCACTCTGGTATAGTACGGGGGAAGGGGGGGTGGCAGGCACCATCTTGGTAGGGGCTCCAGCACCTCTCCGCCCCCCCTGCCATGCTTACGCCCTCCCTTCCCTACCACCAGTACCTCTTTAAGTCTTCACCAGCACGAGCAACTACTCTGGCCTGCCGTGGAGCCAAGAAGTGATGTCGGAGGGAAAGCCAATGCCGCGCTTGAGCAGCAAACCGGTAAATCTGCTCGTGCTGGTGAAGATTTAAAGAGGGGGGGCGGCAGAAGGAGGATGTGAGTGTGGTGCGGGAGAGTGCCACGCCCCTTTCCATTTAACAGCTCTACCTCTGACAACCCTGAACTGCTCCCTCCCCGGGCGCCAAGACCATCTATATTTAAAATACAGTGAAACGTCTTTGTTGGATAACATTGCAACATCCCTAATTAGTCAAACAAAATTAAATAGGATTAACTTTGCGTGCTTTTTATGCTAATTACTAACCATACACATTAGGCAAATGCTTTATATCAAATGTCTTGTGACCCTTTCTCTCCTGGCCCTAAAGTGCCTACCCAGACCTTAGCCTGGACCATATTGATCTCTTTTCCTCTCCAGCTGCCTGCTCAGGGTTGCTGCCGCATTTCACTGTCTGGCAGAGAAGCCAACTACAATTATGAAGGAGACGGAAGGGCTGTCATATGAAGAACGGCTAATGAGATTAGAGCTCTTCAGCTTGGAGAAGAGATAGCTGAGGGGTGGGGGGGAGATAAGATTGAGGCCTACAAAATCCTGACTGCAGTGGAACAGGTCAACAAATTGATTGTTTACCCTATCAAGAAGTACGGAGACGAGGGGACATTTCATGAGGCTGTGTGATAATACTTTAAAACAAATTGGAGAAATTATTTCTTCACTCACTATATGGTTAAGCTCTAGAACTCGTTGCTGGGGCAAGTGGTAAAAGCAGTTTATGTATCTAAGTTTATAAAGAAACTGCTTCACGATAACCAACGGCAGCCATTCAGGGAGCGGCGCAGGACTAGGCAAGAAGCGAAAAGCTCGCGTTCCTGCCTTATGCGCCACGGTGTAGCAAGAAAGGAGGCAGCCATCCAGCAGGAGCGCGAAAAGCTCCTGGCAAGACCGCACTGGACCACCGGCTTTTTAGAAAAGGTGGCGATGGGGAGGGGGGGGGGAGGTTTTTAAAAAATTGTATTTGCTCCATAAGAAGCACCCACTTTTCCACCCACTTTTTTTGGGGGAAAAGTGTGTCTTATGGAGCGAAAAATACAGTAAATTATAAAACACAGGATAGTCAGGTGCCAGCATCCTGGAATTATCGCTCTTATAGCTACAGCACTAGTATTTGCATCGCCACAAACTCATAATTTTTGATTTTGACATTATAATTTTTTTCCTCCCCTCTCTCTTTTTTCCTTGCTGTATTGCTCTCCTTAACCCTTTCAGGACCATAAGGATCGTAGGCCAATTTTTGTGGTTTTGACGACATTTTTATGGTAAAAAGGGCTTGCAGATGCCAAAAAATTGATTTTTTTTGTGAAATATCATTATTTTTATTTAAAAAATCACACTTCTGGCTTATGGACAGTGTGGCAAGTGAATCTTCTCGTCAATCTGGCAACGACGCTAATGAATGAATGTCGGAACCAGTTTGTTTACATAAAGGCAGTATCATATGGAATCCGTACATATCAAATTTAGAACTGTAGACTATCCCAATCAAAATTTATAGGATTTTAAAGTTATGGGACAAATATGTCCCTTGGTCCTGAAAGGGTTAAACTGACGTAAGAAATGTAGACACCCCTTTTTTTAGATTGCATGCACACCTGCAGAAACTTTTAAAGGGGCACAGAGCCATTCCTTTGGGAGAGAGCTGTGGAAGCGGCATATTTCTGATGCTGTTTATAAAGAGATGCGTCGTGAGGGCTTGGTCCGGATTTCCAGTCAGAAGAGAGCAACTCGGAGCTACATTGTTTAGAAAAGTGCATTCTGGGAAGGCCTCTAGAAACCTCTGATAAACATTGTTTACATGGCTTCTCCCCCCTAGCACCTGCTTTCTAAATTTAAACCTCCCATCTGTGAAGTAAATTTGTTTTGTGCTGAGCCTAGGAGACTGATAGAAAAGAGACAGACAGGCTTTATTATTTTCCTGTGTACAACCCTAGTTTTTGCCCCCCTCCTTCTCACCGATTGTAAGTAACTATCTTTCCCATGATCCCCTGGGAGTAGTGGGTATCGTTTTGTTTCTCTGGCCTAAATATAGAATTGTGTAATGCAGTGTCTCGCAAACTTTTTCTTTTTCTGCCCCGGCACACTAAAATCGGGCCTGCGTCCGGAGGGCCTCCACTCGTGCATGTACGTCGACGTGATGAGGTCATGCGCATAGGTGGCATCGTCGTCTGTGCATGCGCAGAGGCCCTCCAGACATGGGTCCTGAGCTTGGGGACTTCCAAAATCCAAACTGCCGGGTTCTGGAAATCCCTCCGACACAGTGGTCTCAAACTTGTGGCCCGGGGTCCACATGCGGCCTGCCAGGTACTATTTTGAGGCCCTCGGTATGTTTATCAGAATCACAAAAGTAAAATAAAACAGTTTCTCGATCATATGTACAGTACAGTTTTGTCTTTTTTTTTTTTAAAACCATTTTTTTTGGACTCTGAGCTTTTGGGCCCATATTATATAAACGGCGCCCTAACTTATGCGCTGGTAGGTACCCTGCTGGCGCCTAAGTGGACAACGTTGCTTCAGTGATATTAGAAAACAATTTTCCAGGCGCCTCCCGGAACCTAAATAAAACCGTGCTGGACTCGCAGCTCCAGAGGCCCCTGCCATCGCCTAATGCCGCTATAGGTGTGGCTAACACCAGAAGCGGCGTTCAGGGGCGATCCACATCAAAAGCAGCTGCCGGAAATTGTAGGCCTCGAAAGCCCTGGCCTACATTTCCGGCGTCTACCTTTACCGGAGGCACGATTCTCTAAACGGCGCCGTCGCCTGGTTTGACACGCGATCGGCGGCCAGGGCGCCATTTAGAGAATCCAGGCCTTAGTGCTTGAAAACAGGAGGAACACATACCGTGTATATAGATAGAATGGTTTCAGTCCAATAAGGGGCACAATTTCACCTTATCAGTTGAACATTGCGCAACGTACAGTGCACTCGGGGCTCCTTTTACGAAACCGGGTGGGCGGTTTAATGCGCGTAATAGCGTGCGCTAATTTGCCAGCTGCGCTAGCCGCTACCACCTCTTGAGCAAGCGGTAGTTTTTCGGCTAGCACAGGGGTTAGCGTGCGCTAAAAAGTTGCATGTGATGAAGTCTCTAAGGCGGCTTTGTAAAAGGAGCCCCCAGTCTTAAAATAAATAAATAAAAAGGCCATTGTTTTCCAAAATGGAGCTCCATTGAACCCTGCGATAGAGTTAGCTAATGTTTGAGAAGACTCCCCGAAAAAATAAGTTCTTTTGTCTTCTTTATTCCCATTTTTTGGACATAATAGTAACATCCTCCCCCTTCATAAAACCGTAGCATGGTTTTCAACGCCGGCTGCGGTGGTACCAGCTAAGATGCTCATAGAATTCCTATGAGCGTTGGAGCTGTTACCACAGCGGACAGCGCTAAAAACCACACTACAATTTTGTAAAAGGATAGTAAATGACAGTAGATAAAGACCTGAACGGTCCGTCTGGTCTGCTCTTTAATTACATACATTTCAATTTCTTTTTTTTATACTTTAATTTTTATTAGTTTCAATTTAATTATCAAGCATTACACTTCTCCCTCCGGATTCGCGGGGGGGGATAGGGGCAGAGCCAGACCACGAATGTTGAAATACCGCGAATATCCCCTGGTGTGGCTCTGACCCCCGCCTCCCTCCCTCCTTCCCACCCCCCCCTCCAGTATCCTGGCCTTACCTGGTGGTCTAGCGGGCTTTTGGGGCAGGAGCGATCTTCCTACGCTCCTGCCCCACGCCGATCGCCAATAGGAAATGGCTGCCGAGAGTTCCCTTAGTCTCTCGAGACTACGATGGGAACTCCCCACAGCCATTTCCTATTGCCAATTTACATGGGGCAGGAGCGTAGGAAGATCGCTCCTGCCCTGAAAGCTCGCTAGACCACCAGGTAAGGCCGGGACGCCGGGGAGAAGGCTAAACTATGGGATTTTTTTTCTTTTTTTCCCCCTCTCTAAAAAATTGCGAATATGTGAAATCGCGATTGCCGAAACCGCGAATGGGGAGGGGAGGTTCTGTTCCAGGAATCCCTGCGAATTTCAAAAAATCGTGAATACGTTTTTTAGGCAGGGGAGACAGGAGAGGGCAGCCACCTAAAAGGGGAGATGTTTCCATTAAATTATGGCAAACCTCGCTGTTCTCAAAGTGTCTGCTGGTTTTTGTCTGCTGGTTTTCGGTACAGCCTTTTCACGGTTGCTGTGTGGGTAAGGAGGGGTGCGTGATTGCACAACCTGTGCATCGAGGGTGGAATTCGACAGCCTCTGGAAACAGATATTAAGACGAGGAGAGCCGCTGCAAAGAATTCCCTCCACGTAGCCAAAAAGAACCCCTCCTACTTCTCCCAAGCACCGCATGGAGATTCTCGGCAACCAACCACGCCACGGTCTTGCCACGCGTCACCGCGGCCCTTACGCTTGCAGCGACTTTTGCAAATGGGGCCGAGACGGAGGGAGAATTAAAGACATGGGAAAACCGCATGTTACTCTAAATATTTGAGACGGCTTGGATAGGCTCGAGTAAGCATCAGCGGCAACCCCCGCAAATTTGCGGTCGGCGGTTCACGGTCCCGGTCATTCGCGGTCGGAAAATACCCCGAATGACCGGGACCGTGAACCGCCGACCGCAAATTTGCGGGGGTTGCCGCTGATGCTTACTCGAGCCTATCCAAGCCGTCTCAAATATTTAGAGTAACATGGACTCTGAGCTTTTAGTGTCCGAAAGCAGGAGGAATGTACACCCTATATATCAGCGGTCTCAAACTCGCGGCCTGTGGGCTGCATGCGGCCCTCCAGGTGCTATTTTGCGGCCCACGGTCAGGATGTGATGATCAACTGCTCCCTTGCCGCAGTTGATTGTTCCGGACATAGCTGTTAAAGGAAAGTTTTATAAACTATAAAATTTTACCTCATGCAAAATTGTCATTTCTTTAATAAGACGTTAACTATTTTTTTCTGCTGCCCTCCAAGTACCTACAAATCCAAAATGTGGCCCCACAAAGGGTTTGTGAATAAACTTCTAGGGATACACGTTTACTGTCACTTTAGCAAACGCTCTGCATGACGCTGGCAAGCCTTTAAGAGTTCTTTTTTTCTGTTTTTAACAATAAGACTTGTTCTTATGTTGTTTGAAAACTTTCATGTTAGTCCAGCTGCCCCAGGCTGATGGATTGTGACATATCCTTTCTCTCTGAGACTTGATCCAAAAGGACTTTTTTTTTTTTTTAAATTCGTGAGAGAAAGAATGGACCACTTTGTCTCCCTTCCTAGGTGTGGGGAAGTAGTCATTTAAACTAGTTGACAAGACCCTAGGTTTGCAAAGTTATGACTCACAAGGCATGCTGTCAATTTTCTGTATCTTTCCTTATATACCCTTAACTCGGTGGTCTCAAACCCGCAGCCCAGGGGCCACATGCGGCCCGCCAGGTACTATTTTGAGGCCCTCGGTATGTTTATCATCATCACAAAAGTAAAATAAAACAGTTTCTCGATCAGATGTCTCTTTAGTTATAAATGACAATATTATTATTAAGACTTAGCCAAAAGGAAAGATTTATAAACTATAAAGAGTTTTACCTCATGCAAAATTGTCATTTCTTTAATAAGATATTAAGGGCTCCTTTTACTAAGGTGCGCTAGTGTTTTTAGCACATGTAGCAGATTACCACGCGCTAACCCCGTGCTACGCAGCTGGAATGCTGGCGTTAGTATCTAGCACACGCGGCATTGTAGCGTGCCCTATTCCGCGCGTTAATGCCCTAACACAGCTTAGTAAAAGGAGCCTTAACTCTTTTTTTCTGAGGCCCTCCAAGTACCTACAAATCCCAAATGTGGCCCTGCAAAGAGTTTGAGACCACTTTAACTGGAGAATGACGTGGGGACAAATTTTTCCCCGTCCTTGCGAGAATTCATTTTCCCGTTCCATCGCCGCGAGTTCTTTTCCTGTCCTTGCCCCATTCCTGCAAGCTCCGTCCTCATCAGCACAAGCCTCAAACACTTTATAATCATAAGTAGCAACATTCTAGAGCTCAGATTGTGATGTCATAATGCCTCATTCCACCAATGCCTAAGCTCTGTCCTCATCTGCACAAGCCTCAAACCCTTTCAAATCCTAGGCCTAGAGCCTGGGCCAATCAGACCTTAGATTAAGTGGGGATAGGCGGACCCGCTATGCCTAAGGCCTGATTGGTCCAGGCTTCTAGAGCCTGGGCCAATCAGGCCTTAGGCTTCAGAAGGATGGGCCGGGAAGGGGCGGGCCCGCCTCATTTCGACGAGATTGGCCTGCCGGCTGGACGAGCAAGTCCCGTCTGGCCAACAAGGAAAGGTTAGTTTGGTTGGGGGGAGGTTTGAGGGCTGTTAGTTGGGGGGGGGTGCGGAGCGGGTGCGTCTTCCGGCCTCCTGCCAGCGATCGGTAGTGTCGGGGGGGGGGGGCGGTCGGTAGTGTCGGGGGGGCATCTTCTGGCAAGAGGGATTGGGCACCCTCCTGCCAGTGATCGGTAGTGTCGGGGGGGGGGGGGGCGGTCGGTAGTGTCGGGGGGGCATCTTCTGGCAGGAGGGTTTGGGCACCCTCCTGCCAGCAATTGGACAGGCGGCCGCAGCCCGCTATACTTATAGCAGCAGAGAGATCCTTTGCCGCAATAAGTATAGCGGCCGCGTCTACTTACAATGTAGACCAGCATTTTGTTGGCCTACATTGTAAGCGTCTCTTCCTCTACTAGGGAGACGCGTAGGGCCGCCTAGGTTCGCCTAAGGCCCTTAGGCGAGCTTAGGTGTCTTGCGGGCCTCGCCTTCAATATAGGCAGCCTGCCTGGGGAGCATTTGTTTAAAAAACGTGCATCCCGATTGGCTGATTAGACAGCTGTAGGACGCCTACAGCTGCCTAAAATCGGGACGCACTTTGGAGAATCAGGCCCTTAATCCCCCCACTGCCCACCAGGATAGCCAGGGAAAAATGCTTGAGTACTTGAATAAATTCATGTAAACCATTCTGAGCTCCCCTGGGAGAACAGTAGAGAAAATTAAATGAATGAATGAGGGAATAGTGTAAAAAGCTTCAGCCTCTGATAACCAGAGCTGTTATTGTGATGTCATAATGCCTCCTTCCACCAATGCCTAAGAGCCAACCTCATCAGTGATGTCACAATGGCTTGATTTCTTATACTTGGCTCACTTTTACCACATTTTGATTTCTAGAGTGGTGCAGTGGTTAAAGCTACAGCCTCAGCACCCTGAGATTGTGGGTTCAAACCCACGCTGCTCCTTGTGACCCTGGGCAAGCCACTTAATCCCCCCATTGCCCCAGGTACGTTAGATAGATTGTGAGCCCACCAGAACAGATGGGGAAAAATGCTCGAGTACCTGAATAAATTCATGTAAACCGTTCTGAGCTGCCTGGGGAGAACAGTATAGAAAATTGAATAAATAAACGGCAAGGCACATGACGACATCATGTAAAGTCAGTCTCTAGTTCCTGGCTTTGCCGCATTTTGTTACAGGGATGGCCTTTTAATACATGCCATATACAATTTAAGTTGAAAAATGTGCACCTCGTTGACAGGGGGAGGGAAGCTGACCGGCCCAGAGCATCTTGTCCCTCGGTCGCTGCTTCTCGCACACCGCGCTGCAAATGATCCCCCAAGGCCCTGCGGTTAAAACTCGCAGCTGTTTTCGGTAACTGCAGTGACTTGGGGAGTTTCAAATGCATGTGTTGTGTTGATCAGCTTATTCTTATCCTAACTTCCTTTTCTTTCTGGTTAGTGATTTAAGTAGCCTGTGGCCGGGTTCCCGTTTTGTTTAATACACACATTAAGATATTTTGGTAACTGTTCAACTGATGCTTTTGGCTGTCAGGATTTTGGGGACTGTAATATAGAGTACGAGCTTTTTTTTCTAGAGCACAACGTTGTGAAATATGACTTTTTGATTGAAATGTCTTGGTGAGGTTTTATGTTTGGAAATTTTAGAAGCGGGAATGATATGGTAGGGTCACTTGCTGCGGGCGGTTTTGTTTTGAAGATTATGTAACATATTCTGTGATGGTTTTATTGTAATCTGCTTAGGGGCCTCTTCTATCAAACTGCGCTAGCCGTTTTTAGCGCAGAGAGCCGCGCTGAATGACCCACGCTGTTCCCGATGCTCACGGGGACTCTATGAGCGTCGGGAGCAGCGCGGCTCACCGCACTGCAAACTGATAGGAGAGGCCCTAGGTCAGGGGTAGGGAACTCCGGTCCTCGAGAGCCGTATTCCAGTCGGGTTTTCAGGATTTCCCCAATGAATATGCATTGAAAGCAGTGCATGCAAATAGATGTCATGCATATTCATTGGGGAAATCCTAAAAAGCCGACTGGATTGCGGCCCTCGAGGAGGGACTTTGACACCCCTGCTCTATTGCCTCAGGTATAAAATAAGAACCTGTATATAATATGTAAATCGCTTTGACTATAACTACAGAAAGGCAGTACATAAGAATAGCCTTACTGGGACAGACCAATGGTCCCATCAAGCCCAGTAGCCCGTTCTCACGGTGGCCAATCCAGGTCACTAGTACCTGGCCAAAACCCAAGGTGTAGCAATATTCCATGCTACCAATCCAGGGCAAGCAGTGGCTTCCCCCGTGTCTGTCTCAATAACAGACTATGGACTTTTCCTCCAGGAACTTGTTCAAACCTTTCTTAAAACCAGCTACGCTATCCGCTCTTACCACATCCTCTGGCAACGCGTTTCAGAGCTTAACTATTCTCTGAGCGAAAAAATATTTCCTCCTATTGGTTTCAAAATTATTTCCATGTAACTTCATCGAGTGTCCTCTAGTCTTTGTAATTTTTGACGGAGTGAAAAATCGATCCACTTGTACCCGTTCTACTCCACTCAGAACTTCAATCGTATCTCTTCTCAGTACATCAAGACCCTTTCCTTTAACACCCCCACCCCCAAGTTGTTTCAGCACACTTGAATTCTGTCAGGTTTTTACTCCTAGAGGAATTGTGCGCAAAAAAAAAAATTTCTGCACCAAAAGTTTCAGCATTCTGCGCATAAAATTAGCAAATTCTGCAATATTATTTGTCAAAAATGTAATCAATATTTTTGCCAATAACTATCCATATTCCTTTCTCCCTTCCCTCCCCCTGTGCCAGCGACTTTCCTTTCTCTCCTTCCCAACACTCCTAAGGCTCGCACGCTATCTGCTGCTAACCTGGAAGCCTCCCCTCTGCCGCGGAGAGATTTCCGGGTTAGCAGCAGGCAGCGTATGGGAATTGCTGCCAATACCATGATCTGAAGATGCCGACACGGTTGAGATTCTGTGCGGGAAAGGGGAATTCTGTGCCACTGTGCAGTTCTGTGGAAATTGCGCAGAATAACGCCAGGAGTCGGTTTTGGTCTCTGCCTCCTTTTTCTCAGCACATATGGGGCAGTTGCTGCCCTGTAAGAAAATATTTCCTCTGGCACTTCTTCCTTTCAGAATTATACAAGTCAAGAGACCCCGCCCCCTTCGCTTTTTATTTCTGTGAGAAATACCACTTCTTTAATTATTTGGGGGGTAATATCGAGTGCATAATGGCCAACATTTTTGTAAATGATGGTCTTCATAGGTAAAAAGAAATTGGCAGCATTTGGATGGTGGCTGCCACTGAATATCTGAAGTTTTTCGGTCAGGCTGTGGCGATCCACATAGCTTATCAACACACACTTTTTTTTCTATCTTATCATATGAATTTTTTTTTTTTTTAATTCTTTATTAATTTTCACATCACATTCAAAAGTGCATTAAATTTTACACACAAATATTATCATAAACAGCACCTATATTCAATCAATATTAATACAAAATATACTCCCCCCCCCCTTTTCATTATAGCCAATCAAAAAAGAATACAAAATGCCTTTCCCCCCTCCCTTCCTCCCATCCATCCTCCCTGGATGTGTGTGCTAGAGAATGACACGGTGACAAAATTCATCACCGTTCCCGTCCCCGCGGATAACCGCGGGAAATAATCCCATGTCATTTTCTAGTGTCTATTTCAACCTCGGTCCTTCTACCCCAGCATTCTTCAAAGCAAAGCTTGCGGGTCAGTGGTTGTGGCCATTCATGCTCTGATTCTTATGTGAGCCAAGGATAATGAAGCCATTGTGACATCACTGATGTGATTGGCTCTTAGGCACTGGTGGAATGAGGCATTATGACATCACAATATCTGCTCTGGATACCAGAGACTGTCATTCTGTAGTGTCTGTTTCAACCTCAGTCCTTCTACACCAGCATTCTTCAAAGCAAAGCTTGCGGGTCAGTGGTTGTGGCCATTCATACTCTGATTCTTATGTGAGCCAAGGATAATGAAGCCATTGTGACATCACTGATGTGATTGGCTCTTAGGCACTGGTGGAATGAGGCATTATGACATCACAATATCTGCTCTGGATACTAGAGACTGTCATTCTGTAGTGTCTGTTTCAACCTCAGTCCTTCTACACCAGCATTCTTCAAAGCAAAGCTTGCGGGTCAGTGGTTGTGGCCATTCATACTCTGATTCTTATGTGAGCCAAGGATAATGAAGCCATTGTGACATCACTGATGTGATTGGCTCTTAGGCACTGGTGGAATGAGGCATTATGACATCACAATATCTGCTCTGGATACTAGAGACTGTCATTCTGTAGTGTCTGTTTCAACCTCAGTCCTTCTACACCAGCATTCTTCAAAGCAAAGCTTGCGGGTCAGTGGTTGTGGCCATTCATACTCTGATTCTTATGTGAGCCAAGGATAATGAAGCCATTGTGACATCACTGATGTGATTGGCTCTTAGGCACTGGTGGAATGAGGCATTATGACATCACAATATCTGCTCTGGATACCAGAGACTGTCATTCTGTAGTGTCTGTTTCAACCTCAGTCCTTCTACACCAGCATTCTTCAAAGCAAAGCTTGCGGGTCAGTGGTTGTGGCCATTCATACTCTGATTCTTATGTGAGCCAAGGATAATGAAGCCATTGTGACATCACTGATGTGATTGGCTCTTAGGCACTGGTGGAATGAGGCATTATGACATCACAATATCTGCTCTGGATACCAGAGACTGTCATTCTGTAGTGTCTGTTTCAACCTCAGTCCTTCTACACCAGCATTCTTCAAAGCAAAGCTTGCGGGTCAGTGGTTGTGGCCATTCATACTCTGATTCTTATGTGAGCCAAGGATAATGAAGCCATTGTGACATCACTGATGTGATTGGCTCTTAGGCACTGGTGGAATGAGGCATTATGACATCACAATATCTGCTCTGGATACCAGAGACTGTCATTCTGTAGTGTCTGTTTCAACCTCAGTCCTTCTACACCAGCATTCTTCAAAGCAAAGCTTGTGGGTCAGTGGTTGTGGCCATTCATGCTCTGATTCTTATGTGAGCCAAGGATAATGAAGCCATTGTGACATCACTGATGTGATTGGCTCTTAGGCACTGGTGGAATGAGGCATTATGACATCACAATATCTGCTCTGGATACCAGAGACTGTCATTCTGTAGTGTCTGTTTCAACCTCAGTCCTTCTACACCAGCATTCTTCAAAGCAAAGCTTGTGGGTCAGTGGTTGTGGCCATTCATGCTCTGATTCTTATGTGAGCCAAGGATAATGAAGCCATTGTGACATCACTGATGTGATTGGCTCTTAGGCACTGGTGGAATGAGGCATTATGACATCACAATATCTGCTCTGGATACCAGAGACTGTTATTCTGTAGTGTCTGTTTCAACCTCAGTCCTTCTACACCAGCATTCTTCAAAGCAAAGCTTAAGGGTCAGTGGTTGTGGCCATTCATACTCTGATTCGTCCCTCTCTCCTTAAAGAATGACATGAAGATGGTTTCCCGCGGTTATCCGCGGGGACGGGAACGGTGATGAATTTTGTCACCGTGTCATTCTCTAGTGTGTGCAAAACAGATTAAAAATGAAACCATACACGACTACTCGGAGTTAACAAAATTCGTTAATGGGCCCCATACTAATTTAAAAAAAAATTATAATGACCTAATATAACTGAATTCAATTTTTCAAATTTATAACATAAACCTAAGGTGCTCCTTTTACTAAGGTGCGCTAGTGTTTTTTAGCGCACACACAAAATTACCGCACGCTACGCTTCTAGAATAACGCCGGCTCAGTGTTGGTGTTAAGGTGTAGCGCACGCGGCAGTTTAGCGCTCGCTATTCCGTGCGTTAAGGCCCTAACGCACCTTAGTAAAAGGAGCCCAAAGACTCCCACCAAAAGGAAAAGTTAGGCCTGTCCCAATTTTTCCAATTTTTGGTAATCGTCTGCATGGCCAATCCCTGCTATAACAATTAGAAGCCTACTTTTATACTTGTCTAATGGAGGTCTAGTTTTCAATAATGTCCCACAGATTACCGTCTCACAAGACAACAGAATCGAAGATTCCAAAATCAAATTGATTTGTCCCCATATTGATTTCCAAAAGTTGAGTATTAAGGGATAGTAGAACAACAGATGATCCAGTGTCCCTACATCAAGATGGCAGTGCCAGCATCTATTAGATTTGGAACTGTCTAACTTCTGCAAACGAACAGGGGGTCCAAAAAACTCTATGTAACAGAAAAATCCAAGTTTGCCTCATAGATGCTGACGCTGTACACCTCATCCTCCAAGTCCAAATCCGTGGCCATCGAGTAGCAGAAATCTGCTGCTTTATCTCAATGCTCCAAATGTCTTTTAGACTAGTTTTAGGTTTCTTGTTCAAATATTCAGATATTAATTTATACCACTTGGCGGCCTGATGCCATAGCAAATATGTCTGGAAGCTTAGGCCCGGCAAGCTATACTGATTATTTAAATTTTGCCAGTCGGGGAACCCCTTCTGAGTGGCCTGCTTCAACTGCAACCAGACTGCTGGCAAGATGGACCTCTGGTCTGACCTAGCAGCGGCAATTCTTATGTTCTTATGACAGACAGACAGGGAGGCCAGAGAGACAGACAGAAAGACAGATAGACAGCTAGCGGCTAAAGAGAGAGAGAGAAAGAAAGACAGACAGATGGGGGGGGGGGGGGACAGACAGACAGGGGGCCAGGGAGAGACACAGACAGCAAGAATAGCAGACAAGACAGTGTCCAAGGGGAAAGAGAGACAGAAAGAAAGACAGACAAACACATCTATTGTAGCACACATTAATGTAACGGGCTTAAAGACTAGTTATTGATATTTTGATTATTATAGAATTTTATAAATTAATTTAAAAAAATTATTTCCTCTTCTATTTTTGAGTGGAGTTTTTTTCTTAATGGATGTGAAATATGTCTTCATTGGCTCCCGGTTTATTTTAGAATTCAATTTAAATGCGCTTGTATTTCTTTTAAAATTCTACATGGTATCTTTAATCCTCTTATTCCTTTATTTTGGAATGTTTACCAATTTTCCTTTGCAAGAGGTATCCAACAATTTAAACTCTCCCTTCCTTCTTAAAAAGGGATTAAAGGAGTCAATCTTTAGTCTTTAAATTCTCTTAACTCTGGAACGATCTCCCTTTTTTTTTTTTAAGGAGTTCTAGTTCATTTCAATTTTTCCATAAATCTTTAAAAACTACTCTATTTGCCAAACATTTTGAAAGTTAATTCTTCTGAAATTTTGCTATTATCTTCTATTTATCATTTGTAAATCATTCCCTGTTTATTTAATTGCTGTAAACCGAGTCGAGCCTTCTCAGAATGATAACTCGGTATACAAAGTTAAGCTTTAGTTTGGTTTATGCAGTATATAAAGTATTTAATAAACATAAACATTTAAATTTAAAAAAAACCAACACATAAACATTATGCTCTCATTGTAACGATGAGCAGGGCTTCAGGACCCAAGATGTCTCTGGTGGCTTCCGCTTGTTTCCAGCCTGGGTGCGATGCTGCTGCTCTGGGGTGCAGGCTGCAGCTCATTAACGAGGACCTTTTCTGTTGTCCCAAAAACACCAGCGGCTCTAGAGAAAAGCAGAGTGGAGAAGGCAGGATGGAGAGGCAGAGGAGTTTGTTTGTGCGGCATTGAGCTAATCTACGAGTGCTGGTTGATCTGCGACCTTTATCTGCCCAGTGTTATCTCCTGAATGTCTCTGCTTACGTGTTGCTTTAGAAAGACGAGGGCAGATGCGATTAGGAGCTGTGGATTTAGTCCTGTTTTTGTAACCTGATTGGCGTAAGTCAGGATGGGGAATTTTTTTGATGGAAGCTCACGCTGGTGATTCTTAAAAGCAAAACAAAAACAGAGCTGATATGGGTGAACCCACCTTTGGAACTCATGTTCACCCTTCTTTGAACCCACTGGAGATTTAAACAAAAATAAATAAATAAATGTATTAATTTCCTGATATTCCTACACATGCTGTTCTATTTATTTGCTGTTCCTCTGTTTTATCTGTCTTATTTGCATGGTAGCCTTCCCAGGACCCTCTACAAAAATTACAAATAATGAAAACAGAGGTGCATTGTTGGACCGAGCCTGGGAGAGGGTTTGTTTGTCATTGCATTAACTCAGTTCTCACCACCCCCATCATAAGCATAAGAACATAAGCACCACCATACTGGAATAGACTTAAAGTTTCATCAGGCACAGTATCCTGTTTTCAACAGTGGTCCATTTAGGTCACAAATACCTGGTAAGATACTAAACAAATAAAACGGATTTTATGCTGCTTAAATACACGGTAGATTTTCCCAAGTCCATCTTAATAATGACTTTTGGACTTTTAAGAAGTTATCTAAACATTTTTTGATGGGTTTCTTTTTTTTTTTTTTTTTTTTTTTTTAAACCCTGTTAAGCTAACTGCTTTGACCACATTCTTTGATGGTGAATTCCAAAATTTAAAGGCACGTTTGAGTGCAGAAATGTTTCCTTTAGTTTGTTTTAAATTTACTACTTAGTAGCGCAGTACTTTCCAGTTACCCTCCTCAGTTCCCTGACAGTGGCATTATAAAAATGAGGAAAGGGGTCTGGGCCTACAGCAGCATGTGCTCATGAGTTATGAGTGCATTACAAATCCTGTACTTGCGCACATGCTGATAATAGTGCACGTTACACTGAGACATGGGAGGGCATGAGGTAGGGATTGAAGGCTGCATGTAGTGGGATTCAATTGTACGTGTTGTTCTTAGTAGGATTTAACCGATTCTTTGCCAGAAGTTTCAAAGAAGAGTTACATTAAAGTTCAGTAAGTATTATCCTATCCCCAGAGGTCTTATAATCTTTGGGCCCAATATTCAGACCTCAGGAGGCAGCCCGGCTATCTCCTGCGGTCAGCGCAAACCCATAAATTCAGTGCAAGCCCATTTAAGAACATAAGAATAGCCTTACTGAGTCAGACCAATGGTCCATCAAGCCCAGTAGCCCGTTCTCAAGTTGGCCAATCCAGGTCCTGACCAAAACCCAAAGAATAGCAATATTCCATGCTACCGATCCAGGGCAAGCAGAAGCTTCCCTCATGTCTTAATAACAGACTACGGACTTTTCCTCCAGGAACTTGTCCAAACCTTTCTTAAAACCAGCTAGGCTATCTGCTCTTACCACAACCACTGGCAATGTGTTTCAGAGCTTAACTCTTCTCTGAGTGAAAAAATATTTCCTGCTATTGGTTTTAAAAGTATTTCCTTTTGACGGAGTGAAAAATCGATCCATTGGCAACCAGCATCAAATTTTCTTTTTTTATCTGCCTTTTAGATAGACGGTTAAACTGATATTCGTTGGCTGACTGAACAAGTTATGGTGACTAAAGATAGACCTCCTATTTATGCGGGTCTATCTAGCTGCTAAACTGAGCTGGTCAGCTAAAGAATATTTGTGCTGATCAACTGTGTCACATGACATAGCTGGTAGCCAGGTTAAGCCGCTAAAGTGCCAATGGAGACAGCCCAACCTACATAAACGACCGCCTTATCCAAACCACCTCTACCAGGCATAGAAAAACACACACCTCATTCACTTACCCCCCAATCAAAGAAGTAAAACGGAAAAAACTATACAACGGACTACTGGCCACTCAGACAGCAAAGATAGACAACCAAGTCTCCAACCTATTGACAACAACCCCAGACTACAAGATGTTCAGAAAGGAAATAAAAACTATACTCTTCAAGAAATCCCTTAATAAAGCTTAATACCATGATAAAGCTTAACCCCCCTCTTACCATCCCCTCCCTAACCCCAGATCCTACTTTTCCCTCTCTTGGAAACCTTCTCTGATCTAACGTTGTAACCCTTCTTCCATAACTCTTTTTGTATTCCGCTTTGAACCGAAAGGTAGTGGCGGAATAGAAATCTGTAATGTAATGTAATATTTAGCAGCCATCTTGTGCTGGATATTAAGTCTTAGTTGGCTAAGTTCTATTTAAACGATCAGGAGCCATTCCTGGCTGCTTTACCTGAGGCAATGTGGAAATTAAGAACCATAAAAAAATTTGGTGCGGGCATTAGTTTTATCTTTTTTAGACTATTGTAACATCATCTATTTAGAAGCACCCGAAAACATTCTAAGGAAATTAAGGATAATTCAGAATACAGCTGTTCGATTGATTTTTGGTTTAAAAAAAGAACGGCCATATTAGTCCATATTATCGTTTACTTCATTGTCTGCCTTTGGAGGCAAGAGTATTATTCAAATTTTCCTGTATCTGCTTTAAGCTGATATCGGGATTGTCTCCAGCTTACCTTTTTCCTCATTTTGTGTTGCATAGACCATCAAGAGAAACTAGAAACTTCTACTTATTTGCTTATCCAAAAATTAATGGGTGTAGATATAAGACCTTCTTAGATAGGACCCTAGCATTTCAAGCTGGTAGGCAACAATCTTGGTTAGGTAAATGTATTCAGCAAGCTATGTTTTTGGAAATTAATTAAGACCACTTTGTTCGATAAGTTTATAATAATAATAATAACAACTTTATTCTTCTATACCGCCACAATCTTGTGACTTCTAGGCGGTTTACAATCAAGAGTGCTGGACATTCAGCGAGTTACAATGTGCAGATAGTCAGAGGAAATACCGAGTGCATAAACATTAACGAAGCAAAATTATAGATATATAAATTTGTTGAGCGGGAATATACGGTATACAGATTGGAAGAAATGTCCAAGTGGGCCTGTTAGGGGAAGGCCGTGCAATTCAAAAAATACAGCGAGAATTACGATATGATAACAGTAACAATTTATATATATCACTAGCTGATGCCCCGGCGTTGCACGGGTATTTAATTATAGCAATAACACTGTAAATGGATTCAAATAAAGATACTTTATAGTGGTGAATGAAAGTATTTGTTTACAGCTTTATAAAAAGTACAATATTCAAATTATAATGTGAAATATTTGACAAAATGAATACAATACAACTAACACAAAACTTGATTATAAACAACATTTTTAGTTTCACCTCCAGGAGCAAGAACATATAAATTCTTGGGTGAAGAGACCCCCAGAACATATCACCCCAGGTAGTGAGGGATCTGCATACCAAGTTTCGTTCAAATCGGTCAAGCCGTTTTTGATTTACTGTGAGAATGGCAGCTGTTTACATTTTTTCCATTGACATGAATGGGTGAAATCTGATTTTCTGTTTGTAGCTCCGCCCACGTGTGCAGGTGGGCCGCGAGACCCCCAGAACATATCACCCCAGGTAGTGAGGGATCTGCATACCAAGTTTCGTTCAAATCGGTCAAGCCGTTTTTGCGTGATCGCGGCACATACATACATACACACATACATACCTCCGATTTTATATATATAGATAGAGCCATGGAGTTTTAGGCGGACTTAAGAGGGGAGAGAGAGAAGAGTAGGTCAGTTGTTTAGGTATTTCAGGAATAGGTGTGTTTTTAGGCGCTTAGTGAGTTTTATTATTGAAATTCTATTTTACAAATATTTGTATTTTGTACTGTATTATTGTATTTCGCTGATTGTCCAGCTCTTTTTAGTGTAAACCGCCTAGAACTTTTGGTTATGGCGGTATAAAAGAATAAAGTTGTTATTATTATTGTTCAGTGACTTGACCCAAGGTCACAAGATCCAGATGTGCCCTCAAGTTGAACCAGCTCTTCTCAACCACAAAATGAGGAGTGGTTTGCACCCATGGTACAGGAGTGGCTTGCCATTACCGTTTCCTGCATAGTGTCATGTGCCACCATTTTGCTGCTGCCCAGAACCTGTCCTGTAACAGAACCAGGGTAACAGGGGATTAGAGGAATTGCCCAAGGCCACAAGAAGCTGCTATAGGATTTAAACCTGAGCCATCTAGTTCTTAGCCTGCTGCTCCAACCATTAGGCTACTCTTCTAAGGTAACAGGAGCCCTATACCCTCCCCGCCCCGTTAACGCCCCAATCCCGCCTCAGCCCCAGTTGCCTGCTCTCGTGTGAGGCAGCTTTTCAAAATCCGGACAAAGTGCCAGGTTTTGAAAAGCCATCCGGGAAAATCCAGATGTCTGGTAACCCTAGTCACAGGGCTCTTCTGGGGCCTCCCTGTTCCCCTCAGCTCCAGGACATCTAACCGCCTCCCGGCCTGGGCCCCCACCCCTCTGACTCAGCCTCCGACATGTTATCCGTTCAGCAATATCACTTACAAAAATATTGATAAGGACAGGCCCAATAACCGAACTTTCTGGCACACCGTTGGAAACATTTCTTTCCTCAGAGTGAGCCCTGTTTACCGCTACCCTCTGTCACCTTTCGCCCCCCCAGTTCCTTAGCCAATCCATCACTTTGGGGCCCATACTGAGGGCACTCAGTTTCTTTATTTAGACGCCTGTGTGGAACAGTGTCGGAGGCTTTGCAAAAATATGAACACACCACGTCTAGCGCTCGCCCTCTGTCCAACTCTCTGGGTTACCCAGTCAAAAGAAATTGATCAGATTTGCCTGACAAAACCTGTCTCTAGGGGAAACCATGTTGCCTCAGGTCCCAAATCTTCACTGTTCTCTGTTTTATTTATTTATGTCATTAATTGGAGATTTGTTAACTGAGATTCACTCAAAAGCGGTTTACAATGCGTTGCATAGTAATCAATTATTCTTTAGGTATTTTCCCTGTCTGTCCCAGCAGGCTTACTGTGGTACCTGGGGCAATTGAGGGTTAGGTGACTCGCCCAGAATCACAGAGAGCATGCTGGGATTGAACTCGCGAGGTGCTGAGGCAGCAGCTGTAACCACTAGGCCACTTTTTTTTTCTTAAGACTTTCCATTAATTTACTTATCACAGACGTCAGACTTACTGGTCTGCAGTTCCCTGTCTTCTTCCTTACTTTCCGTTTTGTGGCAAGGGATCATGTCTGCCTTATTGTAAACCGTGTCGAGCTCCACTTCAGTGGAGAAGATGCGGTATATAAATCTAAGGCTTAGTTTAGTTTAGTTTAGTTTATTCAGTCCTCCGGTACCACTCCTGACTCTAGAAAAGCACTGAAAAGGTCAGCCAGCGGAGCCACCGGTACTTCGTTCAGTATCCTCGGATGTCCACCATCCAGTCCCGTCGCTTTGTCCACCTATCTCCTCACGAATACCGCTTACTAGAGCTTCTTGTACTTCTCCCCCGGCAACTAGTGATGTCATAGCTAGTTTAAAGCATATTTTGTTAGTAGAGCTGCGGAGCAAGTATCCCTTAGCAAAAGCCGTCGGCAACCTTTTTATCCCGTCAAAAATGACAAAGACTAGGGGACACGCGATGAAGTTACAGGGAAATACTTTTAAAACCAACTGGAGGAAATATTTTTTTTCACTCAGAGAATAGTTAAGCTGTGGAACGCATTGCCAGAGGATGTGGTAAGAGCAGATAGTGTAGCTGGTTTTAAGAAAGGTTTGGACAAGTTCCTGGAGGAAAAGCCCATAGTCTTATTGAGAAAGACATGGGGGAAGCCACTGCTTGCCTTGGATTGGTAGCATGCAGAGTTGCTACTCCTTGGGTTTTGGCCAGGTACTAGTGATCCGAACGGGCTACTGGGCTTGATGGACCATTGGTCTGACCCAGGAAGGCTATTCTATGTTCTTATGTTCTTAATTTAAGATGTAGATTCTCTCTCCTCCCCCAACCCATAGCCAAGTTTCTCTCCCCTCTCCAGGTCTCAAGCTTTTAATCTCCCTTCCAATTGCATGAAACCCCCCCCCCCAGCCCTACCGAGGTACCTGGTGGTCCAACGGGAGACTTTGCGGCAGGAATGCGACCCTCTCACTCCTGCCTCCTTGTGGCTGTTTTCTGAAATAGCTGCTGCAACTCTCGCAGCATTTCCTTTAGTACCACGAGCTACCGCAAGTGGTCGCAGCAGCCATTTTAGAAGGCAGGAGCAAGTAAGCTGCCCTTCTGCCACAAAGAACCCCGCTGGACCATCAGGTACCTCAGTAGGCCTGGGGGGGATTGCGGGGTTTGGAGGGAGATTAAAGGGTCGGGGTCGGGGCCTGGAGAGCCACAGTCGCATGCAAGAAGAGCCGCATGTGGCTCGCAAGCCACGGGTTACCGATCCCTGCCTTAGCAGAACCCTGGGCCCTCTATAGAGCTAAACAGTTTGATTCTGTCTCTTTTTCTATACAACTTTTCCAGTCATTCTTTTCTGTAAATATCTCAATGTACAAGTAAAACGCTCCCTTGCAATTAAAAGCAACGTTTAAGATGTGATGGAAAAGGTCAAGCTAGTTATAGCTTATCTCTGGTCTTAAGATATCTCATTGACTTTTATATGGGATGTCTTGTTGAAGGGAGTGAGAGTAGCCCCAAAGGTCGTACAAAAAAGGATATTGCTAATTCAGGAACATAAGGGAAAAACACGGTAGGAAAAGCAATAAAGGATCTTGTTGGAACCCAGGTTAAGAACCACTGTTCTAGAGTCTTACACTGGACATTAAAATCTGTTCAGTCGGTAAATTTGGGAACTTGTGTATTAAGGGCCGGACCTGTGATTTTAGCATGATATCCCTGCAGTAGGGACACCAACCAGCCAACACACATTTTAATTGTAGATTTGCTGCTCTTTTCCCAATATTATCATATCCCTTTGGAGTTTGCAAAATGATCTACATGTTAGCAGTAAGATAGCTGTTTTTGCAATGGCTCTCGAATGTTGCTTTCCTCTCTCTCTCTCTCTCTCTCTCTGCACTGTTTTTTTTTTCATATTTCTTCTTATTTGCATGTACTGAAGGGAGGTTACATTTGTCCTTTAGGTTTATAGGGGAAAAAAACCCAGTGCACATTTTTTTTTTTTAATGTGGTAGGTAAAACAAAATTATCAAGCTCTCAGCTGTGCAATAATCCATCATTGAACCTCCAGATACCCTCTGCGCAGGGAAATAAAAATAGCAGGCTTGAAGCAAACATTGGCTTCTGTCCTTCTCCCCTCCGTTCTGCCACTCACTCTCTCCTGTAACTGGACCAGCGTGTCGCACCCTGTGGAGTTCAGGATTAATCCTGCCGCTTCACACGGTGAATTTAACTTGCTTGTTCTGACTCGTGCAGAACTCCGGGTCCTGTGAACTCCCTTTTTTTCTAACTTTCTCATAACCACTGGGGGACTATCGGATGTTTGTCATTTAAGTCGATCCTGGCGTTCTAACTCCTGTCTTTCTATGTTGCTTTGGCAGATCACACCGTGGGTTGGCTTCAGATTTCTAGAAGCGCCGAGAAGCCGTTCGGAGCATCGCTGTGCACAGCAGCCCATTCGCTGATGGGAACGGGGCTCCGGCAGGTTATCCAGATCGGGGCGTGCACACGGACAACTCACCATTGAAGTCCCCTGCGCCCACAACTTAAGGCAGAGAGCCGCCTTCTGTCTGCTGCTCTTTGATTCCCCTCAAGCCCCCATCGTCCTGAAATACTCAACATATCCAGATGGGGTAACGTGATAGGCCGAAATTGCACACAGAAGGTTGCACAAGTTCTACAGGATTACAGGGGCCCGTTTTAAAAGAAGGCTGAGGAGACAGCTGGCAGAAGGAAGGGGTCATTCCCTCAAGATTTGAAAAGAAAGTTGCTTTGATTTGCACAGTTAGAACAAGAAGCCCAGACATTGCATAGCAACTGGATTTTTGACTGTAAGCACAGGGGAGATCCTTTTTTTTTTTTTTTCCTGTGTGTTTTCAGAAGCGTGGGATATTTGCACAGTATAAGCCTTGATGCAACCACTTTTTTAAACCCTTTTTCAGTTTTTTTTGGTTTGGTTTTTTTTTTTTTTTTTGCTTTTGTTTGGAGGAAAGCGGCAAGGCAGAAAGCTGACGGCATGGCGCGCATGAATCGCCCCGCACCCGTAGAGGTGTGCTATAAAAACATGAGGTTCTTGATCACCCACAATCCCACCAATGCAACCCTGAATACATTCATCGAGGTAAGTGGAAGCTGTTCGTGTGAATTGCAGATAGGTCACTGCTTAAGAGTCCCGTCAGTAACTTTGCAATGCACGTGGTGGGTGGGAGGAGACTGGAAAGAGCACCTGTGGTAACAATAGAGAAAACGCCATACAGAGCAAAAGGGGGGGGGGGAGTTTTGCTTTGCCAGGTGCCTTTTAATAGTTTTGAGCGTTGAGCAATAAGGTCATTCAGTAGTTCCACTGTCTGGACTTTAAAAAAAAAAAAATCTGTTTCAATCATCGGCTGGATTTCCTGGGAATACATGACAGCCTGTTGATACCACAGTAGGGGTACAGGTCGCCCTTGATCAGTACATGCAAAATAAGCCATGCACTCCATAGTGTCTCTGAGGCTTTTAATTGGTTTTCTACCCCAGGGATAGATGCAAGCCAAGACTTTGAGCTGATAAAAACGTCGATCGTTGTGGTGTATATAAAATTGTAAAGTTTCAAATTTATTAAAATTTGATGAATCGCGTTACATCAAATAGAGTGAATAATTGGTGTGCGGTCTGGCTCTTCAGTCACCCTTCCAAAAGGTGGCTCTGAAGAACATGAGCCCGTTTGTATGTTTTTTGTTACGGATACCTGAAATTGTGGGCAGGCATTATTGGAGGTAGATTCTGCGGGTTCTTGACTGGAGCAACGTGGTGTTGCTATCCGAAACTAACAGGCGTGTAAGAATTTTTCAACTTTTTTTTTTTTTTTAATTAGACTTTTCAAGCGACTAGGGACGGTGGGCGTTTTCTCTTTATTAATGCCCAGCTTTGCTTGCGCTCGCCCTGCCATTTGGAAGGTGGGATTTCTCTCCCTGTGGTTTTCTCCCTCCCATGCCAACCCACCCACTCAGGTTGGTGTTCAGATCTTTGATTTATCTGTAGTTCCTCTGTTACAGAACAAAGGACAAAAATGACCTTGGTAATTTCCTCCTTCCAGAAGCTGATTTTCCGAAGGATTTGATTATTTGTGTTTATCTTTTTTATTTGTTGTAAAATTTTATGTATGTAACATTTTGTAAACCATTTTGGCTTAAAACATATAGACATTTTTAAAAAAAATTAATTAAATAAATAAATATTATTTCTATAGCGCTACCGGGCATGTGCTACGCTCTACATTGCACATGCTCAGAAGAGTTTATAATCTAATTATGACAAGATACACCGAGGGGACTAAAAGGTGGTAACTGTAGTGAATGACTCCATAATCCTGTACTTCAGAGTCGCATAATCTCATGCATGCCAGTACAGTGGTACCTTGGATTACGAGCATAATCCGTTCCAGGAGCATGCTCGTAATCCAAAATGCTCGTTTATCAAAGCGAGTTTCCCCATAGGAAATAATGGAAACTCGCTTTGATAAGTTCCCCCCCCCCCCGAGAACCGGCATTACTCCCCCCGAAGACCCCCCCCTGCGATCCGGCACCCTCCCCCCCGCAATCCGGCACCCCTTCCCCGCGATTCGGCACCCCCCCTGCCGCGATCGGGCACCCCCCCGCCATGATTGCCCCCCCCCCGCCATGATTGGGCACCCCCCCGCTGCGAGAACGTGAACTCGCAGGCCTTGAGCATGCACAGATGCTCAAAGCCCAGGAAGAAGAGGAGGCCAATCTTCGGGCACCGGCACCAACGCACAGGACATGCCAGTGCCGGTGCCCAGATGACAGTAAGAAGCGGCGGGGGGTGCCCAATTGCGGGGGGCGCTCATAAATCGAGCCACGTTTGGTTTCCAAGGCACCGATTTTGGAAATGTTTTGCTCGTCTTGCAAAACACTCGCAAACCGAGGTACCACTGTACTTTTAAATGTCCATTGCAGCACTAGACTTCACAGTGAGATTGTGCCTATTTATTTAGATATTTATATACCGCCTATCAAGGTTATCTAAGGGCTCCTTTTATGAAGGCGCGGTAGCGGGTTTAACGCATGCGACTTTTTTCATCGCGCACTAACCCCCGCGCTAGCCGGAAAACTGCCGCCCGCCCATGAGGAGGCGGTAGCGGCTAGCGCGGCCGACGGTTTAGCGCTATTGCGCCCGTTAAACCGCTAACGCGCCTTCGTAAAAGTGGTTTACAGTCGGGTACTCGAGTCTCAAGTGTATTAAAAAAAAATTTTATACCGCTTAATCAAATTTCTAGGCGGTGTACAGAGTAAAAAGTTCTCATAAAAACAAATTAAAATTAAAAATACTAAACATAGGTACATAAAACACATAAGAACATAAGAAGTTGCCTCCGCTGGGTCAGACCAGAGGTCCACCGCGCCCAGCAGTCCGCTCCCGCGGCGGCCCATCAGGTCCATCACCTGTAAGTGATCCTTTGTCTAAAACCCTTTAATCCCCATTTTTCTTCTATCTATACCCTTCCATGGACCTATCTCTACCTCTATCTATATCCCTCAATCCCCGTATCCTTCAGGAACTTATCCAAGCCCTCTTTGAAAGAAGGGCAAGAACTATAATCTTTGAGGAAAAGAGCACAGTAAAAGGGGGGAAAAACAAAAGGTAAGGGTAAAAAGCTATAAAGCTAGTTTTAATAATAATAATAACTTTATTTTTTCTATACCGCCATAATCTTGCGACTTCTAGGCGGTTCACAATGAAGAAAAGCTGTACAGACAGCGAATTACAGAGTATAGGTTGATGATAGAACATTGAACAATCAGTGATAGTTTTAGTCCTTAAAAGGACAGATATTGTCCAGAAGCATCTTGGAACAAGAATGTTTTTAATTTTGCTTTAAATTGATTTACTACGGATTCGATGCGTAAATGATTAGGCGGCGAATTCGAAAGAGAAGATGGCAGCGACAGCAAAGTTGTTGGATCTCAGCGTGTTGATTGATTTCCCTATCTGTCCCATAAATCACATAGGGGCCCTTATCATGTACTAAGCACTTAACCCAGATTTTAGTGTGTGCAAACCGTTAACACAACAGTAGCTTAGCTACGGGTGGGCTTGGGTGGGCACAGGCCACCTTGTCTGCACCCACCCCCCATCCCCAAGACAATTCAGCAGCGGACGCCTTGCTCCCCTCGCTTCCACATCTGGCGCCTGCGTTTGCCCAAGGCCTGGCAACTCCCCCTTTCTCTGAACTTCCCCCTTCCCGGCGGGGGCAGTGATGCCATCCACCGTTTGTACCGGACCTGCAGACTTCCCTATGCCACGTCCCGCCAGAGAGGAAAAAGGAAGAAACGTGGCAGATGGAATCCAGCAAGGCCGGCACGAGCGGTGGATGTGTGTCGGTTCCACCGCCCATGAAAAAGCTGAAGAGCACCATGGGAGAGGGGAGCAAATGCCAGATTTGGGGGGCGGATTAGAGGGAGCGAGATGCAGGATAAAGGAGGGTAGTTTTGTAAGGCCCACCCAGCTTAACTTTGGACACTCCCAAAATAACAAGTCTGGCTACTTAACTACTCTAGCACAGGCATTCACTAAAGTCTTTTGCACGCTTAAACAGCCAGTGTAGTAAAAACCATAGAAACATAGAAACATAGAAAGATGACGGCAGATAAGGGCCATAGCCCATCAAGTCTGCCCACACTATTTACCCACCCTCTTAAATCTACTGACCCCCTAAAGAATAATTGTAATTATACTGTCACTCTACTGACCCGCTCATTCAGTCCTAGTGACCCTATCCCTTGTAATTATACTGTCACTCTACTGACCCGCTCATTCAGTCCTAGTGACCCTATCCCTTGGCATGACCTCGTAGGGATCCCACATAGGTATCCCATTTGTTCTTGAAGTCTGAGATGCTGCGTGCCTCGACCACCTGCACTGGGAGCTCGTTCCAATGCTCAATCACTCTCTCCGTGAAGAAGTATTTCCTGGTGTCTCCACGAAACTTCCCTCCCCTGAGCTTGAGTGGATGTCCTCTTGTGGTCGAGGGTCCCCTGAGAAGAAAGATATCATCTTCCACCTCTACCCGTCCCGTGATGTACTTAAATGTCTCAATCATGTCTCCCCTCTCCCTACGCTCCTCGAGAGTGTAGAGCTGCAATTTGCTCAGTCTTTCTTCGTACGGGAGACCCTTTAGCCCCGAGACCATCCTGGTGGCCATCCGCTGAACCGATTCAACTCTGAGCACATCCTTACGGTAATGTGGCCTGCAGAATTGAACACAGTATTCCAGATGTGGTCTCACCATGGCTCTGTACAGTGGCATCATGACTTCAGGTTTCCTGTTGACGAAGCTTCTCTTGATACAGCCTATCATTTGCCGTGCTTTAGATGAAGCCTTCTCCACTTGAGTGGCTGTTTTCATGTCAGCACTGATGATTACTCCTAAGTCTCGTTCTGCCGTAGTCCTTGCTAAAGTTTCTCCATTCAGGGTGTAAGTTCTGCAAGGATTTCCGTTTCCGAGATGCATGACCTTACATTTCTTGGCGTTGAAGCCCAGCTGCCAGATCAAGGACCAACTTTCTAAAGTACGCAGGTCTTGCTCCATAGCATCCTGAAGATTATAGCCGTTTACTACATTGCATAGTTTGGCGTCATCAGCGAATAAGGTTACCTTGCCTTGGAGCCCTTGAGTCAGATCCCTAATGAATATGTTGAAGAGGAGTGGGCCCAGGACCGAACCCTGTGGTACTCCGCTGGTCACCTCTGACATTTTAGAAAGGGTACCGTTGACCACCACCCTCTGAAGTCTGCCACTAAGCCAATCTTTAACCCATGCAGTTAGAGTCTGTCCTAATCCCATAGAATTCATCTTGTTCAGCAGCCTGCGGTGTGGGACGCTGTCAAACGCTTTGCTGAAGTCCAGGTACACGACGTCCAAGGACTCTCCTGAGTCTAGTCTTCTTGTTACCCAGTCAAAGAAGCTTATTAGATTGGACTGGCATGACCTACCCTTGGTGAATCCATGTTGGCTGGGATCCCGGAGATTTCCCTCGTTCAGGATCGTATCTAATTTATACTTAATTAGTGTTTCCATGAGTTTGCACACTATTGAGGTGAGGCTT
Organism: Geotrypetes seraphini; assembly: GCF_902459505.1. NCBI lineage: Eukaryota > Metazoa > Chordata > Amphibia > Gymnophiona > Dermophiidae > Geotrypetes > Geotrypetes seraphini. Next base: position 20,581,147 of record NC_047085.1, read on the forward strand.
ACCGGTCTATAGTTCGCAGCCTCAGCCTTGCAACCCTTTTTATGTAGAGGAACGACATTGGCTGTTTTCCAGTCCAACGGAACTTTCCCCGTACTTAATGAGAGATTGAAGAGCACCGCCAACGGTTCTGCCAGGACATCTCTCAATTCTCTGAGCACTCTTGGGTGTAAATTGTCCGGTCCCATGGCCTTGTTTACCTTTAGCCTTGCCAGTTCGTTGTAGACGTCCCCAGGAGTGAACTCAACGTTCTGAAACGGGTCATCTACGTCTTGTATTATCATCAACTGTGGTCCGTGTCCCGGTGCTTCGCAGGTGAAGACTGAGCAGAAATATTCATTTAGTAGTTCTGCTTTTTCTGAATCCGCCACCGCGTAGTTTCCGTCCGGTTGTCTAAGGCGTACTATACCGTCTGTGTTCCTTTTCCTATCGCTGATATACCTAAAGAAGGCTTTGTCCCCTTTTTTAATGTTTTTTGCCAGAGTTTCCTCCACTCGACGTTTGGCCTCCCTAACTGCTGTTTTGACCGCTGCCGACTTAATGCATGATGGGCGGGGACTGGATGGAGATAGGGTGTGGTCTGCACATTGCAGTTTTCACAGGAAGTAACATGTACTAACTGTCAAGTATGATATTAGCATGGTTAACACAAAAATTGCCATCAAGCACAGTATCCTGTTTCCAACAGTGGCCAACCCAGGTCCCAAGTACCTGGCAGAAAGCCAAAGAGTAGCAACATTCCAGAGCTGAGACTTTGATGTCATCATGCCTCATTCCACCAGTGCCTATGAGCCAACCTCATCAGTGATGTCACATTGGCTTCATTGTCCTATACTTGGCTCACATAAGAACTGGGACAGACCGAAGGTCCATCAAGCCCAGTATCCTGTTTCCAACAGTGGCCAACCCAGGTCACAAGTACTAGGCAGAAACCCAAAGAGTGGCAACATTCCAGAGCTGAGATTGTGATGTCATAATGCCTCATTCCACCAATGCCTATGAGCCAACCTCATCAGTGATGTCACAATGGCTTCATTGTCCTATACTTGGCTCACATAAGATCATAAGAGCTGCCATACTGGGACAGACTTAAGGTCCATCAAGCCCAGTATCCTGTTTCCAATAGTGGCCAACCCAGGTCCCACGTATCAGGCAGAAACCGAAAGAGTAGCAACATTCCAGAGCTCAGATTATGATATCATAATGCCTCATTCCACCAATGCTTGAGCTAAACTCATCAGTGATGTCACAATGGTTTGATTGTCTTATTCTTGGCTCACATAAAAGTTGCCATACTGGGACAGACCTAAGTCCGTCAAGCCCTGTTTCCAACAGTGGCCGATCTAGGTCATAAGTACCTGGAAAGATCCCAAGGAGAAAAATAGATTTCATGCTGCTTATCCTAGGAATAAGCAGTAGCTTTTCCCAAGCCATCTTAATAATAGCCTATGGACTTCTCTTTTAGAAAATTACCCAAACCAATTTTTTTTTTTAAACCCTGCTAAGCTAACTTTTTTCACTACATTCTCCGGCAATGAATTCCAGAGTTTAATTACACATTGAGTGACGAGGTGGCATAGGGTAAATCTATGCTAATTATGCTTGCTGTATGACATGATGCAAAACTTGTTTGTCTGGAATTTGCAGGAAGAATGTCGGATGTGTCACCAACAGTTAACACGCAGCCTTTTCACTCACTGTGTGTTAATTTTGGCTGCTTAATAACCGGTAAGTGCAGAAACTTACTGCACTTTAGTAAAAGGGCCCCTCAGTGTTCCTTCTCCGATACTATTTCCCCCCAAAATTCTGTATAGGTCAACTGAAGTCTGGCTTGCAGTTTGGACGCGGATCACAGATCTGCGCCTAAAGTAATTGCCTAACTGCTAACAATCAATAATTGGCCTTAGCAAGCGCTAATTGGTACCAGATACTGATTACGTGTGTGTAAGGTTTTTTTCACTGGGTCTTGTTGAAGCAGAGAAGCCTCCAATGATATAAGGTGACGGCCTTACAGTTCGCCAGGTCCCGGGTTTAGTACCCTCCTAGAAGGTTCAGTAGGAAGTGAAATGAATGACAATGACAGCCAAGAGGGATTGCATAAAGAATATTACAGAAAGGCACGGTTTAGAAAGATATATCAAGCATATGCTGCGTTACAAGTATACAGAAAGAGATAGAAATAAGCTTTACAAATACAGAGTGGATTTAGAGACTGCTTCTGGGTGTGAGAGAGAGAGGACAGTTTACCGGTGACGGGACAATCGCGCGCCAGACACCAGCGCGCCGACAATTCGGCGCAAGGCACAAGCGCGTCGTGGGATAACTTAGTTTTAAAGAGCTCTGACGGGAGTGTGGGGGGGAGGAACCCCCCCACTTCACTGCAGCCGTTGGAGGAGGTGGGGGGGTGCAACCCCCCACATTATAGAGAAAACGGAACTTTCCCCCCCAAAAATCGGAAAAAGTTCAGTTTTCTCTATAATGGAGGGTTCCAACTCCCCAAGCCCCCTCCCCCCAACAGCAGTGCGAACACTATGCAGTAAAGTGGGGGGGTTCCCCACTCACACCCCGCTTCGGAGCTCTTTAAAACTAAGTTTTCCCGCGGCGCGCTGGTGTCTTGCGCCGAATGGTCAGCGCTCGATTGTTGGCGCGCTGGTGTCTTGCGCGCGAGTGACTGTGAACCCAGTTTACCTGCGTAGGTGCTGTGAGGGCAAAGAGAGAGGGGGAGGGGTAAACCAGGATTCAGAGAGAGATTAAGGATTTTAACCTCTTACATAAGTTTAAGACTTGTTCCAAAAATAGAATCTATTGTTCTTAAGTACCCATAAACTGTTTGGAACAATGGTAAATAAGGTGTGTGGAGCGTGAGAGACTGGAAAAGAAAAGAGAGAGAAACTGTCCCTCATAGACTGGAGTTACTGTTAATTTCCAGTATTACTCTGACAATGGCTTCTGGTTAACCATTAAGCTCCAGACCTTAGCACATCTTCAGAACCTCAGGGCTGTGCCAAGGTCTTTTATTACTTTTAAGCACTGATAATTTAAATATAATTTAGGCATTCTGAGGCTGATGGTCCATCTGCGCTGACATTCCACCCACCCCCCTAAGATCAGATAGGACTGATATCATCTCCCAGAGGCCTTTGCTGACATTGGTTAGGCCAACAAAAAAAATGCTGACAGCTAGCAATGCAAGGCTGGGCTGACAGTGTGGAGCTGCGACACGCAGGAATTCTGTAATTCATCTTGTTGGCAATTCAAAAGTGGGCGTGGCCGAGGAAGGGGGCAGAGGTGGGAACTGCTAGGATTTAGATACTGTTATAGAATTCTTCCATTTCCGTGCCGTAACCAGCACGTAAATAGGTGCAGGCACATACAACAACATTTTTGGCAGGGGCCAATGCTCACACCTAAAATTAGGCAAAACCCCCCCCCCAAAAAAAAAAAAAAAGAGGGGATGGATTTGTTAGCTGAGAGAGATAGTATTATTGAAAGTGTGTCTTGAGTTTCCTGATACTGCTCAGGATGACATACCTACTCGCTGTACCCTCCTGGTCTAGTGAAAAATTGCAGTATTGAAGGGTTACTTCAAGAAAAAAAGATTTCCTTTATTGTGGACGGAAAATACAGGTTGTTCCAGACATTTCCAGAGTCACTCAAGCTAGGCGGAAACAACGTCTGCAGTTTAAATCTAGAGCAAGTGGCTGTTGGTGCAACTTTTTTCCTTAAATTCCCTTCTAAATGCTTGATTAATTTTCCCGATAAGAGTGTGTTTTCTTTGAGCCAGATCGGTCGGAACGACCGGTCGTAGAGAAGGAAGTTGGTGCAAAATGCTGCAGCCCATGTTATGCCAGTTCTAAAGAAACTGGATTGGTTGACGATTCTCTTTTGGATCCAACATAAGTTGGAACGACTGGTAATAGAGAAGGAAGTTGGTGCAAAATGCTGCAGCATGGTTGGTTATGGGCGTTGAAAGAGCAGCCCAGTTACACCAGTTCTAAAGAAACTGGATTGGTTGACGATTCTCTTTTGGGTCCAACATAAGTCGGAACGATTGGTAATAGAGAAGGAAGTTGGTGCAAAATGCTGCAGCATGGTTGGTTATGGGCGTTGAAAGAGCAGCCCAGTTACACCAGTTCTAAAGAAACTGGATTGGTTGATGATTCTCTTTTGGGTCCAACATAAGTCGGAACGATTGGTAATAGAGAAGGAAGTTGGTGCAAAATGCTGCAGCATGGTTGGTTATGGGCGTTGAAAGAGCAGCCCAGTTACACCAGTTCTAAAGAAACTGGATTGGTTGACGATTCTCTTTTGGGTCCAACATAAGTCGGAACGATTGGTAATAGAGAAGGAAGTTGGTGCAAAATGCTGCAGCATGGTTGGTTATGGGCGTTGAAAGAGCAGCCCAGTTACACCAGTTCTAAAGAAACTGGATTGGTTGACGATTCTCTTTTGGGTCCAACATAAGTCGGAACGATTGGTAATAGAGAAGGAAGTTGGTGCAAAATGCTGCAGCATGGTTGGTTATGGGCGTTGAAAGAGCAGCCCAGTTACACCAGTTCTAAAGAAACTGGATTGGTTGACGATTCTCTTTTGGGTCCAACATAAGTCGGAACGATTGGTAATAGAGAAGGAAGTTGGTGCAAAATGCTGCAGCATGGTTGGTTATGGGCGTTGAAAGAGCAGCCCAGTTACACCAGTTCTAAAGAAACTGGATTGGTTGACGATTCTCTTTTGGGTCCAACATAAGTCGGAACGATTGGTAATAGAGAAGGAAGTTGGTGCAAAATGCTGCAGCATGGTTGGTTATGGGCGTTGAAAGAGCAGCCCAGTTACGCCAGTTCTAAAGAAACTGGATTGGTTGACTATTCTCTTTTGGGTCCAACCTAAAGCAATTTCTGTAGTTCATCGAACTCTTTACCATCAAACACCAGGGTACTTTAGTAGAGTGGTGGTGGTGGTACCTTATTATCCAAACAGAACCTTGAGTGTGCATCTGGCCTTAAGGTTCTGCAAATTGGCAGCAAAAGTTAGATGCCCAGTGCCGCGTGCGTAGCACCGATTCTAAAATGGTTTCCTGGTGCCAAGATTCCATTATAGAATACTAGTGGGGCGCAGTATGACACAGTGGCTAAAGCTACAGCCTCCGTACCCTAAGGTTGGGGGTTCAAACCCACACTGCTGCTTGTGACCCTGGGCAAGTCACTTAATCCCCCCATTGCCCCAGGTACGTTAGATAGATTGTGAGCCCGGCGGGACAGACAGGGCAAAACGCTTGAGTACCTGAATAAATTCATGTAAACCATTCTGAGCTCTCCTGGGAGAGAACAGCATAGAAAATTAAATGAATGAATGAGTGAACAGTGTGAAAAGCTTCAGCCTCTGATAAGCAGAGCTAATATTGTGATGTCATAATGCCTTCTTCCACCAATGCCTAAGAGCCAACCTCATCAGTGATGTCACAAAGGCTGGATTGTCCTTTACTTGGCTCACGTTTACTACATTTTGATTTCTAGAGTGGCGCAGTGGTTAAAGCTACAGCCTCAGCACCCTGAGGTTGTGGGTTCAAACCCACGCTGCTCCTTGTGACCCTGGGCAAGTCACTTAATCCCCCCGTTGCCCCAGGTACATTAAATAGATTGTGAGCCCACCAGGACAGACAGAAAAAAATACTTGAGTACCTGAAAAAATCCATGTAAACTGTTCTGAGCTCCCCTGGGAGAATGGTATAGAAAACTGAATGAATAAATAAATCTCAGAAAGTACTTATTCACATTTTGGTTAGTGAATTCATGGGACAGCCTAGCGGTGGAGTGGGTGGAGATGCAGTCTGTGTCTGACTTCAAGAAAGCTTGGGAAAAGTACATTGGATCTCTCGGGGAGAAGAAAGGATTGCAGATGGCACGGATGGGCAGACTGGATAGGCCATATGGCCTTTATCTGCCTTCATTTTTGTTCTCTCGTTTCTGTGTGAAAACTGATTTGAGAGAGCTGCTATTTGCACTTGGAAAAGACACTGCATAGGCATTTCAAATGGGTATGATTTGAGCACGTCTAAAAACACGTGTATTCCCCTATTTCACAAACCATTCATGCCAAGGAGGTGGGGCAAGTGAGCCTAAATCTTTATCTCGTGCATATTCATTGTGGATATCCTGAAAATCTGATGGGACTGGGCTGAGGTTTTTCAGGATATCCACAGTTGAAGGTGCATGAGATTTAAATGCACTGCCTGCTTGGTATGCAAATCTATCTCGTGCATATTTACCGTGGATATCCCAAAAAAGCCGATGGGACCAGGGATGTCCTGAGGACTGGGTGGCTTCGGTAGAGATTATCCCCTATTTGGTTGACATGGTGGTAGTAAATGGTGGCGTAGTGATGGAGAGAGGTGCCCCTCCCCTGACCTCATCTCCACCCCATTCCACCGTTCCTTCCATGATTCCTCCCCCCCCCGCCGTGTGCGCACCCTCTTCCCCTGTACCTTTAGTTGTTCACCGTCGCGAGCAACATGCAGAAGTGGCGTCATCGGGAGAGATGACGCGGTCGCGAAGAGCACGTTGAAGTTATTGCTCGCGGCAGGGAACAACGGGGGAAGGGAAGAGGGGGGTACGCGCTTGGCGAGAGGAGGAGGGGGCCGGCACCCCGCCCAGAGTGGAACCCCTCCCCCCTTACTATGATAATAACACACCATCCAGGTATCACCTTTGCTGATATAAACCGGATATAAAGAAATTAGTTCTGTGGACTGACTTTGTGTCTGTCTCTGTCTTTTTGTCACACACGGCCAGTGTCTTAAACCTTTTTTTTGTAGCTCCAGCGCACTATTTTTATTTTTCCTTTTTTATTGAAATTTAATGCAATTAAAAACATCTAGTTTATTATATACTTCCTCCTCCGTATTCGCGGGGGTTTGGGGCAGAGCCGACCCGCGAATATGAAAAAGCCACGAATAATATTCGGGCTGGTTCTGCCCCTAACCCCCACTTTCCCTGGCTATTTTAAGCCCTGAAAGCCCCCCCCCCCCATTAAGCCTTACCTGGTGGTCTAGCAGGTTTTCGGGGCAAGAGCGATCTTCCCACACTCCTGCTCCATGCATATTGCTCCCATAGTCTCTCGAGCCATTTCCTGTGAGTGATCTGCATGGGGCAGGAGCGTGGGAAGATTGCTCGACCACCAGGTAAGGCTTAAGGGAAGGCTTACAGGGCTTAAAATTCAAATGTATTTTTTGATTTAAAACCGCGAATAAGCGAATCCGTAGATACGGAATACGGAGGGGGAAGTGTATTCATATATAAAACAATACATTAATTCATTGTATATCTTATTTCATGGATAAATGCTAAAGATATCAAAATATCTATAATGCCTATTATATCACAACCCTCCCATCCCACCGGTTCATAGACAATAATGCGGAAGACAAAGGCGCGCGCCGACAACTGAGCGCAAGACGGAGGCGCGCGCTGAAGAAAAAGACTGTTTTTAGGGCTGCGACGGGGAGTTTTGTTGGGGAGCACCCCCCACTTTACTTAATACATATCGCGGCGGCGTTGTGGGGGTTTGGGGGGGTTGTAACCCCCACATTTTAGTGAAAACGTAACTTTTTCCCTAAAAACAGGGAAAAAGTTAAGTTTTCAGTAAAATGTGAGGGTTTACAACCCCCCAAACCCCCCACAACGCGGCGCGATCTATATTAAGTCCCACACCCCCCCATCGTAGCCCCTAAAAAGTCTTTTTCTTCGGCGCGCACCTCCGCGCTGCGCTCAGTTGTCTGCTCGCGCCTTTGTCCCGGCGCGCGTTTGACCTGACACCCATCCCACCATAGTGTGCAGGAGATTCATAAGGTGTAAGGGAGAGGTTATATATATATATAAAAAATATATATATATATATATATATATATATATAAAATATATATATATATATATATATATATATATATATATATATATATATATATATATTTTTTTTTTTTTAAAGATCAATCCTTTTGAAGATTAGCGCGCGCAAACCCCTCGCTACACGGAAAATACTAACGCAAGCTCTATGGAGGCGTTAGCGTCTAGCGCGCGGCATTCTAGTGCATGCTAAGCGCGTGCTAAAACCGCTAGCGCACCTCAGTAAAAGGAGCCCCCAAATGTATCCATTTCTGGTGCTTATGAGGCAGGGCAACTGGTCCCTTGTTCAACAGGCAGCTCCGGTACACTAAATGGAGCAAATGTTTTTCCTGGCGCATTATAATTGAAATTATAAAATTGCAAAACCAATAAAAAAAATTTAAATTTGAGAGTTATTTATTTAAAATGCTTTAAACTACAGTGTTTCCCCAAAAAATAAACCCACCCTCCTGCCACTTCCGCCATCCCCACCGTGCAGCCGAACCCCTGCTGACCTTCCATCCTTCCCTCCCCGCCGACCGCGAGCGAGAGCGCCTACCTACATCTAGCAGTGTTGGGCCAGCAGCACTCTAAACAGGCTGCTTCGGCCTTGTCCGTCGGGGATTTCAGTCTGCTGCGTTACTGATGACATCATTAATAACGCGGCAGAGTGAAATTTCGACGGACAAGGCCGAAGCAGCCTGTTTAGAGTGCTGCCGGCCCGATGCTGCTTTGGATGAAGGTAGGGCTTGCTCGCGTTCGGCGGGGAGGGAAGGATGGAGGGTCAGCAGGGGTTTTGCTGCACGGTGGGGGCGGGAGGGGGGGTGTTCAAGGGATGGGAGGGAGGGAAGGAAAGATGCTGCACATGGGGAGAGAAAGGAAAGAGGAAGAATTGAGGTGAAGGAGAGGAAGGGAGAGATGATCATGTGCATACCCCGAAAATAAGACCTAGTGCATTTTTTGGGCCCAAAATTACTATAAGACACTGTCTTATTTTCGGGGAAACACGGTATGTATGGGTAATTGTAACAACGGTGAAACTAATAAAGACAGAATAGAATTGCTAATCAATGCGATGGATGTGCTTGTTTTTGAGTTCAAATGAACTCAAAATGTGGCTCGATAGTTGCCAAACTAACACGCATTTCATCATCCACCATCCGCAGAAGTTCTCTTTTTTTTTTCGATATAATTTCTATCGGAGCTGAAAATCCAAGTTCGCAAAGATAAGAAGATCCAAATGGTAACAAAGCCTTGATTGATTGATTTTTGCTCATTAGAACAGCTACTGCATTAAAAAAAAATGAAAATAAAATTACTCGCCTTTGGTTTTCCAGGACCAATTGTGTCCAAGAATGATGCTTGTCCGGGCAGTTGTATCCTTAGGCACACAGATGCTCATAACATTGACAGACTCTTGCGTACGCGACGTACATGTCCTCTATTCTAGTGTATACTTACTTATGACGGGAATTTTTAAAAAATAAAGTTAAAATTTTGAAATCTCTGGTGGGCACACCACTGTGCCGTGGCACACAGTTTGAGAGACACTGCGCACGGGCTATCGCCAGGACTGGAACTCAATGTTCTCTGGCCAGAACACCCTTTGACCTTCTTCTGCCTAGCGTCTTCTCTCATTGAAGCTGAAGGTCAAGGCAGCTTTTTGTCATGGGAAAGGGTCCCAGTCATCTGATTTTGCTAATCGGACATTACAGGGTGGTTCTGTGTCTGCTGTGAAATCCTACCCGTGTCTGAATGCCATGTTTTGCATGTACTTACTTGGTAAATGCCACAGGCAAACCTGTTCCTCCTTCCAGCTGGTAACAAAAGGTTAAAAGGAAATTTGCTTCCCTGGCAATGCGATACAAGTTTAATAATGTTAATGGCTTTGCCGTCTGGGAGCTGTGTCATGCCAGCAAACAAGTCCCTAATCGCAGTGCTCGAGCGAGGATTCAAAATGAGCCTGGAATTCTTCTAGTGCTTTTGCAATGGTTAGCAATTAGCTGCTTTTGAAAAATCCTCCCCGCCCCACCTTGGAAAAGAAACCGGGATTTTGTTTCCTGAAAAGTTTAGGGCTTTCCCAATGATCCCACGGGTTCCGTTTGCTGAGCTCGGCTTCTGCATCTTCTTCAAGGGCAGAGGTTTCCAACCTTTTCCAAGTTTATTTAAAAATTAGTGAAACCGCCTATACAAAGTTTCTACGCGGTATACAATAAAATGTTGGTTTTACACGTATACAATGTTCAAAGGACTTAAATAAAACTAAGACGTACAAACGGGTACAGTAGGTGAAGGGCAGGAGCTATACAATAAGGTAAAAACAAAAGGGAGGGGGTTAAAAATGTGAGATGCTCACAGGGCCTCCTTAATAGGACGATTATTTATTGAAGGCGTCTTTGAATAAAAATGTCTTTCATTTTAATTTAATGTCTTTCATTTTCTATACCCCACACCCCTAGGAAATGGTTGATCAATGTTTGCACCCCCCCTGTAAAAGTAATATCGCAACCACCTAATACCACTGGTCAAGGGACATTGGCAGGTGGCTGAGTCATGATTCGTCACTAAGAGACATAAGCCACTCTGTCGCACCTCCTAAAATTCCATCTCGCACCCCCCTGGGGGTGAAAGCACCTAGTGGTGTAGCAAGGGTAGGAAATGCCTGGGGCAGTGGTGCCCTCCTCTTCTTCTCCCCTCCCCTTGCCACATTCATGTCCTCCCTTCCCAACCTCTATACCTCAGAATCTTCGCCAGTGTAAGTGTGGCATGGGTGGGCGGAGAGGTGCTGGCACCCCCACCAAGACTGCACCTGGGGATGCCCCCCCTCTTACTACTCCACTGCGAGCTCCCCAGGTTGGGAATCCCTGATCAAGTGGGTTCTGGGGATTCAGTGTTTTCTATTGTTGTCTTGAGCTGGAGGAAAAGGAAAGGAGCATGGTCGGGGGGGAGGGCAGGAGGGGACCCAGATTTTTTTTTTTTTTTTTAAAGCAAAAAAAAAAAAAGAAAAGAAAAATATACTAGAATGCTCAGAGCCAATGACCAACATTTACTGACAGTTCCCTCCCTTAAAATTATTAACACACGAGGGCAATATATTTTTTAAGTCACGGCACCGCAAACGTGGAACTCCCTTCCCGTTCATTTAAGAGAAGAACGTTTTCTTGACAGATTTAAGAGTAAGTTAAAATGCTTTCTTTTTAAGAATGCTTTTGACTGGCCTTTAGCTCTTCAAGTTAGGATAATGCCTTCAATTTTCGACCTCTGATTTCTTATTCCAAATATCTCATTTTACATTCCATTCATTATTCTCTCCTCTTCTCTTTCCGCTTCTCCAAACTCTTCCTTTTGTCTTTCCCCTGTATGTCTTCTTTCCTATCTTATATTATATTTCTCACACACCCCCGTTCTCATCAGCACTGAAAGTCCTGTTCGTCAAGTCTATGTAACACTGTGGAGAGGATGAAGTTCAAGATACAGGCTTTATTAAAAATACAATCCAATAATCCACATAGACCCAACACGGTCCGTGTTTCGACAGAAACTTGTCTTCCTCAGGGGTCCCTGAAGGACCTGATACAAAAGCTCGTGGACCAAAGGCTAAACTCAATCGTAAGTGAAACTAAGTCTCCCACTTTTGAGGACTTCTCATTCGCGTAGAGTTTCGCTTACGATTGTTTTTAGCCTTTGATCCATGAGCTTTTGTATCAGGACTTTTAGGGACTCCTGAGGAAGACAGTTTCTTTCGAAACACGGACCATGTTGGGTCCCAGACGTTTATTCATGTGGATTATTGGATTGTATTTTTTAAAAAGCCTGCGTTTTGAACATCATCCTCTCCACAATGTTGCTTGTTCTTGTCAGATTTTTATTTCTGTGGAGCATCAAGGGTCAACCTTTTGGTTGTGCATCAAGTCTATGTCTCGTATAATGTAGGTCCTGAATGTTGTAAAACTTTTAGCTATGTTCATTGCTTAGAAGTCTGATTAAGCGATTAATCAAATTTTAAACTTGATGTGGGTCCTGGCTCGATATTCAACCAGGGCCCGCATAACTCTTATGCAGGTCTGGCTGAATATCGGCTGGGCCCAGATAAGCTCCAGGCAGCCACCCAGACTTATGATTCAGAATTCAAAACCAGTGCCCGGCACCGAGTAACCCGACATAATTTAGCAAAATGTGGGAGACTCAGGAGCTCCAGTCAGCGTTTTCTTCATATGACCACTAGCAGCTTCAAATATCACAGGCAGGATATGTGGACCACTAGATTTGAAACTGTTAGACATAAGAACATAAGAACAACCATACTGGGTCAGACCAATGGTCCATCAAGCCCAGTAGCCCGTTCTCATGGTGGCCAATCCAGGTCACTAGTACCTGGCCAAAACCCAAGGTGTAGCAATATTCCATGCTACCGATCCAGGGCAAGCAGTGTCTTTCTCAATAACAGATTATGGACTTTTCCTCCAGGAACTTGTCCAAACCTTTCTTAAAATCAGTTACACTATCCGCTCTTACCACATTCTCTAGCAATGTGTTACAGAGCTTAACTATTCTCTGAGTGAAAAAAAATATTTCCTCCAATTGATTTTAAAAGTATTTCCCTGTAACTTCGAGTGTTCCCTAGTCTTTGTAGACTGCAGTGCTGGCAAAGAAGTGTTTGGAAGGGGTTAGAGCAGGGACAGGGCCAGCATTTTCTGCTTAAAAAATCATTTCCCTAACTCGTTGGACGCCTAAGCTCCTAAAAATTGAGATGATAGGTATGATTTTATTGACGGTAGGAGGGTGCGTGAAGGCCAGTTTCGCTATGTGCAAACAGCTTCAGCCCTAAGAATAATTGAGCTCCCTCCATATGTATTGCTAGAGGAAGGTCAATGCCAGGGAATTAGGTGACCTAACTGAATCTTCAGCCTTGCCGCCCCCCTCAATTAATTTTCAAAGTTTCTAGGCACGCCCTGCGATAAACTCAGAAAATCATGATCATGTCATTCCAACCCCTCCCTAAATAATCCTGTATATATAAGGGGTGTGCAGTGATTAAAAAATTTTAATTGCACAATTAATCGCGCTTAATCGCAGCGTGTGAAGGTGAAATGGGAAGTTGGGTTGGAGAGGGGTGGAAGGAAGGCTTCTAAGTCACCTGCAAGACAGCGTGTTGGGAATTGCTGCCTCTACTGGGAGAGCCAGTTGGGGAGGTGAGAGAGGAGATGCCAGACTGTGGGAGAGACAAGGGGAGCGAAAGCAATGCTGGACAGCAAAAAGGAGGAGTTAATTTTGGTCCGAATTAAAAAAAAAAAAAAGTATTGTAGTTAAAATCAATTGAATTAATAGTGCCCATGCATAACTAGACGACATACATTTTAAGAATCAAATTTTGCTTAGGGGTTCTTTTACTAAGGTGCAGTAAGCACTACCATTAGGGTTACCAGATTTCCAAACGGAAAATCCGGACCCATGACCCCGTTCCGGCCAGCCACACCCCATTCTAATAACAAACTCAAGAGAAACACACACCCAAAACTCATTTCCCCTCCAGTTAGAGGCTGCAAAATGAAAAAAACACCACAAACACCTTCTCTCTCACCAAGCAGTCCTATGGGGCAAAGACCTAGACCAACTGCTTTCGCCCACTACATACGGGGAAATCAGGAAACGCCTAAAAACATACCTGTTCCAGAAATACCTAAACAATTGACCCGCTCTCCCTCTCCTTCCCCCCTCCCTATTCCACCTGAACTTACAGCACTGTTATAAATATAATCTGCTATCTTCATCTTATCGTAACTTTACGTTGCTATTTATCCCCAACAGGTCCTGTCGGACATTACCTACTAAAATGTACATATTACATTTTCGCTCAGCAAATTGTATTTCTAAACTATTGCCTCCTGAGGTCTCTGATCTCTGTATTTCCTCTGAATATCTACTTATTGTATTTCGCTGAATGTCCAGCACTCTTGATTGTAAACCGCCTAGAAGTCGCAAGATTGTGGCGGTATAGAAGAATAAAGTTATTATTATTATTATTCTGCCCCGAGACCACACCCTGTCCCCCTCGACCTGCACGAGCAATGAGTAACGTCGGACAGCATGCGCGTGAAATCACCGCGTTGCATCCACACATGCGTGAATGCTGTCCCCGACATCGCTCGTTTGCCAGAAGCTTTTCAAAACCTGGACAAAGCTTGGTGAGAGGAAGAAGCTGTAAAGAGCGCGGAATCACTGGCGGCGGGATGGCTTCCTGATTGGATGACTTTTGGATGCAATTCTGGCAGTGAAAGGTCACTGTAACAAGAAGGGGGGGGAAGGGAGGAGAGCGGAAAGGGACTTGTATACCACCTTTTTGTGGTTACGCATTCAAAGTAGTTTACATATATACAGGTACGTCTTTTGTAGCTGGGGCAATGGAGGATTAGTAAGTGACTTGCCCTGGGTCAAAAGGAACATATAATAACATAATAAGTGACGGCAGATAAAGACCCGAATGGTCCATTCAATCTGCCTAACCATACATGCTCCATAAATTAATCATTTAATTTAAATGGACCTTTTTCACAGATATTTCTGGGCCAGAAACCCAGAGACCTGCCCGGTAGTGTGCTTAGGTTCCATCTACTAGAGCAGTGGTTCCCAAACCTGTCCTGGGGGACCCCCCAGCCAGTCATGTTTTCAAGATATCCCTAATGAATATGCTTGAGAGAGATTTGCATATAATGGAAGTGACGGGTATGCAAATCTCTCTCATGCATATTCATTAGGGATATCTTGAAAACCCGACTGGCTGGGGGGTCCCCCTGGACAGGTTTGGGAACCACTGTACTAGAGTCTCCAAAGGTTCCATCTACTAGAGTCTCCATCAAAGCTCACTCCCAACCATCGAAGCCCTCCCCCCACCTGTCCTCAACCGAATGGCCATATACGGGACACAGACCGTGCAAGTCTGCCCAATACTGGGCAATCTATACCCATTATTTTCTGATTAGAGATCCTCTGTTCATCCCACGCTTGTTTGAACTCTGTCACTGCTTTCTTCTCCACCACCTCCCTCGGGGGCGTATTCCATGCATTCACCACCTTCTCCGTAAAGAAGAATTTCCTAACATTACTCTTGATTCTACCACCCCTCAACTTGCAGAGATACGTCATAATCCTTTCAGACCTCCCACTATATTTAATTGCGTGTATATTTTATGTTTGTTTACCCGTTAACCCACCGAGAACTGTGCATCGCACGGGATATAAGTGTTTTTAAATAAATAAATCTGTAATACCACGTTACCCATGTCAGTTGTAAGCTCCTTTGGCTACCGACTAATGGTGGCATCGTTTCAACCGGACTATTGCCAAGGAATGAGAGAATGCAGAAGATCAGCTGAAGCCCATGGCAGATATAGACACTTGTTAACTCTTTTCACGACAACTTCGATAAACTGGAGTGAAGGCAGCAAGCAGAAATCTCCTTTCTCATGGTGCACAATACCACAAAGCAGCAGGTGACAAAGTGCAAATAAATTACTTTATTCCTTCATTAAGTTAGACAGGACAGGGACCAAACAGGATGGTTGGATAGGCTGGAGTGAGCTTGGACGGCAACTTCAGCATTTGGAACCTAGGACAATCCCAGGTGGACTTTACAGTCTATGACCCAGAGCTGAGATTGTGATGTCATAATGCCTCATTCCACCAATGCCTAAGAGCCAGCCTCAGCAGTGATGTCACAATGGCTTGATTAGACGGCAACTTCAACATTTGGAACCTAGGACGTTACCAGGTGGACTTTACAGTCTATGATCCAGAGCTGAGATTGTGATGTCATAATGCCTCATTCCACCAATGCCTGAGAGCCAGCCTCATCAGTGATGTCACAATGGCTTGATTAGACGGCAACTTCAACATTTGGAACCTAAGACAATCCCAGGTGGACTTTACAGTCTATGACCCAGAGCTGAGATTGTGATGTCATAATGCCTCTTTCCACCAATGCCTAAGAGCCAGCCTCATCAGTGATGTCACAATGGCTTCATTAGATGGCAACTTCAGCATTTGGAACCTAGGACAATCCCAGGTGGACTTTACAGTCTATGACCCAGAGCTGAGATTGTGATGTCATAATGCCTCTTTCCACCAATGCCTAAGAGCCAGCCTCATCAGTGATGTCACAATGGCTTCATTAGATGGCAACTTCAGCATTTGGAACCTAGGACAATCCCAGGTGGACTTTACAGTCTATGACCCAGAGCTGAGATTGTGATGTCATAATGCCTCTTTCCACCAATGCCTAAGAGCCAGCCTCAGCAGTGATGTCACAATGGCTTCATTAGATGGCAACTTCAGCATTTGGAACCTAAGACCATCCCAGGTGGACTTTACAGTCTATGACCCAGAAATATCAAAGAAGAGACAAGTTAATTTAATCATGTATTTGTAATGGGTATAACGAATGGGCAGACTGGATGGACCGTTCAGGTCTTTATCTGCCGTCATTTACTATGTTACTACCATGTTTCCCTGAAAATAAGCCCTAGTTGCCGGCAGCTGTTGTAGTCTCAAGAGACCAAGGGAACTCGCAGCACGGCTCTGCACAGAGCAGGAGTATAGGAAGATCGCTCCTGCCCCGCGTCACCGCTAGACCACCAGATAAGGTCCGGGGGTGGGTCAGAGCTGGGCCAAACGTTATGCATGAATTTTCCCTATTCGCAGGCTGGCTCTGTCCCTAACCCCAGCAAATAGGGAAGGAGAAGTGCAATTGCGATGAGCTACCGGAAGCCAATGTGCTTCTTTGAGAAGAGGCGGAACATGGTTGTATTTCTTAGCATTCACGATGAGCTTAACGGAGGCATTTTGGATGATTTGTAAGCGTCTTATTTTGTTTTTGAGTGATGCCCTTGAATAGGGCATTGCAGTAGTCCGTTTTTGAAATCCCAAGAGAGAGTGTATCGGAATATTAATTGATTTAGGCTCCAAAAACTGTGAGACAGAACGTATCTGTCGTAATCTGAAGAAAGTAGACTTAACAACACTACTAATGTGTTCATGGTATGATAACTTCTGATCAAATGTAACCCCCTAGGAACTTAACATAACCCCCTGTCCTGTCAAGATTTTGTAGTAAGAACATAAGAATTGCCACTGCTGAGTCAGACCAGTGGTCCATCATGCCCAGCAGACTGCTCATGTGGCGGCCCTCTGGTCTAAGACCAGCACCCTAACTGAGACTAGACCTACTAGCGCACGTTCTTGTTCAGCAGAAACTTGTCTAACTTTGTCTTGAATCCTTGGAGGGAGTTTCCCCCTATGACAGACTCCGGAAGAGCATTCCAGCTTTCTACCACTCTGGGTGAAGAAGAACTTCCTTACGTTTGCACGGAATCTATCCCCTTTCAACTTTAGAGAGTGTCCTCTTGTTCTCTCTACCTTGGAGAGGATGAACAACCTGCCTTTATCTACTAAGTCTATCCCCTTCAGTACCTTGAATGTTTCGATCATGTCCCCTCTCAATCTCCTCTGCTCGAGGGAGAAGAAGCCCAGTTTCTCTGTTACTTAATTTATTAGGCTGTAAGCTACCTTGAAGGCATTTGCCCTTTGCGTGGGGTGGCAAATCTTAATAAATTTAGAAACTTAGATACTGCTTTTTTGTCGAGGGTTGGTCCATTTGCCTGTCCCTTCTTTCATTTGTATCTGTAGGCTTGCACATGCACAAACATGTATGCAGCTATCGGTTCTGAGCCGTGGCAAGCCAGCGGGCATCCCCAGCTCGCACTGGCATAGGTGAGGTCTCAGCCACAGTGGCAGATAGAGAAAATTAAAGGGGCCAGTGGGTTCTAGTATTTCCTCTGCCACTGTCGGGCGAAACACGTTTTGTGCAAAGCTTGAGAGTGTACATTTTGAATTTATTTAGTCTGGTGTTGAATATATATTAAGTTCCCTTTGCATTTAAAACATACATTTGACAAAACCTGCACACTCTGAATCTACTTAAGAAGCAAATGTGACAGTTGTTTTGGTTGTGAGAGTTTTGTGTTCAGTTCACCAACAGTTCTGCACACCTGGAGTGAACCTGAAGATTCTGAGTATAAAAATGCAAATAGCCTTTAACACGATAGCTCTTGAGACTTGGCACAGGACATATTTTGTTCTTTCACAGCTGTTGCACGGCATTATCAAAACAGGGAAGTTAGGCTATCTGACAAGAGAGATTGCTGCAAAAGCAAAAGTATGCCAACTGCAAATTATCCCTGTCAGCTGCTGAGCAGGATATAAATACAAACAAGAAACATGATTTGAAATGTCTTTATCCAAAGAAGCTTTCAAAAGATGGGAGAGTTTACATAACCTAAGACCATACGAATAGCCAAATTGGGTTCGACCACAGTGGTCCATCTAGTCCAGTATCCTGTTTCCGACAGTGGCACGTCCAGGTCACAAGTACCTGGCAGAAACCCAAATAGTAGCAACATTCCATGCGACCAATCCCAGGGCAAGCAGTGGCTTCTCACTTGTGGATCTCGATGGATTTTTCCTCTAGGAGCTTGTTGAACCCTGTTTTAAAACCAGGTACACTAACTGCTGTTACCACATCCTCTAGCAACAAGTTCCAGAGTTTTAACTATTTGTCGAGTGAAAAAATATTTCTTCCTATTCTTTGTACTCTCTTTGAAAGAATAAAAAAAAACAAAACCAATTCACTTTTACTCATTCTACACCACTCAGGATTTTGTAGACCTCTATCGTGTCATAAGAACATAAGAATTGCCGCTGCTGGGCTAGACCAGTGGTCCATCCTGCCCTGCAATCCGCTCACGTGGCTGCCCCCAGGTCAAAGACCAGTGCTCTAAATGAGTCCAGCTTCACCTGCGTACTTACTACTATTTATTATTTCTATAGCGCTGAAAGGCGAATGCAGCGCTGTACATTTTAACATACAATAGACAGTCCCTGCTCAGAAGAGCTTACAATCTAATTTAGCCTTTCCTCATATGAGAGGAGTTCCATCCCCTTTATCATCTTGGTCACTCTTGTTTGAACCTTTTCTTGTGCCACTATATGTTAGAGTAAAACAAAATAAATATTCTGTAGGAAGCTGAGAGATCCAGGGGTTTTCCCCCTCACTAAAACTGCAGTTATGCCTCTGGGCAGCAGGGGGCATTAGCCTAATTGAGGAAAACTGCATGTCTCAGGATGCCCTGGGCTTTGCAGCTCAGTGCTGAGATCCATTAGGGAAGGAATACAGCCCTGTTGGGTCAGAGGGGCGGGTCTGAGGCAGGGAGAAGTACTTCTGCCCAGAGTTCAATCATTCAGGAAAGGTCCCACAGCAAGAGACTTCCAGAGAAGTAGCCTCAGCATACTCCTTGCATTCTGCTTGGCTGAGGTACGCCAAATTTCTTATGCTAATTACATATGAGTCTTGTTCTTAGGACAAGACCCTGTGGCCTGATTGGGGAAAAATTGTTCAAAGCCCACGTTTTGGGTCCTGCTAGCTACAGTCCTCTTTCGGAACCTGTTCCTGTGTGGTCACCTTTTGGTTGCATGTGTGCAGGGTTTCAGGAAAACCTGGACTGGACTCTGCCACAGAAGCGGATTGCAATGCGGTAATCTTTATGGACAGAAATTCCACGTGTGACGGGAAAGAGAATAGCGGTGGGCTGTAGTATCCTCCTCCTGACCGTTGTGGACGCAGAGATGGCGAAACGTTAAGCAGAAAAGAAATTAGGGAAGCCAGCAAATTTTGGCAAAACTTTTAATAGGCAATTCCAGATACTCCAATTATGGACTCGGAGGTGTAGCGAGGGCGAGCGGCGCCTAGGGCTGTGGCACCCCTCCTCTGCCCCTTCCCTTTCCCCGTCCCTTTTAAATTTCTCCGGTGTGAGCGGCGTGCTGCCCACGTCGGTGTCGGCTTGCACTTTGAAGTTACTTGCTAGGCGAGGTTCCTGGAAGTGATGTCAGAGAGCACCAAAAAGGTGCAGGGGAAGGCAAGGGGTGCGTGCGCCAAGCGAGCGGAGTGGGGTGGCGGAGAGGAGGAGGAGGAGTGCCGCTTCACCCTTAGACTGTGCTCAGGGTGGACTGCACCCCCCCCCCGGTACGCTGCTATGTGGACTACATACATAGTAACATAGTACATGAAGGCAGATAAACATAGAAACATAGAAATAGACGGCAGATAAGGGCCCACGGCCCATCTAGTCTGCCCACCTTAATGTCCCTCCCCTACCTTTGCCCTGTGAATAGATCCCATGTGCCGATCCCATTTGGCCTTAAAATCAGGCACGCTGCTGGCCTCAATCACCTGTAGTGGAAGACTATTCCAGTGATCAACCACTCTTTCAGTGAAAAATAATTTCCTGGTGTCACCTCGTAGTTTCCCGCCCCTGATTTTCAACGGATGCCCTCTTGTTGTCGTGGGACCCTTGAAAAAGAAGATATCTTCCTCCGCCTCGATGCGGCCTGTAAGATACTTGAACGTCTCGATCATGTCCCCCCTCTCTCTGCGCTCCTCGAGCGAGTATAGCTGTAGACCTGAACGGTTCATCCAGTCTGCCCATAAGCTATATCCATTTAAAAAATACATGATTATTAGATTAGCTTGTCTCTTTGATATTTCTGGGCCATAGACTGTAAAGTCCACCTGGGATGGTCTTAGGTTCCAAATGCTGAAGTTGCCATCTAATTAAGCCATTGTGACATCACTGATGAGGCTGGCTCTCAGGCATTGGTGGAATGAGGCATTATGACATCACAATCTCAGCTCTGGGTCATAGACTGTAAAGTCCACCTGGCATTGTCCTAGGTTCCAAATGCTGAAGTTGCCGTCTAATCAAGCCATTGTGACATCACTGGTGAGGCTGGCTCTCAGGCATTGGTGGAATGAGGCATTATGACATCACAATCTCAGCTCTGGGTCATAGACTGTAAAGTCCACCTGGCATTGTCCTAGGTTCCAAATGCTGAAGTTGCCATCCAAGCTCACTCCAGCCTAACCAACCATCCCGTTGTTTGCAGGATATCTACTATTAGTCTGGCCAATAACATCCGCATGTTAAGGTATTGGCGAGATAGAAGACAGTAATGTAATGTAATATTTCATATTAGTGGAGTTCACAATAAATTACTGCCTCCTAGAGCAACTGAGGAATAGTCCTTAGTGCAGGGTAGGGAACTCCGGTCTGCGAGAGCCGTATTCCAGTCGGGTTTTCAGGATTTCCCCCAATGAATATGCATTGAAAGCAGTGCCTGCAAATAGATCTCATGCACATTCATTGGGGAAATCCTGAAAACCCGACTGGAATACGGCTCTCGAGGACCGGAGTTCCCTACCCCTGCCTTAGTGGAATGCAGGACTTGGTGCAAGAGTTAACAGTTTTGGGGCCCCCTTGGCAAGACTGACTATAACAGTGTCGCACAAACTTTTTTTTTTTTTTTAACTTGGTGGCACCGTAAACTCCGGGCCATGGTTGGAGGGCACCTGGAAATGCGCAGACGTCGACGTGATGGCATCACTCGCATGCATGACATCATCTGCGTTGACGTCTGCGCACGCGCAAAGGCCCTCCAGACGGGGCCCTGAGCCGCTAGGGAAGGGGTGCTGGAGAAGAGGCATGGGTACCGGTTGACTGCCTACAGGACTTGCCTCTCGTCCTGTAGGCAGTCAGCTGGCATCGGCGTCTCGCAGCACACCCGCAATCTCGTAGTGTTCCGCGATACACTGGATTGTAACACGATTATATTTGAGTTCATGACTAAGGAAATCGATATTTATGAGACTATTATTGGGATATGTTCATGGTTCAAAATTTATTACAGTGAAGGATTTATTAAATGGGGCGGGCTTTCAGTGGGGCCTGGTTTTTTTTTTTTTATTATTAATGCGGTTGCTTTTTAGGGCTTTATTGATTTTTATTGTTATGTACACTGCTGAATGAGCTTGGTCTTAAAAGTAGTATAAACTTGTAAGCTGTATTAACTAGAGAATGGCACGGTGGCAGTTACCCGCGACTAGGCGCGGGTAACCCGCCGAAATAGTGGGGGGAAAAAAGTGCTAACTGCGGACATGGGGACATGGCCATCTACCACCCCGTGGAGCGGTGAATCGCCTTGTCCCTGCAGTTAAGGGAGGGAAAGTGCGCGGTCACCTCCCTCCGGCCAAATCTATCTCCCTCCCTCCCTCCCCCTTATCTTCGTGGCGCTTTAGAAAAGTCGGCAAAGCCTGCCTGCCTGCAGTCGTGTGTGTGGGGCGGACGCTTCTCCTCTGACGCAACTTCTGGTTGCGTCCGAGGAGAAGCTTCCATCCACACATATGTGACTGTAGGCACAGGCAGGCTTTGCCGGCTTCAGTAAGTTCTTTACTAAAACGCCGCAAAGGTAAGGGGGAGGGAGGGAGATTCTCGGGTCGCTGAAGGGCGGTGAGGTGGCGAGAGGAAAGAGTGGATGCTGCGGGGACGGGGGGTGAAGGGGACGGGGCGGTGAGGGGAACGGTGGTCCGGTGATAGGGACAGATTTTTTTCCCCCGTGCCATTCTCTAGTATTAATATAAGTTGAAACCCTCAGCTCACTGTGCGGCAGCGGCTAAGAAAGCAAATAGAATGTTAGGAATTCTCAGGAAAGGAATGGAAAAGAAAGATGAAAATGCTATTTTTAATACCCTTCTATCGCTCTGTGGTACGGCTGCACCTCGAATACTGTATGCAAGTCTGGTTGCCGTATCTCAAAAAAAGATTTAGCGGAATTAGAAAAGGTACAGAGAAGGCCGACAAAAATGATAAAAGGGATGGGACGACTTCCCCATGAGGAAAGGCTAAAGCTTGGAGAAGAGACAGCTCAGGGGTGATATGATAGAGGTCTTTAAAATATTGAGTGATAAATAAAAAATAAAAGATAAATAAAAAATAAAAAAAATAATAAAAAAATAAAAAAAAATAAAATTGAGTGGAGTAGAAAGGGTAAATTACTCCTTCCAAATATATTTATTCATTCATTCAGTTTTCTACAACGTTCGCCCAAGAGAGCTAAGAACAGTTTACATGAGTTTATTCAGGTAACGCAAGCACTTTTCCCTGTCTGTCCCAGCAGGCTCACAATCTATCTAATGTACCTGGGGCAAGGGGGGACTAAGTGACTTGCCCAGGGTCACAAGGAGCAGCATAGGTTTGAACCCACAACCCCAGGGGGCTGAGGCTGTAGCTTTAACCCAGGGGTGTCCAACCTTTTGGCTTCCCTGGGCCGCACAAATGCACAAAACGCTGCAGCAAGACAGAGGAGGGAGCCGGCAAGAAGGTAAACACCCGGGGGCAGCAGAGGAAAACACTGCATCGCCCTTGACCGGGGCTGCACAAAATACTTCACGGGACTGCAGGTTGGACACCCCTGCTTTAACCACTGCGCCACACTAGGGGGCATGGGATGAAGCTACTAAGTAGCAGATTTAAAACAAACCAAAGAAAATTTATTTTTTCACGCAACATGTAATTAAACTGTAGAATTTATTGCCGGAGAACGTGGTGAAATCAGTTAGCTTAGCAGGGTTTAAAAAAGATTTGGATAATTTCCTAGAAGAGAAGTCCTTAGGCCATTATTGAGATGGCTTTGGGAAATCCACTACTTATTCCTAGGATAAGCAGCATAGAATCTGTTTTGCTACTTGGGATCTAGCTAGGTTCTTGGGACCTGGGTTGGCCACTGTTGGAAACAGGATACTGGGATCGATGGACCTTCGGTCTGTCCCAATAGGGCAGTTCTTATGTTCTTATTCAAAAAAGGCATACTATGATAAAAAAAATGTCGTGGGTTTTTTTTTGAGTTTTTTTGTTTTTTTTAACTAAAAGGACTAACTGAAAAAGTTTGAGAACTTAAGGGGTCCTTTTACTAAGCACTAACAGAGCTTAACATGGGAACAAAATTGTTTAGTTTTGAGAGAATGCCCGAGTCAGTACGTCAAGCTCCGTCTCTAGCAGTATTCAAATCCAAGCTAAAGCCCCCCCTTTTTTTTTTCAAGGTTGCTTTCAACCCCCAACTCCCACTCACCGCAAGATACCATTCTCTCTGGGAGAAGCTTCCCAACCCTATATGTCCTGTCTGTCTGTCCATCCAAATTAGATTGTAAGCTCTTCTGAGAAGGGACCATCTTGCTTGTTAAATGTATAGTGCTAAGTACACTTTTCAGCACTATAGAATTATTACTATATCTGCCTCTAAGTGTTGAGCATAGAAACATAGAAAGATGACGGCAGATAAGGGCTACAGCCCGTCAAGTCTGCCTATACCATTGACCCCCTTTTAAGTCTACTGGCCCCCTTAACTCTACTGACCTGCTCTATTAAGTCAATATCCTAGCGACCCTATTCATTGGTATGACTCTCGCAGTGATCCCACATAGGTATCCCATTTATTCTTGAAGTCTGGGATACTGCGGGCCTCGATCACCTGTACTGGAAGCTTGTTCCAATGCTCTATCACTCGTTCCGTGAAGAAGTACTTCCTGACGTCTCCATGAAACTTCCCTCCCCTTCCACAGAAGTGTTTTCTTGAGCGGACATGTGTCAAGGGCTGAGATTGGAGCATTCCTGTGCTAACCAGTTAGAGCATCTCTTGTATGTTACCATGCAATAAATAGCTGTTGATTAAAAAGATCCTGCGGTAATTGGGGGTTTTGGGTTGTTGTTTTTTTTTTTTAATAGCTGCACAGTAATGCTCAATTGTGATAAATAAAAAACAACAGATATCTGCGATGTTGCTATAATTGCGGTTTGCGCACAGTCTCCGGATCCTAGACTCTAATCCAGAACATAAGGAGATTGGAAGTTGTCTCTTCAAACATACTTTTAAGACCACTGTCCTTTGTGATCTCAAGCCGTTGATCCTCTTCTAGTATGGACAAAAGTCGATTCACCTGGCTTGGTGGGCTGACTGAAAAAAACAAACAAACCGAGACGAGTGCGGGAAAGAGGTGCGAGTGGAAGTGGTCAATTTTCAAAATAAAATACCTTGCAAACTAATATAAATACAAATAAAATTTTTTAATAATAATAATTTATAGGCCGCCATACCGGGGAGCTTCTAAGCAGCTCACAACAAAGAAGGCAATACATACAATTCCGATAAAAAACATCAAGGTAAAATACAGACCATGCAAATAAAATACATAAAGTTTAAAGAAAACATGTTAAAATTGGAAACAGTACATTAAGATACCAACCTATCAAATAATTGTGTCTTTAGCAATTTTCTAAAATCTAAATAAGAAGAAGCTTCTAGCATCATTTTTCCGAGCCAATTTTGAAGGATATGTAAACAGATGCACTCTCCGTGTATTTTTATTAGAGTGACTCAAAGAGAAATGAGGGAGCAAATAACCTGGTGCCGTGCCGAAAACTACTTTATTGCAAATACATAAAAACTGGTTTGGCACCACCCGGGTTCCGGTCCGCGGCCCGGTGGTTGGGAACCTCTGCTCGAAATGGTGCTGATGATGCCGATATCAGCAGGCCATCAATCACGTGTCTCCATTGCATGCAAATCTAACTCATGAATGCAGTAGAATCTCAGTTAACCGGTATTCATTCAACCGGCACTTACCCAACCGGCAAAAAAAATCGCCGGGGGGAAAAAAAGTCCCCCGAAGCACCAGCGGTAGCGGTCTTAAGCTGCGAACATCCCCTCCTCCCTCAAGTCCTGAAGCAGTAGAAGCAGCTGCGGTCCTGAGCCACGACCACCCCCCCCTCCCCTAACACACACACACACACACCCTGAAGCACCAGCAGGGCAGCAGTCATGAGCCGCAAACCTCCCTCCCTCCTGCTTGACCGGTTGTCATTTTGAGTAAGGAGGGAGGGGTTCAAGGCTCAGGGCCGCCACTTGCTTCTGCTGTGTCATTTCTGGAAGAAGAGAAGGGGATTTGCGGGTTAGAACCACTGCTGCACTAGTGCTTTGGAGGGGGAGGGGGAGTTGAGATATGGATTAGACAACTTTTCTAATACAGCACTCTCAAGCAACCAGAAAAACCAGTTATCCAGCATTCACCAATGGATGCTGGATAGTTGAGATTCTATTCATTGTGGATATCCAGAAAATCTGACTGGCTGGGGTTCGTTCCCTCAGGTTAGGTTTGGAAACCACTACATTTGGTGGATTAAAATATGTGACTGCTATTTTGAGAAGTTGGGGGGAGGTTCCCTCTCATCAAATAACATTATCATAATTATGGGGGGCTGCGGTTCCTTGTTTAACTGACAGGGTCGGATTCAGTGGCTTTAGTAACTTAAGACTAAGGCAGCAGCTTTCCAAGTCTCGATGAGATTCTTTCCTCGTAGAATGGAAAAGCAGGAACAGGTGGGCGAGAGGTGGTGACTCAATGTTGGCTGACAAAATGAACTGCTCAGCATTAGTAACCATGAGTTTAGGCAATTAAAAATACTTAAAAGGTAAATGGAGAGGTTTAGACACGTTGAAACGGCTCTAGATGTTACTCTAAGGCTGATATTGTCTCGTCTCTTTGCTTCTGAGGATTATTGAAATCGGAATGAAGTTTCCGCCCATCATTTATTTGTCTGTTTTCAGCCTTAGAGCTCCACGCCTGTAGACGAACATCCTCTTTCAACAATGCGTCCAATGTAGAACTTCATCACAGCTAGGTTATTTGCATCTTTTAAATAAATGTTGGCAAAATATTAATAGCAAAATCGCACTAAATAATAACAAGGTTTGCTAATGATGAACTGCAGAAGGGGGCAATCCCGGAAAATAATACTTAACAAATAGCAAGCCCCCAAACCAAAGGCTCCGATTACAAAGCCACGCTAGCGGTTTAACGCGCTTAATAGCGCGTGCTAAACCGCCGGCCGTGCTAGCCGCTACCGCCTCCTCCTGAGCAGGCGGTAGTTTTTCGGCCAGCGCGGGGGTTAGCGCGTGATGAAAAGTCGCGCGTGTTAACCCCGCTGGCGCGGCTTTGTAAAAGGAGCCCCAAGAAATGGACTTAAAAATAAGACATTGTTAGAATCGGAAGCCCCCTGACTTGCTTTGAACAGGGGGAAAAAAAAACAGAACAGGTAAGAAAAAAACTCAACAGAAATCCCGATATCCTAATTCCAAATTGGAACACCTCTATGCAAAACACCAGCGGTTCAACTCTCGGCAAATAAAAGAGAACCCAACAAGTCCGCAGTCAAAGTGGTGAAACCAAGCACAAAAAGGAGGAGAAAACTGCGGAAGAGATGTGCGTGAAGCAGGCCTTGTTTCAACAAAGAATCCCTACCTCAGGGGTCCTATGTTCGTATCAGGATGCGTTAGGTTCTGTGAGAGATGGGGAGGAATGTTCAAACACCAAGCCGGGAAAAGTCCTTCTGAAAAGCCGAAGAGCAAAATTAGAACATAACTCTTGTACCCTCTCTCATATGGTTCCAGTATACATAGTATCCCCTCTCTCTCTCTTCCTTTCCCTCTCCCCAATCTAGCATTTTTCCTTCCTCTCAATTTTCTGCTTTCTTTGCCAATGTTGCAGCACTTTAAACCAATGTAAGCGTAAAGCCTTGAAGCCATTTATGTCCTCACCTCCAGAGCTGTCAACGTACCCATTCCAGGAGAGACTTTTTGGCCGGTCCTGGTTTTCTGCCAACCTCATCCTGGTGCATTCTAAAACCTGCAGTGCTGATTTCAACGGATAGAATCATGGACTTCAACACTGCTTTGGGATGTACCGGTAAGTTTAAAACCAGGACATCCAAAAGGTCTCTCTCCTGGAATGGGTAACTGGGCAGATCTTGTCACTCCTTCTGACAGACTTCCTGTTTCTGAGAGGAGGAGGGTGGTGACCTTGAGCATTGGAATGACTCAAAGACTCTGTGCTTTTTGGTGCTGCCACTGAGAGGGATTTCATTATTAGTCTGTGCTGGTTGATAACAAGAAATATGTCTGCCATAAATGAAAGGATTTGAGATTCTGAAAACTGCATAGTATGGAATAGAGACACAGCCCTTTTCCTCTGTGAATGGAAAGTATGGCACATGGAGATCACAGCCAACTAATATTCAACCTGTGGTACTCAGGGCTAGATTCTCAAAAATCTGCATAAAAAAACGATGGGCCGCTGTCACAGCCGTTATAGTAGCGATTTAAAAACAGCGAATCATTCTCCAAAAAAACGCTCATTCAAATTTGCATGTGCCCGTCGCTGGTGATAGTATGTTAGATGAGCAGGAGTCCTCCAACTGCATTGCTGCCAATAGGGGGCGATGATTCAATATTGTGTTTTTAAACTGCTAGAGACAGGCATGTTCCCTTTAATCTTGCAGAGCTTCCCTGTCCCTCGCTATTGAAAATTTGATAGTGAAACAGCATCACCCACTGATAGAGTTGTAGGTAGAGGACTCTCGCTCAGCTTACAGGGAACAGTGACCGTTACCCGCCTGAATTCTATAAAAAGCACTAAAAATTGCACACAAGTCCAATTTGCATGTGCAATTTAAATGAATAGCAAGCCAGTCAGTGCCGATAATAGCAATTATTGGTCCTAACTGGAATGGAAAAAAATTTACGTGTGTAAATTTAGACACGAGTTCCGCACATATATTTTACGCTCACTTCCAAAAAGGGGGGCACAGCCATGGGAGTGTCATGGGCGGAGCAGGGGCTTTCCTGCAGTTTACAATGTGTGGTTATAGAATAAGGGAGGAGGGGCAGGATTTGCGCCTAATTTAGACGATGCCAAAAGTTAGGTGCGGTTCCTGGTGCTAAGTTCTATAAACGGTAACTAACTTTGAATGCTGTTTACAGAATAGCGCTAAGCGCTATTTTTTTTGCACGCCATTAATAGTATCTAGTCCTATATGCATTTTTCTGAGTATTGATTGCTGTTAGACTTAATGCTGTCTGTTTCAACATCTTGGGCCTCGTCTATCAAACTGCGCAAGCAAGTAGTTTGTAGCGCGGTGAGCCACACTGAATGGCCCGCGCTGTTCCCAACGCTCTTAGAGTTCCTAAGAGCAGCTGCTGCCAGTTCTCAAGAGTCCCGCGAGAACTGGCGGCACGCATTCAGCGAGCGGCTGAGTGCTAGGCAGGAGCGCAAAAACCTCGCTCCTGCCCGGCATACTGCTGGACGGAAGAACTCGCAATAGCCATTCAGAGGGATGGGGCAGGAGCATGGAAACCTATATAAGACGAGATCCCCCATTTTTGGGCCATTTTTTTGGCCCCAAAATTTCATTTTATATTCAAGTATATATGGTACTCTCACTGGGTTTTACTAAACATTGCTAGAGGATTTTAGCACGGGCCGGAGAGGTCATTGTTCTGAAACTCGTGTGAATTCTGTGAGCATCGGAGCATTTACCTCGCCGGCCTGCACTTAAAACCTCTAGCGCAGGGATCTCAAAGTCCATCCTCGAGGGCTGCAATCCAGTCGGGTTTTCATGATTTCCCCAATGAATATGCATTGAAAGAAATGCATGCAAATAGATCTCATGCATATTCATTGAGGAAACCCTGAAAACCCAACTGGATTCTGGTCCTCGGCCAGAATCCAGTCGGGTTTTCAGGGTTTCCCCAATGAATATGCATTGAAGGCAGTGCATGCAGATAGATCTCATGCATATTCATTGGGGAAATCCTAAAAACCCGACTGGATTCTGGTCCTCAAGGGCCGGAATCCAGTTGGGTTTTCAGGATTTCCCCAATGAATATGCATTGAAAGAAATGCATGCAAATAGATCTCATGCATATTCATTGAGGAAACCCTGAAAACCCGACTGGATTCTGGTCCTCAAGGGCCGCAATCCAGTCGGGTTTTCAGGATTTCCCCAATGAATATGCATTGAAAGCAGTGCATGCAGATAGATCTCATGCATATTCATTGGGGAAATCCTGAAAACCCGACTGGATTGCGGCCCTCGAGGAGGGACTTTGACATCCCTGCTCTAGCGCCATTTAGTAAAAAGAGCCCTGTATTTCCATCCTCCTTTATGACGTCGGTCTGCAAAGTTAGTACCAAAAAAAAGGCAGAATAGTTTTGTGGTAGGTCTGCACCCCTGCTAGTTATAGACAGACAGATACGGTATTCACTCTTTCTCTGCAGCCTTCACTTCTCCATCTCTCCCGCACATTCTTTTTCCTACTGGAACACCAGTGGGGGAAAAAAATTCCTCATATTCACAGCATGTGATCTCCCGCCAGGAAAAGCCTCGCTTAGCTTAGGCAGGCCAAGAAACCAAAGCCAGCAGCGTTCAGAAGGATTTACCTCATCGTCATCTCGTTCACCCTGAGCCTGAGCCAAAGTGCAAATTCAGTCACTCATTTTCCTGGAATTGGCTGTTATGTACCTGGCTAGTAGTAAAGTGGGCAGCCAGGCTTCAGGCGCTTAAAAATACCAGAATCCTTTGATGTTTTACTGAGCCCTGGGTCTATATCAGTGTTTTTCAACCTTTTTTGGGCAAAGGCACACTTGTTTCATGAAAAAAATCACGAGGCACACCACCATTAGAAAATGTTAAAAAATTTAACTCTGTGCCTATATTGACTATATATAAAGTAATTCTCTTGAATAGGAATCAAATAAACACAAAGAAAGTATTTTATAATTACTTTATTATGAAATATTAAGTAAACAGAATAGTGAAAAATTATAAAATACTTTATTCAGTGCGAAACCTGGGCCTGTTTGGCTGAACACAAAGCTGATATTCTGGCTGGAATCGAAGAAAGACACACACGTAGCTCTTCGTCAACAGCTCTCAGTCTCTCTCTGTATTTGGTTTTTATAGCATACAAAAATAGACAAATATACCCTCCATCCTTTTTATTAAACCACAATAGCAGTTTTTAGCGCAGGGAGCTGCGCTGAATGCCCAGCTCTGCTCTTGACGCTCATAGGCTCCCTGCGCTAAAAACCACTATTGCGGTTTAGTAAAAGGTGACCATATTGTAAAATATAGACAGCAGATATAAATTCAGAACTGTGCATAGTAAGTGAAGGGAAGTTTTCATCTCTGGGAATTTACCCAGTTAACTATTAAGTTATTTGGGCAAATTCCTTTGAAAACTGTGGTAATACTGCCTCCACTTTGCTAAATTTAAAATAAAATCATTTTTCCTACCTTGTCTGGTGATTTCTGGTTGCACTTTCTTCTTCTGACTGTGCATCCAATCTTTCTTCCCTTCTATCAGCCTGTATGCTTTCTCTCCTCCACACCTCATTCCCTCCCCCAACTTTTTCTTCCTCTCTCCCTGACCTTTCTTTCTTTTTTTCTGTTTCTTTTCTTTCCTTCTGTTTCCCTGCCTGCCCCCTTTCTTTCTTTCTCCCTGCCGTTCCCCAAGCCACTGCCGCTGCCATCGGGGAACAGGACCCACCAATGGATAACAGGCCCCAAAGCCGACGCCGACGCATGCTCTCCCTGACGTCAATTCTGCAATCGGATAGGAAGTTCCGCCCAGCCAGGCAGCGATTGGCTGGCCCGAACTTCCTCTCCGACTGCAGAATTGACGTCGGGGAGAAGAAGACTTATCGGCTCGATAGATTAGATCGCCAAGACAAAGTGAGTCCTGGGTGATCGACTCACTTTGCCTTGGCGAGCTACTGGCGCCCCTGCCTCGGGCCCCCTGTCAGCTCCGGGCCCCTGAATGCAGGACTGGTAGTATTGCCCTGATGGCGGCCCTGCGGCACACCAGACAACATCTCGCGGCACACTAGTGTGCCGTGGAACAGCGGTTGAAAAACACTGGTCTATATTAAGCAGGTTTTCTACTTCAAACATGCTCAGACAAGTAAACATTGCAGTAAAAGAGCCACATCTTCATAGTTTTTGTTCCCCTCCCCACCCCCCAGTCCCCGGGTTAAGAACGAGTTGCGTTTTTACAGCTGTTCTTAAGTCGGATTTGTATGTAACTCGGAACTTGTAGATTTTAAG
Source organism: Geotrypetes seraphini (assembly GCF_902459505.1). Classification (NCBI taxonomy): domain Eukaryota; kingdom Metazoa; phylum Chordata; class Amphibia; order Gymnophiona; family Dermophiidae; genus Geotrypetes; species Geotrypetes seraphini. The sequence goes on from NC_047085.1 coordinate 20,612,900, forward strand.
ATTCTTGCTGCTTCCCTCTGCTCCCAGCTGGCAAAAGGACCAACTGTCCCTACCTGTGCTCCCTCTAAGGTACGGCATGCATAACCACACGCTGTTCTTAACGTGGCCATGCATCATTCCTGAATCTGCTGCAGGAGAAGTGTAGGAGCCTATTCCACTGGAAATACTGCTCAGTGAAATCAAATGAAGCCACAACCGCGTTCCTAAGTACGAGTCGTACTTAAGTCAGGCGTCTGTAACTCATTGACTTGGCTGTACTTGACTCACATCCTATATAATAAAAGGCTAACTCGCGCATTCGCACTCCTATTTGCGTGTTCCGTGCGCTGTAGGTCTGTGGTCGCAGAAGTGCACATGCGTGAGTCCCTAGCCTTCTTCCCAGCACCTACCTTGGCTGTCAGCAGCGGCGCCTCATCTCCTGTGGGGAGTGGGGACCTCATGTGTGCTGTGTCCATCCGTGGCCGCGGCTTGAGGCGTATACGCAAGTTAGGTGCATAGGGCGACAGGAGCAGCGCTGGCGGTGGATGACGGGAGGAGGGCTCATGGTCCTGCCGCCGCTGCCGCTCCTGTTCACAGCGGCCTGCACGTTGCCGACTCCCCCCCTTCCCGCAACAACCACTACTGCTCCTGTTCAAAGCGGCCTGCTGAGGTTCGCGGCCGGCTGTAACGAACCTCGCAGGCCGCTCTCCACATGGTAACACAATCCCTCTGACGCGATCGCGTCAGAGGGAACAAGCTACTGAGGTGGATAGCGGCCTGCGAGTTCGCTACAGCCAGCCGCGAACCTCAGCAGGTCATTTTGAACAGGAGCGGCAGCGGTGGCAGGAACCATGGATGGAGGGAGGGGAAGAGGAAAAAGAAGGGCCATGGAGCAGGCAGGAAAGGGGGCTGTTTTGGTGGGAGGGTTGTGCTGAGTGCAGACAGCAATCATGGGGGGGGAACAGAAAGGGGCCATGGATCAGGTAGGCATTGCAGAACAGGGGGAGGTGTCGTGCAGGTGCTGCATATACAGGGGGCTGCTTTTGTTGGAGAGGTGTGCTGGGGGGCAGACAGCTTTGCTCGGAGGGGGGGAGACAGAAGGGGGCCATGGAAAGACAGTCAGGGAGAGGGAAAGGGGGCTACTTTGGGGGGAAAGGTGTACTGGAGGGCAGACAGCTTTGCTCTGCGGGGAAGACAGAAGGGGGCCATGGAGAGACAGGGAGAGGGGAAGGGGTATGCTGGGGGGCAGACAGCTTTGCTCTGGGGGGGGGGGCAGGGGAATGACACAAGGACACAGACACGAAGAATGACACACAAGAGGCCAGAGAGACAGACAGAAAGGAAGACAGACAGACAGCGTCCAAGGAGAGACAGCCAGCGTCCAAGGAGAGACAGCCAGTGTCCAAGGAGAGAGAAACAAATAAACATAGACAGACAGACAGCGGCCAAGGGGAGAGAGAGAAAGAAAGAAAGACAGACACACACATCTATTCTAGCACCCGTTAATATAACGGGCTTAAAGACTAGTAAGAACATAAGAGTTGCCATACCGGGACAGACCAAAGGTCCCTCAAGCCCAGTATCCTGTTCCAACCGTGGCCAACCCAGGTCCCAAGTACTTGGCAGAAACCCAAAGAGTAGCAACATTCCAGAGCTGAGATTGTGATGTCATAATGCCTCATTCCACCAATGCCTAAGAGCCAGCCTCATCAGTGATGTCTCAATGGCTTGATTAGACAAGTCTGAAAATTCTTCGAAAAAACACAATTTCAGCTCCTAGTACAATCTCTAATCCTAAGTATCCTAGACTATTGCAACATCTTCTACCTCCCCTGCCCTGCAATAATGATTAAACAACTACAGACAATTCAGAATACAGCTCTGAGACTCGTCTATTCATTGAAAAAACATGATCATATTACTGAGGCATTCATCAATTCTCATTGGCTTCCAATCCAGGAAAGAATACAATTTAAATTCTACTGTATACTATTTAAAACTATAAATGGAGACAGCCCAACCTACCTAAACGACCGCCTCATCCAAACCATCTCTACCAGGCATAGAAAAACACACACCCCATTCACTTACCCCCCAATCAAAGAAGTAAAACGGAAAAAACTATACAACGGACTACTGGCCACTCAGGCAGCGAAGATAGACAACCAAGTCTCCAACCTATTGACAACAACCCCAGACTACAATAGGTTCAGAAAGGAAATAAAAACTATACTCTTCAAGAAATCCCTTAATAAAGCTTAATACCATGATAAAGCTTAACCCTCCTCTTACCATCCCCTCCCTAACCCCAGATCCTACTTTTCCCTCTCTTGGAAACCTTCTCTGATCTAACGTTGTAACCCTTCTTCCATAACTCTTTTTGTAATCCGCTTTGAACCGAAAGGTAATGGCGGAATAGAAATCTGTAATGTAATGTAATTATTCCTATACAGGCAGTCCCCGGGTTAATGACTGGGGAGTCAATTCAGAGCGGTTTGCATGACCTTCAGTAATGGTGTACTGAAAGAACTCGAACATGAAATTGGTGATCTGTTGTTAGTGATCTGTAACCTGTCGCTAAAATCATAAGAACATAAGCAATGCCTCCGCTGGGTCAGACCTGAGGTCCATCGTGCCCAGCAGTCCGCTCACGCGGAAGCCCAACAGGTCCAGGACCTGTGCAGTCATCCTCTATCTATACCCCTCTATCCCCTTTTCCAGCAGGAAATTGTCCAATCCTTTCTTAAACCCCAGTACCGTACTCTGCCCTATTACGCCCTCTGGAATTGCATTCCAGGTGTCCACCACGCGTTGGGTAAAGAAGAACTTCCTGGCATTTGTTTTAAATCTGTCCCCTTTCAACTTTTCCGAATGCCCTCTTGTTCTTTTATTTTTCGAAAGTTTGAAGAATCTGTCCCTCTCTACTCTCTCTCTATGCCCTTCATGATACAAGATCTCTATCATATCCCCTCTAAGTCTCCTCTTCTCCAAGGAAAAGAGTCCCAGTTTCTCCAATCTCTCTGCGTATGGAAGGTTTTCCATACCTTTTATCAGACGTGTCGCTCTCCTCTGAACCTTCTCGAGTAACGCCATATCCTTCTTAAGGTATGGCGACCAATATTGGACGCAGTACTCCAAATGCGGACGCACCATCGCCTGATACAACGGCAGGATAACTTCTTTCGTTCTGGTTGTAATACCCTTCTTGATTATACCTAGCATTCTATTCGCTCTCTTAGTGGCCGCTGTGCACTGTGCCTTCGGCTTCATTGTCATGTCCACCATTACCCCCAAGTCCCTTTCTTGGGTACTCTCATTCAATAACATCTTTCCCATCGTATAGTTGTACCTCGGATTTCTGCTTCCCACATGTAATACTTTACATTTCTCAACGTTGAACTTCATCTGCCATCTCGTCGCCCATTCCCCTAGTTTGTTCAAGTCCCTTTGCAATTCTTCGCAGTCCTCTTTAGTCCGAGCTCCATTGAATATTTTGGTGTCGTCCGCAAATTTTATTATCTCACACTTCGTCCCTGTTTCCAGATCATTTATGAATATATTAAATAGCAGCGGCCCGAGCACTGAGCCCTGCGGGACCCCACTCGTGACCCTCCTTCAGTCCGAGTAGTGGCCCTTCACTCCTACCCTCTGTTTCCTATCCGCCAACCAGTTTCTGATCCATCTATGTACATCTCCTTCCACCCCATGGTTCTTCAGTTTCCGGAGTAGACGTTCATGAGGCACCTTGTCAAAGGCTTTTTGGAAATCTAGGTATATGATGTCTATGGGGGTCTCCTCTGTCCATCCATTTGTTAATTCCTTCGAAGAAGTGCAATAAGTTAGTTAGGCACGATCTCCCCTTGCAGAAACCATGTTGGCTGGTTATCAAAAGTTTGTTTCTTTCAAAATGTTCATCGATGTTTTCTTTTATCAGTGCTTCCGCCATTTTCCTCGGAACTGAGGTCAGACTCACCGGTCTGTAGTTTCCAGGGTCACCCCTTGATCCCTTTATAAAGATGGGCGTAATGTTGGCTATCTTCCAATCCTCCGGGATCACGCCTGTTTTCAGGGATAGGTTGCAAATTTGCTGCAGAAGTCCCGCTATCTCCTCCTTTAATTCCTTCAGAACCCTTGGATAGATTCCGTCCGGACCCGGGGATTTGTCAGTTTTTAGTTTTTCCATCTGCCTGCGCACATCTTCAAGGCTCACTTCCATGGATGTTAGTTTTTTCTGCTTGATTTCCATTGAAGAATTGCTCAGGTTCCGGTATGTTGGTTGTGTCTTCATTTGTACTTTGGAGCAGAACTTGTCTGCAAGGCTTCCACTGTTTCCTAGGGGCTTATGCCACACTCCTTCCTGTTAATGTATCCCCGATCTCAACAGCTTTTCAAAAGCCGGACAAAGTGCCAGGTTTTGAAAAGACATCCCGAGCCCCCAGACAGTCCTCTAAAAAGAGGACATATCCGGGTAAATCCCTAGTCCTTGCAGCACATCCAGGCTTTCGAGAAAGTGTCCCAATTCCATGCTTTCATTTGCAAATGGCAGTAATGATACCATTAATCCTACTGTGTGAAAGTGGGGGAAACAAAGGTCTCTCTGGTGCACCTCTTAGCGGTAGAAATCAACATATTGTACTCCTGGCTTTTAAGTTCATTCGGGGAGGGGGGTGTCTTCCCTTATATCTTGCATCTAAGACTCCCTCACACCAGAATTTTTTCTTTTTGCCACTTCCAGTGGCAACAGTACAACATTTGGGGACCTCCCCATTCAACCTCTTTACAGCAAACAAGGTCGTCTGTGAAATGCTAAGTTCATCTGTCATATAACAAGTACCCATGTACAGCTGCACACAGCCTTTTGCCTAGAGCGCATTAAGCAACTACACCAAATACCTATCACACATCATGCAACACAGCTCAAATTGCAAACGGGCCACTTAATACATCCTTGGCAACCACCAACGACCTTGTCCTCAACGCAGGGAGGACCTTCGTGTGCACCTAGTACAAACACTTCAGCCTCCACGTAGGTGGTACCAAAGGATGCAGATTACAATGCTATAAGTAGAAAGTATCAGGTGGAGGCTAGTCAAGATAGTAACATTCAACCTCTGGAAGGCAGTGGGGTTGGGGGTCGTTCAGCGCGACAAGGTGGGTGGCGCAAGGGAAGTCCCCGAACTTATGAGGAGAACGGAGCTGGACCAGGCAATTCGGTCTGACATAGACTGGGAGGATGGAAAGTCCAGTTCTTTGCCAATGTTATTCCAGGATGCAGTTTCCCTGGCAGAGTCTGGTTCTCAGCATGAGAACAGGCTGTGGACCCAGGGGGATGATCCCCACAGTGCACCGGATGTTCAAAGCCTCTGCGCTCTTGGGCATTATTTTTGCCTCGCTATGAGAATTGAAGCTGGAAGTTTCTCCAGCCCCCTCGTCACAGTTGCTCCGACCGCCTTCTTTCCCTCACATCCAGACATCACAAAGCTGGTCACAGACCATTAGGAGTCACCAGAATGGTCCCTTCAAGTGACTAGGACTATGACTATGAGGTTCTTGAAGATTCCGTCCTTATGCGGGAGGCAGAGCGACATAGAGGTCCTTTCAGGGATCACGGCAGAGGTTTAGTGGGGGGGCAGGAGACAGCTCCTTCCCCAACCTCCAAGAAAGCACAATGATACAAGGACAGAGGCCAAGTCCCCCCCTCTAATAGTGGGCAGGCTGTCAGCTTTTTGGTCAGTCTGAGCTCAGATGGGCACAGCCCATTGGGTTGTAGAAATTGTTTTGAGAAAGTTACAAAATTGAGTTTTGTGCCTCCCTTCCAGACCTCTTTGTAAATTCTTCAGCTGGCTGGAGAGAGCCCTCAGAGTCTGGGTAATGGTACAAAGGCTACTGGATCTTTGGGCCAAAGAGCCTGTATCGGATGAGGAATCGGGCTCAAGCAGATACTCTATATCAGGGCTGCCCAAGTCCGGTCCTCAAGATCTACTGGCAGGCCAGGTTTTCAGGATATCCACAATGAATATGCATGAGAGAGAGATTTGCATACCAAAAAGGCAGTGCAGGCAAATCTCTCCCATGCATATTCATTGTGGATATCCTGAAAACCTGGCCTGCCAATAGATCTCGAGGACCGGACTTGGGCAGCCCTGCTCTATATACTTCTTCATGTCAAAGAAAGGCTCAGAAGACTGGAGACCAATTCTGGACCTCAAGTCAGTCAATGCTGCTCTGAAAGTGCCACATTTCCCCATGGAGACTGTTTGATCAGTCATTGCAGCAGTGGCGCCAGGTAGAGTTTCTTGCTTCCCTTAATTTGACAGAGGCCCCACATTTCCTATTTTTCCAACCCACAGGAGGTTTTTGCGGTTTCATGTGCTGGAGCAGCATTTCCAGTTCTCGGTGCTCCCTTTTGACCTCGCAACAGCACCTCGCTCTTTTATGAAGGTGGTGGTGGTGGTAGCAGTGCACCTCCGCAAGGCAGGGATCCAGGTGCATTCATATTTGGAGCAGATTTTTTACCTTCTACAGAGTCCGACTCCCCCATTATCTGCAGTTCCTGGGGTTGATGGCAGCAGCCGTAGAGGTGGTCCCTTGGGCAAGAGCGCATATGAGACATCGGGTCTCTTCATGGAGGTAGATAGGGGGTGGGACTTTGGTGTGGGCAGACTGGATGGGCCGTGGCCCTTTTCTGCCGTCATTTTCTATGTTTCTATCTACAAGACTCTCTTGTCTCTCAATGATTTCCTCAGATGAATTCACTTCAGGAATTGCTTTCCTGGTTACCGGAAGCAAAGAATAGTATGCGGTGGTGCTGCAAGCAGTTGCACTCTCAAGGCGCATACCTCTTCAGTTTTCCTCCTGGAAGATTCTAACGACCAATGCTAGTTTTTATGGTTACAGTTCAGTGTCGTTGGACACAGACTCATTAAAAGTGGTCCATAAATCAACTAGAACTCTGAGTCATTCAATTAGCGCTTCAGGCACTGGAGAAGTCTTTGTAGGCAAGGCATTCAGAGTCTTCTCAGACAATGCAACAGTGATAGTCTATGTCAGTGGTCAGCAAACTGCGGCTTGCGAGCCACATGCGGCTCTTTAGCCACTTGAGTGCGGCTCGTGGCTCCTCTAGAGCAGGGTGCCCAACCTGCTTCCCTTCCCTTCTAACTGTCCTTCCCCAAGCCACTGCCATTGGGGAACAGGCCGCCACCGCCGCCATCGGGGAACAGGCCGGCGCCAAGTTCGGAGCTCTCCCTGCTTCTCTTCCCCACGGGGCTGACCAGCTCTCTCCACCCAACATCAGTTTTGATATCGGAGAGGAAGTTCTGGTCCAGCCAATCGCTACCTGGCTGGCCCGGAACTTCCTCTCTGACGTTAGAATTGAAGTCGGGTGATGAGAGTTGGTCAGCCCCGCGGGGAAGGGAAGCAGGGAGAGCTCAGAACTCGGTGCCGGCCTGTTCCCTGGCGGCGGTGGCAGCATGTTCCCCAATGGCGGTGGCTTGAGGGAGGGCAGGGAGAAAGAAAGAAAGAAGGGGGACAGGGAGACGGGAGACAGAAAAGAAGGAAGACGGGAGACAGAAAGAAAGGGGGCATGGAGAAAGAGAAAGACAGACATACAGAAAGAAAAGGGGCATGGAGAGAAAGAAAGAAGGGGGCAGGGTGAAAGAAAGAAAAAGTTGGGGGAGAGAATGAGGTCTAGAGGAGAGGAAGCATACAGGGGCTGAAAGAAGGGAAGAAATATTGGATGCACAGTCAGAAAAATAAAGTGCAACCAGAGAAAATTACCAGACAACAAAGATAGAAAAAATGATTTTATTTTCAATTTTAGTGATCAAAATGTGTCCGTTTTGAGAATTTATATATGCTGTCTATATTTTGCACTATGGCCCCCTTTTACTAAACCGCAATAGTGGTTTTTAGCACAGGGAGCCTATGAGCATCGAGAGCAGCGCAGGGTATTCAGCGCAGCTTCCTGCGCTAAAAACCGTTATCACGGTTTAGTAAAAATGGAGGGGGTATATTTGTCTATTTTTGTATAGTTGTTACTGAGGTGACATTGCATAAAGTCTGCCTTGACCTCTTTGAAAACCCGTGGAATATAAATGATAATTAACATTTTCTCTGCGTACAGTGTTCTTTGTGTTTTTAAAAATTTTATTGTTGGTAGATCATTTTGACTTGGCCATGAAGGTAAGGGGGAGGGAGGGAGGTGAGCTGCTGAAAGACATCTAGTAATCCTTGCAGACTTGACTGTGCAGGGAATTATTTTTGTAAAATCATGTTTTGTTATGTGACTGCATTATTTAGACTTTAATTTCTATGAATGAATAGAATGAAAATGATATAAAATTGTTTGCTTGTTTTTATGTGCGCTCTGAAGGGAAGTGAGAGAGAGTGGGCTGAGGACGCTGAAGGGAAATGGGGAAGAGAGATTGGGGAGAAGATGCTAATTTATAAATTGTACAGAATATTGTTTCTTTTTATACTTTAATATAATAAGTTCAGTGTAAAAATATTTGAGGCCTGTATGGATGGGATCAGATGGTTTGCGGGGATGGGGGACCAAGCTCGCGGGGACGGGGACAGATTTTTTCCCCGTGTCATTCTCTAGGCTCTGCCACGAATCGATTTCAACTACGTGCAGGCGAGCGGGGTGTCAGTCGGGTTGACGCAGCCATTGTAGCAGGGGGCACGGGGTATGGCTCTCAAAAAAAATCTTAATTGTTGTGCTGCTGATTTGGTTCTTTTGACTAATGAGTTTGCCTGCCACTGGCCTATGTCAACAGGCAAGAGGTCAACACCTCTTTTAGTGGGCAGAAGCTCATTTGCAGGCTCCCTCGGCCACCCACATAGCGGAAGTGGAAAATGTGCAGGCTGACTTTCTCAGTCGGCAGACTTTCGATCCCTCCGAAACATTCATCTCCATAGTTTGGCGATGGGGAGTCCAGAGATGGATCTGAAGATCTCGGCGGTAAAACAAAGGTGGATTACTTTTACAGCCGAAGATGTAAGTTTGGAAGTACGGCATTGGAAGTGTTAGTCCAACCATGATCGGAAAAAAGGCTCTTGTACATGTTTCCCCCGTGGCCCATGCTAAGTCGAGTCAATTTGCAGGACTGAGAGTCATCTGGGGTTAGTAGTCTTAGTGACACCCAATTGGCCCCACAGACTTTGGTATGCGGACCTAGTTCACCTCCAGAGGGACAAAGACCTCAAACTGCTGGTCCAGGTGGATCTTCTCACTCGGGGACTGTTCCCTATTGAGAATCCGGGGTGCTTTGCTTATCTATTAAAATGTTTTCTCACACATTGTGTTGGCATTGTATTATGCCATACTTTGTATTGTTCTCCCTACCTTGGAGAGGGTGAACAAACTGTCCTTATCTACTAAGTCTATCCCCTTCAGTACCTTGAATGTTTCGATCTTGTCCCCTCTCAATCTCCTCTGTTCGAGGGAGAAGAGTTCCAGTTTCTCTAATCTTTCGCTGTACGGCAGCTCTTCCAACCCCTTAACCATCTGAATACAGTAGACTTTCAGTTAACCGGCACCCATGGGTTATTGATAGATGCCGGATAAATGTAGTTTCTGGTTGCTTGAGAGTACTATTAAACATAGTTCTAACTAATACTAAGCCATACCATAAACTGTTCCAGACAAACTACTGGACATGTGGTAGGCAATGTGTGTGTATACTTAAGTGTGGCATGCCCAGTTTACACTTAAATTTCTTCCAGAAATTGATTTTATTTTTATTTAAAGTATTATAGTATTTCTTAGATTTTTTTTCTGGTTGTTTGAGAGTTCAGGTTAATAGAGCTCTGGTTAACAGAGAGTCTATTATATTTGTTTTCTACTGCTGTAATTATTTGTTTCTTATGTTTGACTTATTCTTGCTGTTAACTCCTTCAAAAAGGCAGTAAATAAATCCCAATAAATAAATCAATGTAATCAAACATTTTAAGTGGTTTTTATGGTTGCTGATCAAATTAAGAACATAAGAATAGCCTTACTGGGTCAGACCAATGGTCCATCAAGTTCAGTAGCCCGTTCTCACGGTGGCCAAGCCAGGTCACTAATACCTGGCCAAAACCCAAGGTGTAGCAATATTCCATGCTACCAATACAGGGCAAGCAGTGGTTCTCCCCCCCCCCCCCATGCCTTTCTCAATTACAGACTATGGACTTTTCCTCCAGGAACTTGTCCAAACCTTTCTTAAATTACTTTACATTACATTCTGACTTATATTCCACCAAAGCCCTAATAATTTCATGGCGAATAATAATATACAGTAAAACCTTGGTTTTCGAGCATAATTCGTTCCGAAACCATGCTTGTAATCCAAAGCACTCGTATATCAAAGCTAATTTCCCCATAGGAAATAATTGAAACTCAGACGATTCGTTCCACCACCCAAAAACTTTAATACAAAATACTATACTTACTTGTATTGCAAGGCCTCGCTCATTTAGAACAGTCACTACACTCCTGCAGCGTCAGAGAGAGAGAAGAACCATCGGCTCATTTGTGATGATGTGACGCATGTTTGCTGTATATATTCGTATTGCAGGACTTTGCTTGTTTAGAACAGTCGCTACACTCCCGCAGTGTCAGAGAGAGAGAGAAGAACCATCGGCTCAGTTGTGATGTGTGTATACTGTGTGTACTCGTATTGCATGACTTTGCTTGTTTAGAACAGTCGCTACACTCCCGCAGCGTCAGCGAGAGAAGAACCATCGGCTCAGTTGTGATGATGTGACGCGTGTATACTGTATGTACTCGTGTTGCAAGACTTTGCTCGTTTAGAACAGCCGCTATACTCCTGTAGCGTCAGAGAGAAGAACCATCGGCTCAGTTGTGATGTGTATATACTGTATGTACTTGTATTGCAAGACTTTACTTGTATATCAAGTTAAAATTTCATAAAATGTTTTGCTTGTCTTGCAAACCAAGTTACTTGCAATCCAAGATTTTACTGTATTTCAATTACCTGAAACAAACCCAGTTAAGCACAATGAAATGACAAATAAGCAGTATAAAATATTAACAATAGAGGTAATACTTTCCAAGATAAGAATTTTTTGAACAGAAATGTCTTTAAAGGTTTTTTTAAAACACTATATTGACCTACAGATCTAATTAGAATAAGAAGATCTTTCCAAATTAAAGGAGCCTGATAAAAAAAATGATCCCTTCCATTGAACGAATAGTCTAATTGTGTTTGATGAGGGAAATTAAAGATAGAATTGATTCTGTGCAACATGACCTGGTCTTCCTGCTAATAATGAAATGAATTCTACTAACTAATATGCTACCTGGCTGTATAGAATTTAAAAAATTCATAATGCAAAGCTTGAAATGAATTCATGTAATTACAAGTTTAATTTAATGAAATATGGTGTAATTCTATCATATTTAGAAATTGAAAAGATTACTCTCACTGCATTAATATTGTTATGAAGATTGTTTTTTTAAAATTGATTTTTATGTGATTTACATTCCTCCCTCCGTATTCGCGGTGGTTAGGGGCAGAGCCGGCCCGTGAATATTGAAAATTCCCGAATAACTTTTGGGCCAACTCTAAACCACCCCCGCCTCCCTCCTGCGTCTCCGGACGTTACCCGGTGGTCTAGCGGTGACGCGAGGCCGGAGCGATCTTCCGACACCCCTGCCCCGTGCAGAGCCGTCATCAAAAATGGCTGCCTGAGTTCCCGTTGTAGTCTCGTGAGACCATGGGAACTCGCAGCAGCCATTTTTAATGACGGCTCTGCACGAGGCAGGAGTGTAGGAAGATCGCTCCAGCCTCGCATCACCGCTAGACCACCAGGTAAGGTCCATTCACTAGAGGGGGTCCCGACACAAAAAACCGTAAATAATCGAAACCGTGGGTGCCGAAACTGCGACTAAGGAGGAAGGAGTGTATACATAGAAACATAGAAACATAGAAATAGATGGCAGATAAGGGCCCACGGCCCATCTAGTCTGCCCACCTTAATGTCCCTTCCCTTACCTTTGCCCTGTTTTTGTATTCCTCCCACAGTTGTAGATGGAGTGGATTATAAATGTTGTAAATAAATAACATGAGACATTTGCTATCACACATCATCGGAACTCGAGTTCACTGACCATCTGTCTTCCACCTTTCAGGATCTGAAAAAGTACGGGGCAACGACAGTGGTAAGGGTGTGTGACGTGACCTATGACAAGGCTCCACTGGAGAAGGACGGCATCACAGTAATGGTCAGTAGATTTGGACGATTCTCAAGCCCTGAAATAAATATAAACATTTCACTACAAATGCTACTAACTTTGGGTGGCTTTATCACAGCTATTGACGGGTTGGTCTTCAAATGGTACAGATGTTCTTTACAATGTGTGCACTGAACGTCTCGGCACTTAGGCCCGGATTCTCCAGAAGGTGCCGGGTTTTTTTATGAGACAGTAGGCGCCCAAACTCAGTAAAAAGAATGTCATTGAAACAACGTTTTTAACTGAGTTTCAAGACGCCGGAATCACACTTCCATAGGCGCTTCAGGCCACCTATGGGCGTGGCTAATGCCGGAAGTGACGTTAGGCAGTCTAAAGCGCCCACAGAGGCATGATTCACGTCGTAGGCAAGCGCTGGAAATGTAGGCCAGGAGCCTGCATTTTCAGTTCTGTACCCGGCATTGGTGGTGACCGTTTTTAAGGCGGCCATCAGCAGCGGCATTGGTTGAAGCAGGGGTCTCCAAAGTCCCCTCCTCGAGGGCCGAATCCAGTCAGGTCTTCGGGATTTCCCCAATGAATATGCATTGAAAGCAGTACATGCACGTAGACCTCATGCATATTCATTGGGGAAATCCCGAAGACCTGACTGGATTCGGCCCTCGAGGAGGGGACTTTGGAGACCCCTGGGTTAAAGAATCCCTGGGCCATAGTCATTATCGGGATATTTAGGACCCGATAGTCAGCTGAAGGCGCTCAGCGTTTTTCTGACCGCTACCAGCGTTATGCCTGGAAATTCAATGCTGAGCCGTGTCCGGGCTTCGCTTGAATTTCCACGTTTGTGGAGCCAGCTAAAGCGTAGCCGGTTAGGTTTGCTATTGGGGTTACCGCGTAAAGGCCCTCTTTTACAAAGGCGCGCTAAGCATTTTAGCGTGGATTTACCGTGCGCTAAATCAACGCACGCCCTAACCATTAACGCGTCCATAGGATAACATGCACGCGTTGGCGGCGTTTGGCGTGCGCTAAAAAGCTTAGCGCACTTTTGTAAAAGAGGGGATAAGCCGCGATAAAGGTTTTTACACCAGCCCAGGATGCGAAATGCTCCAGCGCTGCGCCGATGCTCATAAGAATTCTATGAGCATCAGAGCAGCGTCGGAGCATTTTGCGGTAGAAACCTCTGCCGTGTCTTAGTTAAAGGGAGGGGGGGAAGATAGGACTGACCTTTATACGGTCCTGTTTATGCTGTTAACCCGGATAGTTAAGTGCTAATGCTGACTGTCCGGACATTGGCACCTTCTCATGCTCAATGTTCAGCGCCAAAGCTAAGCGTGTGCTGGTTTCGATTGTTGAAGGAGCTGCCGCCCACTGCCAAGGTGGGCAGCGGCATTATCCCAGGACAAGCAGGCAGCATATTCTTAACGCATGGGTGACGTCACCGACGGAGCCCTCGGTACGGACCTTTTTAACTAGAAGTTTCTAGTTGGCCGCACCGCGCGTGCGCGAGTACCTTCCCGCCCGACGGAGGAGTGCGTGGTCCCCAGTTTCTTCATTTCCGCGGAGCGAAGAAGACGCGTGTGTTTTTTCAACGGCTGTTGAAACCACTTTTTGCCTTCCCGCTCGCGCTTTTTTCCCTATTTTTTCTTCTTTTGCCTTCGGGTTTCTTTTTCCTTTGATTTGTAAAAAAAAAAAAAAAAAAAACTTTGCTTTTTTTCCCCTTTTTTCGATTTTGCCCCGGCGGGGCCTGTTGCCATTATACAGGCCTCGGGGTTCGATTTTGCGGAGGCTGTTTTCCCCTTCATGCCCCCGCAGGTCGGTTTTAAAAAGTGCCAGCGGTGTGCACGCCCGATCTCCCTCACTGACCCACACAATTGGTGTTTGCAGTGTTTGGGTCCGGAGCATCGGGCGGACTCCTGCACCCGCTGTGCCACTCTTAAAAAGAGAACACTCAAAAACCGAAAAATTCAACAAACTCTTTTGTTCGGCACCGGGTCGGCGATGGACTCCTCGACATCGACAGCGGTACCACAGAAATCGGCACCCTCTACTTCGACACCGCCCGACCCCGCATCGGCGTCTCTGGCGCCAGGTAAGCCGGCTAAGAAGCCTCCCTCTTCCCTCGAGCGCCCTCCAACTACGGTGGCGACACTGACCTTGCCGGCCTCGCGCCGACCACGCAAGCGCTCCGCCCCGATTTCGGTGAGTGCCTCATCATCGGCCTCCTCATCGCCGGGGCGTGGAGCGGCATCTAAGGAACCGAAGCAAAAGAAAGCGGTTCCGATGCCACCCCTAGATGACCGTATTTCGGCCATCTTGAAAGTTCAACTCCAGGAACAGTTACAGCGACAGCTCGAGCACCTGTTGCCCACTATCCTGGCACCGCTCCTTCCGGTACCAGACCGGCCCGAGCCCCGTACCGAGCCCCCGGTATCCACCCCCTCGGTACCTATCAACACCTCCATGCCGATTCTTTCGGCTGAACAACTTCATACCCATCCGGTGGTTCACTCCCATACCACGACGGATCCTCCTCGGCACCAGGCAGAGCGTCATACTTCCCGGGACCGGGATCGACGCCGGTCCTCTTCTCCTGGTACCGTTTCGGTGCGCTCTGGAAAATCTTTATCCAAGACTCGCCATACCGCACCTTCCACCCCGGTGTCTCGACATGCACCAGAGGTCCGGGACCCTGACTTATGGGAGGAGTCCCCTCCCGGTACCGAGGAGGATCCCTCCTCATCTGATGAGGACCCGTCGGCACCCGATGCCACCTCCAAACCGGAGCAGTCCTCCTTTTCGAAATTTCTTAGGGAGATGGCTGCAGCCCTATCCCTTCCTCTAGAATCTGACTCAAAAAAATCTCAAGCCTTCCTGGAGGCTTTAGATTTTGAACAACCTCCTAAGGAGTTCCTCAAGCTTCCCGTGCATGACATCCTCCGGGAGACTTTTTACAAAAATTGGGAGAACCCCCTTACGGTACCGGGGGCCCCCCGTAAACTGGACAACCTTTATCGTGTCATCCCTATCCCAGGGTTCGACAAGTCTCAATTGCCCCATGAGTCCCTTCTTGTTGAATCCACCTTAAAGAAGACTCAGGGCTCCAGTGTCTATGCCTCTACCCCTCCTGGCAGAGAGGGTAAGACCATGGACAAGTTTGGCAAGAGGCTCTACCAGAATGCCATGCTGGCCAACAGGGCGAACAACTATTCATTCCATTTTTCCTTTTATATGAAACATTTGGTCCAACAGCTGTCCGCCCTCCAAAAGTACCTGCCGGAGCGCAAGGTCCCACTGTTCCAACAGCACATCTCTGGCCTTCTTCAATTGCGCAAGTTTATGGTCCACTCGATTTACGATTCATTCGAGCTCACCTCCCGTGCCTCTGCCATGGCCGTAGCCATGCGCCGCCTGGCCTGGCTGAGAGTCTCCGACCTGGACATCAATCACCAGGATCGTCTAGCCAACGCCCCCTGTCTCGGGGATGAACTTTTTGGAGAGTCACTGGATTCCACCACCCAGAAACTCTCCGCCCATGAAACCAGGTGGGACACCCTGATCAAGCCAAAGAAGAAGGCTCCACCTGCCCGACCTTATCGACCTCAGTCGTCTTATCAACGCAGGTTCTCAGCCAGGCCACTCAATCCGCCTCCTCAACAACCTCGGCGGCCCCGTCAACAACAGCACCATGCCCAGGCTCGTTCTCAGGCCACTCAACCCTCCAAGCCTCTTCAGCCTGCAAAGCAGTCTCAGCCCTTTTGACTCTTCTCTCCAGGGCATAGCCAGTCTTCCACCTTCGCTACCTCTTCCACAACCAATCGGAGGTCGTCTCACCATATTCTCCAGCCGTTGGGAGGTCATCACATCGGACCAGTGGGTCCTCAACATCATCCGCCACGGCTACTCTCTCAACTTCCAGACTCTTCCATCAGACAACCCTCCCGTAGAGTCTGCTTCACACTCCTCTCAAACCCCCCTCCTCCTGAGGGAGGTTCAATCCCTCCTCCTTCTCAATGCCATCGAAGAAGTACCTCCAGATCAATGGGGTCAGGGATTCTACTCCCGCTACTTCCTGGTACCCAAAAAGACGGGAGACCTCCGTCCCATTCTCGATCTCAGGGACCTCAACAAGTGTCTGGTAAAGGAGAAGTTCAGAATGCTCTCCCTTGCCACGCTCTACCCTCTTCTTTCTCAACACGACTGGCTATGTTCCCTGGACCTCAAAGAGGCCTACACTCACATCTCCATCAATCCGGCTTCTCGCCGCTATCTACGGTTTCAAGTATTGCACCGCCACTATCAGTACAAGGTGCTACCGTTTGGCCTCGCTTCCTCACCCAGAGTCTTCACCAAATGCCTCATAGTAGTTGCGGCCTTCCTCAGGTCTCACAACCTCCAGGTGTTCCCCTACTTGGACGATTGGTTGGTGAAAGCACCTTCATCTCAACTTGTGCTACAGGCTACTCATCACACCATCTCTCTCCTCCACCTCCTGGGGTTCGAGATCAACTACCCCAAGTCGCATTTGCTTCCCACCCAGCGACTCCAATTCATCGGAGCTGTTCTGGACACCACTCTAATGAGGGCTTTTCTTCCCTCCGATCGTCAGTGGACGCTGCTCCATCTCTGTCGTCAGGTGCTCAAACACCCCTCCATTCCTGCTCGACAGATGATGGTCCTCCTGGGACACATGGCATCGACAGTACATGTCCTTCCTCTAGCACGTCTCCACCTCCGCACGCCTCAATGGACTCTCGCCAACCAATGGTCACAGACTACGGATCTTCTTTCTCATCCCATCTCTGTGACATCATCTCTTCAGCAATCTCTCCAAAGGTGGTTGAACTCCTCAAATCTTTCCAGGGGTCTGCTCTTTCATCTGCCCCCCCACTCCATGATCATCACCACGGATGCGTCCCCCTATGCGTGGGGAGCTCACCTAGGAGATCTACGCACCCAGGGACTTTGGACCCCACAGGAGCGTCGTCATCACATCAATTTCCTGGAACTCAGAGCCATGTTCTACGCCCTCAAGGCTTTCCAACATCTTCTCTGCCCTCAGGTTCTTCTCCTGTGCACAGACAATCAAGTCGCCATGTACTACATAAACAAGCAAGGCGGCACCGGATCTCGCCCCCTTTGTTTGGAGGCTCTACGCATCTGGACCTGGGCCACGGCCCGCAATCTCTTCCTCAAGGCGGTCTATATCCAGGGCGAACAGAACTCCCTGGCCGACAATCTCAGCCGCATCCTTCAACCTCACGAGTGGACGTTGGACCCTCCGACTCTACTCTCCATCTTTGCTCGCTGGGGCACTCCGCAGGTGGACCTCTTTGCAGCACCTCACAATCATCAGCTGCCCCACTTCTGCTCCAGACTCTTCTCTCCTCACCGTCTGGCCCCGGATGCATTCCTCCTCGATTGGAGGGATCGATTCCTGTATGCCTTCCCTCCACTTCCTCTGATGTTGCGGACCTTGTCCAAGCTCCGCAAGGACAAAGCCACCATGATTCTCATCGCCCCTCGGTTGCCTCGTCAACACTGGTTCTCCCTCCTGCTACAACTCAGCTCCAGGGAGCCCATTCCTCTTCCTGTGTTTCCTACTCTACTTACACAGCAGCATCAGTCTCTACTGCACCCCAATCTGTCTTCGCTCCACCTGACAGCTTGGTTTCTCTCGGGCTGACCTCTCCAGAGAATCTATCTCAACCGGTCCGCCTCATTTTGGACGCCTCCAGGAAACCGGCCACCCTCCAATGTTACCATCAGAAGTGGACCAGATTCTCCTCGTGGTGTCTCCGGCATCATCATGAACCCACCTCTTTAGCGGTGGAACTTGTATTGGATTATTTGCTCTCGCTGTCCAATGCTGGCCTCAAGTCTACCTCCATCAGAGTCCACCTCAGTGCCATCACTGCGTTTCATGAGCCTATCCTCGGAAAACCCCTCACGGCTCATCCTCTGGTTTCCAGATTTATGAGAGGTCTCTTCAATATCAAGCCGCCTCTCAAGCCTCCTCCTGTCGTCTGGGACCTAAATGTGGTTTTATCTGCACTCATGAAACCTCCGTTTGAGCCTCTTGCCACAACTTCGCTCAGGCTTCTTACCTGGAAGGTGCTTTTCCTAATTGCCATCACCTCTGCCAGGAGAGTTAGCGAACTGCATGCACTGGTTGCTGACCCACCATTCACTGTTTTTCACCATGACAAGGTTGTTCTGCGTACCCACCCTAAATTCCTTCCCAAGGTGGTCTCGGCTTTTCACCTCAACCAGTCCATTGTGTTGCCCGTCTTCTTCCCTAAACCTCACTCGCATCCTGGGGAACAGGCGTTGCACACGCTGGATTGTAAGCGTGCCCTTGCTTACTACCTTGATCGTACCAGAGCTCACCGAGCATCCCCTCAGCTATTTTTGTCTTTCGATCCTAACCGTTTGGGTCGTCCTGTCTCCAAACGGACGCTTTCTAATTGGCTTGCTGCCTGTATTGCATTCTGCTATGCTCGGGCCGGTCTCTCACTAGAAGGAGCTGTCACGGCCCACAGAGTCCGAGCTATGGCTGCTTCTGTAGCTTTCCTCCGTTCCACGCCCATAGAGGAAATTTGCAAGGCAGCCACTTGGTCCTCAGTTCACACGTTCACTACTCACTACTGTCTGGATGCTTTCTCCAGACGGGATGGACACTTCGGCCAATCTGTGTTACAAAATTTATTTTCATAATGGCCAACCATCCCCCCTCCCTCTTTGTTTGCTTGGAGGTCACCCATGCGTTAAGAATATGCTGCCTGCTTGTCCTGGGATAAAGCACAGTTACTTACCGTAACAGGTGTTATCCAGGGACAGCAGGCAGATATTCTTACGTCCCACCCACCTCCCCGGGTTGGCTTCTTAGCTGGCTTATCCTAACTGGGGACCACGCACTCCTCCGTCGGGCGGGAAGGCACTCGCGCACGCGCGGTGCGGCCAACTAGAAACTTCTAGTTAAAAAGGTCCGTACCGAGGGCTCCGTCGGTGACGTCACCCATGCGTTAAGAATATCTGCCTGCTGTCCCTGGATAACACCTGTTACGGTAAGTAACTGTGCTTTCTTGGCAGGGCTGTGGAGTCGGAGTCGAGGAGTCGGAGTCGGAGGAAATTTCGGGTACCTGGAGTCGGAGTCTGAAGTACAAAAAACTGAGGCGTCGGAGTCGGAACATTTATCTACCGACTCCGTTTTTGAACTTGACATACCAATCACGAGCGATTCTTTCAGCTATAGCACCCACTATATACACAGCACAAAGGTTGCGAGCAGCTTCTGCCGCCTTAGAACCTTGATTAAAAGCAAAAAGAAGGTGGTGTCGAAAATGCTCATTTCTCTCAACTTGACATTCCATTTTAACGATCTGAAAATGAACCAGCGCTGAGGAGTCGGAGTCGGAGGAAATTTCGGGTACCTGGAGTCGGAGTCTGAAGTACAAAAAACTGAGGAGTCGGAGTCGGAACATTTATCTACCGACTCCACAGCCCTGATTCTTGGCACATTCAGGGGGATTTCTTCAGCTGGCTGGATATCCTATTCTGTGCTAAAAATGATTTATATTCCGCTCTATTCATTTCAGATTCGGAGCGGATTACATAAAATGAGATAAGTAAAGAATGTTAAGATGTCGCAGAGTTAGGGAAGGAAGCGATTAATTAGAGAGACATCTTTCGAATAGGTATGTCTTCGTGTTCTTCCGAAATACGGTATAGGTTGATGAGGATCTAATTGGTCAGGCTTTTTTTTTTTTTAATTGAGTGGAGGAGATGAGGCAGGCAGCAGAGGTGGGGAAGAAGGGGGGAGAGAACACATTTTGCCTGCCTAGTTTTTTTCCCTAGGCCCAACCAAAATTTGCTGTCTGGCTATACACTTCTCCCTCTTTATTCGCAGTTCCCGTATCTACGGTTTCATTTATTCATGATTTTTTGGCCTCTGACACCGCCCACCCCCCCCCCATAAAAAAAAACGTCATCACTAAAGTTTTTTCCTTTTACTGTCCGGTACAGAAACTTTCCAGCAAAAGAAAAAGCAAGTAACCTCTCCCGGCATCAACGCTGACGAGCGGAGGAAACGCAAATGGGTGACCCCGTCCATTATCTGCCTCGATTACATGAACCTCCAGGGGATATTAATGATAGAATTGGTTCACTACAGCGATAACGGTGCAGCCTTCAGAGTGAAACTAGGAGCCAATGAGATGATCTTGTTTCCCTGAGTATTGTCGGGGCACTGTTAAAAATACGCTTTTTTCTATGCAAAATCCAATATTACTGCAAATTAATGAGAACAGGAAGTAAAAAGCAAAGACAATTTAGGGGCTAATTTTAGGATTCGACGCAGTTCTAATTAGCATGTCCATATTTATCCAGATATCTTAACCCAACCCTTCCCCCTCCTCCTAGATAAATTCTCTCCCAAAACCTCCACTTAAATAATCTCTTTCTCCCCAAAACACCAACCAAGTATTCAGATCCCTGAAATATAACGTAATCTTATTTGTACTCTAACTGTTTAATCCGGTCAATGTCCAAATATCTAGAGATAGAATCTTTAAACATTTTAGTCCATTCTCTTATAATTTCGAAACTAGATTACTGTAATTCATTGTTTTTAAACATTACATATAAGGAACAAAGGCGACTACAAATTATACAAAATATCGCCATTAAATTAATCCATCATGGTAAGAAATACGACCACGTAACGCCTTACCTAATAAATTCGCATTGGTTACCTATTAACCAAAGAATAACATATAAAATAGCTTTATTAGTATTTAAAACAACAACTACCAATGAACCACAGTTCATTGACCGCCTTCTAATTCCACAAACCTCAAATCGTCTTCTCCGATCTAATACACAAGATCTATTAATGGTCCCCTCATTAAAAACAATAGGAACCAGACGCCACGACATCTTCTCAGTCAAGGCACCACTTGTTTGGAATACCCTTCCTTTGTACATTAGAAAAACTAAAGATCTCAACTCATTTAAAATTAATTTAAAAACATTCCTCTTTAAAGCTGCATTCAACCTCTAAATTCTCATTCTTCCATGTAAATATTAATTTCAGTCTCTCATACCCAAACCCTAATGTTTTTACCCTCCCCCCTTCAACCTTCTTTTTCTCCGCACTAGGAAACAAAAATTTTGTAACTTTTCCCTCTCGTTCTCTCCAATTCACTCCTGTTTTGTATAATCTGTCAGTATTGTCAGTTTGAAATTGCTCTGTTTTATTTATTGTAGAAATTTTATTAATATTTTAAATGTTTTACCCCAATTGTACATTTTATGTAATTCGCTTAGAAATATTAAGCGAACCATCAAATTTAAATAAAACTTGAAACTTGAAACTTGAACTGTAATCTATTTGTTATATCACACAGTAACGTACAGTCAATTTAATATCCAATTTGCAAGTTCTTCCGGAATTAATCCAGGTACCTCTCCTCCCTTGTAACCAAAAAAAAACCACACAAACAAAAAAAAAAACTGTTGTAACTTCACTGGAAATGTCCAGTTAGCTCTTTTGTAATCCGCCTTGAACTGCAAGGTATAGGCAGAATAGAAGTCCTTAATGTAATGTAATTGTTTTGTTGTCATCTGCATAGTTTGATATGCAAAATACGAATAGAATAAATAAATAAAAATAAATAATTTCCAATAGAATACATGGTGGCAAAACAAAGCAATAATGATCAAACACAAAACACAAGAAAACGACAAAGCCACAAAGAGAGGTGTCAGGTCAAAAGCGCGCCGGGACAAAGGCGCGCGCAGACAACTGAGCGCAACGCGGAGGCGCGCACCGAAGAAAATGACTGTTTTAAAGGGCTCCGACGGGGTGGGTGGGGGGGAACCTCCCCCACTTTACTTAATACAGATCGCGCTGCGTTGTGGGGGGTTTGGGGGGGTTGTAACCCCCCATTTTACGGAAAACTTGACTTTTTCCCTAAAAAACAGGGAAACAGTTAAGTTTCCAGTTAAATGAGGGCGGTTACAACCCCCCAAACCCCTCACAACACTGCCGCGATCTGTATTAAGTAAAGTGCGGGGGTTCCCTAACAAAACCCCCCGTCAGAGCCCCTAAAAACACTCTTTTTCTTCGGCGCGCGCCTCCGTCTTGCGCTCAGTTGTCGGCGCGCGCTTTTGTCTTCGGCGGTTTTGTCTATGAACCACAAAGAGACTTTTTCCTGTGTGGGCACCAGGTCGTTTTCGGAGCAACATACAGATATTCCAGTATTGAACTTTCAATACTAATATGAAAAAACTGCGAGTAACTTTTTTTTATACGTTATTCGTGGTTTCAGTAGTAAAAACGACGGCACTTTCCCCAAACCGCGAATAACATATAAAAAAGTTACTCACGGTTTTTTCATATTTGCGCCCATTGCCAGAACGCATCCTCCGTGAATACGGAGGGAGAAGTGTAGGACTGCTGAGAATGATTTTCATTTTTTGGATTTGAAAAAAATAGACTTTTTTTTTTCCTCAGTTAGGATTAAATGCCTTACTGCAGGCGGTATTCCTCTTCAGCATAACCTTATCACATGCACACATGGCGAGGATATTATATTTTTTTTGTCGGTTTAAATAGTGTAGTGATGACACATTAAGGGCTCTCGAGGCACAGAAGCCCATACCCGATCACCGGTAACTTGTTTTCATGCGTTTTGACACTCACACGGCATCCTGTGTTGAGTTGCTAAATTAAAATACATAACATCATCTACAAAACTGTTGGATGATTTAAGTTAGAAAACATTTGGCGATTTATATATGTGTCACAAAGTTCTGTTAAATAGGAAGATTGTGGGGCTGGACTGGAACGATGGAAAAGTTCATTTATGGAATGTGTCAGGAGAAAGACATTTCCAATATTTCACTTTGTTTTTCCGAGGATTTAGCAGAATGACCTTATGGTCCAAATTTCCACTCACTCACTGCATATTGTAACTTTTTTGTTCTTCTTATCCAGCGTAACCACGTTGATCTTTATATTTTATAAGTGCAGGAAAAGGTCAGCAATCGCATCGTCCCTCGATTTTCTCGTTCTGAAAGGCCACATTCGATACAGCTCCAGCCTTAGCCCTTCCTTGCGTGGCTAATGGTCCATTCTTCTGATCGATATAATGGCCTGCCTGTAAATTTTGAAATGTTACTGTATTTTCCAGAAGATACATTAGCAAGACCAAAACTTGCCTGTCTTTATTCCAGCTACAGCTACAACACACCAGAGACAATAGTCTATACAGGGCAGAGTAGTAAAGAGAAAGCAGATCACCAGTCTTGAAGAGGAGCGTGGTTTATTAAACCAAAGACCCGACATCGCCTCGTTTCGCCCATAGGCTGCATCAGGGGTTGAAACTACAACATAAACAATTGCAGAAATTCAAATTGAATTAAAACAATTAAAAACACATTAAATCATAAATAACCAAACAATACAGAAATACCATTAAAACCACAAAACATCCAATATAAAGACACAGAGACAAATTTTTCCCTGTTCCCCTGGGAACTTATTGTCCTGTCCCGTCCCTGCAAGTTCTTTTCCTGTCCCTTCCCCATTCCTTCAAGCTCCGTCCTCATCTGCACAAGCCTCAAACCCTTTAAAATCCTAAGTAGCAACATTCTAGAGCTCAGATTGTGATGTCATAATGCCTCATTCCACCAATGCCTAAACTCCGTCCTCATCTGCACAAGCCTCAAACACTTTAAAATCCAAAGTAGCAACATTCTAGAGCTCAGATTGTGATGTCATAATGCTTCATTCCACGAATGCCTAAGCTCCGTCCTCATCTGCACAAGCCTCAAACCCTTTAAAATCCTAAGTAGCAACATTCTAGAGCTCAGATTGTGATGTCATAATGCCTCATTCCACCAATGCCTAAACTCCGTCCTCATCTGCACAAGCCTCAAACCCTTTAAAATCCAAAGTAGCAACATTCTAGAGCTCAGATTGTGATGTCATAATGCTTCATTCCACCAATGCCTAAGCTCCGTCCTCCTCTGCACAAGCCTCAAACCCTTTAAAATCCTAAGTAGCAACATTCTAGAGCTCAGATTGTGATGTCATAATGCCTCATTCCACCAATGCCTAAACTCCGTCCTCATCTGCACAAGCCTCAAACCCTTTAAAATCCAAAGTAGCAACATTCTAGAGCTCAGATTGTGATGTCATAATGCTTCATTCCACCAATGCCTAAGCTCCGTCCTCCTCTGCACAAGCCTCAAACCCTTTAAAATCCTAAGTAGCAACATTCTAGAGCTCAGATTGTGATGTCATAATGCCTCATTCCACCAATGCCTAAGTTCTGTCCTCATCTGCACAAGCCTCAAACACTTTGAAATCGTAAGACAGAGCTTACAGGAATGGGGCAGGGACAGCAACAAAACTCACGGGGACGGGATGGGGAAATTGAGTTCCTGTGGGGACGGGGGAAAAAATAGTCCCCGTGCCATTCTCTAATTCAATATTAATAAAATCATGAAAATATTCACGTGCACGGGACTATCACACGTGTGTATATTAATATTTCATGAAAAATACAAACATAAGAACATAAGAACATAAGATATTAACTAGTTTTTTTTTTTCAAGTTTATTAGGATTTTATATACCGCCTATCAAGGTTATCTAAGCGGTTTTTACAATCAGGTACTCAAGCATTTTCCCTATCTGTCCCGGTGGGCTCACAATCTATCTAACGTACCTGGGGCTATGGAGGATTAAGTGACTTGCCCAGGGTCACAAGGAGCAGCACGGGGTTTGAACCCACAACCCCAGGGTGCTGAGGCTGTAGATCCAACCACTGCGCCACACACTCCTACAACTAGCTATATATGATCACACACATAGACGATAGAAGAGGTGAGATCATTTGCGGATAAAATACCTAAAATGCATAAATTACACGTGTGTATATTAATATTTCATGAAAAATACAAGTTAGATATTAACTAGCTATATATGATCACACACATAGACGATAGAAGAGGTGAGATCATTTGCGGATAAAATACCTAAAATGCATAAATTACATAGTCAAATAAAGAGCGCTTCAGTTGAATAGACTGTGCATCTATGCCCCATTTCTTTTTTATTAAAAAAAAAACAAACAAAAACCTGCATATCTATAGGGAATTGGTAATAAACTTTTTCCTATCAGTCAGCACATTTGTCCCCTCAGCCTGGAGAACAAAAAAAGTATAGCTCAAAAAACCCAGCTCTGCTTTAGAAAAAAGCAACCAAAAGAGAGCCCCCAGAAAATTCAGCTTAGCTACTTATTAGGGTTCAACAAAAACACAGAAAAATACCTCCAGATTATTATAAAAATACCGTATTTTTTTTTGCTCCATTAGACACACCTGACCATAAGACGCACCCTAGATTTAGAGGAGGAAAACAAGAAAAAAAACATTCTGAACCAAATTCTCCCTGCCAGGCTCTGCACCCAACCCCACCCTCCTTGCCAAGCTCTGCACCCTGTCCCCCCTTCCTGCCAGGCTCTGTACCCTGTCCCCCCTCTGGAGGTCTAGTGGTAGGCTGGGACAGGGCAGGTAGTGTCAGGGCAGCCAAGCCTAGATGCTGGCAGGCAGGTAGGGACGGGACAGGGCTGGTGAATGGGCAGGCAGGCCTCCCCCCCAACGGTGAGTGGGCAGGCAGGCAAGCAAGCCTCCCCCCCCATGCAGGCAGGCAGGCAACAGGAAAGCCCCAGCCTCTCCCTCCCTATTTTTAATTCGGCAGGGCAGGTATGCAGGTCCCAGCCTCTCCCTCCCTACCCCCCAAGCAGGCAGGCCCCGGCCTCTTCCCCCTCATCCCCCAGGCAGGCCCTGGCCCTCTTTTTCCTCCCTCCCTAACCCCTAGGCTGGCAGCGGGCAGGCCCCGGCCTATTCCTCCTCACCCCCCCAGGCAGGCAACAGACAGGCCCTGGCCCTCTTCCTCCTCCCTCCCTATCCCCCAGACAGGCTCCCTACCCCCCAGGCAGGCAGCAGGCAGGTCCCGGTCTCTTCCTCCTCACCCCCCAGGTAGGCAATAGGCAGACCCTGGCCCTCTTCCTCCTCCCTCCCTACCTCCCAGGGAGGCAGCAGGCAGGCCCCGGCCTCTTCCTCCTCACCCTCCAGGCAGGCCCTAGTCCTCTTTCTCCTCCCTGACGCTCCCCATGCATACCTTTTTTTTTACTTCTGGGCGCAGCACCTTGCTGAGAGTGGCGCACCAAGCTGGCTGCCTGGTTCCCGCCGCTTCCTCTGAGAACTTCCAGCTGCCTCCTCTTCCGTTCTCTCACATAGCGCGCACCAGGCTGCCTGCCTGGTCCCGCACTGCTTCCCGAATAGCTGTTCAGCGGTGGTACTCCAACAAATCC
The DNA here is from genome assembly GCF_902459505.1 of Geotrypetes seraphini. Classification (NCBI taxonomy): domain Eukaryota; kingdom Metazoa; phylum Chordata; class Amphibia; order Gymnophiona; family Dermophiidae; genus Geotrypetes; species Geotrypetes seraphini. The sequence continues at coordinate 20,639,453 of NC_047085.1, forward strand.
ATGGTGCAGACACAGGAGGATTAATAGAAACTGGTGAGGGGGGAGAGGAGCCATCTTTAAGGGGTTAGAAGTAGAAACAGGATAGTGAAGGCTTGACTGGTAGGTATGGGATAGGAATTGGGATTGAGGCTGGCTGGGATAAAGTTTTGGGTTTTTTTTCTAATTCTATTTAAGAAATTTTTATATTTTTTTACAAGACAACACTTGAATAGCAAAGATTGAAATGAACAATACATTTCTTGAAGAGGTTAATTACATGTTTAAAATGAAATGGATGTAAAGGAATAAAGTATTTATCCTTCAGATTAGAAAAAGAAAAATATAAATTACATTATACAAAATCCCTCTCGAGTCCTCAACAAAGAGGGGAAAAAACAAGGCGCAATTCCAGAAGAAAAAATTTTTTTAAATCAAATTCTACTCGACGGCAATTTATCTGTACTATTATGGCGCCTCAGACTTGGAATTCACTCCCACTTTACTTAAGAGAGGAAAAGAACTTGGAAAAGTTTAAGAGCAAACTTGAATGCATCTTTAAAAAGAAAACTCTTAATATTTAATTGAATTGCCAACTGCTCTTCTGTTTATTTTTAAACCTTCTATTCAGCTTTGTCTTTCCCTTCCTGTTGTGCTTAACCTCTAATTGTTGACTCCTACATTACTTAGATTGTATTTCTTTCCTCGCCTTACCTATTGTTTCATTGAGTTCGTAAATGAGGTTTTGTTTTTGTTTTTTTATAAATCTTTATTGATATTTCAAACCTTATAATGTATACAATTTAAACATTAGAAAAAACTATATGAAAATACATTATTATTATCAAAATTATTACATTCATCAAATTTTAACCCCCTTCTCATCCTAATTATAATCAATAATCTTATATATTATACTATGAATATTATTAAAACAAATAATCCACCCCCCACTTTGCAAACTTAGTCCCTTGTTAGTTATGTGTGTTTATTTTATGTATATTTTAACTATGTACTTTGCTGATTTGTACATCGCTTAGAATTTGGAATAGGCGATTAATCAAATTGGAAATAAACCTGAAACTTTTGATTAGAATGGAAGTACCAAAGAGGCTGGGAGAAAGTTGAAAGAGAGAGTGTGTTGGGGAGAAGAGCTCGGAAACCAGGATAGAGATTGTGTGTGTGGATAGGAATGAGTTAGAATATTTAGGGGATAGAATTTATTTTAGTAACATAAATAGCTGCGAATGCAGTAGAGCAGCCAAGTTGACTCTTTCAGAGGGGGAATCCCTCGGGACAGCCATGCCATTGGCGGAGGACTCCCCCCACCCCTTACCCTGCCCAATGTGCTGTCTTCCTTTTCCAGGAAAGATCTTGGCTCTAGAAAAATAGTAAAGTTCACTGCACTAAAGCTTAGCGTGCACATGATATCGAAAAGACACGGGTTTGTCCGTACTAAAATTAGCATGTGCCCTTATGTACATGTAAAAAAAAGAAACACCATATGCAAACACAGCTTTGCTTGTGCATGGAAAATGGGACGATCTGATCCTGTCCAAAGAACTAAGGCTTAAACTTGAACACCTGTGTTGGACCTAGCGTTTGATCGTTTAGCTTTCGCGCTGTTTCAACGCGGCTGACAAGATTCACGGGTGGGGGGGGGGATTACTAGTGGAGAAGATGGAGCTTTGTCTACAGATGAAGCAGGATATGTAAAGCGGAGAGAGAGACAGTGGGACGGAGAGGCAAATGTAAACACTATGAAAAAAGATTATGTAAAGGTTTACTAGTGACAACTTCCAGTTGGCCATCACGGCGTAAGGAGTTGAATAGCTATGTCGAATGGTGATAGTGGGTGTTAACAGGTGTGGCAGGGATGCTCAGCTGGTCACTTGACAACCGGCCAAGGTACCCTGCCGTAATGTGCAGGTGTGTGGCCCAAAGAAAAACAATAGTCAAAGGCATACACAGTGTCTCCCACGCCCACTGTTGTGGAAAACTCTGAGCCAATTGATGTGGTGTATCTAGATTTTCAGAAAGCTTTCAATAAAAGTTCCTCTTGAGAAAATTAAAGAGTCATGGGATAGGTGGCAAAGTTCAATTGTGGATTAGGAATTGGATATCGAATAGAAAATAAGAACATAACATAAGATTTGCCGCTGATGGGTCTGACAAGTGGTCCATTTTGCCCAGCAGTCTACTCACGTGGTGGCCCTTAGGTTAAAGACCAGTGCCCCATTTGAGTCTAGCCTTATCTGCGTATGTTCTGGTCCAGCAGGAACTTATCTAACCTTTTCTTGAATCCCTGTAGGGTGCTTTCCCCTATAATAGCCTCTGGAAGAGCGTTCCAGATTTCTACCACTCTCTGGGTGAAGAAGAATGTCCTTACGTTTGTAAGGAATCTATCCCCTTTTAACTTTAGAAAACAGAGGTTAGGGTTAAATGGTCATTTTTCTCAATGGAGGAGAGTAAACAGTGGAGTGCCACAGGGGTTTGTACTGGGACCGGTGCTATTTAACTTATTTATAAATGATCTGGAAATTGGAACGACGAGTGAGGTGATTAAATATGCAGATGACCCGAAACTGTTCAAGTTGTTAAAACGCATGCGGATTGTAAAAATAAAATTGCAGGTGGACCTTAGGAAATTGGAAGACTGGGTGTCCCAAGTGACAGATGGAATTTAATGTGGGCAAATGCAAAGTGATGCACATTGACCAGGTACTAGGGACCTGGATTGGCCACCGTGAGAATGGGCTACTGGGCTTGATGGCCCATTGGTCTGACCCAGTGAGGCTATTCTTATGTTCTTATTACTAGCAGGCTCACAGTTCTTTCAAAAACATCAAACCTGTCAGGATAATAATGTTTCAATTAAGTCAGAGGGCCAAAGCAAACTATCTCCACAAAAATGGATTTTACTTTTCTAGTCCACAAAGTCCTGGTTAGAACGTTTTGAATAGTCCCAGCCCCCACACTAGGTCTCAGTTTGCCTAAGGAAAAAAATCCCCACAAACTTTTCTTTTTCTGGCTAGCAGCAACTCTATAGCTCAAACAGTTAAATTCTCAGCCTTCAGTGCCACGCCCAGGTGGCTCAGGAAAAAAAGCCGTGCAGCACAGAATAATGTCCAAAAGAGAAAAACAGAAAAATAGTCTAACCTGCCATTGGGCTGTTAGCACAAGTCCACACTTTCCTTAGCATTGAGGTCTTGGCAAGAGAAATTCTCCGGGTCAATTTCAGGATCTTGCCGGTTGCTTACCTTGTGGCTCTCTTTTCTCAGGCTTTAATTCCTCAAACATTTCCCAGTCACTCACACAGTGTTGGGTCCTTCTCCCAGCTGAGCTACCGGTCGATCGCGATCGACGTGTTGGGCACCCCTGTTGTAAAGGAAAGAACGAGCAATAGAAAAAAACAAAAGGGAAGGGGAAAACAGATATCAGCCAGAAAGGTAACCTTTTCCTATAGCTGCCGTGCTATTTCTTTGGGATGATACTGCTGTTTGCCAGGGGCCAGGATCCGGGATGTCACTGCTTGCATTGACAGACTCATCAAGCCCCGAGACCACTTCCCCATGGTTCTAATCCACGTCGGAACCAACGACACCGCAAGGAGCAGCCCGGACAGCATACCTGAAGACTTCAGGGCCCTGGGGGAGAAGCTGAGGAGGATGGATGCGCAGGTAGTCTTCTCCTCGATTCTCCCAGTGAGGGGCAAGGGCAGAGCCAGAGAGGATCGAATACAAAGGGCGAACGACTGGCTGCGAGGATGGTGCAAGGAGATGAACTTCGGGTTTCTGCACCATGGAGAAGCATTGCAAGGACTACAGGGACACGACGGGCTACACCTAACCAGAAGAGGGAAGAATGTCCTTGGACACCGCCTAGCCCGCCTACTCCACAGGGCTTTAAACTAGGTAAGTCGGGGGAGGGTACAGGCACAAACAACATACCAGGCGAACTAAAATGCCAATACATTTATGAGGCTGAGGAAAGTAGACACAGAAATTCTGGGTCAGGGGTGAGTGCACACACTTTTGAGTCGGGAGTAGGGTCACATCATATTTATGGGTCACATTGTAATTCCGGGTCTAGGGGGAGTACACACTGTAGTTCTGGGTATATGGGGAGTACACATTGTGGTTCTGAGCCTCAGGAAAGCACAAATAACACAAACAATGCTAAAGGTGTTCAAATAGCTCAAACAGGAATATCCCCACTGAGACATAACAAAAATATAACATGGAGGGCTATGTACGTCAACGCACACAGTTTAGGAAACAAGATCCTGGAATTGGAAACAGAAATAAGGAATGCCGACCTGGATGTGGTGGCGATATCCGAAACCTGGCTCACAGACTCCCACGGGTGGGACATGGTCATACCGGGTTACAACTTGCTTCGCCGGGACAGAGAGGGTAGGAAGGGAGGGGGTGTAGCATTATATACTAAAGATGACATTAAGGTCACGAAAATCTCAGATGTCCAGTATACTGGGGAATCCCTTTGGGTTAATTTGGCCAGAGGGAAGGACAAATGCTTGTATCTTGGCGTAATTTACAGACCCCCAAGACAACAGGATGACCTGGATATAGAAATAATCGAAGATATAGAAAATATCACCTTGCGTGGGGACACAGTATTGCTAGGTGACTTCAACATGCCTGATGTGGATTGGGTTATACTTACCTCTGCTTCCGGCAGCAGCAGGAGGCTATTAAACTCTATGAAAGGAGCAAGCCTCAAGCAACTGGTGTTGGAACCGACAAGGGATCAGGCAATACTGGACCTGATACTTACCAATGGAGAAAGTGTCACAGAGGTCTCGGTGGGCGACACATTGGCCTCCAGTGACCACAACATGGTATGGTTCAATATCAGGAAATGTTTCACTAAATCTACTACACTAACCAAAGTCCTCAAATTCAAGGACACAAATTTCAAAGAAATGGGAGACTTCGTTCACCAGGCGCTACAAAGCCAAGAAGAAACCGATAACGTGGAAGACATGTGGTCGACTTTGAAAGCAACCATACAAGAAGCAACAAACCGCTATGTAAAATCAGTAAGTAAACGGCGAAGGAACAATAAGCCACAGTGGTTTACTGCGGAGATCTCAGACCTGATCAAGGAGAAGAAAAAAGCATTCATCTCTTACAAACAATCAGGGAAGCAGGACTCTAGAGCAGACTACCTGGCCAAATCAAAAGCCGTCAAAACAGCAGTCAGGGAGGCTAAATTCCTCATGGAGGAGTCTCTAGCAAAGAACATCCAGAAGGGAGATAAATCCTTCTTCAGGTATATCAGTGATAGAAGAAAAAAACTCAGGCGGGATTGTACGTCTTAGGAAACCAGACGGAGACTATGTGGAAAAGGATTCGGAAAAAGCCCAACTATTAAATGAATACTTCTGCTCAGTCTTCACCCAATCCAACCTGATCAGCTTCTTTGACTGGGTAACGGGGAAGCTGGATATTGGGGAGTCCCTGGACATCGTGTACCTGGACTTTAGCAAAGCATTCGATAGCGTACCACACCGCAGGTTTCTGAGCAAGATGAGTTCTATAGGATTAGGTAACACATTGACGAAATGGGTTGGGAGCTGGCTTGGAGGTAGGCTCCAAAGGGTGGTGGTGAACGGCACCCCCTCCGAAATGACGGAGGTGATTAGTGGAGTACCACAGGGCTCAGTCTTGGGCCCAATCCTATTCAACATCTTTATAAGAGACTTGGCAGAAGGGCTTCGAGGTAAAATAACATTATTCGCCGATGACGCCAAACTGAGTAATGTAGTGGGCAAATGCACAACAGACGAAGATTCAGTGCCCGACAACATGATGCACGACCTACTCCTACTGGAGCGATGGTCTAGGACATGGCAACTCAACTTCAATGCCAAAAAATGCAAAGTTATGCACCTGGGCAGCCAGAATCCATGCAAGTCTTATACCCTTAATGGCGAGATCCTAGCAAAAACGGTAGCAGAACGAGACTTGGGGGTAATCGTCAGTGAGGACATGAAGTCTGCCAATCAAGTGGAGCAGGCTTCGTCCAAGGCAAGACAAATCATGGGCTGCATACGAAGGGGTTTCGTCAGTCGTAAGGCGGAAGTCATTATGCCATTATCCATGGTGAGGCCCCACCTGGAATACTGTGTGCAATTCTGGAGGCCGCATTATCGCAAGGATGTGCTGAGACTGGAGTCGGTGCAAAGAATGGCCATCCGGATGGTCTCGGGACTCAAGGATCTACCATATGTAAAACGGCTTGACAAATTACAGCTATACTTGCTCGAGGAGCGCAGAGAGAGGGGGACATGATCGAGACGTTCAAGTATCTTACGGGCCGCATCGAGGCGGAGGAAGATATCTTCTTTTTCAAGGGTCCCACGACAACAAGAGGGCATCCGTTGAAAATCAGGGGCGGGAAACTACGAGGTGACACCAGGAAATTCTTTTTCACTGAAAGAGTGGTTGATCGCTGGAATAGTCTTCCACTACAGGTGATTGAGGCCAGCAGCGTGCCTGATTTTAAGGCCAAATGGGATCGGCACATGGGATCTCTTCACAGGGCAAAGGTAGGGGAGGGACATTAAGGTGGGCAGACTAGATGGGCCGTGGGCCCTTATCTGCCGTCTATTTCTATGTTTCTATGTTTCTATACAGCATTAGGACTTAAGAGTTGCCATACCGGGACAGACCAAAGGTCCATCAAGCTGCTTATCCTGTTTCCAAAAGTGGCCACCCCAGGGTCACAAGTACCTGGCAAGATCCCCAAAAGCCCACTTAGTCCATCACCACTGTCTTTCATAAGACGTAACAAGGGAATAACTTTTATTTTTGTGGGAATAAAAGGAATATGGTGTTACTCTCTATTCCTCGTTCAATCAGAGCTGCTGAAGAGAAGCAATTTTAAAGATATTTTCCAGACCGTGGCATCAAAGACTGGCGCAACCCCTCCTGCTGCCCCTTATCCTTCTAATAAAAGAGCATATTAATTCTGGTGACTGCAGGGCTTAAGAGCATAAGAATAGCCTTACTGGGTCAGACCAATGGGCCATCAAGCCCAGTAGCCCATTCTCATGGTGGCCAAGCCAGGTCACTAATACCTGGCCAAAACCCAAGGAGTAGCAACATTCCATTCAGAACCCTAAAGAATAGCAAGGTTCTGGAATCCCAAAGAGTAACAAAAGATTCCGGAACCCCAGAGTAGCAACATTCGTGCTACCGATCCAGGGCAAGCAGTGGCTTCCCCCATGTCTCTCTCGATAACAGACTATGGACTTTTCCTCCAGGAACTTGTCCAAACCTTTCGTAAAACCAGCTACGCTATCCGCTCATACCACAACCTCTGGCTGGAGGAGAAGGGCAAAATTCAGCTATTGCCTACTCTTGATCCAGTCCAGCTGGCACAGAAACCTATATTAAGAATTTAAACAATTTTCCAGCTTTCAGGGCTGTACTTTTTAACTTCAGCCCCCTGGCTGTACTTGTTCTTTAGTTTTCTCTCTGTCCACCAAGCGTAGCAGTCTCTGGCAGCATCCCTGAGCCAATATGGTGCCGGCAACCGTTGCCTGCCAAGCTTGGCTAAGTCTTCAGCTGACATAGCTTGAGGCTTCTCATCAGCTAGAATATTAATATTTTATATTTACATTAGAGGCTCTGGCAGAGAACCATTTACAAAGTATGTTTTCTTTCCAATTAATGTTTCCAAACTAATAAAGTGTTTTTTTGATTTGTAAATGGGTCTCTCAAAAAGCCTTTAATTCAGTAGCATAATTAAATGAAATAACTACTGTACTTCTGAAGTTTGGGGGGGAGGGGAGGGCGGGGACGGGCAGGGATGGATTCGATTCCAGCAGGGACAGGTTTGATTTCTGTCCCCACGCAACTCTCTAGTAGTATCGCTCACACTAGATCTGGCTCTGTTGACGATGGGTGCCAAAAAAAGTCTACAAATTTGGGTTCGTAGTCATTCGCGCGCGGGACTTCGGCGCGCCGACATTGCAGTGCAGACAATTCGGCGCAAGACCCCAGCGCGCCACCTAAAAATTTACTTTTAAAGAGCTCAACATGGGGTGTGAGTGGGACCCCCCCACACAGTTTAATTCATACTCTTCGTGCTGCCGTTGGGGGAGGGGGGGGTTGGGGGGTTGGAACCCTCCATTATAGAGTAAACTTTTTTTTTTTTTTTTAGGAAAAAGTTAAGTTTTCTCTATAATGTGGGGGGTTGCACCCCCCACCCCAACAGCAGCATGAAGAGTATGAAGTAAACTGGGGGGGTTCCCCACTCACACCCCACGTCGGAGCTCTTTAAAAGTAACTTTTTAGGCGGCGCGCTGGGGGTCTTGCGCCGAATTGTCTGCGCTACAATGTCGGCGCGCCGAAGTCTCGTGCGCTTTTGTCCCGTCGCCACAAATTTGGACCATGGTTCCAAAATAGGTCCCCTAAGGCAGGGATGTCAAAGTCCCTCCTCGAGGGCCGCAATCCAGTCGGGTTTTCTGGATTTCCCCATGAATATGCATGAGATCTATTAGAATACAATGAAAGCAGTGCATGCAAATAGATCTCATGCATATTCATGGGGGGACATCCTGAAAACTCGACTGGATTGCGGCCCTCGAGGAGGGACTTTTGACACCCCTGCCCTAAGGGATAAAGCGGGCCATCCTGGAGGATTAACAGCTGACTTGTGCGCTTTTGCAGCTGTAAAAATAAAAACCCCAACAACTTCTCTCTTTGTAATGTGGGGGAGAGGGAGTGCAGTGATTAGAGCCAGAGCCTCAGCACCCTGAGGTTGTGGGTTCAAATCCCACACTGCTCCTTGTGACCTGGGCAAGTCCTATTGCCCCAGAAACATTAGATAGAGTGTGAGCCCACCGGGACAGTTAGGGAAAAATGCTAAAGTGCCTCAATGTATACCATTTAGGCTATAAGTGGTATATAAATGCTAAAAATAAAAAATAATTGCATGTAAGTTCCACAATTTCCAAAATATGGGCTACACAGGTTCTCCGGTAAGATCTGATACCAGTCAGTCTTTTGCAGACATTCTTTGGGTTCATAGACAGTAACGCGGAAGACAAAGGCGCGCGCCGACAACTGAGCGCAAGATGGAGGCGCGCGCTGAAGAAAAAGACTGTTTTTAGGGGCTGCGACGGGGGGTTTTGTTGGGGAGCCCCCCCCCACTTTACTTAATACATATCGCGGCGGCGTTGGGGGGGGTTTGGGGGGTTGTAACCCCCCACATTTTTGTGAAAACGTAACTTTTTCCCTAAAAACGGGGAAAATGTTAAGTTTTCAGTAAAATGTGGGGGTTACAAACCCCCCACAACGCAGCGCGATCTGTATTAAGTAAAGTGGGGGGGTTCACCCCCACACCCCCCGTCGTAGCCCCTAAAAACAGTCTTTTTCTTCGGCGCGCGCCTCCGCGTTGCGCTCAGTTGTCTGCTCGCGCCTTTGTCCCGGTGCGCTTTTGACCTGACACCTATTCTTTGAGCTCAGAACTGCACTGTGTGTTATTTTGGACCCCCATAGCCCCACCCTTATCGGCTGATTTAATGACTAAGCGTGGATCAGATTGTAAAAATGTTAAAAGCTGAAAACTGAGAATGAGTCAAATACCTATAACTCTTATTACCCTTAGCAATCATTTTGTCAATGTCCCTAGGCAAGAAGAGTGTGGAAAAATGTTGGAGCAAATGTATTGAGTCATGCATTTGGGCTGCAAAAACCCGAGGGATCGGTACAATTTAGGGGGTGAAGAACTTGTATGCACGACGGAAGAGCGGGACTTGGGTGGGATTGTATGTGATGATCTTAAGGTGGCCAAAAAGGTTGAAAAGCTGATGGCAAAAGCGAGAAGGATGGTAGAGTACATAGGGAGAGGAATGGCCAGTAGGAAAAAGGAGGTACTGATGCCTCTATATAAGACTCTGGTGAGACCTTAGAATATTGTGTACAATTCTGGAGGCCAGATCTTCAAAAAGATATAAAAAAGGATGGAGTCAGTCCAGAGGAAGGGGCTACCAAAATGGTATGTGGTCTTCATCATAAGGCGTATGGGGACAGACTTAAAGATTTCAATCTGTATACTTTGGAGGAAAGGCGGGAGAGGGGAGATATGATAGAGATGTTTAAATACCTACATAATGTAAATGCGCATGAGTCGAATCTCTTTCAATTGAAAGGAAACTCTGCAATGAGAGGGCACAGGATGAAGTTAAGAGGTGATAGGCTCAGGAGCAATCTAAGGAAATACTTTTTTACCGAAAGGGTGGTGGATGCATGGAACAGTCTCCCAGAAGAGGTGGTGGAGACAGAGACTGTCTGAATTCAAAAGGGCCTGGGATAGGCACATGGGATATCTTGGAAGGAGAAAGAGATAATGGTTACTGCGGATGGGCAGACTGGATGGGCCATTTGGCCTTTATCTGCCATCATGTTTGTAAAAGGAGAGTATGTTGAAAATAAATGTTGTCGCCCCCCCCCAAGCCCCCCCCAAAAAAAAAACCAAACATTTCAGGGAGGGTGTGCCTGTAACTTACAGAATTCTGTATTTTATGGTAGAGAGAAGCTTTTGAATTCTGTTGTACAGATAAGAATCTGCAGTTGCAAAGTGTGTTGCACCGACCCATCTTCTGACTCCTGTTTCAGTAACAACTTCCTAAAATGTTGCCCTGCATTCAAAGCTTAAATTCTTCTTGCAACAGCAGTGCTCCAGATGAACAGGCTATGCAGGCAGACGTCATGCTGGGTTTTGGGAAGGATGCCTGTTCGGAAGTTGTCATTCTTGGCTTTAGAAGAGTGTCTGTTTTCTTGTGCATTCCCATCGCCCGTGGGTGTAGCTGGCGGTGCGTCAGCCGGCACTTTCTTTTCCCACCCATTCTCAGTAAAACATCTGAAAAGCGACGACTGCCAGCTTTCACATATGTTTCTAGTTTGTGGATTCAGGGTATTCGCTCACTCCCCTCCCTCTCATGCTGTAATGATGGGGCTTGGGAATGAGATGGATCACTTTCTAGAAATGAACCTTCAAACAGTTTCTTGCATCAAATATTGCCAGCCGTGTTTTAGGCCGTTTAAGGACAGGTACAGGAGTCTCTTATAGAAACGGTCAACATTTTTATTATTATCAACATATTATTAAGGCATTAACGTAGAACTAAATGTTTTCCAGAGAAAGGAAAATGGTAAAACCAGAGGGCCTAATTTGAGGTTGAGAGGTGGTAGACTCAAGAGTAATATTAAGAAATTCTTCTTAATGGAGAGGGTGGTTGATGCGTGAAATACGCTCCCGAGGGAGGTGGTGGAGAGGAAAACGGTGCCAAGAGTTCAAACAAGCGTGGGATGAACACAGAGGATCTCTAATCAGAAAATAATGGGTATACATTGAAGGAACTAAGGCCAGTACTGGGCAGGCTGGCACGGCCTGTGTCCCGTATATGGACATTCAGTTGAGGACGGGCTGGGGAGGACTTTGATGGTTAGGATGGTTTAGATGGGCTGGAGTGAGCTTTGACGGAGACTCTAGTACAGGGGTGCCCAATAGGTTAATCGCGATCGACCGGTAGATCGCCAAGGCAAAATGAGTCGATCGCGGAGCCCACCCCGGCCTCCGTGATAGACTAAGTTTGTCTTGGCGATCTACCGGGCCGATCAGCCTTCCTCTCCCAAAAGTCAATTCTGCCGTCGAAGAGGAAGTTCTGGCCAGCCAATCACTGCCTGGCTGGGCCGGAACTTCCTCTCCGACGGCAGAATTGACGTTGGGGAGAGGAATGCTGGTCAGCCTGACGCAGGGAAGCAGGGAGAGCTTTGGGTGGCGGCGGCAGATTTGGGGCCTGTTATTGGATGGTGGCGGCGGCGGCTTGGGGGCCTGTTCCCCGAAGGCAGTGGCTTGGGGGAGGGCAGAGAGAAAGACAGAAAGAGGGCAGGCAGAGGGACAGAAGGAAAGAAGAGAAACAGAAAAAAATGAAAGGGGGCATGAAGAGAGAAAAAAAGAAAGGGAGGCAGGGAGAGATGAAGAAAAAGTTGGGGGAGGGAATGAGGTCTGGAGGAGAGGAAGCATACAGGCTGAAAGAAGGGAAGAAAGATTGGATGCATAGTCAGAAGAAGAAAGTGCAACCAGAGACTCATGAAATCACCAGAAAACAAAGGTAGGAAAAATGATTTTATTTTAAATTTAGTGATCAAAATGTGTCTGAATTTATATCTGCTGTCTATATTTTATACTATGGTCCCCTTTTACTAAACCGCAATAGCGTTTTTTAGCGCAGGGAACCTTTGAGCGTCGAGAGCAGCGCTGGGCATTCAGCGTAGCTCCCTGCGCTAAAAACTGCTATCGTGGTTTAGTAAAAAGGGAGGGGGGTATTTGTCTTTTTTTGTATGGTTGTTACTGAGGTGACAGTGCATAGAGTCATCTGCCTTGACCTCTTTGAAAAACCCTTGGAATAGGAATAGGAATGATAATTAACATTTTCTCTGCGTACAGTGTGCTTTGTGGGGTTTTTTTAAATTTTATTTTTGGTAGATCATTTTGACTTGGTCATTTTAAAAGTAGCTCTCAAGCCCAAAAAGTGGGGGCACTCCTGCTCTAGTAGATAGAAGCTAAGCACACTACTGGGCAGGGCTCTGGGTTTCTGGCCCAGAAATATCTAAGAAAAAGGACCATTTAAACTAAATAATTCATTTATGGAGCATGCAGACTGGATGACCATTCAGGTCCTTATCTGCCATCATTTACTTTGCATAGATTCACTATGTTTAATATTGGAACCGCTCTATACATACACTGTGCCTACCTTACTTATAGTAATTCCAGCCTATTGGCAAATTGTGTGGGGTTTTGTTTTGTTTTTCAAGTTATGAAATAGAGAATGACACGGGGAAAAAATTCTGTCCCCGTCACTACCCCGTCCCTGGACCGCCATCCTCTGCTCCGCCCCGTCCCCGCTGTTCCTTTCACCGCCCCCGTCGCCGTCTCTGCCGTCCTCTTCACCGCCCCGCTGTCTCTTTCACGGCCCCGGCCCCGTCTTCAGCGTCTTCTCCTCTCCATCCCCCCCACCCCCAGCACCCTTCACGCGGTACAGCAGCTCCCTCTCGCCGGCCAGCCGTGCATTTCCCTCCTTTTCCCTTACCTTTTCTTCTTAAAATGGCGATTTCTATAAGGCTACGAGCTGTATTACAGCCGGAGCCTTGAAGTTGCGTCGGGTTGCCTGCTAGAAGTCTCCTCCAATGCAACTGGAAACAGGAAGTTGCGTCAGAGGAGACTTTTACCAGCAGGCAACGCAACGTGACTTCAAGGCTCCGGCTGTAATACAGCTCGTAGCCTAATAGAAATCGCCATTTTAAGAAGAAAAGGTAAGGGAAAAGGAGGGAGGGAGATACATGGACGGACGGCGGGTGAGAGTGGGTTGCCGGTTGGAACGCCCGGTCACTGCGCGTTCAAGATTGTTCACCGCCTCATGCTACCATTCACCGCTCCACGGGGCGGTGAATGGCCTTGTCCCCGAACTTGCGGTGACCATTTTTTTTGGTCACCATTTTGGCGGGTTACCCGCGGCTAAACGCGGGTAACCGCCACCGTGTCATTCTCTATTATGAAACTTTGTTATGTCAGAATGAAGATTTTCCAAAGATGGTGCACAAAGTCCTCTTTCCTTAAGATGCAAACAATCTTCAATTTCTATCGCGTCGATTCAGTACATAGCGTGGCACAAATTTCGGTAATGGGCACGATAAATAACTTAAGAGATGTTAACCCTAATTTTTATATACTACTATTTAAAAAAAATTTTTTTTTTTTATACCTGTTGTCAAAACAGAAATTCCTTTCTGTATCACGTAGGCTTTAGTCAGTTGAAGCCACATAAGGCTCCTTTTACTAAGGTGCGCTGGCGTTTTTAGCGCACACAGGAAATTACCATGCACTACACCGCACGCTACACTTCTAGAACCAATGCCAGCTCAATTCTGGCGTTAAGGTCTAGCGTGCGTTAAAGCCCTAACACGGCTTAGAAAAAAGGAGCCCATAGTGTAGGAACTTTGGCGCTGATCTTGGGGTCAAGTCTTGAGAACAAAGTGGGGGGGGGGGGGAGAGAGAATATATCTCTTCAAGCAGCTAGGGCGCTTCAGCTTGGAGAAGAGGTGGCTCAGGGGTGATATGATAAAGGTCTATCAAAGACTGAGTGGAGTAAATCACTTGTTCACTGTTTCCATTATTTTTCCAATATCGGATGAAACTGAAAGACTATGGCTTTTTAAAAAAGGTTTATTTTTATGCCTGCCGTATATACTTGAATATAAACCGAGATTTTTGGGCTCAAAAATTGGCCCAAAAATTGGGGGGGTCCCGGTTTCTATTCAGGTCACCACCTCTACCCCCCCCCCTTCCAAAATTATTGCAGGCCGCCGCAAGGCTCTGCATTCTGCCGCCCTCCCTATCCTAGCCTCAGGCTCATACCCTACTGATGATCGTCGGTGGAGGTGCAGCGGGCAGGAGCGATCTTTCCAAGTTATTTATCGTGCCCATTGCAGAAATTTGTGCCACGCTATGCACTGAATCGACAGAAATTGAAGATTGTTTGCATCTTAAGGAAAGAGGACTTTGTGCACCATCTTTGGAAAATCTTCATTCTGACATAACAAAGTTTCATAATAGAGAATGACACGGTGGCGGTTACCCGCGGCTAGCCGCGTTTAGCCGCGGGTAACCCGCCAAAATGGTGACCCAAAAAAAATGGTCACCGCAAGTTCGGGGACAAGGCCATTCACCGCCCCGTGGAGCGGTGAATGGTAGCATGAGGCGGTGAACAATCTTGAACGCGCAGTGACCGGGCGTTCCAACCGGCAGCCCACTCTCACCCGCCGTCCGTCCATGTATCTCCCTCCCTCCTTTTCCCTTACGATTTTTGCGCCGCTGCTCAGTGCTGAGCGGCTTCCGTAATGGCTCCTGCAAAGCCCTCACATAAACTTTTGCTATCTAGAAAATTCTTAACTCAAAACAGGCTCGTAACATGTGAGTATGTCTATGTTTGTCATGCTATCACTGTAGAGTGTAGACACTCTCTGGTTATTAATTTTATTGTTGAACCAACAATAAAATTAATAACCAGAGTTTGGCTCCCGTGACACCATTATCCCACTATCTTCACGTTTTGCCGTTCTCCACAGAACGTTTTTGTTCGTCTCCTGTTTCTTTTCTTTGTTTGGAAAACAAGAGTACAGTGGGCCTTCCAGGATAGGTTGACATCAAGATGGTATTTTATTAAGAGATCTGACACGATCCATGTTTCGGCATCATGCCTGCTGCGTAAGAGGTCTGAAGTATGGCAAACTATCCTTTAGATAGTAAATATACCACAAATGAAATCTTGAGTGTGAAGACCAATTCTACATTTTTAATTAATATTTTTATTTATCGGGGCTTTATTAACCGCCTTTTCATGAAGAGATTCATCCAGAGCAGATTACAATATACTTCTCCCTCTGTATTCGCGGTTTCGATTATTCACGGTTTTTAGCTTACTGGCTCCTCCCCCTCCCCCAAATTACATCAGCTTGCATAGAGAAATTGCTGTTTCCAAGCATTTACAGAGAAAAATCGCTGATTCCTAGCACTTTCTTCACCGTGTTTTGCCTCTCCTTCAGGAACAGGCCTTGTTTCCCGCCATGTGATTTGTGGTTTCACCACATTCACGATGGTTTTTTAATAGAAAACAGCGAATAACATATGAGAAAGTTATTTGCGGTTTTTCTGTATTTGCGGTTCTGTTAATCCCCTCTCACAGTCCCCGGTGGGCTCACAGTCTTAAGTGGAGCAATGGAGGGTTAAGTGACCTGTCCAGAGTCGCGAGAAGTGGCTCTGAGCTGGAACACGCAACCTCAGGGTGCCGAGACAGCAGCTCTAAACCACTAGGCCACGCCTCCTAAAGGGAACAGGATTGGGACTTGAATACCACCTTTCTGTAGTTACACAATCACACTCAAAGCAATTTACTTTGTACCTGAGCAATGGAGGATTAAGTGACTTTGCCCAGGGTCACAAAGAGCAGCCCGCTCCAATGGATGACGCTCAAAAACCACCAAACACTTCTCAGGGTTTTTGTGTTTGGGTTGTTGGGTTGTTGTCTTTTTTTTTCTCTGTTTGTCATGCAACAGGTTTCCACAGAAATCTGAGAAGGAAAGTAGTGCGTAATTAAAAGAGCTTTTTCCCTTAAAAGCAGCGATTCCTACCTCTCTCTTTGCTGAATCAGAAAGAATCCGTCTCTTATTGTCAAGAAACAAAACAGCCTTGTATCCATAATAAAGCCTCACGGATCATTCTCCAGTGTAAAGTAAACAGTTATGGCAGTACGTGTCTTGGCAGGTTCCATAGGTGACAACAGTAATTCAGTTATTTTCACGATATCTGGGGAAAATGCCCCGTCTGTTTGCACATTCTCTTTTTAATGAAAGGGGAAGGCAGGTAAAGGCTTTTGAAACAGGAGCAGATTGTGTCGGAATTGTTAAAACCTCTGTAAAATACCGTATCTTTCGTTCCATAAGACGCACTTTTTTCACCCAAAAAAGTGGGTGGAAATGTAGGTGCGCCTTATGGAGCGAATATAACAATTTTTTTTTAACACACACACACCCCTGTACCTTTTTTTAATTCTTGCGGTCCAGCGCTGTATCAGCAGGAGCTTTCCGCGCTCCTGCCCCTCCCTCGCCGGACGGCTACCTCCTCATCTCTTGTAGCAGAGCGGCACACAAGGCAGGCATGAGCTTTTTGCGCTCCTTCCTGGTCCCACGACGCTCCCTGAATGGCTGCCGTCAGTTCTAACGAGTCCCGTGAGTTCTTGTAAGTCCTGTCCTGGCCTTCCACAAGACCACCAGAGGGGGGACAGGGTACACCATTTGGTTCAGAATTTTTTTTCTTGGTTTTTCCTCCTCTACTCGTAGGTGCGTCTTATGGTCAGGTGCATCTTATAGAGCAAAAAATACAGTTACTGCATGCCATATCCACCAGAGCCGCTGTCGTTCAAGTTTAAAAAAAAATATAGATTGAGTCTTTTTATGCGAGATACCAGTGTCTCTAATCTATATATATAAAATCGGAGGTATGTATGTGTGTATGTATGTATGTGTGTGTGTATGTGCCGCGATCACGCAAAAACGGCTTGACCGATTTGAACGAAACTTGGTATGCTGATCACTCACTACCTGGGATGATATGTTCTGGGGGTCTCGCGGCCCACCTGCACACGTGGGCGGAGCTACAAACAGAAAATCTTATTTCACCCATTCATGTCAATGGAAAAAATGTAAAAAGCTGCCATTCTCACAGTAATTCAAAAACGGCTTGACCGATTTGAACGAAACTTGGTATGCAGATCCCTCACTACCTGGGGTGATATGTTCTGGGGGTCTCGCGGCCCACCTGCACACGTGGGCGGAGCTACAAACAGAAAATCAGATTTCACCCATTCATGTCAATGGAAAAAATGTAAAAAGCTGCCAACGCAAAAACGGCTTGCCCGATTTGAACGAAACTTGGTATGCAGATCCCTCACTACCTGGGGTGATATGTTCTGGGGGTCTCGCGGCCCACCTCCACACGTGGGCGGAGCTACAAACAGAAAATCAGATTTCACCCATTCATGTCAATGGAAAAAATGTAAAAAGCTGCCAACGCAAAAACGGCTTGCCCGATTTGAACGAAACTTGGTATGCTGATCCCTCACTACCTAGGGTGATATGTTCTGGGGGTCTCGCGGCCCACCTGCACACGTGGGCGGAGCTACAAACTGAAAATCAGATTTCATCCATTCATGTCAATGGAAAAAATGTAAAAAGCTGCCAACGCAAAAACGGCTTGCCCGATTTGAACGAAACTTGGTATGGCTGATCCCTCACTACCTGGGGTGATATGTTCTGGGGGTCTCGCGGCCCACCTGCACACGTGGGCGGAGCTACAAACAGAAATTCAGATTTCACCCATTCATGTCAATGGAAAAAATGTAAAAAGCTGCCAACGCAAAGACGGCTTGCCCGATTTGAACGAAACTTGCAACACATCTTCCTTTTCAGTTTAAGAGATTGCAAATTCCAGTGAGACTTGCATTCTCTATCACAATCAACAAATCACAGGGACAGACTATTACATACTGTAGAGTGGATTTAAGATCCCCCTGTTTTTCCCATGGACAACTCTATGTTGCTTGCTCAAGGGTGGGTTCACCCAAGAATTTATATGTTCTTGCTCCTGGAGGTGAAACTAAAAATGTTGTTTATAATCAAGTTTTGTGTTAGTTGTATTGTATTCATTTTGTCAAATATTTCACATTATAATTTGAATATTGTACTTTTTATAAAGCTGTAAAAAAATAATTTCATTCACCACTATAAAGTATCTTTATTTGAATCTATTTACAGTGTTATTGCTATAATTAAATACCCGTGCAACGCCAGGGCATCAGCTAGTCTTCTATGAATCACAAGATGATCCCTAAGTATAGATGATAGAAAAAACAGAGAAATGTACAGTACTTCTAACTTGTTAAGATGAGACACTGTTCCTGATGGTTCACCCGGTCCTATAGCTTTAATTAGGTCTCATATCTTGATCAAATCTCTTGTTCACTGTTGTCTCCAATGATATTACGCATAGGTAAAATAGTCTCATGAAATCCCCTAGTGAGAGAATGCTAAACTCAGAAAGGCAGGCGTCTGCTTTCCTAATGGATTCCTCTTCACTCTGTGGGGTCATCTACACTGACCACTGCATACCACAAACACCGGCAGCGCACTCCTGGAGACCAGCATTCATTGTGATGTTCTGCTGATATATACCAGGCCTATCCTCCTAATATTCCACAGTAAAGGCTATAGAAGTAGTGTATTCTCCATGTCTTGGAAAAATAGTATCTCGATCGGGAAAATCTCGGGAACTGCTGGGGAAAGGCATTTCTGAGGTCATAGAGAGGTCTCTGTTTACCTGTGCAGTCTTGCTTTCCTCTGCATGCTCCTCCAGGTTGACAAAAAGAAGCCATGGATCTTAGGCCAGTCAGGTCGAGGGCCGAAACCCAAAATATATCAAAGCAAAGCCAAACCCCCCAAAACAGCGAAGCTTGTTGCAACCACCACTTCATGCCTGACACCATCTTGACCTGTGCCCCCAGGAAAAGGCGAGCAAATATTGTTGTATTTGCTTCCTAAAACTTTGGCCGGTGCTTCGTTTTCAGGAAGTTTATAGCCCTGTCGAGGAAGAAGAGAAAAATGGTCTTTAAGGTAGAACTGGAAGAGAGATTATTTGTTTCAGTAGAGCAGGCAGCGCAGAAATTTGATTTGAAAGAATCAAGAATCCGCTGACAAAGAATGTTAAAGGAAATTGGCAAGGAGTTTAAAAAAGGAGGGAGATTGTTTTCTGAAGATGGAACAAATTTACTGTAGCTTGTCACAAAAAGATGGACATGTGTTAGATGGTGTTGGAGGGGGAGGGAAGAGAGAAGGGAATGATGATCTCTCTCATTGGACACTCAAGAAACGAGCTTTTCTTTAATGTAAAGGAAGCTCTGGCCAAGTATGGGACTGAAAAAGATTCTTTCAAAAAAAATGATACCTATATGGAACAACCTTTCAATGAGAGTGTTGGAGGCCTACCGTATTTTCACTCATATACCGCGCACCCGTGTAAAACTCGCACACGGGTATAGCGCGCGGGAAACTGTAATTTATGTAAAGAAATCTTTATATACCATGCACACCCGTATACCGCGCATGCCGCCCCGACTCTTCCATCACCCGCCCCAACTCTCCTCTCCCCCTTGAAGTCCTGTCCCCACCCTGAAAGCCTGATGCCCCCCCCCCCGACGTCCGATTCACCCCCCTCCCCCCCGCAGGACCGTTCGCACCCCCACCCGGAAGGACCGCTCGCACCCCCACAGCCTCCCGAACCCCCCCCCTATCATGGAGAAGCTCCTACCGTTGTCCTGCTGCTTCCTCTGCCGGCGGTCCCGGCCCTTCTGTGAGCCCTGCGTCTGCACTGCTTCCTCTTCCGGTGGTCCCGCCCTTTCTCTGATGTCAGACGTCAGAGAAAGGGCGGGACCGCCGGAGAGGAAGCAGTGCAGATGCAGGGCTCACAGAAGGGCCGGGACCGCTAGAAGAGGAAGCAGCAGGACAACGGTAGGAGCTTCTCCATGATGGGGGGGGGTCGGAAGGCTGTAGGGGTGCGAGCGGTCCTTCGGGGTGGGGATGCGAGTGAGAGCGGTCCTTCCGGGTGGGGGTGCGAGCGGTCTTGCGGGGTGAATCGGACGTCGGGGGGGGGAACTATGTAAAAAAAAAAGTTGTAAAAACGCGCATGGTTATGCACGGTTTGTAAAATTGTGTATAACGTGCGCGTTATTTGCGTGAAAATACGGTAATTTCTGCCCGCTAATCTGCCCTTCCTTTCACAGCTCTGTAGACTCCCCACTTGTTGAATGGCAAACATGCATGCCCTATATCACTGTTTTTCTCTTTCCCACTGTTGTCAGGACTGGCCCTTTGACGATGGAGCACCACCGCCAAGCAAAATTGTTGAAGACTGGCTGAATTTACTGAAAACTAAGTTCTGTGAAGATCCCGGATGTTGTGTAGCAGTGCATTGTGTAGCAGGGCTTGGACGGTAGGTTTTCATGAACTTAAATAAAAAACCGAAAAGCTGCTGCATCTCTGAGCTCCTGGGAGCAGCCATGTTTGAGGCAGCGACATAGACACTGGTTTACGATTGGGTGCTAATAGTGAGCATGTGCCTGTGTTAGTGTGTACACTAAAGTTTGGCCGATTAGCACAGCTGAAAGCTTTTGCGAGTATGAGCACGCACTTGCTTGCTAAGGTAGGGTGCAAGCACATACAGATTATGTAAGCAGGATGATGGTGATCTCATTAGCTATTGTCACCCTATTCATTAAAGGCTGCTAAACTTACCTTGACCCAAGGGTCCCAGTAAATGTTATCACCTGCTTGAGTTCAGTGATAAGCATTTGTGGGTCCAAAGGCCCTGATTCTATAAAGTCTGCCTAAAGTTAGGCGCCAGCATCAGACTATAATAAACCAGTTGTCCATCATTACTCATGGAACTTGTAATTAAACTCTAGAATTCGTTACCGGAGAATGTGGTAAAATCAGCTTAGCAGGGTTTAAAAAAAGTTTAGATAATTTCCTAAAAGAGAAGTCCATAGGTCATTATTGAGATGGTTTGGGGGAAAATCACCGCTTGTTCCTAGGATAAGCAGCATAAAATCTGTTTTACGACTTGGGATCTAGCTAGGTACTTGGGACTTGGGTTGACCACTGTTGGGAATGGGTTACTGGGCTTGATGGACCTTCAGTCTGTCCCAGTATGGCAATTCTTATCTAATATAATAAATGCTAGGCTGCGCATGCGCACTAAAAAAAATCGTGTTCCCTGATCCGTCGCGAAAACACAATTGCGCATGCGCGGGTTTTACGTCACCACTTGCTCGCGGCGGCTTTCAAATAATAAAAAAAAAATTACACAGCTGCGGCGGCCTTCCTCACGAACTGCACCAGGATCGAGAGAGGAGCTGCAGCGCCGGCTTTCAACTTTTTAAAAAAAAACCCCCAACTGGAGATCGCCGCTCTCACCCGGCTCCCACTGTGCAAACCCCCCCACCCCCACCAACACCACCACCATGGGAGGATGCGCCGCAGCTACTGCACAGGTACTGGAGGGGGAGAGACATATCGCTTCTGCACCGGTACAAACCTCCCTCCATCGTTGGCACTCGCTACACGTTAAACAGGCTGCTTCGGGCTTTCTCCTGCAGTTGAGTCCCTTTGCCGCGTCACTGATGACGTCATCAGTGACGCGACAAAGAAACTCAACGGCAGAATAAAGCAGAAGCAGCCTGTTTAGCGTGCTGCGGCTGCCAACGCTGGAGGGAGGTTTGATATTAAAGTCATCTCGCCGGGAGGGTCGCAGAGTCAGCGGGGGTTGGGCCGGGAGGGGAGAGAAGCGTCTGCCTCGGGTGCTTCAGGCAGCAGCAGCGTTTACAATTCGCTGCTGTTGCTGGCTTCAGGCCTTCCTCTCTGGCCGGTCCTGCCTACTTCCTGTTTTCATGAAGACAGGACCGGCCAGAGAGAAAGACCTGAAGCCAGCAACAGCAATGAATTGTGAATGCTGCTGCTGCCCAATGAAGTAGTTAAATGAGGAAAGGGAGCAGAGGGGGAGAGAATGGCTTGGAGGGAAGGAGGAAGGTATGCCAGACCAAGGCAAAAGGAAGGAGGAGATGGAGAGAGGCCATATGGGACAGAGAGATGGAAAGAGAAGAGAGGGCAGTGAATGGAAGGGGCAACATAGAGGGTGAACAGTATTCTAGCACCCGCTAATGTAACGGGCTTAAAGACTAGTGTTCTTTATAATTGAACAATCCCTTAACAGTAGCTAAATGGCTTTCGAGAGCTAAGCGTATTTTTTAAATATATCCAGGTACTTGGGGAGGGAGAGAGCTGTTGGTTTGCATCATCCATTGAGCTGAAGCCCTGCAGTTGGGCCACCTCCTAAATACGTCCCCTCTGCCCATTAATTAGAGAGGTAGCTGCTGTCACTATATCTTATTTTGTGCTTCACAAGCATTAGATTTATTCTGTTCTTAGAGATTGGGCACCCAAAAGATTTTTGTTTTTTTTTTTTGGGGGGGAGGGGGGTCAGTTTGTGCATTTGGGGCCAGATTCAGTAAATGGTAGTGAAAAAATCGACCTTTGACGCCGTTCTGTAAAGGGCCCTCCCAGCTGTGCGTCTTTTACAGAGTAGCGTGAAATGGCCAGTTCCTCACCCAACCACAGGCCCAAGGGTGTTGGCCTGTTGAAACCAGGTGTACAAGTTGGGCGCACATCTCCGGTATTCTGTAACGCTGCATCCCAATTTTCAGAATGCCCCAACCCACCCTCGGCCTAGGGAAGAAGAGTGAACAGGTAGATGTGGACTAATTGGTGCCAATTAACCCCAATAATTGATAACGTCCAACTAGTGCTTGTTAAGTGCTCGTTAACCAATTACGTTCCGCGAACATGCCCAAATTTGAGTGACCCTTGTAGAATCCCGGAGAGAGCGTGCACACTGTTTGTGCCGATTAACGTGGTGAAAGGGGGAGGAACCGGGCCTGGCGCCTGCGCGCGAGAGCTGAGCGTTAGGGGCAGCTCTTCTGCCCAGGCCCAGTACAGCACAGTGCTGCGATTGCTGGAGTTTTTTTTGGGGGGGTGGGTTGGACACAGCTGATGTGCATTTTTTGTGTGCATGTGTGTCCCATGCCTATGGTCAGGATGCAGCTGTTAGGCGTAGAGGGACACACACGCACATAGAGCACACATAGGCAGCTCCTATTTAAGCTATCGACAGCTCCAGACCTGCCAGAAAACTTTGACCGCTGAATGATGGGTGATCCCTCTGGTGCATTAAACGTAATGTTCATTAAAATACTAATGAGCTCTTTGGAATGCATTTGCATAGGATTCTCAGTGGTTGCTAGTGTAATTAGCTGAGCTAACTTGTAAGAAAGACTGACTACAACCAGTCTTACTTCCACAGCAAGATTTGGAATATCGGGGCCTTTCTTTCCCAGGATTATTTATTGATTCAATTTTCTGTACCATTTTCCCAAGGGAGCTCAGAATTGTTTACATGAATTTATTCAGGTACTCAAGCGTTTTTCCCTGTCTGTCCTGGTGGGCAGTGGGAAGATTAAGTGACTTGCCCAGGGTCACAAGGAGCAGTGTGGGTTTTGAACCCCCAACCTCAGAGTGCTGAGGCTGTAGCTTTAACCACTGTGCCACTATAGACATCAAAATGTAGTAAAATGAGCCAAGTAAAGGACAATCGAGCCATTGTGACATCACTGATGAGGTTGGCTCTTAGGCATTGGTGGAATGAGGCATTATGATGTCACAATATCAGCTCTGGCTATCAGAGGCTGATGCTTTTCACACTATTTATTTATTCAGTTTTCTATACTGTTCTCCCAGGGGAGCTCAGAACGGTTTACATGAATTTATTCAGTTACTCAAGCATTTTTCTTTGGCTGTCCTGGTGGGCTCTAATGTACCTGGGGCAATGGGGGGATTAAGTGACTTGCCCAGGGTCACAAGGAGCTGAGGCTGTAGCTTTAACCACTGCACCTCACTGCTAACCATCTTGCAAGTGTACAAATGTGTGTACTATCAGGAAGGAATGTGCACTATGTGGAAACAGCGCACTTTTTCTTTTAGTTCAATTTTTATTCAAACAATGTTTTCTTTAATTCCTACATTAGCAAATTATGCAAATTCCATTCGCAAACTTTACAGTCTCCAATCCCAGCTCTTCCAGTATTATCTCCCCAAGCCATCCTCCTCCCCCAATAAACCAACTTCTAGCAAAGAACTCTAGAAGGCGTTGGCCCTTAAGACCCTCTAGATTCTATCTCCCCTTCCCTTCCCCCTCCCCAAACATTAACATCAAAGCAAGGCATCTTCTACAAGTCAACATCAACACTACAGTAATTGATATAAAGTGTTCAAAATGAAGCTTCTCCCTTTTTGGGTGTAGCGATTGTACATAAGTACATAAGTAGTCGCCTCCGCCGGGGCAGACCAGAGGTCCATCCAGCCCAGCGGTCCGCTCACGCGGCGGCCCATCAGGCATATTGCCTGGTCAGCGGTCCCTGACTAATTTTATTGCCTACCTCTACAGTTATCTCTAAACCTTCCACTGCTCTTATCTGTACCCCTCAATCCCTTTGTCTTCCAGGAACCTATCCAGGTCATCCTTGAAACCCTGTACTGTGCTATTTCTTATCACGGCCTCCGGAAGGGTGTTCCATGTGTCCACCACCCTCTGTGTGAAAAAGTACTTCCTTGCGTTTGTTGTATGCAAAAGAACCCCCAAAAAAATTGTTTTTGGGGGTTCTTTTGCAACTGAGGGAGCCTCTAGTATCTCTTGCCTCTTGTGTAACTAGCAAATGGAGTTGCTTCCTCCATTTCCAGTAGGTTGGCAACTCCAATGAAGTCCAAGATTGCAGGATGCATTTCCACGTACCGAGGCATATTTTGCAAAACCATAAGAGTCCTCCCTTTATCTTTCTCCCCCGAAAGCCCCTGCTTTGCCTAATAACATTTGCTCAGGGGGATCCTTTCACCTGTATATTCTAAAACACAGGCCATACATTGGCCAATCATGTTCCAAAGTCCTTGAATCACATAGAACGCCCCCAAAATGAGCGCTCTGTAGTGTTAAGAACATAAGAATAGCCTTACTGGGTCAGACCAACGGTCCATCAAGTCCAGTAGCCTATTCTCATGGTGACCAATTCAGGTCACTAGTACCTGGCCAAAACCCAAGGTGTAGCAATATTCCAATGCAGGACAAGCAGTGGCTTCCCCCATGTCTTTCTCAATATCGGACTATGGACTTTTCTCCAGGATCTTGTCCAAACCTTTCTTAAAACCAGCTACGCTATCCGCTCCTTGCCCTGATAGACCGACCCTGATTCTATAAATGACGCCTAAAGGTAGGCCCCATAGATCAGTGCAGCTAGCCGATCTTGGCGCCTAAGTTAATTAAAAGGCTTACTTGGTGCAATAATTATCAATTAGCAGCTTGTAATTGATGTCGGTAGGCGCCTACCAGAAAGTACGTGTGGTTATGGAGTAGACTGTGGACGTGTCTGTTATATAGGCCCCTGTTTTGGACTTAGCACACTCATTTAGGCCAAGAAAACCCTGGCATAAACAGGAAGTTAGAGCACCTGTCGACGCGTAAACCTACTTTAGATACCGCTAAGCGTGGTTCTATAAAATGTGTCTTTTATAGAATCGCGCTTAAGTGCCACACTACTCTGCCTACGTTTTAGGAGCCATTTATATAACCGGGGTCATAGCTTGTACTCGTATCACCAAATGACATTCCTGTGAGACAACTGCCCATTCCTATGCAACGTAATCTACCTAGGATCTCACAAAAAAAAAAACAAAAAAAAAACAACAAGAAACTGAGACTCATCCAGAACACAGCCATCCGACTAATCTTTAGCTTGAAAAAATCCGACCACATCACTCCGTACTACAAGAAACTTCACGGGCTACCTATTGAGGCCAGAATAATCTTCACATTTGGCTGCCTTTGCTTCAAGACCCACTTCGGCACCGCACCCACCTACCTCCTGAAACATCTCACCCTACAGGGCAAACTCCGCCTCTCTCGCAAAACAGTACTGTTCACATTTCCTTCTCCCAAAGGAGGAAAACTCAGAAGATTCCTCAACAGGACACTCTGCTTTCAAGCAGGGATTTGGAACAACACCTTAAGTGACCTAATCCCGAACGCACCAACATACCATTCATTCAGAAAATCTCAGAAAACCCACTTATTCGTCAAATTTATCTGATCCTTCAATTCCGCTCATCTCTCACCTCTTCTTATACGCTCCTTCTTCCTACCCTACCACCCCGCTCCATCAACTGTCTTCCACATCTTTCCTAATCTAACTGATGTGACCTCGCTGTCCTTACAGCATCTCTTATTGTATACTGTCTTGAACTGGAAAGGTATGACGGGATGTAAATAAAGCTATTATTATTATTATTTCTTATGTAAAAATTGAATATCCTCTCTTCCCGTTTTAAGTTAATGAACTACACAGGAAGACTGATTACCTAGATTTGACACTCGTACTTCTCTTGACCTAGCAATTCCTTTCCATGCGATTTCAATCTCGGACTCTACCACCCTTCGGCTGTCCTGCTGCTCTGGCTCCAGTCCGTTGGGTAGCCAATTTTCTAAAGATACTAATTGAGGATGTCATCAGGAAGGAAGCCATTAGGTGTTCTGGAATGTTAACCCCAAAAAGTTTCCATTCGCACATTCGGCAAGTTTTCTGAGGGGAGAGGCAATGGAATTTTTTCCATGGAAATTTCCAAGCGAAAGAGGAAGAGAGGCTTCTATCATTGGAGAGGTCTTCTTTTTTTTTTTTTCCTGCTCGGTGTGATTTGGGAAGACACCTTGAGCTGGAAAATAGATTGAGCCCCCAGCCTGTGTGTTAGTTTCCATGATTCATACAGAAAAGAATGTGGCTACACCTTCCAACTAGGGAAATTGTGTTGAGTGGGAATTGGGAGAGGATAATTAATATTTACAAAAAGGGGGGAAAATTTCTGGATCCAGCTTAGAAGCCCAAAAGAACCGGAAGAAACTGCTGGGATAAGAATATATTTAAACATGTACAAGTCAGTATTCACAATAGCCGGTGTGCTTTTTTCTTTTTTTTTTGTAAGTGATGAACCCTGGTAGCTAATTTGACACCCCGGATATTGAATAACGGATTTATGCCGGAACACTGGTATTGAATCTCCAGGTCATTGGTGGAACCAGGTGTTATTTGGGTTTATTGTCTATTGAAAGCTTCTATATCGCGATTAATGACTGGGGAGTCTATTCAGAGCACTTTACATGAGCTTCTGCAATGGTGTTACAATTCCTGAGCTTTTGTAAAGGTGTTACAATACAGAGGAGTGTTTTCTGAGATTGTTTTCAATACAGAAATGTTTATACCATAATCATCCTACTTATATACCGTATTTTCACGCATATAACGCATGCGTTATACGTGTTTTTACAAACCGTGCATACCCTTGCGCGGTATACGCGTGAGCGCGTTGTACAAAATTTTTTTTTACATAGTTCCCCCCCCCGACGTCCGATTCACCCCCCGCAGGACCGCTCGCACGCACCCGCACCCCCACCCCGAAGGACCGCCGACTCCCCGACACGATCGGGGCAAGAGGGAGCTCAAGCCCTCTTGCCCCAGCCAACCGCGGCACCCCCGACACGATCGGGGCAAGAGGGAGCTCAAGCCCTCTTGCCCCCCCGACTCCCCGACATGATCGGGGCAAAAAGGAGCCCAAGCCCTCTTGCCCCGCCGATTCCCCAACTCCCCGACAATATCGGGCCAGGAGGGAGCCCAAGTCCTCCTGGCCCTGGCGACCCCCCCCCCCCCGCTAGTTGTTAGGGGCCAGGAGGGAGCCCAAACCCTCCTGGCCACGGCGACCCCCTAACCCCACCCCGCACTACATTACGGGCAGGAGGGATCCCAGGCCCTCCTGCCCTCGACGCAAATCCCCCTCCCCCCAACGACCGCCCCCCCCAAGGACCTCCGACCGCCCCCCCCAGCCGACCCGCGACCCCCCTGGCCGACCCCCCACGACACCCCCCACCCCCGTACCTTTCTGTAGTTGGCCGGACAGACGGGAGCCAAACCCGCCTGTCCGGCAGGCAGCCAATGACGGAATGAGGCCGGATTGGCCCATCCGTCCCAAAGCTCCGCCTACTGGTGGGGCCTAAGGCGCCTGGGCCAATCAGAATAGGCCTGGGAGCCTTAGGTCCCTCCTGGGGGCGGGGCCTGAGGCACATGGGCCCAACCCGACCATGTGCCTCAGGCCCCGCCCCCAGGAGGGACCTAAGGCTCCCGGGCCTATTCTGATTGGCCCAGGCGCCTTAGGCCCCACCAGTAGGCGGAGCTTTGGGACGGATGGGCCAATCCGGCCTCATTCCGTTGTTGGCTGCCTGCCGGACAGGCGGGTTTGGCTCCCGTCTGTCCGGCCAACTACAGAAAGGTACGGGGATGGGGGGTGGGGGTCGGCCAGGGGGGTCGCGGGTCGGCTGGGGGGGCGGTCGGAGGTTCTTGGGGGGGCGGTCGTTGGGGGTAGGGGGGTTTGCGTCGAGGGCAGGAGGGCCTGGGATCCCTCCTACCCGTAATGTAGTGTGGGGTGGGGGTAGGGGGTCGCCGTGGCCAGGAGGATTTGGGCTCCCTCCTGGCCCGAACAACTAGGGGGGGGTTCACCAGGGCCAGGAGGACTTGGGCTCCCTCCTGGCCCGATATTGTCGGGGAGTTGGGGAGTCGGCGGGGCAAGAGGGCTTGGGCTCCCTTTTGCCCCGATCGTGTCGGGGAGTCGGGGGGGCAAGAGGGCTTGAGCTCCCTCTTGCCCCGATCGTGTCGGGGGTGCCAAGGTTGGCTGGGGCAAGAGGGCTTGAGCTCCCTCTTACCCCGATCGTGTCGGGGGTGCCGCGGTTGGCTGGGGCAAGAGGGCTTGAGCTCCCTCTTGCCCTGATCGTGTTGGGGAGTCGGCGGGGCAAGAGGGGAAGCAGCAGGACACCGGTAGGAGCTTCTACATGATGGGGGGGGGTCGGGAGGCTGTGGGGGTGCGAGCGGTCCTTCAGGGTGGGGGGTGCGTGCGAGCGGTCCTTCGGGGTGGGGGTGCGAGCGGTCCTGCGGGGGGGGATGAATCGGACGTCGGGGGGGGGGGGGGCATCAGGCTTTCAGGGTGGGGACAGGACTTCAAGGGGGAGAGGAGAGTCGGGGCGGGCGAAAGAAGAGTCGGGGTGGCCAGAGGAGAGTCGGGGCGGGCGACTGGAGAGTCGGGCAGCATGCGCGGTATACGGGTGTGCGCGGTATACAAAAATTTCTGTACATAAATTTGTGTTTTCCGCGCGCTATACCCGTGTGCGCGTTTTACACTGGTGCGCGTTATCTACGTGAAAATACGGTAGTACACATATAATACTAGTATCGTGTACAATGTTCATACTCAATCCTACTTATTTGCAAATATAATACCTGTATTGTGCTCTGGGTTCATCTTAGATTTACATACATCCTGATAATTCCAGCTATATCTTCTGGCTGATACTCAGAGTTAACTAGGCAAAGGTGATATAAAAAGCAATCTTATCTGCCAAGGCACCAAGGAACCTGCAGTTCTGAGTTTTGCCAGAGCTGGCATGTCTTCTGACTTGCCCCCAGACTTCTCCAGCATTGCCTGTGTCATGCCGAGCCATTCAGCCAATTATTCAGCAGCACTTCCTGGTGTGTGAAATACCACTGAATAGCACCAGACGGCCCACTCGACATGACTTAATCAGACAGAAGCCTCTCTTCTTGCCTGCTTAAACTACACAGAATATTAACCCTGTAGAGAATGATAGTAGGCGGAAAGCAAAAGGCACGTATGTTACTGGCCCTACTTTATGGTAGATATCCTGCAAACAGGATGGTTGGATAGGCTGGAGTGAGCTTGGTCGACAACTTCAGGATTTGGAACCTAGGACGATACCAGGTGGACTTTACAGTCTATGACCCAGAGCTGAGATTGTGATGTCATAATGCCTCATTCCAGCAATGCCTAAGAGCCAGCCTCAGCAGTGATGTCACAATGGCTTGATTAGACGGCAACTTCAACATTTGGAACCTAGGACGTTACCAGGTGGACTTTACAGTCTATGATCCAGAGCTGAGATCGTGATGTCATAATGCCTCATTCCACCAATGCCTGAGAGCCAGCCTCATCAGTGATGTCACAATGGCTTGATTAGACGGCAACTTCAACATTTGAAACCTAGGACGATACCAGGTGGACTTTACAGTCTATGATCCTGAGCTGAGATTGTGATGTCATAATGCCTCATTCCACCAATGCCTGAGAGCCAGCCTCATCAGTGATGTCACAATGGCTTGATTAGACGGCAACTTCAGCATTTGGAACCTAGGACAATGCCAGGTGGACTTTACAGTCTATGACCCAGAGCTGAGATTGTGATGTCATAATGCCTCATTCCACCAATGCCTGAGAGCCAGCCTCATCAGTGATGTCACAATGGCTTGATTTGATGGCAACTTCAGCATTTGGAACCTAAGACAATCCCAGGTGGACTTTACAGTCTATGACCCAGAAATATCAAAGAAGAGACAAGTTAATTTAATCATGTATTTGTAATGGGTATAACGAATGGGCAGACTGGATGGACCGTTCAGGTCTTTATCTGCCGTCATTTACTATGTTAACTGCTATGTTACTATGTAAATTTGTTTCGCCAGCTGTCACACTGTAATTTGCTCCCCTAGGGTCTGCTTGATTTCCAATACTCTTTATGCTCTTTTCTCCTCTGCTAGATAAGGGGCTGATCTAGGGAAGCTCTTTTTGTGATGAAATACTTCTCTACGGATGAATACATCTTCTCCCTCTCTTGTATTGGGGGAGCTGATTGTATCCTAGTGCAGTGATGAGCGTACATGTGGGGGCGGGAGATTTCATGGCGACACCAGGAAGTATTTCTTCACTGAAAGTGTGGTTGCTCATTGGAATGAACTTCCGGTGCAGGTAATCGAGGCCAGCGGCGTTCCTGATTTTAAGAGTAGATGGAATGCCCATGTGGGATCTCTAAGAGGGCAGGGTTAAGGGGATGGATCTCAAGGAGGGTAGAATTAGGGGGGTGGGTCAGTAGATTGGGCAGACTTGATGGGCTATGGCCCTTTTCTGCCGTCATTTTCTATGTTTTCTATGTTTCTATGTGTTCATCACTGCAAACCCACAGCATAAACCTCTGAAAAGCTGCAAATATCTAAAAGCAACTGTCACAATTTTGGTGAATGGTTCTGGGGGAAACAATGGACCTTGCCTGTAAGCAATAGGCATGGATGGGAGGGGGGGAACCTTAATTATTTTGGATTATTTTCAGTCTTTTTAAGATGTGTGGATGTTTCTTTTTCAGCTGGGTTACGCATTTTGGGGGGAAATCAGTAAATAGCACCCAGATTTAGGTATTGAGACGAACCGCGCTAAACGGGTATTTTGCAAAGGGTGCTTTGCCGCGGAGCATCGTATCCAGATCTCGCGCCTGACTTTGGGGTAATGTTGGAAACTCAACGGATGCGGAGATTACCTTAGTCTATATAACATCGCACCTAAATTCCGTGACCTCCTTTGACCCGCCCATGCCTCTCCTGGGGACACGCCCCCTTTTGAGTTGCACACAAACAAAAAAAACTGTAGGCATGGATTTCATAGATTAGGACTTAAGACAGATCTGCACATAAGTACAGTAACACCAGTTATTGGGGGGGAGGGTTATGGCTCATTAAACACCTCCCCCCCCTTTTTTTTTTTTACAAAATCATAGCGCTGTTTTTAGCGCCGGCCACGGTGGTAACAGTGTGGCCGGCACTAAAACCTGCACTGCAGTTTTGTATAAGGGGGAGGGGGTAACTAATTAGTTTGTGTGCGGTTCTGGGCTCTGCGCTCAAAATGTAGCCGACCTATATAGAACCCAGGGGGTTTATATTACTAAAAGAAAATGAATAGGTTGAATCAATTTTATGTGTATTAAGATGATTTGCATGCAGTAAACATTATTGAAGCAAGTGTGTTCTGCCAAATGCCCATCCTTGTAGGTGCCCAAAGACTGTTTGTAGAAACCTGTACCGTAGTGGGATGTATGATGTTGACACCTCTACACATTTTCCAATCCTAGGACCACTAGGCCCTTAATCCTGCCCCTCCCCCTTTCCAGTGCGCACACTTCCCCAGCGCTAATCCAGTGCGTAAAGGCCTTTTGTCGTTACATCACTCGAGCTCGTTGCTAAAAACTAGAGGCATTGACCTGTCTCATACTGGATTTCTGGCTTTCCTCAGCTGGGAGAGAGACAACCCGTTCGGATTCCACAGACTTATGTGGTCAGTTGTGACATGAGGGACAGAGTAAAGGTCACCAGAACTTGCTTGTCCTTCTGATGTACTTGTTGGATTAAAAAAAAAATAAAAGATGTTTGGATTTAAGGCCTCATCTTTCTAAGCTCACTGCAAATTGTGTTTAAGTAAAGCAGATATTTACTGTTTCGAGAGCTTTATCTAAGGACCTCATTTGTTAAGCTATGTTGACTTCGTTAATGAGCTTTCAACTGTTGTTTGCTTAGTTAGTAAATGGGCTCCGCTGAGAATAACAGGGCTTGCGTTTATATGATGCATGTTAACTCACATTAATAAGCAGTGGTTAAAGAGCCAAGGCCTCAGCGCCCTGAGGTTGTGGGTTCAAACCCTGCACTGCTCCTTGTGACCCTGGGCAAGTCACTTAATCCTCCATTGGCCCAGGTACATTAGAGCCCGCCGGGACAGACAGGGAAAAGTGCTTGAGCACTTGAATAAATTAATGTAAAACCATTCTGAGCTCCCCTAGGAGAACAGTAGAGAAAATTGAATGAATAAATGATGTGAAAAGCTTCAGCCTCTGATAACCAGAGCTGGTATTGTGACGTCATAATGCCTCATTCCACCAATGCCTAAGAGCCAAACTCAGCAGTGATGTCACAATGGCTGGATTGTCCTATACTCAGCTCACTTTTACTACACTTTGATTTCTAGAGTGGCGCAGTGGTTAAAGCTATAGCCTCAGCACCCTGAGATTGGGGGTTCAAAACCCACGCTGCTCCTTGTGACCCTGGGCAAGTCACTTAATCCTTCATTGCCGCAGGTATGTTAAATTGTGAGCCCACTGGGACAGATAGGGAAAATACTTGAGTACCCCGCCTAGATAACCTTGATAGGCGATAATATATAAATACCTAAATTAATAAAATAAAAAATTAATACATTAACACAGGTTACTAAATGAGGTTCAAGGTTTGTACATGAGGCAGCAGAGGCGTCTTGGCCGTGGTCACAAGAGTCAGAGGAGATTTGAACCATGGCTTCCCAGGTTCTTAGCTTTCTGCTCTACCCATTAGATCAGTCCTCCATGAAACCGCGAGACCGTGTTTGTCGCAACAGTCGATGCTAGGAAGAGACCTGCAGGATCTTGAAAGCTTTGTATACTGCAAGGCCCGTTTGGTTCAAATCTCCAGAGTCTTAGAAACCAGCGAGATTCAAGTTTTCTCCAACCGTGACCCGACCTGTGATTTTTCTGCTTTTCATTGGAACTTTTCACCTCCCCTAAACCTTTTATCGGTTAACAGAAATGACGTGGCCCAGGTCACGGAGCTCTTGGTAGGGCAGAGAAACGCCGTGGCCTTTCCACAGCCAGGAGGTCACTGTTGAGGTCCTGGAAACTGACCGTGCTTCTGGGCTCTCGTCTCTCTGACCACCTTTTCAAGCCCTGCAAAAGAAGCAGCTCTGGAAAGATTTAGCCGCTGTTGCCCTACCCTCTATATCATGCCCACTGCTAGGGGTGAGTAACCTTGAAAGGGACCTGGGGGTGATGGTCGACACATCACTGAAACCATCGGCGCAGTGTGCGACAGCCTCAAAGAAAGCAAACAGAATGCTGGGCATCATCAAAAAAGGTATCACGACCAGGACGAAGGAGGTCATCATGCCGCTGTATCGCGCAATGGTGCGCCCGCACCTGGAGTACTGTGTTCAATACTGGTCGCCGTACCTCAAGAAGGACATGGCGGTACTCGAGGGAGTGCAGAGGAGGGCGACTAAACTGATAAGAGGTATGGAAAATTTTTCATACGCTGACAGGTTAAAAATGCTGGGGCTGTTCTCCCTGGAGAAGAGGAGACTTAGAGGGGACATGATAGAAACCTTCAAAATCCTAAAGGGCATAGAGAAAGTAAATAAGGACAGATTCTTCAAACTGTGGGGAGCCACAAGCACTAGGGGTCACTCAGAGAAATTGAAAGGGGACAGGTTTAGAACAAATGCTAGGAAGTTCTTTTTTATCCAGAGGGTGGTGGACACATGGAACGCGCTTCCGGAGGAAGTGATAGGCAAGAACTCGGTACAGGGGTTCAAGGAAGGTTTGGATAGGTTCCTGGAGGATAAGGGGATAGAGGGGTACGGATAGAACTTGAGGTAGGTTATAGAAGTGGTCAGAAACTACTTCACAGGTCATAGACCTGATGGGCCACCGCGGGAGCAGACCGCTGGGCGAGATGGACCTCTGGTCTGACCCAGTGGAGGCAACTTCTTATGTTCTTATATTATGTTCAAGCTCTTTTGAGCAGGGACCCCCTATAAATGTCAAAGTGTACAGTGCTGTGTACTTCTTTCAGCACTATTTAAGTGATAAATAGTAGTAGTATTGCTTTAGAATTAAAGCTGGATTTTTTTTTTCTCTCATTGCATTTTCTTTTACAAGCATTGGGATTCTCCGATATGACAGTCTTTGAAGCTTATAGGTTCTTTAATGGATCAAGCATCAGGCCGAGATCGGGGAAGCCAAGGTTCAAATCCCACTGTGCTTTTTTTTTTTTTTTTTTGTGACCTTGAGTGAATCACTCACTCCATGCATTACCTCGGGTACAAATTTAGGTAGCAAGAAATAACCTTCTGTACCAAGGGCTCCTTTTATTAAGGTGCGTTAGGGCCTTAACGCGCGGAATAGGGCGTGCTAAATTGCCGCACGCATTAGACCTTAAAGCCATCATTGAGCTGACGTTATTCTAGAAGCGTCCACGTGACAATTTTGTGGGTCCGCCAAAAACGCGCACCTTAGTAAAAGGAGCCCTATATGTAACTAGCCTTGAGGTAAAGCTTAAAAAATATGGAGCGAACTAAATTCAAAATTACTCCCCCCCCCCCCCGGTCTCCTCCTTTTCTTGCTTCCACAAAACATACAGCCATTTGCCCAGATAACAGCTGTCTTTATCTGCTTATCCAGCAGATAGGCTTAGTCGGGCCTAGCTGCATTCAGTGGTACTACCAGGCATAGTTCTCTCTAAGCTGAGCAGGAGTCCTCCACGTTCAGTCCTGCCAGTGGGGGGAGCTGTTTCACCATCACATTTTCACTAATGAGGGTTAGACTCCAGGGAACCTACCTGTCCCTAGCAATCGAAAACACCATATTGACGCATCACCCCTACTGGTAGCATGCGATTGGTGGACACCTGCTTCGCTTAGAAGGAACAGTGCTACCTGGAAAGTCAGCTGAATTATGAGGCCCAACCACCTTTGTATTATCTGAATAGTGCCAGGGCAATGGAATGAAGGTGGAGCCAAAAGTTATCCAATTAGCAGTGATATTAGCAAAAAGACTGATGCAAATTTATCCAGACAAGTGGCGCCGAGTATCTATATTTTCTTATAACTGTGGCAGCCGGCATTAAAAACAAAATACTAAGAGCTAAAGCGGAATGTCGGTCCTATATTGCATTTTCGCATACGGTTGCGTATCAGTTTCCAGTGCTCAAGGATGTGAAGCTGTCTGACACCTTAAAAGCTAAAACAGTTAGGGCTCTTCAGCTTGGAAAAGAAACGGCTGAGGGGGAGATATGATTGAAGTCTTCAAAATCCTGAGTGGAGTAGAACGGGTACAAGTGGATCGATTTTTCACTCCGTCAAAAAAGTACAAAGTCTAGGGGACACTCGATGAAGTTACAGGGAAATACTATTAAAACCAATGGGAGGAAATATTTTTTCACTCAGAGAATAGTTAAGCTCTGGAACGCGTTGCCAGAGAATGTGGTAAGAGCGGATAGCATAGCTGGTTTTAAGAAAGGTTTGGACAAGTTCCTGGAGGAAAAGTCATGGAGGAAGCCCACTGCTTGCCCTGGATCGGTAACATGGAATGTTGCTATTCTGGAATCTTGTAACTCTCTGGGATTCCGGAATCTTGCTACTCCTTGGGGTTCTGAATGGAATGTTGCTACTCCTTGGGTTTTGGCCAGGTACTAGGGACCTGGATTGGCCACCATGAGAACGGGCTACTGGGGGTGGGGGGCGATCCGCCCTGTGTGCCATCTTGGTGAGAGCACAGGCACCCGTCCTCCTCTCCACCCCTCCTCCTGCTACCACGCATGCACGCTGCTTCCCTTCCCCTGTACATCTGTAATGTTCCGACTGCAAGCAGTGACCCCCCCCCTTCCCAAAACCTGCTGTCTCGCCAGCGTCGGCTCTTCCTCTGACATCACTTCCTGGACCTGCATCTAGGAAGCGACATAAGCGTAAGAGCCCACGCTGGCACGATCGCAGCTTGGGGGATTGCTGTTCGCGGCAGGAGCGTTATGGAGGTACAAGGGGAAGAGAAGTGGCACACATGTGGTAGTAGGAGGTGGATAAAGGAGAGTGTGGAGGTGGGGGTGGGGGCGGAGAAGGGTGACACTGCCCCAGACACCTCTCGCCCTCACCACACTATTGGGGGTCTAGAGTAACAAAACCAAGCACTTAAGACTTAACGTCCCGACGCTCAAAATCTTGCCGTGCAAGTAAGGCTGGTAGCTCAGCCCCCAACGCTCCAAAGGTTTCTTGGGGGCTTCTACCGATCGCAGTAGCAGCCACTAAGAATGCTATGCAAATGCATTACAAGGAGCTCGCCTCAAGGACCGCCCACCTTTCAGCGGTCAAAAATTTCCAGCTTTGTAGCTCTCGGTAGCTTGAATTGGAGCTGTTTGTGCTTGTTTTATGTGGGGGGGGGCGTGTCCCGCACTTAACAGCTGCATCCGAAAAGAAACGCCGGCGATCACAGCCCTGCACAAGAGCTGCGACTAATGCTCAGCTCTAGTGCGCAGGCACCAGGCTTAGTTCCTCCCCCTTTCTCCTATGTATGCTAGCATTTTTATATTGCTCTTCGTTACATCGGTGCGGTTTACAGCAATTTAAAAGGAAAAGAGCGCCAGTATTTATAGGGCAGATAATAAAAAGGAGGAAGGAAAAAAAAATGATAGTCCATTTGTCGTAGCATAGTCTGTTGCCTGAAATTAAGAAATGTGCAAATTTAAAAGCATATAAAAAAAAATCTAAGATCATTAAAATTATGAAGAAATGCCAATCCAAATAAGTAAGTCTTTTAAGGAGGATCCGAATTTTGAGTATGTAGGCTCACAGCGTAATTCTTTGGAAGGGAATTCCATCAATATGGGACAAAAATACAGAATTTCGAGTGGACTTTAGACTAGATGTGTAGGTGGTAATGCTAATCTGTTTAAAGTCAATGAATGCAAAGTGCAAATAGGTTTATATGGAACAAGCAATTTTGCAAGGGAATCGGGCTGCTCACCGTTTAGTAGTTTACGCGCCAAAGTCGACACAGGGAAAATGTAACTCGTTCCCAACATTGGGTTGCCAGAGCTCTGTGCATCTGGCCCTAAGGTTCTGCAAATTGGCAGCAAAAGTTAGATGCCCAGTGCCGCGTGCGTAGCACCGATTCTAAAATGGTTTCCTGGTGCCAAGATTCCATTATAGAATACTAGTGGGGCGCAGTATGACGCAGTGGCTAAAGCTACAGCCTCAGTACCCTAAGGTTGGGGGTTCAAACCCACGCTGCTGCTTGTGACCCTGGGCAAGTCACTTAATCCCCCCATTGCCCCAGGTACGTTAGATAGATTGTGAGCCCGGCGGGACAGACAGGGCAAAACGCTTGAGTACCTGAATAAATTCATGTAAACCATTCTGAGCTCTCCTGGGAGAGAACAGCATAGAAAATTAAATGAATGAATGAGTGAACAGTGTGAAAAGCTTCAGCCTCTGATAAGCAGAGATAATATTGTGATGTCATAATGCCTCCTTCCACCAATGCCTGAGAGCCAACCTCATCAGTGATGTCACAAAGGCTGGATTGTCCTTTACTTGGCTCACGTTTACTACATTTTGATTTCTAGAGTGGCGCAGTGGTTAAAGCTACAGCCTCAGCACCCTGAGGTTGTGGGTTCAAACCCACGCTGCTCCTTGTGACCCTGGGCAAGTCCCTTAATCCCTCCATTGCCCCAGGTACATTAGATAGAGTGTGAGCCCACCGGGACAAACAGGGAAAAATGCTTGAGTACCTGAATAAATTCATGTGAACTGTTCTGAGCTCCACTGGGACAACAGTAGAGAAAAATGAATGAGTGAAAAGATTCAGCCCCTGATAATCAGAGCTGATATTGTGAC
Source organism: Geotrypetes seraphini (assembly GCF_902459505.1). Lineage (NCBI taxonomy): Eukaryota > Metazoa > Chordata > Amphibia > Gymnophiona > Dermophiidae > Geotrypetes > Geotrypetes seraphini. The sequence goes on from NC_047085.1 coordinate 20,678,077, forward strand.
ATCATAATGCCTCATTCCACCAATAAGAACCAACCTCATCAGTGATGTCACAATAGTTGGATTGTCCTACACTTGGCTCACGTTTACTACATTTTGATTTCTAGAATGGCGCAGTGATTAAAGCTACAGCCTCAGCACCCTGAGGTTGTGGGTTCAAACCCACGCTGCTCCTTGTGACCCTGGGCAAGTCACTTAATCCCCCCATTGCCCCAGGTACGTTAGATAGATTATGAGCCAGACAGGGAAAAATGCTTGAGTACCTGAATAAATTCATGTGAACCGTTCTGAGCTCCCCTGGGAGAAGAGTAGAGAAAAAACTGAATAAATAAATGAATCGTGTTGAGTTGGCTTTGGCACTCCCAAAGTTTTTCACCGCCAGTTCTGCAAAGTCAGTGGCATTTGTAAATACCGACACGAAATTGTGTCCTAAAGTGTAAGCGGCCGATAGCAATCTCTAAATTATGCGTGCATTCCAGAGACACGCCCATGACCCGTCCATACACCGCCCATGTAACATCCCCTCACAATTACCCCCCTCCTTTTCAAAGCCGCACTAGCGTTGTTAGCGCCGGCCGTGGCGCTCCTAGGAATTCTATGAGCACCGGAGCTGTTAAACGCTAGGGCAGCCTTGTAAAGGAGGGGGGCTAATGCGCAAAATGATGTTGGTGGGTATATTACGCACCTAATTGCCAATTGTAATTGCACGTTTATAATTGCTATTTTATCACTTAAAGCATAAAATTGGTAGCTATCTTTAGGTGCCAATTTTAGAGACTTGTCCTCCGTTAACCCTCAAAGGCCTCATTTATGAGAACTAATTGTCATTTCCCCGTCCAATAACGAGTGCCGCAACGTCCAAAGTGTCGAATTCTAGGACCTAGGTGCCTTCTAAGCGGAGCACATGAGCAATCGCTGGAGTAGAAGTGTGGCCTAGTGGTTAGAAGTAGAAGTGCTGTCTCATCACCCTGAGGTTGTGCGTTTGATCCCAGCCTGCTCCTTGTTATTTTGGTCAAGTTACTTAATCCCTCCCAGTTAGATCATCAGCCAACTGGGACAGAAAGGGAAAATACTTAAGAGTCCCTGATTACTATTCAGTGTATTGTAAATCGCTTTGGGTGAATTCTCTTCATGGAAAAGGAGTGTCGCTCCCTGATTTTTGCATGGTCGCTCACAAAAATACTTGCAAATCTGGACTTGTTGCTCACCTAAAAAAAAAAATGCATGCACCTGGCCATTCCTTACAGGGAACGTTGTCTGGGAACAGTAAGGCAAGACACGTTTTCCTCTTGCTCGACTGATGAAAAGTCCGTGATTTGAGCTCCTTATTCCTCTACGTATCTTGCAGAAGGTCAGAGTCTAAGCCTTTCCGTCTTTGCCGTTTTATTTTCCAGGGCTCCTGTCCTCGTGGCGCTGGCTTTGATCGAAAGTGGGATGAAGTACGAAGATGCCATTCAGTTCATTAGGCAGTAAGTGTCTTCTAACACCTTTGCTGGGTACAGGCGGCAGCCCTTGCAACATAAATCTGCAGCCTGACAGGAACATTCTGACCGCTGGGTGTATTAATGGTTCGAACAGCAGCTCTGCGGCTCCTGTTTCAGTGCCATGCGAGACGAAAAATGATCTGTCCTGTCGGGTCACTTGCTAGCACACAGCTCTGTGGAACATTTTGTGGAGCCACTGGGGTACAAACAGATGAATAACAAAACACACAATCAAACTGGGATGTAGGCCCCTCTGAGAGCTGCACTGTTGACAACAGGGACTGAATTCACTTGGCACATAAAGCAAAATAATATGATATTTTTTTCCATTGCTGGGGAGAAACAATCATCTTAGACTTAAAAAAAAAACAAAAAACCACTTCCAAATAGACGTTTCCTTTTGTTATACCACTTCTACTACTAGTGTTAATTATTTTTAGGGTGCTACCAGACATACGCAGCGTTGTACAGAGTCACAAAGAAGACAGTCCCTGCTCGAAAGAGCTTACAGTCTAAACAGCCAAGACAGACAAACAGGATGTCATGGATACAGTTAAGGCAGGGGTCTCAAAGTCCCTCCTTGAGGGCCGCAATCCAGTCGGGTTTTCAGGATTTCCCCAATGAATATGCATGAGATCTATGTGCATGCACTGCTTTCAATGCCTATTCATTGGGGAAATCCTGAAAACCCGACTGGATTGCGGCCCTCAAGGAGGGACTTTGAGACCCCTGAGTTAAGGGGAACAGTTAATCAGCAGGCTGGGTTGAAAGGCAGAGGGAGTACAGGACAATCAATCCATTGTGACATCACTGATGAGGTTGGCTCTTATTGGTGGAATGAGGCATTATGACATCACAATCGCAGCTCTGCTTCCCAAAGACTAAAACTCTTCTCACTACTAATACTACCGGTAGTATGACTTATTTCTATAGGCGCTATCAGGTGTTCGCAGCGCTGTATAGAGTCACAATGAAGATAGTCTCTGCTCAAAGAGCTTACAATTGAAACAGACAAACAGCATGTCATGGATACAGTTAAGGGGAATGGTTAATCTGCTGGCTGGGTTGAAAGGCAGCTGGGAGTAGGGTTATGGATTGAAGGCTAGATCAAAAGGGTGGGTTTTCAGTCTGCTTTTAAACAAGGGAAGAGAAGGGGGTTCTGACGGACAAACTTGGATAATTTGTTCCAGGCATGGGGGTAGCTAGATGAAAGGAACAAAGTCTGGAATTGGCAGTGGAGGAGAAGGGTGCAGCTAAGAGATGGGCAGTTCAGGATTGCCAACCAGTGCTCCCTGCGGGGACAATGCTGGTGCATGCAATGCAGCAAGAAGTTTAAAAATGGGCTTGGAAAGAACTAGAAAAGGTGCAAAATAGAAAAACGAAATGCATGGTCACAGCACTCAGCAATGTTTTGGATTGATTCCGGTTGCATTAAGATCCAAATTGTTGGACAGATTAATAATGGCTACCGTTAACTGAGGGGTTGATATAACTAAGCAGGAGAGGCTTCTGCCAAGTTAAATTGCAAAGGCTGGCACCCCCCCCTCCCATGCCACTGAATACTGGCACAAACGTTATGTCCTCGTGGCGCTATCTGGTTAGTGAAGGGAAAGACTGAGGCAGGGTCAGCGTGATCCCTGAAGCTATCTGGACACTGGTGATATTGCGTGCTAATAACCAGATAAGCAGGGCAGAATATATGGCAATACCAAGTTGACTGGCTACCTATCCGGTTCCCGGCACCAACATAAGAATAGAAACATAGAAAATGATGGCAGAAAAGGGCCACGGCCCATCTAGTCTGCCCATACTAATGACCCATCAAGCCCAGTAGTTCGTTCTCACGGTGTCCAATCCAGGTCACTAGTACCTGGCCAAAACCCAAGGAGTAGCAATATTCTATGCTACTGATCCAGGGCAAGCAGTGGCTTCCCCCATGTCTTTCTCAATAACAGACTATGGACTTTTCCTCCAGGAACTTGTCCAAACCTTTCTTAAAGCCAGCTATGCTATCCGCTCTTACCACAACCTCTGGCAACGCGTTCCAGAGCTTAACTCTTCTCTGAGTGAAAAAAATATTTCCTCCTATTGGTTTTAAAAGTATTTCCCTATAACTTCATCGAGTGTCCCCTAGTCTTTGTAATTTTTGACAGAGTGAAAAATCGATCCACTTGTTTCCGTTCTACTCCACTCAGGATTTTGTAGACTTCAATCATATCTCCCCTCATCTGTCTCTTTTCTAAGCTGAAGAACCCTATCCTTTTTAGTCTTTCCTCATACGAGAGGAGTTCCATCCCCTTTACCATCTTGGTCGCTCTTCTATGAACCTTTTCTAGTGCCACTATATCTTTCTTGAGATAAGGAGACCAGAATTGAACTCAATACTCCAGGTGTGGTCGCACCATGGAGCAATACTGATGCATTATAACATTCTTAATCTTGGTAACCACCCCTTTTTTTAATAATTCGTAGCATCCTGTTTGCTTTTTTGGCCGCCACAACACATTGGGCGGAAGGTTTCATCGTATAGTCTACAATGACACCCAGATCCTTTTCTTGGGCGCTAACCCCCAAGGTGGACCCTAACTTCCAGGAACTGCCGAATGACTGGATATTCAATGCTGGTGCCCACATTGGGGCCCATGTTGAAAATTTGGGGCAAATTCAGGCCACAGTGGTCAACACCTGACTAACCGATGCCAGTCGAATATTGAAGGGACGGGGCAAGTGCCTGGTTCTAGTCTCACTTAGGGGGTCTATGTACTAATATGTGCTAAAATAGTTTTTAAATCGTGTCCCTTTTTTTAAAAAAAAAATCTTTATTCATTTTTATGCGTACAATAAGTGTGATAATACATAAACACATTTGCACATTGAGAATATCACTTAATATTCAGCAATAATACCAATCATAAAATCTTATCTCCCTCCCTTCCCACCCCTTCATAACAAGTAATTAAATTACTTTATATAGGATGTTATACTTAAAGGAAAAGTAACATCTAATCATTACAAAATGTTGTTAATGGCTTCCACACATCTTGAAATTTCCTAATATATCCTCGCTGTGTTGCTATTACGCTTTCCATTTTATACATATGACATAATAAATTCCACCAAAAATTATACTTTAGTCTACTCCAGTTCTTCCTGTTATAAGTAATTTATTGAATGGCAACCCCAGTCATTATGAGTAATAGCTTGTTATTATTTGATGATATCTGACTCTTTGTTCTCATTGACATACCAAATAATACAGTATCATGACAATGCCACTGGATTTTCTAATAAATAATTAATTTGGTCCCAAAAAGTCATAATAAATGGACAATAGAATAATAAATGATCTAAAGTCCCTGCTTCGAGATGACAGTGTAATGTAATGTAATGTAATTTATTTCTTATATACCGCTCCATCCGTTAGGTTCTAAGCGGTTTACAGAAAATATACATTAAGATTAGAAATAAGAAAGGTACTTGAAAAATTCCCTTACTGTCCCGAAGGCTCACAATCTAACTAAAGTACCTGGAGGGTAATAGAGAAGTGAAAAGTAGAGTTAGAGGAAAAATAAAAATAAAATAAACATTTTAACAAGACAGCATTGATCTAAATACTTTGGAAGGTAGAAGAGAGGAGAGAAAGGAATAGAAGCAGAAGGGGGAGCCGTTGAACAGTAGAATTCTGCAGCATCCACTATCTCCTCCTCTCCCTATTGGCTAAGGCTCTTAACATTTGCATATCTTCTTCCCATTGGCTAAGGCTCTTTCCCTGCATTGTGATGTCATAGAGCTTTATGGTTATAGAAACCTAGAAACATGATGGCAGATGAAGGCCAAATGGTCCATGTAATGTAATGTAATGTAATGTAATTTATTTCTTATATACCGCTCCATCCGTTAGGTTCTAAGCGGTTTACAGAAAATATACATTAAGATTAGAAATAAGAAAGGTACTTGAAAAATTCCCTTACTGTCACGAAGGCTCACAATCTAACTAAAGTACCTGGAGGGTAATAGAGAAGTGAAAAGTAGAGTTAGAGGAAAAATAAAAATAAAATAAACATTTTAACAAGACAGCATTGATCTAAATACTTTGGAAGGTAGAAGAGAGGAGAGAAAGGAATAGAAGCAGAAGGGGGAGCCGTTGAACAGTAGAATTCTGCAGCATCCACTATCTCCTCCTCTCCCTATTGGCTAAGGCTCTTAACATTTGCATATCTTCTTCCCATTGGCTAAGGCTCTTTCCCTGCATTGTGATGTCATAGAGCTTTATGGTTATAGAAACCTAGAAACATGATGGCAGATGAAGGCCAAATGGTCCATGTAATGTAATGTAATGTAATGTAATGTAATTTATTTCTTATATACCGCTCCATCCGTTAGGTTCTAAGCGGTTTACAGAAAATATACATTAAGATTAGAAATAAGAAAGGTACTTGAAAAATTCCCTTACTGTCCCGAAGGCTCACAATCTAACTAAAGTACCTGGAGGGTAATAGAGAAGTGAAAAGTAGAGTTAGAGGAAAAATAAAAATAAAATAAACATTTTAACAAGACAGCATTGATCTAAATACTTTGGAAGGTAGAAGAGAGGAGAGAAAGGAATAGAAGCAGAAGGGGGAGCCGTTGAACAGTAGAATTCTGCAGCATCCACTATCTCCTCCTTTCCCTATTGGCTAAGGCTCTTAACATTTGCATATCTTCTTCCCATTGGCTAAGGCTCTTTCCCTGCATTGTGATGTCATAGAGCTTTATGGTTATAGAAACCTAGAAACATGATGGCAGATGAAGGCCAAATGGTCCATGTAATGTAATGTAATTTATTTCTTATATACCGCTCCATCCGTTAGGTTCTAAGCGGTTTACAGAAAATATACATTAAGATTAGAAATAAGAAAGGTACTTGAAAAATTCCCTTACTGTCCCGAAGGCTCACAATCTAACTAAAGTACCTGGAGGGTAATAGAGAAGTGAAAAGTAGAGTTAGAGGAAAAATAAAAATAAAATAAACATTTTAACAAGACAGCATTGATCTAAATACTTTGGAAGGTAGAAGAGAGGAGAGAAAGGAATAGAAGCAGAAGGGGGAGCCGTTGAACAGTAGAATTCTGCAGCATCCACTATCTCCTCCTCTCCCTATTGGCTAAGGCTCTTAACATTTGCATATCTTCTTCCCATTGGCTAAGGCTCTTTCCCTGCATTGTGATGTCATAGAGCTTTATGGTTATAGAAACCTAGAAACATGATGGCAGATGAAGGCCAAATGGTCCATGTAATGTAATGTAATGTAATGTAATTTATTTCTTATATACCGCTCCATCCGTTAGGTTCTAAGCGGTTTACAGAAAATATACATTAAGATTAGAAATAAGAAAGGTACTTGAAAAATTCCCTTACTGTCCCGAAGGCTCACAATCTAACTAAAGTACCTGGAGGGTAATAGAGAAGTGAAAAGTAGAGTTAGAGGAAAAATAAAAATAAAATAAACATTTTAACAAGACAGCATTGATCTAAATACTTTGGAAGGTAGAAGAGAGGAGAGAAAGGAATAGAAGCAGAAGGGGGAGCCGTTGAACAGTAGAATTCTGCAGCATCCACTATCTCCTCCTCTCCCTATTGGCTAAGGCTCTTAACATTTGCATATCTTCTTCCCATTGGCTAAGGCTCTTTCCCTGCATTGTGATGTCATAGAGCTTTATGGTTATAGAAACCTAGAAACATGATGGCAGATGAAGGCCAAATGGTCCATGTAATGTAATGTAATGTAATGTAATTTATTTCTTATATACCGCTCCATCCGTTAGGTTCTAAGCGGTTTACAGAAAATATACATTAAGATTAGAAATAAGAAAGGTACTTGAAAAATTCCCTTACTGTCCCGAAGGCTCACAATCTAACTAAAGTACCTGGAGGGTAATAGAGAAGTGAAAAGTAGAGTTAGAGGAAAAATAAAAATAAAATAAACATTTTAACAAGACAGCATTGATCTAAATACTTTGGAAGGTAGAAGAGAGGAGAGAAAGGAATAGAAGCAGAAGGGGGAGCCGTTGAACAGTAGAATTCTGCAGCATCCACTATCTCCTCCTCTCCCTATTGGCTAAGGCTCTTAACATTTGCATATCTTCTTCCCATTGGCTAAGGCTCTTTGCCTGCATTGTGATGTCATAGAGCTTTATGGTTATAGAAACCTAGAAACATGATGGCAGATGAAGGCCAAATGGTCCATGTAATGTAATGTAATGTAATGTAATTTATTTCTTATATACCGCTCCATCCGTTAGGTTCTAAGCGGTTTACAGAAAATATACATTAAGATTAGAAATAAGAAAGGTACTTGAAAAATTCCCTTACTGTCCCGAAGGCTCACAATCTAACTAAAGTACCTGGAGGGTAATAGAGAAGTGAAAAGTAGAGTTAGAGGAAAAATAAAAATAAAATAAACATTTTAACAAGACAGCATTGATCTAAATACTTTGGAAGGTAGAAGAGAGGAGAGAAAGGAATAGAAGCAGAAGGGGGAGCCGTTGAACAGTAGAATTCTGCAGCATCCACTATCTCCTCCTCTCCCTATTGGCTAAGGCTCTTAACATTTGCATATCTTCTTCCCATTGGCTAAGGCTCTTTCCCTGCATTGTGATGTCATAGAGCTTTATGGTTATAGAAACCTAGAAACATGATGGCAGATGAAGGCCAAATGGTCCATGTAATGTAATGTAATGTAATGTAATTTATTTCTTATATACCGCTCCATCCGTTAGGTTCTAAGCGGTTTACAGAAAATATACATTAAGATTAGAAATAAGAAAGGTACTTGAAAAATTCCCTTACTGTCCCGAAGGCTCACAATCTAACTAAAGTACCTGGAGGGTAATAGAGAAGTGAAAAGTAGAGTTAGAGGAAAAATAAAAATAAAATAAACATTTTAACAAGACAGCATTGATCTAAATACTTTGGAAGGTAGAAGAGAGGAGAGAAAGGAATAGAAGCAGAAGGGGGAGCCGTTGAACAGTAGAATTCTGCAGCATCCACTATCTCCTCCTCTCCCTATTGGCTAAGGCTCTTAACATTTGCATATCTTCTTCCCATTGGCTAAGGCTCTTTCCCTGCATTGTGATGTCATAGAGCTTTATGGTTATAGAAACCTAGAAACATGATGGCAGATGAAGGCCAAATGGTCCATGTAATGTAATGTAATGTAATGTAATTTATTTCTTATATACCGCTCCATCCGTTAGGTTCTAAGCGGTTTACAGAAAATATACATTAAGATTAGAAATAAGAAAGGTACTTGAAAAATTCCCTTACTGTCCCGAAGGCTCACAATCTAACTAAAGTACCTGGAGGGTAATAGAGAAGTGAAAAGTAGAGTTAGAGGAAAAATAAAAATAAAATAAACATTTTAACAAGACAGCATTGATCTAAATACTTTGGAAGGTAGAAGAGAGGAGAGAAAGGAATAGAAGCAGAAGGGGGAGCCGTTGAACAGTAGAATTCTGCAGCATCCACTATCTCCTCCTCTCCCTATTGGCTAAGGCTCTTAACATTTGCATATCTTCTTCCCATTGGCTAAGGCTCTTTCCCTGCATTGTGATGTCATAGAGCTTTATGGTTATAGAAACCTAGAAACATGATGGCAGATGAAGGCCAAATGGTCCATGTAATGTAATGTAATGTAATGTAATTTATTTCTTATATACCGCTCCATCCGTTAGGTTCTAAGCGGTTTACAGAAAATATACATTAAGATTAGAAATAAGAAAGGTACTTGAAAAATTCCCTTACTGTCCCGAAGGCTCACAATCTAACTAAAGTACCTGGAGGGTAATAGAGAAGTGAAAAGTAGAGTTAGAGGAAAAATAAAAATAAAATAAACATTTTAACAAGACAGCATTGATCTAAATACTTTGGAAGGTAGAAGAGAGGAGAGAAAGGAATAGAAGCAGAAGGGGGAGCCGTTGAACAGTAGAATTCTGCAGCATCCACTATCTCCTCCTCTCCCTATTGGCTAAGGCTCTTAACATTTGCATATCTTCTTCCCATTGGCTAAGGCTCTTTCCCTGCATTGTGATGTCATAGAGCTTTATGGTTATAGAAACCTAGAAACATGATGGCAGATGAAGGCCAAATGGTCCATGTAATGTAATGTAATGTAATGTAATTTATTTCTTATATACCGCTCCATCCGTTAGGTTCTAAGCGGTTTACAGAAAATATACATTAAGATTAGAAATAAGAAAGGTACTTGAAAAATTCCCTTACTGTCCCGAAGGCTCACAATCTAACTAAAGTACCTGGAGGGTAATAGAGAAGTGAAAAGTAGAGTTAGAGGAAAAATAAAAATAAAATAAACATTTTAACAAGACAGCATTGATCTAAATACTTTGGAAGGTAGAAGAGAGGAGAGAAAGGAATAGAAGCAGAAGGGGGAGCCGTTGAACAGTAGAATTCTGCAGCATCCACTATCTCCTCCTCTCCCTATTGGCTAAGGCTCTTAACATTTGCATATCTTCTTCCCATTGGCTAAGGCTCTTTCCCTGCATTGTGATGTCATAGAGCTTTATGGTTATAGAAACCTAGAAACATGATGGCAGATGAAGGCCAAATGGTCCATGTAATGTAATGTAATGTAATGTAATTTATTTCTTATATACCGCTCCATCCGTTAGGTTCTAAGCGGTTTACAGAAAATATACATTAAGATTAGAAATAAGAAAGGTACTTGAAAAATTCCCTTACTGTCCCGAAGGCTCACAATCTAACTAAAGTACCTGGAGGGTAATAGAGAAGTGAAAAGTAGAGTTAGAGGAAAAATAAAAATAAAATAAACATTTTAACAAGACAGCATTGATCTAAATACTTTGGAAGGTAGAAGAGAGGAGAGAAAGGAATAGAAGCAGAAGGGGGAGCCGTTGAACAGTAGAATTCTGCAGCATCCACTATCTCCTCCTCTCCCTATTGGCTAAGGCTCTTAACATTTGCATATCTTCTTCCCATTGGCTAAGGCTCTTTCCCTGCATTGTGATGTCATAGAGCTTTATGGTTATAGAAACCTAGAAACATGATGGCAGATGAAGGCCAAATGGTCCATGTAATGTAATGTAATGTAATGTAATTTATTTCTTATATACCGCTCCATCCGTTAGGTTCTAAGCGGTTTACAGAAAATATACATTAAGATTAGAAATAAGAAAGGTACTTGAAAAATTCCCTTACTGTCCCGAAGGCTCACAATCTAACTAAAGTACCTGGAGGGTAATAGAGAAGTGAAAAGTAGAGTTAGAGGAAAAATAAAAATAAAATAAACATTTTAACAAGACAGCATTGATCTAAATACTTTGGAAGGTAGAAGAGAGGAGAGAAAGGAATAGAAGCAGAAGGGGGAGCCGTTGAACAGTAGAATTCTGCAGCATCCACTATCTCCTCCTCTCCCTATTGGCTAAGGCTCTTAACATTTGCATATCTTCTTCCCATTGGCTAAGGCTCTTTCCCTGCATTGTGATGTCATAGAGCTTTATGGTTATAGAAACCTAGAAACATGATGGCAGATGAAGGCCAAATGGTCCATGTAATGTAATGTAATGTAATGTAATTTATTTCTTATATACCGCTCCATCCGTTAGGTTCTAAGCGGTTTACAGAAAATATACATTAAGATTAGAAATAAGAAAGGTACTTGAAAAATTCCCTTACTGTCCCGAAGGCTCACAATCTAACTAAAGTACCTGGAGGGTAATAGAGAAGTGAAAAGTAGAGTTAGTGGAAAAATAAAAATAAAATAAACATTTTAACAAGACAGCATTGATCTAAATACTTTGGAAGGTAGAAGAGAGGAGAGAAAGGAATAGAAGCAGAAGGGGGAGCCGTTGAACAGTAGAATTCTGCAGCATCCACTATCTCCTCCTCTCCCTATTGGCTAAGGCTCTTAACATTTGCATATCTTCTTCCCATTGGCTAAGGCTCTTTCCCTGCATTGTGATGTCATAGAGCTTTATGGTTATAGAAACCTAGAAACATGATGGCAGATGAAGGCCAAATGGTCCATGTAATGTAATGTAATGTAATGTAATTTATTTCTTATATACCGCTCCATCCGTTAGGTTCTAAGCGGTTTACAGAAAATATACATTAAGATTAGAAATAAGAAAGGTACTTGAAAAATTCCCTTACTGTCCCGAAGGCTCACAATCTAACTAAAGTACCTGGAGAGTAATAGAGAAGTGAAAAGTAGAGTTAGAGGAAAAATAAAAATAAAATAAACATTTTAACAAGACAGCATTGATCTAAATACTTTGGAAGGTAGAAGAGAGGAGAGAAAGGAATAGAAGCAGAAGGGGGAGCCGTTGAACAGTAGAATTCTGCAGCATCCACTATCTCCTCCTCTCCCTATTGGCTAAGGCTCTTAACATTTGCATATCTTCTTCCCATTGGCTAAGGCTCTTTCCCTGCATTGTGATGTCATAGAGCTTTATGGTTATAGAAACCTAGAAACATGATGGCAGATGAAGGCCAAATGGTCCATGTAATGTAATGTAATGTAATGTAATTTATTTCTTATATACCGCTCCATCCGTTAGGTTCTAAGCGGTTTACAGAAAATATACATTAAGATTAGAAATAAGAAAGGTACTTGAAAAATTCCCTTACTGTCCCGAAGGCTCACAATCTAACTAAAGTACCTGGAGGGTAATAGAGAAGTGAAAAGTAGAGTTAGAGGAAAAATAAAAATAAAATAAACATTTTAACAAGACAGCATTGATCTAAATACTTTGGAAGGTAGAAGAGAGGAGAGAAAGGAATAGAAGCAGAAGGGGGAGCCGTTGAACAGTAGAATTCTGCAGCATCCACTATCTCCTCCTCTCCCTATTGGCTAAGGCTCTTAACATTTGCATATCTTCTTCCCATTGGCTAAGGCTCTTTCCCTGCATTGTGATGTCATAGAGCTTTATGGTTATAGAAACCTAGAAACATGATGGCAGATGAAGGCCAAATGGTCCATGTAATGTAATGTAATGTAATGTAATTTATTTCTTATATACCGCTCCATCCGTTAGGTTCTAAGCGGTTTACAGAAAATATACATTAAGATTAGAAATAAGAAAGGTACTTGAAAAATTCCCTTACTGTCCCGAAGGCTCACAATCTAACTAAAGTACCTGGAGGGTAATAGAGAAGTGAAAAGTAGAGTTAGAGGAAAAATAAAAATAAAATAAACATTTTAACAAGACAGCATTGATCTAAATACTTTGGAAGGTAGAAGAGAGGAGAGAAAGGAATAGAAGCAGAAGGGGGAGCCGTTGAACAGTAGAATTCTGCAGCATCCACTATCTCCTCCTCTCCCTATTGGCTAAGGCTCTTAACATTTGCATATCTTCTTCCCATTGGCTAAGGCTCTTTCCCTGCATTGTGATGTCATAGAGCTTTATGGTTATAGAAACCTAGAAACATGATGGCAGATGAAGGCCAAATGGTCCATGTAATGTAATGTAATGTAATGTAATTTATTTCTTATATACCGCTCCATCCGTTAGGTTCTAAGCGGTTTACAGAAAATATACATTAAGATTAGAAATAAGAAAGGTACTTGAAAAATTCCCTTACTGTCCCGAAGGCTCACAATCTAACTAAAGTACCTGGAGGGTAATAGAGAAGTGAAAAGTAGAGTTAGAGGAAAAATAAAAATAAAATAAACATTTTAACAAGACAGCATTGATCTAAATACTTTGGAAGGTAGAAGAGAGGAGAGAAAGGAATAGAAGCAGAAGGGGGAGCCGTTGAACAGTAGAATTCTGCAGCATCCACTATCTCCTCCTCTCCCTATTGGCTAAGGCTCTTAACATTTGCATATCTTCTTCCCATTGGCTAAGGCTCTTTCCCTGCATTGTGATGTCATAGAGCTTTATGGTTATAGAAACCTAGAAACATGATGGCAGATGAAGGCCAAATGGTCCATGTAATGTAATGTAATGTAATGTAATTTATTTCTTATATACCGCTCCATCCGTTAGGTTCTAAGCGGTTTACAGAAAATATACATTAAGATTAGAAATAAGAAAGGTACTTGAAAAATTCCCTTACTGTCCCGAAGGCTCACAATCTAACTAAAGTACCTGGAGGGTAATAGAGAAGTGAAAAGTAGAGTTAGAGGAAAAATAAAAATAAAATAAACATTTTAACAAGACAGCATTGATCTAAATACTTTGGAAGGTAGAAGAGAGGAGAGAAAGGAATAGAAGCAGAAGGGGGAGCCGTTGAACAGTAGAATTCTGCAGCATCCACTATCTCCTCCTCTCCCTATTGGCTAAGGCTCTTAACATTTGCATATCTTCTTCCCATTGGCTAAGGCTCTTTCCCTGCATTGTGATGTCATAGAGCTTTATGGTTATAGAAACCTAGAAACATGATGGCAGATGAAGGCCAAATGGTCCATGTAATGTAATGTAATGTAATGTAATTTATTTCTTATATACCGCTCCATCCGTTAGGTTCTAAGCGGTTTACAGAAAATATACATTAAGATTAGAAATAAGAAAGGTACTTGAAAAATTCCCTTACTGTCCCGAAGGCTCACAATCTAACTAAAGTACCTGGAGGGTAATAGAGAAGTGAAAAGTAGAGTTAGAGGAAAAATAAAAATAAAATAAACATTTTAACAAGACAGCATTGATCTAAATACTTTGGAAGGTAGAAGAGAGGAGAGAAAGGAATAGAAGCAGAAGGGGGAGCCGTTGAACAGTAGAATTCTGCAGCATCCACTATCTCCTCCTCTCCCTATTGGCTAAGGCTCTTAACATTTGCATATCTTCTTCCCATTGGCTAAGGCTCTTTCCCTGCATTGTGATGTCATAGAGCTTTATGGTTATAGAAACCTAGAAACATGATGGCAGATGAAGGCCAAATGGTCCATGTAATGTAATGTAATGTAATGTAATTTATTTCTTATATACCGCTCCATCCGTTAGGTTCTAAGCGGTTTACAGAAAATATACATTAAGATTAGAAATAAGAAAGGTACTTGAAAAATTCCCTTACTGTCCCGAAGGCTCACAATCTAACTAAAGTACCTGGAGGGTAATAGAGAAGTGAAAAGTAGAGTTAGAGGAAAAATAAAAATAAAATAAACATTTTAACAAGACAGCATTGATCTAAATACTTTGGAAGGTAGAAGAGAGGAGAGAAAGGAATAGAAGCAGAAGGGGGAGCCGTTGAACAGTAGAATTCTGCAGCATCCACTATCTCCTCCTCTCCCTATTGGCTAAGGCTCTTAACATTTGCATATCTTCTTCCCATTGGCTAAGGCTCTTTCCCTGCATTGTGATGTCATAGAGCTTTATGGTTATAGAAACCTAGAAACATGATGGCAGATGAAGGCCAAATGGTCCATGTAATGTAATGTAATGTAATGTAATTTATTTCTTATATACCGCTCCATCCGTTAGGTTCTAAGCGGTTTACAGAAAATATACATTAAGATTAGAAATAAGAAAGGTACTTGAAAAATTCCCTTACTGTCCCGAAGGCTCACAATCTAACTAAAGTACCTGGAGGGTAATAGAGAAGTGAAAAGTAGAGTTAGAGGAAAAATAAAAATAAAATAAACATTTTAACAAGACAGCATTGATCTAAATACTTTGGAAGGTAGAAGAGAGGAGAGAAAGGAATAGAAGCAGAAGGGGGAGCCGTTGAACAGTAGAATTCTGCAGCATCCACTATCTCCTCCTCTCCCTATTGGCTAAGGCTCTTAACATTTGCATATCTTCTTCCCATTGGCTAAGGCTCTTTCCCTGCATTGTGATGTCATAGAGCTTTATGGTTATAGAAACCTAGAAACATGATGGCAGATGAAGGCCAAATGGTCCATGTAATGTAATGTAATGTAATGTAATTTATTTCTTATATACCGCTCCATCCGTTAGGTTCTAAGCGGTTTACAGAAAATATACATTAAGATTAGAAATAAGAAAGGTACTTGAAAAATTCCCTTACTGTCCCGAAGGCTCACAATCTAACTAAAGTACCTGGAGGGTAATAGAGAAGTGAAAAGTAGAGTTAGAGGAAAAATAAAAATAAAATAAACATTTTAACAAGACAGCATTGATCTAAATACTTTGGAAGGTAGAAGAGAGGAGAGAAAGGAATAGAAGCAGAAGGGGGAGCCGTTGAACAGTAGAATTCTGCAGCATCCACTATCTCCTCCTCTCCCTATTGGCTAAGGCTCTTAACATTTGCATATCTTCTTCCCATTGGCTAAGGCTCTTTCCCTGCATTGTGATGTCATAGAGCTTTATGGTTATAGAAACCTAGAAACATGATGGCAGATGAAGGCCAAATGGTCCATGTAATGTAATGTAATGTAATGTAATTTATTTCTTATATACCGCTCCATCCGTTAGGTTCTAAGCGGTTTACAGAAAATATACATTAAGATTAGAAATAAGAAAGGTACTTGAAAAATTCCCTTACTGTCCCGAAGGCTCACAATCTAACTAAAGTACCTGGAGGGTAATAGAGAAGTGAAAAGTAGAGTTAGAGGAAAAATAAAAATAAAATAAACATTTTAACAAGACAGCATTGATCTAAATACTTTGGAAGGTAGAAGAGAGGAGAGAAAGGAATAGAAGCAGAAGGGGGAGCCGTTGAACAGTAGAATTCTGCAGCATCCACTATCTCCTCCTCTCCCTATTGGCTAAGGCTCTTAACATTTGCATATCTTCTTCCCATTGGCTAAGGCTCTTTCCCTGCATTGTGATGTCATAGAGCTTTATGGTTATAGAAACCTAGAAACATGATGGCAGATGAAGGCCAAATGGTCCATGTAATGTAATGTAATGTAATGTAATTTATTTCTTATATACCGCTCCATCCGTTAGGTTCTAAGCGGTTTACAGAAAATATACATTAAGATTAGAAATAAGAAAGGTACTTGAAAAATTCCCTTACTGTCCCGAAGGCTCACAATCTAACTAAAGTACCTGGAGGGTAATAGAGAAGTGAAAAGTAGAGTTAGAGGAAAAATAAAAATAAAATAAACATTTTAACAAGACAGCATTGATCTAAATACTTTGGAAGGTAGAAGAGAGGAGAGAAAGGAATAGAAGCAGAAGGGGGAGCCGTTGAACAGTAGAATTCTGCAGCATCCACTATCTCCTCCTCTCCCTATTGGCTAAGGCTCTTAACATTTGCATATCTTCTTCCCATTGGCTAAGGCTCTTTCCCTGCATTGTGATGTCATAGAGCTTTATGGTTATAGAAACCTAGAAACATGATGGCAGATGAAGGCCAAATGGTCCATGTAATGTAATGTAATGTAATGTAATTTATTTCTTATATACCGCTCCATCCGTTAGGTTCTAAGCGGTTTACAGAAAATATACATTAAGATTAGAAATAAGAAAGGTACTTGAAAAATTCCCTTACTGTCCCGAAGGCTCACAATCTAACTAAAGTACCTGGAGGGTAATAGAGAAGTGAAAAGTAGAGTTAGAGGAAAAATAAAAATAAAATAAACATTTTAACAAGACAGCATTGATCTAAATACTTTGGAAGGTAGAAGAGAGGAGAGAAAGGAATAGAAGCAGAAGGGGGAGCCGTTGAACAGTAGAATTCTGCAGCATCCACTATCTCCTCCTCTCCCTATTGGCTAAGGCTCTTAACATTTGCATATCTTCTTCCCATTGGCTAAGGCTCTTTCCCTGCATTGTGATGTCATAGAGCTTTATGGTTATAGAAACCTAGAAACATGATGGCAGATGAAGGCCAAATGGTCCATGTAATGTAATGTAATGTAATGTAATTTATTTCTTATATACCGCTCCATCCGTTAGGTTCTAAGCGGTTTACAGAAAATATACATTAAGATTAGAAATAAGAAAGGTACTTGAAAAATTCCCTTACTGTCCCGAAGGCTCACAATCTAACTAAAGTACCTGGAGGGTAATAGAGAAGTGAAAAGTAGAGTTAGAGGAAAAATAAAAATAAAATAAACATTTTAACAAGACAGCATTGATCTAAATACTTTGGAAGGTAGAAGAGAGGAGAGAAAGGAATAGAAGCAGAAGGGGGAGCCGTTGAACAGTAGAATTCTGCAGCATCCACTATCTCCTCCTCTCCCTATTGGCTAAGGCTCTTAACATTTGCATATCTTCTTCCCATTGGCTAAGGCTCTTTCCCTGCATTGTGATGTCATAGAGCTTTATGGTTATAGAAACCTAGAAACATGATGGCAGATGAAGGCCAAATGGTCCATGTAATGTAATGTAATGTAATGTAATTTATTTCTTATATACCGCTCCATCCGTTAGGTTCTAAGCGGTTTACAGAAAATATACATTAAGATTAGAAATAAGAAAGGTACTTGAAAAATTCCCTTACTGTCCCGAAGGCTCACAATCTAACTAAAGTACCTGGAGGGTAATAGAGAAGTGAAAAGTAGAGTTAGAGGAAAAATAAAAATAAAATAAACATTTTAACAAGACAGCATTGATCTAAATACTTTGGAAGGTAGAAGAGAGGAGAGAAAGGAATAGAAGCAGAAGGGGGAGCCGTTGAACAGTAGAATTCTGCAGCATCCACTATCTCCTCCTCTCCCTATTGGCTAAGGCTCTTAACATTTGCATATCTTCTTCCCATTGGCTAAGGCTCTTTCCCTGCATTGTGATGTCATAGAGCTTTATGGTTATAGAAACCTAGAAACATGATGGCAGATGAAGGCCAAATGGTCCATGTAATGTAATGTAATGTAATGTAATTTATTTCTTATATACCGCTCCATCCGTTAGGTTCTAAGCGGTTTACAGAAAATATACATTAAGATTAGAAATAAGAAAGGTACTTGAAAAATTCCCTTACTGTCCCGAAGGCTCACAATCTAACTAAAGTACCTGGAGGGTAATAGAGAAGTGAAAAGTAGAGTTAGAGGAAAAATAAAAATAAAATAAACATTTTAACAAGACAGCATTGATCTAAATACTTTGGAAGGTAGAAGAGAGGAGAGAAAGGAATAGAAGCAGAAGGGGGAGCCGTTGAACAGTAGAATTCTGCAGCATCCACTATCTCCTCCTCTCCCTATTGGCTAAGGCTCTTAACATTTGCATATCTTCTTCCCATTGGCTAAGGCTCTTTCCCTGCATTGTGATGTCATAGAGCTTTATGGTTATAGAAACCTAGAAACATGATGGCAGATGAAGGCCAAATGGTCCATGTAATGTAATGTAATGTAATGTAATTTATTTCTTATATACCGCTCCATCCGTTAGGTTCTAAGCGGTTTACAGAAAATATACATTAAGATTAGAAATAAGAAAGGTACTTGAAAAATTCCCTTACTGTCCCGAAGGCTCACAATCTAACTAAAGTACCTGGAGGGTAATAGAGAAGTGAAAAGTAGAGTTAGAGGAAAAATAAAAATAAAATAAACATTTTAACAAGACAGCATTGATCTAAATACTTTGGAAGGTAGAAGAGAGGAGAGAAAGGAATAGAAGCAGAAGGGGGAGCCGTTGAACAGTAGAATTCTGCAGCATCCACTATCTCCTCCTCTCCCTATTGGCTAAGGCTCTTAACATTTGCATATCTTCTTCCCATTGGCTAAGGCTCTTTCCCTGCATTGTGATGTCATAGAGCTTTATGGTTATAGAAACCTAGAAACATGATGGCAGATGAAGGCCAAATGGTCCATGTAATGTAATGTAATGTAATGTAATTTATTTCTTATATACCGCTCCATCCGTTAGGTTCTAAGCGGTTTACAGAAAATATACATTAAGATTAGAAATAAGAAAGGTACTTGAAAAATTCCCTTACTGTCCCGAAGGCTCACAATCTAACTAAAGTACCTGGAGGGTAATAGAGAAGTGAAAAGTAGAGTTAGAGGAAAAATAAAAATAAAATAAACATTTTAACAAGACAGCATTGATCTAAATACTTTGGAAGGTAGAAGAGAGGAGAGAAAGGAATAGAAGCAGAAGGGGGAGCCGTTGAACAGTAGAATTCTGCAGCATCCACTATCTCCTCCTCTCCCTATTGGCTAAGGCTCTTAACATTTGCATATCTTCTTCCCATTGGCTAAGGCTCTTTCCCTGCATTGTGATGTCATAGAGCTTTATGGTTATAGAAACCTAGAAACATGATGGCAGATGAAGGCCAAATGGTCCATGTAATGTAATGTAATGTAATGTAATTTATTTCTTATATACCGCTCCATCCGTTAGGTTCTAAGCGGTTTACAGAAAATATACATTAAGATTAGAAATAAGAAAGGTACTTGAAAAATTCCCTTACTGTCCCGAAGGCTCACAATCTAACTAAAGTACCTGGAGGGTAATAGAGAAGTGAAAAGTAGAGTTAGAGGAAAAATAAAAATAAAATAAACATTTTAACAAGACAGCATTGATCTAAATACTTTGGAAGGTAGAAGAGAGGAGAGAAAGGAATAGAAGCAGAAGGGGGAGCCGTTGAACAGTAGAATTCTGCAGCATCCACTATCTCCTCCTCTCCCTATTGGCTAAGGCTCTTAACATTTGCATATCTTCTTCCCATTGGCTAAGGCTCTTTCCCTGCATTGTGATGTCATAGAGCTTTATGGTTATAGAAACCTAGAAACATGATGGCAGATGAAGGCCAAATGGTCCATGTAATGTAATGTAATGTAATGTAATTTATTTCTTATATACCGCTCCATCCGTTAGGTTCTAAGCGGTTTACAGAAAATATACATTAAGATTAGAAATAAGAAAGGTACTTGAAAAATTCCCTTACTGTCCCGAAGGCTCACAATCTAACTAAAGTACCTGGAGGGTAATAGAGAAGTGAAAAGTAGAGTTAGAGGAAAAATAAAAATAAAATAAACATTTTAACAAGACAGCATTGATCTAAATACTTTGGAAGGTAGAAGAGAGGAGAGAAAGGAATAGAAGCAGAAGGGGGAGCCGTTGAACAGTAGAATTCTGCAGCATCCACTATCTCCTCCTCTCCCTATTGGCTAAGGCTCTTAACATTTGCATATCTTCTTCCCATTGGCTAAGGCTCTTTCCCTGCATTGTGATGTCATAGAGCTTTATGGTTATAGAAACCTAGAAACATGATGGCAGATGAAGGCCAAATGGTCCATGTAATGTAATGTAATGTAATGTAATTTATTTCTTATATACCGCTCCATCCGTTAGGTTCTAAGCGGTTTACAGAAAATATACATTAAGATTAGAAATAAGAAAGGTACTTGAAAAATTCCCTTACTGTCCCGAAGGCTCACAATCTAACTAAAGTACCTGGAGGGTAATAGAGAAGTGAAAAGTAGAGTTAGAGGAAAAATAAAAATAAAATAAACATTTTAACAAGACAGCATTGATCTAAATACTTTGGAAGGTAGAAGAGAGGAGAGAAAGGAATAGAAGCAGAAGGGGGAGCCGTTGAACATTTATTAGACTTGGACCCCTTGTCTCTTTTTTAATTGCATTTTCCGAGCCACAATCCAAAGTTAAAATAAAATTTTAAAGTATTTCAAATTTTTTACTATTGCAGAGCCCCTAAAATATTTTTTTCATTCACCGAGGAACGTTCATACAAACAGATTCTACAATCTAATTTCTTGAGGAACCCCTGAAGAGCGTTCGAAGAACCCTAGAGTTCCTGCAGGAAGTTTCACGTTTTATTATGGTTTGGTTTACAGTATAAAAACAATTTTTTTTTTAAATCAAGGATAATGAAAAACAAGGGAAAAGGACACAAAAATGAAAATTTGAATTGTCAAGACATGGCACAGGAGGATAAAGGGGGAGGGTTACAATTTGTAAAAAAAAAGAAAAAAAATTTGAGAAGGTAATGGGAAGAACGATATGGAGATGGGGAAAACTTAGGGCTCCTTTTACAAAGCCGCGTTAGTGATTTAACGTGCGTAATAGCGCGCGTTAATTTTCCGGCCACGCTAGCCGCTACCGCCTCCTCTTGAGCCGGCGGTAGTTTTTCGGCTAGCGCACGCTAAAATGTTGCGTTCGTAAAAGGAGCCCCTAGTTAATCCATTTATCTAAATCTCGAAAGCATCCTCGAAGAGAGAGGTTTTAAGGTTCGATTTGAAACGATTAGTTAGTTTCCAGTCTTAGCGCTATGGGGAGGGCATTCCAAAGTGTGGGAGCGACTACAGAATAAATGGTTTTGCGAATTGTGTCATAAACTAACTGACGAACGGATGGAACCGTAAGACGATGTTGCTGAGACGATCGTAGTGTACATGAGCTTTCGTACGGGGTCAGAGGTCCTTCGATAAAGGGAGAGTGATTGGCCCCCATCGTTTGAGAATTACTGATCTAACTGTTAGGTTACTACTCAGCCATTGAGTCTGGGAGCATGGAATATCTTTTGAGGTTAATCAATAAAATTCCTCTCTCTGATGGTCGGAAACAGATTTCCTTGCTTTGTTGATGTCTTCATAGTATATCACAGAACTTGACTTTTGCATTCCACACAGCATTTTATTACAGTTAATAGACAACTGAGTCCTTTTATTAAAGTAGGCTAATGGTACAATTTAGGGGGTGAAGAACTTTTTTGTGCATGAAAGAGGTGTGATAGTATGTGATGATTTACTTAGTGTAAGTGGCGAAGGACATAAGAAGACTTGAAGCAGTCCAGAGGAGGGCGACGAAAATGATAGGAGGCTTGCGCCAGAAGACGTATGAGGAGAGACTGGAAGCCCTGAATATGTATACCCTAGAGGAAAGGAGAGACAGGGGAGATATGATTCAGACGTTCAAATACTTGAAGGGTATTGACGTAGAACAAAATCTTTTTCAGAGAAAGGAAAATGGTAAAACCAGAGGACATAATTTGAGGTTGAGGGGTGGTAGATTCAGGGGCAATGTTAGGAAATTCTACTTTACGGAGAGGGTAGTGGATGCCTGGAATGCGCTCCCGAGAGAGGTGGTGGAGAGTAAAACTGTGACTGAGTTCAAAGAAGCATGGTATGAACAAAGAGGATCTAGAATCAGAAAATAATATTAAATATTGAACTAAGGCCAGTACTGGGCAGATTTGCACAGTCTGTATATGGCCATTTGGGGGAGGATGGGCTGGAGAGGGCTTCAATGGCTGGGAGGGTTTAGATGAGCTGGAGTAGGTTTTAACAGATATTTCAGCAGTTGGAACCTAAGCACAGTACGGGGTAGAGCTTTGGATTCTTGCCCAGAAATAGCTGAGAAGAAAAAATTTAAAAAAATTTTAATTGAATCAGGTTGGGCAGACTGGATGGACCATTTGGGTCTTTATCTGCCATCATCTGCTATGTTACTATGATGTTAAGGTGGCCAAACAGGTTAAAAATAACAACTTTATTTTTGTATACCGCAGTACCACAGCAGTTCAAAGCGGTTTATAAAGGAAGAGACTGTACACAGTCTCTGAACAGTCTCTAAAAAGACAGCGATGTTACAGAAAAGACTTTCAAGTTACATTAGCAAGTCAAGAGTAGCCGGGTATATCCGGAGGCATATCGGAGATACAACAAGGCAAGAAGGGAGTCGGAGAAATTTATCAAAAAAGCGACGGTGAACGTTAGAAGGATGCTTGGGTGCATCGGGAGAGGAATGGCCAGTAGGAAAAAGGAGGTCTTGATGCCCTTGTATAAGACTCTGATGAGACCTCATTTAAGCCCCCTCCTCTTTTATAAAACCGTAATGCAGTTTGTAGCGTCAGCCACCACAGTAACAGCTCCTATGCTCATAGGAATTTTATGAGCGTCGGAGCTGTTACCGCTGCAGCCGGCGCGAAAGCCGTGCTACGGTTTTGTAAAAGGGGGAGGGTTAGAATATCGTGTACAATTCCGCACCTTCACAAAGATGTAAACAGGATGGAGTCTGTCCAGAGGAACGTTGCTCAAATGATCGTTGGTCTTTATCATAAGGCATAAAGATCTCGATATGTATACATTGGAGGAAAGGCGGGAGAGGGGAGACATGATAGAGATATTTAACATGAGGCGAATCTTTCATTTGAAAGGAAACTCTGAAGTGAGAGGGCGCAAAAAGAAGTCGAAAGGGGATAGCTTCAGATGTAACCTTAGGAAATACTTTTTTTTACGGAAATGATGATGAATTCTTGGAACGGCCTCTCGGTGGAGGTGGTGGAGACGAAGAATGTGTCTGAATTCAAGAAAGTCTGGGACAAGTACATTGGATCTCTAAGGGAGAGCCATATGGTCTTTATTTGCCTTCATTTTTTCTGTTTAGCGCATTCTAATGATTATTACGTTCTAAATGTTAAAGAAGCTGATAGGTATAAAATGGACTTCTTAGCATTTAGTGCATGCTAAGTTTTAGTGTGCTCTAAATCCATTAGCGCACCTTAGTAAAAGGACTCCAATGTCTAAGCACTCTCTACTGAAGACAGACTGTCTGGTGAAATCAGTTAGCTTAGCAGGGTTTAAAAAAGGTTTGGATAATAAAATCTGTTTTATTACTTGGGATCTATCTAGGTAGTTGTGACCAGGATACTGGGCTTGATGGACCTTCGGTCTGTCCCGGCATGGCAATTCTTATATTCTTATGCTAAGCATCCCTAGTACATAAATGTGCTCATTGCCTAGGTCAATCAGCATAGGGGAGTCTGATGAATTCTGCAAAGCGCTGACGGGCTTTCTCAGGCAGCATGCTCTGCTACTGTAGAACAAATGAGCTATTAATATAATTGAGCGAAGACCAATGCAAAGTTTATGTAAATATTATTACTCTTGAATGGGGCCCAGCCCCGGAACCTTCCATTGTTTACTGCTGAGGCAAAATGCGTCAGTGAAGAGAGGTTACGATATGGCAGCCCCAAAGGGTTAATTCCATTTCCTTGTTATGTTTTGTGTGCTGGTGCTTTCCCAGGAAACCCACAAAGGAATGTGGAGGGTTTTTTTTGGCCACAAGCGGCAATAGGAATGTGCTGTGAAGGAAGAGATGACTTAATGTGCATTCATCTTCATTCGGTCAGCAGTCTTGTCGTTGAGTTCAGCTGCATCGCCTTTCTTTGCAAGAGTGGGGGAAGAAGGCTTGTCGTTTCATAGGTGTCTTTTCACTATTTTCACAACACATCTATATTTGTTTACTGTGCTTTAAAACCTATACAGTACACAATGAGCGTAATTCTATAACTGGGCACCTACTTTTCTTTATGGAATACGAATGAGTGTGGTAGGAATTGCGGTTATATTTAAAGGGCAAGACATCTACACCAGTCTTCTAGCGAAACTGACACTTTGATATTCATGGATGTCTAAAAGGTACCGTATTTTTCGCTCCATAAGACACACTTTTTTCCTAAAAAAAAAAAAAAGTGGGTGGAAATGTAGGTGTGTCTTATGGAGCGAATATAACCCTTCCCCCCCCCCCCGGTACCTTTTTAAAATTCTGGTCCAGCGCTGTATCGGCAGGAGCTTTCCGCGCTACTGCCCCTCCCTCGCTGGATGGCTGCCTCCTCATCTCTTGCGGTAGAGTCAGGTGCGAGCCCGCACTGCTCCCTGAATGGCTGCCGTCCAGCAAAGGAGGGGCAGGAGCACAGAAAGCTCCTGCCAATACAGCGCTGGACCAGAAATTTAAAAAGGTACCGGGCAAAGGTAGGGGCTGCCTGCCTACCACTAGACCTGCCCTGTCCCGGCCTACCACTAGAACACCAGAGGGGGATAGGGTACAGAGCAGGGTGGAGGGACAGGGTACACCATTTAGTTCAGATTTATTTTTTTATTGTTTTTTCTTCTCTACAGGTAGGTGTGTCTTATGGTCAGGTGAGTCTTATAGAGCAAAAAATACGGTATTTGAAAATTGACTTTAACGTTAGAGGATGAAAAAAATAAATCTGGGATTTTGGTTTCAGCCAAAACTGAATCCGTGGCTGAAATTTGCCACATGGATGGAGTCAAGGCCAAGGCCACCCCCAACCGAAAGTGGGTCACATGGGCTGATAACCAACTGCCCGACTGAATACTTTGCCACCACCACCAGCACCAAAAGCTGCTCCTGCCACACTCTTAACCACCCAAAGTAATTCCCACCACGCAAAACTGGCCTGAAATATGGATTCGGTAATGTTTCATTTTGGTTGAAAATGCAGGTGTATTTTTGACTGAAACTCTGCAACCGAAAACTACCACCTCTAGGCGTTTTCCGTGCCTACCTTAGGAGCCGTGGTGATCTAGTGACCTGTTCAGGGCAGGAGAAAACCCCACTTACTCCTGCCCATACCAGATCCGATCTTAAAAATGATTGGCACAACCTCTTACGGCAGCCCTGCAAAGCTACAATGGGAAGCCGCAGCAGTCATTTTGACTGTACAGCCAATATGAGCTGGAGTGACAAGAGATCACTCCTGCCCCGAAGAGCAGGACTTCCAAGGAAGGCCCGGAGAAAGCCTATGGATGATGGGAGGAACAGCAGTTTTCAGATGGGGGGGGGGCAGTTTAGTTTCAGCCAAAAATGTACTGCCATTTTTGGCCAACACCAAACATGGCCAAATCCAGATTTTGGGCCACTTTTAGCACCAAAACTGAAATTTAGTTGGCTTCTACTTTCTTGTGGATGAGGTGTATCGCCTTATGATACATAGCACCAAGCATGGAGATGCGTGGTTGTTTCCAATTTAGTGCTACAGCATCTACCTATGGCTGTTGACTATGCACTATGTTGTCCATAGTTGGGAAGGTTCAGTGGACCGATTCAGCTTGGGCTCAAGGGATCTGAATTGGGTGATGTCAGAATCTCCCGTTCCTAATTGGCATTCAACCAAAGTCTACCGGACACTTCAGGATTGTTTCTCATTTTGCAGAGGAGTTGGACATCTACTGCATTGAATGATGTCTCCAATCAGCAGCTGTTAAATCACTGTCCATTTTGCGGAGTGAGGAAGCTGAAGAATGGGGTTCAGCATGTAAATTTTGTTCTCCATTAGATTTGAGGTAGACAAATGTGAGACAAAATGAAACATAGAAACAGGACGGCAAACAAAAAGCCAAATGGTCCATCCAGTCTGTCCATCGGCAGCATTCACTACACTATCTCCTCTTCCTATTGGCTAAGGCTCTTTACAGCTGCATTGTGATGTCATAGAACTTTATGGTTATGGAAACATAGGGCTCCTTTTACTAAGGGGCGCTAGCGTTTTTAGCACATGCAGGATATTAGCGCGCGCTATTCTGCGCATTAATGCCCATAGTCACCAAAAGATATTCCTATAGTAGACCCAAACACTAGCGACTTCTGTAAGATAAGTTTCCAGATCAATACGGAGAAAAGATCTCAATGTTTCCCAGGAATACACCCGGGAAACTTCTGTGACAAGTATACAGTTGCCATAGAGAAACACATCCTTGGACTCAGAAAAACTCCCTTTAAGGTTAAATAAGTTAAATAAGTAACAGTTCAAAAAAATTTTTGCTTCAAATTTTCTTGTATAGATAGGAAACAGGCACTATTGATAACTTTATGTCCTCTGGCGTTGGAAAAATCTTCGCGGTTGAAAGTATGCTCCCGGGACTGGTTTATTTCATAGCTCAGAATTCCCAGCAGGCTCTGTTTTCGCAATAACGCTGCATCGGGGGAATTTATTGAAGAGAGAGCTACCGCTTCAAAGATCCTCTTCCATTTTCTAGAAGAAGATCTTTGAAGCGGTAGCTCTCTCTTCAATAAACTCCCCCGATGCAGCGTTATTGCAGAGAGCAGGTGGTGCTTAACTTTCTATCCTGTGACAGCTTCAGGATACGCTGAAAATTGTACACTTCTCCCTCTGTATTCGCGGGGGTTAGGGGCAGAGCCGGCCCGCGAATATGGAAAAACCGCAAATAATATTTGGGCCGGTTCTGCCCTTATCCCCCGCTTCCCCCAGCTATTTTTAGCCCTGTAAGCCCCCCCCCCTTAAGCCTTTTCCTGATGGCCTAGCGGGTTTTCAGGGCAGGAGCGATCTTCCCATGCTCCTGCCCCGTGCAGATCGCTCACAGGAAATGGCTCAAGAGACTACGGGAGCTCAAGGCAGCCATTTCCTGTGAGCGATCTGCACGGGGCAGGAGCGTGGGAAGATCGCTCCTTCCTGAAAACCCGCTAGACCACAAGGTAAGGCTTAAGGGGGGGGCTTACAGGGCTAAAAATAGCCCTAAAAATGAAAAAAACAAAATTTTTCTGGTCAAAAATCGCGAATAACCGAACCCGTAGATACGGAATTCGCGAATATGGAGGGGGAAGTGTACTTCATTGTGCAGGGCATTCCAAGCCATTGTTTCAAATTTGAAAGATCTTAGAACGCCTGTTGTTTACCACGTTCTTGAGAAGGGATTTAGAATTTATCTTTGACTATGAATGCACTCCAACGCTCCTGCCCCTCCTCCACCCACAGAAGACATCCACTATGACCAACTGAGTTCTATCTGACTTGTTTTGTTTTTTTTTCCTTCTTTCTAGAAAACGCAGAGGAGCTATCAACAGCAAACAGTTAACGTACTTGGAAAAATACCGGCCAAAGCAGAGGCTTCGATTCAAGGACCCTCACAACCACAAGAACAAATGCTGCCTCATGTAATCTCAGTGACTTTTTTTTTTTGCCAAAACGCACAGAGGAGAGCAAGCGAGCCGGACACAGGGTTTCACAACACAGTCGTGGAGGGCTTCAAGTCGAGAAGCAGAGCTGAAATTTTCTTTTTAACTGGATACTCTCTAGTCATAGATGTGAAAATGAAGATGATGGAAAAATAATTTACATATCTCTAAGGCCTTATAGAGTTCCGTTTTGTGACGGTTACAGAGGTGGCTACCACAAATGGTGGTTTGGAGTTAAGGAAGGAAATGTATTTTTGGTTTTAAAAATCTATTGGGTTGGGGGGGGGCGGTTGTGGGGGCTGTTTTCTTCCTTTTCTTTTTGCTTGGGGATAAGTAAAGAATAACATGTTTTGCTTCACGCTCTTTGCAAAAGTTTAAAAAAAAAAAAAAAAATTTCCTTACGAAAGTAAATCAGATGTGGGCTGGACCGGATTGCCAAAGCTCTACTGACAGAGGGAAACTGCAGTTCAAAGGCAGTCTCTGACCTCATTGTCTGCTAGTTTTGGTAAACTGTTCGGTGTGAAGCCACACTAAGGGCTCCTTTTACCAAGGTGCGTTAGGGCCTTAACGCACGAAATAGCACGTGCTAGACCTTAACGCCAGCATTGAGCTGGCATTATTCTAGAAGCGTACCGCGCGGTTATTTTGTGCGTGCACTAAAAATGCTAGCACACCTTAGTAAAAGTGTGTTCCCCTTTCTCCCACACATAGTCACACACCTGTAAGCTCCTGATGGGTTTTGCTCCTTTATGGCCTGGGCGTTCTGGTCTCTGATCACAGCTGTCCAGATCACCTTGCCAACACCTTGTCATTACAATTCTTCTCTGAAAGGAAAGGAGCAAAGGATTAGTAGATGGAACAGATGACCTTTGCTTATCACCCTATTTACTAATGCAAAATGGGCGGCTTTGGTTTAGCTTTGCAGGTAGCCTGAAGTTTTCTGTGTCTCGTTCCCTGTTAAAACAAAGTGGAATCATGGTTACAGAAGGACAAAATCGTATTTCAGCGGCAGCAGTTATCGATTGACACCTATTGCTTACACCGTCGGCATCGCCACGCATATATTACAGCTTTACAGGTATACTGTCTGCGGTAGACGTGGTCACCGCGGTAGTCTGTCGATGCAAGAGCAGAGCCTAGAATAAAAAGGATTTTTGAGGGGAACATAAGAATTGCCGCTGCTGGGTCAAACCAGTGGTCCATCGTGCCCAGCAGGCCGCTCACGCGGCGGCCCTTAGATCAAAAACCAGTGCCCTAATTGAGTCTAGCCTTACCTAAGTATGTTCTGGTTCAACAGGAACTTGTCTAACTTTGTCTTGAATCCCTGGAGGGTGTTTTCCCCTATAACATCCTCCGGAAGAGCGTTCCAGTTCTCCACCACTCTCTGGATGAAGAAGAACTTCCTTACGTTTGTACGGAATCTATCCCCTTTTAACTTTAGAGAGTGCCCTCTCGTTCTCTCTATCCTGGAGAGGGTGAACAACCTGTCCTTATCTACTAAGTCTATTCCCTTCAGTATCTTGAATGTTTTGATCATGTTCCCTCTCAGTCTCTTTTCAAGGGAGAAGAGGTCACCTGTCCTTTGCAATACAGTGATTCCTGTAACACTTGAAACTGTGGGTTTGTGTTGCATAATATCTTCAACTCAGCTGGAGCCATTCGTGTCTTATCGAAGAATAACTGTTGTCCCACAGTTTTGAGGGCACATTTTAGCCTTACTGTACTTCCTGGAATGGTCAAATTGAGGGTTGTTCAGTGAGCCCGAGAGACTTGTCACTGAAGCGTTAACTTTGTATGTTCAAATTTTTTTTATTGCGAATGCGAAAAATACAAAGAACAAAAGAATACAACAAGATCAAGAGAATCAACATCCAAGAACCCCCCCCCCCCCTTCCGGATCCCCCTCCAGAAGACGACCAAGAGGTATCGCAGATTCCAAAGGCCCATTCTCTGGTGTCCCATGGGCTACTTCAGAAAGGATTCCCCCCCCCCCCAAACATAAAAAAGGAGGAACAAAAAAGAAAAGGATAGGCAGTGACTGACCCCGGGAGCAAGCGCGTGGAACACCAGCAAAGCTAGGCAAGAGGATTCAAAAGGAGGCTATGACCTCTAGGAGATAAGGAAGCCAGACAGGCCCCCCAAATCAGCAGGTAACTGCGCCGAGCGTTAACCTTGTAAAAAAAAAAAAACATGTAACATTTTGGCACTGGGGAAAAAAAAAGAAACATAATGCCGACGGTCAATATTTAATTTGGAAAGTGGCATAGAGATATCTGTGTTTACTTAATGACTGTTCAGAGCTCGTGCGTGCATGCGGATATGAGAGACTCTGGGTTTAGCAGTCAGATTTTCCTTCAGGTGCGAGTGGAGAATGCAGTCCCTTAGTTACGATCTGTTTGATCTGCTCTGGATTCTGGCAGACGACCCGGAAGGAGGTGCTGAAATTAAAGCAGGAGGAGGATGTTTGTTTCCTTTTTGTAAAATAAAAAAAAAGCACATCTGTCTACACATACGGTGCATTAAATTGGAAATGGATGAGCAACTAAGTTAAAGGAAATGGAAGGGAACATGTGGTCTTTCTTCAGTGAGGCTGTGGGCTAAGAAACATGATTGAATGTTAAAATCTGGCGTTGTTGGTACTTTTGAATTACTTTTGCTCTATTCAAAGCACAGCGCTCGTGTGATATTTTGGTTCTGTCTCCTCCACAGACTGTTGTCCACATTGCACGATGAAAGCGATTGGGTGTTGTCCTTATTTGCTCATTCTGTCGCACAGACTTAGCTGTTCCTCCCCCCCTAATCGTGAACTTTGCAGAAGGATGTCGCGCAAAACTTCCAACGTCTTCCCTTCAGCACCGGAGAGCATCTCCCTCTTCAGTATTTCCGTCTGCAATCGAACACAGAATGC
This sequence comes from Geotrypetes seraphini, assembly GCF_902459505.1. Classification (NCBI taxonomy): domain Eukaryota; kingdom Metazoa; phylum Chordata; class Amphibia; order Gymnophiona; family Dermophiidae; genus Geotrypetes; species Geotrypetes seraphini. The sequence continues at coordinate 20,709,012 of NC_047085.1, forward strand.
GTGTACTCTGCTTTCTTTTTCTTATTTTTCAGGTATTTTTTTCAGTCGGTTCCTGGTCAGGTCCCCTTCTTGGGCTTACTCCCCCAGGGAAATGACATAGTTCCGTGTGGGTGGACTGCTGCTCGCCGGCCAATCTCTCCGAGTGCCTGTGGAGCCAGCCGTTCCCCTGGGAGCTTGCTTGCCTGCTGACGTTTCAGAGGCTTGAATGCAGGTTGTGTGGACCCCCCCCTGTATAACAACCCTCTGGGTATCGGGGAGCTGGCTGCAAAGTTTCTCCCCCCCCTGACACGTTGCATGGATTTTGGGGGGTTTGGAGTTCTTGGTCGGGGTCCATCTGACCGGCAGCCAGAAGATTTTCAGCGGTGGTCCTGTTCCTGACACTTTCTGAGGCAGAAATCCTTTCCCTATGGGTAAAATAGGGAGGGGGGCTCTAAAAAAGGCAGATTCAAAGGTTTCTGGGGTTAGTCAGGCTCCCCCACCCTTTTTTCCACATTTTTTGTTTTTCAGTAAAGCTTCCACGAGCCATTTTTATCACGATGTTGCTGGCAGTGGCCATCTTGGATTTTTATCAATATTTTTTTTTTTCTTGCTTTTTTTCTGTTTCAGAACTCCTCATTTTGCTTGGGGATCAACTGTAATGGAGTCCCAGGGTCAGCCTACCCCCAATTCATGCATTTTTGGCACAGCTTTGCCGGTTGTGTAGCGGCCGTATTATATCGTGGGGCGAGAGAGGGAAGGGGTGAGAGCTTTGGGCTCAGCCTCCTGGGTGTTAGATTCCCCCAAATGCCCAGCCTTTTGTGAAAAGATCCTGTGTAGAGGCTGTACGTAGCGAGGATGTGAAATGCAAGTGCATGGAGGTAGAGTAGACCTTGCCACCCCAGTCAGGAGCCCTGCAGGGGGCCTCCTGTCCAGGGATTTCCAGAATTTGCCAATATCCTATGAAAAGCCTACTTAATGGCTTCGGGAAGCGCTGTGCTGCCTGTGGGCGCATCAGCTCTGGTATAGAGGGTTTTATGGCACAAGCAGTCTTCTCCACCTTGGTCCGATCCGGCTCCAAGTGTCAGTGACTAGAGAATGACACGGTGACAAAATTCATCACCGTTCCCGTCCCCGCGGATAACCGCGGGAAATAATCCCATGTCATTTTCTAGTGTCTATTTCAACCTCGGTCCTTCTACACCAGCATTATTCAAAGCAAAGCTTACGGGTCAGTGGTTGTGCCCAATTATACTCTGATTCTTCCCTCTCTCCTTAAAGAATGATGTGAAGATGGTTTCCCACGGTTATCCGCGGAGACGGGAACAGTGATGAATTTTGTCACCGTGTCATTCTCTATCAGTGACCAGTTGGAGTAGGGCTGGAAGTCTTTCCTCCCCCCCATCCCCCAGTTCTTTTCTTCTCGCAATGATCTGCTGCATCCTTGGAAGATTTGGGTTTTTGGGGAGGGATCGAAGGTCAACAGGCCCTCCACCTCCCAGTGTTCTGGTATGAGCATCATTAACGTGCAAACTTCCTTTTTTCCAGATCATCTGGACATCTCCTCCTTAATCCCCCAACGGGAGTCTCCAGAAGGCTCTCTCATTGTAGTCAAAACTCTGTTTTTATCTTATGACTCCGGGTTTTCAACAGCTATTTTCACGGCCAAAAGTGGATTTCACAGTAGCACAAGTGACTGTGCGTACCTCCCTTCCTAGTGAGGAAGGAGTGATGCTGAAGGATGTGCAAAAACATAAGGTAGACGTAGTCCTTAAAAGACTGTTTGAAGCACTGGCTTTGGGTGTCAAAGGAGCAAGAGCTGCCTCCTTCGTGACACATGCCTGGCATACTTCTCCAGAGCTTGAGATACCTATCCACGCATGATTATGGAAAGAGTGGATTATGTGGCAGATACTTCATTTGCCATGATATCTGCGGTATCCATACTGTATTTCTACGGTATACCTTCTTGAACTCAGTAGGTATGACGGGATATAAATAAAAAGCTATTATTATTATTATTACTGTTTGTGACATCTTAAGAGTCATGATCAAAGTTTTGGCTTACACCGTTTCTACCTGCCGGATGCTCTGGATTTGGACAGCAGGCGGGTGATTCAGCCTCCGAGGCCCCTCGCAGCAAATTACGCTTCAAGGGGCAGATGCTTTTTGGCAAGGGTTTAGACGACCTTATGGCTAATGTGGCGGATCGCCTTTCCGAGTCCCTCCCAGATGGCAGGATTTGACGTTTCACCGAGGGCAAAAGACACAATATTCATTCTCAGAGATTCTGCCAATATTCCTCCAGTTCCTGTTCCCAGAGGTAATTCCAAAGGTCCAGTCAGAGATGTAGCAACTACAGACACCAACAACCCTTGGGTTCATATGATGGCTCAGCCAATTAAAAACCACAATGATGCCAGGTCAATGGCCGCGCTCCCCTCACTTTGGCGGACAACTGGTGGCTTTCTGGAGGGAATGGGAAAAGATCTCATTAGACCGCTGGGTGCTGGACATCATTTGGGAAGGACACAAGATAGAATTTTTTCACCCTCATCTAGATCTGTTCATCTATTCCCCAGAAGGTCGACCAGTAAAGGTGCCAGGGTCTGAGCAACGGTGAACATAAGAATAGCTTTACTGGGTCAGACCAATGATCCATCAAGCCCAGTAGCCCATTCTCACGGTGGCCAATCCAGGTCACTAGTACCTGGCCAAAACCCAAGGTGTAGCAACATTCCATACTTCCAATACAGGCCAAGCAGTGGCTTCCCCCATGTCTTTCTCAATAACAGACTATGGACTTTTCCTCCAGGAACTTGTCCAAACCTTTTTTAAAACTAGTTATGCTATCCACTCTTACCACATCCTCTGGTAACATGTTCCAGAGCTTAAATATTCTGTGAGTGAAAAAAAATTTCCTCCTATTGGTTTTAAAAGTATTTCCCTGTAACTTCATTGAGTGTCCCCTAGTCTTTGTAATTTTTGACGGATACAATGACTCTTGGACATACTTGCCATAGACCCAGTGCCCGAAGAAAAATCGGGCTGCAGCTGGTACTCCATATTCGTCATAGTGCCCTAGAAAGGCACAGGAGATTTGAGGCGCATCTGGATCTAAAGCACATGAACGAGGCACTAAGAGTTCTTCTTTTCTGCATGGAGACGGTCCACTCAGTCATCATGGCAGTGGCTCTGAAGGAATTCCTTGGTTTTAGTGGAGCTAGGGCAGGGATAGAGAATATTCAGGCTGACTTCCTCAGCAGACGGACTCTGGTTCCAGGGGAGTGGTCTCTATCTCAGAGAGTGTTCACCCTCATTATGCAGCACTAGGTAAGACAGGAATTGCATCTCATGACCTCAGCCTAGAATGCGGAGACATTCCGCTTTCACATTCGAAAAGCCAAGCTGGGAAGTACAGGGCTGGACGTTCTCTTTCAACCCTAGTGTTCCTGGTGGCTCCGGACTGGCCCTGTCGGCCTTGGTATGCGGTTCTGGTACATCTCCAAAGAGGTAGATATCTCAGGCTGCTGGTTCTCCTGTCCTCAGCCAGGATCGAATTCCTATGGAGAATTCGGAGCACTTTGGTCTTATGGCATGCCTCTTAATCACACGGCCCTAACTCGTAAGGGTTATTCGGAGATTTTCATTGCTCGTAAGGGTTATTCGGAGGTTGCTCGTTTTAGAACAAAGAAGCCTGCGATGTTTGCGGCTTATGCAAACACCTTGAAGACTTTCCAGTTATGGGGCACCAGAGAGCAGGTGGAGCCTGCGAGGGCTCCTATCTCAGTGATACTAGCATTCCTGCAAGCCAGACTTGAAAAGGGTCTAGCGGTTTCATCTCTCAAGGTACAGGTAGCCAGCCTCTCATGCCTTAGGGCTCGGAGAGGCATGCAGTCACTGGCTTCTCACCCAGATGTCACTCAATTTTTGAGGGGGCACTCAGGTTACATCCCCCACTAAGTAGGCCACTCCCATTTTGGGACCTTAATGTTCTGAAGGGCCTATTTCAGGCTCCGTATGATCCCCCTGCCAGATGTTTCCCTCTTGAATCTTACAGTCAAGACAATGTTTTGGTTGCCATAGTCTTGGCGAAGTGGATTTCAGAGTTACAGACCCTCTCCTGCAGAGAACCTTTCACCCTACGGGTTCAGCAAAACAGGGCAGAATTTTGCAGAGGCTGGACGTGTGTAGGGACTTACTTCACTACCTGGGGAGGACTAATGACTCCTGGCTATCTGACCACCTTTTTGTGTTGACCAGCCGCTCTAGACAACGCATGACATCTTCCAAGGCTTCGATTGCCAGATGGATTCACATAGCAATTTTGTCTTCTTCTATTGCCTGCAGTACACAGTCCCCTATCTCAATTGCAGCACATTCAACTAGAAGTGTGGCTGCATCCTGGGTGGAATCCCAGGCTCTTTCATTTGATGAAATTTTTAGAACTCTCCACATCTTTGAAGTTCTACAGAGTAGATAATAATAATAATAGCTTTATTTATATCCCGTCATACCTTTCAGTTCAAGATGGTTTACAACAAGAGAGATTGCATAAATGCAGCCAAATTACATCATGAGCACGAAGTAGGAAGAATCAGGCAGGCGTGTAACGTAGTTATATACAACAGATGTGGCGACTTGAGAAGATGCCACTTTTGGGTCCTCAGTACTCTGGGCAGGCTCATCTGTCCTTCCCTGGACGTCTGGCACTGCTATGGTACAGAATTCTCTGTCTTTCCTGCAGAATGGAAGATTAGCGAGGTAAGAACCTAATCTTCTTTCTGTTAACCGACATAGGATTGTCTGCCCTGTGCAGTCCTTTGATTCACCTGATTTCTGCCTCGGACACTGACAGTGTCTGTCTCGGGCCCTCTTCTGTTTCTAAGATTTAGCAAAGACAAAATTACAGGGATGTAAGGGCTCCTATTCCCTTTCTGCTTTTGGGGGGGGGGGGGGATTTTATTAGTTCTACTAGTTGCACTTAGGTTGGTTCCTAGCTACTTGTGTGCTTAATTTGTTATTCACTGTTGTTATTCATTCTTCTTTTTTCATAAGTTAGAGCAGACCGGAATATAGTTTGTCACCGAGGAAGTTTCCTGGGCCTCGCCTTCTGTTTCAGTGGAATTCGATTGCTTTGGTATTAACTGAAGAGGGAGCTTTACTCCAGCGCTAAAGGGGATGAGTTGGAAATTTTGAGTGACACCCTTCTAAAAAGTTCTTGATTGGGGAAAGGAGCAGCTATAGAATCTTGTGTCTTAGAAAGAAGAGTAGTAAGGTAAGAACCTAATCTTCCATTATGCCTGATGCTCCTCTCTGGTTCCTGAAAATTTTTAATTAATCAGACCTGATGACTGCTCCTGGGTTTTAATACAGTTGTCTGTAATTCCAAAAATATTCTGTTTTACTTCTCTGTGCTATCCTCACTGTGGATTTCCCCTAACCTGGGATTAGCAAAATGCAGTGCAAGTTAGGATGGAGATGTCTCCGTCCCCCCCCACCCCCCCCCCACACACATACATACATACATACATACTATACTGCACTTTATCTATTCATCAGTTGTACAGGCAGAAGACTAATATCTCTGTTAACTGGATGGATGCAATGCTGTACATATAAGCATCAGAGATGGTCCTTGCTTTATGGAGCTTACAAACAGGACAAGTAAGAGAATTTGAGGGTGTCATTTATTATGGGAATTGGTTTAAAAGCAACTTCAGAAAGGTCAAATGTTATGCTGGATTTGAATAAGACCAGAGTCATTCACGCCTATAGCACACCAAGTTGAACGGAGCAGAGTCGAGTTAGTAGTAGAGGAGAAGGGGACAGATAAGAGTGACTTAGCTACTGAGCAGGGTTCTTGAGGAGAAGCGTAGGAAGAAATGAAAAGAAACTTGTCCTGCCTTATTGAGAGAACTCAATAAAGAAGGCGCCAAGATGTAGACACTAGGAACATATGTATGTAAACGGCCTGAATATCAGCATAATTGTACATATCAACGTTTAAATGTGAAGGTGTGTAATTTGCAGATGAAGTCTGGGCAGGGCTCACAATTAGGCACATAAATTATAAGAATACTATAAATTATAGAATAGGTGCACCCTAAAATTGCCCTCCACCTGTGTATTGTTTTCTAGCGTTGGGCCCTTAACTTTTCTATGCTAGATGGCAGGGGCAGGAAAAGAACTCGCGGGGATGGGAAAATGAGTTCCAGCGGGGACGGGGAAAAATTTGTGCCCGTGTCATTCTCTAGTACAGAAGACCTTCAAGTTAGCCTTTCTCTGATCTAAGAATCATAGAGCTCCTTTTGCTAAACTAGAGGTTTATAGCATGGGCCGGCGAGGAAAACGCTCTCATGCTCATAGAATTCTAATGAGCATTGGAGCATTTACCTCGCCAGCCCGCGCTAAAAACCTCTACCACTCTACGATGGGTTGGTATTAAAACATATAGAGGAATTCAGGCTGCCCTCTTGTGGTTCCACTATGTTTAGTGTTCCTGCCTTTGAATTAGAAGTTAATATGCGGAAGTAAGAGAACCTACTTTCCAAAATGAAGATGGATAGAAAAAAAATCCACCCTGTCAGGATCCATTTGAACCCCTTATGAGGACTGAAAGTTTGATGCCAACGCAACTGAGAAAAATAAAGGCAAAGACCATATGGCCTATCGAGTCTACCTGTTCATGCCAGCTATTATTCCATCTTCTCCCTTAGAGATCCAATGTACATGCCCCACGCTTTCTTGGAATTCAGATACATTTTTTTGTCTCCACCACTTTCATTGGGAGGTCACTCCAAGCGTTCACAATGAAAAAAGTATTTTCTGAGGTTGGTTACTTCTATCTCCTTTCACTTTCATCTTATCCTCTCTCCAGAATTTTTTTTTCCACTGAAAGAGTCTCACCTCGTGCACGTTTATGCCATCTAGGCATTTAAACATCTCTCAAGAACAAATCAGTGGTAACAAATTCAATCTCAACAAATTTCCAAAACGTTGCTCACCAGCCGTGGGTTTTTAACTAGGAGATCCACATTATTCAAAAAGGGTGGCTAAAAAGCCTCAAGAATAATTATTTTCACGCAGCAATCGCAAGTGATTTCAAGCTGGCGTTTCTATTGTCATGTTTTTCAACTGATCTTATCTTCAATTTTCAGGTGCAAAGCAGTGGGATAGTATCCTTGTTAGATCCTGACATTTATATGGGTATGAGTTTTTTATGCCAATGACAATAGAAACGCCAGCTTGAAATCACTTGCGATTGCTGCGTGGAAATAATTATTCTTGAGGCTTTTTCGCCACCCTTTTTGAATAATATAGATCTCCTAGGTAAAACCCACTTCTGGTGAGTAACGTTTTGGAAATTTGTTGAGATTTAAACGTCTCTATCATATCTCCCCTCTCCCGCCTTTCCTCCAAAGTATACCGATTGAGATCTTTAAGTCTGTCCCCATACGCCTTATCATGAAGACCACCAACCATTTTAATAGCTTTCCTCTGGACCGACTCCATCCTTTTTATATCTTTTTGAAGGTGCGGCCTCCAGAATTGTACACAATATTCTAAATGAGGTCTCACCAGAGTCTTATACAGAGGCATCAATACTTCCTTTTTCCTACTGGCCATTCCTCTCCCTATGCAACCTAGCATCCATCTAGCTTTTGCCATCACCTTTTGTACCTGTTTGGACAATTTAAGATTATCACATGCGATCACACCCAAGTCTCGCTTCTCCTTCATGCACAGAGTTTTCCCCCCCAAACCAGTGAATCACAAAGTGTGTGCCGCGGCTAGATTCTGGGTGTGCCACCAGGGATTGAGTCCCTTCTGATATTGATACCTTTCCTCCTTTCTGCCCCCACATGAACTCCGTCTCATTTTCCCTGAGCTCGAGGTCATGCCTGGAAGACCTTCAAACATGCGCAGATGTCGACATGACATCATGCATCATCATCATGTTGACATCTACGCAGGCTTGCAAGCCTTCCAGATATGGCCATGAGCTCAGGGAAAATGAGACAAAGTTCAGGGGGGGGGAGAGTGGTGCGAGTATGCCACAGAGAAATATTTGCTCTGCTAGTGTGCCGGAGACTGCCCTAAACTGTACCGATCCCTCAGGTTTTTGTAGCCCACATTTCTTAGCATTAAATTTTTGCTGCCAATTTCCAGACTATTCTTCAAACTTTGCCAGGTCCTTCCTCATACACACATATAGAGAATGGCACGGTGACAAAATTCATCACCGTTCCCATCCCCGCGGATAACCGTGGGAAACCATCTTCATGTCATTCTTTAAGGAGCGAGGGAAGAATCAGAGTATGAATGGCCACAACCACTGACCCTCAAGCTTTGCTTTGAAGAATGCTGAGATTGAGCAGCAACATTCCAGAGCAGATATTGTGATGTCATAATGCCTCATTCCACCAGTGCCTAAGAGCCAATCACATCAGTGATGTCACAATGGCTTCATTATCCTTGGCTCACATAAGAATCAGAGTATGAATGGCCACAACCACTGACCTGCAAGCTTTGCTTTGAAGAATGCTGGTGTAGAAGGACTGAGGTTGAAATAGACACTAGAAAATGACATGGGATTATTTCCCGCGGTTATCCGCGGGGACGGGAATGGTGCTGAATTTTGTCACCGTGTCATTCTCTATACTCAGAATCAGCTCCTGATTTTGTAGGTCAAATAATCATGCCAGTAGTGGTTTTGTCCGCTAATCATAGTCACCTGGGCTGGTGAGAGAAGTTCCTAAATAAGGTTAATCTATGCATAGCATTAAAACAGCTAACATTTGGCTTATTTAGTGACTCTCCCTCGTATTTTTTTTTTCTTGGCAGTTTTGTAATGTATATTCAACTTCTACAAGGTACTGTAGTAGGGGAGGACGTCCAGGGTTCCCTGTATGGGTTTGTAGTTGCATTCTTGGAACGACAAAGAACCGAAGGAGATTTTGCTTTGGGATATGATTGGAGCAAACGTGGACTTCACAGAACCCGACTGCCTTGCAACTTTTCTGAGCTGCCTTTTCTACCTGTAAATACGTAAGCTGCTTTGACTGCGTCACCACAAAAAAAGGTGGTATACAAAATCCCATTCCCTTTCCCTCTTGTATTGGAACAATGTACCTTATCTACTGTAAAGTTTATAATGAATTGTAGCTTTGAAAACCCAAGTGTCCATTGCTTTTGCTGTTTGGACATCGGCCGAGCACAGTTCAACGACTCGGTGAAAGGTGCATCATCTTGCTCCAGAAAAACCTCCTGGAAGTTCGAAGAAGATCCCTTGCGTCTGCTGCTCCAAATTGGGCTTTTCTCCATTGCACGACCTGAAGCAGATCTTCTAAAAGGGACAGAGAGGAACATATAATAATGAGGGCTTACAAGCTTTGATGTGGTATGTTTCTATACAGTATTTAGTGAACATAAGAAATGCCTGCACCAGATCAGGCCGAGGTCCATCTTGTCCGGCGATCCGCGCATGCGGTGGCCCATTTAGGTACTCCTATTTGGAGACCCGGATTTCCCGTATCCCTCAATATGATTTTCAAGAAGATTTGGGGCGGAAAGGGTGAACAAGGACATTATTTTGGCCTTCTGGGGTTTGAGCAGGTCCACACATTTCCAGGAATCTAAGGCTGCCACAACTTAAGTGTTAAGGAAAAGAAGAAAAATACTTCTGGAAAAAAAAAAAAGAATGCATCTTTACTGGGATGATTTTCAAAGTGTGTTGAACAAGTAGGGAGCAGGACTTGGTGAGCATTCATCTTAACCTCTACATCTTAACGTACTGTATTCAGATCTTAGTTCTTCATTGGAAGAGGTGGTCTTAGAGACGCTGGAATTGTATTTCTGGCTGGTTCCTGTTCATGTCTAAGAGAACAGAAGTGGGTTCTGATGGATAAACCCTTTGCAGTGAGAGTCAGAAGATGTATCTTTTGTGAGATCTTAAGCAAGTTAAATCTTCGCATTTCTTCTCTTCATCTGTCTACTGCAATGATTCCAAACCTGTCCTTGGGAAACCCCAGCCAGTTGGGTTTTTAGGATATCCACCAAGACTATGCATGAGATTAGATTTGCATTCCATGGACATGGTGTATGCAAATTGATGAGAAACAAAAGAAATTGACCCTATTCACAAAAAAGATACACAGGAGAACAAAAGATTGTGGCGAGTTGATGTCCCTACTAGTTCTAAAATTGAACTTGTGGATTAAAGCTAAAGCTCTCTATGTAAAACCGACGCGCTCAAAACGGCAAAGTTGTGCTCCAAGCTCGTATGCAAATTCTTCTTATGAATGTTCATTGTAGATAGCCTGAAATCAAGATTAGCTGGGGTTCTCCCAGGACAGCTCTGGGAATCGCTGGTCTACTGAAGTGTGAAAATTAGCTTGGTTTCAGCCCTTCAAGAACTATCATGTAGCCTCGTTGCTGGGGCAGATAGTTTCACGGGATATATATTTATACAGTATATATTTCTGAAGAGATGCATTGGATCCTGGTGAAAGGTGCTATAGAAAAACCAGATTAGTAATATGGTTACAAGTGCCTCCAGCAATTTCACCTTGATTTCTTCTGACATCCAACGGCGAAGAACTTCGGTATTGGATATGGAAAACAGGGTGACGGGACAAAAGTGCGCGAGGCTTCAGTGTGCTGACATTCCAGCGCAGACAATTCGGCGCAAGACCCAACGCGCCACCAAAAAAGTTACTTTTAAAAAGCTCCGACAGGGGGAAGCCCCACACTTTACTTCATACTCTTCGCGCTGCCGTTGGGGGGATGCAATCCCTCCCCCCCCCCCATTATAGAGAAAACTTAACTTTTCCCTAAAAAATTGGGAAAAAGTTAAGTTTACTCTATAATGGAGGGTTTCAAGCCCCCCCAATGGCAGCGCGGAGAGTATGAAGTAAACTGGGGGAGTTCCCCACTCACACCCCGCGTCGGAGCTCTTTAAAAGTAACTTTTTAGGCAGCGCGCTGGGATCTTGCGCCGAACTGTCTGTGCTGCAACTTTGGCGCGCTGAAGTCTTGCGCGCGAATGACTATGAACCAAAAACAGGGCTTAAAGCTGAAAGGGTTACAGATTTCTGCTGCCCTCCTTACACGCCTAAAGGGCACCTGATTGCACATCAAAACTGGTCACTTTTTGGTAACTAGTGCTATAAAGCAAGACACTTTTTTTCTGCAGGCCTCTTGATTCTTTGCTGCTACACTTCTCCCTCCAGATTTGCGGGGGATAGAAGCAGAGCTGGACCGCAAATGGTGAAATACCATGAATATGTTCTGGTCTGGCTCTGACCCCCTCCGGCATCCCGGCCTTACCTGGTGGTCTAGCGGGCTTTCGGGGCAGGAACGATCTTCCTACGCTCCTGCCCCGTGTAGATCGCCAATAGGAAATGGCTGTGGGGAGTTCCCGTAGTTTCGAGACTATGACGGGAACTCCCCACAGCCATTTCCTATTGGCGATCTACACGGGGCAGAAGCGTAGGAAGATCGCTCCTGCCCCGAAAGCCCGCTAGACCACCAGGTAAGGCTGGGACACCGGGGGGAAGGCTAAACTATGGGGAGGGGTTTCTTTTTTCCCCCTCCGCTAAAAATTGCGAATATGTGAAATCGCGATTGCCGAAACCGCGAATAGGGAGGGGGAAGTGTACTGCTTTGCAGATTCGTAGTATCAATTTTTTTTTATTAAGCCACAGAACAGGTTTCTATTGTGGCCTGGAGTGCTAAATGCGCCAAAGCTGATCCAACATTCATGGAACTCCCATGAGCGTTGGCGCATTTAGCACCCTTTCTACCGCGGCTTAGTAAAAGAGGACCTTACAGTAATTATTTCCCAAATCCCTGTTCAAGTAGAGTTAGTTGGGAGCACAGGCTACACCCGACTTCCCAAAGATCATTTAGGCCCCAATTCTATAAACAGCGCCTCTCTCCTAGGCTCCGCCGAGTGTGATGCCAATCATCCACTAGGCACCATTTATGAAGCAGCCCCGAAGCGTTCTTAGGCACTAATAGGTCTTAGTATTAACACTACGAGGAATATCTTCTCCGTCACCGTCCCCTCACTCTTTTTACGAGAGATTAAAACAGATAAGTTTAAGTCTAGCTTAAAAACCATGCTTTTGCAGTATGACCGTCCTTTTAAGGATGTTTTATTCCAATACTGGTCCAGTCTCCCTGGCTCGTCCAGCCGTTCTGGCTGAACCCTCTGTTCCCCCCTGTCCTTTTCTTTTTCCCTTTTTTGTCCTTTCCTGTCAATCAATTGTAGTTCTTCCCCTTCCTCTTGTGCCAGTCTGTTGTCCAGGTAGTTTGTCTTTTGATGTTGAGTCCTAATGTGTATAGTAGCTCCCAGCCTTGAGATCTGATAAGGCGGGATAAAATTTTAATAAACTTGGTCAGAAGCTTAGACACACTTCCATTTAGGCCAGGGTTTTCTCACCACACAATTGTTTCCCACGTACTCACCTTTATAGGACCCCTGAAGAAGACTTTTTGTCAAAACATGGACCGTGTTGGGTCCTGTATCCCTAGCGGACTAGGTCCTTTAAGGCTCTTATGTGGATGATTTATTTTTATGTGGATGGAATTATTTTATGTGGATGATTTTAGTGTACCTTTGGAACTTTGACACTTTCAAATAAAGTCCATTTAGGAACATCGTCACTCCACAGAGTTTTTTTTTGTTTTCTCTGGATTTTCTTCTTTGTGGATATTTTGGGGTCAATTCCTTTTGTTTTTTGCTAAATGAGTCAGGCACCTACCAGCCCCTAAGTCAAACCATACCCAAACTCTACCCTGTTGCTCTAACCACGCCTACTTGCTGGTAGGCGCTTCTGAGTCGATGCCTACCAAGTTGGGCGCCTCCTGGCTAAATAATTTTTTAAGGTTTTTATGTTTGTTTGTTTTCTGGTGGTTTCAATTATCAGTGCCAGTTAAGAAAATTAACTTAGGCGCACCAATCTAAATGCCTCAATTTGGGCATCTTTTATAGAATCAGGGCTTTGCTGCTGGTTTGGAAGCGTAATAGACTTTATTCTTTGGGAGCTGTGAGCATGGTTGTAATCCACCTTATTTAAAGGCGACATATAAATAATAAACTTTGTTCAGAAATGAAAGATCACGCAACAAGCACAGATAGACCCGTTCAATAGTACAGACAGCCGCTAGGTTAATTATAACTGCTAAAGTGCCAAAAACCAGGCCGCTTGATTCTAAATTCAGCTAAACGTAGCATTCGTTGAAAGGCCGTCATCGTCCATTGTTCTGCATGACGAAGGGCTGGCCAGTCTGGTTTTCAGTTCGTGCGTATGTCTGAAATAGGTTTTCATGTCCTACCTCCGTTTTATGTAAATCTGTCTCATACATGTTGATTATAAATATTCTGAAATCGACTGAGAGCGGAACTTGAGGGAATCGCTGCTTCGGGCGGTCATTTTACCTTCTCAGCAGTAGAAATTCAGGGCATTTTTCAATGAGATGTTTTGAAGGTTAGATGCCTGCATATGAACACATCAATTTGTTGATCTTCCTATTGTTAGGGGGGGGCCTATTAAGAATTCTTAATAGAGAATGACACGGGGACAAATTTGTCCCCGCGGGATCTATAGAAACATAGAAAATGACGGCAGATAAGGGCCATAGCCCATCAAGTCTGCCCACTCCACAGACCCACCCCCTAAGTCTGCTCTAGAGCCCCCGCTCTAACTGACCCATCCGTAACTTCACCCTCTGAGGGATCCCACATGGGCATCCCATTTACCCTTAAAATCTGGAACGCTTTTGGCCTCGATCACCTGTATCGGAAGCTTGTTCCAGTGTTCAACCACTCTTTCAGTGAAGTAATACTTTCTGGTGTCGCCCTGAAATTTCCCTCCCCTGAGTTTAAGCGGATGTCCTCTTGTGGCTGAGGGTCCCTGGAGAAGGAAAATATCTTCTTTCACTTCGATACGCCCGATACTATCTCCAAACCTATCCTGTCTCCATCTGCACAAGCCTCGACCGCTTATGATTTTAAAGCATTCGAAGCTTTTGCAGATGAGGACAGAGCTTGCAGGGATGGGGAAGGGACAGAACTTGCGGGTACAGGATGCTGGAGATAGATCCCAAGGGGATGGGGCCAAATTTCTTTGCAAGCTCTGTCCTCATCTGTACAAGCCTTAAACACTGGGACAGGGACAAACTTGCCCCAGTGTCATTCTCTAATCCTTAACAAAGAAATTATTTTTATACACATTTTGCATGTGAAAAGTTAGTAAAGGTATCCTTAGAAATAAAACAATGTTTTCTTGTGTTGAGGAGGGGGGAATTGGGATGTTAAGTATGGACAAATGGGACTTCCTGTGTGGCGGCCTATGAAAAAAAAAAAAGATGCCTTACATCCTAATCGAGCTCGTCTCCTGCACTTCCAAGAAGGAAAAGCAAGACTGTGTCATAAGCGCTCCCGTCAATCAGCTAAGCTTGGCTCACACCTGGGAGGGTCAGAAAGAGCTGCTCCCCTTCCCCTGCATGGCTGTTTTCAATATGTTAAAGTTCCCGCTTCTTCAAATGATTTTCAGTGATAATGGTAATAAGTTGCAAGCTCATGCTCTCTTCAGAATAAATAACATTCTCAGGAAAATAAGATCATGTTTTACCAAATAGCTGTGTCATTCTTACATGGCTTGTGCTCATTTTCCCACACTGGTTGACTAGGCCGGCATAGCTGTACAGTTCCTCGAATGAAGGTGAAATTTGCAAGTTCATAAATTATGCTTGTCTTGAAAAGTTTTATCTTGTTTTTTCGACTGAATTAAATATATTGGTTATGTTAGACAAAGCCTAAAATAGTTTATTTGAGAGCTTTGGGCTGGGCATACTATGGTGATTAGATATAGCACCCACGTGTGGATTTGCAGGTCTTTGGACAGCTTCATTTCTTGTTAAAGCTTTGTAGCACTATGTAATGCTCATAAGATATGAGAACGGGACTGCCCTTGCCAGTCTTTCTCTTACTGCTGCTAAACTACAAGGCTGAACACATGGTTCTTGGAACTCCCTTGTCCCTGTATAATGACTGCTACGAACCAGCACTTCAAACACAAACTGCACCCCTGAAGGAAAAAAAAACCAACCCCCACACCAACAAGCACTTCATAGAAGCTGAGATAATAGTGGCAGAGGAGGAGCTCGAAGCTCATCGAATCCACCAATTTCTGATATAGTTGAAAGATGATCTCACCTTATCCTGTACTGTGAGACTGTCAAGCTGCCAATGTATCCTGGCAACCCTTATCCTAATGCATTGTGGGTAGCATTAGGAACTTCAGTTACCTTGAAGAGAAAAGGCCTCTACAAGGAAAACAAGCCCAATCAAAGAGTCGTGAGGAAAAGATGTCGATCTCTACGACGAAAACAAGCCAGATCAAAGAGTCGTGATTTGGCTTGTTTTCGTCAAAGAGCCTGACATCTTTTCCTCATGACTCTGATTTGAACTTCAGTTGCCACCATGAATGGGGATGTAAGTTCAAAACTGAGATGGGCCAAGATGTCTCCCTTCTTGAAGCCCGGTTGACTTAACAGCTCTGAGGGTAAAACCTGAGATGGGGAGAATCTGTATTATCTGCAGCAGGGGGTGGCACACTAAGGGCCCGATTCTATAAAAGGTGCCCAGGAAATTGGCGCCGACTAGCGTAGTGGTAAGCTCAATTCTATCAAAGTTATGAGCAGCTTCTAGAATCACACTTGGCGCCTCTATGCGACAGGACTTTTAGGCGCAATCATTTAGGCCGGGGTTTTCTTATCCTAAGTTGTGCGCATATATAGAAAATGACACGGGGACAAATTTGTCCCCATCCCTGTGAGATCTCGATATCCCCGTCCTGTCCTGCGAGTTTTGTCCCTGTCCCATTCCTGTAAGCTCTGCCTTAACTGCACAAGCCTCGAATAGAGAATGACACAGGGACAAATTTTTCCCTGTCCCTTCAGGAACTCAATTTCCCCGTGCCGTCCCTGCGAGTTTTGTCACTGTCCTTGTTCCTGCCCTGTTCCTGTAAGCTCTGCCTTAACCACACAAGCCTCGACCACTTAGGATTTCAAAGTGTTTGAGACTTGTGCAGATGAGGATGGAGCTTAGGCATTGGTGGGATGAGGCATTATGACATCACAATCAGCTCTAGAATGTTGCTACTTATGATTTTAAAGGGTTTGAGTCTTGTGTGGATGACATAGCTTGCAGGGACAGGATAATGGGGGAAAAATTTGTTCCCGTGTCATTCTCTAGCTTTGAACACTTCCGATTTTAAAGTGTTCAAGGCTTGTGCAGATGAGGACAAAGTTTGCAGGCATGGGGATGGCGATAATGAGATGCCGCGGGGATGGTGACAAACTTGTTCCCGTTTCATTCATAACTGAAAAAACTTGTGCAAAACTTGAAAGAACACCATGAAATGTCCCTAGCCACACTCCCTTTCAGATTCATGCTATGTACACATACAGCTTAAGACATCATAAATGGAATTTGGGCCTAAATGGGCCCTATTTTCACATTGGCCATCAATTTCTAAGGAGATGTCATTGTGCTCTTCAGCATCTTTGGAATAACTAGGTACAATTTGCTATCTTGTGGGGTTTCAACAGCAAACCTAGCGTACCAAAAACTTCATAGTAACTTGGTAAATGATGGCAGATAAAGACCCGAGTGGTCCATCCAGTTTGCCCAACCATACATGCTCCATAATTTAATTTAGTTTAAATGGTCCTTTTTCTTAGATATTTCTGGGCCAGAAACCCAGAGCCTTTCATCTATCATATCCTAAAAACTAGGTGCAAATTACAATTGCCAACTGGAGCCGGATTCGCCCATCTGGGTCGATCCAGTTCTGGGTTTACCTCATTGCATGTAGGGACTTGTAGTTCTCATTTCTCCATCGCATTGCCTAAGAAAAGTTAAAGAGTACAAGTTCCTGCATGCAATAGGGTAAACCCAGAAGTGATCCAGTTGGCAGCCTTAGTACAAATGCCTTTTTCTTCTTCTCTCTCTTGATTTTATTTTATTTTTTTAACCTAGCTACTACAAGACTTTGATAACATCACTAAATATAGAGATCCCATCCTGGCTTTTATTTATTTTCACGTTTTACTAGATGCAATATGACATTGAAACACTGAGTACGCCAGCAACCTGATGGCCTGGTCTGCTTGTAGGGAAAAAAAATGGTAAAATAGCAGACCTTAAGGTGTTTCATGGGACTTTTATATCCTCCTTAGAGTTGACCACCTTACCAGAAGGTGGTTGTATTTCTTCTTCTTTTTTTTTTTTTTTTTTTAAATTATGAGAATTAAAGTGAATATTATTTCCAAGATAACATGTTTTAGAGTTCTTCAAGCCCAGCAGAGATCATTAAGGGCCTCTTCTATCAAACGGCGCTAGCGGTTTGTAGTGCGGTGAGCCGCGCTGAATGGCCCGCGCAGCTCATGACGCTCATAGAGTTCCTACGAGCGTCGGGAGCAGCCCAGGCCACTCAGCGCGGCTCTCTGCCCTAAAAACTGCTAGCGCACCTTGATAGAAGAGGCCCTAAATAACTCGCGTCATTTATAGACCTGTTGACCACTTTGGGTCGACGGTCCCTTAGGTCTGCTCGGGCAAAGAACTGAGGTTCAGATATTTCCCAGATCAAGGGGGTCCTTTTATTAAAGCAAGCGCTAAATGCTAAGGTGACCATAGACTATAATGGATGCCTTAGAATTTAGCGTGCACTAATCCGGTTAGTGCACCTTAATAAAAAGATCCCCAAATTTGAAAGGTATTTCTTTTTTTTTTTATATATACTGTACTTTTCTGTTACGTAGACCTCTGTCTCTCTTGCTGATCTAAGAATTGCAGATTGCTTTCATCTGTAGCGGCAATCTTAGACCTGTACAGATAAGACCAGAAGGTTTCGACTGAGCCATAGATGAATCGCTATACCAGTGCTTTTGTACCAAATGCAATGACGTTGGATCTGCAGAGGAGGTGTAGGAATTAGTCACTTTACAGCTCTTTTTTTAATTGTCTGTTACCTTTTGTCTTGTATGAAATTCTACACATTTAGTAATCACATTTTTTGAGTGTAAGAAAGCCTTAAAGAATATTAAGGTCATTTCAACACCAATAAAAAAAATAAATAAATAAAGTAATTAAGTTTTGTACACATTTTGTTGTGTGTAGTGTTGTTTGTTTTTGAGAACATAAGAATTGCCGCTGCTGGGTCCGACCAGTGGTCCATCGCGCCCAGCATTCCGCTCCCGCGGCAGCCCTCAGGTCAAAGACCAGCGCCCTAACTGAGACTAGCCCTACCAGCGCACGTTCTTGTTCAGCAGGAACTTGTCTAACTTTGTCTTGAATCCCTGGAGGCTGTTTTCCCCTCTTTGAATCCCTGGAGGGTGTTTTCCCCTATAACAGCCTCCGGAAGAGCGTGCCAGTTTCCCACCATTCTCTTGGTGAAGAAGAACTTCCTTACGTTTGTACGGAATCTATCCCCTTTTAACTTTAGAGAGTGCCCTCTCGTTCTCTCTACCTTGGAGAGGGTGAATAACATGTCTTTATCTACTTTGTCTTGAATCCCTGGAGGGTGTTTTCCCCTCTTTGAATCCCTGGAGGGTGTTTTCCCCTATAACAGCCTCCGGAAGAGCATGCCAGTTTCCCACCATTCTCTGGGTGAAGAAGAACTTCCTTACGTTTGTACGGAATCTATCCCCTTTTAACTTTAGAGAGTGCCCTCTCGTTCTCTCTACCTTGGAGAGGGTGAATAACATGTCTTTATCTACTTTGTCTTGAATCCCTGGAGGGTGTTTTCCCCTCTTTGAATCCCTGGAGGGTGTTTTCCCCTATAACAGCCTCCGGAAGAGCGTGCCAGTTTCCCACCATTCTCTTGGTGAAGAAGAACTTCCTTACGTTTGTACGGAATCTATCCCCTTTTAACTTTAGAGAGTGCCCTCTCGTTCTCTCTACCTTGGAGAGGGTGAATAACATGTCTTTATCTACTTTGTCTTGAATCCCTGGAGGGTGTTTTCCCCTCTTTGAATCCCTGAAGGGTGTTTTCCCCTATAACAGCCTCCGGAAGAGCATGCCAGTTTCCCACCATTCTCTGGGTGAAGAACTTCCTTACGTTTGCAAGGAATCTATCCTACCTTGGAGAGGGTGAACAACCTGTCTTTTATCTACTAAGTCTATTCCCTTCACTATATTGTTTTGTTTTTATAGCGTGTGTGTGTGTGTGTGTGTGTGTAATTTCTGCATGGCCATTGGCGACTAAGGGGGTCTTTTACTAAGGCGCTCTTGCTAAATGCTAACGCGCACATTATGTTCTATGGACGTGTTAGCAAATAGCGCACGCTAATTCGGGAGTAAGTTTTATCAGTGCAGCATCCGAAGAAAGTGGTGCGGTGAGAAGGCAGGGGTACAGTTTCCCAGTTCGCTTCATATGAGTTCAGCAATGTGTTTATCTCTGAAGAAGAAGCAGCTGTACAAAGAAAAAGAACTTCCTCTTCCTGTTTCCAAAATGGACAAAACCTCCCAAGGGGAAAGCTGTGTATATTATATTGCAGTTCAGCCAGTCTTTGCTCTACCCCAGGGGTCAGCAACCTTTTTAAAAGCAAAGAGCCATTTTATCCTAAATGTTTGACCCAGGATTTACAAAGAGCCGCAATGGGTGGAGAAGGAGGTTTGAGAGATGATTTGTAATGCAATACAGGTATATATGCATTTAACATCAAAACAAGATTTCAAATACTTACAGAAAAGAAAAAAAACAGTTTAATGAGACTTATGACACTACTTCCACAGAGTTGCTTCATGTCCATTTCTACCTCTCTCCCCGGGGAGGGCCTTAGGCCCCGCCCCATGCATCCCAGGGTGCACTGGGAAGGGGAACGCTGCCATTTTGGAGTGGCGGGCCTGCGAGCAGGAGGGACTATGCATTCCTCCTGCTGTCTACTTCTTGAACAGGTCTGGGGGCTGAGGGGCTTCCAGTGGCAGGAGGGAGGGGGCATCCCTCATGCCAATTTTAAAGTGCAGGGGGCGGTTTGGCTAGGGTGGGGGTGGGGTTTCACGGTGCCAGGAGGAAGAGGTCATCCGCCAGGGGTCATCGTGAGGGGACCGTCATCGGGGGGGAGGGAAGCTCGCTTTTTTTTTTGGGGGGGGGAATAGAATTTGTGCGTGTGTAACACATGCACAAAATCTGTGCCCATTAAAAAATAATTTTTAAACAAAGCTTCCTGCCCTGAACAGCTGAGTCGGTTTCCAACGACGTGGGGTTAGACTCTAAAGGTTCTCAAAGTTTAGAGCAAAGTTTCAAAGTTTATTATTTTCTTGATTAATCGCTTTATCTAATTCAAAGCGATGTACATAATAAAAAATAATTAAAAGAAAACATACAATACAAACTTTAAATACTTACAATGAATAATGGATCACTGTTTGGAATGGATCACTGTTTGGAAATCGTCCAAAAAATCGGCCCACAGTGACCCACAGTCCTGACCATGTTTTGTACATCTAGCCCTGGGTCAGACCAATGGTCCACCTAGCCTAGTATTTTGTTTGCAACAGTGGCCAATCCAGGTCATAAGCGCCTAGAAAAACATACATACCGGTACCTATTTTTTAAATTTCATTTTATATCTATTAGGATTTATTAATCGTCTTTTTCATGAAGAGATTCACCCAAAGTGGTTTACAGTACACTAAATAGTAATCAGGTACTCTTTAAGTGTTTTCCCTATCTGTCCCAGCAGGCTTATGATCTGACTGTGATACCTGTGGCAATGGAGGGATAAAGTGACTTGTCCAGAGTCACAAGGAGCAGGCTGGGATCAAACTCATAACCTCAGGGTGCGGTGCCTACTGTATAATCACTTAAGATACTGGTACATAAGTCAGGAGAATGAAAGGGTGTGACCAATTAAAACAGGAAGCAGAAATCATTCTTTTAAGGTGGGCATTTTGTTAGTGAAGCCAATATATCTACTTTCTCATTAGTCCCATTATCATGTTAGCATGTTGGTTACACAAGACCTGGCCTGCTTGTGCTAAAAGATGTATCCTGACGGCATCCTTGAAAACAGGAAGGATGTAGGCTGGATGGCAGAGAATGCATAATCTCGGAAATGAGCTTTCTGTAAGCAAACTGCTCTTCATTCATTCCCTGTTTGTCTCAAAGCCAGAAGCTTGGACGATGAAAGGAGAAAAGAAAAACAAACCCTGGCCAGGAACTCCTCAGATCAACGTGATGGCAAGCATCGCCAGAAGTTAGCTTTCCGACAGGAAGCACATTGCACACTACTAAAATGGGAACACTCATGGAGAAAGAGTGCTATTCCTTAGTGGTATTTCCCTGGCTGCAGGAAAGCCTGGCTCATCTTGGCCTGAATATTTGCATGGGGTGAAGTGCATATTTTATACCTGATCCAGGGACATCACGCAATCATTAGTGGTGGCAGCTATGAGTATGCGGTACAATCTACATTCGGTGGCGTAATAAGGGTAGGTGGCGCCCCCCCCCCCCGTACCCCCGCTACTTCCCACCCCCCACACCGCATTTGCGTTCTCTCTCCCTCCCCCCCCCTGGACCTCTAAATCTTTGCTAGCGCGAGTGGTTTCTCCAGCATGCTCCTTGTGACAGCACTAGATTTCCCTCAAATGTCACTTCCTGGCCCCACGACCCGGAAGTGATTCAGAGGGGAACAAGGCTGGCACGAGCAACAGGTAGGAGAAGTTGCTCACGCTAGTGAAAATCTACAGAGGAACGGGTTGGGGGAGGGATGGTGCAAACGTTGTGTGATGGGGTTGAGTGGTGCCGGTGCCTGGGGAGGTCCCACACCCCCTTACAATGCCACTGTCTACAAGTATAGGGGAGGGATTATAACATGTTTGTAATTTTAAGGCTAAAATCTTGCCTTACAGGCATTCACAGGGCCCGTGTAGGAAGGGGTAATTACATTTGTGGTAGAAGATAGGATCTGGCTGTCATGAGTTATAAGACAAATGCATCTTTGAACAAAATGGTATTTTAATTTGTATCTCGCTTAGAAATTGGGTAAGCGACTCAATCAAATTTTAATAAAAACTTGAAACTTGAAAACTTGACATGTCTGGGCGGCTTTTCAAACCCTGCCATTTTGTCCGGGCTTTGAAAAGCTTCCAGCTTGGGATGGCAGCTGAACAGGTGCGAACGCAGCACGGTGATGTCATGCGCATGCCATACCACCCTGACCCCCTTTCTCACCCTTCCATACCACCCTGACCCCCTTTCTCACCCTTCACCACGCTTCCTTACCACCCTGATCCCCTTTATCTCCTTCCACTACCCTGCTTTGCTTCTTTCTCTCTCCATCGAATTCAGCAAGGTCCAACGAAGGCGACTACTGCCTCCTCTGCTCCGGAAGAGGTAAGTGATGTCAGAGGGGGATTGGGCCGTGAGACGCAGGGAGTTGCGGCAAGGTCCCGCGATGACTGCGGCTGCCAGTCCCATCTGACATCACTTATCTGTTCCAAAGCAGTAGTCGTCATCGCGGGACCTTCGTGCACTTCAGCGCGGCTGCCTTACTTATGCCCTGGAATAAATAAGGCAGCCGCGCTCAGGTGCCGTTTTCAGCAGTGAGTTTCCGGACCCGGCCGGCTGTGCACCCCCTTGGAACGTGCACCCGGGGCGGACCTCCCCCCCCCCCCCCCTTGGTACGCCACTGGTCAGACAGATTCTTGGCTAAGGTATTAATGTTGAGAATGAAGGACTACAGAACTATAACTGTTTGCTATCAAAGCCAATAGCCCTAGTACTTATCAGGCCTCCAAGCAAGGAGTGAAGCCTTAAATGACAGGAACTGGAATCATCCTCAAGGAGTGAACTGCTATGTATCCCCTTGTTCCTACAAACTCACAGAACCAATCCAGCGAAGATAAAATTAATTAGGACACGAGCATAATGTGTATCTGTGTCGAAGATTACATAATGCTCTTTCCCGTATTGTTTGCATGTTATTCCCCCCCCCCCCCCCCGGCCAGTCCTATACCGTCATTGTTCAGATAAACTGGAATCCACCACTTGTTTCTTGAGACGGACATGTCTGGTGATTAAAGTGAAAGATTTTGGATTTTAAGCTGAGCCTGGCTCATTTTACAGTTCACAGCTGTCTCGTTTTAAATTTTCATCTGTTATACAGACTTGGCTTTTGGCACCCTAGACAACCTTGTAATACTTAGACAAGCAGAACCATCCATAACGTTTTCTAAAATAAAATTATTAAGGACCTATTTACCAACATGTGATTTTAAAAAAGTGCCTTTTCCTGCATACTAGAGGTTAGTGAATCCTGTGGTACATTTGTTTTCCCCATTGTTATATAGACAGGAACATTTTCCTCCCTTTCACAAAACTGTGCAAGAGGTTTTTAGTGCTGGCCGGTGTGATGAATGCTCTGCGATACTCTGACGCTCATAGGAGCTCCGGAGTAATCTGAGGAAATAATTTTTCTTACAGAAAGGGTGGTAGATGCGTGAAACAGTCTCCCGGAAGAGGTGGTGGAGACCGAGACTGTGTCTGAATTCAAGAAAGCCTGGGATAGGCACGTGGGATCTCTCGGAGAAAGAGATAATGGTTACTGCAGATGGGCAGACTGGATGGGCCATTTGGCCTTTATCTGCCATCACGTTTCGATGTTTCTATGACCATCGGAGCAACGCAGAGCATTCAGCACGCCAGACGGCGCTAAAATCCTGCTGCACAATTTTGTAAAAGGGAGGTGGGGGCTGTGAGCTGTAAATTTTAAGAAATTCCCCCTCCCATTCCCCAGTTCTTTAAAAGTGCTCCAAAATCTTCCGATCCACTGAACATAAAAAAACTCCTCCTCAGACCCCCCCCCAATCCAGTCTGAGAGGCATAGTTATCAACATGAGCTACCTTTAAGAGTGTTATTTTTCCACTAATTCAGACGGTTACTAATAATGGGTTAGCAGCAAAATAACCTGTTAATTTCTTCCCCTTAATTAAAATTAGAAATCAAAATTACTGCTACATCTAATCAAAGTGAGCCTTGAATAGGGCAATGAAGCCATTGTGACATCACTGATGAGGTTGGCTCTTAAGCATTAGTGGAATGAGACATTATGACATCACAATAGCAGCTCTGGTTACCAGAGACTGAAACTCTTCGCACAGTGCAGTTGGGGGTTGGGGGGAAATTATCAACATGGGCTCCCACTAAGATGTGGTACTTTACCACTAACTCATGCCATT
This sequence comes from Geotrypetes seraphini, assembly GCF_902459505.1. Lineage (NCBI taxonomy): Eukaryota > Metazoa > Chordata > Amphibia > Gymnophiona > Dermophiidae > Geotrypetes > Geotrypetes seraphini. The sequence goes on from NC_047085.1 coordinate 20,733,244, forward strand.
ATAGCATAGGTTCCATTTTATGCAATAAGACCTAGTTACTAATAACCGGGGTTAACAGCAAAATAACATTGATCACTTCCCCCTAAATTAAAGAAAAAATAAATGTCTCTAGAAATTGAAATTACCTCTATACCAGGGATCTCAAAGTCCCTCCTTGAGGGCCGCAATCCAGTCGGGTTTTCAAGATTTCCCCATTGAATATGCATTGAAAGCAGTGCATGCACATAGAACTCATGCATATTCATTGGGGAAATCTTGAAACCCCGACTGGATTGTGGCCCTCAAGGAGGGACTTTGAGACCCCTGCTCTATACTATATGTAATCAAAGTGAGCCAAATACAGGGGCTGACATCACTGATGAGGTTGGCTCTTAGGCATTGGTGGACAGAGGCATTATGACATCATAATGTCAGCTCTGGTTAGCAGAGACTGAGAGCTAGATTCTCAAATTTCGACAGGGGCTGAGCTGTCGTAGCCTTACTTTCCAGTCAGTGCCGGAGCGGGCAGCGAGTTCGTGATACTGTTCACACAGGGAAAACAAAAGGAGGTACGACGGAAGGGAAGGGATGCACTTGCGCAGCAGAGGGGGGGGTCAGGAAAGAGCGGGTAATGGGGGTCAGAGAAGAGGACGGGTTCCAGTGCCCCCCACCAAGATGGCACCTGGAGCGGATCGCCTCCACCCCCCCTTACCACACCACTGCTTCCCCCAGTGGTAGTCTCCCGATACTATGACTACAGGTGACCCTGATAAATACAGAATCACTCTTGAGACGTTAATACACAGTTTGTCAGGTTTAATGCAAGAAACTTTATTCCCTTTGTATAACAATGAGATGATTAGCACACATTTGGACATACTGAAAGCATTTTACATATTATATGCAGGTACTTATTTTGCACCTGGTGCAATGGAAGATTAAGTGTAGGGTTACCACAAAGCTCCAGAAAAAGAAAGATGGAAGTAAAATCTGGAAGTCTGAATCCATTCTCTTTTCTCTGGAGCCATGCGATAACCCCTAGTTAAGCGACTTCCCAGAGTCCCACGGAGTTGCAGTAGAAATTAAATCCCGAGACTGGTTTTTTGGTGCTGCATTAACCACTAGGTTACTCCTTCTCTCCTTTTGCCTACTTCACGGCTCATTATTTAACATGTTGTGGTAACAGAAAAATCCCACTATACTGCATTATTGGCAGATAATGCGCGTCATTGCCTTAAATCAACTTATTAAATAAGGAACAAAATATGTTGAGCACATGGTTAGTAATAATTCCTTTTCATAGATTTGCCCAGCCTAGGCCCAGATGCTCTAAGCTCACCGTGCCTGTAACGATCAGCGCTAATCCAGTTTGAATTGGTTTAGCGCTGAAGTAATTTCATAACAAATCCACATAATGGCTCACTGTGGGTTATTCCATGGGTTTATTGCAGCCTCCAATTATGCTATGCAAATGTAGTATAATGAGGTCATTAATATTAAAACAAGCATTCCAACCGATGCTCTCATACCACTTGGAGATGCAAAAAAAATGTAGCGCTGACTTCTAATGACCCCAAATTACTGACAGGTCTGGAGGTGCCGGTAGTGTGTTACCAACAAGTCTGCCATGAAATGTTTTAGCCCCACAATTATGGAACAGTTTGCCCCAGTACCTCAGAATAGAAAATGATTTGAAACAGTTTAAAAGTAGTTTAAAAAGTTTCCTTTTTAAAGACGCGTTTAATGTATGAATCTAATTTTATTGATTCTTTTTCTTTCCACTTTTTATTTCTCCATTATTTCCCATACCCGTTGTTTTTTACCATTAATGTTCTTTTAATATATACAATTGTAGTTCTACCCATTCTTTCCTTATGTGTCCGTTAGTCTGTATGATTTTATTTATTAGTTTTTATGATAATGTATCTAATTTTAATTAATCTGTTATGTATATTTTTATCTGTAAATCGCTTAGCAAATTAAATTAAGAGATTCAACAAGTCAAAAATAAACTTGAAACTTGAAATAATATTTATCAATGTATGAAGGGTCTTAAGTATCTGAACCAATCAGAGTTTTAGGTCCCTCCCAGTGCATCCCAGGATGCACCGGGAAGGGGCCTAAGGTCCTGATTAGTCGAGGGGCCTTAGGTATGCACCGAGAAGGCCCACCATTTTGAAGAGGTGGGCCTGCTGGCAGAAGGGAATGGACATCCCTCCTGCCGTCTTTTTTGTGTGTGTGAGCCATTGTTGGGGTACCAGCACAACTTTATTTTTTTTTAATGGAGACAGATATTGTGTGTGTGTAACACATGTGTAACATCTGTGCCCATTAAAAAAAGAAAGTCTTCCTGCCCCAAGCGACTGAGTGGCAGGAGGCTGCTACCTTGGCTTCTCCTACCGCTCAGCTGTTCGGGCTTCCCCTGCCAGCTTTGCACATGTGTCAGTCACTTTTCCAATGACTGATCAGATGGAATTACGGTGGACCTCTGTGAAACTCATTTGCATGCAAAATTGTTCCAACATCGATCACTGTTTTCGAACTGGACAATTTATCGGCCCCACAGGATTTTAACGGTGATTTTAGGGCATCCGGCCCCTAGTTGTCTAGATTCCTATATTATAATTATTATGAACTATGAATTATTATTCAACTAGAGAGACCACAAAAGAGAGAAAACTCTTGTACAAAAGGTGTGATATATAGGGTTACCATAAGGCTCCAGAAAAATGTGGACAGATTGAGACATCTGGGTTTCACTTCCATTGCTTTCGATGGAATTAACACCTGGATATCTCAATCCATCCTCCTTTTTCTGGAGCCTTATGGTGACCCTATATGCATATATGAATACTCTAATAAGTTATTTCACTGGCTTTCCATAGGAGGATGCAGTGACGTTGCAGCTGATCAGTGTTGAAGTGGAATTTGCATCAATGGGAATGATAGGGAATTTGAACAGTAGGTCATTGTGCGTTTGTTTTACAGTGCCCTATTGTACAGCTGGTTGTGCAATCGAGACCATTGTTATAGAGTTTTACAGTGGGGAAACCAGCACTTGGATTTCATAGGTAGCTTGGTGTCTTCTGAAAGCTTTTCCCCTCTCCCCACCCCCATTTGGAGTTCCTCCTATAATTTCTAGTGGCAAAGACTCTCCTGAGACTCTAAGGCCCCCTTTTACTAAACCACACTAGCGGTTTTTAGTGCCGGGAGCTCTACGAGCATCGGGAGCAGCGTGGAGCATTCAGCGTGGCTCCCGGCGCTAAAAACCACTAGCGCGGTTTAATAAAAGGGAGCCTAAATCTCTCCTAGGTTAGCAGGCAGCACAGATTGCTCCTTCCCCTCCCCCTCCCCCCACCCAATGGCTGAAGGTGCTCTCCGTGGAAAATCCCAGCCTAAAGAGATCCAAGGCATGGAAGATCAAAGATCAAGCCCACCCCCCAGCTTTCCCATGCTGTCCTGCTCACCATTCAATAGTTTGCTAAATTCCAGTTTTGTGGAAAGCATTGCATTCACCTTAACTGACCGAGATACTGCAAAAGTGAATTGTGATTTCAGGAAAGTACACCGATGGCATCCTCGCTATGCTTACCATCATTAGAAGCGCAGATTAGAGAATGACACGGGGGGGGGGAATTGTCCCCGTCCCCACCCCGTCTCTACGAGCTCGGTCCCCATCCCCGCAAACCATCTGATCCCATCCGCACAAGCTTCGCATACTTATGATTTTATATTGAACTTATTTTATTAAAGTGTAAAAAGAAACATTATTCTCTACAATTGTCATTTTATAAATACAAATAATACAAAGCAAGGATCAACAAAACCTCTGTCTCCCCTCCCCTTCAAAAATATCCCCTCCACTATCGAGAAAACGGAATAAGCCAAATTATTACATAATGCTATACAGAAATATCATGCTAACAGAATACCGCAGTCACACATGACAGGAACAGTGTTAGGGGAGTGCAACTAGGGCAACTGCACTCTAGTCAGAGAGAGCCCTAAGCCAGCTGGAAGCTAAAGAAGCACGGCCAGTTATGTCCAACACCAGCTTTAGCAGGATTACATATTTCAAATCTGATATATTCTAATTACAAAATAGAAAATAAAATTATTTATTCTACCTTTTGTTGTCTGGTCATTTTATTCTTCACATCATATTGGTCTCAGGCTCTGATTTTTGTTTCCGTCTGTCTACTCTTAATTCACTTGTCAGGTTCTCCTGACCATTTGACATGTCTTCTTTCTCCATTCATCTTCCATCTCTGTGTATGTTTTTCCCCCATGTTCAGCAAGCATCTCCCTTCTCTGTCTCCCGTATTTCCCCTGTGCCCATCTCCCTACCTTCATCATCTCACCATTCTATGATCCCCACCTCCTGTGTACAGTATCACTCCTCTATATCCCTATGCTCCACCTGTCCAGCATCTTCCTTCTGTGCTCTTATCTCCCCCATGTCTAGTCATCTTCTGTGTCCATATACCACCCCCATGCAGATGTAGCATTCCCCTTTTTGTCCCTGTTCCTATTCTCCCAACTATGCCTACCATCTTCCCTCTTTTTGTATATCTCTGTGTCTGGCTTATCTCCTCTCTTACTCCCATACACCAATGTGTCTCTCACACTCTCTCCTTCTGCCCTCCGCTATGTTCAATATTTCACTCACTCTTCCTTCATTCCCTTGGTTTAGGTTTTCTCTTTCCCATTTCTTCTCTCTCTCTCTCTCTCTCTCTCTTTATTCCTGCAGGTCCTGCACCTCTCTCCCTTCCCTCTAGCCTCCTTCCCATGGGGGCGTAGCTGGTTTTAAGAAAGGTTTGGACAAATTCCTGGAGGAAAAGTCCATAGTCTGTTATTAAGACATGAGGGAAGCCACTGCTTGCTCTGAATCGGTAGCATGGAATGTTACTACTCTTTGGGATTCTATAATCTTGTTAATCTCTGAGATTCCAGAATCTTGCTACTCCTTGGGGTTCTGAATGGAATGTTGCTACTCTTTGGGTTTTGGCCAGGTACTAGTGACCTGGATTGGCCACCGTGAGAACGGGCTGAGATGGACCATTGGTCTGACTCAGTAAGGCTATTCTTATGTTCTTACATGTGCCAAGTATAAGACAATGAAGCCATTGTAACATCATTGATGAGGTTGGCTCTGAGGCACTGTGGAATGAGGCATTATGACATCACAATCTCAGCTCTGGAATGTTGCTGTCATTGGGGTTCCGGAACCTTGCTATTCTTTGTGATGCTGGATGTTGCTATTCTTTGGGTTTTGGCCAGGTACTAGTGACCTGGATTGGCCACCATGAGAACGGGCTACTGGGCTAGATGGACCATTGATCTGACTCAGTAAGGCTCTTCTTATGTTCTTACATGTGCCAAGTATAGGACAATGAAGCCATTGTAGCATCACTGATGAGGATGGCTCTGAGGCACTGTGGAATGAGGCATTATGACATCACAATCTCAGCTCTGGAATGTTGCTCTCATTGGGGTTCTGGAATCTTGCTGTTCTTTGAGATGCTGGAATGTTGCTACTCCTTGGGTTTTGGCCAGGTACTAGTGACCTGGATTGGCCACCGTGAGAACAGGTTACTGGGCTTGAAGGACCATGGGTCTGACCCAGTAATGCTGTTCTTATCCCCTCCCTTCAGCACCCAGGTGTGGATCTGGCACCTCCGCCTTCCCTCCAGCTCCACTCCACCCACCACATGGGACCAACACCTGTTTCCCTTCCCTCCCCCAATCCCCAGACTAGATCCAACAACTGTCTCTCTTCCCTTCAGCTCCAGCCAGTATACGTCCAGCAGCCCAAGCAACTCCCTCCCCTCTTCGCGAGCAGCTGTCCCCCCCTCCTCACGAGTCCAGCAGCCCCCCTTCCTCCCTATCGCCAGTCCAACAGGCCACCAACCCTCGCACCCTCCCTCCCAATGGTGGACGGCAAAAAACAAACAAACCTGCGAGTGTGACTCCTGAGTCAGCCTCTTCGTGCCTCTCAGGGCGGGCATACAATCCTGTTGGAACAGATGCTTCCTGCATGTATGACTCAGGGCTGCTTGTACTGGAACCTTCTTGCCGCAGAGTCCCTCCTTCTGATATAACTTCTGGCGGTGAATGGCCTTATCCCTGTACCCGCAGCAACCAGTCTTTTTCTCCTCCCCCGTTCCTGCTGGTTACCCGCAGCTAGCTGCGGGTCACAGTTACCATGTCATTCTCTAGCGCAGATCTGAAATTTTCTGGAATTAATCCATAGGCTCTTTACTTATGCATATTCGACCATCTCCATTACAGTTTGTTTTAAAAAGCCATTATTAGAGGTCGTCGTCCCCAGAAATACTGCCCTATAAAAGTTGTCATAAGAACATAAGCAATGCCTCCACTGGGTCAGACCCGAGGTCCATCGTGCCCAGCAGTCCGCTCACGCGGCGGCCCAACAGGTCCTGGACCTGTGCAGTAATCCTCTATCTATACCCCTCTAACCCTTTCTTCAGCAGGAAATTGTCCAATCCTTTCTTGAACTCCAGTACCGTACTCTGACCTATTACATCCTCTGGAAGCGCATTCCAGGTGTCCACCACACGCTGGGTAAAGAAAAACTTCCTAGCATTCGTTCTGAATCTGTCTCCTTCCAACTTTTCCGAATGCCCTCTTGTTCTTTTATGTTTTGAAAGTTTGTCATATCAGATCTTATTAGTACCTGAAGACCAGAGTGGTTGTGGTTACACGGCGGGGCTGTGATTGACTAACACATTAACAGGACACCATGGTTACAAACGTGAGAATCCTGCAGACGTTGGTCTGTTGCAGCGTCCTCTCGTTTCCGTAGGGAAGATGTTCCAGGTTGCACCACTGCATCAATCACTTCACAGGCAGGTTGTGAGGAGGAAACATCAAAACTAGTCAGGCATGGAAGCCATTTGAAACAAGCTTAAAAGGACTCAAGGGAGGCACAGTCCTCCCGTAGCTGTAAATTCGGCTGCCTCTGTCACTTGTGGCACCCTTTTGCGAACACACCTTCCTGCACTCTTTTTCCTGATAAACTTTTATAGCCTGGAAAACAAGCAAAATTCACCTATAAGTACATATATATATATACACAAACTCACACCTGTAACTCTGTATGGGAGTTGGCAGGTAATCTATTTGATAAAGGCACATAGGTCCATATGTTATTTTGAGAATAAGGTCAAAAGCACATCAGATGGATAAGTTTGATTATTTATATAATTTTCTATACCGTTCTCCCTGGGAAGCTCAGAACAATTTACAAAAGTTTAGTCAGGAAGTCGGTTCATAGACAACCCCGCGAAAGACAAAGGCGCGCGCCGACAACTGAGTGCAAGACGGAGGCGCGCGCCGAAGAAAATTACAGTTTTTAGGGGCTCCGACGGGGGGTTTTGTTGGGGAGCCCCCCCCCCAGTTTACTTAATAGAGATCGCGCCGGCGTTGGGGGGGGGGGTTTGGGGGATTGTAACCCTCCACATTTTACTGTAAACTTAACTTTTTCCCTAAAAACAGGGAAAAAGTGAAGTTTTCAGTAAAATGTGGGGGGTTACAACCCCCCAAACCCCCCACAACACCCCCAAAACGCGGCGCGATCTCTATTAAGTAAAGTGGGAGGGTTCCCCCCACGCCCCCCCCGTCAGAGCCCTAAAAACAGTAATTTTCTGCGGCACGCGCCTCCGCGCTACGCTCAATTGTCTGCGCGCGCCTTTGTCCCGGAGCGCTTTTGACCTGACACCAGTCAAGCATTTTTTCCTGTATTTCCTGGTAGGCTCACAATGGACCTGGGGCAATGGGGGAGGGGGGGATTAAGTGACTTGTCCAGGGTCACAAGGAGCAGTGTGGGTTTGAACCCTCAAGGTGCTGAGGCCACACCCTTAGACATAGTATGGTAGAAGATAGCATGGCATTGTCTGACGGAGATGGCAAAAAAGTTAACAAAGCACGGTAAAACATAATATGACAAAACACGGTATGGGGAGACACAGCATGGTGAGCATAGAAGGGCAAACATAGTATTACAAAGCATGGTTAATATACCCTGTTTCCCCGATGGTAAGACACTGTCTTATTTTTTTTGGAAGGCCAAAATATGCTCTAGGGCTTATTTTCGGGGGGGATGCCTTATTTACATTTTTTTCTAAAAAGGGGGGGCTGTCTTATTTGACTGCTGAAGAATCGGTCGGCCGAAAAATCGTACCGTGTATGGCCAGCTTTATCCATCATACCATATATTGTACCATTTAATGTCCCCAATGTTCTCCATCAGGGAAACACAGTAAAGAGATTATTCTGTGGTGCAGCATCAGAGGGGACTTGACAATGTGAAACCATTGTTTATATACCGTATGCATTTTAAACAGGCTTTATATACAGTAAGTGGTATTGCTCACAGCAAAAGAAACCTGTCTGCGTGTCTCACTTTTGGATGTTCTGGCCGTGAACAAACTCCTGCAGTCTCCGTTAGGGAGGGATGAGGGAAGCTGCCTGTGTTTCCTTGCGCGGAGTCACGTGCGCGCGCTGCAGTCCTGTCACTTCCTCTTCTTCACTTAATGACGAGGCGCGGCACGCAGCCATGGAGGCAAATACGGTAGACGGAGGGACCACACGGAGTCACCCACCGTACCACCCGATTCGGGTAAGCGCAGGTATCGGTGGGTGGCTTATTTGCGGGGGGGGGGGGGTGCCTTATTTTACATTTTTTTCTAAAAAGGGGGGGCTGTCTTATTTGATGGCCCTGCCTTATCATCGGGGAAACAGGGTAGTATAGCACGATTTTGCAAAAATGGTAAGGCAGGCGTACATGACGAAATATAGCATGGAAGACACAGAACAGCAAACATTGTTCGGCGAACATGGCATGAGAGATCGTAGCATGGTCAGACCTAGGACAAAGCACACGCCACTCGAGACAGTGAAGGTTCGGGAAATTTGGACTGGCGCACTCTCATAGAGGGTCAGGGGTAGAGGTGAGTTTTCATTGCCTTCCTGACGTCCAAGAAGACCTTCAACCAGACATTTTGGAAATTTTGCCGGAGTAGATTTTTGTAGCTTATAGGCATCACCTGGCTTCTCTCCAGTGATTAATCTGGAGGTAAGGCTAGACTCAAATAGGGCACGGGTCTTTGACCTAAGGGCCGCCGCGTGAGCGGACTGCAGGGCACGATGGACCAATGGTCTGACCCAGCAGCGGCAAATCTTATCTTCTTATGTTCAGCCTCTATTAAGCTAATACTTTAAAAAAAAAAAAAAAAAAAGTGTTTTGCCTTACTCAAAAAAAGAAGGCGAGAATTTCTTATGATGAAGCCAGGGGTTATATCCCTTGGAGGGACTTTTTTTCTACGGCACCCTTGTAAATGTGTAATACAATATCGCATGAAAAAATATGTTTTCTTTGAGCCCTTCCAGTTGACGGCCTTTCTGGCAGGAGCTCGATTGGATGAAGGGAAATAAAAGTGAAGTGCAATTTGAATTTAATGGTATCCTCTCTTAGCTAAAGGGACCTCGTTTTCTTTTATATTTGATTCAGATATTTCGTTAATATTTGTTAATATGTTCGCCTACTTTCTCATGGATCTAAATGGAGGACTTGAGCTGAATTTAAGCTAAATATTTATGTTATTTGATTATTATGTATTTTAATTCTTGAGTATTATTTGCTTGCTTTTCTTCAACTTTCTGTACAAGTGGATACTTGATTTGTAAAATATAAAACCTGATAAATAAAAATATTAAAAAAAAAAAGTGTTTTGCCTTTGGACTTTACTATGAAATAATTTCAAAGAGTGATACTTTGTTCAAATACAGATTGAGTTCTTAATGGGCATCACTACATTAGCATACGCTACGGGCATTATTAACTAGGGCTCACTGTATATAGTGAGACAACCAGTAAAATAATGCATGCTTATGGTACTAACGTACATTAGTGGCTTTAGCTAGTAGTCCGTTACTATTTTTGTTTCGGTAATTAAGAAGTCAATACCATTGGTCAACAAAAAAAAAAAGTTTTTCTTTGCTACTGAGAACTTAAGAAGTGTTCTTAGTTAATTTAATGACGCTGATTTCAGGTTTCAAGTTTATTTAATTTTTGATGAATCGCCTATTACAATTTCTAGGCGATGTACATATTATAATTTAGATAGAAGAAACTTACAAAATAAATTAAAATTTCAAATTTAAAACAATTCAGACATGAGTTTGAGGAATAGGGTTAAAAGTTACAATATTTGGGATTAGTTAAAAAAAGGAAAAAACAAAAGGAGGGGATTTATAAAACCAAAGCACAATGTAATGAAATAAACAAATTTTAAATTAGTTGAAAAAACTAATGTTAAAAATCATAGGCATCTTTAAATAAATGGGTCTTTAACAGTATTTTAAATTTTACAATATCTTGTTCAGATCGAATATACTGAGGCAGAGTATTCCACCATTGAGGGCCCATAACTGTAAACATATCTGATCTTCTGGTCCCAATAATCTTTCATGACGGTACCGAGAGGAGATTTTCTTCAGATGATCGCAGGGAACGTTTAGGTTTGTAAGGATTTGGAAATGAACTGTGGCTCGTTAGATGCCAATGTCTTAAAAATAAGAAACAATATTTTAAACATGATCCTGTGGTCTGTAATTGAAATTCAACCAGCATGTCGGGTTTCTGAGATACGTTACTGAATTTTTTAGTCAGTTTGCTATATCGGCACAATATTGCGAGTATGAACTGTGTCCCACCAAACTTGTGTTAAGGAGTTTACCCTGAAAACAAACGCAAAGACAATAAGGAGACATGTTGCAGCATAGATTTACGCCTCTCTTAACTCACACAGAAGCGATGTCAGCATGTTCAGAAATGTTTGAGACACCTGCTTTTACCCTTGTGCTGTACATTTGTCTCTCTTTGCAAGAACCAACAATAGGTTCCCATCATACTCGGATTGAACGTTCCCTAATTGCTTGATCTCTTGATGAAATCTTTCCCCATGCTCATCGCTGACATCACTAAGATTGGGTGGGAAGAAGTCGAGGTGAGAATGTAAGAAGGGCATTTTAAGTGACATTCTGGCACCCATTAGCTGATACGCTGTCAGCATGTTCGCCACAAGCTCGGCATAATTCTCTGATCTGTGATTACCAAGAAAATTCTGAACGACCAGCACGAATGCTGATTCAGCTAGGTTCAGCTTCTGTTTGAACGCATCACAAGGATCAGTTCACGGATTTTGGGTGCAACAAAAACACCTTCTTTGATTCTGTCTTCAATTTTCTCGAAACCAAACATATTTCTTAGGTGCTGAAACACCTCACCATTTCTGTCTATCGCCTTGACAAAATTTTTCAGCAGACCCAGTTTTATGTGAAGTGCTGGAAGATAGATTTTCTCACGATGTACTAGCGGCAGGTGCTTCACATTGTATCTGCCAGGTACGGATTCATCTTGGTTTGGCCATTGTTTCTGCCTGTAGTGGTTGGCATCATCACGACTGTTCCAAAGACACAAGAAGCACATGTGTTTGGTGTACCCCAGTTGCAGACCCAGAAGGAGTGACACAACTTTGAGATCACTACAGTGGTTCCACTGGTGATCTGCATAGCGTGTGAGTTTTAAAAGTGTCTCCATCGACTCGTACGTTTCCTTCAACCCAACTGCATGAGCAACAGGAACAGATGACTTCTGGTTTCCATTTGTAAAAGTACCGCTTTAAGGTTTGCTTTGCTTGAATCAATGAATAGTCTCCATTCGTCAGAAACACCCAGTTCACACATGAGACCATTAATATCAGAAAAGAAACAAATGTTTCCTTCCATTTGGTAAAAGGAAGCCAGGATGGTATGACGATCACGGAAAAAAGATATTTTGGTGCCCTGCCTTAAAAGATTCCATTGCTTCAGCCTTGAACCCAACGGTTCTGCTTTCTCCTTTGACAGTGACAAGTCTCTAAACCAGATCGTTACGATCTTCTTCAGTTGGCAGGTGAGATTGTTTCTCATCCACTTCAGGTTCTTACAACTCCTCCACGGCAGCAGAGGCTCATTCTTCATCTGAACTTTCGGCCCGTTGTGCTGCAGATGTAGAAGGAGGAATTGGAACTGGATTCTCCGAGTCATGAGGAACGGGTTTAATTGCTGACAGGCAATCAGGATGCACCATTTTTTTATTTATTCCTCTTTGCGAATCCAGAAATTTGTCATGCAAAAATAACAGTGTGGTTCACACCACACCATGGGTACAGTATGACCCTCTCTTACTCTATCCACTAACAAATTGTACCTAAACGCTTTAACTTTCCTTAAACTAAACTACTGTATTTCCCCCCTCTCTCTTTCTGCTTACTCTCCCTGTATTTAATTCTCTCCAAAAACTATAAATCCAATCACTAAACCTGTTGTACTACTTATATGTCTAGTTACTCCCCACTGTGTATGTTCATTTGTAAACCGTTCTGAGCTATTGGGAGGACGGGATAAAAATCTAAATAAATAAATAAATAAATAAATAAATAAAATAAATACAGCGAAAGGCATCTTCTTCCGTTTCCCATCCAGCCACTGTGTTAACCCGGAATAGCAGACAGTGCAGCAGAGGTGCTTTATCTTGGTCGCCAACTTTACAGCCAAAATAATGCTTGTATGCACTTTGAAGTCCACAAACATAACAGGAATTATCAGGATGGTTAACACAACCTCGTCTGTTCATAATAATTATAATATCTTAAACAAAAAATACAAAGAAAACATAAAAATTCACAGGTAGAAAAAGCAGCACAATCAAACTTTCAAATTACTGGTAAATGTGATCGATGAGTTGTCCTAAAATGCAATATTGTGTTACGGAAACAGTGAAATACCGACGCTTCATGGTAGCGTTATGTTGAAAATGATATATGAACACAAACTGATGCATAACTTAAAAACAGGATGTGATAGACGAAAACTGTTTTCAGATTTAGAGTCAGCATGGGACCCTTGTTAAGGTACAGGTTAGAGAATGACACGGTGGCGGTTTACCCGCGGCTACTGCGTTTAGCCGCGGGTAACCCGCCAAAAACGGGGAATGAAAATTAGCAGCCTCTGCGGGGACGGGGACAAGGCCATCACCGCCCCGTGGAGCGGTGAATGGTCTTGTCACCGCAGTGAGGCTTAAAGGATCGTGCGGTCCCCGCACCCCCATCCGCCCACCCGCACGCCGGCTCGATCATTTAACCAGCTTCCTCTCTCCACCTCACCTTAGTTTGCCGGCTTTCTTTTTTGGCGACCGGAACGCTTTCAAAAGAGCCGCGCACGTGCGGCTGCTCAGTATTCAATCTTCTGCTCTGACCCAACCGGAAACAGGAAGTTGCAGCAGAGCAGAAGATTGAACTTTGAGCTGCCGCGCGTGCGCGGCTCTTTGAAAGTGTGCCGGTCGCCGAAAAAGAAAACCGGCAAACTAAGGAGAGCTGGAGAGCAGTAGCGTACCAAGGGGGGGGGGCGGGAGGGGCGAAAAAGGTAATGGCGCCAGGCCTTGGAGCACCGAGGCAGACCGCTTCTCCCCCCTCCCAGCCGAACCCCCGCTGACCCTCCTATCTCTCCCCCCCAAGTGAACCTTTCCGACCCTCCCAGCGAAAGCAGAAAACCTCCCTCCTGTAATGTCGGCTTTCTCCTCCCTCTGCCGCATCACTGATGACATCATCAGTGATGCGGCAGAGGGAGGAAAGCCGTGAAGGAGGTTTGCTGCTCTCGCTGGGAGGGTCGGAAAGGTTCACGGGAGGGGAGATAGGAGGGTCAGTGGGGGTTCGGCTGGGAGGGGGGAGAAGCGGACTGCCTCGGTGCTCCATTACCTTCTTCGGGCAGCAGTAGCGTTTACAATTCGCTGCTGTTGCCGGATTCAGGCCTTGTTCTCTGCCGGGTCCTGCCTACTTCCTGTTTTCATGAAGACAGGACCCGACAGAGAGGAAGGCCTGAAGCGGGCAACAGCAGTGAATTGTGAATGCTGCTGCTGCCCGATGAAGTTCAGGACATCAGGACATCGAGGCAGGAGCAGGGTGAAATCGGCTGCTGGCTTGGGGGTGAGGGTAGGGAAAGAATCGTGGAAGTGGAGAAATTGGCACGATGGCTTTGTGGGGGCTAGGGGGAGAGAGAAAGAAAGGAAAAATAAAGAGGGGGGCAGGGGGAGAGAGAAAGAAAGGCAGAAATAAAGAGGGGTCAGGGGGAGAGAGAAAGAAAGGCAGAAAGAAAGAGGGGGACCAAGGGGAGAGAGAAAGAAAGGCAGAAATAAAGAGGGGAGCCAGGGGGAGAGAGAAAGAAAGAGGGGGGGGGCAGGAGAAGAAAGAAGAAGGATCAGAAGAAGGACCAGAGACTCATGAAATCACCAGACAAAAAGGTAGGAAAAATGATTTTATTTTCAACTTAGTGATCAAAATGTGTCCGTTTTGAGAATTTATATCTGCTGTCTTTATTTTGCACTATGGCCCCCTTTTACTAAAACGCAATAGCGGTTTTTAGCGCAGGGAGCCTATGAGCGTCGAGAGCAGCGTGGGGCATTCAGCGCAGCTCCCTGCGCTAAAAACCGCTATCGCAGTTTAGTAAAAAGGGAGGGGGAATATTTGTCTATTTTTGTATAGTTGTTCCTGAGGTGACCTCTTTGAAAACCCGCGGAATATAAATGATAATTAACATTTTCTCTGCGTGCAGCGTGCTTTGTGTTTTTAAAATTTTATTGTTGGTAGATCATTTTGACTTGGCCACAAAGGTAAGGGGGAGGGAGGGAGGGGAGCTGCTGAAAGACATCTAGTAATCCTTGCAGGCTTGACTGTGCAGGGAATTATTTTTGTAAAATCATGTTTTGTTATGTGACTGGCATTATCTAGACTTTAATTTCTATGAATGAATAGAATGAAAATGATATAAAATTACTTGCTTGCGGGGACCGTGTGTTCCGGCTCACACAAGGAAGGAGGGGGTGAAAGGGAAAAAGTTTCTCTTCCTTGGAAATAGATTCTGAAGTGACCTCATCAAAGAAGACCAGCACTAAATGTACAAGAAATCCCTTAAACAATGTCAAAAGAGCCCAAAATAGAAAACTGCTACTGCCTTGAGACTCCATTATTGAAGGAATCAACTTGAAATCACAGAAGAGACAGGAAAAGGTTAAATGCCTCATGGAATCCTCAGGTACAAAACACAAACCAAATTGTGAATGAAATCAGAGCAGACAGTAAGAATTATAAAATTGATGTCATTATCCATCTGGAAAAAAAGGCGTACTAGAAATAATGCCTCAGCAATACAATTTTCAGAAGTTCTATTTGCTCATGGTAAGGGAGAAGAGAGACTGCTAGTGATGGGGGGGGGACTGATAGAAGATATGAAAGAAGGGTGGTAGAAAGGAACAGATGGTAAAGGAGGGAGGGAAGGGTGGTGGTGGAAAGGAATAGAACAGACATTGAAAGAGGGTAGAGAGGAACAGACCCTGAAAGGAAATGTGGAAGGCAGAGTGGGGAGAAGACGCTGGAAGGGAAGAAGACAGATGCCAGACTATGGGGGAGCGGAGGGAAGAAAATGGGTGCTAGACGGGGACGGTGACGAGGATGGCAGGGGCGGTGAAAGGGATGGTGGTGACGGTGACGGGGCGGTGAAAGGAACGGCGGTGACGGGGCGGTGCAGAGGATGGTGGGCCGGGGACGGTGCAGTGACGGGGACAGATTTTTTTCCCCGTGTCATTCTCTAGTACAGGTGACAGAACTCCAGTAGCAAAAAGCTTGTTCACCAGTGTAATCTAGCTACCGTACCTGGGGCAATGGGGGATTAAGCGATTTGCTCAGGGTCGTAAGGAGCAGCATGGGTTTGAACCCACAACCTTGGGGTGTTAATGCTGTAGCTTTAACCACTGCACCACATTCTCCCCTCTTCTCCTGAAGTCCTCTGGGGACAAGAACATGCCTAATGTATCTGAATGTAACTCCCCATGACCTGCAACTGAAAAAGGTTTGATCTTATTGCAAAATCCATTCCTTTCCCATAATGACAATCTAATGACTTAGGGTTCCTTTTACAAAGCCGCGCTAGCGGGGTTAATGTGCGTGACTTTTCATCACGCGCTAACCCCCGCGCTGGCCAAAAACTACCGCCTGCTCAAGAGGAGGCGGTAGCGGCTAGTGCATCCGGAGGTTTAGCGCGCACTATTACGTGCGTTAAACTTCTAGCGCGCCTTTGTAAAAGGGGCCTTAGTTTATTCTTTTATGAAAGAGTATCTATGATTCCAACATGTAATATACCGTATATAGTATATTACAATGAACAGGTCTCAGTGTAAATAAATGTAACAGCGCCATCTGCTGTATAAAATCAGTTTCCTTTTCTCCATTTCAGAGTAGAGAGTTGCACAGGAACAGAAATCCCACCCATCCCCGCCCGTCCCCGCCAGGATCCTCTCCGTTCCCACTCATCCCCATCAGGATCCTCTCCGTCCCCACCCATCCCCGCAAGGAATTACCTCCATCCCCGCCCGTCACCATAAAAAGCAGCAATTACTTCTGACAGGATCATCAATTCCACAGTTTCTTTTGTATTTGCGCTGCTGTTTTCCTTGTGGAATCTCTTTGGTGGAATCCTTTTTTTGTTTTCTGTTCAGGTAATTAACTTATAAACCCCCCTCTTTTACTAAGGCTGACGTGTCCATTATATTATATGGACGAACCCTGCTTCCAAAGCCTTCCATCTTTGTGGGAATCCCGTGGGCTAGAGGGGGTCCCCGTGCAGACCTCTATTTCAGAGCTCATATCAAGTTTCAAGTTTTATTACAATTCTATATACCGCTCAAGTTTCAAGTTCAAGTTTCAAGTTTATTAGGATTTGTTATCTACGCAATATCATATACTTCAATGCGTATAACAATTGTTTTTTAAAAAATTAAAAATTAAAAAAATTGGGGAGGACAAAACAAGATATTATAAACAAATTATTCACATTCTATTACAAACTGGTACAAAAGGCAAGGGTGATGAACTACAATCTTTAAGGAAAGAAAAAGAAACATTTAGGGAAAAACACATAAGGTGGGAGCACATAACCAGAATATAAAGTAAAATAAAGAATATTTTGGCGACCTACTCATAAAACTCATTAAAGACTAACGATTTTAGTACTTGGTAAATAATGCTTTCTATGTTTTGAAAGCGTCCTTGTCCAGAAAGCTTTTAAGGGAGCGCTTGAATTTTTCTAAAGAAGGTTCATTACGTAAATATAGTGGTAAATTGTTCCAAAGCTGGAGTGCTATGACCAAAAAGATAGTGGATCTCCTGGTTCCTATTATTTTTAAAGAAAGAATAGTTAATAAATGTTGTTGTGTTGATCTGAGTGCCCTGGATGAAGAATATGGTATCAAAAGACAGTCCAAAAATATCGGCAAGCAATTTACAATTAAAATCATAAACTCTAATTACATATAGGTATTTAATGTACCGTATTTTCACGCAGATAACGCGCACCCGTGTAAAACGCGCACACGGGTATAGCGCGCAGAAACCATGATTTTATGTACAAAAACTTTTGTATACCACGCTCACGGGTATACCGCGCATGCAGCCCGACTGTCCTTTCGCCCGCCCCGACTCTCCTCTGGCCACCCCGACTCTCCTTTCACCCTCCCCGACTCTCCGTGCGCTGTCCCGACTATCCGTTCACCCTCCCTGACTTTCCGTGCACTGCCCCGCCTCTCCGTGCGCGGCCTGAGGCACATGGTCGGGTTTGGCCCATGTGCCTCAGGCTGCGCCCCCAGGTGGGACCTAAGGCTCCAGGGCCTATTCTGATTGGCCCACGCGCCTTAGGCCCCACCAGTAGGCGGAGCTTTGGGACAGGTGGGCCAATCCGGCCTCATTCCGTCGTTGGCTGCCTGCCGGACAGGCGGGTTTGGCTCCCGTCTGTCCGGCCAACTACCAAAGGTACGGGGAAGGGGGGTGGGGGTGTCGTGGGGGTCGGCCAGGGGGGTCGTGGGTCGGCTGGGGGGGCGGTCGGAGGTTCTTGGGGGGGGGCAGTCGTTGGAGGGAGGGGGGTTTGCGTCGAGGGCAGGAGGGCCTGGGATCCCTCCTGCCCGTAATGTAGTGCGGGGTGGGGGTAGGGGGTCGCCGTGGCCAGGAGGGTTTGGGCTCCCTCCTGGTCCGATATTGTCGGGGAGTTGGGGAGTCGGCCGGGCAAGAGGGCTTGGGCTCCCTCTTGCTCCGATCGTGGATGCGGGTGCGGGTGGGAGCGCGTGCGAGCGGTCGTTCGGGGTGGGGGTGCGAGCGGTCCTGCTGGGGGGGTGAATCGGGCGTCGGGCGGGGTGGGAACTATGTAAAAAAATTTTTGTATACCGCGCTCACGCGTATAACGCGCGAGGGGTATGCACGGTAGGTAAAAACGCGTATAACGCGCGCGATATATGCGTGAAAATACGGTAAAAGGCAGAACTCCATTTCATAAGGACAGTGGAGAAATGAAAGAATTATTTACCACTGAAAACATCTATTGCTCCTTATTAAACAGTGCATCATAGTTTTTTAAATTATTATTTTAAAAGCTCCACAAATAGGGATGTTTTCAAAAGTTTGTTTTAAATACTGAATGTTATCCACTAACCTCAGTTGTCTAATCAGGTTATTCCATAGAATCACCCCAGCTACAAAAATCGCTTTTTTTTTTTTTATAACTTTAATAATTTACAATATCAAAAGATACCAAGGATAAAGGTTACTTACACCAAATTTTTTAACAATACTTATACAACACAAACATTCCTTTTCAAGCCCACCAGTAATGGGGAGACATGCAACTTTCCAACTAACAAAAATAAGGAAAACAAAGAATTGGTTTTCGATTCATAATGAATCTCAACCATTCACTGCTATGGAATCTTACAACCACCTATTTCTCAGTAATGAGTCATTAAAACAAAGGAAAAAAATCATTTCTGTTCTCGAGCTATTAGAAATTGTTGCAATTGAATAGGATCCCAATATACATATTCAATGTCTTGTAATTTAACAAGACATTTGCATGGAAATTTTAGGTAAAAAGATGCCTCAAGAGCTAAAACCCTTGTTCTTAATTTCAAAAATTATTTCCTTCTTAGTTGCGTAGCTCTTGAGACATCAGGAAAAATTCTAACTAAATCTCCACAAAATTTTGTCAACCTATTTTTAAAGTAAAGTTTCATGATTAACATTTTATCTATCTCACTCATGCAAGTTATTACCATGGTGGATCTACTCTGAATAACATCCTGAGTATCTTCCAAAAACTCTGTCAGATTTATTTCACTTGTTACCAGGTGGTCCACCTCCTGGTCAGATTGTATTTTCTTTTGCGGAATATAATAACAATTATTGATTGGGAAATTCTCCGGATTGGGTAATCCCAGTATTTCTTTAAAAAACTTCCTTAACAAAATTTCTGGTGATAATAAATGAGTCACTGGGAAATTAACCAAGCGTAGATTCCTCCCTCTATGCAAAAAAAAATAAATAAATTAAAATTACTTTCTTAACATATTTTACCATCTGCAATCCCTCCATTGACAGATGCAGTGGCATACCAAGGGGGGAGGGGGGAAGGGGCCGTCCACCCCGGGTGCAAAGCATAAGGAGGTGCTCCCAAGGTCGGCGTCATGGTCCAGGAACTGATATACCTCCAGGCCTGCCTCTTAAAGCAGTAGCTGCAGCAGTGGTGGTGGCTGGACGTTAGAGGCAGTGCTCTGAACAGGTTGCTTGTGGCCTACACTGCCAGGGCCTTCCCTCTGCTACATCACTGATGATGTCAATGATGCTGCTGCAGAGAGAAGCCCTGGTGGAGCAGGCTGCAAACAGCCTGTTCATAGCACTGCCTCTAATGGCCTGTAACCACTGCTGCTGCTGTGGGAGGCCTGAAGGTATGTCAAATCTCATGGTGAAGGGGGGGGGGGAGGTTTGTCAGAAGGGGGATGAGAGGGAGGGATAGAAAGCTACTATACAGGGATAGGAGGGAGGGATGGAAAGATGCTGCACATGGGGGGAGAAAGGAGAGAGGAAAGAGGAAGAATTAGACATGGGATGGAGGAGAGGAAGTGAGATGCAACAAAGAGGTAGAAAGGAGTGAGAGGGAGAAATCCTGCATACGGTGGAGGGAAGAGAGGAAATGCCATAGCATGGAGGGGGAGAGAGAGAGAGAGATGGAAGAGAAGGAGAGTAGTGAGATGCCAGGGAATGGGGGACGGGAGGGAGGAAAAGGGAGATGCCAGAGCATGGAGGGAGTTGGAAAGATGGAAGGAGAAGAGAGGAGAGAGATCCCAGGGCATGAGGGAAAGGAAGCAGATACCAGACCATGGGGTGGGAAGGAAAGAAGAAGAGAGAGATGCCAGAGCATGGGGGAGGGAGTGGAGACAGAAAGAGAAAAATGGAAGGGACAGAAAGAGGTGGACGCTGAATGGAATGGAGAGTGAAGAGAAGATGAGGAAAGCAGATACCAGAGATGAGAAAAGGTAGGAAAAATATTTTTTTGTTGTTGCTTTAGAATAAAGTAGCATTATAGCTGTATTAATAAACATTTATAAATAGAAAATGGAAATAAGGTAATCTTTTTATTGGACTAATTTTAATACAGTTTTTGCTAACTTTTAGAGACCAAAATCCCCTTCCTCGGGCAGTAGCATACCAAGGGGGGAAGGTCCGACCTGGGTGCAGCTCCTAGGAGATGCTCCTCCGATCCCTTTTTATAATTGGGGTGGGGGGAGGGGGAAGTTAAAAATGATTGGTCCTGGATGTCACACACCCTAGGTATGCCACTGTTTCTAAGTGATCAAAATTAAATAGTTCTTCTGTTTGACTTAGAACAAGAAAAACAAGAGAAACTTTACAGCTATGAAAACCCCAAACCCACTGAAAACACACATGATTCCAGGTTATTTATTCCTTATTGATCTTTTCTCCTTAGTGAAGGATCTCTTATTTTTTGTTTAGTTCTCTGGAATCCTCTTCTTCAGTTCTTCAATTCTTCTGAATGCAGCTCTTCCAGCACCCTGCAAAGACTCTTTTCTCTCCCCCAAATTATACGTCTCTTGGTTTACTCATGAGGTAGATCAGACACTTTCAGTCCTTTCTGCTCTGTGCCCTCTCTTCTCACCACATCCAAACTACACATCCTCTCCCCCAGGGAGACTCCATCGCTGGTCATGGGCCACTGGCCAAAAATGTCACAGTCTATGCATCCTCTCTGCCAGTGCAATCTCACACTCGTCACGGGCTCCCAGCCAACCCCTCGGCTTTCTTCAGTCAAAAACAGAGGGAATCCAATAATCCCTCTCTCTTCCTTTGTCCAAAACCTTGTTCAGCATTCAAGACTCCACAAACTCAGAAGCCCTGCTGTGCTCCCTCTAGTCAACATCACAGAAAGGAAATCATGACAAATTTCCTTCTAAAAGTCAAAAAGCGGACTGCGGGATACAATGTTCTTGAAAATGTTGTTTATTGTAATACCAAGTTCAAAATTCAGGCAATTACATTTATTGTAATAGCAAAAAAACCCACTTGGTAGCAACAGGACTCGATATGATCCGTGTTTCGGCTCAACAGAATCTTCCTCAGGGGTCCAAGTAAAAGCTCACATAATTTAAATATTCAGTGGGATGTATGCACTGTTTAAAATTCAGAAAATAAACTAAAATCAAATCAAATGAAAGCTCCTTAGGTGTGGGAGATGCCACGAATGAGAAAAAGAGGGGCTGCAGTTAGTTATAAAATGGATGACCTCACCAATACTTCCTTGGCCATTCTCAGCAGGGAGAACTAGCTACAAAAATCACTCCCAAATATACCTCAATAGGCTGCATGCAACTTGAATACTGTGTGCAGGGCAGGATTAATTCTTCAAGGGCCCCTAGGCACACAAGTACACTAGGCCCGCTAGCTCTGCCCCGCCCACATCCCACCCCCTGCCCTGCCCATGCCCCGCCCCATTTATTTACCTGTTTTCTTATTTACTTCTTTATTTCCACCTGCATTTCTTTTTTTCTTTTATTATACAATTCAAAACAAACAAGCCCCAAACATCTCTGAACAAATCCCCCTTCCTTCCTTCCCTTCCCACCTACTTGCCCAGTACCTTAACTCAGAACCCTTTCCATACATATATAAAAGTGTTCAAATGCTATCCGAAACATAAGTCTCTATTAATGACCAAGTTTGCAACTCCTCTCAACTGCCTCACTCAATTTTAACCCATATGTATGTATAAACAACCAAATCTGTAACTCCTCTGGTACGTTCCACTCCATGTATGTTAATTTATAACAAAACAACAAGGCAAGCGGTCACTAAAAAATCCAAAGTGGAACAAAAGATCAGCAGACAATAAGGAGATTCAAATCGGGTTTATTCAAGGCGCTCCCAGGAACTATGCCTGTGGCATTTCGCCAAACAAGGCTGGTCAACGCTATCAGGAAACCATGTTTTTCATACACACAGGACATAGAACCACCCTCACCCAGTATGAAATAAGTAATCACAAACTAAACCCCTCTCCCCCTTTTTTTACACAAGCACGGAAGAGGTGTTTAGAACTGGCTGGCGGGCTGAATTTTCTACGCTGTTCTGACAATCATAAGAATTCTATGACCATTGGAACAGTTCAGAGCATTCAGCATACTGCCTTGTGTTACAATACAAACCAAAGTAACAGTGCAGTTCAAGGGTGAAGAAACAGTGGTGCATATCCCCCAATACTGACCAAAATATAAACTAAGCTAAACCATAAGTTTGTATACCGCATCATCTCTGTAAAGATAGAGCTTGGCATGGTTTACAGGTAATACAATAAATGAGGGAAGGACATAATAAGAACTCAGAGGTTATGAAGAGGATAGCTAGCTTTACATTTTAAATAGAGAGCTTTACATTTTTGAGAAAAGCCAGGTTTTCAGATGCTTTCGGAATAATTGGAATGAGCCTAGGTTCCGCAGCGGGGCAGGGAGGTTATTCCAAAGCTCAGTGAATTTGAAGAAAAGGGATTTCCCTAATTTACCTGCATACATGATGACTTTTAACGAGAATGAGAAAGAGAAAGAGAAAAAAAAGAGAGAGAGAAAAAAAAGAGAGAGGAAGAGAGAGAGAGAAAAAAGGAGAGAGAGAAAAAAGAGAGAGGAAGAGAGAGAGAGAGAAAAAAAGAGAGAGGAAGAGAGAAAGAGAGAGAAAAAAAAGAGAGAGGAAGAGAAATAGAAAAAAGAGAGAGAGGATGAGAAACTAAACTAAACCTTAAGTTTGTATACCACATCATCTCCATAAAGATAGAGCTCGACATGGTTTACAGGTAATTCAATCAATGAGGGAAGGACATAATAAGAAATTAGAGGTTATGAAGAGGATAGCTAGCTTTACATTTTAAATAGACAGCTTTACGTTTTGGAGAAAAGCCAGGTTTTCAGATGCTTTCGGAATAATTGGAATGAGCCTAGGTTCCGCAGCGGGGCAGAGAGGTTATTCCAAAGCTCAGTGAATTTTAAGAAAAGGGATTTCCCTAATTTACCTGCATACATGATGCCTTTTTACGAGGGGAAAGATAGTTTGAGTATGTGGGCGGATCTGGTAATGTCAGGTCTCGAAGAATTCCAGGACAGTGGGATTAGGGGAGGAAGAATGCCATGTAGAATCTTGAAAATTAGGCAGGTACATTTAAAGTAAATCCTAGAAATCACTGGAAGCCAGTGAAGCTTTGACAGAAGCGGGGAAACATGATCGAATTTGCTTTTTGCGAAGATCAACCTAGCCGCAGTGTTCTGGATCTGCTGAAGTCTTTGAAGATTTTTCTTGGTTAGACTTAGATAGATGGAATTACAATAGTCCAGTCTGGAAAGAATGATTGATTGTACAAGGACAGCAAAATGTTGTTGGCGGAAGTAGGATCTCACTTTCCTCAACATATGAAGACTAAAAAAAAAGCATTTTTTTACCAGAGAGATGAGATGATCATTAAAGGAAAGTGTAGAGTCACTAATGATGCCCAAAACTTTGCTTGAGAATTCGATCTGCAGTGTGGGACCAGAAGGTAGTGGAATGAGTGTGGGCAACTGATCTAATTTTGGGCCAAGCCAGAGTAGTTTTGTTTTGGACTCATTCAGCTTCATTTAAAGCAAATATAAAGATAGCAGAAGAAAATTTGAAAAAAGAGAAATAACAAATCACTTTACAAAGGTTTAGAGATAAGTGTAGAGGTAGGTATAAAATTAGTCAGGGACCGCTGCTCAGGCAATATGCCTGATGGGCCGCCGCGTGAGTGGACCGCTGGGCGGGATGGACCTCTGGTCTGCCCCGGCGGAGGCGACTACTTATGTTCTTATGTTCTTAAATTAGCAAATAAAAATAAAACAAAAAATGGAAAATAAGATACCATTTTATTGGACTAATACATTTTTTAATTAGCTTTCAGAGGTCAAAACCTCTTTCCTTAGGTCAGTAAAGTATACTGCTATTACAGTATCCTGTCCTGACCTGAGGAAGAATTTGGTCTCTTAAAGTTAGTCAAAAATGCATTAAAATTAGTCCAATAAAACGATCACCGTATTTCCATTTTCTATTTATAAACATTTATCAACACAGCTACAGTACTACTTTATCCTATAGCAACAAAATTTAAAAATATAATTTTTTTTCTACCTTTGTCATCTTGATTTTCATATAGGCTCTCTATCAGCTGAATTATGTGTTTGGGTATTCCCATTTGCACTAGAGTTCTCTATAGTTTATTGTAATCCACACAGTCAAAAACTTTGCTGTAGTCGATGAAGCAAAGGTATAGGGGGTTTTGGTATTCTTTGCTCTTCTCCCATATTCATCTATCATTGGACTAGGACTCAAGCACAAGCTGATGGCACCTAACAACCTTTGTCTCCCAGTTTCTGTTTTCCTCATCTTCCTCATTTTCTTCCTTCCATCCACTGTCTGCCCCTTCCAGAAACTGTCTGCCAACCTCCTTCCATCTTTCCATTTCTCCTCCTGCCCTCCCCCTGCCCCCTTGGTCTGGCATTCATCTTCTTTCCTCTGTTCCCCTCATGGTCTGGCATCTCTCTCCTTCCTTCCCCCTCTCTCTTCTCATTTCCTCCACTCAGATCTGATATTTTTGTCTCCTTCCCACTTTCCCCCATGCTCTATCATCTCTTCTCTATTTTCTGTTTCTGTCTAAATTAAATTCTCTCTTACTATTCAGTCATCAGTTTCCCTCTTTTCACTGTGTCTACCCACAGATTGCCACCCTTTTCCTTCACCCCTCCACTATCTCACTAACTCTCTTCTTCCCCCATCCAGCATATGCCCTTTTTCTTTATCCCCTCGTCCATCCAGTATCTGCTCTCCTCTCTCAACTGACATCTGTGTGCCCTTTTCTCTCCCTTCTCCCCACTTCCATCATCTACCCCTTTTCTCCTTCTCTTCCTCCACCCCTATTCCATCGCATTATCCTGCTCCCTCACCTCCTCACCACTGCTGCTGCTGCTTTCCCACATGCCCCTGATGCTGATGGCACAAGTTCTCCCCACTTCCATCATCTGTCCCCTTCTCCCCACATCCATCATCTGCCCTGCCCCCTTCTCTCTCTCCCCACTTCCATCATCTGCCCTGCCCCATTCTCTCTCGCCCCACTTCCATCATATGCCCGACTGTCCCCTTCTCTCTCTCTCCCGCTCTGAGCTTCCACCCCAAGCCCATCTCTCTCCCTTCCCCTCACTTAAATGGCAATGACGGGCCCCAGCATCGACAGGAAAATCAGGGGGGTTCCTCCGGCATAGGCAGCAAGATCAGGCCCCCCACTGGCATAGACAGCAAGATTGGCAATGGTAACTGTAAGCGGTGCTCAGCCCAAAGCTTCCCTCTGACACAGTTTCCTGTTTCCGCCTGGGCGGTTCATGTCAGAGGGAATATTTGGGCTGAGCACCGCTTGCAGTTGCCTTTGCCAATCTTGCTGCCTATGCCAGCGGGGG
The DNA here is from genome assembly GCF_902459505.1 of Geotrypetes seraphini. Lineage (NCBI taxonomy): Eukaryota > Metazoa > Chordata > Amphibia > Gymnophiona > Dermophiidae > Geotrypetes > Geotrypetes seraphini. The sequence continues at coordinate 20,759,177 of NC_047085.1, forward strand.
GCCTGATCTTGCTGTCTATGCCGGGGGGGGGGATCTTGCTGCCGTCCGTCCGTCCCTCAGTTGCCGTTTGGGAAAAAAAAATTAGAAAAGTGACAGTGAGTGTTTACCCTCCTTCAGCAAGAGCCCCTCACAATCTCGGGTCCTAGGCACGTGCCTACTGGGCCTATCCTTTAATCCGGCCTTGACTGTGTGCAGTTCTGGTCACCGTATCTCAAAAAAGATGTAGCAGAATCAGAAAAGTTACAGAGAAGATTGACGAAAATGATAGAAAGTTTGGGAGAGGTTAAAGCGGGTAGGGCTTTTTAGCTTGGAGAAGAGACGGCTCAGGGGTGATGTAGAGGTCTGCACGGGAACGGGGATCGCGGGAATCCCACAGGTTCTGCGGGAATCCCCCCCTAACCCACGGTACTCCCACGGGGACCTCCCTCTGGCCCACGGAACTCCCACGGGGATCCCCCTCCAGCCAACGGGACTCCCACGGTGATGGAAGGCTTTGGAAGTAGGGTTCATCCATATAATATAATGGACACATCAGCCTTAGTAAAAGGGGGTTTATAAGTTAATTACCTGAACAGAAAACAAAAAAAGGGTTCCACCAAAGAGATTTCACAAGGAAAACAGCAGCGCAAACACAAAAGAAACTGTGGAATTGATGCTTTTTATGGGGACGGGCGGGGATGGAGGTAATTCCTTGCGGGGATGGGTGGGGATGGAGAGGATCCTGACGGGGACGGGTGGGGATGGAGAAGATTCTGGCGGGGATGGGTGGGATTTCTGTCCCCGCGCAACTCTCTAGGGTGATGTGATAGAGGTCTATAAAATACTGAGTGGAGTGGAAAGGGTAGATGTGAATTGCTTGTTCACTCTTTCCAAAAATACTAGGACTAAGGGACTTGCGATGAAGCTACTATGTAGTACAGGGCTGCCCAAGTCCGGTCCTCGAGATCTACTGGCAGGCCAGGTTTCTGGATATCCACAATGAACATGCATGAGAGAGCTCTGCATACCAAGAAGGCAGTGCAGGAAAATCTCTCTCATGCATATTCATTGTGGATATCCAGCAAATCTGGCCTGCCAGTAGATCTCGAGGACCGGACTTGGGCAGCCCTGATGTAGTAGATTTAAAACAAACCGGAGAAAATATTTCTTCACACAATGTGTAATTAAAACTTGGAATTCGTTGCTGGAGAATGAGGTGAAATCAGTTAGCTTAGCGAGGTTTAAAAAAGGTTTGGATAATTTCCTAAAAGAGAAGTCCATAGGCCATTTTTATGGCTTGGGGACATCCACTGCTTATTCCTGTTTTACTACTTGGGATCTATCTAGGTGCTTGGGACCTGGGATGGCCACTGTTGGAAACAGGATACTGGGCTTGATGGACCTTCAGTCTGTCCCAGTATGGCAGCTCTTATGTTGTTTCCTGAGCCAAGTATAAGAAAACAAGACATTGTGACATCACTGCCGAGGTTAGCTCTTAGGCATTGGTGGAATGAGGCATTATGATGTCACAATACCAGCTCTGGAATGTTGCTGCCCTTGCATTACCAGGATGCATAGCAGGTCATCAATAATGAAATCATCACAGATACAGGAACATCTATATCAGCAGTCACTGATGCATGCTGGGCCAGCAAACCTTTCCAGAGCTGCTAGGGAGATTGGGAGATAATGTTTGAATAAGGTGAAAAATGGAAGAGTGAACAAGAGTCACAAAAGTTACCTTTGTTTTGCATGAAGCATAGCATAAGACAGTGGGCTCCAACCCACGGCTCCAGGGCCACACGCAGCCCTTGAAGTCCTCCATTATGGCCCTCAAACAGTTGGCTGAAACGTTCTTCAAATTCTGTAAAAGAGTTCATTTCATTCTTGCCCACTTGATATAACAAATGCATTCTCTTAAGTGTGTTACTCAGGTAACTCTTTTACGGAATTTGCTTCTCTTGGCCATCCAACATAAAGTGAGTTTTTAAAATATATCCTCGAAGCGTTGTAGAATCAATATTAGTATTCATTTTTAATGAACAGGCAGGCCAAGGTGGTTTGCACAATGAATGCATAGTATGTATAAGCGTGATCTTTTGGTGGCCCACAGAGCTTTCTCATATTCACATTGCGGCCTCGTTAATCTCTGCAGAAAGGCCTTCTACCCATAGTCCATCACATAGCAAAACAAGTAATAGAAAAGGCCTCAAAGATTAGCCAGGCCGACCCTTGCAAAGCATTATTGGAATAATAAAGTTCATTGTTTGGGGTTCATTATAGTCATGGCATGCGCAATCGCTGATCCTATCCCTCCTTGACTACTGCAACATCATCTACCTAGGTATCCCACAAAAAACAGTAAAAAAAAATTGAGATTAGTACAAAACACCGTTGTTCGCTTAATCTTCGGACTGAGAAAAAAAGACCACATTAGCCCCTACTATAAAAAAAACTGCACCGCTTACCAATAGAAGCGCGAATACTATTCAAATTTGCATGTATCTGTTTCAAACGGTTCATAGACAAAACCGCCGAAGACAAAGGCGCACGCCGACAACTGAGCGCAAGACGGAAGCGCGTGCCGAAGAAAAAGAGTGTTTTTAGGGGCTCCGACGGGGGTTTTTGCTGGGGAACCCCCCCCCCCCACTTTACTTAATACAGATCGCGGCGGCGTTGTGGGAGGTTTGGGGGGTTGTAACCGCCCTCATTATACTGTAAACTTAACTGTTTCCCTGTTTTTTAGGGAAAAAGTGAAGTTTTCAGTAAAATGTGGAGGGTTACAACCCCCCAAACCCCCCACAACGCCCCCACAACGCGGGGGTTCCCCCCCACACCCCCGTCGGAGCCCTTTAAAACAGTCATTTTCTTCGGCACGCGCCTCCGTGTTGTGCTCAGTTGTCTGCGCGCGCCTTTGTCCCGGCAGCGCTTTTGACCTGACACCGTTTCAAACAAGTCTGGGGCCTAGCACCTTCCTACCTGCAAACTCACTTCATTCTGCACAACCCCACACGAACGACCAGAAACAAAAACATCTTTGCATACCCAAAGATCTCAGGCTGCAGATACAAATCTTTCCTGGATAGAACCTTCATGTTCCAAGTGAATAGACAACAAGTCTGGTTGCAAAACTGCATAAATGAACCCAAACTGACTTACAATGCATTCCGAAAATCAATTAAAACCGCCCTATTCGACAAATTCACTGACTAAAACAGACCACCCTCTCTCTCTAAGATATTCCCCTCTGTAAACGCTATTACAATCTCTCAGGAAGCTCCAATTTTCACGTATTCTTTACCCATGGAACTCCAATTAGTATGTAACTTTTCTATTTTAGACTTCTTGTTATTCGCTGACTGTCCAGCCTTCTTTCAATGTGAACCGCCTAGAAGTCGCTTGACTATGGCGGTATAGAAAAATAAAGTTATTATTATATTATTATTATTAAAACTAACTCTTTTGGAAAAATTGGCCCCCGAGGAGAAATACAGAAAAATTATTTCTTCACAGAAAGGGTGGTGGAGGCAAGAGCTGAAGATGAACCAGGAGATCATGTCGGGTTTTTGATACTGCAACACGACGGGAATTGGAAGACCAGATGGGCGTTATCCACCATCACAGTCTGAATTTTCCTGCAGACTGGACAGAGAAAATAAAAAAAAAAAAAGATTAAGCAGAATGTGGCAGAAGTGCTCCCTCCTCCTTTTCTCATCTAAGCCAAGAAGCTGCCATTTGTAGGTGTCAAATCTCCAGGCTACCCGGATACTGCGTCATCTTTCGGCATGTTTGTCAAATGCCGAAAAAACATCAGCGTCTGGAAACGACGTAATCAAATCTGCAGGAAAATTCAGACTGTGATGGTGGATAACGCCCATCTGGTCTTCCAATTCCCGTCGTGTTGCAGTATCAAAAACCCGACATGATCTCCTGGTTCATCTTCAGCTCTTGCCTCCACCACCCTTTCCGTGAAGAAATAATTTTTCTGTATTTCTCCTCGGGGGCCAATTTTTCCAAAAGAGTTAGTTTTAATAATAATAATATAATAATAACTTTATTTTTCTATACCGCCATAGTCAAGCGACTTCTAGGCGGTTCACATTGAAAGAAGGCTGGACAGTCAGCGAATAACAAGAAGCCTAAAATACAAAAGTTTCTTTTCAGGTTCATGCATGCAAGAAGAGGAAGGTCTTAAGAGATCCGATAATACTAATCCCCTCAGACGTTACAGCAGAATTTGGGATTCAGTTCAGCTCCTGTGGGGATAGAATTTTCTTTTTCAGATGACTTCAGAATAAACCAGTGTGTAAGAGGGAAGAGATTTCAAAATTAGCTGATCGCTTTCTAAGCCACCACCGTCACCACCCCATCTGTTTCATTGCCGCTTTAGGCCAACTAAGTGAACAGTTGGCAGATTAAACATTTTACATAAACTCTAATCGCCATGGGGTTGTCTGTAGCTGGTAGATTGCTTGTTTCTGCCTCAAAAACGCTTTCGACTTCTTATTTCATCCTGAGACTTCAATTACAGTAATTTGTTTGTAGAGCTTCTGCAAGGTAGTTTGCAGACATAGTGTAGCAGTTCTCATGTCAGTCCTAGAGGGCTACAAAAACTGGGCTCTTGATTTATGTACACTTCTCCCTCCGTATTCGTGGTTTCAGCAATCGCGGTTTCGATTATTTGCGGTTTGTAGCTTGCTAGCTCCTCCCCCCAAAATTACATCAGCTTGCATAGAGAAATCGCTGATTTCTAAGGATTTACAGAGAAAATCGCTGATTCCTGGCACTTTGTTCACCGTGTTTTGCCTCTCCTTCAGGAACAAGCCAGGTCTCCCACCGTGTTATTCACGGTTTCACCATATTCACAATGGTTTTTAATAGAAAACAGCGACTAACATATGAGAAAGTTATTTGCGGTTTTTCTGTATTCACGGGTCTGTTAATCCCCTATTACAGCGAATTCGGAGGGAGAAATGTATTTATTTTTTAAGGCTAACCACACTGAATATTCATCATGATTCTATAGGTCTTTGATCTATGAATCAGGCTAATTTGCATGCTGAACGTTACTGTCCTGATGCCACACGCGGGGCACTTATTTCCTCTTAAGCACTTGCTGCTGGTAGGGTGGACAGCTGGCTCTCTTTCCCATTGCTTGCATGAACTGCTTCTCTGCTCTCTCTTAGAACAGGTGTGTCGCAAACTGTGTGCCATGGCCCAGTGGTGTGCCACAAAGAGATTCCGGGTATTCCATGAGAGATTCTAGAATTTATTTTTAAAATTCCTTAATAAGAAATAATTCATAAAATAAATTTACACTGGAATAGATGATGGGTAAATTGTGTATGCAAGAGTCTGTCATCACTGCCATCTCTCCGCCCCCGGTGTACCTCTGCAAACAGTGGCGTAGTAAGGGGTGGTGGTGGGGTGTCCGCCCCGGGCATGGCCTTCGGAGGGGCACCAGCACCCATCCACCCCACGCTCCTTTCTGACCCCCCCCCCCCCCGCCATGCGTGTGCACCCCTTCCCTCATACCTCTTTAATTTTCCCTGTGCGAACAGCACTATGAACTTGCTGTCTGCATCAGTGTCGCCTCTCTCTGACATCACTTTGGGGCCCCGCACCTAGGAAGTGATGTCAGAGAGATAGCCAACACGATGCGAGCAGCAAGTTCGTGAGGTTGCTCATGCCTGGAAAATAAAAAAGGTACGGGGAAGGGAAGGGGGACACGCACACGGCAGGAGAGGTCAGTAAAGAGCAGGGGCAGAGAAGATGGTGGGGAGGGGGGTGCCATCCCCTCGGGCACCCCTCACACTCGCTAAGCCAAGGTCTGCAAATGTTCACCAGCGCAAGCAGCATCTTCCACCCGCTGCTCGCGCCAGCCTCGGCTCCCTTCCGACGTCACTTTCTGTCACAGGATCAGGATGTGACATCAGAAGGGAGATGAGGGCGGCACGAGCAGCAGGTGGAAGATGCTCACGCCGGCAAACATTTACAGAGGTATGATTTCAATTATGTGCCGCGGGAAACATTTGCTCTGTCTAGTGTGATGAGGCTACAAAAGTTTGCGAGACACTGTATTAGAGCATCAGCACCGCGGCATGAAGTCAGGGCCTTCAAGGGATTCAGTGAGTCTCCAGCCTTGCTATGACACCTTCTGTTTTGTTTTGGGGAGGGGGTTCCAAAGTTTGCAGCAGCAGCATTTCCCCATCTCAACTATAGCATCTCTACAGGCTAGCAGGGGTCACAGTCATAAGCGTGCGAGACAAATGCACGCCGACATTTGAGAGCGGACAATTGAGCGCAAGACTTCAGCGCGCAGCTCTAAAAGCTTATTTTAAAGGGCTTTGATGGGGGGGTATGGGGGAACCCCCCACTTTACTTAATAGTGTTGGCGCTGCCGTTGGGGGGGGGGTTTGGGGTTGTAACCCCCCATTATACAGAAAACTTAACTTTTCCCCTAAAAATAGGTAAAAAGTTAAGTTTTCTGTATAATGTGGGGGTTACACCCCCCAAATCCCCCAACACGGCAGCGCGAATGCTATTAAGTAAAGGGGGGGTTACCCCCCCGTCGGAGCTCTTTAAAATAAGCTTTTAGAGCTGCGCGCTGAAGTCTTGCGCTCAATTGTCCGCTCTCAAATGTCGGCGTGCGTTTGTCTCGCGTGCTTGTGATTGTGACCCCTGCTAGCCTGTAGAGATGCTATAGTTGAGATGGGGAAATGCTGCTGCTGCAAACTTTGGAACCCCCTCCCCAAAACAAAACAGAAGGTGTCATAGCAAGGCTGGAGACTCACTGAATCCCTTGAAGGCCCTGACTTCATGCTGCGGAGCTGATGCTCTAATAGAGTGTCTCGCAAACTTTTGTAGCCTCATCACACTAGACAGAGCAAATGTTTCTTGCGGCACATTATAATTGAAATCATACCTCTGTAAATGTTTGCCGACGTGAGCATCTTCCACCTGCGTTGTCTCGCGCACTTTTGTCCCGTCACCGGCTAGCAGTCTTGGCTAGGGTTACCAGACGTCCAGATTTCCCCGGACATGTCCTCCTTTTGAAGACATGTCCGGGGGTCTGAATGGCTTTTCAAAACCCGGCACTTTGTCCGGGTTTTGAAAAGGTTCCCCTGAAATTGTGTTGGACAAGAGGACATCCGTGAGTGCGCATGACGCCATCGGGTCACATCCGCGCATGCGCGGATGCCCTCCTGCCCGACCAGAGCAAGCAGTGGGGGTGGGGCTAGGGCGGGGTTCGGGGCTGGACTAGGGCGTAACAGGGCGGGCCTGGGGGGCAGGTATAGTCTTGGCACCAACACAAAATTCCGAAAATGTTGGGCCTCTGCCACTCAGGGGATCCCTGGAGTTGAAGGTTCTGCCAGTCCTGCCCCCTCTTTTCATATGAGATGATGCAGGATGGCAGGGCCTTGAAGGAGCACCTGAGTCATGGAGGTCTCATCTTGCTGTAGCCAGAGGCCTTTGCAGATGATGCTGCAACAGACTTAATCCCAACAATAAGAAAGTTGCAGGACTCAACTCACAACTAAATGAACAATGACATCTCCATCCTTACGAAAAAAATACTTGGGGAAAGAGGAAAGATTCGCAGTCATCTAGCGACAGTGGTTCCCAACCCTGTCCTGGAGGACCACCAGGCCAATCGGGTTTTCAGGCTAGCCCTAATGAATATGCATGGAGCAGATTTACAAGCCTATCACTTCCATTATATGCAAATCTCTCTCATGCATATTCATTAGGCTAGCCTGAAAACCCGATTGGCCTGGTGGTCCTCCAGGACAGGGTTGGGAACCACTGATCTAGCAGACCATTTCTGTATTAAGAATTAGTCAGCTTAGATTACATGGGCCAACAAAAAAAAATTTTTTCTTGGTGCCTTGGGTTTTTGACCTGTTCCTGGAGTTATCTTGGGTGCCGATTCAGAAAATTGCATTGGATAGACCTCATCAACTCTAGTTTCTTAGATATGGTTGAATTTATGCCTTTGGGATAGTAGAGCCAAACATGAACATTAGGCAAACATGATTGGCCTCCGAGGGAATATATGGTGGCTAGAGGACAAAATGTAATCAATGAACCTTTGGTAGCACGAGATGGAATCCTACTGCCACCACTACATATAAAGCTAGGCTTGATGAAACAATTTGTAAAGGCTTTGAATAAAGACGGTTCGTGAATACATGGAAGAGCATAATCAAAAGAAATGTCTGATTCAGACGTATGGCGCAAGATGCCCAAAGTCAGCAGAGGAAAAATGTCCATTCTCGAAAAATTTGTCTAGAATTTTACGAAAATCATCTATCTGGATGTCCAGGCCATTGATCGTTCAGACCGCCAGCACATCTATCTTTATACCACATTTTCAACCAAAAATTTGTCTAAGTTCTAAACGCCCAGAACAAAACCATTTGGACATGAAAGGGGCCAGCATTGTGATGGACTGGGGCAGCTTACAGAGCACTGCTGTGAACTTCACTTAAAGGGTGCCACATAAACATCCCACCAGAGCTCCCTTATAGGTTATGGCGAGTCCCCTCCCAAACCCCCCCCCCCTCAAAACACACTATACCTACCTGTCTACAACCCTAATAGCCCTTATGGCTGCAGGTGCCATCTATATGGCAGTAAAGTAGGGTTTGGTGGCCTCACATTTTCCACAATGAATGTAGTGAATAGAGTGGCTTATGGGCCTGGGTCCTTCTCTCTATGGTTCATTAGCCCACCCCTCAAGGTACTTAAGAAACTTTATAGGTGCAGGACACCAAAGTCTAAGCATGCCAAAAACCTGTCCACAACACGCCTCCCAACAAACTCTCTCAGTCTCTGGTTTTGAAAATCGGTTCTTGGACGTCCTAGTGATTAGAACGTTCAAGTGCCAACCTTTGACGCTTTTTGGATGTATTTATTTTTTGATTATGAGCCCCTTAGCTTTTTTTTTTGTTTTTTTTAAATGAGCCACATACAGTACTTTGTGATAAAAACAGAATCAAAGCCATGTCAATCCTGCCCCGTAAGTTTCATTTCGGCACCAGTTGTATTCAACATTTTCTTAGCTCCCCTCTTGACCCTCGTTCAATCTTTGCATCTTACTGGCTGTGCATATGCAGACAACATTGAAATATTAGCCTCTCTACTCTTGGAGAATATATACAGTGGAATAGAAGATCAACACTTACGAAAACAAAATCTCATCCATCTCCCACAACACTCATATACCCGGAAACAACTCACACTCCTCAGACTGACACGACCTCCCTTACATGTGCCTATGTCAACATCAGAGCTCTAGGACCCAAAACAGAAAACATAAAAAACTGGATAAAAACAGAAAAACTAGACTGCCTATTCCTCACTGAAACCTGGTTAACCTCAGACACAGACCCTAGAATAAAAGAAGTATGCCCGCCAGGATACAAAATAACAGTAACCTGCAGAGAAAAAAAAAGAGGAGGAGGACTAGCTATAATAATCAAGAACTCCCTAACTCTAAACATAATTGAAAAAACATCCACACCGCAAATGGATTTCCTAGCATGTCACCTCACAAACCCAACACTAAAAAACTCACTTAACTGCTTGCTCTGCTACATAACACCAGGAAACTGGACCACAGTGAGACCTGAATTTGAAAACTTCATCTTCCAAAACTCATTAACAGCAGAATACAACCTCATCCTAGGAGACCTAAACCTACACCTAGAAGACCCAACCTCCACACCTGCAAATAACTGTCTATCCTTCCTCAATGCCTTATCCTTCCAGATCCTAAACCCACAAACCACCCATGAAAAAGGTCATCAACTAGACATTGCTGCATTCATGACTCACCAACCATCCAACCCAGCAATCCAAACACCTAACGGAACATGGTCCCCATCCCTATGGTCAGACCACTACACATATAACTTCAACATCAACTGGACCAAGACCAAACACACACCTCAATCAAAAAAAACCACATATACCACACGCAAGCATATCGACCCAACCACGTTTTGGCCAAAAGTAGACGAAACCATACAAGACTGCGACCCAAAAAACTTCATCTCCCACTGGAAAAATGTGTCCACCAACATCCTCGATGATCTGGCCCCCCTACAAACCAAAACCAGAACCAGCAGGAAATCAGACCAATGGTTTGATAATGAATTACTCCAACTCAAAAGACAGTGTAGAAGATTAGAAAGAAAATGGAGAAAAAAGAACCAAGGTCAAATAAAAACCGATTGGAAAAAAATCAACAAACAATACAAAAACCTACTAAGGGATAAGAGAAAAAACTACTATACTAATCTCATAGGCACGGAAACCCAAGATTCCAAAAAAATATTCCAAATCCTGAAAGAATTAACAGACACCAAACCATACACAACCACCACGAACACCCCCCTACCATCTCCCACCCTCTTAGCAGAACACTTCAAGAACAAAATTACCAACACCAGAGCCACTCTCATCCTTAACCCATCCCATCAAAACACAATCACAATCCACCCTTCAGGAAAAGAGGCAACTGCAGCAGACAGAATTTGGACTCAATTCCCCAACATACAATGGTCAGAACTCAACAAATTCTACAAAAAATACAGTCATGCCTCCTGTGACCTCAACCATTGCCCCTCATATCTCCTCACCACCGCTAGTGTAAAATTCCGCACCATAATGCTACAATGGATTCAATTCACGCTCACAGAAGGCACATTCCCTGCTGACCTCAGCGAAATCGTCATCACCCCAATCCAAAAAGACCCAAAAGAACCACAAAACCACCCATCTAACTTTAGACCTATAGCCTCAATTCCGCTATATGTCAAAATTATAGAAGGCATAGTAGCTAAACTCCTCACCAATTACATAGATGACCACAACCTACTCCACCCCATGCAATCAGGCTTCAGAACAAACTTCAGCACAGAAACACTACTAGGCTCCCTTATGGATACCGTCAGACAACACCTTAGTACAGGAAAAAAGATGCTTCTCATACAACTGGACTTAACTGCGGCATTCGACTTAGTGGATCACAACATCCTTCTACAGATCTTAGACGCAGTGGGTATTTCAGATAAAGTTTACTCCTGGTTTGAAGGATTCCTAAAACTCAGATCCTACAGTGTAAAATCAAACAAAGAAAAGTCAGAATCCTGGTCAAACCCCTGCGGCGTACCACAAGGATCTCCACTATCCCCTACCCTCTTTAATCTCTACACTGCATCTCTAGGAACGCATCTGGACAATCTGGGCATAACCACCTATAGTTATGCGGACGACATCACCATCCTCATCCCATACGATCATTCCAAACCTACCATGACAGACAAACTTCACCAAACACTTGAAACAGTCACAACCTGGATGAAAAATCACAAACTTAAACTCAACCAAGACAAAACCAAATTCATCCTTCTCGAAAATGACAAGATCCAAACCACAACCAACTTAGAGATAAACGCAATCAAATATCCCATCCAAACCACCATAAAACTACTTGGCATGACCATAGACAGATGCTGCACTATGCAACCGCAAATAAATAAAACAATTCAGAAATCATTCGCAATCATGAGAAACCTGAGACAAGTCCGAAAATTCTTTGAAAGAACACAATTTCAACTTATAGTACAATCTCTAATACTGGGTATATTGGACTACTGCAACATCCTCTTCCTTCCTTGCCCTGCAACTATGATTAGACAACTCCAAACAATCCAAAATACAGCTTTGAGACTCATATACTCATTGAAAAAACATGACCACATTACGGACGCCTTCATCAACTCACATTGGCTTCCAATCCAAGAAAGAATCCAATTCAAATTCTACTGCATATTATTTAAAACCATACACGGAGACAGCCCATCATACTTGAACAATCGCCTTATCCAAGCACCCACTACCAGACACAGAAAAACGCACTCCCCATTCATACCCCCCCCAATCAAGGAAGTAAAAAGAACAAGACTACACGACGGCCTACTAGCCACTCGAGCCGCAAGACTGGACAACCAAATCTCCAACCTTCTGATGACCACCCCAGACTATAGGACATTCAGAAAGGAAATAAAGACCACACTTTTCAAGAAATTCCTGAAACAGCAATAACATCACGACCTCTTAGTAACACCAAAACTGACGATCAATCTAACCATTACTCACTAATAATAACAAAAGAACCTCCACTTTGACCACCTATCAACTCTACTACAAACCACCTCACCCTCAACAACCCGCTAAATGTCTATAAGATCTACAACCTACCTCACTAGCTAATCATTGTAACTCTGTTTTTAATTTAACCTTTTGTAATCCGCCTTGAACCGCAAGGTAATGGCGGAATAGAAATCCCTAATGTAATGTAATGTAATGTAATGTAATAGGTTGCTGGGGAGGTGATGAGTCTTCATCACGGTGGTCTTTAAGGGTAGATTAGGGATAGATTAAAGATCCTGACTGAGGGATGATGAAGGGAAGAGGTGAATTTGATGACATCTTGAGATCACCTCCAGCCCTGTGTATGATTTTTGTCCTTAGAGGTAAAATACATCACAAGCATAAAAATCACACCTTTATAAAAGCTGTAGACAATTTATATACAGTACCGTACACTTCTCCAGTTCTGGAAGAAAAGTTCAAATTGACTCTATTAATTAAATTCTAGGAAAGTAAAGAGTTAAATGTATTTGTAAGATCTGGTTCATAACTTCTGCTACCGGCAGACTTTGGAATCTGAATTATTTGCCCCTTTATTGGATCTTTTAAATCCCTAACAATAATTTGCAAGCAAGCTGAAAAGGCTGATGAAAGAGTCCTTTTAAAGTGCAGCAAAAGGCAGGATTCTGCCCCCCCCCCCACTCCCCAGAAGCTGACTCCAAGGTAACAGGGACACAAAGGAAGAGTTAGAAAAGTTTAACCAGCATGTCAGCATAAGGGGCCTCCTTTGATTGGAAGCGTTTGAGTCAATAGAAAGTGGGGAGGAGAGACCAAAACAACTTTTTCTACCTCCTACTAAGACACAGACAGAAACAGTCGGAGAAAAATGTACAGCGTAAATAGAGGCTGCAAAAATGGGACCACAATTCCTGCTGAAATGAACCAGAATTGGGAAGATCAAATTATTTGGATGTAAACTTTAAAAAAAAAAAACAACCTAGAGGAAAATGTCAGAATCCGAGAAGAGTTCCTTCAGCAGTCTGGACTCGGCTAGTAAGGTGCTGCAGTTGGCCACCAGAGGGGAGTGGATTGCACTAGAACAAACTCTCAAAGGCATCGAGAAGGGAGACCTGGACACCTTCCAAAACGAACAAGTGCGTAATGTTTATCATCGGCATAAGATAAGACATCCCAGAGATCAGAGCAGATCCAACAGTATCCCACTTAGGGGTAGAGTTATCTATGTGGGCTGCAGTTATAAGAGGTTGTGGTAAGAACGGATAGCGTAGCTGGTTTTAAGAAAGGTTTGGACAAATTCCTGGAGGAAAAGTCTATAGTCTGTTATTAAAACATGGGGAAAGCTACTGCTTGCCCTGGATCAGTAACATGAAATATTGCTACTCTTTAGGGATTCCGCATGGAATGTTGCTACTCTTTGAGATTCTGAATGGAATGTTGCTACTCCTGGGTTTTGGCCAGATACTAGGTACCTGGATTGGCCACCGTGAGAACGGGCTACTGGGCTTGACGGGCCATTGGTCTTAACCAGTAAGGCTATTCTTATGTTCTTTTATGGGCTAGATGGTCCATTGGTCTGACCCAGTATGGCTGTTCTTATGCTCTTACGTGTGCCAATTGTAGAACAATGAAGCCATTGTAACATCACTGATGAGGATGGCTCGGAAGCATTATGACATCACAATCTCAGCTCTGGAATATTGCTCTCATTGGGGTTCCGGAATCTTGATATTCTTTGAGATGCTGGAATGTTGCTACTCCTTGGGTTTTGGCCAGGTACTAGTGACCTGGATTGGCCACCTTAAAGACGGGCTACTGTGCTTGATGGACCATTGGACTGACCCAGTAAGGCTAGTCTTATGTTCTTACGTGAGCCAAGTATAGGATAATGAAGCCATTTTAACATCACTGATGAGGTTGGCTCTGAGGCACTATTGAATGAGGCATTATGACATCACAATCTTAGCTCCGGAATGTTGTTCTCATTGGGGTTCCAGAATCTTGCCCTTCTTTGAGATGCTGGAAGGTTACTACTCCTTGGGTTTTGGCCAGGTACTAGGGTCCTGGATTGGCCACCTTGAAGACGGGCTACTGGGCTTGATGGACCATTGTTCTTAACCAGTAAGGCTATTCTTATGTTCTTTTATGGGCTAGATGGACCATTGGTCTGACCCAGTAAGGCTATTCTTATTCTTAAGATGTCTTACCACTAGTTCATGCTGTTTTAGCATAGGTCCCATTTCATGCTATAAGACCTAGTCACCAATAACTGGGGTTAACAATAAACTACTGTAATATGTCTTAACAGTAGCCCATGTGAACTTACCCCCTTCATTAAAGAAAAAAAGAAATGTCTCTAAAAATCAAAATCACTGCTATATGTACTGAGCGTGTGCCAAGTACAGGCAGTGATGTAACGAGAGTGAGAGCCGCCCGAGGTGGTGGTGCCCCTCCCCCGCACTCTTCTCAACCCCCACCTACCTCCACATGCTCCTTCCCTGCCCCCTTCTGCCGCTCGCACGCTACTTCCCTCCCCCTGTACGTTTGTAACGTTCCTGGCACGAGTAGCAACCCCCAAGCTTCCTAGGCGTGGGTCCGGGAAGTGACATCAGAGGAAGAGCTGGTGGCGGCGTGGCAGCAGCTTGGCGGTTGCTGCTCGTGCCAGAAACGTTGCCGTGGTACGAAGGAAGAGAACCAACGAGCACATGCGCCAGTAGGGAGCGAGGGAGGAGAAGGGGGCGGAGAATGGGTGCCTGCGCCCTCATCAAGACAGCGCCTGGGGCGGACCGCTCCCACGCCCCCCTTACTACGCCACTGAGTACAGGGCAGTCAAGCCATTGTGACATCATTGATGAGGTTGGCTCTTAGGCATTGGTAGAATGTGGCATTATGACATCATAATATCAGCTCTGGTTACTACAGTTTGAAACCTGTCATACGAAAGGGCGCAGTTATCATTAGGAAGAGATATTTTGCCACAACTCATGTTATATTAGCACAGGGTCCCATTTTATGTAATGAGACCTAGTTACTAAAAACTGGAATCAAAATAGCACACCGTAATGGTAGCCCCTATCGATGATAATAATAATAAATTTATTCTTCTATACCGCCATTACCCAAGAGTTCTAATAATAATAATAATAATAATAACAGTTTATATATCGCAATACCGTGAAGTTCTATGCGGTTTACAAAAGATTAAGCAAAGGTACAAATTGATTGACTTTAAGAGGGTGGAAGAAATAAAATTAATAGGACAGGAAATCCATTGTTGAGGAGAAAGTGATCAATAGGACAAGTTAATCGCTATTGAGGGGAGAGAGATGAGTGGATCAGTTGCTTTAGGAACAGGTGTGTTTTAGGCAGTTTACAGAATAATCAGCGAATAATCAGCGAAGTACATACATATCATAAGATTAAAAAACCAAGATTAAAAATGGTAAAATGATTCCAATGTTAAAAAGGCCTAATTATGTGATAAATTTGTCAAACAAAGGAGACTTTACTAATTTTCGAAAAGAGCAGTAAGACACGGCTTGATGAAGACATTCACCGAGCCAACATTGTAGTTTGTCTGCCTGAAACACTAAGGTCCTTTCAAAAAAGGTCTTATATCTAACACCATTTGGCTTAGGATAGGTAAATAAGCTAGAGCTTCTCGTAATCCTTGATGGCCTATAAAATTCAAAGTCAGGGAACAAATAAATTGAAGACTCTCCTGAAATCAGCTTAAAACAAATACAAGAAAATTTAAATAGTATTCTTGCTTCCAACGCTAGCCAATGCAATAATCGATAATATGGACTAATATGGTCTTTTTTCTTCAGACCAAATATCAGTCGAACCGCAGCATTTTGAACTATTCTCAATATTGATATGATAAGACTGACTGATATGATATGACTATTGATAATGTCCCTCTTTAATTAAAGAAAAAAAGAAATTGACATCACAGCCTAATAAAAGTGAGCCAAATACAGGGTGGGCCACGGAAAAGTAGCCCACCTCTAATAGCGGTGCCAGAAAGATGGTGTTCTCCCTGGAACAGCGAATAGTGATTGTGGAAGGTGCATAGACGTGAACGGGGACCACTTTCACCATCTGTTGTAACTTGTGGGTAAGCGAATAAAAACAATCCACGTGCTCGTTCATCTTGTCATACTATCGCCGGAGGCGGGCTACTTTTCCGTGGCCCGCCCTGCGTAAGACAATCGAGCCATTGTGACATCACTGATGAGGTTGGCTCTTAGGCATTGGTGGAATGAGGCATTATGACGTCACAATACCAGCTCTGACACACAAGTCCCATTTTATACAATAATGCCAAGATACTAATATCTGGGCTTAAACAGTAAAATAATATGTCTTTATTGTAGTGCATATTGATAACGTCCTCTCTTACCCCTCCCCCCTTTTGACAAAACTGTAGTGTGGTTTTCAGCGGTAACAGCTCCGATGCTCATCGAATGCCTATGAGCGTCTGAGCTGTTACCGCTGCGGCCGGCACTAAAAAAGCGTGCTATGGTTTTTATGGTTTTGTAAAAGGGGGCGGGGTAGTTTTTAATCCATGGCATGAGACCTGCTGGAGTTGTGCACCAGATGGAAACCTCACAAGACACGGTGGACATTGTCCCCTAAAATAATTTTAAATGAAAAAAAATTTTTTTTTTGGTGTATTCTACTGTGGTAGGATCTTGGATGGAAACTTATTTGAGGGTCTTTAAAATGCAAACAGTCCAGTCTATTACCCCAAAAGCTTATAATGGGCCAAGTGTGTGTTTTGTAAATCATTTGCATTGCATTTGCTTTATTATTATTTTTTTTAAATCAAAGAAAACATGATTACAAACAAAATATTGCATATCATCATTTAAAAATGGAGATCAAGTTTCAAGTTTATTATTTCTCTTGATTAATCGCTTAATCAAATTCTAAGCGATGAACATTTTAAAATACATTCAATGAGAGACAAACAATACAAACTTAAATAATAACATCGGGTAATTAATTAATACATGTTCTCATTACATAAGGCAAGATAGGGTTTTGAAATACAATTGATTAAAGAAAAGCAAAACAAAGGAAAAGCACAATAGGGAAACATATAACGCTAAAACATAGAATAATAAAATCACTGGCCTTAAAATTATTGAATTAAATATTAAAAGCATCTGCGTTTGCTTGGGAATGTGTGAAGTATAAAATGTCTTAATTCCATCTAATTAGCAATATTGTCCTGCAGTCTGTAGAAATTGTAGGTGATATCAATATATCTGTGACCAGCTGTCTAAAATTATTCTCACTTCATAAAGTCAGTAAAGGAATGGTACTGGGATGCTCAGGGCCGGTGTTAGGTGCTGCATATATCCTATTACAGCCCAGGGCATTCAAAAATTGTTATGAGACTTTTCCCATTTTTGTGGAAGGAGTTTCTCCGTATAATTTTGTTTTGCTTTGTTGGATAATACAATACCCTAAAGCAGTGGTCTCAAATTCGCGACCCGCCGGGTACTATTTTGAGGCCCTCGGTACGTTACCATTGTTCTGGAACGTTGCCCGCCTCACTGCTGTAACCTCACGCAAGCGCTTTCCTGCGTCTGTACGCGATTGCGAGGCGGAGTGCAGAGGACAATCGCGTACAGACGCAGGAAAGCGCTTGGCGTGAAGTTACAGCAGTGAGACGGGCAACGTTCCAGAACTTAAGGTAACCATTGGAGACAGTGCAGCTTGTGCATGTGTACGTAATCTCATGGACTCTCGCAAAATTCGACACCTCTCATGGCGGTGACTGCTTGATGTAAGATGGCGGTTGCGTCCGGTGCTGGAGGAGGTGAGAGCTGAAGGCAGTTGCAGACGCGACCACTGGATAAGTTTTCCAGGCACAAGTCGGATATTGATTCTCCCCTCTACAAAAAATCCTTGAGGACTACACCAAAATCTTGTCTCTTGCAGTTGATACTTTAGAATCTAAATCACAATTTTGCATGAGGTAAAACTCGTTATCTATATATATAAAATCGGAGGTATGTATGTATGTATGTGTGTGTGTATGTGTGTATGTGCCGCGATCACGCAAAAACGGCTTGACCGATTTGAACGAAACTTGGTATGCAGATCCCTCACTACCTGGGATGAAATGTTCTGGGGGTCTCGCGGCCCACCTTCACACGTGGGCGGAGCTACAAACATAAAATCAGATTTCACCCATTCATGTCAATGGAAAAAATATAAAAAGCTGCCATTCTCACAGTAATTCAAAAACGGCTTGACCGATTTGAACGAAACTTGGTATGCAGCTCCCTCACTACCTGGGGTGATATGTTCTGGGGGTCTCGCGGCCCACCTGCACACGTGGGCGGAGCTACAAACCTAAAATCAGATTTCACCCATTCATGTCAATGGAAAAAATGTAAAAAGCTGCCATTCTCACAGTAATTCCAACTACCTGGGGTGATATGTTCTGGGGGTCTCCCGGCCCACCTGCACACGTGGGCGGAGCTAAAAACAGAACATCAGATTTCACCCATTCATGTCAATGGGAAAAAAGTAAAAAGCTGCCATTCTCACAGTAATTCAAAAACGGCTTGACCGATTTGAACGAAACTTGGTATGCAGATCCCTCACTACCTGGAGTGATATGTTCTGGGGGTCTCGCGGCCCACCTGCACACGTGGGCGGAGCTACAAACAGAAAATCAGATTTCACCCATTCATGTCAATGGGAAAAAAGTAAAAAGCTGTCATTCTCACAGTAATTCAAAAACGGCTTGACCGATTTGAACGAAACTTGGTATGCAGATCCCTCACTACCTGGAGTGATATGTTCTGGGGGTCTCGCGGCCCACCTGCACATGTGGGCGGAGCTACAAACAGAAAATCAGATTTCACCCATTCATGTCAATGGGAAAAAAGTAAAAAGCTGCCATTCTCACAGTAATTCAAAAACGGCTTGACCGATTTGAACGAAACTCGGTATGCAGATCCCTCACTACCTGGGGTGATATGTTCTGGGGGTCTCGCGGCCCACCTGCACACGTGGGCGGAGCTACAAACAGAAAATCAGATTTCACCCATTCATGTCAATGGAAAAAATGTAAAAAGCTGCCATTCTCACAGTAATTCAAAAACGGCTTGACCGATTTTAACGAAACTTTGTATGCAGGTCCATCACTACCTGGGCTGATATGTTCTGGGGGTCTCGCGGCCCACCTGCACACGTGGGCGGAGCTACAAACAGATAAGCAGATATCACCCATTCATGTCAATGGAAAAAATGTAAAAAGCTGCCATTCTCACAGTAATTCAAAACCGGCTTGACCGATTTTAACGAAACTTGGTATGCAGATCCCTCACTACCTGGGGTGATATGTTCTGGGGGTCTCTCGGCCCACAACTCTATGTTGCTTGCTCAAGGGTGGGTTCACCCAACAATTTATATGTTCTTGCTCCTGGAGGTGAAACTAAAAATGTTGTTTATAATCACGTTTTGCGTTAGTTGTATTGTATTCATTTTGTCAAATATTTAACATTATAATTTGAATATTGTACTTTTTATTAAGCTGTTAAAAAATAATTTCATTCACCACTATAAAGTATCTTTATTTGAATCCATTTACAGTGTTATTGCTATAATTAAATACCCGTGCAACGCCGGGTCATCAGCTAGTAGTTTATAAATCTTTCCTTAATTGCTTCCAATAATTTCAGCTATACACAGCAGAAAACAGTGCAACATGCAGAAAGTGAAGTTTAGATAGTTTTTCACTTTCTGAATGTTGCACTGCTTTCAGCTGTGTATAGCTGAAATGATCAGAAGCAATTAAGGAAAGATTTAGAAACTATAACGAGTTTTACCTCATGCAAAGTTGTCATTTCTTTAATAAGACATTAAGGGGCTCATAATAAAAAAAAAAGTCTAAAAAGTGGCCTAAATAGCTACTTGGACGATCAAAAAACCTGATCGTCCAAGTACCCATAATCAAAGCTGGTTTTAGACGTATCTAAAACCAGCTTAGGCCTTTCCCCTGCCTCTAAACGCACAGAGAGAAAAGAGGCATTTTTAGAGGAGGGGAAAGGGCGGGCAGTGGGAGGGAGGTGGGCCGAGCTAGACCTAGGCGTGCAGCAGTTATAACCAAAACTTTAGGCAGGTTGCCTAGTCAGCACTTACACGTTTTGACAAAGACCAAGTCAAAACAGGTATAAGTGCCGAAAAGGGGCCGCTGAGCTG
The DNA here is from genome assembly GCF_902459505.1 of Geotrypetes seraphini. Lineage (NCBI taxonomy): Eukaryota > Metazoa > Chordata > Amphibia > Gymnophiona > Dermophiidae > Geotrypetes > Geotrypetes seraphini. The sequence goes on from NC_047085.1 coordinate 20,779,565, forward strand.
ATTGTGGCTGCTGTGATCAGCTCAGCGGCCCCAGCAACCTGCCTACCCCCTACAGCAATGATCGCAGCAGGAGAGATGGCTCATCTCCCCTGACACGATCCACCCCCCCTCCCCCCGACAACAATCAGGGCAGGAAGGAACCCAAGCCCTCCTGCCCTGCGGTACCCCCAAACCCCCAATGAAGATTAGGGCAGGAAGGAACCCAAGCCCTCCTGCCCTGCGGCACCCATGAACTCCCCAACAGGATCGGGCAGGAGAGAGCCATTGAATGCTGGCCTTAGGATCTGATTGGCCCAGGCGGCTCAAATCCCGCCCACACACTTCGACAAACATTACGCTAACTAAAATGGGAAAATACCCAGTAATGAAGGCTCAGATTCTATTTCATCAGTATCAATGAATAAGATAGGGCAAGTGCTGATTGGCTTGCAAGCTTGTGGTATAGGAGGAAATATTTTTTCACTCAGAGAATAGTTAAGCTATGGAACGCATTGCCAGAGGTTGTGGTAAAAGCAGATAGCGTAGCTGGTTTTAAGAAAAGTTTGGACAAATTCCTGGAGGATAAGTCCATAATCTGTTATTAAGACATAGGAGAAGCCTCTGCTTGCCCTGGATCGGTAGCATGGAATGTTGCTGCTCTTTGGGTTTTGGCCAGATACTAGGGATCTGGATTGGCCACCGTGAGAACGGGCTACTGGGCTTGGTGGACCTTTTGTCTGACCCAGTAAGGCTATTCTTATGAGACTGCCAGGCCCCCAAAAGAGAAAAAGGAAATAGGCTGACAGGCCAAGACACATGAATCGGAGTCCTGTGTATTTTGTAGTTTCCGGGAGTCAAGTGACAGTATACTGTAGCTTCACACTCACACATCAAGGATGACAAATCCAGGCCTGGTTACTCACTGCATGCATGGAGATATACAGTAGTTCTGTGAATCTTAGCAAAATCGGACCTAAACCCCATTTATGAACTGGGGCTAAAACCAGAAACGCCACAGTCTGTCCCCCTTGAATGGTGTTATTTGGTCAGGGCTTCTAAAAAACTATCCTGTTGAGGCCACAGTCAGATTTTCTGGATATCCACCATGAATATGCATGAGATAAACTTACCGTAGATATGTAACCTATATATATTTCTCTCTTGCACATTCATGGTGGATATCTTGAACATTTGACTGATTGTAAGGCTACCAAGACAGATTTGGAAAGCCCTGCCCTTGTTTTTGAAATAGCAACAGTGTAGAAATATCAGTTTTTTTACTTATCACTATCATCATGTTGTCTGTTGAAACCTCAATCTTGATTCTTTTTCATCTTTAGGAATTTGGTTTGACCCCCTTCATGATTGCTGTGCGAGAGAACCGGCTGTCAATCGTCGAGAGATTTCTCGAACTGGGAGTCAATCTTTGTGATCAGACAAGGGTAAGAACCCAGGAGCTTCTCCTTGGATCTTCAGAGCCTGTGGAAGTGTAGGAGCAGCACGAGTAAGATATCAAAGCTAGAGACAAATGTTTGCGGGTGCAGCAGAGACGCAAACATGTAGAAACCTGAGGCTGTGTCTTACGGGCTTAGAGATTTCAGGCAGCTAGGTCAGATGCAAGGTTTGTCGCTGCCCTAGGTGGCTTCAGAATTTGCCTCTCTCGACCATCTCAGCTCTCCATCTCCACCAAAGCCTCTGCCAAGGGTTCATAGACATAATCGCGGAAGACAAAGGCGCGCGCCGACAACTGAGCGCAAGACGGAGGCATGCGCCGAAGAAAATTACTGTTTTTAGGGGCTCCAACGGGGAGTTTTGTTGGGGAGCCCTCCCACTTTACTTAATACAGATCGCGGCGGCGTTGTGGGGGGTTTGGGGGGTTGTAACCAGTGTTCCCGCTAAGCTGCGTTGACGTGCGCACGCGCACAAAATATTACCTCGCAGCGCACATGTTTCTCGTCACAGCGCACACAGTGTAGAGCACAGTTCTTCAACCGCCGGTCCGCAAACAAAATCTTGCCGGTCCGCGAAGGATTCGGTCCCCGCCGCAACGAAAGGCCGGCGTCAGCTGACTTGCAACTTCCTGTTGCAGTCGCTGTGCCGGGACTCCTGCCTTCCACCGCGTTTGCCTCCTGCCTTGTCTCCGCACCTCCAGACCAGCAGCGGCAGCTGTGTATGCTTTTAACTTCGGCACAGAGCTGCCCCTAATCAATAGTTTAGCGCGGTTTCATAAGGCAGCCTCGGGGCCTTTGCTAGGCCGGCCCACATCGCATCATCGAAGCGGGCCGGCTATCAAAGGCCCCGAGGCTGCCTCATGAAACCGCGCTAAACTATTGATTAGGGGCAGCTCTGTGCCGAAGTTAAAAGCATACACAGCTGCCGCTGCTGGTCTGGAGGTGCGGAGACAAGGCAGGAGGCAAACGCGGTGGAAGGCAGGAGTCCCGGCAGTTAAAAGCATACAGAGCTGCCGCTGCTGGTCTGAACTCTTGGGCCGCTGAAGGAGGGCAAAAAGCAGCTGTCCTGGAGGTTTCCCTTCCTCTCGCCTTTACAGGTTCCTTTTTTCCACCTTTTTTTTTTTCCTTCAAACGGCAACGGGCCCCAGCATCGACATCAATCAAGTAAGTTCCACTGTCAATCAAGCGGTTCTGCTCGGCCAAAGCTTCCCCTGTGACATGAGCCACCCTCAGGGGAAAGAAAGTGACCCACAAAGGTGAGGGGAAGGGGGGCAGATGATGGAAGTTGGGGGGGGGGGAGAGAGAGAGAGAGAGAAGGGGCAGATGATGGAATGGAGGAGATGAGAGAGAGAGAGAAGGGGACAGATGATGGAAGTGAGAAGAAGGGAGAGAGAGCAGAAGGCAGATGGATGTCAGTTGAGAAGGGAGAGCAGATGCTGAATGGAAGTGGGGAAAGAACACATACTGGATGGAAGGAGGAGATAAATAAAGGGGGAAGAAAATAGTAAGATAATGGAGGGGTGAGGGAAGGGGGTGACAAGCTGTGTGTAGACACAGTGAAAAGAGGGAAACGGGACTAAATAGTAAGAAAGAATTTAATTTAGATGGAGGCAGAAAATAGAGAAGGAAGACCAGAGAAGAAAAGGGAAGAGAGAGCAGAGAATGATCAGATCTGAGTGGAGGAAATGAGAAGAGAGATATGCTAAAAACCACAGGGGGGAGGGAAGGATAGAGATGCCAGACCATGAGGGGAACAGAAGGAAGATGATGGATGCTAGACCAAATTGGGGGGTGGGGGGGGGGCAGGAGGAGAGATGGCAGGGAAAGACAGACAGTGAATGGAAGGGGCAGATGCTGGACTGAAGAGACAGAGAAGGTTATCATGCTGCTGTACCGGGCCATGGTACGCCCTCACCTGGAGTACTGCGTCCAGCACTGGTACTTTAAGAAGGACACGGTACTACTCGAAAGGATCCAGAGAAGAGCAACTAAAATGGTTAAGGGGCTGGAGGAGTTGCCGTACAGCGAAAGATTAGAGAAACTGGGCCTCTTCTCCCTTGAGCAGAGGAGATTGAGAGGGGACATGATAGAAACATTCAAGGTACTGAAGGGAATAGACTTAGTAGCTAAGGCAGGGAGAACGAGAGGGCACTCTCTAAAGTTGAAAGGGGATAGATTCCATACAAACGTAAGGAAGTTCTGTGGTAGAAAGCAACATATTTATTTGGCTCATAACTTGCTGGCGCCCGATATTTTTAGCTCACAGTGAAAAAAGTTTGCTCACAACACCCGCCCGCTTAGAGGGAACACTGGTTGTAACCCCCCACATTTTACTGGAAACTTAACTTTTTCCCTAAAATCAGGGAAAAAGTGTTCAGTAAAATGTGGGGGGTTACAACCCCCAAACCCCCCACAATGCCCCCACAACGCGGCGTGATATGTATTAAGTAAAGTGGGGGGGGTTCCCCCCATGCCCCCCCCCCGTCGGAGCCCCTAAAAACAGTAATTTTCTTCGGCGTGCGCCTCCGCACCGCGCTCAATTGTCTGCGTGCGCCTTTGTCCCGGCGCGCTTTTGACCTGATACCCTGCCAAGCTATTCCTGCCCCACCTTGTTTGATTTCCTCATTTTTCTTTTCATCCTGGCTGAATTTGTGTTTTTAGCGGTTTATTGTCCTGGCACTAAAACCACCGTGATGTTATTTTACATTTCAAAATGGCAGTATCAGATACTGTGGAGACTGAATGGGATTTGTTTTATATCTTTCCTTGTTGGGGGTGGCCTAATTCTGTCCTTTCTTTTGTTTGATTCTTCTTGGTTTGTGCCTTGATGCTTTATTTTGTCATTATCATTTCTTTTCTTCAGCTCTCTTTAGGAATTGAATTTTCTTTTTTTTAAAAAAAAATCTTTATTGATTTTACAATCTTCAATAGTGAAATACATAAATATACCATATATAATAAGTCAATATAAGCACATTTAACTTTCAAATGTACATAACCAACTAATTTCTCCCCCTATCCACCCACCTAATGATAACTTAATAAAACACAGAAACATAGATTTGATTTTTCTTTGATATGGAATATTATGTAGAATGCAAACCGCTGAGGTCTGTAATCTGGTGTATGCGGTATAACAAATGATAATAAACATTACATAACATATTGGTTCAATAAATAAATATAAAAATAAAAACAGCATTTAGGGACCCTTCTCTTAAAGCACGTTAAGCACTTAGGCCTGGATTCTCGTCGGGATGCTGAAAGTGTGGCGGCAGGAGGCGTCCGACTGCCGCCTAACTTAATTGTTTTAATTGGTGCAAAATGACGCGGAAATTGCGTCATTTAAAACCAATTTAAAAAGTAATCGCCAAAAAAAAAAAAGGTGCGAGACCGGCGCCTAGGACCCTGGCAGCTAGTGGTGCCTAGTGACGCCAAAGCCCAGAAGTGGGCGTGTCGCCGGAAGTGATCTTAACAGGACCCTAAGCGCCAGAAATGTAGGCCTGCGAAACCTCGGCGTAGGGCCCTGTCAAGCTTCGGCTCCGGACTCGGCGCCTGTCGGCGATTGACGCGCGGCAGGCGCCTGCTGTGAAGGCGCCTCCCGTGGCAGGCACCGCTTACAGAATCGGCCCCTTAGGGCTGGATTCTATCAACTGCACTTAAGAACGGGTGTTGGAATAGATCACTACTAAGCGTGATTCTGCGTTTATTTAAAACATTGGTAGCCCGATTATCAAACGTCTAGGTGGATAACACCATTACCGCTTTAAAGGAAAAATTACTTGACCGCTTTAAAGGGAAACTGAAAAGCTGCTTGTTTAAAGATGCCTTCTCGTTATAGCTTTAATTTCACTGAACACCGATCTCTAATTAGAAGTTTCTTTTCATTTTTCATTTAATTCTATTTATTTATAAGTTTAAAAATATACAATTCAAGATTGAACTTGTGCAGACAGCGACTTAAAGCAAAGAAAATAAAAAGAAATAATAAAAAAAACATTTCAAAAAGCAAATATTAGCTTAAATCAGCTCCAGTCCACAATAATAACATCCATGATGTAATATTAAACGGAAAATTGAAGAAAACTAACATAAGAAGCTAAATTAACTGAAATACAGGCGTCTAATACATTCTATAGCCCTCATTTCTTTTCCTTCACCAGACGGGATAGATAGAGGTTGAGGGGTGGTAGATTCAGGGGCAATGTTAGGAAATTCTACTTTACGGAGAGGGTAGTGGATGCCTGGAATGCGCTCCCGAGAGAGGTGGTGGAGAGTAAAACTGTGACTGAGTTCAAAGAAGCGTGGGATGAACACAAAGGATCTAGAATCAGAAAATAAGATTAAATATTGAACTAAGGCCAGTACTGGGCAGACTTGCACGGTCTGGGTCTGTATATGGCCGTTTGGTGGAGGATGGGCTGGAGAGAATGAAGCGAGAATGCAAAAGCGGTAACACGGTTATTATGGGAGACTTCAACTATCCCGGGATAGACTGGAGTCTTGGAAGCTCAAAATGCGCTAGGGAGATAGAATTCCTGGAGGCTACACAAGATTGCTTCATGGAGCAGCTTGTTAGAGAACCAACGAGATGAAATGCCATTCTGGATCTAATCCTAAATGGGTTAAGGGGACCTGCAAAGGAAGTGGAAGTAGTGGGACCGTTGGGAAACAGCGATCATAATATGATCAAGTTCAAGGTTGAAGTAGGAATACCGAAAGGAAAGAGAACCATAGCGACAACTTTCAACTTCAGGAAGGGAAACTATGAAGCAATGAGAGGAATGGGAAAGAAGAAACTTAGGAACACTTCCAAGAAATGGCAAACAGTAGAACATGCCTGGTCCTTTTTCAAGGACATGGTGAGCGAGGCGCAAAATCTATATATCCCCAGATTCAGAAAAGGGTGCAACAAGAGTCGAACAAAAGACCCGGTGGGAAAACTAAAGTAGTGAAGGAAGCGATAGGCAATAAGAAAAATTCATTCAGGAAATGGAAAAAGGACAAATCTGAGAGAAACTGGAAAGAGCACAGGAAGTATCAAAAAGAATGCCACCGTGTGGTTCGAAAAGCTAAGAAAGAGTATGAGGAGAGTCTAGCCAGGGAAGCACGAAATTTCAAGCCGTTCTTTAGATATGTTAAAGGGAAACAGCCGGCTAGAGAGGAGGTGGGACCACTGGACGACGGAGACCGGAAGGGAGCGGTGAAGGAAGAAAAAGAGATCGCAGAAAGACTTAACATGTTCTTTTCGTCTGTATTTACAAGCGAAAACACAATCAACATACCGGAACCTGAACAAATCTTCAATGGAAATCAAGCTCAAAAGTTAACATCCATGGAAGTGAGCCTTGATGATGTGCACAGGCAGATAGAAAAACTAAAAACAGACAAATCCCCCGGTCCGGATGGAATCCATCCAAGGGTTCTGAAGGAACTAAAAGAGGAAATAGCGGAACTACTACAGCAAATTTGCAACCTATCTCTGAAAACAGGTGTGATTCTGGAGGACTGGAAGATAGCCAATGTTACGCCCATCTTTAAAAAGGGATTAAAAGGTGACCCGGGAAACTACAGACCGGTGAGTCTGACCTCGGTTCCAGGGAAAATGGCGGAAGCACTGATAAAAGAAAACATCGATGAACATTTTGAAAAAACGAACTTCTGATAACCAGCCAACATGGTTTCTGCAGAGGGAGATTGTGCCTGACTAACTTATTGCACTTCTTCGAGGGAATTAACAAACAGATGGACGGAGGAGACCACATAGACATCATATACCTAGATTTCCAGAAAGCCTTTGACAAGGTGCCTCATGAACGTCTACTCCGGAAACTGAAGAACCATGGGGTGGACGGAGACGTGCATAGATGGATCAGAAACTGGTTAAAGGGTAGGAAACAGAGGGTAGGGGTGAAGGGCCACTACTCAGACCGGAGAAAGGTCACGAGTGGTGTTCCGCAGGGCTCGGTGCTCGGGCCGCTGCTTTTTAATATATTCATAAATGATCTAGAAACAGGGACGAAGTGTGAGATAATAAAATTTGCAGACGACACCAAACTATTTAGTGGAGCTCGGACAAAGTAGGACTGCGAAGAATTGCAAAGGGACTTGGACAAACTAGGGGAATGGGCAGAGAGATGGTAGATGAAGTTCAATGTTGAGAAGTGTAAAGTATTGCATGTGGGAAGCAGAAACCCGAGGTACAATTATACGATGGGAGGGATGTTATTGACTGAGAGTACCCAAGAAAGGGACTTGGGGGTAATGGTGGACATGACAATGAAGCCGACGGCACAGTGCACAGCGGCCGCTAAGAGAGCGAATAGAATGCTAGGTATAATCAAGAAGGGTATTACAACCAGAACGAAAGAACTTATCCTGCCACTGTACCGGGCAATGGTGCGTCCGCATCTTGAGTACTGCGTCCAGTATTGGTCGCCGTACCTTAAGAAGGATATGGTGTTACTCGAGAAAGTTCAGAGGAGAGCGACACAACTGATTAATGGGATGGAAAGCCTTTCATACGTTGAGAGATTGGAAAAACTGGGACTCTTTTCCCTGGAGAAGAGAAGACTTAGAGGGGATATGATAGAGACATACAAGATCATGAAGGGCATAGAGAGAGTAGAGAGGGACAGATTCTTCAAACTTTCAGAAAATAAAAAAGCCCATAGAGATTTAAAGGGCTTCGGGGCTATTGCCTCACGGCAGCCGCTAGCTCGGCTTTATAAAAGAGGCCGTTAGTTTCGTAGACCGAGTCGTCAACCAAGAGGAGCTCGACTCAGTTTACAATAATGTAAAACGTAATACATAAATTTGACACGAGAAAGTAAACTGAAATGGTTAATTTCCAAAATGTTTAGCAAACAAAAAAGCTTTCTGAACTTTCCGGAATAAAGCAAAAGAACCTAAACTTCTTAAGGTAAGCGGTAAAGCGTTCCAGAATTCGGTTAATTTAAAACGCAAAAGAATAACTACACTTCTCCCTCCGGATTCGCGGGGGATAGGGGCAGAGCCGGACCGCGAATAGCGAAAATCCGCGAATATCTGGCTCTGACCCACCCCCGCCTCCCTCCCGCCTTCCCGGCCTTACCTGGTGGTCTAGCGGGCTTTCGGGGCAGGAGAGATCTTCCTACGCTCCTGCCCCGTGCAGATCGCCATGAGGAAATGGCTGCTGTGAGTTCCCGTAGTCTCTCGAGACTACGACGGGAACTCCCTACAGCTATTTCCTAATGGCGATCTGCACGGGGCAGGAGCAAAGGAAGATCGCTCCTGCCCCGAAAGCCCGCTAGACCACCAGGATGCCGGGGGGAAGACTTAAGGATTTTTTTTTTTTTCCTTTTCTTTTTTCCCCCTCCCCAAAAAATCACAAATATGTGAAATCGTGATTACTGAAACCGTGAATGGGGAGGGGGTAGTGTAAATCTCTTAAAGGTTCTGTTTTTACCACTGAGAGAGGGAAATGTAAGTTTTCATTTTTGAGAACTTCGGGCAAGATGAGACCTAGGCACATTCCAGTCGAAAGGAATCAAAATGGCGAAAATGCCAAATAGTTACAGCAGAAATTGCTCGAAGCCAGGTTTCCGCGAGAAAGCCCATATAAAGCGATAGTGTTTCCTTTAGGTGTTTTGCAGTAGAAAATCGACCATCAGTACAAATTTGTACAACCCCTCACGGTGCCTTGGGAACCTCTCAATAAACACACTTTTTTTTTTTTTTCTGCCGTACCAGCTAGCTCTCTTTCGCTCTTGAAGCTTCTGAGCCTCCCCTCCGTCATATCTCAGCTGGGTAGCTTTGTCTTAGCCCTGGCCGCCAGCCCATTTGGAAGCACGCTACCATGTGACTGGCCTGGCAATTGTCAGTTGTTTTAATAATGGCCGAGACACAGCGGCTGGGCGCGTATAATTTTGTAGAAGTACAGCTCTATAAACAAGTTGCGGGCTTTTGCTTTAAGGCACTATTCGGTTTAGCCCCTAAATATATAACTGACCTCTTCTCTTTCTCAAACAACAGACATAAGAGAAGCTCACACTCGAATTTTGCTTCCCCACCGGTTAGAGGATGTAAATTTAAAAAACACCATCAACATCTTCTCTCACATCAGTCAGCATTATGGGGCAAAGATCTGGAACAACTGCTCACGTCTACTACTTATGGGGTACCTAAAAACATACCTGTTTCTGAAGTATTTAGGCAACTGACATGTACAATCTTATTCCACAATACACATCTCCTTCGTTATTCGAGGGGGATAGGGGCAGAGCCGGACCCCAAATGGGGAAATACCGCAAATATCTTCTGGTCTGGCTCTGACCCACCCCCGCCTCCCTCCCGCATTCCCCCCAGCATCCCGGCCTTTACCTGGTGTTCTAGTGGGCTTTTAGGGCAGGAGCGATCTTCCTACGCTCCTTCCCCGTGCAGATCGCCAATAGGAAATGGCTGCCGTGAGTTCCCGTAATCTCTCAAGACTACGACGGGAACTCCCCACAGCTATTTCCTATTGGCGATCTACACGGGGAAGGAGCGTAGGAAGATTGCTCATGCCCTGAACGCCCGCTAGACCACCAGGTAAGGCTGGAATGCCGGGGGGAAGGCAAAAATATGGGGGGGGGATTCCCCCCTCCCCCCAAAAAAATTGCGATTATGTGAAATCGCGAGTGCGGAAACCACGAATGGGGAGGGAGAAGTGTAACTGATCTCTAGCACTGTTAATATCTAGCTTCTAACTTTGTTAATTCTACTTAATTGGTAACATCTTTTCATTCATAACATTTTATTAAAGGAAATAATGTAATACAAATAGATTTCATTTCAAATAAATTACAAATATCATATTTACATAAATATTTCTAGCATTCCTTCAAAATAAATTGTCATATGACCCCAATCAACCCCCCATTGTAAACCGCATAGAACTTCACAGTCCTGCGGTATATAAACTGTTATTATTATTATTATTATTATTATTATTAAATCTTCATATCAGATCCTCTTACTGTGACCAGTTTTCTAGAGCTAAGATCCTCTGGATTCAAAAGAGCTATGGATAACGCTGACGTATGCAAAGGAAACTCTAGGCTACGTTACAAAATCTTTTATTTCTACATTAGGGGTGTCAAAGTCCCTTCTTGAGGGCCGCAATCCAGTCGGATTTTCAGGATTTCCCCAATGAATAGGTATGAGATCTATTAGCATACAATGAAAGCAGTGCACGCAAATAGATCTCATGCATAGTCATTGAGGAAATCCTGAAAACCCGACTGGATTGCGGCCCTCGAGGAGGGACTTTGACACCCCTGTTCTACATCTAGGGTTACCATGTGGCTCCAAATAAAGGAGGACGGATTGAGACTTCCGGGTTTTACTTCCACTGGAAACAATGGAAGTAAAACCTGGATGTTTCAATCCGTCCTCCTTTTTCTGGAGCCATATGGTAACCCTATACCAGGGGTAGGCAATTCCAGTCCTCGAGAGCCGGAGCCAGGTCAAGTTTTCAGGATATCCACAATCAATATGCATGAGATAGATTTGCATGCACTGCCTCCTGGAGATGCAAATCTATCTCATGCATATTTATTGTGAATATCCTGAAAACCTGACCTGGCTCCGTCTCTCGAGGACCGGAATTGCCTACCCCTGTCCTAAACATTACCTAAATGGATAAGGACGGCTGCCATTTTAGTGCTTCCCAAACAACTTGTTTCATTCAGTGAAGACTTTTTTTTTTTTGGGGGGGGGGGGGGGGAAATAACTTGTTCCAGCACTTGTGCTTCCTCCTTGCGGGTAGGATTCCTCCCTGCATGTGTTTGCACTAGGGACTAGATTCACTAAGCAAACCCATCGTGTACCGCTCGGTTTGCGCTCACTTTCCGACTCCGGCTCGATTCACTAACCTTCCTCCAGACCCCATCCGCACCCGATCCGATCTGCGCATGCAAATGAGTAAAAAGGCATGTCAATTTCTTAACGCGTCGATTCATAAAATCATTTCGTCCAAACCAACTGGCCTTTCCTGTCCAAAAAGTTACGACTGCTGAGGACCAGTAGTTTACATCCTCGCTGGCTACTTCTGCCTAGCAACTGACGCGTGCATGTTAAGAACCCCATTAAAAATATATATCTCGCCCTACAAAAATCCAAAATCTATCTAAACTTTTAAATATATGTAAACTTTCATGTACATAAGCGTTAGAAATATTTTTTTTATTTTTTTTGGAATGCGCATAGCGAGCGCGGGAGTGAATCTCGGGTGGGAAAATCGCGGATTAACCCCGTGCTCTCCTTGCGCATTGTACATTTCAAATATCAAAATAACAAAAAAATATCCTAAATCAAATATAACTTTTAAGGACCAGCTATCCCTCCCCCAGCTAGATTGTTGCGTGCATGTGTGTCGCCAGTTGTTGCTTCGTGCTTCACGGCAGATATAACTAATGACGTCCGTGATTAAACCACGCCCCCATTTCTACGCAGTGAAGTCCGAAAGAGCTGGCGCATGCGCTATGAGCTTCAAAACCAACAAGGATACAGTTTCAGCGCTAATAGCGGTGTGTTTACGATTGGATCATTTGCACGGACAAGCTTTACTGAATCGATCGGCTACAATGACTCAGAAACGGATAGGACACGAATCGGATAGATTTCGGGACTTTAGTAAATCCTGCCCTAGGTTTGGATCATATAATGAAGCAGAGAACTCCTAAGAAGTTGAACAATGGGTGTGAAAGTCACTTTTACAGGTAACTGACTGGGAAAAAAATCAAACACCCATACTCAGGATCCAGAATGCTAATACAGGCAATTCGCAGGGCTGTGTTTGTAGCTGACACATAATTAGGAAGTGCCTTTATTGGGGGAGAGTTAGATATCGGGGTAATCTCCCTGCCACCTGTGCATCCCAATTAAGATTGGGATGATGCTGGTACAGTGCATCCTCCTGGGGGGTGGGGGGGAGAGGAAGAGGAATTGCGGTTTTTATTCTCCTCGCATTCCTAAACTTTGTCGGGCAAGTGACTCATTTCTCACTCCTGGGCATTACACCCATAAAATCTTTGATCTCTTGTTTCGGACGTTGGAAGGAGGATTTGGTGCTTATTCAGCAAGTGCACCCGGCCCTATAGCAAATATGTCATTGTTCGTCCCTTTACTATGGCGTCAAGGAGGAGTCCAAGATTACAGTACAGGGCTGAGAACCAAGTTCAAATCTCACTGCGGCTCCTTGGGATCTGGAGTATTCCATCAGAAAGAAACATAGTGGCCATTTTCCTACACCGCATTAAGTTTTGGCTTTAACGTGTCTTAATGCGGGATTTTAATGCATGACAAGCAAAAAATTAAAGCCGCATGAGAAAGAGACTTTCCTGCCATTTTTATATTGAAGGTCAACATGGACAATGCGCTGAAACTCGCCCAATGTGCAGTGGCAGCCAAGAAAGCAAGCAAGATGCTAGGAATTATTAGAAAAGGGATGGTAAACAGACTAAGAATGTTATAATGCTTCTGTATCATTCAACGGTGAGACCTTACCTTGAGTATTGCATTCAGTTCTGGTCTCCTTATCTCAAAAAAGATATGTCGGCACTAGAAAAGGTTCAAAGAAAGCGACCAAGATGATAAAGGGGATGGAACTCCTCTCGTTTGAGGAAAGACTAAAGAGATTAAGGCTCTTCATTTCGATCACAATCTCAAAATCTTTGCCAGAAGTTGTGGTAAGAGCGGTTAAGGTTTTAAGAAAGGTTTGGCCAAGTTCCTGGAGGAAAAGTCCATAGTCTGTTATTGAGACAGACACGGGGGAAGTCACTGCTTGTTCTGGATTGGTAGCGTGGAACGTTGCTACTCTGGGGATTCTGGAATCTTGCTACTCCTTGGGGTTCTGAATGGAATGTTGCTACTCTGGGGATTCTAGAATCTTGCTACTCCTTGGGGTTCTGAATGGAATGTTGCTACTCTGGGGTTCCGGAATCTTTTGTTACTCTTTAGGATTCTGAATGGAATGTTGCTACTCTGGGGATTCTGGAATCTTGCTACTCCTTGGGGTTCTGAATGGAATGTTGCTACTCTGGGGATTCTAGAATCTTGCTACTCCTTGGGGTTCTGAATGGAATGTTGCTACTTTGGGGTTCCGGAATCTTTTGTTACTCTTTGGGATTCCAGAATCTTGCTATTCTTTAGGATTCTGAATGGAATGTTGCTACTCCTTGGGTTTTGGACAGGTACTAGGGACCTGGATTGGCCACCGTGAGAACGGGTTACTGGGCTTGACGGACCATTGGTCTGACCCAGTAAGGCTATTCTTATTTTCTTATGATCATGACACCGTTTACTCGACCAAACAACTTTTTACTTTTTTGTACTAATACCATTAACAATTTTTTTTTCTTCATTCTAAGGAGCCTTCCTAATAGCAGAAACTTACAACAGCAAAGCCTCAGAGCATGACATCCATCACAAGAACTGGGGGGCAGACGCAGCGAGTGGCAGGAGTGAATTCTTGGCAGGCTTGGCTCAGTGGTTTACTCCCATAACCTTTCTGTTTTGAAGGGCAGACCCTTCTCTAAAATTCATGAGCCAAGGCTCAGAGTCCGCAAAAATCTCATCGGGTTTTTTCAAGGGAGGGATAAATTTGCAAACAAGCTTCATGAGCTGTAGCTGTGAGGACAGGAGGAGGGTGCTTAGACCCGGGGAGGAGAGGTGGAAGAGAAGCTTGGGGGGGGGGGGGAAAGGGGGGACGGAGAAAGGAGAGGTGAGAAGACGACTCTTGTGAGAATTCGAGCTCAGGGAGGAAGAGATGAAGTTTGTGTGGGGGTGGAGATAACTCACCCACAAAGAAAAAGAATATGATATACGTATGAAAGGCAAATTCAAGTAAAATCTTGTCTGCTAACTACAATGTGAAGTATTTTTTCTTGTATGGAAAGGGGAAGAAATGCAGGGAAAGGAAAAAGGAAAGTATATCGTAAGAAAGAGCAACACACACACAGTTATGTTATGTGTTACCCAGGAAGTTACAACAGACAGTTTGACACAGATTGGACCTATTTACCGGCGGAAATAAAAGAATTATTTTGTGGATCGGCACCGGTCCGCAGACCGACGGTTGAAGAACACTGGGCTAAGTCGTGGGCCAGACCCCGCCCATCTCCACCCCAGAGCCCGCCCCCATAATAGCACTAATTGTAACAATATTTTTTCCATTCATTTTTCATATATACAAGTGGTGCCTCACACAACGAACTTAATTGGTTCCAGGAGCAAGTTTGTTATGCGAAAAGTTCGTTATGTGAAACGCGTTTTCCCATAACAATACATGTTAAAAAAAATAATTCGTTCTGTAGCATAAAATATGCTAAGATGACATAAAAAAAGATAAATTTTTTGTTATTATTTTTATTTAGATACATCTAAAAACATACATCTCCCTGTCCTTTTACTTCCACTATCTTCCTATCCCATCTCTATTCCCTTTTGTCCCTCTCCCCATGATCAATCATCTCACCACCTCTCTCTTCCCTCACCCTCAGGGTTCAAGATTGCTTCCACTCTTTTTCCTGTTGTTCTCTCTGCCTGTCACCCTATGATTTAGCATCCCTTCTGCCCTTGTCCAATATTTCCCCTTCTCTCCCTCCCTCTCATCCCCTGCTCCAACATGTGCTTTCAGCGGCCTTCTCCCCCCTTAAGCGTCTTTTCTTCTCCACTTTTCCTCCCTCCCTGCCTCCACCTTTGTGGCGCTTTTGCACCCGACCGACAACAGAACAGGCCCGGTCGGACAAATCTCCCTGTCCTGTAGCCGCGAATCTAAATTACCTTCTTACAGCAGCTGGATTATTGAAGCTGCTGTAAGAGGTAATTTAGATTCGCGGCTACAGGGCAGGGAGGTTTGTCGGCCGGGCCTGTTGTCGGTCGATCGGGGGACCTGACCAGCTGTGCACATTCTTCGGGGCGGACCGCCCCCTCCCCCCTCTTTCGTTCGCCATTGCCTTCTCCCTACCTGCCCTGCCGCACACAGCCGACCGGAAGTCTTCCTGATGTCAGCGCTGACGTCGGAGGAAGGGAGGGCTTTGCTTAAGCCCTCCCTCCGACGTCAGCGCTGACATCGGGAAGATTTCCGTTCGGCTGTGTGCTGCGACAGGGCAGGTAAGGAGAAGGAGACTACCCTCGACCAACCCCGCTGCGATCCAACCCCGCAGGAACCCCGGAAGGATGCAGCTCGGGCGACTTCGTTGTGTGAAACGAAGTCCGTTGTACGAATCAAGACATAAAGTTCGTTGTGCGCAGCGTTCGCTGTGCGAGGCGGCCGTTATGCGAGGCACCACTGTACACACAATATAATCTTATTAACAACAATGATTAACCACAAAATTAAACTACACACAGCACACTGCACGCTTCTCAACATTCATTCCTACCAGAACACAGATAACCCCTATGCAAATATGGGATCAAAAACTAAAAGTCCTAATATATACAAACAAACCCTAAAATGCAAGACTCTGCGGAAGTACAACTCCAGAGAAAAAGAAACAAATGCATTTCTTCCTGAACAGTGCAAAATACAGGCACAGCAGAGGTAAATTCTCAAAATTGTAAAGGAAAAAATAAAATCATTCCCCCTACCTTTGTCATCTCCCTCCCGCTACGCTATGCCTTACCTTCTGGCCTGCTCCCGCCTGGCCATTTTATGCCGCCCCCTGGTGTTATGTTCAAGCCGGCTCCTTCTTCCTCATTGCCGCAGTGCACAAAGCTGCGGGCAGCGTCTCCTTGTACTTCATCTGGAAGCCTTCCCTCTGACGTTGCAATGTCAGAGAGAAGGCTTCCGGCTCAGGCGTAGGAGCCGCTGCCCGCGGCTTTGTGCAATGTGGCAGGGAGGAAGAGGGAGCTGGCCCAAAGATAAGGCCACATCGATCGCACCACGGACCGGCAGTTGAAGAACACTGTTTCGCGCCAGATGCAATTTCCGGCCCTGTGGACCAGCGGCAAATTTCTGTGGACCGGCACTGGTCCACGGACGCCTCAACTTTAGGAAAGCAATAAAAACAGACCTCTTTACCTAACTCCCCCGCCCATGACCGATAGATTACAAAACAATGTATATTGATACTAGATCCTCGGCATGTATCGCATTCAAATAATAATAATAATTTTATTCTTATATAAAACTAAAGCCACAATAGTTTACAATAAGAAGTGCTGGACAATCAGAGAAAAAAGCACAATATAAAATCATCAGACATACAGGATAAAAAGAAGTAAAACAATGAATCCTTAGGTTACAAATCGATTAAACAACTTCTTTTTTACTGATTTTCTAAAACTAAAGTAGGATGAGCAATGCATAATCTATCTATATATATAAAATCGGATGTATGTATGTGTGTGTGTATGTGCCGCGATCACGCAAAAACGGCTTGACCGATTTGAACGAAACTTGGTATGCAGATCCCTCACTACCTGGGGTGATATGTTCTGGGGGTCTCGCGGCCCACCTGCACACGTGGGCGGAGCTACAAACAGAAAATCAGATTTCACCCATTTATGTCAATGGAAAAAATGTAAAAAGCTGCCATTCTCACAGTAATTCCAACTACCTGGGGTGATATGTTCTGGGGGTCTCGCGGCCCACAACTCTATGTTGCTTGCTCAAGGGTGGGTTCACCCAAGAATTTATATGTTCTTGCTCCAGGAGGTGAAACTAAAATTGTTGTTTATAATCACGTTTTGCGTTAGTTGTATTGTATTCATTTTGTCAAATATTTCACTTTATTATTTGAATATTGTACTTTTTATTAAGCTGTAAAAAAATACTTTCATTCACCACTATAAAGTATCTTTATTTGAATCCATTTACAGTGTTATTGCTATAATTAAATACCCGTGCAACGCCGGGGCATCAGCTAGTAATGTATATTTACGAAGGGACGCTGAAAAGTTCTCAGCCCAATCAAGAAGAGAAGGATGTGGAACCGTGAAACTTACAAGTTCCACACTTTTCGTTTCAGTGAGGCAAATGCATCTAGCAAATGGGCACAAGTAAAGGGAAACCAAGCCATTGTGACATCACTGACATCACCGAGGTTGGCTCTTAGGTGGAATGAGGCATGATGACATCACAATAGGAAGGACTGCTGAAAAGTTCTCAACCCAACCAAGAAGACAATGATGTGGAGCCATGAAACTTAAGTTATTTCACACTTTTCTTGATACATTTTGTTTCACTATAGGGAAACCAAGCCATTGTGACATCACCGACGAGGTTAGCTCTTAGGCATTGGTGGAATGAGGCATGATGACATCACAATAGGAAGGACTGCTGAAAAGTTCTCAACCCATCCAAGAAGACAATGATGTGGAGCCATGAAACTTAAGTTATTCCACACTTTTCTTGATACATTTTGTTTCACTATAGGGAAACCAAGCCATTATGACATCACCGACAAGGTTGGCTCTTAGGCACTGGTGTAATGAGGCATGATGACATCACAGTAGGAAGGACTGATGAAAAATTCTCAGCCCAACCAGGAAGAGAATGATGTGGAGCCATGAAACTTACAATACAATACGACTTCTTGTATCCCACTGTTTTCTACATGGAATCAATGTGGCTCACAGCAAGAGGATTTTACATTAATGACAAGGTTTAGAGATAAACAAATTCAGGTTTAGAGAGAAACAATAGATAAGGGCAAAGATGAAGTCTTTAGCTTTTTTCCTGAAGTGACAGTAATGTATATGATGGGTTGCCGCAGGTGTGTACGTAGACTGTTCCAGATGTACGGTCCTAGAAACTCAAAAGTGGAGTCAAACATCTTTTTCCGGCGCCCTTGCTGAGAAGATGGGAATGGTATCCCGAAGCGCTGCATGGAGATCAAGTCGAGGAAGGTGTGAGTGAGACATTAATGAAATGAAACGAAAAGTGTGGAATAACTTGTAAGTTTCACGGCTCCACATCGTTCTCTTCTTGGCTGGACTGAGAACGTTTCACGGCCCCTCGTATCCTTAACATCTATACTAGAGGAAGCCAGGATTGGCTGCTGGAACACGTCTTTTGTAGACACTGTAGAATCTGTAGGCAATCAATGCTTTGAATTTAATTAAACTAAATACTGCCATTGGTTTCATTAGTCACAGCTGAAAAAGTGAAGGAGGGCAGACTGTCCCTAAATTGGTTAAACCCTGAATAATTTATTCCATAGCAGATTTTAGTAAAGATGTGACCAATAAAAGAGCTATTAACCCACTACATGCGAGAAAAGCAACAGAACTTATCTACTAATCCAGGAAAAGGCCTCAGAATTGGAGCCTACGTGTAGTCCTATCATGGACTCAACTGTCAGCGTAGTATTACCACTCCAAGCTCCAATCATAGGCCGGAAAAACCTGGGACTTATAAAATCTTTTAATTTATTGTTATTTTTTTAATATTTTTTTTAAATTTTCAAATTGTTGATTTAAACCTTAAAGTCTGTACTAAAATATTCATTTCGAGCTTAAAGTTTTTCATAAATAGTTTTTAAATAGACCTTAAGGCATATAGTCTATTATTACAACCCTACTATAACTAAATAGTGTTTAAGCGTTGCAAGATTCTCGGAGAGAGAGAAGTTAAAGGCAACTAAATTATTTATAATAAGCAATTTTCATTATGATTTAAAGATTTAAATGACTTATCTTAAGCAATTTTCATTATAGCTTGAAGATTTAGTAGCAGTGTGATGCCTGTGCACTGGCTATGCCGCCGACGCGGTAGCGTTTCGTGGACAATATCGTAAGTCCATTGCTTCAGGGCTAATAGCCAAAATACATTAAGGCATCTAAAACATAATAAGAGCATTAGTATCTATTTAAATCATCGGTAAAGCACCAGATAAACTAATACTCACTACGTTCTTTATGACTACCAAACATTCTCTACGCTGACAGTTCAGTCCATGATAGGACTATGCGTAGGCTCCAATTCTGAGGCCTTTTCCTGGATTAGTTGATAAGTTCTGTTGCTTTTCTCGCATGTAGTGGGTTAAAAATTCTTTATACGAGTATTTGTGATTTGGACCACTTGGGTAGTTTATATTTAGGTTTTACCAATAAAAGAGCTATAATACTGTTTCGTTAAACGAGGTAACCAGTACTCCATTTGAATCTTTCTTAACCTGGCTTCCAAGGGTCCAATCTTCAGATCGTGGGTTGCTGCCTGGCTACCTTCTGCGGTTTAATGCCAGTGCTATATCCAGCCACTGGCATTGAATTTCTGGAGGAATTTCTGGAGGAATTCCCAGCCAGGTGGTAACGCTTTTGTTGTTACATCAGGCCTTGATGATTGCCTTTTCCAGATTTCCTCTTATACGAGGGTTCTTCAAAACGTTTCAACACTTTCATATTTCTGCGCTCAACCAAAAACATTCTTTAATATACAGTAGGATGCCGGGAAAAATGTATCGCAAAAGAGGGTGATTATGTGGAAAAGTGATGTCAACTTGTCTCTTCTTTGATATTTCTGGGTCGCAGACTGTAAAGTCCACCTGGTATTGTCCTAGGTTCCAAATGCTGAAGTTGCCGTCTAATCAAGCCGTTGTGACATCACTGCTGAGGCTGGCTCTTAGGCATTGGTGGAATGAGGTATTATGACATCACAATCTCAGCTCTGGAATGTTGCTACTCTTTGGGTTTCTGCCAGGTTACATAGTAAATGACGGCAGATAAAGACCTGAACAGTCAATACAGTCTGCCCATTAGTCATACCCATTAAATACATGATTAGATTAACCTGTCTCTTCTTTGATATTTCTGGGCCGTAGACTTTAAAGTCTGGTATTGTTCTAGGTTCCAAAGGCTTAAGCTGCCGTCCAAGCTCACTCCAGCCTATCCAACTATCCTGTTTGCAGGATATCTACCATAAAATCTGGCCAGTAACATCCTCATGTTCCAAGTTAGTGGGGTTCCCATTGATGCCCTCCCGAGCCCAGCCCACCCTCCACCAAATCACCACACATGGGACACAGTCCGTGCAAGCCTGTCCAGTACCGTCCTTAGTTCTTTAATTTACATTCTTCATTTTCTAACTATTGTGGCACCTTTCTTTAATTTCTCTAAATAGAGATTCTATATTTGCAATGTTTCCGTTGACATGATTCTTCTTCTGTTTGGGGGTGAGCTCTCTTTCTGTGCCCTCTGTAATCGTAATAGCACTAGCACATTATCTCCTCTGTTTTCAGCTCTATTCACTTTTTTCCTTACATCCGGGGATTTATCTTCTGCCGCAGTGGGTTCATGAATACACTGTGGCACATTCCTGCACCAGAGATGTTGTCTCCTCCTAAAGGTTTTGCACTCTTATGAACACTATTTTTAACCTTTTTAATCCTGGCTGACCTGTGGCCGGTGAGACTCCCTCTCACTTTGTCTTTATGGTCAGCGAAACAGCATGGATGGAGGGAGAGAAGGAGGGAGAAACAGAATGGATGGAGGGAAAGAGGGAGGGAGGGAGGGGGGCTGGAGAAATAGCATGATGGAAGGGAGGGAGGGCTGGAGAAACAGAATGGATGAAGGAAGTGAGGAAGTAAGAAGCAGCATGGATGGAGGGAGAGAAGGAGGGAGAAACAGCATGGAGGAGGCTAAAGAAATAGCATAGAGAGAAGGAGGAGGGCTGAAGAAGCATTATGGAAAAGAGAGAGTGCTAGAGAAAAGAACATGGAGTAGGGTAGTGCTGGATGGGAGGGATAGAGACAGAAACAGCAGGAGAGGAGGTTGGAAGGAGAGAGAGGGGGAGGGGGATTGGAGGTTGGAAGTAGGGTTACCAGATGTCCGGGAAAACCCAGACATGTGCTCTTTTTAGAGGACTGTCCGGGTGCCTGGAAGGATTTCCAAAACCTGGGTTTTGGAAGACCCTGAGCTCGGGGCCACATCTGGAGGACCTCTATGCCTGCGTGGATGCAGACATGATGATGTCACATGCTTGAGCACATGGGTGTGATGTCATCACGCTGATGTCCACACATGTGTGATCAGACGCGGTCCCGAGCTCAGGGAAAGAGGCATGAGGGTCATGTGGAGGCGGGGCTGTGGGTGGAGTTTGGTGAGGATGAAGGCGGAACAGGACAGGGCTGGGGCAAAACAGGGCGGGGCCAGGTGTCCTCTTTTTTTATGATGAAATCTAGTAAACCTAAAGGGAGTTATGCTGGATGGGAGGGCATTTGTTGCACTTGAGGGTGGTGGGGAGGGAGAAAACAGGGAGGTATGCTGGGTGGGAGGGCATTTGTTGCACCTGAGGGTGGTGGGGAAGGAGGAAGAAGGGAGAGATGCTGGATGGCAGGGCTTTTGGTGGGTGGGGAAATCAGGGCAGTGTGCAGAGAGGGAAGGAACTGGGGGCCCCTCCTTAATTTCTGCCCATGTCTAACACCGGCCCTGATTGTAAATAGCTTTGGGTTAATCTCTTCATGAAAAGGCCATTAATAAATCCCAATTAATAAATAAAGCACCTCATTCTCTCAGGAAGCCTCCCTTAAAGGGGCTGGCACAGTACAACAGATTGTGGACCTGGTCCCCCTTCTTATCGTCCAGCAAACACTCCCTCCCACCAAGCATATCCTAGTCCCCCCTCTCAGACCCCTAAACCCCCCCCCAAGTCTGTGCTAAATCATATTTTGTGTGGTCAGCTGCTACAGTTATGTACAGTATTAAAATCATGTAACTTGAAATAGCTGCATTTCTGGTCCTTTTGACAAATTTACAAGTAGAATGCAAAGCATTATGGGAACTCATAAATCAAGGATTTTTCCCAGGACCGCTGAGTAAGAGGCATCTTGATACATCGAGCTCTTTCTCTGATTTTGCACTTACTCTCCCCCCCTTTTCCCCCCCCCCACTCTGTCATTATGGTTAGGGGAAACGGCCCTTTTAAATGACATTGCAGAATAAGGTCTTGGGTTTTTTTTAAAAAACTGTCATGTTTCTACGAGCTTCATAGCAACCCTACGCTGTAATCTCTTTGTAAGCACCAAAGAATCAATTTCATTGGTAGGAGATTCTGCTATCGCTTGCAAGGGAATCAGAAATGGTAAAATGTTAAAACATTATTCTGGCATCTTTTGAAGACCCATGAAATTAGATTTCTGTGGGGTGGGGGGTTATAACCCTCAGAAGGAAAATGGAAATTAGATAGCAAAGGGGAAAGTGCTGGCTGCTTATTATAGGATCTTTTTACTAAGCCAGTTTATCTCAGTCTGTGTGCCAAGGCACGCTAGCGTGCCTTCTGAGATTCCAAGTGAGCCACGGCACACTCAGGAAGAAGCGAGGCGCCTGCCAGCTGACTTCCCTACGCGGTACAGCGCCAGCACTGCCCGATTCGCCGAAGGCCTGAATGTTTCCCCCTTCTCTCTAGCGCCCTCCGGCTTCCCCCCCCTGGCCTCCCAGCCTCACCTTTAAAGCTAATTACAGCAGCCTGCAGAGGATCGTCGGTAGGTAAAATGATTTTATTTTCAATGTAGTGATTGAAATGTGTCAGTTCTGAGAATTTATATCTGCTGTATATGTGAAAAATGAAAGGAAAAAACTGCATTACAATGAGTAAAGGGGGTGGGATCTGGGGCAGAGCTTGGGTGGGCCTAGGGAGGTCTGTGGCTGGGGTACTCGGTTGATATTTGTTAGACTTAGGGGGTACTTAGCTTGAGACTTAGGGGGTACTTAGCTTGAAGTAATTGAGAAACAAATCAGCTGGTGCCAGAGCCTCTCCTTCTCTCCGGCCCTCTTCCCTGCTGGCGCCCCCTACTGGCATCTCAGGGCCAATCTGAATGGCCTCTGCACATGCACGGATGTCGACGTGATGATGACACGAATAGGCGTGATGTCATCACGGCGACGTCGGCACACTTCTGGGTGCCTCAAGCTGTGGCCACTACCTTTAGTGTGCCCCAGCTCGAGAAAGTTTGAGAGACACTGTTACTAAGCCATGCTAAAAAGTGGCGGTGCTTTAACGCAGCTCCAAAATGGCTGAGAACATAAGAACAGCCTTTCTGGGTCAGATCAGTGTTCCTTCAAGCCCAGTAGCGAATTGCAAAATAAAGCGGATTACAGAATAAAGCGAATTACAGAATAAAGCGAATTGCAGAATAAAGCGAGTTACAGAATAAAGCGGATTGCAGAATAAAGCAGATTACAGAATAAAGCGAATTGCAGAATAAACCGAGTTACAGAATAAAGCGGATTGCAGAATAAAGCGGATTACAGAATAAAGCGAATTGCAGAATAAAGCAAATTGAAGAATAAAGCGAATTGCAGAATGAAGCAAATTGCAGAATAAAACGAATTACAGAATGAAGCGAATTGCAGAATAAAGCGAATTGCAGAATAAAGCGAATTGCAGAATAAAGCGGATTGCAGAACAAAGCGAATTGCAGAATAAAGCGGATTACAGAATAAAGCGGATTGCAGAATAAAGCGAATTGCAGAATAAAGCAAATTCAAGAATAAAGCGAATTGCAGAATGAAGCAAATTGCAGAATAAAACGAATTACAGAATGAAGCGAATTGCAGAATAAAGCGGATTGCAGAACAAAGCGAATTGCAGAATAAAGCGAATTGCAGAATAAAGCAAATTGCAGAATAAAGCAAATTGCAGAATAAAACGAATTACAGAATGAAGTGAATTGCAGAATAAAGCGAATTGCAGAATAAAGCGGATTGCAGAACAAAGCGAGTTACGGAATAAAGCGGATTGCAGAATAAAGCGGGTTACGGAATAAAGCGGATTGCAGAATAAAGCGAATTGCAGAATAAAGCGAGTTACAGAATAAAGCGGATTGCAGAATAAAGCGGATTACAGAATAAAGCGGATTGCAGAATAAAGCGAGTTACAGAATAAAGCGGATTGCAGAATAAAGCGAATTGCAGAATAAAGCGGATTGCAGAATAAAGTGAGTTACAGAATAAAGCGGATTGCAGAATAAAGCGAATTGCAGAATAAAGCGGATTGCAGAATAAAGTGAGTTACAGAATAAAGCGGATTGCAGAATAAAGCGAATTGCAGAATAAAGCGAATTGCAGAATAAAGCGAGTTACAGAATAAAGCGGATTGCAGAATAAAGCGAATTGCAGAATAAAGCGAGTTACAGAATAAAGCGAATTGCAGAATAAAGCGAATTGCAGAATAAAGCGAGTTACAGAATAAAGCGGATTGCAGAATAAAGCGGATTGCAGAATAAAGCGAGTTACAGAATAAAGCGGATTGCAGAATAAAGCGAGTTACAGAATAAAGCGGATTGCAGAATAAAGTGAATTGCAGAATAAAGCGGATTGCAGAATAAAGCGAATTACAGAATAAAGCGGATTGCAGAATAAAGCGAGTTACAGAATAAAGCGGATTGCAGAATAAAGTGAATTGCAGAATAAAGCGGATTGCAGAATAAAGCGAGTTACAGAATAAAGCGGATTGCAGAATAAAGCGAGTTACAGAATAAAGCGGATTGCAGAATAAAGTGAATTGCAGAATAAAGCGGATTGCAGAATAAAGCGAATTACAGAATAAAGCGGATTGCAGAATAAAGCGAGTTACAGAATAAAGCGGATTGCAGAATAAAGCGAATTGCAGAATAAAGCGGATTGCAGAATAAAGCGAATTACAGAATAAAGCGGATTGCAGAATAAAGCGAGTTACAGAATAAAGCGGATTGCAGAATAAAGTGAATTGCAGAATAAAGCGGATTGCAGAATAAAGCGAGTTACAGAATAAAGCGGATTGCAGAATAAAGCAGATTGCAGAATAAAGCAATTGCAGAATAAAGCAAATTGCAGAATAAAGCGAGTTACAGAATAAAGCGGATTGCAGAATAAAGCAGATTGCAGAATAAAGCAGATTGCAGAATAAAGCAATTGCAGAATAAAGCGGATTGCAGAATAAAGCGAGTTACAGAATAAAGCGGATTGCAGAATAAAGCGAGTTACAGAATAAAGCGGATTGCAGAATAAAGCAGATTGCAGAATAAAGCAATTGCAGAATAAAGCGAATTGCAGAATAAATCGGATTGCAGAATAAAGCGGATTGCAGAATAAAGCAAATTGCAGAATAAAGCGGATTACAGAATAAAGCGAGTTACAGAATAAAGCGGATTGCAGAATAAAGCGAGTTACAGAATAAAGCGGATTGCAGAATAAAGGGAATTGCAGAATAAAGCGGATTGCAGAATAAAGCGAATTACAGAATAAAGCGGATTGCAGAATAAAGCGGATTGCAGAATAAAGCGAGTTACAGAATAAAGCGGATTACAGAATAAAGCGAGTTACAGAATAAAGCGGATTGCAGAATAAAGCGAATTGAAGAATAAAGCGAATTGCAGAATGAAGCGAATTGCAGAATAAAGTGAATTGCAGAATAAAGTGGATTGCAGAATAAAGCGAGTTACAGAATAAAGCGGATTGCAGAATAAAGCGAATTGCAGAATAAAGCGAGTTACAGAATAAAGCGAATTGCAGAATAAAGCGAATTGCAGAATAAAGCGAGTTACAGAATAAAGCGGATTGCAGAATAAAGCGGATTGCAGAATAAAGCGAGTTACAGAATAAAGCGGATTGCAGAATAAAGCGAGTTACAGAATAAAGCGGATTGCAGAATAAAGTGAATTGCAGAATAAAGCGGATTGCAGAATAAAGCGAATTACAGAATAAAGCGGATTGCAGAATAAAGCGAGTTACAGAATAAAGCGGATTGCAGAATAAAGTGAATTGCAGAATAAAGCGGATTGCAGAATAAAGCGAATTACAGAATAAAGCGGATTGCAGAATAAAGCGAGTTACAGAATAAAGCGGATTGCAGAATAAAGTGAATTGCAGAATAAAGCGGATTGCAGAATAAAGCGAGTTACAGAATAAAGCGGATTGCAGAATAAAGCAGATTGCAGAATAAAGCAATTGCAGAATAAAGCGAATTGCAGAATAAAGCGAGTTACAGAATAAAGCGGATTGCAGAATAAAGCAGATTGCAGAATAAAGCAGATTGCAGAATAAAGCAATTGCAGAATAAAGCGGATTGCAGAATAAAGCGAGTTACAGAATAAAGCGGATTGCAGAATAAAGCGAGTTACAGAATAAAGCGGATTGCAGAATAAAGCAGATTGCAGAATAAAGCAATTGCAGAATAAAGCGAATTGCAGAATAAAGCGAGTTACAGAATAAAGCGGATTGCAGAATAAAGCAGATTGCAGAATAAAGCAGATTGCAGAATAAAGCAATTGCAGAATAAAGCGGATTGCAGAATAAAGCGAGTTACAGAATAAATCGGATTGCAGAATAAAGCGGATTGCAGAATAAAGCAAATTGCAGAATAAAGCGGATTACAGAATAAAGCGAGTTACAGAATAAAGCGGATTGCAGAATAAAGCGAGTTACAGAATAAAGCGGATTGCAGAATAAAGGGAATTGCAGAATAAAGCGGATTGCAGAATAAAGCGAATTACAGAATAAAGCGGATTGCAGAATAAAGCGGATTGCAGAATAAAGCGAGTTACAGAATAAAGCGGATTGCAGAATAAAGCGAGTTACAGAATAAAGCGGATTGCAGAATAAAGCGAATTGAAGAATAAAGCGAATTGCAGAATGAAGCGAATTGCAGAAAAAAGTGAATTGCAGAATAAAGCGGATTGCAGAATAAAGCGAATTGCAGAATAAAGCGACTTGCAGAATAAAGCGGATTACAGAATAAAGCGAATTGCAGAATAAAGCAATTGCAGAATAAAGCGGATTACAGAATAAAGCGGATTGCAGAATAAAGCGGATTACAGAATAAAGCAGATTGCAGAATAAAGCGAATTGCAGAATAAAGTGGATTACAGAATAAAGCAAATTGCAGAATAAAGCGAGTTACAGAATAAAGCGGATTACAGAATAAAGCGAATTGCAGAATAAAGCGGATTACAGAATAAAGCGGATTGTAGAGTAAAGCGAATTGCAGAATAAAGCGGATTACAGAATAAAGCGAATTGCAGAATAAAGCGAATTGCAGAATAAAGCGGATTACAGAATAAAGCGAATTGCAGAATAAAGCGAGTTACAGAATAAAGCGGATTGCAGAATAAAGCGGATTGCAGAATAAAGCAAATTGCAGAATAAAGCGGATTACAGAATAAAGCGAGTTACAGAATAAAGCGGATTACAGAATAAAGCGAGTTACAGAATAAAGCGGATTGCAGAATAAAGCGAATTGAAGAATAAAGCGAATTGCAGAATGAAGCGAATTGCAGAAAAAAGTGAATTGCAGAATAAAGCGGATTGCAGAATAAAGCGAATTGCAGAATAAAGCGACTTGCAGAATAAAGCGGATTACAGAATAAAGCGAATTGCAGAATAAAGCGAATTGCAGAATAAAGCGGATTACAGAATAAAGCGAATTTCAGAATAAAGCAATTGCAGAATAAAGCGGATTACAGAATAAAGCGGATTGCAGAATAAAGCGAATTGCAGAATAAAGTGGATTACAAAATAAAGCGAATTGCAGAATAAAGCGAGTTACAGAATAAAGCGGATTACAGAATAAAGCGAATTGCAGAATAAAGTGGATTACAGAATAAAGCGGATTGTAGAGTAAAGCGAATTGCAGAATAAAGCGGATTACAGAATAAAGCGAATTGCAGAATAAAGCGGATTACAGAATAAAGCGGATTGCAGAATAAAGCGAATTGCAGAATAAAGCGGATTACAGAATAAAGAAAATTGCAGAATAAAGCGATTTACAGAATAAAGCGGATTGCAGAATAAAGCGAATTGCAGAATAAAGCGGATTACAGAATAAAGCGAATTGCAGAATAAAGCGAGTTACAGAATAAAGCGGATTGCAGAATAAAGCGGATTGCAGAATAAAGCGAGTTACAGAATAAAGCGGATTGCAGAACAAAGCGAATTGCAGAATAAAGCGAATTGCAGAATAAAGCGGATTGCAGAACAAAGCGAATTGCAGAATAAAGCGGATTACAGAATAAAGAAAATTGCAGAATAAAGCGATTTACAGAATAAAGCGGATTGCAGAATAAAGCGAATTGCAGAATAAAGCGGATTACAGAATAAAGCGAATTGCAGAATAAAGCGAGTTACAGAATAAAGCGGATTGCAGAATAAAGCGGATTGCAGAATAAAGCGAGTTACAGAATAAAGCGGATTGCAGAACAAAGCGAATTGCAGAATAAAGCGAATTGCAGAATAAAGCGGATTGCAGAACAAAGCGAATTGCAGAATAAAGCGAATTGCAGAATAAAGCGGATTGCAGAATAAAGCGAATTGCAGAATAAAGCGGATTACAGAATAAAGCAAATTGCAGAATAAAGCGATTTACAGAATAAAGCGGATTGCAGAATAAAGCGAATTGCAGAATAAAGCGGATTACAGAATAAAGCGAATTGCAGAATAAAGCGAGTTACAGAATAAAGCGGATTGCAGAATAAAGCGGATTGCAGAATAAAGCGAGTTACAGAATAAAGCGGATTGCAGAATAAAGCGGATTGCAGAACAAAGCGAATTGCAGAATAAAGCGAATTGCAGAATAAAGCGGATTGCAGAACAAAGCGAATTGCAGAATAAAGCGAGTTACAGAATAAAGCGGATTGCAGAATAAAGCGAATTGCAGAATAAAGCGGATTGCAGAATAAAGCGAGTTACAGAATAAAGCGAGTTACAGAATAAAGTGAGTTACAGAATAAAGCGAATTGCAGAATAAAGCGAGTTACAGAATAAAGTGAGTTACAGAATAAAGCGAATTGCAGAATAAAGCGATTTACAGAATAAAGCGGATTGCAGAATAAAGCGAATTGCAGAATAAAGCGGATTACAGAATAAAGCGAATTGCAGAATAAAGCGAGTTACAGAATAAAGCGGATTGCAGAATAAAGCGGATTGCAGAATAAAGCGAGTTACAGAATAAAGCGGATTGCAGAATAAAGCGGATTGCAGAACAAAGCGAATTGCAGAATAAAGCGAATTGCAGAATAAAGCGGATTGCAGAACAAAGCGAATTGCAGAATAAAGCGGATTGCAGAATAAAGCGAATTGCAGAATAAAGCGGATTGCAGAATAAAGCGAGTTACAGAATAAAGCGAGTTACAGAATAAAGTGAGTTACAGAATAAAGCGAATTGCAGAATAAAGCGAGTTACAGAATAAAGCGAGTTACAGAATAAAGTGAGTTACAGAATAAAGCGAATTGCAGAATAAAGCGAGTTACAGAATAAAGCGGATTGCAGAATAAAGCGGATTGCAGAATAAAGCGGATTGCAGAATAAAGCGAGTTACAGAATAAAGCGGATTGCAGAATAAAGCGGATTGCAGAACAAAGCGAATTGCAGAATAAAGCGAATTGCAGAATAAAGCGGATTGCAGAACAAAGCGAATTGCAGAATAAAGCGAGTTACAGAATAAAGCGGATTGCAGAATAAAGCGAATTGCAGAATAAAGCGGATTGCAGAATAAAGCGAGTTACAGAATAAAGCGAGTTACAGAATAAAGTGAGTTACAGAATAAAGCGAATTGCAGAATAAAGCGAGTTACAGAATAAAACTGCTTGAACTGCAGCAAAGGTTGGCGTGGCAGAGAGGAAGGCTGCAAGATGTTTTTAATTTTTTTGTGGATTGACAGCACAAGAAGAGAGGCTTCAGGCTAGGAGCCAGATAAAAGATACAGGGTTGTCAAGTGAATAATATTGTTAGAGCAGGTCAGTTTAGTCCTGTTTTATGTTCCCTGCTGTGTGCACAGACTTAGGGCTCCTTTTACTACGCAGCGATAGCGTTTTTAGTGGGCGCTGCGTTGCCCCACGCACTAACCCCCGCGCTACGCGCCAAGAACTAACGACAGCTCAATGCTGGCGTTAGCGTCTAGCGCGCGTGCTAAAACCGCTAGTGCAGCTTAATAAAAGGAGCCCTTAATGTTCTGATTGACCTAAGGAACGCAACGCTACATGGCTGCCAAAGAGTAAAACCAGGAGCGGATCAACATGTCTTGAAAAATGGAGCTGGCTGACAAATCCTACAGTGACCAAAGCAAAACAACCCCCAAAAATTGTGGAACAGAAGAGCGGATGTGCCAGTTTGTAGTTTGATAAGCGTCCAAATAACTTTAAAAAGCAATCCACAAAGGGTGTATAATCGTCACAAGTGACCCACAAGGTAAAATCCAAATCTATATATATAAAATCGGAGTTATGTATGTGTGTATGTGCCGCGATCACGCAAAAACGGCTTGACCGATTTGAACGAAACTTGGTATGCAGATCCCTCACTACCTGGGGTGATATGTTCTGGGGGTCTCACGGCCCACCTGCACACATGGGCGGAGCTACAAACAGAAATTCAGATTTCACCCATTCATGTCAATGGAAAAAATGTAAAAAGCTGCCATTCTCACAGTAATTCCAACTACCTGGGTGATATGTCCTGGGGGTCTCGCGGCCCACCTGCACACGTGGGCGGAGCTACAAACAGAACATCAGATTTCACCCATTCATGTCAATGGAAAAAATGTAAACAGCTGCCATTCTCACAGTAATTCCAAAACGGCTTGACCGATTTGAACGAAACTTGGTATGCAGATCCCTCACTAACTGGGGTGATATGTTCTGGGGGGTCTCTTCACCCAAGAATGTATATGTTCTTGCTCCTGGAGGTGAAACTAAAAATGTTGTTTATAATCAAGTTTTGTGTTAGTTGTATTGTATTCATTTTGTCAAATATTTCACATTATAATTTGAATATTGTACTTTTTATAAAGCTGTAAAAAAATAATTTCATTCACCACTATAAAGTATCTTTATTTGAATCCATTTACAGTATTATTGCTATAATTAAATACCCGTGCAACGCCGGAGCATCAGCTAGTAATATATAAAATACAGAGGCACAACATGGGCCGTGTTTCGGCAAACTAAAAATGCCTTGGCTGTCTTAAATATAAAAAGATAAAAGTCACAAAAAAATCCAAGTGCTTAAGAGGCTACAGACTAACTGTACAAGCACCAGCCTACATTGGATTATTGATTTTTAACTTATTTGGACGCTTCCGATCTTCTGTTCCACAATCCTTTTTTTTGTTTTGCTGCTTCATTTTCTTTGTGGAACCTTTTTTAATCTTAACGTAACCGAAATTTTTTTTTTTTTTCAGGATGGTCGAACTGCTTTACACGTGGCGGCAGCTCATTCAAAAGAAGAGATCGTCCGAATGTTGCTAGCTCGGAAAGCAGATCCAAACATCATAGGAGGGGTATGTATATACTGAGGGCCATTTTCGATAGGGATGTCTTAAGTCCGACTTGGACATTTCCCGCAAGACATCCAAAGTTGGAAGTATAAAAACATCCATTCTTTATCATCCCGCCACAGAAACGGATGGGTTTGTTCCATCCGTGGCCGCCCCCATTCAGTCTCCTGCCGCGGCTGCCTCTGTCCAACCCCCTCAGCCTTCGTCCAAGTGGCTGCAGGCGTCCTGGGATGAGGATTCTTTTATGACTCATCAGTTGTCTCTGGATGAGGACTGGATCTTGGGGAGAACCTTACAGATCCATCGGGGGGGGGGTATGATTATTAGATGGAGATATTTTTGAGGCGCCAGTTGGCGAGGACACGTCTGTTGTGCGCATATTTCACTGGGAAGTGTTGCAGGAGATCATTCTTCAGGTGTCATCGCTTTAACACTTTGAAGAGGAAGCTAAGGACCCCCCTCGTGTTGTGGACCTGCTCTTTTCCTATGCATCAGGATATTCGGGATATAGTGCACACTCTGTGGAAAGTTACGAACCTGTCTTTGGCAAGATTCTACTCTCTCCTTGATGGTGATAGAGATACCTATAAATCGCCTGTGGTTGATGCGGTGGTCTCGGCTATCGCGCGAAGACATACCGTGCTGGTTGAAGGTGATTCAGCCCTGAGAGGCCCTCAGGACCGTAAAATGGAGGCTCTGCTTCAACAAAGTTTTGATGTGACTAGCCTGGCTGTCCATGCGGTGATTTGTGGTGATCTGGTGGCCCGGTCTTGTTTTCCGGTGGTCCGAGCGAGTTCTTGACTGCGAGTCAGCTGACTGGTCCTTAGTGGATCAGGAAGTGGCTAAGATTGAGCTAGGCACTTCTTACCTCTCTAATGCCATGTATGATCTTTTGTGTGCCTTGGCCATGCTCAAGGGCGTTGGCGTGAGTTTCGGAGGTACCGCCCTGGCTGGGGTGTGACCTCTTTTCCTTCCAGAGGATGTTTCTTTCAACGCATGCAGTCTTTTCGGGGGGACCACCAGGGGGTTCGCGACTCCTCCGGACGCTCCTCTGCCTCCCGTCTGACCCAGTGACTTATTGCAGGTCCTTCCCCCGGTTCCAGTCAGAGCCCATTTGCAGGAGTTTTACTGGGGGTTCTCCCAGATCACCACGGGCCGGTTATACTCTAGAGTTTTCTCAACTTTTGCCAGATCATTTCCTCTCCTTGTCAAGCAACTTGGAAGAAGTGGGCTTTTCACCAGCCACTGCTCAGGTTTCTGGACCTCAATGCGATAGTCCCGGCACCTCCTCTGGAGATTCACACCGGTAGGTACTCCATTTATTTCGTGGTGCCCAAGAAAGAGGGGTCTTTTCAGCCCATTTTAGATCTCAGAGGTGTCAACAGGGCTCTCCAGGTTCCCTCTTTTGATATGGAAACCATAAAATCTGTAATTCTGGCAGTCCAGACTGGGGAATTTCTGATTTATCTTGACTGACGGAGGCCTAACTGCATGTTCTGATTCGGGCCTCCCATCAATGATTCCTTCGCTTTGTGATCTTGCGAGACCATTATCAGTTTTGTGCGCTTCCCTTTGGTCTGGCCACGACACCGCGAACCTTCACCATGCTTATGGTGGTGGTGACGTCAGCCTTGCACAAAGAGGGCATTCTGGTACACCCCTATCTGGATGGTTGGTTGATTCATGCCAAGTCGTTTCAGGAGAGCTCCCGGGTTACATCTTGGGCTGTGGAGTATCTGCAGTCCCTGGGCTGGGTGGTCAACTTGTCTAAGAGCCATTTGACTCCGTCTCAGCGCTTGAAGTATCTCGGCGTTCTGTTTGACACCAGTGTAGGGAGAGTGTTCCTTCCAGAAGCCAGGGTGTGCAAACTGAAGTCACAGATTCGCTCCCTGATGGTTGGTCGCTGCCCTCGGGCGCAGGACTTTCTGCAGGTCTTGGGGTTGACGGCGGCCTCGCTGGAAGTGGTCTAGTGGACTTGGGCTCACATGTGCCCTCTTCAGTATGTACGTCTTTGGCGGTGGTCGCCACAGAGTCAGGATATGGGCTTTCCTGTTCCTCTTAGGGGGTTGCTTCGTTGCAACCTACACTGGTGGAAAAGTGCAATTAAGAAAGCCTGATTAGATTAGATTAGATTAGACCTTTGCATGTGAGTCTCACTTAGGCACTCATTACAGAATCGCACTTGGCGCCTGTAATGTAGGCCAGGGGTTTAAAAGGCCTACATTATAGGTGCCTAAGTTCTTTAGAGAATTGAGCTTAGCGGTGCCTAAGTCTTTCTGCACCCCTAAACATGCCTACTTTGGTATGGAATCGCGCTTAAGAAGATAGGTGCCTATCTTCCAAATAAATTTTATTTTTTCCAATTATGAGCTTGTTAAAGCTCATTATTGAAGCCAATTTACCAATTAAATTAGGTGCCCATTTATTTAGGCACGTAACTTTAGGCTCCTCTTATAGCTGGTTTTAAGAAAGGTTTGGACAAGTACCTGGAGGAAAAGTCTATGCTATTGAGAAAGACATGAGGGAAGCCACTGCTTGCCCTGGATCGGTAGCATGGAATGTTGCTACTCTTTGGGATTCTAGAATCTTGTTACTCTCTGGGATTCCAGAATCTTGATACTCTTTGGGATTCTAGAATCTTGTTACTCTCTGGGATTCCGGAATCTTCCTATTCTTTGAGATTCTATATGGAATGTTGCAACACCTTGGGTTTTGGCCAAGTACTAGGGACCTGGATTGGCCACCATGAGAACGGGCTTCTGGGTTGATGGGCCATTGGTCTGACCCAGTAAGGCTATTCTTATGTTCTGATTTGTATATATCCCAAAAATCGAGCATATTCAAAACTAGGGACTAAAAAACCCAGTTGGTGATAAGTTCACTTATTACAAGTATTTGGCTATCATGTGTTCTTTGTGTTGGCTCTCGTTTCAGCCTAAGGACCAGCTGCCTTTGCATTATGCTGCTCTCCGTCCCAATGGAGGCATCGGTGTCACCCAGGCCCTGCTGAAGACATCTCACAAGGATGCCAGACTAAAGCAGAACAAAGTAGGTATATGATTCAAATCTGAGCTAGACATCTGTGATGTACAAGGAAGAACGTGGCCAAGCACTAGGAATGTTCTATTTCTGCGTTAAGTTTTTAGAAAGTTCTAGAACAACTTTTATGAAAGTAGATCTGGGCCAAGTTTCAAAAAGTCACAAAACATATAAACCTCAATGAATGTAAATATAATTAACTCTCAAATATGAGGCATTTAAAGTACATTAAAGAGGGAAAACGATCTCAAATACAAAGTATTGCTAGGTTTTACAACGACACAGTACAGGTTTCTGCTACTAATAATCATTTCTATAGCGCTACCAGACTTGCACAGCGCTGTACATCAAAACACAGAAGAGACAGTCCCTGCTCAAAAGAGCTTACGATCTATTCAAGACAGGCAAACTGGACAAGAAGGTGCTCAGGTGGAGGAGCCATATACAGCTGCATTATGATGTCATCAAGAATTCTGGGAATGACCCAGATGCATTGTGATGTCACTGAGCATTCAGACAGCTTCTGCTACTACTAATCATTTCTCTAGCGCTATTAGACATACGCAGTGCTATACATAAAAATGGTTCATAGTCTTAAGCACGTGAGATAAACGCGTGCTGACAAACGAGCGATGACAATTCAGCGCTGCAGGAAAACCTTCTTTTAAAGGGCTCTGATGGGGGGTGTTGGTGGGGAACCCCCCCCCCCACACACACTTTATTTAATAGTGATCGTGCTGGTGTTGGGGGTGGGTTGGGGGGTTGTAACCCCACATTATACTGGAAACTTAACTTTTTCAGTATAATGTGGGGGGTTACAACCCCCATACCCCCCAACATGGCAGCACGATCCCTATTAAGTAGAGGGGGGTTCCACCCCCCCATCGGAGCCCTTAAAAAGAAGGTTTTCCTGCGGTGCGCTGAAGTCTTGCGCTGAATTGTTGGCGCTCGTTTGTCCTGTCACCAATCATTGTGTAGCGCTACTAGACATACGCAGCACTGTACAGCGCAGTCCCTGCTCAAAAGAGCTTACAATCCAGTCAAGACAGACAAACTGAAGAAGAAGGTACTCAGGTGCGGGAACCATATACAGCTGCATTATGATGTCACCAAGAATTCTTGATGCACTGTGATGTCACTGAGCGTTCAGACAGCTTCTGCTCCTACTAATCATTTCTATAGCGCTATTGGACAAACGCAGCGCTGTACAGCGCAGTCCCTGCTCAAAAGAGCTTACAATCTAGTCATGACAGACAAACTGGAGAAGAAGGTGCATCAATACACACTGCTCTGGTGGGGGAATTACAGAGGGAATGAGAAGACAGATATTGGAGCTTAGCAAGTAGGCTGGAGTTTGGAACTGAAAGCATTTGCAAGGAAGTGGGCTAGCGTCTGGATTTGAATCCTGCCAGAGATGGAACTTGACACACCGAGTCGGGCAGTTTGTTCCAGGCATACAGTAGAAGGGACAGAGTCTTGAGTTGGCCGTAGAAGAAAAGGATACAGATAAGAGAGAGTTACCCAATCAGTGAAGTGCCCGTGTATGGAGGGGGGAGGGGGGAGAGATGGTAGTTACTGAGAAGTTGTGGTCTGAAGATCTACTTGTAGGTCATGAAGAAGAATTTGAACTGTATGTGGAAAAATGTTCAGGTAGAACCTGGTGGAGCTTAAGAACAGGATCCACAGGTCCAAGATCTGGGACCCAGGAAGCAAAGCAGGAGATCATCCAAGTAGCAGGTGTTGCTGCTCAGAACTAGCTTTGAACATCATAAGAACATAAGAGGTTGCCTCCACTGGGTCAGACCAGAGGTCCATCCTGCCCAACAGTCCGCACCCGCGGCGGCCCATCAGGTCCATGACCTGTCAGGTGTTCCTTGACTTGGCCCTATAATCCCCTTGTTTCTATCTATACTCTTTCTATACCCTATCTCTACCTCTATCTGTACCCCTCAATCCCCCCTATCCTTAAGGAATTTATCCAATCCATCTTTGAATCCCCGTAGTGTACTCTGCCCTATCACAACCTCTGGGAGCGCGTTCCATGTGTCCACCACCCCCTTTCAGCTTTCACTAGTGCCCTCTTGTACTTGTGGTTCCCTGTAGTCTGAAGAATCTGTCCCTGTCTACCTTCAATTATGTTCTGTAAATCAGGTTTTCTATTCTACTTTGACCTATTCAGTTTAAGGTCAGATTACGTTAGAAGAGGTCAGGTCAGTTACCCAGGAAGTCACACTAGACAGATTGAGACGGACATTTAATAGGGCTGCTAGTGCAGGTAGATCAGTTACTAGACGTCTGGATTTCCCCGGGCTTGTCCTCCTTTTGAGAACATGTACGGGGGTCTGGACGGCTTTTCAAAACCCGGCACTTTGTCCGGATTTTAGAAAAGCTTGGAACAAATAAACTGTCGGGCGGGAGGGCATCCGCGCACGTGTCAGATGCCAGGCGATGACACGGCGGGCGTGCACGTGATATCATCACGTCGCCTCCGTGCAAGCACGGAAGCCCTCTTGCCCGACGAGAACAGGCGGTGGGGCGGGGCTAGAGTGGGATTGGGGGCGGGGCAGGGTGTAACAGGGCAGGGTTGGGTGGAACTGGACGGGTCTGGGAGAGGGTCTAGGGCAGTGGTCTCAAACATGCGGCCCGCCAGGTACTATTTTGAGGCCCTCGGTATGTTTATCATAATCACAAAAGTAAAATAAAACAGTTTTTTGATCATATGCCTCTTTAACTATAAATTACAATATTATTATTAAGACTTAGCCAAAAGGAAAGATTTATAAACTATAAAGAGTTTTACCTCATGCAAAATTGTCATTTCTTTAATAAGACATTCACTATTTTATCTGAGGCCCTCCAAGTACCTACAAATCCAAAATGTGGCCCTGCAAAGGGTTTGAGTTGGAGACCACTGGTCTAGGGGATCTGTATTTTCCAAACGGAAAACCTGGTAACCCTAACTATAACTATACAGGTCACAGTTAGGTCATAGACATAACTTAGACCTATGAAGTAACATCTGATAAAAGTGTGAAGATAATTATAAGAATGATTGATAAGAATGATTTTAGGGACGTGAGTGGTAATCCTGGAATGAGTACCGTTGTTTGAATTTGCAGGATGGCTCTATCCCTCTCTTCTTGGCTGTGGAATCCGGAAACATTGGCATCTGCAAAGAGCTGCTTTCGGCTCAGATAGAAGTCCAGCTCGGAGCACAAAGAAAGGTACAGGAAGAATATAAGGGCTAATTCTATACAAAGCGCCCAAAAAGTTAGGCGCCTACTTAGGCACTGTTCAGCGCGATTCAAGTAAAATTGGGCGCCGTTTAGTG
Organism: Geotrypetes seraphini; assembly: GCF_902459505.1. Taxonomy (NCBI): domain Eukaryota; kingdom Metazoa; phylum Chordata; class Amphibia; order Gymnophiona; family Dermophiidae; genus Geotrypetes; species Geotrypetes seraphini. The sequence goes on from NC_047085.1 coordinate 20,817,577, forward strand.
AATCGCGCCGAGCGGCACCTATTTTGGGGGCGCCCAATAAATAGGCCCGCTCTAGGCCCCACGAAAAGTTAGGCGCCCAGGCGAGCACTTAAGCACGCCTAAGAGCAGCGATTCTGTAAGAAGGCGCCTAACACGATGCCACGCCCACGCCTAACATGCATAGAAACATAGAAACATAGAAGATGACGGCAGAAAAGGGCTACAGCCCATCAAGTCTGCCCACTCTGCTTACCCACCCCCTGTCTATGCCCTAATGACCCAATTTCCTTATCTTGACCCTCGTAGGGATCCCACATGGGTATCCCATTTATTCTTAAAGTCTGGCACGCTGTCTGCCTCGATCACCTGCACTGGAAGCTTGTTCCAATGATCAACCACTCTCTCTGTGAAGAAACTTTCTGGTGTCTGCAGCATCAACTCTCTCCTCCTCTCCCTATTGGCTAAGGCTCTTAACATTTGCATCTCCTCTTCCTATAGGCTAAGGCTCTTTACACCTGCATTGTGATGTCATAGAACTTTCTGATTATAGAAACATGATGGCAGAAAAGGGCTACAGCCCATCAAGTCTGCCCACTCTGCTTACCCACCCCCTGTCTATGCCCTAATGACCCAATTTCCTTATCTTGACCCTCGCAGGGATCCCACATGGGTATCCCATTTATTCTTAAAGTCTGGCACGCTGTCTGCCTCGATCACCTGCACTGGAAGCTTGTTCCAATGATCAACCACTCTCTCTGTGAAGAAATACTTTCTGGTGTCTGCAGCAGCCACTCTCTCCTCCTCTCCCTATTGGCTAAGGCTCTTAACATTTGCATCTCCTCTTCCTATAGGCTAAGGCTCTTTACACCTGCATTGTGATGTCACAGAACTTTCTGATTATAGAAACATAGAAACATGATGGCAGATAAAGGCCAAATGACCCATCATAGAAACATAGAAGATGGCGGCAGAAAAGGGCTACAGCCCATCAAGTCTGCCCACTCTGCTTACCCACCCCCTGTCTATGCCCTAATGACCCAATTTCCTTATCTTGACCCTCGTAGGGATCCCACATGGGTATCCCATTTATTCTTAAAATCTGGCACGCTGTCTGTCTCGATCACCTGCACTGGAAGCTTGTTCCAATGATCAACCACTCTCTCTGTGAAGAAATACTTTCTGGTGTCGCCATGAAATTTTCCGCCCCTGAGTTTGAGCGGGTGCCCTTTTGTGGCCGAGGGTCCCTTGAGAAAGAAAATATCATCTTCCACTTCGACACGTCCCGTGAGGTACTTAAATGTTTCGATCATGTCTCCCCTCTCCCTACGTCCCTCGAGAGTGTAGAGCTGCAATTTGTTCAGTCTCTCTTCGTACGAGAGACCCTTGAGCCCCGAGATCATCCTGGTGGCCGTCCGCTGAACCGATTCAATTCTGCACACATCTTTACTGTAATGTGGCCTCCAGAATTGCACACAGTACTCCAGATGAGGTCTCACCATGGCCCTGTACAACGGCATTATGACTTCAGGCTTTCGGCTGACGAAACTTCTATTGATACAACCCAATATCTGCCTTGCCTTAGATGAAGCCTTCTCCACTTGATTGGCAGTTTTCATGTCTGCACTGATGATTACTCCTAAATCTCGTTCTGCTGAAGTCCTAGTTAAAGTTTCTCCGTTCAAGAAGTACGTCCTGCATGGATTTCCGCTTCCGAGGTGCATGACCTTACATTTCTTAGCATTGAAGCCTAGCTGCCTATGTTTTTCGAAGGCCGCCTAAATTTTTTTGAGGCGCCTTGTTGCAGAATCACGCTTTCTTGATAGGCGCTTAGGTTTCAATCAGCGCTGATTAAAAAAAGCCTAATTGAGCCTGTAATTCAATTTAGATAGGCGCCTATCTAGTTGTGCGCCTCCGAAATAGGTGCCTGACCTTAGGCGCTGGTTACCGAATTTGGACCATAGTGCTTTCCGTCCTCACACATCCTGCCAGCAACGCAAGCAGCGAAACTAGATGGCCACCCCTCCAACATCCTGACAACTACGACTGACCACAAAACATTCTGAAAGGAAATCAAAACCCTGGTCTTCAGAAAATGTATCAAGGCAAACTAATATACCTCCTTAGCTATTCCCTATCTTGTAAATTTCCCAGCAAAGTCGCAACCACGTAATTAGCACCCTAACCTGTAATTTTCCTGGAAATGTCCAGTTCTCCTCTTTTGTAATCCGCCTTGACCTGCAAGGTATGGGCGGAACAGAAGTCACTAATGAAATGTAATGTAACAACCGTCCCTTGCTTAGGAGGCAGATAAAGATATAGAGTGTTTCCCCCGGTCGTTCGCGGTCGGCGGTTTGTGGTCCCAGTCATTCGCGGTATTTTCCGACCGTGAACCGCCGACAAGGAGAAGGCAGCGGGAGAGGCAGGAGAGAGCAGCTGGAGCGCCGCGAGTGCAGGAAATCACTTGCGGTACACTCCGACCGCCTCTTCCTGCATGAAGTCGGGCCTTACCCAATCAGGAGCTGCTTTGACACGCAGCTCCTGATTGGATAAGGCCCGACTTTGTGCGGGAAGAGGTGGTCGGAGCGTACCGCGAGTGATTTCCTGCACTCGCGGCGCTCCGGGTGCTCTCCCACTGCCCTCTCCTGCTGCACTCGTCAGGCTCCCCCATGAAAAACCGTATTCACGGTTTTTTGAGATTCGCGGGGGTTCCTGGAATGGAACCCCCACAAATATCGGGGGAGTATTGTCAACTTAATATCCAATTTGCAAGTTCTTCCGGAATTAATCCAGGTACCTCTCCTCCCTTGTAACAAACCCCCCCCCAAAAAAAAACCTGTTGTAACTTCACTGGAAATATCCAATAAGCTCTTTTGTAATCCGCCTTGAACTGCAAAATATAGGCGGAATAGAAGTCCCTAATGTAATGTAATGTAATGTAATTGTAGTATCTTCCTATCCACATCCGAACTATGCCCAGCTCAAGGAACAGAAACTGAGCGCTTTGGGTCATTAAGAAAGGTAGAGAGGTCTGCATGGAAAGACCATGATTGAAGCCCAAACTTCAATGATAGGGTTACCAGATTTTCCATTCGGAAAATCCGGACCCCTTAGACCTGCCCCCAGACCCACCCAGTTCCACCCATCTCCACCCTAGCCCCGCCCCCACTGCCTGCTCTTGTCCACCACTCCCCGCTGCCCGCTCTTGTCCACAAAATCGCTGTCCGCACATGCGCAGATGTCACGCAATGGCATTGCGCGACATCCGCACGTGCGTGGACTTCCTCCCTGCCTGATGCGATTTGAGGAGGCTTTTCAAAACCCGGACAAAGTGCCGGGTTTTGAAAAGCCGTCCGGACATGTCCTCCAGGTTTTGGAAATCCCCCCCTGGGCACCCGGACAGACCTCTAAAAAAAAAAAAAGGACGTGTCCGGGTTTTCTCTGGCATCTGGCCTAATTTTTTTTTTTTTCAACATTCTCACAATACCTGACAATAAGAAACAAAAGAGAGCTGGTTGTTTGGCTCAAGTATTCATCTTGTAAAAAGCATTTTATTCATTTTCATTGTATTTATTTGCCTTGTGTACCCTAAATATGCTAAGAAAATTACAAGCAACCTAAGTAGTGATCAGTGGACAAATATACATAATACAACTCAAAAAACGGTGACGGCTCAAAAGCGCGCGAGGACAAAGGCGCGCCGACAACTGAGCGCGGACAACTGAGCGCAGGGCTTAATCGCGCCGAAGAAAACCCGTATTTTAAAGGGCTCTGACGGGGGATGTGGGGGGGAACCCCCCTACTTTACTTAATAGGGATCGCGCTGCCTCACGCTGCCATGTTGGGGGGTGTGGGGGGTGTTTCCAGTATATTGAGGGGGGTTACAACCCCCCAAACCCCTCACAACGCCAGCGCGATCTCTATTAAGTAAAGTGGGGGGTTCCCCATCAACACCCCCCCCCCCGTCGGAGCCCTTTAAAATACGTTTTTTCTTCGGCGCGATAAAGTCCTGCGCTCAGTTGTCCGCGCTCGGTTGTCGGCGCGCCTTTGTCCTCGCGCGCTTTAGACTATGAACCCAAAAAACAGTTCAGGAGTTAAAGATAGCTGGGTGTGAAATGGCGATAATTGTAGTGGAGGCCATCACTGGGACTTTTCAATGCGACGTTCACCGCAGTACCCCCTAGGGCGCCCCTCTGCTCTGCTTGAAATGTCTCTGCGGCCACTCTGCTAAAACGCTGGTAGGGCTGGTCTCAGTTAGGGCGCTGGTCTTTGACCAGAGGGCCGCCGCGTGAGCAGACACCAGGGCACGATGGACCACCCGTCTAACCCAGCAGCGGCAATTCTTATGTTCTTATCCTCTTTATTCATTGCAGAAATATGGTGACACGATGCTGCATGCAAGCTGCAGGAAGAGAGACCCAGAAATGGTCAAGCTTCTCGTTGAGTACGGAGCCATAGTGGACTTCCAGAACGTGAGTATTAAGCGGACGTGACATCAGAGTGCTGATACATGACTAAAGGGGATATCTGAAGCAATGTGGCTCGTATCATTCTGGTAACAACTTCTTTCAAAAGGCTGTGGCTAGTCAAAAGGCCAGGAATGTAGGGGGTTGATATTCGAAGGTGTCGATATTGAGTCTGCGGGAGGCAGCCCAGCTACCTCCATTGGTCCATGGCGACCCCACATATTCCATGCCAGGGTCATATCCGGCCACCGGCGTGGAATATCCAGGTCCAGGTTTGCTGCCGCGGGCTTAGCTGGCTAAGGCCTAGCCGTCCAAAGATAAAACCACCTAAAAAGCAGGCCTATCAAGCTACCTTAGCTACCTTAGCTGGCGAGCCATTGAAAATCCTGAATGGTGTAGAACGGGTACAAGTGGATCGATTTTTCACTCCATCGAAACGACAAAGACTAGGAGGCACTCGATGAAGTTACAGGGAAATGCTTTTAAAAGCAATAGGAGGAAATATTTTTTCACTCAGAGAAGAGTTAAGCTCTGGAACGCTTTGCCAGAGGATGTGGTAACAGTGGTTAACATAGTTGGTTTAAAAAAAAAAAAAAGTTTGGATAAGTTGCTGGAGGAAAAGTCCAAACATGGGGGAAGCCACTGCTTGCCCTGAAAAGTTCTATTATTTGGGTTTTTGCCAAGTACTTGTGACATGGATTGACCACTGTGAAGATGGGATACTGGGCTAGATGGACCATTGTATCTGACCCAATAAGGGTATTCTTATGTTCTTATGGGTTTTTTGTAGAACAATTTTTTATAAACTCATAGATTCTGCCCCACCCATCACTTTCAATTCCCTGCCAAAAAAACCCCCAAAAGTTTCACAGCAAATGACTGTACAAGCAAACATTTCTGTCAGAACTGTCAAGAAACGCCATGGGATTTCTGTGTCCAGAGATGCATCTTATGCTGATTTGCTCTCAGATCCTACGGCTCTGTATTTAAAGAAGAGGCAAAAGTCTCACAGAGCTTTTTTGCTAAAGCTTTTGCTTGCTTTGTTTATTTTCTGTGGAGATTATTTTCCTTCCCAGAAGTCACAGAGAATTAAAGTCTTGAGCAAAAGAGGAGCTATATTTTAACCGGGAACAGAGTTAAATTTGAGATAACAGAACGGACGAAATAGAGTGCTTTAATCAGTTTAAGAGAAACATCAGTCTCCAACATTAAAACCATTAAACACAGAAAATGAAGGCAGAGAAAAGCTTAGAGGCCTGTCTAATTGTAGAAATTGGTTCAAAAAGAAGGGGGGGGGAAGGGGGGAAGGGGGAAAGGAGGATGGGGAAGGGATGGGGTGTGGGAGGGTTGAAATAGGTCATATGGATATATAGTTTGGAGGAATGATAGAAATAGGTATGGAAATATCATAATTGTGAATTTAATCGTAATGCATTTGTTTTATATTATTGTATATTTACTTGTTTCCTTCAATAAAATGGGTGTCAGATCAAAAGCGCGCCGGGACAATGGCGCGCGCAGACAACTGAGCGCAGCGCGGAGGCACGCACCAAAGAAAATGACTGTTTTTAGGGTCTCCGACGGGGGTGTGTGTGGGGGGAACCCCCCACTTTACTTTATACAGATCGTGCTGCGTTGTGGGGGCGTTGTGGGGGGTTTGGGGGGTTGTAACCCCCCCACATTTTACTGAAAACTTTACTTTTTCCCTAAAAACAGGGAAACAGTTAGGTTTCCATTATAATGAGGGAGGTTACAACCCCCCAAACCTCCCCCCCAACGCCGCCGCGATCTGTATTAAGTAAAGTGGGGGGGCTCCCCAACAAAACCCCTCGTCGGAGCCCCTAAAAACACTCTTTTTCTTCAGCGCGCGCTTCCATCTTGCGCTCAGTTGTTGGCGCGCGCCTTTGTCTTCCGCGGTTTTGTCTATGAACCATAAAATGTTATAACATAAAAAGGGAAGGGGGTGAAAGGTTTTGAAAAGCCATCCGGATGCCCGGACATATCCTCGAAAAGAGGGACGTGTCCATAGAAATCCGGATGTCTGCTAACCCTACCCCTAACACCGCCTGTGTCATGCCTACAGAATGCCTGCATTGCAGACATCTAGCATTGCGTGACGCTTTTCTAAAAATTTTGTTTTGATTGGATGTCTTGCCGCTAGATGTCCGTCCATCTCCCAGTTAAATGGATTTCGGACATCTTTCTTAGTATGAAAACTAACTAAACTAAACTAAACCTTAGGTTTGTATACCGCATCATCTCTACATTCGCAAAGCTCGACACGGTTAACAAGGGTTAGGGTAGAAAGGAACTCCAGTGAAAGGAAAAGACAAAATGAAGAGAAAATTTAGGACAGAGTAACCAGAGAGAGGAAGAGTTATATTTTTGAAAATAACCAGGTTTTCAGATGTTTACGGAAGAGTTGGAGGGAGTTCAGATTCCTAAGAGGGGAGGTAAGGTTGTTCCAGAGCTCAGTGATTCTGAAAGGGAGGGAGGAACCTAGTTTTCCTACAAGGGAGACGCCTTTTAGAGAGGGAAAGGAGAGTTTCAGTTTTTGGGTGGATCTGGTGGAATTGGGGTTAGAGGAATTCCAAGACAGAGGAATAACGGAGGGGAGGGGGGAGGATGCCGTGTAGGATCTTGAAAGTAAGGCAGGCACATTTGAAGTGGACTCTGGAGATTATCGGGAGCCAGTGGAGCTTGGACAAAAGTGGTGAGACGTGGTCGAATTTGCTTTTTGCGAAGATAACCTTAGCAGTGACATTCTGAATCCGCTGGAGTCTTTGAAGGTTTTTCTTTGTTAGGCTTAGGTAGATAGAGTTGCAATAGTCCAGTATGGAAAGGATGGTGGATTGGACAAGGACGGCAAAGTGTTTTTGATGGAAACAGGTTCTCACTTTCCTTAGCATGTGAAGGCTGAAGAAACATTTTTTTATTAGGGAGTTGAGGTGATCGTTGAAGGAAAGTGTAGAGTCAATGATGACTCCCAGAATTTTTCTTGAGTATTCAAGATGCAGGGTGGGGCCAGAGGACAGTGGGATGGAGGTGGGCAGTTGGTCCAATTTTGGGCCGAGCCAGAGAAGTTTTGTTTTGGATTCGTTCAGTTTCATCTGCACAGTGTGAGCCCAGGATTGAAGATTCAATATTCATGAGGATATGTTCGCAGAGAGGTTGTTAAGGTTCCGGTCGGTCTTGAGGAGAACAAAGATGTCATCTGCATAAGTGTAAAGTGTTTCAAGTGGGGAGAGATGGAGGAGTTTAAGGGAGGACATGTAACTGTTGAAGAGGAGCCCCATATTGATCTGCAGGCTTTGGGCTGAGACACAGGCCCTGTCTAGTCATTTTAATAAAAGCACTCTATGGCTGGGATTCACTAACATGCCCAATTGGGCCCGATCCAGGTCCGATCCAGTCAGGTCCGATGAATTTAGGACCGAAAAAAAATGCAGATGGGGGCGATTGGAGGAACGCCTCCATCTGCCTGCACGAATCGCTCTATAGCGATCCCTGCGCATGCGCAGACCATCTGTAGATAGTCTGCGCATGCCTGTCTGAGACGCGACCTTTTTTTTTTTTTAACTTGAAAAATTTTTTTTGTTAGTTTTTAGCCCTGCGAGCCCATGGTTTTAACCCGCTTGAAACCCACAGGTTAAAACCACGGGCTCGCTGGGCGGGGAAGGGCAGGAGAACGGTGATGCGGCAGGAGAGATTTGAGGCAGAGCAGGCAGGAGAGATTGCAGGGCAGAGAGCAGGGCTTCCAATGGGAAAGACGTTTTCGACAGGTCCCCAGCAGTCGCTTCTTCAGGTCATGGCCGCCATCAGAAATTTCTGGGCCCCTTACTGAGCAATCCTATTGGGCCCCCCACGCACCCCTTCCCCCCCCCCCCCCGACCCCCCCTTCTTCCATGGGCCGAATACACACATACTTTTCTCTGTCGCCGCACTTTTTGACCAAAAGATTTGTAAGCCTGCAACCACGTCAAGGTAGACTCTTTCAGCAGGGTCCTAACCTAACCTAAACTAAACTAATCTATACCTATCTATTCTAAACTAACATATGTCTAATACTGAACTAATAACAAACTAACAAACATCTGCATAATAAATAACTAATAAATAATAGTGCTAGTAGCTATAATTCACTTTTGAATGTAAAATCTCAGTTAAGGATTTGCACAATATTTTTTGTAACAAGTATTAAATGTGTTTTTATAAATACTGTAAGCTTAATAAATATATCAGAAAAAACTACACATCGGAGCGCATATCTGAACATACACATCTGTATGATCCCATCCTCCTCAGCTTGCCTATAGCTGCATCATGCATGTTAAAAATGTACGATATGTTGATATGTGCACCTTCCTTCCTTCCCATCCATCCTCCTCAGCCTGTCCTTACACATCCATGCATGTTAATGATGATGTATTTGTTATGATGATAAATAAGTGCATATGAGCAAATCATTAACATGCAGCTATGGATGAATATAAAAAAGAAACAATATTCTGTACAATTGCAATTTATAAATCAGCGTCTTCTCCCCACTCTCTCTTCCCCATTTCCCTTCAGCGTCCTCAGCCCACTCTCTCTCCACTTTCCTTCAGCGCACGCACATAAAAACAAGCAAGTAATTTATATCATTTTCATTCTATTCGTTCATAGAAATTAAAGTCTAAATAATGCCAGTCACATAACAAAACATGATTTTACAAAAATAATTCCCTGCACAGTCAAGCCTGCAAGGATTACTAGATGTCTTTCAGCAGCTTCCCTCTCTCCCCTCCCTCCCCCTTACCTTTGTGGCCAAGTCAAAATGATCTACCAACAATAAAATTTTAAAAACACAAAGCACGCTGTACGCAGAGAAAATGTTAATTATCATTTATATTCCGCGGGTTTTCAAAGAGGTCAAGGAGAATGACTTTATGCAATGTCACCTCAGTAACAACTATACAAAAATAGACAAATTTTCCCCCTCCCTTTTTACTAAAACGCGATAGCGGTTTTTAGCGCAGGGAGCTGCGCTGAATGCCCCACGCTGCTCTCAATGCTCATAGGCTCCCTGCGCTAAAAAATGCTATTGCGGTTTAGTAAAAGGGGGCCACAGTGCAAAATATAGACAGCATATATAAATTCTCAAAGCAGACACATTTTGATCAATAAATTTAAAATAAAATCATTTTTCCTACCTTTGGTAATTTCATCAGTCTCTGGTTGCACTTTATTCTTCTGACTGTGCAATCAATATTTCTTCCCTTCTTTCAGCCTCCTGTATGCTTCCTCTCCTCCAGACCTCATTCCCTCCCCAAACTTTTTCTTTGTTTCACCCTGCCCCTTCTTTCTTTTTCTCTCTCTCCATACCCCCTTTCTTTCTGTATGTCTGTTTTTCTCTCTCTCTCCGTGCCCCATTTTTCTTTGTTTCACCCTGCCCCCTTTCTTTCTTTCTGGCTTCCTGGCCCCCCTTTCTTTCTTTCTCCCTGCCCTCCCCTATGCCACCACCATTGGGAAAATGCTGCCACCGCCACTGGGGAATAGGCTGCCACTGCCGCCATCGGGAACAGGCCGGCGCCGAGTTCGCCCTGCTTTACTTCCCTGCGGGGCCGACCAACTCTCACAACCCGACGTCAATTCTAGCATCGGAGAGGACGTTCTAGGCCAGCCAGGCAGCGATTGGCTGGCCCAGAACGTCCTCTCCGACGTCAGAATTGATGCGAGTGGCGAGAGTTGGTCGGCCCCACAGGGAAAAGCAGAGAGAACTCGGCGCCGGCCTGTTCCCGATGGTGGCGGTGGCACTCAAGTGGCTAAAGAGCCGCAGTTTGCTGGCCTAAGGAGAACACTGGAGGGTGGCCAGGTGTGCACCCCCTTGGGACGTAAACCCGGGGCGGGGCGGACCCCCCCACCCTCCCCCACCTTGGTATGCCACTATCTGTACCTCACTCCCTCCCTATGACCAAAAATTCTCCTTTCTTCTATTCCCCGTGTACACAACCATCTCTTTCCCTCCCTTCCTCTCTCCCAAGTCGATGCCTTCTGTGCCAAAAACCCATTCCCTCCCCCACCTCAGCATCTCTTTCCCTCCCTTCCTCTCTCCCGTCGTTGCCTTCTGTGTCCAAAAACCCATTCCCTCCCCCACCTCAGTATCTCTTTCCCTCCCTTCCTCTCTCCCAAGTCCATGCCTTCTGTGTCCAAAAACTCATTCTCTCCCCCACCTCAGCATCTCTTTCCTCCCTTCCTCTCTCCCAAGTCCATGCCTTCTGTGTCCAAAAACCCATTCCCTCCCCCACCTCAGCATCTCTTTCCCTCCCTTCCTCTCTCCCAAGTCCATGCCTTGTGTCCAAAAACCCATTCCCTCCCCCACCTCAGCATCTCTTTCCCTCCCTTCCTCTCTCCCAAGTCCATGCCTTCTGTGTCCAAAAACCCATTCCCTCCCCCACCTCAGCATCTCTTTCCCTCCCTTCCTCTCTCCCAAGTCCATGCCTTCTGTGTCCAAAAACCCATTCCCTCCCCCACCTCAGCATCTCTTTCCCTCCCTTCCTCTCTCCCAAGTTCATGCCTTGTGTCCAAAACGCACTCCCTCTCCCCTTTTGTGTTCCGCGTTTGCCTCCCAGCCCATATTTGCAACTTTCTCAGCAAAACGGAGCTCGAGCCGCGAGGCTTGTCTTTTGTTTCCTGCCTGCCCTGCCGCACACAAATAGCTGATTGGAAGTATTCTCCGACGTCAGCGCTGACGTCGGAGGGCAGGCTTTGCTTAAGCCCTCCCTCCGACGTCAGCGCTGACATCGGGGAACACTTCCGATTGGCTATATGTGAGGGGAGGGCAGGTAGGAATAGAAGACGAGCCTCGCGGCTCGAGATGTATTGAGCTCCGCGGGTTCCCCGTCCAGCTCTCCGCGGGTTCCCCGTCCAGCGTACCGCCCCACCCCTAGACTGTGGCCTAGGACCCTGGGGGAGCCCGGGCCCCCTGTCTGCTCCGGGCCCCTGAATGCAGGACTGGTAGTACTGCCCTGATGGCGGCCCTGCTTCAGGTGATCGGCCAGCCCAGTCGGATTGGAAATCTGATGTTGTGAATCGCGTCCCAGCCTACTTTGCATGCGTTTCACCTCATTTGCGTGCACGGATTCGAAGCGGATCGCAGGAGAGGTAAGTGAATCAGGCCGGAGGGAAATTTGATAGTAAAGGGGTCGCACACCTGATCGGTACACAATCGGTTTGCTTTGTGAATCGAGCCCTACGTCCCTGTTCTTGAGACCTGTTGTGCTTCATTGTGTTGCCTATTTCTAGGAAAGGAATCTGACGTGACTGTGCCATTGTGCTGTCCGTTGAGCGCAGGCCTGTTGCTTGCACGCGAGACGTGAATAAAAACCAGGATTAACTCTTTTCCTTTGTCTAGGAGGAAGGCCAGACCCCACTGCATGTTGCCGCTTGGGAAGGTGATGAAGTCCTCTTGAAGCTCTTCTATCAGTGCAAGGCCAACCCTAATATAGCAGACAAGGTATTAGCAGCTATGCTAAAAGTAAAAAATTCATACGTGCTTCAATTATTTTTCTCCATTTTCAGCCATTTTGCCCTCCGACCTCCCTTCGCGATCAGCTTTGCCACTTTCACGCTAGCGAAATGCACCAGTCTGGTTCCCCTCTGAAATCACTTCCTGGTCATGGGGCCAGGAAGTGGCATCAGAAGGAAAGCCAATGCCAGCACGAGCAGCAGGCAGGTGATGTGGCAGAGGAACGCCCGCAATCTAAACAGGCGGGCCGAAGCAGCCTGTTTAGATTGCTGCCGCAACGCTGCCTTTTGGAAGTAGGTAATGGTATGTCAGTCTCGCGGTCGGCGTAGGAAGGGAGAGATGGAAGGGTCGGGTGGGGGTTTGGCTGTGTGGCAGGGGAGATAGAAAGATGCTGTGGGTTTGTGACTGGGCGGTTTTCCCCCAAATAAGACCTAGTGCATTTTTTTTGGGGGGGGGCCCAAAAATAATATAAGACAGTGTCTTATTTTCGGGGAAACACGGTATGTATATAAACTTGTAACCCATTCTCAGCTCTTCTGAGAGGACGAGAAATAAATTCAGTGTCAGGTCAAAAGCGCGCCGGGACAAAAGCGCGCGCAGACAACTTAGCGCTATGCGGAGGTGCGCGCCGAAGAAAATGACTGTTTTAAAGGGCTCCGACGGGGGGGGCGTGGGGGGGGAACCCCCCCACTTTACTTTATACAGATCGTGCCGCGTTGTGGGGGTTTGGGGGTTGTAACCCCCCACATTTTACTGAAAACTTAACTTTTTCCCTAAAAAGCAGGGAAACAGTTAAGTTTCCAGTATAATGAGGGCGGTTACAACCCCCCAAACCCCCCACAACGCTGCCGCGATCTGTATTAATTAAAGGGGGGGTTCCCCAACAAAACCCCCCGTCGGAGCTCCTAAAAACACTCTTTTTCTTTGGCGCGCGCTTCCGTCTTGCGCTCAGTTGTCGGCGCGCGCCTTTGTCTTCGGCGGTTTTGTCTATGAACCATAAATTCAAGTAAATAAATTATGTTCAATGCCGTGTGCATCTGGTAGCGCTATAGAAACAATAAACAGTAGTCGTAGTCGATTACCGTAGGGGCCCTTTTACAAAGCCGCACTCAACAGTGCCTGGGTTTCCCCACGCGCTGAGACCAATTTTAGCGCAGCTGTAAAATGACCGTAGCCTCCATCTGTGCAATAACGGCCACCCGTTAACCAATCAAAGATGGGCAATGAAAGGATTAGGTCCCAATTACTGCCCCGCACTCTCTCTCTGTCATTAGCAAGACAGATGCATCTGGGGACAATATCTTAGAGACAACAAACTATCTCCCAAACATGTCCAGTTTATTGAATGTTCTGTAACTCTTTTTATATCATTTTTACATGAGTCAATGTCGTCAGCATGTGACGTAAATACAAACCATATATGGACACAGGTCACATGAAACTTTAAAGAAATAACAAGCATCTTACTATCTAAAGGCTGAAGTCCAAAGGATGCCCTGCATAGCAGACAATTTTATTATCTAAAGCTTCTTACAAATACAGCTATGAAAACAATTAAATTCACTTCACAACAAGATAAGAACACACATCTTCTCAAACATAAAATGGCCTTGCAGTATTTCAGAGAAGGAAAAACAAACAGGGTCTGATTTTTTTACAGCTTCAAACACAGCCTAAGGAAAACTACAAGGTACATGATACATGTCCCTTCAGGCACGCCTACTCTCATCGCCAAACATGCCCCCCAGGGCTACAAAAATGAAAATGATTTTTTTTAGAGCGTTGGAAGCTCACGCAGATGCCAATATTACGGCGGGACGCCCGAGTGCGTGTTTGTGATTACTGCGGCTTTGTAAAAGGAAACGTTAATGTATTATAAATTTGGTACCGAGTACATCGTTTAATTTTGCAAAGAAGAATGTTGTGTTTTTGGGGTTTTTTAAAATTCTTTATTCATTTTTAATCTTACGTCAAGTGTACAAATAATAAAACATTTGAAATTAAATATATCACTTGAATTTCTTTCTAATATAACATCAAATATATAAATTTATTCCCTTCCCACCCACCCCTTTCCTTTAACATTTAATCAAAAATATACAATATAAATATTCTTTTTCTTTTGATTAAACCCACAGTAAACTATAAACCACCCTCCTCCCCCCATTTGCAAATATACTTCCATAAGCATAGACTTGTATAAAAGACCGTGAACGAGCGAGGAGATGTGATTTGCATTCCATCGTTCTGCTGTCTTTTCTTTTTCAGCTGGACAGGTCTCCCTTGCACATCTCTGCAGAAAGAGGTCACACCAGCTTCATGGAGGTTCTCACGGAGAAGTTTCACTCAAATGTTTTAGCTCGCACCAAGGCAAGTAACTAATACAGTATATATTTGGGGGGTACACTGTCAAAAGCGCACTGGACAGTTGCGCCCCGACAATTCCGCTCCGTCAAATGCACGCACCGACAAGTGCGTGCATGAAGGGAGCGGGATTTTCGGGACGGAAGTGAAACTGTGTTGGGGGGGTGGGGTTTAGAGGCAATCGAGCTCGTCGGCATGGGCATGAAGGAGGGCGCGATTTTCCCTCCACACCTCCCCCTTAGAGCGGAAAAGTGGAAAAGAGAAATTTTCGCAAGGAAAGCGGGAGTTTTACTGTATTGTTTGAAGGGTTCCCCCCCACATCCCCCCTCAACGGGAGCGTGAGTGTGTTCGGGGTTTCCCCCAACTCCCCTCAGAGCACAAACGGACAGGCCTGGAAGCGGGTAGAACGGTGGTGTGCGTTTGACTTGCGTGCAAATGTCAGGGCGTGACTGTCGTCGCGGGAATATCTGGCGCGCTTTTGACAGGTCGCCATTTTTTGAGGTTGCGTGTGAGTGCTATCTGGAGCGTACGGGGTCAGTGAAAAGTAAGGACTTTATGAGGAAGTGGTGTTATCAGCCAAGATGGCTGCCTAATCTCGAGGCTCGGTCTTCTGGCCATCATAATTTCCCCCAAAAGAGGTAGCCTTCCCTTCCAACAGCAGGAGAGACCTTCCTAAACCAGTCTCTCCTACTGCCACTGGAAGGGAGGCTGCTTAGCAGGAGATCCCAGCTGCACAGCAAGAGCACAGAAGATGGTTCCACAAAAGTGGGAGTGGCTTGGCAAGTCTGATTCTCTTTGTCCACACATATTTTATAAAGTATGCATATACCTCCTAGCCACTCAAGCAGCAAAACTAGATAACCAAATCTCCAACCTACTGTTAACCACACCAGACTACAAGATTTTCAGAAAAGAAATAAAAACTATAATAATAATAATAACTTTATTTTTCTATACCGCCATAGTCGGGCGACTTCTAGGCGGTTCACATTGAAAGAAGGCTGGACAGGCAGCGAATAATGAGGAGCCTAAAATAGAAAAGTTACATAAACAAGGTACATACTAATTTAAGTTCCATGGGTAAAGAATACATGAAAATTGGAGCTTCCTGGGAGATTGAATAGCGTTTATGGGAGGGGGGGGTTGGTTGTTATAGTTTAAGGGACGTCTGTTTTAGTCAATGAATTTGTCGAATAGGGCGGTTTTTATTGCTTTTCGGAATGCATTGTAAGTCAGTTTGGGTTCATTTATGAAGTTTCGCAACCAGACTTGTTGTCTGTTCGCTTGGAACATGAAGGTTCTATCCAGGAAGGATTTGTATCTGCAGCCTGAGATCTTTGGGTAGGCAAAGATGTTTTTGTTTCTGGTCGTTTGTGTGGGGTTGTGCAGAACGAAGTGAGTTTGCAGGTAGGAAGGTGCTAGGCCCCAGACTTGTTTGAAACAGATACATGCAAATTTGAATAGTATTCGCGCTTCTATTGGTAACCAGTGTAGTTTTTTGTAGTAGGGGCTGATGTGGTCTTTTTTTTTATACTCTTCAAGAAATTCCTGAAACAGTCCTAACTTCACTTACTCTTTATAACTCTAGAAATGACAATTGTTCTTCCATTGTAACCCCCATTTATATATCTTTTGTAATCCGCCTTGAACCGCAAGGTAATGGCGGAATAGAAATCTGTAATGTAATGTAATGTAATACATCATAGCCTAAAATATACCTCAGGGAATACCTACACGCAGATTACATGAAAGCATGAATGGTAAATGCATAGAAGACTGTTTGGCAGGAGCTAGCTAAAGGCAGGCAAAGCAATGGGGCCAGATGGCACACACCTGAGGATTCTGAAGGAACGTGGGGAAAATCTGGCAGCCTCGCTGTCCGACTCTTTCAACGCTTCTCTAAAGTTGGGAGTGGTTCCAGAGGGGCGGATGTGGTCCCTCTCCTCAAAGGAGGAGATTGGGAGCTACAGGCCAGTAAGTCTGATCACCACGGTAAGTAAATTAACAGAAACACTTCTAAAACACAGAAAGTAGAGTTTCTGGAACTGGAGGACTGTAGGACCCAAGGCAGCATGGTTTCATTAAAGGCAGGTCTTGTCAGACCGATCTGATTCATTTCTTGACTGGGTGATCAGAGAATTGGATAGAGCGAGAACATTAGTGTGGAGTATTTAGATTTTAGCAGTTCCACATGGATGACTTATAAATAAACTGAGTGTTCTTAGTATGAGCCCTAAAACGACTGGCTGAAAAATGGGTTGAATTGGAAGGTGACAGAGGGTAGCGATAAATGGAGCTTCATTCTGAGGAAAAAGGATGCCACAAGGTTTGGTTCTTGGTAGGGTTACCAGAAGTCCGGATTTACCCAGACATGCCCTCTTTTTAGAGGGCACGTCCAGGTGTCCAGACGTGCGGAGAGTTGAGTCGGTTCAGCGAATGGCCACCAGGATGGTCTCAGGACTCAAGGATCTCCCGTATGAGGAACGACAGGGTAAGTTGCAGCTGTACTCACTCGAGGAACGCAAATATGTCACGGGCCGTATCGAGGTGGAAGAAGATCTCTTTTGTCTTAAAGGATCAACGTCAACAAGAGGGCATCCGTTGAAAATCAGGGGTGGGAAATTTCATGGCGACACCAGAAAATATTTCTTCACCGAAAGGGTGGTTGATCGCTGGAATAATCTTCCACAACAGGTAATTGAGGCCAGCAGCGTGCCAGATTTTAAGAAAAGATGGGATTGGCATGTGGGATCACTTCATGGAGGTAGTTAGGGGGGTGGGTCATTAGAGTGGGCAGACTAGATGGGCCGAGGCCCTTTTCTGCCGTCATTTTCTATGTTTCTATTTTTCTTTTCAAAACCCAGCACTTTGTCCGGGTTTTGAAAAGCTTCTGCTTTGGGACCACATCGGGAGGGCATCCGCGGATGCCCTCCTGACTAACGAGAACAGGTTGAGGGGGGCGGGGCGCAACTATGGGTCCGGATATTAATGTTTATCTCTTTTAAGCTTTGCTTTTATGTAAAGCTTTGCTAGCATTTTGTAGCTATGAGGGTCAAGGTTTTATTGTATGTCGATTTTATGTTTTAACATTATGTATGTACTAGTGTTTAAGCCCGTTACATTAACGGGTACTAGTAAAGCCTCATAGAAACATAGAAACATAGAAGATGACGGCAGAAAAGGGCTACAGCCCATCAAGTCTGCCCACTCTGCTTACCCACCCCCTGTCTATGCCCTAATGACCCATTTTCCTTATCTTGACCCTCGTAGGGATCCCACATGGGTATCCCATTTATTCTTAAAGTCTGGCACGCTGTCTGCCTCGATCACCTGCACTGGAAGCTTGTTCCAATGATCAACCACTCTCTCTGTGAAGAAATACTTTCTGGTGTCGCCATGAAATTTTCCGCCCCTGAGTTTGAGCGGGTGCCCTCTTGTGGCCGAGGGTCCCTTGAGAAAGAAAATATCATCTTCCACTTCGACACGTCCCATGATCTTTTAAATGTTTCGATCATGTCTCCCCTCTCCCTACGTTCCTCAAGAGTGTAGAGCTGCAATTTGTTCAGTCTCTCTTCGTACGAGAGACCCTTGAGCCCCGAGATCATCCTGGTGGCCGTCCGCTGAACCGATTCAATTCTGCGCACATCTTTACTGTAATGTGGCCTCCAGAATTGCACACAGTACTCCAGATGAGGTCTCACCATGGCCCTGTACAACGGCATTATGACTTCAGGATTTTGGCTGATGAAACTTCTATTGATACAACCCAATATCTGCCTTGCCTTAGATGAAGCCTTCTCCACTTGATTGGCAGTTTTCATGTCTGCACTGATGATTACTCCTAAATCTCGTTCTGCTGAAGTCCTAGTTAAAGTTTCTCCGTTCAAGAAGTACGTCCTACATGGATTTCCACTTCCGAGGTGCATGACCTTACATTTCTTAGCATTGAAGCCTAGCTGCCAGGTTGAGGACCAACTTTCCAATGTAAGCAGGTCCTGCGCCATATAATTCTGTAAACTGCATTCACTTACTATATTACATAGTTTGGCGTCATCGGCGAATAGTGTTATTTTACCTTGAAGCCCTTGAGTCAGATCCCCTATGAATATGTTGAAAAGGAGTGGACCCAGGACCGAGCCCTGCGGCATTCCACTGGTCACCTCCGATGTTTTAGAGAGGGTACCATTAACCACCACCCTCTGAAGTCTGCCACTCAGCCAATCATTGACCCATGCAGTTAGTGTCTCTCCTAACCCCATCGATTCCATCTTGCTTAGCAGCCTGCGGTGTGGGACACTGTCAAAAGCTTTACTGAAGTCCAGGTACACGACGTCCAAAGACTCTCCCAAGTCCAACTTTCTTGTTACCCAGTCAAAGAAGCTGATGAGATTGGATTGGCAGGACCTACCCTTGGTGAATCCATGCTGACTGGGATCCCGAAGATTCCCTTCATTCAAGATCGTGTCCAATTTGCTTTTAATTAGTGTTTCCATGAGTTTGTACACTATTGATGTGAGACTCACCGGTCTATAATTCGCAGCCTCTGCCCTGCAACCCTTTTTATGCAGAGGAACGACATTAGCTAATTTCCAATCCAGGGGAACTTTCCCCTTACTTAGGGAGAGCTTGAATAGCTCAGCCAACGGTTTCGCCAGGACATCGCTCAATTCTCTGAGCACTCTTGGGTGCAAATTGTCTGGTCCCATGGCTTTGTTCACCTTGAGTCTTGCCAGTTCACTGTAAACTTCACCTGGTGTGAACTCAAAATTCTGAAACGGGTCTTCTGTGCTTTGTGTTGCCTTCAACTGCGGACCTTGTCCCGGTGCCTCACAGGTGAAGACTGAGCAGAAGTATTCATTCAGTAGTTCGGCTTTATCGGAATCTGCTTCCACGTAACTTCCGTCCGGTCTTCTAAGGCGTACTATCCCGCCTGTGTTCCTTTTTCTGTCACTAATATACCTGAAGAAGGATTTGTCCCCCTTTTTAATGTTTTTTGCCAGAATTTCTTCCACTCGAAGTTTTGCCTCCCTAACTGCCATTTTGACCGCTGTAGACCTGGTCCTATATTCTACTTTTGCCTCTCTTTTCTCCGTGCGCTTGTAGGAGAGAAACGCTTTTTTCTTCTCCTTAATGAGGTGCGAGATCTCCGCGGTGAACCATTGGGGTTTATTGTTTCTTTGTCGTTTATTTACTGATTTTATGAAGCGGCTAGTTGCTTCATGTATGATTGATTTCAGTGTTAACCACTTAGCTTCTACATCATCGGTCTCCGCTTGGTCCTGCAGCGTCCGATGGACGAAATCTCCCATGCATGCGAAGTCTGTGCCCCGGAAATTGAGTACCTTTGTTTTCGTGTTTGATCTAGGGAAGCCTTTCCTAAGGTTGAACCATACTATGTTGTGTTCGCTGGAGGCTAGCGTATCTCCTACTGAGACCTCTGAGACGCTTTCCCCGTTGGTGAGTACCCAGGTCGAGGATCGCCTGGGCCCTAGTGGGCTCCGTTACCATTTGTTTGAGACGTGCTCCCTTTATGGAGGTTAAGAGCCTCCTGCTACTGCCTCCTTCCCTCACAAGTCCCCTATTTTCAGCCCCAGCTCCAAACCCATTTTTACCTCCCCCAGCCCCCTTCTCCCATGCTTTCCCTTTCAGCTTCCAGCCCCAGCCCCTTTTTCTCACCAGCAGCATTTCTATCCCCCCACCCCACTTCCCTGTGCAGCAGCATTCCCTCCCCCTCCACTTCCCTGTGCAGCAGCATTTCTGTTTGTTTCTGGCCGGCTCCCTTACAGTCCCTTGCAGAAGTTATTTTTGAGTTTAAAGCTGCCACGGCGGCTCCTCTCACGATCTGCGTCTGCTTCGGAAGCCTTCTCTCTGACATGATGTCAGAGAGGCTTCCGATGCAGGTGCAGCTCGTGAGAGGAGCCGCGGCGGCTGCGTTGAACTTAAAAATAACTTCGGCAAGGGACTGTAAGGGAGCCGGCCAGACCGCGGGCCGCGCTGTGTTAGACGGAGTGAGGGCGGGAGGGGGGAGTCGCCTCCGTGTGTCCCTGCTTAAGGTGCCTCCGCATGCGCAGAAGAAACCACCGCTGACTCCTTCTACTGCGCATCCAAAGCCACAGAGTTACAGAGCACGGATCACGCAGGTAGGAGTGTGCATGCGCGCTTTGGGTTTTATTATTAGTGATACCTTGTTAACTGTTTAGTTGTAAACGGTATAGAAATTTTTAAGTTTCAAGTTTATTAGGATTTTATATACCGCCTATCAAGGTTATCTAAGCGGTTTTTACAATCAGGTTCTCAAGCATTTTCCCTGTCTGTCCTGGTGGGCTCACAATCTATCTAACGAACCTGGGGCTATGGAGGATTAAGTGGCTTGCCCAGGGTCACAAGGGGCAGTGCGGGATTTGAACCCACAACTCCAGGGTGCTGAGGCTGTAGTTTCAAGTTTCAAGTTTATTCATTTTTAATATACCGACCATCAACGGGTATCTAGCCGGTTTACAATGAAATGTTAAAATAGGAATAAAAAGTTATGCTTATAAAAGTAAAGTTTAATTAAAGAGAGGGGAAGTGTACATTAAGGACATGGACAAGACAAACTTGAAAGTGATGGTTAAGAGGAAGGGGAGGGGTAAAGTTACATAATAGAAAAGGAAGAAGAAGAAAAAGAAAAAAAAAGAAAAGGGATTGAAAGGAAATGGAGGGAGAGGATAAAACATTAGGAATAGGATCGCTTCGTAAAAGCGGTTGGTTGA
Source organism: Geotrypetes seraphini (assembly GCF_902459505.1). NCBI lineage: Eukaryota > Metazoa > Chordata > Amphibia > Gymnophiona > Dermophiidae > Geotrypetes > Geotrypetes seraphini. The sequence goes on from NC_047085.1 coordinate 20,838,642, forward strand.
GTGAGAGAGAGGGAATTCAAGAGCAGTTGAAAGCATCTGGAAATAGGAAGGTTTTTAAGCTAGTCTTAAATTTATCGATTAGTTTTTCAGGGCGGAGTTGAGATGGTAAGGCATTCCATAGTGTTGGGGCAACTACTGAAAATTTGATTTCCTGGTATAGAAAAAGTCCTTTATAGAAGGAATGGAAAGCAAAGCAGGTGAATTTAAAGGCAACGCTATTGGAGGAGAATTGTGGGCGGAGTTGTCGGTGCAGCCGCTTCGTGGGGGCAGTCCCCTTAGGGAGCAAGAGGGCCAGAGGAGAATTGTGTGCGGAGTCATTGGCGCAGCCGCTTCACGGGGGAAGTCCTCTTAGGGAGCAAGAGGGCCGGAGGAGAATTGTGGGCGGAGTCGTCGGCGCAGCCGCTTCGTGGCGGCAGTCCCCTTAGGGAGCAAGAGGGCCAGAGGAGAATTGTGGGCGGAGTCATTGGCGCAGCCGCTTCACGGGGGAAGTCCTCTTAGGGAGCAAGAGGGCCGGAGAATTGTGGGCGGAGTCGTCGGCGCAGCCGCTTCGTGGGGGCAGTCCCCTTAGGGAGCAAGAGGGCCGGAGGAGAATTGTGGGCGGAGTCGTCGGCGCAGCCGCTTCGTGGCGGCAGTCCCCTTAGGGAGCAAGAGGGTCAGAGGAGAATTGTGGGCGGAGTCGTCAGCGCAGCCGCTTCACGGGGGAAGTCCTCTTAGGGAGCAAGAGGGCCGGAGGAGAATTGTGGGCGGAGTCATTGGCGCAGCCGCTTCACAGGGGAAGTCCTCTTAGGGAGCAAGAGGGCCGCAGGAGAATTGTGGGCGGAGTCGTCGGCGCAGCCGCTTCGTGGCGGCAGTCCCCTTAGGGAGCAAGAGGGCCAGAGGAGAATTGTGGGCGGAGTCATTGGCACAGCCGCTTCACGGGGGCAGTCCTCTTAGGGAGCAAGAGGGCCGGAGGAGAATTGTGGGCGGAGTCGTTGGCGCAGCCGCTTCGCGGCAGCAGTCCCCTTAGGGAGCAAGAGGTACAGAGGAGAATTGTGGGCAGAGTCATTGGCACAGCCGCTTTGCGGGGGCAGTCCCCTTAGGGAGCAAGAGGGCTGGAGAATTGTGGGCGGAGTCGTCCCCTTAGGGAGCAAGAGGTACAGAGGAGAATTGTGGGCGGAGTCATCGGCACAGCCGCTTTGCGGGGGCAGTCCCCTTAGGGAGCAAGAGGGCCAGAGAATTGTGGGTGGAGTCGTCCCCTTAGGGAGCAAGAGGGCCGGAGGAGAATTGTGGGTGGCGGCGGCGGCGCAGCCCCTTCGTGGGGGCAGTCCCCTTAGGGAGCAAGAGGGCCAGAGGAGAATTGTGAGCGGAGTCGTCGGCGCAGCCACTTCGCGGCGGCAGTCCCCTTAGGGAGCAAGAGGGTCAGAGGAGAATTGTGGGCGGAGTCGTCCCCTTAGAGAGCAAGAGAGCTGAAGGAGAATTGTGGGCGGAGTCGTCCCCTTAGGGAGCAAGAGAGCCGGAGGAGAATTGTGGGTGGAGTTGTCGGCAGTCCCCTTAAGGAGCAAGAGGGCCGGAGGAGAATTGTGAGCGGAGTCGTCGGCGCAGCCACTTCGCGGCGGCAGTCCCCTTAGGGAGCAAGAGGGTCAGAGGAGAATTGTGGGCGGAGTCGTCCCCTTAGAGAGCAAGAGGGCTGAAGGAGAATTGTGGGCGGAGTCGTCCCCTTAGGGAGCAAGAGGGCCGGAGGAGAATTGTGGGTGGAGTTGTCGGCAGTCCCCTTAAGGAGCAAGAGGGCCGGAGGAGAATTGTGGGCGGAGTCGTCAGCGCAGCCGCTTCGCGGCAGCAGTCCCCTTAGGGAGCAAGAGGGCAAGGCAGGACGAGGTAATCAGAAAGCTAAAAATTAAGTAAAACCACGGAGAAGGCAAAGTCAAGCTGTTGGTGGTAAGCGAAACTGTTCCAATAGTGGCCGGACACGCCACACACTCCTAAAATCTGGTAACCCTAGTTCTTGGGCCAATTCTTGTTAATATTTTTGGAAGTGATTTTGTGGAAGGCTCTTTCTAGAAAGATTTGCCTCTTTGAGGACGATATAAAAAACTGCAATAGGGTAGACATCTTTCATGGTGTGAACAACTTGAAGAGGGACCACGCAAAGTTCTGGGTACACCTATTCTCTGCCCCCAGCGTTAAAAGGTAGCATTTATCAAACAAAAAATTCATCCAGATACCTTAACTCTCCCCCTCTTTCCTCCCCTCTCTGGTAAAATTCCTCTCCCAAAGCCTCCACTCCTACGGTAATCTTTTCCTCCTCAAATTATCAACCAAGAATACAGTTCTCTAAAATGTAATGCCTAAGAAATGTACAGCTATCTTAACTATTATCTTGTTTGTAATTGCCTAGAAATGTCCAATCATCTTACTACCGTGTTTCCCCGATGGTAAGACACTGTCTTATTTTTTTTGGAAGGCCAAAATATGCTCTAGGGCTTATTTTCGGGGGGATGCCTTATTTACCCTTTCAATGTCTTTCCACCCTCCCTCCACTCCAGCCCAGCCCAGTATGAAATATTTCCTTTTGTTTCCCTCCCCTCTCTCTTCTCCTCCCTCACCCACGAGTCCTGCATCTGGCCCTCTCCCTTCTACCTACACCTGGCAACATCCCCCTGCTCCGCGGCTCTCTTCAGCAACTCGTCAGCAGCGGTGATCAAGACAAGCTGCCGACATCGAGGCCTTCCCTCTACGAGTCCCGCCTTTGTGGAAAAAGGAAGTTGAAACAAGCGGGACTCGCAGAGGGTAGGCCCCGACGTCAGAAGCTTGTGTCGATCGCTGCTGCTGAGTTGCCGAAGAGAGCCGCGGAGCAGGGGATGTGGCCGGAAGCAGGTAGAAGGGAGAGGGAGATAGGAAGGCTGTAGATCTCCGGAGCATGACACCGACCCCGGCCAGGATGATTTCTTTTTCAGGCATGCAACTTACAAGTCCGGCGTCGCGGCGGGAAATAGCCATGCTGAGCAGTGAGCTCAGCACTACACAGATGAAAGCCTTGCTTGCTGATTGGTCCGGTGGCACGGCCGCCGGACCAATCAGCAAGCAAGGCTTTCATCTGTGTACGTGCTGAGCTCACTGCTCAGCATGGCTATTTCCCGCCGCGACGCCGGACTTGTAAGTTGCATTCCTGCGTGACACACTACCGGAGCCACGGCAAAGGTGGAAAAGAGCCACATGCGGCTCTGGAGCCGCGGGTTGCCGACCCCCGCGGTAGACGGAGGGACCACACGGAGTCACCCACCGTACCACCCGATTCGGGTAAGCGCAGGTATCGGTGGGTGGCTTATTTGCGGGGGGGGGGGTGCCTTATTTTACAATTTTTTCTAAAAAGGGGGGGCTGTCTTATTTGATGGCCCTGCCTTATCATCGGGGAAACACGGTATCTAATTCGCAAATGCTATGGAAATAATCCAGCTACCCTATCTCATTTGTAACCAAAAATAATTGTAACGTCCCTGGAATTATCCAGCTATTTTTACCCAATGTGTAACCAACAAAATTGTAACGTTCCTGGAAATGTCCAGGCAGCTTTTTTGTAATCCGCCTAGAACTGCAAGGTACAGGCGGAATAGACGTCACTAATGTAATGTAATGTAATAAAATTACCATAGGAGTAGGGTGACCAGATTTTCAGTCTGGAAAATCCAGACCCCTAGACCTGCTCCCCAGACCCGCCCCATTCCACCCATTCCCGCCCCGGTTCCACCCCCTGATCCCGCCCCAGCCCCGCCTCCAATCCCACCCCCTGCTGCCTGTTCTTGTCGGGCAGCACATCCAAGCATGCACTTATGAGGCGTAATGACATCACGCACACATGTGACGTCGTCTCGTTGTATTCGTGCATGCGTGGATGCCTTCCCGCCTGAAGGAAAGCCTTTCAAAGTGCCGACTTTTGAAAAGCCGTCCGGCCCCCGGACATGTCCTTAAAAGGAGAATATGTCTGGGGAACAACCTCCATTTAGAAATTCGCATTGGTCTTGACTTAAAATATTTGACCTCAATTTCTCTAATCTAAAATTTGCACTGTATGTAAAACTCATGTTTAAGGACATATTTGCAATTTCAGTGGCATCTTCATATATATTTATGTTCTCCAGGGTAGCTTTATTTATTTATTCACTTCTCTGTACTGTTCTCCCCCAGGGAGCTCAGAATGGGCTTACATGAATTTATTCAGGTACTCAAGCATAAGAATAGCTTTACTGGGTCAGACCAATGGTCCATCAAGCCCAGCAGCCCATTCTCACGGTGGCCAATCCAGGTCACTAGTACCTGGCCAAAACCCAAGGAGTAGCAACATTCCATTCAGAACCCTATAGAAAAGCAAGATTCCGGAATCCCAAAGAGTAACAAGGTTCTAGAATCCCAAGGAGTAGCAACATTCCATTCAGAACCCTAAAGAAAAGCAAGATTCCGGAATCCCAAAGAGTAACAAGGTTCTAGAATCCCAAGGAGTAGCAACATTCCATGCTACCGATCCAGAGCAAGCAGTGGCTTCTCCCATGTCTTTCTCAATAACAGACTATGGACTTTTCCTCCAGGAACTTGTCCAAACCTTTCTTAAAACCAGCTACGCTATCCGCTCTTACCGCAACCTCTGGCAACGTGTTCCAGAGCGTAACTATTCTCTGAGTGAAAGAATTTTTCCTTCTATTGGTTTTAAAAGTATTTCCCTATAACTTCATCAAGTGTCCCCTAGTCTTTGTAATTTTTGACGGAGTGAAAAATCGATCCACTTGTACCCGTTCTACTCCACTCAGGATTTTCTAGACTTCAATCCTATCTCCCCTCAGCCGTCTCTTTTCCAAGCTGAAGAGCCCTAACCATGTTAGTCTTTCCTCATACGAGAGGAGTTCCATCCCCTTGACCATCTTGGTCGCTCTTCTTTGAACCTTTTCTAGCGCCACTTGAGATAAGGAGACTAGAATTGAACGCAATACTCCAGGTGAGGTCACACCATGTTTCTCTGTCTGTCCCAACAGGCTCACAATCTATCCAATGTACCTGGGGCAATGGGGGGGATTAAGTGACTTTGCCCAGGGTCACAGGGAGCAGTGTGGGGTGCTGAGGCTGTAGCTTTAATCACTGCGCTAACATTTTATTTTCTCTTACTGCAGGATGGCAGCACCCTCATGCACGTTGCATCGGAACATGGGCACCCGGACACAGCCCTGGCATTTCTGAAGAAAGGAGTCCTTCTACACATGCCCAACAAGGTAACCAGACACCAGAGTGGGCTTCGGACCTGCTGAATTCTCCAGCCTGGCATCAGCAAACACCTCTCTATCTCCGGAACATCAAATCAAAAATCTTTCTAAAAAAGCATTTTTTTAAAACTTAAAACAACTAATATCCATCTGCTCTGTGCTCGTGAAGACTTTTTTGTTGCTGTAGTTCAGCTTCACACGAGCTTTTTCTTTTTTCGCTCCGGCACACTTAACGGAACAAATGTTTTTCACGGCACGCAGAGAAGAGGGCACGTGGCCCCCATCCCATTCTGTCCTCGGCCCCGCCCCACGTCACCCTAGCTCTGCCCTGCCCCCCCCCCTGCCCCGACCCCACACGGACCTCCGAGTATGCATGGAACGTTGGTGCTATGATGTCACACACGTGCATTTGAGGCCATCATGTCGATGTCCAAGCATGCTCAGAGGCCTGTGCAGGGGCGACCCTGAGCTCTCATGCTTGTAGAACATTTATGGAGGTATGCCAGGGGGGGAGGGGCAGAAAGGAGGAGAGGGCAGTGACAGAATCGCCGCGCGTCATTCCCTGGAGGCACACCCGGAATCTCGCTACGGCACACAGTTTGCAATACACTGCTATAGTTAGTGACATTGCAAGGGACGTAAGAACATAAGAATTGCCGCTGCTGGGTCAGAGCAGTGGTCCATCGTGCCCAGCGGTCCGCTCACGCGGCGGCCCTCTGGTCAAAGACCAGCACCCTAACTGAGACTAGCCTTACCTGCGTACGTTCTGATTCAGAAGGAATTTGTCTAAGTTTGTCTTGAATCCCTGGAGGGTGTTTTCCCCTATTTGAATCCCTGAAGGGTGTTTTCCCTTATAACAGCCTCCGGAAGAGCGTTCCAGTTTCCCACCACTCTCTGGGTGAAGAAGAACTTCCTTACGTTTGTACGGAATCTATCCCCTTTTAACTTTAGAGAGTGCCCTCTCACAGCTGATGTACGATGGCACGGTGGTAGAACAAACAGGTATGTGGAGAAAAAAGAAATTGAATTCAACATATGCCTGACGTGGCCACGATTCGCCCCAAAACTGCGTCAGAGCAGTGGTATAGTAAGGGGGTGCAGGGGGGCGGTCTGCCCCATGCGCAGTCTTCCTCGGGGTCCTTCACATCCCTCCTGCTCTATGCCCCCCATGTCGCAAATGCGCATCCCTTCCCCCATCCCTTTTTATCTTTGGCGCAAGCATCAAGCGCTCTCTGACATCGCTTCTGGGACCCGCGCGCTCATGGCTGCTTGCACTGACGATAAAAAGGTATGGGGAGGCGGTAGACAGCGGTAGAGGGGTGCCACCACCTCAGGCGCTTTCACGCCTGCTACGCCACTGCGTAGAAAAGGGAAAAAAATCAAACAGCAAGCTTCTCTCTAAACACCTTCCAAAAACCATGCAGAGAACTCAAACGCCCCAAACCACTTCTCTCTGGTTCATAAATCCAGCGGCAGTAGTCTTGTGGGTCGCGATTGACGGAGAATTTCTGCAGGATTGCCACCGCTGGATTTATGAACCAGAGAGAAGCTACTGATTCTACCACACTCCAGCTAGAATTCTAAGATCTTCTCAAAATGTACTTTTTGTTCCTTCCCTCAAAACTTTTCACATGCGACACACCACTTCATTCACACCGCAACTCCCTGTCCGCTTATCTGAGGGAGGAATCAAATACAGAACTCCCCTGAAATTCATGGGGGTTACTTTCCAGGAACCCCCGTGAATTTAAAAAAAATGCAAATGTGGTTTTTTTGCCTGTCAAAAGGCAGGAGCGGGCAGCTGGAGCGCCGGCGGGTGAAGAAAATCACTCGCAGTCTGCTCTGACCGCCTCTTCCTGTAGTAAAGTCGGGCTGCACCAATCAGGAGCTGCTTTGACATGCTGCTCCTGATTGGTGTAGCCCGACTTTACTACAGGAAGAGGCGGTCAGAGCAGACCGCGAATGAGCAAGTCCGCGATTCGCGAACTGCCATTCAGCGGGGGAACACTGTATTGATAAATTTAAAGGAGCATTAAAAAGCTTCCTCTACAGAGACGCTTTTACTCCATAATTCAGGACTCTTTCGCAATCTTTGAAAAGGCAGCTCTCAATTAACTTTCCCCTTCCCCTTTGTGTTATCTTCAGCTGGTTGGGGTTTTCTTTCTTTCTAAAATATTGTATTTCACCCTCTACCCTCTTGTTTTCCGTTCGGCTGTTGGTCTTGTCTGGGTTCTGGCTCTCGTTAATTATTTTAATTTTGATCCCCTCAATTGAATTGTATTGGCAATTAATCACATTTTTAATAGAACCTGGAAAGGTGTTGCTCTAGAGCAGTGTATCGCAAATTGCTGCCCAAAATTCCAGGTGTGCCGCGAGACGCCGGGGAGTAGGAGAGGCGCTGGCACCAGCTGACTGCCTACGAGGACGTGCCACTCGCGGCAAGAGGCACATCCTGTAGGTAGTCTGCCGGCACCAGTGCTTCTCCTTCTCTCCGTGCGTCTTACCTCCGAGCTTCCCCACTGGCGGCCCAGGGCCCTTACGGAGGGGCTTCACGCAAGCGTGGACATCGACATAATGCCTTGAGCCGCGACCACAACATTTAGAGTCCCGAGACTTGGCAAAGTTTGCCTGACGGTGCTCTAGAGAGAAACTTGCTGTTTGATTTTTTTTCCTCTCTAGGTTTGCCGCTGACGCAGTCTTTGGGCGAAACGTGGCCACGTCAAGCACAAATTCTCTTGCTCCACATACCTGTTTGGTCTGCTCTTTGTTTTGCCGCTACTGATATTGATACTGTTTCAAGTGGATTATTGCAACATACTGTGTCCCAGAATATTTATTAAAGTGGCTCCAGGATTTGCAGAATGCAGTGACCAAGATGAGTTTTAGACTGGTTACCAGTTCAAACTCAAGTTATATTCAAAGTGGCATGTGTGGTTTAAGATCTTGCATAGCACCAGTTCATAACTGTTTTTCATTCATTTGATTGTTATTTGTTCAAAGATCTTTGCTCTGGGCTTCTTTTTTTTGATAGGTCTTTTTTCCGATCAACTCCCAGGAAAGTACACTTCTCCCTCCATATTCGTGGGGGTTAGGGGCAGAGCTGGCCCATGAATATGGAAAAATTGCGAATAACTTTTAGGGCTGACTGACCCACCCCCGCATCCCAGACCTCTCCACACCTTACCTGGTGGTCTAGCGGTGAAGTGGAACAGGAGCGATCTTCCTACGCTTCAGCCTCATGCAGAGCTGTCAACAAAAATGGCTGTCTTGAGTTCCCGTGGTCTCACGAGACTACAGCAGGAACTCATGGCAGCCATTTTTTTTTTTTTTACGGCTCTGCACGGGGCAGGAGCTTAGGAAGATCGCTGCTGCCCTGCTTCACCGCTAGGCCACCAGGTAAGGTGTGGAGAGGTCCGGGAGGCGGGGGTGGGTAAGGGTTTAGAAACTCACAAATAGTTGAAGTTCCAAGTTCTAAACATGCGAATTTGGAGGGAGAAGTGTAAAGCCTCTCCCTTCTGACTGTCCTTGTGTGTTTCTCTGTTAGGCCGGTGAACTATGCTTGCATGCGGCCACCAAGCAAGGCCATGCTGCCGTGGTGAAAGCTCTTCTAAAGAAGGGAGCTCCAGTAGATGCACGCACCAAGGACAATTACACCGCCCTCCACATCGCGGCGCAGTATTGCAAGCCCCTGGTGGCGCAGACCCTGCTGGGCTTCGGTGCCCAAGTGCAGCTGAAAGGCGGCAAGGTGAGAGCAAAATGCCACGGCCCATATTCTATTAACGACGCCTTACCGGCCCCTATTTTAAGTTCAAAACAAAAAAAACGTAGGCGCCTTCAAAAATGGCACCTGCATCGTGCCCACGGAGGCGCTTTACGATGTCTAATGCCACTGTAGGTGTGGCTAACACCAGAAGTCGTGTTAGGCGTTGTAAAGCGCCTCCATAGGCGCGATTCACGTGAAAGGTAGGTGCCAAAAATGTAGGCCTGGCCTACATTTCCGGGGACTACTTTTTCTGAAGCCGCAAATCTATAAATGGCGCCACCGCGTAATTGATATATGATCGGCGGCCGTTTTTAAGATGGGTGCTGTTTATAGAGTCCGGGCCTAAATGAACTTTGTTTTATAAGTCATAAATTAGCTTATGCAACACGCTTTTTTAAGAGGAGATCATCTTTCAGACTATTGAAATGTAACTGTTTTAACGCTGGTGTATTTCATTTTCCATCGTAATATATAGAACTAGATTTTTAGCCCGTTACATTAACGGGTGCTAGAATAGATGTGTAGACTTAGGCATTTCTTTCTTTCTTTCTTTCTTTATGTCTGTCTTTCTTTCTGTCTCTTTCCCTGGCCCCCTGTCTGTCTTTCTTTTTGTCGCTCTCCCTTCCCCCTGTCTGTCTTTCTTTCTTTCTGTCTATCTTTCTTTCTGTCTCTTTCCCTGGCCCCCTGTCTGTCTTTCTTTTTGTCGCTCTCCCTTCCCCCTGTCTGTCTTTCTTTCTTTCTGTCTATCTTTCTTTCTGTCTCTTTCCCTGGCCCCCTGTCTGTCTTTCTTTTTGTCGCTCTCCCTTCCCCCTGTCTGTCTTTCTTTTTGTCGCTCTCCCTTCCCCCTGTCTGTCTTTCTTTCTTTCTGTCTATCTTTCTTTCTGTCTCTTTCCCTGGCCCCCTGTCTGTCTTTCTTTTTGTCGCTCTCCCTTCCCCCTGTCTGTCTTTCTTTCTTTCTGTCTATCTTTCTTTCTGTCTCTTTCCCTGGCCCCCTGTCTGTCTTTCTTTTTGTCGCTCTCCCTTCCCCCTGTCTGTCTTTCTTTCTTTCTGTCTATCTTTCTTTCTGTCTCTTTCCCTGGCCCCCTGTCTGTCTTTCTTTTTGTCGCTCTCCCTTCCCCCTGTCTGTCTTTCTTTCTTTCTGTCTCTCTCCTCCTGTCTGTCTTTCTTTCTGTCTCTCTCCCTGGCCCCCTGTCTGTCTGTCTTCCCCCGGACAGCCACAGCGCCCGCCCACCTACCAGTCTCGCGCTCCCAGCACGGGCTTCTGAGCGCCGTCGCCCCAGCCAATCGTCGGCTGCCTAGGTCTCGGCCGCTCTGCGGCGCTAGGTGGGCGCAGCCAATGCCGCTGTCACGCCAACCCGCTGCCGAGCCATCCAATGGACATCACCCTTGTGGCTGGCGTTGTGAAGGGGCGGCGCGGTGTGGCCTGCTCTGAGGGGAGAGGGGGGAAGTCCGCTGTCTTTTCCGCCTCCAGTTTCGCACCGCTCTTGTTTCCGCCACGCTACGGGCCTGTGGTGACGTAGTAAGCACGCATGCACACTCTTGCCGGCACATCCCGACAGATCAGCTTTCAGGGAACACGCGGTGAGAGTGCGCATGCGTGCTTAGTATTTTATTATTATAGATTGCTCTGCTGACAAATATACAAAAGAAGCCTATTCCATTCCCTAGGACCCAGGCATGAAAAAATACTGTCGTGGGACACCTGCAGCTTCAACTCTTTAACAGTTGGAATATATAGTTCCTCACGATTGACAGATCGTAACTCCTGAGGCGGCACATGAACTGAGCATGTGTAGGGTATCAGCATTGGCGGCTCCAAGGGCTGACTGCTGCAAGCTTTCAAAAGGGGTTCACATCTTTATTGAGTGGCTGATGTTTTCCACTGGCAGGGCTTGGAGATTCCTGCTATGGTCTTCGTCACTCTAACGGCCTCGCCTCCCACCCCCGGACAGCCACAGTGCCCGCCCACCTACCAGTCTCGCGCTCCCAGCTGGGGCTTTGCAGTTCAGGTTTGCTGCCGCGCTGATGGTTCGGGGTGGAACCAAAAGTGTGTTAGACAAGGTTTCTAACATACTTTCAATTAACCAGAAAAACAGTTATCCGGTATCCACTAATCCCCTTGGGTGCCGGATAACTGAGATTCTACTGTAATTCCCTTAGCTAGTGCTCCCTGTGGATATTCAATGAACTAGAAACATAGAAATAGACAGCAGATAAGGGCCACGGCCCATCTAGTCTGCCCACCCCAATGACCCTCCCCTACCTTTCTCTGTGAATAGATCCCACGTGTCTATCCCATTTGGCCTTAAAATCAGGCACGCTTCTGGCCTCAATAACCTGAAGTGGAAGACTATTCCAGCGATCAACCACCCTTTCAGTGAAAAAGAATTTCCTGGTGTCCCCGTGCAGTTTCCTGCCCCTGATTTTCCACGGATGCCCCCTTGTTGCCGCGGGACCCTTGAAAAAGAAGATATCTTCTTCCACCTCGATGCGGCCCGTGAGATACTTGAATGTCTCGATCATGTCACCCCTCTCTCTGCGTTCCTTGAGTGAGTACAGCTGCAACTTCTCCAGCCGTTCCTCGTACGGGAGATCCTTGAGTCCCGAGACCATCCGGGTGGCCATTCTCTGGACCGAATCCAGTCTCAGCACATCCTTACGGTAATGCGGCCTCCAGAATTGCACACAGTATTCCAGGTGGGGCCTCACCATGGATCTATACAATGGCATAATGACTTCAGGCTTACGGCTGACGAAACTCCTGCGTATGCAACCTATGATTTGCCTTGCCTTGGATGAAGCTTGCTCCACTTGATTGGCAGTCTTCATGTTCTCACTGACGATCACCCCTAAGTCTCGTTCTGCTTCAGTTCTTGTTAGGATCTCGCCCATTAAGGGTGTAAGTCCTTGAGGGCTGCAATCCAGTCGGGTTTTCAGGATTTCCCCAATGAATATGCATTGAAAGCAGTGCATGCACATAGACCTCATGCCTATTCATTGGGGAAATCCTGAAAACCTGACTGGATTGCGGCCCTCAAGGAGGGACTTTGAGACCCCTGAACTACATGGATAGTGCTGCTGAACCCTTGCAGACCATCTCCGATACAGCTGGGATGAAGTGTGAGTGGAGCAGCAAGTTATACAGAGAGCTAGAAGCCAACTAAAGCGAAACTCGTGGTTTTAGCTGAAACTCACCATTCCGTTTTGAATTTGACTATTGAAGATATACTGAGCCAAATGGACAAGTTAAAGAGTGACAAATCTCCTGGACTGGAGGGAATACATCCCAAACCACGGAAGGAACTCAAGCATGAACTTGCTGATCTGCTGTTAGTGATCTGTAACCTGTTGCTAAAATTGTCCATAGTACCTGAACTTGTGGAAACCTCTCTTAAACCTAGTTACGCGAACCGCTGTAACCACCTCCTCTGGCAACGACTCCCAGAGCTTAACTATTCTTTGAGTAAAAAATATTTCCTCCTAATTGTTTTAAAAGTATTCCCATGTAATTTCATTGAGTGTCCCTTGGTTTTTGTACTTTTGGAAAGGGTAAAAAATCGATACACTCTTACCCGTTCTACACCACTCAGGATTATATAGACCTCGGTCATATCAGCCTCAGACGTCTCTTTTCCAAGATAAAGAGCCCCAACCTCGTCAGTATTTCCTCATGCGAGAGGAGTTCCAGCCCCTTTAGCATTTTGGTCCCTCTTCCTTGAACCTTTCTAAGTCCATTGTATGTATTTTTTAGATACGGCTACCAAAACAGTGAGCAATATTCAAGGTAAGGGCGTACCATGGAACAATAATTCCTAGCATCCTGTTTGCTTTTGTGGCCAACGCAGCATATTAGGAAAAAGATTTCAGTGTACTGTCTACAATGACACTGATTTTTTTTCTTGGGTTCTGACTGCTAAGGTGAACCCTGGCATCAGGTAACTAGGATTTGGGTTATTCTTCATGATGTGTCTCACTCTGCATTTTTTAATTTTAATCCATATTACACTTCATCTGCCATTTGGATGCCCGGACTTCCTGCAAGTTTTCACAGCTTTGGAAAAGAGACAGCTGAGGGGAGATATGATTGGAGTCTACAAAATCCTGAGTGGAGTAGAACGGGTACAAGTGGATCGATTTGTCACGCCATCAAAAATTACAAAGACTAGGGGACACTCGATGATGTTACAGGGAAATACTTTTAAAACCAATAGGAGGAAATATCTTTTCACTCAGAAAATAGTTAAGCTCTGGAGCGCGTTGCCAGAGGTTGTGGTAAAAGCGAATAGTGTAGCTGGCTTTAAGAAAGGTTTGGACAAATTCCTGGAAGGAAAGTCCATAGTCTGTTATTAAGACAAGGGAAGCCTCTGCTTACCCTGGATCGGTAGCATGGCATTCTTTTTTGCAACTCTTTGGGTTTTGGCCAGGTACTAGTGAACTCGATTGGCCACCATGAGAACATGCTACTAGGCTTGATGGATCATTGGTCTGACCCAGTAAGGCTAGTCTTATGTGTGTCATCTGCAAATTTAATCACCTCACTTGTCATTCCAGTTTCCAGATCATTTATAAATACAAAGTCCAGACCCCTGCGGCACTCCACTATTTACCTTCCTTCATCTAGAAAAATGGCCATTTAACCCTACCTTCTATTTTCTGTCTGATAACCAATTCCTAATCCCACGATTCTAATTTTCTCAAGTGTCTCTCGTGAGCAATTTTGTTAAAAGATTTCAGAAAATCTAGATGCAGTACATCAACAAGCTCACCTTTATCCACATTTATTCACGCTTTCAAAGAAGTCAAGCAAATTACTGAGGCAAGACTTGGCTGAACCCAAGCTGACTGTCCCATTAAACCATGTTTGTCTCTGTGTTCCATACTGTAAGTTCTTTGTTTATGTTATGCTGCCACTTAGTGGCTATGTACAGAATTGCATTTTTTAAAAGTTTAATCTTTTTTCTGTCTTTTTTTTATTCTTATGAGCCTCTAGATATTCTTCCTCTTTTAGTTTATAACATTTTATTGAAGGAATCATATATACAATAATATGATATAATGAGATATTCATTACAATTAAATTCACAATAATATTTCCATACATATTTTATCATTCCTCCAATATATATTTCCATATACCTAACCCATTCCTTTCTATATCCCCCCCTTGATCCCTTCCCCTTCACCCCTACCCTTCCACCCCCCTAGTTTATAACATTTTATTGAAGGAATATATAAGTATATAAAAATATAATACATATTAAACTCATAACAATTCAATTCTTTTTTATTGAGGTTTATGAACAAGTAAATGAACAAGCAACATAACAATCAGGAATGTCAGCTCAGATTGGTCATACAAATCAAATTTGTGTGATAAATTATACATTCTGATCGTTCACAAAATTATCAATGGGAGTCCATAGTTGGTTCTCAGAAGCGTTTCTCAACAGCATATTTTGCAAATCGTTTGTATAGACAAACAGAATTCCACCAGAAAGAGTAGTTAAGTCTAGAGGGTAAATTTATTGTTACATATTGTATAAGGTACTGATTATATGATAAGAAAGGGTGGGAAGGGTGGGAGATAAGAACATATTATTTGTACCATTGATGATTATTAAGTGTTATATTTATTGTTAATTTGTTTGGATATATTGTTACACTTATTGTAAATTTGAAAATGAATAAAGAATTAAAAAAAAACAACAAAAAGTCTAGAGGCCGATTTCTAAAGTTGTAAGATCTGTTGTAGGCCAATTGACATTAACATGTCGATTAATTTTGGTTTTCATTTGCATTTTTAATTGTTTATCTGCCCATACATACCAGTGTATTTTGTTTTAATTGGTTATATCTAGTGTGGTAAGCTGAGTGCTAGTTTTAGAAGTCGAGGCCAAGCCTGCCAGCAGCACCCTCTGTTTTCCTCTCGCTGAAAGCCCAGAGAAAGGTCTTGTCTCCTGGTTCAGTTGACTATTATGATCATGAGACGTTACATAAGAACATAAGAATTGACGCTGCTGGGTCAGACCAGTGGTCCATCGTGCCCAGCAATCCGCTCCCGCGGCGGCCCTTAGGTCAAAGACCAGTACCTTAACTGAGACTAGCCTTACCTGCATACGTTCTAGTTCTGCAGGAACTTGTCTAACTTTGTCTTGAATCCCTGGAGGGTGTTTTCCCCTATTTGAATCCCTGGAGGGTGTTTTCTCCTATAACAGCCTCCGGAAGAGCGTTCCAGTTTTCTACCACTCTCTGGATGAAGAAGAACTTCCTTACGTTTGTACAGAATCTGTCCCCTTTTAACTTTAGAGAGTGCCCTCTCGTTCTCCCTACCTACATATAAGCGGGAGATGCACTTACAGTTTCTAGATCTAGGGCACTTGTTACATGACTTTAAATATATGGTTATAGCTACCACCTGCTTCCAACGGACCTGACTCTGTAGCCTTTATAAAGAATTTAAAGTATTTGTGATAACAAAAGTGAGGGTCGAGGGTGGGCTTTCAGAGTATATTGGGTTACCAGATTTTCGGAAATGAAAATCCGGACCAATGGCCCCGCCTCCTGCCCCGCCCCATTCTGCCTGTCCCCGCCCTGTACCACCTTAGTCACGCCCTATTCCGCCCCCAGCCCCGCCCCTTGACCTCTTTGCTTGTTGGGATGGCATCTGCCCATGCACTGGTGTGACGTGGTGATGTCCTGAAGCTTTTCAAAACCCGGACAAAGTGCCGGGCTTTGAAAAACCGTCCAGGCGCCTGGATATGTCCATGAAAAGATTATATGCCGGACAAGGTTGCACAGGTAAAACAAAGCTTTTTATTAGCTCAAAGACTGAGGCCTATTAGTTCACAGGCACAGAAAGCGAGGTGTAAGTCTCAGAAAATCTTTACATAGGCCTATGCCTAACAGGCCCAAAAAGCATAGTTTATACTAGGGGTGCCCTAAAGGTCGATCACGATTGACTAGTAGATCACAAAGGCAACACAGCTCACAACAAGCCTAAAGCTAAGAACATAAGAATTGCCATAATGAGTCAGATCAAAAGGTCCATCAAACCTAGGGTTACCATTTTTTTGGCCTCAAAAATCTGGATGCATGGCCCCGCCCTGTTCTACCCCAGCACCACCCTGTTTCGCCTTCGGCTCCGCCCCATTCCACACCAGCCCCTCCCAGTTCAGCCTCCAGCCCTGCCCCCCCAAACCTCCTCTGTTCTTCCCTGACAAGCTCCAGCCGCGTCTGGAAGGCCTGGAGCATGCGAGATGCCCTCCAGATACGGCCGGAGCTCATCGGCACTTTCCAAAACCCGGACAAATGCCGGGTTTTGGAAAGTCCGTCCAGGAGGCCAGACAATCCTCTTAAAATGCTCATGTCCGGGTTTTCCTGGATGTCTGGCAACCCTAATCAAACCCAGGATCCTTTTTTCAACTGTGCCCAATTTAGGTCACAAGTTCCTGGCAGGATTCTCCAAATTAAGCAGATTTCATGCTATTTATCCCCAGGGAGGAAATAAGCAGTAGCGTTCCCTAGGTCTACTTTAATAACAGGATATTGGCCTTTTCTCCAGGAACTTGTGCAATCTTTTTTTTTTTTTTTTAACCTAGCTACATTAAATGCTTTTCGCCATATTATCCAGCAACAAGTTCCAGAGCTCAACAATGTATTGAGTTTTCTGTTTGTTTTAAATATGCTACTTTGTATCTTCATGGAATGTCCACTAGTCTTTTTTATTTTTAGAAAGAATAAACAATTGAGTTGTAATAAATAAAGATCCAATTTGTATTAAATGTAGTAAAGATCCTGGCACATTATCTCATGCTTTTTGGTTGTGTCCTTTGATCAACTCATTTGGTCTGCCATCCTATTATTTTTGGGCTCTTTATGGGGTAATTCGATAGTGGGTTGTCCTAGAGGAATAATTTTTGGTAAAGCATCAGCTTGTGGGGTTTTTGGCCAACCAAAATGTCTTATTTCAGAAAACCTGTATGATTGGGCCTAAATGTGTTATGCAATTTTGGTTGCAGAAAGAATCTCCAAGTTTTTGGCATTGGAGGAATCAATTACATCGCTTATTTTTATTTGAGAGTTGGGAAGTTCGAGGTTCGCCTAAAAAAACTCGTCTTTTTACGGAGGTTTGGGATCCTTATATTCAGAATCTTTCACCAAAACTACGAAGTTTGGTTATCAATGATTTATTATGAAAATTAGGTTTACTAATTACATTCCAGTTATTTATTTTAATTCTTTATTTTTGTCAACTTTCATCCAGGGTGAGGAATTTCATTTAGGGGAAGATAGTGGGTAGGGGATGGAATTAAGGGGGCTGTAGATAAGATTGAATTAATTCATATGGAAATTAAATTTGAAAGAATGATTTAAATTTGTATGAAATATTATTGTAATTCTTATTGTATTGAATGTATTTTTGTATTATCCTATTGTACTGATTATTTGATTCTTTCAATAAAAATTGTTATACATAAATAAAGATCAACTTTATTTTTGGCCTCTTAGTGACTGGCATTGCAAGTTAGAAGACATGTACACCAGATGGCGCTAGCACTCCATGTCTGCATTCTCAGAACCTCCTGGTAGTTTATGCTCCAGGGAAACAAAAGCCCGAGCAAGGAGCAATTCTATTAAAGGCTTTCAGATTTTGTAATGCAGTTTAATTATGAACTGTGTGATGGTATGAGCTCGGTGTTTAGGCAGCGTAAACTACATTAAGGAAAAAGTGCTTCGTTTCAGCATTTGGAACATGCATCCAAATTATAAGCTCACCAGCCATTTTCACGCTTCGTAGCTTAAAATAACAACCAAAATCTTAAGTGTTTTATGTTTTATTAAGTACAGTGTTCCCCCCCCCGCAAATTCGCAGTTCGCCCACTCACTCATTCGCGGTCTGCTCCGACCGCCTCTTCCTGTAATAAAGTCGGGCTACACCAATCAGGAGCTGCGTGTCAAAGCAGCTCCTGATTGGTGCAGCCTGACTTTACTACAGGATGAGGCGGTCGGAGCAGACCGCGAGTGGTTTTCTTCACTCCAGCTGCTCTATCATGCCTCCCCTGCCTTTTGAAAGGCGAAAAACTGTATTCACGGTTTTTCAAAATTCGTGGGGGTTCCTGGAACCCACGAATTTTGGGGGAGTAGTACTGTACTTGATATAACGCCTTATTTCTTCAGATTGCATTTCCTTACATGAAGCTTAAAATCACTGGGAGGGTTCCTGGCAGCAACTGGGTGGTGTGGAAGTAGTTGTGTCTGTTTCCTGCATCTGAATCCTCAGAGGAGCAGGAGCTCATCATTCAAACTTCCCAAAAGTAGGGTTACCATATATGGCTCCAGAAAAAGGAGGACGGATTGAGGCATCTGGGTTTTACTTCCATTCCTTTCCATGGAAGTAAAACCCAGATGTCTCAATCTGTCCCTCCTTACGTCCATTGCTTACAATGGAAGTAAAACCTGGATATCTCAATCCGTCCTCTTTTTTTTTTTCTGGAGCCACATGGTAACCCGACCCAGGAGGGACAAAGGAAGTCCAAGCCATCACTCCAGAGTGATTACTTCTTCCTGCAACCGATGTCTACTTCCCCCAAACACAGGGGGATTGTAAGCTCTTCAGAGCAGGGACTGTCTATTGTATGTTAAAATGCACAGCGCTGCATACGCCTTTCAGCGCTATAGAAATCATAAATCGTAGGAGTGCCTAGGGCAGGGGTCGGCAACCTGCGGCTCACAAGCCCTATGCATAGGGTTACCATATTGGGAGCCTCACAACCCCGGACGCAGGGCCATCCCCCATCCCTACCTTGTTCCATCTCCAGCCCCACCCAATTCTGCCCCTAGCCCCGCCCCCCCTCGAAGCCTTGTGGGGGCGGAAAAGAGGGTGGGGGAGGGGCGCCACCACCCAGGACGCCTCTCTCCCTCGCTGCGCCACTGATTATACTCCCAGTCTCTTTTCCTGGCCCACACGATATGGAAAGATAAGGGGTGGCACACCCCTAGAGCGGTACCCCCCTCATTCATGGTGCCTTGCATGGCCACATAGGTCATAGACCCCAAAAGCTAGGGTTTCCTGATTTTCCAATCGGAAAATACGGACCCCTAGACCTGCCCCCAGACCCGCCCAGTTCCACCCATCCCCTCCCTAATCCCGCCCCCACTGCCTGTTCTTGTCTGCCGCTAACCGCTGCCCGCTCTTGTCCTCAAATCGTGTCAGGCAGGGAAGAAGTCCGCCCATGCGCAGATGTCACACGATGACATCACGTGACATCTGCACATGCGTGGACTTCCTCCCTCTCCAGCAATGAATTCCTCGTGTTTTTGGAAAGAGTGAACAATCTCCTGTTTCTTTAGCTATATCTACTCCTTTGGATGTGTTAAAATCACACACTTTAGTAAGAGAAGTGTTAAAATGATTTATACCAGTGGTCTCAAGCATGCGGCCCAGGGGCCACATGCGGCCCGCCAGGTACTATTTTGAGGCCCTCAGTATGTTAATCAAAATCACAAAAGTAAAATAAAACAGTTTCTTGATCATATGTCTCTTTAGCTATAAGTTACAATATTATTAAGATTTAGGCAAAAGGAAAGATTTATAAACTATAAAGAGTTTTACTTCATGCAAAATTGTCATCTAATATAATAAAACCCTAAGCGCGCATGCGCACTCTTACCTGCGTATTCCGTTTTCCGTTTTGCGCATTTCTACTCCCTCCTTCCCTCCCTCACTGTAAGTTCGCCACCGTCATCGCCCCCTCCCCCCCCCCGTGCACCCTTTCCAGGCACACACGAACCCCCATTGACCCTCCCACCTTGAGACGCACAAACCTACTGGCTCCAGCAGCGGCCGCATCACACTAAAAATGCTGCTTCGCGGCCTTCCCATGCTCTGATTTCTTCTGCCGGCATCTTTGATGACGTCATCAGAGACGCAGAGGAGGAAATCAGAGCATGGGAAGGCTGCGAAGCAGCGTTTTTAGAGTGATGTGGCCACTGCTGGAGCTAGTAGGTTTGACGGTCGTCTCGCGGTGGGAGGGTCAGTGGGGTCAGCTGCACGGTGGCGATAGTGGCGGGGGGGAGAGGGTTCTACTGCACAGGGGGATGGCTGGCAGGCAGGTTGGCTTCGGAGGGTGCGGGAGGGAAAAAGTATGGAAGGCAGTGAGGGGAAGCAGGGAAGAGGCGCTGCTGGACTGGGGGAGCAGGGAAGAGGGACCAGGGGAGCAGGGAATAGGTTATGCTGGGGGTGGGGGAGAGAGTTCTACTGCACAGGGGGGCAGGCAAGCTGGCTTCAGAGGGTGGAGGTGGGACAAAGTCTGGAAGGCAGTGAGGGGGAGCAGGGAAGAGGTGCTGCTGGACTGGGGGAGCAGGGAAAAGGGACCAGGGGAGCAGGGAAGAGGTGCTGCTGGGGGTGGGGGAGAGAGTTCTACTGCACAGGGGGGCAGGCAAGCTGGCTTCGGAGGGTGGAAGTGGGACAAAGTCTGGAAGGCAGTGAGGGGGAGCAGGGAAGAGGTGCTGCTGGACCAGGGGAGCAGGGAAGAGGGACAGGAGAGCAGGGAAAAGGTGCTGCTGGACAGGGGGAGCAGGGAAGACGGATCAGGGGAACAGGGAAGAGGTGCTGGTAGACCGGGGATCAGGGAAGAGGAACAGGGGGAGCACGGAAGAGGTGCTGCTGCACAGAGAAGTGGGTTGGGGCGGGAAATGCTGCTGCTGCTGCTGCTGCTGCTGCTGCACAGGAAAATGGAGGGGGAGGGTATGCTTCTGCTGTTACTGCACAGGGAAGTGGAGTGGGGAAGGAAATGCTGCTGGTGAGAAAAGGGGGCTGGGGCTGAAAGGGAAAAGATGGGAGAAGGGGGCTGGGGGGGAGTAAAAATGGGTTTGGAGCTGAGGCTGAAAATAGGGGACATGTGAAGGAAGGAGGTTTTACTAGCACCCGTTAATGTAATGGGCTTAAACACTAATTTCTTTAATAAGACATTAACTATTTTTTCTGAGGCCCTCCAAGTACCTACAAATCCCAAATGTGGCCCTGCAAAGGGTTTGAGTTTGAAACCACCGCTGTACAGTATAGTGAATATAAATGTTAATTTGTATCTGACCCTCACGGACCCCCTGAAACCCATCCATGGACCCCAGGTTAAGAGGAACTTAGCAAATAAAATGTCCCGACTAAATGGTGAACGCGAAACTGTTGGGCAGACTGGATGGACCATGAAGGTCTTTATCTGCCGTCATCTACTACGTTACAATAGCTTTCAAAGTTAGGACCGCAAATCCTTTGTATATATCAGGCCCTCTTTTATATCTTTCAGGCACGGGAAACAGCTTTGCACATTGCCGCGCGCATACACGAGGGTGAAAAGGTGGCGGAGATGCTGCTGAAGAGCGGGGCTGATGTCAACTTGGAGCAGGAGGTAAAGAGACACGGGACGCTATTTAAGAAAAGGTAGGGGGGGGGTCTTTTACTTAACTGTGGTAAACACGAGAACGCGCATACCGCACATTGACCACATAGGCTTACCGCAGGACATGTGCCGGCGTCCCGCGGTAAAGTGGACCATTTGCACATGCGCACGGCATGCTAAAACATATTTTTAATTTTCTGGGATGATAGGGGTGGAGAGTTGGTGTGATGGCGCTAATTAGGTAGATCGTGAGGCGTTGCCGGGCATTAATTTTTTTTTTTTTATAATTCTTTATTGATTTTTAAACAAGAACAGTGTTATATAAATAAAAGAACCGTATATTATTGCATTCAGTCATAACACTAATATAAGAACATAAGCAATGCCTCCGCTGGGTCAGACCTGAGGTCTATCGTGCCCAGCAGTCCGCTAACATGGCGGCCCAACAGGTCCAGGACCTGCGCAGTAGCTCCCTATCTATACCCCTCTATCCCTTTTTCCAGCAGGAAATTGTCCAATCCTTTCTTAAACCCCAGTACCGTACTCTGTCCTATTACGTCCTCTGGAAGTGCACTCCAGGTGTCCACCACACGCTGGGTAAAGAAGAACTTTCTAGCATTTGTTTTGAATCTATCCCCTTCCAATTTTTCCGAATGCCCTCTTGTTCTTATATGTTTTGAAAGTTTGAAGAATCTGTCTCTCTCTACTCTCTCTATGCCCTTTATGATCTTATAGGTCTCTATCATGTCTCCTCTGAGTCTCCGCTTTTCCAGGGAGAAGAGCCCCAATCTCTCCAATCTTTCAGTATATGAAAGGTTTTCCATGCCCTTAATCATTCGTGTCGCTCTCCTCTGGACCCTCTCAAGTATTGCCATATCCTTCTTAAGGTACGGTGACCAATACTGAACACAGTACTCCAGGTGCGGGCGCACTATTACCCGATACAATGGCAGGATGACTTCTCTCGTTCTGGTCGTAATACCCTTCTTAATAATACCCAACATTCTGTTTGCCTTCTTCACGGCTGCTGCGCATTGTGCCTTTGACTTCATTGTTGTATCCACCAGTACACCCAAATCTCTTTCAAGGTTACTTCTATATCTACTTCTATATCAATATCTATATAGATAACAGAACTATCATTCAATAATTACATTATTTTGCATATAGTAATAACATAAGAACCAAGTTACCTAAAATATCATTATCAATATTTCCTCCCAACCCCCAACCCCCCCCCCCCCTTTCTGGGCACTAATTGATTAGCATGGGGTTATCACAGGGCTCTTACGGCCTATAAAATAGGTGTCAAGAGGGGCTGACTTGATTGATTTTTTTTTAATGCACTAGTGGCGAAATTAGCATGTGGCCATTAATTAGGAAAATGGGAAACCTGGCCATTCTCCGGCTGCTGCACAAGTGGCCGTGGCGCGCAGGAAAGACCTGCGCTAAGGCCACTTTTTCTGTGGCTCCAGTCAAAGGCCCCTTTTGAGCAGAGCAACGGAAACCTCACTCCTCACCAGTCAGGCGCCAGTTGTTCCTATAGCCGGGTGAGCAACATTGATTAAGCTCTTATCCTTTTCCATATTGAAAAGCAGCCGAGTTGTTACAATAGATAGGCATGGGTCTGTTGGTAATACTTAGCGACTCTTTGCATTGGTACGGCATGCATGTTTCTTGCCTTGTTAACATTTATTGTACTTTATATATTAAACTCAATAAAAAAATTTTGAACTAAAAGAAAGAGCAGCTTGAACGATGAAGGGTGTTGGTTTCTTTAAGTTCATAAGAATATAGGAATTGCCGCTGCTGGGTCAGACCAGTGGTCCATCGTGCCCAGCCGTCCGCTCCCAAAGACCAGTGCCCTGAGACTAGCCTTACCTGCGTACGTTTTTGTTCAGCAGAAACTTGTCTAACTTTGTCTTGAATCCCTGGAGGGTGTTTTCCCCTACTTGAATCCCTGGAGGGTGTTTTCCCCTATAACATCCTCCGGAAGAGCGTTCCAGTTTTCTACCACTCTCTGGGTGAAGAAGAACTTCCTTACATTTGCACGGAATCTATCCCCTTTTAACTTTAGAGAGTGCCCTCTCGTTCTCTCTATCTTGGAGAGGGTGAATAACATGTCTTTATCTACTTTGTCTTGAATCCCTGGAGGGTGTTTTCCCCTATAACAGCCTCTGGAAGAGCGTTCCAGTTTTCTACCATTCTCTGGGTGAAGAAGAACTTCCTTACGTTTGTACGAATCTATCCCCTTTTAACTTTCTCGTTCTCCCTACCTTGGAGAGGGTGAACAACCTGTCTTTATCTACTAAGTTTATTCCCTTCAATATCTTGAACGTTTCGATCATGTCCCCTCTCAGTCTCCTCTTTTCAAGGGAGAAGAGGCCCAGTTTCTCTAATCTCTCACTGTACGGCAACTCCTCCAGCCCCTCAACCATTTTAGTCTCTCTTCTCTGGATCCTTTCGAGTAGTACTGTGTCCTTCTTCATGTAGGGCGACCAGTGCTGGATGTGGTATTCCAGGTGAGGGCGTACCATGACCCGGTACAGCGGCAGGATAACTTTCTCCAATCTGTTCGTGATCTCCTTCTTAATCATTCCTAGCATTCTGTTCGCCCTTTTTGCCGCAGCTGCGCATGGCACGGATGGCTTCATTGACTTGTCGACCAGTACTCCCAAGTCTCTTTCCTGGGGGTTCCCTCCAAGTACTGCACCGGACATCCTGTATTCGTGTATAAGATTTTTGTTACCAACATGCATCACCTTACACTTATTCACATTTAACCTCATTTGCTTTGTCTCGGCCCATTTCTCGAGCATGTTTATGTCACGTTGCAGGTCTTCAGAATCCTCTTGCGTCTTTACTACTCTGAATAACTTCGTATCGTCTGCAAATTTAATCACCTCGCTCGTCGTACCAATTTCCAGGTCGTTTATAAATATGTTGAAGAGCACGGGCCCAAGCACCGAACCCTGCGGCACTCCACTCATGACGCTTTTCCAGTCCGAGGATTGTCTATTTATCCCCACTCTCTGTTTCCTATCCACCAGCCAGTTTATAATCCACATGAGTATTTCACCCTCCATTCCATGGCTCGCAATTTTTCAAAGTAGTCGTTCATGCAGAACCTTGTTGAACACCTTCTGAAAATCCAGATGTACAATGTCGACCGGGTCAATGATATTTATTATAATTTATAACAAAGAATATAGCATTGACCAATTTTTTAGACGCATACATCGCAAATGGATATACAAGGTCAATATATAGAAATGAATAAGAAAACAACAATAATAATTACTCACGTATATCAGTCGTGAGTGTTGTTTTGATTTAACTTGACTCGTTCTTTGTTTTAGAATGGGGAGACAGCCCTACACATCGCAGCCCGCCATGGCAACCTGAAAATGATCACTGCTCTGATCGAAGAAGGAGGGGAGCTCATCGGGCAGTCAAAGGTAACTTCCTGGTGTAATGTGAAATATGTAGATAGATAGATAGAATGACATTAACATGGAGAATAGCAGTTCCCACACAGTGTAATATTTAAGGAAATATATTTAGAACCTTAAGGAAGGTCTAGATTCTTATTCTACAGAACAGAGCAAGTTTATTTGCAGTACTATACAGGTATTGCAGTCATTTTAGCTCTCAATTTAGGTAGGGTTACAAGACGTCTG
Source organism: Geotrypetes seraphini (assembly GCF_902459505.1). Classification (NCBI taxonomy): domain Eukaryota; kingdom Metazoa; phylum Chordata; class Amphibia; order Gymnophiona; family Dermophiidae; genus Geotrypetes; species Geotrypetes seraphini. Next base: position 20,863,708 of record NC_047085.1, read on the forward strand.
GAATTCCCTGGAAATGTCCTCCTTTTGAGGCACTTTTTTCCGGGTTTTTTTTTTTTTTTTTTTTCCCATTATTTTTTATTTTCAAATTTTTCATAAAGTGAACAAAATATTAAAGTACAATTGATGAATATACAATATCACTTTTATATCTAATACATCATGTTCTAAATATATTTTCCCCCTCTCCCTCCCCCCACCCTTCTATTATTTTTCAATCATACATTACATATTATATATCATATTATATCATTTTATGTATAAATTATTTTCACTACCTTCCCTCTATGTGTGTCACTAAAAAGTTATTAAAAAGAAGAAAAGAAGAAGAAAAATTCTATTGTTTATTCATTGCAATATTTTGTCAATGGCCCCCATATTTTTATAAATTTAGTATATGTCCCTCTTTGTATTGCTATTACTCTTTCCATTTTGAATATATGACAAATTGTATTCCACCAAAATGTATAATTTAGGTTATTATAATTCTTCCAGTTATTGGTTATATGCTGAATGGCAACCCCTGTCATAATTAATAAAAGCTTGTTATTTTCTGGTGAAATTTGACTTTTTTTCCTCATCATCATTCCAAATAATATTGTATCATATGATATTGATATATGATTTTCCATCAATTTATTAATTTGTGGCCAAATTGAATTCCAAAAAGTTTTAATGTAGGGACAATGATATAATAAGTGATCTAATGTCCCTGGTTCTAGATTACAGTGCCAGCATTTATTGGACTTAGAACTATCTAATTTTTGCAAACGTGTAGGGGTCCAAAAAGCTCTATGTAATAAAAAGAACCAAGTTTGTCTCATAGATGCTGACACTGTACATCTCATTCTCCAAGACCAAATTAGTGGCCATTGAGATGCAGTAATTTTTTCCGGGTTTTGAGAAGCCTCCTCAATCACGTCGGGCAGGGAGGTAGTCCGCGCATGTGCACCTGATAATAATAATAATAATAATTTATTCTTATATACCGCCAGACCAGAAATGGTTCCAGGCGGTTCACAACAAGTACAGCTGAACATGCAGCGAAAAATACAATTCAAAATAGAAATGCATCAAATTGTAAAATATAAGAAACTAGTATTTTAGCCCGTTACATTAACGGGTGCTAGTAGTGTGGTCGGCTCTTGTAGACCCTTGACCCCGCCCCCCCTCCCCTTCCCTTTTCGCGGTCCCGACTCCACTTCTACGGCCCCGAAGCAGCGTGTGTAGAGTGATGCAGATGCTGCTGGAGTCGGTAGGTTTGGAGTCGGGACCGCGGGAAGGGAAGGGAAGGGGGGTGGGGGCGGCAAGGCAAAGAACTTACTTTTACCAGAGCGGGGAGTCCAGCGCTGGCGGCCACTCCTGCCGGCGAGTGTAGTTAGGTGCTGTAAGGCTGGGGACCCGCGCATGCACACTTCTGCCACCACGGACCTACATCTCACGGAACAGGGAAAGTGGAACACGCAGGTAGGCGTGCGCATGCGCGGTGAGGGTTTTATTATATAGGATACATAATTATTTTAAAAGCAAAAAGTGCATTAGGATACAAACTTATCAAATAGCTGTGTCTTTAATAATTTTCTAAAATAGAAATAAGAAGAAGCTTTGATTTTTCCAAACCAAATATTCAATTTAGCAGGCGGGGCTAGGTTGGGGCTGGGGGCGGGATTAGGGCATTACAGGGCAGGGATGGGCGGGTCTAGGGGGGTCCAGATTTTCTGATTGGAAAATCTGGCAACCCTAAATTTAGGGATCTAACACAAGGGAAACATGCCAGAAGACGTATGAGGAGAGACTGGAAGCCCTGAATATGTATACCCTAGAGGAAAGGAGAGACAGGGGAGATATGATTCAGACGTTCAAATACTTGAAGGGTATTAACGTAGAACAAAATCTTTTCCAGAGAAAGGAAAATAGTAAAACCAGAGGACATAATTTGAGGTTGAGGGGTGGTAGATTCAAAGGCAATGTTAGGAAATTCTACTTTACGGAGAGGGTGGTGGATGCCTGGAATGCGCTCCCGGGAGAGGTGGTGGAGAGTAAAACTGTGACTGAGTTCAAAGAAGCGTGGGATGAACACAGAAGATTTAGAATCAGAAAATAATATTAAATATTGAACTAGGCCAGTTACTGGGCAGACTTGTACGGTCTGTGTCTGTGTATGGCCGTTTGGAGGAGGATGGGCAGGGGAGGGCTTCAATGGCTGGGAGGGTGTAGATGGGCTGGAGTAAGTCTTAACAGAGATTTCGGCAGTTGGAACCCAAGCACAGTACCGGGTAAAGCTTTGGATTCTCGCCCAGAAATAGCTAAGAAGAAAAAATAAAAATAAAAAAATTTAAATTGAATCAGGTTGGGCAGACTGGATGGACCATTCGGGTCTTTATCTGCCGTCATCTACTATGTTACTATGATGTTATTTTTAAAATTCTTTATGGTCTCTTCACTCCTCTAGTTCCTTTATCCTGGAATCTTTACAGATTCTCTTTTGCAAGGGGCAACCAACAATATAAATTATCTCTCCCTTCCAGAAAAGGGATTAGAGGAGTTTAGATTTTTGGCCAATCTTTGATTTTTAAGTTTTCTCAACTTTGGAACGATCTTCCGTTCCTTATAAGAAGCTCTGGTTCTCTTCTATTTTTTCGTAAGCTTTTGAAAACTACTTTATTCACTAAACATTTTGGAAATTTAATTCTTTTCGAAATTTTTCTTGTATGGTTTATATTTTTTTAAGTTAACTATTGTAAACCGGGTCGAGTTTTCTTAGAATGGAGACTCTGTATATAAAGCCAAGTATTAGATTAGATCAGATTAGAAAATCTGAACGATTAATTATGCTGGATGGGTAGGAAGTTACTCTGATTAAGGGCCAGATGCGTTATTTCTTCATATTGCTGCTTCTGGTTGGACTGGGGAAGATCCAAAAACAAGAGAGGCTTGGTGATAAATCCACTTTTATTATTATTCTGGGCTAGAGGAGCTAGGGTCATGTGGTGCTTAGCAGCCCAATCACAATTCAGGGATAGTGGAGATGGAAGCATGGATCTGAGCTGGTTTGACTGGTCACTTGCTTCCTGACTGGCCAGATACCAGAGTCCTGACAAGATCAAGAGGGTCGTTGTCTGGGAATCTCCAGGGGCTGGTATTTCTGTTGTCACACTCCAGCCTCTTTGATTGCTGTTAATGTGAAAATGCTGTTCTTGGAGAATACAGGTAGTTAACTCTGTTGCACCAATCCAACCTCTTTTGTCAGCCACTGATTGGGCATTTAACTTCTTTTGTTTCAGGCTTTCAATGGTCTGAAGGCAGAGGCTGCCAGATTCGTTCAGAATGGAGTTAAAGCAATACTTTTTATCATTCTTAAATCCAGCAAAATTAATCATATCATGTTACACTGGGGGGCCACTTTACTGCATGTCCTTGTACTGCACAGTGCTCTTGAAAGAGAGAAAGAAGAAGAGAATGGGAAATATCACCTTTCCGTGCACTAGGGTGCACTGGGAGGGACCTAAGACTCTGATTGGTTCAGATACCTAATGCCTCTCCCATTGGAGACGCCTTAGCCACCTGGGCCAATCAGGGCCTTAGGCCCCTTCCCGGTGCATCCTGGGATGCACTGGGTGGGGCCTAAGACTCTAGCCCAGGCACCTAAGGCCCTTCCTATAAGTATGCCTGGGTCAATCAGAGTCTTAGACCCCTCCCAGTGCATCCCAGGATGCACTGGGAAGGGGAAAGACTGCTAATTTGATGAGGCGGGCCTGCTGGCAAGAGGGGAGTGGGCATCCCTCCTACAGATGTTCCATCAAAGGTACCAGGGTGTGTGTGGGTATGTTGGGCTCTCTTTGGAAGGGTACTGGGGGGGGATCAGTTGATGGGTGGGTGGGTGGAAGGGAAGAAGGGAGAGAGAGAGAGAGGAATTGGGGATCTCCCTGCCACTTCAGCTAATCATGGCAGGGGAATTCCCAATCAGCTCAGCCGGCAGAACTCCCCGAAGCTGCAGTTTCAGGGAGTCCTGCAGGTTCAGCTGATCAGAGATTCCTCTGCCATGATCAGCTGATGTCAGGCTGTGGACTATTGTTGGGATCCCCCAGCAAGGACAGGAGCCAGAAATGTAGGCCAGAGTTTTCCAGGCCTACATGTCTGGTACCTACCTTTGTGTGAATCGTGCCTACTTAGGTGCTTTAGGCCGCCTAACGCCACTTCTGGCATTGGCCTCGCCTACTTTGGATTTGGCTGCCTAAAGTGCCTATGTAAGCGCAATTCTGGTAGGTGCGTCAACCTTGACTTTTTTGACATTTCAAACTGCGTTCTTCAATGAACTTAGTGTCGGAAGGGCGCCTACCAATGCCTAAGTTTAGGCGCTGGTTTTAGAATTTCCCTCTTAGATTATTCTTGATTTCGATGCTGGAAGGTTTTGTAGATCCATCTCGGAGTGACATAACATAACATAATTTGTTAATAATCGTGTGGACTCTTTCAGAAAGTGTGGGCCCTCTTTGCATATAGTACACCTCTTTCCAAAAAGTGCACATTCACCCCAAATTATATAAAGTGCACCTAAAGTTAGGCACCTAATTTAATTGAGGACTAGGCTTAATTAGTGCTGATAATCAGCATCAATACCTTTTAATTGGCACTAATTGGAATTAATTGAAAGTTAAGCACCTAATTTGGTAGGTGTGATTCTACAGCAGTTAGGTGCCTTGTGCAAAGCACATCGTTAAAAGTGGGCTTGGTCAGTGGACAGATCATGGGTGCAACGTTGAGTTAGGAGCTGTTGGCCGCCTAACTTGGGGGCAGGCATTTAGGCCAAGAAAACCTAGGGTGCGCCTGAATGTTAGACAGCTTCGTTCCACCTAAACATCATTCTAGAATAGGCACCTAACCTGTATAGAATTTTGCTTAGCGTTGCACCAGTTGGCGCTCACGTTTTAAGCAACATATACAGAATCGGGCCCTCAATGACTTTGCTCCTGTGATGGAAAACGAAAATGAACATTCCAAGAAATGCCGAGGGAAACGATACAATGCGAAAATTTTCTGACTGCCTATATGTAATATTTTCCAGGTTGGAGAGAGCCCCCTTCACATTGCGGTCCGACACTGCCACTTGCCTGTAGTAGAAGAGATACTCAGGTATCTGGTCAATGAGAAGAGTCGTCTGGAAGCTACTGCATGCGTCAACCAACAAAACAAGGTAAGTAGCTGATCATGAAAGAAGGACACTACACTTTGCATTCTGTGCTGAAATGCATGACAGCAAGACTTGAGTACATGTAGTCGACGACTTACGACCGCAATTGGTTTTGACTGCTGGGTCGTAAGTGGATCAGGACGTAAGTCGGCCTATGTTAAATTAAGGCAAGAATATTAGACTGGGTAATGATATTTTAATAATTTTAATCATCTTAAAGCAATCTGTTAACAACATTTTCTTTCTTTCTAAGTCAAACAACAATACAATTGTAGAAAAACAGACAATGATAAGAAATACAGTACAGTAAAGTACATTTAAGTCATGGCACCACTGGTGCTTGGCGGTGGATTGTTGATATCTTCTTCATCAGGCGAGGCTGCGGACCTGGTGATGGATGGAGTTGCTCTTTTCATAAACATAGTGAGCTTCGTCTGAATTGTTTGCTTTTTTTTCTCTTCATAAATTTCACAATAAGGATGAAATGTGTCATATGCCATCTGTTCAATCCTCGCAAATCGTTCAATGTTTGGGTCCATGTCTTCAAAATGGGCGAAGAGTTTATTCAGTAGAGATAAACCTTCTGCCAATCCCTTTGTGGTGAACATTTGTTGTTGCGCCTCATCCTCTTGGTCTTTCTCTAATTCTCTTATTTTTTCTTCCGCCACTCTCTTTCTTCTAATTCTATCAGCTCTTCATTCGTAAGTTCCCCTGATTCCCGGTCTAGCAACTCCTCAAGATCTTCCATTTCACATGCCAACGAAAGGTCTTTTGACAGTTTCACTATTTCTTCACGAATCTCATCAAGCTCTTGTTCACTGTTAAATCCAGTGAAGGTATTCACATAGCTCTTAACACACTTCTTCCACACATCATTCATACACTTTTCCGTCACTGAGTCCCAAGCTGTAGCAAGATTTTTTATACACTTAAGAATGTTATACCGTGTCAATAGTCACGTAATGATAGTTCAGGGTCGACATCTATAGCAGCTATGGCTTGGGCGAAAGTGGTGCTGAGATAGTTTGCCTTCAAAGTAGCAATCGCCCCTTGGTCCATCGGTTGAATAAGTGGTGTAGTGTTCGGGGGCAAAAATAACACTTTCACATTGGGATAGAGATCAGCTAAGTGACGTGGATGTCCAGACGCATTATCAAGCAACAGTAAAATTATGAAGGGGATTCCTTTCTCCAAACAGTACTCACGCACTTGAGGAATAAAACAATTACTGTACCAATCCTCAAACAAAGCCTGGTTCATCCAGGCATTACGGCTTGATCTATAATAAACTGGCAAAGTGTGCTTGTTCACATTCTTAAATTTTCAGAATGGTAAATTAATAAGGGCTTCAGCTTGAACCCCCTTGATATTCCCTCCAAGCAATAGAGTGAGTCTGGCATGCTTTTGGTTTCTTTGTGAGTGTAAGAGCGTCCTGGCATCCGGTTCCAATAACCCTGTTTCATCCACGTTAAGGGCTCCTTTTACAAAGTGAGATAGATGACAGGAGCCTATGGGAGACTTTTACAGGTTGTGAGACCTATTCCTACATTTTGCTGAAGTTGCTGAAGTCACGGGCTTGTGCAAACTGGTTTCAGTTCAGATGCTGAGATGCTAACGAGTTGCATGTGAGTGTGTGGATTTCTTGCTATGAAGTTTCTCAAAGGACACCAACCAGTGCTGGAAAGACAGTGAGCTATTTAACAGTGCTGAAAGAAAATGCCAGTCAGCAAGACACTCCATCATCCGGGAACTTAAGAACTGATAAAGTGATGCCAGGCTAATGCGCTCAGGCACTGATATTAATGTACCCGTGTGAAGAATAGAAACTTCAGGAAGAAGAAAGTTCTAGAAGCTATGCCTGTCCAGGGCCCCCCAGGGAAGAATGGAAGCGTGGACTAGGAGAGGGTTAGATAGGCAGTTGGTTTTATCCAATAGGACGATACATATTCCCAGCCAGGGGAAGGGTCTAATAGAAAGGTACTTTCTGTATAAAACCCCCATGCTGTGGTAGAGTTTCTTTAGAGAGACTGCGCCATACTTACAGAAAAAATGCTGGCACTGTTCGTATGAGGTTTTTTTCTCTCCGTTGTATATGTCCAAACTGATTTATTTCTGATTTGACAAATGCTGCTATAATACTAATTACTAGAATAAAAAGTTATTTGCTTTGGAATATACAATGTAATCTTGTGGGTTTTTATTTTTGGGTTTTTATTTTTTTCTCCTTCACGACGGATCCCCCCAGTGAGGAAAAGTAAGCAGCCTTTTACTTCAAAAGGCACGCTAGTGTTTTTAGTGCGTGCTTAGCGCACACTAAAATGCCACGCACGCTAGCCGCTACCGCCTCCTCTTGAGCAGGCGGTAGTTTTTCAGGAAGCGCGTGCTAATCCAGTGCGTGCGCTAAAAAAGCTAGCGCACCTTTGTAAAAGGAGCCCTAAAAATTTGCTCTGCCAGGTAACCCTCCACCTTGATTTATGTCTTCTAAACTATCAACAACCCTTTTAGCTCCTTCCTCATCCGCACTCGCTGCTTCTCCAGTCACCCAAACATTGTGCAACTGGAATCTATTTTTAAACCTCTTAAACCAACCAGTACTTGCCACAAATTCTTGACTGTAGTCTTACCAGCGCGTTCCTCTAAAGTCCCAAACAGACTTCTAGCCTTCGACTGTACTGTAAAGAAGCTTAAGGGCGTAGGCTTTTGAATCTGATCTTCCATCCAAATGTTTAACAATTTCTCCATTTCATGGATGGGCCCCAATACTTTGCTTCGTAATCACTGTTGACCGCAAAGGTGCAGAACCTTTCGCAGCTTCACGAATTCTATTTTTGGCCTTTATAACAGTCGACACAGTAGAGTGTGATAACTTTATATCATTCACTTTCTTTCCTCCTTCATACTGTTTTATCATCATCATTTTGGTGTCCTTTCTTTCCTTTTTGGAAGGCTGAGGAGTGGACAGAGACAATTTCCTCCTCGTTCTCATTTTTATTGCATGAAATCGCCAAAACAACACGGCAGAAGCTCACATGGAGCAACACCCCTGCGTATGTTAACACACTGCGTAGCGAGACTTCGGAGAGCGAAAGTCGCATTGTAAGATCAAACAGTCGTAACTTGGATAGGTCGTAAGTTATGTATATATGTACCAATGATGGAGATATACATTCCCTTATCATTTCCAAATTAGATTATTGCAATGCTTTGTTCATGGGCATATCCCAAAAAGAAATTAGACGCCTTCAAATCATACAGAACGCTTCCATAAAAAATAATTTATAAAGCTAAGAAATTCGACCACGTCACTCCTTTACTTAAAGAGTCCCACTGGCTTCCCGTGGTACATCGTATTCAATATAAAATTTGTTTGCTTACGTTCAAATCAATAATGTCCCAAACCCCAGCTTTTATTTTTAGAGTCCTAATTCCCTATACAACTTCAAGAACTCTTAGATCTCAGGACCAACATCTATTGGCTATTCCATCATTGAAAGTTATAAACACTAGACGGCTTACTATATTTTCAGTGACCGCACCACAATCCTGGAATAATCTTCCTATTTATATTAGAGAAGAAAAGAACTTAGTTAATTTTAAGACTAAGCTTAAAAGTTTCTTATTCAATGATGCTTTTAATTAATACTCAATGATGTTTTTAATTAATATACAACTTTATAATCTTTCTTATCTTTTACATTTTTATTTATGTTTTTATTCCCTCCCTATTGTTGTAATCCTGAAATATAAAATTTGATACATAATGTAACCCTTTAAATATCGTTTCCCTAATGTTTCATGATTGTAAGTTTTTGTAATTATGTAATTTTATTTGTCTATGTAATAACTACCCCAAGTTTTTATTTATTCATTATTGATTGTATATCGCCTAGAATGTAGAATAGGCGATTAATCAAATTGCATAATAAACTTGATAAACTTGATAAACTTGATATGCTTGCATATGTATGTATGAAGTAGGGAATTACAGGCCGATAAGTCTGACTTCTGTGGTAAGCAAATTAATGGAAACACTTTTAAAACAGAGAATGGTCAAGTTTCTGGAATCCTGTGGATTACGGACCGGAGACAACATGGATTCACTAGAGGTAGGTCTTGGTAGACAAATCTGATCAATTTCTTTGACTGGTTGAACAGAGAATTAGATAGAGGATGTGCGCTAGATGTGGTGTATTTAGATTTTAGCAAAACTTTTGGCAGTGTTCCACACAGACGTCTAATAAATAAACTGAGTGCCCTTGGGTTGAGACCCAAAAATGGACTGGGTCAGAAACTGGTTGAGTGGAAGGCGACAGAGGGTAGTGATCAATGGAGATCGCTCTGAGGAAAGGGATGTCACCAGTGGTGTGTCTCAAGGTCCTGTTCTTGGACCTGTTCTTTTTAACATATTTATAAACGATATTGCTGAAGGGTTGTCGGGCAAGATTTGCCTCTTTGCGGATGATGCCAAAATCTGCTATAGAGTAGACACGCCAGAAGGTGTGAATAACATCAAGAAAGATCTGGAGAAGCTTGAAGAATGGTCTGAAATTTGGCACCTAAAATTTAACGCTAAGAAATGCAAGGTCGTGCATTTGGGCTGCAAAAACCCGAGGGACGGTACAGCTTAGGGAGTGAAGAACTTATGGGCACGACAGAAGAGCGGGACTTGGGTGTGATTGTATGTGATGATGTTAAGGTGGCCAAGCAGGTTGAAAAGGTAGAAGGATGCTAGGGTACATAGGGAGAGGTATGGCCAGTCAGAAAAAGGAGGTATTGATGCCCTGTATAAGACTCTGGTGAGACCTCTTTTAGAACATTGTGTACAATTTTGGAGAACTCTCTATTATACATTTATACATCTATATTTAAGGGATAAGAACATAAGAATTACCGCTGCCAACTTTGTCTTGAACCCCTAGAGGGTGTTTTCCCCTATAACAGAGCATTCCAGTTTTCTACCACTCTCTGGGTGAAGAAGGATCAGTCTGAATGATCTAAAGGTGGCCAAACAGGTTGAAAAGATGACGGCGAAAGCTAGAAGGATGCTCTTTTCTAGTTTTAATTCCTTCGGTAGGGCATTCCTGATTGCAAATGATCTGCTTCTGAGTCTCATCAGAATTGTGACTATTGAAAGGAACAGTATTGATCTCCTGTTACCCTTAGTGAAAGGCTTCAAGGAAGGAGAGTTTGCACTTTGCACTTTGGAGTTAAGTGTATCATGCGTCAGAGATATTCAGCGCTATTTAACGGAGCAGAAATGGCACTAACTAGTTTTACAGTGCGCCACCAGCTAAACGTGAATATTCAACTCAAGATAACCAATTATCTTTGCTGAATATTTGTGGTTAGCGGTTAAAAGCAATAACCATTAGCTTTCTGCACTGACCGGCCAAATCAGGCGGTGTAAATAGAAGTCCTATCTTTGACCAGTATAAATGATTTTTTTTTTAAATTTATATTTTATTGCAATTTTAACATCCTATATAATAAAAAGCTAGCCGCGCATGCGCACTCAGACCTGCGTGATCTGTCTTCCCTGATCCGTAGGTCCGTGGCCAGAGTGCGTATGCGGCGGCTACACAAAGCGGGAGAAACAGACTCAGGATGGGAGGATGCGCCGCAGCAAAGTGCTGCAAAGGTACTGCAGGGGAAGAGACACATAGAAGACACATATCGCTTCTACACAAACCTCCCTCCAGCGTTGGCAGCCGCAGCACGTTAAACAGGCTGGTTCGCGACTTTCTCCTGCAGTTGAGTCCCTCTGCCGCGTCACTAATGATGTCATCAATGACGCGACAGATAGACTCAACGGCAGAAGAAAGCCGCGACCCAGCCTGTTTAGCGTGCTGCGGCTGCCAACGCTGGAGGGAAATTTGCTATTAAAGTCATCTCGCCGGAAGGGTCGCAAAGTCAGCGGGGGTTGGGCTGGGAGGGGAGAGAACCGTCTGCCTCGGGTGCTTCAGGCAGCAGCAGCGTTTACAATTCGCTGCTGTTGCGGCTTCAGGCCTTCCTCTCTGGCCGGTCCTGCCTACTTCATGAACACAGGACCCGCCAGAGAGGAATACCTGAAGCCAGCAACAACAATGAATTGTGAATGCTGCTGTTGCCCGATGAAGTAGTTGAAGGAGGAAAGTGAGCACAGGGGAGAGTGGCTTGGAGGGAAGAACAGATGGCAGGGCATGGAGGGAAGGAGGAAGGTATGCCAGACCAAGGGAAAAGGAAAGAGGAGATGGAGAGAGGCCATATGGGACAGAGAGAGAGAGGGGGCGCACACTGGATGGAAAGAGAAGAGAGGGCAGTGAATGGAAGGGGCAACATAGAGGGTGAACAGTATTCTAGCACCCGTTAATGTAACGGGCTTAATGACTAGTAATATACAAGAAAACTCTTAAGAAAAAACGAAATGAAATCTCATAAAAAGAAATTTGCAAAATTAAGGCATTCAACATATTTTTTCCGTAGACCACAACAATTGGGGGGTGGGGAGGTCATAATAGAGTAAAGAGAAACTCAGATCTCGATTTTAAACTATCAGGAATAGGCTTAACAGCTGGGTCCCCTTTACCGAATTGCTATTCTATAATTGCTAAACTTTCCTGGTTACCAACTTCTTCAAATCCAGAACTGTTCGGGTGAATTTAAAACATATTTCACTCCCAGATATTTTGCCATCCATTTACATGGATAAGCCAAAAGGAACGTTGCTCCCAAAGTTACTGTTTCAGGTCTCATAGCCAGGAACAATTTCCTCCGCTCCTGTGTTTGTCTAGTGGCGTCAGGGAAAATCCAAACTTTTTCCCCATGAAACAGAGTTTGAGAGCCAGGGAAATATAATCTTAATATTGCATTGACATCTTGTTCAGAAACAATAGAAACTAATAAAGTGGCTCTCTGAGAAATATCGGATCGAGAAAAATCAAGTCGGTGATATTTAAACGTTCTCTTGAACTCAATTCATCTACCTCTCGGGCAACTGGGACAACCATTTTGTTCTTCAAAGGTAAATAATATATTCGATTCACAGGTGGACTATTTTCAGGGGAAAACCTTAAGACCTCAACCAGATATCTTTTCAACATTTCTTTAAGTGTTACTCCCAGAGATTTTGGGAAATTCAGAGTGGATATTCAGTCTGTGGTTATAATTTTCTAATGGTTCAACTTTCCTTTATGCAAATTTTTATCTTTAACCAATTCAGCCGTTAAAGCTTGAAAACCCTCCACCTTTTCTTTGACCTTTTTCAATTCTGAGGTAAACTCTTCTTTTGTGTCATTTAAAGATTTCCCTAATCCATTCACAGTCCTCATAAGAGCTTCGACCTCCTGGAAAACTTGGTAACAGACATGTTCAGCTTCACGAAAGCCTCCCAAATGCTTTCGAGTGTTACCACCGCTGGTCTCATCGGCTGAGCTCCCAGATCTCCCCACTCCTGAAGATTTCTCGCGGTATCCGCCCCTTGAATTGGGGTTCCCTCGGCGAGAGTAACTGCACGGGGATCCCCGAACTGATCCGTGAATGGAGCAGGACGCGGTGGGGGAACAGCCTTAGGAGGGGAGAGCGAAACCTCTCAGTCTAAATCTATGGCCGCTCTTCCTGCCAAAGACAAAGTAGACTGCTCTCCAGTTTCAACAAGGGGACTCCTGGTGGCGGTGGCGAACTCCAGTATTGATTGCTGTGCTGGGGAAGATGTCCTCGCTGCAGAAGGGTCGAGCTGGATGGCCCCCTTGCATTTTGAATGTGGCATCCTGGCTCAAAAGATAACGTTTTCAGGATCTCTGGAGATCGGGTTGGAAACTATGCTGCCGCCATCTTAGACTGCTCCCCCCCCCCCCCCCGACCACTATAAATTTAACCAGCCAGCGCCAAATATTGATTTAGCCTGTTAAGTTTATGCCAGCCAAAAATAAACCAGCTATTCAATGCTGATCACCAGAAATGGCCCAGCATTGTATATCCACAGTCAGGACTGACCGCAGGAGCTAGCCGGCCTGCCTTCTGCGGTCTGAATACACTGGACAACACAGTTTTTGCTTCTTCAACACTTTTGGGTGTATCTTACAGATTTTTGGCTGCTGATCACGAAAATCACATTTAAAATTACGTATCGTGTATCGTTTTAACCAAAAAGTACATTTTTACAATTTTATGTTATACTTTCAGGCTAAATCAATTAATAATAACTGACCCAAGATCAAGGAAGGCATTTTTGTCAACCCACAGGTCAGACACGTCATCAGTGATGAGAGATTTGAAGATCTGTTAGTCGGGCCAGAGAAAATCGCCTGGAAAGCATTCAAGGATGTTGAGAAATTTCTTAGCCGTTACGGAGCTCCAAACTATATTCAACTGGTCGATAAACTTCTTAGAGCATACAAAACCATGAAGTGCAATGGTTCATAGACAAAAGCACGCGCTGACAAAGGCGCGCCGAGACAACTGAGCGCAAGATGGAAGCCCGCGCCAAAGAAAAACAGTGTTTTAAGGGGCCCCGACAGATTGTGCCGGCGTTGTGGGGGGGTTGGGAGGTTGTAAACCCCCTCATTATACGGGAAACTTCATTTTTTCCCTGTTTTTTAGGGAAGTGAAGTTTTCAGTATAATGTGAGGGTTTACAATCCCCCAAACCCCCCACAATGCCGGCGCAATCTGTATTCAGTAAAGTGGAGGGGTTCCCCCCCCACACCCCCCATTGGAGCCCCTTAAAACACTGTTTTTCTTCGGCGCGGGCTTCCGCCTTGCGCTCAGTTGTCTCGGCGCGCCTTTGTCGGCGTGCACTTTTGACCTGTCACCAAGTGCAACACATCACTAAAGATGCACTTTCTACATTCATACTTGGACTTCTCCCCCCAAAAATCTCGGTGCAGTCAGCGATGAACATGGCGATAGGTTTCACCAGGGCATTGCCACTATGGAAAAAAAATGATATCAGGGCAACTGGAATCCTTCAATGTTGGTTGACTATTATTGGACACTGCAACGAGATGCCCCGTACACTGAGTATAGGATGATTACCAGACGTCCGGATTTCTGCGGACATGTCCTCCTTTTCGAGGACATGTCTGGGTGGCTTTTCAAAACCCGGCACTTTGGTCTGGATTTTGAAAAGCTTCTAGCAATTAGCGCCGGTCGCCTGCATGGATGCACTGCCTGGAGCGCCTGCGTGGAGCGCCTGCATGGATGCAATGCGGTGATGTCGTCACACTGGCGCACGAGTAGATGGCGTCCCGATGAGCAAACAGGTCAAGGGGGCGGGGCTGGGGTAGAACAGGGCGTGGTTGGGCGGGGCCATGGGCCTTGATTTTTGTTCCCGAAAATCTGGTAACCCTGAGTACAAACGGAAATCGGCAGGAAAACACTTTTAGCCACAGTGTATCAGAAACTTTGTGCATTAATGCATGTTGTAGTCAATTAAAGATATCATCGTGTTTCTCAAAATTCCTACGTGATCCAGTCAGTGGGAAATTATATGAAGGGGGTCTATGATAATCGCCAGTTGTTGTCCAGTGATATCGGCCACTTATCGCCTTTTGCTTGGGGTCTGCTTTAGCCACATCGTATTTGTTTTCCTGAAGAAATGTGATTTAAGTAAAGTTTCAAGTTTTTATTTATATTCGATGAATCGCTTATATTACTAAGCGATTCACAACTTCATAAAACAGGTTTCAATAAGTAAACAAAAGAAGAAAAAAAACTTACAACTAACAATTTTAAGACATGCACTAAACGTGAAGGATAAAGGGGTAAAGGTACATCTTCATATCTTTAAGAAAAGAGACAAAACAAGGGATGAAACAGTGGGGTTGGGTAATAAAACTGAGCCCTAATATTTGCAACTAAAGAGGAAGGTTAGAGATTGAATGCGTCTTTAAAAAAGATAACTTTTTAGAAGTTTTTTAAACTGACTAAGGTCTTTTTCTTCTCTGATATATTGAGGGAGAGCGTTCCACAGTTGGGGGGGGGGGGGGGGGGGCCATTACTGAGAACATATCGTGTCTTCTAGTGCCAATGATTTTTAATGAAGGGACTGTTAGGAGTTTTTGAGCCGTCGATCGAAGAGACTGAGAAGTGTTATGAGGTATGAGCAATCGGTTGATAAATTGTGGTTCTTTAAAAATTAAGGTTTTGTAAGCTAAAAGTAATACAGTAGTACCTTGGATTACGAGTATAATCCGTTCCAGGAGCATGCTCGTAATCCAAAATGCTCGTTTATCAAAGCGAGTTTCCCCATAGGAAATAATGGAAACTCGCTTTGATGCGTTCCCCCCCCCCCAAGAACCGGCATTACTCCCCTCGAAGGCCCCCCCCCTGCGATCCGGCACCCCCCCCTGTGATCCAGCACCCCCCCTGCCTCGAACTGGCACCCCCTGCCACGATTGGGCACCCCCCGCCACGATCCGACCCCCCCCAACATGATTGGGCACCCCCTCGCCACGATCCCCCTCGACACAATTGGGCACCCCCCCTCGCCGCTTCTTACCCTCATCTGGGCACTCTTGAAGATCGGCCTCCTCGTCTGTTGGGCCTTGAGCATCTGAGCATGCTCGTGAACTCGCAGGCCTTGAGCATGCTCAGATGCTCAAGGCCCAGCAGACGAGGAGGCCGATCTTCAAGAGTGCCTAGATGAGGGTAAGAAGCGGCGGGGGGGTCGGATCGTGGCGGGGGGTGCCCAATCGTGTCGGGGGGTCAGATCGTGGTGGGGGAGGGGGGGTTCCGTTTCGAGGCAGGGGGGGTGCCGGATCGCAGGTGGGGGGTGCTCGTAAATCGAGCCATGCTCGGTTTCCGAGGCACCGATTTTGCAAATGTTTTGCTCGTCTTGCAAAACACTCACAAACCGGTGCACTCGTAAACCGAGGTACCACTGTATTTTGAAAGTAATACGGCGGCTAATTGGGAGCCAGTTGGTTCAGTGCAACAGCCATGGGGGGTGGGGGGGGGGAAATCTGGCTTACTGACAGAGTTGAGAGTGGAGAGTCCAGTCCCAGCCTGGTCCCAACCAAATAAATACTGTTTATGTGTGGATTTATCCACATTCCAGGTACAATATCGACAACTGACCACCAAATACAACACCTTATTACATAACTCTCAGAAATATTAAGCGGTATATCAGTTCAATAAATCCAGTCCAATCCATCAGAAATATGGTACCAGGTAATTCAACTCTATGGTGTCTGAATGCATAACTCTGAAATATTGACGTTTAAGGCATGTTGGGGTTTACGAGATCAAAGGTACTCTGTCAGTGACGTGCTTACACCTGTATTTTGTTTTTTCTTTGCTTCCTGGTAGGAAGGGGAGACTCCTTTGCACCTAGCAGCCGCTATCACAAAAACGATGACCCACTTGGAAGAGGAAGACTCCCAAATCATCAGGATCCTCATGGAGTACGACGCCAACATCTCGATTGCAACTAAACAGGTACCCCGACACTTTAAGCATCAGTTTGCGGTCCTATCAGAACTATTTGCATATAATCATGACATTCAGCGTTGGATTTTAAAGACCGAACAAGAAAGCAAAAAAAAAAAACAAAAACAAAACAAATTCTGCCATACTGTACACAACTTCTTTGATCTGTAATGTAATGTAATTTATTTCTTATATACCGCTACATCCGTTAGGTTCTAAGCGGTTTACAGAAAATATACATTAAGATTAGAAATAAGAAAGGTACTTGAAAAATTCCCTTACTGTCCCGAAGGCTCACAATCTAACTAAAGTACCTGGAGGGTAATAGAGAAGTGAAAAGTAGAGTTAGAGGAAAATTAAATAAAAATAAAATAAACATTTTAACAAGACAGCATTGATCTAAATACTTTGGAAGGTAGAAGAGAGGAGAGAAAGGAATAGAAGCAGAAGGGGGAGCCGTTGAACAGTAGAATTCTGCAGCATCCACTATCTCCTCCTCTCCCTATTGGCTAAGGCTCTTAACATTTGCATATCTTCTTCCCATTGGCTAAGGCTCTTTGCCTGCATTGTGATGTCATAGAGCTTTATGGTTATAGAAACCTAGAAACATGATGGCAGATGAAGGCCAAATGGTCCATGTAATGTAATGTAATGTAATGTAATTTATTTCTTATATACCGCTACATCCGTTAGGTTCTAAGCGGTTTACAGAAAATATACATTAAGATTAGAAATAAGAAAGGTACTTGGAAAATTCCCTTACTGTCCCGAAGGCTCACAATCTAACTAAAGTACCTGGAGGGTAATAGAGAAGTGAAAAGTAGAGTTAGAGGAAAAATAAAAATAAAATAAACATTTTAACAAGACAGCATTGATCTAAATACTTTGGAAGGTAGAAGAGAGGAGAGAAAGGAATAGAAGCAGAAGGGGGAGCCGTTGAACAGTAGAATTCTGCAGCATCCACTATCTCCTCCTCTCCCTATTGGCTAAGGCTCTTAACATTTGCATATCTTCTTCCCATTGGCTAAGGCTCTTTGCCTGCATTGTGATGTCATAGAGCTTTATGGTTATAGAAACCTAGAAACATGATGGCAGATGAAGGCCAAATGGTCCATGTAATGTAATGTAATGTAATGTAATTTATTTCTTATATACCGCTACATCCGTTAGGTTCTAAGCGGTTTACAGAAAATATACATTAAGATTAGAAATAAGAAAGGTACTTGAAAAATTCCCTTACTGTCCCGAAGGCTCACAATCTAACTAAAGTACCTGGAGGGTAATAGAGAAGTGAAAAGTAGAGTTAGAGGAAAATTAAATAAAAATAAAATAAACATTTTAACAAGACAGCATTGATCTAAATACTTTGGAAGGTAGAAGAGAGGAGAGAAAGGAATAGAAGCAGAAGGGGGAGCCGTTGAACAGTAGAATTCTGCAGCATCCACTATCTCCTCCTCTCCCTATTGGCTAAGGCTCTTAACATTTGCATATCTTCTTCCCATTGGCTAAGGCTCTTTGCCTGCATTGTGATGTCATAGAGCTTTATGGTTATAGAAACCTAGAAACATGATGGCAGATGAAGGCCAAATGGTCCATGTAATGTAATGTAATGTAATGTAATTTATTTCTTATATACCGCTACATCCGTTAGGTTCTAAGCGGTTTACAGAAAATATACATTAAGATTAGAAATAAGAAAGGTACTTGGAAATTCCCTTACTGTCCCGAAGGCTCACAATCTAACTAAAGTACCTGGAGGGTAATAGAGAAGTGAAAAGTAGAGTTAGAGGAAAAATAAAAATAAAATAAACATTTTAACAAGACAGCATTGATCTAAATACTTTGGAAGGTAGAAGAGAGGAGAGAAAGGAATAGAAGCAGAAGGGGGAGCCGTTGAACAGTAGAATTCTGCAGCATCCACTATCTCCTCCTCTCCCTATTGGCTAAGGCTCTTAACATTTGCATATCTTCTTCCCATTGGCTAAGGCTCTTTGCCTGCATTGTGATGTCATAGAGCTTTATGGTTATAGAAACCTAGAAACATGATGGCAGATGAAGGCCAAATGGTCCATGTAATGTAATGTAATGTAATGTAATTTATTTCTTATATACCGCTACATCCGTTAGGTTCTAAGCGGTTTACAGAAAATATACATTAAGATTAGAAATAAGAAAGGTACTTGAAAAATTCCCTTACTGTCCCGAAGGCTCACAATCTAACTAAAGTACCTGGAGGGTAATAGAGAAGTGAAAAGTAGAGTTAGAGGAAAATTAAATAAAAATAAAATAAACATTTTAACAAGACAGCATTGATCTAAATACTTTGGAAGGTAGAAGAGAGGAGAGAAAGGAATAGAAGCAGAAGGGGGAGCCGTTGAACAGTAGAATTCTGCAGCATCCACTATCTCCTCCTCTCCCTATTGGCTAAGGCTCTTAACATTTGCATATCTTCTTCCCATTGGCTAAGGCTCTTTGCCTGCATTGTGATGTCATAGAGCTTTATGGTTATAGAAACCTAGAAACATGATGGCAGATGAAGGCCAAATGGTCCATGTAATGTAATGTAATGTAATGTAATTTATTTCTTATATACCGCTCCATCCGTTAGGTTCTAAGCGGTTTACAGAAAATATACATTAAGATTAGAAACAAGAAAGGTACTTGAAAAATTCCCTTACTGTCCCGAAGGCTCACAATCTAACTAAAGTACCTGGAGGGTAATAGAGAAGTGAAAAGTAGAGTTAGAGGAAAAATAAAAATAAAATAAACATTTTAACAAGACAGCATTGATCTAAATACTTTGGAAGGTAGAAGAGAGGAGAGAAAGGAATAGAAGCAGAAGGGGGAGCCGTTGAACAGTAGAATTCTGCAGCATCCACTATCTCCTCCTCTCCCTATTGGCTAAGGCTCTTAACATTTGCATATCTTCTTCCCATTGGCTAAGGCTCTTTGCCTGCATTGTGATGTCATAGAGCTTTATGGTTATAGAAACCTAGAAACATGATGGCAGATGAAGGCCAAATGGTCCATGTAATGTAATGTCATGTAATTTATTTCTTATATACCGCTCCATCCGTTAGGTTCTAAGCGGTTTACAGAAAATATACATTAAGATTAGAAATAAGAAAGGTACTTGAAAAATTCCCTTACTGTCCCGAAGGCTCACAATCTAACTAAAGTACCTGGAGGGTAATAGAGAAGTGAAAAGTAGAGTTAGAGGAAAAATAAAATTAAAATAAACATTTTAACAAGACAGCATTGATCTAAATACTTTGGAAGGTAGAAGAGAGGAGAGAAAGGAATAGAAGCAGAAGGGGGAGCCGTTGAACAGTAGAATTCTGGAGAAATTTAAATGATAGAAATAGAACAAAACAAAGACAAAAGGCAAAACAATAGATAAGATTAAAGATAAATCATAAGCTGGAAAGAAAAATAAAATAAAATAAAACTTTGTCTTCAATCCATGGTTTCAGCGTCAGTGATGAAGTGGAGCAAGTAAGTTTAGGAGGAGCGATTGACGTTTCCAGAAATCTGTGGTTTCCATACTTTATTTTAGCCCGAAAAGAATTCATGCAGCTTGAGTTCCCCTTCTTTCGTTGCATAAGAGACAAATCCTATTCAATAATATATCATCACAGATCCAGTTGTAAGACCCTGTATAGGGGTCCGGACGGCTTTTTAAAACCCGGCACTTGTAAAGTTCCTTAGCTTTAATAATTTGTATTTCAAAATTGTGAAAAAATTTTTTCAATTAACCCCCCCCCCAAAAAAAAAAAAACCCACAACACTTTGTCTGGGTTTTGAAAAGCTTCCATCATCGCGTTGCATCCACGCATGTGCGGATGCCGTCCCCACGCACGAACAAATTAAGGGGGGGAGAGCTGGGGGTGGGATGGGACACAGGTGGAACTGGGCGGGTCTGGGGACATGGTGTGCCACAGGGATCTGTACTGGGACCAGTGCTATTTAACTTATTTATAAATGATCTGGAAATTGGAACGACAAGTGAGGTGATTAAATTTGCAGGGTCCACTGTCCAAAGTTGTTAAAACACATGCGTACTGTGATAAACTGCAGGAAGACCTTAGGAAGTTGGAAGACTGGGCGTCCAAATGGCAGATGAAATTTAATGAGGACAAAAGCAAAGTGATGCACATTAGACAGAATAATCCAAATCATAGTTACCAGATGTGAAAATGGTGAAGTTTCTGGAATCCGGTGGATTACAGAACCAGAGACAACATGGATTCACTAGAGGTAGGTCTTGTCAGACAAATCTGATCAATTTCTTTGACAGGGTGACCAGAGAATTGGATAGAGGATGTACGCTAGATGTGGTGTATTTGGATTTTAGCAAAGCCTTTGACAGTGTTCCACACAGACGTCTAATAAATAAACTGAGTGCCCTTGGGATGAGACCCAAAGTGACGGGCTGGGTCAAGAACTGGTTAGATGACAGAGGGTAGTGGTCTGAGGAAAGGGATGTTACCAGTGGTGTGCCTCAAGGTTTTGTTTTCGGACCTGTTCTTTGTAATATTTTTATATGCAATATTGCTGAAGGACTGTCAGATAAGATTTGCCTCTTTACAGATGATACCAAAATCTGCAATAGAATAGAAACCCAGGATGGTGTGAATAACATGAAGAAAGACCTGGCGAAGCTTGAAGAATGGTCTGAAATTTGGCAGCTAAAATTTAATGCTAAGAAATGCAAGGTCATACATTTGGGCTGCAAAGGAACGGTACAGATTAGGGAGTGAAGAGCTTATGTGCACGACAGAAGAGCGGGACTTGGGTGTGATTGTATGTGATGATCTTAAGGTTGCCAAACAGGTTGAAAAGATGATGGCGAAAGCTAAAAGGATGCTAGGTTGCATAGGGAGAGGTATGACCAATAGGAAAAAGGAGGTATTGATGTCCTGTGACTCTGGTGAGACCTCATTTAGAATATTGTTTATAATTCTGGAGACCGCACCTTCAAAAAGATATAAAAAGGATGGAGTCAGTCCAGAGGAAGGCTGCTAAAATGTGTATGGTCTTCATCATAAGGCATATAGGTACAGAATTAAAGATCTCAATATGTATACTTTGGAGGATAGGTAGAATAGGGTAAATATGATAGAGACATTTAGATACCTACATGGTGTAAATGCATGAATCAAGTCTCTTTCATTTGAAAGGAAGCTCTGGAATGAGTGGGCATAGGATGAAGTTAAGAGATGAAAGGCTCCGGAGTAATCTAAGGAAATACTTTTTTACAGAAAAGGTGGTAGATGTGTGGAACAATCTCCCGGAAGAGGTGGTAGAGACAGAGACTGTGTCTGAATTTCAAAATGGCCTGGGATAGGCATGTGGGATCTCTTAGAGTGAGGAAGAAATAATGGTTACTGCGGATGGGCAGGCTGGATGGGCCATTTAGCCTTTATCTGCCATCATGTTTCTATGTTTCTTGGTCTACGTCAATCAGAAAATTGAATTTGCTTCAACTGTTCCTCCTGTCTCTGAAAGGGGTTAAATACAAAGCACATATTTGACTCGCTCTTCACATATCTTGGCACCAAGACCTGGAACAACCTCCCGATTGACATCAGGATGGATACATTCTACAACGGATTCCGCAAAAAATTAAAAACTTTCTTCTTTGAATGTATACAACTAACTCAAAATATCTAATGTCTCTAAATCCCACACTGTTCTCAAGTGCTTCACCAGTACAGTCATAGAACCTCCATTCTGTCTCTAGTCATAATTCTGCCTTCCTCAAACTGCTATAATGTAGCTATACACTTCCCCCTCCGTATTTGCGAATTCTGTATCTACGGATTTGCTTATTTGCGGTTTTAAACCAAAACATACATTTTCATTTTTCAGGCTATTTTAAGCCCTGTAAGCCCCCCCCCCTTTAAGCCTAACCTGGTGGTCTAGCGATCATCCCACGCTCCTGCCCCGTACAGATCGCTCACAGGAAATGGCTCAAGAGACTACGGGAGCTCAAGGCAGCCATTTCCTGTGAGCGATCTGCCCGGGGCAGGAGCGTGGGAAGACTGCTCCTGCCTGAAAACCCGCTAGACCACCAGGTAAGGCTTAAGGGAGGGCTTTTAGGGCTTAAAATAGCCGGGGGAAGCGGGGTTTAGGGGTAGAACCGGCCGCAATATTATTTGCGTTTTTTAAAATATTTGCGGGCCCCTAACCACCGCGTATACAGAGGGGGAAATATACATTCTATAATTCCTTATATTGCAAGTCGCCTTGAACCTGTCTAGGCATAGTGTGACTCAGAAATATTAGATTAGATCACTAACATGTCCAAACACAGTACACTTCTCCCTCCGGATTCGCGGGAGATTGGGGCAGAGCTGGACCGCGAATGGTGAAATGCCGCAAATATCTTCTGGTCCGGCTCTGACCCACCCCCACCTCCCTCCTGCCTTCCCCCCGGCATCCCGGCCTTACCTGGTGGTCTAGCGGGCTTTCGGGGCAGGAGCGATCTTCCTATGCTCCTGCCCCGTGCAGATCGCCAATAGGAAATATCTGCCGTGAGTTCCCGTAGTCTCTCGAGACTACGACAGGAACTTCCCACAGCCATTTCCTATTGGCGATCTACATGGAGCAGGAGCGTAGGAAGATCGCTCCTGCCCTGAAAGCCCATTAGACCACCAGGTAAGGACGCGACGCTGGGGGGAAGGCTAAACTGTGGGGGGTTTTCTTTTTTTACCCCTCCCCAAAAAATCACAAATATGTGAAATCGCGATTGCCATAACCGCGAATGGGGAGGGGGAAGTGTATTATGTTTGTTGGCAATGTAACATCAAAGAAATGTTCTGTTTGGCCACACTTTATAGAATCGCACTTAATGCCACCTAAGCGTGCTTAAGCTTTGCTAAGCAACCTAACTTTAGGCGTACCTATTTAAGCCATGGTTTTAAGAACATAAGAACATAAGAAACTGCCTCCGCTGAGTCAGACCAGAGGTCCATCGCGCCCAGCGGCCCGCTCCCGCAGCGGCCCATCAGGCCCATTGCCTGAGCAGTGGTCCTTGACTATTTTTATAACCTATCTCTACTCCTATCCCTATCCTTAATCCTTATCTGTACCCCTCAATTCCCTTGTTCTCTAGGAACCTATCCAAACCTTCTTTGAAGCCATGTAACTAGTTCTGGCCTATCACAGCTTCTGGAAGTGCGTTCCACATATCCACCACCCTCTGGGTGAAAAAGTACTTCCTAGCGTTTGTTCTAAACCTGTCCCCTTTCAATTTCTCCGAGTGCCCCCTTGTACTTGTGCTTCCCCATAATCTGAAAAATCTGTCCCTGTCCACTTTTTCTATGCCCTTCAGGATCTTGAAGGTTTCTATCATGTCTCCTCTAAGTCTCCGCTTCTCAAGGGAGAATAGCCCCAGCTTTTTTAGCCTGTCAGTATATGAGAGGTTTTCCATACCCTTTATCAGTTTAGTTGCTCTTCTCTGGACTCCCTCAAGTACTGCCATGTCTTTCTTGAGGTGCGGTGACCAATACTGGACACAGTACTCCAGATGTGGGCGCACCATTGCGCGATAAAGTGGCAGGATGACTTCCTTCGTCCTGGCCGTGATGCCCTTCTTAATGATTCCAAGCATTTTGTTTGCTTTCCTTGAGGCTGTGGCGCATTGTGCCGATGCCTTCAGTGTTGTGTCCACTATTACTCCCAGGTCTCTTTCAAGGTTACTTACCCCTAGCAGTGATCCCCCCATTTTGTAGCTAAACATCGGGTTCTTTTTTCCTACATGCATGACCTTACACTTCCCTATGTTAAAGCTAATTTGCCACTTTTTGGCCCACTCTTCCAGTGTCGTCAGATCCTTTTGGAGATTTTCGCAGTCTTCCGTTGTTTCAACCCTGCTGTATAGTTTGGTGTCGTCTGCAAATTTAATGACCTCGCATTTTGTTCCCGCCTCCAGGACATTTATAAATATATTGAAAAGGAGCGGTCCCAACACCGACCCCTGCGGCACCCCGCTCGTGACCCATTTCCAATCTGAATAGTGACCCTTCACTCCAACCCTCTGTTTTCTGCCTGCCAGCCAGTTTTTGATCCATCGGTGTACCTCCCCTTGTACCCCGTGGTTCCATAGTTTCTTAAGCAGTCTTTCGTGTAGTACCTTGTCGAAGGCCTTTTGGAAGTCAAGGTAAATGATGTCTATGGGTTCCCCTTTATCCACCTGTCTGTTCACCCCTTCAAAGAAGTGTAATAAGTTAGTGAGGCATGACCTACCCTTGCAGAAGCCATGCTGACTTGATTTAAGCTGTCCATTGGTTTCAATGTGTTCACAGATGCTGTCCTTGATCAGCGCTTCCATCATCTTTCCTGGGACCGAGGTCAAGCTCACCGGCCTGTAGTTTCCCGGGTCGCCCCTCGAACCCTTCTTAAAGATTGGTGTGACATTTGCTATTTTCCAGTCCTCTGGGATCTCTCCAGTTTTTAAGGATAGGTTGCATATTTGTCGAAGTGGCTCTGCTATTTCGTTCCTCAGTTCCTTGAGTACTCTTGGTTGAAAGCCATCTGGACCTGGTGATTTGTCGCTCTTTAGCCTGTCTATCTGCCTGAGGACATCCTCTTGGCTTACCTCTAGTTGGGCCATCTTATCTTCCTGATCTCCATTTACGATCTCTTCTGGCTCCGGAATGTTGGTTGTGTCCTCCCTCGTGAAGACTGACGTGAAGAACTCATTTAACTTGTCAGCCATCTCTTTTTCCTCTTTTACCACCCCCTTTCTGTCACCATCGTCCAAGGGTCCCACTTCCTCCCTTGCTGGTTGCTTCCCCTTAACGTATCTGAAGAACGATTTGAAGTTTGTTGCTTCCCCCGCTAATTTCTCTTCATATTCTCTTTTTGCTTTCCTAACCACTCGGTGGCACTCTTTCTGGTGTTTTTTATGCTCCTTTAGGTTGTCCTTTGATTGATCCTTTTTCCATTTGTTGAACGATGCTTTCTTGTCACTTATCGCCTTCTTCACTGCATTTGTTATCCACACTGGGTTTTTCGTTCTGTTTTTTTTGCACCCTTTCCTGAACTTGGGGACGCACAGGTTCTGTGCTTCGTGTACCACGCCCTTGAGTAGGGTCCAGGCTTTTTCTACGGACTCCATCTTCCTTGCGTTGTTGAGTTTCTTTCCCACCATTTTCCTCATGGCATCATAATTCCCTTTTTTGAAGTTGAGTGTTGTCGTTGCGGTCCTTTTCACCTTTGATGATACAATTTCTAACCTGCACTGGATCGTGTTGTGATCGCTGTTCCCCAGTGGGCCTAGTACTGCCACCTCTTTTGCTGGTCCCCCTAGTCCGTTGAAGATTAGGTCAAGAGTGGCATCTCCCTGTGTTGGTTCCATGACCAGTTGTTCCAAGAAACAGTCCCTTGTGGCTTCCAGGAATTTGGCCTCCCTTGTGCAGTTTGAGTGCCCGATACTCCAGTCTATCCCAGGGTAGTTGAAATCCCCCATCACCATCACCCTTCCGCTTTTGCTTACCTGCCTCAGTTCCGCTTCTAGGTCCTGGTCGATCTCTTCCGATTGCCCAGGTGGGCGATAGTACAGACCTAATTTCATGTCTGCTCCAGATCCTCCCATAGTGATTCTAAGCCATCAGCCCCTACTGTTGTTTCAATCCTGGTTGAAGGTATGGATTCCTTTATGTATAGCACTATTCCTCCACCCTTTTTGTGTGTCCTGTCCCTCCTGTAAAGTTTGTACCCTGGTATGGCCACATCCCATTTGTTGTCATCAGTCCACCATGTTTCTGTGACTCCAATTATGTCTAAGTCCTTTTTGCTGGCTATGACTTCCAGCTCTCCCATTTTGGCCCTCAGGCTCCTAGCATTGGTATATAGACAAAGTAAGTCCCGGTTGGTTGCCTTCCTTGCTGGTTTTCCTCGAGGTCTGGTGCTCCTGCTGTCCCCCTCATGGGCTGCTGGACCTCGAGCCTCGCCTTGGTCATCCTCCTCCTGTGGTGCGCCTGTTTCATCCTCAGCCTGATTTCCCATTTTTGGTTGTCCCTCTGGTACCGGTTGCTCTCTGTTATTACTGCCCCCTAGTTTCCTCTGCTCCCTGAGCCCCTGCATAGCGTCCTTAGGTCCTTTTTCCAATAATTTCCACTCAGTCCCGAGCCCTTGCATAGCGTCCTTAGGTCCTTTTTCCAATAATTTCCACTCAGTCCCGAGCCCTTGTTTACAGTGTCCTTGCTCAGTATCTTTAGTTGATACTTTTGTCCGATGTGTCGAGGCCAGATCGACTATCGGCTTTCCCCTTTTTCTCAGTTTAAAGCCAAGTCTATGGCGCTCTGGACGTTGCGTGCCAGCATCCTCGTCCCAGCCGAATACCTGCACCTAAGTTAGAAGCCTAGTTCACAAAGAGGTGCCCAACTCAAAAACACGCCCGTGATCTGCCCTTAACCACGCCCACTTTTAGGTAGGCACCTTGGACTAGGCGCCTACTTTCTATAGAATGATGTTTTTCAAGTTTTGCACCTTTCAATTAAGGGTTCATAGTCAATGGCGCGCCAGACACCAGTGCGCCGACAATCCAGCGCTGACAATTCAGCACAAGACAGAAGCGCGCCGCTGAAAAACTTATTTTTTAAGAGCTCCGATGGGGTGTGTGTACTTTAATGCATAGTGTTCGTGCTGCTGTTGGGGGGGGGGGGGCGGTGCAACCCCCCACATTATAGAGAAAACGAAACAGTTTCCGATTTTTTTCAGGAAAAGTTCCGTTTTGTCTATAATGTGGGGGGTTGTACCCCCCCACCCCCATGGCAGCGCAAACAATATGCATTAAAGTGCACCCCCCCCCCCGTTGGAGCTCTTAAAAAATAAGTTTTTCGGCGGCGTGCTTCTGTCTTGCGCTGAATTGTCAGCGCTGGATTGTCGGCGTGCTGGTGTCTCGCGCGCAATTATCCCGTCACCCAATTAAGTCAAATGAAAGCCAGCTATGAGGTAAGCGCCAGTTATTGGCGCCGATTAACCCTATTAATTAAGTGAGTCATCTATATTGGCTGGACATGCCAATGTAGGCAACCT